>NW_026622797.1:23721188-33721188 GCF_023065955.2 Ursus arctos | reverse complement strand
GTATTTTTATAGTAGGAATGGAGAGAGTAATTTACTCTTTTGAGTCAATCAAGTAGACCGAATCTTCCTTATGTATTTGCTATTACATTATGATTTTTGTGCATAGGAATATAATTAAGCATGTTATCATTATTTTTTTCTGACTGGTACACTGAAAATATTTTCTTCCAGGAAATATAAATGCTGCCTTTACCCTCTTTTGTTATATTAATATTATTTGATCAAAAAGCAATATATATATATAGAGAGAGAGAGAGAGAGCAAACATGTGCAAGTTGGAGGGAGGGGTAGAGGGAAATGGAGAGACTTAAGCAGGCTCCACACTCAGAACGGAGCCCAAGGTGGGGATTGATCTCATGACCCTGAGATCATGCCCTGAGCAGAAATCAAGAGTTGGATGCTTAACCAACTGAACAACGCAGGCGTCCCTCAAAAAACAATATTTTAAAAATAAGGAATATGTTTACTTATAACTATTTTTGTCAGTGCCACAAACCAACTTTCCAAAACTTTCTATTTTCAATGACTTGTTTGTTAAATCTATTCAGTACTTTTCTTTTATAGCATATTATGTCATAGTACTTCAGAAATAAGTTATAAAAAATTTAGAAAAAATTATGTTTGGTTTATTTTACCTTGTGAAGAAAAGAAACAAAAGGACTGAGGCTCTTTTCAAATAAACACAAACACTAAACATATATAATTTGATAATGTATCCATTAGAATACCCCCCCCGTGTCAGTAAATTAAACACTGTTTTTCAACTTTGCCTCTTCCTGTTTTTCTTTTTACCAAAACAAACTCAGCCTAATTGTAGTTTTTCCTTTTGTTGCTATTGTGTTTTTTTATGGAGCAATTTTAGGCAAAGCAGAGTCAAATGGATGGAAATTAAATGGTAGAGCAAGCTTAGAATCCAAAAGAAACAGATATAACATCTAGGTGAGGTCACTTGACTTTTTTGGCGGGGCTGGGGAATGATTTTGGCCAGTTTTAATTTTCCTGGTTTTCAGAAAATAGTTTGGTAGTGTTTTCAAGTTGAAGCTAAACTTTTTATTCATTCTTTAAGTGTTTACTAAACACTAAGAGGCAGGCACGAGTCTAAGCATTCAGGATATCTCAGTGAATAAAACAGTCAAGATTCCTGCCCTCTCAAAGTTCACCTTCTAGCGGGAAAGATAAATGTTAAAATATAAACATAAATAAATAAACTATAGCGGGTTAGTTGATAATCACTATGGAGAAGGAAGCAGAGGAGAGTAAGAAGGATTGGAAGTTTGGGGAATGCTACAGTGAGGGTAAATCCAATTGGAAGGTGGTGTTTGGGCAAAACTCTGAAAGATGAAGGGGGTAAGTTTATAGGTATGGTGTAGAGAGGAAACTGCTAGAGTTTCTGAATACGAGTTTACCTGGGTTGATGGAGGGTAGCAAGGGAACCAGGCGGCAGAGCTGAATGACTGAAGGAAATATTAGAAAGAGAGAAGTCAGAGCAGTAGAGTCCTATGATCTCAACATTTCAAAAGGATCACTCTGGTTGCTGTGCTGAGAATAAAGTGTATGTGGCCAAATAATGAAGTGGAGAGAACAGTTGGGAGGCTGTGAGAAATAAAACAGATGAGAAATGATGGTGATCTAGACCCTAGGTTTTTGCATGGTAGGATTCTGAATATATTTTGAAGGTAGAGTCCTTCAAATTTGTGTCACTATTTTTTTAGAAGTATTCTGTTTTGTTTTCTGTATGTTAATTTTGTATCCTGCGACTTTACTGAATTCCAGTTATAAAATAACTAAGTCATGGGGATATAATGTACAGCATAAGGAATATAGTCAATACTATTGTAATAGCTCCATATGAGGACAGATGGTAACTGGACTAACATGGGGAACATTTTGTAATGTGTGAAAATACCAAATCCCTATGATATACACCTGAAACTAATAAAGATATTGTATGTCAATTATACTTCAATTTAACAAAGTACTCTCTTTCTTTGGATAGGATGGAAATCATATATTGAAAAGATTCTATTAATGCTTATTTCTAGACACGATTTATTACTCTTCCCTAACATGAAAAAAAATTGAAAGTTTACCTGGCTTATGCTCACACACAAAGATGTCATTTTATCAGTGGGAATGTTAAATGATTAGAGATGTATTTCACAGACTGCACATGGATTAGTTTTTAAGATGAGCTTGGCTCTCCCATGGTGTATCATTTCTCAGCACCGTAGCATGAACATATCTACTAATTATAGAAATACTGTAATTCATTTTAAATTTTAACTTAAAAATTTATTTTCAAGATAAACATCATAGTTTAAAAAGATATACATATACATACATCACACATATATTTTATTTTTTTAAATGGACCTTCCTAAACAAATAGTAACTTTATTTCTTCTCTTTTATCACCAACTTATTTGAAACAAGGAGGCTGACATTCTGAAGAATCTGCAGATAAGCTTACATTTTCCCCCTTTTCTCTAAGTGGCAGCTCTGGTCAGATACTAAAAAACAAATCAAGTATCACCAACCTATTTAACGTTGTTGTCAAAATCATTCAACTTCACATATAGCTGCTCTCTAGATCTTTGACTCCTAATTATGAGAAGGTATCTAGTATTTTCTTTTTCATTTTTTACACTAATCTCTATTTTAGCAGCTTATTTTCTTTCCAAACAATTGAAAATTATGTCTTAACTAGCTTATTGCCTTCTACTGACATAAAGACATATTGAAAATTTTTTGAGGTTGTAAGAAGTGATACGATAATGGAAAAACAGAAATGGAAATGATTAAACTGAATATAAGAATAGAGAGTGGATGCGCCATAGTGATCAAATCCAGTCCTCCTCCTGGATAGAAATCTGACCACCCTGAACATCTTTTACATCAGCTTGAGTTTGACAGCCTGGGTCGTACCGACAGTTAAAAAGTAGGTGTTGAGAATTTTGAAAGTTCTTCCGTTTGAGTACTGATTAGCTTGCTTTTTCTAGCAAAACCAATATTCTCATTATTGGAATTTAGGCAGTTAGCTCTTCATGGACAACATAGCCTTAAAATGATGACAGAAACAAAGGAAAAAAAAAAAAGATCTCACAGTAAATATTCTCAATTTGGTTCCATGAACTTAGATATTCTTAGTGCTTTATTTAGATCAATTTTGTTGTCAGACACCACTCACAAATTTCTCTCTTTAGCTAGATCTTTCCCCTGAATATCAGCCTGTATATCTATTTGCCTACAGTTAATGAATTTCAAACTGAGCTCCTAATCTGGTCCCCTTTCCCCACCTTTTTCTACACAAACTCCAGTAAAGTCATACATGTCTTAATTGAAATCACTTAATCCTTCCAATTTTTCTTGCCCCCAAATTTGGATTTATCCCTGGTTCCCTTCTCTTTTATCCCACATCCAGTTACCAGGAAATTCTGTTTGCAGTAATTTAAAAGTATCTAATCACTTCTCTGTTTGAGACTAGATTGCAACTAGACTTGTCTACAGATTAGATGACAAACGACTTCTTAATGAACTTCCTACTTCTTGTCTTGCTTTTTAAATTTTATTCCCATTACAACAACCAAGTGATCCATTTCAAACATAATTTTCATATTATTTCTTTGCTGGGAACCTCCATTGGTTCACCTCTTTGATTGGAAAAAAAGCTGAGGTTCTTACAATGGCCCATAAATACCTACATGACCTGGCCTACTCTTAGGTCTCTTATAAAGCAATAGTATTCAAGATCTACCATGAGAAGGGGCACTAGTAAACCTAGATGTCAGATGGAAACCCTGAGTGGCTCACCTTAGGAGTGAATAAAAATCAGAGGAGTCTTGACAAAATGTAATCTAGACTCTTTACCTAAGCTCTCTGATTAGATTATGATGATAACTACCCCATCCAATTCTATTTGCTAAACAGGATAGAAAAAACTTTTTGGAGGAACTCAGTGTTATCCGAAGTCAATACAATTGTTTTTACACACAATTTGTGCTATTTCACTAACACTAGACATGTTATAAGATAGGATCATACGATCATAAGAGAAAAAAATAGGCAATAGAAGCAGATTCATAGTTGATCTAGTTTTAAAGTTAGCAGATAGGAACACTAACATAACTATACATAATATGGTCTATAAAATAGAGGAAAATGTGTGTGAAAAGATGAAAAGTTAGAGAATATTCCTATAGAATTAGAAACGGAAAAAAATGGCATTTTGGACTAAAATTAAGATAGGATTCAATGAAAAGTATCTGATTTGAATCCTTGAAAGAGAAAGAACAAAAAGATATATAGAACACATGGATACAATCTGGAGTTTTAGAAGGGGAGAAAATGTGTGGCAAAGGCAATATTTGACTAGATAATGAGTTTTCTAAAACTGATGGAAGACTTAAGAAAAAGACTCAGAGTCTACTGAAAATCTTCAGCAGCATATAACAAAGAAATCATGCCCAGACATATCATAGCAAAAGACAAATAAGGAATTGTAAAGGCAGAAAAAGTAAAAAAGACTTACAGCTAATTGCTCAGTGGAAATGATGGAAGCCAGAAATCAATAGAATCGTATCTCAAAAATGCCAGACGGGAGGGAAAATGCCTACATTAATTTTATATTAAGGAAAATAATCCTCCAAAAAGGTAGACAAATTAATAACATTTTAGACCAACATAGAGTGAAAAGGTACCACCAGCTGATCTGAATGAACAGAAATATTTAGGTAAGAAGTAAAAGAATTCCAGATAGAAATATAGAAATTCTGGAGATAAATAAGTGGGTAAATCCCAACATATACTGCTCATATAAAATAACAGTAATGATTAATTATGCTTAAAAATGTGAAGAATTAAAATATACAATAATACAAAATATAATAGGGGTTAATAATCAATTTACATGGTTAACATTCTGACTTTTCTAATCTCTTTTTCTAGAGCTACAAGCTAGATGACTTCCAACAAATTGATATTGACAGTTTTACCAAATAGTTTACCATTGAGTAATATAGTCCTCCATCTTTTTCGCTTCTAATATCAGCTTCCTTACTATCTACTGCCAGATCACTAACCCAATGCTATTGTTGGGGAGCAAGAATTCCTGTCTCCTCAAAGGACCTTCTAACTGGACTAAGAATCAAATTGACATGAGACAGATAAACGGGAGAAAATAAAATTTAGTAATGTACATATGGGGAATGCACAGAGGCATGGAAATTCCAAAGGCAGTGAAGCAAAATGATGCTTATATTAGCAGAGTGTAGGAGTCTGAGGATACAAAAGAGAGAGCGACCATTAGCAGTAAGATGAGAGGAGATGTTTGGAAAACAAAGGTTGCCCTATTATGCAGGTAAGTTTCTTAGGTAAAGAGGAGTCTGTTAATAGCTCTTTTTTGGTAGAGGCATGCAGTTGAGGGGGAGTTGAAGAGCTTTTCCTGCATCTGCTGGATTTTGATTGCTTTTAACTCAAAAATAACGTTGATGCCAAAGTGACCCATGTTGGGGCAGCCTGCCTTTGGCCCCAATACCACACATACAAGGTATTTCTTAAAGGAAGAATCCCACTTCAAATTACTACTAGCTGTGTTAAGATAGCATCAGATACTATTCAATTAATAAGTAAAACACAAGCAAAACAAAATTTTGTTGGATTTATGTAACTGAAGGGTTTTTTGCTCAAGTAATATCCAATACTAGCATGTTCAGTTGATAATTTGTCTTGTGTCAAGTGATTCGTGACCTCAGGGTCCTTTCATCTTATGTTCTAGCATCCTTTAGAACTTCAAAGTCCTCTGCATTTAGTTGGCAAATAGGTAAAAAGAGTATGCATAAAGCAGAGCTGTTTCTCAGCCTGAGGTGACTTCACTTTGACTCATGTTACATTGTTGTCACTGCCTAAAGGTGGCAAAGAATTCAAATTGAGGACTTTGGATAGACAATAGACCTCCCATAGTGACTCTTACATAGTAAAGACAGATCATAAATTTTTGTTGGACATTTAACCGGTTCTATCACAGAAGGCTTTTGAATGGATAACTAACAGAGGGGTTATGAACTTATAAACAAAGCTGACCTCCTATTATAGTAACTTTATACCACCTTCATAATTAAATAGACTTGATGAGGTATTTATAGCATTGGGATGGAAATGCCATATATTTTGTGCCATTACAAGAAAATTCAGTTAAATCACTTCTCTAGGAGTGTCTATCACTAAAATGATAAGCATATGTTGAACACAATAATTCAATCAATCTATTATATGTCTGTTGGAAAATCCATACATTTGACCTGAAAGAAATATTAACATCTTTTAACCTATCTACAATTTATTTGATTTAATGAGTTAAAGACACTAGAAATAAAGAAAAAGTACTGGTGAGAGTGTTTTATATGTGGATCTCCTATTAATTCTCCTTAAATTCTGCCTGCAATAGCAAAAGAATCATTGTTATACAAACTTTTACGATTTAAATTAGCCTTTCAAAACTCACTCCTCTTAAATATGGGAGGGTATACAACAAATAAAAAAGTGCATAACTAAGGAGATTTTGCTGAAATGCTTAATTTCTCAAAATCACTCATACTTTAACACTAGAAGAAACGAATGATAATTATGGCCCTCTCATCTGTGACCTAAGCCCATACCTCCAGAGGAGAGAGATGACTATTTTGACAATATAAATTCAAACTCACAGGCTATTTGCATATATTAGATACATGCTGCAGTATCAAGCCCAATTAATTGAAGAACATGTTTTGTGAGATGCAATAACAATATAGCACATAAAAATGTGTCTATAGTATTAAATCTAAATTAAATATCAACTCTTGATTATTCATACTAACCATTTAATACAGAAGCACTACTTTTTAGTTTTTAATTTACAAATAGAAACATTTAAAACAATTACATTCATGCACGGATATATTTATTTGCAGCTCAGAATCAAATGAGATGGCTGTTTAGAAACTGCTCGATCTTATATACTGAGCTTATGCCTCCTATTAATTTGCTCAACCCATTTAGCTTTAATGAAAACCTCTCACCAGTTATCCATTTTCAATATCCTTATTAAATTAGTGCTGAAAAATTGTGTCTACAAAGCACTGAGTTCATTCACTCCAGTTGGATTCTTGTTGAAAAGGCACCTTCCAGTATGACATAATAAAGACACCATTAAAAAGTTTTAAATATCATATTAAATGCTAATTAGATCTGATCAAATACATATTAAATTTTTATTGTGGTTCATTTTGTCCTTGATTTATTATTGAATATAGTAGTTGCATTTTTTATACTTGGTAGCAACTGAATTGATTTAAACTTTATAATAATCATTAAGACTGCAATCAACCTGTTGATTTTTCTTTGTTTGACACAGGATTTTAATTTGGAGTTCACAATGGAATATTTTCAATAGACAAAGTGGATGAAGACCTACCTGCGAGGTATGTATTTATGCATTTATGTGTATATTTATTTATATTGAATAAATGTGAGAGCAACTTTGCATAAATTTAAGTTGTATAGCCTATTATATTGATTGATTTATATACTATAATATGATTGTTGTAGCAATATTTATCAAATTACGTAGTTGTGCAATATTGTTCATATTCATTATACTGTGCATTAGATTTATATGGCTTATTTACTATTCATTACAAGTTTGTACCCTTAAACACTATCAATCTTAGATTTAGATTTACATATAAGTGATATTATATAATATTTGTTTTCTCTGACTTATCTTGCTTAGTATAATGTGCTCAAGGTCCATCATGTTGTCACAAATAGTAGGATATCCTTCTTCCCTATGGTTGAATAATATTCCATTGTGTGGATATATAATATATACTTTTTTATCCATTCATCTGTTGATGGGTGTTTGGGTTGTTTTCATATTTTGGCTATTGTGAATAATGCAACACAATTGGGAGTGCATATAACTTGTTGAAATATTTTGAGTTTATACCCAGAAGTATGTTGCTGGATCATATGGTAGACCTATTTTTAATTTTTTGAGGAAATACCATATTATTTTCTATAGATGTTAGACCAGTTAAACATTCCCACCGAACAGTGTATAAGAATTGCCTTTTTACAACATTCTTGCCAGTATCTGTTGTCTCTTGTCTTTTTGATGATAGCCATTTAACAGGTGTGAGGTGATATCTCATTGTAATTTTGATTTGCATTTCCTTGTTGATCAATGAAGTTGAAGATCTTTTCATGTGCCTGATGGCCATTTTGATGACCTCTTTGAAAAAATGTCTGTTTAATCATATGATTTCACTCATTTGTGAAATTCAATAAACAAAACAGAGGATCATAGGGGAAGGGAGGGAAAAAATAAAATAAGACGAAATCAGAGAGGGAGACAAACCATAAGAGACTCTTAAATATAGGAAAGAAACTGATGGTTGCTGGAGGGGAGAGGGTTGTGGGGATGGGGCAAGTGGGTGTTATGATGAACACTGGGTATTATATGCAACTGATGAATCACTAAACCTTACCTCTGAAACAAATAATACACTATATGTTAATTAATTGATTTTAAATAAAATTAAAAAATACCTAACGCCATACTGCAATTTTCAAAAAATGTACAGAAAAATTTTAAATTTGCTGTATTAATAGTTGACAAACAGTGATTCACAAAAAAATGTCTATTTAGTTCTTCTGCCCATCTTTTAATAAGATTTTTTTGGTTATTATGTTGTATGAGTTTTTAAATGCAATTTGGATGTTAACTCCTTATCTGATAAATGGTTTGCAAAACTTTTCTCACATTCTGTAGGTTGTCTTTTCATTTTGTTATTTTTTTTTCTAAACCAGATCACTGGTTTATTATGAAAGGATATAACTCAGGCACAGCTAGATGGAAGAGATGTAGACAGCAAGGTATGTATTTGTTAACTATTTCTTTTGCTATGCAAAAGCTTTTGAGTTCGATGAGTCCCATTGTTGAATTTTGCTTTTATTTGTGCTTTTGGCATCATGCTCAAAAATTACTGCCAAGACCAATAACAATGAGTTCCTCTGTGTGTGTGTGTGTGTGTGTGTGTGTGTGATATTCATTTTGCCCTCAGGGCTAACACTGGAAAACAATGTGTACATTTCATTGCCAGAATAAAAAAAAGTTTGGTCATATTAAAAATTATACATTACTTGAGGGCAATGACTATATCTTACCTATTTTTTATATCTAGACTATAGCTAAATCGTTCCATAGCCTACAGCTTTATGAAGGAAGTGAGGGAGAAAGCCGGGAGAGGGAAGCAGAATCTCATTTATCACCAGAACCAGGGAGACAAATGAGAAATGTCTTGTAGCAGCCTGTCACAAAATCAGTCTCCTCCATGAACATAGACTATCTTTCTGTTTGTTTTCCTTAATTTCTCTTAGATTACTTTTTCAATATATAATACTGGCTTATCTTGAATTATTTTTCCAAGTATTTGTGTTCTTTAATGCCTATATAAATGTGTTTCCTCCCTCCCTCCCTCCCTTCCTTCCTTCCTTCCTTCCTTCCTTCCTTCCTTCCTTCCTTCCTTCCTTCCTTTTTCCTTCCTTCCTTCCTTCCTTCCTTCCTTCCTTCCTTTTTCCTTCCTTCCTTCCTTCCTTCCTTCCTTCCTTCCTTCCTTCCTTCCTTTTTCCTTCCTTCCTTCCTTCCTTCCTTCCTTCCTTCCTTCCTTCCTTCCTTCCTTTTTCCTTCCTTCCTTCCTTCCTTCCTTCCTTCCTTCCTTCCTTCCTTCCTTCCTTCCTTCCTTCTTTAAGTTTTTATTTAAGTGCTGCTTGGTTAACCTACAGTGTAATATTGGTTTCAGGAGTAGAATTTAGTGATTCATCACTTATATACAACATTCAGTGCATAAATGTATTTTTGAAAGTTTCCTTTCACAATTGTTTGTTGCTAATATAGAAAAAAAGAACTGATTTTTATATTGACTTTGTATTCTATGACCTTGTTAGATTCACTTATTCATTGTAGTAGTTTGTTTTTTTAGATTATTTAAATTTCTCTATATAATGATGTAATCTGTGAACAAACGCAATTTTACCTCTTGCTTTCATATCTTTATTAAAAAAATTTTTTTTGCCTTATTACACCTCTTAAGAGTTCCAGTAAAGTTTTGGGTAGAAATGTTGAGAGTGGGCATCTTTGCCTTATTTCATATATTAAGTGAGAGCATTAGATATTTTACAAAAGCAGCTATGGTTTATGTATGTATCCTTCATCAGACTGAAGATGTTGTCTTCTCTTTCCAGTTGCTGTGGATTTTTATTATGAATTGGTGTTAAATTTTTTTAGATGTCTTTTCTGCATCTATGATAATATGGCTTAATTTGCTAATGTGGAATTACCTGGATAAATGTTCAAATAATAAACCAACTTTGCATTCTTGTGTTAAACCCCAGTTAGTCAGGACATATTATCTTTGTATATATTCCTGGATTAGGTTTGCTAATATTTAGTTAAGGTTTTTTGCATCCATATTCGTGAAATATATTGTTCTATAATTTTCTTTGTTTTTAATGTGCATGTTCCAGCAGGACTTTGGAAACCCTGCCCCCCAGAAGGCATAAGACTGCATGAATTCTGTTTCACACTCTTCTTCCACTACTACTTTTCAATAAAATTCAAGGAGTTGTGGGAGAAATTGTCTGGCACATGGACTTATTTTTTGCATCTCGAGTGCTCCCAGATTTCAGTCCTCTCTGCCAGCATAAACTGTTTTTAAAAGCTAAGCATTTCTGCAGTCTTTGCATCTATGACAGGCCCACTTACTGCCCATTTGTATCCAGACAAGGCCTGTGCCTTCAGGCATGAAAGCTGTCTTGGCTTGCTATTTCTCCGTGTAGGTATAGTTCATTTCTTGCTGAGATTCTGCTTCTCAAATCTTCCATGAATCTATCAACCTTTGATCATCTCATAAAATATTAGGTACAGGTTTGTTATCTTTCACATTTTCTCGTGGCTACCATGAAAAGTAGATATTGTTTGACATCCTTCTCCGTCCTAGTCAGATGCAGAAATTCTTTCATCTATCTTACACTGTGCTTTCTGTTTATTAAGATACAGAATTATTCTTGTTGTCTCTGTTTGCTGACCAGTGTTTTTTTTCCTACTAAACCTTTTGACCAAAGGTTCAGTCCTGCATGGGTCCAGCTTATGGTTAGGTCCACAATCTTGTCTCTTACTTTCATTTGTGCCTTAAAATCCAAGACTTTCATTCATTAAAATAAAAAAATATTTCATGAAGAATCATCATTAGGTCTTAGCATACCATGCAGGTTGTCAGTGCTTTCTCTTTTCCTTTTTTTCTTCTCTCACTCACTCTTTTAGCAACCATTGGGAATTGCCTAACCTTTGAATGAGCTAAACTTTGCTTATAAAAGCTTGTTTTCTATATGTTATTCAAGTGCTCTGTGGTTGGACAATATTGAGTATGCAATATTGATGGAAAGCGTAAGTCACTTCTTAGGTTTTCAACTTTTAATCTTTTTTTTTTTTTAAGATTTTATTTATTCATTTAACAGAGATAGAGACAGCCAGTGAGAGAGGGAACACAAGCAGGGCGAGTGGGAGAGGAAGAAGCATTCTTCCAGAGGAGGAGCCTGATGTGGGGCTAGATCCCAGAACGCCAGGATCACGCCCTGAGCCGAAGGCAGGCGCTTAACAACTGAGCCACCCAGGAGCCCCTCAACTTTTAATCTTTAACCCACACAATCTGGAAATACTATTTTTCCTCCTCTGAAACCCTCCAGTACTTTTCAGTTCTCCTTTTATGACACTTCTGTCCTGTATCATTCTATATTACTGTCAGTTCGCATGCTTGTCCTACCTGTACTACAAGAGTGAAAGTTAAATGAAGGAAGAGATTTTCTTACATTTTTTATATCAGAGTGCATGCCTCGTGCGATACATTGCACACACTTCTCACTCAGTGGAGGAACTGATATATGGCGAGTGTAATAATGTGGATAATTTCCACAAAGAAAAAGCAAAAACATTTCTGTCAGCAAGGTAAAATACTGAAGTTTTTTCCCTTTAGTTGTAGCTGCAGACAAGAATAAATCACAAGGCAAGAAGATAATGGACAGTGGTACTTTTCTTGAACCACTTACCCCAAAGTCATGTTGTTTTTATACCACGGTTTCCAGACTTACTAAATAATAGTAATAGTAATAAACATACAATTAAATTTGAATTTCAGATAACAAAGAATAATGTTTTAATATAACTATGTCTCAAATTGCAATGTTTGCTCAGATTTAACTGGGTGTCCCTCTTTTATTTGGCAATCCTACTCACATTACAACAGATACCCAGAACCCCCTTGGTGAACACTTCCTAAGTTTAGCTTCCTTGGACTGTAATTAAGATCTCGTCTTGAATCCCACTTCTCTTATGAGAACAGTTTCCTCCATATTCTTTTTCCTGTTTCTCAAGATGACAATGAGCAAATTGACAAAACTAAGGTGTGTTGCAAGTGAATAATAGGGAGTTAATTTTGGAATGTTCAGCTCTCACGAAACATGTGCCCATGGTAATAGTAATGTTTTGGAATTAATGTCATAATCCAAAATGTGTGATTCTATTAATGGAAATTTCAAATCAGAGACAGGTATTTTCAAAAAGCAAAGAAGTTCATTGTCTTCAAAACAGCCTGGTAACGTGGCCACTAATGACACCTATGTTAGGAGAAGCACTTCCTTGTTTGGATCAGTAGCATAGAGACTTTGTGATTATTGGCTACCTGGTCCAAATATAATTTAAAACTTTTTTGGGGGGAGTGTTGCTATTTAAAAATATTTTAAAGAATTTTCTTGGAATACTTTAAAATGTCAAATGATCCCTTGTAGTCTAGGCTCTAAAAATTTAGTGAAAAATTATTATAAAACTCAATTGAAACCAGTTATTAAACCCACTAAATAACTCACGTGACCAGCGTTTCTTTCTGCCCAGATCATATATACTTATTGAATACCAAAACTTCCCCATTATTAAATTAAGCAGAAAATCGGAAAATAACAATAGAATTGGAATCAAGAAGAAATAAACTGCTATCTAACCTATTCATCTAACTAGATCAATTTTTGCATTTGGACCTAAAGAGAACCCTTTCATTTAGTAATTTAGATTTAGGTTGATCCTCTCAGAAAGTATTATTATAAGAGGGGATGAAAAAGATAAATCATGAAATATTTTCAAGTAAAATAAGAAGAATTTTTTGAATGTTTTAAGAACACACTTTATTTTTATGGGCTAATAGAGATTTCAAATTATAGCAAAAACAATTGTTACATTGAATAGAAGGAAATACTTGTATTTGGAGTATATAAACCAGAAGAGATAGCTGTGGACATTTTTCAGAAGAACACTAATAATCATCACTCTGGGATGGGTATCTTCTTGATGATTGTACATTCTAAAGACTCGTCTGTGGTTTATTTCTGTACAAAAAATTCAATTTTAGAGTTTAAAGGGATTATTTTTCCTATGATCCTCAATCATGTCTTCGCTACTCAACACAGTTGATGGAAACTGTGAATGGTCCCCAAAGGTTGCAAGTTCAGCATCTTTTGGGGGGGGCATATATTTGAGTTTATTAGAAACTGCCAATTTTCTTTTATTTTTCTGGAGCAGAATTAAGTGATTCATCATTAACATACAACACCCAGTGCTCATCATAAGTACCCTCCTTAATAATAATAATCATTCATCTAGCCCATCCCCCACCCACCTCCATTCATCAACCCTCAGTTTGTTCTCTATCTTTAAGAGTCTCTTATAGCTTGTATCCCTCTCTCCATCCCCCCCCCATATGTTCATCTGTTTTCTTCCTTAAAGTCCACATATGAGTGAGATCATATGGTATCTGTCTTTCCCTGACTTATTTCACTTAGCATAATACACTCTAGCTCCATCCACATCATTGCAAATGGCAAGATTTCTTCCTTTTGATCACTGATTAATATTCCATTGTATATAGACCTCATCTTCTTTAACCATTCATCAGCTGATGGACATTTGGGCTCTTTCTATAGTTTGGCTATTGTTGATAATGCTGCTATAAACATTGGGGTGCATGTACCCCTTCAAATCTGTATTTTTGTGTCCTTTGGATAAATACCTAGTAGTGCAATTGCTGTATCATGGGGTAGTTCTATATTTAACATTTTGAAGATCCTCCATACTGTTCTACAGAGTGGCTGCACCAGTTTGCATTCCCAACAGCAGTGCAAAAGGGTTCCCCTTTCTCTGCATCCTCACCAACACCTGCTGTTTCTTATGTTGTTCATTTTAGCTACCCTGACAGGTATGAGATCATATTTCATTATGGTTTTGATTTGGATTTCCCTGATGATGAGTGACATTGAGCATCTTTTATGGTCTGTTAGCCATTTGGATGTCTTTTTTGGAAAAGTGTCCATCCATGTGTTCTGCCCATTTCTTAACTGGGTTATTTTTGTTTTTTTGGGGGGGGGGCTGAATTTGATAAGTTCTTTATGAATTTTGGATACTAACCCTTTATCAGGTATGCCATTTGCAACGATCTTCTCCCATTCTACAGGCTGCCTTTTAGTTTTGTTGGTTGCTTCCTTTGCTGTGCAGAAGCTTTTTATCTTGATGAAATCCCAATAGTTTATTTTTGCTTTTGTTTTCCTTGCCTGTGGTGACGTGTCTAGTAAGAAGTTGTTGCAGCTGAGGTCAAAGAGGTTGCTGCCTATGTTGTCCTCTAGGATTTTGATAGTTTCCTGTCTCACGTTTAGGTCTTTCATCCATTTTGAGTTTATACTTGTGTATGGTGTAAGAAAGTTGTCCAGTTTCACTCTTCTGCACGTTATCTAGTGTTCCCAACACCATTTGTTAAAGAGACTATCTTTTTTCCATTGGATATTCTTTTCTGCTTTGTTGAAGATTAGTTGACCATAGAATTGAGGGTCCATTTCTGGATTCTCTGTTCTGTTCCTTTGATCTATGTGTCTGTTTTTGTGCCGGTACCATACTGTCTTGATGACTTTGTAATTTAGTTTGAAATCCAGAATTGTGATGCCTCCAGTTTTGTTTTTCTTTTTCAGACTGCTTTGGCTATTTGGGGTCTTTTGTAGCTCCATACAAATTTTGGGATAGTTTGTTGTAGCTCAGAAAAATGCTGGTGATATTTTGATGGGGATTAAGTTAAATGTGTAGATTGCTTTGGGTAGTATAGACATTTTAACAATGTTTGTTCTTCCAATCCATGAGCGTGGAATGCTTTTCCATTTTTTTTGGTGTCCCTCTTCAATTTCTTTCATAATTGTTCTATAGTTTACAAATTGTTCTGTAGTTTACAAAGTATAGATCTTTTACTTCTTTAGTTAGATTTATTCCTAGGTATCATATAGTTTTGGGTGCAATTGCAAATGGGAAAAATTCCTTGAATTGTCTTTCAGATGCCTCATTGGTGTATAGAAAAACAAGAGACTTCTGTGCTTTGATTTTATATCCTGTGACTTTGCTGAATTCATGAGTCAGTTCTAGCAATGTTTTGGTGGAGTCTTTCAGGTTTTCCAGATAAAGTATCATGTCGTCTGCAAATAGTGAAAGTTTGAGTTCTTCTTTGCCAATTTGGATGCCTTTTATTTCTTTCTGATGTCTGATTGCTGAGGCTATGACTTCCAGTACTATATTAAATAGTAATGGTGAGAGTGGACATCCTTGTCTTATTCATGACCATAGGGGAAAAGCTCTCAGTTTTTCCCCATTGAGGATGACATTAGCTGTGGGTCTTTTGTATATGGCCTTTATGATGTTGAGGTATGTTCCAGCATCTCTAGGCATGCTTCACTTTGTTGAGGGCAAGTTCAGCAACTTGGTGAAGGGAGACTACAGAGAGGCATGGATAGTTTGATAAAGTTCTCCAAAAAATTCTGATATCCTTTTCCTTCCTTAAGGATCTTGTTTCTAATGTAATTTTTTAAATGAGGCAATTGAGTTGTCTAACAATGTCCAGAAAATTAGGCAGGAATTTAGAATTGGAACCCATGTCTCCCATTTTCAAATGTAGCGCTCTTACTAATGCATCATGTTTTAATGCACCCCTCTTAAAATTATCTTAGTGTCAATAATGATTTATCACTTCAGTTCACAAATGCCTGTGGATTCTTTGACCTCCTTTTAAAAAAAACCAAAAACCTGATTTCCCTTAACTGTTGTAAAACAGAGGGTTTCTGGCAGAGAAATACCCACATATGAATTTCCTGATTTATTCTGAGTTTGATGCTTCCTGACAAACTCGGAGGTATCAATACAGTTTTACCAGTCTTTAAGCAGATTTCATCTTCTTTTATCATTTTAGGTTTTGGAACATATTGTTAGAATGTTTAATCAAGGATGAAAAATGTCAGAGCTCTTGCCCTAAGACTAATTTTGATTAACTCATCCAACCAGTCTGGTTTGCATTTCCATACTATGGTTTCACTAATTTCATAAATTCAGACAGTACTATAACTAGAAGGATAATCTTAGGGGACAGTAGACATTGAAGATTACATTCCTTTTCTGGTGCTAGGCACAAGTAGATGACAAGAGGCATCCTTATACAGCTGCAATCTGTTGGTCCCTGCTCCAGGTACCTGCTTCTTGGGTGAATTGAACTGCTTCAATTCACAAGCAGTTGAGTTGAATCAAAATGACTCTTCCTTTCATTCACATACTCACCATGTGAGTTCTCTCATGTCCTTTATTTAATGTCTAAGCTTTGAACGATATTCTTTACCTTGAACTTCATTTTTATCTCTCACATTTGTATGTATATAAATGCTTATCAGAATTATATTCTCTTAGTAGAGATTTATTGATTTACTAAAATAAAAAAAATCACTGAGTGCCTACCATGTGCCAGACATTATCCTAGGTTGTGGTCACAGAGCAGTCAATAAGATAAAATCCTTGTTCTCATGAAACTTATAGTCTGTTGGAGCTTAGAGTTTTATACTGTAGTTGGTAAAGATTTTAGGTACACACACACGCACACACATATATCACATATATATGCCTCCATAAGCGTATATGCATGTCTACATACATGTAGAGGTATATATATGTGAGTGTGTTTGGTGATAACATGCTAATAAAAAATAAACTTGAGAAGTTCACAAGGATACTATTTTAGCTGGTCAGAGAAAGCCTCCCTGATGAAGTAACACTTCAGCAGAGATACAGATTAAGTGAAGGAGTGAGCCAGGGTGCTTTGTCTGAATGCAGGTTTAGAAAGAAGGGATGTGGCTGGAGCAGTGTGATTGTAGAGTGAGAAGAGTTGAGGTCTGAAATGTGAGGAGCCAGGTCATTTGCCTTAATAATGTCTTTGGGTTTTATTCTTATTCATTGGCCAGATACTGGAAGGTTTTGATTTTGGGAAGAGCATAATCTGGTTTATGTTTAAAAAAATATAATGTATGTGGTGTAAAGAATAGACTGTCATGAAATTAGCATAGAATCAGGCAGACATGTTGGGAGGCTGTAGAAATAATACAGGCAGAAAATGATGGTACTTGGACTGATATGGGATCTATAGAGGGGTCAGATTTTCAATATATTTCAAAGGTAGAACCAACAGGCTCTGCTGATGTCTTGGATAGAAAATCCAAGAGGAGGAAGAGGTAAAATGACTCCATGATTTTAGCCTGATAATCCCGAAGAATAGACGTAGCCATTATGTTGAGAGATAAAAATAATATTAGGTAAGTAGTGATTTCCAGAACCTTTCCTAGTAGATTACCAGTTCCTGCTGGATATAAGTAAAAATGCCTCCAAAAGACTGAATTGGTTCAGTACCTCTTTGTGTTCCTTCCTGAGCATTTCTCACCCTTGCTAATGAAAGCTCAGGTTGGCAGCCAAGATAAAAATGATTGGTGGAGCTATTAGGGAAATATTCACAGAGGCTAACAACTATCTTTCTTGACAGGCAGAAACAATGACTACTTAAGTGGCTTTACGGGCTGGGAGTGACCTAAAAAAAAAAAAAAAGAAAAGGAATGTCAGTCTTACCACAGAGTTCCTTACTTCATTATCTGTTTGCTAGTACGAAAGAAATGGGGGAGGTTCACCTCCCTTAGTTGGATTTTAAATCGATACTAAATATTTCAAAGCTGAAAATTAAACCAATTTAATTTTTCCTTTTAAATCAAAAGGAAAATATTTGTTGTTTATTCAGTCCTGAGAGCAGGAAGGAGAAATCTAGGAATACTAGGTATACCGGTAATTCTCGGACTGACAGAAAAATAATTATTAGATAAACAGCATGACTAGAAAAAGATACTTAACAGAAAATTTAAAAATAATGTATAAAATCATTCTTCAAATTTGTAAAGTGGACTGATTTTTTTTTCCTCTGGATGTATGCTTTTTGATTTGTATGTCTGCATTTCATAAAACCCAGGATATTTTATTGCTAGGGGAAATGATTTCAAATGGACGTAGTAATTTAAAAAAATACAGTAGTGTACCAAAATGCAAACATTCTCAGTTTTGACACATATTTTGTGTACATGTTAATATCCTACATGAGGGGCTGCAATAGCAATCTGTCTTATTTTTCTGAAAGAATAGTGTTATGCTATCAGATATTTACCACTTATTTAAGAAAATAAGCCACAAACCAAGAATTTTCCAGTTTCGTAAAAGTAAGAATGTCTCCAAAAATTTTTTTAAATGTTATTTTTAACTCATTTGTGAAATACCCAGTTTTTCACTGAGATTTCATCACTTTGTTCACATTGTTATCAGAGAGCAGAACTATCCTCTTTCAGCTACAAACCATTATTCCTTCAGCACCATGTGGAATGCCCTGCTGCTTTTGAAACCTTTACCGTGACTCCTAGCCACTTCCCTCACTGCTTTCTTGATCAGGTTTTTCAGTCTTTCCCTCTCATTCACTGAATGGATGACAATTTTTCATTTTATGCCATATTCCTGTATCATCCTTAGTGACTACAGCAAAATTGGGGGTGATTTTTGCAACATTCTAACCTCTCAGTTTCTTATGTTCTCATCTCTACTTTTCTTCATTCCCTCAGTCAAATATCCTAGACATTCATACCACCCAGGTCTTGCACATCTCTTAATATTTAATCCCAAATTCCAGTTACTGTCCACAATCTCTTTTCATTGCATCCCTCCCAGTATACCTTTTCTTTGCCTTCGCTGGGATCTCCCACATTTGGACCTTCTCATTTTCCTTCTCTGCCTGCTCCTGCCTTCATACGCATTCTTACTTAGTGCAGATATCTTGGTGTATTATTCACGGTCTTTCCAATACCTTTAATCTCCTATCAAATTCTTCTTCTACCCTAACCACTGGGCAAGCCATGATGATACATACGCATCGGGAATCCTGATTATAAGAAACAGAAACTTCTGGATCACTACAGCAGAAAATAATTTATTGGAAGGATACTGAATTGCTAACAAATTGGTGGGAAGATAGGAGAACAGAGCACAGAAAATGGGGAGGCACTGTTGGAGGCTCTAAAATGAACTCTCAAGCAAGGCCAGGGTACAGGGACATCTGGTTAGGGTGCTGATGGGGCTCAGGACATGCTACCCCCAAAATAATGCAAGTTGGAATATTGAGTATCTTAAGTTGAAGGAATTTGAGAAGCAGGGAGGTCCTTCTGAACATTTCCCCTATTGCCCTTCTTTCCTGAAAGCAGAAGATAAATTTTACCTGTGAAAGTTACCCTCCCTGTACCAGAAGGTAGACATTTTTATCACCAGAGAGAATTTAGGGCCAAGAAATCTGTATAAACAAACCTTGTTAAACTCTTATCTTCCTACTTACTTCTTCACCATTTACTACCCTCAGGCCAATCCCCTTAGTCCTGTCAATTCTTCACAAATGTATTGTTTCTTTGTTTAAAAGGTTTAAAAGCTTCCTGCTTTGTTAATTTCTTCAGGTCTTCATTCTCTTGTGAAGGCTCCCATAGGATGTTAGGGTTCAAAGCCAATGGCCAGGAAAGAATTCTTGAGATGTTTTTTGGTGTAAAAAAGTGGTTTTATTAAAGCAGGGGGACAGGACCTGTGGTCAGGAGTTGCACTGGGGTCAAGAGAAGTAACCCATTATATACTTTCAAGTTGGGAGGGGCTTAGGGATAGCGTTACGTCTCAAAGAAATTTTGGAAGCAGGGTTTCCAGGGCCTTGAGGGGGCTAGCTACTGCTGGGAAAAGGTCATTTATTACTGTCTAATAAAACCTGAGTCATAAGACCCTTCAGATATATATCGGTGGGTCATATGCTCGGGGGATGATTACCAACACGCATCTTGGGGGTAGAGAAAAGGAAAGTTTCCAAAGGAATTTTTATATGTTAAAGTAGACTTACAGAATCTTGGGGGTTGGGCTAAGATTGCCTTTTGCTCTTAACAAAGTTTTAACATCAAGGCAGCTGAGTTCCTAGGGTAATGTCACTCTGCCTGTTTCAAGGACTTGTCAAAGGGCTGTAAGTAGTAAGGAAATATAATTTTTCTTCTGCCTTTGTTTTCTACATCGCCATGTACATGTAAATATTTAGTAAAATTTGGATACTTTCCTCCTATTAATCTGTCATTGTTAGTGTAATTTTCAGATTGAGCCAGGGACCTTAAGATGGTTGAAGATAACTTTTCCTCCCCTACGTTATTAACTCTGAAACTGTCGGCCACACTGACATGACTGTCTCAGAATAGTGCTGCTAGAGTATTCCAATACTGATACTGGTGGATTATCAGAGCTGTGTTGTTGCCGTAAAAAATTTCTAAACTGGGTTTAAGTCTTTGCATCACTCACTCAGGATTCAACGTCTCGGGTGGGAGAGTGTGTTAGAATTGATGTAGTTTTGAGTAGCATTAGTGTTGGGGTCTGGAACTAAGAATTCTTGAGATGTTTTTGGTGCAAAAAGGTGATTTTATTAAAGCACAGGGGTAGGACCCATGGGCAGAAAGAGCTGCTGCCCTGGGGTTGTGAGGAACGTCTGATTATATACTTGGGAGTTGGGGGAGGTAAGGACAAAGGGAGGTGTCCAAAAGGACTTTTCATATGCTAGGATACTGGAGGCCTGGCTATCTTCAAGTTTAAGCTTGTTTTTTCCTTCTAGTAAGGCATTAAGACAGTTGGGAGCTTCCTGGAGGAATGTTACATTCTGCATATCTCAAGTATTTGTCAATGGGCTGCAGGTTATAAGGAAATTTAGTTTTATTTACATTCCCTTCTGTTTTTTTTTTTTTTTCCCACATCAAAGTGACCCTGGGTCAAATGTTTATATCCTGATTTTAAGAGTGGGAAATATGAAGTTCTCTCATCTTTATCTTTTGTAGTGGGAGGTAAGGCAGGACATCCTATCAACTACACAAGATGAGAATTTTCTCCCAAACAGCAAATAAAAGTGTTTGGAAGCCAGATGGCCAAGACCTGCCATACCAAGTTTATGTTAATCCAATTGGTTTCCTCATTGCACCTGTACATGGGCTGCTGAGCACTATTAGACAAAATTATATAGTCATAAATTCATATTCTTTAATCACAACTAGACCTTAACCATTTCCTAAATAATATTGATTCCTAATCATTTCTTTCTTCTGTTCTCCATGACAGTTATTGCATATTTTCTCCTTCTGATTCTTCCCTTTCTTTTCTTATTCTCAGGAGTTGTTGTCATTGCTCTCTTTAGAGAGAAAAATAGAAGTTCAAGAAAGTATCCCTTCCGTTTCCTGCCACCATGCCAACAAATTCATCTTGTCAAACTTGTATTTTCTTTCTTCCTTCATCTCAGTTGTTAATCTTCCCACCTGTGCTCTAGATCCCACCTCTAGTTCTTTCCCCTCTTGGACTTTGAACTTTTGCGGATTTTCCATTTGGTTGATTATTCCTCTTGCTGTCAACTTATCAACTTTTTCTTTTCTTTTCTTTTCTTTTCTTTTCTTTTCTTTTCTTTTCTTTCTTTCTTTCTTTCTTTCTTTCTTTCTTTCTTTCTTTCTTTCTTTCTACTTATTTGTATGCACAGACACTTAAGACTTCAAATTACTAACATTAAAAGGAAAAAGTTTCCTTTAACCTATATTGCTTAAGCTACTTCTGTATTATTCTACTCAGTGATGTTAGAAAGCTTTTCTATAGCTGTCCTGAAAGAATACCTTTTTTTGGGTGGTTATTTCTGGAACAGTCTTGCTGGAATCAGATGCAAAATTGAATTGAGCAGTTTGCAGAATTGTAAGGTAACTAAACATACAGACTTTTCAAGTAACCTGATATGATTTGGCTGTTAATAAGGAAGGAATAGGACCTGAGACTTGGTTGACTCAAATGGAGTCTTTCAGATGCTCTCTTGTCAATGAAGAGCTCCTTTTTTCTTGTTCCGAGAAGACCAGCCTCCTCTTTCTTGAATCCCTTATAATATTCTCATCTAAGTCAGTTGCTGGAAATGGAATACCTAATTTCCTCACTCTGTATTGATTTTTCTGTTGCTATCATAACAAATTACTTCAAATTTAGTGGCTTAAGACAATACAAATGTATTGTCTTAACATTTTTCTAGGTTGAAAGTTCATGCTGGGCCTTGCTAAGTTAAAATAAAAGTTTTCTGGAGGCTCTAGGAGAGAATATATTTCTTTACCTTGCCCACCTTCTAGAGGCTGCCTACATTTCTTGGTTCATGATCTATTTCCTCCATCTTTAAAATGAACGTGGGGTCAAATTCTTCTCACATTCCACCACACTGACCTCCCCTTCTTTCTTTTAAAGAACCTTGTGAGTACATTGTACTCACTGGAATAATTGAAGATTATAATGTCAACATCCTTAACTTAATCCTTTCTGAAAAATCTTTTGCCATTTAAAGCAACATATAGACAGGGTTCTGGGAATTAGGATATGGGCATCACTGGTCACCATTATCCTGATAATGACAAGACCACAGTGTCCACCTCAAGTACTCAACAACTTGTTGCCTCTGGACCCATAACTATGGTCATTTATCAGCATGCTTCAGAGTGGCAGATAACAAAGAACAGGGAGGACATAGCTCATTTACACACACACAAAAAAAAATTGTAAGATTTTTCTAATATATATTGTAGATACCTAAGGAATAGATTTGGGAATACATTATAGTATTAAACCAAGGAGGACACAAAGTAACACTAGATTGGACTAATTTTTTGAAATAGATAACTTATTAACTAGATATTCTAGATTTTATATGTTAACTTGAGCAGCAGGTAATAGCTTTAATAATTCATTTTGTTGGTGATGGAAACTCTGATTGAGAGAAGTTGATATCCAGAACTTCCCTAGCATAATGTAAAGGAAGGAATCTAAAAGTCTGAGCAAATAGGAGTGTTGGAATATTTATCATGCATGACAGTGCATTGCCTATCCATTATATATGCTAAAGAGACCAAAGGATTCTTGCTTAACTAAGGCATTGAACACCAGTGTCCTTGAAAAGCCCTGGTGACTGTCTTCTGTAGGCTAGTCATGACTGCAGGAGATGCTGCCAGTAAGTTAGGTTCCCTGATTTTATTAGGGATGATGGGATCCAGAGTGACAGAAACTAAGTGTCAGAGCTTAAATAGGATCAGAGACAAGGCACGTACTTTTACAGCAATAGGCAGTACGGATGAGGTGGTAATCTGAATATTTTGACCCACAGGAATCTTTGGAGAAAGCTATTTTTAAGAAATGGTATCTATCAAAGATGTATTTAACTCATTATTGATGCAACCAACAGTATGCTAAAGCTGATTTAAAAATTGTAAGGTATATAGAATTATTTATAGCTATGGAAAGAAAAAAATGCTAGATTAAGATTTCTAAATTACATGTAAAAAATTTTAATGCCCTACATGCTATGTAAAGTTTTCTATGGCATAAAATCATTTGCATTTCTATAGGACAAAATTAATCTGCATTGCTATAGAAACAGAATCATCTGCATCACTATGAGTTTTCTCCTTACCAACTGGTACCCTTACAGAGTTGTAAAATACTATAATCAAGCCTACATGTCCCTAGGGGTTAGATAATCCTAGTTAGATAAACCTGCTACATAAGGCTCTACTGTGACATTGAAAGGACATGAATCATCCAATTGCTTATTTCTAAGTTTTAGATTTTTGTTTTACTTAACAGTTCTTTCCTTTTGTACACAAATTCCTTTCACCCCTGGCCACAGTCAGTGACCGATGCTTTTTGTCACTATAAAAAGATTTATCCTGCATGGAGTCATACACAATGTATTCTTTGTGTCTGGGATCTTTTGCTTAGTATAAAACTGTTGGGCTATATATCTTTTAGTATCTATCAGAAGTTCATTATTTTTGCTGTTGTTGAGTTGTATTCTGTTACGTGGATTTACCAAAATTTGTTTAGCCATTTATCTACTGATGGACTTCTTATGTCCTTCCAGTTTATAGCTATTTTAAATAAAGCTGCTAAGAATCTTCAAATGCAATTCTTTATGTGAACATATGTTTTCATTCCACTGGATAAATAACAATGAATGGAATCATTAAGTTGTATGGTGTGTGCACAACTTATAAAAAAGAAATTCTCAAAGTGGTTAAATCATTTTACATTCCTACCAGTGGTATATCAGAGTTTCAGGGGCTCCCTATCTTTACAACACTTGGTATTGCCAATCTTGTTTTAACCATAATAATGGGTAAATAGTAGCTCTTATTTCAGGCTGCTAGAAGAAAAATACCATAGCCTATTTGGGTTAAACAACAAGCTTGCTTTCTTTCTTTCTTTCTTTCTTTCTTTCTTTCTTTCTTTCTTTATTTATTTATTTTTCTTTCTATAAAGATTTTATTTATTTATTTGACAGAGAGAGAGAGAGAGCAAGTAGAAGGAGCAGCAGGCAGAGGGAGAGGGAGAAGCAGTCTCCTTGCTGAGGAAGGAAGCCCCATGTGGGGCTTGATCCCAGGGCCCTGGGATCATGACCTGAGCTGAAGGCAAATGCTTAACTGACTGAGCCACCCAGGCACCCCAACATGTATTTCTTATAATTCTAGAGAATAACAAGTCCAAGATCAAAGTGCTAGCAGATTTAGTATCTAGTTAGGACCTGCTTCCTTGTTTATAGAGGGTTATGTTCTTATTGTACCTTCTCATGATAGGATGAGAGTAAGAGAACTCTCTGGGTCTTTTATAAGGGCACTAATCCCATTGATGAGGGCTTCATCATCATGACCCAATCATCTCTCAAAGTCCCCACTTCTAAATACCATCTCACTAGATATTAAGTTTTAGCATAAAAATTTTGATGGATAGAAACATCCAGTCTATAGAATAGTAGCAGCTTATTATGGTTTTAATTTTCATTTAGCTGATTATTAATCACATTGAGCCTTTTTCCATGTAGTTATTGGTCATTATTATGTATTCTTTTGTGGGGCACTTGATTAGGTCTTTTGCCTGTTTTGGTGAAGAGGTGTTTTGTAGTGTAATATCCTCTAATTATCTTTCTTTTCTTGTGATTGATTATGTATGATATGTTATGATGAAAATATAGGAATATAAGATTGTATATATATATATTTAACATGTATTAATACACAAAGGTTTTTCTTCTTTCATTTAAAAACATAATTTAACCCTACTTTGGTGAACTATGTATTATTATGAATTTAATTATTTAGTAGTGTTTAGATTGGATAAAGAACAAAAAAAGATTTGTCTGAATAAACCATTCCTTATTAAAACAGTTCTATTTTCTCTATGCTATGTTGTAGATGAATGGATGAACTGTATATCTCAGCTATTAGTAAGAAAACGTACAAAAAAAAAAGAAAACTTGTACAAATTCAGAGTAATATTAATAATTTTAACCTATACATTTTAGATATAATCTAAGGGTTTAAGATAAACAATTTATATAAAGAATTGAGAACATAATTTGATTCACTCTTATAGCAAAAAAATATATTTTTGAAGATTGAGTAACTTATGGATAATAATGAACTGAACTAAGTAAATAAAATAAATTCCAATAAGTGTATAAACTTTTGAAATTGAATATATTACATAGAGATATGAAAATTTCCATATGAAAGTATAGCTGAAATTATTTGTAGAAAGAAATATAAATATTAAAAACCTTATGTAAATGTAGGGGACATATTTGGGAAAAGACTGTTCATTTGATTGTAGAAGGATTTGTTTAACTTTGATCATTCATTGATTTATTCAATATACAAACATTTATCGAGCTTAGCAACTACAGTATAACTAACATTGTTATGTGTTGAGGATAGAAATTATGTAAGACTCTGATTTCAATTAAGTTGCATGTTTATAAAGATCATATTTTGATACAGTGTTAAAGGTGATAATATAGGTATATAGCACATATACTCTTAATGATAGATATGTGATCTATGAATTTTGTAGTATTTCTAATAACTATGCTAATATTATAAATTATATTAGCCTAATATCAATATTTTCTAGCTTTAAAAATAATGGTTTATTATATTTATATATTTTATATTGAGAAACAACCTAGCAATTCTAACAAAAGAAAAAGATTGTCATGAAGGTTGCAATGGTGTCAATCAGTGAGAAAACAGAACATAGGTTGTCCCTCTGAATTTACTTCTTTTTCTTGGGCTTCTTTTTAACCTGAGAAAACAAAATTTTACCTAGTTAAGAGCTTAAAGGAAAACAGTTCCTGGGGGAGCAAAAGAGATCATGAATAGGAGACTAAAGAGAGTCAGATGCAAAGATTCTGTGCTGAAATTAGGCCTTCTGTAAAACTCATGAATTCCAACCAATACTATTGATTCCACTGCATGTTACCCACATGGCCCTTTTTCCTTTATCTTGCTCACCCTAATTATTGATGCCTTTCTTTGTCCTCACATAATGTCATGTTCTCTTCCCAGTGCAAGTGGGACTCAGGAGTTCCATTCCAGAACATTTGAGAACACAGTGTTACTGTGTAACACTATACCCCCTGGTTCTTCAGTGCACACCTTAAAGGTAGCTGTAAGAAACTCTAATTCTATATGAAAATTATAATTGAGGATTAAATGAACAAAGATCAAATTTAAATATTATATATCTATCCTAAATTATCATCATCAGTAGGTTTGTATTGTTTTTGTGAACTCATAAGCGTTGGCAGAAAAAAAGAAGTAGGTAACATACTGTTTTAGATTAGGCAGTCACTGCTGGTCTGGTTCTTGGGTTATTTATTTCTTGGAGAATCTTTAACTTGGTCTCATATTTAATGTGTCACTCTGAAGGAAGTGACTCTTTCCTTCTCCCTCTCAAACTCCTGCATTATCATCTCAACTTTCTGGCACATGTTATCACAACTGTTCCCTATGTCCTTTTTGATGATGTTAGAACTCATTCCAGTTCTAGTGATATTGGATACTCTTTGTATCAAACCACAGAATCTTTTCTTATGTCTCTGAAACAAATATATGAATAAACAAACAAGCTTCTTATGATAGCTTTCTAGAATTTTTGCCTCTTACTGGTTTCTGTGTCAACTCATATATATATATATATATATATATATATATATATATATATATATATATATATGTATATACACACACACACACACACACACACACACACATATATATATTTCATGTGAAAGACATGGTAAAGGCACAACACTGGTCCATGAATAAAATTTCCCCACTTTCAAACTTTAGGGATTTAATAAATGGGGATTGACTATAATTGAATAATGGACGGATTTTTATGGAATGAATGGATTTTCATACCTTGAGCAGCATTTTCAAAGCAAGCCCCCAGAATAACCTGTGGGTCAATTCACAAAAATATGAAGGGTTTTATGGCCTAGTAAATGTGGTGTAATAAATATAAACTATATTTTAGGTTGTAGGTTTAATGCACTTAATAGTCTCTCTCATATTTCTTATTGAAGAAATGTGCTTGGCAAAATAGTTCTCAAGTTTATTTGAAAGGTAGTTTAGTGCATTGGTTAAGAACTCAAGGTCTGGGGGCCCCTGGGTGGCTCAGTCTGTGAAGCGTCTGTCTTCAGCTCAGGTCATGATCCCAGGGTCCTGGGATCGAGTCCTGAGTTGGGCTCCCTGCTCAGCAGAGGGCCTGCTTCTCCCTCTCCCTCTGCCTGCTGCTCCCCCTGTTCATGCTCTCTCTCTCAAATGAGTAAATAAATAAAATCTTTAATAAAAAAAAGAACTCAAGGTCTGCAATCAGGTGACTGAAGATCGTATCCTGACTGCATTTGCCACCTGGAGGCCTTGGACAAGTTATTTAATCTTTCTGTTTCTCAGTTCCATCACGTACAAGATGGAGTTAATAATAATAACTGCCTCATAGGTTTCTTGTAAGGATTGAATGAATTAATATATGTCAGGTGCTTTGAGTAATATGTGATATAAGTGCTCTAAAAAGATCCGTGATTTTAATTTGACTTTGGCGTCCTTTTTTCATGTAGTACCTACTAGTAGCTTGTGACTAATAGTGTACTTATCATTCATTGACTAATTCCCAAATGCTGGTTATGTGTTAAGTGTTGTCTTCGTCAGTTTGGGCTGCTATAACAAAATACTAGAGTGGCTTAAACAGCAAACATTTATATCTCATGGTTATGGATACTGGAAAATCCAAGATCAAGGTGCTGGCAGATTTCGTGTCTGGTGAGAGCCCATTTCATGGCTTATAGATTGCTGTCTGCTTATATCTTCATGCAGCAGAGAGCAGAGAGTGAGGATGCAAACTTCTGTGTTTCTTCTTACAAGGGCCTAACTACTCTCCAAAAGCCCCCATCTCATAATATCACATTAAAGTTTTAGGATTTCAGCATGTGAATTTTAGGAGTGGGGTACACAAACATTCAGTCGATAACAGCAGTACTACTACTATTTATTTTTATTTTAAAGATAAACTGGGGCAGATTAATCACTTCAATCAATCATCAACAAATATTTACTTAGCAAGATGTATCAGGCCTATATCTGTAGATAAGAGGTACACACAGGTTAGAAACCTTGTTCTGTCTGACTTTGATACTTGTACCAGCAATGGATGGACATAACGAGTCTTCTTGTATTTATTTAAGATACTGGAGAAGTTGAACATGACTATCTGGGGGTGCCTGGGTGGTTCAGATGGTTAAGTGTCTCCCTTCAGCTCAGGTTGTGATCTCCAGGTCCTGGGATCAAGACCCACATTGGGCTCCTGTCTCAGAGGGGAGTCTGCTTCTCCCTCTGCCTCCCCATCCCCCGCTCCTGCTCTCTCTCTCTTTCAAATGAATAAATAAAATCTTAAGAAATATATATATATTTGAACATGGCTATCCATTACCAAGGTCTCAACTGCAGAAGAATAATCTATTACATTGAGAATTTGCACATATCAGTGCTCCTAGGGATGGTTTTTCATGGCTGACTGCATCATGGGTAAGTGCCTGACCTAAGAAAGGATGATCAGTTGCCTAATGAGTTCTACCAAACAGGGATAATGGTGATTAAGCGAACAATTCCAGACTTGCTTTTAGGGCATTTGAATATCAGACACACTAGGGAGGAGTTTTTAATCTTATTAATATGGGATGGAGAGATGGAACATTGCTTACTCACCATAATGGTTAAGTCCTAGCTGGTAGAACAATAAGAGTCAGGTGCATCTGATTTTCTGCTAGAGTTGATACTATAGTATCTGTGAGGTCTGGCTCATGGCTGTTCCTATTTTCCTTTCTTCCCTTACATCCTTCTAGAACAGGAAAATTGTGACTAGCCAAGAAGGTGTAAAAAATGCTGTTAGCACTTTCTCAGTTCTACCTTTCACAAATATCAGTATTCCCATATGCAAAGTACCCTTGTTTCCTAGCTAGAGAAAGAGGGAAGAATTTTAGTTATGGGTAGGAATTTTTTGAGAGAAAGAAGATGGAGAAAATGATTTTATTAATTTTGAGCCCATTACCCTTTAACAGGGAATTAAATTAAGCAAAAAGGGTTATAAAGAGATATGATTTCCTTCATCCCTTTAAAAGAACTGTGTGTTATTCAGGGCAAGAGATTGTGACCAGATTTGATGGAATTGTTTGTGTAGATGCCATGAGTTCAGGGGCCCTGCAGAGCACAGTCTTTGCCCACAGACAAAATAGAGCCCAAAGTTAGTGAAAAGGTTATTCCCACATCTACATGGAACACAGCATCCTTCTAGTCCTTTAGAGGCCTACAGCTTGGGGCATTGGAGTTTTCATGACTGGAAGCGGTTACTCTTTTTCAAGGGCTTCTGCAGTCAGGGAGGAAGAACTTTTGTGAGCCTGAAGGAGAGCTGAAGAGGAGTATAAATGTGACATGATGACTGCAGCTGACAGACTGGTTTCTAAGTATAATTGAAACATCCTTTGAGTACTTCCAGAAAAAATTAAAAAACTTGGAGAACAAGTTGAGGGGAGCTTATCTCATGCTTAGGCAGAGAGGAGAGAGGATGATGACTCATAATTAAATATCTCTCCATTTTTAAAAATCACAGTCTGTTAAGGCTTGGGAATACTGGTTATAATTAAAATAAATCCCTATCAACTGAGATAATATCAGCATATCCTAAAAGATCCCTTCCAATCTGAGAGAGCTTAACACACGCAATTATATGGTGTACTACCTACAAGAAGCGACGACAGGCAGCAGTAACAAGGATTATTTTCTATTAAATTAATTTGAGGATGGAAAAGACAGAGTTATTTTGTTATTTTTATTTTTTAATTCAAACCAGAAGGGGCTGAAGTCAAAGAAGTAAACAACAAACTAAGAATCACATGGTAGAAATTCTTTCCTAGAACTAAATAGTTGAATTTTGTACAGTTTGACAAATGATTAACAATTACTATTAAAAATATATGTACTTGCTTTTTGAAGATTTTATTTATTTATTTATTTATTTATTTATTTATTTATTTATTTAAGAGGTGCAGAGCCTGAGAGAGGGCTTGATCCCATGACCTGGAGATCAGGACCTGAGCCAGAGTGGGATGTTTAACCCACTGAGCCACTCAGGTGCCCCTGTACTTCTTTTTATTCAACTTTATAGTTTGGAAAAAAAAATATAGACTTGGGGGATTCCTGGATGGCTCAGTGGTTGGAGTGTGTGATTCTTGATCTCAGGGTTGTGAGTTTGAGCCCCACAGTGGGTTGTAGAGATGACTTAAAAATAAAAAAAATCTTAAAAAAATTTTCGACTCAGTAGAAGTTGCAAAAATAGTACAGAGAAGGTCTATGTACCCATCATCCAGCTTCTGTCAATGGTGGCATCATACACAGTATATTATCCAAGCCGGGATACTGAGATTGGCAAAATATAATTAACTTAGACCAATCACTTCAACTACTATAAACCACAAAAACCCACCCAAGATGAAATAGATAATCTGAATACTCCTGTATATATTAGAGAAATTGATCTGTAATTTGAAAGCTCTGGAAAATGAATTTCTAGGTGGCTTCACTGGAGAATTCTACCAAGTACTTAAAGAAGAAGTAATATCAGTTCTACACAATCTTTTCTAGAAGACAGAAAAGGAAGCAACACTTCCTAGCACTTTGGGAGGCTAACATTACCCTAGTACCAAAACCAGATGAAGATTGAAGAAAAAAGCAGGCAATTTCTCATGTACATAGACACACAAATCTTCAACAAAATATTAGTGAATTGAATCCAGCAATATTTTGAAAAAAATTATACACATGACCGAGTAGATTTTATTCCAATTATTCAAGGCTAGTTCAACACTTCAAAATTCATTAATGTCTCTATATGCTAAAAATTGCAAAACCATGATGAAAGAAATAAAGAGGATGTAAATAAATGGAGAAGGAAACTATGTTCATGGATGGGGAAGCTTAACATAATGAAGATGTCAGTTCTGCACAAACTGATCTATAGGTTAAATACAATTCCTATCAAATTTTTAGCAAGATTTTTTCTTGTAAACATGGACAAATATATCTTAAAATAAATATGCAAAAGCAAAGGAACTAGAATAGCCCAAGCAGTTTTGAAAAAGAAGATTAAAGCTAGAGGAATCACAGTACCCAATCATAGTACACTGTTTTATATATATATATTTTTTTCTATGTCTCTACTTAACATGCTTAATATTTCTAGCTTTTGAATATATAAAAAACAATTATAATGATGAATGTGTTTTCATGTTCTATCTGCTTATTCTAACATCTGTTTCTGTTCTGGGTCAGTTACAATTGATTGCTTTTTCTCCAAACATAATTTCCTGCTTCTTTGGATGCTTGTTGATTTTTTTTTAATCAAATGACAGGAAATATAAATCTTACTTGGTTGGGTGCTATATACTTTTGCATCTAGAAATATTTTTGGCCTTTTTTCTCAGTGCAGTTAAGTTACTTGAAAAGAATTTGATTCATACTGGTCTTCTTTTTACAATTTGTTTTTCAGGACAAGAGCAACATTTAATCTAGGACTAATCTTACTCCTTTACTAAGTCAAGACCCTTCTGAGTACTCTACACAATGTACCTTGAACTATGAGGTTTCCTACTCTGGCTGGTGGTAGCAGTCAGTATTTCTGGTCCTGGGTGAGCACGAGGGACTGCTCTGTCTATATATTTCAGCTGTTTTTTTTCCCCCTCAGCCATGGGTGGTCTTCTCACATCCGTGCACCAATGAGTGCTTGTCTGTATCTGGAGGCAAACCCTCAGTAGTTCCAGGGGGTTCATTCTCTGAGAAGCTGTCTTCTCACTGGTGCTCTTTCCCTTGATTCTTGTCATCTTGGTCTCTCTGGATTTCCAGTACTGTTTTCTCTGCCCAGAGAGTCTGCCAGTCTCTTTCTCTGTAATCCCTTCTTGCACGGAAGTCTGGGCATCCTTTCAAGTCAGTAAGCTGGGCCAATAGTAGAACTCACCTCATTTGTGTCCCATCTCGCAGGGATGACCATCCTTTATCTGATGTATAGAAAATATTGTTTCATATATTTTATTTGCTCTTTTTAGTTGTTTCAAGTAGGAGGGTAGATTCAGTGCTATTGTTCCTTCTTGGCCAGATGTGAAAATCCCACCATTCTACTTTAGTTCTATTTTCTTCTGGACATTTAAATTTCCTGACTTCTCTTCCTTCTTCCACTTTAGTAACTTCCTTTTGCTACAACCAGAGTAATTCTTTTAAAATACACAGTTGGTCAAATACCAAAAAACTTCATGGCTTCTCAAAGCATTTAACATGAAGAATAAAATCTAATAAAAGTTTAATAAAGTTTACAGCGCTTCTGTTCAAATCTGGCCTTAAGCCTTCTAATCCAATGTCTTCTAGTACTTCCTTTCATACCCTATATCCAGCCATGCTCAGCTTGGAGCTCTTCAAAGGTGTGGATATTCTTGTGTCTTTAGATAGTCATACATCCTTGCACTTTCCTCCTAGCTGTCCCCTACTCATCCTTTCTCATTTTAAGTATACTGTCTCTAGGTTTAACTCAGTACCCAGCACATAACAGGCACACAATACAAACTCCCTTTAGCATATTGTTATTTAGGATTGGTGTGGGGGAGGATGGAGTTGAAAATAGAAATTGATCTGGGATATTTGTGACTTTGAAAAAATTAAATGAATTCTTAATAAAAATTATGTTACTAATGCTTATGTTCTCATTGTCTTTTTATTTCTGCTGAATAGTTAGGACTATGCCTGTTTTCAACAGCTCAAGTTTGCAATGGAGTTTATCCACCTGCTCCCTTTTCTCATCACTCCTACTGAGTCTTTTGGCCTTTCTCCAGGCTCTCTGTTTGGTGCCAGATTTTACCCCATTCAAGGTTGGCATGCTCATTCAATTTTATTCCAGGAAAGGCCCTTCTACTCCTTCCCCAGGCCAGCTGGCATCTTCTTAAAATCCTTTCCAATAATCATGGCCTATCTCATGTTCCAGGTTCCTCTTGCCTTGGCTTTTTCTCATAACACACCAGATTCTCTAATGAGGCAAAGGCTATTTGTCTTGACTGGTGGTGGGCAGAATTCCTAGTCCTATTACAAGCCACCAAGCAGAAATTATTTAACTAGAGAGAAAAGATGGCATTTAATTTAAAAAGTGGTCAAAGGATAAAAATAAAGAACAAATTTTTTTTATACTTTAGATAAAGATCCTCAAAAGAATATTCTCATAAAAAACTACAATGTTAATTATTGACATATAAAACTGTTCTTTGGAACATGTTTCAAAGGTATATTTTTTAATTTGAAGTACTTTAAAATGTATGTACAAGGATGTTTTTGGAAAAATAATTATTTTTCTCTAATTTTTGAGAACTTCTTGAATATAGACTGGGTTATTTGAATCATATATTTGTTTGTCATAAAATATTAACTACAGGTAGTTCAAAGCACAATGCTTGATTTGGGGGACACGTATGGATCAACAATGCACATTAGTTACTCCCTTCTTGTACCTATGTGTGAATAGATCACTAAAAAGCAAGTTATTGGTTCACAGCTGAACTACAAAATTTTAGAACTTCTACAATACCTAGCAATATTACATAACTATTATATATATTTAGCTTTGCAGAACTGATATATAAATTAAAATGTGACTTTCTTTTTATCCTCTTGTTTCTTTGTTTGAATCCCAGAGTCACAGGATTGGGTTAATATTTGTCTTTATCACATACTCTCTTCAGTGACTCTTGCATACCTGATTTATTAGTTTGTTTTTGTTTGCAAGCAGTGATGTAACAGATACCAGTTAACCTAATACCCAAACTAAACATCTAATGATCTGGTTCTTGCCATTTCTGCCCCCTACCTGTTCGCTACTTTCTAGTTAATACTATTATCTTGGATCATACGTGGATATTATCTTGCTTTTAAAAATATGTCTTAGTCATAGCTAAGTATCTTTACCAAGTGGATTGTTTTGTCTTACTTTTTTTTTACATTTACATTGTTTTACATTTTTAGCTTTATAAAAATATATTATGCAGTATTTTAACTTTTTGGACTTATTTTCCCACTTAAATTTAGATTACTTACCTTCATTAGTGTTATCGTATGCAACATTTATTTATTCACTGTTTGACATTATTACATTTTATAAATACATAATAATTTGGTCTACTTACCGGTCGATATATTTTTGACTGTTTATAAATTTTTGCTATTACAAACATTACTGGTATAAACATTCTGCATATAAATCTGGTTTACCTTTGGAAGAGATTCTCTTTGGTATAAAATTATCTGAGTTAACTGTAAGTTTCCTAGAAATTATGAGAAAAAATATGACATTTTTAGACTGAATTTTGTTACTATATATACTTATGTATCCCAAATTCTATTTATTGTGATGTACATGTATATAGAAATGTAATAAAAGTATTATACATACATATTTAAAAGTATTAACTTTTTCTTGAAAGTTAATTTTGTTGGGAATTTCAAATTTGCTGTCCGAGGATTAAATTCAATCTGCAAATGTTTTTCTTTGTTGTCTTATTTAAGAGATATATACTCTTTTTCCTAATTAAAAAAAAAAAGCTAAGTACTCTGTTGTGTCTCACGTATATCAGTTAGTGTGAACACAACATCATTTCTGCATGGGACAATATTTCTTCTGTTTAGCTCATAAAAGTAAGGTAAGAGTTGTGACTAGATTTGACAAATTGGGAAAAACTAGGAAGCATTGTCCAAATATCACAGAAGTTTAAACAAGCAATTTGGAGTAAATACATCCACTAATACCTGTTCAATGTTGATATTATTCAACATCACTTTCAATGGCCTGAAAAAATGAGATTGTCTTTTTGTCAGAAACCTTATTCAAATCTTTTATCTTATATCTCCTTTTTACAAAACAAAACTGCACTAAACTTTTTTCCATGACTACGTAGGACAATGGCTAGTTCTTCCTAAAAGTACCAAACAGATGACTCACAGTCGTTTCTTTTAGGGCTGACTTTATGCTCTGAAATTTTTAAGGCTGTCTTTGTAACTTATTACTTTACCACAAGGGTGCACTAAGAAGCCCTCATAAACACAAGAATCAGCTATTTAATTTGCTATAACTCATTTATCCAGAGCAGTAAAATGTTTCTACTGAATTCACATGAAGCTGTTCATACTCAAAGAACTTTTCTACATTGTTAGAGATACTGTGCAGAGGAGCAAAAAATGAATTCTCTTCACAAAGAAAATACCAATAAATAAGAATTTCTTCCTAATAATTTATTATTGTCTTTAAAATTGTTTCATAAATTGTTTCAGGCATAAAAATGAATTCAGTCAAGGATTTTTTTATTTCTTTGGTAGTTAAAAATAGTTTTCCTCTCTAAAAAAAGTTTTAATTACTTAGGAGAAATAGTGATAGGATTTTAGCATATATTCTAATTATGAACTATAAGCGTTTCATATATTATGTTAGAATTATACCAATTTTTCTTCATTACTTAGATTAAATAAAATTGTATATTGAGTTTTTATGAACCTTACACAAATGAAGAGACATTTTACATACTGCATATACCAACCTGGACTACTGGAAGTGAGTTTAAAAAAAACCTGCAAAAAATGAACAAGTGTCCCACATCTAATTGTCTATCTATTAAAAGCACATCGTATCACCTTTGTCATCTCATTGACAAAAAGTGGCAATCATTTTGCTTTTAGATACATCTTTGCAATTATTAACATATAGATGTACCACATCACATCCTTTAATCTCCAGTGAGCATTTATTAGCTGCCTATCGCATGTCAGGCACTGTGATAGATCTTAGGGAATCAAAGTTAATAATAATAGCAGAAACAAAGGCTTCTTTAGGGCATTCACTCTCTTTTAGGAAAGCTGTGGAGATGGAGTTATTAGAAAGGAGTTTAGTCTCCGCTCATTCAATGATTCTTTGGGAACTTCAAAAGGTCTAGTTTGCTCATTTGTAAAATACAAGAATTAGTGTAAATGATCTTTCAATTTTCTTTGAACTTTAACATGCTGTGATTCTACTTATGTAACTGCATAATTAAGAGATTTATTCTACTGAAATGCAAAAGAAACTGGATTGCAAACTGAACATTTTATAGTATCAGGACAATAAATATATTGTGGACTTTCGATTTTGAACATAAAGACATTATTCATTTTTATGGTTTAGTTCAGCAGTAGGCGCCTTGCCAATGTGATAGGCACAAAACGACCCCTACATACAAAATAATCCTTTGAATACAACATTCCAGTTTAATGCTATTCATCACTGTAGATTTCTTAGTAGGCTAATTGGCTTGATAATTGAAAATATGGAATATCATTTCAAGAAATATTTTATATTGAAGATTTAATATTGTGGGATTTACTGAGGACTTCCTTATTTTCTGTCACATCTATCATCACCTTTAATTCACATTTAAAATTGTTTGTTTCTTATGAAAGATATCAAACACATAAAAAATGACAATGATATAATAAATTCCCCTGTATTCATCACAAAGGTTTTCTTTTTTTAGTTAATTGTAATTGTAATTGATATACAATGTTACATTAGTTTCAGGTCTACAACATAGTGACTCAACAACTCTATACCGTATGCTATGCTCACCATAAGTGTAGCTATCATCCGTCATCATACAAATGCTATTAAAATACCATTGATTATATTCCCTATGCCATACCTTTTATTCCCATGACTTATTCATTCCCTAACTGGAAGTCTGTATCTCCTACTCCCATTCATAGGTCTAATTCGCTTTTTCTTTGTTTATTCATTTGTTTTGCTTTTTCAGATTTCACATATAAGTGAAATCATGGTATTTTTCTGACTTATCTCACTTAGCATAATACCCTTTGGACCCATCCATACTGTTGCAAATGGCAAGATGTTATTGCTTTTATGGCTGAGTAATATTCCTGTGTATGTATGTGTGTGTGTATCAAATCTTCTTTATCCATTCATCTATCAATGGATAGTTGGGCTGCTTCCATATGTTGGCTATTGTTTTTTTTTTTTTTTAAAGATTTTATTTATTTATTCGACAGAGATAGAGAAAGCCAGCAAGAGAGGGAACACAAGCAGGGGGAGTGGGAGAGGAAGAAGCAGGCTCACAGCGGAGGAGCCTGATGTGGGGCTCGATCCCATAACGCCGGGATCACGCCCGGATCACGCCCTGAGCCGAAGGCAGACGCTTAACCGCTGTGCCACCCAGGCGCCCCCATATGTTGGCTATTGTTAATAATGCTGCAATAAACGTAAGGGTGCATATATCTTTTTGAATTAGTGTTTTTATTTTCTTTGGGTAAGTAATAATGGAATTATTGGATCGTATGGTATTTCTGTTTTAATTTTTGAGGAGCCCCCATGCTATTTTCCACAGTGGCTGTACCAATTTGCATTTCCATCAACAGTGCACCAGGGTTTATTTTCCTCCACATCCTCACCAAGACATGTTGTTTCTTGTGTTTTTGATTCAAGAGACTCTGACAGGGGTAAGGTGATTTCTCATTGTGGTTTTGATTTGCATTTCTCTGATGATTAGTGATGCCGAGTATCTTTTCATGTGTCTGCTGGCCATCTATATATCTTCTTTGGAAAAATGTCTATTCAGGTCCTCTGCCCATTTTTAAATTATATCACTTGTGTTTGTTTGTTTGTTTTGGTGTTGAGTTGTATAAATTCTTTATGTATTTTGAATATTAACTCTTATTGGGTATATAGCTTGCAAATATCTTCTCCCATTCAGTAGGTTGACCTTTTTGTTATGTTGATGGTTCCCTTCACTGTGCAAAAGGTTTTTAGCTAATAGTTTGTTTTTGCTTTTGTTTTCCTTGCCTTAGGAGACATATCTAGAAAAATATTACTATGGCTGATGTCAAAGAAATGACTGCCTGTTTTCTTTTAGGAGTTTTATGTTTTCAGGTCTCACATTTAAGTCTTTAATCTAATTTGACTTTAGTTTTATGTACAGTGTAAGAAAGTGGTCCAGTTTCATTCTTTTGCATGTAGCTGTTCAGTTTTCCTAGCACCATTTATTGAAGAGACTGTCTTTTCCCCATTGTATATTCTTGCCTCCTTTGCCATGGGTTAATTGACCATATTAATGGGGGTTTATTTCTAGGCCCTCTGTTCTTTTTCATTGTTCTATGTGTCTATTTTTGTGCCAGTACCATACTGTTTTGGTTACTATAACTTTGAAGTATATCTTAAAATCTGGAATTGTGATACCTCCAGTTTTGTTCTTTCTTGAGTGCTTTGGCTATTCAGGGTTTGTTGTGGTTCCATTCAAATTACAGGATTATTTGTTCTAGTTTTATGAAAAATGCTGTTGCATTTTGTCCTACTTCTTCAGTTGTTTGTATTTGACTTTTCTTCTCCCTTATGGCCATTGCTGTGAGCATGGTGTAAGCATGGTGGGTGATAAAGGATTCTGGGATGTCTGCTTATGTGTCTTATTAATTAATGTGCATTAGTATTATTTGAGATTGATCCCAGATTTTTCATCTTAATATGGATTGCTGCTGGGCCTGCCTGACTTTATGACTTAGTGGACCAAATCAAACACAGCTCATGATAGGCTGTTCCATATATATGGTCACTTGGTTTTATATTGTTAAGTGTTTCAACATTACCAGGGCCTGATAACTCACCAGGAGCTGTTTTTCAAAAAGTACATAATTCTTCACACAAATGGCACTACCTTGTTCCATCACCCCAGTTGCCTGTATTGTGATTCAACTCCTAAGGCTTGCTATAAACGCCTCACTAACTTTTTATATCACTGAGACTTCAATTTTATTATAGGATTTACTAAGTTGTATAGCCTAAGCAGCAGGTTTATTATATCGTAGCCTGAACCTGTTTCAAATCCCTTTTCTGCTCCAGCTCCAGTCAGAGATAGCAGGATTTTATGGTATTCGGGCTATAGACCAGATCAGCATTCTTATGTGAGGAATGTGTTGTCTTCAGAAACTTAAGTTGAAGAGGCACTGTATTTCCTACTTTGTAGTTCAGGATGTAAGATACTATAATGTGTCATTTAATCTAGAGAAAGTGTCCTGTCATGCCCCTGACCACTGGCTCTCCTAAAATTTTACTGATACGGCAGATTCCTAAATCTTCATAAATGTTTTCTTCCTTTCATCTGGAGCTCATGTGTCTTACCAAGGTGCCCAGTGTGCTAACCACCTTTTGCTTATCCTGCCTGATTGCATGATATCATTGATGTAAGGATCAGTGTGATGTTCCGGGGCATGCCCTTATGATTCAGGTGTCTTTGAACTGAATAATAACATGGAGCTAGAGAGTAAACTTAAACTTGAGGCAAACCTGTGATTGTGTTTTGTTGGATATTCCTTATGACTCAAACCTTTTCTGTTTCTTTTTCCCGATTGGGATAAACACACACACATACACACACACACACACACACACACACACACACACACAGAGTCACTCAAACATTCTTTAAATCTACCACATATCATGTACTTGGGGTCTTATTAATGTGCTTGAGTAAAAATACCATGTTTGGCAATTGGGCTACTACTTGGTTGAGTTAGCAGCAATGTATAGTTATTCTCCAGGATCCATGTTTTTTTTGTAGGAGCCAACTAGTGATATAAATGGATATAATATGATAGGGACCACTACTCTCTATCATCCACCATCTTATACCCCACCCCACCTCCAGGATGCAAAATTTTCTCTGATTTCCTATTTTATCTGGGAGGTGAGAAAGGTGGAGAACAGAGTTTCCAAGTCATCCTTTTGATAATCCCCACTATAATAGCTCTTACCCCAAAGACCAAGGAACCAATGCAAGGATTATTACCCATCTGCTAAGAGTACCTCTCCCGATTATACATTCAGGGATCATGTGGGTCTGTGTGTCTAGTAAAGCCACTATAAACTAGATTTTAGCCAGAATGCCATTTATTACCTCATTTGCACCCACCTCATTTGCCTCTGCCTCTAAAAGAGGCCATAATGATTCTTTGTGTCTCTAGAGATCAATGTCAAGCAGATTCCGTGTTTAACAGTCCTCACAATGTCTGGTTATTCTTAGTGTACAGAGACTTAAGACTTAAGAAAATAGTCATAGATCCCTCTGAAAAATGACTGAGAAAGTTGTTACCATATATATTTCCCATGGTATTGCAGATTCCTAACTGCTGGTGAATTCTTTGTGTCTTTTCATATATATTTGGTATTGATTCCTAGCAACCAAATTGCTGGGTCGAATAGTAAGTGTATGACTTGCTAGAGAGTTTCAAATTTCCCTCCGTAAGGGTTGTATTACTTTTCTTTTCCACAGCAATATTTGAGAACACCTGTTTCCCTATAGCTTCCCCAGAAGCATGTGCTAAATTTGGGATTTTGCTAATATGATAGGTGAAAAATACCTCAGTGTGATTTTAGTTTGCATTTTCTTATCACGAGTGAGACTGAATATTTTTTCATATGGTTAAGTGCTATTTGCAGTTCTTTTACTGTGAACTCTGTTCTTAATTCCAGGAAATTATTATAGAGTTTGTGAATTTTTTTCCTTCACAGTGTTAGAAGCACTTTATATATTTGTGATATAAATTGTTTTCTGTGATAGATGTTTGAGTTTTTTTCCTTTATCATTTGATTTTTCTTATGTTTTTTTTTGGTCATGCATGTTTTATGTAATAAAAATAACAACTTTTTGCCCTTGTAGCTTTCAGTGTCTAAGTCAGCCCAAAAGTTTCCCTCACACCTAGGTCACATTGCAATTCGCCCATGGTTTCATTAATTAATTGCTGCTGGAATTTGATCCATTTGGAATTTGCCACCTTGAATGATATGAGGAATGGATACAATGTTATTTTTCCCCTATCCAGATCTCCCATATCTAATTAAGTATGCAAACATGCAGACAAACGTGTGTGTTAAAATTCTGTGCCATTGATCTGTTTGCCTATTTGCACATTAACACCTTAATTAATAGAAACTGTATAATATATATTAATGTACAGGAGGGCTAATGACAGCTTCTAGACATTAATCTTTTTCAGGGATTTCATGTCTATTCTTATTTATTTATTCCTTCAAATGAACTTTATAATAATATTTTCTAGCTCAAGAAAAAATATCCTTGGTATTTCTATAGAGTTTACATTAAATTTATAAATTAACTTAGGGAGTACTGATGCACTAAGTCTTTTTGTCCACATATACTTTTGTGTCTTTGGTGATTTCAGTGTGTAGGTTTTGTATATTTCTTGGTAAGTTTACTTCTTAATTTATATGTATGTGCACATGCATAAGTATATTAATACATCTATGCATATAATTTGTTAGTCTAAATATGAACATTTGCTATCATAGATAGGGTTTTAGCCAGGTTTATTTGTATAGATGAAGGCTATAGTTTTGATATTGATTTTATAACATATTTATCAAACTAAACATTTGTAGTAATTTCTCCATTATTTTTTTGTGTGATCCAGAAATATAATTATTTGATTTATAAACAGAAAGAATTTACCTCTGTCTTTCCAAATATTATGGCTTTAATTGCTTCCTTGTATTTAGTTTATTTGGCTAAAATCTCCAACAAAAATGTTAAATAGTAATGGATATAATGGGAATTTTTGTCTCACTTTTAAATTTACAGGAACAGTTCTAGTATTTTCCCATTAGGTAAGATACTGGCTTTGGACTGAGGTGGATATATTTTACTAAGTTAAGGAAGTATCAACTAATTCTATTTAGTTTTTTAAAAAGAGAATGTGTCAAACTTATATTGTTTCTTTATGTATGGAAATGACCTTCATTTTTTGCAGTTCAGAAAATACTGGATTATATAAAATGAAATAAACCTCATGACATATTTTTAATGTCATATATTTTTTTAAATTTTTTGCTAATATTTTGGGTGGTGCTTGCTTCAGTATTTGTGGGTCAGTTTGAGTTGTAGTATTTTTGTTGTTTGTAATCATTGCTTGGTTTGGGAACCAATGTTATACTTCTTTCGTAATGTAATTTAGAAGTTTTCTTTCTTTTTCTGACCTCTGAAGTAGCCGTGTTGGAATAATCTGATTTTAAAGGATTAGTAGAATTCCCTGTTTGTATTTTTCTTTGTCTGTTTGTTTGTTCTTTAATGGGTCCCAGGTGAACTCTAACCATTTTCTCTTTTTATTTTTGACAAATGGTATGTTTAATCTTTCTATTTCTATTGGGGTCAATTTTGTTAAGTTTCACTTTCGGGATAAAATTATCCTTTCTATCTAGATCAAATAACATTTGCATGGAGTTGTGCAAAGTACTCTACTTTTTGGCATTCCTAGTTTTCATGGTATTTCCTGTCTTACCTATGTCCTTTCTTCGACTTTTCTTTCTTTGGCTATTTCAGCTAATGTTGTATCTATTTTGTTAACGATTTCAAAGGACCGAGCTTTCAGTGTATTAGTTCTACTTTTATGTTTCAGTGTTTATTTCTTCTTTAATTTATTTTTATTAATTCCTTTCTTCTGCTTACTTTTGGTTTGTCTTGTGGTCCTTTCTCTAACTTTTTTAGTTGGATTTTAAAAATTCAATTATTTTTAATGGTAGCTTTTATTGATGTAAGTACATAATACCATTAGTTGGCCTATGACAATCGTTTTAATTATATTTCATATATTTTATTCTGATATATCCTGTGTTTATTATTATTATTTTCAAAAATATTTTGTGTTTTTTTGAATTATGATCAAATAGTAGTGATTGTATTATTTCTACTTTTTAGAATTTATTGAGATTTTTTGTGGTCTATATTGTTCTACATTCTTACTTAATTTTTCTACTTTATTTGTCTTGAATTGATAGAGGTATGTTAAAATTTCTTACTGGTAGTTTATTTCTATTTCTCCTTAAATCTGTGGATGCTACTTCTTGGAAGTTTTTGTTGTGTTATTGGTTTCATAAATATTAATAATTTGCACATCTTCATTGTAAATTACAAACTTTATAAACTATTTTACTTTGTGTCCATTAGTGTTTTTTGTTTTGAATTCTACCTTGTTAAAAATAAAGATTAAGATCACCTGCTTTCTTATTTTCATTTTCCTGATGTAGCTTTGTCTTCCCCATCTTTTTTTTAACCTCTCTGAAACTCCTTTTTAAGATACGACTTCAAAATGTAACATTATGTTGGATTTTGCTTTGTTGGCAAATTTGAATATTACTCTTTAAATAGGAAAAGTAAGCCCATTTACTTTTATCAGTGCAATTAATATGACTATCTTCAATTCTATAACATTAGTTTTTATTATTTCATTTATTTTTAAATCATTACCCATTAGTGTTTTAATATGAAGAGTAAATAATTTAGTGTATTTGTTTCCTAGGGCTACTGTAACAAGCTATCACAAATTTGGTAACTTAAGACAACAGAAATTTCTGCTCTCATGGTTCTGGAGGGCCAACATCCAAACTGAGAAGGGCCATATTTCCTCTAGGGGATCCAAGAAAGATCTCATTCCTTGCTTTTTCCAGCTTTTGGTGGCAATTGGCATTCCTTTTCTACGTAGCACCAATTTTTGCCTCCATAGCCAATTACCTATAGCTCTTCTGTCTGTTCTCCTTTGTGTGTCTCTTAAAAAGTTTTTGTCATTGGATTTAGGTCATGTTCAGATAATCCAAAATGATCTCATCCCAAGGTCCTTAAGTTAATTACATCTGCAGAACCTTTTTTTCCAAGTATGATATAACATTTACAGGCTCCAAGAATGTGATATAGATACTTTCTGAGTGCCATTTTTTCCCTTCTATAATTTTTATTATGAAAAATTATCCAATCATTGAACTTGAACAACCATTCAACATTTTGACTTACTAGACTATTCTCTGATTATTTTTACTAAAGTGTTTTAAAGTGAATCCCAAAGTCATGTCATTTCAACTTCTAAATGTCAAAATGCATCTCAAAAAAGGGGGAGACGTTTTCTTACATAACCATAGTGCCATTATCACATCTTGTGTAATTATAAATAATTTTTTATTATGCTCTAATACCTAGTTCAAATTTCATCAATTATCTAAAAAATCTTTGTGGTTAGTTTGAATTAAAATCCAAGAAAGGTATTTTCACTGTATTTGGTTATACTTTTTAGATTATTTGTGATATAGAATGATCTTTTCTCCCTTAGTTTTTTATGCCATTGACTTATTGAAGAAACCAGGTCAAGTGTCCTGAGTAACTCTAGAATTTGCACATTTCTTCCTGTGGTGTCATTTATCTTGTTTATCTATCTGTAGTATTATCTATAGACTGGAATTTAAATGTAGAAGTTTATAATTAGGTTTAAATATTTTTGGGTGCCAATTTTGGACTACTTAAGTTGGTATCTCTTTTTCCTTTCCCTTATCTCCTACAAAAAAAGGAGAAAGGGCCCAAAGTATAAAATACAGTATAAAATAAATATAGCGTATCTATCCTTTTACAGGATTGTGACTAGATTCTTTTCTTTATAACCATCAGTTAATTTTAGTTCTACAAGTAAATATATACTTGAGCATCTTCTAGACATCATGCTGATGGCTACCAATTTTTTTAGGTTGCTTGAAACTTTTCTTTAATGGATTCTTCCAAGGTACTTCTGTAAGCAATATTCTCTGGGTTCTTAATGTTCCTAATAGTTGGATGCTTTTTTGCTTATATGTGCAGTATGTTTGTATGTATGTATGGTAGTTTGCCTGAATATAAAACTCATTGGCTTACACTTTCTTTTATTGTGTTTCTCAAATATGTTTCTTCATTGTCTTCTGGCATAAAATGCTGGCTGTCAAAAGTGTAACAACAGTCTAACTTCCTTTCCCTTTAAATGTTTTGCTGTTTTTGTCTGAATGCTTAACTCCTCTCTCCCATCAGTTTTCCCCCTTTTTATTAAAATTTAATAGTTTGCCTAAATGGATATGGATGTTTCCTGTTCTGGATCATTTATCCACATATATAGTGTGCCTAACAGTATATACTTTCAACTTCTCTTTTTTCAGGAAGAGTTTTGAATTGTGTTTTTAGTGTTTGTTCTATTTCATGGTCTTGATTTTCATATGTTGGATCTTGACTATCTTCTGGTGATACCTATTATTTTATTTTGAATCTCTTTTTGTCTCCATTTTATTTTGATCTTTAAACATCAGTTCCTCTCCATCTTCTCTTTAAGTCATTATTCATGGTGGTGTGCATATCCCTTATAGTTTAGTCTTTATTTCCAAAGTGATTTTTCTTTTATTTGTAATTCTGTTTTGTCAGCAATCTTTCAAATAATATTTTTGTTCAGTAATAACATTTATAACTTTGTGTAATTATTATTTAAGCTGTTAATTCATAGCTTATAACAACTTCTTAATTTCTTTGGACTAATTTAGGTAAGTGTTTGTGGAAATGTTTTTCTAGTGTATCTTCATTGTCTGTAGGGACATAAACTTTCCCTTTAATCTTAGTTTTATTACAATAATTTCATCTGTGATTTGACTACAATCATTTTCATTGCTCATGCTTGAGATTACTTTTCTTGTATTATTAGGGAAGAAGAATGGATAATATTATATTTCCTAGCTTTACGGTTCTAGACCTCCCTCTTCTGTTAGTTTAGTGAAGTGCTGAAAAATATGTGTTGATACTCTCTGAGATATTATGGCTTTTACCCATCTCCAACATTAGATGATCTTTTTTTTTCTTTGTCCCTCCCACTTCTTTCCCATGTCCTGATAAATTTGGATTCTGTCCACCAGAAGGTTTCGGAAGAAGCTTTGATTGTTTTTTTATTTGTTTGGTTTTTAAAATAGAGTTCAAAGGACTCAGACTACTCCAACACTGTATGACCTTACCACCTTTTCCTACATTGTACTCACAAGCTGGACCCTGTCAAATCCTTTGCCAAATCAGTTACCATTCCCATCTTTGCTTTCTAAGCCTTCCAGAACTTGGTGATTTGAGGGTTCATTAGCTCTCATGGCTCACAGAAGTCCCTGTGCTTTTCCTCTGCTTCCTCCTGCATAGTTATGCAGCAGGACTATTTAGGTTTTGTTCTTGAGGTATGCATTTTTACCTGTTAACATTTTAAGGTTCATGAGGTAAACTTTTCACCTAGTACTGATGTAGAGGTTTTCCATAGTTGTTGATTTTGCTGCTCTGAGTACCCATCTGTTTTTATGGGAATATTAACAAAGATTCAAAACTATGTATATTAGTTTGCCAAGCTGCCATAGCAATGTATCACAGACTGGGTGGTACAGTTCTGGAGGCTGGAGGTTCTGGAAGTAAAATCAAAGGGTTAGAAGTGAGAGAATGTTCATGTCTGTCCAAATTGCCCAGAGAAGACTGACAGATTTTAGTAGACCTCCAGAAGTAATAGGGAAATGACTGGAAAGTGATGGTAACCTTGAAAGTTAGGCAGAAGAACTAGACCACCTGAGAAAAGAAAGTGAAAGCTAATCAAGGCTTTTAAGACATATTTTGTGTTACAGCAAATTTAAGATTAATCTATTTACAGTGTGCTTCATGGATTCAAAATAAAGTGAAAATTGTAGATTAATTTATAGTTTGTAAAATATGTTTATATACATTTTATCAATGCTGGTAGAAGGATAAAAAATTAAGACTTATTTAGCTTTGATAATTTTGAAGGAGGTTTGCACAAATGTTATTTCATCTACTCCCTGCGAAAACACTTTCATGTATTTGCTAAAGTTCATATATTACAAATGAAAAAATTAAGCCCAGACAGTTGAAGTAATTTCCTCAAGAACATATATTTCATAAATGTTAAAGTTAAGATTTGACTTCAGTTCTCTCTGACAGCTAGGCTGTCATTCAGAATAGGAGAGATAAAGAGTTTCTAAGACAAGCAAAAACTAAAGGAATTTTTGAACACTTAACCAGTTCTGCAATAAATATTAGAGGGAACTCTTTGAGCAGGAAAGAGAGGCCCAAAACAACAAAGACTAGACAGGAACAGAGACAATCTACAGAAATAGTGACTTTACCGGTAATACAATGCACTAAATTTATATCTATCAATAATTACTCTGAATGTAAATGGACTAAATGCTTCAATCAAAAGACATGGGGTATCAGAATGTATTAACAAAATACCCAATGATATGCTGCTTATAAGAGACTCATTTTAGACTCAAGTCACCTCCAGATTAAAAGTGAGGAGATAGAGAACGTTCTATCATGCTAATGGACATCTAAAGAAAGCTGAACATACTTTTATCAGACAAACTAAATTTTAAACCTAAGATTGTAATGAGAGATGAAGAAGGGCACCATTTCATAATAAAGGTGTATATCCAACAAGAAACTTTAGCAATTATAAGTATTTCTGCCTCCAACTTGGGAGCAGCCAAATATATAAATTAATTAATAACAAACTTAAAAAAGCTCATTGGTAATAATACAGTAATAGTAGGGGACTATAATACTTATTCATGGCAATGGAAAGATCATCTAAGCAGATCGACAAGGAAACAAGGGCTTTAAATGACTCACTGGAATAGATGTACTTAACAGATATATTCAGAGGATTTAATCCTAAAGCAGCAGAATATGTATTCTTTTTGAGGGCACATGGAACATTCTCCAGAATAAATCACATACTGAGTCACAAAATCAGGCCTCAACCAGTACAAAAAGATTGAGATCATACCATGCATACTTTCAGACAACACCATGAAACTTGAAGTCAATCATAAGAAAAAATTTGAAAAGACCACAAATACAGCACATTAAAGAATATGCTACTAAAGAATAAATGGGTTAACCAGGAAATTAAAGAAGAAATAAAAAATACATAGAAGCAGTGAAAATGAAAACTGGACAGTCCAAAACCTTTGGGATGCATCAAAGGTAGTGATAAGAGGGAAGCAAGAAAAGTCTCAAATACACACCTAAACTTACACCTAAAGAGCTGGAAAAAGAATAGCAAATAAAGCCTAAAACCAACAGAAGAAGGGAAATAATTAAGATCAGAGCAGAAATAAATGACATAGAAATAAAAATAAAAACCAGTAGAACAGATCAACAAAGCTAGGAGCTGGTTCATTGAAAGAATTAACAAAATTGATAAACTCCTAGCCAGACGTATCAAAAAGAAAAGAGAAAGGACCCAAAATAATAAAATCATGAATGAAGGAGGAGAGATCACAATGAACACCGCAGAAAAAGAAACAATTATAAGAGAATATTATGAGCAATTGTATGCTAATGAATTAGGCAATCTAAAAGAAACGGATAAATTCCTAGAAACATATAAACTACTAAACTACTAAAACTGAAGAAAATCTGAACAGACCCATAACCAATAAAGAAACTGAATTAGTAATCCAAACTCTCCCAACAAACAAGAGTCCAAGGCTGGATGGCTACCCAGGGGAATTCTACCAAACATTTAAAGAAGAATTAATACTTATGCTTCTGAAACTGTTCCAAAAGATCGACAGGGAAGGAAAATTTCCCAACTCATTCTATTAGGCCAGCATTACTTGAAACTAGACAAAGACCCCACTAAAAAGGAAAATTACAGACCAATATCCCTGATGAACATAGATGCACAAATTCTCAACAAGATGTAGCTAATGGAAACCAATAGTACATTAAGGATTATTCACCATGAGGTTGGTTCAATATCCGCAAATCAATCAATGTGATACATCACATTAATAAAAGAAAGGATAAGAACCATATGATCCTCTCAATAGAATCAGAAAAATCATTTCACAAAACACAGCATTCTTTCTTGATAAAAACCCTAGAGAAAATAGGGATAGAAGGAACATACCTCAACATCATAAAGACTACATATGGAAGACCCACAGTTAATATCATCCTCAGTGGGGAAAAACTGAGAGCCTTTCCCCCAAGGTTAGGAATACAACAGGGATGTCCACTCTCACCACTGTTGTTCAACAGAGAACTGTAAGTCCTAGCCTCAGAAAAAAACAAAACAAAACAAAAAAAACAGCACAACAACAACAGCAACAAAAAGAAATAAAATGCATCCAAACCGGCAAGGCAGAAGTCAAATTTTCACTCTTTGCAGATGGTACAAATGATACTCTATGTAGAAAATGGAAAAATTCTGCTAAAATATTGCTTGAACTAATTCATGAATTCAGCTAAGTAGCAGAATATAAAATAAATGTACAGAAATCTGTTGCATTCCTATACACCAATAATGAAGCAGGAAAAAGAGAAATCAAGGAAAGTATCCCATTTACAATTACACCTAAAACCATGAGATACCTAGGAATAAACCTAACCAAAGAGGTAAAAGATCTATACTCTGAAAACTATAGACCACTATGGAAGAAATTGAAGAAGACACAAAGAAATGGAAAAACATTCCATACTCAGGAATTGGAAGAACAAATATTGTTAAAATATCTATACTACCCAAATCATTCTACACATTCAATACAATCCCAGTTAAAATAACACCACCATTTTATGTAGAGCTAGAACAGTCCTAACGTTTTTATGGAACCAGAAAAGACCCTGAATAGCCAAAGTAATGTTGAAAAAGCAAAGCAAAGTGGGAGGCATCACATTCCCAGACTTCAAGCTGTATTACAAAGCACTAGTCATCAAGACAGTATGGTAGTGGTGCAAAAACAGACACATAGATCAATGCAACAGAATAGAGAGCTCAGAAATGGACCCACAACTATATGGTCAACTAATCTTTGACAAAGTGGAAAGGAATATCCAGTGGAAAAAAGACAGTCTCTTCAACAAATGGTTTTGGGAAAACCGGACAGTGATATGCAGGAGAATGAAAGTGGACCACTTACACGATACACCAAAAAATTCAAAATAGATGAAAGATAGGAAACCATCAAAATGTAAGATGGGAAATCATCAAAACCCTAGAGGAGAAAACAGGCAGCAACTTCTTTGAGTTGCTTCAAAGGTGCAGCAGCTTCTTACTAGGCACTTCTCTGGTGGCAATGGAAACAAAAGCAAAAATGAACTATTGGGACCTCGTCAAGATAAAGAGATTCTGCACAGCAAAGAAAATGAGCAAAAAAACTAAAAGGCAACCAACGGAATGGGAGAAGATATTTACAAATGACACATCAGATAAAAGGTTAGTATCCCAAATCTATAAAGAACTCATGAAAATCAACACCCAAAAACTAATAATCCAGTTAAGAAATGGGCAGAAGACTTGAACAGACATTTCTCCAAAGAAAACATACGAATGGCTAACAGACACATGAAAAAATGCTGAACATCACTCATCATCAGGGAAATACACATCAAAACCACAATGAGATAACTCCTCACACTAGTCAGAATGGCTAAAATGAACAACTTAGGAAAGAACAGACGGTGGTAAGGATGCAGAGAAGGGGAACCTCTTACACTGTTGGTGGGAATGCAAAATGGTGCAGCCATTCTGGAAAACAGTATGGAGGTTCCTCAAAAAGTTAAAAATGAACTACCCTACAAACCAGCAATTGCACAACTAGGTATTTATCCAAAGGATACAAACATAGTGATTTGAAGGGGCATATGCACCCCAGTATTTACAGCAGTGATGTCCATAATAGCCAAAACATGGAAAGAGCCCAGGTGTCCATTGACAGACTAATGGATAAAGAAGATGTGCTGTTGCGCCTGGGTGGTGCAGTCGTTGAGCGTCTGCCTTCGGCTCAGGGCGTGATCCCAGCGTTCTGGGATGGAGTCTCACATCAGGCTCCTCCGCTAGGAGCCTGCTTCTTCCTCTCCCACTCCCCCTGCTTGTGTTCCCTCTCTCTCTGGCTGTCTCTCTCTGTCAAATAAATAAATAAAATCTTAAAAAAAAAAAAGATGTGCTGTTTATATATACATATATATGTGTGTGTATATATGTGTGTGTATATATATATGTGTGTATATACACACACATACACACATACATATGTATATATGTATATATACATATGTATGTGTGTATTACATTGCCATTTGCAACAACTTGAATGGAACTAGAGGATATTACGCTAAGTGAAATAAGTCAGTCAGAGAAATAGAAATATATAATTTTACTCATATGTGGAATTTAAGAAACAAAATAGATGAACATAGGGGAAGGGAAGGAAAAATAAAATAAGATAAAAACAGAGAGAGAAGCAAACCACAAGAGACTCTATAGTTTTTGGTTTTTTTTTTTTTAAGATTTTATTTATTTATTTGAGAGGGAGAGAGAGAGCACAGAGGGAGAGGGAATAGGAAAAGCAGACCTCCACTAAGCAGGCAGCCCAATGAGGGGCTTGATCCCTGGACCCTGACATCATGACTTGAGCCAAAGGCAGACGCTTAACTGACGGAGCCACCCAGGCACTCCCAAGAGACTTGTTAGTTAAGAACCTGAGGGTTGCTGGAGGGAAGGTAGGTGGGCGATGAGCTAGATGGGTAATGGGTATTAAATAAGGCACTTGTTGGATGAGCAGTGGGTGTTATATGTAAGTGATGAATCACTGAATTCTACTCCTGAAACCAATACTACATTATATGTTAACTAACTTGAATTAAAAAAAAAACAAAAAACAAAAACCAAGTATAGGAAATGGAAAAAAAATTTCTGTGGGAATGCAATGCTAAACCTTACTCTTAGTATTATGCAAGTCAAAACAGCATTCTGTAATTTTGTGCTTCCCCACTAGACTAAAAGTAAAGGGTGAAGAAAGTAATAGTACATAATTAATTATCTATAGATTTATTTCTCCTATATAGTAAAGAGAAACTTCTTTAGTCATTTTTCTTAAGTTAGTGGTCAGTTATCTCCTACTCACTGTAGTCTGAGAGAAGTGTAATTAATAGATGAAAGAAAGAAAATTGAAAGAAGAAAAAGAGGATGATTAGTTCCTAATTCGGTCTTTGCTTTGAGGGAGATAGAATTTAGCTTAGTAGCAGTCCAACAACGCCATTGCACCTCCACCTTCTGTCTGGTTTGGTTTCCGGTCTTTAGGCTTCTGCGTTTAGCATGACTTTTGGACCTCTTTTAGTTATATCAAGTTATGGATAATGCAAGGATGTTCCTGTATTGTCTGCACAAAATAGGGAAGAGAAACAAGGGATGCTAATGACAATGAAAACATGGGCAGGGTGAGGAGTCTCTCACATATAATATTTTGAATTCTGGTTTTTTTTTGTTTCTGTTTTTTAAAGATTTATTTATTTATTTATTTATTTAAGACTGTGGGTGAGCAGGGAGAAGGGCAGAGTGAAAGGGAGAGAGAATCTCACAGACTCCAGGCTGTGTGCAGAGCCTTATATAGGGCTTGATCTCACAATCCTGAGATCATGACCTGAGCTGAAATCATGAGTTTGAAGGTGAACTGACTGAGCCACCCAGGTACCCCTAATTATGCTTTTTAAAAAATTTTTTAAATTTAAATACAATTTAGTTTAATATATACCCTATTATTAGTTCCAGGGGTAGAATTTATGATTCATCTATTGTATATAACATCCAGTGCTCATCACATCACGTGCCCTCTTTAATGCGTATCACCCAATTACTACATCCTCCCCTACAGCAACACTCAGTTTCCTATAGTGAAGAGTCTCTTATGGTTTGTCTCTCTCTCTGTCTTTATCTTATTTTATTTTTTCTTTCCTTCTCCTATGTTCCTCTGTTTCTCTAATTATGTTTTAAATGATGTTAAGAATGAAGGATTTGTGTTAAAGCATTATGTTAATGTTTGTTAAATTCTGTTATTATGTTGAAATTATGGGATCATGTTAAAACATAAGGCATATATATTTTAGCCTCATTACTAGTACTGAATGTAATTTTAGAATCCTTTTGATTTATTATGTTGTAAAATTATGAATTTCATAAAAGCAAACTTACAAATTAAACAAAGATAAATGTATTACATTAATTATAATAAATAACAAATTAATAAATAGGAATTATGGGGGGTTGCCTTAAAAAACTTTTTTTAACTGAAAGAACATTGATTAGAGTTCCCATTCCAGTAACAGTAACTTTTATTAAAGTAATCGTCCTGTTGATAGCTATTATAACTCTGGATTTTTAAAAAACTTTTTAAAGATATTAAAAGCAATTAAAAGCATCAGAAACTGTATAAGACACAATTTTTAAAAGAAAGGAAGTGAACAAAATGATACTCTTATTCATTGGTTTTCCTCCTAGAGGATGGTTCCCAGTTTCCTGAGATATACAGAGTAATAGAATTCAGTACAAATGTACAGTCTCATGGACTGAAAAGGCAGAGGTTGAACAAGATGGGAGGAGGTAGATACTGAAGAGAAAGCTCTTGGAAGGGAAAAAGCTCAGAGAAGGGATGCCCACCCCCAAATTCTGCATGGACAGTTCTGTGTACATGTACATATTATCTTCAACTCTTTAGATGTTTCCTAAAATATGCGTATGATAAACAGGGCTCCAAAGAACCTAGAGGAAAGCAGAAGCTGGGAGGTCTAGGAAATGCGAAGGGATTTCAACAGCTGTCTCTTGCTCAGGAAACAGAATTTGCCATTTAAATGTTGCTAAATTCTAGCTTCCAGAACTCTGAGACAATGCATTTCTATTGTTTGAGCCACTCATTTTGTGTCTTTTGTTATGGCAGTCCTAGCAATGAGGAAATCATATGCAGCAACATATAACAAAGATAATAAATGTTGACCAAATGCAGTTCATTCATAATGTAAGGTTGTGAAGGTTGGAAAGCAACTTTGAAATCAATCAATGTAATTTCAACACATTAACAGAAAAAAAGTGGGAAAAAAATAGGATGACCTGAAGATGAATAAAAATTATGTGACAGAATTAAACACCAATTCATGATTTAAACAAACAAACAAAATCTCCCAGAAAACTAGGAATACAGAAAGATATCCCCAACCTGATTAAGGACATCTAGAAAATCCTATAATTAACATCACATGTAATGGTAAAAGACTGAAAAATCTGTCTAAAATGGGGGAGAGACTTATTACTCTCACTGCTTTTTTTTCACCATTGAAATTAAAGTCTTAGCTACTAAAATAAAGCCAGAAGGAAAAAAAAAGTGAGATTAGAAAGGAAGAAATAAAATTTTTATTTGAGGATGACATGTATACTTCAAAAAATCTATGCATTTTACAAAAGAAAACAAACCAGACCAATGAGTTAATTTCGTATGGTTCATAAACTCTTCCAGAATATTGAAGAGGAATGAATATTTTCCAATTTATTCTTTGAGGCCAGCATTTTATCTGACACCAAAAGCAGACAAATGCACTACAAGGAAAGAAAAATATAGAGTAATACCTTTCTGAACACAGATGTAAAATTTATTGACAAAATTTTAGCCAGTGAAATATAATACATACAAATGATAAATATTATGCCCAACTGGAGTTCGTTCCAGCAATAGAAATCTGATTTAATATTTGAAAATCAAAGATATGATTCACTACATGAACAAACTAAGGAGAAAAACCATATAATCATCTCAATTCATGCAGAAAAAAATGTTTGATAAAACTTCTGATAAAATCCATTACTGTTAGAAACACTTAGCAAACTAGGAATGGAAGGTGTATTAGTATTCTCCGGAAAAACAGAACCAATCTTAAGATTGTCTGTCTATCTGTCTGTCTATCTACCTCTCTCTCTCTCTATCTGGTGAAAGGGAAGGAAATGAAGATGAGGGAGAGGGTAGGGGGATGGGAGGAGAAAATAAATTTATTAAAAAAAATTAACTCATGTGATTGTGGGGGGTGGCAAGTTTGAAATCTTCAGGGCAGTCTGGCAGGCTGGAAACCTAGGGAAGAGTTGGGATTGCAGTCTTGAGTCTGAAGGCAGTCTGGGGGCAGAATTCCTTCTTCTCTGGAGGACTTGGTGTCTTTTCTCTTAAGGCCTTTAATTGATTAGATGAGACACCCCCTCCACATTAAAGAGGGCGATCTGTCTACTCAGGTAGCTACTGATGTCTACTGATTTAAATGTGAATCACACCTAAAAAATATCTTCATAATAACTTCTAGGCTGGTGTTTGACCAAAAAACTGGCACTGTGGCCACACGTCAAATTTAGGGAAAATCCTTAACATGATAAAAGTCTTCTATAAAAAACCTACAGTGAACCTCATACTTGAGGGTGAAAGACTAAATGCTATGATTCTGAGATGAAAAAAATTGTAAGCATATTCAATCCCACCACTATTAATCAATATTGCATTTCAGGTTTTAGCCAGTACAAAATGGTAAGAAAAAAAAAAAAAAGAAAGAAAAGAAATTCAGATTAAAAAGAAAGCAATTTTTTTGTATAAAATAAAATTATCTTGGTAGAATATTTTATGGAACCCATAATCAAGCTACTATAACTAATAAGTGAGTTTAGCAATGTTGCAGGATACAAGATTCATATCTAAAAATTGATTATGTTTCTACATACAAACAATGCAAAATAGGAATATTAAATAATACAATTTATAATGGTATCTCAAATATGAAATAGAGATAAATCTGACATAAAAGGGCAAGGCCAAAAAAGGGAAAGACTAGAGAACACTGTTGAGTGAAATGAAAGAACGAAATAAATGAAGAGATAGACTTGTGATCATGGGTCAGAAGATTATTTTTAAGATGTCAATTCTCTACAAATTGATCTGTATATGCAATGAATTATATTCATTTATATATTGTCTCAGGTTGCTTTAGCTCTGCAGTAGTTAAGGTAAGAGACTGCATGCCCAAAAAGCCTAAAATACTTATTACCTGGCTCTTTACATAAAATTTGTTGATCTCTGCTCTATTTTGTTTTCCAAAATAGATGGCCTTGGATCTTTTTTTGGCCCTATCTCTGTCACTTTCCATTCTTGCACTGCACCCATGCTGAACTTGTTACAGATCATGCAATGTACCATGCTGTCTTTCATCTATGGCCCTGTACCTGTCATACCTGCAATATTCTTCAACCACCATACCTCCTATTTGACTGAGTTATCTCTTTTTTTATCCTCCAAATCCCACTTTAAGATATTGCTTCCTTTAGAAAAGCTCACTAAGTTCTGAAATCATATAAAGTTGCTCTGACCAAATCCTCCTATTGAGCTCTGTACATTTTCTAACAGAAGAGTTAACACACTGTAAATAGTTGCTTCTGTCTTCTCTAAAAGAGTGTAAGCTGTGTGAAAGGAATAATGTCTAATTTTTCACTGGGGACAAGCACATAATATCTGCTGGGTAAATAATTATTGAATGAACCAATAAATAAATGACAACTTAGGAACAAGATAGCTTTGGACCTGGATAGCATGGTTAAAGAAAGCTTTTATGAATATCACAAGGACACTGATAATTGTTCTCTACCAGAAGAACTCCACGCCATTTTTCCTGGTTAGTCTAAATTCTAATTTGAGACACAGAGTTACAGCTTGATGACTCTAACATTAAAAAAAAAAAAATCATGGAGTCATATTACAAAGAATTCTGCTATAAACGTTTGTGAAATTAACTTTTCCTTTGGCATCGTGTTGATTGAATTCTGTCTAGGACATGACTGAAACTAGGCGCTTCCAGTACTGTGGTTTTATCTTAAGTGAAAATAAAAATGAGTTTATTGACTGATATGCTAACATGGGATGAGAATTCCCTGGGCTCCTTTCCCAGACCAATCACTGACTTATTTGTCTAAAAAGTGCACGCTTTTATCTGTAGTCCAGCTTCTTCCTATTTAAAGTATGTGACAGTTGCTATCCCCATAATTCCTTAATATGGTTGTTGAGAGGATTGGCATTTCTTTAATATTTTAAAATAAAAGGTTAAGACAGTTTCTGAGTGTTCTTACATGGAGGGAGAAGCACAGCCTTATTCAGCGAGTGGAAGTGGTAGATCACAGCAGCTAAGTCAAGAAGAAGACAGAAAATTATACTTCTATCATGTAAAAAAAATACCATATTGATATTCAAAGTAAACAAATGAAGTTGCTTTAAAGTAAAAATGAAATTGAAATTAGTGTGTGATGAAGACAACCATATGGAATTGACAAGTGAGATTGATTTGCCAAAATCAGTGAAAAGTTACAAGTGGAATCTTGAATGCAAATTATTAGTTGAAATAGACAGTTACTAGTCTAACAATTAGAGAATTTGATCCAGGACAGCTACATTTGGATTGCCTTTTGACTGAGACAAGATGGCTCTAATACTAAATGTTTGGTAGTTTGGATTAAATACACTAGGAGCAATTCCAGGAAGCTAGAAGATACAGTGAAATGTCTCAGCAATGAGGGGGTGATATTTAACAAGGAGATACGGGCTCATTATTGAGATTTTTAAAAGTTACAAAGGAGTGGTAGACAGAAATACTTATTTTTAGTTAAGGATTTATGTCGTATCCATACATTGAAATATAAAGAAATAGTAAACATAGATTGCAATATAAAGATTGTAAGTTGATGAGAAAGAATACAAAATGACATCAGTTATGTTGTCCCAGAAAAATAATATCTTATAATCTTTCTCCATTTTTTGCACGGTGCTTTTGGCCCCCACCTGTGAGAGGAAAGGGGATGAGCAGAAAAGTTGCCATCATCCCCACAGAACATTTTTAACTCCGCAGCTGAAAGTGACAGTTGTAGAAAATTGGTGGAGATAAAATTGGATAAATAAAAGTCATTTTTTTTCTTTCAGAAGTTAGGGTATATAAACTAAGAAATAGAAGTTTGCAAAGCCTACAGATCCAAATCTTAGAGGAGAGGTGAGCAGAAACTGTTGAGTTAGAGTGAAAAATAAAAAAAAAGATAAAGAATGAACACATCATAGGATTACTGATGTTCTTTGTTCTCTCTGGGTCATTATCCAGTTTTCAGAGATGAACCACAAGCTGTGTTAGAAAGTAAGCAAAACAACAGTAACAAGTGAAAAACCACCACCAACACCCTTCCCCACCAAATCTCAATGCGACTATTTATGAAGAAAAATACTTGAGAGGGAGGGCAGAATTGAGGCTAAAATATAAATTGAGAAATCATTTAGGAAAAGATTTATGATATTTATACAACTCACAAAGTATTTTTAGAGGGAATGTGTCCTTAGAAGAATAATAAACTCTTTAGTGTTGGGTTTAGGGGATCAATTGTTTATCAAACTTATTCATCAGTTGAGCTGTTTTCCTAAAAGATGTTATCATAAATGACAAGAATAATAATGTTAAAAAACATTTTGATATGTGAAAAAGTCAATTTGTTAAACGTAATTCTACCATCATTGACTGATAACAGCCCGGCCCTTGGGTGTTGAAGAGCAGAACTGTGTTCCGGCTCGTTGGTAGGCACTAGAGACTCTTGAGATTCTCAGGTGACGGTATTTGCTCTTAAGTTGCTTATAATATAGTGAGAAAGAGATATAGAAAAAAAATAAACAACTGTACTCTTGGAGATGTGTGCATGGTACATCCATGAAATATTGATGAAAGAGCTCTCTTATGTTTCAAATTCTCAGAATGGATGCTCAATTTGGAGGACAGAGAGAGACCTTACCTGTTTTGTTCAACACTATATTTCCAGTTCCTAAAACAGTGACTAGCCCAGAATAATACTAAAACTTTTTTAAAAGAATGGAAAAAAAATTGCTTTGCAGTGTTAAGCTAAATTTCACCATAGAGATGATGCATAAACTGATTCTTTAGAAAAGGCAGGAAAACAGCATACCAATGTGCCCAACGGCACAGAAGAATAAAGCAGCTTGATTGTCTGGTCAATAGCCAGTAGTGGCTGCCAGACTTGTCAGAAGAGAATTCTCTAAAGGCTCAAGAGCCTGGAGAGACGGGCAGGAGTCATCGCTTTAGATGGATCAGAAATGGGAAGATTTGACATGGAAGTTTGCTGAGATAATGGAAGAGAATTACTTGCCTGAAACTTGCCTCCTGAAGGAAATGAGTTTTAACCTTTCTAACAATCTAAAAATCCTTTAATGGGTACCTCAATCAGGGCAGAGAAATTTCTGAGACTTGGAGATACAAGGAGAGTTTCTGGGGGTGGGGTCTAAGTTCCTCTGGACATGGGGAGGCAGGCCAGGGTAAATAGCTCTTAAGATTTGGGCTACTCGATATCACAGTAAAAGTCACTTACTATTCAAGAATTCTCTCCCATTATCACCAGTCTTTAATAAGAATGATGTCCAAAGTTATAGCCTGGTCTTGGTTGACTGGCATATTAAGACAGTGCCTTGGGATACCATCATGGATATCTGGAGGACACTGCAATAAAGCCACTGATGCCCAATGCAGCTGGATTTTAAATAAGACATTTAACACATTGCTCAGACACACAAGTTGTGCGTATGTCGCCTTTACTTCTTCTGCCCTGTATCAAGTATCCATTTTTCTCTCACTGCTTTGTATCAGTGAGCCTCTCATTTGGTGTTTGTCTTTCTCTTTTCCTCTGTAGAAAACATTTATTCCTCTCCTCCCTGTATTCTAAAATGCTTATCCACATTCTCTTCCATAAGCCATATTTATCAATTCTATTAAAATCTGAAGATGATCTCCAGGAAGATACCTAATGTCAACCTAACCCTGTGTGTTTATTTCCTACACTTGAAGTTGTTTTTCCTTTCATCTCACAAAATCATGGCCAACACTTATGGCCCACCACACGCTCTACGTAGTCCATAAAGGTCACTTCAGCTCTACTGAGTTTGTCAAACTACTATTACATTAGATTAGTGCCACTCATTAGGTCTTAATGCATGGTACTAGCATGTTAGCTATGATGTCATGAACAGTTTATAAACTCCTTGACTATCAGACATTTGTGTGTATCTGTATCCCATATAGTACTAAATTCAAAGCCAAGCGTATGGTAAATATTTATTTAGAGCTTGTGGTTGCTGACTTAAAGAAAGGCCACATGTGTGTGGAGGATTCTTGAATCTCTGGACAGTACTAGTACTTGGACCTTTCTGAACAGGGAGTGGTAAACTGATTATTCAATGCCGGATGATGCCCCTTTCACTTCATTTTCCTATCAGACATTTTTATGACCTTCCTTTTGTCATTCTATTATCTTCCTTCTGCCATCAAGGATTTGTTGGTTCTGCATCTATGGGATCTTTATGATTAGAAAATGACATGAGGTAAGCATGGAAAAAATTTGTTGCTTATCACTGAATAAGAGATGTTGCTCATCACTAGGTAATGTGATATGGCAAGCCCTTAATCACTGGAATGTTCTGAGTATATTACTGAACACAACAAAAATGGAACAGTTACGCCATGCACATATGACTTTACAAATTTATTCTCAGAATCAGTGAAGCAGTAACCATAAATAGCAGATTATATTTTGCTCTGTTATATATAAATATAATAACTAAGTATAAACTTATCTCCAGTGGCTTGGTTAGTTAACTGGTTATCAGGTATCTAAGGATTTTTGCTGTAATATAAATACAGAATGGAATAGTGCTTGGTTGGACTTTTCCTTTTATGCTCTATAAAGGTAGAAAAAAATAGCAAGAACACTGGAAAATTTATTAATGGTATCAATATTACACAAAAATCTATATAATAAATTGGACTGTTGCTATAGAATTGTTATTCCTCTCAACATCCTTATTACACAGCTTTCTGAGTACATAATTTTCTGTTATTCTAAACAGCAAAGGAGAATTATGTACACAATTGACAATGTAATTAACTGAATTATGGTAGTATTTTTCTAATGAGTAACTTCGAATATTAGAAAGGCAAGTGATGTATTTTCTGTATTTGTTCTTCAGACAGAGTTCTGTTTTTACTTCTAATGACCATAACAAAAGATTTTTTCTGAGTTGTGACAGGGAAGGGGAAGACACTCATTTTTCTTTAGGAATATCTGTGATTGTTATTCCCCAGAGAAATTGCCTAAAGGACCTCTTCTCTATTACATGGTTTCTCAAAGACAAAACAAAACAAAACAACAACGGCAACAGCAAGGCAGTCTCTCAAAAGCCATGGAGAGCTGTGAGCAAACAAAGCCTTTCCCTTGGGCTTTGCTGGGTACCTGGGGTCTGCTGCCTCAGTTATACCCCCTCAATACCTTTCAACTGGTTTTTGTCTTGAAATTGAATAGAGTTAAAAATTGATAATCTTTAGAAAGACTACTTGGAAATGCTTGGTGAATGACCAAGTATGCAGTCATACGCTTTCAAAATGCTATTTAAAGTTGATTAAATATGATAAAGAGAGGCAGAACTTTAAAAGGAAAAAGATTCCATATAACATATACAGACATATATGCTATTTTTTTTTTTTAAGATTTTATTTGGAGAGACGCCTGGGTGGCTCAGTTGGTTAAGCATCTGCCTTCAGCTCAGGTCATGATCCCAAGGTCCAGGGATTGAGCCCCCATTTGGGCTCCTTGCTCAGTGGGGAGTCTGCTTCTCCCTCTGCCTGCTACCCCCCTGCTTGTGCTCTCTCACTCTCTCTGTCAAATAAATAAATAAAATCTTAAAATCTCTTGCTCTCTCTCTAACAAAAAAATAAATAAAATCTTAAAAAAAAAAGATTTTATTTAGAGCGAGAGAGCGAGCACAAGCAGGAGGAGGGGCGAGGCAGAGGGAGAAAGAGAATCCCAAGCAGACTCCCTGCTGAGCATGGAGCCTGATGTGGGGCTCCATCTCACAAACCTGAGATCGTGACCTGAGCCGAAATCAAGAGCCTGACACTTAACCAACTGAGCCACCCAGGTGTCCCAATGCTACTGGTTTCGATTGTTGGTTTTCTACAATGGTACATGTGATGAAGTGAGGCTTATGCGGATACTTTTTGTGTGGTGCCCTTATGCATGCTTTGTAATTGTTAACAGTTAACTCTTCAATTACTTATAGACTGATCCTGTTTTTGAAGAATTACAATCACATCATCTCATATTGGCTCTAACTTGTGGATGTATTTAAAAAAGCCAGAAAATACCCTTTTGGAAATGAAGGCCATAGTCTGTGAGAAACATGTTGGTGCTAATGATTTATTGTTACTTCCTTTGCCTTTCCTAGTCTGTCCTCAGCAAGTGGATCACACCAACCTTGAGGACAAGCTATTCTCTAGCGAGAATAACAGACGCGTCCGTCTCTAAGCCCCACCTAGCTCTGTTGCAAGATGTCACTCACCTGGCTTATATACTTACATTTTCATTTACTCATTCTCTGAGAGTCCATATAATCTTTGGCTAGGCAACTGCTTTCACTACCATTGAGAAACTCCTGTAGGACTGTGAATGCATATTCACCATATCTACCTTTAGAATATTAATTCAAATTTATTTTTATCACCAGTACTCACTTTTTCCCTCATCTCCAAATATTACCACAGATAGCTCTAAAAGTTCATAGAGTTGGCAGAGATTTTCTTTATCGATTTCAGCATGGTTGACCAACAATGTGTAATTGTATTTTTCAGTAATTACTGCATTTCAGTTCATCTTTATAGACCTTTTCATTGAGGTTACAAAGAAGAGGGGTAATCAAATAAATGAATTAGAAAAAATTTCTTTTTCAAAATGTACATTTGGCAGTCATGGAGGTGGGCTGTTTGAATCTGTCTTCAAGAGAGAACTTGTTCAGGGGTGCCTGGGTGGCTCTGTTGATTAAGTAACTGGCTCTTGGTCTTGGCTCAGGTCAGGATCTCAGGGTCATGCATCAGGCTTGGTGCTCAGTACAGAGTCTACTTGAGATTCTTTCCCTCTCCTTTTTCCCTTCCCTCTTGCATATGCACACACATGTTCTCAAATAAATAAATCTTTAAGAAAAGAGGGAGAGAACTTGTTCAATTGCAGTTAGCACAGTGAGATGATAATCTATATAGCTGGGGGTACCTTCAGTCTTTCTCAGCCTTTTGTCCAGCTCCATGGTATTCTCAGCCAGCTCAGAGTCATGACTGAGCACAACGTGGGTACTGGTCCTGGGATGTCTGCACAATACTCCACTAAGGAACATCTTTGTACCAGAGCTCTCTGTTGACTGGCTGAGATTTTGTCAGCTCTGTGTCACTGTTAGAAGATCTCCCTGCCTAATACTTCTTAGCTCTCTTTTCCTTTCATTGGGGTTTCAGGCTTTTCTCTGTGACATTCTGCTTCCTTCACCTTTTATCTTTTATAAGCATTCCTGTTCAATAAAACTTTTCATCTCAGAGTTTGCTTTCCAAAGTACCCAACTAATAGTATTTTTAGTGGCTTGTTTAATGCTTAAAAAAAAATGCCATAGTTTATAATCTTTTTTTTTCTTCAAAGATTTTACTTTTTTTTTTTGACAGAGAGAGAGAGTGTGTGACCACAAACACGGGGAGTGGCAGGCAGAGGAAAATGGAGAAGCAGGCTGCCTGTGGAGAAGGGAGCCCAATGCGGGGCTTGATCCCAGGACCCCAGGATCATGACCCGAGCTGAAGGCAGATGCTTAACTGACTGAGCCACCCAGGTGCCCAGGTAGTTTATAATTTAATTTCCCTTTTACTCTCTTGATTAATTCCCAAAGAAGCAGAGCTTGAGACAAGGGCTTATGTCCAGCCAGCTTATTTTGCTAAGTCTTTCCATCAGTGGAGCTGCAGACTGAGTGAAACACATAATCCAAGGATAGTTGCTATGATCACTGTGAGCTACTGGGGTTGCGTTCCATTAAAGACCTGTTGAGGAGTCTGGTCAAACCCTCCAGAATTGTCTCCTGGAGGAAGAGAAAAAGGGAGTAATTTTCATAAGCCCCATCCCTCATTGGTCAAAGGTCAACCTTTAGTGTTAACTCCTTTGCACACCAGGTTTGCCTGTGTAACAGAATTGCTGAATGTATTCCTGTTGGCAATCCAGCAGTGGGATCACAGAAAATCATCTCCTTGCTAGGAAGAGAGAGAGATTAGAAGCAACTGAGTCAGGATGCTGCCATTTACACCTCTGCACAGTGGGGAGATGTAGTTCTGACTGCAATAAAAGGGTGGGTTAAGTGGCTGTGAGGTGTGGCAAAGAGGTGCCCAATACAGCCCTCTAGGAGCTTCATTGCCAACTAAGTTAGGTTACATTTCTCCCATCTTAAAGGCTTCTGGCAACTTTTCATCCTTAGGTGTCTATTTATTACAGAAATTTTGAAATCAATAAAATAATTAAGTATGGTATAATTGAACCCCATGTACCCAGCTTTAACAACTGCCAATATTCTGCTACTCTTATTTCATCAATTCCTTCCCTCACTTTTTATCCTGGTGTATTTTAAATCAAATCGAAGATAACATATTAGTTTTCATCCACAGTAACTTGAGTATATATCTCTGCTAAAAAAGAATTTTTAAGCCTAATCATATCATTGTTATATTTAACCAAATAAATGTAATACCCCATCCATGACCATTTTTACCTGAGAGTTTCCAAATATGTTCTATAGTTGGTTTATTTGAATTGAGATCTTGACATTGCATTTGGTTGAATGCCTCCTAAGTGTTTTAGAAATTTGTTGCATATCGTTATGTTTTTTGAAGTAACTAGATCATATGGCCTGTGGAATTTCCCATTCTCTTTCTTTGATAATAATTTCATGATATTGCATAACATTCTTTCACACTAGAGTTTTTTTTTTTCTTTTTAGATTTTATTTATTTGAGAGAGAGAGTGAACAAGAGAGAAAGAGAGCGAGCACGAGCAGGAGTGGGGGGAGAAACAGAAGAAGAGAGAGAAGCAGACTCCCTGCTGAGCAGGGAGCCTGACATAGGGCTCAATCCCCAGATTCCAGGATCATGACCTGAGCTGAAGGCAGCCGATTAACTGACTCAGCCCTCCAGGCACCCCTTGTGCTAGAGTTCTTAACTGGGTGTCCCAGATCCATAGAATTCAAAAAGGCGATGAACATGGGCTGGGGAAAAAAAGACATCTTTATATTTTGTAATTCCACTCATAGAAACTTAGCTTTTCCTTCATGTTTTGAATATAAGCAACAAACCACAGAAGTATTAGCATGACTATATAGATTTTTATTTCTATTCTCATAAATAGAAGTTTTTATGTCCACATCATATTATACTTGTTACAGAGACCTTGAAATAGTATTGTCCTTCATCGTAACTTTAAAATTTTACTGTGATTATGATATACTCCATTAGATTCCAAACAATCACACTCATCTTGTCCACAAATCTGGCTGGACTCCCCAGGGGAAACCTGGGCCTAGTAATTATTCAGGGGCCACACAGTGACTTCATGAGGTCTGGATAGGCCATGTGCATATTCTAAGCTCTCAGTTTGTGTTACAAGAAATGGGTAGCTTTTTACAACCAAATGAGAGCACAGGCCATGATTGTAGACCACATAATTTGAAAACATCTTACCATTGATGTAAATACAGTTTTTGCTATTTAATGTAGTTTATTATGAGTATAAGCAGATTGTATAGTGGATTATTCTTTGGTTCTAATTCTATGAGTAACAAGATTCTTTTTTTTCCCCCTACTACCCTTTGAACAGTATATTATAAAATAAAAACATTCAGAGACTGAAAAATTGTAGTTAAAACCTGATTTCAAGGAGGCTGTTTACATATGTGAGAGAATTCTTGGAAGTGTTTGTGTTAAAGTGGATTCTGGTGTATTTCTTTGACAAATCTAACTCAGTTACAGATCATTGCTCCCAGTCCCTGACACTTGGAGTTGAAGAAAATAAAGGACAATGAAAAAGTATTGTCCGTTAGAGATAATTCCTTTTCATTATTTTATTAGAAGTTTATGGAAGTTCTTAAGTTGTTGAGAATGATTCATCAAATTGTAGGTGACAAGTAAACATTAGGGATTCACGTTGTGTTTAAGTCTTTCTTTCCATGTCATCACTACGTGAGTAATATTGGATGCAGTAGGACTACCGCTAATTTTTGACAAATGCTACTAATGGTATACCATATAAGTGCATCACATTACCTGATATATTTCTTGATGGAGCACCCTAAATATTTAAAATGTTACTTAAAAATTATATTTTTAAAAAGTTATAATTACTATATTATCAATATTAATGTTGATGAATTAGTGAGTTTCTATTTGCAATGTTGCAAAATTTAGAATCCAAATAATGAAACAGTTTCCATTTAAAAAATATCAGTTGTTATTACAATAATATTTAAAGGAAATAACTCAATTTGTTTATGAGATAAAGAACTCTTTCTCCCCATACACTTTATCAAAGTCAGTTATTTCACGTTGAGGCACTAAGATCTGTAGTCATATAAAGTAGTGGTTCTTAGTTTTAGCCTACATCAGAATCACCTGAAGACCTTTAAAATTCAGATTGCCAGGGCTCCAAAGTTTCTGATTCAATAAGTCTGGAATTGGATTCAGAAATGTGCCTTTCTAAGAAATTCTTTTTTTTTTTTTTTTTAAAGATTTTATTTATTTATTTGACAGAGATAGAGACAGCCAGCGAGAGAGGGAACACAAGCAGGGGGAGTGGGAGAGGAAGAAGCAGGCTCATAGCGGAAGAGCCTGATGTGGGGCTCGATCCCATAACGCTGGGATCACGCCCTGAGCCGAAGGCAGACGCTTAACCGCTGTGCCACCCAGGTGCCCCCCTTTCTAAGAAATTCTTAGATGATGTTGATGCTGATGGTCCAAAAACCACATTTTATTTTATTATTTTATTTTATTTATTTTTATTTTAAAGATTTTATTTATTTATTTGACAGAGAGTGTGAGAGAGCACAAGCAGGGGGAGGGGCAGGGGGAGAGGGAGAAGCAGGCTTCTCACTGAGCAGGGAGCCCAATGCGGGGCTGGATCCTAGGACCCTGGGATCATGATCTGAGCCAAAGGCATATGCTCAACCATCTGAGCCACCCAGGTGCCCCCAAGAGCCACATTTTTAAAACTACTACCATAAGATATAAGAATTTATTCAATCATTAATTCAGCCCTTCAATACAAATTTGAGTATCTACTATATGCCAAAATCTGGGGATAAAAAAGAAGAGAGGCTACACTTTCTTTTGTTTAAAAATTTTCGTTAAAGTATAATTGACCTACAATATTAGATTAGTTTCAGGTGTATAGCATAGTGATTTGACAATTACATGCATTATGAAATCCTCACCACTAAAAGTGTAGTTACCATCTGTCACTGGACAAACTTATTATGATATTATTAACTATATTCCTTATGCTGTACTTTTTATCCCATCACTTATTTATTTTATAACTGGAAGTTTGTACCTCTTAATCCCCTTTGCCTATTTTACCTATGTTCCTCTCCACTCCCCTCTGGCAACCACTAATTTGTTCTCCATATCTATGAGTCTGTTTCTTTGTTGTTTGTTTGTCCATTTGTTTCATTTTTTAGATTCTACTTATAAGTGAAATCATATGGTATTTGTCTTTCTCTCTCTGATTTATTTTACTTAGCATAATATCCCCTAGGTAGTCTTTTTTAGCAGCTGAGTAACTTTCCATTGTGTGTTTATACCCCATCTTCTTTATCCATTCATCTATTGACAGACACTTAGATTGCTTCCATATTTTTACTATTGTAAACAATGCTGTATTAAATATACAGGTGCATGTATCTTTTTGAATTAATGTTTTCATTTTTTTCAGGTAATTACCCAGAGAATTACTGGATCAAATGGTACTTCTATTTTTAGTTTTTTGAGGAACCTCATTTTTCGAAGGTGAGGAAAACCTTTATTTTTCAGACTAGGTGCACTACTTTACATTTCCACCAACAGTGCATGAGGGTGCCTTTTTCTCCATGTCCTTGCCAACACTTGTTATTTCTTGTATTCTTGATACTAGACATCTTGACTGGTATAAGGTGATATGTCATTGTGGTTTTGATTTGCCTTTCCCTGATGATTAATGATGTTGAGCACCTTTTCATCTGTCTCTTGGTTGCCTGTATATCTCTTTGGGAAAATGTCTATTCAGGTCCTCTGCCCATTTTTAAAAATCAGATTATTTGGGGTTTTTTTGGTGTCGACTGGTTTGAGTTTTTTATATACTTAGGATACCATGACATTCATGATATCCATGACTTATCAGATATATCATTTGCAAATATCTTCTTCCGTTCATTTGGTCGCCTTTTTGTTGTATTGATGGTTTCCTTTGCTGTGCAAACAAAAGCTTTCTAGTTTGGTGTAGTCCCAATTGTTTATTTTGCTTTGTTTCCCTTGCTTGGGGAGACGTATCCCAAAAAATATTGCCAAGATTGATGTTCAAAGGGTTATTGCCTGTGTTTTCTTTTAGGAGTCCTGATTTCAGGTTTTACATTTAGGTCTTTAATCCATTTTGAGTTTATTTTTGTGTATGGTGTAAGAAAGTGGTCCAGTTTCATTCTTTTGCATGTAGCTGTCCAGTTTTCCCAGAACCGTTTATTGAAGAGATTGTCTTTTCCCCATTTTATATTCTTGTCTCCTTTATTATAGGTTAATTGACCATATGAGCATGGGTTTATTTCTGGGCTTAGAAAAGCTACATTTTCTTCACTCATTATTATAAATGAGTGTCTAAGTTAACTTTATATCACAAAATAATTGACAGTTTTCAGCTCCTACCACAATTTCACATGTCTACATCAATTTTACATCACTCTTTTTTTCCCATAAGAAATGAATCAGTATTTTGTTTATCAAATGAAGACTATTAGACTTAAAATGTAATGGATTCAGTGTAAAGCTGCCTCACTAAATCTGAAAAGCAAGTAGGTCTGAAGATCATATTTATAAGAAGATTGAGATATTATGTTAGTTTTCTAAGACTGTCATAATAAAATACCATGCATTAGGTAGCTTAAACAAAAACATTTCTCACAGTTCTGGAGGTTGGAAATAGAAGACCAAGGTGCTGGCAGGGTTGGTTTCTGGTAAGGCTATTCTTCTTGGCTAGTAGATGGCTGTCTTCCCACTGTGTCCTCACATGGCCTTTTCTCAGTGCCTGAGCATTCTTTGTGTCTTCTCTTATAAAGCCATCAGTTATATTGGATTAAAGCTTCACACCATCAGCCTGATTTTAACTATATCACCTCTTTGAAGGCCCTATCTCCAAACACAGTCATATAGTTTAAGGCCCATACATCTGACCACATTAAACTTTAATTATCTTTTTATTTTATTTTTAGTTTTTTTTTAAAGATTTGTTTATTTATTTATTGACAGAGAGAAAAAGCATAGGGGGATGGGCAGAGTAAAAGGAGAGAGAGAATCCCAAGCAGACTCTGTGCTGAGTGCAAAGCCTCAAAATCAAGAGTTGGATGCTTAACTGACTGAACCACCCAGGCACCCCCTTAATTATCTTTTTAAAGGTTCTATCTCCAAATATGGGTTACATTTTGAGGTACTGGGATTTGGGATTTCAACATATGAATTTTGGGTGAACACATTTCATCCCATACAGATATTTACAAATATGAGAAAACACACCTTTGAGGATACAACTTTAAAACTGTCCCCTGACTTGTACCTAAAACATCATCTTTCTTTTTCCCATAATCAGACTTGTAGAAAGACTTTCTATAACCATATATTAAGAGGCTATAACATTTCCAGGACTACTATAGGAGCAAAGAGAGGAAGCCTTCTTTGCCTTCAGTTTTGAAGGTTATTTCCAGATGTCTATGTGTAAATATATCTATTTGAAAATTGTGGTGCATAGTCCTTTAGAAACAATGTTTGGTTGAGAGTCAGTTTCCTAGAAGAACTAAAAAAGTCCATTTAATTTATTTTTTATTTTTTTTTTCAAGACATTTATTTGAGAGAGGGAGAGAGTGTGTGAGCACAGGGGGAAGGGGCAGAGGGAAAGGGAGAGAGAATTCTAAAGCAGACTTTGCAGGGAGCCAATGGGGCTCCATCTCATGACCTGAGATCATGACCTGAACCAAAATCAAGAGTCAGATGCTTAACCAACTGTGCCTGCCACCCAGGTGCCCCTAGTCCATTTAATTTATAATGAGTTTGAACTACTATATAACTCAAACACAAACTAATGCAAATTCTAATTGGACTAAATATAATTCAGATTTCCTTTTCTTTTTTAAAATTTTATACAAAGAATCCTAAAAATTAAAAGATTTATTTTATTTAAATTCAATTAATTAACATATAGCCTATTATTAGTTTCAGAGGTAGAGTTTCATGATATAATTCAGATTTTCTTTTTTTTTTAATAACCTAGTTTATAATTCAGATTTTCTTGATGCAAGTGGCAAAATGGGGACAATTTTAATCATGGCTGTGAACATTTTTCTCCTGATCTTTAGCAGCAACTTCCATCCATTCATTCAATAAACATTTATTGGACACTTGCTTTGTGTTCAGGGTACTGAGAGATTACAATACAGCATTGTGTAAGAAAGAAAAATCTTTGCTAGAATGGAGCGAATGGTTTGGGAGGTGATTGGAAAATGAAGGTCCAACAGCAGAAGGAAATCAAGCTATTCACAGCAATAATGGGGAGAAGAGTTTTGGTGACTAAATGGTCCTGTCAGGAAACAAATGACCTTAGATGACTCAAAGGAAGTTTCTTCTATGAAAGAAATAGTTATACTGGTATGGGCAATGTTGAGGAAATAAACAAGGTATGTTAGGATTCTCAGAACCTAGCCACTATCTGTGCATAGATCCAACGGGTCAAAGGAAAGAATTCCTGGTAGGGGAGCCCAGTAAGAAATGGAATCATGGAGGAAGGGACACACAGTGGGAGCTGTAGATGGTGGGTGGTTGGTGGGAGGGAAAGCTACTCTCAGAAACATAACCCAAAATAAGGAAGTGGTGGGGCGCCTGGGTGGCTCAGTCGTTAAGCGTCTGCCTTCGGCTCAGGGCGTGATCCCAGTGTCCTGGGATGGAGCCTCACCTCAGGCTCCTCCGCTGGGAGCCTGCTTCTTCCTCTCCCACTCCCCCTGCTTGTGTTCCCTCTTTCACTAGCTGTCTCTCTCTGTCAAATAAATAAATAAAATCTTAAAAAAAAAAAAAAGCATCTCACTTTCTCTTTCCTTCTCCTCACCATTCTCTTGATGGTGTCTTCCTTTGTCCAAATCTGACAGTAAACCAGATGAAGAGGGAACTTCAGTAATGTAATCCACTGGGATTAGGAGAAAAGGAGCAAAATAGATCTGGTAGTGGGGGCAGGGGTGGCCCAGGGGATAACAGCAAATCACCAGCACAGAGATTGCAGGGGAACTGAGATTTTTGCTAGAACATTCATTTGGATATGTTATTTACAGACAGGAATACTTGTATGTTAAGCACTGTTGTTATGAAAAGAAGTTTATATATTGCCTCTGATATTAAATCACAGAGACTACTAGGTGGGTGACATGTAAAAAATTACAGAGCCATAAAGAATAAGAAACAATCATGAACTAAGTAATTAATGAAAAGTGGAGGCCTGGGCAGAGAGAGAGATCAAAGGGTGGGGGGCTCTTCTAAATGTATATTTTAACAAAAATCAATTTTAATGAACTGACCAGTCTATTTAATGGTAACTTTTTTTTTTTTTTCAACCCTGTGCTCAATGTCAGTGTAATTCTATGGCTGATGCGAGGTATTTTTTCCAACCCGTACAGCAGATATGCTGTATTGGAGAAGGCTTTGACAGTAAGATCTTGGCAGTATTCCCAAATGACAAAGTCTTTGGTGACAAAGTCTATCTTTGGAAAGAGTAGTACAATTTCTGAAACTGTTCAGGCAGCTGAGTGGTGCTTGGATAATTGGATAGTATTTTTAAGACATTGTGTGAGCATAAATATATGAAGTGATAAGGTGAATGAATCCTGGAAGAATGATGGGAAATTACCAAGTATTTATATGCATAAAAAAGCAAAAACTATAAAGTCTTATAAGATATACTTATATCATTTATCAAAATAATTGGAGTAATTATAAGTAAAGAAAATCTACCATCTGATCAATTTATTCCCATTTCTGCATAGTTTCTTGGCTTTCTGAAATGCAACATATTATGATTGATGAGAAAATTCATCTTTTAAATAGTTTCTAAAACTTTATCTCCTCAGACAAATATTTCTAAATTCAATCTATCTGAACATCTAAACTCTGTAACTCATTATTTCTTCAGTTATCAGTGGCACAAAATTTCCATCACTGCTGGAAATAATTAGCTTGCTTAATTGCTCGATTTAATTCTATTCATTAATTAACTGTTCATCATCTGTCTCATACATTTGTAGTAATTTAAAAAATTTTTATTTTGTTAAATTTTAAATTGGGAAAAGGTCTGATATTCTTGGAAAAGTCATGCAATAATTAATCCCAAAGGCTTGACATTAGATTTCATGAATTTGAGCCTCACTTGTCTGCTAGCTGTTTACCTTGACCAAGTTATTGAATGTCTATAAACCTTAGTTTCTTTTTCTGGAAAATGAGGAATAATAATGGTTTCTACCTCCAAGAATTATTATGAAGAATACATGAAAATGGATTCCTGATTAGTCAGTAATTAAAAATTTAAATTATTATTATTAATACATATAGCTCACATTATAGATATTTAAAATATCTAGATAATGATAATATTTAGTTATTTATAAGAATCAAACTTAAGTTACATAAACTTGATGTTTATATAGCAATATTATCATCAAAATACAACATACAACATTCTCATACTTTAGAATGTGACATGGTTACACAATTCAGTGCATGATATTCCTAAGAATAATAGTAAGTTAAATATTTTAAAAACTTATTATTCTCCTTTGCAATTATTGATCTTTAAAGTAATTTATTATTGATGACTTTTGATAAAGTTTTAATATTAAGTAGTCCACCTCTATATCAAAACATGATAACAATAATTTGAATGAATTTTTGGAGGAAAAAAATCCCTTAATATTACAGGAGTTGCCCCCAATAAAATTCTAAGATATTCCAACATAATAACATCTCCATTTGGTCTTTCCATCACTTGTGAAACACGTGGTAAATGTGTATGTAATCTCCAAGATAGAACAAAAATCATGTGGCCTTTCAACAACTGTAATATGAATTTAAAAGAAATTATTACTATTTCTATTTATAAAAATATTTCAAAAATGGAAGATAAATTATCAGAGTAATCGATACATTATTTTTTATCACATAAAAATAGCAGAGGATTAAAGCCATTTGTGCCTAATGCCATATTTTAAAAGCAAAACCTCTAGCAAAAGACATTTCTAGAAATCAGAAACCCGTATCAATAGGTAATAGGTCTTGGTTTGTGTACCACATTATACTGTGTTTTTTATTCTTTATGTAACATGTAACAACAAAAAAAAAATTCCGGTGAAAGTGGCTTAAGGATCCATTTTTTTTTTTGCTTTCGATTCCATTGTTAAGTTCATTTGAGCTTTTCTCATACTGATAAAATAGCTGCAGCAATTCCAGTCTTTGAAACCACACATCATGCAGAAATAGAAGTGTTTTTTTCTTAAGGTTTTAAGCCAAAGTCCTAAAATTTACTTTTTAAAATTTAATTTCTGGCTGGATTGGTTAAGGGCACGTCCATTTGAACCAGTCACTATGCAAGAGAATGGAAATATACTGACTGGCTTAGGTCAACTAAATGCTACTTCCTCAAATTTAACTTTCCCCAGAACACATGGGCTGTATGGTGGATTGGTAGATATCCAAATTGAGATTAATGAATTTAGGGAAGAGAAAGGAGCCAATAGGTGCCAACTAAATGACCCACAAATCCACTACAGTTATTTTTATCAAAATCAACAAAAAGAATCACAAAAATCACAGAAACTAATCTTGAGGATCTTGTAAATATGGCTGTCCATCTTAAATTATGTATAGAAATAAATAAAACTACATCTAAGGAACATACCCACGGATATTACCGTAATTGTTTGACTATTTTTTCTCACTTAGAACCTCTAATCCCAGAGGTTTTATCTACTTTTCCATGTAGATTTTCTTGAAGTTTATGGATCTGGAGATCTAAGAGTCTTAAGTGACAGTGGTTGTGTGTATTGGGTAATGTTTCCCAAATGAGGGCATTATCAGTTATGAGAATTGAACACTTGTTTCTAAAATATACCTCCTGATAACTTAGCTCTTCATGACATCTGGAAGACACTTGTCATGTGGTTCCATCATTCTCAGTTCAGACAAATTTTCATCTGGAAGCATGAATGATATTGCATTCCTACATCTGGTTGAATACTGAAGGATATAAGTATGCCAGAGCATAATATATATCAAAGTTGTATCTGGTTTTATCTCTCCCCCTATTACTCTGATGTCAGCAAATAACTACCCCTCCTTCTTTCAAATAGAGTTCCAGAACTGACAACTGTGTCTAAGGAGGCAAAGAGTTAACATTCTTTTCTGTTTTTTTGTTTCACCAAATCACCTTGGATGAGCTGAGGCAAAACTCCAAGTAGAATGAGCTCGAGAACATGAAGTCAGTATTACAACACAAGCTCAGGATGGCTTGTGATAAAAGTTGACAGTGACTTTAAATTCTTTAGGGACCACAAAAGGCAATTTTGTTTACAGTTCAAATAAATGAAATATAAGAGCCTGCACCAAACCTTTTAAGGTTTTAGAGCCAAAATTCTTCAGTTTTTTAAATACATTTTTACCCACATGTAACAACTACACAGAGCAAATAAACGTGGATTCGTATATGACTGTCTTGGAGGAATTAGAAGGATTAGGGATGAGGAAACATTGTTTAGCTTAGAAAAGATTTCCAGGAAGGACACCTCGATAGCATACATTTCTTCAGGCCAAACCATGCTTCAATTCCCCAGGGAAGATTATGGTTCTAATATTTCTTAAAATCCTCCAGAAGGGCAGGGTCAACCCACGATTTGATGGTTGAGATACAGTATACTGTATGTTAAAGGACTTACTGCTTAGGCCATTCATGAATTTATTTGCACAAAGGAGACAAGACTTAGATGTGGTTTGTACTTGCTTGGGGTGGGAACTTGACACAATGCAGAGACAGACCCATGGACTCTTTTTATAAAGAACTCCATGAACCAAGGAAGCTCCAGCAATGTTGATTCAATATTCTGGTTTAAAACAAGACAGAGAGAGAGACATTCCACATGTTTATTTTACCTGAGCAACAAACACAGCATGACACATACACAGTGAAAACGGAAGGAAATTGTGTCATTTTGTCCTCTAGTGGGTTTCTAGCTTTGTAAGCAACAAGAGAAGCTGTCCTTATTCTGAAATAACATTTTCATGGAGGGTACAGAGAACAGCAGCCATGTGAGGGGCCAATATAGAGTACCTTGGTAGATAGCGAACTTCAGGGAAATGTTGAACTAAGACCAGAAAATCATTTGTGAGCATCTATGAGACAACAGGTAGTGGGGTACTGGGTGGGGGTGGCGAGTATTTTTCATGGACAGAAACATAACCCACAGATATTTGAAGTATTGCTGTTAATAAGATTCTCTCATATTGGTAAGAGATGCAGACAAAAGCCCAGTTCTGAGCTCTATGATCTTAAAAAGTAAACAAACAAACAAAAAGAACAAAACAAAGATGATTCCTGAATCTCAAGGCAAAGAATGGAATATTCCACTTCTGCTATTTATTTCAAGAGCTATTTCCCTACATTGTTTTCATTTTAGTTACTTCTAACTTCAGTCGTGTAAATGATAGGTTTCTTCCTTTAAGTTTAGAGGTTAGTTTGATCACCTGGGATACAGAGAATTAAATCAATTAAGAAAAACTCAGTGGTCCCTTTTATATTGTGGGAGGCTAGCATCACATTTGGAAACCTTTAGAGAATAATTCCTTACATTGCTTAAAGTCAGTAGATTTCAGAAATATTGGGGCGCCTGGGTGGCTCAGTCGTTAAGCGTCTGCCTTCGGCTCAGGGCGTGATCCCAGGGTGCTGGGATCGAGCCTCACATCAGGCTCCTCTGCTGGGAGCCTGCTTCTTCCTCTCCCACTCCCCCTGCCTGTGTTCCCTCTCTCGCTGGCTGTCTCTATCTCTGTCAAATAAATAAATAACTAAAATCTTTAAAAAAAAAAAAAGAAATATTTACTTATGAGGAAAACATGTAATGTCTTTGATGGATGGCATGAATGACTTCTCTACCATTGCCCTAATTGTGATTTTTTTTTTTGATGATTCTAAGTAGAAAAATTTTTATGATGTAAATTTCAAGTATGTAAGCTGTACTATGGCCTTTCATATATTTCTTGTTCTGCTTATAATAAAACTGTTAGTTGCAGGTATTCAACCAAGAGCCTTGTATGGAACAACAGACATTGAAGTAAAATGGATCATATTTCCTATGGAATTGTTAAAAAACCTATATAACTTTAACAATATTATTTTCGAGTATTGAGCCAGCTGTCAGGGTTGGACTGGTTCATCAGGCTCTGTGGTTTTCTTCTCTCATGATCATTGCCTCCATCAACTTTGTTTTGAAACTGGTTTAAACACAAGGGAAGCAAGAGGAAGGATCTCTATTTCAGGAGATTGAGGCTCAGAATCATCACCATGAGCACTAATCCAACTCCCACTGTATTCCTGAAAACTTGTTTATTCTGGCTTGCTCCTGTTGGTAGGGTACATGGATTAATTAAATGAGTTCATTATCTTTATGGGTGGAAATAGTAATACCATTAAGAATTCCAATTAAGAAAGTTTGTTATTGTTCTTTACTGTCTACTTCATATTCTTCATGTAGTTTGTCAAATTCTATGCTTTTTACCTCAAAAGCTGGTCTCATCTGATTATCGCAACTCTCTTATTTCCTACTCTGGGAATTCCATTATCTTTTGTTTGGTCATTTTATATTGCCTCTTATGGGTTTCCATTGCTGTTGGGTCTCCATTTATAATTTATCTTTCAAAACACTCCCAGAAGCATTGGAGTTAACACGTGATGTGGCGAAGAGTTATGACCCAGCTGTCAGGCTACCTGCGTTGAAATTCTAGCTCTACCTTGTCAGCCTGACCTTGGGTGAGTTGCTTAGCTACTCCATGCCTTGGTTTCTTATTCTATAAAATACAGAGAATAGTACCTAGTTTTGAGGAATGGAGAGAAAATATACGTGAGGCACTTAGAAGACAGCATTCTCTAATGCTGACGATCATAAAACATGATTTGATCTGCACCCTGTGATGACTCTTCTTTAACCTGCTGAGTATATGTGCCCCATGGCATACAGGAATTTTCATAATGATTCCGGGTTACCTTTCCAGGCTTGTCTCTATGCCCATAAACATAGTTTATCTGCTCTGAAATGTATGCTGTTTTATAGATGTATACAGTATGTTCCAACCACATATTTTCTCATTTTCTCTTCCTAGAATGATCTTACATTACATTTTTTCTTTTCTTGATCTTGCATTACTCATTGCCTCAAAAAACCCCATTCGTATTTCAAAGCCACAAATTCTCCTCTGTTTGTAGCTTTTTCTGACCCTTGGTTTTAGCAATGGACATTATTTGTGTTTTGTCTGTATCTCCTTGGTTCTGCCATTTCTTTCCACGTACGATGGCCAGATTTCTGATGGTCATTTTTGTCTAATGGCAGCCTTTGGCCTATTGTACTTACTTTGTCATCTGCTAGTCAATCTACTTCACAAAATAGGAGCTGGGTGGAAAAGATGAGGTATAGAAATACCTGGGAATTAACATTCATTGTTAATTACTAATTACTAAGTATCATACAATGCTATGTAATGTGGGGATGTGTTTTGTTGGAATAATCTTGAGGTATGTGTTTTACTGTGTTTCCTGGAGTTTCTTTCACAGTGATAGCTTAATAATGTACCCTTTAATGGCTGTGTTCCTTTCTGAAAAAAAAACCAACCAAACAAACAAAACAAAACAAAACAAAACAAAACAAAACAAAAAACAACCCAAAAAAACCTATTTGCATTCTCATTCTTGGCTCAGGATCTATTCTTAGAGGAGCTCACAGTAAAACACTCCTTCATATACTTTCTATAGCACTTTTTACATGTTCTTTCTGTTCTTTATAGGATTTTATTATAAAACATTTTTTAGTTTTTTTCTGTTCTGCCACTTCCCCTGGACTGTGAGATGTTCTAACAAAGGGTCATATCACGTTTATTTTTGTATTTGCACATTTATCTTGGGCTGGACTTGGCCCCTGATGGACCTTCAATAAATTGTTAGATACCAAAATGAACCAGAATTATCCTTTGTGTCGTCAAAGGCCCTTAATCACTCTTTTTATCCTCTGGCTCCTCTAGGCTTATGGAGTATTTGACCCTGCCTTGATCTTAAGTGTCCCCTTCAGGGACTGAAGTCGTGTCCCTGAAACCCAAACTCATGGCTTTGCCTTCTAATTGATCACTGTTTTGTTTTTTTCTTTTTTCTGTTTCTGCTTTCTTGAAGAAAAAGAAAGGAGAAAGGAATTAAGAAGGAAGAGGGAAAGGAAGTGAGAGAGAGACAGTAAAAGAAAGGGAGAAAAGCAGGGAGCAAAATGAGAGGTGCGGCAGGGGAGAGAGAAGTAAGAGGAGGAGTGGAGGAAGAAGTACAGTGACAGGAAAAATTGGAATGGAGAAGAGCGTTTAAAGTTCGTGTGAGGTACTCTTTTTCTTTTCAGTAAGGTGGAAGATGAAATTCAACTGCTGAGATCAAGAGACATGAAAATGTAGGTTTGAGTAGAATGCAGAAGACTTCAAAACCAATGGGAAGAATAGTAGTTAATCACTGATGAGTCAAAGCATTGGCATTTCTTCAATCTACGATGATTATAGAGCATCTTTTAGGTATCATGTCCCATACTAAGCAGACTGAGACCATTGCATTTGGCAAATAATGCAACCCTATTACTTTATATTGGTCTTTTTGTTCCATTTTTTGGCTAAGCTACCTCAAAATGTGTATGAATAATACCATTAACCTAAAATATGAAAATACTCATAAACAACAAAAGAAATTTTGTTAAATGAATGATTTAAGCCTTGAAAGTAGCATCCTTTTTTAATGTATAGCTGCTATCAGTGTCAGGATCTATTATTTTACTATTTTGTTGTCCAGTGAAGAGAAAAGTACCTCTGGCAATATCACTTTCTTTCTTATCTTTGCTATCTAGAAAGCAGGATATTATTGTCCCAAAGCAGAAAAAAATGTCTGCTGATTTCTGCTCTGAGCTTTACAATATATTCTAAAGTAAAGTGTAATTTTATAACTAGAGTCTTCTGACCCAATTTCAGAATCCTAAGAAATTTTAGGCCTATGGCAAAAGTCTTAATCTAATGAGTCAGGTTTAAAATTCAATCTTAATGTTATGTTCTTCTCTCATATGACATTTCCTTAGCACTTTATCAGTTTTCTGCAAAAGATAAGCAATATTATATGTCAATATTACTATACACTTTGGACCTCATGAGAAAGTTAATTATGCAATTATAAACAATACCCATAATGGGTAAGAAGGTGGATTTAGCATCTGACAGACCTAAAATATAATTTTTTTTCTGTCAGTTATTAGCTGTGACCTCAAAGAATCTGTTTAACCTGACTGTATTTTAGTTTTCTCTCCAAAAATGGAGAAAACAATGTAAGAACTTAATGAATTAAAAGATAGAAAGCTCATAAAAACTGCCTGGCATTGACAAGAATTGGCTGTTTATATTGAATTTATATTGAACGTTTGCCTTTCTGTTTGTTTGTTTAAACTATCCATTATACATTGTACAGCTGTCCATTATACCATTGTCCTATAAACAGGGACTCCCCTACCTAGAAACCCTGGGGAGGATGGAGTTGACTTTCACCTATAGAAGTCGCGTGGCAAGTATTTATGATGCTCGCATGTCCAGCCTCCTTTCCACACACTTAGGCTCAGAAACCAAATGCATGTAGCCTATACGTTGAATTATGTGATAATGATGCAAAGAAATATACAAAGAAGTGAATGTGTTTGGTGGAAGACGGAGATAACTATAGCAGTAATAACCACCTTCCAGAGGCAGCAGTAGTAGCGGGAGTCCTGACAGTGGCATTCAGAATTGTTAGTGCTGCTTCTGGTTGCTTTGAATGCCCAGCAGCGGCAAGCACAGCATGGGGAGTGGCCAGCTGGAGGGGATGATCTGGCTGCTTCTGGGTGTGTGGCCCCTGTCTGGTTTTCTAGCGGAAGACCCTGGACTATCTTTTGAAACATTCTTTTATCTTGAATCAGCCAGTGTCATTCTTTGTTGCTTTCAGTGAAGATCTCTGACTAATATAGAATTAGGACCAGAACCGTTTGCAGTCAATAAGCCTAAGGCAGAATGGTCAGGGCAGGGAGGAGCACAGGAGCACAGGCACTGTTAAGAAGTCTGGCATTTGTTAACTGGCCTAAAGGCAGAAGAATTCTAGCAAATATTAAAAGGATAGACATTGATAGCCAATGGCATGTGGTACCTGAGCCACTAATTAAATTATCCCCTGGGGTCATCTACTATAAAATAACGATTCAAAGCAAGGCTGTGAGAGACCAATGGCTATTACAGTAGAGTATGAAGAGAAGTTCAATGAGTATGAGAATTTTTTTTTTTTTTGTAAATACATGGACTTCTTAAAAAGAGATGGTTTGTTCAAATTTCAAAATTCTTCCTTAAGGCTATAAATAAGACACTGTAAATAAGACTGTAAATAAGAGATTTTCTTTGCCATGTTGAAACAAACAAGAAAAATGTTATCTTTTGTTGCACAGAGCATTGGGAGAGTGACTAGAATCTAATAAGCACATAATATAAATTAGTAATTATTATTATTGTTTTTATTGAAATTATCAACTCTATATTAATTGTTTGACCATGGCAAATTCGAGTAACTAATTTATGAAACCACCAAAAAAAAATAAAATAAAAAGAAGGAAAAATAAGTATGTCTAGAATAATTTGAAGTAGAAATGCGAAGAGGAAAACAGATGGGCAATATCCAGAAAGAAAATTTTGCTCAGTATTGCCCATCTGCTACTCCTTGCTTGCATGCTTTGCAGTAATATAAATTTTCAAACAGCCAAGCAATATAATCCTCAATCTAGTTTAATTTATGTTTGCAGCTCATTGGCTGCTGGCAAGGGGATGGTTAGATTCAGATTTGATGATAAAGCCATATAGTTCCCATGTTTATCCCATGAGAGGCAAAGCTGTACAAAAGATTAAAATTAGTAGGAGGCAATTATTCTCCTTATTAATCAATTCTAGACACATTTGGCAGCTTGTCTCCAGCAACAGAAGTGCAATTCAAATAAAGGTGGTGAGACTCTTTCCAACAATGTTATTTTAATTGAAAGCATCACGCTCATTTTTGGTAGGCCATAACCTTCTTTGCCTAAGAAAGTGTTAAGATTAGTATTTTTCATATGAAAATTACATAGTTTTCTAAAAGCACTATCAGTATTCATTATCTTATTAATTTAAAGTATGCTTATTCACACTAAAACAGAAGATTACCTGATTTAGGAACTAAAAAATAATGCATTTTTTTTCTCCAATGGGAGAAAAGTTGGTACTATTTTGTCTTCTTTTAATAAATAGCCATTCGCATCGATCCAGATCAGATGTCAGATGATGGGTTTTTAAGACTAAAGGCAGGACTAAAATAAAGTTTCCATATTTAGTAAGTAGTTACCAGTTTATACAGAAATAAAGCTGATAAGGGATTAAGTCTACATATTACTAGAGCAGATGATCATTTTTTTGTTTTAATCAGTCAATTCAAGCACTTAGGGATGAAATTTTTAAGAGTGATTTTTGCTTACTTTTAATAAGGAAGAAGAAAGTAGATCAAAGGCATTTCCTTCCCTTTCTCTTGATGATTCTTGCTATTTGTAGGGATAGGTATGCTCTAACGCAGTCCATAACAACTTTAAACTCTCAAGGTCTTATAACAGCAAATATTTGTATCTCACTTCCACCACCATCCTCCTCTAAGACCCAGGTCGATGGTACCAGCTTCTCTGGAACATTGCTAGTCCTCATGACAGGGGGTAGGGGGGTGGGGGGGTGGGGGGGGAGGGGCGGGGAAGGGGGGGATGTATGGTGAAGCCAGCAGAGTGAGATATCCTATTTCTTATTTCACTCGCCAAAGTAAGTCATATGGTGAGCCTGAGTTCAATGTAGTGGGGAGGTGTAATCTCCCCACGGGCAGGGGCAGTGAATATCCTTTGCAGTACTTATCACAAATATAACCAGAAGAAGCCTTCTCAAATCCCTCTCAAATGCCTGAAAGGTGCAGAGGGAGAAGAATTTTAGTTGTAAGTTGGTCCTTTGTCTAACATGGAAAGAGGGAGAGAGGATCGAATAAGAAGTAAAAAAGTTAAAATTGATTTTTTATCCTGAGTATCATCACTAGCCATTCCCAAATTACTCTGGTTAAGGTATTTTGAAGGTATGTGTCCTGAAAAGAACAAGGTGCTTGAATTTTGTAAGGGCTTTTTGCTTACAAACTGAAAATTAAGACAGTCTGTCAATTCATTTTGTTTCTCATTACCTCTTTTGACGTAAATGTTCTTTCAGTTGAAAATTTCTGTAGTACTTCACTGGTTATAATGAACCTGTAAGTACTTGGTCGTTATTTATCTATTCCCTCTTACAATTTTTGCCTGCATGTTGATCATGGGGACATTTTGATCTCAATCAAATTGTGTTAGGATATAAAGTAAAATAGGTTGGTGGGAAATTTGGATTCTAAGGGATATTATTTGACACTTAAGATATAAATTTCAACCCTGTTTTTCTTCTTCAGAGGATTACTGATTCAGGGAACATTGTTCTTACAACTGTTAAGTCAAGGTTAGTGCTGCATTTTAAGTTTTATATAAGGATTTAAGTTTATCTGTTGCAGAAGTTATATTAAAAAAACTAAAAGGACCACATTTTCTTTAAAATGGTAGAAATGGTTCTAAGGTATGCTTTATAATTTATATTATATATAAATTGCATATATACATATAGATATATTTATAAATGTAAATTGATATTCTTTGAAATCTTTCCATTTCTTCTGTGGTAGACTTCCCTTAATTATGCATTTAAATATCCACTTTCTCTTGGACTCTCTGTAAGAAAAGATGGGCCCCCCTTTTGCTTGCCTTCTTGTTCCCACATGAGGGACATGGATTAACACTCCTGTCCTCACTCTCTCCTCCATGGGAGGAGGAGTGAATGATTGGGTTGATAAACTGGGGAGTAGGAATTGGGCTTGTGAAGCTAAGGCTTTTCTATATTTGGTATTTGCCTGCACCTCATAAATAATTCTTATTTGGGTGGGCTCTGTAGGGGTGGGGGGGTGCTTGTAGTTCTCAAGAGTTGACTGTAAGTGGGATAAATGTCTAACTCTGGAATTAGGTGTTAAGAAGTTCTCATGGTTACCTGATTGAGCAATGTTCTCCAATGGTGCTATCATGTACACTGATTTTCCATTTCTCCTCTGCCTGACTTCTTTGTCTTTTAACTGATTCTGAATTCAGGCAAGGAAGCATTGCTCTTCTTCACACCCTAACCATCTATCCCTCTTGAACCACCCCCACACTTTGCTCACTGCTGCAGACGAACAGTGCTTCAACACCTGGTTATCCTGTCTGACTTTCATGTTCTTCCTCTCCTGATTGAAGTGGGAGGTGGGGCTGTGCACCTATATTTTTTGGAAAACGGCACATATTTTTTGGTGTGCTCCAGGTTAATGAAGATATTGGCTTACATCAGTTATATTGATCGCATATATCCTTCAAATTTGCATTTATAGTTTTATTTATGATTTTTTGAGATAAACATCTGAAGTTGACTAATAAAAGCTATTCATCTTTTTTTATCTTTTCCCACTTTTATCCTCGCCCATCCTAGGAGCTGAAAATTATCTTGTTGATTCTTAGTGTTTGAATTTTAAGGTACGTTAGGTAAAAATCACTACAAAAATGATTGATGACTATTTGCATACTGTTTCAAAAGCCTTAAATTGTACAGAAACATATTTACTAAAACACGAAAATTCTCCATTGTTAACTTTGCATCCTTATATGTAATGATTGAGGACAATTTGGTATAGGTAGATTTAAATTTATATTCCTCATTTTAATTTTAAAAATACACATTGCTTAGTAACTTTTTAAATTTAATATATCTTCGTGAAACCATGCTTACAGATCTATCTCTTTTTGATAATGGCTTAGGATTCTATAGAAAGGACTGATTACATTTTATCTAACCATTTCCCAATAGATAGACTTGAGGTTTCTGATTATGTATCATTGTGAATACTCCTGCAGTGATCATCCTTGTACCTGTTATCTTGTTGCTAACTTGTGTGAGTATAGGCTTTCTTCTCTAATACTATCAATGAACTTCTGAAAAACCTTACGTTCTTTAAGATAGGGCAATTAAGATACCAGGACATAAAATAGGGTTTTGGCAGACCACTTAATACCTACACACCTTTGAAACCAGACAAGCAACAAAAACAAGTTGGTACTTGGGGAGATTGTGTGGACTTCCCAGCCAAGAGAGCTCTGTGTGCCTGCAGGCTGGCACGATGGATATCAAAAATGTAAAAGATCAGTAAATGTAAATGCTGATAGGAGCATTACCTGTGTAGATGAAGCGGCGTCGTGAGCTGGGTAAGTGCTGGGTACGCTGTCATTGGGAGAGTGAAATAGGATTGAGGGTGAGCCATCATGGGAGAAGCCGGGGTACAGGCACTGAGTTTTGATTTTCTAAAAAAAAGAGCTGAATGGGAGTCCTGATACTACTGCATCAGCCCGGCTGTGAACTTTTTCTTTTTCTCCTCAAAGTTGTTATTTCTACTCATGCTTTCCCTGCTTCCTTTGCCTGGAAAAAATAATGTACAAACCTACACAACTTATCTGTGATATTTGCATCCATCTCCTTATTTATGAATCAAATATGAGTAATTCATATTCGAGAAACATGGGCTGAGGTGAAACAGACTGTGTTTATGAACCATATGTTCCTGCAAGTGGAATAATTGGGTCAAAGGCAATGCATGCTTTGTGAGGATTCTGACAAATTGTTCCCCAAAAGGATGATAATAATTTACTATCACAGAGTATGAGAATGTCAGGTTTTCTTGTATTTTTTTTTTGTATTTTCACTAGCACTAGGTATGATTGAGCTTTAAATTTTTTTGATCACCTCGTTTTACCCATCTGAATTGAAACAGATTTCATTATTGTTTTCATTTAGATTTCTAGATAAATAGTTGACCAAGTTTTTCATAACATTTTTAAAATTTGAATCTTTGTTCCTGTGAATTATTTGTTGATATTCTTTGCCTACTTTTATATTGGGTTGTTTGCTTTCTCGTTTGTGGTTCATAGAAACTTTTTAAAAACAGTGTATAGAAACCATGTACCCATTAAACATTTTGAAAAAAATTTATCAGTCTTTTGCATATAATTTAACTTTACATGTGGTTTCTTTCCACATGAAAGTTTAACATTTTTCTATGATCAATTCTAATTTCTCTCTTATGGTTCTAAACCTTCTGACTTGTTTAGGAAGAACTTTCAAACCCCTGTATTATTAACATATTCTCTCGTACTTTTATTTATACTTTTCAAGTGCTTTTGTATTGTTAAAATTTGAATCCATATGGTACTTATTTTTATGTAAGCTATGCAGTACCAACCTAATTTCGATTTTTTTTTCTCAATTCATAGTCAGTGGTCACAGTGTCATCCTTTCTCCACTAATTCATGAATATGTATAAATCTAAGTATATCACTATTAAAGTGATCTAGTTCCCCATCGCTGCAGTGTTAAATCTTCCCTGCTGCTGGTGATGGTGGTAGTGGTGGTGGTGGTGGTGCTTCTCCTCTCCCATTCGCTTTTCTTTCTTCTTTTCTCCAGGTTCCAAAAGTTTTTTTTTTGTTTAGTTTTTTTTTTTTTTTTTACGATTTTATTTTTTTAAGAAATCTCTACACCCAACATGGGACTTGAACCCACAACCCTGATATTAAGAGTCACATGCTCCACTAACTGAGCTAAAAGGTTTCTTGTTGTTGTTGTTGTTGTTGGTTTGTTTTTTTTTTTTTTTTTTTTGTAAATATGCTTTAGAAAAGGATCATTGATCCTGTTGCTTCCAAATTAGTGGAATGAAGAGTTGTGTCCAGGGACACATCAAGTGATGTCCAAGCAGACAGCTGCTTTGTCAACCTCTTATTTATGCATCCAGTCATAAGGACAAGACATGTAGTCAACCAATTCTTAAGGCTTAAACCATTGGCTGATTTCTTCTTCAGGACTTTTTACTGAATCACTACCATGAATGATGTCCCTGTCAACTTGAATACAGATGTCCCCCAGAATGAAGCCTGGCTTAGAATCTGCTAGATTAGTCGCCCAACTTTCCCACATCCAGGCCATCCCACACCATGGCCACAAGCAGCTCTTAGTTCCAACCAGCTCTAAGAAGAAAGAGATCAATATAGTACTGCTTCAGGTGTTCCTCAGAGACCCAAAGGAACCTCATGGTCACAAGATGGCATCCCTTTTGCATCAAGATATTAATGATCTCTCCTATGAGATCTTAGTACCCCTGTCTGGTTTGATTGTGATGAAGGTGCATTGGGTGTTGGTTATGATATGAGCTGGTGGGGGCTGGGTGAGAGCTGTGCTGCTATGCCAGAGCCCAGTCCTGGAAACTTCTTTTTTTTTTTTTTTTCCAAATCAAAGTTTTGTTTTGGCTACTTGTAAGCTTTTTTTTCCCTGAAAGAATGTTAGAGTGACAAAGACACTTTCCTTCACCAAACTTTGGTCAGGCAGGCTCTTCTGAGCCCCGTTCTGGACTAAGCCTTGACCTTGGGCATCCATCACCATGTCTGCAGAGTTGGGTCTTAGCAAGTCTCCTGCTAAGTCAGTGTAGAGAGACCTTTTATGCTTACTAGCTAATCCTCCAGAATATCTGAACAAATTTCTCACCTCCACATTGCTCCAACTTCAATATCTGATCACCCTGGCCTTCAGCAAGAATCCTGTTAAGTCCGTTTAGCTAGAATCTCCCTACACTTGATGTCTTCTCTTGGTAATTTCTCATCCATTGACTACCTCAAAGCTATAAATCCACTTGTTCTTGTGGTATTTTGAGCTGAGGCCAAAGTCTCTTAGCTGCTGCAAAATCCCCATTTCAGTAATCCCTCTTAAATAAAATCTTTTTTTTTAAAGATTTATTTAATCATTTTAGACACAGAGAGAGACACACACACACACACACACACAAAGAGACACCATGCGTGCACATGCATGGGCAGAGGGCAGAGAGAGAGAGGGAGAGAGAGTCTTAAGCAGACTCCACACTGAGCACTGAGCCTCACACAGCTTGATCTCATGACCGGGAGATCACAATCTGAGCAGAAACCAAGAGTCAGGTGCTTAGCCGACTGAGCCTACCAGGCACCTCTTGAATAAAGTCTTAATTTCCATTTTTAACACGTGTCAGAATAATTTTTTTCTTTAACAAGTGTCAGATTTCATAAATAATCCTTGGGTTTTAACTGGCTTTAATTTTGAGAAGAATTGATATATTTAATATTTGATTCTTTCTTCAAGAAACATGGCCTGTATGTCTATTTCAATAGGTTCTGAGGACTTGCTTTACCTTTTTTAAAATATGTGTTAGAAGTCTTTTATTTTGGGGCATCTGACTGGCTCAGTCAGTAGAGCATGTGACTCTTGATTTCAGGGTGTGAGTTCGAGTCCCACATTGGGTGTAGAGATTACTTAAAAATAAAATCTTTAAAAAAAAGAGAAGTCTTTTACTTTTGTAGTTCTGGGATATACGCCTACACATGCACACACAGGTAAGTAGTTATAAGCTTTAGACACACCAGAAGTATTACAAACTCACAAAACACATAATTCAAAACTTTATTTGAATTTCCTTTTTTCAAAAAAAGGTTTTATTTATTTATTTATTAGAGAGAGAGAGAGAAAGCATGTGCGAGTGGGGGGGAGGCGGGGTAGGGTGAGGGAGAAGGACAAGCAGACTCTGGGCTGAGTGCAGAGCCCCACATGGGGCTTGATCTCAGGACTCTGAAATCATGACCTGATCCAAAACCAAGAGTCGACACTTAACCTACTGAGCCACGCAGGTGCCCCTTGAATTTCTTTACATTTATTTCGTGAATTTAAATCATAAATTTTAAATTCTTTTTAGCCAATGTGTCCCAACTTCAATGAGAAAGACTAGAACAAAATTAATAATTTATGATTCAGAAAGTTGAATGTATATACTGGACATGTAAGTAAATACTTTTAAATTTGGGGGGTGGTAGATTTGTAGAATCTATACTTCTGATGTTATCAAAGCTTAGAACTGCACCAAGACATTTGAACACTTTGTCTATGAATTTTGTATAATTTATGCTAGATGTCACTTAATGTAAATTCCTTACCAAAAAGAGAACATGTCATTGTAGATACATGGGAAAAGCTTTTATTGGTATTTTGTCTTGAAAGTAAGACTAAAATTTAAAAAATGGAATATTTCTCTTAATTTTATCCAAAAAAGAAGTATCATTTTTAACTGCTCTTATTTTGAGCCTACTAAAGAATGAATCGAGAATGTTTTCCTGACAAAATTATATAAAAGCATGACATGAAATCAGTTATTTCACATTTGACTTTTACAGCAGAATCCTAAAGCAGAACGCTTCTGCTAATGCATGCAAGCTCTGTTTGCTAAACATTTTCATCTAAAAACCATTTTGTTTGAAGTCTTCGTTTTGTTACTATGCTTCCTTCTCTTCTTTAAATTGCTAATTTTGAATAGCCTGGTCTGTGACTTGTGTCATTCCCCAGATCACTTTAATGGACTTCATGCAGTGTTCCGAAGTTTACATGATTTTCATTTTCATATTGCAATTGATTTACATTGCATTTTTATTGTATTATTTGAAGTCGTAGTTGATAATCAGTAAGAGACTGACTGACAAATAATTTAGTTTGACATGCGGGGTAGATATTTCACTTAAGTCCAGTGACTAATTTTAAAATTGAGCTATTAAAATAGACTATTTTAATGTCCGCAGTTACATCATAACGACTATATTTTTCTCTACCTAACCTGGCAACTGTGGGGACTCAGAAAACTTCTACTTAGATAAGCATCATACCCTTTTATCATGCAAATATGATTGTCTTACGTATTTTCAGTCGACTTCCTTTTTTGTTAAGTTATGTATTAGATATCTTTCCACATTAGGACCTATGGATATATTTTACTCTTTTACCTGGTGTGTATGTTTCATAGCTTTATCTAGTCTTCTGTTGGTGGAAATTTAGGAAACTTCGGATTTTTCAAAAGTACAGTGAAAATTGTACATAGCCCTTTTTTTTTTTTTTAAGTAACATGAGACTATTTCTCTCAAACAAGTCTCAAGTGGATTTGCTGGGTTGAGATGACAGCTATTTTACACGTTAATATATTTTATCAATTTGTACTCCTCAATGTATTGGCCAATGACACACTTTTGTGGATGGTATCTGAGCTCTCTCTATCATTCTTTGTCCAACTCTTGAAAGTTTCAACTTCTTTTCTGCCAACCTGATGGACAAAAACTGGCATTTCCTTGCTGTTTTAATTTGTGTCCCCCCACTAATGGGCAAGGTTGTGTGCCTTTTTGTATGTGTGTTGCTATTTGCATTTCCTCTCTTGCTGATATCCTCAGCATATTTTTTGCCCTTGTTTCCCGTTTACTCAACTTTCTCTTCTTGACTTATAAATATCTCATATATTCTAGGTAATAGACTTTGGTCTCATCTACATTGACATGTATTTTCTACTTTCTGTTACTCACCTGTTCATTTAATGTATTTAATGTTGATATTGCTTATGGCTTTTGAATTTGGGGATGTTAAGAAGGCTTCCCTATCTCTGACTGTAGTTCCTTCTAGTGTTTTTCTGGTTTTATTTTTAACAGTTTTACCAACTTCTTAATCCCCTGGAAATTTGACTTTGCAAAGTATGAAGCAAGGAAAGCCCGTGGGCTCTACCTTTACAGCACGTCCAGAATCCTTTCCTTCTTTCCTCCGCTACTCCTCTGGTTCAACGCACCATTTATTATTATGCATTTATTTCTGCAGGGCCGCCAATTGATCACCTCATGGGGACACTTGCTCTTGACAGTCTACCTACAGCACAGCCACCAGAGTAATCTTTTACGAAGGTAATATAGCAAGAGCTGCTCCTTTTACTCGAAGTAAAACCGACGTCTTTAAAATGGCTACAGTCCTCCGGCTCTATCATTTCCAACCTGTCTCTTAGCCCTTCGCCCACCTCTTCTTCAGTCCCTTGCCATCTTCGAGAGCACACTGGCTCCGACTTGTACACCACGTGCAGATTCCACACCACCTGCAGATTCCTGCAGACCGCAGTGGCTCGCCCTGGCCCACGGGCCTGGAGCCGGATTGTTGCTGTGGCAGCTGTTGCTGCTTTAGATTGATGCCCCCCCCCCCCCCGTGTCTGCTACGCGTCAGCCCTCTTTAACGGATGGGTACAACTTCCCTCTTACCTCCCGTTTTCAGGTTCCATGTTGCCACTGACCTTCAATGGGCCCTGGCTCTCCATTCGACTAGGCACCCACGCATGAGCAACTCAGAGGTGGGCCAGTTCCTAAATGATGAAGTTTGATGAAAGGGGGATGGGAGAGAGTGGGTAGATTCTCCCTTCTCCCTCGTGTCGGAGGCAGAATAGGTTCATGCGATGTCTCTGAAAATGTCTTGTGTACTAATGGAGCAGTCAGGGTGCCAGAAAGCTGCGTCCAGCTCCATAATGCTCTGCCTCAGTTCGTTCTGTCTCGCCCTCTGTTTTACTCCATTTTCTTGGTGCTCTTTCTTCCCTGGAATGTATTTCCTAATAAAATCCTAGTAAAAACACATTTCCATCACAGTCTGTTTTCTAGAGACACAAGACTAAGACAAGTCTATTTTCAAATGTCACATTTGCACTGAGGTCTATCCCAGGCACTGATTCACAGCCCTGACCCCACATCTCCCTGACTGCTGCGTTTATTACTAGCTCACACGTGATTTACTTAATCATCATGTTTTTATTTTCATCTGTTCTCCTTCCCCAGACTAGAAACTTTATTATTATGGTTATTATTTTTATCTTCTCTCCTTCCCTAGAGTAACAGTCTTAGGCCATAGAGAAGCAAACATCACGGTCTGTTTTGTGGACAGCTGCATCTCCCGCACTTAGCACAGCGTCGAACACACAGTAAGGCCCTCCATCAGTATCAGTTGAATGAACGGAAGAAGGAGTGCTGGCATTAATGCTATTGACTAAATATAACCACCAGCACCACTGCAATGCATCTGAACTTGTCTCTACTTCTTTATATTATTAGTTGCAGGTTAAAGGTCTGACGTGGTGGGAGCACCTGGGGGGCAGTTCTTAACAGTCTTGCCCCCATCAGTTTCTAGAAAGCTTGCTGTCTTCTGTATTGGGCAACAAGGCCCCTCCTACTAGGAATCAAATAATGGCTGGGTTCCCAAAAGGACAAGTCAAAAAAGAAAGAGAGAGGAAAACAAAGACAAACATTCCTTACAGAATTGCATTACACTTATAAATTAATTTAGAGTGCTTCATTATAATGTTGAATATTCTCTCCAAGGGTTTGCTAGGTGCCTGGGTGGTTCAGTGGTAAAATTCTCACCTGACAAGAGCATGCTAAAACCCTTTATTATTTCGGTCTCCTTCTTAGGTTATTCTGATTTTTGGATATATAGTTTCACATATCAGTTGTACACATTTCTCCTTACATTTATTTTTAGATAGAATTTTTCAAAACTAGTTTGAATGGATTCACATTTTCTAATTGATTGTTTGGTATATACCACCACTATGTTTATTTCCACAGTCTTTTATATGTATCTTCCTTGCTCTATCATCGTTTGTCATTTTTTACATTTTAAAATCATGTGTCGTTTTTCACATTTAATCATTAAATTTATTTGGGATTTTATGTATAGCATTTAGTGAAGATCTAACTAAATTCTACTTTTCCAAGTGCTCAGCCAATTGTCTAGGTCTTTATAGCTGGGTATTCCTTTTTTCCTTCTCACTAATTTATGGTCCAATTGACCATTCACTAAATTATTTTGTACACTTATACTTGCTTCTAGGCTAGTTATGTCTTATTATTCCCTTCATCCCCATTCCTCAACTGCATGGAGAAATTTATTCCCTTGACTGTGTGGTCTTTACGTGGGATGGCTGAAGTGCCTTCAGAAGAACTAAAAATAACCAGCTGGATATTTCCAAGGGCAGTTACCTCAACATATCTGACTGGCACCTGGCAGTCTTCCTCTATTTCCTATCTCAGTTATTAATACTGCCAGACAGCCAGTTGCTCTGACCTGAAACTTAAGAATAATCCTTAAATCCTCGTATCCGGTTAGTGAGCAAGTTTTACGAATTCACTCTTTCAAATGTCTCCAAAACATTTTCTCTCCTCCCTACTGACAACTGCATTCATTGGAGTCCTGTGTTCTGTCACATCTCAGCTTAAGTGTCACCTCCTCAGAGAGGGTTTCCTGACACCCCATTTAAAGAAAACTTTACCTTACAGTTACCATTGTATCACCTTGTTTGTTTTCTTCATAAGTGTTATAACAATTTGTAATGACTCATTTAAAACTTTTTACTTAATTATTGTTTGTTTCTCTACTGGAATGTAAGTGCCATGACAGCAGGAACTTGTCTTCTGTTTTCTGCGGCAGACAGAGTGTCAAGTTTCCAGCCTACAGCAGGCATGATATAATAATTTATTGTGAGAATGAATGAATGACACGATGTCCTCTTGTTATAAGGTTCATTTGCTTCCACTTTCCTTACTCATTTTACCAAACATCCACACTGATAGAATTTTTTTAAAAAAACAGAGATCTATCTGAGCATGTTAGTTCCCAGCTTAAAAATTTTCAGAATTTTCAGTGTCTTCTTAAGTACAAGATAGATATTAATTTTCTCAGCCTATAAAGAGTGATTGAATTATTTTAAACTATTTTAAATGAGGTTTTGAGTAGAACTGAGTGTCCAATATTAGGCCAAAATCTTAAAATTCATATTTGGTTTTACATTCTGCATTTAAAAACTCTGATTCTTTGTAGAGTTTTAATTAAAAAAATATAAATTTGTATAGATTATGTCTCTCCTTTCTTCATAGATGTTTTTGACTTAATTTTTTCCCATATATAAAATTCTATTTTTTCAATTTCCATGTTTCTTTTTTTCCATTTTTTAACTTCAGTTGTTATTCTTTTTCTATATTTTAGAAACTTAACAGTTAAACAATATCCTTTTCTAGGTAGAGCTATAGAAAGGCCATAGCCTATGGGGTTGGTTTCTCTCTTGCTCTTCTCTTTTCTACAGATCACATGTTTGTGTGTGGCAGTTATCCAGGAACTTACATTTTAATGTTTTTTCCTCTTTAAATAGAAATAATTTAAAAGTCATACACAATTGGCATTAAAATTATGAATTGGCCATGTAATCCATTTTTAATAGCTTTCTGTATTAGTTTGGCCCTATAATATATTGGGAGTTTTTTTTAAAACTATGAAGTTTAGGGGTGCCTACGTGACTCAGTTGGTTAAACATCCAACTCTTGGCTTTGGCTCAGGTCTCAGGTCATGATCTCAGGGTCGTGAGATGGAGCCCTGTGTCAGTGCTCAGCAGGAAGCCTGCTTGAGGTTCTGTTTCTCCCTCTCACTCTGCCCCTTCCCCACTCTCTCTCTCTCTAAAATAAATTAAAAAAAAAAAAAACTATGAAGTTTAATGATACAAATTAATTCCTTCTAAGGTAAACCACAAAACAGTATTTCTATTTTTTCTCCTTTTATAATGAGTTTTTTTTTTTTTAAGATGTATTTATTTGAGAGAGAGAGAGAGGGCATGATCAGGAGGGGCAGAGGGAGAGGGAGAGATAATCTGAAGCAGACTCTGTGCTGAGCATGAGGCCTGACCTAAGACTGGATCTCATAACCTTGAGATCACCACCTGAGCCAAAACCAAGAGTCAGATGCTTAACCGACTGTAACACTCAGGCACCCCTCTTTTTAGAATAAGTTTTGATAATGTTATCTTGAATTATACTCTGTTCTTAACAGATCTATGCTGTTTTCACTTACACATTTTCTTTTTAAGTCAGTTTTTAAAAATATATAGTCAAAATACCCTTTTCTTTGTGGGGTAGGAAATTTCCCTCCTTGCTAATCAACTCTCTAATTTTCTGACCTTTAATCCTACTTTCTAGTATAAAATGTTCCCACATTGATTGCAATCCAGTACTTTGTGATTCATTACTTAGAGAATGCATTTTGGTAAATAAGTCCCTAGTTTGTTCATAAATTGTGCTAGTCTTACCCATTATTTATAAGGTCAATAATAAATTAAATAATCTGACATAATTCTATAGTTTAGTAAAAAGATTAATTGGGTTAACCACATTATTTTTTTTTCTTTCTGTTTTTGGTCTTGTCGTATTTTCTTAAAGTACAGCTTGTGAGGAGTATTAAAGTATAATTTGAAAAAAAATTTAAAAACTGTGATGTATTTTAAAGGCCATATGATTAATATGAACAGTACTAGAATAGTCTCAGGCTATGATCTTCAAGATTGTTCTAGCTCATTACATTTCTTAAATCATTGGGATAAATTATCATTATATATGTATCTAGTCTTTTTTATCGTTTGAAATTATAACTTTGAGACTTTTACTGACAGTCATGAGGGACTAATTGGTACTAAATTTACTATATATAAATAACTAGAATGCTGAGGATACATAAAAATGTTGCTTTAAGATATTAGATAATAGGTAGTACAGATCTATACACTCTGAGAAAGGTGAACACATTAGATGGTTCCAGTGGTTGACTGACCCAGCTTTCTCTCTAGAAACTGTCTATCAGACTCTAATACAGGGAGAAAAAAAACTAAGCAAACCCAAAAGTTTTACCGAACTGCAGAGATAGAAATCAGAGTTTTGGGGGGGCAATCTAAATTTGTGAACCAGAGTACTAGACAAGGGTAATTTTGAGAGATAAAGCTCCAGGGATCTATGTGGGGGTCCCCCTGTATTTTTAACAAAATAGCATACTTCTCATGCAAAAGTTGAAAACCATGCACAGAATTATGAAGGAGTTGAAATTGAACATTCAAGACTGGGAGACATGTCATTTCCAACCAGCCATAGTGAAGAGATATTATTCAGTACAGACCCCAGAGGAGTCATGTCTTACTAGGAGAGCTGAAGTAAACCTAGAGTAAAGTCTACTTCAGTGATACCCCAACGAAGTTTTAAAACTAACACTGAAAAGATCATGCTAATCCACAAAACACTTGATCTTAGCCAAAAGGTCAAGAAGCAATTAATCCACAAAAAAAACTGAAAAATAAAAACATTATTCTTCAAAAGAAGATAACAAAGTCCAGATACTCAAAAGCATAACATTTATAATACTTAATCACTTTAGCAATTGATCAATAATTACTAGACACACAAGCAGAAAAATATGACCCATAATCAGAAAAATACAACAGAAATTGAAATGACAGAGATGTCTGGATAAGCAGTTAAGAACTTCAAAACATCCATTGTAAATATTTTCAAAGAGTTAAAACTGAACACAAAAAGAAGAGAAAAGGAAACCATAAAATTAAAACTAATAGAATTTCTAGACTAAAAAAAAGTAAATATAAAACGTAAAAAATGTACTAGATGTGTTTGAAAACAGATTAGATGCTACAGAAGAAAAGATAAGTACACATAGTGTTATAGGCTGAATGTTTATATCCCCCCAATATTTGTATGATGAAATCTGATCCCTAATGTGGTTGCATTTGGAGGTGACACCTTTGGGAGGTGATTAGGTCATAAAGGTAGAGTCCTCATCAGTGAGATTAACTGCCCTTATAAAAGAGACTCCAATGAGTGTTTTGCCTGTCATGTAGTCTGTGAGCCAGGAATTAGACTTTCACAGACAGTGAGGCTGCCAGAAGCTTGATCCTAGACTTCCCAGACACCAGGACTGTGAAAAATAAATTTCTGTTGTTTATAAGTTACCCAGTCTATAGTAATTTGTGATAGCAGCCCAAATAGACAAGACACACAGATACAGCAATAGAAAATACACAAACTGAAGCAAAAAGAGGAAAAAATAATTTTTAAAATAAGAATGAGAAGTGATTTGAGAAGTAGAGAGGAGACATATGATTGTTGAAGAAATTACTTAAATTTTTCCCAATTTTAAGAAGGCTCTAAGTTCACAATTTCAAGAAGCTCAATGATCCTTAAGCGAGATATCAAATCTATATGAAGGCATATAGTAAAATTTATGCAAATGAAGGATTATCCAATAATCTTTCTGGGGGGACTTGTAAAGCATTTAATAAGGAGTCATGATCAAACAAAGATTATTTTATTTTTAAAAGAATAAATTTACCATACAGTACATAAGCAGGACAGCTGAAAGCTTCCAAAACAGAAACCCATAACATATGGGCTTGAAACTCCACATGCTTTGGTTGCATTTGGGAAGCATGATTCACCTATTTGGCTGTGAAAATCTCATGTTGCAATGGACCATCAGATTCAGCCATCACCATTTAATGTTGTGGGATGATTTTAGCTATCACCATTTCATGATATTTAGATCAGGGTCTCTTCTGCATATTCTGTTTGGTAAATGTTACACAATAATCTTAAAGTCAGATCAGAAATGGAGAAAGATAAGAATAACTGCAGACTTCCTGTTAGGAATTATGCAATCCAGAACACAATGAAGCATCTTTAAAATGCTACAGAAGAAAAGAACTTGTCAAGCTAGATTTCTATATGAAGAATAAAGGCTAAGTAATAACTTTTTCAGCAAACAAAAGCTAAGATAAATTTCTCACCAACAGATAATTTATTATTATACAAAATAAGAACTACTGTGGGAATTATAACAGAAAAATAATATATAAATAATAACAGTAAAAGGGCAGAAGGGGAAAAATGAAACCATACTATAGGTTTCCATATATATAGGAAGTAATATAATGTGAAGGTATGATAAGTTAGAGTCACATATTGTATGCATATAAGTACTATATATGTATGTGTATATTATTTATAATGTATGTTATGATTTACAATAATGCTATTTATAACATTGTATATGTATACAGTATGTATATGTATACATATTTTATGTAATATATATGTACAATAGTGCAGATAAAAATACAATACTAAAAAGTATTCAAAAATAAAGCAGAAAAAGATGAAAAAAGAATAAAGAACAGATGGAACAAATAGAAAACGTATAAAAAGAACTAGGTTTGACCCAATTATATCAATAATTCTATTAAGTGTAAAGTGGCTAAACCATAACTGTATGATAGAATGTTCAGGTAACAAGAGAAATGTCCCCTGTCTATATATAGTCTATGTCGTCCACAGTGGCTTTTGAACATTTGAACTGCGGCTATAGTGACTGAAGACCTGAGTTTTTAATTTTATTTGATTTTAGTTTATTTAAATTTAAATTTAAACCACCATATGTGGCTAGTAATTTACACTGGATAGTATATTTCAAAACATTCCAAAAAGGACAAAAGTTATCAGTCTAGATAAAAAAGCAAGATTCAGTTACATGTTGGCTATAAGAGATATTCTTTATACATAAAGACTCTGATTGAAAAGTAAAGAATGGAAAAAAATATGCCAAGAAAACCTTAATTATCAGAAATATGGACTGGACATATGAATAATAGGAAACTGATTTTAGCAGAAAAAATATTAATAAAGAGATATTTAATAGTGATATAAGATTTTGAAGAATACATGTATATATACTGATAGCAGAACTTTATTTGTATTACATGAAGCAAAATCTTACAGAACTGTGGTATGATATTGTGACATAAGAAATATATATCTGGTCATTAGATGACCACAATATATTTCTCACATATATTTGGTCTTGTCCACGGTTCCTCGCTCACAGCTCCTAAAACCCTTGGCAGTTCCTATGATAAGACGATAAAGTCTTATCATAAGATATGACAATACAGGTGCCTTGTTATTAATGAAGGTGACCTTTGGAGCCCACCCAAGGGTGAGGGCTGGTTGCCACGAGGATCAACCAAGTGATTAATGGGTTGGAACTTTCGGTCCCTTCTTCCCTGCCCCCCAACCTCTGGGGAGGGGAAAAGAACGGAGGTTGAATCAGTCAATAACCGATGATTTAGCCAATCATGACTATGTAATGAAGCATCTATGAAAAGCCATAAGGACAGCTTTTTGGTCCTTTTTTGAAGAGCTTCCATGCTTGGGGAACCAGAACACTCACACATGCCATATGCCATCATCAAGTCAGGCTCCAAGTTCCATGAGGACAGAAGCTCTTTTGTTTGGGACCTTGCTCGATATATCTCTTTATCAGGCTGTTGATTCACATCCTTTATCATATCCTTTAATGAATTGGTAAATGTAAGTGTTTCCTTGAGTTCTGTGACCTGCTTTAGCAAGTTAATCTAAAGAGGAGGTCATTGGGATCTCCAACCTGTGGCTAATAGGTCAGAAGCACAGATAACAGCTTGGGGTTTGCACCTGGTATCTAAAGGGTGGTGGTGGGGTTGGGAGAAAATCTTGTAGGACCGAACCCTTAACCTGTGGAATCTCATGCTATCTCCATATAGATAGTGTCAGAATTGAGTTGAATTGAGTTGAATTTTTGTTTAGTGTATGTGGGGGAACCCCTGCTCACACTGGAATTGGGTCTAGGAACTCTAAAAGAGGTGGTTTTAGAATATACTCACACATTTTTGATACTCCATCCTTTAAGAGGTAAGGCTAATTGTCCATCCTTTGAGTAGGATTTGTATTTATTAACCTGCTTCTAGTAAATAAAAATTTTCAGAAGAGAAGGCATGTGACTTCTGCAACTAGGTCATAAATGGTAATATAGATTGAGGCTACTATAAAGCTACAGTAATAAAGACTGTGATATTGGCATCAGTAAGTATATGTATTTAGAGAGTCCAAAAATAGACCCACATACAATCAACTTCTGAAAAAATGGACAAGGTAATCAGATGGGGAAATAATGTCTTCCTCCACAAGTGGTGCTGAAATGAATGGGTATCTGCATGGAAAAAAGAAAGTCCTTACCTAAAGTACTTTGCTTCATAGCTAACACCAAAATTTACTGAAATAAACCATAAACCCAAATGTAGTAGCTAAGATTACAAAATCTCAAGGAAAAAATAGAGAAGATGGTGTTCACAATTTTGGCATAAGCAAAGATTTCTGAAACGAGATGCAAAAAGTATTAAGCATAAATGAAGAAAGTCTTCATAAATTGGACTTAATCAGAATTAAACAATTCTGCTCTTTGAAAGCAGTTGTTGGTTTGCAAACTGGTGCCCATACAAAGGGGTCAAGGAGAGACAGAAGAAAGGCAGAGTACTCCAAGATTGGTAGGTAGTAAGTTTAATGAGCAAGGGAACATACATGAGGTTTGTCTTGGGAGGCCTTAAGCAGATCTCTACACCCAGCTGTCAGAATCTTAAAAGTTTGTATAGAGGTCAGGCATTCCTGGGTTCAGACATGTATACTGTCCAGATGTTCTCAACAACACTATTATCTCAAGGCTGTGTCCCTGAGGCAGCTGTAGTGCTGGGAGGGCAGGCAGAATGCACATCCAAGGACAGGGGAGGAGGTGAGGAGCCTCTGGTTCCCTGAATCCAGCCCATGGGTCAACTGACAGTCATGTCCTCTTGATGACCTCCTCCAACACGAGTCAAGAAATTGAAAAGTCAAGCCACAGACGGAGAACAATAGGCACTAGATTAAGTGTATTAGACAAAGAACTTTTCTCCAGAATATATATTTAAATGATACATGAGCAAAAGATCTGAGCAGACATTTCATAAAAAAGTGATATAATGCCCAATAAGCCCATCAAAACATTTTCAGCCTCATCAGAGAAATGCAAATGGCAATGCCAGTAAGATACCACTGTGCAACCTCTAGAGAAGATAAAGTTAAATAGCAGCAGGTATTGGTACCCGTGCAGGGCATCTGGAACTCTCATATCTTTTTGGGGGAGTTTACACTGATAGAACCATATTGTAAACAGTTTCATAGTTTCTCACATATCCACCAAGCAGCCCAATAATATCACTCTTAGGAATAAAGAAATATGAACATATGTCCTTCCAAACACTGTATTCAAATATTCATGGCAGCTTTATTCTTAATAGCTCAAAACCAGAACAATCCTAATCCACTTCAGGTGAATGTATAAACGACTTGTGATATTCCATGTCCTGGACAGTATTCGGCCATGAAAAGGAATGTACTTCTGAGATAAAGCAACAGCATGGCCGTACCTCCAAAATACTGTGCTAAGTGAAGAAAAGACCATTATTTTCTTATTCCATTTATATGAAATTTGTGAATAATTAAAATAGTCTAAAGAGGCAGAAATCAGAGCAGTGGCTACCTGTTGAGGAAGGGGAGGTTGGGGAAATTATCGCAGAAGGGCAGAAACTCTGGGCAAGTGACAGACTATATGTTAATTGGGGTAATTGTCAAATGTGAATTTACATTTTTAAAAAAAATTTCTAGAAGATTTTATATATTTATTTGAGAGAGAGAGAGAGTGTGTGTGTGTGTGGGGGAAGCCAGAGGGAGGGGGAGGGAGAGAATCTCAAGCAAACTCCACTGAGCACAGAGCCAAACACCGGTCTCAATCTCACAACCCAAATATATTGACCTGAACCTAAACCAAGAGTCCAACCTTTAACTGAGCCACCCCGGAGCCCGGGAGTGTATATTTTTTAAACATATCAAATGGGTGCATTTATTTTGTGTAAATTGTACCTCAATTAGGTTGAAGAAAAATTGCTCTGATAATAATGGCTCTGTATCTTAATTTTGGTTAAATAACTATTTTTTTTTTGTCTATGTTGAACTACAAGTAGAGTTGACAGCAGAGATCATAGTCTTACTCTCAAGGCTTGGGCCAGACTCCATTTTGCAATTTCCACAATAAAGAAAAAACAATTATAGAGTTTCCTAGTACTAATAATAACAGAATTAAGAGGATGGATAATATTGAGAGATACCCATTTACCTGGGCACCATTTGACCAGATGTTCTCAATCAGTCCTGGTAGGAACAATACCTCTTTTATTTTATTGAAAGGAAATTCATAGATATATCACTTAACTTCAATATAGTATTTAAAAACTCAATATAATGGCTTAACTATAAAAAAAAGGAAAAAAGTAATCTCTATAAAACGATGTACATCTCAATATGTAAATGCTTGGGTAAAACTTACATTTAGTAGTTTGCCTACGTTTAGTAGGCAACATAGAAGCCTGAACCGATTCACCATCAACGTGACAGGTGTGTATTGATACTGTCCAGGGACACTACCATGAACAGACTTGTGATCAATGATGTGATTTTCTGAGATGGCAAACACCTCCTGGTAAAGTTCAGAAACAAAGTATATGATTTCCTCAATTTATATAGTAGCTGCATCCTGGAAAACAAAAACTGCTAAATATTTTATGTGCAGTGAAGATTTAATTAGGCTTCAAATATAATCTAAGGTTTTTTACCTACATGAATGCCCAGTGGCCCATTCAGAAGTCCCTGGTTAGTAGGATTGCCACACCCCATATGGGACAATTAGCACTCGGACCTCACAGTATACTGATGTCATTAATACTCCCAATCACCGAATAAGCCCGCAGACATCCTTCAAGTCCCATAAAGACCTAGTAAGGAGTTTTCAAACACGATGGGAACCTCAGACCTTAAACAATCAAACAAAAAAACTAGCAAGGAGCTGTCATTGGAAGCTGGGGTGGCAGAAAAACTTGCAGAATTTCTGAGTTAAAGAGAAGCAATAGGGACTGAAGATACGAAATTTGGGGACTGGAAGGAAACGCTGGCTAAGGACTTTTATCTTATTTAAATAAAGGTCTGAGTAAACTGAAAGCCTTGCTCTTAACCTTTACATTGGTCATAAGCACTGCAGTGGAGCAAAGGAGATTTTTTTAATTTTGTCCCTCCTTTGTTGCCCTGCCAGCAATCTATCAAGCAAGCAGTAAGTCAGTGCCCTGGCCTGACTTGCAGAGGCCGGGGAACCGCCTTCCGCCCCCTGGTAACTTCACAGTCCCCCGGGGCCTTTGGGAAGGTCCTGTGTCTTGCCTTGGATCACCTGGGTCCGCAATGCCCGCGCGCACACAGCTTTGCCAGGCCTTTCTCAGGAGGTACATAGACTCAGCTCCGGTCAAGTTCCCAGCTGTGCAGATTTCCCACAAATAATGCTTTCCATGTGTAGAGACTTTACAGATCACAAAGTGCTTTCGTATCAGTTACCTCCTTTAATTTAAAAGAAGTTCAGCTAACAGCTCAAACTAAGGAATGATCGCTTCTCGGAGGCAAGGACGGCTATAGGAAAGGTCTGTTGCACCGAGGACCCTTTAAGGGCCTGTGCCTGGACGACGGCGGGTTGAGGGCCTGGGAAAGGGGAGGGAGGGGGGAGTGTCCTCTTTCTCCCCCCACCCTCTGGCGGCTGCGGAGCCAGAGCCAGGGGGGGCTGTCTCCTCCTCTTAGCCGGCAGCTGCTGCTCATTCAGCTCACAAGCCCGGGCCAGGGGACTGGGCGGGAGCGTCTCCTCGGGCTCCTGAGAAGTGGATACGCTCCGGGCCACCGCAATGCCAGGAGCGGCCCCCGTCCTCCTGGTCCTGCTGCTCAGCGGGAGTCTCGGGGGCGGCCGGGCGCAGCGGCCACAGCAGCAACAGCGGCAGCGGCAGCCCCAGACACATCAGCAGAGAGGTAAGTCGAGGAACGGGCTGCTTCCATCCTTTGCGGGGGCTGTGGCCCCTCACCGGCCCCTGCTTCCAACAGTCCGGGGCAGGGACCGATTTCTGGCTCTGTCCTCGGGTAGTTGGGGCGAGAGGAGCTAAGCCTGCTGCGAGTACACCTTCAACTCCATGAGTACACCGTGGTGGGTGTGTTGGGGGGATTGCTTACCTCCCCCAAAAGAACCTGAAGCGCTTTTCATTGTTCCTTGGTTGTGAGAGAACTTGCTATCGTGTTTACCTATTGCCAATTGATTTCTGAAATCTTCCGAAGAGGCAAACTTTTAATCAACTGAAAAATAAAAAGTTTTTCCAACTCAGATTCCATCCCTGCAGAGAAATGTTTCCCAAGCTGTGGCTCATCTTGGAACTTTATGGAGGGCAGCTGATTCTTTCTTTCTTCTCTTTCTTCCCCTTTTTGAACAGTTTGTAAAGTAGTTAAGCGGATTTTTTCTTTCATTCCAATGGGACCTCCAGCCTCATCTTTTTCTGACTCACATCCTATCTTAGTTATCCTTTTTTTTTTTATTATTATAGTGATATTTCTCCTCTGACTTAAATACAAAGACTTCTGTGTCGTGTTTACTTTAATCAAGACCACAGTGACCAGATACACACTTCAGGGACTTTGGAAAACGGTTTTATTTAGTGTAACTCAAACTATTCTCTTCAGAGTGCTGTAATGTTTATATGCATATAATTTCTGATACTCTTGGGAGTCTTTGAAGAATTATGATCATGAATTTTAAAAGAAGCACATGTACAGCGTTTTAAAACATAATTTATAATAGATCATTTCAGCAAACATTTTCATGAGTTGGAAAACCTGTATTAAAGTAAAAAATTTTTAAGGTTTGGTTTCAAGATATCAAAATATTTACCCTAAGAGTATAGAATCTGGAGGTTAGCGCTTTTGAAAGTTTTGATGAAACTGAATCTAAGTTTTGAAATACATTTATCCCTCTTTTAGTTAACTGGAATAAAACTATGTCTAACCATTCTGAGAGTTCTTATAATCTAACATTTCTAGCAGTACTATTTTATCTTAAAAGGAGTAAAAAATACTCTAATCTTCTTGCTACAATAATAACTTCTTGATTAAAATTCCTAGAATAAAAATGACCTTAAGTTCACTATATAACTTTTTTTCTTCTATTTTTGCTTTTCCTTCTCCGTGAGGTAAAATGGGGTCAATGTGGCTTAATTAATAGAATTTATGAGAGTGAGTTTGAGAATATCTCTGGCAGCTGATTTTTAAAAATACTGCTTTAAAATATTAGCCTTGCTTAGTTATGTGATATGTTTTAACAATACGTATTATTTTAATACTGTTAAGCAGCTGGGAGTAAAGAGAAGCCAGGAACACCAACTCTTCTGTTCGCTTGGAGTGGGGCAGAAGCTTAAAGCATGCAGAAGAGGGATCAAGTGGGTCCCTGAGAAATTTCCTAGTGTGCTGCCCACCCCCTTCATTCTCTCTCCTCCCTTGTCCCCTCTTTCTTTCTTCCTCTTCTCCTTTCCTTCTTCCTCCTCTCCTACTTCCCTCCTCTCCTCTTTCTTTCTCTCTCAGTCTCTTTCTCTCTCTGTTTTAACTGAGATAAAATTAACTCTGATTTCTATGGTCCAGGCACAAGCTGAGGTCAGTGAGGAAGGGAAAATTGATACTGCCATTCTGTTCCGAGATCACCTGAATGCTATATACAATAAGGAATTCTGTGCAAAATAGTTATAATACAGAATCTACTATATATAGACTGCTATCTTCTGCATCCTAGAATCTATTAATCTATTGTTATAGATCATTTGTAATATATTTCAAGATTGGCTCAGGGATAAATGGTTGAAACTTCTTAATATTAAAAGTATATATAAGGTATGTTTTATAAAACCTTAAATTTATTTAGTGTTTCATAATTTAAAAATGCCTTGTATACATTGGCTTATTTCACCTTCAACAAATATTATTCTTATTGGACAAATTTAAAACTGGAGACTTGGAGTAGTTGTAACTTAAATTCATGATAATAACTTAATTTTTAACAACTAAAAACAATTTTAGCGTTGTTTATGCTAAAGTTCCCTTTTTTTTGGTACTGAGATTTCTTTCCATTTATTGCGGAGGCCATGTTTTCTTTTTAATGTTGTTCTGTTAAAGTACACTCTCAGTGAAGATCATTGGATATGAGTGTGACTGACGAAGCTTTTGGCTATCAAAACCAAATTCTCTTTTCGATTATGCCAGTGTTGACCTTCTTGGCCAAGCACCGATTGTTTAGAATGAGTTCTTTTTTTCCCTTAGAGTATGGTGCCATTTTATTAAGAATATTGACAAGAAGCAATCATTCTTAAATGTCGTAATTGAGTTAGAAATTTAACCAGATTTTTTGTTTGTTTCTAATTTTTTCTTTAAAATCTTGTGTAGCTTCTCTAGCTCACTGAGTTGTATGAAATGAATAGCATCGATTCAGTAAGAACGAGATTCTAAGGAAATTTTTTAACTAGATATGACTGACAGAATAAAGTGACGTAGTCAAAGTGGGTCTGTGTTTCGGCAAGGCAGTAGATAAAATCTTTTCCTGATATTCTTTTGCATAATTCGTGGAAATGGAAATCTAATGGTAGGTAAATTGCAACTGATTGGAAGTTGTTTCCAAAGAATATCTCGTAGTGGTTTAAGGTCAGTTCGAAAAGAAGTCTCTGGGAATGTGAGAGGTTTCCTTACGTTCATTTGTCTCGGAGAGGGCTTGATGGAAACATAAAATCCAAGCTTATCAGAACTGTTGGTGGTCCAAAATTGATTCAGGTGGCTAAGCTGGTTAATAACAGATTCAGAAATTTTGAAGGTCTATATAGCCTGGACCATGAACAGAACCTGTGCAGAGCTGGTTTTGTTATTTGTATGCAGACGTTCAATAATTTCACTTGCCCTCTTCTGGAAATGTTTTGTTTCCATTATAAATACAGGATGTGTACAGAAACAGGAGGAGAAAGGGCAGTCTGAATTGCAGCAAGTTCACTGTGAACATATAGTGTGACATGGTGACAGAAAAGTGAACTCAAAAAAAAACACAACTAGAAACAGAGAGAGCTGTTGTTTGAGAACACATTGGGGTGCTTCATAGACAAATGTAGGTCCATTCAGAGGAGGAAGAAGAGAGTAGTTAGGAGTCTGGAAAGATTTCCAGAGGATGACTATTTCAAGTGAAAACTATTAATTTGCAGAAAGAAAGACTTAGGAAATCAGAAGAGTTATCCTTGAATTTGGGGATGGCTGTTTTATGGAAGAGAGAATAAAGTGTGCTTTCTAAATCCTGAACTCAGATCCATAGAAGCATATGACAAAGGGGTAGGTTTGAATTAAATAAAATGAGAGGAAGCCTGATCCTTCTCCCTGCCCCTCTCCGTTCTGAGCTGTTCAGAAATTACTGGGTTGTGTTGGAGCACCTAGTTTCTGGAAATGTCCATGTGTGATCAGATGTGCCACCTGTCAAGGGATGAGTTAGGATGAAATAAATGCCTTTACAGAGACATAGTTAAAACTCATCAAGCCTCTAGTACTTTCTAAGCCCAAGATTCTAGTATTACAGTCTATTGTTTTTGGAATGCATACCTGCATTTGAACTTCTGACTTCTTAAAGATGTCAAGAAAATATGAATGTATGTAAATGTGTTTTTGGATGCCTTCTTGGATTTAAAATAAACACGTTTCAGATGATCCTCACTCATTTTTGGCAAGAAGACTTAAAATTTTCATATGGAATTTTTATATCACATTAATTGCATGGTTTTAAAACATCCTGTGCTATAAAATATGAGAATGCTTCATAAATTACCTAAGATTTATTGTAACCATAAACCTGGTATTAGTTTTTTTGTATCACTTTTGCTACATATGTAACTTTTGCACATATGTTGGCTTGGTCACTACAGACTGGCCTAATAGTTCAGTAAAAATGATTCATAACAGATAAAATGTAGCGCTGAGAATAAGAATATATTCAACATTAACAATTATACATATGGTAGAATTTTTTTTAAAGATATAAACTTTATATTATATATTTTATCTCACATATCAGTGTATACAAATTGCTGATTGATCTTATTCCTAAAACTTTTCTATCCTAGGATTTCATGCAAAGTTATGAACCGAATCCCCAACAGGGATTGCCAGGGATTATGAAAAAAACTGCGCGTGCCCTGCCAATTTGTCCTAAATTCACTTTTAACGATGGGATAACTGTCCCCTACACTGTAATGACCATCATTTTACGAATAATAACCAAAGAATTTATAACTCTTTGGGATATACCAACTATGACTCTGTAAGAAAAGCATGAGTCTATATTTTAATGGGAGAGATTTAGTTAAATTGGAAGAAGAATTTCTGAAGTAGTAAGACTTAGGTGTTTTTACACCATTCAAATATATTGCAATAACAATGACTCAAAATTGACTTTTTGGCAGATTTCACATATCGGTATTTTCTCAGTCCCCTTTTATTTAAAGCAGGTCATTGTCACTATTTTTCTGTTCATACATTTAATAAATAGTGATTTTTCATTGACAAAGACTATTGTGCTAGACTTTTCAACTTGGACCTTGGAGACCAGATTGTTGTTCTTCCTCTTTTTAATCCAAACAAATTCAGGATTAAGTGATAAAAATTCACTGAAACTTTTTTTGAGCTTTCACATCTTTCATAATCTGCTTTAGAATTATGAGGCCTGAATTCTGGGCCACAAGCAAAGAAGAATTAGCAGAAAAGGAGCAGCTAACCTCAAGCTAACCCATGCAGAGCAAGAATAGTGGGGTGGCTAGCTTAAATGCATGCTTGATCCCTGTCAGCATAACTATTCAGTAGGCTTCTACTGTGTGAGTGGAGCATGGCTGGAAGTTTCCAAGCAGGGTAATAATAATAACAACAACAACAACAATAATAACAACCACCACCACCACCACGATACATGGTGACTCAAGGTCATCTGTGCAGGTTACAGTAGGTTCTTTTTTTTTTTTTTTTTTTTTTAACCAGCTGGAGACAAGGAAAAAGATCAGGAAGAAAGTGTTGTCAATGGTCAGACACATTGTTTAGGCTTCTAATCCAGAACATTGGGGTTTAGGATTTGTGTAGAGTCACGACTTTAGACTGGGTAGCTAGGCAGGAACTTAGGCAGAAGTCCAGTTACAGTGATGGAGAAAACAAAGCCGAGGTTAGAGAAAGACAAAATTAGATTGGCACATGGTTCTCAGGACTCTGTGTATACCAGACAGAAAGAGGACGAATTGTGGACTGTACCAATTGCTCTGATGGAGCTCAAAGGCCCGAGTCTGTGCAGGAAATTGGTGGGCATGGGATGATGTGTATTGGAGTTATGGTTAATGAATGAATGTGTTCAGTAAGTAAAACAGAAAAAAAAAAAATCCCTGCTCTTCTGGAGTTTATATTCTAGTTGGGGTGGAAATGGGGGGGGGGGCAGAAATACGATGAATATATAGTGAGTAAGTAATATATGAAAACATATTTTTAGAATGTAGTGAGTGATGAGATTCTTGCACAAACAAATATACCAGGGTAAGAGGAGTCAGGAGGTCTAGGAATAGAGGTTGTTGCTATTTTAAATAGAGTGATAAAGGTTGACCTCATGGAGAAGGTCAAATCTGAGCAAACCCTTGAAGGTGAAGTGGGAGTGATTCATACAGATACCAGGTGAAAGAGCTAATAGCCCTAGTACAGGGAGCAGGTTTATAAAGGTCTACAGCTGGAGCACAATGAGAACGGTCAGGGAAGCAATGGGGAGCTGGATCATTGTAAAGAATTTGTCTTTTAGTCAGAGTGAGATGGATGGAATTGGAGAGTTTTGAGCAGAGTTGAATGAATGAAATAACAGTTAATATTTCTTTTCCCAAACAGGCTTTAATCCACAGGCCTAGACCAGTAATTCAGATGTATTAATTGAGATCCATTTCCTCCCCCAGATGTCCCATTCTTAGAGAATAGTTAAGGGACTCCATTCCAAAATATTACACCTCAGCAGTCTTATCACTGAGATAACACTCAGATGTGTTTTTATAAAACTTTTTTTTCTTTTCCTTTTTTCCTTTTGGCATCTCCGTCCTATTACGATTAAAAGAATTTTAGAATCGGGTGCCTGGTTGGCTTAGTCGGTTAAGCATCTGACTCTTGGTTTCAGCTGGGGTCATGATCTTTTGGTTGTGAGATTGAGCCCCTCCCCCCATCAAGCCCTGCAGAGTCTGCTTGAGGTTCTGTCTCCGGCTCCCCCAGCCTCATGCACATGCGCTCACTCGTGCTCCTTCTCTCAAATAAATAAATGTTAAAAAAAAAATTTCAGTACCTTAAAACAACTGCAGTGCAAGGAACTTTTGCATATCCTTTTATTTGCCCAGTGTTCTTAGAAATATGCCACAGATTTCTTTTTTTAAAAAGTATTTATTTATTAGAGAAAGCATGAGCAGGGGGGTGGGGCAGAGGGAGAGGGAGAAGCAGGCTTCCCACTGAGCAGGGAGCCCTATGTGGGGTTCAATTGGAGGACCCTGGGATCATGACCAAAGGCAGACGCTTAACAGACTGAGCCACCCAGGCGCCCCTAAGTCATAATTTCTTGGAGTAATTTTAACTAATGTGGATGTTAAAAACAAAAATAAGTTGTTCACAGTCCCACATAAATATGTATACCTTGCAGTTCTCTTTTATTGTTCCTTTCAGTATCAGAGATAATGTTTAGATACTATTGTTAAAAAATTACAGAATGATGTATTGATCTGATGACTTCTTTTATAAAATGAACTTTGAAATGTTACCTATTTTTAGAATCAGAAACTTATTCTATGTTCTGTTTCAATTTTTATAACTTCTTTAAGGATCGCTCTAAATCTTGCAGTAACCTTTGGAGTAAAGTAATACAATTTTGGCCTGACTACATTCTATCATTTAGAACAAGAATTAGGTGGAGAAAATTGCAGTTTCTCTCTTTCTTTTCTTCCCTCCTTTCCACCCTCCTCCCTTCCTCCCTCCCTTCTTCCTTCTTCTTTTAGTATCCCGCTTGTGAATAAAATATGGCTTTCAAAGAGATAATTCTAACAAATACAACTTTTAAGAAGATATATAAGGCAAAACTTTACTTAAATCTTACCAAAAGCCAGATAATTACAACCTAAATATAGTTTTGAAGCATAATCTAAATTTACATGGTGAGTTAAAGCTAGACATTTGCTTGTCAAAGATGTATAATATGGGTAATAAGTGTTTTTTTTTTTTTTCTAGTCATCTTGAATATGGATTTTAACATGGAAATCTGATGCTGTTTGGTTTTTATTTGGACACGTGACTTTTAGAAAAAGATCACAGAGGTAGTCTGTGAGGGGTCATTATACATACCACTGGCTTTCTGTGGCAGTCTTGATCTAGTTCAAATAGTGAGTTCATCTATGGAAATCAAGAATAACGAAGACCTGAGGAACTATTTAGTGCCTGGCACTTAGGAAAGGCGCTTTGTGCCATGTTAACAAAGCCTTTCCATCTGAGGTCCTCTTAGTGGACCACCAAGCTGTGCTTCTCTGCAGGACTGTTTGTATAACTGCATCTTGAGCGCCAGCGGCCTTATTGGTTTAACAGTATCTAGCACATTGCGGGCATTAACACATGTATTTACAGAGTAGAGCTGATTAGTAGGCTAATGTAATTATCCTCATTTTATAGAAGGAAAATAGATGTCTTGCACCTTGTCAAGGACAAACAAATTCCCATGCAAACTTTAGAATTAGAAATTACGTGGATGGGGTACCTGGCCAGCTCAGCTGGAAAAGTGCACAATGCTTGATCTCAGGTAGTGGGCTTGAGCCCCAGGTTGGGTGTAGAGATTACTTAAATAAATTAAAAAAAAAAAAAAAAGAAATTAGGGAATGTTCCTGCTCCTGATTTTTTAGATCCTACGTTGTCATCTCTTTTAGTATCTTTTATAAAATACCTTGAAATAATCATATCTCCATTTCTGAGTTATGTTAGTAGTCTAGTTAGGTAGACAGAGTCACTAGGTATTGTGTTGACTTTTAGAAAAAGATCATAGAGATAGTCTGTGAGGGGTCATTATACATACCACTGGCTTTCTGTGACAGTCTTTAATGGTTGGAGTGACAGTCCCACATTGTGGGACTGTGTTGTCTTTAATGGTCTTTTTTGTTTAGACGTACATAAACACACACAACCATGCAGAAACACGCCCACACCACTTAAAATTTTGCATAAATGTAAAAATATTTGTCAAATTTTAGTCTTTAAATTCTTAGAATTTGGATTACTGGACACTGGACTATAAGAAAGTATTAATTGAGTATGGCTTTCCTGAAGTCTCCTTACATAAATAACGTCAGTGGGCTAGAAACATAATGGTATTCATTATATAATGAATGCTCTAAAAAAGGGAAGTCTATATATATTTCAGTGAATGAAAAGAACAAGAACCAAGCATGTATACCTGACTCAGAGAAGAGTTAATCTCAAAATTCCTTTTGAAAAAAGTAGAACACTGGCATTTCTGTAAAAAGATCTAACAAGTTCAATCTGAAATTGAACTTCTCTGTTAGAAAATTTTGCAAACTTCCTACAAGGTAGGCAGGCGTATGTATGGCACCAATGAGTGCGTATGTGTGTACCATTTAGAGCTAAGAACTTACACTACCTAATTAATGTATTTAGTATATTTCTATTAGTACATTTAATATACTAAGATATTTACCTATTTGATTTGTTTTCTTAAATCAGATTTTCAGCTCTATAAAACAAATCTAGAATAAGGGAATCTAAGAATTAAATTTACAGAAAAATCTAGTTGCCTTTGATAAATGATTATGAACCACAGAATAAATTATAAATAGGATCATTATATTTTTTAGTCCAGTAGCTATACTATTAAAACTCTAAGGTGTAATACCTTTTAAGTTGCTTGCAACATATACAGTTTATTCTAAAGGAGAAATAAGGTTAGTAGAGTTTGCCACATTGAGTATATTTTTTCTAAAGCCTGTATAGCTACCACAATTTTCTGGCTTATTGCCTGCTATGCCTTTTTCAATTACTGAATGAGGCAGAAAGTACGAAACAGAACATGAAGTAGAACAGTTGTTATTTCAGGGAGCTACTTTATCTCATTGGTTTGTTGTGAGGAGTATATAAAACAATGAATATAAAACATGGGGCATCTATTAGGGCTTCAAAAACTGTGAGTTTCCAAAATGCTTCAAGAAAACTGAATTAAGTTTAAAAACTGTCTTGGTGTCAAGAGATTCTGGCTTAAAACAGCACTTTTTCTCCAACACTGTGGTATACCAAACTCAGCTGAGGCCGTGTATGAAGGAATTTACTTATATACTGGAAAACACAAATGTATGAATTCAGTTTTAATTGGAATTTCTGTTGTAGTGTTTTGCTATTCTGAACTTTATAGCTTAGGTTGCAAAAAATACCTATCAAGATATACCTCTTTGTACCTTCAATTTTCATATGCATTCCTCTGCTTTGGAGAGAACTTTGAATAGTAGAAAAAGTGTCTTTGGCAAGATGGCAAGAATGGGATTCATTGTCCTGTTACCCCTCTTTTATTAAGATGAAAAACCCTGGTCAATGGAGTTTAAATTTCCAATCGAAGTAGAATTAAATTAGATAATACATGTGAAAATACTTGGCAGCTAATCAGTAAATATTAGCTCCTCTTTTTCTTTATTGCTTGATCATAAAGCTCAAAAATGATATTCGCAGTATATATGACAATACTTTTGCTTAAGAAGAGTGAAACATTCTAGAAGCTTCTTTGAGTAGGCCCTAAAAGACTATAGATGGCAAGCTATGTCATTGAAGAGATGGAAGAATTCTACCAAGGTCACACAACAAGTCAGTAACAGAGATAAGAAGAAACACAAGGTCCTATAATTAGCTAATAGTGATGTTGGTAGCTCAATGTGAGAGGTGATTTAGACATGTAACAGGATGGAAATTTTAGCAATGCTTTGTGGCTATTTATATTTCAAATATGATATAATTAACATTTTTCCTAGGAATCTCTAATTTTTGGACATGCATTTATTAGGGATTGATAAACTATGTTTTTAAAGAAGGGTTTTAATATGTGATAGGTAAGAAAAATGTGTGGCACATAGTAAGTGCTCTGTAAAGATTAGTTATTATTTTCAGCCTATGAACCACGTGTCCTCACTGGCATCTGCCTGAGTAGAGAGGATAATTCAGCATGTTTGATACACAACAAAAGTTAATTTCAGGATGGTCTTCAATTGGAAGTCTAATTGGATTACAGAAAAGCTCTCAAAATAGACCCTCCTTATTTGGACTCTTTCTATTCACTAAGGTTAAAAAAAAAAAAGTCTTGGAACACATTATTTAATACCAGCCTAGATTGGGAAAAATTTTAGTGTGTCTTCCTGCATATTAAATCTAGTGGTAAAATTCTAAAAAACCAAAGCCAAAACCAAATACTACCTCAGGAAATCACATAACCTCAACAGATCTCTAGGGAGACCTCCTTTTTTAGATTTGGGAATATCAGAATTTGAAAAAGCTTCAGACAAAAACATTTCCCATAGGCCCTTTTGCTCTTCAAACAGTTTCAGTCATGCTCAATGTGTATACAGCCATTCAGTTTTTCAGTCTGCATATTAGAAAAATCACTGGATTTGCAATTAGAACTCTGGGTACAAGTTTTGCCTCCAGCTCTTCTGAAAGATGTCACAAGTCATCTAACTATGAAGTTCAAGTCTCCATCCAAAAAAAAAAAAAAGAAAAGAAAATATAATGTTCAATGGAGGTGTTATAATAGTTAATTAAAATGTGCAAAACAAATAATATTAATAATTCTCTTCATTATTATAATAAATCACAGGTTTTCCAAAGACATTGATGGTTCATGAAGTTCTGCTTCACTCCCTTTGATTTTTTTTTCTTCCCAATGGCTCTTAATGTATTTAGTTCTTCTGTATTGAGAATCATGACACATCTTCCTATCTTCCTTCTTTCCTTCCTTTTTTTTTTTTTTTTTTTTTTTTGCTATATACCTCCAGGTAACAGAAAAAGTTAATTCATATAGAAGGGAAATATTTTAAAGTGCATATCCTGTCATTATTGATTTTGCACATAGCCATAGATACACTTTATATGTAGACAATGATACATTTAAAAATTCTTTGGGGTGCCTGGGTGGCTCAGTCAGTTAAGCATCTGCCTTCAGCTCAGGTCATGATCCCTAGGTCCTGGGATCGAGCCTGCATTGGGCTCCCTGCTCAGCTGGGAGCCTGCTTTTCCCTCTGCCCCTCCCTTTGCTCGTGCTTTTTTTCTCTCTCACACACATGCTTTCTCTCAAATAAATAAATAAAATCCTTAAAAAAAAATTCTTCAAAATACTTTTTCTTTTTTTTTAAAAGATTTTATTTATTTATTCGACAGAGAGAGAGACAGCCAGCGAGAGAGGGAACACAAGCAGGGGGAGTGGGAGAGGAAGAAGCAGGCTCATAGCAGAAGAGCCTGATGTGGGGCTCGATCCCATCATGCTGGGATCACGCCCTGAGCCGAAGGCAGACGCTTAACCGCTGTGCCACCCAGGTGCCCCCAAAATATTTTTTCATTCTTGTGTAAGATAGTTTTTGTCAGCTTTCAAGAACTGATTTTATCCGTAGGGTTCCTGACCTGGTGCTACCTAAGAGGTATGGAGAGAGCAGTGCTGTCCTACAGTTCATTATCCTTTTAGGGTTTGAAATCTTTATATTTTTGGACAAAACATAGCCCTCTGCGGCCATTTTCCATATCCTAGGATATCCATATATATATTTTTAAATTAACCCATGAGTGTGTTTGGGTTATTCTGAATATAATTCCATGGATTAAGTTAAATTTGGTTCAAGTATGTAATGAATCTAGCCTGTTAATGATTTTCAACTATGTACTAAGTTGAAAGACCACTCATATTCAGACAAACTTCATGAACTGTTGCTATTGCAGAAAGCTAGAAAGGCATTTAACCAGTTAGTTTCTCTTTTAAGATTTTAAGCTTTTTAATAATTAGAAATTAATAACATAAGTTACACACTGATAGGATTATTTGTCTCTTATTTTTAGCTACTGCTTTATCTCTAGTCTCTAGTCTGGCACATGGTGGGCATTTAATTAAATAATTGTAAAATGAATGAAGAAGCCACTCTTTGGTTAGACCCGAAAGGTGTCTTTTTAAATATGTTACATGTACTATTTTTCTTAATGCTTTTATATGTTAATATTTTTATTAGTTATAAATTTCCACAAATACTGAAACACAGTGGCACAGATACAGGGTATTGTTATCAATGACACTTAAGTGACAAGTATATTTCAGAAGTATTTTAGAATACTTTGTCTTGCTTTTAAGGTGTATTTTTTCCTCTAAGGATATTCTGCTAAGAGCTGAGGAACTTTTAAGCTTTGATGAGGACTGAATATTTCTTGGCTTAGAACTTTTGTGATGTGAGGACAGGACTTAAATTGCATAAAATTAAAGTGGCCATTAAGATGTAAGTTCTACTTCAACAAATGGTATTTGGAAAAACTGGTCAGCTACATGCAAAAGAATGAAACTGGATGACTTTCTTAATACCGTACACAGAAACTCAAAGTGGATTAAAGACCTAAATGTGAGACCTGAAACCATCAAAATCCTAGAAGAGAACAGGGGCAGTAATTTCTTCAACATTGGCTGTAGCAACGTTTTTCTAAATATGAGTCCTGAGGCAGGGAAAATAAAAGCAAAAATAAACTATTGGGACTACATAAAAATAAAAAGCTTCTGCACACTGAAGGAAACAATCATGAAAACAAAAAGGCAACCTGAATGAGAGGAGATATTTGCAAATGACTTGTCCAATAAAGGGTTAGTATCCAAAATATATAAAGAACTTATACAACTCAATGCCCCAAAACCAAGTAATCCAATTTAAGAATGGGCAGATGACATGAACAGACATTTCTCCAAAGAAGGCATACAGATGATCAGCAGACACATGAAGAGGTGCTCAACATCATTTATCATGGGGGACATGCAAATCAAAACTACAATGAGATATCACTTTGCACCTATCAGAATGGCTAAAATCAAAAACACAAGAAACACAAAGTGTTGGAGAAGATGAGGAGAAAAAGGAACCCTCTTGCACTATTGAGGGGAATGCAAACTGGTACCGCCGCTATGCAAAATAGTATGGAGTTTCCTCAGAAAGTTAAAAATAGAACTGCCCTGTGATCCAGTAATTGCACTACTGGGTATTTACCCCCAAAATACAAAACCAATAATTTAAAGGGTACATGTACCCTATGTACATGTTTGAGAAAAAGAAAAAGAGACAAACCAAGAAGCACTCTTAGCTATAGAGGACAAACCGGTGGTTACCAGAAGGGAGGTGGATGAGGGATAGATGAAATAGGTAATGGAGATTAAAGAGTACACTTGTGATGAGCACTGGGCAATGAATGGAATTTCTAAAACACCATATAGCATACCTGGAACTAAAATAACTCTGTATGTTAACTATACTGGAATTAAAATAAAACCTTAATACAATAAAAAAATTATTTCCTAAAAATGATGTAAGTTCTAGGGATAGAATACAGATAACTCACATAGGGAGACTTGATTAGCATCTGTTTCCATTTTTCTTTGTTTCCTCTTAGATAACACTGAAGTCCTTTATATTTTAGGGGGGAAAAAAGCTTTTAAAAAACTATTCACCAGGCCTCCACAATATGTCAAATAATGCGTGTACGGTACCCTCAGATTAGGTTTCTTTCTTGGAGTTATTAACAGTCAAAATGGTGACATACCTAGAATTAATAAAAGAGATTTATAGTCCAAGAAACTTGGTAACCTGTATTCTTATTTTAGGAATGGAAATCTAAGGTGAGGTAGGGCAGATTTTGTGAGTACTTTATCCTTATTGTATAGGACAGAGCCTGGCATGTAGATTGGTCACAATAAGAATCGAATGATGGAATAACAGAAGAAGAGCTAACTTTCAGGAGGGAACACATACTGGTAGGTTTTGGGGGAAAAAATGGAGATAGTTAAGATATGATGCTATCAGAAGTAGGCAGTTAAAATTTCTACTCAAGTACAGAAAAGAAAAACAAAGATAGAATTTACTAAGATATGGAGGAAAGGTGTAAGATCGTGGAATGCTAAAACACTATGTTATAATTAAATGTTTAAATATAAATGATGCTTCTAGAAGTTTACCTCCTCTCATTTTCAATATATCATAAAAACTAATATTTAGGGCTCCCCACTTGTTTCTTTTGCAACTCCTCCAAATTTTACATGCTCATTACTTGGAAAGAATCCTCTCAACTTTTTCTAGATTAGTCCATCTTTTGTGAAAAAGATAATTCTCTCCCACTGTGCCTTTACTAAGCTGTTGGAGCCATCAAGAAACTTTCCTTTTTCCTTAGCACATCCTACTCTTGAATGCCTACCTCTTCTTTTTCTACTTTTAAAATAGAATTAACAGTTCATTTCCCCCTGGTCCTCTCTGATGAATTCCCTTATGTCTGATCATTTCTGTTATGGTAGCCTCCCAGATCATTATAGTGTAAAAAGTTGTCATCATATCATTTACTTGAATTCTTGTTTTTCTCATGTGTTTATGTGCTGAAAGTATGGGACAGGTGGAGTTTGTGTTGAAATCATGTTTTCGTTTTTAATACCAATTGCCGCACCTTGGGATTGAATTCTATGTGAACTCACTCGTCCACGCCAACATTTTCAAATGGGAATTTACTTAAAGATCGTAGGACTGTGGCATGCTCTTTAATTTTTATTCTCTTGGTATGTGTTCCTCATGGATAAAGAGACAGTAAAGTGATTGAAAAGATAATATGAATCAATTAATGAAGAAGCAGTCAACTATAGAATTATCATATTAGCAAATTTCTTTCAAGTTAAATACTCCACCTAACCTGGGAATTAATATTAAGCACTTTTTGTGTTCAGAGATCAGCTAATATAACTTTTAGTTAGAGCAGATCCTATAAAGTAAATGTCTGAATTTAAGTAACTACATAACATAGTTATCATGATTTCCATGGAGAGAGAAAATCAAATCCTATCTGATGGTCTTAATTACAGCCTCCTTCCCACCATGCCACTATCATATGCTTTACATTTGTGTAGCATCTGGCGTCTAGGATGTGTTATCATCATTTCTCTGCCTCTACACAAAGCTTTTGAGTATAGTGTATAAATGTGTATACTCCCACGGTTGGAGGAAAGGGGAATCAATACTTAAAATGGATGACTGGCCTATTAAATAGAAGAAAAGATAGACCCAGAATCCCACATTTTCTAAATCCCAGCCACGCATTTCACTTCTATATAAATTCTTGTTCTAATATGGAATGTAGCACTTTTTTTTAAAGGGAGAAAGCTAATATGAAAACTGTAGCATTATGATAATATTTATGGGTGGTAAGGGTATGATTTTTGAAAATGAAATCTACAAATAATCTATGACATGTCATTTTTTTTTATTTAGTACAGAAATGCTGTTTGCTCATGTTCTCCAGAGGAAAACATAAATTTATCTGTGTAGTTAAGATAATTACTTACTCCTTCCTCTATTTAATTGATGTGTTTAATTCATTTTTACATTCCATTCATAAATATGACCAAACACAAATTAGAATGTGCATATTGTATTGTTTTATATTAGCATGCATATTTTCTGTCTTTCATGGTAGCTTTGTGTATGGTTTCATATATTAGGGAATTATAAATTGAATTTATTATAATTTGCTTAGTAAAATATTGATGTTAAAGTCTAATGTTATTTTGAATATTGCTTTGAGGGATATGGGAGACTCACAATGAAATCATCATTTCACCAAGATTTCTTTCTAATAAGTCATTCACCATTACTGGAATTGTATTTTGTGCATTATATTCCATTGACGTAATTTTAAACTTCCATTCTACTTCACTATAAATGGAATTTCATTATATCTGACTCCACAATAAGTGGGTTACAGTATCGTTGACATTTAGTAGAATTACAGATCTTAGTGTCTTTTTATACTCTGCATTAGAATGTATTATGTACGCTTTCAATTCTGTTTCAAAGAGACTACTATTGATTTACATAGTTGTATAAGAAGAGTTCTGTGAAACTCCATCGCTTGATTTCGTGGTGTTTTTTTTCTTTTCCTCTGAAATCACTTGAAAATATTTTTTAGTGTGTTTGCAACTGTTGGATAAAAATGAGATAAAACTTAGGGATTATAAATATGCTTGTGCAAGTTTTTTCTTTTCTTCCTAGCAGTAAGTAGGTCTTTATGAAGTCTTGGTGGATCTTAACCTGTAGCTTTCTCTTGCAACTTTCTTTTATTCTATACTTTATTATGAAAGCCCTTGTAGAAAATTAAGTGTTTTACGTAGTGCTTAGAATGCCTTTCTCTTTTAAAGAGTGAAATGAAAATATTTCTTTTGTCTCAAGCTCAGGGGAAAAGGCCTGGTGGGAATAAGCTCTTTTATCTGGAAATTTGTTTGGGGGATTTAATGGCAGGGCTGCTGCTGCGGAGGCTGGGGAAGGAGGGCGTCTGGGTTGAAGGAGGTGACAGAGACAAGGGAGTTCAGTACTAAGAGGGTGCACACTGGGATCTCCTCATCTCTCCCCAGATCTCAGAAGTAGGCATCCAGCTGCAGGTAATCCCTTTTTTGGCTCAGAGGGGCCCTTAGAGGACCAGACCCAAAGGGGAAAATTACCCTAGAATAGTCAAAAACTTGAGTTCTAGAAGCATTTCTAAGGTCTGAGACCCAGGAATGAACAATGCCTGGGCCACATCTACTCTGTCCGCTTCGGTAGCAGGAACATTTAAATTCATCCAGGTCAAGATCACCCAGTAGGTCTGTGCTTGAACCTTACCACTCCTTCCCTCTTTCTCTTCTTCCTGCTCTTTTCTGTTCGGGGAGAAAAGGGTCACAGAGTTAGTAACTACCTCGAAATATAGCTTTGTATTTCATGATTATGCCACCCACAGTTTTAGTTTTTCAGCTTGGTTTGGGGGCATCCTGTTTGTAACTTACAGTAACAGATTTGGAATAGAAATGCCCTTGACAACAGTCTTAATGAGCATTTTTAATTCTACAATAAAGTAATTCAGAGAATTGTTTCCTTTGTATCTATCTCCCAAGATAAGAGTATCTGGAGGCCAAATTTCCTGCTGAGTTCTTGAGCATTATTGCCGGGTCCGAAACTAGGCATTTTAACATGAAACATGTTGTTCTGCATCTGGAAGCCAGAATATAATAAGCATTGTTAATTTAGTTAAAGAAAAAGACAGCTGTTTAAGATTAGCCTTCTTGCGTATGTGTGGGAGTTAACAGAATAATGTCTCTTTCTCAAGATGTATATGTTTTTCTTCTTATATGCAAATTTTAATTCATGAAGGTATTAAGGAGCCAAATGAAATAATAAACCATTTTATAATTTTCGTTGGAAATTAGTTGACCAGTACTCATCTGAATGGCAATATAAAGCCCTGGTAACCAGATAATTTTGAAAATATTCTAAGCTATATGCCTTATACTCTGGGTCATAGTCTCCTATAGTATAAACTACTAAGCCAGATAAAGCAACTCTATTTCCAAGATCTGCCCTCATGGTAACTATTATTTAAAGCCCTGGCCTCATTGATGCCTTTCAGTGAAAGCACTGCTGTATTCCGAAATATGTATTTTGGTAATTATCTAGGTTATGCACATTTCTGTAGGTGTATGTAATGAGATTTCTTTGGGAAATATGGTTTGTATCAGTCTATAGCCGAGGAAATCAGAACTGCCCGGATCGTAAGATATTTACATAACGACATAAAGTCACCAGGTCTTTTTTTAAAACAACTTTTTCAAGTATAACTTACATACACTAGAATTCCCATGGAAGTATAGGGATCGATAACTTTGTCAAATGCATATGCCCATGTAACTATCACTTTGATCAAGAAATAGAACAACTCTACTTTCTCAGAAAGGCCCCACTTGCTCTTTGCAGTCTCCTCCTACCCCCACAACCTCTTATCTGATAAGTTTCATCTGTTCTAGAAATTCCTCTATATGAATCATTGACGATGTACTTCTTTGTGTCTGGTTTTTTTCTCTCAGCCTAATGTCTGTAAAAATCATCCATGCTTTTGTTCATATGTTTTGTTCTTTTTAATTGCCAAGAGTTTCCAATGTATGAATGGATCTCAATTTTTAATTTAGATGTTGATGACATTCAGACAGTTTCCAGTTTTTAGATATTATGTGTGAATTTGTTATATGCAGTTATGTACATTTCTTTCTATGAACATATGTTTTTATTTCTCATATTTATCAAGGAGTGGAATTCCTGAGTTGCATGGTAAATACACATTTAATTTTATAAGGAAAGGGAAAATATTTTTCTAAAGAGGTCGTATCATTTTACTTTCTCAAAACAAAGTCATGATCTTGATCTAGTGATAACAAACCAAGTGTAAATGTTGGGCCAGCTAATTCTGGGTTGAGGAATGATACTATAATTGATCATTTTTTCTTTCTGCTCCTTTCCTTCTCTTTTAGAGAACTACAAAAAATAAGGATTAAAGAGCTTGCTCTATATGGGAAGATTTTATTCTTTAAAAGGGTTTATGGCAGATTTAAGATTTCTTTTTCTTTTTTTTTTTTTTTAAAGATTTTGTTTATTTGACAGAGTGAGGGAGAGCAGCAGAGAAAGAGGGGTAAGCAGGCTCCCTGCTTTGCAGGGAGCCTGATTCAGGGCTCGAACCCAGAATCCGGGGATCATGACCCGAGCCAAAGGCAGAAGCTTAACTGACTGAGCCACCCAGGCACCCCTAGATTTAAGATTACTATAAAAATTTTACATAGACATAGGAGACAACAAATATACTTTGTTCAACTTTTAAAGCTGGATATTAGTTATTTGTTAGCTAATTGTTTTACAGTATTATGATCATGGCTAAAGCAATAATAATGTGAAAAGAAAAATTCCAATTTATTTATTAGATAAGAATGTGTTGAACATATACTATGATCATGTAAGAAAAGGTTTTCTAAACTGTACATACAGAGATAAGCAAGACATAATTTTTTTCCCTATAAGAATTGTGTAAGTAGAAAACAAAGTAAATGTTTATATACAAGGAGATTAATAAAAGCAGCATATAAATGGAAAAGGCTTCAATAAATTATTAAAAATGTGTTTTAGATTCTCAGGGAAATGGAGACAATTTCACAGAAATGGTAAATTTGGCTGAACCTAACAGAAGGGAAGGATATTTTTTAATCATGTTATTTTTTATTAAAGTATAATTGACATACAATATGTTAGTTTCAGGTGTACAAAATTGTGATTTAACAATTCTTTAAATTATGCAGTGCTTACCATAATAAGTGCAGTTACCATCTGTCATCATACATAGTTATTACAGTCTGACTGACTATATTCTCTATGCTGTATTTTACTCTCCATTACTTATTTTATGACTGAAAGTTTGTGCCTCTTAACTCACTTATGTTGCCCATCCTGCCACCCCCTTCCTCTGGCAACCGCCAATTTGTTCTCTGTATTTATGAGTCTGCTTCTGGTTTTTTTGTTTGCTTATTTGCTCATTTATTTGTTTATAGATTCCACAAATAGCTGAAATCAAATGGTATTTGTCTTTGACTTATTTCACTTAGCAGAATATGCTCTAGGTCCATCCATGTTGCTGAGAATGACAAGATTGTGTTCTCTTTTATGGTTGAGTAATATTTCATTGTATGTACATTGTGTGTATATTTTCTTTATTATTCATCTATTGATGGACACTCGGGTTGTTTTTTCTGAGCAAATACCCATCAGTGGAATTATTGAATTTTTTTTTTAATGTTTTTGAAGAACTACAACACTGTTATCCATAGTGGCTGCACCAATTTACATTCCCACCAACAGTGCACCAGGGTTCCCTTTTCTCCACATCCATACCAACACTTTTTATTTTTTGTCTGATACTAGCTTTTTTGACTGGTGTGAGGCAATATTTCATTGTGGTTTTTATTTGCATTTCCCTGATGATTAGTGATGTTGAACATCTTTTCATGTGTCAGTGGGCCATTGGTATGTCTTCTTTGGAAAAATGTCTTTTCGGATTCTTTTCTCATTTTTAATGGAATTTTTTTTTCTTTTTTCTGGGTGTTGAGTCATCTGAGTTCTTTATATGTTTTGGATATTAACCCCTTATGGGATATATAATTTGCAAATATCTTCTTCCATTTAGTAGGTTGCCTTTTTGTATTGTCGATGGTTTTGCTTGCTGTGCAAAAGCTTTTTATGTTGATGTAGTCCCAATAGTTTAGTTTTGCTTTTGTTTCCATTGCCTGAAGAGACCCAGCCCCCCCCCCCAAAATGTTGGCCAGCGTCCAAGAGATTACTTTTCTTTTAAGATTTTTGTGGTTTCAGGTCTTACATTTAATTGTTAATCCATTTAAGTTTATTTTTGTGTATGGTGTGAGAAGGTGGTCCAGTTCCATTCTATTGCATATAGATGTCCAGTTTTCCCAGCACCATTTATTGAAGAGACTATCTTTTCCCCATTGTATATCCCTGCCTCCTTTGTCATAGATTAATTGGCCATATAAGCATGAGTTTATTTCTGGGCTCTATATTGTGTTCTATTGATCTGTGAGTCTGTTTTGATCCAGTACCATACCATTTTGGTAACTTAGCTTTGTAGTATACTTAAAATCTGGGATTGTATTAGTTTGTTCTTCTTTCTCAAGGTTGCTTTGGCTATTTGGGGTCTTTTGTGGTTTATATAAATTTTTGGATTATATTTTCTATTTCTGTGAAAAGCACTGTTATTTTAATAGAGGTTGCATTGACTCTGTAGATTGCTTTGGGTATTATGGACATTCTAATGATATTAAATCTTCTAATCTATGAGCATGGTATATGTTTCCATTTGTGTCATGTTCAATTTCTTTCACCAATGTCTTGAAGTTTTCAGTGCATAGGTCTTTCACCTTGGTTAAATTTATCCCTAGGTATTTTATTATTTTGATGAAATTGTAAATGAGATTCTTTTTTAAATTTCTTTTTCTGTTACTTCATTTTTAATGTATAGAAATGCAACAAATTTCTTTATATTAATTTTGTATACTGCAACTTTACTGAATTGATTTATTCTAATAATTTTTTGGTGGAGTTGCTAGGGTTTTCTATATACAGTGTTTTGTCATATGTAAATAGTGTTTTACTTTTTTTTTTTTTATCACTTTGTATGTCTTCTATTTCTTTTTCTTGTCTGATTGCTGTAGCTGGGACTTCGAGTACTATGTTGAATAAAAGTGGCAAGAATAGGCCACTTATTTCTGATCTTGTTTTTGATCATGGAAGAAAAGCTTTCAGCTTTTCACCATCAAGTAAGATGTTAACTGTGGGTTTGTCATATGTGGCCTTTATTATGTTGAGGTATATTTCCTCTAAACTCACTATGTTGGTAGGAGAGAAGAATTTTGATGGGTAGATATGTAAAAGAACAGTGCAGGAGAGAAAGTGTGGGCTGTGGGTATGGCTGATCACAGAAGCAGGTAAGTTAAAACAGGGTTGGTGAACTGGGAGAAGAAAGGATTAAGTTTAGGCTTACTATTAGTAAAGAAAGGCTAGTTTATGATGAGAGAAGGGAAGGTCAAAATTAAATTTTGAAAATTTATCCTTCTGAAAGATTATGAAAACTAAAGTGGGGTTGCCTAGTGAGTTATCAAAAGGAAATGCAGAGAATAATCATTGGCTTTGATGAAGTTTGGAAGCTGTGAGAAAGGCCGTCACCATGTTAGCATTTTTCAGTAGCTGGAGACCTTTTATTTTTTAAGGATTTATTTATTTATTTTAGAGAGCACTTGTGCATGAGTGGGGGGAGGGGCAGAGGGAGAGGGATGGAGAGAGAGGGAGAATCTCAAGCTGACTCTCCACTGAGCACAGAGCCCATCAGGGGGCTCAATTTAGCAACCGTGAGATTATGACCTGAGCTGAAATTGGATGCTCAACCCACTGAGCCACCCAGGAGCCCCAGTAGCTGGAGACTTTTTTAACTTTCAAATTTCATATTTTCAGTAACTTTTCTAATTTGATTACTTCAGCCAGAGAACAAGCTACTGTATCACTGATTTAACCAATTATTACAATGATTTACTTCACTGGTGTACTTTTTCTCCAAATAAGACACATTTTTGTGAAAAAGGTAGTTTTACTCCCTGGGATTCCTAACTTTTTATACTGGATGTACATCCATATAAACTTGAGGTATCTCTTTACTTGTTATTTAAATGACACTACTAATTTGGCTTTACATATTAAGTAGAGATATACTAATACAAAATTCCTTTTAAAATTGTGTACTTGTATAGCAATATAGTGACTAAAGCTAGTGCTCCCTTTGGAATTTGATTTGTGGGCATTGTCTACACTATATTTTATAACTGCAGTATTAAAGCGATCAGAGTTAAGTCCCCAGAGCAGATTAGAGGTGCTTATTAACAATAAAATATAGTCAAAATATACCAGGCATAAACATATTTTTGTGTAATGGAATTACCTCAGCATATTGTTAATCTAAATTAAGTGAGTTTATAATTGAGGTTTGTGTGCAAGAAAAGAGAAAATTTATCTGTTAAGCAGACTATCTATGTTTTTTTTTTTTTTAAAGATTTTATTTATTTATTCGACAGAGATAGAGACAGCCAGCGAGAGAGGGAACACAAGCAGGGGGAGTGGGAGAGGAAGAAGCAGGCTCACAGTGGAAGAGCCTGATGTGGGGCTCGATCCCATAACGCCGGGATCACGCCCCTGAGCCGAAGGCAGACGCTTAACCGCCGTGCCACCCAGGCGCCCCAGCAGACTATCTATGTTTTTAATATCACAAAGTCTTATATATCTTCTGAGAGTAAGTGCAGATGCCATTAAATGCAGTTGTCCTCTTCTGCTGTGAGTACAAATATATGGCAAACCTAGCCCCAAATTTAGAGAAATAAAAAGGGATTGTGGGGAAATGGAAGAGAAAAAAAATTAGAAGAGAAGAGGAACTAACTAACTTTCTCATCCTTTTCCCCCCAAGGTTGTTAACCAAAATAATTTCTGACTTTAATAGTGGACAAATAGGAAGGGAGCCCTGTATGGCTCAAGTTTTGATTGAGTTGTTTAACTCTCAGGACTCCTTAAAGCCACATGGATTGGAGATGCTATATTAATTTGACCTTTCGAATCAATGGTTTGTGCTCATTGGCTTCCAAGTGTAAACAGGGAGATACATGGTGCATATATAGTGTTTGGGTGCATTTGATTTTGCACTAGAAAATATTTACATGTTTGTTAGAAAATTGGAAGTTGAAATTAGCAAATAAAATGTGAAATGAGCAAAAAAGAAATACTACTTATGATAAGAGCTGACCTGTATAATTTAACTGTGTAATCCTCCATACGTAATATTTGCTTCAGTTCAGTATAGCTTCTGGCCCCAGTACATCCCCGTCTCAAGGATGCCTAGTTTTGAAATAGCTGTGCTCATCTCAGAGAAGAATTTGCTTCATTTCTAATTTGTTTTATTTGTTTTGATTTTAAAGATGTACTACCTAAGTGGACAACAAAGTCAGGTTCCTGAACGCCTCCATGTAGAGGAATCTTAAGATAATACTTTTACTTGAGAGTTAAGGTGAATATAGCAGATTCTCTGAAACAAACAGAATCGAATATGGGTTAGTCATTTTTTGAGTTCATTACTATCGAACCTAAATATGTTTTCATTTATAATGTGTAAAATGCGTTCTTAACTTTGGTAGGATATTCATTTTGTATAGGATTTTACAAATCTCTAAATTCAGTAGGAAACTCATTATATGTGGTATTTTTCAAATTAAAAACAATTTTTTTTTTTACTATAAACAACAAAAACATTTCCCCCCAAATGTTTTTATGTCTTGTGTAAATTATTGATTTGGAGTAACAGAACACTTGAAACAACGAGTTAGACCCGTTTATGAACAGGGTAGTGGTTTGTTGCTAGACCCTATTCTGTGGTAGAGATAAGGCTGAGATGGGAGGATAGTCTAATTTGAAATGCTTTGCTTCACATGGAACTTTTCCTGAATGCCGTTGCTATGTATTCAATATTTGGCCAAGTGCTGAAAATCAACATCTATTTGCTTTTGTCAAAACATTTTGTAAACATTCCACTCAGACTCACATGAAGAAGACAGAAAGGATAATGGGAAAAAAAAAAAAAAACCACATTGGTTTTCTTAAAAAACCTACAAAAACACATACGTACATACATACATACATATTTCCCATATTTCCTCTCTTTTAATTGCTCATCTGCTTTTTAGATTAGTCTGTGGTTGACTTTGAAGAGTTTATGGGAGTACAGGGTAAGAGCTAAGGAAGAAATTCTACCCAGAGAATTTGTGATTCTCTTGGTATTTTGTGGAACAGCGTGAGTGATCTCCTCCAATTGTGTAGGATAAGTACAGCCCACTGAACCCTGCTTAACAGCAGTTTACCAGGAGCCGGTTATAATGTCAGAAACATCGGAACCTTTTCTTTTCTTCTACATTTGAATAATGGTAAATGCCTTCACGCTGTGTGAGAACTATTGAAGTGTGTTTCTCGGCAGGTAAACTTGGCAGTGTCTTATATAACTCTACTCGAAGGGAGTATTACTTAAACAGTGTGAGATACATTGTCTGACGAGAATGTATTACAATTTGGAATGATGTTTATGCAAGTGGATAGTCTTCCAGTTATTTGTAGTTTAAAAAAATGGACCTCTGAGGCCATGATAATAAAACCCAAGTCTTTATTTGGATATTTGTAGTGAAAACTATAATTGTTCCTTGTGGGGGAATAAGGTAAGCTCAATTATTAGGCCACAGTCCGTCAAATATGTATGATGAGAGATAACTTCCTTCCTCTTTATTTCTGAAATAAAAGGCGTAAAATAATTAATGAATCACTGTTGTTTTCAAATGTCTAAATATAATTTTCATCGAAATTGCATGTGTACCTGATGCCTGATTATCTGCCTTTGGCTGCTCTTATTTGCTCTCTAACTGCTGTGCCATTCTTTCCTGCTAGTTTGTCAGGATCCAGCTCTCCTGGTGTCCTTACCCTACCTTACCTACCAAGTCCTACTTCTCATGGTAAATTTCGGTAGGGGTTTTATGTGCAGCATAATAGCCAGGTAACCAAAAAGCATGTTTGGCTAATGGGAATATGGGAGTGGAGGCCAAATATTTCGAAGTCCTTGGTAAATTTTCAAAAGAATTTAATTCTTTTGATTCATATTCTCATTCATTTAGTTTCTAGGCACTTGAGAATAAATGTAATAATCAGAACACTAAGTGTAAATACCAATTTTAGCAACTGAAAAAATTTGTATTTGAATCGCTGAGTTTCTGATATGTGAATACTTCATTAGTTATGTGACTGCTTGTAAAATGGAATATAAAATGCTCTTATAACTGGGAATGGCAGTTGAGTACTGAAATCTGAAAAACTCACCTCTCTGATCATGCTTCAGTAAAAACCTGGTATTTCAAGTTTTCTTCACTTTGTGATTTCTTTTCTTTTTTTTTTTTAGAGATTTTATTTATTTATTTGACACAGAGGGAGAGACAGCCAGCGAGAGAGGGAACACAAGCAGGGGGAGTGGGAGAGGAAGAAGCAGGCTCATAGCGGAGGAGCCTGATGTGGGGCTCCATCCCATAATGCCGGGATCACGCCCTCAGCCGAAGGCAGAGGCTTAACGACTGAGCCACCCAGGCGCCCCTGCGATTTCTTTTTTATCCAAAGATTGCTTTTAAGTTAGACTCTTTTTGCATACAACCCCAAGGTCCGTTCTTTATAGGGTGGGGTTTTTTCCAATTGTTTGGACATTCAGTCTAGGAGGCATGGGGCTATTCTGCCAAACCGCTGTGTTCTGTCCACAGTGGTTGTAAGGTCAGCCCATGATTTAGGGACAGAGCTCATTCATAGCTTTCCCATCCAACTTCTTTTCCATCTGAAGGGTCAGGTAAAAATGGAAATCCATTGGTCCTCAAGCTAGGTATTTTCTGTGTGTCAATATGAGTGATTTCAGTAAGTCACAGTGAAGATGATAAGATTAGATCTGATGGGGTGGCGTTTTGGGAAGAAGAAATTTTTTTTTTTTAATGATTTTTTATTATATTATGTTAGTCACCATACCGTACATCCCCGGTTTCCGATGTAAGGCTCGATGATTCATTAGTTGTGTATAACACCCAGTGCACCATGCAATACGTGCCCTCCTTACTACCCATCACCGGTCTATCCCATTCCCCCACCCCCCTCCCCTCTGAAGTCCTCAGTTTGTTTCTCATAGTCCATAGTCTCTCATGTTTCATTCCCCCTTCTGATTACCCCCCCCTTTCTTTATCCCTTTCTTCCCCTACTGATCATCCTAGTTCTTATGTTCCATAGATGAGAGAAATCATATGATAGTTGTCTTTCTCTGCTTGACTTATTTCACTTAGCATTATCTCCTCCAGTGCCGTCCATGTTGTAGCAAATGTTGAGAACTCGTTCTTTCTGATAGCTGAGTAATATTCCATTGTATATATGGACCACAACTTCTTAATCCCGTCATCTGTTGAAGGGCATCTCGGCTCCTTCCACGATTTAGCTATTGTGGACATTGCTGCTATGAACATTGGGGTGCATATGGCCCTTCTCTTCACTACGTCTGTATCTTTGGGGTAAATACCCAGTAGTGCAATGGCTGGATCATAGGGTAGCTCAATTTTTAACTTTTTAAGGGACCTCCACACTGTTTTCCAGAGTGGCTGTACCAACTTGCATTCCCACCAACAATGTAGGAGGGATCCCCTTTCTCCACATCCTCTCCAACAATTGTTGTTTCTTGCCTTGTCTATTTTTGCCATTCTAACTGGCGTAAGGTGGTATCTCAGTGTGGTTTTGATTTGAATTTCCTTGATGGCTAATGATTTTGAACATTTTTTCATGTGTCTGTTAGCCATTTGTATGTCTTCATTGGAAAAGTGTCTGTTCATATCTTCTGCCCATTTTTTGATTTGTTTATTTGTTTCTCGTGTATTGAGTTTGAGAAGTTCTTTGTAGATCTTGGATACCAGTCCTTTATCTGTAGTGTCATTTGCAAATATATTCTCCCATTCCGTGGGCTGCCTCTTAGTTTTTCTGACTGTGGGAAGAAGAAATTTTTAAGCTTTAGGTTTAACAGAGTGGAGGGAGTGTTGACCTCTCCTCTAATCCAATTGTCTTTGTGTTTGTGTTTACTATTATCCCTTCTCTACCTCAACCCACCTAATTCTTGTTCTTTGTTTCACTCTCCTTGCTTTGGATTTCATTTCCTCTATTCCATGGTGTCTCATTACTTCTCTTTGCCCTTTTCCTTCCAGAAATAGAACATGAAATGAAGTTTTCTCTTAAAAAAAAAAAAGCTGATAATAGAATAGTATTTGTTTATTACTTACTTGTACAAGTAGAGCTATCTATAAGCAAAAAAGGAAAAATTTCCGTCATTCCACACCAGAAGTTAATTGAGTGATTCGAAGAATTGTAATTATATGGAAAGAAGTTTATTTTACCTTACTTTTCTTAGATATTTAAGAATTTGTTTCATGTTCTCAATTTAAAAAGTCATTTTATTTTATTATTTTAGTTTCTCCTATACTCCTTTTCCATGCTGCCAAAGCTAAATTGAATTTCATTTGTTTCATATATGGCCTACTAGCCTTTGCAGAGAAAGAGACTCCCCTCATTTGCATCAGGATTTATATATTTTTAAATTTATTTCTGGATGTAAGGAAACTGAGAAGAGCTTGACATCAACATTAGTTCTTCCCCATGGAATTCTAATTGCACCAAAACCCTTTTACTGAACGTGTACCATGCTAAGTATTATTTCATTTCCATACATCTATATTTCTCTTTATTTTACTTTGTATCCTTTTGTCTTCCTTTATTTTTTTTAAATTTCAATATTCCTCATCTGTCCTCCTTATTCCCTGCCCTTTAACCTCATTGTTACAAAGTGGTATGAGTCAACCTAGAAAGGTTAATTTTTTTATTTTCCTGTGAGTGAAAATAAGCAAAAGTAATTATTTTCCCAACTTGATGATGTTTCCAAAAAACCCTAGTAGCCACAAACCTAGTAGTCATCGCAATCTTCATTTCCTTCATTCTGTCCATCACATCCAACATTCCCTTGTAACAGGTGTAATATTCACAGTGTTGTGCCAAAAAATGCAAATTTTATGTTTCTAGTATGGAACTCGATTTGTGACTCCGAGCCTCTCTTTTGCTTATGGTAAACAACTAGGAGTTTCCAGGTAATATCAGTTAAATTTAGTAATTTGGGGATCACTTTTTCATTTAAAATTGGGCCATTTCGAGGTGCAGCCTCCTGATCTTTCTCCTGATGTAGAATTTAAATACAGGGGGAAGCATATGTAACATCATGGTGTCAGGTGTGCATTTTGGATTCTGATTGAATTGTATCAACATAGTAGATTACAACTGCTTCAACTAGTGGAGATTAGGAATCCCTCCTAGTAGGATTCAGTTCTTCCATAGCTAACTTCAGTGTTAGCTCCAACCATATAGTCCATCCGGCCCATGCTTTTTCTCCTGTGCTAGTGCTTTGCAGTGCATTCTGGTGATCTTTAGCAAATGAGCGGATTTGAACTCTTTTTTCTTCAATAATGGGCCCACAAGAATGTTGGGAGTTTTCTTCCTCCCCTTTTGAGAACCTTGGAGCACTCATGGGGGTTATAATTCAGGTTGGTTCCCTGCTTGTGCCTATTTGTGCATGAGCCATATGCAATAAAGTCTTCTGTTATCTGCAGGTAGAGATTTTGAGTGTTCTCTGCTTTAATTTTTTTTTTTTTTACTTAAAGGGGTGCCTAGGTGGCTCAGTCAGTTAAGCATCTGCCTTTGGCTCAGGTCATGATCCCAGGATCCTGGGATCGAGCCCCACATTGGTCTCTCTGCTCAGCGGGGAGTCTACTTCTCCCTTTCCCTCTGCCTACTGCTCTGCCTGCTTGTGCTCTCTCTGTCAAATATATAAATAAAATCATTTAAAAAAGTAAATTTAATTTAAAAAATTTTAATGATTTTCTTTATTATTTAGAGAGCATGCGAACAGTGTAAGGACAGAGGGAGAGGGAGACAAGCAGACTCCTGCTGAGCAGGGAGCCGATGCAGGGCTCAGTCCCAGGACCCTGAGATCATGACCCGAGCCGAAACCAAGAGTAGGATGCTTAACCAACTGAGCCACCCACGTGCCCCTGACTATTCTATGTTTTAAACTTTAATGTACAACTGATGTCAGTCAATCCTGATAATAATGCTTGTATTACTACTGCTGTCATCTAACAATTATATAGTGGATGATATTTGCCATGTACTATTATAAGTGGTGGAAATATATGATTTTACATAATTCTCAGAACAATATGATGATGTAGATAATATTGTCCTCATTTTGTAGATGAGGAACTGGGGCATAATGTCAAATGACTCACCCAAGGCTGTACTTATTAACTGGCAGACCCAGCTAATCTGACATGAGAGCATACATTCCTAATCTCGGACCTCTGCGGGGGACTCCTGTATGTCTGACTTTCCTCTTCTCACCTCTCTAACATTTTTTGTCCTCCGTGGTCCATGGACCGGACTAGTCTAAAGGCTGGTGTTGGTGGATTGTGGAGGAACTTGTTCAGTGGAGAGCATGTTCCATCTGCTCTCAAATACCTCTCTCGCCTGAATTCTGACCTCTTAGATCCAGAAACCATAGATTTGGGGTCTATATTTGTTGTTCTCTTCTCCCCGACCCTAGTCTCGGACTTCCCACAATAAAAGGACACCTTCATAGTCTAAGACGCAGCCAGTATTGGTCACATGGGAGAAAAATAGAACACATTAATACTTCAAGTTGTTTATTGTCTACCTCACACTTAACAAAGAAATCCGATCAGTCCTAATTCTTGCAAATCTATTAGTTGAACCTGATGAAACTACTACTTCTGTGGGTTAAAAATGGTGAATAGCAGCAATTTCAGATGGATCAACCTAATGTTACATCATCAATTTCCTTACAGGCTCACAGTCATTACAACGATCCAGGCCGCCATCACCTCACACCTAGAAGTGATCACAGCTGTCTTTTAATGGATCTTCCTGCTTCCCATTTCACCCTCTCCCATTTGTTTATTACACTTCAGCTAGAGTAAGCTTTATAAATTACAACAGCACTGAGCCACTCTTCCGTATGAAATGCTGTCATGGCATCTGATTGACCTTAGTATACAGCCCAGCTCCGTTAACGTGGTTTGTAAGTCTTGTAGCATACATCCCAGTTAGTCTCTGACAGCCCCGGCTTACACCTGCCGCCCCAGCCTAATTATTAAAGGAGCCCCTCTTTATTCTCTGAAGTGGTCTGTTTCGGATAATGAATTATATGATCACCTCATTTGTAAGGTACCTCATGATCTGGCCTCTGTATTTCTCTCCAGCCTCATCTCTCACCACTTTTTAAAGTCATAATCTAGGTTGTAGCCATCCTGAACTCCTTTGATTTATGGAGCATGTCATACTGCCTCTCGGTCTGAACTTGGGCTCATGATGGCGTTGCTGTCTACAGCGTTCTTCTGTTAACCCACTAATTCATGCCAGTTTGTCACACAATTGCATTTATAAACTTGCTTCGAGAAGTACTTCCTGATCTCTAGACCAGCTTGCATTTCCCTGTTTTACTGTACTCACATTTGCTCTGCACATTTTCCCAGTCAAGTCCTCCTCCCCTTAGCCATGTTTGTATATCATTTTCGTGCTTCCTTTCAGACTATTAATTCTGGCAAGCCAGGACTCTCAGGTTATTCACAACTGTATTCCCAGGCCTTAATAAGTGTTTGTGTTACATAGTGTCACTGAAAATATACACATATGTATTGAATGAGTTTATGAGACAAAAATAGTTTGAGGGTGACTTCGCATTTGACATCTACTCTTGACTTTTTCTGTGAAGAGGCAGATGTTGAGCAAGTAGGAATGACTATAACAAGGGAGAAGAGAAAGGAAGACCAAAAAGAACCAAGTCTTGAGTATCCAGAAAAGAACAAATGGAAAAAAACCAGAGAGGCTTTGAACTGACAATTTGGATGGACACCTACCTTCCATCTCTGATCATCTGATCCTGGCTTTGCAGTGCTGCTCCCACTTATCTTAGCAGGAGCACTTCAAAAGCTTCCTGAAACCCAGTTTGCCTGCCATGTGCAAACGTATTCGAACATCTTATATAGGAATATAATTTTCAGTAAGCGCAACAAGTAATTATGTTTGAATTTGAGGAAGTACTGGGCTAAGATAACTTCCTCTTTTAAAAGTTGGTAATAGTTATGTTAAACAAAAAACAGTTTCTGAAATGGTGGCTAAAAGTAGGGCTTTTGAAATCCAGTTTATAACATTCACTTCCAGAAAATGAAAGTGGGAAGCTGTTTGTAAGCTGTTCTTGTAACCTACTGTTTGCAAGCCGCTGTGGGTGGCGTTATGTCCTCCAAAAGATATGTGAAGTCCTAACCTCCAGTACCTATGAATGTGACCTTATTTGGAAGTTGGGTCTCTGCAGTTGTAGTTCAGATGAGATCATGCTGGCTTAGGATGGGCCCTAATCTAGTATGACTGGTGTCTTTGTAAGAAGAGGAGAGAGAGAGAGAGACAGATACAGGGAGGAAGCTGTGTGAGATGGAGGTAGAGATTGCAGTGATAGTTCTACAAGCCAAACACTGCCGCGGATTGCTGGCCTCTACCCGTAGCTAAGAGAGAGGTATGGAATAGATTCTCCCTCACAGCATCTAGAAGCGTCCAACTCTTCTCTGAGACCATGATCTGGGGCTTGTAAGCCTGTAGAACTACAAGAGAATAAATTATTTCTGTTGTTTTAAGCCACCCAGTTTGTGGTAATTTATGTAGCTCTAGGAAACTATATAGTTATTTTAAAAGGAAAAATAAGTATATCCAATGTATTTGATATGGAGAGGCTGGAGCTAGAAATGGTAGAATGATTACAGGAATAATTATTTAGGGTTTAAATTATGTGCCGTGCTTTCTTACTGCTCGCAGTCTCACTGCTGATTCTTCTAATAACACAATTACTAACCTGCTGTAGCGGTCTGATCAGTGGCAGGCCATGCTGTAGGAACACATGACCCCTCGAATCTTAGTAGAGATGTGTATTACCGAGTTTAGTCCTCAATCGCACAATGTCCAGTACAGGTCCGTCTGGAGACTCAGGGTCCCCGTTTTTCTCTTGTGAGGTCTCTAACTCAGCACATGGCTTTCCGTGGTTGCAACCGCAGAGGCCAATGGGAGGGTGGAACGGGCACTCCAGGTCTTCAGTGCTTCGGCTAGGGACTCCTGCACATTCCGCCCATCTACATTTTATTATCACGGAATAGTCCTAGGACCCTCCAAACTGCAAGGGGCTGAGAAGTGTAGAGGACACAAGGGATGTTTGGTGAGAACTATCTCTGAGAGCTATCACACGAGCTTCTCAAAGATTCTAGCTCTTCCCTTATTTTGGCTGCTTTTCCCCCCCAGTTTTAGTCTTTTAAAAATTTCTTTTCACATACAAATAGCTATTACACAAGTCCTTCCATATTCATGGTGTTATGTTTGTCCAGACCACCAGAACAACTGACATTAATAAAATTCTCCTCCATCCAAAACTTTTTTTTTTGATTTGTTTTTTTATTTGAGAGGGTGAGAGACAGAGAGAGAGAGAGAGAGTGCGCACAAGCTGGGGGGAGGGGCAGAGGGGAAGCAGACTCCCTGCTAAGCAGGGAGCCAGTTGCAGGGCTTGATCCCAGGACCCCAAGATCATGACCTAAGCTGAAGGCAGATGCTTAACTGACTGAGCCCCCCAGGCACCCCCCCATCCCCACAAACCATTTCTTACATAAACATTCATTAATGTTCAGTTCTAACATGTTTGACCTTCTTATGGAGAAGGATGAGGTAGAGGAGGAAATGAGAAAAGAATGAAGAAAAAGTAGAAAAGAAGGAGAACAGAAAGTGGGAGGGGGAGACATCCACTGAAGTTTTTAGAATAAAAGAAACATCTTGACATTTTAATTGTATTATTTTGCCTATTGATTGAATTGTCAATTATCAGAATTCAAGAAAATATACCCCAGGGAAAAAAAATCCCTTATACAACAAACTAAAGCTTTACATAACATTCTCCTTAGTCTCTTTATATAAAAATGTATACTCCTCTGTTAAGTATTTGTAAGAGCTCTTATATAAAAATGTATACTCCTCTGTTAAGTATTTGTAAGAGCTTAATGCACAGGTGTCTGGGGTGCCCTCTAACTCCCCCCTAGATTTATAGGCGCAGCCCATACAGAGGGGTTATTTCCCTGTAATGTGGATGTTTATCTGGCTCCAATACAGGCCAGCCACCCTTTCACATCAATCTGATTATAATTACTCTTTACGAGATTACATCTTTTCTTAGAGAAGAAAATCATTTAACCAGAAATAGCATTGAAAAGCCTTTCACATAATACATATGCTGTAAGTCCTACATGTATTCTTAAGATATTTATATGTGTTTGCAAAAGCAATATATGAATATATTTTGATTTTAAAAATATCAACCTAAGTGTCCAAGGACAGATGAGAGGATAAACCAAACGTGGCCTATACATACAATGGAATGTTATTTACTCTTAAAAAGGAAGGACATTCTGACCTATGCTATACCATGCATAGATCTTACAACTATGCTGAATAAAATAAGTTACAAAAGAGAAATATTATATAATTCCACTTACATGAGGTATTTCAAGTAGTCAAATTTAGAGCTAGAAAATAGAATGGGTTGCTGCGGGAGGGGAGTAGGAGGGATAAGCACTTATTGTTTGGGTACAGATTTTTAGTTTTTAAAGATAAAAAGAGTTCTGGAGATGGATAGTGGTGATGGTTGCATAACAAAATATGAATGTACCTGATGTTACTGAACTGTGCATTTCAAAATGGTCAGGATAGTGGGGCATCTGGGTGGCTCAATCAGCTAGGCACCTGACTCTTAGCTTTGGCTCAGGTCATGATCTCAGGGTCATGAGATTGGGCTCTGTGCTGGGCGTGGAGCCTGCTTAAGATTCTCCCTCTTCCCCTCTTCTTCCTCTCACCACCCCCACCTCCTTGCGTGTGTGCGTGCTGTCTCTCTTAAAAAAAAAAATCAAAATGGTTAGGATAGTGAATTTTATATTTTGTGTATTTTACAATTAAAAAATTTAAATGTAACATTCTTACCACTAGTGTTCTTTTATTTTATTATTATTTTTATTATTTTTTAAAGATTTTATTTATTTATTCGACAGAGAGACAGCCAGCGAGAGAGGGAACACAAGCAGGGGGAGTGGGAGAGGAAGAAGCAGGCTCCCAGTGGAGCAGCGAGCCCGATGCAGGGCTCGATCCCAGGACCCTGAGATCAGGCCCTGAGCCAAAGGCAGCTGCTTAATGACTGAGCCACCCAGGCGCCCCTTACCACTAGTGTTCCACCCAGAGAAAATCACTGTCTTTATTCTTCAGTTATAAGGTCTTTAAAAAATGTACTTATGACAGCGTATATTCTTATGACAGTGTGTATATATTTTTGATTAGTTTTGTTTTTCGCACAGTCCTGTCTTGTTGTGCATCCTGTTCGGCACGTCCAACAATGTTTAAGTCCTATTACGAGAGATGGGACAGAGAACCTTCCTCAGGCCCAAACTGATGAAGCCTCTCATTCCCTTCTCTACTCTCTTTGTGGTCTTAATTCTTTGGGACTACGACTCTGCATCAGTCCTTCACTACTGAGCCATTGTGGTGGACTTTTTCATGGTCCAGCAGATCTAGGATTTCTACTTATTACTTCTACCATTTCCATATTGCTTCTCCTATAGTTCTCTTTTATACTAAAAGTTGTGTTTCTCTCTTTCTCTATATTTATCTATCCAGTCTATCCTGGGGTGTGATGGAGTGTTGGACTTCAAAGATAAAATTGAATCTTTTCACAACTCTTCAGTTGCTTTAGCTTTGAGTCTGTTCTTTCCTTAAAAAATCTTTTTGGTGGTGGTTGGGCTAGGATTAGAATACAAATATTAGCTCTCTTTTAGTTGTCTAATCTGTAGATATGAATAGTTTACAGTTTCAAGGATCAGAACATATCATACCCCAAATTTATATCCCCAGAGGTTACTCAAATATTTCTGTTATACTTAAATAGTAATGTGATTTGTTCTGAGCATTTAGAGTGAACCCAAGATGAAGAATTGGAAAGAAGAGTTCAAAACTCAAATGCTTTAATAGGCTCCCAAATTTGATTTGAGAAGATTTGACAGCTCATATCTTGTTTCTTCGTTCAACATAGGGAAATCCACAATAACAGTGAGATGCTCATGTCTGTTATTTAATACTAATATTGTATCTTGATTAATAAAATATATTATAGGCCTTATTTTGAGTATTTATGCTACTTTTAAAAATCAGTTATATTTTTCTGAGATAAATTCAGGAAGTCTGAACTTTCTTCTGAGTCCCATCCCCACCCCCTTTTTGAAGTCCATAAAGACCACTTTGCCAATGAGAAATATTTAGTATTGTAGTAAAGTTCAGGATTGGTAAGGTGATTCAGTATTCAACAGATATAATGTCGTAGTATTATTGGTAAGACTGTGAAACAAATCCCAGTACACTTCAGCTCTGCTAACCAAGATGAAATGGAGAATTAAATATGTATATGCTGAATCTGATTACGGTTGACATCCAGTTTGAAGACATTCATTCTCTAAGGTATAGTTTTGGGTAAAAATCATCAACCAAGCCTAACATGGTAGATTATAGGGGACTGAAAATGTTCTGTGGGGACTGGGAATGTTTATTCCTTGGTCAACACACCAATGTCCCTCTTTTCTCCACGACTCCTCATAGGCAGTGGTCTTTAAACTTTTTTTTTTTCTTTTTTGGTAAGAAATGCATTTAAGTTGTGACCAGTTCTTTTTCTCTAACACACACAGACACACACGAACACACTGAAATGTCATAAAATGTCTTCAAACAATACTTAGACTTATTACATTCAATGAATTCCAATATTTCTACTCTGTATTCTTTATTTTTAATACCAGTTTTAACCTACTAAATTCATTTCAATATCCACTCACAAATTGTCATAACAGTTTAAAAAATCCTTTCCAGTGTGTTTCGTTTCATATATTTGACTTCATTATGAGAATAATTGAATGTGTGTTGACTGAGTAATGGATCACTTCATAGACAAATAAACAGTTTTGAGCTGGAATCTTTGTTCAGGAGATTTGCTTGAAATCCTTCATAATAGATTCACCTCATTACTTCTTTACTAAAAGTTTATGTCTGTACATGTTAAGGCAAAGGGAAAGAAAGACTCTCTATTTAAAAATCACAGGACTGTTACAGTGCCATGCAGAGGGTCATTTTTAAGTATGAGCTTATTAATTATCCTAGTGGAGATTAGTATTTTTACTTTTATTTATCTGGTGACCTTCTAGGAATAAGATACACAAGCTGTAAGATTGTGTTAATAAAAGACTCCAGAAGGATTGAAAATTCATAACTATCACCAATTTTAATAATTGAAATAGTAGTGCTCTTTCTTCCTGAACAACCTTGTGAATTCTTTTCTGCATTATTTTTATCATCAGTAGTTTATTTTCTTCCAGGAATATGAAACCAGTAAAACAAGGTCAACATTCTCTCTTTTTGGCTCAAGAATGTGGTAAACTCAATCTAATGAAGCATAATTTGGTCTTATCTAAGCCCATAGATTTAGACATTACTTCTCCATCAATGACTCTAAAATCCTTATTCCTATATTTGAACTCTTCTGTGAACTTCAGCTCCTAATTTTCATCTGTCCTTTGGATATCCTTAATCTATCTCCCTGCCAGGATTTGGAAGTTAACGTAGTCTACACTTAACAATTAAGCATTGTCTCTCTGAAGTTCCTCATTCTGAGTAGGTTTCCACTTCCATATTGTTGCAAATTCATTTGTGCAAGCCCTCATAAATATTTTAAAGTTGAATAAATGAATGAAATTAAGGTTACATTTGAATTTAAAACTGCCACTCTGCTCTTTAGAAACCATGTGGGTGTTGGCAACAACAATGAGACAAATAACACCAATTAATATTTCTTAAGTTAAAAAAATGTAAATGTCATAGTATTTATTTTCTTTCAAATGATCTTCATAAAAATTATTTTTTCTAAAATCCACTTTGACTTTTACTCTTAAATCTGACTTATTTTGACTTTCAAGCCTGTCTTTAAGACTCCAGTTTTTAAGCACTTTAAACAAATAAAAATTACTTTAATGAACTGTTGTTTTCAAACTGTTACTTTCCAAATAGTTCACTTGGACTGATATTGTAAAATCTATCTTTATTCTTTTTATTTTATTTATTTAAGAATATTTATTATTATTTATTTATCTGACAGAGAGCGAGAGCGAGCACAAGCAGGGGGAGCAGCAGGCAGAGGGAGAGGGAGAAGCAGATTCCCTGCTGAGCCAGGAGCCCGATATGGGGCTTGATCCCAGGGGATCAAGACCTAAGCTGAAGGCAGACACCTAACTGACTGAACCACCCAGGTGCCCCTCATTTTAGATATATTACTTTGTTTTAAAAAATAGCCATTTTTTATTATATTTTTTTCTCAAACTGCTTTAAATGCACCAATGATTCTTTTTTGATTGTAATATAAGGACACAAGTCTATGACTATTCTTCTAAATTGTACTAACTGGGGGCGCCTGGGTGGTGCAGTTAAGTGTCCAACTCTTGGTTTCCACTCAGGTCATGATCTCAGAGTCTGCTTGGGTTTCTCTCTCCCTCTCCCTCTGCCTCTCCCTCTCCCCTTGCCCCCAAGCTTGCTCACTCTCTCTCCCTCACACACTCTCTCTCTAAAATAAATAAATAAACCTTAAAAAATAAATTGTCCTAACTGTAATTATTAAGAGAAAAAAACTAAACATTTTTATTTTGCAAAATTATATTTAAATATGCCTCTGTGTTTATTATAAACATCATCGCCATATTTACAGGTCAGGGAATTGAGGCACAGAGTTTTCATGACTTGCCTAGAATCATATAGCTTGCAAATGCCGAAGCTGTAATTAGAACATAGGTGGCCTGGCTTTGAAGTCAGAAATCTTAATTCCAGCAGCTCCTGGCGTTCCCACAAGGATCCAGGAGATCCTTGCCTGATCCCACAAGCTGTCTAGCCAAAAGAACAAGATTAAGTCATTCTTCATCACATATTATAAGAGCTTTGCCTCTTCTGTTTGGGCCCTTGAGTGATATTCTCACAAGTAGAGCTCTGCGTCATTGATGCTCTCTGCAAAAATGCTCTCTGCATTTTTTGCTACTGTGAAATCTTCAATAGGAGTGACTAGGCCTTATGCAAATATCTCTAGTTGTTGTTCCTTCCAGTCGTGATGCCTTGAAGCCTGAGAATCAATCACTCACCAAGTATTTACTGAGAGCTTACTGATACTCAGGCGTTGAGCTATTACTGAAGAGAATACCAAGACTGGGATTTAATCCCTGCCTCAAGGGCTTGCACTCAAGACAAGACTTACATCCATTACAGAAAAATGTAAGAATAAATGATTAAATTCTAAATGTCACTGTATAGCCAATGAGTGAAAACTACTGAGAAAAAGGAGAAAACAGTGTGGGACATGGATGGTAGAGGACAGTGGCCCTTAAGCAAGGGTGGAAACAGGGGGAGTACTTGGTGACAGCTTGTGGGGTCAGGCAAGGATCTCTTGGATCCTTGTGGGAACACCAGGAGCTGCTAGAATTAAGATTTCTGACTTCAGAGCCAGGCTTCCTATGTTGTAATTATGGCTTTGGCATTTGCAAGCCATATCATTCTAGGCAAGTCATGAAAACTCTGTGCCTCAATTCCCTGACCTGTAAATATGGGGATGATGGTTATAATAAAAATTATATGAGTACCTATCCTGTTGAGTTTTTGTGAGGATCAGATGAAATTGTTGGAAGACAGAATTGTAGGAGCAAATGAAATTGTAGGAATTGTAGGAAGAAAGTAATTACTTTTAATTTTTTTTTAGGGAGGGGGAGAGGGAGAGAGAGAAGCTTAAGCAAGGCTCCATGCCCGATGCGGGGCTTGATCCCATGACTCTGAGATCATGACCTGAGCCGAAATCAAGTTGGACACTTAACTGACTGAGCCACACAGGCCACCCCTACGATTATTTTTAACTAATGTTTTATGAGGTCCTTATAGTGCTAGGAACTGTTTACATGGCATATTTTATTTAATCTTCACCACAATCTTACGAAGAAATTTCGTTGTCCCATGTTTCAAATAAAGAAACACTTAGGTTATAGAAGTTGTCACCAGTTAGTACATGGAGGAGCTGATATGCAAACGTTAGGTTTTTATATCTAGCACAGAAACTGAACACTTCACCACCACATCTCCCTCCCCAAATACGTATAAATTCAGTTCTTGGATTCCATTGAAATAAGGAAAGATCAAGGCAGTGGACATTCAAGTTTACAGAGTATGTTCTTCTTGGTCTTCCTCTTCCTACCCTACTTGTGTTTTGTTTCTGTATGTAAAAATTGTTTGATATTGTATGTATCACAAAGAAAGCAAGGAAGGTGCTAGGAGTACCAATATTTTAGGGTGAGCAAAAGAATAGGAGCCAGAAGCCAAGAGAAGAGAATTCTGTGGTCTTGACTCCCAAACACATCCCACGCCTGGTCGTCTTATTCTCATTGAATGACCCCTGGACCCTGCTCCAGAAACCTCAGAATGATCCCACTCTTTTCTTTCCATCTGTACTGTTTGTTACCTCGTCAGAGTCCAGATGACAGTATTTTCCACTCGTACTTTTACTACAGACTTTAAACTTATCTTCTGGCTGCTTAGCCTCTTTTTATTTTGAAAATCCTCCACTCTATACTCAGTTCAGAGTTATTTTTCAAAAAACTAAAGGTTCTGAAACTTTTAACTTCTCTCCTCCCACTCAGATTCTTCACATTGCTCCACAATTTTGCTTGGCAAACTCTTTTGTCTGTTAAGACTCAACAAAAATGGGTACTCTTCTATCCTCTTGGTATTAACAGTTTGCTTTTTTGTTCCTGTCACTGTAATAGCCCTTATCTTAATGTGTTACAATTTATCTTCCTCACTAGAGGTAAGGACCAAGAGATCAACCATTTTTTTTGTGTGTGTGTGTGTGTGTGTGTGTGTGTGTGCGCGTCACTGCTGTATCCTTACGCTTAGTCCACAGTAGCTATTTAATAAATATGCCTTGAATGAAAGCATGAATCTATTTATAACATCCTCTTCTTCAACTGACTTTGAGTTTTATAAGGCTTGCAACTATTCATAATTCATTAACTTTTTTGGTAATTAACAGAATGCTTAATACATAGTACAAAACTTAAACATATGAATAAACAAAAGATTAAATGCAGAAATATTTTAGAGGGAGGCAGAAAGAAAGATTTCAGTATCCAGGAAGTCCACCCATCGTTCAGAAAGCAAATGGATATTGTGGTTACAGTAAGTAAGCAGAGTCCAACGTGGAGGGACATAATCAAAAGCAGAGAGGAAAAAGAAGGTCAATAAGAAAAGAATGATCAAGCAGATTGAGTAGAAACTGCAATACCCATCTCTCTATTATCTTATTGACCAATTCCTACTTCTCACAAGATAATTAGCTTAAGCACCACCTCCTCTGAGAAACAAGTGTTTCTCCTATGCAGATTGACTTGGCCTTCTTGGTTCTCCCTGAATGGGGCAAGCCCCATCCTGGCCTTCTAAGACTTCTCTTCCCTATTCTTGCCCATTCTAATCTGTTCTCCTCACAGTAGTCAGAGATGGTTGTCACTCCCCTATTTTAAAGTTTATAATGGTCTCCTATTGTTCTTATAATAAAGACAAAAAAAAAAAAGCCTCCATCGTTCTGGCCCATGATGTGTTATGCCTCTGTTTGTCACGTGATATTTTGTCCATACTGGATTCCTTTGATTTCTTGAATATGTTCCATTCTCTCCCCTGCTTTAAAAAGCCCTTATATCTGAGGCTTCCTACTGCTTTAGAAGATTACCCACATCTACCCTACTCATTTTTCAAACTTCAGTTGAAATATCACTTCCTTAGAGAAGTCTCATTAGATTGCTATCTACCCCTCACTAGATCACATTCCCTTGTTTCCTATGCTCTTCCTTTTGAGCACTCATCATGTATTATAGCTGTTGACTTTTTGAATGAGTTGGTTAGTGTTCTCTTTTTCTCTACTTCAAGAGGCTTTAAGAGGGCAAACTATTTTTGTTTTCCTTACCATCACTTTCTCTAATCCTTAGCACATTGCTTGGCACTGGAAGACACCCAAGAAGTATGTTGGAATGAATGAATATTGAGCAAGGGAATAAATGGATGGATAATACAGTCATGAATGAATGAAGAATGTATCACATTTTTGTGTGGTAAATATTTCGTTTACTTCCCTGGCTACAACTAAGAGTGCCATATCCTGAGATATGACCTGGCAGCCATAGAATCGAAAAGAATACTTTAGATATGCAGAACATGATCATATATATAATATATGTTACTATATATATATATATACACACACACACACATATACATATACATATATACACATACACACACATATATATATAAAATGTATATATTTATATAATATAACTTAAATATTAATGAGATATGTGTAATATTGATAGGAGTACTGAACCACATATTCCATAAAGAAGTCAAGAGCAATGGCATGGAACAAGCATGGGGCTTTTAAGATAAATTGGCTTGTTTTCTTTGGGCAATGGTGGAAAATAAGGCTTCCTGGAGTGGAGCAAGGGAATAGAAAGACTTTAGAGTAAGGAAGAACAATTTAGACGAAATGAATCTATCTCAAACTTTCAACAAACACTGACTTAATGTCTACTAGTTACCAACCATATAATATTAGGTGCTAGGGAAATTGAGGTAATGAGGTGGGAAAGATTTATTGTGAGCTCTTGAAAAGCAAAATATATAAAGTTTGTGTTAGGAAGATTAATCTGAAAGCTTTTGAAAGATGGATCTAAGACAAGAGATTTGTTGAATGAATGAATATATGAATGAATGAATGGAATGAAATGAAAAATTAGCCATGCTTTTTTGTGAATATTCTGTGCATTCTTATTTAGCTTGGTTCCCTTGACTGTAAAATTTAACTTTGTATTTCAGTAATTCTTTGGTTCTTTTATGTTTTTTTAAAGAGATTTTTAAAATACAGTTTTCAAGATTCAGAAGCAACAAAATGGGGGCTCCTGGGTAGCGCAGTCATTAAGCGTCTGCCTTCGGCTCAGGGCGTGATCCCGGTGTTCCGGGATCGAGTCCCACATCGGGCTCCTCCGCTGGGAGCCTGCTTCTTCCTCTCCCTCTCCCCCTGCTTGTGTTCCCTCTCTCGCTGGCTGTCTCTCTGTCACATAAATAAATAAAATCTTAAAAACAACAACAACAACAACAACAACAAAATGACATGCTGAACAAATAGATGAATTTAGAACAAAAAAAAGGAGATGGTAAATATATAAGTGAGAAACATAATAGTGAGCTTCATTAACAAGATACACCATTAAATGCAAACATATTCTTATGTGGTAGATGGTAGTTTTATTCTGTGTGCCTGACATGCTATCATGTCCTGATGGTAATTTTTCAAATACACCATGCAGCCAGGGGTCATCACCTTATCCACATATACCTCTGTCACTGAGAAGTTCAGAGGTAGAAGATGAAGGGGGGCAATGTTGGTCACTGTTCATCTTAGCTTGAAAAGAGCATCTCTAGAGAAAACTCCAAATTTAGCTATGTTGAAAGTGTTCCACCACGCAAGAGCAGCAAAACACAATCTCATTAAAACAAGCTCAGAAAACAATTCCAAGATACCTGATTAAAAGCAAAGCAAACAACTGAAGCACAAATAAGTGACCTTCTCTTCTGCTTTTCCAGCTCTATTTATTCAAGATCTGTTCTGGACATTAAGCTTTTTCATAGCCGTAACTTTTGTGGTTATTCACCATCGCATCTATTATTTTTCCCCTGTATTTTTATTAATTATTTTAAGAGAAACTTGAAAAAATATTGATCAACAACGGTTTTCACTCAGGTGCTTTTAAAATAACTGTATGTCTCCAATAGCATTTAAAAGTATCTCTACTCTTGTCATTTAAGTTACTGCTTTATTGAAACTTCATTGAACTAGAGAAATCCTTTTCTTCAGTTTAAGAGAAAGGTAAAAAAAGATGGACAGCAGTTAAAAACATTGAATAAATTATTAGCCTTTTAATTTAGTTTTTAAAATTATGAATTGATGCATTTAAATTGATTCTAAATTTTGTGTGTGTGTGTCTGAACACTGTTGTCATGGAGATTAAAACTTTTATTTTCTGTTGTGCATATTATATTGGGAATGCCAGATTTCTTTAGTTGATGCTTTTGTGGAATAAACAATTTAGTTTCTGTAGAATTCTGTAGCGTTAAGTCCTCTAGATGATGCTTTTGAAAAATAATTAAAAAAAAACTTTAAAGATGATGTGTTTTAATGGGTTTGTTAATATTTAGTCTTATTTTAGATGACATTTAAAAAATCACTTATAGATATATTTTCTTACCTGTATATTACAGGGCGTAATGAGCAATTATATCTTAGTAATTCCATGGCGCTCTCATAGTTTTTTAAGATTCTGTTATCACTGCCTTGGTTGTAGTTAAGCCCAAGTATTAACCAAAGGGGAACTCACTTGGGTGGCAGGGCATGGAGTTGAGGGAATGTTCTGGAGACCTGTGGACAATGTGTTGGCTAGATTGCCCCTGATGAGGAAGAGTGCCTTCTGTGGAAACTTTCCTCAGACTTGCTCTACAGGGCTCTCGTTGCATTGCATTTCTACATACTCTCTCTATTTTTTTCTTCTTTAAAAACATAATCTGTTTACTTTTTGAGGCACCTAGGTTTTATTACTGTATGATCACACAATGTGTCTTGGGCAACTTCTGCTTTTTGTAAGTAATTCTGATTTTCTTTGAGGGCTTGCATATAATACCTTTTTCCAAATGGCCAGGAGACAATGAGAGTTTCAAAAGTTTTTTCTAGTCACTAGCGTATCAGGAAAAAAAAAAAAAAGAACTAGTGGAGATCATATTTAAAAGGAATCACCAAATACTACTTATGAATATTGTAGAAGAAAACCAGGAGTGCAACTATATGGCATAGATGAAGAAGAGGAGGAGAAACATGTCTACCTTGTGAGAGCACCTACTGTGCAGATGAGAAGAAAAGCTGCTCAGATAGGGGGCATCTTGTGAAGAAAGAGCCATTGACATTCACAAAGACTTAGGGAAACCACTTATATATTTATGGTGGCAAGCTCATTAGGTACATATTTGTATGATGAAATCAAGATCTCGAAAGCTCTTCAAAGGTTAGAGCGATACGTCCATTATGATGTAATTTAGTAGTGATACGTCAAAACTCGTGTAATTTGTTCTTCAAAAATTGATCACCTCATACGGTATAGGAACCAGTATTTATAATTCTGAGGGGCGCAGTGAACAGGAAGTTCATTAGGTGTCAGGCTGTGGTGGGATCACGAAAGAGCTGATGGAATCTTTGATGATTTTTATAGACATGTTTTCTCAAACAGTGGTCTATGTGGCACTTGAGTCCAAATCATCAAGCGTGTCGAACAATGCACATCCAAGGGGCTCTATCCAGATTAAAGGAATTAATCACAGCCTACCTGTGTATTTGAGTACAGAAATGTGCATTTTTACTAAAATCCTTAATGCACCCCCAAAGTTTGCAAACTACTGATCTAAAATAAGAAAGGTGATAGTCCTGATTTATCTTCTGTTTGCTACGTTAAATATGGAAAACATAAACTTCACATGCCATACTTCAGAATGACATGGGAAAGCAGGTTACCTTTTAGAGTAGACGTGTCAGTGGAGGGGCATAACATCATGTCATTTGAGGGACGGCTGGAGTGATGGCAAGTATTTATCATGTATCAGAGCAAGCTGAACAAAGATGCGTTCTGTGGTCTTGAAATATCTGAGAGAATATCAGTATGAAGTATATTCATAAATGCGTCTCACTTAACTAAAAGATTTGATTAAAAATGCATTTTAGTAAATTCAATTGTGCCTTTTCCTCTCGTGACCATCTGTTAGAATTTTGAATACCTAGTCCTATGAAAAATTTATGCCAGTAAGATATGTTTGTTATAGCAAGCTTCTCACTCCTGGACTTTCTAATCAGCATCACTGCTATTAGCCTGACCAACCAGCTTGCCTGCAAATCCATCTGATCCATGTCACACTCCTGCAGCTGTGAGTGGGGAGCAGCTGCTGTTCTTATTTCATTCTCCTTCTGTCTGTCATGACATCCAGGTACTAATAACTGGGGATAGGCATTTAACCAAAAGCAGTTGTTAACGATAGCTTGAGCTTAAATTTCAACTCATTTTCCACAAAATGAAGTTAAAATTGAGTGTCAGTTTCAATAGTGACACATAGATTAAATATTTGGAGTTGGTAATTTTTTTTATTAAATATTTTATTTATTTGAGAGAAGGAGAGAGAGAGAGAGCACGTGCGTGGGGAGAGGGGCAAAAGGAGAGGGAGAGAGAAAGGGAGAAAATCTCAAGCAGACTCCCTGCTGCACGCAGAGTCAGATGCAGGGCTTGATGTCATGACTCTGAGATCTCACGACCCTGAGATCGTGACCCAGAGATCATGACCTGAATGAGCTGAAACCAAGAGTTGAACACTTAATGGACTGAGCCACCCAGGTGCCCCTGGACTTGGTAATTTTTAATTGTGGTTGTTTTTTAAGTGGCTCATCTGGAATACTGAGGCCTTTGTATATACACAATCATTTGTGGGACACTTAGGTTTTTAGTATTGTAGGCAGGTTCTACGATGGCCCCCAAGGATTCCAACGCCAGGGACTCACATTCTGTATACAGTTAACAGTGCAACAAGGGGGTGGGAGGGGTGTTAGAGATGCCTCCCCTGACCCCAGGCAAAAATCTACATAAAACTTTCGATTCCTCAAAAATTTAACTAATAGCCTACTGTTGACCAGAAACCTTACTGATAAACAATCGATTAATACATAATTTTTGTTACATTATTATATATTGTAATAAAGTAAGCTAGAGAAAACAACTGTTATTAAGACAATTATAAGGAGGAGAATATACATTTACAGTACTATATGTATATTTATTGAAAAAAGTAGTGTATAGGCCAGCTGGCCAGGGCAGGGGCTGCTGGGGCTAGGACAACAACAGCATTGGTGGTAGGGGCCTGGCCCTGGGATAGCCCTGTTCTGCATCCTGGTGGTCTTGGCTCAGCAGGTGGCTTCTGGGCAGCTCAGGAGTGGGGAGGGCCTGCTGGAGGTGCAGTATAGCTTCCTTCATCTACCTGGAGGTGAACAGCTGGCCTGTGGCCATCCACAGTTTTGGCTACCTGTGAGTGCATTGGCTTTGAGGAAGCCATGGGGCCAGGACACCAGCATGGGGAGGGGTCCAAGCCTGGCCTGGGAGGGGCCCAAGGCTGTGGCTATCCTTGGAACCTGGTGCACAGAGGAGTGGTGGGGGCTGGCAGGATTAAGGATGGGTACGTGGGGTTCCGTGAACGGTGCTGTTCCTCTGGGCACCTTTTAACACTTCAGCCAGCTTTCTGCCCCTGCCCCCAGCTTGACCTGACCATCCCATTGCACAGGGGGTGCCCGTAAGCCTGCCTGTCAGGGCCTCCAGAGGCTGCTGACAGCCTCAGTGGGCCTCCCCAGTACTCAGAGGGCAGCAGGCATGACCTCTGAACTCATAGCCTTGGATTTGGACCATGGAGACTGGGGCGGGAGTTGTCAGTAAATGCTTTATGGCCTTTTCTATCAACTCTTAAAAAAAGAAAGCTTGTAAGAGGACCCACACAGTTCAACCCACGTTGTTCAAGGGTCATTTGTAATCACTTCGCCTTGAGTATGAGTGGGACCTTTGAATAGGATGGGATAGCAATCCCTTGATTAGGTTACATTTTATGACAAAGTAGAAGGAAAATTTCAGATATAATTCAGGTCCCTAATTAGATTACTTTGAATTCAAAGTAATATTATCCTGAGTGGACCTGACCTAATCAGATGAGCTCTCGAAGAGCATCTAGAGGTCGGAGGAATTCTCGTGCTAGCCTTGAAGAAGCAAGTAGCTTCCTGCTACTTCCCTCCCTGCAAGTAGAAGATCACTTGCCAGGAACTTTGGGGGCCTCCCATTGGCTGAGAGCAGCCCTTGGCTGATAACCAGCAAGAAAGCATAGCTGGGCCAATGCCTGGATTGCAGTTTGAGAGACCCTGAGCAGAGGACCAATCTATGCCAACTCCTGGCCTGCAGAAACTGTAATAATAAGTGCATTTTCTTTTAAGTCCCTGAGTTTGTGGAAATTTGTTATGCAGCAATAGAAACCAAATACATCAAGATTAAAAAATATTATCACCAACCAATAACACATTACTTGAACACTGGATGTTTTTTCTCAAAATACATGTAACTTCTATTTATGTAGTCTGTAATTATTGATTTAAAAGAGGATCAGATAATAACAGGTGAAAAGTTTGAATGATCATAGTTTGTTTTTTTTTCTTTCTACTTTTCCTCCAAATCAGCATCCAGTTTGGACCTTGCCCACTTTTAATTCTCTCGTTGATTTTCTTGTTGATAATTTTATTAACACTTGATAGGTATGTCTCTTTGGATACCAAAAGTAAACTATTTAAGAAGATTGGGAGACATACTTTTTAACTGAGGATAAAAAAGGAAAATAGAATGATGATTTATATTTTCTCCCTAATTTGTGGACATTTATTAATTTAATGGTCTGCACCTTCTGTGGCTTATTAAATTGTTGGTCATCTAGCTGGAAAGTAAACTGTTATACCATAAATAGCTTTTCTAATTGCAAGCCCATCAGCTTTGTTTATTAACTCGTTCACCAGCTTTGATTCAGTATCATCTTGTGCCAAATAGAATGCTGGATATGAGAATAGAAGATGAACAAGAGTCCGAATCTATAGGACGTTTTAGTATAGTGTTGGGGAGAGAAACATAAAGAAATAATGTGACAACGTATTTTAGCTATGGGGTTTGCATATATTTTTCTTTATGCTTTATTTGGATTTTCTGAGCTTCTGATGGAAGCTCTAGTTAACCCTTTCATTAAAATTAATTGCTCCTTCCTTATGTCTCCATCTGTAAGAAAAGAATTAAACAGTGGAATCTGATGACATAGTGCTTTCATTGTGATGTTGAGTGAAAAACGGTATTTTAAACTTGTATATTCAGTATGATCCCAATTTTATATTTCTATACTCACTCCACATATGTGAATATAACACATAAAAAAGAAGTTGGAAGTAAGTTACTCATGAGGTGATGCATTTTATCCCTGATGAGATTGTGGGTAACTAAAAAAAATATATTTTCCTATATAATAAGCATTTATTGCTTTTATAAGAAGAAAAATAAACATTTTTTTCAAAAAAGATGAGTGAATTTAAAGTGAGGAAATGAGACCATGATACTTACATACTTTTTAAAATTTATTGAGGGAGTGTGCATGCTCGAAAACATGGAAGGGGGGTGGAGAGGTGGGTGGAGGGCAGAGGGAGAGAAAATCTCAAGCCAACTCCACGATCTTGTAAGCCTGAGATCATGACCTGAGCTAAAACCAAGAGTCGGACGCTTTAACCAACTGAGCCACTACGTACGTGTATATATATGCTAATCTTACACACACACACGTGTATTACATACAACTTACACATATATGTATGTATACATACATGTATATATATTCATACATATATTTGATGCAACTTGATTGTGAAGAAACAGAGAGAAATAGTGGGAGGTGGAGGGAGGTGCTGACCGGAGAAACTATGGAAAGGGAGGCTTAACTATCAGTATAATTTGGGCAGAATGAAGAAATTGCAGGCAGGGAGAGACTGAAATGCAAGGGAGAAAATAAAGAGCCCAGCAAGATTTTCCCAGAAGCAGGAATGACTCAGATTTGAAGAACAGGTGACAGGATTAGCCTTGGGAAGGAGAGAGAAGACCTCCTTTGAGACTGTAGGAGAGGACACGAGAGTTGATATAGCCATAAAAACACAGAGATGAGAAGGTAGGAGGTTCAAGGGGTCCTTACATGTGGCCTAAATTCTTGCTTTGGATTAGGAAACTAGGTCATTAGCTAAAATAGAGAAGTCTTGGGGAGGTGAAGGCTGGGAAAGTCTAAACAAAGTACATAACAGGAAAGGGGTTTAATGTTAGTCTGGTGATCAGATTTGTGTCTGGGTGGGATAGTCACCCTGAGGTTGGACTACCATGAACTCATTTTGGGAACTTTACAGGATTACTGATTTCTCTTTTCATATGCAGAGATTATACTGGTCCTGTAAAATGCCTATGTCACTTTCCAGTGTATACACATCTCCATTATCTTTCTAAAACACAGATTTATTTGGATTATTCCTTTGCCTGACCCAGTCTGCCTGCTCTCATTCCAAGACACACCACTGCCCCTTTCCATATGCCCAGTGTGCACTATGCTTCAGTCATTCCAAATCACATGCCTTTCTCTGAACATGAGCATGAAATTACAAAATTAGGGAAATTAGAAATTTGGTATTTCCCAGGATGCTATTTCCCAGGGCATGCTCCAGATCTGGGATAAATATAGTAGGAATATTTTAATGTTTTTAAGAAGTAATAATTAATGTTACTCAGTTCTCACGACAACCCCAGTGAGGGCTGTCTTATTTTAATATCATTAAAAAGATGAAGAGAGTGTTACTTAATTTCTCAAGGTCACACAGTTCTGGTGTGAGAGCTGGAACTCAAAACTAGACTGAGGCCAAAGGGTCTTTCTTTTTCTTCTCATTGTCTTGGGGCACACCTGTTGCTCTCTCAATTACTGAAGTACAGGGAAGAGTGTTTCAAACTGCTTGATGAATTAAACCTGTGGGAGGTCAGAAAAATGCCAGATAACTCACAGGGGCAAAGAACAACAGTATTAAAATCAGAAAAAAAAAAAATTTGAAGAAGGGCGGGAATGGAGGAAGGGAGGGATGAAGAAGCAGGGAAGAGAGAAAGGGAGGAAGAGAAATATTTGATGAGCTTGTGAAGATTTTTTTTTTTTTTGGCCACTGAATGTGTGTATATTTAGATGCATTTACTTAAAAAAAAATCCAACCAGATACATTCAGTAATTTAAAATAAGGTGATAATTTTTGCTTTCATTTTAAATGCTTCTTATAACTTATTTTAGAATTTTAAAATTTTTGTAGATAGAGGTAAAATGCTCAGTTTTCACAAAAATAATCACATCTTTAAACTTAAGGACATATATTTTATGTGACAACCTAACATTTACCACCTAGTGTTAAAGATGAACCAGTTTGGAGAGAATTAAAAATTCTTTTGATGTATTTAAGGGTTTTAGACTGCCAAAAAAAAAAAAAAAAGGTGAGCCTTTATTATTATTATTTTTTTTTTTTAAAGATTTTATTTATTTATTTGACAGAGAGAGAGACAGCCAGCGAGAGAGGGAACACAAGCAGGGGGAGTGGGAGAGGAAGAAGCAGGCTCATAGCGGAGGAGCCTGATGTGGGGCTCGATCCCAGAACGCCGGGATCACGCCCTGAGCCGAAGGCAGACGCTTAACCGCTGTGCCACCCAGGCGCCCCTATTTTTTCTGAATATTTCTGAAATATTTTGATCCAAAACAAATATGTGTGAATGCTACATGGGGAATTTCAGAAATTAAAAATTTAACAAAAATATTTTTTATGTACTTAAAATGTATCAGGTACTGTGTGTGATGCTAAAAATTCTAAGACATAATGATTGCCGAACTCAAGGAACATATTTTTGAGACAGAGAAATGAATAAAAGTATAACATGATACGAGCTTATTCCTCTTGTGAATGTGGGGTGTGCAGAGAAAGGGGTATACTGGACGGCAGCCAGGGTCGAAGCTCTGGGATTGGCGCTCAGGAAACATACCGGCAAGGCAGGAGGGGCAAAGGGCATTGATGGGTCAGGAGAAATGAGTGGTCTGGGAAAGGGTCATCATTTTTGAAGCAACTCATTACAAAAGAGCCAGGAAAGGAGAATGTGCAATAGCAAGATGGAAGATGAGTGAGGAGAGAGGCAGAGCAGGGCCTTAGTGGAGGCCCTGGGTGGACCTTATTATCAGTGTTTCTCCATCTAAACTCTACTAGTACTAGAAGTACTATAAGTCTTAGGGACATTTTGCTTACTTATAGTGGAAAGTTCTTAGTTTTCCAGTCAGTGACATGTGACGTGCCATTGTTAGAAAGTGATTTGGGTGTGTTCCAGAGCCATGTTTCCTGGAGATGAATCCCCATCTCTCACTTATTAGCTTGTGACCTCAGGCAAGTTACATAATCTCTCTGAGCCTTGCCTGTAAATTGGGGATCATAATGGAACCTTCCTTGTAGAGTATGGTGAAGATTATATACACGTACGTACACATGTATACTACTAATTTACATATATACTTACACACACCTACATACAGGTACATAGATATATACGTGTGAGGTGCTGAGCAGAGTCCCTGGCACCAAGTAAGCACGGAGTAAATGTTAGATATTATGATTTAATTTACCTGGAACACTCACATGGTATAGTACTAAAGGCATGTGAAAATAACAAAAACCTTAGCTGAAATTTTACCAGATTTTTGGGTATCTATGATCAAGAAGAAAAGGAGGGATCTAGTAGCATAATATTTGAGGTTCAGCAAACAGTCTCAACCATAAAGTGGCTCTATTTTTTTTTTTTTTTTTTGCTTGTGTGAAGTTTCACTGATGGCCATTTCCATAAAGCCAGTAAAAAGCATTGACTAGAATCAGACAGGTATGATTTTGAACTGTAGGTTTTCTTTTTTTCCCCATCTACTAGCTGTTTGACCTTGGCCTTCAACTCTCTATTTTTTAAATCTGTGAAATAGGGATTCTTTCCTCACAAGATTGTCAAGGGGATTAGATGTGATAACAGGAATAAGTGACTAGTAGTGCCACCGGTCAAGGAAAGTCCTCAATGAATGGTAACTGTTAGTAAAGGAAGATATTACAGGAGATATGGCACCATTTCCAAATTAAAATCCTGCCTCAATGTTAGGGGCAAAATCCTTTAAAAGCAATCTCCTGGGGCACTGTGTGGCTCAGTCAGTTAAGGGGCTGCCTTTGGCTCAGGTCACGATCCCAGCGTCCTGGGATCGAGCCCCAAGTTGGGCTCTCTGCTCAGCGGAGAGCCTGCTTCTCCCTCTCCTTCTGCCTGCCGCTCTGCCTACTTGTGCTCTCTCTCTATCTCTCTGTCAAATAAATAAATAAAATCTTAAAAAAAAATGTAAAAAAAGCAATCAAGCACAACCATTGAAGTATAGCTTGAGTCTGAGTTACAAAGTGATCTATCGTGATCTGAGGGAGGGATATAACCCCCAGGTAATGATGGCCGGGTAAGTTCGGCTGGTATTTTCAATCTCTGTCATCAAAGTTAGTTCCCTTTACAGAGAGAAAAGTTTCTTATTGTCCCCAAAGCTGTTGATATTGAATTTACCTCAGCATGCTACAGAAGGGCTGTTTATCCATTTTGACTTTGCTGTTTTAAAAATCCTTTATCCTTTTATTTTTTTAGGTTTCTGTGTTTTGTAAGCAATACCAAGCCTCAAAACTATTTTTAAAAAATACTTCAATTCCTAACAAGTATTATTTTATGAAGTGGAATATAAAAGACTTTCTTTAAATATATGGAAAAGTAAATCCCTTCCTTATAGCGCATTATATTTTAACAGCTTTGAAAATTCACCTGAGTGGTCTAATGTTTGTGGTCATCTGGGTATTAGCTAACAGGAATATAAATTCGTTCCATACGTTATCAAGAACAAATAACTTTTGAGCATCTACCATAAATAAGGCACTGTATTAGATGCTCAGGACCGAAATATGGGAAGAGATCATTTCAGCTCTTGATTTTCTCAGTTTACTGAGATAAATAGGCTTCATTACAAATAACTTGTTGAATTTAGCAAAATCAGACCTTGAGTATTCAGAAGGCAATTCAGGCCTTTTGTAAAAGAAAATCACCCTTTTATATTAATAGTAATAATCATTAACATTGTTGAATACATTCTATGTACTGTCCTAGATACTTTATTTATGCCTAGAATTTAAAAAGATACGGGGCGCCTGGGTGGCTCAGTCCTTAAGCGTCTGCCTTTGGCTCAGGTCATGATCCCAGAGTCCTGGAATCGAGCCCCGCCTCGGGCTCCCTGCTCTCCGCTGGGAGCCTGCTTCTTCCTCTCCCACTCCCCCTGCTTGTGTTCCCTCTCTTGCTGGCTGTGTCTCTCTCTGTCAAATAAATAAATAAAATCTTAAAAAAAAAAAAAAGGATTTAAAAAGATAGGTAGTTTTTCTTACCTTAGTCTTTGGTTGCAGGTAATAGAAATGCAAATTTAGCCTCTATTCACCCCTCTGTTAATTTGCCGAGAGAGTGCAGAGGAAGCCTGAGTTAGCTACTTGTTGACCAGGGGGTCAGTTCCTCAGGACTCCTCCCTCTCTCCTCTCAGCTCTCCTCTTTGGTGTGTGTGTGTGTGTGTGTGTGTGTGTGTGTGTGTGTGTGTGTATTTATTTGAAGTACAGTTGACCTACAATGTTATATTAGTTTCAGGGGTCCAGCATAGTGCTTCGGCAGTTCTACACATCATGCTATGCTCCCCACAGTAAGTGTGGTTGCCATCTGTCACCAAATAATGTTATTGCAACTTTATCGACTATATTCCCCACCTACGCTATGCTCTGAATCCCCATGACTTGTTTATTTTATACCTGGAAGCTTGTACCTCGTAAACCCTGTCACCTCATTTCACTCACCCAACACCTGCCCCCTCTGGCAACCACCATTTTGTTCTTTATGTTTATGATTCTGTTTCTGTTTTTGTTTTGTTTTGTTTTTTAGATTCCACATATAAGTGAAAATCATATGATATTTGTCTTTCTCTGACATAACTTAGCATAATACTCTCTGGGTCCATCCATGTGTCACAAAGGTTCACTTTTTATGGCTGAGTAATATATATAACATATATTATATATATGTACACATACACACACATATACATACCACATCTTCCTTATCCATCTATCGATGGACACCGGTTGCTTCCATATCTTGGTCATTTTAAATAATGCTGCAATAAACATGGGGTGCATGCATCTTTTTGAATTAGTGGGTTTTTTTCTTTTTTTCTTTTAAAGATTTTATATATTTGAGAGAGAGAGAGAGAGAGCGCACCAGTGTGGTAAGGGGCGGAGGGAGAAGCAGGCTTTCTGCTGAACATGGAATCTGATGTGGGGTTCTATCCCAGGACTCTGGGGTCATGACCTGAGCCAAAGGCAGACGCTTAACTGACTGAGCCACCCAGGTGCCCTGTTCTTTGTCATTGTTTTTGTTTTCTTTTGAGTACTCAGTAGTGAAATTACTGGATCATGTAGCATTTCTATTTTTAATTTTTGGAGGAACCTCCATACTGTTTTCTGGAATGGCTACACCAACTTGCCTTTCTACCAACAGTGTACCGGGGTTCCTTTTTCTCCACATCCACACCAACCATTGTTACTTCTTGTCTTTTTGATTCTAGCCATTCTGATGGATGTAAAGTGATATGTCATTGTGATTTTGACTTGCATTTCCCTGATGATGAGTAATGTTGAGCATCTTTCCATGTATCTGTTTTCCATCTGTATGTCTTCTTTGGGAAGAATGTCTGTTCAAGTGCTCTGCCCATTTTGTAATGGAGTTATTTGGGTTTTTCAAATTTTCTTTTGAGTTTTTTTGGTGTTGAGTTGTATAAGTTCTTTATATATTTTGATATTAACCCCTTATCAGATCCTTCATTTGCAAGTATTTTCTTCCATTCAGTAGATTGCCTTAGTTTGTTTTTGCTTTTATTTCCCTTACTTCAGAAGACATATTCAAAGAATGTTGCTAAGGCAGATGTCCAAGAGATTACTGCTATGTTTTCTTTAAGCAGTTTTATGATTCCAGATCTTAGATTTAGGTCTTTAATCCATTTTGAGTTTATTTTTGTGTGTGATGTAAGAAAGTGGTCCAGTTTCATTCTTTTGCATGTGGCTGTCCAGTTTTCCCAGCACTACTTATTGAAGAGACTGTCCTTTCCCCCTTGAATATTCTTGCCTCCCTTGTCGTGAATTGTGGTCTATTGAGGATCTCTCCACAAGGCACTAAGTGGGCCATTAATAGTTACAGGGTTAGATGGTCCCTAGGACTTTGAATCTCAGAAGAAAGGCCTCCTACCTCTAAGGTCGCCATTAATCGTTTCAGGCCCTGCATGGGTTATGTGTCCAACCCTGTTCAACGGGGACCAACATAACTTGGGTAGCTTAGGTCACACTTCCCTGAGTACTGGATAGGTAACATTGCCTGATACGGGTTCCATAGCTAGTAAGTGACAGCTGGGATTGGAATCTGTGCTCCTTCCAAATGATCATTCTTCTACCTGAAGTACCTTTCAATTGAAACTGCTTCCTGGTTTATTTCTATAAATTTGTGTGAAAAACCATTATCATCAATTTTAAGTAAAAGCAATAAAAAAAGGTTCTATAACATTTTCTTCCGACAAAGAAATTAGCTTTTACATGGAGTGGATTTCATTAATAGATCTAATCTTTAGGGAGAAAACAGTTTGTATAAAATGTTAGGCTATCCTTTATTATTTAATGTCTCCTGGATTCTAGCATAATTGACAGCCTGTATGGTAACCCGTCCGATTCTCCTGATAGGCCCCTTGTAAAAAAGCCACACCAAACCTGTGGCTGTAGTGTGTATGTTTGCACATAGGAGTGTGTGTGCACACGATGTGTGTGTTTTGTGTGTGTGTATGTGTGTGGAGGCCGTGTGTGTGTGTGGCAAAGAGAAGAAGGAAAGAATATGATGTTAAATTACCAATGTACTATGATAATTTTGTTGAATGTTTCTTTTTCTCTCTTCCAGACTAATAAAGGGGCACTTCTGGATGTGCTATTTAAAGGAGATGAACTTTTTTTCTTTTCTAAGCGCATTTTAAGAGGAGCGCATTTCTTAGATGTTTCTAGTCGAGATGACAACAGCGTGAAATACATTAGCGTTATCCTAGGGTGTATTTATTGGCAGTATCCTTTAAATGTTGAATCTCAGCTGAATTTTCTTGATCTTCAGGAAGTTCAGGGACCAAATTAAATCCTACAGGTTTTTGTGTTATTGTTGTGCTAAATATCACCTTTCATCTCTTCTGCTTCAGTTCTAGAGGGATGTTAGATCCAGATTGTTTGAAGCTAGGTTTGAATCTTGATGTCTGTCTCCTTGACCAGTGGATTATTTCCTATTTAAAAAAAATATATATGTGCATTGGAGAAGGTACTTATTCTGAGTGTCAGTGTGTTGTCATTATTAGTAGGAGAACACATCTTTCAAAGATAGAAAATATGAGCCTCATAACAATGCCTTATAATATGACTCTCAAAGGTGGCTGTTATTTGAGCTGTTATAAAACAGGAAGAAACATCACAGAGCATTAAAGTATAATATCTATAGTCACAGTAGTATACTATTAAATAAAATGAAGACATGAATATTTAAATTAGGATTTGTTTTTATACTATATTATTTCAGGAAGAAATTGCAAGCTCTGGAAATTCTTTGTGTCTTAGTGGAAGAAGATTCTGGTTTTTATAGCTCTTTAAAGGAATATCTGCATCAGCAGAAGACTGCCAACAGTCATCATATTTGATTTTATTTAATATTTCTTAAACACACAGCAGTTGTTTTTATGAAGGAGGGGTTTGTTGGCATTTACATTACCGATTCTTTGATTTAATTTTTACTCCCAGGGCTGACCTGTCATCTGGGATAAATCTATACTACAGCAAAGCTCTGTTGTGAGAAAGTACACAGCCAGATATAACCCGTTTGAATGAAAAAGCTAACAACATCATAGAAGGGGATCTACCTAAGAGCTTTTAAAACAATCCTTGGGTTTAAGGTAGAGGACTATTTTACCACCAAAGACTAGATCGCATGAGATGGGTCTGTGTGCATTCCAGCTTAATTTTCTTTATCATTCTAAGTACTCTCCACACGAATTTAAATTTCAGCCGTGTTAATGTGCATTCTTCAGTGTGTCAGGAGAGGAAGATTATGATTTATGAGCTCAATAAACCTATAAGACACAGGTGGGAGCAAGGAAATTACTAAGAGTAAGAATCACTTCACAAGGAAATGCTAAATAATAAAATTATTATTGAAAAGCTTCACACACCTTTTTTTCCCCACAGTAATAAGAGAAAAAGCTCAATGCAGTAATTATTGGAATCATTCTATTTAATGTAGTGATAAATCTTGTTTGTCTTATTTTATATAAGAACTGAGGGCTAATAAAAGCCAAGTCTTACATAATATTTACTCTGTGCCAGTAAGTATTCTGAACTCTTTACATATAATTAATTAATTTTCTCACTGACGGCTAGGAGATAGGAGCTCCTCCGTCTAGGAGACAGAGGCTCAGTAACCTACTGAGCTTACACAGTGAGTAAGCCCCAGAGCCAGGATTTGGGTACCTAAAAAGGCTTTAGAGTCTGGGTCCTTAACCACTAGCCTGTATGGCTGCTACAAGTGAGTTATAGGAAATTATATAGAGATGACAAGTCCTAATTTCATTAAAACTCAAAAGGCCAAAATATTCTCAAAATTGGGAATGTTTTTTCAATAGAATAAAATTAATAGAAAATAAAATGTAGTAGTTCCATCCTTCTGCTACTTTTACCACTCCAGGGATGGGCATTTGGATTCAGTTTGGGTTTCTAAATATGGTTTTTATTAAAATAAATAAATTTATCATCTATTTTATTTTTCTCTGGCAATTTTGTCAAATTTGAAGAACAGAAATAAAACTGCCTATCATAGACTGAAAAATTGATAAGTTTTAGTGTTATAGAAATATTTAAAATGCCTCTATTGGATGAGAACAACATAATGCAGTTGGGATGTAGGTAGGAGGCTTGATCAGTATATCTTTTTTTTTTTTTTTTTTTTGATCAGTATATCTAAGTAGAGTCGAGTGTGTAAAAGTTTCAGTAAAATTTTTTAGGCAAAAAGTAAAAATAATGTCTCAGCTGATCAGAACGCATGAAATCGTATGATTCAGTATATCCTATGTTATCATAAATTTCACTGCCACATTTATAAAAAAAATCACACAATTTGGAATGTGGGGAGAAATAACTCTCAAAATTGCCCAGTGATATATCAGGGTATATAGAAAAACGCAATGAGAACATGGCACCTCAGTTTTACTCAAGGGCAATTTTAAACACTATATTTATATTAAATAAACGTATTATGCAGCAGAATAAAATTCATTTGAATTTTTAAAAGATTCAGTCTGACTCTTCAAAGAAATCTCAGAGTTGTGGCTGATAAACGGGGGCTATGCCACCAGACCCCAAGGTATATTCGATTTATTCTTTTCTACCTTTAGGGATGTTTGAGGGGGAAAAAAGTCTGAGAAGCCCTGAGTTAATGCAGCTTCCCGTAGATACTCTCTTTGTAGATTGGTAGTAAATTTTTGATCCTTACTGTGAACCCAGGAGTGGCGGTGCTGGTTATTTTTATATACCTTTTATGTACTAGTCTGTGTTCATCAAACAGGATAGATCAATGAATAATCTGGTTAGTGAAGGAAAATAAAGAACGATTAATCAAGAATAAACACAAATTAAAACTACATGATATTGTACACAGCATAGGATTGAAAAACATGAGTGTCTAGTAAATTTTTTCATCTTGGCAGTTATTGCTTTATAGATTTTTATTCTCTGTCTCTAAAGATAACACAACACATTCTAGTATTGTCGTCTTTTATTTCCGTTTTGTCATGTTGTTCAACTTCATGTTCAGAATTTGAAGAAGTCATAAAGACGACTTTTTTTTCTTTTGCTATTTTTTAAAGATTTTACTTATTTATTTATTTATTTATTGACAGAGGGAGGGAGAGAGTACAAGCAGGGGGTGTGGCAGGGAGAGGGAGAAGCAGGCTCCCCGCTGAGCAGAGAGCCCCACAGTGGGTTGCATCCCAGGACTCTGGGATCATGACCTGAGCTGAAGGCGGACAGACTGAGATACCCACACGCCCCCCCCCCCCCCCCCCCCGCTTTTTAAGGGGGCAGTGAAATGGAATGATGACAGGAATGGATTTTATGTGTGGCTGAGCTTGTGTGGAGGGAAGAGAAATGCAAAGTAAATGCTCTGTAAAACACACTGAATAGAAATTTCGGAGCAGTGCAACTCCTCCGCAGGTAAAGGTTACCCTTTCATTCGATCTGCAGTCCGAGCAGAATATTTTGGTGGAGACACAATTCCTCAGGCTGCTCTTCTGTTTTTGATTGTGGCACCAAAAGACTGGCCAGGGATAGAAATTATTCACCTTCACGTGTCAGTCTTATTAAATTGGAATGTTTTTCAAACGTTCACTCAAATTATTGTTTATTATGAATAGTTATTATATGCAAGGCACAAGGCTAATTACTGGTTGAATCTAAAAGGGACTTGGACTTGAGTGCAGTTCTTGAATAAAATTCTTTATTTTTATTCTGTGTCCATTGATAAACCATTAACTCCTGCAGGTTTATACTTGGAATTCCTTTTTGTCTTAAATTTACTGCACCAGGCTTTAAGGGAAGTACTCTGCTGGTATTTGATACAGTGTGTCTTCTGTCTTTATGTCATTCTATAGGATTCAAATGTATCTTTCCATTACATTTTTTGTCCTGGTTGAAATATTTATCTTTTAAAAATCTATTCTGTGGCAGCTTCTCCACTGTAATTATTCCCTTTTTCCAAACCTCCCATTAAAGTCAGGGTCTTCTCAAAGTTATGGTGACTTATGGATGTGTGAAAGACACTTTTTTTTTTTTTTTGTAAAAAGTGTAGAATAATACTTTTTCTCTTGTTTTTAATACTCTCCTCAATGTTGCCCAGTGTTTTAGTAATTTTACTGGCTGTCTTAAGTGGCTTAGATCTGTTGCCTTTAAGGAATCATTTACAAGTTATCGATGAGGTTCCCGAGAGCTCAGAGCTCAGTTTCCGTGAAGTATAGTGTAGAGTATTTTTCCAGGTTGCACTACTTCATGCCAATTTCTTGCCTATGTTATGGAGAGTGTTTCCTGAAATGTATTTCCCTCTGTGTATTTGGCCATCAGGAAGAGCTGTGTCATCTGCAAATTTGAGGTTTCACTTAAAAATTCTCTTAGCTCATACAGGGGATAATTCATTTTATCTTGAGCTGGTTCTTTTTATCCCTTCCCTGTTTCCTCTCTCTAATCCATTTTATTGCTTTTTAAGTTAAATTTAAATTTTAAATTTTAAAAATTACCATACATTCCTTTTTTTCTGATTACAAAATATTACATACCCATAATGAAATTTGGAAAATTCATAAAGGCAGAAATAAGTTATCTCACTAGTCAAGAACAATGCCTGCAAGTGTTTAGCATATGTTATCTTTTTATTTGCAAATATACATTTTTACTTATTTGTGATCATCCTTTACCTACCATTTTAAGTATGTATTTCTTTCTTTATGGCTCTCAATCTCTCATCTATATTCTTTTATTATCTGAATGTGACTTTTATTCCAATGTTATCAAGTGTTCTTAATAAAATTACCAGGTGAATTAAAAAAAAAAATCTTTGCAGTGCTTAATTTATGAACAGATCCCCTTCCAAAACTTCTGGTTTTTCTGATTGTTACACAATTGTCAGTAGGTTTCAGCCAGACCATGCTTTGGATAGTTTCATCTTGGTTAAGTTACTTAATTATATTTGTAAGGAATTCAATTTATTCCAAACTTTAAAAATGTTTACTTATTATTAAAAGAAATCAATGCTGATTGTCAAAGCAGTGTTTCCTAATAATTACAGTTATTCATGTGTGTTGGTTTTAATTTTTCAGCAGCCGATCTGTAGCACATTTTTGCATGACTTCTAAATGATACTTTAAAGTGTCTAGGCTTCTTAAAGCAAAATTCTTAAGACTATCATTTTTATGTTAATATATTTTTATACATTTATTTTGAAAACAGAAAAATAATAGGTTCCTGGGTGTCCATGATGTTTATTATTATGAAGTAAAATATTATGTGTACAGTTGAAGCCCATTGTGTTCTCCACAATCACATCCTTCCTCCTTCCCATAGAGGACACCAGTTTTAATTCATCATATGTGGTCATGAATTATTTCAAATGATCGTTACGGTAGTTGTGTTTATTCTGCACCTTCACCCCTGCCATCATCCTTATACTAGATTTTATAACCTGGAAATATTGATGTGCTTTAAGTTTTATCATCACCTGCCTGTTGCCCCAGCAAGTTCTAGGATGTATTGTATTGCATTCATTCATTCATTCATTCATTCATCTTTGCTTATTTTTTTACATTATTTTTTAAAATTTGAACATAGCATAGTTGACACATGTTGCATTCATTTTAGGTGTACAACATAGTGATTCAACAACTAGATATATTTTTACTATGATCACTCTAAGTGTAAGAGATTATATGTATTTTCATTCAGTTTAATTATATTTAAGGAATACCAGTTAAAATATTAAGTAACACTGAAAAGTAATACAAAAAGTTGTAATTCCTCTGTCTTTCCTTTACTCTAAGAGGCGTAACTGATCTATCTTAGCTGGTTCTTCTAGCATTTATCTCCACATTTTTAAATAACATAACAGCTGTGTCTTGATTTTTAAATTTTAGATATGCTATTTTCTTTCCTATTATGGAATACAAAGATTAAGCTCTCTCATGCAGTCCACGTATACACTTCTTCCTGTATCTGTCAACATATATTTATATTTTAAAGTGTTTAATGTTAATGTCATTAAAACTATATGAGTATTACTCATAACTGATCTCTGTGATGCCCTATGCTTATGTTTTCTTTCTTGTACATTTTTCCCCTAGCATGAATAATTTCCTTGGGTTTTTTTGTTTTTTTTTTAATTCTTAGTTTGCTTATATACATATCTCTAATTCTAAACCATGATCTTTGACAGGATTATAAAATTCCTCTCAATATACTAAATCACACTTGGGAACATATTAGTTGATTTTCTTTCTTTCTTTCTTTCTTTCTTTCTTTCTTTCTTTCTTTCTTTCTTTCTTTCTTTCTTTCTATTCTTTACTCCTATGTTTTTGTGGATAACACCCTCTAGTAGCTTCCCTAGAAAAAGTGAATAAAAAGTAAATAGTTTTTATGATTCACATGTCTGAAGATGTCTTAATTATCCCCTCTTTTTAAATATCGTCTGGTTCTAGGATTGGAGACTGGAAAGCATTTCCCCTCAGAATTTTGAAGGTGTTGCTTCTAGGCTCCCACCTGCCTTCAGCCACCCTGGCATTTTGACTACACTTGAGCATCCAGATTTCCCACTTTAGGTCCTAAGATCCTTCCCTTCTTTGAAAACTGGTAAAACATATCATTTTCAATGATCCTCCCTTTATCCCTTTGTTTATTTTTTAAAGATTTTATTTCCTTATTAGGGAGAGAGAGAGAGAGAGAGCATACAAGCAGGAGAAGGAGCAGAGGGAGAGGGACAAGCAGACCCTGAGCATGGAGCCTGATGTGGGGCTCAATCCCACCCCCCTGAGATCATGACCTGAGCAGAAATCAAGAGTCTGGGGGCGCCTGGGTGGCACAGCGGTTAAGCGTCTGCCTTCGGCTCAGGGCGTGATCCCGGCATTATGGGATCGAGCCCCACATCAGGCTCCTCCGCTATGAGCCTGCTTCTTCCTCTCGCACTCCCCCTGCTTGTGTTCCCTCTCTCTCTGGCTGTCTCTATCTCTGTCGAATAAATAAATAAAATCTTAAAAAAAAAAAAAGAAATCAAGAGTCTGGAGGCTTAACCAACTGAGCCACCCAGGTGCCCCCTCCCTTTATCACTTTAATTAATGTTGCCACTGCTCCGACCTCTTGGTATTCTTGATCTCCTTAAATAAGTTCCAGTATTTCTTCTCTTTTTCTTAAAATCTCCAAATACAATATTTTACTAATGAAGTTATTGGGTACACTTTTTTGTTGTCCGTCTTTTTTCCCATCCTCTATTTGTGATTACATTTTTTCCTCTGTAAGCTCTTACAATCTCATATTGATTCATAGTCTTTTGCAATTTGATGATGATATGCCTTGTGCTATAAAATTTTTCACTCTAGAAACTCATACCTTTTACTCATGGATTTTAATTTTTATTAGTAATTTATTTAAGAATGTGTTATCAGTCTCTGGGTCTTGTCTTAGTTGAATTTTGGACTGATCCTCTAAATTTTTATCTTTAATAATTTGATTTCCTTTTTTCTTTTTATTCTATTTTTTCTACCTAGGAGACTTCCTCACCTTTATCTTACAACATTTTTGTTACTTTAGCTTTATTTTCAGTAACTCCTCTGTGCTTTGAATACCCTTTTAAATGTTGGTATGTTATCCTGTTCTTCTTTCATGCATGCCACATATTGTCCTAGTTCTCTGATGGTATGGAAGAGTTATTAAAGTTTTTACCTTATCTTTGCCTTTGTTTCCTCTGAGCTCCATTCCACGTTTCTGGTTTGTCTTTCATGGTAGTGGTAAAATGTCTGGGGAAACTTGGCTGTCCAATTATATTTATCTGAGACACTAAAATTGTTAGATCAGTGGGTGTCAGAAAATCTTGTTAACTCACTAGAGTATGATCAAGTTGTCATTTAAATGGGAGACTTCCAAACAGCGCATCTGTAGCCTATTTTTATGGATGTGCATTTTCTAATCTCTCATCCGCTAGCGTTCCTATTTGGAATAGAGTAAGGTGAAGAGTTAGAATGACCATAATCATACTATTCAGTGTGTAGGTGTTTGCTTTTCTGTTTTCAGTATGGAACCCTACTTTCACCCCTATCTTTTACTGCATGGGGAATGGAGACTTTCTGGTTCAGTTTCTCCTAATAATCAATCCCCTATCTCCTGCCAGGTCAGCAATGGGGTAGCAGCTAGATTTTATGAGGTTGGTGAGGGCATCTGGTGACCTATCTCATGGTTACAGACAGATTTTGTAGCTTCAGTTCTTACTCTTGCTTTATAAATTATTCGAGGTCTCAAATTTCAGAGACTTTCTGGGGCTCAGCAGCTCAAAAGGTTCTTTTTGCTATGGTTTCCTCCTCCCCCTTACAAATACATCCTTGCTCCAGCTTTCTCTACTCTGGGCCAGTACGACTCCCTCCATCTACTGTCTTTCCATCCTCTTTGAATTAGTTGACATTTCTTTTCTGTTGTCATCTTCTGTCTAGCTATCCATTGACTACCTATTTTTTTATTACTTTACTCTTACATTAAGAGGTTTCGTAAGTAGGTAGGATTTAAGTGTGTGTGTTTGTAGCCACCTTTATCAAAGTTCTAGGTATTCACACTTTAATGTGAAGCACAAACAGAATATTACTTCCATCCCATTACTTTTGAAAGGTTGTGAATCTGAGCCCTATGTTTTCAATCAAATTACATACAAATAGTGTTAAACTGTTTAATTCCATGTGCATTACATTAATACAGAGAAGTATGTGGTGACTTCAAATATTTTTTCAGTGGCAAGGCTATTGTGAGGAGGGTGCTTATGAGTTATTCTTCATCTCCATAGAGATAAAGACAATGAAAATTGGTCTAAGTACATTAAGAGTTTTGTTGCAAGTTGAGTTGTGTTTTTCAGATTATCAAACAATGAAGTGAAATTTCCCCTTAGCATGTGTTTATAAAGACAAAGTCTTGAGTGATTTAGTCCAAGCCTTCAAATTTATGTGATATTGACCTCTGGGTCCTAAAGAGGTCTATAAATCCAAATCATACCCAGAATAACTTCTAAAACATTATGTCTTTATTTAACTGGTGACAGAGGTAAAATCCAATTAAAATTATTTTAAGTTCAGTGGCTCTATTTCCCTTTACTTGCAAGTGGACTCTTCTGAAATGGCAAAGAAAAAGCTTGTCATCTACCTCTACTATTAATGAAAGGGCAACAAATACTTATATTTTTCCTGCTTCTGAATAAAACAAAATAATGAGAGATTATGTTAATTACTTGTATATCTTTGTTGTCATTAAATTTGTATTACTTTTTTGGGAAAAAGAAAAGCACATGGTTGTGTTGGGGGGAAGATTACTGACCTGAGAAATAGATGGTCTTTTTCAAGTACAGTTCTTTCACTAACTGGTGTTTTAGTTTCTGGAGTATGATCACAGATTAGTGTAGGACTAGATAATTTTGAAAGCCCCCTTCTTCCTATTCTCCCTCTTTCTGTGTTGTAGCCTTTCTTCCCTTCTTGATACTAAGATACAATTGCTGCTTTCAATTGGCTCATGTTCTAGGAGTGAAAATGTCATGCACATTGTTGACAAACATACAAGTAATGTCATATGGTCATATTGCTACTACTGTAAAAACAGTGTAGAAAACATTGAGGTAATGTGGACTATTTTAAAAACAATTTTATTTCTTACCTAGTAGGCACTTACCACTTCAAATCATGGAAATGTAATTGAAATAGTATCTCATGTGACTGAGATCCTTCACATCTGGTTATCTTTAGACCCTGACTTGTGTAAAATTCACTGAGTATTTTCCATTGAGTGCTTTGTTTACTGTTATAGAATCTTAAAATGTTACATCAAAGGAAAACTTTCATCAAAAGAACCTCAGCAAAACCTCAAAACAACCAAACATTTCACTCGTCTGTTTAAATCATCCGCAGAGGCAGCACTGTTATCCCAGTTTATAAGCTAACTAGTCTAATCATTGTGGCCCTTTTACGTATGATTTCCCATGGCCCCAGTTCTGCAAATCACTAATGAACACTGGCAAAGAGAGAGGTTAGAAACAGGCATGCCATGGCATTTTAGCTGACAAAACATTTATTGAAATGCTATCTGTGTGAAGCACTGGGAAATTCATCATCTGAATAGTCTGAATTACAATCCAGGAAGAATGTAACCCACTTGGGGACGTACCTTGCACATTCTCCTAGATTAATTTAAACCAACATGCGGATGTTTGATATGCTTCTTGCATGGCATTCCACAAGGTGGTGTTTTTCCTTCTGAGCTTTAAATATGCTGATCACCTTTAATAAGCTGTGCCATTCAGTGCACTTAAAAAAAAAAATAACCTTTTTCTTTGGAGTAAGTAGTGGGAAAGAGCAATCATTAGAGACCAGAGTTTGGAATTGTTGTTGATTGAAAGGGAATCAAGAGAGTCGAGGCCTGTGTTTTTAAAATGGGAGCGATGTCTATTATTACTAAAAGAATCTGCAGGTTATATGATACCTGACATGGGAAGGGAATGCTTGATGAGTAGCCAATGATGTTGAACTTGCTGTATTTTCCAACTGACTTGTTTTTCTTACGAAGGCAGCATTTTCGTGAAATTGTGTTTGTTTTTCTTTCTGATAGATTCTAATTGAAGTTTGAAGGTTCATTACACAGTGCCTGGGAATATGTTGTCAAATATAATTCACCTCTCCCCTAGTGGATGTTGGCATAATTTTATAGGACAGGGGACTCCCGGGTGCTCAGCTGTCATCATATTTGGCTCCATTTTCATTCATCATGGAGAGAATTTCTACCATGTTTTGAACCTCTACTTTCAAACGTCAGTACCTTGAAGCAAAAATGAAAGAACAGGCTTGAAGCTAAGTAGATGAACATTGTTGTTCAAACAACACATTATAGGCTAAATCTTAGGTCTCTTTCAATTAGATAACCTTAAGGGTTTCACAGACGTATAACCTGACACCCCAAAAACATGCTACTTCTTCAAAGTCAACTTCATTTAATTTTAATCAGAAAAATAAAAATCAGAAACTCTTACACTTCTCACGTAGCAAGACATTTCTGGTTTTATTTGGGAAATTGAATATACATCGGGTAGGTTTGGATTGCTCAGTAAAGAGGTCTACTTCAGTGTGAGTGCGGTTTTTATTAACAGATTTTATAAACTGGCTTGGTAGTTTCTAGTTCTGTGGCAAGAACAATCTATCATAATAAACCTGTAACATAAATGTACAGGATACGTTCTTGTTTCAAGAGTCTCGAAGAGGAGTCCCCTCATGAACAATTTATGTCAGAGGATCATATAATGAAGTCCAGCCATAGCACAAGCAAGTGCAGTGAATGGTGTGTTGTTAAGTTCCTTTAAATCATGAAAAAAAAAAAATACTTTCAAAGATGCATTAATCTTACTCCAAATATATGTATTTTTGCAAATAAAAATTGGAAGGGAGAGTTTCTATTTCTTTTTAGCAGTCCTGAGCTGACCATATATAACTAGATAAAAGAGGACAGTGATCTCTGTTCTGAGTGAAGGATTTTGCTGTTAGACACTTGGGGGCAATGATGGCTGTGCTGGTATCATTTTATTTTTCTCTTGTGCAAGTTTGATAAAACTCTTTAAATATTAATTTGCATTTTGGAAAACACAAAGTCTGTTATATTATGTTGTGTTTAGAAGAAAATTGGCCTGAGGATATATGAATTAGATTTGGTAGCATGGTCATCAACTGAACTATTCTGTTTATTTAATTATTAAAAATAGCTAACACTGTGAAAGAAAATTGAGATTTGTCAATTTTTATTATACTCCCATCTTGTTTCTTGTATATTTGAATCCATTCACTTTTTTCTTCTTTCAGTTCAGACAGGCTACGCACTAAGGGGCTAAGGAAATGAGAGGTAATCTGCAGTATATGGGTTTCAGAGTATGAGTGTCTGTATATAAACAAGCAGTTATCAATGGCATTAAATTAATGATAGCATTTAAAAAATGTATTTAGGCAGTTTAAAAATATCTCCTGGTGAGTTATATTTATTTTAAAATGTTTAAAAATGAATCATTGAAATATCTCCCACCCTTATTCTACCTTTAGGTAGCAATATGTGAATCCATCTAAAGTCATTGTTTATTCTGGTTTTCCCTTCAAGTGTAGTTAACAAATTAAAATAATGTAAAAAGTCTTACACTTCCAGTCCTATAGTTTCTCTTTTCTGTTGAAATATAGGTAGCTGGGGCGCCTGGGTGGCACAGCTGTTAAGCGTCTGCCTTCGGCTCAGGGCGTGATCCCGGCGATCTGGGATCGAGTCCCACATCAGGCTCTTCTGCTATGAGCCTGCTTCTTCCTCTCCCACTCCCCCTGCTTGTGTTCCCTCTCTCGCTGGCTGTCTCTATCTCTGTCAAATAAATAAAATCTTAAAAAAAAAAAAAAAAAGAAAACTTAAAAAAAAAAAAAAGAAATATAGGTAGCTGTTTAGATGATGAGATATGTAAACCAATCCTTTCTTTTAATGCTTAGAACAATCTGACTAATCTAAAATACTTTTTAGTAGTATTGATTGTCAATAAGGAACATTGAGATCCACAAATAAACATAATGAATAGAAAATTCATATTAGTAAATTTTTGATATTAGATAATAGAGGTCAGACCTAGATTAAAAAAAAAAGACTTTTCAATTAGTGGACTTCACATTGGATACTACCTGGTATCTGAAATTCAAATGGTTTTTTTTTCTTTCTTTCTTTTTTTTTTTTTAAGATTTTATTTGTCCCACCGGGATCACGCCCTGAGCCAAAGGCAGCCGCTTAACGACTGAGCCACTCAGGCGCCCCTGAAATTCAAATGTTTTGATTTACTTTTTGACTAAGCAGTGGTCTGAGTAATTGGCCACAGATTTAAAAATGTGACTGTCTTTATATTCTATGTTAGTAGAAGTCCAGAGGTTAGATACTTGTTTAAGATCAATTGAATATCTGAGTTAAATGTTTTTTTAGAAAATGCACGTTTTCTCTGTAATTTTTACCTTGTTATGGACTTCCTCAGGTCTCTGTTCTTGGTTAACACAGAGACCCTTCAACTTAAAAAAATAAGCTGAAACAATACATCAGGACAAAGGCTGGAAACAAAAGAAAAATAATTTGAACTCAAGGGATTTTCCTTAGTAAGCCTTAGAGATTGTGCCAGCTCTTTTTAAGAAAAGAATTGTATATAAAGGCCACATTTAGCTGAATAGATTGAAAAAATCCTTATTATTTTGATTAATGATTCAATTGTTATATCAGTGCTAAATATTCATAAAAAAGTATTCATTCACATATTAAAATGAGGTAAATTAAGAGAAAAATAGGTCAATGTTCAGAGAAATGAGCTTTTCTTTATCAAATGGTTAATTCTCTATTCTTTAAAAAGAGCAAAGATCAGCCCAGCATGTAAGGTACTTGTGATAATGAAAGTATAGTAATGAAAGTACTATACACAGGAAAACTGCCTTTTTGTTTTGAATCTAGAATTAATTAGATTTCATTGTAGATGTATTGCATAAAACACATTTCAGGGGCAAAAATATTTCTCATCACATACCTAGTAAAGGTCCAAATTTCAATGACTAACTCAAGTGTGGGTGAGGAAATGTGTGCAGGCTTCACACAGATTGTTAGAGAAGCGTAGGTAACAAGATTGTTGTGAATACAGACTAAAAACCTACCCGGGACGTTCATTCTCAATCCATTTTTGCTGCTATAAGCTTTCAGGCCAAGGCCGTGCACCGAGACACAAAGCAGCCTCAGGGAAGCTTAGTTACCATCTCTGCCCAGTGGGGTTTGTCTGACTGCCTGCTAGTTAACACTGACTAAGCTCTACACCATTCCCAATGACTTACAAAATCAAACACTGCGAAAAAGAGAATATTAACTAAATCAATTGTAAAAGAAAAAGAAAACAATTTTTTTCAAGGTACAAAAGAAAAACATAAAGAAGAGTCAGTATCAATTATTTCATTAAATATTCATTGAGTAAGAGATCTGTGCGGCCAACTGTTGGATTGACCTCAGGTGCTTCGCAATAGTGCCCCCTTGCTGTAGGTCAGGTTCAGAGACACACTCCTGACCACTTTTCATGCTACTTACTCCTGTCGGAGACTCTACTGAGGAGACCTGAGTGTGTACTGACCAGTAATTGATGAGTATATTTGCCAGACATTTTAAAATTATCCCTGCTCAAGACTGTAGGGGGGGATCCCTGTCAATCAGGAGCACAAGGTTTGCCTGGGCTCCCAGGAAGAAGACCCCATTCTCTTCCCAGGCAAGCACAGATTTTACTGCTCGGTGGTGATGCACATTGTAGTCTGAGCTTTGCACCCCAGGTTATTTCTAAGTTACTCAATCTCTAAAGACATAACATTCCTAGCCTCAGGTTCATCGTTGCTCAAGGACAAAATGCCATACCTTGTGCAAAATTGGTCCTAAACTGTGAGAACCAATTTTGCTCCCTAAGAATTTGCATTAAAGATACCATTCATTCTAGTTTCATTCTAAAGCTGAAATGGGTTTATTCAATCAAACCAAAAGAACTCAATATGAGACAATTATTAAGGAAAGCCCTTTCCTTCCTTGTGGGAACAGCTGCTGTGCTGGCGGATCTTTCTAACGACTGAAATGAAGTTGTAGCAACATGGATGTCCTGAATGGGATTGTCTGTTCTGGGCAACTAGGGCTTAGTAAATATATTAGTGTCAAAAGCATATTCATGTCATTCTTTCATTCGCTCATTCATTTAACAAGTATTTTTGAGCTGCTTTTATCTACCAGTCACTGTTCTAACTGATAGGGAAAAAAAGGAGTGGACACGTCTCTGTTCTCGTGGTGGGGACTGGCAGGGGGGAGCCAATGAAAAGGGAACAAATCAATAAAGTAATTTCATATAATGATAAGGAATGGGAAGAAAATGAAACAGGTATCTTGATAGTTCGTGGGGGTGGGAGTCACTTTGGCGGGCAGGGAAGGCCTTGCTGAAAGAGGTAAGATATTACCTCAAGTCCAACTGGAGGACATTCTAGCTATGAGATATCTGAGATGCAGGGGGTTCCAAATGGACAGAGTAATTTAGACAGCCTAAGATGTGAATGAATGTCTCATGTTGGGATAAACTTCTAATGTTGGAGGAACAGAAATAAAGCCATGAAGGCTAATATGAGCCAGGGTAAGTGTTGTATGAGGTAAAATCAGAAGACATGCAAGGGCCATACTGTGTAGGATCTTGTAAACGGTGGGGCTTTGTTTGAATTTTATTCTAAGTGCAGGGAAAACCGTTAGATGATTTTGAATCTAATACTTTTTAAATACTTCGTTACTCTGCTATTTGGAAAAAACGGATTGTAGGAAGAGTTGGAAGCATACAGTTATTCTAGTGAAAGACTCCAGAGGAGACTTGGCCAAATTTGGTTTCTATAATTCCCAAATTCTGAAGGAGACTACGAAGCCTCCTTCCTCAGTTGCTCCTATTCGTTATGGCCCAGGACTCCTGGGCAGGTACAATTTGGGAACAATTACTGTTAACTCTGGTTACACTTTGGTCAATTGAATAGGATTAATATAACTATAGGGCAGATGACAGAGGGGAAACCATTTTTTTTTAAACTTCTTTAGTCTCTACAGGATGGTAATACCACTTGGTAATAATCACATTTATGCAACTTAGCAGAAATTTTGAAATCTTAGATTACCATTGACATTTCAATTTCTAAAGGCAATTCACTTGAATTCCCAGTTCCTTGATAATGTATTTCAACTGTTATATTACAACTTCCTATACAGTTTTAGACTTGGGTTAAAATTTTCTTTATTTTAAAGCAAATTAGTATTGTATATGCGGAAGCCATAACAATGTTGTTATTTGTATAAAACAAGGAAAATTAAAAATGCTCTACACATGGAAGACATCATATACTTTGGGAATAACTGGTATTCCTGTGAAGATGGGTTCAGATCTAGTGCTGAATGAAGATCAACACCAAATACAATGATAGCTGATAGTTATTTTGAGGTCTCAACAGAGATAATAAGCATCTGTATGAGAAAATGGAATATGTATAAATATTGGTGGAAATAATTTTTATTTCAGGACAAAATAAATCGAGTCAATTCAAGATTGTGGCTTTTAGAGGGAGAAATATGATATTGTTTTCTTTAAAATGTGTAAGTTATAAACTGCAAATCACCAGCATTATCATGATTACAAATGATCAAATTTCATATTAAAATTGAAATAATCTTCTGAACCCCATGTCCTGTTTTAGCCACAAGACTTTTTGTTTTGTTTAATAATCAATTCTTGAAAGAATGCACACTTATAGTGACTTTTATTATGCGACAAGGTATTTTTAAAAATTTCTGCTGGGATAAAATGGAGTCTGAGTTCCAGACATAAGGATAGAAATTAAAGTGTGTGAAGGTCCTTCAAATATTCTGTCATTTTTAATAGTTCTCTTCTATATTACTTGACCTACCAATGTTAAGAGTCTGTCAGAGTCTTTTCAGCTGCTTTTGATTTTCCTAACCCCTTGTGGGCACAGTTGAGAAGACGACTTATTCGGATCTTTGTAACTGAAATTGGATAAGTTTCAAATTTTCAAGTTATATAAAAACTGTTTAAGAATAAATGATATATTTTAAAAATTGCTCTAACAATTTTTTCTCTAAAGTTGATTCCTGAATGACAACATATAAACTTGCATTATGGGGTAGAAAATTCAGTTGGAAATCATGTTCTTATCTGTTAATTTGTTTCTCTTGTCAGGATGCTTTTACTTAAAACATGTTTTATGATTAGTGATAGAATTATCATCACTAAGTTGATCCTTCCCCATTGGTTTGTCTACACTAACTGTCTTCTGGTGAAATGAATTAAGTTCTAATTTGGAATGACTGTAGCCTGCAGCCATGAACAGTGATCACTAAGTGTCTCTAGTGAGAGGTGCTAGCCGCCTTTGGCATGTCTCTTGAAGCAAGATTCATTTGTAGTAGGGCTGGTTTTTCGGTGGCTTGTGGGAAGGTAAGAATAGGAGCCCAAGCTACTCCTTTCTGATCCTGGCATGTGGTATCCTCTTTTCCTTTTAATTAACTTCAGAGGGCATGTGCGACCATGGCTTTGACAGTCAGGAAGAGCTCATCTCTTTTGCCCTCCTATGCCTGGCATTGAAAAAACACAGTGAAGACTGAAGGAAAAATGTTGATTTTCTTACAGAGAGGAAGCATTTCAAGCATTTTGTTATCAGTATTTATAATTTAACATAATAGTGGTATTGATAGCTTAAAATTGAATACCTTATCTTAGCATGTATTATTAATATTGTTTAATGTGGTTAGTGTCATCATAGATATAAATGCAGTGGGGTACTTGTCCTCAAGATAGTGTAGTCTTATGGATAGAGATAAGAAGTGAATGTTGTCACAGAAAAAAAAAATATAATTTAATACTAATATAGAGAATTTAGGCAACTAAGTGATATGAGAATATAGAAGAGAATGAGAATCATTGCCAGATGAATAAACACGGAGAACATTCTAGAATAAGTGAAACTTGGAGGATGTGTTGGGATTAAATAGGGAGAGATTAGAAAGAACACAGGCAGGTCTTCCAGGCAGAGTGTCTAGAAGCAGAGCCGGTAGCAGAGATGTTAGTGTCAGCGATTTCCTGTGCTCTCGGGAGAAACCTGTGACGCTGAGGAAGCAGCAAAGGGTAGAAGAAGAAATGGACAAAGATGTCAAGAGAGGTTGAGCCTCAGCCTCATACATGGTGTGGTCTGGAAAGAGAACTGCACCACACAGAGGTTTCCTCCTTAAAGAGCGGGTTGTCAGGTCAGTCAGTTACTGCCTCTGGCCTGAAGTGTGGGGGTAGAATGAGTGATATAACTTGTTGCATGTCCTGGGGCAATGCGGCTCTCCCCCACAGAGGCAGTTCTTGAGACTGGAATGGGGCCACCACAAGCCATCAGCAGCCAGCCCTTGCCGCAGCTGAGAGATGGGTGCTCCAGCCTAGGAAAGGGGCCTGGGCAGGGCACCAGCAGAATTTCCTACACTGGGGAAATACATGTTAGGTGTGAGAGATGAAACCAGCTTGCTGGGGATATCCGTTTGTGCAGAGTTTCATGCCTTCTAGTTGGTAATACCTTATTAACCATTAGATGTTGCTCCTTTATGGTTTGAAGCAATGATATGGCTTTAAAAAACATCACTGTGTAAAAGATCCGTATCATTCCTTTCCCTACAAATAGGACAGTTGATTGAGAACACTAGGTTTCGAGTCAGACAGATCTGGCCTCAGACCTTAGCCTTGCCCTTGCTGTATAAATGGCTTAGTATGAGTTCCTGAACCATGCTGAGTCTCGGTTGCATGTGCAAAATGTGAGTCATCGTGTATGCCTCATAACTGTTGTAATAAGGGCAGTAATCCATGTGAACCATTCAACACAGTGTGGGGTGAATAGTAAGTGTTCAATGAATGGTGTTTACTTACTCCAAATAAGTAAAACTTATTCTTTGAATACAGAGTATTTGAGGCTATGGTTGATTCTTTTTTGGGAGGTACTGACAAGGGTGGGACCAGGGTGAGGCACGTGATATGCCTTGGGCGCACTTGTGTTTGTAGGATCTGAGAGTGAGTCTGTTCTTAAATTTTGTGTCCCAGAGCACCTGTCCTGCAACATCATTGAAAAGTAGATCTTTATGCTGAACTAGAAAAAAAATGATACTGGAAATGAAGGTTTATAGATATGTTAGAACATCCATAAAATCCATTACAAAGGAAAATATATTAATGAAATGATTTTGGTAATACCTTGAGAATAGCTCTAATCCCAAATGATCTCTGTGGCTGTGCCTCTTGTAATGGCTTTTCAATATTCTCCGAAAAGTATTGGTATTGTTTTAGTTATGCTGTTGGTATTTCAATTTAGTTTTCATTTCCTTTTATTCTTGAGATGTGAAATTTCATATCCTTTTATTCTTGAGATGTGAAATTTAACTGCAAGCATTGAAAATACATAGAAAAATAAAAAATGACAAATTAATCAACTTGTTTATTAATATTAAAGCAGTTACTAAAAATTACCATATTACAATGGAAAAAAGTTTCTGAAGCTGGTAATTCAACAATTACTGCCCTAATAGCTGAAGTCATTTTTATGTGTGGCAGTCCTAAATCAAAGTCATCATAAGGTGCTCCAGACCTCTTAATAATTTGGCTCAGGTGCTAATGAGTTCAGGACATTAGAGCTCATTTGAGAGCAGGATTCATGATTCCTTTACTGTTCAGTACTCCTACCTCTGGCTTTGACTCAAAGACATAGCCGCATTCAAAAAAGGACACTGATAACAGAGTTTGACATTCTTTATAATTTTTCCTCTGCCACTTTCACTTTATAATCCTTGAATCAGAAAGAACAAGGAAGCTATTTTAAAAATAGAAGCTTAATCGGAAACATTATTTTCTGCCTTTTTCTTTATGTTGTTTTCTTCAAAGGGCCTTTAAATACTCCGCTGATAATTAAAATATTGAAACTATAACAGTATTTATGGTATGATTTTTAAATACTTCTTGTAGGGGTGCCTGGGTGGCTCAGTTGGTTAAGTGTCTGACTCTTGATTTTGGCTCAGATCATGATCTCAGGGTTGCGAGATCGAGCCTTGAGTCCAGCTCTGTGCTCAGCGTGGAGTCAGGCTTGAGATTCTTTCTTCCTCCCTCTCCCTCCCCCTCTGTCCTCCCCCTGCTCTCTCTCTCTAAAATAAATATTTTAAAAAATTACTTCTTATAACTGTATATTTCTCTAGCTCTATGACTTAATATTTGGTCTAATTGCCCTTAGACAAAGTTCGTTATAAGAGTTTGCTGGATTTCTTCATGGGAATTTGAGGCTGAAGGAGGGAGAAAAGATAGGTGGGTCGATAAAGAAGATAAACTGAATTTTCAGTCTACTGAAGGTACTTCATAGAGACAAGGGACCATTTAAGTATAGCCTTAACCCTATTGTTTTATCTGTCCCCATAACTAAGAGTACTCACTACAAATGGTCAGCAATCATGGGAATGGATGGAGTCCTTGCCTTGTGGTGGCAAGTCTGTGGGACCATATATTTGATGGCCCCTTCCAAAAGGAGTCCTGAGAATTGCCTTCTACCACAAATGCAGACTCACATGTCAAGTAAATGCATTTCTTCCTCCATTGCTTTTAAAGTTTGCATGTTAACACTTATCTCATGCACCATTTAAAAGGCCTAAATATATCACACAGTGGTAGCCCAATCAAGGTAAGTGGTCAGACACCAGGAGGCTCTACATACTACATCAGCTGGCCTGTCCTGTAATCCAGGGTATTCCATTTATGCCCAGTCAACCAGGTGGCCTTCTAGTTGCTTTTTCAAATATAGACTTGATGGTCAAAGAGGTCACAATGGGATAAGAACTGTTCCAGCATCCTACTAAGATTGTTGCTTGAAATCATACAGTATTTGCTATTACTTACTAACATCCAATTTCTACCAAAAGACATGTCTAACTTGTGAAAACATCAATTCTGTATGTAGATAATATCTTAAACTCCAGTATCCATATCTATTGGGTATATGTCAGCATGCCAGGAGATAGCCAAAACTTCAGGATAAATGCGACACCAGCTTGTGGAATATAAATTCTACTTAAAACTTTTGATGGGGCATGTGGTAAGAAAAACACTGATTTGTATTAAAATGTATTCAAACGTATAATGAGATGGAACTGAAAGTTCACATGCAGTTTTCAGATAAACCCCCAAAAGTTAACATATTTCTGGGGGTACTAATTCATATTTTATTTGTCAGTAGTATTAATGCCTGGAAAAAGTTTGAGAAGTGCTGATTTAGACTGTCATTGATTTTGAGAGAAATATTTAGAGAATAAATCAATTAGAAATCCAGTGGAAATGAGCCTGTAGATTCACTGATCCACCCACCCATCCATCCATCCATGTAATGTTTTTCAAGTCACTCCTACGGACTAAATATTTTGTTATTAACTTTGAATATCAAAATTAAATAAAATTATATCTACCTTATACTTACAATCTAAAAACAATTTTAAAAGTAAATAACATATGGTGAGCTAAGTACAACAATAAATTAAACAAGATATAGGAGCATAGGACAGAAAAACAACAGATTCTTAGAAGACTTAGGGAAGACTTCCCAGAGTAAGTCACAAACGAACCTGAGATTTTTAAGGATGAACAGAGTAATTAGAATTTGGAGTATGGTTAGGAATGGGTGGATGGGGAAAAATGTTTCAGGCAAATAATTTAGTGCTTTAGTTTATAGGGAAGTTCTAGGTGAGAGAGTATATAAACTATTCCAGGAACTAAAAGAAGTTTGGAATGTTTGGAATTTAAATTTGGGGACAGTTATGGAGGAGAGGGAGAAAGTGGGGATCAGGAGTAAAGAGTAGAAGGGGGAAGGTTGAGTGATAAGCAAGAATCTGATCAGGAACACTTTGTAAGCCTTGTTAAAGAGTTTCAGGAAATCCCTCTGAAGACAATGAGGAAAATGAATCAGATGGATCAGGACAAGAAAGTTCATTAAAAGGCTATTGAGGTAATTGAAGGGATTGATGATAATGACCTGAACCAGGAAGGTGGCAGTGGAGATGCATGGGCATGAATGGACTGATGGACTTTTTTAGTAGTTCCACTTAAAAGGACTTGGTAATGGATTAGATATAGAATGTAAGAAAGGGATAGACATGAAGCTCCAATTTTCAATTTGGTTAAAAGAAACACAGATTTTGAGAGAAAACAAGAGTTTCCACTTGGATATATATATATATGTTTTTGTTTTGTTTTGATTTCCAATGCCTGATAGATACCCACATTCAAGTGTCTAAGCAGCAGTTGAATAGTTAGAGTCAAAGCTCAGGGGAGAACTCTAGCTGGTGATAATGATTTGGGGAATTTTCACATAGAAGTAGTCATTGGAACCCAAGGGAATGAGTGATACTGCCCAGGACAAGTTTGTAGGGTAAAAAGAAGTTATGGTAGGAACACTGTGAAAGACATCAACAGGTGAGGAAGAGATGCTTTACTTAAGGGTATACTTAACATTTTGATTTTTCTGTTTGAGAGAAATTTCCCTCATGTTTCAGTCTATTTTACGGTGGTACCTTACTAATGAAGAGTGTGCCATGTGGATACTGTTGACATTCATGAGGAATGTGTCTTGGGACCTTCAAATCTGTAAATATCATTTTAGTACATATGAATCCCAAGAAATTCTGAGAAGCTTAGCTTCATGGTTATGTTTTTGCAAGATATTCTCCAAATATAGCAGTTATTAAACTGATCCATGTGGTACCTTGTGACCCAATAGAATATATGGCCATGGATTATTATTCTTGTTCTCCAAACTGGGGTTCCTCTTTGATAGAGCTACCAAATCAAAGACATAATCCATAGTTGGCTATTTTCTGCTCTTTGAATATAGTCACAGATGCATTTTATTTTGGTAATATCTGTGATGACTATCTTTCTGGCCTATAGCCTTTTTCTTTATGATAAATTTGGTTAGAAAGAACTTCACATGGTCAACTTTCAGCCTCTTAAATTTTTGTTTTGAAAGTCAGATTTTTAAACTATGTGAACTAAATTTTATATATGATAAATCCTGGCTCATTAGCTTCTGCTCTCAGACTCTGTTGGTTCAGAGGAATGATTATATACACTTTATATTTCATTTGAATTAGGTTTCTGTTGAGACAAGTATTTTCTGAATATGTCCTCATTTCATGAAATTAATTTATTTTCAACCTCTCTCTAATTTTACCACTGTTTTGATAGTTTTATAGCAGAGAAAAATGTATTGAAACAATTTCAAGACTTTTTAAAATTTTTCTTGTTTGTCAGATAGTATGGTTGATTCATTCCCTGCCTAGATTGGAACTACTGCAAGATCAACATTTTACTTTTAAATGAATCCAAATGTATATATTCTTGTTAAATACCCTTAACAGTTTCAGTTGCCTTTCCTTTAAAGGGAACTTCTATTTCAAAAATACACCATTAAAAAAATTATTTCCTGAGTTTCTCTCTAAGATGGGATGAGTATGAAGTAGCAAGTTGGCAATAAAATAAGTATCGTAGGTGTCCACCAGATTCACTGACTAGCTAATTGACTCACACATTAACCAATTTTGAGATTCAAAGCAGGGCCTGATGAGGAGAATTACCAATGAATGTTTGTAATGAATTATTGGAGTTGATTGTAAATATTTGAAACTTCACATATTAAGTCTGTTTATGCCAAGAATCCAATTATTCTTTCAGCAATTTTTTTCTGACCACCTATTCTGTGCCTTAATCACAGATACTGGACAAAAAACACCCTTGTCCTTTCTTTAAGGGTACTTTTCAGTCTGTGGGGGAAACTAATCAATCAAACTAACATAAGTATACTTTAATATGAAGGTAAGAAACAGGGATCTCGAAAGTGTGTCACCAAAGACTTGGGACCCTGTGACAAACAGCAGTCAGAAGACACTTCTCTGAGAAAGTGACTCTTGGAAGAATGAGTAAGAGCTAGGCAGGCAGAGTGGAGAGGGCAGAGAGGGTTGGGGAATATGTTTAGAGAGAGAGAGAGATCCACATAAACCATAGTCATCTTCTCATGTATTCAGAGAGGCCATGGAGCCCTTAAAGATCTGAAAATGTCATTGTGACTGGAACACAAAGGTGAGGAAAAGAGTTTGAATTGAGGAAGGTGTCAAATCATGCAAGGCTTTAAAGATAATGCTAAGGATTTGGTGCATTATGCAAATTAGGTAGTATTGACTGTTTAGGTCAGGGTTTGACCAACTTATATTGAAAAGGGCCAGATGGTAAACCTATTATTGCAGCTATTTAACTCAGCTGTGGTAAGGAAGAAGCAGACAGAGACAACATGTGTGTGAGTGGGTGTGGCTGTGTTTCAATAAAGCTTTATTCAAAAAACAAGCATGGGCAGTACCTTGCATACTCCCTGATTAGATAAATCCTGAATTACTGCCTTATTTCCAAGTTTCTCCATTTGAACTGGTGCAAGGATATTTTGGGGACTTTAACAGTGCCTAGTCAGCAAGCATCAATGTACTTCATACATTGAAACTGGGTTAAGAAAAAAATTGGACTCCTTTGATTTTCCTTTGAAGTCATGTCATAAGAAGAAAGCAGCAGCCTGGTTCATCTGCCAAGAGAAAGAGCATAAAAGACAAAATGAAATGCCAGAAACTGGATTACTGGAGGGAATGAGTGCTAAGAAAATGTTAAAAAGGTTTCTTGAAAAGCAAGGATCACTTGGGAGGTGAACTTGTTCAAAGCATGCATTAACTCACCTCTTGCAAGAACAAACTGTATTACAAGGCTCTGCTCCAGCTTGTCTGATGTACAGCACCTGTGGTCTCTGTAGACAACAGGCTCTGTACTTGAAAAGGATTGAGTTTAGTGCTCATGCTGTAGAGAATGATGTACTGTCATAAAAGTGTTCGGATGAGATTTGGAAAAGCTAAAAAGACTTTTAAAAAGTGGATTTGGCTCCGACTTATAATCATGGTACTAACTTATTTGAGTAATTTCATAAAACTTTTTTATGCTGAAGTGACCAGTTTATAAAATTTTTATCAAAGTCATAGAGGGTATTTAAAAATTTTGGAATTATAATGCTAGACACAATTTGGAGAAGGTATTTATCACTCAGGATGGGCCAGGTTATGCTGCATTAACAAGCAAACTCCAAATCTCAGTGTCTGTAAACAACCCACATTTTTTTCCCACTCGCAGTACATGTTCATTGTAGTCCGCAGGGGCCCTACTAATCATAGTCACTGAAGGAGCAGTCATCAATTCAGTGTTGGGGGGCAATGATAAAAGGAAAGAGATAGCCCTTGGAGGAACTATATACTTGGTCTGGAGTGATATATATTAGTTTTTCTCACAATGCATTGGTCAGAACTAGTGAAATGGCCCCAATTCACCCAGGGTGAGCCAGGATATTCAGCCTTACCATCCCTGTGCCAGAAAGTAGAAAGTTGGGAATATTTGGTAACCAGCATTAAAGACTATCACAGACATTTTTATATTTGCATATGTAATTTTTTCATTGATGATTATTTTGTCAACTTAATGGGTGGGACTACATAAGAGCAGGGACTATGATGGTTTTTGCTCGTTTTCCTCTGTCCAGCATCTGAAATAGTGCCTGGTACAATGAGGGGCTCAATGAATATTATGTGGATGAAGCAGTCTATCTAGTCTAGTTCTTTGATGATAGAATTTGCAAGACAAAGTGCCTCTTCTTGGTGTCAAACTCATCAGGAATACGAATTCTATATAATATTACCCTTCAAGGAGATAGAAAATCACAGTTGAAAATAATATCCCCCAAGTCACTTTTTAAAACAGATACAGTTTAGAAAGAGCTAAGACTAATTTTTTAAATGGTCACCTATTTCCTATTATAATAGGAGAGACTCTTCACATGCTGCATATTTGACCTTGGGGGTTTACTCTCTTGGTTCATGCTAATCTAAATTATTCTGCTGTAATAAACAACCACCCACATCTTGGTGGCTTAATATGATGGGGGGGGGTTATGTCTTTCTCACACTTCTTGTCCAGTTTGGATTATTAGGGACGTGGGGAAAGGGGGTGTGCTCCATATAGCCACATGAGGACTGAAATGAATGGCTGCTCCTCCCCTGTATGGCAAGTTGCTGGTCACCTTGTCTGAGGTAGGGACACCTGGAGGGTCCATGCATTTCTTCTCTGCTTTGGCTACTGTGGTCTATGCCACTTCTACCTAATGTGTGAAGGTCCCTAGCCAGAATCTATGACCTGGCCTTACCTAATGCAAGGTATCTTGGTGCTGAAGGAGAGCAGATGCGATGTTTGGAGGGCTCTACTTTTTCTAACACACAGATAATCTGGAGAGAGAAAGTTGAAAGGCCTAAATATTTATATATAGAAGAGACCGTTAGCAACTGTGGGAGTTTTAATGGAACTCACTAGAAAACAAAAGGTATGTTGAGACCATCGGAGATAGAGTAGCTCAGTCATGGTTTGCAAAAACTATCAATATAATAGATTTGATGACAAAATGAAAGGAAGGATATAAAAGAAGAAACAGATTGCATTCTTAGGGTCATGTCTAGGCCCAATAAATGTAGGTTGTCACTTCTGCTATGGTACAAAACAGTGAAAGACTATTTGCTGTTAGGAGAAATATTTAATGAATTGATGTCAACCATCATTTCTGATATCAAGTATTAGAATAGTGTAGGAGAAAAATGATTATTTTTCTTTTCTGGATTAGTATCATATACACTAACATTTGGTGTATATTTTAAAATATTTTGCTAGTTGTCCTGTAAACACCTTGACTTTCTGTATTATATGCCACTTGGAATAGCAATACTCCACACATATGAATAGGTTGCTGATAATAACTTGCCAGGTTCTAGACATGAATACTGATTGAAAGAGGTTCTCTTTGGGATTTAATTTTCTTTGTGGCAAAGAAAGTCCTGGGTTTGTTTTTTTCTTTTTTGAGGGACATTTCTCATGGAATAATGGGTCATATTAGGTTACACTGAGGAAAGTTTTGTTTATTGAGCTGTCCACATATCTGTTAAAGGAATTTCATAGCTATAAATAAATAAGCTTATTTTCCCATGGTGCCAGAGAGATAATGAGACTTTTATATAAAAGTCTTTCTACCAGCTGAAATATCCTGATTGTTATTCTAATACTCTGCAGATACTTAGGGAACTGTGTGTCTGTTTTAGAATATTGGGATAGGTGTTATAATTTTTTCTTGCTTCTTGAGAACTACTTACAACAACAGGTTGGATTTTAATGTGTATATCTTAAAATGTCTTTGAACCAATACTAATAAGATGAACATAACTCTGGGAAACCAATCATTGGAAAATGTAGGATTTTAATTTAAATTTAAATTGGTGCAAGATCGTATTCAGAAAGTCTTGGCACTTATCTTTCCAATTATAGTTGTGATTGCCACTTGCTCCAAACCAAGCTGCATACTACCCTTTTCCATATTTCCTGACTAGGTGAAGGGCATCCTCGTCGTCCAGATGGCTAAGTCAGAAACCTGCAGCCATCTTCTCATTCTTTTCGTTCCTCACAGTCACATGCAATTAGTCCTGTAGTTTTCGGTCCCTAAATTCCTCCTGATTCCCATCCCTCTGCCCTATTGTTTCTTCATTAATTCAGCCTGTTGTAAGGCTATCTTAAGATCAAGCTATTCCATCTCCCTGTGGTGATCGTTCTGTAATCTACAGCTGGTAATATTCTTCTAATTAAGTCTGAAGTGGCCCCACCATCAGTCAGGATGCAGTTCAAACTCCTGGCAGTTGGACCTCACGCCTCTCAGGATCTCACCGTTTGCCTGCCTTTCTTGCCTCATTTCCTGCTGCTTGTCTACACACCATCTGAACCTGAGACGTTAAAAATGACTTCAAGTTCCTCCCAAATATCACGTTCTCTCTTGTTGGCTTTCCTTCGTAAATACTGTTTTACTGCCTTCAACACAGAAACACAACCCCCAGCTCTCAGTTCATCAACTTCTACTCATCTCTTAATGGCTAGTGACTCCTTTCAGGAGCCATTCTATAGTTCCCGGTCAATGAGGCTGCTGACCTCTCTGCTCTCAGTGTAGTCCAGTCTTCTAACATGGCATTAGTCACATATTATAAAAATTGCTGTTTTACTTGTTCACTGCATTGCTTCTTGAGGATACCAACTGTGTCTTCTTTGTTTATTCATTTTTTTTATAATGAGAAAAAGTTTTAAATGCAGAGAAATAGAAATGATAAAATAAATACCCACATTCCTATCTTCTAGAAATAACAACTTTTGGCATGCCGTTTTTTTCTTACCAAGGAAATAAAAGACAACTAACCTCTATTTCTATCCTAAATCTGAATCCTCTTCTGCCCCTCTTATAGGCAAATAACATCCTGGATTTCTTGTCATTTTCTTTTCCATTAAAAATGCTTTTATATCCATATTATGTATCTATAGCCAATATTGTATATATTGCATATTTTTCCAATTAAAAATTGTTTAATACATGTAATAACCTGCTACTTGCAATTGGATTCCAATATTTTCTTGGCATGTATAGATTTCACCAACATAATATTGAGTGAATATTGTGTGAATATGCCAAGAGATAGAATGTTATTAAAGTTTAATTTCTGTGCCTTTTAAGAGTGACAGTGGCATATCATCATATCATTGCTGCCTTCATTTGCCATTTGATTAATAATGTGATCAAGCTTTTACCCATGGGCCAGTCAGATGTTCCTGGCTGAAATTTCTGTATATTCATGTTTTTCTCGAGAATGAAAGGGTGAAATTCCATGTGCTTGAGGAAGTGAGAGTGTTATAGGATACATAGGCAGGCAGTGTATTCAGTGCCATTTACTGTGAAAGAGGGCAGAAGGAGAAGATGAGGAGGGAAGATGATGCTAAGGAGCTTGGAGCTTATTCTCCAGTGATGGAAATTTATTGGTGGGCTTTAACTAGGGGAGCAATTGCTTCAGAACTGTGTTTGAAAGAATGAGTTTGTGAAGGATGCCTTGGAGGTCAGGGCAGTAGGGACGAGAAGATCTGGAGCAGGAAAACAACTGAGAAAAATATTGCAGTTGACTAGATAAGAAATGGTGATTGTCTGAAATGAGCAGAGGGAGTAGAGAGAAGTGCTGAGCTTGCCATTTATTTGGGAAATTTAGTCTTAGGGATTTGGGTTAGATCAAGTATAAAGGTAGGTATTTCTTATTTCTTTTCTTTCTTTTTTTTTTTATACTTTTTATTTTGTTATATTAGTCACCATACGGTACATCCCGAGTTTTTGATGCAGTGTTCCATGATTCATTATTTGCATATAACACCCAGTACACCATGCAATATGTACCCTCCTTAATACCCATCACTGGCCTATCCCAATCCCCCACCCCCCTCCCCTCTGAAGCACCAGTTTGTTTCCCAGAGTCCATAGTCTCTCATGGTTCATTCCCCCTTCTGTTTACCCCCCCTTCCTTCTTCCCTTCCTTCTCCTACCGATCTTCCTGCTATTTCTTATGTTCCATAAATGAGTGAAACCATATGATAATTGTCTTTCTCTGCTTGACTTATTTCACTTAGCATAATCTCCTCCAGTCCCATCCATATTGCTACAAATGTTGTGTAATCGTTCTTTCTGATGGCTAATATTCCATTGTATATATGGACCACATCTTCTTAATCCAGTCATCTGTTGAAGGATATCTCAGCTCCTTCCACAATTTAGCTATTGTGGACAATGCTGCTATAAACATTGGGGTGCATATGGCCCTTCTCTTCACTACGTCTGTATCTTTGGGGTAAATACCCAGTAGTGCAATTGCTGGATCATAGGGTAGCTCAGTTTTTAACTTTATAAGGGACCTCCACACTGTTTTCCAAAGTGGCTGTACCAACTTGCATTCCCACAACAGTGTAAGAGGGATCTCCTTTCCCCACATCCTCTCCAACATTTGTTGTTTCAGAACTGTGTTTGAAAGAATGAGTTTGTGAAGGATGCCTTGTCAATTTTTGCCATTCTAACTGGTGTAAGGTGGTATCTCAATGTGGTTTTGATTTGAATTTCCCTGATGGCTAATGATTTTGAACATATTTTCATGTGTCTGTTAGCCATTTGTATGTCTTCATTGGAAAAGTGTCTGTTCATATCTTCTGCCCATTTTTTGATTTGATTATTTGTTTCACGTGTATTGAGTTTGAGAAGTTCTTTGTAGATCTTGGATATCAGTCTTTTATGTGTAGTGTCATTTGCAAGTATCTTCTCCCATTCCATGGGCTATCTCTTAGTGTTTTTGACTGTTTACTTGGCTGTGCAGAAGCTTTTATCTTGATGAAGTCTCACAAGTTCATTTTTTCTTTTGTTTCTCTTGCCTTTGGAGATATGTCATGAAAAAAGTTGCTGTGGCTGATGTCAAAGAGGTTGCAGCCTATGTTCTCCTCTAGGATTTTGATGGATTCCTGTCTCACATCGAGGTCTTTCATCCATTTGGAGTTTATTTTTGTGTATGGTGTGAGAGAGTGGTCAAGTTTCATTCTTTTGCATATAGCTGTCCAATTTTCTCAGCACCTTTATTGAAGAGACTTTTTTCCACTGGATGTTTTCCCCTGCTTTGTCAAAGATTAGCTGCCCAAAGAGCCGAGGGTCCATTTCTGGGTTCTGTATTCTGTTCCATTGGTCTATGTGTCTGTTTTTGTGCCAGTACCATGCTTTCTTTGTGATCACAATTTTGTAGTATAGCTTGAAATTCGGCAACATGGTGCCCCCAGCTTTGTTTTTCCTTTTCAACAATTCCTTGGGCATTCAGGGCCTTTTCTGGTTCCACACAAATTTAAGGGCTGTTTGTTCCAGTTCTTTGAAAAATGTCACTTGTATTTTGATCAGGATGACATTGAAAGTGTAGATTGCTCTGGGTAGCATAGACATTTTAACTATGTTTATTCTTCTGATCCATGAGCATGGAATATTTTTCCACCTTTTTGTGTTTTCTTCAATGTCTTTCAAGAGTGATTTGTAGTTTCTAGAATATAGGTCCTTTATGTCTCTGGTTAATTCTGAGATAATGTATGATTTTTGGTGCTATTGTAAATGGAATGGATTCCCTGATTTTTCTTTCTTCAGTCTCATTGTTTGTGTATAGAAATGCAACTGATTTCTGAGCATTGATTTTGTATCCTGCCACATTACTGAATTGCTCTGTAAGTTCTAGTTGTTTGGGGGTGGGGTCTTTTGGTTTTTCCATATAGAGTTTCATGTCATCTGTGAAGAGAGACAGTTTGACTTCGTCTTTGCTGATTTGGATACATTTATCCCTTTTTGTTGTCTGATTGCTGTTGCAAGGACTTCTAGTACTATGTTGAATAATAATGGTGAGAGTGGGCATCCTTGTCGTGTTCCTGATCTTAAGGGAAAGGCTTTCAGCTTTTCCCCATTGAGAATGATATTCGCTGTAGGCTCTTCGTAGATGTTTTTTTATGAAATTGAGGAATGTACCCTCTATCCCTACACTCTGAAGGGTTTTAATCAGGAAAGGATGCTGTATTTTGTCAAATGCTTTTTCTGCATCTATTGAGAGGATCATATGGTTCTTGACTCTTTTCTTGTTGATATGATCTATCACACTGATCGATTTGCAAATGTTGAACCACCCTTGCATCCCAGGGATGAATCCCCCTTGGTCTTGATGGATAATCCTTGTAATGTACTGTTGGATCTTATTAGCTAGGATCCTGTTGAGAATTTTGGCATCCATATTAATCAGGGATATCGGTCTGTAATTCTCCTTTTTGTTGGGGTCTTTTCCTGGTTTGGGGATGAAGGTAATACTAGCTTCATAGAATGAGTTTGGTAGTTTTCCTTCTGTTTCTATTTTTTGAAACAGCTTCAGGAGAATAGGTATTATTTCTTCTTTGAATGTTTGGTAGATTTCCCTGGGGAATCTGTCAGGCCCTGGACTCTTGTTTTTGGGGAGGTTTTAGATATTGCTTCAATCTCTTCATAATTAATCGGTCTTTTAAAATAATCAATTTCTTCCTGTTTCAGTCTTGGTAGTTAATAGGTTTCCAGGAAGGCATCCATTTCTTCCAGGTTGTTTAATTTATTGGCATAAAGCTGTTGAAAAAAGTTTCTAATGAGCCTTCCTATTTCACTGGTGTTGGTTGTGATCGCTCCCCTTTCATTCATAATTTTATTAATTTGGGTCCTTTCTCTATTCTTTTGAATAAGTCTGGCCAATGGCTTATCGATCTTATAAATTCTTTCAAAGAACCAGCTTCTAGTTCTGTTGATCTTCTCTCCTGTGCTCCTGGTTTCTAATTCATTGATCTCTGCTCTAATCTTGATCACCTGTCTTCTAGTGTGTGGGTCAGGCCTGTTCTTCTGTTCCAGCTCCAGCTTCTTGAGGCAAGAATATAAAAACTGCATTTTAGATTTTTCTATTCTTTTGAGTGAGACTTGGATGGCTATGTATTTTCCCCTTAGGACCACCTTTGCAGTGTCCCATAAGTTTTGGACCGATGTATTTTCATTTTCATTGGTCTCCAAAAATGGTTTAAACTGATTTTTAATTTCCTGGTTTACCCAATCATTCTTGAGCAGGACGGTTCTTAGTTTCCAAGTGTTCGAGTTACTTCCAATTTTTTCCTTGTGAATGAGTTCCAGTTTCAAAGCATTGTGGTCTGAGAATATGCAGGGAATAATTTCAGTCTTTTGGTATCGTTTGAGACATATTTTGTGACCCAGTATATGGTTTATTCTGGAGAAAGTTCCATATGCATTCGAAAAGAATGAGTATTCTGTTGTTCTGGGGTGTAGTGTTCTATATATATCTATGAGGTCCATCTGGTCCAGTATATCATTCAAATCTCTTTTTTCTTTGTTGATTTCCTCTTAGGTGATCTGTCTATTGCTGAGAGTGGAGTGTTGAGGTCCCCTACTATTAACATATTATTATCTATATATCTCTTTATTCTCTTTAAGAGTTGGCTTGTGTACCTTGCTTCTCCCCTGTTGGGGGCATAGATATTGATAATTGTCATACATCCTTTACGAATAATATAGTGTCCTTCTGTATCTCTAACTACAGTCTTTAGTTTAAATTCTAATCTGCCTGATATGAAAATTGGTACCCCAGCTTTCTTTTGAGGTCCATTTGCATGAAAAATGGTTTTCCATCCCTTCACTTTCAGTCTGGATGTATCTTTAGGTTCAAGATGAGTCTCTTGTAGACAGCAAATGGATGGATCATGTCTTTTTATCCAATCTGCAACCCTGTGGCGTTATGGGAGCATTTAGGCCATTCACATTGAGAGTGATTATTGAGAGAGATGATTTTAATGATGTCATGTTGCCTGTGAAGTCTTTGTTTCTATAGATTGTAAATTTCTGTTCTGTATCGCTCTTGGGCCTTTTTACTTTTTTAGTACCCCTCTTAATATCCCATGTAGGGCTGATTTGGTGGTTACAGATTCCTTCAGTTTCCTCCGATCCTGGAAGGTCCTTATCTCTCCATCAATTCTGAATGACAGCCTTGCTGGATAAAGGATCCTTGGCTGCATGTTCTTCTCAGATAGAGTTTTGAAAATTCCCTGCCAACGCTTCCTAATCTGCCAGGTTTCTGTAGACAGGTCTGATGTTATTCTAATATTTTCCCCTCTGAACATAAGGATTTTCTTCCCCCTGGCTGCTTTCAATACTGTATCTTTGGATCTAATATTTGTGAGTTACACTATGATGTGATGTGGTGTAGCTCTGTTCTTATTGACCTTGGGAGAGGTCCTCTCTGCCTCTTGGACATGAATGCTTGTTTCCTTTGCCAGATTAGGGAAGTTCTTAGATACAATTTGTTCAGATATCTCTTCTAGACCCCTCTCTTTCTCCACCCCCTCGGGGATGCTGATGATTCTGACATTGGAACGTTTCATTGAGTCAGTAATCTCCTGTAATCTACATTCTTGAGATTGGATTTTTTTGAGCCAAGTTTCTGTTTTAACTTTCTCTTCTACCATCCCATCCTCCAATTCACAAATTTGTTCTTCTGCCTCATTTACCCTAGCCGTCAGAGCATCTAGTTTAGACTGCATTTGAATCATAGCATTTTTAATTTCTGCCAGATTCGCTCTCATTTCTGCCCTTAGAGATTCTATATTCTTATTAATATTTTCGTTAATATTTTTTTCAATCCTACACATCATCTTCACCATTGTTACTCTGAACTCCAATTCTGACGATTTGGTTATATCCATATCTATCAGCTCTGTGGCAGAGGCCAGACTCATTATCTTTTCTTTGCTGGGGGGATTTCTCCTCCTCGTCATTCTGATGAGGAGAGGTTGCGGGGTTGCCCAGATCCCAAATTATTGACTAGGCCCCAGGCAATGTGCGCTTGTTTTATAGGGACCTTAGGGATGTGGGCTTCTTGACTTTTCAGCCTGCCTTCTGGGGGAGGGGCCTGCTGCACTGATACTCAGGCAACCCTGTTTGGGTAGAGTCGCCCTGAACCCTGCAAGGGAGGATGGGGATGAGCACAATGTGAGCTGGTATTTCTGGGCTTTTGTTCTCTGGTGGCTTTCTCTGGCGGTTTTCTGTGACTCTTCTGAGAGTCAGAGGAGCAGTGGCCAAATCCCAGCCTCTGTCTCAGAACAGAGAGATCTCTCTCCACTGAGCTCTCTTGGCCACTTTAACTCTGTTTCTGTCAGTGCTGCTAAAAACCCTGTAGCATCCGGATTGTGTGCCCCACAGCTGGTGTCCCAGCCCTCACTTCCAGGGCTGGCATATCTCTGTCCTTTGTGCTTCTAACACCGCCAGCCGCCTCCGGTTCCCGCGCATGCTCCCGAGCTCCCTGTATCGGTGTGGTTCGCGCGCACTCCCGAGCTCCCGGGATCAGTCCAGTTCCAGTGAGTGCTCCGGAACTCCGGTTTTCAGTCGAGTTGCATGCGTGTTCCTGAGCTCTAGGTTTCAGTCTCGTTCATTGGTGTGCTCTGGATCTCCAGTTTTCAGTCTGGTCATGCGCATTCCCAGGCTCACGGTCTCAGTCTGCTGTCTTGGGGGTGCTGGTCCGCGAGTCTGCCCGCTCCCCAGTGCAAGTGGCTACTGCTTCCTGGTGCCCGAGCACGTGGGCTCCCTCCCCTTTCCATTTATCTTCTGATATCTGTGTGCGGATTCATGGCTCCCCGCTTCGTACCTCAATATTCGGCGCTGGAGATGTTCGTTTGTAGAGATCCAGATGTATCTTCCTGCGTCTCAGGCTGATTCTGTGGGTTTTCAACATGGTCTGGTAGATATCCAGCTCGACTCAGGGGACCAGCTGAGAAAGGGGTCCCCTCCTCCTCTGCCATCTTTTCTTCTCCTTGCAGAAAGTGGTCGCTTTTCTGTTCATAGAGTTTCTGCTACTCTTTTCTTCATTCTCCAGTTGCGTTCATAGGTATTCAGAATGGTTTGGTAGCTCTCTAGCTGAATTCCTGGGACCAGACGAACTTTAGGTCCCCTGCTCCTCCGCCATCTTGGAACTGCTACCTAAAGGTAGGTATTTCATGCACATAGTGTAAATATTAATTAGATGTATTTAAGGTGTACCACTGATATTCGTTATTTTTCCTTCATTAAATGAAAAGTAAGATAATCAGACCCTATTAAACATTGTCCTGTATTTGCCATTGTGTAGCCAGGGCTAACACATAAAAAGCAGGCAGTAAATAAATATAATGGACACCTAGGCACGAATATCTGCATTTTATAGAGTGTGATTATTTTTGCAAATTTTACCCTTTCCCTTCTTATCTTTTAGTCATCCTCATTTCTCCATGCCCCAGGTATGATTCAGCCACCACATCTTTTTGTTCTGTTTCCTGCTGTGATGCTGGTGCAATTCAGAGCTACTAGCAAATTCACATGTTTCATTTGAGGAGATCTTTTCCTGTTCATCAGGCAGTCATGTTCTTGGTGTGGTGTCATCACTATGTATTACCGCTTTGACTAATGCCTCCTCTTTCATAGCAGATGTTTGAAAACTTACCCCCCCCCTTAAAGACCCATTCATATGTATTTAAACATGAAGATCATTAAAGCATCCAGATATGAACTCTCTCCGCTACTCTCCTTCTCTCTAAATTTCTCATTTTTTCTGTTCAAAACTTTGTCGTCTTTCAACTTTCTGGACACTTTTAAAGGAAAAAAAAGGTTGTGTCTTACAAATTCTGGAAGATCCAATTACAAGCTTCTCATAAGCAAAGGTATTTTTTTCTATGGGTGATACTTTGTTTAGAGATGAGAATTTAAGTGGATTTTTTCAATGGGAAAGGGAGATATTTTTCACCAGTCTAACTGGTTTCCATCTGAATTTCTCTGATTTAATTTTGATAGTCACTTTTGATGGAGACAGATACAGTTCAGTTAAATTTTACTCCATTCCTCAGTTTCCCTGCGGGAGTACATGTGGCTGTGTTTGTATTACAAAACAAACTAAGGTGCCTATATACACCTTGGGAATTGCTTGACTGCATTGAATTAGGACAGAAAATAAAACAAAGTTTCATGAATATTTCAAAATTTACTAGAAACTATTACTTTCTTACTCTTCTGTGTAGATCTACAAATTAATTAGTTGGTAGGTCTGAAATACGTGCTTTTCATTATGCAGTCAAAGGCTGTATTACTTTTTAGTCCTTTGATATAAATCCTAATATAGTGTCTTATAAGCATAGCTTTTAAAAAACTCTTGTTCATAGCCTGTCTCCTTCTTTTTAGATTTATGTCCATGATGTGCATGGTCCTGAATGTTGAATGGGTCTCTGTGAAGAAAAGTGGGTCAGATGGTTGCTTGTGCAGATTGGGGAGAAACTGATAGCTTCCTAGGCTCTTTTGAAGGGCGCTGTTTTAAAATACGGATTAGTCAAGGTTTACAGTGCTGTTACCAGCCCGAACATTTCAAATCACTATGCAATTTTCAAGTAGTCAGTGCTTATGGCAAAATTCTGGTCTTTTGATGTCAGAACAGGAATAGACATTTTGTTGGAAAGTGAAGCAAAAATAGAGGAAAAAAATTGGATGAATTTTTTGTTTTTTGGGAAGACATTGACTTTAATAAGAATTTTTTACTCTTTTAAGATCTAGAAATCGCAACAAAATGGCAAACAAAAACAAAACAAAACCAGTTCAGAAAGCACTTAAGGATCTGATATTAATCCTCTAATGTTTAATACAAAATGTTATTTGGATAAATTTTAAATAGAGAGTGTATTATAAGTAATCCCTCAATCCCTCACTTCAGTAATTACCCCTAATCACCTAATTTTTTTTTTCATCTGTAACCCCACTGAATTCTTTGAAGCAAGTCTCAGATATTGTATCATGTAATCTTTAATCTGCTAGTACGTAAGTATGCATCCCTAAAAGACAAGAATTTTTTTAATAAAAACATAATTCAATACCATTGTACACTAAAAAATGAAGAATAATTATTTCATATCATCACATAGTAAAGATCTAACATTCCTTTTTAATATATTAGCTGAAATTCTTATATGAAGAAAAGCTTTCCGTCATTAACTCTTTTTTTTTCCTTTATCCTCATGTAGACTTCACATGGGAAAGCACATCAAATACTTGATACTTTCTCTTTATTACACAGGTTTTAGAAATGATGAATTGGTTCACTGGTGTTCTTTAATTGGTGACCAATTTGCTTTCTGTATCCTAATGAACTCATGGATTTTTAGCATACGTGTTTCAATGAATTACAGTTACTCTTCACTACTCAAATTGTCCCATCTTTTTCTGGTTGGGAGTGTGTTCAGTTTGGTTTCTTAGTCTTTTCAGATTAATATTCTTTGATGTTCTCTATACTTTCTGGTATATTAATATGTGGCAGGATTGTCTTGCCTATTTCCTGCCCTAGTCTTAGAAATAGTAATTTTGGGGGCGCCTGGGTAGCGCAGTTGTTAAACGTCTGCCTTCGGCTCAGGGCGTGATCCCGACGTTTTGGGACCGAGTCCCACATCGGGCTCCTCCGCTAGGAGCCTGCTTCTTCCTTGCCCACTCCCCCTGCTTGTGTTCCCTCTCTGCTGGCTGTCCCTGTCAAGTAAATAAATAAAATCTTAAAAAAAAAAAAAAAAGAAACAGTCATTTTGTTGAGGAACTCTGGTTCCTTTAGTGGGAAATGATACTTAGAGATTCCATCTGGGCCTGTTAATGTGTCAGTAAGTTCCAGGTCTTTCAGGGGATCATATGAGAAATGTATACTTTTTAATAGAGAAAATCCCTAATGAGCTTATGCTGATAGATACATTTATAATTATAAGGCTTATATTTAACCTCTTTAAATTTTATATTTGTATCTCTTTTCTCATCCACTGAAACTTTTTATTCCTAAAAACTTATTTGCTGTCATGCTATCTCTCCATATATACAGTTTCAGAAAAATACCAATATTATCCTATAAAACATAGTTACTGAAATGATTTTTTAAAATATTCTAATTATTATTTTGTGTTTCTGAAACATCCCACTAGGCATGTACAGTCAAATTACCTTTTTTCTTTTCTTATTTTTTAGGGAGAGAGCCTGTGAGCCAGGTATGGGGGGCTGGTAGGATGTGGGGACAGTGGGCAGAGGGAGAAGAGAGAGAAAATCTTAAGCAGGCTCCATGCCCAGCACCAAGTCCAGCTCAGGGCTTGGTCTCACAACCCTGAGATCATGACCTGAGCCCAAATCAAGAGTCAGATGCTTAACTGACTGAGACACCCAGACACCCCAGGAATGACTTTTATTTTAAATTTATTTTTTAATTTTTAATTTTTATTTTTTTAAATAGGCTCCATACCCAACATGAGGCTTAAACTCATGACTTTGAGATCAAGAGTCCCATGTTCTTCTGACTGAGCCAGCCAGATGCCCCCATGTACAGTCAAATTACCTTTAAAAAAAAATCACTTGAAAAAGTCATTCTGTGGTTAAATCACAGACTCTAATTACAACTTCATTTCATATGATGTTTGCTTTAAGAAATTTTAGATTTTGTTATATAATGATATAAAACTTTTACATAGTTCCAAAGTCAAATTTACACAATAGAGTATATTCAGAGAAGATTAAACTCCATTTCTGTCCGTCTATTCTGTTTTTTTCTCTCCCTGATGTGTAGCCTTTTAAAAAAATATATTTGTATTATCTTTTCAGTTTTTAGGAATATATAAAAATAGTTTATTCAAACAATCCACTTAAGGATATTTTTCCCAGTCTTCTGCTGCTATAAATCGTCTTACAATCAATTGTTTTATGCATGTGTCCTTTATATATTTGTCAGTGTATCTTTAGGAGAGATTCCTAAAAGTGTGATTAACATGTATGTAAATTAGTTAAATATTGTCAAATTCCCTTCTAAAGGGAAGAGTATTTTCTAGTTGTAAGATCAGCGTATGAGGGTGTATGTTCCTCTTCCCCACACCCCGCCATAGATTCTTCAGCAAATCATGTGCCCAAACTTTGTATTCATAGCTTCTCTGAGGTTGTATCTGGTAGCTGTTTGGGAAAAGGAAAAGAGGAAACTCAGTACAATGGGAAGAGTCCTGGGTTGAAATGAAAGACCCAGGTTTAATTCCTGGCCCGTCAATGACTACTTATTTGACCTTGGACAAGTTAGCCAACTTCTTTCATTTACCCCATAGATCTGTGGTGAGGACTGAATGAGATGACATTTATGGAATATGTGACAGAAGACTTTACCATACTAGTTACTCAGTATGTAGTTTTAAAATGCAAAGCAAAAGAGATTTTTAAAGTATTTGGAAATTTTTTTTTAAGTCAAAGGAAATTAGTTTTATTTTAACTTTTTAAAAAAACATTTATAGAATTATCAGTATTATTTATTGAATGCTATTGGAAATTTCTAAAAGTCCTCTGGTGAGAATAGATAAGGGGATATTTCTTACTGGCCAATGATGTTAGGATTGCTACCACCTAGATACAATGATGACCTCTGGTGTCGCCTCCAAAGGCCACAAATCCATGTGCAAACAATAATCGTAATAGTAAATACGTAATGTGTTCAAAAGTACACGCCAAACGCTTTACCTGCAGTAATAATTATGTAATTATAATTATCACAAGACTGTAATACAGGGGTTATTATTATCCTCATTTTATCAGATAAGTACCCTGGGGTAAGAAAGACTTAGTACCTGCCCAAGATCATATAGCTATTACAGTTGAGTCAGTCTTTGAAATTGGCGGTCTGTGTGTGTATGTGTATTTTGGATGTTTGGGTTTGAGGGAAGAGAATGTTCAGCCCAATAAATAGAGACCAGTTCAGTGCCTTATGGGTAGGGTGGCTATATGTCCTCATCTGCCTGGGACTGTGCCAGTTGATACTCGATACCCTGATATAATTGCCAGTAGCACCAACTCTCATTCTCAGATATCACCGTACTTGTGGGTAAAAAGAGGCTATAATGATCTCTTCAGAGGCAAGTAACAAAGTGGTTTAACGTTATAGCAGTTCAATGTGTTTAGTGGGAGAATCTTCTTTCCTAAATTAAAGAAAGACCGTTGAAAACACCATCCTCCTGGTGTGTGGTCTGCTGACTTCTTTATAGTAGCTAGGAATTGATCCAACCTGCAGTTGTAGTAAACATCCCCTTAGAGTGCCAGTCCCTCATGAGGCTCAGTGTGGGGTCGTAGAGAAGAAAAAGAACAGGTGCTCTCAACACTGGTCTCTGACTCCCTCCATTTTAGCAATCCACATGTTCCCAGGCTTAGATCTGTGCCTGTCACTAACTGATCATGTTGTTTTTTGACTGAGTGAATGACCCTTACTTGGTCTCCTGCCATTGTGAAAGAAGTAAGGACAGGTAGCTTAACCAGAGTACTCACCTCAGTTGAGGACACACCTAAACATGTACTTTTATATTACTTCACTCTCTTGTTTCGGAGAAGAATGGCACTGACTACAACTGGAAGCTACGTTTTCAAATTATATCACTACATTTTTTTTTAAGAGAGAGAGAAAGAGGGAAGGAAAGGGGCAGAGGGAGAGGGACAGAGAGAATCTTAAGCAGGCTCCATACCCAGTGCAGAGCCCAACGTGGGGTTTGGTCCCACAACCCTGAGATTGTGACCTGAGCCAAAATCAAGAGTTAGCCGCTTGACCAACTAAGCCACCCAGGGGTCCCCTACATTTGTTTCTTAAAAGAAAAACCAGGTACCTGGGGTAAAGGGTCTATCCACCTAAGTCATTGCTTGGTTTTATTTTATTTATCTTGTAATTTTTTTATTTGTGCAAGTACTGTTGAACATTTGATTTGATAATCAGTCCCTGAGATCTTAGAAGCACAAGTGAAGGACTTTTAAGAGTGGACATAACCATGCAAATTTAATGGAGAAGATCAAAGTGTCCACTGGATGTTCATAAAATAACCTTAGCAATGCCAAAAGGAACACAGAGGCTATGGATATGTGATCTTGGGTAAATACCATTTAATTTTCTCTATAAAATGTATTTTCACGTAAAAAAAAAGTAAAACACAGATAAAAATATTTGGGTAAATGTTTTACTAAGAAAATTTTACTTTTTAAGCAAACCTGCTAGGCCAGTATGAGACTAAGGCATTGGAATAATGTGTACCATGGACATGAGAAGGGCTCAGGGGGTAGGGAGCCCAGTCCTGCGTAAGTATTACCTGGACAATTAAATAGTCAGTTGTTGGGGTTCTCATATGTTCTTAGAATTTAGACTGATGGGGCACCTGGGTGGCTCAGTCATTAAGTGTCTGCCTTCGGCTCAGAGCGTGATCCCGGGGTCCTGGGATCAAGCCCCACATCAGGTTCCTATGCTGGGAGCCTGCTTCTTCCTCTCTCACTCCCCCGCTTGTATTCCCTCTCTCACTGGCTGTCTCTCTCTCTGTCAAATAAATAAATAAAATCTTTATAAAAAAAATTTAGACTGAATTAAGAGCTTTTATTTTCTTTTTGAAATCATAGGACAGAGAAATTTGGTTCTTCACATTTATTTTCTATGTTGATGGAGATTAAATTTCATCTGAGATGAGCCAAATAAATTAAGACCAAGACATTTGATGTAGAAAACTCAGAAATTTCTTCAGGCTAAAATTGTTCATTCAAACAAGTCTATTAGATTCAATTTAAATTGATAGGGTACTGAATAAAAATGAAATTATGCTTTCCTAGGCAATTAAATGAGAAAGAGGACAAAATTATTTTATGAAGTAATATATATTGAGTTTCCAGGACAGCAAAGGACTATTTGTCTTCACAGTAACATTCTATAGAGTATGGAATGGTGGTGATATCTGGATTCAGGTTACTTAAAAATCATGATTATCCAGAAGTTTGGATTATGTTTTGAGTCTGGTTTCTCTAATTCTGTAATATGTAGTTGAACATGCTTGTTGATTCTTTAATTTAAAATATGTAAACAAATGACTGAAAATAGGGCTCCATCCTCCAAAGTTCTAACAACTGAATGGTAGCAAAGAGCATACATGTGAAACATTCGTTCTTACATTTTAAAAATTATAAAAACCAATATAAAGTCTGAGGAAGGAAAAATGCAGGGAAGAATTATGTAAGTTTAGTGGGGTTTTTTTGTTTGTTTTAAAATGCAATCAAGCATGGTGCCATTTATGGTCAGTTTAAAAAACAACCATTTACAAAATAACATTCAAATAGCTTGCCTGGGCTAAGTAAGCATAGGCCTTTGAATTTGCACAGAAATTCTTGATGTACAGTTTTTAGCTGGGCTACTAGAAAGCAAGACATTTTCGTCTCATGCCTCAGGTGCTCTGTCCATTAAATCTCTGTCTTGCAGAGCTGTCCTAAGGATTGGTCATAATAGATACGAAGGGCCTGGCACACAGTAAGTGCTTGTAAACTGTAACGTACTGTGTGTAAATTCACAGCAGGCTTTGTTGATATTTACAAAAGCCAGTTTTCTAGATAATCTGATGAACAGAACTGAGAGTAGTTATAAATATATATTATTTAAAAATGTTTTCTCTTTACTCTGGCTACTGTTAAAACCAAACTCAAAGCTCTAGCAGCAGCCAGGTTATCTTACATAACTTTGTCTCAGGCTTGTATTCATCTGCCTTCCACTGCATACAATGTGTGGTGAGCTTTTTCTGTTGTTCAGGTCCTTGGCCTGGTGCTGTTTTAGAAAAAAATATTATCCTCTTTGGTATTTCCTATTGGTTCCCTGAAGGAAGCAATTATTTTAATTATTGATTATTTATGGTTTAATGGGGGACCGTTTTATTCTCACAGGAATAAAACAACAACAAATGAGATGCATGTGAAACATCTCATAAATGTGTCTAACAAAACGTACGTCTTCAGATATTAATATGCATTTAGAGCCTGGCTGGCCGCCAGGCCTCCTAACAAGTTGTTCTGTGCTTCAACTTCCTATTACAGGAGATCCTGTAAATGGAAGCTCTGGGTCCGCAGCTAGAGGTAACAGCCCCCCATAGAGTTTTGTGTCTGGGAAGAAGTGGACTTCTTTGTGGTGCAGTGATTAAATATTTATCAGTTTGCCTTAAGCCAAGCACATAGGAAAAGACCAGTTTGTATTTTTGTTTTGTTTTCAAGTAGGCCCCTTCGACTCTTATTTGTCTTGCCTTAATCAGAGAGTTCATTGTTTGCTCAAAAGCTTTAAGCTGAAATACTTTCATTGTGTGCATGTTTATTACCTAAAATAAAGGAGCTAAAAATGTTTTTCAGCTGCAAGTGATGACTTGTCAATACAGCCATAAATCACACGATATTATATATTTTTATATAATGAAGAGGATATTTCAATCTGCATGCATTCCTACATTTAAAAGTTGCAAAAACTGCCCAGAGCTAAGAATGTGGGTCTTATTTATTTTTTTAAACTGTTATAAACGGGACAATGTGATCGTTATTTTTTTAGTGTTAGAAGATTGTGATCCAATCAGTTTAAACAAGTATAAACATAGAGATGATCATTTAGGTTGGATTTTGATTCAAAGAGTAAATTCTTGGGATTTGGGGTATTGCACAATCTGTCCCATAAAAGGGGAAAAAAAATTCACCTTCTTGGGATTTTTATTATTTTTTCCGTGAGAACAGCATCCTGCTGGGAAGCTTATTTTATTCTCCTAGATTTGCTTCCTTCTATTTTCTCCCCCCCCCCCCCCCCCCCCGACAGTGACGACTGGCTTACAAGTAGAAATTTGCATCAGCTAACATGGTCCCTTTTCCTTCTACTGTGGATCTCAAAATTGTTCTGCAGTCCCGAAATATGAAACACTATTGCTATTTTTTTTGGTAAAACTCGTGCTCCCCAAAATGTAAATGGATGAAACTGCTACAGTCTATTATGGAAGCAAAAACATTTTCATATTTGCTTTACAGATTTTTCAAAGTAAAATATAGTCATGTTTGTAACATCACATAAAAACTCATTTTAGAATTCCTCACAATAAATTGAAGACGATAAAGCAATCTGCTTCTTATATTAAACAGTGAAGTAAAAAAGCATGATTTAAAAAAAAAAACTCTTCCTGTTTTCTTAAGATATAAAAGTCGTCTTTTATAGTTGCTAACTTCTTTAAAAAATTCTTTAGGTGAAACTGATGGTTGACAATGAAATCAGTTATAGAACAAAATAAAATGATATTGGAATTACATATCTAATTAAATGAGCTATTTGGGCAAACTGACCATTCAAGTTTTAATTTTCATAAGCATTTCCTCTGGGCTCTTGGTGTCTATACATGTGTTTAATTTCCAGTGAACTCAAAATCCTGGAATTAGGCTCCTTTGAGTAGTACCTTGAGAAATACAGTCATAGTCTAGTAATTTTCTTTTATGTCCACATTATTTTAAATCAGAGCATATATTTGTGTCTTATGGACAGAGCACATTTATTTGTGCATTTCTTAGCTCTTTTAATATTATAGCATATAGTCTAGGATAAATGATAGGATCAACTGGTAAAAAATTCTAATGCGTGATGGAGTCCTGGCATTTATAGCTTTAGCATTTACAGTTACACCTCTTACAGTTTCAGACATTTGTGAGAAATCCCAAAGGTGTGTAATGCAGTTTGAAACTTGTAGGGACTGAAATTTGTGCTCTGCCTTCAGTCATCAGCAGCCAGTAAGTTAGCCCAGCTGACTACCCAGTACCAACATTGCAATACTGCATATTAGAAATAGCTTGCAATTGGCAAGGCATTCAAATAATTATCATTTTTGATAAAAATCTTTTTTTTTTCTTTTCAATTCAGGGTATGTGGGTATGGCACTCAGGAATTGGCATTTAAAGAGAACTACATGTGCATACATACAGCATGCCTTCCTATTTAAATTTAGATAACATGTCTGTGTTCTGTGGTATCCAATTACCTTACTGTGTAGTGGAGAGAATGAAGAGTTGAATTCCCTATTAGCTAGGTCATTGTAGGAAGACACCGACTATGTATGTATTTTGTGTGATGACATTTCAGTTTTCCCATATGGCTTTGTCCTTTCTGTTTTCACTTCTTACTGGTGGTTTTATTGTACATACTGCACATATGTCATCTCATTGAATGTACTAGTATGAAGAGAAAAACCATAACTGAAGTTGGGTCCAATTCTCAGTTATGGACGGGGCTATCCAAAAGAAGAATGGAAATTTCATTTAAGATAGCTGAGTTGTTTAAGTAAAAATATTTTGAGTATCGGCTGCCAAATATATCATGGGTCCTATTTAATTTCTCTACTTGTCAGTGAGAACCATCCCTGAGATACATCATGAAATCTTTCTGTGGATGAAATCACTTAACCTCAGCAGTGAGTGTCACAGATTATTTATTTTAAATCACAACAACCACATTTCTATGTACATACACTGATCATGCTACAAACATTCTGACCGGAAAGCTGAAAAGAAAATAGAAAAAGCCCATTTTTTTCCATATGGAAATGTCACTGTCCAGCAGAAACTGGAAAATATCCATCAAGAATTTAGATGTAATGTAGATAGGCTCTGACTTAACAATGAGTGAACAGTTATTTCTCACAAATTTCAGTAACATTGTCTTGACAGTGGTTCCTGGTGCCTCTGTGTTGCTAGGCAACTCAAAAGGGGATGGGGAATTTACACTCATATTTACTTGTATATGCTAGATTTTATACATATTATATTGAGAATGTATTACACACATCATTACAAGCTACTTGTACATTTCCATTCTGTCTTTTGTGTGGACTCTTCTGTAAATGCATGAAAGACACTCTACCTGAATCCTTGCTCTCCCTTTTTTGAAAATTAACATAACCTAGTATATGCATTGTTATGGTTGACTGTTGTGGCTACAAGAAAATATGGATCCTTTTTTGATGTAGGAGGAAGAGTTTTTCTTTTAATAAAAGCTTTACAGTGTGCGTGTGTGTGTGTGTAAAAGAGAGAGGAAAGCAATGTTTCTAAAATAAGAAATCTATGAAAGAAAGGAATAGTCTCTTAGTTCCACCTGATTCTTCTCATTTAATTACAATAATTAACAGATGCAGAAGAAAACTTCATAGGATACTTAAATCCAGTGAATTATTAAAGGCCCAAACTGTGGATATTTGAACTAATCAGCTTGGGCTTTTTGAAAAATACTGTATGATTTTAAGAAACTGGTGGCATAATTTCAAGGGGTGGGAGTATTATACTTGAAAACTGGAGTGGTTTTGAGAACTGCATTTTAAGAGTTAATGTTATATCAATGCCACAAACCACAGAATTACATATCTATAACAAGAGCTTTAAGGAATAATGTGTAATGGATTGTGATGGATGAAACTGCTGAAAATTGATGGTCTAAATCAAAAGGATGGATTAAGAATCTTTGTGGGATGATTACACATCTGTAATTTTGTGGGAAGGACAGGTAAGAAGAGCAAGGAATACTAGGGACTTTATTTCAGGGAGGACTCCAAGGATTTGGGGGTATTATCATTTCATTAGCTTAGGTTCCAACTAGCTAAATGGTCAAAATTTTTCAAAGATGTTTTTAGTGTATCACACCAAGATTATGGAACCATTCCTGGACAGTAGGCCAGAGTTTATATTCTCCATGCTAAAGGAATGCTAGATAGATAGAATCTGATACATTTGGAGTCTTATATACTTTGAGTTCCTTACAGTAGTTTGGATCAATATTTAATTGAATGCTTTTTTTTTGTTTGTATTATTCTCATTTGATTGAATCTATATAGTTTCATCTTTGAAACTGGAGATAAAACTGAATGTAAGTGCTGTATATTTTATCAAGATTATTTGTTTAAATTGCACTTATTATAGGAGTCTAATGTAATATCTAATACAGTCTATACTCTGTAGAAATTTAGAGATAATTAAAAAGTATCTTCATGGGTATAGTTTTTTGAGCAGAGAAAATGAAGACCATGTAAAAGTTTATCACATCAAATTATATGTAGTCAATAGAAGTTATTTTGTGGGTGGAACTTTTCATTGATATTATATGGTAGATTACATGTTATTAAGCATAATTCTATTTTACTTAGCATAATACTATATATACTTGAGTACGTAAGATTTCTGTAGGATGAAGTTGAGAGGTGTTGATAAGAACTAGATATTTAGTAGAGAAATTTCATGATTCCTTAAATTTGTGAATCTTCAGTGACACATTCAATTACTTAATGATCTGTGAATCTCAGAATTCGTTGTAAATATAATCGTTTAGCATTTTTTTTGTTATTTAATAATTTAAATCTGATTCTCCTTTAGCTGAGTTTTTGGGTATGGATGGCTAAATATTACACTTTTTTCTTTACTGGTTTTAGATTTTTGACAGGTATATAAGCCAAATCTTACTCTTCTCTTACTTTCCATTTATTCTTTCTATTAATTTGTATATGAATTCATTCTTTGCTAATAATATGAAAGTGAACAAAGCAGGTATGGTCTTTGTGTTTATGTAGCTTGTAAGTCTAATGCAGTAGACAGCTGGTAAATAAATAATGTAATTATATATATGGTAAGTACTCTGAAGGAGATTAACAGGACAATGCAATAGAATGAGTTGTGTCAGGTTATTTTAGATGAAATGGTCAGAGGCTATTTGCGGAGGTGACAGTCCCCCTGAGCTAAGAAGGATGAGAAAGAGATGGGCGTGTCAAGAGTTGGGGAAATAAGCTCATCAGGAAGAATGATGAACAAGTGGCTAGGCACAATGGTAAGAAAGGGTTTGGTGAGTTTCATAATTGGCTAGTGTGGCTAGGGCAGAGTAAGGGAGAGGAATAATAATAGGACTCAAGGTTGGAATGTAGACATGAGCTGGCTATTCATTTCATACCTGTGATAGGAAGTTCAGATTTCCCAGTGTGTTTTAATGAATGAAGCAACTTTCTTAGAGAAAGGACTTGAGGGGGTTTGTAATGTGACTATTTCAGTGCTGGATCATGGAATCATTAGTCCGGGGAGGACGGAATGACAGCCCGCTAGGGGTGATGGATGAGACCAAAAAAACCCAGACTTGTCATGCAGTGCAAGAGTGAGTGAACTGAAAGATGGGTGATGTGGATGCCAAGTCTAGAAAGGAGCCATGAGAGTGGGTGTCTGAGATGGACAGGTGTAAAAGAAGTCAATGAAGAAGTCAAAGACATGAATTCTGGGGGATGTCACAGGTGTAGATTTTGTGGCTATCTGAGGAGAGGTAGGAAAGATGGTGGACCAGCAACCGTGACTTTAATCCACGCCTGGAAGGTGGTTTTATGAATGTGATGGGAGATATAGTAGATGGTCTGCCCGATGATAGAAGCTTTAAATTAGCTGAGCTCTTTGGAGGGTGGGAACTTATTTGGTAGCAGCAAAAAACCCCAAGGTCCACAGGTAACTTATTACAAGGTCTTGAAGGCTTTTAGAAAATTAAGCTTCCAAATCAGAGCTTCCCTTAGCTTCCAAATCAGAGCTTATTTGGTAGCAGCAAAAACCCCCAAGGTCCACAGGTAACTTATTACAAGGTCTTGAAGGCTTTTAGAAAATTAAGCTTCCAAATCAGAGCTTCCCTTAGCTTCCAAATCAGAGCTTCCAAATCAGAAAATTAAGCTTCCAAATCAGGTGGCCATTTCCTTTCAAAGAAAGGCATCTCTCAGCACTCACTGACTCATATGCACATGTATTTCTGGGCAATTTAGCAAGAATGTATCTCTGTGAGAGCAGGGATCATGTTTGTTTTGTGGACTGTGGATTAGTCAGGGACTAACATTGTCTTCTCAGTAAATATAAATGGACTTAAATAAATTGACTAAATTGTGGGGCACCTGGGTGGCACAGTGGTTAAGCGTCTGCCTTCGGCTCAGGGCGTGATCCCGGCGTTATGGGATCGAGCCCCACATCAGGCTCCTCCGCTATGAGCCTGCTTCTTCCTCTCCCACTCCCCCTGCTTGTGTTCCCTCTCTCGCTGGCTGTCTCTATCTCTATCAAATAAATAAATAAAATCTTTAAAAAAAATAAAATAAAAATAAATAAATAAATAGACTAAATTGTAATCTCACTTTCTTGTTTTTCTTGCTTTGATTTTAATTTGCAAATTAGGAACAATGTAATTTTCCTCTTTTGTGGCCTTATTTCTAGTTTTCTCTGTTACATGCTATTATATATAATGCTCATATTTTGAATACTTTCTAATTATTGCCAAGTTATAAATACTATTAATATCCTGTTGACACTTCATCATATTCTGTTAATTGGCATTTAACACATTTCCCACTAAATGTATTTCAGGACATATTTATAGTTAGTGCTTATTGACACCAATTCATCATGGTTTCAATTTATGTGATCTTAATTTTCAAGTAAAACCTCGTAGAATTATCAGATTCCTCACAAGCATTCAAAATTTTTATAAAACATCTGAGTTTTCAGACATTTGTTTTGGAAAGGAAAAAAAATGTACCAGAGAGAAATTTTTACTTTGTTTTATTTTGAATAAAAATTTCTACAGGTTATGATTTTACTGTTCTTTTTATGTAAAAATGATATTTCTTTCCCAGAGTTTATTCTCAGTGTTTATTTTGGCGCTTGAGGTTAGATTTGTGTAAGGCAGTGATTTTAAGTTCTCTCTTTTTCTCTCCATCCTTTTTTCCCTTCCCTTTTCCCTACTTCCTTCCTCCCTCTCTCCCCCCCTTCTCTTCTCTCTTTATTTCCATACACATCTCACACATTTTATTTCATAAGAGGAAGGGTGGGTAATTATTAGACTGCTCTAATATCTAATCCTTAAAATTTAAAAAACTGATTTATTAACATTATCTATTGTGCTTTGTTTACTAAGATGATATAAAGAAAACTTGCTTATCTTGTAGAATTTTAATACCAATATTTTACCAAACTGATGGATATTGGTAAATGTTTGACTTATTACTTTCAAATATTTTTAGTAATTTAATAGTAATTATCCAATTGTAATCAAATTCTAGCTCCTATGCTAAACACGTGGAGACTAGCAAATTTTTTGAATGAATAAATTACAGTATTTTTATTCTGGAAAAGTTTTTCATTTACTCTAAAGGTCTATGGATTGAGCCAAAGAAGTCTCAACTCAGGGCAAGAATATATATATAATATACATATATATTACATATATATAATATACATATATATTACATATATATATGTAATATTTATATAAAATTTTTGTATCTCTGCCTTTTTGTATATTTACTTAACTACCTATTAACTCTAGTAGTAGTATTTTTTTGTTTGGGAAGATAATATTTTCAGATATTCCCTCTTTTTATACTTCTTGTTCAGAAATCACTGTTTGACATTTGTATTTTTAAAGAAAGTATACGTTAAGTACGATGTAATTATCCCTAGTTTTTGGTAAAAAAAAAAAAAATTAAGAACTTTAAGATTAGAAAACATCCATCAATGTCTGTCATGGCAAAGCCTACTGTTAGGCATTTATCATAAAGTTTAGACTAGTATTAAATAAATCTATAATTAAATAAATAACATTGTGGGGCGTCTGGGTGCCTCAATTGGTTAAGTGTCTGACTCTTGATTTTGGCTCAGGTCATGATCTCAGGGTTGTGAAATTGAGCCCTGCCTGGGGCTCCACACTGAGCCTGCTTAAGATTCTCCCTCTCCCTCTTCCTCTTCCTCTGCCCCTCCACCTCACTCACACATACTCTCTCTTTCTCGAATAAACAAACAAACAAAAAACATTGGCAGCAAACATCACAGACTAGATAAGAACCAACTTGTAAAATTTTTAAAATGTGATCTTCAGTGAGAACCAGAGACATGTCATGTGTAGTTATTACCACATACAGGAAAAGGTGTTGCTCTCTGCATTATGCTTCTGTAGAATTTTAGTGTGATATTTTAAACTGGTTTTTGATAGAGTGTATTATCTTTTTACCATTTGCGTCAATAGATATTTTAGGGAAGAAATGAGTGTTAATCTTAACTTTATTTTGTTTTACCTGACTTAGACATACTTGTCTGGATCTTGGAGGTCAGGCATTAGGCAGTGAGATCTCTCATCTCTCCTCTGTATTCCTGATCTCTGTGACTAGCCCCATTCACCCAGCTATCCTCACCACACTCCACTCCATGCAGCCCTCTTTTAGTTACCTTCTAGATCAGCCATCAAGTTCTGTGGGTATTGCCTCTGATGTCTTTCTAAAACTCATTTGCTTCTTTCCAATCCTACAGCCAGTACCTTCATTCAGAATCTAAATATTTCTTCCCTCCATTTCCGAACAGCTTCTTCCCTTAGTCATCTGCCACCCTCTCCTTCCTCCTCCCCTTCTCCTATCACTCTTGTTTCATTTCCCTGTAGCGATCCCTGAACTCCAATCTACAATGTATGTTGAAAAGTTCAATACGGCCTGCATCCCCTTTACAATCTGGTGTTTGTTCATCAGGCCAATCTAATCTTTGACACTTCTCCCACTGACACTCTGTCCTCCTGGCAGGCTGAATGAGCTTCTTGCAGTTACTGTGCTGTGAACTTGCCATATGCTTTCTCTTCTGCCTCTCTGTTCCTAAACTTCCCAGTATTTGCATGCATAATGTGTCCTCACCTTTTAAGAATTTCCTAAAATTTTCCCTGAAATTTGAATCCCTCAACAGTCACTGCTCGGGCCACAGAGGTCTTTGCCTTTTTATCATTTACTACTTGGATCTTGCCACTGAAGACTTTAAGTGTGTGTTTCTCATCATGGGCCTGAGTAATTGTGCAGAGGGGCTGAGAGGAAGCAATCTAGTGGAAGGGGGCCAAGGACACTTGTCTCTAAGATCCATATTGGCAGATCTGTGTTTTACTTAGAATATATTTATGGGAATATAAATATTCATTTATATTTGTAAATTATAAGGAAGCTCATTTATATTATTATAGGGAAGCTCAGAGAGATTACTGGGGAAAGGCAGAGCATGAGGGATCCTAGGCCTCTCTTGGCACCACTGTTGCTGTTAACTACACTGTGGAGTGAGGTCCTGGAAGTAGGGACTAGGTCTGTTACCTGTGTCCCCTGTGTACCACATAGCGTTTGGCAAATAGACTGTATGCCATGTACACAGTAGGCTCTTAATACATAGTAAGTGAATTGGGGATTCTAGATGATATGAATACGCCCATATTAAATGCTTTTAAAAAGTAATTCCTCTACAGCATTAAAACCTATTTAAAAGACAAATGAAACTTTTTTCCTCCCCCAAATGACATGTCTGATCCATGCTTTTTGATTAAGGCTTGTGGGCTCAAATGGGATTAAACCAAACCATTGTCATGCATATGTAAATATCACGAGTAGCTGGTCTAGCATTCTATTCCCTATGGAGATTTAGTGAAAGGAACCTCTTTGGCCAGTGCTCTTCTGATGAAGGAATAAGTTAGAAATATTAAAAATCTGCCTTCTCCATTTTAGGCTGCCATTTTTTTTCCCTAAGAGCCGCTACGCGTCAGATGCCTTTTTGAAATACAAGAACACAAACGTGTTGTCAGTACAATGGTCTGTGTTGATTGGTTTGTCTTTGGGGTGTTGTTGATTCATCAGCTGATGGAGATGCTGCTGGTGTTTCATGCAACCTGCTACGGTACGCGGGCTTTATTGGCTTCCCAGCAGCGTCGCTAATACCAATTGTCAGATTTTATAGACAGTTTTAAACCTAACGAAATACATCCTTGAGAAACTTCCCTCACCATTTTCGTATCTGTATGGTGCAAACGAAAAGAACGAACGTTCACAACACTGGGTAGTTCAGGACTGAAATCGTAGGAGATGATGACACCATGCTTATTTTGCTCTTGCACATGGTGTCATTAACTGCACCATGGGACACTGATGCTGCCTCAGAGGCTGGTATTAATCTTTGCGCCAAAGCTTGCAGGAGCCCTGCATGCATCCACTGACGTAAGTGTTGCTGTCCATCTTTTTGATCTTAAGATTACTCCTTTGGGATATAAGGTAATGTAAGGCTGCTGAACTTAAAAAAAAATAAATAAATACAGTTAGTGAAGGCAGGAGATGTTCATTTTCTCCCAGTACTGAAAATGAAGAATACAAAGCCACACAGGAGACAAGAGTTCTATCACTATTCGGTAATTTTCATACATTTTCCAATTTAATCATAACTCTGGGAGAGTTGAAGTATTGTTAGTCCTATTATACCAACGAGAGACTGAGAGTGTGCTGGTATTTGATCCCAGGTCTACAAGAATCCAAAGATACATCCTTAATTAGTACTTTAAATAGTCATCTATCAAAGCACTTGTTTGACTAAATTTTTATTCTTTATTAAACCTAGATGCAAAAAAACCCACCCCTGTTTTCACAAGGAAAGAAATGTGGGCAACAATGTATGTTGAAGAATGTATAATCTTTTCACTTTTTTTCTACCTTTTTAAATATTCCTGAAATGGTGATATAGTCAGGATCTATGTATTGCCAGGAACTTGGGCAGAATGGGAGATTACTTTTTGGATAGAACCATTTGTAGGAATTTTCCAAATGATTCACACAGGATCAGCTTAATCTTCTGGAAAACACTTTGGGGACCACAAGCACATATTGTGCCCTCCAGGATGTAGTATGCTTATTGCATTGTGGTCTATGACTTTTCTTTTAGCATGCAAAATCCAAAGACCTAGATAAAAAAGGCTGATTTTAGCACTTTCACTATAAAACAAATACTTTCCTGTAAGAGAATATCTTCATTCATATTGAACATACTAGTATCTCTACCAACTACAATTAAAAAAAAAATCCAGCCATTATCAGAGCTGTATCACTGGTGGTGATGGGGAACTGAGCTTCTCCCTTGAGGGTCTTTAGAGAGGATAGATGTTAACTGTTTAGTCCAATAAACACTTAATATAAAAAGTGCTTATGAAATGCTTGAGCCACCTAGAAATAAGTTAACTATCTTCCCACCCAGACCATAGTCTCTCAAGGATTTAGGAATTCTCTCCCTTTTTGTTCTTCCAACCACTTTGGATTTAAAGCTCGGAATCTTTAAAAAAAAGGACTATTATGATTAGTTTTTCAAAAACCTCAGAATTTTGACAAATATTCCACATTTTCTTCTAATTAAAATAGCTATTTTAAAAAGTCAAAATGTGCTTAATTCAAAAATATTGGCTGAAAATAGACATCAGAATGAGTTTTCAGAAAATTGAAGAAATATTTTTTTTTGAAAAAGTATGAAGTCATTAATTAAATATTTGACCTTTTGTGGCTTCTCAAATGTCCATTTTCAAAAAGATAGAAGCAGTTAGAAGGAAAAGATATGAATGTAGACTCAGGGCAAGAGGAGAAAAGTAATTTAAATTGCCTTGATATATGTTCATAGATCGCAAATGAGCACTTCTTAAAATTTAAACCCTTGAATATGGTATCTAGGCACAGAGTGAGTCTATATATACAATGCAATTCTGACTGCCTACCAGCTGTGTTCTGATTTCAGAAGATGACCTTCCCTATAAGTTTTATATGTAACTCATAAAATGCGCAGCTCTGGAGAACAATTATCATGACAGGGAGTGTGCTTTCTTGATGATACGGTGGGGTCCTGTTTCCTACCTCTGTTTTTGAAGGATATTAAAGGTAAGATTAAAAATGTTCCGGTTGTTCTGCTTGCCCGATTGTAACAGTGGAGGAGACAAAATTGATTCTAGCTTATGGCTCCGTGTTTCAAAGTCATTCAACAGCACCTGTTGGCCGGCAGCTGTTGGAGATTATTGCACGTTTCCTTGTCAGAAACAGTGTGGCAACAATAATAAATCAGATTTAAACGGGTTCCTGAAGGGGTTTGTTTAAAAGATTTAAAAGTCCTTTTATAGCCAAAGATGTTAATTCTAAGTGGTGAACCAGAATGAACCCACATATATCTTGGTACCAACTTATAGTTTCTAAATCTGGATAGTGATCACACATACACTGAAGCCAGGACAGTTTTCTTCCAGAAATATAGCAACATCGAAAGCCTCCCTACCAAATAGGCTTGAAAAGATGGGAAGGGTATGATATTTCTTTCTTTCTTTCTTTCTTTTTTTTTTTTTTTTGTTTGGTTCAGGTAAAACAGAGGATACAGCTCTGATAATTAGAATTTCATATAGCAAATGTTCACATACATAGTGGATTTGAGGAAATCAATTTTCACTAATCTAGAAAATTCTCTTCTCAAGAGAGAAGAGATTTAAAAACTTTCATGATCTATTTAAATTCAATGTGTCTTTCATCTGTTTTGAATAGGGAAAAGTGACTCTGAGGTCATAACGTGAAATTGATTCCTCTCTTCCTAGCATATTATGATATTTCACATGAAGGCAAACTAGGTAGAGACATTTGTGGGTGAATAGGGAGGAGGGAAATGTAGGTTTTTACTTTATTATTTTCATGGTAATGCATACTTTATGCAATCCATCATTCCTGGTTGTCTAAATGTGTGTTTTCCCTGAGGTAAAATCTCAAAAAATTCAGATGTTTTGGGGTTCTGTTGGGGAGGTTGAATGATCTAGAATTCAGGCAAGCCTTGTGTGACTTTTTATTTAGTATACTTACTTCCTGTATCTTTATCTATACATACACGTACATTCATATCCCTATATATTCAAATGTTTATTTTTTATATTCAAATTTTATTTATGAGAAAAATAGATTTATTCTTAATCTTCTTTATCTATCTGGAGAATAGCCCACCTTGCTCATTTTACTTTGCAAACTTCCTTGCTATTCTTTTTACCTCCCTCCTACTCTTTCTTTTTATCCTTCAGCTGTTAAGGCATATAGGTCTGCTTTCAGAGGAGTAACTGAAATTAACCACGTACATCATTTTGGTGGCAACTTGGTAGGCACTGGTCATTTGCAACAAGTCCCTGCTCTTTTGGTAAAGGGAGTAAGAAATGCTACATAAGCTCTTCATGAGGAGAGAAGCCTTTCTATTTGGTAGTCTTGAGCCCACCCCATCTTTACACACGAGTTGTGACTTGTCTTCCCAAGTATTCATACAGTTAGTTTAGGCTCCACCTAATGGAGAGGGGTTATGTTCTGTGCACCTGTGGCTTGTCCATCATTGAGTCTTTCCAGGCATCAAAGGTGTCCCTACTGTGCTTGACGTCAAGACAGCAAAGAAAAGACCTTCACAGAGACTATTCTTGAAATATCCTATGCTAAGATCACCTGTTTCTCCTATAGCTGCTTACTCCAGGACTTTTAGGGTCAGTAGGAATGCTTTTCAACAAATCTGGTTCCTTTTTTTTTTTTTTTTTTTTAGATTTATTTATTTGTTTGAGAGAGAGAGAGAGAGAGCATGAGCAGGGGGAAGACGAGAGGGAGAGAAGCAGACTCCCTGCTGAGTGTAGACAAACTCCCCCCCCCGCCCCGGCAAGACTGGACTCCATCCAGACCCTGAGATTATGACCTGAGCATAAATTAAGAGCCTTTTGCTTAACTGACTGAGCCACCCACATGCCCCAAATCTGGTTCCTTCTTAAAAATAGTTTTGGTGTATTTGTCACATGTGCCTAGTAATTTATTTTAAGTGGTGAAGGGAAAAAGATGATGAGTAGACAGAATTCTAAGTGCGCTAGGCTCTTTTACCATTCTTTTTTTTTCCCATAAATTTCATTTGGTAACATACAAAAATTGTAAAAAATCAGAATAGGTTCAGTCAGTTAATCATCCAACCCTTGATTTTGGCTGAGGTCGTGATCTCAGGGTGGTAAGATGGAGCCAGAGTCCTGCTCCTTGCTCAGTGGGGCGTCTGCTTGAGGTTCTCTCTCTCCCTCTGCCCCTCCCCCCCACTTGTGTGTGCTCTCTCTGTCTCTCTAAAAAAATACATTATTGAATACAGAAAATTTATTAAAAGAGGACAAATAAGGCACTAGATTCCTCTACTATTGCTTATTTTCTTTACCCTTTTGCCCCCTCCTACCCAGAACCTTCTTGTAAACTCTCAAGATTAATTTTAGTCATTGCATGCAATTCCATACTGTACCTTGTCTTTCTGCAGAGCAAAGATAATACTGTGGTTCACAACTCAGCTTTCCACAGCCCTTAGGGAATATGTTTTTATTATTTTTCAGCAAGAACACTTAAAATATTTTTAGCTATATTTTGGACTTCTTTGCCTTCTTAAACACAGAATATAGATAATAAATTTACCTATCTTTGTAACTCATTCACTATTATAGTTCTTTTTTTTTTTTAAGATTTTATTCATTTATTCGACAGAGATAGAGACAGCCAGCGAGAGGGAACACAAGCAGGGGGAGTGGGAGAGGAAGAAGCAGGCTCATAGTGGAAGAGCCGGATGTGGGGCTCCATCCCAGAACACTGGGATCACGCCCTGAGCCGAAGGCAGACGCTTAACCGCTGTGCCACCCAGGCGCCCCCACTATTATAGTTCTGATTTGAATAAATGATCACATTGCACACTCTTGGTTCATTTAGAATGGTTTACCTCTGTCTACATATAATCTCAAACTCCTGTCCTATCGTCACCCTTAATTTGTTTCTTCAAAACTGTTTAATTTGGAATTAAAATCATTAACATTGATATGATTATTTATGAAAAAAAGGATCCTCCTATGGATAAAATGCACAATTTATTTTAGACATTAAGGAGAATTTGTGTGTTTTGGGAATATTTCCTGTTTCTTGACTCTTTACTGGAAATGGCCAGTTCTCATTTTTACATGTCTCTAAGTTACTACAGTTTCATTAGAGATAATGGATTTTTGTACTAACAGAAAGATACAATGGAGATAATGTTTGCCCACTGAAGGACAAGAATATACTGTATTGTTTTTTTGTTTGGTTGGCTTCTTTGGTTCATCAAGATGATGGTTCATAAAGAAAAAGTAAATGTTCCATTGACAAAGTTATGTATTTTAGCTTATTAAATGAAATAAATGACAGTGAAAGAAAGTCATTTTCAAACCTGCAGTGCTTGGCCCTTACTAATTATGTTTTTGCCTATGGAATGTAGATTTTGGAGAATTTATTTGGAATCAGTGATACACACGCTACTTTTATATGATAGAATATTTAATGTTTCCCTTCAATACAAAAGTATTGTAATGTCCCTTTCCCCTTCAATGTAAACAGAGCACACTCATTCTTTAAAGACCAACAAATTCCCATTTCTTCTTGAAGTATTATTTATAGCCTTCTGGCTTGGCATGAAATTCACTTTTAAAGATAAAGCAAATATGGCCAAATGTCTCTGGTCTTTCAGCTTTTCTCTATGATTGGCATTTTATTAAAAAGGATTTTAATAAATAGCAAAATGTGATAGCAAATGACTAGGTAGATGTTGAGGTATTTGGGAAAGATTCAGGGAAGAACCCAGAACTGCATGTTGCAGGAGCCAGAAGAATGCTGGAATGGCTGGAGAATAGAAGGTATGGATTAGAGGAATAGAATGTCCTTGTTCTAGACAACAAATTGTCAGAAAAGCGGACATGTGCCAGAGCAGGTAGGACTTTGGAAATCAGGAGAGACATTTGCATTTTCTTCTAAGTAGAGTTTAAGTAGAGATGTGGCATACTTCTGACTTCTATTTTCGAAAAATTTCTTTGGCTGTCATGTGGATAATTTATTACTGGGGTGCAGGATCTGAGGTCGGGAGAACAAGCTGTAGGAATCCAGGTGTGATGACTGGTTCACATAGGGTGGGTTTCAAAGAAATGAGAAAAAGCAGACATGTATGAGATATTTTGGCAGGTGGAATCCTAGTACTTGTGAACTGAATGGAGGTAATGAGGGAAAAAGGAGAAAGTTAAGGCAATTAGGGAAGGAGAATTAAGGATAGATCCTAGATTCTGGTCTTGAGCAGTTATGTAGCTGGTGATATCATTGAATATGCCAGAATAGATTGGGAGGAGGGTAAGATTTTTAGGGGAGGAAAGGGCAGGGAATAAAGAATTCTGCTTTAGCTCTATTGAATTTGAGATATCTTCTAGGCATCTAAATAGACAGAGTTCTGGAGAAGGTGGGAGAGGTTGTGATACAGACTTTACAGACCACATGTAGAGAACTTGGTCTTTGGTAGGAAAGAGTGTGGTTTCATCCCTAGCAACTGGAAGGGAAGTAGTGTCTGGGACAGACGCTGGTAGTTTGGTAGATTAGTGTTGTGAACATGAGCGGGTTTCTTTCTCATTGCTTCTAGTTTCCTGAAAGAGTATGAAGCAAGGCCAACGGTGGAAAGTATGGTAGGGGAGAGGGATATCTTGTGCATTTGAAGAACAGGAAAATATGGATACCTCATCTATGTGTTTTCCAGTTATTTATCTTACATTTGGCTGCTGTGTGCTTTGTACACCAGCCTGGACAACCTAGCAGAAGCTGGAGTTATGTTTATCCCCTCTGCACTTGTACCATTTCAGTGGGCAGGTCTAGTCTAGGTTCTGTCATTTATGGTTCATTATTCATGCACGCACCAATATTTGCTGTGTCGACTTATTGAGTAGCAGAAACTGAACATAGTCATTCTGACCTTGAGTTTTTCATCATTCCACCCTAGATTTCAGTTACATCAGAAGAGTCTATACGTAAGTGCTACCTGCCGATGAGATGGCCCATTAACGATACTGAGATTCTCTAAAGTTATGTTTTCTGAGTATAAAGCAGAAAAAAGGGCCCTTAGTCCTGTGCACACATACTAAATATTTGATCATGGAGGAATTATTTAACTTCCCATCTTTAAAACAAGGAATACAAAAATCTGATAGAGTGGGTCACACAATTATGAAAAAGTAAGGATATAAGGCTTATGAAATAGTAAACATTCAATGTTGTCATTAGACTCTAACCAAGCACAAGTATATCAGGTATTTTATTTTGTTGGGAGAATTATGAAGCCGTAATTGTTTGAAATATAACTCAGGAATCTATTCAAATAAGAAATTATATAGAATTTACTCCAAAGTAACCAATTAACACTTTTTAAAATAACTGAGAACAACTATTTTGATCTCAATATAAATCATTTACCAGTAAAAATGTAAACATATTAACTAAAACCAAATTAGAGGTTAAAAATGTAAAGGTGATAATATTTGAAGGTACAAATCAAGAACACAGATGTTATTTTGGGGGCGCCTGGGTGGCACAGCGGTTAAGCGTCTGCCTTCGGCTCAGGGCGTGATCCCGGCGTTATTGGATCGAGCCCCACATCAGGCTCCTCCGCTATGAGCCTGCTTCTTCCTCTCCCACTCCCCCTTCTTGTGTTCCCTCTCTCGCTGGCTGTCTCTATCTCTGTCAAATAAATAAATAAAATCTTAAAAAAAGTTATTTTGATCATATCAGATCTCCAGGGTTCCCACTCTCCCTCCTTAAAAACATATACATAAGTTTAGGCTGATCAGAATTATCAGTGTCTTTGCTCTGAGATCATCAAAGTCATGTGTCCAATCTAAGAATCACTGGTGACAAATGGGAGATCATAAGAGACCCAGAAAAGGGACCTCACTTATGTACCCCAAGAAAAAGAAATAAATAGCACCGGAATCAATATTTGCTTTTTCCTGTAGTTTATCTGTGTTACAGATTGTGAATGTATTTTAAAAAAATATATTGCTTAATGTAATAGTATCCATAAGTATTTCATCATGAAAAGCATTAAACATTTTAAATATATAATATGGAATATGCCTTCTTTGGTAATTATTTTTATTCACCATATTCTTGCCAACTCTAATTTTTATTAAGATAATTATTTTTATTCACCATATTTTGCTAACCCCAATTTTGTTAAGGAATTTAATACTCTCACGCTCTGGAATTTGAAATGTTCTTTTAAAAAAATTTTAACATGGTTGTTGAAGGATGGTATTACTTTTAATAAACATAGTATTCCTTATTGTTCCTAAATAAATCACTTCTTTTTATGTAGTCTGCACAGAGCATTGGAACTGATGCATAAAAATACAGCTTTTTAACTTGCAAGGTTTTTAATGCATCTTGGGCCTGCTTATTTTTGCGATTGTGTGCATTTAAAAATCACCATTTATGTTTTGTAGTCTAGCTTTTTACTGTAGTGGAAATTTGGATTCGAGACAATGGGAGCTGTGATGTACAATATATAGCCCTGCATCCAATGGAGAAAAACCACCCCTCTTGTCTGTGCTTCAGTCAGCAGGAGTTTTATTTCAGTTTGTTTAGAAGAACCAGATCCTGTCATCTGCATGGCATACAATATTTGACAGAAAAATTTTCTTTTGCCCTTTGTAGCTTGAATGCTGAATGCCACAAAACTTCTGTCTAGCTGAAGAACAGTTTAAAGTGTCATCTGTGACAATGGCAACAGTAAAACTAAATCAAATTTTAAATTATTATGCATACTAGGCTAAGAACTATTATCTGAATACCAAATAGAGCAAGACAAGTCTCTATGATTCAGATGATACAGGAAAACATTTTAAAAACAGGTATATAATAAAAACCACTTTGGGAAACTCTTTGGCATTATCTACTGAAGTGGCTATGTGTCTACTCTCTGATGCTGCGGTTCAGCCTGGAGGCATATGCCCAAGAGAAAGTTATGCTCCTCTGCACCATATACGCATCCAAGAATGCTCATAGCAGCACAATGAAATCGAGAGCGTGGAACTAACCAATGACATCAATGTTAGCATGGTAAAATATTTTGTGGGCTAGTCATATAAGAAATACCATAAAGCAGTAAAAATGAGCAAACAGCTACTGAACTTGACAGCATGAGTAAATCTTCACACATATGATTGAGCAAAAGAAATTTGACATCAAAGAGTGCATACTGCATGATTCCATTTATATAACAAAAAATTGATACAATTTATCATGTTAGAAGTTAGGATAATTGTTATCTTAGGGTGGAAATAGGAATTGAGAGGGTAGATTCTTGGGTATGGGAAATATCCTCTCTTGACCTGGATAATGGTTATAAAGTTTTTATTTATGATCGTACATGATAATATTATGATAATACATTATATGATAACACATGAATATTTTGTGATAAGTGAATCATACAAAGATAAATGTGTGCATTTTTCTCTGCATATTATATATACAAAATACATGCCATATTTAATATACATAACTTACCTATTATATATGCAGTATATATAATATGTCAGTATTTAACATATACCAATTTTTAAATATTTTAAAAGGAAGAAAAAAATCTCATGAAATAAAAAATAGTCCATTTCCTCTTCACTAGAGATAAATAAATCAATTATGTACAAGTCATGTATGGAGAATTTGTGTATATGTTAAAATAAGCTAACTCCATTTAGATTTTTTTAATCACAAAATAGAACTTTGTTACATTTTGGTCACTTTAGGAATTAAAATGAAAACTTACTTTCTTTTCCTGAACAGTCTTCAAGTATATTAACTGTAAGCAAATTTAACATAATTTAATGTGATTTTAAGGAATTTTTCTTGGTTTTCATCAAGTTCAACATTTCATTTCAATTTTAAGTTAAACCATTTTATTTTGCTCTTCCTCTGTGTGACACACTATGGTTTTTATATAATAAATTTTTTTTTTAAATTTTATTTATTCATTTGACAGAGAGACAGCCAGCGAGAGAGGGAACACAAGCAGGGGGAGTGGGAGAGGAAGAAGCAGGCTCCCAGGGGAGGAGCCTGATGTGGGGCTTGATCCCAGGACTCTGGGATCACGCCCTGAGCCGAAGGCAGACGCTTAATGACTGAGCCACCCAGGCGCCCCTATAATAAATGTTTCTAATACGGCCTCCCTGTTAGAAAATTTTGTACGTAAGAGTACTATGGATTGTAGCAAGCGAGTAGGTATGTAAACCTATAGATTACTTACCTACCACTCAAAAAGAGCATTATGAAAGGTAGAAGATTGGTATAAACGTGCCTGGCACCTGACAACTGACATGGTAATATAAAATCTAGGAAAGTGTCAGTGTTCAAATGCACAATATATTACTTTTTAAAAACTGTTTTTCATAATCCCTTGGGATGCATCATCTGGGAGGATAATAAAGGTGATACCAAGAGCTGCCATTTACTAGGCATATGCTATGTGCTAGGCACATAATGCCATGGTTGATAATATATTTGCTACCTGTATTTCTAGAAAGAGTTAATTTAAACGAGAATTTTTTTCTGCCTTAAAATTGATGAAACTATTATTACCTTGTTAAAGAGAAAATCAGCCATTTGAAAAGAATGCTATCCTTTGATGGCTATCATCTGATATTTAAAGATTCTCTTAAAAATTTGCCATCAGGGAGAATAAAAGCAAATGCAGTTATCTTACCTTAGATCTTGTAGATGTATATAAATCCACAGAAATACCTAATGTTCTGAAACTAGAAGTTTTGTTTCTGATGGCATTCCTTTCCATTATGTGATTTGAACAAGTTTAGGGAATTTTCCCATCTACTTTGTATGAAAAAAATAGATTGAGACTATTTCTTTGTCTATCTAGTTGCCTTGGAACAAGAATTAAAGAGAGGAGTTGTGGTGGACATTGTAAAATGCTTTTGCTATTTCAAGTTAGATTTTGTTTGTGAAATAATAGTGTCTGAACAAGAGACTTTCTTTTAGGAAACAAAAATGAAGTATTTTAGAGAAGAACTTATTAAAAGAAAGGACATGATGATCTTTTACATTGCTTTAAGAAGCATATGCAATAACTCTCGGGGTTGAAAATGTCAGGAAATTAATCTTAAATCAAACAGGAAAGTTAGACAGTATTAACAAGCTTGAAATAAAACAAAACACATTTATCCACCCACTCCTAATCCCTCCCAGTCATCTTCCTTTTAGGTGTCTAATGTTAATATTTTTTGACTCCTTTTTCTGATATTTTAATGATAGGTTTTTATTCATATTTCTCAATTTGTTAATTTTAGATACCATCAGTCGACATTCTGTTTTTCTAAATTACAATTTAGTTTTCTTACATCCAATCTTCCTTGACTATCCTTCTAATATAGTTACATCATATTTTATTTTTATTTTTTTAAAGATTTTATTTATTTGAGAGAGAGGGAGTGTAAGCAAGGGGAGGGCCAGAGGGGGAGGGAGAGAGAATACCAAGCAGGCCTCATGCTCAGCATGGCTCCATGCCTAACATAGGGCTTGATCTTGGGACCCTGAGATCATGACCTGAGCCAAAACCAAGAGTATGATGCTTAACTGACTGAGTCAACCAGGTGCCCCATCATTAGTATTTATATCTTATGATGTAATGTTCAGTGTTAAAATACCTTCTATTCCCGTCTTGAGAGCTATCTATGTCCTATCTTGAGAGCTTATTTTTCATTTATGTTTCCTGAGTTTCTAGTTTTTCTTGTACTTCTTGTGCTGTTATATTGTTTCCCCCCCTTCAAACATATTTTAGTATATTATTCTAAATAGCCCCACTTTTTTTTTTTTTTTTTTTTTTTTAAGATCTCTCTGCCCAAAGCCCTCGGTGTTTTGCCCGAATTTGGAGTGATTGTTCCCTAGGCTTACTATAGTGTTTTCCTATATTTGATTCACACTTTCCTCTTTTTTGGTTAATTTTTCATTTTGCTGGAGCACATCCTCAAGTAGTTTCTTAAGAAATGTTGCATGGGCAATAGACATTGAGTTTTTTTAATTTTGAATAATTATATAAAATGATAGTCACTTTTAGTTTATATGCTTATTCCTTCAAGTTTGGATAATTTTTCTGTGTGTGTGTGTGTGTGTGTGTGTGTGTGTTTTAATACAAATTCTTCTATCTCCATTTTGTATTTTTTGAAGGTCCTATTTATCAAATTTGACCTTCTTGTATTGCTGATCTATGTCATCTTTCCCCTTTTAACCTATTTTTCTTTTGTTCCTCTTTTATGACTTGACTAAGGAGCTGATTGAGATGATTGAGGAGCTGACTGAGATGATTGAGGGGGGTGTGAGGAAGGACAACAGGTTGATTAGGTAGAGAGCCAGCTGTTTTTGCTAGGGCAGTGTCAAATACAACAGTGTGCAGATTTGCTTTCCCCTCTGGGATCATGTGGTTTCTCAAAAGAGGTAACCTCCATACTTTTCCCTGGGGGAGAGACGGCTAGAAGTATTTGGGGCCACAGCTGTTCTTGACCACAAATGGAAGAAGTATTCACCTATGTAGAAAAATTTTCATTCTTTTTGTCAAATTATGTCTCTTAATAGAATCACATTTTATGAGTAACTTTTATTTCACATAAGTGATCCATTGAAGAAAACTTCACGATTTTAATTACCCTTGTAACTCTCTGAAGTTTTGCCTTTTTTGATGTGTATTTCAATGGATGGTAGGCTTAAATCCCAGGATTTGGGAAAAATCCCAGTTTTAGTCCATTTGATTATGTAGAGACCTACTTGTTAAACTGCAATATCATGCACCGAGCAAAATGTTAAATTGTTTAGCACATTATATTACTTATTCCAAAATATCTCGTCTTTGAATTGACTACTCTTCTATGTTGACTTTTCTTTGTACAAAAGTTAAAATAATTTTGGAAAGGCAAATTGTTGAGATGCTGAAATCACACTGTCATTGATTTCAAGTAGATTATAGGCTGGTAGAATTAGATATATGCCTCATGTAACATAGCTTATTTCTTAAAATTATACAGAGAGTACATGAAATTCTGGAAATAAAAATGTTTAAATGCCGAGAAGCTCTCTTCTGTTATTTTTTTCCTCCTTTGGCTACCAATATACATATATGTGTATATAGTGTAGTTAGTTCTGTACCCAGAAGAATTAGCAGCAGCCTTGGAGAGAAAAGGTAAGAGGAAGAAAGCCCTGAGCATCCCTTTGAATAGCTCAGGCAAGAACAGGTGTTATTATCCCAGGAGGAAACTGTAAGTGACTTTTTTGTAATTGGAAGTGTGTCCGGCCCTGATAAGAACTCGAGGATAAGGAAACAAGAGACTACTAGTAAACAGCCAAAAGGAAGAAAGAAAAGCTTGCTGTGTTACTCCACTTAAATATATGTCATTTCTCTAAGGACTGCAGGTTTTTACAAAGAGATGAGGGCTAATTTGGGATGCTACTTACCTCTGTTTCCAAAAGAAAAACTTTCCTCGAGAATGTGGTTTTAAGTAGGCCATGGACCAAAAGTAGGCCATAAGGCATGCCAGGCAGCTTTATGAACTTCAAGGTTCTAGGAAATTTCATCCATCGGAGAGTTCCTCAGTGTTAAACAGTTTTAGAAAAGAAATAGCAGTAAAAATTAACCATGCTAGTAGAAATCTCTCCTGCAAGAAATGACTGGATGGTAGAGCCTAAGCAGTTTTGCTGTTGTTTTGTTGGCTGGATGGTTTGCTCTGAGTATTTTCTTCTTGATTTTTACTATATAAATAAAATTTTGCAAGGCTGACAAGAGAAAATAAAGTAAGCTTTCAGGAGGCTGTAAGATAACATCATACATTTTTGAGGTTTTTAAGACTGAGATTCTATTTTGTTTTACTTAAAAGGAATGTTATAATGTCGCATATTTTTTGCTTATTCTACATTTTGCTCATTCATGAAACTTAGAAGAAATTCTGTCCATTGACAAGCTCTCATTGTGTATTCATCACCACACTAAACCCTCATTTACTCTAAAATTAAGTGTTCGATGATATGCATGTTATAAATTCATTCTCAGTTGCAAAATTTTCTTGGTGCCCAAGAAATTGAACTTTAATCACTTAGCCAGAGTTGAGCAAAAATAGTACTTCGACATACATTGTCAGCATGTTCTTAGATTTTGATAAATGTGGGCAAAATCAATAGATAGATACAAGAGGAGCGTCCAAATAAAACCCTCATACTTCAGAAGCTTTTTCTTTTTTTTTTTTTTAAAGATTTTATTTATTTATTAGAGATAGAGAGCCAGCGAGAGAGGGAACACAAGCAGGGGGAGTGGGAGAGGAAGAAGCAGGCTCATAACGGAGGAGCCTGATGTGGGGCTCGATCCCATAACGCCCGGATCACGCCCTGAGCCAAAGGCAGACGCTTAACCGCTGTGCCACCCAGGCGCCCCCAGAAGCTTTTCTTAACATAACTCACAGCTGTAGACTTTCCTTTGAATAATAAGAGAAAACTGTTTTGATAACCGGAAAGCACGAACACCGCTTTCTATTCAATGCGGACTTGTTTGCAGGAGGCAAAATAGTAACAAAATAAATACAATCACTAACTTTAAAATGCTATTGTACTTAAAGGTAATGTGGGTCCTAAAATTATTTGGTGCTTCTAGTTTAGATAGGTGGGAACACTGTTTGCCTCCACATGCCCATATCCGATTGGCACTTTGAATTTTAATTATTCCCTATAACTGGAGTCCTCTTCATCCACTTTCTTTCTTCTCTTGTAGTTATATTTAACATACCATCCTCTCAGCTCTTTCCTTTCAGACTTTCACTTTGCTTAATTCTTATCCTTTTTAAAGATAAACAAAATTTATATGCTCTCCTCTTTTGAGCATTCATGTCCATAACTGCTGCCTCATATCCATTCTCTCCTCAGCTGGTGACAATCTGCCTTCAGTTTCCAACTCTCTATAAAGCTCTTCTCATTAAGTTCACCCTTATCTTCTGAATCCAGTGAAGATTTTTCTCTGTCCTCCCTGAATTCTTTGTGGCATTTCCCATGTCTGAGCACTCCCTCTTTTTTTGAGGACTCTTTCCCATTGACTTCTGAGATGACATTTACTTTGAATTCTCTTCTGTCCTCTTAGGTCGATCCTTCTAGGTAACTTGTATATGTTCGTCTGTGTAATTCTTCCATACTGAAGTTCCTCTGAATTCCAAACTTTAGCTCCTCTTAAGTTCCATAGGCTTTCTCTGTGCATCTGCAAACACTTCCTATGCATCTGTTCCACGTGTACATGGGAGATTCTCAGGTCTAGACCTTCAACCTGACCTTTGCCCTTTCTGCATTCTTACCTGAGTGCCAACAAAGAAAACCGCAGACTATCCTCGAGTCTTCCTTCTCTTTTACCCCCACTTATAATGAATTCCAAATCTCATTGATTTTACCTTCTCATATTTCTTAAATTGTTCCTTTTTTTCTCTTTACCTGTTAGCAGTTCTCTTTAGCCATGGTTCATTTTGCTTGCATTGCTAGACTAGCACTCAGGTTTGCTCTGTTGTCCCTAGTTTTGCCAACCTCATTCAGTTATTCCTTTAATCTCCCTGCCTTTTAACATTTATCATATTGTTGTATTTATATTAGTTTGTATTATGCATTTGATTTTACTTATTTACTTATAAGTCATGTACTCCATTATTAGTTCAATAGGTACCAATTCTATATCAGTATTATTTTTGTTCTTGTCGTTCACTTCATATCATAGTACTTGTTATAAATGCTTAATATTTGTTTTTTTGTGAACAGGTGCATGAACAAATACAGTCCAACCGTTCCAAAGCTAGATGATAATAACCAAATGAGTAGTGGGGCATGGATGAGACCTACACGTTGCGTTTGGAAGGGTCTTTTAGCAGTTACTTTAGAAATAGTCTTGGAGAAGTTCTCCATATCTTCCTTGTATTTGCAAAGTTGATCTGTATTAAAAGCAGGGTAATTCAGAAATTTAATGTAGAATTTAAATACAACCTCAGTGTTGGATCTACTATAGAACTATATTATATAGTGAGTACGTGAGATAAATAAATGATGTGTGAAAAACATTTAGGAAGCATGATGAATTATTTCTCAATTTCTAGAGGAAATATAGTATGCCTAAGGCATAGATTCAACTAAACTATTGTATAGGTATAGATTTGTCTAAATAAATTCATGTTATGTCTTGGTAGAAATGAGATAGCCAAACATCTTCCCATTTTTTAATTAGGCAGACGTGTGCTAAAAGTCCATCAGAATGAAGTCAAGGGCCATGTGGAATACTTTCCTCTGACTTCTGAAAATTTAAAAATTAATTTAGTGCTAAATGGTTTTGGGATTTACAATGTATAGGAATAAGTATTGCAATGACAGCAGTTTGCCATTCCACATAGTAAGGGTCCATATCTGAGTGAATCTGCTGAGGAGTCTAGTTTGAATCTTCGGGAAAAGAGAGAACGGAGGTGTTATAAAATGTGAAATATAAGCGAAATGTGCACCTCTGCTATTTTTACATAAAACAGACCTTTCCCTTCCACTGACAAAAAAGTCATTTTTTTCTCACTCCTGGATTGCTTGTTTATCTGTATTAAGTAAATTTCTGAGAAAAGTACAAATATTCATGCACATTGTCTTTACATCTTAAAGATTATGTATTCAAACTTGCTACTACACAAAAAATAGAAGCTTACATCATGAATTTTGTTTTTATGAAGGATTTTTTAAAAATAGTGGTCTGAAAACATTATTGTTCTTTCATAAAGGTGGAGAGACCACATTTTGCTATAATATAGCTACAATTACTCTTTTCATCAATAGCTTTGTTAGTAGGTCAAGGAGAAATCTTATCTAACAAGAAGAGTCCATGGAGAAAAGAGACTAACCACATCAGAATTGAAATTAAATTGAAAAAATTTAAATCAAGGAAACCATTTTTGCTTCTTTTTGGTATGATGTGCAAATTCATGCATTTTAAATGGGAAATGGGAAATTTCATAGCCGCTGAACACCAGTGATGTGAGCTCTGTGGTCAGGATGGATGCGGGGGACAATATACCTGTGGCAGCTTTTGCTCATTTAAGGAAATTACACTCGAAACATTCTGACTACATTATAGAACCACAAGGAACTTTACAGTGATTTCTTTTTAGTGGAACAAAGTACTTGCTCTTTTTCAGCTCAGAATCATTTTCCAGTCTGCTACACTTAACAGGCGGTACAGATCCAGTCATAGAAATGTAGGTGCACACACCAGCACACACACATGCAAAATTTCACTAACACCTATGTACTTCTATGTGTGTGTCACACTTACCCACCAACTAGAATTTGTGGTTTAATTTGAATATTTACCTCATTAATAAAATGCCCTTCACTTACTCTCTCTGTATATGTGCTCAGGATTTCATATTTAATATGACACAGAATAGAATGATAGGTTATGTGAAATTGAGGTCATGGTATCAATGATCTTTCTATGATGCAGAATGAAGTAGGGACTTTGACCAGAGAGAAAAAGTATGTATGGTAATTAAATGCATTCATATTATATTAACTAAACTTGTTGAATATCGATTTCCTTGTCAAATTACATAATATTTTAATTAACACAAATACATTATCAAGTTGCAAGTAGTACACTGGTGTTTTGCATTAAGACAGTTGCAGAGATGTGCACTAACATTGAGTCTAACAGCAAGGATGAATGTAGCAGCCACATTTAGAAACCAACGCCAAGAATAGAGCTATTTACAAGCAATTAGTATATGTGTGCTTTGTAAGAAAAAGGAGAACTTATTGTGAGTGGGGATGCATTAACTCTTTCAGACATAAGGATTCTATTTCCCAAAAAAGCTCCATTCGTGTAGACAACACTTTAAGTCAGTTTTTAGCTTCCAGCTGTTTTCTGATGTTGGAAAGTGGAACACTAGGGTTTGAAATGGTTCTGGGGACACAGCCTTTCCTGTCAGGGATTCTAGCAGATGCTGATATAATTTAATATTCGTGGAAGACGGAGCAAATATAGAATAGCATCAAATTGATTTTTTGGAGTTTTCAAGCCAGATGTCCCTTGGCATTTACATGGAAGAAGTCTACTCTGTACCACGTTGCATATTTTCGTGTTCAAGTTCTCAGCCATAGTATGTAGTCATTGGTGTTTTGACAGCCATCTGCTTAGGCCTTACTTTCTCTATTCAGCCATAGCTAAAATTGAACATTTTTCATAGTGGAAAATTCCAGGTAGTTTTGATTATAGATAACTAGTATTCAATATTAAAAATAAAAGCAGTATGTATCTTTTGCTTAGTAATAACTCCTGTATTGAAAGAGAACGTCTTACAGCTGTGCAAAATAAATAAGCACTTTGAAAACAGATATCCTAATTCTTATCAATAGAGTTGATTTTAATTTTGTACAAGGCTCTAGCTAGACACTGACAGTTACAGAAATGAATAACTTTGGAATGATTAGCCCAAGGCTGGTCTCATCTTGTACATAACAAACACTCTATAAATATTTGCTGAATGAATGATAAATTAATATGTTAGAATCCATATATAATAGTTTGTAGAAATTTTTACCAACAGTTGATAGGTTTTAATATGTATAGATATACATACACATATGTATGTGTGATATGTATGTTTATATAGTGCAAGTGGATCAAAGAGTTTGATGAGATCTTTTGAACACTGACTGTATACTTTTGAACACCACATGTTAGGTGTTCCGAATTTTCAAAACTAGTATGTAATATTTTGTTCTAATGTCATGAGTATATCTACATAAATCAAATAGAATAAAAAATATTTTTTGAAATGATAAATTTTATGATATAAATTAATTGATAAGGAGTAAGAAAGGATGGGGAAATTTTTTTATCGAGAGGATGGATTTTTAGCTGATTCTGACAGAAATATTAAATTGAGAACTATGGCTAATAAATCAGATAGGGAAATTAACATAACCTAGGTGAGGTGGGTGATGAGATAGTGTTTTTTCTCCCACTTTTACTGAGGTATAATTGACATATGGTACTCTGTGTTTCCGGTGTATGGCATGATTTGACTTACACATATTGTGAAATGATTCCCACAGTAAGTTTAGTAGATTTAAAAAAAGAAAGAAAGAAAGAAAGAAAGAAAGAAAGAAAGAAAGAAAGAAAGAAAGAAAGAAAGAAAGAAAGGTGGCATTTTTTCCTTATGATGAGAACTCAGGTTTTACTCTGTTAACAGCTTTCATATACACCATGTAGCAGTGTTAACTCTAGTCCTCATCCTTAGTACTAATCTAATTTTAGAGTTAGTGTTTTCAGATTAAGATAATGAAATCATTTGACTAGAGCATGAAATTTTAATGGAGAATAATAAGAGACAAATTTAAAATAGATTTAGGTAGGGAAGGGGGTTAGAGTCAAATTACAGAATACTTGGAATACCTGGCTGAAACATTTATATTTAATCGAAGAGTCAAGTTAGAGTTATCAGAGGATCCAGAGAGGGGCAAGAACATAAAGGAAGTGGACTTCTATAGACCTTAATCTGACCATAATGCACAGGAATCTAACAAAAATGATAATTTCTGCTTTGAATAAAAATAGGGCTTTAAGCTGCATCAGTACTGATTGAAGATAATGTGAATTTAGAGCATAGTTTCGAAAAACAAGGATTAAACCTGATAATTGGAAGTTAAAAGAGAAGGATTTATCTCAGCTACTTCTAAAACAATAGGAATGCACACACACATACAAAATACCATATTTTACTCATATTTTTAAATGACAAACTATTTCTATTGCTCCCTATCATGTAACTTTTTTCGATTCATATTGAAAATCAGACTTTTATGTTGTATTCATGCATTAATTGATCTATTTATCAAATATTTCTTGAACGCTTTCTTGAGTCCATCATTACATTAAGCAGATATATTATTAAACAAGCTTTCAATTTAGTTTAGAGAAAGACAATAAACAAATATTATTATGAATATCTGGAAATCCTAAGGCCCCAAATCCATCTATCAGTTTCATAAGCATGATTTACAAGTCTGCTTCATTACTGACAGGGTAGACAAAATACATGTCTCTACAGAATAACACTTTACTGGGCATGCTCGCAGTAGCCAAGCAAATATATAGCATTCTGAAAATGTTGCTTAAATTTCTTGTTTCAACATGTTTGGGACCAGTTAATGTTTACAGTTTTGTGAGTAAATAAATCTATATAGTGAAAACATTTCATTCAATAAGTTGATCTTCTTGAGTTTTGAATAAATTTTGGAGCCTGAGGGAAACAATATGGTCCTTAAATTTAATCTTCTATGTGTGTCTAAGTTTAAGCTCCTAGTATTATCAGTGCTTTACTATTATTGTCATATTTTGAATAAACGAATTACCATTTGGATATTCTACTCTGCCCAGTAACTTCTAGCCATCACCCAATCTGGTGACAATCTCGAGATTCACTATTAATAATGAAAAATGACCAACCTTTGGCTGTCTTGACATGACTGAATCCACCAAATATATATTTCACTTCCAAAATAACCCAGGATATATTATCTAGATATGATTTTAGATGATACAGTATATTGTTACATTTACCAGTAGTAAAAAATAGATAAAATATTGTTAGATTGAAGGTGAGAACAGTAAGAGAAATGAGCAGACACCAGTCAGAAGTTTCATCGATAAAACTGAAGAGCAATTTACTTTGAAAGCAAAAATCTCATGACACTAAAATGAGATGACGAAAAAATTACACTGTGTACAAGTGTGGAGAAAAAATAGCTTGTGATACTGTAGTGATCTGAGAGCTCATTATGCATCAGCAATGAAGAGTTCTAACTACCATGCGATTAAAATACTAGAGTATAAATAAGAGTGTATCATGTGTGGTGGCATATAAAAATTCAGAAGTGGATGGAATTTTAGTAGAGTGATACTCTTGAAAAAGGAAACTGATTAGGCATATTTAATTAAAGAACAGTTACACAGCCACCTTCTGTAACGTCTTTTAAGCGAGAATGTCTCATTTTGGATATTAAAGTAAGATTGATACTCCGAAGACCAGTCAACCCTGGATGCTTATAGGGATGTTCTTCTTCAACCCCAATAATCTATATCCCAGAGTTAGTCAATTTCCCTCTATCAGTTTGACTGCCGATCAGGATTGGGAACTGAATAAGTTTTGATGTAGACAACTCGCAACCACTGCAAGTTATAAAGAGTCATATTAGTACCTCTCCTCTCTATTTGTGTCCCCAACTCACTGATGCCTGTGAAGACAAAACTCTTTTTAAAGATCTGGACATAGTTGCAATGGTATTTATTCTGGGGGAACTCTAGTGAAAATTAGAAACTTTAAAGGTGACGAAAGTTATTAAAGAACATGAACTTGATGATGAGCAGTTTCCTTACTGCCTATTAATAATTGGAGAAAAGAGACATGCTCCCAAATAATGAATTATGAGAAAAACTGGAGGGGAAAGACCCCAAAAAATCAAGGGAAATTTTTGGAAATCTTTTTAGTGAGCAGTAGAAAGCAATTTTTGGTCACACGTTGAAAGCGGTTTTTCAGAAGTTTTTGAATTTTTAAAAATCTTAACTTGATTTTTAGGCATGGCATGGTCACTTTTTTTCTCTGACCAATTGTCGATCCTTCTTGTCTCTACCCATTGACTCCGATGTGCTCGCACGCTAAAGACTGCCTCTGACTCTAGAATATGGAGTTTTCTCTCTGCAAGCTGTTGACTCAGAATCAGATCATCTCTCTAAGACCCTTATCTTTAATTTCTTCATCTCCAAACCTAGATTCCAGGTCACTATCTAGGTATGCAAGGTAAAGATTAGCTTAATCTGATTTCTCTGGATTTATACCCACCATTATTTTAGTTTACTGTCTGGACTTGACTTCTGGCCAGACTGACTTTGAATATTTTTGAAATTTTCTTCTTGCTGCCTGCTGTCACCCCCTATTTCTGTTTTTTTGTTTTTGTTTTTGTTTTGTTTTTTTTTTAAGATTTTATTTATTTGACAGAGACAGCCAGCAAGAGAGGGAACACAAGCAGGGGGAGAGGAAGAAGCAGGCTCCCAGCAGAGCAGGGAGCCCGATACAGGGCTCGATCCCAGGACTCTGGGATCACGGCCTGAGCCGAAGGCAGACACTTAATGACTGAGCCACCCAGGCGCCCCTACTTCTGGGTTTTATTTACCATATCCATTATGGAAATGTTTCTAATAAACTTTGTGCAGAAATTCTGTCATATCATTCTCTTGCAGTGGTTTGAAGCTCTGTGAAGAGGGGGTCATGCCCGTGTTGCTTATTCTTGTATAATTACTGCCTAGTTGAGCCCCTTGGCAGTTGGAGGCATTCAGTGAATATGTGTTACATATAGCTAAAGAACTGGAATTGAGTTTGCAAAACACATGTTCCTAGGGAATTAACTATCATCACTGATCTTCCATTATATTATCTATAAAATCTATAATGCCTATCCTATATCTTAGAGTTTTGTGAAAATAAATAGATAAGTGAAAATATTTTGTAATGGACAGTGCTACACATTTATTATGATCCGTGAATTGCATGGCTCAGATAAACGTTAATGGTACATGCCCCATGACAAAGAAAGGCACATGGTTTTGGTTTTGGTTTTGGTTTTTATTTGTTTTAGATCAGATATACTAGAACAAATATACTAACTCCATGTGGAATTTTTAAGAAAGAAGTTAGAATTGGTATGACTAAATCCATTCACAGAATCTCATTCATTAGTGAGACTCATTAATTTTATGCATATAAACTGAGCACCCATTTGATGTCAGTGATTCTAGTTGTCTCTGAGAATAAAAAGATTAATAAATTATAGTCTTTGTCTTCAAGGAACCTAGAGTTTAGTGGTCATTGAAAGTTGATAAAATAGTGTAAAAAATTGACAAAAACCTCATTGTATCTGAGAGTTTATATGTGCTTGGTAAATGAAAAGTATTATTAGCAACACTATGCTAAATGACTGTAAAATGCTGATTTTTCATTTCAAGTATTTACAAGAGCAAACAGAATATTTGTGAGTTTTCCTGCATATTTATGTGTGTGTTCAAACAGCTGCTAGAGAACAAAGTGTTTTGCCATAAACACTGTCAAATCTCACTTCAAAAAAATTTGTCTATAAAACACGTATTTCCATAGATATACTGAAGCTGCATAGAATTTGCTTTTAAAGCATAAAACAGAATTAGATGCTTGAGTCAGCTGTGAAGTATTTTTCATGCAACTCTCATTCTAATTCTTCACCCTATGGATCAGGCTGAGACCTGGCGCAATTTGAAAGTGATAATGCAGTAGAAAACTTTCAGAAGCAATCGGGGGGCTGGGGCGTAACTTTAACATTGTATTTATTAGAACGGCACATTTATAGCCTCCAACATTTTGTTTTGTTTTGTTTTTGTTGTTATTTTAGTAGGAAAGTATGGGGCAGGGGGGAGATAGACTGGGTTTTTGGGAAATACACCAATCAATCACTGTATCTCCTAAACCAAAAAACTTATCAACCGAACCAACCTAATCCCAGCGAGATTTCAAAGTGACTTACAACAAAACACAAAAGACGGTTTTGTTTATTTTCTAAGACAGAAGCTGAGAAACTACCCAGAGGTAGGGATTTGAGTTTAGGAAGACAATTAACACAATAAACTTTAAGGGAATATTGGTTTTAGCCCTTGATGCTAACGTTATCTCTGTGTTGTCAAGTCACCAAAACGATGATAGAACTATTTCTGTGCAGGAGGGTGGTTTTTGTTTTTTGTTTTTTGGTGTGTTGTTTTTTTATGTTTTGCTTTTTTCATGATGTATTCTTTTTATATTTTGACAAAGGGAAGTTTTTCACTTCTTCAGAAGAGGCATACCACGTATGTCCTAAATTCTAAGACGAATTTTTCCTTGGGGATGATTTTGGAGCACCTTTATGTGTCTGGCCCTGGCTGGGCTCCGAGAATACAGTGTAAACAAAGTAAACAAGTAAACTTCGCTTCTTCTGTCAGGGAGCGTCTGTTCCAGCAAGAGAGATAGACCATGGATAAATAATCATTACATAAAATTACACATTGTGATCAGTGTTACAGAGGAGAAGTAAGGCATAATTCGGGATTGTAATGCGGCACTGTTTTGAAAGGGTTAGCAAAGATCTCGGAGGGAGTAAGATATCAGGAGGAAAGACTCACGGAAGATTAGGAGGTATGAAGAGTAGAGGAAAGTTAAGGAGCAGAGATATCTAGGCAAAGTCCTGAGGGAGGAAAAAAGCAGAACCTCGTTCTAGAAACTGACTCAAGGCAGTATTCCTTCAATGTAATGAGAGGATATTGTAAACCAGGATAATAATTTTGAATTTTAACCTAAATCCATTACAAGATTTTTAAGAGCAGTGACTTGGTCACATTTGCACCTTAAGAAAATCCAGTTTATTAAAAATGGGTCGGAAAAAAGCAGAGGGTAAACAGGAGTCCGTTTGAGAGGCTCTTGCTGACGTCCAGATGTTAGAAATGCTGTAACGTGGCCCCAAGTGTTGGTGGTGGCGCTAGAGAGCAGGTAGAGCTGACGTTCATGTCGGAGTTACTGTAGTATTTATGGAGGAGTGGCAGCGACAATGACTGTAGCTTTCCCTGTGAGACACCAGGGAGGTAACGTGGAACGTGTTGAGCTAGAGAGAAGTTAGGAGCAGCCAATTGGGGGAGGGAGTGCGGTGTGGGGATCGTGGTAGTGCTGGAGCATAGGAAATCATGAGCTCTGCTTTGGGTAAAGTTTGAGATGTTTGTGAGACATCTAAGTGGAGGTGTCAACCAGCATTTGGATAAGAAGGCCTGTAGCTTCAAAAAGATATCTGGCCTGGAGATATAACTTGGGAGTCGTTGTCTATGCAGACGGTATGTAAATGGCTTAGAAGCAGAGGAGATTATTTGGGGAGGAGAACGAAATGAGAAAAGGATACAGGATCAAGCCCTGAGGAACTCTTATACTTACTAATAAAAACAAATGAAAAAGAGCAAAGCAAATGAATGTAACTTTTCTTTCTTTTTTTTTTTTTTTATTTTATTTATTTGACAGAGAGACAGCCAGCCAGCGAGAGAGGGAACACATGCAGGGGAGTGGGAGAGGAAGAAGCAGGCTCATAGCAGAGGAGCCTGATGTGGGGCTCGATCCCATAACGCCGGGATCACGCCCTGAGCCGAAGGCAGACGCTTAACCGCTGTGCCACCCAGGCGCCCCTCTTTCTTTTTTTCTAAGTCTTTTAAGCCGGGGGGAACACAATGTAGAGCAGTGTTTTTTAATATATCTGTTTCATCATTAGAGATAAGAAACTGTCTAGCAGTCCTTAAAGAGCAGGGCCCATGGGGAACAGCGTCTTTCCTGCTGCCATGGTATGCATCAAAGCTTACATGAGCCCTTCTGATATTTTTGTTTGAGAGATGCAAATGCAAGCTCATGCTCCTTGCATAGCAATTAGCTTCGAGATTTATCATATTTTTATTTTTTACATTTTGGATTGTTAACCTCAGATAGACACAAAGTTTTCGATTTGTTTTCAGTAGTACAAACACCTCTATTATAGGGTAATTGCCAATTTAAGGTTCTCCATTTCATTTTCGGGGACTTAAAAGTGCTTTGCATTTCCTTGCCTTGCCTTTTTTACTTCTCATTTTGAGTTTGCAGGCAGACCTGCCAAAGAGACATCTAGTTTATAGGTCTGGTTTTGTAAGCCAGGCAGAAGAGAGCAGATACTGAACATATGTTCCGCTGATATTGATGAAGTGAGGTTGGAAGAAGTTGGAAGCAGTCTATTTCTCCCCAACTGCCACCCCCTCAAGGAATATTTTGGGTACCCTTATGGTAGAACATTCTAAATAAGTATCCTAGCTATAATAATTATTTCTCATCATAGGATTTTGAAAACCTTTCAGATGAATCAGGATTGTTCTACAAGTAGAACATTAAAAAAACAAAACAAAGTAGTTTGTAGATTCTAATTTTACATGGATAGTGGATAAGATTTCCATGCAGAGTGGAAGGACGGGAGATTTTGTGATCGGAGCAGTCCACTGGATACTCAATAAGCGATGGAAATGGGAGTAGGAGGGACCTGTATTTTGGGGAGGTAAATTTGAAATGAGATAAAGAATCTATTCAACCTAGCCCAAGAATGATAATTTGCTAAATGTGATATTTTTGTTGTTCTGTATTTCAAAAAGTTTTTATTGATCAGAGGTAGTGTGTTCAACTTCAATTTACCAGGCATAGGATAGTTAGAGTTGGTTTTGAAAAAACTAGGGAGTTTGAAGATGTTTGGGTACAAATGCCTTACCTGAAGTCATTGTTATGGAGACACATTGTTATGTCCCTTCCTGGTGTTATCTGTTAGTGTTCTTACCAGAGATCTGGGTTACAGTGGCAGTTATTATCTGTGTATGCATAAGCTTTTGGTTACGGCAAATTCATGATGTGATCCTGTTTTAATAAGATAAATAATACCCTTTGTGAGGAATTTAATAAAATCCTATAGTGCTTGTCCGGGTCAAGTGGCTAGATGTCATCTGAGTCCATAATGGCCTTCATAGTCCTTATTTTAGTAAGAATATTTACTATGTAGAGTGATATTGATATTCAATAAGCAAAACAGGCTCAAGAGCCATTGGAGTACATATGGGTACATTGGGTTTATTTCTGATGATAATGAAAATACTTACATTTTCTTCTTAATCTGTTTAGATGGAAGGGAGTAAACAATTTTTAAAATTAATTCCAGAGAGGGCCATGTACTGTTTTCTTATTTAAAAAGAAGAAAGAGGGGCGCCTGGGTGGCACAGCGGTTAAGCGTCTGCCTTCGGCTCAAGGCGTGATCCCGGCGTTGTGGGATCAAGCCCCACATCAGGCTCCTCCGCTATGAGGCTGCTTCTTCCTCTCCTACTCTCCCTTCCTGTGTTCCCTCTCTCGCTGGCTGTCTCTATCTCTGTCAAATAAATAAATAAAATCTTAAAAAAAATTAAAAAAAAATAAAAAATAAAAAGAAGAAAGAACACCAAACCAACTCAGAAACCTCCAAAAATATCCTTTTATTTTGGAAGCTGGAAAGGGCAGAACTAAGTAACAGTACAAGACAAATTTGAAAGGCCTATAAATGCAAGTCAAGACTAGAATACATGCTCTCTTTGTTTCTTTCTTTCTTTTTCCTTTCTTTCTTTTTTTCTCTCTGAACAACTAGATTCAGCATTATTTTTTTTCTAGCTTACAAGCATTGTTGTGTCTGGATGGCTATTAGTTCAAATTGGACTGATTTTCTAGTTCTCTCAAACTCGTCATCTGCATCATGTATCAAGAGCATTGAGTTACTTCCTGCAGTGCACAGCTGGAAATCATTCTCTTTGGCAACATTTTGTTTTATCCCGTTTTTGTTTTATACCAGTGTGTTCCCACACACCCACATAGCTCAGAATTTCAACAGACAAGTATCTCCTTTTCTTCCTTGATGTGTCTTAGAACATTTTAAATTGGCAGGTTCTCTTTTGTCTTTCAAATACTGAACCACTTGCAAACAGCTCTGTTTGCTTGCATGAATATTTTTAACAATACTCCACAGACCTGAAAGACTTAAATGGAAAGTTAGAGACATTCAAACAGACAGGTTCCTCTTATTCTTTGAGAGGTGATAGGTGCTTGGCAAGAACAAGCCGGAGAAATATCACGTACTAAGACAAGGATGATTAAAAGGGGGAGAGGGAGAGATACATAATGTATTGTTGTGAACAATATATGATGATTTTTTAAAGTTAATAAGAAATTGACTATATTATATTGAAGAGAAGTCATTGACTAGATGACTTTTTCATAGCCATTCTCTATGTACCATCTGTTATCAATTATGTCAGTGATGGTCTTTGCAAGCTGGACTATAGATGTTAACAAGCAGCATGATTTGAGAAATTAAAATGCATATATTATGTATATGAATATATAAACATATATATCAATATCTCTGAGTAGTAATAACAAATTGTAATATGCTAGGCACAGACAATGAAGACGACTACTCCACAATATTCACTTACTTTAGTATTTAAACTGATGAAAACAAGAAATATATATTTAGAAATTATTTTTGACCGACTACATTAGAAAGATTTTCTTTAGAGACATGAGATAGGTTATCATCATTTCAAGTGATGGTTTACCAAACTTCACACGGTTCAGGGTAATCAAAAAAGAGCACATGAAGAAGAAGAAGGAAAAAAAGGAAACTTCCACCAGAAGCAGAATTTTTAAAGTGGCCACTTCTGATTGTGATCCTTGTATAAGCATTGGGTCTTTATGTAACTAATTGTGATAGTTGTCACTACTACTGTTCCTTCACATTTTGTCCTAAAGATGTTAATTGAAGCAACTGCCTCTTTGTTTTATTTATTTTATTATTTTTGCCTCCTTATTACAATAAAACTACCCTCTTGATCTTTGTATATGTACACCTGCACACATCCTTGTGTGTATGTGCGTCTTTATGTGTGTGTGTGAGTGTAGGGGACCATATGAACATAATTTAGGGTCTTCGTATCCACCTGGCTTCTTGACCAGAAGCAACAGAAATCACCAACATTGTTTAACTTAAGCAGAAATGTATTTGAAGGAATTTGCAGAATTGTCGGAAAGTTCTGAACACAAGGCTTGGGAGATGGTGCTCATCAAGGCCATTTCACTGCCTTGAATTATTCACTGCCTGAATAATCTAGGCAGGGTCTTTTTACAGATGTTGCCCTTAACCCCTTACTTCCCCACGACCATTGGTACTTTTATCTCAGTCACTGTCATCTTATTTTTCTTATTCCCCAGCCCTATTCTTCAAGGGCTTGAGATGCAGAGTCCTAGGCGAAAGTCATGTGCATATGCCCAAGCCACTAAAGAAAGGGAAGAAGAAAGATCTCCCCTACTTGCACTTCCTTATCAGGAGGGTGTGTCCTACCCTCTGTACTAAGTACAATGGCAATTACTTAGGAATACAAAGGGAGGCTGGATGTTGGACAGGGAAGAAATGATAAAGATCCACCATGTTTTCAAATCTCTTGGGTTCTTTGAATTATTTCACTGAGCTAGAGTGCCAAAACAGAGTCCTACATTTCTACCAAATCTAGGGTCTGATCAGTTTAATGGCTTTGGTTTGCCAGATTTCTCTCTGGAAATCTAATCAAGTGCATCTATTTCTTCTCATTGGATAAATTTAAATTTGAGTGTTGTTACAGGCTAGTGTTATCTCTATACTCAATGATGTTATAGAGTAGAAATCCATCGTAAAGGGTATTAACATTTCAGTGTGATGACGGTTATAATAAAATATCAACTAAGTACTATGTAGACACCAAGAAGGAAACAACAGATTTTGTGTGGCAAAGTCAGGAAATACTTTGACAGAGCAGGGATACTTGAGCTGGGTCATGAAAGGTGAGTGGATGACCATGGCACAGAAAAAGTAAGATACTGTGGGATGGATGAGATAGCGGATGCTGCACGACAAAGAATTTTCAGAGCACCTAGTGTAGTTGTAAAGAGTAAGAGGTCAGTACACGTGACATATACAGATTAGTTTAGGGAGGTAGATAGGGGCCTAGTTATAAATGTACGGAGGACCAAGGAGTGGCTGCTTTACTATAGGCAACATAGAGGTCTTGGAAAAAAAAAGTGATGTGATCAGACTAAATTTTTAGGAAGATAATTTTCATGACACTGTGGAAGATGAACAGAAGTGGAGTCATGCAGCAAGACTAGTTAGGGGCCATTGCGGTAGAGGTAAGATAGGATAGGATATCCTTATATAAAAGTATAGACAGACAGATGAGGAGAGAATGTTAAACTAGAGACAAAAAAAAAGATGGAAGCAGAGATCTTAGCATGGTGAGAAATAAGACATATTTGTTCTCAAAGTACCTTTTAACATTTTCTGATTCCTATGGTGTAATATTAAGGCTGGTTTATGTTCACCTCTTGAGTGTGAGTGGCAGAAAACTGGGGGATAAAAATAACCGAATCAGTTAGCAGTATTTTTGTGGTTTGTCTTCGTGAAGTGATGGAGATGAGCACGTGGAACAGGTGGATGCCTTGAACTTTTTTTTAATTTTATTTATTTATTTTTAAAGATTTTATTTATTTATTCGACAGAGATAGAGACAGGCAGCGAGAGAGGGAACACAAGCAGGGGGAGTGGGAGAGGAAGAAGCAGGCTCATAGCGGAGGAGCCTGATGTGGGGCTCGATCCCATAACGCCGGGATCACGCCCTGAGCCGAAGGCAGACGCTTAACCACTGTGCCACCCAGGCGCCCCATATTTATTTATTTATTTGACAGAGAGAGACAGCCAGAGAGAGAGGGAATTCAAGCAGGGGAGTGGAAGAGGAAGAAGCAGGCTCCCAGCGGAGGAGCCTGATGTGGGTCTCGATCCCAGAACGCCGGGATCACGCCCTGAGCGGAAGGCAGACGCTTAATGACTGCGCCAGCCAGGCGCCCCGCCTTGAACTTTTAAAAAAAGAATGTATAAGTGAGGAGAGGAACTGATTTGTAAATAGCAGTTAGAAGCCAGGAGGAGGCTATTTTTCCTCTCCCAGTGGTTCTAGGGATCCACTGGGGAGATCTACAGAGTGTCACTGTCAGAGGAAATCAAGGCTTCAATTACAATAAGAAGGCTGAAGAAGTGCTTTCTTAAAACAGAGAAATTTGGAAATAAATTTTAGGACTTACAAAACCATGATGGAAGTTGGCCTGCGAGAGTGCATATGGACGGGAAGGGACAACTGGATGTCGTAAAACTGAGGAATGGTGTAGGAGGTGGAAGGAATTTTCGTTTAGAGCAGGGAGGGGAGTGAGGCTGGCGGGTCTAATTAATTCTAATCCATTTGGGATTACAGTAACTGGGTTTGAAAACTAGCAGTGCCATTTAGATTCTGGGAATTATTTTCTTCATTCGTAAAATTTAAATTCTCTTGAGGGGTCTTTGAGCTGAATTCTTTTTGCTACCAGATAACAGGCTTCTAGTTCTTCACCTAGAGAAATACCAACTAAAGCCTAAGAAACCAGTCTGAACTGCTCCATGCAGCAGATCGCGTTGAATGCATTTCTCCCCGACTCACTTGTAGTTCTTCAAAAGACAACACTATGTATTAAATATGATTCGAAGTCAAAGTTCTTTATTTTTATGAAATAAAAGCTGGAAGGATTGGAAAGCTGTACAAGGAAAACAGAGTCCCCTGCTGACTGCTGGCCTGCTGGGGTCTTGGAGAGACTTTCAGCTGTTTTGCTGATACTCTGCTTGCGTTTGCTGGTTTCCACTGATTCTAAAGGGGATTGAAAAAACAATTTTCCTCTGTGGTATCCAGCAAACTTTTCCACATTTGATTTAAGAAATGTCAATTTAGGGGCACCTGGGTGGCTCAGTCGTTAAGCGTCTGCCTTCGGCTTGGGGCATGATCCTGGTGTTATGGTATCGAGCCCCACATCAGGCTCCTCCGCCGGGAGCCTGCTTCTTCCTCTCCCACTCCTCCTGCTTGTGTTCCCTCTCTCGCTGGCTGTCTCTATCTCTGTCGAATAAATAAATCTTAAAAAAAAAAAAAAAAAGAAATGTCAATTTAAAACTTTATTGTTACTGCTATTGACAATTTATAAAAGCGAAAAAAATGATATAAATCACATATATACATATGTGCATCTACATATGTGTATATGTATAGCTGGTTATATATAGATATATACATACACACATATATATGCATGTATAATATTTCTATAGGTTCTTAGCCAAATTTTATTGAAATTTCCTCACATACAGAGAAGTTGAAAGAATCATATAGTAAACACTCATACGCTCAGCATCTAGATTCTAAAATTAATATCTCGCTATATTTGCTTTATTATACATCTATTCATCTGTACACAACTGTCTATCATATATTTTGATCCCTTGGAAACTTCATTCCTCAGCTCTTCATCATGAATATCATTAGGATTCAATATTGGTTTACTTTCTTTTTTAAGGTCAAACGTACCTATGGTGAAATGCACAAGTCCTCACTGGGTGTAGCATGCACTCATTGAGTGTAACATTCAATAAGCTTTAACAAATGTACACACTTGTATAACACAAACCCCTATCAGGAGTATTACCGTCACCCCAGAAATGGTCTTATGCTTCTTTGCAGTCAGTCTCTAACCCTCAAATCAACCAGTTTTTTTCTGTTTTATTTTCCCAATAGATTTGTCTGTTCTAAAAAGTCAAATAAATAAATAATAGGATATGCACTCTTTTTTGTAAAGCTTCTTTTATTTGGCAAAATGCTTTTGAGAGTCATCTCGTTCCATGTATCAGTAGTTTGCTCTACGTTAGAGCTGAATAGTATCCCATTGTGTGAATAAGCCACAGTTTCTGCATCAGTTCTCCCACTGATAAAAACCTGAGCTGTTTCCAGATTTGGTTATTATGATAAGAGCTTCCATGAACATTTTTGCATAGATCTTTTCATGGGCATGTACTATTATTTCTCTTGGGATTTTACCTAAGGGTAGAATGTCAGGGTCATGAAGTAGGTCTAGGTTTAAATTTATTAAAAAACTGCCTAACTCTTTTCTAATGTAGTAGTACTAATTTATGCTCCCGACAGTAATGGGGTAGAGTTCCGGTTGCTCCACAAACTTTCAAACATTTGATGCTGTCAATCTTTTTAATAATCTACCACTTACTGTAAAGCATAAGAACCTTGAAAATATGTAGGCCTACTTACCATGATCTCTCCACCCACCATTTCTTTGTTATAATTGTCATCTGTATTACATTAACATACATTGTCTCACTCCCTGGCCCCTGCAAAGTTATAATTTTTCCTTTAAACATTAAAATGGTTTTAAAGACTTGGAAAAAAGTCTCACTTTATATTCAAGTTTACTTACACTTTTTTTCTCTCATCTCAATTTTCTATTAATCCCATGCTGTGATTTTTTTAATACTCTAGATACTGCATTTTTCAGTCCTAGAATTTATATTTGTTTTTGTTTTTTGGTTTTTGTTATTGGTAGTTTCTATTCCTCTACTTGGATTTCCTATTTGTCTTTTCATTATAAGCATATTTTTGGGTGTCCTTGATCAGAGGTTTAAAGGTGCTTAAAAATGTTTGTATGCTAACTCCAACATCGGGTTGATATCAGTGTTGGTCTTTATTCATTGCTTTTCTTTAAATGTGGGTAGCATTTTATTGTTTCTTTGTAAGTTTAATATTTTTTTTTAAAAATGCAGTCTGGACATTGTGAATGATATATTGTAGAAACCCAGGATTCTGTTATGTTTTTCTGAAGAATAGTCTTCCATTTTTAGTTTTTGTGTTATATCGGTTGGCTATCTTCTGTGGACTCAAACACTAAACTTTACTCTCCCCTGGGGAATGCAGCTACTGTGGATTCCTGTTTTGTTCTTTTAGCCCCAGTTGGAGTACAGGCTGGGCCATATTCAGGTCTGGCATCAGTGAAGGATTTAGGAAGTGTTCATACACATATTTTAGGCTCCTTTTATGTGTTTTTCTCTTTTCCAGCATTTTTTCTTCACTTTATCGCAGCTATGGTTGTTCTTAGTTGTGTTCTCTGGTTTTTAAGATTGTTTAGAAAAAGACAGACAGGTGAAAGAAACTGTGGAATTCCGTTTGCCACTGTGCCTGGTGCAGTTTGAAACACATTCAATATCTTCCTTTTTCTAAGCATACACATCCTTTCCACCTTACCTGTTTTGGGTTGTCCTCCATTGTTTTCAGGCATTTGGTTTTTTTTTTTTTTTTTTTTTTTTTAATATTTTGTTCAGAATTCATAGCTGTAACCTGTGAGGGGTTTGGTTCTTTGGAAGCTACTCCACAATTATTAACAGTAAAACCTCTATACGCAGTTTTTAAAAATGGTTCTGCCCTTTGAAACCAGAGTGTGGGATTTTGAGGTTACAAATCATCACAATCATGCAAATGTGTACGAACGCACCACAGTATTTGGACTAGCAAGTGTAGTATAAAAACATCCAAGTGAAAATTTGGGGAATTTTCTACATGTTTGCCATATTGTAAACAATTTCTATTTTTCACATGCTATAACAGCTTTTTCTAGACTATTTATTAAATATATACATTATATAACGGAATGTATATTATTTTCTATATAGCAATCATATTCTAATCTCTAACAAAAATATATAATATAGGAAGAGTAAACATTATTTGTTTTTGTTCAGACTTTGTTCGTTATGCCACAAATCCAAGTAAATTTACTTAGTCTAGATACTATTCAGAAAAAAAAATGTCAGTCATAATCGTATGGGTAATGATGACTGGCTTTTATGTCATTAACATTACATGACCTCAAATTGAATTAAGAGGCTGTAAGTCAATACTCTATAAAGGTTCACCAGCTATTTGTAGTTCATTTACACTCACAGTGTTTACATACCTTAACCGAGCAACCCATATTGAATATAGCAATAAATATTGCTCTGCCGCTTTTGAATGGGAATAAACAGGTACAGCTTAATAGATTTAACATATAATGAAAATGGGCTGCAATCTATAATACAACCTGCTGAAGACTCAATAAAAGCTCAGATATTGACTGACTCTTCAAATTGGTTGTTAGCAACTAATTGGAGACCTTCCCTGACCAATATACTTTACTGATTTTTTAAAAAAATAAACAGCAAAATAGCTGATAAAATTTCAAAAGGCCACTGTTCCTAGGCCACAAAGCAAGGCAATTAAATCAAAAAGGTTAATTTTGAGCACATGATCAATAAGGGTAACAAACAAATCGATGGAAAGAACTGAAAGATAATAAATGTAAACTTTATTAATATCTTTGTTTATGAGTAGAAAGGTCTATGAAGCAACAACGGGGTGGCGACCGGGCAAGTTATTTCTTCTATTAAATATGTAAAGTGATAAGCTGAGGACCAGGTTTTGGCTCTTCTTGATGCCCTGTTAAGAATAAGTCTTCTAATCGGTAGGGGAAGGAAGGGATAAAGAAAGGGGGGTAATCAGAAGGGGGAATGAAGCATGAGACTATGGACTATGAGAAACAAACTGAGGGCCTCAGAGGGGAGGGGGGGTGGGGGAATGGGATAGAGTGGTGATGGGTAGTAAGGAGGGCACGTATTGCATGGTGCACTGGGTGTTATACGCAACTAATGAATCCTCGAACTTTACATCGGAAACCGGGGATGTACTGTAATGTGACTAACATAATAAAAAAACATTAAAATAAAAAAAAAAGAATAAGTCTTCTAGGTTAAAGGGCTGAGTTCAAATCTTAGTTTTCAATCTTACTAATTCATAATTTTGTGCAAATTGTATATCTTCTTTGAGCTGCATTCTCTTTATTTGTAAAATGAGACTGATAAAGTCTACACAACAGGATGACCGAGAGATTAAGTCCTATCACTTAATGAATATGAAATAGCTTCTGAAACGGTGTTACTCCTCTACCTGTCATTCTTTTAGAGCCATGTCATTTCACTCACATTTTATTCATTTAATTCTGTGGGTGAATTGGGGTGTAATCCAATTCTCTATTTTCAGACCCTACAATATACAGTAAAAGAGTTTTAACCAGCCATCTTTCCTTTCTGGCCCCCTCCCATGATTACTCAGACCTGAGAAAGTACAGGTCCAGCCAACTCAAATCAGGTCCCACACAGGGCCGCACCAAAGCAGGTCCATACCTCTGAAACAGACTCAAGGTCAGGGTCAAAGTCAAAACTAGTCAGAGCTGAGGGAGAAGACAAAGATCACAGAACAAAACTGACAGTGTCCTGGAGCAGTTTTAGAGATGGATGGCCACACCTGAGATGGCTTTTGTATAAGTAAACTGGTTTTGTTTGGAGGGATTAGGAAGGGTTGAGTACCTAAACTTAATCTTCAGGCCAGCAAGACAAGAGAGGTAGTTTTGTCCTGAAAGCAGGATGCGCGGCATATGGGCATATGTCTCCCTTCTAATTACCTACTTTGTCCTACACTATACATTTAAATTAAAAAGACCTGGGAAAAACCCACTAAAACAAATTACTAACAGTGACAAATAGGCAGCGGTTTGTTTTGATGTATATGTGAACCATTACGTATACCCCGTGTAATCTATATGTGTCTAGATCTGAAGCCATATCTGTATCTGTATATCTATATACCTGGATCTGTATCCATGTCTAAACAATCACCTAATCTAACAGGTTAAAACAATTACAAAGTCAACAACTCCATTACTCACTCAAAATTCACATAAGCTTTCAGAAACAAGTCCATACTCATGCTGTTCCCTCTGCCTGCTGTTTGCTCTTCCCTTCTTCCTTTTTTCTACCAGATAAACTATTATTTCTCCTTTGAGATTCAGCTCAGATCACTTTTCACAATAAGCCTATCTTAATAGTGTTTTCATTCTCAAATATTTTATGGTATCTGGCATACAGTACTCAGTGCATATTTGATGAAATAATAATTGTATGGTTAAATGCAAAATGGCGATGGATGACAGAAGAGAAAGACAGACAAACTTTATTTAATCATATATCATTTACCAATCCAGAGAATAAAATAAGGTAAAGAGATAATGTTTTGGGAATGATCAAATTATTTTAAAAGTCATAATGTGGTGAACCTCACAAAACTGAGGTAGTCTCCAATAAGCCTGCATATATAAGTAAAACTAAAGAAAAAGATAGTAACATTTGTACTTATTGTACTTTACCATTTAGAAAACACTCTACATTTCCTCATGAAATATGTAACAGTGGCATTATGAATGGCTAATATTTTTCTGACCAGTGATCATCTGATCATATTAGCTGTACTCATGTCACATTGGCAGAATGTCTCATTGAGTGAGGTCACAGCATACAGATGAGGGAAATGAGGTGGTTGGGGAAATAAACTTATTGGGAAGAATGAATAAGATAGTGACTGCAACTGAATAAAAAAGTAAGTTCTATCTCTAAAGGCAAGGGAAACAAAAGTAAAAATGATCTGTTGGGACTTCATCAAGATAAAAAGCTTCTGCATGGCAAAGGAAACAGCAAAACTAAAAGGCAACTTATGGAATGGGAGAAGATATTTGCAAATGACATAACAGATAAAGGGGCTCATATCCAAGATCTATAAAGAATTTCTAAAACTCAACCAAGAGGCAAAATATCCAGTCAAGAAAAGGGCAGAAGATATGAACAGACCCTTCTCCAAAAAAGACATAGAAATGACTAACAGACACATGAAAAAAATGCTCCACATCACTTGCCATCAGGGAAGGGCAAATCAAAGCCACAATGAGATATTCCTCAAGAAGTTAATAGTGGAGCTACCCTATGACTCAGCAATTGCACTCCTGGGTATTTACCCCAAAGATACAGATGTAGTGAAAAGAAGGGACACATGCACCCCAATGTTCATAGCAGCAATGTCCACAGTAGCCAAACTGTGGAAGGAGCTGAGATGCCCTTCAACAGATGACTGGATAAAGAGGATGTTGTTCATATACACAATGGAATATTACTCAGCCATCAGAAGGAATGAATACCCACCATTTGCATCTACATGGATGGAACTGAAGGGGATTATGCTAAGTGAAATAAGTCAAGCAGAGAAAGAAAATTATAATATGGTTTCACTAATATGTGGAATATAAGGAATAACGCAGAGGACCATAGGGGAAAGAAGGGAAAAGTGAAGGAGAAGAAATCAGAGAGGGAGACAAATCATGAGAGATCCAGACTCTGGGAAAAAAATTGAGGGTTGCAGAAGGGAAGGCGGTGGGGGGATGGGGTAACTGGGTAATGGGCCTTAAGGAGGGCACATGATCGGATGAGCACTGTGTATTATATGCAATTAATGAATCATTGAACACTACACCAAAAACTAACAATGTACTATATGTTGGCTAATTGAACTTAATAAAAAAAAAAAAAATTCCTCCAAAAAAAAAAAAAAAAGTAAGGTCTGAACATCTGGCAAATAAGGAAAAATTGGAAACCCCAAGTAACTATTAGCTGGAGAAAAGCACAAGGCAGGAGGGCCAGGAAGGTGGGGGCGTGGCTAGATTGGAGCAGCAGAACCAGAGTGTTTTTAAAGGCTGGTAAAGTGAGGTGAGAGATTGTTTGGAGTCAGCTTTTTGGGAGACCCTGAGAATGACTGAGATGATAAATGTGGTCTTGCCTGGTCTTATGAATTCACTTACCTCTTTGAAATTGTTGAGAGTGATTACGAACGAGAGCAAAATTATTTAAAAATCTTTTTTTATCTGCTGTACTGATATTTCTTTCAATGCAGTTCTAAGATCAACCAGGAGCACAAGTTAGCACAAGATTTATGTAGTTTCATATGATATAGTAGAGAATATGCAGTATAGTGATTAAGAGGATAGACTCTGGAGCGAGATTTCTTGGGCTCAAGTCACAGCTCTGCTATTTGCTAGCTGCAATCCTGGGCAAGTTACTGAACATCTCAATAAAATAAGGGTAATAATAGCATGTGGCTCATAAGAGTATCGCTTGTAGCAAATTAGTCCAGGAAGGTAGATTGCTAGAACAGTGCCTGACAGAATAGTGCCTGGAACATTATAAACATTCAGTGATGCTGATGGTGAGGATGAGGATGAAGATGCAGATAATGCAAAGAACATTTATGTGGCCAGTGTTTATAATCTGTTCATTTTACAAATGTATTCGGTACTTACTCCGTACCTAGCAGGTGCTAAGATTTGAAGATAGGGAAGAAAACACTTATGAACTCAAAACTCAAGGGATCTCAGTAAAACACTGGGACATAAGAATTAATAAAGAACTTTCTATCAGAGGTTGAGTTAATGTAGACCTACGTGGCACATGTATGGAGTAGAGACCACCTAGATGGTTAGCATGTTCCTTATACAAATTGAGTCAAATTATCTGTAATTTCACATGTACTTTCTCCAAGACAAGTTTTTCAGTTAGAGTGGCTTCTGATAAATGACTTTACTATATTGTCATTGAAAAGGGATCCATAAGATGCAAATACTAGACATGTATGAAACATTGACATTGAGTTGTAGAAAGTAAAGACCTGAGTTCACGTGGAATAAAGGGCCTTCTCACTCTACACTGAGATGGGTCTTTGTGATTTTATCTGAGCAAGCTTAAACTTCTGTTGTATCTAAGAAATAATTTCTGGTATGATAATGGACTACTATACTTATTGTTTCTGATAATATATTGCTATACAATATGGCCTTAGAACACAGAAGGCAGTAAAGAATGCTTTTCCAAAATCTTTCATCATTTGCTATTTTCTCCAGTTTGCGTATAAAGGAATTATAACAACCACTTAATGCTAAATAATAATTGGAACATAAAAATGACCACAGAAAACATAAATGCAAACTTGTGCAAAATCTTTACATATGACTATAGTTTACTACTAGATATAAAATAGCTGAAATGGAAGATGGATCTTTTGCCAACAACATGAACAGAAGATTTTTTTTTTTAAGTGTGTGTTAGAGACGGAACTTTCTTCCTAATTAAGTATTAGAGGTTAAAGATTAAGAAGATAGGTTTAGATTTTATATTTAAGACCCAAAAAGAGATGTTCGTTTGAGAACACATGCTATTTATATAGAGTGCTTAATTAAGTCAGATATTCAATTATCACCGATTATTTAATTTTCGATTAGTTTAATGCTCTGAAAAATATCCTATCTTAATTTTCATCCTAAAATGCAGAAAAATCATACCATGTTGTTTCTGGTCCACACATCTTCATTTGTCCTTCTTTTTCAGGTTTATTCCCTGCTGTCCTGAATCTTGCTTCTAATGCTCTTATCACCACAAATGCAACATGTGGAGAAAGAGGACCTGAAATGTATTGCAAATTGGTAGAGCATGTCCCTGGGCAGCCCGTGAGGAACCCCCAATGTCGAATCTGCAATCAAAACAGCAGCAATCCATTCCGTATGTATTTTAATATGTATTTGCTTGGCACTAGCTAGAATCTGTAACTGAGAGACTTTGAGGTGAAGTTGCATTAAAGTCAAAGGGTTTGTGGTCCCCCAAATTCCTAGAACTTTTCTTCCCTTGGGAGCTTTTTTATACCCTTTCTCTACCATCTGACAAACATCATTGGAGTTCTATATGTACCAGGTATAGTACCTGAGAATTTTCTAGCTGAAGACCTGTATCAGTCATTAGGTTTACTACCTCAGAATGGTATCTGAGGATGTGGTTATTAAAGCAGGCTTTAGGCATTCATAGGTCACTTAGGTACCAGGTACTGTGGTGAAGATCCAACGGGAGTAAAGTAGGGTCCCTCACTTCAACTAATGAAGAAATGGGCAAAAGCACGAAGTAAAGAATCAGTATACGGGCCTGAGGGAGAGAGAGGAGGGTCACAAATTCAGTCCTGGTGCAAATGAAGGCTTGCCAAAAGAAGTGATACCTAAGCTAAGATCCAAGGACAAGTATTAGCTAAGCAAGTAAAGAAGAGAGAGTGGGAAGAGAAGAAGAAATGCCAGAAAAAGAGTTCAGAATAAGACAGAAAAACTTACTTGCTGAGGGAACTACAAATAGTTAGGAATGTCTAGAACTAAAAGCATCAAAAGGCAGAATGCAGAGATAAGTCTTGTGCAGAGGCTGGATCCAGATTATGGAGGTTCTTAAACACCACAAGAGCAGTGTTTTAAGGACAGGTGTCATACAAAGCCCTCTTGCTGGCTTCTATGAACCACACTGATATCTCAGATTCATTTACATGTTTATTCGGCAAGCATTTGAACACCTGCTACTAGCAACACATTGTATTGAAGCATAATGGTAAATCGTATATAGCCCTTGACTTAAGAGACTGAGAGGGGAAATAGGAGAAGCAGAAAAGTAAACTCGGTGTTAAGGGAACATGAGAGAGGTTTTTTAACTATTCCTGGGAGAAAGTGACCCATGTACTGCAAAAATAGGAGTAAGATGAAAAGTATTATAAAAGAAAAAGCATACACAAGTCCTCAAGGTATGGAACAGCATGATACATTCAGTTAATTATGAGTAATTTGGTTTACAGGTAAAGAATTTATATAGAGAAGGGGAGGATGGTGTGCAAGAATTCTAGAGATAGAGGTTGATTTAGAGATACACATTTGGAAATTATTAAATATATATATTGGGAAGGTTAATAATGTAAATAATATCAATGAGGCGAGTTGTAATGGGGATAAAACTTCACCATTATATTATTTTAAAATCTGCTTAGTTTGGGGCGCCTGGGTGGCTCAGTCAGTTAAGGGTCTGCCGTCGGCTCAGGTCATGATCCCGGGGTCCTGGGTTCAAGCCCTGCATCAGGCTCCCTGCTGAGGAGGCTGCTTCTCCCTCTCCCTCTACTGCTCTCCCTGCTTGTGCTCTCTCCCTCTCTCTTTCTCTCAAGTAAATAAAATCTTTAAATAATAAATAAATAAAATTTGCTTAGTTTCCTTATCTTTTTAAGTTGCAAAACTTATAAAATGAAGGAAGTTTTCTCTCACAATCTACATTTTTTAATCTCAAAAGAAAGTTGGAAGGCATTGTGCATTCTTTACTAGAACTGGTTAAAGGGAAGAATGCATAGTCACCTCTCTATTGTATAAATTAGAGATGCTGAAAACATTATTTTATTTAGAGAATTGGGACTTTTGTGATTAAAACTAGTGGTCTTGTGTATCACCGAATGTTAAAAAAAAAAAAAGTTAAAAAAAATATGGTTACCATCAGAAGCCTTCCTTGCCTTTTAATGACTGGTTGTTTCTACGATGTAGATTATTATGGTATGGGCATAGGAATGGGGCATGATAGAACACATCTTATCTGTTTGCTTATTTTTGTATAGAACAATAAGGGCAAAAGACCTACGTCAAAGGCGTGTGGAAACATCAGAAGCTAAGGGAGGTAGGTCAAGTGGATTCTAGAAAGGCAATAAAGAGAAACAGAATCCAAGGCAGGAAATGAGAAGATTCAGGTACCATGCATATGAGGAAGGAAAGAATTTTCAGGAAGAATGAGTAATCCGCAATGTTAACTGCTTCCAAGATATTGAGTAAGAAAAGTGAAAAATAGATTTTCCTTGATTTTGACAATATGGGATCCATCGATAACCTTGTTAAAGCAGTCAGTGGATTGATGGTGACAAAAGCCACACCGCAGAGTTGATAAATGAGTGGTAAAGAGGACAGAAAGGAGTGTAGGAATATTCCCTCAAATATCCTTGATGTGAAAAAGACTGGAGGACTTTGACAGAGGAACATGTGGTGTTTTGAAAGTTTTCAGAGACAGGAGGCATTTGAACAAGTTTCAGTGCCGAAAGGAGAGGCCAGGAAAGTTGAGGATAAAGTTGAGAATAAAGGTGGAGTGGTAGTTCTCTAGAGGTAAAAACAGATGAGTCCCTAAACACAGGGGGAAAGCCTTAAATTAGGAGACACATATCTTTTAACTGATCAAATCAGAAAGAGGGGGGTGAGTAGAGGCAGATAGAAGGAAATATTTGGGAGGGAATTCTTATTTAATGCTTTTGATTTTCTCATTAAGACGTGTGTCTGGATCTTCTGTTAAGGAAAGGAGTAAAATTTCGATTAACAGCTTTTGGGGAATAGGAGAATTGCCGAGCCATAATGAGAATAAAGTAAGAATTCCATATGGGGTAAAATGGAAGAATCAAATGTTTGTACTGAGCCTTTACAGAGTTTTACAGAGGAAGTGGAGTGGAAGGTAAGGTGGCAAGAAAATGGAAGTAAAGGCCAGAAGATAAATGAATTGATGGACTGTGAGCTTTAGGTTCATTAGGGAGGAAATGAAGCCTGATGGGGAGGAACTGCCATTTGTTTAGACTGGTAGCGTCGATGATTTCATAAGTAATGTGAAAAAGCCCGGAGGCATGGAAATGGTGGGGATGGGATGGGGAGTGGTGGGCAGGTAGTTGGGGGTGTGCGAATGTATGTTTATGATGGGCTGGGAGGGAGAGTCAAAGTATGTAAAATTGTGTGTGTGTATACATGTGTATATATGTGTATATATGTATGTATATAAATATAAATACACATATTTATAGTTCCTGCCTATAAGTATAATGTTAGGATAGGTAAGGTTTGGATATAGAAAGCAATTAAACAAATATTTGAAACTGTAAACTCAGGGCTTATATACCTTGTGGTACATATTATAAGTAATGTAGAATTTCTGAGAAGGAAAACATTAGTGGGAACTGAAGTATCCAAAGAAGTTTCAAAGAAGGTAGTCAGAGTTAGTTGGGTATTGAAAAGCCTAATTGCCTGAGATTAGAGGGAAAGGTATTCCAGGAAAGGAGAAAAAGAAGGAGCTATGTACAGTCACAGAAACAGAATAGAAAGAAGATGCAAAGATTGGGGTGGAAAATAATTGAATGGAGACTCTTCATTGGAACAATGGATGAGATCCATTTGCCAAACGAGTCCAAGAACGACCCTGTCACTTCCCCCTTCAGAGTCTCTTGCATCTCAAGTTTTTAGGCAAGCCCATCCCACAGCTTTATATTGCGACAAAAGTGAACGGATTGTTTTAGTAACTAAGGAAGATGCAAAGGAGTTATGCTTTGTATTTCCTCATTTTTATTTACGTGAAATGTTCTTTAAACTTATCATAGTCTGGATTTACTTTGTGTGATTAATTTTAAGCTACAACTTCATTATATTTAGAAGTCCCGTTTTGGAACTAGAAATTTAGAAGGAACAATACCCTGTAAGAATAAACATCTAGCAATAAACTACATGATTGTATTTTAGGACAAGTTGGAGCAACAGATGATAAAATTTTACAAATTCATTGAACAGCTGGAATAAATCTGGCAGGTCTGTACTCAATTACCATACAAAGAAAAGGAAACTTGAACTTCCTGTTAATAGATGGTGCTTCCCAATTAGAAACTAGCAGTTTGAGAGATTTACCTCATCAATGAGTCCCTTGCCAATTTTCTGATTCAGTTAGCCCTTGGATTGACTTGTGTGGTTATCCCTGTTGAGGATGTTGTAAGTTTCTATCTCATTCTAAATAAGGGAAGTATGCCAACAATTAATCAGTATTTGCAAATTAATTATGATTAAACTTTCATAATGGGGATTATGGTTAATTGTTGATTCATCTCCCAGTCCTCGTTTTCGTGACTAATTCTCATATCAATTTGACCTGCGGTGGCAGATATCAAAATTTCCAATTAGATAGCTTCTCTCAGAATTACCTAAGAGCCACAAATTTGATTTGGAAATGTGGTTTTGTTTGTGTTTTTCTATCACATATTAAACCCACAGTCTGTAAAGAAGATTTCGGAGATGTTTGGGGAATGTTTGTGATATTTATTTTTCTTCAGAAGCATGCCAGGAACATTTCATTTATGGCTCTGACTCCTAATGTGCCAATTTCAGCACCCACTGGTAGCACAAGGGCGTTTATTTGATATTTGGTTTTGCTTATGGTATTTGCTGTCATTGTAAAGACCTGACACCTTTCGTAGGTTCAACAGAACAAGTGCTAATTATTAAATACATTCAGCAGTTTTACTTTTCAGTAATGAGATAGAACGCCTCATCTCAGTGGACTGCGAATGTGATAAGACTTGATACAAACCAAAATCCATCCAGTTGTTTAGCTGAACTAAATAATTTATCAATAAAAATAGAATATTTTTGTCCTGTCCTATGCTCTCATCTTCCCAAAAGTAACTCAAGGACAGAAGCCTCTATGTTTTTAATTAAACAAGTCATAACAGGCTCCTGTAATAAAACTAATATAGTCAAAGTATTTATTCTAAAAATGGCAAATTTAGTGAACATTCAGTTTTGAATAAAAATTTTTCTTTTGAAGATGATTTCACTTTATTATGAAATTCCTATTGCATTGAGGACTTCATTTTGCTTGGTTTTGTTGTTCTTTTCAAATTTTTTGTTAAATGCAATTCAGCTCTAATTAAGATTCAGAAGAGTATACATTTTGAACAGATGTGTAATTTATTTTATGTATATGCATAATAATGGTTAGAATATTAATAGCTGTAATGTTCCTCTCGTATCCATGTTAGTTTAGAGTTCTCATCCAAGGTATGTTTACTGGTCCATGGAAAAATGAGAAAATGAGAAATTCTGAATTTTGATTGACAACAAAATGAACGCATTTTAAAGAACTGTTCTTCATTTTGAAATTATGGTTCTTTAAAACTTTGTTGGTTTCAATCGTTCATTATTTGATGAAATAATAGTGGTGGTATATTAAATGACAGTAAAGGAGACTGGAGGTTACTGTGACTTGCATCAATGAAGAGCCAAAACTCATATCAGTTCCACAAATCTCTCTCACGTACATTTTTTAAAATTTACTTTTTTCTGAAAATCTGGGAATCACTGCTGCAGAGTGGAGTTTTGTTATCCCTATTTTAAAAATTGCACACACAATTTAAATGAGTTGCCATGGTTAAATACCAAATGGTGGAGCCAGGTGGAATATCTAGCTCCGTATACTTCAGCTCTTCATATTGCAGATCTCATGCCTTTTTCATCACCATTATCATCAGAGTACATGTCTGCATTACTAAATCGTGTAGGCAAATGGAGAGTCCATGATTGCTCTTGGTAGTGATGTGGTTTATTCATTATTTGAAGTATTCCTTCCATTTACAAAAAAGATTGTGTTCTGATCTAAAAGGTTATTATTTGAAACATCTCCCCAGAGAAGTAGTGTTAAAAAGTTCTCGAGCCTGATGCCTCAAGTCCTATGTAATCCATAATGTACAAAAGGGTAGCAGGGAAGCTAGCCTTCAGTTTGTTTACATTTCTGTGGTTAAATATGTTGACTTTCAAGTGAGAATTTAGGAAGTTAAGCACCCTTAGTGAAACCCTTAGAGTAGAAATAGGGACATCTCCATCTACCTCCACTCCTTCCATCCTCGCCTGTGAATGAGCTAGGCCTGTTTAGAAGAGAAGAAAGAAAAAAAAAAAAGGAATTTGTGTTACTTGGAAAACAAGAACATATTTCAGACAAGAACTCGTAACTAAGAACCAAAACAGGGGGTTTTGGCACCTCAGGCATAATGGCTGCTGTTGTGAGATGCACAGTGCTAAGTTGAAGTAAAGGCAAGGTTTGAAGAACGTAAGAAGGAAAGGGATGGCAAGAAAAGACAGTGGCAGGGGGTGATTGTCCACCCTCCTGTTATCTATCTCCAGTCTTCCTTTTAATGTGCAACTGGGTTCTGTTCTCATCTACCTGGAATAAAGGTGAGGGAAGATCCACATTTTGTTGGTAGGGCAGAGTTTCATGTGCTATTCTCTCCCTGCTTGCCATTATTGTCCAGACTCCTCCATTGAGTTAGTGATGATGGGGATGGGAAAATGCTAGATGGGAGGTTTGGAGTATCTTTCACTATATATATATGTTTTTAAAGATTTACTTATTTATGAGTTAGAGGACACAAACTTGAGGGGAGGGGACGAGGGAGAGGGAGAGAGAGGATCTCAAGAAGGCTCCTGGCTGAACATGGAGACCCATATGGGACTTGATCTCACAGCCCTGAGATGATGACCTGAGCCAAAACCAAGAGTTGGACTTCAACCAACTGAGCCACCCAGGTGCCCCATCTTTCATTATATTTTTAAATAGTGGTTGGAAGTTGGTCAGTTACGAACTGACTGCAAAAAGTCTCATAGGATGGATTTGACAGCATTTTATATTAAACCCAGATACATACTGGACCACTCAAGTCTTGGTAATAATGAATATGTCAGAAGGGTCAATCTTCAAGTACCTTTCAAACACAATGCAGGATTTCATGTTTTTGTTCACAAAGCAGATGGCATATGAGAGCTGCCTCAAACAGTTTTTGTTTCTTTGAATGACTGACACATCCATTGGATCTCAATATTATTTCTTCACTCTTAATTTCTGTAGTAATCTTTAAAGTTGCCTATTTTTAGTTGATGGCCAGAGTGTTGAGCAGGTTCTTCTCTTACAGCCCAACTCTTGAGGCATTTCATGCTACCTTATAGAGTGCTATGAAAACGTTGGCATTAAATTAATTCTGTTGAAGATATGAATTGCTCTTTCTTTATATTATTTTGATGTTTGATATTCACAAGATGATGCTTTCAAGTTAGTTTTACTTCTCTCTTTAAAGAAACAGCTACAAATTCATTATATGATCCTTTTTTTTTTTTTGGTCCTTTTACATATTGCTACTGATTCAACAGAAAGACACCCGATTACAAATGCTATTGATGGAAAGAACACCTGGTGGCAGAGTCCCAGTATTAAGAATGGAATTGAATACCATTATGTGACAATTACACTGGATTTACAGCAGGTATAGTGTCTCTCTCTCTCTCTCTTCTTTTTTAAAATCATTTTCCACTTTTAAAGTTGTATCTTGGACTTACTATTTGTTTAGTTAGTAGTTCTTGGGTGAAAGGATACTTTTCTTATTGCCCTCTGTTATTAATACGAGGAACAAAGGGGTCTCTTCCTTTAGGATATTGTTATTTAGAAATATTTGGCATTTATTTTTAAAGCACAATAAAAATGATGTCCCATGAAGACTTTAGAACTGAATTAGGAGCTGGTTCTGTTTTGACTAATGAGAGTTAATGATGAAAATGTAGATCAACAAAATTTTACATAAAGAAAATATAATGGTGCCATTTTAACTTTTAAAATAATACAGCCCTCCTGCTCTGCTCATGGTGTGTGCTCTGAAAGGTTCTTGGATAACAGGGCTCTTGAGTAAATTGCCTCTCATTACTGAGAGTTGAACAAGCTGTGACAGTTGATTCTTAAATTAAACTTGGGCCACTAAACAAGGTAACAAGCCTTGTAGTTGTACAAAATTGATGTTGAAGTTATTAGAGTTTGTGTGGCAGAGGCCTGGGTGCCTTCTACACTTAATTTCTTTCTTCTTTCCATTCACAATATTCAGGTCAGGCTAAAGTTATTAATCAAGAATTACCATCACCCCAAATTATTGTGCTTGCAAATTGGATGGAATCTGGTAAAACTTTTCCATATTTTGCTGTTATTCCAAATACAGAAGCTAATTTAATTGACCAAAGGCTGAGACTGGGGACATTTAACTTAGATGACTTCTTTAACTTAGCCTGTTTCTCACTCCCTGGAATCAGTGTACAAAAGGCTCTCAGCCACTCCTCCCATGCCCAGTGGAGTCAGAGCAGCAAGGCATTGTGGGGTAAGTGAAGGTGGAATGGCCAAGATAGTTAGTGGCAGATGCTATGTATACACTGTAGATGACATGTTTCCACAGGTGCTCATAGTAGAGAGAAGCACCAGCCAATGGGGTTAGTCACATTCCCAGGGGACCAGATATGCACCAGCCATTTCACATATGGATGCTATTTGTCATCAACAGGAGTACAACCCCTCCCCCCCCCAGAGTTTGGGCCCACTTTTTGCCAAGGGAGACACACTCAGGAAACAAATTGCTGGCTGGTGAGTCTCACAGGAGACCCTCTTCTCACCCATCTAGGACAACTCAGGACCTTAGCAAGATGATGGCAAGGGCTCAGAGCTGCAGCTAAATTGCCAGCCAGCATGGCTTCATGTCTACCCATTCTAAGAGCTGAATGTTAGCCTTGAGTTAATGGCGTTTCTCAGGAAGTCTCAGAATACTATCAGGGAATAGCAGAGCAAAGTACAACACTAATCAATCACACAGTAGGTCAATGAAGACTTGTTAATGAATACCCTGAGGATCCTACCCTCAAAATGCACTTCATCCCTCTTCTGATAAAGACAGCTTGGTCCTTTATCCAGGCACCATGATTCTCCTCCTTTATGTGGTTAATGAAGGTCAGCCTTCCCAATCAGAAGTTAAGTCTACTGTCTGTTATCTTGTGCATCTTCTGGGATAGGGAATTAATAAATAGTGATGATCAATTTCTCTAGTTAACGCTCGAATTCTTTAAATTGTATGTGGAGCAAGAGTCAACTGTTAATATAATTTACCCAAATCACTTATATTACTCTTTGATCTCAACCACAGTATCATTAAACATAATAACATTTTTTTTCTTCTAATTTAAAACTGGATGGTCCAATTAGAAGTTTTTGTTAAATCGTTTCTGCATACCTATCATTTTTTAAGCATTTTCTTTTTTTCTTTTTTAAAAATTCCTTATTTAAATTCAATTTAATTAACATAACCTGTAATATTAGTTTCAGAGATATAATTTAGTGATTCTTAAGTTGCATACAACACCCAGTGCTTATTACTTCAAGTGCCTTCCGTAGTGCTCATCACACAAATACTCCATCCCCCACTTACCTCCCCTCTAGCAACCCTCAATTTGTGTCCTATAATTAAGAACCTCATGATTTGCCTCCTTCTCTGGTTTCATCTTACCTTATTTTTCCTTCCCTTCCCCTATGTTCATCTGTTTTATTTCTTAAATTCCACATGAGTGAAATCATATGGTATTTGTCTTTGACTGACTTATTTCACTTAGCATAATACCCTCTAGTTCAATCCATGTCATGGCAAATGGCAAAATTTCATTCTTTTTGATGGCTCAGTAACATTCCAGTGTGTGTGTGTATGTGTGTGTGTGTGTGTGTGCGCACACGCGCGCACACACGTATACTATATATACCATATCTTCTTTATCCACTCATGTATTGATGGAAATCAGGGCTCTTTCTATATTTTGACTACTGTGGACATTGCTGCTATAATATTGTGCTGCATGTGCCCCTTTGAATCATTATGTTTGTATCCTTGGTTAAATACCTAGTAGGGTAATTGCAGGGTCATAGGCTAGCTCTAATTTTAACATTTTGAGGAACCTGTGTACTGTTTTCTAGAGTGGATGCACCAGTTTGCATTCGCATCAAGAGTGCAAGAGGGTTCCCCTTTCTCCACGTCCTTGCCAACATCTGTTGTTTCCTGACTTGTTAATTTTAGCCATTTTGACAGTTGTGAGGTGGTATCTCTTTGTAGTTTTGATTCGTATTTCCCTTATGATGAGTGATAGTGAGCATATTGTCATGTGTCTGTTGGTAATTTGTATGTCTTCTTTGGAGAACTGTCTGTTAATGTCTTCTGCCCATTTCATGACTGGATTTTTTGTTTTTTGGGGTGTTCAGTTTGCTAAGTTCATTATAGATTTTGGATACTAGCCCTTTATCTGATAAGACATTTGGAAATATCTTCTCCCATTCCTTAGGCTGCCTTTTAGTTTTGTTGACTGTTTCCTTTGCTGTGCAGAAGCTTTTTATCTTGATGAAGTCCCAGTAGTTCATTTTTGCTTTTATTTCCCTTGCCTCCGGAGACATATCTACTAAGAAGTTGCTGCAGCCAACATCACAGAGGTTGCTGCCTGTGTTCTCCTCTAGGATTTTGATGGTTTCCTGTCTCACATTTAGGTCTTTCATCATTTTGAGTCTGTTTTTGAGTATGGTATAAGGAAGTGGTCCAATTTCATTCTTCTGCATGTGGCTGTCCAGTTTTCCCAACACCATTTGTTGAAGAGACTGTCTTTTTTTCAATTGGATATTCTTTCCTGCTTGTTCGAAGATGAGTTGACCATATAGTTGAGGGTCCATTTCTGGGTTCTTTATTCTGTTCCATTGATCTATGTGTCTGTTTTTGCGCCAGTACCATACTATCTCGATGATTACAGCTTTGTAATAGAGCTTAAAGTCTGGAATGGTGATTCCTCTAGCTTTGGTTTACTTTTTTCAAGATTGCTTTGGCTATTTGGGGTCTTTTGTGGTTCCATACAAATTTAAGGATTGTTTGTTCTAGTTCTGTGAAAAATGCTGGTGTTATTTTGATTGGGATTGCATTGAATATGTAGATTGCTTTCGGTAGTATAGACAATTTAACAGTGTTTGTTCTTCCAATCCATTAGCAAGGAATGTTTTTCCATTTCTTTGTGTCCTCTTTGATTTCTTTCCTACATGTTCTTTAGTTTTCAGAGTACAAATGTTTTACCTCTTTAGCTAGATTTCTTCCTAGATATCTTATTATTTTTGGTGCAGTTGTAGATGGGATCAATTCCTTCATTTCTGTTTCTGCTGCTCTATTATTGGAGTATAAGAAATGCAACAGATTTCTGTACATTAATTTTATATCCTGTAACTTTGCTGAATTCACATATCAGTTAAAGTTTTGATGGAGTCTTTTAGGTTTTCAACATAGACTGTCATGTCATCTGCAAAGAGTGAAAGTTTGACTTCTTCCTTGCTGGTTTGGATGCCTTTTATTTCTTTTTGCTGTCTGACTGTTGAGGCTAGGACTTCAAGTACTGTGTTGAACAACAGTGGTGAAAGTGGACATCCGTGTCACATGCCTGACCTTAGGGGAAAAGCTCTCAGTTTTTCCCCATTGAGAATGATATTTGCTGTAGGTCTTTTGTATATGGCCTTTATGATGTTGAGGTTTGTTCCTTCAATCTCTACTTTCTGGAGGGTTTTTATTAAGAAAGTATGCTGTATTCTATCAAATACTTTTTCTGCATCTATTGAGAGGATCGTATGATTCTTATCCTTTCTTTTATTAATATGGTGTATAATGTTGATTGATTTGCAGATTTCGAACAACCCCTGCAGCCCAGGAATAACCCACTTGATCATGGTGAATAATCCTTTTAATATACTGTTGGAACTGATTAGCTAGTATCTTGAGAGATTTTGCATCAGTGTTCATCAGGGATATTGGTCTGTAAATCTCCTTTTTAGTGGGTCTTTGGTTTTGAATCAAAGTAATGCTGGCCTTGTAGAATGAGTTTGGGAGTTTTCCTTCCATTTTTATTTTTTGGAATAGTTTCAGAATAATAGGTATTAATTCTTCTTTAAATGTTGATAGAATTCCCTTAGGAAGCCATGCAGCCCTGGACTCCTGTTGGTTGGGAGATTTTTGATTACTGATTCAATTTCTTTGCTCGTTATGCATCTGTTCAGATTTTCTATTTCATCCTGTTTTAGTTTTAGTAGTTTATATGTTTCTAGGAATTTATCCATTTCTTTTGGATTGCTCTGTTTGTTGGAATATAATTGTTCATAATATTCTCCTATAATTGTTTGTATTTCTATGGTATGGGTTGTGATCTCTCCTCTTTCACTCATGATTTTATTTGGGCCCTTTCTCTTTTCTTTTTGATAAGTCTGAAAGGGATTTATAAGTTTTGTTAATTCTTTCAAAGAGTCAGGTTCTAGTTTTTTTTTTTAATCTGTTCTGTTGTTTTTTTATTTCTATTTCATTTATTTCTGCTCTAATCTTTTTTTTTTTTAGATTTATTTATTTATTTATTTGACAGAGATAGAGACAGCCAGCAAGAGAGGGAACACAAGCGGGGGGCGGGGTGGGAGAGGAAGAAGCAGGCTCATAGAGGAGGAGCCTGATGTGGGGCTCGATCACATAACGCTGGGATCACGCCCTGAGCCGAAGGCAGACGCTTAACCGCTGTGCCACCCAGGCGCCCCTATTTCTGCTCTAATCTTAATTGTTCCCCTTCTTCTGCTGGTATTAGGCTTTATTTGCAGTTCTTTTTCCAGTCTCTTTACGTGTCAGGTTTGGTTGTGGATTTGAGACTTTTCTTGCTTCTTAAGGGGGGCCTGTATTGCTATATATGTCCCTTTTATCACCTCTTTTTTGCATCTCAAATGTTTTAGACCGCCCTGTTTTCATTTTCATTTGCTTCCGTGTATTTTAAAAAATTTGTTCTTTACTTTCCTCGTTGACCCATTCATTCTGTAGTACAGTGTTCTTTAACCTCCATGTATTTGTGGTCTTTCTAAATTTTTTCTTGTGGCTGACTTCAAGTTTCATAGCACTGTGGTCTGAAAATATGCATGGTATGATCTCAGTCTTTCCATACTGGTTGAGACCTGATTTATGACCCAGTATGTGATCTCTTCTGGAGAATGTTCCACAGGCACTCAAAAAGAACATATATTCTGTTGCTTTAGGATGAAATGCTCTGAATATATCTGTTAAGTCCATCTGGTTCAGTGTGCCATTCAAAGGCATTGTTTCCTTGTTGATCTTTTGCTTAGATGATTTTCCATTGCAGTGAATGGGGTGTTAAAGTCCCCTACTATTACTATATTATTATCAATGAGTTTCTTTAAGCTTGTTATTAATTGATCTATATATATGGCTGCTCCCAAGTTGGGGGCACAAATATTTACAATTTTTAGGTCTTCTTGTTGGGTAGACTCCTTTATTATGATATAGTACCCTTCTTCATCTCTTATTACAGTCTTTGGTTTAAAATCTAGTTTGCATAAGTATGGCTACTCCAGCTTTCTTTTGATGTCTGTTAGCATGATAGATGGTTCTACCCCTCACTTTGAACTGGAGATGTCTTTGAGTCTAAAATGAGTTTCTTGCAAGCAGCATATCAATGGGTCTTGTGTTTTTAATCCATTCTGATACGCTATGTGTTTTAATTGGAGCGTTTAGTCCATTTGCATTCAGAGTAATTATTGATAGATATGAATTTAGTGCCATTGTTATTACCTGTGAAGTTGCTGTTCCTGTAGATTGTCTCTGTTCCTTTCTAGTCTTTATTGCTTTTGGCCTCTCTTTCCTACTCATAAGGTCTTCTTTAATATTTCTTGCAGAGCTGGTTTAGTGTTCAGGAGCTCCTTTAGTTTTGCTCTTCTTGGAAACTCTGTCTCTCCTTCTATTCTGAATGACAGCCTTGCTGGATAAAGTATTCTTGGCTGCATATTTTTCACATGTAGCTTGTTGAATATATCATGCCACTCTCTTCTGCCCTGCCAAGTTTCTGTGGACAGATTTTATGCTAACCTTATATATCTACCCTTATAGTGTAAGGACCTTTTGTCCCTAGTTGCTTTCAGAATTATCTCTTTATCTCTGTATTTTGCAAGTTTCACTATGATACGTCTTGGTGTTGGCCTGTTATTGTTGATTTTTGAGGGGAGTTCTCTGTGTCTCTTGGACTTGAGTGCCTGTTACCTTTCCCAGATTAGGGACTTTCTTAGCTATAATTTGTGCAAATAGGCCTTCTGCTCCTTTTCTCACTCTTCTTCCTCTGGAATTCCTATGATATGGGTATTATTGCACTTTGTGGAATTGCTGAGTTCCCTAAGTCTATATCATGATCTAATAGTTTTCTTTCCCTCTTCTTTTCAGCTTCATTATTTTCCATAATTTTATCTTCTGTATCACCTATTTGTTCCTCTGATCCTTCCATCCTTATTGTGATTACATCTAACTGATTTTGCTTCTCACTTATACCATTTTTTTTTAAATTTCAGGCTGACTAGGTTTTAGGTCTTTTATCTCTGCACCAGGGTTTCTCTGGGCTCTTTTATGCTTCTTTCAAGCCCAACTAGTATTCTTATGACTGTTGTTCTAAATTCTTGTTCAGATATTTTGCTTATATCTCTTGAGCAAATCCCTGGCTGTGATTTCTTCTCGATCTCTCTTTTGGGGAGAATTCCTTCATCTTGTTATTATGTCTAGGTTTCTGTCTTTTGTGTGTTAAGAAAGCTTGTTATGTTTCCTTCTTCTGAGAGTAATACTATGTTAAGAAGGGGTCATACACTGTCCAGGGCCTGGAACTTCAGGAAGTGTTTCTGATATATGCTGTGTGCACTCTGCTGTTGTGTTTTGGCTGCTCTTTCCCACATGTCAGTCCTCTGCAGAATTCCTCCTTCCTCGTAGTGGGGAGTGTTTAGACCTTTAACTAGGTGTACTTTGATTTGTTACAGTAGGCCTGATTTAAAAACAAAACAAAACCTAATCTAAGAAAAGGAAAAGGAACAAAAAAGTGTGCAGACAAGCAAAAAACTATAAGCTTGATTCCAAAGGAAAAGAAAGAAGGAAAAAATAAAATAAAATAAAAAGAAGCATGATCCAAAAAATGAGAAAATAAACAAACCAACAAATGAGCAAAAAACTAAAAAAAAATAATTAACAAGAATAAATTACAAAATGCCAATAAAAAAGAAAGGAAGGAAGAAAAAAGGCAAGGAAAGAAAGCAAATTGGTCGTATTTCCACGTAAACTGAAGCTGATGCTTTAGTAGACTTGAAACGATCGGGGGTGTCTGTGTTGGTCTTCTGAGGATGAGGCCTGCTCCCTTGGCTCATAGTCAAACCTGCCCTGGTAGGTATGCTCCTGCTGGGCATAGAGGGCTGGGGTTTGGTGTAAGTGACTCCAGCCTCCCTGGAGGTGCTGTGTTTCTCTCTGAATTCCAGCCATGCCGGTGGGCTGAGGGGTGGTGGTGGTGGTGGTGGAAGATGGTATCACCCTGCCCCTCTCATTGCTGGGGAGTGGAACTTATGTCCAGGGAGGGGAACTTGCAACCACCAGTGTTCGGGGAGCCCCTCACAGAAAACCAATCGATCTTCCTTCCTTCCTGTGTCCCAGGCTTTTTTCAGGTCCTTGCCCTCAAACTGTCTGTGCCCAGGTTATTGGCTCACCTAGTGCCATAGTTCTCCTGTGTTTTCTCTCTAAATGGTGGCTGGGATTCAAAACAACAAATCTTATAGGACCTAGCAAGGTGCAGACCCACTCCCCTCCCCCAGCAATGCACCAGGCACCATTCTGTCCCAGAAAAGAAGTTGCATGGTCACCCAGGTGCCTGATCTATGGTAAAGCACAGCAAAAAGCTGCGACTAGGTTATCTGCCCTTTGGGTGTGCCTCTGTCCCCTGCTGTAGAACTGCTGCCCAGTGCCTTCAGGCAGGTCTTTTGTCCTTGGAGAGGCAAATACGCTCCTTCAAATGTACTCCAGGAAGGGGAACATTCTCTCCCAGTGTGACCCAGGGGATCCCCACACCATGGTGTCTTGCAGGAACCCTGTGTGCTGATCTCCTTCCCAATTTCTCCCTCTATCCCTGACTTCTTTCCAAGAAAATGTCTCCTTCCTCACCCTTACAGCACCGCAGCTTTTCTCTCCCCCGATTCACATCCCTGAACCTCACATCTGCCACATTCTCTCCCTCCAGTTGGGCAGATTGTGTTCTTAATCTTCAGATCAGTTTCCTAGTTCAAAATGATTTGATGTTGATTTGGCTGTGTTGGGGAGTGAGGCCCCTACTACTATGCCATCTTAAGCTGACCAAAAGCACTTCTTTATTATTTTAAAAATAAACAGCCACCATTGAATTTCCTTGATCAAATCTTTATAAATTACACTGGGAAATTCCTTTTACATTTTAACATTCTAGATGACTACTAAAAAAAACAAAACAAAAAAAAAACCAGAAAAACAATTTATTGAGAAGATAATGGCTACTTATTTTATACATAGATCGTTTTCAGATTTTTATTACTGAGGGATTATTAACTTTTCCCAATTCTGTTATTTACTCACAACATATCTTGACCAAGTAATTTAATCATGCTGTGCCCCAATTTCTAGATTAGCATAATAAATATTACAATGTCATGGCAAGAAATTTGAAGTGATGATAATAGCAAAATAGCAGTTTTGTGTATTGTGAGGTCCTGGTATCAGGATAAACTTGAAGAGTACTTTTACTGCACCAATTTGTATGCAAAAATCTATATGATGGCAAAGAAAAACATACATTAATTTAGAAGACAAAATTAGGGACTTGAAATTTAATAAGATATCCAAAATATCCCCTTTTAGCTCCTTTCTAACCAGATTTTTACCACAATATGTGTTATATCTGATCTCGGTTTATGACTTAAAAAAAAAAGGCCTCTCTCCCTTTGATTTATTTAGAAAGAAAGCTAATTGGCGGCAAGTGGGATCAGACACAGAGGGGCACCTTTTTAATAGACTTTGTTAACATCTTCATTCCTGGGTAATCCAGGTGTGTCATGAAATTAGTTATGCCCATGTGTAGGAATCTCCTTCACTTTAATAAACAATTCATTTCTCTTCCTGGTCTATCCTCCAAAACTAAAAATGCATTTGTCAAGAAAGATTGTCGTACAGCTACAGAGATCTTAACCTAAATACTTTATTCATTTATCTTATAGAGACATATTTAGTGAATTAGGTTAACATTGTTAAATAAGGCTTGGAAAGAGGTTGAATTAGCATTTCTCTGCAAGTACTATACTTTTAGAATCTATGTGAGTAGCATAGAAACATTTTCTCTAAACTGTTAATGAAATGATTGAACACTTTTATAATAGTAAAGCATGAAATATATTGAAGTATTTCAGTACTTTCAATTTTTCATATATTCATTATTTGTTGTTTAAACGTAATAAGATGGGGCACCTGGGTGGCTCAGTCAGTTAAGTGGCCAACTCTTGATTTTGGCTCAGGTCATGATCTCAGGATCTTGGGATTGAGGCCTGTATCAGGCTCCCTGCTTAGTAGGGAGTTTGCTTAAGAATTCTGCTCCTCCCCTGCTCATACTATTTCTCTCTGTCTCCTTCAAAAAACAAACAAACAAAAACAAAAACAAAAACAAAACAAAAAAACACAAAAAAAACTTTAAAAAAGAAACATAATAAGGATTATCAGATTTTCAATCTCAAAGGAAGATTGTTATTCTTTCATTGCATATTCTTTCCTGACATTCTTTTCACTCATTCCTATTAAAAGAATCTGTTGTTCTTTAGCTTAGAAAACGTTAGCTCTGCTTATTAAAGCATGAAAAAGGAAAAAATGAGCTAGATACAGTTGGTAATTCATTATTCAAGAGGTTGAAAGGAGTGTAAATGACTTACATTTAATATCTCATTACCTAAATAAGCAAAGGAGACATACACATGCAATATCTAAAAAAGCTATACAAGGTTTAAATAGTGTTGGTTGGAGTTGCTTCTATTCAACACAGTAAGGGTTTCCTCCTGGAGACAGATCTCTACAAAGGCATTGGCCCTTGGATTGGTGATCAGATGTTTATTTTCCTACAGTCCCACTCCATTTGGAGTCCTTGAAGACAGAGGCTTCTGTTTATTCCCTCATGGACATTGGCATTTAGCAAGAACTCAGGACATTTGATGGAAGAATTGTCCATGGCTGCTCTTCAAATCACTGAAGTTTTTTCTTAGTAGTATATGGGTCACTGCTAAATTGGTGAATACAAAACTAGCTGTAGAGGAGATTATAATCTACACATTCAAGATGCCCTACGTGGATACATCTTGTTTAGTATAACAGAATATAATTAAAATCACTGTTCCTTACCTACTTCAGGTTTTTTTCTTTTAAGATCACTGATTCAATGTCACAAGCAGGATCTATGATTTATTAGAAAATGTGTTCTTCCTCTAAATGAATTTTTGCTGACCTTTTAATCATTAATGAAGGTGACAACCAGCTTTAGTGTCTATATTTTGCGGAACATTAGTACTAATTGTCTCCACTTTAGTCTACATTCAACACTGCAGTCACACCGATCTTATTAGTACAAAATCAGATTATATTACTCCTTCCACTAAAGCTCTCCAATGGCTTTCCATCCCACACAGTGGGAAAAGCACAACGACTCATGAGGATTTATAGGATCTTTACTTCACCCTGTTTCATCTCTGGACTCATCTCCCCTCTTCAGTTGCCTTGCTGGTGTCCTATCAGGTCTTAAGGGTCTCTTTGTACTTGCAGTTCCTGACTCAGGGCCTTTGCACTTACTGTCCCTCTGTCTGGAATTATTTTCCCCAGTTTACATTTAACCTTTTTCCTCACTTCCTTTGGTTATTATTCAAGTGCCACCTTCTTAGCGAGAACTTCCGTGATAATACTATTTAAAATTGCAAACTCCTCTCCACTTCCTAACCCATTTCCTTGCTATATCTTTTTCTCCATAAAATATATTGCAGCCTAACTTACTATGTATAGATTATATGTAAATGTTTAATGTTGTTTACCTCACCTTCCTAAATACAGTTTTCATGGGAGTGGATATATTTGTCTTTTTTTAATTGCCATGTTCTAAGCACTTAGAATAGTGCCCAGCATATGAGGCACTCAATAAATTTATGCTAAATGAATAAATGATTAAATGAATGAACAGTGCAAAACAACCCATGAGGTAAGACTCTTATTAAAGCTTAAAATTAAACAAAGGATGAGGTAACCTCATTGTGATGTTATGATAAAATATGCTGTACGTATTTTAATTTGTGGATTTTTTTTAAGTCTCAGGCTGAATAACACCTAGTAAATTTTCTCACTAACCCTTTTTCCATATTCTAAACTTCAGTCATATTTGTCACCCTGTATGACTTTACCATATTTATAGCTTTATGTAGGAAAAGCACGTTTTAATCAATTTAGCTATTCCGTTGTGTCAGAGAAGTCTAGGACTATAATTATTTAAATTGATATTTTATTATTTCTTAGTGAAAATGAAAAAGTGGATGTAAAAAGGGGGGAAACCTACCATGATGGATTAAATAAGAGTATAGACATAGGATATATGTATTTTGATATATGCTGACAAAATACATTCTAGCAACATCACGGTAATGGGAACTTTTGGAGATATAGATCCTATTTCTGGAAGTTTCAAGTTGACTGCCCTGGAAAATGGGTCTTGAAACTAGGGAATAAGAGACTTGTTTATTTAAAAACAGGAATAATAATACATAAGGAAGATATCTGTTAAAAATCTGTGGGAAAAGATCTGTTAAAATTTTGAAATCATACTAATTCTGTTATGGAAAGTCTGAACATAAATGCCTAAAATAGACTGAATGTGGGCAGTTTTTCACAGCTGTCTGATGGCTTCCACACATAAAACACAACTGCATTTCATCATGTTGGTCTTTATTGTGTATTCTCTCATTTTATTCTCAGAGTCTAAGTTCATATATATATATGTATATATATATATATATATATATGTTTTTACTTTATACGTTTTTACTTTATATATATATATATATATAAAGTCTGTTTGATGTACTTTATATACTTACACTTTATATATAAAATATATGTTACAAACTATATATATGATTATGCCTATATATGTTTACATATTACATACACATATATTATATTTTTTTAGATCTTGGCTACATAATTAAGTTATATGATAGCCTGTGTGTTTTAGTTCATAGATAATACATTTTCTCAATATGACCCTGAGTCTCTAAAATACAAAAATGGCAGGAAGGATGAGATGGGGCTAAGTAGAAAGGAGTAGGTATAATTGTACTCAAGCTCCATTTCCTGACATATCACTTATCAGTTCATTTGTCTTTGGTAAATTCCCCCATATTTATGCTCCTCAATTTGGTCACGTGTAGAATGGAGCTAATAGTACCACTTCTTTCAGAAGAAGAGTGTTATAAGGATAAAGTGAGGTAAATTAGGCAAATAGTCCAGCACACTGCTGCACATTACATTACTTGATACTCAGTAGATATTAGTTCCTGGGTGTCTCCTGAAAGTAATACTAGGGGCGCCTGGGTGGTTTAGTCAGTTGAGCGTCTGCTTTCAGCTCAGGTCATGATCTCAGGGTCCTGGGATTGAGCCCCACTTCAGGCTCTTTGCTCAGCAAGGAGCCTGCTTCTCCCTCTCCCTCTGCCATTCCCCTGCTTCTACACTCTGTCTCTCTGTCAAATCAATCAATCCATCTTAAAAAAAAAAGTAATGCTAAGCAGAGAACAAATGGGCTGGAGTTATAATGGAAGTGATGTAAGAAAGTAAAAAAAAGCTAGTTTAAGCTCAAAAGCAGTTTAATTACTGAGATATTTACATGATACCTAGAGTTTTACTTGGCATATAACTTATTGTATTTAAAAACAGTAATTTGTGAAAATTAATATTTATATAGAGAAAACCTAAAAAGTGTCATTTGGACATTGAGACTCTTTTATGACACTTTCTGTACTATTTTGTTGTGATTATATCCTCTTGGTTACTTGAATATTTAATAATTAAGAAGTCATCTTATTCATTACTAGTATGCTCTTTACTTAAAAGTTTTTTCCATCTGGTATTATTTTATTTATATCAACTTCAATTTGTTATTTGTGGGATTTTAAAAAATCTTTTTACTAAAACAAATTTTAAAAATCTTTTGATTAATTTCAAATTTGCTGCCACCTTCCATTTTAGATATGGTTTTCTTATAAACAGCATGTAGATGAGTTCTGACATTTTATCTAGTCTGACAATGTCTTTCTAAAAACATTTATTTTCCATGTATATGTATGTGTCTAACAGGTTTATCAAAGTGAAGCATGTACACAAAAGAGTTGACAAATCCTAAGCGAAAAGCTTGGTGTATTTTCACAAAGTGAATCTCCCTAAGTATTGCCTTGATCAAGATAACCAGCAACCCAGACACAACCCTCATGCTTTCTCTAAGTCCTTCTTTCCCCTCTCCCCCTAAAGACGATGAGTGCTCTAACTTCTGTTCAACAGTGATGCCATTTGGCCCCCAGAGTTTTCTGTGTGGATAGGGTGTTGGTTACAGATCAATAGCTATAATATATCAAAAGCCTCTTCAGAGTTTTCTTATTTTCTCTGTTGAGTTGGGCTTTTCAATAAATTCATCCATATTTCCTATATTTTCAAATGTATTAGCATGAAGTTGTGAATGATATACTGTTATTACTGTTCAATATATAAATGATCTGTACTGATGCTCTTTTTTTTTGTTAGAGACATTGTTTTGAAAACTTTTTGTCCTTGACAGCTTTAACAGGTTTTTATAATTTTATTAATCTTTTCAAGTAGTCAATTTTTGATTATTGTGTTGAATATTGTACTGAAATCTGCTTTAATATGTCTTTTTTTAATTTCTAATTTTTTTTTTTGGATTTTAGATAACTTTTTTCTATCTTCTTGAATAAGTTCCTAAAGTATCAATATTTTAGCCTTCCTTATTTCCAAATATTTTTATTTACGTACATATTTGCCCATGCGCATGATTTTAGTTGTATAAGATTCATTATGTTGCATTTTTCATTATCATGTATTTAAAAATATTTCCATTTCCATTGTCATTTCTCTGTGACTTATGGGTTATCTAGAAGTGAAGTGCTTCATTTCCCAACTATTGAATATTTTTCTCATTTTTTTGTTTTTGTTTCTATTTTTTCTCAATTTTATTGTGGTCATTATATTTTCAATTCTTTGAGACTCAGTTTTTTGAGTCTTGTTTTCATCTACCATATATGGTCAGCAGCTTTTGCATGGTTGGGAAGAATGTGGATTCTGGAGTTGTTGGCTGCAGTGTTATAAATACATCAGTGAGGTATGTATGTCTTTGTAAATATATATTGAGACTATTTTGTTAGGAGCATTCAGATTTAGGATTGGAGCTGTATTAATCCTTTTCCATACTATTGCTAGCAATAATTCTATCCTTAAGGGTTACTTTTGTAGCTTCACTTGCTTTTGTTCTGTTAGTGTTTGCATAATATAGTTTTTTCCATCCCTCTTGGTATCTTTGTACTTAAGGAGTGTCTTTTGTGAGCATTATGTAGTTGAATTGTTTATTTAACCAGTTAGACAATTGTTGTCTTTAAATTTGATATTTAATTTATTTATGTTTACTGTTACTGCTGATATTTGGGTTCAAAGTGCCATATTCCCATTTTTTTTCTATTTGTCTTTTGTTAATTTTTTTCTGCCTTCTCTTCTTTTGAATATTAAAGATTTTCCCCCATTTAATCATTCTATTTCTCCTCTCATTAACTTGTATTCTATGTAGTCTTTATTACTGATTACCGTAAATATTATAGCACTCATCCTTGATTCATTAGAACTTGCTGTAAATTGGTATGTTCATCACTTCCCAGACAGGGCAAGACTTTGTAACACTTCATCTCCACATTGTCCACCCTACCACATCCCTTCATCAGGAGATTTTGTCCTGTTGTGTTAATTCTATATATATATATATTAAGCTCCATAAGAAGTAAATATTAATGTCATAACAGGCAGTTTTCATTTAATTTTGAACATGTTTGACTTTCTCTGTTTATTTACTCTTAGTGTACTTCCCTCTGAGGTAATTTCTCTTCTGCTTTTTTTGTTTGTTTGTTTAATGGAAGAGTTGCTGGTGACAAATTCTCAATTTTTTTTTTCCTGACCGCCCTTATTTTTACTTTATTTTTGATTCTTATTCTTTGTTACAAATAAAATTTTTATTTGAAAGTTATTTTCTTTTATCACTTTAAAGATTTCATTCCATTATTCCCGGGCTTTCATAATTTTTGTTGCGAAGTCAGTTAAATTCTTGTTGCTCCTCCTTTCAAAGAAAGGTGCCTTTTTCCTTTGTCTCCTTTGAAGATTTCATTTCTTTGACTCTGGTGTTCAGGAATTGACTACAATGTCTAGGAATATGAATACTGGTTGGGATTCAAAAACTTTTGAATTCTATGGGTTGATGCCTTTCACTGGTTTGGGAAAATTCCCAGCCAATATTTCCTCACATGTTGTAACTGTCTACTTTCCCTCTCCTATTTCTGAAACTCCAGTTGCAGATATGTTAGGCTTTACATCATGTCCATTATGTATTCTATGCTTTAATTTCCCCCCCCCCTTCTCTTCAGGCTTCTTTATACATTTTCTGGTAACCTTTTTCAGTATACTTAGTCCTTTCTTCTGTTGGATATAATCTATTAAACGCTAAACCCTCAATTTGCTAAATTCTTAATTTCAGTAATTCTGTTTTTCCGTTCTGGAATTTCCATTTTATACATTTAAAAAATAGACTTCAAACTACTTCTTCATTTATTCATCAGGAAGACATTAATCACAGTTATTTTTAATTATATGTGTGATAACTACATGTGAAACATCTGTGAGTTGCTATTGTCTTTTTCTTCTTGGTTTATTGATTCATGGAAAATTTGCTAGTTTTTTAATTATTAAATAATGCTCATTGTATCTGAAAATCTGTAAAAGTTCTCTTCAACTGATTTATTTTTATTCTGGCAAGAGAATAGAGCCATCTTGCCTTGATTCAATCAGCTATTAATGTTTTGTGATTTGAGCAGGGATTTTGATGGCTGTTTCTGGTTTGACCTTATTTCTAGGTAAACCTTCAGGGGTCCCAACAGACAGCCCTCTCGGCTGACTCTGAACTCCAGATTTTGTCTTCTCAGCTCTATGAGATTTCCCAAAGGTCTGCTTAGCATTTCACTTCCTATGAATTCATTTTTGCATGGTATTTATCTTCTGGCTCCTTTACCACTTAATTTGGTAGATCTCTTAAAGGCAAAAGCTGAGGAAAAAGTAGGAATCATTTTTCTATGGCTTATGACCCTTCACATCCTAGTTTCACAGTTTTCTAAGGCTCCTGACTTCATAGCTCTGAACTCCAGTGTTCATTTTCTCAGCCTGTGAGATTGATGAAAACCCTGGAATGTAGCTTTGTCTATGAGCTTCTATTCACTTTTCAGTAAATCAGTGAATACCCTGGGAGGAAAATGGCCAGCTCTTTCTGATGTGTATCCTTTTAATCAACTCTGACTGCCTTTGTTGCTCTCTGATGCCTTCAAAAAACTATTTTTGGTATTTTACTCAGCATTTATAGTGTTTCTCTTTGAGATAAAATAGAAAATTTGTCTCTTTAATTTATGGGTTTAAAAACAAAAATCGGAATGTATTATCTAATAAGAATTATTTTTTGTATATGAATTTAAGAAACAGTGTCAATTATTGCTTTAATATTAAATATACTAATTATTGGGATATTTTGGTGGATTATAAAAAAAGTAAGAAAATATATTTAAGATTGAGATCATCCTGGAAAAGCTGGGATACATGAATATGTCAACGAAAGTAGTCCTACACAAAGTAGGTACAATCTCAAGTAAGAAGCACCATCCCTTTATAGAATCTAACTGGAAAAATATATAAATAAAATAATTTAATGATGCATTTGAAAAAATGTTAATTGACCAATTGCTACTTGATGCTCACTGTTTTTAGCCTGGACATCTGGCCATGAAGGAGACAGGAAGCCTTGTTTTTCATGATTTTATATTCTAATTGTGGGGAGCTATGGTGGTTTCCTGGGGTGACAGGAGAGACATGGAAAAGTAGGTAAATAATTACAATAGTGAAAGCATCATGAAAAAAAAGCCAGAATAATACAATAGAAAATGATAAAAGTAGCTGCTTTATTTGTGTGTTCTGTCTATACATTTTTCAGAAAGTGATATTTGAGCTGAGAATTGAATAACAAAAAGTGCCAGTCATGGAAGAAGCTGAGCAAACTATATATCTGGCCAGAATAAAGTTGGTGTGGTGAGGAATGGAAAGAAGGCCTATGTGGCTAGAATGTCGTGATCAAGAGTGAAAGTTACGATGACATGATGATTCCAAGGTATCCAGATTTAGTTAGTTCCTGTAGGGAGTAGTCAGTCCTGATAATGAGTTAGATTTAATTCTGAGTATAATAGGAGACCTACAGTGGGATTTAAGTCAGGAGTAATATGATTTCATTTATTTTGATAGAAATATTATTTTGCCTGATAAATGGAGGATGATTGCAGTGAAACAAGTGGGAACCGAGGTGGCAGTTAGGAAAGCACTGAAGTACTCTAGCCAAGAGACAGAGGTGACTTGGATTATGGTGGGGACAGAAGACAGACAGAGATGGACAGAAGTCATAGGTTGAGATTTACAGTAGAGGTTGATATGGCCAGAGTTGATGTGTAGAGAGTGGGGCAGAGATGTTGACTCCTAGGATTTTGGCCTGAAGAAATGTATTTTACCAAGATTTTCTGGACAGAAGGAGGAGCAGGATGGGGATGCTATGTAGTAAATAAGGGCTCTGTAACATGCTTCATTTGAAATGTACATTATCTCTCAAAGTGGGAACATTAAAGAGACAATTGGATGTGTAAGTCTGGAGTTTACTGGAGAGACCAGAAGTAATGATATGAATTTGGATATCACTGGCAAAGAAATTAAATTTAACACGAAGGCCTTGTTTAAAATCACCTGGAAAGGAAGTGTTGAGTTAAAAGGATGTGCTGAACTTGAATCGTGGGCACTTCAGATTTAGAGGTGACTGTAATAGAGAGGAGAGGAAGGTAGAGTCAGAGAAGCCAAGATAAAATCTATTAAGAAAGAGGGAGTGATCAGCTGCGGTGGTGTAGCTGCTGAGAGGGATGAGTTAAAGAACTCGGATATTGGAAATATCAGGAATATAGAAAAAAATATTAAATTTCAATGAATGACAGTCTTTTAAGAGATCCTTAATAAAAGGTGAATGGCTCCAAACACAGATTTAATTTGGAAACTCCCACCATAGCAACACCTATTAGTGTTCAGTTTATTTATTTAAATATGCACATATTGATATTGTAATTTTTGAATTAAGGTAACAGCTAATAAAACTGTACAGAAAAAAAATTGTAGCATCCTTTACTCATTAGCCAGGTCGTGTCTAAATATTAAAAGTAATATATTCCCTGTCAAAATACCTCAGTTTTGTTTGCTTTTACAAGTATTTTAATGTGACTTTTCAGCCAAGTGTGTTGTCAGAAGATTATGGTAGATTAATCTCAAATTAGCCGAAACAATAAACTCAACTAAGAAAAATCAGCCTTGTAATGTACTACAGTCAGGAAAATCAGTCCAAAACACTAATGAGCAGTTGCCTCTCTGCATTGAGTTATTATGATTATATTAATTTAATAAGTCAGTTTGGGAAGCAATGATGAATAATCTTCAAAATACAGAGTAAATACTTAATTTAGCTGTCTGCTTCATAGAATTCACTTTTTCTGTCCTAAAATCTTATAGTTGTGGACTGGAATATGTGATTTTCTCTGTAATATTATTTAAATACCATTTCCAGTTTTGCTTCATCATCTTCCTCACTGTCACCTACCCTCAATTAATTCATTTCACATGATAAGCTTTTCCATTCATCAATGTGGAGAATAATTTATTTAATTGTTCTGAAACTATGGAAATGTTTATAAAATGAAATAGAAAAATCAAGAAATGGAGTAAGGAAGTAAAAAGATATTTTCTACTGATTTTGGAATACACTCAAGATAATTAAACTAGCCATAAAATAGGTTCTAACCTAAGATTACCATTTACTTTATTTTATTATAGTATGCATGACTGAGGCCTCACAGAATTTTTTTTTCATAAATTATATAACATCCTGACGTCATGATTAGCATGCCTCCACCTACCATTAGGAGACTTCAAGCGGACCTGTCCCCATTTTATATATATAATGAGATAAATATGGATATATACCAGAAACAGAGGAGAAGATATTGAGTAGGTGTGTGTCTTAGTCCATTCGGGCTGCTATAACAGAAGATCACAGACGGGTTGCTTATAAACAACAGAAATTTATTTCTCACGATTCTGGTGGCAGGAAGTCTGAGACTTCTCATTATAGCCTCACATGCCAGAAGGGACTAGGGAGCTCTGTGAGGTCTCTTTTATAGGGCACTAATCCCAATCATGTGGACTCTGACTTCGTGACCTAATCACATCCAAACTCTCCACTTCATAGTGCTATCACCTTGGGAATTGGGATTTCAGTGTATGAATTTGGTGGAGGGCAATGGACACAAACAGACTACAGCAGTGGGTTACTCTTTTGGATTATGGGATCTAGATATCCTCTGTAATACATAGTACCCTATATATCTTTCTTTTAAGAGAACCTCCTAGGGCTTCCTAATTCATGCCTGAAAAAGTTACCATTTTGTTACATTGTCTTTTGATATGTCAGAAAGGTTCTCTTTCTGAAAGCTGCTGTTTTCATTTCTATCATTGTACTCTATGACAATCAACATAATGTTTTTCACTTTCTTTAAGAAGAGACTCTGTGTTCCTGAGTTACATTTCATCAACGATTATCTTTTCCCCCCCCCCCCTTAAACTCAAGCAGTATTTAACACTTTGGGCTATATTTTCACTTATGGTCAGCCTCTCAGACTATACTATGGTTCATTTTTCTTAAGTTGCAGTAAAATCCACATAACATGAAATTTATCATCTTGACCATTTTTAAGTTTATAGTTCATCACCACCATCCAGCTCCAGGACTTTTTTCATCTTACATAACTGAAATTCTGAACCGTTAAACAATAGCTTCCCATTCGGCCCTCCTCCCAGCCCCTGGCAGCCACCATCCTACCTTTGGTCTCTACGAATTTGACTACATATGTCCTATAAGTTAAATCATACAATATTTGTCTTTTTGTGACTGGGTTTTTCACATAGCATAACATCCTCAAGGTTCATGCATGTTGTAGCATGTGTTGGAATTTCCTTCCCTTTTAGGCCTGAATAATAGTCCTTTGTTGTATATACCACATTTTCTTATCCATTCATCCATCTATGGATACTTGGGTTGCTTCCACATTTTGGGTATTGTGAAAAATGCTGCCATGAACAAAGGTGTATGAAAATCTATTTGAGTCTCCGCTTTTGTTTCTTTTGGGGTATAAACCCAGAATGGAATTGCTAGATCATACACTAATTCAGTTGGTAATTTTTTGAGGAGCAGTTTTCCATAGGAGCTCACCATTTTACATTCCTACCGACAGTGCTTAAAGATTCCAATTTTTGTGCACCCTCACCAAGACTTGTTATTTTCCGCCCCCCCTTTTCTTTTTGATAGATGACATCCTAATGGGTGTGAGGTGGTAATGGTTCAGATTTTCTTTTGTAATAACTTAGACCATATGATGTCAGAAAGATAGTGGTAATGAATGCCCATGTAAAATTTGAGACCTAGAAACATGACAGGTACAAGAATTACATTAAAGGAAGTTAAATCCTGAATAATTTTGCTCAACTTGCTAAAATGACTCATCAGCAAAAGGCCAGTGATAACTTAGAGAGTCAGGAAATGAACGGTTTTATTTTTTATTTGTATAAATTATGGTTTTTATAATATAAATCATATAATTATGCAGAACACATATTTAGAAATATATCACAGGTACTTTTATTTCTAGGGAGTTAACTACTGGCACTTTTTGAAAATCTGTTTTGTCTTGAGCACTAGGCAAAATGTTTTACATGAATCATCTTATGGGTTTTTTTTTTTTTTAACTCTGTGAGAAAGATATTATTACAGATGATAACATTTTGCATCAAGGAGATTTAACAACTTGATCTGGCAAGTAATAGAGTCATAGTCCAAATTCAGTTCTTTTTGATTTCAGAGCCTGCTGTCTATACTCCAAATAAACATCCATGCAATTTAGAACTAACGCCATACCTGAACCTTGGGAGTAATTAAAAGCATCAAGGCTTCTCTGTATACAGTATACGTTGTATATGTGTGTGTGTGTGTGTGTGTGTGTGTATTCTCTATATACATTGGCATATATAATGGCATGTATACATGCCAATAATTGTGATAATCTCACTAAAAACAGGAGCACATTAATATAAAAGAATGTTAACTTTAAAAATGCTACCTTCAAATTAAACTTAGGATTTACCAAAAATACTGCTAACCTCTGATATATACGTGTAGATATAACTTGAAATATTGAGTTGACTATTTAAATGTCTGTGTTTTTTATCTTTTCAAAATGTTTTGGAGAGAGTTGTTATATTATTAAATGCTATTTATTGGACAATTTAAGTACTTTTAATGAATCATGCAGAATTTGTGGGTCTTTGATAAGAAAATTCTTTGGGCAATTACAATAGACTAAACATTCTAGAAGATTTGAGAAAGATCATCATTGATCCAACTTGGTCAAAGTAATTTGCAGAAGTTTAGATTCCTGTTTCTTCATTTTTAGTATGATTTAGTAGATTTTCCTAAGGAAGGGCTTTTAAACTTTTCTTAAGTAATTACAATACAAGCCTACCTTCCATATCAACATAACTTTTAAAGTCCTTATTACTTAAAGACATTAAATAGTATTCTATACTCAAACTTTTACAAAAGAAACATTTCTGAAGACATAGAAAATAAACATGATATTTTAAACACAAGAAATTACATGTTTTTTATATTGTTCTTAAATGTAGAAAATGAAAGTCAAGGTGCTAAAACAACTTGCTGGAAAAAATGATTTATTATTAACTTGTTTACTCTCTATGTCAAATATCTGGGGTTTTTGAAAGTCTTATATTTCAGTCAAAATATTCCTAAAAAGATAGAACTTTGACAAAATAGTATTTTATACTTGAAATGAGATTTGTACTGGATGGTTGGATTAAAAGCCATCATTTCATATCATACTATTTAAGTGTAGAAATATGTAAGAGTTCTTGGTTATTCCTTCACACATTTTCATTACTTTTTGAGAATCTGTGTGGTGACTGGCATACAGTAGGTGCCCAATAAATAGCCGTTGAATCAATGGACAGTTTTGCTGAATCTGTCTGTTTCTGAGCTTTCTTCTTTGTGTTGCTGACATTGCTTTCTTAATTATATTATTTTCTTCCTCTATAATAGGATTATGTAAATTATTTCTCATTCAGGAATAGCATAAATGGCTAATCCAACCTCCGAGACTTAGCTTTTCAGTAATCTAAATTTTATAAACATCCAATAAAATTAGGATGCAATGTGTCACTTTTCCAGTTGGAGCCTACTTTGTAAAAAGGTTCAGTTTTAACAAAAAACACTTGTGACTTGGGTGTTGAGTTTGAGAAGTTCTTTATAGATTTTGGATATTAGTCCTTTATCTGATAAGACATTCAGAAATATCTTCTCTCATTCCATAGGTTGCCTTTTGGTTTTGTTGACTGTTTCCTTTGTTATATAAAAGCTTTTTATCATGATAAAGTCCCAATAGTACATTTTTGCTTTTCTTTCTCTTGCCATAAGAGACACTGAACTCTAGGAAACAAACTGAGAGTTGCTGGAGGGGAGGTGGGTAGGGGGAAGGGATAACTGGGTGATGGGCATTAAGGAGGGCACTTGATATAATGAGAACTGGCTGTTATATGCAACTGATGAGTCACTAAATTCTACCACTAAAAGTGAAAAAAAAACAAAAAACACTTGTATCTATTGATTATATAATGTGGGGATTCTTTTTTAAGAATGCAGTTACAGCAGATGATACTGTAAATTTTAAAAATAAGACTCTTATGTAAAGTCCTAAATTTAGCTATGTTGTTGGTTTCCTGAGAATAATCTTTGTACCTGTCGGAATACTGACTATATTGGCTAGCATAATTCCCTTGATTTTCATTAAAAAAATCCAGTTCCAAAATAATAAGTGAACAACATTCTGCTATAAAAATGCAATTCATCGAACATCTTTTTTCTTTATCTCTTTAAAATCATCACATTTTACTATGCCCAGTATGGTTTAAAATGAGTACTTTCTAATTCTTGAAACATTTGGTTTTTCCATTGAACTTTCCTATTAATTTTTTTTTCATATACATCTTGGGTTTTTAACCTAGATTTCATAGCAAGTATACTATATTTATCAATTCTTTTCTCATGAACTAACTTTTTGATAGAGATTATACTTTATTGTCTTATAAAAATTTGTTAGTAGCAATATTTGGGTTTATTTCATTTCTCTTCATACACACACACACACACACACACACACCAACTAACCCTAAGCACACATACAAATAGATGTGCATTTTTTAAAGTTTTTATTTATATTCCAGTTAACATACACTGTAATATTAGCTTCAGATGTACAATATAGTGATTCAGCACTTCCATACAACATCCGGTGCTCTTCACAGGTGTACCTCTTAATCCCCTTCGCCTATTTCACCCATGCCCCTACCCACCTCCATTCTGGCAACCATCAGTTTGTTCTTTATAGATAAGAGTCTGTTTCTTGGTTTACACCTCTCTTTCTCTCTTTTTTATTTTTCCCTCTTTGCTCAATTGTTTTGTTTCTTAAATTCCAAATATGAGTAAATCATACAGTATTTGTCCTCTCTGACTGACTTATTTTGCTTAGCATAATCCTCTCTAGTTCCATCCGTGTTGTTCCAAATGGCAAGATTTCATCCTTTTTGTTGCTGAGTAATATTCTAGTTTAAATATATACCACATCTCCTTTATCCATTCATCAGTTGATGGACATTCATGCTCTTTCCATAGTTGGGCTATTGTTGATAATGCTGCTATAGACATTGCGGTGCATGTATCTCTTTGAATTAATATTTTTTTATTCTCTGGGTAAATACCCAGTAGTACAACTGCTGCATTGTAAGGTAGTTCTATTTTTAACTTTTTGAGGATCCTCCATACTGTTTTCCAGAGTGGCTGCACCAGTTTGCATTCCCACCAACAGTGCAAGAGGTTTCCCCTTACTCCACATCCTCGCCAACACTTAATGTTTCTTGTGTTGTTGATTTTAGCCATTCTGATTGGTGTGAGGTGATAACTCATTATAGTTGTGATTTGTATTTCCCTGATGATGAGTGATGTTAGATATCTTTTCATGTGTCTGTTGGCCATCTGTATGTCTTCTTTGGAAAAATGTCTATTCATGTATTCTGCCCATTTTGTAATTGGATTATTTGTTTTTTTTGAGTAGTGTGTTTTGTAAGTTCTTTATATATTCTGGATACTACATATACATTTTAAATTGGTAACATACTATAGATAAAGTTGTGTGTCCCTTTCAACTGTGTTTTGTTAACTGGATATTATATTATGAACATCTTCCTCATGTAATTATATAGTCTTTGAAATTTAGTTATTTAAAAATTATCCCAAACATCTGGTCTCATGAATCATTTTCCTGCTTCCAGACCTCCTTGGAATTGTGGACTCCCTAAAATTCAGAGGTAATATAAGTGAAACAGAACACCTAACAGGATCTCAGAAAATACCATCAACTTTATAGTACTTGCATGTATCATAGGAGCAAGTTATGTGACCTTTCAAAACAAGGTATAAATCAATATTTAAATAAATTTAAAGATGTATTCTACTATTGCATTATTTATCCCTTTTCTTCATTCTCTATTCATTACAATAATCAAACCAAACCAAACCAAAAAATCCAAAATCAAATACGCTGTTGGCTGGTGAATTATAAGGCTATATGACAGTGAGGACTTTACTCTCAATTAGAAGATATTTATTGTCTAATCTATCTTGTCTGTCTCTTTCAGTTAAAAGTTTTAAAATAGATCCTCTTGCCACTTGATATGCCACATTCTTTCCCTTTCAATGTTATATAAAAACTAACAACTTAGATCTTACGTATCAGCTAGGAAATAGATGAAGGTATTGCTACTGATTATAATAACTAATATTTAATGAGTGCTTAACATGGGCTGGCCATTGCTCTGACACTTCACAGATACTGTGTTTTGTAATCCTCACAACTTCGTGATGGGGTGTATTATTATTTCCATTGTCCATGAGGCATGGAAAGGTTATGAAACTTTCCCAAAGTGGCCAGAGCCCATTTATGACTATACTGAATCTGTCTCTCAACCAGCAACTCCACTTGAACATCTAATGAAACATACCATATTGTACAGCTCAGAACAGAGGTCTTGATGATTTCCTACCCCCAAACATGCACTTTCTCAGTAGAGCACCACTCTTAATCCAGTTATTGAAATAAATAAATAAAAGTAAAAGAAAAAAAGCTGTGGGAATTATCTTTGATTATTTTCCCTTCATACCCCTTATTCAAGTTCTGCAAACCTGACCTACAAAATATATCTCGAATCTGACCATTTATTATCTGCACCTCTCCAACACTATTCTAAGCCACCATCATCTCTTACCAAGACTAGATTAGCCCCCTGAATAGTCTCTTTGCATTCACATCCTGTCTTCATAGCCTACATACCAAACAGAAGCCACCATAATCTTTTAAAAATATACACTGGATTTTTACATCCCTCTGCTCAAAATCCTTTCGTGCTTCCTGACATATATAGACTAATGTCCGTACTCCACACCACACTCTGCAGAACTTCCATGACCTGGCCCTTTTATACTTCTCCAACATCGCAGCTAATCACAATTAGTTGCTCCTATTTTATTCTAGCTATATTGTCCTTCATGAGATGAACCAAGTTCATCCTTGTGCCAGGCTCTCTATACTTGCTATTTCTTCTGCCTTCAATGCCCTTTCCCAAGATTTTGACATAGCTTCATCTGTGATGTCACCAAGGTCGCTGCAAGATCACCCTCTCAGAAAACCCTTCCCTGATCACCATCTATTGTAGAAACCTCTACCTAAAATTGTATTATTTATTCACTTACCTTGTTTGGTACAGTGGGGTCCTGACAAGTGTTTAACAACTGGCTCTCCAGAAAGTAAAGATAAAAAGCCATAATTGCAGTGTTAGCCAATTTCCATGGTATAAAAACCCCCATCAGGACTGAATTCAAGCTACCAATATGATGTCATGTTGAACAAGGAATTGGGAAGGAAACCACATGATTGGCTTTTTTTTTTTTTAAAGATTTTATTTATTTATTTGACAGAGAGAGACAGCCAGCGAGAGAGGGAACACAAGCAGGGGGAGTGGGAGAGGAAGAAGCAGGCTCCCAGCAGCGGAGCCTGATGTGGGGCTCGATCCCAGAACGCCGGGATCACACCCTGAGCCGAAGGCAGATGCTTAACGACTGAGCCACCCAGGCGCCCCAACACATGATTGGCTTTTTTAAGTTGAAATATATTTGATATATAACATAGTGAAAAGTTAAAGTTTACAAGGTGTTAATTTTACACATTTATATATTGTAATATGATTGCCACTTTAGTGATAATTAACACCTCTATCACATTACGTAATTATCATTTCTTTTTAGTGGCTGGAATAATTGAATTCTATTCTCCTAGCAAGTGTGATAATTATAATGCAATATTATTGTCTGAATTTACCATACTGTTCCTTAGATCTCTAGGGTTTATTTACTACTCATTGCAGGTTTGTACCTTAACAAATCTGTCCTATCCACCCCACCGTCATCCCCTGGTAACTGTCATTTTATTCTCTGTTTTTAGGAGTTTGGCCTTTTTAGATTCTACATATAAGTGATATCATAATTTGTGTTATCTTTCTCTGTATGACTTATCTCACTTATCATAATCTGCTCAAGGTTCATCCCTGTTGTTGCAAATAACAGGACATCCTTATTTCTCATGGCTGAATAACATACAGTTGTGTATGTGTATATACATATGCATTCGTCCAGTGATGGGCACTTAGGTTGTTTCCATATCTTGGTTATTGTGAATAAGGCTACAATAAACATGGGAGTGCAGATATCTCTTGGATATCATATTTTCAGTTTCTTTGGGTATATTCCCAGAGTGAAATTTCTGGGTCATATGGTAGACCTATTTTAATTATCTGAGGAACCTCCATACTATTTTTCATTGTAGCTGAACCAATTTACATTCCTACCAGTAGTATACAAGTGTTCCCTTTTCTCCATATCCTCGCCAACCATTGGCTGTCGAAAGTCAGTGCAGGCTGGCGTCAGCACATCACTGGTGTATTGCCTGTTTTTCAGAATATAATCCCCATGAGAGAGCAACATTGTTATCTTCACCTCTATATTTCGACACTTAGTTTAAAGGCTAGCACAATAAATAGTGTGTTGCTCAATAAATATGTAAAATACATGAATCAAGGAATTAATTAATGTAACACTTTGTGGGCCTTTAAAATATGTATGGAAGTACAGAACTGTAGAATCCATAATAGGAATCTTGGGGGGAAAGGTGAGAGTAATGCTAGCCAAAGCAAATTTGATTATGGGTATAACTGTCCTTCCCACCCTTCTTAATCAAGGAACCACCCCCATTCCCATTTGAATATGCTCTCTCAAACCTTTCTAAAGAGATTACTGGGAATGTAGACATTTAAATGTATTCTGTTCATATTTAAATAATTGCATTTATGTTTAGACTGCAAAAATTGATCTGAAGTTTTTCCAGTATGTTGTGTACCTTAAGCATTTGATACATGTCTAAACCGTTCTTCATGTCAAGAATATCTACAATTTAAATTATGACCTTATTTTGTTTTACATTATAATTTTAAAGTGACCTAGACACACAAAAAATTAGATTCAAGAATTTCAGAAGTCATAGGACTATTCTTCACTTCTATCTGTGATGATACTTGATGGCGTATTGTGCTGAAGAAGGGTCTCCTCCACACAAAATGTGTGTAAAGTCTGCTTCTGAAAAGTGACTGTATTTACTACCTGCTGTTTATGGCCACCTAAATGCAAGAGCATTCTTATACTCACTGCGATAAGGAAGAAGGCCTCATTCTTCATACCTCTTGTAATGCTTTGCTAACAGCTACAGTTACTTGACAATCCACAGCATGTTTAGGCTTAACAGAATCTTGGTTTCATAAAGAAACACTTCATTAAACTGTTGTTTATAGTGTGTCTTTTTACAGTTATTCTTCCATATATGCTTGTGGTGGAATTGTTTGAATGTTCTGCTGTCATCGTTCTCCGCTGTGTAGATGGATTAAATTTATAGTGTCAGATTTTACTACTGATGACTGTGGAGCTTTATCAACTGATGCTGAGTAATGATAGCCAATCAAACTGCTCACGAAGCCCTATGGGTTATGTTGCATGCCTTGGGTATCACACATGACATAGAGCTTGATTCCATATTGGTGAAATACTATGTTTCCCACAGATGTATCACTCTTTATGATTTGTTTCTAGATATTGTGATTAAATATTCTATTGGATAGCGATTTCAGAACCTGAATAGAATGACAACACTTTGTTATACTTTAAATGGAAATGTGTGGGTTTTTTCTAGTGAAGGATCTTATATAAATTAATCATGTTACGAGCTAATAGGCTGCTCACAGTAGGACATTAGTTCTATAGAGTATCCAAAATTATTTGCTCTTTATTCTGGAAAACTATTATCATGACTTTTTTGTGACGTTCATAACCTGCTCAGTTGGAAGGATTTCAATGTTAAAAAATTAGACTATGTCACTTTTTAAGCATTTTTCCCTCTTGTACTATTAGTCCTAATTTGATTAGTCTTGATTTTCTCCAGTGGTAAGGGTTTTTGTTTTCTTTTTAAAAGAGCTTTTTATTTTGGTGCAACTGATTAATTAGTCCTACATGAAGAGCTTTGGAAAGTCCGTGAGCAGTCCAACTTGACTACAGGGCAAAGCATTTCTTTGCGAAGGCAGCATAGAGAAGATAGTAAAGTCCTCTATGCACTGCCCATGTGTGCTGTGGATCCTTTAGGAGCTTCAGAAATCCAGCCCTCAGCACTTCATAAATCATTTTTAACTTGACATCAGCAAAGTTATATCATGATTTGGGTGCATTTCTAACTCAAAAAGAAACAGGATAAATCTAGCCAGAATAGAAAAAATGAAGAACTTGCAGTATGGTTTTTGTAAGAATTGTATCATATGTCCTCTTAAAATGGTAGCCTTTCAGACGTATTTATCATCACTTTTTGGCACTCAGTCTTTAGAAGATGTCTACATAGTTATATGAGTGTCATCTCCTACCCTTAGTTTTAAATCGCAGCCAGAATGACATCAGGCTCTGCAGCTTTCTCATTTTTCATTTCATTTACACTCTTCACACTTCACTGGCAATGAGGTCACCTCTTTAAAATTTGGGGTAAAGGCCAGCTTGACAAACTTTGGCAAATGCTCTCCTTTGCAAATTCTCATTTCAGAGGGAGAATATGTGATTCAGACATCTTTAAGATGGTTTTCTTGTCAATATCATCTTGTCACACCTCTCTGTCAATGATGAGGGTTGTGTCATTTGTACATACTAATGTCATACAATGGTTAGGTAGGTTCATCCTGTAGGTATTTGTAGAAATCACCTAGGAAGCCCCTGGAATCATTTCAGAGGTGGCATTCTATTTTTGATCACCTGTTCAATTGAATTAAAAGAAATAATTGAGAATCTATCACATGTAAGGCATTAAAAGCCATTTACAAATTGTTCTGTAGTTTCTACTATGAGCAACTTCTAACTTAGTTTTAAAACAAGGGCAAGATTGTTTCTTTACAAAGCAAGATTAAATTGTTATAAGAAATATTACGTTATTTTAAAATATTTTGAAATGGGACTTGAGAATGTGGTGAGTATTAGAAGTTGAGCTGTGGGAAATATCTGTATTAAATGAGTTAGTTGAAATATTCTTAGACGCAGAAAGTGTTATGCAGAAAGCAAAATTAGGCGAACTGGATTTATAAACTTGCTTTATAATTTACTAGTCATGTAAAGTGGTACAAGTTACTTAGTGTATTGTTTTCCCGTTGCTGCCATAAGAGATTACCACAGATTTAGTGGCTTAAAACAACACAAATTTATTATCTTATAGTTTAATAGGTTAGAAGTCTGAGATAACCCTTGCTGGTTTAAAATCTAGGTGTTGGCAGGGTTGCATTGATTTCTGGGGGCTCCAGAGAAGAATCCAATTCCTTGATTTTTTCCAGCTTCTACGGGCCACCTACATTCTTTGACTCATGGTCCTTTCCTCCATCATCAGAGCCAGAAATGGGTTGAGTCCTTCTCATGTTCGATCACTCTGACCTCTTTGGCTTTCCTCTTCTATTTTTAAGGACCCTTGTGATTACATTTGGCCCACTCAGATAATCCACATTCTATTGCCATCTCAAGGTCTTTATATCATATTTGCAGTACTTTCTTTCCATGTTAAGGATTAAGATATGGACATCTTTGAAGGGTCATTATTCTTTCTACCATACCTACAGCTTCTCGTTTGTTTTTTTAAAGATTTTCTGAAGATTTTTAAAGAGTTTTTAAAGATTTTCTCATTTATTTGAGAGAGAGAGTGAGCGAGAGAGAACACAAGCGGGGAGGAGAGGGAGAAGCAGACTCCCTGCTGAGGAGGGAGCCCAAGATGGGGCCCCATCCCCCGACTCCAGGATAATGACCTGAGCCTAAGGCAGACCTGAGCCTTCACCCACTGAACCACCCAGGCGCCCCTACGCCCTCTCATTTTAATTTTCTAATCAGTTCCTACCTATCTCCTAGTGTTCTTGTTCGCAGAAAGAAACTTCTGCTTGCCGAAGTGCCTGGCAAATGCTAGGCTTTAAATAAAATGTAACTTTCCCCAAAGAAAAGATTTTTAGGAAGTAGAACATTGGGGCATCCCTTTGTTAAGGAAACTTGAATTAAAAAGAACCACAGCAGGTGTACCTATACAGGGTTTGGAGAGAAATTCAGGACATGCTGTCTTCTGAACACACTTTCTGTCTTCACTCCCTCCTCTCCTAGTGTTTACTTTCCATTTTAGGTGAAAAGCTGTTTTAGGAACATATGTCTGTTTGTTTTTTAAATCCCTAAATTATAAATAGTGTCAAGACCTTTTTTCCCTCCAAAGATGAAGAGCGTTCCCAAAATGGGGAGAACTGCATCAAAAGCTCTAGAGACTTCAAAGATGAAGATGAGGGAAAAAATAGGAATTTTTCAACCAGGTTTCTGGTACCTGTTCTGAAATGATTAGAGTATGTGGGCTGCCAGGGATTAAATGGAGAATGGGTAGTAAAGTTATAAACAACAGAGGGCACAGACTACTCTTAAAAAAGTCTCTAGAGAAAAACAAGGAAGTGGGACAGTATATCAACATGAAAATAGTTCTTTCTATTTCATTTGTAATAGCTAAAATTGAATAAGTGTTAAGTGACTCTGATCTGTTGAAAGAATTCAAGAACCAAGATCAGAAAGTTTTATTCTGTCTTTGATTTGTTATTCTACGCTGTTAACGTTATATTTCTAACTCTTCTCATCACTACAAATCTTTGCTATTATTCCCCAAATGCTTTGAACCAGAGTGATTCATTCATGTCTGCAATGTCATAAATTGGAGAATGCATAGATTCTTCTTACCCTGGTAATTCTGGAAGCACAAAAACAAAGGCAATGCTGGGTATTTCTCAAGGGTGAATAATTTTTAGAAGGCAAACTTTAAACTGTCACGTTTCTGATTGTCTGTGATTCACACCAATATTGTGCTCTGTGATGGCTTCATTGAAAGGACTGTCATGTTCTATGGGGGACTCAGCCTACCTGCTCTTTTACCAGTAGCTGGTGTGAAAGCCATGCTGTGCCAATGGCTTGTTCACAGGAGGCAGGTCAATCTTTGAAACCACAGATTGTTTCAGATAAGAGAAAAATATGTGAGGAGAGAAGAGATGTCAAGGGCAGTGCTAAAGAGAAAGAAAATGCTTGTCTGAGTTTTACCTGCAGCTAACATTGTTAAAAATGATAGCAACTTAATGAAGCATGAAGTACTAAAGGCATTAATAAGCTGGGGGAGGACCTTATTCATTCCAATTTGGATTCCATTCACTCGTATTACTGGTTTTCTTAAGACTGAACTAAAATTGTGATTCCTTCTGGGCCATCAATGCCCTTTAGAGTTGATAATTAATTTGAAAGAATTATTAAGATATATTTATTGAGCTTAGGATGCCGTGTAGTCACAGTATGAACTAGAGTTCACATTTATCAAGGTAATAAAGAAAGTGCATTAAACATTTGCTCAGTAAGAACAAGCACTAAATTACCAGTAGTGGTAAAACCACTGTGTAAAAGATAATCATTTGTTTATTAAACTAAGATGCAATAGTAACATTTTAAATTCTGATTATAAAAATTTTCCAACACCCCCCCAAAAAATTATTGAAGGAAGAATATTATAGACCCAGGTGTATCTGACACCCACCTGTAAGAATTAACTCGTGGCCTTTCTTGTGGCAATTCTACACTTATCCATACCCTATCCTGCCCTCCAGGTTATTTAGAAGCAAATTCCATACATATCACTCTATGAATATTTTAATATGTATGTCTGAAGGATATAGCTCTTCTGTAAATAAAACCATTGTCCCATCTAAAGATGAACGCTATTTCTCCTGCTGTAATACTGACAAATGTCCATTCAGTGTTAAGATTCACCGTTCAGTTACTTCCAGGTTTGTTTTAACAGCTGTTTGGTTGAATCAGGGTGCACCTGAAGTCGCATACTGCGTTCACTACATCGCTGGAGCCTCTCTTCATCTCTAACCTCATCGGTTTTTATTTCCTTGCCATTTCTTTCTTCTTTTTTAAATTGAAGTACAATTAACACACAGTGCTATGTTAATTCCGGGTGTACAGAATACCGATTCAGCAATTCTTCACATTACTCAGTGCTCATCAACATAAGCTTACTCTTGATCACCTTTCTCTGTTTCACTCATCCCCCTCTGTCCTCCCCTGTTGCAAATACCAGTTTGTTCTCTGTATTTAAGAGTCTGTTTCTTTTGTCTCATTTTCTTTATCTTTGTTTTGTTTCTTAACTTCCACATATGAGTGAAATCATATGGCATTCCTTTTTCTTTGACTGACTTATTTTGCTTAGCATTATGCTGTCTAGTTCCATCCATGTTGGAAATGGCAAGATCTCATTCCTTTTTATGGCTGAATAATATTCCTCTGTGTGTGTGTGTGCGTGTGTGTGCGTGTGTGTGTGTGTGTGTGTGATCTTCTTTATCCATTCATAAATGGATGGATACTTCATTTGCTTCTGTATCTTGGCTATTGTAAACAAAGCTGCAATAAACATAGTATTTTCATTTTCAAATGATCTTTTTGAATTAGTGTTTTCATTTTCTTTGGGTAAATACCCAGTAGTGGTGTAACTAGATCATACAGTAATTCTATTTTTAATTTTTTAGGAACTTCCATACTATTTTCCACAGTGACTATACTAATTTGCATTTTCACCACCAGTGCACCAGGATTCGTTTTTCTCTACATTCTTCCCAACATTTATTATTTTCCATGTTTTTGATTTTAGCCATTCCAACAAGTGTGAGGGGATATTTAATTGTGGTTTTGACTTACATTTCCCTGATTATTAGTGATGTTGAGCATCTTTTCAAGTGTCTGTTGGCCATCTGTATGTCTTTGGAAAAATGTCTATTCGGGTCTTCAGCCCATTTTTAATTGTGCTATTAGTAGTAGTAGTGTTGAATTTGGAAGTTCTTTATATATTTTGGATATTAATCCCTTATTGGATATGTCATTTACAAATATCTTCTCCCATTCAGTACGTTGCTTTTTTGTTTAGTTCATGATTTTCCTTGCTGACCAAAAGCTTTTTATTGTGGTGAAATCACAACTGTTTAATTTTGCCTTTCTTTTCCTTGCTCCGGGAGACATATCTAGAAAAATGTTTCTATAGCTGATGTCACAAATCACTACCTATGTTTTATTCTAGAAGTTTTATGGTTTCAGATTTAGGTTTTTAATCCATTTTTTTTGTTTATTTTGTGAGTAGTATAAGAAAGTGGTTCAGTTTCATTCTTTTGCATGTAGCTGTCCAGTTTTCCCAGCACCATTTATTGAAGAGACTCTTTTCCCCATTGTATATGCTTGCCTCCTTTGTCCTAGATTAATTGACCATGTATGTGTGGGTTTATTTTGGGCTCTCTATTCTAATCTATTGATCTATGTATCTATTTTTGGGCTGTTACCATACTGTTTCAATTACTACAGCTTTGTAGTATATCTTGGTATCTGAGATTATGATACCTCCAGTTTTGTTCTTTCTCAAGATTACTTTGGCTCTGGGTCTTTTGTGTTCCAACAAAGTTTTAGGATTATTCGTTCTAATTCTATGAAAAATGCTGTTGATATTTTGATAGGGATTGCATTAAATCTGTAGATTGCTTTGGGTAGTATAGACATTTTAACAATATTTGTTCTTCTAATCCATGAACATAGAATAGCTTTACATTTGTTTTTGTCATCCTTTCATAGTAAATAACAGTATCCTGTATAACCGCAATTTTCTCCATGTTGCTTTTTTCATTTAATAATATATCCCTCCATGTAGTACTCTTACATCTCAGGTTTTCCTGGTTTTTCTTGCTTGTTAATTCTCCCAAATCAACTTTATGGTCAACTTGTCCAGTTCTAGGGAGAAAAGAAAAACTAATCTTTTTAATGAAAAAAATGCAGTTTCTTTACATTTATATATAAATTTAGTAAGAGCTGAAAAGTAAGTCTTGTTATTTTCCAGAGCTAAAAGTTGAGATTTTCCTTTTTGGAGAAAGAGGAACAGAAGTCCTTCAAATAATTTCCCATGAACTGTTTGGCATTGATTAAAACCCCTTTAAAAACCAATTTCAACATATAGTTGAACATTGTATCTTCAAAGGATTAGTTAGTCATTTAGTTAGATTATTGTTTCTTAGAAATTTGGAGTGGTAGTGTAATTCATTTTCAAATGTATAAATTTCATGTGAGTTTAATGTTAGTATAAAAAAGCCTGTTTCAGTTAAGGACACAGTGTTTCTGTTTCTGTCATGATGCAGGGAACACTTACCCCGAGTTGAAATCACACATTTGCTTACCTGTAACTCATTAAGTTGACACTCAGCAATTGTAATATACACTTGGTGGGAGGGTGAGTGGAATAAATAGGCTGTACAGGACAACTAAGTGACAATTACAAATCATTGTAGTATGTAAAATTACTGTAAATGAATTTGTCTGAAAGGAAGTATAAGCAGGCAAGGGGGCCATCCTTCTTGGACTTCACCACATTATTCTAGGCTTAATGAAGTTTGCGCAAATTTATATGAGGCATAAAACCCAGACAGTAATAATTGCTGGTATTTCTAGGTTAAATTTTTTTTTAAGTTTAGAACATCATTTAAAAGCTTTTATTGTTGAAATTTGATTTCAACAAGGTCTAGTAATAGTATTATCAAAATCTGTAGAATAATCTCTTCGGAGCATTTTTAAAATTATAATGAGCTACTTTTCTGTGATTGCCCAGAAATTTTTGCTGGGGAGTAAGAACTTGGTCACCCATGGTATGATGAGAGTGGATCTTTGAGTGAATATTATATTGTACTCAGATGTTTGATGAATTCCCTGCATTCAGCCCCACTTCTTCCCCTTGCTTCTGTTTAGACCAGCCTCTGTGAGGTTCTGCTGGTCTTCTCTAGGGCTACAGCAACTCTGAGTACTTACAGCCATGACCTCTGCTCTCCGTCATCAGCTAACTCTCATACACCTTCCAGAAAAAAGCTAAATGCTTCTCACCCTCTAATTTTTGCCCTTACTGGTTTCTATTTTATTTCTGTATTCTGAGGTCAAAGAGCAGATAATCACATGAACTGCATTCATCAACTCAAACAGCGACTTGTGTACCTATCTATAAAGCTTCTCAGATTATTCCAAAGGATACCAAGCCTGGAAACACCTGATTCCTAGAACCCTTTGTGGTTCTGACAATGTGTAGCTCTCATTGCTTCCTGAAAGCCAATATACCTGTATAGATATATGAGAGAATTTGACAAACTCATTAGTACAACTAAGACTACAGATGAGTTTTAAAAAAATATATTAGAATTGACATCACAGCATATAGAAATGTTAAAATCCATAACATTGGCAAGAGCAGGTGCTAGAATACGTGAAGACCTCCTCAAAATTAAGCAGTTTTGTTAGGTGAACAACTGTTTGCTGCAGGAAGTTCACAGACAGCAATGTCGGGAGAGAGGCAAAGCACCAACAGTGAGCAGATATTAGATGACCACATGTTCTCTTGAGACATTAGGAAAGAAAAAATGGAAAAGAGTAATTTAAATCAAGTCCTATGAGAAGGGTGAAGTGTCATCCTCTATAGAGAGGGACCTTTATTAATAATTTTTATGGATTTCATGGGGATCGGGCCTATAGAAAACCCAGATTCTATGGCCTTGTTACATCATTAAGGAGCCATACTTTGATCCAGCTCTCTTAACTGCACACCAGTGACACTCAAAAGTCTCGATAAAATTCACAAAATGCTGTACTCTTTGGTAGCATTTTCCTAGATCTGTGATTCTGCTGAACACAAAGCAACTGGGATACAGTAGATTCCTAAGAGTCATTGCAGAGACTATTCAGAATAAAAGTCCAGTCCTAATAATGCATGTGTTAGAAATTGGTTGCAGATGTCCGACTTATCCACATGGGTTATAAGTGAGCCAAGATATTCAGCCCAGGGCAGCATCTAGAATAGCCAGAGTTACTAGGTTGCCCACTTTAGACTGTGAGGTCTCCTCTTTCACCCCAGTGCTATTCTAATATCATCATCTCAGCCATGATGGTGAAAAGCATCGCTACATATGGTGGTCATACGTTACTTGTTAGTTTGGGACTGAAGGATTCTTCAGAAAGATTCTGTCCACCAATTCCACCCTATATGAGGTCAAGTTCTTAATACTCTGCACGTGATAAAAGGAACATTAATTTAATCCTGCACCAGTGAAGTAATTACATGATATTTTGCTAGGTGACATATGAATGGAATATGAAATAAAAAGTAGTTATCTTTGTTACAGTAAAATGTCAAACATTTGATATTATTTCAAAAGTTATTTGGATTTTTTTAAGGCACGAAGTTCGTAAAAAATGCCCATTGACAGGAAAAGAACGTTGGGCTATTGTGTGTTGCAATATCAGGTTTGTCGAAGCCTAGCTGTCATAGCATTTTTGCACTTCTTAGAATGAGGCATTTGCTGTCCTTGTTGCACAGCACAGATTAGGGTTTTGTTCATCTGGAAAAAAAGGTTTTATAATTACTGATTTTTGACGAGTCTTTATACTGAAGACACAAGACATAATTAATACAAGTAGCATAGGTACATTAGAGAATTATTCTATGAGGGTCATTAAAATTGTGTTGTACTTAGAACATCACTGTTAAAATTTTACACAGCATTCTCTGATGCCTTCAAAGAATACTTCTGTTCATTGTGTTTTTCAATAATGCTGTCTACCACATTTTTAAAAGTTTATTCAAAATACTACATGCCAGCTAATTTAATTAATTTTGCATGAAATGTGAAAGAATCCATAGAAAATAAATGAAAGAGGGATATTGTTTTGAAATGGGGCTCCTCTACTATTCTCTAAGGCAATGCCTGCTTTTCCATGTCACTTAATGCTGGCTGTTATATTGAATTATAGAAAGAATCTGTGGGGTTTCTAGTATAACTTTGTTTCATGGATTTCATCTATTATTTCAGAGCCAACACAGAAGTTCCGAAGTCATAAATCCACATTGTAGCTCAAAGAAAATTTGGCCTTTTCCTGTTTATGCTTGCTGATCTGCTTTCTAAACAAAGTTCTTTATCAGTTACCTCAATGTGTCTTTATTTTTATTATTGGGTACCTGTGATCCCTAATTATGCTTTGTTATTTCTCTTTTTGTTTTCTATTTAAAAAAATACCTTTGTACATTTTTTTTTCCTGAATGGAAACATGTTAATTTAAATAATTTATATAGATTCTTTTCCCAAAGAACATGCAGTTTTGTTTTCATCATCTTATTATGTCTTCCATGGTTTTGATGTTGGAAAATAAACAATGTAAAACAAGGTAAAAGAGTTTAAGTAATTTTCTTAGCTCATAGAGACATATAATATGATGAACACCCAAGCAATGTATGTCTTGGTTCCTGCAAGTGAAAAAAAAATATGCTGGTGTTGACTGAGAATCAAGATATAACAGGAAAAAAAGTATTATGCTAATAGAAGTAACATTGTAGTATGTTGCAGTGATTCTGGTTATGCAACTAAATGTAATTAATATTGAATGCCCACTATTTCAAAAGAGTTATAATAAGGATTGTAACATCTTTAAAGATATAAAAACTATAGTCTCTGCCCTTTAGGAGCTCACAATTTAGTTACTTGTATTCTTTTTTTTTTTTTTTTATCATTTTACAAACCTTGCCATGAATACTTCAGGATTACCAGAAATTGAAATCAGAGCTTTATGTTTATAGTAGAAAGAACTATCTTCGTACTGTATCAGATTAACCAATTGGTACGTTCCTCAGTGAATTTATTTATAAAAAAATTCCATGTGCATCAGTTGTTGAATATGGAGTGTCTAAGAGAAATATTCCTTATGAATAACAACAAAAGATGCAGAAACAACAAATGTTTTAGATAAGTATTGAGAGAGCGTGTTCTATCTTACTCCTAATCTTGTTCTTTCTCTGATAGAGAATTTGGCTTTAATTGTATTCATTTTATTTAATTGTCTTTATTTTAAAAAGTAACCTTATTAAAAACTAAGAGATTTATGCTAATACATTAATATAGCAGGATATTGGATGGAAAGTCAAATCTCTCCTCCTCCTCGACTCCTTATTCTCAAACCTCAGACGTAGTAATAGCTTCAACACGTACATGCATATTCTTCCCCAAAATATCAAAGCACATATACATGTACATAGGTATGTGTGTCTATTTACACTTATACTTACCTGTGTCCCTCTGTAAATATAAACTCATAGTATCTCTCACCTGGACTGATAGACAATAAAACAGAACCGTCAAAGCCCAGACAAATCAAAGCAGATGTCTTGGCTGTTCCTTGCTATGCTGAGATTAACAAGATGGTCTCAGGGGAGAAGAGGCATTTGGGAGGCTTGGGCAACAGTGATTTGCCAGCAAGTACAGAAGCTTATTTCAAAATTTTAATAGTTTTTCCACAACTCTGCCTAAAGGGCCAATACCAGCCCTACTTTCAATCATTTGATGACTCATGTTTCCCCTCACAGCATACCTGTGGCCATGTTCTCATAAGGACCTCTATAGCCCAGCATCAGAGCTATTTGTGTTGCCCCTCCCATACCAAATTTTCATATTTTTAAGTTTGGTCCCTCGGAGTTGACCATGCACACTGTACATGCATTCATGAAGGTCTCATGTCAAAATTATGAAGCAGTTGAAATTTGTTTCTAAAACATTCCTTTCACAATTCCCTCTGTTGTCCAGTGGGTCCTTTAGTCACATTTTAGTGGGTCCATCCTCCCACTTGCACCATTCCAGTGATTCTAATTACACAGAGCTTAGTGTTTTCAGGCTCCCCATATTTCACAGCATTTAGTAAACAAAAACATGTCATGTTGCTTTATTAGTAGTGTACATTTTATGTATCTCTTTACTACAATATATTTTCAACCCGTGGATGGTAGGACTGCAATTCAAAGTAGTTTATAGATAAAAACTTTCTACCCAGGGCATTGAATATAAGCGTCACTCAGTAATGTTTGTGCATTATTCGTTTGGACTACATTGGTTATGCACTATCACAAAACATCTAGAATGTTTGCTTTTTATGCCTTCATATTTTATGTAGATTTCAAAATAAAGGATTTTGCCACATTCCGCTCAATTGTCACTCTGTTGACATACAGTAACTTCATGTCTTTCTCTTTATTTTCCTTTTTTTTAAAGTACATGTTTACTTCTTGTACAGAAAGTATAATCACCGTTCACTTAATATGTTCCAGTTTCAATCAGTTGTCTGAAGGTCCTAGAACTTCTTCTCCATTATTTTCCATTTGGGGGTTGTAGAGTAATTGACATTTATTAAGTATTTACAAGTCCTTTGTCAGGTACTTTGCATACATTATCTCATTTAATTCAAGTTGTTGCTTCATACTGTACTTATTATGCCTAATTTGTAGAAAAGGAAGCTAATGTTGGAAAAATAAAATCATCTGTCCAAAGTCACATAAATGCTGAGACCACAATTTGAATACAGGACTGTGTCTCTAAAGCTCTGTGTTATTTTTTCTTTTCATAAAAGCACCTAATTCCACCTGCATTGTACTTTTCTGAGGATTAAGTGATATAAGTGAGTATATTTTCTAAACTCGCAAGCACTTATCCACACATGGAATTTCTAACTCATACTTTATACTTTCTAATACAGTAAGGTGAGTAAATTGGTGTGTAATGAATGCTTTAGGTGATCATGATTATAATGGAATTTTAAAAATCAGATGAAATGATGTCAATGATTTGTTAGAGAACTAAAATCTAATCTTAACCCATTTCCTTTAAAGCCATGGCTGTCAAGATGAAACATCTCGCTTTAGCAAAAGGTATTAAACATGAACATGTAACAGTAAAATCATTTCAGAGAACATAATAGGGTTATGGAATAAAATCTGAAATAAAATCTACTGTAGCATTAAGCTTTATATTTCCTAAAAAATGGTGAGAATACTTTGGAATTCAAAGTTGCACGTTGTTGTCGTCACTCTTCCCCAGGTGTTCCAGATTGCATATGTGATTGTGAAAGCAGCAAACTCCCCTCGGCCTGGAAACTGGATTTTGGAACGCTCACTTGATAATGTTGAATACAAGCCCTGGCAGTATCATGCTGTGACAGACACCGAGTGTCTAACTCTCTACAATATTTATCCCCGTACTGGACCGCCATCCTATGCCAAAGATGATGAAGTCATCTGCACTTCCTTTTATTCCAAAATACACCCCTTGGAAAATGGAGAGGTAAGAGGGGACAACTTACCATAAGTACATTTAAGTAGGCCTGTCAGGAAGATGTGAATATATCAGTAATTAATGTCAGGGAGATTTTAAAATAGGATTTAGCATAAGTACATTTAAATGAGTTATTAAATAAAAAGGAAAAACCCAAGGTGATTAGAATTTTAACTACCTTCATCCAGTATGTGTCTCCCAAACCCAATAAAGATCAGAAAAGCAGAAATAGGTTTAAGTCAGAAAGTCAATGATTAATTTCACAGAAAGAGACTTTTTTGACAATGAGATTGCTAACAATTGGAGAAAGACTGAGATCTTCACAGAAGCCTTAGATCTGAGTGTACTCTGGTCTCAAGATGGGGGCAAAAGAGATGAAATTTAGGGAGAAATATAGTTGATATAAAGGACCTAAATAACAGGGAATTCTGCTGGGTTTTGCATGTTTTTCAGTTCTTACCACGGAGGACTGGAGTTGGGTTTTTGGTTGGTTGTTTGTGGTCAGGCTTCTTACATGCTTTATTCAACAGTGTTCAGCTTCTCTGTGGCGTCTCTTACCTTTCAGTTTTTACATTTATTCAAACCATGGCTTCACCTGTTACCATCTGTGTGATCTTGAGCCAGTGACTGAAATTCTCTGTGCTTTGGTTTCATCCCGCATAAATTGGGGAAAATAATAATAGCTCTTATTTCATATGATCATTAAGAAAATTAAATGAGTTATTATATTTGAAGCAGGACGACAGTGCTGACAGACCAATACTAAATGTTCTATAAGCATTAACTATTTTTATAGTTAAATAAATAATAATAGTAATAATAATAACCATCATTGTTAGTAGTAGTAGGAGTCAGTACTTTTCTCAAATCCCAAACCTTGACTTAGTGATTCTCTTGGATTCTCCAGTATTTCCCTAATCTGTCTCCCTTCAGTGGGTGTGGCCTGACTACTTGAGTCCTACCTGCTATAACACCTCAACTTATACTCAAATCTGATAGTCACTCCTCATGCGTCCACACGCCTGAAGCTAGTATCATTTTTTATATTCACATTTTCAGTAAACCCATATTCATATTCTATCAGACCCACCTCAGCCAGTTGAAGGTTATCTTTTTAAACACTTGTCAGGAAAGTTAGATTTTTGACACAAATGATCACTCCCTTTTGGCACTATTATTCTATGACTGTATACTAGTGCCTCACTGTATTTCAAATTCCATGTTCAAAAATATCAGTTTTGGGGAAGAAAAATTCCAAACGGTGCTCTCAGCAGAGATTTCAATCTGCCAAATGACAAGGAGTCAAATGCGATGAGTCAAACAGCTGTTCAACCTGCTTTGTGCCCAGAGGCATCCAATTCCCGGCCAGATTGGCCTGAGGATATGGGAGTAGGGAGGGAACGTAGAGATAATATATTTGAGTTGAATTTTTATTATTTTTTTCCTGGATTTAGTATTTACCAGAACTAATAATTATCTAATATTTATAAAGCTATATTTTACCTTGAAAAAGTGGTCCAATTCAGAAATTGGTTGAACGATATAAAATGTGCCTACATAGATATGTAACCTACAGGTTTACATGCATAGTCCCAAAAGATGATCTCCCTACATTGATGGTGGTTCTCCATCCTTTAGACCGTGTCAGTCTGCCAACATGGAACATATATGCTGTTTGTTCACTTAGCTGGCTGTATTGTTTTCACTCCTAGACACTCACTAAAAACTACTCGTTGATGGTGGCTATTAGGAAAAATTTACTCAAATTTCTCTATGGCATTTAAGTCTATTTCTTTCTCATAGGAAAGTGGATGTTAAGAAAAGAAAGTAATTCAAAATATTTGAAATATAATGGTAGTATTTAAGAGTAAGAATTAAATTCAGACCTCTCCTAAAATACCTGTCTCAATATATATAGCTTACTCTGTGAAACATGGTGCTTTTTGGAATAAACAGATACAGGGAAGGTAGGTGAGATATATTCTCCAAGACTTCCAGCTCACTGGTAACAAAACTAAGATAAGAATCCATGTATCCAGGTCCCCTGGCCTCCAGATTGAGGTTTCTTTCATACTCCAGTAAAGATTGGAAGTTGATTTTTTTCTTTTTTTTAAAGTTGGTAATTGATAAACTCAAGAGTTCAGAGAAGACAGATGTTGGATCCAGTACGAGTAGAAAGAGTCCTAATTCTGAGGTGTTGCAATATAGAAGAATGTACGTGAGATTAGAAGTCTCAGTTCTGGTCTTGCTTCTCGTTTTTGTGGGCTCTTTGGTTGGTCACTTAATCTTTCTGAGATTGAATTTCTTTTTGGATGCCAGCTGAAATATAATTATTAGTGCTATGATCAAGACTTTGCAGAGAAATGAAGTCATACTCAAATAAGAAAAACAAACATATAAACCAGTAATTGGTTTATATGTGGTTTATATATATAAAAAATAATATAAATCCTACAACAGAAATGTTTACAGAGAGTGACAGATTCCCCTAGGTGAGCCAAAGGAGCTGCACTGAGAAGATCACTTCTCAGAATACAAGTAAACCAGAAACAACTCTTGATATCTCACAATTTCAAGGCCAATATGCAAATTTATTTCCAAAATGGGATATGGGTTAAACAAGACATATAACAGAATTTACCTCCAATGTTGATGGATATTTTTATTAGGTATAGAATTGTAAGGTTGCAGCTTTTTTTCTTTTGGCACATTTGGTTGTCTTCTGGTTTCCATTGTTAATATAGAAAAGTTAGCTTTTGAATAATTATCTATTGTCTATCTGTTTTCTTTAAATATTTTTCTTTGTTTTTGTTTTTCAGTAATTTTACTATGATGTCCCAGATCTGCTCTCCCCAATAAAATAGTCACTAACCATATGAGGTTATTTAATTTAGATTTCATTAACTCAAATAGAATGAAAATTCAGGTCCTCAGTTACACAGCCACATATCAGGTGCTCAATAGCCTGATGTGACTAGCAAATACCACATTTAATTATGCAGAATACAACTTTTCCATTGTTGTACAAAGTTTTGAGCAACATTACTATAGATAATACCTTTTTAATACCTGCATTAAGATTTATTTGGTTGATATATTTGCAGTTACATCTTTCATCAGTTCAGTAAATAATTCAACCATTAACTTTCCAAATACTGTTCTTTTCCTCAATCTCTTCTATAAAAATCTACTATAAAAGTTAATAATTTGGAACTTCTCACTGTTTATCTTACACTCTCTTTCATATACACTCATCTTTTTGGCCTTTGTTCTTCATTTTAGATATTTTCTTCTGGCTTACTTCCAGTTCACTAATTCTTTTTTTAGCTATGTAAAACCTGCTATTAAAACTGTTCATGGGATTCTTAATTTCATTTATTACATTTTTCAGTTCTAGAATTTATCTTTGTTTCTTTTTTTTTTTTTTAGATTTTTATTTACTTATTTATTTGACAGAGAGAGGCAGTGAGAGAGGGAACACAAGCAGGGAGGGTGGGAGAGGGAGGAGCAGGCCGAGCAGGGAGCCCAATACAGGGCTCGATCCCAGGATCCTGGGCCAAAGGCAGATGCTCAATGACTGAGCCACCCAGGCACCCCATAGAATTTGTCTTTGTTTCATTTTCAAATAGTTTAGCATCAGTTTTATATTGAAATGTTACATATTTATATATATTTAACAAGATTATATTTACACTTTTAGTATTCTATCTTTATCTCATTGAGCATAAAGTAATAATTATTTAAGAGCTTTTGTTTGATAATTCTAATATCCGGCCTCTGTAGATATATGTTATCTGAGCTGCAGGTTCTTTTTAATGATGTCTTATACACTCATGTTTCTGATTATTTTTGCATAAAAGAAGTTATATTTTAAAATGTGTATGTAGAAATAACTTGAGGCCTAAGATATTGTGAGGATTTTCTGATGCTTCTGCCAGGCAATGGCAATATAGATGATCTTAGTAAATATCAAATGATTTCACTCATATGTGGAATTTAAGAAACAAAACAGATGAACATAGGGAAAGGGAAGGAAAAATAAGATGAAATCAGAGAGGGAGACAAACCATAGGCACTCTTAACTGTACGAAACAAACTGAGGGTTGCTGGAGGGGAGGTGGTAGGGGGATGGGGTAACTGGGTGATGGGCTTTAAGGAGGGCGCTTGATGTACCGAACACTGGGTGTTATATGCAACTGATGAACACTAAATTCTACTTCTGAAACGAATACACTATATGTTAATTAAATTGAATTTAAATAAAAATTAAAAAAAAAAATTGGGGGGAGTAAAATTTCTGGGACCTAGATGACTCAAAGCTGTGCTGTAACCCAGTAACAGCTGCTTTAATTCCAGTTTACTTTAGGCTTCCTGTTTTTGGAGTCTAAACCAAAGTATGTGGGATTTACCAAAGTCCCACCCATACAAATCATGTCTTCCTAGTACACTGAGGCCATCAAAGCACTGCTTATTCTCTGAGCCATATCTTCTGGACAGGGAAATGCCCATCAGACAGAAGCTGTCACATCTCTTTAGACATCTTTCTTCTTGATATTGAGAAGGTGATTTTCTACCCTCTTGATAACTCTCTGATGGCTTTAAGTAAATGTTTTGACATTTTTCTGCACTTGGTCTAGTTGTTATCATTGAGTGTATTAATACTAGTTATAGAATCTACTATAAAAAGAAACATAGTCTCATATGCATTTTTTAAAAATTATTTTGAAATCATTTTAGATGTATGTAAATGTAAGAAGAGTATAGAGAATCCCTACGTTCATTTTACCCAGCTTCACTCATGTTAATTCCTTACAAGCTACCATGTATCTCTCAAAACTAAGAAATGAACATTGGTACATTACTTTGATATTGATATACTGGTGCATGATTTCATTCATGTTATCATTAATGTCTTTTTTGTTTTATGGGATCCAATTTGGGATATCTAATTGCAATTAGTCATTGTGTCTTCTTAGTCTCCTCTAATTTATGAAAATTTCCTAATCTTCCCTTATTTTTCCCAATCACTTTTAACAGCATCGGTCAAGTGTTTTGTGGCATATTATTCATTTTACATTCTCTGATGTTTTCTCATGATTAAACTGGGCTTCTGGGTTTTGGGGAAGAACACCACAGAGGTGAAACAGCTTTTTCACTGCATCACTCCTCTTTCTTTGTACGTGCACATTTTGTCTATTTCCTTTTTTCCTTCTTATTGGCTTATAAGTCTTATAGTTTTTTTGTTTGTTTGTTTGTTTGTTTGTTTTTAAGAGAGAGAGAGAAAGGCAGGGAGGGGCAAAGGGAGACAGAGAATCTTAAGCAGGCTCCATGACCAGCGAGGGGACTGATGCAGGGCTCAGTCTCAGGACCTTGAGGTCATGACCTGAGCCAAAATCAAGAGTCGGATGCTTAACCAACTGAGCCACACAGGCGCCCCAGTCTTATTGTGCTTCTAGGTAGATTTTTATTTTGGACAACAGTGTCTAAATATTCACTATGACTTAAAATATATATTTTTGACTAAGCATTGATGATCATTTGCTTCCAGTCCTTCACAATATACTTAAATATAAATTTAAGTTAGAGAATAAGAGAAATAAGAACAAAGTATTTTTAAGGCCCACCCATGAAACAAGGCATTATAAAATAAACATGTCTCAATTTTAATACACTAATTAAGCAATACTGTTTATATTATAGGTATAGAATATTTATACAAAGTAGTCTTCTGTGATTAATATCAAATCTATGGAGTTTAAGGTTTATTACATTGTTACTTGTCTGGAGAATTTTGGGGACATGTCAAAATGTTTAGAACATTCTAGAATATTATACTTTAGATGAAAAGTGCATCATTTTAGACCTGAAAGTTACCTTAGGTAGATTCCTCATTGGTCTATTCAAATCCTTTAATAATATCCTTCAATATTATAGCCCTCAACTTCAGCTTCTTCTGTATCCAAACTTCAATACTGCCCTTTGTCCATGTCGTTATTAGAAGCCATTTGGCTTTTCCTTCTGGTCTCTTGAATTTTAACAGATTCATCTCTGTTTATTTCTTCTACTTTATTTGTTGATCCAGCCACCCCCACTCTTTTCCCTCCAGTCTCTGGCTTGGCCCCTTCTCTGCCTTCCACCTCACATTTCCTGAAAGAGATCAACAAATGTTGATCCTGTGGATTCACCAGAAGGATACTTTAGGGCACATATCAGTCCCCTAGACAACTAGATTCAACTACTTCCAAGAAAGAGATTAGTCCTGCAGTCTAGCATCCTGGGCTTACACCCAGAGGAAGAAGAGTTCACTCTGAGCTATTAGATGATCAAGTCTCAGCACCTGGCAAAAGAGAGATAATGGAGGACAATGGAGGCATAATAATTTGACCCAGTATGTTGTTACCCAAGCTGTAAACAGAAGGCTTTGAGCAAAAGCCTTCAAGGATTTTCATTTTAGAAAAGTTGTGTATCTGTAATGCCAGGAGAGGGCTTAGCAGGCAACATGCCTTGCCTTGCTTTGAGAGAATGATCCTGAGCTCCCTAATAAGAGTTGTAGGGTATGAAGCAACAGACTCCAGAGGCCCTCCTTACTTTGATGCCAGTCAAAGAGGAAAGCTTTGGTGGGAACAGCTCCATAGATATACCTCTTCGGGAGTGCAACAGAGAGTCAATTCCATCAAGAGCTACTATCAGCTCAAGTGCTGTCTCTGATGGAAGCATTTGCCCCAAGATGCTTTTGAGACTTGCTAATAAGAACTGCTACTTAGAGACACCACTGAAGACCATGCTTGCAGCTCTGGTTCCTCCCAAGCTTAGCTTTACTTGGACATCATCGCTGGGGGCATTTGAAAGAGCTATTTCTGAGTTCAAGGCTTATAATTCAGTAGATTTCGGAAGGGTTTAGGAAGCTGTAGGTATATTTTAAACAAGCAGTCCTGGTGATTTTGATGTCCTTCCTCCTTATTGTTCAGATATTTCCAGCCTTCTCAAACCCTGGAGAAGAACTGATCATCAGTGATTTAAGGAAAGAGTATCATTCATTCTAGCTACAATACTTCTAACTAAAGGACTTATGTTTTCTGTCAGGAAACATGATTGACATTGGCGGACTGAATCTCTGGGTGGGTTTGAGTTGAGTAAATGAAATTTGAGCTATAGCTAGGTTATAGATGGCTGAAGAGGTGGCTGAAAGAGAATCACATTACTAGTGACTGACAAGGATGCGGACATATAGCTGGCACTACTTTAGGAGTCCTAAAATCATCATAAATGTTTTTCCTTTATATGAGATTCTCCCCTTTCTCTGGCTGGGATTATCCCTTTTAATTTCTTTGGGTTGTCAGTAGACTGCTAACTAAATATGCATGGTTACCATAGTAATTTTTGCTTAAATTTCCTCATACAGAGGAAAAGTTACTTACATATGATTTCCTCTCCTTACCACTCTTCTGGACTGCAACTCAAATGGAACTTAGATTCACTTTGATTCTGCTTTTGAAACATGGCAGGCTTGTATAAAAATCCCTGAGAAACCATCATTAATTCTTGAAGACACTTTTTTTCCCCTGTAAACTATATGTAGAGCTTTGATATAATTTTGATTTCCTATGTGACAGAATTTTATATACACAGAATATTTTTCTTCCTCTTTTCATCACCTGACATTGTGGTGATTCTTAGAACTGCAAATACTGGAGAATGAAGAAATGAACCCAACCTTGTATTTAAAACTGTTTCTGAGATCTTTCTTTGGTGTAATGTTGAGGATGTAGCATGATTGCATGACTCAGTTTGTGTGGAAATGAGGAACGAGCCTTTCACAGTTATCCTTGAAGTCGTTCCTTTATGGAAAAGCATCCAGGTATCACTAATTTGTTATGAATAGAAATTTAGGGAAATGCTTATTTAGGGTTTCAGACTTCCTTTCTCTAAAAATAATTCTTGTATTGACCAACATGGTGGCAGTTAGTACTTTGAACAACAATATGAGAAAGTACCTCGTTACAGTGAGGTTTACCTGGCATCCTCCAAAACAGCAAGTTTCAACTCTAGTTAGAACACACAGAGCACTTGAAAAATTTTGGAATTACACACATAAAAATCATAATTCATTTAAAAGACAGACCTTTGTGAGAAAGATAAAATTAAGAGGATTGTGTTCTTCCTTTCTGCTGATCAGTTTATAGTTTTCCCCTAACAATATTGTGCTTAGAAAGTATCAGTAAATCCTTGTCAAATTAATACAGTATTATTGAAAAATCATGAAGGCCAGAGAAAGTAAGCAAGAGTGGAATCTTGAGGAGGAAGCACCAATACTTAGGGGCTGGTTATCTCAGTGTTATAGAAGAGAATCTACCAACATTTATTAAAATGAATAAAAAGAAGAAACTTAGGCTTCTGTTAAGCTAGGTAAGGTAGTACAGGGTTGTAGGAGAAGGCTTGAAAGTACAACTTGCTGTTTTTTAGGTGCTCACTGGATTCGATTTTTAGATAGAGCCTTGCCATTGATTAAACATGGAGTTTGGACGGATGAGTAAACTGTCCAATGTGTGTCCCGGCCAGTTCATCTGACTATAATGAAGATCAAAGTAGGACGTTTATAGTACTGCCTCCTTGTCTGCATAATATGATTCCAAGTTCTCTAGTTCAACAGTTATCATTGGCTTAAGCTCACCCCTAGTTGCAGTGTGATTGAGCTGGCTTAGCCTGAATTGAGACCAGGGTGCATGCAAGTGGCAGAGCCATGCTGTGCTGTTTCGTATGGTCAGCACTGGGGTAGGGGGACGGTGACTAAACAGGAATGAAAGAATAAGCAATGCAAAAAAAAAAAAATGAGCTTGCTGGAGTTTAAAGAGACAGAAAAAATAGATGAAGGTCTCAAATGCTGACATGGGTTAGTCCGGGGCCTGGAAGATTATAATAATGATAGCTAACATTTATCACACACTTGTTTTATGGCAGGCACTACTCCAAGGGTTTACAAATAGAAGCTCACATGGACTAATACTTGTCTTATTTCATAGTTGAGGGAAATATGGTATAGAGAGGTCAAATAACTTGCCCAGCGTACCAAGCTAGTAATTTTTGGAGCTGTGATTTGAATCCAGTGTGTCCTCTGAGTACCAGAAAGGCACAAGAACAAAAGTTTTCTTCTGTGTCTGGGTTTTCTTGGCAAATCTGCTGGGCACTGCAAACCCATGAGGCCTCACCACCCAGCAGAACTTGCTTCTCTCTGCATGAGATTGCACAGACCTGGGACTGGGCTGCTGCTTTGTTTTTAACTTAGAGGGATTTAATCTTTTAATGTTTTATGTTATGAAAAAAATTCTTTTTTTCTTTTTGATAGTAACTTACTTTAAAAATACAGAGTAGATTTTTTTAAAAAATCTGAATTCTTTGTTTTGTAATCTTTTTGTTTATCTTGCTTATTTTACCTTTTTAATGATTTTTAATTTCTAGTTTTAAGAGTTTTATCTTGGTATATTTATATTTATCATATATTGTGTTTCTTTTTTAACTTCAGTAAAATTTCTTTTATATTGTCTCTTATACACACACATACACACATACACGCACACTGTTAATTTTAATTATTGTTTTTAGAATTTGATGGCTTCCAATTGTATTATAAGCTTGTCAGAATTTTTTTCTTGTCTTTCAGATTTTTTTAAAATCTGTCTTTTATAACTCAAGTAACTTTTTCATATAATTTCATCAGTTTTATTGTAGCTTATATTTTAAAGTATTTTACATTATTTTTGATTATTTTATTTTGAGCTTATTTTGTACTTTTGTTATTAAATGCTATTCTGTATGTCTTGTGTTTAGTTGTTTTGGTTCATTGTATTCAACAGGGTTTTAAATAACTTTGAAGAGATTCATTTCACCAGAGTATAGACAGTTATATCAAATATTACATTTGGCAGAAAGACAGCAATTCCCCATCTTATAGGTAATTGTATTAAAAATATCAAGTAAAGGACCAGGTGAATGATTTTTTTGTTGTTATTCATCAAAACTCTTAAGATTTGTGTTTTACTTTGGCTCATGTTAACTCTTTAAAATTGTTACTGTTATTATCAATTAGGTAAAATCTTGTCTGGACTGAATTGACATTATTTATCCCATTGTTAGAAAAAACAGTCACCTATACCCCTAAATTAACTAGTCTCAGTCTTTTGGACATTTCAAAATGTTTATGGTTTTGATCAGAATAAATTTCTGACTTTCTTTTTTAGACGAGTGGTATTTTTTGTATGAAAGACAGTATTTTCATACACCCCACTTTTGGTCAGTGCCAAAATCACTGTATGTAAGGAAATTTGCAAAGGATAGAATAAGATTTAATATTATATAGAATTTTTAGCTTATACGTCCACTAATTCTTTCTTCCATATAAATATTATGGGGACGTAAGTGCATAAGAATTATGGTAGCACCTTATAGAAGAATTTCAGAAAAGCTGGGTAAACCAAGTTCCACTTGTTATATTAATTGCAACTTGTCATAGAAAACACCTATGTTAAAGTTCTCTGGGCTGAGAATTATATATTGTTGTCAGTTATTTGGGTCTCAATTCTAAAGCATATGGAGATTACAAAATTATGAAGTAGGAATAATATTTATTGTGTACAGAAAGAGAGAAAAATAACTATTAAATATGCTGGACTATATAAGCAGCAATTAAGACCACTGAAACTCATCTGTGGCTTTTAAAATCAAGAGTGAAGTCCTGAGCAAATATTCTGTGATGAAATAGCAGGTCATGCTCGATGTGATGATGTCTTATCATTTTTAATTTTAACATCGCCAAAGTAGGGGCTAAGCCTTTCAGTTAAAATGTAACCTCCACAGAGAGGAAGAGGATTAGTGGGTTAACTGTTGTTATTGTTATAGACAATGTTGGCCGTAATAATTTTGCATATGGTACTTCATTGATTACAAAGCACGTGTCATACCCTCTGCCATCTCACCTTCACCAAAGCCTTGAGGGCACTTGAAGCCAAAGTATTTTTTATTCTCCTTTTGCAGATGGAGGTTAAATAACTTGTTTATGGTAACACAGTGGTAAATGTTCAACATTAATCTCTGGTCTAGGTCCAGTTGAAATCTTCTGATGGCAAATCTCATAATCATTTCATTTCCTAAACTGAACCCTTGGGTCCAATAAGCCATCTTCTAAATATGTATTGGCCATTGGTCACAAGGGCTGTGTGACACTGTGGATTATTAAGTGCCATCTACCATCTTTACAGAGAAGAACCTGAGGGTATATCAGAAAATCAGTCTCACATGGGAAAGATAATGTGCTATTATCTTTATTGCAGAAGTATACTTGAAAATACAACGAAGGATCTTGAAGCTAATAGAATAAGCTCCCAATCCCTAGGGAAACTATTTCTACACTAGAGCCATCATCAAAAGTCCTTGAGACAAGTAACCCAGGAGAGGAATGGTTATCATTGCACTTTACAAGCGAACTTAAAAAGATATCAGGAGCTGCTTTACCAGGCCCCCTGCTATGAAATAAAAACCGGAGAAAAATCTACTACAAAGCATTCTAGCCCAAGGATGTGTACTATTTTGTACCGTGGCAGACTGACTGCAGCCAAATATGTATTTTCATTGGAAATATGTAAATGAATAACTTTGCTGAATTCTGCTACCTGCGAATCACAGAAGACATACAATTTAAATTCTAATCATGGGTAGCAAAAGTCCTATGATACTCATTTTGCAAAGGAGAATGGCAACCTTGGCAAGATTACAAGTTAGAAAATTATATTTCCCTTGTGTAAATTTGCTCTTCAGCTTCATTCAGTAAGAATTATTTATTTTCTTATTCAACAGATAAGTGCCTTTTAAAACCAAGCCTACTATTAGGTTGAGCCATATGCAATTGCCAATATTTGACTATTTTTAGTCAATAAATATGCAGCTTCATATGGTTTAAACTAATATATGCCAAAGCATGAGTAGAAATATTTGAAGAAATTTAAATTGTCCTCAGCATAACCTCACCTGTACATATTATTTTAGCAAAAGCATTAGAGGGAAATCAAGTCTCTTCACCGAAATTAAAGTTTATAAGTATAATAATTTATATTATTTATTTTGTGATGGTTTTTCCTTACTTTGTTAGTGATATGGTGAATATTAAACTAAAACTGCATTTATTTCCTAATTTTTGGTGGAGGGGAGAATAGCAAATAGCCTTTTCATATGAATAATCAGGCATTACTTAGGAGCCATGGGGAACTATGTGGAAGTTGAAGGTATATTAGTTACAAGTAAGAAGTTTGGGAACTGAGCTGTTTTGGCTCCTAGAGCGTAAAGCATGTATGCACACATCTGTGTTTTTACAGCCACACATGCCAGTGCCCTTATATTTGCAGCATAATCGGGTAGATAGTTGTTGTATCAGGAGTGCTAGTTGCTACCTTCTTAGAGGCAATTCAAATATTTTTTTAAATTTAAATTCAGTTAGCCAACATACAGTACATCATTAGTTTCAGATGTCGTGTTCCATAATTTATCAGTTGCATATAACACCCAGTGCTCATCACATCACATGCCCTTCTTAATGCCCCTCACCCAATTACTCCATCCCCTAAACCCCCTGCCCTCAAGCAACCCTGTTTGTTTCCTATGGTTAAGAGTCTCACATGGTTTACTCCTCTCTGACTTCTTCCCATTCAGTTTTCCCTCCCTTCCCCTAAGAATCTCTGTGCTATTTCTTATATTCCACATATGAGTGAAACCACATTTCAAATATTTTTAAACCTGATACCCAGTTTATAGCAGTTATCCACTATTTTCTTCAGGATGAATTATCTTATTGCAAGACTATTGGTGAAAATTTTTGAAAATTATGTTAAGGGAAAAGAAACCTCTTATGTTTTTGAAGAGAAAAAAATCATCGCAATGATTTAATTTTGCTATTTCTTATCTTTACATTTGTTCTTTTTATCAGTGGATGAAAAACATTTTGTTCTTCCTTCTTATGATTTGTTATGCTCATTCCATTTATCTTATAACAAGATAAACTTTGGTGTTGAATTAGCTGTAATACAGCAGCTCACACATTAATCACTCCTGAGCAAATGCATTACTAAAAAGATAGGACATCAAAAATATGGCTGGAATACAGTTTCAGTTCAACCACCAAATGATTCGATACTACAAAGAAATGTTATGAGTTTATATAGCCGACAAGTAGTGCTCAGCATTTAGCTACTTTTTTCATTAACAAATACCGAGCACCACCTGTGTAGAAAACTCTATCTTAGGTGCAGGGGACAAAGGACATTATGTTTTGGGGGGATAAGATAGATTAATCAGGGAAAACATCTTGAAGTCTTGGACAAGGTTGTAAAGGCATTCCTAGCACAGAAAAGCCTTGGTTACTGGGGGTGGAGTTAGGGAATGGAGGAAGGGGAAGTGACAGGGGACAGAGAGAGACTAAGAGAGCAAGAAAATGGCAGGGACCTTGTTGGGGAACTGCAAGGTTGCCACACAGGAAATGTGGAAGCAAGTGATGGGATCCCCATTGTGTTCAAAGCAATTGCTTGACTCACCATGATTATTTTAGTCACTGCGTATCTGAATAAATTGAGTAGGGAGGCTATCTGTACTGAGCTATAAGACAGTTTCAGAATGAGAAAATTCAATTTTATTTATTTTGGGGGTGGAGGGGCAGAGAGGGTGGAGGGGCAGAGGGAGGGAAGAGAGAGAGAATCTTAAGCAGGTTCCACGCCCAGCGCGAAGCACAATCTCATAACCTTGAGATCATGACCTGAGCCGAAATCGAGAGTCCAACCCTTAACCAACTGAGCCACCCACGTGCCCTGACAAAATTCAGTTTTAAACTACTCTTGGGAAAAGACCCAAACACCTGCCTTGCAGAAACATGTCACAGCAACAGCTTTTAGGGGAACAGAATTCCTTCCCTGTACAATAATTATGACTAAGTGCTTCTTAAACTAAAAAAATAAAATAAGAATGTTTATCAGCATAAGGAATTAAAGCATTTAGGGTTTTTTTTGGTTTGTTTTTGTCTTTGCTTTAGTTTGTAAGATGTATCCTGTTTTGTAGTTCTTTTCTGACAAGTCTCATGTCATATGAGGTTCACTTTTTAGTGTGAAAAACCTGTTAGTAGAGTTGCAATGTGCTGTCCCTCAGTTTTTCCCAGCGTTTTGGTCAGTCTTTCTCCTGAGACCTAGCTTTGTAATAATTCCCGAAGACAAGCACGGGGTAATATTTTTCTCTGTGTTACCGTCACAGATGGAGTGGGCTAGCTGGTAGAATGGGTTCCATGCTAAAGAAAGCATACACATTCTCCTTGAGACAATGACTCGATGAAAGCCTCAGGGAACTGATGGAAAGAGAGAAGGGATAGAACTGTAGACAGAAAAGCCAAACGCAGAGTAACCCATTTTGTCAGCACTTACATTATGTTGTCTGGGTGCTATGATGTAGTCTCAACTAGTCCATTCCATTATCTGATGCTTGCTAACAAGGCTAAACTACTTACATGGATGATGTTAAAAATAGGCAAAGCACCAAATAAAAGCACCTCTCTGTGACCACAGAAAGAGTCTCTCAAGTTGGACAGTGGATTACAAATGATGTTCTCTGGAAGCCAAATCATTAGGACAGCAGCAAAATGAGGGCAAGTGGTGTCCTGGGCAACATAACGTGTGTAAACCCATCTTCTTACCCACAGAGTCACACAGCTGAAATTTGCCAAGACTTACTAGTATCTTCCAGGCACCCCAGGGAGGGGAGCCCCGAAGAGCAGTCACCCTCAGCCCTGCCCTGGATAAGGCCTTGTAATAGGACTGAGAAGAGAGATGGTTCAGGGCATTTTCTCCCTAACTCTGGAAAAATTGCACAGTTGGTGCCTAACTTTTATTTCTGAAAATAGCACAGATAATTTTTCAGCCCAATGAAATTTTTATTAAAAGAGGAAACAAAGGTAGACTGTGGAGAGGAGCTGATGTCAGTGCCTCTGATGATACTAAAATTTCTTTTACAATGATAAAAGAAACAGTATCTCCAAGTACTTAAGGTCTAAAATTGGAAGCAGATCAAATAATGACAAATAGGATACATATATGAGAGAGGGAACTGTAAAGCATAAGGTAAACGCAAATCGAGGTTGAAAAGATATAAAATAATTAGGTCAAGAGCAATCAGTAAAATCGATGCCAAACTGAACAATACTTTGATATTCTGTTATGGAACAAGGATTTGGGGTGATTTTGAAAAATCACGTCACCACGACTCTGTCCAGAACTCCCAGCTGCAGGAAGAGAAGTAAACAAGTCATCCCGTTGGAAGACTGCAAGGTTAAAGAACAGGCAAAGACGTAAAGCTCAATGACATTCTTGTTGCTTCCCCGTGACATGATTCTAGCTCATATAATTCCCTAAAGGAAAACTACAAAAGGATGTTTCTAGAGATAGGAATACAAATACCATTTGCTCGTGTGTTTTAAAATCAGATAACAAGAATGAAGTTTAGGTAAAGGAGGTTGTCCGTATTTGCTTTTCAAATGTATTTCTATATCCTAGATGCCGTCATTTAACATAGAATTTTTCCCACTGCCTTTTCATAGATCGCTGTGCAGCTGAAGGATGTTACTGTGCACTAGGCATTGCTAAAGCTAGCTCTCGAGTTCCTTGAGGGAGGGGACTGTGACTGACTTCTTTTTGCATTTCTCTACTTCTCAGCTTCCGTCCCATAAATATAGGTGTAAAATCTTCCATGCCAACAGCCAAATCAGATCATTCTTGCCTGGGAGTAGAAAGTGGGACTTGAATAACCTAGTTTGACTATCGCGAAGAATCAACCAGCTAGCTTTCAAATTTGTGACAGGAAGGTAACACCTTAGAGTTTTGTAGTTATTTTCATGTGTCAGTCACGTATGTTCTGGAGCGACACCAAACTCCCAGAAAAATCAAGGACAAAAAGGCAATCAGTTATTTTGGATTCAAATGTAAATATGCTCGTAAGAACATGAATGGGCAAAATATATATGCACGGCAATACTTTTTACTTAGTTCCTGTCATTTCTTGGGGTGCCTAAGAGATATATACTTTTTCAATTCAAAAAAAAAAAAAAACGCATAAGCACAATGCCACAGGGGCCACAAAATTTTACCTTGAAGACTGTGGATTAATTACTCACATCAGATAACAATTTTGCATCCCTATTCTGTCATTTAAGAGGCACTTTCTAAAAAGCAGAGAGATAACTATTGTCCTGTAACAACGCACAAAACCAAATTGGTGTCTCCACTTTGATTTCTCTTTTGAAATTAATTTCTAGTTTGATTTTCTTTGCCTCTCGTGTCCTAGATGATCATTTGGTAGCATCTGGATAATTTTATGTTAACATCTGGAATTGAGATTTTTTTTTATGTGTCTGATGCATATAGAGTACTTCTGTAAGAAATGTATTTTCCCCAGCTGCTGTTTATTCATTTCAAAGAGACATGGTTAAGTAAGTGTAACAGCCTCTAAAATTCCTGAGGAAACACAAAGCATGTTTAATACAAAGTCCTGCCAGTCTATTCTCTCTCCTACCAGCTTTTCCCACGACAGACGTGGTGGAGATCTGCATGGAAGGAAGAGTTTTGAATGGTAACAGGTCGTGGTGTTGAGCCCATGGACCTTGGAAATCAGGCCTGCTTTGGAACCACTGGTCTGTCAGTCAATGGCTGTGTAACCTTGGGCAAAATCTTTGAAATTCAGTTTCTTGATCTCAAAATAGAGAAGTATAAATACATGCCTTCCAACATAGGTCATATTAAATGAGACGATTTATATCAAATATCTGGCTCAAGGTGGGGACTCGATGAATGGAAACTGTTATTATCATTTATTTTTGTATATTACATACAGAATGCAACTTAAAATTCTTTCTTTTCCTGACTGTCTAAGTCTTTTATGTGTCTGACTGGCAGTTTGGTGATTTGTACAAGGTTTTTCAGAGCTGCGACTGAATTTTGCGTTTTAAAAAAACTTGCTCTTTGAGTGGAAGGAGACGAAGGACTCAAGCTGGCTAAAGACATTGTAGCGGAAGCCAGAGAACGCTTCCTTTCTGAGCTTCTGTAGCAAAGACTGTGAGGTGTGTGTGCAAAGAAACTTGACACTTGAAGCAATCCTTCGGAATTCACAAACTAAAATAAAATCTATGAGTTTCAGCTCTTGCGGTGGCAGGGATAAAAGAGTTCAACGCCATTGGTGAAATGTTTCAAATGTTATTACACTCTTCTCAGAAGAGGCTAAATGACTTGTTTTTATCCCCCACCCCCAATTATTCACCTTCAAAGATGAAATTTGTAATATTTAGTTAGAGGAATGCACTGAAGCTTCTGAATACAGCTCTGAACAGTTCCAAAATCTCTTGAGTGTTGTTGGGATATGTGTAGAACCAATGCAATTAATGTAAAGGGTTTTTCATTTACTTGGTTTTACAACTTTTGATATCTTTGATAAAAAATTAGCTTCATTTTACATTCACAGATTAAAAGGCATTTTTCAAGGGAATGTGAATTTACAGTTTCAGAGAAATGATTTTAATAATGTGGATTTCACATATTGAATCTGAAAACCCAATAATTTTCTTAAGTATATACTTTCCTGTGTTCTTATGCTACCTTAATGAAATTGAGGGTTTGCAGATTGTCTCATTCTTTATTCTTTCCTCAATACTTAGCAGGGTTGGTACTCAATAATACAAGGTAATACTAGGTGAGTGAATGAATAATGTTAAAATAAATTATTACTCTTCTTTATCAAAGAAATATCCCCTTTTGCCTCCACTTATTCCCAGGAAAAGTATCAAGGTGGCATACATAACAAAACACTTTAAACTGACGAAAAGGAAAATTTAACAGAACAACAAATTAAAGAGAAATGCATATTTACTGCTCATCTGGATTGAGTTATTGCAGTTGAACTCTTAATTTGGAATTTTCAGACAATTAGGGCAAAAAAAGGAAAATGTTAAATTCTCTAGTTTCCTTGTCTAACAAAAGAGAGCATCCAAATTTGCAGAACAAACATTTTCTTGGCAGAAAATTCTCAGAGAAAATTTTAATGCAGTCCATATGTAAAGGCTTCAGATAGCCAAAAGTACAAGATTTTCAAGCATAAAACTAGCAGAGAGGGCCATATCACTTGTTTATTTCTACCACATTAGAAAACTAAGGGCCTAAACTTAAAATTTTCACTTAATAGTGATCTATGAGTCTCTGAGCAACTAAGATAATATGATTTAATTCCATGATTTTGTGATAATATAACTCAGCCCAGGATGGAGCCTGGAGGATGGATGGGTAGTTTGTCCATCTTGATGCCCCTCTCAGATGTCAAATGCACAAGCAAATCCACAGGGCTGAATTACTTACAGGGACTTAAGCATCACTATTCCTTGTTGCTGGGTAGTCTTCTGGGTGATTAACGCAGAGAATATATTTCTATGAAGAGCTAGCTCCCTGCCATGCAGAAGTGCATTGTCGGGTGACCTGTGGTTAGAACCAATATATTTACCCCAACATTCATTTTAAGTAATAATAGCTAACATTTATTGATCACTTGCCACATGCCGGATACCATTCTACGCGGTTTGAGTCTCTTAACCCATCAAACTTTCACAATAAATACATGTAGGAGACATTATCAGTGTTCCAGTTTTATGAATGAGGAACCTCATGAGCAGTATTACTTTGCTCAAGATTATACAGTAACAAATGGCAGAGCCAAAGTTTTCACCCAGGCTGAGGCTACAGCCTGAGTGCTTAGCCACAGTCATGAACTTACCTTAATTTGCCTATGAATGTGTATTGGCATGTGGATTCTGCAGAATGGATACTTTTTTTTTTAAATTGAAAAAAAAAATTTTTTTTTATTATATTATGTTAGTCACCATACAGTACATCCCTGGTTTTTGATGTAAAGTTCGATGATTCATTACTGAATGGATACTTTAGGCCATTTCATGGAATACAGAAGGACATAAACAATGATAACAGGGGCACTAACTAAAATCTGCTTGCTTTAACCTTGAAAGAACATCAGTCTGATTCCTGCCAAGGATCTGATTGTGAAGAAATTGCGTTGTGATCAGCAGGCTAAAGTGAAGACGGTCATAAATACTTTGTGGAATAGGTGAATGAATGGATTAACCTTCTGCATGGTATCCGGCGGTAAAGGAGTGCTCATCCTATGGAAGTGGTTGTGGTCGACAGGAGTGCATTGGATTTGAAGTAAAATCAGGGTTTGATTCCCAACTCTACCTCTCATATTTTCTGCAACCTCCTAGGTTCTACGTTCAATGTGCCTTCTTAGAAGCTCAGTTATTTATTTATTTATTTATTTAAAAAAAATTTTTTTATTATGTCAGTCACCATACAGTACATCCCTGGTTTTTGATGTAAAGTTCGATAATTCATTAGTTGCGTATAACACCCAGTGCACCATGCAATATGTGCCCTCCCCACCACCCATCACCAGTCTATCCCATTCCCACACCCCCCTCCCCTCTGAAGCCCTCAGTTGGTTTCTCAGAGTCCATAGTCTCTCATGCTTCATTCCCCCTTCTGATTACCCCCCCTTTCTTTATCCCTTTCTTCTCCTACCGATCTTCCTAGTTCTTATGTTCCATAGATGAGAGAAACCATATAATAATTGTCTTTCTCTGCTTGACTTATTTCACTTTAGAAGCTCAGTTTTTAACCTGTAACTTGGTTTAAAAGCTGGCTCTCTCTATCCCCCACTCCCAGCTTTGTTGTGATGCCAAATAAAATACTGTAAGTGCATACCCTTGTAGATTCTAAAGCAATCTACAGATGCCCAGTATTCACACATACTTGCCGTGCGTGAGAGACATGCATCCAATTAATGTACAAGCTGTACCAAGTTATTTTAGTTCAATTAAAAAGACAAGTAGCTTATCTATAGGCCAATTTCATGGCATTTCAAGTTGGAATTTTATCTGTTATAAATCTGTTCTTAACTACTTTCATTCAGTCTTTGAGGAAACTTTAATAGACTGGAATATATTCAAGAGTATATAGGGTCAGAATCTCTCTAAGAATCAAAAGCTTTGAAAGCCATGAGGAGTGCCTTATTGTTTTTAACCACTTCCCTCAAGAATGGAAGGGAAGCCAGGACCAGTAATAATGCTGATTGGTCATTGCTCCTTATGGGTAATGCATGAGTGAGCGACCCAGTCTGAAATTCCTAAAGGGAACAAAAAGTCTTATAGGACACTTAAAGTTTTGTTTTAATATTTTTGAATGACACTTAAGAAATAAATGGTATAAAATTATATAAAGTAATTATAGGAGGAGAATTGCACCATGATCAGTAGGCCAAGATGGAAGACAGAGTCCTTTTTCTTTCTCTGTTCTTTCCACTGCTAACGACCATTAATAGTTTGGTGTGTATCTTTTCTTCTAGACAGCATTTTTAATGCATGTATGAGAAGGTGTATAAAAGTGTATTATGTAGTCTGATTTTTCTCACAAATAGAATTATCCTCTACATAGTGTTTATGATTTTTTTCACCTATGGTGTTGTAGCTTTTTTCCCCCATTTCAGTATTGGTAGATTTACTTTATTTCTATTTTAATTGTCATGTGGTATTCACTGAAATAAAGATATCCTACAATTTATTTAATCATATCCTCACTGATGGCCTCTTAAGCTATTTCCAGCTTTTCATGATTATAGACAATTCTATAATGGACATCTTGTATAAACATGTTTATGTTCTCCCATGAATACTTCTGTAACTAAGTCTGGTAAGATGAGTCAGTAGGTCAAAGGACATATACACATTTAAAATACAATTTCCAGTATCTATATACTAATGTCATAAAGAAGTTCTGTTTGTAACCAGAAACTGTCACATTCATAAGAAAAACAAATATGTTGAGAACATTTTTAAAGTTGTCAGAGCACATTTCAGGATGTTCCAGCCTAAGCCCCTCAGATACATATTTTGGTGGGTTCAAGAAAAAAATCAAAAGAAATTATATAAATATCCAAAATTACATTCTGTCTATCTCTCTATCCTCAGGAGTCTCTATATAGCAGTCATCATTGATACAGTAAGGTTAGGTTGAAATTTGAGCTTTTTAAAAAAATGTTTGGGGATTTCTGAATACAGTAAGGATCCATAATGTAATCATTTGTAAAGTTTTAAGTTTATTATTCAAAAAAAAAAAAAGGTCAAATTTAAATGAAATAAAACAAATAAACTTTGCTCCATGGAGCATTTCCATACACAAAAATTGACACATTAGACCATTCCATTTTTGAACTTGCAGGATTTTAGGAGAATCAGACTGAGTAAAAATGTGTAATTATTTTATAAATAAAAATGCATGGGATTCTAGATTTAAAAATCTAGAAAGTGAAATAGTTTTACAATGTTTACTAAAAAGATGATAATTAGTATGTCATAAGGCATCTGGACTTCAGGTGTCATTTATGTGGGCTTAGAAGTCAGACCCTTCTTGTGACTTCACTTTTGTCTTCAGAGCCATTTCATTTAGAGGCTTATTTATCCTCCATCAAGTGATCTTTCTAAGGCTTTTCAATATGTCACTTCCGATTGGGTTGGGAAATCTTCAAGGAAATTATTATTCTCCCGAGTCTACACAGTCTTTTGCTATTGCATTTCCTATGACTTAGAACAAAGACAAACTCTGCAGGAAAATGTGCAAGTGAGCACTGTAGAATGCAAAGGTGCCTAACGTCTTCTCATGCCACTTCCTTATTGTCTTTAAGAAAAAATTGTTTCTAAATTGCCAGGATTTTTTTTTTTTAAACCACATGAATCAGTATGCTCCTTCAGCTGGACTTTTCAAGGAGACTTTTGAATGCTGAAATGATTAACAATATTTGAAGCAAAATTGCACAAAGTGTGTGGTGTGGCAATAGTGGGTGGGAATACAGAATAGTCTAGAGGCCCCCGCTGAGTGCAAGACAAAGACCTTCCCCGTTGTCCCTCACCGATGATGGTGGGCCTGGGATGTGTTTTCAGAAATAATTACTTACAGAGCACTTATAAAAACACATGAATCACCCTCTTCACGGTGCTTGTTCCCTTTGGGGGATGTTTGTCTGCTAGACTGTTAAATTGGGAGATTTACCAATTTCGTAAGAAAAATATTTACTACTTCTTTGAAGGCCTCAGAATCTTTTGCAAATACACTTTCAATTTTTATTACAAACCCCCTTGACACTATTGTTTACAATGCATTTTTACTTAATTTGAATAGTTTAATTTAGCATGAGTCATGCCTATGGGTTAACAACTTTCTATTCCAGTTATATCTAATCATATCATTGGGTGTTCAATGCTCCAAAGATTTCCCTGAACTTTGCACATGCGAGCCAGCAGAGTCCCATGACACCTGGAGTTAAGAGCTGGAATCTCTGGAAGGAGGTGCCAAGAAGTAACCTCAAAGCCGGATATTGTATGCTTTAGAAAAAATAAAACCATCTTGCTAGTGAATCTCGAGATTAGATTAGAACCACTAATACCATTATAAATGGGATTTAAGAAAATTATATTGGAGCCTCTGCAAACTTTGGAAGAGGCTGTGGATCAAAGAAATTATAAGGCAGTAGCAAATTGTAAATAATATATTTTGAAATTATAATTAAAATTAACCAGAGTCAATTTTCTGAGGCATTGAGCTATTAAAGATTTATGAGTTGCCTAAAATCTTAAATCTTTCCTGAGGTAATCGCTTCAGCGGACATAAAGGAGAGGTATCTTATTTGCTGCTTCACTGCTTAAACCAGCTTGAAAAAACCATATTTGTGATTATTACTCATTACAAGGATGTTTATTGCAAAATATGGTTAGCCCTTAAAATCATGTGAAAAAAGGTCACTAAATGTTGTTTTAGTCTTTCCTTAAACCTTAAAATTAGCAAAACTTACAAGTTCCCTAAACCAATTAAGCTCTACCTGAATATTCAGGTACATGTCCTATAGAAATTTTAGGCTTCACTCTATGTAAATCCGTCATCATATCAACTGATAATTTATAAATGATTAATAGAATACCGAAGGGAATCAATTTTTTTCTAATTACATTTGTGCAATCAACATTCAAAGTAGGATTTTTGAAAAAATCTTATATCCGAATTTATTCCATTTGTCAAATGTTCCTCCCTGAAATGGCACCAATGTCGATTTCTGAGTTCCTGGATTTCCTTCTGGGGAACTTCAGTGTGTAAATGTGCTCATTGTCGCAAACACAGCCTTATTAATTCTTGTGGTCCAAAGTGACAATTCAGGGAACAGAACCTAGAATGCCTTTGTACTGTTCTTTGCTTCACGCCTTTGGAAATCTGTGGGAGGCTCTATAGCACTAGACAGAACATTGGGAAATAGGATTATATATAAAGTTTACCACCAGATTTTTTCCAAATGGTGCTTATGTGAACATTTGTAACTTGTATTTTTATGAGGTTTGAATGATCTCCGGGCTTGCTGGTTGTGCAGAGCGGTTGTACGGGGCAGAGGACGCACCCCCCTCCCCCCGGTTGGCATGCTCCAGCTCCCCCCCATATGCATTGACTGTGGGACTTGCATCCTGCGCGCTGTCATTTTCTACCCGTTTGCTCACGGGCAAGTGCACTAACCTCTCTGAGCCTATTTCCTCATCTGCAAACAGGAAGAATAGTAATACGTTCCTAATACTTAAAATTAAATGAAAGAAACCTGAATGATAAAAATCAGCATGTAAGTGCCTATTTAAAAAATATTACAGCTTAAAGCCATCAATTCATGTGGCATTTCTTGAAAGAATAGTTATATTTTGGTTACTAGTCGAGATCCAAAAGTTTAGGCCTGAATTGTCAGATGACAAACCTTGGCAAGTGGCTATAAATTTTGAAAGCAGAGACACTGATCATCTTTGTTCTAGACTATCATTTCAAGGCGATTTATAGAGTGAACAGCCTTATTAGCAAGTGAAGTTCGTGTCTCCCTGTGAATCAAAGGTTTTCGTACCGCCTTGCAGAATGCACATGGTGTCTCCCTCCAGAGCAGGGGGGCAAGTATGCTTACTGCCCAAAGTCAGAGATTTGGTTTCTTTAGGCTGGAGGTTCCTCATCTGTAATACAACCCCCGGGAGCACACATATCAATGGATCCTCATTTATCTCTGGGTGGGGGGGGGGGGTTCAGAGACCCACACCAAACATTAATGCTCATGCTGCCTCCTGAGCTGTGAGGAATACCATGGTTTGACCCTCTTGTAATTCTCATATGTTTTGCCAGTAGCCATGAAATTACATCAGGCTAACTTGTTATCTTGCAAATCAGGTAACATTTCAGACCCTTCATAGTCTTTTTTTTAAAAATAGCTTTATTAAGACATATTTCACATACCACAAAATTCGAAAATCTCAAGTATATGGTTCAGTAGCATTTAGTATATTCATGGAGTTGTGCAAACATCATCGTGATCTAATTTTAGAACTTTTTCAACACCCTCAAAAGAAACCCCCTATGCATCAACAGTCATTTCCCATTCCCATCCTTCCCTCCCTCTCCCAGCTGCCTTGGACTGATGTTAGAGTGTGGGGTGGGGGGTGGGTGGAAGCAGGAACGTGGTTAAGAGGCCTTTGTAGCACTTAGTGAAGGTGAGACGTGTCTGAATAGAAGATCTATTTTAGAAGTAGAGCCAATAGGATTTCCTGACCAATTGCATCTGCCAGAAGGATTTGCTGATGGATTTTCCGTGTAATGTGAGCGAATGAGTAAGGGATGAGTTGGCCATTTTTGGCCTCAGCAGCTGGAAGGATTAAGTTGCCATGAAGTGAATTGGGGAAGACTGTGGGTGTAGCAAGTTTTGATGGGGAGAAATAAGAGTTACACTTAAATGATGGTGAATTGAAAATATCTGTTAGACATTATCCTGAGGTTGAATAGACAATATATAGTATTCTCGAGTTCAGATGAGAAATACTGCTTTCAGATAGGAATTTGGGAATTTAAAGCCGTGAGACTGTGTGAGATCACCCAGGAAGTACAAGAAGAGAAACAGTCCTAGGACTGAGCCCTGGAGAGGTCAGACAGATGAGGTAAAACTAGTCACATCAAAGAGCAAACACACAGCTTTGGACAGAGAGTTCTTGCAAGAACATTGCAAGTGTTACATATTCTCTTTGTTGCTGGATGTGAAAATAATCTTTCGGGAAATGTGCGTGCAGACCTTGATGTGATTTATATAATAGGCAACTGACTAGTTGCTAATTCCGTTTGCTTCCTGAGAGAAAGAAAAAATAAACGATAGACAATTTTAGGAGAAAGGTCTTCAGACCCAATGAGAAGAACTTGAACTTGACCAGGGTTTCCCAGGCAGGGTGTCGAGAAGGCCAAGCTCTGGTATATATCAAACAAAAGCAAACAAACGAGCGTAGACTGTTTTATGGATTGTAATGGATATATAATTTCATTTATGATATTATAAAAGCCTGCCAGTTGAATCTTACATATTGAGAAGAAAATGAAGTACCCGCCACTTCACTGATATTCGTTGCCTCTACTATTACTGCACCAGAACTCCAGAAATACTTTATTTTTATGTAACACTAAGGTGGTGTCTTAACAGCATGCCAAACATCTGGGTGAAACTGAAAAAAAATAGTCATCAATGTTTATTACTATCTGGATATTTGATGTCATGGAAATGATAAATCATAATTAGCATTTCAATTTGTCAAACAGATGTTCATTGAAATACAAACACAACCTATTCCACAAGCTGGAAGGACATTTTCGATGACCCATAATTGTTCTTCTGTTTCTCAAAGTTAAAGAGAAACACAGTTTATTAACATAATCCATTCAATGATGTGTAAAGATAGGGTGTGTTACTTTCTAAATTTGAGATTTTGCACTGAAATGATAATGTGTTGAAATTGATTTCACCTGTTGTGTTTTAATGCTATTAATGACTGAAAACAGCAGCAGGCAGAATTATAAATTAGACTTAGGTTTCAAGCATATTGCATATTTTCACCAGGTTTGTTTGCGTTTTAACTCTAAATCTTTTTTTATAAGTGACATTGACATAGTAAAATCCTGTCCATGGTGAACAATTATGTCTTCAGTGGGCTGCAAGGATTTGATTTTATAATGAGTGGAAAGATTTCTCAAGTAAACTGTCTCTGGTTCCCAGTTCCTCTCTGAAATCTTTAATATTTCCCAATACTTCCCTGTGGTTGATTCCTAAGATACGTTGCGACGGACAGGAGCTCTGAAATTCTGGGTGGTCGAGGAAGTATGTGGGCAGGCTCTGCTGGCTCTACCATATTCTATTTTCAGCTTGCATTGTCTATTTTTATTCTTTTAATTTTTGTGACCTATTTTCCTTTCCCTCATTGATCTTTGTATTTGAAATAGTCTTCCTCTTACCACTTAAAGAAATTCTCAGGAATAATGAAAAACACAAGGAGTATTAAAATGGGGAGAGAAAAGGCAATATTGGTATAAGTAGTGCACTTAAAATAATTGTTTTAAAAAAGGACAATACTCAGTTGGAGATGTAAATTCTGAGATGCTCATTTTTTAATTGTTCACTAGTTTGTTGACCCACATATGTATTTGCATTTTTCCTTGAAAAAGAACAAGATTGTTGGTGGTATATATGTACTTCTCTACAGATTGTATAACTTGATACGGTGTTTATGTCTGAAGAGAATGTTTTCCTTTTTGTTTGTTAGTACCATCATGTTGTTTGTTAAATATACCACTAGAAGGAAATAGGAATATATAAATGTGAGAGAAGAGAACCAGGTATATACAACGTGGTGAATTAGAATTGAGAATAAGTTTTTATTTTTATTATAAAAAATAGCATACTTTATTTTTTTAAAATTCTATTAATTTGTCAGAGAGAGCACAAGCAGGGGGAGAGGCAGGCAGAGGGAGAAGCAGACTCCCTGCTGAGCGGGGAGCCTGATGCAGGACTTGATTCCAGGACCCTGGGATCATGACTTGAGCTGAAGGCAGACATTTAACCAACTGAGCCATCCAGGTGTCCCTAAAAATAACATATTTTAGAGACTCAGTAAAGGAATTTTAAAGAAACAGGAATACAGATATAGCAGTAACAGGAAGGGTTATTTCAGTCAAGGCACATTAGGAAGATAGAAGGTCATGAGATATATTATATCATATAATTATGATAAAGAAGAAAGGGTGAGAAATAGAAAAGAAGGTGAATGATCAGAAATGAAGTTAGAGAAGGGACAGAATATTGATCAAATTTCCAGAAAAACCTACAAATAAACCCATTCCATACTAACATTAGTACCTCTAGGGATGTACTCCAGTACATTGTGAATACAAGTGGGCTTTGGCCCATGGCCGTTGTGGTCTCTGGCCCTGCACTACGGGGTGAGATGATTGGAATTAGAAAAGTCTATACATAATCTTTCCACGAGGTAATCAGCACCTTGTGGATGCATATAAATAGGAATTCAGATCTTACTTGTGTTTCTCACAAGACTGCCACACCCACGCCTCTAATAAGGAATAGCATCTCCGATTAATGAGTCTATGACTTTAATTCACAATTTATCAGACTTAGAGATACTGAAGATGGCTGGGATGCTGATAGTGCTGGAATCTGGGAGGCCTAGGGAGAAGAGACAGTGCGGGGAAGCCTGAGAGGAGTGAGAATTGGAGAGATTGGAAGCCTTGCACTCTGGCCCATGAGTATGCACTGTTGTTACATTGTACCTCCCCCCCCCCCCCAAGGAACCACATTCACAGTGTTACCACCACAAAGGCAACATGGATAGTCATGACATACACTTATTGTGAACATTGTATAGGTGTCATTATTATAAACTATCTCCAAAAGAGGTTTTAGCTTCTTATTGTGGGAATAAACCCAACGAGGGAAGAAGTAATGAAACCATCTTCTTGCCATTTCTCATTGGAGCCAGTTTAGAACGAAAACAAACCCAAACACTCTTAAGCCCAGCAGCAACATTTATAACAATTTTTCTAATTTAACTCCTTTTCTTTTTGCTAAGGAGGAACAGTTGTATTTTTGTCATTAATAGCAAAGGGAACAGTGCCTAAACAGCCTATTATAAATTCTTCTGGGAAAGCATATTACAAATAATTGAAAACAAACCTGATTCTGTGAACTTGGCAGCAAATATATAACAGAAAGCAATTCAGCTCTGGCCCCTGGATGATTGATTAAATGTTTTATTCCCTTTACCTTTCATTCACACTGTGTTTGTCAAGAGGAAAGAAAAAAGGGAATGTTGTGAACCGAAATCCACTTTAGACAAATAACTTACAATAATGATCAATGACCTCATATCAGCTGTTTATTCATTTTTCTCACACTTTAATGTTTCTAATATTCACAAGTCTGCATGCATTCCTGCAGATAACGAGGCCCTGGATTTCAGCACGTCCCCACCCCCTGCCAGCTAACCAGCATCACGAGCTGTATCTGAGCTTCTTTGAGGGCATGGCCCTGCGGCTTCCTGTGGTCAGTTATTAGTGTGAGTCCAGCGAAGGAACAAGAACACTGTGTACTCAGTAAATCTGCAGACAACTTCATCCCCTGGTTGTGTGGGAGGAGAGGTCCCTTGGTGCACTCTGTTTCTTTGAAGGGACTGGAGATCCGTCGGTGCCGTACAGATGTCAGGGGTGTGCAGAGCCAGCCTCCTACAAACCCAGTAAATACATGATTACGATCCAACTCTGTACAGACTAATGGGAGGAGCCCGAACGGAGGCTGCTGTTGACATGGGTCGCGTTTGTGGTGCCGTTGCGCCATAAAACATGTGACATTAACACTGGGCCTCCTGGATGAAGCCCTTTTGTAAAACCTTAATATTTTTTTTTAAGATTTTATTTATTTATTTGACAGAGAGAGATAGCCAGCGAGAGAGAGAACACAAGCAGGGGAAGTGGGAGAGGAAGAAGCAGGCTCCCAGCGGAGGAGCCTGATGTGGGGCTCGATCCCAGGACTCTGGGATCATGCCCTGAGCCGAAGGTGGACGCTTAAGGACTACGCCACCCAGGCACCCCAAAACCTTGATATTTTTGAATGTTCTGTGCACATCAGTGTGGGCTGTGAACCCGGTGACTCCCACGAAATCTTCAGTGTGAGGTCAGATTTACATAGAGTCTCTTCCCACGTCACATCCTTCTCTTCCTCATCTTCATCTCCACCAACTACAGCCCACATGTCAGTGGTTCTGCAGCCACCTCTTCCTGCAGCCCTCGTGTTGGTACTTGGTCCCCTACGCTGTCATCAGCCCCAACAGCCATCATGTCAGCCGATGGAAATATAGACCATCCCCAGAGCTACAGCCCGGCACAGAGCTGGAGGGGACGTGATCAGAAAGCCCTCTGATCTTTGTCTTCATCCCTTGTGTGATATTGGATATGAATAAGAAGGCAAAATTCAGGCACATGTCCTGCCCTTGATGCATAGTCTCCCATGGTTGTGTATCCTTCTCAGCCTTTCCAGAATCACCTTTCCACTGTGGGAGGGAACCTTGCCTATGCTGGTTATGTTGCCTGAGGCTGTCCAGGTGGGTGATAGGTAACTTTGGTGAAGGGCGCAGCATACCCTGCTTAGCAGACATACATATAACAATTTGTATTATTTTTCTTACTTTCTCAAGAGTAGCAACTGGCGCTTAATGGTGCTTCCTGTGTGATAGGCATTTTTCTTCAGGTTGTATAAATTATCTCTTTTAATTTGGCAAACAGCATGATAAGTTTGTATTTGCCTTTTACATAGGAAATGGAGACACAGTGATTAAGGTGCCTGAATTCATATAAGCGGTCAGCGGCAGAGCCAGAATTTGAATCCAGGTGGTCTGTCCCCAACGTGTAATGTCTTAAACCAGGATTAACTGTCTGAAAACACACGCAGACACATATATGCACACACAGTTATACAAAGCATCAGACACAAGGTTAGCCAAAATTAGGAAAGCATACACATACACATGTCCTTATCAACTTATGCACAGACTCATTGGTACTCAGATATATAAACTCACTGAAATAAAAATCCCTTAGTTATGGAAAGATAAGATTTTGTTCTGCAAAAGAAATCTTAACTTTTTTTATTATTTTACTCTTTGTACGATGAAAAATCTTAAGATTAGAGAGGGGAAACCTGTCATTTCCTCTTACAAAACTAGGCTACAAGCCATAATTAGATAATAGAACACATGATTTCACTTGAAAGCATAGAAATTTGACCAACCATGGACGTACAATTTCACTCTAAAGATAAAATGAAATGAAGCAGGACGGGAGTTTAAGAGAGAGAGAGAGGAGAAGAGAGAGAGGGAAGGAGAGAGAGGGAGAGAGAAACAGAAGTAAAGATATGGATATGAAAGAAGACAACAAAAACTTAATAACATGAAAACAAAAGGAGGTTGAGAGACGAAGGTGGCAAAGAAAGGAACATTTAGGGAATGAGCCTGTCCCTGTATTGGTGAGAGGAAGGAGTGGATAGGCAAGTGTCTGAGGGTGAAGTCACGTGGGCACTCACCACAAGGAGTCCAGTTTGCAGACATATATGTTAGGGATGTTAGAAATACAGGCAGGCTAGGGGACATGCTCAATCCTGAGATCCTTGGGTCTGTGTTCAAACTCTTCTCTAAGTATTAGTATGACTCCATAATCTAAAGTCTCTTATATCTTGTTGTTCGAGGTAGAACAGTAAACTAGTTAAGGTCATCAACGGCCACTCCAAAATGCTGCTTTTATAGAAATGGAAGGAAAAAAATAAAAATAATGTATTTATACAGCTTTTCATTTACATACTTGCAACACACACACACACACACAATTACTCTCTGAGGAACCCCTGAGTCAGACAACAAGAATGGAAGAGAGACTGAACTTCTTTTTCAAGCATGCATCTAGGTTTTGTTCCAATCTAATGACACAGGATCTGGCACAGTATTTAGACCTCCTGCTCCAAGATTTTATTTTAATTTTAAACAAGTGTTCCCACGCGAGGACTGAGAACAAAACAGGAAAATGTTGCTTAAGTTTTCCTTTGTGCTCTTATTATATGTCTTTCAAGTGTACTGATTGTTCTGTCCCACCAATGTGGGTCACTGTACTCTCCGTTGCTTTTTTTTCTGTCTGGGACTTTCTCTAAGAGCGCTCCACAGTAAGGAAAACCATGTTAGTTTCACAGATATTTGTTTTTGGTATTAACATATTATTTTCCCCTTCTTCTTATAATTTGAGGTTTTAGTCCTTCCTACTTAGATTTTAATATAAACTATAAGTTAATTCTTTTGCACACAAGCGAATGGTTTTTACCTACTCGAATACTTAAATACTAAACCTGTCATAACCAATTTCATTTATTATGATGTTAGTAAGACCCTGGGGATTGTTAGTTCTTTTCTGGATAATTGATGCTTTAGACTTCAACTCTCAGATATGTTCTGGTTCTGTTTTTGAGCTTCGCGTCTCTTTACTGGGAGGATCTCTCCTCATATGGATCAATGCCAGGAGGTGTTAATCAGGTCTAAGACTGTCCTTAGCTTAGTGATCCTTTGTCCTCAGTCTACCACAGGAGGCCAGGCATCCGAGCTGGTGGTGGGGCCTGAGCGGTGCCCTGGAGCACAGCACACAGTCTACCTCAGGAAGGCCAGAGTGGCTAAAACTGGTAGGATGCATTTGACCCAAATTTGTGAAGAAAAGCCAAGACCTGGGGAAATCAAACAATAGAGATTAGTCTAGAGGAGCAAGAGCAGGACAATAGAGAGAAAATGGAATTAGAATCCTGGGGTCAGTCATAGATAGGACCAAAATGGAAGTAAAGCAGATAAGAGAATGGAGGGAGGGTCCATGGAAAAGTTCTCTTCCCACTGGTGGGCTTCTTGCTGGAAGTCTGCAAATAGTGCCTAGTCATGACTGGCTGTTATTCAACAAATGCTCACACAAGCTGTGCTCTGGGAGGTAGTGTCATGTTTGAGCTGAGGAGTTCAGCCAACAGAGTCAGACGGGAACTGGAGCAAATCCTAGCTAGATGAACTTAGCCCTACTTGTTAAAAGGTGAGTATCTGTTTTCTCTTAAAGAGATAATAACAACATCAACCTCAAAAAGGGTCGTTGTAAGCTTTAAATGACTTACTACTCTATGAGTTAGTCTACACAGATCACACACAAGAGTGTCTGGTATTCAGTAAGGACACAGTAATAACTTGTTTTTATGTGCAAGTTATATGTATTGCAGACATTTCTGAAGGAGTTATGAAGTTGGAAGAGATGACTAATTAAACTACTTCTCTTAGTCTCTCTCTGGTTGTGGCACACCCCAAAAAAAATTTGGAGCAAAGCAAATGTTAGAGGAAAGTGAGAGAACTTTCCTTCTGGTGACTTTCCCTCATGGCCTGGTCTGAAGTGACTCCTCTTAGATTCTTTCCTGGCTCTGAATTTCAGATGATGTCTGTGTCCCTATCTAGTCTTAGCTTGACAGTGCAAAGATTTAGCAATGGCATGAGCATTTGATAAAATTTAAACGAGAAGTTCCCAAAAGAGATTGAGAAAACCTATTTTGACAGCTCTTCCTTTATCCTTGCAAATATTAAACACTTTAACTAGAAAAAGAAACACATAAGTAATAAAAAGATTTTTAACTTGGAGTAGTTTTAAAAATTATTATTTGAAAATAATTATAAATTTTTAAAATAGATGTACAATGAACACCTGCATGTCAGGGTTCTTTTAGAGCAAACATAAAAAGGTTGGGGGAGTTAGATTTGTATTTAGTTATAGTTTTCTCTTTTTGAAAATTTTAGCGACTTAGCTGTCATTGTTCCCTTTATATATCATGACCAGTGGGAATGATACCAGGATCTTTCATTCAGTTATGATGGATTATAGCTCACCCATCTGGGCATGTTTCAGCTGAAACTAACCTAAGCTTCTTTTGAGCAAGTGGATTAGAAATAAATGTTTTGCTGGATTGCTTTGCATTGTACAAAGCAAGAAGACCACCAGAAACTTGGAAAAAAGGACCATACCAGTTTTGAGACTTTGAGAAAATTAAAACTCCTAAAGCAACTGAGACTTTGCTTCTATTTTTTATTTTTCTAAAAAATTTCACCCTTCTATGTCCATAGGGGTTGGACAGTGCTGCCCCATAAGACGTGCTGTTGGTAGAAAGAATAAGTAACTGATACAAAGTGAGAGAGAGAGAAAGAAGAAAGGGAGAGAAATGTTCTTTGACCAGTAAAGAAACTACGCAAACCTTTGGAGTTCAATATTTTAACTAGTTTCACTAGTAGAGAAGAAAAATAAAAGCATGACAAATATTCTTTGAAGAGAACTGATTTTATTATTCTGCAATTTATTAATGACTATTTTTTAATAGTGAAGAATCTGTTTATTTCATGGAAATATTTAAAGCTTTTATCCAGAAATGACAAATGCAAGAAATGTAATTCTTAGAAGAAGGAGAAGAAAAAAAGAGAGAGAAAAACAATCTAAGTTTCAGGGGCATTTGGAACGAAGTAGGTGTCAAAAGCAAAATATAGTCTTACGGGAGAGTGAAAGACCCGTTAAGACTAAGTCAAGGGTAGAGTAGTCAATGATATAGTCATATTTGTTCAACGGTTCATTAAGCTGACATTTCCCTGTATTGAAATAGGTTAGTTAAGGAAGTTAAAGTCACACACAGTCCTTGACATTTTATATATTAGAATATTACTTTTCAAGTAGCTCAGTGGTCATCAACCGTGGAAGAGTGTTTTGCTTAGGTTTGTAAAACTTGTAAACTTCTAATGGTAGTGGGGATACTTACTAAAGGCCTTCCAAACTAAGTCAGTGCATTGTACGCTGTGTGGGAAAAGTCTATGTAGTTCTGTTAAGTAAGAATATTGAGACACCTGCAGGGATGTACACCTTTATACAAGTATACCCTATTATTTGTCTCTTCAGCAGTGGCTCTGCTAGTATCTTAAATAATTTTTTGTTAACTTATTAGGGCTACAGAGATACTCATATATCTTTTTAGGTACTTGAACTATTGCAGCTCTAGTGAGATTTATTCAATTATGGTAAGCAAACTTCATGCTAAAATTCTTGATGTATATCCAATAAATGGATTTTAAAATATAGGTAAAATACATATGAAATGAATTTTTAAATGCCATACACAATACACAATTTATGAATGTTTGAGGAAAGAGTTAACTTATTGGAATTTCTATCATAGTCTCTAATATTTGGGCTCCTATATTGACTTAGTCATTCAATAAATAATTATTGAGGATCTACTGTGTACTACTCACTATGTTCAGCACGGAGACTACATTGAAAACAAGACAATGTTCCCATTCTCATTTAATTTGCAGTCTAGTAGCAGACACAAGCAAGTAAAAAGTCAGCCATAATAGGGGAGAGTAATGGGAGCTCAGAGAATTCACAGGACAGGCTCCTAGACAGGACATGGAGGTGTTTGTGGAAGGAAAGAATTGGCATCTCAGCTGAGACATGAGTGGTGTATAAAGTTATATCTGTGGAAGTAGGGAGCAATGGGGAGACAGAAGAGGAGTTTGAAAAAGGAGCCCAGAGATGAGATAGACCACGGCACAAAAGGGGAAGTGAAAATGACTCAGTGATTTGGAATATAGTAAGTAGCCAATAGTATTTTTGAATAAATGACTAAGTGAATGAATGAGAAATATTGAAGTGTGAAGAGGCAGACCAGAGATAAAGCTTTGTAAGCATGTGTTATAAGCCTTCAACGTACTTCATTTTCTGGATGCACAAATGAGCAATGTTTGAATTAATAAAAATAATCATAAAAGTGCCAGCTCTTAGTTGGAACAGATAACAAAATACGGGGTAAAGGAAACTGGAAAGAGGACTTCAATAAACTGTGTCTGATATAACTAGAAAAAAATGGACTGGAAAAACTTTGATTCCGTAATGCCCCATTTCTTCATTAAGGCCCTAAAGATTCTTGATAGGAAAATGTCTAGTCTGAAATGTTTAAATATTTTATTAACTTGTATTATAAATGACATATTATGCCTCATTGTTATCTATCCAATGCATTTTTATTACCCAGGGCTTAATTTTCATATATTCATATATTTTCATTTTTTTAAGACTTTAAAAATAATGCATTGATTTGAAAAGGCTTTAAAAAATGGCAGGGAAACGTTTTTGATAGGGTAAGGAAGATTATATGGTAGTGATGAATCATTAAATTCTATACCTGAAACCAATTTTACCATATGTCAACTAACTAAAATTTAAATAAAAATTTGAAATAAAGAAAAGATAAGAAAGGGCATTTTTAAATATCTGTTCAGTTATGTATAAGAAAGCCAAACAATCTAAAAGGATGATTATACAGTTTAGTAAAAAAATTCTAGAAACAAGGTACTATGTAATTTTTAATTCTTATTGTTACTGCATGTCTGTGGGGTTTAAGGAATTTGTAATTTTAATATAGTTTATTGTTTTATATGTTTATAAAACATATAATATATGTTTTATAAAATATATGTTTTATAAAACATATAATATATGTTTTATAAAACATATAATATATGTTTTATAAAACATATAATATATGTTTATAGGTTGGACACTGAGATAGCCAGATATAATTTGCACAAACCAGCGGGTAGGTCTATCATGCTCTGGCTAACAAAATTAAGTTGAGTAGATCTAAAGTTTAAATACATTATCTTATGACAGCTGAGAGTAACCTGTCAAAATGAAATTGTGGTGTAATAGAGAATGAAGTTAACTAATGTTCAACTAATAGTAAAAAATGTAGTAGACTTAGATGTAAGGAAATCATGGATCAAAGCTGTTAATTTCCTAATTTTCTCTAAATCAACTTAACTCAAAATGCTTGGGTAGAACATCATACAAAGGATTACTGACTGTAATTTCATTTTGTGGAAATAGCATTGTCAAAGATTTACTCATCTAATATATGAAAAATCTGATCAATTATTTTATGAAATTGCTTTTTCGGTAGGAATCTAGTTGAGTTAGCTAAATATTGAGGGTTTATCTAAGTTTCATTTATTCAGAAATTTTTACTTAGCACTTAATTTTTGCTAGATATTGCCCTATATGCTGGGGATTATATCAGTTAACAAAACAGATAAAAGTTCCTGAATTCTTAGAATTTATGATCCAAAGTGTGGAGAGAAATAATCATTATGATAAGTAGGCAAAGCATACTCATGGTGTGTTAGAAGAGAAGTACTGTGGAGAACATTGAAGTGGGTAGGGGGATAGTAAATGCCAGGATGAAGTTTGCACTGTAATTAGTCACTGAATGACTCACCAAGAAGACCTCATTTAAGCAAGGTTGGGAAAAGATGAGAAACTGAGCATTGCAGTATCTGGAAAAAGAACATTCCAGGCAAGGGAACCCCAAGTGATAAATCCTTGAGGTAAATTCCTGTCTGGCATGTTCTAGCAAAGAGAGCAGTCTGTCCAGAGCAATGTGAATAGAGAAAGAGTAGGAAAAGAGCTCTCGAAGTTCATGTTTTCTTTGGCGGTGTTTCAGGGTGAAAATGGCATTGAGATAATTTAGGATCTCATAGTTCATTGCAAAAATTTTGACTTTTATTGGTCATGAAATAGGCATTGAAAAGTTTAAGGAGAAGAATGACATGAATGGAATGATATTTTCAAAGGAATTTTTAGAGAGCTCCCTGAAACAGATGCTGACCTTGAGAATCTGCAAGACAGTTGTTGAGGCACCCAGTGAAGAGCAGAAACTAGAAACTTCTGCTCCCATTCAGGAAATGATGACTTTTGTGCAGTCTGCTAATGATGAATGTGATTATGGCACAGGGCTTGAGTAGGGAACGGACCTCTTTTGCTGTGGTTCACACTATTTTCAGTTAGTTGCTGGCCAGCTTTTGCTTCTAGCCTGTAATCTGTTGAAGGGGAATCTCTGCCAAAATTACTAAAGATCATCTGGCAAACAGGAGTGAACATGGACCAACTTGCAGCATAGCTAGAGCTGGCTTGGTGTACAGTATTTTAAATCATTAATATTAAGCTTGTGATTTTTGTTTTTAGAGAATACAGAGAATAAGTTGATGGAAACCTTTACTACAGAGTTAAAAAAAAAAAAAAAAAGAACAGCTGCTATGGTTGTAAATACACTGTAGAGAAATAAGAGTGGTACCAGGGAAAACTGCTGGGAAGCTATTGTGGTGCCCGGGGCAGCGGGGGGTGGGTTGAGGAGAAGATGATGAATGTTTGCACCAATATGGTTTTAGGGGAGGTGGTAAGAAGTGTTTGGATGCTGGATATATTTTGAGGGTAAAGCCAAGAGGATTTGTAGACAAATTGGATGCCCAAAGACAGAAAACAAAAGCAGTCAAGCAGGACTCCAACTTGGAGTCCTAAGTAGGTGAAAGTATGACATTATTTTTTTTTTCTTTTCTTTTCTTTTTATTTAAATTCAGTTAGTCAACTACAGTACATCATTAGTGTTGGTATAGTGTTCAGTGATTCATTAGTTGAATATAACACCCAGTGCTCATCTCATCATGTGCCTTCCTTAATACCTATCACCCAGTTACCCCATCCCCTCACCCACCTCCCTTTCCACAGCCCTCAGTTTGTTTCCCATAGTCAAGAGCCTCTCATGGTTTTTCTCCCTCTCTGATTTCTTCCCATTCATTTTCCCCTCCCTTCCCCTATGACCCTCTGTGTTGTTTCTTATATTCAGTGAGGTTGGGAAGATTGTGGGAATGAAGAGCAGGAACTCAGTTTGAGATACAAGTTTGAGATACGTGTTTGGCTGCCACATCAGTATATCCAGAAGGCAGCTGGATTCTGCATCCTGACCTTCAGAGGAGAGGTTTGACCTGGAGATGCAGGTGTGGCAGGCATCAGTACGGATGGTGTGTGTGTGTGTGTGTGTGTGTGTATTTTTGCTGCAGGGTGTGTTTTACGTTCATTAATCATACAATTACAGATGGCATTGACATTGGTGAGATTTGATGGGATCACTAAGTGAGTAAGTGTGGATAGAAAAGAAAAAAGGCCCCAAATTCGGTACTGTGGTACTCCAGGATTAGAAAGTCAGGGAGGAGAGGAGGGAGGTAGAAAGCAATGAAGGAGAGTGAGAAAAGTAGCCGGAGGGGTAGGAAGACCAGGACGGCATGGTGTCCTGGAAGTCATGGGAGTAACCTGTTGTTTTAAGTGCTACAAACAGATTAAGCATGGTGAGGACTGGAAACGGATCATTTGGGGGTTTCTATTGACCAGCCGGAGCCAGAGCCAGAGCCTCTGCTCTGGGCTAGAAACACAGTGACAAATGACTGCAGTATCTCCTTTCCCTAAGCTTCACACGGCTCACCCCCTTTCTCCAAATATATGCTTTTTCCCCCTCACAGGATAAAATAAAATAAAAGTGATTAGGCTCCCTTTTCAAAGTTATTATGATCTTACGCTCCCTCTCTGAAATATTATATTAAGCATGGCTGGATTTAGGGGGTTCCCACAAGTCTCAGCCACGTATTTCTGTAAGATTCTTTGGCCACACCTGTAGACAGTTAATCTCATCCTACACACAAGGATTTTCTTCCATCTCCTGGCTCCCCTCACTTCCAAGTTGTTGTACTTATGTCACTGGCACACTTAAAGACTGGTCATGAGCACGGGATTAAAAAATGTATGAAGAGAGCATACTACACAGCAAGTTGTCAAGGCCGTCCTCTTCCACTACTCATTTCCAAGTTTCTGAAGATTATTAATGATCCTTAATGATCATTCTCACACCCATCCATTCACTCAATAACCTTGTATCATTGGGGAACATATTAGGACTACAGCTCTTTTAGCAATCTCAAGTAGATGCAGTAATATAAATAGAAAAATGTGATAATTAGGGACAATTATCCATACTAGAAAATTGATTATTTGCTGTGAAAACTATTTTTAAGTTGTAGTCTAATCATAAAAGTAAAAACGCCATGGAGGCACAGAGGTCTTCTCCATCTGCAAAGGAAATATGATTTAAATAGTATGCTTACAACTAATAAAAACAGAATTATTTGGATGGGTAGAGTATAATATTGATTTAGACATTTGGTCATAAAAAAGGATATTTCTCATGAGTTTTTATTTTCTTTTTATTTATCTGTGAAAACTAATTTCAAAGAAGAGTGTAATTTCAAAATCTAAAAAGCCAGCTGTTAATCAAGCTGATATTTTCAGTTGGAATGAATTCCTTTGACAGCATGAACATACACTCTCCAACACGTCTGTAATGGAAATCATTTCAGAAGACCCCAGACCGCCACAGACTTCCCACGGCCTCACAGCAAGGCTGCAGTGGTCTTAAGGACTGACACTTTTCATCTTTTTGAAGATAGACACCTTCCAGTTGTGACTCCCCCCAGGAGATCAGGAAGTATGCTAAGCCGTCCAGTGGACTTGGAATTACACAGCAAAGTGCCAGTGGACATACCCTATCTAGTATTAGGATTTATTTTGAAGGGGAGTAGGGAAAATGATGGAAGGAAGCTGACACAACATGGCCAAACAGCTGGCTGGTTTTGTAGCCCAGAAACAGCTTGGGACTAACTCTCCTCACAAGATCTCTTGGCAGAGTAGCTTGATGAAAATACCAAAGCTGTGAGGAGAAGCGTTCTTTTGCCTGTTCCTTTATGTCGCCATCATATGGTTTATTCACCTAAATGAGAACATGTGTACCATTTTTTTTAAGTTCCTGTATGTTTAAATGAGGAACATACTGATTCCGTGCACAGTACAGATATGGATCCCACAGCATTTACACCAAATAAACCTTAACAATTTTCAGGAACATTAGTCCTGGACATGTGGTGATGTCTTCTTTTCTTTCAAATAGCACTTCTGGAAGCAATAAAGGGAGAGCTTGATAAGATACAAACTTAAGCATGAATTCAAGGGCACTGGTGATTTCTTGGATGCCAAAATCTCTAAGGGGAACTAATTTTAATGGCTTCATGCCTCTCTTTGCTCTATCTTTACGTTTAATCGATACATTCTTATGTCATAGAGACAACTTAATTTTAAACATATTTCTGGCTCACCTGCTAGATACCAGAACTGTGGAAGATGCAAGACCTACTTAGAGCTTCTAGAATTTCCTACATTAGAGGAGGGTATTCAGTATATTGAGATTCACTGTTTTAGAAGATTTTGCATTCTATCATCCTCAAATGTGTGAAGTGAATTTATTCTCTACTAAATATCCAAGGTAGACTCAATTAGCTGGGACATTTCATATTTTTATCCTGAACCATTTTGAGTTTATTCTTTGTGGCATCAGAATTAGTTTCTCATCTCAGAGTTTGCTATATTTATTTTTCTAGTGATTCAGTAGTTTATTGGCAGTCAGTTTGTAAAATCTCTCAGGGATTATCTAAATGCAGGATGTTAGGAACGGAAACACATATCATTGCCTTTCCTGTCAGAAAACATAATTAACACACATGATTTGTCATCTTGCAAAAGTGGATGAAAATTCCAGTGGGTGATCTCAAGTCATAGTTTCTCAGTGTACGTACGGACTGTCGTGTTCTGGGACAGCCCTCAGCCCAGCACACATTCTTCTCTTCTTGTATTCCTGTCTCTTTAGGCTCCTGTAAGTGTGTGTGTCTGACTGTGTGTGTGTGTGTGTGTGTGTGTTGTGTATCTGTCTCCATGTGTACGTTTTCCATCTAAAACCTACCAGTTTCAAGTTTTTTGAACAATTTTGATTTAATTTATCATATAGGCAATATTGCATTTACCAAGGACAGAAAAAGTCGAAGTAGTGTACTTCTTCCTTTGCGTGTATCGAGAGTTTCCTCATTCTTTTTATCATGCACACAATTCATTGTATAGATGTATAACATTTAGCCAGCCATACATTATTGATGGATAGTAGATTGTTTCTAGTCTTTTGCTATTACCAAAATATGCCATAGAAAAAAATATATATATGATATATGTAGGATAGTTCCCATAAGTAGAATTTCTGGGTCAAATTTTAGGCATTTGTAATGTTGATAGTTATTGCTAAATTCACCTCCATAGTGATTTGTGCCGCTCACACCTGTAAGTGTCTGAGAATGCCTGTATCTCCTTAGTCTTGCCATCAGGGAGTATGATAATTATTTCGGAGTTTTGACAACATGAAAAAATGGGAAAAAGTTTATTACGGTATTTTAAATCAGGAGTCGTGGGGCACCTGGGTGGCTCAGTCAGCTAAACATCTGCCTTCAGCGCTAGTCATGATCTCAGTGTCCTGGGATCGAGCCCCGCATCGGGCTCCCTGCTCAGTGGGAGGTCTGTTTCTCCCTCTTTCTCTGCCCCCAACTCATGCTCTCTCTCTCTCTCAAATAAATAAAATCTTTAAAAAAACTTAAATGAGCAGTCCTGTTATTATGAGTGAGGTTCACTGTCTTATTGAAAGCTTAATGGCCACTAATATTTATTTTTCTTTGAATAGTCCCTTTATATTTTTTTGTGTTTTTGTCTTAGTTGTTGGTCTTTTTTTGTTGTTGAATTATAGGAGCTCTTCAGGTATTAGGGAAACAATTTCTTTATCTGTAATAGGAATACTTTGGTTTTATCGGTTTTCCCTCATCAAAATTCTCTGCTCTCATGAGATGCCTGCAAGAGAATGTGGGCTTCGTGCACCTCTAGAGGGTAGTTCTTTGCTAATTTCTCCTTTTTTTACATGATTAGATTTTATTTCTTCTAGTGTTAATCGTGCTAAATTATTCTCCTAAAAAATTTACCATTCCATCCAGGTTTCAATGTATTTTCATAGAGTGTATTTTTCATAGAATATGCTAAATCCTTATAATTTTTTGTCTTCTTTATCAATTTCTAAAACCCAAATAACAACAACAAAAAAAACCTTTTGAAATCTCTCACTGTGATTGTAGATTGTCTAGTTTTCTTCTAATGTGTCAATTTTGCTGTATATATTTAAGGCTGTATAATTAGATACTTTCAATCTTAGAAGTACTTTAAGTTCCTGTATTATCTGAAATTTTGTACCTTTTTTTAAAATCAAGTTTTCTGGTTTCCCACTATATACCAGATTCTTAAATAATTTTAGGGCATAACAATTTTCAGAAAAAGAATGACTGATTTAAGGTTTTATGGAAATCCTAGCAAAATCAAGTAGATGCATTGCCTTAGAACAAAAAAAATATGGGGAATTGCAGTATATAGAGAATGCCTAAAATATAAACAAATGAATTGCTTATACATATATTAGAAGCTCCATAAACTTGTTCAATTACTTCACTGTATTCCAGTGAGTAAATACCAACCCACATCTGCCTAATTGGGAAATGTAAGCCTTGACTTTATTTTCCCAAGAAAAATCAGAAAAAGCCAGGTATTTTATTTTTGGTAACCTTAATTGTTAAATTATTTCCCACAATGTGTAGATTCACATCTCTTTGATCAATGGGAGACCAAGTGCCGATGACCCTTCTCCTGAACTGCTAGAATTTACCTCCGCTCGCTATATTCGCCTGAGATTTCAGCGGATCCGTACCTTGAATGCTGATTTGATGATGTTTGCTCACAAAGACCCAAGAGAAATTGACCCGATTGTCACCCGAAGAGTAAGTTATGACGAATCCTATCATGGCCTGTAAATGATATTGGTAATTGTTAAATAATTTTAAAAGATCTCTTTCAGTGATTTGTAGGAGTGTTTGTTATCAGACTACAATTAAACATAACCCTCCTTTGTCCAAAGCCAAGCTCGGCCACTTCTTAGATATGTAACATTTATCAAACTTTATAACAGTTCTAAACTTGAATTTCCTCATTTGTAAAGGGAAGATTACAGTGCCTAGTTCATAATCTTATTAATTTTTTAGGATTTTATTTATTAATTTGACAGAGACAGCCAGCGAGAGAGGGAACACAAGCAGGGGGAGTGGGAGAGGAAGAAGCAGGCTCCCAGCGGAGGAGCCTGATGTGGGGCTCGATCCCACAATGCCGGGATCACGCCCTGAGCCGAAGGCAGACGCTTAACCGCTGCGCCACCCAGGCGCCCCTCAGAATCTTACTTTTGACGACAGAATTTGTTTTTGTCACTGTCGGTGATCTGTACTATTACCGTAATTGGCTCTGGGGCGGTAGCTACAGGAAGTGCTGTAGCTTTGAGACATTTTTGGCCACAATCCACACTAAGAAATATATTTTCTACCATAACTCAGTATACACACACACACACATACACACCTCAATATAGCTTACACTTTAATGTGAATAGAATTAGCTGGTGATGTTGTGGAAATGTAGATTCTGACTCAGGAGGTCTAGGGCAGAGTTGAAAAATAATTCTAGCACATTTTTAGATGATGTAAGTGTCGTTGTTCTGTGGACCATTTTGCCCAATCAAATAATTTAACTTTATGTTTCATTAATGAATCAGAAGGCATAGTTTTAAAAAGCGCTACTGGGGTGGGGGAATGGATTGTGTACACTGTTTTATTGTCTTTTATAAATAGACTATTGGGGGAAAAAGGTGGTGGCATCCCTTTTAATAGATTTTTGAAAAGAGCTAACAGAAGTGCTGTTTTCCAATGTTAAACTAGAATTTATGGATTATGACATAGGGGATCAGTCCAGGTTACTAAAGTAATAACTGCCTTTCTTCCCACCTATTCTTCACCACAGTCACTAGTTTATATCCCACTCCTTAGAGGCTGCTATAGAACCAAGACATTGTTATCAATTCAGCTACACATCCATAAAACAAATCCATGCTTAACAGAATATCTGCTCTATGACTAGAGGTGAAGGTGGAAATGGGATTGTAGAGAGAAACGGAGATGTGAGACACAGCACTTAATTCTAGAATGATGCACTTAGTTCTGAAAGGTCTGACTACTGCCTCCAGTTACAAATGGCTGAAGCCGCACACTGAATATGGAAGGTCAGCACTTTTCACAGTTCATGAATACCCCTTACGTATATTTTCTTCTTATTACTTAACTTACCCGCACCTCACCACTCCATCCTCCCAAAAATAACTTTTAAAGTTTGACTATCCCCATACAACGCACGTTGGGTGTTTTAGTGCCCTGCATTTTCCAAACCTGAAATAACTTTATCTTGAGTTACATTTCAGCATATTGTAAATTATCTTATCCAGAAGTAATCATTATTTTACTGCAGTGTTTAAATTCTTTACTTGTGTAAAAAATCACTTTTAATTATAATTTTGGCATGATTTAAAAATATACACCGAGGAAGATTGAGTAATTTTGAAGTGAAATTTAATCTTTTCTGACAGTATATCTAACGGAGGAAAATAAATCAATGTAAATAAATATGTTCCTTTTATCATCTTTTGCAGAAGGCAGAGTGGGGGTTGGGATGCACATCTATTATTTATAACTTCATTGTACGTGAGCATTTAAAATAGTGCAGTAAAATGCAACATAGAAATAAGCTTTTTGAAAGTGCTCGTTCAGTAAACACTACATATAAATTTAAATATGTAAAAATAGGATATTGAATTTCAGCTCTTCATGACTCAAAAGCGAAACATTACGCATTTATATTTAAAACAAATTTCCCAGTTTTAAAAGCATCTACAAAAGTACTGTATCAGCTTTCTGAGCAAATATCCCTATTCATATCTATATTATTAAGTGATTAAGTTAGTGAAAAGCAGACTTTTACATTACCTAAACTTCTAGCAAGTTTCATCTCAAGTTCCAGGTCTAGGTATGTCAAGTAAGAACAGTAACAAAAAATATTATAAAAGATACTCTATGTAAACAACAAAATAAACGGAAAAAAATAAATGGAAAAAGGGAATTTGTAGCTAGGGAACTCAGATTTGTTTTCACCTACTTGTTCTTGCTGGGTTTTTTAATGTGAATAGTTGTAATAATAGAACTGTCTACCACAGAGGTGGTTATTTGGCTTTTATAAGATAATGTACTCTCTCAGTTATAAAATGTTATATGCATATTAATTTAAAAATTTAAATAGTCCAGTACTATAATTGTAAATTATCTTTAAACATAGGTGGGTAGCTTAAAATAATTAAAAACATAGCCCTATATTAATTTCAAATAGGAAAGTAATCACATGGGCATTTTAACATAAAAATGAAAAAAACAGCAAGCGTTCCAGCTATGTAGTTTACTCCTTACATTATGTTAAATCAGTCTTGCAGTTCATTACTTTTTATTTCCTCTTAACATGGTTAAGACACATTCTGTTATGAGCACAATTTCCTCTAAAGATGTGGAGTTTCGTCAAATCCATCAAGGAAGACGTCCGCATATGATTAATGAACACTGAGCTTCCTATAATGGCAATAAAGGAAGTTTTCTTTCACAAAACTACATAACACAACTTTTATGAAGAGTTATTGCCCTTACCAGCCCCTACCCACAGTAACAACTTGCTTTCAATAATAAATAGGCTAGCATACACTTTGTGTGTCTGGGGGAAGGAAATTTCTCAAATACCCACCAAATGTAAATCAGAGGCATTCTTTCTCGGGCTCTGATCACAGAGCAAGGAGTTAACTTGCTCAGTTGTTCCGTCATGCCTCAAGCTGAAGATGAAAGCAGAAAGTAACGTTTTTCAGCGAATGTTCCTTTTGTTGCTTACACCTTGCAGTCATCTTAACAGGATTTCTGTCTGGCTTGCTTTTTGCAGTACTACTACTCGGTCAAGGATATTTCGGTCGGAGGGATGTGCATCTGTTATGGTCATGCCAGGGCTTGTCCACTTGATCTGGTGACAAATGTATGTATATTTATAGGGTGCTTAGCAAAATGAAACTCTGAACTGTCAAATGCTTCATGAGCCGCTTTGCCGACAGGGATGCTGTGAATGGGTGTCAGGTCCCCACTTAGACGGTGTAACAGAGAGCCATGCCAGGGTGAAATGGAGCTGGCAGGATGATAGACTTTGAAGTCAGCCACCACAGTATCAGAAAACAGATTAGTTTTGTTTTTTTTTTTCCCCAAAAAGGCTCCCAAACTGGTCTATCTATTTTGAAACCTCTCTAGCGACGACAGCCTGCTGTATGATTTAGCTTTAGAGACAGCCTGCCATCAATCAACCTGACCATTTCTTTTAAAAGTTTTCATCAAAAAAATTAATGCAAACAAATGAAAACTGCACATGAAGTAAATAGGAATGGCCGTGGAACAGGAGGCCGAGGTAGGGCCGGGGCGATACGGAGCCGGATTAAAGAGTGTATTCAAGAGAGTGATGAAACTGCCAGGTCAGAAGATGCTAGAGTGCCTTTGGCTTGAATTTTTCATTAATGCCAATGTATTAAATAAGCATCACCTGAAAGATGGTGAATGAACATCTATTTATCTCAGTCATAAACAGGTGAAATACAAAATCATCTATTGTATATTATGGGGAAGAAAGGTAGTGAGTAGTAAGATCAGTGACCATAGTTACTTATGTACAGTTTGTTTTTCCTCTAAAACTGTAATACAAATGGTATTTCTCTCAAAGCTGGTTTTCTGACTAATGCATCATAATATTACTACCTAAGGCAGGTTCAAATGCCCTGGCATATTCGAATGGGCAAGGTTGTGGTGCATCTCTCCACAGGGTGTGAGTGCTATCTCTCCTGTGTTCCCCAAGCTGTGAGAGCCCACAAGGCAGCCTTGCAGGCCCAGTTCCATGCGATGAATTGGGCTGTACTCGGAGCACACACAGACAGGAGATTCAGTCCTGGGACATTAGATTTCTATTATACCACGGCCTTCGGTGCCTAGGGATCTATTCTCCTCTTCCCACACCCCTGAATGTTAACAGTACTTTGCCTCAAAGTGGACGCATCCAAACCAGAAAACCTATAGATCTCAGGAATCAGAGAAAGGAGTTCGGTCTTCAAGATCATTCTCAGTTGGGCCTAGACCCTCTTCCAGACCTGAGTCTAGTGATTCCAGAATAGTCTGGACCTCCTTAGGCTGGTGTTGATCAAATATATCACTCGCAAGGCTGGTCCTTCGTCCTGTCCAGACTGACAGGAGTTGCACGTTTTGGCACACCGTCTCAAAGTTCTCTCTTCTCTTCCTTCTACCTCCTGGGGAAGGCCCTTCCTCCAAGATTCCAAAAATACTAAAATTATGTTTCCTCCCCCCAATTTTTGACTAGAAATCCCGCTGTGAGTGTGAGCATAATACGTGTGGTGACAGCTGTGATCAGTGCTGTCCGGGATTCCATCAGAAACCTTGGCGAGCTGGGACGTTTCTGACTAAAACAGAATGTGAAGGTATGTTCCTTAGAATCAACAACATATGTGGGTCTCCCTTTGTGGGGACTCAGGTACTGTCAGCATGTGGTGATTTTAGGTAAGTGCATGTTTCCAGTTTCTACATTTTATCCAAGGCAATAGCTGGTAGGCTCTTTTACCCTGCTGTTTTACTCAGTTTTGTTTTGTTTTTTAATTTGACAAATATTACTAAACACCTAGACTTTACCACTGTGTGGGCCTTACGAGAGATAGATAAAAGCATAGTGAAAGCATACTTTTTACAAAAATACACTTACTGTCATCAGAGTAAATCTCAAGCTTATAGCATTATATAAACACACACACACACACACACACACACACTCTCTCTCTCTCTACTAGAAATGCACATAAACACTCAGCAAAACCTACACTATATAGAGACTAATATTTAATATGTTGATATGTTTGTAAAATGGTTCTGAAACTAGTATGGCTCCAGATTCTTCTGCCTGCTCCCTTTGTAGCTCCTTCCCTAGTAAACAGCTTTTGTATATCAATCATCTAATAAGTGGAGGAAAAAAACAGAGGGGAGAGTTTATACCTTTCCAATTAGCACTATATCATTACCTAAAAAATGAAGGAAAAACACTCTGATACATTAGTTATACTTATTAAAGGGTGGTGGGTTTGGGCACAGTAACTGGGAAGAATATGAGAGCAAAAGGTAACAGAGAAGGCAAAAAAATCAAATTTGTAGATAAAGAATATTTATTTTAATAGTAATAAATATTTTAAATGTATGGTTTCTCATTAATAACAGTAGAAGATACTATTTTAGAAATGGCAGCAGTGATAATCATTAGCATAAACTAGGCTGTGGCAACCAAGAAGAAAAGCTAGTAATAAAAAATAATAGAACAATTGGCTGTGCAAATACGTGACAACAGACAGTCATTAATACTTGAATGTTATCATTTTTGAAGACAACCATATGGCCAGTTTTTTCAGAAGGGAAATACTCAAGAAGTGTAGCAGATGACTTTGTAGCCTAATATTGTCAACTGGCCCAACATGGTGACAGGGATACTAGAGAAACCTGTGTTCTGGAGATCTGCTCAGGCCAAGACGAAACCTAAAACAAAGACTTGTGCTGAGCTATAAATCCAAACTAGCCACGAAGCCCAATTCAATTGAATTCCAATATTAATATTTTAGTGAGTCCTAGCTACATTTTTTCAGTTCCATGGGTATATATGGCCCCCAAAACAGGTGTGGTAGACATTTTAAGCTAATACCAACTTTGTATATTTATTTAAAAATTTTTTATCATGTATCGTTTGTCAGACATGGTAGGTTCTTAAAACTTGAATCCTAGCAAACGTTAATCATAAAATCCCCCAACCATGAAATATTTTCTTTCGAGATTAAGATTCTGCATATGCTATCAGTGTCTTGAGTCCCTCCGTTTTCTACACTCACCTTTTTTTAGAAAAGATTTACTTATTTATTGTAGAGAGGTGGGAGGGGCAGAGGGAGAAAGAGAGATTCCCAAGCCACTCCATGTTGAGCACTGAGCCTGATGCAGGGCTTGATCTCACGACCCTGAGATCATGACCTGAGCCCAAACCAAGAGTTGGTACTTATCGACTGAGCTACCCAGGCGCCCTCCCCCCTTTTTTTTTTACCTTTAGATTTGTGTCTGCCTGGTTGTGAAGATGCTTTGTTAGAAATCACCCATTGTTACTGAGTTGTATCTGCAGAAATGGGCCACCAACACCCACTGTGGTAAAAGGGGCAACCGGAGGCCAGCTTTGTTTTCTTCCTGTCTCCCCTACCCCGTTCCTGACCATCCCTCAGGTTCTCCACAGCTTCTCCCAGTGAGAGCAGACATTTGTTCCTAAGAGCGCATTTAAGTGAAATGGCACTCATGTTCTCAAACTTCTTTAAATTTAATGATATGTCTCTTCCCCTGGTAGAATATCAGCCATCAACAAGTGGGAGTAGCATTTGAGGGCAGGAATTCTCCCGTTGCCCCTAACACTGTCACACAGTTATAATTTTGTAAAGTAGATTTGCGAAATCCTTCACCAGTCTCCACTTGTGTATATATGTTTACACAAGGAAACAAAAAGTATAGCTCAAATCTGTGAGCAACAGGGATGGGCAAAACAGCACGAAAGCAGATTGCCACTTGTTACTATATACATTTTTTTAAATAGTGGAATTCTGGAACAATTATCATTTCTCATGGGACAGATGGGAGGCTATATTTCCAAATGGAAAAAAAACTGTTCTTCTTTTTTACCCACAAATTAAAGATAGGAATCCAAACCATAAAACCTTGCATAAATATCATGCTTTTGGCAATGTATGCATTCCTAAAAGCTTACATGAAAATTTCCTTTTCCAAGTTGAATTGTGTTCCAATCACCTTCGCATTAGGAAAAACCCTTCTGTATCATGACAAATCCTTCTATAAAATGAATAATTGCCTGCTAATTCATTTGAGTTTAATTTGGATTTTCATCAATCTGGCTTACTTAAGGCAGGATACATCTCTAAAACGCAAAGAATATTTCTTGCCTTGCAAAGCCCGTACTAAAGACCGTTTCTATCATGCATCTTGGACATTCTGTGAAATAGCAAACTGCTGATGGCAGAGCGAAAAATTGCTCTTTGTGAGTGGGTACCATCCGTGTTCTCTGAGGCTATAAATGGGTAGTTGTGTTGGTGCGGGGCCTTTAAACAGCCTTGGGAGCTGGAGGCAGGGGCCCTTACTGCATGCATGGTGTGTGAAAATCAGGGCTTCCCAAGCATCAGTGTTTTACCTACATTAGCTCATGGTTATAAATACTAAATCTAAATAATGAGAATCAATTTGCATTCCTCTATATTTCCCCTCTACTTACACTGGGAGCAGAAATCTTGCCTGTTTCTTGCAATATATTTTTACAACAGGATTTTTAAGAATTCTTGTGTATTGTCCTGAAGATATAAAACTGCTTATAATGCCTAGTGATTTATGACTACAGGTTCCCTAGAATACAGTTTGAAAACTTTCCATCAGTATAGCAAGAATCCTGTATTCTAAACCAAAGTCAACAGACCAGGGAAGGTATTTGCTACAAACACAAGGAGATAACATTCTTACTATATTAAGACATCTTCTATAGCAATAAGAAAAAATTCAATAAACCAGTTAAAAATGAGCAAAGATTAAAACAGGCATTTCTCAGAAAAAGAAGAGACTTAAAACCATCTAAAGAGGTTATCACACTTATTCATAATTAAAGAAGTACCAATTAAAACAATGAAAATACTCTTTTCAACTTATCAAAGCTTATCGTTCATTCACCCAACAAATACCTGAATGCTTACTATGTCCAGAATTAAATAAGAGGGTTGATAATACACAGTGTTGGCGAGGCTATTGTTAAAGTTTTATCGTTTCTATTGGAGGGAGAGTTTTCTGACATAGCATTTTTGGAGGGAAATTTTTCAGGTTCGTTGAAGTTAAGATTTGACTAGAAATTATACTTGTAGGATTTTAGCCTATAGACGTCTTTGTATAGCTGTACAGAGCTCATCATGACTCTCATGAGAACACAATGGCTACTACCACTGCTTCCAACATTTATGCAGCTGAGCGTTTCCCCACGTCCCAGCCATGCCACTGGGTGTTTTGCATTCTCACAACATCCGAAAGAGGGAAGCACAAAAATGACACCAAGACACTGACGCCTGGTGGCTCAGTCAGTGAAGCGTCTGCCTTTAGCTCGGGGTCATGGTCCTAGGGTCCTGGGATCGACCCCCATGTCAAGCTCTCTGCTCAGCAGGAAGCCTCCTTCTCCCTCTCCTTTTGCCTGCTGCTCCCCCTGCTTGTGTGCTTTGTCTCTCTCTCTCTTTCATTCTGTCAAATCAATCAATCAATCAATCCATCTTTTAAAAAAATGACACCAAGATTTAAATTTTCTTCTCAGAGTCACTCATCTGGCAAATGGGAAGCAGTATGACATTAGAACCCCCAATCCTCCCCTACCTCCTTGTTCTTCTAGGATGTACTCAACGTTACTTATAAAAGAGAAATCTGGAAACAATATAATTATGCATTAATAGGGATCTGTTAAACACCCCATTCAAGAAATACCCTGTGTGGCCTTTGGGGAAACATATGCTAATAGAGAAAGAGCTATGCTATTTACTATTAGTAAATTTTGAAAATAGTTCAGAACAGTTTATAAATGTTTCCCTTTGTGGGGGGAAAAAGACTAAGCTGTGTGCCCCACACATGAACACATATACACACACGTACAACCCCCAACACATATATGTGGAAATCCATGTAAGAACATCTAAGAAACTCAGCATCTGTGGAAGGAGATTCTGCGTAATATATCTTTTTCCCTAGTTCCCATCCTAAAATAAATTTTACCCATTTTCTTAAAGCCTTTCTCAGTTCTTTCTGGGGGAATAATTTTTTCACATCTCTGAACTCCTGTAATACGACATGAAACAGAAAAGGAAGAGGAAGAAGGGAAGCGAATAGGAAGACAAGGAGGATCAAGGGGGAAGGGGGTAGGAAAAATCAAGAACTTATTTACAAGGCATTATGCTAATGATTCTACAGGCATTTTCTCACTAACACTTTTAAATATTCCTATCTGGTAATTACTATTGACCTTTCCATGTTTACGGAAACTGAGCCTTAGTGAACTTAAGAAGGTCCCTACATCACATGACTACTAAGTACTAGATAGATAAGACTGGTGCAAAACGGTGTGATCTCAGCCATGAAGCAAACCAGCTCTCATTTTGCCCTGATTCCTTGGCACTTATCATACAGTTCATCTCTCTTATCAGATAGAACTTGAAGGGATTTGCCAGGGGTTAGCCCTGTAGACTCAGGAGCCTGACTCCTGAGTGAGGCTGGTAAGACTGATTTGGTTACCTTCTATAATTTCTTCACTTCTCTTTGTCTCAGTCCCCGATAGATGAAAAGAGGTTAATATGAGTCTCTAACTCATAAAGGTACTTTGAGAATTAAAATCAGTGGCAATAAATATAAAACACTTACAACCGAACATAGCATATTAAAAACCCCAAGTTTTAGTTATCAGAAGCACAAAAAAGGAACTATGTCCTAAGTGTCCATTTTTACCCATAGGATCGAACACTGAGATTCACATATAATAATTATCCACTGCAGATTACCTGGATAGTAATCATCCAATGCCATAGTTCAATAATTTATTGTTTGTCATAATAGGAGATTATGGGTTGAACCATGAGAAATTTCCGTTTTGTAAGATAAAATCAATCAACTATTGGCAATTTCATATGATTCAGCTTAATTTATAGGTTTTAATTATCTCAAGTTCCATTAAAAAGTATGAATTTTTTAATATATTCAATAAATTCAAATACTTTCTAGATTGTTTTGTACTGATTACATATGTATGCTAATGCAATATGATTTCTCAGAGTACAAAAATCTATTATATAACAGAAAATGATTTTTAAATATATCTGAAACCTGAAATTAATGTTAATGAATTTATTTTTCCCTAATGCAGCATGCAATTGTCATGGGAAAGCTGAAGAATGCTACTATGATGAAAATGTTGCCAGAAGAAATCTGAGTTTAAATATACATGGAAAATACATTGGAGGGGGTGTGTGCATTAACTGCACCCAGAACACTGCTGGTATAAACTGTGAGACATGCATTGATGGTTTCTTCAGACCCAAAGGGGTAAAGTATGCTTTTACTTTTACGAAGTGTTATTTTTGGCGTTTTCATACAGAGATGTATTATACGGAAAAATAGTTTTGAAAGCTTCTCTGAACAGTTTGATTGCAAATTCTAGGAGGTGACTGGATGTGTTTCAAAATGGAAACTGGATAAATCTTTGAGGATGTGGTATAAAACATTTCCATCTCTCCAGAAAATTCCATTGTGCCCCATTCCTGTTAATCCTTACCCCTTGGCGAACTGGTTTTTAGAACGTAAATTAGTTCTGCCTCTTAGTGAATTTCATAAAAATGAAATCATCACATGAATACAATTTTGTTTTCCTTCTTTCACTCGATATAACATTTAAAGAGTTATTGATGGTGTGTTCATCGCAGTTCTTTTTTTAAAAAAGATTACCGAGTATTATTCCTTTGCATGAGCGTACTGCAATTTTTAATCCATTCTGTTGGTAGATATTTATGTCATTTTCAGTTTTTGATGAGCTCCTACAAAACACCGCTTATATTAAATAAAACATGACCACAGGAAGACTTATATTTTATGTATTTTCTGTGGTCAAGTTTTATTTACATTGCTTGCATAAGTATCTAGGGATAGAATACTTGTTTTATAGGATATTTATATGTCTGACTTTAAAAGAAACTGCCAATGTTTTGCCAAATTAGTAACAATATTTTACATGTTCACAAAAATGTGTGAGTTCCAGTTCTTCCATATCATTTCTAATATTTGGTATTGACTGTCTTTTTGAATTAGCTGTTCTAGTGTGGGTGCCGCAGGTGTGGCGAGTGGGTATTTGGCAATCACTAAGTCATTCCCATCAATGCTTGGTGCTATCGCAGATCTTCTATTATAAATTTACAGCTGACCCCATTTTGGATTTAATTTTCATATTAAGGGCTTATTGTCTGTTCCTATATCTTGTCTTGTAAAGTTTCCCTTCAAGCCAAGGTATTTTTTTTTTTATTCCGGAAACATTTTTAGTTTTTAGATCTATGACCCATCTCAGCAAATCTTTGTGCATGGTATGAAATAATGATTGAGATCTACATGGTTAACCTGTTGTTCCAGGTCCATTTTTTTTTCTTTTAAGTACTTCTTTTCCTCCTTTCAATTGCTTTGAGGCGGGATGCCTGAGTGGCTCAGTCAGTTAAGTGTCTGCCTTCGGTTGAGGCCATGATCTCAGGGGTCCTGGGATGGAGCCCTGCATCTGGCTCCCTGGGTCCCAGGAGCCCGGAGCCTGGTTCTCCCTCTTCCTCTGCTGTCACTCCCCCTTGCTTGTGCGCTCGCTCTCTCTCTGAAATAAATAAATAAAATCTTTAAAAATAAATAAACTACTTTGAGGTATTTTTGCAATTCATGTGGTTTGATTGTGTAGGTCAATTTCTGCAGGTCAATTTCTGGAGCCCTAGTTCTGTCCCATGGATTTATTTGTCCATCCTTGCATTAATAGCACGCTATCTTGATTACTTCAGCTTTAATAAGCCTAGAATTCAGAAACATAAGTGCACTAACTTTATTCTTCCTTTTGAAGATTGTTTTGGACATAATAATTTATTTATATTTCTATATAAATTTTAGAATGAACTTGTCAAGGACAGTTGAGATTGTTGTATAGAATCTAAATACAAATATGGAGAGAACTAACGCTAATATTGAATCTTGTAATCCGTGAATAGAGCAGGTCTCTCCAATTATTTGTATCTCCTTTAAATACTCACAACAGTGTTTTCAGTACAGAGATGTTCCATGTCTTTTGTTAATTCTCAGCGTATTTATGTATTATTGTAAAACATAATTTTAAAATTGTTTAATGTTATTATCATCAGGATTTCCGAATATTGATGTTATATCCTAACCTAAATTCCTCTATTAGTTCTAGTAGTTTTAAACTAGATTATTTAGACGCTTGCTTTACACTGTGTTAGGGAACATTAACAGAAAGCTCAAGGTGGTTGTCTAATCTTGCTAACTTGGTTGAGAATTCCAATCTCTGCTTACTTTATGGTATTCAGACCTGAAAACTCTACGCACATCATTGAGCTTTCCAGCTGTTACTTTCCACTGGGTTCCTTGGAGTCTCCTGAATGGGTGTACTATTAAGGGATCAGTTAAGCCTTTGAAGGGTGTTGATATGCAGATTTTGGTGCTCCCCATCTCTGAACATAGATCTCAGCTAGTATTTTTTTTTTCTTTCAAACCTCAAATTCTTCCAAGTTCTGCCTGCTTTTGATTAATTTCCCAGGACCTTAAATGTTTTACTTTCATATTTTGTCCAGAATTAATAATTGTTATCTGAGAGTAGATTGGACCATATGAGACACCGCCATTACTGAGCCTGGAAGCTTCATGTTTTTATTACAAATCAGTTAAGTGAATCAGAGCCTAGAATATGGTGTCTTAATACTTATAAGAATATTTATGCTACACTATATGTTAAAAATTCAAATCTCTCAAGTGCCTAATGTTTGGGTAGAAGTCCATTTCATTTTTTTTAAAGATTTATTTATTTATTTGAGAGAGAGACGGAGCACTTGAGCAGAGGGAGGGAGAGAGGGAGAAGCAGAGAAGCAGACTCTCCACGGAGCATGGAGTCAACACAGGACCCTGAGAGCATGACCTGAGCCGAAATCAAGAGTTGGACGCTCAACTGACTGAGCCACCCAAGGGCCCCAAAAATCCATTTCATTTTTTTAAAGATATAAAAGGAAAAATTTTTTTGCATTGCAGTTTTAAGCTAAATAACATCTCTACAATATTTTAAAATTCATTGTCCTAAAATCTGATTTAAGATTTATATAGTAAATCCATATATTTCATATTTAATATATATAATGGAATGTTTGAGAACTAATTAGTAATCTGAATTATTTTGATAAAATTAAAAATCATATGCAAAGTTGATATATTTATAGGATCTCATGTTAGAAAGATTCCTGGTCAGCAATCAGGCAGATTTCCCCAATTACCACAAAGAGGGATAATGCATTAGAGACTTTGATTTACTCAAGCTCATCATTGGAATCATAAACCATATTTATTACAGCCAAGATCTCATTTAAAATAAACTTTTTGTCTTTTGTCTACAGAGGGTTTTGGGGTTTTGTTTCTCATTTTTTGTTTTCATGTCTTGGTGTTTTTTTTCTAGGGAGAGAGCCCTTCTCCCATACCTACTCTGAAACTGTTACTCATACTTTAAGCTTCAGTCTAAATGTCACTTCTTTTGTGAAACATTGTTGACTTCATTTTGTTGTGTTATTACTCCCTCCTCTTTTGTGCCCTAGCGCTCTGTTTGTATGTCTATCACTTGGCACATTCTATTTAATCAGTGTCTTTCAAGCCTGTAAGCTTATGTAAGGCGGACGTCAGGCCTTACCTATCTGTGCTTTGCACAGTTCTTACTTCATAATGGGGAATGAATAAGTGTGTCTTAAATGATGATTTTAAAACTTATCTGTGAATATAGTTGATATTCTATCAGACATGTAAATAATTCTGGTTATACACTTCAATTTACATTAGTAAACAGGTTTCCATTTATAAATTAAACATAGATATACATATGTATAGCTATATTTTGTGGGGGGGAAATATACGTATTTATATGAATAGATTTATTTATATGTAGAGAGAGACACAGAGAGCATGTGCACAGTATTTAGGTATAACATAGGCAAATGTTTTTTTTTCTTCTTATCCTATTGCATCTGGAAAACAAGTGTTGTAATTACAGCATATTATCACAGTCTAGGTTTGTTTAATTAAAATATTTTAACATTAAAATTAGTTGTATTGAAGGTTTAATATGCCTGAGGAATCTTATCAGATCCTTTATATGTTCTTCCTTTCAGTTTTAGATTAATAACATCACTATAGTTGCTATTGATGTCCTCATAGCACAAGGAAATAGAGCAGTTACGTGAGGCCACATAGCTAGTCAGCAGCCACAGTAGATGTGAGCTCACGTTTTCCTACACTGTTGGCGCTTGGCTGATGCTGCCTCCGCAGGAAGCCAAATGTTTAATTTGCCTACCTAATATTATCTTTTATTCAGCACCAAATATAAATTTCTATTTAATTAGTCACATCATGATCAATGTGAACAGACTTCCTAAAAAATAAATTTGGGGAAATTACTAATTTTGAACTATGTTGCAAGTAAAGAAAAACATACACAAAAAAACAAGCAAAAGGATTTTTATTAAGGAATACATATTAGAGACTGTCAAGTAAATATTGCTATTTTTGTTTATTATAATGATACTGTGATTGTAAAAGAAAGATGCATCCTGAAATGTGTAAGGATTAAAATACTCTCTATCTGCAGTTTTCTTTCAACTTCAGCAAAGAATGAAAAATGATGGAACTCATGTGGCAAAATCTTGATAATTGTTGAATATAGGTAGCAAATAAATAGAAGTATATTGTACCGTTTTCTTTACATTTGTGTATCTATTCAGAAGAAAGGGATTTTAGAAATTGCAAATATATATTAAAGATAATTTCCTATATTACTTTCTCAATATAATTTATTATATAATTATTAGAATATTTCAATTATTACAATATAATTTATTATTAAATTTATTTTGTCCTTAAAAGTTTGCTAGAATGAAACATACTGATGCTTTTATGACATTTGACTAAGAGCCTTTTAATATTCCTGTTAGGTATCTCCAAATTATCCAAGACCATGCCAGCCATGCCATTGTGATCCAATTGGTTCCTTAAATGAAGTCTGTGTGAAGGATGAAAAACATGCTCGACGAGGTGAGAGCAATAGAAGAGAGCTGTTGTTCTGATAAAAAGACAACGGAAGCCAGATATGATTATTTTTAGAGTAACATTTTGCAGTAAATTTCATTCACTTAATAATATATCTATCATATCTATCAATATTCCCTCTAGGAAGCAGTTTTTTATTCATCTCAATAATTATTTTCCTATAAATCAATTACAATTAATTATGCTTTAAAAGCAAAAAGAGTTGAATATTTTGCATTATATGCATATATACGTATATTCATATATACGTATTTACATGTCTGTGCATATCGCTCTTCTGGTCAATCAGAAACCTGTGACGTAAGTAATTTTTAAATGTCTTGTTTATTGAATTGTTTTTTGTAGTTTCTGTGGTTTCCAGCGTGAAAAGACCGCATTCACTGAGGGATGTGTGTGCTGCAGTGGGAGGAGAGAACAGACTTCACACGCTGAGATGTAGTCAATAGTATAGAAAGCAAAATGTATACATAAAGGACTAAAAATAGGTAGTAGTCATGAGTTAATGAAGGGAAAGAGGCTGACAGAAATTTAAGCCAAATACTTTCTTTGAGGATTGAAATTTATGATGAACTCCAAACATTGAAGAATCAAATGCCAAAATAACTCCTTGATGTTGTTTGCTTGCCAAAGTTAAGTAGAACATTAGGACGTATCTGAAACAGTTTCTTTATATCGCTAAGAGTGGATTCTTCTCTTAGGAAAGACTAAAATAAGGCATGGCTACAATATAGGGTTTTTCCTCCACTGGCTTTCAAGTTTTAAACACTGGCAATGTTTCTCCGGCACAGGGTAGGTTACCTGTTTTCTTTATAAAACTGTAAGATTATCAACAGAAGCCGTACAGTCTTAAATCTTAAAAGATTAAAACTCTGATTATTTTAAATCTCATATGGTGAATTATTGAGGTCATTTTTCATATTATGGCTCCTTATCTTTTTTGTAGTAACAACTAAATCATGTTATTTTCAGTAATGTCATTTAACTTTTTTCTGCACTTTTTTATTTTTTTAAGTTTTGTACATTTTAAGGAAGAATATTTTTGAAAATGCAATAAAATATTGAAAAGTAGAAGAATAAGCATACAATGCAGTAGTAATTCATCATAAATACTCTTATTAACATGTTTGTGTTAACTTCACATAATGAATTTTTCCCCAAACTATTGAGAGTTTCTCTAAAATCTGGTTTTGACACCTGAATAGTACGTCGTTATGTGGATATACCATAAATTATTTACCCACTCAACTTTATATAGCTATTGAGAATGTTTCTAATTTTATTGTAATCAAGGTTTTAGTGAAGATATTTGTGTATAAATATTATTCAATTATTATAAAAGCCATACACAGTAAATATAAAATTTTAACAATAAGGAAGAGAATAAAATAAATAGCAATAGTATCCTCTTCAATTTATTCATCCCCCAATCTCACTTCCAAATTTAATCACATTGAGCCATTTCTTCTATTAAGTTCTGGAGAAACGTATCTTCCAAACAATATCTAAATAATATTCTTAGTACTTTCATCACCATTAAATATTGCCTACTGACTCTCCATCTTAAAAGACAAATGTTTCATTCACACTACTTCCCTCCTTCTCTCCATTATTCAGACATTTTTCTTATATATGGTATCTTTATCATGTTAAATAAAAAGTTGAGTCATTATTTTATGATCCATTAAGTTTAGACTCCTCTTTTGAGATCCTACTATGTGCAAGTCCCTATACTCACTGCTGATTTTTCAACTCCCTTGACAATATCTGTCAATTGCATCTTCATCTTTTCAAAGATTGTACAGTTATATTTAATTTGAGACCTAATTAATTTTTCCAATTTTAAAATTGAAATGTAGTCAAAATTTATAATATTATAATTAGATATATATTATTCAGTATAGACCTGGGTTACAAAATTAGACACATTCCCATGATACATTTTTTTTTATAATTTTATTTTGTTATATTAGTCACAATACAGTACATCCCCAGTTTTTGATGCAATGTTCCATGATTCATTATTTGCGTATAGCACCCCATGCACCATGCAATATGTGCCCTCCTTAATACCCATCACCGGCCTATCCCAATCCCCCACCCCCCTCCCCTCTGAAGCCCTCTGTTTCCCAGAGTCCACAGTCTCTCATAGTTCATTCCCCCTTCTGTTTACCCCCCTTCATTCTTCCCTTCCTTCTCCTAACGATCTTCCTATTTCTTATGTTCCATAAATGAGTGAAACCATATGATAATTGTCTCTCTCTGCTTGACTTATTTCACTTAGCATAATCTCCTCCAGTCCCATCCATGTTGCTACAAATGTTGTGTAATCGTTCTTTCTGGTGCCTGAGTAATATTCCATTGTATATATGGACCACATCTTCTTAATCCAGTCATCTGTCAAAGGGCATCTCAGCTCCTTCCACAATTTAGCTATTGTGGACAATGCTGCTATAAACATTGGGGTGCATATGGCCCTTCTCTTCACTGCGTCTGTGTCTTTGGGGTAAATACCCAGTAGTGCAATTGCTGGATCATAGGGTAGCTCAGTTTTTAACTTTTTAAGGGACCTCCACACTGTTTTCCAAAGTGGCTGTACCAACTTGCATTCCCACCAACAATGTAAGAGGGATCCCCTTTCTCCACATCCTCTCCAACATTTGTAACAACAAATGTTGTTGTTAATTTTGCCTTGTCAATTTTGCCATTCTAACTGGCATAAGGTGGTATCTCAAGGTGGTTTTGGTTTGAATTTCCCTGATGGCTAATGATTTTGAACATTTTTTCATGTGTCTGTTAGCTACTTGTATGTCTTCATTGGAAAAGTGTCTGTTCATATCTTCTGCCCATTTTTTGATTTATCTGATTCACGTGTATTGACTTTGAGAAGTTCTTTGTAGATCTTGGATACTAGTCTTTTATCTGTAGGGTCATTTGCAAATATCTTCTCCCATTCTGTGGGCAGCCCCTTAGTTTTTTTGACTGTTTCCTTGGCTGTTGTGCAGAAGCTTTTTATCTTGATGAAGTCCCACAAGTTCATTTTTTCTTTTGTTTCTCTTGCCTTTGGAGATGTGTCATGAAAAAAGTTGCTGTGGCTGATGTCAAAGAGGTTGCAGCCTATGTTCTCCTCTAGGATTTTGATGGATTCCTGTCTCACATCGAGGTCTTTCATCCATTTGGAGTTTATCTTTGTGTATAGTGTGAGACAGTGGTCAAGTTTCATTCTTTTGCATATAGCTGTCCAATTTTCCCAGGACCATTTATTGAAGAGACTGTCTTTTTTTCCAGTGGATGTTTTTTCCTGCTTTGTCAAAGATTAGTTGTCCAAACAGCTGAGGGTCCATTTCTGGGTTCTCTATTCTGTTCCATTGGTCTATGTGTCTGTTTTTGTGCCAGTACCATGCTGTCTTTGTGATCACAGCTTTGTAGAATAGCTTGAAATCAGGTAATGTGATGCCCCCAGCTATGTTTTTCCTTTTCAACAATTCCTTGGTGTTTTGGGGCCTTTGCTGCTTCCACACAAATTTAAGGGCTGTTTATTCCAGTTCTTTGAAAAATATCATTGGTATTTTGATCGGGATGGCATTGAAAGTGTAGATTGCTATGAGTAGCATGGACATTTTAACTATGTTTATTCTTCCGATCCATGAGCATGGAATATTTTTCCATCTTTTTGTATCTTCTTCAAGAGTGATTTGTAGTTTCTAGAATATAGGTCCTTTACGTCTCTGGTTAAGTTAATTCCGAGATAACGTATGATTTTTGGTGCTATTGTAAATGGAATGAATTCCCTAATTTCTCTTTCCTCAGTCTCATTGTTCATGTATAGAAATGCAACTGATTTCTGAGCATTGATTTTGTATCCTGCCACATTACTGAATTGCTCTATAAGTTCTAGTAGTTTGGGGGTGGAGTCTTTTGGGTTTTCCATATAGAGTATCATGTCATCTGCGAAGAGAGACAGTTTGACTTCTTCTTTACCAATTGGGATACCTTTTATCCCTTTTTGTTGTCCGATTGCTAGTGCAAGGACTTCTAGTACTATGTTGAATAATAGGGGCGAGAGTGGGCATCCTTGTCGTGTTCCTGATCTTAAGGGAAAGGCTTTCAGCTTTTCCCCATTGAGATTGGTATTCTCTGTAGGCTTTTCATAGATGGTTTTTATGAAATTGAGGAATGTACCCTCTATCCCTGCACTCTGAAGTGTTTTAATCAGGAAAGGATGCTGTATTTCGTCAAATGCTTTTTCTGGATCTATTGAGAGGATCATATGGTTCTTGACTCTTTTCTTGTTGATATGATCTATCACACTGATCGATTTGCGAATGTTGAACCACCCTTGCATCCCAGGGATGAATCCCACGTGGTCATGATGGGTAATCCTTTTAATGTACTGTTGGATCCTATTAGCTAGGATCTTGTTGAGAATTTTGGCATCCGTATTCATCAGGGAAATCGGTTGTAATTCTCCTTTTTGATGGGGTCTTTGCCTGGTTTGGGGATCAAGGTAATACTGGCCTCATAGCATGAGTTTGGTAGGTTTCCTTCTGTTTCTATTTTTTGAAACAGCTTCAGGAGAATAGGTATTATTTCTTCTTTGAATGTTTGGTAGAATTCCCGGGGAATCCATCAGGCCCAGGAGTCTTGTTTTTGGGGAGGTTTGTGATCACTGTCATTCTCTTCATAATTAATCTGTCTGTTTAAAGAATCAATTTCTTCCTGTTTCAGTCTTGGTAGTTTATAGGTTTCCAGGAAGGCATCCATTTCTTCCAGGTTGTTTAATTTATTGACATAAAGCTGTTGAAAAAAGTTTCTAATGATCCTTCCTATTTTCTTGGTGTTGGTTGTTATCTCTCCCCTTTCATTCATAATTTTATTAATTTGGGTCCTTTCTCTATTCTTTTGAATAAGTCTGGCCAGTGGCTTATCGATCTTATAAATTCTTTCAAAGAACCAGCTTCTAGTTCTGTTGATCTTCTCTCCTGTGCTCCTGGTTTCTAATTCATTGATCTCTGCTCTAATCTTGATCACCTGTCTTCTAGTGCGTGGGTCAGGCCTCTTCTTCTGTTCCAGCTCCAGCTTCTTGAGGCGAGAATATAAAAACTGCAATTTAGATTTTCTATTCTTTTGAGTCAGGCTTGGATGGCTATGTATTTTCCCCTTAGGACCACCTTTGCAGTGTCCCATAGGTTTTGGACTGATGTATTTTCATTTTCTTTGGTCTCCAAAAATTGTTTAAACTGATTTTTAATTTCCTGGTTTACCCAATCATTCTTGAGCAGGACGGTTCATAGTTTCCAAGTGTTTGAGTTTCTTCCAAATTTTTCCTTGTGATTGAGTTCCAGTTTCAAAGCATTGTGGTCTGAGAATATGCAGGGAATAATTTCAGTCTTTTGGTATCGTTTAAGACATGTTTTGTGACCCAGTATATGGTCTATTCTGGAGAAAGTTCCATGTGCATTTGAAAAGAATGAGTATTCTGTTGTTCTGGGGTGTAGTGTTCTATATATATCTATGAAGTCCATCTGGTCCAGTATATTATTCAAAGCTCTTTTTTCTTTGTTGATTTTCTGCTTAGGTGATCTGTCTATTGCTGAGAGTGGAGTGTTGAGGTCCCCTACTATTAACATATTATTATCTATATGTCTCTTTATTCTGGTTAAGAGTTGGCTTGTGTATCTTGCTGCTCCCCTATTGGGGGCATAGATATTGATAATTGTCATATCCACTTGTTGGATACATCCTTTACGAATAATATAGTGTCCTTCTGTATCTCTAACTACAGTCTTTAGTTTAAATTCTAATCTGCCTGATATGAAAATTGGTACCCCAGCTTTCTTTTGAGGTCCATTGGCATAAAAATGGTTTTCCATCCCTTCACTTTCAGTCTGGATGTATCTTTAGGTTCAAGATGAGTCTCTTGTAGACAGCAAATGGATGGGTCTTGTCTTTTTATCCAATCTGCAACCCTGTGGCATTTATGGGAGCATTTAGGCCATTCACATTGAGAGTGATTATTGAGAGATATGATTTTAATGATGTCATGTTGCCTGTGAAGTCTTTGTTTCTATAGATTGTAAATTTCTGTTCTGTATCACTCTTGGGGCCTTTTTACTTTTATAGAACCCCCCCCCCCCTTAATATCTCATGTAGGACTGGTTTGGTGGTTATGAATTCCTTCAGTTTCTGTCGATCCTGGAAGGTCCTTATCTCTGCATCAATTCTGAATAACAGCCTTGCTGGATAAAGGATCCTTGGCTCCATGTTCTTCTCAGATAGAGCTTTGAAAATACCCTGCCAATCCTTCCTAACCTGCCAGGTCTCTGTAGACAGGTCTGATGTTATTCTGATATTTTCCCCTCTGAACGTAAGGATTTTCTTCCCCCTGGCCACTTTCAATACTGTATCCTTGAATCTAATATTTGCGAATTGCACTATGATGTGACGTGGCGTAGGTCTGTTCTCATTGACCTTGGGAGGGGTCGTCTCTGCCTCTTGGACACAAATGCTTGTTTCCTTTGCCAGATTAGGGAAGTTCTCAGCTACAATTTGTTCAAATATCTCTTCTAGACCTCCCTCTTTCTCCACCCCCTCGGGGATGCTGATGATTCTGACATTGAAACGTTTCATTGAGTCAGTAATCTCCCGTAATCTACATTCTTGAGATTGGATTTTTTTGAGCCAAGTTTCTGTTTTAACTTTCTCTTCTACCATCCCATCCTCCAATTCACTAATTCGTTCTTCTGCCTCATTTACCCTGGCCGTCAGTGTGTCTAGTTTAGACTGCATTTGATTCATAGCATTTTTAATTTCTGCCAGATTTGCTCTCATTTCTGCCCTTAGAGATTCTATATTCTCATTAATATTTTCATTAATAGTTTTTTCAAGCCTACACATCATCTTGACCATTGTTAATCTGAACTCCATTTCTGACAATTTGGTTATCTCCATATCCATCAGTTCTGTGGCAGAGGCCACAGACTCAATATCTTTTCTTTGCCTGGGGGGATTTCTCCTCTATGTCATTCTGATGAGGATAGGTTGTGGGGATGTCCAGAGCCGAAATTATTGACCAGGACCCAGGCAGCGTGCACTTATTTTATAGGGACCTTAGGGATGGGGGCTTCTTGATTTTTCAGTCTGCCTTCTGGGGGAGGCGCCTGCCGCGCTGATACTCAGGCAATCCTGTTTGGGTAGAGTTGCCCATCCCCTGCGATGGGGGATGGGGATGGGCACAATGTGAGCTGGTATTTCTGGGCTTTTGTTCTCTGGCAGCTTTCCCTGTTTGTTTTCTGTGGCTCTTCTGAGAGTCAGAGCAGCAGTGGCCGTATCTTAGCCTCTGTCTCAGGACAGAGAGATCGCAGTCCGCTCTCCACTGAGCTCTCTTGGCCACTCTAACTCTGTTTCTGTTGGTACTGCTAAAAACCTGGAGCATCCGGATTGTGCACCCCACAGCTGGCGTCCCAGCTCTCAGTTCCAGGGGTCGCACCTCTCTGTCCTTTGTGCTTCTAACACTGCCAGCCGCCCCCATTTCCTGAGCGCACTCCCAAGCTCCCTGTTTCAGTGTGGTTTGCGTGCACTCCGGAGCGCCGGTTTTCAGTCAGGTCACGCGCGCTCCCGAGCTCCTGGTTTTAGTCTGGGTCCAGTGAGCGCTCCAGAGCTCTGGTTTTCAGTCTGGTCACGGGCGCATTCCTGGGCTCACCGTCTCAGTCTGCTCTTTTGTGGGTGCCGGTCCGCAAGTCCGGCCAGCTCCCCAGTGCAGGTGGCTACCGCTTCCCGGAGCCCGAGTGCATGGGCTCCCTCCCCCTTCCATTTATCTTTCGATGTCTGTGTGCGGATTCATGGCTCCCCATTTCGTACCTCAATATTCAGCACTGGAGATGTTCGTTTGTAGAGATCCAGATGTATCTTCCTGCGTCTCAGGCTGATTCTGTGGATGGTCAGGATGGACTGGTAGATATCCAGCTCGACTCAGGGGACCAGATGAGAGAGGGGTCGCCTACTCCTCCGCTATCTTTTCTCCGTGCAGAAGGTGGTCACTTTTCTATTCATAGAGTTTCTGCTACTCTTTTCTTCATTCTCCAGTTGTGTTCATAGGTATTCAGAATGGTTTGGTAGCTCTCTAGCTGAATTCCTGAGACCAGGTGAACTTTAGGTCTCCTGCTCCTCCGCCATCTTGGAACCCCTATGATACATTTTTATCTTCATGTTTTAGCTTGATGATATCTTAAAAGGAGTGTAAGTTGTAGTCTAATGTTTTGGACTTCTTAGTCTGAGTAACCAGATAGGGGAAATGGTATTTTATGGCGTTAACATGATTACCAGAAAACTAATTACTTTTGGTATAAGGTGGGTTTTCCCCATAGATTTGTAAGAGCTCTTTAAATATTAAAAACAACAACCATACGTTAAATTTGTTATAAACATTCTAGATTTTGTGTCTCACTATTGTTAAGATTTTTTTATATATGAAACTTTAAATTTTTTATATAATCACCTATTACAACTTAGAAAACTTCTTCAGCTTTAATAAGACATTATGTCAAAATTATTATATTTTAATATTTTAATTGAATTTCTGATATGCCTTTAGAATTCTAAAACTCATCTATACCAAGATCAGACAAATGTATTCATTTTCTTAATTTTTATTATTTCACTTTTTGATACTTATTCCTTAGTCAGTATGGAATTTGGTATATTTTATAAAGTGTGTGTCTAGCTTTATTTTGTTTTTCCAGTAGTCTCTTATAAATTGATCTATATTTAATACAATTTTTTCATTAAACATATTAAGTATATTTATTTTATATTCCTTATCTCTTAGCAGCATTCTCTGTCACCTATATGATCCTAATCCTGGGGGTTAATTTTTCTGCTAAGTTATTCATTGGGGCCTTATTTTCTTGTGTGTTCCATGATTGTGTGTGTGTGTGTGTGTGTGTGTGTGTGCACAGATGTACATGTCCTAGTTTATCCTTTCAGGACTGTTGAGTTTATATAATCTCTGATACAATCTCCGAACTTGAGTAGTATCTAGAATTTGTCTTTTGTTCCATAAAGCCATGCTCAGTGTTCTAGTCTAGTTAATCAGAGTCAGTCAGATCTAGGAAAGATACTGATTAAGGGCTAGTTTATTTCTTTAGAATCTCTTCTTCTCTCTCTTTTTTAAAATTTTGTAGTTTCTGATCTTCAAGGAATTTCCTTACGTTTCATCTGTCTGCCTGTCTCTCTATCTCTCCGTCTCTAATTTTATTCTCTGTTGTCAAATGTTCTGAACAAGACCGGGTCTTTGGACATCTAAATGTTACAACATACACAGTATTAACAAATGTTAAGATAGACATGGTGATTGTATGGAATACATCTACACTTAGTCTCAATGTCTGGAGATTTTAACATGAGAAGTAAATGTTAATTTCTTAGAATGCTTCTTCAATCTTTATTGAAATTATCAGATTTCTTTTTCATTTGACTTTTGAATATGTTAAAAATGAATTTATTAAAATGAAACAGTATTTAAATTACCATAATAAAATCTTGGTCATTATGGAAGATCCTTTTAATGTACTTTAGGATTCAGTTTGGTGTTTATTTTGCTCATCTGAATTCATATGTTAAATAGGTTTTGGCTATGACATCTGCCAGCTGTGCTATCTTAACAAACAAATTAATTTCTCTGTGCCTTAGTTTCCTCATTTGTAAAATAGGAAACAAAATAGTGTTTACCTCATTTTGAGGTTTTGAGTATTAACTGAATTAACCCATGTGTCATATGTAGTGCTAAGCATAATGCCTAGCATAAAATAAGTGCTATTTAATTGTAAGGGGTGATTATGTTTATTTGGTGTTATCTTTGTTAGATTTTGATACCAAATTTTTACTAGCTTCATAAACTAAGTTACATAGCTCTCCACAGTTTAGATGCTTCATAAGAATTCAAACTTTAAAAACAGTGTAAAAACTAATTGCTACTAAAACATTTTTGTGGAAATCTTTGATTATTTGTCCTCTTTTGATATCTTTGATTATCTTTAACGTTCTGTTTTGCCTTATTTTGTTTCTGTTTATTTTTCAAATCTTCCTACTTTCCTGTGGTATTCATTTGTTTTTTCTCTTTTTTAAAAATAATTACATGAATTAAATTTTAATTTATTTGCATTTTTTAATGTATTTAAGCTTAAAAGTTTACTTTTGGCTACCCTTTTTTTTTTTTCTGGATCTCACAAACATTGTTAAGTTCCTTTCTCACTGTTGTTATATTCTACTTAGAAAACTATTTAATCCCAATTAAGGTTTGATTTTCTCTTTCACCCAAGAGTTAAAAGGAGAAATATTTATTTATTAATTTTTAGACTGGTGGAATTTTGTGTAAGATTCTATTGTCATGTTTGATATTTCAAATTACTTCAATCCTAATTTATTACAACATTTTTTACAAATACAGAAGTAGTAATTTGTGTTAAGGAAACAAGACTTAGATCATTTCTGCTTTGAGAAATTGAGCATTTTTGTAGATTAATGTTGAGCTACAATAGGTGGGTACATAGAATATAATGTGTAATTCAGCAATAGTAGATAATTCATGTTTTTCTATGTCTTTTTTTCTGATTCATCTACAAATATTTGAAGTGAGTAGGTTAATGTCATTCTCAGCCACTGAATTTTGGCCAGTTTCTCTTTAAGCCCCCAAATCAGTTGTTGTCTATATATTTTGTACTTAAAATTAGTGCTTCTATGTAGTTTAAATATAATAACCTAAGTCATGTTTTTTTATTGTGTTGTCATCAATGTAAAATGAGGGCTTGTCCTAATGAATCTGTTTTTTTTTTTTTTAAGTATTTATTTATTTGAGAGATGGAAACAGAGACAGAGAACATGAGCGGGGTCAGGGGGCAAAGGGAGCGGGTGAAACAGACTCCCTCACTGTTCAGGGAGCCTGCAGTGGGGCTCAAACCCAGGACCCTGGGTTCATGATCCCAGCTGAAGGCAGATGCTTAACCGACTGAGCCACCCAGGCATCCCCTAATGAATCTGTTTTCATTGGATTCTACTTTGGCCATTACTAATATTACAACTCTATATGCTCTCTTAATGTAGATTTACACTTTTTTTTAATATTTCTTATCATTTTGCAAATCTCTTCTGAACATTACATGCACGTAGCTTTGACAGAAGCATAAGACCGTGAACTCATTTACATATGATTAACATGTGGGTTTGACATTCTTCCTCTCATTCTGCTGTGTGCTTTCCCCTTGTAATGTTCCTTTGCTTCTTTCTCCCCTCCTTTCCTTTTTTGAGTGGACTATATTTCACTGATTTATACTTTCCCAGATTTGAAAGTCAATAACTTGTATTTATTCATCTGCATTTTCCATTTTTCTAATCAAAGAATAAAAATTGTCTTTTGCATGTCTCTATTTAAAAAGAAAAAGTAAATTTAAACTGCTTTCGTTGTCCTGTATGTCTTGTCCTCAAAATATCTATTCCTGTGAACTCTCAGTCTTTTTGTTGTTGTTGACTCAGTGATGTCATTCTTCAATGATTGTTGTTTAATTTGGGGGTTAAGCAGTATATTTTTACTCCCCAGGTGCTTTTCCATCTCATGATAGTCTGAGTTATGAAGCAACAGGTATCACAGGTCACTGCTTATTCTTCAAGCATCATCAATCAGTTATGGGAATGAATCCTTGATCATCGTGACAGTTTTTCTGTAGCCTTAGTTTTGGTAGACGCTTTGAGATTTTATCTCTTTTTTTTTATTCTTAATATATTTAAAGATATGTAAGAGATGCTGTATTAGCAACTTGTAGCCAGCTTTTAATGAAACCATATTTCCTTTGGTTTTAATTTTTCTTTATTGATATTCATGAATTAGTGTCTGTGTCAAAATAGAATTTTAAACGTTACTATCATTAAAGCCTTAGGAACTGAATTGTTTGTTTGTTTTTCAATTGTCAATATGTGGCTTGTCTTCCCTTAGGCCTGGCACCTGGGTCTTGTCATTGCAAACCTGGCTTCAGAGGCGTGAGCTGTGACCGTTGTGCCCGGGGCTACACTGGCTACCCAGACTGCAAGCCCTGTAACTGCAGTGGTGCAGGGAGCACAAATGAGGACCCTTGCTTTGGACCCTGTAACTGCAAGGTGCGTTGTGTATGACAGTAAAGTCTCTTGTCAAGGCAGAAGGTCCTTTTCCTTTGCTTCTCTGTTCTGTTCTGTGTATTGACATTAAGCCAATTGTAACAACTTCTCCTGTAAATATCCACCATCTATTCTACTTGTGGTCCTCCTCTAAGTGTCTTTACAACCAGGTTCACTGCTTCCAAACATCGACCATTTGTCTAAAAACCCGCCAACTCAAGAAGGACCAGTCACCTTAAGAAGAGGTATCATTTATAGCAAAAAACACTTTCCCCCCATGACCCAGCTCTTGTCTATGAATTAAAAAATAGACAGCATTACAAATAGCAACCCTGTAAAACGACTATACACTCAAACCTACCATAGCTTTGTATCTAACTGAAAATAATTCTGCTGAGGGTTGCAGTCTGGTGTTTTAAATAATCTCCTGAGATTTAGACCCAGATTGTCTGAAAATACTACATTCAGATTCTTCTATTTTATCACCGAAAATGTAAGAAGCCCTAGTGGAATTGATTAAAGCCTCAATTTTTCCTCCTAAGTGTACTTTCAGAAATACGACTTTATTTGTTGTATATACCCAGCTAATAGCTCATCATGGTAATGCCAAGGGATGCGTAACAACCACAGCTTGTACACAGAGAGGGGAAGAGGCAAGTGCTAGTCTAAAGTGATAGAACTGATTTCCTTTAGCTGTGCTCATCAGTCCCAAACGCTGGGATTAAGCAGTGTTAGCTACATTAGTGGAGAGAACGTACAATCCATTGAAAAGCTTAGCATGCCATACTGATATAAAAATGAATGTTACTTTTTGTTGTTGTTGTTCTCAATCACGGTTGGAACTTTAAGAACCTTTATTAAATCATTAGTCTTATCTAGGAAGCTGTAAATTATATGCTTCCATTTGTTATGTGTGTATGTGCATATAGACATTAAAGTATAAAACAAAAAGTATTTATATTAATGTGAAGTGCATATTTATCGGGACAAGAATGTTTGAAAGAATAAGCTAAATATTATTATAGTTACATAATAGGCATATGTTATATCATGAGTCATTTAGGTGCTTTTTTTTTTTGATGACTAGAACTACACAACTCCTGTCTGTAAACTGACAGAAAGTCCATAATCTATAGTAAAAGTTCTCATGTACTGGAACATAGTAAATTTTCTAGATATAGTACATTTTATTCCAATATTTTTTGAAATGACAAATTGCCATAGCGCAGATCAAGACTGTGTTGCCATCTGTGGGTGATCGCTTGTTCAAGGAGACCCCTGCTCTTCATCCTGTGTGTCTTTTTGGACAATCCTACAGGATTAGTTCATTTTCTCTAATATTTACCAAAACGTAGCTTGTGTGGATTTTATTTCTTTCACAAAACTCCATGGAAATCTCTAACTTTTATCAGTTGTTCAAATAAAGGACAGGCAGAGTTGAGCTTAAAATGGAAGAGAAGTCTCCTGAGTCTCTAGAAGACAGGAAATCAAACTGAAAAAAAGAAGGGGAGTGTTTTTATATACCTACTATTCATACACTGGAGATGTCTGGTATTTGCCAGGAAAGGGTAACAAGTGAGGGAGGGATGCAAGCCACGTTTTTTCTTTTCTTTGGTAAGTATGGAGGGAAAGGCTAGAACGAGAGGCTTAGAGTCACCAGCAGGACTCCGAGGGAAGCTCCCTGAGCTCCTGCCTGCCCCCCGCCGACTCTCGGCCTGCCTCTGTCTTGTACCGAGCGATTATAGTCCTAGTTAAGAAACATGCCTCCTACAAAGACACTTGAAGTTCTACACAGACAGTTAAAACACAAAAAAAGAGCAATTAAGAAATCATAAAAGAATAAATAAGTAAGTAGCATCATTAAAGGAGTGGCCCTTCAACTGTGTGATATTTTAAATAGGTGACTATAACCTCTTAGATAAAACTAAATGCTTTTTTTTTTTAGGATAAAAACTTGCAGAAAACAGATTTCAATAGACATCTGCATAATTTTTAAAATCACTAATAATATGCATACAGCAAGTGAATTATATCATAATATGCATGCATGTAATGTACTATAGTTAAGTACCTATCGTCTCTTCTATAGTCTCTTGTTTGAAAGAATAATAAATACCCAGTGTTCCAACACAATATGCATACAATTTAAATACTGAACAGATATTTATTAATGTAGAGAGAAATGTGGCAGGTCATACTGTTTTATGAAAACACGATTAGACCTAGGTTTGTCTGCTGGTTATTTGAAACAATACGAATCGATCGAAATAGTATTTAACAAATAATACTTCATTGAGCAGCTCAGGTACTGGAGACTTAAATTCAAGTAAAATGATATCAATATAAATGCTCATTTCCAAAATGCATATTAACCAGTAAACATGTGCACATTTATTTGGTTACATTATAACATGTAATGGTTGTTTTTTTATAATTTTCATTAGGAATAAATATCGTCTTTACTGCAGTATATAGACATTTTAAGAAAGCACTTGGTTATGAAGTTTTGGGTCTAAGTATATTTCTATTGTAAATTTTAAATGGCTAATGTTCTGGTAAGATATTGTACTGAGAAAAAATGGACACCACTTCTGCCACTTCAAGTACAAGTATGCTGGATGAAACAGAGTAAATAAATTTGTAAGCATGTTGATTCAGGAAAGAGAGGGAAATTTCTAGATATCAGATCCAAAAGGGAAATCTAAGTTAATAAGCATAAGCCCAAGCCACGCCGATCAAGGAAGGTCATGGGGTGGGGACTGGGAGGCTGGTCTTAATCCAAATATAGGTTCAAGTTGGGAGTTTTAATGGTCTCTCTAGGACTTGACATTAGGGTTTGGACTCACAGAGAGAAATTAAAACTAAGTTCACTTACGCGTAGACTCTAGAATTGTCCCCTGACAGGCACTAGAAAATTCCACTTGTAAGCTGGCAGTGACAACAGTAACTTTCTTTCTCCTTTGGGGATCTAGGTGGGGAAAAATTAGTGTGTAGTGAGGAAGCAAACACCCAAAGATGTATGCCACATGGGAACGGGGTCAGTTTTATTCTCCCTTTATGTTAGAATTCTTCAACAAGTCAGGCAAGTGGTATTCCCACAAGAAAGAAAGTGCAGCGTCACCTGATGGTGAGCTCACCATAAAGCAGTATACTCCACAAAAGGAAAATAACTACAAAATGAAATCGGAAGCCACAAAAGTCAGAATGTTTGTACACTAAGAACTAGAAGAATAAGATAGTCCGAAAGAATTTGTATAAACACAGACGTATATACTTTTCATACTAATCATAAAAATATGTGAAAAAATGTGTAATCATAAAAATAAGATACAAAGATAAAAGAATTAAAAAAGAATAGGAAAAAAACAGGGCAAAATAGGGCCCTATATTAAAATAAATAAGCAGCTTTGGAAAAGAAGTCAATATCATTTACTTCTAGAAATAAAAATTGTATGTAATTGAAGTTTAAAATTCAGTGAATGGTCTGAGCAAAAGATTAGAAACTGCTTAAGAGAGAATTAGAAATGTAGACCCGAAGAAATTACCTATTAACTGACATAGGGCGGTAAAGAAATGAAAATATGAGATGCTAAGTGGCACGGTTCATAGAAGGATAAATTGGACAAAAGGAGCAGGAATCGCCAAAGAAGAGACTAGATAAAAATAGGTGAGCAAAAATACCCAAAAATGATGGAGCGAAGAGTTGTTAAGAATTAAAGAAAATTCAACATTTTCTGTTTGAAGAAGATAAAAAAGAAATCTACCACCAAAGCTCCTAGCAGAAAATTTGCCCATGAGTTAAGATTGAGTGAAGAAGTGTTAAATGTATTAGATACATTGCTATTGCGCATGTCATATCATATGTACTAGAGATAAATATGTATCATATGTGCAAGAGACAAGTATCAGATCACTGTGTGTGTTTATCATTCTCAGTCCAACTGCACTGAAACACTGCTTGATGATGTACATACTTCAGCAAGAAGGATATTGAAACCAGAAGAGAGTTCCACTGGCTTGAAGAATGCAAGCCTCAGTATAAAAAAGCAATAGAATTTCTATATGTCAGTGATAAACAATTGGAAAATGTAATGAAAATATTTAGAATAGCAACAAAAACTCTATGATACCTAAAAATAAGTATTTTTAAATGGAGATACTTTTTAAGAAGGTTATTGAAGAACATAAGATAAAATTTTAAATGGGGAGATAATCAAATCCTGGGGAAAACCTGGAGAAGTGGAAATGTTTACGGCTGCTGTCATTTGGGTAAATTAGTACTGCGACCTTAGAAGGACAGTAAGGTATCGTATCTGGTATCGTTAAGATGATGCAGTCTTGTCAGTCAGCAACTCCACATCTAGACATTCATGCTAAAGAAACTCGTACAATGTGGAGAAAGAAGCCAAGAGAAGATGTTCACCACATACCTACTTGTTCTGATAAAAATTAGAAAAAATCGAAATATCCATACATCAGTAAGAAAAATGACGTGCAATATATTCATAAAATCTGATACAAGGAACAGTTCCAGTGAATGAAATAGGTCCTCATGTCTAACCATTGATAAATTTCAGAAACTTTAGTTGAGGTGAGGAAAACCAATGTCATTATACGGTCATTTGTGTGAATTTGTAAGATATAAAACATTTATATTGTGTGGACACACACATATATAAATTAAAATTTTTTAAATACACTGATATGATATGTACTAATTTCAGAAGAATAGTTAACTCTAGAGAAAAGGGGGAAGGACTAAGATAGAAGTGAAGTGAGATTCAAATGTGCCTAAATATTCCTTTAAAAATACATCTGAGGCACACATGGAAAAATGTTAATATTTTTTAACCTCCTGGTTATGGGTAATAGATAATTGTCATATGTACTTTTCTGGCACTTTAAAGTAATTCCTAATTTAAAATTTCTTTAATCAAAGGAAAAAAATATTTCCTACTTTGAAAAGAGGTAAATGAAATTAATATGTATCAGCTACTACCAATTTTACACATACATTTTTCTATTATATCCTTGTTTAGACAATGATATTAATGAACATCATCCTCATTATATTTCAAAATAAAACAACGCTAGCTCGAGACATGAAAATACTTACTAATTTTTATGCATTATGAACATTTTTAAAATTCCTCTATCTTCTTGTGAATTACCAGAAGCAAGCATTCTCAGATGTATAAGTCAGTTGAATGTAAATGCTCTTCAGACTCTTGGTATTTATTTTAAGTACCACATGCTAGAACTTGGCTCTTTTGAAGTTTGGTGTCGTGTTATCCATTCAAAGGCCATTGGATTGCAGACTCTGATACATAATATAAACTGACCTTGATCTACATTGGAACATGTGCTTTTATTTTATCAAAGTCTTATAATAGAAAGATAAATAGTGAAGTAAAAGATTAGAAATCAAAGTGTATTTTCATCGTGCTTAGCTTTGGGTTTTTTACTGCACTTCCCATTAGCTCCTTACTGGCCCACAAGCTTATGTGATCTGGCCTTGGGTTATCTTGCTAGAATGTTCTGGAGCTTCAGTCCCTATCTTCCAGCCTGGCTTACATTCCTTGGAGGCACCAAGCTCTTTCTGGAATTTCAGAGTCTATTTAGATGGGTGAGAAAACCTCACCGCTGGCTTTGCCCTTTGCTTAGCTACACGGTTTCCAAGGCACATCTCCACTTTCTTAGCAAAGTTGGGATCCAAGATCCCCTGATAGAAATCATTCTCCTGCCGTAATCACTTGTAACATCTTTGTCTTTTCCTTTATTATCTTTTCACAACTTGCAATCTATTTAATGTCAATCTCACTTCTGTTATTTATTTTCTTCATCGATCAATAAGAAGCTGACAGTGACTCATACATAAAAAAGAACAAAGAAAGAAAATGAAACAATTGTGAAGATTTGAAAGTCACTTAAATTGGCTGATTCATGTTTCTTGATCTATAAAATGATAATATTCAATCTTTCTTGCCTAACTCTCAATGGGTGTAAGTGTAACATCGAAGCCTTGTGTAAGTATAAGGGATAATCATAAATACCTACTAATTACTTTTTCTGTTTATTTATATTTCTTTTTACAAGTAGAGGTAAGTTTCCACTCTTTTCCTCTAATAAGATTTTCATGGTATGTGCTAAGATTTTTATTGTTTTTGCATTTCCCTTTTTCCCATTTGTATACAGGAATGATCACCTCATTAACTTGTTAGGCTTGAACCCTAGGCATTTCTACAAAAGTGATTCAATTTATATATTTGATCCTGAATTTAAATTACAGATGTAAATTTTTTAGCATGAAAAGTGCATCCCGGAATCTGTCTCTTGCAACAGCGACAGTTGAGAAATATTATGTTAATCAATTTTTTAATAGTAAAAGCTATACTTGTGCAAAGTGAGAACTTCTTTTCTTCTATTTCCTTCTCTCTTCCTAACCACCAACTACTTATTATTTAGCTGTGGAACAGTGTATTTAAAGAGCAAGCGCTCAACAAATACTGCTAATTAGCTAATTATCCTTCTTTTGTTAACTCCTTTTAATACTTGGATGCATTAGAATGAAGGCCATACAGAGGAAAATCTGTAATCGACTACAAACGCCCCAAGAAACAGGCATGACCGAAACATTCCTGGAGCAATTATCACAAAAAATGACTTAAATGTCACTGGAGATACTCCGGGTAACTTTGTCAATAGAATTCCCAGTTGACTAACAGTCACAGTTAAACATGTGCTGCTGAAGTTGTACCTAATTTATAAGAAGGCGGCTTCCTGAGAACGGATACAGGGAACCGATCGTGACTCTATTTCTCTAGAGAGAGCTTGTGCCGAGGAAACTCTAGCAAAAAGAAAATTGGTGTCAACCCAACAGTATCTGACTTTAAGAAAAAAGAACCTAGTAAGGTTTCTCTAATTCAACTTTGCTTTTAGAGGAAAAGACTACCAAAGGAGAAAGGGCAGTTATTATAAATATTTCGTAGGGAAGGCCACAGCATATCTCCTTATCTACTCAGCTAAATATGTACAATAATAATATGTGTCTAAAGCACGCATGTCTCCCTAAGGGGATGAAAAGTGGTTCTAAGAGGGGTGAAAATACCATTTTCATTTTACGTTTACGGCAAACATATTCACACAGTGCATCTGTACGTAGAGTATATCTGCGGAATGAAGATTTCATGGTGAGGATGATTGGGAAAAAATAACAAGGTAATGAAATAGGCTCCTTAGGGGCTTGAAAATAAAAGCGAGGCTGGGAAGTGCTGGTCTAAAGTGAAGAGACACTGTTTATTTATTAATTATTTAGCATGGGAAAATGGTTGACTATTATTTGTTGCTATTTAATTATTTTAATATAACCAACCAGAATAATGGTTTAGAAACCAAGAAAGTGGAATATTTGGTTTTAAGAAAATATGGTGATATGAGGGAATATTAATCTCTAGAGTGGAAGTCGGGAGCATTCTAGAAATTACCTATTTCATGGGCTTTGGTGTAAAAATGACCAGTAAATTGGTAAATTACAAAAAAAAATCTATTGAATTCTATTAGACTCTATATAAATAAAATATTAAAATTACTGGATTGACAAGAACTGTCCATTTGAATGCTGAGAGAGAATAGATTAGACCCCCCTTTTGTTTACATAAACAGAATAATCTTCGAAAATTTTATTAAATTATGTGTTAACTCTTTTTGAAGTTGATCAGTACAAAGAAGTAATAGAATGATAGCTAAAGGAGAGAGAAATCTCATGACTGAAGGAGCATTTGGGCTGGAAGTTGCAAGCTCACCATTATTAGGTATTTAGGAGCCATTCCTTTGACACCTGTCTTATTTTTCCTTCAGAGGCATGGAGGACTCTGGAAATGAATCTGGCATCTGACTCACAGCACGTCCTCAGTAACCCTTTTGGGGCAGTGACTTCCTTTTGCCTTGCAGTATACTTATTTGTCCATACTCTTACTTCCTTTGCCATAATCCTCCTGAACATCTTTATATTCCCTCAGGCATCTCGAATAATGCTTTATGTGTAGTAGATCACCTTTGATTTGATGAATGAGTGAGTAATAATAGCAAATAAGGGAATAGTGAAAAATAATGTAGACAGCTTATATTAATAATTTGATACTGACAGCATAGTAAATTAAATTGCTCAAGGAACTGACCCATAAAGCAGATGATTCATTCTCAGTTGGAGAATCAAAAATTTAAGTCCGGACCATTCATATCAAAAGGATCTTCCAAAAATGAATCAGGAAGATAATCATAGCTGCTTCATGTATGACATTGTTGATGAAACACAAAGAAGTTTTGAAAAAGCAATTATGTACCTTGGAAGCCATACAAAAAAAATTGAGAACCAAGCTGCCGAGATTGTGTATGTTAGCAAACTACTAGAAGGTGGGGAACTTGTCTCTATGAAGGTTCAGTATAAGTCCTGGAACATTATGCCTTTGTGTTTGAATTGTGCCACTCTAAAATATATTAAATATCAGACTGTGATGTTTTCACTGTCTTGAAGCTAATATCATTTGAAAGAAAACTTTAGAAACAATCCTTAAATAAGAAATCACTTAGATATACTCTCTTAAGGGAGATTGGAAAAGGAGAAAGGGGGGCGCCTGGGTGGCTCAGTTGTTAAGTGTCTGCCTTCGGCTCAGGGCGTGATCCCGGCGTTCTGGGATCGAGCCCCACGTCAGGCTCCTCTGCTGGGAGCCTGCTTCTTCCTCTCCCACTCCCCTTGCTTGTGTTCCCTCTCTCACTGGCTGTCTCTCTCTGTCAAATAAATAAATAAAATCTTTAAAAAAAAAAAAAGGAAAAGGAGTAAGGAAGTATAGAACCTGCTATAACTAATTAATTCTCTACAAGTTGAGACATGACCAGAAAGCAGAGCTCTAGTGATGTAAAAAGATTTTATCCTCAATTCATCTTCCTGTCAGGCTGAAAAGGCCCTTTTAGTTAGGCCATGGGGACAGATATATAAGTTGGTACTATATGTACCATATTTACTATTTAGTTTTGGCTTAATATTTGTCTGTTTTAGAACCTGAGAACAATTAGAACCAAACACTTTTTAATCCAATGAACCTAGCTACCACTCACTAAAGAAAAAAATATGGTCCAGACTCAGGACTAAATAAGTAGGAGTCTAGAAACTTAAATTTGTGGCATGAAGCTGACATGCTATGCAATCGTGAGTAAGGTCTATGCAGATCTTATAGAAATTGATCATTACTTGTGTGGAGGGTTGAAGTGAGCATGGGGGGTGGAACAGGATTAACTTGATGACCAGTAAAAAGGTCTAAAATATTTTGGTTCAAAGATTTGTCACAACAAACAAAGCAAAGCTATCACTTTGGATAACCTGTTTTTATAGGTATAAACATCCTAGTATCTTTACCATGGTGTGTTGGGGGGTCCTCAAGATCACATTCGTTATCAGTGACTCATTAGAAGGACTCACAGAATTCTGAAAAGTTGTTGTACTCACCCTAATGCTTTATTCCAGTGAAAGAATATAGACTAAAATCAGCAAAGACAAAGGTGCATAGGGAAGAGTCTAGAAGAGACCAAGTGCAAACTTCCAGTTATCCTCTCCCAATGGAATCATACAGAGCGTATTTATTCCTCCCAGCGACAATGTATGACAACACCTACGAAGTATTGCCAACCAAGGAAACTCACCCAAGTCTTGCTATTCAGGATTTTTATTGGGAGGTCAGTCATGCAGATATGAAGCTCTCCTATGACTGGCCAGTCTCCAGCTTCCCCAGAGATCAAACGGATACATCATGACTCAGGGCCCCAGGTAGACAAAACTAGGCATTCACCATAAATGGCACTGTAAGCTGATAAATGTGGCCCAGAGTCGTGGGTAAACAAAACCAGACATTCACCGTAAATGGCATTGTTAGCATGAACTGCCTGGTGTGACCCCTGGCCCCAGGTACACAAAGACGTTTTTATCAAGCAGATAAAATATTCCAAGGGCTTATAGATTATCTCCCAGGAGCTGGTCCAGGGACGGTCTTTTCAGTTTAGACTATGCAGGGTTTGAGCACTCTAAGCCTATCGAATTAACCCTTTACTGCACCATATGGTGATGAAAGAGTTCTTTGTACCAGTGTCTTGCCTTTCTTAGACATTTTACCTGTTCCTGCCAACATAGGTGCATCAAGTCTAGTTCTTTTGATTTACCTCCTGCTGAATGACCTGTAATGATTTACCAATTCCTAAGAGAAAAGATCCATATCTCAGAGTAGCCTTGAAAGTTCATTATGTGAGGGCTTAGACACCGGAAGCCAAGTACCAAGCGCAGACCCTAGCAGACAGGAACTATTCAGTCTGTTTCGAAAGAATAAATAATGACTGAATCTTCTACTCTTTGAATTATTTCTTGTTTCCAATCTCTTTGCTAACATAGGTCTCTCATTGTATCTCCCCCAACAGGTTGAATTTTTAAACCATGCTTCAAAATTTAGGTCAAATTCCATTCCTGTCACAAAGCCTCCTCAAGCCTTTGTAGCACAATTAGTCCTTCCTCCTCTGTGTTCCCATGATTTAATGAATTTCTCAGATGCATGATCCTATTCTACCTTGAATTATAGTGGACTATAAATGTATCATTTTACCCTGCTCTAGCTGTTGACTTTTAAAGACAGAGACCTTGGCCTACCCATCTTTAGAGTCCCTAGAACTCCTACTTTAATGTGTTGCTTCAGGTTATTAATTAATTGAATACTGAAGTTATTTAACCATATTTTTCATGGTTCTATTACCAGGCTAAAACAGAGATAAGGAAAATGTAATGTCTAAAAATTTCAAATTGTTGAACTCAGTCTGAATCTCAGAAAAGTAGTATCATGAGCTTTCAAATTAAATGAAAAGTAGATTAGACCAAGTGCATAAGAGCACAGTCTGGAGAACAGCTGTACTGTGTCCTCAATGGGATAAGCTGAATTATAATTATAGAGGTGTTTCATCTTTCCTGCCTGTATACTCTTCTGAGGTTCCTCCCAACTTCAGGGCTTTGGGGAGTTATTTGTCACCATAGGTCTGAAATTAGTTTGAATAGCTTTGCTGACATTTATTATCTGAAAATATCTGAAATCTGCCTTAGAAATAAAAGTTAGCAAGAATGTCTGTGGCAATAATTCAATTTGTATATGTATCAGGATGCTAAAATTTAACATGTGAAATGGGCCAGGAGACCCCCCTTTGTTTAGGTTCCCAGTGATATAGAAGTGGTTGTGGTCTTAAGTGGGTCATACAAATTAAGAGCAAAAAGTTAATTTCAAATAAATTATTCTCTCGGATCCAAGCAGAACCTCTTTATTTGTCTATTCTTACAAATCTTGTTATTTTTTCACACTCTTATTCTCTCTCCTATTTTTTCTCCTATGTTCTCAGACCTTATCAACCCTATCTTCTCCCTAATCTTGGTTTATTCAAAAAACAGTCATATTACACATCTACTGTATGCATAGCACTTTGCTGTGGATGAAAAACACAACCACCAAGAAATTCATTTAAACTTAGTAAAATTTTGTTTAGCTAGTGCTCAATGTTGTGCCAGGAACCCCAGCATTTTCTGGTACTATAAAAATAAGTAAGACAAGATTTCTGAATAGATTCTCGTATAGAACTGGAGAGAACAATCTCAGAAGGTATAGCTATGCTTTTTTTTGGTGGCTCTAATAGAGCAATGTCCAAAGGACTATGGGGACACAGCTGAGAGAGAAGTTCTGTAAGGAGAAGGAAAGCTTCAGAATTAAGGTAATGAAGGAATTCAAGGAGGAGAAAAAACGTGGAGCAAATGCAGGTGTAGGGAATACTGAGAATCTGTTTCCTAGAAAGCAAGGGGCCTTCATTTAGAAGTTATTAGTTAAGATTTACTGTTCTTCAAATTGAGAGACTATAGCCTTCCCAGTTTTTCATCAGGTAATCAGCTTTCCCTGGCCCGAATCCATGGTAGAGGCCCATCTATAAACAAATAATTTTTCAGTATGTTGGGACTAGGATTAATGATACCAATCTGGAGAGCAGTCACCGCACGAGATTTATTTTTCCCATATTATTACTATATGATTAACTGGCTACACCAATGTATTAAAGAAAACACTGTGAAAATTAACCAAGAAAAACTTTCCTCTTTTTCTGCTTAGTCGCACCAAGGAAATCCATGGCCATATACTCCAGTTTCTCTCCCAGTCAGGTTCTTATGCTTGCCCCAAGTGTGTGTATTTTTAATATGTAATGTGGAAAGTATTTTGCCATCTGTATAATATCAACATGCTGTTACACATCCATTGGTTTAATTCTCTAATTTTATCATATATCCTGTGTTCTAAGAGGAAGTACTTCAACAACCGAGAATGGTAAACCAGACTGCATCCGTTTTCGTCAGTGTAACTCACTGCTGTGTTTTTCATGGCATTTACTCCACACTCTTGACATACATGAAGATCAAAATTGTAGCTTGTAAGACAGTAGAGTAGATCCAATCTCTTTTCGCATGAGTGTGGCTAGAAAGGGGGTAGCTTAATAAGCAGTTTTTGAGCAGATTTTTAAAAATATCATTATACTTTAAGTATGGTTGAGGGGTAAAATGAAGAATACCCAGTTTCTGTTTTCCTTTCACAGAACTAGAAAGAGACGGTTCTTTATCTTGAAGGGCATCTCTGTTTCTATTTGTAGGAGAATGTTGAAGGTGGGGACTGCAGTCGCTGTAAAGCCGGCTTCTTCAATTTGCAAGAGGATAATCATAAGGGTTGTGACGAGTGTTTCTGTTCCGGGGTTTCAGACAGATGTCAGAGCTCCTACTGGACCTATGGCCATGTAAGCAATACCTTTTCATTCTGTACCCTGCTCCATGTACCTCCTTGCTATTGTTCTTTGGCAAGAAATTTACAAAAAAAATGATTTTCTGGTAGTAAGTTTCTACTTACCATTATCATGAAGAAGAGATGGAATTTTCTTTCAAATGCTATTTGTGTATCTTTGATCAAAGACTTAAAGGTTTTGTTTGTAGCAATGTGAAGCCTGGAGTCTCTTAGAAATAGTAAATATTAGTCTTTTCAGTGTCCATGATTATTATACGAAGCAGTAAAGGGATTAATGTGATTATATCCCCAAGGGCACATGATTCAATCAGGAAAGCATCAGATTGTGACATGAAGAATTATGTATTCCATTCACCAATATTTTTGGTATACAAATTAAGAAGAATTGCTCCCTATTGCCTTTTCAACTCTTCACAGACAGTGGTTTGTGTCCTGATAGAGGAGGTATGAGAGGAAAATGGGACCCTCAGGGAATTTCAAATAGCTCGTATGGCAGCTCTTAAGACTACAGAGTAGCAGGACGCAAGCTGGAGAGAGAGAAGCCTCAAGGGGAATGAGAAACTCTACCTACCATACGGGGTTGCGAATGCTAAGTTGGATTCTTATACATGGAGAGCCACTGGAGTATCTTAGCAGGGGAGTGATAGGACCAGAGTTGTGCTTTACAAAGATCACTTTTGCAGTAAACTACTTTCCAAACACCACTTCAACTTTAATCAGGTAAGTAATCCTTAACACAACTACCAAATGTTCTCTTCTGCCTGTATTTGCTTTTAAGTCAAGTCTAAAATATCATGAGTAGTTTCTGATTGTATTCTCATGTCTAAATCTATGCACTATCAAATGTATTGCTTTAAGGGCAGATTGCACAGAACCAACAGCAATTAGCCATCAAGCCCACTTCCTCCACCTGTTTGTAGAGTTTCACCCCACCCTCTAGACTGTTCCATTAACATCAAAGTTTCATGGTCAGCAGAAGAGCAGAAGTGGCATTTATCCTTGGTTTTCAGCAATTAGGTCCAACTGATACTTGCACTTCAGTAAGCCTTCTGGAAAGAACTTCCTCTGAATCTCACTGTGCTCTTAGAATCCCTGAAGGATGATGTCCGAAGAGAGGAGAGAAGGAAGTAACATATACCTTAAAGTCTAGTCCCAGCAATTCCACAACTTTGGGAGAAGGAGAATCAAATGACCTCTACATAAAAAAAAAATTTAAAAATATGTCATCCACATATTATCACCATCACTATTCTGCTCCCCATCAGCTACAGCACCAAGCCACTCACACACATCTAAGTGGGCCCCTGGTAGCCACAAACCTCAGTATCTTATGTTTTGTACCAATTAGGTAGGACAGTCTAAATTAGAATTGTAGCTGTATGCCCTCCCCCAGCCAGAGTCTAAAGATGGAAAAGCAAATCATCATGTGTTTCCTAATTTTTCCTTTAAGGCTCCTTCCTTTTCTGGGCCAAGGATCTAGGCTATGAATTCTTACAGCACTTGGAGCCCCATGGGAAGGACTAGGTATAGTATTGTGAGCTGTGGCCATAACAACAGGCTGGTGGATTCAAATGTCCTTAAGCCTCAAAACTGAAATTTAATTAAATGAAAAGGGTGGAAATAATGAAAAGCCACCTTTCAGGCACTTGCATATTTTATTTCTTTTCTTCCTGTGTTTTACAACTATATATAAGTAAAAGCTTTTGAAATTATTTTTCCCATAAGCAACAGGAAATTATTAGTAGAATGAAAAATACGCAATTTAGAGCCCAACCATCTGATAATTTATATAATATTATAATCATTGTATAACTTTGAACAAATTTCTATTTTTAAGAAAAGTATTTGGAGTCATAACTTCTTAAAAAGCATTGGATCACTAAAATCAGATTACTACATATTACTCTTCAAACTCCTAGAATCAACAAGAACACAATGAGAATCTATAACAAGTACATATGATAAGTTTCACGTTTTCCACAGCTCTCCTATTTTTCTAAACTTTTATGTTGTTTTTTTTTTCATTTCCGAAAAATGGACATTATACAGAATTGGAAAGAGAAAGAAGTGGAGGTGGTTTTTGGTTTTGTTTTTCGTAAGTAAGATGATTGTGTGTTTTCTTGAAGATACAAGACATGCGTGGCTGGTACCTGACCGACCTCTCTGGCCGCGTTCAAGTGACTCCCGGGCAGGATGACTTAGACCCACCTCAGCAGATCAGCATCAGCGTTGAGGAAGCCCACCGGGCCCTGCCGCAGGGCTACTACTGGAGGGCACCAGCGCCGTATCTGGGAAACAAGGTAAGTCCACACAGTGCTGGCTTCTAGGTACTTTGCTTTAGCGGATCAATATAGACAATGGGTTTTCTTAAGTAGTTTTTTAAAGAAAAGTCAGAACAAATTCATGGTGCGTTAGGCTGCCAGAAGCAACTCAATCAGTTTAAGTTGGATGTTTCTCCCAGGACCCCTGGGGAAAGGACAGACGTATACCAAAAGTTAATTGTCCCTAATATACACTCTTACATAGTTGGTATTCTATGCTAACTGGGTTTTTTTTGGTGGGGGGTTAGTCTCCAAGTCATTTTTATGCCAACTTTTTGAATGAATGAATACACTGATGAAGACTCTAGGACATTTTTTTGCAAAACCTCGAAGCTATTTTTGTGAAACAAATGATAACTATTGGAAGAAACTGTCTTATGTTTACTCGAAATAGCTGTTTTTATGGAGTTGTCTGTGGTAGGGTACTTACCGAAGTTTTCCTCATCTGTTCCTATTTTATTTCAAAACTGATATTCAAGACAGCTAATTTTTCTACCTTGTATGAATGTTAATTGGAAATGAAATTTATTATATAACTAACTTAATGCTTGCCGTGAAGCTTCTGCAAACAACATACTTCCTGGAGCTCAGAAAGAAAACTACCCTAAAAGAAGTGCCAGATTGAAAACACGTTTGTTTTAAAGCCCACTCATACATATATAAAAACAGACACAGATAAACAAAAATACCAGCCTCAGAAATGCAGGTGGTTTTTGGTTTTGTTTGCTTGTTTTGTATTCTATCTAGATAGGGGCCATGGTTTTTATTATTTTATTTTATTTTATTTTATTTTGCCTAAGAATTTGCTGGAAACCAAATTTGGCATAGAAATTCTAACTGATCTGCTTGTTTTGCAAAAGTTAGTGCCTTAGTACCTAATCACACCAGAAACTGTAACGGTGACAGAAAAATCCCTTAGCAAACTGTTGCTGTGTATGCCTCTGAGTTTTCACCTATAAGAATATAGTGTTGCTTTTGAAGAAATCATTGATTAAACAAACAAAATATAATTGTTGTTAGTGGTTCTCTTGCACGACATATGAGTATCGAGAAAGAAAAATTTAGTAGTTCACATCTTATTCAGTGAATGGGAACTGGTGGTTTTAGCTGATTAAGAAAAAAAGAAATTTAACTAGTGGCCAGTTTCTTATTTTTAGCAGACTTCTAATGCTATTATGAAAAATGTGTTAATGAATAAAACATGTTTTTCAATGAATATTGAATACTTTAAAAGAGATAGTGTATATGGCATAAAATTCTACAACTGTAATAAAAATCCAATTAAATATTTGCAAGGCCTTTTACAGCAAGAAATTATTCTATCCTGTTCTATTTTGGAACCTCCTACATGCCCAAAAAGAATAAAATAACACGTAAGACTTGAATGTCTACAACTTAAAATTGTGGGGGGGGAAAGATAAATACATAAACTGTCAAATTTTTTTGCCCCGGCTCTGAGGAGTTCAGAGAAGAGCCTTGGGTCAAAATTGGATGCATTTCAAAGGTCTTATTTTTTTTACAATGGTGAAATTTATTTAAGAATAGCTTGTAACAGAATATTCTTTACGGCATTTTCCATATTTTTCCTTTGGTCATATGCTTTTTCTTTCTGTTGGCTGAAAATCAAACTGACATAAGGAAAGCAAGCAAATGGGATATTAAATAGCACCAGAGCAAAGAATTTGGACATCCTGTTCATAGTTGTCGGTGCCCAAAGATAACTTCCTTTATCCCGCTGAACTGTTTCTTCTAACCACCCACAATGAAGCACTTCATATTCCCTTACAGATCATTTTCACATCAAAAAGCTGTACTTGCCTGTGCTTCAGTTTCCACTCAGTGAACAAAATAATGGTAACAGGGTGTGCAAATTGTTTGAATATGGAAGACATTTTTTAATGTAATGTGGAAGCCCTTGGTGGTTTACTGTCAGATATCTCAGTATGAATGAAACAATTTGCCTTAATAACTGAACCATATAAATTTTTGATACGACAATAATACTGCAGGCCCTCACGAATTACCACAGTACATCTTAACTGCCGTGTCATATCACGTAAATTATAGTCATGATGACATGCTTAGCTTGGTTGATTTAATAGTTTGCTAAGGAAATGGAAAATTGGAGGGCCTTGTTTGTAAATTCAATAAAGCCACTTTTCTAAATAGTGGAGGCTAAATTCTTTACCAGTAATTGCTGTTCAAATCAGAGCCATTGCCAGAATCTGACAGAAATAGTATATCAAGAAACCAGTGCATCTGCTTCGATACTGAATTTCATTTACATCCATGACCAGGAGGCTGTAGGCATATCATCCCTCCTCCGCTTTTTGAGTGTTAATTCCTAAGTCAGAAAATATTTATGGGATGCTATTAGCTTTGCTAAATATTTGTATAACCAATTTTCAAACATTTTCCAAATCACTTGGTTATAAGGCTACTTATAACAGAAGGGAGATGTGCATGCATATTCTATTATCATGAAGATGCCACATGGCATCCTTCCTTTTTTTAGGAAGCTGACTCCAAATAATGCAACTGCTCTCACATGGGATACGCTTTGCTGACATAGAGGTCCACCCGATTGTGATAAAACTCAGGCACACTCGCCAATTTAGCAAAGGAATATTTCTTACCCTAAGAAACGTTTTTATTGGCTGTGGACCCTCTTTGGAATCATGAGGCACACACATAACTGAATATAAGTGGGGGGGGCTAGTCAACAAGGCCTGGAAAAATGTAGCACATTTTTATACTGCTTAATATATCTAAATATCTTCACAATCTCGGTTATGAGTTAATTCCTCAATAGCGATCTTGAAAATGTTTTTTTTCTCTTCCTCACATGTGGGTGATTATTTAGCACAATTGGCACAATCGAGTGCTAATTCCCCCTCACCCCTCCCTCAAGACAGTCAAAGAGGATTAAGTCAGGCACCCACAGGGTTGTATTAGGCAGCATTTCATTTTCAAAATGCTTGGCAAGTGTTGATGCTTCATTGTAGGGCATTGGTTTAAGCTTGGGACCAGGCAAGAATGGAAAGAGCTAGAAGACAGCATCCTGCTGGTTTGCTACGGGCTACAGCTATTCAGAAGCTGTTTGGGTATTTCAGAGTTGGAATAATTTACTGCTTTAGTGAACGAAGTGCTATTGGAACATGGAAATAGTCATTTGGTTAAGGTTACCCTAGTGGTCTGAAATAGTTAGTACAGCTTCCAAAAACAATTCTCTCCACATCTGTAAAGTTCCCTGAGAATCTGGCTTGGCCTATCTCCTGTTCCCGCATTACCATTAAGGTTTACGATCCTGTCTCTGAGCATTATTAAATTAATCTTATGTGATTTGTTCTTCACAGAACAATGCTTATTTTCTACAACATTACATTGTCTTTTTCTGTTTCCAGAAAGCTTTTAAATTGTTTCATGTCGTTGCCAAGAGTACCTATAGCCTAGCTTAAGATGCGCATTGTGAGTCTGCTGACAAAATAGTATCTGGCTTCTGAAAGTAATCTCTGGTTCTTCTCTTGTGCTTGCTTGACTTTCAGTTCTGTCTCTCAGTTCTCAAATTGAAGCTGTGGATTTGAAGGAAATTGGTGTTTGAGATTCACAGGACAGGGTTGTTCTTAGCGCATAAAAGGAGCTCAACAAATACTTTGTGATTAATGCTCCATGCTTAACAACAACGATGGAAGTAGTTTTGATTAGTTTGTTCAGAAATGACTCTTGACTTAGGATTTATGTCAGGGTTGAGAAATGATTTCAAACATGATGAAAAAATTAAAAACCGGTAAGCATGATCTCCTCTCCTCTCAACAGCAGAATGTGTATTTGTGACTTCTAACTATTCAAAAGTGAAGGTCGAGCCTGATTCCCCCATCCTTAACTTCCTCAAATTCAAGTCTTGGATTAAATGGATTAATTAAGAAAGTATTGTGTATGGCATGGCCAAAAAAGGTAAATAGGACAAGCCAACTGTGATTGAATTTTTATTTCATAAATCAAATCTCGTTAAGAGTGATTTGGTAATGGAGTAGTATCAAGAAGATTTGCTGCCTAGAACTAACCAAATGAATTGTTAGTGGTACATGAAGAAATACGTTTATTAAAAAAAAAAAAAAAAGGCCAAGAACTCACTTGTTGCCCATAGCTATGGTAAAGTCTACTATGCAAAACTATCCCATCTACAAGGACTCAAGGTCAAATATATATATCTCTCTCAAACTTACATAACCTTATCGTAACAGTATCTTGATATTTTTCCTAATTAAATGTATAAAGTACTAATTCTAACATTACAAATTATTACATAAAAGAACATTTTAATGTTCATATGGATCATTCTGTTTCCAGCACCTTATAACAAAGTGCAATGGGGGCAAAGATCAGTTTTTACAATTGAGCAACTGAATATGCACCAAATAGGGGAGCATTCAGTTTGACAGCAGTCTGGTGGGGAAAATTAAGGAGTTCATGTAACAGTAATATCAATCTCAGGTAACTTTGGAATATGGTTGCCAACAAAAGTAATCTAGGCCTACATTGGTAGGAGTTTACTGGTCAGGTCAGGGAGGAAATGGTTATACAGATTCTGCACAAAACATGTCACCTAAAATATTCAGCTTGTGAATTTATGTTTTCATTTATCTTAAGATACATGACCAAAGCTATCAGCTGATAAGCCAAGATATCGCAACTAGTATAACAGTCAAGATTGTAGTCCAGATGTGTCTAGCCCTTTTCTACCAGTTGTTTTTTCATTCAGTTATGTTTATTAGTACTTGAAAGGCATTTGGCTTTGGAATAGAAATGCTTGAGCAGCTTATCCAAAGGGAAGTATAAGAAAGGAAACAATAAAGATACGAGTTTATATAAATGTAAATTAATGAAATAGAAAACAGGTATCAATAGAGAGGGCACAAACCCAAAAACTTGTTTTTAAAAGAATTACAAAGCTCTAGCAAGATTAATAGAAAAACAAAAAGTGTGTAAAGATACACATAAATGATATTAGAAGTGTAAATATGGACATAACTAAAATTACTTCCGAAAATAAAAAAATAAGAATAATCATGAAACCTTTACATACAATAAATTTAGTTAGTTATAAAAATAAGTAAATTTCTAGAAAAATAAAAATTAATAACCCTGACTCAAGGGGAAAAAACCTGAAAGTCATATGAACATTAGAACAATTGAATCAGTAGTCAGGATAAGCTTCCCAGTAAAATACCACCAGGTCTATTTTGTTTACAGGTAAGTTCAATGACTGTTCAAACCTAAAAAAAAGACTCAGTCTTATACACTTTTCTAGAAAAAAGAATCATGGGGATTATTCCTTGAGTAATTTTATGTGACTTGATGTGCTTGATATCAAGAAAGGTATGAAAAGGAAATCCCTGTCCAAAGTCACTCATGCAAATAGATCCTAAACAAAGCATAAACAATCTGAATTTGTAATGTATAATAATGGCAAAACAAAATTGGCCTAAGTGCTTTTGTCATAAGAGTTCAGGTTGGTTTAATATCAAAAAAATCAGTTTAAGTAATTGGCCATATTGACTGACTAAAAGAGAAAAATAAAATGATCTCAGTAGATGCAGAAAAAGAAACAGGCATAATTAAATATGATTCATGATGTTTTAAAAAAAATTGCAAAGATTAAAAAGGCACTTCTTTAAGTGACAAAGAGTATCTACACAAAAAGGCGTAGCAAATATTTAATATAAAACATTGAAAGACTTCTTTAAGATTACAAACATGCAACAGTCTTCACTATGATCGCTGTTATTTAACGTTGTACTACAAGATCTAGACGGTGTAGTAAGAGGAAATAAAAGATACGGAGATTGAAAGGGAAGAAATAAAACCACCATTTGTAGACGATAGGATTATCTGTTCTGTGAACTCAAAAGATAATATATAAACAAGTGAATCAAAAGGAGAACTGTGTATAAAATTAATTTGTGTAAGTCAATCACATTTCTTTATATCAGCAAGAATCAGTTAAAAAATATTTTTAAAATCAATCCTTTATAATAGCAATGCACATTAAAAGTACCATGGGTGCCTGGGTGGCTCAGTCAGTTAAGTGTCTACCTTTGGCTCAGGACATGATCCCAAGATCTTGGGATCTAGTCCCGCATCAGGCTTCCTGCTCAGCGGGGAGCCTGCTTCTCCCTCTGCCTTCCCCTCCCTCTGCTTGTGCTTGCCCTCTTGCTCTCAAATGAATAAGTAAAATCTTAAATAAATAAAAAAAAGTACCAATGATTAAATTAATATGAAAAAGCGAAGGACCAAGAATAATGCAAGGAAATCTAAAACAAAATCTGGAGATGGGTTTTTAATCAAAATTTATCTAATATAAAGAATTAGGATTTATTTTAAAAAGATAATAATTAAGACACAAGGCTATTGGTGTGAAAAAAGATATAAATACAAAATAGATAAAATGGGCTCCTGGGTGACTCAGTCAGTTAAGCAGCCAATTTCAGTTCAGATCATGATCTCAGGATCATGTGTTGGGCTCCGTACTTAGCAGTGAGTCTGCTTGAGGATTCTCTCTCCCTCTGCCCCTCCCCCTGCTTGCACCCATTCTCTCTCCCTCTCTCAAATAAATAAATAAATCTTAAAAAAATAAAATGGGAAAAAAAAAAATAAAATAAAATGGAACTGAGAAAACAACCCAGAACTATCTCATGGATACTTGATTTTTGACAAAACAGACTTTGCAGAAAATAATGGTAGGATAGGGCGTGTAATAAATCCTACTCATGCATCAGTTATCTAAAGACAGAAGAAAAAAAATCTCTGCATCCCTACCTTACATTATACATAAAAATAAATTCTGGTTGAAGCAAAGGCTGTAATTTCAGAAATCATTCTAAAAAAGCTTATCAAAAGTAATACATTGCAATTTTTGCTTCTGATAATAATTGAATAACAGAATCTCAATTTACCCACCTGCCTTAAAAAAAGAAAACATGAGAAAAAGTGCGAAACAACAATTTTTAGGCACTAGACAACAAAAAATATAGGGTCTGTGATCTCCGAGAAAAGAGAAACAAATGAAATAAAGCTTATGACTGTCCCAGATTATTGCCTGGGTACAGTTCCAAGTGCATGGAGGGAAAACCCAAACATCAGTGTCTGAAAGATAGAGATTGGAGGTCAAAGAAGCTAGAAACTGTGGGACAGGATATTGGAGAAAAGGGATAGGCGGAGAGAGAGGGAAGGAGACAGAGAGACAGGCAGATACACAGAGAGGCACAGAGGGAGAGATCTGTAAAGATATAAGGCAAGACGTCCAGCCTGGCTCAGTCTTGAGTTGGATGGGAGAGCACCAGCTAAGGCTGGTGAAAGAAATACCAATAAGTAGCAAGAGAAACAATTCCTGGAGCTATCACAGAGCTGGTAATAGTTCATTTTCCCACCATCTAAAATGGACCATCTTCCCCATTAGGTAAAGTACTCAGTATTGTCTTAGTAGGAGGGTTAAATTAGCCTGAGATTACAGGCTGCTCTAAACAAATCTTGAAAGCAAACCTTAAAAGAAAACAACTTGTTCCAAGTAAATTAACTGCATGCCAGGAAAAAAGTCCATTACTACTTAATTACAACAAAATCCAACACCCGACGATGTAAAATTCAGCATGTCTGGCAACAAATAAAAAATTACCAGGCATGTGAACAAGCCGGGGCAGATGAACCATAACCAGGAGGAAAATCAGTCAATGAAAACAGATCGAAATATGATGAGAAAATCATGCCAAGGCATATCAAATTAAAGAAAGAAAGAAAGAAAGAAAGAAAGAAAGAAAGAAAGAAAGAAAGAAAGAAAGAAAGAAAGAAAGAAAGAAAAAGAAAAGAAAGAAAAAAGAAAAGAAAGAGGGAGACAAAGAGAAAATCTTTTTTTTTTTTTTAAAGATTTTATTTATTTGACAGAGATAGAGACAGCCAGCGAGAGAGGGAACACAAGCAGGGGGAGTGGGAGAGGAAGAAGCAGGCTCATAGCAGAAGAGCCTGATGTGGGGCTCGATCCCAGATCGCCGGGATCACACCCTGAGCTGAAGGCAGACGCTTAACCGCTCTGCCACCCAGGCGCCCCAGACAAAGAGAAAATCTTAAAAGCAACCAGAGGAAAACAGGAACAACATATACAGAAGGACAACGATAAGAAAGATAGAAGATTCTTGTCGGCCATGATGTGACCTTGAATATAGTACACAGATATTTTAAAGTATCAAAAGGAAAAGAAACAACATACAAAAAAATCAGTCCAGAATTATTTAGCAGGCCAAAATATTCTTAAAAAAGGAAGGCAAACAAAGAGTTTTTCAGAGAAATGGTGTTTGTTTTCACCAGCAAATCTACAGTAGGAGAAGTGTAGAAAGTTCTTCTGGTTAAAGAAATATGAGGCTGGATGGAAATTTATCCCTGCAAAACGAAATTAAGAGTATTCAAAACAGCATAAAATAATGCTTTCTCCACCGATTGCCGCCTAACACAGGACCTCAGGCTAGTCATCTCTTTGGCCCCAGGGCCTAACACAGTGGTTATTGAATAATAACAAGACACACAGACTTAACATAGAATTTCAAGTACTCTTTGTATACAATTTTCTTTGAAATTATGAAAAGAAAGACCATGTCATTATAAGAATGTGAAAGTACTTCCTTCTTCAACCCCCATTCCTCATCTCAAAACCAAAGAAAGCAAAATCAACACCAATTTGAAAGAGTTTCAATCAAATCTTAATGTAAAACTACATCTCCCCCCCATCTTTGTTAATAACACTCAATGCCGTGTTCTATATGCACCTCAGTGGAAAAGCACAGGGAACTGACGAATTGCTGGTTCTGATACACTAGCCCACGCTCTTGTGGGACAAACTCCCAATATTCTTTGTAGGGCAGTGTTAGGCCACTTGGAACCTTTCCTAGCCAGAGTGTTCTTTATATACTGGGTTTTTTGTTTATTCTTGTTGTTGATAGTGGAAAGAGCAAGTTTATAGGGAAGGATGGGAGACAGGTATAAGAGGAAGATGCCATAAAGACACAGAGAGAGGATGGCCATCTATAAACCAAGGACATAAAGCTGGAACAGGATCTTCCTTCACAGCCCTTGGAAGAGACCGATCCTGCGGATACCTTGATCATTGACTAGCAAACTCCTACATTATTTTCTTTCTTCCTTTTCATGAGAATCGATTGAAAGGGATTAATTAAGTAAGAAGAAGTCACGGTCAGTTATTTTTAGTGTTTTGGTCCTTATGCCTTTCACAGATCTGATTCAAATTCTAGATATCAACCTTATTAGTCTTATGATTTTGGACACATCCCATAATTTAATTGAGTCTTTCATTATCTGCAAAATGATAGTTCCAGCCTCAGAATTATGCAAAGCTCTCTAAAACACCCTTAACACTCAGAAGCTTTTCTATAAATGCTAATTTCTTCATGACTTTCTGTAATGGTGCACCATAGGAATTTATATCAGAGGTAGTCTGTATCAGTTAAAGACGTTTGTTGAAGAACACTTTGTCCCCTGTTTACTGCTGTCTGACAGAGCATCTGGTGGTGGTAAGGGACAAGATATCATTAAAGATAAAAATGAACAATCACAGAGAGTTAATTTTAGCAAATAAGTAGATTACATGACTTAAGCAGCAGCTTTGCAGATGTGAAGAAATTAGATCAGTTAGCTGGCTTTTTGAGAGACCTGCAGAATGTTTTGTACTTTATCTCAAAGGTACCCAAATAAATCTAACAATCATCGCTTCATGTCTTTCCAAGCAAATAATTTGATAAGTCTCCCACTATTCCTGCTTCACTGAAGGCCTGGTATGTAAAGGCAATTTCTGCCCATCAGTAACTAATTAGAGAAGTAAATTTTATAAGTGTAATAAACACAATCAACACCCTGTAGCTGTAATGTCAGTAAGGTGGTCATTAAGATAGATCCCAATTCAATAAGACTGGTGTCCTTATAAAAAAGGAAAACTTAAAGACAAACCCCCATACAGAGAAAATGCCTATGGGAGCATGAAGACAGCCAGCAACAAACCAGAGAGGGAAACCTAAAACACACCCTTCTTCCACAGCCTCAGAAGGAACCAACCTTGACTGAGGGCTTCTACCCTCCATAACTGTGAGATAATGAATTTCTGTTGTTTAAGACCCTCCGTTTGCTGTGCGCTCCTTTGGCAGCCCTAGCAAACCAATACAAATGATAAGATATTCATTCTTTTTTAAAATTCCACATTTCCTTATTATAATTTGCAGCAGACAGAAAGCTAATCTAATTTCTAAAGAGGTTGTCAAAGTTGATGAGAAATAGCCCAACAGAAAAATGGGCAACAGATATGAGCAGTTTATAGAAAAGGAAATACATGTTGTATGCCTTAAACTTATACAGTGAGGTATGCCAAATATTTCTCAATGAAACAGGGAAAAATATAAAACAATGTTCGATCTGACTCAATATGATAACTACACTGGGAAATCATGTGTCATCTATCTTAGGAAAAAGAAAAAAAAATAGCACAGAATTACTGAGACTTTAAAAAGACAAAGATCCTGGGGTCCCTGAGTGGCTCGGTCAGTTAAGCGTCCAACTCCTGGTTTCAGCTCAGGTCATGATCTCAGGGTCCTGGGATTGACCCCCAGTTCAGGCTCTGCCCTCAGCTTGGTTCTGCTTGAGATTCTCTCTCCCCTCTCCCTCTGCCCCTCCCACTCATGTTCTCTCTCTCTCTCTCTCTCTAAAATAAATAAATAAATCTTTTTAAAAAAAGGCAAAGATCATTATATATCGGTAGTGAGGATATACATCGATGCAATCCAAGAAAACCGATTTAGAAATCTTCACTAAAGTTACAAATGCACATGTGTTTACATATTTCTCTTCTGAAAATTTATGCTGCAGGTATATATAAACATGAGAAACGCAAAGTCATTCATTCATAAATGTCTGTGATGCCCATAAAAATGTCTGTCACTGACAGACGAATTAAATGAGTTTGGGTACTACATGTAACCAAACGCTATAAAACTTTAAATAAGGAAAGAAATTCTTTGTATGCTAATATGGAATGATCCAAAATATATGATTAAGTAATTAAACCTGGAAGCAGAATAGTATATATATGACCACCATTTGCGTAAAAAATAGTGGAGAACAAGAATATATATTTATAATTATAAGGTTACTTAGCTATTTAGAGTCATAACTAGCATTTGAATTGAGGAGAGTTTCCTTCTAGAAACGGTTTACGCCTTCTGTGAACAGAATATTATCAAAGATGTAAAATAAGATATTTTAACTAGATCAGCCTTTATTTTTAATTTAATCTATTATAAACTATTGCTTCTCTATTCTAGACTTTGTTGTAAAAATCACTGCTTTAATGTGATCATTTAAATAAGTATTAAGTGCCCCAATCCTATGAGCTAAAAATTGGTTGGCATGCTTAATTAATCACAACGGTTGGAATAACACTCTTAACTTTCCAGATAGTTTCAGGGAATCCTGTTATTGTCAGCAGTGTCTACCGGAGAAGCATAAAGTTCACATTTTTATTCCTGAGGTTTACTCATCACTTTAGTAGTAGTTGAGTCAAGCAGGTGCTGTCTTACTTTACTTTTTCAGAAGCTCTTCCTCTGTTACCTGGGTCTGAGATTCCAAGTAGTTGAAATCTGACATTTGCCACATGGAAGAAGGAGCCATGTGATAAGACCCCAATCTGAAATGTGATGAATTATTAAACAAGTAGTTTGTTGGGTGATTGAAAATTACCTGCAAAAGAGTGCTTATCTCCTTGAGGCACGTCAAAAGCTAACGGAATTGAACCAATTAGACTGACTGTCTCTTCAATGAGTTGTGACCTCTCGATGGTAATAGCTTATTATGATGATAAATGAACCCATCTCTCCAACTGAAGCCTGAGTACACACTTCAGCAGTTTCCCTGAATCATGAGGCCATTACCTTTCAACTTCAGATCGACAGCAGTGACAGCCACAGGAGCAGAGAGCATGCATGACTAGACACAGATGATTGTTTTACTCAGATGAATATATTTACAGCTATCTCCAAAGAAATGGGACCTCCTGTAGGTTGTGTTCACACCTGAAATATTTACTGTATGACGTTTCCTTTATTAAGAAGAAGAACTACTTCCTGGCTACATCATCATTCTGAGATAACTAGGGTTTGATTTTTTCTCATTTTTTGTTTGCTGTTTTCAATGTTTAAATTCCTTATTCTTGTTGGTCTCCTGATGGAGTAAAATTTCAGAATAAAAATATTTTCATACATTGAAGATACTTGTAATATACACACAAGCATATGTGTTTTTAATTTAGGAGCACGTATCCTTATTTAATTAATTTTATTTTATTAAATTCCACTGCTTATATTTCATGTGGACTGGGGGAATCACTCAGACTCCTTTATTTGTAGACAACTTTTGTAAAGATTGTTGGTTTAAGAACCACGCAAGTGTAAATACTTTAATTTTTGGTTTTTTATTTTAAAGAAATGTCAGAAGTTCTTCAAGTAGTTAGTGAAGCTTGATATCAATTTTCTTTTTCTGCTCTAGTGATATTTTGGTTTGAAAAGAATGAAAGGAGAAAGTGTTATTAATTGCATCTATAATAAAATACAGTGTTCTAATTCCTCATAAGTATTAGATGTCAGCTGCCGACTTCCCAAATATATTCTTAGAAAAAAATCTTAGGGGGCGCCTGGGTGGCTCAGTCGTTAAGCGTCTGCCTTCGGCTCAGGGCGTGATACCGGAATTCTGGGATCGAGGCCCACGTCGGGCTCTTCCCTGGGAGCCTGCTTCTTCTTCTCCCACTCCCCCTGCTTGTGTTCCCTCTCTCGCTGGCTGTCTCTCTCTCTGTCAAATAAATAAATAAAAAATCTTAAAAAAAAAATCTTAGAAAAAACCCAAGCAAAACCAAGTTTATGAAGGTACTGCAGTGAGAGGAACACCACCCACCTTGACGGAGTGCTAGTAGTGTCTTAGTAAAAATCTGGGGAGGATATTCACTGGTTTTAGGGGAAAGGTTGGGTAATTTCAAGGTGGTTTTTTTCATTGAAGGCAATTGGGCAGAGTTTATGATACCATAGCCTTGGATTTGTACAAGTGAGTGAGAGTGAGACAAGAATCCTGAATTAAGCGTTGAAGAGATACAATTTGTCTATGAGTGAGCCAGCTTGAATGGATCACTGCCCACGAACCAGGTTTTCTTGGAGCTTGTTTGGAGAATGGTTTAAAATAGGGGTTGGGAATTATGCTTGTTCGCAGCACTAACACAAGAATAGGGAATTGTACTGACTTTAGTTTTCACACACAGTAGCTGTGGGATCTTAACGTAGTTGATTAGTGTTTTCTGTGCCATCGTTTCTCCTGTAAAGATGGAGATAGTAATTCCCACTTCGCAGAGTTATTCAAGACAGTGCCTTATGATAAATTAGCTGGGCCTAATTTGAAGTTAGACATTATTCCATTGAAATTTTAGAAAGGCTATACACACAGAAGGAGGGAGGGAGGGAGGAAGGAGATATGAAAGAAAAAAGAAGGAAAGAAAGAGAGCAGGAAAGAGAAAGGGTAGAAAGAATCTGTTCATATATATTTAATTTTTAGTGTATTTTAATTTAGAAAGTAACTATCTATTGGGATCTCTCTCTTTTAGTCCAAATTTATCAAGAGCTGGTCCGGTCTTTGAGTAAATGCCTTTTCTCCAGTTTTCATCTGGGGCTGGGTATGAAGTGATCATCAGCCTTGGTGTTCTGGAAGTAAGTCCTTTATGATGAAATAGCGCTGGAAATAGCCCACAAGCAAAAAGCTTTATAGGCCATCGAAGGTCCCCAAGGCTGTTTGCTGCTTTAAGCTTATTTTTACTCATCATCACAGGAAAAGAAATAAGTAGGGCATTGTTCTTCTTATATCAAATAGTTTGAAATGAAGGTGTGATGGTTTTGTATAAAAGTCAAAATGCTTAATTTTGTTTTTACTTTCAAAACAAGTAGAGAGATACAATTTGGTTATGTTAATATCCAATCATGATTCTGCTCTTGATCACAAACTCTTCTGAAACTTTACACAGGAAACATTAGAGCAGTTTATTGTATGTCACTCCCTGGCAGATATTTGAAGGATGATGGGTGGAATAAATGTTTGAAACAGGAAACCATTTTTCGTTGTGCCAAACACGTGAACCCCGTGCTTGGTGAAAGATGTCTAGGCCAGGGGAGGTGCGAGCTGTGCTGTGGGGGAGCCTGAGCCAGGCTGATCCCGTGGGACTTACCAGGAACGGCTTTGATTCCATGTGCCTGACTCACATAGTGCAGTCTTTTGACTTAAAACAGATATGACAGGTTAAAAGGTTCAGAATCACCATTAAGCTAACCTCTCCTAAAATCTAGTTACGGCTACATCAGTCTCTCAGGTGTGGTGTTCAGGGCACCTCTGCTTCAGAGTCACCTGGGGTCTTTATCGAAAGCAGATTATTGACCCCTTATTCCGGGTTCACTCTGTCAGAATATCTGGGGGGAAATGTGTGGAAATCTACACTTTAATAACCTCCCCTAGTGATCCTTGACCCATAAAATTTTGAGGGCCACTCTTTTATGATTCCTTCGAGAAATTACTGATAATCAGTTAGGCATCTCTAGATGATTCTTGCGACTTAACATTCCTGATGCTTAAAAACAACAAAAAAGAATTCTGCGACATGCCTTAGTCTGAATTCAGAGGTTGACTTTCTTGCTCAGTAGTTTAGCCTGTACAAGGAAACCCTAAAATAACCTCTTCTTAGCCCCCACAAATTATGTAAATCTGAATCTATTTATCAATCTTGTTACAAACAGAAACACACCTACAATACACACATCTTTACATATTCACATAGGGAAAAGTGAATCTCAGAAAGAAGCCGTTTTCTTCTTTAATAGGAAGTCTAAGCTGCACTGCCATTAATATTTGGAATGAGGACAGTGGGCAGGACTGGAATATAACATGGGGGTTGGGGATACTTTCAGATTCCAGAAGAGGTTCCAGCTCTCCCTCAATATGGGTTAACTGCTTCGCCATGAGAGCTCTGCCAGCCCATTAGACAAGTGTAAACACAGGCAGGACCCTTAACTTCCCTGGTCCTCCATTCTTCACTGGTAAAGTTGGGTGAGTACCTTAGCAGCAGAAACTGTTGTTCAAACAAAATCTCAATCAGCGCGCAAAAACAAGACAAATGGTTCAGGTGGGTGACAGGCCAGTGGTGAGCAGGAAATAGCAATGGTGCCGATGGCGATGGTGCTGCTGGCAGGACGGGTACTGGTTACAGGGAGTCACAGGGCTAGGAGCTCTGTCTCCATTCACTATAGCCCTATGATCTCATCTGCAGTTTCCCCCAAAGAAACCCAGGATTTGGGGAAACATGGTATAATAAAACAGACCAGATGAATTAGAAGGTCTCCTGCATATTTAAAAGTTTATGATTCTAACACCAAATAGAATCATGCAATCACCTGACTACTAACAGTGACATAGAAACTCTACAAAATATAATAAAGTGACTACATGACATTAATTGAAAAGAAACAAATGTTTCTCAGCTGAGTGATTGTTCATATCCAGATGCACTGATGATACATAAGCCCAGACATAGAAAATGTGAGATGTGTCAGAGCAAAGCAACTAAAATGATTCAAGACACTGAACAGTCGGTGCTCAGCCCACATCATTTCTTACCTAGATTAAAGATAAAGCCATAGAACTTTCATTCCACCTCCAGTTTTCCCAATCTAATACTTTACTCACATGCCTGATAGAGGAAGATCTTTCTGAAACTCCAATTTGATTGCCTCAGTCCCCTGTTTAAAATCCTGCTGTCTTAAGGGTACAGTGAAAGCCCTGAGACCAGTCTGGACTTGTAGCTCAGGAGGAAACCTAGGGTCCAGCTAATAAAATGCCCATACGTATCCCCTACTCTCTTGTACTTTCCTATTTCACAGTTTTTATTTTTTATTTTTGTCTGAAATTCCCTTCTACCCTTTTTCTGAGTGACTAACTTCTATTCATCCTTCAAAATGCAGCCCAAGCATTGACTTCTGTAAGAAACTTCTCGGACTACCCTTTCTTCTAGCACTGGCTGAGTCAGGCCTTTCCTGTGCTCTTCCCCTGAGACCTCTGACCACCCAACATGGACAATATTCCTCCCTAAACCGTGATATCCTGGGTGCAACTAGATTCTGTTCCCCTTTGTACCTATAGGTCCTAGCAGATTGCTCTGGAGAGCATAGGAGCTTAAAAATTCCCTGTTAGGGGTGTGCCTGGGTGGCTCAGTCATTAAGCGTCTGCCTTTGGCTCAGAGCATGATCCCAGAGTCCTGGGATCGAGCCCCGCATTGGGCTCCTCTGCTGGGAGCCTGCTTCTTCCTCTCCCATTCCCCTTGCTTGTGTTCCCTCTCTCGCTGGTTGTCTCTCTCACTGTCAAAAAAATAAATAAAATCTTAAAAAAAATAAAAATAAAAATTCCCTGTTAGATGAATAAACAAATGCTCTGTGTGAATGGTAATTATTTTTGTTTCCATAAGATGAACCAGAGGAAATATAGGTAGGAATCACCCAAATTAAAAAAAAAAAAAATGAAACCTTAGAGAAAGTACTTGGTTGGATTTTTTTCAGAATTGCCTGTCTGGATTTTCTTAACTATTAAAAAAAAATCTGGGATCATGTAAGGCCACATCCATTCAGAGCCAGGCAAAGGACCCAAATAGTCTGCCAAATTCTTTTCCAGCTCTCAAATTTTATGAGCCTGAGCAGCATTGTTTGGGTAAAAGTCTTGTTCTTTGTGAATCAGGAGGAAGTTAAGATGTTTTGGATATTTACATAGAAACAAAGAATTTCAGAACTGGAAAGAACTTAGGCAATATTCTGTGAAGTGGTTTTCACGCTGTGTTCTGTGTGGTCCTTCTGTGCTAGGGCAGGAGGTATGAGAGAAAAGATGAGGAGCCCCTTTTCCTCTCGAACCAGAGCGCCATTATCTGTTTTGCACGTTGAGAGTACATGGAATGGAATATGGAAACTGAGACCCTGAGAGATTAAGTCACTTAGACAAAGACATATAGCTTCTCCAGAGACCAGGCTGACATTAAGTTTATGACCCCCTGACATCCACTGTAGATCTCTTTCCATTTTTCTGTGCAAAGCAGAAGAAAAGAGTAGGCTATTTACTTTACAGTCAAGGTACGTTAAAATCATGACTCTTGTTTTCAAACATCAATTTAGAGTTCATGCCATCAAATTAAAGAAGTTTGTTAACCAAGTTTAATTTGCTTTCACTAGGGAAGCAGCTGCCTTTCAAGATAATAAAATAAACACATACAATAATATTTGGTCAGCTGTGGCTTTTAATTTAAATGTTTGACTTAGTACAGTTTAGTCTGCTGGATTCCAAAATACTCTCTGCGAGAGAAGTGTATGCATTTTAAAGCATTTCAGATGTTTATTATGGTGTCCTAGGTCTGGCTGTCTTTCTATCACTCTGTATCCTCTGAGCAGACATGACTCTGCTTTAAGCAGCACATATTTTCTGATAGACTTGTTCCTTTCATTATCTAAAAATTTTATAAGAATGAGAAATAAAGGAGCGTCCACTTTCTTCTTTACTGTCTCTATAGTTTTGCCTTTTCTAGAATGTCATGTAGTTGGAATCACATAGTACGTAGCCTTGTCAGATTGGTTTCTTTCACTTAGTAATATGCATTTCAATGTCCTCCATGTCTTTTCCTGGCTTGATAGCTCATTTCATTGTTGAATAATATTCTATTTTCTGGATGGATTGTGGTTTATTTATTCACCTACTAAAGGACATCTTGGTTTCTTCCAAGTTTGGATGACAATGCATAAAGCTGTTATAAATATTTGCATGCAGGTTTTATGAGGATATAAATTGAGTGGGAACTTAAGTTTTCAACTCCTCTGGGTCATTTGGGAAGAGAATGTTTAACTATGTAAGAAACTGCCAAAGTGCCCTTCCAGTGTGGCAGGACCATTTTGCATTCTCACCAACGATGAATGAGCATTCCTAATGCTCCCCATCTTTGCCAGTATTTGGTGTTGTCAGTGTTTTGAACTTTGACCATTCTAAGAGGGGTTTAGTGGTATCTCCTTGTTTTAATTTGTGATTCCCTAATGATGTATGACGTTGAGCATCTTTTCATATGCTTATTTGCCATCTGTATACAATCTTGGGTAAAGTGTCTGTTCATATTTTTAAAACTAGATTGTTAATATTCTTATTGTAGGGATTTAAGAGTTCTCTGTATATTTCAATTACCAATTATCTGTCAGTTATGTTTTTTGCAAATATTTTCTCCCAAACTGTGGCTCATCTTGTCATTCTCTTGACAGTGTCTTCTTCAGAGAACATTATTTTGAATTTTAATGAAGTCTAACTTAAACAAATTTACTTTCACAGATCATAACTTTGGTATTATAACTAAAAAGTCATCACCAAACCTAAAGTCATCTTGATATTTTTCCTATACCGTCTTCTAGGATTTTTATGACTTTGAATTTCACATGATTTATTTTGAGATCTATCAATTATTTTTAGTTAATTTTTATGAAGGGTGTAAGGTCTCTATCTAAATATCTTGACTTTTTTTCTTTGTTTCCATGTGGATGTCCAGTTGGTCCAGCACCATGTGTTGAAAAGATTTCCTTTCTCCATTTAACTGCCTTTTCTTCTTCATTAAAAATCAAATGACTGTATTTGTGTGGGTCTATTTCTGGGCTCTCTGCTCTCTCCATTGATCTATTTGTCTGTTCTTTGGTCGACACTATACTGTCGAGATTACTGTAGCTTTATAAAAAGTCTTGAAGGTAGGTAATGTCAGCCCTTCATCTTTGTTCTCCTTCAATATTGTCTTGGCCTATTCTGGGTCTTTGACTCTCCATCTAAACTTTAATATGTTGATATGCACAAAATAACTTGCTGGGATTTTGATTTGGGATTACATTGAATCAATTCATCAAGTTGCGAATAGCTGACATCTTAACAATATTGGATATTTCTATGCATGAACATGGAATATCTTTTTACTTTGTTCTTCTTTGATTTCTTTCATCAGAGTTGTGTGGTTTTCCTCATAAATCTTGTACATATTTTGTTATATTTGTCCCCAAGCATTTTGAAATTTTTGTTGCTAATGTAATTGATATTGTACTTTAAATTTCAAATTCAAATTTTCATTGCTAGTATATAGGAAAACAATTGACTTTTGTATCGTTTTCCTCTTTAGACAGATGGGATCAAATGACTTAAAAATTAAATATGTTGCTCTAGCTATAATGAGCATCTCGAAAATTCTCCACTTCCTTCTGAGAAACAAAACCTGTGCATCTCAGGGTTATGGATAACATGCTGGCTACAAAGTCCTTGCAAGGCTTATCATCTAACGGACCGAATAGGATCCCAAGAAATTATTCAAGTCAGAGTTTTTAATTCCCAGTGAATTGATACAGGGTTATATGTAGTATGTTAGCTGTAAATCTAACCTACTATCAACACTTCAGACTTAGACACTCCCTACATCTAAAAGTTTTTGTTTGTTTTTAAACTCAAAAAGAAGAAACTAGAGATAAAGTTTATCCGCTCCATGCCACATGAATGTTTTTCTGCGGATGCTAGGATACTGAGGGGTACATCTTCAGCCCAGCCCAAATGTATTTCTGAAGGCTGTGTGGTGTAATATCAAATGTGATGGAGTCGTTGTAGATAATGCTGCTATAAACATCGGGTTGCATGTGTCCCTTTTAATTAGTGTTTTTTGTAATTTTGGGGAATATACCTAGTAGAGCAATTGCTGAATAGTAGGGTAGTTTTGTTTTTTTTTAACTTTTTGAGGAACCTCCATATTGTTTTCCATAGTGGCTGCACCATTTTGCCTTCCCACCAACAGTGCAAGAGGGTACCCCTTTCTCCATATTCTCGCCAACACCTGTTTTTCTTGTGGTATTGATTTTAGCCATCCTGACAGGTGTGAGGTGATATCTCATTGTAGTTTTGATTTTGTATTTCTCTGATGATCAGTGATGTTGAGTATCTTTTCATGTATCTGTTGGCCATCTGTGTGTCTCCTTTGGAAAAATATCTTTTCATGTCTTCTGTCCATTTTTTAATTGGATTCTTCATTATTGGGCTATTGAATTTTATATTTTGGATACTAACCCTTTCTTGTATGTGTCATTTGGAAATATCTGCTACTATTCCATAGATTACCTTTTACTTTTATTGATTGTTTCTTTCACTGCGCAGAGCTTTTCATATTGATGAAGTCCCAATAGCCACCTTATGGAAACAGCTCAAGTGTCTATTAATTGATGAATGAATAAAGAAGATGTGATATATACATCCAGTGGAATATTGCTCAGCCATAAAAAAGAATGAAATCTTACAGTGCCTGGGTGGCTCAGTTGGTTAAGCGTTTACATTCAGTTCAGGTCATGATCCCAGAGTCCTGGTATCAAACCCCACATCAGGCTCCCTGCTCAGTGCAAAATATGCTTCTCCCTCACCCTCTCCCCCGCTCCTTCTCTCTCTTGTTCTCTCTCTCTGTCTCTCTCACACACACACACACACTCTCTCTCTCTCTCAAATAAATAAATAAAATCTCTTTTTAAACAAAAAGAATTAAATCTTGCCATTTGCAATGACATTGATGGAGCTAGATAGTATTATGCAAAGAAAAATGTTTAGAACCTAATATTTTAGAACCTAGGTTTTACTAGCTGTAAGATCTTAAATTCTTTCACCTTATATTCTTTGTCACTTTCGCTATATAATGCAGATTATAAATGCTACTGCATAGAATCATCACGATGATTTCATTTAATATATACAATATCTGCTATGTAACAGGAGCTGGATAATTATTTACCTCTTTCCTTCCCTTGATATTCCAGAAAAACAAATAACTTGATTCAGTATCCAAAATTGTACAGTGAACTCCAGGTGACTAAATCTAGAGGAAGAAGTTTTGTCACTTTATTTTCCCCCTCTTTATGTTTTCAAAAGTACCTATGGAAGAAATAGAACATTGACTCTCAACGAATTGCTGCCTCCTGATCAGTACAAACAAGGGCAATGATGGTTGACTATACCCTGCTGTGCAGGGCAAACATGAACTCAATATATGCCAGAAATCGTGAATCAGAAAGCAAATTCTGTTTTACAAATAATAAATAACTGCAAAACAACTAAGAAACAGTCACTAGTTAGACAACCACTGTAATCTGCAGTTAGAGCCTATGGAATAAGCACCATTGTAGAGATGGCAACTTTAAGGTTGATATTTTATGAAAACTAGTGTCCTTTGTTTTCATGTCAGTTTGAAGATGGAAGACTATCCTTGAGGGCAAAACATGCCTTTCATATATTAGGGCTGCCTAGAGCATATTCTGGCACATTATATAAATATTAAGTTATCCCTATAATTAAAATGATGTCCCTTGGAATGAGGATGGAGGCACATGGTTATCTGAATAGCCTTGAGCTACTTTTGCAGTAAGTAGATTCTTACTTTCCTAGAATATGTAATGAATAATGTTGTGTTACAAGTAAGAATTAGTGGTTGAAATACAAAAGACATTTTGGGGGGATTATGTAATCTATGTTACAACTAAAGGTATTTATCATGATAAGTGCTAGTCAGGGTTGAATCATGGTAGGATATATGAGATCCATTTTTTTCTTAATGGAAATTATTATTTTATTAATACAGTGAATAGTAATTTAATAAATAATAAAAGAACACTAATATAAAGTGCAATTTTAATATTTTATTTACAATGCATGATTTTTGTTAAACAATTAGAAAATACTTTCAAGTTATTGAGAATACTTGGAAGAGGTTGTAATTATCAGAAACACATAATACACGTAAACATGAAGACCTTAATTTTGAAATTAGATTTTGGAGCAAGAAAATAAGTGTTCTTAAAATACAGGTAAATACAAAGAGTGTGCTTTGAATACAAAATATGTATTTTTAGAATATTAAGTCCTTAAGTTACTTTTTTCCATATACAAGTCCCAACATCTGGTTCCTATAACCAGTTCATGTCTATTAGATTTGTAATTATGTCAATTGTGTGAATGCCTGTGAATACTGAATCATTTGGTCAATCTTAGGAGTTTTTTTGGCAAGTATCTACTGTCCTTGGGGTTAAATTCAGCGTTCTTTTAAGTTAGAGAAATGAATGTCAATGAACTACCTGTAGTAAGACTACCACAGTAAAACAGGAAGCTCTGCATTGTTTTACCCAAGAATCTTTCTCCTATGAATGTGCCCATGGTGTTTTCCATGGAGATCATCTGTTACCAAGTTGTGAGTAAATTCCAACCTTTCTTCTTTGAAAATACTCTGTTCCTATTAAAACATGAGATGTTTCCTCCTTTGAAACAGATTGTGAACAGATCTGGTTGGACCCTTTTGAATATTTTTCATAGAGAAAAATGAAGACAAATTTAAATAAACTTCAGTTTCTGAGAAACTACAGGATGTCATCTATTCTAGACTGTCATTCATGAGCAATGACAGCTTCCTATTTATAAGCTCAGGGTAGTTCAGCCTCTGTAACCGGAAGAGGTGGTTCTGAAGCTCAGATACAAATGGATCCTGTGAATTTTCAGAAAATATTTCTCAAAGTCCCTTGGGAAAAATAAACTCGGGCCAGTACCAGCAGTTTGTGTTCCAGAAGACTCTGTATAAACCTAGTACAGGCAAGAAGTATCTTTCTTACTTTGCTTCTTAGTAGTGTACAAAGGTGGAGATAATTGTCACTTATAGACCCACCAACACCACCCCAAAGCCGAAAGCTTTTGGTTCACATCACCAAAATTCATAGTTTTTGTTGTTTTTAAAATGAGTAACACCAAATTTTTATTGCCAACAGGTCATGACATAGTCTAATGTAAGTGCAGAAACTATGAGTAATGAATCAAGGCTTAAAGCCTTGAAACGTAAAGTATAAACTAGATTAAGATGAATAATATCCCCAATTCATGATTGCAGATGACATTAAGAAAAGGCTTGCTATTACCACAGATGGCACAGCAATTAAATCAATGTATCAAAACACAACCCTACTCTTCTAAGTAATGTAATAATGACATTCATTTGAAATGTCTTATTTTATCATGAAAAAGATTCATTTGTGCAGTGTTTTTCCTTCTCTCAACTTTAATCTTCTTGGTGAGAGGGACAGTATTTCATTCGTTTTGTGGTGACCCTCCCTCTTAATCCTGCCTTTGACATAATAGCTATTCAGCCATATTTACTATATTCAATTGACTTTTATAAATCTGGGTTTAAAATGTTCAATATATATATATATAACATACTGGTGCAAATTATAAAACCTTTCTTGAAAACTGGCTAAAGCATATTTAGTTGTTAAACTTCTAGGGGAAAAAATGTGATTAGATGTGATCTACCTCCACAATATAAAATAGTGATAGGCTTCAAGTTAAAATAATGATTTTCTCATTTTTCAATATTTTTAATGTCTATTATAATTCTGTACTTTCTGAAAATTGATTATAATGAAGAGATCCTGGCCATTATAAAATTGTCATCTAGTCATAGGTAAAATAAATAGGAGAATTATGGTGATTCAAATACAGAAAGCATTTAAATTGGAAAAAAGATGAATTTACACTTCTAAAACATGTTAGTGTTCATTTTCTGTATTTTACGTTAAATTTTAATTTGCAGATACCTAAATTTAGATATATGTGTAGAACTGTAATCATCTTTATTAAACACTAGTTATTTATTGTTAAATATTTATAGGTAAAACCACAAATCTATGTATAACTTCATAGAAGTGATAAAAACACCCATGTAGAGTAGTGATTGGCCAATTATTCCTTCAAGAATTTCTGTTAATTTGCTAGTTTTCATGAGTTTGGGGTGAGACACCCTAGTAATGCCTTAAATCATATATGTCGAAACATATGGTTAAAAAAGTACTCTACCTTATCAGTCTTCAAGAACCCAGGAAGTATGCAATCGTAGAAGTGTTGTAGTAGGAACATTAAAATTTCAATATACATATTTTATTTAGTCTAAAAAAAAAAGAATAAAAACATTTTAAATATTCAATGTATAGATGTTGCTAACCCATTCAGTTGGTGAGGTACCATTCTGAAGATGTTCTGAGGGAAAAAAAATAGCATTTACAAGGTGGGAGGATTTATAGTAGTAACCTCACTTGTTCATTAACTGAAATATTATGATATATTTTACTATAATTTTGCTCAGCTAAGCTGGTTTATAAGTTATGTTTCCTATTTTTTTTAACTAATGAAGGTTCACCAAATAAATGCATGTTTTTTGTTTTTATTTTGGTTTCGGGGGGCAAGGGGCAGAGAGAGAGAGGGAGAGAGAGAGAGAATCTTAAGCAGGCTCCATGCCCAGCACAAAGCCTGACATGGGACTCGATCTCACAACCCTGAGATCATGAATCTGAGCCAAAACCAAAAGTCGGACACTTAATCGACTGAGCCACCCAGGAACCCCAATCATGGGTTTAATATATATATCCCTTAAAAAGAAAAACTACAGTGAAGACAGTATTGCCATGCACATAAAAGCAAAATACAAGAAAATACTCATGCTTACCATGGCTCTATGTAAGAGCTGTTTCTGCTTCACAAAATGAATAGCAACTAATGACAACATCAAACCTCACAAAAAGTTGGTCTATTAGTGGGAATTTGTCTTGCAGGATCATCTTTTATTTTACAGAAACAAATTTGAAAGCAATCGTTCAGAAAGTTTCCATCATTTTGTGGCTCAAGTTCATGTTTACTTATCAACTACGAATACACTTCTCTGCACTTTGGAACTAGAGAATAGAATTATCTAACCTGTTTTTAAAGTCAGAACCCAAGATTTCCATGAGCTTTGAAACTTTTTGTTAAATATATTAAAATGCCACATTATTCCAAGTAATTTTCAAGGACAGCCAATTATCATAAGAAAATTTATTATCCACATTTCAACCAGAACCTATGATAATTGGTGGAGAGGATTAAAAATAAGTATCATAGTCTCTCAGCCAATGATGTAAATCTTACAGTGGGAACTGTGTATTTTGTGTGTGTGTAATATCTTTTCTAAGCTGTGAAAACCATTAACACTAAGCGTTAAATGGAACTAGAAACAGACCTTAAAATTTCAATACTTAGTAATATCTTTAGTAAGCCAACATTTTCAAAATAGAAAGGCGTATTTAATTATGTTGCTCTTTCTAAAAAAGAGTATTACATTGTTGAGTAAAGAAGAGTTTTATATAATAATTAAATTAAGTATTCTAAAAAATAGGTTTCATTTATTTCTCATACTTTTAAATTTTTATCTTTGTTTTTTAACAAATACATATTGTCATGCATATTATGTAATATATTAATACATAGCATATAGACACAACATGTACTATAGATGTGCACTCTCATATATACAAAAATTTATGAATAAAATTGTAAAACCAAAAGTCTAGTAACCCCTGCTCTAAGTAACGGAGTGGTATAGTAAATCCAGCCCTGAGAAAAATCTATGAAATAAACAAAGTTTATGTTTCATGCATAATTAACATCATTCCAACTGGGGCTCTTAGTCTCCTGGTGGTTATCCAGGATTCTCTTATTGCTCTTAATTATACCATTATATAGTCTTAAGTGATCAAAATAGACACAGAAGGGAAGTACCATTGCAAACTACCATTTGTTGAGTGATTTATGTATTCATTGATGTCTACTATTTGTCAGGAACGTTCTAGTCTGTGAGCAGCAGACAAAAATTCTGCCCTCTTAGAGTTTACATTCTAGTTAGAAGAGAAAAAATTTGATTAGAAAAGTACATAAAATATAATATGTTCGGTGATAATAATTACTAAGGAGAAAAATAGAGCATGGTAGGGAATAGAATGACAGCACGTGGACTGTACTATAACTTTAGGTAAAATATTTATTCAAAGAACTGAAGATAATATAGGAGCAAAGTATATGGAATATCTTGGGCAGAAAGATCTTATGGAAAGAGGAAAGCAACTATAAATGTGCTAAGACATGAGGATGCTTAGTATGTCAAAAACATTCAGGATGGGATGAGTGAGGGGGAGAGTAGAAGGAGATGAGGAGGAGGAAGATACTGTAGAACTTTAGGCCATTGTAATTTTTCTCTTATTTTTCTCATAGTGAAATGGGAAGCCATTGGGGTGCGTTGAGCACAAAAGTGTAATTATCTGACTTGTATTTTAACAGGATGAACATGATTGTTACATTGATAACAGACTAGAAGGGGACAGGTGCAGAAATAGGGAGACCAGAGGCTTTGCAATCATTGGGTCAGCAGATAGATGGCTTAGACTAGAATGGTAGCAGGGAAGGTAATGAAGAGTGATTTGATTGTGGATGTATCTATATATAAAGCCAAAATATGTATCAGTAGTTTGGCTGTGGAATATTTAAAGAAAAGAGAAGACAAAGGAAAGAAAAAGAAAGATAAAAGAAAAAAAAAAAAAAGAAAGAGGAGAGCCAAGGATGGCTTCAAAGTTATGGACTTAAACAACTGAAAGAATAGAGTTGCCATTTACTTAGATGGAGAAGACTGAGAACGGCAGATTTTAGATGAAGATCAAGAGCTCAGCCTTGCTTCTTTATTGTTTAAAATGCCTTTTAGACATCCAAGGGGAGATGTTAAGATGATAATGCCATACAAGTCTGAAGTTCAGTATCTGGTGGAAGGGATCTGAACTGAAGATTAAAAAGAAATTATCAGTACAGATGTCATTTAAGCTAGGAGACTAGATGTGATAACCAAGAAAATTAGTAAAGGAAGATAAGACAGGTCTGAGGATTGAGGCTTGCAGCCCTCCAACACTTAGAGGTTAGAGAAGTGAGGAGGAACGAGAATGGAGACTAAAAAGGAGTAGCCAGAAAAGTAGAAGGAGAACCAGGAGAATGATATATTGAAAGCCAATTAATCAATAGGGCTCAACTTTGTCAATACTACAGATAGGTCAAATAAGATAAGAAATGAGAACTGACCATTGGGTCTAGAAATGAATGCAACTGGTGAACTTTAAAACTATATTTTCAGTAGAGTGATGGGGACAAAAGGTTGGTTGGTGTGGCTTTATGAGAGAACGAGGAGAAAACTTTGGAGACAGCAAGCATAGACCCCTGTTTCTAGGAAGGAAATAAGGACACATATGCTTGTATGTGAATTGAAGTGTTGCTGGAAAGCACTGAAGTCTTTTGTTGGCCTTTACATTCTTAAGAGTAAAAAAAAGTAGAAGAAAGTTGGGCATGAGGCTATGGAAGGAGATTTTGGAGTTTAGAGAAGAAAAAAAGAAAGTATGAAGTAGCATTCAGGATCATAGTAGCAAAAATGGACCATGCAGTATTTCTTCCGATGTATCCATCTCAACAGTTGCAGGTACAGAGAAGGTAGAGAAACAGATTTAACTCTAGTGTGGATTAGCCAAGAGAGTATGGTGAAACTAGAGAGGGGCAAAGGAGTTGAGACTACGTGCAAAAGAGAGATTAAAATTACTGACCATGGACTTCATTATGGTGATGCAAAAGCCTCAGGCCATACAATTTCTCATTTTTCCTTCATTCCAATGCTATTAATATTTTAGGTGTTTGTTTTATGGGACTATATAAAGTATTAGAAAATATTTAACATCTGGGGCACCTGGATGGCTTAGTCAGTTGAGCATCCAACTCTTGATCTCATGGTCATGGGATGGAGCCCTGCGTCTGCCTCTGGGCTCAGCGGGGAGTCTGCTTGAGATTCTTCTTCTCCCTCTCCCTCTACCCTCCCCCAACTCTCATGCACATGCACTCTCTCTCTCGCTCTCAAATAAATAGATGAATCTTGGTTTTTTTTTAAAGATTTTATTTATTTATTTGAGAGAGAGAGAGTGAGCAAGAGAGAGAGCACAAGTGGGGTGAAGGGCAGAGGAAGAAGCAGACTCTTCACTAAGCAGGAAGCCCTGCAGTACTCGATCCCCAGACTCCAGGATCATGACCTGAGCCGAAGACAGATGCTTAATCGGCTGAGCCACGCAGACACCCCAAATAGATGAATCTTAGGAAAGGAAAGGGAAAAAGGAAAGGAAAGGGAAGGGGAAAAAGGAAAGGAAAGGGAAGGGAAAAAGGAGAGGAGAGGAGAGGAGAGGAGAGGAGAGGAGAGGAGAGGAGAGGAGAGGAGAGGAGGAAAGGAAAGGAAAGGAAAGGAAAGGAAAGGAAAGGAAAGGAAAGGAAAGGAAAGGGAAAGGGAAAGGGAAAGGGAAAGGGAAAGGGAAAGGGAAAGGGAAAGGAAAGGAAAGGAAAGGAAAGGAAAAAGAAAGGAAAGGAAAGATTTAGTATCCTTCTGCCCCAGACCCTAAATATCAGTAGCACTTCACCAAAATTAAAGGAACAGTATGTAATCCTTAACAGTTTTTTAACCCCATTGCATTTTCTTCTTTTTTGAAATAGACTTTTTTTCTATTTGCTCCAAACTGCAAAGATAGTTTATATAATTTCAAAATGCTTATATGAACACAAAAACCAAACCAATCATCTAATTATTTGCTATATTCAGAACAGAATATTCCAACAAGGAAAATATAGGTTAATGTTTTGAAATTATACTTTATTGGACACACCAGAATTTTTATCAGTCATTCAAATAGTTATTTTATTTCTTAGATATATTAATAATAGTAATAATGAGCAATAATGAAATGAATCTATAATAATAAACTCCTAACAAAGCTTAAGACCAGATGGCTTCAGAGGTTACTTCTATGAAACATTTAAAGAAGAGTTAATACCTATTCTACTCAAACCATTCCAAAGAATAGTAGAGGAAGGAAACCTTCCAATTTCATTCTATGAGGCCATTCTTACTCTGATACCCAAACCAGATAAAGACTCTACAAAAAAAATAAATAACTATAGACCAGGATATATCTGATGAACATAGAGGCAAAAATCCTCAACAAAATATTAGCAAACTGAATCCAACAATACATTTAAAAAATCATTCACCATGATCAAATAGGATTTATCCCTGGGATGCAACAGTGGTTAAATATTCACAAATTAATCGACGCGATACATCACATAAGGAAGAGCACAAAAACCCTATCATCATTTCAATAGATGCAGAAAAAGCATTTGACAAAGTACAACATCCATTTATGATGAGAACTCTCAACAAAGTAGATTTGGACGGAACATACATCAACATAATAAAAGCCATATATGAAAAACCCACAGCTAACATCATACTCAATGGTGAAAAACTAAGAGCTTTTCTCCTAAGGTCAGAAACAAGACAGGATGTCCTCTCTCACCACTTGTATTCGACATATTACTGGAAGTCCTATCCACAACAATCAGACAAGTAAAAGAAATAAAAGGCATCCAAATTGGTAGGGAAGAAGCAAAACTTTTACTCTTTGCAGATGATATGATACCAAATGTAAAAAAAACCTAAAGACTCCACTAAAAAACTACTAGAACTGATAAATGAATTCAGTAAGGTCACACGATGCAAAATCAATCAACAGAAATCTGTTGCATTCCTATACAGTAATAAATGAAGTAGCAGAAAGAGAAATTACGTGTTATGAGTACATTTAATACGATGAGCAGTGAGTAATGTATAGAATTGTTGAATCACTATATTGTACACCTGAAATCAATAGAACATTGTTAACTACATTGGAATTAAAATAAATTTAAAATAAATAAAATGGTAAAATAATAATTAGTAATAACTAGTAATAACTAGTGATTGAAATATATCGAGTATTAATATGTATATCTGGAATGTGGTAAGTATTCCCATATATACCTGGCACAGTACTAATTGTTTTACCTGAGCTATCTGATTGGATCTTCACACAGTGCTCTGAAGTATGTATTATCATTATTCCTCTTATAGAGCAAACAGTATAAAAATGTGCTTAATACTGGGAGAATGGAGGAATGTTTTGCAGTATTATAACATGGCTGTTCACTTTTCATCTGTATACATTGGCATTGAGTAGTTTCCAGCTGCTAAGGTAACACTGTAGAGTGTATCTTTTTTTCCAGGCATAAACACACTTTATTCCTTTGTCCTATAGTTCCTGAAACGCTTATGCACTTTCTTCCAATCTTTCCTTTTACTCTGCTGATTAAAATTGAGACGTTAGGCTTTCTTTTAAAACAAAAAGCAAGCCAATGGAAGATACGCCCTCCAAAATATTGTTTAGTGCATCTTAAACATAAAAGGATTTAGCTGCTTAAAGGAAACTAACATCTGAAGTGGCATGTATTAAATATTAGTGATATTTACTTATAAGGGAATAGATATCATCTACCTCTATGTAGTTACCATTCCTGTATCAGTACATATATATGGAGCTCCAAATACATTACACAAAAATGATATAGAAGGAATAACGGTCACTAAGATCCCCTTGATTGAAACTGCATCATACAATGTTCTTGCCTTTTAGTTCAGTAACCTGAGAAATATAGCTGTCTATTTAAAGAAGACATTTTCTTGTTTGGCAGAATATTACGATCACAGAGCGTATGTACAATATGGTCTTAATTTGTGTCTCTCTGTGCTAGGCTTAGAAAAGTCACTTTAAGTTTTACTTAATTTATTTTGGAGTTTAACTCTTACTTTTGACATGATTTGTATTCTAAGGAGATCTCAGCTTCTTCCTGCTTGAAATTCAGCAAAATGACTTTGGATACATGGAACAAGTATATGCTCTTATTATAGCTATGTCTGCTAGGGCTATAGTCCTTTTGTTAGAAACCTGCCAAAGTTTTCAGTGCAAGCCTTTCGTTTCTGGGTATTATGATTTAATCTGCTAACTGCTATTGCTCCCTAAAAACGGTGCAGCCATCCTGTATCTTAGAACAAAATCTATATATGCAAGTTTCTTTTTCTTTCTCTCTACTTCCCCTCCCTGAAATATTTTGTTTTTGTTACTTCAAAATTATTGTCACTGCAACTGATTGTAAATTGCAAATTTGGGTCTGTTTGGAGAGCTGGTGAATAGTGGCCCCTCAGGAATTTCCTATATTGTCATATGAGGTAGGCTGTATAATGATCCCTCTAAAATATGTCCGTATCCTAATCCCCAGAACCTATAAATATGTTACTTTACATAGCAAAAGGACTTTACAAATGTGATTAAGTTTGAGGACCCGGATATTATCCTGGGTTGTCCAGGTGGGCCCAATCTAATCACATAAGGCCTTAAAAGTGGAAGAGGAAGGCAGAAAGGGGAGTCAGAGTGATGTGACAATGGAGGAGGAGGAAAGAAAGATTCGAAGCCTGAAAGGGACTCTGTCCATCATCATTGTTTTTGAAGATGAAGGGGTCCATGAGCCAAGAAATGTGGATGAGCTCTAGAAGCTAGGAATGGGCATTGGCCAATACCCAGTAAAGAAATGGGAACGTCAGTTCTACAACCATAGGAACTGAATCTACCAACAATCTGAATGAGCAAGAAAATGGATTCTCCCACAGAGCCTCCAGAAACAAATGGAGCCCTGCTGACACCATGATTTTAGGCATTGTACCCTAGTGAGACCTATGTTGGAATTCTCCCCAACAGAACTGCGAGATAATTTTGTGTTGCCTCTGGCTGCTAAGCTTGTTATGAAAGCAATAAGAAACTAATACAGTATAGATGGATGCTTCTAGCTTTGGGTAGAAGAAAGTGGGAGTTCTTTTTGACAAGACAAGGAGGAGATAATGGGATGAAAAAAAAATCAGTAGAGAAGATGTCATGGGGTGTGTCCCTATTGATGAGGGACTAAAATAGATTTGCTTTGGAGATGTGAAGGGGCCTAAGAACTATTCTAACTGGGCATCAGTGTCAGACTTCATTTCTATCCATGGATTTGTGAGGCCTGAAAGTATGTGCATTATGTTAAAAGAGACTATGTATCATTAGAATAGCCTCAAGTAATTAATGTCCAAATAGTCAGGCATTTTAAATGATGTATACACAATGCTCTACATATAAATGGAAACCCAAAAAGTGAATCACCCATCGTAATAATTCTACCAGTCTAGCTATTTGTTATTATGTAGAAGGCCCTCAGAGGCCACCTGGTCTTGCTAATTTTTAGGAGCTTTTCACTTATATCACGGAGTCAGGATGTTGAAAGTATAATAAAAAAAATGGGAGGTAAATTGAAAGAAGAATGTGTAGTGGTATTTCTTCTCCATACCCATGTTACACAGATCTTGTTCAACTTAGGATGGGGTCATGTCCCGATAAACCCATTATGAGTTGAAAATATCATTCTGTCAAAAATGCATTTAATACTCCTAACCTGTGGAACATCATAGCTTAGCCTGGCCTACCTTAAACATGTTTAGAACTCTTACATTAGCCTACAGTTGGACAAAATCATCTAGCACAAAGCCTATTTTACAATAAAGTGTTGAATATCTCATGTAATTTAGTGAATAAAAATGAAAGGGAAGAACAGAATGGCTGTATAAGTACAGAATGGTTGTATCGGTTGTTTAATTACAATCGTGTGGCTTATTGGGATTATTGGGATCCATGACTCACACTTGCTGCCTGGCATCATGAGAGAGTATTGTACCCATATCACTAGCGCAGAAAAGAGATCAAAATTCAAAATGTGAAGTGCAGTTTCTACTGAACGCATGCATATCCCCTTTGCACCATCGTAAAGTCAAAAATTGTTAAGTCAAACCATCATAAGTTGGGGGCCATCGGTATTGGAGCTATATAGTAAGAACTCCATTAACATGGATATAGTTTAAATTGGATCAGTAGACTTTATTAAAACAACAAACTGTTTAAGAGAGTACATTTATGAGTAGTTGGGAAATCAAAACTGCATTTTTATAATGAAGCCATATTGATGTGAATAAGTCAAAATTCATATGCTCATTGTTAATTACATATGTACTTTCATGCTATTTAGGAAACTCAATTACATGGAATGTATTTTAAATATTCAAGCGTTAAATCACCTAGGTCATATACTAGGAAGCAGAAAACTCATCATTGGCTCTGTGTCTTCATTTTTTTTTTTTTTTTTTTTATAATTTAAAGCCATTTTTATTTTTACTTGAAATATGATCCATGCTGCTCAAACATCCGTCACAAATCATTACTGTGTGGCTCTGTGTCTTCATGAAACCATATATATATATATGGAAAAATTGCCAATCAACTCAACTGAATCCATCCCAGGCTCATTTGTAGCCTACTACAAATTCTGGCCTATGTATTTGAGTGAACAAAATGTAGTAAATTAAGTTAGTCTTGTTCTAGTTAATTTTAGACATAAATGTATGATTTAAAAGAACTGGAAGTAAAATCTTAAACATCTCTCTGAAATGTTAAAAAGATAATTTCATAATTTTAACCTTTACAAGAACTTACTGACTCATCTGAGTATGTGTTACATTCACTATTGAATGCTCACATGGACGTGAATGACCAGCAAGAAAATTCCAGGGACTGGGAAGCTCAGAACCAACTGAACTGAATAAAAGAAACATTAGATATTTCAATGTATTGAGTTTGTCAACGAAAAGAATGGGTTCTTTCCAATTATTATGCTACTAGAGTATCCATAGTTTTGGGTTGTTTTGCTTTGCTCTATCGGCCATCATGAGAAGCCAATGACTTTTAACAAAATGCCTCAAAGATCCTTTGTGCTCTTGCTTTCTCCCCTCACTTGCTGTGTATGTGAGCACCTCTCCAAAAGAGCAAACTTTGCTTCTCCTCACCTTTTTCATCTATTGACAAAACTACCAGGCTTCTCTAACGTCCTATCTTTAATTTAAAAAAGAGAGGTTTATATTTTTGTAAATTGCACCCAAACAGAAATATGTAATTCTCTTTGCTATATCCTTGGATTTGTTGCTTTTAACTGGGCCAAGCCTAACACCAAGCCATATATAAAACTATGCTTATTAAATTACCTAATAATAATAATAATAATTATAATTATAACAGAATTTTATTTGATCAAGAAAAATCACATTTTCTTGAATGTTAGATGTATAAAAATAAGATATTAGGAAAAGTTAATAAAATGATGAATGTGCTTGCCTGATAATTATGATACACTTTAACCTTTCTTCAATTCTCATTAGTTAAATATAATGTAACTCTAAAAATGTCTATTATGACATTAATTTGTAAAAAATTTATTATGCAAAGTATCTTGCATAAAGAATACTTTGAATGTTCCTTCTCATTTTTAAACTTTTTAATATATTTAAAATATATCATCAGATTTGAGCACTTTTTTAGAAATAGTGAAATTCCTTCTGTTTTAGGTTGTTTATTTGATTCTTTTAAAAATTATTTGATTCTTACTATTTTTAAGATGTTTATTTTTTTAAAAAGATTTTATTTATTTATGTGACAGACAGCCAGCGAGAGAGGGAACACAGCAGGGGGAGTGGGAGTGGAAGAAGCAGGCTCATAGCAGAGGAGCCCGATGTGGGACTCGATCCCGGTACGCCGGGATCACGCCCTGAGCCCAAGGCAGACGCTTTAACGACTGCGCTACCCAGCTGCCCCAAGATGTTTATTTTTAACATATTTAACATGATTAAACAGGGAGGCAATCTTATTAGTATATTTTCTTAGAATTGGTTGCTAATTAGAAATGCTCCTAATTTCATCTTATAGCTATGAAACTATTCATACCATTAGTTTTCCCCAGCAGTTCTTTGTTATAATTGAAAATTATGACAACATATCATGAATTTCTTCTTGCATTTGAATATTCATATTACTGGATACTTTTTTATTGCTATGCGAGCAAACAACTGTAGTAGCAATAGACTTTAATGCATTACTCAGTCTCTGAAATGTGAGGAAAGAGGAGGTAAACATTCAGCAAATAAATTGTACTGAAGATTAAAAAATAAATACTAATACTCTCTTAATCTTATATTTATAAACAGAGCCTGTGCCAAAGGAATATTTTAAAAATTCGTCTCCTGAGAGAGAGACCAGATACACACACTCAGACACACACATACTTTTCAAAAATTCTGAAACCAGAAAATGTTTAGTTTTCACTCTGTGACCACAGTGTGGTCAGTATAAATTAAAAATAATAAGTTAGAAGACCACTTAAAAACTTAAGAACATGTTATAAAATAACTATTCTGACCGCAAAAAATTAAAGTTACAACTATAATTCTGAAAACAAAGTATCAGAAAGCCAAAACTCTGAGGTGAAGCAAAAGAAGTATTCAGGAGTAAATCTAAAGTCCTAAATGCTGGGACGCCTGGGTGGCTTAGTTTGTTAAGCGTCTGCCTTCAGCTCAGGTCATGATCCCAGGATCCTGGAATTGAGCCCCGCATCAGGCTCCTTGCTCAGTGGGAAGCCTGCTGCTCCCTCTGCCTGCTGCTAACCTGCTTACACTCTCACTCTCTCTCTGACAAATAAATAAAATCTTAAAAAAATAAAGTTCTAAATGCTTTCATTATAAAGTGAGAAGAGTAGGAAGAGGAAAGGAAGGAGAAATAAATTAAGTAACAATTCTCTCTCTCCCTTTATCCCCGACCTGAGAACAATTATTTTATTCATATTTATTCATCTTTAGATCTTTGAAATCTATCAGTTTTAAAAACGTGGTTTATATATTAAGTAAATGTTTAGTGAATGAATGGAATTTAAAAAACTGACTCAGAAAAGTAATCGTGCAAAGCCAATTATAAAAATAATATATAAAAAGATGACACAATTATAGCTCCAAAGAAGGATCATTTAAGAAAAGCAAAGCTATAGAACAGCATAGCTTTTGACTGGAGGTGGCTGAACTTATTAAACTAGCCAATGGTGCTTAACCCGTATTGGAGAAAATTAAGATCTAGAGTTTTCCAGTTATTCATTGCTGAGTGACAGACCAACTCAAACTTTATAGTGTATGTTAACTATTTTAATATGCCTATAAATGTTACAGTAAGGAATTTGGACAGGGCATTGCAGGGATAGGTACTCTTTGCTCAATGACATCTTGTGGCCCAGCAGAGCAGACTTGAATGGTTGTAGGGGAGTTGAAGAAGCTGGAGACTTCTTCATGTACGTGTCTAATGCCTGGAATACAAAAATTCAAAGGTTGGACTCACCTGAGACAGATATCCCATGGATGAACAATAAATGCAGTTTGAGCTTTCTCCAAGCATGGTGGCCTCAAGGTAATTGGCAGCATGGGGCTCCAATAGAAAATGTACCCAGATAACAAGGCAAAAGCTCAATGGTTTTTAATGACCTTACCTCAGAAGTTGCACACATATCTCTGCCATTATTTGCAATTTGGCCTTGGACAGATCGTATATAATCTCTGGCCCTATGTGTTCTTAATGGTAAAGTAAGTGCTTTGGAGCTAAATAATAATAATAATAATGATAATAATAATAATAATAATAATAATAATAAGTCTTTTGATAGGTGAGGAACTAAATGAAGTTAGTAAGATTTTCAGTCAATTTCTGTATGATTACTTTCAGAAATACTGCTTAGACTCTAAAGTGATGCAAGCTTGTTTATATTATTGAACTGCTTGTTATTGAATAAATGGCTACTGAAAATCAGATGGTGATGCATGTAGGTTTTTTTTATTATGCACTTTTAGTGAATTTCTAAGAAATAGCTAATATTTTAAAATGTCTCATTTCTAAGCATTATATGAGTGACCTAAATGATTTGATTTAGGAGGTAAATGTCAATATTTTTATGTCTCAGCAGCCAGAGCATGGATTGACTCGAGGAGATGGTTTTCATCTCCCTTAGTGCGGGGTGGGGGGAGGGAAAGTTGCTGGGAAATGGACCCAAAACCTTCTGTAATTTTGCTGTTGCCATTTACAAAGTATACGAACTACTATCCGTTTAATTGGAAGTATTTTATATTAGTGTAATAGCTGAAGATAGCCTTCTGTTTTAACTGATAACACAAGTTTTATGCTTTTCCACATGCCAAGATATAAATGGTAGCTCAATGAGAAAACCTGATGAAGAGCTAGAAAATTAATGAGACATAAAAGCTTTTGACTCTGACCTTGAGATGCAGTTCGGTATTTATGATGTTAAATTACTTGCCTTCTTTTAAATGGAGAAACAGCTGGTCTGTGTGGGAGGGATGTTCAGTTATGGTTGAGAAGAAAAAGAAACAACAGAAATTTAAAAACCTTGTAGAAATCGTATATAAAATGAAGTACACACAGCAAAATTCAATGCAATATGTTAAAGTTCACAAAATGCACAGAGGTTGCCCCCCCACCAAGAAGTATACAGTTGTTGCGCTAATGTAAAGTACATGAAGAAAATAAGTGTCCAAAGCTGCATAAATATGGCACCCCCACGAGAGTGTGAGAAAGTGTGTGTTTCATGTTGTGATTGATAGGACTGCTTCTATGGCCCTCTTTGAACTCTTAGCAGGAACTTTGGAGTGTCCTGAGGGTCTGTCTGCCTTTATATGGCAGGAAATCTGTTTTCTTAGAAAATAGTAAAGATCACTGTTTGTACTCCCTTTGTACCTACAGTTTATGGGAATTGGGGAGCTTAATAGAAAAATTGCAGACTTTCTCATATAGCTTATGAGAAATGCTCAGCTTCATTTTGAAATTTTGGCCATTGTTTTTCCTTGACTTATAGTATAGTTTTCTTTTCTTTCTGTCTTTTATCCTCTTCCTTTTCCTCTTTTCTTTCTTTTTTCTTTTTTTTTTTTTTTTGGCTTTTTTTTGTTTTATTTTTTTTTAGTTGGGGAGGCCACAGTCTGACCTCCTATTAGCAAATGTCTGATGAAATTTATAGAATTTGGTGAGGATATTTTAGCCTAATGATTTATCTACTGGAAACAAAAAAGGAGTGAGGGGGAAAAAATCTGAAATACCATGTAATATATTTACTTGAGTGCTATAATTTCTGCATATTAGAGGGTTTCCTTACTGAAGCACAAAGTCTTGAACGTCTAGTTGAAATCATGTGACCTGATAGGCACCAGATTTCTATTGTCATTTAAGTCAGGGGATTTTAGAACTAAAGGTATCAAATAATAAAAGTGTGAATATATGTAGTCTCTAAAATGTGTTAATGGTACATTGTATACATCTTAACACAGTAAAATAAGCAGGGAAATTGTTAGAATTTGCACAGTAGAGTTGATTTATATATATATGAATATTTATATATATGAATATACACACACATCTGCATACACATATATAATTTTTCCCTCATTTTACACAAATGGTTACATGGCATACATATTACAAAAGCACATTATAGTTGTTTTACTTAATATAATCAAGATAATTCCATATTAATGAATAAAGATCGTGTGTGTGTGTGTGCGCACGTGCGCATGCACTATGTGGTTGTTTTATTTGATTGGTTGGTTATTTGTCTTTTGTTGAATGGATGTACCCAGATTTGTTCAGCTCTCATGAAAGAGGCTAAACATTGGCTCTGGTGCTAGGCTTTGAGATTCAAATCCTGGTTTCACCACCTGTCAGCCTTACAACCTGAAGCAAGTTATGGAATCTCTCAATGCTTCAGTTTTTCTCATCTTTAAAATAAATGTGATAATCGTAATATACCTATTACCTAAGGCTGTGTACATATTGTTTGAGGGATTAAAAAAGTTAATGGGTATAAAACCACTTTGCAGAGTGGCATCGCCATCATTACCCTTATTAATATGTCAGTAGCAATCACCATTGATGGACGTTGGTCTATCTTCAATATTTTCCTACAAACGTTGCAGTGAATAATCATGTGCCTCGTTATATCCTATATGTGCAAGTATAGCTATTGGATAAATTCTCAGAGCTAAAATTGTTATGTCAAAGTGTATATGCATTTGTAATTTAAATAGACATTGTCAAATTGACCGCATAGATTTTTCACCTACTACCACAAAGGCATGAAAGTACTTGTTTCCCTAATCCCCTCAGTAATAGATTATGCTATCAGATTTTTAGATCTTTACTAGTCTGATGAGGAAAAAATAGTATTTTAGAAAAGTTTACTTTGTTTTCTTATTATTATTAATGAAGATAGTATGTTTTCATGTTTCAGCAACCATAGTATTTTCTTTTCTACACAAGTACTTCGATTCAAATTAGCAAACCTATTTTGAATTTACTGAGTTCACAAAATAATTAGGAGGGAAAATGAAATAATGTTTCGTGAAATTCTGTATGCCTGGTCTAGAACATGGAGAATAGGTTTTACATAGTTCCTCTCATGCATTCTTTATAAAAACATTTCAAGGTGATATTTTCATTCTCTTTTAGACACAACACAAAGTAAACTTCAGAATTAAATTACTTTGCCCAAAGTCACACAATAAAATATATGGACTAAGATATCTCTAATAGGTCGGTCTTATTCTGAAGCACATAATCTTTGCATCATAGACACCTTGCACATTGAGAGTGTGTGTGTGTGTGTGTGTGTGTGTGTGTGTGTGTGTGACAGTCTTGGGGGGGAGTATTTTAAAAAGCATAAATCAAGAATGCATCTCAGTATCGCTAAAGTAACAGTATGACTGTGTACAGCTTAACCTCTTAAAGCCTCAATTTCCTCGTGTCTACAATATAATAACAATCATAAGCCTATACTATAAGATTTTTGGAGATTCAATAAGATGATGCAAAAAGTGCTATTTAAATTCTAAAGTTCAATATAAATATTAACTGGATTTTTTATGGCTCAGCAATTGAGTCCCCTTAAATTTTGAGACGTACCATATTTTTTACATTATCTTTATCTTGCATAAAAGTGGCAAATGTTTTTATCCTCAAGCTTAAAAAGTCCAAATCATACTGATGTATCCCAATGGTATGATGATCATCAGAGAATCTTGCTCTGAATAGTTACAAAATGTTGGAGATTGTTTTCCGTAATGGCAACAATAACAAAACAATGGTAGCAGCAAACCTTTACTAAACATTGATAAAGTGTCAAGCACTATTCTAGATTGTTCAGTTGAGTTCTCATGACAACCCTATGAGGCATTTACTTTTGCATCCTCTCCATTTTCCAGATGCAGACTTGATATAAAGAAAGATTAAATAATTTGCTGTATCTAGTTACACACAGCTGATAAGTGGCAGAGCTGACTATTCCCTGCTTCCCCAAGAAGACTAGCTCTAGAATCCATAGTCTTTCCCACTATGCCGTTCTAAATCTCTGATACTATCTATGCAAGTAGTATTCTCTTAATGAAATGTGTTGCCCTGTCATTTAAATGCTTTATTTCTAAAACCACAGAGTAAGGAACAGGTGTATATAAAGCTAATTACTATCCTGGTACTCTACAAATTAAAATTGAAAAGGGTTACCCTGATGTTTAATTAACCAACTATTAGTAAATTAGCTGTAAAATTTAGCATGGTGGAATTGCACATTGCCCAGTGATATCAGATCTAGTCCAAACTCTTAGCAGATGGAGGCATTCTTTCTCCATCATCCAAGGCAGATGGACCTCTATTCATATATCTATAAGGATATGGACATCCTTCAAAGCTCATTCCACTTTCAACAGTTCTAGATATCAGAAGTTAATTTTTATGCAGGATCAAAAGCATCCTTCCCCCCCCCCCACTTCCTTGTATAGAATCCATTTTTATGTGACAAAGAGAACAAGTTTTCTTTTTATTATACATGATAGACCTTCAGACATCAAAGAAAACGATCATGTTTTTCTTATGTCTTCTATTTTTTAAGGTTAAACATCCCCATTACCTTTCTAAACCTCTTGTTCTGCTTTTAAAGCTATCAGCATCCTGGTCACACCTCTTTGGATGACCTCTAATTTGTCAACTACTCCTTTAAATGGTGGTGTCAAGAGTGTGCTCTGACTAGTTATGACTGCAGTTGGCTCATTGCTTCCTGTAATCTGTATGCTAGGTGTCTTTTTAATACAGAGAGTACATTGTTTGCCAATATATCAGAACATATTGAAAATGTATTTGTAACTTATAAAATATGTATTAGTGGGTGCTGGAATTTATACTATTATCCTAGCATATAGATTCTGGTGAAAAGTAATGACATATAGTTGCTTTATGTGTGTAAATGTCTAAATGACTTAAATATTGATTTTTCCTTCCAACTGCAGATCAAACTTCCCAAATGCTAAAGGGCCTTATTTTAAAATAAATGTACTTAGAGTTTGCCAGTCAGCAGTACAATAAGTTTCTGCAGTAGCCTCAAATCACCAAAAAACTCAAACAGACATATTTCCTTTGGTCTGTTTTTAGGACTGACAGAGAGAAGAACAGAGAAACCAATAAAGGCCTATTCTAATAACAACTGCAAGTTATCTCATGGGGGTAGTACAAATTTGTCCTGGTTTTTTATGCCTTCTCCCTCTATAATACATTGAAATGATATATGGTGTTGAATTTGATTAAAAGTCAGAGGATATTTATGCAATATCCACTATCTGTAAGATGCTTATGCAAAGTACCATAGGGAAACATTAAAACATGAATAAGGTCTGAATCCTGCCAACACTGTGATCTCTTCCAGAAACCCTAAGATTGCAAAGTGCATTTCGAATCATGAAATAAATATCATTACGATTAGGTTTTTTAGTGTGAAGTGTGTATGTACTTTAATTTTGAAATTTGTCCTGATTAAAACTGTATGATTTACAACATTTATTGAATATATACTATGTGCTAGGTATCAAGTGAGGACTTTTATGTGTATTTTCTCATTTCACCCTCAGGAAAAACTTCTGAGGTAGGTGTAATTCAGCTCGTTTTAGGGAAAATTAACAGAGACTCTGAAAGCTTAAATTACTTTCCCAAGGGCCATACAACATTTAAAGGCAGAACCAGAATCCAAAGCCAGGTCTGAAGAATCTCGGGGAATGAGCTTGACCTTTTGTGTGATTTATATCTGATTTCCATGTTAATAGACATGTCAGATAACTAACACAAATCTTTATCTGTTCATTCTGGAAGAAGACACTTGAATATATTTTATTAGCCTGTTGATTCTCCTCTGGGGTGTGACTTAGTTTCCATTGCATCTTTGGGAATCTTTTCTTCTAAAATTCATAACCAGCTTCTACTGCTGTAATAAAGAATCACCTGCAGACTTTATGAATAAGGGAATGAAAAGGAAGAGTGGTAGATCAATTTTGAATCAAATCCAGAACTAGTACTCTGGCATCTGCCTTTGGAGGAAATAAGTTGACTGTTATTTCAAAATAAACCTCTGTTTAAATAATGTAACCCAAATTAATTGAGCTCATTTAAGTATACAGCCCTTCCAGCCGTATTTAGTGTTGTTTAAGCTATAAACATTGAGAATTGCCTATGGGAAAGATAGAAATTCTGTTTCTTACAGAATTCTGTTTATTTGTTCCTGCTTTTTCAATAAGAGGGGAAAGGCTATACAATAACCAATATACTGTCCAAAGTAAAGAATAGCCTATAGGATAAAATACTTAAGCAGGAAGAGAAAGGTTAGCTAAAATTTGTATTCAAATAGAAAATAGCATGATTGATATCTCCTTTTTACAATGTTCTCATAAGTTTTTTCACCAGAATTTATGCATGTATAAATGTAAATATATATATACATAAATATATATATATTCATTCATATATATATATTCATTTATCTTTTTGTGAAAATAATAAGCCTGTTTCTCTTTAATTTAGTGGAACTTGGATTAAAATGTATGTTGTTATTTTAACCAACATTCATGTTGTATATCATGAGCATGTAGTTTTCTGTTTTCTTGGCAAAGAACTCAAAAAAAAATTAAGCCCCTAGTCAATAAGAAAGTTAAATATATATAAAACCGTAGTTTATGGCTTATTTGATTAGATCAGTGTTTAATTGTGTATTGCATGTATTTTTTTTTGTACTGAATATTTACACATAAATTAATCCAACCCATAGCCAGAGTACTAATGGAACATTCCATCTAAACGCGAGTAAACAGAAGAGAAGCAGCTGTTGCAAAGATCCTGTTTTTGAGTCTGGGCCTGATAACAAAAAAACAGTTTGGAGAATTTGGCTGCTACCATTTACTTACATCTGTTGAGATGGTATTATTTCAACTCAATACTTATCAGTGCATGTCACAAAGTAACAAGTAGTTCCCCCAGTCGGAAAACATAGAGGAAGCACTAAATCTTAATTTATGTAAGGGGTACTGTAATTCATCATCTTCTATATGATGGTTAGCAAATCTGTTTCTGGGGTGTTTATATTAAGTGTCCCCAAATGGATCTAAGTGTTTGTAGAAAATATGTGAAGTGGGGGGGATAATCTGTTTGTTGTATTTTAAAATTTGATCTGTTTAGTTTTGGGTCTCCTGTTATATAAGGACTGCTAATTGTCTGACTTTCAGTTACAGCCAGAAGCATTCTTACCTGATCAAACCCTTATAATTCCATTTGCTTTGCATCATAACTGAGTATAGAGAAAGTAGAATCAGGCCTCACTTTATTACATGGGAGACAGAAAGTTTATGCTAAATATAAGTTGGCGTTATTTTATTTAATAAAAATTCATATAAGAAGCTCATAACTGGTTTCTCCATTAAGCAGTTAGGGGACTAGGCTCCAGGGACACTGGTCGGTTGGTGTCACACTGAGAGAGTATCTCTGATGGGCTGCCTGTCATAAAACTCTGTCCTTGGCACTGTCACATTCATAATTTTCATCCCTACTTTGGACACTTATGAAATTTAGCTGGATACAAAATACAAAGGAATGCAAAATTATCAAGTTGGATGTGGCCACATCTGAAAGGGAAAAAAACAATCAGAAGTAAGAGGATGGAGCTAGTAGGGGCAGGGAAGAGGAGGAGAAAAGGGGGGAGGAGGAGAGAGGAAGGAAAAAAAGGAGGGGTTGGATAAAAGGAAGAAAGAGGGCAGAAAAAATCCAGGCAGAGAGGAAGAAAAGAAGGAAGGGAGGAATGGAGGTAGACAGGCAGGAAAATCCTCAAGATTTTCCTCTTTGTATCTCCTCGACTACATAACGTGGTCTCTTGCTTTAGGAGCCAATGTTTCCAGGATGTGTTGTTTCTGTTTGACACTCACAATTCCTACTCCTTTTTCTGTGCACTAAAGTGATGTCACTTTAAGACAGCCTGTGTAAATTCTGCCTGTTCTCTAATTCAACATCCTCTTATACCCATTCTATTCTAATTATCTAAATTGAAGAAGAGAAATATGCTCTTATCTCAATATTATAGATGTACAGAAAAGCATAGCAAAGCATGAAGTTCTGTTTCGATGTTAAAGGAGAACTCCATGTGTGGCGCCTGGGTGGCTCAGTAGTTAAGCGTCTGCCTTCGGCTCAGGGCGTGATCCCAGAGTCCTGGGATTGAGCCCTGCATGGGCTCCCTGCTCTTCTGGGACCCGCCTTCTTCCTCTCCCACTCCCCCTGCTTGTGTTCCCTCTCTCGCTGGCTGTCTCTCTGTCAAATAAATAAATAAAATCTTTAAAAAAAAAAAAAATAGGAGAACTCCATGAATAGATGTGTCAGTTAACACTTTGGTGGGAGAGATACGTTTTCAGAGTTTAAGGCTATTGAGCTTCAAAATCTAGAAAGATGAGCCATTTGCCATGTTTGTGATGCTAACTTGAAATTAGCATCTGTGTTTCATGTATCCTGCTCCATATTACAAAGTCTTTTCCTCATTTGATTTTTGTATATCCCTCCTGAAATATTTGCTCTGGTAAGCAAAAGTAAATATTAGATTTTACACCCCATTTAATGGAACAAGAGAGGTGATGTTCTGATATCAGACAACCAAATAATCCAGTCTTATTTTACGAAAGAATTTCCCCCCAAGGATATTGTCCCCATAGATCACCACCCTTCAACCTTCAATTCATATTTCTTGAGATTGGGGGTTGGGGAGGCTACAACACAGATAGCCTGATACTAAATACTGATGTAAAGCTTAGTTTTATGAATTACCTTTAGCCTTTTCCACTCATGAGGGAGAGCTTTCCTGCCTCATTAAATCTTGAATGCGATGTGTGCTGCACGCACACTACATTATTCTGTGTGACATTAGGTTATATATTGCATAGTAACTGTAATGTTACTTGCAAACAAGCTGTTTCTTTCCCCTGAAGGTAGAATTAAAACAGGTACTCGTGGGAAACAGCTACTTGTATGGCTCTTTTCTTAATGGGGTGAATTTAAGGATCAGGAGAGTGAAGGGCTTAGAACTGAACCATTGCTGGGGATGAATGGATGCCACTCCTTTTCCTCGCAGTGCCTCTCAATTTGATATCTGACTCTTCCTGAAGAGAATTTTGCTTACTAGATATGAAGAAAGGTCAAAAACCAAAAACCAACAAACGACAATAACACTAGGTCTTTGGAGACCCTTACGAAATGAACTCTTCTCATTAAATTCACTTTCTCTTTGTATTGAAAGGGAATACAACTTTCATCTCTGGTAAATATAGTCTAATCTATCCAGTAAATGTAAGAATTGCCTCAATGGGAACTGGAATGACACTTACTTCTATCTGTGGAAAACTGCATTTCTCTGGCCAGTAGAATAGTGACAGTTTTGTTCCTCAGAAGCAGGGGAAAATGAAATGTTCCATTGGCAGTACAGGAAGTGCTCCAGTGTTGTCCCCAAAATGGACGAATTTGAAAGTCTCAAAGGCAAAATTAATGAATTGAGTCTACAAAGTCCAGAATTCTGGAAAACTAAAGTTATACACAGTACACGTAACTTAGCAAGGTCGTGGGATGTATTAGAAGGCATTCTCCAGCGTGAATGACAAGACAGTTTATGCAGAGCTCTCCCTGTCCCAGAGTCCTTTAGCTCTCTTATTTGTTGTGGTTGTCACTGAGTCTTTGGGAATATCACTGAAAAACCGTTTTTGCCTCCTCAGTCTTCTGACCAGCGGGACACTAGCCAAGCAGAGAAAAAAAAGAAGCATTTGAATAGAGAGCTGTAGGAGTGAGAATTTCAGCAGGAAAATGAGTTGAAGCAAATCAAAGTAGCAGAATGGGTAGATACAAACAAAGGCTAGGTCAGAAGTTCCAAAACTTCTTCAATTTGTGGTACTCTTACGGTCTCTGTATTTTTTTTTTCCACAGTGTCTCCTAGACCAATTGAAATATGCCATAGTAGTGAGGGCCAAACAACTTAATAAATATTTGCATTTTAACAACTGAGCAACCAATTAAAAAGATCATGCATGTAAGTTTGGGCAATATAATAATTTCTTATTTTCATAAATAACCCCAGTGACTTACTAAAGGGGATTTGTGTGCCTGCTGGGTAATACACAACTTCTCAAACCTAGAAGGAGATTGGAAACTGCTACCTTTAATTCCTGTCTCACATTGATTTTTGTGCATTATGTGGTTTTTATCATAGCATCCACTGAAGACTTCCCTTAACAAAGATACGGCATGGCTGAAAGTGCAAAAACACAGCTCGATGTTTTGAGAATATCCCTGAAAGGAATATAAAGTTTTCTCCTGTTAAAACTGTGAAGTACCTCAAGCTAGTCGCTTGTGTGGTGTCCGACAGATACACAGTATTGCTTGTGTGTCCTTTAAACCTTGACCGTATCCCACAGTGTCTTTGTGAGTTTACTGCAGTGCCCTGGGGCACCTCAGCACACAGTTTGTGACTAGGGGGCTAGATAGATCCTAGAGAGGACTGAAACTGCCTAGAAACTTGAGTGATATTATAGATCCCAGGACCACTAGAGGTCCTTCATTAGGGAGGTAACAACACAAGTAATAGTTGGTAAAATTTCCTCCCCAAAATGACTGAGGTCAGAGAATTGAATTCAAATGCTTGGTGAGGACCTAGTAAGTGTGATGTGGTAGTGAAAACAGAAAGTTAGATAAGAAGCATTTCAATAGAATAAGAATGAGACTAATTTGATATAAATAACACAGTGAAAACAATATTATGTTACACCTATGGTTTCTAATTTGAAATAGAGAAATAAAACCATTGGCCTGACCCAATCATGGAAGTTGGGAATATAATCAAGTTTGTTTTCTGGGAAGATCCAGATAATAAGATTAACTGGGTATGTTGAGTGTTTGAGACATTATTAAACAATCACTCAGTACAGGGCTGTTACAGGCTAAACTGTATCCCGACCCCCAAATTCATATGTTGAAGTCTTAACCTCCAGAATCATAGGATGTGACTATTTGGAAAAGGATTTTTAAAGAGGTACTTAAATTGAAATGAGGTAATTAGGGTCGGTGCAACTCGATATGACTGGTGTCCTTATAAAAAGAAGGAATTGGAACACAGCTGAACACAAAAAGAAGACCATGTGAGGACGCAAGGTAAAGATGGCCATGTACAAGCCAAGAGGAGAGGCTGCAGAAGAAACCAATTCTGCCGATACCTTGCACTCAGATTTCTGTTGTTTAAGCTACCCAGTCTGTGTTATTTTGTTATGGGGGCCTGAGCAAACTAATATAGGGACACAGCACAGGGTAGAAGATACCAATTGAGGAATGAGATATAAACGTAATTAAATCCACCGGAGAGAAATAGAGATTCAATAAGAAAGGGTAACCAAAAGGGAGTAAGAGTCTTGGAGACATCCATACACTGAGTATAGAATAAGAAAGAAAAATGTATCTACAAATGAGACGGTGGTGTGACCAAGGCAGAGGAAGGAGTATCATGGAAGTTTGGGGCAATAGAAGACAAAGGAGTCAAGAATTTTAAGAATGACTACATGCTACATACAGATTAAGAATAAAACTGAATCAAAGGTCCATGAGTGGTTGCTGGGTAGAGTTGATAAATGACCTTTCAAGAAACTCTGTTAATGGAGTACTAAGGGTGAAAGACAGGATGTGGTAGGTAAATAAGAAAGGTTGGATGAGTAAGAATAAAGCAAATGAGTGTAATATTGTATTAACAGTGAAACTAATCAATAACCATAGATAATAGCTAGAGGAGACAATAAGATTGGTTGATGATTGGCAATCCTGTGCACGTTGGATTTGATGGAGAGACAGAAGATTGGGCTAATGAAGGGATTATAGGAGAGTGGGAAAGCAAGGACGTGGAAGAGCCAAGTGAAGGTGACATTTGGAATATGGAGTGGGGGATAGACAGAGAAGAGGCAGAGACTTCTTCATCCAAAGCTATAGGAAAGGACAGTTTATACTCTGAATATTCTCACAGGTTTTTCCCAAAAATCTCAATATCCCTCAGAAAAGAAGATGATGTCTTAGAGTCGACTCATTACAAAGACTTTCATATAATGGATGTACTTGTTGGGAAAGAAAACTTCTAACCTGTGGGATGGCATCTTAAGAAATCCTTTTTGAAAATTACTTAAATAAGTACTTGACTCAGCTGCAATATAGAAATGGCCATACACCTGTGTGGCACAGTCAGTTAAGCATCTGCCTTCAGCTCAGGACTTAATCCTAGGGTCCTGGGATTGAGTCCTTCATCGGCTCCCTGCTCAGTGGGGAGTCTGCTTCTCCCTCTCCCTCTAATCCTCCCCCCTGCTTGTGCGTGCTCTCTCTCTCTCTCTTTCTCTCTTTTGCAAATAAATAAATATCTTTTAAAAAAGAAATGGCCACAAATATATAGCTTTAGAGTGAATGAAAAAGACGATGATTCTAATACTATGGAAATGGGTGTTTGTGGCTTGGAGGAAAAAAAACAAAACTGATAACATCATCATATACCTTTTTAAAACGGTCTCTTTCCACATAACTTAGGTAGAAGTAAAATGGATTCACTCATGAAAATTTTTAGATGATTCAAAAACTGGTTCTAACGATACCAAAGTATAGGTATCAAAGATGCGTGGAAGAGTTGGGGAAAATTTGCTTTATGAAATGTGAGTGAAAAGTCAAGTTTCCATTTTTATTACTATTATTATCATAAGCCCTCAGAAGAACAGATTGAACTAATTCTACTTCTTAGTTCATGTTTTATGTTATGATTGACCTGCAGAAGGACGCTTTCTTTTTCTATATTTCTTTTTCCTATTTCCATCCTCATTCCTCTCTCATATTATTTTATATGTTATTTGACTTTATAATTATTATGAGTAGGTGTGGAAACAACATAAACAAATGAGTAACAAATCAAACATTTTTCTATTTCATCTAAAATCTTAAAAGTTCAGATATTCTGGGGCACCTGGTTATCTCGGTTGAGCATCCGACTCTTGATTTTGGCTCAGGTCATGATCTCAGGGTCATGGGATCGAGGCTTCAGTCTGCCATGCTCAGTGCAGAGTCTGCCTGAGATTCTCTCTCTTCCTCTCCCTCTGTCCCTCCCCTGTGCACATGCACGCATGCTCTTGTGGTCTGTCTCTCTCTCAATAAATAAATCTTAAAAAAAGAAAAAGCGTGGATATTCAAATTATACTCGCTTTGACTCTTATGACCAAAATAGGCATTACCTTTCATTCTGAGTTCCTCACATTTATGTAATTTTTAAATTAAGAAATTATGAATTAGAATTGATTTTTTTTCCTTTTTTTTAGGGAAACATAGTAAGAAATAAATAAATAAATAAATAAATAAATAAATAAAGTCCAACTTTTAAATGATCAAAATATATTTGGAAGCTTAAAAGTTTTGCAACATTAGAGATCTAATATAGAGATCTATATCCTGGTGTTCTTCCCAATCTCCATCCCTAGGTCCTACTAAATATTTTTATAAATGTAGAAAATTCTAAATACTTCAGTCTTTGAAATATATAAAGCATTCTTTCCTGCTGCCTGTCTAGACTCTTCTTATTGAGAAAATGGTCTGGCTGATTTTGAACAAGTATGCAAGGTAATATTTAGGATGCTTATCTTAATAGAACCAAAACCCTTTTACAGAGATTCACCTTTCATTACTCATACTAATGCCAAGTGCTATAGTCCAGGCAGATATTTATTATTTTATATATGAAAAGACATGAGAGGAGGGCTATTTTTCAGTGGAACAGGGGAATAAAAGTTTTCTGAATCCTAGTTCCTCACAGAGCTCCATGTAATGAGCTCTTAGAAGGCACTGCAGAGCTGCAATTTGAAAACCCTGTTTAATCAGCCATGGCCAGCTATGTGCCATTCCCCATGGAACAACTCTGAGAGGAATCCTGGTTCCTCCTCCTCCACGCAGTGCTTCGCGGGGAATTGCTTTGTGGTCAGGGTCTGCAGGAAGAGGCCACAGAGAGGCAAGGCTGCAAAGCTGGGGCTCTGTTTGTCAGCATGGAGGAAACAGCAGAATACAGATCATCATCTTTGTTTTATGAATGTCTTTATTTACAGTGCCGGAGCGGAATTTTTAAAAAAGGACTGCAGTATTTGCATTGAATCTGTCACTCAGGCTCCAGTGTTGATTCCTGTCCTATAAATGATCTTGCTTTCCCATTTTTTTTCCTTTCTACAAGGTTACTGTCAATGTCAGAAGATGTAAACCTCAAGCATCCATTATACGGGGCTTGGTGTGCATATTGGAAGAAAAGAAGTTTATTTAATGAAAAGGGATAATAACATTCATTCCAACTAAGCATATTTGATTGCACAGGGAAAAGTATGCAATCTTTGGGAGTTTTGATTGAATTGTATCATAATATAACATGTGCTGCCATTCTTTTATTTTGTTCTGATCCACAACATTTCCCAGTTTAGCTTATAGTCTATGTAAAGTCACTGTCAAATGGAGTGATGTCTTTGTTGAAAGTGTTCTGACCAACAGAAAGTGAGTGGCCCTCAGGGATGGGTAGAAATCTCCCAATTTTGACAAAGATCCTTCTCTGCTTGGGAATTGTAAAGCTCAAGCTATAGACGAGGAAAATGACAGGAGGGGTTGTGTTTGGTTTCACGGAACTTAACCTATTTCAGCAAGCCTGCAATACTGGGGAAAATAATACATGAATTTATATTTATGTCAGGCTTGCCGCTGATGGGTGAAGTTCGTATAAAGGTTACTGCTAAAGAAATGTCTATCATTCTCACTGTACACTCTTGCGATTTCTGTTTCTTCCAAATCCTACCCTCTAGAACAATAAAATGATTTTAAAATAATAAGTAAAATATGATTTAATAGCCCATCTCCTGTCTTCTAATGATTGCATATCTCCTCTCTTGTAGCTTACAGCAGCTGGAGGACAACTGACATTTACCATATCATATAATTTCGAAGAAGAAGAAGAAGATACAGAACGTGTATTCCAGATTATGGTTATCTTAGAGGTAGAGTACGGAGGACATCATTTATGTTCAACTGTTTCACATTCTTAACTTATTCCTTACCTGATTGGCTTGACATTAATTTACATATGACTTAGGAATTATTATATCTTGGGAAAATTTTTATGCCCGTCTTATGTTTCACCCTGAGATATATCTAAAAGACAGAGTGTATTCACTAGGTTCCAATGATAAAGGAGACCTTTAGACCAGACTTGGACTTTAAAACAAAAACATACTGATCATATTCCCAAGAATATAAGTATGATGAAAGTGTTTAGGCAAATGCTGATTTACATAGTTTTTTTTTCCATCTCTCCTTGCTTCCAAGTAGATTTTATGGTCTAATTCTTTGCTTATATTAGGCAGAGGCAAGTGAAAAAGGGAACTTGTTTATTTAGGTGTAGTTAATCTTGACTTCAAAAACTCTCAATTTAGATAAGAAAGATATAGGAGAAACTGCTTTCAGGATTTGAGGGGCCATGGACAATTCCAAAATGCTGGAGGCCTAAAGATATCTTAGAGACCCCCTCCCCTCTTCTCATACTCTTCCTCCAACACTCACACAGCCTCAAAGGCACACACTTGCATGCACATTTGTGATTCCAAATGGGTTGATACTGATTTAGCACCGTGCTTTGTTGTTCTTTTCCTTGAACCTTTCATGCATGTGAATCAATGACAAAATTCTTCTCCTAACATACAGATTTCCAGTATTAGGTGAAGTGATCTGGACGATATGTATTATTACGTATATATGTATGCGTGTGTGTGTCTATGAAACTAGAAGTATGTCTTGGAATTCCTTTGGGATAAAAGGGGTTCTCTAAACAAAATGTTGTGAAGCTCTATATTGCTAGTATAAATGAGCTCGGAGAAGAAGGATAACCTAAATGTCATAGGTCAGTCAGTACATTCCCTAGAAGGATGCATTCTCTTATTGGGAACACTAGACTGCAGAGCTTTCTGGTTTGTTTTCCCATGGAGAAAGATTCTTTCAAACAAAACTTAATACACTACACTGTGCTGAGTTTTCTTCCCTATTTTTCTATACAACCCACATTCACCACGAAATAATATATATGAAATATGCAGCTATTGGGCACTTGGGTAAAACCAAGGTATTTGTAATCACATGCATGTATGAGTTGTCAAGAATCTATTATTTTAGTCAATGGTGGAAGCAAGGTCATGCATAACAAAGCTTATACTTTGTAATGCACCTGGTTAAGGCTAATAGCTAATTTGCCTTCTCTTACTTTCATATATACACTGAATGAAAGGAAAGCCATCCTGGAATTAAAAAATCTACTGAGGATAATTCACCAAGTGGCAAATCCAAATATGCATACTCTTTACCCTTTTATACCTTCTTTCCACAGTTTTAGCCCTTTGTACTTTCTTTTTTCCTTTAGGGAAATGACTTGAGAATTAGCACGGCCCAAGATGAGGTGTATCTGCAGCCGTATGAAGAACATATTCACGTGCTGTCGCTTAAAGAAGAATTGTTTACCATACATGGCACGAATTTCCCTGTCAGTAGAAGAGAGTTGATGACAGTGCTCGCGAATTTGAAGAGAGTCCTCATACAGATCACACACAGCCTTGGGATGAATGCCATCTTCAGGTAAACTCAAGAACTGCACCCCCCGGTGTTCGCACGCTTCCTTTCGTGCAAACGTGCAGGCGGCAGAAGAGTGATTTGAAGATCTGTAGGTTTCCTTCAGATAGTAGATAAGGATGGAGCACTAGTTTTCTGAAAAGCGTTTCTATTAAAACTTTAAAATCTAAATACCCGGAAGGCATGTGTCTTAGCCCCTTTCTAGTATTGATGACTCCTTCACAGTTTGGCCAGAGCGTGTGATAAAAAATGACCCTTAATCTGAGGAATTCTATAGTGGAAAATAAAATCTCCATTATGATGACTCAGAGAGTGGGAAACTAAAGAGGTGTGATTCCAGCGTTGTCATCTTGAGAAGGTAGTGTGCCAAGTATTTTCTTCTATTAATTAATAAACGTGTATCTAACTTAATAGTATATAGTTTGTAATAAGAAATCTAAGCACTTCCTCTAAATAACCACAAGTCTCTTTATAAAAGACTAGAATGGCTGTGTGATGTAAAGCAAAGTATGAGCTTTGGAGCCAACCTAACTAGGAATTCAGTGAGCTCAATTGCTTATTTTATGTGTGAGTTTGGGCACGTGATTGGTCCTTGTGGAAACTTGGTTTCTTCAAGTGTAAAGTGAAGATTATAGTGTCTAACTTTCAGGGTCGTTGTGAAAATTGTATGTGATAATTATGGAAAGTGCTCATTAACTAGAATTGGTTGTTTTCCTTTTTTTTCTTTAAAGAGGGAACTTTTGACTGGAACTGAACATGCTCATATCCGACTGACTGTAGGCTGCTGCTGTGCTTTTCATTTTAAAAACAATGATGTATTTGTCCAAGGAAATGTAAACTTCAACTGTCTGAATGAGCTTTTTTTCCCCTTCTGCTTTTCTGCTCTAGTGATATGCACAAGACAGCATGGCAGCTTCCCCCTCTAACCGAGATTAAGTTAGATGATGAATCATGACCCCAAACTGACAACATGACATAATCAGAATCAAAAGCAATGTTTCCAATACCGGTTTATCTAACAGGAGGGTTTTGTTTTTGGTTTTGGTTTTTTTAATGCTGATGCTCCCCCACCTCCATCGTTTGCTCATGCTGCCTAGTTTGTCTTTCACTTATCCCATTTCAACTAAGTGTAATCATCATTACCATCTCCCAAAGGAGGGGACTGCAGATTCATAAACAGAACTATTGTCAAACAGTGTACCTCTTTTGCATAGGCAATTCTGCTGGAAGCTGGGTTAAAATGCCATGAAGATGTGAAGCAGCACTTAGGAATTAATTATGTTTTCTCCCATTTAGTAAATAGAGATTGTCGTGATGTTTAAGCAGTACAGAGAGATGAGTCCTCTGGCTTTCTATGTGAATGACAACGAAATTGACAAAAAGTGGCTAGGGGGCTTATTTATTTTTGTCAGCCTTGCTTCTTAGAATAGTTAATCCAAAGGCATTTCCTCCTGATTTATGTCAGATAATTTCAGTGTTACCTATCAAAATCATCAGTTTCATTTGAAGCGTTCCGAAGTGTTCCCCTATATGAGTGACATGTTAGAGCTAATCCAAGGAGGGGGCTGCTTTCTGCATCCTACGTTACCTAAAGCACTGTTGTTCTAGAAGGAAAAGCCAATGTCAGATTTGAAACTCCTACCCGTTTCAGGTAAGCAGAAAGTCAGCATAAATCCCGACTCCATGAACTTGTAATATTTTATTTATCTCTGATCTATAAGTGGATTGAATCATATTTGTAAAACATCACTTGAATTGATTTCAACTTGTCTTGCACAGTAGGCTCTGACCTGGCATCCCGTTTGTGTGTAAGCACCAGTAAATTGAAGCTATCTCCACAAACAGTGGTGTTTTAGTTGTATTTAAGGAAGATGTACTTCCGGGGTAGTTCTCAGCACGTGGACTTGGCTTCTTCCAGCTGTGTGGTTAGATGCAGATGAATAGCTGAAGAACTAGCCTGCAGGTCAGGATTTTGACTTCTGTTTTCAATTCAGCTATTTAATAGTTGTAAACATAAGTGTAGCTTTGACCTCTTTGAATTTCAATCACCTCGACTGTGAAATACAGAGGAGGACAATTGCCTTGCCAACTTCAAAAGGTCAGCATGAGAATAGAATTAGAGGGCTGCAAAAGCATTTTGCTAATGGCAAATAGGCACACAAATCTGGAAACATTTCTAGCCGACCTTAGTCACTGCAAGCAATAACATTTTCTCCAAGTAACATGAAGACTTTGGAGACCTGGAGGATAAAGCACATAGTGATAGTTCAAAATGGGGACAATTTTTGCTGTCATTCTTTTCCAGAATGCTGAGAGGCTTATACAATAAAATTAATTGATTTCTTTCTCATTGCCCTCATTGGTAAGATGAAGGAAAAAAAACAGAAAAATTTTATCTTTCTTTTAGAAATAGAAATCAGCTTAACCAAATCATACATCTTTCTCCTCTAAATTCTCTAAACGCTAGCTTTAGTAGCACCCTTGATATTTAACTCAAGGAGACTGCTCAGCTTTTCTTAAATATCTATTAGGTATAAACTCTGCATTTTTTTTCTTTTACCTTATGGCAGATGTTAGTTTAATTCATCAAATTTCTAATCCCCTCCTTTTTAATTTTATTTTATTATTCATTTACTTTTAAAATCTTCACTGAAGTATAGTTGACATCTATTATCATCAGTTTCCAGTGTATGACAGTGATTTGACAATTATATACATTACAAAATGCTCACCTTGGTGAGTGTAGTTACCATCTCTCACCATACAAAGTTATTACAATAATATTGACTATATTCCTGATGCTGTACTTTTCATCCCCATGACTTATTTATTTTATAACTGGAATTTTGTACCTCTTAATTCCCTTTACTTATTTTGCCTATCCCTACTTCCCTCCACTCTGGCTACCACCTATTTTTTTCTCTGTATTTATGAGCTGGTTTCCATCTTTGTTGTTGTTGTTTGCTTGTTCATTTGTCCCTTTGCTTTGTATTGCAGATTCCACATATAAGTGAAATTATAAGGTATTTATCTTTCTCTGTCTGACTTATTTCTCTTAGCATAATGCCCTCTAGTGTTTTCCATGCTGTAACAAATGGCAGATCTCATTCTTTGTTATGGCTGACTAATATTCCATTGTTTATCTACCACATCTTCTTTATCCATTCATCTCTTTTTAGAGATGTAGATTGTTTGCATATATTGACTGTTGTAAATAATGCTGTAATAATCATAGGGTACATATATCTTTTTAAATTAGTGTTTTTGTTTTCCTTGGGTACATACCCAGATCCAAGCTCCTTTTTTGTAATGTTACATTTCCCTAACCTCTGCAGGTAGATGTGGTCATATGACTTGTTTTGGCCAATGATATGTGAGCGGAAGTGATTCCCCCTGTACTCCCCCGCTCCACACACACACAAGAAAAGCATTGAATTGTCAGTATGAGACTCTGGAGCTTATCCACCTACAAGAGACTCTGGAGCTTATTACCTACAGGGTAAAAATACCCTGAAATATTGACAGCACATAGAAGTCAGCTGCCCTAAATAGTCACTTTTACATGAGTAAACTTTTTACAGGATTCTACATGAGTAAACTTTTTTCCTCTTAAGTAACTAAGAATTTGGAGTTGTTACCACAGCATAACAGATCCCGCATCATGACTTCATCGTGATACACCCCATATGTCTTTACTGCTTGAAAATGAATTCAGAATCATTTCAAGGCAAGATATGTTCATATGGCTTTTTAGAGTAAATGTGTGTCGGGAGTTTGTACCAAAAATATTACACATAATTTATGTAATAAATAATCTAGAAAAACCCTTGTAAATAAAGGAGTCTCTTGATGGTTATAGTAATAGTGTTGATAGATGCATAGTATGCGTCCTTCTTTTGAAATTAATGATACAGATAACCGTATTTTGAAGAAATTTTATCAGTAAAGCCTTTTTTAAAAAAACTTATGCAACTCACTAGGCATTGGGCTCTTGGTAAGGGGTTTAAACCCACCTGTGTTTCCTTCCTATTGTCTTTGAGTACCTGCCAAATCAATTCTGTAAATATTGGATTCACTCAGTCTGCCAGCATCTACTGAGTGCCTTTTATACACATCTTTCTAAGTCTCAGTCTCCTCTTCTGTATAATGGTGGAAGCAATCTCTAACTTTCAAGATTGAGGGCTAGGTGAGAAAATGATGTACCAAAAAACACCTGACATGCTATCTTACAATATGTTGGGAGACAATGTAGGGTCACAAGATGATCATTGGTTTTGGAGTCATGCTTGGGATTGAATCTGTGCTGCACTGTTTGCTAACTGCATTATATCGGACACAGAGCTTCTCTGAGTCTCAGGTTCTTCATTTGTAAATGTGGACAATAACATGATTACCACGTTGCATTCACTCATAGGTAAATGAGATGTCTGTCAAACCCCATTATAATACACAGATGATAGCAGACACTCAGCAAGCAGTAATTATTATGATGTGGTAGTTCTAGCCTAAGCAAAAAGGATACAGTGATAGATAAATGATCACTGAATTAAAAAAAGGCATACTCCAGGATGGAAGGCAGACATGTGCATTTACGGTAGTATAATAAATAGTGCATTAGAAATGTGCAGAGTACAGACTGGTGGAGCTAAGAAGGAAGAGATGAATTATCATATTAGCATTTAATATAAATTTTGTGAATGGCTTCAGTGGTATCCTATTCTGTCAGTTATTTCCCTTACTTGATGGGGAATTAAAAATGATTGTAGGAAATGTCTAGTTCTTGTTCAGGTGACCCACTCAGACATTGCCTGGGTTACTAAATGATTCTTTGCCTTTTTAGGAGTGGAGTAACATTTGTCAGTTCCCCCTGAGTGGTACTTGATGGAACTTCCATGAGGTAGAGACTATGGGAAGTTCAGAGTCATCATCTTATGTTTTGACAGAAATGAAATAGAACAAAGCACCTGAAACAGCAATAAAATCTTTATCTCCGGTGGCTAACCCAAAGTAACATTTGTTTAATTAAGTAGAGTTAAATGGATACCTTCAATAGAAAAAAGATAGGGAAAAAATATTTAAAAGAGTTTTATGATCAAAGTTCTTATTGTTTCAAAGAATAATTTATTTTATATGTTATTGTTATTATTATTTTAGTAAAGCTTAACCTATCTAACTCTGGTGGAAATAGAATGAAACAAAAATATCGAGAACAGTCTTTAAGTCAGTACCAGGACAACGCTTCTGATATGATTCTAATATTTTCAGTACAAGCTTATATAATTATGTCTTTGCTCTTCATCATCTTGTCCACATTTCCAAGTCATAAGAATAAGGCGAAATAGCCAGCTAAAGCATGTGACTTAGTTGACAAATCTTTGATAGTTCATGCACTTCTAAAATTTAGTACCTTATTACTACCAGCATTATGTATTTAAATGAATGCAGCCTGATATCAAGAAAAGAACATGTCCATATTAAAGGGGAAAAAAAAACTGCAGCCTTCTTTATGAGTAACACTTAAAACTGTTAAACACATTAAAATCCCATTTACCAACAGCAGAACCTGATGAACATTGGGTCTGCTCAGTGAATGCTAATGTGGGATATTGCTGGGAAAGATGTTTGAATGTTGAAATTTCTCATAGCTCAAAATGGTTACACAGATTAAGGAGAGGAACATCTGTTGTTCAAAAGACAAATGAAATTTGGCAATTCATTGAAAATATTTTTGTTTTTGTTTCATTATATTTTAAGTTGTTCCTTAAAGCAGTCAATTACTCATTTTTCTATTTTGAAACATTCCAATACTCAATTTTATATTGAAAATCCTGGGACTATATACACAATTGACCAGCCTACTGTTTTGTAAACTGTGGCAGTCCTTTATGTGATAATAAACTAGTATAGCAATCCTGAAATCATCTAATTCTGAAATTAAAGTGATCAGAAATCTAAGTGAATCTTGTGACAGTCCATTAATTGCAGGCAATAAGATGTCACAGTTCATTCAGATGAGTTCTGACCTCTGACCCCAAGTTCTGACTCTTAATATTTTTCAATTTATTTATTTATTTATTTATTTATTTATTTATTGACAGATCAAACAAGTAATTTGTCTTCTACAATTTCAGTACAAGCTTATATAATTATGTCTTTCAGTACAAGCTTATCTGACTTTATTTATCTGGACTGTAGATACTAGTTTAGTGTGTCATTTGTTTGGGAGTATGTTAGTCAGTGTTTATAATATAACTACATTCCATTCACCTATTCATTTACCTAACCATTCATCTGTTCTTGCATGTATGTTTGTGATGTAGTCTTGTATCCATCCATTCATCTATCCATCTATCCACTATCCATCTATCCATTCATCCATCCAACAAAAATGTATTGAGCATGTATTGAAATGATCTGGCTAGGTATGTAGATGACACAACAGGGTCTTTGTGAGAAGTAGCTCATAAGCTCATGTCGACACAGGCAAGTACTCTCCTTAGTAACTCAAACCCTATGTTGTGGTGTATTCATACAATAGAATATTACTCAACCATAAAAAGGAATGATATACTGATACATACTACAACATGGATGAACTTTGAAAACATTATACTAACAGAAGCCAGACACAAAAGGTCATGTATTGTATGATTCCATTTATATGAAATATCCAGAATTATCCGTGATAAATCCATGGAGACAGAAAGCAGACTCATGGCTTACCAGGGGCTGGGAGAAAGGGCAGAATAGGAAGTGACTACTTAATAGGTATAGGGTATTCCCATAGGCTGATGAAAATACTCAGAACCAAATAAAGGTTGTAGTTGCACAACACTGTGAATGTACTAAATGAACACGTTGAAGTGGTTAATTTTATGTTATATGAATTTCACCGCAATGGAAAAAAAAAAAAAAGAATTGCCAGTGATGCTTCTTATACAAGTTTATTTGGTGAGGGAAAAAATGACCATTTAGAGATTTTCCTAAAAATCTCTATGTAACCTGAACACAGTAAAAGACTGATTTTTAACACTTACCATTTTAGGACCTTCTACTAGGTTGTCCAGACTGTACTCCCAGAGAAGAAAGCACTCAAGAAGTAATGATCAATGAATCTTGTGAAAGTCCATTAATCTGTGGCTAAAGATAAATACCTTATCTTTAGATGATGCCAGTTAGTACTCAGCACCTAGGATGATCCCATCCAACTGCTTTGGTTTTTCTTTTCAACTTTTTGGTTATGTCTGCGGTCATACATTCCAAGGTACTATCAAGTGTCTAGGATTAGTAAAGTGAGAGTAAAAACAGTAAAGATTTTTTTTTTTTTTTTTTTTGATGGGCAGCGAGAAAGGGAACACAAGCAGGTGGAGTGGGTGGGAGAGGGAGAAGCAGGCTTCCCGCTGAGCAGGGAGCCCAATGCAGGGCTCGATCCCAGAATGCTGGGATCATGACCTGAGCCTTAGGCAGACGCTTAATGACTGAGCCACCCAGGTGCCCCAACAATAAAGATTTTAATGTATTTTTTAATTTTAAGTAGGCTCCATGACCAACGTGGGGCTTGAACTCACAACCCTGAGATTAAGAGTCTCATGCTGTATTGACTGAGCCAGCCGGGTGCCCCAAAACAGTAATATTTTAGAAACTTATTAGTTAAAAAGCTTTCAATTTGGTGAAAAGTTGTTACTTTTGAAGATACATTAAATGACCCATTAGTTTTGTTGTCTGGATTGATTACAGCTTAGATTCCCAAATCTCTGAAGCTCCTTGATAAATGTGAATCACTGATTAATAAAAAACTACCACTACTCTTTTGGAAGGCAACTGAAAATGCAAGAGTTGGCTACATCTTTCTTATGGTTAAAGGATGGCGTATAATGTTGTGTTAGGGAAGGTTGTCAATCGTTTTAAGAAACAATACTTATCACTAGTCAATAGCAATCAGTTAATTTTGTGCCCTTAGAGTTTATTTTAAATTTGTTTTAATATATTAAAATGGCAAAAAGCTAGATTTGGAGATTCAAGTAGTATTTCTTATAGTATTCATGTAGACATTTTCTATCCTGTCTCAATAGTTAATGAGAATAATGTTAATAAAATGACTACTATTTAATAATCACCTAGTATGGATTGTATATTATATCAAGAACTTTATATTCATTATTTCACTTAATTCTTTAATCAAGCTTATAATGTATGAACTCTTATATAATCTTTACTACATAGAGGAGAATACTGAGACCTAGAGAAATTCAGTAATTTTTTCTAGGCTACAGGACTGGTAAATGTCAGAGACAGGATATGAATCTTGGTCTGTCTGACTCCCAAGTCTATGTGGTTAACAATGAAGCTTTTAAGATTTCTTTTATGAAAAAAATGGGAAAAAGCCAATAAGACACCAATAATATTTATATAAATTGTTAATTCTATTAAGTTTGCATATTTTTGGAAGGAAATATATATGGGAAATACATATACACATAATGTACATAAATACCACATATATAAATAAAAAGAAAATATTACAGCATTTTTCAATTTGGCCAAACCAGCTATTTCCCCAAAATAGTGAGTGACACCAAATCACTGCTAAAATCACTGGATTATACAGAAGTGCTGATAAAATGAAACCCATAGATACAGAGAACAATGCATTTAATTTAGACCAAAAACAAATTAAGGAAACAGTCCTAAGTAATTCAACTGAGCATTTGAAAGTTTCACTTTTGCCCTCAATGTGCAGATTTGTTTCTGAGAAAAAAGAAATCAAAACAGCTTCCTTTTTTTTTTTTTTTTTTTTTGCTCCCATCTTTCCTTGCAATTTAAAAGGTCGAGCTGGATGTCAATATGGTCTTCTTTTGATTTTCTAGTTTAAATCTTAAGGTGAGTTCAACAGTCATGTGAAAATGTTTTCTGTTTTAAAAATACCTTCAACTATGTTATTTTAAACTATCTCCCCCCAAAAGAAATCAAAACACATATCCAAACCCCAAGATGTGAGCATGAATAGTGTCATATCTTTTCAGCATCTGACGGGGTAGTGGTGGTGAGCACTCTCCATCGGACAGACTTAATGAATGACCAGACCGTCAAGTTAACGGGTATTTGCTGGCCTTCATTCTCAACACGAATAGTTTACCTATATTTACATTATTATTGCTATACTATTCCTCACGCCATTTACCGTCTCTTTTTCTTCCCGCTGTAGGTTAGGCTCTGTTGGCCTTGAATCCGCGGTCCGCTATCCTACAGACAGAAGCATTGCAGCCGCAGTAGAGGTTTGTCAGTGCCCTCCTGGGTACACCGGCTCCTCCTGCGAAGTAAGTTTGCAAGAATCAATCCTCAGCGCATTCCAGGTTCCTTCACTATTGCTTTCAGGACGCTATTTTTAAACGTAGTTTAGCTCTTCCATCAATGATTGCACAAATAAATGATAGTGTTGTCCTTAAAGAAGAAACTTGGATGTCTGCCAGAAACCATGGCTTTCAAAGAGAGTACTACTCACATTATGTCATCTTGAAATTATGTTTCTGTTTTGGGTATTTTTACCTGACTACAGCTGAAAATCTGATATTTTCCTAAGTGTTTATTTTCTGTTTAATTGGTTGATAAAATAAGATGAATGATAGCAGAATAATATTTAATATTTCAAAAATGGTTTCCCTTCATTTCTATCTCAGTACTTACCAGGAATTAGCATGATTTCCCCCCCTTTCCTCCAGTTTTTAATCTTGTGTATCACACTCTCTCTACTTTATTTCTAAGAACACCAAACTGCAAGCATCTGAAGGATACAGTCTTTAAAATGTCAAGAATATAATATATGGAAGAAATACCTTGATCTGGAAAATTTTCTACCTGTCTTTGATTTGCTAAGCACCTAAAATTTGAGATATTTATTGTTACCCCAATATTCTAGTTTAATAATAAGATTAACATTTCTTACTTAATACCACAGTGTATCATTTTAAAGTAATAATTTCCATGTACTTCTATTTTTTTTTTTTTTTTGGTAGTTTGAAATTGGTTTTACTTGAAACCTGGTCAAAAAATGTAAACACCATTTTCCTGATAGAGGACATAGCTTGCAGATAAATAGGAGCTTAAATTCTTTAAAAATGGTGCCTTTAAGGAATCATTTGAGTGTACCAAGATGTTCCACTTCAGCACACTATCCCATTATGCCATTTATAGAAATACTCTAGGCATTGCTTTGTCAGTTCTTTTGTACTCTAAAATAATGCATGCTTTTAGAGGATACACAGAATTTAGAGTCCTATTCATGACAAATGTGTTTTCTTTAACTAGGCTCAGATTCACCTCTCTAGAAATAAAACTAAATGAAATTCACTGAGTACTTTGCTTTTCCAAAATTCATCTAAAGAAGAGAAAAATAATTGTGAAAATAAATTTGTTCTGTCAACCTAAATTTGATTTTACATCTAAAATACATGCGTATTTGGTGAAACATATTCTTTTATTAAGAGCCTAGTAGTTTTTATTCAAGCCAAAAGCTCCCTTTGAACTTTAAGTTCCTATTTCAATTGGAATAATAAATACCTTGATTCTGTTCTTGTTCTTCATACGTATCCCCACATTCCTTATTTCCTGTACTCTTCCTCATCTTTATGAGTCCCGAGCCCAATGATATAAAACTGAATATTAGAATTGTTCAGTTGGCTATGTTTTTTGTTTATTCTTCCTCTCTTCAAAAATATTTATTGTGAATCTTCGGTAAATTCTGTACTAGATGATGAGGGGATTATTTAGAAGGTTACATCATAATCCCTGTCCTTAAAGTGCTAACAATCTATTTAGGGAGCCAGGACAAATACCTATGAAAAATTGGATCACAGCACTATATAATTAAGAGACCAGTAAGTGGTACAGAGCATAAGTGCAACAATCATTCAAAGAGGTGAGCAATTCCAGCAGCGCGCGGTGTCACTGAGAGTATCCCGGAGTGGAAAGACCTCAAATCGGATGATAAATAATGGTAACGATTAGGTAGGAAGAGAGAAACATGGAAGAGTCAAAACAAAGAAACAGAGGAGGGAAAATAAAAGCTTCCCGTGACTCTCACACAATAATTGTTTGATAAATAAAGGTGTTTGGGAACCCATAAAGGAATTCAGTTGAGTCAGGAGACAATGAATTCTGGAACTCCAGAATTTCTCTCTGACTTCTTTTTTTCAACTAACAATTCCTTCTTTTCCGCATCAAAATGGCCAATTTTTAGACTTGCTATTATTCATTCCTATCTTTTCCTGATTTCATTTGCTTTTTATTGAGTTCATAAGGCTGGTCATGCTAGCTTTGTATCACCAATATCCACAGACCACTTAAAAGCTGAGTAAACTACAAAGGCCAGAATGTCGTAGTTCTCGGTTGCCAAAAAACGGGTTGAACCACTCATTAGGATATTCTCTTTCATTTTATTTGGGGCCACAATGTTGATTTGAAATCTTGTTTTCTCATTTGTACCCAGCTTCTTATAAATCCCTCCACAGTTTATCTTTCAAATACTTTCTGATTTTCCTTGTACCATCACAATTCATTTCACTTGACAGGTGGGACAGGTGAGGAAGTGAAAGCAAAATACTGAAAAAAGAAGTATTTTAATTCAAACTTAGTTTTCTATATGATGGGAATAATTAACCATCTCATGGAAGTATTCATACATTTTTTTTAGCTAATAGATATTGATAATCATGTATTTTGACACAATCAAGACCCTTGACATGGATGATAAGGTGATGAACAATACAGATATGGTCCCTGCCCCCAACGACACTGCCTTTAGTGGTAGGCTAGACAATATGCCAGAGAGCAAATGTAAATAAATGTAACAAATGCCATGAAGAACATTAACGGGTACCTTCATAGAACTACTAAGGATGCGTGTTGGAAGAGTAGATGAGAGGGGCTACTTTATTTATAACAGGTTGGAAGAGTAGATGAGAGGGGCTACTTTATTTATAACAGTAGATGAGAGGGGCTACTTTATTTATAACAGGCTACTTTATTTATAACAGAGAGGCTCTCTGAAGTGGTAACATGTAATCTGAGTGTTGAAGATTGAGAAGAGTCAGCTATGTAGAAGAAGCTGGAAGTGGATGAGGAGGGAGTGGAAAGAAGCTTTTTGGAGTCTGCAGGGATCTGAAAGAGGGCAAGGATGCTTAGAGCTTAGTAAGCAAGGGAGAGAGTAACACAAGACCCAATTGGAAGCGCTGGACCATTCAGAGCTTTGCCTGCATTATAATAATTTGGGATTTTATTCTAAGTGCAGTGGAAATTCATGAGAATATTTTAAGGTGGGTAGTGCCATGATCTGGGTTTTATAATTAGAAACAGTCTTTATGGGTGCAGTCTGAAGAACATAACATAGGAAAGCAGGAATGAGAGGAAGAATAGTTAATATGCTACTGTGGTACAGCATGCTATTGTGGTAGAATATGCTGCTGGAGTTTGTTTTCAGCTAATGGCAGGGGATGTAGAAAAATATGGGTTTACTCTCTCTATATTTTGATAGTAGAACCAATAGGATTTATTGATAGATTACATACCAGGGGAGAGTTTAAAGAATGAGTCATAGATTACCAGCTTGAGGAATTGGATATGATGTCATTTACTGAGCTGGGGAAGACTGGGGAGGAATAGCTGTGGGGAGAGGACAGAATCAATAGTCCATCTTAGAAATACTGGGTTTGAAAAGTATAAATTATAGATGTCAATGTACAGCTAGAATATGCAGGTCTTGAATTTGGAATATCTCTCTGGTCTAGAGATATGTATCTGGAAGGCATCATCAACCATGGGACTGAATAAAATTACCTAGTAGGCAGTGTGATGAGAAAGAGAAAAGTGATCAAGCTCCTAGGAGCTCCTGACAATGAGAAGTTGGGTCAAAGCAGAAGAGAAAGAGAAGAGCTGGGGTGGAAATGGGACTGTGATGTCCTGGAAATTGAGAGAAGGGCATTCGCGGGAAAGAGGAGTCAACTAAGCCATGCGTTGATGAGAGGTCAGGTAAAGTGCATCACAGAATTGTCTACTGGCTTTGGCTACCTGGAATGTGGTGACATAATCATGGTCAGTTTTAATTAAGTGGTGGGGGCACAAAGCAGAGTAGAATGGAATGAAGCATGAGAGGGAAGTGAGGAAGAAAAGACTTTTTTAGTAGTTACACCAAAAAGAAAAACAGGTAGAAAACAAGAAAGTTATGGGATATTAGGAAGTAATTTTGTCACGTTCATTAGTTAATTGTTCATGGGGATACTAGATCATATTTTTTAGCTGATAGTAGTGATCTGGTAGAAAAGAAAGCTCTTACTAATGCGGCCCAGAGAGACAATACTAGAAAGACAACAGATAATGGAATGCAGATTACGAGTATAGTGATACTCCTTTGAGAGGAAGAAGAATCCCGCATGCCCCACCCCATTGTTCTAGAGGGGAATACGGCAAATGGAGATATCGCTGATGCTTTTGGACTTGAGGATGTGGTATGAGTAGTACATTTGCAGAGTGTAAGGAAAACTTACTAATGACAACTCTATGAATATTTGTCCTGAAAACAGTAAATCAGTTCTCTCCCTGTTAATAATATGCTTAATTTCTACCCTTTCTGGGTCAGCCGCTTCACTAGTTTTTAGAAATACATATTACAGAAGGAAATTTCTTCTACGTTGAATCTAGGATGGCAAAAATTTTAATGAGGAGAAATTATAAGAAAGGGATAGAAAATCAACACCTTTTCTGTACTGCCCAAATTACGAGGAAAGTCATTTTTGCTTTCCTTTCAGATGTGAAGTATCAGCAGACCCTTTTTTTATGTGTTTGTTATTGATGTTCACATTTAAGAGTCTTCATACCCTAAGGCAGAAAGAATGTTTCCAACAGCACACAACACAATTCTCTACACTTTATTACTTCAGTGGTTTCTCTCGTTTCCATTTTCAACTGGAAAAAAAAAAAGACCTTTTCACGATATATTATGTTACAGTTAACCATCCAGAAATATAATAAAGAACTGACAAAATGCAGTTCTAACTTGAGGGAGAACACAAGCTTCTAGAGGGCAGCTGCATTTGCCCCCTCATTTTGCATTCCATATAGTTCATAGTAACCTTCACAGAAGGGAAACTTCATCAAGGCTGAAGTGGACCTGGAGCTGGCTCTGACACGAAGTTCTTCTAAGACCTGATTCTGAACCAGAATCCCATTTTGTATAATACAGTGTTCTACACTTTAAAAAGGGAATGATGAATATAAGTAGAGTTCTAGTACAATAATGCAATAAAATATCAAGGGAATATATGGTAAATAAATCATGAACCATATTGTGCCATTGGAGAAAACACACTATCATGCAGGGAATTGAGAAGGAAAGAGGTGAATTCTTCTTTTTATGTGTAGAAGTCAGCTGTGTATGTGATCAAATGTACGAGGAGGGCACTAACTTTCTTCCAAATGATTGCCAAGTGACAGAGTTCAGGGCAGTTCTATGTGAGTAAGGGAATGCAGTCCAGAAAGATCGACATTGCTTGGGATGACATTAGGTGCTGTCTTAGGCTGAGGTTCTCTGAAAGTCCTTTTATGTCTGCTGCCTTTTCTCAGTACTTTTCCTTCTCCTTTCCTGTCTGTGCTTTTTACTCTGAGACTGTCACATTTCAATTCTTTATATCTCTTCTTTATTTTACCATTTCAGAAGAGACACCAAGCTAATGCCTCCTCTAATCTCATACCTGCCAGTAACGCTAAGGTCAGTACCAAGTCCCAAATGTCAGGAGGACTAGCTCTGTAGCAATGTTCCAACAATGGCAACACTTAGATGAGCATGTTTGCAGAGTTTGCTACCTAAATATTTTTATCTAAAAAAGACCAAAAAAAAAAAATTGAAAAAAATATCCCTGAGACTTGAAAACTTATCTTTCTTTCAGTCTTGTTGGCCTCGGCACAGACGAATTAACGGCACTCTTTTTGGTGGCATCTGTGAACCATGTCATTGCTTTGGTCATGCAGAATCTTGTGATGACATCACTGGGGAATGCCTGGTAAGTGCTTTCTCCTCTGGGTTTGCTGATTGACAAGGCTGAAATCTGCTCAATAGGCCCTGCAATTCAATTACTACCTGTGGGACAAACACTTGAGTCAAGAAGTGACTTGACAGGGATCTTTATGTTGAACTGAGTTGGAAGCTGAGAATGCTCTTTCATATGTGGTCTTCTTGACTAACAAGTATTAGGAAATGTTTATCCATAGTAGTCTAAGAATTGAATTAGAATTAGATATGTCATAATAAAATATAACTAATGACTAGGATGCCTACCTACCATGAAGATATATGGCTTCAATCCTTTCCATAAATCTATCAAAAATAGACTGTATTTCTATAACAGGAAATTATTTGTATCCATAATATGAAGAGTGTAAAATATAATCTTTATAATGTACATAATTCAGTTTTTTTCCACAGTGGGAAAAATGAGGGCATACTGCATGCTTTTCATTTTAAAATGTCAGCAGTTAAAAGTATCATATGTAGATTAAAAATAATAAATATATGCAATACATAGTCACCAGAGCTTCTTATCGTTTCTGCAATTAAGTCCAAACTTTTAAGCAGAAGAAAAGCTCTGCAAAGGCCAGTACTTCCCATCCTTCTAAGAACCCTCTAGACTGGAGAATGTACACTGCATAGACCATGCTGATGAACTCAAGGGCATGTGCATTTCATATTGTCTGACATGGCATGAAGCTTGAAGCAACACTTCTCATTTCATTAGTCTTGCAGAAACACAATTTGAAACAGTGCCATTTGGGAGGATATCATATTCTCATTTCCCTGTAGAATTAAAGCAGACTCTGTTATCTCTATTTCTTAATGTTCTCTCTTCTTCTTGCTCAGTGCCCCCCTCCCCCTTGGTCCACTTAAAAGCTTCCGGGAAAAACCCAAAATGAAAATTCAGGGCTTTTGTTTCAATGCAATTTGGCATTGAGGTTTATTGATGCTCTTTCTGTTTTCTCTCTCTAAGATTTTGTTTAATTGCATTGCTGTATAAAGCATGATAGCCTTAATTTGTGGATCAGTAGATTTTTCAAATGGCATTTTTATGGATAGAAAGACTAAGTGATTTTCATTTTAATTATACCATAAGTCTTTTAAAATGTACCTTGGGAAAAATATTGAGTTACCTTTAAACACTTTGCTAACATGCTATAGGAACTATTCAGCCCAAAGCTGATATGGATTTGCTTTATTTAAACCTAAAAAGACAAAAAAGAAACAGATCACAATATCAGACTTATAATGTTTCCAATAGTCCTATTTCATGTTGAATTGATGAGGAGTAAATCAAATCATGCTGTTGGTCCATTTGGTTATGTGATATTTCTGAGAATGGAAGCCCTTTTTTTGGAATAAAATAGTTTCAGCATAATTTGGGGAGGAAGAATGGAGGGAGCGACAATTATCTGAGATCTTCTACTGATGAAACATTGTTTATTGACTCCATTTCATGGAGAAAAAAAATAGGAGGCCACCTTCAAATAACAGAGGGAATCTTAGGGAACACAAAAGAGATCTTGTCAATAGAAGTAGAATCTGGTGTTTTCTGGGATTTCCATTATGGCTGGTTAATATGTGATCATGTAAAATATTTCTGGAGACTTTCAAATGCCTTTTATCCAAAATGATATTGATAACTAAGTGCTAATATCCCATTTTGAGCATATTGGTTCTGATATGATCCACAGAGAAAAATTTTTGAATGTTGCACAATAAAGACATTTTTAGTGTTTACTTAACCTGCATTTTATCTCCTTTTTTATTATGTATGTTTTTCCCCTAGCATTAAACAGAGGATTATGAATTTTACAGATACACTGCTTTTCAGTTAGCTTGGTTTGAAATATGATTAGAAATGGACTGAAATATATTTTTGATATCAGATCAAAATCCAGACCTCTGTGTGGACCTACATAAAAAGGTCATTTTAACTCAAAGTACATTTGAAGTGACCCAGGAAACATTCAAAGCCACATGGGAAGATTGTATACTTGCCCCTTATTGTTATTGTCACATGTGCTGTGAATGGACATTTGGAAGGGACTTTATATCAGGACACCTGTGAAAATAACCAGCTCATCAGAGGATCATCTTTTCAGTTCTGATTTCCACTGTATTGTTGTCTAATGCTGTTTTATAGGCTCAGTTGCACAAACACTCGAGTGCTAAGACTAATTTTATGATTTCCACTAGACGAAATATGACATTAATAAATATAAGCAACTTCTACATGTTCTTTTTCTTTTAGATCAGTAGTTAGAGAAAAGCGGGGTGTCTGGGTTACGCAAGATTTTCAGTGGAATTTTAGAAATACCACTTTCAACATGGTTAAGACAATCAATTTTATTATCTTATTTTTTAAAACCCCTAGTCTTTGAAAGTTATAATTTGATCATGACAATATGCAAAGAATATTGCAAAAAATACACAATATTTTAGTAATAGCCAACCTTAGTTAAGCTTGAAGACTGAAAGGACTTACTACGAAGTTGAAATCAAAGAGGAAAGCCTTTCTTCACGTTGATCCGTGTTTTATACACTCCATCTTAATCTGCTGTTATTTAGACAACTGTTGATGGTGACGTTAGCCTCTGTGCTCTTTGAAAAAAGGCCTGCTAAATGCATTTGAGAGAGGAATTAAAGTACCTTAAAAAAAAAAAAAAACCTATTTTCAAGTATTGCCAGAGTCTAAAGAAATACCTGTTCACTTGTAGTTGTCTTGGGATTTCAGAGCTTGAAAACTTCATAAAGCATAGGCTTTAACTCCCTCATTTTATAGAATGTGAGAGATTCAGAGCGTTAAATGATTGGATTTTAATTTAATATCTTCTACTCAATAAAGAAGCTGTCCCTCTCCCCAAGGAATATAACCAGCTTCATTTAAAACCATGTATTTATTTGTGTGTTTTTATTAAGTCCATTTACTAAACATAATTAAAATGAGCTTCTTTAAAAATATACTGCTATAATAATATTTCAGACTTTTCATTAAATTAGGCTGGCCATCCCAATGTTCATCCAGATTAATAAATATTTGCTTTATCCTTGAAGGGAATTTACAGTTTAGGTATTTCTTCTGCATATTTAATTAACGATCATAAAAATAAAGATTTTGTATCCCTAAGCTCTGATGAACTCTTTTCAACATGAGAAAAATATTATAATTTTATATGGTTATAACAATAAAAACGTATTTCAGTCACAATGAAACCATATTGGATGATTTTTAAAAGGAATCAGATACATTTTACTGTACCATTGGAGATGGAAGAAGTTAGGTCTACATGATGCCAAAACATACAAATCTATCAAATTGTGCTATAGAAAGCTTTCTAGACAATTCCAGTGTTTGGTTAACTGGATTGTTCACATTTGTACCAGTCTTTTGTGAACACAGCCTGAGTTGATAAGTATACTTTCACTAATATGAAGAAATCTAGATATAAATTATTTCATTTTGATTTTTGATTTTTGAAAAGGACATAGCACCAAAAATAACTACTTTGTAGAAAAATGCAGTTTCACTTAAAAAAAATTGTTATGTGCCTTGTGGTTTTACTACATTTTGATGTGTTTAAAAATCTTTCAGTATTCTCATTGTTTAATTATGAGCCAAGCAAGCCCCTCACAGATGTAATATGCTAGAGCATTGGCCAAATCATCAGTGCCCTCTGAGGTCCAAATTAATCTCTGAGGTAAGAACATCATTGTCCCAGAGGATTTGTATGAGTGGCCACTGTTCTCATTAAATCTGCAGTTTTAAGCTGAACAATTGACTTTTACCTAGAATCGGCTACAGTTTCCATTAAATATATATTGTTAGTACTCTGTAACTATGCACATGTACACACATGTGTGCAATCACACGTATTTCCTTATGAAAAAAAATTGAAAACTAACAGAAAAAGGAAGTAAGATTTGTATAATTAAAAAAATGATAATGAATTTCAGTTGTTTTTTGTTAAGCATGCATATGCTGAAACTGGCGTGTTGTTTACAAGCTATGTACATATTAGATTAATTTTCAGTGCTATTTCCCAGCTGTAAACTTGACCATTTAATGTGGAAAATTATTCTTCTTAACAAGGAATAGACTAATAACTCTGTAGATCTATTTTTGGTAATATGTTGATGTTTGAGACCAAAATAATAAACTTTAATGTGCATGTCTTCCTCAGAACTGTAAGAATCACACAGGTGGCCCATACTGCAATAAATGTCTTCCTGGTTTCTATGGTGATCCTACTAAAGGAACCTCTGAAGATTGTCAGCCGTGTGCCTGTCCACTCAATATCCCATCCAATAAGTGAGTAACCAACTTACCTCTCTAATGATTTGGGCATCCAGTTCTGCAAGTGCATTTTTGATATAGAATGGTTCTTTCTCTTGTCACACATAAATAAATAATAAATATATGCATGAATTTCTCTGGAAATAATATGGTAGGTAATATGAGTTTTTCTAAACATAAAATATTTAAAGTTACAGCTATTTATTCTGCAGAATTTTTAATATTTTAGTTCTAGGTCTGGTGATTTAATATCTAGGTGACAGAACTCGAATAGAATTTCTAAAACAACTATAAAGGACAGACACATTTTATACAAATGTATATACATGCCCACATGTATACACACACACACACACACACACACACACACACACACACACATCTTCATATAGTAACAAAAAGACCACTAATACTGGGGCACCTGGCTGACTCAGTGGTAGAGCCTGTGGCTCTTGATCTTGGGGTTGTGAGTTTGAGCCCCACATTGGGTGTAGAGTTTACTTAAAATAAATAATTTTTTTAAAAAAGATCACTAATACATTTACTGCTCATTTGGGTCCCAGTCTCACACTATTTATTTATGAATCTTGGGCAAGTCACAAACTCCTAGAAAAAGTAAAGAGACCAATCAATCTAGCTGACCTTTAATCACCCATCCTATCCCTTGGTTACCACATGGTTTGTCACATTATCATATGATATCATACATATATGATATATATATCAGTTTATCTTACTAAAACAGTTATAGTGGTAAGAACTATAAACTATATGAACATTGAAATATGGGTGATATAAGCACCTTATTTTGCATAAACTAAGTCTTTAAAAGGTTTAATGAAACTTTATACAATTTTTCTAGTCATCTAGTTTTAATTTTTTTTTAAATTTCTAATTATTCAGCTAGAACAAACAACCTTGGCATCTTGAAGTCTTTTAAGAGTATATATTCTGTCTGCCTCTTCCCTTACCTCTTAGGGGAACACTCTCTCCCAGGCGCTCTAATTCACATTCCTTCCGAGTGGCCATCCTTGAACCACCACCTGAACAAAACCCTGCATCATATATAGTTCTTATTTTAATGGGGCATACTGTGCTGAGCAAAAACCAACCTTTTTGCACTAGTAAAAAATTGTAAATAATGATAATTTTAAGTAAAAGGGATCTTTTTGGAGACTCTTCTTAAAGGTAAGCTTAGTGCTTCCTCTGCCTTCTGCTCAGGTCATGGTCCCCTCAGGCTCCCTGCTCAGCGGGGAGTTGGCTTCTCCCTCTCCCTCTGGCCCTCCTCCTAGTCACGCTCTCTCTCACACACTCTCTTTCTCTCTCTCTAATAAATAAATTTTAAAAATCATAAAAAAATAGGTAAACTTAGTACTTAATAATGTCCATATTATATTAGGCACTTTCCAGCTATTTCTAAATGCTATGATAATGCTTGAAGAGCTTAAATTTTTAGTGATTTTTAAAATTAAATCTATCAGCGACTGTCTTTTAATGTAAAAGTGTTATCAAGTTGGTCATATTCTGAATGAGGTCTTACCCAAGACACTGCCAATGAAATGGTCTTTTGTTAGAGTCAATTAATACAATAAGCTAAAGATGTGGAGAATGATTCTGTCACTAAGTTTAAAAGTCCTCATGGAAATTATGGTTCCTACTTTTCAGCCCACATGAAATCCTTATCCTCTCCAACACACCTCCTCCTTCAGAATTTTACAACTTAATCATTGGGGGAAAAAAGAGAACTAATATTTAATTAAAACAGACTACTAGGGACACCTGGGTGTGTCGGTTAGTTAAGCAAGCATCTGCCTTCAGCTCAGGTCACCATCTCAGGGTCCTGGGATTGAGCCCCACATGGGGCTCCCTGCTCAGTGGGGAGTCTGCTTGTCCTTCCCTCTGCCCCTCTCCCTGCACATGTTTGCTTTCTCGGTCTCTGTCTCTGTCTCTCTCTCTCAAGTAAATAAATAAATAATTAAAAATAAAATAAAACAGACTACTATATTCTAGATATAGTCCAATAAGGTGAATATTAGTACCCCCATTTTACAGATTAAGAAAAAAGACTCCAAGTAGAAATATAGCGTTATGGAACCAATTTCGGAGCCAGAAATCCTTGATTTAAATTTTGAGTTCTACTTTCTGGCTGTGTGATGGAAAAGTTACTTTAACTCTCTGTGTCTCAGTTCTTTTATCATTAGTTGTGATAATAGGACTTTCTTATAGTGTTGTTGTGAGAATTACATAAATTAAAATACACCAAGTACTTGAAACAGTGATTGGACATGATGAGTCCAATACAAGGACTGATGATTACTAAATAATTTGCTCAGAGTCATAATATTAAAGAATCAGAGTTGAAATTTTAAGTTTCAAGTCAAAGTACTTTCCAGTCCTCTGCAGTCTACTGGAGAACTTTTTTAAAAAGCACACTGAATTTTAAGTGATAACGTTAAGAGCAATTAAATGGGAAATTGGGTTAACATACATTAGTGATCAAAATATTTCTAGAGTTTAGAGCATGAGCTTGGATGGACACAAAACTGAAGACCCTTTGGCAACCAAAGGTGTCAGCGAAAAGAAAGAAGCTAAAGGGAAATCTACTGGAAAATAATACATATAGGAGAAAAAATTAAATTCCTTCACCATCTCTGGTTAGTCAGCCCTCTGTTGGCCGTAGTATGACACAACCCTTGCTCGCCAGTGTACTTGCGAAGGGTTAGACCACGCAGCAGAGAACCTGCTCATTCACTATGGCTGAATGAAATTCTCCAGGACCATCCAATATACTCAAAACTCAGTGTTCAACATTTGCTCTCACTGAGGAAAACAGAGGGACTACATCTGGCCTCTCACTTCTGCCGCACTCCTTCTCAGGCAGAATGTCACAGTCACTAGCAGAACTACCAATCCAGCAGAGCTGCCATTGATTGTACAATGCCAACCTTAGCTTAATACATTTTGAGAATTATGTAATTGGTTATGTAGATCTTAGGGATTTATCCTCAAGTCTAACCAACATTACTATAAATGCAGAGGGACCATTAGGGAGAGAACTTCGCTTGGGTAATTACAGGCACTCATGGCCCATCCTTCTCTGTTTGCTGTGCTTCTACTTCATTTTAATAATGGGTTCTAACTGTGTTCCTGAAAGAAAAAAGAATGTCAGCATCACCATCCATCAGTGACAAAGGAATTGGGTCCCAGTTCCAAGGATGGTATTTCCTCAAGTATATGTATTTCAATTTTGTATAATTATGGAGATCTTGATTTAAAAAAAAATAAAAACAACTCCATAGCATCAGTCACACCAAGTTTTTAAAGATCCTTTAATTTCTGAGATGTTTCACTTACATTAAATAATAATTACGAAATAATAATTTTATCTTTACAAGTAGAACTGAGAATAGAGTAGCAATCTGTTTTAAATTCCAACTTCAAATATAGCTTTTTTCCCCAAGGTTTTTTTTTTTCCACTTAGTTTAAAAATACTAGTTTTGTGTTTCAAGTTCTAAAGACTTTTAAATTTAAAACAACGTGGAACATTAACATTGTTTAGCTGTGCAATTGTGATTAGAAAAATTCCCTGTAATCTAATGACCTGAATGTTTTATTAAATCACTAAATAATGAGACGGGGAAACTCTCCATTTAAAAAAATTTTTTTCAAGAAGTCATTACTATTATAATCTGAGTTGAAAACTCTGAGGAATTAAACTGAATATTCACAAATAATCCAGAAGATGGGATTCAAATTTTCACAGGTTATTCAGAAAAAAAAAAAAAAAAACAAAAAAAAACCAGCTAAAGGTTGCTGCAACCTTCATCTAGAAGTATAAGGCTTAGTGATAGTTTTGCTTTGGTGATTTATCTATTTAATCCCTGCTCATAAATCTTATAGATCACAAGCATTTTGGCTCCAAATTTCTTAGATAATATTGCTAAATAAATCAAATATGTAGGGAGATAAAGATAGATTGGTATAATTATTATGATATATGAATACAGACAAGCATATAATATTTAAATTATGCATATATATCAACTTCATCAACTATTCACAGTGTCCACTGTTTGCTTAGCCCTCTCATCTTGGTGATGTATATATTTTAGTTGTAGATTGTAACTAGGTAGTCAAATTAATCTCTAGAGAAGCAAATAAATATGTAAATATTTCAAATGTTTTATAGTCATTAATTTCTGGCATCACATAGCTTATAAATTATAATATGAAAGAGACACGTGAATGTCCGCCCTTGAACACTTAGAATGTGTTTGAATAGATAATATTAAAATCATTTGTATAATAAATTCAAGATATTCTTGCCACAAGGCTGGACAGAGGGTAGGCTCTCAGTAAAGTCCTATTTACTGACACCTTTTTGAATACTACTTCTTTGGGGGCATCAGGAATGCTAGAATTTAAATTTTTAAAAGAATGGAACACTCCTAGAGCTGACTTTTGGGCTCCCTCAGAGGGCTACATTGAATTATTGCTGTTTTATTTAGCGCTTTTAATAGAAAAATAGAACTATTCCAAGACAGAAGGTAAATGTAAGAAATACTCAGCAACATTCTTTAGAAATCTTTGAGTGTGTTAGATGTTTCAGAGCACTTTCCTACACATTGTTTTATGTCTCCATGAGCGATTACGATGTATTTTACCAGTCCCTCGTACCAGAAGGGAGAGCTAAACTGCAGAGAAATCAAATGCCTTGATCGTGATCATTACAGCTTGTTTGTGGCAGAACCAATATTAGAACCCATATATTCTGATTCACCTCTCTGTGCTTCTTCCAAGGGGGCTATAGAAATAGAAACAATTACAGAGACATTGAAGAGAAGCAAGAAAACAAAAGGAAAGCAAAGAAAATTAACACAACTTCACGTTAGACACACCACACATGTTTGTCCTAAGAAACGATCCCAGGGTTTGGCAACAGTTATGCGCATGCAACGGTAGGGGATTACAGCATGATGAGAAAGCACAGGTGTAACTAACAAGTAATGAAATACCTTAAAATGGAAACAAATTAACATATTTTGGCAAAAACAATCTAGAGCATTATGAAAGGGCAGCTCCGATTTATTGTGGCACTCTGCGAAGGGCTTGTTTCACACTTTATCGGTATGAAAGGCTTCACTAGGTAGACCATATTCTCTTATTTTGCTCAATGAGAAACTCAAGTTTAGAGGAAAAAGAGTATCCAAAGACACAGAAAATAACCTGGTTCTAATTACAAAATTCAGGGATGGACATTAAATCAGATTTCATATCATCTGAAGGTTAATTAAAGAAATATGTGTTTGCTTAATGGTTCTCCTGAGAATAAGGACAGAGATCATTGACCCGAAAGAAGAAAACCTTAGAGACACTTCAGAATTTCATGTGGCCCAAGCCACAGTCACCAAGCAAAGGAATTTTCCCTTTGTTTTTCTCCCTTCCCTCTTGGTCCTCTGCTCCTTGGGCAGCTGTAACTGGCTCTTCTCACCGCCCTTCCAGCAGCTCTCTCGCGGACACTGCAGCGTCTCCTTCTTTCTGGTTTCTTTCTGGTTTCTCTTCCCCTGACCAGAAGGTTCCATGTTGCAGTTAGTTAGCAGGAATCCTGCTCCCTATTGTATATGCAAACATAGAACATGCCCTGATTCTATAACCCTGACTTTATAATGCTGGAAATCTCATGCCAGTGTGACAGGGGTGGTTATTTCCTATCACAACACAGTCCCAAGAGGCAATGCAGTTCCCTCTTGCATTAGCTGTGAGGAAGCTCAAAGCCATATGCTGACTGCCACTCTCCAAAGAACATACCTTACGATATGCATGCATTTTGTGCTCGAAATATACCCTTGATTTTACCTTATTTGTGTTTTTTTCTCTTGAACCTTATTGCACCATTTTATCTTAATGTACATATTTTGATAGGTAGAATTAAATTCTTTTTGGAACAAGGCCAATTTATCTTTATGTGTATATGCACATACGTTAGCACAAACACCTATATTTGCATATATATTCACATATATATGTATTACATACTTACAAGTGATCATTATAAACATAAGAATCTATGTTCAGCCATTAAGAAGGATTATTTCCATGTGCAGATCCTTACTAGGTAGACACCAGTAGCTTCTCTTCCTCCTATTTGTGGAAAATGCCTGCTGTTCTTGGATCACTTGTGTCTTCTGTGGCATGAAGTGGATAATTCAGGAAGCAGAACACAGTCTCTCTGCTGACAGAGAGCTAGCCAACTAGCGTTAAATGACATAATCTTGGAATCGCTGGAAGTCAACAATGATCTTACAGTTCCCTCTTTCTGTCACAGAATAGTTAGCTTCATATTTTGGCCAAAATCAGTGTCAAGTTGCTTGCTGTGTTTGCCAGAATAAATTCTGTAGATGTTTTCTGTTGTACATGTATATTTCCCATTCTCATTTTATTTTTGTTGTTGAATGCCCTCTTCCCCATAGTGGCAACTGTAATTCTAGTGGGAAGTGAGTAAACCCTCAGGTTATATTGTTTAAAGAATATTGAATCACAAATACAGACATAGTTTATGAGGATGCTTTGTTGAGATGCATCATGTCAAGTGATGTATTACCAAAAGTTTAAACTTATTTAATTCTTACCAGTAGAATGAATGCTGGCTGGTTACAGGGAAAAGAGAACATCAAATTAGAAATGAGAAGTCCTAGATTCCCTGCGAAGGCTCCTGGATATTAGCTATGACCTTGGGCAAGACAAATGATGCCTGCCCCAACCAGCTTACAAGATTTTGTACAAATGTGATAAAATTATTTGTAAAAGTCCTCTGAAAATGTAAAGAGCTAGTCAAATTGAATATATTGTTATTCCTTAATTTTTTTTTCCTGAAAAAGTATTGATTTTTGTCAGTGGGTGCATTTTACTTTACTTCTGTTGGTTTTAACTGACACATGAGTATATTTAAGAATTTGAAATCTATTTTATGGTTTTAAAGTGTCAGAAACCCTGTCAAACACCTTTGACATGACTTACGGTAAACTGATTTAGGATTTTAAAAAATAATTGGTATGGTTTTCTTTCAATCACTGGAGTCCCGCATGAGTGGGAGACCCAGGGCTTCTAGTTAGAGTCATTTTGTCCCTAGACAATGAGACAGTTATAGAATGCCAATTTCAAAATAAGACATACGTGTATTCTAGAGATTTGTCAAAATCCAGTCCTCCCTTTTATGTCTGAGAACAATAGCAAATCATGAGGTGAGGAGGGGAAAAAAAAAAACTGTTTCTTTTGTTTTTACATGTGCCTTATTTTCTTCAATGCAGTCATTCACCTGCCAAAAAAATCACTCATGGCAAAGACCTTTTGGGAGCAAGTGCCAGGCTGCTCTTTAAAAGATGGCGCTCCTCTCACAGAGTACAGACTGGTCGTGACTTGGTTCTGCTGCTCATGGCAGCCACCACAACCCCTTCACGCGGCGTCTTTTGTATTTGTAACTCAAGGTAGCCCAAGTCAGGCTTCCCCCCTGCCTTACTGCAACAGATTCATTTTGACTTTGCCCTGAGTTGAAATGTTTTAAATGAATGAAGGACTTGGTTCTAATAGCTTGCTACTAATAATAAAAAAAAAAAAAAAAATATATATATATATATATATATATATATATATATATATATATATATATATATATATATATATAATCTTTGCAGGATTGCTATGAGTTAAGCCAGAGGAGTATTATTTAGAAGTGGTACCTGTGATCTGACCTGCACAAAAGTCAAGGAAGTATTCCAAAGTGATTCAGGTGTCAGGAGCAGAACAAGATCAGGACTGGCAATGTTTAATTTGTTGTTCGCTCATTAATTCATTTAGCCATCAGACAAGGCTGCATTGAATTGTCCTGTTATATAAAATAGAAAAATAAATCTCTTTAGGGAAACATAATGGGAGGGAGATCAGTTGGGGGCAGTTTATTTTAAAATGGTAGAGCAGCAGAACTCACAGAATTCAGAAGGACTGATGGCTCTTCAGAGGGCGATTGTGTCAATCTTGGGGTAAGGTTCATGTGTGAGGGGTGTCTCTCACAAGGCAAAGAAGTTATGTCTGAGGTTATACATGTTGTTGAAGGCTGGCATATAATTCTGTAATTCCTCTGCTGGATCCTAATTTGGTATTCAGTTCTGTTACTTCAGACCCAAACTGGAAATGTGTACAAAGAGAGAGATCAAATTTGGGACATGCCAGAAGATGTGTAGTGGCAAGGTTTTTTGGGATTGTTTGGCTGATTGTATATTTAAGCAGAATACGCATGCTTTATCTCTTCCGAAAAACCTTTAGAGGATTTCATCTGCCTAAACAGCATGCTCCTTGGTCCACGTGGGCAGAAGCTTGCGTATATGTACGCATGTGTGCACACACACCCACACCCTTCCCCCCACCCCCCCACACAGTACCAGTGCTGAAAGTAGGAGCCCCATCACCACCACCACTACTTCCAAGATCACATACTGAGTTTTCCAAAATCTCTAACAGATTTTTCTGACCTACTTCAAATTCAGAAGGATTTGGCTAGAAAAAAATATATGATGTCGTGTCTTTCCAGGCCTGGGCAATCCCTACAAAGCAACTGTATAGCGCCACTTGTTACTGATGATCACAGACCCAGAACAGTCAAAAGTCAGCTAATAACATGCCACGAGGCTCCTGCTCTCCACTGGGCTATATTCACGTCTGCAGAAATAGCAATGTCATTTCATCCTCAATTGGCCAGACCCTAATCTCCATCTGTGAGACAGGAATGACCAGCCTGTACCCTTTTGTCACAGCAGTCCTGGAGAAAGAGTAATGAAAACATGCCGCTAATGACTTTATGTATGTGTTTCTTCCTTGTCTCTGTTGTTCCCCAACAATATCAACACAGCTTTAGCCCGACGTGCCGTTTAGACCGAAGTCTCGGATTGGTCTGTGATGCATGCCCTGTCGGGTACACCGGACCACGCTGTGAGAGGTAAGCATGGACCAACTGTCTTTCACGGTGATTTCTACCTCGGGAGTTATAAAACCACAGATATTATCATCCTTTGCACCATTTCAGAAACGCCACCACACTCAATGAGGTGAAATAAAGTTTCTCACTGTACTTGTCAAACACATGCATTGTATTTTTATAGTTTATTTATTCTCTAGAAATTGCTCTATAAATCTCCATTCACTCAGAGAGTGTTTGATTAATGTTTTAATCTTAAAGGTTAAGCATTAACCTATAATCTTTCTAGAAAGTATTGCTCAAGTGGAAAGTCATGCACTCTAAGATTTATCTTACTGTCTATGTTGGCACCATTTATTTTTCATAATTAGTTTTTTGTTCTAAAATGTGGCTTAAATGTGTAGTTCATAGTTCAGCAAGCGGTCCATAATTTACCTTCAATATATTTGAAAATAGAAATAAAATGTGATTTATTATCGTGAATTCTATCCTCTTCTAATTACTTCTAAGCCCGTAGTTTAATTCCTGTTGATTTTACTAGGTTGCTTTGCAGTGGAACTGGAGATATTATTTTATGTAATTTGTGTGATTATTTTTCTCCTGAACTATTTTTAAAGGAAAGGTTCTTCTGTATTTCAGTGTCGGTATAAAAAAGGGTACAAAATTCTCCCTTGATATCGTTGACAAGTACACCAGCATTGCTCTGGTTTTAGCACTGGAAGTCGTCCCCTTTGCAGCGGGGGATGGGGGAAGCAGAGGAAGTGACCTGCTTTCACCCGTTATCATTGAGGCAAACACCACAGAGGGCTATTTCTGCCTCTCCTTTCCTGTCCTCTCATCACCAAGCTCAACCAGGGTGCATAAAGTTAATGAAGCAGGAGCCAATCACCCAGAGAGAAGTGAGCCAACAGCTAGCAGTCTGTGGACGAGGTGCCAGTGATGGTTCCCAGCGGCAACAAGTAGTGTTTGTGAGCGTGGCCACATCTGTAAATGAGTAATGGAAGAATAGAACGGAAAGAAGGATGATTTATTTGCAACCAAGGAACCAGAGGTCTTTGTGTTAATAAAAAAAAAAAAAAAAAAAAAGGAGGGCATGCGTATATTACTTACTATAATCACAGGACACATCATCGCCAAGACAGATTTACATCAAATGTCTAACCCCCTGGCTCACTCCAGACAACCTTTTCTTTAGCAGCTGGAAGATGACAGCCGCTCTGTCACACAGCACCATTAAATCCCACTTATCTAGGTGAGCATAGTCTCTGATGTATTTATGTTACTTTGCTTCATGCTCTGCATTTTCTCTACATGGTAGACGATCCTTTCGGAACCATGCACAATTTAGCATTCTGCATTTTATTTAACAAACATCCGTTTAGCAACCCCAAGTGCCAGGCACGGGGCTTGATGTAGGACACGAATAGATGCGTCGTACTATCCTTACCTTCAAGCAGCTCCCGTCTCTGAAGAGGATGAGAATGGTTGAATGTATTCTGGAGACCATTCTACTCTGAATAATCAAAATTACCGAGGAAAGAAATACCTGACGGATGATTTTCTGTTTAAAATCTTTCTTAATCAACTTGAGAAGAAAATGGAAATGGACCTGCTTCCCAAATGGCATATCTTCTCTCCAATTCAAGTTCATCAGTCAAGAATCATCTTAAACTATTATTATAGGGAAGATGGAATCTTATATTTTTCTAGCCAGAATTTGGATTAGGGTTTTCCAGGAATATTTAGGGTTTATCGTTTCTCTGTACTTATATGAGCTCAAAAGTCCATTAGTAGAGGGATTCAAAATATTAGGAGAAACATTTTTGAGGATGTGCAGGCTGAAGTAGAAGGAGAGGAGAATAAGGGTCAGAGGGGAGAAGACGATCCTGGCTGCTCTGAAAATCTTGTAATCAAAACTATTCTGTAAGTGATTGGTGTAATCAGTTTGTGCACATCATCTACATAAAATCAACATTGGAAAACTGGAGCGGTGTTTCCCAAACTGTAGCTGTTTTTGAAATAGAGTTCTGTGATCGCAGAAATATAGGAAGTATCTATTAGCATGTTCAAAGTTCTGACATGTCCTGGATGGAAGAAATCTGTTTAATTTCTTTTTTTCTTTTTTTTTTTTTTTAAAGATTTTATTTATTTATTTGACAGAGATAGAGACAGCCAGCGAGAGAGGGAACACAAGCAGGGGGAGTGGGAGAGGAAGAAGCAGGCTCATAGTGGAGGAGCCTGACGTGGGGCTCGATCCCGTAAGGACGGGATCACGCCCTGAGCCGAAGGCAGACGCTTAACCGCTGTGCCACCCAGGCGCCCCTGTTTAATTTCTTTAACTCAGTGTTTTCTTTTCTTTTCTTGAGGTATAGCTGACGTACACTGTTACATTAGTTTCAGGTATACAACATAGTGATTGGACAGCTGTATACATTATGCTATAACTCAGCATTTTCTAATCTTGTGTGACCATCAATCCTTACATATATATATATATATATATATATATATATATATATATATATATATATATATATACGGTATTGTGACAAAGATATGACATAATATTAACTGATATTCTTTTTTTTAATTTGACCCACAATGTTACATTAGTTTCAGGTATACAACATAGTGATTCAGCAACTCTGTAGGTTATCCTATGCTCACCACAAGTGTAGCTCCCGTCTGTCCCCATGCAATGCTATCACAATATCATTGACTGTATTCCCTATGCTGTGTCTTTCACCCCTATGACTTATTCACTCCATCACTGGAAGCCTGTATCTCCCTCTCCCCTTCACCCATTATGCCCAAACCCCCACTCCCCACCCCCCACCCCTGTGGCAACAGTGTGTTCTCTGTACTTATAGGTCTGATTCTGCTTTGTTTTTTTTTTTTAATTCATTTAAAATACTGACTGATATTCTATAACGTGTAGAGCACTAGTTACACTTTCCAGAAACTTCGCATGGGGCCAAAGTGCTCATACTTTCAGATATTACTACTTTCCTCTGGGGAATGTTTTAAACAAAAGAAAAATGAGAGAGAGGATGAGGGAATCAGGTATTCATCATGGCACTTTGCTAAGATTGTGGGCATCTGTCATTATCAAGGAGGAGAAAAAAATAGAAAAAGAAAGTATATTGAAAGGTGTAAAGGGATGAGTGTTGGAGCATCAAAAGACATTTAAAAGAACATGGAGAAAAAGTGAGCTAAATGCTGATGACACTGCTCTGCTGGTCACTAAGCTACTTTCAGAATAAGACTGTAGTCCCAGGAATATATCGTACTTAATGGAGAGACACTTAAAAAAGACCGAAAAGACTGTGGCAGGGTGCCTGGGTGGCTCAGTCAGTTGAGCATCTGACTCTTGGTTTCAGCTCAGGTCATGATCTCAGGGTCTTGGGATCAAGCCCCACATGGGTGGGCTCTGCGCTCAGTAGGGAATCTGTTTGAGATTCTCTGTCTCTCCCTCTCCCTCTCCCTCTACCTCTCCCCCCACCAAAATAAATAAATAAATCTTAAGGAAAAAAAAGACTGTGGCAAGTTGACCCAGTGGGATCCATAGGACCACATGAAAATTAATGAGATATATGGACCCCTGAAGCCTCGTCCCCTCCCTAGCTGACCAATTTTTAATGACTCCTCCCCAAGTGAGGAGAGAGAGGTCAAAGTCAAGACTCATTTCACAATGGCTACTGAGAATGCAGAAAGTATTAGAACCTAATTGCTTAAAATTTGGAAAATTACCTATAATTTTATCCATATGATTCATATTCTAGGTCAGAAAATTTTCTTTTTGCTTTTAAATTTCAGTTCTAAAATCCTATTTAGGTATTCTCTGCTTCATAAATTCCTGACTTTGAATTGAGTCTAATTGCCATATTACCACTGTGCTGGTGAGAATTTCTACTTATGCCTGAGTCTCCTTGAGCTCTTGAGTCTCAGACATGGAGTGTGCAGTCACAGAAATAGAAAAAGCAAGACAGTCATACTCAGTAGTACTATTAGCAAAACTGTGACTCCAAGTAAGGTTTCAAAGTCTGCTCCTATGGGGCTGTGCAGTTTGTATACTGCAGGAAAGTACTCAGCCAAGGGGGCGATTAGGAGCTTGAATCCCATGTACTCAGGATGTCCACTTTCTCTTTGTTTCTCTGCATATGCTCAAAGAGGACCCTTTTCTTCCCCTAATTTGCAGAAAGAAACCACATAAGCAGGCAAACTCACTAGTCTTTAACTGCTTCAGTCACATGGGAAATAGTAAGAATGCATCCCTTTTGCATAGCCACTCCCATTTACTCTCCAGCCACCCTCCTCTGTGCCTTCGCCAATACTGTTCCCTCTGACTAGAAGTCTGCAGCCCTTCCACTCCTCCGTGTGAGAATCACCCTGCTCAACTTTTCCAATTCAACTCTATCATCCTGAAAGGGTCCTTGATTAATCCTCATCTGAATTGGTTGCCCTTTTCTGTGCTTTCATGGGAACATTGGCATATCCGTAGTAGCTCCCTGCTACCTTTTTAAGTATGTCTTTCTTCTCCATGGACTGCAGTATAAAGACAGTGCCTTATTTATATTAGTCTGATCAAGTGTTCAGTAGGTATTTGAGGAAGGGCAGGAGAGGAAAAGAGCAAGAGCTTTTCTAGTATGCTTATAGAGATTGAAGCACTGTATTTAGTCTGTAAGTAATGGGACGATAGGCCACATATTTTAGCCAAAAGTTATTGAAAAAATGATGCAGCAGAGTAAGAGAAATCTTGCCACTGTTGCTCTGCACTTCTCATTGGCCAATTCTCTTCATTTCTGCTCTCCTCGCTTTCCCTCTCTCATCTCTCTCTCTCTCTCTAATATTGTTCCTAAGTCATCAGTAAAAAGAACCATATTACATAATGGCACGTGGCATCTAGAATCTCATCTACATTAAAGGGTCTCTTTCTAAAATAGTACAATTTGGTATAAAAAAAATTAGCAAATGTCGAAGGGAACAGGGACTTTGTATTGTCAGGATGTCCATCTGTAGCAAGGAAACCAATAAATTCTGCTAAGAAATGTCCTCATTCTGCCTTGCGTATGAAAATGAGAGACCCTGAGATTTCAAATTACAATTAGTTTTGTAGAGTGAAAAACTGAGAGGCTGGCAAGGTCTAAAGGGCTGTCATTCATACTAATTTTTAATTAAGTAACTCCAACTTGATCAGACTATAAAACACTATTATTATTATTAACAAAAGTTATAGGATTAGCAGTATTATATTCACTGACCCTAGAATTACTTTAAAATTTCTACAGCACATTTTTATGTCTCTAAAACTATCCTATGTATGGAAACACACACACACATACACACCAGTAGTAGAACCTGAATGCACACTTTCAATAGATGGCATATGAATTATCCATCATGTATATTCAGTATGCTTTCTTACGTGTTCTACAACAAAAAATAAGAGGTGCTTCTTCGGTTATTCTACTTAATTGTAATTATTTTCTCATGAACAAAATGTTCCTTTTTATTGTAGGAGAATTTTGAGCTTATTAATCAGTATCTATGTTAAGAAAAATTCCCAGATCTTGTTATTTAATGCCATCTCTCCTGAGGGCAGTAAGTCATTTTGAGGAAAGTGAGCTGAAAATAATGGGTTTTCGCTGGCTGCGATAATGCTCATTGTATATCATTATTCTAGTGGAGCAAAGTCACTCTCTTAATGGTAAACACAATGAGATGCGAGTATATGAGGATGTGATCTTAAGCTCTGCATATCAAGTAAGGCAAGGAGAATTGGGTTAAAATTCAAAAGTGTCTTCCTATTATCTTTATGGAATACCACTTCTGAAGGGATTGTGGGGAAATTTTATCCACTAGAATGTTCATATTTTATGATAGGTAATTAATAAGCAATTATATTTGTGGGCGGCATATTCTTCCAAGCAGTATTTATACTATGACTTCCACAATTTATACAGTATTTTGTGAATATAATGAAAACTAGTAATTTCATTTTAAAAATTATGGGAAAAGGTTAATTCTGTTAAAAAAAAGATTATTATGGCACTTACAAGTGTTCTAGAAAACTCAGAGTCATTAATGACTTTGGCCCATAATCGTGATGTTATTAAAGTATCCTCACATGATGTAATGGATTTAAATCATTTCTCTGTTGAGTGGAAGAGAGCCTTTCTCTACACAGAGACTTATATATCTGTGAGTAGATGAGCATAAAAGTAGTGTACCATTGCAATTATGTTCTCCCACATTGTTTTTGTTCCCCTTCAATTTTGATCTTTGATGCAAAAGACTTTTTATTTCTCGAAGATGGTGCAGATGACAGGGCCAGCCTGACTGTAAGACTAGAGAGGCACTGTTTTGTTTCTCCTTTGGCAAGTGTGGCTTAATAAGAAGCATGAACAAATGTAACTGAAAGAGAAGACAGAGAGGCGTATAAATAGATGCCTCCTAAAAACCCGTATCTATGCATCTGTGACATTAAGTAGCATTTTGAAACAACAGATGGATAAAGGGAAATTTGATACTATAATTTAAAAAACCTTCTCTGCTATGCCTCATAAATAAACAAACTTGTTTTTCCAATAATAGGTAAAATAGTATTTTGTCCTTTAAAAAAAAAAAGAGAGACCTAGAGTTTGCTAATACAAGTTGTGGGCACAATTAAGCATCACCTTACGGCATGTTACCCTAAGACGCAGGCATACGTGCTTCTTGGTAAAGGCTCATCAATGAAAATCTGCATCTGTACGGAAATGCAAATATATACAAACCTATTATTAATGCAGCGCTACCCACAGCCCCCACCTGAATCGTAATGAAAATCTTTTGAGTCACAATTTTCTATTTAATAAATTCTGAATTCTCGCTGCTGAATTTCCTTGCAAGTCTGTTTCCTCATAACAAGCTTTTGTTACAACAACAACAAAAAATGTGAACCTTACATATTTGTACAGAAAACAACCAACTGGAGTAGATACATATGATGTGTTGCACTACAAAGGCTTTCCAACATGGACCTGGATTCCTCTAGAGTGCCAGCAGCAGATTTCTTATTATGCTTTGGTCTCGTCTTCAGTGCCAGTGACAAGATTCTTTTTTTTTTTTTCTTCCTGGCTGAAATCTAATTACTAGTGGGGCTGGCAGGATTTCATCTTGTATCTACACTGCAGTTATAGAAAAACATTTTTTAATCACCTTGCATTCGCGAAAAGGAGCACTTAAAAGGAAAACCTATCCTCCTGGGAGAGGGGAGCATGAAAAATATATAAACATTGCCCTCCGATGGGTTTCATGAGTTCCTCCCAAATACTCACTGATGAAATTTTTCCCCGTAGGTGTGCGGAAGGCTATTTTGGACAACCTTCTGTACCTGGAGGCTCATGTCAGCCATGCCAATGCAATGACAACCTTGACTTCTCCGTCCCTGGCAGCTGTGACAGCTTGTCTGGCTCCTGTCTGATATGTAAGCCAGGTACCACAGGCCGCTTCTGTGAGCTCTGTGCTGATGGATATTTTGGAGACGCAGTTGATGCAAAGAACTGTCAGCGTAAGTCCTGAACTATTGACGCCCCTGACAGAATTGATGCGTTGCGCCTCCAAGCAGCTGATGAGTTCTTGGGTGGGGATTGGAGGGTGGGAAATTCTGTGGGTATGTGTATCCTGGATGCACAGCCTATGCACAGAGTCAGCACATCCTCAACTATTTCTTTGTACTAATAGAGTCAATTCTTTGAAAATCACTGCACGGTCAAAGGGTTGTTTTTCAAACAAGGCACACATATGTTTACCAGTGGATTGAAGATTTTAAAATAAACTTATGCCCATGATAAGAGAGAAGAAGTTAGTAATTAGGTAAGCCCCATTTATCCTTGTTGTTTATCTCAATGGTAATCATTTTCTTAAAAATGAATTTCTCTGTCCATATTATTTCTTTGGTATCTGTTTGTAGGTGTTCATCTGTTATGTTTTCAAATGTGAACTTTACATTCTTGCATTTCATAAGAGGTGTAAAATCCTGCCCATATTTCTACACACTGGCGTTTGTAACTGTCGAATGATTGACCTTCACCGTAGGACTCTTCACAGAATGATATTTCTGTGTTTCCTTTCACTAAATTAGCTGTTGTAGGGCCTCATCCTTGTTAGTCAGAACATTGCTCCTGTCACCTGTACCTCCGTAGCTGCGTTATTTGGCATTGCGCAGAATTTACTAATGCTTTGTATTAGCAGGAACATGATATGCAAGGGAAATCTTGTTGTGCAGAATCCAGTGGAATGTGAATCCATGTCACCACCTGAATATTTTACACCATCCTCGACTTCACCTGCTGCCGTAGTCTTTAGGTAGGGCAGGTTATGATATCCACAGTTCACTTCTGCCAACTTCATTATGTAAGAAGGAATTCTTCCAGTCCTGAATTCAGTTAGGACCTAGGAGCTGCAAAATGATAGAAACCACTGTAGTGTCTTGTTATTATCTCTGCTGTAAACACCAAAGACCAGGTAGGACACCCCATTTCAGTAACAAATGCATCTTTCTTCCCATAGGTTTAGAAGATGAGCGCCAGATTTTTGTCATTTAAAAATGACAATTTGTTAAATTAAAAACAAATTACTCTCATACTCTGGTCTCTCTTCAGATCAAATACGTCTTTCACCTTTTATTAAAAAATAAAAAGCACACAAAAAAATCCATAAATCACTCTCTAGAATAATAAGCATTTATTATTATCCCCTATAAATTGGTGGTTTTTTTATAACAAAATTTCCACCAGGCTCAGAAGTGCCTTTAAACACTGTAGGTTTACCTGTGTAAAATCATAGGGAGCTTAAGAAATTCTCCCATTCAAAGTACATCATCTAGGATCTACAGTGTCTAGCTACGTGACCCTGGACAAGACAGTTGACCTCACGGAGATCGTTTCCTCGTTTACATAAAAGGTCACGATTTCCTGTGGGAATCAGAGGCTCTAGCACATGGAGAGTATCCAGGGCATTGCTTGGGCCTGGGATGCTCACACGTGGTAGCTCCTTCAACAGTAGTGTTCATAGAAGTTGTATCTGTGGTTCGCTCATTTAAGGGCTGTGTGACCTCTTTTTCTATCTTCCAGTAACTCCCTCCATAAGGTTGAGGAGATCTTTCCACTCATTTTATTGTGATAAATTGGGAATCTGTGGCATAGGAACACATAGGAAAATATGGCATAAAAACATTTTTAAACCATCACCTGTTTTTATACTACTTGCCATGAGATACATATAGAAATGATTAGGGTTTTTAATGCTCTTTAGCATAGAAAAATATAAGAAACATCTATTTTTATAATTTTTCATATATACAATAGCTCATCTATGCATAGGTAAAACCCTCAAGAAAAGAAAATTCATGATAAATCATTATTTTAGTTTCCTCTGGGTTTGTTCATGGAAAGTACACCACTACAAAGAAATATATTTTGCTTTTTAAATTTATGTGTGATTGTTTAGGTCATACATTTCATTTAAAAATGCCACTTAAAAATGTATATTGCTTTTGTTATTCTTTCAAGTTTTTATTTTAATTCCAGTTAGTTAACATATAGTATAATATCACTTTCGGGAGTAGAATTTAGTGATCTGTCACTTACATACAACACCCAATGCCCATCACAACAGGTGCCCTCCTATTAATGCCCATCACCCATTTAACCCATCTGCCCGCCCCACCCCCATTCATCTACCCTCCAGCAACCCTCAGTTTGTTCTCTAGCTAAGAGTCTGCTTTATGGTTTGTGCCTCTCTCTTTTCTTCCCCCATGTTCATCTGTTTTGTTTCTTAAATTCCACATATGAGTGAAATCCTATTTTATTTGTCTTTCTCTGACTGACTTATTTCGTTTAGCATAATATGCTCTAGCTCCATCCACATTATTACAAATGGCAAGATTTCATTTTTATTTCTGAATAATGTTCCATTGTATATATGCCACATCTTCTTCATTCATTCATCACTTAACGGACATATGGGCTCTTTCCATAATTTGGCTATTGTTGATAATGATGCTATGAACATTGGGGTGCATGTGTCCCTTGGAATCAGTATTTTGTATCCTTTGGGTAAATACCTCGTAGTGCAGTGGATATGTTGTAGGGTAGGTCTATTTTTAACTTTTTGAGGGACCTCCATACTGTTTTCCAGAGTGGCTACCAGTTTGCATTCCCACCAATAGTGTAAGAGGGTTCCCCTTTCTCCACATCCTCAACAACGTCTGCTGTTTCCTGTGTTGTTGATTTTAGCCATTCTGACTGGTGTGAGGTGATATCTCATTGTAGTTTTGATTTGGATTTCTCTGATGGTGAGTGATATTGAGCATCTTTTCATGTGTCTGTTAGCTATCTGGATGTCTTCTTCAGAAAAATGACTGTTCATTTCTTCCACCCATTTCTTAACTGGATTATTTGTTTTTTGGGTGTTGAGTTTGATAAGTTCTTTATAGATTTTGGATGCTAACCCTTTATTAGATATGCCATTTGCAAAAATCTTCTCCCATTCCATAGGTTGCCTTTTAGTTTTGTTGATTGTTTCCTTTGAGGGGAGCTTTTTATCTTGATGAGTTGCCATTAGTTCATTTTTGCTTTTGTTTCCCTTGTCTCTGGAGACATGTCTAGTAAGAAGTTGCTATAGCCAAGGTCAAAGGGGCTGCTGTGTTCTCCTCCAGGATTTTGATGGTTTCCTGTCTCAATTTAGGTCTTTCATCCATTCTGAATTTATTTTTGTGTATAGTGTGACAAAGTGGTCCAGTTTCATTCTTCTGCATGTTGCTGTCCAGTTTTCCCAACACCATTTGTTGAAGAGACTTTGTTCCATTGGATATTTTGTCCTGTTTTGTTGAAGATGAGTAGACCAAATAGTTGTGGGCCCATTTCTGGGTTTCCTATTCTGTTCCACTGATCTAAGTGTCTGTTTTTGTGCCAGTACCAATTGTCTTGATGATGACAGCTTTATAATAGAGCTTGAGGTCTGGAATTGTGATGCTTCCAGCTTTGCTTTTCTTTTTCAAGATTGCCTTGGCTATTCTGGGTTTTTTATGTTCCATACAAGTTTAAGGATTGTTTGTTGTAGATCTGTGAAAAATGCTGGTGATATTTTGATTGGGATTGCATTTAATGTATAGATGGCTTTAGGCAGTATAGACGTTTTAACAATATTTGTTCTACCATTCCATGAGCATGGAATATTTTTCCATTCTTTGTGTCTTCAATTTCATTCATAAGCGTGCTATAGTTTTCAGAGTACAGATTTATTACCTCTTCGGTTAGGTTTATTCCTGGGTATCTTCTGATCTTTAGTGCAAATGTAAGTGGGATTGATTCCTTGATTTCTCTTTCTGCCATTTCATTATTGGTGTACAGAAATGCAACAGATTTCTGTACATTGATTTGTATCCTGAGATTTCTTTTGTTATTTTTAAGATGATGTTAATTTATGGTAAATTTAATCCTATATTCCTCACTCTAAGAAAAAAAATGACTTTTAAATTCTAAATTATGTGAGATCTTAAAAATTGAAGTATATATATGAGACTCACATAAAGAAATTAAAAATGTACTTTAATAGGGATGTATGGGGACAGATGGAAGCTACACTTGTGAACAGAGTATAATGTATAAACTTGTTGAACTACTATGGTGTTCTCCCAAAACTAATGTAACACGGTGTGTAACTATTCTCATTTTAAAAAAATAATAAAAGTTCATTAATTTAAAAAAGAAATTAAAATATATACAACAGTTCTAGTGTCAAGTGAAATAGATATTTACAGAAAATATTTTTTTTAGCATTTTCTCACCCCTTGCTATAGAGTATGCTTCAGCTTTTCCTAGGGAAAGTCACAGCTGCTGCTAAGGCCAGTTCTTCAATGGCCACCAGCCTTGTATCAAGTTAGCAGACACTGAAGGCCAAATTGCTGGGAATAAAATCCAGCAATTTTTAGGAAAGCAGTAAAGCTAAGTAGAACCTTGAGTCAGATGAACAGGAAAATAACATAGGCCAATGGAGTAGCTATTTTTAATGTATTTATAAGTTGTGCTCAAATCAAAGTATCCAGAGACACGAGGTATTGTACAAAATTTACCCAAACCATCTATGAATATTTTAAATTCCTACATCATCTCCCCCTCACCTTTTTATTCTAGTATCAATGCAATTATGTGTACCATTAAAAATACACTTGTAGACTACGGAATGAGCCATTAATTATGTTCTATTCGTGATAAAGCCCTTTAATTTTTAGACTGATTTATTATATATCTCAGAATAGCATCAAACAACTTCATAACACAGCAATGACAAAAGATTACTTAAACCAAATGTATTGGAAATAGTGTTTAAGTTGTAAAACAAAGTTATTTTTAGAAATTATAATGGTATATTCCTAATACATTTGAAACATTGTTTTCATCTTATATATTTTGTAAATGGATATATTTGACATATAACATTCTGTAAATCTAAGGTGTACAACATGTTACTTTGATATGTTTATATATTGCAATGATTGCCATTATAGCAGTATTTATTCCACAATATAGTACAATATTATTTATATTTTTTATACTGTGTACTAGAGCAGTATAGCTTATTTACTACTCATTATTTACTACTTGCAAGTGTGTACCCTTAAACAACAGCAGTCCATCCCCTGGTAAACCACCATTTTACTATCTGTTTTTTATGAGTTTGATTTTTTTCAGATTCCACATATAGGTGATACTATGTAGTAGTTGGCTTTCTTTGTCTGACTTATTTCACTTAGCATAATGTGGTCAGGGTCCATCCATGTTGTTGCAAATGGCAGGATATTCTCCTTTGTCATGGCTGAATAATATTTCATCATGTATATACAACGTATCTTTTTTTTATCCTTTCATCTTTGATGGACATTAAGTTATTTCTAGATCTTGACTATTGTAAATAATGCTGCAGTAAACATAAGAGTGTATATATCTCTTTGAAATACTGTTTTCATTTCCTTTAAGTGTATACACAGTAGTAGAATTGCTGGATTGTATGGCAGTTCTATTTTTAATTTTTTGAGGAACCTCCACCTTGTTTTCCCAAGTGGTTGGACCAATTTACATTCCCACCAACAGTGTATAAGCGTACCCTTTTCACCACATCCTTGCCAGCATCTGTTGTTTCTTGCTTTCTTGATAATAGCCATTCTAATAGGTATCAGGTGCTATTTCATTGTGGTTTTGACTTGCATTTCTTTGGTGGCTAGTGATGTTGAACATCTTTTCACATGCCTGTTGGCCATTTTGATGTCCTCTTTGGAAAATGTCTACTTAGTTCTTCTGCCTTACATACCTTTCTAACCTTAAAGGGGTGTGTGTGTTCATGTATGTGTGTGCGTGTGTGTGTTTGTATACACACACACAAGATTTATATATTATATAATTCATATAATACATTGTATATAATATATAATATTAAATATAATGTATATAATATTTATAATTCACTCTCAAAATTGGAATAGTAATGATTACAGTAATGTTTTAACAACTTATTATGTGTCAGACACTGTCATATAGCTTTACATGAATCATTTCTACAGCTTGTAAAGTCGTTATAAGAATCAAATGCTATAATGCCTAATAGAATACCTAGCAAATCAGAAAATATTCTTTTCTAAAACTTAGTTCCAATGTTACCATCTGGGGCATATTATTATTTAACAAGCTTATTAATACTACAAGAAGTGTTTTCCCAACCACAGATCTCTCTTTTTTTTGCAGCTTGTCGCTGTAATGTCAACAGCTCCTTCTCTGAGAGTTGCCATGCCCGGACAGGACAGTGTGAATGCAAGCCTAATGTGCAGGGACGGCGGTGTGATGAGTGTAAGGTAAGGAATAGGAGCTGATGAAGAATCACTTCCTCCTTGAAAATGTTCATTAGCTTTCAATGACATACATGTTAAATATATTGAAAGAGGAGTTCAGATTATCCAGTGCTACATGTACCATCACTGTGCTCATTGAAATTTTTTTTCCAAATAGAAAAAAAAAGTTGCTGTACACTACCTTTTGACCTTCAACCTATTTTTCCTTGGCAGTGAATTTGTGTAATATTTACTGTAATTCAGATGTTTTTGAAACAAATAGCATATACATTTAATCCCAGCCTATAGTGAGTAAAATACTCTTTGCTCTTATGTTGGCCAAATGAAATGCATCACACCCTTTGCTTTTACCAAACACTTTGTTCTAAACAGTTCTATCATTTAAAAGTTAGTTCCAGTGAGCCCTCTACTTAACGGAAGTTTTCAATAGAGAAGCTAACCCACATATTTTTAGATACATAATTTTTTTCTAAAATGAAACAAAAAAATCAAAATATGTTGTTCTCTGCTCCTGAGCATATTGCCCTGCTTTCAGGATGGCAAGCATCTTCGATCCCTCCGTGAGAGTGATGGACCCGCACTCCCTCTTTCTTATAAATATGTATGTTTGATGATAAAGACTGTTAAACAGAGCAAGCATTTCTCAGATGGCAAACTGGCCTTTCTGTAGTAAAAGCTGGAAAATATCATCAGAGTCGATCTCTTGAATAATATCATATGCTCTTTTGTTCCTTTGTTTTGTTTTATTTTTCTATCGGCTTTTAAAGCCCGGTATGTGGTGGGATCCAGAGAAGCAATTCTGTGTGCTTTGTGACTGCAATCCCGTTGGCTCGGTGACACCGCAGTGTGATGGGACAGGAAGATGTACGTGTAAATCTGGCTTCGTAGGGCGACAGTGCCGCCTGAGCGGGCAGGTGCAGCGGCAAGAGGCGCCGTCAAAGAGAGCGCAGCGGGTGCTGGCGCCTCCCCAGAGGTGGGCTGTTGGCAGCCCCAGCGGGTGCCCTCGGGGAGCCTATCGGGCCCCAGCTCCGGTAATCGCAGAGGCGCTGCATGGCTTATGCCTCCGCATGTCGTGTTCCGTGTGCTGCGGCGGACCTTCCCCGATGGCATTTTCCCGAAATAATGGTGGCTCAGTGTGCAACTGCCAATGTAAACACTAGGCGATTCCTGCTTCAAGCCTTGCCTTTTGAAAGTAGCTCTGTGTATTTTTAAAAGTATATTCAAGTTCAGAGGTTCGTAAAAGTTTCAACTAACCATGGATGTGGAGAAACGAAAGTTCATTTGTGGAAACCTATGATCTTGGAAGGGATTTCAGGCAGCATCTGGAGCAAATTCACTTCTACGAAGGAAGAAATGAAGGGAAATCTAGCAGAAAAAGTGACTTTCCTGAGAAAATGTAGCCCATCGTTCTGACATTCTGCAACATTTCATCATAATTGATGGCTTTGTGGCTTTTCCGCGTTGTAAGTTTGCCCATAGTTACCACAGTCGCACGTTTTCACGTCCTACGAATGTACCACGTACACAAAGTAAGGAAGCATGTTTTCTGCTACAGAAGTTTAGCCTCCCATCTTACAAGGCAAAAGAAAGCAAATACCGGAAGGAAGAGAGAAAGAGAGGAAGGGGAGGGAAAGAAGGAGGAAGGAAGAAGAATAGGTCCACGACCCTGTTGCAGGAGACCAGATTTGCCAGGATAGAATCACAGCCTGCGCTGCCCAGGGGTTGGCAGGGGCACGTAACAGAAGGGGAGAGTAAAGTAAAAACCAAAGGAGTAGAAAAGAAAAGAAAAAAAAAAAATCATGCAGTACTTCTAGGCTCTTTCTTGGCATTTTGAGAAAACGAGTTCTGATATCAGACCACCTCAGGTCAAATCCCAGTCTGGCCACTTGCTAGGTGTAAGACAGTTTCATAAATCTTTCTGTAGCGGGACCCACTGCATAGGGCTTGTGTCAGTTGGATCCTCCAAGCAGCAAAGGCAAAGAGATTGGGGGGGGGGGGGGGAATGCCTGTGAAAGATAAAGGAGAGAACATAGTGCGCAGGGAGCCTTTTGTTGCAGGGCAGGCCTGACTGAAGTGAAAGGAAAAAGGGAAGGAAAAGTTGGGTGGAAAAGCCTCATTCTTTGCCTTCTGCCAAGACGCCAAATGCACGCCAGGCCAAAGGGGAGTGCCTGAGCACCATTTAGCCGTTAGAGGAATCCTGGGTTGGGCAGGAAGGCTCTAGTTCTTTATTATCATCAGCCATTGACTTGGAGAAGCATAAGGTGGTGTGAGCTTCTGCATTGGGTCCACAAGAGGGAGGACGTCAGCCCGCCACACTCGCACTGCAGAATCTCTCGTAGGGACATCTGTCCAGGCACCTCATTGGCTTCCAGATTGTCATGGGATCGGTGCATAAGGCACGCAGCTGGAGGGTTCTTAGTAAATGTTAGGTGTTATTACTGTGGTTATTATTGTTGCTATTAGATGAAGAAATCTTTTAAAAAGATTGTTTTTCAAAAACAAAGAAAAAAATGCATACAATTTAAAAGGGATAAGAACTGATCAAAATTTCTCCACGATAGAAAATTAGCAGAAATTCAACCCTTATTCGTAACGCTTTTCCTACATATCCTATAGTACTTTGTACAGGGTGGTGTTTCCTGAGACCATTTTTCCTCCGGGACAGTATGTGTGAGAGTAAAGAGCACAGACTCTGAAGCCAGGCTGACTGACAAGGAATCCTGATTGTGCGCTTGGCTAGCTGGTGGCCTTAGGCAAATTACTTGACTTTTCTGTGCCTCAGTTTCCTCAGTCTGTAGAAAGGTGATGGTAATAACTATCTCCCAGGATTGTCTGGAGGATTAAATGAATTCATGTTTGCGAAGGGCTTCAGAACAGTGCTTAGCACCCAGCAAGCTTAGTATATAAGTGCTCATTGTCGTTACCACCCCAAGTGAAAATAATTTCCGGGAGATCATCAGACCTCTCATTGACACTGGATAGGGACTGTTTCCCGTGTTCCTTTTACCTCATTAATCTTCATCACTGACTAGGATTCTCTACTCTTTGAGTTTATTTACTACAGAGATTTTTCCCTAGTCTCCGAATTAAATTTTTGTATATCAAATTTATTAAAATTTTGTTGCTGAAGTTTGTTTCTATTTGTTTTGATGTAACTTAACTTTAAAATTACATTAAATATTTGAAAAGTATGGTGAAGATATTTCTTCTTACATATTTTTTACATAATGAACTTCAGAATTTTCTCAATAACTATGATTTATATACTAAGCTATTTAATCCTATATAGATATATTCATTAAAGATATACAGACATGCCAGCTGAAGAAAAATTTAGGAAATAAAGATGAACTTATTTTCTTTACAATTCAGATTTCTAAGTCAAGAAAATTTAAGAAATAAATGCAAAATAGTTTGCATAAAAAATCCAAATATATTTATGATTCAGACTTTTAAAAATGATTTTAATGTAGTATTATTTAGCCTTTTTTCTATGTATATATGTTTCTATTTGTGTGTGTCTGAGTGGTATGTATGTCATTATAGGTATATGACTGGAATAATAGTGTGTATATAATTTTGTGTTCTGCTTTTTGAAATTTTGCATAATGCTGTGTCCTAAGCGTATTCCTATCATTAAAACTGCTTCAAAACAGGATTTTAATGATGGCATATTGTATAATAACATGAATGTATCATAATTTAATTTATTCAACTTTATCTCTAACATTGAGTAGTTATTCTCATAAATAATACTGTAATGGGCATGCTCATACTTTAACTATTTTCCCAATTTCTGATTATTTCTCTGGGTCAGGTATCTAGAATTTTACAGTTAATTGCTTTTTACGAATAAAAATCTTCTATGTCTTAATCTTTCCTTATATAAAGAAATTTAACTTCAAAATTGTGCTATGTCATTTGTTAGAACTGATACTTTCTTCTTTTTTTATTTTAGTACCAGTAGAGTTAACATACAGTGCTATATTAGTTTCAGGTGTACAATATACTGATTCCACAAACACACTTTCTTTAATATATGATGACATCTGAATTTGAACTGGAAATAAAAACAAAGCCAGCAGTAAATACAAGGATTAAATGATTATTAAACTCAATCAACCCATTTTATGTTTAAAAACCAAGACTTTTCTTAGCTATAGTCATTTTAAGAGACTAATTTTCAGTGCGATTTTGTTTCCTGAACTGTTTTTCATACTGTTAACAATAATGGCAAAAACATATAATGAGCCTTATTTGTTTCTCTTTGGGTGGCTCCCATTAAATAGCAAGATTTATTCTTACCAGGAAGTAACTATTAAGTCTAATAATCCAAAATAGGAATTATTTTTTACAAAGAAGTAATTACCGAGACTTATTTTTCAGGTTAAAATATCATAATAATGTGACACAGTTCATATTTAAAAATGCAACCCTGTTGTACTTTAAGTAGGATATGCACTTTTTGATTTTCTAGTAGAGGTAATTTTTAATCCATCCACAGTTTCTAACATAGTCACTCTAGGTCAGATAACATGTATTTCACGCCAAAGCTAGTAATGCAAACCGATCATAGAAAGTTATTTGCTGTGCATAGATAAGAGATATGCCTAGGAATAACTCATCAGAGAATAAAAGTTTCCTTTCGTCTACCTAATCGGATGCTTTGATGTGTGTTCTCTCAAATCAATTTTAGTTGTTAAAATGAAACCCAAGAAACTAGATGTTTGTAAAGCAATTATTTTGTCAGTGTAGGCATAAACCTGTAAGTTATATTTATAATGTGAGCTCTAGAATGATAATTAGAAGTATTTATAGAGCGATGACAAAAATTAGATCAAATACTAGAGGAAATATGTTTATTTTAACTGTAGGCTTCTGGTCAATAATATCGAAAACATTTTTAACAAGGAGAAGGAGTTCATAAGGTCTAAAATTAGTCAATTCAGATGATTAGGAATGAAGCAAGTAAATTTTTCAATTGAAATATAAGACCCCCTAGCTTAGTTCCACATTGCCGTTAAAATCTTGGAAATTATAGGGAAAGACTGGTGAAAATATAGCAGACATAAAGGATAATACCCTAATTCTGCTGTTAACTTTGATAAAATTTTCAAGTAATCGTACTCTTCTCTTTGGATCTTGTAGAAAAGGATCCTTTAGGTGAAATTACGGCCTCATTGTCATAACACCAGTGAAGAACCTCGACAACCCATAGGTTCCTCTTTCCTGCCTCATCTATGGTATTGTGCATCCTGTTTCATAATGAGTTAATTGATTTAATTTTTCTCTTTCCTTTTCTATGCTAGCCTGAAACCTTTGGCCTACAATCAGGAAGGGGCTGTGTTCCCTGCAATTGCAATTCCTTTGGGTCTAAATCATTCGACTGTGAAGAGAGCGGTCAGTGTTGGTGCCAGCCTGGAGTGTCAGGAAAGAAATGTGACCGCTGTGCCCATGGCTATTTCAACTTCCAAGAAGGAGGCTGCACAGGTCTGTAAATAAGACTAAGCCCCACACATTCGTTCTCTGGTTTTGGCATTTTGGGAACTGCAGCAGTGTGTTCTTCTGCATTCCCAGAGTTGAAAGCAAAGGCACCTTGACAACAAATATATGATCCAAAATATTTAACTTAATAAGTACTGTATATTTATTTTAAATAAACTAACAAATGAAATATATTGCAGTGTGAAACATTACCCTATAAATAACTGCTTGCAAGTGCTCAATAAAAAATCCATCAGCAGGTCTCAATTCTGCTGTGTCCCTTCCTGTCTATGACCACCAGTTACTCACTCAACAGCAACTGTAGCCTGAAAGTCAAATGCTCAGTTTTTCTTTTGCCAGTGTTCTCTTAGTTTAAACTTCACTCTCAAGTTAATACAGTTCAACTTTCCCTTTTCCTATTGCAAAATTGGTACAAGGATCAGAGAAGTTAATACCGTTTTCAGGTACAAAAAAAAAAAAATGTTTTCATCTACTTTCATGTGCCTTGAAAGCTATGATGTTGCAAGAAAGAAACAGATTCGCTAGTTCTTGGGGAAATGCAGGAAGGTTTCTAACCATGATTTCCCACAAGCAGTGTCCTTATGTTTTTCCCACAAATCATGAATTAAGAAAATAGGAATTAGCATACTACAGATGAAAGTGAAGATCGAACATTAGCCTTGATTTATATGCCACTAATTTGGAATTGACCCTTATTCCAACATTCACTAGATTATCACCTTTGCTTACTAAACTCACTGATTCAACAGTGATGATACCATAATAAATATGCGGTAAGATTTTAAAACACTATTATTGACTATTGTAGCAAATTTATGTAAGAAATGTCAGGAGTAATATTTCAAATTGTTGTAAAGAACAATACCTTTAGATATTCTCAACCACTTGCAATATACACTTTGTATCATAAAGATTAGCCATTATATTATTCTGAAATTTGTAATTGTGGATCTTCTAAGAATCTGTATGTAATCTCTAATATCTATATATATTTAAATTATGCTGCATTTTAAAATATATTGTTCTTTTTTTAAGTTTTATTTATTTATTTGAGAGATAGAGAGAGAGCGTGAGCAGGAGGAGGGGCAGCGGGGAAGGAAAATAGAGGGGGGAAAGAATCTCAAGCAACCTCTGAGCCAAGCACGGAGCCTGAGGCAGGGCTCAATCCCAGGACTCTGAGACCAAGACCCCAGATGAAATCAAGAGTTGGACGCCCAGCCAACTGAACTACTCAGACGTCCCTAAAGTTTACTGCTCTTTAAATCCAACTCTTACTAACATGTTCAGTTAATGTGAATTAATAAAATGATACTGTGCATTCAAATATATTCACTACCAGAAATTATAAGTAAGACAAAGAGTATTATTTAAAACTACGAAATGGTGATAATATTAGAAATACAAACTCAGTAGCATTCAAATCCAGAGAAACAGGACAGAAAACAGCCCCAAACAGGCAGGACAGCATTATGGTTGAGGGTATGTCTTCAAAGCACCAAGTAGCTCGGACCAGTTCAGTGGCTCCACGGGTAACTAGTTAAGTGACCTTGACTGAGTGACTGGGTCTTGCTGTCTCTCTATAAAATTTATCCATTAACTCAAGAAAACAATGATATCTATCGCACTGTGTTTTCCTAAGAATTAGTTGAGTTAATGGCTATAAAATAGAGTACTGCCTGTCATGTAGGCACCATGTAAGTGTTTATCATTGTTATTATTATTATCACTGTTTATTAGTATTCTGAATTGTGGTAAACATTCTGTTTGGGGAGGGAAAAACTAGCTAATTATTCAAGTCTTCTCCCTACTCAGTTTTATGATTCCATTGAAGAACTGCTTAGAGGATTTCTATTTGCAAGTAACGATTCGAACCATCCCATGACATTTTTTAGCACATAAATTTGAACATAATGTGAACTATTTTTCTTCTTAATAAATGGCACATACAAAATAAATCCTTTGACTTAAAATTAACAACAGCAATAATAATAACAAAACAACAGCTAACCTTTATTTGGTGTTTATGTCCAGTATTATACTAAACATTTTTCACAGCTGGTATGGAATGCTGTGAGCAGTGATAATTGTGATCCCTTAAAAATTGAACTTAATCAAATATTCTAAATGTATTTCATTTAAAGATGTAATCATCATATAATCAATTAAAAGGTTTCTTATAACATTAGTCTTCTGTCTGAGTCTGAGTATCTGGTGGTTTTTCTCCCTTTGCTTTCACTTCAGTTTGAAACACTGCACTAAAGTATACTTACTAACTGATTCAACTATAGCTAATAAGTAGTGTACATTGCTCCTTGAAACACCTCTGAAATAATTTTTTTTTTCAAATCTTATTTTTGCATCCTTGGAGAATTTGTACTCTTCATAATCATAGCTAAGAAAATGAAAAATCTATTGAAAAGAATAGGCAGGTGGTAAAAAAAACTCAAAAATACCTTCACACATGCGCACACACACACACACACACACACACACTGTTACATAACTCAGCTGTTTTAAATTTTTGCAAAACTGAAATATCCTGGAGTATGGCAATTATAACTATGCACAATACACTGAATTTAAGAAGCCTATTGAGCTTATTGGTTTTTATTACAAAACAGAGTCATCAACAGGAAGGAAATATGAATCTATACAGCATAGAAAAATTAGTTATGAACTTAGAATGACTATGGAAACAAAATTTTAAGCTTTATGGTACCTAGATACAGTTAACATAGAATTTGATATTCCACTTCTTTCTTTCTTTAAATTTAGTTGAAAAACTAAAAATATTTTACCTTTTGAAATTATTAAAAGCAATACAATATAATTTTATTGATCAACTCCTCTGTGAAAAACTGCTTACTATGATTTAAAATATGAACGAGGTAAGTTTCACTTTCAAGGATCCTTAACCATAATATAGAAAATGAAACAACACAAATCCCAATATAAAGTCTGTATTTTCTGGCAAATTTTTACTATTTTACTATTTTTTCCCTTTCACCTATGAAGCTTGTGACTGTTCCCATCTGGGAAATAATTGTGATCCAAAGACTGGTCAGTGCATTTGCCCTCCCAACACCATTGGAGAGAAATGTTCCAAATGTGCACCTAATACCTGGGGCCACAGCATCACCACTGGTTGTAAGGTGAGTTAATTGCTTTATCTTATCTGATCATGTTTTAAGAAATTTTTTTAATTTTGTTAAAGCTTTATAGTTGGGGCAATCAAAAGCCAATATTATATTATAAAACAGGATAGAACTATCAGTGCAGATTGATTGGAGTTACTGATCACTATCTTACATTTTAATTGTGGGAAATATGATGATGTAAACATTTATGTATCTTCATTCATGGTGCCTATCAAAAAAAAAAAAACAGAGGAAAAATTATAATAAAACCAGAAACAGCAGCAGCTTCATACCTAAACACAGTGAAATATCTGCAAAGTACAAGGAAATTAAGAACTAACTAATTAAAGGAATTTGCCAAAAATCTATAGTAATTGCCCCCAAATTATGACTAGGTTTCAGTTTTCAAGAAGAAGTTAAGAGGATTCTGTGGAGTCATATTAACAGCCTTTAGCTTGAAAGACTCCTCATTTTTCCCGTGGGCATACCGTAGAACGTGGCTTGACCAGATTACTAATGTTACGTTACATACATAACAGCAATTGCAGTTATATGGGTGAGAGAGGACAGAGTGTGGCCCCAGTCAGTGAGCCTCCGTGAAGACAGAGAGTAGGTTATGTTACTGCTGGTATCGCCTGGTAAACTCATAGGTTTGGAGGCTAAGAAAGAGAAGTCTTAAGAACAAGTCCTGGGTTTTGCTTTTCAGGAAATTAGATGAAAGTATTATTTACTGCTAGAGGGATTATAGGAGACTCAAGTTCAGGTAGGAAAAGGTGATGAGTTCAGGATTTTTGTGTCAGTGTTTTACGAGATTTGACCAGTGATTACAGTTGTATTACCGCCCCTTATGCCCCCTTGTAGTCTACTTCCCCTCACCCCTCAATCAGCACCAGGAAACTACGGTTTCTCCTTCTATCACTGTAGTTATGTTATTTCTACAAATTCATATAAATCAAGCCATATTCCATGTTGTTGTTGTTTGGGTTGTGTTTGTTTGGGGGATTATTTTTGGTCTGGCTTCCTTTACTTAGTATAATGCCTTTGTAAGTCATCCATACTGTTGCATAATATCAGTAGTTTGTTATTTTTAAGTGTTTAATAATTTTACATTAGCTGACATGCTCTGACTTGTTTATTTATTTACCATTTAATGGGCATTTGGGTCATTTCCAGTGTGGGCTGTTATGAATAATTTTGCTATGAACACCAGTGTACAAGTCAAAAGCATCGGTGTAGATGTATGATTTCATTTCTCGTCACAAGAATACTCTACATCCTTCCCAGCACTTGGGATTCCGACTGATTTTAAGCATTCAGTTGGGTGTTTATTTATTTATTTGCATTACTTTAATGTCCAGTGATAATGGGAATAATTTTATTTGTTTGCCATTTATATATCTTCTTGTGCGAAGTGTTGATACAAATCTTTTCTATTTTGGGTTGTTAGTTTTCTCAGTAATGTGCTGCAAGTGTTCTTTACATCTTCTAAATGCAAGTCTTTTAACATATGTGTGTTCTATAACTGTTTTCTCCCACTATACAGCTTGTATTTTATTCCCTCTGTAGTATCGTCATCTAATTTTTATAAAGGCTAGTTTTTATTATCTTTTCCTTTCATGGCATGCTTTTTATTTTCTAAGGAATACATATTTACTTAAGTCAAGATCTAAAGATACCTTTCCTGTACTTTCTTCAAGAAATTTTATAGTTTTGGCTTTGACATTTAGGTCCACATTCCATTTTCAATATTAATTTTCCGTATGGTTTGAGGTAACGGTCGAAGTTCACTTTTTATTGGATATCCAATTTTTCCAACATCATTTTTGAAAAAATTGTTCTTTCCCAATGAATTACTTTGGTCAAAATAAAATAACCATATATGTCCCTCGTACATTTTTTAACTCTATTCTGTTTCGTTGATCTGTGTCCGTCCTGGTACTAACAAGGTACTGTCTTGATCACTGCAGCATTCTAGCCTAGTATGAAATCAGGTAGTGTAAACTCTCCAGTTGCTTTTCATTGCCAATACCTTTGGGGTACATTAGATCCTTGCATTTCCATATAGATTTTTAAAGCAGTTTATCAATTTATTTTTTAAAAGCCTTCTGGGATTCGATTGGGATGACTGAATCTACAGGTCAATTTGGGAAAAATCAACATTTTAAGAGTATTGCATCTTCCAGTGTATGAATATGACATGATTTTTAATTTTGTTGTCTGTAATTTTTTTCTCAGCAATGTTTTATAGTTTTTGGTGTGCAAATCTTGTACATGTTCTGTTAAATTTATCATTGTGTTTCATATTTTTTACAAAATGTTATTTCATTTCAATTTCCCATTGTAGCCAGCATAGAAAAATGCAATTATTTTTATATATTAACTTTCTATACTGCATCCGTGCTAAGCTTATTCTAGTTATTTTTTGGTAAATTCATTAGGATTTTCTATGTAGACAATCATTCCATCTGCAAATTGAGTTTTACTTCTTTCCTTTCCCACCCATGTAACTTTTATTTCATTTTCTTGACCTATTACAGTAAAATGCTTGCAGTGCTGGGAACAAATATCCTTTCCTTATTCCTTATGTTAAGTAGAAGGCATTCAGTCTTTTACAGTTCAGAATGTTGTTAGCTGTATTTTATTTACAGACGCTCTTTATCAGTTTGAGGATGTTCCTCATGTTCCTAGTCTTAAGTACTTTTATCAAGGATATATGTCCAATTTTGTCAAATGCATCTTCTACATCTGTTGAGATGATCATATGATTTTTCTTTTTCAGCTGTTAGTATGATAAATCATATTAATTGATTTTCAAATGTTGAGCCGACTTGTCAATCCTCAGATAAATCCTGCTTGATCGTGAGGGATTATCCACTTTAAATTATTTTAGATTGTGTTTGCTACCATTTTGTTAATAACCTCTGTGTCTCTGTTCATAAGGAATATTGGTTCATAGTTTAGGGGTTTTTTTTGGTAGTTTTATTGTCTAGTTTTGTTATTGGGGTGCTGCTAGCCTCATGAAATAGATTGGGAAGTATTCCTTTCTCGTAGTTTCTGAAAGAGTTTGCATAATCAATGAAAATCAATGACAACAAAAATACTTTAGAAAAAAGACAATGAGGCCAAAAAATGATTCTTTGAAATTATTAATAAAGCTGGTAATACTCTAAGAAGATTGATCAAGAAAATAAAGAGAGAAGAAAGCAATAACCAAAATCAGGAATAAAGAGGATCCTGCATATGTTAAAAGAATAATATGAAAATAATACGAGCAACTTTAACCAATAAATTTGATAACTGTACAAAATAGCAATTCCTTCTGTTTACTTTGAGTTTAATTTTCTCTTATGTTCCAAGTTTCTTAAGATGAAAGATCATTGACTTGAGATTTCTCTTCTTTACTAATATAAACACTTCATGTTATAAATTTCCTCCCAGGCACTAATTTAGTTGCATACCACACATTTTGATATGCTGTTTAAATTTTCTTTGTTAAAATCTTATTTATTTTATTATTTATTTGTGATTTGTTGATTATTTAGAAGTATGTTGTATCTTTCTGTTATATCTGTATTGTAATACATACAACATACTTTGTATTATTCATTTCTTTGGAATTTATAGAGATTTGTTTTATGTCTCAGAATTGTGGCCATTTTGATTAATGTACTAGCAAACAATGTGTATTCTGGTATAATTGGATGAAATCTTCTATAAAAGTCAGTTATCCTTAATGATTTTTGTGTGTACACATTCTATCAATAACAGAGTGTTTATACTTATGATTTATCAATTTTTTTTCTTTTAGTTCTCTCAGGTTTTGATTCATGTATTTTGGAGTGATAATACTAGGTGTATATGCATTTAGAATTATTATGTGTTTGTGAAAAGTTGATGCCTTTATTAATATGAGATGTCCCTCTTTATCTTGGGTAATGTTTCTTCTTCTGAAGAGTATTTTTTTCTGATAATTATATACCCATTGTTCCATCTTTCTTTTGATTGGTATTTGTCTGGTTTACATTTTTCCACACTATCATTAACTCCATCTCTTTTTTAAAATTTAGTATGTTTCTTTTAGTTAGAATATATTTAAATCTCTGTTGTTCCTCTGATCTTAATTGGATTATTTAACACATTTCCATTTAATGTAATTATCAGTATGGTTGGGTTAAGTCTGCATTTTGCTGCTTGCTTTGCCCTATCTGCTCTTGCCTACTTTTTTCTTCTTTTCTATCTTATTTTGGATTCAGTAATTTTTATAATTATATTTTATCTTCACATTTGACTTATTAACTATACCTATTTTATGTTTTTTGTCTTTGTCTAGGGATGTACATCTTACCTTTTCAAAACGTATCTTAAAATAATAGTACACACTTTAGCATAGAAACCTGACAAGAGTAAACCTCTAATTCCCCTTTTTATCCTTTATGTTACTCCCTTTCTTGTCCTTCGTTATTGTTGTCATACATTTTACTTCTATATATTATATATCCTACAATATAATCTTATGATTTTGATTTAAATAGTCAATTATCTTTTTAAAAGGCAAAGATGCTGCTTTTCTGTTTTTACACACATGTATCAATTCTCGTGCTGTTCATTCCTTTGTGTACAGCCAAATTTCTGTTTCATATTGTGTGTCTTTTTCCATTAGCTACATTGTTAATTACTACTATTATTATTTCTAGTATTTCAGGCCTGCTGACAATGATTCTTTCAATTTTGTACGTTCAAAAACTATTTTTCCTTCATCTTTCAAAGATATTTTTTCTAGGTATAAAATCTTAAATCCTGGTTTTCAGCAATTTGATTATGCTGTCTTTTGTGATTTTCTTGTTTATTTCTCATGTAGTGAGTTGGACCTGTTGGATCTGTGGGATCACAGTTTTTATTAAATTGGAAAATTTCTAGCCACTACCTCTTCAAATACTTCTCTTTTCTTTACCCCCATGTCTCCTTCTGGAGCTCATTTTGTGTATGTTGGTCCGCTTGGTAATTTTCCACAGCTGACTAAGATTCTGTTCATTCTTGCATTCTTGTTTTTCTGTATTCTTCACTTTTGATAGTTTCTATTGTTAAGTGTCCAAACCTACTGATATTTTTTTTTCCTGCGCTGTCTAATCTGTTTTTAATCTAGTTGGTTATATTTTTTTCATTTCAAATTTTTCATCTATAAAATATCCAGTTGGATATTTTTATATCTTTCATTTCTCTCCTCATTATAGTCACATTTCCATTTATTCTCTAGAATATATATAATATTTATAAATATCAGCTTTTGCAATATGATTGTCTGCTAATTCCACCATTTCTTTTATTTCAATACTATTCCTAATGGCTGATTTTTCCTGGTTATGAATCATAGTTTGTTGCTTCTCTCCATGCCTGATAATTTTATTTAGATGCCAGATGTACATTTTCCATTGTTGCATATTGGCTTTCATTGTATTCCTTTAAAGAGTATTGAACTTTATCTTGGCAAATAGGTTAGTTACTCACTGATCACTTGGATCTTTTTAAGCCTTGCTTTTAAGTTTTTAGTTTAGTTTTGTTTTATTTTAGGGAGGGTCTAGAGCAGGCTTTAATCTAGGGGTCATTTAGCTCTACTACTAAGGGGCTAAGTGCATTGAGAACAGAACCTAGTGCATTACTGTGTCTTTCTACTTGGGCTGTTGGGAATATGAATTATTTCAAGCTTTCTGTGAGCTCTAGGAATTTTTTCAGCCTATGGCTTTCCAATTTATTTTTCCCTTTCAGCCACATAGAAATGTTACCCCATGCATACATAGATCAGTACTCAGCCAAAAATTCAAGGGGACCCTTCTGCAGATCTCTGGAATACTCTCTGTGTGTGACTTTCTCATTTTTAGACATATATCCTATTGGCCCCATAAATTCTATCTCAGCTTCTCCAAACTCTATGTTTCTCAATCCAGCTGTAGTGCTGGCTTTATTTGGGTTCCCCCTTTTTGGGTTGCAGCCCAGAAATTTCCTTCATGCCCTGCCTCATTTGCTTTCCTTTTCTCAGAAATCACAGTCCTGTGCTTCCTGGCATCCACTGTTTGAAAATAGTTGTTTCTTAGTTTTCATTTTTTAGTTTTTGGTTTTGTAGTTTAACAGCTTAAAAGAGTGAAGATAAACCATGTAAGTGCTTTAAAAACTAAAAGACTGTTTAAAAAGAAAGAATATTCTTTAGTTATCAAATGCAACACAGAGGTCAAATAGGATTAGGATTGACCGGTGTCCATTAAGAGCAATAAATAAGGGCATTTTGATGTTAATGAGAGTCATTCTAGTCAATCACATTGGGTTGAGGAATATTAGAACACGATGACCAAATGTGGCCTGTATGACTCCGTGGTAGTACCAAATAGAGATGTAAACCATTTTTTCTGCACACATGCAGGCTCTAATCATCTTTACATATATGATAGAGCATCGGAATACATGGGTCCAGAATACATAACCTAGAAGAAAACAAGAGTATTGGTGATTGTTCAAAGAAGTTCAGATATATGACTTCAATTAGTCATATGTTAGTCATTAGTCATTAGTCTAGTTTCTAATAAAAACTAGAAAGGACACTCATCTTTCTAGTGCCAATGACACTATTAAGTTTGAAGTACATTTTTGGAAACAAAACAAAAACTTCTCAAGAGTTCCAAAGCTCTTTGTGAGTATGAACAGTGCTATCAATTTCTATGTTGGACTTTTTGCATTTTCAACTTTGAATCCAAGCACTACCCCATCCCTGGGACTCATGAATAAACTCCAAGGAAACTTAAGAGGGTTCCATTCTATCCACAAAATCCTGTGATGTGGCCAAACTCTAATAATCTCCTGAGATTAAAGCTGATGTCTAACCTGGATATAAATCTAAATGGAATATAGACCAAGTTTCCTTTAAAAAAAAAAAAGTAGTTCTATGTTTGATACCATTATTTTACTGGTCATTGAATTAACATTATGTTGATTGAAGTTGATTGAAAATTTTTGATTACTTTGAACCACTGTTAAAAATCTGAATTTCTGAATAGTTACACACTTCTTCATTATGAATGATTACAAAAGAATTCATAGAGTCCTCACAAATATTTATGAGCATGTATTCTATTGAAAAAATTGGGATGATTATAATCTAAATGAACAGTGATTTGAGATTTATAGCTTCCTTGTCTGTGTGTCATGGATAATTTCTCTGTGCTGAAGTGTGAGTGCACACATCATTTGAGCTTTCACTGAAGTAGAATACAAAGCCTGCCATCTTTCACTAGCAGGGGAATAGTGCATAAATCCTCTATTGCTAAACAAACATTACATCTAATTATGATTTAAGTTTGATTTTGGCTATAGTGCTATCTAAACATATGGTTAATGGTCCCTTTTATTCTCCACTATAACTTCCTGAATAAACTTCCTGATTTGGAAAGGCACCAATGTCTACTTGGACTGTCATCTAGTCTTTAAGAATTAGTGCTTTGGTACTATATAATAAATTGGGTAGCAGACACTTCATATTTTAGTTCAAGGATAAGAATGTCTCATGAGACATTTTAAAATATATCACATGGCTATAGTTTCCCTAACATCATAATTTTCTGTTTCTGATTATGGCACACTTTATGTAAGTGAATCAAGAAAAAAATCACTTAAGTGAAAGAATTAATTCTTATTTTTTAAGATTTTATTTATTTATTTTAGAAAAAGAGAGAGCAGGGAGAGGGAAAGGGACAAGCAGACTGTGCTAAGCACAAAGCCTGACATGGGGCTCTATCCCACCACCTCTGAGTTCATGACCTGAGCCAAAATCAAGAGTCAGATACTTAACTGACTGAGCCACCCAGGCTCCCCTAATTATCCTTATTTTGAAATCTCTTCTACATCTGATGTTCTATAAGGATGAGTTAAGTGGGATGACAGCAGTGGGTTATTCTATGCTTAGGAAACTATGTCTATATAACATAATAAATAATCACATTATGGATCTTTGGGCTTAAAAATAACTTATAGTAGCATTTTTTTTTTTTTACTGGATAGCATTGAAGACAGAAAAATACTTATTCATAAAGACAGCAAAAATAATAAGGCTGGTGATTATTTTAATATCAGAATCTGGGAAGATAGTTCACCAAACATTTGGGCAGGAAAGAGATGATAGATGGAAACTGGTGATGGTACATCACGTCCTAGAAAGAGTAGTCTCGTGAGTAAACTACTGTTGGCAAGAGCAGAGGCAGGAACATCCCCGGGAGTAGTGGATATAAGAATTAAGCTGAGCAATGAACGCTTGAGAAATGCAAAGGGATATCCTGCCAGACTTGGATTTGGGAATTTGGCAAGTTGTAATGCATATAATTCTGCTATAGAGCTCTACAGGTATAGATCTGAGAATGATAATAAAACAGTACCAGAAAGACTCAGGTCATTGATGACATACAAACATTGCATGGTGGAAAACTCAGACACAAAGAAAGATGGTACCCACGTGGGTACCAAGTTGGGACTCACTTGGGTGGCAGAAACCATAACTGTTATTTAAACAGGGAAAGTAGCATATAAAGAATTGTTAACTGGTTAAAGGTAGTTACTAAAAAAGCATAAAGGAAGGATGTAGGGGGACCTAAAGTAACAGGTGCAAAAGAATAGTTGCTTTTGCTAGGCTGAGTGAGGGTGAACAGAGTTTGTGGGCAAGTGCTTGTCTATAGATGTTGTCCACCATTGTTGCAGGATGTGAGCATACTGAAGCTGCTTGTCATGGTCAGAGCATGTGTGCCGACCAAAGCTACTCAGAAAGCTGCCTGTGGGGAGAGAGTGGCCTGAGGGCACAACTGAGATTCTTTCTGGGCTGCTGGGCTCTCATACTATAGTAAAAGAGTTAACAGTGACAATAGTAATGAAGAACCAGAACCCAGGACAGAAGTGTCTTCTCACCACTGTGGCCTTATTGGGTCTCTCCAGGGCCCACTGTTGACTAAGCCTAACGTTCTGCTACCTAATCACAGAGAAATGTCTACAGGGTCCAACCATGGTATCATAAAGCAGGACAAGGAAGAGGGAATTTAGAGCTCCGAGCCAGTGTTGATCATTGCCACTGCTGATCTCTGAAAATAATTTATTCCAAGATCCTAAATGGAATTTTAGAAACTTGCTTGGCATTTTCATTAAATTACTATGAGCTAGGAGCTCTGTAAATCAAGAGCAGAAAGACTTAAAAGAATACAAGACGAAAAGACATACAAATGAGCACAAATTAAAACTGAGATCAAATAAATTATTGAAAATCAGCTAAAAAATGCAATCGTGTAATTAAAAATGCATTGGTGGCATATACATACAATGGAATTTTCAGTGTGTAAAATGGGCACTATAAAATGGTCAACAAATCTGAGAGGCAAATAGGAAAACGGCTGCAGAGAACATTAGGATATCACAGGTTGGGCAGACAGACAAAAGCGGTGTACTTTAAGAATTGTAGGTGATCCTGAAGAAGCAGATGGGTAAATTAGGACAGAAGTAAAAACCAAAAATAAATTTAAATAAAAAAATACTGTTGTTCTCAAACTGAAAGAACTCATCAGAGTCTAATAAATTAATAAAAAAGACTCAAACTTTTAAAAATTCTAGCAAAATTTTGAGTTACATAAATGAAGAGAACAATCCTATATGCATGCCGAGGAGGAAGAAATACATTACCAGGAAAGCACTTCAAATCAGGCTTGTCTGCAAAACGAAATGCCAGAAAACAACAACCTAGCTAGATGTCACTTTCCTGAGTTCTCTTGGCTTCCCCAAATCTGGTTTGGGGTTCTCTGTGTGTTCTCAGAGACTTCTGCACTTCCCCTATTATATAATTCTTATTTCATCCTGTTGTATATATACTCACTTGTCTCCCTCTCTTAGACTGTTAGATAAGTCTCTTTACAGCTTAAATTCTGTAAAAATGAGATGATAAGGTAAAATGACCCTGTCTAAAGTTCAGTCTTTGAAACAAAAAGTGGTTGAGGAAAACCCATACCTACCTTCTCCTTGCTACAAAAAGAAAAAACACACGTTTTCTTTCTTATTCAATAGGATTATGGTTTCTGGACACTCATCTATTTTAGTAAATGCAGGAAGCAATTTTAATGTTATGTTCATTGATGTTTCCCAAGCGACTAAACTAGAACAGTACAAAGCATATAATAGACACATGATGAATATGTGTTTAATGGAAGCATAGAAACATTTGAATTAAAATTTTAAGCTATTTCCCGTGAAATGGTGTTAATGGTTGCTGTTTTTATCTCCTCCGTAGGCTTGTAACTGCAGCACAGTGGGATCCTTGGATTTCCAATGTAATATAAACACGGGCCAATGCAGCTGTCACCCCAAATTCTCTGGTACAAAATGTACAGAGTGCAACCGAGGTCACTGGAACTACCCTCACTGCAGTCCCTGCGAGTGCTTCCTTCCCGGGACTGAGGACAGGACCTGTGACTCAGAGACTAAAAAGTGCTCCTGTATTGATCAGACTGGGCAGTGCACCTGTAAGGTATGTGCTGCTGAAATATACTAAAGGAACACCTTCCCTGGGTTCTCTTTCCGTTGCTCACTTTTAACTTCATTCAGTGGTCATTATTCATGCTCCATTATGTTAAACAAATAGACAAAAATTCATTATCAGACACAGTTTTTATACGTATATGCTTATTGGCATACAGAGAAGCACTGCTCTTTAAGAACTTACTTTCAACCAAAATCCAACTTTGTTTCCAGTTGATAGAGATAATATACTTTTAATGGTGAAGTTAAATTTTTCTTTACATATTTGCTTTGCTTAAACAGGAATAATTTGGGAAGGAAAAAAAAATGACAGTTTTCTTAAGCATCATCAGAGAAAAATCACAGCTAGATAATAGGGCTTCTAAAAAACCATTTCTCTTCAAATTAATCCACAATCACTGTACACTGAAAAATATATTTACTGCTGTGGAAGTTCAGCAAAATTTCATCACGTATAAACACTGACATAACAAACAGTGACTACGTGCAAAATTCAGCTCTCATTAATATTGTTAAATGATGTAGAAAAACAGGCAATTAAAAAGGATAAGAGGGATTTTTCCCCCCTTAGATATTTCTGAAAAATCAATCCCAGGATAAATGCGGTTAAGACCATGTCAGAGGTATCTTTTCAAGAAAAAAGTCTATGCAAAGAGGGACAGAGGACATAGGAAAATGAAATCCAGGGAGTGATTATTAAAATAGTCTTCTGAATTTAGAAAATGGCAGATTTTGCCATTGAAGTCCCCAGACAAAACACAAAGTCGAATGCTGCATTATTACATATTATGATTATACACTGTGTTTAATATGTATTTGATGTGGATGTATATGCCACAGAATGATAATTGTATAAACCTATATTTTAACACCCTGCCTTTTTTTTTTTTTTTTACTACTTTATATCACACCACTGTCTGGGAATCAATGTTTCTATTTTGCCTTTGAAAGTCTCATGACTCTTTCATATTGTTCACAGTGGATATTAGGAAATGTGCAGCTTAGATTGTAAAACCAGTATACAATAGCCTCTGCAATGTCTTTCTGTATAAATAAAGCCTTTTTTAGACTTCTGAAATTCTAACAATGAAATTAACTACATATGCCATTTCAGACGTGAGTCTAATCCTCAGTGTTCCTTTTTGGTTAATTAAGAAGTATTACTCATTCTCAAGTGTATTTCTTTTATAACCTCATTACCGACCCCGAGGAACTCTCCTCTTCCTTCAGGCGAATGTAGAAGGTGTCCACTGTGATAGGTGCCGGCCGGGCACATTTGGACTTGACGCCAAGAACCCACTTGGCTGCAGCAACTGCTATTGCTTCGGGGCTACTACCCAGTGCTCGGAAGCAAAGGGACTGATCCGTACGTGGGTGAGTAAGGAACAGCTGAGCCATGTAATGGTATGATGTCAGTTTCTGCTTGTGTCTTTCAGCCAGGCCCTGGGGGGTAGGAGGCGATGGTGAAACATTTTTAAGCAAGCTTTTCCCCTGTGCACTTTTAGAACTGGGGCCATGTGACATTAGACAGTTGGGATAAATGCCTTTTTTTTTTCCACCTGAAAATAGCTCATTTATTGTTGATGAGGAAATAGATGCCCAGTGAGAAAGGGAGACATTGTAACCGAAGCATTGTGTTTGGGGGATGGGCAGAAGCTGTCTTCTGGAGAGTGAGGGCGCCGGCGCGTGAATGCAGGCACGTGCTCAGGGCAGTCACGAAAACCAGAACTGGCTGCACGTTCTCTCCAACCAGCCTTAGAGAATCGCTGCCTTTTAAGGGGGCAGCGCGTTCGTTCTTACTGTCATTTTTCTCTAGCTCTTCCCACTTTAAGTTCTACTTTTTATTAGTGTAAAAAACCAATTTTCACAAATGTTGCAGTTTTCACCGTGCACACAGGGCAGAAAGATCCATCCCCTGCCCTGGTGTCTCGCGATGCGCTAGTTTTATTTCTCGTCAGAACTCCTCCTCAGAGGGAGAAGGGGACTGCAGAGAGACACGCGGTCCCGCACTTCGTTTCGAAGGGGTGCCCATAAGACTTGTGCTCAGCCCCCCGCGGTGTGCTGGTGCCCTCGCAGGTGACCCTGAAACCTGAGCAGACCATCCTGCCTCTGGTGGACGAGGCACTGCAGCACACCACTACCAAAGGCATCGTGTTTCAACACCCAGAAATTGTTGCACACATGGACCTGGTGAGACAGGAACTCCGTTTGGAACCTTTTTATTGGAAACTTCCAGAACAGTTTGAAGGAAAGAAGGTAAGGACAAGAACTTCAAAGTCCTATGAGAACAAAGTAAAATGTGTTTTTGGAGTCACGCCATATGGGGCTTTATCTGACTCGCCACTCCTCATTTTCTTTTGCCAGTTGATGGCCTATGGCGGCAAACTCAAGTACGCAATCTATTTTGAGGCTCGGGAAGAGACAGGTTTCTCTACCTACAATCCTCAAGTTATCATTCGAGGTGGTACCCCTACGCATGCTAGAATTATCGTCAGGCATATGGCTGCTCCTCTAATTGGCCAGTTGACACGGCATGAAATCGAAATGATAGAGGTAAGCTGATTAGTTTGGGGCAAGGATGCCAGTGGTTTTGCATTTAGTTTCATCAAAGTGGTTTCTTTTCCTGTTAACAGAAAGAATGGAAATATTATGGTGATAATCCTCGAATCAGTAGATCTGTGACCCGTGAAGACTTCTTGGATATTCTATATGATATTCATTATATTCTTATCAAGGCAACTTATGGAAATATCATGAGACAAAGCAGGTAAACTATAATAGAGTAAAAGTTCAATTCTTATTTTAGAGTCTATAGGTAAGATCGATAAGACACCCGACAAGAAAGATTTAGATGTTTGGTTTGGAAGTGTGATGGTAGAAAACAAGTCAAGGATGGCTTCCAGGTCACCTGGTGGAAGATACTACCATCCCCCCCCCCCCCGCCCCCAAAATAAAATAGAATGAGAAGCAAGTTTAAGGGGAGGGGAAAAAAAAAAAAATTGACCTTTGACCTGGTGAGTTTTAGATGCCAGTCAGAAATTCAGAAGAAGTCGCCCTGCAGGGTAGAGATAGATAACTATTGTGCTATAAATAGATTACAAGATTGCTGAGAAAGTGACCCCCTTAAAATTTCGAGGGAGTCAGTCAGGGTCAAGTTGGTCTCATTTTTTCCAACCATGGGCATTCTCAGTGTTCATCCCAGTGCGCCCTACAATATTGTCCCTCTCACTGTGAATCACGATGTGAAAAGATTGGCAATCACACCGAATAGAGAAGGACAGAAGAATAGTAATAGTAAATGTGGTGTCATGGAAGCCAAAGGATGAGAATACTACAAGGAAGGAGGTATAGTTTCGTATAACCCAAGGAGGCCAATTAAAATGAGGCTTTTGAGACTGTCACCTAGTATCACACTGGTGCCATTCATAACACCAATTTTTGTAGAATCCTGGCGCAAATCTCAAAGTTTTGAGCTATGAATAGGGCACAGTGGCCCTAACAGATAGGCGTAGACTATTGTTTTCCATGAACATAAATGTAAAAGGGAGGAATGAGATAGTGTCAAAGATCAAAGGATGATTGTTTAATCTGAGTGAGAAGTAAACATGTTTACAAGCCCTGAGGGAAAGGAGTTTGTAGCAAGATATACATTAAAAATGATAGGACAAAGAGAAAATAAATAATGGAGAAGCCAGGAGATTTCAACCTGAGCACAATGATCACGTCCTACTGTGGAAGGGGCAATTTACCCAATGAGATAAAATGAGGAATTGCACACATGTATTTAAGTTTCCTGCCATGGAGGCAGAAAGTTGAGTTCGTACACATAGTCTCAATTTCTCTGGCATGTCAATTTCTCTGTTATTTCCTGTAAGAATAGGAATCAATAGATGTTTGAAAACAAGTCTTATAGAAAAAAATAGTAGATCCATTTAGAAAAACAAAACAAAAAAATTATGAATTCTTTTATTGGCAAACCAATGAATATATAAATCCCGTATTTCAGATGTTTAAACTATACTAAACATAGGAGAAGTTTTTTTTTCTTTGTTGCAAAAGATCCATATTGTTCTTCTGATTGGACCATTAGTCGGGACTTTGAGTAAAAGAATAAGTCAAGGATCAAAATTCACTTTCAAATCTGTATCCCTTTGGTGTTCTTTTTACATTTCTCACCTCTAAAGTTATTTTATGTGAAATAATTTTTAAAAAGTCATGTACCAAAAATATACTGCCAGCAATATCATTAATTATTTTAAAATATCAAGTGTAAATCAGGTGGCAGAAGCCAAGGCAATATTTGTATGTCATGGAAGATAGCAGGTAACTTTGTGGGTGTGGAAATGAATAATTATTTTGCAAATTCTTCCATGCTACAGTGAGAGTCTGGTAGCACAGAACATTTTGTTCGTAGAACTGATAGAAACAATGATGTCATGCATTTTTCATTATACTTTCTTTGTTTCCCTCACACTGATTCCCTTTTATGGGGGAAAGATCACCTTTATTTTGTCCCCCCCCCTTAAATCTCTTTATCTTATCATATTGTTCACAGACCCCTCTAAATAAAATTCTTCAAGAGATCATTTTGTGAGACTTAAGGATAAATAAATAAATACATCACTTGTTTTAGGCTCAATAAAAACTAAAGCCATTGTCTATCAACAATAAGAATAAATAAAGCAATGGATCAGCACTTAATTTTCTAATACAGTGGAATCACGACAACAGTGAAAGATACATTTGAATCTTCTGTCAAAGATAGAACATAACCCTGCATCTTTGTTCAGTTACAGATTTAAAACAGTCTCAGAAGCAGAGGGTTTGAGAGTTTTACATGTAGTTTGAGACTTTGTATATAATGTCAATGCTGACATTGCCTTTTTTTCTTCGCTTTTGTCTTCTCTCACATTCATTGGAAGGATATAACAACTTTGCATTTCAGTCTTCACTTAAATAGAAGCTTGAGTTTGACCAAATCCCTGATTCAAGCAAAAGTTGCTCTTTCATCGTCTGAGAAAAACCAGGTGCATTGCAGAAATATCTGTTGTTGACACACAATTCAAGTTTTACTCAGTTTTTTAAATATTCACCAACCTGTTGTGTGCGTGCATGTGGGAGAGAACGGAAGATGATGCTAGTAACCCCTCATGTTATAAAATACCCCCCGATGCCAACAGAGAAGACTCGTGAACAAAGCTCGTTACCCTCTGACTCCCACACACAATCCAAGGGAATATAAAAGTGGAGTCTTTCTTGCAGGAGGGGAGTGGTTTGTTTATAGGTCAAACTGCTCTGTGTACTATAAGGAGGGGAGAGTGAAATCGGAAATTTAATTGAACATGTGTTTCATAAAGGCTGGCTGATCTTCCGAGTGAAGATTACAATCTAGCAACGTCAAGGTGTGCATTCATAATTCAGTGTCAATAAAACGTACCTATGCTTGTTACAAAGTTTATGATTCAAGCTCCTTAAACTATTGGAGGTGACTTTTAGTGAAGCAAAACTATTCATTTTCTCATTTAAAAGTTTATTTGCAGAACATTTCATGTTACCAGTTAGTCAATCATGAAATAGTCTGAGTTTATGGGCCGCATATATTTTTTAATGCATAATTTCAAATGAATGTAAAAGGTATCAACATTTTTGCTAGGAATATATATAGTTTTTTCAATTATAAGGACCTTTCTACCAATAGGAAGGGTGAGCTAAGTTAGTTGAAGGATTTACTTAATAAAATTAACAAAATCACTAATTTGAAAGGTTCTTTATCCTTTATCCAGTAAGATCAATATTACTGGATTATGTTCCATTGTTGTTTTCTAGATGGTTTTCTAAAGTTCTTGAAAGGACATTCTGACACTCAAGAGGAAGAAATCCGGCTAGTTGTAAATTAAAAGCAATTTCACTTGTGACTACGGAGATATTCTAATGGGGAATGACCTTGGTTTGTCTGTTTGAAGGAATATAAATGTCTAATTAATTGGCCATGTCTACCTGAAGCCACTCACATTTTAAAATGTGGGGAAAAAAATCTTTATAATAACTTCTCAACAGGACATCGGACATCTAATTTACTAAACTCCTTATGATTTATGTGAAGATTTTGCTAATGTGTAATCTCAGCCTTTGAGGAAGCAAAGATGCAGGGATATGATGTGGCATCTGAGCCCCTGGAATTTAGGCAGCTTGAAAACAACAGGACAAGCTTGAGGTTATTGACAAAAACCCGAGAAGACTCTTTGTAGGATTGGGTGTTTACTATGTGAGCTTAATTTACTGGCGTGATAATCTAAATACATGCGCTGTTTGCAGGATTTCTGAGATCTCGATGGAGGTAGCCGAACAAGGACGCCTAACAGCACTGACTCCTCCAGCTCGCTTGATAGAAAGATGTGATTGTCCCCCAGGCTATGCTGGTTTGTCCTGTGAGGTAAGCTGGTTACCCCTAACCTTAAGCTCAACTCACTTCACCAGCCAAATGGAAATACTTCCACAACTATCTTGGCTGCAGTTTTCCTTGTTCATGCATATCCTTTATATATATATATATATAAATTTATATATATATATATAATTTATTTATTTTTTAATTTTTTTACCTTCTGCTCACAGTGTGAGACACAGTAAGATAAGGGTGGTGTTACTGTGACTTAGAAGTAGGAATCACATCCGAAGGGAAATATTTGATGAAAATTAAAAGATTTGTAAAAATATGGAGCAGTCAGGAAATAAGAATGTTTTCAGAAAGCACCTTTATTATATCTGAGCTATTTTCTCGGCACCTCTTCTGAATGGCTAAAGACGTTTAAGCCGCAGTGATTCTGAGATAGGATTATATTAGGATTTGAAGATTGTTTTTATATGGAACATGACAGAACGTAGGCACTAAATAGCAGACTGTTCCCTTCAACATAAGCTTCTCAGAAGGATGTATGTTTTTCCCACAGTGCCACTACCATCCAGTCGTTATATTTTTTAAAATTGCTTATTTTGCTCTCTGGGATTTTCCTTTGATTATCTTTAGAACTGGCATATTTTCTAGATCTTTATCCTCTGGAAGTCTATTTCATTTTTGTGAATATGAAATATTAATAGGAAGAGTATATTATAGGGGAAAGTGGAATGGATGGGAAACTAGCCTGAGTTTGAATCTCGACTTCACCATATACCAGGACTGAGACCTTGCACCATTCACTAAACCTCTTTAAGCTTCAGCTGATAAACCTCCAAAACCCTTACTTGCCACCACACTTGTCCCTCTCCTGCAGACCCATAGTATTCCCCACAGTGCAACAACCAAAGTCATAGGACGGTCGTCCAGGATCTGCTCCAGCCCTGCAGCGCAGATGCCTTCCTGGTAGGCAGATTGTTGGTGCCCACCGTGTAGCTGGTTAGATATTCTTAATACCTCTCCTACCTATGGCTGAGGGAGGAATCATATGAAGACGAAATGAGCTGTGACCCTAAAGCACTATTACGGTGCCCGGCAGTAGGCAACACTGATTGATGTTAATAGTATTATTATGAAATAATTAGTTATATATCCATGCATTGATTTCTTTACATACAATGGTATGCATCTTTCGTAAATAGGATTTGAGGAGTTTTATTAAGTATGGCTCGTAAGGCAGGTGGTGGCACAAGCTTGAAACTAAAGTAACTTAAAAATAATGAATATAAATATCTTGAGATGTAGCATACTATGATAAAAAGAAAAGGAGTTTGGTTTCAGTGAATCCTCCCTAGCTCCACCACTTGGACAGGGTATTCACTCTGTTTGCTGCTGGCCCTTAGAATTTTTACCTGTACAGTCATCATGAGGATTGATTTCAGTGAAAATATGTGTGAAGGTCCTATTATAAACTGAAATACTATTCAAGTTAGTTACCATTATATAAATTCCATGTTGTTCAGAGAACAATATCATAAGAATAACTGCAAATATCTGTGAAACGTCCTTGGAACAATTTTATAACTTTGTGGCTGCTCTGATGGGCGATATTCATATGAATGTGTCTGTTTTGATCTAATAAATAAATAATCCGGCTCGTTATGAAGTCATAACTCCTACACATACATAATGCACTTGTACCCATACTAGTAAGTGTATATATTGCACTTATATGCACAACCAACCAAAATACACATATGTGCACACAGTGTACATGTGAGCATTGAGACGTGAATGTGGCACATATAAAACATGCTACCTTTCCAATGAGTATAAAAGACTTAAAGACAGAAGACAGAAAGAACTTGAGATTTTTCTAGACAAGTGGAATTTTATCCCAAGAAGCATTTTTGCTATACTGTTGGTTTACTGTGTGACCTTGGTCAATTCTTTAATTGGTATAGGCCTTTGTTGCTTTATAGGTATCCAGTCTATAAATTAACAGATTGGGTTTTGAAATTCTAGAATTCTCTGATTCTGCAATATTATTTTGCTATAAAAGGTATTGTGTAAGTAGTCAAGATTGACCTTCAGCTGTCTTGAAGCAAAAGCTACCACAGCTATACTTCTTTCTGCATGTATTTCAAAGAATACTGTTCACTTACAAATAAAAATGTGAGTAGAGTAGCAAATTATTTTAATGCAGTCTACCTTCCATTCTGGATTTTAAATGTTAAAAACTCTTTTTGCTGTGACTGGTAGGCCTTTTAAATAGCATATTCTAAAACATGCTTGTCCATTAATCTTAGTAATTTTCCATCATTATGTGAAAATATATATTAGCACAAATAAGGAAACTGATAAATGGAGAAGATTAAGAGAACTAGGAACACATACAACCCAGCATCTGCACTGGTGGCTTCACCTATGTCCTGTGAATTTCACTTAAGCTCCTATTTACAGACAATAATTACAGTAATATCCTAGTGTTGAGATTATGGGGATAAAGGCCTATCTCTCATAATAAGGTGCCTGAGGTGTTCTCCACATCCCATTGCCTCTAATCCATTATACATCTTATTTATAATTCATCTTGATTCTAAAGTGTAATTACCCAAGCATAAAATCTAATCATCAAAGCAAGAGCTAAGGACAGTTTTGAAATAATACCTCCCATTCCAGTAACATATGCTTTGGGTCATGAATACACAAAGCAATTCCTTTACAATATTTTTGCCAAATGTATGGTATTCTAGAGACATCTGCATGTACAAGCTCTTCATTTCCTGTCTTTACTAAAATGTGGTTGCAAATAAATAGAATTAAGTGTTAGTTACTGCTGAAAATATAGCCAATTGTAAAGACACTTAGCCTTTGCCTGTTGCCTGTCATCTTATGACGCTTTGGCCCTGTCCCTTGAGAGTGTTAGTTCTAGAAATACTCACTTATTACAATCTATGATTGTATGTATGTACTTCAAATCTATGATTTGAAGTAAAGATCAGATTCCCTGTAGAAATCAAATGAAGGACTCAGTTTCCTTACCACGATTGTTGGTATGGGAGCCATTGAGTTTACAGTCATTTCTTACCATTGTCTGAGTTCACATGATTGCCTGACTGACCTAAGCTGACCTAAACTGGAAATGGAAATAGTACTGAGTGTGTGGCTCTCTGCGATAAGATCATGGTGATAAATAGTTGCAGACGATCTCTAGGTTGTATGTTGTGCACTTCAGCCTCCGTCTCCTCACCCTCATGTTACAATAGGGCTTCTGGCTCACAGTTGAGTGGTTGCTGTCTACTGGGTCACCATTCTGGAGCTGTTATTTTTGGCTACTAAAAATAACTTTTTACATCTCCCCAAAATGTATCCCTATTATCAACTCATAAAAGTCAAAGGACAAAATAGTGAAAATAGACTTTTCTTCTCCCATATGCACATCTCTTGGGACACCTTTACCACTTTTGTTATATGTGGAAGACCCAAAGACTGTTTTCATGTGCATAAAAATATCGAAGCAGATGGTATGGGGAAGTAGGTAGACATGGATATTCTGTTACCCAATGCAATGGAGAACAATTACTGTTGTTTTTATTTTTAGTCTGTCTTCAATGACTATATTTTTAAAAATTTTCTGGAATAGAGGCATCTATGTTGATTTATTGTATGTGAAGCACTAACCATACATCATCTTATTTAATCCTCACAACAACCTTATGAAAGAAAAAACAACTTATGGTTTACTGAATGCTTATCCTGCACAACATCAACCATGTTTCCTAATAAGTCTACACCAACATTGAGTACATATTATGATCCCCATGTTATGGGTGGGAAAATGGAAGCCCAGGTGGGGTACAAAACCTGCCCATGACCACACAGCTAGAAAACAGCAAAACTACAATTTGAGCCCTGTTAAATTTGTAACAGAGATTACGTACTCAACTCTGATGTTCTACAACATCCTTATGTTCCAGGTGAGGAAACTGCAGCCTGCAGTGTTCAACACCTGTGTAATATTATATTAGTAAGTGATGAACGAGAATGAAACCAAGGATTCCCTGGTTGCAAGACCGGCGTAAAGGTAGAAGATAGGGTTTCCACTGGCAACGGCACAAGCGCTCTTGTTAAAGTCTAAGGAGAGAGGTGGGAGATGTTGTGTAACTCTGCACCTGGAGCTGTGGGTTTTCTATTCTCTTTGTCTCCATCCTCCCACATTTTGTGCAAATGAGATTTGAACATTTTGATGAGATGCCATATCATGCAAATGAAGATAGAAGGACAGCAGAAGACAATTGAGCTATGAATAACTTTAGCACAAGGAAAGAGAACTTTGGAAAAGTTTGAGTTGAAAAAAAAGGGACAGTGTTTATTTGCTTTTCTTAAATTCTTCATTTTGTTTCAGAAAGGATTGTAGATAGGACTTGAAAAAATAGCTATTATCTTTCCTCTTTTTATTCCGACTCAAGCATAATCATTCTCATAAATGTTGCCCCAGTTCACTGAGAACATCTGATATTGAAAAACTCTCAAAAATACCAAAAGTGGAAAGAATGAATACAAAAAAGGATCCCAGAAAGGAGGGGATTAAGATGGAATAAATACATCCAATTCCTTTAAAGAGTGTTTTCAGGTTCTAACTCTTGCATTGTCTCTTGCTTTGCTAACTCTTAGAAATTTTATCTATCAGGACATAAAATTTAATCTAGAATGTTAGAACTAAAGATTCAGAAATCATCTGAGTTAATATACCTGCTCATTTGTGGGGTGGGGAAACCACATCTCAATGATGCCACGCAACTTGCCTCTATCCCTTAGAAAAAACTAACTTGTAAAATCAAGGCTTCCATATTCATTTGTGGCACAGTATCAGAGTCTGTATGCCCTTTAAAAGGCACACGTTACCAGCAGAGAATGAGGAGCATGCCAGTAATTCTCAATTCTGTCTGCTAATTAGACCCCTCTAGGAGCTTTAAAGCAAGCGCTGGCCCTTACTCTCAACCAGTTGAATAAGAATTTCTACAGGTGGCGGGGTACCTGGATGGCTCAGTTGGTTCAGCATCCAACTCTTGACTTCGGCTCGGGTCATGATCTCAAGGTCATGAGATCAAGCCCTACGTGAGGCTGCTTGCTGGCTGGGGAGTCTGCTTGAGATTTTCTCTCTCCCTTACCCTCTGCCCCTCCCTGCACTGTCTCTCAAAAAATAAATAAAATCTTTTTTTAAAAAACTAAAAGTTAAAAAAAAGAATTTCTGGAGGTGGAGCCAGGTATGAGTATATAAATCTCAGATGATTCTATGTGCAGCCAGGATTGGGAACCACAAAGATAGGCCTAGAAGGTCCAACACAGATCTCTCCTGGGAGCTCAGGCTTAGACTCCCCTTACAGGTGCTTTTCTGCTTTGTCCTGCTCTCCTTCCCAGGAAGAGTCATAGTAATAAGGGTAATTGGGTGTGTATCACAGTAAACTTCACCTGCCCCGCTCACCTTCAGATTTCAGTTTATAACAATGAATTTCATGTAATTCCTCAATGAAAAGTCCTGTTGCCGAACTTTATTCTTCCTCTGAGACTTGTTTTAAACTTCTGTTTGAGGTATAAAATGGACCTACAACTCTCTATTTGTGTGATTTTCACATTCACACATACAGACACAGACACACACATGCACACCCCAACCAAATACACCAGTAAAATAATTATATAGGTATCCAAGGATGAAATCCATGTAAAGAAAATCCAGTTTTATTCTATAATCAACATACTAAAGAAATGGAACGACTCATACTGTGAAATATTTCTAAATACACTTTGAATGGTTTCTTCAGTTTCTTAAAATTTCTAGACCTTATTTGGTAACAATAGCGATATGAACCTTGATTTTCAATAATATGAATATACTTACTAAAATGTATGATGAAGTCCACCATAAGACAAATGAGACTCAAAATATTTTGAATACTGTTCCTGATTTTCTTTATCATCTTGCTCAAAGCTGGGACATTATTTAACCTCATTAAAATTTCTTATAGGCTGTGATAAAAGCAGAGAGACTCTTAATTGAATGCTTAATTGAGGTACTTTTGCAGTATCCAAATCAAAAATAAGCTAGGAGAGTGCTGACTATTGATCTTTTTCTTTTTTCCAAAGAGCCTTTTTGCATACACCACTCTGGACAACCTAGTCCAGAACCAAAAGAACGCAGAAGCATTAGGAAGTTCTTCATGCATTTTTTTTTTCCTGCTTATTCAGCAATCATTCTTTCAGCAGCAGGAGCAAGATAGCCTGTGAAAAAAAATCCGACATAGCCAAGGTGGTCAAACAGTCTCTTTATAATCTTCATTGGGATCTGAAGAGCTCACTCTTACCTCTAACTCATAAATCGAACAGTGTCTGATAAATATGGTAGCTTTGCATACCAAGAGGACTGAGCCTGGAACCTGAGACTGCTCTCATTACCTCTTCAGGACTGTGGGCTTCCTTCCCGAAAGCCAGAGATGTTTTTTTGATACATTTGCATAATAAACCCGAATGAAGATGGAAGTCTTGATTCTGCATATGTCAGCTTTGCTAGCAGTTTTCTGCTTGCTCTCAGATTTTTATTGCAAAATGAAAAAAATAGATCAGGTGAAGATAAATTTTATTGGTGGTCTAATGTTCCCAAGACATGAGAATTTTGAATTTCTTGCTTTTATCATCTTTAAATTATATCAATATAAAAAATGCAACCATGACACTTTTCTATTTATTTAATATTTCTCTGAGTCTCATTGGACATTAGCTAGTTATCCATCAAGCATTGCAAAAGCAGATTTTAGGTTGTCAAGGACATTGGAATTCTCTCTTTAGTCCAAATGACAATTTTATTTAAAAATAAACCTCTTTCTCAAGAAAAAGACTGTTTGAAGCTTTTTCAGATTGAGTGGTATATGCAAAAGACAGCCCTCCTTTGCTAAGTTCTGAGGTCTTGGATGACTTCTGTATACTAAGGACCACACAGAAATACACATTAGGAATCAAAACTGGCCCTTGTGTTTATAAGTGATGTTGCCTTTGATGCAGGTGGGGGGAAAGAGGTCCTTTTTCACCACTGAGGAACCCAAGCATTGCTAAACCAAGATTTATAACTTGCCTGTCCTAATTGCTTTCCTTTTCTTTCAGACATGCATGCCAGGATTTTATCGACTGCGGTCTGAGCTGGGTAGCCACACTCCTAGACCAACTTTGGGCACCTGCGTTCCATGTCAATGTAATGGACACAGCAGCCTGTGTGACCCTGAAACCTCCAAATGCCAGGTATTTACCTGCGTCTTTCTTGAATAAGGCCCATGCTCATTTATCTTTACACGTGCTCAGATATCATGTGCAGAGGCGAGCAAGCTAAACTGCAGGGAGAGAGAGAGAGAGAGAGAGAGAGAGAGAGTGTGTGTGTGTGTGTGTGTGTGTGTGTGTGTGTGAAATAAACCAGATGGGAAAAAAAGACATTTACCATATTACATGTATTTTAAAGTAATTAAAAATTGATCATTGGAAAAACCACTGCTCATGTCAAGAAATAAAATATTAATGGCGCTTTAGGAGAACACCTGAGGACACTACTATTTATTTAAAAATCATATGAGGGCTTTTTTTTCTGATTACATACAAAAATAAACTTATAAAAAATCTGGAAATTATAAAACAATATTAAAAAAAGATAAAAGTCATCCAAAATTCAACATAAACATTTAAAATTTTAGGTATTAGATTTCTGTGAATTTTATCATGTGTTTGTAAATAAGATGTATATAATATCACAGGTGCTGTTTTATGTTCTGTTTTTTAAATGTACCTATTACGAGTGTGTTACGTTGCTGGATGTTCTTTGAAATCTTTAGTCTTTGATTAGATATCCCATAATTTAACCACTTCCAGTAGAATTCCAGCTACTTTTGTTTTTGTTGTTATATTCATGTTAACAGCCTGCCCTCTACCACTGCTGTCTACCTTGGAACAATCAGAACTTTCAAGAAATTCAGGTTTGCCATGTCACCACATAGACTCCCCCAGACTCTAATCCTCACAAGCTCTGGACATCAGATTTGCTAACCCCGTTTCCCACCTCTCCTCATCTCCTGAAACCCCTCCAGTGAGATTTCTGAACTCAAGGTAGAAACTCAGCAAAATCCCCAACCCACGTATGTTCCCTCTTCCTTTAACGTTGTGTTCATTTTGCGGTCCCTGACATACTGCTCCCCCTGGAGCCCTCCAAGTGGTAGCTCTTGCCTCACACTCTTCATTTACCTGAGTCTGAAGGTAGGCAGCTGTCCTTGCTCCTCACTGCCTTCCCCGTAGCAACATGCAGATTTGACTCTCATGCCCCCATCTGTTTGCCTGCTACACCTGCTCATGGATGTTCTCACTAACCCTCAGGTCAACCACCTCATCCCTTGAAGATTTTTTCCTCTGTGTCATTCCCATTCTTTCTAACACTATTCCTGTCATAATTCTTGGTGATTTTAATGTTCATGAAATTAACTCTTCCATCCCCTTAACTGTGCTGCTTCTCCTCACTCCATGGTGCTGTTCTAGAACTTGCCATTATGAGAAACTGCAATGTCTCCATAGTCTCAAGGTCAACTGTCCTCTTCTTTGATCACCATCTCTTTTCTCTCCAGTTCATTTCTTGATACATCAACCCAACCTTTTTAGTCTCACCACTGATGCTCACACCTTTTCGTTGTTCCTTAACTCCTTCATGTCCTCACTTTCTCAACCAGCTTAATATTCATGACCCTTCATTAGCATCACTGCCTTACAATGTTCATTTCTCTTGCTACTCCTTTGTTTTCACTCAGTTACTACTAACACTTGTTAACTCCTACTGCTCCACACCTGTGCCTTCTAAGCTGAATGTGGCCACTGAAAAACAGACAACTATGTTTTCTAGTCTCACCATAAATTCATTATCACTCACTTCAAATCGACCCTTTGTGCTGCTCTGCAACCATATCACTTCAGTCCATTTCCTCTCCCACATTTCTGGATGATTATTTCATACCTTTCCTTTCCTCTTCAAGCCCTCAAACCCCTCCCCCAACCCTTTTCCAGCCTTTCTCTCAATTGATGGTCATGCTTTTATTTCATTGGAAGATTAGAAGTAGTTGGAAGAGAACTAATACGATCGTCCATTACCACATGCACCCACCTTTCTGCATCTGTGTGTGGTTACTTCAACTCTTCCATCATTTTGGATGAACTTTTCTTGTTTCTAGAAAAGACCAAGTCTACACTTAGGCTCTAGATCCCAGCCCTTTCTCCTACTCAAGGATATTATTCCGCCCATCCCTATTCTGCCCTCTCTCTTGCATCATCACTTTTTGGTTCTTTTCTTTTTTTTTTTTTTTTTTTTATTTGAAGAGATAGAGACAGCCAGCGAGAGAGGGAACAGAAGCAGGGAGAGTGGGAGAGGAAGAAGCAGGCTTATAGTGGAGGAGCCTGATGTGGGGCTCGATCCCACAACGCTGGGATCACGCCCTGAGCTGAAGGCAGATGCTTAACGACTGCGCCACCCAGGCACCCCCACTTTTTGGTTCTTTTGCTATCTTAAAAAAATAATTAAAAAAATAAAAACAAACAAACAAAAAACAAAAATAGGGGCACCTGGGTGGCTCAGTTGGTTGAGCGATGGTCTCTTGGTTTCTGTTCAGGTTATGATCTCATGGGTCATGGGATCGAGCCATGCGTCCGGCTCCATGCTCAGTGGAGAATCTGCTTGAAGATTCTCTCCCTCTTCCTCTCACCTCCAGGTGCATGTGTGCTCACGTGCTCTATCTCTAAAATAAATGGATGAATCTTTTTGTTAAGATTGAATTTATTTATTTTTGAGAGAGAGCGTGCGTGTGTGCTGGTGTAGGAGCAGAGGGAGAGGGAGAGAGAATCTTAAACAGACTCTGCAGTGAGCATGGAGCCCCACTCAGGGCTTGATTCCAGGACCTGAGATCATTACCTGAGCCAAAATCAAGAGTCAGACATTTAACTGATTGAGCCACCCAGGCACCCCATAAATGGATGAATCTTTAAAAAAAAATAAAGTAAAAATAAAAACACTCTCTTGACTTCACTTTCCCTCTTGACTTCTACCACTTCATTCATCTCCTTATATACAGTGAAGAGTTGTTTATACTCTCTACAGTTCCTCTCCTCCATTCCCTCTTGAATTACTAAAATCAAACTTTTACCTCTACCACTATACTGAAAGCAGTGACTAATATTCAGCTATCAGTCTTCATCTTTCTTCATCAATCAGCAACATTTGCTGCTCTAAATCACCCATACTCTTTAAAAGTTTTTGTTCACTTTGCTTCCCTGGACATGCTATTCCAGGGATTTCTAAACCAGGGTACTACACCTTCTGTCTTCTTTGCTATATTTTCCTTCATACCTGAATCCTACATACTGCAGTTCCCAGGATTCAATCCTTGGAACAGTAGGCTTCTCTAACTTACACTCATTCTCATGGTGATCTTACCCAAGCACATGTCTTTCAGTACATACACTGAGAGACCATGGTATTTACCACTGTTTCAATGATTAAATCTTAGATCCAACTCTTTAATCTCTCTAGAATTTATTGTGGTATGAAGAGGTATCTTTCTTCAAATATGTATTACTTTATTTTTTAAATTTTATTTATTTTTACTTATTTTATTTAAATGCAATTAGATGTAGAGTTCAGTAATTCATCAATAGCTATAACACCCAGTGCTCATTACATCACATGCCCTCCTTAATTCCCATCACCTATTACTTTAAAGAAACATTTATTTATTAACATATCCTTTTCTCCTTGATACATCATGGTATCTGAGTATATATGAATTTGTTTTATCCATATTAAGGTATGTTTAAAGGATCATCTGTTCTGTACCATTTACCTTCTAGTTCTTATTACAGTGTTCTGATCACCTTCATTTTATACTAAGTTATAATATCTGGCAAAGTAGGGGTGCTTGGCTTAGTCAGTTAAGCATCTGCCTTCTGCTCAGGTCATGATCCCATGGTCCTAGAATCAGACCCTACTTCAGGCTCCCTGCTCAGTGGGAATCTGTTTCTCTCTCTGCCCCTCCTCAGCCCCCTCCCCCTGTTCATACTCACTTTCTCTCTCTCAAATAAATAAAATCTTTTTAAAAAATCTTGCAAACTAAGGCCCTTTCTTTTTCTTTTTCTAATTTCTTGACTAGATGTAATTCTGTATTCTTCCAGATGACGTTCTGATTCGCAGTTTCAATCTCTTCAACAAAAAATGTTACTGGAATTTTTATTGGAATGACATTAAAGCTATGTGTAAAGAACTGCTGTCTTTACACTATTCAGTTATCTTCCCTCAACCCAGGAGTATAATACTCTTTTCTATTCAAAACATTTTGTGTCTCACAGTATACTGTTTTTATTATTACCTGTACAGATTATCCATTTCTTATATTAAACTTTTTCTGTGTATCTTAGATTTTTACTTCAATGGTGAACATTATATTTTTTTCTGTTTCAGTATATTTACTAACTTGTCGTTACTGATAAACATTAACAGAATAGATTTTTTACATGTGTTTGATATCCAGCCTCTTTGTTTTTAGTTCTAGAAGTTTCTCAGTTGATTATTTTAATTATTTTTATATTTATAATAATATTATTTGCAGATAGTTATAATTGTGCTTTTTCTTGCCATTATACCTAGTATAATAAGTTTATGTTTTTGTCTTACGTCTTCTAGAAATGTTAAATAGGAGGGTAATCAGCTGCCTATCTTATTCCTAATTTTCATGTGGATGCCTCAAGTCTTTTGCCACAAAGTATGATGCTGGTGGTTAGCTTAAGATAAAGGTTTTTTATCATGTTGAGAAGACTTCTTTTTATTCCTGCTTTCTTAAAGATATCCCCTTTTAGTTAAGAAAGGATATTGAAATTGATTATGTGCTTATTTGTGAAGAGCAGAGTAAAGGTAAAGATGCATTAAAGATATGCATTTTAGATATGATCATGTATTTGTTTTTACCTTAAACAGAATGATGGATGATATTATTGACTAGATGAATAACTGAATAATATTAACCATCCTTGAATTCCTGAAATAATTACTATTTGCTCAGTGTAGTATTCTCTCTCTAATCTGCTGGTTTGTAAAATTCAATAATTTCAAGAGAGGGGATTAATTTATGCATCTTAAGTGAGCATTAAATGCATTGTTCCTTCTTATGTAAACTTCACTGGTATTTTTTAACAGGGCTATGTTTAATTCATATGATTTATTTTTTTTTAAGATTTATTTATTTTAGAGAGAGTGAGTGAGGAAGCATGAGTGAGGGGAGGGGCAGAGAGAGATGGAAAGAAAGAATCTCAAGCAGACTCCACACTGAGTATAAAGCCTGACCTCAACACACTGAGATCGTGACCTGAACTGAAATCAAGAATTAGACCCTTAGCTGACTGAGCCACCCAGGTGCCCCCATATGATTAATTTTAAAATGTATATAAAGGATACAATTTAATTTCATTTTTTGGGATAAAAATTGTTGTCTTTATATTGTTCTCTTTAACACAATTGGCTATTATAGCTATTTTTGTGCTACAGGTCTATTTTTTTTTTTTTGCTATGTCTCCAGATGAAGTGAAAAATAAATATGTGTGCATATCAGACATGCACAGCTAGTATAAATTACTGTGCTTTGAATTTTTATATTTTCCTTCAGGGAACATATAACTTTTGAATTTAGGCAACTTTGTTCATCTTTGAAATAGCCCCAAGAGGCAAATAGGAAGTAGCTATTATTACTCTGATGCTATAACTGAGGAAATTTGAAGCATTCTGATTTCTTTCCTATGTATAGTATGGATTCCAGTTTGATATGAACACCATTACACAGGGCAATGCCCTAGACTTTGGGTAGAGTGATTATAAGCATGGCTCTGGGGTCAGACTGCTTTGGTTCCAATCCTCACTTCATCTTTTATGGACTGTGGGAGCCCAGCCAGTTATCTCAAGTCAGTGGGGTCTTAGTTTTCTCATTTATAAAATGAAGATGATAATAGCACCTACTCAGAGTTTTTATAAGGATTCAATGAAATATCGTATAAAGGGTACAGAACATTACTTAGTACATGGCAAGCTCCAGAGGAGTGATAGTGATGATGATGATGATGGTGATGAAGATAGTAATCACTGTACATGTTATCCACCATTTATAGTATAAGAATCAATCAGATGATAATTAATCAAAACACGTAAAAATCATTATCAGAGCTATGTTAGATTTCCTCACTTTTTTTCTTTATATCTTTCTTCAAAAATATGGAGTAGAGAAGAATAACACTATAGAGAACTTCACAGTCTAAGCATTTCAACTTTTAAATAAAATCCACATGACTTTGTAACTATTTTCTTCATAATTCCTGATAATACTTATCAGAGAACTGTTGCTTCATGCTAGGCATTAATATATCTTACACATAGACATGTTACTACCAATAGCTCGTGACTGTTGTCCCTTAAGGAAAATTTTCTTCAAAATGGAAGAGCAAAACCTAAGTGATATTGATCCTTAAGCCAGGGGAAGCAGAGGTGAGGGAACAAATGCTAATCAGTACACACACATACACCCCATAGACAATCCAGGTAGGTAGGTAGGTAGGTAGGTAGGTAGATAGATAGATAGATAGATAGATAGATAGATAGATAGATTGACTTTCCAAGTTGTTATAATACACACTTCTATATCTATCTATATCTGTATCTATAACTTTCTCAATATATCATCACTACACCCCCATGGTTAGTATTATTTTTGCAAAATTTTTAAAGGGCATATTGAATTCTCACCTAGCTCAAATAACTTTTTGAAAGTCCACATAATTTGTGAAAATAATATTTTCACCCTATCACAATTCTTATTTTAAAATGAAAAGAAAAAAAAATCATTATTGATCAGCTCTGTTGTCTGAAACTACCAACATTTGTGATTAAGCAGTTAGCCCTATATTTGGTAAACAGACTTGTAACTAGAATCTACTCTGTTTAAGGTACTTTATAAGCCCTATCTTATTGAATTTGTCTAACAATCTGACCAAAATAGGGATCGTTAGTATTTTATTACAACTCTGAAAATTAGTGCTTAGAAAATTTAAGTAACCTGCAGAGCTTCAACTAAAATGTATTAGAATCAGTTTTCATATCCACTATAAAATGCTATCTACAGACTGAGAGAGTAAACACACTGTTATCTGATTAAATGATTTGATTTTGAAGGCCTACGTGAATTCTGTCCTAGACTACTGATAGAATCTGCAAATATGATTAGAAGCCATGTATGAAAAATATTTGCAAAAATCATGGAAATATGAAATTTGCCATAGGATGGAAATCCATGAAATGCCACTCCAGGTTTATAAAGGAAAGTAAAATGTAGCAAACATTGATTTTGATCTCCAGTAAAACTTAAGGACTGCTTACTGAACTACTATCTGTCAAGTGTAGAAAAAATAAATAGTGCTCATTAGAAATCAGTATAGGTTCACTCAAAATAAAACATAGCAGACTAATTGCAAGGGTTACTATCTGAGATCCTTCCTGAATCTCATTATGATATCAAATTCATCAGAAAGTGTGACATAATATCTGAGATCCTTCCTGAATCTCATTATGATATCAAATTCATCAGAAAGTGTGACATATTACATCTCAAATTCAGCAAAAATAATAACAGCCCCCAAATATTCAACCCTGTTTACATTTGTGCCAGGACCAAGGCTGATCACTATAGATAGATTTTTTTCTCATTCATTCTTACAGTAAACTTATGCAGTAGATAGGATTGTTCTTTCTTTTATAGTTGATGAACTACTGCTGACCAAAATTAAATAATTTGCTTAAGTCATAAGCCAGTAAAGATCAGATCCTATGATCCAAACTCGGGCTTGTTTAAATAGGCATTTGACAGAATGTTTCATGGTATTTTCACAAACAAGGTTGAAGAGATGGGCCAGATAATAATCAGTTAGCAAATTTAATGACTGTAGAAGTTTCTCTACACCTCAAGAATGTGTGCTGGGTTCTCGGTTCATGTCTCCAATGATGAGACATAGGCTTTGTGTTTCACCCCGTCCTGTTCAAAATTTTGATCAGTGATGTGGATGAGATGTATCAAATAGATGACGTAGAGCTGGAAGTGTTACCTAATGCATTTGATGGTGGTCAAGAAGCTTAAAGAGCCTGACAGGTGGAAGTATGAGCCACAGTTAAGAAGACAAAATTAATATAAAAGTTTCTGAGCTTAGGTAGGCTCACTTGTTCATTCATTATTGTGGCACTTAATAAATATTTCCAATATGCAGATATTGCGGTAGGTGATGAAAAGATACCAAGATGAGGAATGCAGGGGCCTTACCGTCTAGGAGCTTATATTCTAGTGTTTAGGGAGAGAGCAGAGGAAATAAGATGTAGTAGCAATTCCTGTGAAATAGAGTTTTTACTTGACTGCACAGTCATGTATGCAAGATCCATATCAGGAAAGGGAGGACAGTCACTATTTTTGCAAATCACAGGTAGAGACTTAAATATCTATTTTAAGAGAAATTCTGAGTGATCAAGATTATTAAATGTTTAACTTGAAGAGATTTAGGAAGTAATAGCATTTTGTAGACAATTGAGGACTTGCCTTGGGAAATGGGAATTAGACTTAATCTTCATAGCTTCAGAAGGCAGAACTTGGATCATTGACTGAAAATTAGAATGTGTTTTCATTCAACATAAGGAAAATCTTCATAGCTTATAATTGTACAAGATGAAAAGGGCTACCTTAAAAGGATCCATTCATTCAATAACGTATTGAAGAAAAAGTGGGGAAGCATCCCTTTAAGGAAAGAGGGCTAAGTTAAGAAACTTGTTACCTCAGATCTAAGGTACTACGTAATATTAATGTTATATTATTTTGATTTAGTAGAAGGGATATATACCACTGGTTTTCCCATGTGCAAAAAAAAATGAATATCATATATTCTAATCTGTTATTTAAAAGGCACTAGAACATACAGTATCACTCTTGAGAATATAATTAAACTTTTCATTAGACATCTAAAATATAGGAATTTTTCCTAAATATTAATTTCTATACAAGACAAGTATTGTGTCTCAAAGTAAACAGGAAAGTCATATGGAAGGTCTGTGTCAAAAAGTTTCAAAAATAGCATCATGATTTATATGTTGTGTTTGTGGACCTAACCAGAACATTTGATTTTGTTAACCAAGTTTAGTATGTCAGCAACCCTGTGAAAGATTGACTGTTCAGAGAAGGTTAAAATATTTGCTTGATCTGTGAAGAAATTATATAGAGCTGTAGGTATAAGAGCAGCAAACCATATTTTTGAATCTCTGTATTTCTGGTAATAATCAACATTGTCTTTAAGTGTTTTGAGTCAATTATTAATGCTATATTAGGTTACATAAAATAATTCATTATGCAGTGGGTTTATTTTTACAAAAGCAAAATGCTGGTAATTGTTCAAGATCTTATGTATTTTTTTGGCACATGTTTATTCACATAACTGTAAAATATGTCCTTAAAACACTCCCCAGTTAACTCACTATTTGACACCTTGCTGAATGATTTAGACTGGACTTTATGGGTAATTTATCCCAGAACCATTATCCCTTGTCATGCTATTCTTAAACAGGGAATGGCTATTTTATTGCTAAAATACTGGTCCCTTTGGATGGCTGAATAAAAGAAGATCATGGTTCTTATACAATAAATCCTAATTCAGAACACAACAAATTATCTTGTTAACCACATTTCTATAAAGTATTAGACTTGAAACTTGGCCCTTTTCATCTTAAGAAGACTGACCGGTTTCAGCTATACTTCCTATATTGTGCATTCTGTCATTCAGAATAGTCATTGAATGACTACCATGTTTCAGTCACTGTGTTGAACTGGAAGGAGCATTTAGCCCAGACTTAGGACATCAGGGAATATTTGTCAGAGAAAGCAACATTTAAAATGAGAGCTGAAATGTGTAGGTGCTATCCAGTTAAGAGAAGGGAAGAACATTCCAAAACAAGAGATTTGGATATAAGAAGTCCCAGAGGAAAAAGAGAGCATGGCATAATATGAGAATTTCAGATGGTACTATATGGCTTTCACATAGCATACAAAGGTAGCAGTGGCTAGAGGTAGGACTGGAGGGGAAGCAAGCAGATGGTAAAGGTCTTACTTGCTGGAAAGTTTACAATTCATCCTGAGAACAATGAAGAATTAATACAGGCTTTCCAGCAAGAGAATGGCATGGTTTGATAAGTTCTATGAGATGATCATTCTGATTGCAGTTCTAAAAAAATTTAGAAGTAGGATCTTTAGCTAAATTCTGTTCCAGTAAACCAGGTAAAAATGAGAGTGGCCAGAGAAAAATAGTAAAGACAAAGAAGTAAAGAAACAGTGATAGAATCATGGAACACGGTGATCAAACAGGCTCTCTGGAATGAGAGAGGCTCTAGATCGCTGGCCTGGGCAATTGAGCAGATGATAGTGACCGTAGATGAGTTGGACAATACAGAAGTATTAGCAGGTTTAAACAGAGATGAGCTTAATTTTCGATATTTCAAATTCAAGGTGCTTTTGTTATGCAATAAGTGCTATCCAGGAAGCATTTGGAAATGTAAGTCTAGAACTCATTAGAGATATCACGCCTGAATATATAAAATTTAGAGTTTTTGGCAAGTAGATGACATCTAAAGTCATAGTAATGGATGAAATCACCAAGGTAGAGTGTGTAAGACAAAGAAAAAAATAAAGAGGTGAGAGCCAAAGTTAGAATCAAAGGCACCAATGTTATTACACAGAAAGAGACGAAAAGAGTCCATGAAGGGGCATAAAGAGGAATAGCCATAGAGTTAGGAGAAAAATCAGCAGATCATACCATTTAAGAAACCATAGAAAGAGAAATTTCAAAGAGTAGCCAGAAATATTAGCTGCTGCAGAAAATTCATGTATCATGAGGACTTAACTACTGTCAGTAAATTTTGATTTATCAACAAAGATCTTATCAGTGAGTCTGGCGTCATGGTGACATGAGAACCTTTTTTAAAATGATGAGTAGTAAGGAGGGCACGTATTGCATGGTGCACTGGGTGTTATACGCAACTAGTGAATCATCGAACTTTACATCGGAAACCGGGGATGTACTGTATGGTGACTAACATAATATAATAAAAAAAACATAATAAAAATTAAAAAAAAAATAAAGTGCAGAGAGCTGAAGGGAGATAAGGAAATAGAAATCAGGAATGTAAACAATGCTTTTAAAATGCTTATCAAAGAAAGGATGGAAATTTCCAGAGACCTGAGGCCCCAGAGATATAGTTGAGCTAGGGAAGTCTGGGCCAACCTCAAATGCTAATGGGAAAAATGAGCGAAGGAGGGAAAAATGCAGATGCTGGTGAAAAGGGGAGGCAAAAAGGCAAGGAATACAGTTTAGGAAGAGAGTAGCTTTAGACAAGGACAAACACCACTTCCTATGGGCAGAAATAAATGTTAAAGGGATGGAAAGTACTGCAAGACAGATGGCAAGTCTTTCACAAGAAGCTGAGGGAACATTCAAATGAGTTCTTCCTTTTCTCTGAAAATAAGGGGCTGTCGTCTGCTGAGAGTGAGGTGGACATTGAGAGTATTTGAGATTAGTATCCTATTATATAAGAAACTGGATCCATTTTACATTATTATAAAAGGCATCTCTAAGTGGTATGATGTATTTTCAAACAGAGTCCCCAAAATGTAAAAATCAAAACAATGACCTAAAATTCATCATGGTATTGTCATGATTTCACCCCATGCAAGAACAAAAACTCTGAAAAAAGAGTCAAGAGAAGTTCTTTAAAAAATTTATAATTCCATGGTAATGTCTGTAGAGGAAGTGACTTCAGGTACAGTGTGTTGTGAATGACCACACATACCATGCCAAATATTGTCTGGCTATTAGAACACACATGAAAAGTAAATATGTGTTTCTTGATTGAATGAAGCCAAAAGCCCAGCATATGGGATGTGGGCCAAGTTCAATATGGAGCCCACGGGTGTCTCTGTTGCCTCCAGCTGAGTTGCTCAGATCAGTTCACTAACATAGCTATTTTATTACTGACTTCTTTGCTTCTCAACTTTTCTTTTGATATTGTTTATAAGAGGTCATCCTTCTGACCACTCCAAACCCTGTGTTATAAAATCAAGCTAAAATGCAATTCCATATTCTTCTTTTTCCTCCTTTTTCTCAACTCCCAAAGTCAAGTATCACATTCCCACTACACAGCAGTCAATATTGCATTCCTGCTGCCTTGTTTCTTCTTTGCTACTTTTTAAAAATTTTTTCCCAAAGTAGAAGTAAATTAGTATAGGATTGGATGTCATTTTACCTTTTCCTCTCACTTGATTCCTCTCAGTACCTGGCATGTAGCTCTCTCTAAGTCCTTATTGCATGAATTATTGCAGTGTGCTAAGTATAATTCTACTTTATGAGAACTCTAATTACAAAACTACAGAGTATTCTGAAACTATTCTCATTTCCTTATGGAAATGTCTTAAAGCATATAACCTGAGTGTCTCTTACTATGCAAACATGAAAAAGAAAATATTAACCTGGGATGCCTCGTTTCAGATTGGGTCCTCTCTATTTATAAAGAGTTATCAACATCTGGCAAGAAGTAGATGGATAACATTCTTAGTGTGGTAACTAGGGAGACTTTTTGTTTTGTTTTGTTTTGCCTCTTGTTGCCTCTTAAAATATTTATGCTTTCCACCTTGGTTTGGTTTCAGAAAGTCCACTGACAGGCATGTACCAAGGTCCCAGGATTTTTTGGTACTTTTCTAGCACCATTCTAGAAAAAACATAAATGGCCAGATGATATAATAAATTATAGAAATGTGTGAAGTATGTTCCCCAGATTCCAGTAAGAGAAAAATTTATACAGAGATTTATATAGGAAAAAGAGAAAGGAAATTCTCATTGTCAGTATAGCTACAACAGCCCGGTATTAGTTTCTCTTATGAAAGAACTTCTTTAAATATATGTATATCAAGGGACGTTTGGGTGGCTCTTTTGGTTAAGTGTCTGGCTCTTGATTTCAGCTCAGGTCATGATCTCAGGGTCATTATCTAAGGGTGGTGAGATCAAGCCCTGAGTCAGGGCCTGTGCTGGGCATGGAGACTGCTTAAGATTTTCTCTCTCCCTCTTCCCCTCTCCCAGCCCACCCCTGCATGCACCCTCTCCCTCTTCCTCTAAATATGCTCCTGTGAACACACAGAGACATACATATCATTGAAAGAGTTCTTGAGGTACTCATAGGTGGGAAGCTGTATGATAAATTACATTCTAACTCTCAGTAAATGAAAAACAAACTTCTCCCTTTTCCTTTACAGAATTGTCAACATCACACTGCTGGTGACTTCTGTGAACGATGTGCTCTTGGATATTATGGAATTGTCAGAGGATTGCCAAATGACTGTCAGCAATGTGCTTGCCCTCTAATTTCTTCCAGCAACAAGTAAGATTGAGAAATTACCATATTTCCCAATCAGTAGCACCATCTGTGTAGTACATGGGCTTTCTATGATTTAACTACTTTTTCCATGTAGACAAAATCTCAGTTTAAGATAGACATTTTTTTTAAACAAGATAAAAACATGACAAAAGTGAATCCATAATGCTCTGTGGTTTATTTTTCCATTAAAAGCCTGTCCCAAGTAAATAATATTTAATAATTAAAATGTAAATACTAATATTGACATAATTTATGTTTATGAAATAAATGTACACATGTGTGTAATTTTATACACTTTCGTAAGGGTCTTGTATTTGCATATAGTTCTACAATAACTCAGCTCTGAAGGATTGTTTGGGTGCCTATTATATGACTTTTGTGACTCCTTCCTCTCATGTTGTGTATTTAATTCACAATTTGTAAAGAATTATTAAGAAAATAATTGAAGAAATAGTTAAAGGGGGTGACTTATTTTTATGTTCCAAAATAAGTCCACATTTCCCAGAATCACAGTCCCGTTCTGTTAAGATGGTCTGAGGTTGGTACCATGGAAACACAGCCATGAGGGGAGACAAAAGCCAGAATATCTTATTTCAGTGCTCTCTGCACATTCTGCATTGGTTTAGATATTGATGAAAACCCTTGTTGCAAAGTCTGCCTCTACCTGGAAGTATAAGCGATTTATAGATCTCAATCTCTAACTGGTAGGGCAGTTTTTTCTCTAAGAATTTGTTTTTGAAAAGAATGTATGGCAGTTTGTTCAGAATTCTGGACACCTTTTCTTGAGTATATGAGAACCACAAAGCAACTTAGATAAAGATATTATTTCCCTCCCCCACTCAAGTTCTTTTTTTTTTTATCCTTCCTCATTGGCTTTATATATATTCTGAAAACATTTTCATGTAAATTGTCCCCCTTTCTTCTGTAAGTTCCTCTTTTTTTTGTTTTAGAGAATCACAGGTCTTTTGTCAAACGTAAATTTTCGGGTAAGTGGGATATTAACAAGGATAAAATATGTGTTTTTTTGGTTCACCCAAGCACCAAGTGGTAGGTGTATGAAAAATACCATTATTTCTATTTTCCTTCCGCTAATCTCCCTCTAATGCCTAGATTTAAACAAGAGAATGTTATTTATTGTATTGTTATTAAAATGTGAGCCATTGTATAGAAAGATTCAGTAATTAACTGATAACTTCTTTGATAACAATGAAGCATAACATCTGTTGAAAAGGCTCACAATAAAATGTGTGTCTTAAGAGAAGTCAACTTAAATGTCAAGGGAATTCAAAGGTGCAAAATACTACACTTGATTTTGGAAGCCTCAAAAACATATTGAAAGAAGTAGTAGGATTTATAATAGATCATAAACAGTGAATTGAAAGGTTTTTACTGGAGGAGATATCAGGAAATTACATGAACAAAAGCTTAGGAAACAAAAAACACAATTCTTCACTTTTAAGAACTAATAAGTAAGAGTTCGGAGCATGGAGTTCAAATAGGATTCATAATTGCAGATGAAAATGAGCAGGAGAATGGAGGCCATGTTATGGAAATCTTTGAATACCCATCTAAGAAATTGCTATTTAATTTTCTTTGTAATGAGGAAACACTGCACGTTTTTAGTTAAAACAAACAAATAAAAAGGTTAATGTGACCTGAGCCACACTTTGGGAAGACTGTTATGAGAGAGAGCTAAGTAAAATGAATTAAAACAGGAAAAGAAAAAAAGTGAAGAGCACGATTAATATAAGCTATTTCACTAACTTAGGCAAAAGATAATAAGAATGTGAAGGTAGGCGATAATAACAGGAAGGGAGAGGAGGGGACAGGTGTGAGACCTTTGCTGAACGTAGCCTTCCAGAAGTGCTAACTAATTAGACATGAGAGGTTCGGGCCAGGCAGGAGTCGAAGCCAAAGGTTGTTAGCCAGGTTGACCTCAAAAATGGTAGTGCAATTAACCAAAATAGGGAAACCAGGAGAGAGCTGCTGCAGAGGACAGACAATTTACGTTCCAAACAGGTTAAAATTGATATGAAAGATCTGTCCAAATGGAAATATGCAAATAGCTACAGAAAATGGAAATAGAATTGGAAGGGCAGATGAAGGAAGAGATATGTTAATAAATGAATTAAAATTGGATAAGATTTCCCAGGGTTATGCTGCCCAAGGGGAGCATGTGGAAAGAAGGAAAGACAGAATTCCTTACACAAGAGAAACCAGAAAAGAAAGATGAGCCAAGACAGGAGCTGTTGCGGAGGCAAGGGAATGGAGCCCACACTGGCTAAGGACACCCCCAGCGAGAAAAGCAGCTGTTCTCAGAGAAGCCTGAGTACGCAGGGGAGCCTTGACCTGTGAGGGTCGTGGAGGAGTTTTGACAGTCAGTCGTGGAAACAAACATGTTACAAGGATGTCAGTTAATAGCTTTAGTAATTTTCAAGAAGGAAAAAGAAAGAGTGCTACCTTGTTTGGTTAGCAGGATCAATAAAACGGTGTGTTTTAATTTTTGTTTTCTGTGATTCGTTTAATTTATTTTTATGGAAAGGACCCTCTAAGAATCAAAATACCAAATCCAAGTGGCTAGTTCAGTGGCTTTCAAACTTTTTTAACAGCAACCATTTTAAGAAATCATTTTTTTTGTATCCTAACTTGGTACATGAAAAACTTCTGTGTGTATAATATAAAATATAAGTACATATATATATGAATATATATACACATATATTCATATATATACTTTATATATATACTTTATATATATATACTTTATATATGTATATATACATATATATACTTTATATATATGTATATATACATATATATACTTTATATAATATATACATATTATTTATATATGTGTATATATACATATATACTTTATATATATTAGAAAAAATATATATATATTAGAAGAGATTTTAGTCCAGACCTACTAGAGTGATTTCATGACCCACTCATATCACCACCTAAAACTTGGCACATTAATTAACAAAGCAAAGACCTGTGTGTGGTAAGAAGGGAAGAGTTAAAATACAAAGCAAAGAAACCAGCCAGGGCAAAGAAGAGAGGCCCTCCTTCCCAAGATATAAAAATAAATTCTGAACTACAGTTGGAGGAGGCCTAGATACCTCTCTTCAGTGGCTTCGATCTGTGCAGCCAATGAAAAACAAGGAGTAAGGGGTGGTGAGTGATTACTAACTTCCACGCATTAGTGTTTCAATATTTCTTACCAAGACAAATATGGCAAACTGTCAACCATCGTGACAATGCAGTGTGGCTCAAGGGTTTTCCACCACCTACTCAAGGAAAGGTCAGATATTGTTCAACAGAGTAGATGAAACCCTCTACCATCTGCAATCTGACCACCTTTCCCCTTCAATGCCTTCTCCTCCCTTCTACAGTGATGCCATGTTGGAGTCCCTTGTTCTTTCCCAAACATGCCCACCATCTTTGCCAGACAGAGAAAGACAGAAACTGTGTGGTTTCACTTAAGTGTGGAATTTAAAAAAATATGAACTCATAGAAACTGAGTGTGAAATGGTGGTTGCCAGGGAGTGGGCAGTAGGGGAAATTGAGAGAGGCTGGTAAAAGGATACAAACTTCCAGTTATAAGATGAATGAGATCTAGGATCCAATATATAACTTGGTAACTGTAGTTGATAATACTTTTTTGTATAATTGAAATTTGCTAAGCAAATAGAACCTGTGTTCTCACCACCCCCCAAAAAGGTATATGTGGGGGTGATAGATGTGTTAATTAATTTGTACATATATGTATATTAAATCATCACATGCACACTTTAATTATATTACAATTTTATCTGCCAGTTGTACTTCGATAAAGCTGAGCAAAACAGGGGTAGATGTATAATGTCATATGAGACAGTGCAAGTGCTACCAGGGAAAATAGAGCAGCCTCAGTGAATTGGAAGTGGCTGGGGTGCCCTTTTAGCCAAGGGCCTCAGTGAAGATCTTTGTAAACAAAGGCTTGTGCAGAGATGAATGAAGTAATGGGGAAAGCCATGTGACTGCCTGGAGGAAGAGTAGTCCGCCAGAGGAAAAAAACGAGTATGCTATCCCGGAGACTGGCCCATGGTTGGCAGAGAGCATGGATCTAGAGCAGATGGCTCAGAGTGAATGGTGTCAGGGGAATCATGCCCAAGATATGACTCAGGGAAGCTCCAGTGGCTACTGAAATGTCCGAACTGCTAACAGTCTTCCAATGGCAAGAGGTGGCTTGGAACAGGGAAATGCGATGGTGTTAGTGATGGCAACAGGAGCAGCAGTTTCAGGTAGCGTATGTGGAATGTGAGAGATGGGAGACAAAGTTGAGTCTGTAGTTTATGGCCGAACAAATGGAAGCACAGAGTGACCATGGAGGAGATGGGGAAAATTATAGAAAGGTCAGTGGGATTGTTTTGGAGGGGGAAACTCAGTTTTAGCTCTTTAGGGTAGATGCAAAGATTTTAAGACTGAATGAGATCATTTCATTTAGGGGAGAGGGCAAGACAGGGTAGGAGAAATCTGAAGACTGAACCGTAGGGCACATAAAGAGGTCAAGGACATGATGTATATTCAGCAAAGGAGACTGAAACAAAGCAACCAGTGAACTGGGATAAAAAGGAGAAGGGGATGGGGGATCCAGGAAGCCATTTCATCTCTGTAGTATCCACAGGAACAACACAGACTAGCAGACTCTAAATCTCAGAAACTCTCTTGGGCAAATTTGGAATTAGCAGACATAAGTAAATGTCTAAGATGGCCTCCAAGAGAAAAGCATAGGATTTCTGGGTGGCCCTGCAGATAATATGTGAATGGAGAGTAGATGAAGGAGTTGTGAGCAGAAAGAATCAACTCTAACTTCAGGAAGTTGTGATCCCTATGCCCTCCTTCTTAAGTCCTTATATGTGATTTAAGGAAAAGGTTCAACACACCATAATATCATAATTTAAAAAAGTTTATATCAACTATTCAAGGAGAATACTAACATTCTTGCATAGTAATTGAGACAGATATATTAGTGTAAAGGATTATAATTTAATTAGGTTGGCTCTCTAGATTTTCACTTGAAATGTCTAAAAACTTGTTTCCAAGTGCCTATATATATACATATATATATGTATATATGTATATGTATATATGTATATATATAGTATATGTATTTATATGTAGCTTGTGTGTGTGTATATATATATATATATATGAGTTCAAAATGTGATATATGAGTGTGTGTGTGTGTACAAATGCACTCAGCACCAAGCTTTAACTGAGAGAGCTAAAGGCTTGCCAGAATATGTCAATTATGTATTTGTGGACCTATTTTGCGAAGGCAAAATATAAATTTTTTGGCTAATGAGTTTGTGAGTAGTAGATCAATTTGTTCACGTATTTCGCAAAGGTTAGAGTTTATTACTCATTCATGTGCTATTGATTCATTGCACTAGAGGACAGTTAAAATAGGGTCGTAATGGCAGCTGACTGAAGGAGTCGTGGCCCTAGTCTATACACAATTTATCTTTTTCAACAGCAACTTCTTTAGCAGACCAACAAAAAGAAAAATGGTGTTCACAGCATTACCATTTTGCAACAAATATATTATTTTTTTCCTTCTAAGTTTCCGGTGCATCATGCAGTTTTATCTAGTGGGAATCCTCTATTTACATTTGAAAGAAGTTTGTAACAACCTAAAATTACATGTTAGTACAGATTAGTTTCCAAGTCTTGTTAAGTGTTTCTTTTATAAAGATGGTCAGAAATCCTGGCAAAGCTTGACTGGCTGTGGTCTACCAGTGCCGTAGTGAGAACAGGGCAAGTTATATAAGACCTACTTAATAGAAAGATCATAAAGTTGTCAGAAAATTTTATTCCTTTTCATGTGCAGAGCTTTCCCTTCTTTCCTCACACTAAATCACATTACTTTGTGTTTAAAATAAATTTAGTTTGAAATCTGTATGTAAATTAGAAAAGGCACTCTTATTTTAAGTGAAATATTTATTCACACTTCATGTGTTGAAGTGCCAGTGGCAATTCGGGCTAAGTTTTCAGAAAAAAAATTATATAGCTTTTAGGACCCTTTTTTTTTTTTTACTTGAAAAATATGCAGTAATACTTATTCTGCTATCAGACAAATGTGCATGAATTCTAGTCATATTTTTCTTTCAATTTATGAAAAACAGGACACTTGCTGGATGTTTAATATTTTTATGGTTGTCATATAATTATTAAAATTTCAAAATGTTTGCACAGTCAGTGTGAGGCATTGCAAATTCATTAAAAACCGACCATATTTATTTGTCGACTATTATCGGTAGTATTTTGTGGTGATATCCTACCCTTGACTAGAAAAATAATTAAAAATAGGTCATTTACAACTACCCCCAAAATAAGTTCCAATCATCTGGATAATGGGCAGAATTACTTAAATATATTTAAAAAATAGGTTAAAAGATTTTTTACAATCTTTTTTTTTTTTCTTTCCAATTCAGTTTTAGCCCTTCTTGTGTCACGGAAGGCCTCGATGATTACCGCTGCACTGCCTGCCCACGGGGATACGCAGGCCAGTACTGTGAACGGTAAGTACAGTCATGAAACCTAGAGATCACACAATAAAGGATGACAACAGAAACGTATTCATTATTCTCATAATTTATTTTCCTTTTCTCCAGTAGTTCATATGCTTTCCACACTATTTTTTATTTTTATATCTGTAGACTTTCTCCAAAGACAGTTGTTTATTTCCATCTTACATTTAGACTTTCTCAAAGATTTCAAATTATTTCACAGTTATCTAATTTATGTTTTAGTGTACACATATCTATATATCTATACTTAGTGTACACATATGTCTATATCTATCTGTATATCTAGTGGATACATATCTATATGTCTGTATATTATCAGTAGTTAACAATGATAAAAAGCTGACTACCCATAATTCTCATCTTAATCCACTGGAAAATATTGGCTAATAGTGCATGTCACTGTTCTGAGCATTATGGTACTATGCCACCAAATGTCGACAGAATTCAAAATATAAATGTATCAAGCATTCTTAATTAGAACAACACAAGCAGGGGCGCCTGGGTGGCTCAGTCGTTAAGCGTCTGCCTTCGGCTCAGGGCGTGATCCCGGTGTTCTGGGATCAAGCCCCACTTTAGGCTCCTCTGCTGGAAGCCTGCTTCTTCCTCTCCCATTCCCCCTGCTTGTGTTCCCACCCCCCCCTTTTTTTAACCTATAGTATCAGAATAGCTGATGTTCTACTTTTCACTAACATTGTGAAGATTACTGTTGGTGCCCTGCCTAAGTGCCTACATGGAAGCCTTCTTTCCCATAGGAGGGGCAAGAAGGCCTGATAATTTACCCCCCTTCCTCCAGTGGTCCATAGCCAGTGACTGACTACTGTGGGAGTACAAAGTCTGAACGCTTATGCTTATGCTCGTTCCAGAGTTTTCCATGGAATCAGACTAAGACCTGGACATCACCTGAAATCGTACCATTGCTTGGATTTTTTTCTTTTCCATGCCATTCTTTCCCCACCCCTTTGCTGGGTTCTTCTAGGGGGCACTTCCTTAAATTATCAATCTCTTTGCAAATATAAACCAATATTAATTAATTTTATCATTAACCATTTAAAAGTCTCCTTTTGATATAACCAGCAATGGTTGTGTTAATAATGGAAGTAAGTAGATAACTAAATAATGAACTTAAAGTTTGTTAATTCCGATGACGTTTCTACGGGTTTGCAAATGATATTTCCAAATAATTCTGCATGTGGTAACTCTAAACAGAATATCTAATACTTGAATGTATATAGCAGTACATCCACACTCTCTGTGCCAACAGAAATTAATAGCAATTAAATAATTCAAAGCAATGCAAAAACCCAAAAATATTTCCATTTGTTTTGGCAATATATACAACATTTGAACATACATATATATTTATATTTGTATATATATTTTTATGTGCTTTGGTATTCATGGTTAGGCTAATATTCATTTCATGCCCTTGTAAATACCGGTAAGATGAAGACTAAAAGCATCCCTGGACACCAAGGGTATTATCTGAAGTAATTTATGAAAAAAATGTTTAGTAGTATACCACATTTATAAATTGGAGTTCCCAGTATCTATGAAAGCATGTATATAGAAAGACTGGAAGGGTGCACTAAAATGACAATTACTGTCTTAAGGCAGAGTGATTATAGAAAATTTGTTTTTTTTCATATCCATTAATGTTTAATCAATAGGAGTTGACAGTTCATATAGCATATAGATGAACAGGGGCATATACTGTCAAATGTGAATGGCTTGAATTGTTTTCACGGTTCTCAAATGTTGTTACAGCTTTCCATTCATCATCTCTCACATATAAATGATCAAGTTATATTTCCCTGAAAAATTGCTTTTATTCAGCTAAATTAAACCAAAGGTCTTGGTTAAGTTTTTATTGTAACTTTCCAAATAAATTTGTTCCACTTCTGAGAGCTCCTTAAATCATTTAAAACACCTTGTGACCTGCCTAAGTTCATCGGCTCAGGTCTAAAATTGCTTACATGTTTTGATTGTCCCTGTAACATAGGAAACCCCTTCCTATGTTTTATCTTTGTTACTTTTGTAATTAACTCTTTGAGCATTTGATCAATCTCAGCCTGCTTAGAATAGAATTCTTTCACCTGTGAATGTTAAGAAATAATTTAAGCGGACATATTTAAATGGTACTTTCATTGAGCATTTATAATCTTACATTGGAAATAATTAAAACCACAAATGTATAAAAGCCTAGTTATGGATAACTTTTTTTTTTTTTGCTTTGCCTTTTCTAACCAGCACAAGATAAATTAACTTTCACAATTAGCTGTGCAAATTTCCACAATCCTAGGCCACGAAAGGTAGTTCAGGATTATCTGCCTAATGTTTGTAATTTTTGGCTTCAACTTCCTTCTGTCTCTCAACTTCCTCCCATGCTTGTCTCTGGATCAAAAATTATGGGTATTGATTATAGTTAGCTGACCATATATATAATTTATTGTACAGACTGGGATACTCTAAGGAGACATAGGAAGTGTTTTAATAATTAAACCAGGACAACAGATAATTTGGGACCATCCTGGTAACCCACAGCATATGGTCCTGCTAGCATCTTATTGTTACCAGACTTCCAATAACATAATCCACAGAGGCTTATTCTTAGGTGAATGGATGTGTGAATGAGTGGAAGAGTCAATGAATTGATTTCATTTGGGATTCATCCAGTTGGAATTTCTTTCTAATATTTTAACTTAATGTTATATATTTTATTTGCATAACATTAATCCACTTCCTTGGATTTATAAAGGAAAATCCATCTGAGGAAGACGTAATAGAAAGACCAGTACAATTAAATACAAAATCTAGTAGTTTATTGCCACTTCACTTACTTCTTGCTCATTAGCAAAATTAGTGGGTTGAATTATTTGGTCATTTTGATCTTTAAAATGCATGAGTTTAGGAAAGCCCATGTGTCAATATATAATTTTATTTATTTCTAATTTTAAAAAAGAAGACTTCAAAACAATGTTCACGATCTAGAGCAGTGGTGGGCAAACTGGCCCACAAAATTTAGCCCATTGCCTGATTCTGTATGGCACCGTAAGCTAAGAATGGTTGTTACAGGTAAATATTTACAATCAGTGTGATGATAAAAAGCACTAAATTTGAGCCCTAGTTAAGTAAATTTGATACCTTAACAAGAACTTCCTTCTTCTCATTAGTAGATTGATTTTACATTAATAGATTATTACGAAATAATTTGTACTCAATTACGATGATGGTGATGATGATGTTTTGAATTCCATCAACCAAAACAATGTTTGCAAATGAACTTCTCTCTCACTAAATGATTTTGATTCTGCATTTTGATCTGAAAAAGCCTAAAATAGGTACTGGCTGGTTCTTTATAGGAAGAGTTTCCTGGATCCTGATCTACTGACTCTTGGTTTCAGTTTTGTTCCATCTGGTACACCACACACGGAACAATTTAGAGACGTGACTTATTATTAATCTCTTCTACTTTTTCACTGTTTAAATCCAGGTGTGCCCCTGGCTATACTGGCAGCCCCAGCAGCCCTGGAGGTTCCTGCCAAGAATGTGAGTGTGACCCGCATGGCTCGCTGCCTGTCCCCTGTGACTCCATCACAGGACTCTGCACGTGCCGCCCCGGAGCCACAGGGCAGAAGTGTGACGGCTGCGAGCACTGGCATGCACGCGAGGGCATGGAGTGTGTGTGTACGTACACTAACTTCGCCATTCGTTCTGGGGGCCTCGTTCCACTTCTGTCTCGTTTCCAGTGAGAATGACAGACTTTTTCCTTTTTCGGCAATAGCTAATGCTACTCGTCATTCTTCCTGACACTGTCTGTCTACCTTGTGCCGTTTGCCTGCTGCTTTTGTCTCTATCCCGCTGAGCCCAGAACAGCTGAGAAAATCCTCGGCGTGCTTTAGTCAGTGCGCAGAGGACCTACAACCAAGCTCCTGGGGGCATGTTTTATTTTATTTTGTGCATCGCAGAGTTTGCAGTATTACACAGAGTTGGCATAGGCTTTGTGACAGATTAAAGACCTGGGTTCATTCAATTTTTCAGAATCCTCCTGAATCTGTAATCGGCTGGACACTTTAGGCCTTGAATTACAACGGACTTTTCTTTCCTAGCTTGTAGGGGAATCCATGGGCATGCTGCTTCATAACTTTCTCTTGAACTGCACATCTTGAAAGCAGTGACAGTGAACTCAAGTATTTTTACTCACAGGTGTAATAAATGGAAAGCAGTTCGCTTTTTGCTTTTTTTTTTTTTTTGCTGCTGCTGGATTCAGTACTGCCACATGCCATGTCGAAAGTATGTTGAATATCAGTAGTTAAATATAATTAGATTATATAAATTCTAATAAAAAATTACGTTATTTATAAATTTAGGAGGGACCGTTACGTTCTTCTTTGCCTTGAGGGAATTTACATTAGCAGTCTTAATTCTTTTTTTAAAAAATAGAAATATAAAATATTTGAGTAGCTTTTATTTCAATACTTGCCTATTTTATGCATGCCGATATTTCTGGTTTTAACATCTTGCGTGTGTGTGTAAATCTTAATAGCATTTTAATTAGAATTTTTGTTTGTGCTCCAGTTTTGTAAGAGTTACCTCAAAAGCTAAGGCTGGCTAGCATGTACATATAGATGTATTTGAAGTATAATTAACATACAAAGTTATATTAGTTTCAGGTGTACAACATAGTGATGCAACAATTCCGTACATTTCTCAGTGGTCACAATAAGTATAGTCACCATCTGTTACCAAGCGACTATATTCCCAGTGCTGTACTTTCCGTACCCATGACTTATTTATTTTATAACTAGAAATTTGTGCCTCTTAACCTATTTCACATATCCCCCCACCACCTCCTTTCTGGTAATTATTAGTTTATTTTCCATATTTAAGAGTCTGGTTTTTCATTTGTTTGTTTTTTAGATTCCACTTATAAGTGAAATCATATGGTATTTGTCTTTGTCTGATGTATTTCAGTTAACACAATACCCTCTAGGTCCATCCCTGTTGTTGCAAATGGCAAGATTTCATTCTTTATGGCTGAGTAGTATTCCACCATGTATACACACCACACCTTCTTTACACATTCATCTATCAATGGACATTTGGCTTACTTCCATATCTTGGCAGTTGTAAATAATGCAATAAATATAGTGGAGCATATATCTTTTTGAATTAGTATTTGCATTTTTTTTGGCTAAATACCCAGTGGTGGAATTACTGGATCATATGGTATCTCTACTTTTAATTTTTTGAGGAGACTCCATACTATTTACCACAGCAGTTACACCAATTTACATTCCCACCAGCAGTGAACAATTCCTTTATCTCCACATCCTCGCCAACACTTGTTATTTCTTGTCTTTGTGATTCTAGCCATTCTGACAGGTCTAAGGTGATCGATATCTCATCATGGTTTTGATTTGCATTTCCCTAACGATCAGTGATGTTGAGCATCTTTTCATGTGTCTGTTGGCCATCTGTAGATCTTCATTGGGAAAATGTCTATTCATTTCTTCTGTCCATTTTTTAATTAAATTATTTGGGTTTTTTGGTGTTGAGTTATAGAAGTTTTTGGTATATTTTGGGTAATAGCTCCTTATCAGATATATCACTTGCAAATATCTTCCCCCAGTCAGTAGGCTGCCTTTTAGTTTTGTTGGTGGTTTCCTTTGCTGTGCAAAAGCTTTTTATTTTGGTGTGATCCCAACAGTTTATTTTTGCTTTTGTTTCCCTTGCCTGAGAAGACATATCTAATAAAATGTTGCTGAGGCCAATGTCAAAGAAATACTGTTTATGTTTTCCTCAAGGATTTTTATGGTTTGAGGTCTCATATGTAGGTCTTTAATCGTTTTTAGTTTATTTTTGTGTATGGTCTAAGAAAGTGGTCCAGTTTTATTCTCTTGCTTTTATTCTAAAAGCTGTCCAGTTTTACCAACACCGTTTGTTGAAGATACTGTCTTTTCCCCACTGATAGTCTTGCCTCCTTTGTTGTTGATTAATTCACCATATAAACCTGGGATTTTCTTCTGGGCTCTTTATTCTGTTCCATTGATTGATGCGTCTATTTTTGTGCCAGACAATACTATTTTGATTTCTACAGCTTTGTGGTATATCTTGAAATCTGGGATTGTGATACCTCTTTGTTCTTCCTTCTCAAGATTGCTTGGGCTATTTGAAGTCGTTTGTGGTTCCATGAAAACTTTAGTATTTGTTCTATTTCTGTGAAAAATGCTATTGGCATTTTGATAGAGATTGCATCAAATCTGTAGATTGTTTTGGGTAGTACAGATATTTTAACAGTATTAATTCTTCCAATCCATGAATATGGGGTGTTTTTTTGTGTCATCTTAAATTTCTTTCATCAGTGTTTTATAGTTTTTAGAGTACAGGTCTTTCACCTCCTTAGGTTTATTCCCAAGCATTTTACTATTTTTGGTACAATTGTAAATGAGATGGTTTTCTTAATTTCTCCTTCTTCTACTTCATTATTAGTGCATAGAAATGCAACAGATTTCTATATATTAATTTTGTACCCTGCAACTTTACTGAGTTCATTTATCAGTTCTAACAATTTTTTGGTGGAGTCTTTAGGGTTTTCTATGTATAGTGTCATGCCATCAGTGAATAGTGACAATTTTACTTCCTTCTTACTAATGATTGCCTTTTGTTTTCTTCTTATCTGATTGCCATGGCTAGGATTTTCTATTTCCTCCTGATTTAGTTTTGGAAGGTTAAATGTTTCTAAGAATTTATCCATTTCTTCTAGGTTGTCCAGTTTGTTTACATATACTTTTTCATAATCTCTTATAATTCTTTGTATTTCTCTACAGTCGGTTGTTGTTTCTCCTCCTTCATTTCTGATTTTATTTATTTGAGTCCTCTTTTTTCCTTGATGAATCTAGATAAAGGTTTATCAGTTTTGTTTATCTTTTCAAAGAAGCAGCTCCTGATTTCATTGATCATTTCTATGGTTTTTGTTTGTTTTAGCCTCTACTTAATTTATTTCTGTTCTAATCCTTATTATTTCCTTTTTTCTATTAACTTTGGACTTTGTTTTTTCTTCTTTTTATAGTTCCTTTTTTAAATCTTTTGTAACATTTCCTTTATTACTCTATGTACATTTTTCTTTATTTTTAATTTAAATTTAATTAGCCAATATATAGTACAGCATTAGTTCCAGATATAGAGTTCAGTAATTCATCAGCTGCGTGTAACACCCAGTGCTCATTACATCATGTGCCCTCTTTAATGCCTATCACCCATTTACCCCATCCCCCTACTCCTCCCCTCCATCAACCCTCTGTTTCCTATAGTTAAGAGTCTCTCATGGTTTTTCTCCCACTTCTGTTTCCCCCCCCTTCCCCTATGATCCTTCGTGCTGTTTCTTATATTCCACATATGAGTGAAACCACATGGTAATTTTCTTACTCTGATTGAGTTATTTCATTCACCATAATACCCTCCAGTTCTATCCATGTTGATGTAAATGGTAAGTATTCATCCTTTCTGATGTCTAATATTCCATCATATATGTATATATATGTATATGTGTGTGTGTGTATATGTGTAAACACACACACACACACACACACACACACATACACACACCACATCTTCCTTATCCATTCAGCTGTCGATGGACATCTCAGCTCTTTCTACACTTTGGCTAGTGTGGACATTGCTGCTATGAACATTGGGGTGCAGGTGCCCCTTCGGATCACTACATTTGTAACTTTGGGGTAAATACTTAGTAGTGCAATCGCTGAGTTTAGGGTAGCTCTATTTGTAACTTCTTGAGGAACCTCCATACCACTTTCCAGAGTGGCTATACCAGCTTGCATTCCCACCAACAGTGTAAGAGGGTTCGCCTTTCTCCACATCCTCACCAACATTTGTTATTTCCTAACTTGTTAATTTTAGCCATTCTGACTGATATGAGGTGATAACTCATTGTCATTTTAATTTGTATTTTCCTGATGCCAAGTGAGGTGGAGCATTTTTTCATGTGTCTGTTGTCCATTTGTATGTCTTCTTTGGAGAAATGTCTGTTCATGTCGTCTGCCCATTTCTTCACTGGATTATTTGTTTTTCGGGTATTGTTATTTATAGATCCTGGATACTAGCCCATTATCTGATATATCATTTGTAAATATCTTCTCCCATTGCTTTTTAGTTTTGTTGACTGTTTCCTTTGCTGTGCAGAAGCTTGCTTCCTTGATTGATTCATTTATTTTTGTTTTGTTTTGTTTTGTTTTCTTTTGTTTTATGGAGAGAGAAAGCACAAGCAGGAGCAGGGGGAGAGGGAGAAGCAGGTACCCTCCTGGGCAGAGAGCCCAATGTGGGGCTTGATCCCAGCACCCTGGGATCATGACCTGAGAGGAAGGCAGACGCTTAACTGACTGAGCCACCCAACTGTACAAAAGTTTTATCTTGATGAAGTCCCAATGGTTCATTTTTGCTTTTGTTTCCCTTGCCTTTGGAGATGTGTCCAGCAAGAAGAAAAGGTCCAAAAGAAGACCTTGCTGTGGCTGAGGTCGAAGAGATTGCTGCCTGTGTTCTCCTCCAGGATTTTGATGAATACCAGACTCACGTTTAGGTCTTTGATCCATTTTGAGTTTATCTTTGCATATGGTATAAGAAAATGGTCTAGTTTCATTCTTCTACATGTGTCTGTCCAATTTTCCCAACACCATTTGTTGAAGAGACTGTCCTTTCCCCATTGGATATTCTTTCCTTCTTTGTCGAAGATTAGTTGATCATATAGTTATGGGTCCATTTCTGGGTTCTCTATTCTGTTCCATTGATCTATGCGTCTGTTTTTGTGCCAGTACCATACCATCTTGATGATTACAGCTTTGTAATAGAGCTTCAAGACCAGCTTTGTGATGCCACAAGCTTTGGTTTTCTTTTTCAACATTCTCTGGCTTCTGGTCTTTTCTGGTTCCATACAAATTTTAGGATTATTTGTGCCAGCTCTGTGAAAAAGGTTGATGGTATTTTGATAGGGATTGCATTGAATGTGTAGATTTCTCTGGGTAACATAGACTTTTTAACAATATTTTTTCTTCCAATCTATGAGCGTGGAATGTTTTTCCATTTCTTTGTGCTTTTACCTCTTTGGTTACGTTTATTTCTAGGTCTTATCGTTTTGGGTGCAGTTGTAAATGGGATTGGTTCCTTAACTTCTCTTTCTTCTGTCTCATTGTTAGCATGTAGAAATGTAACTGATTTCTGTGCATTGTTTTTATATCCTGCCATGTCACTGAATTCCTGTATGAGTGCTAGAAATTTGGGGGTGGAGTCTTTTGGGTTTTCCACATAAAGTATCATGTCATCTGTAAAATGTGAGAATTTGACTTCCTCTTTGCCAATTTGCATGCCTTTTCTTTTTCTTGTCTGATTGCTGAGGCTAGGACTTCTGGTACTATGTTGAACAAAAGTGTTATGGGCATCCCTGTCATGTTCCTTACCTTAGGGGAAAAGCTCTCAGTTTTTTCCCATTGAGAATAATGTTTGCTGTGGACTTTTCATATATGGCTTTTATGACATTGAGGTATGTTCCTTCTTTCCCTACACTGTGAAGAGTTTTAATCAAAAAAGTATGTTGTATTGTGTCAAATGCTTTTTCTGCATCTATTGAGAAGATCATATGGTCTTGTCCTTTCTTCTATTAATGTGATGCATCATGTTGATTGATTTGTGAATATTGAACCACCCTTGTAGTCCAGGAATAAATCCCACTTGGTCGTGGTAAATAATCCTTTTAATGTACTATTGGATTCTATTGGCTAGTATCTTGATGATAATTTTTGCATCCATGTTCATCAGGGATATTGGTCTATCATTCCCGTTTCTGATGGGATCCTTGTCTGGTTTTGGGATCAAGGTAATGCTGGCTTCATATAACGAGTTTGGAAGCTTTCCTTCCATTTCTATTTTTTGAAACAGCTTCAGAAGAATAGGTATTAAGTCTTTAAATGTTTGGTAAAATTCCCCTGGGAAGGCATCTGGCCTTGGACTCTTGTTTGGTAGGAGATTTTTGATTACTGCTTCAATTTCCTTTCCGGTTATGAATCTGTCCAGGTTTTCTATTCCTTCCTGTTTCAGTTTTGGTAGTTTATAAGTTTCTAGGAATGCATCCATTTCTTCCAGATTACCTAATTTGTTGGCATATATTTGCTCATAATACGTTCTTAAAATTGTTTATATTTCTTAGTGTTGGTGTGATCTCTCCTCTTTCATTCGTGATTTTATTTATTTGAGACCTTTCTCTTTTCTTTTTGATAAGTCCGGCTAGGGGTTTATTGATCTTATTAATTATTTCAAAGAACCAGCTCCTACTTTCATTGATCTGTTCTACTGTTCTTTTGGTTTCTGTTTCATTGATTTCTGCTCTAATCTTGATTAATTCTCTTCTCCTGCTTGGTTTAGGCTTTATTTGCTGTTCTTTCTTAAGTTCCTTTAGGTGTAAGGTTAGCTTGTGTATTTGGGACTTTTCTATGTGAATGGCTTGTGTTGCTCTGTACTTCTGTCTTGGGACTGCCTTTGCTGCATCCCAATGGTTTTGAACAGTTGTGTTTTCATTTTCATTTGTTTCCTTGATTTTTTAAAATTCTTTAATTTCCTGGTTGACCCATTCATTTTTTAGTAGGATGCTCTTTAACCTCCAAATATTTGAGTTCATTCCAAATTTCCTCTTGTGATTGAGTTCAAGTTTTAAAGCACTATGGTCTGAGGGGTGCCTGGGTGGCTCAGTCATTGGGCATCTGCCTTCGGCTTAGGGCATGATCTCGGAGTTCTGGGATCGAGCCCCACGTCGGGCTCTTCCGTGGGAGGCCTGTTTCTTCCTCTCCTACTCCCCCTGCTTGTGTTCCCTCTCTTACTGGCTGTATCTCTCTCTCTCTGTCAAATAAATAAATAAAATCTTTAAAAAAAAAAAAAGCACTATGGTCTGAAAATATTCAGGGAATGATCCCAATCTTTTGGTACCAGTCGAGACTGGATTTATGACCCGGTATGTGATCTATTCTGGAGAATGTTCTATGTGCACTTGAGAAAAATGTGTAGTCAGTTGCTTTAGGATGGAATGCTCTGAACATATCTGTGAAGTCTATCTGGTCCAGCGTGTCATTCAAAGCCCTTGTTTCCTTGTTGATCTTCTGCTTAGATGATCTGTCCATTGCTGTGAGTGGGGTGTTAAAGTCCCCTACTATTATTGTATCAATGTGTTTCTTTAAATTTTTTATTAATTAGTTTATTTAATTGGCTGCTCCCAAGTCAGGAGCATAAATATTTACAATTGTTAGATCTTCTTGTTGGATTGACCCTTTAATTATGATATAGTGTCTCTCTTCATCCCTTACTACAGTCTTTGGTTTAAAATCTAATTTGTCTGAAATAAGGATTGCTATCCCCTTTGTTTTGATGTCCATTAGGATAATAAATGGTTCCTCACCCCCTCACTTTCAATCTGGAGGTGTCTTTGGGTCTAAAATGAGTCTCTCTGTAGACAGTTTATGGATGGGTCTTGCTTTTTATCGAATCTGATACCCTATGTCTTTTGATTGGAGCATTTAGTCCATTTACATTCAGAGTGACTATTGAAAGATATGAATTTAGTGCCATTGTATTACCTATAAAGTCCCTGTTTCTGTATATTGTCTCTGTTTCTTTCTGGTCTGTCTTACTTTTGGGCTCTCTCTTTGCTTACAGGATCCCCTTTAATATTCCTGCAGGGCTGGTTTAGTGATCACAAATTCTTTTAGTTTCTATTTGTCCTGGAAGCTCTTTGTCTCGCCTTCCATTCTGAATGACAGCCTTGCTGGATAAAGTATTATTGGCTACATGTTTTTCTCATTTAGTACCCTGAATATATCATGCCAGGCTTTTCTGGCCTGCCAGTTCTCTGTGGATAGGTCTGCTATCAGTCTAATGTTCCTACCCTTTACATTAAGGACCTCTTGTCTTGAGCTGCTTTCAGGATTTTCTCTTTATCTCTGAATTTTGACAGCTTCACTATTATATGTCAGGGTGTTGATCTATTTTTATTGATTTTGTCAGGGGTTCTCTCTACCTCCTGGACTTGAATGCCTGTTTCCTTCCCCACATAAGAGAAGTTCTAAACTATGATTTGGTCATATATACTTTCTGTCCCTCTCTTTCTCTTTCTTCTTCCTCTGGAACCCCAATAATTCTAATATTGTTTTGCTTTACAGTATCACTGATTTCTTGAAGCCTCCCTTCATGGCCCATTAGTTGTTTTTCTTTCTTTTCCTCAGCTTCCTTCTATTCCATCATTTTGTCTTCTATGTCTTCTGCCTCATTTAGTCTAGCTGTTAAAGCATCCATTTTAGACTGGATCTCAGTTAAAGCCTTTTTAATTTCAGCCTGATTAGATTTTATTTCTTCACTAAGAGGTTCTCTATTGTCTTTTATGCTTTTTTCAAGCCCATAATAACTTTATAATTGTTATTCTGAATTCTAGGTCTGACATTTTACTTATATCCATATTGATTAGATCTATGGCAGAGTATTTCCTCTGGTTCTTTCTTTTTTTGTGTGAATTTCTCTTTCTGGTCATTTTGTCCAGAGAAGAATAGATGAATGAGAGAACAAAATAAAAAATATCAACGACAACCCCAGCAAAATACACACTAAACGAATCTGAAGAGGTCAGAAACGAAAAAAGAAAAGGAAGTAAAAGAGAGGGGAGAGAATATAAGCTCATAGGTGAACAAAACAGGGTGATCCACTTTGTCCTGGTTGTTTTTTGGTCTGTTTGTTAGAAGACACTAAATTCCAAAATTGCAAAGAAAGAAAAACATATATATACAAAAATAAAATTGAATACAGTGAAAGGAAGCCAGAAATGAAGGATATATCTATAAAATGTAAATGTAAAAATGGAAATTTAAAAAAGACTTAAAAACAAGGATTGACAAAATAAGAAACTAGTTGAAAAGGAAAAACAAGAAAAAAGAAAAAGGAAATTTGAAACTGAAAGACTAAAGACTCATGAGAAAAAGACCTCAAATTCTATATACTATTTTCCCCTAGTGCAGAAGTTTTTCAGTTCTGTGTGATCCATAAATTTGGTATTCACCCAGTGTTCCTGCCTGTCTTCTGGGGGAGGGGCCTGTTGCACTGATTCTTAGGTGTCTTGCCCAGGTGGAGTTGCACCAGCCCTTGCCAGGGGGTGGGCTCAGTGTAAGCTACTTTGGGTTGCCCTGTGTGGCTTTCGTTCCCTGAAGGCGTTCATGTAGCTTGCGAAAGAGTGGTCACTTTTCTGTTTGTAGAATTGTAGCAATTCTTTTCTTAGCTCTCAGGTTGAATTCACAGGAGTTGAGAATGATGTGATAGATATATACCTGCATTCAAAGGACCAGATGAAATGCAGTCCCCTACTCTTCCTCCATCTTCCCTCTATTCTCCTTTTTTTAGTTCTTTTAGTATAAAGTTAGGTTGCTTATTTGAGATTTTTCTTGTTTCCAGAGGTAAGCCTGTATTGTTACAAACATCCCTCTTAGAACTGCTTTTGCTGCATTCCAAGGATTTTGCACCATGTGTTTTCATTTTTATGTGTCTCCATGTGTGATTTTTCCCCCCCTTTGATTTCTTGGTTGATCAATTCATTGTTTAGTAGCATATTGTTTAGTCTCCATGTATTAATGGTGGCTTTTAAAATGTGCCAGAAAAAGTAAAAACTGGGTATGTTTGCTAATATAGGTTTTTAAATCATTTTTTTCAATGTATTCTTTAATAAAAATGTATCACATTTAAAATAAAAATAAATATCAAGGGGCGCCTGGGTGGCACAGCAGTTAAGCGTCTGCCTTCGGCTCAGGGCGTGATCCTGGCGATCTGGGATCGAGTCCCACATCAGGCTCCTCCGCTATGAGCCTGCTTCTTCCTCTCCCACTCCCCCTGCTTGTGTTCCCTCTCTCGCTGGCTGTCTCTATCTCTGTCAAATGAATAAATAAAATCTTTAAAAAAAAAAAAAAAAAAAAAAAAAAAAAAATAAATATCAAGTTTGAAGGGAGGGAAAGATTAAATATAATATATAATATATATGTACATTATCATGTTCAGTTATTGGTTATATGCATATACACTGTTTTCAAATATAATGACATATTTTAATGATAATTGAAGTGGATTTCTAATGTAATCATATTAGTTTTAATATTGTTTTCAAGTTAGATTATTAACATTGACATATTTAACTAGATAATATATAGATGCTCCAAATATAAACACTAATAAAACAGTCCTTGAATTTTAAATCATCAATTTTCTTAATTACCCAGAAGTAAACTTGAAGTAAAATACCACATTTGATGTTAATCACAGAAAAATTGCAATAACACTTTAAAGTCTGTGAGAGATAAATTAATGGTATTATTTTCTGAACATTTATTTTAAAGGGAGTTGTTATTCTTCCCATCAACAACAGGGGCTCTAAGTTCTTATTCTGTTGGTGATTAATACTTCATATACGTTTAAATAAATTTATAAGAAAACTCTTTTTTTTTCTCCTTCCCATCAGTGGAATTTAAACCTCCTAGGGTCCCAGGTGATAACAAAAGTGCCAGTCCTTCAGTTACAGAGTTACTCTAGCCTTGTAATGTTCGTTTGGATTTTTCTTGTCCCACAGAGAAATGTACTTCCCATTGCTACACATGATATTCAGTTCAGTTGCTATATCCAGCAAATTTTAATATTCTTCTGGAGGATTAAACAATAGTGTATTTTTCTTGTACAAAAGAAGCGTTAAGTTATGGGGATTTTTTATATGTAGACATTTTTTTTTAAAGATTTTATTTATTTATTCAACAGAGATAGAGACAGCCCGCGAGAGAGGGAACACAAGCAGGGGGAGTGGGAGAGGAAGAAGCAGGCTCATAGCGGAAGAGCCTGATGTGGGGCTCGATCCCAGAATGCCGGGATCACGCCCTGAGCCGAAGGCAGACGCTTAACCACTGTGCCACCCAGGCGCCCCTATATGTAGACATTTTTTCTTAACTGTTTATAATCATTTTATAAATAAATATTTCTTTTATATTTTTAAGATATTTATAAGAAATATTTTCATTTTATAAATGCTGTATAGATTTTCCTCATGTTGCTCTTAAATATTAGAGATTTCCATTTCTACTAATGTTTACTCTTTACCCTTTATTAGGTTAACTGTTAGAAATTTTGCATAGAATATCTTTAGGCTTTTCTTCTTTTCTCATATTTTAAAATTTCTCCTGTTGCAGAAAAACATGCCATATTTCTATTATATTGACCTTTCCCAGGACTCAGTTTTTATTTCTAGTTTTGAAATGAGATAATTAATCAAGACACAAATAAGGACATAACTGACTTATCTTCAAATCTCTTTTTAGTATCTTTTTATATCCTTAAGCTAAATGAGAGCAAGATACCAAAGAATGATTCATCTGGCCTGTTTGATCTGCAGAGCCTGTTTTATCACATGGGACTGCAGTAGAATTGTATAAGGCCTGTGAGTGGGCGTATATGAGGTAGCCTGGTTTGGGTAAGAGCGTATGTATGTGTAGTCAGAGAAGTGTCTTCTGAGAAAAATCTCTTCGGAGCTTAGAGCGCATGTTACGTTGATGAGGAAAAGAGAGAAATTGGTGCTGGTTGTTAAGATGGTGACTATAAAAATTAAGACATTTGTCTTATTCTGTAATAAATTAGGGGCGCCTGGGTAGCGCAGTCGTTAAGCGTCTGCCTTCGGCTCAGGGCGTGATCCCAGCATTCTGGGATCGAGCCCCACATCAGGCTCCTCCGCTGGGAGCCTGCTTCTTCCTCTCCCACTCCCCTGCTGTGTTCCCTCTCTCGCTGGCTGTCTCTCTGTCAAATAAATAAATAAATAAATCTTTAATAAATAAATAAATAAATAAATAAATTAGCACTCAGGTTAGTAGCATGCATTATATAGTTAATTTTTCTATCTTTGATTAATTCTCTAGAAAACATGACTTAATTTGGCCTACATTGTGGATTTGTACGTTTATAAAAAAATAGAAAAAAAACACAACAAATGACCTAGGCATGATCATTGCATTATCTCAAGAGAGCTGCATACTGGTGCAAAGAATCTATATACCTCCTGTAAAGTTAGTTACATAATTTATATAACAAAGGATATAAAATTGTGCTGTAGAGATTGTGCAGTACAGAGCAAATGTAGAAATCATGGAAGAGCTTCCCTGGAGCACCTAAGAGACTCGTAGCTGCCACGGACAATTGCCAGTGAACGAGCTAGGATTTTATGGGATCCAAAATGGTGGATTTTTTGTTAGACACGGCCCTTTATACATGGAATTTCCATTACCGTCATGAGGAATTTATGCAAATAACATATGCCCTTAATACGTAATATTTAGACAACAGAGTCTTTCCCAGTGAGCCAAATTCAACCCACCAAAGTTATCAACCTCACCAATCAGAGTCAGTGCCTGGGCATGCTTAACCAATACATCTATCTTCAGATTCTAGGTATTCTCCAAAGCCCCTTTTACCACGCATGGTTCATCATAATAGTAATTCTTCAAAGGTTCACCTATATTGAGAGCTTGCCATTTGCCAGACACTATATTAAGCACTTTATATGCTTTTAAATGATTACAACATCCCTATACGTTATTATCTCCACTGTGTGATAACAAAACTGAATTAGGTGATTTAAGTTACTTTTCCAAAGCTCACAGTGACTTTTCAATAGAGCTATGATTTGAACCTAGGTCTGCCTTGCAAATCTTACTTTCTTTTACACTGACTGCCAGTGCAAGACACTGAAAGCAGACGTGGTTTTCCCAGTGTATTCAACATTAATTAATTCCGCTCTTTATTCATTTACTTCTTGGGCTTAAAGCCCACATTACCTCAATAAAGAATAAAGATTAAATGGGCTAAAAAATGAAAAATTTTAAATACATATAATATTAATAGGTACATACTTTTTCCCCCTACCAACTGTTGAGACTCTCCTCTAAGATTTAAAATATTATGATAGTTATATGGGGGTTATGACAGATTTCTATTCATCAGGGATTGTCAAGTAGAGTCCTACCTTCCATGCAAGTGAAAAACACACTGGCCGGGTGCTTAGATTTCTTTCTAGACCTTTTTAATTTTTTTTTCTAATAGACAATTCTACAGTGTATTTTTCCCTTACAAATGTTGGTGAGTTCTGAAGAGATATTTTGTTGGACTTCCCAAAACAGGACAGACTTCTCCTTAGTATGTTAGGTTAATACAAATCCAACCTCCTTTTCCAACCCTCATTCACAATTTACATATCATTTTATAAAATGAGAACAACAACCTGCCTTTCTGAAATTTGAGAATGAGTAAGAAAGACATTTTTTTATTTAATAGTAAAGTTCTGTATGGTGAATCACAAAACTTGGATTTGTTCATGTCCTATTTTCTACAGATCAGTAGTTAACACAAAAAAATCTTATGTAATGTTTAAAATAGATTGAGTGGCATAGTAAAATATATTACTCTTAGAGAAAACAGAAATTAAAATTAGGAGCTGTTGGTAAGATGTTATTCCATAAAGAGTGCCTGAAAGAGGATTTTATAAATATCAAATTGATGCTTCCTATTTTATTCATCGCCTATGAGATATTAGAAATATAAAAGCTTTATTATTTATAACCACAATTTTTCTATAATATAACATTTAAGATGAGGTTTTGCTTCAGTGTTGCAAAAGCAATCATGAAGTGTGTTTTTTACCTGCAACCTAGCTAAATGTGATAGCGCACCTTAATTCTGTAAAATACACACTTTTCAGCCACTTGGTGAAAGCTGAGATCTGAAGCTTTATCTTACCTTGACACTGATCTGCAGAGATGGTCAAGATTATTGTTTTTAATATCCAGTTGCCAGCAAGGATCTTATCACAATAATGCAGCAGCCCTTATATATTATCACTAGAACACTGTTGTACTCTTATAAATCAAAGATGATTGCTAATGGCAATTATTTCTCCCTATAAATGAGAGCAGGAACAAAATAGTGCAATGTGGCTGATCCCTGTGAAGAAAATGAGACTTTCCATAATAAAAGGTGATGATAAAGCATCAGTTGACCCCCAGATGCTATTTAATGAACTATGGATTTGCTTGTGGGACATGCGATCACCCTCCATCCTTGCCCGTTAAATGCCATCCTCTTTCTGCTCCCACTTAACCCCCAAGTGCTACTTCCTATCCAAAGACCAGTATGTCCACTGTAGTTTTTTACAACTCGAAGCTGTGGCGTGTTATTCAAACCCGGACATCATGGAATCTATAGAAGCAACTTCCGTTCGCCCTATTTGCACTTTATCTGCATCTGTGTTGTTAGTAAAAGACGCTTTGAGTTTTTGTCAACCTTCTTAGCATAGGTCCAGGATTACAAGATTGTAGAACAGTAACTATCACTCTGATTCTAGATAATTTTCCTAGTTATTGGCCCTCAGTCTCAGGGGTTTGCATATCACACTGAGACAGCCATTCTATTAATGGAAGAAAGAGTTGTGCTGTTGAACTGTCATAGACAGGAGACTGATCACTATTTATTTTTTGTCAGGCTTTATTTTAAGAGTAAACTTCGTTTGATTACAGTTTTCACTCTGCTAGATCCAAGGAGTTCATTGACCTCAAACAACAATAGAATCATATGATCTTCAAGTCAGAGGAAGTCATATAAGTAAGATAGTCTAATTGTCTTTTCTGTGGTGTCCCTGAAGCAGACCATCTCCTGATGCCCGGAAGCATGCTGTCATGGTATGTCTCTAGAAGGTTCGAATCCTTGGCTGGCCACATACAAGTTGTGTGATGCCATTTAGTGAACTCTTCTAAATCTCATTTCATCATCCGTAAAATGGAAACAAAATACTACACACACACACACACACACACACACACACACAAAGTACCTAAGCATAATACATGCTCAATAAATTCTAGGCATTATTAGCATCATGGTTATTACTTGACTACTTTTTTCCAAAAACATGTTTTATGCAGCTCATCAGTTTCTGATGAAATATTTAGGTTAGGCTGACTTCTGGTTTTCTACAATTCTAATTGTAGGCTCTTCAAGTCACTGAAAACCCCTTTTATGACCACCTTATATTTTCTCCTCTCTTTAAGTTTTCACGTGGCAATATTTATGGACTCATATATACAATTATTGCAACTATTTTACTCATCTTTTAAATGAGAATATTAATAGCACTTTATAGAATTGCTGTGAACTTTAGATGAGATAATGAAGGCAAGAAAGAACATATTGCCTGCTATGTAGTGAATATTATATAGATAAAAGTTACTATCCCATTATTATTATAGTGCTTACAAAAAGTTTCCCTTTTTTTGGAGTAGTTATGCCATACTTAAGCCATATTGAACTTGTGTTACATATATATAATATATGTGTATATATATATATATATATATATATTATATACACATATATATAAATATATACACACACATATGTACAGAATTTTGTTTAACATATATATTAAATAAAACTTATACACAAATATTTAAAAATTAAGTTAAAATTAAGATACAAAAAATCCTATTGTATAATACATAATTATATAAATGTATTAGTTTAATTATAAATTTGTGTATATTATATGCTTTTATATAATTATACTTACATATATCTTATGATAAATATTAAATCACATATAATATATAAAACAACTTGGTGCATGAACAAATTCATCAGCCTCATCTAAAGCCTCCAGAATACCTTTCCCTTTATTCAGAGAAATAATAGGCAAAAAAAGTCTTCTTAATCAGTTTAAAACCAAATTTTTATTTTAGAAGATATTATTTCTACATAATAATAAGCCCTAAATACATGCCAATCTAAAAGTTTCTTCTTGAAGGGAAAAGAGAAATATAAAATCCGTATCCTAGGAACTATCAATGGCCTTAATATAAAAGAGTTAAATTAAAACATGAATATACGTGTACAAATTTTATCTTTTGTTAGAAATGTTTATTTACTCAATTATCCCTATTTTATTAGAGCAGACAATTTATATATCTTTACCTAAACTTGGTTAATGGATTTGGCCTTTTCAAAAATACTCAAAGCACTCATTTCAGCTTCAGCTTCTTTGGTGTGGACGTAGTGTGTGAGTTTTTTGTGACATTAAGCCAGTAGTTATTATGCATGGGGGACTCTGGAAGAAATGCAGTATTTTGTACTAATTGCTAACAGAAAGATCTGTAATATCAGCTGCATGATTTGTCCCTTACATGTGCCCAGCTATAACGATCTGAATTTAGTACTGCATTTGTTAATATTAGACACAAATTTATCCTGACACTTTTATAGGCAAAGCCTCAGAAACATTTAGTCATGTAAAATATAATCATAGTCTTGAAATATTTGCTTTTGTTCCCATGCAGTTTAGCCAGGATCTCACTTTATGACCTACCTCTTGCTGAATAGAATGGGTGGGAGAGGTTCTTTGGGGGTCCTGCTTATAAGATAGGTGTTAATTTACATTGAGCAGTTACTGCACCCTTATCAAAGAACAATTGTTTATATAATGTGAATATTCCATGTCTCTGTACACTCTTCACATCTTCCCCCTCAAAGTGAATTAAATGTGGTTTTAATTTGCATCCGTGTTTGTTGCCAGACATTTCAGACTTTTTGAGGGCAAATAAAAGTAGCTTGTGGTATAAGTAAAATATTTTGTGTCAGAATAAAATGGCAAACCATTATGTAAAAGGCATATTTCCCCATGTGTTTATCTTCTAACTGCATGAACTAGACTTATATAGAAGCTTTGGAAAAATCCCCATGGCTGTCATATCCATAAGTCTTTCTGACCCATTTGGGCAGATGTTAGTATATTACTTGGAGCATACTATAAAACTTACCTTTCACTTATGGAAATGTGCTTCTGCTTTGTTCCTCAAAAAGCAAATACCGAGACCGTAAGACATGGTACAGTAATAGACCTTTGGACACAGAGACATAAAATGGGATGTATGAGTCCTTGAAAGAGCAATTAAATACATTTTTATTTCAACAATGGAAGATGAGGAACCAAAACAGATGGGCAGGGGGTAGAATAAACGAGAGAAAAATCAGTATTCATCATGCCTCTTGGCATTCTAGCTCACCAATTTACTCTGTAGTGTATCACGGTAAATCGGATCTAGTTCTGCATTCCAGTGCTTGATTTATTCTTATATGAAGTAAAAACTGAGAAAACTTTTCCCTGGAAATTTCTGGAGCCACCAGTGAGGAACCTCTAGCCACACTATTATCAGTGAGCTGACTCAATTTCTTCTTGGAAATAGGTAGGTTGTAAATTATAAATACATTAGAGAAAGGGCTAGCAAAGGATTCCTGAAGAACACACTGCCCTAAAAAGCATGGTGAGACGTTCTGTTATGAAGTCTCTCTCAAGGTCTTGAAAGTGAAAAGAGTATATTTTTTGCTTACACCCTGGGAATATCTGCCCAAAATCCATCTTCACTAGAAGTTGAATGGAACTTTATAACAGTGTTAAAGTTGGCCTCAGTGGGAAAGGAGCCTTTGTATCCTTCCTAACTTTTAATAAAATTAAGAATCATTCCTAATACTTGTTCTTAGCCTGTGAATTGCAACTGGTAAGTCTCTGATCTGAATTTGAACTCTAAATCACACTTGCAAAACTTGGCAAAGGGTATGAGTTACGTGTTGCTGCCACTCCAAAATTCAACAGCTTAAAACAGCAGCTGGATATATCCTCAGGTTTCTGTAGGTTGAGAGTCTGGACTGGGCTCCAACGGATAGTTCTTTTGTTGTCATGTCTGGGGAGTCTCGGAGAGCCCCCATCACATGATGGGGCCTCAGCTGGAATGGTCAGGCCTGCTGTGCTCTTGCTCACAGCTGCCTCTCTTCCTCAAGAAGACTCATCTGGGATTATCCATAAGGTAGTAGGGTTCCAAGAATGTGAAAGCAGAAAATGCTGAAGCCCTTGAAGCTGAGGCTGAAGAGTCACACAGCATTCCTCTGACACACTCTTTGGGTCAGAGTGCATCATAAATCCAACCCAGATTTAAGGGGAGGGAACGAAGACTCTACCTCTTAGTGGGAGAACAGGAAGGAAGTGGTGACCGTTTTTAATCCACCCCAGAACTGAGCATTGCCTTTATCTGGTCAATAACCCATCTGTGCTGTTTCTTTCTTGATAACATTTCATATCTTTTTTTTTCTCCTCCCTTCCTCCATTCTAATAACTCTTTCCTGAGTCAAAACTGAATTACCTCAAAACAAACAAAAACCTGATTACTTTATGTGGGTATCATAACAGCCGTATCCCGACATTACTCCGTCTCTGCCTCTCCAATCACAAGATACTTTTCTCTTAACATTGTTTTTATTCTGTTCTCCTGTTCCTCACATACCTGTGTGGTTCCTGTCTCATTTTCACGTTTTCCCATTTAGACACTTCCTTTTTGACTGTTCTTCTCTCCCTCCTTCCCTCCCTCCCTCTCTCTGTTCTGTCCTTCTAACACTCTGCTCTTCTCCAAAATATTTTTTGCTCTTCTTTTACAAAGATAGTAGTAACCACATATTTTTTACTATGTTTACTGTGTGCAAGACACTATCTTAAACACTGTGACCAAAGGTGATTAAGGTCTGTTCTCTGGTGTGGAAGAAGCAATGTATAAATAAAGTAATAAGATACCTCATACACACGAGTGTTAAGATAACAAGACCAAGGGAATGCAGTAGTGATTGGTGGAGACAGTCATTTCTGAGTCATCATGGCCTTCCCCTCTGAGGAAATAAGCCCTTGACCTGAACATGCAGGAGCCACACAGGGGAAGATGGAGGGAGAAGTGTCCTAGGCAGAGGACACAACAAGCAAAATGACGTCTTTCATCTTTAGGACTGAGTCTCCCTGAAGCTTATCATCTGCAACAGTGGTTCTAAACTCTAGCTGTGTGATAGGACCATCTCTCATCTTTTAAAAATCCTGATGCCTAGGCCTTACCACAGACCCAAGAAATAGATGCTCTGAAGGCAGGGGTGGCAGGAACCTGGACATCTGTATTTTATGAATCCCCATATGATTTTATTGTACAGCCAGAATTGAGGCCAATCAACCCACAGCAGTACTGCTCAAACACTAACATGCATAGGTTGCATGGGAATCTTTCTAAAATGCAGATTCTGAGCCACCAGATCTGGAATGGGCCCAAGATTATGCATGTCTAAGAAACTCCCAGGTGATGGCAATGCTGCCGATCTAGTTACCACCAAACTGTGCTGTACAGACCAGAAGTAACAGCATTCACCTGAGAGGAAGGTACACTCTCAGAGAATCAGAAGCCAGGTAACTCCATTGCCCCTTAAATCAGAATCCCTGGGAGTATGGCTGTCTTCTGTGTGTTAAGAAGATTGTTCAGATGATTCTGAGACCTGCTAATGTTTGAGAACCAGACTGTGTCTTGATGTTTAGACAGAGTCAGTTCGGCACCTAATTATGTTGCAAGTTGTGTTTTCTGTAATTGTTTCATGTAGACAGGTGTGTTAAAACTTCTCAAGTGCTCGCATGGAACTGGGAGCAGGAAGGCACGACGCTCTGTTGTCTTCACTGAGTTTCCATGCAGAGCAAATTCCCTTTCATTCCACTTAGCAGAAGAGGAAGAGAATACAGCTCGAGTTCCACACTTGGACTCCTGCCTCCAAAGCCTCTTTGTTCACTCTGTGGGCAAAGCCCCTGCAGGTGACTCTCTACAGTTGTAGGTATCACCTGTACGGAGCTAGTTTCCTGAAAGCCCCGCTGGGGCAGTTGAATCCCTGCGAAGGGATATTCTAACTCACCTCTAACTGCTGTTCTATCAAAACTCACCCCCTGTACAATTTCTCTTTGTTTACAAGCTTTAGTTAATGGCTTTCTCTCCATTAGGCAGCTCAGGGGAGTGCTATTTAGAGGACTCATTGAATTCTTGCCAGTTTGGGGCATGGTCCAAAGCTACTTCAGGTCTTGGTATTTGCCATGTTATGTATTTACCTCTCTTCTCACGTGCATAGTTTTGATACCTCCTTCTTCCAAATATATGCTAGAAATTATAACTGTCTATATGAACGCATATCATAAATATGGTAGTATGGGCTCCTTGGCATGGAGAAGCTATACACCTCATTGCTCTGTTGCAAAGGGTTAAAAAAAAAACAAGGAGCTCAAAACTTCAAACTGAATATGCATGTATTTAAAATCCTACAAAACAATTCATGTATTTTCATTTTAGGAATTCTGTTTATGAAATTAATCTAATAATGAAAAAACAATCCATTTTTTCCCTCTCTGCTAACTCTGCCACCAGCCCCCTTCCACCACGCCAAGTTTGAATACTCCCTCTTTCTAATTATCGAAAAGATTATACATAGAACATTAGCACTTCTGGCTACTTAAGGAATAACATTTTCCTGGCCCTTAGCAGTTATTTATCCACAAGACTGGATGAGGTTAATTAGCAAAGCAGGAATTGGTGGGAGTGCATGTAATGATGGGTGATAATGTGTTGAAAGGCTAAAGAGGAAAAGTTGGCAAATAAGTCGGTAAGTAAATAAATACATATCATGAGCCAAAAACCACAAATTATAAAAAGAAAAGTTCTTTCTTTCGACTTTTCTTTTTTAAAAATAATTATTTTCAATAGATATCAAGCAGAAAAGTTGTACAATTTTGGGATATGCAGCATGCGTGGTACGTGAAACACGTGGAGACCCATTTGTTACACTCTCCAGTGCACGCCAACGGAGCACAGTATATTTGCATACAGTTTTAGACACAGGAACATGTTTTATTCCCTAGTTACAGATGTCCTCTAGATTGCTAATGTGGGAATTGCTGGAACATTTATAATGTTATATCCCATGTCTTACCTCTCATACTTCTGCTCATTCCCCTCAAAATCCATTTGCCCCTCCTCTTTGGTTCCTCAGCTTATGTCCCCATCCCTAATTCAGCTTCTGGCCAACAGGCATGTCTGCTGTTCTGTTGTTCTTTTCCTCTTTTTTTCAACTGTCATCTATTTGAAACGTTTATTATCTAAGATGAGAAGCATCATCTCTCATGGAGTTATACTTGGGCCATAAAATATTTCATAGCTGAAATCTTTGAACATCTGTCTGGGATCCTTAACAGAAGTAAATAGTCTATGTTGTTTCCCTTTCACAGTTTGTGGAGATGAATGCACGGGCCTCCTTCTCGGTGACTTGGCTCGCCTGGAGCAGATGGCCATGAGTATCAACCTCACTGGCCCGCTACCTGCCCCGTATAAAATGCTGTATGGCCTCGAAAATACGACTCAAGAACTAAAGGTAGGTTGGAGTAGTAACAGCAAGAGCCAGGGAAAGGTAACAGAAGCTTCCCAAGGGGTAGTGGCCAGAATTGGTAAATGTTCTTCCCATTGCCCCAAATCAAGGCAAGCAGCCAGGAGGGAAATTCAGAGACTTTCTAAACTAGTGTTTTTCAAATTTGAGTATTATACTATAACAGATTGCTATTAAGGGAAAGAGTCTTATGTACTCTCAGTGCTTTGCCTAAATCAGCTTTATTATGTTACTTAAATATGTACAAACATAAAATCAGGTATGGTTCCCTATACTTATAGCTCTATAAAATCAAAGCACATTAATCCTTACAAAAGCCTAAAAAACCAATAAAATTAAAATTAAAAACATTAATATAAAATAACGGATGATTTTTGCTGAAAGCAAATTGCTGCTTGCATCAAGAATATGACCGTGACTACTTCCGCACAGGCTCTTCGATCAGTATGTATGTTATGTGTAACTCCAACCGTTCCACGGTATGAACCAGAGTCCCTCGTAAGGCTAGGGTCCTAAAATGACATTCGGCATCACTTGACAAGGTCACATGATTTAGGGGCTCAACCTGCCATACGATCAGACATGCATGCAGAGGTCGCTGCTGAGCTCAGGTGGCCATATCCATTTCTCAGGTGCCCCGCCTGAGTTCCAGAAATGCTTACATTAACATTTAAGTTTCCTGTCGAATTGAAAACACAAGATTAAAATTTTGTACTAGAGAGCTAGCAGACCTTTGAAAACACTTCAGTGAGAACTAATTTGAAAAACAGTATTCTAAAACATTGTTAAAACTTTTGGTAGTGGGTGGGAGAGGAGGAAATGTTAAGGAAAGTGGGATTTCATCTGATAGCAAAAGGTGGAAAGTGACTCCTGATACGCTATTGGTCAATGATCAGGTATTTTTTAAGAAATTCTGGAATGTTTCGGTATTGTGCTTGGTTCCCTGGGAGTTTTATGACTCCTATATGTGGTCACTACCCCCAGGAAGCCTGTAATCTATGTGGTGAAAGCAGTAATTTAACAATCAGGATAATCATCATGTGTTTTGTAAATTTTTGACTTACAATATTGTACAAAATTGGAGACACAGGTAATAATCGGAGTAACCAGGGAATACGTTATGAATGAGAGTGTAATTTGTGTTGGAACTTGAAGGATAGACACAATTTAATAGAGAAATATTGGCAAGGACTGAGGAAAAATCTAAGGTTTATTCACTAGACACTGGTGGACGCTCTTCTAGGGAGTATATTCTGTAATCTGGACCATGGCCTTCAAGCCAAGTATTATTATGCCTATTTTCCAGGAGAGGAAGCCAGTAATGATGACAGCAAAAATACCTAACACTTATGGATGAGTACCTCTGTGTGAAGCAATTAACTCCCTAAGTCTTACATGAATTATCATACATAAATCTTACAGAAACTCCAAGAGGTAGGAAGGAAGCACTGTATCATCCATGTTGTTTTCAGGTAGGGAAACTGAAACAGAAAAGTTACAGGCGAGACATAAGACCACGTGGCTACTAAATGCAGAGCCGGGATTGAAATAGAGGCACAATGACTTCAGGGCCAGTGAGAATGACACTACCTTTGTCAAGCTCCGAGAGAGAAAGTAACTTGCCTGGAAAGGCCCAGCGCACCTGCCAGCCATGAGACCTCCCTGGCCCGGCGGGGCTCGTACTCCTGCCTTGAGGCGAAGAGAGTGTGTGAGCATAGGTGGAGCCGTGAATTCACAGGGCACGTCTGTCCGACGTGAGAAGGCAGGCATGCTAGTAAAAGATAAGGCTAGAAACTTGAGTGGGCAGGGTAATATGAAGGACAACCTTGAAAGCTAGACAGAGGAATCCAAATTTACCTCGTAAGTCTCATATCAGAAATGGGAGTTTTAATAAGGAAGATGCTGACTGGTTATTTTCCTTAGTCTCCCCCTTATCCACGGTTTCAGTTACCCACAGTCAACCATGGTTCGCAAGCAGATGATGCTCCTTCTGACTTATTATCAGAAGGTCGAAGGTAGCCTCGTGTGCCACGGTGCCTCATTATGTAAGCCTTTCATCATCTCACATCTTCACAAGAAGGGCAAGTACAGTCCAGTAACATATTTTGAGAGAGGGAGAGAGTCCATTCACATAATTTTTGTTACAGCATAGCTTTATAATTGTTCTATTTTATCATTGTTGTTAATCTCTTACTGTGCCTCATTTATGAATTAGACTTTATCCTAGGCTCATATGAATGGGATAAAGCAGTATATCAGGGTTCAGCACTATCAGCCGTTTCAGGCATCCACCGGGGGTCCTGGGACATATCCCCCACGGATGAGGGGAAGTACTATACATGGGAAGAATACCAAGAAAGGAGATTAACCGAGAAAAGCAAATACTTCACTAGGACATAAACAATTCTGAAAATACCACATAAGCACTGGATGTAGTAGTGAAAGGCCCTAATGGAAGTGTTTTTAATCTGTGGCCACCCCCTGAGCCAAGAGATACAGTCCTCTATCTCCTGAGGGCTGGCTGAGTGTTGGTCAAAACCACCTTGATTTTCCTTCAATTCCAATCTTTCTTGATTCTGGGCTTGTGTCCTTCTCCTACAATTTCTTTAATACCTGGATACTTGAGATCCTCTTCTGATATTTAAAAATGGTAAGCAAGTCATTTTACCTCGTCTTTCACTTCCTTTACCTGTGTTAGTGCTGTCTGGTTCCAGCCAGAGACCACTGAGAACAGAGTTGCATTTCTGAGCTCACTGCAACCAGGGACACTGCCCACCACCGGGCATGTGGGCGTGTCTCCATAAGAGGGTCATAGCAGTGACTCCCAGTATCTCGGTTTGTGCTGGGTGTTCTGGGGCAGGTGTAAGGGAGCAGGGGTTTGGGCTGGATTGGGTGCTATTAGGAAGTGGGGGTAATGGATTATTCTAATGAATCTTACAGAGAAGGAGGGAAGAACACAGGGAGGCTAAAGCTATAATGACCAAGGGGCAGTGGTCACTCAGAGTCGACAGCAGATGGATTTTGGGTGCCTTTGTGGTCCACACAGAGACTACGGTTTTGTCTGTGCTTAGACAAGATTATGGAGTGGTCTCGTTTTCTTTCATTCATCACTGTCACAGGGTGACCTTGTCTAATGTCACTGTTCTATGACATTGACTGTGTTTAACAGAAGAAAATGGCCTCTCTGTGAGTGCCCGGCCAGGGCCCTCTGTCAACGGCTCCCATTCTCCTTCCTTCCTGTAAACTCTATCTCTGTTGCTTGAAATGGGAGATTGAACAACCAGACAGAGTTCATCTTGACTCTACCCCTTACTGGCCACGTGATCTTGTGCAAGTTTTAACCTTCTTTGGGCCAGAGTCTCCTCAGACACAAAACAAAATAACATTTACCTGATAGAATTGTTGTAAGAATTAAGTGGGGGAAAAAAAGAAAGCCTGGCACATAGTAATTTTTCAATAAATGACTGCAATTTGCACTGCTTGCCAGGATATTCTGCATAGCACTTCATGTATTTGTGTCCAGGTGAAATGGTTTCTTTATCTTTTCTGTGAAGGCGAGAAGGTGAAATACTTTGTATATAAAGGAAAACTGTTGTGTTAAATGTGCAACCCATGATCACTGCAGAACCGTTTACTAAAATGTATATGGAATGAAATCTCTTTCAGCACTTGCTCTCACCCCAGCGGGCTCCAGAGAGACTCATTCAGTTGGCAGAGGGCAATCTGAACACACTCGTGTCGGAAATGAATGAGCTTCTGACCAGGGTAAGTTGGGAGGGCCATGAATCTTCTTATAGCAGATAGATGATGTATATTAAGGAAAATTACATCAAATTTCTGAAGCGCAAATCTTTTGTTTCTAATTCCCAATTTGGTGCGTGAAGTAGATGTATTTTGATTTGCTACTTCTGCGTCAAATAAAATCCTGAAACTCAGTAGCATCAAAGGAAGTTGTGATACTTGGGCAGTGTCAAGGACAAGGGCTAAAAATATCAGCGTGACAGTATATTTTGAAAATTCTATCCAGTCACACATACAAGTTTTTATCAATTTTGAATACCAACAGCACTGTCTTTGACTATGTAAGGAAAAAGAAACACAAAGGAAAATACTTACAGACGCTTTGATCTCATCACGGGATATTTGCATTTGTATAGAAATACAGTCTAAATCAGTATTCCTACACAAAAGAGGAAATCTTTATTGTGAAAATCCAAAGCATTTAAGACACTTTGAAAAGTTAGAATGTAAAGTCCGTGTTACATTTATCAGACTTTTTAAGGAACTGGGTGTTTTAAACCTTCACAACTGCAAGAGGGTCAAGTTTCTTTTTGCTGTTAGAAAATGAAGAAAACAACATAAAGTCCGCCATCTTGTGGCCAGAAAAATGCATGAGCAGAAAACTGGCCTGCAATTTAGAGATCCAGTTTGATCTTCTAAGAGCTTTAAATGACAAAGAATATTGGAGCTAGAATGTTCTTACATATTATCTAGTTCATTTTCTGTTTGCTGGTTTAGGAAGAAATAACTTCAGGTCATGACAATGAAAAGAACTACCACTGGCCATACGATTCACTAAACTCAGGGACCTAAGTAGAACCCAGTCTCGATTCCCATTGGCCCAGTACTCTTTCCACCTCACAGGCATGATGCTGGTTTAGGAAAATTTCCACAGAGAAATCAAACTGGCTTCTGAGCACGTAACACTAAACAATGGCCCTGAGTTCACAAATGGCATATGAAACACTTTTTCAGAATCTAGTACCAGCAAGATAAGGAACAGTTTCTTGCCAGATCTAGTTAGATATTAATTAGATTAATAAGTACAGTTTTCTCGTATTAAATTAATAGTTAATAACTTTGTATTTTCTATGTAAATACAATTAAATAAGAAATTTTAAACTGATCATAGCAAACAAAGTAAACTCAGTTCAGCAAGCATTCAGGAATGTTCACCCAAGCTAAGTGTTTGCAGATGAAAGATAGAAATGAAGCCCAGTCTTTGTCTTCAAGGAGCTTCAGTCTAGTTTGTGTGTGTGTGTGAACATGTGTGTGTGTGTGCGTGTGTGTGTGTGTGTATACATATGTATTTAGACGTGTGGAGGGTAATGTGGGAGAACTGCATGCAAATATATAATAAAACATGATATAAAATAAGGGAGCAAGAAATGTACCTGAGAAACATAAATGGAATGATTTAATCTCTTGAAGGGTAATTAGGGAAAATTCCATGGAGCAGGAGGCGTTTCATTTATTCATTCATTTTAATACTTAATCGGCAACTACCATGTACTTGGTTCTCTGTCGGAATGACAGACCCTGACAATAGAGGGATAAGCAAAACTGACACAAGCATTGTTTCACTGATCTGATTAGAACCTAATGATCAGAGCCTAGAAACACAAGAAATATTTTACTAGGAAAGTCAGACCTTTATTATGTCTTAGCCTACATCTTTTCCTCTCTTCAGCAGACTCTCCCATACTGAATTAATTCTTCAGAATAGACTTCATATATTAAAGAATTTTAAGGTTAAAAGCAAAGTTGATTGGAAAGTACAGATGGTTCCCATATACCCCCTAACCCTACACAGACATAGCTCCCCCATTATTAACACCCCCACCCCAGAGTGGTACATTTGTTACAATAAATGAAGCTACATTGACCATCATTCTCATTCAAAGGTCATAGTGTACTTTGTGGTTCTCTCATGGTGTTGTATATTCTATAGGTTACAGTATCATACAGAGTAGTTTCACTGCCCTAAACCCCCTCTCTGCTCCACCCACTCATCCCTCCCTCCTCTCAAACCCCTGGCAAAGTGATCTTTTTACTGTCTCTATAGTTTTGCCTTTTCCAGAGTATCATATAGTTGGAATCATACAGTAGGTAGCCTTTTCACATGGGTTTCTTATACTCAGTAATATCCATTGAAGTTTCCTCCACATCTTTTCATGACTTGATTCCTCATTTCTTTTTTAGTGCTGAGTAAATGTTTTCCATTGTCTGATTGTACCACAGTTTATGTATCCATTCACCTACTAAAGGACATCCTGGTTGCTTCCACGTTTGGGCAACATGAATAAAGCTACTATAAACGTTTGAGTACATAAATTTTCAATTCAATTTTGTAAATACCAAGGGGCTCAATTGGTGGATCATGTAGTAAAAGTATGTTTAGTTTTATAAGAAATCACCAAACTGTCATCCAGAGTGGCGGTACCATTTTGCATCTCACCAGCAATGAATAAGAGTTCCAATTGTATTTACATCCCCACTAGCATTTGGTGTTGTCAGTGTTTTGAATTTTGGCCATTCTAATAGGTGTGTAGTTGTATCTGCTTGTTTTAATTTACAATTCTGTAATGATACATGATACTGAGCATCTTCTCATATGCTTATTTGCTATCTGTATGCGTATTACCTTGGTGAGATGTCTGTTCAGGTCTTGCTGTGAACTGAGTGTTTATGTCCCCTCCAAAATTCCTGTGTTGAAATTCTAACTGCCAGGGTGATAGTAATAGGAGATGAGGCCTTTGAGAGGGGATTAGGTCATGAATGTGGAGCCCTCATGAATGGAATTAGTGCCCTATGAAAGGAATCCCTATAGAAGAGAGATTCTTTTCCCCCTCTTTGCCTTATGAGGGCACAGTGAAAAATAGTACTAGGAAGCCCTCACCAGACACCAAACCTGCTGGGGACGTAATCTTGCACTTTCCAGTCTCCAGAACTATGAGAAATAAACTTTTGTTATTATAAAGCACCTAATGTATAATATTTGGCTATGGAAGCTCAGATGGACTAAGACAAGTCTTTTCTCATTTCTTTTTTATTTGCGTTATTTGTTTTCCTATTATTGAGCTTTAAGAGGTCTTTGTATATTTTGGATCATAGCCCTTTATCAGATATGTCTTTTGCAAATATTTAACCCCAGTCTGCAGCTTGCTTTCTCATTCTCTTGACAATGTCTTTCACAGTGCAGAAGTTTTTAATTTTAAAAAAGTCCAGCTTATCAATTATTTCTTTCATGGATTATGCCTTTGGTGTTGTATCTAAAAGTTGTCACCATAGTCAAGGTCATCTAGATTTTCTCCTATGTTATCTTCTAGGTGTTTTACAGTTTTGGATTTTACATTTAGGTCTATGATCCAATTTCAGTTAATTTCAATACTATTTTTAAATAAACTTGTTATTTGAGAATAGTTTTAGATTTACAGAAAATTATAAAGATAATACAGAAATTTCCTCTATACTCCGTACCCAGCTTCCCCTACTGTTAATTTCTTGGTATGGTATGTCTGTCACAACTAATGAACTAGTACTGATCCATTATCATTAACTAAAAACTGTATTTTATTCAGATTTCTTCAGTTTTCACTTAATGTCTTTATATTATTTCAGAATCCCATCCAGGATGCTGCATTACATTTAGTCATCATGTCTTCTCAGGCTACGGACTGAGATTTAGACTCCCCTTGTTTCGATGATTTTGATAGTTTTGACAAGCTCATGTATTTTGTAGGATGTCTGTCAGTTGGGGTTTGTCTCATGTTTTTGTGATAAGTATGGAGTTATGGGTTTCTGTGGGAAAGACTAAAGAAGTGAAGTATCATTTTTATCATTTTATCATTTTTATTACATCAAATTAAGAACCCATGCAACCAATATGTCTTATTATCTTGATTACCTGGCTGAGGTAATGTTTGCCAGATTTGTCCACTGTAAAGTTACTCTTTTCCTAAGACCATTTTTATCTGTGTATTCTTCAGATTTATAACCCAAAAAGCCTAGAAATAAGACTACTGAAAGCAAAGATCTCTTCAATGAAGTGAGATGAGGAGGAAATAAAAATCCTCATTTATTAATTAATCTTGTCTCTCTCACATCTATAACAAGAAACATAACTGTCATGGAGACCTTAAATACTCAAGTCAACATGATCAGTTCTTCCCCTGTGGTCAAGCCTCATGATAATCAAAAGGTGATTTGATACATATGAAATCATCACTAGAAGGCTAGGTGAGTGAAATATCCAATAGTATCAGCCTAAGACCACCAGTACCTGTATCTCATGGCCATGAATGATCCAGCATTTGGACCACAGCCTGAGAAGTGTGGTAGCCATCACTTTCATGGCTACCTTAGAGGAGACAGTGCCTTACACTAGGAGCCCACCTGGGAATTACTTGGGGCCAGGTCTCACTCCCAAAGGTTGTGATGTAATTAGTCTGAGGGAGGCAGTTAAGTGCACTGGGATTTTCAAGAGCTCTTCGGATGATTTTGGTATCCGCTAAGGTTGAAAACTGTGAGCTTATAATAACTGTGAGCTTATAACCTGATAATTCCAGCTACCTTTCTGCTGGAAAGTTCTTTCACTGGTATAGCCAGTCTTTTTGATGCTCCTTTTTTTCTTCTTTGTTGGCTGACCACTGGCTTTACGACTAATGCATTCTTTAGATTTGTTAAAGCATTTGGTGAGTCTCATCCTACGTAGCTGGTATAGGAGCTTGCCCTTTCTCCTTCAAGTGCTTATATATTTTATGCTCATTTTTTCATAGAGCAATCTAGTTCTCTAATAACCTGTGGTAAAGAGAATCATATTCCTCCCCAAACCAACACTTAACATGCATTTTATATAATTTATAGTGCAAATATGACATAGGCAAAATATTATATAATCACATATCTCTTTCAGTGTATTTTGATTTATTGTCATTTGATTTCCCCCTTGAAACGTAAGTTTCTTGAACATAGGAATCATATTTAGCATATTTGAACTGTCCTACAATGTGTGTGAATACTGAGGTGCTCTTTGATGCCAAATCCATATACCTCCATAGCTGTTGTTCTTAGCTCCTTCCTCAGTTTCACAGCCAGATTTTTTGAAAGCCTTGGAGACAGGTCTGCATTCACTTCTCACTCCACTGCAATTTAGATTTCCTCTCCCAGCTTGCTACTGAAGCTATTTCTAGAAGATAACCAATGACAAATTGGTTACTAAATCCAATGAAAACTTTAATTTACTTGAACCCCCTGTAGCAATTGCCATTTTTGACCCTTCCTTCTTGACATATTCTCCTCTAGTTTTCTTTTTATTCTCTGTCCTTTTATTCTCAGGCTCTTACTCTGCCCATGCCTTAAAAGTTGGTTTTCTGGGACACCTATGTGGCTCAGCAGGTTAAGCGTCTACCTTCGGTTCAGGTCATGATCCCAGGGTCCTGGGATAGAGCCCCACATCAGGCTTTCTGCTCAGCGGGGAGTCTCCTTCTCCCTCTGCCTGCCTCTCCCCCTGCTTGTGCTCTCTCTCTCTACCTCTGCCAAATAAATAATTTTTTAAGTTGGTTTTCTTGGGGTGCAGTCATCAGTCTACATCTTTTCTCACTTGTAAATTCTTTGGGCTTAAATTGCCATGTATATGCTGATGATTCAAAATCTATTATTTTCAAGACAAACTTTATTCTCCTGCTTCAGTCCAAGAATCCTAACTGCTGACTGGACATCTCAAATGAAACTCATCATCTTCCTTCTAAAACCCATACTTTTTCCTGTTTAGAGCATCTCAGTGATTCGCCCTCCAGTATGTAGCCAGTCCCCCCCCTACCAAAATGAAGGAGTTACCCCTTACCTTCATTTTCAACCCAATCCAATTCAGTTTCCTTGTATGACCTCTCTTTCTAAGCCATCTCCAACCCCAACAAATTATTAATCCTATGACAAAGTAAACTCTCCAAATCACAGACCTGATCATGTTACTCTAGTTCAAATTTACAACAGCTCTCCGTTTTGTTCAATATGACATGTGATGCTCTCCCACTGTGATCTGATTCTTAACTGCCCAGCCTCATCTCTCCCCAGATTCGAGGTCTGGTTATCTGGACCTTGATGCATTTAACGTATAAGCCAGAAAGCAAGAAATTTTCCTTGGTCCTTTTTCTTCCTCATTGTAATCCCACTTACTCAACTCATTACCAAATGCAGGGGTGCTCTTCTTGTATAGATCTTCTCTCCACTACCCAACTCTCATTCCATCTCCATAATCTTTAGTTTGGAATTACCACATTGACTTTCTAGCTACTCCCTCTGCTTCCACTCTTGTTTTCCTTCCACTCTGTTCTCTACAGTGTAGCCAGAATGCACTTTTGCTATTCCAAATCTGAAGATGTCACACGAGTGCTCGAACTCATCCTCCCAACTTCTCATTGCTCTTAGGTTAAAGCTTCAAATCCTCTTATTGGCCACATCTCCGGCCACCTGTGCTTCTGGCCATCTGCACTCCAGCCATACTGCCCTTCAGTTACCTCATCCCACCACAGAGCCTTTCCACAGGTTTTCTTTAGCCTTTGAAGTAAATCACCTTCTCCTATATCTTGTTAACGTCTATTCTAGTTCACATTTCAAACCTCAGCTTATGGAACCCTGCCTTATGAGAGACAATTTAGGTGTGAGAGACTCCTGTGTAACTGTCTTATCCCACAATACTTCTTCTTCGGTTTGTAATTACAAATTTATTTTCATGATCACTCAACAAGTACTTCTCTACTCTACTATAGACTCCAAAAGGTCAGGAGGTATGTCCTTTAATTTTTTTTTTTCTCACCACAGTATCAACAATATCATGCACACAGGAGTTCAGTAATTTGCTTAATTAATTAACTGTGAATAATTTAAATAGCATTTGAACAACTAGATGACAGGTAGAAAAACCCAGAATAAGCAGTGATTTTTCATGTCTCTAAAATACACTAAAATCAGCATATATTTATAATTATATTCAGCTGGATGTTTTACTTCCTTGGATAAGCATCCCCTGAATGTTTATCCATAAGGTGAGAATGCTGTGTAACAGACTGAACTATGTAAAATATCAAAATCGTGCTTTATTTGCATTGTCTTTTACTGCCTACTTAAAATCAAATTTAGATAAAAATTATTTCTAAAATGATGAAACCTGTTTTTAAATTATTTAGATGCCAAAAATATTGTAATGTTTACCTTATTTATAGTGTTCAGAGGTTTAAGTTGACAATAATGTTTTTTATTTCTGCTATTATATTTTAAAAAAGAGAGAGAGAATGTAAAGCACATCATAGTTGCTTGTTTTGGAACTCTCAAAACTGACACCTGAAATATTTAGGGAGAAGTTGTATAGAACTCACTTATTACCATTCCAGAGGGCCACTTGGCTTTTTCCTATCGCTCTCCTTGTGTGTTGTCTAATAGCTTGCCTGAGGAGTACTTCACTGACACTTAGATATACAAAACTGGTAGTTTTTGAAGATAACCCTTGAAAATATCATATAAATGATTAGATCTGAAATTTAATTTTAGCAGAAAGCTATATAAGTCTGCAAATGCAAAAGTGGATGGCATCGAAGCAATGTTGTCTATTCACTAGTTAGACTTGCCCCATTAGATTCTAGTTTTAACGTAAAGAAGGCAGAAAATGAAAGACACTGGTGATATCCAACCAAGAAAATTATGTGCAGATTTCAAGAGGCACAGTGAGAACTGCTTGAGCTAAAGCAAGAAAGTAACAGCTACATTGTTCAGAAGTAAATTAATGCGTGTCTAATGGTAATGCATGCTGCCTAATATAAATACTCTAAAAAAAATAAAGGAAAAAGCAAAAAAGAAAAATAGAAGGAAAAAATAACTAGTTTAGTGAACTTCAATGTAAAAAAAGGTAATCAAAAGTAAAAGAAACACAAGGTACTGCTTAAGGCATCATTTAGAAAAGAACGCTGGAAAGATTGTAGAACTGAGGTAAGAGGATGTAAAAATAAGAAAATTAAAGAGAATGAAAGGAAGATTGTATGATATAGTAGGATACATGAGAAGACATTTGTCAAATACTCAAAGGACAAGATAATAGTAAGAGGGAATATGACTGAGGGATGGAATGGTAATTTAATAAAATGCAAGAAGAACCAAACTGAATCAGACAGATAGCTCCTATCATGTAGTGTTTAGCATTCATCTGTAACATTATCAATAGCCTGTCCTGGGTGAAACTGATTGTCGTGAATTTCACCATGATACTGCTATCTATCACCACTCCCTATAGGTGATAGTGCATTTGTCATAGGCTTCCTTTATGGAGTCTCTCATGGGTGGTTTTGACAAGGGTGACTCTTCAACTTAATTACTGTGTAATAAGACATGACTTTTAAAAATGTGTCTATATGATGTTCTGATATGGATTTTTAAATATGTTAATCTACTAAAACCTAAAGGTGATACACTTCAAGTACTACCTGAGCTCAACAGCGTCCCTCCTCCCGCCCAGAATGCTCAACTTTTTCATGTATTTTCCTAGTCTTCCCAGTTATTATCGGAATATAAGTTAGTGCTTGATACGAACAAAATATAAAGCTGTGAGACAGAAAATTTGTGTTTAGCCCCCAATTCCCTGTGTGTATGAGTTCAGATAAGTCACTTAACCTCTCTATAGCTTCATTTTCATCAGTATGAAAATAGGGATTATGTCCTCTGTGTATCTTTAAAGGCAGGAAGAGTAAATGAGACACAAGGAAGTATTACAAGCCCATCTGAACACACATATCAATCCGGAGTATGGTTGAGCCTGACTCTGTAACCCATCTTTTAGAGCGCTAATACCATGAGTCAATGCCTTTTTTGCCAGAAACCTCACATTTCCTCTTCTTCTGGAGCACGACCGAGAGGGGTCGCTCTTCTCTCTGCAGGGGAAGGCTGCCTTCTTCCTCAGTAAGCCCTATGCTGGCCCTAAAGAGTTCTGCCTCCTCCCAGCCCCAACCCAGCCCGAACTGGCGTGCTACTTGGTGTGTAATTGCAGGTTAGCTTTTAATGACGATGAGGCCAGTGGCAAGAATGCAGTGTGGTTGGGACTGAGGGGTCTCCTGCCTGGCTCTCCTCCTAAGCACTCAGCTGGAGCTCTTGAGCACAAGCTTCCCATTAGGCTCTGAAAAATATCCAGAAACTGCCCAGCCATCCACATTCACTGGCAAGCCTAGCACCTGGTAGAAGGCAGGTTTGAATGGTACTGGGAAGGCATGGAGATTTTTGTTTGTTTCCTCCAACAGGTGTTGGAACTTCTAAGGGATTTGTAGTTGGTTTGATTATCACCATACCAGCTAATCACTCAATATCTACTATGCCTGGCGCTCTGAGGAATAAAAATAAATAAATAAATAAATAAATAAATAAATAAATAAATAAATAAATAAATAAGACATAGCCTTAGCCCCAAGGACAGAGATTAGATAGATACGGCAAAACCCCTAACAAAGTAATTACCCAACATAGTCATGAATGGTGGTAACGATAGTTGTTTTTAAAAATATAAGAAAGGGTCCTGCCCAGTGGCCGGCGGGTCCGGCACAGAGCTGCCCGGTGGTACCAAGCAGGTTACCCTGTAGACCCTCCGGCAACAGGACTGACATTGACCCCTGGGGGGATGATGAAAGCACTGAAAGAGAAGGTTGAATCTGAAAAGGGGGAAAGATGTCTTTCCTGTAGTAGGACAAAAATTAATTTATTCAAAGTCCTCAATGATGATACTGTTCTAAAAGAATATAAAATTGATGAAGAAACCTTGTGGTGGTTACGGAGGCAAAACCTGAAGCCGTCACAGCACCAACACCAGCTGCAACCCAGCGCTCACGTCTGCCGCGGCGTGGGCGGTGGCTCGGGGCCCCACCCCTGCCCCTGCTTCGGCTCCGGCTCCCACACCTGCACCTGCCAGGGCAATGAAACCAGCAAACCCCGCAGGAAAGCCAGCAGAAGTACCAGTGGCTACTAGCCCAGCATTAACGGATAGTGCCTCAGGAGAGTCTTCTAGGCCAAACCCTCCTGAAGACGCAACAGGTGCACGTGTCACAGGGCAGTCTTGTGAGAACGTGGTAACCGAGATCATGTCAGTGGGCTATGAGGGCCAGCAGATGATTGCAGCTCTAAGAGCCGGTTTCACCCACCCTGACAAGAGCAGTGGGGCCTCTTTCTATGGAAATCTCAGAGATAAAGTCAGGCTGTGGATCCCCTCCCCCAGCCGCTAGGACGGGGGCTCCTCGTCTTCAGTGGCTGCAGCTGCCATAACCCTACAATCCTACAAATTCTGGAGTCTTCGGATCAGCCTCAGTTTCAACAGATGAGACAAATGACGCAGCAAAATCCTTCCGGGCTTCTAGCACTGCTGCAAGAGGTCAAGAACATTCTCAACTCCTGCAGCCAATTAGCGAAGCTCAGGAGCACCTGATCCCGTGCTAAATGAACCAGTTCAAGAAGCAGGTGGTCAAGGAGGAGGGGGTGCAGGCGCCGTGGCGGGGCCGCAGAAGGCGAAGTGCGCCTGTGAACTACACTCGAGGAACACACCGGGCTAAGAAGCCGTAGAAAGATTAAAGGCACTAGGATTTCCTGAAGGACTTGTGATACCAAGATATTTTGCTTGTGAGAAGAATGAGAACTTGCTGTCAGTTTTCTTCTACAGCAAAACTTGATGAAGATGGAAAGGGCCTTTTTTCTCTCATGTTTCACAGCGGATCATTGCACGCATTCACTGGATTGTCTCGGCCGACTTGGGCTGGTGCGCAAGGTGCTTGGTATAAGGTAGGAGACAGTTGGGGATGGGGATACAGGGCAAGGATAAGTACTTGCGTGTCTGCTGTAATTAGCACAGTGTGTAGAATATTGTACAACCGGAAGTCAGATTTTGCAGGTCTCTATTTCTTCTATAAAACAAGGGGTAATTTTACCTAGGTTTCACTTGTTTTTTTAGTGTACTGAATCCAAAAATTTAGTGTAATGCCCTGCTTCACATTTCGTTGACCTAACGTTGATTTTAGAACGTTATGTGGGGTGCCTGGGTGGCTCAGTAAGCGTCGGACTCTGGGTCTCAGCTGAGATCATGATCTCAGGGGTTGTGAGATCATGATCTCAGGGGTTGTGAGATCAAGCCCCCGCATCTGGCTCAGCCGGGAGTCCCCCTCCCCCTGCGCATATGCTCTCGTGCTTGCTCTCTCTCTCTCTCTCTCTCTCTCTCAAATAAATAAATTTTAAAAAAAAATCTTTGCTACTTGGAATCTACAGCCTCATTTTGGAGCAACATTGGATAAGGGCTTTGTGAAATTGAAAAAACAATTGGAGAAACTATAAACAGAAATGCCAAATTATTGATAGTTATTGTTGCTGCTTCAAATAGTATAAAATTAATGTGTAAGAAAGCACATTCTTTCAAATTAAATACCTGGGCAGGGGGAGAAAGGGGAACATCTTAAAATGAAAATATTGCTACTTGATAATTTTTTGATCATTGAATGTGAGATCCTTCTAACATGATTGGAGAAATTGCAAAAATAGACCGTTATCTTCCTGTTTGCGTTTCTTTGTGTTTTTTGGAGGGGAGGTTGTTTTGGGGGGAAAAATGGTAGGTGTCTAATTATTGTTTACTTCATTGTTGTATTGCAGTAAAAGCTTTAAAATCACCCTTGCATGTTTGCTTTGGAAGTATCCCTTTGTGAGATTTAGCACTTTGGGGCCAACAGAGAAATGCAGCATTCACTTTCCTTCCCTTCCCCTTCCCTCAGCAGAAATGTGTTTATCAACAAGTCACAAGTTCAAACAGCTGCCTTTCTTTAAAGCCAGAAAATGCTAATTCAGTTAGGAATTAATGCAAGTGTTTCAGAACTGGGTTTCTGATGTTTGTAAATATTTTTCCTTATTAGATAAGAATGTATGATCATTGATGTCATTAGAATGATATTACTTTCAAAAAGAGAAGGACAGAAGTATAATACAGAATCTTTTATTGCATTAGACTGGTGAAGTCTTTTGGAAGAATTGGAAGATGCAGATAGGAAAGTACTTTGGAAAATATACCATCAAGATATCTCATGGAATATTAAAAGAAAATTTTTAATAGGAAAGAAAGAAGAAAAGAAAAGAGGAAAAAATCTAAGGAAGGCATAAGCCAAAATAGTCAGGGATGGCTTCACAGAGAAGATTGAATTGGAACTGACTCTTGAAGGCTGGATTTATTCTGGATAATTGGAGAGGAGTTAGAAGACAATAGTATAAACAAATGCCTTTTCTGAAAGTATTCATAGAAAGGTGGGCAATAAGAATGTTAATAAGGTTGGCAAGATTCATTAGGTAATTGCTTAATCACTTATTGAACATTCATTCAGTATTTGCTCTCAGGCATCACACTAGGAGCTGGATATAAAGTAATGAGCAAAACAGACCAAGTGCCTGCTCTCTTACAGCTTACTTTTTAGTCAGGGAGGTAAGCAATAAATAGAGGAGCCATAAGTAATTCTAAAATGCATGGTGCTATGAAAAAAATGTTCTGTGAAAAGTCTGGAAAGCTGGTGAGGTGCCCTAGATATGGCCACACCTAGAAGGGACACTGAAACTGGAAGATGACAGATGACAAAGATCCAGCCATTGAAAGGACAGAGGAAAAGTTCATCCCGGGCAAAGACAACAGGATCTGAGAAGAGCCTGAGAAGGAAAGAGTTTGGCGTATTTCACATACTAAACAGAAGCCACGGAGGTTGATTGCATACGGTCTTCGTGATAACTCTTGTTTCTCACCACGGGTCCTGTAGAATTCATGAGATCTTACTATTGGAGGGCTCCTATAATCAGTACCACGTTTGTGAATGATGACACATTGTTGTATAAATTAAGAAAGAAGAATTAAAGGCAATGGATGGGATTGTGATCATCAGGTATTTAGAAGAGACAGTATATCAAAATACATTTATTTTAAAAAATTAGATGCTTTTGGCTATGAGCCAGAGTTGGTAGTCTTCATTGTGTGAAAATGTAAGTTGTAATCTTTTAGTGATATAGATAAGATACTGATAAAGCAAAAAATAAATTTTAAGTTTAAATTATAATGTACACTTCCTGTGTGGTAATACAGTGCTGGTAATACATTAATAATGAAGATATTGAAAATGACCGTAATGTAGATCAAGTCCCTTAGCATAGTCTGTGATATGTGGAAATAGAAGTGATACTGTAGAGTGCGGTCGAGTCCAGGCTAGACCAACATCTACGACAGTTTAGAAGGCCAACATCTTAAGCAGCTGACTTTAGTAATTTAAGAGTAACATTTAAAATGTTCTAGGTATGTGTATACGCATGTGGTGTGTATATAAGAAGTTACTTGACCTATTGATTAGTACCCTCCAACTAAAGGGTGTATATTTTTGGTATATTTTGTATATTTACTGCACACTATTAAGAGGGATTTTTAAAACTTTGAGTGGATCTTATCCTTTCGTCCTTGTATTTGTGATGGTAACACTCAGGTTGAGAAGTTAGTTGATGATAGTTGGACTTTATCTTCTGCCTTTTATGTAAAACCTTGAAAGCGGTCATGAATTAAACCTCTTACTGCCCCCTGGGAAATCACAAAATGCAGTATAATTTCTATAGCATCTCTTACCATGTTCTGTGTTGGCCAGACATTTTGTTCTATTTTAATTTCTATCTAAAATCCACTTATGTGTAAAAAAAAAAATTTTTTTTTAGAATCTCTGGGCATGTCTAGAATGCAAACACTCTGGTACAGGATTATAGACTATTAGTACTCTGCCAATTTGGACCTTTTTCAAATTATTTTAAGGCAGTTTGTGATTCTTTGATTCATTATCTGTAGTTAGATTATCCCTATCTTTTTAGTAAAAAAAAAAAAAAGTCCTGTTTATTAGCACATGCATTGAAAAATGAACTGTAAGCCTGTTTCAAGGTGCTCTAAACCTTATAGTACCTTTTAAGAAACTTTGGAAGTTACATATGCCATTTTTATTTGACTAAATATAGCATATCTTAACTACGAACACATTAAGTGGGTTCCTTTGTGTCAAGGGGCATCTTCAATGTGAATGAAGGTGCAGATGCGTGGGGATATTCTTTGGGAGGTGAAGCTGTTGGTGGAGTTGTTTCGTTTTGTTGATAAGGATGTATGGTGCTATGATTAACAGCCGTCTTTTCTAGTGATGACATATGGGAAAAGTTAGCCTTTATTCTTCTTTAACGTTTTCCTGGCATCTGTAGAGTGTTAAAAAACAAGCATTCACTACTTAGTAGCTAAGCATTTCTCCCTCTTTGTTTCTTTAATTAACGTATTGATCTCAACTGCATCTATAAGATCAAGCTTATTGAGACAGACCGGCTGTGCCTTCTCAAAAGATCATTGCTACGCTCCACACTTTTTCAGTAAATAAAATATGGACCGAACTGCAACATGTGGAGGTTGAAGAATCCATTAAAGACTTTTGGCAACTGTTCCTCAAAGATACTTCAAAAATAATTGTGTTTTATTGCTTCTTCTATGTCATTGCATATAGCAAGTGTTTTAAAAAGACCAAATACAGCTCTGATTTCCATTTAATGGAAGAAGTAATAAAGTTTAATTGTATACTTGAGCACGGGGTGTCATTTCCAGTATATCTGATCAATAATTCATCGATTCCTTTGGCTCAGAGTTATATTTGAAAGCAGATGTAGCCAGTGGGAGCTTATCTAGCTGTAACTTCATCATCTCAATTAATTATGCTTTTCCTGAATTTGGATCATTAGGCTACTAAAGTGACAGCAGATGGCGAGCAAACTGGACAAGATGCTGAGAGGACCAACAGGAGAGCAGACTCCTTAGGAGAATTCATTAAGGAGCTTGCCCAGGATGCAGAAGGTATTAGAATCATTTAATTTAATCATTATGTCTCCCACCAGAAAAATAGAAAAAGGGATTACACAGCTCTGGAACTTCTCTAGTAAGAGATGCCATCTCTCAATCTGAGGGTCGGGTTTTGAAAAGTATTTAGGTGGCATAGTCAAGGGCATTATCTGCCGAGCATCTACAAGCTATGGTGTTAAATAAGGGACAGCAGTCCTTGAATTAGTCATTATGAGTGCAGGGTCATGGTACATTGAATGCAGTCCTTTAGGAGTGCCTTAATTTTTGAGGAATGGCTATTATGATTAAATAACAAACTTATACTTTGCTATCGTTTGTATTCAAAACTAAAAGATGGTTAATTTTTTAAAAAGCTAATTTTATCATTCTACTCAGTACTTTAAAGCAGCACTTTAGTTTCTCAAAATGGCTTTTAAAATACTTGGTGTTGTTTTTAATGAACATCTGTTGCTTGGAGTCTGGACTTGCTACCTTGCCAGAAGGTTCACTGCATTTAGTCTGTAATTCTCTAGGAATTAGTGCTTGGTATCTACCAGTCTGACTGAGGATCAAAGTGGAAGCCATTTGGGGGCTAAACCCCAGCTTAAGAACTCTTAAAGAAAACATTAAAAAAAAATCTTGATCTTACGTATTTATTATTATACAATAAACATACATGCAGGTTTACAAAGTAGGAAAAATGCTTTGGGTTTTTTTTCTTAAAATGTAAAATATTTTCATTGTTCCACAGTGTTGTGTGTTTTAGATATTTTGCTTGGAAATATAGCCAAATAAATCAGGACATGAGATAACCTTCAAGGCAGATCCTGACAGGTAGTTCTTAGGAATCACTAGCCAGGAAGAGACAGAAACTCCCAAAGATTCCCCGCTGCAAGAAACAACAGAGTTTTAATCTGAGACAAAACATGTCAGGAATCTGAAACAGAATTTACACCTACTGGAAAATTCTTAATTAACTCATTATGGTTTATCCTCTGCTAGATGGAGTTTTTTGTGCTTTCCCCGGTTTTATTTTCCATTAATATGACTTGAAGTGTTCTCTGCCCAGCACTCCCTCCCCCCCAACCAAAAAAAAAAAAAAAAAATCCCATTGCAGGTAAAACAATTTCTGCCTTGGGCCCTGAAGGCACTGGTCAATACCCCAGTAATGTTCCTTTTCCTTCTACCTCAATCTCAAACACTCACTACTTCCAGCCAATCCTGGAAACCTATTTTGAAATCACTTCAATCAAATACTCATGCATAAGAATAAATGCCGGTCCATGTTTTCAATAGACTCCAACATCAGCACTGCTCTGTTCACTCTACACTGTACTCACCACCCAGTCTGTGCACCGCACAAAGGCACCAGCAGGGGGCAGGTTTTGCGCATCGCCCACAGTCCATCAGAGAAAAGGGTTATGTATCATCAAAGGTGTCTCTCATTCTCTAAATTGTGCATCCGTCAGGCAGTCTGGTTGTGTCTGTCCAGACAGGACAGCTTTTTTCCTAATTTACATGAAGGTCCATGTGGGATAGCTGTGATCCTGTACCCAGGAGAAATGTGGACACTGCTCCCTTCTTGTAAATGTAATGGAAATAATAACACACATGATACGCACAGCCCTTAAGAAAAGAACTTTGGCAAAACTAATCCAACTGTTAAAATTTCCTGAATGTTTAAATTTGAATATGTCAGAGGTAAGCGAAATCCTGACTGAGATGCTTCTATGTACTACAAGTCTTGGCAGTTCAGGAGATTTTTTCAAAAAAGAAAGGAAACTCACCAAAAGCCTTAAGTAGGTTATACAACATATCCACACCCATTTTTTTTTTCTCTTAGAACTACACAATCGGGGATAGTACAGTACTTTTAGGTTTTATTAGTGACAATAAATTGCTGTGGGAAAAGTGAATGTATTAGCCTGAATTTGTCTAGTTCAGTTTTATTTTTAGATAGGGGAAGTAAGGTATTCCATCTATCTTCCATTATAAGTCATGGTCTCTTCGTAGATAATCAGAGTCTGTTAATCTAAGGCATTCTTATCTCCCTATAATCTACTTTGCTATGACTCCAGATTAGATCACAAATACTCTATTTCATGAACTATTAGAATTTATGATCAAATATATATATGTGTATATATGTGTGTATATATATATGTGTGTATATATGTGTGTATATATGTGTGTATATATGTGTGTATATATGTGTGTATATATGTGTGTATATATGTGTGTATATATGTGAATATATATGTGAATATATATATGTGAATATATATATGTGTGTGTATATATATATGTGAATATATATGTGTGTGTATATATATATACACACGTACATACATGTAGGTATATATATATATATATATATATATATATAAACAACTCATATTAACATATGTACTGACATATATTAGGACTTAATAAATGCTAGACACCTTTCTTGTTTCTCAGGTCACAGTAGTATTTGTCATTCATGATGAATTTACCCATCAGAGGAAATATATATATATATATATATATATAAATTTTTAAATATTTTATATATAATTTATATATATAATTTTATATTTATATAATTTGTATATAAATTTATATATATATATAAATTTTTATATACATATAAATATATATATAATTTTTTTTGGTTCAGTTTGAAAAAACTTTGTTTCTCCTGAGGAATTAATGTATTTGTGTGTTACAGATACTGTATACTTCTTATGTATCCCTTTTTTATCCCCTGCTATGCCTTGGCTACTGAGATACTATTAAAATGTCTTCTGATTTACATTATTTTTTATTTTTACTCCATCTCCTTTTCTCTTAATTTTACCTTGCTCTAAAGATATTTCAAAACTACTTAAAATTGCCTTGAAATAAAGTAGAAATAAATATGTAAATTTCAGAGCTATATTAATGTTATAATTATTTTCAATTCTGTTGCAAATGTACTGAACTGATAGTGCTGAGAGTGTATTCCTTTGAATCCAAGAGACTGAAGAACACATTCATCTAGTTTAAAAACATTCAGAGAATTTCTGAATTCCGTATGTAGAAGTAGTGGAGCATTCACATCTCTTCTGTTAAAATGATGCTTTCTTTTTTAACTGTATCATTTTGCTAAAGTCGTTTTTGTGTGCCTTAATTTCTTCTAGTTGCTTACATATTACTTTCATTTAAAAGAAATGGTTCAGACGTTCCAAAAGGTACAGCCATCTTCTTCTTTTCCTTTCCTCTCTCGTATCATTCTGTTTTCAGCAAGTTCTTCTCTGCTGGAGTTTAGTTTTTGAGAATAGACTGCAAGTGAGGTTCTCTCTCTCACACTATCCCCTTACAACCACCTAGGCCCAGAACCTAAATTCAATGAAATTTCAAAAATATCTCTAATCAAAGCTCATTTATATATTAACTTAATAAAAGAAAAACCTACACCTTTGGCAAGTTGAAAAGTTGCAACTGAGGTCACTGGTTAGTTACATAATACAATTAGTTAAAATCAACATATGGATAGACAGGCACTCAGACCAAAGAAGGAGAGGTACCATAGGGAAGGCCAAATCTACTGCCTTTCCTGATATCTAAGAAGTATAAACCTTACATTTTAATCATGGGCATTCTGCCATAGTTCTTACAAAGTCTGCTGGATCAAAGAGCTTTCCAGTTAGTCCACGGTCACTGTGGTTCTTTAACAAACTCAGTGCAGCCTAGGTGATAGCTTAGCAACAGTAGTGGTGGGGTCTTGAGAAGGTTCTTTGCTGTCTGTCAAAGTATGACTATTAAGTAGTTGACCAAGAAAGAGCCACCCTCACTAACTTCTCAGAATATGGCACCTGAGCAATAATTTCTACCACAGGGCTGGGAATGGCCATATTTGTGCTTTAAAACAGCTGATTCAAATTGTTCTGCAGATTAGATTATGTCTGTCGGAATAAGTGCTTGATGGCAGCAATTTTCTAACCAAATACCTTAATCATGAAAAAATTCAAAAGATGCATTTTGGAAAGGGTAAAATTAAAGATTGATACCCAATTCCTTCTGCTAAACCATGATTTTCAAACTCTAACATGCAGCAGAAGCCCCTAGAGGGCTTGTTAAACCACGGATTTCTGGTCCCCTACCACCAGAATTTTTAGGTCAGTAGGGCTGGGGTAGGGCCTGAGAATCTCCATTTCTGTTAAGTTCCCAGGTGAGACTGATGCTGCTTGTTTGGGGACCACATTTCAGAACCACTGGACTAACCCACATGTCACACCCTTTATGGCGGCTGTGTTTGGCCGGTGTGCACCGGCTACAGGAACCTGGAATACTACCCTTGCAACAGCTCCAACCAGTGCCAGCCAGAAAAGTTTCTCTGAGAAAGAAGTGAATTTTCAGGATTCTTTATGTCCTAAAGACATCTTAGGATATAGCATTGACTAGTAGAAAATGTCTCTTAGCCAACCCAGAGCTTCATTCTAGGGATGTTCACAGGTGATATTACAGAAATAAGGGTTTGGCACACAAGAGTTTGAGAAAACATCTCCCTTCAACTTGTTAAGTCAATGTGCCACAAAACACACTTGAGGAGAATTTGGCCTAAAACTAATGGTAGAACTGCATAAATGTTTCAACTCACCAGTTTTTCAAACTTTTATTTGACATAGAATTCTTTTTTCAAATGAAATCTTGCCCAGAACACTAACCTATAAAATAGATACTTGACAGAATAGACATCATTTGTAGAATACCTGAAGCACCTAGAGAATTCTAAAATTCTGAAGAGCACAGTTTGAAACTTTATTTAATGCATAATAAACACAGACTCTTACAATGTATGTTATTGCTAGAAGGTAGCTTTGAGCCCTAATCTATAACCCTCGTCTCAAGACCAGTGCTTCCTCCCTCGTCCCTTTGAACAAAAGAACACAGAGCTGTGTGGAAGTGCAAGGGCAGGTTTGTTTTCAGAGATCTCATCACTGAGAGTTTTTCTATACTCGGTATTTTCAAATTGACCGAATACGATTGTGTCTTAGCATCAGCGCAGACCTTGTGTTTTTATCTTCTGAGTGGTAATGCTTCATGTCTCATTGTTTACCTCTTACATGAGGAAGGTTTGGGCCATTTCTTTATTTGCATTTTTTTTCCTTGTGAGATAGGAACACCATACTTTAATTACTCTGCCCCCCAAAAGAAATATAATTGGAGAAATATGTCACCTTTCCCTGTTTGTTATGGATTGTTATTAACTACCTTTCTATTCCCAGCAGGAACACCCATGGCAAACTCCATTTCATTTGGAGATCGTGGGGAAGAGCAGATGCTTGGTGCCGTTTTTGCATGTGGCACTTCTGTTTACTAATTTACAAAATTTGTCTTACCCCCTGCAGCTGTAAATGAAAAAGCTGTAAGACTAAATGAAACTCTAGGAACTCCCGACAAGGCCTTTGAGAGAAATTTGCAAGGGCTTCAGAAAGAGATTGATCAGATGATGACAGAACTGAGGAGGAAAAATCTAGATAAACAAAAGGAAGTTGCTGAAGACGAGTTAGTGTGAGTAGATGCTTTATTGTTTTTTCATTTGATACACTGAGCTTTCCAAATGATTGTTTACAGTTTTCTAAAATTTTCATCACACTTTGAGTGTGATACTTTATTTATTTTTCACTTAGTTATTATTAATCTTGCTCTAAAATGGATTAAAAGCATGTTTTTGCCTGTATTTAGATAATGAAATAAATGATCTTTTCTGGTGCTGTCCCTTTCATAATTGGGCTAATGGACTTGCCTTATTAATTGCCTGTATTTGGCACTTCTAAACCATCAATAGTTTTTTGTTGTTGTTTTAATGAAAATATCTCTGGATAAATAAAGTTATGAATTTAGCAGTCCATTCTGTCTGTGCATTTTGTCATTTTAGGAAATGCTGAATAGAAGAGTCATCCGATAATAAATGCCTAATACTTTGAAATTAGGGCTGAAAATTTGAGGGTGGAAATAGGAATTATGATTTTACTAATGCAAATGAACTCTGTGACCATACATTCAATAAAAAAAATACATGTTTACATTTATAGTCAGCTAACTTCAAAGTGATGGTCTTATTAATACTTAAATAATCCATACTACATGAACAGTATCAGCACCACCTGAGAACTTGTTAGACACACAAATTATTAAACCCCACCCCAGACCTACCGAATCCAGAGATTTGGGGATGGGGCCCGGCAATCTGTTTTGACAAACACTCCAGGGGGTTATGATGCCTGTTAATTTGAGAAGTACTGTTTCCCAAGTGTTTTGTCTTTTTTAAAGGCTCAGAATATTATCACTTTAGGAAAACCATTAAGTTAAACCCAGGAAACTCCCAGATCACTCAGCTGAGAGAAAAAAGCAAAGTAGATCGACATCCTGATATTGTATTAGCACGTCAGTAACAGTTCTGTTCACAATTTCTAACCAAATATATCCGCGTTCATACCTTATATTCAAAGTAACAGAAAATACGGCACTATGGCCAATCAGGGGGCTTTTTTTGTGGTTTTTTTGGTTTTTTTTGGTATGTGAAGTGAATCAAAATTTATTTCATCAGATTATGAGAATAACGTGACTCTTTCCAATTGAAAATGCTATATTGCTAATTCATTTTAAATGTGTATATTTTTGTGCTTTAGTATTAATTATAAATGGCCTTGCCACTTTTCATGTATCCGTTTTCATTTCGACTTAGTACATAGTCAGTCTGCTTTAAATATTATCTTATTTGTCCATTCTTTGAATGCTAGCATCTCTTTGTAACACAGTTTAATACCAATAAACCAGGAGGCAGTGACAAGGGCTTATTGTCTGTTTTTGGGCTGGGCTGCTTGCAGAGCTGCAGAAGGCCTTCTGAAGAAGGTAAAGAAGTTATTTGGTGAGTCCCGAGGGAAAAACGAGGAAATGGAGAAGGGTCTCCAGGAGATATTGGCAGGCTACAAAAACAAAGTTGATGATGCTTGGGACTTGTTGAGAGAAGCCATGGAGAAAATCAGAGAGGCTAATCGCTTATCTGCAGCAAACCAAAAAAACATGACTGCTTTGGAGGTAAGTCATAGGGATTTTCATCTGAATCTGTAGAGATGGGGGGATGGGGGGATGGGGTAGAGGGGTGGGGATTGAACATGGCTGGATAAGTCAAGTTGATGCCCATTTACCCAAATCAAGAACAACTCTGAAAGGAGACTGCTAAAAAGTAGAACAGGAAATGATGTTTAAAAAAAAAAAATCAATGATCATTGCCATAGAATCAAATAAAATTTAGATAAAATATTGAAGATTCTGAAGACTGTGTGATACAATGGGGCCTTGATCTTAATGACAACTGTGTCACTTTCTAGAAATACATCTTGGACAAGGCAACTGAAGTCTCTAAGTCTCAGTCTTCAAACTACTCAATGAGTGCATTATACTAGAGCACATCCAAGGTATCTCCTAGTACTGACCTCATATGATTTTGTAACCCATGCACCATTGCTTAGACATCTAGCTTCCATAGATCGCAGAAGTACCAACTATTCCCTAATGGAATCTGGTACATTGAGAGTCCAGTGCTTGGTAAGATTTTGGTTCTCTTTTTCTTTGCAACGTGTTCTATGCAAATGATATTTTAAAAGAGATCAAGTCTGAGTTATTTCCCTCTTTTTCCTCACAGACAAGAGATAATTCTCTCCCCAAGAAATGATGGGCAGCTTCTGCCTTTTTTAGACAGCTGATGAGGCTTGAACTAAAACAGATTCTTCCTTCTTTTCCTCCCTCCCTCCCTCCCTCCATCCCTTCCTTTTTCTCTTCTTTCCTCCTTCCCTTCCTTTCTTTCTTTCCTTAATATTTGACATGGCAAATTGGGCACTTTTCCCAAGAGTAAATTGAGCACATATGACAGTACAACCTGTATTTGGTATTTAAACAACAGCAATAATATATCCCCAGAAACAAACCTACCTTTGCTGTTTTCAAAGTATTTAACCCCAACAGATCTGAAAACAGCAGGAGACCTCTATCTCTTCTAGGGTATCCTCTCACCTTCAACTATAAATGAACACTCTCTGGCGTATATTATGCTTTCAAAAATGTTTGTGGAATGGCAGTTGAATAGAACAAATCTGGATTTCTTTTCATCTACTCATTTCTTTCCATTTTCCTTTAGATTAAAAAGTAAGAGGATGAGTTATTTTTTTAAGATTTTAATTATTTATTTGAGGCAAAGAGCAAGAGAGAGTGAGCACGAACAGGGTCGGGTGTGCAGAGGGAGAGGAAGAAGCAGACTCTGCACTGAGCAGGGAGCCTGCTGTAGGGCTCGATCCCAGGACCCTGGGATCACGACCTGAGCCAAAGACAGATGCTCAACCGATTGCACCACCCAGGTGTCCGAATGAGTTAATTTTTTTAAACTATCCATTTCTAGTCCCTCTCCTGGGATTTATCCCTGTCATTTTGATGGAAGATTGAGGAGGCTCACTTTTTTCTTAACCGGGGTATCTAATCTTAGCCAATTTGGAGTCTACTGACATGCTGGAAATATTAAAGAAAAAGTACCATCTAGTGAGGCAGGATGCTGGACTACTGTCATATCCCCAGCACCGGCTTGATTCATCCTGCTCGGTGACACCCCAGTGGTGTAACTTACCCAGAGGTGCACCTCTCCATTTTATGGCAACAGTTTAAGAAATTAAAATTACCTGTGTGGAAAGCATAATAAGCATTTGGGAAGTATTTCAAGAAGAGTTATAGTGGTGCAGTAAACGGTCCTTTCAGCTACTCCTTCCTTTTAGTGATGTTTAAAACCAGGAGCCATCATTCTTGGGCGCCCCTAGAGATGCCTGGAGCTTATGTAGTCAGCATTGCGATTCTAGGTGGTCCTTTCTGTATTTTCATTTTATGTGTCATGCTTAACTAAAGGCTTGTTAAAAACTTACTGGAGTAAATAGATAAACTGACTAAATTAACAGGAGTCAGGCACAGTTTACTTAAGATTGCCCGGGCTGATTAGGTTGCTTACAAAGGTTCCTGCTAGACCAGCTAACTGAGAATTACCCAAAGGATTTGTTCAAAGATGGGTTCTCTGAGCTCCCACCCAGAGTGTCAGTTGGTTAGTTTGGGCTGTAGCCCAGGGTTCATATTCTAAAACTCTCCCTAGGTTAATCCGATGTACAAACTGGTTTGAAAACAACTGATACAGCTGCTTATTCAAGCAAATGGATACAGTGGATTTGAAATAGATAACTGCATTGTGCCTATGTTCCCAAAGATGGTGTTATAATTAAGATCCAACTCAGATGTTATTTATTTTAAGGAGATAAGCATGTCTTTAAAAAAATAAAAACTCTACTAAGTTCAAGAAATATGCTTAACACAAAAATTTATTATATTAAAGACTGATCCTTATGGGTCCTTAGAACAGCAACATGAACATCAACTAGAAACTTGCTAAAAATGTAAATTCTTGAGCCCTACCCCAAACCTGTCAACTCAGAGACTGGGAGTGGAGCCCAGCAACTTGTGTTTTAAAAATCCCTCCAGTGATTCAGATGTAGACTTAAGTTTGAGAACCAGTGATTTGAAGAATAAAACACCATCTCTGATGACTTCAAGTGACTTGTATTTTGTGGGAGGTACACATAAGTAAGTTACTCTCTATACTCTGCAGTAATTATCATGGAGCTAAGTAAAAGAAGGTCATCTAAATCACCTGGGTTAAGGAGGGCTTCACAGAGGACGTGGTAAGTGTGCTGAGTCCTGAATGACAAGCACTAGTTAGTCAAAGTAGAAAAGGAGGAACAGCCCAGAAATAGGGAAAACCATGTGCAAAGACATGAAGGGGAAAAAAGAAAATGTAAGATACTTGGGGGAAAATTCAGTGGTTTGATAGGACTAGAATGAAGACTGCATGGAAACGAATGGGGGATAGAGAGCCAGAGAAGACAGACAAGGTCCAGAACTTGAGGAATGAAAGACCAAGTGCATTCGAGATCAAGTTAGGGAATTTGGATCTTATACTGAAAACTATCATTAACAATTGAAATATTGGAGTCATGAATTAACGTTACATTTTGGGAAATTTGTGAGTGGTTCATATAAACTGGAGAATTAGTTTTGTGTTAGGAAATAGTGTGGTATAAGGCTAGGAAAGTAGGCAGTGGTAATATTAAGTGTCTGTCAGACACCTTTCACAGCAAGATGCTGTTGGTAACCAGGGTGCTTGAGATGAATAGGAATGATCCCTGGCCTCATAGACCTTACAATTGAGGCAGTTTAACTTTTCACAATGCATAACACTGTGATTAATATGTGCTAGGAGCATCCACAAAAGAGTCACGAAAATGGTGACATCATAGCAGAGACTGAGAGAAATGATGGTGTCGCATGAGCGCAGATGCAGAGCTCTGCAAGGAAGAGGTGATCTTACAAAATGTCAAAGAGAGCCGTAAATTTGCCCAACTCTGGAACTGTGTAGCAGAAGATGGCTCTGGAAATAGCATTTGGAGCTAGATCATAGAAGTCTTTGAATGCAGCCTTCTGGAGAGGCACGGGCTCAGAGGCACTTCCAGTGATGGAAAGAAAGCAGAGGGGACTATGTGCCTGGTGGCCCTGGAGAATGCAAGCCATTCAATTTTGTGAGGAAGCATATACTGAATAGTCAGTCCCCAAATTGACCATTAGAAGGTTGCAAAAGGAAGGATTCGAAGAAAAGTAGTTGCTAGACAGGCAGGGAAATAAGCTGCTGCGAGTTCTTAAGCCGTCCACCCCACCCAAAAAGGTTTTAAATTTAGAGAGCTCTGGAATGAATTAAGATCTGATTAAAAGGTAAAGGTAGAAATGTAATCAATTTTGGTCTTCAAGTGGAATCACTGAATAGTTATGCTTATGGTGTACTTTGGGAGAAGAATTCCCTTTATACATGGGCCCCCTTTTTGTTCCTTGAATGCTTGCCGCTTTCTCCCTTAGGTACTTTTTATCCTACATCATTCTCTATCCATTTCCTCTATTTACTTTTGTGACACTCAGAATTATGTTAAAAATATTATTACATTAATTTACTTATTCATTTACTCCCTCCTCCACACAGGCCATGAGGAACACTTCTTTCCTGTCCAGTGTATCTTCAAGACCAAGTACAGTATCAGGCACAAAGATAGCACAGAATTTTTTTCCAGCGAATAACGTGCCATAAAGCAAAACCAAATGAACGTTACATCAATACTTTTATTAATATTTGGGAGCTCCAGATATTCATCTCTCCTTGTCTCAAAGCTCGTTTCCATTAGAGACTAATTTGAAAATTAGCCACCTCTGAAATCTCCCTAATCTCTGGATTATCATTTCTGCTTTAGTATGATAAAGAACACATTTTGACCTTTGCATAACAATTGGTTCCCTAAAGTGACTCAAATAGAGCTTTTGCAAAGATTCTTTCACTACTTACTTGAAATCAGAATGGATATAGCTCTTCACCTAACATACAGATGGAAATATTCTCTCCCTCCCATTGGCACAGCATTTTAAATTAATTTGATTCATGAATACAAACAAGTCAGGTTGAAAAGATTATTGAATGTCAGAATATGGCATGACTTTAAATCAATTCATATAAAAGCTAGGGGCTAAAATTGGTAGTATGGAAAAGAATGTCAAACCCTTGGAAGATAAGGTGCGACTTGTAATCAGCAACACCAGGGCTACCCCTACCTGTGCTGTCCATGAATAAGACTGACATAGCAGAACTTGCTCTGAATTAGCCAGTGATCGGACTAGCTGAATGATTCAAGTGTCCCCGATGCAAGTCCCAGGAATGGACTCCAATTTCATTTATGCATTCAAAAATGTTTATGGAGGAAACGTTTCTAGGTCCTGAAGGTACAGTGATATATAAAGACTGTCTTTATGACGTTTATATTATAGTGAGGGAGACAGTCACTAGACCAATAAGTAAGTATATACTGTGGACATAAAGTCTAGAGCTGCATCATAAGTGACGTGTTCAGTGATATTACATGGTGTATTCAGTATGTTATGCTTCATCAGTTAGGGACAGTTCAATAGGCCTTGCATTTCCACTGGTCCCTGTACTGTACATGCATCTTACGATGAACTGGTATCACTGATTTTCATTAAGTAACAGTGCTTTTAGCAACCGTGAGAAGACACAAATGAGGTGGTTCAATCTATACAAAAAATAAAATAACATTATTTATGTTTCTGTAGTTTGTGGCCACCTTATAGAACAGAATTCAGATAAATGAGTGCCAAGACAAAATAAAGTAATTATAAGTTGGCAATTACATCATGTTTACTGCGTGCTAGGCTGTGTTCTAAGCCAGTTCTTTTCAAATTTTACTGTGTATATCACCTGGGGTTTGTGTTAAAATGTAGATGCTGAGTTGGTAGTTCTTGAAAAGGCAGTGAGATCATTTATTTCTAATACCCTTCCAGGTCCTGCTGCTGCTGGTCAGTGGACCACATTTTGAGAAGTGAGAGACTAAGCATTTTACATGAGGCTAAATACTTGCCCCAGTTTTTCATAGCTTGTGAGTGGGCAGAGCTTGGATCCCAACCCAGGCAGGCTAGTGCCTGCCTCCAGTTTGTAATCACTGTACCATGGCATGTAGAAAATATTTGGGATGAGGATGACTGCTGTTTTAGAGAGATGGTCAGAGAAGCGACCAGGAACAGAGCATGGAGGAGCAAAGATGGCAATGGACTGGAGGAGAGCCCATGTGGGAGGGAACTGCAACCACGGAGGGTCACAGGCAGGACTGAGAGGTGTGTGCTCGCAGCCCATTGAGGTGGTTGGTGAAGAGACAGGGAAAAAGAGTATGAAATCAGTGCTATCCCAGCGCAAATAAGACAAGTGATTTCCATAAGAGCAGAGACCGTGCTTTCACAGCTCAAGACCCAGGCTTTAACAGTAGGTAGACCAGGGCCCAGTCCTTAACTGCATAGTTAGTGTGACCTTGAGCAAATCATTTATTCAGTTTCTTATTCTTTGAAAAGGTGATAAACACAGGACCTGTCCAGTTAGTGCAGAATTTGATGAGAAAAGCCTATAAACGACCTGGCACTTCTTGAGATATAAATGACTATAAAACTAGCATTATTATCTATATCAAAACATAAATGGCAGAGTTTTAAAATGGGTGCCATTAAATCCACAACTTACTGGGAGAATGAGTGGGATGTATCAAGGAAAAAAGAGGCAAAGGTACACTCCAAATAGAAAGATAACAATATTTCTCTCTCGTCAATTTTACCCTTCTAGGCTAGGAGTGAGTCCCATGTAGTTTTGAGACAAGCTCAGCATCAAGGAAGAATTAGAGCTTGCTCTCTTTTTATGGAACAGTCCATTAAGTTTATTCTTCCATGTGTTCATTTCTCTTTTTTTGAAAAGCACTTCCCCTGAGTTCCCTTAAAAATCTCACTTCTTCCAATTTTTACAGAACTCCCCTAGACTACATCTGCCTATGTTTATGCTCAGAAAACACTCATTTGGACCTCGAATCTGGGATGTAACGTCTAGTTCCAGTGTAATTCAGGGCACTACCACATGCTCAGGAATACATATTCAACACTTACACTTGAGTTTAAGATGGGTGTCCATCTTGCTTCAAAAAGAGTTCTTAATTCCTCAGCTAACATCACATAACTTTTCTTCTCTTGGATGACTTTCACATTGGGAGGAAGAAAGTACCTAGATAGGCATTTAAATAAAACAACACTTGAAGGACCGGCCAGGTAGTTTATCATTCTCATCCAGCCTCATCGTCAACACGGCATGTCTTGTTTGCAAAGCCTGTGTTCAGGCAGCTCAAGGAAGTCGGAAAGGAATACCGGGCTGGATAGGGTTTCGTCCAAAGGGCATTTTGATGTTTTGTTCATATTGTACTACAGAAAAAGAAGGAGGCTATTGAACGTGGCAAGCAACAAACTGAGAACACTTTAAAAGAAGGCAGTGACATACTTGATGAAGCCAACCGTCTTGCAGGTGAAATCAACTCAGTCATAGATGTGAGTATTTCATAAAAGCCAAAGTTAAAATAATAATGGCATAGGCTTTCATAGGTGGGAAACAGTGAAAAATCTCAGTAACATAAGCAAATACTAATTTTTTTTTTCTTGAGGGTGTCAGATCGTTTCTGCTTGATTCCATTGTGACTGTGCTGAGCTCTTGGCAACAGTTAAAACTTCACATTGTTCTCCCAACAGACATGAGTGTCTGTGTGAGAGTTCTCACAACACTCCTATAAACTTGCATTTTTTTTTCCCACAGTGATGAAGGGCATATCTTGTTCCCAGGATAGTTCTTAAAATCCGCCTCAATATTTATATAACATTGGTTAAAAGAGAAATGTAAACCTATAAGCAGACTTTGAATATAGTGTGTAATGCAGTAGACACTGTACTGTATGGCAATAGAAACACATATGGTCTAAAAAATCCTAATGACTATCATTTATGCATTTATACCTACAAAGAAGCATTTTCTTTGAAAAAGATAGTTAGGTTCTTCTTGGTGTAAATTGGCTCCATATATTTCCTAATCTCTCTCGTTAAATAACAGCTTTTATTCTGTATTCTCTTTTTGCTATATTAGTAAAATTGAAGTTTCATAAAAAAGTAAGTGTGTAATTATATCTCCTAGAGAAATTAGTAACTGAGAGGAGACTTGGATTCACTTACTTAAAATGCCCTCTCTTCTTACATATCAGTATGTTGAAGACATTCAAACTAAATTGCCACCCATGTCTGAAGAGCTTAAAGATAAAATCGATGACCTTGCCCAGGAAATAAAGGACAGGAAGCTTGCTGAGAAGGTGTCCCAGGCTGAGAGCCATGCGGCTCAGTTGAATGACTCATCTGCTGTCCTTGATGGGTATGTCATTTGTTGTTGGAAATGTCTGTGTGTCTTGATGCTTGTCCAAAAGTTGTGACTAGCAGAAGTGGTAGAGAATCTCTTTTAAATCTTGATTTCTCTAATTATGAACATACGAGCTCCATGGCCTTTCTGTGGAAGAGCCTAATTAGGAGGGTCTGGGCAAAGTTCCACTGAAGCAGCATCAAAAGTCTGAGTTAAAAGTGGATTCAAATACGGCTTGGTAGGGAATGAACACAGCCCTAGGCTACACTAAGAAAAAATATTTTCTATTCTTTATTGGAGAGCACAGCGGTTGCTTTATTAGCATTTTAAATAATAATGTATAAACACACATTCTGCTTCAGATTCTAGCTTTTTATTTTTAATGAAATCAAAACTATTTATTGTTAAGAGTGGCTTTTGAAAATGTGGCCCCATAGATAGCCTTTAAGTCTTGTTTTTCTCTTTCAGAATCCAGGGAGACACTACATATTCCCCTGTAAAATAACAGCTCCCTATAGCTGGGACTCTTATATGGGTCAGAGGAGGGAGGGTCAAGTGGCAAAGTGTGTTTAACCTATAAATAACATTCTAGGTATAACTGGTAGGCTCCCCTACAATTTTGGGATTGTCATAATAAATACCGGTCCTATAAGCCCCAAGAATAATTGCCTCAGATCTGTTATTTAATATATAACATATGTAAGGTTCTGTTCCAGGACTTGATATCATTGATACAAAGGAGAATATTAATGTTTGAAGACCCTGAGCACAATTCATGCACAGTTCATTTTATGGTAAACTTTTGCCAATTTAGCATGTAAACTAGAAGTCCACAGATGCAGGCTCCAGGTTCCTAATTAGGGATATGTTGGTCATGTCACCTGAGACAAGCTATTTAACGTACTGAGATTCATTTTTCTTCATCTGAGCAGTACACCTCCCCTAAAGAGATTTTGTGCAATCCATTCCAGTAATATGGTGCAAGTGCTCTGAAACATAGCATGCTTTACGAATGACCCAAAGGACCATCTCACTGCTCACGGTTGCATGGTGCGTGTGGTTGCAGAAATTTTTGAAGGACACTGTGGGTATTTAAAAATATGTTGGTAATATTTCATAGCCGAATTATTTAGGAATATGAGTTTAAATTGAAAACTATAATACAATAAGTAGCTACCTCATTATGACTTGGAATCATGATGATCTTGGCTGTGATCCTTTGGAAGCCATATTTGTTATAAGTAGAATGTTCTTCATTTGAGTACCAACTGCTCTGATGTTCTTTTTTGGGGTTGATCCCAACAGAATCCTTGACGAGGCTAAAAACATCTCCTTCAATGCCACTGCAGCCTTCAATGCTTACAGCCACATTAAGGACTCTATTGATGAAGCTGAGAAAATTGCCCAAGAAGCTAAAGGTCTTGCGCACGAAGCTACAAAACTGGTAAGAGCTGAATAGTGTTATGTGCTAAGAACGCAGGCCAATCTTTTGGAATAAGTACCTAAAGGAAATTTCTCAAATTTAAATGAGCTCAGGAAAATCCCAGTAAGCTAGAATATTTATTTTGAATTATTTTCAAAGGCTCCTTTTAAATCACATCCAAAATAAACTTCCAGTATGCTGTAATAATAGAACTCTTTTCTCAGTCTCTCACTACTTCCCACTACTGATAAGGGTCTTGAAATTATTGCAGATGCCAAGCAGTTTTGTGCCACCAACTCACAGAAGGAAAACAGTCAAACCTAAGACTCTGGACAGGGAAATTTATTGCTCTTGATCCAAATATCATCAATAAAAAAGTGTCCTGAAAATTAACACCACTACTTATACTCACCCACAAACTGGTTTTATGTGAAGCTTGACTAGAAAGTATACATTTTACAAAACACATGAGATTATATGCTTCTGAACGATTTATACTATTTTTATCAATTGAAACCTGTACCTTCAAAGGAACCTTTGGCTGCTGTCATTGTTCAGAAATACATTTGGAAATAATATTTTAGAATTTGGGGGCTCCAAGTATAGCACATTATCTGAGTAGCTTCAATACTGACAATTCTTCATTCTGTACATTTAGAGCAACATTTCGTAAATAAGTTACATGATACACCTTCATAATACTATTTTAAGTGAAAAAAATAGTTCCTAGGAAGCACATAGTGAGTTAAAATGTTCTAAACTAAATGTTCTGAACTCCTTTGGTCTTCGCATCAGAATTTCAGGGGAAAAAAAAACTTGATTGGATTTTTGTGAATGAAATATACATGAATAATTAGTGTTAAACGGATCAATATTTTCTTGGCTTTGGTATTGGACACAAAGGTTTTTTTGGATATTAGGGATAATAAATATATTTACCACACTCTTAGAAGGTTTATTTCATGGTCATAGTGAAAACATCATATTCCATCAGCAAGTACTGTTTGGGTTCCTTTGGGATAAGCTTTAATACCATATGTTCTGTTTATTTCTTATTCAAAATTGTGTTACAGTTATTGCAGAAACTTCCCTATGCCTGGTTATCTTTTCAAAATGAACTTATATTTCAAATCTAAACAATTTATCTTCTCATAATCTTCTATTTTAAAGACACAGATTTCCAAGTTCACCATTTTCATCTGACCCAAGCTTTATTGTAGGACCATTTTTAGCATCTAGCACTGTGTCTGGCAAATGGTAGGCACTCAGAAGGGAATGAACGAATATCATTCTAATTAATATCTTTCAAGTCTATAATCATTTATACCAATCAAAATCTCACTATTGCCATTGCTTCCTCTTCATAAACTTCTAACGTTTTTTTATTAAAGAGCTATTTAATCTCACCCAAATTTAATATTATCACTTTATATATAGAAAACTGTCATCTTTATGCAGGCACAAAATGTTCTCTTTCCTTAACACTGATGTTTGTACGTGGCAATCTAGCCAGCCTCAAACAGGGCTAGGATGAGCTGTAATGCATTGCAACATGTCCTCTTGTTATCATCGTTCCTTCTCTTTTTCCATATCCCACATAAAAAATAATTAAATGTCTCAAAAAGTACAAAATAAATGCTAAAGAGAACCACTTATTGATTAAATGGCTATCTGCAAACTCAAAGAAGACTGATTTGTCCCAGAAAGTTTATTGGACTGAACAGAAACTTTGTTTCATGAACAGAGTAAAGTTTTAATTTTAATGTCATGATAATATAGTTCTGTTTTACTAGAAAATAAATATATTCACCAATCATTAAGTTGAGCAATTACGTAGCTGGGACTAAGCATTCCATATATGTAAGATTTGGTATTATTGTTCGATAAACACGGAAGAGTGAGATTAAGTTTATTATTTATGTATGAAAGAATTCAAGGATAAAAGTACAGAAGAGTTCTTCACTCACTTGAGTCTCTTCCTAAAAAGAAGGAAAAATGTTTTCAGTGAATCAGAAAGGACAAAGAAACAAAGCAGGAATTTGTATGAGGTGAGGAAAGACGTGTTAGACAAGCAATAAAACAAACAATTACTACTGTGAAGAAAACGGATGTGAAATAATGTGAGAAGGAAAAGAAGCATTGAAAATACCGTAAGGACAGAAACAAATGAATGGTAGAAATAACCTCAGAGCATAATTGACAGCATTTTTTAAACAACTTCACTTTTAAAAAATCTACTTAAGTATACCTATCTATAAACACACACATAATCAAGAAGGTCATTGAAAGGAAAATATGAGTGAGAGAAAGTTGATCATTTAACGAAATAATAAACAGGTGGAGGTTTTACGTAATTGAAGATTGTAGTGGAGCAATCCTATGTAAAGAGTAAAGCTGTGTGTCTTGCATACACCATTTATTTAAATATAGAAATAAAGTATTTTGGAAATGTAGACATTATGAAGAAACAAATACTATTTTTCTGTTAGTGTGAGGTGGGATAAATACTATAAAGCACTTGTTTTCCAACACGCAATCTCCAAGATAACCTCTCATTTAGTACCTCTCATTGGTGGATGCAAGGAAAGGAGAAGGGAAATGTGTCACTTTAGAAAAGAGAATATGAAGATGCAGTTATTTTGTTCTAATCTTAATTGCTTTGGGGCTGTAAAAAGTCCTCTGATGATAAAACAACAGAAAATTAAAACTTCAAATAAAAATTCCAGATAGGTGAACTTAAAACCTATATTATCAGCCAAATCAGGTTTTAGAAGTACGTGGACAAATATTTTGTATGCTGCTGGGTGCTTGGAATCACCACCAGAGGCAATAGGCTTCAGTGGCCCTGGGATATAAGGCCCCCGACCGCTGGAAAGGTCTTAGATGCTGTGCACTTGAATATGGTGCCTTCCAATAACAAAGAGCAACAACAATGAAAGGAAGTGTTCTGTAGAGTGCATTCCGTAATTCTAGTTCTCTAAGATCATGAAGAATCATCACATGATAATAATCATACAGTCTCACCTATTCTGCAGTGTCATCTTCCTTCCTTCCCTTCCTCCCTTTCTCTAAGTCAGAGGAATGTGCTATGTTGTACATACTTCCATGTAGGAAATTAGGCTGTCATCACCTTCCCTTGGTATCTTGCACTTAAAAAAAAAAAAAAAATCTTTTCACTGCCCTGGCAATGGGAGGTTTTCTCGCTTCAGTATTTTGTTCACCCTGGAGTCATTGTCTCAAACACCCCCCCACACACACACTTTCTCCTCTCTCTCTCTCCTCTCTCTCTCTCTCTCCTTTTTCTGTCTCTCCCTTTCCCTCTCTCCTCTCTCTCTCTCTTCTCTCTCTCTCTCACACCCCACCCCAACAATATTCATTAATATCCCATAGCCCAGGCTCCCACTTCTCAATTAGTGTCAGTGTTCAGTCTGATCTTCACTAGAATGAGCGTTAGAAATAGAATTTATACTGGCCTTCAACTCCAGTACACTGTGTTCTTTCTCTTTAGTCTCCAAATTTAAGTTCTGTTACTTGCTGCAATTACCCATCATTTGAGGGAGCCATAATTCTAAAACTCTTTACCACGGTCTTTTCCAGACATTTCTAGAAAAAAAAATAATACAAAATACAAAAGAAGATGAAAGCAATTTGTGACATTTTTTTTCATAGAAGCAAGATTGAGGTAGTAAAGAACAGTGCTCTATAAGCAAGATGTAGGCTTTAGATAAACTAGAGAGATGAGAGGGAAGTCTAAAATATATATATTTTATAGGAGGGAATATACCTAAAAAGTAAGTTTAAAGCCTTGATTCTGGGGCTCCTGGGTGGCACAGCGGTTAAGCGTCTGCCTTTGGCTCAGGGCGTGATCCCGGCGATCTGGGATCGAGCCCCACATCAGGCTCTTCTGCTATGAGCCTGCTTCTTCCTCTCCCAATCCCCCTGCTTGTGTTCCCTCTCTCGCTGGCTGTCTCTATCTCTGTCGAATAAATAAATAAAATCTTTAAAAAAATAAAAATAAAAATAAAGCCTTGATTCTAATAAATACATGAACTGTTGTAAATGATTTTCTAGTGTTTATTCCTTTAACATGAGGAGAGTAGAAATCCATAGAAATCTCAAAAGGAGTTTTCTCTTGCTTCAGGGTCAAGAATCTAAGGAATAAACTAGATTTTTGTAAATTTACTCTTGGCAGATAGTGGGGAGAAAAACCCTGATAGGAAGCAAGGACGCTAGAAAGGAAAGCCAGAGATTTCTGACAACATGCAGCCTGAATTAATTCAGATCCATCCTGATGTTAGAAATTCATAGAAATGCTAAATAAATTATAACTCCCCAAATTTAATGCAAACTTCATTTTAGAAAGAAAAAACAGGAAAATCTAAAAATACAGAGAGAGGTTAAAACAGAATGGCACACTCTAGAGCAGGCATCTTGGTGGTTCAATGAATTTGGAACATAAATATGCATCATAATATCTAGGGGTTGGGATTTTAAAGACCAGGCAGGGCAAGATGACATCACAGACATCACCTGAACCCATAAGAGAAGTCTCTAAGTGAAGGTATGCAAAAACATGAGACTCTGGAACAACTGTCTTCGTTAATGAGCAGTCATGCCTTCTAGCCCAGGAACATTTCTGGAAGTCTAGTTTCTTTTCATGCCCCCAGTTGTGAAAAATGTCTTTCATAAGATGCTAAAATCACAAGCCTATGGATTGAAGTCAATTTATACCATTCATATGGTACAAGACTTTTTAAGCTGAGAAATTAATGGCAGGGGTACTAGTCTTGGCTGTTGAAACCTCTAGAGCATCTAGGAAGATACAGAAACTACTCTGTTTAGATGCACTATAAATAATCAAGTAGGACTGAGGATAGGCAGGCAAAGTACTTAACATGATCCTGAGATTACTGAAAAATCTGAAAGAGAATATTAAATTGTTTCAATTATTAAAACGTTAAAAGAATGAATAGAAAAAAGTGATGCTAGAGGAACTAAAGACTACAGAAATTTGTAAAAGAAGCAAATAAAATGTCTAAAAAATGAAATATATAGTAGTTAAAATTAAAAATGAATGGGAGGGCCAAACAGCATATTAGTAACAGATGAAAGAATGAGTTAGAAAGAGTTGAAAACATTGTCCAGAATGCAACAAATATGGTAAAATATAAAAGGAGTTTAGGAGGCAAAGGATGCAGAGTGTAAAAAATGTAAGTCTATGAGGAGTTCCAGAAGTTGAAAGAGTGAAAATGGGGAGCAGGAATGGTCAAAGAGCTACTGAAATTTTTCAAGTATTGGTGAAAGATATGATTCTACAAATTAAGGAAAACCATCACGATAAATAAAAATAAGTCCACACCTGAAAAATCACTGTTAAACTTACAGAAACCAAAAAGAAAAAGAAAACAAATCTTAAAATAATCTAGAGAGAAAATACAAATTATCTACAAAGGAATAAGATTCGCCTGTTAGCATAGTTCCCATTGAAGTCGCAATAGAAGTCGAAAGACAATGCACTAACATCTTCATGATATATTATATAATTATATGATATAATATGCTGGTCAGCTCAGAATTCTATATCCTGTTATACCTCATTCAGAGGGGAGGACAAAATAATGGCATCTTCAGAGAAAAACTGAGAGTTTACCAATCCCAGACTCTCACTGAGCGACTATAAAATTCCCTTCAAAAGGAATGTCAACAAAATCAAGGAAATTGGGGATTAAAGAGACAAAGTGACAGAAAAATAGTAAATGTATACAATTTAAGTAAGTATGGTGAAAATCATAATGAACATAATTACTAAAGGTATGTAATTGCTTTAAAAAGTAGAGCCAAAAGAACAAGGGAACAACAACATGAAAATGGGCAGATGGTCAGCGTTCGAAGTTTTTAAAGTCCTTAAAATTTTGGGACAAGAGTAAAAAAACTGGTTAGATTTGAACTTTGTTAAGTGTATGTATTAAACATTGAGGATAATTATAGAAGAAGAAAAATAGTGATATTAATCAGAGTTCTCCAGAGAAACAACCAATAGGATATATGTATGTAGGTATGCAGAGATTTTTTAAAATTTGTTTTAAGGAATTGAGTCACACCACTGTGGGGGCTGTCAAGTCTAAATTCTGTAGGACAAGCCAGCAGGATGGAGAACTAGTGAAGAATTGATGTATCAAGTTCAGAGACAGTCTGGAGGCAGAATTCCTTCTGCCTCTTTTGGGAGGATCTCAGTCATTTCTTTTAAGGCTATCAACTGATTAGATGAGATTCACCTACATGATGGAGACTAGTCTGCCTTACTTGAAGTCTAATTACTTGGTAATTAGATCTAAGAGCTACTTTCACAGCAAGGTATAGACTTGCTTGACCAAAACCTGGATACCATAGCCTAGCCAAATTGACACATAAATTTAACCAGAACAAACAGCTGTACTTTCCAAATAAGAGAAAAAAACGTGGAGTGTAATTTTCAATCAGTTCTATAAAAGGCCAAAAATAGAAGCAAAAAAAAAAATGGTATATATAAAACACAAAATATGATAGAATTAAATCTAAATACAGCAGAGTAATTATGACTAGCTGCCTCAAGAAATAAGCCCTGAAAAATCAGTTGCTTACCACAATCCAAATTTCTGTAATATATCCTACCCAATGTGTGTCAGACAACCCTACTCCATCTCAGAGCTACACCATACCACGGAGACTCCAAGGTTGTCCTGGCAGGGAAAGAGAAAGACAAAAGAGACATGCTTGCTCTTCCCTGCCTTGGCCTGGACCATACCTGGTCTGTTGATCAGGAATAGTCACACACCTAATCTAACTGTAAGAGCGGCTGGGAAAAAGAGGCACATTGAATTCTTGATGAGCATTAACTAGCTCACTTTCAAGTTGTCTTTATAATAAATGCAAACAGATTAAAATGACAAGTTAGATGACAATAATATTTATATTGGTTTAAGAATGTTGAACAAATGCAGCCATCAGTATATGGTGTACACAAAATACCACTAACTCTAAGGGTGCAGAGGACTGAAAAAGAAGGGGTGCAAAGAGATACACCAAGGTCACACTAACCAGAAGAAAGCTGGTATAGTAATATTAATAATATAGACTTTATATTTTTTAAAAAAAGAGTTACGAGAGATAAAATCAAGTTATCAGGAAGATTAAAAAATTTTGAACCCACAAAGTCATAATATAAAGTCTAAGAATGAAGGCAAATGTCAAATGAGGAAAATTAACATATCTATAATAATAAAGGGAGATTTTGTCATTTCTCTCTTAAAAATTGATAGGTAGCAAGCAAAGAGATATAAGGATGCAGATTTGAAAAGTACAATAAACAAGCTTACTCTAGTGGTCTTCTAGAATTCTAGATCAATTAGATAATTAATTCTATATGCCCCATTGGATAAAGCACTATGAAACTTAAGGAAAAAAAAAAGGAGAGAACCATGAACCAGATCACACAGCAAGTGTTAAGGAAATCTCAACGCTCCAACAGTACCTAGACTGTATTCTTTGATCACAGTGCAATAAAATTAAAAAATTATGTATAAAGATCATTCCTCAAAAATGTTTTAAATAAAAATCACACTTCAAAGTAATTCATGGGTCAAAGAAAAATATAGTTTGAAATCATAAATACAAAATGGAATCACAAAATACATAACAAAATGGAAATAAAACTACACATCACATCCAGTGGCACTAAAAAGGCAAGTGAAGTTTGAAAAGCAGTTATTAGGAAAGGGTGAGTATTGAACCCAATTATCTAGAGTTTCTGCTCAAGAAGTTCGGAATAATATATAAAGAAAGGAATAAAACTAAAGCAGAAATTAACGACCTAGGGAAAATATTAGGAAGCTGATTCTTAAACAGGCAAAACAAGACTAAGTAAGCAGTGCTTACACATTACGTATATGGACAGGATGAGGAATGGAGAGGGGGACATAACTATAGAGATAATATAGATATAATACATATGAATATACTCGAGTACATGAGCAACTTTTTTCAATTAAATATGAGTGGTGAAGTGGACGATAAATCTAAATGTACTCAGAAAGAGTAAACTTGTAGAAGACTAGTCATTAAATGATTTGAGTCCGTTGTTAATAATCTACCCATGACAAAATAATAATGTCTACTAAAATTTCAAGGACTCAATATCCAAAACGTTTTAAAGAATAGAAAAACAACGAAATATTCCCTGGCTTATTTTATGAGTCTGGTATAATCTTGATGGCAGAACGCTGTCCGAAACAGGATCGAAAAGGAAAACTGTAGGTCAATCATAGAGATGTAAAACTTTAAATATTATCAAACTAAATCCACATGTGTTTTTAAAGATCTAGACAAATACAGTAAAAAGTTAATATTAGTCAAATATGGATGATGGGGATACAGGTATCTATATTTCTGTTCTTATCAGTATACTTAAATTATTTCCTAGTTAAGTGTTTTAACTAAAATGAAAGTAAAAGGAAATTGAAAATCAGTTCTGCAGGAAGATCTGCCCTGAAAAATATTAAGAAAGTCGTTCTTAAAGGCTTCCGGAAATGAAAGAGCAACCCTCATCCACACACCTACAAGAAGCCCTACGTTTCGTTCTTTTAAAATTCATGATGCGTGCATATTTTATTTCCTTTTAAATTGAAAAGAGAAGCAGGAAATTTCAAGCAACAATCCCCTGGCCTAACTTTTCTCACCTCTACACTCACCCCCAGGACAATCATTGCTAAATCTTCCAGCTGTTTCTTCTCCTGTCTCTCTTGATAATATCATTACCGTTGCTGTCATGTGATTCATTACTTTAGGGGATTATCTATTTAATTACTGCAGTGTGATACATGACATGAAGTTCATTTAGATCCTATCACATCACATTTCTCTCTCCTGCATTTCCCAGTGTAGGTACGTTACCGTGTTTAGATCCTGAACTGTTTTCTTTTTAAACTTAGGGGAAGGGGCTCAGAGCTTTATTTCCTATTCCTGTCTATGATGGACTCCCCACTCTGTAAATTTCCTGTTCCTGTCTGTGATGGACTCTCCACTCTGTAAATGCAGACACCTTTGTGCCCTCACCCTGCCTTCAGTTCCCTTTCTTCCTTTCTCCTCCCAACTTCTACCCTTTAACTTCCATATTGTCATATCAGTAACATTTATATTTTGTCTATAACCAGAAGCTTAATTGGAAGCACTTCCTTAAAAGACTGTCTCTGATTGTTTTCAGTGGGGTAAAGCCTGGGGGCCCTTGGTGTCTGGTTGCATCGTTCTGTGCACCCATGAAGGGGTAAAGAGCACTCTGTTTTGTAAAGATTTGCAAGGCATTATCTATTTTTAGTCTCATGACTGACTGTCATGCTCTACCTCACCTGTGGTTTCTGAGCCTGGTCGCCTTCAGAGCTTGTGCACCTCCCTCCTGGCTTATCCCCTCCTGAGCAAGGTGAGGGTCCAGTGACTGCAGTGGACTGAGGGGGATTAAACGTCTACCTACCCATGTTGATGTGGTGAGAGAGACGTGTCTGTCCTGCTAAAGTGAAGATTCCTCTGCTGAAGTCATATACTTTCTCTTACCTCCTTTTCTTTATACCATCATAGTTTTAATTCCCACCATCTCCCTGGCACACTTAACTCCATTTTATTTAGTCTCTTGGTACTGTTTTCTGAAAGCAGTGTTTTTTGCTCAAAATTCAGATTTTTAATTTTTTTTTCAAAATTTTATTTAAATTCAACTTCGTTCACATATAGTGTAGTTTTAGTTTCAGGGGTAGAATTTGGTGAAAATTCAGATTTTAAGTAATCCATATTTCAGAGGAGTCTTTTGCTCTCTTCCTATATTTTATTTCCTCTTGGGGAGGGTATGGTTGAGGGTCTCCACTAACCCATGCAGTGGTTGGAGGAGTCAGAAAAAGGCATCCACACTGGGTGAGGTACACCAGAGCACACCGTGCAGTGAGCAGGAAGCTGGCCGGTTGCAATGCCGCTCTGTGCCAACGTTTAGGTCAGATATCGACCACACAGCCCCAAGATCCCTGGGCTTTGGAAGCTGCTGAGTTTCTCTGCTTGCCAACTCCATTGCGCACAGCGGGCTCCCATGCTCTTTCACTGCGTGGTGACTGTGCTGTTTTCTTCCTACTAGCTTTTTCCAGAAAATAATGTTCCCAGAATTAAAATGTAAGCTGTTAATAGACCCCCTAGTGGACAGAAATGTGGATCACCACAACTGGCCCCCTGAGTATGTTGCTCTTTCACTATTTCTCACCCAGGATTCCATGATTTTCATGTAGGTAACCCGTGATACGCAGTAGCTGATCACTAAATGTAGATTGCCACCTCCCATCTCCAAACATGAATGTCAGAAATCTGGAATGGTCAGGATGCATCAGATTTTCAGAATTGACAAGCTATTTGTATTGTCACGAGACATAGGAAAGTTGATGAGAGAAGATGATTTCAAAGGAAAAATTTAAAATTACTTCCTTTCCCTATTTAGTTTGAGGTAATGTCCGAATATCTGTTTGAATGTAGATGTCATGTGAGATTTTTTTTAATGGATCGGATGGTTCTAGTGATGTGCTAGAATTTCTAAATCAAGTTGGGGAAAGAAGATAGCAGGACAGAATTTGGAAATTAGAAGATCTGCCTTCAAATTGAGTGCATTGTAGGATCTATTCTGATCCCTCCCTTGACTTGATTCTTATGGTAAATAGAGTCTGTAGAGCCCAAATCCTTTTATCTGATTTAATATTCAATCTCCCAACTATATAAGATCATTTCTTACTCTTCATTGGCCTAGTTATGGTACTTATAAGAGGTGTTCATGAGCTACTTATTGCAAAGTATGAAGAATTAAGCATGTCCAAATTTTAAATTTTCTCTTTAAAATTTTAAAAATTGTGACCACATATTTAATGTACTTAATGTGTAAATAGCATTACAAAATACAACACACAGGGTAATCAGAGATAATTAGAATTCTAGTCTGTCCTCAAACCAGCAATAATCATATATGTTTTCATTTTTTATGCTAATAAAAATAATACATTCCAACTTTTACTTATTCTCTTCCTTTGTTGTAAGTTTTCCTCTCTTTCCTATTATTCTGTCCTTTATTATTATGAATATTATTCCTAATAATTTCTTCTTATTTATTAGTTTTTGAGTCCTTATAGTAGCAAGATTCTTTGACATCATTGCTGTTGGTGTATAAATCATAAGGGTAAACACTGTGAATCTTGCAATAGTATGATTAAACATTAAGGCATTTCTAATGAGTGTTTGTTTAGAAATATGGTCATATCTTCTCTTCAGTCTGTCTTATTTAATATTTGCTTTGTATAATTGGGTGAACCAGAATACATAAAGAATACTTGCAAGGTCATTTTTGAGTTTTTATTTCTTACATAAAGGACTGTGCAAATATTAGCAGAGTACTTATTGCATTCAAAAACTCAATAAAATATGGTGTTAGTCAAGTTGTGCAGTTTATATCACATATACCTTGTATTTTATTCTGTCAACCACTACTTAGAAGTCATTCACACAGTCATTTTGACTTTTTATTAATACCTAGAATCATTGGGGGCACCTGGGTGGCTCCATCGGTTAAACATCTGCCTTTGACTCAGGTGATGATCTCAGAGTCCTGGGATTGAGCCCTGCATGGGTTCTCTGCTTAGTGAGGAGTCTGCTTCTCTCTCTCCCTCTGCCATTCACCCCACTTGTGCTCTCTGGTTCTCTCTCTCTGTCAAATAAATAAATAAAATCTTTAAAAATATATATCTACAGTCATTGGAATTTAAATTTTATACCCATGTAGTATTAATGGGAAAATGGCGTAAACCCATAATTGATATGACAATTAAATCTGCCGATAAGATTGGTGATCATTTTTTCTCCATTAACAGTTCAGCAACTTATGTAACAACTGAGTGATTCACACAATAGCAAATATGAAAAAGTCAGTGAGAATCTAAGTACCTAGAAAAATATTGAATCTGTATGTAAAAATAGTGTTCATTAAACCACCCTGATTTTAGTGATTTTCCCTGTATATGATATGCTCGTTAGAGTCAATATTTTTAAAAAACATATTAGAAACAAAAAAACAAACTTCTGTTTTATGACGTAGCATTAGATATATTTAAAAATTCAGGGCATAAAATGTTAAAAACCAAAGGGTTTGTATCATCAACCTGAAACATGGCAACTCTTTGGGGTGATGCTATAATGCAACATAAGTGAGAATTAATTTCATTCAAGGCAGTTGTGCTCTCAGACTCACTATTTAGGATTTCCACCCAGAAATGCAATAAGCAAGAGGTGAAATGACCATGCTGCATTGGACTTTTGGACATTAACTGGAAAAAAAATATTAGGTCCTCTGAGAATGTTCTCCAACTCCATAGATGCTTCTCCCTTGCCTTGACTCCAAATCAAGATTTCTTGTAGTGTCTGCTCATGCTGCCCCCATCAGCTTGTTCAGTTCCTGCCTCATTGCAGTAAGCTAGTGCACCTGTAGATGCTGGGGCAGTGGCTGCCATGCTATCATTGGTGAAAATCTAGTCTTACTTAGTCATATATTTTTAAATTCTCTCTTGATTGTCCTTTTCAGTGCTCTCATCAAGCTGAAACTTCCCAGTCACAAATTCTAAACTTGCAGTTTTGAGGATTCCTATTTCATCCAAGTCTCCTCTGTATGCTCATTGGCTTCCAGTCTTCCACAGAGATTCATCGAATCTCCCTCCCATCTTAGGGCATAGTATGCAAGGCCAGGATCGACAGCCTTTCAACAGCGGGGTTGTTTGTTCCTCACTTTTTGTTTACTATTTCATTTTAATATCTTGTAGGATTTTAAAAATATAGGTTGTATGAAAACACCTTTAAAATTAATGAATAGTGATTTCCTTATCTTAAGATTATGATCTTTTTTAATTGTTACAAAAGCAGTTCTTATCTGTTATAGAAAAGTAGAAAATACAAGCAAAGGGAGAAAATAGACAAGGTGCATAAGCCCACCAAACACAAAGGATCACTTTTATACTGTTGTTTATCTGCACATACCTTTTCCTATGCGAATAGCTTTTTTGCAAATGAGTAATTGTTACATAACTGTTTTGTAGCTTAATATATAATTGTATCTAATTAACATCACAGGCACATTTTTTCAATATTCTCAAAAATTATATCTTTTACAATGTAGATAGGATTAGATTCCACTATTTCTTCTCAGAATTTATTTTACTATAGTAAGAAATTTCTCCCTGATTTTTAACAACAGTCTAACATACCTGAATATAAATTTCTTCTGATAAATACTTCATACAAACACATTATAACTAATCACCAGCCCTTACATGTATCCTTGCACACTCTGAACCATTTTCTTTCTTTAAAAAATTTTTAAACTTAAAATCATTTGTTATGTAATACCTTTGCACATTATCTCCTTTAGAGATATGCAAGACTTATCTTCTAAAATAAATTATTTCATAAAGAGGGAGCAATGGAATAAGTCATAAACCATGGTGATGAATTTTCAATTACTTCTCTAACAAAAAACAAAAGCAAAAAGAAATATTCTACATCTGTCCTTAGAGACAACTTTTTCAGTGAATTCAGAAATTCTGTCTCTAATAAAGTAGTTATTTGAGGACCATTTAGAAAAGTAATAAAAGTATAATATAGAAGGTAATATAAGCAGTAGCTTTTAAATTTGCTTTTTTAAATAATAAATCACTGGGAGACAGGTATACACCATCCTGAGAAGCTTAACTTCAGATCTCATATTCACCTTTTCTCCTAATAGAGCTTCCTCTGACAACAAAACATGGCCATATTTCTATGCTCGATTATCATAGCGATCATTTTCTTTATAAGGGATTGTTTTGTTCTCCACTATAGTTCCTGTAGGAAAGGCAGACTTTCTCCATCTCTGTATAATCAGACCTTACTTTGGAACTTGAGACAGCTAAAAACTTTTGTTGGGTAAATCAGTCAATTCCTTCATCTACTAATGAATGACATGTAACAAGAGTTACTATGAATATTTAACAAATAGTAGGAAGGAGAACACTGACATGTATTAAAAGCCAATTAAATGCCAAGCCCTCTGTAAAATCTTTGCAGACTTTATCATTTCATTTTTTTCTGTATTTTTTCTTCTCTAATAATGTCTTAAATATCTCTCTCATACTTTGTATAAATAATTATTAAATAATAAAAACATACAGCAGCCTACATATATTTTATTGTGTATGATATATTTTCATGAACATTTTTATATAGTTTATATATTCATATATACTTATTTATAAAAATAGTTGCTAAAAAGCAAGAAACAACATATCTTGCAACTCTAAGAACCTCATTTATATTTCATATATGCCATAGACACAGCTCAGAAACTCAGATGCAACACTTATGAATATGTATGAAGTATAATTAGCTTGGAAAATGCTGCTTCATCACCTGTCCTGATATTGTTGATGTGCTTCGGTGACTTACTAAGCAATGTTGGAAAAGGAACTGTCCAGATTCCAATGAGTTGAAACAGTTCTGTTCATCCATAACATGTTAGTAGTTTTCATTCTGTTATCCTATCCTATACACTGTTTATGACTGACAGTTGTATGCCATCAGCCCTTTACTTTAATATTTTGGAGTGCTTCTTGAAACAATGAAAACCTATCTATTCCTCCACATCCCTTGAACTCAAACCTCTCATTTCCACTGCCCTTGCCTGAGGTTACAACTCTCTTTACTCTGGCTTATGCTGTTACAATAGCCGATCGGTGTCTCGTTTTTCTCCCACGCACCTGCCCGGTTCATCTTTCTGGTCTAAGGCTCTGACCATACCCTCTTACTCAGAAGCTTTCAATGGCTCCATGTTGCTTATTGCCCAGTGTTTTTAGCCTGACTTTCGAGCTTTCCAGAAATTGACTCTAACCTACCTAACAGCCTTAGTTCTTCATACTGCCCTTCATAAGCTCTACAGTTTTTTGCAACTGAAATACTTGTTCTGTTCTCCACACATCAAAATTCCCTGCCTCGTTGGGGCATCTGTGTGGCTCAGTCGGTTGAGCATCCGACTTGATTTCAGCTCAGGTCGTGATGTCAGGGTCCTGGGATCGAGTCCCACGTCAGGCTCCACGCTTGACAGGGAGTCTGCTTGAGGATTCTCTCCTTCTCTCTCTGCCCCTCCCCCCACTTGTACTCCCTCAAGCTCTCTCTCAAATAAATAATAAATAAATCTTTAAAGAAAATTTCCTGCCTCCTTGCCTTTCCTTACCTGAGCAAGGAGTGGTTGACTAAAAGTCCAGGAAGAAATCATCAGCTTCCTGAAAAGCAGAAAAGACAAAATGCTTGGGAGCAAAGAGAGGTGACATTCATAAATGCAAGAAGATAGCAAATTAGCAACAGGGAAGTCTATCAGCAGCTGGACTTCAGTTGGGGCTCAGTCATGTTGCTGGATAAAGGTGCCAAGTTCCAATGGAAAATCAATAACTCGATAATCAGACTAATCAGAAAAAATGAGTATCCAATATAAGGAATAAAAAAGGTAAAATCAGTACAACTTCTGCAGACAATAAAGGATTTTTAAAAAGAGACAAAATTATTAATGATTTTATGCCAGAAATTCAACAATTTGAATGAAATGGACAGATTCTTTGAAAATTACCAACTACCAAAACTCACAAATCAATAACTTGAATGTCCAGTAAAGAATTTAATTTCTACTTAAAACCTTTGTGTACACACACACACCCACCCACCCACCCACCCAACACACAAATTTAGCCCCAGATGATTTCACCTGTGAATTCCATGTAACATTTAAGGAAGAAGTAACAATTCTTCAGAGAATTGATGAGAAGAAAGTATGTCCCACCTCATCCTATGAGGTCAGTATCACTCTAATACGAACCAAAGACATTACCAAAAAAAAATTATAGATCAATATCCCTCACAAACATAGATGTGAAAATTCTTGACAAAGTCATTATAAATCAAATCTAACCATTTATTAAGATAAGCTACAAACTAGAGGAATATATTTGCAAATTACATGTCTGGTAAAGGATTTGTATCCAAATTATGCACAAATATCTTTCCAAATTCAGTAACAACAAAGAACCCAATAAAAAATTGGGCAAAAGACTTAAACAGATGGAAAATAAGCACAAGAAAGGTGCTCAAGATTATTTGTCACAAGGAAAATGCAAATTAAAACCAAAATGATACACCTATTAGCATGTCTAAATTTAAAAATACTGACTACATCAAGTACTAGCAAGGATGTAGGCAAATATAATTCTCATACGCTGCTGCTGGGAATTTAAAGTAACACAAATAATTTGGAAAACAAGTTGGTAGTTTCTTAAAAACTTAAACATACTACTATATCATCTAACCACTCCACTTCTAGGTATTCACTCCAGGAGAAAATGAAGGCATATGTTTATATAAAGATTTATACACAAATGCACCTAGCAACTCAATTTAGAATAGTCAGTGCTGGAGATAACCCAAATGTCCATCAAGAGGTGAAGGAATAGACTGGGGCATATCCATCTAATTAAAAAAGGATCACATATTGATACACAATGTGGACAGAGGTTGAAATAATTATGCTGAGCGAAAGAAGCCATACAAAAAAGAGAACAAACTAGATGAGTCCATTTATATACAAGTTTATAAAATGCAAATTAACAGTGATAGAAGAGCTGTGTTTGTGTAGAGATGCAAGGAAGTCAAGGAAGGGTGGAAGGGAGAAATTAAAAAGAAATAGATAGTTCCTTTGCCTTGATTGTCATGACTGTTTCATTGGTGCCTGTATGTCAAAACTTATCAAACTGTAAATTTTAAATATGTGAAGTTTACTTATGCCTCAGTTAAACCCTTGAAACGTGTAAAAAGGCAGACAAAAAGTGAATATTGGTCACCACTGTTCATAGTCCCTCAATTTCTCCAGCTCAAACTTAAGCCTCTTTCCATGTTGTCTCACCCTTCTCCCTCTTTTCCTCTCACTTCATTTCATTATTTTCTTCCTTGCAGCAAATCAACTTTCTCTCCCTTCCTTTCCCCCCATGACTCACTTTGCATATCCAAGATTAGGTTTAAAATTTTGGTTGTTAAATGCTTGCCAGATTATATTCTTGCAGAAAGACATTCACATTTCAAGGCTGTGGGGAAAGCACTTCCTTCCTTCCTTCCTTCCTTCCTTCCTTCCTTCCTTCCTTCCTCCCTCCCTCCCTCCCTCCCTCCTTCCTTCCTTCCTCCCTCCCTCCCTCCCTCCCTTCATCTCTCCATCCCTTCTTCCCTCCCTCTCTCATAGCTTCCCTCATACCGTCCTTCCTTCCTTTCCCATCTTTGCCTAATTTCATCTAGTACTCTGACCCATCATCAGGGTGACTCAGGATCATCAATACCAACTTCAGTTTTTTTACTACCATGATATTGGCATCTACTGAAACCTACTTTATCCCTATCCAAATTGATTTGGACTCCTGAGCTTTAAATTTTTTTCCTCTACTTGATAGTTTCTTCCTCATTGTCAGATTGTCAGCTATCACTTCTGCTGTTTTCATGTGTCTATTTAGAGAATCTTCATCCTTCTTTCTTTGTAATTTCCTTCCTCTGATCTGTTTGATCCAGAAAACCTGTAACCAAGGGAGTAAGAATGGCATGGAAATTTGTAACAGATGTGGAACCTGAGTAGGTAACTAAGGCTTTTTTTTTTTTTTTTTTTTTTTTTTTTGAGTAAGGTACACTGGATTTGCGCCACTTATACTGATGTTCTTTCCCTTTTCTTTCTTTCCTTTTTTTTTTTTTTTTTGAGATAAATGACACTATGTGATGTTAGTGTATCTAATTTCCAAGGGAAACTGTTGGACTAAGAATTTCTGTGTTCTCAGTTGAAGAAACTGTCCGTTTTCCATAAAATAATTTTCTGGGGTTATCAGACAGCTCTTTTTGCAAATGCAGGCTATATATGCACACTGTCCCTTTTTATTTATGTAGATGTATCTAATATGTCCTTTTGTAGTTATCTTGGTATTATATAATCAATCTGTTCCATGAACAGTGGAGATGTTAGTATAACACCTGAAAATAAATGTTACCACAACAGTCATGAGTTCTATGATCTTTCCTAGTTTAATGCTTAAATAATGTGACTGATAAAAAAAAATGTGACAGAGGCACTGCAGGTATCTTTTGGAGTGTTATGTCTACGTTGTGTCTACATTATGTCTACATTATATCTATGTTATCATAACCTGAATTCAGCTTCCTAACTTCAGCAGTAAGTTTAGCATTCTCTAGCTCTTCTTGCACCTGAAATACTTTTCCAATTTAAACTTTACACATAAGATCCTATTTGATTTATCTCTTGGTATAACTGTATTACATGATGGTTGCTAAGGAGCAAACACTATTAAAATGTATCACTAGACTTTAAGTTAAATGATCCCTTTCCCATATCATCCTGCTGTCTTTGTGTCATCTTTTTTTAATCCAAGCCTCAACAAATACATCTTTGCTAGGAGATGATTGTAGCTCGGAGATTGTTATTTAGAAGATTTTGTTTTGCTGCAGTACTTGGAGACGTGTTTTTAAAAGGAGCAGTGTTCTTCCTCATTTGAAGGGGACAAGAACCACTTCCCCACTTATCACACAACTCAAGTAAAATGTGCTTAGGGATAAAGTCAGTAGAGGTATTGAGTTCTTAATTTGCTCGACCATTCTATAGCATTCAATACTGACCAGTTATGTCCTTGCAACACTGCCAACCATCATACTTTGAGCCACTTCTGCATCTCTTGGCTTCCGTAATGTCCTGCTCTCCTGGTTTCTCTTTGGCCTCTAGAATTTCAATTTCAAGGTAATTTCAATTATCTTGCCAGTGCCTCTTGCTGTACCTGCCCCTTAAATGTTAAGATTCCTAAGGTTTCTATTCTAGCTCTTCTTCTCCTCTCCCAATAAACAGTCTCCTGACTTTAATCGCCAGTAGGTGCTGATAATTTATAATTCTGTGTCTGTAGCCCAGAATGCTTTTCTGAAAGTAAACTCTGTGTACCGGCTTCCCACCAGATATGTCTACTCCATAGTTCTGTGGGTTTTGATATGTGACACTTCTTTTTCCCTCCACAGGCAACAGGTCCTCAGGGTTTACTAAGGGAAGATGCCAAAGAGTCTCTTCAGAAAAGCTTTGGGATTCTTAATGAAGCCAAGAAGTTAGCAAATGCCGTTAAAGGTTAGTGACCTCTCTTTGTTATTATTTCAGGCTAATCGTAGTTCTATTTGGTGGGATATTTTATTACACTATTGGAAAAGTGGAATTGTTTCACTAGGGTTTTTATGATCGTTTTTATTATCAGGATTTAATGCAAGTAAACTGTTTCACCAGTTTTATGACATTTTGTCATCACATCTCATTTTGCATTGGGTAATATTTCATAATTTTTAGACCTAACTTATATAGCATCATTTCACCTATATCTAAAGTACAGTGATTTTTAAATTAGAGTATAACAAGTTTTTAAGAGTACCAAACCCCACTTGTTTTGGCTTCAGCAATGACACAAAGGAATGAATTAGGCAGATGTAGTATAAATGTCCTTATGAAATTTTCAATTTGTTAGTGGTCACATTTCCTGAAAAGTATTCACACTTTTTAAATACATATTTCTTGTATTTTCTTCCTAATTCAATCATCAAAGTGCATAAAATATCTACTCCAATCCATAATGGGTTTTGCATTAAATATGTATTACTCAATATAGCTGCTCTCTAGGTAAGCTATTATATTTATTATTTCATTCGAATATCTCCAGTTTCTCTCTGCAGCCTCATTCCTTACCATTTTCTGGCTTGCATCCATCTCCCCAACCTTCCTGAAATATTCATGGCCCTTCCAAAACATACTACTCTTCCAAGCCTCCATATTTCAGAGTGTTAATCCTTCTCTTTGGAATACCTCTCCATCTTTCGTTCTTTTTTGTATAATTACCTTTTACCAGACCTTCAAGATCGAGCTCAGATGTCATCTTCTCCAGGAACATCTACACCCCATCTGAACTACATGCCCCTTCTCACTGCCTACCTTTCTCAGACTTGTCAAACCATAGCCGTGTACTTAGATTTCATCTTCTTGATGGGGTCTTCTTTTAAGCTTTGTTTTTCTAGTGTATAATATCATAGGGACTAGCTCAAATCAGGAAATCAGTGTATTTTTGAAAAGAATGGAATGACATTGGCCTTTACTAACCTTAGAAAGAAAAGTTTTATAAGCCTTTATATTTGTCATGCTTTAACTAAAATTGCTGTGGTCTGTAATAGAGGCTGATAGGAAATTACAACTTCTGTCATCCATGTAGATGGCATTTTGATAGTAAAACGCTCTGGACTGTGTGTCACGGGTGAAAAAAAACCCGTGTACGTAATTTTGTGCAGGAGCTTGCTCTTAGTCTCAGATGAAGAGTAGCTATAGAGTCAAAACCTGTTTTCCTCTTGGGCAAGTGGAGCTGATCCCATGACTTTGTGGCCACTCCTTCCCACGCAATGCCTTTGCCCAAAGCTTGGAAGGATTAAGGTGAGGTGAGTGAGGTTAGGTCATGCGAGTGCAGAGTCAGATCTTATTTTATTTGAAAAGTTTAATATTTTGTTCATCATTGATCTTTTTTGAATCCATTTTAATTTTTTAAAATGCTGCATTACAATATTTTTGATTAGTGAGTGTTTTGGTGTCCCTTTAAATTTTCCACCTGAGGTGAATGCCTGAGTTGTCTCCCCTCACTCGCTGCTCTGCCCTCACCTCTATTTCCCCAAAAATATCGTCGTTATAAAAATGAAGAAAGAATTCCATTTCCAGAGATTTTTTTTTTCTCTAAGAAAAAAAGAAATCTGAAGACAGGCGGTGGAAAGGGTTAGGAGACCGAAATGTTCATTAGTTTAAATGTCTTTTTTTGTACTTCAGGTAGTACATTATTTAAAGTAATGAAAACCCACAAACTACTCAAGTAATAATTTCTCCAAAAATCCAAGCCAAGGCTCTGACGGAGATGGGAATGTTTTCTTGCTACATTATGACATTCCCCTGATTTGTGGCCAATTACACAAGTTATAAAATGGCTGTTAATCAGGGATATGCCATATATTACCACCAGGAACTGCTGAAATAGGCCCTACAGAGCAAAACTCTTGACAGCAGCTATTAAAATAGAGATTTAGTCATTTCCCTTTCTCTGGTGCCTGGAGTTAGAAGGAATAAAAATGGTGAGGCCAGTCTACCCTCCATATTTCTAGTTTGTTACTTGGTTCAGTTCAGTACAATCCGGTGAGTTCATGCTTTAGTCACGAATGACTTAGTGCTGCTCCCTGCCATTTTTATGCTGTCCTTGCCTTGAGGGAGTCTGAACTTGCCAGGAGCAATTTGTTTTGCTTTTTAATTTTTGAATATACATTTGTTAAAAGTCAATTTGCCCTTGTACGCATTTGAAATTTGAAACCAGTCTACATTGCACTGATTGAATGTCTACAGAGGTAAAAATCATTTCCTTGATGGATATGGAACTTGGGACAAATTGATGATTGAGAGAGTTAGAATATGAATTAATACCAGCAGGTGAATTAATGCTCCCTTGCAGATTGACAAGAAAGTTTGTCAATCAACTGGCCAGTTGAAGTTCTCATGGAATGTGTACAAGGGGAGGAATGAAGCAGATGATGGTATATTAGAAGCCTGAGAATACTAAGATTTTACAATTATATACCTTATATAGAGTAACTTCTCAATATTATTTGCTTCTTAATTTATCCCTAATATTTGTCTTTGCCCAAATAAGTGAAATCATTCAATCACTTAGGAATAAATAGGTAACGTTTCTGTAAATCAGATGACACTCTTGTGAAATAAAGAGATTCAATTCCCAAACGCAAAAATAATGACTCAGTGAGTTGCACGACATGTGGTACAGTCCAGCATAAAAAACAGGGCCAAAATTATTCCACACATTATCTTTTGTCAAATTAATCAATACTTTTCTTCTATACTATGATCCTCCAAACACTCAGGCATTCAGTCCAGACAAGTGTATCAGAAATGCTCTACCTTCATGAATGTAATACAGTTTCATTGACTAACCTGGTAAGATTCTGTTGTTATTTTAGATTAGGAAAAAAAAAAAAGAATAAACAGGAATACAATGCTGTTAAGCCAAAATATGAGGTGGGAGTTAAATTTTGTCCAAAGCCTTCTTTCATTATTAAAGATATACTCCTTTGGAGTTCACATATTAACATTTAGCAGAATCTGCCTTTCTGAAGATAAACACATGTGAAAGACAAAGAAAATCTGTTGCATGGACAAAAAACAATTTTGGATTAAATGGATGAAATCAAGCGTGGATCCCCTAGCTGACCATAGTCTGGAGAACAAAACAATCTTTTCCCATAGATATTCTGATTCCTCCTACAGAGCTGTACTTCTTCCTTTGGAGCGTGAATAAAGAACATCAGGATAATAAAAGCAGGCTGGAGTTGGTTTAGGAGTTAAAATGAAAAGTGACAAAGTAGTGGCAAATGTGGAAAGGTAGGAACTATTGGACCAGACAGTACTTGTCTTACGCAAAGGTATTCAAATTCAAGTTCTTTTAGAATACCTTGCTGGCCAAAACACAATGAGCCCTCAGGCCCACAGTCGGGCTTCAGAACTTGTCCTAGTGGCACCATAAGTGGGTTTCAACATCTGGCCATTTTGTTTTCTCATTACACTCGCCGAAGAGAAAATTCGCCTCTATTCTGGTATCTTAAGTCTTTGGAGATGCTGCCACCAGACAACCCCCCCCCTTCCGTCCTCTCCTCAGACTTCTCACTGTGACCCTCTCTCTAGTGGGAGGAAGAGCACATTCCGCGGCAGCTGACAGTTACTGAGGGCCTGTCAAGCACTGTGCCTGTGATGAACAAGACAAGGTTTCTCAGTAACATGCCTCCCTGCAAACCTGCCCATTGAGTGATCTCAGAGATTTCCATGCACGGTCACTTTAGTGCACGTGTCTGGGCAGAAGAGGCAGAGATAGGACACATCCCAAACTTGTGACAGCAACTGGAGAAAGGGAAGCATGGAAGTAAATTCATGAAAGAGAGCTAGAAATACAAAAAAGTGGCAAAACTGGGCATAGTACCCTCATCGAGTCAATAGACAAGAGGCTGGGGACAGGAATATGGTTCTCACTTTCACCTGGCTTCCTTCCTTATGCAGCTGTCCTTGCTTCTGCAAGGGCCCAGGTTCCTGCCCTGGGTCATCGGGTTGACTCAGGGGATAGACTCTTTGGAAATCTTAATATTTGGAAATATTAAGTAGGCAAAGGACTATATAGGTGGGTGAAAAGGTGTAGTAAAGTGACTTAAGGGAGATTGTACCTCTTATGTTCTTAAAATATCCAAAGATGACAATATATAATGTAATATGATAAAATTGAAAAGTGTGTAAAATAGTCATATATTATGTAACTTGGTAAGTTTGGCCACCTCTCATATGTAAAACAAAATCATTTGATTTGAAGAAACACAAACAATCTTGAACACACTGCATTTGTATAGTGGGATCAACTCTTTAGCCCACATTAGTCTGGCTCCAAAGCTTGATGCTCTTACTCACTGCTGGACAAAAACACCATGCTTCTGCCATAGTCCAGAGGTGACACAGTGACATTCATGATCCTAACAAATGCTTGAAAAATGAGTAAATGGATAAATACCCCAATGCAGCTGAAATCTCTCATCATCAAGAAGGTCACAATCAAGATATTTTACATGACTTCATGCCAATGCCTTGCCTATTTCAAACTTTCTACTTCAGAACTACACAGATAAATGTTGCAGAGATTAACCTGTTCTCTAGTTCAGAAGGTGCCTCGACAACAAAACATGAAGCGTATTTGTAACAAATGGAAGTTATGTGGATTAAATTCTTCTTTTACAAAGAAATCCTAAAGAGAGGATATTCCTTCATTTTTTTGGTAAAGAAGCAAATCAGAAGTGATAACAAGTCCATCAAAGTAATAGTTCATAATAAGACAAATGTCATAGTAATCAAGGAGTTCGTTGCAAAATATTATCCGGATGGCAGTTTGGCAGTAGATTCCATTTAACCAGACCTCTCCAAAATTAGGAGCCAGTCTGTGAATTTCACCCTGTGAATGAGAGATTCTCTCAAGGTATTTGTGCCTAAATAAAAAATAAGAATTGCATTTGAAGAACTTAACTAGATGAGTTTCTTTTTCTTTTTTTTTTTTTAAGATTTTATTTATTTGTTTGAGAGAGAGAGACAGAGATAACGAGAGAGAGCACAAGCAGGGGGAGCAGCAGGCAGAGGAAGAAGCAGACTCCTTGCTGAGCAGGGAGCCTGACATGGGGCTCGATCCCAGGACTCCAAGATCATGACCTGAGCTGAAGGCAGTCGCTTCACCAACTGAGCCTCCTGGCACCCCTAGATGAGTTTCAGTAGTCAAAGAGAACATTTCATTAAAATCTATAATAAGCATTCAGATTTTATCTCTTAACGATGCTCCCTTTGCTTTGCTTTGAAAGAAAACTTCCCCTCTGAAGCCATGTATTCTCAGATTGTCCCATAGTTTGGTGACCAGGAATTTTTAGACCTATGGAGACTTATGAGAGGTGTTCTTCATTGTAAGGAAGGAAGGGGTAATTATGAAAGCATTTAGTTGAAACGTATTTCAACATCATTGAAAACTGGTAAATACACCAGGGCAATCATCAAGCCAGTGTGAATTATTTTGTTACCATTTACTGCCAGTTGTAAATCCAGTATATTCTCATATATCCACAGATTAATTTCTTGTATCAGTCATATGAAGGAAGGTGCTATCTTCATTTTATACACATAAAAAGGGAAAGAAATAGCATTTGAACCTCATCGTTCATCTCTCAATCTTACAATGATATCATTGCACTGCACTACATTTTTAATGACAAGAATTTTGTACAAGAAGACGATGATGAAAGAAATAACAGCTTTGAGATATTACATAACATAGTTCAAAGTTACCAGCTCTAATTTAACTAAATTGTAATTCATATTCAGCACAGCATCAGGAACATGGTAAATGAGTAAGTGTGTAGTCTGGGTGGTAGAGACTTACAACTCTGGTGAGTTTCATTTTGGGTATGTCTATCCTCCACGGTCAGTGGGTAGGCAACAAAGGGAAATGATATTGCTAGGAATGGTCACAGTCGACCTGACCACCCTGCTCCTGTCTCTCTCACTGTATGAGCTCTGTCTCTGCTAAACCCATTGACCTTTGTGTTCTAATGTGTGAGGACAGGATGGGAAGGGGAGAATCAAAGCAGAAAAAGCATGTGTGTGTAGCCTTTGAGGTTTGGTGGATGTGATATCTGGAGAGAAGATAAAGAGAATGTCTTAACTACAGCTACTGGGTATGAGAGCTGAAGAATGAGATGAAATCCTATAAAATGTCGCAATGAATTATAAATTGGATCCTTCTCTTGTTCTCCAAAATTTACAACTAAAGAATTGTGTTGGGTGTTCTTGAACTATTAATAATTCTGTTTCTTTGGTCATGTTACAGTTCAAACTGGGCCAAATGCAATCTTCCTTACAAATCAGCTATAGATACACTCTGCCTCATACCTCTTTTCATTGACAGCCAAGTGCTTCTTTTTCAAGCTTTTCATTGCAATAGTTTCATAAGTTTTCCATTTTGAAATCTGCAATACTTTTCCGTATACAGCTTTTACTCACCTAACTCTATTGACAAAGCTGTAAAGTGTTTAGATTTGGTTTTGTGAAATTCCAGAAACTACTTTGGAAAAAAATGATCAGAGTGTAAGAAAGGATCCCTCAAGAAGGAATCCAGATCAAATGGGTGAAACATAGATATCAGAGTGGGGCTAGAATATTCACATTTGGACCTCCCAGTACAAAAAGCAGAGGATCGAAATGACTGCTTTGGAGCTTGAGAGACAGAAGCAACAACGTTCTTCGGATCAGTCTTTCTTCTGAATAATTAGCCTGACTGTTCAGCCAGTATTTGCCGTTCAAATGCATAAAATAGTATAAACCGAGTGATGCCCTTTAAATGTTTTTTTTTCACTGTACATGAAGATCTTGCTTACGAGAACATTTTGAATGCTTCATTATTTAAAAAATCAGATTTAATCAAGAAGCTAAGAAATAAAATTTGTACTGTTCCATTTCCTTAGTTGATGAAGACTTCCCAGGTAATATCAAAAGAGCAGCCCCTTATTCTCAAGGAATGTATATAGCCATCACAGTCATAATCAGACTGGCTTTCTTTCTGAAAGCAGACTTTCGCTAGCCTATCCAAAGATTTTATTTTAGTACCAACAGTTGAAAATAACAGAAGTATTAAAAGAAAGATGAATCGTGATTGACAGAGGAGAAAATCTAATTACTTGGAAAGTATATTTTGAGGCACTAGAATTGAAAATAATAACATCTTAGTGACTGAAATGGACATATTGGTGTTTTCGAGCCGTGCTTCGCTAGGATATTTTATGCTTTGTTTTTCAGTGATGTCAGATCTTTGCCTTGGATCTTAAAGGCAGACTCATTAAACTGTAGTATGTGCTTACATTACTTTTGTATAACAGTGGTTTAATCTGTCTGCCTATAAAAGCCTTATATGAAATGAAGTGGCTCATTAATATGTTCAGTCTTCTTTTTCACATCCAGAGTACTGAAAGTTAAGAATCCTTCATCCATCTTCCTTTCCCTTTGCTCTTCCTCCCAGGTGAAGTCCAGTAAAGGCAGGGATCCTTCTCTAGCTGACAGGGAGTGGTTCCGCTCAGTTCCCCTGAGAAGTCAGGTGCACTGCCTTTGTGGGCATTTGATACAAGCAAATCAAGGCCACTCTGGCTCTAGTGTGTGAGACCTAGTCTCTCCTGGCCTGCCCATGCTGGGTACCAGGAAAGCGATGAGAACAGCAGTCTTGGTGGTGGCAATAAGTTGCCCCAGTTCAGGTTGCTTTAGTCATTTTTTATTGTTTTATTGTTGTTGTTTTGTTTTGTTTTTAACTCTTTTAAATAAAAGAATAGAAGTATCTGCCCAGAGGAAGCAGTTTAACTAGCACGACCTCCATGGTGGTGCCCATGCCACCATGAACCCCCTTTCTTGTTCCATTCCTAGTTTCTGTCTGCTGTAAGTACTGTCAGGATTCTCTCGTATGTTCTACCTCACCTACCTAACAGCAGATCCCACCCTGACAAATTTGTGCGTATGTGTCAACATATGTATTGTGTGCCTTGCTCATTTTCATAAAAAAGATCTCAAGGATCTTTTTTTTTTTTTCTATCTGTACCTCCAAATAAAGATCTAATGAACATTCTGGAAGATACACATTGATATAGTTTCCCAAGTATATCTGTAGGCTACATTTCTGGCAGTGCAACCGCTGGGACAAATACATGTCTATTTAAAATTCTAATAAATGTATTAAATTGCTCTTCAGAAAATGGCGTCAGTTTGCATTTCCACCAACACTCTTGCAAACACTTGGTATTATCAGACATTTGACTTTCCCAGTCTGATAAATGAGAAGTGATCTCTTACTCTTCCTTTGCTTTACAGTTTTTTAAGTATGATAGTCAAAGGTGCTTGATTTTAATTTGGTAACTCATTATTTGTATCTTTTTTATTGTAATCTACCTATTCCTATTTTTCTCATTATTCTTAAAAATGTGGAACTCGGTACATCTGCCTGTCATTTTGCATGTGGGCATTACTAATTTTCTCTAAATATTCCAGCTTGAGTGTGAATACAGTGCTTGCATGAGGCTCACAGTTTTCTTTTACTGTGGCCACGTGTTTAAGGCAACAAAGGAGAAGATGAAAGGAGAGGTAGGGAGAAAAGAAGCAGGGGCGTGGCGGGGGGGGGGGGTGCGGGGAGGATGGGAAGCAGGTCTGGATGTGGGAGAGCACCACTAATATGCTCAGCTTATTCCTGGTTTTGACTACCAGTCCCTAGCAGAAAGCAGCAGTTAAGAGCGCAGTTTCTGGTATGAGCCTGCATGGATTTGAATCCCAACTCCACCATTTACTCACTGTGCAAATTTAAGACATTTACTTCAATTCTCTAAGCTTCGGTTTCCTCATTTGTAAGTGGGTGTTGATAATAGTAATGTATCTTGAAGTTATTGTGATGGTTAGAACACTAAACATAGAACTTACACATACAGACCGCCGTTCATTACTATCACTAAATGTCTGCCAGTCCAGGCCAAGAGGGCACCCCCTCTTTCCTAGTCCTTTCTCAGTGTTCCTCTTTAATTGAGGACTCTGTCCTTTATTTACATTTTGCATTTCTGTAGAGCTAAGTTAAATGATCAGCATGCATCTCCCCAGGAAACAAATATTATGGCAAAAAAAACTATTTAAGATATTTTTTAAAGAAACGATCTGCTTTATCCAGTCAGGAAAGGTGAAAAGTATTATAGGAAGCACAGAGTTTTATATCTTTCATTTATTCAATTCCACTGTTCACTAATAAATAGTGTTAAAAAAAAAAAAAAAAAAAGATTCAGGGGCGCCTGGGTGGCACAGCGGTTAAGCGTCTGCCTTCAGCTCAGGGCGTGATCCCGGCGCTTTGGGATCAAGCCCCACATCAGGCTTCTCCACTATGAGCCTGCTTCTTCCTCTCCCACTCCCCCTGCTTGTGTTCCCTCCCTTGCTGGCTGTCTCTATCTCTGTCAAATAAATAAATAAAATCTTAAAAAAAAAAAAAAGATTCTGTCTTAAGATACATTTGCAGTTTGATGTGTACGTAAGCAAAATTTCTCAACTTCTGTTCTTCCACCAACAGATTGGATCTTTGTTTTCTTTCCCTTCAAAGGTTTCATAGCTTTTACCCTATATAATCGTTACACTCAAACTCTGAACCTCTCAGTTGCTGTCATAATACAAAGTAACCAAAGTTTGGACAATGTTAAAAACTAGTGGAAAGAAGCTGAAAAATTTACATTTGTAATATTAAATTATCTCCAGTAAGTGATTTTTTTTAATGTTAAAGAAATCATGCTAACGTAGCAAGAAAAAACCTTTAAAAAGCCTGTTTGAGAGCAATTTATAAAATATTGTTTTCTCTATTTAACAAAAATACCACTTTTTCAGCAATGCACTAGAAGTTGTTTTTTCATTCGTTTTTAAATATGTATTAATTGGACATTTACTGAAGTTGGGAGATTCTACTTAGCAATCTTATCTATCTGAGAGTTTTAAAAGTAATCCAGTGGGGGCACCTGGGTGGCACAGCAGTTAAGCGTCTGCGTGGCACAGCGGTTAAGCGTCTGCCTTCAGCTCAGGGCGTGATCCCGGCGTTATGGGATCGAGCCCCACATCAGGCTCCTCCGCTATGAGCCTGCTTCTTCCTCTCCCACTCCCCCTGCTTGTTCCCTCTCTCGCTGGCTGCCTCTATCTCTGTCGAATAAATAAATAAAATCTTTAAAAAAAAAAAGTTAATCCAGTGATCCATTTTGGTAATAAAATTGTTAAAATAAGTAACATTAATGGGAATAATGTCATCAAGAGGGCATCATTACAAATTCAGTAAGAGATTGATTGTTTTGCAGGTTTTTTTCTCCATAGAAAACCCTCAAATTAAATCAAATAAAAATCAGATACCAAGAGGAAAGCATAGCTGTTGAACATGTTGAAGAGGGAAATGGTCATTTCATAATCACCTATTTTATATTATCTGAAATGTATTTATTGATAGATGCCTATAAATTAAAGGAATTAAATTAGTTTTCCTGCTTTTTATAAACCTTATATTAAAATAATCTGAAATTACATATCTGTATCAGAGATGTGTAAACTCAGAGATGATTGAAATCGTTTCATTCTTTTTTGTTTTCTGTTCACAGAAAATGATGACTATCTGAATGGCTTAATTACCAGATTAGAAAATGCAGATGTTAGAAATGAAGATCTCCTGAGAGCTTTGAATGACACTTTGGGGAAGCTGTCAGCCATTCCAAATGGTAAGCATTTGGGACACTGCAAACTGTGTCAGTTGACCTAAACTCTTAAAAAATGTTCTAATGTTTGCCATCTTTTCTGACATTACACTTGGACTGTTGTCAGGAAATTAGATATTGGTTTCCTTACTTCAGAATTTTTCTTTGTGGGTTTGAGAAACGAAAGCATACTTCACTCTGTGATATTTCTTATGCTTTGTTACCCGAGCTGACATCCATAGGTGTATGTTGCAAAAAGGAAACTATAGCCATCTTATTATACGGTTCTTCCACGTGTCAGCCCGAAAAGTCTTCTTTCTAATAAGGTTATTATTATTAGAAGTAATATTATTCATAATCTCATATTAATAGGAAGAAAGTATAAAATCACACGGGTACTGTTCTCTAAAATGTTGGTCTACTATAAAGTCACAGGTGATTATAATACATACGTAACAGACGAGAGCCTTTCCCCTCATGATTCTTTGTTTTTTTTTTTTTTAGTACAGTTGACACACAATGTTACATTATTTTCAAATGTTCAACATAGTGATTCAGCAAGTCTATAGGTTATGCTGTGCTCGCCACAAGTGTAGCTCCCATCTGTCTTGCTACAACGCGATTACAGGATCATTGACTATATTCCTTGTGCTGTGTATTTATTTCTATGACTTACTCATTCAGTAACTGGAAGCCTGTATCTCCCACCCACCTTCACCCATTCTGCCCCTCTCCCCACAGCCCTCCCCTCTGGCAACCATCAGCACATCTTTCTTGGCAATGTTCAGTTCCTTAAGTGTTTCAGCTTTGAAAATATTAACAGCTGAACCATGTCTGTAGTATCTTCCTACCTATTACAAGTACTTGAAGTTATTGTTTGGTATTAGTTCCTAAAAACACGATTCTTTATATTTTTAATAACATGATACAATAATAACAGTTTGCTAATGTTTATGGAGTGCTTACTCAGTATGCTTCTAAGTGAACGTAATCCTTACAGTGATCTTACAAAGTGAATAGTGTTATTCCCACTTTACAGGTGACAAACTGAGACACAGTAGCATGCTAAGTGAAATAAGTCAGAGAAAGACAAATACCATGTGAATCACTCATATGTGGAATTTAAGAAGCAAAACAGAACACTGAAGGGCATTGTTAAAAGCGGCGTATATGAGATTCAAGCTCCCCAGTTTAACTCTGGAGCCTGTGGCCTTAACCACTAATCTACACATACTAGTAGGCATCTACATTTTCAGTACATGTTTTTATACAAATTATGATCAAGGAAGCTAATGTATACATTTATATAACACAGGAAATATTAATGATTTCTACTTTTTTCTAACATTACCCAAAAAAAACAAACAAACAAACAAAAAACGAAAAAACAAAACCTAACTGTCCAGGATTGCTTGTCGTCTCCCTCAGTAGTAAGGTACTGAGGTACATAGAAAATTTCCAATGCTGAAAACAAATGTAAGTACAAAAACACGTGGTCTAAAATACCTGAGAGTCTCTCTCTACCTGTAAGTTGAAGTACATTCATTCATCATTCCCCCTTCGGAATGTGCAGATTAAATCTTGACCCTAGTTTTGATGAAACTATGAGTTGTGGATAAATTTCTCTCTCTAATATGTTCTGCGGCAAATCACGATATACCCTTACACAATGAACATTTAGAGTAATCACTTTGTTATCTTAAGAACTAATCAGGTCTTCATAGCAAAGGTCCCTGAGAAAATTTAATTTAGCTAAAAATTTACTTCATTCGCTGCAACTGAATGAGACAAAGTTCAGCCTTTCCCTTCGTGCGTGTGTCCCTGAGGTGGGCCAGCTGCAGCCTCCCTTTGACAAGCATGGAGGAAGCCACTAACTCCAGACCCTTTGCTTTGTTCCTCCTACCCTCGCCTGCTAACAGACACAGCTGCTAAACTGCAAGCCGTTAAGGACAAAGCAAGACAAGCCAACGACACAGCAAAAGACGTATTGGCACAGATTAAAGATCTCCACCAGAACCTTGACGGCCTGAAGAAAAATTACAATCAACTAGCAGACAGCGTAGCCAAAACAAATGCTGTGGTAAAAGATCCTTCGAAGAACAGTAAGATCTCCTTTTTCATTTTGATTATATCATGTGTTTCTTCACACTGTATAAGGACCCTAGACTCCTAACTCTTAGACGTGAAGGAGACCCCACAGTGACGTTGTCTGCTCTCCTCATACACTGGGCTCCAGAACCAGAATCCAAGTCCCCAGGCTCTGTACTAGTGCCTTCTTCAGCCACATTTTTTCCAGTCAAGAGGATATTAGGAATTCTCAAAGTCTGCATGATTTTTGGTATAGGGATGCCAAATACTTTTCTTTTGCCAAATACTTTTTTTTAATCCTTCAGTATAATTGAAAATACGGTTGTACTTGGGAAATTACATCCTCTGAGCTAGTGAAGTTCTGTGGAACATGGAGGTGAAGGAGCACACTTACCAGCAGGCCTGTTAGAACAGGATATTAAAATGCTATCAACCTGAAATGCATTAAATTTTGAAAATGTTAATATTTTATTATTTAAATTTAAATATTTAAATTATTTAAATATTTTCAGGGAATTAAAGTATCTAGTTTATTAGGAATATTTCTTCACATCTTTTGTATATTGCATTAAATGATATCAAGTTAGTAAGCATTTTACTGAGAAAATATGGTAGAACTTCATATAATGATTTTAAATTATTAACCGTAGTCAATAAACATGATGATTTTTTATAGTCTTTTTTCCATTCTGTGAAGTGATACAATGTTATCTTAGTATGTGAGTTCACCAAAGGAGATGCTTGATTTTTTGTACTTGTCACTCTCAAGAGACTACCCCTCTATTTATATACCAACATTTCCATTGGATATCCAAATGTTTGCAGCGTGAAATAAGAAAAACACTGTTATTGATGTTAGGGGTTCTATAAATCAGGTGCTGATTTCTCAGCACCATTGCCTCAAATCAAATGCTAATGATGCTACATTTAAAATAATAAATACTACTAGCATGACTCCTTAAAGAGCAAAGAAGAGTGCAAACATATGTAACATGCATTTCAGAGCTAGGAAGGATTTATACTTTGCCATTTCTTCAAACAAGAAAAAGAGGCCATACAATCTTTTTTTTCTTTCTCATTTTTTCTTTTATAAACTCAGAGAGAGCTAGCTGTTCTCTGTAGCTCAAAGATTCCATTCAAATAAATGGTCCCAATGCATGCCAGATGACTGTATCTCCCCCCAAATAAAAATAAGTTTTTAAGTTAATATCATTCTCTTATTTTATAAATGAAAATATTATTTCATTCAATTTCAGATTGATTCTCAACTCATAGTGGCCTCTTCATAATATTTATCTCTAACTTTTTGATCCTACCCTCCATCTAGAGATAGTTACCTGTAATATGAATTAAACTGGGTCTGTTTTCTATCTTATTAGAACATCATAATAAAGTGTCTTTCAGTATGAACAATAGCCTGCTAACTGACTTGTATTTGTGGATTTTTATTTGATCACACGTGTTTGACTTAAAATAGGGTGTATTTGTAATTAGTACCTGTTGTGAAAAGTACCATGTTTTGATAATCACTGCTTTATAAAATCTATAAAAATATTTCCTCATGAATTTTCTCATTTCTTTTTGTTTTGCTTCCATATGAAATTACCTGCAGAAATCAGTATGTATTTGCTTCCTTGCATACTTTTCAGTAGCTTTACGCTTGACTGCCTATTGCAAATGCTTCAGCTTTGCATGTTACCATGTTTTGGTATTGGTTTAACCTTATATATAGCTATTCTTTCCAGTGTCACAGTATTAAGACTAGTTATATGAAAAAAAAGACATCTTCTTTTACAAAAAGTTAGCATGTGGATGTATATGGTATAAAGTGCTTTCAATTGTGTTATAGAAATTAGTGAAATACCTGTATGATACCAACAGAAAAGTAGAAAACAGAATTCTTCCACAGAGTGAACTCAGTTGTGATTCTTCTGATAACACAGCCACTGAAGTTCAAAGGATTTCTTTGCAGTAGGACTAAAATAGATGAGTGTATGTTGTTGTCATCGCATCTCCCCCATGATGCTCACTTTCCCCCTCCTTATGAATAATTATTCTCGAATTCTAGAGAATTATACTTGGAGAAGCAAACAATAAAACTAATAAAATTAGATCGAACAAATGAGCAATACTGGGTTATAATAATATTCTCTCTTATACATCTCATAGTTTAAATTTCAAAGTCAAAAATAAAATTGCAGAATGGAAAATAATAATAATAAAATCCAACATATCAAAACCTGAGAAATATGACCAAGGCTGTCTTCAGTGGAGAATGGATGTGGTTACATTTCTAAACCAGCACTGAAATAAGCAATTTAGGTAATCAACCCTGTGAGTTAGACAAAATAAAATTAAAGAAGATGAAAAAAAAATGATGAATTAGAAGACGGAAAATAAACTTGATAAATCAAAGAGGTGAATCCTTAGGTGTGTAAAGATAAAACATTTTAAATGCTTCGCATGCTTACTTGAAAATAATAAAGCGGAGATAGGCAAAGTTCTAAAGGAGCTATAACTAGATATGGGGGAAATTTAACACATAAGAGAGTACTTGTCAAAACTCTATGCTAATGAATTTTAGAGCCTAAAAGAGATAATTTTCTAGAAAAACATTGAATTATCATAATCTGTCTTAAAAAATGATTTTAAAATCTCTACACTCAATTATAGACGAAAGTCACAAATTTTTAAAAAGTACTATACAAGAAAGTATCAGACTCAATATCACAGAATTTTTATTTTCAAAACCATCAAGAAGATAATTTCCAAAAGACTTCAACTGCTCCAGAAGATAGAAGAGGGGAAAAAAAAGTGAGGGATGCGGGGAACCTTTGGATTTCATTTGGAAACATTTGAGGAGAATGTGAGAGCTTTCAAAGGAAAGAATGCATTCTTGGATGAAGCAGAAATAGTCTTTGCTTTACCCTTTATCTTTTTCCCATGAATCCAAACCTAAATCATTTTTCTTAATTCTAGAATAGAGTATCAGGATAATATTGGGGAATTAAAGGAAGGAAAAAAATGGACAACCGGTTTATTAAAAGTATACAAAACAAAGGGGTAACTGTGTCTGTGTTGAATATGCGATTATGTAACGTGGGCTTTGACCCCAGTAACCTGCATTTCAGGCTTTGATCTAGCAACTCTGTTAGTTAAACTTAATAATAGACTTAAATGTCTTTTCTAAACATCACTTACAATATTGTTCATATTTAAGAGCATGAGTTCAAAATACTCAATTCAAAGCCTAGTTTAAAAATGATTTCCAGGACTACTGGGTGCTCAAAAGTTGGTCGAGCGACTGGCTCTTGATTTCGGCTCAGGTCATGATCTCAGGTTCGTGAGATCAAGTCCTACCTTGGACTCTACTCTGGGCATGGAGCTGCTTAAGATTCTCTCCCTCCCTCTCATGCTACCCGTGTGTGCGTGCGTGTGCCCTTTCTCTCTCAAAAAAAATACATACATACATACATACATACATGTACTTTAAAAAATTTTTTAATAATAATGTCCTTCCTTTTGAGCACCTTTGATTCATTCCTGAGGAATAGTTCTCAGTGGTCCATTGACCACTAGAGAGCTGATCATTCATAGCCGAGCAGGGCAGACAGCCTTGGTCCTTAAGCAGTTTCACTTTTTCATCAGAGTCACAATGACAGCAGAACAATACATGCTCAATCAGATAATAAATGGCATGGTTTGGGTAAGACGGTTGGCATCCTTAAGATAGAGTTAATTGGTTTCCATGTGTCATTTGCCCTCCCATGAAAAGCACATGCTGAAAGTGTATGGATCAGTGATAACCTTCAATTATTTTAGGGTTAAACCCCTTTTGAAATTGTTGATATTCAACCTTTTATTGAACCTATAAAAATGGCCGTTTAATATGGTTCAACCTAATATAGAGATTAGAATAATCAATTATTCTTCAAACTGAAAATGAACTGCAGCATGAAAGATTTAATGAAAGTTTAACATAGGCCTTCAGTCTAAGGGTTGCTCAACATTGAAATGTTTTCAGAAGACATTTTGATAGCTTCTCTCTTTAAGACGTACAAAGACAGCGAGAAAAAGAAAGAAAACCAATTTTGTATGAGAACCCTGATTTAAATACAATTCTGGCTTGGACAAATGAAGTGACATTTTAAAACACTTTCATTTCCTTGATTCTGTGACTAAAATTCTATTAAGGTTAGCTTTTGGGCTGAAGCTAGAAATTAATCTTTGAATTACGTTCATGATATTCTCTACCTTCAGTGCTAACTTTCACCTTGATCACAAAGCCGAAGTGTCGGTCCTCTATCTCTAACATCTTGTGCTTTGGTCTGCTTGAGTCCCCGCTGAAATAGTCCCATTTGTCATCACACACTGTGCTTCAGCAATCATGGCCCTGCTTTGTCATGTGGATAAGATTAAATCCTTTCTATTATGTAATGAGGCATACTACTATTTTCATTTCTCTGTGTGTGTGTGTGTGTGTGTGTGTGTGTGTGTGGTATGCACTCATCTTGTTCTATGCAGTTGCAGATGCTGATGCCACTGTGAAAAATCTAGAACAAGAAGCTGATCGTCTGATAGATAAACTCAAACCCATCAAGGAACTTGAGGATAACCTAAAGAAAAACATTTCTGAGATAAAGGAACTGATAAACCAAGCCCGGAAACAAGCTAATTCTGTAAGCTCTTTTTATTTTCAATATCAGTAATTGATTGTAATCTTTGCATTCCCCCCAGAGGGAATGCCTTCCCCCAGTGTATCCTGTTGACTAATCACTGGTTATTTCCTTTAACCGGAAGCAATTTTAGGGGGAGGGGAGGAAAAAATGTTAGATTTTTTTCCCCCTAAGTTTCAAAAGATACAGGAAGAATAATCAACAATTACTGTTTTAGAAATGGGAATTTTGATGTATTTATCATTGTTTGAATAGAGTAGCATAAATAGCAAGAATGGAAATCTTACTATTGTGTGTTTAAAAGGCATGGATACTTCTGATGAAAGCAAAAAAGTCCAACCAGTGGCGTTGTATCAGCAATGAACGAACAAGGTTATATAGAGTAATAGCAATGAAGAACCATTATTTTCTGTATTTTTTGTCTGAGTACTACAACAACAAAAATTATCTTGGTTACAATTTCTTCAGATTTTGGTTTTTTGTTTTGCTTTTGTTTTGTTTCGTTTTGTTTTGAGTAAGAATGGAGAATATCTCACTTGTATCAAAATTTGGCTCTATTAACCCAATCAGAAAACTCTTAGGAGAGGGGTGCCTGGGTGGCTCAGTCGTTAAGCGTCTGCCTTCGGCTCAGGACGTGATCCCGGCATTCTGGGATCGAGCCCCATGTCAGGCTCATCTGCTGAGAGCCTGCTTCTTCCTCTCCCACTCCCTCTGCTTGTGTTCCCTCTCTCGCTAGCTGTCTGTCAAAAAAATAAATAAAATCTTTAAAAAAAAGAAAAGAAAACTCTTAGGAGAGAAGAACTTCCTAAAAGATAGCAACCTGGTGAACCAGAGTAGAATTGCCAAGTGCCAATGTGAAATTTTATCTAGACTAGTAAATTCATCTTGTGGTGACTTTGGAAATAGAAGGAAAAAATAACAGTTTATGTTGTCAGGTTTAAACACAAATCATTTTATATATCCAAGTTTTCCATCTCAAAAATTCCATTTTCTGAACAATTTTGAAACTAGAATGACCAGAAATGCCCTTTCTTAATCCATCAACTTATAATTTTTTTAAGTAGTGGCCAAGAATATGATGCCCAAGTAGCAGTATATTGTTGCCTCTCCTTATACGTAGCTGGTTCTCCTAAACAAGGTTAAGACAAGGTGCACTTTAAAAAGGAATTCATGCTTGACTAAGGAGAAATCTAGAAAATGACAAAAAATTAGTCAAGATGATGTACATAAGCTCAAAATGAAAGAAGCAGATAGGGTTGAGAACACATATATTGAGTTACAATCTGAAAACCATGTGGGCAGTATGATGACATACGATTATTGTATATATGAAGCACAAAGTGAAAAGAAGTTGATGTTTGGGGTTTTAGCTACGATTTAACCTATGTAGAAAAAAGCATCTCCTACATTGACGGCAACTTCTACTTAAATAGTTTATAACACCATAGAAGAAATAAGACATGTACATAAATAATTCTAAGGTAATATTGAATAGTGTGCTGCATTGCTTGAGCAGTGGGACGTGCTATACATTTCTGAAAGCAAAAATCCTCTCTAATAGCAGCCAGAAGATTTCCCAAAGACAACAATTTGCACCAGGCCTTGAGTGGGGTAGTGCTGGATTTGGGAGGGGAGGGTAAGAAAGGAGAGCATTCTGAGAATGAGCCAAGGCAGAGAGAAAAGGAAGTTTCAGGCTCATTTCATGAAAGAGTGATCTAGTTTGCCAGGATTATTGGTCGAGTGAACATTGAACTGGAAAGGTCGGTGGAGACCAGGTCTTGTTAGGCCTTGAAAGGCAAAGTAAGGAATTTTGTTTAGCCAGAATTGTACATGACATGAACCTTACTGGTGAAGAGAAGCTGAAAGTTCTCGAGTTATCAAAGCTGTGCTTTTTGAATATGAATTTGGAAGTTTGGGATGTAAATGAGAGGAAACTAGGAAGAAGACAACTTTTAATAAGAGTCCCAACTGTAGCAGGTGGAAGTAGCAAGAGAAGGGGAGAGCTTAAGATATCACTCCTGTTGTTTCCAATGTTAATTTAAAAAAGAAATAGTAGTAAATATTCTCCAGTGAATCACACACTTAGCTGTATTTTCTTAGTCATCATGTGGGGAAATCTGGTCATTTTTAGTATTTCTTCTTGTAAAGAAATCTAAAAATATGCCATGTATTCATCAGTTGTGAGTGCTGCCTCCCCCCGCCCCCGGGAAGAAGATAAAATTCTGGCATGTTAAGTATATAGAACCTGTCTCAAATATAAAATGAAAGACAGGTATAAAGAAATGCTATGAAAAGTAACCACTGTCCATGCCTTTCAAGGAAATTTTCAATCATTTTTTTGAAATGGAAGTTACAACAAAGTTATCTTCTTTTTTATAAGATGTTAGAAATATGTAAGCAAGCCAATTTTTTTAAGTGAGTTTTGCACTAATTGAAGATGACATTTGCCTGATTTTATAAATCTATTTATAACCTGGCATGAGTTTCTGAATGTGGCTCTGACACATATTCAATATGACCAAGAAATTAAAGACATTTATTTTAAAGTAGCTTTCTCTAGTTTGTTGACTCCATAATTGAGCAGCTGGTACTCTTTAAACAAATGACCTAGTTACTGGATGAAAGAAATGCAGTGAAAATCCAATAGATATAATAATGGGATCCTCAATAATGTTTAATTGAGTTCATAATGATTCATAGCTAATGTTGTATGAGGAATGCCTTAGAGATACCTAAGGCTTAGTGATTTTTGTTTAGAAGTCTTACAGAGGGCTCACATTAGAAATAACAATAATTGATAGAACCAAACATTCTAAGAGATGTTTGTGTTTCAGAAATTACTCCCTTCTTATGAGAGGAAAATGTCCTCGCAACTTCTTCTGGAGAAATTTATAAATACTGTATTTTGATTAACCTGTTTTAATTTTTTAAGAAGTGTCTATAATTGGAAATCAAAACACAAGCTATTTAAAAAGGAGAGATTAGTAGCTATGGACTGGTGATCAAGAGTTTGGGCTGCCTGAATTTTTCAGGTACTGAGGGTATATTCAAAACCATAAGCCAGAAAACAGAAAATCCAGAGGGTTTTTCATATAAATGTGTAAGAGTTGAGCAATAGGCTACTTTACAAGATCAATTGCTGGCATTTGGGGCATAACAATGTCATTTTGTTCAGAGAACCGTATTTTTTAGATATGTAAAGTATGCCATAAAGTAGATTAATTGTAACTCCTACTGCCATTAAATACCCTTTGTTTTAAAATGGCTACTCTCGGGGCACCTGGGTGGCACAGCGGTTAAGCGTCTGCCTTCGGCTCAGGGCGTGATCCCGGCGTTACGGGATCGAGCCCCACGTCAGGCTCCTCCACTATGAGCCTGCTTCTTCCTCTCCCACTCCCCCTGCTTGTGTTCCCTCTCTCGCTGGCTGTCTCTATCTCTGTCAAATAAATAAATAAAATCTTTAAAAAAAATAAAAAAAAAAAAAAATAAATAAAATAAAATGGCTACTCTCTTAGACTTTCAGATCTCAGATAGGGTTTCATCAGTTCAGTTAGGCTTCAGTACTGGCACTCTTTCATCTACACCTTAGTAAACACCTTTTCAACACACCATCATGAAGGTCCCTGTCATTTCTACCAGGTGTATCCAAGCAAGGACAGAAACCAATCCTGTGACCAAACAGTCATGCATTCCACCCGCATTCAGTCGTTTCTTCTCTAAATAGCAACCAAGGAGTATTATTACATTGCATTCTTTTTTTTTTTTTTTAAGATTTTGTTTATTGGAGAGAGAGAGAGACAGAGTTAGCAACAGAGATAGTGAGAGAGAGCAGGAGTGGGGAGGAGAGGGAGAAGCAGACTCCCCACTGAGCAGGGAGCCTGATGTGGGACTCATTCGCGGGACCCTGGAATCATGACTTGAGCCGAAGTCACTTAACTGACTGAGCCACCCAGGTGCCCCACATTGCATTCTTTAAACAAAAATAAGTTAGTTGTGATTAAATTAACCATAATACAGCTAGAAGGTCAAGCCTATAAAGCATTTGTGAAATAAAGATAAAACAGACCACACATACATCCTTTTGATTACTAATCCAGCCCCACTAGGAATTTGGATATGGTTTCCTATAACTCAATCTGCTGCTCAGCTGCACTCATGAATTCCAGTCAGACCTTGACTTCTTCTCTTTGATCGCCTTATGATGTCAATGAGTGTATACCCTGCCTCAGGTACTGAATTCGCTCGGTGCCAAGGTCTTCTCTGATGATGGCTTCAGTTCACTTGCTGCCAAGTCCTAAAAACTCACCATATCCTACACCATTTCCTGAACATTAAAAACATCTGAAGACTGCATTTCCCCTACCTGCCTCCACCGTATTATCTTTCTCTTGCTTTGCTCTATACTTTTGATCTCTAAGCCCTTGGGTAACCCTTTGCAGAGCTGCTACTTTACCACGTAGCACCCTCTGGCCACCTCCACTGCACGTGTGCTCTGTAGTATGAACATCCAGAGGACAAGCTGCACGTTTCCTGGTTCTGTTTCTCTACAACTCATTTTGATTCACCGACTCTTGGCACCTTATGGAGAAGGAAAACCCCATCATTTGTGGAGCAAAGAACTAACTTCCTGATAAATATCCACACTTACCAGGATGACTATCTCCCCCAGAACACAGAGCAAACATTCTGCGTACCAGACTTGCAGTCTGGGCCCCAACCCTGGGAGGAAGGCAAGGACAAGGAAAACACTCTAAGCAGCAGACTTTGAGGTGATTCGAGGCCTGGGGCCACCATCTAGGGCTCCATTAGGCTGAGCCCCTGTTTCTTCCTCTGCAGAAGATGCAATTCTGTTAGCAGATGAGGTGACAAAACAGTAATATACAAATACATGACGTCTGCAGAGTCTGTAGGGAAGGCAACAGATCTGCTGTATCCCCAGGAGCTCTCAAACACATGGGAGTTTACATATTCATCAGAACCAAAAACCCCTCCTTAGCTTGCTTTTAAAAACTTAACCAGTTTTTCAACACAGAGGAACAAGGGGAAGGGAGGGAAAAATAAAATAAGATGAAATCAGAGAGGGAGATAAACCATAAGAGACTCTTAACTCTAGGGAACAAATTGAGGGTTGCTGGAGGGGAGGTGGGTGGGGGGATGGGGTATTTGGGTGATGGGCATGAAGGAGGGCACGTGATGTAATGAGCACAGGGTGTTACATGCAACTAAACTCTACCTCTGAAACTAGTAATACACTATATGTTAATTAATTGACTTTAGATTAAAAAAATGTTTTTCAGCCAGCACCTCTTCATTGTAGTCTATACCACCTTTGGGGAGGAGTCCTGGGGCTGCCTATACCCATTCCCTGATGAGACTTTTGGAGACGCTTCCAGTGTCACCATTGCGTGGAGACCAGTTATCTTGTTTGGAGTCTGCAGTACCCTTTCGTGGAGGGTAGCAATAAAGCTAGTTGGTTTTCTTCCAAGTGCAAAAACTATTTGAGCAGCACAAAGTGCTAGAAAATTCACTGCTAGTGAGAACCAAGAGTTTTCCTCAAGCTGAGCTTTGACGTCAGTGGCAAAGAAAAGTTTTGCCTCTTTCCTTGGCTCTGCTTCCTCCTTTGAGCAAAGCAGCAGCTTCTTCCTGAGTCCGAGCAACTACACTGCTATCCTGAAAATGCCCCTTTGACGGTATACCTGAACCAAAGGAAATTAAATCACATTATCAACTAGTGTTCTTTGTGGTTGAAAAAAGGCTCCCTAAATGTAAGTAGGAATCGATACGAACTGTTTCAGTTCTATTCACATAGGAATTCCTTTCTTAGCAATTTATAGTAATTTTTAAAGTACTAGTCAAAAGAAAAAGGAGCTGTTAAATGCATTAGTAGGGATAACCACTGAAAATTATTTCCATTTCATTTCCTGGCAACTTAATAAAAAGGCATAATTTATTCTCAAATGTATGTCCTGAGTGGCATGATTAATATTCTTCATATTGTTAGAACATCTAGAACAAAATCTGTTTGGCCTCTTCCAACTGTAAGAACATGAGAGGGTAGGTAATTTCCTCTTGAAAACGGAAAAGAAAAATATGTGTCCTACTTTAAGTGATACCAAAATCACTGAAATTTGAATCGTAAAATTTCATTAAACAGCCTTAATGAAGATCATTATCATTAGCTTCATATAAAATCACCTTTTGAAAATATCCCCACATTTATAAAGGAGGAAAGTATGAAGGTAAGAATTTGTTAGTTGCATGCTTCGAAAAATAGTAACGTGCTACCAAGATCCGGGGCTGTGAACAGCTCATTGTCAAAATCCTGGTGGGAAGCTGCTCTTCCGTGCCCTCATTAATGAGTATAATGGTGTCTGCATATGGGCATTTAATGATTCTATTTGATGATCAAAAGTAGCTTCAAAGAAGAGATGATGATGGTTTTGTGGTTGTTTGGGAGGTACTTCAAACTTTCCGAGAGATTTAGTCTTGGTCCTTTGTACCTTGTTTTTCTTGAAGATCAAAGTATCTGTGTCTTCCGGAGGTGACTGCATTCGAACATACAAGCCGGAAATCAAGAAGGGAAGCTACAATAATATCATTGTCAACGTAAAGACAGCTGTTGCTGACAACCTCCTTTTTTATCTTGGAAGTGCCAAATTTGTAAGTTTGATGTTCAGCTTCTTCGGTCTCCTAGATACATGAGTACACAGACGTTAATCCTCATAGCGAGGAAAATGTAGAGAATCTAATGACATGGTCCCAGAATTGTGTGATGTAGCCTTTCAGATTTGAAAACCTCCAAATCTTACAAAGTTCTGAAGTGTCAAATTAAGTCAGAGAGAAAATGAAACGAAAACTTTTTACAGTATTTAGGCACATCTGCTTTCATTTGTGAGTAGACCAGCATTTATTTAGAATTAGGTTTTCAGATCTGGCTATTTAAGAAGGAGAACTAAGGGGAATAAACCTTTTTTTAAAAAGTCGCTTAAGAAATTACAATGAACTTTCACGTTAAATGTCTGCTTCTTTCCTACCATTGAAAACTCTCTTAACTCATGTTGAATTTATGACTCAAACTAAAAAAAAACAGAAGTTGTATGTACTAAAGCTCAGACCCAAAAGTTCTCATTCCTTTTATGTGAACATTTGACTCTGTATGCATGGGGATCTTCCAAAATGAATAAAATTTTCAACAGGTCAGTCATTGCTTCAGTCAAACTTGTCATTCAGGTGAGAAGTTTTAGGCCACCATGGGTTAAAAAAAAAAAAAAAATCACAGATGGACCCTTAAAAATGTCAGTGTCCATGGTGAAAACAATGACTTCTGTAGCCATGTATTCTCTTTTGTCTCTTCCACAAGAACCAGAAGGAGAAAAGACTTTGGTTTCAAAAGTAGAATTGGATAAATTAACACATAGGCCTCAGCAGTATGGACACTTGTGTTGGCCTAAAGATGAGATAATAAAATACGACTTACTCATGCATAATAATAGATTGTTATTATTTGGGAATTTTTATTGTGAGACTTCTAATTATTTCACATATCTATAAATAGCACCTGTTGAAAAGAACTCCGTTGGCTTCCTCAGGGTATCTGATATCTGATATCTACTGTTTTTGTGTTTCTCTGAACCAGATTGACTTTCTGGCTATAGAAATGCGTAAAGGCAAAGTAAGCTTCCTCTGGGATGTTGGATCTGGAGTTGGACGTGTAGAGTATCCAGATTTGACTATTGATGACTCTTACTGGTACCGTATTGAGGCATCAAGGTAACTAACTCAATAAGGATTAAGACAATTAAATGACAGAATTTGGAAGTAGTTTCCCAGTTTATAAGAAAACTCTTCTTTCCATTTCAAGGAGGTAACTATGTATACAAATTTTATGTATTATATGTACATGTACAAATGTGTGAACGGGTGTCTCTGTAGTACCTATTTGGAACCTCCACACCTTCCACGTATTGACCAGAGTGACCCATCCATTTTGGACCATTCATCTGGTTGTCTCATAGTCATGCTATCATACTCTCAGTCATACTATCTCCCCCGAAGAAGGAGTACTGAGATGGGCCCTTATTCTGCATAAGCCAGATTATGAGGGCTGCTACTGGTGCTTATTAGCTCCTCTTCTGGTCTACACCACAACCTTGCCTACAGGCAGGTGCAGTATTCAAATGCTAGCATGAATATATATCGTGTCGCGTCCACGCTCCTTAAAATGGTAAGTAACAGGATATCGATTCATCCTGTTTGAAGCTTAATTGCATTAACTTCTAGTAGTGAATAGATAACATAGAGAACCCACTCCTGCCCTCAATCCTTTCCCCTCATTTCCTTCTCTTCTTTACCTAGTTCTCAACACCTAAGAAACCCAAAGCACCTAACAGTTGAGAGGTAGAGTTAAGGGCCTGAGTCTTTACCCCAACAAATGGGTAAAGCAGTTGTTGAATATAGATGATGGGTACAGAGAGTTTTCACTCTGTGTTTGTATACGCTTACATTTTTTCATAATAAAGGCTTAAAACTTAATGAGAAGCAATATTTTTAGTTCCTTTTGAAGATCATCAGGAAAGGAATGTGAGTGAACATGTGTGTTTTTGTGTATGTAGAGAGAGAGAAAGCAGCAGACAACACACTTCCGTGCCTGAGAGTAGGGCAGGGATTAAGTACTTTCCTGACCGTAAGAACATTTATATTCACAAAGGTCGACTCTTCAATCAGAAGAGATAGATTCTGGTAAGATGAGGAAGAACCTTGTTGGATAAATTCATTCTCTTGTTTCCATGTGCTTCAGTTAACACTGCATCATCAGAGATAAAACGATTACCTTAAATGAGACAGCGGGGAGAGACAGAGACACTCAAGTTTTGTTATGACTGCTTGTCTCAGAAGAGAGACCGGTTTTTCCTATTTAACAATTCATAGACATCAATCACTTAAGAAAATGAAATGAAATAATAATAGCTTCCAAAATTCTATTAATTGAATTTAAAAGTGCGGTTCTTCTCTACGCTTTGTATACACAACTCTGAAGACTGGATACTATGCTGTATACATTAGATGCGAGGCCAGACAATAAAGATGCACAATTCCCGGAAGACGACTTCAGCAAGTTTGGAGCCAAGATATAACCAGGGATTTTAAGAGAACGATGCAGCTTGTAATGCAGAAGGGTGGCTCATTTGGGGTTCAGTTGCTGAATTAAATTAGACAAAATGCTAACCGAAGTAGTATCAACTCGCTTAAATAGCATGTGCCAGTAAACAGTAAATTGTTTTGTGAGGCAGTGGGGGGAAAGGCTTCCGGTTTAAGCAGTGGCAGTTTCTTCGGCTAATGGCTGCCATGTCGCGTCACCTCGACGCTCATGTGCAGAATCAGGGTGTGTGGCTCACCGGTCCTGGCCAAAGCTGCCAGTACACAGCCAGCAAAGATCAGACTCTCAGTCGTGATTTGCAGCTTCATGAATCTGCATCGTTTGAAGCCAAGCACCCAGTTATCTCTCAAATATTCCAAAACGAATCCCTACATTTCATACCTTTAAAAACTGAAGTTATTGTCAATGTGATACATATTTTATATTCTGCGTTTTCTTCTGCTTCACTTCACGCACCTGTCAAGAACTGGGAGGAATGGGACCATTTCTGTGAGAGCCCTGGATGGACCCAAAGCCAGCATTGTGCCCAGTACCTACCACGCGGCGTCTCCCCCGGGGTATACTATCCTCGATGTGGATGCTAACGCGATGCTATTCGTTGGTGGCTTGACTGGGAAACTGAAGGTAGTGTGTTCTTCCCCACACTCTTTATTTCATCTCTGTCTATAACTCCTGACAGGATTGCTCTGGGGGAAGGCACGATACAACTCTGCCAAAGCTCGACGACTTTTTCCTTAGTTTGTTTATGAAACCATCATGTCTTTTGAGTAAGAATTCTTTTCTTCTTTGAGTATCCAATCTGGAAACACAATGTTTTTAAGCCTGTGTGTATTTACTTAAACAGTTGTTTTGCCCTTACCTGTGGCACCGATTTTTTTATAGTCTCGTTTGAGTTGCCTCAAGAGCAAAGTGTTTTTTAAATATACCCCATTTTCGGAATCAGTTTATGATTTATTGATAGGAAGTGCGATAAAGTTCTAACTCACATCTAATTAAAAGATTTATGAATACCTTGGGAAATATCACAGGAGCCAAAAGCTTTCAAATCATGGTCTGATTTTTCAAGTTTTCAAGTTGCTCTTCTCCTCATTCTTCTAGAGCGGTGCACTTAATATTCATAATTGCTTCATGACAGGTCCTTGTGCATTTCAAATTGCTAAGTGCCTGCATTTTAAAGAAGCTCATGTTGATTAAATGAAATTAGGTGTTGGAAAACGACCTGTAGGTGAAATGCGAGAGCACAACCAAATAGGATGGATAATCCTGGGCTTGTCACAATCATCCTGGGATGAGATTAGTCAGAAAATGTGAAAAGCCAGGGTGACCCCAAATTTATGAGAATTCAACCTTCATATAGAGTGAGGTTGTTTTATTTGCTTTGTGTGGGAGATGGGACTCTAAAGTATTAGAATTGATTCTACAACTACACACTAAACCCATCCTCATTTCTTAGAACTGCATATAAATATACATGGTACAGAGTAATATATAGTCATATTGCCAACTTTCTCTCCTCCCTAGAAAGATAAATATAGGGGTAGCACCGAGTAGTATAAAAACCATGAATTTTGAAATCAAATCCAAGTTGGAGTCTCTGTTCTCTCACTTACTAAAACATGACCTTAGGCAAGTCACTTAACCCCTTGGGCTTCCGTTTTCTCAACGAGAAAAGGGAGATAAAATATCTACCTTGCTTGGTGGTTCCTGGGGTGCCTCAGTGGAGCACCTGCCTCTTGGTTTCAGCTCAGGTCATAAATTATTATTTAGAAATAAATAAAATCTTTAAAAAAATATATCTACCTTGCTTGCATAGTGAAGGATACAATAATAAACTTTTATAACATATTATAACCCTATGCTATGCTAAGTAATATTTTAAGTAACTCACATGAATTAGCTTACAACCCCAAAAAGTACATAATATCCTCCTCATTTTATAGCTAAGGAATCTGAGTCGGAGAGCAGTTAAATGACTTGACCAAGGTAACACAGCAGTTAGTGGCAGAGCTGGGATTTGAACACAAGTCAAGAAGCACAAAAGCCTCCACTCTGAGTCAACGCATTTCACTGCCACGCTGAGTAGTGAAAGATTATGTGCATAAAATTTACAACAAATGCGTAAGACGGGGTAGTCACACATTAAGTCACATCTTAATAATTATTATTCAGATGTCACCAGGCATAAAAAAACGCTCTTATGCCATTCTCAGGGTAAAAGAACAGAGACACCTGGAATGTACAGAAAATCTTAAATCATTTTGGTTCAGAGTTTCAAGCCTCCTGCTACATCAGAATATGAACCAAAAGCTGAAAACAAGTAACTAAATCAACGTGCTGATGAAAATTCAAAGGAGCAGGAAAATATCCCAAGTCTAGTTTTTAGGATGCAGGGGGGAAAAACAAAAAGCCAGTAGAATCCACAAGTAGGATAATCAACCTCCGGAAAATTAAGAGAGACTCCGGCTGATAAGAGAGAATTCCAAGGGCCGTTCTGACTTGTAAACGTCGGCGGCTATGACACGCGCTCTTCCTGCATGGCAGTGCACCCCTCGAACACAGCGATAGAAAGACGTACATGTTAAGTCTAACCTAAAATTGTAAGTACAAACGTTCAGCTATTCGGAGATCATCTTCCTACATTTGTTCTAGAACCCAACATGTCAATTCATTTTTCTTTTTTTTTTTTTTTTTTAAGATTTTTTATTTATTTATTCGACAGAGATAGAGACAGCCAGCGAGAGAGGGAACACAAGCAGGGGGAGTGGGAGAGGAAGAAACAGGCTCACAGCGGAGGAGCCCGATGTGGGGCTCGATCCCAGAACGCCGGGATCACGCCCTGAGCTGAAGGCAGACGCTTAACCGCTGTGCCACCCAGGCGCCCCAGTCAATTCATTTTTCTTAACCCTCGATTACTCAGATAATTGTGGGGTAGCCTTTGGCAAAGCATTTTCAAAGGTAGAGGTACCAGAATATAGAATTTATCTGTAATGTGTCAGTGCCGAAAGAAATACGTGTTTAAATTACAGCAAGTTTCTCTCGAGTGGACCAGGTCATTCCCCTCCTCATGATTGTGTTATATATCAAGCTTAAGACCTTTCCCTGTGAAAATGACACCAGGGTTGTCATTCAACAAGTATCTATTGAGCCCTAATAGGCCCTGTGCTGTGTATACCAGCAGACAACCACAGTATGGTCCCTTCTCATGCATAGTCACTGCTTCCCTTCATTCTCCTGCATTGGAAACCTGCTTGGGTATAGGGGGAAATGAAAAACTGGGGACAGAATGATCATTAAGCAATCTGTATGTGAGCTTTTTTCCCCTCTGTGTAGTCAGTATGTGCCCCTTCTCAAGATCTTTGGAACGGTGTCTCCTCAGTGGTATACAAACACTAACATTAATTAGAGACCTCTTCTGTGCCAGGCACTGAAGGCGGTACCAGAACTAGATTACCAGAATAGTTTCATTCTAATAATCCCAACCTAGAGACCAGGAAGTAGAATCTCAAAGTGGATAAGCAGCTCACCTCAAGTCAGAAGGCAGGAAGTGTGTATTGACGAATGGTGATAGACTAGTGTAGCATAAATAACCAGGATGTGTGAGGATATAATATGGTTAAAAGATGAATATGGGCAAGCCAAGACTATCAGAAAGAGTGGACAATAACTACTCCAGATTTCCCTGCTAATAACTCTTGTGGGTACTCTAAGACTCCTTGTGAAATTCTAAGTTCTAACAAATGCTGTGTTTCTCTCTGCAGAAGGCCGATGCTGTACGCGTGATTACATTCACAGGCTGTATGGGAGAAACATACTTTGACAGCAAACCTATAGGGCTGTGGAATTTCCGAGAAAAAGAAGGTGACTGCAAAGGCTGTACTGTCAGGTGAGTTGAAAGGAGGACTCCCCTAAGGTCTGGCCTGTGCATCATGAAAACTTTAGTTTTGTTGTGCAATATTCTATTACCGTGTGGTTGACACGGAGCAGGTCGGACGGGATTACGTCCAGGGGTGATTTACCGTGAAGCTGATAAAAGCTCACAGTCTTTCACCCGTTTGTACAGGTACTTTCCAAGCCACTGGGCAGTGTCCTGGTAGGACTTTAAATGTTTTTGTAAAATCTGCAAGGAAAGGTATTTTCTCCTCAATTAGCTGAGACCACTATCTCTTTCCACTCCAGCTTCCCTCCATGTCCAGAACCAGGAGGTTTTTCATGTCTGTAGCTCTGCTGTCATCATAATTTCTTTTTTTCTTAAAGAGAGTTTTCCCTCACCAGCTTCAGGTTTCACAGAGCCTGGGCTCACTCCACAAATGTTGGTAACAACATACAGAAGCCTAGTGCAAGTGTTCTCTCCGACAGGATTTTCCAAATGACACATAGGGTCCTGGAAGTGTTTCAAGTGGAAACCCACTGGGCTTGAAGATTCTGCTTTAGTGGAGATGGCTAAGAAGGGGCCAAGATAGGCCGGGAGAAAGTGCCATAACACGCATCATCAATTACTACATAGAGGTTAGAGTGTAGGAATCTGAAAATATTTAACAAGAAGACAAGGCATAGAGAATAAATATTCTCATATAAATCTGAAGAGAGGCTATAAAACAATTAGCTAGAAGGGCAGGATTTCTCAGCATAAGAAACTTGAGCCCGACTAATCAACGGAGCCTATTAAAACTATAAAATTTAAATTAAAAACTTGGAAGCTTAATATACACACATAGTTTAACTCCAAATCATTAGGTGCTATGTGGGTCATATTTTTTATTTCCAATTTAAAGAGCCCATGGACGTTGCCAGGGCTCCAAATTCCCCATCAGTGTGGCAGAGTGCACCTTACTTCCGGTTTAACTTCCAACTCTTTATTTATTTCTGTCATCATGGACTTGTCAATGCAGCATTGAGGACAGTTTAAAAGCCATTCATAGTTTAGAGTGGTTTCATGAATAATCTTCCACAAAATCTAATATGGAATGTTTTCTGTAAAATGTTTTCAATACAACAAGGACAATGAGGTTCACGTGAGTATTCCTCTACTCACAAATTAATGCCAGCTTTTCCCTGAACATTTCTTTGGTATATCTATAAAAAGGATTTTCAAAAGCCTATCATCAACAAAACATCAAAGGATTTAATGTCCATTCAGCAGTGCATATAATGTGTTAGGACTATACATGCTAATTATAAATCCTGCAAAGATCTTGTCCCTTAGTATCTAAAGTATTATATGAATTAATGTGATTATAATAGTATACACACACACACACACAAACACACACATACACACACATTTGTAGGGTGTTTTTCAAGTGTCAGAGATTCACACTTAGAGCTTCCTGATACGGAGATGAATTCAGTCCAGGGCTAGCCATCAAGGAACTTCCAGGAAGAAGAGAAAAGACACACCCTAAAATAGTCAAAATGCAAGGGATAATAAAAAATCCCTTTAAAAAAGACACTCAGAGTATACTATGATTATTCACATAGGGTTAGATTTGCTTCATGGAGGAGGTGGCATTTGAGGTGGGCCTTGCCATGGAGTAAGACTCCAAAGGAGGAGCTGGCAGATAGAAGGTGAAGAGCATTCTAGTCCCAGGGGCCAGTGAGAGCAAAGGTAGGACGGCTGGACAGCCAGAGTGTTTTTAGGAAGGGACAAGTAAAATCCGTTCTGCTTCACAAGCGTGAATTCGCTCCGGCAGGATTGGCAAAGGGGAGAATGATGTCAGTAGGTGCAGAAGTCATGTACGTTCCTACACAGTTCTTCCCAGTGCGTAAAGTTTCTGCACCACTAAGGAAAGGCAGCTGAATGTGAGGTCTACCCGCATAGCGGAGTGTATCAAGCTCAAGCCTGCAGGTCGTGCCTCTTCACTCATGAACTCCCCCTTGGTTTGGCCCCAGCACTCTGTCTTGGAAGTTCATTGCTAGTTCTCCCCCAATCATTGTGCATTTTTACCACGTCTGTCACTCAATGCTGTCAACCCTTCCTTAAGCTCCTTGCCATCAGGTTACCTTCACCTATTCCTTTGAAGGTAAAGTTCTATATTTACTGAAAAAATTCTCTAAATTTTATAGCATACCTTTTTGAATTATGGTAATATTTTGATCAAGATTGTGATTGTTTCTGTGAGTACTCTGATTATAAAGTTGGGTAAGTTTTGAGTGACCTGCACCAACGCTAGTTTCCCATAAGCCTTGGTATGTATGTGTAGGAATAATTTTTACAGAACTCTTGGTGTTTGTTAGGTTGTGTTCAAGAGAACACATATTCCATTTTTAACATAAAGTCCCATTGTTCCGGCTTTAGAACAGAAATGACTGTATGTGGGCATTGTAAGAGACAAGGCTGTAAGACATAGACTGAGAACATGTTGCCGATCTTAGAATGTCCATTGTAGAAATTTGCGTTTATTCAGTAATCAGGAAAAAGGATGTAATTGTTGTTATGCTTTAAAAAGAGTTATCTGCCAAGACTATAAGAAAAGAAGTGTATATTATTAAGCTTCTAAAAATCACATTAAAATTAAAATAGAAAAAAAACCTACAAGTTTAATGTATTTAGCTCAACACTGAAACACCGATGAAAGGTAATGTGCTAAATAAAACCCCATATGCGTCTACTTTTATCATTAACAAGTTACATGTGGAAGAATATGGCTGTTCCAAATAACATAATTAATCCTTAATTACTTGACCATACATCAAGGTTCAAAAGAGAAACAAAAGGCAAGCTAAGAAACTTAGAAAATGTTAATTAAAATATTTTTCCTGGTAAATGTATTCAGACATGCACAAGAACACTGTAGTAGAATGTTAGATATTAAAATATTATAGACTATACCTGGAACGATTCATTTTTCCCCCTAGCTCAAAGACATCAGTTTAAAATCAGACTTACCTGGGTTTGTAGGCTGATCTACGTCTGTGTGTTTAGCTGTTCTCAGCACAAGACCCTTCCCTACAGATTTGCCTTTTGCTTGAATAGGAGAATCTTCTAAAGGGCTGGAGTAGGAATAGGCCATAGAAATCATTCACTGATCTAACCCTTTTATCTCAAGGTGCCACCCGAAGGGTTACGCGACTTGCAGCAGGGCCTCAGTGAGATTGCCCACATCGGACTCCAGGGTTCTTGCCATCTACTCGGCCATTTCTCTCATTCATGTTGAAGGAATGAATAGATTAAGGACATAAAGACATCAGGTTATAAATATCCCAGAGTTCTTACACACACACACACAAAAGTTATTTTTTTATTCTAATATTTACTCTGTGTAGTGAGATTTTGTGTGTGTTTGTTTGTTTAAGTTATAAGTAACAGTGCATTGGGTCAAAGCATCCAGAAAACTGTCAACAGTGCCTCCCAAAACCCTTTCCAGGGTTGTCAGTGATGGCGTGACAGCATATAATGCAAACTCTAGTATTTGAGAACTTCCAGGGACTTCTCCTTAGTAGACTTTACACATTCTCTTCTCTCTAATGCAGTGATCCAGAAACTAATGGATTTGTTGTAATGATGAAGAAAGGCCAAATCATAGCCAATTTATTCACTATCAATTATACAGTTAATAGTCTGATTTAGTTTCTCAAACTTTCCATTAGAATTTTGCAGGAATATTGAAAAGCATCTTTTAAGTTTACATTAGGAAAAAAAATTGGCATCATCTGATCTTTTTCCAAATTAGATATAACTTAAAATTACAAAGATCTGACCATGAAGGACACAGAATAAGACTCTTCCCTTCTTTTTGTCTTCAGTTTTATTTCTCTCTGATCCAGGAACAGAGAGAAAGCCACCTGCCTAAAATGTGGAACAGTTTTTCCTTCATGAGCCTGTTAATGTTTGTACACTGTCATTTTTCTCATTTAGTCAAGATTTCATGCAAATAATATTCTAGGTTCTTGTTATTTTACAGTGACATTACTATAATATTTCTCCATATCTCCGCTCTACCCTCAAGTTAATACAACACTCCAATTTCAGAGATTCAAATATATGCTAACATGCAGATATTTAAAATTTTAAAAAGTCTCCACAATTTGAGACCTACTCTGTAACAATATCATTAGGTAGATTGATAGATAATAGATAACTGCATTTGAAGAAGAAATGTTCTTAAATGTTATATTTACAAGATTTATCTTAGGTATTTCTTAATTATTCAACCAACATTGATTGAACATATAGTCTCCGTGGGGAATCTGTTATACTAAAATCTCCTTCATTCTACATATATCATAGTCTACTATGAGCCATGTGCCATGCTAGGTGCTCAGTTTGTACCTGACATAGAGCCTGGCCCATAATCTCTAGTTGGACTCATAGAGCTTGTAATCTATTGAAGAACACAGATAGCCCTTGAAATAGATAGAGGCATCCTTTATTTTCTTAATCTAATTTGACCGAGAAAAATCTATTGGACAGAAAGTATTCAGAGAGTAGGGACTTTTATTCCATTATGTTTTTTTTTTCTTATAACTCTAAGTTTGTATCTTTTGACCACCTTCACTCGTTGTACCCAGTCCCCTCTCATTATGTTATGTATATGAGAAATGTAATAACACATTCTCAGTTCACCTAAAACCCCACCTGTTCATACCACTAAGACACACTTAAATATCAATGTAACTATCCACAAAGTATTTCAGTAGAACATAAAGCATTTAAAACATCAATGACTTAGTTATTGAACACCAAAAAGTCCAGGTAAGAGGTGATTGCTACTTGGTCTAGAATGTGGCAGTGGAAATGGAGAGAGATGGAAGAATAGAAGATCTATTCGGGATGGTTCCTGTCCTGTAACAGCTCACACTCTAATCTCAGAAGACAGTTTGATATATTGAATACTGATGGACAAAGCAGACATTGATTCATGTGAAATGTCTCTCTTCAGTCCTCAGGTAGAAGATAGTGAAGGAACTATTCAGTTTGATGGAGAAGGGTATGCATTGGTCAGCCGCCCCATTCGCTGGTACCCCAACATCTCAACTGTCATGTTCAAGTTCAGGACATTTTCTTCAAGTGCTCTCCTGATGTACCTTGCCACACGAGACCTGGTAAAGATGTGCATAGCTGATCTTCCATGATTAAAATTTTGTTCGCCTCTTTTCTGTAGGATTCTAGTACACTTATCAGTTATTGTTAAATTATCAATTATTATTTAAAGGATTCCAGGATGGCTGTGTGATAGCCAGGAGTAGGTGATGCAGATAGTACTTACATATTTTCATTGATAAATTCAATTACAGATACAATTTAATTATTACTTATTTTATAGAGCTCCCCATATAATCCTTTAAGAGAAGCACCCAGTAAAGATTCCTCCAGTATGGAATCAGGCAGCAGCAAAACTACTCCCTTAGTCTTCTTCTAAAGACCTAAGTTGAAAGGTAGTTCTGAATGTCCTTATTGTTTTTTCCAGGTTAATATTTCTTAGTAAATTCTTCCAGGGAACATACCTTTTAGTTGGCTTAATATGTTTTCAAAGGAGCCTCCTTTGTACTCCTGTCATTAAAGGATATGGCCTAGTAATTTGGTTGTTACCATTTGCGCCATAATGTCACACCCACAAACATTCACAAGGTAGTAACACCAATTCCGTTTCAAAAATGGATGTCACTTACGGATCAGCACATTCAGTAACTTAGCCATAAGGCCCTATTATAAACCCCGCCCAAAAAAAGTAAATACTTGTATTTCTCTGTGTATCAAATCACTGATTTTTTTTTTACTCTATTTAATAGAAAGATTTCATGAGTGTAGAGCTCACTGATGGGCATGTAAAAGTCAGCTATGATCTGGGTTCAGGAATGGCTTCCGTTGTCAGCAATCAAAACCATAATGATGGGAAATGGAAATCCTTCACCCTGTCAAGAATTCAGAAACAAGGTGAGTTTCTGTAGTAATAGTGCTCTGTGAGCCTTAATCATGCTATCCAGCACTCCCGTGTACCTAATCACGAGGAGGACCCTGTCTGTAATTTCAGGTACTCACAAATTCTGTGAAAAATGGATACAGTCATTTCTTTGGCTTAGATTATAGGTGGCTTGGGTTACACATGACTGACTGAAGAGCCAAATGGTTCTCTGTCATTTTCTTTGGAAACTGAGAGCTTAATTTGGAAGCAAAAGCTGTCTTACAACTTGTAAAATTATATCCTGTACTAGGTTTGAAAAGGTTGTGTGCTTTTCTTTCCATCTTGTTCTACCAAGATGTTGTCTTTAGAGTGGCCCACTCGTGGAATTTGTAGGGGTGATAGAACACAGTGACCAGGTCTTTGCTGTTCAAAAATGCCAAACATTTGTATGTGTGCAAGTAAGGAATTTAATAATAATAAAATGTAAGGTTTTTTTGACTCTTTAAAAATATGCTCACAAACATTATTTCATTTGCTGATATAAGCAGGTATTTTGTTCTGGTGTCAGGGAAGGGACACGTAAGCTCGAACTTACATGTGGTCAAAGACAGCTATATGTAAGCTCTCACAACCAAGGCAGAAATCCAAATCTTAGGTCTTAGTGTGCTGCTACTGTTATTTCAGTATAATCCCCCTAATTCTGTATATAGCATTACCAATATCTGCAAATGAAATTTGATACTTCTGTTTATAAAATTTAACCTATTAGTTTTGACCATGCCAGTGTGATATCTCTTGAGAATTTCAGTTTAACTTTGCACCGTCCTTCACTTCCTGCATGTAAACAAATACCCGGCAAGCACCCACGAGGTACTACACCAGACCTGAGTGAGGTCTGTGACAAGTCCTTGCCTTCAAGAAATGTGCAGTCTACTGGGGGAGATAGGCAAGTAAATAAATCAATGGTGAGATAATAGAAAGCGAATGGCTGCATCAAGATAGGTACAGTAGGCTAGGAATCTCAGGAGAGAGATGTCGAAGTTGCACAGAGAGGTCAGCTCCCTGAGGAAGAACCCTGAGGCACAAGCAGGAGTTGAGGACTTCACTGGATGGACAGCACCTTTGAACATTTCAGAGAGATGAGAGTTGTGTGAAAGCTGGGAGGCCTCAGAGAACACATCCATCATCGTCCATCATTTTCCAATTGCTCTTCCTTGGAACATGGCGGCCTGCAGAAACTCTTCCATTTGAACAAAAACTGGTTAGCACTTATATAAGTTGGAGTACTGCCTTCTACATTGTTCCCGTGTAAGGAAGACACAGGTGCATTTCATGGGAAAGGCTCAGCAGAGTAGTTAAAACTTTGGAGGGTAGATTTATGACAATTTCAGGGGCTACTGCAGTCTACAGTAAACCAAATGAAGAGTGAGGAGAGGGAAGCCATGAGAATGGAGAGGAAGGAGTAGAATTGAAAGATATTAAGCATTTTACAATCAAGAAGCTTTGTGATATATTCAATGTGGAGGATAAGTGTTTTAAAAAGGGATGTCAAGAATAATTCCTTTTTTCCCCCTTAAATAACAAAAATATTTTAGTGAAATCTTGTGGTATTGAATATTAAAAAAGAATAGGTATTCTAGGAAAGAGGCTGCGTTCTATTTTGGACGTTATTTTATTAAAGGCACTCTTAATATCTTGAACAGCCTCGGGAAGCTGTGTAATTGGCAGGCAGTCAGTTGTGTGTACCTGAGGTTTAGCAGAGCTGTAGGAGAGATGGACTGCTTAGAATCATTATCATGCCGTTAATAATTGTAGCTGAATAGGGATGAGAATAACCAAGCAGCCATTTCTAGAGTGAGATGATCCAAAGCCCTGCAGCAAACAGCAGTGTTGAAGGGGTATGGGAAAGGTAGACCCCACAAATGAGGCTATAAAGAAATAGTCAGAAAAAGGAGAAATGAGGAAAATAAGTTTTCAGAAGATCAAACCAAAGGCAGAGTGACCAGTTAGGTTCAAGGATAATCCAGGCAGGAGATGAATGATGGCTTGAAATAAGAGTTACCGTGGGTTTTGACACTAGGGAAGTAAAAGATAAATCCACAATGTGATACCACCATACAGTTATTAGAGTGCCAGTAGTTAAAAAGACTGAACATACCCAGGGCTGGCAAGGGTGTAGAGCAACTGGAGTTCTTGTACACTGCTGATGAGGATGGAGAATGTACAGCCACATTGGAAAATAGGTTAGCAGTTTCTTAATAGGTTAAATATATACCTGCTGCATGAGCCAGCCATTCCACTCCTAAGCATTCACCCAAGACACATGAAGCATATGTCCATACAAAGACTTGTACCAGAATGTCCACAGCACCTTTACCGGTGACACTCAGAACACACACAAAAAATAGCTAAAGCATCAATTAACAGGTCAATAGATACACAGAGTGTTGTATATCCTCAGAATGGAATACTACTTAGCAATAAAAATGAGCTATTAGTATGCACACAAAATGAATGAATAGCAAAATAAATATTCTTAGCCGAAGAGCGCAGACATAAAAGAATATATTATGTCAAGTATAAAGAAAATGCAAATGAACTGATAGTCACAGAAAGCAGATAGAGGCTATGGAGAATGAGGTTATGTGGGAAGGTACAGGAAGGAAGGATGACAGAGAGGTATAAGGAGACTTTTGGGGTCATGGATATGTTTAGGTTTTTGACTGTGGTTATGGTTTCATGGATGAATAATATACCTAAAAACTTGTTAAATTGTATACTTTAAACATAGGCAACTTATACTGTGTCAGTTAGAGTTTGGTAAAACTTTTAAAAAACAGGGCAGATATCAGCGTTATTTAGGAGATAAAATTAGTGGGGCTGTTGCCTGATTAGATGGGAAATGGTGGGGGACAGTCTCTAATGTAGAAGTCTGGGTGGGAGTCACAGTGCCACCAAATAAATAATATGGATTCAGGAGTAGAACTCATTTTGATTTGGACTATGTTTAGTTTGAAGTACTGAGAAGATATACAGATGATGCTGTCTATCCTGTTCAATGTGGATTTCTAGACAAAAGTCAGATCCAGACGTATATATTTCCGAATTGTCAACATATAGTAAGTAGATACAAACCAGAGGTTACCTAGATAGCTAAAACCCAAGAAGTGGCCAAATGAAGACACATTAGGGAACATAACACTTCAGAAGTATTCAAAGAAACAAGTCACAGAGAAGGTAATTGAGAATGAGATCAGAAAGGTGCAAGAAGCTGAAGAGGCTGGCATTATGGAAGCCCAAAGAAGAAATTTCCTAGAAGGGAGGAAATGTGAACAATATCAAATACTGCAAAGACGGGGATGGAGATAAGGACCCAAAGACCCCACTGGGTTTGGATGTGGGGGGGTCTCTGCAGATTTGAGCGGTATTAGATTCCACAGAGCAGTGGGATAGGAATTCAGATAAACCTCCAGCCATGTGACCGTTCCTCCTTCTTAGTGACCAGATAAGTTGTTTTATGTGAATTGTTACAGCCAGTTTATAGAAGCACTGTCCCTTGAAATTCAGATACACTCCATCAGGTGGCATTCAGCACCTTCCCTGAGGGTCCCTTAGTAGAACCATGACCACCACTAGGACTGCACCATATCCCTCAAATGGGCACAAGATGAAGGACGATCATCAGATTTTCATTGAGCTGGGAGAGAGAAGAAAGGAATTACCAAAGTAACAATTCATTGACAACAACTCAGCATTGATTATAAAATACTTGCTAAGCCCCTACTCTTTGTCTAATATTTAATAAAACCCTTATTTCCCTGCCTACCCATAAATGATGTCTGAACTCATCAACTCTGAAATTTTATGTGAATAGCTATTCTGTAAGGGAAAGAAATAGGGCAGGAAATAAAAGCAATTTGCTTTTATTATAATATAATATAAATATTATATATATAAATTATAAATATATATAATATATAAATATAATATAAATATTATATAATATATAAATAAATATATTTATTTATATATAAATATATATAAATATTTATAATAAAAAATATAAAAATAAAATATAAAATATAAAATATATATTATATATATAAAATAAAATAAACAATTGCTATCACTCCATGAGTAAAGTCCTTCCTTTAACTCAGTAAAAATATGCCATCCTGTGTCTCTCTGTTGGAGTTAACGCGTGGGCCAGTGAGTTTCAATTCAATGTATTTCTGCTCTTTAATCAGTTTTTCTTAGAATGGTTTCTAAAAATGCAGATATTCACTCAGGGATAAGGGGGAAAACTACCTCCAGTCACTGGCTTGCCTGTGATAGAGAGGCAGAATCTCATTTTCACAGACACCATTAAAATATGCACCAAATCTGTAGGAAGAGGCTATTTTCATGTTCCAGTCAACAGCTCCATATGAAAACTTCTTTGCTGATCTGGATAAAAAAGAATGTGTATGAAAAATTCTTGAAAACGGTTTTATAATTTTTTTTTAATTTTAGCTACCAGTCCGGTCAAAAAGATATGTGCATATAACAATAATATATGTATGAAAGTAACCAAATTTTTAAATCTTGACTTGCTAAGTATTTTTTAATAGGACAATTATTTAACAGGTGTTTTTTGTTGCTTGTTTTTACAAAGTTCTACTTTGAGGATTTGAGATATTCATTGGTTTGGTATTTTATTTTGGTCATTAATTAATAAGATAATTATGTTTGGTTTTACTGAAGGTACTTTCTACAGATTACGGTGGAATTTGAGAGTTTTGATATTTTTCTTTGCTTTTCAAAGAACACTATTCTAAAAGATGATGCATTAAGGGAAAATAATAATGCTCCATGGTCAAATAAATTTGGGAAATACTTCTTGCTCTATATCCCCCCGTTGGAGCATTACATTGAATGTTGGTATGTCGAAAGATCTGGGCAGTCATAAAATTAAAATATACATTTAATTTTGCTTAACCCAATGTTTGTCATATTTATTTGAACCAGGAACGCCCAGGAAACTAGTGTTCCAAAGAATAAACATTTAGAAATACCCTTATAATCCACTGGTTCAAATAGCCATTTTCAGACCCTTGCTAATTCAGATCTAGTATCAGGCAAAGATTTAGAGGCCGAATCTGTCATGCTAATGAATTGATGCCTCAGTATGCATCAAGGGTCCAAAATATATAAAGCAGTTAAAGTCTGGGCCTCAACAAATATTATGGTGAGAAAGCACATAATTCAGAAAGAGCCTAGCCTGACTTAAAAATGAAGGGGAGAAGATCAGTGAGATAAGGGGTTCCCTTCTGCTTTCTGAACAAAACAGTTTAAATGGCAAAATGCCTCTCCTTTCCTTTGTCTGGCTGTTATTTTCATGCCCTTTCTGTGGAAAGTTTAATAATTTATTTTATCAGTGTCATTGTTTCTGCAGTTATTAAATAGATGTATGTAGTACAGATGCTTGCGAACGTCAATGTTAATTTGAGAATGAAAGTAAATTTGTCTTGAAGTAACAGTGATCATACAGATGTGGTTGGTCTTGCTCACGTAAGCCTTTCCTTTCCTTTACAGCCAACATATCAATTGTAGATATAGATACTAACCAGGAGGAGAGCATAGCAACTTCATCTTCTGGAAACAACTTCGGTCTTGACTTGAAAGCAGATGACAAAATATATTTTGGTGGTCTGCCAACACTGAGAAACTTGAGGTAATTTAGTGTATATTTAGAGCTAAGGATTAAGTTTTAATTAAATGGCCACTCTGCTCACTAGAGTTCTGAAGTTTAATTACAACAGGAATGTCACATAACCTTTGGTTGCAGAAAGGCTTAATTAAAAAAAAAAAAAATCATGTTACATGTTAGAACAACACCAGGATTTAGAAACCCAAGGATTAATTGGATCTCTTTGTTGAAGAGATGGATGGAAATCGCTATTTCCCTCATATTCACCTGATGAAAAGAATTATAAAAGTAATTAAAGGTGGAAACTAGAGTTGAATGTGCATCTTGTAATTGCCGTCCTCCTTGCACAGTCGCTGGAGATAATGGCACAATGACACTGCTTAGTGTTCTAAAAATCAGTCAGTGTTCCAGGATACTGCGAGGATAACCTATTTTATTGCTAAGCATTAGCATGCTAATGGTATGTTGGAGCTTTCCCATATGCCTAATGCTAAAGCTATATTAGGTATTCTCGCTCCCATGCCAACATTTTTTTCTTAATTTCACATATGTTTTATAGATAGCAGAATGGGGAGATATAATTAACTCATAGTTTAGTTCAAAAAATAAATGCAAGTAACTAAAAAATCTCAGGAAATATTTCATATGGTATTTAATTCATTTACTGCTTGTTGTAAAACATCTCATAAGAAATAAAAGTTATAAAGCACTTGATGCTCAATAAATGTGAATTGAATTTAATTAGAACGGAATGAACTGATTTGGTTAAACCATAAGAGTTTGCTGCCAATACAGACTACCATGTTTTAAATTTTTGTTTTGTTTAGTTAGTTGGTTTTTAGTGGTTATAAAAGTCCTATCTCGGTGTTTCTACTCTAAAAATACACACCACGATTGGAGGGAATCTCAGAAAAATTGAAAAGTATGGTAGTCAGTTCTCATCTTTTCCAAATGAGCAGAGGAATTTCAACCTCATTTTATGATAGCCAGCATACAGACTGAATTTTACTCTTGTACCTAAACTCATAGAGCAGGCAACTAATTACCAGTCTTTCAAGGGTTTACATTAATAAGCTTCATGGGGCAGATAAACTGGTTCTGCATTCATCCACACTATACCGTACTTGTGTTAGGAATGTAGACTTAAAGTGTCTATTCAGAAAAATCATTGCAGATCAAGTGCATTTGAATAATGATGTAGCGATTACTCAAAAATCTATTTATTCAGTCAACAAGTGTTTGTTGAGCATCTACTCTTGTGTCACACACCATAGAAATACTAGGGATCCAACAGTTGCTAACGTCTAAGATTTATTTTACAGGTTTATTAAGTAAATTCCCTATAAGCAAATTAATTATCACCAAAATAAGGGTATTGAGGCATTGCTGTATATATTCTAGTGATGACTTGGTTTTAATTGCCATAAAGTGATTTTTAGGAATTATCTACAAAGGTGTATATGTTGACTACGCTGAGATGGGTTTATGTATTAGTTTTCTGACTACGTATCTAATGAGTCTGTATCACCAAGATGTTTTTACTTGCACAGTACAGCACTTTATAACATTTCTGTGGCATGGCACATTATTCCAATACAATCTTTAGACACATGTGACTGAGCAAGGAGCTATGCGTTCATAGTTTGCTGTTATTTTGTCCCAAACACACAGGATCTTAATATGATAAAGTTCAAAAGATGAGGTAAACAAATTATTTTTACATATATTAAGTTCAAGCTCCTTGAGTAGGCAATATTTATCAACTACTCGTGAATACTATAGCATAGCAACATTTGTGCATTTTCCCATTCATAAAATAGATTAAAATTAGTATTTTAAATTTCTACTTCAAAATAAAAAATTTCTCAAGAGAATAGTGTGGAAAATGGTCATCTTTGGATTCTCATTTCACTGTGGGTCAAGGGCATATGTCTGTTTTCTACTCTGTTGGTTTTGTTATATTCCCTTCCTTTTAAGATCCTTGTGAGATATTTTTTAAAAAGACTTACGAGTAAAGTTTTTTGTTTTACTAAATGAAAATGCAATTATGAGTAAATTGTGTTTATTTGTTTTTTTCTCTTCCCTTTGACCTAGTATGAAAGCAAGGTAAAATTTAAATTATGCATGCCTTCTTCAAGTGCATGGGTTGGGTAAATGTGGCTTCTTAGATAAAGCAGTGGAGACGAAGAAAAGCAACACCTATGCAGCTTTATTCCTAGCACATTTCATGAGCAAGCAATGCATTCTGAGAGTTTCCATGCTGTCCTTTACTTACAAAGGTGCTGCTGGTCACCCACCATGAACTGGGCTGCAATTTCCCTTGTTTCACCAGCCACAGCCAAAGCCACGAGGACGGATTTGCTCGCTTTTCTCAACTGCCCGCGCACAGCGCCCCCTGGTGCACATACGCAGCAGCACACATGCAAAGGGCAGCTGGTCAGGTTTAAGGGCACAGCGTAGTTCCGCTGAACAGAGCAAAGCGGGCTGATGGGTTAAACCTTGGACCCGCATCTCTGTAGCACCATGCTGTCTGCTGAACAATCAGCCTGTGCTCCCAAATGCGCACTGCTGCCTTGCTGCTTTTTGCAAGCCTGCAATATGCAAACGTTTACAGGGCCCTTGCACCTCTTTGCAAAGCTGCTTATTATCGTTGTGTTTATTTAAAATTAGTTATGAAGCCAGATAAAAAGAACCTCAGTAAGTAACTTTACTTAAAACAAGTGTGTGCCTTAATGGTGAAGAAGTTTGTGGACAGCTCCCCTAGCTTCCCAGGAGCATTTTAATTCCTGTTTGGGGGAAAGGCATTAGCATGAAAGCTATGAGCGGCAGGACTCTGTAAGTGGCTGAGCAAACCCCAGAGATATGCAGGGCTGACACACTCTGGCTAGAGCCTGATGCTTTGGTATTTCAGAGCCTAACATGCCATCTTTCTGGAAAGGAGATAATACGGCTGAACTTACCCAAGAAATTTTTAAAGCAAAGGCCAGCCTTCTAATACCAGAAAGTAGAATAAACAGAAATGAAAGTATATACAAAAAAATAACCCAGGATGATTTAACACAATATAGCGATGAGCTCAGTCATGCTGTTTGCTGAGATGGCTCAAAGGCAAAGGCTGGCTTTCAGTGGAAATATACAAAGCTCTGGAGTGACACTGTGTAGCTTTGTAATGCTGCCTTTGAGGCAAGCAGAGGAAGCAGAGGCCTGTGGTCACCATTAAAAGTCTGATCACCATATGTGATTGCTTATCCCCCGTGTTTTTCTTAGCATCAAGCCTGCTAAATCATCATGTTTTGAAATAGTTCGTTGTATGTCCATGAAGCGGTGAAGTATATAACTTCTAGGACTGATTTACTTTATTGATAAGACCTCTGAAAAAATGGTGATAAATCACTCATCCTCTAAAGGAAAATGAACACTTGGAATGACATTCACCCATTCCTTTCACTTTATAAATAAGGCTATAAGCAAGGTCCTTAGCCTCCAGTCGGGTATGTTCTTCATAATAACCAACTGACTAAACAGAAGGAGAGGACCTTGGGGATAAAGGGAAATGATCAAAGAAAATGAAGCGGTTCCAGGAGAGAGAGAAAAAAAGAAATAGAACAGATACCTGGCATGACATAAATCACCTGCTACACACGCCAGGGTCTGAGTTCCTTTCCCACCTGTTTTTCCTCATGCCGTGTGTTTTATATTGAGGCGAAAAAGGGAATCCTGGTACCATGGGACCATGAGGAGAGAATTAATCATTATCCTAATAATATTTTGGTGTTAGTTGGACAGGTTTTACAGATGCTTATTAACACCAAAAAAAAAAGTCTTGTTTTTTAACCCAATAGACCTGCATTGTTCAATATGGTAGCCATAAGCCACAGTGACGACTTCACTTTCAACTAAATAAAAATTAAACAACAGTGTTCAGTTTCTCATTGGCGTAAGCTTTATTTCAAGGACCAATGGCCACATGTGACTAGTAACTACCAATTTGGACAATACAGAACAGAATATTTCCATCGCCACAGAAAGTTCTATTGGGCAGTGCTTCTCTTGACTAAATAAAGAAATATCATCACCGACATTATATGAGCTTCTGTTTATTGAGCACTTGCTATGTGCAAGCATGTTTGTCTTTTTTTAAGAAGTAATTAATAAAAAGTAAACACTCAAATGTCATTTGGGTATAGAAGCCATTTTCAACCTTATTGGAAAAAATGTATGTTTTATGCCTTTGGTTGCTTTATTTTGTTACTTCTCCAATATAAAATAAGGACTTTGGGGTCAATCTATAAATCCAGTGTTTAAGTATTTTTTTAGACTATGTCATCCAAAAGAATGTTTCTTAGGCTTTGTTTTAGTTAAAAGCTTTAAAGCTTAATCTTCAGCTGCCCCATGTTCCTCCCAAAAATGTCAATGACAAAAATGTTTTCTTCTCAAAATAAATGAGTCCAGACATTTTTTTCCCCTAAATTTTGAGCAAGTTTTTTTTCTTAACTTTTTTGGTATGTAGTTTTATTATGATCTCTACACAATTGTCTATGCTCTGGTCCAAAAAAAAAAAAATTCATTATGCGTATGAAGCACTTCAGAAATCCGTTAATTTCTGTACCTTGAATTTAAATTCTGTGGTTAGATGATTTTAAAAGAGAGCAAGAAGGACTACATAAATTCTGCAGGATCGGGGGAATATCCGCTTAATCCAACGAGTAGATCACGGAAACACAGTTTGCTGGGTCCGTGTGTGTGCGTGTGCACGGTTTGAGAAACATGTGCCTGCCGGCGTGTCCGTTTGCTTCATATGGCTTGTGTCCCGTAGGCACAAACACTGTACTGCCATTTCCCTCATGCTGTTGCTTTTGTTTTCCATGTCACTTTTCAACAGGCCAGAAGTAAATTTGAAGAAATATTCTGGCTGCCTCAAGGATATTGAAATTTCAAGAACCCCATATAACATACTCAGTAGTCCTGATTATGTTGGTGTTACCAAAGGATGTTCACTAGAGGTTAGTTCGTTTTTAACGGCTTCCTAAATACTTTCGTCTCTGATTTCATTTACTGGGTTTGGGTGTTCCAACAGGGAGCAGTCCCTTGTTAGTATATTTTAAATTCCTACTGACCCTAGTCTTAGCTATGCTTAAATAACAAACCAAGATTGAAGCTCTTCTATAAATTACCATAATCACATAAATGAGGGCAATGGTATGATGAAGACCCAAAATTATGAAGCAATTTCGCACATGTGTAATTCTTCATAACATGTATTTTTAATATTAATCTCTTCTCTGGTTCTCCCTTCATTTCCAATACTACTTTTCCCTTTTCCTCGTTTTTGTCATCTATTTTTGATTTGTTTTATCTTTATGTCTTACATATAGCTTTGTTAGCAACTTTAAATTTTTTTCCAGAAGGTGCTAGGAATTTACACAAGTAACAAGTAACCATTTACACCGTAAACATTAGTGCACAGCATCTTATCTATAGTTTGGAAGTCAAACCTCCTTTTCTTTGAAAATGGCACAGATTAGGAACCGTTTACGAAGACCATCTCTGACAGGACCGCGAAGTCCCCTGCTATCACGTATCTTCAGTACCTTTTCTTTGTTGCCAAAGCACGTCCTTAGTTCCATTTAACTCCTCTGCTCTGACTCTTCACTGGGGGCTGACTCATAGGAGAGAGAAACACAGGTCCAGCTCTGCTCTCTTAAAATGTCCATAAGCAAGAGTCAATAGTCATCAGGAAATATTAGTAAGAAGTTTATGGGGATCCTAAAAGTAATGAATCTGTTTTTTTAGAAATGTGAAATGTATCATGCTTACAAAATTTCAATTACCCTGATATGACACAACTATTTATTTTAGCTGTTGTCTTCGACTGGAAATATTTTAAGGCATGGCTATAGAATTCAGGGAAATGAAGGGAGACTCAGGAGAAAAAAAAAAGTGATTCCATCCCTGAGACCTGAAGTTTAAAGACTGGACCAGAACATTCAGGGTCTTCATAGTTAGAGGCTCCCATTTGGAATTGGTCACAGATATCCACCATGAGAAGCTTGGGAATAAGGAGTAGGGAAATACAGAATTGAAACTCTAAGGATCCACACTGGCTTCTTTAAGAAAGTTTTACTGAAAGTTTTAATCTTCCAAAGCCTAACTCTCATCCACATCCAAAAGATACATACATGAGGATGGAAAACTGTCCAGAAAATGAATAGATTGTATGTGTGAAAATGATATTTCTGTAAAGGCACTTTTCGGTCACCAGGAATTATTTTACAACCGAAATATGAAGCAGAAATGATGTGGATAAATATTGAAAAATCTGCACAGTTTTATCTGAACTATCCAAAAGCCTATGATTTGAAAATTGGAAAAGAAAATAGATGATACATTTTATAACACTTATGTCACTTAACTGGGCCTGAAAGACTGTGGGGGGAAAATATCCTTGTTAGAGGATGCCTTGCTTTTACTCCAGCAAAATCCAGGGCTTTTAAAATGAGCATTTTAAGCACTCAATATGACCAACTACTTGGGCTTGCTTAACTAAATCCTAGCACATTCAGGCAATGGAATGTCCTGCCATTAAAAGTGATGAGGAGATCTGTGTTTTCTAAGAGAGGTATCTCTCACAGTGAAAAAAAGAATTTACAAGAAATTACAAAAGAACGTGCCTAACAGGATTCAGTTTAAATACAGAGAGAAGAGGAGAGGAAGAGGGCAAGGTTATGAAAAATGAATGAATGCATGCATGATGAACAGATGAATGAATGAATGAATGAATGAATGATAAAAGCTGTATGTTTCTACACAGCTTTGAGATGGGGTGATTTTTGCTTTCTCTCCATAAACAGTCAGTTGGTAGAGGGTATTCAAGGGATTATGAGAGTGTTTTCCAGGGAGATTTAGCAAGATAGATTTAGACCAAAAGAAAATGTTATCTGTCAGTGATAATAGTGTGTATTTTAAATCAAAAGTGTTCAAATAGGGGCGCCTGAGTGGCTTAGTCATTAAGCGTCTGCCTTCAGCTCAGGGTGTGATCCCAGAGTCCTGGGATCGAGCCCCACATCAGGCTCTTCCACTGGGAGCCTGCTTCTTCCTCTTCTACTCCCCCTGCTTGTGTTCCCTCTCTCGCTGGCTGTCTCTCTCTGTCAAATAAATAAAATCTTTAAACAAACAAACACAAGTGCTCAAATAAAACCAGAGGCCAGGGGCAACTGGGTAGCTCAGTGTGTTGAGCGCCTGGCTCTTGGTTTCAGCTCAGTCATGATCTCAAGGTCCTGGGATCAAGGCCCGCATCAAGCCCTGCATCGAGCCCCACATTGGGCTCTGTGCTCAGTGGGGAGTCTGCTTGAGGATTCCCTCCCTCTCCCTCTGCCCCTCCCTATACTCGCTCGCTCTGTCTCTAAAATAAATCTTAAAAAAAAGAAAAAAAGAAAAAAGCAGAGGCCAGAATTTTTATTTTAACGCAAACTGCTCAGAAAGTTCGATCACAGTTGGAAATAGTATTTATTAAGTTGCTCCCAAGATCTCCACGTAACTGTGAGTTTTATGCTTTCTAAAACAATGTATTTCATGGTGACACTGAGTGCCTGGAGGAGGCTGAGTGAGACAGAGAAATTAATTTAAATTTTCATTTCTGATGCTTTCTTCTCTCTTTCCTTTTTACCCACAGAACGTTTACACAGTCAGCTTCCCCAAGCCTGGTTTCGTAGAGCTTCCCCCTGTGCCAATTGACGTAGGGACAGAAATCAACCTGTCCTTCAGCACCAAGAACGAGTCTGGGATCATTCTCTTGGGAAGTGGAGGGACGCCAGCACAACCTCGGAGGAAACGAAGGCAAACTGGACAGGTACCCGCATACCTGGTTGACAGTGCATTTTCCCCAGCTCTTATATAAAGCAGTTCTTTTATAAGGAGACTGGTGAGACATTTAGGTTTTCTAAATTACCTTTGTATTTTTAGTTTTGCATCATTTATTTCCACTCTCATCTTTTTTTAGGACAGTTATCTCCACGAGGATTTTCCTTGTTGGTCAGCTCTAGGTGACCAACTTGTATTTGCACCTGTATTTCATACAGGCTTAGCATATGTGTGTTTAAAGAGAGAAAGCTTAAAATATATTCAAATTATAATAATCTTCTCTTGTCTCTAAGTCCAATTACTTACTGCATCTATAGATATCCTGCTAGGGTCCCTTAAATTCAAGTTTAAATTCCCTCTAGGATCAATTTCCCAGTCTATTGAAGTCTGACCCACACCACCCTCTCTGGACACAGAGAAGGCAGAGAATGGACCTGGGATAGGAGAAGGCAAATAGAGCCCAACCCACACAAGCATAGACAGTAGCCTATGCTCAGATTCACTCATGACAGGAAGAGAAAGCCCACAGAGGGTCTGCATTATAAGGTGTGGACTTCAATTTTCATACCCCGTAGCCATTTTGTTCTGTTAAAAGCGATCTCTTAGGCGTCCTAATTCTTTACTGCCTTGATATTCCCACTTTCAATCTTATGTTTTTAAATATATACATTATTCCATTTAATTTTGTTTTTCTCAGTGAAAGAGTTCATAGGATTTATCTAGTCTGTCATTATCAAAGAGTGGAATGCTTTACAAATATGTCCCTAAATACACATGCATCCTTATAAACCAGGTTGTGTTTTTTGCCATTTTATGTGTTTTTAAAATCACATTTATCATTTAAAATTTAGTAGTCAGTAATATGGTTGACCTTTGAACAATATGGGAGTTAGGGACACCAACCCCCCGCCCCCATCGCCAACTCAGTCAAAAATTCAAGTATAACTCTTGACCTCCCAGTGACTTAACCACAAATAGCCTACTATTGACTGGAAGCCTTAGCCATAATATAATTACTCAATTAACACATATTTTAAATGTTATATATGTGTGTGTGTGTATATATTATACACTGTATTATACACTGTATTCTAAAAGTAAGCTTGAGAAAAGAAAATGTTATTAACAACATCATAAGAAAGATATATTTACAGTACCATACTGTATTTATCTAAAAAAATCCACATGTAAGTGGATCCACACAGTTCAAACCCATGTTATCTAAAGTATTATATAATAAATCTTACTCTTCTCCCCAAGAAAAATAAAGACTAAAAAAAATTCAAAGATGTATAACCATGAGTAACTTGGGTTATCTCAGGAATACAAGAGTACTTTAATAACAGAAAATCTGAAAACTATATAATCATCTCAATAGATGCTGAGAAACCATTTGGTGAAATTTAATACCCACTCCTGATTTAAAACAAATAAACAACCAACCCAACATAACACGGATGCATATTAGAAACTAAAGAGAAGTGAAAAAAAAATGTACTACATATTGAATGATGCCATTTTTACAGATTTCTAATACAAGTAACACTAAACAGGGGCTCCTGGCTGGCTCAGCTGGTAGAGTGTATGACTGTTAATCTCAGGGTTGTAAGTTTGAGCCCCACATTGGGGGTAGAGATTACTTAAAATCTCTAAAAAAAGTAACACTAAACAACATATTGTTTACAGATATATATGTGAATTTTCAAAAATTTTTAAAAAGCAAGGGAATGATAAACATAAAATCCATGTTAATGGTTACCTCTGAGATGGTGAGGCTGGGGGATGGTGTTGGGAGGAAACGCACAGGAGATGCAATGGGATTGTTTCTTAAATTGGGTGTAGTTTTACTGGTATTCATTCCATTGTACAGTTGTGAACATGGCTTCATTATTTACATGTATGTCTCTTATATTTGGAGGAATGTATCAAATAGTCATAATAAAAATATTCTTTAAAGAAGAGAGGGAGGAAAAAAGTGTTATTTTCTCTCATTTTTTAATGCACATAATAAGCCCTGAATATGTATAATGTTTAAATTTCCTTTTAAATTCCTTCTGTCTTAATCCTGAAAAATAAAATCATTTTCTCACGATTATAAATGATGAGCTAGTTATAACAAAAGGACCGGATCAAACATTCTGAAGTAGATTTTCACTAAAGGATATGTGTTTCCTAGGTCATTGTCAGATAATTAAGCACCACCTACTGGCTCCAAATTTTTCCTCGTCAAGACTAAATAAATGGACTTAAATCACCAGCTTTCAGGATTGTTCTTAAAATAGAATCTGTGCCCATTAAAACAATTAAAAAGAAAATATTAAGTACTTTAATGCAAACTAAATTGGAAATAATATGTTAATGTTTCAACATTTTAATAATAAATATTCATTTTTTAAAAATTTCATAGAAAGTGCTATTTGAAAGAGGAAACAATGTTAAATAGTTCATGTCTGTTGTAGAACCAACCCTGGTCCCGCTGACATGTTTTCTTTTCCAAAGCTAAAGTTTTGATGCCATAGGGTTATTAGTGATTCTGTTTTGCTAAAGGAGTTTGTTACCTCGAACAATCAATCCAGGTGAGAAAATTTTAATTGAGTGAGTAGTTTGCAGTTGCCCTTTGATGGATGGTGAGCACTAGTTCAGATCCTGGGCACCTTCTGTGTTGGACACACAGACCATTTAGTAACTCACTGGAGACATTACGATGCTTGGTGGAAACCGTCTCCACCACCTCAGGTGACACATGGAGGACCGAGTGATCACGCACAGCAGGCGCCCTCACGCTCCACAAGAAAGGGAACACGCGTGGCATCGGCTTTGGGAACGAGGACTGCATTCAGGCTCCCTGGGGTTCACAGTCTGATCTCAAAACCATACTGGTTGCTATAGTAACAGTAGCAAGAAGAAAGCAGTCATGTTTGTGGATGAAAGATTGTGTTCCTTCTTTCTAAATGTGGGAGGCAGGTGACATGTTGGTGATAGCAATCTAGTCGACCAGCTCAGAGAGCAAACAAGTCTAACCACTCAAAACGCCGTGAGATTGGGAGTCAGAGCTGACGTGCAGAAGCTAGCTGCCCACTTGTGAATACAAGGAAGACGGGTTTTACTGACACCCTGTGTTTCCTGATGGGTTCTGTGAGTTAGAGACCCCAGTGCCAGCACAGCTGCTAACCTCCAGCGCGGCACATTTGCTCTGCAGAGACTGCTGTATTGCAACATTCGCTTTCCACATCACCTAACAAGTGAAAACGGTCAATGATTAAAGAGCTGTTTCTTGAGGTCTCGGGTAGGATCTCCGAGCCAAGGAATCCGCAGTTCTGTCTGGGAACCTCGAAGGCTATCACATTGAGGCCTCTCCTTAATCTTCCGTGACCACTTCTCTTGCAGGCCTATTACGCGATATTCCTGAACAAGGGCCGTCTGGAAGTGCATCTCTCCATGGGGACACGAACAATGAGGAAAATTGTCGTCAAACCGGAGCCGAGTCTGTTTCACGACGGGAGAGAACATTCCGTTCACGTCGAGAGAACTAAAGGGTAACAGTAGCTCTAGAGAACTTGTTGTAACTAACGCCAGCTCACCTGCCTCTCTGTCCGGACCTTTGCATGTGTGGTCATACGATGCGTTGCCAAACTCTCAGGTAGCCTCATTTCATCTTCCCGACGTTTCATGCTTCGGGAACCCCATTTACCTTGGCCCCTGGGAATTCTCTTCACATTTTTATTCTGCGCAGTTCTCCACTCTCGCTTTGGAAGAACCGAATGCATCTTCTGAAGCTGTAGATAAGACAAATCCCTCCCTCCGCACCTCTCAGATAGTCTCTCGAATAAGGTATGCGCGTCGTGAAGCCCACGGAAGAGCTCGACTGGAACCAGCCGCGTTTGGCAGCTGCTCTTTCATTCAGGTTCCAAAGCAGCGATGGCAGCTGCTTAGAAACCTGTCACCGATGCGGAGTGTGGCAGCAGCTGCAGGACCTACTGAGAGCTGCTAAGGGCCTGCCTCTTCCCCGCATCCCCTTCCCTGCCCCAGGGGTGCAGGGGTCCCTGCAGAGGGAACAGAGCCCGAGGGAGAGACAGGGAAAAGGCCGCTGTCCCGCCATTAGTGCGGGGAGGCTGCGTCTCTGAGGATCCGAAAGAGCACTTGCTTCCCAGCCCTGAGCCATGAAATTGGCAGTAACCGGGGTATAAACTGATCTCTCATTTCTCCAGAATGCTGGGGCACTTGATATTTCCTTTATTGGGAAAGTCGCCTGTATTTCCATCAGAATGTTGTATGACAACTCAGGTAATTAGTTTAGAAGGACAGTTAGAGAAAAGGAAAACAGAAGCCCAGAGACTTCAGACCTCCAAGCCAGCAAGCCATTTAATTAGACGGAAGACATAGAAAAGACTTGGAAATCAAATGTGAGGAAAGCTCAAAACACAGAGGATATTTTTTAAAAAAACAACAGTAGGAACGTGTAGCAATAGTTGAAGTGAGCAGATGCTAGTCTATACAGACCTATATTTTCTAATTACCCTTTAGTGTGAAAAACAGTTTAGATAAGTAGTAAGAGTGTTTTATCTTCTAAGTAAATGATAAAGCTTTCCTTGGCTCATCTTTTTTATTATATAGAACATTAGGTTGTGGGCTGAATTGATACTAAGCTTTCTTGCAGGATGTCTACTCAGTGAGATGTTTAGAAACCATGATTAAGACAAATGAGGGATCGATATTTGGACAAACTAAGAACTTTTACTAACCTAATAGCCAGATAGTGTGGTCATGGTCTCTGAGGAGGAAGGCAAACTGAATTTTCTCATTTGAGTCTTAGAGACCGCCTTAAAATATTGTTTTTACACGTCTTCCAGGCTAGATTTCAGATCTTTGCCAAACGTTAATCCTTCTCATGGTGGGAAGGACTTGTTAACGTCTTTAAACTTCAAAGACTCTCAATAAACAAGTGCAGATCTGAGAAATACAGTTGACAAAAAAATCATCCAGAATACGTTTTCTTTTTGCAGAGAAAGGATTCTGACGTTCCCCAGTGCATTACAGTGTTGCGCTAAGGCGTCCTTCTAACAGGTGTCTCTTCAGGAAGGGCATTTTATTATGCCAACTTCACAGCTGTTGGCCATTAATCCAACCTTTATTTGATTAAGTTCAGTGTATAGTACATCACTGAAAACTGGTCATTCAGTTAATTGGCCATATAAACAAACAGTTTTGCCATTCGCTCTTAATTAAAGGATAATGTATTGGACATATTAGTGGTTAGTCACAGAACTCTGTGGCAAAGCAGGAACACATTTGCTACCATAATGTCTCATTCAGCACTCAGAGGTCAAAACACAATCATCACCCATCCTTTAAGCAAGTGCTTCAATTAACTGATTACCAGAGATAGCTAATGACCCTAAGAACTTCACCTAGAAACATTTTTTAATGCTTCCTACCTATCCTGTGGCACGCTCTGTGTCAAATACTAGGCACTTATAACACCCCCATCTGTGCTCGCCAACTATTTATTCTTACCCTTTTGTGTGACCTCAAAGATTGTATTATTTTATGTTGGTTATGATACTTTTGTTAATTTGGAAATATTTGCTTTCAACACTATTCAGATCATAAATGTCAATTATCACTTCTTTTCCTAAAGCCCTGGATAAGATGGTAATTTTAGTACCACCTTACAAAATTATTGGATTTTTATCAAACTGAGAGGAAAATTTTCAAGATTGTTCTTGCCCTATTCTCTCCCCCTCTGCCTCTCCCTACCCTTCCTCCCCCACCCTCTTTCCTTGTCTACCCCTTCCTCTGCAAAAATCTCACTATGTCACTTTGGTGGCTATTTCTGTGGTACTCCAGTGATCCCTGCCATCTATGACTGTTTTGCCCTCTGACCCTTTTCCTGGACTCCACCTAAGTGGCCAGTAGTTCTGACTGGACAAAAGCATTAAACCCCAAGTGTCTGGAGTAGATGCATAGGCAAGGAGTTTTCTCCTCTGTGAGAGCATTCTTCATATAGGTACAGAATTAGGCTGAGGCCCACCAAGTTAGATCAAATATTTCAGGAATAATCTGGGATTTCTAGAATGGGATCATGATTGGATTATGCAATGGACACTGCAACCTAGGTATTTCTTACTGTCCAGAATATATTCAATCAAAATAAAATTGCAGGGGCCCCTGGGTGGCTCAGTCAGTTAAGTGTCCGAGTCTTGATTTCAGCTCAGGTCATGATCTCAAGGTCATGAGATGGAGCCCCATGTTGGACTCCATACTCAGTAGGAAGTCTGCTTAGGATTCTCTCTTTCCCACTCCCTCTGCTCCTCCCCCTTTACACACTCAGGCACACGGACTTGTGTGTGCACGCTCTCTCTCAGTCTCTCACAATAAATCTTTTTTAAAAAATAAAATTGCAGACTTTGTTCTTTATGTAAATTACAAATGTCAGGGCACCTACTTCTCTTAATACCTTCTTGCACATACATAACCCATTTGGCGGTTCTTTGAAAACAAAAGCTTAGACCAATATTCCAAACAAACAAGAGGCAGAATAGTAGTAATGAAATGTTTAATTACGAAACTCCAAGAATCAACTGTTGAACTTATAAGAAAATACAACTAGTCATAATACTAATAGTAATGTTTATTATAGTGCTTTTGACATACAATAGGTCCTCAGTAAAGAATTACTTAAAAAAGAGGAAATACACCAGAATCATAATGGACATATTGGTAATGTTCCTCTTTATAAGAGAACTAAATAAATGATCTAGTTTGATGCCCCTAGAATGTAAAGTACAAGCAGGATTTATAGACTTCTAGCGATGCCCTTATTAAGTAATACAGCTTCAGTGCAATCCCTTCATTAATGTTTTCCATGGCTTAAAGTAGGCATTTTTATCCTCATTTTATACATGAATGAAGTGAGATTGAGCAAGATTAAATAACTAGCCCAGGTCACACAGTTAGTAAGCTTCCACACTAATACTTAATTCCAATCTGTTCCTTCTGAAAGCTCATGCTCCTTCTTTATCTCTACCCTGTGATCTAGTAAGAAAGGATCACTATAATGGTCCTTGGGGCAGAACCAGATCAGACAGTCTACATCAGAAACATGAGGGCCTCTGGCTCTTTAAAAACTCTAATCAAAGAGCAGATATTTGCTCTCCTTGGACAATCTTTAATAGTGGCTTAAACCCCTCATTAAAACTCTTAGGAACATTGCTATGTCATGGTAGTAACAGGTTGCTTTTAGTAAAAGGCAAAAAAAAAAGTATGTGGGGGGCACTTCTCAGTGAGGCACATATGCCCAAAAGCGAGTGTTTTTCTAAAAGTCTCAGAAAACCACCAGCATTCTTAGCAATACTTTTGAACCTCCTGATTTTTACCAACATACTCTTCCAGAGTCTGGTAAAAAACCAATATGTCATTTCCCCCCATGTTTCCTTTGAAAATAAATCCAACCTTCTCCTTCTATACCCTCTTGAACAATGACATTTTGAATACCAATGAAATCCATTTTTTTTTCATTCTCTTACATCTGAACTGTCGCAAAGTGGACTAGTTGCTCATGGCCGTTTCAGAGCATCTTTGCCCTGGTTTATTATTTCTAGTCCCACATGTGGTTTTTATTCTTTATAAAATCAAGTAAGATGACATTTTAGGACTGAGTTTTCCAACTAAGTACTTTGGTTTTCTCCCCAGATATGTAGTAAGTTTTCAGTAATCCATTTGTGATCCTCAGGCTAGTGACTAATACATACTAATAGCTCCCTGTTTGGGATTGAAATTCAAAACCTGCTTAGAGAACAAAAGAAAAAAATGCCTTTGGTCATTTTCCTCTTTGTCTCCCTTGGTTCTTTGCCCCAGGATCCAAGGATTGTTGTGAATAAGTAGCATGAGAGTCTCAATTAGTAGTGTGTGACTTATCTCTCATAAGCAAATTAGGGAAATTAATGAAACAGTCACTAAGGAAAATCACTGCAAGGAACAATTAGCAAGATACTCTTGCCTGCCTTTTCTATTCAAAAGCTAGCAGCTGGGGCACCCGGGTGGCTCAGTCGGTTAAGTGTCTGCCTTCATCTCAGGTCGTGATCCCATCCTGGGATCAGCCCTGCCTAGGTCTCTCCACTGAGTGGGAAGTCTGCTTCTCCCTCTCCCTCTGCGCCTTCCCCTGCTCATGCTCTCTGGCGTGCTCTCCCTCTGTCTCTCATTCTCAAATAAATCTTAAAAAAGGAAAGAAAGAAAGAAAGCTAGCAGCTATGTTCTTTATAAAATGCCCTGTAAGTGTTTGCTGTTGAGTCCTGCAATCCAAACTCTCAGGAGCAGAGTTTGTCCCCCAGCAAGAAGATAATAGCTAGCACAAACCGAGAAATAAAGAACCAAACAACATGTGCCCCCATGCTGTGCTAAACCCACTGAGCCTTATGCGATCAGACATAACCACACTATACAGAAGCCTCAGCTCTGCGGCTGTCGTCAACAGCACCGAAGGCTAGCGTTGCAGCCCCACCAGCACCTTCATTCAGTCAACTCTCAGGAAGAGCTAACGGGGGGGGGGGGGGGGGGGGGGGGGGGGGGGGCAGAGGGCCAAGATCCTGAGAAACAATAGCTTAGCTTAGTGTTGAATTCCTAATGATCAAATGTTGGCTCCTGGAGGAAAGGGGGAGGGGTGGCAGGAAAAAGTCTGATTTTCCAACGATCCTGGTAGTTATGTGCTTAATACTGTTTCTTTTCACTGTTTTATCAGCGTCTTTACTGTTCAAGTCGATGAAGACAGAAGGCATATGCAAAACCTGACCATAGAACAGGCGATTGAAGTTAAAAAGCTTTTCGTTGGGGGTGCCCCACCTGAATTTCAACCTACCCCACTCAGAAATATTCCTCCTTTTGAAGGCTGTGTGTGGAACCTTGTTATAAACTCTGTGTAAGGACATCTGCTGGCTACTGTTTTGTTTTTGTTTTTTTTTTTTTTTTTTTTGGTTTGAGGATCCCTCTACACTCCGTCTAAAACCGAAGCGGGGTGGGGAGGAAAGGAAACAATGAAGAGCTTCTCACTAGATTTTAAAAAATTGCACTGATGGCTTCTCAAAGGGGGAGAGAGAATTTAATCATAAGGAAGCAAGACAATGAAAAATAATAAAAAGTAATTAATTTTAATTCTATTCCACTAGCCCGATGGACTTTGCACAGCCTGTATCCTTCAAAAATGCAGACATTGGTCGTTGTGCCCATCAGAAGCCCCGCGAGGATGACGATGGAGCAGTGCCGGCCGAAATAGTGACCCAGCCAGAGCCAGTCCCCACCCCCGCCTTCGCTACACCCACCCCAGTTGTGGCACATGTAAGTGTTCGTATTCTATTGCTTTCAAATTTTCACCTGTATTTTTAGTTGTTTTCAGAGAGGAAATAATTCAGGATAGCTAGTATGCTCCACTTCTAGAATTAGAGGGAGGGTAATTGATCTATGAAAACCTGCCCTCCTTACATTTTTCTTGGATTACTTTTATTTATACACCTGTTCTGCTTTAATTTTCTTCCTTATAAAATGGCATGTGTTTTCAGTTGAAAAGCTAGTGTAACACAGAAACGTCTACAGAATCCAAAATAAGATCCACCTATAATATCACCACATGGAGGCAACATATCAATTTTCAGTCCCTTTTATTTGCATTTTAAATAGGAGATCTCATATCATGTATATCATTTGGTATTCTGTTTTTCAAAACTGGTAATACATAATTAAACATCATACAAATGTGTATGTCTGATTATGATGCTGAGGGCTATGTCCAGGGACCCAGAGAGGGCCCCACAGGACCAGCCAAGAGGGTCCTTGGCTTCTCTCAGGATGGAAATCAAACATGAGCCAACAGGGAGTGAGAGCAGAGTTTACCGAAGGTCTGGAGAGAGCAGACGCATTCGGAGCATCTGGGAGACTCGAAAAGGAAAGGAGTAGGAGTCTCGTCTTTGTTTGGGCCTGGGCGTTTTTACTGAGAATTGTGGTCCAGTGTACATGCCCTCTCAGGCATCCAGGAACTGGTTAGAACAAGGACAAGGGCCCAAGTATTATTTCTTGGAGCCAGGGGGCCTTGGCGTCAAGATGTCTAGGCTGGTGGTCTGGAATACACATATGATAGCTTCGTCTGGTCATTCTCACCTACTCCTTCCTTCTGTGTTATCTATTCTAAAGAAATCATTAACTCCTTATCCCTTAAAAGGAGGACATACTCTGTTTGCATTCTGAGGCGTGTGTAAAGTGGGATGGGGGCACAGGTCCTAGCAAGAAGAGAGGAGCAAAGGGGCAAAAAGGAGCAAAAAGCAGATTTTTATGGAGTCCTTCAGTTTCCCTATCTCAGTTACGTGTGTGTGTGTGTGTGTGTGTGTGTGTGTGTGTGTGTTTGACACGCAAAGAGACTCACAGAATATTTCATTGTATGGGAGGTAATCATTCTATTGATTAGAACATGGGTTCCTGAGTAGACGGTCTGGGTTGCAACGCCAACACTCCAATCTACCATGAGTATGAATTTGGGAAAGCTACTTTGCCAGTCTATTCCTCAGTTTCCTCATTTGTACAATATTAATGACACATGAGTCTGAAAGTTAACAAGAGGACTTAAAAAAATGTTTATTCAATGCCTATTATGTACTAAACATTTAATAAATGGCATAATTACTATATAGTAATGAACATAATGACTGTTTCTAAGTGCTTACTACATGCCAGCCACTGCCTAAACAATTTCCATTCAACACTGTATGTCATTTTCATAATGGCCCTGTAAACGATATATCATCCCCGTCTTTAGTTGAGTTGATAAGAATTATCTAGCCTCAGTCACCCACCTACCGACACAGACAGTAAATGGCAGGATAGAAATTTTAATCCAGTAGGTCGGAGTATATAGCCTGGCTCCTTATCACTGCAACTCTCTGTCTTTACAATTTATTCTACTTTTTCCTCATTGTGGGCCATTTAGAGTGCTTCTAGTTTTTCACTATTAGAAACTATATTCTGATGAGTTCCTTTCTATACCAAACTTCCTCGTTGTTTATTTTCTTAAAATAGATTCTTAGATGGATAGTTGTAAGATTAAATGATGAATATACCTAAGGCTCTCAAAACATATATCTGAATTGCTTTTTCCAAAGGTTCCGTCAATTTACAATCTCACCACCAATATATCCAAGAGGGTGGATCTCACTCTACTCGGAATAGCACATGCATCAGATTTACCATGCTTGCCAATTGATGGGCGGAACATGCTGCCTTGAGCACAGATTTTGAAAACTCTTGAACGTTTCATTTTCTTCCTTAGTTTTCATGATGAAACTGGTTGTTCTGTAGAGCAGTCTGCTCCTCGTCACTAGAAATACTTTGAGCTTATATCTTCTCCAACATTCCTTCCAGGATCTGAAAATAGCTAAGTCCTTACCCTTGTGGTGAGCACAGCATAGCATATAGGCTTGTCGTATCACTATGTGGTACACCTGAAACTCATTGTATGTCAAGGATACTTCAATTAAAAAAGAAAAAAAAATAAAGTCTTTCCCCCCAGGGTAAATAGTCCATAATCTCAAGCATTCTTCATGTGACCCGATTTCTTTTTTTTTAATTTTTTTAAAGATTTTATTTATTTATTTGAGAGAGAGAGAGAGTGCAAGAGAGTGAGCATGAGCATGGGGACTGGCAGAGGGAGAGGGGGAAGCAGATTCCCTGCTGAGCAGGGAGCCCAATGCAGGACTCTGTTGGAGGACCCTGGGATCATGACTTAAGCCAAAGGCAGACACTTAACCAACTGAGCCACCCAGGCGCCCAATATTTTATTTTATTTTTTAAAGTTTTTTTTTCAGAGATTTTATTTTCATTTTATTTGAGAAAGAGAGAGAGCATGAGTTGTTGGGGCTTAGGGGCAGAGGGAGAGGGAGAAGCAAACTCCTCGCTGAGTAGGGAGCCCAACATGGGGCTCGATCCCAGGACTCCAAGATCATGACCTGAGCTGAAGGCAGATACTTAACTGACTGAGCCACTCAGGTGCCCCCTCATGTGGCCTAATTTCTAATTCCCATATTTCCACTGATCAGTATTCTTAAATTTGAAATATCCCTTTCAAAATGCAGCATGTAGAATAGACCATATTACTCAAAGTGCCCAGTTCAAGGGACAGCAGTACCTCTCGTTCCATTGGTCTGTCCTCATATTTTACACCTGAGAATGCTTGAATGCTTTAAACCAATGGATCTCGCCATTAGCTCATCATCAGGTCCCCCTATTCAGTCAACACAATCTTGAGGGCCTTTGTACCAGTCGAACTTCTCGAGTCAGGTGTCTCAGCCAGCCCATCTTGACTTGGTACAGTTTATCGGTGGAGAAGCCTGCTGGTCCCCAGTGATCGCTTTTCTTTTCTAAGCACCCACAAAAACTTTGTTTTATAGGGAGTCTCAAGCATATCCCTTGGTGGTTTCTCCAGATCACACTTTTTCCCTTTTTCTGAAAATAAAGATACTTCCCCATCTGGGACTGGAGATTTTAACTCATTTAAGTTTTCTTGTAACCTTCTGTTCTAATTCCAATTTCCATTTTCTCTCAGCAGTGTATGTTTTAACTTTTCTAAAACAGAGCATCCCACTTAGACAAGACAAAAGCAAAAGAGGAGTGGCAGTCCTGTGGGCTGGTGTACAAAGACTCACAGAACATCAGAGCTAGGAGAGACCTTAAAGATTCTCTTAATTTACACGTGGGAAAACAAAGCCCTAGAACGTACCTCATGGCCTGCAATCCCACACATTATTGATAGTTGGCACTAAAACCCAGATAGCTAAATTCCAACAGCTATCTCCCCTTCTCTTGTACATTATAATTATGTACACTATGTGGTCATAATTACAGTTCTTAGAATTTCCATCACTATTGAGTTATATTTTTACGGTTTCAGATCATGCAACCATACGTATCTTTTAATTTGATTTCTTTCTTTTATATTTTCATTCTTTGTGTACAGAAAAGTGTCTGCTGTTTAAAGGGGACTAAAAGTTAGAAGTTTGACAATTTATAACAAATAATCTGTTAAGAGCCTACTAAATGCAAAAATGAAAATGATATCATCATTGCTAGCAAGGGAGAGGCAGGCAGACCTGAGAAATCAGACATTGATATAAGTGACAGAGTGAGCAAGTACGTGTGGGGGTCAGTTGGAACAAGTGTGGAGTGTGGGTTACATGCACAACCCACTAGCTTTCAAGATTGAAAATTGGAAACATGGCAGGGTGTCCCATTAAACTCCATCCAAACAAAATGATTAGTGATATCTAGAAGTGTAAAAACAGGTCTATAAAATGCAAATTTTAATATGTCATCACACTCTTGTACATAAAATCTTTCAATTGAAACAATACAAAATGATGACATACTTATGACATTATGTGAAGTGGAGAAAACAGGATATAAAACCATACATACTGCATAATCACATCTACATCAATAGATAGAAAACATTAAAAAAAACCCTTGCAAGAAATATATCAGATGCTAACAGCAGATGGATTATGGACTAGAGATGATTTTCATCATTTAAAAAAAAATATTCGTACATGTGTTTTGTTTTCATTACTTTCTTAAAAGGATAAATTGAAAGCAGTGGCTTTCAACCTTTCTTCCTCTGGAACATCCCATTAGATAGCTGATTTCCCTGCTGGGGAAGGGTGATGTGGTGAGTGGCCCCCCTCAATTCCTCCACGTTGGGGACCACTAAGGAAGCATACCGGGCCTTTACTCCAGTGATCCGGGAACTGGGCCTGCCCGTCCGCCCTGCCATAGCCCACCTACTTTTACTCAATGGACTCTGGCGGCTTACTTGTCCTCTCTAAATGGGTCATCACCCATTGAAAAAAAGTAGGATACTATCTACCTGCAAGGATTATCATGAGGGAATCAATGATACACTGTATGCAGGCACCCAGCATATTGCCTGGCTCACATAACACCCTATCACTATTCTGTGGGAATAGCTGGTCTTTCACGCTCTCAGGGGGAGGGCAAATGCCAGGAAAAAAAGGGGGTGAATATTCCATGTTTCAACAATTACAGACTCCAATAGGATATAGCTATTATAACTCAAGTCTCACATCATATTCCATTCTCACCATCTTCTTCCCTTTTATAAATCAGAATTTAGATTGTAAGAATGTAGTTAAGAACTACGAGTTACTTCCTGACATAGGAACTATCCTCTCTTCTCCGTTCCTTTCTTCTTCTCCTTTACACTATCACACCCCTCCCCGCCAACATCTTACACCACGAGGATGGCATTCACTAGACCCCAGAGCAGTTTCCAAGCATCCTGAGAAATCCCTGCCTCGTGAAATGGATAATGTCAGTCCCATCATTAATACATGCCAGAACGTCATTGATCAGAGGGCACTGAATGTATATTATCTCATTTGAAAGTATGGTAGCCCATCTTCCCTTTATGCTTTTCTCTTATGCCTTGACCCATTTAGAGCTGGATTAAATATTTCTACATGCTGTATTTGTGGAGATTTCTCAGGGAGGATGGTGGGGTGGGGTTAGAGAAGACTGTAGACTCTATGATTACCATCTGCAGGCATATACGGTGTTTGTACCAATTCTTTATAACCAGCATGGCCCGTGTGAATTTGTATACAATGAACTGGCTGTATTTTTTTAATTGAAGCTTATTGGAAAGTTGAATTTTGAACCTTGCAATCTGAAATGTGAACACTAAGAAGAGGGATATAAATAGCCACGTAGAGTCCCTGTGTTGTTAAGGGCTTTGGAGAGTTGGCGGAAAGAAGTGAGCAGAGAAGGAAAGAAAAGACCAAAAGAAAGCTATTTCTCTAGCAACTTTAATACTCCAACTTTAAAAGCTAAGTACAGTCCATGCCAAAGGATGAATCAGTTGGACACTGATATGTATTTAAAGGGAAAACACACATTTTCCATACTACAAGGAATCTTGATTCAGGCGTTCGTGTGTAAATATTACTGCAAATGCCCAGTATTTACCAAAAGCACTCCTGTGCAGTGTGGTAACATAATTCACTTTCTCAAAAAACAGCTTGAGTAGGGATTTTATATTTCAGAACATTAAAGTCAGTGCTGTAAAAAGTATCTTCCATTTAGTATTCATCCGTAAAAAAGAGCATCACAAAGAAACATCCAACTTCTCAGATGTGATTTTAGGCCACATTTGTTAGAGGGATTACTGACTCATGAAAGAAGAAAATGATGCAGTTTTTATGATCATCACTCGGTGCTTTCAAGAACAAAGATGCCAGTTTTGATCAAAGCAGTTTAAATCTCTGTTCTGCGCCAATCGGAATTCAAGGAACGCTTGTCTACCAATCACATGCTACCCTGAAGCCCATTAACTCATTTCCAAGTGTCAGCCAACAAGCAGCAGTTGGAAATGACCACTGCTTTATTCTGCCCTGAGATGCAGTAACTGCGAGGTGAAGAAGTTTTCACTGTTACTGATCTGCGGCATCACCGTTTGCCTAAGCGGGGCTTTAGGAAGCGTGGCTTCCTTCACAGTCCTCTCCAGCCACGCCACTGCTCTGAGCAGCACGCTCACTGCCATGTTCAGACCCCCCAAGTCCTGTCTGCCCACAGCTTGTCACCACCAAGCACAGACAAGCACGCTGTGTCCTCCAGATCACATTTTCCCTTATGCACTTGCAGTACTTTAAAGAGTCCCCACAAGGTGGCAGGATTGTAACATGCTGAGATTGATGAGCCTGTGATTTCTTTTTTGTTGTTGTTGTTTTAATACATTTCAAAGGTGTTTCCAAAATAATACAGGTAAAGTATCACATCCATAAAGATGATGTCTTCCCTCAAGCTCACATTAGCTTGAAGGAGGAATTTGTCTTGCAACCATCATGCTTTTTCAAAGCTTCCTTGGAGGGGCTCCTGGGTGGCTCGGTTGGTTAAGCGTCAGGCTCTTGATTTTGGCTCAGGTCCTGATCTCTGGGTGGTGAGATCTAGGCGTTCCCCCTCCCTGCCCCCTTCCTCAGGCTCCATGCTCAGCACAGAGTCTGCTTGTCCCTCTCCCTCCCCCTGCTTGCACCCTCTCTCAAATACATAAATAAAATCTTTTTAAAAATTTAAAAAACAAAAAGCCTCCTTGGAATTACCTCACTAGAAGACCCTTTCTGTTACCCCTCTTCCTTAGCTTAGATTCCTCTAGGAAGCAGGTTGCAAAGTAAGATCATCTTATTCCTGTGCAAAGCACGAGGCCCTTTCTGTCCCATCTCACAAATTCCCTTTAAGACATTAGAGGGGGAAAAGATGCTTGAGCAGTGGGAGGAGGAGTTGGACCCTCGGAGGGGTACCGGGGAATAGGGGGGAAGTAGTCACAGGCAAACCACTGGGGTCTGTGCCCTCCTGCATGCGTCCCAAGTCAGGCCTAGTGTCAGACTCACCCAGGGGAAGGTGAGGCAACAACAGACAAGATCCAGTCCTCTTTGCCTTTAACCAAGTGAGAGGAGAGGGCTACACTTGCACCAAAAACATTACCAGAATACAGGCTGGAAAATAGTCTTCCCATTTAAATCCAAAAATACATTTAAAAATCTCCTCCACTAGCATTTCTCAGTCCTGTTCCACTGCCAATTTTGTAAAGGAAGTTTTATGGCCGAAATATCTGTAATATCCATCCTGTTGCAGATTGATGATAGAAAACATCAGTTTGGGTGTCCTTAACATACAATGGGTTAATAAGCATATGGGTTGTAGACTATGAGGTTACCTAGTAGAGTGACCCGTTTGTTACTACTCTCTTCTACAACATTGGCCAGTGTGAGCACACTGTTTTATCAGCCACCACTTCCACCTGCTTCTCAAGGTCCACCTGTTACAAAAGAGAAGTAGGAGCGCCTCCAGGAGGTGGTCTTCTTCCTCATTTTCCAGTGGGCGTGTCACGTAGTGCTTCTTACAAGAACTCTCACAAAGTCCCGGTCCTTTTCTGGTCAAAAGTTTTCCTAAAATAACGTAAGCAGGGTCTTCTGCATCTAGCAGATCTGACAGTATGGGACCGAAAAGTGCTGATCAGCTCGGGACCAGTGTTGGAAATCTCTGTCTGTTCTGCCAGCAAGCAAGCGTCTTGTGGGGTTTGGGCCTCGATGCCCAAAATATATAAAGACAAAAGCTCTCCAATGACTTACAGCTACTACCAATAAAATACCTCATCTTTATAATTACCAGTTGGATCATTTAAAAAATTATATTAGAAACGTTATATTAATATTTCTATGTAGTAACGAGACGAGTGACCACAATGATTAACAATGACAGCCTGCTGGGGGCTTTCTTTTTGGCCACACATCATGGTTCCCTAATTCCTCAGCATCCGCTGACCTTTCTGCGTTCCCAGTTTTCAGAGCTGATGGGTCAGAGATGTTTTAGCCAAATTTTGCCCCTGATGGACTCACAGCAGGTAGGGTTCTCTTAGAGATTTCAGAGGAGGACTGCAGGCTACTACTGTTTGTGGCAGTGGGCCTCCGTACGGGAAATAGGCTGAGAGGTTGATAAATGATCCCAGTTCTATTCATAGCGTCATTGCAGGCTGAGACATTAAGCTACCAAAGCCTTTCCATTTGGGCTCTTTTTACAGGCAGTGTAATAAGAAAGGGGACCACATGTTGATTCCAAGAGAGGCCATTCAGCTGTGTGAATAAATAGCATTTTCCTGTTCTACCCACTGGGTTTTTGCATATCTGTATGAATTTCTGCCACAGTCTGCTCTTTGTAACTGACCATCTCCTGGGAAGCAAGAAGGGAAATACTTCCATGAAGACCGATTTTATAGCATTTCAAACACTTAAAGCCTTTTACCTGCTGTGGCAGAGTGCTCCATTCAACTAAGCTCAAGAGAAAAGAGAGCAAGGCTTTTCCTCATCAAGTAAGAATGTCCTGTGCACTGATGATTCGTCTCATCCTCTATTTGAGAAGAACATTCTGCGTCAAAAGCCTGCCTTGGGCTGTTTGAGAACCTCTGCTAAGTCAGCGCTCACTGGGGCAGTGGCCCATTCGGAGCTATTAAGTGCAGATCTTAAAAACAGATGTGCTGTTCGAGCGTGTGCAGGTTATTTATTTTCTCGTGTACTGCGTGTTCTCAAAGACGCCGAGGCAGCCTGTACTTCAAGCTCTTTTGTGAAAATAGAGAACAGAGAAAGGAATGATGACTTCAGTAATTTGAGGAGCCCTGATTATCTACTGAGCTAAGGGTTATGCTGCCCAGATACGGTCCACCCAACCAGGACTGGCTGGATCATTGGCAGGGCCTGGGGCAAAATGAAATGCAGGGCCCCTTTTTCCAAAAAGTATTAAGAAACTCGAGATGGTGACAGCAGAGCATTAAACCAAGCAAGCCAGCCCTGTGCCGAGCTCTCCCTCCTAAGAACCCCAGGAAGTGGATCTTTGAACAGTGACAGTTGAAATGGTAGTTGGTGGGTTACATTAAAAATGTACTGGGTTGCCTAGCAACTGGCTCAGGGCCTGAATGGCCTGACTTGCAAGTTTAGATAGACCATCCTGAAAGTCTAAATTCATGGAAGCCTTCTAGTAGACTGATGATTTTCAAGAAAAAGTAATATAGTGGGAGACAGAAACGGGGAGGACAAGAAGGAACACATTTTTCTACTCTTAGAACTTGGTGGCTAGCTTGTCATTTTCCCCATCCCATCTTCGAAGACTGTAACTCTTTGTCAGTAAAGTAAACGTGAAAAGGAAATTCCAGTTTTCTCAGAAACATCAACAGTTTTTTTCCTTAGAGGGTAATGAAAACATGAATTGATCAATAAGTATTTTTGAGCACGTCGATCTGGCAATTCAAGGGTGCAGGGTAAGAAAATGGATTCCCGCTCCCTGAACATTTCATAGGAAGTGCTTCCGACGTAGTTGAGTACAGAGATAAGAGACCCTTTTTCTTCTTAAGGAGCCTAAGATTACACAAGAACATTAAGCAAAAATAGAAGAAACAATTAGATAACAGGATTAAATTTTTAAGGAGCAGAGTCCATAATCTCCTCTTTCTCTCCTGGGTAATTTTGCAGGGTCCTTGTGCGGCAGAATCAGCACCAGCTCTCTTGATAGGGAGCAAGCAGTTCGGGCTTTCGAGAAACAGCCACATTGCAATCGCGTTTGATGACACCAAAGTGAAAAACCGGTGTGTATTATTCTGAGATATTGGGAAAGAACTGCTAAGTGGAAGTACTGAGTATGTGCACTTATTCAAGTTTTAATCAGCTACGTTTATTCATTAACGCGGTAAGCGTTTTAATTCACGGAGTACAATAGGGAACCGAATTCTATCGGCCTGAGCTTGAGGAGCTCAGTTTTGGAAATGAGCAGGAAAAGTGGATGTGGAAATCACCTGGACAGTCCTCGTCTCCGAGAAGGTTGTACTGTCCTTTATGAAAGTTCACCCACGATCAGGGGCAACGTAATGTCAGAATAAGAATGCTTTTGTTTTTCTGTTTTATTTTGCATGCTTTCATTTCACAGTCTCACCATTGAGTTCGAAGTGCGAACAGAAGCTGACTCCGGCCTGCTTTTTTACATGGCCCGCATCAATCACGCTGACTTTGCTACCGTGCAGCTGAGAAATGGATTGCCCTATTTCAGTTATGACTTGGGAAGTGGTGACACCATCACCATGATCCCCACCAAAATCAACGACGGTCAGTGGCACAAGGTAATAATAGTCCGTGGGAGGCTGGCAGTGTCCTCTGAGGGGGAGGCTGGTGGCAGCCGCTGGCATTCCCCCGGTACGGGTACAGTTTTGCCAGTGCAGATCCTGCCTCTGCATGTGGCGGAGGTTAAAAATAAGGCCAGGGGCACAGACAAGTGCCCAGCGTTGGGAAATGTAATCGGACCCGGAGGGGTTTATGTTCGATCACTCGCACGCTTCATCATGGGACCACAAGATGCCACCATGGCTGTACAGCCATGGTTCCCAAACATCTGTCCACAAACCGGGGCCAGGCAGTTGAAGACGTTTTTGCTACTCTCGGTGAGAAATGTGGGACGATGGAGTATGTTTAATCCTAAAGCTGTAGGTATTCAACGTAAGGGAGTAGTATTTATTCTGAGATTATATTTTCTTCCTTTTAAGGTGCGAAAATGGCCTTTTATGACCTAACATTTGATAAACTTAAAAACTGGTAAACTAAAACGGGCCCTAACACTTGCCCTCCCCTCCCCCTATCATACCCCGTACTGGTCTGTGAAAACCGAGAGTCTGGGAATCTGCTAGATCATGTGTAAAGGGCTCTAGGGCTGCATTTGCACCGATAGCCATTTGGAACAACTTTTAAAACATTGGCCTTATACCCAGAAACTGGTACTATTATGGGCACAGAAGGCTTATCCACCAGCTTACTGTCCTCTTTGGCGCGACTGCAAACAGATAATATACTGCCTGATTAAAATGAAAACTCAGAATTTGTTTCTGCACCTGTGATCGCCTATCCAGTAAAGCTTCCCTCAATAGACCAATAAAATGTTTAATTTTGAGAGTTTGGTGTTATTAGGTGGTGGATTTTATATATTAATATACTGTGCCTTGGCATATTCTATAGAAAGTCCGAGAACGTGAAAAAATACAATGAAAATGCAAAGTCAATCATCTTGTTATCTTAGAAATAAGAAATGGAATCTTCCTTTTTGCCTGGGAGCTTATGAGTAGAAAATACGGATCTTCATGGAGGAGCTCTCGTGAGAGCTCATTCTCCTCTATGGCTAATAGAATAAACATGACACTTGAAAAACAGACGTATTGTTGGTCCACAATGGGTCTGGGATTAAGAAAGTTTAAGCAGCCAAGTTAAGGAGGGATTTATTTTTGAAGAGTTGTTAACAGTTGCTTCCCAAACCAGAGTAGATGAGTGTCACATGAGGTCTTAATTTTTCGAATCCTGATGTAGATTCGTTTTAAACCATTGTTGTACTCCAGTATTAGGGTCACCCGTTCCTTTTCCTAAACTCAGACTCAAGTTGTTTAAGCCCAAGTCAGTCTTGACACCACTGATTTCACCCTGCCCCCGCAGAGTTACCTCCTGTAATTTCAGCATCGTCTTCCTCCCTCCCTTTGTACTAATCAGCTGCTGTGGAAACGGCTGTGCAGCCTTGATGTGCTGCCCTTCCTTCCATTCTGTGTGAGAAGTGCCTGTTAGGCAGAGGGATGCAGCGTATCTGAAATTGTGTGGGGGAGACCAAGCTTAGCTCAAACGAATGCATGTTTGAAACCAGACATGAATTTTGCAGCCTATTTAATTCATGACAGGGCTCTCAGTGGCCAGGTTCCTGACAACATGCATGCCTCTTGATACATGTGCTCCCTTGGCAACCTATAGAAAAGCCTTTAATCTAAAACTCACCCAGGATGATTTTGTACCCTTTCGGAGATGGTAGTCATGGAAAAGACAGAGTGTGGGATAACCTGTAAAAATTGGTTTACGTTCAACTTATGGGTTTCACACATATTAGGCACTTAGTAAATTCTTTCATTTTTTCCTGATGAATATCCAGAAAGTTCTTAAATCTTACACTCTGCATATTTGTATCTGTGATTGGGTTTAATGACTCCTCTTTTTTTTTATAGATTAAGATTATGCGAATTAAGCAAGAGGGAATTATTTATGTAGATGATGCCTCCAACAGAACCATCAGTCCCAAGAAGGCGGATATCCTGGATGTTGTGGGAATGCTGTATGTTGGCGGGCTACCCATCAACTACACTACCCGAAGAATTGGTCCAGTAAGGGTCTAATTTGTGTGTGTGTGTGTGTGTGGTTTAAATAACTGCCTGAGTCATGTATGTATGTTGAATTATTAGGTCATATTGGCCCCTGACCACTTAGAGGTGAATAGGAAATCATCTTTTCTGAGAAGTGACAGGTTTTCTAGACAGCTTTGACTAGGAGAGGTAGTATTACCAGAGTGTGGACCCTGGAGCCAGACTTCCTAGTTTGAATACCTCCGTTAACTATTAACTAGCTCTGTGGTCTGGAGCAAGTTACTTAGTCTGCCTTTGACAAAGTTCCCTGTTTTGTAAAATAGGACAAAATACCAAACAAGGTTAAAGATTAAATGAGGTAATATATTGAAAGTGCTTGGAAGAGGACTAAGCATATAGAAAGTACTAGAAAACAAGGAAGAGAATGTTGATGGTATTGTTTCAGGACTAGAGATTTCAGAAATATCGAGAGATGCAGTATTTAAACGACAGTTGTCCAGTGATGTACTACAGTATTCAGAGTACAATACAGGAGTCAAAATTTAAAGTCCTCACAATTTTATAAACCAATGTTCACAAAATAATGTTTTGTCAGACCGTGTGTCCTGGTTTCCTTTGGAAAGCATGATTTTAAGAAATACAGGGGATCAGTGTTTTTAGAGAATGAATTACAAAGAAATGTATTACATTTCTATACTCAGAACATGTGATGATGAGGAGCTGTTCTTCATCAAAGACAACTGTTCATCATAGTTGTAATTCTCAGCATTTGGCTCCCCTCGTGCGATCAGGAGTATGTTCCTTTCATAGCTAGTGGATATGCTACCTAGGCCTATCAAAATGAGAGTCTCTGGAGAGCGGCAGGAGTGATTAACATGTGTTCCTAAAGCCAGATGAAATACAGTGGAGCAGAGTATGATTGAATTATTTTTATGGTCCCTAAACTCTAAATGCTTCATGCAGACTTTCAAGTTCTAAGTGTATGTGCATTTTCTTAGGAAAGAGTTCACTGCTTTCATTAGATTTTCATAAGGAAGAAGCCCTAAGCCAAACTTAATGATCTTTTCAAATAGAATTTGAAATTAGATTGAAAAAATGTTGTTATAGTAAGGTTACTAGACTATTAATAGAATCATAAGGAGCTAATTAAATTAAAAATTTGTTTAATTGTATAGTTGACACACAATGTTACATTAGTTTCAGATTATACGTGTAATTTGACAAATTCAAGTGTAGCACCATCTGTCACTATACAAGGCTATTACAATATCATTGACTATATTCCCTATGCGGTACCTTTTATTCCCATGACTTATTCATTCCATATCTGGAAGTCTATACTTCCCACTCTTCTTCACCCATTTTGCCCATCCCCCAGCCTCCACCCCTCTGGCAACCATCAGTTTGTTCTCTGTAATTATAGGTCTCTTTCTGCTATTTCTTTGTTCATTCATTCGTTTGGGGGTGGTTTTTTTTTTTTAGATTTTACATATAAGTGAAATCATATAGTATTTTCATTTATATTATACCCTCTGGGTCCATCCATGTTGTCACAAATGGCGAGATCTCATTCTTTTTTATGGCTCAATAACATTCCATTGTATATACCTACTATCTTTTTTATCCATTCATCTATAATAGATACTTAGTTTGCTTCCTTGTCTTGGCAGTTGTAAATAATTCCACAATAACATAGAGGAACATATATCTTTTCACAAATTAGTGTTTTCATTTTCTTTGGGTAAATACCCAGTAGTGGAATTACTGGATCATAGGGTAGTTCTATTTTTAATTTTTTTGAGGAATGTCCATACTGTTTTCCACACTGGCTGTATCAACTTACACTCCTGCCAATAGTGTACAAGGGTTCCCTTTTCTCCACCTCCTGCCAGAAACTTGTTATTTCTTGTCTTTTTGATTCTTGCCTGAGAGTGTAAGAGGATATCTCATTGTGGTTTTGATTTATATTTCTCTAATGATTAATGATGTTCAACATCTTTTCATGTGTGTATTGGCCATCTGTATGTCTTCTTTGGAAGAATATCTATTTCTATCATCTGACCATTTTTAATTGGGTTATTTTTGGTGTTGAGTTGTATAAATTCTTGATACATTTTGGATATAAACCCCTTATTGGATAGGTCATTTACAAATATCTTCTCCCATTCAGTAGGTTGTCTTGTCATTTTCTTGATGGTTTCCTTTGCTCTGCAAAAGCTTTTTATTTTGGTGTAGTCCCAATAGTTTATTTTTGCTTTTGTTTCCCTTGCTGAGGGAAACATCTAGAAAAATATTGCAATGGCTGATGTCAGAGAAATTACTACCTGTGCTTTCTTCTAGGAGTTATATGGTTTCAGATCTCACATTTAGGTCTTTAATCCATTTTGAGTTTATTCATGTGTATGGTGTTAAGAAAGTGGTCCCGTTTCATTCTTTTACCTGTAGCTGTCCAGCTTTCCCAGCACCCTTTATTAAGAGACAGTCTTTTTCCCTATGGTATATTCTTACATCGTTTGTTATAGATTCAATGACCATGTAAGTGTGGGATTATTTCTGGGATCTCTATTCTTTTCCATTGAACTATGTGTCTATTTTTGTGACAGTATCATACTGTTTTGATTACCAAAGCTTTGTAGTATCCTTGAAATCTAGAATTGCGGTACCTCCAGCTTTGTTCTTCTTTCTTAAGAATGCTTTGGCTATTTGGAGTCTTTTGTGGTCCCATACAATGAATGTGAGTACTATTTGTCCTAGTTTTGTGAAAAATGCTCTGGTATTTTGACAGGGATTGCCCTGAATCTGTAGGTTGCTTTAACAATATCTAATTAACAATATTCTTCAGTCCATGAGCATGGAATATCTTTCCATTTGTGTCATCAGTGCCTTACAGTTTTTAGAGTGCAGGTCTTTTACCTCCTCAGTTAAGTTTATTCCTAGATACTTTATTCTTTTTGGTTTAGTTGTAAATGGAATTGTTTTCTAAATTCTCTTTATGCTACTTTTTTATTAGTATATAGAAATGCAATCAATCTCTGGGTATTAATTATATATCCTGTAATTTTACTAAACTCATCTCTTCTAATAATTTTTTGGTGGAGTCTTTAAGGTTTTTCTATGTGTGGTATCTGATTTGCAAGTAGTGACAATTTAACAGTTTAACTTCTTCCTTACCAATTTGGACACCTTTTATTTCTTGTCTGATTGCTGTGGCTAGGATTTTCAGTACTATGCTGAATAAAAGTAAGAGTGGACATCCTGGTCTTGTTCCTGATCTTAGAGAAACGCTCAGTTTTTCACCATTGTGTATAATGTTAGCTCTTGGTTTTTCATACATGGCCTTTATTATGTTGAGGTATATTCCCCCTAAATTCACCTTGTTAAGAGTTTTTATTAACAGTTGTTAAATTTTATCAAATGTTTTTTCTGCATCTATTGAGAGAATTATATTTTTATTCTCCATTGTGTTAAATGTAGTACATGTTGGGGGGCGCCTGGGTGGTGCAGTCATTAAGCGTCTGCCTTCAGCTCAGGGCGTGATCCCAGAGTCCTGGGATCGAGCCCCACATCAGGCTCCTCTGCTGGGAGTCTGCTTCTTCCTCTCCCACTCCCCCTGCTTGTGTTCCCTCTCTTGCTGGCTGTCTCTGTCAAATTTTAAAAAATGTAGTATATGTTGAATTTTGAATGTTGAACCATTCTTGCATCCCCAGAGTAAGTCCTACTTGATTGTATTTTTAATATATTGTGGAATATTGTTTGTTAATATTTTGTTGAAGATTTTTTGCTTTTATGTTCATCAGAGATACTGGCCTGTAGTTCTCTTGTTTTTTTGTTTGTTTTGTGGTATCTTTGTCTGGTTTAGGTACCAAGGTAATGCTGGCCTCCTAGAATGTATTTGAAAACTTCCCTTCCTCTTCTACAGAAGAATAGGTATTAACTCTTCTTTAAATGTTTGGTAGAATTCACCTGTAAAGCCACCTGGTCTAAGACTTTGTTGGTAGTTTTTGATTACACAATTTTGTTACTAACAATTGATCTCTCCAGATTTTCTATTTCTTCTTAATTCAGTTTTGGAAGATTGTCCAGTTTGTTGGCATATAATTTTTCATAGTAGTCTCTTATAATCCTTTGTATTTCTGTGGTATCCATTCTCTTTCATTTCTGATTTTATTTGGGTCCTCTTTTTTTCATGATGAGTCCAGCTTAAGGTTTATCAGTTTTGTTTATCTTTTCAAAGAACCAGCTCTTGGATCTTTTCTGTTGATTTCTGCTTAGATCATTATTATTTACTTTCTTCTATTCACATTTGTTCTTATTCTTTTTCTAGTTCCTTTATGTGTAAGGTTAGATTGTTTACTTGAGGTAGGCTTATAAGTTGGTATAAATTTCCCTCTTAGAACTGATTTCGCTGTGTCCATTGTGTTTTCATGTTCATTTCTTCAGTGACCCATTGGTTGTTCAGTAGCATGCTGTTTAGCATCCACATATTTGTATTTCTTCCAGTTTTTTTCTTGTGACTGCTTTCTACCATGAGACAAGAAAAGATGCATGTGATGTCAGTCTTCTTCAGTCATATTTTGTGGCCTAACATGTGATCTATCCTGGAGAACATTTCATTTGCACTTAAAAGAATGTGTATTCCATTGTTTTGAGATGGAATGTTCTGTATATATTTGTTATGTCCATCTGGTCTAGTGTGTCATTCAAAGACACTATTTCCCCATTTATTTTCATCCTGATGTATTTGTTGATGTAAGTAGGGTATTAAAGTCTCCTACTATTATTGTATTGCTGTCAATTTCTCCTTTTATGTCAATATCTGCTTTAGGTACTGTGATGTTGGGTGCATAGATATTTACAATTGTTATATTCTTTTGCTGGGTTGATCACTTACCATCGTGCAACGCCTTTGTCTCCTGTTAGTCTTTGTTTTAAAGTCTATTTTGTCTAATATAGATACTGCTGCCCTGGCTTTTTTTCTCTTCCATTAGCACTGCATGGCTGTTTCCATCCCTTCACTTTCAGTCTCTAAGTGTCTCTAGGTCTGAAGTGAGTGTCTTGTATATAGCAGATAGATGGGTCTTTTTTTTTTTTTTATCCATTCTACCACTCTATGTCTTTTAATTGGAGCATTTAGATCATTTATATTTAATGCAATTATTGTTAAGTATGTACTTAATACCATTTTGTTAATTGCTTTCTCATTGTTTTTGTAGTTCTCTCTTCTTTTGCTCTCTTTGTGATTGATGACTCTTTGTAGTGTCATGGCTGGCTTGCTTTCTTTTCTGTGTATGTTTGTTTGGGGTTACCGTGAGGTTCAAAGTGCATAGCAGTCTATATTGATCACCAAACACATTCTAAAAGAACATATTTACTCCTATTTATGCCTATGTTGTCATATTTTACATCTTTTTATTCAGTTTTCTTACATCTAATTATGGCCTTACCCATTTAAAGAAGTCCATTTAACATTTCTTGTAAGGCCATTTCAGTGGTGATGAATTCCTTTATCTCTCCTTCAATTCTGAATGATAATCCTGCTGGGGAGAGTATTACTCTTTATTTTTCTTTCCACACTTTGAATATATCTTACTACTGTCTTCTGGCCTGCAAAATTTCCATTAAAAAATCAACAGATAGATATACTCATGGGGTTTCACTAGTACATAACTTTGCTTCTCTCCTGGTCCTCTTAAAAATTCTCTCTTCATCTTTAATCTTTGGCATTTTAATTATTGTTTAGAACTATCTGTGCTTCTAGAACCTGGAAGTCTATTTCCCCAAAATGTTGTCTAAAAGATCCCTTAACCTACCCTCATTTTTTAAAAATTCTTTTTTGTTTTTGCTATTCAGCTTGGGTGCTTTCCATTACCATCTTCCAGATTACTGAGCGTTCTTCTGCATCTGTTAATCTACTGTTGGTCCCTCTAATGTATTTTTCTTTTCAGTTATTCTTCAAAACTGATTTGGTCCTTTTTATATTTTCTCTTTGTTGAAGTTTTCACAGTTCTTCCACTCTTCTCTCCAGTCCAGTGAGTATCTGTACAATCATTATTTAAAACTCTTTATTAGGCATATCACTTATCTCTGTTTCATTTAGTTTAGTTCTTTTTCTGAAATTTTGTCTTGTTCTTTTGTTTGGAACGTATTTCTCTGTCTCCCCATTTTGCTTGACTTTCTGTGCTTTGGAACAGCTACTTCTCCTAAATTATACGGAGTGGTTTTATGTATGGTCATCCCCTGTGCAGACTGTGTGTGCTTGGTGACTCTGGCTGGCTGGCATGGGCTGGGGGTCACAGGGCACTCTGTGCTGGAGCTAAACTGGGCATGTGCTGGGGTGATCCAGAGACTCTCTGCACAGAGGGTACTCTGACAGGACAGCTGAAGTGTGTACAATCCAGGGCTCTCCAGGCAGTGGATGTCCTGGTGGAACAGCTGGAATTGAGTCAGGCATCAGTCAGGAGATCTTGGAGTGCTCGGAGCCAGAGTTGCCCTAGCATGCCATCTGGAGCTGAGGTAGTGCAGGCCTGGAGTGTTCCAACGTGCTTGGCTCCTGTGTCACCTTGGTATGGTGACTGAAGCTAGAGGGAGCACTGACCAGGGGGTGTCCCAGTGTGTACCACCCTGGAGTCACCTTGGTGGGACAGCTGGTGTGAGCTAGGAGCCTGGGGCTTCCTAAGGCAATAGGCCAGCAAGGGCGCCTGGACTCTGCTGTGGTCCATGCTATCAAGGTAGATAAGGAACATAAATCATGGCTCTCACCAGTCCATCTGACCCAGAGAGTTCCAGCAGCCCCCCTGCCATTTGGCAGGGTTCTGGGGCTGAACCTTTTATGCACTAGTTGCTCTTTTTCTGTCAGAGGAATCTGCTCTCAGTCCCATCCCTCCCCATCATTGTTCATAGTGTTGGGGGCGGAGTTTCCCTTCCTTACCTTGTCTCTTGCCAATCTCTTTATCTTTTGTTGTGCTAGTCAGTCAGCCTTCGATTTTTCTTCAGAAGGAATTGCTTTATAAATAGATATAGATTCGGTGTATCCGTGGAGGTGAGTTCAGGATCTTCCTGCATCATCATCTTGGACGAGAACCAGCATAAGGGACTAATTAAAAGTTATGATATTCACATGGAGCACATAGTTCTGCCAAACTAGTGGTCCCATTAGCGACACAGTGTACAGTATTTAGAATATCAGAACAATCTAGATACAGGCTAGATGCATCCTAGTTGAGAAGCACAACACAGGATTTTCTGCACCCATTGCGTGGAGCCCAGGGTGATAGTACAGATCCAGGTAATTTGGGAGCTCCCTTAAGACAACTGGCCCATGATTATAAGCACAGAACATCCCCACAAATGGCAAAGTTCTGATAAAACCTGATGTTTTTTTTCCGACCTGAATATTTAGGTGACCTACAGCATTGACGGCTGCATCAGGAATTTCCAGATGGCAGAGGCCCCTGCTGATCTTGAACAGCCAACCTCCAGCTTCCATGTTGGAACATGTTTTGCTAATGCTCAGAAAGGAACATATTTTGATGGAACAGGTTTTGCCAAAGCAGGTGAGGCACTCCCATGTTCTTCCTGTTGAATATTAACTAGGTACAAATATTAACTTCTCGCTTGTATGGGAAAATAAAAGTCCTGATTTCTTAAGTTAGTATACTTCACTTAAACCAGAAATACAAATGTATAGAAGTAATAAAAAATGTCAAAGATTAATGTATCTGATTCTGAGGCAAACTAATAGAAAAAATAGAGTAAAAGGCTATTTGGAGAGTTTATTTCATCTCCTTCCCTAGAGATCAATAACAAATTTAATTCTACAAGAAGGTCCATGTGTTTATACACGTAATTTACTGTCTACTTTTCTGAAGATGAGATAGCATTTTTCTTTTTTCCTCTCTTCAGTTCCTTGTAAGGCTTCATGTCATGATCTCCCACCCAATACACACATACTGGTGCCCATTTCTCGATGATGATGATGACTGGTACTTCTCCTTGACTTTAAAGATCTGCCCCTTCTAGTGAACATTTCCAGAGCAGGTCTGGATTACTGAAAGTAAATGTATAATTTGGAGAAAAAATATGAAATAACTTCTATATAATAATGAAAAAAGACATTAACATACTTTAGGATAGACTATTCAGTCCTAGGGTTACCATAGATACTTGCATTTGTTTTTTAGAAAAGAATGCGCACATAATATATAGAAGTTATCATGGGAAACAGAAGTGAATAGGGTGTCGTTCCTTCCTTCAAAAATATACTATCAATAGGTAAGAATTGGTGTGTTCAGAAATCACAAGAAGTAAAAATATTTAAAACTATGAAAGACATACAAGCAAGGTTCTGTGGATATTTAGAAGAAAAATTAATTTTGGTTGGGGAAATCGGGAATTGACATTTGAGCTAGGATTCTCACATGCAAAGGTTTCAGAGATGGAGGGGCAGGGCCCTCGAACAAAGTGTAAGTAAGTGGGAAATTTCACCTATTGCAGAGGCAGAAAACAAACAATAAAAAAGTTCTGGGAGGAACTTACACGCTAGGAGGGAAGGCAACCAAGAAAATAAGCAGTAACTACAAAGTGTGTTATATGATACAGTGGAAGTATGGGCCATAAGAGAGTCTGGAACTTATTTTAATTGACTAATGTCTGAACTGAAATCTAAACCATTGCGTTGTACAAATTTGAATTAATTCCTAAACTCTAATCCGTAATTTAAAAAAAAAAAATCTTCATTTTACAGTTGGTGGATTCAAAGTGGGATTGGACCTTCTTGTAGAATTTGAATTCCGCACAACCAGAACCACTGGAGTTCTTATGGGAATCAGCAGTCAGAAAATGGATGGAATGGGTATTGAAATGATTGATGAAAAGGTGAGTGTCAGTTTTCTAAATATTTCTGATTTCCTCATGATAGCATTGTTCATATGTAAGAACGTCTATTGTGAAGCCTTACTGTATTCTTTGTTGGGAGAAACTAGAGTGTATCTTTTCATCCTTCTAGATTATCTCCAACGTGTGTTTCCAACATACATACTCTGTAGACCAGTGTAAACTTTAAATGTGCTAATTCTACAGTTAGCCAATTGTGTCAACAAATAATGGGCCAAATGGTTTTAGATCTCAAGCTTTTACTGTGTTGCTAAAAGTACACTGATAGTCTCCTCTTAATGAATACACTATATGTAAAACTATAGATTCCAGTGGAAAAAAGAGGAGGGGGCCTGGATTGTCTAAAATCAGTCTTTGTCTCTTCTCACACAGTAAGCTCTTCTCAGAAGTCAAGGTGGCCAGCTGACATATCAGTTTCTCAGTGTTTACTTAAAAGCATCCTGATACCATTTCAAAAAAAGTGCAGATTTATTCTAAATTTAGATTAGTATAATTTGCTTACAATGAATAAGCTAATTCTAAACACCTCTCCAGTCCCTGTCTGCCTGTGAACAGCATCCTGCAACGAAATTACCTGTGTATAAACACTGAACTACAGGCAGCAGGGAAAGAGGTAGGCAAAGCAAGAAGTTACCCAATTTTTCTATCTGGCTCTTAAGTAGGAATCATACTTCATCTCTGGTCATATTTCCGCTCATACAGTGTTGTGGCCTCCCAAGAAGAAAGACCACATAGTAACCTCAAATATGCTTTCTGTTGCCTCCTCTCTCCCTCCTGTCTTCAAACCATCATCAAAGGCAATAAAGCAAAAAGATCCAGGAGGACAGAGGCAAAAAAGGAGAAACAGAAAAGCAACAGTTAATGGTTTTGACAGATTTTCAAACACGTTCACTACATCTTGTTGGAGTAAGCTTCGTTTCATCACCTGCTTATAACCACTGTTACTATCAGTTTGCTGGGGTATCAAGTTCCAATACAATGCATGTGTATTTTCACCAAGTCCTGCTATTACAAACTCCCCCCAATATAGTAAAATCTTAATCTTTACATCACCATTTAGTTTACAAACTTTTCACCTATTGCAGTTTGTCATCTTCTTTTTAAAACCCGTCTTTTCTTTTACCTTGTCAAATGTGTTGCCAGACTGTTTTTAATGTTTCAATATGTTTCTTTCCTTCATCAGCTTCAAAAGAATTCTGTCATCTCAAATTTCAAGGACTGTGCCATGTTACTGAAAACAGATTTTTCTTATTTAGACATGAACTTCCAATCTGAGTTTTCATTGTTAAGAATTTAACTGGCCTCCTGGCTCAAAGTCTTTGGCACCATGACCTGAAGCCTGCCCAAGAAAGTAATTGATGTTATTCTCAATCCTGCATATAAAATGGAATCCGTGAAGGAAAAAAGCATACATACAATTAAAGCATCAAAAGCTTACATTTTAAATAACCAATAATCCTCTAAAATGAATTTGTAAATCGAATCATTCTAAATATCTTTTAAGAAATTGTATAAGGTTCACTAAGAACTTTCACACTCTGTAAAGATCTACGGTAGGACTTATCTCTGTGCATATGAAGTTTGGTTGTTTTTTGTCAGCTAGTCTCAAATTCCAGGTCACATTTTCTGAAAGCAGAATTATTATGAGTCTCACACATCTTGCCTGTTGCTCCCAACAATGTCCAGAAGCAAAGAACATACTTTTTGTATTTTAATTTCTGTCAACATTTTAAAATTTTTTAAAAAGCCCCAGATACATTCATTTCTCACTATTCCAGCTAATGACTCTTCTAGAAACATAACAGTTTTTGCTATGTGAACCATCATGATACCTTTCTAATGAAACCGTCTGCGACTGTTCAATTTCCTGCTTTCTAGCTAATGTTTCACGTGGACAATGGCGCCGGCCGATTCACTGCGGTCTATGGTGCTGGGACCCCAGGGCAGTTGTGTGACGGACAGTGGCATAAAGTCACAGCCAACAAGACCAGACAGCGCATTGAGCTGACAGTAGACGGGCATCAGGTGGAAGCCCAGAGCCCAAACCAAGCATCTACATCAGCTGATACAAATGACCCTGTGTTTGTTGGTGGTTTCCCGGGTGAGCCTTATCTACTCCAGCAAGAATTTCTTTGCTGTTGGTGGATTTAAAATATTTATATTTCTGTAAATATGGTCAAGAATGTGTGCTTAAGTATACTTCCTAGCTTTAGAATCTACTCCCATAAATAACACCTTACCTGAAATTTCCAGTGTGTGAAATGAGCATATTACTTATAGAAACCACATGGGACTGAACTTTAGCCCCCAAAGTTTCATTCATGGGGAGATGGGGGCTAGAGGAAATGAATTTGGCTTATAAAAGATATGAGGCATTTAACAGCAATGAAGGCCAGAGTTGGTGTTCTTTCTGATTTTTTGAAAATTAATATACCAGAAGAATCATAAAATGTAATGGAACTTATTTCCTCAAGTTCTGGAAATCATTGGGTTAAACAAGCTAATTTCCCCCTTAGGTTATTATAGAGTTTATATTACAAAGAAACCCAAGCAATAAATCTGCATTCAAAATCCCTGTCCAGCACGTTAAGTACAGCATGTAAACCATAGAGTTACCTGAAGTGCCCATAAACGAGAGCGCCCAACTTGATGAGAAATAACCCAACTGCCTCTTTATAAATACTGTAATAACACGCTTTCAGCATTTTGGCAAGAGAAACTGCCATTCCCATTTATGTAAAGCTTCTCTGCTTAACAAAACAAGCAAAACATATATTCAGCAGTGGTTAATGGAGGAAAAGACATAGGAGCAACGGGGACCAATTCACAGCTCCTTTTTACAACGTTGCTTCTAAGTTAGAAAAGAACCTACTTCTGCTTCAATCAGGATAACCCTCAAAAATACTATGAAGGAGATAATGTATTTATTTCTCCACTCACGGTCTGTGAAATGGGATCCTAGTTAGCACCTACAAGGCCTGCTGAAAGAATGGAGTGTCTCCTTAACAACAACAACAAAAATTTGTGTGAGTTTTCAACCAACTTAACCTTTGGGGATGTATTTTTAAAAAAGTAATAAAGTCACCATTAAAAGCCCATGTCCTAATTCAGTAAAGTATTTGATCAATTGAATTCTTTCATTAAATTCCATAATGTATCACAGCTATAAATTTGTTCATTGCAAACCAAACTGCTATCTTAAAATGTATAATTCTACAGGTCTCCAGATTTCAGAATACATAACTATAGAAATGCTGTAAGTTTAACTGTTAGGAAAGCTAAGAACAAAATCACTAACTTTACTTAAAACAGCCTTCCAATTTAACGTGAAGCTAACAAACAGCTGACTTTAAAACATTCCCTTAAAAAAACTTTCAGGGAAGATGGACTCTGAGCCCACCTTGTCTGTCTCACAGACACAACTAGATAACATGCCACATTGAAGAGGGTAGGAAGGGCACAGATGCAGTGAGGTGTAAAGGAACACAGGCCATTGGCAGAAGTGAGAGAGGAGAGAAATAGACTATCACACTGGGGAGTCTGCATGGGGAAGACAAATCCCTGTAACACCTGGCTTTGAAAACTAGAGAGGCCAAATTTTGTCAGTTCTTACCACCACCAGCAGGACTTAAAGCCTGGAATGTCAAAAATCAGCAGACTTGACTCTGGGAGAGCCAGAAGGAGGATAAGAAACTGATTCCCCACCCATAAAGAGAGAGCACAACAAACAGCCTGTGGAGAAAAAGCAGAGAAGCAGCAATTTTAAAAACACCTGGGGCTAGTGGAGGGAGTTTTTTTACTGTCCTGGAGAGACAGAGATTGCTAGGAGACTCCTCCAGGAACAAAGTAGCCAGCAGGTGCCATTTCCCTCCCCTGTCTCCCAGCACAAACACACAGCCACCTGCAGGAACCAGTGCCGTCCCAACATTCATTACCTAACTTGCTTACACCAAGCCCCACACCCTCCAGCCTGGCTCACTTCAGTCCTGGCCCAGTGGCTTCCCTACCTCTGAAGACCAGCACAAACCTTGCCAACACTGCATTTTCCAACCTCATGCTTTGCAGGGCCTCCATGCCAACAGCAGTGGCCAGTCACCTCCCACAGAGGGCATGCGCACCTTGTTAACACTGTGCCTCCTGCTCGTGTGCATTTTGCAAATTGGCCTGGTCTCAGCAGCAGAGGCACATTCCCTCTGGCAGGTGACCAGCTCTACCTTGGTAAAAGTGCATACACACCCACTACTTTCAAGAGCAAGAGACTTAGCTGACTTTACTAACACACAGAAACAGATACAGACAAAACAAGGAGACAGAGGAAAATGTCCCAAATGAAAGAACAGGACAAAATTACAGCAAGAAACCTAAGTGAAATATAGATAATATGCTTGATAGAGAATTTAAAGTAATGATCTTTACTCACCGGACTTGAGCAAAGAGTGGAGAACATCAATGAGACCCTTAACAAAGAAAGAAAAAGAACCAATCAGACATGAAAAACACAGTAATTGAAATTAAAAGTACCCTACATGGAATAAAGAGCAGATTAGAAGCAGCAGAAGAACACATCAGTGACCTGGAGGACAGAGTAATGGAAAGTAATCAACCTGAGCAGGTGAGGGAAAAAAATTTATACATATTGAGAATAGACTTAGAGAACTCAGTGACTCCATCAAGTGTAATGACATTCACATTATAGGGATCTCAGAAGAACAGAGAAAAAAAGGGGGCATAACATTTATTTGAAGAAATAAGAGCTGAAAACTTCCCAAAGCTGGGGAAGGAAACAGAAATTCAGATCCAGGAGGCACAAAGATCCCCAACAAAATCAACCCAAGGAGTCCACATCAAAACACATAGTGATAAAAAGAGAAATTTAAAAGAAGCATGAGAAAAGAAAATAGTTACATACAAGGGAAATCCCATAAAGCTATCAGCAGATTTTTCAGCAGGAACTTTGCAAGCCAGGAGATAGGAATAATATATTCAAAATGCTAAAAGGAAAGAAATCTTCATCTAAGAATATCCTATCCAGTAAGACTATTATTCAGAATAGGAGAAAGAGTTTCCCAAATAAAAGTTAAAGGAGTTCATGATCACAAAACCAGCCCTCCAAGAAATGTTAAATGAGACTTTTTGAGTGGAAGTAAGAGTAAGAAAAGTAGGAAGAGCAAAGCAGTAAAAATAAGTATATCTGTAAAAATCACTTAAGGGACTCACAAAATAAAAGGATGTAAAGTATGACACCATATACCTAAAATGTGGGGAGGAAAGGAGTAAAAAATGAGTTTAAACTTAAGTGACCATCAATTTAATATAGACTGCCATATGCAGAAGATGTTATATACAAACCTGTGGTAACCAGACCAAAAACCAGTAATAGATACGCAAAATATAAAAAGATAGGAATCCAAGTATATTACTAAAGAAAACCAACTGAGAAGAGAGCAAGGGGAAAAATGAACAAAGATCTGCAAAAACAATCACAAAACAAATAACAAAAGAGCAATAAATACATACCTATCAATAATTACTTTGAATGTAAATGGACTAAATGCTCCAATCAAAAGACATCAGGTGACAGGATGGATAAAAAAAACAAGACCCATCTATATGTTGCCTACAAGAAACTCATCTGAGACCTAAAGTCACCTGCAGATCAAACGTGAGGGGATGGAGAAATATTTATCATGCAAATGGATGTGAAAGGAAAGCCAGGGTAGCAATACTTTTATCAGACAAAATAAACTTTAAAACAAAGACTGTAACAAGAGAAAAGAAGGATACTATATGATACAAAAGGAACAATCCAACAAGAAGATATAACAATGGTAAATATTTATGCACCTAAATACTTTAAAAAGTTAATAACAAATGTAAAGGAACTAATTGATAATAATGCAATACCAGTGGGGGACCCTAACACTCCACCCACATCAATGGACAGGTCATCTAAGTAGAAAATCAACAAAGAAAGAGTGGCTTTGAATGACATAACGGACCAGATGGATTTAACAGATATATTCAAAACATTCCATTCAAGAACAGCAAGATACACATTCTTTTCAAGTGTACATGGAACATTCTCAAGAATAGATCACATTTTAGGCCACAAAGCAAGTATCAACAAATTTAAAAAGATCCCAGTCATACCATGCATCTTTTCTGACCAAAATGCACTGAAACTAGAAATCAACCAGAAGAAAAAGTCTGGAAAGACCACAAATACATGGAGGTTTAATAACATGCTACTAAATAATGAATGGGTCAACTAAGAAATCAAAAAATAAATGGAGACAAATGAAAATGAAAACACAATTGTCCAGAATATTTGGGAGGCAGCAAAGGTGGTCCTAAGAAAGAAGTATATAGCAATACAGGCCTATCTCAAGAATCAAGAAAAATCTCAAACAAAATAACCTTCCACCTAAAGGAACTAGAAAAAGAATAAACCTAAAACCAGCAGAAAAGAAGTGATAAAAAAAAAAAAATAGAAACTTAAAAAAAAAAAAAAAATCGATCAGTGAAACCAGGAGCTGGTTCTTTGAAAAGATCAACAAAATTGATAAACCTCTTGTCAGATTAAAAAAAAAAAAGACTCAAAATCAGAAATGAAAGGAAAAATAACAACTTAAAATCCTTGCTATCTCTGTGGTGTAAGAGAATATTATGAAAAACTGTATGCCAACAAATTGGACAACCTAGAGGAAATGGATAAATTCTTAGAAACATATAACCTCCCAAAACTGAGTCAGGAAGAAATAGAAAATTTGAACAGACCGATTACTGGAATGAAATCGAATCAGTAATCAAAAAGCTCCCAAAAAACAAAAGTCCATGACCAGATGGCTTCACAGGTGAATTCTACCAAACATTTAAAGAAGTGTTAATGCCTGTTCTAACACTTCAAACTATTCCAAAAACATAGAAGAGGAAGGAAAACTTCCAGATTCATTCTATGAGGCCAGGATTACCAAAACCAGAGTAAGACTCTATCAAAAAAGAGAACTACAGGCCAATATCTCTGATGAAAATAGATGCAAAAATCCTTAACAAAATACTAGGAAACTGAATCCAACAATACATTTAAAAAATCACCACAAGTAGGGTTTATTCCTGGGACGCAAGGTTGATTTAATAACCACAAATCAATCAGTATAATATATCACATCAACAAGAGAAAGGATAAAAAACATAGAATCATTTCAATAGGTGCAGAAAAGGCATTTGACAGATTACAACATCCATTCATGATAAAAGCCTCAACAAAGTAGGTTTAGAGGGAACATACCTCAACACAATAAAAGCCATATATGAAAAACCCACAGCTAACATCATACTCAATGGTGAAAAACTGAGAGCTTTCCACCTAGATCAAAAACAAGAATGTCCGTTCTCACCACTTTTATTCAACATGGGACTAGAAGTCCTAGCCATAGCAATCAGGTAAGATAAAAGGAATGAAAGCAATCCAAATTGGTAAGGAAGAAGTAAAAATTTCACTATTTGCAGATGACATGATACCTATATATAGAAAACCCTGAACTCCACCAAAAAACTACTTGAACTAATAGGGAATTCAGTAAGGTCACAATACAAAATCAATGTACAGAAATCTTTTACATTTCTATACACTAATAATGAAGTGGCCGAAAGAGAAAGAGGAAAACCACCCCATTTACAATTGCACAAAAAATAAAATACCTAAGAATAAATTTAACCAAAGAGGTGAAAGAACCTATGCTCTGAAAACTATAAAACATGAATGAAAGACATTGAAAATGACACAAATGTGAAGACATTCCATGCTCATGGATTAGAAGAACAAATATTGTTAAAATGTCCATACTACCCAAAGCAGTCTTCAGATTTAATGCAATCCCTATCAAAAGGCCAACTGCATTTTTCACAGAACTCAAACAATCCTAAAATTTACATGAAATTACAAAAGATTCCAAATAGCCAAAGCAATCTTGAAAAAGAAACACAAAGCTGGAGGTATCACAATTTCAGATTTCAAGTTATATTACAAAGTTGTAGTAATCAAAACAATATGCTACTGGCACAAAAATAGACCCACTGATCAATGGAACAGAATAGAAAGCCTAGAAACAAACCTACCTTTTTATGGCCAATATTAATTTATGGCCATTAATTTAACAAAGGAAGCCAAAATATGAGTGGGATAAAGACAGTCTCTTCAACAAATGGTGTTGGAAAAACTGGGCAGCCACATGCAAAAGAATGAAACTGGATCACTTTCTTACACCATACACACACACACAGCCTCAAAATCAATTAAAGACCTAAATGTAAGACCTGAAACCATAAAATCCTAAAAGACAGCACAAGCAGTAATTTCTCTGACACCAGTCATAACAACATTTTTCTAGATGTGTCTCCTAAGGCAAGGGAAACAACAGCAAAAATAAACTATTGGTACTACACCAAAATAAAAAGCTCTGCACAGCAAAGGAAACAACCAACAAAACTAAAAGACAACCTACTGAGTGGGAGAAGATATTTACAAATGGCATATCCAATAAGGGGTTAGTATCTAAAATATATAAAGAACTGATAGAACTCAACACCCAAAAAACAAATAATCCAATAAAAAATGGGCTGAAGACATGAATATACACTTCTTCAAAGAAGACATGGCCAACAGACACATGAAAAGATGCTCAGTATTATTCATCACTGGGGAAATGAAAATCAAAACCACAATGAAATATTACCTCACACTCTCAGAATGGCTAAAATCCAAAAACACAACAATAAGTGTTGGCAAAGATGTGGCGTTTAGAACCCTCATGCACTTTTGGTGGGAAAGCAAACTGGTGTAGCTGCTGTGAAAGGCAGTATGGAGGTTCTTCAAAAAATTAAAAATAGAACGACCCTACCATCCAATAATCACGCTACTGGGTGTATACCCACAGGATATGAAAACACTAATTTGAAGGAATATTTGCACCCTTATGTTTATTGCAGCATTATTTACAGTAGCCAAATTTGGGAAGCAGCCCAAGTATCCATCAGTAGATGAATGGATTAAGAAGATGTTGTGTGTGTATATAGATATATATATGTGTGTATATATGCATGTATATACACACAATGGAATATTACTCAGCCATTAAAAAAGAATGAAATCCTGCCATTTGCAGCAACATGGCTAGATCTAGATAGTATTAGGCTAAACGAAACAAGCCAGAGAAAGACCACCATATGATTTCACTCATATGTGGAATTTAAGAAACAAAACAAATGCACAAAGGGGGGAAAAGAGACAAATCAAAAAAGAAAAATGCAGATTCTTAACTATAGAGAACAAATGATTATCAGAGAGGCTGTGGGTGGGGGGATGGGTGAACCAGATGAACAGGATTAAGAGTGTACTTACCTTGATGAGCACTGAGTTATATATGGGATTCTTTGAATCACTAGGTTGTACACCTGAAAATAACATAACACTGTAACTACACTAGAATTAAAAAATACCTTTAATATAGCAGTTGCATTTTAAAACTGAGCCCTTTTTGCTTTGTTTTTCAGATGGCCTCAACCAGTTTGGTCTGACAACCAACATTAGGTTTCGAGGTTGCATTCGATCTCTGAGGCTCACCAAAGGCACAGGCAAGCCACTGGAGGTCAATTTTGCCAAGGCCCTGGAGCTATGGGGTGTTCAACCTGTATCATGCCCAGCCAACTAATACAAATAAGTTTAACTCCACGAAAGGTCCTTCAAGTGTATCAAGTAAAACAAATATACCTTACCTAGATATGTTATTAAAACTAATCTGTGCATGTATATTAAATTCTTTCTGCACTCGGACGGTGCTAAGTCAGATCTCAGACTGAATTTAAATTCAAGTTTTCTCAAGTCCATAAATATTAAACCAATTATTTCATTCTAAATAATTGTTTCGTGTGATTTTAAAGATGAAAGACAACTGACATAAATTAATAAATTTACAACATGCCTTGGAGTCATCTCAAGAAGAGCTCAGATGGTATTTGTGAAGGCAACTTTTTTGTTTGTTTTTACTCCTATTAATACTTTTATCATCCTTTTCCACGTATGTCAGCCTTGGCTTGCTGTGCAGGCCACTGAAAACAACAGTGGATTTGGTATGTTTGGGAGGAAATCAGCTCCTTTACTCCCTATGTTTGAGAAGGCATTAGCAAATCATTTCCCTGATGCAAGTTCATTATTAGGGAGTTTAACTAGCCATATGAGTGAATACTTTTTTATTCTGAACATATATTTAGAGAGTATAGATCAGATTCAGGCCAGAGAGCTTAATTACTTGATTTTCTTGTTTGATAATGATTTATAGGCTTTGAGGAGACACCAGAACCAAGTTCCAGAATGACAATTAAGCACACATTTGATACTACAGTGCTGACACTCTGGGCTCCTTCAGTTTGCAGTGAATATCACAATATACATAGTCACAGAGGAATAATGCTGAAATGCATGTTTACTTACCAGGAAACAATAAACCATAAATGTAATAGAAGTAGATCACTGAGTCTTTTTGAGTTGTAATTTGACCTAACAAATTCATTTCCTTAAAAATGTCTTTGTTTTGTTCTTTTAACCACGATTTAAATCATCTTCAAAGGGGTCAGTGAGAAGACTGGCCTAGATTTTATTCATCAACTTAAGAAAGAAGTGTTTTCATTTGCCATCTGCAGTAGAAATAGTTGTAGCCTAATAATGCCGAATATTTAGAAGAACAGATCACATGGTAGTTTTAGCAAAAGAAGAATAATTCTGTCTGACAGTACGATCTACAAGGGAAAAGAAGGTGCTATTTCTAACAAAGGAGATAGCTAACACACTCTTAGCATTTCATCGTTGGCCAGTTGCTTGTTACCATTCGCCTACACAGCCTCATTCTAGAGCAAGTGATTCTCAATGATGGCTTCATTTTGGAATTATCTGGGAAGCTTGATTTGGTCTAGGATATAGCCTGGGCATGAGGGTTTCTAAAAATCTTCCCAGGCAATTCTAAAGTGCCATCAGGAATGAGAACCACCGTTCTAAAGAGGAAAATTATCAGCTATGCCAAAGTTGTAGAGTCATCTGAGACTCTATTGTTGACTTCGTCTGGCCACTTCTTCACACACAAAAATAATATTGAATCAAGTTAATGCCTTTTGAGCCATCTTTAAGCAATAAAACTCTTTGAAAACCAATGTGTTTTGAAAGTAAAGATGTTACTTCTGCACTGAATACTGACAAGATTTGGGCTTATCTGGAAAATAAGTGGATAAACAGAAATAAAGATGCTAAATTCCTAAATTAAAAGTTAATGCCTTTCTTTCCTGGAGCCTGAACAGAAAGAAATATAACAAATTTGAAAGTAAAGGTATCTAATTAACACTCCTATCAGAGTCAAGCCCTGTTGAAGTCAATTTGTGTATGAGTACCTTAGAATGGTAGAGACAGGGCACCTGGGTGGCAGTTGGTTGGGTGACCCACTCTTGGGTTCAGCTCAGGTAGTGGTCTCAGGATCTTGGGATTGGGCCTGTGTGAGGCTCTGCGCTCAGCACAGAGTCTGCTGGGGTTTCTCTCTCCCTCTTCCTCTTCCCCTACTCCATGCACACTCCTATGCATTCGCTCGCGCTTTCTTTAATTAAAAAAAAAACGGTGGAGTTGGAAAGGCCCTTTGAAATCAATAAATAACAGTGATTTTCAACTCTTACCAGACACTGAAATTGCCTTGGGCACATAAAAGAATCATATCTGGATATCACCCCAGATCTTAAATAATCTCTGGATAAGGCCTGGTATTGGCATTTTCTAAACATCTCCAGCTGATTCTAATGTGTGACTAAGGCTGAGAACTCAGGTTTTTACTGCCTCCATATTTTATGGGGAGGAACTGGAGGAAACCCAGGGAGAGCTGATGGTGTGCTCAAAGTCCCATATTAGTTAAGTATTCCAAAGTAGTCATAAGAAATCTAATCTGGACCCAAGCAGAATTCACTGAATCAGGTATTGGCTAAATTTGTCCCATAAAAAATCCGTATTCCAAAATGGATCATGAATTTGTATGGACAAAACTGTCCAAATTCTAAGATGAGAAATAAGGAAACTTTAGGAAAAGTTTCTCTAGCATATTTTAAATAAATTTTCTACCTCTATAATCAGATTCTTAGCCCAAAACAAAATGTTTCCTTCACCCAACCTTATCCCTCAATAATTTCCTCACCTCTTTCCACCCACAGCAATCATGAAGAAAGCAGAATACTTTTCATTTATTTTTCAAACACCCACTCCTCCCAGGTTGCCAGCCTTCTTCTTTAAGAAGGTGTTTTGCACTTCAGAAGAAAAACATTTAGGAGGGAAGTTTTATTGAAGTTACCATGGTGAACACAGCTGACAAAGGAAAATAAGGAACGGAGCAGATTTCAGCCCCAAAGCACTAGAACACTGCAGACACTTAAAGCTTCAATTAGCGCTTTTAAAAATCATAACTATTTTCTCCTTCTTTGATTTAGCCTATTATCTCTAACTACAGAACTCTTCTAGATTTTCTGCTTAACAATAGAGGAAATGACTACTTTACAAATTGAAAATCTCAATTTTATGTTAATTATTTGCTGAAATATTTTGGAATAAAACTGGTATCTACAATTATTATGGAAACAAAACACAATAGTTTTCACAAGTGCAGAGTGTAGTCTTCACTACCACTTGCGAAAGATATGACTTTTTCCTGATGCAACTTTATCTCCGTTTTATCTCTGTTGAATCAAGAGAGAGATACAAACCTATGTAGTGTACTCACTTGCATGACCAAGATTAGTACATACTTCAGACCCAACAGTTACCTGAAGGGAAGGAATGCCTCAGGCCGGGCCTGGAATTCTCTTATTTTGGAATCTTGCTAATGCAGGTTAGTGTTTGCCATTTGTGCCAGACACGGAAGTGAGCATGAAATTTGTGCCCAGGGTCAAAGTGAGAGTGTTACGACGTGAACTGAGCTCCCCCTTCTCCAAACTCATTTGTTGAAGTTCTAGCCCACAGTACCTGAAATGTATTTGCAGGTGGGACTTTAAAGGGGTAATTAAGGTAAAATGAAGTCGGGTGGGTGGGCCCCAATCCAACATGACAGATGGCCTTCTAAGAAGAGAACAGATCATGGGAAACAGATCATAGGGAAAAGATCATGTGAAGACACACAGAGAAGATGGCTAAGCCCAGAATAGAGGTCTCTCGAAGAAACCAACCCTGCCAACATCTTGAACTCAGATATCTAGCCTCCAGAATTGTGAGAAAACAAATTTCCATTGTTGAAGCTACCCATTTTGTGGTACTTTGCTATGGTAATCCCAGCAAACTAATGCTGGGCCTTTCTGCATCAATATATACATACAACATACCTACCTACCTACCTACCTACAGCATCAGCACATTTCAGGTTCCTTCAGAATGACATGTACATCAGAGAAACCAATTATTTTGAACTATGACCATTATCCCTTACGTAAATGAATAGAAAAAAATTGAGACTAAAAGAATATTCACAACATACTTAAATAGAGGAAGTTGTTTTTATATGTGCCTGGGGATATTAGGAATAGCTACATCATAATTATAAATCAATGAAATAATGTTCTTCTCAATAACACCACTTATTGAACTTTTCAGCAGAATGGATTCTCTGGAGAGCTTTTCTGGTTTGTATATTCAGGTTTAGAGAACTACTAATCTACCCTTGGACAAATCAAAGCCCTGCTTTATTTGGGAAAGTTGTCTCTCTCGAGTTCAGCCTGCTGCAGGGACATAGCTAATAATATAAAAGGTGGTAGCAGTGGAGGTGGTGAGAAGTAATTAGATTCTGATATATTTTGAAGACGGATTAGTGTTTCCTGCAGCATTGCCTATGGAGTATGAGAAAATAAGGTACTGATAACTTCTGATCATCTGAAAGAATAGAGGAGCCATTATTGAGAGATGGGGGTTGTAGTTGAAGTGGACTTTTTTACAGAAAGGAAAACCAGGTGATTAGTTTTAGATATATTAATTTTAAACTTTCCACTAGGTATCTAAGGACACTGTACCATAGGCAGTTGGATAATGAGTCTGGAGTTCAGAAAACTGGTCTGAGCTGTAGATATAAACATGGGAGTCATCAGAATACTGATGTTATGTATAGCCACATAACTGAATGAGATCAGCAAGGGAGTGAGATAGATAGAGGACTATGGCACCAAAATTAAGAGTATCATAAAAATTACTCAGAACTTTAAAATAGGAAAAAGAAGGTACTGTTCTTTCAGTGCAGTCCTGGGCTTGACTTTCTACTGATTGGACTATTTCACAACTCTGTAGGGTCAAAGGCACCTTATAGGTTTTTGTCTCATAGAAATGTAAATAAATTGTCTGGTTGAAGGTAACAATTTTTTTCTAATTGAGAAATCTTATCCTAATATCCCTTTATGTGTATGTGCGTATATAGGTTCTCAAATGCTCTTTAGACAAGTTTATCATCTTATTTCTTCCCTTACTAGTTGAGTTAAATAAAATCTTTGACATGTGTTCACATTATATTTGCCTGAGAGTCATAAATATTTAACCTTTTGAAAACTACACTTCAGCAAGGCAGAAGGGGAGGAGGGGGAACCAGCTGATCCGTTCAGCTTCAGTCCAAACCAAAAATCAAGTCACACAATTTGTTCATTTACAGGTGAGTTTTCTCAATTCCCTAACCCTATGTTTTCATTGTTGCATTTCCTGTGAAGTAAATATTACTTTAGAAACTTAAAATAATGTTAAGAGAGAAAAAAAGTTTAAGAATTACAGGGGCACCTGAGTGGCTCAGTTGGTTAAGCATCTGCCTTCAGCTCAGATCCCAGGGTCCAGGGATTGAGCCCCACATTGGGCTCGGCCTGCTTCTGCTTCTCCTTCTTCATTCCCCCACTTGTGCTCTCTGGATCTATCTCATAGATAGATAGATAGATAGATAGATAGATAGATAGATAGATAGATAGATAGCTTCAAAAAAGAAAAGAATTAACAGCTTTTTATTTCACTTTTTACTGATAATTTCTCTCTCCTGCTAGTTCCGCCTCTGCTTTTACACACACACACACACACACACACACACACACACCCCCAGTCTTAGCTATTTAATAATGTTGGAGCCAGGAACAGTTTATTTGTGGCCAGATACACTACTGACTTTTAAATTCCTTTATAGAAATGTGGCGTAAACTTTGACACGTCAACTCTTGTATATAACACCTAATCATAAAAACATGCATAGAATCTTTTAATCATTTTGTTATTTTTGAATTAAATAAATCAAACACTTAAATTAGATCAGTACATTAAAATCATTTTATATAATATATGATATTTTCTAATAAATCCCATTATCTTACCTATAATAGAAATCAAATTGACTATTGAAAATCACAAAAGAAATATCTGAATAGATTGACCAAATTTGGAGAGTATGTTTTGGATTAGCTGACTTAAAATGAAAGCTATGCACCATCCACAAAATTCATCAGAGATACCCTAATGGGCACTTCAGAGAAATGTGCAATCAACCCTGAAACTGAAATATCAGGGGGGCCTGGGTGGCTCAGTTGGTTGAGCGCCCGACTCTAGATTTCAACTCAGGTCATGATCTCAGGGTCCTGGGATCAGGCCCTGTGTTGGGTTCCTGGCTCAGTGGGGCATTCTGCTTGAGATTCTCTCCCTCTCCCTCTGCTCCTCCCCCCATTTGCATGTTCTCGCTCTCTTTCTCAAATAAATAAATCTCTTTTTAAAGATTTTATTTATTTATTTGACAGAGAGAGCGAGAGCACAAGCAGGGAGAGCAGGAGAGGGAGAAACAGAATCTGTGCTGAGCAGGGATCCCGATGTGGGGTTCCATCCCAGGACCCCAGGATCATGACCTGAGCCGAAAGCAGATGCTTAACTCACTGAGCCACCCAGGTGTCCCTCAAATAAATAAATCTTTTTTTAAAAAACTGAGATATCAACATTAAAAACTGCTGACTGCCGAAGGAGAAAGACATGACACACATACTAAGACATGATGAACAGGAAAAACACATAATATCAAGGATGAGCCCCAAATCAAAACTCACCAAACAGATGCTACAAATTTTAGGTGACAATGTTTCATTGAGATGTATTTTGTGTTGGAAACTCTACAGAGTATTTTCCAGGGTTAAAACGGTCAGGATTTATTTAATTAAATAAATGATGGTTCATGAATCTTCTAAGAGGTTCTGAATAAAGCCAGCCAACCTCTTTCTATATAAACAGATGGAGATGGAAGAAGAGAGGGAGAGAAAAAGAGAAAATGAGAAAACTGAGACTTTTCTCATTTTAAAGGCAAGGCCCACTTTAAATATATAGTAAAAATAAATTTATTGATAAATTCCTTTTGTTTGATCTTAATATACAGAATTCATATTAATATTTGATTAAAATTTTAGCAATGTGTTGTAGCATCAAAAATGGATCAAAACTATATAATGTCTGCAATTTTTATATTTTTGTATTATAAAACATCAATTGGTTCATTTTAACATTTTTCATTTTTTATTTCTCAATTACAGTTAAAAGAAGAAAGTTTCCACTACTACATGCAGGCACTTCTCCAAAATGACATATTGTTACTAAGAAATCATTTAGTGCCAGTAAATAAATAGTTAACTAGATATAATTTAACAATTTATTTTCTCTTATAAATTAGCTTCTAATGTATTAGAGATAATTATGATGCATCATATGTAATTTTTTATCAGATGACATAAATTAGGAATCTGATGAGGAAAATTTGCAGAAATTAACTTCATTATAGTCACAACATCAAGGTCCCCAGCATCTCTCTTTTGGGTAGTAAACCTACTGAATAACTGAAAACTTGAAGTAAGGATCATCAGAAATAATAATGTGGGGAAAAAAGAAAGGGACTAATAAGGAATTGTTTCAGAGAGATTAAAATAACAAATTTATAAAAAATTATGTAATAATCCAAATAATATTGGTTTAAACAATGTAATGTATATAATTAAACTGAATTCCTAAACCATGCTAGAATATTATATTTAAATGTATAGATTAATAAATAGTTTCCCAAATGTGGTTGTTCTGACTCTACCAGGTACCAGTTGGGTTCAAGTGTGTCCAGAAGCTCATCTCTGAAAAGGTACAGTAATAATAAAGAGTGTCATGGGAGAACAAAGTTCTTGAAGGAATAATTGAACAGAAATACAACAGGAACTGAAGAAATCAGGATCCAGATATTAAAATCAAAGAATCTCTTTAAATTAAAACATTGCCAAAATCCCTTTTCTTTACAAGACTATGAAGAGTAGAACTCCTATAAAAAAGAAAAAATACATAAATAAAAAGACAAAGAACTATTTGTCTAAATCAACCTTTCAATTAAGAATAAATTATTTCCAGGGCACCTGGGTGGCTCAGTCATTACGCATCTGCCTTCGGCTCAGGGCGTGATCCCAGGGTCTGGGATTGAGCCCCGCATCAGGCTCCTCCGCTGGGAGCCTGCTTCTCCCTCTCCCACTCCCCCTGCTTGTGTTCCCTCTCTCTCTGGCTGTCTCTCTCTCTGTCAAATAAATAAATAAAATCTTAAAAAAAAAAAAAGAAATTATTTCCATGCTCATAGATTAGAATAATATTATTAAAATGTCTATTCTATCCAAAGCAACCTACAGATTTAAAGCAATCCCTATGAAGTTACCAACAGAATTTTTCACAAAAATAGAACAAACAATCCTAAAATTTACTGTATGGAACCACAAAAAACCCAAACAGCCAAAATTATCTTGAGAAAGAACAAAGCTGGAGATTCTCAGATTTCAAGATCTACTACAAAGCTGTAGTAATCAAAACAGTGTGGTACCAGCACAGAAATAGACACATAGATCAACGGAGCAGAATAGAAAACCCAGAAATAAAACCACTCTTATGTGGTCAATTAATCTATGACAAAGGAGGCAAGAATATATTATGGGGAAAAGACAATCTCTTAATAAGTGGTGCTGGGAAAACTGGACAGCTACATGCGAAAGAATGAAACTGGACCACTTATACCATACACAAAAATAAAACTGAAAATTGAATAAATACCTAAAGGTGAGACCTGACACCATAAAACTCCTAGAAGAAAACATAGGTAGTAATTTCCTTGACATCAACATTTTTCTAGTTATGTTTCTTCAGGCAAGGGAAACAAAAGAAAAAATCTGTTGGACTACACCAAAATTAAAAGCTTTCGCACAGTGAAGGAAAACATCAAGAAAAAAATGGCAACCTACTGAATCAGAGAAAATATATGCAAATGATATATCCAGTAAAGGGTTACTACCCAAAATACATAAAGAACTTCTACAACTCGACACCCAATAAAAACCCAAATAACCCAATTAAAAATGGCAGAGGACCTGAATAGACACTCTTCCAAAAGAGACATACTGATGGCCAGCAGACATATGGAAAGATTCTCAACATCACTAATCACCAGGGAAATATAAATCAAAATCACAATGAGGTATCACCTTATACCCATCGGAATGGTTATAATCAAAAAGGCAAGAAATAACAAGTGTTGGTGAGAATGTGGAGAAAAAAGAACTCTTGTACACTGTTGGTGGAAATATAAATTGGTGCAGCCACTCAGGAAAATAGTATGGAGGTCCCTCAAGAAATTAAAAATAGAACTATCATATGATCCAGTAATTTCACTACTGGGGGTATTTACCCAAAGAAAAAGAAAACACTAATTAGAAAATATATATGCACCTCTATGTTTACTGCAGCATTATTTACAATAGCCAAGATATGGAAACAGCCCAAGTGGCTATTGATAGAGGAATGGATAAAGAAGGTGTGGTGTGGTGTGAGTATGTGTATATACACACATACACACACACGATGGGATATTACTCGGCCATTAAAAATGATGAGATCTTGCCATCTGTGACAACATGGATGGACCTAGAGGGTATTATGTTAAGTGAAATAAGTCAGAGAAAGACAAATACTATACAATTTCACTTATATGTGGAACCTAAAAAAAATGGATAAACAAAAAGCAGAAACAGATCCATAAATACAGAGAACAAACTGATGGTTGTCAGAGGGGAGGGAGGGTGGAAGAGAGTGAGAGATACAGGTTTCCAGTTATGGAATGACTAAGTCCCAGGGATAACAGGCAAAACAGAGAATATAGTCAATGGTATTGTAAGGGCATTGTATGGTGACAGATGGCAGCTACAATTGTGGTAAGCATAACACACAGAGGTCTCCAATCACTATGTGGCACACCTGAAACTAATGTAACATTATGTGTTAACTATACTTTTATAAAAAAGAAATGTTAGGGGCACCTGGGTGGCTCAGTCAGTTAAGCATCTGTCTTCGGCTCAGGTCATGATCCTGGGGTCCTGGGACCAAGCCCCACATCAGGCTCCCTGCTCAGCGGGGATTCTGCTTCTCCCTCTCCCTCTGCTGCTCCCCCTGCTTGTACTCTCTCTCTCTCTCTCTCTGTCAAATAAGTAAAAATCTAAAAAAAAAAAAAACTTTTTAAATAAGAAAAATTTTTAAAAAGAATAAATTATTTCTTAGCATCCATTTCACACAGTGAGACCAATTAATGAAAGTTTATGCAACAGTTGTAAGAGCCCATACATAATAAAATATTGGGGAAAATAATATATTCTATTTTGTGTAGGTTTTTAAAATCCTCCCAAAGGTAAAAGAAAGGTACAGTTACTGAACTTATTGAGCTGTAAAAGACAGGTATTCCAAATTTACTCCCCTTGCTTCTGAAAAGAATTCCCTACATTTCCTTTGGGGACCTATCCCTTCCACTACTCCTACATCAGAAACAGGTGCTGACAATTCAATCAGTAAATCCCAGCCCATCCTCGGACCTACAGTGACTGGCATACTAAGGGATCCAATTAGAACCAATGAGTTTTCTGTGAGGCCTGTGTGAAAAGATATACCCCTCTTCCAAGCTAATGCATAGTGTGCATAAGGATATGACAGCTGGGATGGGTGCATCCAATTTGCTACTAAGTGGGGAGCACCCACATCTGCCAAGGGACCTCAGGATGGAACCCAAGGATGAAGCTGATATTGCAAAAGGCAGAGTAGAGAAATCATGTGTTCAGTGAGTTAATTTCAGCTGAAGGCTGTCACAGCTCTGGCCTATTCAGTTATATGCACTAGGATAATTTTTTTTATTGCTAAAGCCAATATTCGAGTTTTTCTCTCACTTGGAACATTCGATTCTTACTGACAGATATGCTGACTATATGCTACCCTATATACACATTCTCCAAGTTAATCCTCTCAATAGCTTTTCTGGCAGCACTGTTATCATCCCCATTTTAGATATGAAAAAACAGAGGCTTTAAACACTTAAGTGACTTGCCCAAAGTCACCCAGCCAGGAAGTCTGGAACCATGAATTTTAAATTGAAAACATTACATAAGATTCAATACTTTCTGAAAGGAAAGTCCTAGATTATTATTTTTCTTACACTTAGATTACTTTGAAAAACAGAATTTGAAGATTAAGTTTAAGAAGTAGTTACTGTGAGCCCAGTGCTATTCTCATTGAGAGGAGAGGTAAAGCTATCATTCCTGACCTTTCTTCCCACAAATATTTTTAAATCCTAGACTATACAGTCACTGTTGAGATGAGAAACATATACCTTTCCAACTTTAGTGTGTTAAGACTGTCAAGCCAGCCAAAGCAACACAAGGGTGTATTATTGCAATATCAGGGTTTTTTATGGAACCCAAGGAAAGAACAAAATCCTGGCCTCATAAGGACATGTGATCAAGGACTGAAAACCATCAGGTTCTCCCCCAGCTATTCCACCTTCATCTGTTTCCCATGTTACTGCTCCAGTCTTCTCTCTCCAGACGGGATCCCCTGCTATGACTGCATGTAAACAGACAACTTCTGTTTACAAAGTTATTTTCAAGGAACCCGCAGAGAAGGACTAGCTGTTCTCCATCCAAATGTGAAATTCCAAAAAAGAAAGCATGATTGGCTGGGCAGGAATCAGGTGTTGACCTCTTGTGATCAAATCAATATGGTTATGGGAAAGATCAGGTAGTACAAGCATACCTGTATAGTAACAACACTCCCTGGTGGCCCAGAGGTGGGAGCAATTCTGGAGAGTAGGATTACATTAGAAACCCAAAAAATCGATTCCACTATAGCATAGAAGCAAGACAAAACTAGAAAAAGTCAGTGCTCAATTTAGGGTGCATAGAAGTTCAGGAGAGATGGGGCTCCGTAGGGCCATCAGGAGAGGCTTTGAGTCCCTGGCAGGACTTTTAAGATTCCGACTCTCATCCCATTTCTGATCACCAACTATGATTCTGCACCCAATTTCAGTGTGTGAGGGTTTTATCCACACCAGCTAGCAATTCTCAGACACCAGCTGGCTCTCCTAAGATTTCATGCAATTTTGACTTTGTCTATCTGGGGATAGCATCAGATCCCACAGGCTAAGCACTCAGTCCTTAGACAACAACCCACCACTCCAACTTCAGGTGCCTATCCTAAGTCCAGGGTGTCACCTGTGTTTCCCACCAACTGGCTGTAGATCAAAGGTTCCAGTGACCCTCTCCTTAGGTTTGGTAAACTTGCTAGAGTTACTCAGAGAACTCAGATTATTACCGGTTTATTATACAAAGATATAACTCAGGAATATCCATATGAAAGAGATACATGGGGCAAGGTATGGGGAAAGGTTCAGGAGCTTTTACATCTTCTCTAAGTGGGCCACTCTCCCCCAATCTCCGAGTGATCACCAACCCGGAAGCTCTCTGAACATGACATGACAGTACATAGGCATGATTGATTAACTCATCAGTCATTGGTAACTAATTCAACCTCCAGCCCCTCACTCCTTCCTGGAAGTACCGCGGTGAAGATGGGGCACTGAAAGTTCCAATCTTCTAAGCACGATTGGGTCTCCTAGTAAACAACCTCCATCATAAGGTTACCAAGACGGTCTCCAAAAGTCACCTCGTTAACATAATAAAAGACACCTTTCCTGCTCTTATCACTTAGGAAATTCCAATGGTTTCAGGAGTTCAGTGCCAGAAATCAGAGGAACACCAAATATATATTTCTTCTTATAAATCACAGTATCACAGATTTGAACTTGGCCATAAGCGATTTAGGAAGAAGAAGGAAAGGTAATACTAATAGGAAAACCTGAAACCTATATCATATTTTAATAAAATATTTATCAACAGAAATATACATTGAAAAAGAATGAACTGACATGTTGAAACTAGAGCTTTGCTGATATTCCCAAAGAGATTTTTAAGAATTATGTGGTGTCTCTTAGAATCCTTCCAAAAAGACAGCTGATAAATGAATTTCTAAACTAGGTACTGGTTTTGAAATGAAAGTTTTATCACCACAACTAAAAAATATTTAGTCATTGATTAAACGATAATGAGTTTTTAAAATCCTTCTTCTTTCTTCCCCTGCTTCTAAACAACCTCATCTGCTTGATAAATCAATCTAAATTGCTCCATAACTTAAAGGCCTAGTGTCTACTCAAAATGTTTGGTTTCTGTGTTTATTGCAGTCCACATAGTGCAAATATGAAAAAAAATCTAATTTTCTTAATGAAAGGGCTATAATTGACTCATCTAATGTATTTCTGAAAGATTAATAAAGCTACTTTTCCTCATGGCAATAAGACAGACATTAAATAAAAATGTTTCTCAAGAGTGAAGAGTAATCCCAGTGACCTCTTTCTCATTATGTGCAAGCCCTTTATAAACTCACACAAGTGGAATATGGTCACCAGATTCACAGTCATCTCTACTGAACTAAACTAGATTGTTTTCCCACATGAATGGAATAAAAATTATAAAACTTATATAATGACCTTTATTTATGCTCTCTAAATCAAAAGTCTCAGAAGTGAGAATTTTCAAATTCTAAAATGAGATACTAATATTCATAGCATGTTAAATTATAAAATGCCTCTTCTGTCTTTTAACTGTTTTTTCCCCTCTTCTCTGCCTTTCCACGGTCACTCTCTTTAAAAAAAGAGTCAAAGCTTAATAAATGCCAGATTAAGATCAATAGACATTTGAAATGGCTATTAAAAATATGGAAAAGAAACAAATGAACAACAACAAAATAGATAAAAACTAGATTCATAAAGAACAAACTGATGGTTACCAGTTGGGAGGTGGAGGGAATGGGTAAAATAGGTGAAGGGGATTAAGAGTACACTTTTAGTGATGAGCACTGAGTAATGTATAGAACTGTTGAATCACTATGTTGTACACCTGAAACTAATGTAACATAGTATGTTAATTATACTGGAATTATATAAAAGTTCATTACTCCTCTTTCATCCAGCACCAAATATTGCATCTTATATGTAATGCATTGGCTAGGTGCTGGAGACATCATGTTGAGCAAGACAAGGGGAATCCTTTGTCTCTTCCACTCTTGTGGGAGAGGGAGATAAGTAGAGCAGTAAAAGAAATAAACAAATAATCAAACCTTGCAATAAGTGCTTAAAAGGAAACAAAGAGTCTAAACCAGAGAGAAACAATGGGAAGCAATTTTAGATATTCAGGGAAGGCTCTTTTGAGCAGGTGACCCTTACGCTGATACCTAAAAATGTGAGGAAACAATGATGTGAACTGTATGTGCATGTGTGTGAAAGAGGCAGGGCATCATGTTGGAAGGCAGTCTAAGCAGAAGGACCAGAGATTGCAAAGACCCTAAGGTAGGTCAGATGTCTTCTAGGGATGGGAAGCAAAATAGTATGGCGAGAGGATAGCAAGCCAATAGAATGGTAGCGTGAACTGAGTTTGGACAGTGACAGAGCCGGGAGCAGGGTGTTATAGGCCATGGGGGTAAATTTGGATACTGGTTTAGGAACGATGAAAAGTTACTGAGGATGTTAAACATAGGGTCTGGTTCTATTTCTGTTGCTGCTCTCTGGAGACACAATTGGAGGGGCCCGGGAGTGGATGAAAGAGGACCTTGCAGTACTTCTGGCAAAAAGACAATGGTGGCTTAGACCAGGGTATGTTTAGAGAAACAGAGAAGAGGATAAATTGCAGAAAGTTTTGAAGAAGCAGTTAGACTTACAGATGGACTGGGTGCATGGGAGCTGCCTGAGGGAGTAAGCAGGGAGGGAGTATCTAAAGACAGCTTTTAGGTTTCTGATTTGAATGACCAGGTAGACAACCATGATGTCATTTACTAGAATAAGGAAGACTAGGGTGGGTAACAATTAGATTGCTGTTGGCTAACAGAAAACCCAGTTAACTGGCTTTAAATCTTATGAAAATGTGTTACCTGATATAACCAAGAAGTTAGCAGGACCAGATCCAAGTGCTGTCTTTTAGAGCTCTAAGTTTATTTCTCTGCAGTCCTCTTAGCTCTTTCCTGTTCCTTACATAGGTTCTATCCTCAATCACAACAGCTGTAGCAGTTTAAGGCATCAGCATGTCTAGAGGTGGGAATGGCCATCCCAATCTTTGTCTGCTTCCTAGGAGTGAAGAAAGATTTTTCTAGATGTCTAGCAGAAGTCCCTACTCTGGTGTTATCAGCAGAATATGACCACCCAAACCCAGCTACATGCAAGGAGAAAGTGATCTCCATATTGTTTTGTATTAATCAGGATATTTCCCTGAGACTGAAGATAGAATCCTGTCTCCAAATTAAGTAAGAAGGTGTAAATAACAAAATAAAATCAGAACCTAGTAATTTACCTAAACGTGTTGAAAATGTATGTTCACCCAAAAACCTACATAAGAATGTTTATACCAGCTTTATTTGTAATTGTCAAAAATTAGAGGGGGGTGGGGGAATGGGATAGGCTGATGATGGGTAGTAAGGAGGGCACATATTGCATGGTGCACTGGGTGTTATATGCAACTAATGAATCCTCGAACTTTACATCAAAAACCAGGGATATACTGTATGGTGACTAACATAATAAAAATAAATATCAAAAAATAATTAAATTTTAAAAAAACAATCAAAATATCTTTTGATGAATCAAAAAACTGTGGCATAGTCATACAATGAAATATTATTCATCAATAAAGGAAATGGGATCTCAAGCTATGAAAAGACATGGAGGAACCTTAAATGCTTAATATTTCTTAGTGAAAGAAGCCAATCTGAGTATATGATTCTAACTATGTGACATTCTGGAACAGGTAAAACTACATAGACATTAAATAGATCAGTGGCTCTATTTTTAACTTTTTGAGAAACCTCCATACTGTCTTCCACAGTGGTTGCACCAGCTTGCATTCCCACCAACAGCATAAGAGGGTTCCCTTTTCCCCACATCCTCCCCAACACCTGTTGTTTCTTGTGTTGATTTTTGCCATTCTGTCAGGTGTGAGGTGATATGTCATTGTGGTTTTGATTTGTATTTCCCTGATGATCAGTGATGTTGAGCATCTTCTCATGTGTCTGTTGGCCATCAGTATGCCTTCTTTGGAAAAATGTCTATTTGCGTCTTCTGCCCACTTTTTAACTGGATTATTTTTTGTTCAGGTATTGAGTTTTATAAGTTCTTTATATATTTTGGATACTGACGCTTTATTGGATATTTAATTTGCACATATCTTTTCCCATTTGTAGGTTGCCTTTTAGTTTTGTTGATTGATTCCTTCACTATGCAGAAAATTTTTATTTTGATGAAGTCTCAATAGTTTATTTTTGCTTTTGTTTCCCTTGCCAAAGGAGAAAGAGATTGCTATGGCCAATTTCAAAAAGGTTACTGCCTGTGTTCTCTTTTAGTATTTTTATGGCTTCAGGTCTCCCATTTAAGTCTTTAATCCATTTTGAATTTCTTTTTGTGTATGGTGTAAGAAAGTGGTCCAGTTTCTTTCTTTCTTTTTCTTTCTCTCTTTTTTTTTTTCATGTTGCTGCCCAGTTTTCCCAACACCATTTATCAAAGAGACTGTCTATTTCCCATTGGATATTCTTTCTTGCTTTGTCAAAAAGCCAGATACACACACACACACACACACACACACACACACACACACACACACACAATGGAATACTACTAAGCCATAAAATAGAATGAAATCTTGCCATTTGCAATGACATGGATGGAGCTAAGTGAAATAAGTCAGTCAGAGAAAGACAAATACCATACGAAGTCACTCATATGTGGAATTTAAGAAACAAAACAAATGATCAAAGGGAAAAAAGAGAGAGAGACAAACTACGAAAGACTCTTAACTATAGAGAACAAACTGGTGGTTACCAGAGAGGAGCTGGGTGGGGGGATGGGTTAAATAGGGGATGGGGATTAAGGGACAAAACACCCTGTGATGTGCACTGGGTGTTGTACGGAAGTGTTGAATCACTATATCATTCACCTGAAACTAATATTACACTGTATGTTAACTAACTGGAATTTAAATAAAAACCTTAAAAAAAAAAATCAGTGGTTTCCAGGGGGTCAGGGAGGGAGAGATGAATAGGTGGAATGCTAGGGATTTTTAGTGCAGTAAAACTATTCGTCTGACACCATAATGGTGTATACATGACATTATCCATTGGTTAAAGCCAACCATGTACAACACAAATGTAAACATTAATGCAAACTATGGACTTCAGTTAATAAAGCTTACAATTGTTATAAAAGCACCACACTAACACAAGATGTTAATAGTAGGGAAGACTGTGGGTAAGTGGGGCACTAGAGGGGAACTGTATGGGAACTCTCTGTACTTCCTGCTTAGTCTTTCTCTAAACGTAAAATTACTTGAAAAATCGTCTAGTGAAATAAAATAAAATCGGAGTTTTGCCAGCAACAAATATGAGCAGGGTTGCACAGGTGGCTAATAGTGTCTACAATGGATGAGGGAAAGAACTCCTGTTCCTTCTCAAAGATACTGAATGTGAGATGGGAAGCATCACATGAATATGTTAAGTAGACAGTTGGGTGTGTGATTCTGACAATGAAAGGAAAGATCTGGTCGTGATATGAATCCAGGAGGCAAGGACTCAAGAATCCATGGAAATTAGTAAGATCTGGGGGGGGGGGGGGGTCCCACGACCAGGTTTAAAGAATCACCACATTTAGAGGTTGGATATAAAGGAGCTGATGTCAACAAAGGAGAATGAGAAGGAACAGAAAATGAGATTTTCAGGAAAATGTGATGTCAGGAAAGACAAGAGAGGAGAGTGTTTCAAGATACAGGTAATGTTGATATGTTTTTCAAAGATAAACTGAGTAGACGACATGGTGACATTGACAAGTGATGCTTCTGTATATTGGTGGAGGAAGAATAGGTTTGAACAGTGAATGGAAAACAAGAAATTAAAGAGAGAATTCTAGTCATTTATATTTTTCCTATTTTGTAAAGGGATTATTTTGTGTCAGCCCAATGTCTTGCATATATATTTGTCCCACTCGCCAAAGGAGTCAAATGAAATAAGAACACTAAATTATGTGAACATATGTCTGTCAACACAATTCTGATAAAAGATGCTGGCACACTGAACAAGCTTATACCACTTCGTAAGAGGCACTGGTTCTCGGAGAGGGACAGCTCCAGTAACTGAGGTCAGTTGGAATTATTCAAATATAACCATATGTCAGAGATATTTCGGAGTTTCTTTTAGAAGTGAAAGAAACATTACAGCTTAGTGAGATGGAAAGTAACCTACCTAAAAGGCTGAAGACCAGAGTTTGCTTTCTACTACTTAGATGTCTGATTTTAGGTAAATCATTTAAACTCTTTGAGCCTCATTTGCCTCATTTGTAAATAATAATAATACCCCTCTTCTGTGCTTGACCCAGAGGTTTCGATTTTTCACCCTTTCCCTCCTTTTTTCCTATATTATATTGAACAAATAACTTTTCCCTCTTTTCCCTAGTGGTTCTGCAGTTATACTTCTTATTTTATTCTCTTTTTTAAATTTAAGATCTTTTTTAAAAAATCTTTTTTTTTTTAAGAGAGAGAATGCCCATGTGAGCAGGGTGGGGGAGGGGCAGAAGGAGAAGAAGAGAGGGAATCTTAAGGAGGTTCCACACCCAGTGCAGAGCCCAATGAGGGGCTTGATCTCACCATCCTGAGTAAAATTAATTCTTTAACCTTAAAGATATTCAGTCTAAAGTCTATATTTGATTTGATAAAAAAAAAATCTTAATGAACTTAGAATGCCTCATCTTTATCCTTTCCATCTTTTTTCTTCTTTTAAAGATTGTATTTGTTTATTTGACCGAGAGAGAGCATGCACAAGCAGGGGGAGTGGGAGAAGGAGAAACAGGCTCCCCACAGAGCAGGGAGCTGATGCGATGCGGGACTGGATCCCAGGACCCTGGGATCATGACCTGAGAGACATTTAACCACTGAGCCACCCAGGCACCCCTATCTTTTCCATTTCATATGTTATTTTTTTACAGTGTTTTAGTTCTGCTTTGCTTCCAAACTCACCAAAATTGGTTTTTGTTTGTTGTTGTTGTTGTTTTGGGGGATTTTTTTAATCTTTTTTTTTTTTTAAGATTTATTTAAGAGAGGAGAGAACACACACACGTGCACATGAGTTGGGGGAGGGACAGAAGGAATCCCAAGCAGAATCCACACCGAGTGCAAAGCCCAACCAGGGGCTCAATCCTCCCGTAGGGGAGATCACAACCTGAGCTGAAACCAAGAGTCCAACTGTCAACCAACTGAAACACCCAGGCATGCCTGGATTGTTCGTTTGTTTGTTTTGTTTTGTTTTTAAAATACTTACTTCAATCTCCAAGGAATTGTTGAAAAGGAAAAACAAAGCTGGGGGCATCACAATGCCGGACTTCAAGCTATACTACAAAGCTGTGATCACAAAGACAGCATGGTACTGGCACAAAAACAGACACATAGACCAATGGAACAGAATAGAGAACCCAGAAATGGACCCTCGGCTCTTTGGGCAACTAATCTTTGACAAAGCAGGAAAAAACATCCAGTGGAAAAAAGACAGTCTCTTCAATAAATGGTCCTGGGAAAATTGGACAGCTATATGCAAAAGAATGAAACTTGACCACTCTCTCACACCGTACACAAAGATAACTCCAAATGGTTGAAAGACCTCCATGTGAGACAGGAATCCATCAAAATCCTAGAGGAGAACATAGGCTGCAACCTCTTTGACATCAGCCACAGCAACTTTTTTCATGACACATCTCCAAAGGCAAGAGAAACAAAAGAAAAAAATGAACTTGTGGGACTTCATCAAGATAAAAAGTTTCTGCACAGCAAAGGAAACAGTCAAAAAAACTAAGACGCAGCCCACGGAATGGGAGAAGATATTTGCAAATGACACTACAGATAAAAGACTTGTATCCAAGATCTACAAAGAACTTCTCAAACTCAATACACATGAAACAAATAATCAAATCAATAAATGGGCAGAAGATATGAACAGACACTTTTCCAATGAAGACACAGAAATGGCTAACAGACATATGAAAAAATGTTCAAAATCATTAGCCATCAGGGTAATTCAAATCAAAACCACCTTGAGATACCACCTTACACCAGTTAGAATGGCAAAAATGGACAAGGCAGGAAACAACAAATGTTGGAGAGGATGTGGAGAAAGGGGATCCCTCTTACACTGTTGGTGGGAATGCAAGTTGGTACAGCCACTTTGGAAAACAGTGTGGAGGTCCCTTAAAAAGTTAAAAATTGAGCTACCCTATGATCCAGCCATTGCACTACTGGGTATTTACCCCAAAGATACAGACATAGTGAAGAGAAGGGCCATATGCACCCCAATGTTCATAGCAGCATTGTCCATAATAGCTAAATCATGGAAGGAGCCGAGATGCCCTTCAACAGATGACTGGATTAAGAAGATGTGGTCCATATATACAATGGAATATTACTCAGCCATCAGAAAGAACGATTACACAACATTTGCAGCAACATGGACGGGCCTGGAGGAGATTATGCTAAGTGAAATAAGTCAAGCAGAGAAAGACAATTATCATATGGTTTCAATCATTTATGGAACATAAGAAATAGGAAGATCGGTAGGAGAAGAAGGGAAGAAAGAAGAGGGGGTAAACAGAAGGGGGAATGAACCATGAGAGACTGTGGACTCTGGGAAATAAAATGAGGGCTTCATAGGGGAGAGGGTTGAGGGATTGGGATAGGCTGGTGATGGGTATTAAGGAGGGCACATATTGCATGGTGCACTGGGTGTTATACGCAAGTAAGGAATCATGGAACATTGCATCAAGAACTGGGGACGTACTGTATGGTGACTAATATAACAAAATAAATATTATTAAAAAAATAAATAAAAAATAAAATACTTCAGTTTAAAAACTTTGCTTACCATTTCTTCCTGAATTCTACCTCTTCCTTCTGATTTCTTTGGTTTTTCTGGCTTAGCAATATTATTGAATAGCTCATTTAGTGAAAGTCAACCTTTTGTTTTTAAATGTCTGGAAATGTGTTTACTTCCCCCTTAATACTGAATGCTAGGAGTCTAACTTAACATTTTTTCCTCAGCATTTTGAAGATACAGTTTCACCATCCTTCTGTATCAATTGTCACTGACTCCAAGTCTACTTTTATTCTGATTGGCATCCTTGTAAATTTTCTTTTTTCTCTGGTAGTTTTTAAAATTGGTTGTTTGTGATAATCTATAGTTTCACTACAATGTATTTAGTGAAGGTTTGGTTTTCTTTGTGCTGTTCCGAACTCAATGTACTTTTAAGGTATAGGACAAGTTTTCTATTTGGGGAAATTCTCTAACATATATCTTTATTGCCTCTTCCAAATTCTCCTATTTTCTCCATTTGAATTTTACTTATTAACTGTAATCTCTCATTTTATTTTCCATAGCTCAATCTGTCTTTCATACTTCTATGGACATATCTAGGCTTTTGAGAACCTACCACTTACACAATCTGGGAGTTTTTAAAGAAGACTACAGGGATGCCCGGGTGACTTGGTCAATTAAACATCTGACTCTTGGTTTTGGCTCAGGCCATGATCTCAGGGTTGTGGGATCAAGCTCCACATTGGGCTTTGCATTCAGCAGGGAGTCTGCTTGAAGATTCTCTGCCTCTGCCCTCCCCACCCCACACCCCCACCCCCACCCCCACCTACTTGTGCTTTCTTTCTAAAATAAATAAATCTTTTTAAAAATAATAAAGGGAGAATACAAAATACGAATAGAAAATTAGACATGAAATGAATATTTCTTTAGAATGAGAAATCACAAATTATAAATTGAAACAAGTATACTGAAATAAATGCTACAAATATAATATACTCTAAAAATATATAATTTGTATATTATCTGCTGGAGTACTTCCATAATGCCTTTTTTCTCCTTCATTTTTGGGTGCATATTTCTCTATGACAGTAATTATGTCATATCTTTTTCAGTTGATGAAATAGATATTTTAGGCTTGAAGGAGAGCAATATATTCCACCCCAAAATATGCCACTTTGTCATATTAATTATTTTGAATTAAAGTTTATTTAAGAAACAACCAGTATAAGAAGGACACTACGTCTCTCCTTTGTCTCCCTGAAAGCAGGAAATAAATCTCCCATGTGAGGGTATTCTCCCTATGCCACCAGGGTAGAAGGCATTCTTACCACCAGAGGTAGGGAATACAGGACTGAGAAAGCTCTATAAACAAGCCATTACTTCACTAGTTTGCTACCCTAAGCCTAAACCCCATTATTTTGTCAATTTTTCACAAATGTATTGTTTCCTTGTCTAAAAAGTATGAAAACTGTCTGGTTTGGTCATTTGGGCAAGTCTCATATTTTTATGGGCTCCCATATATATGAAATTAAATTTGCTTTTCTCCTGTTACTCTGTCTTTATGTCAATTTAATTATTAGACTTGCCAAAGAACCTAGAAGAGAAGAATTTGTTCCTATAGTTTGTTCTCTAGTTTGAGTTTCATTATTGATAATTTGTCTTTAAAAAGGTGTCCTTTAGTGCCACAACTCATCATTGGTAATATCTGTGTTTAGGATTATTATCAAATATGGGGACAACTTCTAGGAAGTTACTTTCATATATAAACTGCAAGAGCATCTTCTGACCACAGATGTATAAAACCTTGTTTCTTGGCTTGGGGCCTGGGGAGACGCCAGAATAGGAGGACCCTAAGCACACCTCGTCTCATGGACACACCTAGATGACTGCCACAGCAGTGCAACTAACCCAGAAAACAACCAAAACCTGGCAGGAGAGACTCTCCACAGTTAACCCCTAGAGAGGAGGCCACATGGAAAATGATAGGTGAGGCAGAGACTCAGGAACCAAACTCCCTGTAAGATTAACCACAAATGGGAGGAACACCACAACATGGAGAAGGAAGAGAAACAGACCCCATACCAGGCACCCTACACACTGGGAACCTGCACTGGGAAGACAAGTCCTCATAACATTGGCTTTGAAAAATAGTGGGGGGCTTAAGGTTGTGAGTTTTTACAATCAGTGGAGCTTAACTCTGGGTACTTTAAAAATAATTGGGATGGGCTCTGGGAGAGCTGGAGGGTGACAGGAAACTGAGTCCTTGCCATTAAAGTCCTTCTATAACAAAAAAACTCACTGAGATAGAGCAGTTTGAGAAGTGCCTGGTTTGTAGCGGAAGATTTATTTACTAATCTCAGAATGTTCATTGAAGGGGCAATGATCTTTAGGAGACTTTTCCAAGAACAACAGAGCTGATAGGCACCATTTCTCTTCCCTCCCCCCCACCCCTTTCCACATCCCTAGCCTAGATACCAGGACACCGACAGAAACCAGTAAACACTTGCCACCTAGCTTACTAATACCACGTCCTGCTCAAACACTGTCCTGTGGACACGCTCCATCCAACTTGACCCACTCTTCAGGAGTTCCTCCAAAGCAGTGCCTGATGCATCTCATTCTGTAAGCAGCCCCAGTAGTCACCAGCACCACTTCAAAAATGACTGTTAGCCTGGGGAGAGAGGAAGATAATCACACACACTGGCTCAACTACAGCCCTAACAGTGGACTGGGGGCACACATCTGATTTGACTGCTAGACCCACCTACCAACAAAAACCTCACAGGAGCAGAATGAAGAGCCCTGTAGTTTGGAGTCACTGCAACTCCAACAGACAGACTGGGGATAGATATCTGGTCTAATTGCAGGTCCCACCCACCAATGAAAGCCTCTCAGGGAACAACACAGCAAGAGTGCCCTACAGTTCAGTGTAACTGCATTTCTAACAAACAGACTGAGGGCAGGCATCTGATCTGACCCAACTACAAGCCAAGGTGGCCCCAGAATGGCCCCTTAATAGCACAGAGACCAAACTTTGCCCACAGCAGGCAAAGAGGGCCATTGCAGCTGACTGGTCTAAAGCAAACACAGGTCAAACACAACAATAGGGCATATGCAACACATGAAGGAGACACCCCTCAAGCTCCAGGTTCTTTTTTTTTTTTTTTTTTTTAATGATTTTTTATTATATTATGTTAGTCACCATACCATACATCCCCGGTTTCCGATGTAAGGCTCGATGATTCATTAGTTGTGTATAACACCCAGTGCACCATGCAATACGTGCCCTCCTTACTACCCATCACCGGTCTATCCCATTCCCCCACCCCCCTCCCCTCTGAAGTCCTCAGTTTGTTTCTCATAGTCCATAGTCTCTCATGTTTCATTCCCCCTTCTGATTACCCCCCCCTTTCTTTATCCCTTTCTTCCCCTACTGATCATCCTAGTTCTTATGTTCCATAGATGAGAGAAATCATATGATAGTTGTCTTTCTCTGCTTGACTTATTTCACTTAGCATTATCTCCTCCAGTGCTGTCCATGTTGTAGCAAATGTTGAGAACTCGTTCTTTCTGATAGCTGAGTAATATTCCATTGTATATATGGACCACAACTTCTTAATCCAGTCATCTGTTGAAGGACATCTCGGCTCCTTCCACGATTTAGCTATTGTGGACATTGCTGCTATGAACATTGGGGTGCATATGGCCCTTCTCTTCACTACGTCTGTATCTTTGGGGTAAATACCCAGTAGTGCAATGGCTGGATCATAGGGTCAAGCTCCAGGTTCTGGTGAACAGGGAACATTACACTATAGGAGCTCTTCTTCACAAAGCCACTACTTTCAAGACCAGGAAATGTAGCTGACTTTCCCAGTACATAGAAATGAACACAGTTAGTTAGACAAAATAAGGAGACAGAGGAATTAGTCCTGATTGAATGAACAAGACAAAATCATAATAGAGCTAGGTGAAGTGGAGATAAGCAATATGTCTGATAGAGAATTCAAAGTCATGGTCATAAAGATACTTACTGGGCTTGAGAAAAGACTGGAGGATCTCAGTGAAACCTTCAACAAAGAGATAGAAAATATTAAAAAGAACCAATCAATGAAGAATTCAATAAAGGAAATTAAAAATACAGTAGAGGGAATATATAGTAGACTAGAGGAAGAAGAAGAATGGACCAGCTATCTGGGAAGACAGAGTAATGGAAAGCAACCAAGATGAACAGAAAAAAGAATAATAAAAAATAAGAATAGGTTATGGGAACTCAGAGACTTCATCAAGCATAACAACATTCGCATTACAGGGATTCCAGAAAGGGAAGTGAGAGAGGAGGGGACAGAAAATTTCTCTGAAGAAATAATAGCTGAAAACTTCCTTATCTGGAGGAAAAAAAGCAAATACCCAAACCCAGGAAGCACAGAGAGTGCCTAACAAAATTAACCCAAGGAGATCCACACCAAGACACACAGTAATTTAAATGGCAAAAAGTAGTGACAAAGAGAGAATTTTAAAAAGCAGCAGGAGAACACAGTTACAACAGAAGCCCCTGAGGCTATCAGCCGATTTACAGCAGAAACTTTGCAGGCCAGGAGAGAGTGGCATGATATATTCAAAGTGCTGAAAGGAAAAAACCTGCTATCAAGATTGCTCTATCCAGCAAGACTATCATTCATAATAGAATGAGAGATAAGTAGTTTTCTAGACAGACATAAGTTAAATTTATCACTACTAAACCAGCCTTACAAGCAACATTAAAGGAACTCTTTGGGTGAAAATAAAAGGCCATAATCAAGAGTAAAAAAAAAATCAGGAAAGGAAAAAAATTCACAGGTACAAACATAATAAAAGTAGTAGATTAATCACTTATAAAACTGGTATGGAGGGGCACCTGGGTGATTTAAGCATCTGACTCTTGATTTGGGCTCAGGTCACAATCTCAGGGTTATGAGACTGAGCCCTGTGTTGGGCTCCCTGCTGGGTGTGGAGCCTGCTTAAGATTCTCTCTCCCTTTGCCGCTGCCCCTCCCCACATGATCTTGGGCTTCCTCTCTAAAAACAAAAACAAAAAACAAAACTTGGTATGGTGGTTAAAGGACAAAAGCAGTAAAATTAATTATAAAATCATCAAGGAATTCACAAAACAAAATGGATATAAAGTATGACATATGTATACAGTATGGAGGGAGGAGCAAATATTTAGTGCTTCTGGAATGGGTTCGAACTTCAGCACCCATCATCCTAGTACAGACTGCTATATGCATAGCATGTCACATATAAGCCTAATGGTAACCACACATCCAAAAGCTCTTATAGATACACAAACAATAAAGAGAAATGAATCCAAGCACATGGCTAAAGAAACCCATTAAACCACAAGGGAAGAGAGCAAGAGAAAAAAGAAACAGACAAGAACTAAAAAAAAAAAAAAAAAAAGGAAAAAACAAAAATAAGTAACAAAATGGCACTTAACTATACACCTATCAATAATGACTTTGAATATAAATGGACTAAATTTTCCAATCAAAAGACATAGGGTGACAGAATGGCTAAAAAGCAAGACTCATGTATTTTTTTTAAAGATTTTATTTATTTATTTGAGAGAGAGAGAGCGAGCAAAAGCTGGGGGAGGGGCAAAGTGAGAAGCAGGATCAGACTCACTGCTGAGTAGGAAGTCCAAAGGATCCCCAGGACCCTGGGATCATGACCTGAGCCAAAGGCAGATGCTTAACTGACTGAGCCACACATGCACCCCAAGACCTATTTATACGCTGCCTAGAAGAGACTCATTTCAGACCGAAAGATGCCTGCAGAGTGAAAGTGAAGGGATGAAGAAACATTTATCATGTAAATAGAAATGAAAAGAAAGCTGGGATAGTAATACTTAGATAAGAAAAAAATAAATTCTAAAACAAAGCTTGTAACAAGAAGTAAACTACACAATCATAAAGGGAACAATCCAACAAGAAAATATAGCGATTATAAATATTTATGCACCCAACGTATAAACACCCAAATACATAAAGCAACTATTAAGAGACATAAAGGAAGAAATCAGTAGTAATACGATAATACTAGAGGACTTTAACAACCCACTTACATCAATGGAGGTCATCTAGATTGAAACTCAACAAGGAAACAGTGACTTTGAATGACACATTGGACCAGATGGATCTAACAAATATATTCAGGACATTCCATCCCAATAAATTAGAATACACATTCTTTTCAATTACAGATGGAACATTCTCCAAAATAGATCACATGGTAGGCCTCAAAACAAGTCTCAACAAATTCAAACAGACTGAAATTATGGCATGCACATTTTCCAACCACAATGATGTTAAACTAGAAATCAATCACGAGAAAAAAATCTGAAAAGAGCACAAATACATGGAGGTTAAATAACATGCTACTAACCAATGAATGGGTCAACCAAGAAATCAAACAAGAAATCAAAAAATACATGGAGACAAATGAAAATGAAAACACAATGGTCCAAAATCTTTGGATGCAGCAAATGCAGTTTTAAGAGAGAAGTTTATAGCAATCAGGCCTACTTCAAGAAATGAGAAAAATCTCAAAGAAATCCTAACCTTACACCTAAAGTAGGTAGAAAAAGAATAAACAAAACCCAAAGCTAGTAGAAGGAAGAAAATAATAAAGATTAGAGCAGAAATAAATGATATAGAAACAAAAAAACCATAGAACATATCAGTGAAACCAAGAGCTGGTTCTTTGAAAAGATCAACAAAATTGATAAACCTCTAGTCAGACTCACTGACACCACAGAAATATACAGGATTATAAGAGAATATTATGAAAAATTACATGACAACAAATTGGACAACCTAGAAGAAATGGGTGAAGTCCTAGAAACATACAGCCTACCAAAACTGAAGCAGGAAAAAATAAAAATTTAAAGGCTTATTACCAGCAATCAGTAATCAAAAAAAAAAAAAAAAAAAAAACAAAAAAAACCCCAAGAAAACAAAGGTTTAGGACCAGATGGCTTCACAGGTGAATTCTACCAAACATTTAGAGTTAATATCTCTTCTTCTCAAAATATTCCAAAAAAATAGAAGAAGAAGGAAAACTTCTAAACTCATTCTATGAGGCCAGCTTTGCCCTGTTACCAAAACCAGATAAAAACAACACAAAAAAGAGAATTATATCTCTGATGAACACAGATACAAAAATCCTAAACAAAATATTAGTAAACCAAAACCAACAATACATTAAAAAAAATCATCCACCACAATCAGGAGGGATTTATTCCCAGGACCTAGGGTGGTTCGATATACACAAGTCAATCAACATGATACATCACATTGAAGAAAAAGGATAAAAACCATATGATCACTTCAACAGATGCAGAAAAATTATTTGTTGAAGTACAATTTCATTTATGATAAAAATTCTCAACCAAAGGGCTCCTGGGTGGCTCAGTCGTTAAGCATCTGCCTTCGGCTCAGGGTGTGACCCCGGTGTTCTGGGATCGAGCCCCTCATCAGGCTCCTCCGCTGGGAGCCTGCTTCTTCCTCTCCCACTCCCCCTGCTTGTGTTCCCTCTCTCGCTGGCTGTCTCTATCTCTGTCAAATAAATAAATAAAATCTTAAAAAAAATTCTCAACAAAATAGGTTTAGAGGGAACATACATCAACGTAACAAAGGCCATATATGGAAAAACCCACACCTAATAACATACTCAATGGTGAAAAACTGAGAACTTTTCCACTAAGGTCAGGAAGAAGACAAGGATGTCCACTCTCACCACTTCTATTCAACATACTACTGGAAGTCTTAGCCACAAAAATCAGGCAATAAAGAGAAATAAAAGACATCCAAGTTTATAAGGAAGAAGTAAAACTTTTACTATATGCAGATGACATGATACTTCATATAGAAAATCCGAAAGAAAGAAAGAAAGAAAGAAAGAAAGAAAGAAAGAAAGAAAATCCTAAAGACCAACAAAAAACTACCAGATAAAGGAATCCAGTAAGGTTGCAGGATACAAAATCAATATACAGAAATCCATTGCATTTCTATACACTAATCATGAAATAGCCAAAAGAGAAAGTAAGAACACAAGCCTACTTACAATTGCACCAAAAATAGTAAGATACCTGGGAATAAATTTAACCCAAGGAGGTGAAAGACCTGTACTCCAAAAACTATAAAACATTGAGGAAAGAAGTTGAAGATGACACAAGAAATGGAAATATGTTCCATGCTCATGGATTGGGAAAACAAATATTTTTAAAATGTCTACAGTACCCAAAGCAATCTACAGACTTAATGCAATCCCAATCAAAATACCAACAGCATTTTTCATGGAACTAGAACCAACAATTCTAAAATTTGTATGAAACCACAAAATGCCCTGAATAGCCAAAGGCAATCTTGAAAAAGAAACATAAAACTGGAGGTATCACAATTCCAGACCTTATTACAAAGCTTCGGTAATCAAAAGTCAGAGAAAGACAAATACCATATAATTTCACTCTTGTGATATTTAAGAAACAAACTAACAAAGAAAAAAGAGAAAAACTACAACAACAACAACAAAAACCCCAGACTCTTAAATACAGAGAAATGGTTGTCAGAGGGGAGGTAGGTGGGCGGATGGGTGAAGTAGGTGAATGGGGTTAAAAATATACTTTTGATGATGAGCACGAATAATGTATAGAATTAGTACATAATTATACTATACACCTGAAACTAATAAAACATGGCATGTTAATTACGCTTGAATAAGAACATACAAACGGAAGACCTTGTTTTACTGTCTCAGCGACAGGGGCTATAGGACATTTTCCTACCACGAAACAACCTGTGGCTTTGCCTTTCTGTGGCATATCCCCAAGTCAACTTTCCCAACTTTATACATAGCCATTCCAGTGCTACCCAACATGAGGAATATGTGACAGGGACCAAGAGGAATGGAAAGCAGTCTTAACCAATTGTAGTTTAAAATCCCACTTTTGCAAATTTTATAGAAACCTGTAACAATACAAACACATTGCTAAGAAGAGGCATATTTCTCCCATACAAGGAAAGGGTCTGCAGTATCATTATTTCATGACAAATCTGGTAAATTAGAGTCTATATAGTTCCCATTTCTTTTTTTTTAAAGATTTTTATTTATTTTTCAGAGAGAGAGAGGGCAAGCACACAAGCAGGGGGAGCAGCAGGCAGAGGCAGAAGCATGCTCCCCACTGAGCAGGGAGCCTGATGCGGGACTCAATCCCAAGACCCTGGGATCATGACCTGAGCCAAAGGCAGATGCTTAACCGACTGACCCACCAGGCATCCCTGTTTCCCATTTCTTTATTTCTTCCACCATATTCTGATTTCTTCACTTCTCTTTTGAATTTCATCAGTTTTCTTTTCATTGGAGTTAAGGTACCATTTATCCCATCTCTTCAGTTTTTCATTTCAATGATAATGTTTCCAATTCTAAAATTTATATTTTGTTATTTTTACACCTTCCCCTAATTTTTATTTTTTTAAGATTTTATTTATTTATTTATTTGAGAGAGAGGGAAGAGAAGAGAAAGCATGAGAGCAGGGGCAGGGGGAGAGGGAGAAAGAGAATCCCAACCAGACTCCAAACTGAGCTCAAGGAGCCCAACATGGGTCTTGATCTCAGGACCTCAAGATCATAACCTGAGCCAAAACCATGAGTCAGACGCTTAACTGCCCATTCCCCTAATTTTTAAAAAATAATATCCTATGGCCATCTTATGCATTCACTTTCTTCTTTTGTATATCTAGGCATTTAAAGATATTTATATTTTAATTTATTCTAAGTTGCTCTATTATCTATAATTTCTTGAGTGGGAATGTTCCCAACTTTTGTGCCACTTAACCACCTCAGGATGGTAGAGTATCTTATGTGTTTTGTAGTTTTTAACAGTGCGCCTATCATGAGAGTCTTACGTGCCCTGGCTTACGGAGGCATCCCCATGAGGCAGTTCTGCTCACCTTTGTGAATAGAGCTCAGAGCTCACTCGACCACGTATGGGGCCTGAAGCCTCAACACCAACTCTGCACTGGTACTGAAAGCCCCTCCCCTTTTTGCAAATGGATGTGGCACAATTTGATCATTTCAGCAAATAGCAAGCTGGGGCGGGGGGGTAAATGCTGCTATCTTCCTGTGGATTGAGGTAGGTAGCAGCTGATGCCACACATGACCACAAACACACATACACCACATGTATATAACCTCAATAACAGATGGTATATCACAAAGAAAGCGAGTCTTGAACCAAACTCTGCTCACCAGCCCCCACCGCCCCCAAACAAAAAAGAAGGTAAACATTTATTAGCAAGCAGGTACAAAAACAGTTACATGCTTGTGGTCTTTGCCTTACAGCACCTTGCATGAAAAGCTTGCTTCAGTACAGAAACAATATTTTCATGGCAGAACTACCTAGACTTACAGTCACATGAGATGACTGGATCGCCATGAACTGGAAGAACTTAGACTGATGGACTGTAGATCTCAAGCACTACAATAATTGTAGAAGTCCTCTAAGCTACCTGGAGTTTTATACTTTGTACCTTCACATGTTCCTAACTGAACACATTGATCTTGAACATGACTCATTTTGCCAATTAAGAAATTGTTTCTAACATTGCTTAAACTAATAACCCTTCTGGTAAGAATCTGATATTTGAAATGTTAAGCACCCACCTGTAACAGTATGGATTCTTGATGAAGGTACTTCAAATACTGACAAACCATATCCATCTCTGTATTTGTTGACTTTCATCTACATATTGCAGAAAAGTACCTGGAAAGATGGCCATCAGCAACTCCTATGATCACATTCCAACAGCATCCTGACCACTTTCAGCCTGAGAGTTCCAATGTTCAGCACTCCTCTTAAATGTGGTGTGCAGAACCAAATGGCCTGATGTAAGGCAAACATAATCAAGGAAAACATGACTCTTAAACCCCAGAGATAGACATTCTAATTCTGTTTACATGATTGCAAAGATTTTCAGCAGCCATTTGGCTGATGTTAACATTTTAATCACCTATTGTGTTTTACACACGTACACAGGGCTCAAGGTAGGGCTCCTCCATACTGGACGTGGATGAGTCATCTTCCATACCTAAATTTTGGGTTTATATGTATTCTTTTTACATTTAATCTTAGAACTTTCTCTACATAATATCCATGGGTTGGTTTTTTTTTTTTTTTTTTAGAATATTCATTCTGCCATCTGGTGAACAGATGGATGGATGGATAAAACATCTAACATTACTCCACTCAGTAGACCATGTTTTACAGTCAGCAATGCTGTCCTAAAATTATTTCAAGCTCTGGATCCTGCTTCTATTATTTCCCTGTCATTGCCCCACTTTCTCTCTTTTTTGGATATTAAAAGTAGTCATCACTAGTAGCCAAGAAAATTGCAATGAAGAGAAAGGCTTACCATGAAGAAATAGTAATTTATGAAGTGGTGCCCTAGTGGCGTGGATTATTACAGGCTCCCAGTGAGGCTACCTCCCTTTGGGGGAGCAGCTTATGCAGTAGGAGAAGCTGATTCAATGCATTTCTGATTCTGCGTCCTCTCCTGATATAGGGTGTGCTATAACCAACTCTGCTAAGGGATCAAGTTTCATGGAACATGTAATGATATCACAGCAGGACCTGAGCAAACAACAAATATTAGAGGTAGCTAGGGAAAGCAAACGATTATGGAAAAGTTAAGGATCAGAGAGAGTTCCTAAGGCAGAAAATTCTTCCTGTTTCAGGCTTGAGTCTAGGGAAACATAAATACAATGGTCTATTGTACAACTGTCCAATAGTAATGGACTTTGGTCACTACCAGCCTGGGAATACATGTACCAGGCAATCTTAAAAGTAATTCAGTTGATTATTAGTCCCTGAACCCATTCTGTCATTCTATGCTAAATAATAATAGTAATAATAACTTCAAGTCTTGCATACAGTAAGCTTTTTAAAAATCAGCACACTCTAATTTCTAGAAAAATAAAATGTGATAAGGCACACAGTATCAGATTACTCATCACTCAAAGCTCTTAAAGGATTAGTGTTATTTTGTTGGAGATCTGAGACCACAGTTTCTACTAAATGAATTATCTCCCAGAGATGGGTTTAACAGGTGCTAAAGACTTCTTTTTTTTATTAATGACTTTTTCTCAAAACTTTAAGGTCTCCTGTGTATTTAAACTCTAGAATTAGTCGTATTTCCCTTTCTATAATTGCCCTAAATAAAAAATACTAGAGTTCTCTTTTTGTTGTCTTTACTCCTGTGGATGTCCCTTCCATGTCTCCAAAACCTTCCTTACTCAAAACTTTCCTTTTATTTTCTTTTCATTTCATATTCATTTACTCATATAAAAAATCTGTTTGTTAGTTTTCTGGTGGTATTTATTCCATATTTTCTCTTAATAAAGTGGACTTTCAGAATGAGGAAAGAAATCACTACAGGTTTAAAAAATGCTCACAAAACCACAAACATCAGAAAACAACATTATTATTAACTGGCAATAAGGTTATCATTTCTTTTTTAGTTTTCTTCATTTTGATCACCTTTTTTTTTTTTCATAAAATCTATGTATAACTTACAGTTGACCATGCTTTTAGGTGCTAAAGACCACCATTTGTCCGTTGCTATGTGCTGATTATTTTGAACAACTCCCATATGGGTCCTAGTTCATGTCTGAAAGATGCTCGTCAAATTCTCTTCTAAGCAAAAAGGAAATTACTTCTTCTGCCTTCATTGTGGGTTATCTTCTTCATCCTCTTCAGGAGTAGTGAAAGCAAAGAGGCTGAACAAGTCAATCATTGTGTGCAAACCAGAGGATACCAAATCATATAGAACTAGCAGCTCTAGTTCTGATGGCCTCCTTCTTATCCCTCCCAGGGTGCTGTGTTGCACAGCGGGGACAGAGGGCCTGAGCCGTGGGACCTCCTGCTGCAGCAAACATCTGCACATGCAGGTTTCTTATCAGGGTGGTAACTACTGTAGCTGCACTGTCAGTGGGCACGTGAATATATCGGAGCAGGTGCACAGAGGGGGGGATCTTCAGCTCAGAAAATGACAAACCAGCAAATCTACCACGTCTGCTAAAGAAGCGGTCTCTTCCCCAAGTAGATGAAGAAGTATAGGTTCTGATTTGATTTCAATTGACTAGAGTCCTATTAAAAAGACTAGATTTCCGTTTTCTTGTGTTAAGACTAAGTGCCTTTTTCTTTCGTGTTTTTTAAGAAATATACGCAGAAGAGAAATAAATGCGAAAACTGTGCTGACCTAAATAACTATTTGCCTCATCTTCTACAGATGTAATTTGAAGGAGCTGATAAAGAAACTAGAGTCCCTTAGAGGCCTTGTGTAATTACAAAGGAAACACTACAGAAAGCTAAAATGGCAAATATATTTAAGGTAATTCCCTGTGAATAGACTTTGGCCACCACCATCCATTTTATTATTGCTTTTCTAAATTGCTTTCTTGCTGTTCTCTACCAGAGCCTCAGATCAATCTCTAGGTATTGTTGTGAGGGCTTGTCCAAAGTAATGACACCTGGCACAGAGTTGTAATTGTTTTATGTGCAGGGCATGTTATGCTGTGCACTAGGTCTTTTTCTTCATTAAGAGACTTTGAATCTCATGGTTGGCTCTAAGCACAAAAGAGGGCACCTTGCACCAAATGTTTTAAATAGAATTTTCTCCAGAAAGCAAGGAGCATAGGGTCACCCTCATTCGGAGAATGAGAGGTGGTAGGGAGACATCTAGAGCACAGTGTGAGCTATCAATATATTACCTCTCAGCTCCAAATCCACGTTTCCTTCCATGCTCTGCAATAACAGAGCGGAATTCTACAAATCTCTCTCCATTGCCAGCTGGCCCAGCCTTTGACTATCAAGAGAGGGATGCTGGATGAGGGAGAGGCTTCTCTGCCTGGTCTGCAGTACTGAGTTTGTAGGGCTCCTGCAGAATGTGTGATTTTCTCAGCAATGCCTGCAGGCCAGCAGCAAGTGACCCCTTTACTGGCACTCCCCCTCAGACGTGTCCATGATAGTCTGTCTCACTGAGGCTGGATTCTCAGCACCTCCCCTCCCCCTGGGCAGTTTCCTAGGGGAGAGCCACTGCTTAGCACCTCTCCATGAACAGTTTCCCCGCATATACCCCTGGGTAGACGTCACAGAAGAGGGCTGGTGGCCACGGCTTCTCCCCTAAAAAAGCTTCCCAGAGCACTGCAATCTGCAGAGCTCTGAGGCACAGCACCGCCATGAGGACGGCTTCTCCCAGCACTCCAGAGGGAGTATGCCTAGTGAACTTCACAGACACAGAGAGCCACGACTGCGCCCTCTCCTGGAATGTCTGCATCTCCACCCTGGGGAACATGGCATTGTCCTGGGGTGCTCCATCTCAATGCTGGGGTGATGGCTACTCCCATTATCTGCTATTCCTGTATTTGTTAGCATTCTCTTGGCTCGGATTCGCCAATCCCCCATTACGGAAATCCCCTGTTAGTTCTTTATGTTGAATTTTCTCTATTCAATTTTTTTTGTGTTTTCTGTTTCCTGCTGGACATTGACTGATACAATCTTTCAGTGGGAGGGAAGAGAGGGGTTCTCAGTGCTTCATAGAAAGAAGAGCTGCTTCGCCCCTGGCATTTCTGCCCCAGTGCCCATCTTCCTAACAATACCCTTGCTCCTCCCATTGGCTGCTCTCAGCAAATGGTGATAACTGGCTTAAACCCATTTAATGCTGGCCCCCTAAAGACTCCTACCTCCCTCACTCCAAGTTTTCCTGCATCTCTGCCCATCTTCGACGCATCTAAAGTGGGTAAGAAGAATCACTTTAATTTCTACATGAAATGTACTAAGGTAAAACCTGTACACTGACCTTTAAAAAAATTCACAACTTGATATTTTGTAGCAGATACTTGAATAGAACTCTGATTTGATCAATACTGCAAATTGCCAAGTTAGTGAAAGTCCTGGAAAATCATGCTGAGAAACAGCAGAAATCTGTTCATAATGCGAAGGTCAGTCAAGAATTTCTGAATTGCACTGGACAGTATCACAACCACAGTAGCCTGATTTTGACACTATAATCCATCTCCACCCTAGCACACAGAAAGTCAGTGTTCATTATGTAATTTTCCACTGCATGACCAGAGTAGTGACAGATTGACTTCCCATGATGACTATAAATAAAAGAAATGCACTGCAAGACTCTAGTCTTAATAGTCTAGAGATAAGTAAGACATTACAGTTAGAGGTTCTGAAAAAATACTACACTTAGTTCTTTGGTCTGATTCCCCTAGTGGCCTTCATCTTCCTGGCTCAAATAAAAATATGCTCTAATTATTCCTATAGTTGCAGTAACTTTTTTTTTTTGTTTAAGCTTCAGGTGTACATCACAGTGATTTGATATTTTTATACATTACAAAATGATTCCCACAATAAGTCCAGTTACCATCCGTCACAATACAAAGTTATTACAGTGTTATTGACTATATTCCCCATGCTATACATTCTATCTCCATGACTTATTTATTTTATAATTGGAGGTTCGTACCTCTTCATCTCCTTTACCCATTTTGCCTGCCTCCCAACCTCTCTCTACTTGGGCAACCAATAGCTTGTTGCCTGTGTCTATGAGTCTATTTCTGCTTTGTCTTTTCATTTTTTTTCTTAGATTTCACATTTAAGTGAAATAATACAGTATCTGTCTTTCTCTCACTTATTTCGCTTAGCATAATACACTCTAGGTCCATTTATGTTGTCACAAATACCAAGATTTCGTTCATTTTATGGCTGAGTACTATTCCATCGTATACACTATACCACATCTTTATCCATTCATCCACTGATGTATGCTTAGGTTACTCCCATATCTTGGCTATTGTAAATAATGCTGCAATAAACATGGGGGTACATATATCTCTTCATATTTGTGTCAGGTCACTTTAATCTCAGCTGAAAAAAGTAATTCATCTGAAAAATTATAATCTAAACGTAAAATATGAAGTAAACAAAGAGCTTTTGTCCAACAGCAGAAATGAATGACCAGATTCTGTTTCACAATCACACCACAAAAGGAGCAGAGCAGAGCTGTGTTTTTATATTTGAAATTCATTTAAGAGTATGGCACAAAATCTGGTTCCTGATATTGTACTGAGGTTTGGGCTTGGCAGTGCTTAGAAATACAAGTTTCATTTTTATATCCATTTTGTTCTTGTTGATCCCCAGTTCATTTCACCTCAGGTACGTCAGGCTCTTCATGTTTCTCTCCCCGATCGAGGACCCATTGGGAAGCAGCCCACCTGACACAATTTCGAAGAGCACCATTTATAGAAGATACACTTGAGTGCCCCTGGAATGGCAGAGGGACTAAAACAGTTTCCACAGAGGGGATGATGGTAACTGAAAGCAAAGAAGGACAATCTGGAAATTATTCAGATTTTAGGCTAAAAACCTGGGAGGGAAGAGCTGCTGTTGTCTAACATGGAGGAACACATAGAAAAAATCTGCTATTGCTGAAAAATGCAACAAGAGATGAGGTTCTGCCCTGGTTCCTCATGTACTTCACTTTACAAACTTCAAACTGGTTATTCCCCTACTTGAGCCCCTCTGAATAATCCCATTCCAACTCATATTTCCATGGATGGGGACAGGTTCCTCCTCCAATTAACCGTCTATCTCCGTATACCCAAGATTTCATTTCTACAAGTCCCATTCAACAGGGGTGTTCAGTTAGCTAATTTAATCCCCTCCCCTTCCAGAGAGACGTACTGGGAAGCAGCCACTCTGTCGTCCTCCCAGCAGAAGCCACTTCTACCAGAATGGAGAACAGAAAGCCGTGTGAACTGGGGCAGCAACTCACAAAAATGACAGCCCCTGAGGAAAGGGGCACTTGTTCCTGTAGGTGTTTCTTCTTCCTGTCTTCTCAAAAATCTGCTGTCCATAGAACAGCTTGCCGGTTCTCTGGTCCAAGTGACAACATCTGTATCCCTTAAATAGTAACTTCCCATTTCCCCTTCTCCCCAGTCCCTGGCAACCACCATTCTGCTTTGTCTCCATACATTTGACTAGTCTAGGGCTCTTGACTATTTTAGATGCCACCTCATACAGGTGGAGTCAGTGAGTGCTCATATTTCTGTGGCTGTCTTATTTCCTTACCTCAGTGTCTTCAGGCTCATCCATGTTGTACCATGTGTCAGAATCTCCTTTGTTTTTAAGGCCGAGTAATATTCCATTTCATAAACGTACCATATTTTGTTCATCCACTCATCTGTCCATGCACACGTGGGCTGCTTCCACCTTCTGGCTATTGCGAATACTGCCACTGTGAACATGGGAGTGCAAATCTCTCTTCACGACTCTGTTTTTCATTCTTTGGGTATATACCTCCAAGTGGCGTTGGTGGTTCATAGTGTTTGTATTATTCTTTGGCAAAACTATGATTATGATGAAATCTCAATCTTCCTTCACTTCCTAACTTAACTCTGCACTCATGCAGCTATTCATGACTGCAGGAAAATAACCCCATCAACTTCTCTCAATTCATTATGAATAACTGTCATGGTTTGCCCAGGACTATCCAATTTTAGTGCTGAAAGCTCACATCCCAGAAATCCCCTGAGACCTGGGCAAACTGGAACACTGGGTTATCCAACCAGAAAGGGGCTCTTTTCATACCTTGTGATCACACAGTACTTCTCTCATCCATTTACTCTCCTGTTCCGCTGAATGACTATTTCATACCTATACACTCACACTGCCTAAACCTCTAACACTTCCTCTCTCTGTTCGCTTTCAATTGATGATCTGGATTCCCACTGCTTCACTAAGAAAAGAACTTCCCAGATTCCTACCACCACCACCAACCTACTGTCCAGCAACTGCACTCAATCCATTGCCTTCCCGCCTAGTACCACCAAGGAACACTCGTTCCTCCATCCAGGTACATATCCATGTGCCTCTCCACAGCCAGCCCCTCATTCTATGAACTACATCCCATTCCTTCTCATCTAGCCATTTTGCAAACCATATCCCATTCCTTCCGTTAGAAGATAAACTAAGGCATATTAAAAATTTTAGGAGTTTTTGAGCAAACATCGATTCCAGGTGAACAGTGTCACACTGGAAATGGAGCAGCACTCCCGAGCAGAGCTGGGGGTAAGGACTTTATAAAGAACACAAGCAAAGCAAGGAAATTATTTGATTGGCTCAAGCTAAAGCTACTGCATTATTTGGGAAAGCCTAGTTAGCTGCCTGTGTGTGGTTGTTCTTCTTCACCCTCAGGCATTTACAGACACTGACTCTGGCTTAGGTTTTGGCTTGCTTACATAGGCTACCAAAGTAGTAGACTCGCCTTGGGCTTATGGTCTCCTCGTCTGATTACTTTAATACTTCTCAATTCACTGCTGGAGAATATGTCTCCAACAATTCTCCCCCTACTTGCAATATCAATTTCTCCTTTATTGGGTCATTTCCTTTCTGTTATTTCTCCCATGTTCAAAACCCAAAAGAAAAAAACACTTTCCTTTGGCCCCACTTCTCTTGCCAGCTATCACCCCATGTCTCTTATCTTCTTTAAAAACAAAACTCTCTGACAGTATTTTCACATATCTCCTCCAATTCTTCTCCTCTTCATCTCTCTTAGGCCCCCTTCAACCCAGCTTTTCTCCCTGCCATTCTATTAAATCCCCTCTTGTCAAGATCACCAATAATCTCCATGTTGATAAGTTCAATGATCAATTGTCAGTCCTGTTAACATTTGATAGGTTACGTCTGATAGGGTAACATAGTTGTTACACTTTTTCATATGGCTTTAGGGTGCCTCTCCCTGGATTTCCTTCCTATCTGTTTCATTTTTCCTTGACTTCTTAAAAGCTGGAGTGCTCTGGGTCTATTTTTGGCTCTTTTCTCTTTTCAATCCATACTCATTCTTTTGGTGATCACACTCAGTCTCCTGGCTATAAAGATGCTGATGACTCAAATTTACGCTTTCAACCCAGACCTCTCTCCTGAATTTCAGATTCACATGTCTTAACTGACTAACATCTCCAGTTGGAAGATAACAGAAGTCTCAAATATAACATATTCCAAACTCAAACGTATGACTTCTACCACTCTATTCTCCTACCTTCTCTCCCTGAAGGCTTCCTTGTGTTAAATGATGGCAAACATATCCTCCCCAGATTCCCAAACCAAAATCTTTGGAACCATTCTTAAACCTTTTATTTCTCTCACACTTCGTATTCAGCCCATCAGAAAATCCTATTTGTTCTACCTTCAAAATATACCCACAGTTGCATTTTGCTTGTGAATTTCTGCCATTCTGTATGTGGCAGCTGTAACACTTGCCTGGCACTTCCTCCTGTCAGTTTCTCTCCTTCAGCTTCATTATTTTCAAAATAATAGAAAAAGGAAGAAAGCTAACGAATAAAAGGGCATGGTGTGGGTGTGAAATTCTAGTTGCTTCTTAGAATGTCTTTGTTTTCAAAGAAGTTATGCTTAGAAACACAAACACTTAACAGAAAGGAAAATTAGAAGCAAAGTAAGACTACAGATCTTATACAGTGATTTAATACTGTGTTCTGTACAGGGTCTATCACACTCAGTGTTTAATGAATGTTCATTGACACAAATAATACTATCTTATATTTATATAGTGCCTTTATCATGTGCAGTGCTGTTATATGCATCTCATAAACCTATTCACTCTTTACAACAACCCTATCTTTCAGTCAACCCTGAAGTCCTTGTGGGCAGAGACCACTTTGTACCCCCAAAGGCTAGCACAGGGCCTGGAGCACAGTGATTGTCCAGGAAATGTCTGTGGAGGGGGCGGGACTCATTGACATACACTTATCCTCATTTTACAGATGAAAAAAATAAGATCCAATGACTTGCTCAATATCATTGAACTAATGATCAATAGTAAGCTGTCTTCTGATTCCTAAATCAGTGTTCTCCCAAGTATTAGATTTAAAGCTTCCTAAAATTTTGGTTTCCTGTTCCTTATAACAGAATAAACTTTTAATAGAAATTTAAATTGTCTACTATTATGTTCTTCCACTACCTTCCAGTTTAACCTAAATAAATATCAGTTTTCTATTATTTTTGTCATAGATGAACCTAGAAAACAATAAAACAGGTATAGGCTCCTTGGTGACTGTAAGTGTCATAAAGTGCCCATTTAATGCTTTCAGGAATATCCTACTTTATTTAGGTTCGGCATATTGACTATACTAAAGCAATGGTATTCTCTGAAACCATATATACCCTGTATATAACTCTATATATTTGGGGAGTGGGAGTTAGAACAGGAATCAGATAACTATCTTAACTCTCTCTTACCTTCCAAATGCCCACCCCCCATCCACTAGCTCACTTCTACCAAATTGTTCTCTTTAATGATTATTCCTGAGTCGCACCATCACCAAACTCTGACTTCTTGTTTCTTTCACATGGAAGCATCTAACTAAATATACCCAGAGGCTGTCACGTGGAGTATGTTATTTACATATGTATCTTATTGATAAGCTTCATTTCCATATCCCCACTTCCTTTTGATGCTTTCCACATACTGGGTTCCCAGCCACCAGGCCTAGCTTTATCTGTCCTGTCCCTTTTGCTCCCCAAAACCTCCCCTTTCTTTCAATACTCTAAGGCAGCCTCACTCTTCATCCTCATAAAGCCAAACTTCATCAACGGCAACAAATACTCAAATTAAAAACCTACCTCTGTGCCAACTTGTTTATAACAATGGTATCACCCACTTCCAGTACTATTATTTCTCCTCATAGTACTCATACAATTTACCCAAGAATTCCTAAAATACTGCTTTTTAATTCATAGTCACGTGGTACAGATTTTAGGAACCATAAGAGAGAAGAGCGACAGCAAATTTCAGACGAAATGGGGTAACGGGCACGATCAGCGAGCCCCACTTTCGTGAGCCAGGGCGCACAACTAGTCTTCCGTAGCCATTACATGGTGCTTTCTGATTGTGACCAATCTCGAGGCAGCTTTGGAACAATCAAGGAACAGTTATGCCCTATAGGTCAAGTAATCTTTGCAAGAGAGAAGCACACCAGAACTAAGAAAGTGTGATTTCTTAGAAGAAATTTATAATACCTTGATTTTCTTTAGATTTTATACAACCTTAGACCGCTTTTTAATAGCTAGTGGACCATTTCTAATAAGCCCAGAAAGTGTCCTTGACCTTCTTTTTTACCCTGAACTGATATTTCCTAAAAAACTTAATAATTTAAAGATTCTCATGCATCTTCATAAAGTAGGAAAAAAACTGGTTGTTCTAAGTTAGTGTCAAGTCCAAAATTTGCGAGTGACCATGGATAAATTACTTTGCCTCTTTGAGCCTAAGTTCCCTTATCTATAAATGAGAATAACATTGTCTGCTTCCTAAGACTATTGTGAGGAATAAATGAGATCGTATATGAAAGGATTTCAAAAACTATGAAGTGGCAAACACCTGGTAAGTGCTATCATCCAATTCCAGCACAAGAGCAGAGTAGAACCTGTCAGATGAGGGAGGAGACCATAACACATTTGCTTGGGAGCCCCATTTCCCAAACAGCAAAATTATTCCTGTTTCTAGTCACCATACTGATTTTTCTTCTTGCTTTTCTTTCTTTTTTTCTTTCTTCCTCCCTTCCTCCCTTCCTCCCTTCCTTCCTTCCTTCCTTTTTTTAAGTAAGCTCTACACCCAATGAGTTCAAGACAGGATCGAAAGCCACATGCTCTACTGACTGACCCAGCCAGGTGCCCCTGATTTTTCACTTCTTAAGGAAGACATATCTTCAACGATAATGTGTGGAGATTTACAACGCTCTGGAAAATGGTACTACTGCTATGAGTATAAGAAAAATAAACACAAATACTGATACTTAAGTGGACTCATTATATTGCATTTTGTTAGAGTTAACTAGAAAAAAAAATCCCAGAAGATTTCATATAAAAATGTGGGTTTTTTACAGAAAATTAATATCTTCCTCTACGTAAAAATAGATAACTAATTTTTTTTTTTCAAGATTTATTTATTTAATTTTAGAGGGGAGAGGGTCAAAGAGAGAGGGAGAGAATCTGAAGCAGACTCCACTGAGTGCAGAGCCCCATGGGGGGGCTCGATCTCATGACCTTGAGATCACAACCTGAGCAAAAAACAGGTGTCAGTTGTTTAACCAACTGTGCCACCAAGGAGCCCCTACACAACTAATTTTCTAAGGTAAACTATATTATTTTTTCCTACAAATGTTGCAATCATTTCTAATTTAGAGTTCTCAATCACCCCTCATTTCTTGTACTCTAATCTGCATGGGGTGGCCTCTGCATATCCCCTTAGCCTGCTTCCATCCCCTATGCCTCATTTGCTCGATCATTTAAATGCCATGTACGTGCTGTCAACTCCAGTCCAGATCTCTCTTGATGGACAGACTTTTTATCCACCTGCCACGCATCACTGCCACTGGATGTCTAACTGGACTCAAACTTAGCATGCCCCTGATCTTTGCCCTCAGTCCTACTTACTCAGTTTTCCCCATCCTTGCTAAAGACTACTCTATTCCCTCTTTGATTACACAAAATATATTGGAGTTGCACTTCCATATGCATTCCCACAGGAAATCTGGTTGACCCCACCCTTTAAAGCATGTCCAGAATCTTACCACTGCTCACTGATCCCACAGGGACCATTTTGATTTGAACCAACAATATCTCTTCCTTAGGTTGTTACAACAGCCCTCTCACTTGTGTCTACTTTCATCCGTATTATCCCCATCCCCTCCCCAACTCTGGATTTATTTTCAAAACAGCAACAGAGAGATTCTTCCAAAAACCTGCTCTAGTGCATTTTTTTTTAAAGTAGTCTCCACATCTAGTGTGGAGCTTAATGCAGGGCTTGAACTCACAACTCCGAGATCAAGACCTGAGCTGAGATCCTGAACTGAAATCAAGAGTCAGTCACCCAACCAACTGAACCACCCAGGCGCCCCTTTAGTGCATCTTACGGCTCTGTTCAAAACCCTTCAAGACTAACCCACTTTATCCAAAGAAATACCTTATATGATTGGCTCCACTATTATCTCTCTGACCTCATTATCCTACTACTTACTCCACTCTGGCCCACTTTGCCTCAGCCACACTGGCTTCTTACCATTCCACAAACATGGCAGGTATATTCCTTTTCATGGTCCTTGTACTGGTTTGTCTGTCTGCCTGGAGAATGCCCTTTCATATGTCCATATGTCTAACTCCTTCAAATTACTCATTTTTTCACTGAGTCTCACACTGACCACCTTATGTAAAATTACAATTCTCCTCCTGTTCCTATTTTTCCTTTCTCTAAATACATAGCACTTATAATTCCAACATGATAGTTATTGTTTCTTTTCTGTCTCCCTCTATTAGAATATAAAGACCATTAAGGGCAATATCCTAAGTAGAGTGCTCGGTACTCAACAGATATTTGTTGAATGAATGACTTCTGTTTCTCAGTTATGAAGACTCTTGAAAGTTGAATGTGCGGTGTGTTAGTTTCCTACTGCTACTCTAACAAATTACCCTAAACTTAGTAGCACAAGACAACACAAATTTATTCTCTTAGTCAAAAATCTAAAATCAAGTTGCCAGCATGGCTCTGTTCCTTCTGGAAGGCTCAGGGAGAAGCAGTTTTGTTGTCTTTTTTTCTGGCTTCTAGAGGTTGCCTATATTCTTTGGCTTTTAGCCCCTTCCTTGTAACTCCAACCTCTCGCTTCTGTTGTCACATCTTCTACCACTTGCTTCCATCTCCTGCCTCCTCTTATAAAGACTCTTGTGATACATCAGGCCAACCCAGATAATCCAGGATAATCTCCCCATCTGAAGATCCTTAATTCAGTCACTTCAGCAAAGTCTTTTTTTTTTTTTTATTTGCTATATGAAGTAATATTCACAAGTCCTAAGGACTGGGATGTGGACATCTTTGAGAGGCAATACTTCAGCTTACCACATGTGGAAAATGGTTTTCTGGGTTGGTATGTGAAGCATGGCATAACCAGACAACAGCTGAAGAGATGTGATAGAACTACTATATTTGCCAGTGTGTCAGGCACAATAAGGAATAGCCAAGCAGGAGCTCGGGCTCTTTTTCAGATAACTTGAAAGCCAGAAAATACAATTTCTACTTGAATAGGCATATACCAGAGATGGGAAAGAAAACAAGCAGAAGAGGGTTAGAGAAGTTTTGAGTAAAGAGGTAAATACATGAGGCTGAGAACTTGGTCAGTGGTGAGACATGGAACTCTCCTAAGCCACGTTAAGGATTCTGGACCTGGTTCCGAGGGAAATTAGAAACCACTCAGGGGACCTACACAGGGAAGTGGCCTGATCAGATTTACATTTTAAAGCATACCATTCTTGTAATAATGTGGAAAAAGAAAGTGAAAGCATGAGGACATGTGAAAAGACCAGTTGGGAGAATTTGCAATAATCTAGGTGACGGTGGCTTGCTATTATACTGAGCTGTAGTTTCTTCTCTGAAAATGAAGATCATATTACAATCAACCTCACCTGCCTATTGCAATGATCCACTGAGAAAACACATAAAGCAGTGAGTCGGACATATAAACTGTGCTGGCTCCTGGCTTGTAACACTGAATCAGACTTTAGCCATCCATTCCTATCACAAATTGTGAAGATACTGCTAAAAGGAAAAAAGGTATTGATTATATCTAATGCAAGGTATTTAAAAAACAAAATATTGATGTAAGCACGACGGGATAGTAGCTAGCCTCTGCACTCTTATTAGGTCCAGAAGACATGTCTGTTAAATACCTCTTCTTAAAGGAGATAAGAGATGATTATGAACTCAGAGAGGATGAATGCCAGATCCCGGATTTCAGTAACAGTGAAACAAGGAGAAACAAAATTGCCACTGGGACTCTTGGCTGCCAAAGACCAAATATTACGAAAATGAACAATGTAGAGGGTTCTCAAAAGTGTTTTTCTTCATGTCCCCGAGCAATGAGTTATAACAGTACTGTGTGCAGAAACATTGACGTGGACAGGACATGTGGCTTCAGGTCCTATCTCTGTCACTTACTAGGTTTGCCAATGGGAAAGTCATGTGAACTCTGAGTCTCAGCTACCCTTTCCGAAAATTGAGATAATTCTAGCAATACCTCACCATCGTTCTTCATCAGAATTTAAGGAGAAAATGCTTACAGAGTGCTAACACGGTGGATGAACCAGAGGAAGTACCCAAATGGTTACTGTTATTATTAATGTTATTCACTGTTGTCCCTTTTTTCTTATACGTTTATCAGTTTGATACCTGAAAGGTAAGGGAGGCAGAAGAGAGGCCAGCAAGGAAGCAGCACAGGGAATGTTAAGGTCAATACCAACTCATCTTTATCAAAGACAGAACATACTTGCCTGTGACTCAGGCAAGGATGGAGGAATTGTGCTGCAGTCAACGAATGTTAGCAAAGAGCAGACGAGGAGCAGGCAGGGAAAGATGAAGGCAGGAGCCAAGGGGAGAATGACAGTATTGATGCGCTGAGAGCAGCTCATCTCCTAGAGTGTCTGGCTCACTGTCACCAGGAATCTGACAGCACACGAGGAAGACGATAAAAGGGAACACTGGCCATACTCTCGGGGTTGCAGCTGCCCTCTCTCTGAAAACATAGGCACATTCACCCTCCTTAAATGAAACGTGGGAAGAAGCTGTTTGCAGCCTTCTCCAGAGGCCATTGTTGGAGCATGAAAAAGAACCACTTAAAAATAACAAGACCGCCATTGTCAACAAATGAAATTCTGCAGACCATCTCATTAGATATTATCAAGACCCAGAGAGCCCATGTTTTGGAGCTTTCCAACAGATTTGGACTGCCACAGCTTTTAAGTTGCACGTGATTAGAAGAAAATTTAAAAGATAATCTAATTCTCCAAAAGCCAAGGGTTAAGTGTAAGTCAAGGAGAAGAAAAAGAAAGATGTCTACATGACCAAACCTCATCAGAAAGGAAGGGAACTGAGGAATCACTTAAGCTGACATTCTTTATTTTTGATGCCCCATAAACTCGGGCTGAGCCGAGTGCATTTAATCCTATGGAAAAGAAATACTTTGGTTTCATCTCAGCAAAGTACATTAGAGCAGGCACTTGGAATGGCTGTCATAAGATGAATTTAGCACCTTTCAGAACTAAGAAGGATTAGATGTCTTTGGCAGACTAGATATGATTGATTACATGTCCCCCTCATACAAAAAAGATTTTAGCTCCCCATTGCCTACCCTGATTTTGAAAAACCTTCTCTTTCTCCCCTCAGTCCCCACGATGGGATAAGGAAACCCTAAGCGTCCCAAACACAATCCCAGTTAGGTACGGGGACTGATAAGAGGATGCTTGGTCTAAATTCTAAATTCCCAGGAAAAAACCGTCCATCTCAAATCAAGTGTCCACTCTTGGTCCAATTAGACTGGCAAGTTTCACACCACAAACATGCCTCAAGGAAGGGAAACTGGAGACTCAGTAGGGATCCTAAAGTGTGCCCAGCTTACCTGTTCCCTCTCTTACTTTCCTGTTCCTACACGTGGCCACATCACACCATTTGCTATTCCTTCCGCTTCCTTTCTCTGGGCTTCCTCACGATTTCCTCAGGGGGGAATGCCCTTTTTCCAAGATTTACCTGTTGGAAAAAGAAATCAGACACAGCTCTCAAGAACTCGATTTGGGAATTGTTCAGAATACATGCTCAGACTCATAGATCTTAAATTATATTTTACTATGGTAAACAAAAAGGACATGGATCTTAGTCAGGGTTACAAGATGACATCCCCAACAGCTGGGGATGTTCAGAGTGGGGCTTCTCTGGTATACGCTGGTTCCTTACCAGGAAACATATGTAGATATTGGCATATGTGCCATGGAAGCCTGGTACTTGGATAGTTTGAGTCTCTTTAAATCCCAGCCAGGCATTTTGTAATCATAACATTATTACCTTCAAAAAATCTCCAGTGCTATATTGTTGAATTAGTCCCAGTTGACATAGCAACTCATAGAGTCACAGAATGATAGCTGGCTGTGAACAATCTCTCATCTGCAGAGCTACAAGCCCTTGGAGGTACCGAGCATGACAGTCTTGGCCTGCCATGCACCAGCTCATGAGGGCATCTCTTCTTTCTCCTCTGAAGTGACGTAATACTTGAGCACTTTGGTTTTACCTCCTGGATTGGTTTGTAAACATTATGGCCTATTGTGAGTGGTATGTGCTTTGTTGTCAGCTTGAATCCTGATGCAGCCGTTTCACTGACCTTGTTGGAGAAGGTTCCTCACTGATAAAACAGGGTATAAAAATATCGCCCTCTTAGATGTAGTGTGAAAGTTAAACAGCGATGTATATAAAAGACATGATACATGGCCTGGTACAAAGTACCCAATAAATGCTAATAACATCGTTACTATTTCTGTATCTTACTGGTATTTGAGTACATTGCCTATACCTAAGGACAAAAACAATAAATGAATTAAATAGAAAAATGGCTACTTGAGGACAATGCCTCCCATCACCTGACCTAGAATCCTGCCTAATGCCTAATGCGGTGACATGGACATCTTCCCTGATGACAACTTCAAACAGGACAAAGATACCAGCTTCTTTAAGCTAATTATGCCTCTGTTATGGTTAAACCTGCCTGTTTTCTTTGAATCCTTTTCAGAATCCTACCTACATTATACGTGTGTAAGCTCGAGGTGTTTATGAGACCCAAACATTCACTGATCACCTACAATTTGCCAATTACTGCATTAAACACTGCAGACACCAGATGAGCAAAAGCAGCCCCTGCACTAATGTGCTGACAATCTCATTCCTGGATGCGTTACCCACTTTAACACTTGGCGTAGCGCTCACCTCACATTCGCCAGTCCACGATTCATACAGCTTCATATTCTCGAGCTGGAGAATCATGGTATTTCCATGGAGGATGCTGTCACTACAAACTCTAGTGTAGACTTGCTCTGGTTACATTAAAACAACATCATCACCACTGCCATCATCATAGCTAATATTCACTAGATAACGTGTACAATTTACAAAGTGCATTCACATAAATGCTCACATTTGCTGTACTCAGACTTCACATAGGGGTTGGTTTGCCATAGCTCTATGGAGTATAGTCTCCGCTGGGTTTTTTTGTATTTGATAAGCCTACCATTTGCTCAGTTTGCTTTTTGGCTACAACAGGTCCCTGGGTCTTTTTGTCTTCATGGAACAATCTACATAGTGTCTGCCAAGTTTCTACTTTAGGTTCAGACCCGGAGTAATACACTGTATATTTTAAATGTGAATGAATGTTTCTCCTAAATCTTTGTCTTTGTACTTGCCATCGTTGGAGGTCATCTGCTACCTTTGCACCCATTCAGAGATTTGCAAGTTCTTCTTACAGTTTGAGGTTGGATGCCAAATGATCCTCATTCCAGAATAAGCGTATGTTGTCCTGAGGCCGAAAGGTTTTTTGGTGTTTTTTGTTTGTTGGTTTACTATTTTTTATTTACCAACCATATATCTCTGGAATCCTAGTCACTGTATTTCTCTACCTAGAGAAGTTCATTTTCCTTACTCTTTATTATTACCTCCATACATTCCCTAACCAAGTGACTGACAGTTCCATTAAAATTGCACTCAGATATACCTTGTACATAAACACGTTGGTATAAAAGTTTGCGAAACCACTTTTACATCTCAAATATATATATATACACCAGTTTCCAAATACTCAAATGCCTCTTAACCCTCGTTTAGCATCATTTTCAGGTGATACATACCAGTCCAGTGCAAAACCAGGTCTGCAGCGAAATACCATGTTCATTCTGCTGGGCCAGTGCCCATGCCACACCAGTGATTACAATCTGAGCATCACTCCTGTGCCCACAAGTTTATTTGTATATATTTTTGATATAGGATGCCCCAGTTTTATATTGTGTAACTTTGTAGAAAACGACAGATAGTCAGGAAACCTCGAGTTGAATGAAAAATGGCTGAAAGGGAGTTCCTCTTCTCTAGTAATTCTTACACTCAAATCAACAAGTTAAAGGAGATGGTGAGAATCAACACCATTTTAAACACTATCTTCCCAAGGATAGATAGTCTACATTTCTAAGGAAGCATTCCTTATTAAATAATGGCCTCCCAGTTCAAAAGAACTCAACAACACCTAGAAAAAATAATGTGAAAAAAGGAAGTTTTATGTTTTAAAAAAATCAAATTATTTAAAGCCAAACTAAGGAAAACAACATGACAATGAGGATGCCGATGCCAAATGACATTTGTATTACTTCCTATGGGTCAGGCGCCCTTCTAGAACATTTATATAATATTTACTATACCTTTATTCTCACTTAATACAAAAATATGATAAATCTAAGTATCCTAAGTAAATAGGTTAAATATCAAATATGCACATAAATATTTCTGTAATAGAGAAACAGAGACTAAAGAGCTACCTTTCCTGATTTTGCTAATTCACAACATATGAAACATAATTAGCATCATAATTACCCACAAAGTGCAAATTAAGGCAGTGAAATATAATTTCTTCAACCACGAAATTAATGAATGTTAAAGAAAATAGTGATAGTGAGAAGACATTGAGATTATCACTTGACTGCCAATGATAGAAGTATAAATAAGTATAACTTTCCTAAAATGCTATTTGACAACATATGCAATAAGAACCTCAAATATTTTTATACTCTTTGACTCAGTTATCATTTTCTGCCATACTTCTAAGAAACCAACAAAATAACTTACTATAACAACTGTGTTAACAAATCTGTATATGAGTCAAATTGTTCCAAATTATTTGCTTTCAACAGTTATGAAGAAGGACCAATTAGCTAGTACATCACAAATAATTTTAGTAATAGATCACAGTGATTTTTGGCATGTAATGAACTTTAAAGGAGTTTAAAAAACTGTATCACTGCTATAATTAAGTTTTAAACTTCCGATTTACATGTGTATGGTAACAACTTTCTCAATGCCTACATATTTATATATGTCATATATATATATATATATATATATATATATATACATAAATAAAGTTGAAAAAGAGAAGAATGGAGGTTAAATAATTAGGAATAAGTTATATCTATCCATTGACAGTTGAGAAAAAACTAAAAACCCTATCTCGCTAAGTAACCCCATTTTTAATAAAATGGAAATTTTTTATTTATTAACTTTATCAAGATTTGCAATATATTTTTGTTGTTTTATCAACTATTACTTCAATATATATTTATTGTGCTGCAGAGAAATGTAATTAATCTGTGCCACTGAATATATTACATTAGGATACATTTCTAAGGAGGAAGTAAAATGGAAATAGGAAAAAAAATGATGTGAAATTTCTTGCTGTAAATGAAGAGCTTTCATGTATTTTTTTTAAAAACAGACAACAGTATCAAATCACTATGGCATTAAATTTCACCTGAAACATGTTGAAGTATTAGAATTCCTTTGTAGTTTATTTAAGCTTGTGATAAAAATTTTAGATTTCTATGTAAAAATATGCAGTACTTTGTAAAAATCATTTTAGAGGGTAAAAAACTCGAACAGAATTATATAGCACTTCAACATATTCTGTTCATCTCTCAAAAATTAAGATTTGGAAATGAACACGTGTCTTCATCTTGTTTCATAGAGCATCATATTTTCCAATTTATCTAACATGTATTTCCCAGGTTTTGCTATATAGATTATAGAGGGCAGAACAATAGCTCTTATCACATGCAGCAATGCAGAAGAGCAGTGGGAGACAGAATGATCTCTCCCAACCAAGGGTATTTTCAAAGAGCTGCTAACATGGGACAAACTTAATATATCAAATCATCAACCTCTTAGACATCTGCTTCCAAACAAGCTTATTTTATAATCATCTGCTTTACAGAATCAGACTATAGATACAGAGAACAAACCCGCTGGGTTGGGGGGAGAGCAGGGAGGGGTGGAAGAGGGACACAATGGGGGAAGGGGAGTGCAAGACACTGGCTTCCAGTGTTGAAATGAATAACTCATGGGAATGAAAAGTACAGCATAGAAAATATAGTTGATGATATTATAACAACATTCTATGGTGACAAATGTTAGCTACAGCTATGGTAAGCATAGCATAAGGTACAGAGATGCGGAATCTCTACGTTGTACACCTAAAACAAATGTAACATTATGTATCAACTATACCAAAAAAATGAAATAAAGTTAAAAAAAATCCTTTGCTTTCAAGTTAGGAAAGAGTCTTAAATTTAAAAATCACAAAAACAAAATTAATGATGTCTCTTAAGGACAAACAACATTCCTAGGGATTATTTTACCTTTATCATGGTCAGTTTTCTTCAAGTTACTCAATTATTTTGAGGATTATTTTAGATAACGGGAGCCAAGATGTTCTTGAATTAACTGAAGAAAGAAATACAGGTAATATCAGGTATTAGGAATTATGTGTAAAAACTATTTTATGATCAAGGTTCCCCCCCTTTGCAAAATGTCAAAGGAAAAAAAACCCCACAATAAACCTTATTGTTTTTGCCCCTTGCCAACAATCCCAACTAAATCCATAGCTTCTAGTTCCTATGTACATCTTGGACAATCACGATAGGCTTCTGTTCCCATCACTCCAAAACCACTTGCTCTCTAGGTCAGCCAGCCCTGAATGTGTAAACTTCAGCTTCAATAGTTTCTACTCAGCCTTCATCTGCTTCACTTTCCTCAGTTATTTGACACAGTTGACCATTTCTTACTTGCTAAATCTGTTTTCCCTGATATCTGCGATTTTTACTCTTCTGGACTGAACTGCTCCTTCTAAGGCATCTCTTCTTTTTTGCATCCCTGAGGTGGTGGGGTACTTCAAAGTTGTTCTTAGCCCTCTCTGGGCTCCACATGTTCAGGGGATGATTCCTTTTTTTTTTTTTTTTAAAGATTTTATTTATTCATTCGACAGAGATAGAGACAGCCAGCGAGAGAGGGAACACAAGCAGGGGGAGTGGGAGAGGAAGAAGCAGGCTCACAGCAGAAGAGCCTGATGTGGGGCTCGATCCCATAACGCCGGGATCACGCCCTGAGCCGAAGGCAGACGCTTAACCGCTGTGCCACCCAGGCGCCCCACAGGGGATGATTCCTTTTGCTCCCATGGCTTTAACCATCACCTCTAAGCAAATATGTTTTAAATATACATCTTTCAGAGAAACCTTTCTTAAAAGAGATTGCATTTCTGTTTAAGTTTTTCATACATCTCAAGTTCAACATATTCTCATTGTCTCTCCCTACCAAATTCATAATACCCCCTTTTCTCCTACCCCAATCCCTTTGTTACAAACCAGTACTTCCCATTCCTGGGTACAATGCAAAACACTTTCATCTTCTCCCAGGAGTCTTTTTTTTTTTTTTAAGATGTTATTTATTTGAGAGAGAAAGAGAGAGACAAAGAGAGAGAGACCATGTGAGCACAAGCAGGAGAAGGGGCTGAAAAAGAGGGAAAAGCAGACCCCCTGCTGAGCAGGGAGCCTGACACAGAGCTCAACCCCAGGACCCTGAAATCAGGACCTGAGCTGAAGTCAGACACTTAACTGAGCAGTCCTCCCAGGAATCTTTAACACCGACCTCTCTGTCATCTCCATCCCATAGACTCATCAAGTCTTTTTGACCTCAATTCTGGAACATCAATATAACCCACTCTCACTCATTTTTATTCTGAGTCTCATTGTTTCTGGCCTGGTCTAGTTTGTGGCATCCTAACTGGGCTTCCAGCTGAAATGCCACAGCCTGCTTTAACAATTTCCCAATCAACAGCATCTTTTCTCAATACTCCCACTAAATTTTAATCTATCATTAGCTGCACCCATTTCCGCCTCCCTCCAATCAGAGTCCATTTGCTGAGAATACATTCCCTATCACTAGCCCATATTGATGGTATCCACAAATCTAAATCTAGTGTTCTGTGGGAATGCATCAGATGATTGATTTTTACATCTCCAAAATATAAACCAGTGCAGCACATAGCAAATACTAAAATGTTTGGAAAGAAAGGGAGGAAATGGGGAACAAATGGAGAACCATGTTTTTTCCTGAACCTTTAAAGTATTCCTTATAACAACATTTTCTAAGGAACTCACTCTCTAAGGCATTATCTAACAATGCCTAATAATTTCTTCAGAATAAAGAACGTTAATCCCTTCCCCATTTTTAACATGAAGAAAAGCTTGAAGATGAAAGAGGCATGTCCAAGAATGTGTTTCCAGATTCTTGGACAAAAGGTGATGCATAATCTCTCAACAGTTAATTCTTCCTGTTCTCAGAATTTTCTCTTGCTTAATACAAACTGGGCGATACAAGCAACCAAAGCAAAGATGCCCTAAGAGTTCTCACATTGAAATGAGAGTTTTAAAGACACATGTAATGATGAAATCACTTCCTTTTTGTAAATACTGTCAGGTGAAAGACAGAAAAATTTAACTGATCTACTATTCAGAACTGAGCCACTCTCTGTGACTGTCCTTATGACCTTCAGTCCAGGGTTAAGTTCTTTGTTCACTTTGGCCCTGGCTGAAGGGGAATGGGATTTAAGGCAGAGAGTACATGAAAGCCGCCATTTTGTAAAAGTTATAGGAGATGCAACAAGAACTGAGCTGCTCAGGTGCAACAAGGGGTGAACATCAAACAAAGAATAAAGACAGTGGAGAGTAGACTGTTTTCTCTGAAGCTTCTCTGAGTTCCTTGGGTTGAGAAATCAAGATTTGAAATCTCAAGATAAAAAGCTCGCTTTTGACAAAGTCAGTGCATATTGGCTTTAGTTGGAAATACCATAGAAGCAGCTTTCCTGGCAACCAATCTCTTTCTCTTATTACTGTATGCAGCTATGTGTGAAAATAGCTCATGAAACCCTTCAAAGAAATCTTAAGGAGTTTAAGAAAGAGTTATATGGAGGGGGATTTTAATGTTTCATATAATACCCTTTCTATCAGAGGCAAGTTACCCCATGTAATACTTAAGGTTAGAAATGAAAAGGCTGGATGCCACGTCCAGATTCTAAGACGTGAGGCCAAGTGAAATGGAAGGAAAATTACCATTGCTATATTTATTAAATTTAAATTTGAGAAATCACAAACCCAGAAAATCCAAGACAATGGAGTGGGAGCAGCTAACACCAACTGAAGAGGCCCAGGATTCTCCTTTGAGCAAACAAGGTATCACGTAAGAAAGGAAACTGGGTAAGAGTTTGTTTTCTTCTGGGACCTGGCGTACAGGACAGAATTCTCTCTGCATCTCAGACCAGTCTGTTTTCCTCCTAGACCTCCTGGTCTGAGATGCAGAGAAATTTCTGTCCCTACCCAGTTTACTTTAAACAAAACAAGTCCTATTTAAAATTGCATTGACCTTGAAGTAGAGAAAACTTGTTATGGAATTATTTCTGTGCCCTTTACAGTATCACAGATACCCTGAGGAAGAGTTACTGCCAGTGATTTCTAGGTGGAAAGTAGACAGTAGGTGGAAAAGTAATATGGCATTAAAACCAATAATCCTGAATGAGATAGCAATAATATTGTATCTAATAATACTGATCACTATACTCCTAATGAAACTAATCAAGTTTATTGAATACTATCAGGCAGATATGCTGCTAAGCCTGCTGAGCCCTTTATATAAATTGATTCTGTAAGCTGCCAAGAAGTAAATATTCTTATTATTCTCATTATACAAAGTATAAAATGAGACCTAAGTGACTTGTCTTAGGTCCCATTAGCTAACCCAGGCAGTTGGGCTCCAGGACGCATGTTACCTCTTAACGTATTATATAATTGAATAAATTCCAAAAAGTATTTAACCCAGCATTCAAGGCCCTCAGTACACCTCCTACTTCTTCTGCTAGCTAATATCTCATTTATTTGCTCCCTTGCATCGCAGAATTTTAAGAGCTGTCCATACTCACACTTGGATTTCTCTCTCTCAACCTGGCTATAATCTTTCAGCCTCTCACTTTACCTAAACTGCTCATCAAGTCAGCAATGACCTCCACATAGTAAATCCAGGGGTCAATTCCTGGCCTTTAGCTCATGTGCGCTATAAGTAGGATCTGACTTGACAATTACTCTCTTCTCTTTGATTGCCTTTCTTCACTTGGTTTCCAGTACGTCACAATCTCTTCATTAGCTCGAAGGTCATTTCTTTTCAATGTCTTTGCCAGTTCCTTCTCCTTTTCCTAACCTCTAACAGTGGGCGTTTCCAAGGCTCACCCCTTCGTGATTTTCTCTACTATATCCACATTCAGTCCCTTGGTGATCCCAGGCAAGCTTGTGGTTAAAGGTAAAAGTTCACGTACATGCTGCTGACCCCAGCCCAGACCTCTCTCCCACCATCTGCACAAATCACTGCCTATTCGACATTGCCACTTGGATGCCCAATAGACATCTCAAATTCAACACACCCACAACTGAGCTCCTAAATCCTTACTCCCTCAGAATACCCGATTTACCTTCACCTTCCCTATTTCTGTTGTTGGAAGCTCCATACTTCCAACTGCTCAAGTAAAAAATCTTGTGACTTGTCTTGATTAAAAGTGCATTTTCTTTCTCTCATACCAGAAACCCTATAGACTCGACCTTTAAAACTATATCCAGAACCGACCTCTTCCTATCACTCCACAGCTACTGCCTTTACCAACGGTGCCCTGTTTTGCTCTCAAAAATGTCTTAAACCATGAATTACAGTTGTCCTAGTACAAGGCCATGAACTCATCCCCCATCCCTATCCCAGTGTTACTTCTCTGATCTCATCCATTAGTCGTAGCTGCTTCACTCTACGCCAGCCCTGCTTGTACCCTTGCTAACCGTTGGTTAAGTCAAGCACACTACTGTTTTGGGGTCTTTGTTCTAATTATTCCCTCTGTCTGGAATGCTTTAGACATATGGCAATTTTCTCACTTCCTTCTAGTCTTTGTTAGATGTTCAATGAGAGACTGTTTACTACTACAGTGAACCTATTCCTCCACCTTTTATCCTACTAACCTTGTTCATCTCTTTTCTGTGTCTACTGCACTTATATCCTTCCAACATATTAGGTCATTCTACTTACTAATTCATTTTTACTTATTATTTTGTTCACTGATTTATCTCAAGGGTAGAACATGTCTGGCACATATACGTAAATGTCCAGGAAATGTTTGTTGATTGAAATGAAGAAACAACTACATACACACTAAAGACAGATGTCATCATGCCTCTTTAGACATCCTTCTTTTTACTTTCCTGGTTCACTGTCTTTCCTCTTGTCCTGATCCTTCTGCTTGAGATAGACATTGTCAAAAAAACAAAACAAAACAAAACAAAAAAACCCTCGGGTTTTTGGTTCAAAAAAAAAAAAACCCCACCTCGCGTCTCTCCCTCCCCACTCACAGGTGAAGAATAAAAGCAGACTGATAAATGGAACACAGAAACTCTGAAATTATTATTATTTACAATTTTCCAAAAACAGTGATTAAAGTGAGAGATCCGTGGTATTCTTACCTAACTGCCTTGTAAATGCCTGGCACTGAGTCTCAATCACTTACCTATGAACTCAGGTTCACTTTTAAAACTTCCCACAGTTCAGATGCAAAGGAATCCCTGACCAATACTGCCACCTACTGATCAAGAGGATGAGAAATCAGTACAATGAGGGAGAAAATGAAATCCAGTTAAACAAAAATTAGGAAAAGACAATTCATGAAAACTTTCATGAAGTCAGTAAAATAAACTGCTTTTCCCAAAGAGCGCTAGCAAGGAGTTTACATTGAATTATACAGCAAAGATTGCAAATAATTACAAAACCCTCTTCAGAAAAAAAGAAACATCTCTGAAAGATTAACAGGGCAACAAGTCTTCTATAAAAACCAGCTCTTCAACTTTTCAACAGCAACTGTGTTAAGAATTAAGATGTTTGAGACTCATAACAAATATGTTTGTTGTTTTTATTGTCCCTCACAAACAAGCAAAAACTAATCTACCACAAGATTTAAAGTTCACTAAGAAAAAAAAAATTATAGAAAAAACATATGGGTTAATTCCAGGCCGTTTATATTTGAGGCTCTGCACTACTAAGTTTCTCCTCTTTAGAAGTGTAGAGAGACATCTTTCTTGATTATATAAAAGCAATATTATTCAATATCAAGGAATAAGGTTCATGAGTTCTAAGGACTCGAAATGCAGTCGCACCTTTGTATTTATTTACCAAGATCTGGAATTCTTTTCATTATCAAAAGCCTCTTGTGTTCCCCCCACCAACACACATAGCAGGGGACTAGTAAATGTGGTAAAAAGCTAGTTGATATATGCTTTAGCAAGCCATCTATCTAAATCATTATATTCACTCCTGTGCACCCCTAAAATGTATTAAGCACTTAATCGAGTTTATATCATTAATTGCTTTCATTAACTTAAGCTATTAATAAAACATTTTGGGAAATTAATATATCTTGTCAAAATCAGAAACAGAATACAACATGTTTTTGAAAAATCCTAAAGAACAAAAGTTTGCATAAGGAAAACACTACAGATGGAAACAGTTTTTTATCTTCCACATGTCTTCCCAATTTAAATATTACACAGGAGCAACAGGAACAATAAAAGAACTGGCTTTTAACAAAAACACAAATACAAGCAAAAATATAGTACATTCATAAACATATAGGATTAAAAGTAATAATTCCAAGAGAAGATAATTTAGAAAAATGCATTTAATTATAAAAATTTTTTAAATAAAAAAGCAATGGCACAAATCACCACAATGTTATTTAAGTGATCATATCCACAGGCTGCTCTTATAATTACACACTAAAAATTTATGGCTGTTCTCATTAACAGCATTTTCCCTCCTAACTGGAGTGACATCAAGAGCTTCTGAGAATGTGTATGATTTTCCCTAAAATACTACTAAAAGTTTCATAAACACAGTGTGTGCAACATTCATTTACATCACCTTTTATTTACTACACTCTAAACTCATAAAATATTGAACATTTCTCACTTCATTTCTTTTATTTACAGTTCAGAGGCTCATCTCTTGTCACAATATGGTTTGTGCATTAAACTCCCTGGGAATAGTACTTTCCACGGCATTTTAATAAATTTACTCTGATTATTTAAAGTACACAAACAAAAACTTGTTCATATGACTGTGTCATACCCAGAAAAAGAAAATGCTTCCTGCAGCCTTCTTTAGGAGTTAAAAAAAAAAAAAATCCCTCTTTCAGTAGAATAACATTCTTAACCATTACTGGATTTTACTATCATGCATATTTGTACTAATACGACAATAGGTAAAGCCAGCTAAGACTTCATAAATTTCACTTAGGAGAATAAAGCATACATGAAGTGATTTGGTTTTCACTCTCTTGTTATCCATAATCCAGTTATTCCACATGGATATATTTTATTTATTCTTAGTATATAAGTATTTAATAGTTCAGTAATAATTGGCAGTTTCTGACAGTTGTGTTGCTTAATAGTGGATACGGTTCTGTGCACATATGTCAGATGAACTGAAAACAATGCAAATCACTTCATGCGATAGAGCAGGAAAAAGTGGGATGTTATTGTTTGAACAAATGATTAAAAGGGAGGAATATTAACTTTCGATAGTGACAGGAATACTGTTGGATTCAGTCTACTTTAAGATGCATTGTCTTCACGACTTGCCAAATACCTGGTATTTGTGATCTTTTCGGTTAAAAAGCAAACCTAGTTGGGGGGGAGGCAGACATGAGGAGGAGAAAAAGGAGAGGAAGCACATATTACCATGTATATGATTTTAGGAGAAAAAAGTGAGAGGGAAGAGAGTGTGTTTTCACATAAAATAAACGGTCACATCCGGGCACTTTTCACAGAGTATAATCGCCGCCACGCTAATTAACCCTTTTTCCTCTCACTCCAGAGATATTTGTTTGCTCATTGTCTTATTAATAAACGTAATTCTGGCAGCAGCACAAATCTGTAACTTTTTAAGGCTTCAGAGTGTCACTATTCAAGAGTTGGGTACATTGGAACAATACAAGGGTCCTGCCGTTTCTTTTATTTGCACTCTTGCCCCAGCAATAGTCTCAGGAGGTCCTCGTGGTTCTCTGCAGCTTCAGCCTATGACGGCTTTGACTTTATGACCCACTCGGCGTTGGGGTTGAGCTGATACAAATCCATCATGTAAGTGTCATCATCAAGGCAGCGTTCTCCTATCAAAGAGACACCGGATCAGGTGAACACAGTGCAGGGACTGGGATGCAATTTTAAACTTATTCCTCACGGTTTAACTCTGAAATCTTAGACTTCAAAATCTCTCTCATCCTTTCCCATCTCCCATAACATTATAAGACGTGGCCAAAATATTGAGAAGGTCAATTTAGTAGGCTTTCTCTAAAGGAATGGGTTTCAAGTTAATTAAGGAAGTTGAAAATACTTTGTGTGAAGGGCTCTGCAATGGCTCATTAAAAGCTTATTCACCTTTTTAAGGGGTGGCAACAGTTTTGGGTCTACCTAAGTAAGAAACAATACTTCATTCTCAATATCCAAGGATAGAAATGCAAGTTCAAATACATATAAATATTTAAATAAATCTTTCTTATTTGAGTTAACAATTCCAAGCTTCTAACAGCGTTGCAGTGTATTTAAATTTTAAGAGTAAGCCTTCATATTTCCATGTTTAAGTTTCAGTATTTACTAACACCTTTGTGTCTCAGGAAAAAATTCCACAAAACTTAAAATCTTAAAATATTTTCAATTATTATTTTGAATTAAACACTATTTCATTTATTTGTTAACAATTTCACCTGTACCATTTTCAAGGGTCAAAATAAAGAGAAAAAGTTGACTTCAAATTTTAATAGAGATGAGTACAACCCACTGATAACTGAAAATGGGCATATAAAATATAAGGCATGGTCAAAATTAATCCAGTCGATCTATTTTTATTTCCTAAGTTACTAATGTGCTTATATTCGTATGTGTGTATATCTGTGTTTGTCGTTGTGTGTGTGTGTGTGCATTACTTAGAAGGCAATCAACAATTGCAAAAATAACTCCTGCTTTCACTAAAAATATCTAGTACTGAGCCATAATAAAAATGTAATCCTGGCCTTAAATAAGCTCAGCCACTTCCTTTATTAAGATGTGATGTAAGCATATAAAAAAGAAAGACGTTTTGAAAAAGTTCATTACCATTCTAGAAATTGCTACTATTTTAAGAGAATTTGCCCTTGCTGAGGTTTAACACAGATGGGCGTACGGAGGAGCTCAAATAGAGCCTGAAAAGTCAGACCACTGAACAAATCCACAAAATTCATCAACTATCTACAGCATGCTATATTTAACTTCTGAGTTTTGCCCTCAAAGATATAAATAACAGCCATTGGCAATGTCAAATCAGCATATGTAACACAGAGAGAAACAAAATGTGCTTACCAATATTTCCTCCAATTTCATACAAAAAAACTTCCCCTTTCTTAAGAGTCTGGGCAATCCCACTATTAGGGACAAAACAAACTGATTAGTTGTATCATCAAACAGCTTGCAACTAAATCACTTTAATGTGCTTGGGGAATTCTGGCTTGTATGGGAAATTCATAACTTAGACACACTGTAATTATCTAACATTTGTATTTTCCCATCTGTTAAGTGTGCCAAATAGGTAATAAAAATGTCACACCTGTAAATTAAAATAAACAAATGGACTCATACATCTGAAGGCAAAATAATAAATCAGCATCTAAATTTGTAAAATTAAAAAGAAAAGTAACAACATTTTAGCTGCCAATAAAATTATTAATATGATCAACTACTTTGCATAGGGGCCAGAAAGGTTCTCCTAAAACTACAAAAAGAAATATTTCCACCTTCGTTTTCACACTGCATTTATTCTGTAAGTATCTATCATGTGTTTGCCGTGCTGACAACCCTCATCGTACGCAAGATGTAAAGAATAGGACGTGGTTCACCACCCTTCCTGTGTTGGCCATTCAAATACAGGAGTTACATGCACTCAAAGTAGAAGCAAATAGTCATTATGAAGCCCTCACAAGAAGGAGACACATTTACAGAGTTATGCTCTTCAAAGAACAAACTCTTCCAGAACATTAAGTTTAAATAATAAAAACTAGTAAAATTCAGTGGTTTTTCAAAACTCTGTATACAAATTACCTGAGAAGCCTGCTAAAAATTCAGACCCAGAGCTCTAAAACTGATTTTGTACGTCTAGGTCAAGCCAAAGAATCTGTTTTTCAAATGCTCTCTGGTGGACTGTGATGCACGGAAGGGTTTGTGAACCACTCCTGTAAGGCCCCGAAGACACACTCCCTGGAACTGTAAAGGGAAAAGCAGATCTGACTTTTATTCAAACCATCATGAAAAATATGGCACAGTAGACGCTTTCCTAACCAACTGTCCAATGACTCATTGAGGTTATCCGACTCTGACTACTCTCTGTCTGGAACATGATAGACACTCGAGGCTTTACACGCCCCCACACTTAAGACCCACCTGCTGAGTTGTATCCTCACCGAGAGACAGCTCACTTTAGTCCAAACCAGTGTATGCTTGTTTTTAAAATTAAATAATTGTTTTTATTTATAATATAGTATATAATGCAATGAACTAGGAGTATAAAAAGAGCCATTATTTCTATGAAAACGAAGCTGAATATTTGGGGAGACTTGATCAGGGAAAAACAAAAGAACCTAGTTAGATATTGTTCTCAGATTGTTTCTCCAGTATCCGTGTTCTTGTTCTACTTTAAAGAAATCTCGACTGGATTTCCTGGTAAATACAAGCTTTGCATAATGCTAATCAACAAATCCATAATTAAAGAAAAGGCAACAGCCTTTATCAAGACTGGTGAGTAAATGTGAAACTTATTGCATATTCACTTTATGTCATTCATGTGTTCTTATCTTTGGTGGAGAAAGTTGGGGAGGAAAAAGATGGGGGGGTAGGGTTTCCAACTGCCCCTATGCTGGCAGAACGCAAGTGGGAGAAGAGGAGAATGTGCTGGAAAAGAACATATATATAAACACTTGCTGAGAATTTCACTTATGCGGCCCAAACAGATAGTGTTATGTGCTTCGTGGTCATTTTCCTAGTTCATTATCACAAGACTATAACGCAGGTCCTATTACGGTCTACTCTTACACATGAAAAACTTTGGATTCAAAGGGATTATAAATCTAGCTTAAAATGAAACAGGAGCAGCTGGGGCGGGGGGTGCTTAGCAATGGATGGAGACGTTTACCAGACTTCCCTCTGGGTGGAGCAGGATGGGGAGAAAGGAGGAGGTAGAGAAACGGACCCCACTCCAGGGGGCAGCAAATGCTTATTTAATAAAAGCACCCCAAGCAGAAAATCCAAAAATGCAGAGGACAGTTGTCACAAATCTGGTGCTTTCTATAACAATCATGTTATCCCCTAAATATTAAAGTCACAGTTGACTTCATAATCACCTCTTCTGCCATCTGCAAGGACAGCAACAAAAGTAGACTCAACTGAACACTTGGGTCCTTAGAGTAAATGCTCTGTAAATTAACTGTATCTAGGCTGAAAGAGCTGCTTATACATCTGAAGTCTGGCCAAATGATCTCCAGGTACGCACTCTGGGGGAAGATGGGCAGTCATCCCTGGGGAGCAGAATGGCAAGAGTTGATATCCACTAGGTCACAGCAGGGAGTAGAGAGGAAGTGGATTGATTTCATGAAGCAGAGACACCTTTAGGGAGCAAAGACACCTAACTGCTCCAGGGCTTACTCCCCTACAATTCCATCTCCTCCTTGACTCTGCACCAATGGCCCCAGATCCGTGATGGTTGCTAGATCCGGGCTTACAAGGAGGGTGTTTAAAGGGAAGCCTTTGGAGATGGAAACCATGCATTTGGAATTTAGCACCACCACCTATGAAATGTGTGACCTTGAAAAGTCTCGGTTTTCTTATCAGTAAAACAGAAGTAATATTAGTGCTTACTTCACAGTACTGTTGAGAGTGGGGTTGGTGCTGGCTTACTGAAAGCCCAGATACGACCAGGAAGGCTCTCTTCTATTTCCCCACCATCTGCTCCTGCTCAGGCTCAGCTCTTCTCCCGATTTATAAACGCTGAGGGAAGATACTTTAAAATATATCTTTATACCCCTTCTGACATCTAGCAGAGGGCCTTAAACAGAGCAGAGGCATATTAAATACTTGTGGTACTGTATTAACACTAGAGAGGTTTTGGCAGAAAACTTCACTGATGCCCTTGAACGTTACAATGCAGACGTGACATTCTATGGAAGACTGAAACAGCGAATTCATAAGCTAAGATACCAGTGCCCTGGATTTCCCTTTTTAAAAAATTTAGATTAATTTTCAATGAGGGGGGGAAATCATTAGAATAAAACTTTAGCTAACAAATAAGAATTAGAAGGATAAAAGCTGCAAACCCAATACACTTGCTAAATCTCTAAAATTTAAGAAAAGATATTGTAAGATGTTTCAGAAAGCGTATGCTCTAATATCATCAGAGGGATCCCAAAGGCTTTCAGAGGACTCCTCCTACCCCATCAGCACCAGAACAGAGGAGAAGGCTTGGTTGTCCCTGACCGGGACAGTGTGCTCTGTGTCTGGGGGACCTCAAAGCTCCAGGGACTGGTTATCCTCTCTTGATTCTTTAGACCTTGCTTTTCAATTTAAGCATTTCTTTTTATTCATTATATTTCATAGAAAGAATTGTATTTTTTGTTTCTTTGTTTTATTCCCACCGCATCTTATTTAGTGATTTTCCTAACAGCCCCCATGCAGTAATTAACCTCCAATCCACATATTCTGGAAAGAATATCGAGTGGTCTCCTGTGCCAGGCCCACTGCAGGCGGAGTGAAGGCAGGCTCGACATCTTGCTCGCAACAGGCTCACCTGCACATAAACTACCTCAAATGAACCCAGCTCATTCCAACCGTCTAATTATTAAGTCTGTTCTTCTTTTCTGCTGGGAAGACAAAATTCAGAAGCACTTCACATCACCCCTCGTGATGGAGGGAGAGCGCGCATGTGCGGGGGTGAGTTATACCATGGAATGATGAAAACAAAACAGGCCTCTACCTTTCTTGGCTGAGAAACCTGGCAAGTACATCACTGGCTTTTAGTTCTTCAGTTAGCTGTATTGCCATGGAAACTTTCGAAAGATGGGGAGCTTGCACTCGAATCACTCCCTGAGGAACGTCAGCCTGCAAAGCAATAATGACACTGGAACAAAGCTGGCAGCAGCTGGAACATGTAACTCTGTACAATGCATTATATGGTAAGTGTGCTTAACTACGACGCATTTCACTTCACTACATAAAAACCTTAACTACTGTATAATGTAATTTGCTAAATTATATCAAACCTCAAATATCCTCTTAATGGTGATAGGGGAACTTTATAATGCCTATGCAGTAATGCTTAATTATTTTTAAAGATGTAAAGAATGACAGCAATAACCATTACTGCCATATTAAGTGCTGATTTCTGAGTATTATCTACTAGAGAGTGCTTCTTCATGGAGCAATTTATGAAATTGAATCAGAAAGAAGTTACTTTGTGTGCTATTGCAATGTATGCATTTTAAACATCTTCCTGTGCACTGACCAGATTTCACAGAAATTTTTGTTCCTCGGCGTCTTTGGAAAGAAAATGAAACATACTTTTCTATCCATCTGGATTGCGTCTGCTTCTCACTTGCCTGTTAAGCTTCCACTGTGACCACATACTTTGAACTTCAGAGGACCAGTTCTAAATCCTCTGCCTATAGATGTTAAGAACTGTTTATGTATTTGGTAAGATGTCGGTGAAAGGTTTTGAGGACTATAATATCAAAATACCAGCTATGACATTTGAAATAGTAAGCTTAATTAATTCCTAATCATTCCACTACAATAAAAAGTAATTATTTACAGTTATATGTCATGAACAGACCTTAGGACAAATGGCATGCACAAATTATGTTTAAAGATAATGCTTTAAATGCTACAAAACCCTGTTTCATTAAACTGAAATTCACTAAGCATTGACTGAGTACCAAGCACTGTGCTAGGTCTACTTACCTACGAGGTAAGACACAAGTCTCTTAGTACGCAGTATTTTTTGTGCTCACAGTATCATTTTTTTTTTTGGTAATGTACATGGTCTTGAATTGCTATTATCCCCCACCTCAACATAAAGCACAGACAGACCATGAGTGGAATTAATGTGATAACTTTCAAAGTTCAACAAAAATAACATGGCTTTAGAATTAGGCTACATCAAAATGTAAGTGCCTCCAAAAAATTTCCATTTGCTTCTCGGTAACCTGTGAAACGTAGTGTGAGAATAACAAAGAAAAGAAGCGATATTCATGTAAGACCATACAAGGAAGCATGGGATTGGGTAAGACCATGGCTTTGCTCCCCAGAGGGCTGCAAGCCCCCGTTACATCTGTGGAGACATGGCAGAGGGCCTCACGCCAACGTGTGAGACTCTGCTGCCCTCACCTGACCACTCAGCAAAGGGCCACGGGAGCCCTCCCTCCAGCCAAAGACAGACAGTGCGTTCCAGGGCTGCCCACTCGCCATCCTGCTGGAAGAGGGACTGCGTTCCTAGTGTCCTTTAACTTCTCTTCCTGGGGGAAATGTTCTCAACCCCATCCCTGAAGGACCCAATCCCAACCCATTCCCAGAACCCTCAATGTTTGCTTCCTTTCCAACCAGCCTGGCCCCTTGGCTTGGTTTGTTGACTTTCAATTTCTGGGGCATGTATTTTGGTCCGATAACTTAGTCTAGTCTCTCACCTCTGCCTCTCCCCTCAGATTTAAATCTAAGTTACATTTTTCCTTGATTCTGTGACATTTTCATTTGTAACCCTGGAAAGTGAGCTGCTTCTTACAATGGATGGGACATTTTATGTGGCAGTGTGCCCTTCCCCCCGCCGCCCCAGCGGATATTAAATCCAAATGGTGTATCTTCTAACTCAGCGATCATGCTACATTCCCTGTTCCCTTGGGTTTCATCACTAGCCTATATCCCACTGTGGTCATTCTACCTCCTGGCCAGACTTCACCTGTTTCCTCAGAGGAGGTTGCAAACATATGCTCCCAGACAACATGAATGTTGGGAGTAAAATTGTAAGAGCAACAATGAAGCACAGAGTCTGTGTCCCTAAAACCTTAATCTACCTTGTCCACTCAATTAAGAAACAATTATTGGTATTTTGGATTCGGTTAGTCTATTACAATTATATTTGGAGGGCCCTAAATGGCGGGCTAGGGTTTGCAGACACCCAAATACTTTATGCTCATTTAAGAAAGTTAGGAAATCTGCTCAAGTCATAGTGCCAGATATCCTTACATACAGGTTTTCTTTGGCAAAAATAATAGTGACAAGAACTGCCCCCATAATTAAATCTTATCCAACCCTAAAATATCAAAAAGGCAGGCAAATCTATGCTGACGTTGGAAGTGAAGTAAGGTGATAATAATTAAGTTTTTACATATAGAAGGTCCACAAGAAATGAGTGACAAAAGCAAAATGTTCCAGAAAAATAATACACTGCCACAGAGCTCAGGGACATGGCCATCTTTCTCTGCTCCCTGCCTTTTTCCCCACTATTCCGGTGGTACATTCTATTGTTTGGATTAAAAAGGCCAACCAAAATTTGCTACAAACACCCAGGCTTTCCTATCTTTATGTATGTCCCACTCCTCTTCTGTAATATCTTCTGCTATCAATTTTTCAAGCCCCACTTAAATACATCAAACTCCATAGAACCTTCCATGATCCACAGAGTCAAAAAGAATTTCTTCCTCCCACTGAAACTCTTTTATGATGAGACTCTAATATATGACACATGCATTCTCATTACATACCACATATCGAGTCAGCTGGAGCCAGCTAGCAAATATTTATTGATTAGATGAATCACTCGAAAACATTTCTAAGAATGCTATGCTAACACTGTAGTTATTTCTCTAGAACAAAATAACATAGACCAACGTGTATTTCCCAAGTAGCAAAAAGACTGCCTGAGGAACATTTTCTAAAAGAAACAAGTTGCCCCCATCTATAGTACGGTATTTCCTCCACTACTGAGGAAAGACCCCTCACGAACAACGGAAGGCCTCTCATTTCACTGTGGCCACGGCCTACACCTTCTACGTGAGCTCAGAGTGCGTGCTTTACACAGAACTACCATGCTTCTTTATACAACACCGCACTGACGTCAGTGGAATGTTGGGGGTTACGCCCAAGAACAGCCCGTGTGACACAGGAATCCAGAGTCTGACAGAGTTTGGAAGGAAGAGGTTCGGGGACTAGCTTCTGAGGACACTCGAGAGCTCTCCTGTGTATGTGAAATGTCAGGTAATCGCCATATTATGGCTCTTGCCAGAAGACGGGGAGTGGCATGGGGACAGATTCCCTCTGGCTGTGAAACTACACTTTCTCCCCCCTTCTCCTCTGTGAGCAGGGGGTGAAGCTAGGCCAGTTCTGGATCAGCGTTACCCCTTCCCGAACTACTAACTATACTATTCTGACTCCTTTCGCATAGCACTAGTGTATCAGTGCCTGCAGAACCCTGTTCTCTGGGCTAGCAATGGCACATGGCACCCTCCTAGGTTGACCGGCCACATTCCCTGACGACTAAGGAGACTGTTCTAGGAGGGAAGGTGTATGTGCGTATACGTGTCTGTATGTGTGCCTGCATGGGTGTATATGACAGGAACAATTCTTAAGTGTTATTTTCTCTAGTAATACATCCCATCCAAATTCTCGCAACAATACATACATAGAAGAGTCTGACTTACTTTGAATCTGCCATGCCTTTCACTGTTGGAGAAGAAATGCATCTAACTGGTAGATATAACAGTGAAAGACATATAATGGTGAAAGATGGAGAGTTTAGAAGTTGTTTCTGGCAACTTTTTTTCTTATCTTGGCAAGGGTGGCTAAATGATATTTGCTAAAGACAAGAAACAATAAATGATGCCAAAACTCTGGTTTAAATAGTGTATGACAAGTACTATTAAGCTCCAGAATCATGCTGTATCAAGTATTCAAGCTATTAGTATACTAATTACATTGAGCTGCCAAGCTTTGAATAGACACAACACGCCTGATCATTAAGCCAGTCTGTTCTTAACTTGAGCCATAGTAATAACTGAGTCTATGAATAGTATAATCTTCGTAACCTTCCTATTTCACAGGTTTGTTTTTTTTTTTTTTGTCTTAACAGCTGTGACTCTCTTATTTTTTTATGTATTTATTTTTGCTGTGCTGGTGAGCTGAAGTTACGTGATACACAGCAAGACTGGAGAAGAGCAGGATTTCACTAACACACCATTAAAATTGAGTCACAAAGGATTTTACAACTTACAAAATAATAATCTCTTATGCATACGAAAACTGTTATAATGGAGAAAATAATCTCATATGGTTCTCACATGTTTCATATTTTGAACTAAAGTATATTTTTAAAAACAAGATTCTATTTCTTTTTATTATTTGATCAAATAGAAAGTGATTTTAGTATTTCTTTGTAACACGTAAACACTGCATTGCTCATATTTTTGCATTCTAGATTAGAAATTCAACGTCAGACCTTTAAAAGAGATATTAATTTCTCTTTTTTTTCATTAAAAGCTAAGTTAAATGTAAAGCTGAGATTTTTAATGCTACAGAAGAATCTTTTATCTTCAAAAGAGCAAACTGGATGGGGCGCCTGGGTGGCACAGCGGTTGAGTGTCTGCCTTTGGCTCAGGGCGTGATCTCAGTGTTCTGGGATCGAGCCCCACATCAGGCTCTTCCACTATGAACCTGCTTCTTCCTCTCCCACTCCCCCTGCTTGTGTTCCCTCTCTCGCTGGCTGTCTCTGTCTCTGTCAAATAAATAAATAAAATCTTAAAAAAAAAAAAAGAGCAAACTGGAAAATACAACTTTCTTAAGAGAAAAAATATAACACATATTTTAGGAAATTAAACAAGGACATTTTAGCAAGGTATCTTAAACTACAATGGCATATTCATCACCTTGGTCTGATTGGAGGTAGAAATATCAAAGGCATTCTTTGCTATCTTGAACTGCCTAAGTCCTGATTATAATTGGCACTTTATTATCTAAATGTTTAAACTTTCATCCAACTCAGATTCAAAGACTTTTAAAGAACCTGAAATAACTTCTATAGTAATATGCATTTAATTTACAACGAAATTAAGTTCTGATATTTTTCTCTTTTAATATGGTATTTTTATGCACTATAAAAAAATCACAAAACGTCTTAAAAAGAAACAAGATTTTTGTGCTTGATACTATAATTTGATTTTCCATGTGAGTCACCAAGTAGATCCACAAACTGTTTCCAGACCTAGAGCAGATGCTTAAGACAATACCTGTAATGATGCTCTGGGTCAGGCTGTTAAATGAAACCAGAGATGGAATTCTAAACAGAGTTATGACCACAGACATGCAGCCCTGGCTATAAACAACCCCGAATCTGCACCGCACTGTTGCCAACTCTGGGATTCTTCTGGAGAAGAATGGCAGAAAGTGGCAGCAACAGATTTCTTTTCCATGCCCGAAGCCCTAAATGTTAAACTGTTAAGAGATCATCTTGGATCTTTTAGCAAGTCACATAAGCTCTCTAAAAATTGAGTTCCTCAACTGTAAATTAAGGGTGTGACACGAGATCATCCTAAGAACCAAAGTTAACCACAGAGGGAACATTCCCGCTACGAATGAGGGAAGATGTGAGGAGCTCGGCTTATCTCGCAAAATCGCTTTCTCATAAAGGTACAGCTTCCCAGGGCACCTGGGTGGTACAGTCAGTTGAATGTCCAACCCTTGGTTTTGGCTCAGGTCGTGATCTTAATCTCGTGGTGGTGAGATCGAGCCCTGCATCCTTCTCTGTGCTGGGCGCAGAATCTGTTTGGGATTCTCTCTCCCTCTCCCTCTCTCTCTCCTGCTCATGTGCATTCTCCCTCTCTAATAAATAAATGAATCTTAAAAAAAGAAATGTACAGCTTCCCTTTACTTTGAAAGGTGAGCCTGAATGACAGTAGAAAAATCATACAGATCAAAGTCCACAATGGACTGGAAACCTGCATGATTCCACAACTCATAACCAGATGCTCATCAAAGCTGCCCTAGACCCTTACTAGGCAGAGCTGCGATTTGAGGTAATTATGGGCGAAATGATGACATGTCTGTGATTTCCAAAAAAATACTAAAAGGAAACAAAGTGTGGGAGACAGGATGGAATGAGATTAGAAAAACAGTCTGATTATTGGTCACGGGTTTATGGGGTTCATATACTACTCTGTTTTCATGTAGAGGTAAGAAAAATTCCATAATACAATTAAATATATGTTTACAAACACATACATACCAAATGGGGGGGAATCATACTTACAGTTTTTATACAAGACACATGGCAAGGTCCTGCTCTGAGAGATTCTGACTCTGGGTCCAGGGGGTGGCCCAGTCATGTTTTATAAAAAATACTACTACAGATAACCGTATTGCACACTTTGGATGAGACAGCATTAATCTGGTCTTACCCTCATCTTACAGAGGAAAGTGAGGCCCAGAGAGATAAAATGATTTGGCATTAATGTCTCGTTGATGGCAGAGCTAGAACTATAGCCTCAAGCCACATGACTTCTGGTATGTGATGTGGTGTGTGTGCACTTGTGTGTGTGTGTGTGTGTAATATCAATCCCAACTGCAAGTTGAAGGCTATCACAAAATGGTTATTTTTAATGGTCTACAATTTTGTTGTTTTCACCAAGTGTTTCCTCCTGCTGCAATTGATGTGTCTTTAGGACGCGAGAAATTCACATTTGTATCAAAAAATTAATATGCTGTAGTCATTAAAAACATTTGTCTTATTAAGTAGATTGTGTCCCTTAAAACCTGGTTCAAACAATTAATTTATCTAGTCAAGGATGTCTCAATCGCATGAATCCTGATTATATATAGTTAGCATTAATAGCATACAGAATGCTTTAAAAAATATTACCTTGATGAATTTTTATGATCTACAGTCTCTTGTCATTTCCCTCTTCAATGCCTGACAATCTGGCTTCTTCCATCAATAGATACTGACAATGCTTTGGAGAAAGTCAGAAGTGACCTTTCAAATGCAAAATGCACTGGACCTCTGTCCAATGTTAACCTTACTCAACCTCTCTCTAGCATGGGGTACTACTAACCAAGTTCATTTACTTACCTAGTCTCCCTCCCTGGGCTTCTGAGACTCTATAATCTTCCACTTCCTCTGACTTCCTATTATTTCTTGGCCTCTTTTACCAGCCCCTCTCCCATGGCCCACCACTAAACTATTGCTGTCTTTGGCTTCAAGGGCAATCTCTCTGCTAGTCCCAAAACCACACCTCCAGCTTTGGCCTCTTTCTGAGCTTCAGGCCCTTGTAGTCAAAGCACGTTCACACAGACAAGTCAACTACAAATGTCAAAAACTGACTACCTCATCAAAGGCTGTTCCTACCTCATTTTCTCAATGAGAAAATCATTGAGAGTCAAATCAGCAAGTCATTCTAGATTTCTCCTCATTCTACATTCTTCATATCCCATTAGTTTCCACATCTTGTGGGTCCTCCTGGCTTGCATCTAACCCTCCTTCCATTCCCATTGCTGGGTCTTGGCATTGCCCAGGACTGTGTTAAAAGCTATCTATTAAACCCATGTTAGTAATGGCGGTAATGCACGTTCACTGTATTACTACACATTAGCCCAGCACTGGGGTACATATCCTTCTCAGAGTTTTTTGGTGCCCTATAAGAAAATAGAGAATAAGACTAAAGAGACCCAGATTTAAGGTCATCCAGATTGGGTTTCAAATTCCAGCTGCCCACTTCCTATCTAGATAACTTTCAGTAAGTTATTTAAGATTGCTGATGCTCACTTTCCTCATCTATAAAAAAAAAAAAATGAGACAATAAAACCGTATACTTCAATTAAACTCCTCTATCTATTAAATGAGATGATGTTTGCAAATGTTTAGCACTATGCCTGACCTCATGATAATTATTACCCCTTACAAATATGGCAATATTCACTAATTTGTAACTTTTCTTTAACAAACTAAGAGTATCTTCCAATGTCAATATATACACTTGTATTCCCATGATATTTCACTACATAAATATATTATAACAAATGTAACCAATTGTATCCTTTTGGGCTACTTCTAATTCTCGCCAGTATCAAGAATATGGCAATGAACTTAAGCATAACTCTTTACATATTCATCTTATTACTCCCTTTGAAGGAATTTCTGAATTCTATGAGGAGCATGGTTTTCGGGTCTTTGCCACATGCCAACTGCTCTCCAGAGGGATTCTACCAATTTATGTACTCCCATCAGCGATGAAATTTGCTGGCATCTCCCACCTAACCTCCTATTTTTCACTGCTCCAAACTTTCCTTCGCCTGACATCATAGCAATGACTTTAAAATGCAAATATAGGGACGCCTGGGTGGCTCAGTGGGTTAAGCATCTGCCTTCAGCTCACGTCATGATCCCAAGGTCCTGGGATCAAGTCCTGAGTCAAGCTCCATCCCCAGCAGGGAGTCTGCTTCTCCCTCTGCCTGCTGCTCCCCCTGCTTGTGTGCACATGCGCTCTCTCTCTCTCTCTCTCTCTCTCTCTCTGACAAATAAATAAAACCTTTAAAAAAAGGCAAAAATAATCCTGTAACTCCTGGAGTCAAGACTTTCCTCAGAACAGAAGCCTGGCTCCCGCCAGAACCCATTCTGGCCTTCCTTCTGCCCCTGCTCCTCCATGCACCTCAATGGCCCCTCCAATCTAATTTTCCCACCAAACACCCTCAAACATCTCTACTTACTTTTCTAACACAAATCTCACACTCAATCTTCCTGCCCCTTCCCTGTTGAAGGGGTAATTCCATCCTTTCAATTTCTTGGGCCAAACACCTTGGAGTCACTGTTTACTTCTTTCTCTTACAACTCATATCATTTCGACTCGAAGGAATTCTAATGGCTCTAACTTCAAGAGACAGAGAATCTGACCATATCACCTCCACTGCTAATATCCTGGTCTCTCACTTGGATTAAGACATGAACCTCACCCTCTTACATGGTCTCCCCATCTATGCTGGCTCTCCTAGAGTCTATTCTCAACCCAATAGTCCAAGGGAACATTTTAAAACATAGATTTTCAAGCTTTTGCTCAAATCCTGCAATGGCTCCACTTCACTCACGATAAACTCAAATTCTTAAAGATAGCCTATGTAATCTATTGGTCCAATGGTCCCTGCGATTTCAATCTCATACTGCCGTCTCCCTTGCCAGCTCCAGTCGGGTCACAAAGCACTCCTTGCTGGTCCTCAAATACCTCAAGCAAGTTTCTGCCAAAAGGCTTTTGACAGACTATTCTTTCTGTGCTTCCTGAGAAATACATCCAGCTTGGCTCCCTGTCCCCCCTTCCCATCTTCATACAAATGAATAATACCTAGACCACCCAACTGAATATTGCAAGGGGCTCCCTCTCTCAATTCCCTTTTGGTGGGCTATTTTTATTATTTTTAGAGCACTTACCACATACTATGTAATTTACTTATTAATTTTTAGTTATAGAATTTCAGCTGCACAAGAACAGCAATCTTCATCTATTTTGTTTAATAATGTATTTCAGGTGCCTAGAACAGTGCCTGGCACATGATAGCCATACATTAAATAGTTGCGTAGCAAATAAATAAAATAACCTAGGCGATTTTATGCTCCATAATCTCATGCTACACATTCAAATGATTTGGGGAGGGGGGAGAAGTAAAGAAACATAAACTAACAAGACCAAATGGGACTGGGAGGCTAATCACAAAGCAGATGGCCCATGTTCTATCCAATAACATCACTGTTGTTGCTCTGTAATTGTTTTCTGTGTGTTGTTATTCTCCCTATTAAAATTAAAGTACCTTCAACAAAATTCTGGCAAGTGACTGAAATTTTTCAAACAAAAGGACATCATGGGTCATGATTACCTAGGGGTTACCACTCTGCCAGGAAGCTTCCTCTACTATTGATACCTCTCTATGCAATTTTCTGCCTAAATAACACCTACGTGTTCTTCACATCTCAGCTCTACTTCCCAGAGAAGCCTCTCTGATGCCCACTTCCTGATTTGTAGCCCAGGGCACCCCGCTCAGGCTTCCGTCACACCGGTGGTGGCTGTGAGCTCAAGCCTCTGGGCCACTCTCCCAGCTCCCTGTGGGTGAGCACCAGCCTTCTCTGTCTGTGAACACCTGACAGGGGTGGGGGCTCCGTGCCAAGGAGGCAGGTAGTAGCATCTCATGAAAAGAAACGCTGAATTTCTCAGAAGAGAAACACAGAACTTAGAGAGACTGAGTAACAGCTAATCCATGATAAAATAGAGATTTAAATCCAGGTTTCAATCCCAAGCTTTCAAATGACAATATGGCGTCGAACTAGTACAGGGATAATTCGCAGGCCAACTAAGAAATCCAAGTTAACACAAATTCTCTGTAAATAACAAAATCAAGTCAACATTTCATCTCCAAAACACAACTTTTAAATTTTTTTGCCTGAGGTTTTGTTATTTAAAAGGTACAGGGTAAATGTGTCCTCAGATAGATAACGTACCTCAGAGAATCACGGTATAAAAAAGACGGGGCTATAAAGTCAACTAAGTTAATATGAACAAGCAGAGCTACGAAACATGATGATATTCACATATTTGTAATGGTTTAGAGGAAATAAAATGTTCTAAGTTAAGCAAAAATGGCATGTCAAAGATCCTTTCTAATGTATGACATTATCAAGCCCTTTCTCAAAAAAATGTAACACTAGCTACAATTCCCCTTTATTAAATTTTACGTTCTTAAAGATACTTAAAAATGGACCAAAAATATTTCATTCCAAAAAACGTTATTTTGTAATTGTGAAAGCCATAATATAGAATATATTTATATACTTTTTACAACGACTAGATCCCTAAGTAGGCCAAAGCCAAAGCCAAAGCCAAAAAAAAAAATCACAAGCTGATAATTGTATTTCCATATTATTCCACAAGATGTCAGCATGTAACTGAATAACTTCAATGGTGGTGCTGGTGGGGGGGGGGGTGTCTCCACCGTAAACAGAACAATAGAAACCCTTTCATTTCAGGATTTCAAGTTAGAGCTTTGGTAACTCACTTCATAGATGTGTTTTTACGTATATTATTTTAAACCTAATTCTTAATATACTCTTACAGCAGTTCATAAATGCTGATATGTAGATATTTCTTTTTTGAAACATTTTAATTTTCTTCATTCCAACATAAATCTCACCAAATTCTTCTGGTGATCCAATGAAGAACCATTTCCGTACCTCCTGAAACCCGGGAAGGATCCTAGGCGTAACCCAACCATTGACCTATATGTTTTTCTGAGTTAGTTCTTTTTCCCCATTTTACAGATGAGAAAATTGAAGAAAACAGATGAGTGGTTCACACAGGGACTCTTTACTCCGAAGAGATTACACATTCAGTGGGCAACTGCAGTCTCCACAGAGTCCTTTGTGTGTGTGGGGGGGTGGGTGTGTGTTGAGACGTTCTGGTCTTTTCTTTTCCTTTGTTCCCCTTTAACAGCTCATATGCTGAGTCACCAACACCTGAGCAACCGTTAATACTGATCATTAGTAGAAGCACAGTTACCCTTATTGAGGCTTTCAACTTATAAGTAGTACCAAGGCCCAGTAAGTGTGTAGAAAGTCCTACCACTACAGAAACATATGAAACTCTTTCTCGTGTGTGTGATAGTAAAAACAGCACTGAATCTGCATAAATACATATCTTCAAGTTTTTCTTACATCACTTGTACTCTTATCTTGCTTTTCGTATTTTTCTCGGTCATAAGCCATTTTCTTCAGCAATTTCTTCATGGCTTTTTTATCTTTTTTATGATTTTCAGTATTTTGCTTCCTCACTTGGTTGACAATAAACTTGGGAATCTACGGAGAAATAAAATTAAGTTTGGGGAGGAAAAAGAAGTGGCACCATTTTTGAACTATGGAAATAATTATCTTTATGTTTTAAATGTGGAGAGAAGTAAAGGTTTTGGCCATCTCATAAGACTATGCTATTTTACATGCACTATTCATTAAATATGCAAAAAAATGCATCGTATTATTCATTCACCATGAGTACAGAGCGCACACACGAAGTAATTTACCTCCCATTGTGTAAGCGAGGTTCAAAAAGAGGCCTGGTGAAGTTCAAGGACATAGTGGCCATCTTCTATGCCTTATACGCCAAGATTAGAGACTGCTTGACGTGACTGGCATTAGAGGCCACCACCCTGATGGTTGGTCCCTTTAGCAGCCACCTGTCCACAACCTAGCCTTTCGTTAACCTGCAGTCCCTTCTAAAAACCAGCCTCACCTCAAAAGAGGAAGAAAAGTTCACCGATAAGAGCTGACAGGTATCTAGCAATAATCTAGGAAAAACTGATCCTCAGAAATTACATTAGCAAAAATAAAATATTTTAGGAGTTACCCAATTGAAACACCGAAATAATGCTGGTATTTAAAAAATTGAGATTTAATAAGTGGACATTAATTTTTTTTATTTTAATTCCAGTGTAGTTAACTTACAGTGTTATATTAGTTTCAGGTGTATGGACATTCATTTTTCCAAATTGCACTGAAAATTACCTCTATTGGTCCCCTTTTTATAGAAAATCTAACCCTAAAAAGACTTTAGAAATTAAGTATCACCACTCATTAACAGAGCTTAAAAATATACACTTACTGTCCACAGAAGTTGTTGATGCTTAATCATTAAGTGCATGATACTAGCTGTCCCAGCCGCCATTACAAATTCTCGCTGTTCGCTGGACTTCAAACCCAACGTGTGACACATGAAGAGATTCGGGGCCATGACCATTGCTACATTCATGGTTGTCATCTTATTTTTCTCTCTATTGTCTATTACTCTTTGGAGAAAGTCAAGCAGGGCCTGGAACAGAAATGACTCTTGGAGATTTGTGTTTTCATGAAGATAAGAGATTAAAGCACTGTCGCATATGGGATTTTTACTTAGTTAAAAACAAGCAAGTTATGCATAATAACCACAGTCGGCTAGCTACATTCAGTGGGCCTTGCCATCAAAGCTTCTCCGTTTGGTTAGCACCCTGAGGTGGTGCTTTGTTCTGTGAAGGGCTATGGCACAGGGGAATGAGGCAGACAGCACACACATCTGAACTCGGCAGTGGGGAGAGGAACGGAGAAGACATAGAGCCTACAGGAGCTATGGGGCACTGAAAAGCAGTTTCAAATAGCCTACAAATATTCACTTGCTTCAGGAAGTGCTTCACTTCTATCTTTAAGAATTAAAATTTAAAAAAATTCCCCTTAGAAAGGCTCATCTAACCTCAGTTTCATGTGCTTTAAGGTACTCAATAGCGAGCGGACATGAGATCTAAAAAGAATGGAGACTGTCATGTGGAGGAATGAGGGGAGGAAGAGAGACCAAGAGAAGAGTTTTTAAAAACTGAATGTGTAGGGGCGCCTGGGTGGCACAGTGGTTAAGCGTCTGCCTTCGGCTCAGGGCGTGATCCCGGCGTTGTGGGATCGAGCCCCACATCAGGCTCCTCCGCTATGAGCCTGCTTCTTCCTCTCCCACTCCCCCTGCTTGTGTTCCCTCTCTCGCTGGCTGTCTCTATCTCTGTCGAATAAATAAAATCTTAAAAAAAAAATTGGATTAAAAAAAAAAAACTGAATGTGTAGGGGCGCCTGGGTGGCTCAGTCGTTAAGCATCTGCCTTCGGCTCAGGGCGTGATCCCAGAGTCCTGGGATCGAGCCCCACATCAGGCTCCTCCGCTGGGAGCCTGCTTCTTCCTCTCCCACTCCCCCTGCTTGTGTTCCCTCTCTCACTGGCTGTTTTTCTGTCAAATAAAATAAAATAAAATAAAATAAAATAAAATAAAATAAAAGCTGAAGAACCTAAAAAAAAAAAGAAACAACAAAACTGAATGTGTAAATAAAAAGGAACTTTTCACCAGAACAAGCTGGCTTATGCTCATTTTGATACCACCCACCTCCCACCTCTACTGCCAACGCTCCTGTGTGCTCTGAGCCTGCCCTCTGTAACAGCCACAGGCAACTTCGATCGCCCTCCTCCTGACAGGACTTAAGGCTTTAAGTTCTTTTTTGCCTTCTTCCTTGAATTAATTTTGGTCTAGAACAGTAACAACAACAAGTATTCGACGTTCTCTGTGAGTGAGGCATTGTTTTAAGCACATCCTCGACATTATCTCACTTAATCCTTACTGGAGAGAGAGGCTGTAGTCATTCCCATTGTATAGATGAGGAAACAAGGTGTAAGAGAACTTAAGTAACGTACCAGAGATCATAGAGCTAGCGAATGGTGGAGAAGGTCTATTGGCTTTTGTTTCTGAACTCTTAACTACAAAAAGAATGATGTTTTCATATTTAGCTTAAAATCCCAACCTGAAAGGGGTCAAATAAACTATACTGAAGTAGAAAAAGAAAAAAACAAAAAGAAACTGTTCATCTCTCACAAGATTTAGGGGGAAAAAATTCCTGGGTTAACCGGTGGATCTTAAATCAAGGTTAGCTGCTATATAGACTTCAAAAATTTGAAACAAACTAAAGGCACAGCCTCAGTATCTAACAGTAAGATTTATGTATCTAATTTCTGGTACAGCTCTCAGAAAGTTAAATTGCAATCCAAGCATAGGTTATATAGTAAGAATACCTTCTCAAATGAGGACAAAGATTAATTGGTGAAGTTTGGGGAAAAATTTTTAATTTTGTTCCAGAGACCAGAATAATTATTCAGGGACCAATGTATCTCTTTCTTTACAAAGCATAAATTACAGAGATTAGGTAATAAACCACTTTAATTGGGTGCACATATGCAATAAGATTATTCAAACCATTACTATCATATTAGAATGTGTGTGTTTCTGTGTATGTAGATATGAAATTAATAAAATGTTAGCCTTGCCTTTCCTGAAAGCACTTCATCTTCAGATATATTTTCTCTTTACCCAAAATAGAAGAACTGACCTTTTTAAAAAGTATCGGGACTCCTCGGTGGCTCAGTCGGTTAAGTGTCCCACTCTTGATTTCAGCTCACAGTCATGAGATTGAGCCCCAACGCTGAGCTCCACGAGGGGCATGGAGCCTGCTTAAGATTCTCTCTCTCCCTCTCTCCCTGTGCCCCTACCCCCACCCCTAAAAAAAAAAAAAAAAAAAGTATCTACCACTAGTCTGGTATTACATAAGTCTCACTGGACCCACTCCCTGAAAGCCAGTTTGAATCCCAGCACAGTTACTTATTTGCTAGGTGAGATCTTAGGGTAACCTTTGACATCTCTGCCCTTTAAAGTGTTATTACTCGTAAAACAGGAATACTAATCTCCCAGACTGCCAGGACTGAGCAAGACAATGTATATAGCTAACTTCCTAAAAATAAATAAAAATAGATAAATAAACACCAATAATTATATTAATGCGGATCTCCCAACTGCTATCTTGATACCGGTCTTCATTAATCCTCCAAGTCAAAAGTAGTTATGATCATGATCCAAATATACAATAATCCAAGGTCAAAAAAAAAAAAAAAAAAAAATCCCAGCCAAGCAGTTTGCCCAGACATCTGTCTCTTTAGGCTTAAAGTAGGACATGGTGCTTCACGCAGTGGCTCCTAACCCTTCGATGTGCTGTAGTAGGAGTCTACAAAGGTCATGCACGTGATCCCATTCCTCCAAACAGCAACTGAAAGAGTGATACCACGCTCGTAAAAATTGGAGAAGTTTGCATTAAGCTTCCTGAAATTACCTTGTAATAAGAGTTTTCCTTCACTCTGAACTAAATGTAAATGGTTTATTTTCTTGTACATATGGTATTCCGGTTTCAGTGTTTCTATTATTAGAATTCCCGTCTGAAACATTCGTCAAGGCTAGCTGATTAAGCTCTTAAATAAAGCTGACTTACTTATGACATTTACATTTTTTTGCGTTTTCCAATTTTTTATCCCAAGAAAGTATTTCCTACTTGATTTATAAAATTGTACTCCCAGTAACCTTATATGCAAAAATTAAAGCTATTCTAAAATTTAAAAAAATATATCTCTTCAAACAGAATTTTCAAAAGACCGTGCCTGGGACTCTGAAGGCAAATTCCAAAATTGAGTTGTAGACCAGCCTTGCCCAATAGAAACCATACTGGAATAAGTGTTTCCTCTCACAATTATTTGAACTCATTTGCATGCAGACATGTTTGAAGTAAATCGTGTGTCTTTCAATGCCTGCCTTATACTGGTCATTCACAGAGCCATCACAGACAGGTACCTCCATGTGAATAAGAAAAAGATGGATTAAATTTCTCTTTTAGGACTGTGTGTCAGGGCACAGCTGACAAACCGACTGGAAATCAGTCCCCACGCTGTCCTATTTCAGCCACAATCTACCCTTACACAGCAACCCTGGTCATACAATGTTTAAATGTAACCCTTTCTGGAGCTGGCCTCTGTCTCCAAAACAACACAACACCTAAGGCTGCCTTCTCAGCCTGTAACAATCAGTGAAGCAAAAGACGTTTTTTTTTGTTTTTTTTTTTTTTTCTTCCTGACTTAGTAAAGGGAATAACTCTTTGGAAGTTCTCCTGTAGAGATGCAGGGATTTTACTCCAGTAATCCTCATAAACTCTTTCATCCAGAAAAGTTGAGTATTAACATTCATTCCATAGGCATGAAAAAATATCACCTAGTTTCAGTTCAAGGAGTCTTAATGAGGTACAGGAAAAACTTTCAAGATTTACCAACTGGTTTTGTTTTCTTGACACGAAATTTCTTGGCATGATTTTTCATTTTAAATAGAAAGAAATGTAGGGGGTAAAGGGGCAAGGGTTCTCTACCATTAACTTTATAAAAACAATTTTTCAGGGCAATGGCAAAACTTAAGGTAAATACTCTTCCTAAATTCTATTTTAGAAGTTTCCTTTTTCTTTCGTAAGTTCATAGCTAAACCTTTACAACTACTCTAAAAACTTTTGCTGTTAAGAAAATAAATCAATGTGGAACAATCCACTGATTATTATAAAAGCCTCTGACAATGCTTATAATAAATGGTATTAAATCATAGACCAAATCACTTTGAAATGATGATGTAAATCAAGAACTCAGGGTGAGCCCTTGGAGAAATAACTAGAATTTGTTGGAGTTGGTCTATCTTTTGGCTAACCAAACATCTCAAAATCATCATCATGACTTCTTTCAAACTCTACTGCTTACAACTACAAATATATCTTTAGGCAACAGTAGGTTTTACTGGATGAGCCTTACAATTTTTTTTTTAAAGATTTTATTTTTATTTATTCGACAGAGATAGAGACAGCCAGTGAGAGAGGGAACACAAGCAGGGGGAGTGGGAGAGGAAGAAGCAGGCTCATAGCGGAGGAGCCTGATGTGGGGCTCGATCCCATAACGCCGGGATCACGCCCTGAGCCGAAGGCAGACGCTTAACCGCTGTGCCACCCAGGCGCCCCTTACAACTTTCTTTTTAAACATCCATTTTTCAACTTACTACATGCTTTTTAAAAAAAATTGCAAAATGTAGAAAAATAAAAAGGAAAAACCAAAAGTACCCCTGTTTCTATGAAAAAAAAAAATGAGCCTCACTCCCTGGTTTTGGTAGAAGCATTGCAGCAAAAATCAAACACCTGATAATACTATCAACGTGACCAGCCTTGTAAATACACTAACAAAGAGTTAAAAACTTCCACCATCTATCTTTAAAAGTCAGTCTTCTCTTCATAGACTTAACTAAGGAACATTTCCATGAAAACATCACAGTGTTTTGCGACCAACAACAAGCAATGGCTCTGCTGAGTTCGGAGGGATATTTAATGTAAATGAATCCGCTGACCTTAAGCATGTCTCTGTTTGCATCAGGCAGCAGGATGACAAGAAGGTTCAAAGCCTGGAGTTGTTGCTTCCTGGTTGGAAGATCTGCAGACAGATTAAATAAATCTGAACTCCTTTTCTTTACCACACATTTTTTTAACTTCTTTTTTATCATTTTGTAAGAAAAAAGTTATTTGGCATAAACATCACTGTGAAATTTAAGACACAACAACTGAGCAGCGAGCATTCTTGAGAGTGTGTTTGAGAGAGATCAGGAGAAGCAGCTGCCGAGCTAGAGCTTTCTCTCGGAATGCTCACTTCCAACTGTGATCATATGATGAGCGGCCTTATGTTTGCAGACACACAACAGTGCTTTGGAAATAATTTTAACTTCTGTGTGATAATTATTCCCCAGTGAAGAGACACAGAAAGTTGGCCCTTCCACGGTATGGTGTCAGGGAGCGTCTGCAACAGTGAAGGTTGTTTCTTCACTGGTGAGTGGACAAATCACGTGGTGAGAGTCCATCAATTCCAATGGGAAGACGTAAAACGGAGCCTGGAACACAGGAAGTGTTCTATAAATGTCTGTGGAATGAATCAGAACACCAACCAGCAACGGCTGAGTCGAAGAGGCACGTGATTATCATTGATAGTTATGATTTTTAGTGACCCTTGACCCATGGAAGTAATACTCATGGATATTTGGAGTCATTCTGGCATTTTGTTCTTTAGGAATCGATTTGTCCTTGCATCCGTATCCAAATAATGTATGCAAAACAGCATGACTTAACTATTCTAAATATTTTAAACTCAAGATCATTTCAGTCATGTCTCCCTTAGAAATTCTGAAGAAATGATATGAGATGACACATGGGAATCATCTCAATATTACATGCTTTAAGAATAGCCTGGAAAACAATGGAATATTACTCAGAATAGGCTGGACATGATGGAATATTATTCATAAAAAAAGAAATTTTTCCATTTACAACAACGTGAATGAAACTTAAGGGCATTATACCAAGGAAAATAAGACAAAGACAAATACCATATAATTTCACTTATATGTGGGATCTCAGAAAACAAACAACAAAACAAAACAAAAAATAAGTTCATAGATACAGAGCAATTGGTAGAAGCTGGGGGGGAGGGGAGTGGGCAAAATAGGTGAAGGGCGTCAAAAGGTACAAACTTCCAGTTATAAAATAGTTAAGTCATCGGGACGTAACGTACAGCATGACAACTACAGAGAATACCAATATGTTGCATATTTGGAAGTTGCTAAGAGAGTAATCTAAAAAGTTCTCATCGCAAGAAAAAAAAATTCTGTGACTATGTGTGGTGATGGGTGTTAACCAGACTTATTGAGATGATCACTTCACAATAGGTACAAATATTGAACCATTCTGCTGCACTTAATGTTGAAGGTCAATTATATCTCAATTAAAAAAAAAAATTAGAATAGCCCGGAACAGTCCTGGTGGCCATTGTAGCTCACCATAATCACCAATAGTGGCACCCCTTCCCTCTCAAAGTGCCCCAGTTGGGAAGTTAAAGATACAGTCTTTACCATACGGTGATGCCATGTTTCCTTTTTTGATGGCCTCTAGACTAAAAGGAATAATTACAGCAGTACATAACCCTTGTAAGATCTCTGTGCTCACTGGAAAAGAATCAAGAACTATTCGAGACCTTAATTTGGAGCTTGCCCAAGACCACAAAATGGCAAAGTAGAAGAAGTCTGTAGCCCTCCTCCAAGGAGACAGCCAAATAATTTGTTCCATGTTTCTGCGTGGCAATTTCAGAACCTAATGTCTCAGGAAATAATCACAGACTCTGCCCCATCTCCTTGTGCGTTTATGATAACTGTTAATCCACAGCTTCCCCAGTAAGTGTTGCTTTTAACGCTTGGCAAGAAAAATGTATCAGATCTTACGTGACTCATTCTATTATGAAAGAAATGTGAAGTTCCAGGTTTTAACAAGAAAATATATTGTACGGCTTAATGGGCATACAATTAATCTGTACCTGACGAGAACATTCTGTCATCCATTTACTCAGAGACGTGTATTTATAAAGGAAAAGGACAACAATGTAGGTCATGTGAACTGTCGTTGACAGAGAGTCAATACGTCTCTCCGAATATATCTGGTTATATTCTTTGCGAGGCAAAGTGTCATTAAAACAATTAATATGGATGGCACAGCACCAGGGCTGCCTCAACGAGAGATGGCACTTACGCTGGACGGCTTGAAAGGCTCTGAGATACTCCACACTGAGCAGCGGCTGGGGCAGCTCCCGGATGAACAGCTTCAGCAGGCTGGCCGCATCGTGCTGTTTGACGCTTTCCCAATTGAAAGTCCCTTCATAAAACTTCGCTTCCAGTTCTTGGCAAAGATTCTAAAAGGCAGAAGAAGAGGGAAAAAAAAAAAAAAAAGCTACAAGTGCACTTTTTTTTTTTCCTGCTGAGAGTGTGATACACTTCCCACTTTCCAAGAGAGTCTACTCTTTAGAAAAGAATCTGAAAGTACTAAAGGCAACTCTTCTCTGTCACTCAGAAAAATACTACTTGGCCACAGGTACTCCGCCAGTGACAAATTATAGCCAAGGCCACAGACTTCAAAAACTGGTATACATATTTTCCTGAATCCGCAGCAGACCTTAAGCAGTAAAGGTTTAATCGTGAAAAGATGAGTTAAAATCGACATTCCATGTAGGGGTTTTACTTCAGATGCTATGATTTTTCATTCAATTTTAAAAATCATCTTTTAAAAAGTATGTTTGAAATTATTTAGAAGTACATTACATAACACAATACATAATCCATCTCTAGGCCTAAAGCAGGAGGCTACCTCTGATTAGTCACCTCTGGGAAAGGGAAAACCAAATTCCACAGCAAATGAGGCCTGAAAATACATCAATACCCCTGTCTCAGGTGCATGAGCCATAAGTGGCACAGCCGTCCTGCCACCAGCTGCAGAGAACAGGGTGAGTCCAGGCAGAATTACAAACACCCAGTTTGTTTACCTTGAGGACTCTACAAGATTTGCCAGACAAATTATTAGTAATCAATTTAGTTTCATAATTACTATTTTCCACAGGCCTTTTCATTGTGGCATAAATCTTATCAGGTTAGAAATCCTTCCAAGTTTCTGTCAGTTCCTCCATTATTTTAAACTGTTCTCCCAAAGAATGTTCTTCGTTTTTCTCGTGAGGTGAATTTATTACACTTTCTCTTCCCCCACACAACTTCATCCACTCCTCCAGTTATTTATGTAATTGGTAAAATACATAAAGGTGAGCCTAGAAATGGGGGGTAAGGGAGAGAGAGGTAAAGGGAGAGGAAGACGGAGAACAAGGAGAGGGAGAAGGAAAAAGGGAGAGAGGGAGGGAGGGGGGAAAGAAGGAGGAAGGGAGAAAAAAAGAAGGGGGAGGAAGGGGGAAAGGAAAGAGAAGAGTACAAAGAATTTGGTGGGGCAGGGGAGAAAGACAACCAAAAATTTTGCATATTATCTTTAAATTATTTATAATGGACCAGCTGCTGCATAATATGGGCTGTGACAACAGGCCAGGTTGAAGAGTTGAGCCAAAAGAATTCACTTAATTGACCTTCTTAGAAATTACATTTAGTTGAACTCATGCTTCTGCCAGCTATCCAGTCAGAATGTAAAATACACATTCTGTTCGCCACTGCGTACTAAAGTAAATGTGTTTATGACTCTTAGGAGTTGGCCCTCACAGTCTGCTAATTAGTGCTGTGACCAGTGGACTGAGAAGGGGTATTCTTGCCCATGCGGGGAATATGAAGTCACGTGACCTGTTTCTGAGGGATTCAGTCTCTGTAAGAGAATTTGCCTCTCAACAGAACTTATCTCAGAATCACACACAATGCCCATGCTTGACTGTGGGTAAAATTGCCCTAAATGTTAGCAAATGGAGTGAGACAATGGCCGCTTATCAAACTTACATGGGCCCCAAAATGGTTTCAGGGACCTCTGTGAACCGGACACCAAACCCAGGGGACACAAGCTGAATGAAATTTGTCCGCAGGGTATATCAGGTTACTCGAATCCGATTAAACTGAGATCGCCCTATGCAGTAAGAGCCAAGTAGGCCGAAACTAGCATCCCACATCGAGGAACCTTACCAAATAAGCAGGTGATGTAAACCGTGTGATGTCTCACTAGTAATTGCCATCCTGGCAGCCCCACAGCCAGTCCCAGGCAAGGAGCGTGTGCACCCACCAACAGTCACTTCTCCCTGATCCAGCTCTAAAAATGTCATATAGAATAAGTCTTAAGGAAATGGACAGAAAAGATCTCTTCGCCCTATCCTATTTTCGCCTGGCTTTGCAAAGTCAGGAAGACAATAGACTGGATGTGGGCAATGATTTGTGCCACCTCGGTTGAAAGCTAACGCTGAATTGAGAGGCTCCGGAGGCTGTTAATGGCTGCTGACCGAGAACTTTTCCTAGATACGTTTTCCAGATAGAGCTACAATTCCAAGCACGAGGCCCGTGTAAAACGCAAATCCGCTGGGAGGCTTATGTATTATGCATCATCTGTAGGGTAATTCTACCTTTGCCATGCATTTGCTGGATGCTTTATTCCCCAGAGCAGGGGCTGGGCAACAGGGAGAAAGGAGGAAGGTACACAGCGTCCCAAGACAGTGGGAACAAAATGCCAGCTTGCCAGGAAAGGGGGCAGGCGGGAGGGAGAAAGGGAAGTCTGGGAATCACCTTGCCTCTTTCACAAGCCAGACTCGGTCTACCCTGCGTCGGGTGAGACAGGAACTGCGAAAGTCAGGAAAGGAGTTGAGGCAGTGTCATTTTGCCAGCTCCCATAGACTGGTGTATGGGGACTACGGTCACATCTCCTATTCTGCTCACCTGATGGAGTTTATCATTCTTTTTTTTTTTTAATTCAATTGCTATTACCCATGCTGACTCAATCTATCACCAGTCTCCTACTAATGTTTTGACTCATCGTGTTCTCTTTCCATCACAAGGATGGAACAACTCTTGGCTTTTGCTGGTTTACTTTTGTTCCTATTTTACGTTTGCACAGCAAAGAGATTAAAATCATTTGCTTCTCTATCTTAATGCTACAGCTACAGCTAATACAGTGATTTTGAAGAAGAATCAAAACTTAGAAAAATCAGCAGAGACTCTAGAAAAACTGAATATACACTATGTTCAGAGGTTTTATCATTATATTGTATCTACTTTACTAACAATGGGAAGAAGCGGTGGGGAGGACAAGTTAGCTTTTAAAATGCAAAAGCGTAATTAAACAATACAGTGTTAACAGGATTCGAACCCAGAGATTACCTTGATTCTAATAGCAGCTCCAGGTATTCTTAAAAGGCCTTCCGTTTCCAAACCTCCCTCTTCAATTCGAGAAATCAGCTGTGTGTAAACAGAAGAACAGTCTGACTTGGGTATTTGTAAAAGGTACCATTCCAAATTTAACATCTGCTTCACATATAAATAAATGCAAACTGATTACAATGATGTGTAAACTGGCTTTCACAGCGTTTTGAATGCTCCTGCCCTAGCACTATCCTTTCAACCAGGAAGTCTCATGACTTGACTTCCCATTTAGAAAAAGTTGGGTTTTACTCTCCTTTGTTACAGCAGTGGAATCACTTCACACAACAGCTGCAGTACTCCAAACAAACAGGGACTGGAGATGTTCACTGTGTAAAAGCAACTAAGACCATCGTGTCTTCTGCTTTTCCAGAAACATACATTCTGCAATCAAATAAATCTTATGAAATTCCAGTATTTGCACATTTACATCTCATTTTTAGTTTGAGAGACTTGTTTATGGTATGAAGGGAAAAAAAACCTGTTCGCAAATATTCATTTTTAAGCTTTTCAGCTTTTAGTGGCAAACCAAGATAAAAAACAGTTCTTGTATAGGGCTTCTAAATCACACCTTATACCCAAAGAATATACACAGATCTATCTCCAGAACCGCATTAAAATAACAAAGATTTTTTTTTTTTAATAATGCAGAAACGCACAAGAACGAGGCAAATGGAGAAAACACAATGACATACTGTCGGAAGCTAGGAAGATGATAAAAAAAGTGGTTAGTTTCTTGGCAGAGTGATCTTCCAATTGAAATATGTATTCCCTGGGCAGTGCACAAAGGCTTTACAGGGGGTACTCTGCTATTTTTAGGAAATCAATTTCCTTGTCCTCAGGTTAAATATAACGCAATTACTAGCATCTCATAGGTTTTCCTACTTACTACCTACCCACATTCACCACGGCCTTCTACTTTACAAAAGACAGACCTACTCTTCACTCATCCCCAAACTTACTATAATCCCTCTGCACACCCTAAGGCATAAAATCTTCCAGAGTACCAAAGGATGTAAAATTTTATTTTGTTTTTTTTCAGGGAAACCTCCTTTAATGATTTACCAAGGCTCTATAAACTACAGAAAGCTTACCGTTTCTCCCTTGCTTATAAAAGTGTCTATTAGGAGCAGAGCAAGGTATCATAAAATGAGGTCTTTTGACCTTTGTCTAGATGTTCTGAAATCAGATATACTGTAGTGTGTAGACACTGGAAGATAGGCAATTTTTCTTTAATGACCTCATCTCTCCTATCCCCGGATTATAGCCAAAGAATGCACCGATCTTCAGGGAGTCAGGTAAGAATAAAGCAAAGTGTAGTCTCAAAATTCTCTTAAGGATTTATTATTAGCTAAGGAAAGAGCCATCTTTGTCCAGTCAAAGCAGTGCATGATTTTTAAAAATTCAACTGGAATGTTTGCCAAGACCACATTTTTCAAGTTACACTAGATAACAAACCCACGGCAAAAAACCTTACAAGAATTATTTTAGATTAGATGGGCATTACTCAATAAAGGATTTAAAACCAAACTTATCAAATAATACCTTGTAAAATTTATTCAATGTTGGAGCAATTTTCATTTTTATTTCATCTTATTAAATGTTTAAAACGTTCTATTAGCAAAAAAATATAATTCTATGCTAGCTGCTGGAGCAAATTAGTTTTTAGCAAGACTACATGCCTTTCATTTTCATCAAATACACAGGAAAAATGGATGATTTCTAAACAACTGACTGAGAGTAGGATCTGAATTTTTATATTTATTACTCTCTAATGCGGAATGCTAGCATTTAATAGAGATATGTATATATAATGCCTGAAAGAATGCCATGCGGTTTTTCATATTTCTCACTTTTAAAATAACATTTTTAGTCACATTATATTGTATTACTAAAATATAAATGCTTTATAGCTCTCCCTTTATTTTCAAGACTTAAAAATGGAAAATAACTATATTGTTCTATATATTTTAATCACGCTCCTTTTTAGTAATTTATCTTACAAGAGACATTGCATAATTTGTCAGTAATGTTCATAGCATTTCCTAAGAGAGACCACATATTTACATGAATTTATGAATTGAAAATGAAGTCAGAAGTTTTTGACACAAAGTATCTTTAATTTGGCTGATTAGTCTGACAGTGAGAATAGAATTTACTAATTTGTCAGAATTTTTCTATAGATAAAAATTATTTCCCTCTTTCTAAGAATATAGTTTAAACGAAGTGCCTATGAGCAAAAACAAAACAAACAAGAAAACAACAGATACAATTCACAGAAATTAGATAAGCTTTGCTAAAGCCCTTTTTTGGATATCATTCTTAATAAATGAGTAAGTATAACCCTCTAAAAACAGGTAATAAGCCTTTGGTAAATCAGTGATTCCCAATTCTTTCCTTTGTACAAAATTGAGGAAATACCTAATTGAGGTGACAGTTGATAGAAAAAATATTTTTCAATGCTAGATCACTGTGATTTTTTTTGCTTATAATTCAGAGGGGATGTAAATAGATGAGTGTTATCTAATAGTAAACTCTTCATACTCTCCTCTATTTTTTGTGTGAACGAAAAAGTCTTTAAGGCTATTATCTAACAACTTCAAACTGGTTGGAAGCCCAAGTCTTCAAAATATTGAAGAGACCAGAAAGGTAAAATAACTACATAAATAAAACAATTTCAAGAGAAAATGACACAGGATTGCATGCAACCCTCAGCCTGCCTGATCAGGAGACATCACTGAATATTTGTGGAGATCAAAACTTGCTTTTCACTGATGTGATGGTGAATCTGGTACAGTCGAACGCGACACACCATTGGTTTTTTTGGCCAAACACCAGCTTAGATGTTGCTGTGAAGGTTTTTGTTGTTGTTGTTTTGTTTTTGTTTTGTTTGGTTGGTTTTTTTTTTTTTTAGATGCAATTAACATTTAAATCAATACATTTTGGGATGCCTGGTTGGCTCAGTTGGTTAAGCGTCTGCCTTCAGCTCAGGTCATAATCCCAGGTTCCTGGGATCGAGTCCAGCAATGGGTTCCCTGCTTGGCTTGGCAGGGAGTCTGCTTCTCCCTCTGCCTGCCACCCCCCCCCACTTGTGCGCGCGCTCTCTCTGGCAAACGAATAAAATTAAAATCAATCAATCAGTACTTTTTGAGTAAAGCAAATTACATACTGTGGGTAGGCTTCATCCAGTGGGTTGGCGCCTCAACAGCAAAGACTGAGGTTTCCCAAAGCAGCATCAATTCTGCCTCAAGACTGCAACCCGGAAAGCCTATAGGAGTTTCCAACCTACAGATTTTGGACTCAACACTGCAACATCAACTCTTGCCCAAATTTCCAGCCTCTGGACTGCTCTGTTGCAGCCCCCACAATTGCATAAGCCAATTCTTTAGAATAAATCTCTCTACAAACACGCTGCCATGAGTGCGCACGCACACACATGCACACACACACCCCTTACTGATTCTGTTTCTTTGGAGAACCCATATCTATTTGGAAAGGATGCTGCTGAGATCCTTGCCTTGCACCGTCATCTGTGGTGGTAACGTGCACCTTTTACTTAAATTAATATGAATATATGACCCCCATTTGTCAGCACCTCCCGCTCATCACAGGCACTGTTGACAAGTATCCATACAGATACAAGTTCTATCGGCAGTGGCTGGCAGAGGCTGGTGAGTAGAACTAACTCAGCAGAACAAAGTCCATCAGGAGAAACAATGAGATACATGTTTGGATGTGATGGTGAGCATGAGAAATAATGGAATCAGAGGTGAGCAGATGAGACAGCTAATGACCATTTGGAACAGCAGAAGAATCAGTGCCAAGTAGACTGAGCTTTAGTACCGAATGAGTTTGTTGAGCCAGTCAACTGTGAAAGTTCCCATTGCCATCCTTGCCATCCCTAGAACTTTCAGAAATTGTGATGTGCTGGGGCTGCTGCAAAAAATCCACAGCTTGGGTAGTCCGTAACTGACCTGATGTACCTTCCTCACTACGCATTCCTGGCTTTTATCACGTGTAATCTGTGTTTCTGAACAAGGATGGCTCAGAAATTAGACCGACATTTTTATATTGCTGTAGATAATCCCCTTATGAATAATTGAGTGTTGATGACACCAGTGACTTGATAGTTTAGCAATCACTTTCTAATTCTACTTTATGGTTTCTTTGCCTACTTTGGAAGTAGGCATTGGAAAATTAAATTGGACATCCTCACGGTAAATAGGAAAGCTTGGAAAATACACACAGGCATGAAATATTCATGAGGATTCAATTCCCTAGAAATTTATAAGCAGTTCCCACTCCTGTGTATTACAGAATTGAAATCTCAATTATACAAAGCTAGCTAATATAAGACAGGAAAATGATGCCAGGTAATCACAGTTATAGTAATAACACAGAAAACATCACCATGAAATAAAAATTATGAGCCCTTGAAACAAATTTGCTTCCTGAATAGAAAATCAAAGTACAAAATAAAAGAGTACATCAATTGGAAAACTATATAATAATATTATGAATGCCCAAAAAGAAAAAAACTTCTATTAGTTCAAGTATGTTCTCTCTATGCTGACCCACTTAGGTCTACTTACTTTTTGAAATATCAAGGGTATTCGAGTTCCTGGTACTTTCCTCTGATCTTGTTCTAACAACACTGTCAATGGAATACAAAAAAGGCCAGAATCTGCAACAAAAAATAAAATTTCTTAACTTCCATCCATCTATAAAATATTAATGCAAAAATATTAAGGCATCAGATTTCTGATACTGTCATTCAAATAAGCAACTCTTTATTGAGCACCGACTAAGTGAATGACACTGTCTAGCCATTAGGTCCATACATTCCATAGGAAAATCTTGACCCTGTCTTATAGAGCAACCTAGCAACCTAGCTAAGCAAACGATCGCAAATGATCACCAAAATAAATAGAAAACTTATACTGTCCTATAAGAGAAATAGTGCCATGGGAGTATGTGAAATATGCAAATAATTTACTAAAGGTAATCCAATTAAAAGTTTTGGCTAAAGTAACTATAACTCATCTCTTCCATGCTTAACTGACATTTAACATTCTACAATACAGCAAAACATAAATGTTTGCTTTTTGAGACATCAGTCAACATCATGATCTTGTTCTACAAATGTTTTTCTTTAGAAAATATAGACACTTGGTAATCTTGGATTGAGACTTGTAGTTTCATATAATTGGGAATAAGTCCAGAAGAACTGGAAGGTAATAATTTATAATTTTTCTAAATTAAAAATCATATGCCTTCAGTTTGGGTGCGAGCATAGCTTCTGCTTAGCACCTCCCACCTCCCCCCCAACACTGAATGAACAGTACAGAAGTGTAACACACAGCATCAGGGGAGATATAAATCATCTGTGAACAAGGAAAGGGGGAATTATATTGTGGAATGAGGACACTGAAAACTGGCACTAGAGAGAGATGCCGTTCAAGAGAATACCAGTATCCTAATAATTTGTAGCTTAAGAATTATGAAAAAAAATGTAATCTTCAAAAATGTCAAGAGTCTAGTTTATAAGATGAATATATTAGATGAGCTACAAAAATATTTAAGAAATGGAAAGAAAATCTACTCTTTTAGTAGTTATACTCTTAATGAGAATGGCTTAATAGTTCTCTCTCTGCTAGGAAGCAATTCTAAAACATAAAAAAGCCTTTTTAAGCCATTTTAAAAGTCCTGAGCACTGAGTCACAGCTATTTAAATTATATTTCTATTTTATATTTGGAAAAGGCTTTGTGACGAGCTTCTGAAAAAACATCTAAAGTCTTTCATTATCCATAGTGGCCTTGCAGAAAATCAGAAGCACCATTTAACTCAGAAATTCACCATCCCAAGCCTTAAGCTATAATACTCAGAGGAGCTGAGCACAGAATGAGGTCTTCTGAGGCCCAGCATGGAAGAGAGGACCTTGAGGGAAGGTATACTTCAGTCCTACAGAGAAATTGCCTCTAAAACTTAAATCAGGTGAATATGTGTCTTTATTAACGTTACCATAGCAACTCAATAATCCTCATTCTTGGTATCTCTTTAGGAGAGAACTTAAAAGTTAAGTAAGAGGTCAGAGATTTCTAAACAGTTAAACTTTGTTAAATTAATAGACAATTATCTGGATTTCTAGACCAATAAAATCTTGGATAAAAACTGAGGAGATGTCTGTTCTCTATCATGTTATAAAATATAAAGTCTGTTTATGTAATGGGTAAAGCAAGTTGCTTACAAAAGAAAAACTACATATATACACAATGAGTACAATTCAGTGGTATTAGGCGCCACAATGGCATTATTTTTCTTAATGGAGTGAAGAATGTTTTTGTGAAAGAGTTTCAGGTAGAATGTAAATGAGCAAAGGGACGGGCTACTAACTACTGTATGTATTTCCCATCAAATAAATATGCAAAAGTAATTGACCAGGATCAACTACCTTAAAGTCATTTTTCAAGATCTGATTTTGGAAATAAAGAAGTTTATGCACCAAATGTATCTTTTACACATAGTTTTCAAAGGAGAGTGCATTTAAGATTCCTCAATTCAAAAAAAAATTCTTTAATTCAGAATTTCCTTCCAAGGTAATTAAATATCCGATTATCTCTTTATTTTCTACAGTCTAGGAGAATAGTGCCTGCTTACCAAGTTACAAAATTTTTGAAGGCAATGTTTTAGAATCTGAATTTTAGATGTATTCAAGTGGTGGTTTATTTTGTAGGTGTTTCCCCCTCCCGGACAACTGCTAAGAAGCCAAGTTCATCTTTGCTTCTTTTGAAGTAAATCGAACTGTTTTTCATTCCAAAATTACCTTTTGTTTTGATTTTCACAGCTTTTTGTTGCTTCAATTCAATGCCCCAAATATCACAGAGGGCAGTGAGCTCAATGAAGGCTAAATTGCAGACTTTCTTCATGTCCTGCGGTGCTAGGTCACCAATCCTGGTGGTGCCTGTTTTGTCTTTTGGCAATCTGAAATTCTAAAATAAGTACCATTAATAGAGTAAGGGTTTATAGGGTCTAACCCCATTTTTAGTGAAAGACGACAATACTGTAACTATAGACAGAGGCTGTACTCAGAGTAGTGACCATGAAAGCCACGGCAAAATTGCTCCAGTCAGAAAGAAGAGCCATCTTGTCCTGATGATGGTCCTCAAAGCTGGGGGGAGTCAGTATGTGAAGTCCAACAGACAAGGTGACCAGACTAAGGACCAGGGGTACTAATCCCAGTGGCTAAGAGCACAACAGAGACAGTAAAACTGAAGGAGTCAAAGAGCTCTCGTTACTGACCCTCAACAACAAAGGAAGATTAGGAGTCAAGAGATACCATGAAGAGGAAGAAGAGGAAGAGAAAGAGGAATCGTAGCCATGAGTGAGTACTTAGAACATACAAGGTACCCTTTACCTACGCTGTCATGAATATTATATGTAGAATATGATGTGAAATATTGAATATTTACAATGTAACAAATATTATAATGTTGTCGTAAAACCCCAAATAAGGTAGGTACAGAAGGTCTATATAGCATTGGGGCGACAGGGAGAGTGGAAGGGATAGTAACAGCATGGACTTTAAAAGCCAGAATGCCTACCAGTCATCTAGCTACTGACCAGCTACTAATAATCTGGCAATTGATAGACTACTCTTTCCGTAAAATGTCAGAAAGGGAGGGGGGAGGACAAGAGAAGGAGGGGCACTCCCCCAGCACCTGTATTATGGTTGCTATTATTATTATTTTTGCTGCTGAATAGAGAGACTTAGAGAGACTACTATCACAGGCAGGTAAGTGGTATTTAGTTGTTTTCTGCCTTTCTCAAATATTATCCACTACCTATTCAGCCACTTTTAATTTTAAATATGTTAAATATAAGAAAACAAACCACAAAGTAAAAACATGAATTTCTCTAATACACTGAATACAAATTATAGTCCCACGGTATTTACTGATTACTAAAACTGTGATCGTACTCTACTGGTTTGATTAAAAAAGGTTATAAAGTTTCTATCTTTGGGGTTTACCCTTGACTTTCTCATTTAATGGCCAAGGATGTTCAACTGGTTCCCTTTTATTCCCTTTGCTTTGCTCATTTTTTCACCATAAGATTAACACTTCTGGTCTAAAATCTAGTGCAAAAAACATGTCTTAAAGCAGCAGTTCTCAAAGTCAAGTCCAGGGAACCAAGACAAGGTGACCTAACACCCTTTTTCAAGGAGCCTATGAGGTCAAAACTATTAATAATTAATCCTAAGATATTATTTTCCTTTTTCATTCCCATCCACTCATGACTGTACACTGGAGTTTTCCAAAGGTATAAGATAGGTGCTTTTGCAACAGACTGAATACAGACGTAGGTGTGAGACTCCAACTGACTTCTCCTAAAGTGAGACACTGGCGTTGCTGAAGTATAAAACCATGGCACGCTTCTTAATAATTTGTTTTAAAAATAGGACTATTTTTCATTAAAAAATGTTATTTATGCTAACTGTAATACTGTACTTAAAGTGGATTAATCATTTTTAAATTTCTCAATTTTTAATTTCGAATATGGTAAATATCCATAGGTATAACTGACGTAAACAAAACCTCTACTCCCAGTCTTTGCTGTTTACTTATCACGAGTAATGATTCTTTAGTCTACATATTCAGGTTTCATAGTTCAAGAACACAGGCCAGTGACAAACTTCCATGGAACTCAATCCAATGAAATCCTTCACATTCCAAAATCACATATAGCAGTCTTGTTCATCTCCTCAAAATCTTTCACGAAACCCTGATTTCTGTAGAACTCTGAGTATACCTTCTTTCTTAAGCTACAACATACTTCCACAGAGCTGGAAGTCCAGGGAGACAACAGAGGCCCCGACACTAGGAAATCACGGATTCTTGGCCAGAAAGCTGCATATCTGGGGTTTCGTCAAAGTGCTGGAAGCCGTGGTAGATACTGTCCTCAATACCAACATCCTTCCTGACTGGTGAAACAAAAGCTTTTTGAAGTCCTCCATGCTTTTTAAGAGCCTTAATTGGTTTTGAGACCAAACTGTTTAAACATCATTGTTTTAGAGCATTTTCTAAAACCTACAACTTTTGGTAACTGAGCAGCTAAATCCTTTCCAACAAACTCAACTCTAAAAGAGAACCTCTTTACATTGTTCTTTACAGAAACCTCTTCTATAGAATCTGCTATGATTTCAAAGAGAGTCCACGATAGGAGAAAACAGGTCTTTCTTAACTTTTCGCAATACATTTTTTCCCAATGAGAACATGAAATAAACAGCAATAGACATCATTAAACATGCAGTCTAAATGAATTTCCAGCGTAAGTGTTAATGGGCAGTGCATGCAAGGGGTTCGAAAACATGCAGCCGGACCGCAGGTGGTCCATCCTGTCTCCATCATTTACTAGCTATGCGACCTTTGGCAAATTACATCACCTCTTTGGCAAAATACATCACTCCATCTGTAAAATGGGAATAATGACAGAACCCACTCAGAAAGTGTTATCACTACCTTTCTTTCACAGAGCTTTTTCAAAAATTTCAAGATTTCATGCTTTTCTTCTTCTATTACTGTAAGGCAAGGATTAATGATAAGGCTAATACTCTTATTTGATAAATGGTCTTTTATCCTATCCTGCCAAAGTCCCCATAGATAAGAATTACTACAGCACATTCTCAGTGGGGAATTGAGGCTTACTGAGAGACTAAATATGGCCACACAGCCAGTGACAAAATAAGGATGCAAATTCAGACCTTCTAGATCCTAAATTCAGCAATAACCATTCTGTTCTGCTCCATTTTCTCTGTCCACCACAGCACGCAGGGAGGAATCTGGGTTGATCAGTACTGATAGAGGACTGTGAGCCCCTCAAGGAGAAGAGCCATTGTCTTAATCACTTCCCTATCCCTACTGGACCACAGGCCTGGCACACTGCAGGGGTTCTGTCCCAGGCTATTCAGTGAATGAAGACACACATCCTACAGGAAGAGAAGCACAGAATCAAGCTCAGTGAGGTACGGAGCCACTGGCTGGATGCTTCTCCACTGTCCTGTGATTCGCACCGAGCCTCACGTTCAAAGTCACACATAACTTTTCACATTTTCTTCCAGGCCTGGCCCCAGAGTTCTGTTCATTGCATTGTTTTCCCAAGGGCTGAACCAATCCTATTTACCAACTTTTTTTTTTTTTTTTAGTTCTAAATGTTTCATTACAATCAGTTGCTATTGATCTCATAAGCCAAACATATGTAATATAATTATTTAAAGCATTAGCCAAGGTAAATGTTTAGAGAAACCTGAAATATTATTAGTTCAAACATTTGATTTACCTAGCAATCTATGTTGTGAGCTGTATTTATTTATTTATTTAACATTGTGCTTTAATGAAAGGAGTTAGTTCTTTATCCCAATGTTTAATTCATAGCTGCAGCTTTAAATATTTATGAAGTTTCCTGTCATTTTTGTTTAGTTAATAGACTGGATGGTTCAGTTCGTTGGCTAAGAGAAGGCAATGCAATTTCAGCAAAAGAAAGGCTCTTTGCCTTTTGAAAAATGTGCTTTAAGAATGAAGTGAAATAAAACTTTTCAAAAATTATAAGGTTATCGGTTCCCACATGTTACTGTAAATTAATCAGGTAGCTCTCTCAAACCGCACCCCTCTTTTGCAGGCCTCACAATACAAAGGGCCCCTTAGGCACTTCAGTAATGATGGACTCTGATGGACTTGACTTTAATAAAGTCACTTCTAGCCTCAACTTGGAAAGTAAGAGAATCTATCCTCACCTGGTCAATTTCCACAGATGACTTTTTTTTTTTCTGGTCTGCTAGGAAATGTATTTCTTAGCTAAGATTTTTCCACATGTAAAATGTGATTCTGTATATTACAGTATTTCATTCATTGTCATTTCCAGAGGATGAATACTTTTCTAGACAAATGAACTTTTGAATTTAGTTTTTTTATATTTCTTGCATTTTTTTTAAGGGAGAGCAAAGAGCAATAATTTAACCTTTTCTTGACAATTCAGGACAATAACCCTAAACACCAGTTTTTGTATTGTGTACCAGTGTGTGTCTGCTATAGATTTTCAGTATCCTCAATCAATCCTGAAACAACACCTCTTCCACTGTCCTTCGGCTTCCTCCAGAGGTATTCTTTTCTCTAGCAAACTGCCAACATGGGCCTCCATGCCTAGTTTTCAGCCTTTAGTATCCACAGAACTGTGTTACCAGATAACCAAAGTCATTATAGAACAAGAATTTACTTGAATTAAACATAATTCAATAAGAACCCAAAAGGCACTAAATAAAGACTTAAGAACTAAATATAGGCATGCATCTAGGATAATAGGCTTTGCCAGTTATAATTTTAAAATGATGATCTTAAAAATTTCTGCATAAACCCTTAATGTTTTGTCTCCAAAGTAGGATGAAGGAGTAATACTAAATTTCTATTGTATACGGTGGACCCAACAAGCCAAAATCTTATGTATATAATATCTCAAGCTATCCTGAACAAGTTGTCAGCAGCACCAATACAGAGCCACTTAAACTCACACCTAAATTAAATGCATTTATACCTTCAGGGCATTAAATGGAGTCAACATGGTCTTCCAGGAAGAACTCCAGCGCCAAAAGTTGAGTCATGGAAGCCAAGCCTTAGCATGTCACATATAATCTAACCTGTTTCCTTCCATGAGAAATAGGAATCGAAATATCTACTTCACAGAGATCATCTGATAAATAATTACAGAGCATATTTTCTGAGATAAGTGGGTACACAAAACACAATAAGTAGTAGCTACATTTTCAAACTGAAGCCCGTTAAAGGTTATGAAACCTGATCTCCACATTTAAGAGGAGAAATTTGAATCTGTTGTGAGAGATCATAAAGAATTACCCAATGCTGTAAGAAGAAGGACATGAATAAAAAAATGAAGTCAACAGAGAACGATGTATTACATAAACCTTACCGCTTATTTACAGAAGCAGGGAAGCATAGAGGAGAAATGGAATTTAAGGTTTATCTGCTTAGACCCCTGCCTCAGAGTGATGAATATAAATATTCATTCCATCAACCATGCTGAGGACTCGTGAAAAGCTTACACACCCATGCCTTCCAGAACACATACGGATAAATGGTTGTATAGCTGAACAGACGCATATATGCATAAATAAATACAAGAATATACTGACAATAATTATCAAAAGCATGCCATCTTAATAGCTTCTAGTATTGTTTTATATATTGTATCTAATGTAACTTCACAACCCGGGAAGACTTAATAATACAGTTAGATACTAAACTAGACCCCCAAAGAATGGGGTAAGACTTCCTTGGTAAACAGGGAACAACAGAGGTAGAAATGGGAAGGTCATTTCAAGCTTGGGGCGCAACATGAATAAAGTCAAGAAGGGAGGTGAGCACAGATGTTAAGTAGAGAATGAAATAAGAGAGGAAGTCTGAAGTCTCTGAAATAGATATGAACTTATATTTTATTCCACTTTTGAATTAACAACTTAAAAGTCAACGTCTTCATTTTTTTTTTTTTTAATTAGATTCTACTGTCCTTCACTTAAAACCCCTTCCATCTGTTGACATATAGACTATCACCATCTTGAGAGTCTGGGAGTGTAGGTCATTTCATTAGGTAAAAAAACAGATTCTTAAAAATATATGGTAAAACCCGGAAACAACTTAGATGTGCCCCATTAGAGAAATGGTTGAATGAATTACGATGCAGCTTCACAATGGAGTACGATGTATCTATAAAAAAGAATGAGAATTATTTCTGTATATAACTATGGAGTGATCTCCAGAACATACTAAGTCAAAAAAAAAATTCTAGGTTGAGAAAAGTGCGTAGAGTTGGCTACCATTTATCTAAGAATGGAAGGACAAACCATAAAGTTAAAATGAAAAGGAGTTTACCCAAAAGGTAAATTAACCTGTGAGGGGAGGGAGAGAACAGAAGGATAGCTCAAAGATAGAAGCCAGATTTTTAATACATCTTGGTTTTCAATCTGACTTCTGGACCATGTAAATATTTTACATGCTTACAAACAAAATTAAATTTCAAAAAAGCAATCCCTAAAAATTGAAAATAAAATGAAACCATTAACCCAACCAGGTATTCAGTTGGTAGCTTAACCATACGGACAATAACAGTCTAAAGCACAGTAATTTTATTATTACAGTCCTTTGGGGATATATTTTAAGGCCACAACTGATGAAAAGAAAAACAAGTTTAAACTGTTTTTCTAGCAATCGTATTGTTGATAGCAGTGGTAGTAATGTTATTCTGAGAACGCTGGGCATTAACTGAGGATACAACAAACAAGTAATGATATGTGTTCTAATTATATCACCCGGGGTATCCTGAGAATGACTATTCTCGGCATGAAAGGAAGAAGATACAGGTGTACTTCTGGCCTCTGCCTCTGAAAAGGCTTTAAGGGATGACCAGCCCACAGAAAGGAACAGTCCGAGTGTCCTGATGATAGTTACAGAAGTACACTTCTGCTAAATGGAACCATGGTTTCTTGCAAAAACGTAATTATAGATCTAGAACAGAAACTATAGCAGATAACCACATATGTAACGGGAAATTGTGTCTAGGTTCACATCAGATACTTCTACATCTATGAGCTAAATTCTATTTTTATAGGAAAATTAAAATACAACACTAATTGATCACTAGTGAAAGACACTAAGGAACCAAAACAATGAACACTGGAAAATAAAAACTATTTTGAGAAACTTTTTCTTAAAAGAAGTATTCAAGTTAATAAATGAATAAAAGAAGAAATGAAAACATCATCTTGTCAACAATAAACAAATGAATCGAGCATTAATTAGGAGCAGCTGCTAATTTCACAAAAAGAGAAAGACAATCAGCTGTTCTGTGTCTCTTGATACATGATCACACATGAAGTAATATTGATTTAAAAAAAAAAACACTGAATCTGATAAAACTGTAGTCAAGCAATCTATAAGAAACGAAGAACATGAGGAATGAGAAGGGGAAATTCTCTACAACTTAATAACCAGGTTTCTTCAAGAAATAAATTTTGAGGGACAAAGAGAGAGAATAACTGATGAAGAGAGAGGAAGGGAGGGAGAGAGTAAAAGTCTCAAAAGACATATGGACCAATTGCAATGCATCAACCTTATTTGGATCCAGATTCAAACAAACCTGAAAAAAAAATGAAATTTGTGATACAAAATGAAATTCCAACACTGACTAGTTATTGGAAATTAAGAATTGTTAACATTTTTTAGGTACAGTAAGGGGAGTCTGGGGATGTGTTCAAAACCCCTCTTTTAGAACTACATCCTGAAATATTTATAGACAAAAATATATAATTCAGAGCTGTGTTTCAAAATAACACAGACAGAATGGGGCGCCTGGGTGGCTCAGTCATTAAGCGTCTGCCTTGGGCTCAGGGCGTGATCCCAAAGTCCTGGGATCGAGCCCCACATCAGGCTGCCTGCTGGGAGCCTGCTTCTTACTCTCCCACTCCCCCTGCCTGTGTTCCCGCTCTCGCTGGCTGTCTCCCTGTCAAATAAATAAATAAAATCTTAAAAACAAGCAAACAAAACACAAAAAACAACAACAACAAAAATAACACAGAATGGAGCACTGGTCAGGAGTATGGGAACTAGCCATGGGTTAATGAATGTTGGGTTGAATGGCAAAGTACTGGAAAGTTCATGACACAATTCTTATTAGCTTTTACAGGGTGTGAATTTCTTCAAAATAAATAAATATGTGATTTTTTTTAAATACGTAAGACACATTCAGTAGTAACAAGAACACTCAGTACATGGAGCTTGGTTTCTAAATACTATTTGCTACTAAGAGAAACCAGGGCTCCTTAAAGAAATGGATTCTTTTAAGTCAGAGAGAAAAGTACAAAGTGCGCCTGAACCATTTCATACGAGAAAGCAAAGAAGTAAAAGAACGAGGGCATGTTAAAATGACACAGGAACCAGCCTGAAGAGCTCCCATGGGTCAAATTTAGGCAAATTTGAAAGACAAATAATAATGATTTATAAAACACTGAAAAAAGGAAGCCCTCCATCCATAGTGATATTCAAAAACAAAAAGAGAAAAGGGAAGGCAAGCAAGTTTTACAGAAAATTGCCAACCAATCATAATAGAATTAAAAAAATGAGAAAATCACCATTTCTCAAACACTAGTTTAATTATTGTTTCAGGCAAGGATCACAAGTGTACAGAGATACTGGTGGGCAATGGTTGTTACTGACATATAGGATATTCACCCGGAATCACAAATTACTATTAACTGCATGTAGGAAAAGGTATCTTCGTAACAGGGAGACCTGGTGAACATCTCCTTAACCAAAGGGTCAAACTTCCATCACCAGTAAAGGGACCATGTGACGCCATGCCCCTCTTCTGATGATGTAATCAGAGGCATCGACCTCATCTATGTGGGAGTTTGGCCATGGAATCCAGTCATGAGGAACAAAGTCAGATGCGATTTCAACTCTTCAAAAATATTAAAGAAAAAGCAAGGGACATGATCTAAATTCAAGGAAAGCAAAAAGATATGACATCAAATGCAACACCGGACCCCAGAATTCCAGAGGGGTGGAAAAGGTGGAAGCTATAAATGACAATATTGTGATAATCGGGAACATTTTAATGTGACCAAATGTTAAATATAATTATTGCTTTAGTGTTCAATTTCTTAAGTATTATAGCTGTGTTTGTATGTCTTTGTTAAGCTAAAAAAAAAAAAAAAGTTGGGAAGGGGGCAACACGCTGGCTCAGTGGGTAGCCCATGGGAGTCTTGATCGCAGGGTCGTGAGTTCAAATCCCATGTTGGGCATAGGGCTTACTTAAAAAAAAAAAAAAAAAAAGTGAGGAGTGCCTGGGTGGCTCAGTTGGTTGAGCATTCAACTTTTGGTTTCAGCTTAGGTCACGATCTCGGGGTTGGGAGATGGAGCCCCGCGGGCTGGCTCTGTGCTCAGCAGGGAGTCTGTTTGAGATTCTCTCTCCCTCTCCCTTTGCCCCCTTCCCCACACTCTAAGAAATAAATCAATCTTTAAAAAAAAAAAAAGCAAGTGCATAGCTGACAGCACAACATATAAACAGACAGATGTAGAAAGAGGAAAAGCAACGGTTATAAAATGTTAACTGTTAAATGGGTCTACATGAATCCTGTAGGGGTGTTTGCTATACTCTTCTTCCAGCTTCTCTATGGATCTGAAATTTCCAAAATAAAAAGCTGATGAAAAATATACTCTTCTATTTTAGTAAAATCTGAATAGTGTACTACATACAGCATCACCGTCTTTGCTCTTCTGGGCCTTCTCCTTGGAGCTCTCTTTCTGATTTGCGGCTTGCTCTGCAAACGATACCACCAGGTTGATATCTGTTTCAGAAGCAGGGGCCTCCTCAGGAACCAGTGGAATCAGCTCTTTTTCACCAACAGCTAGGCTAGATGCCTGGTCTGGGGAAAAACCACAAGGTTCAGTTAATATATTTTCTTTATTTTTTTTTTTACTTTTTCACTTCTTTACATCAACTACATAAAAACCTTTGGGGGGATAAACTATTTACTATAGTCAATAATTAATGGCTATTTTAAAGGCAAAAAGTTTACTCCAAGAATTCTACCAATGGTGGATGAAGGGTATAGGTGGGAAGGTGGAGACTAGAATCCATAGTTCAAGTGTGGAATCCTTCTGTGGGGTCACAATTCTTAGACTGGGTCGAAGTCCAACATTGATAGATGATCTCAAACTCTGAATGAGAAGCTTCACAAAAATGTAGTAGACTTAATTGTTGTTTTATTTTACAATGGGAGATTAAAAGCAAAAGAAAAGCAAAAAAAAAAAAAAAAAGTGGGGGGAGGGGAGTTGAAAGAGGTTAGTTTTACTCTCTCGGAACTAGTGATACACCATTTCATTTTCTCACAGTGCAATAGATTACTGGACTAGACCTCTTCCACACCCTGCATTTCCTTTCTGGAATGTTATCTACCTATCAGAGGAAGAATTCCGAGATAAGAGTGAGTGCCAAAAACTTGCCACAGTGGGAGTCAGGTCTGGAAGTACCTGGTACAGGAACCAATAGGTTCTGTAACCACTTACATCGAAGACTATTAAGGTTCTCACTACTATAAACCTAGTCAAATAAATTCTGGATATTTACATCAACATTTCAAGGGTATATAGTAAGTTTAACATTTTTTTGTCTCGTGTTAATCTTCTAGGAAAGAATTAACATTGGAAAGCCTCTTTGCTGAAAACACTAGCTTTAAAGCTTTGGAGAAAACAGTTCTAATTGACACAATTTGGTAAGTTTTTGGTTTAAAAACAACTCACATTAGAAAAACCTTGGAACCAATGACAAGATGACTGGTTGTTTTTTTTTTCCCTCAATGCAGACTTTTAATTCATGGTGAGTAGCTCTGAATTACAAAATAAACTTACATAGTGCATTTATATGCTTCTATACTAATGCAACAAGGTGACAGAGGGTAAAGCTAATTTAAAATTTTAATAAAGGCATGCCATATATATACATGTGTTATTAACACTGCTAAGCCTTCAGAAAAATATGTTTCTAGTCATTTAAATTTAAAAAAATACGTTTTTGTTTCACCCAATAGAAAATTAGGAATAAAGTGGGGCGCCTGGGTGGCATAGTTGTTAAGCGTCTGCCTTCGGCTCAGGGCATGATCCCGGCGTTATGGGATCGAGCCCCACATCAGGCTCCTCTGGTATGAGCCTGCTTCTTCCTCTCCCACTCCCCCTGCTTGTGTTCCCTCTCTCGCTGGCTGTCTCTATCTCTGTCAAATAAATAAAAAAAAAGAAAAAGAAAATTAGGAATAAACATATTAGGAATAAACATATCTAGCCTCATTACTTTTGTCTGATAAGCAGGGCGGGCTTCTGGGCACATGACCTGTGCGGTCACGGGCCTCTGTGTTCAGAAGGACCCCCTCCTGTGTTGAACACTCTGCTTGGAGTCTGAGCAAGAAGTCACACATTTTCAGTTTGCACTGGGCCCTGCAAACTACATCGGTGGCCGGGTAGCATCTCCCAGTTAAAATAGTAAGTAAACACTGACCGATGCCAATTCCAAAAATAAGAATAAATTTGAAGCTCCTTGACGGTAATTATCTGTTGCCATCTATGGCACATTTATATATTATTTATGCAGCTATTCCAAGAGCCTGTGACAATTTTTTTAATTAGAATAACTAGACCGCTTTACAATTAATTTTTATAAAGTATTAACTTAAATGTCAAAGCACAATTTTAGTTTTCCTTCCCCACTGGTTTCCACTGTTATGTGTGTTACTGTGAATATGTATGTTGGGTTTCCTAGGAAACCATTCTGAGAGGGGGAAAAAAAATGATTAGCCATTTTCTTAAATTAGAAGCTACCTTTCCAGAAGCAGAGTGTTTATGGACAAGAATTTTAAAACTATTTTTTTTTCCTCAACACCCCCCTATCACCACTCCTCCACACAAAAGGTCCTGTGTTGGTTGCTGGAGGGGAGGGGGGGTGGAGGGATGGGGTAACTGGGTGATGGACATTGAGGAGGGTATGTATGGTAATGAGCACTCAGTACTACATAAAACTGATGAACCACAGACCTGTACCCCTAAAAAAAATGTCCTGTACTGATTACAAAGCTGAGTAGAGAAATTACAATTAAGTTACAATATATTTAAAATATACAGATTTCCTTCAACCTGTGGCAAAAACAAACAACAAACAAACCTGGAGTATAACAGCTTAAGAGCTCAAATAGTAGATCAAGCTAAGGAACATAGTAGGAAAAACAGTTTCAGGGGTGATTCAAGAAATGGATGAATTGGCTAATAAAAATATCTATGAATCAATGATCTACTCTCATAGAGAAAAGTTAACAGAGAATTCTGACATAAACCTTTTGACTCTTAAAGTCCTAAAGCATAAATAGTATAATTTCTTTATTCTCCTTTGGTTTTGAGATGAACAATAGCCCTGCGTTATAAATACTTTACACAACTCCTTAAAGTATTTCAACTGTTCAAAATATTCCAAAGTGCCTTTATTTTTAAAAAGAATTATTCCTCCTCCAAAGAAATCAAGAGAAAATAAGTAAATATACATACTAACATGAAAGTTTTAAAAATTATTTGGGCATTACTAATGTTTGTAAGTGTATGTATAAAAACAATGGGCCATTCACACAGAGTTTTATAATTTGAAGAAAAGAATAATAGATTAATTAATTTGAAATCTGACAACCCTTGCAACATTAAGACTTCTGTGACTTTTTCATTTAGAATAAATATCTTTCACTGGACATATATAGAAACCCAAGTATAGGAAAACATTTAAAAGAGACGAGGTCACCCACACTTTCGGATTTCAAACAGAAAGAGCTCCACTTTTGAACTCCAGACCATGTTTTTCTGTGCCCTTCATTCTGAATCTTTCAGTGTTTACATGGCACTGGCGAATTCACTGACTATCAGAAGACTATGGCCTTGCCTACAACAGGTGCGGTGGTAAAAACTCAGTGACTCGGATGGTGTTACACATTCTCTCTTATTATTCTGACCGGAGGCTCTATGCCCGCCTCATAGCCTTCCAGCAAAAGCAGATGTAAATCAGGCAAGTTTGTCATGTTTTACTCGGCAGCTGCAAGCCAGCCTAGAAAGTACTCATATAATGATCTTGTCTTCCAGAATTTCTGTTTATAGAGCCTACATCATCACCTCTGGCAAGGGAGGAAAGCATCAAGGAAGGACAATGTTTTCCTCAGTATTTATTTAGCAATTGCCAGACGCCCTTCCCCAAAGCATACAGACATTGGCACAAAAGGTTCATCTGTCTCTCTCGATGACCGAGCTCTCTCCAGCAGGCCAGCACTGGCTCTTCTAGCTGGCTTGCCACTCCAGCGTTTGCCAGTCTGCAGACTTGGGGAAACACCCAGTAATTTCATTCTGATATAAAAATATACATACAACTAAAGAAACCTCCATGTAATAGCAAGTGCTTTCATTGACAGAAACATATAGACATGTCTGTGTCCATACCCACACATGCACACACTTACTTATTTTTAAAGGCAAGGGTGCAGGAGAGAAGTTCTGAGAAAAGTATGGAAGGAACAAGAGAGATGCTGATGTTTTAAGACTCCAAGACGTCCCGTGTAGTCTTGGACTAAGTCGATTGTGATGAGAAGGTGGGATACACTTCCCAGTCCTCCACAGTCGGCCTGAGACTCCTCCCCTACCCAGTACAACACTATTACTGGCGTGAGCACTCCAGGTGCTGGGTCTGAAGATCATAAAACAACAGGACAAGTCCCTGAGCTGCAATCTGGCAGCCACAGACCACCACTGTTACAGTTTTTAAATAACACAGTACGGATTCAATTTTTAAGTTTCATTTGGAATATTTTTTTTCTTTTCGCAAATAAGGAGAAAAGCTATAAATTCTTTCTTGATTAAGTGCTAATGAAGTCTTAATACTTATTTTCACCCATGCCATGAATTTCTAATCCATTTCTGAAATAACAGGCATAGAAGAGAAAAAGTATGAGAAGAATTATAGTGAACTGCACAAAAAAAATATTTTTTAAGTCTTTATAAACTTTCTGAAAAGGAATCCATTTATGAATTAAGAACTTATGATTTCAGAATGAAGCTCCAAATTCCTTGGCTCCACTCACTAGCTATATGGCCTTGGGAAAGGGACTTCACATCTCTAAACTTCTATAGTCTCATCTGTAAAATGGGTTCGACACAGTACCTACTATGTAGAGTTCTTGAGTAAATTAAATTAGGTAAACATCTTCACAAGTACCTGGCCCATGGTAAAAGAGTTGGGAAAATTGTGCATAGAGATGTTAGAACAGAGATACAGAAACATTAAAAAAAAAAAAAATCAAAGGCCCACTATATTCCCAGCCTTATGTAATTATCTACTTGGGCACTTTATATTAGCATTTTAATAAAATTTGCTTACTAGAATTGAAGGTGAATGTTTTAAAAGGTTGTATCTGTTTGTTATGCTAATAAACAGGAAAATACAAGAGAACAGGTCCAACATACCATCTTTTCCTTGATATTTGTTTTCATTTGTTCTGACTGACTGTGAGTCGTTGCCATCTGGAGCCTAAAGATAGAAAGTGGGCCATTGAGTCATCTCCCAACTCACAACCAGAGAAATGGTATTGTAAATAATTCCATTACTAACAAGAAACACACTCAGAATTGTAACAACCACAGGAAAAAAAGTACTGTATTTATTATCGACAAGCAATCACCCAACAAATATCAGATTGCCCCCAACTTGTAAGACACAATACTAAGCCCTGTAAGGAAAATGAAAAAACATTAAGAGTGTCCTTGCCATTGGGGTGCCTGAGTGGCTTAGTCAGTTAAGTGGCTGACTCTTGATTTTGGCTCAGGTCCTGTCTCAGGGTCCTGGCATTGAGCCCCACATCAGGGTATCAGGCTCCACGCTCAGCGGGGGGTCTGCTTAAGGATTCTCACTCTCCCTCTGCCCTTCTCCCCACACTCTAATAAATAAATCTTTTTTAAAAAGTATCTTTGCCATCGAGCACACCACTACTTAGTTGAGGGGTGAAGACAAACTTAAAAGTTTACAGTAAACAAAATGTGGTCTATCCACACACTGAAATATTATTCAGCAATAAAAAGAACTTAAGTAGTGATACAAGCTACAAGGTGGATGAACCTTGAAAACATTATACTAAATAAAAGGAACCAGTCACAAGATAGGATTCCTTATCTATGAAATGCCCAGAATAAGCAAGTCATAGAGAGATACAAAGTACATTAGTGGTTGCTTAGGGGTGAGGAGGGGAATACAGGAATGACCGCTAATGGGCTTTCTTTGGAGAATAATGAAAATGTGCTAAAACTGAAGTGATGGTTATAAATCTGTGAATATACTAAAAAATCGCTGAATTGTAGACTTTAAATGGGTGAATTAGACGGCATGTGAATTATATTTTGATAACGCTGTTAATAAAACAAAATTACAAGTTGACATGTAGGTAATAAAATCAAAATTCTTCAAATTCAAAAAAAAGCCAGTAATAAATGTGAGATAAATTAAAACTAAATTACCAAGCAGGTAATATGAACTCAGATATTCAAAGAAACTCTTTTTCGAAGGGGTTGGGGCAGTGACAACTGAAAATTGCAGTCCTCCAAGGGTTTATAGGCACAGTAGAACATGGCTGGCTCCCCTCATCAGTTAAGTGTGGCTGGGCAATACTTCCTCCTTCCAAGGAAGTCTTCAGAAGGAATTCAGGACTCAGGAACGGGATTCTAGATCAATCATACACAGAGGTCTGTCTGAAAGAATTATTTTTTAAATAGTCACTCTATCGGATTTTCGTCTCTATTCAAATAAGGTGTTTGAAAGCACGACAGAGCCTACATTTCACCTCATGCTGTTGGCCTGGAAGGGCTCTCCCCTTCACCTGCAGTCTAAGAAGAGTCTAGAAAAACACCAGGGCAGATACATAGAGGCCACCCGTGCACCTCTTAGAGGTAGAGGTACTCAGGACAGTGAATAGTGACTACTCAGTCCCAGAAGTGGTATGAGGGTCACGACACTACCTCAACCCCCCTCAGGACAGAGCACATACCATCCTCCTTTCCTCGCCCACAAGCCTGCGGAAGGCCAGCCCTCCACAGCCCCACGAACACAGTGAGCAATGCTAATCTTCCATACGAACACATATTTTGGAGCATGTGGTCAGAACTGTTTTCCTTAGCAAGTGAAGATAACAGTGCAGATGGTATTCATTTCTGTATTATATTTCCTAGTGTCAGCAAGGGCTTCATGAGGAAGCATTTAAAATGGAAGAGCTGAATTTGTACTTATTTGAGAACAGAAGACCTTCAAGTGAAGATGACTGGCCCCTGTTTCCTTGAGGAATGGGGGACATATTTCCAATGGGTGGCAGCGTTCCAATTAAAGGCATGCAGTGTAAGCAAGTTAACGTGATTTTAATTTACTAGTGCGATTTCTCTGTTTAATGGGGCCATCAGATGATACAATCCACCCATTACCTTGGAATCAAACCATGTGGCTCAGATATTACCAGGAATTTGCTGGAAAATGCTGCTTCTAGCATTGAGTAGCAACATCCTCTTGGAGACTGGCAGAAATCCCACAGTAGATATTTTGCTTGGACTTAGTTCTCTCCCCCTCCCCCTTTTTTACTTCCTCTTAACTCCCTTAGGGAGGGTTCTTTAATTGGGAAGGAAATATCATAATACTGTATTTCCTTACTATTCATATTCCTACATCTGGAAACCTAGTCCAGTCCTTCAACCCCAGTGGCTGTCCCAAATAACCACTGGGTGGTAAGCAAGTGTTTAACTGCCTCGCAGCAGCAAGAGACCGGCCTGGAGCAATCCAGTGACCCCAAAACTCCTATCAAATAGACTGGATTTGATACACAATTGCCCATGCAAATAGAGTAGCAATCTGAAGCAATTAAGGATTTCTCGGAAGAATAGAATGTCTACAAAAACAAACAAACAAAAAAACAACCCAAAACCTCTGCGTGACAGAAAGATACCTTAAATACAAGATACCTTTCTTTTTTTAGAATCATATGATTTTTGTTACCCTTCACTTGTAGTATAAATAGAATGTCATGTTCAGATTACTGAATATCAGAATCATATATGGAAACCCAGATATAAAAGGATACATAGTGGTGAAACGCACATACTTCGAAGTCACACGAATTTGGGTTTACTGTCTATGGGACATTGAGCAAGTTACTTAAGGTCTATGAGCCTCAGCCATAGAATGGAAATGGTAATACCTCACTCACAGGACAACTGTAAGGAATAAATGCAAGGCCAGAGAAGTAGTTAGCACAGTAAGTGTTCAGCAGTGGCGGCAGTAATTATTACTACTATCGTCACTGTTCAAGATTCCTTTTGTTTGTTCTCATTCCAACAACCCTCTTGGTCTTCCAGGCCAGGACTATTCAGTGCACCTGAGAATAATCCAGACCATAAATCCACTTTCACCCTACGAATACCATTGAGTTCAGCTGACTTTTTTTTTTTTTAAGAAGATTTTCCTGATAAAGGAAGAGGTGATATTAATTTATGTTTTGTGCAAGCTCCTTAGGTCCTCATGGATGAGTAACAAACAGCCCACCAAAGGAGTGTTCTAGGCCACAGAAGTCTCTCGCTTTCCCCATGCCTACCCTGATATCTCTTCATCCATCAGTCCCACAGTCTCTCCCTGATTTCAACAGCTTCCATAATAAATTAATCTTGACAAATATTTACTCAAATCTTCTAGGTGCTAGGCACTGTGTTAAGCACTAGACACAAAGGGGAAGTTATTTCATGTTTCAGGGTTCCTGCTTTCTAATTATACTGCAGTTAGCTCCCTCACCAACCCCCCTCCTGCCCCACCCCCACCCCCACACACGCACTCAATTCATCCCCAAATGAGTCTAAGGAAAAGCAAATATTCCTGCAGGAGTTAATAAATAAGGAAGAATCCCTTACCTCCTACTTGTCTGTAAGTAACAATTGGTAGTCCCATGTGTGAGGGGTTAGGGCCACTCCTAACACCGCAAGCACAACTAACACAAGGATTATCACACTGAATTTTAACTTGTTTCATTTTCTGCCCCAGTAGTATAACCTCTAGAAGGATTTCTTGATCCCTGTGAGCAAAGAGCTTTAGTGCCTGGCCTACAAGTGCTCATTAAGTTTTTAATGATCTGAATTAAACTGGATTGGTCCAGTCAGTTCAAAGCAATTATTCCTTTGCTTTAACATCAAAAAAGAACACCTACTTTTTCTTTTGACTCTCTCTGTTGAGCAAATATGTCTCTGACGTCAGGAATCTGGTACTGTTTGTTTTTTTTCCTCAAGGTCTGGGAGACTGTCTCTACCCGTTTCTGAACAGCGGCTGCCTGGGTCCGGGTCAATGTTGACAAAAACACCATGCTTTCTTGGGGATCTCCAGCAGACTCGCCAAAGAGATTGGACAAACCAGCCTCCTTAAGCCACTCTTCTTCCAGTTCTCCCTCTAAGACAGTAGAGAAAAATGAGGTTTAAAAATCACAAAACATGAAAATTTTCACATTTTTTAAGCTTTTCAAACACGCTTACTGACATTCTTCTATCGAAATCAAACCACAGTGCTAAGAATCATTATCTGAAACTTGGACAACTGCCATCAATTCCGGCCACAAAGATATCAAATTTGAGATCCATTTCATATATACTCAATTAAAAATTTTAAATGACTTCACATGTGATTAACCTCGATAACTTCCCTGCAGATTAACTAGGGCAAGATAGTACTGCTCCCTTTCTAGAGATGAGCAAGCAATGAAAAGATAACTTACTTCCATCAAGTTACAGAAGGAAAGTCAATGCTGGAGATATCCATTAAAGCCCTGTTTCTTGGCTTAAATTCAGCACTGCCCCAGAGTCCAACACTAATTGATGGAAAGGCTTGTTTTCTCTGCTCACCGTAGCTGACACGGAGTATGGCAAAGAAGTAAAGAGCATCCAGACATCAGGAACTAATCAATTTCAAATTAAGTTTTTAATCCCCGTAGTAAGCACATCAGATTCATGTTTTTTACAAATTAAAAAAGAAAAGCACACTATTTTAAGCAAAAAAAAAAAAAATACATATAGATTATGGGAAACTAAGTACATAATAATCAATTCAGAATACTGAAAGTAGAAAGTAAACAATAAAGCAAATACTGTGTAAGATTTATGAAAATTACAGAAAAACAGAAAGATGAGAATAGATTCCCTCCAAGCACTAAGTTTCTAGAGGAAAATCAAAGACCGATGCCTTGAGACCCAAAAGACCTTCATCTACATTTCTCCACCTTGATAGCCATGTGACTTTGGACAAGTCACCCAGCCTCAAGCCTACTCTGTTCTCTCGTCTATAACCTAAAGCATAGCTGTCCTGGCTGCCTCCTAAGCAAATGAGAGAACATTACATGGGGAGAGCTTTGCAGAGCTCTGTTACAGCCTGTGTATCCTTCCACACTGTATAAACTCCTTGAGGGCAGAAATCTAGTATTAAAATATCCTCAGTTTTAAGAAACATAACGTAGTGCCAGGCATTCTGCAAGCCGGGCAATAAAAACTGCTTACGGACATAAAAAAGTCAGCCATTATTGTGAATGCTGTTAAGGCAGAACTCAGTATACATATATGAAACCAATTTGCCAGGGGAAAGAAAAAAAGCAGATATAGACGTGATAGGTAAAGTAAGCAAGATCTGAATACAGAGTCACTTGATCCATTAAAAGTAGAGGTAAAACTCAAAACATAAAGTCAAAGCAAAGGCATGGGCACGTAGGAACATTCCCAATTCTTCTTGACAGTCACATTATGAACAACAATCGATTAATTCATTTTAGTCTTGGACAATTATGAAACAGGTAATGACACACGGCTGTGTATCAGGCTTGAATGCTATTTTCTGTGGAATATTTTCACCTTATTCAGCAGACCACTGGTATGCTGCTTCCATCCTGAAACACCGAGACAGAACGTCTGAGCCGTGCACCGATCATCGTAAGTAAGCTCAGTTTTACTGGTAAAGTGAGAAAGAATGAGGGGAAAGTAAAGGAGAACCCAAACAAAAGAAAGAGTTGATTATAACGGTACAAATATAAGAAATGTTAAATTAAGAAAAATTGGAGATTTTTCTTTTTAAAGTATAATTGGTCGATTTTTTTTTAAAAACGTCACAGCAGGGGGGAAAACGTGTGTATGTAGATTCTGTTGTGTAGCAGCTCGGTGCTAAGTCATTTACTTAAGAAGTTCTCTGTTGAAAAGGAGATCATTATTAGTGGGTCAGGAGGCATTGACTGTCTCTTATTTTTTTGTCATCCTGATCAATTGACACCCCCAAAAATACACTTACAAATTTATGGGTGGCACAAGGCAGAGAACGTTAAAATGGGGTGTCTGGCTGGCTCGATCAGCAGAGCATGTGACTCTTGATCTCAGGGCCGTGAGTTCAAGCCCCACGTTGGGTATGGAGCATACTTAAAATTTTTTTTAATAAAAAAGAAAGAAAGGGAAAAAAGCTAATATAATAGATGCCAGAATTGGTCATCAAAAACTTGGTGACTGCTTGAATTTACGAGATTGAAAAAAAACAGTATGAATTTTAAGGGGAAAAAATGTTTTCTATGTTTCTTCCATAATATCAAATATAGTAGTAGAGATTGCAGGAAATATAGCTGGAAAGAAACTGGAGACAAATTATGGACCAAATAGAAGAAAGAAGCAAATATGGAGGCTGAAAACACTAATGCCATACACTGTTCAAATCTATACCCTCAGGCTAGCTGGCGAAACCTGCAGCATTATATCCAATCAGGCATACTACATTTGGACAGAGAGGATGACCAGGACTGAGACAGGTCCAAAAACCACCAGAAGGACTAGTATGTAAATCTTTTTTTTTTCCTTCTAGAAGGACGTGGTGAGGAACAAGATAAGCTTCTTCAAACATTTGAAAGGTTATCCCGTAAAAATAGAAGACGCTTGTTTTGATCTTCCAAATGGCAAAAAGTATGTCCAAGGTAGAGGAGGGCAGATTGTCAATCAACAAAGGAAAGAACGTCAAGACAACTCAAGCTGACTGACCAATGGAAAACAGCATCACTGCAAAGCAGTGAGCTTTCCAGCAGCATCTATACTCACTAGAGAACAAACGACCGTGTGGCTAGAATACCGCAGAAGGAAGGTTAGATCATTTCAAAGACCAAGTCGAATCCTAGGGGTCTAGAATACAGGAAGCCTAGCCAACAAGAGTCTAGCCACCTCTAAGACGAAGTGAATTTACTCATGCTACGTAACTGTGGCAGCTGCAGCCATCAACCTGCCACAAGCAAGTAACTTTCAAGCTGGAAGGCCAACCAGCATTATCTTATTTTGGTTGTCCTATCTTTAATTTTTGTTGCTGCTGCTGCCCTCTTCCTTCCCATGTAGTCATCTCCCAGAAATACATATACGAACAAACAGAAATGTATTTCTTTAGTTATTACCATCAGGCTCTTTGACAACCACCACCTCTTGATCTTGTCTGTTCTCGCTAGATTTCTCGATATTTTCTATTTCCGTCCAATAGGTTTCCATAGATAGTTCATCCAAAGAATCCTGAGAACTTGATCGGTCAAATGGAGGCTTTTCGGGAACTTTGGTGATTTCCTGGTTCATAGTGTACTGGCCATATTTGCGGCTATAAATTCAAAAGAAAACATGGTTCATTTTAATACATGAGGAAGTAGTACAATTTCTAAGACATCAGAGTACTGACTGAACAATTTGGAAACTCCATAAGTTCCCCTTAATAAAACCAAAGAGATATATATATTTGAAGCTATTTACCTTGAGATACCAGTAATTACAATATGCCTATAGAATGAACAAAAAGTTTCACTGGCAAAAAACCAAACAGCAATGTGATAAACCATTTTTCCTTTCCATTTTATGTAAATTATTTTAAGACTTCTTTAAACCTAAAGCTGTTCTTCGAAAGCAACAAGTTAAATCTTGATTAGAGGCCATTAGTTAAAACTCAGTCAGCCCTTATATAGCAAATATCTGCAATCAATAAATGAGATACTATTTGAATTTCCTTTTTATTTTTGGAACCAAAACATAAATAGAAGGATGACATATTAAATTTGCTGTGACATTCTACTATAGAAAGCAACTTTTAACCTTTATTTAAAATTGTACCCATTACTGGTATGTATTTTAAAATATGGTAAAACTTCATTTATTGGGGAAAAAAACATTTATTGGCAATTCTGAATAAGTAGCTAGGAATTACCTCTTAAACATTTATCTCAAATATTATCTATGAAGAAAAGGATAAATTGAATAAATGAAGGTATTTTTATGACTTCAAGTTATTATACTCTTTTAAGTCACATCCCACCTACTACTAAAGTTGAAATAAAAGACCTCATAATAAATAAGTACATATATATAATATATATATTATATATCTTCCAGATATAATAGAAATATTAAATTTTTGTTTTACTGTTTTTTTTATATTGAGATAGATGGGGAGCCCAATTATTTAAAAAAGGAAAATTTTAGTTATGGCACTTCTTCTTTATATTCTTTTTTTTTTTTTCCTAATAATTTGAGGGGTGCCTGGGTGGCTCAGTCAGTTAAGCATCTGCCTTTGGCTCAGGTCATAATCCCAGGATCCTGGGATTGAGTGCCATGTTGGGCTCCCTGCTCAGCAGGGGAGTAGGCTTCTCCTGCTCTCTGCCCTCCCTGCTCATGCTCTCTCTCAAATAAATATTAAATATATATATATATATATATATAATTTGAGTGGGTACAATAACTGGGGAACTAGTGTTTGTTATTCTAATTTCAAATTGCTCTTTTATCTCCCAGGAGGATGTTAGGAAGTAATACTTTGCTACATTGGTTTTCTTACTACCCATATGAAAATAATAAAAATACCATAAAACAACATTCTTTATAATAGTGTGTGAACATTTTCACATTTAAACCGGCTTTTCCCATAATTATTTAAAACAGTAGGATTTAATACTACATAAGGAAGAGGGTCACTAAACTCTGGTCAATTCTACCTAGCAGTTTAATTCCAACTGGTTTCTTAGAACAAGTCAAAAGACTTAATTGCCTATTGCTACAAATAAATACAATAGAACTGAATACTTAACTGTAATATGCTAACAGGCCAATTTTATTCCTTTGAAGATGGTTCTCTCTACCCTGATTATGTACTTTAATAATGCCTATTGCATGAATGAACAATCGCTATAATATCTCCCCAGTAGCAAGTCTGGGGGGCAATGGGTGGGCGTTAGAAGTAGGGCCAGCAGGAGGAAGTCTAGACATATTTGTGTGCTTCTCTTTCCTCCAGTCTCCATTGTCCATTGTTTGCCTCCCCCATCCCTTAATTCAAGGGGCACTTCCTCCCTCCCTGCCCCAACCGTCCTGTTTACATCCCTGTATCCCATCCTGGTCCCTTGCCCTTTCCCCACTGGCCACACCTTCAGTGTTGTCATTTTAGAGTTTACACTCCTGGTTCTTAAATTAAGATGTGAATGTAAAAGCTATCTCTCTCTTAGAAACAAAAACATAAATTATATTTCATTTCCTGTGATCAGCAGCTCAACCTATCCAAATGTTCTATTCCTTAATCCTGCTTTACCAGGGTAGTTAGAGCTAATTGACAGCATGTCTACCAGATTCATTTTTGGTTTATTTCATGTCAAATACACAGACACTGCATCTTTGTTTTTGTTTTCTCTCTCATTATAATATAAGACTGTCAACCTTATTCCTATCTCCTGTACCCCTAAGTTCCATGGGAGACCACAATAAGTACTGTGGAATGTGTGAAGTGTAATGACTAATGCCAAATAATTTGGTTTATCTGCTCACAGAAAAGAGGTGCAGCTGAACTAAAAGTTATGTTCAGCTTTTCACTTCTGAAGGAATGTGTTTATTCTGGCAAGAATTTTCCAGTAAATTTCCATTAAGATAGCATATGCAGAAAAACGCAAGGGCATTGAGCAACAGTATTGTTACGTAAATACACCTTCTATATCAAGCCCTGCTTTCAAAACAGGCATAAAGCAAAAATCTAATCGCCTAGTGCTAATGAATAGACTCAATATTTTCACTTTAATAAGATTCAAAGCTGAATAGGTTTTTTTACAATAACCTGATGATACAGAGTCATAGAATGGAGGCTTTTTTTTTTTTTTTCTTTTTTGGATCATTGGTAAATGTTGGAAGAAAACGTTTTCTTTTTTAAACATTAAAGCATGGAGAGGAGGGAGGAGGCAAGCATTCTGTGGTAGACTACCCTTCTTAGCATGCCATGGATGTTACATTTTCTCTAAAAACGTAGCTGAACATTTTTAAATTACAGTTTACATCAATAAAGGCATTGTGTCACCTCTTTTCTTAGAATAAACTCTACTTGTGAACTCCAGACAGCCAATGGCTTAAAGTGCGGCCCTTCTTAAAACCGCCCTGGTAAGAAGCTAGTTAACCAGTTCCTTTCTTCTGTTTCTAGGAGTACGTTATCTGATACCACATTCATTCTGCAAATTGGGTTCCAGACCATAAAGTAACATCTGCCAGACATAATGAAGTGCAGAGCACAAATATTTTACATTTCCAAAAGACCCAAGCCAACACATGGTGCTGAAATCAAAGAAACGCACAGTTTGTACCGCAGGCAACTACCAATTACCCCCTCCTGACTTACTGGCAGACAATTGTTCTGTTTTTCTTCCTGACTTGCCCTCCAGAATCCCATGTGCCAACCATCCCAGGGCCACTCTTCAGAAACTTTCACATGTCTCACCTTTTACAGCTCTAACCACAGAACTAGACACTGTCCTCTGAAAGGGGTGGCTTCCAGCTGGCTGCAAACTCAGGTCCTATGCTGCTAGCATTCCTCCATGGCACAGAATTATCACCATGCCTTTTTTTTCGCACTAACATTATCAGCAAATAGTACTTAACAGACCCTTATGGGCCTTCATGGAATGTCCCTTCTTTTTCCTCTTGCTAGCATGTTCTTACGCTGTGTTTATAAAAAGCGGGGGTTTGTTTTATTTTCCCCCAGGTATATTTTATCCTATTTTTCTGTGATATTTTTTCCCCTGGTCAGTGAATTTCACACACAGTGTTATCACTCAGGCCTCTTATTTATTTTGTCATAGAGAATGTTTAATTGGTCTGATGCAATTTGTTCTTCGCAGGGAAGTGGACAGTGCCATGCATTAGACTGTGGTCTGCTAGAAGAAAGTAAGCTGATTGATGATTCATCCTACAGCCAATGCAGAGAAATGACATGCAGATAGATGGGACTGGGAGTCCTAAGTACCAAATGATTCACGTTCTACTTAACTATCTCTATGATTTTGGAAAATCATTTGACTTCTCTAACCCTGACTTTTCCAACCTGTAGAATGGGAAGAATACCGATAGCCTTGACTGCTTGGTGTGTTGTGAGTTACCAAGCAAGAATTCACCCTGAAATGCCTGCTGGGTAACCATGAAGAGGGCGCACAACTTAGTCTCACTGTTAACATGTAAAACTGCTAACAACAAATAACTGCCCCTCCCATAGTTTAATAAGGTCACCTTTGCCCTCTTCTAAGGTTCAGAAAAATTACTTAACCTCTAGGACAGCCATTCTTGAACATTCTGGTCTCAGGACTCCTTTATATACTTAAAAATGTTTAAGGACCCCCCAAAAAGCTTTTGCTTTTATAGGTTGTATTTATTGAGATGTACACTATTAGCTATTAAAATTGGAAAGAACACATAAAATACTAATTCATTTAATAAGAATAATCAACATCTTAACATAAATAACTCTGGGGGACACCTATTTTCCATACAAAAAGATAAAAGTAGTGAGATGAGTAGCATTGTCTTACATTTTTTGAAATTGTCTTTAATGTCTGGCTTAATAGAAAACATCTGGGTTCTCACATCTGCTTCTGCATTCAGTCTTTTGTGATACTGCACATCATGTAGTGTCTGGGAAACTCCACTGTGTTCTCATGAGAGAATGAGATCGAAAAAGGCCAATAACGTCTTTGTGTTATTATGAAAACAGCTGTGATCTCCTAGACCCCTGAAAGGGTCTTGAGACTCCCAGGTGTTCCAGGACCATACTTTGAAAACCACCGATCTAGGATTTCTCAAGAACAACACCTAATGGATCTCAAAAAGCACTTTTCAATTCTATGGGCAATGCTCCAGAAAGCCGTACTGAAAGAAACAGCCATGCTTTCCTGGTGACTCTTGACCTACTTCTTTGTTTATTTTAGTTTAGTTTTACAGCCTTTCATCAAAACTGGGACTTATTCCAATGATATAACCATATTTAATTTATACTTCAATGACAAAGAATAGAACATCATTTAAAAACCCCTGCCTTGCCAACGTCTTTCATCATTTGCTTTTATTTATCATGTATAAGGGGCAGAAATTCTCTCTAAGCTTCCCTTTGGGCCAGTGCATTTTTTCAAATGCATTTTCCTTAGCACTCCTTTGTCATCCATACCTCTTCCTCAACCATTTCAAGGCCAATTTTATTTGGAACTAGGATGTTTCTTTGAACTTATATTTAACTATGTGCTCCAATCTCTACTTTCTGTACCCCACCCCAACAAGAGTCCTGTTGTGACACTCATTAGTTTGTCCCCTGTTCTGAGCCTTCTAGAGACACTTTTATGGCCCAAAGTCTGCTGTCTTCAAGTCCTTTGATGCTGGGATTCAGTTGTGTTTGTTTTATTTTCTTACAAGATCCTCTCTAAAACAGCTACACTTTCTTTCGTGCTCCTTATCCCAACATTCATTTCCAATGCACAGAAAGATGTGACTGGGTTGGGAGACACAAAACAGAAGAATAGGTTTATTTTTGTTTGGTTCTTGTTCTGTTTTTAATGCACCAAAAAACAACAACAACAACAACAAGTTCTTATGCCATAACTTACCATCAACCATAATGACCAAGTATAATTTAGATAAAGCCGTATTTATTGAAGCATAAACTTTAGAATGGTATTGGACCCTAGGGATTTAAATCTATCCCATCATTTTCTAGATGAGGTAATGAGGCCCTAGGGTTAAATTTTCCCCAAAGTCACCCAGTAAAGTGATGGTAGAACCAAGATTAGTGTCCTCGCTTCTTCTTCAGTACTCATTTTATTATACCAAATAGACTAGAAAGAGTAGAATTTACTTTTTTTTGCATCAGATGCTCCAATCTTTCTCAGTTTGTACTGCACACAGCAAAATCAAAAGTGATCATGTTGACACAGTCTATAATTAACGGTTTTAAATGACCAGTGTACTTATCTAGAGAAAAATACACTTAACAATCAAACCATATCTCTTTAAAATGCATGAGACGTCTTTTCCAAGGCATTTTCTAAAATACGCCTTGTGTCACTCTGGGACGTGACTTCAAATACACCTGTTTTTAAAACACTTTGTTTTGAAGAAGTTGGAAATTTTCAAAAATGTTTAACTCACTCTGCTTCTCCATTTATATTATCTCTGCATTAAAAAAGAAAAAAAAAACAGAAATCGAAAAAAAATGGTGTTTCTGCTGTGTGGGTTTTCTTTCAGGAGGACAGTGGCATTCAAGAAGTAATCACTGCCATCAGGAGATGGCGAAGCTATTAATACTCTGTAATGGCTCCGTCCATCAGAATACACCGAATTTGAATGACTATGAAGAGCCGAAGCCCATGAATGACCCAAGTCATTTTTTTCCCTTGGAAGTGAATGCCTACTATTGTTTAGCTGAAAGCAGTAATTATTAGAAATGGTGCTGACATCCAGGAAGAAGGAACACTGACGATGCCCCCCGAAGGCAGAAAGAAGTGGATGAGAAAGCAATACCCCACGGCCTCTCCCCACACCCAGGCAGCCTTCAGAACCCAGGAAAAGGGATCCCTTCTCTCTTCTATCCAACCCAATGGGGAAGTTTAAAAATCTGTTAAGTCAAATTTCACATTTCAAGTAAATTCACTTTTGCCCCTTTGTATACATTACCCCTTTCCTTTGGGGGGAAAATTAAAATTTGTCATTATTTCTTTCAGCATTCTTTTTCTTTAAAAATAGGAGTATGTGTACAGCACATTTAAGTCTTCACAGAGAGTCCTCCACATATCAACACACAGCAGAACAAGGAGCAAAGAAACAGGATTACCCTCTATTTACATAACATCGCGTAAGAAGAGCTGAGGAGAGTAGCTCCTTCAGTGACCTGTGAAGAGCTAGTTTTCAGAATCTGGCTTTATCACTCTTACAGAAAACTAGGGCAAAACCAACTCATAGGCGAACAACGCTAAAGGAACAGGGATACAGGTGGCTGCCACCAGCAGGTGTGGTAGAAAGGAGGGAAGGCACAGGACCAAAAGGCATGTGGGAAAGTCAGGGGGCAGCCAAGGCATGTTGGAAAAGCTCCATTTCTATGTACAGACACAGGCAGGGTACCCAAAGGGGAATTATGGGCCATGGTTACAGACATAGGCCTTTCCTCTTTTAGACTCTGGTTCTGTGTAGAAGTGAGATCCTCTTGGCTCCTGGGCTCCCCCAAACATCTCTCAGGAGGCACGTCTCCCTCCTCACTTGGAGGAACAACTCAACGTAACCAAATGGGAGCCTCAGGATCTCAATGCGAAAATCATTTTCCAAGACAAGGGGAGAGGGATTTGCAGTGGGGCTTTGACATAAAATGTCAAGATCTTGGAACAATGGTGCAAAGCAGAGCAAATTGAGTTCTCCATCTACACTTCATTCAATTATCCATCCCCATGGTTTACATCTACCCACCACGTTTCTACTCCAGGACTCTTTCCTTTTCTCGTTAGCTAGAGAGCCACCTGGAAATTCGTCACCAGCAGCTACTTTGCGCTCTGGTCATTGGCTCTCCAGTTGGATCTGTTTTCCACCTGTTGTTACTCAATGTCATATCTTGGTACCTTTCTCTGTGGGGGTTGGAATAAAAGCATTTCCCTGCTTCTTCAGTCCCCCCACAGCCCTTACCACATCCTGCACTGTGATGCTCATGCCTTGTCTGTCTACCCCTACACTGTGTGTTCCTTAGGGCAATAATCCGTGTTTTGTTTTGTTCACCTGGGTATCCCTAAATTCTGCAAACTGCTTGCCATAGCAGATGCTTGTAAATTGTGTAATTATTAATTGTTCAATTATTGCTGCCTCTAAAAAAAAACCCACCTCCTTTTAATTTCCAAGGTGGTTTTTATTTAATTGCACAAAACTACAAAGGAGTAAGACAGGAACGTGAAAAGTAGATGGTGAAGAAATTAGTCATCAGGAAACCCTAAAAGGCAATTAATAAGTAATTATTCTATGCCTCTGTAATTCTTGAGTGTTTTGTTTGAAAGGAGGTTTCCTTGTGAGAGAATAGAGGTTACAAAACAAAGAGCTGATTTCATATTAGACTGTACCTAATACTAAATCATAAATAAGCACTGGCTTACATTTTATTAAGCTCACATGCCCTGCTTCCATCCTGTCAACTCAATCTCTCAAACAAGTTTTAAAATATTTGTTGAATGCTAACTGTATGTCAGGCACCTTATCAGAGATGTCTGTTCAAGCAAGCTACTCAAACATTTATCATGAGATAGATTATAAATGACACCAACACCAGGTAAGGGTGGAATTTTCCAGTTCCTCACTAAACTTGTGGCCCAGACAACTCTCCAGCATGAGCCTCTGGGTCATGACCTCTGCTTTAGCACTGTCCCTGACATGCTTCAGGCCCTGTGTGGTTCACCATTCCTTCCTCAGAAAGAAGTTCACTTCCTATTACTGCTATCAGCTTACCTCCACCTCATGTCTCCCACCACTCCCCAAACATTTCTGTAGAAACCAATAATTTGAGGTCACCTCCATAGCCCATTCTGGGATCCCCCTCTCCTGCTCTGTTTCTCACAGTCCTCAGGGCTTTGCCTGAAACCCACTCGCCAGCCTATTTGTAACGTTCTCCATTCCTAAGGTGGAGTCCGGCTTCCTCACCACTCTTGTCTAACACCTGGTTCTTACTTTACAACAGTCACTGATTTTGAAGGTAGTTATCAGCATCCCAAGTTTTTGTCAATCTTCTTTCCATTTATTTTTATTGCTCTTAACAAATCAATGTTTTCGCCTTTTCTGTCTCAAAGCTGTGCTTCTCTTCTTGAGGAATCCATCAAGTTCTCAACACATTTCCAGATGTGAAATGAAGAAGAGGATTCACTGACGAAGACCAGAAGTCCTCCCATCTTCCCTCATAGTCTTGAACTTGTCATTCAAAAGCTCCCTATCAAGCCATTAGACTAGAATCTCATCATAACGGTTCACCAATGTGCCTTAAACATACGTCAATACGAACGGATAAATTTACACCAATGTGCAACTGTCACATACAACACTTAACAATATACTTCAGAATCCGGAATCCAGGAGAGATGTTTAACCATTGGCCAGTTGACAAATGACAATCTTCCAATATCCCCATCTACTTCACAGAGTAGCCTGCTATGGATACATAAGATGCCTATCATCTTATAGGGACTAACAAAATATTTGTTGATATAACACCAAACTACAAACATTAATATTTTTTAATTTAATGTTGGAATAGTAGTGAATATAATATTGGTTTTACTTACTGCCTAAGGGCAAACCTTTCGCCTTTCATAAGGCTTTTATATACATATTAACATTAACTTTCCTATGCTAATAAAAACATGAGCACAAGGCATAGTTGGATTTAGAAAAAAAAAGAACCTGTTTGACAAGGCATAGCTGGAGTTTAAAAAAAACCCTTTGATAATAACTAAAGACAAATACATGGGCATACTCTAGAAGAAATGTGGGCATCATTATTAAACTCTTCTTGCTTCTTTCTGATTTTATTTATTTATTTATTTATTTATTTATTTATTTATTTAATTTAAGAGAGCGCGCATATGCGCGCGCACACACACAGGAGCTGGGGTGGGGTGCAGAGGGAGAGGGAGAGTAGAGAGAATCTTACTTAAGCAGGCTCCACGCCCAGATGGAGCCCTACACAGGACTCAATCTCATGACCCTGAGATCACGACCTGAGCAGAAATTAAGAGTTGGATGCTTCACCAACTGAGCCATCCAGGCGCCCCTCTTTGTGACTATTTATTGAAATAAGATAGAGAAATCATCTCCTATCTCAGTGGGGCCATAGAAGTATAAAACCAACCCTTACCAGCCAGAAGAAAGGCCACAGACACTGGAAGAAAATGTTAAAAGGGAAAGGATCTCTTTGTGTTTATATACACACTCTACGTGTTTATTCTACCTACAATAAATAGGAAGAGGATATTTATACATTATTTCAAAAGAACATTAATGAATAGTAATGAAACAATTGAAAACAGCAGCAACAGCATGGCAAATACTTGGATAAGAAAAAAGAAATCTGCTTCACGTAGGCTACAAAGTGTAATTTTATGGATAGCTCAGAATGACCTTCAAATACCATAATGTTCCACAGATAAGTACTGAAGGCCAGGAAGTATTTTTATAAGCCAGGTGCTAAAAGTCAGCTCTGCTGAGGAGATGGAGGGGGTGGAGAAATAATTTCCAGCTAATCAAATAATTTAGCCAAGCTTAGAAACAATTCATCCATAATGTTTTCACTACATGTCTTCCGCAATCAGTTACAAAGTAGAATATGTGAATATTAACGGGCAATTTTTTCCTCTTTAAATGAGATTATCCAAGACCCCTATTTTCCTAGTATGTTTTAGAATCTCAGCTGACCCAACACAAGACATGTGAATGCACGTAACCTGAAAGATACATGAAAAATAATAACACAGGGAACTAAAGGTCATTTCTAATTATAAAATAATGCTTGCGGAGGGGGACTTAAAGCCTAACATTTGAAGGATAACAAAACAAAAATCCCCCCAACATAAGTGTTTTCAGTAAAAGCCTCTGAGCTTTGTTTACAGTTCAGGAACAGGGCTCGGGGGGCAGTGAGACCTAATGTGACCATGAGGGATGTGTAAGGGTTTTATAGGAAGAAATTCAGGGAACATTCAGGGGGTGAGCGGGCAATGCAGAAGGTAAGAAAAAAATAATTTAATATGAAAACATAACTGAAGCTATGTCTTAGCATTACCACATCATCCAGCAAATTATGGGCACACGGAGCTCTGGTAAATGCCACCCACAGGCACATCAAATTCTCAGAGGATTAAATCCTCCAAACTGGAAGTATATGAACCTAGCCTTGTTTAATTGCTGTCGTAAAAGGAATCCTCTGAGTGTCCTGCTCAGCACCAGGCTTAGGCTAGCCTACTGTTTACTTGTTGCAATATGGCATCTGGTTCCAAAACGCCATCTCATGTGGGAATTTGAAACAGGCCAAGAAATCCACAAGAAGTTAATGCCCTTGAGAGTTCCCTCCCTGGACCCTCTGTAGAAAACTGATACTAAATGAATGTTCAGCTCGAGGATCCCCACTTCTAGTCTTCCACTGTCATCCCTCTTGCTCTCCTCTACTTTCCCCATTGCTCTAGACCTGGATTCTCCTTTCTGCGCAGTCCCTACAAAGTAACAATCCAGGTTGATTGATTTCTACTTTTTTCCCCAAAGGTCACCTGCTGGATCAGCTTTGGGAGCCCTGCATTCTGCACGGGCCCAGGCTCCCCAGACCTCCCGTCCCAGCCAGGTCTTGTACCAATGACGCTTGTTGCCAGAAAAGAGAGGTAGAAGAAAGAACTATTGTCTCAGGAGGGAGAGATTAGCCAATGAGCTACTGAACAGAGAATAGAGCCTCTTGACACCAGAACAGAGTCTGAGTAAGTTCTAAAAGGAGACTACGAAAGGATTCAGAGGGTGTAGTTCCCACAGAGCCGAAGGCAGCATTTGTGCAGCGTACACCAAGTAGTCAGGACGAATGATGGCATCGAAGAGGACCTTCCTTTACGAACTGCCAGGGTGAGTCTTCAGGAAGACTTAAGTTATCAGATAATTTATAGAAACGATCCAAGACTAAGAACCGTTTTCTGGTCTTTGTTTCCTTTTCCTTCTTTTATTTTCACTCAGGTGTTTGAGGGTCAACTATTAAGGGTTCCCACCTTGGGGCCCCTGGGCAGCACAGTCAGTTAAGCATCTGACTCTTGGTTTTGGCTCAGGTCATGATCTCAGGGTCGTGAGATCGGGCCCCACATTGAGCTCGGCACTCAGTGCGGAGTCTGCTTGAGATTCTCTCTCCCTCTCTCCTGCTCGTGCACATGCTCTTTCTCTCTCCAAAAGTAAATAAATAAATCGTGTTTATATATATATTTATATATATATTTATATATATATTTATATATATATTTATATATATTTATATATATTTATATATATATATTTATATATATATTTTTATATATATATATATAAAAGGTTCCCTCTTGATAAAAGACTTCAGTTATTTGCTGAAGCAGGTTCTATAAAGTCAAATGCGTAGCTTTTTATAAGAAATACTTGTGAAGCTCTAAGCATATGCCAACCACACTAGTACAAGAATGTTAATTTCTTTATCCAACAGCTTTACGAACAAAAAGTTTCACTGAACAACAATGCTTACATTTATTCACTGGTCTTCCTTCATTGTGGATATCAGTCAGAATTCTGTATTTAAGTTTTAGTTTTAAAAATCACTGTGATAGTGATTTAATGATGAAATTAATCTACATAATGAACTATATTTTCCATTGCAAGTAGTAAAGTAGATACTCGAAAGAACAGTGCGACTGGAATGAAGTCAATACTGCAGTGTTTTGGTGGAACAATGCTCTAGAGACAGGTCGCAACACTGTAATTCACACACTCACCCAACACATCTTGACTCCTCATTCACTGCAAGGCACTATACATGCTGATGTCCAAAGAAACACAGGACTTCACCGCTGATCCTTGACAGGACACACATTCTAATAGTGGAGATAAAGCCTGTAGAAAAAATAACAATACCAGGCAACGGTGGCCTCCTGCTGTGAGTGGCGCAGCCAGTAGCTTGCGTCGCAGTGCCCACTTCCAGTGAAACAAAGGCAGACACAAATGCCAGAAAGTGTACGGAATCTTTGCAGCACAGTGAGAGTAGGTAAGCAGGGAGATTCCAGTCTCTTGCTATACCTCATTCTAATTTTATAATGCTCTCCCCAGAGCCAACCATGTCTTCCTGTTATTTGATTCAAATTTACTTCCCTCTAATTTAAGCCCATTTCCTCTGAGCAAATAAAGAATTAATCAGTGTCCTCTTTACATTAACCCCTTTGTTGGGAATAGTTTTCAGTCCTTACTGTATGCATTGAAGTCCCTATACTTTCTCCGCCTACAGTTTAAGCGTCAATGTCTTAGAAATACACCCTATTGCACACATGCTTAAGAGCATCTGAATAGTGAAGAACTATCTACAGGTAACCACAGATCATCCTAAAATTTCCCTTTGGGCCTTTTTCAGATTGGCTTTTGCCCTGCAACTGAAACCTCCAAGCTCATGATGATTTTAGAAACGAGAACCTTTTTAGGCCCATGTGGGTGGTCCTTGGCACAGATACCGAAGTTAGAAACCTAATCATAAATGTTTTCTCTTCCTCACTGAGGCAAGTGAGCACTGTTACTAATTGCTTTCTGTGGTTCTGCTTTCTTTTTTAAAAAAGCCTTTGCTGATCATTTGCATTAATATTATGCTAATAAAAGTAAGGGAATGCTAACTAATTCAGTCTCTTTAGTAATAACTAAGGATCAGAGAGAGAGAGAGAGAGGAAGGTAATTTGCATATTTTCATGATTGGAGCGAAATGGCATTTAAATACTCATAACCATTTTTGAAGAGAAATAATAATACATGTTGGGCCAGCCTGAGCAGAAGTAATTTCTCCAGTGGAACCACCGAAAGCCCAAGTATTTCAGGATACACTCTGCTTCTAAGCATGAATATCTGATGACAAGGATGAGCATTCAAACACAGGGCACCATCTGCATCATAAGTACATTTCAGTTCCTCTCTGCAGAAGGAATTCATTTACTGTTGAAGGCCATTCACTTCCACTTCTGACTGCTTATTCCTCAAAAAGCTTCCAAGTATCGTGAGAACAATGATTAAAAGAAGATCTTTCCATCTGCACTGCATTAGGCTGCAAGACAGCCCCTCCTGCAGAAACAGCTTTTGCATAATTCATTGTGCCATTTTAAACCCTAATCAGTGACTTGCAATGAGCTATGAAGAGAGTAGGAAAGAGAAACACATTCATTGGCTACCTCCTAAGCACTCACCCCACCCGCACTTTGGGATACTGCTCCGTGAATCGTTGTGTGTGTGCGCGCGCACGTGTGCACACATATGTGCACATGCATGCATATGCGTGTGTGTGTGTGTGTGTACACGCACACCTTCACCTTATGCCCAGTAGGTTCTTACTCCCTTCTGAAGAGCTGTCATCACTCCTAGGCCATATTAATGTCCCAAGAAAGAATATTTCTTAGGCTATTATAACAGGATAGTTTAGGAAAGAAGATTCTACTGGCAGACAGAAGTTGGCTTATCTCCAACTCTGCTGTTCTTTGTGTGAGCATGACAGATAATTCACTCTACAACATGAAGAATAATACCTCAAATCTCTTCCAATTTTAAAAATTATATAACTCTAATCTGTTCACACTGATTTTTCACATATAAAGCCTTAGTTGAACCTGCCACTTTGCCTTCATGTTTCATTTTCCGAAGCAGGGCGAACTGAGGTGGTAGGGAAGGGCCTCTCTGGGTCCCCCACTTACCCTTCAACCACAGTAACTTCACTTTGATTTGAGATCCATTTAAGAATGCACTGGAAGAAGTACTTTATGACTACAGAAAATCAGAAAAACAACTGCCTTAGGCATCTCACGTTTAAAAAAAACTTTTATAGAATCCTTAAGCTTTAAACACTGAAAAATTAATTAGGCAGAAGGTTTTAAGGATGGTATGCAATATATGTGATTTTGATCCAGCACAAGTAGTGAGAAACTATGCAGGCAGTAGAGGTGAGGACATGGATTGCTTTTTTTTTTTTAAGATTTTATTTATTTATTTGACAGAGACAGCGAGAGAGGGAACACAAGCAAGGGGAGTGTGAGAGGGAGAAGCAGGCTTCCCACTGAGCACGGAGCAGGATGCAGGGCTCGATCCAAGGACCCTGGGATCATGACCTGAGCCGAAGGCAGACGTTGAAAGGCTGAGCCACCCAGGCACCCCTGGATTGCCAATTTTATAATAAAATTTATCACTTTCCATTTATTACTCCATAGACAATGGTAAAAAAAAAAAATAAACACTGAGTTTTTTTGGATAGGTGACATTAATATATAGATGAAATATGGTAAAGTCCCTAAGATTTAGTTTGGCAGTTCAGTAAAGAATCAAGAGAACACTCTCAAAAGACACTACAAATTGAAAACTGAACTCAGTGGTAGTATCTCTGAGTAAATGATTTTTTTGTTTTTTAAGTAAACTCTATGCCCAACATAGAGCTTGAACTCACAACCCCCGAGATCAAGAGTCACATATTCTACCAAGTGAGCCAGCAAGGTACCCATAAGTGATTTTAACTAAATAACTTATAATGATTGAAATTTTGACCCTAAACATTAAATACTTGACTGAATCTTAGAAAGCACAATTGGAGGGTGGTAGGAACCCTTCCTGTATTATTCAAATTATTGTATAACATTGCTATCCAACTGAAATAAAGGCAAGCCACAAAATTTAAAAATTTTCTAGTGGCCACATTAAAAATTAGAGGGGCTCAGTTGGTTAAGCATCCGACTCAATTTCAGCTCAGGTCATGGTCTCAGGGTCATGGGATCGAGCCCCACATCAGGTTCTGCACTCAGCACGTAATCTGCTTGTCTCTCTCCCTCCGCTTCTCCTCCTGCTTGTAGTCTCTCTCTCTCTCTCTAAATAAAATCTTTAAAAACAAAAGTAAAAATAATCAGGTAATTGTAATAGTCTACTTGATTTAACCAAATATCCCCTAAATACTATCACTACAACATGTAATCAATATTAAATTTATTAATGAGATCTTTTACTCTTTTTTCATTCTAAGTCTTCAAAATCCTGTAACTTCTGTTTGCATACAATTTGAAGCAGCCGTAGTTCAAGTGGTCAATAGTCCCAGGTGGCTGGTAGTGAGCTCCTTGACAGGGCAGCTGCAGAAGAAATGAGGCAGGAGGCAGGTTCTCTTTGTAGAGCCCAATATATACAAATGATGTAATTCCCCCTCCTTCCCACACGCGAAAGTTAATGCCTGTTTGTCTCCAGAATATTCGTTTTTTTCATGGGCTCAGAGAATACTGGTTGAAAAACTACTTTATTCCACACTATGATAAACTACAGAATTCAGATGTACTGTAGACACAGTGGATCTAGCATTTAGCAGGCAACAAAGTCCCGTGCAATGGGAACTCCGAAACCCTTGCAAGTGATAACTGCTACGGAAGCACAGGTGGCCGAAGTCACAAGCGCTAGGTTGGTGACTTGGTAAAGGCTTCACATAAGAGCGATAGGAGCTGGATCTTGAAGGCTAAATGGGACTTTGCTAGGTAGGACATGACAAGAAAGGCATTCAAGGCAGCGCCAACCACATGAACAAAGCAGGAGAAGCCTATCGGTGAGCCTGGGAAACTGAATAGACCGAAGCAGACGGACTGCACTGATGTACAGGGAGGTGTAACCACGTGGAAGGGTTGGGGGGTGTGTGTTAGGCATTGGGGGGCAAAAAGGCTACAGCCAAATTGTGCTGGCTGTTGCTTATCCTCTCAAGACACTTGGAATGCGGTAGCAGGTGGTTTTTAAACAAGCAAACGTCACTACCGAATTCATGCTTAGGAAACGAAGTTTAAGAAGTAAAATACACAGAGACAGCCTGATGTTACAATGCTCTGGAGTCAGGGGGTCCCTGGGAGATGGTAAGGATTTGAATCCACAGGGCATGGGTAGAAACAGCAGTGAAAGGACAAAGTCAAGCAGCTTTTGCCAAGTACATTCAAAGTTATATAAAGTGGATGAAGGAAATAGAAGACATCAAGATGACCACATAGTTTGTTCTCTGATAGGCAAGTGGACGGCTGTCACTCCCTGGGAGAGGGACGCCAGAGCAAAGGGCGGGCTTGGCAGAGAATATGCGTTCAGTTTGGATGTGCTGGATTTGAAATGTTAGAGCCCCCTGGATGCCCATGGCTCACACCCATCTTCTAGGAGATTCATTTGCCTTCACCTCTGTACTTTACTCGTGGTCATCTGGGTACCAAGTGTGTTCCCAGATCAGGCAGCATCAGCATCAAGCTTGTCAGGAAGGCAGAATCTCAGACCCTACTCTAGACCGGCTGAATCCCAATCTGCATTTTTACCAAAATTCCCAGGTGATTTCCATGCACATCAAGTTAGAGAAGAACTGCTGGAATACCTGAAAATTGAGATCAGCAGCTCGCGAAAGAGGTACTGACCACTGACCGAAGGGAGGACGATTTTCGAAGTCAGCAGCACATACAGGAGTTGAAACAACAGGGGTGAAAGAGAGCATACAGAAAACACAGAAATTTAAATAGGATAGAAGAAGCTGTGTGCTGAGAAGGAGGCCACATGTTTGGAATTAAATAATCATCATGAAGGCAAACAATGGGGCTCTCCTGTTCAGTCCTTTTAATAAAAACTGAACTTTCATGAAGAAGAGGAAGAAGAGAAAAAGGAAACAAAACCTTTCAAAATAATGAAAGAACCACAGTGGTGAATCCCCATTAAAGCTACAAAGAACTTCTATTTACGATGAAGAAAAAATCATATTATGTTCCTTAATATTCAAAAATACTGAACAAATGTGTTTGTTGAAAAACAAATCTGATGCGAGTGGAGGCAGAACTCAATGGAAAGTTGGGACCACCGCTTGCTGGGACAGAGGTGACCAGTGTGAGTGACAGAATCAGAGGCCGGGATTCCAGGCTAGCTCCCCCAGCTCCCACCACACCAGGCAGGGCATCTCACCCCCAGATGCCTGTCGCCTCAACTGGGTAATGAGGGGGCTTGAGAACAAGACCTTCTCCTCCTGGAGATTTCCAGCTGCGACTGCCTATTACATAAATTGGGAGGAAGGTGAGACTGACTTACTGCCTCCAACACTCCCTAACAAGAGCCTGAAGAATCTTCTATTCCCCACCCTCTCAGCCCATCCTGGCAACCTCATCCCACCATCTCACCCGGCGAACAACTTCCTGAAGTTTTGTCCAGACTCCAACAGCTGTGCAGAGCTGATTTCAAGTTCACCCAGCGTTCTTCTGCGTCTTCTGTTTCCCAGGTGACACTCACATCGCTGCCTGCTGTGTTGCCCCCCCCCCCACACACACACACCCAGAATGCTAAGGCCCCTCCCAAGGCCTGTGCAGGTCGCTGCTCCCTGAGGCCTCAGACCCTCTGAATGCTTCTTGCTCCAGCCAAGTAATTAAAAACCACTGTGTGTAATTTCCATCCCATGTAAAAGCCTTAAAATATATATATTTTTAATTTGGCTTTCCTGCGGGTCACAGAAGCCAAGCCGGGAAGAGCAAGCTGTGCTTTTATGAGGGAGACAGAGCCCGTGAACACACATATGGTAGCAGATGAAAGTGCAGCAGACGCGGACAGCCCGCTCTTTCAAGGAGCCACAGCAGGCCCGTCTGAAGGGCCCGCGAGGGCGTGACGCCTGCTTCTCGGCCACTCGGAACACACACTCAGTGTAAACCTGAACTCTTCTTTTGAAGTGGGCACAATTTGTCTATTGTCATGCTCTAGTCTTAAATTATGCTCTGGTATGGATCTGAAGAGGTGTTTTGTTCGTCCAGTGCAAATGCCCTTCCCACCAGTACAGGAAAGGCACCTTATCGCATAGTAAGCTCTTCTCTCCGCAGCCTAGTGGCCTCAGGTGGTGTCCTTCGGCTAACACCAAATCCACACGTAAAGCCTTTGGTTTCACTGTGCAGGGGCTCACGGGCACACCCACCCAGCCACAGATCCCAAAGGTAGCTCTTTGGTTATCATTAGGACTCCTACAACTGCCATCCGCGTTGATATAAGATGCACTTGTCTCCACCTCCAGCCTTCATCCATCCGTGTTATTCCAATCCCCAGTGAGACGCTAACCCTGCCGACTTTTAATTGCAACACATCTCAGTTCCTACAAAGAGACTTAAAGGGCCCAAATCTGCTGGGGAAAAAGGGAAAATTCTCAGCTGTATTTCAAATATAAATATTAAATGTCCCACAGCGGCTCCAGGAGAACCAAAAAAGGAGCATCTGATGTTTTGCCGGGACCAATGATCTCAACAATAAGACGATGAGGCGGTCACTATTATTCTCCCCAGCTTACCACTGGGGAAACTGAAGCTTAGGGAAATCAATCAACAGGACCAAGAAAGCCAGGTTGCAACCCACGCCTTAGGGCCCTAGGAGCCACCCAACCTCTTAGGCTCTTTAGTTTCTACATGATAAAAACCTTTGAAACCTGTCCTGAGAAAGGGAAATTCAAATTGTAGTGGAATCTGGAGCTGGAAGGACCCTAGCAATCACCAGGTCAAATCACTCTCACACCATCTGAGCTTCACAGACCACACAGGAGAGGGACAGCAGCAAATCCACTATAATTATCAATCTGCTTACAGACCCATATGATACATAGAAACAATCCATTCCCTGTCCAACACAGGCTTTTTTAAGAGACAAAGACAGAGAACCAAGTTCAAGTCCTGCATGAAATCCTGGCATCCTTTGTTTCCTAGGCCTCGTAGGTCCAGCCCTTAAGGATTCACTCATGAATATGGCAGAGCAGAAAAACTGGGCGATGTGTCCAGTGACATATAGGTAGTTAATAGCTGTGCCAAAACTCTAAGAAGGTTTCCTGATTCTCGGTCAGTAAATAGAATAACCAAGTACCTTCCATTAGGACAGATGGTATTATGACAGAGAAAACACATTACTCTTCAACTTTATCACCAGGGCAATAAAGATAGGCAATAAATACTCTTTTATTGATACTTATTTTCCCTCTGTGAACTTTGACAGCCCAACCCACTGATCCTTTGGCTGGTCTAAAGAACAACGAACTACGGTGACAGTACTTTGCGTATTCTCCTACAGCTTCCCACTTACTGAATCGTACTCCTCTGGAAAGAAGAAAAGCTGTTCAGACTAAAACTTCAGCAGTCACAAACTGGGAGCCTGCAGGCTAGATCTGGCTAGCAGAAGCATTTGGTTTGGTCAGCAGGGTGTCTTGAACATTTTTAGATTCATTTGCCACATCTTTCTCTTGTAACATGTTTCTCTGGGCAGGCAGCAGGTGCTGCGGGGCTGGCCCCTTTGATCAAGGGATATACTTCCAGTTTGCCGGAGTTCCCACCTGTGCTACCTGAATGTTAGGCTATCGGCTGGTCCCCGTGGGTATCTGGTTCGCAGTCTCCACTTCACTGCATTAATATTAAGGCACTGAAATAACGTGACCGCATTATTTCAAAGCCATCACTGATGATGGATATATGAATTCTGCATCAAAATAGGGGCTCATTCTATCAAGAAGAAAGCTAACGCAGCAGGGTGAGGGGGAGATGAACTGGAGATTGGGGATGGTCTGGTCCTTCCTCCATCAGTAAAGTGCAGTATTACTTTGATCAAGTCACCTAACCCTAATGGATCATGGTTATTTCCTCATTTGTAGAATTAGAAAGTTGGAATGGCTACTTGAGATTATCCCCCCTCTAAAAAAATCCTGTGAGAGGTCTCTGACTCTGATCTTGTACAAATACATGAATTTTCCCAGAGGGACATTAATAAAAGGGGATCATGAGAGATTTTAAGAGCCACATAGCCTAGAGTTTGATACGTGGTTCCATCATTTTCCATGAGATCTTAGGCAAATTATCTAAACCTCTGAGAGCTTCAGTTTCCTCCCATTCATTCATTTACTTAAAATGATTTATTGAGCATCAACTATGTATTAGGTAACTTCTAAAGGCTGGGAACTCCACAGTGAACAAAATCGAGTGTCCATTCTCACAAAGCTTACATTCGCGAGTTAACGAGACAGAAAAAAAACAAAAATATTTATAGCCTATCAGGGGGTGGGAAATGCTATACAAATAAATTAAGTAGGTTACGAGTGTGGGGGAGGGGAGATTGGATTGTTAGAGATGGAAAGAGAAGACTACTCTGATGAGACACTTGAGCAGAGACCTGAATGGAGTTGGGGGGTAGGGGAGGTTTAGCCATGTAGATATTTGGGGATACACTGTTCCAGACAAAACACCCAGGGGTTACTAAAATTTAATGATGTGACAAGCAGAACTCTTGACAGAACAGTGATAAGCTCCTTTCTTCTCCATCACTTCCCTTCTAAAGGGGCACAGTCTTCAGGATCTGCTGTCTTTGTATCATCACCATTCATATGAAAGCAAAGCTGGCCAAGGGTGAGAAAGCCTCACTTCTAATTCCATGTTTAACCAATGACAATCTATGCCTATCAGATCCTATTTTTTGATAGGCAAGTAAGACAGCCAAATTGTTCCTCAACTGTGTTTTGAGAAAAATCCTTTCATAATAAAGTATATTCCCAAATACATACAGGTAGTGAATATTTATGATCTGCTCTCCTTGGAGGGCAGGTGGCAGAGTGTAGAGGTTAAGATCACAGTCTCCTTGTCAGAAAAGCCTGGATCACATCCCAGCTCTCTGTTTGCTCCCTGACCTTGGTCAAATTAGCCTCCCTGAATCTCAATTTTTTTCACCTGCAGATTGGGGCCCAACATCAATACCTCCTTTCAGAGTTGGAGTGAGACTTAAATGAGCTTATGTCCACAAAACACATGGAACTTTCTTGGCTTAAAGAACAGGGCTCAGTAATGTGTATCTATTTCTAACCGAGCTTTTAAACTATAAGTTATAGACATCAGTTCTGATTAAGTAGAAGAGAATTTTAATGAAAAACCCACCAGGAGGCTCCCAGAATGTCCAGCATCCAGGAATAATGCCCCCAAATCAGGCCATGGATCGGTCCAAGCACAGTGTGGAACAGTGGGTGATGCAGCTCACTGTGCCAATACCCACTACACTAGACACTGTCCTAGTTTTCAGGGAAAGGAGAGCCCTGCCTCCCAGCAAAGCTCAGGAGGAGTTCCCCAAATCAGAACGGATGCTCGCATATTGAGCAGCCAAAGGAATGCCAGGTGGTCAACCACACCACTATTACATTCTCACTGAACCCCTCTGGAGCACCCACTAGTTTGTTCACACCCCTTCCCTCACCAAGAAAGCCCCCAGCACTCCCCATACATCCCCATCCTGGAGGCTCACTGCTCTGGGAAGCCTTCCAACCCGACTTCAGTACCTGCTTCCTCTCTTCCCCAGCTAATTCTCTTACAAGGTACCTCATTATAAACTGATTTACACCTGGACTATAAATACTCATATACAAACAGACACAAATCCTTTTGGGAATACACAGGGTAGAGATTAAAAACAAAGGCACATGTGGTTATAAATAACACTAGCTGGTGCACTAGTCATTTCGGGTGTGTATATCTCAATGCACAAATGAGGTTATAACTCCTTGTTGACAGGGAACACCATCCCTTTCTCCTGTACCTGCTAGAGTCTATTTCCTGTTCTTTGCCATGCTGAATACCTCCTCCCTTAAATCTGAGATGAAGCATAGTTTTTATACTGAGGATCAAATATCTAATTTATACACAAATATTCCGTTGTTAAGAAAAATAGATTCAAGGGACGCCTGGGTGGCTCAGTTGGTTAAGTATCCGCCTTGGGCTCAGGTCATGATCCCAGGTTCCTGGGATCCAGTCCTGCATAGGGCTCCTTGCTCAACGAGGAGCCTGCTTTTCCCTCTGCCTGCCACTCCCCTTGTTTGTGCTTGTGCATTCTCTCTCTCACTGACAAATAAAATCTTGAAAAAAGAAAAGGAAAAAAAAAAAGAAATATAGATTCAAAGTCCCATATAGAATGGAGAAATTAGTCAATAAATTTCACAAAATATTGAAACACAAAATGTAATAATTTTATAAAATCATTTTTACTCCTTATTTTCAGATCTTAAAAAACCACTATCTTCCCACTCTGAAAAGTGGGGAATCCCACACTGCCCCAGTTTTATCAAGAAAAGAAAGAGCAGTTTTTTCTTTTTTTTTTCTTCCCATGGAATAACATCCCCATCTTGTGGGCACTATTGTTTAATGTTTTCAAAAATCATGGTGACGTCTTCAGAACTCTGACATCGCAATAGTTTACAGGGGTAAATAAAATTAAACTACAACCCCTATTTTGTCCATAAGCCAGATGTTCCCTATGTCTTTAATAAAGGCTTTCTACACAGAGCACTTATAAATTTAAAATAACTGAGTCAGGCATCAACCAGGTCTACAGAAAAAGAAATACATATTTAGATCCACAGATACCTAAGGAGGAAGTCTTCCCATGAAAGGGTTCTCTTCTCCCAGTGAGTAACAAACTCATTCAGGAAACATTTATTGAGCTCCAGAGTGGCTTGCACAGTATGCGCTACTATCCTCAGGTTAAGGGCTGCCAAGCAGAAGGCAATATATATGTGAAGGGCAAAGAGAAACTGACAAGAACCCCAGTGGTTCCCAGCAGGCTCCTGGCCAAAGACTGGAGGCTGTTAGTGTCTGCCCGGGCTCCTGGCCAAAGGGAGGAAGGTCATCAGGCATCCTGAAATATGTGTGTGCAAAAGAATCGAAAAACAAGAAGGGAGAAGGGGGTGGAAAGACAATGGAAAACTAGAAAAGCAAGAGGAGGAAGCATCATTGGTATCCTTTCTTCCAGAGGAAAAGGGACATGCACGTCTATCAAAAAGAAGTACAAACAGAGAATGAGGAAAGAGGTGAAGAGAAGTTCCCATCTCTCTCCTTCTGCTGGCTTTCAAATGCCCCCCCCCCACCCCGGGAATTTGAGCACAGCTGTAACCTGCAGACACCACACACACATTTAAACTCCCCTAGTCACTCCCTACTATCCTTTTGGAATTATCATACAAGTTTACTTGGTATTGTTATATTCATTTTTCCTCATTCAAGTAGTCCTTTTCTAGAGGTAGACGGAATCATGCTTTTTAGGCCAAGACATGATAGCAACCCACTGCTTTTCGCCATCATTTGAGAACCTTTTCTTTATTGAACAAATTCATCACTGCATGATAGAGCACGTGTGCAGTACCAATGTAGCGTCCTCAACCATTCATCCTCAAACCATCGGTTTATCCAAATATTCATCCAAAACTATGGAAAAACATTTTACAGAGTCAACAAGTTTCATCATTTCCAAGTTATCTTCTAATGCTCTTTGTAAACCCTAAGATCAATCAGTACAGGAGCAGTCTGGCTCATTCGGTCTCCAGACCCTTCAGTCTCCAGACCCTTCGGTCTGCCTTTCAGGAGCTGGGAGCTGAGACCCTGAGAGCTCTGCCCCAGCTTCGTCCCCCACTCTGGACTCAACCTACTTCTCCCTTCAAAGACACTACTCTGTCCAACAGCACTTGCCAAGCCCATCTGACTCAGGCACCTTTCCTTCCTGAGATGCCTTGTCTGCACATTCCCCATCCTGTCTCACACTCTCCCTACTTTCCCTGACATCCACCGTGAGTGTATGACACAATCTGATTCTCATGGGAGTCCTGTCCTGAAAGAGTCCAGTGCTACAGGGCCAAGTGCAGGCTTGAGTCCAACAACCCTATCACTTACTGCACAAACAGCCTTGGGCAAATTGTCTAACCTCTTGGAACATCCCTTTCCTTATTTGTAAAATTAAATACTGATACCTATCTGGCCTGGCTTACGAAGATGTAAATAATACATGCAAAGGGCCAAATACTACACAATAGAGACCCAAGGGGCACCTGGGTGGTGCAGTCAGCTAAGCACCCAACTCTCGGTTTAGGCTCAGGTCATGATCTCAGGGTCCTGAGACGAAGCCCCACGTTGGGCTCTGCCCTTGAGATTCTGTCTCCCTCTCCCTCAGACTCTCCCAGTCGTGCTTGCTCTCTCTCTATAAAATAAATAAATAAATCTTAAAAAAAAAAGATACTTATTAAACCAAGGTCATGATTCAAAAAGGAAACACTGTGAGTGCTTCAAGTGCAAAGAAATAAAGCCATCGCAAGAGTGGCTGTGGTGCAAGCTGTCAGTCCTTGGGGAAGGGTGTCTTTCTCTCCTCCGTGAACTTAGGGTGCCACCCACTGTGCTTCACATTTTTTAAATTTATTTACTTGACAGAGAGAGAGAGAGAGAGAGAACACAAGCAGCAGGGAGCAGGAGAGGCAGAAGCAGGCTCCCCGCTGACCAGGGAACTGGATGCAGGGCTCGATCCCAGGACCCTGGATCACGACCTGAGGCCTAAACCAAGAGTCAGATGCTTAAGCAACTGAGCCACCCAGGCACCCCCACTGTGCTTCCCATTTAATGGCATTTTAAAAAAAGCAACAGAATAAAAATGACTAAAATAATATGCACCAAAACATTAACACAACCATCTTCAGGCGCTGGTGTTACAGGCAATTTATTTATGTATTTTTTTAATTTGTGCTTTCCAATATTAACTCAATTTTCTCGAGTGAGCAATATTACAGAAGCTATGTTCAGTATATTCAACATCTCACCATAAGTTTGGAGCCCAAACCCCATTACATATTGCAAACAGAAGTTATATCAACAATTGTTTCCATTTTCACTTGATTTTAAATCTATCTATCGATCCTTTCAAACTTCATCTAATTTTTCTCGTCAAGCACTTATGCTTACATAAAACAGCTGGACTGAAACAGTTGTTATTAAAGTCTCCTTAAATTTGACTCCAGGGGCGCCTGGGTGGCTCAGTCGGTTGAGTGTCTGTCTTCAGCTCAGGTCATGATCTAGGAGTCCTGGCATCCAGCCCTGTGTGGGGCTACTGCTTAGCGGGGAGCCTGTGTCTTCCTCTCCCTCTGCCCCCTCTCTGCTCATGCTATTTTTCTCTCTCTCTCAAATAAATAAAATCTTTAAAAAAATTTGACTCCAAAATATCCCCTCAGAATTTCACTTGTGATCAGAGTGAGCACTGGGTATCAAGTTCAAACGTTCTCTGGTTTAAAACCAAGCTAAAAGGGAAAAAAAAAAAAAAAGCCCATTGTCCCTCAGCAGATGAATGGGTAAAAAAGATGTGGTGTATATATACACAACAGAATACTACTCGGCCATAAAAAGTAATAAAATCTTGCCATTTCCAACAACACGGATGGATCTAGAGAGTATAATGCTAAGTGAAGTAAGTCAGAGAAAAGACAAATGCCATGATTTCACTCATATGTGAGATTAAAGAAACAGAACAGAAAAAAAAAGGGACAAACCAAAAAACAGCCTCCTAACTCTAGAGAACAAGCTGATGGTTACCAGAGAGGAGAAGGGTGGGGGGATGGGTGAAATAAGCGACAGGGACGAAGGAGGGCACTTGCTGTGATGAGCACTGGGTGTCGTAGTGAAGTGCTGAATCACTACGTCGTACACCTGAACACTTGTGCACTGTTGGTGGGAATGCAAACTGGTGCTGCCACTGTGAAATATTGTATGGAGGTACCTCAAAAATTTAAAAATAGAACTACCCTAAAATCTAGTGATCTCACTATTGGGTATCTTCCCAAAGAAGAAGGAAACAGTAATCCCAAAGGATATATGCACTGCTATGTTTATAGCAGCGCTATCTCCAACAGCTGAACTACGGAAGCAGCCCAAGTATCCGCTGAGATATGGATGAATAAAGAAGATGTGGTATATATATACAATGGAGTATTATTCAGCCATAAAAAAAATAAAATCCTGCCATTTGCAACAACATGGATAGCTCGGGGTAGTATAAATGCTAAGGAAAATAAGTCAGAGAAAGACAAATACCTTACGATTTCAATCATATCTGGAATTTAAGAAACAAATGAACAAAGGTGGGGGAGAGAGACAAACCAAGAAAAAAAACCAAAAACCAAAACCAAAAACCCAGATTCTTAACTATACAGAACAAACTGAGAGGAGGTGGGGTGTGGGGATGGGGTGATAGGGCTTAAGAGTACACTTATCTTCATAAGCACTGAGTAATACATGGAGTTCCTGAATCACTATGCTGTACACCTGAAAATAATATAACATTGTATGTTACCGACACTGGAATTAAAATTAAAAATATAAATTAAAGGGGCACCTGAGTGACTCAGTCAGTTAAGTGTCCAACTGTTGATTTCGGCTCAGGTCATGATCTCAGGGTCACGGGATCGAGCCCCACATCAGGCTCTGTGCTCAGTGCAGTCTGCTTGAGATTTTCCTTCTCCCTCTCACTCTGCCCCTCCCCCTGCTCACACTCTCCTTCTTAAATCTTTAAATAAATAAATAAATTTTGAAGAAAAGGAAATGAACCTAAGAAATCCCACACTGCATTTTAAAGGAGGTCTCATTATTCTGACACTTATACTTTTTCTTATGGCAGGTACCTACAGTCACTTGTAGTTCTATTCTTTAAGGTATTCTTTAATATAGGAGTCAAGCTTACAAGCAGAAGATAGAGAAATTCTCCCATTTGAAACTGAAGTGGCAATAGTGGGCCTATTGAAATAGAAAGGAAGACTGCATATCATGGGTAACATTCTCCCTCATTCCGGTAGAGGACCTTCACGATAATGATGAGTGATGGTACCCTGCCATAATGCAAAAAAGTAAACTTCCAGAAGAAGGGGATACACACTGGAAGGTAGCTAAATTATTTGAAAAATTTCTTACACCACCTACTTCATATCAAAAGGAGAATCATCCAGATGAAGCTAAAAAAAAAAAAATGAGTGTAAAGTCATAACTCCTATTTTTTAATGCCCTCCTCCCTCTGCTCTCCTGCTCCGTGGGCTGCCAAACCAACACACTCTTCTCCCCCTCATCCCATCTGCCTACATCAGCAGGAAACACTCTCTCCCCAAGGACCCATCACGTGCTTCCCCTCCAGATAGATCTCAACCTCTTCAGGCCTTCCTGGATTCACAAGGAGTGGCTGCTTTCCACTCAACTCCCATCCTGATGCTGTCAGTTTTCAACATCTCCCAGTACAGAAAACCTACCTCTTCAAACCATAACATTCACAGAGCCACAGGATTTTAGAGACGTCAGGAGTTAGAAACCTTGAAACCTCTCTAGTTAAGTGGTTCTCAACCTTAACAGACTTGCTCTTGAGAGAATACATATTTTATCATCCCTGCCTTTACCGTACTAAAGTGAAATCCTGATCATTTATCTCTATATAATTTTAATAAGATACATGCATATGTGCATATGCCCTTTTATCATAAATATTAAGGAAAAATAAAGAAAACATCATATATCTCAGTAAGTGGATGTCTGGATACTAAAAGACGTAAGGAAGTAGTCAATTGCTTCTATCTACTTATAACGAGTGAGTCTGGATTTGGGGAAAAAACAAGATCAGAAAAAATTCCTCTTAAAAAAACAGAAAATAAGAAATCAAAGGGACCAGTGGCACATGGAATTAAACACCTGAGTTCAGATAAGCAGATACGAGGGGCGCCCGGGTGGCTCAGTAGGTTAAGGATCCGAATCTTGATTTGGGCTCAGGTCATGATCTCAGGGTCGTGAGATCGAGCCCTGCCTGGGGCTCCGAGATCAGTGCGGGAGTCTGTTTGTCCCTCTCCCTCTGCTCCTCCCCCCTCTCACACACGCACACTCTCTCTCAAATGCATACATAAAATCTTAAAAAAAAAAAAAAGATAAGCAGAAATGAAACATTTCTACAGCACAGTCTTCAGGAATGCCAACTGGGTCATTCTAAAGGCATGAAGGCCACCCGACAATTCTGTTTGGCAGGACTGTCCTGAAACTGCAGGGTATCTCACACAACAGCAGCCCGCCCTGCGAACAATGAGATGGCATCAAACAGCCCCACCAAAATGCCCTTTAGAGGGCAATACTGCCCCCACCGAGCAGTACAGTTCAACTCTCTTCACCCTCATTTTGCCTCTGAGAACAGAGGCCCTGTGAGGTTAAGTGATTACACTCACTGCAGGTAACTCACAATGACACAGCTGGTTTCAGAAACAAGTCTCACAATCAACACACACGTACTTCTTCCCCTCCCCTCTTTCTCCTGCTCCTGGCTCAGATTTTTCACCCCTGCACTCTGCAATCCTCAGCCGCAGAATTTAAACGACTGTGTCACTCAGCCCCCGCACCTCATGCATTCTCCCCCAAACTGGGTATGCTGACTTGTCCCCATTGCACAGCACATCTCATTCATGTGGTCACAGCCTGAGCCTTATTATTTTTTTTTTTAGATTTTTATTTATTTATTTGACAGAGAGAGAGACAGCCAGAGAGAGAAGGAACACAAGCAGGGGGAGTGGGAGAGGAAGAAGCAGGCTCCCAGCGGAGGAGCCTGATGTGGGGTTCGATCCCATAACACCGGGATCATGCCCTGAGCTGAAGGCAGACGCTTAACAACCGAGCCACCCAGGCGCCCCAGCAGCCTGAGCCTTATTAACTCAAATCACAAAGATCTCTAATTCCGTGTTCGCCATCTTGAAGCAGAGCCAACCTCCTGACAGTCTTTGGGACCTTCTAGTTCTCAGCCAGCTCACTGTGTCAGTCCCTCTCCTCCCCCGCCTCCCTCTCAGCACCGAGGAGAACTCATTCCACAAGGCTCCTTCTGCCCAGACCAGCAGATATGTCTTCAGTCTTACTTTAATGCCCCTCTGCTAGCTTTTTCCTTAGTCCTGCCTTCATAAAAATGGGAAGTATGTTAAAGTTCGCACCTAAGCAGACCCGTGATCCTTCATATTCACCAACTTCAATATACCTCTATTCAAAGTAGTGCTTTCCTTCTGAGGGCTTGAAAATTTCTTTCAATGGCTGTCCCAAATCTGCTGAGGTAATCCCTGATTTAATCCCCCTACAGAGTTAATGACTACTGCTTGTCTAATAATCAGGCAATAAGTTACGAGGATGCCCCCTGCCAATGTCTCTGTTCATGTGCTATGTCCAAGACAAATGCCCTCTTGCTGAAAAAGAAGTTTAAGATTTCCTTCAAAATCTGGTCCCTGTTAATATCCTCAAGGAAGCTTTCAAGCTCTCAGGCCATATTGATCTCTGAATTCTCCAATTATTAATACTGACGGATTTGCAGAGATGAAAGGCATCTTTAGATGACCTAGTCAAATCATTTTATTTTTCAGATGTAGGAACCGGGACCCACGGAGGGGAGGAAAACAGTCTCCGGTCATAGAACTGGCGGTTTTCAGACAGGCTGCAGCTCCGTTTTCTGCCTTCCTGCCCACTTTTCTTTCAAATACTTCAATGAGTAACATTGGCATGCCTCCCCTGCCCCCCCCCAAATTTTTTGTTTAAAAACATGACTTTGGATAAATTTAAGATAATTCTACTTTGCTTCGTATTGTCGTTCATTCAGTACTTAAAATAGAAAGGTTTTTATTTGTTACATATTTTCATACTACATGGAAATTGAATGCAAATATCCTGTTCCTATTTCCCTTGTTCATTTGTGTGTTGTTTTTTTTTTAAGTCAAAAACCACCTCCAGTTGGCTTTCAAGGATAATTCAGCCATGCCAAACAATCTACAATAGAGCAACCAAATGAACATCCCAAATGAAGCTTTTTTTTTTTTTTTTTAAGTTTTGGTTTCAAACCAAGTTTATTTTACATTTGCTTTTCCTCTTTATTTTATAGCTATGTAGGAAGGACGAAGTACAGAAAATCACAATATTTCACCTGAAATCATTTCTTAAAATTCTGTATTGTGGCTTGTGCGCCTTAACCACCGTTAATTAGTCAGCAAGGATTCACACACTCTCAGCTCAGGATGGCTGTGTCCTTGCAATTTCTCAGCCCTCAGTCATTTGGACGATAAATGCCTTGAACGACTAGATTGTTTCCACTCTTTTTGAAAACTTCTTTTCGCTATTTGCCTTTTTAAAATTAATGTGCCATCCGTGGATTTGTTTTACTGGTATCAGAAGAAAACCACCGCCAAAACCCAGAATAGCAACCCATTTCAGACGCGCAGGTAAATATTACTGCACTGAGTGCACTTCGTCAGCCTTAAAAATCTGACGTTTCGATCCTTCGAAAAACTCTATCCTTCAAAGTTATTTTATGCTCTATTTTAAACACAATCAAAATGTGGAAAGGGAAAGTGATAGTCTCCCAAAGCCGTTCAACTGAATGACAAAATAGGAAAAGGCTTCAAAGATACTGGCTCAAATTTCATTTTCTTAATCTCCTGACCCAGAGTAATTCACACACACACATTCACTCCTCTCTCTGAAGGAGGTTTTTTATCACTGATCTGTTTTTAGCTTCTTCCCAACTCTGCTTCAAGCTTTTCCTCTCTCCATCATTAAGGAAATACGCCTTATTGAAGTATTTTATAAACTGTCTAAAAATCTCAATTAGCTATTTTTATCCACATGAGAAGCGTTCAGTGAAATTCTCATTACAACCATCCGATATCGAAGCAAACGAGTGTCAGATGCTAGCTAAGCAGGTGATACTCATGAAAATCTGCAATACATGTCTATGACACAAAAGAGTGAGGCCACGAGCTGCCTGCCCAGCTCTATTATTAACCGTGTAATCTCATGTCACTTACCTCTCTGGCCTACTTCCTTCCTTATAAATCAAGGGAGTAGCGAATGTGAACGTAATATTTATTTAAGTTTTAAAACTCTATGGGTCTAGGAAATTACCCCCCCAAAAAATCAACATTTTTCTGTTACATGCCTAAATGAAGAAAATGTATTTTTCTTAAATACACAAGCACGTGCGTGCGCGTGCACACACACACAGCTGGCCTCATGAGAGCTAAACTAGGACTCTCTTATTTATACCATCAGCACATCATCTCATATTAAATGTGGCCAGTTGAATCTAGAAATAATTCCTAAGTTTTATTTTCATAAGGTGCCACTTCTACTTTTCTTTTTTTTAATATTGACAAAATTGCTAGTAAAAACAGCAAAAGAGCCAAGAGGGAGTAACAGTCACAACGATGCCGGTAGCTTTCCCTTCCTGAGCTCTCGCCATCAGCCCAGAACTTGGTTCGATGTTTTTGCATTTCCTCCTCACAACCACCTTACTCTTCTGATTTGCCAGCTGAGAAACAGAGGGACAAAGTGGTGAAGAAACTCGACAGGTTCTACCCTAAGTAGGAGATCCAGACCTGGCAATGCACCTTCAGCTCACTCAGGTGGCGAACCCCTTCACCTCACAACCTTGAATGAAAGAGACTGAGGGGCAATATGAAGGTTGGTTCAGTCGGACACTCACTGGCTGCCTTTCCCTGGAACTCATTTTCCACATCTACAATGAGAGTGGATGTTGGAGCAGCTTCAGCATTCCACGACCTAGTGCTGTAATCTGGAAAAATCCATGTAAATATTTACCACAGACATCTAAAAAGACTGGCATTTCTCTCCGGAGCATCTCTTACAGCAGAGCCACCTGCTGCTCTTTGCCTGACTTTGTATAAATGGCTGTCTACCCAAGGAAGCAGCGTTGGTTCCCAGCCCTAAGAGATAGGAGACAGTATTTCAGAAGGAATGAGAAACAGAGACTTGTTTTTTCCACCTCTTGCTCCTCGTATGATACCTGTAATCAATCCCGCTCCCTATGTCCCAAGGACTACCTATACTGCCATTCAAACAGTTCTCAATTGGCCAGACCAGCTCTCACTCCAAGTTCAACCAACTGCTACCCACACCACCCTATCCCACCCCACTCTGCTTGTGCTTGCCCACCATTGAAGAAGCAATCGATTCCATCTAAGGACTGACCAGTAAGTGGCCAGAGATCACTTTTTAAGAGAGAGAGCCAGCAAGAGCGAGTGCGAGTGAGCTCATGAACAAGTGGGGTAGGGGAAAGGCAGAGGGAGAAAGAATCTTAAGCAGGCTCCACATGTAGCATGGAGCCCAACATGGGGATTGATCTCGTAACCCTGAGATCATGACCTGAGCCGAAATCAAGAGTAGTCGATGCTTAACCGACGGAGCCATCCTGGTGCGCCGCCAGAGACCATTTTACATGGATGCTCTCATTTCTGCTACAAGTATAAAACAGATCCACCCAAAAAACCCTGGTTGGTATCACTGAGGTCAGGCAGTTGATGTGGTATATCAAGTGTGAGGCTCTGATTCTCTCCTAGCTACACTCCAGAGGGGGTTGTTGAATGGTGAGAAACGTGGAAGAGAATGGGGAGAGCAGATGAGGCCAAGCTTCCTCACATCGGACACAGCCGGTCAGTGTCCCTTGGCAGATGGGAAAGTAATACAGCTGTGGCAAGTGTCGTCAATGTTTTCTTACATATGAAAGTGGTAAGTACTGTTAATTTTGCTCTCTGACCACCCATAAGGTTTAAATGACCTCCCACTGCCATGAGATGCAGAGGGGCCAACAGGTCAAATACCACCACTAGAACCTACATCAGGGGGTCGTCCATTAAATACAGCTTAAGGTACTCCTGGACTGTTCACAAGTGGGTGAAACCATCAAACTATCTCAAACAACCAGTGACTCTCTTAAAAAAAAAAAAAAAAAGGTGTGCATGCCATGAACCCACTCATCAGCCCTACAGGTAGCTTCTGAGCTCTCACACCCTGAGCACCTCCCAAGTCAGAGCTCATGCTAAAAACATTCCTTTACAATCTGTTACGAAGATGGAATAAAAACACTCGACTCATCTGTGGAGTTCAACATAAGCACTACACTTTGTGGAATTTCATATTAGATTGTTGTAGTCATACTTCTTTTTTAAGGATTTTATTTACTTATTTAAGAGAGAGAGACAGAGACAGAAGAAGCAGGGGCAAGGGCAGAGGGACAAGCAGACTCTCTGCTGAGTGGGGAGCCCAACATGGGGCTTGATCCCAGGACCCTGAGATCATGACCTGAGCTGAAGGCAGACATTTAACCGACTGAGCCACCCAGGTGCCCCTGTTGCACTAATACTCTTTTTTTTTTTTTAAGATTTTATTTATTTATTTGACAGAGACAGCGAGAGAAGGAACACAAGCAAGGGGAGTGTGAGAGGGAGAAGAAGGCTTCCTGCCGAGCAGGGAGCCCGATGCGCGGCTCCATCCCAGGACCCTGGGATCATGACCTGAGCTGAGGCAGACACTTAATAGCTGAGCCACCTAGGTGCACCGCACTAATACCCTTTAAAATGCTTGGAAAATAAGCGGCATGCAGAAGGTACTTCACTTAACAAGACTGATCAGGGATTCCAGGTTCTGTTCCTTCCATCACCAGCTATGTGTGAGTAACCTTGACCAGCCATTGAGCATTCATCGGCGATGGTAGGTTCTGTTCTTGGTTCCATTACCAGCTGGCTGTGGGTTACCTCCAACAGCCATTTTAGCTCTCCCAACCTCTGTCTGCTCATGTATAAAAGACTTAAGCCAAATGATATTTGAAGTCCTCAGGATTACAACGTAAAAGTATTATCCCTGAAAATTATTTAAGAAAGTGATTTATCTGAAAACAGATGAAGAACTCCTTGTACATTTTTTAATTAAAAAGCAGGGTGAGGGCTCCTGGGTGGCTCAGTCCATTGAGCGTCTAACTCTTGAGTTCAGCTCAGGTCTTGATCTCAGGGTCGTGAGTTTGGGTCCCGTGTTGGGCTCTACGCTGAGCATGGAGCCTACTTAAAAAAAAAAAAAAAAGGAAAATGGAATATTCAGGGGCAATAATACCATAGATAAGTAAATCACTAGGCCAGATCGCAAACTGTAAATTAAGAGATTGCCAGGGTCCTAGTGCCAAAGGTCAGATTTAAATAGCTACTTTCGTTATCTGGTATATTCACCACATTTTTTGGTTCATAAAAATCATACTTGTAATTATGACTAGCTAGTTTTAGCCAGGTTGGTGAACTCTTACTTTCACTAAGCACAACAACTTAAAAATTCTGGCTCTAAAAGAAATAAGGCACTGTTTTAAAGCATTTAGAGCCTACCTCTTCGTTTGATTAGATGTACGTGTGCTATTCATCAAACTCCTAGAGCCATCCTAAAATTGAATGTTGAATGCTTGGAGAATATTCATTGACAGACAAAAAACAGCAAAGGTGAAAACGCTGTTCAGAATCTTGTCACCAATAAGAGAGAAAGGCTCCCCGGCTCTTTCCCTGGACACACATTCCCCATCATCTTGTCTCTTCCCAATGCAATTTAGGAGTTGCTCTTCCTATGACAGTGTTTTCCTTGTCCTTGCAAAAACCTGTGCTCCCAAACCCCAAAACTCTATCAAAGCTAGGAGTAATTCTAACGTTTGAAGGGAAAAGGGAATACAAGAGAGCAGTAACTTAAAAGTAAAACATAAAACTTTTGTATGAGGGGCGCTTGAGCGCCTCAGTAGTTAAACATCTGCCTTCGGCTTGGGTCATGATCTCATGTCCCTGGGATTGAGCCCCACATCAGGCACTCTGCTCAGCGGGGAGTCTGTTTCTGCCTCCGCCCCTCCCCCCCAACTCATGCTTGCACGCTCTCTAAAATAAATAAAAACAAAACAAAAACTTGTGTATGAGTACTGCCCAAGTTTTGGTTACCAATTATGCTTCACACTTCCACAAAGTGGAATCAAGCCTATGGATGTAAGAAAATGAAAAGGCAGTTTGTGCTCCCAAGAACACTAGGCTCCCCCTGGGGGAGGGACAGCATTCCCAAGGGTGGGGGAGGGCATATTCGAACTGTGCCCCACTGAACCCCAGGGATTCACAGAGGTGGGCCCTTTCCCATCTCTCCAAGCAATGTTTACACAAAGCACGAAATAAAATCCCACCTTACTTCTCTGGGCATGTATGTGAACCTAAATGTATCATTGGTTAAAAGGGTGCAGTTCTTCATTAATCTTTTTTCTAAATCCAGGGTGACACATTTGTGCTCAAGAAAAATTGTGTAGGTGAAGATGTTGCTCACACACATACAACGTGCTCAACAGATGCCCAGCAAAATGCAGGAGTCACTGATTAAGCTCCTGCAACCTACAAATGTTTCTTGATCACTGCTCTGCACTGGTCCCTCTTCTAGGCACTGGGGATACAGCAGTGAACAGAACAGACAAAAATCCCTGTCCTTGTGTATCAAATACACTGTAGTTTAGAAAACAAAACAGCTATAAAAGGGACCTAGGGAAACACTGGAAACTTGAATATGGATTGTGTCTTAGACCATAATTATCTTTGGTGTGACAGTGGTATACTGCAATGGTTTCCAAACTTCTCTGCACACTGAAATGTGCTGGGAGCTTCAATCAGTCAATCAATCAATCAATCAATCAATCCAATCCTGATGCTACCGACCTACCCAAGAATTGCAATTTAATGAGTCTGGAATACGGCTTGAGTTTTGGAATTTTAAACTTCTTTAAATTAAATCTCTGAATCTAGGTGTAAGATTTGTGTGTATTCATTGACCACTTTAAAACGTTTTTAAGGGCTTACATTTTTCACAAAAAAAGTTGGGGAAACGGAATCTCAATCATCTTGTTCACTAGATTGTCTTAGTGAGGATATTGTCCTGTGTACTAAATTCACCAATTCCCAAGCAGAAAACTACTTTCAGAGGCCAGGAACTGTTCCAGAATTCACCAAGTGAATTCTTCATTTGAGCTTACTACAATCATTTTACTATAAACTCCTTTTGTTTCAGTGCTTGTTTTAAAATGTTTTTAAAAGTTTGAGTTCAAAACCATCCTGTCTTTGAAAGAACAGTGCCTCACTGACATTATTCTGAGTATCAACTGCCTCTGGAGAATGCTGCAGGCATAGAATACATTGGGATTTTATCTATACCAATCCTAAAAACACACTTTAAAGTACATATTTAAATAAATCTTTACTACACATTTGATTTGTCCTAATTTGCCTCTTTCTCCTAAAGATGTAAAAAATGTTCCAATTAATATTATAGAATCAGTCCATTCTAGTGCCATCTGTCATCTGGACAGTTATTATTCATAAGGAAAACTGTAGTTATAATTCATTATTTATATCTTACCAACTTGATTTTTCCCCCTGGCAAGAACATAAAAAGGAATAGTGAGAAATAGAGCTGGAAAAGCAGATTGGAGCCCCGATTAGAGAGAGAGCCATACTGAAGCACGTACTCATTTGTGAAGTACTTACTAAGAACCTACTATGCACCAAGCAATGTAGAGACCATGATGAACAAGCCAAACAGGATCCCAAAGGTATAGTCATGTTGAGAATATAAATGAACATACATGACCCAATTAGAGTGTTGCTTCTGAAGAGTTAATATGATGATCAGAATTAAACTAGACTAGGCTTGCATTAAAAGAGTACAATGTACACAATAAAAGGAGATTCTTTCTGAAAACTAAATTTAATGGTATAGTCCTCCTGACCCAGTTGCTTTCCATTTCACTTTTCTCCTCCCCATTGTATTAGTTCCATGTGGCTGCAAATTACTATAGACCTGGTGGCTTAAAATTTATTCTCTCATAATTCTAGAAGCTAGACATTCAAACTCAGGATCGGCGGCACCAAGGTGACAGTGAAGTTATACTTCCTCCAGACCCACTCCTTGCCTCTTCCAGAGTCTGTCGGTAGCAGCATTCCCTGGCTCTTGGCTCATACCGCATGACTTCAATTTCAACCTGCATTTTCACATGCCTTCTGGGTGTGTCTGTGAAGTCCCCCTCTGTCTTTTCTAAGAATGATGGTGATTGCATTTGGGGCCCAACTGGATAATCCAGGGTATTCTTCCATCTCAAAATCCTTAAATTAATTGCATCTGCAAAAATCCTTTTTCCAAATAAGGTGACATTCACAGATTCTGAGAATTAGGACCTTAAATCTTTAGCAGCCGTTATCAGATTACCATACCCACTTAGAAAGACAGAGAAAAAGGACAACGGGGAGAAAAGCCCGCTTGCCTAAACAAGAGCATTTACAGTGTTCTGCTCCAAATACATCTGAAGAGTTCACCTGCTTCTATATAGGTCCCGAAATGCGAGGCTGTTTGCTCCTCTGCTACATCCATGTATTTATGGTGAGAATTTAGTTAAATGAGATGGGAAAGGATGGTACAAACTAAAAGTAATATTTACTATTTTTCTCTCTTCTGCCTCCTTAGTCATAACATCAGATATCTTTGCAAAACAGCCCCTGTAAGTTTCACTTACTCATTTCAGGACTCTGGCTTGTTTCTCTGCTGTATTAAGTATGGGGAGAAAGAGCCCAAAAATGTTCAGCAAGGTAGCCCAACACAGGGGCAGTTCTTTGGCGTCTTTAGGACCATAGTTCTGGGGGAACTTGGCAGCCAGAACTTTTCCAGTCTCTAGAATAAGAAAAGTGACATGGGCATTCATGCTGGGACATTCTAGTTACAGTCACTTTTCTATAACTACAGAAGTCTTGGCTACAGATGCTTAAGAAGTCTAAGGTCAGGGGTGCCCGGCTGGCTCAGTCGGTAGAGCATGGGACTCTTGATCTCGGGGGTCGTGAGTTCGAACCCCATGCTGGGGGTAGAGATTACTTTAAAAAGAAAAAAAAAAGTCTATGGCCGAAATCATATGGACAAGAAGAGTGATAGAAACCTCCAAATTTCCAGTCCAAAAAAAAAAAAAAAGATTTCTAGTCAAATCAGTGAGGAACCTTTATGCCTTTTGTACTTTAGCAATCACAATACTGGAGGCTAGGCCAAATCTTTGCTTTCCTGACCAAACCATTTTACTAGAACAATAAAGAGACCATCTTAATCCTGCCCTGCCTCATTATCTGGTCACTTAGATCTGGAGAAATCCTGCTATTCTAGAATCCACTAAGCCTGTGATCCTTAGCTAAAATTCTTACAAGTATTTAATATTGTTAATCCATAAGGTTGAACCCTAAAAATGAAAGCATTCTGATGTAAAATATTTAACATGAATCAATAATGGCCTGTATACAAGCTCCACCCACTTTCTTCCCAGTCCAGACCTGCACCAGTATATAAATTCAATACTTAGCCTCTCAAGCAGGAATAAAGATACCACCTCATATGCTATGACACCATTACAAATACATTTCCATTTTATTTAAGCTATTAACATTTTGTGCTTTCATAAACAGAATAAATAAAACATTTCATTGTTGCATTGACTTAAAACACAGCAACAAGAAAGCAAACGCAAACTGAATAATAAACTAAAATCCACATATTACTCAAGGGTTATCTCATGTAGGGCAAGCATTACGGGACAGTACAAAACACATAAAAAAAAATCTGAACTTCACCTTCTTGTTTTCTAAGAGTATGTGTGGTGAACAATCTCGTGGGTTACATAACCTATACACGATCATGGATTACCATTTATCGGCTTGCCTCAGATAGCAGATGTGACAGGCAGCTACCTAACATGTATCGTGTCTCCTCCACTGTCTCATCATGCAGTAGCCCTCCGCTGCAGTGAAAAACCGACATTCTCTCATAGAACTCCCTGTAACTTCGTAAATTTAAAAACGCAACAATTGTGCCAGTACAACACACTGCAATTACAGAACCATGGAATTTTTAAAAGGCGGGGTCACTGGAGATCATATGAAAGCAGACATAGCATCAATCCATATCACACTTTCTGGACAAAAGTCTTTCTGTCCCTCCCCTTTCATCCCCAGTTTTTGGTTGAAACAAGGCAAGGACAACATTGGTGTCAGTGTGAAGGCATGCCAGGGCCACCAATGGCCAGGGCCACTAATGAGAGAACCCCAGCTTTGGAATATAAAACAACGTATGCAGTTTGTCTTTGCCAAGCCAGAATACGGCTATCACCACTGAAGCACACTTGTCTCATTTCTATGTGGCCTTGGGCTACTTCCTTTTCTGGCCCAGTCCCCAAAGCAACAGATGAGGTCTTAGAATGAAACAGCAGCACAAAAGGAGTCAAACCAGATCTGCCACCAACACAGGATACAAATGAGATCTCCTGGACAATTGGGTGTCATCTGTGGAAACACGGATTGCTGACACTGGGGTAAGAGAGTCACATTCTTTCATATTTGGGTAACACATTAAGCTGACACCCTAGGGATACAAAGAAAGATGATTAGGCCCCCAAACACAGTCATATAACCAGCAATCATGTATTGATTGTACAGAGCATGCCACCCATTAACGAGATGTAGAGATCCGGGGATAAAGAAAACACCATGTCCAATGCTTTCATGGTTAATATTCTAGACAGCTACTAGAAATGTATACATGTAGCTGAGAACAAACAAGGGACTACACAATAAAACACAAAAGAAAATGTGGTGTTCCTGAAAAACTCGCTCACATAAAGCATTTTATCAAAGAAAAATATACTCATAACGACACATTTTTATCAAAGGACATAGCTTGATAATATTACTATCTCCTATTGGCTGTTCTATTTCTCTCTCTCCTGCCTCTGCGTTTGCTTTCCTTTTTTCCTTACTCCTATGGTTTAAAGTGTTTTTCCCAGACTTAATACTCCAGAAAAAAAAAAAAAAATTACTTCGGGGTGGAGGGAATCAATACAGAGTTGCAAACATCTTATTTGCCAAAGAACAGCATTTTTTAAAATGAAAAACTAGGTATCTATTTGCACTAGCTTCATTTCAGCAAAGACACTTGATCACAGAAAAGAATGTGATCGCATTTCATTAAGTATAAGCCACCAATATCAGAACCTTTCGTATTTGATTAGTAGTGTGAGTTATAGGGGCGCCTGGGTGGCACAGTCGGTTAAGCATCTTGGTTTCAGCTCAGGTCGTGATCTCAGGGTCATGGGATCAAGCCCTGCATGGCGCTCTGCTCTCAGCACAGAGTCTGCTTAGGACTCTCTCTCCTTCAGCCCCTCCCCTCCCCTCAAATAAACAAACACATAAATCTTTAAAAAATAATAAAAAATGAAAAGAAGTATAAATTATAGAGCAAGAAAGGTACCAAATAATAAACTGGAGAAGAGAAAAACTCTAAGGGATCAAAGATATAATGAAGAAGAGAGGCTGAAGATGGCAAAGACTGTCCCCACTTTCCAATTTTCACTAGGGCGAGCCCAGTTTACCTTTAACAATGTGATGCAAAGAATCAAGGTGTATCTCTGTCTGCATGGAGTGGCTGAGGGGGAGGAGGACACCATCAAGAATCTTAAAAATGATGCTGGGAGAACTGGAAAGTAATACAGAGGTGTTACTGTGGGAGGGGTTTTGCTCAGAATACAATGCTGAGAAAACACTCGTGAGAAAATGACTTCTTAAAGTGTAGCTTGAAAAGTGCAGAAGCTAGAGGCCAAGAAACAGGCACTGACAGCATGAGATGGTTGAAGTAGAGATTAGGGTTAGAGCAGCTGAAAAATGAAGTGCAGAACTGAGAAATTGGCGGGGGCGAGGGAGGGGGGAGGAATAACAAAGCTCAGTAAGGGGCTCCTTCAGCAGGCCTGGGCAGAGAGATGTCAGTGATGACTCAGATGTCACGAGTGGAGAAAAGGCAGGCCAGCAACAGGACTGCCAGTGGCACAGAGGAAGTAAGAGAGGAAATGATGCATAGGATAGCTAAGAGCCACTATAAATAGCTACATGTCTGTAGTCTCTCTAGCAAGAAGGCATGTGTGAAACAGTCTGCATTCCACACCTTGGTTAAAATTTAACTGGGAGAATAGCAACGTATTAATTGACACAAACTGTTGCTTTCTACAAACTGTTGCTTTAGCATAGATGTCTAGGAATGTGCCTGGAGGAAAACAACAACAACAACAACAACAACAAAAAAAACAAGAAAACACCGAGAGAAAGTTAAGTTCAACAGTGCCTAGCCCTGGAGCAGTGGTATAAGGGGCCTTTAATTTCCTTCTTTGCGCTTTTATTTTTCCAAATTTTCTCTAATAGGAATGCTATTTTGTTGGTAGAATTTGTGGAATTTCATAACTAAATATGATAGAATGCTGTGTGTTCATTTGTAAGTTTCATGGGCCCACATACACATACATACATACACACACACACACACACACACACACACACACACACAACGCGTCCACCTACTTCAGCTCTCATAGAACTTTTAGCACACTGGGAGCACTTCGAAAGAGCACGAACACGTCCACAGATGTTAATGTGGATCGTCACAGTCTGCCATCTGCTGACTTTCACATCCACTACATATATCAGAAGTGTGCAGATGGACCATACTTTGGCCACGTGAATCATGAAAGCCAAGAAATTTCAGCCCACTATGTTACATTATTTAACCTAAAGCCTGACACTGCCAAGGACCAATGTCACAAAAAATTTTCCACTGAGGTCTGTAAAAAATCCTTCTAGAATTACAGAAGGTCTCAGTACTTAAGATTTCCTAGTACTAAATAAGGCACCTGATGGTAATAAAGAATGGATACTTCCAAAGTAAATTGGGCAAATCCAGTATGCAGGGTCACTAAAACAGACAATGGTGATCACTCCTCCCTCAAACTCCACCCGTGGACTGTGGCCATGCAGCAATCATTAAGACAACAGACTCTGGAAAACAGACTGCCAGGGTTCTGAGCCCCCCTCTGCAACTTTCCTAGTGTGTTGTCTTTGAGCAAGTTTCTTAACCTCTGTGCCTCGGTTTCCCCGACTGTAAACAGAGACAATGATGATACCTAACCTTCATGATATTGTGAAATTTACAGAAGTCAATATTCATATACAAGACATTGTGATGCACACAGTGTAGTACTAGGGAACGACGGGACACTGTATAGCGAGGTTAACTAGTACTATTTTCATCCTAAAGCAAGATGTTGAAAAAGTCTCAGCCTTCGCAGAAGTTATACTCAGATGCAACCAAAGACTGTGCAAATCATGTTCATAATCATCTGATACAGTTTTGCCATATTCAAAAATACAAAGTTGCTTTTTTTCCTTCCCACTTCCTCTTATTTTCCCTCCTGACCTATATGCAGAGATGAACACAGCTAATACTGGAGTTCTGCAAAAATAATGGCATCCCAAGAGTAAGAGGCCTAGATGATTTTTCCCCCCAACTGTATCATGCTCCTCCCTGTTCAAACCCTCCCCTAAGACACCAAGGAAAATTCTTTACTCAAAAACCCAGTGTGTTGACAAGTTCTAAAATCAAAAGCAAGTTGACTCACTGTAAAAGCAAAACGTCTGTACTAAAGGAAAATTAAATAAATATATATTTTACAAAAGGCTCTAATAACTAGATCTCCTGCTGTGCAACCAGTCTCTAGGAACCCAAACTCTGATTATTTCCTCAAGACACCTCTCTGGATAAAAAATCTTTTCCCAGCAGGGCCATCCATTTGTGTACTGAGTGCCAGCACAAAGTGAAATACAAACTTCTTTGAGAGCCAACCCTCCATCCCCTGACCCACAGCGGTAGGTTGCTGTCTTCCTCAGCCATGCTGTCATTGGCTCTTGCCCTCTGAAGCTGGGCTGCTCATCTCCTAGTGAGCTTGTCTTTTCCCAGCCACTCACGCAAGCTCTCTGAGAATTTTACTTTTTATTATTAGGCAGCCCTAGAAAGCTCACCCCACCCCCCAGTCTGGGCAATGACAGTAGCTTCTAGTGTAGCACACCACCAGTAAGAAGTCGAACCAAAGTTTCCCCATTGGGTAAGCTGACAAATGCCAGAGGCGTACCCAGAATTCCCTTGTCTCCTCACAGGGAACTTCTTCCAAGCTCAGCCTTTTTCCCTGGGATACTAAGAAAGCCAACCACTTGGATATACCAGCAAAAAATGGGCTGAGAACTTTCAGAATCCTCAGATTTTTCAGCCTGGAAGTATTTGTACAAACTTCTGTCTTTCTCCCGATTCACATTTCTTTCAGAAGTGAATTATCTCCCTTAAAATAAAATAAAATAAAATAAAATAAAATAAAATAAAATAGGGGCGCCTGGGTGGCTCAGTCATTCGTTAAGCGTCTGCCTTCGGCTCAGGGCATGATCCTGGAGTTCTGGGATCGAGCCCCGCGTCAGGCTCCTCTTCAGGAAGCCTGCTTCTTCCTCTCCCACGCCCCCTGCTTGTGTTCCCTCTCCCACTGGCTGTCTCTCTGTCAAATAAATAAATAAAATCTTTAAAAATAATAATAAAATAAAAATAAACATTTTAAAAGATTTTATTTACTTGAGAGAGAGAGCACTCACAAGGGAGAGAGAGACAGAGAGAGAGAGCGGGTTTGCACATGTGGTGGGGGGGAAGGGGGGGACGGAGGGGCAGAAGGGGAGGGAGAAACAGACTCCCTGTTGAGCAGGGAGCCTAACATGAGGATCCCGGGGTCCTGGGATCATGACCTGAGCCAAAGGCAGCCGCTTAACTAAGTCCCCCAGATGCGCCAAAAAACCTTTCTTTATAAGCACACAGTTTCATCACTTCAAGATGTCAACTGGCTGCAAGTGCTAAGGAGGGATCATGCTCGCTTGCTTGCTTTATATACCAAACCCTCGGGACTTGCAACTCCAGTTCACGGGTCTCAGAGAAATTGTAAACTACCAGTTTCCCACCTTCCATATTACTGCGAATGGTAGAAACTACAAATGTTAACTCTGGATACACAAGGGTCTGAGGGTTTACTGACAGAGCTTGTGGCTGAAACCTCACTGCCAGAGTGTTAAGAAGGTGTTTCTGGCCTGTCTCGAGCATCAAGTAGTATTCCTCAGGACACCCCAAGCACAGGCTCAAAGCCCACCAAAGTCGGCCTGGCCTGAGAAAACTTCTTTCATTCTCTTTTCTAAGCATGGGAAGGAGGTAGACAAGCATCCTTGTTCTAGGAAGGCAGACTCCACTACAGGAAATGAATTTACAGGCAGCTACTTACATTCATATGAAAAGCCCCCCTTCCTTCTAACCTACATCTTCACCTGCGTTGACCATCTCCCTATCTCCTCATCACGTGTTGTGTAGCTCTGGATATATCGTGAGCTACAATAATACTAGGACAGATGGAGGAGACTCTCTCAGATAGCCTAACAAGTTCAGCAGGGACCAAACATATTTCTTTTGTTGCATGGAGTTTGTGTGCTTTACCTAATTTAATCTTCATACCACCACTGAGGCATCGAGGTCAGCAACTTGTCCTAGGCCATATAACGAGAAAATGATGGATTCGAGATATGAAACCATGTTGTCTCACAATCCAGATCTCCCGCTTTTCACCACAGTGCCGTTACATTAGACCTGTCTCAGTTCAGCGGATCCAAGAAGCCATGACGGAGCAGGTGGGTATTCTGAAAAGTGGGAAGGTCACATGCTAACACTGATGGAAAGAAATCCCAATTCTTCAGTCAAGATTGAGCTCTAAGGCTTGCCACAAATTGGCTTCAACCTCCCCTTCCAGCCTTCCCTTCCACCTCTCTCTAGCATCCTGTTCTCTAGCCAAATTATAATCCTCATAGAACTACTCATACTGTCCAGTATGAATATTGGGGAGGAAAACCTTCCTCTACCCTACGGTCTTTCTAGCCGGACTTAGAATCAAATTGACAGGAGACAGATTAACAGGAGAAAATCAAATTCAATAGGCATATGTGCCGGGAATCCACACAGGCCTGAAAGTCTGAAGACAAAGAGGCAACAGGAAGCTTATAGGAGCTGAGGAGAGGATCAGGGGACTGAGGACACAAAGGGAGAAAGCTCATTAGCAGGAAGGTGAAAGGAAATGTTTAGAAAAACAAGGATGCCCTATTATGCAGATGAGTTCCTTAGGTAAAAGGGAGTCTGTTTATAGCTCTGTGCCTGGTACAGACTCTTCTTCCCAATGTAAGATGCTTTTCCAGCCTCTGCAGGGTCGGATTTACTTTTAACTCAAAGTCGTCTTTATGCCAAAGTGTCCCATCTTGGGGCTACCTGCCCTTGGCCCCCACATGAACCTCCCTCATCTCAGAACGCTCTTCCCCCTCAAACCAAATCCTACCTAAACCACTCTAACAAGATGAAACTTAAAACTTGCTCTGATCCTCTTAGTTGAATGTAAGATGTCCTTCCTCAGAAAATACCCAAAACAGGATTGGTTTTTGTTTTACCTCTATTATAGTGATTGTAACTTCCTGTCCTGTATCATAGATCTGTGATACGGCAGGCTGTCATGGGGTGTTCCGCGCAACTAATGAATCACTGAACACCACATCAAAAACGAATCATCTACTAGACAGTGGCTGACTGAACATTAAAAAAAAAAAAGGCAATAAATTCTATTCTAAATATTAAAAAAAAAGAAAGAAAGAAATTTGAAAACTCCTTGCGGGGTTTTCCATCTGAAGAGCTTGTGTATGTAGCATAAGACAGGACACGGAGCACCTGTTCCACAAACTTCAAGGAGTTAGGACAGCGCCGTTTGTTTGTTTGCTTGTTTTTTAAAGATGCGCCCTCCTGCACAACTGCTGCACTGGGTAATGAAAACAAATGTAGCCACGACCAGGGGTGAGGAGTCCACCTTTGGGAGATTCAGTAGACGGATTCTAAGTGCACTGCATCTCAATACTGTCCAATTAAAAAAACAAAAAAACTCTCATTTCTTTCTACCTCCTTGAGGATCTCCATGTAACAAGACCAAAAAGAGGTGGATTCTAAGTACTTCTTTAACATCCAAAAATGTATGCCCTGTTCTTCTTCTTTGTCTGGAATTTACTAAACAAGCAGAATTCAAGGGGTTGAATGCTAAGTTTCCCACTGCTGACCACTTCACCGCCAGGTCTCTGAGGCCTCTTCAGCAGCTTGGGGACGGACTCATCCATCTCTAGCCTGAGAGACAAGGAGAAAGCTGACAGCTACAAGGCAAGGATTCTCTTCTCCAATAAAGACGGGAGCTGCCCCCAGGAAGCAGAAATGGGCAGATAATGTTTTTGCATTTGAAAAACATCACCGGACTCACATGACTTGGAGGAAAAAATGCAGGAAAGAAGGTCCACCTGCACATTATTTTGCAGGAGATGGCCTTTTGGCAGAGTTTCAGAAATCACTGCAAGTATGAAGGCAAAGCACAGACATAAGACACATCTCTCTGGTCCTCTCTTTCATCCCTCAGGAAAAAATCACTCATTTTTTCCATTTGCTTCTCCTGGGGACTTGAGAAAACAGAATCCCTGGAACAATAATTCCTGTCATACCTCCCTCGCCCCCGGCATCCCAATCTTCAAATCTCCATTCTGAATTCTAGAACGAGCAGAGGTTTGACTATGTAAGTCAACTTGTCATTTAAGTTTAAAAGGGGACTAGTTAATTTCTGTTTTTAAAATGATTGCATAAATTGGGGCACCTGTCTGGCTCAGTCGGTAGAGCATGGGACTCTTGAGCTCGGGGTCCTGAGTTCAAGCCCCACATTGGGCCTAGAGCTTACTTCAAACAAACAAACCAACCTAAATTTAAATTATGAATGTAATGCTAATAACCAGAAAACATGATTGCTTTGGCTAAACAGTCCATTTGTAACATTTTATTCATCATGAAATCAATACAAATTTCCTGCCCGTGTAAATCCATATGTACGTGTGTATACAAAATGATTTGCATGGCAATTTTAAGTGAAAATAAACCAAATGACTTATTTATAAAGTACAAATATCACCCTCACCTATGTGCAGTGTCTAAAGTGGCACAATGTCATTAAAATGAATGAAACCACTGCTGAATTTATGCTTATCAGATATATTCCTACAAAGGGGATACATAATATAGAAAAGTCTTAAATATCCAATGTGGCTTATGACCTTAGTCTCATGTTATCTACCCCTACGTACAACATATAAATTCCCCAAACAGAAAATGATTCATGTTTCAAATACAATAAAACATGATGACAAATCAGATAGTAAAGAAACAGCTGATTGTTTACATTATTCTCAAGTATAATTTTAGAAACTGTAGATAAGGTTCATTTTCAAACAAATAATTAATACTGTCCTCACTTTTTATCTGAGATGTAATGCAAATAAAATATTAAATAGGGTAAATTCACTTTGAAAATACTGACGCATGGGGAAGAGGATACATGTCTACAGTTCTGAGTGAGGTAGATTTGTAGCATTTACTAGTCGTCTCAAAAAGAAGGAAAACATTTCCTACTATGATTTCATACATGTCACTATTTAGATGATTCATTAGGGATCAAATCAATCTTATATGCTTTCACAACATTTGGAAGTTTTCTTAAAATCTCCAAAACCGCAAATTCACTTCAGTGCTGTCATCATTTATTCAATATAAACTACTTTTGAGTTATGGAAAAAAGCTGCCAGTGGTATACAAACAAACACAGTGTAACAATCGCTTTGCACTTCCATCATCTGTATACCGGCCTCTGTTTAAGCTGTTCTTTGATGACTAATGTAAAGCACGTTCTATTACTGCACAAAATCCTCACAATTTAACAGGCTGTTCAATCATGACTTCAGTTCACTAAGAAAAAATGAGGTGGGGGAAGAAGCAGGGAGTATGTGAGCGGGAGGCGAGGCAGGGAATGACCCAGGAAGGGTCACCTGCAACCCAAGTAACACCAACACTTTCCCTACCCCAGTTGATAAAGGACTGCCCAGACTTTGGCCCCAGCCTTTATCAGCTGAAGCCCTAGGAACCCTGGGGATTCCACTTAAAGAGCCAGCGGATAGCGATGGGGGCAGGGAGACCTTGAATGAATCAGACCCTTTGCTTCAGCCATCACCGTGAGATGATCTCCCTCCATCTTACAATGAATTCTGTGAACTTTCACAATTTGCTCAGTAAGCTAGCTTTTCCTAATGAAATTCATCCCTTCAGTAATTCCTTCAAGATGCTTGGGTTATTGGGATATCAGGTGGAAATGTGAAGACTGGCTTTCTCCAAGCCTTCAAACTCACTGGCCAAGGGTTCCCAGAACAAAACCTAATAAGAGACATTTTTCATTTCAGTGCTATCAATTAAAAAAAAGAAGGTACACCCAAACAGGTGCCTCCCTGGCCTCATACCCAGGAAGCGGAGTTGAGGGGATCTGAACTACCCCCTCACAAGAGAAGAAAACAAATGGTCTCTGGCAAATAGCTCATCCATATAATCTCCCCCACCCCAAGTCTGTTTTCAGGTCCCCAAAAGGCTGCCAAGCGGCTACATACATGCCTCCCTGTAGCCAAGAGCTCTGGTAACTTCTATGCGCACCAGCCTGATGTTCCCACTGCTGGTCAGCCCACAGTGGCCTTCCTGGGTCCTTGGCTGCTCCTGCAGCCTACCTCCATTGCCTTGGGGGCCCCAGGTATAGCCTCAGGGCTGATGCTACCTGACACTCTGTAAGGTGACAGGAGCCACTGTCCCTCACGTCCATGACTGCTCTCCTCTTCCAGGCTCTGCCTACTTTTTTGTTTTTGACCCTGAAGCCTGGGGCCCACCCCTCTTCCCTAGACTGAGACCGCTGGGCCCACTGGCCTCACAGGAGGGCTGGGCTGCCTAGGCCTTTTTGTCAATTTTGTTTTTATACCATGAAATGTTTTCCTCTTTAAGAAATGCATGCCTTCTTACTTCCTTCTCCCAGGGAGGCAGGTTCTCCAGGGGGCTAAGCTTGCCTCAGTAGGCCCCCCCTTCTCAAGACTACTCCAGCATGCTTAGGCTCCTCAGCAACACACGATTCACATCTTCCCTCCCCTCTCTGTCCTTCCTGCACTCGCTCTATACACGGGGCAGTTAGGTAAGACCGTTCCCTGCAAACCATTTGCCTGGCTGCAGAAAAAAGATATGATGTCAAGGAGCTTAAAAAGGCACAGAATGCCAGTAGACAAATAGGAAAGCAGGCAGACATCCCCCAAAAAACTCTCCCTGGTAAAGTGACACGAGAACGGCATCCTAGGAAAGCGAGAGCACTTTGAGTGGACACAGAATTCTGTTTTTGCTAAGATTAGCAATTTGTGGCAGCGGGACATTTATGGGAACATGTCATGCAGGGACACCTTGGCCTGGAAATCAGCTATTTATAAAACAGGTCTAGGTTTAGGACCAAGAATAAGGCAGTCCCAAACCTTCAGCTTTCTGACAAGTTTCAAATGACTTTGCCTACAAATGAGAGCTCCGGAGAGGGCTGTGGGGAGGTGATCATTTGGTTAATAATAAACTAAGAGAACCTATTTGCTATGAAAAACATCCATGGCTAAAAGATAGTTACAAGTACATGCTTCCCCAGCCAGCCAGCCCTCACTCACCACCTTCTTAAGTATTTCAGTAATCAAATCAAAAGTGCTTTTGAAACACCAAATAGGACATCTCATTTTGTAGCATTTGAGTCTGTGGTAGGTCAAGGCTTTAATGTCCTTGCAACCCCCTGAAGTATTTGAATGTCTTGAATTGTTTCTTAGCAACTGTGAGAATTCCACACTTTCACAGCTCAAGGGAATGCTCATTTGGATTTCAGTGGAAATTTCTCATGCAACAGAAAGGGCAATAAGACCATCCAGATGGTTGGGGAAGACCTACAGACAACATGGACTCACAGCTGTCTTACTGTCCTATTTCCAAGGCTAAGGAAAAACTGATTATTCAGCTTTATAGAAAAATACAACCACAGTTGGGAGGCTCAGTCAGTTAAGCATCTGCCTTTGGCTCAGGTCATGATCTCCAGGTCCTGGGATCGAGCCCTGTGTCAGGCTCCTTGCTGAGCCTGCTTTTCCCTCTCCTTCTGTGGATGTTCTCTTGCTGTCTCTCAAATAAATAAATAAATAGTCTTTAAAAAAAAAAAAATACAGCCACCTAATGGCAAAGACAGTGGTGGTGGTGGTAGTGAGGTTTTAAAGGCGTATCTTGTTACTGTGTCATGCTGCTTCCGGGAGATTCTCAATGCATCTGAAGACAGTTTCAAGTTCATAAACGCCTGCTGATGGAGAGAGAAAAGAACCGCCCCTCCCCCACCTGGGGCTTTCTCCTCTATCCTATCTACAGGAAACTTCCCTTCCCCATGAGCCCCTACCACATCCCTGGCATGCCCAGACTGCTGCTTGGAAAGACCCAGATCAAGGCCTGCCACAGAAGACATCCTTCCTGAGAACGGAGGCCTCACGGTCCTCCAGACACATGTGCCTTAAGGGAGAAAAATGAGAACCGCACTTACTCTGAGCCTCTCAGTAGAAAGACAATGACCAGGCTTCACACTGGAAGTGGTCTGTACACAAACTGTGTGATCTGAGACTAGTTATTCCACATACATGAGCTGCCTTTTTTTTAAAAAAAGGATAATAATTCTCACCTTATGAGGATTAAACAAATTCCATTTTAAAGGGCTTTGCACATAGAGTACTCAATAAATATTTGTTTTTCTTTTCCTCTGTGATTTAATTTGCCCCAGTTACATGAATAGCTGACCACAAAATACCAGGAGACACCTCAAGGCCACACAAAATTATTTACTAAATGGAAGAATTTAGTAAAACTATTTCTCCTTCATTGCAGTAAAGGGTATCTTAGGGCCTGAAAGTAGTTAGAATGATCTCCCAAAGTGCCTATTTTATTACCAGTGAATTGCTTTGAATCAGATTGGCATAACCTTATCTCAATACCAAAAAGAAAAGAGTTTTTACTACAAACACGCACACAAACTACTAATCAAGTGTTCTACTGGAATTTAACTTCCTCTGTATATACTTCTAGAAACCACATTCAGTTACAGAAGTTGGGAGACAAGTAATTTCTATGAATGGCCGAGTGGTGAAGACCCTGATGGACGAATGCCCAGGTCCAAACCCCAACCCTGCCACTTACCAGCTATAGGACCTCAAGTAAGTTACTTTACCACTCTGTGCCTTTATCATGTGTAAACTGGGGCTCATACCGCCTACTGCTGGGGTTGTTATGAGGAGTAAATGAATTAAGATGGCCTCTCTAACTCACTGGTAGTAATCTTTACCTGAAAACCAATGTTCTGCAAGAAAACACTGAGATTGTCCAATTATTTTGAATGGAAAAAGCAACATATGAGGGTCTATCCAAGACCCTCAATCGGTTTTCTAAAAGGTAACACAGTAAAACTCTAGTACATAATTAACAAACCATGTTAAATGGAAAATGCTTCAAAGGCTGTTCAATGAAGATCAAATGATTAGTAAGATTAAATGCTATTTCTAGGCAGTGACATGGCACATACCCTTTTTAGTGACACTGGGTATGTAACTTGAGATATTTCCCCAACATATGTGTTTAAAATGCCATATTAGGTTTGGAGGCATGCATATAAATTTTCCCTATCAACACAAAAACAAAAAAATGTTGTATTAAAAAGCTTGTGTTCTGTGAAGCTTGGGTATTAAAAAATAAGAAACCTTCTTACTGTGGAAACATGTTCACAAAGGAGAGACTCTACCAAGTATGACTGTGTTGGTAAAATGAATTGCGGCCAGCAGAAGGGTGATTTAAGGGGCACCTGGGTGGCACAGCGGTTAAGCGTCTGCCTTCGGCTCAGGGCGTGATCCCGGCGTTATGGGATCGATCCCCACGTCAGGCTCTTCTGCTGTGAGCCTGCTTCTTTCTCTCCCACTCCCCCTGCTTGTGTTCCCTCTCTCGCTGGCTGTCTCTATCTCTGTCGAATAAATAAATAAAACCTTAAAAAAAAAAAAAAAGAGGGTGATTTAAAGAAACTCCTTCTCCTCCTCTCCCCTTCCCTTCCTCTGCCCCTCCTACAAAAAAAAGCCCAAAATATATGACTGGTTGCCTGGGTGCCTGGGTGGCTCAGTTGGTTAAGCATCAGACTCTTGATCTCAAGGTCCTGAGTTCAAGCCCTGCATTGGGCTCCATGCTGGGTGTGGAGCCTACTTTAAAAAACAAAAAAATGTTCTTATATTACTAATTCCAATATATACAATTTTTAAAATTTTTCCACATACAAAGAATAGCAATATGTTGAAATTTCACAAATTGTGTTCCCTGGAACACTGGTAATCAGTGTTGTGCAAAAAAGGAAGAGCTTCTAGGCCAAATAAATATGGAATATGCTTCTTGTTAAAATTTTTTTAGGAATTCATAATACATGCTAAGGTATTATATGCTACAACATAACCCATAGCAAACGGCTTACGTCAAAATATTACCACCACAAACCCATTTTTTTAAGATTTTATTTATTTATTCATTTATTTAGAAAAAGAACATGAGTGGAGGGGGGGAAGGAAGGAGGGAGAGGGAGAGAATCCCAAGCAGATTCCTCACTGAGCATGGAGCCTGACTGTAGGCTCAATCCCACAACCCTGAGATCAGGACCTGAGCTGAAATCAAGAGCCGGATGTTCAACGGACTGAGCCACCCAGGCACCCCCCCACAAACCCTTTCTAAATGGAACACCCAGTGTCAGTATTCCATACACAATTTCAGAAACAGAGATCTAACACTTTGGCTTATTTATTGAAGAAATTTGCTTTAAGCAGATTAACAAAGTATTAGTCTCTACTGAAATGTGTAAAAAGCTATTAGAAAGGGCTTTGCGATTTAAGGACACCTAACATGGACTCTGCTTTCAAGTTTCAAGCTGAAAAGGGATTAGTCTCTTTCTTTTGCCTGAAAAATGGAGACGATACAATTTCAATCCATCATATAGGAATGAGAAAACTGGTGAAAATGTATTTCTCCAAATCACCCATTTTAAAATCTTAGGAATTCAGTAATCTGACAAATAAACCATTACCAGCATTTCTATAGACAAATCATTTGAATGTATGTAATGCGTTCTTGCAAAAACAGTAGCAGCCCTACGTTGGAGATACAAAGTATTTTTAAAATAGAAACATCAACTAATCTTAAAGTACTGTTTAAAATTTTTTTTTCCTTAAGAGAAACACACTCCACTCCCTGAGTTCATAGGGTGTCCTAGCCACTTATCTTCCTCCTTGCTTTGAAAAAAGTGTGGCAAGAGGCCAAGAGAGTTTAGTAATACATTAGTAAAGCAAAAGTTTCTAAACAGGAAAGGAAATCCTACAGTGATGCTGTTTGGCTATGTTAAGGCTCAACGTTAGGAGTTACTGGACAGCCAAATGTAACTAACATCCTGGGAGTAGAAAAAACAAGTGGCTCCAACACTAGCAATTAATTTCTATAGAGCCTCTGGGAGCTTTTCCATATGTACGATGTGATATCAAAAATATTAGGTACTCCAAAACACTACATCGGAGCCCCAACAGTGTCTTGGAGAAAATACCGTTGGATGTAAACAAACAAAGGGCCTTTGGCAACTCTGGCGCCATGGAAGAGAGAAAATACGTTCTTTACGAGAAGTAGCTCATTTCTCCGCACTATATTCTTCTCAGCTTCACATTCACTTGTGCCTAAAATCAAATTCAAATTTAGATCCTTTTCTGAAAATCAATTTTTGAGAATCAAGCATTTTTTTTTTTTGGTGGAAAGAAGAGAAGGCTGTATAATAAATAAGTCGCCTTGCACACAATAAAATCTAACCCTTCCAATATATCAAATATCAATCAATTCACTAATATAGTTGAATTCCTATCACATACAGGGCACTGAATCCATCTACGCTTAATGTAAGAAAAATTAAGTCCCCACTTAAGGCATTCATAGTCCATGAATACAAAAAATTCTCTAAAATAAACTTACCTGATAAAGCAAGGCAGAGGAATAAGTACACATAGAACATGTCTAGACTCGCGGAGAATTTTAAAGTCAAGCTCCAGGGAACAGAGATTTCTGTATAAGAGTGGTAGGCAATAAGACCGAGAAGGCAGGGAGGGCCAGACACGACTGGAATGATAACGGAGTGGTTTAGGCCAAAGATGGCCTCCCTGGTGCAACCATTCCCCTGTAAGAGGTCAAGCTTATTCCTCCATGCTCTTGAATCAGAGCTGGCAAAGATGGCCTCCCTGGTGCAACCATTCCCCTGTAAGAGGTCAAGCTTATTCCTCCATGCTCTTGAATCAGAGCTGGCCTAGATTAATTGGCCAAAAGAATATGCTCATGTGGCCCTGAGTAATTTCTGAGACTAGGCCCTAAGAAGCCCGGCAGGCTTCCCCTTCACTTCTTGGAACGCTCACTCTGGGTAAGCAAGCAAGAGTGTAGGAAGTCAGACAATCCCGCTGCTGTACTGCCTGAGAGGAAGCCCAGGCTCGTCGTGTGGAGAAGATGCACGCCAAGCAATGACCCACCAGCCCAGGTACCAAACCAGTACGTGAAGAAGCCTCTGGTGACCTCCACCCTCAGCCCACCCTGCTTCACAGACCCCAAGAAAGAACTTGACTGTGATGTTCCAGAATCACGAGAGAAAAATTACTACTATAAGCCACTAAATTTTGGGGTGGTCTATTACAGAGCAACAGGTATCTGAAACCTCCACCTTGACCTTTAAGAGAGAGGTCACCAACCAGAGGTGCCTGTGTCAGATCCAACTTACAGGCAGGATTTTGGGGGGCTCAGTATTTTTTTAATTCCAGTTAAATTTTCTACCCAAACTCACATTTTTCTGAGGCCTGCACTTTCCAGTCATCCACTTCATTCACTTATTATGCAACCTGCCAGCCCTCTATTGATTTTTTTTAAGATTTCATTTATTTATTTATCTGGGGGGGGGTGCAGAGAGGGAGGGACAAGCAGACTCTGAGCTAAGCATGGAGCCCAATGTGGGGCTTGCTCCCACAATCCTGAGATCATGAGCTGAGTCAAAATCAAGAGTCAGATGCTTAACCAACTGAGCCACCCAGGAGCCCCCCTCTATTGATTCTTAAGTATATAAACCTTTATCTAAAGCATGCAAAGCAAAGGATTAACACACTTACAAAATCACCTAAACACATCCAGTGTGGTAACACTGTGTGATTATACTATAATCACAGAATGACTATAATTTGAAAGAATTTTAGTCTGCAAATACTAAAACATATATATATACCCATTTTCAATAATAACAGTGATTGGTTTCAAAACATAGAACACTATATAAATTTACTTCTACCTTGACCCAAATAACTTCTATCAGATGATGGACCGTATTATTTGGATCAGAGAGAAATAACAGACACACACTTAGTAACTCTAGTAAAAACATTAATTATAGAATAAGTTGATTGAGTTACATGTTTCTAGACCACCTATAAATAGCCAAAGTTCCTTTCAACTTTCAGTTGCCAACTCACCTTTTCTTAAAACCAAATCTCAATTATTCAACAATAAATTATTTTAAAGTTTTATGCCTCATGCCAGGACTTCCTAAATAGGATACTGAAAAAAAATTATTTTAGAATCAATTTGAATTATATTGCAAGCTCCTCCCTCAGAGCAGGAATTCTTACATTTATTTTATTCTGGGCTTATCATTTACGGTCAAAAAAGACCTTCACAGCTTACTTAAAATACCTATTAAAATGTTTTAAACAATTTAAAATTTAAGATAGATATTCCATATTAACATAACCTAATACCTTTCTAAGTTACCTGAATTTTTCTAGGTAAGATTTCAATTGTATGCTTATCAATATCATTCCTATGATTTTCCTCAAAATACAGATGATATCTGATAGACAGTAGTATTCAGAGATAAACCAGATCTCTACAGTAGAACCACCCAAACCAAAATCCTCATTAATGAGAATCCAATATCCTCCCACGTGATTCCAGTTTCATAGCAGCCCGATATTAAACCATTTCCCACTGAATCACATATTCTTCTCACCTGATTCAACTAGGATCACAAGAACATCTATCAATTTCCACCTTCCTAACTCTTCCAAAACAAAGGACAAATGGAAACAAGTGCATAAGCCCTAATGGAAGACAGGCACATGTGTAGGAGACATGGAAAGTCTTCATTGGGGGGAGAAGCAGATCTCCCCTGTGCCTCAGGAGGCACACGGTACTAGAGTAAGGCAAAACTACAGGCAGAAAAAAAAAATAGCAACTCTCACTTCTCAATTCATGAAGGTCCTAAGAGGCACCAAAGAAACACTGAGTAATAACCTCCAACTTAGTTGAAGATTTTATTTGAGTTTGAAAAATGTATTTGGAAACCTGTTGTTGGGAGCTCAGAACACATTTTCCCCATAGCAACAATGCTACAGATAAATAGCACGTTGAGCTGGGTGGCTAGTGAAAAGAAATCTCAACTCTAAAATGGCACAATTGGAGGATTTGCAGCCCTATGGAATTTAAACATCATTTATACTATCGTTTTCCCATGGAAAACAGCTTTTGCCTTTCTAATGGGTATCCATCTCTCCCCTCCTACCAGGCCACCCCCTCATTTCTTCCTCTAGTACCTCTACTTCCACCAAAAAGTCCCCAGTCTCTTAGAGCGGGAAGCAAAACCGTCTGCTCTTGTGAGCCTTTTGTAAGCAGGAGCTGCGGAGTTTTTCAGCAATTTGAAATGCAGGTGCACGGATGGATTTGAGAACTGCCGAAGAGGACAGAGTTTCTGGCCTAGGGCCCAGGGCCCACTAGGCATTTAGAGTAAATTTATTATGTATGACACAGATGAAAAGAAAAACCAGCAGTACAGTTTTCAGATTTGTGTGCTAAATGGGAAAGGGGATGGGGCTCAGGGGGAATTGGGCGGTGGGGACATACCCCCCTCCAGATCTGTGCCATGGATATCATACCCTCAAGAGATCTGGTCCATGGAACATCACTTCTTTTTTTTTTTTTTTTTTTTTTTTTTTAAGATTTGAGAGAGAGAGAGAGAGAGAGCACGTGGTAGAGGAGGCAGAGGGAGATGGAGAAAGAAACTCAAGCAGACTCCGTGCTGAGCGTGGAGTCTGACATGGGGTTGGATCTCATGACCCTGAAATCATGACCGGAGATGACACCAAGAGTCAGATGCTTAACTAACTGTGCCACCCAGGTGCCCCCATCACTTCTTGGTTATGAAATCAACAGTTGTTCATAAAGCACACACATATATCGTAAGGGGAAAAAAGCAAAAAGTATTCTTTCCTCAAAGATTTTGCTTTAGTTAATAGTAACATACCAGTACATTTACCTGTAAGTATTCAAATAATATAGAGTCAGTTTACTCTTTGAGGAACATCAGCAAATAAGTCTTCCTTGCTCTATGTGAGATGATGTCACGTATGAAGAGTAACAAATGATTTAGAAACGTACATCTGCCCAAACTATAAAAAACTACTCAAAACAGTCACCTGAGCCCAACAAGGGTTCAATACCTTTAAACCCTTAAGATATTTTTTGTATTCCCAGTAGTTATTAAAATAAACATAATCTGAGATATTTTTATAGCTTATTCCACAATTATTATTTTTTTCCACAATTATTTTTAAAATCAAGAAGTTATACCGCCTATCAAACATTCTTTTCCCCAAGTCATTTACAAACCAATCTCAAAAATGCTAAGAGTATTTCCAAATTAATTCACCAACAGGTAATTTGACTCCCTTACATCATAGAAAAATTGTTATGATTTTAGTCAAGCACTCTTCTAAGTACATTACATATATTAACTCATTCGATCCACCTAACAACTCCTGCATTAGGTATTTTTCTCTCCCGTTTGCAAAAAGAAAAGAAAAAACTAAGGCCCATGACATTTAACAACTTGCCCAAGGTCTCACAGCTATTAAATGACAGAGCCAGGATTAGGACCCAAACCTCGTAGTTCCAAAGGCTGTGTGTGTAATCACTACACCTTATTCCCTCTCACATTCATTCATTAAAACTTTTATTACCTGCCTGAGGCACTTTGCTAAGGCCTAGGTGTAAAGAGACCAAAAAAACAAAAAACAAAACAAAAAGGCAAGGTCTCCAACCTCAAGGAACTTACATTTTAGTCCACAGAAGTGCAAATTAAACCAAAAAGTTCAGTATGGCAATTCAAATTAAGTGACTCGAACTTATAGTAATACTCATCTATTTTTTTTTTAAACTCAAAAGCCACATATTTGGTCTTTATAATTAACCTTGTAAAGCAGACAGAGCATTATTACACCCATTTCATAGATGAGGAAACAGATAAAGGTAGATGTGCTCAACAGCTTAGCAAAGATGCCAGCCACATCCCTTCTGAGGATCTGCTCTACCCACAAAACCTGCTTCACTTAAAAGACCCCGAGTCGTCAAATCATAAGAATCATAGGCTTCCTGGGGCAGCTCAAGAAGATTAACTGGGCAATTCGATCCCCTTTCAAAACTTTGAAATTAGGAAACAGAGAGATGGGTCAGTTTGCTAGGAGATACAAGTTCATAGAGGGCAACAAGGCTGGGGCATCCATTAAGAGCCGAGCTCAGGTTTAAAATGATGAGATTATAAAGCCCGCAGACAGAAAAGAATAAAAGAGTATCAACAGAGAGTGAGCAGACATGCCACGTGACCCGTCAGTGAGGGAGAAAGACAGGCAATGCTTCCTCTGCCCAGGCCCCAGCTGCCTGCAGTAAACCTCATTTTCCCTAAAGACACTCAAGGGTTCTCTGCCAAAGCAACCACCAAACAGCATGCGTAAAGGAGATGACGTTTCACACTCTCTTTCAGCAAAGAAATTCAGATACGTAGCGCACTTGAGTTTGGAAGAGACTCCAGATGTAGTAACTGGCCACACCAGTCTCCATGGTTTCTGTTTACTTCTTGCAAAAATGGGATAAACTTGGCCGGCTCGCCGCAACAGACGCAGCAGTCCAAAGAATGTGTATTCCGAATTATCCGGACATCTGCCCTTCTGCTCCGTCTACCCTAATTCACTCCTGACACCTTTATCTATCCCCACTCCCCTCAAGTAAAGAGATTTAGTCTTTATCTCTTATCAAAAGAGCAAAGAAGTCCTTAAATATCAATACACACTAAAACATTACAGCAATTTCTTCTCAGATTTAGGTCAGGACAGAAATCATCTAGAAGGGAGAATTCAGGAGAGGATTGCATCACACCTAATCTAGCACACCTTCTTTCCCAAACCAAGCCTGGAGAATCCTCTGTTGACCTCCCCGGACCCCACCCCTGCCTCCCCACCATCACCATCAGACAACAGCCTGGAGGCCTCAAGCTCTCCAGTTATGCTGTTCTAAGCTCTCTCCCAGAGACACCGCTAGGGTGACAAGTAGAAAGGCTTCTGAGGACCCTTAGGCAGAGCTGAATGAAGAAAAGGCAGGACAGGAGAGAGAGAAGGCAGCCAAAGGAAATGAGGCGTACAAATCCATGACCATGGAGCACAGGGAGCCCTCCACTTTGGACAAGGGCAGGCTCAACCTCTAGGATGCGGGTCTTTTTGCTAATGAGGGAATGTTACTCATATGTACAGCTGACAAGGAATTTAAAAAGAAGAGAAAAAAAATAATTCATTTTGGAGGTCCAATTGTTAAAAACAACTAAAGCCTAAGGGGCACACAATCTGGTAGCAACAAGTCCATCATTAAATGCATCAATTTGAGTTCATTTTGGGTCAACACTCCTGAAAGCATGACAAATACCAAAAACTTAAAACATAAAAAAGAACATGAACCTTGATTTTTTAAAAGATTTTATTTATTTTATTTGAGAGAGAACAAGGGAGGAGCAAAGGGAGAGGGACAAGCAGACTCACCACTGAGTGCAGAGATTGACTCAATGGGGGGGGGGGGGGGGGCGGCGCTCAACGCCAGGACCTCTGAGATCATGGCCTGAGCTGAAATCAAGAGTCAGTCGCTTAACCAACTGAGCCACCCAGGCACCCCAAGAACATAAAATTTTAAATAAGCACAAGTTCCACTTAGAGAGACAAGAGTAGACAGCGCAGTTAAGTGGACCATGGAAAACAAAAGGGTTTTGGCAGGGTTTGGGTTTTTTGTTTTGTTTTTTGTTTTGCGAGTAGATGAGGGAGCGGTTCTTGAGATTTATAAATCCTTATATTTGAAAGGCATAAACCTAATATAAGTTCCATGAAGATCACTTTAAACAGGCCCACTGAATTTACAAACTTCACAGATGAGGGCTGTTAAAAGGCAAATATCACGTAACTCTAAATAAAGGTGAGACCTGCCCACTTGGAGTACTGGGTGTGTCTTTTAACGATTCAAGAGAAAATTCTGGATAAGGCTTCTAAACTACACAGTAAAGAAGTTTTCAGAAAATCCTCTTATGTCATGAAACGGACGACTAGATTCATCTAGAAGCAATTATCCATATGGACAGGTTAAAAATGCATTTGGAATGCCTTAAAAGCTAAGGTGGGAAACCCAGAGACACTCTTTGAAACCAAAACACGCTGTTCTTTCAGTGTTCACTATCCTCCCCAATCACTGGCTTCGCATCTCACTTTGTGCAAAAATTAAATTCCTCAAGTGGGCTACAAAACCATCAGATCTATCTACCTGCCCCAGTTAGTTTTCTGCTCCTCAAAGCCACTTACTCCCAACCACTCCAGCCAAGCCCGGCTCTTTGCTCCTCCGGGGGCATTGCTCTAGGGCTAACTCCAGGCTCATGGCCCATACACCCTACCTGGCTCTACCTTGAAAGCTCTTCCCCTAACGCTTGTCCCCAGACATCTGCGAGTCTCACCTACTCAGGCCTTTGCTTTCTACTCTGTGTCCTCCCCTCTACCCCCACATGCAGGTGTTTGTCTGTTTTTTCCCCCACTACAGCCTCAGCCGTCGGACAACAGCCTGACACATAGTGAGAGCTTAATAATTATATGCAGAATGACTGAGTGACTGAAAGGTTATGCTTACGACATAATTTTATAGAACCAAGAACTGGGTAGGATTTGAAAAAGTCTAGAATTAAACAAAGCATATGAAAATGGCCACCTTCTTCCATTTGGCATATGGGGCAGTAGTTCTTAGAGGAGGAGGAAGGAAGTTTGGGACAAGGAGTCCAGTTGCCTAAAGGAGACCCACCCACATTCCATCTTGCCATAAAAGTCAGTGTTTACAGACCTCCATGTGGCCCATCAATGCCCCAAGGCAGGCTCACTAAAAGCAGCCCTCACTAGTTCAAATTCTCAATGTTGCTACAGATCAAAAGGACATTTCCAAGGTCTTTCAAATGCCAGAGCCCTGAACTTGTACATTATGGTTCATTTTCAGTTATGCCAATTTTAGTTAAGCACATAAATCATGCCCATGTTTCTGAACACATGACAAAATGATATTTATGAAAATGCTCCTGAAATGAGGAAGAAGAGTTTATATGCTGCAAAGCTCCATAGTTACTTTAGCTAAGGTCAAAGAGAGGAACAGCTAGCTATAAAGCAGACACTGTTCTGTGGGCTTCACAGGGAAGAGCCCACTTGGTCCTCCCAATGAAGCGAGTACTATTAAGTTCAGTTTACAAGTAGAGAGTGAAAGAACCCCTCGGGGGCCACAATGCTAATAAGCGTGAGAGTTGGGATGTGAATCCAGGCAGGTTGGCCCAGGATTTCAGAGCCTATGTCACCATGACACACTGTCCCTTGGTTCTGCTTGCCCAATTCCAATGGTCTGCAAATGGGGTCAAAAAAACAAGACCTTACATGATGAATGCCATACATATGTTTATGGAAGACATAAAAATACCTCAAATGTCAACTAGAGTTCATAGTTTCAATAAGAAAATATCATTTGACATTAATATTTATTAAATATTGACAAAAACGCATATAAAGCAAGGAAGTTCTTCTTAAAAAGTCAAAGGAGGGGGCGCCTAAGTGGCTCAGTCGGTTAAGTGTCTGCCTTCAGCTCAGGTCATGATCCCGGGGTCCTGGGATCGAGGTCCGCATCAGGCTCCCTGCTCACCTGCTTCTCCCTCTCCCTCTGTCTCCCAGCTTGTGCTCTCACTCTCTCTGCCAAATAAATAAATAAAATCTTAAAAAAAAAAAAAAAGAAAGTCAAAGGAGAATAGTAAAAATAGACAAAATGCAGTATGCTTTGAAAAACTGCTTTGCTAAAGCAAACAGTAAGAAGCCTGCTTGAAAATTAACAAGTAAATACTCAAATATAGCTAGTCATAAAAAGTGGTTTCCTTTGGAAATATCTGTGTATAAGTCAGTCAGAACCACTTATGTTAGCATAGTTCTTCAAATCCTAATGTTTTAAGGAAGAAATAGGACAAAAAACTGAAAACAGGATTCTGTAAATATTTGAGAGACTCTAACCAGGAGGAGGAGGAATTCCTTAATCAGTCATCCAGTGAATGTGTCCTGATAAAGAGGGATAATGGAATGGAATGGAATGGAATGGGAGGAATTTTAGACTAACAGATTACTTACAAAAATATTAATTCCCTACTACCCCAGCTTCTCCAAAGACCAAAATAAAAGTAAAAAAGGACTTGGTTAGGCAAAGCTAAAAATCAAACACATTCTATAAATGCCCTAAATCATATACATAGCCCTTTATACTTTTCAAATGACATAAATGAGTTCATTTTATTGAACTAAACATTTGATTAAATAGTTCAAAGTACATATCATTTGGAAAAGACATAAACTTGCAATAAGCAGAGTTAGACTCCTTTGCTCCCTCCACTGACTGTTAAATGGGTGGGGGAGAACAGAGTCTAACTTTGCCTCTTTTTGAGTTTGGTTTGGTTTGGTTTGCGTCTAAGAGCATTTTAAAACAGGCATCAACCATCAACCCTGCACCTCAGAGCAGTTTTCCAGTGCTTAAAGCACCAGGTGACCAATCCAATCAGAGTGGAAGCCCTGTGTACCCGACTCCCCCATCTTTAGGGGGTCACTCCTGACCCCATCCCATGCTCAAATCCCTCCCGCCTCCATCCAACCCACTCCCACTCCACTTGTAGTATCTCAACCCTTCCGGGCTAAAGAGGATGCCTCCCAAAATAACACTAAGCTAAATTATTCCATACTTAATGATAAAAGCCATTAAAGACTGTCCCTTCACCCTCCTTCCTGCCTTTCCTCCCAGCCCTCAAACCAGGGCTCCCATCTTCTCCAGCCAATATAAAGAACAGTCCCAGGGTGCCTGGATGGCTCATTCAGTAGAGCATAGGGCTCTTGATTTCAGGGTCTTGAGTTCAAGCCCCACACTGGGCATGGGCCTACTAAAAAAGAAGAAAAAAAAAAAAAAGTCCCTATGACTCTAATTCAGTGGTGAGAATTTGGGGCCAGAATGGACAAGCAATATGGCAGCCAGGAGGGGAAGCAAGTGGGAACAGAGCTGATGCTGTGGCCCCAGGGGGAGCGCTCACAGCATGGTCAGCTGCTGCCTTACCACCTCTTGATTCTGCTTTAGCATAGATTGGGAGTAATCAGTCCTCTCTTTCGTTCTCTCAACCCACTCAAATACAGGCCACCAACAGCAGGCTGCAAGACTGCAAATACAGAATAAAGCTTCCAGAACGGAATATGCAGCCCCTTGGCACAGGCCTAGAACCACAGGCCTTGCAACACCCTAATAATTCCTGGGATTTGAGGACTCGAGGGGAAAATGAGAGGTTTGGACTGTATGTCCCTAAGGTTCTTTCCACTCTCACAATCAAGATCCAAAATTTGGCTCAGATCCCCAGGCCACTCCAGAGTAAAGCCACTGGAGAAGGTACTAGGTTTGCCCCATTCTGGCAATTTTGACTCTGATGTGGACTCCAAGTTAGGGACGACATAAGGCTGGGTGTTACAGGCTGCTTACTGCTAAAAGGTTACCAATATATTGATGAACTACAGAAAAAATGAAAACGCCGAATGATCTCACGCAAAATACCTTAAGTGACAGAAAATAAAATGGTAACACATCTAAGCACAAGTACCAATGCCCTTCTATCTCTGGAAATGAATTCATTCGACGGAACACATACTGTGGCAGCTATGTGAGGAAAAGTTCTGGTCAGCCTGAGAATCGAATCCAGTACTACTACAGCCATTCCTTTGATTTGTATTCCCCTCCCCCACATTTGAGGATTTTAAAACAAATGAAAGAAAGCATTATTTCAGCTTTAGGCATAAGCATAAGTCATATAAGAACAAAGGTTTTATTATCACATTAAACATCAAGGAGGAAATACGCTTACCGATAACTGATTTAGGTTATGCTACACGACTAGGTTAAGCATTTGCTTTTTGCAAGCTTCTGGGCCAATATTTACAATTTATATCTAAGACTGGAGGTAAAAATGTTCAGCTAGAAAGAAGGTCATTAAGGGAATGAAGGGGGGGGAAAAAGCCCTTGAAAAATCAGAACAAAGTACACTGAGAGAACGGTACTCTTTGCGCCTCAGTGGTCTATAGAACGCTTGCCCTCTCTGCCTATAAAGTGATTTAACATTAACCACATTTCACTCTGGCCCCAGCATACTACCTCCTGCTAAAAAAAAACTCCTTTTTGAAAGGTCTACCCCATGCCCACACATACACAAAAGAATGTGAAACACACTGCCACAGGCCAGTGTTTTGGGCTTTTTGCCTAAGAAGTTTGCTTTCAGCGAGGAGAGGGAGGGGGGGAAACCCACACTCTAACAACAGATTGTACAATGAACAGCCTCCTTACTTGTTGGCACACTTCCCCAACTAGCAGTTCCAGCGGCTGTGCCTTGAGCCCATTCAAGAATTCCATCTCATAGGAAGTGTTTCAAACACAGTCATTTGATCTTTCAACATTTGCAAAATGCACCTGCTAAGCAACAAGCCTGAGAGCCACGGCCCCAGTTCCTTCCCATCCATCTTCACCAGGAATCGGAGCGGCTATTTCAGGCACCGACTAGAGGAGACGCAAAGTACACGAAACCCCCGCCAAACACTCTGGCGGCTGCAGGACGTTAGGCTCGACGGGGATGCCGTTCCGTTCTCCCCGCACCAACTTCCCTGTCACTTTTTTCCTGGAGCAGGTAAGAGGTTTTGTTTTGCTCTCGGGCTTTCGAACGCCAGGGCTTACCTTGAGGTGGCTTCCTCGCCATGGTTCCCCCCCACGGCCTGGTCCTTGCCGCTGGGGTGGTAGGCAGTGAGGACAACTCCCTGGGAACTGGAAAGCCAGTTCATGGTGACAGAAGGGGCATAATTTCTGCGATCCTGACAACGAGAAGGGGAATGAAGTTCCTCTGGGCAGCTCGGCTCATTAGCATTGGCCGGCTCCGCCTCCCGAGGCCGGTGATTCACACGGGAGGGGCGGGGCCTCGCCCGTCAAGGGCTGGCTGGCGCTCCAATGAGAAGAGCTGTGACTCAGAGTATTGTTTCCACCCGGGGCAATTCCAGTCTGAGCGGCTTGAGTTAAGGAAGGGTGGGGGTGGGGGCTATTGAATTGCCCCCCTCCCTGAATTACTCTGATTAAATTGCCCGGTTGTGGACTCTGCTCTTCAGTGGAAGTACAAGCTGTAGGTTATGCTCAGAAAACAATGAGTTACTACAGAGCTTCCCCCCTCCTCCCAATTCCTGTTTCCATCTGATAATTTCTGCTACTTCATGTAACATGAGTAAGGGCGTTTCTTAACCCCTTCACGTTTCAGTGTTAAAATTAACCAAAGCAAAAACCAATGAACCTAAGCAAAAGTGTGCAATACAGGGAACAAGGAAAGCTTTACCTCTGTGTCTGGTTTAAAATGTCCTCATAGAATGACTGTGTATCCTGGAACGTCATCTTCTTTCACGTAAAAGGCAATGCCAAATTTACCTCTTGCTTTTGTCAATACACCCTTCAGTACTAGAAAGACACATCTACCGATCCTCTGTTAAATGTTATTGCTGAGAATACCAGCAGTGCTCACCATTTGTTGAGCACCTACCATATGCCAGGCCCTCTGACAGTGACTCATGTGTATTATCCCTTCAATTCATTTCAATTATTTCTCTCTCTCTCTCTCTGTCACACACACACACACACACACACGCACGCACGCACACACAGACACCCTTACAAGACAGGCATCATTATCACCTAAGAAAAGTAAAGCTGAAGGGTCAGGCTAAGTAAGTTCTCTTGGCTAAAAGAGCACATTTGTTCTGTGCCAGAAGCTGCATTTGAACAGAACTCTAAATTCCCTTCTTTGTAACCAGGGTGCTGTTCTTTATCTTGTATATTAGGAAACTAGCTCAAAAGTTATGAAACATACAAGAGATGTTTCTGTTCTTTCTCCCCCTCAAATAATGTCTCCACCCTTCTACATACCCAGTAGTCTGAATCGGTTTGTTGTTGTTGTTGATCTCGATAATTAGTCAATGTATCTAAAATTCCTCATAAGCAAGTTCTCGACTTCATCATTCCATAAACATTGTTTACACTTTTTTCATTATTTAAAATCATCATGAGAAATAAGTACTTTATTCATGCTTATACACTCTTATTTTTTTTTTAAGATTTTATTTATTTGAGAGAGAGAGAGAGCATGAGAGGCAGGAGGGTCAGAGGGAGAAGCAGACTCCCTGCTGAGCGGGGAGCCTAATGCGGGACTCATCCAGGGACTCCAGGATCATGACCTGAGCCAAAGGCAGTCGCTTAACCAACTGAGCCACCCAGGCACCCCACTCTTAAAGTATTTAAAAAAAAAAAATTTAAACCCTCTCTTCCCTGTCTACAGTGAACTCTCACAGAAGTCTTACCAAAAAAAAAAGAGAGAGAGAGAGAGAGAGAGAGAGAGAAAGTATATCTTCATCTCTTCATCCCTCTTCCTCCCCAACCTTTTTTTTTTTTTTTTGAAGATTTTATTTATTTATTTGACAGAGATAGAGAGATAGAGACAGCCAGCGAGAGAGGGAACACAAGCAGGGGGAGTGGGAGAGGAAGAAGCAGGCTTCCACCAGAGGAGCCTGATAAGGGGCTGGATCCCAGAAGGCCAGAATCTTGCCCGGAGCTGAAGGCAGAGGATTAACGACTGAGCCACCCAGGCGCCCCCCTCCCCAACCTTTGTATTTCCATCTCCATAGGCTCTACCTGCTGTCCTCTTTCTATCTCCATTGCCTGAGTCCCTTCCCTTATAGTTAAGTCTTAGTTGCAATATTACAACAGTCTTTTTAGCTCCTTCTTTGCCTTCTCTTCTAAATTCTCTTGCACATTACGGTTGGCCCTTGAACAACATGGATTTGAACTGCAAAGGCCTACCTATAAGTGGATTTTTTTCAATACGGTACAGTAAATGTATCTTCTCTTATGATTTTTTTAGTCTTTTTTATTCAAGTGTAGTTGGCTCTTCCTTATGATTTTAATTTTTTAATTTTTTTTTTTTTTGAGAGAGAGAGCAAGCGAGCAAGAGTGAGAGCGAGCAAAAGCGTGGGTGGGGGGCAGAACGAGAAGGAAATGGACAATCTTAAGCAGACTTCACACAGCATAGAGCCCAATGCGGGGCTCAATCTCTTGACCCTGAGATCATGACCTGAACTGAAACCAAGAGTCAGATGCTTAACCAACTGAGCCACCCAGGTGCCCCTTCCTTATGATTTTCTTAATTTTATTTTCCCTGGCTTACTGTATTGTAAGAATATAGTATATAATACATAGAACATAAAATATGTGTTAATCGACTATGTTATTAGTAAGGCTTCCAGTCAACAGTAGGCTAGTAATAGTAAAGTTTTAGAGGAGTCAAAGTTATACAAGAATTTCTGACTGCAAAGGTGAGGGTATGGGATCAGTGCCCCTCACTGCCACCTACCCCCCCCAAGTTGTTCAGGGCTCAACTGTATTATCACATCCAAGCACAGCCCTGATGGTGTCTCTTTCTTCTTGCTTAAAAACGTTCACTGGCTCCCATGGCCTACAGATCCAGTTCCAAATTTTTGAGTGGACCACTGAACATTCCTGCTACCTTATTCACACACACGCCCTCCCATCTCATCTGCCAGACACCATTCCCTCTGGTCCCACTGTCATTCCTTCCTCTTCCTTCCACACCTAACTGAATCCTTCCACATAGTGGGCCTTTAATGAATGTTGACTAAATAAAAAACTGAATTTCATGTGTCCTTAAGATTCCTGGGGTACCTGGGTGGCTCAGCCGGTTGAGCGTCTGACTCTTGGTTTCAGCTCAGATCATGGTCTCAGGGTTGTGGGATCAAGCCCCGCATGGGGCTCCACACTTAGTGGGGAGTCTGTTTGGAATTCTATCTCTCTCTCCCTCTCCCTCTGTCCTCCCCCGATACTCACTTGCTCTCATTCTCCCTAATACTTAAAAAAAAAAAAAAAAGAAAAGAAAATTTACTAAATTTTTAGTCAAAATTGGTAATACTGGGGCACTTGGGTGCTTCAGTTAGTTAAGCATCCAACTCTTGATCTCAGCTCAGGTCTTGATCTCAGGGTCATGAGTTCAAACCCCACGTTGGGCTCCATGCTGAGTGTGGAGCCTAGTCAAAAAAATGGTAATATTAAACAGTTGATTGGTAATACTAAAGAGTGCGAACCCATGATGAAATATTCAAGAGTTCAGGCAAAATGAAAACTGCAGGAAGAGAGGTGAAAGCAAAGTCAACTGGCATATATGAGTTTTAAAAACGTAAGGCCCTTATGTATATAAAATAGAATGTAAAATATAATATATAAAAATTAATAATGCCCCTCACAGTCACCCTTCTTTTTTTAAGTATCTGCTCTCAAATGCAAAAACAGAAGAATCGCCACCTTCCGCAGTTCTTGGCTGTAGGCCATGTGGTCTATCTTCTGGAAATGCTTTTCTTCTCTGCTTCCCTTGCCATCCCACTGCTTCTTTGCCCTTAATTCCTGGGTCTCCCTTTTATCTTCTTCCTTCATTTTTCTATGTTTTCCTTCTTCTTTGCTATATCATCAAGCTGTCAGTGTCACACATACCCAGTGACAGCATGAGCACTGCCATCTCTCACGAAACAATTCATGATAGAATCTTCGACCAGTTTTAACCAAAATGATGCTTAAGTTGTATCTTTGCCTAATTACACGCTCTTCACTTGTTTAATTACACATCATTAACATATTAACTTATGCACATTAACATATTTTATAAGCTCAGGATAATATTTGGGTTCATAATAACCATGGCCCATGGCTTTTTAAAATTTTTGTAAGGCAGAAAATGTGGCACAAGTCGATTTACATAGTTTAGTACAGAGGACCGAATCCTATTAATTGAACTGCCAGGTATAGGGAAATGCTCTTGGCTCTTTTCTTCAACCCAGTAAGCCCTGTCGTTACTGGTCTGAGGATGTTGCTTGTCACAGGCAGATAGTAGTAGGACTGTGCACACACACCACACCCTGGGGCACACAGCCTCAAATACAGGCTTAAGTAGATAAAAAATGATTTTCAGAATTTCCTTCTGACCATCACAGAAGCAAATCTCACTACCAATATGCTCCCTTGAAAATGTTGTTCTTATTTCACACCTTAAACCCTACCAAGTTTTAACTGGGGTCCTCCCTTAGATCCCAACACCCTTCCTGCTAGAAGCTCATTTTATGAAGAAAAAAAAAATACTATTTTACTCCCTTCCGTAATCACTTAAAACAAACACTGAGAACCTAATGTCCTTGAAGATGTTAATATTCCAGGCTATTGATTGCATGCCAAACACTTTCCTGTTATGAAACATCTTACCAAGTAATTAATAACATCAAGACAGTTTAAACACTCATTTCATTCATTCTCTTTAAATGGGACATACTAGATGACATAGGAAGGAAAAAGGAAGCTGTGATTTTTGTACCCAAATAGGTTGTTAAAAATAGTGTGGAGAGAGTACTGAAGCCTCTGTGAATTTGACAATCATGTTCAAAAATAATGACAAAATTATTATATTCGGTGCTTGTAATGTCAAAGAGTTTACCAACTGGTTTCATATTTTGATTTAGGCGCATTTTTAGTAGTATGGAATTAAAACTGAATTAGAATCAACATATTTATCAAATTTTTCTCAATCCGTTTCTATTGCTTTTAATGGAATTAACTAAGGAGGATGGGTACACTCATATCCTGTCAGATTATTGAAAGCTATAAACAGATACAAGGCCGTGTGAAAACTGACCTTTCAATTGGCAAAGTAAAACTCAATTTACAATAATATAATAAGAACTTGAATACATTAATCAACCGTGAAGTTAAAGTTTTATATAAGTGATAAAAACTAGATTTACACAGTAGCACGGACTAATTAAGAGAGGGTTCCAATCTCCCCTGCCTGACGTTTTATTAAGACTTTGAAGGAGGGGTGCCTAGGTGGCTCAGTCCTTGAGCGCCTGCCTTCGCCTCAGGGTGTGGTCCTGGAACCTGAGATCGAGCCCCACATCGGGCTCCTCCGCTGGGAGCCTGCTTCTCCCTCTCCCACTCCCCCTGCTTGTGTTCCCTCTCTCGCTGGCTGTCTCTCTGTCAAATAAATAAAATCTTTAAAAAAAAAAAAAAGACTTTGAAGGAATAGTTCTTGTGAACTTGCAAGCAAACCAATTCTGTACTGGGGAATTGTTCCTGAAAATTATTGCATATACAGAGTCTACACCCACTTCCTTGGAAATTGCATTCATTTTTACTAATTCTGCCTCTGGAACGATAAGGGGGTGGGGGAAACCTTATGCCTCTCTCCAGACAGCTCTAAAACTTTCTCCATTCTCAAAGTTATTTTCTTAACTGCTCCTCCAGGGAGAAAATACTAGCCATGCCTGGGATAATTTGTAACTGCTATTGCCAGAGGCTAATTTAGGCTTCTTGGCAAACATCTAGAGAAGATCTCCCTCACAGTTAAAGAGTTTATGACCAATAAATAATAATAGCTAATGTTTGGGGCTCCTGAGTAGCGCAGTCTTTAAGCATCTGCCTTCGGCTCAGGGCGTGATCCCGACGTTCCAGGATCAAGTCCCACATCGGGCTCCTCCGCTGGGAGCCTGCTTCTTCCTCTCCCACTCCCCTGCTGTGTTCCTTCTCTCGCTGGCTGTCTCTCTGTCACATAAATAAATAGAATCTTTAAAAAAAAAATAATAGCTAATGTTTGAGTGCTTATCCTTTGCTAGATGTGGTATACACAGTCTCACTTAATCTAATCATCTCAAAAACTGATAGATTATAATTATGCCCATTTTAGAGAGAAGGCATGTGCGGTCTCGCAGCTAGTGGGCAGCAGAACAAGGACATGTACACCAGGGTGTATTTAACCATTGAGCCTGAGCTCTTAAACACTGAAAAGGTTACAGCTGTCCTGGAACTGACTCTCTTCTGTTTATGAAAAAACCTGCATGCATGAATAATTAATGAGGTAAAATAAGCTACAGCAAATCTAAACTGTTTAACCAAATAGAATAGTGATGTAAATGCAATGCTATGGAAATTTACATTCAAACAGGCACAAACAGTAGTTTCTTTTCTGGCACTCTAAACCTTCTTTTTTAAGTCAAATTACTGGGGGAGCATGACTTGAGTATGCATATTACTGTAGGAGATCATCTATACCACCTTACCTAAAATTGTTTATTACTGATAGAAACTAAAGAAAAGTACTCAGGTCATTATGATTACAAACATCTTTTTTTTTTTTTTTTTAATATTAGGCAAAGACAGATTTAGGTTTATAGACCTGAAGCTTAACAGAATTTGTTAGATACAGTGTTGTGGAGGGGGACTTGCAGGAACAGGACGCTAAGAGTTTAACTTCATTTCGCTTCATAATAAATCCACCTCTTATCAAAACTAGCCCAACCTGGAAATTAGCCAAGAAAAGAAGGTGCAATGAATCTAGCTTCTCCTTTGGTTTTTCCTCTTCATTGCTGAATACGGTAAGACCCATGCTGCATACACTTCCAACTGAAAGTATGAAGTCAGGAAGACTGACGTGTAATCTCTGGAGGGAGGTATGGTCTGGAAAGGTAGCATTCTGATTATAAACGAAGACTCAGTTTGAAACATCTAGGGTTGTATCAATACCCAGACTTGCCTTAATACAAAAGCCTTCCTTTTTTTTTTTTTTTCTTTTAAAGATTTTAGTTATTTATTTGACAGAGAGACAGTGAGAGAGGGAACACAAGCAAGGGAAGTGGGAGAGGGAGAAGCAGGCTCTCCACTGAGCAGGGAGCCGGACGCAGGGCTCTATCCCAGGACCCCTGGATCATGACCTGAGCCAAAGGCAGACGCTTAATGACTGAGCCACCCAGGCATCCTCAAAAGCCTTCCTGAAATAGATTATGAAGAACACTTATTTTTCTCATAAAGTAAAAGAAGCCAGTGTGACTGGGGAAGACTTGACGAAGCCGACTATCTAAGTAAAGAGCTCAGTTGATGTGTGGCTTGGAGAGAAATGAGGAAATAGAACCTGTGGCTCTACTGGGGGGAAAAATGGCAGCGATCCACTCCATAATGAAGGTGGGCCTCCTACTGTTTTACTACCACCACTCCGGGAACAACTCTATTTTCCTCCTCGACCAAAATACTTGATAAAACTGCACAGAGATATATCCTCAAAGAAGAATTTCTATTTTATGAGCCCCTTGGGAAATTGCTACGGCTAGAAAGGACTTCAAGAATGATGAAGCATAATTTTACTGGGGGAAAAAACGAACAAAAAACCTGGTACCCTACTTACAGATGGAGTACCTAAAATGTTCAGCAACACCCCTGGGTTTGGCTTCTCTGGTGAAGAAATTAGATTCAAAGGTCATGATCGAATTAGATTTACATGCTGTCTGCTAGCGAGCACCTGATGGCAACAGCAGCTACTCTAGAAGCTTGCAGGTCCTCCTTGTGGTAAGAGCTTGGGCCTTCAGCACGATCTTTTCAGAAAGGGGTGTGAAGCAGTAATAGAAACACGTCAGTATGCTTTTGATTACACAGAGCTTCCCTAGTTCTCCAGAGGACGTTGACATATGTCTAATTCTATTTTCTGGAGAAGTTTTAGTTTTTAAGAGAAAAGAACAACCCTCAAAATAATTTCAAAGAGGCATTTAATCAGGGAGTTTGGCTCATTTAATGATAATGATAGCTGGCCAGTTGAATGAGTAAATCTTCTCATTTTTAATGATGCAGAATAAGCAGAGTTGTTTTAGACAAACAGCCGTCATGCTAGCAGAGATCAGAAATTGAAATACTGGACGAACTTTTGAATGCCATAAATGAATGCTGGTGTAGAGAGGCTCTCCTACTTCTCAATTTTGCTACATGCAAAAATCTCAGCAGAACACTTTTTCACTTTTGCCTGTACTCAGATGAATGGGAGAGTAACAGTCCTTGACTTCCTAACAGGACTTCAACTCAGGGCCTTAGAAGATTCTAGATAGGCCTGCCTTAACATAGGCTGGTGTCTAACAAGTTATAGGAATTCTAACTTTCTCTGCTACTACTACTACTACATACTTCTGGGAATTAGCATTTTCAGGAATTTCAAAATGAAATAAAAATAAATTATATAAAATAAACTATATATAACTTAAATATATATAAATATATATATAAATAAGTTATAAAAGAAAATATGCATATTACTTTGCAGAGAAAGAGCCTTTCATTAAAATTATGTTGGGAAGAACTTAGTTTCTTGTTTGACCATTTTGTACCTTGGAAATATTAATATTTTTTTCAAATAAGTGAGTCAAGGTTCCTGGTTTTTAAAAAAATTATACCATATTCCCTCAATTCTAAGACACAGACTTCAACATTTTTGCAATCAACTAGACTATTTCACATGGTGGCAACACTTTTATTTCCCAAAACTCTATTAACTTGACTTGTTTTACAATAAATGGCAATCTAGTATCATGAAAATATTCAGTCTCTGCAAAATTATTCTATAATATACTTCATTGGGTATAATATATTTGCTTCATTGGTTACAATTTACTTATTTCATCGGAAATTTCTCTGTGAAAGAATAAATTTCTAGTGAAAGAAGTAAATTATATCCAAAATTTTGAATATAACTGTTTACACTGATTTTTTTGAGCTAGAGTCTGTTTAATATTTCCAAGGAACAAAATGTTTGCGTCGACAAAAAATGTAGAGCAATGCTCACCCAATGCCCCATACCTCGCTCTGAGAAAGATCTTCTCACATTAGATCCTAGCTCCAAACTGTTTGTGTTCCTGAAATATTTTCTGAGAGTTTCTGGGAGTCCATTCGTCTTCATTCTATTTGATAATTTGGCTAGGTGGTTTGTTACACAAGCCCAAAGGACATAGCAATACTCATGAGAACTGTGGTCTCCTGAAATTTTAAAACCCCAAATTATAGGGTTGATGTTGTCTAAAGGTTATCTGTATCTTTTCCAAATGACTTCTTTTATAGAAGCAGCTGCTCTAAGGAAAGAAAGGTTACACAAAAGCTGGTCAGGCAGATGGTAACAGAGCCAGGTCTCAAGGATTTGTGGAAAACACCATATCCTGGCACCAGGATACTTCCTTGCAGTTCCAATTGCTCAAGTTCAGAGACAGCCTCAACACACAGTCACTGGCTCAAAGTGTGTTTCGTAAGAACTGGTCTCTAGCTCTTATGAATCACTCCTAAATAATATCTCCAAAATTTCTATCTTACCCGCCCACTGCCCAAAAAACCCCATAAGATTCTCTACCATTCAATTTTAGTGAAAACATTTGAATTCCACTGCTTAGGGTAGAAAATAGATTCTTTTCCATCAACCTGTCTTCCCACTAACTAGATTTTGTTTTTTAATTTTTCTTTAAAAATATGTAAGATACCGATTTTCCTTCCCCAATAATAAAATTATATGTTTAATATTAGATGTCACATTCTTACAGGTAAGGATAAGTAACAATGCACATAATAAAAGTTCTTTCAGTCATCGTTCTTCCACATCAAAGAACCACAAACTCTGCAGGCTGGAAATATTTGCAAGGAACAGCTTTTATCACAAATTGGCATGAGCGAGAAGAAAAGCAGGAAGAGAAGTGCCTCAGTGTGACAAAGGTAGATTATTCTTTCAGAGTTTAAACACACACACACACACACACACACACACACACACACAGTCTATCACATTGCGTCTTCCTCTTAAATAAATTAGTTTTTAAAAATGTTTCCAGAAGGTGAATATAACTTTCCGAGTTTTTGAGTTTAAGTCACTCTGATGTTCTGGAAATTTATATCACTATAAATTATCAAGGATTCGAATCAAGGCAGCAGACCCACATTTTTGGTCATGAAAATGAGACCTACATCAGCATATTCCTTACTGTGAGTCTGCCCCTGTGAGAAGAAATACTTGTCTGTCCTGCAAAGACCATCAAAATAAAGCTGTGGTGAACGAATGAATAAATCACTTAGAAGAAACAAAGTGAAATGGGCAGAGCCCTCTAGGAACTGATTTCTTTCAAGAGGGGCCACCTTCGCGGTGTTGCCTGCAGCCGGAGCGTTCACATACTGGAGGGAAACAGAAAGAAGCTTGATAGAGTTGCCATCAAACACAACAAAAGTACTTGCAAAGATTTCAGTCCAGAGCAAACATTCTGCCATGTTGATGTGATCCACAGGCATAAAAGGAGCCCTCTGGAGATTCCTCGAATGTCCCAAGGGCACATACCATGGACACTAGTAGGCCTGCCTCTAAAAGAGCAAAATGCCCCAAAAGCCTATGGTTTCACCACTGAAGTCACATGTGGGCTTATATTGCATGGCCACTGGCTCGCTTCAAACAGATAACCTGAGGGAGGTAGAGGTGAGTCAGAAACAACCCAACCCCAGGAGGTTTTTTTGAGTTAGGAGGGACAAATATGTATGTATTCATAATAGGAAGCATTACATAATAAATCCAAAAGTAAATACACACACACACACACACACACACACACACACACGCACGCGCGCTAAGGGAACAGCTAGAACACCTAAAAGGAGGTATCAAATTCCAAGATCTATTAAGATTTCAAACAAGAGGGCACGACTGAAGTAACGTGTATGTGTGATTTTCCCCCCAAGCTTTCTCTATTAAACATTTATTATTTTACAATTAGAGAAATTGCCAGTAAGTAGACATCAAGTAATAACCACCCATTAGGTCTGGAATCAGGGCGGGTAGAGCAGGTCTTTCCATGGGAAGGGAGAACAAAAGCAGCTAAGGCAGATTCCAGCGGACTGTTTCCACCAAGTCAAGGCGCGTGCACAGCCCAAGTGCTATGAGGAATGCAAATCAGGGAAGGGGAGACAGGAGAGGGAGAACTAACCTAAAAAAAATAGAAATCCGTGCCAGATGTTTAAGGACTTCTAGTGCCTTGCAAGTATTTAGTCTATATTCCACAAACAGCAAGGAATAATCAGACTACTGAGCATGATAGTAACATAATCAGCTCTACTAGGAGAAAGAACACTCCAGTGGCTGTAAATAGCATGGAAGGCTGGGAAAAGATGAAAAGAGCTCTGTGCTCAGACCTTATCAGAGAGGAGGTGCTGTAATATTCCTATAGAATTACAGCGGTGGCAGCCCTGCATGTCCTTCTACACTCGCAGCCCATGCTGCATGCAGCAGGGGCAACACACACAGCCACTGGACAATAGAATCTTTAAGAACCTGGAAGATGTGCGGAGGTGGGAACAGAGAAGGGGGGAGTCCAAAGTGACCCTGCCATCTCTAACCCAGGTGAATGAAGGTGAATGAAGAGGTCTAACAAATGGTTAAAAACAACTAGGAGCCCCTGGGTGGCTCTGTGGGTTGAGCCTCCCACTCTTGGTTTGGCCAGGTCATGATCTCAGGGTCATGAGATAGCCCAGCACCAGTCTCTGAGCTCAGTGCAGAGTTGGCTTGTCCCTCTCCCTCCCCACACTTGTGCCTGTGCACGGGTTCGCACATGCGCGCGCGCTCTCTTAAAATAAATAAATAAAACCTAAAACAAAACAACTCAAGGACAGTCTCTGATGTGTTCCCACAATGGGAAAGCCTCGAGCAATATTTGGCCATGAAGCACCTGGAGATAGCAGGTAGGTTAAGAAAAAAATGACGGAAACTTTGTTTCCATACTTAGTTTGGGTCCCTAGCCAGCCCTCCCCAAGACAACTAGTAGCCTAGTAGCCACAGGAGTTTCTTCCTGTGCCTGCGTCCTTGATGAGTGCATTTCTCAGGGACACTCAACTCCCGCCCTGGGAGTCCATTTAGAACCTGTAAGCTTCAAAACTGTTTCAGACAATAAATATTTTTAATCAGGATAACGGATTAAAAAGGAAAGGAGGAAGAAAGATGTGAAAGGTGAATTTATTGAGCACCGATCAAGTTTTAGACACTGGCTCAACTCTTTAAATTTGCTTCTCTCTCTCAATCCTGTTTTCCATACAGGGACCCCAAGTTTTTAAGATGCATCAATGCACAGCCCACCACTGCCAGCCAGCGAGCCAGCCAGCCTGGACACAGTCTGCAAGCAGACCAGGCTCCCTCAGAAACCCAACTACAATTTCAAACAACAGGCACCCACTCATCTCCTCTTCATTTGATATTTTATTCCCAAAATAAGACTATTTGCTTGTTATTTGATCCATTTGCAACTAATTAAAAATGCAATTGCCAAACAGGAAAGAGAAATGCCCAGGCGAAGAAAAGAAGATCCCGTAATTGAAAAATTTCAGGCAAAACTGAGAAAGTATAAAAGCAATTTCCACAGCTCCTCTGTGATCCCAGCCTGGATTAGGCCTGGAGGTCTAATATCCACTGTCGGTTGGTCTATCACAGTACAGAAATGATAACTTGCTTTTGGTTTTGCACCAAGCCCTGAGGTTTTAGGATTGATCTTTAATTTTAATGCATCATTTCGTTCTAGCCAAACAAAAGAATAGTATGAATTGATTTATGGATCACAGTATTTTTCAACATTTGGTTTATACCATCTTGAACCAATTTTCTGTGAACAATGAGACGAGGAAAACATCTGCTCCCAAAAATGCTAGGCCAGGTGATATAATATCCTTTACTCTCTTCCTTTTCCTCTTCTTTAAATAGAAGCCCATCCTTGTTTACAGGATGAGGGCAAGAGGTAAATTCCTTTCCAAAAAGGATGTAGTTGTGGGACATTGTTATTACGGTACTGTGTAAAATTGTTACACGCGCTGCCTCCAGAAATTTATCAACAAAAAAGTAGCTAAGCTCTCACCTACGTCAATGGTTACCTGTGAGAAGCCTGATAGCACTAGGGGAATAATGGAAAATCAAAGGTTCCAGGGAGGTCTTTCTCTTAACTCACTCATGCTGCTAAGCCTCTGTTTCTAAACCTGTAAAATGGAAATTACATATTCTTACCTGACAGAGCTATCCTGAGGTACAAGTAGGCTGATGGAAAAGGTAGAGAGAAAAAAGGAAAGGCATTCAACTAAATTTCTTCGTTGAATGTCTTTAGTGCAAAACCTTAAGATGAATGCTTTATTCCCATCATACAAACGAGAACACTGCAACCTAAAGATTAATGTCAGGGCAAGCTCTTTGCTCAGATTAAAAAAAAAAAAAAATGCAGAGCCAGGATTCGCAATAAAATTCCTCTGATTTAAAGCCATGCTTTTCCCATTATGCTATCCTGCGTAAAGCAGCGCATGCATTATGAAGGTGAGATACATACATATATATACACACACATATACACACCACACACATATATATTATGGTTTATCATATCTAAGAAACCTATCCCTTTTTGACTCACCATTAGTTTGCAAACCACTGGCTAAAACAAATGCTACCAGAAATATTATAAACACCACCAACTCTAAGTTGCATCCCAATTTCAGAGATGTTTAAATGTTAATGAAAGAAATATACATCTTAGAATCAATGAAATAGAAGAATCAAGTAGAACCAATTTTTTAATTTCACCAAAGGGTCATAAATTTGGTTCTTTGAAGATCTATCGGGTATTTCATATTTTTAATAAACGATTCTGATAGTCATTTAGTCTTTAATTTGTACATTTATTTAACTACTATGTGCTTAGCACTGTCTCAACCCTCAAAGACATATTACCAAAAAATAACAATCAAGTTGCTAAGCATGTTATCAGAGAATAGCCATGCTGCCTACAACAGCAATCGAGTGCGTGCTCAGGGTATGGGAGTGCGAGACTGCAAGGGTTGGCAGGAACACAGAACATGCGAGTAGTCAGCTCTTACAGGGAGGAAGCAAGTCCTCAGTCTTTCCATGGAGAACACGAAGGCTAAGTTACTTGCAAGTAGTTACCTTCTCATCTCTGAAAATAGCTGGCTTCAGAGGCAAAGTTCCCACCTTTAATATGAAAGCCCCATTCTGGATTTATTTGGTCGTCTGTTTATCTTTCTTCATCTTTAAAAAGGCTCATGGCCTTCCAGAGTGACACAGAAGTCCTTGCAATGGGGCATGGTTTAACTGGAACCTGCCCAGGTCTGGATTCTTCCAGACTTCACATATCCCCACCTATACCCATTACATTCCCTGGCTTGGTTGTGGGCTCCTGGAAAGACTCTGGGACTGTCCTTTGGCTGACTTCCACTTCAGCATTTTTGCTGAGCCAATCCTACTGGATGAGATTCTGGTTCTCTAGGAGTGCACATGAGCCTCCCAGGGAAGTCCTAGAAACCATCTGATGTGCCTTGGGATCACTTGGCAAGGACATGGCTTACTTCCTTTCAGATCTCTGGTTTATGCCAAAGCATGAGCTTACTGTAGCCCGGAAGATTTCAGATATAAACATTCATTTTTCAACACCAAAGCCACTTATCTGCCCCATTAATTGAAACAGTAAACTTTAAATTTATTAATACAAGAGGAATATTCCTAAATACCTGTTGATAGTTGTGAAATTCTCTTAATTCTCCACTTCCTGGATTAATGTGAGGGTCTCCAGACTGGCCCTAGACTATCACTCATGGCATAAATATCGTCAGTTCGTTTGTTTATTGTTCTATAAGGATGTGTTCCTTGGCCACTCATCGGTTTATTCATTCAGCAAATACTTTTGGCCTGCACCTACTACTGCCAGGCACTGTAATTGTTGATGGTAATAAACTGAAGAATGAGATAATAATGAACTTGCAAAAAGCTAATGGGCCCAAATTCTTAGATCCCCCAATGGAAAAAAAAATGCATTTATTAAATGCCAATTATATGTTACTCTGTGCTATTTCATTTGTATGATCTCACATAGCCTCAGTTCTTTGCTTGTATTTGACAAATAAGAAAACAGATTAGTCAGAAAGATTAAGCAATTTATGAGAGAGAGAGTGGGGTTCACATCTGAGCCCAGGTCTCCTGACTTCAAATCAATCTTATGGTCTTTTTACTAAGTCATGTTGCTCATGGCATCTGGCAAAAGGAATATTTGGGTGCTGTTAGAAGTGCCAATCTCAAGCAGATTTGCATTTTGTTGGTTTGAGCATTGCTGCGTCATTAATGGAAACTGAGAACAGAAATTACTAGCAGCGGAACCCAGTACGAGAGCTGCAGTACTCTGAACACTACGACGTCTTTCAGCTCTCATATTTATTTTCATTTGACAAAAGAAATACCATGGGTCCACATTTTAATCACACAAGTGCTCTACACATTCTCTGTAGTGAGCTAGTCTTAACCTTTCCAGGGAAAGTGAAGCTATTAATATTTCTCAGACTTTGTATTTGTGTAAAATTATATTGTAGTCCTTGGAACCTTGTAACAATGAATCCTGGTTCATAACAAAGGACTGTTCCAAAGGTGACTTACTCTGACACAGATAATAGTTGGTTTTCCAGTAACTAAACCCCCTTGGATTAGAGTCAGCTCTGTAGCAAAGCACTGGCTACTTGCGTACTTTCCTTTTCTCTCTGTACCCTATCCAACTCTAAGAGGGATTGGAGGCTGTTCTTACAGACATTTTAGTTAAATGTGTACTGTAGGACATATACACAGCTTGGCATTTAAAAAAGCAAAAGCTTTTATTTCTCACAGGGAAGAGCTAGGTATTAACTTAGATCTCCTTTGGACGGTCGGCAGAAAGGCTGAATAAGTAGGACCAGCACTGCAGAATAGGGTAATTTCATCTAGAACATTCTTCCAAAAAGATGTCTGGCCCTGTAGCCTGCCACTCATCCTGTTAAACTGAAGTTATTTATTTTCCTGACAACTTCCTCCCCTACACACACACACACACACACACACACAGATCCTATACAATCATAGATTCTTGAGGTACTCTCAATATACGGTACTCTCAAATTTTGGACATAGTCACTCATTAGTAGTTACTGACTGGAATGCTGAAGTACTCCAGTTAAAGCCACTGAACTGGCCAAAGACACGAGTAAAAGCCTCAGGAGTCTGGCTTCCCCACAGAGGGGGTGGAGGCATCAGTGTGAAGGCCGAGAATGGGATACTAGCGACATGCTGTAGATTTCGATCCCTGCTGGAATAGTCTCTTGGCTGCTAAGATAAATGCTGGAAGTCTGTGGTAAGAATAGGCTCTTCTATTGAATCAGTCATTGTTAATACAACCTTATATCACCTGTGAAGCCATAGGCATTGTGAAATGGGAAGGAAAAAAAAATCATCATTTCGCTGAATCCTTTCACCTTCCCTTTCCTAAAGAAACCAGAATCACTATTATACCAGAATTGACTAATTTGTCAATAGTCTCAACTGGTCTTTATCTTACTGAACTTCAGGATATGTGATTAAAAAAAAAAAATGCACGGAGAGAGCAAAGTCCATAATTCCCCACAGCACAGCACTAAACCACCACCAGCATCACCAATCAACAACCGTAATTAAGCCTAATTATAAATTACACGTATCTAATTTTAGAAGACCTTTGTTTTATAAATCCTAGACATTAGAGACATTATTAACTTAGCTACTTGAAATGATTCCAGGGCCAGAAACCCTTCATGCACTCTTGCCTCACGTATCTGGCCTAGAACCAGTCCTGTAATCGGCATCCTTTCCTTGGGCTTCTAGGGGTCAGAGGCAGGGACCATTTGGTGTGAGCGGAGCACCACCCAGATCTCTCTTCCACTTAGACCTGAAACATCCCTTTGGATTTTAGATTTTTTTTCTTTTTTTTTAAATTTATTTATTTGTCAGAGAGAGAGCACAAGCAGGGGGAGCAGCAGGCAGAGGGGGAAGCAGGCTCCTCGCTGAGCAGGGACTCGATCCTAGGACCCCGGCATCATGACCTGAGCTGAAGGGAGTACGTAAGCCCCTTGCTCCTAGCTCTGTACCACTACTGCTTATACTTTGGTTGCGTTTGAACATTTCTAATTAGAATTGAGACACCAAAGTAGTATCTTTGCCAGGTAGAAGTATTGGGCTAAGAGAGGAAGGAGAAACCATTGCAGGTATTCGGGATAGGACAGCCTAATGAGGTCCTGCTGAGTTTTCCAACTTGTAAAATGAAGGGTTGCACAGCACACGGGGACCTCTGCTCTCCTTAGAGCCCCAAGCTGCTAGGTCTGTGGTTTATCGGTGCATGAATTTCCCTTACAGTGTGATGGACCGCACTCCCACACCGGCAGGTTATGCAGAAGTGATGGTGCCTTATCAACTGATTCAAGGCATAGTGTCCAACACTCCCTGACCTCTACAGCTACTGGATGGCACGAGTGACAAGCAGCGCGCTACATTGGGGCTGGGGGAGACGTTTGCTCCTCTGGCCTCCTACTCCTTGAAAGGACTTTGTAGGGAAATGCAGATCATTAAATGGAGCTGCAGGGTAGCCGCTTTAACAAAGTGAGTGCCGCTAAGTCATTTTTCTAGAACGGGGGTGGTGATGGTGTTATTAGCCATTCCTGACAATCACAGGATGCTGAACAGGATGCATATATCAAGTACAATGTTAGATGGTCTCCCTGTTGAGAGAAAGGCGGCACAGCAGGGACTTGCTTTGAAAAAAAAAAAAAAACCACTAGTATCAGGGGTTCATCTTACTATGTGGAGTTAACTTCTCTCAAAGCACAGCAGCAGCGTGTATCATGTGACTGTGGTTTGCTCAGGACATCTCTTGTAAATGCAGCTATCACAGCACCTGCCATTCCCACTCTGCTGCCCACAGTCCCTGGAAAAGGGGTAGCCAGTCCTCAGCAGGCGTGTTCTCTATCGCCCACCTCCAGCCAGAGCGAGTGATTAATCCAGGGGTATCAGTGTTAAGAAGAACAGTGGCTTCGGGGGATCTGGTATGAGGAAGGCGTTAGTTAGACCCCTCCCACCTTCCGTGATTCTGCGATAATATAAATCCTCTAAAGAGCGCCCTTTGTTATGTTGGCTTACTGTGTGCCACGCATCACAGTAAGTGCTCTTCACATAGCACCTACTTTGTTTTTCACAACAGTACATGATATTGTCCTCTCTTCATAGGTTAAAAAAAAAACAAAACTAAGACTCAAAGACAGAGTTTACAAACGGTTCTGTCTTGCTTATACCTTTTAAAGTCTTTTTAGTTAAAAGGTGGACTTGTTTAAGAATGACACACAAATTCACAGAGGGCGAACCAAACAAAATCACATACAACCAGACTGAAAAGAAAATGAAATAGTATTTTTATAAGCACTCTGTTTTATCAATGGATGGCTTTACTTCTTACTCTGCTTTTTAAACTGCCAAATCAAGTGAATGGATTCATTATTTTAAACACAATGTTGCAGAAATCTGGATAATTCCTCTGACAAACTTCTAAAAAGATGTAACGCTGTGATACTCTGGTATTGAAGTCAAAAGCAGCCTTAAGGAAACTAATCTGAATCTGGGGCTTAGTGTTAACAATACCTTAGCCAGGAGTGACTCCGCTTCAGAGCGAAATGTTTTTCATTCACCTGTCATTTCCATCATGCATTAATATGAAAAGCCAATATTTTTACCAGTTATCATAATGAGGTGAACTTTTAGCTTTAATTTGGTTGCCACCTGCTGGCTAAAAGACAAAATCTTCCTACAGCAAAACCAGCTTGGTAACTGAGAACAAATGTAAGCAAACAAATTCTCTATCATCAGCAACGCAAGTCTGGGTGACATGAGGTTGTTTTCTAAAGGGATACTAATATTTAGGGCTTCCACTGTGCGTGAGACGCTAGAGATATATTATTACATTTAATCAGCCCCCAAAGATGTGGCTGATCTAAGTATCAATGCCACTCTTTTAAAGAAAACAACGGACTTCAGATTGCACAACCAAAGAATGGTCATGAATTCAAAACCAGGTCTCGCTGGACATCAGCTTTTCTTCATCAACCCATGATCTTTCCATTACGCTGTGATTCTCCTTTACGGAGGTACATCCAAGTAATCCCATACTATAAAGAAAATTCTGATGAGTTGTGGCTTAGAAACAGAGCTACAACTCACTGCCTAGAGTCACAAAACCTTCATGCTATTTCACAAGTTGAGAAGAGACAAGCCAGATAAACATTTTGTAAATTTGGCAAGGGAGACCCAACAATGATTAGTCAAAGTAAGGGGGAATGACTGTACTGTGAGAGCCATCGATAAAAGCAATTTCGGGGAACCAGAAAAAAAAAAAGAATTTTATTTTTTTTTTAAGATTTTATTTTCATGTAATCTCTACCCCCAATGTGGGGCTTGAACTCACAACCCAGAGATCAAGAGTCATATGCTCTACCAACTGAGCCAGCTAGGCGCCCACAAAATAATGAATTGGAAATAATTTCAAAGATTCAATCCTTCAGAGAAAAAAATTGAAAAAAGGAGGGTTAGGTTATTTTCATTCATCCATTTAGGAAGCAGCCACCTGCACATCCGTCTCCTCAGGACCACCTGTACTGGGTGCCCATGGGACACATAGGCAGCCTAGCTCCTGGCCTCAAGGAGCTCATGATCCAGTTGACCAAACACCAATAGAAAGAGAGCTTCTGTACTCTGAGCCCCCTTCTCGACCCCCTTTTTCATCTACAGTCTCATTCCTCTCCGAGAGGCACTAGGCATTATCTTTGAAAATAACAATGGCTAGTGTTTGAGTGCTGGTTCTAGGCACTGCTCTAACTTGACATATATTAGCCAACTTCATCTTCATATAACAGTATGCTGGTATCTTTAACTGGTATATAACTGGTATCTCTAACCTCTTTTTTACTGAGGCAAGGGGTCAATTGGTCTAAAATCACACAGATCTCTTAAATAACAGAACAGTGTTCAAACTCAGGCACTTTGCTCCGTGGTTTATAAAGATGAGGCTATGCAACCTCTAAGAGAAGTAGGATGGTCCTGGTTTCAAGAACAGGAACATAAAATTCAGGTGACTTATCAGATGTCGTAAAGAAGTCAGAAGCAGATCCTGCTCTCCAACCATCGGTCCAGTTCTCAACTACTACCATCACGTTCTCCTGGAAACAGGAGTAAGGACACAACGAGCATGGAGAAGATTCATCCACATCGCCTAGGGTAGTTCGAGGTCAGGTTTTGGGAACAGAACTGGTAGCAGTGATGACTATGGAGTGGGCCTAGTCCAAGTGAGGCTGCTTGGAGGCCATGAGTGACTTCCCACTAGGCTGTGAACTAATTCCTCCTCTATCTTGGAAGCCCAAAAGGGCCTGACCCAAAGTAAATTCTGTGGGGAGAAATGATTAACTAGACATCTCAGATAGACCCTATGCTTTGAGGAAGCACGTGAACTCCCACTTACATGGTTTATCACATTAGAATGATCACCAGCTTTGGGGGCAAATTTAAAAAAGGCAAATTTACATTCTGGAGTCAATTGAAAAATAGGAGAATTACAATCTACTCCAAACATCACTCCAGAAGTAACGCCTACACAAAGTCATTCTCGGATGAAATTTTACTTAGAAGTTTTGGAAGGAATAACATTATTTAATAACCGTTTCTCACATTCATCTAATACTGCTCTAATTGGAAAATACAGTTATAACTAGTATTTACCACCAACCAAAATACTGACACTGAAAGCAGGGTGTGTATAATGAGATACACAGACAAATCTGGAAAGTAATCTGTACCAAATTAGAAGACAAAGTCATGGCTGATGATCACGGACACACAGACCTAAAGGAATTTGATAAATGTATCTTTTTTTTTTCCTTAAGTAGGCTCCATGCCCAACATGGGGCTTGAACTCATGACCCCGAGATCAAGAGTCACATGCTCTACTAAGTCAGCCAGGCACCCCTCTTCTTTGATTCTTTTTATTCAGTTTCTCAGGGCATTATTGCTTCTATGGCTCCATGTTTTTTTCCACCCCCCCGCTCACCCCAAACACTGCCATAGAATGATGTGGTTGTTTTCCTTTATGAGGGCTATGGGAGGGGGGAAATGAAAAATGCAAGTGGAGAAAAGAACAATGTACTCTGGTAAGTGTAGGTGATTCCATAGAGAATTTTACAAGTGAGTTATAATTTTCATTGTTCTAAAAATCTTTGTAATCATTGCCAATAGCTTGAAGGAAAATACATCATGCTCTGTCCCTGAGCTAAATAAACTGTATTTGTATTAAGCACTAATGCCACATTTCAAGAAAAATGTGTACCTAGAGATGATGATTGGGATGGTATCAAAATCCCAAAATGTATGAGAAAAAAGGAAGTGGGGATGCTAGTCCTCAAAAGGAAAAAAAATATTCAGAAATAATAATAGCAAACCTTTTTTTTTACTGAATGTGTATTATAGACCAGGCATCATGCTAAATAGTTTACATGCATTATCTCATTTATTTCTTACAGCTACCATACTAGATATTATTTTACAAAGAAACTGAGGATTAGAAATATTCACCCAAGGTTACAAGGTTATGGATAGGGAAGGTAAAACCTCTCTGTAGGTCTGCCTTACATGAAAACCTAATGTCTAGTTTAATCTGCTATAATGACTACAATTTAAGAGACAATGCCCCAGCCTCTCTTGTAGAGGATGTGGTGCTGGTACCATTGCTGCCATCAGCTGGGAAAGACGACTTCAGGTAAATTATCACCTCAATACATGACTGTTCTCTCATCTACGAGAGTTGGGATGATTGCTAAAAACTCCTATAGCTCAAATTCTGAAACTCCAAATATTGGAAAATGTATTGAACAGAGAATGAATTTTGTGTTTGTCTGAATGGCAGAACCAGAATGAATGGGATGACTAACTGTCTAGAATATATGAGTGTTTCTGGTACTATTCAGGAATAAAAAAGAGAATCTCAGAATAAGAGAATATGTAAATGTAAATACAGATTTTAAACTTATTCAATGTTGAATATATCCATACCTTAGGAATACAATATTTTGATTTATTCCCTAACAATGGTAAAGTAGAACCGAAAACAGACCTGGAATTCAACTATTATAAAATTCTAAAATTATATTCTGTGTATCTTTTAAGTGTTATTTTTTCCCCCACTCTATTCAAACCAAGGAAGTGTCTTTTTTTTTTTTTAAACTTTATAAGTAATCTTCACACCCAACATGGGGCTTGAACTCTCAACCCCAACATTAACAGTTGCATACTCCACAGACTGAGCCAGCCAGGTGTCCCAAGGCAGTGTCTTTCTTTTCTTTAAGATTTATTTAGTTTTAGAGAGAGAGAGAGAGAGTGAGAGAGGGAAAGAGAGAGGGGAAGGAGGAGCAGAGAGGGAGGGAGAGGGAGAATCTTGAGCTGACTTCCTGCTGAGCATGGAGCCCTACACAGACTTGATCTGACAACCCCGAGATCATAATTTGAGCCAAGAGTTGGATATTCAACTCACTGAGTCACCCAGGCACCCCCCCAAGGCAGTGTCTTTCAAAAAACCCAAATTCTGAATCCCCTAAATACTAAAATATTTCCATAATTTCAAATAGTTTAGATATATAACTTGGTAGTGCTAATGAAAAACGTTTTAAAACATCCATAATCAACAAAAAACCTTCATGTTGTTTATCAGAACAATCCGTTCTCAAAAGTTTTTAGGTGACAAATTTATTTTCCTGTCAAACTAAGGTTATGATAAACAATTGAGACTGATAGAAAATCCATATTATACAGCCATTCTTCTCTAAAAATGATTTCTACATAGATGACTCGCAGTCTTGATTTCTATTCTCAGTCTCTCCATTTTAATATGCCAGTCTTGCATTCTGCTACCTGCTAGATATCTCTTATTGGGCATCCCTTCAATATCTGAACTCTATATGCCCATGTTGTTGGTCTATGGAGAGTAGACAAAAGCTTCCAAAGAATTGGCTCCATGCCCAAGGCGGGGCCTGAATGCACGACCCTGAGATTGAGAGTCTCAAGCTCTACAGACTGAGCCAGCCAGGTGCTCCTCCCCCAAAGAACTTTAAAAATGGCTGCAATGAGGGGCACCTAGGTGGCACAGTTAGTGTCAGACTCTTGATTTTGGCTCAGGTCATGATCTCAGGTTGTTGAGATCGAGCCCCGTGTAGGGCTCCACACAGCACAGAGTCTGCTTGAGATTCTGTCTCCCCCTCTGTCTGTCCTTCCTACTCATGCTCTCTAATAAATAAATCTTTAAGAAAAAAAAAATGACTGCAACAAACAGTCCTGGGTCTACTGATCCAAAGTAATGTGAAAGACCAATCGACTTTCAGGAAAGCAGGATCGTGCCAATTTATAATCTTACTGAGTGAACAAAGGGGTGGGGGAGGAGAGATTTGGGCCAAGCAGGTAGAGCAGACAGATGTATGGAAATGGCGGTAAACTGCAGGAAATGGCAGTAAACTGCAGGAAATGGCAGTAAACTGCAGGAAATGGCAGTAAACTGCAGGAAATGGCGGTACCTATCCAAATGGCATCCGGGAGGCCAAGAGCCTTACCGACTGGATGTTGAAGCTAGCTAGACCTTGTTGAGAGAAACCTCTCAAGTCTAATGCATCGAACACCTCTTGTTTTTAGTGACAAAATCTTTTTTTTTTTTTTTTAATGGCATGGCTTCACGTGGTCTGCCTAGAAGGTACTGTGCTAATCAAATTCTTAAGAATTTCCCATTTCTGTGTCACTACTAATCCCTAATAACATGTCAGTAACATGGTTTCTAACTGACCTGACTTACAGAGTATGAATTGGCCATGTTTAAATACATCATCCTTGTGAGGCAAATATAATATACATGAAGAAAAATAAACAAATATGTATCTTTGCAACTTGTTGCATTGATATGTCACAATGCAAACACTCAAGTAACCACTACCCCAGTTAAGAAATAGGACACTGACAGCTCCCAGAAACCTTGTGCTCCTTCCTTCCATGCCCCTTCTCCCCCCCCCTTTTTTTTTTGTTCAATTGCCACCTAAGCATATATCCTAAAACCATGATTCAGTTTTCTTTTTGAACTTCATATGAATTTAAAGATACAATATCTATTCTTTACTGCCTGGCTTTTTCTGTTCATAATTTATGCTCATCAGGGGCACCTGGGTGGCTCAGTCAGTTAAGCATCTGCCTTCAGCATGGGTCATGATCTCAGGGTCCTGAGATAAAGCCCCACATCAGCAGGAAGTCTGCTTCTCCCTCTCCCTCTGCCCCTTTCCCCCAGCTCATTCTCTCTCTCAAATAATTAAAAAAAATAATAAATGCTCATCGGATTCATTCACATTGTTCAAATAACTGTAGCTTTTTCATTTCTGCATAGTACTCCATTGCATGGATAGATCAAACTTCATCTGCTCTACTGTGAATAGAAGGCTGCTTCAAGTTTTTATCCATACAAATAACACACTATGAAAATACTTGTATGTCTCTTGGTACATAGGTGAACACATTACTATTGAAGTATTTACCTAAGAGTAGAACTGCTAAGTGATAGGTATGCATTATCTTTAACTTCAGCAGGTCATACCAAACAGTTCTCCAAAGGGTGCACACGCATACATCGGCTCAGCAGTACAGGAGAGTTTCTACTGTTCACACCATCGTCAACTCTTGGTGTTGCCTTTTGCACTTTAGTCAATTTGTTGGGTGGTAAAGCTTTTGTAATCATAAAAAAGAGTTGAATTTTACCAAACAGTTTTCTCCTTTTTTCTGTTAACGTGGTAAGTTATAATGATTGAGTTTTTTAATGTTAAACCAACGTTACCATTCGTGAGTAGGCCCAACTTTATTTTTACATATTATCCTTTTCATATATTGCCAATTGTGGCATGCTAGCATTTTGTTAAGGACTTCTGCATTTAGTGTCACAAATAAACTAGGAATATACACTGTGGCAGACAGAATAATGCCCTCCTCCCAAAGATGTCCAAAGTCTAGTCCTTGGAATTTGTGAATATGTCACATTACACAGCAAAGGAAAATTAAGGCTACAAGTGGAATTAAGGTTGCTAATCAGTGACCTTAAAATAAGGAGTATATCCTCAATTATCTCGGTGGGCCCACTGGAATTATAAAGGTCCTTAAAAGTGGAAGGAGATGTAACAGGAGGTCGGAATGATGCAATATGATAAGAATTCAACTGCTATTTTTGGCTCTAAAGATGGGGGAGGGGGTTACGAGCCAAAGAATGCTGGCAGACCTCTAGAAGCTAGAAAATGAGAGATGTTCCCCAGAACTTCTAAAAAGAAATGCAGTCTTACTAATACAATTTTAGCCCAGTGAGCACAGTATTAGATTTCTAATCTAAAGACTATAAGTTCATTTGTTTTAAGCCACTAAGTTTATTGTAATTTGTTACAGCTGCAATAGAAAACTATTACATGAGCTTAGGTGGAATTCCACAAAGAAAAGCAAATAATCATGTTATCATACTAGTTTCTTGTAATAACCTTCTCAATGTTTGATATCAAGGTTCTTGTGATCTCAAACAAAATGTTGAACATTCCCTCTTTTCCTATCTAAAGAGTTTGAAAAATACTCTTTTTTTCCTAAGTGTTCTGTAAAATTCATCGCTGAAGCTATCTGGGCTATCTCTGTGTGAAGGTTTTGTTTGTTTTGTTTAAGTAAGCTTTACACCCAACACAGGGCTCAAACTCACAACCCCAAGATCAAGAGTCACATGTTCCATGTACTGTTCACAGGCACTCCTTGTCTAAAGCTTTTAATCACAAATTCAACCTACCTAGAAGTTATATGGAGACTCCAATGTTCTATTTCTTCTTAGGCTAGTTTTCTTAGGTTATATTACCCAGAAATTTATTTCAACTAAGTTTTCAAATACATTTATGTGAAGTTGTTTATGATATCCTTTTATTTAATGTCCTTACAATTTACGGTTATGTCATGTTTTTTTCTTGATACTGGTTTTTGTGCTCTTTTCTTAATCTTAGTATTGCAAAGAAATTACTACATTTCATTTGTCCTTTCAAAGAATTTACTTTAGGATATGTAATTGTTCTTTATTGTACTTTATTTTTTGTGTCATTAATTTATCACATTTCTTTCTTCTATGTTTTTAGGCTAAATTTGCTAGTCTTTTTCTAGTTTCTAACATTAGATGCCTAGCTCACTGATTTTCAGAATTTCTTCCATTCTAGCATATACATATCAAGCTATACATTTCCTTCTAAATAGGACTTAGGTTCACCTGTATCTCACAAATAAACAATACATAATATTTTACAATGAACAATAATAAAAAATATAATACTATCTAATTTTAGATTAGGTCCAAGAATTAGTGTATTTCCAAACATAAGAGATTTTTCTAGTATTTGTTGTTGTTATTGATTTCCAGCTTGTTTATATTGTGATCAGAGAACATACTAACATTTTAATCCGCTGAAATTTTAGGGAATCGTCCTTTATTCAGCATACAGTCAATTTTAATGTTTTGCATATACTGGAAAGACAGTCTATGCCACAGTTGTTGGGATCCATATATTCTTATAAGTCAGGTTTGCTAATCATACTGTTCACATTTTCTACATATTTACTGTTGTGTGTGTGTTTTAATCTTCCTGCTTATTCTACTACTTATACAGAGAGAGATGTTAAAATCCCCTATGTGGTTGTGGATTTGTACATTTCTTATTGTAGTTCTGTAAATTTTATGTGGCAGTTATTTCTTATTGCAAATTAATGAACTGGCATTCTGATCTTTACTTCATCCTTCCATGAGTGCTATTCGGATAGAGTTAATCAGGCTCTTAAATGGCCCAAGAACCCACAAGAGTCAGGGGTTCTCAAATATTGTGCCCTGGGTCCCATTGTCAGTCTAGTGAAATGTGTAGGCATTGTCTCAGAATAATGTTTTTCAATGCATTAAATAAATAGGATAACAAATGAACTACTTTAAAATGTAGTTGGCTAAATGTTAAAAAATAAATTTGGAGGATGTAGCAAAGCAATTCTAAGAGGAAAGTTTACAACAGTATAGATCTATCTTAAGAAGAAGTTACCAAAAATATAACCTTACAACTAAAGGAACTAGGAAAAAAAAGGGGTGGTTGGTGGGTGGGGACAAAGTTAGTAGAGGAAGGAAATAATAAAGATCAGAGAAGAAAGAGAGGCAAAAAAAAAAAAAAAGAAAGAGAAAAAGAAAAGAAAAACAATAAAAAAGACCAATGAAACCAATAACTGGTTCTATGAAGATAAAATTCATAAACTTTCTAGACTGACTCATCAACAAAAAAAAGAGCGAGCACTCAAATAAATAAAACCAGAAATGCTGGGGCGCCTGGGTGGCACAGCGGTTAAGCGTCTGCCTTCGGCTCAGGGCGTGATCCCGGCGTTCTGGGATCGAGCCCCACATCAGGCTCCTCTGCTGTGAGCCTGCTTCTTCCTGTCTCACTCCCCCTGCTTGTGTTCCCTCTTTCACTGGCTGTCTCTATCTCTCTCAAATAAATAAATAAATAAATCTTTAAAATAAATAAATAAATAAATAAATAAATAAATAAATAAATAAATAAAACCAGAAATGAAAGAGAAGAATTACCAACACCACAGAAAAATAAAGAACTCTAAGATACTACAACAAAAAATTATATGCCAATAAAATGGACAACTTAGAGGAAGTGGATAAATTTGTAGAAACATATCATCTACCAAAACGAAAACAGGAAGAAATAGAAAATTTAAGCAGACTGATAACCAGCAATAAAACTGAATCAGTAATCAAAAAACTACCAACAAATAGTAGTACAGGACCAGGTAGCATCACAGGTAAATTTTACCAAACATTTAAAGAGGTAGTACCTATTCTTCTCAAATCATTCCAAAACATAGAAAAGGAAGGAAAACTTCCAAATTCATTCTACAAGGCCATCGTTACCACGATACTAAAATCAAATAAAGACACTACCAAACACACACACACACACCAGGCCAATATTCCTAATGAAAGAGAAGTAAAAATTCTCAACAAAAAAATTAACAAATGGAATTCAAAAATACATTGAAAGGATCATTCGCCATGATCAAGTGGAATTTATTTCAGGAATGCAAGGATCATCAAACCAATACACACAAATCAATAAACATGATACATCACATTAACAAAATAAATGATGAGAACCATATGATCATCTCAATAGATGCAGAAAACACATGACAAAATTCTACATCCATTCACAATAAAAAAGCGCAACAAAGTAGATTTAAAGGGAACATACTTCAACATAATAAAAGGCCACCTATGAAAAACCCAAATCAAACATCATACTCAATGGTGAAAAACAGAACTTTTCCTCTAAGATCTGGAACAAGACAAGGATGTCTCACCACTTTTATTCAACATAGTACTGGAATTCCCACCCATAACAATCAGACAAGACATAAGAGGCATTCAAAATGGTAAGGAGGAAGAGTGCCTGTGTGGCTCAGTTGGTTAAGCATCCAAGTCCTGATTTCAGCTCAGGTCATGATCTCAGGGTTGTGGGATCAAGCCCTGCATCAGGCTCACTCTCAGTTCAGAGTCTGCTCGCTGTTCCTCCCTTCACTCTCTCTCGTTCTCTAAGTAAAATCTTTAAAAAAAAAATATTGGTAAGGAAGAAGTAAAATTGTCACTGCTTTCAGATGACATACTGAATATGTATGGAAAACCCTCAAGACTCTCTGAAAAAATTTTGAATAAATGAATTCAATAAATTTTTGGGATACATAATTAGTATTCAGAAATCTGGATTCCAGGGAAGATGGTGGAAGAGGAGGATCCTGGGCTTACCTCATTCCACTGATACACCTAAATGATACCCACACCAATGTAAATAACACAGAAAATGGCCCAAAGACTGGCAGAACAGATTCTCCACAGCTAAATGTAAAGAAGAGGCCACATTAAAGTGGGTAGGAAGGGCAGACATGCAATTGGGAACCAAATTTACTGCAGGACTGTCCACAGGAGGGAGGGATGCCGTAACACCAAGAGGGGAGAGGAACAGATCACTAGGCCCCCCAGGCATGGGGGACCCACATTGGGAAGATGAATCCTCATAACATTTGGCTATGAAAATCAGAGGGGCTTAATTTCTCAAGTTCCTACAATTCATGGGGCTTAAAGATTTATTTATTTATTTGAGAGAGAGAAAACAAGTGGTGGGGAGTGGCAGAGGGAAAGAGAGAGAAGCAGACTCCCCACTGAGCAGGAAGCCTGACCTGGGGCTTGATCCCAGGACATAGAGATCATGACTTGAGCCAAAGGCAGATGCTTAACTAACTGAGCCAACCCAGGTGCCCCAACATCTGGAATTTTAAAAATCAATGAGCTTGGCTATGGGGGATTCAGAGGGCAATGGGAAACTGACTTCCCACCCTTGAAGAGATAGCACAACAAACAGCACCACTGGGATAGAGTACAGAATCAGCAGTTTGAAAGATGCCTAGGGTGTACAAGAGGAAGATTTGTCTGCTAATTCCAGTGCCTGTGCTGGAGGGGCAGGACCTTTGGAAGACTTCAAGAACAAAGGAACTAGTGGGTGCCATTTCCCTCCCATGTCCCAGCATAGATATACAGACACCTGTGGGAACCAGCACAGTGTGAACACTCTCATGTACCTTGCTAACAGCATGCTAACCCTTGCTAACCCCCAAGTAATTCAGCAGATCTGCCCCCTCCAAACCAGCTTTACCTCCAAGTCCCCTCCCATAGCAGACCTGTGCAAAACTTGTTAACACCATGTGCCCCATCCCACACTCTCCTGTGAACAACTTCCTCCCAATCGGCCTCCTCCCACAGAAGACAGGCACAAATCTTGCTAACACTGCACACCCCACACCCACATTTTCCTGTGGACTTGGCAAGAGTCCATCCAAGGTGGTACCACAAGCATGGCAGGGTGGAAGTAGCCCTGACAGGGGTCAGCACCACCCCAAAATGACTCTTGCCTCAGGAACAGAGAAAGATAACCACATACACCTGTTAGACTGCAGTCCCAGCAGTGGGCTGGGGCAGACATCTGCTCTGACTACAAGGCCTGCCCACCAATAATAACTTCTCAGGTGCCAACACAGGGAGAGTGCCCTGCAGTTGAGTGTTACTACATCTCTGGCAAACACCTGGTCTGACCCAACTCAAGCCCAAGGTGGCCTCAGACTGGCCCACTCACAACACAGACACCAAACCCTGCCCACAACAGGTAATGAAAGCCATCACAGACAACTAGAGTGAAGGCAAATATGGCAACGCTTCAACAGTAGGGCGCACACCACACATGCAGGAGATATGCATGAAGCTCCAGGTTCTGGTGAAGAGGGGACATTGCACTGCAGGACAATATAGGACCTCTCCTTCCTCAGGCCACTACTTTCAAGAGTAGGAGATGTAGCTGACTTTCCTAACATATGGAAACAGACACAGAGAGACAAAATGAGGAGACAGAGGAATATGTCCCAATGATAGAACAGGACAAAAATCACAGCAAGAAAGCTAAATGACATGAAGATAAGTAATATGCCTGATAGAGAATTTAAAGTAATGTTCACAAAGATACTCAAAGGACTTGAGAAAAGAGTGGAGGACATCAGTGAGATCCTCAGCAGAGACAAAAAACAAAAAACAACCAATCAGAGATGAAGAACTCAATAACTGAAATTAAAAGTACATAAGTTAGAATAAATGCAGACTAGAGGAAGCAGAAGAATGGAGGAGAGACATGGAAGAGAAAATAATGGAAAGCAATCAGGCTAAACAGGAAAAAGAAAAAAAATACAAAATGAAAACAGATTAACAGAACTCAGAAACAACATCAAGCGTAATAACATTCACATTATAGAGATCTCAGGAGAAGAGAGAAAAGGGGGCACAAAATATATTTAAAGAAATAATAGCTGAAAACATCCCAAATCTGGGTAAGGAAACAGCAATTCAGATATAGGATGCACAGAGAACTCCCAACACAGTCAACACAAAGAGGTCCACACCAAGATACATAGTAATTAAAATGGCAAAAAGTACTGATAAAGAATTTTAAAAGCAGAATGAGAAAACAGTTACATACAAGAGAAATCCCATAAGGCTATCAGCAGATTTTTCACCAGAAACTTTGCAGGCCAGGAGTGAGTGGCAGGATATATTCAAAGTGCTGAAAGAAAAAACCTGCAACTAAGAATACTCTATACAGCAAGGTTATCATTCAGAATAGGAGAGAGAGAGTTTCCCAGGCAAACAAAAGTTAAAGGAATTCATCACCACTAAATGAATCTTACAAGAAGCGTTAAAGGGGACTCTTTCAGTGGAAAGGAAAGACCACAAGCAGCAGAAAAATAGGAAGCACAAAAGCAGTAAAATTAAGTATATCTATAAAAATCAATCAAGGGATACACGTACATACATACATACATACACACACACACACACACACACACACACCCCAAAGCTGTGGGGGAGAGGTGAGAGGAGTAAAAATTTAATTCTTTAGAATGAGTTCAGGGGTGCCTGGGTGGCACAGTCGTTAAGCATCTGCCTTTGGCTCAGGGCATGATCCCGGCGTTATGGGATCGAGCCCCACATCAGGCTCCTCTGCTATGAGCCTGCTTCTTCCTCTCCCACTCCCCCTGCTTGTGTTCCCTCTCTTGCTGGCTGTCTCTATCTCTGTCAGATAAATAAATAAAATCTTTAAAAAAAAAAAAAAGACCGAGTTCAAACTTAGGTGACCATCAACTTAATATAGACTGCTATATGCATAAGATGTTACATATAAACCTAATGGTAACCACAATTCAAAAACCAGTAATAGATATGCAAAAAATAAGGAAGAAGGAATCCACAAGTATCACTCAAGAAAACCAGCAAACTGAGAGAGGGGGGAAGAAAAGGACAGAGAACTACATAAACAACCATAAAACAAAATGGCAGTAAGCACATACCTACCAATAATCACTTTGAATGTATATGGACTAAACACTTCAATCAAAAAATATAGGGTGGGGGTGCCTGGGTGGCACAGCGGTTAAGCGTCTGCCTTCGGCTCAGGGCGTGATCCTGGCATTGTGGGATCGAGCCCCACATTGGGCTCCTCTGCTATGAGCCTGCTTCTTCCTCTCCCACTCCCCCTGCTTGTGTTCCCTCTCTCACTGGCTGTCTCTATCTCTGTTGAATAAATAAATAAAATCTTTAAAAATATATATATATATAGGGTGATGAAATGGATTTAAAAAAAAAAAAAAAGCAAGACCTGGGGTGCTTAGCTGGCTCAGTCGGTAGAGCATGTGACTCTTATTCTTGGGGTCATAGCTGGAGCCCCAGGCTGGGTGTAGAGATTACTTAAACAATATTTTTTTAAAAAAGCAAGTCCTACCTATATGCTGCCTACAAAGGACTCATTTCAGACCTAAAGACACAAGCAGATGATTGAAAAGTAAAGACATGGAAAAGCATTTATCATATGACTGATAATGGTAGCAATAGGTAGCAATACCTACATCAGATTAAAAAGACTTTAAAATAAAGACTGTAGCAAGGGACAAAAGAGAACACACATATTTATAAAGAAAACAATACGATGAGAAGATATAACAAGTGTAAATATTTATGCACCCAACATGGGAGCACCCAAATACATAAAGCAGCTAATAACAAACATAAAAGAAGTATTCAATTGTAATACAATGATAGTAGGGAATTTTAACACTCCACTTACATCAATGAATAGATCATACACACAGAAAATCAATGAGGAAACAGTGCCTTTGAATAACATGGTGGACCAGATGGATCTAACACATATATTCAAAACATCCCATCTTTTTTCAAGTATGCATGGAATATATATTCTTTTCAAGAACACATGGAACTTTCTCTAGAATACATCAAGTTAGGCCACAAAACAAGTCTCAACAAATTCAAGATTGAAATCATTCCATGCATCTTTTCCAGCCATAATGCCATGAACTTATCAATACGTAAAAATCTAAAAAGACCACAAATACATAAAGGTTAATTAACATGTTACTAAACAGTGAACGGGTTAATCAAGAAATCAAACAGGAAGTCAAAAAATACATGGATACAAGTGAAAATGAAAACCCAATGGTCCAAAATATTTGAGATGCAACAAAAGCAGTTCTAAGAGGGAAGCTTATAGCAAAATAGGTCTACAAGAAGCAAAAAAAAAAAAACAAAAACCTCAAATAAACCTAAACTTGTACATAAAGGAGGCTAGAAAAAGAAGAATAAAGAAAACCTAAAGCCAGTAAATGGAAGGAAATAATAAAGATTAGAACAGAAATACTGGAAATAGAAACAAAAAACAGTAAAATAGATCAGTGAAACCAGGAGCTGGTTATTTGAAGAGATTAACAAAATTGATAATCCTTCAGTCAGAATCATTAACGAGAGAGAGAGAGAGAGAACTCAAATACCAGAAATGAAAGAGGGGAAATAACAACTGACACCACAGAAATACAAAGAATTGAAAGAGAATATTATGAAAAATTATACAGCAAAAAATTGGACAACCTAAAAAAAATGGTTAAATCCCCAGAAACATATAATCTCCCAAAACTGAAACAGGAAGAAATAAAATTTGCACAGACTAATTAGCAGCAATGAAATTGAATAAATAATCAAAAAACTCCCAACAAACAAAAGTCCAAGACCAGATGGCTCCATAGGTGAATTCTGCCAAACATTTAAAGGGTTAATACTTATTATTCTCAAACTATTTCAAAAAACAGAAGAGGAAGGAGAGCTTCCAAATTCATTCTATGAGGCCAGCTTTACCAGGATACCATAACCAGATAAAGATACTACAAAATAGAAAACTACAGGTCAATATCTCTGATGAACATAGATGCAAAAATCCTCAAAATAATAGCAAACCAAATCCAATGATACATTTAAAAAAATGTAACAATCAAGTGGAATTTATTCTTGGGATGCAAGTTTGGTTCAATATTTACCAATCAATGTGATATATCACATCAATAAGAGAAAGGATACACATCATATGATCATTTCAATAGATGAAAAAAAACAAGAACAAAAACATTTGGGGGCGCCTGGGTGGCACAGCGGTTAAGCGTCTGCCTTCGGCTCAGGGCGTGATCCCAGCGTTATGGGATTGAGCCCCACATCGGGCTCCTCCGCTGTGAGCCTGCTTCTTCCTCTCCCACTCCCCCTGCTTGTGTTCCCTCTCTCGCTGGCTGTCTCTATCTCTGTCAAATAAATAAATAAAATCTTAAAAAAAAAAAAAAAAAAAACATTTGACAAAGTACAACTATTCATAATAATAACCCTCAACCAAAATGGTTTAGAGGAAACATACCTCAACGTAATAAAGGCTGTATATGAAACATCCACAACTAACGTCATACCCAATGGTGAAGAAGTGAGAGCTTTTCCACTAAGATCAGAAACAAGACAAGGATGTCCACTCTCATTTTTATTTAACACAGTATTGGATATCGTAGTCACAGCAATCAGACAAGAAAAAGAAAAAAAAGGCATTCAAATTGGTAAGAAAGGAACTAAACTTTCACCATTTATAGATGACATGGTACAACATATAGGAAAAACTAAAGACTCCACCAAAAAAAACTACTAGAACTGATAAAGGAATTCAGTAAGGTCACAGGATCCAAAATGAATATACAGAAATCAGTTGCATTCCTATACACTAATAATGAAATAACAGAGAAATTAAGGAAAAAATTTCATTTACAATTGCACCAAAAATAATTAAATACTTAGGAATAAATTTAACCAAGGAGGTGAATGACCTGTACTCTGAAAATCATAAAACACTGAAGAAAGAAGCTGAAGATGATACGAACTAATGGAAAGATAATGCATGCTCATAGATTGAGAGAACAAATATTGTTAAAATGTCTATACTACCCAAAGCAATCTACATATTAAAGCAATCCCTATCAAAATGCCAACTGCATTTTTCACAGAACTAGAACATATTATCCTAAAATTTGTATGAAACCATAGGAGACCCCAAATAGCCAAAACAAAATTAAAAAAAAAAAAAACAAACAAACAACCCACAGAACTGGAGGTATCACAATTCTGGACTTCAAGTTATATTACAAAGCTATAGTAATCAAAACAGCATGGAACTGGCAAAGTAATATATACATTGATCAATGGAACAGAAGTCTGGAAATAAACCCATGCTTATATGGCCAATTAATCTTCAACAAAGGAGACAAGAATGTGCAATGGGAAAAAGTCTCTTCAACAAATGGTGCTGGGAAAACTAGACAGCTACATGCAAAAGAATGAAATTGGACCACTTTCTTACACCATACACAAAAATAAGCTCAAAATGGATTAAGGACCTGTGAGATCTGAAACCATAAAAATCCTAGGAAAGAGCATAGGAAGTAATTTCTCTGACATTGGCTGTAGCAACATTGTTGTACATAGTTCTCCTGAGGCAAGGGAAACAAAAGCAAAAATAAACTGTTGGAACTACAACAAAATTATAAGCTTCTGCACAGCAAAGGAAACAATTTTAAAAAGACAACCTACTGAATGGGAGAAGATATTTAAGAGATATATTTGATAAAGGTTTAGTGTCCAAAATATATAAAGAACTTCTAAAACTCAACACCAAAACAAATAACCCAACTAAAAGTGAGAAGACATGAACAGACATTTATCCAAAGATGTACAGATAGCCAGCAGACACATGAAAACACGCTCAACAGCATTAATCATCAGGGAAATGCAAATCAAAACCACAATGAGATTATCACCTCACACCTGTCAGAATGGTTAAAATCAAAAACACAAGAAACAACCAATGTTGGCAAGGATGTGGAGAAAAAGGAACCCTCATGCACTGTTGGTAGGAATGCAAACTGGTGCAGTCACTATGGAAAACAGTATCGAAGTACCTCAAAAAATTAAAAATAGAACTACCCTATGATCCAGTAATTCTACTAATGGGTATTTGCCTAAAGAATATGAAAGCACTAATTCAAAAAGATCTATGCACCCCTATGTTTATTGCAGCCTTATTTACGATAGCCAAAGTATGGAAACAACCCAAGCATCCACTGATAGATGATTGGATAAAGAAGATGTGGTGTGTGCACAATGGAATATTATTTAGCCACAAAAAAGAATGAAAACTTGTCATTTGCAACAACATGGATGGATCTAGAGGATATAATATTTAGTTAAATAAGTCAGAGAAAGACAAATACCATGATTTCACTCATATTTGGAATTTAAGAAACAAAACAAAGAAAAAAAAAGAGTCCAAAAAACCCCAGACTCTTAAACATAGAAAACAAACAGGTGATTATGAGAGGGTAGGTGAATGGGAGAAGGGGTGAGATAGGTGAAGGGGATTAAGAGCACACTTATTGTGGTGAGCACAGAGTACTGTATAGAACTGCTGAATCATTGGGGCGCCCGGGTGGCTTGGTCGTTAAGCGTCAGCCTTCGGCCCAGGGCGTGATCCCAGAGTCCTGGGATCGAGTCCCACATCAGGCTTCTCCGCTGGGAGCCTGCTTCCTCCTCTCCCACTCCCCCGGCTTGTGTTCCCTCTCTCGCTGGCTGCCTCTCTGTCAAATAAATAAATAAAATCTTAAAAAAAAAAAAAAAAAAAAGAACTGCTGAATCACTATATTGTACACCTGAAACTAATATAACACTGTATGCCAATTATACTGGGAATTTAAAAATAAATGAATACATAGCAAAAAAAAAAAATTTTAAAGAAAGAAATCTGTTGTGTTTCTATACACTAATAGCAAAGTACCAGAAAGAGAATTAAGAAACAATCCGATTTACAATTACACCCAAAAGAATATACCTAGAAATAAACTTAACCAAAAAGGTGAAAGATCTATGCTCTGAAAACTATAAAACACTGATGAAGTAAATTGAAGACAACACAAACAAATGGAAAGATATTCCATGGTCATGAATTGGAAGAATTAACATTGTTAAAATATCCATACTACCTAAAACAATCTACAGATTCAACACAATTCCTATTAAATACCAATAGTATTATTCACAGAACTAGAAGAAATAATCCTAAAATGTGTATAGAACCACAGAAGACTCCAAATAACCAAAGCACTCTTGAGAAAGAAGAACAAAACTGGAGGTATCACAATCTCAGCTTTTATGATATCCTACAAAGCTATAGTAACCAAAATACTGTATAACTAGTACAAAAATAGATTGATCAATGAAACAGAGTAGGTAGACCAGAAATAAACCCATGCTTATATGGTCAATTAGTGTCTGACAAAAGAGGCGGAATATATAATGGGAAAAAGTCTCCTCAAGAAATGGTGTTGGGAAACCTGGACAGCTACATGCAAAAAATGAAGCTGGATCACTTTCTTACACAATACGCAAAAATTACCTCAAAATGGATTAAAGATCTAAATGTGACACCTGAAACCATAAAACTCCAAGGTGAAAACATAGGCAGTAATCTCTTAGACATTGGTCTTAGCAACATTTTTATGGATCTGTCCTCTGAGGCAAAGGAAACAAAAGCAAAAATAAACTATTGGGACTATACCAAAATAAAAGACTTTCGCACAGCAAAGAAAACAATCAACAAAATGAAAAGACAACCTACTGAATAGGAGAAGATATTTGCAAATGGTATATCCAATCAGGGGTTAATATAAAGAACTTACACAACGCACCACCAAAAAACAAAACTCAAAACAAATAATCTAATTGAAAAATGACCAGAGGGCCTGAACATTTTTCCAAAGAAGACATACTGATAGCAGACACATGAAAAGATGCTCAACATCACTCATCATCAGAGAAATGCAAATCAAAACCACAATATTACCTCATACTAGTCAGAATGGCGAGTGTCAAAAAGACAGGAAATAACAAGTGTTGGTGAGAATATGGAGAAAAGTGAAGCCGTGTGCACTGTTGGTGGGAATGCAAACTGGTGCAACCACTGTGGAAAACAGTTTGGAGTGTCCCCAAAAAGTTAAAAATAGAAATATCATACCAACCAGCAATTCCATTACTGGATATTTACCCAAAGAAAGCAAAAAACTAATTCAAATAGACATTTGCATCCCTATGTTTATCACAGCATTATTTAAAATATCCAGAATATAGAAGAACCTAAGTGTCCCTTGGGAGATAAATGGTGTGTACGTACACACACACACACACACACACACACACAGAGGAATATTACTCAGCTGTAAAAAAAAAGAAAAAAAAAAAAGAGAATGAGATCTTGCCCTTTGCAACAGCATGGATGGACCTAGGGGCTGTTGTGCTAAGTGAAAGAAGACAGAGAAAGACAAATACGGTATGATTTCACTTATATGTGAAATCGAAAACACAAAACAGAAATGGATTCATAAATTCAGAGAACAAGCTGGTGGCTGCTGGGAATTGGGGGTGGGAATGGGAAAAATAAATGAAAGAGATTAAGAGGTATAAACTTTCAGTTATAAAATAAGTCACAGAGATGAAAAGTACAGTATAGGGAAAAAAGTCATTAATATTGTAATAATGTGGCATGGTAACTAAGCCTATGGTGGTGAACATCACACAATACACAGAATTGTCCAATTACTATCTTGTACAACTGAAACTAATATATTCTATGTCAATTACACTCCAACAATAATTTTTAAACGTTAAAAAAATAATCGTGATATTGTAACACAATTGTTTCTTTACTGGTGCTTTCAATAACAAGATCTCATGGTGGTTTTTACCACCTCCAAAATCTCAAACTAATGATAAGCACAAATAGCTCTTCAAGATCTCTGCAACGACTGTTACGTGATATGAAGTATCTGTGATATCAGTGACAAAGTAAGGTTCTGTTAATACTACAGTGGTCTACCGCCTACATGCTTATTGAAAGGAAATGTTCAAGTTCAATAAGACATTAGTGAAAATAAATTTGCAATTTTTTTCTCCAAATTCACAGGTACACTGAATTCTGTCTATTCAGAGGTTCATGTGTCTGGATCATATAATAAGAACCTCTGCTTCAAGCTGTCAGATCAAAGGTGGACCTTTCAGAAGGTGCCTTAATGGTGTTCTCACCTCTAGGTCACTAACTCCTGTTTATGCAATTCTCATTCTTATATTTTCTCCCCCTCTCCCTCGCTCTTGCTATTTCTCATTCTTCAGTTTATAATAAAAACAAATGCATAATCCTCTCCCATCCCTCAAGCATCTTTTCCCATAACTTCACTATTTTAGTAAATTATATAATCTTTTTAAGGAAATAGGATGGTTTTCCTTCCTCAATCCTTATAGCAACACATTTCTATTATTGCATTTATCATATTATGTTTGGCCTTATGGATGTTGGTGTACTAGTCTTATCTACATTCATAAATGATAAATTTCTATAAAGCTTTGCTTATTTTGTATTTAATGCAGTATGAATAGGTGTTCAATAAATGTTTGTATACTTTGTATCCAAAAAGCCTTACCTTCTAAAACTTTTTTCATCTTTAGACACCAATTGAGTAAATGGGAAAAACAAAAAAACCCTGCCTCTGATAGTTCCTTTTTTATGGCCCTATTTCTTTCTTGAATTTCTTAAATCTAGAGGAGATCCTGATTTTATTTATATTATCCAAAACCCAGAAACCATCCAAATGCCCATTTACAGAAAAATGGACAAACTGTGCTATTTTCATACCATCAACATTTTTTAAATTATTTTTTTGATACGTGAAACAATACAGGTGAATTTCAAAAGCATTATATTTAGAAAAAAGCCAGATACCCCCCAAAAATAGCCAGACACAAAAGCATATATGTATTTCATTTTAAACAAAGTTCATTCATAGACAAAAATAATCCATTGTGATCGAAATCAGAATAGTGGGAGAGTAGGGGCAGTTTTTGACTAAAAAGAGCACAGGGCACATTTTGGGATGATGGGTTTAACTTTATCCTGATCTGGACTGATGGTTACACAGGTGCACACATCTGTACGATCTCATCAAGCTGCATACTTAATACACTTCCATTTTGCCATTGGTAAATCACACCTCAAAAGTTAAAGGAAAAAATATCTGCAGCATTTATAAGAAAATCTAATAGGCACTAGTCTATGCACTAAAGACAGGCCAGTAAACAAAACTGTGTGATAAAGAGAAAAATGAATGGTATATTGTGATTTTAAATTTCTTTGACCAGAGTAAAACATACAGCTAATACTCTAACTTGAATGACAACCTTTAAGAAGCAGTCCTTGTTGATTTCCTATTTTTATTACAGCTTAATGTCTTTATATTAGTACATTTTAATATGCAAGTAGTAAATGCTCATTGCAGAAAATAGAGAAATTACAAATAAGCATAAAGAAAATTATCCATAATCCCACCGCAGAGATTAGTTTCTTTTTATAATGGCTAAATTATTTGTTCTACTATGGGCTACGTGCAAGATAACAAGGAGTTTCTAACCATAAATTCCAGGATCCCTTTAACATTGAAAATATTCCACTCTAATCAATTCTTCTCTCATTAAAGAAACAAACAACAAAAAAAACTTAACTGGGACAGGCTTTATGTGTAGCTTTTCATAATAAATAAAGGGAATAAGGATCTGTGCACATTTACAAAATAAATTTCAATCACATTAAAAAATACACTAAGTTGGATGCAACTTTTTTGGCTTTGAAGATCCTTGATTTTAGCCACTGGTTTTGGAAATTTTCAATATGTAAAGGGTTCATACCCAACTTTATAGAGAAAATGGGGGTGAACACAGAGTTGGTCTGAGGAATCAAGTGTTTCCACGGGTTCCCACAGCCTGCAGCAGCAGCATTTCCCCATCAGAGGTGGAACAGAGGTCAGGCATTCTGCAGTCAGTGTATTTAGCAAACAGGCTACAGCCACCTGGCTGGCTCAGTCAGTTAAGGGTCCAACTCTTGATTTTGGCTCAGGTCATGATCTCGGGGTTGTGAGATCGAGCCCTACCTCAGGCTCTGTGCTGGGTGTGGAGCCTGCTTCTGATTCTCTCTCTCCTTCTGCCTTTCTCCTCCCCAAAAACTAAATTTTTAAAAAATAAGTAAAAAATAGGAAACAGACTATGACATTTCTTACCCTAGGAAAATGTGCACAGTAGAGTGAACCTCTCAGAAGTCCTACAACGGGAAACAAAACCTTCCTTTTTACTAAATATTTCCCAAACTTCTTTGGCTACCTACGCCACTTTTCCCCACTTCTCAACACAAGTAACAACTAAGAACCCCTCAGAGTAAGGCCACGCCTTGGAAACACCAGCATTATCTGCTCATCATGATGATGCCCTTCGGCCTTCCACCCTCACCTCTATGTTCTTCCAGATACACCAGCCTATCACCACGGTAAGGCCACTGCCACTCCCTGCACACCCTGGTGTTCCGCAAAAGCCCCGCCTCCGTACGCATCGTTTCCACACTACTCTCCTTCAGCCTCCCTAGCTGGTAAATTTCTATTCATCCTTCACGCTGCTCAGCTCTCTGCCTGCCTAGGAGGGCAGGGCCAAACCTTCCTGGAGACTTCCATCTTCAGTGCCATTTGCATCATCACAGACCTTTCCACAGGAGATTATAACTGGCTGTCTCCTTGTGACTCCCTGTAAGTCTCAGTGAGATCCCTCGATGGTGGGACCCTCACCTTTTTGTCTTTTATTAAGGGAGACGCATATAAGCGGTTCTTCACATGTATTAGTTAAACGAATGATAATTGAATAGTAAATTGACACCAGCTCTTTTCACAAAGGGGAATCAAAATGAAATAATGGTTAGATGAAGGTACCCGTATTCTTCTTTCATCAATGGATTTGTGGAGGCAGAATTCCTACCAAAAGTAGACTTCTGAATGGCTCCAGATACCTCCATCTGTTATCCAGTGGGAACGCAAATGCTCTCAATGCCACTAAATTGTATGCTTAAAAATGGTTTAAAAAAAGCAATCAATTTTATATTCTATATAACGTGCCACAATTTTTAAAAAGCAAATAGAAACATGATGTATTTATAAGGTTTTTTTTTTTTCCCTGAGTGTTGGGAGAGGAACACCATAACTACATTTAAAAACAAAACAAAAACAAAAAAACCCAACCATTTTCTACATTTAAAAACAAAACAAAAACAAAAAAACCCAACCATTTTCTTTGGATAGACCAGCAATTTGAAGATGCGCTGAGCTGAAATTGAAAACAAAAACTGAGGGTAACTACAAACAAAACCAGAAGTGAAAAAGTTATACCAGGGAAGATACAAGTTTTTATTATGTAATTAAAACACAAAGATCCCGCTAACTAGAGAAAGCAAAGCAGCACTTCTACACACACAACCCCATTAGTTCCCCTTAAATTGCCAGGGACAGCCTACAGCTCACAAGTGACTATAAAGTAAGTCAACTGGCTTTACAATAAAACACATTCTAATACCGCAAAAGAACTGTCTATGCGAGAGACTTTTATGTGGCTCTTAAGCCTATTCCAAAAGATATTCCAGTAGAGGGGTTGCGGGAGTACTTTGATCCATGACACGCTTGTAATAACAGGTCCCCAAGGCATTTTCTCATAAATTTCCTTCAAAGGGGACAACACTTCTGGTTTGTTTTAGAATAATCTGTAGTAACTTTATAGGCAAGCTGCTTCTTTATTCTAGAACCTTAATCTAAAGCTCCAGTATTTATGCAGAAAAATCAACTATATTTAAACTTTAATCCATTATTCACATGGCTTATAAATACACAGATCAGACACCCTCTGGTACTTTTTACTTTTGCTATCCCTAAAAATAAAGCACTTTTTAAATTGGCTTAACTAAGATTTTCCAGGTTTCCCTTATAAGTAAGGTAACATGTAACAATGATGAAAAGTGATCAATGCAGAAATACAATTAATCACATAAAATGGGCCAACACCACTAGACACTTTCCTACAAACAGTTAAAGCATAGCAGGCAAATAGCATTAATAACAACTTTACAAAACACAAACAATTCTAAAATTCTCTGTTCATATTTTGTAGCTATCCTTTCTCTTAAATGGGAAAAGTCAAAGAAAAAGGTGTAATCCATTTACTTTCATGATTTCACAAGAGACAATAAGTTCAGTATATTCTGTCACCTTATTTTTATTGAAACTAAGGTAAAGAATTTACGTACTGTTGGTCATTACCCCCATGATCTGCTATAGGCTACACTGAGTTAATGGATTTCCTTTTCCCTTCCTTTTTGTAGACTGATAACCCAGGTTCATAAAGTAGAAGAAACCAGTTCATCTAGAATGAGTAAGTATAGCCAAGTGGCCACCAGCTTCTTCCTCTTTGCGGCACCGAGCAATTAACAAACAGTTGAGCTGCACAAACACGAACTGAACGTCATCCTCACCACCTCCCATTTCTGCTTCTTGCTTCTGACCCCTTTAAAGGCTATACCGAAGAGGTGACCTTTGCAGGTACCTAAATAAATAATGAGAGGAGTATTTATCAATTCTGCATGACCTTCTGTGCTCTTTCCCTCATTATTGAGACATAACTTTCCTCAAATGACTCCCGTATCAAGTGCCCTTATATTGCTGCTACGTGATCTGTTCCTAAGGCCCAGTGTTTAGATGCTGACACATGGAGTCCTTAAATACATCCTCCACCCTCCTCCCTGCACATTTCTCTGCCTGGTGCCATGACCTTCTCTCCGTAGGATTCTAAACTTGAGTTTTTGACTCATCTCTTTGTTAATTTCTTGGAGTTGACAGTTTGCCTGCCTGGACTGTGGTCCTGGCCCATCCCTCCCAGCTTGGTTAGCTTCCCTCAAACTTTGACTCCTGACATGCCAGACTCCTAATACGAACCAGCCTACCTTCTAGCGGACCCAATTCCAGACTCTGGCATGTCCGGCCTGCCACTCTCATTGTAACTTCTAGACTAGATAACCCACAAAATAATGAGCCTGCTGTTATTTTGCAGTAATGCTCCAAGCTACTTTGGCAGGTAGGAGAAGAAGAAAGCAAAGATGCAGGCTTCCTAATAAGGACTCCGATTCCGGAAGTGACATATACCAAGGGGAAGACTACACCCTTTTAGCAAAATGTGAAACATGCAGGAGATTCGATAGGACTCTAATATTTGACATACTGAATAAGGTTGATCATCAAAATATCAGTAAAGACAAACTGGGAATTGGTCTCAGAACACTGTATTATTTAAAGGATACAAAATTAGTAAATAGGGTGCAAATTTGGTCATTGTCAACAAAGTGTTTCGTTTTCTTCCTATAATTACAAATTTAAAAGAATCTCTGGGGTGATGGTGGAGATGTCACAACATGGCATATATAGTCTCCACCAGTTTAATAGATGCCAAACACGTATACAACACTTCTCCCAACCCCATGTGCAGCCCGCTGGCAGAAGCAGAATGCTGGAAACCTGCAGGCTTCTGTCTAGGTTGGTGACGCTCTCCTCTTATCATTTGAGTTACATAGGGTGACCAAGAGTTTGTAAGCTATTCAGACCAGCTTCACCTGTTTTTTTAATTAAGGAATTTAATGATATATTATTCAAATTGATGAATTGGAAGTTCAGAAAGAATGGTTTCTATGAAAACCAAGCTGAATGCCTTGGAAATCCTTTACAAAGGCAGGATGCCAAGACAAATGCTGTTGGATTAGGTGAGAGTGAGACAGCTATTGAAAAAAAAATGAGAGGGAAATGGATAGAAATCTAGAATTCTATATTCAGAAGAGGTTTTAAGCTCTAGCAGTTTAAGATTCTTATTTTTATAAAACACACCTCAAAATACATTACACCCGTATGTTTCTATATGATTACACACCAGGTTGTAAATAGGGATTTCCTGTTTTTGTAGTGTTTTGAAAGCAGTCATGGCAGCGAGGGGAGAGAAAAAAGACTATGAGAAAAATTACACAATAAATAACATCATGTATAAAAAGAATCACGAAAGGATGGTCCTTAAACTATTAATAGTAGTTATCTTGGAACAATTTTAGCTTTCAAACATTTCTTTATGTTTAAATATTTTATGAGCACTTTACATAATCACAAGAAAAATGAGGCTGTTTTTCATTTTGGATTTTTTTTTTTTTTTACTATTATCACAAAAAGAGAAGAGACCATAAGACTATTTGTAAGAGCAATGCATTTGCCTCTGGCATCCCAATAGATAGCAGATAGGAAGGTGTTAAATGCGAGGGTTAAGGGACATTAAATTCCAATGATGAATTCCCATGTATATAAGAGAAAAAAGTTTTTTTTTATTTTTTTAAGATTTTATTTATTTGAGAGAATGCATGAGAGAGAGCATGGAGGGGTGGGGAAGGTGGAGGAAGAGGGTGAAGCAGTCTCCCCATTGAGCAAGGAGCCCAAGGCAGGGCTCGATCCCAGGACCCCAGGATCATGACCCGAGCAGAAGGCAGTAGCTTAACCAACTAACCCACCCAGGCACCCAACCTTGGCAAATCTTAATTTTTTTTTAAATTCACTTAAAAAATGTAGTAGGGAACAAATTCTGAAAGAAAAATTATAACTTTGTAGAGAAAGACAAATACCATATGATTTCACTCATGTGAAATTTAAGAAACAAAACAGACGAACATAGGAGAAAAAAAAAAAAAGACAAAAACCCAGTTTCTTTAAATACAGAGAAGTGGTGGTTGCCAGAGGGGAAGTGGGAGAGCTAAGGAGGAAACAGATAAAGGGGACTAAGGGTGCACTTATCTTGATGAGCACGGAGAAATGTATAGAATTGTTGAATCACTATGTTGTACACTTGAAGCTAATACAACATGCTAATTACATGAATTTAAAAAATTAAAACCACATTATAATGCAAACTAATAATTTGACAAGAAAACTCTGGGACCAGAGAGAAGAATCCAGCTCTTCTTACTGTGTTATGTTCCAGCAATTCTTTGGAGTTCTTGGGAAGTGACCATTCATGTATTATTATTATTTTTTTTAAGATTTTATTTATTTATTTGACAGAGAGAGAGACAGCCAGCGAGAGAGGGAACACAGGCAGGGGGAGTGGGAGAGGAAGAAGCAGGCTCCCAGCGGAGGAGCCCAGTGTGGGGCTTGATCCCAGGACTCTGAGATCACGCCCTGAGCCGAAGGCAGACGCTTAACGACTGAGCCACCCAGGCGCCCCAATTCATGTATTCTTGAATACTTTTTTCTAACATTTTCCCTTTTCCAATAAATCTCCATTCTTAGACGTCAGTGCTGCTTAAAGAAAAAAAAAAAAAAAGCCACCTTCCTCACAGTATTTTCTCTTCTCTATTGATTAGGCAGGTAAACGAGCAGTTATCATTTACATATATGGTATGCTTCCAGTTCTATACCTAAGGTTAACTCATATATAGGGCGAATTCAGGCTCTCGGGGAACTATCAAACTTGTGTTTCTATACAGATATAAGTGGGCAAACCAGAATTTGGACATATCTGGAATCCCCTGGATTCTAGATGAGAGCAGGTACAGTGGGTCCAAGATAGGGAGATGAATCCTCCAATCCTCTATTTTCACTAATAGCTCAGTCTATCAAAATCTTAGCAGATTCTGTAAGATCAGGTTTGCTTTGCAGGCGTTCCGGCACCTTGGCTGTGATCTAGAGCTGTTTGTCTCTAAATTTCCCCAAGAGGATTTGAGAAATAAAAATGGAGTATTCTTGAGCTATGCCAGACTGACACCAATTTTCCAAGTCCACAGCAAAAACACATCCACGCACTCGGAGTTAAAAGGATCACGACTGAGAAGAAACCTTCCTGATAGGGTGTTTTCGTTCATACCAGGCTATAACGGAAGCTCTTGCATTAAGAAATTGGAGCGCGTCTAGCGCGGCTGTCTTGGCTTATGCAAGAGTCTTGACAGACACTGATCAGGCATGGCTCGCCTCATCCTGTCTTAATAATTCATTTGGTTTTACTTTCACTTACACACAAACACATACCACGCAAATGTATTATTAGAAGTTACTGCTATATTGAATATTAATATTAAGAGTATGTACTCTAAGCCCGTCAAAAAATAATTATTTCTCCCTGGGAAGAAAATACGGTTAATTCCACATACTTTTCTCCCAGAAGTAATGAGATTATTCAGATGCCGTGCACTTTGTAATGCATGAAACCAGAACTTTCTGTCTCGGTGTCAAAAGTACAAGTCAAACACAAAAATCAACGAATTCAGCAGGATTACACAGTTTGCAGATTCTGTGCTTTCCATTTTTCCTCCCCATATCAAATGACTGCAAAGACAGGCGATGTGATGGGGAGGAGGAGTTCTGAACTTGGGTGCCAGGAGTCCTGGATTCTAGTCCCGGCTCTAATATTAACCTGTCATATGACCATGGGCACGTGCCTCAGTTTCTCTCCTTACTTTCCTTACATGTGAAAAGGGAAAGATGAACAAAGAACTTCTAAAACCTCTTCCAGTCTAATCCCCTCCAATTCTAGTTTCTGCTTTGAAGCCCACTGATCCAACCTATAACAATACTTGCCCACTTTAAAGTTTCCTTTTCCCACTTGACACTTTTATTTCGACTAAGTATGAATTTCTGTTATCATTGTCCAGCATCCTCACTAGAAGAAAAAAAAAAAAACCACTCTGTTACAGGCATGCCCAGACACTGGCTCTACTTTTTCTCCCCCCAGTTTTTTTTTTTTTTAAGATTTTATTTATTTATTCGACAGAGATAGAGACAGCCAGTGAGAGAGGGAACACAAGCAGGGGGAGTGGGAGAGGAAGAAGCAGGCTCATAGCGGAAGAGCCTGATGTGGGGCTCGATCCCGGATCGCCGGGATCACGGCCTGAGCCGAATGCAGACGCTTAACCGCTGTGCCACCCAGGCACCCCTTTCTCCCCCCAGTTTTACTGATGTAATCGATATACAGTATTATATTAGTCTAAGGTGCACCATATAATGATCTGATAGATGTATATATTGTGAAATCATTACCACAAATTTAGTTAACATCACCTCACAGTTACATTTTTTGGTGTGATGAGAACTTTTAAGATGTACTCTTAGCAACTTCCTAGTAGACCACACAGTACTGTGAACTGTAGTCACCGTGCTGTACGTGACATCGCAAAACTAACTTATACCTGGATGTTTGTACATTTGACCACCTCCACCCATTTCCTCCACCCCCAGCAATCACCTATCCATTCTGTCTTTCTGAAGTCCTTTTTTTTTTTTTTTTTTTTTTTTTTAGGATTCACACGTAAGGGAGATCACACAGGTGCAATGAAGAAATATAGAACTGACGAAGGAGGAGAGATGCTTCTGTGTGCCGTGGAATCTGTGGTTAGTTGATACTGTTGACACAGGATGTTATTAGACTATTCAGAATCACAAATGAGGTTAGCAGTACTATTTGATATTAAACAGATTCTATTTCGCAATAATTAACAAGGGTAGAAAACGCAGCGTGCTAAATCACATCAGAAATTTCCTTGGGCTCTGAGGCATGCCAGGAAGAATGTGAGTCGCTTTTATTACTTTTCCTATTCCTGTGCTCCTGAAGCAGGAGGAAGAGCCTTAGTCATTTGCAATTAATTACTCGTTGAATCTTCTAAGCTATGATCAGCTTTCCTTTTGAGCTTTCATCTAAGTATCTCTAAGAACTTTTGAATATTAATTATGACAACACTGTCCTGAAATAATTTGGGGCTGTGATTAAAAATTACGTGCCCTACATTTGGTTACTCTCTTCAGGTGTGAAGCTTACAAAAAAAAAAAAAAAATCTTAGAAGGTTAGAGCTTGGACCCATGTTAACACCCACCAGGCCCCGCTTCACATTTATAGATGAGGTTCTAAGACGACAAGAGTTAAGGGACGTGCCGGATTCCACCTTGCTAGCCACGAAGCAGACTTAGCATACAATAAACCACATCCTGTTCTCCAAGGCCTCACTCGAGCTTGTGCCAAAATAACATGCTTCTTAATAATCTTTTACCCATTCACCTAAGTTACTAAAAAAATTAACTTCCTTACAGACAAGGCCAGCATGTAGGTGGGAATGGTCTGGGAGCCTAAACAAAACCTATTTTCCTTCCTGAAATATTTGGTATTTGTCTAATCTTCTCAAAATGAGGGTAATTAACATGAGGTCAAGCATCCCCATGTGATGAGTTGTATCCAGTTCTGGAGTTGGAGGTAAGTTGTGTTTAAGTCCAAGAAAGCAGCTTCCAAACATCAAAAAGTCTCTTTATCTGGCTAGTAACAGAACAACTGGGTTCAAGCATTAGGTTACCTGTTAGGGGTCACAATAACTGGGAAAGTAGCTTTGGTTTTGGTTTTGTTTTCTTAAAGCGACCTATAGTGTCCAAGGTTCTCTGAGAAGGAGTGGGACCCTAGGGTGGGAGGTAAGGACACTGGAGCATAACTGAAAAAGAAACAGGGCAACACTGAAAGAATATTCCAATTAATGGGGCACCTGGGTGGCTCAGTCGGTCAAGCAACCGACCCTTGGTTTCAGCTCAGGTCATAATCTCAGGGTCTGAGCTTGAGCCCCACATCCGGCTCCGCTCAGGGCAGAGTCTGCTTGGGATCCCTTCCGTCTTCCTCTCCCTCTGTTTGCCCCCATCCCCACTCTCTTTCTCTCTCATATAAATAAATAAAATCTTAAAAAAAAAATTCCACTTTCCTGGAGAGAAGAAAAATAGTAGCATTAAAGGTGTGCCTCATGAGTGTCTTTGCTCTTCACAACTGCGTAAACCATTAAGGGCTGAGCACTTGGGGTAAGGATGGTCCAGCTATTTTGAAGCATGTTTGAGAGTTACTTATGGAGCACTTATTATGTGCCTAACATTTGCTACTATTTGTATTAGCTCATTTAATTCTCCACACAGTTCTGTGAGGGGGATTTAGTTATTATCCCCACTTTACAGATAAGAAAACTGAGGCTTGGGGGTAGAGTATCAAGCCCAGGGTCACATGGCTACTGAATTGGAGGAACGAGGTCTGATTCTTAATGTCCAACTTTGAATATCAGTATGGTCTTGAGATAAGTGTGCCATTTGAGTGCCAGACTTATGTCATGTTGTGGATTAACTGGAAAAAAAATTTTTTTAATGCCAGATTTAAGAGAGAGAGGGAACAAGCAAGCAGGGTGGGGATGGGGGTTGGGAAGGACAAGCAGACTGCACTGAGCACAGAGCCCAACACGGGGCTTAATCCCATGACCCTGAGATCATGAGCCGAGCCAAAAGAAAGAGTCGGTTGCTTAACCGACTGAGCCACCTGGGCGCCCCTCCAGGGAAGCTGTTTTTAAAATTAACATAGGCTAGTGTATCCCTTCCCAATGTTTTATTTGAAGGTACAAGCCTGAAACTCATCCTTCTGTCCACGATTATTTTTCATTTCTTCGGAGACATTCAGAAAATGTGGTGAAATGATATCGACCTGGGTCACATTAGAGCATCTAACCTGAATAGTTCATTCTTTGTCTTTACCCTTGTAATTTCTCTCCTTTGTTTCCTACCTTGTGCTTCCTTCTGCCTCACCAGGCTCTGCAACTCCTCAAAGAAAGCACAGATGATCAAGAGAAACAAACAAAAAAATTGGTGATATTAATATTCAAGCTAATAATTAATAGTTAAAAATATAAATTGAATTAATAGAGGCCAAAGTCTAGAAGTTTCATGACCCCACAAAAGACATCTAGATATAAATGTGTACCCTTCCTGTTCATTTTCTTTGTGCTCTGCATAATGTCACAAGCCTGTGTTCCTGGTAACATATTGTAATGTCCAAAATAGCATAGAAATTCATTTTATAGAGCTCACAGGAGTAGTCCTCGACATACCGACTTTTTCAGATATTCAGTTTAATTTAATTTTGCCACAGTAGAGCTAGAGTTACTTAATCGAAATAATGCCAGATCGGTTTGGTTAATGTTCTGCTAAAAATAAAGACCTGGCTTTCTATTAGATTATCAAAATTCTACTCCAAATTGGAGATAAGGCAGAGTTTTATGCTGTCAAGATATCGGGTCAGGTGTTCCTTCTGTTAGTTATTGGTAGTCTGAAATCCGCAATGATTCACTTCAGAAAATAAATACTACCGCAATTAGAATGTGTCCTGTAAATGTCTTCTATCTCTTTTGTTCTTGTGCGCCATCTAGTGTTCTGTAAGGGAAGATTCAGCTTAATTTTCATCCTTGCTGAGAAGATGAAAGCCCTAGCGTAGAAAGAGACCATCTAGTCCAAAGCCCAGCTCTCATTTTCTGTATGAGGCATTCACTACTTTATGGAGATGAAACACATAATTTCTGATTATATTTATATCTATATAAATGCCAGGTTATTTATATATATATATATATATATATATATATATATATATATACATATATATATATAAACATTCTATATTTATATATATATAAACATTCTATATTTATATATATATAAACATTCTATATTTATATATATATATATAAACATTCTATATTTATATATATAAATTCAATTTTATTCTAGAAGAGTGGGGGACATTCTCCATAATACCCTGTTGATTGACTTTACTGTTCATAATCATATTAACAGTTTTAGTGGCACAGACCTGAGAAATACACAATATTCAGAATAGAAACTTAAGTATTACATTGGCTTTGGAGACAAAAAAAACTCTGATTTGGGGAAGGTTATACACTTCACTCAGACTCAGTTCCATCATCTGTAAAATGTACATCATTGTATCTATCTATCATCATCGTCATCATATCTCAGGGGGTTATTATGGACAAAGAAAAATAGTTGAAGTCCCTAGTAGAGTTTATGATTCGTGGAAATAGTCAATTAGTGGCAGCCATTTTTTAAAGACTGTATTTATTTGAGAGAGAGAGAGAAAGAGGAGCAGAGGGAGAGGGACAAGCAGACTGTGCTAAGCAGAGAGCCTGGTGAGGGCTCCATCCCACCCACCCTGAGATCATGACCTGAGCTGAAATCAAGAGTCAGACAATTAATTGAGCCACCCAGGTGCCCCCAACTGGCAGCCATTTTTAATATTGTAGAAGTATCCCTATAAAATGGGGTTCTCAGAAGCCAATATTGGGTTGAATCAGCACCCATCCTGGCAAATCAAATCTGGATCTACACAGTAACGAGAGGGTCCTTTCGCCTAGCACGCCTCCTCCCGCAGTACACCCGATACAGTGTAATATGCGAGAGTAGTGGGTCTAGTGCTCAGGCAGGTAGAGACCCCACCTTCACCTATCAGCCAAGTGACTTCAGGCTTTCCACCTGACCTCTCTGTGCTAACGTTTCAACATCTGTCATATAGGGATGATGATGACTCCTGTCGCATTGGTTTTTTTGTGAGGACTGAATGTATTGCTATATGCCCCTGGCATACAGCAAGTGCTATATTATTTCTGTTAAGTATGAGCTATACTTTAAATAAAATAAGTCATTTACTTGGTAGGGTGCTAATAACACTGTTATAGAACGGATATTTAACTAAACTTAATTTTCAAGAAAAAGATTAATACAGAGGCTGATTTCCTTCATCTGAAATAACCAGGAACACTTCTATATTTTAGGTGCTCCCAACATATGTTGTTTAAAAGGGTCATCTTCTTGAAAGATCTATTTGATAGAAGGATTTCTGGGTTGGGTTTTTTTTTTTTTGGCTGTTTTTGAAGGCTTTGTCTTAAATAATAATTATTATCCCCAATTTCTTTCTCTATGCAATATATTACACCAAATGCTTGTGGTAATTGTGTCCCTCAATCCCCAGTACAATGCTTCCAGGAGGAAGGACATGACCATTTTCCAGACTATACTGATGAGGAACTAAAGCCTCTAGAGAAATTTCGTAACTTACCCAAGTTTATAGAGCTGGTGTGTGTGGAAAACAAACAAAACAAAAAAACCCAACCAGAATCCCAATCCAGAATGGGGAATATTTATAACTACTATGTAAAACAGCCCTTCTACTTAGAAATGGTTGAAACTGGTGTCTGTAAATACTTCAAAGTGAAATAATCCCCAGATCCTAAAACAAATTGTTTCGCTTCTCTAAGTCTCCATTTTCCTCACATACAAGATGACAGGGATTAGATCAGGTGGTCCAAAATACTGGAAACACCAAAATTTAAAGAACATATTTTTACTTCATACATCTGGCTGGTGAATCTAGAAATTTATTTAACATTTGAAAATACATCTACTTATGATTTTTCTGTTGCATTCTCTAATTGGTGTTCTAAAAGTTATCAGTTATTGATATCGGTTCAGCAAAAGTTTAAATTTGATTTTATCTAATTCAGAATTCAGAAAGCATATCTGTTCTTATGCATATAGCATATTAACTCTATATTTAGTCATTTTAATAACACCCAAAATTTCTATAAGCCCAGAATTTAAAAACACCAATTATCCCACATGGTCTGACTTGTTAAAATTACAATGAATTAAATCTACATGAAAGATATAAAATATGATAAAAATTGTTGATTTCACATATACTCTTGTTTTAATTTTTTAATAATTTTTTATGTTATGTTAGGTTAGTCACCATACAGCATATCCTTAGTTTTTGATGTAGTGTTCCATGATTCATTATTTGCGTATAACACCCAGTGCACCATGCAATATGTGCCCTCCTTACTACCCATCACCGGCCTATCCCAATCCCCCACCCCCCTTCCCTCTGAAGCCCTCAGTTTGTTTCCCAGGGTCTATAGTCTCTCGTGGTTCATTCCCCCTTCTCTTTACCCCTCCCTTCATTCTTCCTTTCCTTCTCCTCCCGATCGTCCTGCTATTTCTTATGTTCCATAAATGAGTGAAACATATAATGGTCTTTCTCTGCTTGACTTATTTCACTTATACTCTTGTTTTATAGTAAATGTTTAATGGTAAAAATGTCACCTCTTTAATCATTGGCCAGTCTCAATTTATTTGGGTAAACACAAAACAATGGGGAAATCTGCCACAAGTCAACCTGAATATTAGAAGAAAACATTACCTGTTGGCATTTTGTTTTTATTTTCAAGTCAGCCAAACATTTATGATAAAAAGAAAGAAAATATGTATTCGTGAAACCTTACATTCTTCATTTATTTGTAACACTTTTTTTAAGTAAGCTCTACGCCCAATGTGCAGCTTCAACTCACAGCCCCAAGATCAAGAGTCACGTGTTCTACTAACTGAGCCAGCCCTGCGCCCTGAAACATTACATTCTTTAACACTCAATTAATACATACTCAATAATTAGAATGGGGCTACTTGCTAGTATAATACTGATATAATAGACGTCACTAAGCTCAGTCTAAGCCCCCCATAAATTATCCCATACAGCCAAGAGTATTCAATGACCTGGCCAAGCATGTGAAATAGATAATGGGTCAAAAGAAAAGGGAACTGAGCCCATGACAAAGTAACAGGTTACTGTAGTAACTATATTTGGTGTAGAAGGAAGGAAGAGGGCTTCCCCCCAACCCCCCGTCCCTGACCACCACTGTGAGCTCCACGGTCTTTCCCATAATACTATTTGCATGCTCTTCACAGCACTCATAACTCTGACATGTTGATTCATGGTGTCTCTTTCCCACCAAAATTCAGGTTCCCTGACATCAGGAATCATCCTGTCTTCTCACTCCTGTGTCCTAGTGCCTCCATAGTGCCCGGCCCATTAAAGATGCTCAAAACACAGTTACTGAGTAATGAATGAAAGCAAGCAAGTGGTTAAACAATGACCTTCTGTTTCTAATTTTTTTTTATCCCTTGCTATTAGTTGTTGTCCTTTCTATGGTTCCACCCATTATAAGCAATTTCCTCTTGCCTTGGTTAACAACTAGACCTTCGTCTGAACACCCTTCGTAGCCAAGGACAGCCAGGCATTGTTTAGTGCTGAGCTGTCGGCAACAGCCTGCTCCTGAGCTCTGGGGATGCCTACGCTCGAAGGACACAACTTGCCTTCTGGTGAGAGACACTTCAGGATGCTTCCCCCTCTCCTCGTGAGACTTCGTTCTCAGGCGTTGCTCACAGACTAGATGCTCTCATTCAGCAGCGAGAACTTTGCATCTCCAGCGTGTCTAGAGTGACAAGGTTCTGTACGTGTGAGGAGACATGCATCTTAGAAGCTTCATCTTTCATTAAGGGACGCACATCATCGCCACCATTCTGACCCGTGACTTGGATAAGGTGTCCTCCTGCACTGGGTCATTGCTTTCTGACAGGCCTACATCCCATAGACAAGCCTACATCCAACCCACAGCTACCTGTAGACACTCTGCTCCGCCCCCGGCCCCCTCAAATCTGTAGTGGTTCTGGCAAGGCCCACACCCAAGCCGCACATGAAGGCACCAGGCTGACCACTGGGCCTTTCCAGGCTCCATTACCCTCTAGTTACTTCCACCTGGAAGTAGATCCCATGTTGCCAAGCCTAAGGAGAGGGCGGTGACTGCAGCGGGCCGCAGGTGCTTTATGCTCTAGCATGGTTTGTAAGGCCAACCTTCACTCATGCTTTGGGAGTTAGGAAGCATAAGCTGCACAAAGCATCAGATCCCTTCCAATGGAGGCATAAACAATCAGACAAATGGTAGCCTTGTTGGTATCACAGACGTATCATCGGGGACCTGGGTGTGTTATACTCTCTTAGCCTGGCCATGTCCTGTTATCTCCTAAATTGCATTTGACGTCACTTGAATCAAGCCCTTTTTTATTTTGGCAACCTAGATAAGCCAGAAGCCCATGTCCACGGCAGAGCAGACCTACAGACCTTCCAGAGCTCTATGGGAGAAGACCATACATACCCTGTGCACAGACACTAGAGGACCTAAGAAGCTTTTTCAATCACAGATTCCTCATCAATCTTCACAGAAAATGTTGATTCAGGAAAACAGAAGTGGAGCCGGAGAATCTGTACTCTTTCAAAGTTTATTCTCTACCCCCACTTCCACCTAACCACTCAAGCATCCCCTCACTGTACCTGAAGAATATTCATCTTGGGAACCCACTGATGGACCTAAACCGCACTCCTATGAGCAACTCAAAAAGCAACAATAACCAAGTCATTTTGCTCTCAGAACAAGGGGAGCTCGCATTCATTCACTCACTCATTTGTGCATCAGGCACCGTGCTAAGCGTGTTCGGGGAAATCAAGGTGAATAAGACACAGTTCCCGTGGGCAGGGCCAACTGCACTACTGTGGGGTCCAGGACAAAATAACAATGCAGAGACCCTTGTTCAAAAAGTATTAGGCATTTCAGGACAGTGACAGCAGAGCATTAAACCAGGCATAGGTCCCATCTGAATGTGGGCAAAGCATATTCATACTGGGAACCCATGGACCTATGGGGCATTCCAAACAGCAATGCAGAAAACAACAGGAAGTACTTCATTTGGCTCTCAAAACCAGAGCTCTCAGCTATGCTTATGACACGGGCCTTGCCTGTAAGGGAGGAATCTAGAACATTCCCACCTGAGAAATGACATTCAAACAGGCAAAATTGATGAGATAACCAAAAGACACTTATCATTACGAAAGAGTCTCCATTTCAATCAATTCTTCTAGTTGAATAACTAGTCCTAACACTTCCAATGAGGGAGCTTAAAATAACCACAGAATAATGAATTACCATTCTCCATTACTTTGGGGTTTTCCTGGGTGCTACCACTTTCTAGAAGCTATAAAAATTAACACATAGGAATAAAAGCCCCTCTTTGTAGAGCGGACAGAGGCATAAGCAAGTGATATCCATGAAAAGGAAAAAAATAACAAGTCTTCAATTCTACTTAGCTCACAATACCTTCCTAATATCCTTTCTAATCTTCTAAGGAAATGCAAAAAAAAAAAAAAAAAAAAAAAAAAAAAAAAGGTGAGAAATTTTCATTCAAGACAGCTTGAAACTTGAATTAATCCAAATGCACTAAATAAATGAGCTCTTCCATACTTTAGAACATTATTCTTGTTAAGCCATTTGTCAAACTCATATTCTGACATTTCATGTGAGTAACCATCATGATTTCATGGTACAGAATTATGTAGTTTAAGACGTTGACGTCTGTTATGTTGTATGGATTTGGGGATCTAAAAACTCAAATCTTGGTATTTATTCCTATCCTTTTAAGGCCAAAGAGAGGGGAGAAGAGAGTACAGACCAAAAGCATGACCAAAATGCTTGTCTCTTTATAAACACAGCACTTAAGGGTTCTTTGTATGGCTCATGATGGTCGAGGTTACTAGGTTAGCTGCCTAAGTACCAAAGACTTGGTTTTTCTACATTTACTATGTCGCGGTTGCTTTGCCTTATTTGCATTCTGACATAACACTCGGCTTCAGAACATTACAAATAGCAATCAACAAAATTAAAAGGAACACAGCTTTATAGCATGCTGAAATTGTGGTCGAGGGGAAACAAGTTCTCTGAGCAAAAGGCGCCTGTAGAGCAACAGGGCTCTGTATTGTTTCAAAAACACCTACCCAGATGTGAAAGAATGTCTCCTCCCTGCACACAGGGGAGAAGAGTCAGGAAAGACGACCTCTCGCGCCATCTCTAGCAGGCACTTGTACATTTCCACTTGCCGTCGGGAACCCAGAGGTGATGGAATAGGAGCTGGTCAGGCCCCTATTCAAAATAAAACCTCACATTCAAGCAAAGAGGAAAAAGGAATCATCAAGTACCGATTTAAAATTAGTTTTACTCAGTGAAAGAAAATTTACGAAGGAACATATCAAGTTTGCTAAGGAAAAGAAAAACTTATCTGCCAAATTGAACACAGTGTACTTTTTGGACTTTTTTTTTTTTTGAAGTCCACTGATAAATGTAATGTACGTACATGAAACCAGATTCCAGTTTAGTTTTTCTTAAAACGGAGAATATAATGAAGTCTGTATCTCACGGTTATTTTAAACTTATTAGTCAGAACATCTTCTACTCACCTTACTCAGCAAAGCCGTATGAGAGTTTCAAAAGTATGTCAACTAAGTTTTCTTCAGAATCATTCTTTTTAAGATACAGACCAATGCTGGGGATTCTGACTTGGTAAGTCTAGGGCAAGACCCATGCATGTTTTGTTTTGCTCTTTTAAATAAAATGTTTTTAAATTCGCTAGGTGATTCAGAGACGCAAAGAGCTAAGTCTCAGAACCATTGTTCTAAACTAATGGTTCTCAAAGTGTGGCCTCCGGACCAGAAGCATCAGCAACATTTGGGAACTTGTTTGTAAGGCCCTTTCTGGATCACCACCCAAACCTACTGAATTAGAACCTCATTGGACGAGGGGCACACGCTGCAGTTTAACAAGCCTTCCAGGTGATTCTGATTCATGCTCGAGTTTGAAAATAGCTGTTTAATTCAAAACTGAGGCCAAATTCATTTGTCTTATAATTACTAAAACAAAGCAAACAGACCTTTCAAGCAGATTTTTATGGTTTCCTTATTCAACACGCAAATCAAAATAAATCTCAGAAATTTATTTCTCCCTAAAAGGACATAACAGCTGCTACCTTGGACACGTTTCTATAAGCAATCACTCTGGCCACCTTGAGCTCAGCCTCCAGCTCCTTCCCTGGGTTACGACAGAGGTCAGCAAACTTTTGCTATAAAGACCCAGATAGTAAATGTTTTCAGCCCATCAGGCCATATGGTCTCTGTCACAGCCACTCAACTCTGCCATTCACAATGCATAAAAGATGGGTGTGGCTGTGTTCCAATAAAACTTTATTTACAAAAACAGCTGTCAGGCCAGATTTGGCCCAAAGGTTACAGTTGGCTGACCCCTGAGTTTAAGAAAAATTGGCAGACTAGTTGGGGGAGGGGAGGTGTGGAGAGGAATGAAAGTTACCATCCCTTACCCATGAGTGCACATTCTCCCATGAGCACAAACTTATCCAATCTGGAAGCTGCTTCCAGGTGAAGGAGAACAGACTACAAAGAAAAGGAGAGAAAGAAAAAGTGCTGTGTCTCATTTATTCACTTATAACTTATTCACATAGAAATACTAATTAGGTGCATTCTATGTGCCTGGAAACAAACATCAAAGCCCTATCCCCATAAACCCAAGTCCAACAGAAGAAAAAATAAAAATTAGAAACAATGCCATGTGATACAGCCAGACAATGAAATATTATTCAGTGCTCCAAAGAATGAGCTATTATGTCATGAAAAGGCAATGGGAAAACAAATGCATATTACTAAATGAATGAAGCCAATCTGGAAAGACTACATACTGTGGGATTCTAACTATAGGGCATTGTGGAAAGGGCAAAATGATGGAGACAGTAAACAGATCAGTGTTGCCAGGGATTAGGGGAAAGGGTAGATGAATCCACAGAGCATAGAGGACTTTTAGGTCAGTGAAACTACTGTGTGAGACACTATACTGGGAGACACATGCATTATAGGATTTGTCCAAATCCATAGAATGTAGGAAACCAAGAGTAAACCCTAAAGTAAACTATGGACCCTGGGTGGTGACAATGTGTCAATGTAGGTTCAGCAATTGTAACAAATGTCCTACTCTGGTGAGGGATGTTGATAATGGGAGAGACTATGCCTGGGTGGGGGCAGGAAGTACATGAGAAATGTCCACAATGATCTTCTCAATTTTGTTTCGAATTTAGAAGTGTCCAAAAAAAAAAAAAATCCATTAAAAAAACAATATTCCCAATACATAGAGTGAAAAAGAGATCTGATAGGACTATTAATAGAAGGATAATAGAATGTAAAAATAATGCCAGTGAGACATCTGATTCTATACTGTTGTGCCAATCATGACAGTTTTATTCCATTAAGTCACACTACCTGACCATTAATTCACGGACCTCCCGCTCATGGTTTCAGGATTAAGGGAACTAATTGCATAATGAGCCCACGGGGCTAAAGAAAGAAGCCTTGTCCAAAGACAGGCCAAATTCTGTCATAACAGTAATAATGACTCCAAACAGCATCCCCCTTTTCTCCCATCATGGCCTCTCTCTTTGTAGGTGTCTTGCCATTAGGCTGTACATTCATAGAGGGCAAGTCCATATTCTATTCCTCCTTGTATCTTCAAGAACTAACGCAGTATCCAACACATGGAAAGCACACAATAAAAATTGTATAATAACATGAAATGAATAAATTGCCACTTATTGAGTGGCCACTAAAAAAAAAATGCTTTAAAATTGATCAAATTGCTCTGGGAATATAGAAGTGATGACTGGCAAGCCCGAAGAAGCTAGGAAACAGCACTAGGTCTGGACCTCCAGGAATGAATGGCATTACGCCACTTGGAGAACAAGGAGAAACATATTCCAGGTAGAGGAAACGACAGGTGCAGAGGCAAAAAGCTTGAGATTAAACATTCAGGAAACAAAGACAAAATCAACACAGCTGCACCATCGGGTAAAATGATGAGAAAAAGAATGAGATTTTTTTTAAAAAAGAAAATGAACGCAAATTGAGATGTGCCTTATGTCTGAGAAGTTCGGAGATTATCCAAACATATGGCATTGTACCATATAATCTGGAAACTGTCATGATCAAACACGTAAAAGTAAAAACCCCAATAAATCACTCTCACTGTAGCACAGAGGCCCAAATAGAGGAGTCTGGCGGGAGCATGCTTAATGGACCCAATGAAATAGTTGACTACCAAAACAGTGACCAGTAGGATGGATGGGGAAAAAATATTGAGAGGCTTTTCTGAATTTGCATAGATATTCTTTCCTATTAGATGGGGAAGAAAAAGCTAAGGAAGATTTCTCCCCTTTTCCATTTGGGCGACTTTAGAATAGGTGAGACTCTTACCGGAGTCAGGAAACAGAGCCGGAGAAGCAAGCAAGCTTAGAATACAAAGACAGACGTTATTCTGTTGCAGATATGCTGAACTTCAGATATTTGGGGAAAGATAAAGTGTAGCCTCAAGTTTTTAATAGTGTAACTTATATGAAACCACTCTGAAAGCTTGAAAACAAAGTGCAAACTACTAACACTTTTAACAGTAACCAATATATGATGGGTCTGTAAAATGTAAAGCATGTTGAAACCAGAGTAAGAGGTGAAATGGTCACATTTTTAAGAAGCCATAGAAGACTACTGCCAGACTGCCCCCTTACCAGGAAGTCCTCTGGAAAGCGAAGGCCTATCAACAAAAACTTAGAAAAATAAATGTTTGGTCCCCTTAGCCACAAGATTACCCTTGGTCCAGGTCATAGCAGGCCAGGCTTACCACTCACTGGGCTACCATTAGTGAAAAGATTCCAGAAACAGCCAAAGGGTTCTAGTATCCACATCTTCTCAAAAGCAGGGACATGAATAGCACAACTTACATCTAAGGTCAAAGGGTCAAATTCAGCCTTCCAAACCCCAAGGTATGCCTTGGTATTGATTTGGGACATGGGAGGGGATGGTTTGTTTTTTACAGTTATTTGAGAGAGGGTGAACATGGGGGAAGGGTAGAAAGGGGGGGAGGGAGGGAGGAAGGGAGGGAAAGAGATTCTCCAGCAGACTCTCCACTGAGTGCAGAGCCCAACGCTGGGCTCAATCTCATAACCCTGAGATCACTATTTGAGCAGAAACCAAGAATCAGATGCTTAACCAACTGAGCCACCCAGGCACCCTGGAAGGGGATGGTTTATTAAGACAGCATTCACCACAGATCATAGGGCACCAGCATCTGGAGTACAGTGAAATATTTAATGAAAAAAGAAGGGACTGACTCTATGGCACATAAACTGTTTCATTCAGACTTAGGGCAGACATTTTCTAGTTTATTTAAACCTAAAGATATTTTATCAGAATATCCAGAATAAACCAGTTTTCTAAAAATAATATATTGGCTTCCAAAAAGATTCACAGGATAGATACCAAAAATATTACATGTAAAATTGAGTGGTAAAATTGTGGAGTATTTCATTTCTTTTGGGAACAGGTCCCTGTATTTTCTAAGTTTTCTATAGGACAGCTACCGAAAATATTACCGGGATTAAGCTTGGGTGGTAGGATTATGATTTAATATCTTTGGGGACATTCTTGTGTATTTTTTAGGTTTTCTATAACAAATACATTACTTCCGTAGTCAGAAATAAACTGTAATTTTGCAGAGGAAAGAAAGTCTATTCACGCCGGCTTCCACCTCTACACCGCCTTAGTTCAAGTTACTGACATCTCCAGTCTGCAACACATCTTCCAGCTTTCTCTCTGGCCCTACCGTGCCTTCTCCAGTTAGGAGCCATAGTTCTCCTCTAAAATGTAGAGTCCTCCTTCGTGGCACTTAAAGAATTCATTCTCTACAAGACCCATGCACCTGGCCCTGGCCTAGCCCTCTGATCTTATCTCCTAATTGACCCCTCCCCCCACACCTGTGCCTAATTCCTACCCACCCCCACCCCCCTCCACCACCACACCTTTCCCTAACCCTCTCCCTGCCCCCATGCCTTTCTCCGCCCAGCCACACTGCTTTACATCTGTCTCTAGAACAAACCAAGCAACCTGGAACAGGTCTGTGGGCTTCACCTCCATACTGGTCCCAAATCAAATATTGTCTCTTCAGAGAGGGCTTCCCTCATTCCATACTATTTCTTGGTCTGCTCTTCACAGCTCTTACAAGGACCTGATATCATTTTATTTACGGTCTGCCTCCCCATTTGAACCACCATCCTCTCCCACCATACTGTAAGTCTCTTGAGAACAGGAACCTTATTCATCTTGTTCAAACATCTGCCCTGAATATCACCACAGAGCTCGTCACATAGCTGCACAATGACCTTTTGGTAAGGGGTGGGGGTTATCAGCTGGCAAGATTTTATCTGCACATTGCCTTCAAGTTTATTTTCTGTGGTGTTTGAGAAAGTGATTAAGAGTGCACGTTTTCTTTCTCAGCACACCATGACGTCACCATTGCTAGATTGTGTGATGTACTGAGGTAGAAGCAGAAAACGAGGATTTAGTTATGTTTGTTCTTTCATATGCTTTTACTGGGGGCTACTTGGAACTGCACTAAGAGATTCACCAGGTTAATTCTGCAATGGCTTACTTTTTTTTTTTTTTTTAAACATGTGATATAACCAAGACATTCAAACATGATAATGCAAGAAACTTCACGATAAAGGAGGGAGTGGAATGTAGATACCCATATGTTCAAAAAAATGCAGATATTCAGATTCTAACTGGGTTTGTACTCTTATCTTCCCATTGCTGCGCTATTCAGCAGAAAACAAGGTCACAGAGAACCAAAACCAGGCTTACCCTCAAACCTTAGGATGCCTTTGTAGTCCCAAATTAAGTTCCTATCAGTGACAATTTGAAAGTTGCTGGCTAGGCTAAAAGTGAACTATGCCCTTGAAAAAGACCCAGAATCCCTGGGATTTTTGGACATAAATATATCAAATCTAGAAGTAGTTCGATGTCTGGCTCCTTGCCTAGACTCCAGTTAGTACTTGAGAATTTCTAGTTCTGTGCAGGTACAGTTCTTTTCTTTAAATTGCTAGAACCAAAGCTAAGAGTTGTCCTAAATAATGGAAAACTCATTTATTAAATCAAAAGCAGTCAGTGACTGGCACCTTTCATGCCCTACAAAGATACTTGATTAGCTCTTTTTAGAGCGCCACAAAAAAATATGATGGAAGGGATAGCTGAGAAAGTTCTATAGAATTATTAGAACACACACATTTCTGATCCCATGGCTCCTCTATTGAAAATATGTGGGATTTATCCTGATCTAGGTTTTGAGAATCAACACATTGCTGCTGAACTGGGTTAGAATCCGAAGCACTACGTGGGCCTGTCTCCAAAACAGCAGCAGAAACAGAGAAGTAGACAGAAGTTCGTACTTAATGATGGAAAAGACTGGAAAACATACCTATTAGAAGTTCTAGTACTATTTGATTGTTTAGAGGAAAAATGAACTTCATTTTATTTCAAGTGTTCCCTTCACAGACTGAGGGAGTTTGTGAAATCCCACCTGTGTTCTGACATGGAAGAGACATGAGCAGCAGGTAGTGAGACTGAGACAGGCTAGTAACAGACAAAGGATGGGATGGCCCATCACCTTTCCAACTCTTCTAAAGGGAAACAAAGAGTTGTCCTGGAATCCCCATCAGGTGTCATGATTGGATGACAGGGGAGAGAGGAGAAGGAACCGAATGGCCTACCTAATATCCAAATGTAGAATAACTTTTTTTTTTCCTGTTTTCTTCTCCTTCCAACTGATCATTAAGACACCCTTCTAGGTGATGGCTGATAGTTCTCAGTATTAGAACAAACTTTGTGTCTAAGTAGAACCAGAATGATCACTGCTAATTAGGAGAGGAAAAAAAGCACCTCTCAGAAAACATTCCACAGAAAGAGACCAAGAATGAGCAAAGGCAGGCCTCTGATGACAGTTTTTCTCAGTAAAATCCCGAGTCTTTTGGAGCTTCTGAAAAGGGTGCTTCTTCTGTTAATTCCACTGAGGGACACCCGGATTGGTGCTCAGCTGGTATGAACCTGTAAAAGCCAGAGGCCGGACTATTAACCTCAGCGTCCCTGGGCAGCTTTTGTCCTGCCACAGGTCAGCTGAGAGTTCAGAACTCTGGGGTGTCGGAATGTATAGAGCCAGGATATTTACACCAGAAAAGGGAGGAAGGAATGGATTTCTCCCAGTTCCCAGGCTAGCAAAGCGACTTTAAAGAATTTTGTCCCTTCTGTAGAACAAAGCCTGCTGAACTCAAGGCAGTTGGTTCCAGTCCCTACAAAATAAACTAGAAATAGGAACTTTTAGGTCTGGGCCAACTTGATCCCTCACCCTTTCTTTCTAGAGGTTGTTTACTTATTCGTAGGGAGGGCATCACAAACACCTGTTATGCTAAAAAAAAAAAAAGGCTTTAGGGGAGGAATGGAATGGGTGAAATAGGTGAAGGAGATTAAGACACTTATCGTGATGAGCACGGAGTCCTGTGTAGAATTGTTGAATCACTATATTGTACACCCGAAACTAATATAGCCCTGTGTGTCAATCCTATTTGAACGTAAAAACTTAGTGACTAAACATCAACCCTCCCCAAATAAATAGGCCTTAAAAAGCAATAATCTGTCCAGAAATTCTAACTTTTTTCCACTCAAGTATTTCCACGAAGTACTTCCTTATCGTTTTTCTTCCTCTATCCCTACAAGATTAGTATCTTTTTCACTTTGGGTCCTTTGCTGTCTTAGAGAAATAACATAGTGTTTTCAAAGGAGTTGTTATTAATAAGTTTATCTTTAAATTGAGGAAATTAATAGAGGATTCGAAAGACAACATTTTTCTGCACCATTTGATTACAAGCGCTGAATGTTAGGGCATACGTGTAGACCTACTCTTAATAGGTTGGGGTTTACTTGCAGAAGTGATCCTTTCTCTCAAAACTTCCAGCTGAATTAACAGTAATGGAACCTGGAGCCACTACTACATGACATTTGGGACAGTTTCTTTAGTAGTGCAGAGTTCGCATTTATCTGAACGCTCTGTGTTCTGAAAGCCTCTTGTTTACGTGAAGATCCATCTGAAGATGTTGACGCCAGCTTTCATCAGAAATATTAATTGCAACCACGAAGCCGAGTTACAGGTTTTTTACTTTTTAGCTGATGCTTCTCTAGAGAAGCTATCCTGCTCAAGACCCAAAGGATGTGAGGGGTGCTAGTTTTTTTTTTTTTTCCTTAAAATTTGTGGACTCCTATTGATCTCTCAGGAGTAAACCCTGAACATTTGTTTTGTTTTTACAAATAACTAGATACCTGTAGTACGAACGTTTTCTTTCTAGTCAGCTGAACTTCCATGTTGAGCAAGGTTGGTGTTGAATTTTAATATTATTCTCTCTTGGCTGGAAGTAAAATTAAAATCATTTTGAAAAGGCTGCCAATTATGATATCCATTTGCCTATAGGGCATAAAGTATGTTTCCTTAGAATACACCAGGAATTTTCTAGTGCTTTTAACCTCGTCTTGTAAAGAGAGACCAAATTTTACCAAGCAGGTCGGGGACAGGGCTAAGAATAACAGGTAAGAACACGAATGCTTATTTCAACTTCATCCTGCAAGGGTTTTTAAATCACACGAGAAGTCCTGTTTCTCAGTCTTCGTTAAAAGCAAACTTGCAATGTGAAAACAAGGCTAACAGTTACAAAATCTTGCCTAGCTGTGCGTTTCAGAGCTAGCAAAAGCCCTGAGAAAGAGAAGAGCATGCAAGGGAGCCCTCCTTACCTGAAGTGAAAGCAGTACACCAGCTTCGTTACTACTGTAACCATCTTTCCCAAGTCGAAGAGCCGGGAACGCCGGAGTGACAAGAAGTGAAGAAGGAAGCCGAGGTTGGAGCTGCTGCAAGAATCTTCCCAGGCTCCTTTCTCGTGACACACCTCCTGTCTCTGGCTCAGAACACCAGCGGCTCGCACTCGCCCTTCACGCTTACCCACAAGCCTGTCCTATCTGCTCCATCATCCAGCAGCTGCGAGAAGCACCCGGCTGAAGCGTGCACACCGGGGGTGCTGAGCACGAGCCCCGCTCCGACCAGGCGGAGCGCCGCCCGGGGAGCCCGGGAAGCCCGAGGCTGCGCGGCCGCAGCTGACGATCCTAAAGGCGCACGTTACTGGGCAGAGAGCAGCTTTCCAGGAACGAGGACCAGCTGCGGCACAGCCCCGGCGCTTCCCGGAGCCCAGGGCAAGCCCGAGCTCGCGGGGAGCTCAGGAAGCGGCCGGCTACTGAGCATGCTCGGCTCTCCCGGCGCGGCGAGGGCCTTTCAACCGGTCACTTCTCTTCCTGATTTGAGAAAGGGAGAATGGAGAAGTGTGCGGAGGGTGAGATTTAGGGGAGGTGATTTCTTCAACGTGGAGATGACCTTCTCCCAGCCCCCAATCCCAACCAAAAAAAAAAGGAGAAAAGACATTGCATTACAATTAGCAAATATTGATTGATAGGGTTGATAGAGGTGTTTGGAAGCTATCAGTGCTGTTTAGTCTTTCAGCACAATTAAGTTGTCTCTGGGGTCAAGTATGTAGTGTAGGCAGTGAAAGGATTTTCATCCTAGAAAATCACTATCAGCCAAAGATTCGGTATGAAATTGCCTATATTTGAAAGTCTGAGTAAGCAATGTGTCATGAGTCAGTTGATAGCTACACAATGAAATCTACCTAAAGACAATGACCTTCTTAAGAAAAACATTTTATAAGGTGTGCAATTTTTGAGATTTAAATGTTAATTTCTATCATAATAACTTACGTTTTGAAGTTTAAATCTTTCAGATGGCAAGCTTTAGATACCAGGGAATGTTGCTTATTCAGGACTGTAAACCCAGATCCTTTATGAGGGCTTGGTAAATGACAAGTACTCCGTAAATGCTTGCAAGAGAATGAGTTGTGGGTTGATCTGTAAATGGCACAGGAAAGCTGAAGTTCTTGAATTTGGTATGAACTCTTGACCTTCTCAGCTTTGTGTTTTGGGCTGGCCAAGTATTTGAAAATAGGAATACACTTAACATTTGTCGTGTAAGTGTCCAATATATAAGCATATAAGTTTTTAAATATGATTTTCCTTTTCATGTTGTTGTTTTGTGTGTGTCCCTTTTTCGTCTCTTTGCAGTCCACTAAGATAACTCTTTGGCAAGCTGAGCCAAACCCAGAGGATGTTCTCTCTGCTACTGTTGAAACCAGGGACATTGACTCTCCATGGTTTGCAGATAACAGAATTATTTCATTTTGAAAAACTTCAAGCCATTCATTTCTGCCAAGTCCGTGGAGGGTGAATCCAAGAGGCGCTCAGGGCAGAAAGCTGGGCCTGTGAGAATCCATACAGAACACATGCGTGAGCTGAGAGTCAGGTGTTTCTCAAATCCTTACCAGGTGTTGCCTTGGCCCATTGATCCAATCCCTTAGGCAGGAAAATTCTCTCTCTCTACTCCCCCTTCCTCCGTCCTTTGACCACCTTCTAATCTCCAGTTTGGTGTCTCCTGAGTGCTTCTGGAGTCCAGAACTTTTCCTAGCTCCCCTCCCCTGTGCCTCTCCAGTGCATACTTTTATAACCACACTTCCTGCATTGTCCTCAGCTAAATCATGCCTCACCGACCACCAGCTGTGAATTCTTTGAGGACTGAGACAATGCTGGCTGTTTGCATCTATACAATTGTGTACATTTGCACAATTACTGGTTTTCACATGCTTTCAGATTAGTTGAGGCACCATAGGGAGTCCTTCTAATTGTACTGATCAATTACAAAATTGGTGGTGTTAATTTAGGGACATTTCCTAGAAGTGATTCCAGAAGGAAAAATAATTTTTTTAATCAAGTCAAAGATTTCATAGCTGGAAAGGAAGATATAGGCCTATTTGTGCAGACCTGATAAATACAGATAACTAGGCTAGATTGGTCTTTAACATCTGCTTCTCTATCCCAAATAGAAATAGAGGTGGAGGCACATCTGCCCTTACCATGGGTCCTATGGACACACACATTTCATTTCATAGCAAAGACTCCTTATACCATCTCCCTCATTAACATCCTACATTTTTTCTCTTTGTTATTCATCATTTTGCGGTGAATCTCCTTCTCAAAAGCTTTCCAACCAGTCACTCTGTTTTAAGCTCTTACTCTCCAATTCTTTTTCCATACTTCCCCTAGATTCTCTTCCTAAAATTCCTTCATCATTACAGTGAGCTTTGTTGGGTGTCTTGGTGAGTCCTCCCAAGTTTCTCCTAGTAGATCCCCAATTACGATTATTTATTCATCCATCAAATAGTCCATTTGCCCAATAATACCTTGACTGGTCTAACTAGTCTAGTTTCCCACACCTTCACCATTCATTGGTTAAGGGGCTGGTATGTGACCCAATTTTAACTCATAAAGAGGCTAAGAAAGTTTGCAACAGGCACCAGGAAGGTTCTTCTTTTCTTATAAGTGAGAATTATGGAAAACCAATATGTCTCATTTTTAAGCAGGTACACATGCAGCCCCTAATGCTACTGGAACCATCTTTCCACCTGGAAAAGATCATACTTGTAAAGAACTAACATTGTACATAAGCGAAAAGCAGAGATGGAAAACCCAGGTCCATGGTGACTATCACTGAATTGATCCACCTACCTAAATGCCTTCCTACCTCCCCTCTTGGAATGTGAGCCCGTGAAATCTGTTTAAAGGCACTTTAAACATTCAAAAGCCTCCTGCCTGAGATAAGCTTTTTTTTTTTTTTCAATTTCTTATTCAAAATGCTAGAATGATTATGAAATAACTAAGTTTCTTAGCACAGCATTTGAGAATGTTCTCCTGGCTCCTTTGCGTTTGTACATTTGTTTCCCATTATTTTCTGTTAGCGTTTTACATCTTAGCCGCGCCGGGCTACTTGCTATAATCATGTCATTTGCTATCCCATAGCGCGGCCTGTCTTCGTCCTGCATTTTCTTCTACCCAAATCCAACTCTTCATTTAAGGTCCAGATTAAAACATACTTTCTCTGAAGTGGGTTTTCAGAATTAATATTTCAACCTTCTATATTTCCGTACATGTTGCTTGTACCTCTGTGTGTAAGTTTGGGTTCCCCAAGAAGCCGAGCCAAAATGGGATTAAATGTGCAACAACTTTATTAAGGAAAATGTCTGAAAAAACAAAATGGGGAGAGAGCTGGGCAAGGCTGGGAGCCATCAGACTAGAATCGAGTCTGAGTGAAGGAGAGAGAAGGAAGGAAGGAAGCTGGATGCAGTGTCGTTTGATGGAAATTCAGTGAGGCTGTTGAATCCTCAAGCCAAAGTCTTCCATTGGAAGCTTCCAGCTTCTCCCGGAAATGAGCAGCTTTAGTACCACTGCTGCTGTCAGTGGTTGCCTAGAAGAAGCCTGTGTGATAGGTGGCTTCAGCAAAACAGCTGTGTGACTGTCAGGGGCATAGGAGCTGTGGCCGTAGTCAGCTATGCTCCCTGCAGATGGAAGGGTAGCAGGTACTTTCCCATGCGGCCATGCTTCTCATTTATCCCCTATTCAATCTTGTCCTACATTCTATTTGTCATACAGATGAGGCTCTTCTTTACTAGATTACAGACTCCTTAAGGGTAAGAATTGGGTCCATCTTTGTCCCATTGTATGTTTCAAATAGTAGGATCCCAGCAGATTCTTACTCTGTTACTTGAGCTGAATTCTAGAATATATGGCCTCAAATTTCTGTATTAATAACTCCTTACAAAAGTAATAGGGAGTGGGGCACCTGCGTGGCTCAGTTGGTTAAGCATCTGCCTTTAGCTCAGGTTATGATCTTGGGGTCCTGGGATCGAGCCCCGCATCTAGCTCCCTGCTCAGTAGAGAGTCTGCTTCTCCTTCTCCTTCTGCCTCTGCCCCCCTCTAGTGCTCTCTCTCTCAAATAAAAAAAAAAACCCTAAAAAGTAATAGGGAGAATGCCCCCCTAAAGTCCATAAGAACTTGCTTCCAGAAGATATCAAATACTATTCCATGATTAATATTTTTAAAAAGAACGAACAGTCTCAGTCCCCTGGCTACTAAACCCTGCAGGTCAAGGAGTCTCCACATAGAAGTCCTACTCTGAAACTTCAGGGTCCATGAGGCGGTGAAGTTGAGTACTGGCTGATGAATGCCCCATTTTGTACAAACTCAATCCCCAAGGCCAATGGATTCCTGAACTTTTGGGTTAAATTTATAATGCAGTTGGGATCTTGACTGGGAAAATAAATTTCTCTGGCATGCTACACTTTGTACTATTTCCTCAGCATTCATTTTTAGGTCGTATGAGAATGGATCTTTCAGGTACTTTTCCAGATAAAAATAAGTTAAAAATGATTTCCTAAGAGGGGAAAAGAGATTAGAAAAATCTGTGATTACTTAAGGTCATTAAGTATTATTATTAAGCAAAGAGGAAAAACATGTAAATATAGGTATCTTGGCATATTATTGCATTCCATTATAAATACTTTTCTATGTATCATTGTTAATTAAGGGCTAAATGGTTAAGATAATATAATAATAATTTATTATTGATTTTTATTTATGGTCGATAATAATAATCGTATACGTCAAGGTCTCGTAAGGAGACAGAAACCTCAATAATTTGAAAAGAGAGAGCTTAATATAAAGAATTATTATTGATTAAAAAAAAAACTAAAAGGGAGTGAAGAGAACTCTAAAGAATACCCTGTAGGAGCCCAGGGCAGGCTGCCCCAAGATGGGCCACTTTGGAATAAAGATTATTTGGAGTTAAAAGTAAACAAAACAGGGCACCTGGGTGGCTCAATTGGTTAAGCGACTGCGTTCGGCTCAGGTCATGATCCTGGAGTTCCAGGTTTGAGTTTCACATTGGCTCCCTGCTTAGCAGGGAGTCTGCTTCTCCCTCTGACCCTTCCCCCCCATGCTCTCTCTCTCTTTCTCTCAACTAAATAAATAAAATCTTTAAAAAAAAAAAAAGTAATCAAAACCCTTCAGATGCAGGAAAAGCTCTCACCTCCACCATAACTGCCTACATTTACATAGGAAAGGAGAGTCCCAGCAGGAATAGAGCTATTAACAGAAACTCCCCTTTACCTAAGAAACTTATCTGCCTAATAGGACACCTTATTTTTCTAAATACCTCCTTTCACCTTCCTGCTAATGAGCTTTCTCCTCTTTGTGTCCTCAAACCTGCCCCCCCCCACCCTTTTAGCTCATATAAGCTTCCTGTTGTCTGTCTTTGGAATTTCGTGTCTGTGTGGATTCCCCATACGTACACCTATTAAATGTGATTTTCTCCTGTTAATCTGTCTCATGTCAATTTGATTCTAAGTCCAGCTAGAAGGACCGTAGGCAGAGGAACATTTTCCACCCTAACAACTCCTAGGCTGAGGGAGTGCCCAAGGAAGGAGGCCCTCCCCAAACCTGGGACCCAGCCCTCTTTGGGATAGTTATTGCCCACTGGATGGTAGAGAAGTTTGCGGGGTTTCCCAGGCCAGAGCTTGTCCACAATCAGCAAGCTGCGGCTGGCAGGCATGAGCTGTAGGGGCTGGTACTCCCAAGCTGGAAGCTTCCTGCAGCAGTGCGAATGGGCTAAGGCTAGTTTAGCAATCCAGCATTGCCTGCTGGGATCCTGATGAGACTTTGCCGTTGAGCAAAGCTAGACAAATACCAGCTGGACTTACCAGAAAAGTCACCTGGAAGAGGTATGGTAGAACTCTCTGACACCCACACGACCCACCTGAATCCATGGGCGAGGGTATGCCACTGAACTTACTGATCTCAGGCTAGCTGGAGTGACTACAGAACTCATCCAGCAGCTGCTGCCTGGAGATGGGGAGATGCCCCTGAACTGCCCCCCCTCCCCCCCCCACACACACCCAAGCCTGCTCAAACGACTGCAGAATTCACCTGCTAACTGCCTGGGAGGTTATGTGCTGCTGTACTTACGGCTGGAAAGCCTATTGAGGCACTTTGGGAACTTACTGCAAAGATTTTTATGGAGACGCTGCTGAAACTCACCAGATGTGAGCTCTACTTAAGTGTCCTGCATGTCGCCCAACGATGTGAGAGCAAGAGCACTGGAAGGCACACTTCCAGAAATCCACCACCAGGAAGGGACCTCCCTACCTCCTGCAGTGTCCCTCCAGCACCCTCTACTGACAAAGCTTACCAGATACCAAGAGACAAATGTTTCAGTGTCACAAGCAGGCAATGAAGGATGGATTGGGAGCTGAGAGGCAATAAATTAATAACTGACTGGCACTGTGCTTTTGTCAAAATCACTACTTTATATTGAGATTATCTCTTTATTCATTTATCTCTTCCACAGGCAGCTGATGGGTAAGTGTCTCAAACGTAAGGATAATTTTTACATTTTATGTGTAGCATAGTGCATGGCACATATTATGTGTTTAACGAACATTTGTCAAAATGTGGTTCTGCATATATAAATATCACATCCTGCACTAAAAGCCTCACTTGGTCGGACAAGCATGAGGTCTGCTCAAATTTAGTTGGCATGAAGGGAGACCATTACTTTCATTGTTTGGAAACTTGCAATAGCGATAATTGACACATAACTCATCTCTAAAGTCACCATTTTCCAAAAACGGGATTTCTGTAGTCCCTAGGAATTTTGGTTGGGGTTGAATGACTGGAAATCCTCCTCTATGAATCACTAGAGAGAAAAAAAAAAAACCTCTTCTTTTTAGAGGCAGATTATTCTATGCAGAAATTTACTGAGAAAATGAGAAAAGTAATTATACTTGTAAGCTGCATGATATCCACCTTACATAGACTCTAGTAAAATGGAAAAATAAAAATAAAATGATTCAAATATATAAGAGAAGTTCATTGTGCTTAGTTATGCAGCAATAAGATCCATTTTTGGTGACGTTCTAATTAAAAGACTAACCTTATGTTGAAGAAGGTTATCTGCGCTCAGTGAGTCTGGGAGTTGAATTGAGAGATGAATTTACTTAGTCAATGTCAAGTATTAAATCAGTGCCTCCTATAGAATAGGGACCAAAGTATAACTAAGGTATAGACTTAGCTACTACAGTAATGGAACCCAAAAATACAATGACTCCAAAGAGCTATAAATCAATTTCTTTCTGGTGTTATAGACATTGGGCGGACTCTGCTCCATGAAGTCTTCCGGGACTCAGGTTCCTTCTTTCTTGTTGTTTGACCATTCCTTAGGGCATGGTCTTGTCCCCATGTAGAAGGTGGTTCAGTAGCAAAAGTAAGACCATGCTTTGCTATCACACTGGCTTAGGGATAAGTGGGAGGTTTGAACAGCAGCTGGTTTTCATTAGTCCACCCAAAAAGGCACCTTTTTGTAAATCATCTCTGCAAGGTGAGTGTTTTTATTCAGTTCTATGGCAAAACAAGGACATCTTTATTTTCCCAGAATGGTCACTTTTAAAAAATTTGAATAAAGATACACTGTGTTCTTATTGGTTCTAGCTCACATAAAAGAGAAAAGAAAGAAAGTAAAGGATAAGTAATTCCCTTGGAGAGAAATAAGGTTGATGTTGCACTGTCACTCAATTCCCTTGACTAGAATGTGGTCACATGGTCCTAACTCTCTGCAAGGTAGGATGGGAAATGTAGCCTCTAACTGGATTGGGGTTTGTCTTACAAGGGAAGGCGGAAGAGAGAAAGAACGTTAGCAGTCTCTATTACACAAAGATCTTTATTCTGATATTATTAAAATTGTTGCTTGGTTTTAAATACTTCTCATTTTAGAAACATGTTGCATACTTAAATTCTATAATATTAGCTGATTAACTAAAAAATAATGTTAACTATTCTGAATATGTTAAATATGTTAAATGATTAGAGAATTGAGGTCAGCTTTATAGTTTCTATTACCATGTTTCATTAAATTAATATGTAGGCCACTAAAAAAAATATAAACCATTCACCTTTACAAAATAAATTTTGTAATGTGCCAAGAAATAAGCACATTAAAAAAAATAAATTAAAAAAATCAGGAATGTCTAAAGAAATATAACAGTCTAGGAGCAGAGGTACAAAATTTAACTTGAAAGACAAAAATTATCTAACAACAGCAAAAAGTACATCAATATGGAGAAGTGGACTGTGACATAATTCATTAATGTTTGAAAAATGTCACCCAGAGCAAACTAAAGATATTAACAACTAATAGGCACAAAGATGCAAATTGAAATTGTTTTGAAGTCTCATTCTGATACATTTAGTTTGAAGGAAGAAGTTATCACAGAAATAACCACAGTTGAAAAAGAAGCATAAAATATTATAGGATAATAGTTTATAGAACTAAGCAAACAAATATGAAAACTTGAAATAGATGATTTCCTAGAAAAATTAAAAAATAATAATCATTGACCCCAGAAAAGATAGAAGACCTAACAGATGAACAACCACATTAGAAGCTCAGAAAGTAATCAGATAAACTCCAAACAAAAAATGGTCTCGTGGATAATATGTTTCAAACTTTCAGCATGCAAAGAATTTCAATGTTGTTTAAATTGTCTCAGGCACAGAGAAAGAAGGAAGTCCTCAGCATTATTCAAGTTTCTCCAGAAATATAGAACCAACAGGATGTGTGTATTAGCTCAATCTGTCATAAGTAGACACCACAGACTGGCTGATTTAACCAGCTGGAGCCTGGAAAACAGAGATCAGAGCACCAGCATAGACAGGTTCTGGTAAGAGCCCTCTTCCTGACGCAGTTAGCTACCTTCTTGCTATGCTTTTATACAATGGAGAGTGATGATGGAGAGAGTAAGCTCTTTGGTGCCCCTTCCTGTAAGGCCGCTAATCTTATCATGAGGACCCCACCCTCATGACCTCATTTAAACCCAATTACTTCCCAAAAGTTCCATCTCCAAATACCATCATATTGGGGGCTTGGGGGGAGGGCACACAATTGAGTCCATAGCAATGTGTATGGAGGGGGGTGAGAGAGGAGAAAGAGCAAATGTTAATGCAAAAATCCTACACAAAATACTAATATATAGAATTTAACAGAACATTAATGGTGTAAAATATTATAACCAAGTGGAGTTCATTGAATGAATGCAAAAACAGATCAATAATAGAAAAGATGTTTACTCCCATTAGTAGGTCAAAGGATAAAAAGAAAAACAAACACTATGATCTTAGTAAAAGCTTAGTACGACCATTTTTTTCTGGCCAGAAGAACTGAGAAAAAGGGGCCTTAGGCGCCTGAGAATATAGGGGAATCCCTGAAATGACAGAGCTGGGAAATGGGACTCCCTAATTATGTGTCTAATTTGACACAAACCAAGCTCCCTACTGATCTATGTACAAAACAGATAAGAAGAAGCCCAGAAGGACTTGGAGAACTGAACTACGATACAAAACAGTGCCCAGTTTCCAGGCTGGCCCCTGAGTGGTGTGTGCACAGAGCAGACCACATAGCCTCACTTACGTTTGAAAACTGAACTGACGGACAGTGGAGCCACAGCCCACAGATTGCAATAGAGCTTTCCATCTGACGTTGACCAAGTCCAGTCAACGCTGCCCAGGGGATTTTAAGAGGACCCAGAGTCTCACAGCATAATATTCAAAATACTCATGATCCAATACAAATTTATAGAAGGTACCAGGAAAAGATACATAAAGGATCATATGTAAAGGATACATAAAGGAAAAGATACGTAAAAGATAATCATCAGATGCAAACCCTGACACAATGAGATATTGGAATTAAAGGACAAAGACTACTACTCAGGAATAAAAGAGACAATAGTGAAGTATGCAACAATGGGAGGAATCTCAATTGCATTTGTTAAGTGAAATAAGCCAGACTCAACAGAGCAGGATCTGCAGGATCCCATTTATATGGCAGCCTGGAAATGCAAAACTACAGGGATGGTGACCAGATCAGTGGCTGTCAGTCCTCAAGAGTAGGGAGAGGGATCCTCTACAAAGGAGGGGCGCATTTTGAGAAATGGAACTGTTCTGTGTCTTGATGGTGGTGTGACTCCATGACCCCATCTATTTGTCGAAGCTCAGAACTATACAGCAAATTGAGTGAATTCACATTTTGTATATAAAAAATAAATATTAAAAATATTTTTAAAAATTACTCTCTGTTTTCTCTTCCTGAAGAGTAATTTAACTGTAATGATCTACCACCTATCTTACATGCTATTATTCTCCAGAATGTTCATATCACCTTGTTTTTACAGTTACAAATTTGTCATCATATTTATCATTTTATATACTCAATCCCCTTTTAAGATTTACCAAAATGTAAAAAAGTGATTTTTTTCCTTCTCACATCTCATTGCCTTTTGCAATTACCGTTCTTTCTGAAGTACGTTCCTTAATAATTCATTCAGCAACTTTTGTTAACAGTAAATTCCCTCAAGTTTTATTTATCTTAATAGCCCTTCATTTTGACCTCACATTTGAATAATAGATTAAATCCAGCTTCTCGGTTATTTTTCTCTGAACATTTTGAATATATTTTTCCACTGTCTTTTTGCTTCTAATGATGCTGTTTATAAGTCTGGTTTTGGTGTCTCAGTGCTTAACATCTTCTGACATTTGAGTAGTTTATCTAGGTATGTAGTATTGTTATCCTACTGATTGCTTGTATGACTTACAAAGCATGGATTCCTATCTACATTAAATTTGGAAAACTTCCTAATATATATTATTTTAAAACTTGCCTCTCTTGTATTCTCTATAGTGTCTTCTCATGGAATACCAGCTCTACATATGTTAAACTTTCTCATTCTCTCCTCTATGTCTGTCTATCCACTGCTCTTTTACATCATCTCTTTTTTAACTGTGTTGCTTTTGGGATAGTTTTCTCAGCAGAATCTACCAGTTTGCCAAATTTCTTTCTATATTCATAAATCTTATGTTTAACCCATTTAGTCATTGTTAAATTCCAGTGACTATTTCTTTTCTACAAACTCATTTTTTCTTTATAAAATTTGCTTGGTAATTTTCATAGTGACTTACATAGTTTTCTCGTGTTCTTGTTCGTTTAGTTTATTTTTTTTATTTTATTTTTTTTAAAGATTTTATTTATTTATTTTGACAGAGATAGAGACAGCCAGCGAGAGAGGGAACACAAGCAGGGGGAGTGGGAGAGGAAGAAGCAGGCTCATAGCAGAGGAGCCTGATGCGGGGCTCGATCCCATAATGCTGGGATCACGCCCTGAACCGAAGGCAGACGCTTAACCGCTGTGCCACCCAGGCGCCCCTGTTTGTTTAGTTTATAATATCTTAATCATTTAAACATACCTATTTTATACTACATGCCTGATAATCCTATTCTTGGGGTAGGGTCCAATCATATCTTTTTCTCTGCTGATGTCTTTCATGGTAAATTGTTTCCGTGTGTGTTTTATGATTTTAGATTGTGAGCTTATCTTCCTAGGATGTTATGTATAGTAATCCTTTGGGACCTGATTTGAGGTATCTTGGGATTATAACTAGTCGAGAACTAAAATGTATGTTGATTTATTGGTATGTAGTTACCAGACTACAGAGATGGTGGTAATTCACATCTCAAACTTGTATAATCAAGTTCATGAGTATAAATTTGCAAGGGATTATTCATTTTTTTCAACTAGAGTCTTAGTTGAGTTTTTCTTGTCACCTACCTATGATAAGGATGAGTAATTTTTAGTCTGTCCTTCCCCAATTGTGTATATAAGTTCTAACTCCTTATCTTTCTGTAGTACCAATTCCCTACATGCTATTTCAGCATGGATTTATGCTCAATTAATTTCCAAGCCTCTAGTTTACCAAGAGTATAAAGAGTATGTGGATACCCCTCTAAAAAAGCTGAAGTATCAACTCACACTTACTCTTTTTGCGGTCAGTTTCCTTCATATTTTTATCCTCTGGAGATTTTCCTCTTTCTTGTGAATGTAGTTGTGGGTATCAAAATGATGTTTGCTGTCTTTTATCACTTCTATTATATTTTATAGGAAAGATTGTCAGTTTATGTTTACTACCCTAATTTTCAGGAAGCTTATTTTTTTTTACATGATGTTAAAATATATTAATTTGCTCACATCTTTCAAACTCCTCAAAATATTTTGATATTAATTCTGAAGATATTTTTGGTTTTGGTTCAGGATGAAATTATACAACATGACCAATAAGTAGTTAATGTTAAAAGACTAAAATGCTGACATTGGGTTAATAAACAAAATGGTATTCTAGAATTTTTGCAACTGATTTCTTCTAAAGAAAACTGTGAATACAGAAATGATTAGGAAAGGATGATTGTGTAAATAACTTGAATTCTTCTCAGGCAAAATTTTTCATTAAGAGATTCTAATTCTAGGAAGAAAATTGGCATAGAAGTTTGAAAGTCCAGTGTGCTAAATTAATGGTTCTGGATGTTTGCTATGCATCAATTCTTAGAGACATAAAAATGATTTAGTTAAATTGTTGGCAGGGCTTCAAGGAAATGACTAAATGCTTTTATGACTGATGGTAATATAAATGGGTACCATTTTTTCAAAGAGCAAAAGGGCAATATGTAACAAGATCTTAAAAATATATTTATATTATTTGACAAAAGAATGCTACCTCTGATTATATAGCTTTCTTCCATTTTCATCCATTCATTCCTTTCTTCCTTTCTTCGTTGGCCAATAGTGTTTAGGGAGCCAATTATGTGCAAAGTATTATGATTATTCTGTGAATAGAAAGATAATCTAGACGTGATTCTTTCTCTTGGGAAATCACAGGCCTAATTATCTAACAGACTTCATCTCCTACCTTATACTCATACCCTGCCCCTAAGGGGAAGCATTGTGTACAAAGATATTAAAAGCTTGGTAATTTATAACAGCAAATTTTTTTCTGTATAAGCTCCTCTATCAATACAAAGGAATACAATAATAACATGAATAATGAATATGTGGAATTCTGTTTCTTCCATGAGGGAGTAATATAGTCAAATTAACTTCCAGCCATTAATATCTAAATAGTTGAAAATTATAGGGGAAAACTATTTTTAAACGTTGGAAAACTGCCAACACAGGACTGTAAATTCCGAAGTGAAAAAAACTGATGTAAAATCTACCAACACCTGTACTTTCTGCCCAGAGGTAATTCTCTATAGCATAGGTAGGGGAAACTTAATAAGATCTGACAATCATTCTGAGTTGGGTAGACCAAGGCTGTTGGTCTAAGAGGATGAATCAAATAGAATTCATGGGACAGATTACCCTAAAGAAAGAAGGTTCACAGAGAAAAATCTCTAGAAATCCACAATAGAGAACCCTTGAGTCTTCATCTGAATACCAAAGTGCTCATATGTAGGGGGAATGCTCCATAAGGACAGACAAAAATAGCTTTCAAGGAAAGAGCAATTACTGAGAATCTGAAAGACAAACAGTCCTCAGAGCCCACATAGAGTCAGAAATTGTTGACGTACTGAGTGGATAGATCTCATTAAAAACGTGAGACTAGAAGGACCACACCTTATAAGTAGAGCAAAATTGTTCCTAGAATAAAGGAGACCCAACTTAAAGAGCTTAAAAACAAAATCCCACAAGGAATAAACTCATCTAATGGAAATTTGACTGCTTTCCAGAAACTAATCAAATATTATTTGAAAGTACAAGAAATCCAGCAGTCAATGATATAAAATTCATAACACTCAGCATTCTCTCAAAATTCACTTAGATGTGAAGAAGGAAAATGTAACCCATAACCATGGGAAAGTCAGTCACTAGAAATAGAAAAGAAATGTCAGAGATGACAGAATTTGCAGAAAATGATATTGAAGCATTATTGCAAATATGATACAAATGCTCAAATGTGTAAAAGTAGGATCATGATGAAGAAAGAAATCGAAAGTGTAAAAAAACAATGAAATTCCTAGAGATGAAAAACACAATCTGTGAATTGAAAATACAAAGAAGGGAATGAACAGCATATTTAATCTTGAAAAAATTAAAGATTAATGAAATGGAGGACCTAGTGATAGAATCTATCCAAAATGGAGTTCTGGGGTGGGGAGGAGGGCATGGAGAATGAAGTACTGAAAGATAAATGACAGAAAATAATAAACAGAGAACAGTGACATGAAGAAAACTATTAGTTTAAAATATATGCAATTTGAGTCTCAGAAAGTGCAGGAGAAGCAAAAACAGTCAACAAAAATTTCCAAACTTGATGAAAACTATAAACCCACAAATCTAAGAAATCCAACAAACTCCAAATAGAAAAAACAAAGAAAATTACACCATGTGCTATTATAACCAAACTGCTAAGAACCAGTGATAGTAAGAAAATCTTAAAAGCAGCCAGAGGAAAAAAGGCATGTTACATACAAAAGAATGATGATTAGAATTTTTGCAGACTTCTTGCCTAAAAACAATATAAACCAGAAGATGATGGAGAGACATCCTAAAAGAGCAGGAGAAGAAAATGATACTGTCATCTTAGAATTCTTTACTCAGTGAAAATAGCTTTAAAAAATAAAGAAAGGCAAGGTGGAGCGCCTGGGTGGCTGCTGATTAAGCATCTGCCTTCTTCTCAGGTCATGTTCCCAGGGTCCCAGGATTGAGCCCCACATTGGGCTCCCTGTTCGGAGGGGAGCCTGATTCTCCCTCTCTCTCTTGATCTCTCTCTCTCTCTCAATAAATAAAGTCTTTTTAAAAAATAAAGGAAAGGTAAAGTCTTTTTTAGATGAGCAAAAGCTAAGAGAATTTATTGCCTGCAGAACTTCATTACAAAAAAAATGTTAAAGGAAGTTCTTCAGGTAGAAGGGGAATAATACCGGATAGAAATTTGGATCTATACAAAGGAATGAAGAGCACCAGAAATTGTAAAAGTGTGGGTAAATATAAAAGATTTCCCCATTCCCCCATTACTTCACCATGTAAAAAATAATTGATGGTCTAAATTTAAAAAATAGCATTATTTATATTAATAATACATGTAGAAGTGAAGTGTATGTAACTGTAGTTTCCAACAAGGACTAAAAAGGCAAGATGGAAGTATACTATAATAAATTGTTATTTGAAGGTATACTGGGACTAATTTAATATATTGTAAACTCTAGAATAAATACTTAAAAATACGTTAGTGCTAATAGATCAATGGAATCTTGAAAATTATTAAATTAATCCAATAAGGAAAAGAGGTAAAAAGAAATAAAGATCAGATAAAATGAATAGAAAACAAGTGACAAATGGTGGATTTAAACCAATGTATTGATAATTTCTATAAATGTAACTGGCCTCATACTCCATTAAAAAAGCAGAGATTATTTGATTGAATAAAAAACGGGACAATTACATGCTGGATACAAGAAAAACTTGCTTTAACATAAAGGCAAATGACACTTCTTTTTTTCTTTTTAAAGATTTTATTTATTTGAGAGAGAGAGCACGCGCACAAGCACGCAAGTTGGGGGGAGGGCACAGAGAGAAGCAGATTCTCTGCTGAGGAGGGAGCCTGATACAGGGCTCGATCCGAGGACTCTGAGATCATGACCTGACCTGAAGGCAGCCACTTAACTGACTGAGCCACCCAGATGCCTCACAAATGACAATTCTACCAGGTGAAAGTGAAATGATGAAGAGAAATATATCATGCTAACATTATACAAGAAAGAAGAGGTATTTTTCTATTAGGTAGATTTCAGAGCATGCAATATTACCAAGGATAAAGATGGACATTTCTTAATGATAAAGATAAACATTTATATGCTCATGAAGAACGTATAAAAATTTAAAAAAAAATTTATTATGTTATGTTAGTCACCATACAGTACATCATTAGTTTTTGATGTAGTGTTCCATGATTCATTGTTTGCATACAACACCCAGTGCCCCATGCAATATGTGCCCTCCTTAATACCCGTCACTGAGCTAACCCAACCCCCCACCTCCCTTCCCTCTAAAAACCCTCAGTTTGTTTCCCAGAGTCCGTAGTCTCTCATGGTTCTTCTCCCCCTCTGATTCTGCCCCTTCATTTTTCCTTTCCTTCTCCTAATGTCCTCCATGCTATTCCTTATGTTCCACAAATAAGTGAAACCATATGATAATTGTCTTTCTCTGCTTGACTTATTTCACTTAGCATAATCTCCTCCAGTTCCATCCATGTTGATGCAGATGTTGGGTAATCATCCTTTCTGACAGCTGAGTAATATTCCATTGTATATATGGACCACATCTTCTTTATCTATCAGTCTGTTGAAGGGCATCTTGGTTCCTTCCACAGTTTGGATATTGTGGAATTGCTGCTATGAACTTTGGGATACATGTGGCCCTTCTGTTCACTACATCTGTATCTTTGGGGTAAATACCCAGTAGTGCAATTGCTAGGTCATAGGGTCTCTATTTTTAACTCCTTGAGAAACCTCCACATTGTTTTCCAAAGTGGCTGTACCAACTTGCATTCCCACCAACTGTGTAAGAGTGTTCCCTTTTCTCCACAATCTCTCCAACATTTGTTGTTTCCTGCCTTGTCAATTTTTGCCATTCTAACTGGTGTAAGGTGATATCTCAATGTAGTTTTGATTTGAATTTCCCTGATGGCTAATGATGTTGAACATTTTTTCATGTGTCTGTTAGCCATTTGAATGTCTTCTTTGGAAAAGTATCTGTTCATGTCTTCTGCCCATTTTTTTACTTAATTATTTGGGGTTTTTGGTGTTGAGTTTGAGAAGTTCTTTATAGATCTTGGATACCAGTCTTTTATCTGTAGTGTCATTTGCAAATATCTTCTCTCATTCCATGGGTTGCCTCTTTGTTTTATTGACAGTTTCCTTTGTTGTGCATAAGGTTTTCATCTTGATGAAGTCCCATAAGTTCATTTTCACTTTTGTTTCCCTTGCCTTTGGAGACGTGTCTTGAAAGAAGTTGTTGAGGCTGATGTCAAAGAGGTTACTGCCTATGCTCTCCTCTATGATTTTGATGGATTCCTGTCTCACATTGAGGTCTTTCATCCACTTAGAGTTTATCTTTGTGCATGGTGTAAGAGAAAGGTTGAGTTTCATTCTTCTGTATATAGCTGTCCAATTTTCCCAGCACCATTTATTGAAGAGACTGTCTTTTTTCCATTGGATACTTTTTCCTGCTTTGTCAAAGATTAGTTGACCATAGAGTTGAAGGTCCATTTCTGGAGTCTCTATTCTGTTCCATTGCTCTATGTGTCTGTTTTTGTGCCAAAACCATGCTGTCTTGGTGATCACAGCTTTGTAGTATATAGCTTGAAATCAGGCAACGTGATGCTCCAAGCTTTGTTTTTCTTTTTCAACATTTTCTTGGTGATTCAGGGTCTTTTCTGGTTCCATACAAATTTTAGGATTGTTTCTTCCAGCACTTTGAAAAATGTCATTGGTATTTTGATTGGGATGGCGTTGAAAGTATAGATTGCTCTAGGCAGCATAGACATTTTAACAATGTTTATTCTTCCAATCCATGAGCATGGAATGTTTTTCCATCTTTTTGTGCCTTCCTCAATTTCTTTCATAAGTATTCTGTAGTTTCTAGAGTATAGATACTTTACCTCTTTGTTTAGGTTTATTCCAAGGTATCTATGGTTTTTGGTGCTATTGTAAATAGAATTGATTCCCTAATTTCTCTTTCTACAGTTACACTGTTAGTGTATAGGAAAACAACTGATTTCTGTGCATTGATTTTGTATCCTGCCACATTACTGAATTGCTATATGAGTTCTAGTAATTTGGGGGTGGAGTCTTTTGGGTTTTCCACATAAAGTATATGTCATCTGCAAAGAGAGAGAGTTTGACTTCTTCTTTTCAATTTGAATACCTTTACACATAAAAATTTTTGATATATTCATTTAAACACAGAATTTCAAAATACACAAAAAGAAAATTGAATAACCTCAAAGAAAAAATAGACAAAACCACAACTATACTTCTTTCTCCATAATTGAGGGTACATAGACAGATGGTCATAAGGATATAAAATACTTGACAATGCTATCAGCCAACTACACCCAACAAATAGAATACACATTCTTTTCAAGGGCAAGTGGGACAGTCACCAATATAGATCACATTCTGGGCCATATAACAAGTTTCTCTTTTTTTAAGATTTATTTATTTGAGAGGGAGGGAGGGAGGGAGACAGAGAGAGAGAGCATGAGTGGAGGGGAGGGGCAAAGGAGAAGCAGACTCCCCACTGAGCAGGGAGCCGGATGTGGGGCTCGATCCCAGGACTCTGAGATCATGACCTGAGCTAAAGGTAGATGCTTAACCTCCTGAGACACCCAGGTACCCCACAAGTTTCAATAAATTTTAAAAGATTGAAGTTGCATAAATTATGGTGTCTAAAATCAAAGATATTAAACTGGAAATCAATAACTAAAAGACATCAGTAGAATTTAAAACACATTTCTAAAATTCTAATAACCCACGAAACAAAAAGAAATCACAAGGATAATGAGAAAATTTCTTGAACAGGGTAAAAATTAAAATCAATACCAAAATTTATGAATGTAGCAGAAGTAGTGCTTAGAAGAAAAGTCAGAATATTATATGTTTACAGCGGAAGAAAAGAAAGATCTCAAATAAATGATTTAAACTCCACCTTAAGAAACTAGAAAGAGAAGAGCAAATTAAACCTAAAATAAGAAGTAAAGAAATAATACAGATAAAAGCAGAAATCAATAAAACAAAAATGAAGACAATGCAGAAAATCAATGAAACCATTATTTTTAAAAAGATCAATAGAATTGATAAACTTCTAGATGCATTATTTAGGAAAATAAAGGAGAGACAACATAAATTGCCAATATTCAGAATGAGAGATACCATTACATGTGCTACAGATATTAAAAAGGCAGTAAAGAAATATTATGGAAAATATAATGCCAATAAGTTTGATAACTAAGATGAAGAAATTTGTTCCTTGAAAGACACATGCAAACAAAACTTACTCAAGAAAACATAGATTACACGAAAAGCCGTATAGGTGTTGAAGGAATAAAATTCATAGTTGACGATGTCCCCATAAAGAAAACTCCAGGTTCAGAAGTTTCTTTTTTAAATTTCAACAGGCATTTAAGATATAAATAATCTCGATTATATTCAAACACTTCCAGAAATTAAAAAAGGGGGGAATGCTTCCTAACTCATTTTATGATACCATCATTATCCTGATACTAAAATTAGACAAAGACATTACAAAAAAGAAGACCACATTTTAATATCCCTCATGAACATAGACTCAGGAACATTACAGAACACTTGCAAAAAGAATCCAGCAATATTTAAAAAGGCCACCATGACCCAAGTTGGGTTCATCCCTGAAATGCAAGTTTGGTTTATCATTCAAAACTCAACATCACCACATTAACAAACTAAAAACAAACAAAACAGAATAAAAGCATCAATTTCTTCCTCTGAAATTTCTGGTATAGTATTTTACTATCACTTATATTATCACATTCTACAAAGAACAAAATTTTATCATTTATTTTTGTTTGTTTCTTGTCATTTATATACACGAAGAAATTTTTCATTTTAAACCATGTTGTTCTTTTTATTTTATTTTATTTTATTATTTTTTAAAAGGATTTTATTTCTTTATTTGACAGAGAGAGAGAGACAGCCAGCAAGAGAGGGAACACAAGCAGGGGGAGTGGGAGAGGAAGAAGCAGGCCCACAGCGGAGCAGGGAGCCCGATGTGGGGCTCGATCCCAGGACCCTGGGATCACGGCCTGGGCCGAAAGCAGACGCTTAATGACTGAGCCACCCAGGCGCCCCTCTATTTTTTTTTTTTAAGATTTTATTTATTTATTCGACAGGATAGAGACAGCCAGCGAGAAAGGGAACACAAGCAGGGGAAGTGGGAGAGGAAGAAGCAGGCTCACAGCGGAGGAGCCTGATGTGGGGCTCGATCCCACAACGCCGGGATCACGCCCTGAGCCGAAGGCAGACGCCCAACCGCTGTGCCACCCAGGCGCCCCTGTATTTTTTTGATAAGATGGAATGTTCTGGAAAAAACTGGCAGACCAGCATGATATAAAATGTCCAATGGTGTTTGTGTGAAAACCAGAAATGTGTAATAAATATATTAAGCACTCATAGAATTCAGTAGAACACAATTATTTTTATTAATAAAATTGATGTAATTTTTAAATTGGTAGAACTTCAATATAGATAATAGCAATAGCTAAATCAAGAAAGGAGATAATATACTAGCCCTCAACATCACCATGAACTGCTATTAATTCTTTTTTTTTTCTTAAGTATGTAATCTGATTTCTTTTCCATCTTTTTTGTTTGCCTGAAATGATAACATAAATATTATAACTGATTTTTGGACACTTACAAAATTAGCAAATTTCTCTAATTATTCATTAACAGTTTTTTTTAACTCCTGTAAGTGAAATGAGATAATTATTTCAATAAAGTGTTATATACTGAAATATAACGAGGCATTGGATGGTCATGAGAAATAGAGTAACATACAAAAAAAAAAAAACTTATGCTTTATTGCTATGATTCCAAAGGTACATTGCCTCAAATTTGGAGTGACCTAAGGTCCTCAGTCAAGAATTTTTCTGCACTGTGGCAGAAACTTCTAGAGATGGGGGTGATGGGTTACTTACAAAACAATTTAGGGTGTCCTGATTCTATGTCACGTCATGTGTAATGTCAGGAAAGGAGAGTGAATTTCACAAAGGCATTTGGGGCACATTCTCTTCAGTCCCTTGAGAACTATGACCTAGAAGGTGACATGTAAACAAAGCATTAAAATACTGACTTGAGATGACTCACATTTTCTAGTAATTAAAAGAATTACTTGAAATTTTTTAAGAAAAAAAACACAGTTGTAAAATTTTGGGTACATTTTATTGATGTTACCTTCTTTAGGTGTGAATCTATGTATGAAACACTGAGTTGTCTATTATTATCACATTTTATTTTTATTATCATTTGAGGAACTACCCTTTTAAGTTGGGTACTAAGATCCAAGTTAACTACATTCTCCCCGGTTGGTATTTGAATCTGTGATGGAGATACAACAGGTAGGAAAGAAAGCACAATGAGTTACCTCAGATACAGATGACCATGAGTTCCTGCTAAGATGTTTTATTGGTATCTGTTTACAGAAGCATATATCTCCCTTCATAAATACTTTCCAGATGGTTCCTCTTGGTCGTAATCTAAAATATGCCCATTTCAAAAAAAAAAATGTGAAGGGGGTAGCATCTTAACTAAAAATGATATAATACTACCATTTATTAAGAACCTAAAATGTAAAACAGGCTACATATACAATATATAACTATCACAGCATCCCTACAAAGTAGATAAATGACCTTCCTTGCAGCAGAATGCAAATACTTAATCCATTCTGCATCTTGAGTCTTATTACAGTCTCTGCTTCCATATAACTAAATTGCTGTTCGTTCTGTAGCTTTGTCCCTGTGTTTCTCAGTCAGTTTCATCTCTTCGGACTCAAAATCTTGGCACACCTTTACATGTTGGTTTCATAATTATGTCTTGACTTATTTGTAGGCTCCCCTCAGTTACCCCTCCCAGTTCAGGCTAGCCCTTTGCTGTATTTTTCCAAATCACAAGTAGTGTTTGTTCATTCAGTAAACTGGAGGACCAGTCCACCATCTGTTTAAGAAAAGTCAGATCTTCTCCTCCATTCCATGTGGCTAGGCAGCTGTCTCTCACCTATCCTGGAGAAAGATTGGAGGCTTGGTCCCTGGAGATAAGGTTTCTGGACTGGAGACACCCAGGCACAGCTAAGAAGAAGGGGTGATGGAGCCCCACGTCTGGCTCCACACTCAGCAGAGAGTCTGCTTGTCTCTCTCCCACTCCCTTAGTCCTCCACCCTACTAATCACAAGTAGTATTTGTAAACTGGTCCTCCTGTTTACTGAATTGGCCCTAAAACCAGGCCAATTAGAAGATATAAGCACACTGGATACCGAGACCTGGTTATTTTATTCTCCACTCCTAGAGTGCTGAAAGCCAGGCCTTTGTTCATAATGCAGGAGGTGCAATGGCCTCCTTCAGAAAAACTTCCTGGTTCCAGGAAAAGTCCTAAAAATACCATCACTGTAGGGTCCATCATTAAATGTCCCAGTCAGATCACATGACAGTGAAGCTCATCATTCATAAGCCCCACACATGGACCCAGAGCTTCTAATCATCCCTCTCTCACCAACACACACAGACATGCAAATGTTAACAAATCTGATATGAAAGATATGGACAAAAGAAAAAAGAAAAGAAAAAAGAAAAACAGAAGCCACCTAAGAGACACATACATTAAATAGGAAGAAAAAACCCTATCATTAATATCTTCAGCGGTAAATAACTTTTATGTAATTTTAATAACGTACAACACTGAATATCAATCCAAAAATATCAAGCCCAAATTATGATACAACTGTCTTGGGGCAGAAGGGGATAGCACAGGTGTATATATATAAGTAGGGAGTGGGGAAAGGAAAGAAAATTAAGTCCTCATCTCTTCCAGTGGGAAGTCAATAGGAAATGCCTAAAGCTGAAAAATATCAAAGAGTAGCAATACACCATATTATTTAGGAGATAAATACCTAAATAATCAGTTAAAATTGGTGGTGGTAGCTGCCTTTAGGGAAATGACGGAAGGGTGAATAGGGGATGGGTCTTGGCCTTTTAACAAACTTTGTGAAACCTTTTGTCACTTTCTGTACATGTATCACTTCAACATTTTTTAAAATTAAAAATAGATGGGAAAAGAGAATAAATAGGGGCCAAAAGTTACATATTAGTAAGAAAATGCTTTTAAAAGTCTGTGCAAAAGTGATGTAGGTTTAAATTAAGATCATGCTAGAGGACATTTCAGAAATGGACAGATGAGGGGTGCCTGGATGGTTTAGTTGGTTAAGCATCTATCTTCAGTTCAGGTCATGATCCTAGAGTCCTGGGATCAGGTCCCTGGTCAGGCTGCCTTCTCAGCCAGAGCCTGCTTCTTCCTCTCCCTCTGCCTCTCCCCTGCTTGTGCTCTCTCTCTCTTGCGCGTGCTCTCTCAAATAAATAAATCTTTTTTTTTAAATGGGCAGGTGAGTTATCAATTGATTTCTAAATTTTATACCATCGTAGTCAGAAAAGATGCTTAATTTAATTTTGACAGATAACTATTTCAAAGTCACAGCACCTGAAAATCAGTTAAATGTGGATATTTAGCTGGGGAGTAGGAAGCATCCAGGATGACTACTAGGGATCCGAATGAACAGCTGGGTGGCTGGAGGTACCATTTGCTGAATGAGAGGATCAAGGGGCAGAAGCAAATTTTAGGGAAGAAAAGAATGAGTTTTTTCCTTGAACTGTTTCATTTGCCTATATATTTTCAAAAAAAAAAGAAAAAGGTAGGGCTGGGAAGTTGTTGAATATGAAGTTCTCGAATTCAAGACCCATAATTAAGCTAGAAATAGAGGCAGGAAAATAACTGACAAAAATTGATAAACAAGGCCATGGATATATATTTTTTTTTCTTGACTACTATCTCTTTCCCTTCCTCCGAGGACACCTGTGAGGACACTCAGGTGTCGTGGCTCGGACTCACTCTGCCCTACTCCTACCACAGGGGTGGGATCTAGACTGACTGACTAAGTACCCCATCCCTCTGGCCACAGTGCTTGGTTCAGTGTGAGCGTGTACCGAGGTGAGTTTATTGGAACTCTCTTGGGAAGAGTGGGAATAGATACAAGAAGAATGTTGGTCTCTTCCCTTCTGGAATCCTGGGCCATGTAAGTCTGGAACTGCCAGTGACTCTCTTGGATGTTAAGCGAGAAAGACTGAGAATGAAGACATCATTGTGGAAAGTACTGCTAAAGAACAGTGAAAACAGGACAGCTTCTTACTTCACTAGTCACCCTCCTGGACAGAGCTAAGTTTTCATCCTTTGAAATCCCCAGGCATGTGAGCTGATAATTTCCCTTCCTAAGATGGCTTGGGTTGCCCCTGACAGTGTTTTGCCGTGGGAGCAGGAGTGGGTAAGGTTACCATGTGAGAATGCGAGGGGTAAGTAGAAGCAGTATCTAGAAGAGCACCCTGCAAACCTTGGAACTGAGTAGACGAGGAGCTGCCAGGGGCAACTGAATAGACCCTGCTGGGTAGATAGACAAAAAAAGGTAAGGCAATTCCATAAGAGTCATGAGAAGACAGTGCTTTGTTTTGTTTTTATTTTTTATTTTTTTTTTAAAGATTTTATTTATTTATTCAACAGAGATAGATACAGCCAGCAAGAGAGGGAACACAAGCAGGGGGAATGGGAGAGGAAGAAGCAGGCTCATAGCGGAGGAGCCTGATGTGGGGCTCGATCCCATAACGCCAGGATCACGCCCTGAGCCGAAGGCAGACGCTTAACAGCTGTGCCACCCAGGCGCCCCTGTTTTGTTTTTAAAGATTTCATCTATTTATCTGAGAGAGACAGAGCATGAGCAGGGGGAGGGGCTGAGGGAGAGGGAGAGAGACAAGCAGACTCCCTGCTGAGCATGGAGCCAGACGTGGGGCTCAATCCCAGGACCCCAAGATCATGACCAGAGCTGAAGTTAGACACTTAACTGACTGAGCCACCCAGGGACCCCAGAGAAGACAGTGTTTTAAGAAGCAGAGAGGGATCAACAGTATTAAATGCTGTCCAAAGTCAAAACAACACCTTGAAAAATTGGCTTTGGCACCACGGAGCTGACCTTGAAGACGTTGATAGGAGCAGTTTCGGTAACATGGAACCTGATGGAAATAGTTTGAGGAATGTGTGGGAGATGGAGAAATTGAGACAATGGATAGAGACAACTCATTCAAGAAGTAGTTTTGTAGAAGAGAGATAGCATAGGTGCTTGCAGGTGACAGGTCTAGGGAGTGTTTCTGTGGTTGTTTGTTCTTTTAAAAAAAGAGAAGCATGAATATAAATAGTGATGGGAAAGACCTAATGAAAAGAGAGAAATTGAAGTAAAGGGATCTAATGATTTACGAAGAGAAATCCATGAGACATCAGGAGAAGTGTGATTAGGAGCACAGGTAGAAGGGGGCACTTAGATAAGAAGTGAGAAGGCGGAGCATGGATGGGTACAATGAAGTTAATTTTATAGGTTTGGTTGAGAGAGTTCCTATCTTATGAATTTGTTTTCTCCGTGAAGTAAGGCAGGGTTAGCTGCTGAGAATAAGGGGGAGTAGAACATTTGATTGAGGCAGACAAGATCTAAAACAGTCACTGGGCTAACAAGAACAGTTGGTAGGATTATTGGGTGGGGTTGGGCCTAGATTGGTTGTGTCATGAATTTAAAGAAGTAGGCCCTGCCGTGTTGAAGGAGTTTCTCCAACAGTTGGGGGCAGCCAGGGTGCCAAGGTTGACATAGAATGGTAGTCACTGTTTCCTACAGTTTGGGGGAAGCAGAATGACTTCCTTGGGCATGGAATTTCCTTCTTTAGAAAACAACCCATCTATTTTTTTTATCTGAGGTTATGTCAGAAAGAATTGATAGAGCATGTTGGTTAAACAGTGGTCTAGAGAGTGGAAGGATAAATTTTATATCAGGAAAAATGAAAATAGGTATCTGCCAGCAAACAATTTATTTTATATATATACACACACACATTTATTTTATTATATATCAACTCATCTAATCTTTATAACAACTCCAGAAAGTAGTTTTATTGAACCTATTTTATGGCTGAAGAAACCAAGACTCAGAGAATTAGTAGCTTGCCCAATGTCTCTCAGCAGAAAAGTGGCAGACAGACTGTTGCCTCATAATAGAAAAGCACAATGTCTGGTATCAGAGACATATGTAAATCCAGTTACTTCAGGCTCTTTTCACCATGGAAGAGCTACACTCATCATTGCATTTGGTCCCAAACACTATGTGACTGATTAGTATACCCCTGGGGAAAGCCGCCTGACATAGGTCTTGGGGACACAGCCATGGCTGGAACATATATACCATGAACAGGTTTCCCAACCTTGGGCCTCACTCTTCAGAGGGCCCCTCATATCACAAACTTCTGTGAATGAGGGCATAGTCACCTCTGTCACTTGGGATCTGTGCAACACTCAGTTTTGACATGGCGGGTTGCAGAATCCTAAACACCAGCTCTGGGGATTGAGACTTCCATCCTGGATAAATACTTCACATCTCTTTTTTTATATCCTCTAGACAAATGCTGATGCCACTGAATGCCATCACGGTTTGTGCATTGTGTCGCTGACACTGCTCCCGAACGCAGCGAAGATTGGGATGCGGAAGCACTTAGGAAACAGAAAAGACAAATTAACCAGTTTGTTAAATCGTTCCTCCCAGATAAAAGAAGTGGTATCAAATATCCATGTTCTTCTTTTTCTAGTCTTCTACATTCATGGCATTCATCTGCAATTCATTGTTGCACATGGCATCAAGATAACATATTGCGGTAGTAATTACTCTTATATTCGTGAGTGTGTATGTCTATATCTACAAACACGTAAGTCCAGACATGAGTAAAGCATAGTCTAAATTTTCTAAATGTTGACTACATGGACATTAAATGCTGGAATTGCAAATAATTTTGTTTTTATAAAAGTATTTAATGAGAGTTTATTAATTTCCCCCCAAATAAAATAATCTCAGACTCATTTAAATAATTTACATTAAAATTTGTATTGTTATAATTTTGTTCTGCATTTTAATTTTTATATGCCATTCTGAACATTTTAGAACATAATATTTTTTTAAAGGTTTTATTTATGTATTTGAGAGACAGAGAGCACAGAGGGAAAGGGAGGGGGAAAGCTGACACCCCGCTGAGCAGAGAGCCCAATGTGGGGCTCGATCCCAGGACCCTGAGATCATGATCTGAGCTGAAGGCAGACACTTAACTGACTGAGCCACCCAGGCACCCCCATAACATAACATTTTTTTAAAGATTTTTATTTATTCATTTGAGAGAGAGAAAGAGAGCACAAGCTGGGGGAGGGGCAGAGAGAGGGGCAAAGGGAGGGGGAGATGCAGACTCCCCACTGAGCAGGGAGCCCAACACAGGTTTCAATCTCATCACTCTGAGATCTGGACCTGAACTGAAACCAAGAGTTGGACACTTAACCATCTGAGCCACCCAGCCACCCCCAGATAAACCAAGATTTTATTTTACATTTTTAATGAAAATACATTCAAATTAAGTTCACTTTGAATATAATTGCATTTTATTTCTTAATCCTTTAGGTTAGTGAGAATGAGCTCATGCTGAGATCATAAGAGAAATAAAAAATACCAAAGTAGAGCTCAGGGGAAAAAAGCTGAAAAGCATAAAGAAATAGAAAATGTTCAAAGAGACAGCTTGCTTAAGTTTTTAAAAACAGGAAACAAAAGTGAAATTTATATTGATCATGACCCACTTAAAATTTGCAAACAAGACATTATAAATTCTTTATTAGATTCAGATTTAATTACTGACCAAAACAATGCAAATGAACTAAAATTGTTTTTTTTTTAATTTTTTAAAAAATATTTTATTTATTTATTTGAGAGAGAGTGAGAGAGAGAGAGAGAGCACAAGCAGGCAGAGCCACAGGCAGAGGGAAAGGGAGAAGCAGACTCCCCACTGAGCAGGGAGACCAGCCCAGGACTGGATCGCAGGACCCTGGGACCATAACCTGAGCCAAAGGCAACCGCTTAACTGACTGAGCCACCCAGGTGCCCCTAAAATTATTTTTATTAGACAAACAACTTGAACAAACCAAATGAAATCCCTGCAATTTTATATAGGTTTCTGAAGATATTACTCTAAGAGAGAGTGAAAATCACTATGTAAGGGATAGACACTTATACAATGAAAATAAAATATTTCATAAAATTTTCTTAATAATGTTTAAATTTTGTAAAATTTTTGTTTCATTCCCAAATATATACATTGTACATTTTATTAATAACTTTGTTGGCTATTCCTCAGTTGAGCAGTTTCTAATTAAAAATAGTCTAAGAGCTACAGTGACCTGATATGGCATTTCTCTTAATAGAACCCAAATTATGAGAAAATCCTGATTTTAAAACCAAATTAGTATTTTTCCCTGAAATGAAGGCAATAAATAAATTATATGGAACACTTAATAATGATTTATGAATAATGAAGGGTCTTTATTTGGTTACTCACTCAAATATTACCAGCAATCAACAAAGCACCCAAATTTGTACCATAACAATAAAATTACATCTTCTCAAAAGCTTGCTCTCTTTCAGTTATATAAAAGTCATGGTTCACATATTTTTAAAAATTTTATTACTAAGATATTTTTGTCAAGATAGGGAATAAATATATCGTGCTTAACAGTTTGATAGCTTGATTTTAATGTTTAAATGTTTAGTTACATTGTGTATGGGTCTTCATTTGCACTATTTCCACAGATAGTTGAGTAGTTAGCCTTGGGCTGGAGACCGGGCCACAGTTATTAAATCAGAATCCATTAACTTAACCACATTAATTTAACCATCATTAACTTAACCAAGGGATTCAGGAGAACTACCTGATAACCACCCTTAATACCACACTGGGATCATTTGGAAACCAACAATGCAAGCAAATTAACCTCAGAGATTCAGCTAGGGTAAAAGAAATCAGAAAGGAAGGATGCATATAAGATGATCTCACAATCACTGGCTCCCATCAGAACCTTCATGAAGCATTGAATCAAGTTGACAGGACTCATTACAATTTTCACTTGGAAAAGGTTTGGGCAAATTATTTTTAGATCATATGCAAATCTGGAGTGGCAATAAGTTGCTTATTTATTTTTGTTATTATTTTCCCTAAAAAAAAAAAAAAAGAAATGAAATGAAAAGAAGAAAGAAAAGAGTGGTGCCAGTATGTGGAAGCAATTGCTCGAGAGCACGCTCGATGTGACTTAGTGGTATCATCTTCTCATTGAAAAATACCTCAACCTCATCCTACCTGTAATGGAAATAGAATATTTCTTTAGTGCCTATAATGGAAAAAAATTACAGCTGTCAGAAATGATAGTCTAGACTACTTCTATAAAGCATTTCCTTAAAGCTGTAAATCACCAGCGTTAGCACGATCTCATAAATTTTCTTCTCATTCCTTTTCTATTCTTCTCCCGGTTTACATCTCCCCTCCTCTTTATTTCTTTTTATTGTTCTTATGAGTGTTTATCCATGCTGTCATTTTGAGTAATACTTCTCATTAAAAATTTAAAAATATTCTTCACATTTTGAACACATTAGGCCTCAAAAATTTGGGGTCCTTGTGATATAGTAATTTCTGTTTGGATTTACAACATGTTCGGGGAAAGGATGCTTTTAGTTCTGATAGTCGAGAAAGTTTTTACTAGTATTAAAACATGTGTGATAATATTTATTAGGATTTTTATATCAACATGAAAAAATAAAAGCAAAGAAAACAAAAGAGCAGCATCAGTGGAGAGCATTGGTTTAGATTAAATAGACCTCAGTTTGTGTGACATTGGACATTGGCTTGACCTTCATAGGCCTGAATTTTCTCGTCTGCCAAGTGTGTGTAATAATGTTCCTATCTCGTAAAGATGTGAGAATTAAGGAAAATTATCTGTGTAAAGTACTTAGAACTGTGTGAGCTTCATCTGACCTTCTTTTATAAAATAAAGGAGTACCTACCCACAATAGAAAATGTAGACGGTAGAGAAGCATAAAATAGTTTTCTTTCCTTGCCTCCACGATGCCCCACTCCATTAATAGTTTCTCATGTGTTCTGCCCAAAAATTAGTTTGGGAACCAGTGTATACACAGCCCTTTCTAAAACTACACAGAGAGATCAGGCTTTAAACCCTATCTTGTACTTCCGTCACTTAATATTTTATCTTGAATGTCTCTCTCCATGCATACCTATACATCACCCTCGTTCTTTAAAATAACTGTGTCATGTTCCACTCAATAAATGTACCGTAAGTCCTATAACTGATCTCTTCTGCAGTTTTTGTTTTTGCAATTGTGTCTGTAAGGAAAAGTCCTAGCAGAATTTCTGAATTAGTCTATGTGTGTTTTTTACTTAAATGTATTTTGTTGAACTACCCTCCCCAAAAGTTTGCATTAATTTACTTATTGGTATTTTATGAATTTGGATATGGTCTTGAAAACACGTATGTAAACACATTGTTTGAAATAGATTTTTTTAAACTAAATGTACTGGGGATATGGTTTATGTTTTGTCAGGGTCCATAACCCTTTTTGATCATTTTGGAAAAATGTGGACTTCCATCCTCCGGATGATGTGCGTTAAAGAAAGTGGACATATACACACATGTTTAAAGGAAATCCATCTATTGTAGGCTGAACAGTAGTTCTCAAAGATGACCACATCCTCATCCTTGATTTTTACCTAATGAGACTTGTCTCTCTTGGACTTTTGACATCTCCGAAAAAGATACTGAATTTGTGTTGCGTTAAGCTGCTTTTTATGGTCAATTGTTACAGCAGCAATAGGAAACTAATACACCATACATGTATCCCAGATGAGGCTCCAGCCATGTGGGAACTTGCTCTATTGGAATATATGAGAGCATAGCTTTAGAAAACAAAATAAAACAAAATCCTTTAGTACAGAGTAGTAGAAACTTGAGCTGGCTGCTCCATTTCACCTGTCCTCCCACTGGCATAGCGCCTAAGCATCTCCGTGGAATCCTCAGTGTTCCAAGAAGCAGATTAAAAACTACTCCTTTAGAAAATTAAATAAGCTTTCCTCCATGATTTAAGAATGTATATATAAATCATATCTTTTAAAAAAACACGTATTTTTTCAATTAGTATTTATTGGCATGTATTTTAGAGTAGCTACTATGCTAGACTACAGGACCCAGCTCTAACCAAGACAGACTTACCCCTGCCCTCACAGGTTATAGTATAGTAATGAAGGTAACCAATTTCAATGTAATGTGACAAATGTTTTGATGGGGAAAGACGAGGGAACTGTGTGGATGCACAGAAGAGGTACTGTCAGCAGTCTGATATAAGGAAGCTGTAACATATGGGGAAGGGACAAACAAGCTAAGACCAAGCAGAGTTACTCAGGAAAGAATGAGCCTGTGTAGCTGCAGAGGAAGGCCTGGGGTAAATAAGAGGCATGGCATGTGGAAAATCATTCTGATAGAAGGTACAGCATTTCTAAAGATATAGAAGTGAGAGAGTAGGGTAAATTTGGGAAACCACAGGTAGCTCAGCATGGCTGAAGCACAGAATGCCATAGAAAAATGGAAGGAAATGAGGCCGAAGCTCGTGAGGGGCCTTCCTGGTCCCAGGAAGGTATTTCCACATCAATCTCTTGTTCAGGCAAAGCCACCCAACAGGTCTAGGGTGGAGATCCATTCAAATTTAGCAGACTTACCCCGGCTAGAATGTGGGGCGCTGAGGAGAAGGCAGAACATTGGAGGCTATAGCAGGCATCAGGGCCAGAGCCATAATGGTGGTGGACATTGACCTAGGGCAATGACCTGAGATATTTAGGTCACATGCTTGACAGGGTCTGATGACGAGTGGATATGTGGGGGGTGTGGCAAGAAGAGAAAGGATTGCAGAAAGATACCCAGATTCCTGGCTTGACAAGGAACTCCAGAGGCTTCCATCCTGTAAGGGCTGAATTTGAGAACCAGTTAGGTTTTCTCTTGGGGAGTCTAGTAAGTCGGTGCGTAAATAGATCTGGAGCCCCAGAAAGTAATTTGGGAGAGAGATACAGAGATTTATGAGTTATTAGTTTATACTTGGTAAGTGTTAAGCAAAGTGAAGGGAGTGAATAAAATCTCCCAGGGAGAGGGTATGGGATGGGAAGAAGGTTTAGGACAGGATCCAGAAGAAAACAAATCTTAAGGAAGGAATGAAGGAAGAGATGTCCACCAAGAGGCTGAAAAGGAGCTGCCGGGGAAGGAGAAAGAAAGGCAACCAAGTGTGAGGCAGTGGTCAGCTGTGTCAAAGCAATGCCATGCAGGGCTTAAGAGAAATTGTTGCTAAAAATGTCTCTTGATTGTTCTACTGAACAGGGTCTTGAGCTAGAATAGTTCAGTAGTGTGATGATTGCAATGGACTGAAAAGTGATTGGGAATTTGTACTGGTGGGATGAGATGAAATTCAGCACACCGGTGGAAGGAGGAACCTCAGATGAGAGAAGGAAACCTGTGCCGTTGTAAAGGAAAGGAGGAAAAGATGGATGAATTTGTGTTTTCATAAAGGGAAAATTTAGGCATGTCTTCAAATATTAGAGAATGATTTTCTGGTACCTAAATTAGAAGACAGAGCAATTAGAACTCTTGAGTTGTCTCCTAGGACAGAGACAGGATGAATGAGGAAACTAAGGAGGAACTTGCCAACAATTATAGATACTCAAAATAGAATGCTTGTATTAGTAAATTGTTAGTTCTCAGTCACCTGTATGATTGCAGTGGAAACAATAGCTACTGTAAGAAAGAGTAAAGAATAAAATGGAGTGTGAAGGGAGAGTAGGAAAGAATTAACCAAATGCTTTCTAATACTCTCTTCTGTCCTTGACATTCAACTCTGTAAACTACAGCAAGCCTATTATATATTGAGTATTGCCCCTCAATTCTTTTTTGCTCGAGTACTGTCCAGTTGCTGTTAGTGAAAATTTCATCCTGTAGGCTCAGCCTCCAGATCCAGAGGCAGTTCCAAATATATCAGATCTAGGAACTGCATTGCCTCCAGTGTGGAGAATGGAATGAGTTTCTTGACCTATGCCTAGTTTCCAATGTGTCTGAGTTAAGCCACGTAGGTTCCTAAATGACCATGACACTCCAGCCTTTCCTCTTAATCATCATATCTGCTCATTACAACTGACCATCTTCTCATTTGTTACCGAGCACTTGCTATGTTCCAGGCATTGTGTTAGGTGCTGAATATATAATGATGAATGTACATTCCATAAGGAGACAGCGTTTTGTCTGAAAACATTTCAGTGATATATTTCTAGTGCCTAAAACAGTGGCTGGCACAATGCAAGTCTCAATAAATACTTGTTCAATGAATGACAGACTCTGTTTTTAAGTTGCTTGAATCTAATGTACAAGACAAGCATACAATACTGACCATTTCAGGAGAATGTTGCAAGTACAATTATGGGAAATTGCACAGCAGGTAAGGAGCACCTTCCTTGGCCTGGAATAATGATTTGTTTTCTGGTTCCCAACCAGCACTGGAGTCTAGCCTGACCTCAAATCTGACCACTAACCTGTACATATTTGCCATTCTTCTCTACCTGTACAGCTGAACCATATCACTCTACCCCAAACCACTGGCTGGGACCCTTGTGCAATCAAGCCACTGCCACAATCATGACCATGAATGGATATTGCTCCTAGTCAGAGGTAGAAATTACATCTAGCAGGTCATAGTTCTTAGAGAGGTATGTCAGTCCCAATTGTACCTTATTAGACATTGTACCTTGAACAGTTAGACAAGCTTTTAGAGGCCAAGTCATGCTGCCAAGACAGTGTCTCTAGCACTGGCTACCCTCCTGCCCCCTGTGCTGGCTGCCTTAGAATCCCAGTATGACTCACAGGGTGTTCAAGCAAATGCTCTAGGAATTAACAACCCAGCTGCTAGCCTAGATCATTCCCTCTCCTAAATGAAATACTACAGTACAGAAATGTTACCACAGAGAGTCGGGGACAGATATGATGGAAAGAGTATGACTCTGAGCCCCAGACAGCTTCTGTGCTTTTTTTGTATGATTTTGGACAAATCATTTAAGTTCTCTGATTCTCCATCTCTCTTTCCTTTTTAAATTTTTCTCTATTTTTTGAAAGATAGTTATTTATTTATTTATTTATTTTTGTTATATTTGTCACCATACAGTACATCCCCAGTTTTTGATGCAATGTTCCATGATTCATTACTTGCATATAACACCCAGGGCTCCATGCAATATGTGCTCTCCTTAATACCCATCACCGGCCTATCCCAATCCCCCACCCCCCTCCCCTCTGAAGCCCTCAGCTTGTTTCCCAGAGTCCACAGTCTCTCATGGTTCATTCCCCCTTCTGAAAGATTTTATTTTTAAATCTCTACAACCAATATGGGGCTCAAACTCACAACCCCGAGATTAAGAGTCTCATGCTCTACTGATTAAGCCAGCCAGGTGCCCCATACTTTTCTCTATTTTGACATACCAGATTCACAGAAAAGTTGCAAAAACAGTACAAAGCATTTACATATACGCTTCATCTAGATTCCCCCAATGTTAGTGGTCTCTAGCTACTTTACCCTTTTCTCAATCTCTGTGTATATTTGTGTATGCACGTACCATACATATCAATTTTTTTCTGAAATGACTAAGAATAATTTGCAGATACAATGCCCTCTTTCCCATAAGTACTTTAGTGAATATTTTCTACAAACAGGGAATTCTTTTGTTCGTTTTCAAACAAGGAATTCTATAATTATAGTACAATGATCAAAATCAGGAAATTAACATTGAAACACCAGTATTTTATAATCTATGGACCTTATTGAGATTTTGTCAATTGTCCCAGTAATGTTCTTTATAACACAAGAAAATCCCACATCGTGTATTTTATTTATTTTTTAAAAATGAAGTATAATTGAGATATAACACGATAGTAATTTCAGGTATACAACATGATTTGACATTTATATGTATTGTGAAACATTCACCATGTTAACTCTATTTACCATCTGTCACCACACACATTTACAACATTTTTTCTTGTGATGAGAACTTTAAAGATTTATTTTCCTTGAAACTTCTGAATTTGTGATACAATATTATTGACTATAGTCACCATGTTGTACATTACATCTCCATGACTTACTTATTCTACAGTTGGAAGTTTGTACTTCTTGATGGCCTTCACCCATTTCCCCCACCCTTCAACTCTCCTTCCCTCTGGCAACGACCAGTCTGTTCTCTGTATGTATGTCGTTTTGTTTTGTTTGCTCATTTGTTTTGTTTTTTCACATTCTAAATATAAGTGAAATCATATGGTACTTACCTTTCTTTGACTTATTTCACTTAGCAGAGTAACCTCAAGTTCCTCCATGTTGTCACAAATGGAAAGATCTCATTCTTTTTTATAGCTGAGTAATATTTTATTGTATGTGTATACCATACCTTCTTTATCCATTCGTCTATCAATGGACACTCGGATTGTTTTCATATCTTGACTATTGTAAGAATACAGCAATAAATATAGAGCGCATAGATCTCAAATTACTGTTTTCGTTTTCTTCAGGTAAATACCCAGAAGTGGAATTGCTAGACTGTATGTTATTTCTATTCTTAATTTTTTGAGGAAACTCCATACTGTTTGCCACTGCCACATCAACTTACATTCCCATCAACAGTACATGAAGCTTCCCTTTTCTCTACATCCTCACCAACACTTGTTATTTCTTGTCTTTTTGATTATAGCTATTCCAGGTGTAAGGTGATATTTCCTTGTGGTTTTGATTTGCATTGCCCTAATGATTAGTAATGTTGAGTATTTTTTTTATGTATCTGTATATCTTCCCTGGGAAAATGTCTATTCAGATCCTCTGCCCATTTTTTAATCAGATTGCTGTTTAAAAATATATATTTTTAAAAGATTTTATTTATTTATTTGACAGAGAGAGAGACAGCCAGCGAGAGAGGGAACACAGGCAGGGGGAGTGGGAGAGGAAGAAGCAGGCTCCCAGCGGAGGAGCCTGATGTGGGGCTCGATCCCAGAACGCCGGGATCACGCCCTGAGCTGAAGGCAGACGCTTAACGACTGCGCCACAGGCGCCCCTGCTGTTTAAAAAAATATTAAGTTGTATGAGTTCTTTATATATTTTGGATATTAACCCCTTGTTGGATATATGATTTGCAGATATTTTTTCCCATTCAGTAGGTTGCCTTTTTATTTTGTTGATGGTTTCCTTCTCTGTGAAGAAACTTTAGTCTGATGCAGTCCCATTTGTTTATTCTTGCTTTTTCTGGAGCCAGATCCAACAAAATATCACGAAGACCCATGCCAAGGAGATCACCACCTATGTTTTTTTCTAGGAGGTTTATGCTTTCAGGTCTTACATTCAAGTCTTTAATCCATTTTGAGTTAATTTTTGTGTAAGGTGTTAGACAGTGGTCTAGTTGCATTCTTTTGCGTGTGGCTGTCTAATTTTCCCAAAACCATTTATTAAAGAGACCGTCCTTTCCCTGTTGTGTTCCTTTGTTGTAAATTAATTGACCATATATGCATGGGTTTATTTCTGGGCTCCCTATTCTATTTCATTAATTTTTGTATCTGATTTTATGCCAATACTATATTGTTTTGAATACTATAGCTTTTAGTATAGTTTTAGACCAGCGAGGGTGATGCCTCCAGCTTTGTTTTTTTTGTTTTGTTTTGTTTTGTTTGTTTGTTTCTTCCTCAGGATTGCTTTCACTATCTGGGATCTACTGTGGTTCCATACAAATTTTAGATTGTTACATTTCTGTGAGAAATACCATTGAAGTTTTAATAGGAATTGCATTAAATCTGTAGATTGCTTTGGGTAATATTAACATTTTAATGATATTAATTATTTCAAATCATGAGAATGGCATATCTTCCCATTTATTTGTGTCTTCAAATTCTGTCCTGTAGTGTACCGGTCTTTCAGTGTACAGGTCTTTCATCAACTTGGTTAAATTTATTGCTGGATATTTTATTCCTTTTGATGCAGTTATAAAGGGGATTTGTTTTCTTAATTTCTCCTTCTGATAGTTCATTGTTAGGATATAAAAATAAAATAGAGTTTTGAATACTTATTTTGTACCCTACAATTCACTGAATTCATTGATTAGTTCTAGCCAATTTTTGGTGAAGTCCTCAGGGTTTTCTAGATTAAAATCAAGTCTCTACAAATAATGATAATTTTACTTCTTCCTTTTCAATTTAGATCCCTTTTGTTTCTTTTCCCTGCCAAATTGCCTACATCATGTCTTTTAAATCTCCTTTAAACATTTCTGAGTGTTTCTTTGAATTTTATGAAATTAGCATTTTGAGAAATACAGTCCAGTTATTTTGTAGAATGTACCTAAACTTTGGGTTTGTCTCTTGTACTCTTAAGACCAGTTCCAGATTATTCACTTGTGGCAGGAATGCCACAGAAGTGATTCTGGGTTCTTCCTAGTGTATCACAAAGGAGGTACATGTTACTAATTAGTCCCATTACTAGTAATGTTAACTTGGATCATTTGTCTAAGGTGGTATCTGCAAGTTTTCTCTATTGTAATTATATTCTACCCTTTGCAATTAAAGAAAGATCTGGTGGGGATATCTATTTCACCTTAAACTAGATGAATCAATTATTTTTATGATGGCTGGCAAATGGCAATTTAAAAATCCATCAATCCTTCTAGATTTATGAGTTGGCTTTCTCCTGTAAGGAAAAGTTTAGCTTTTTCCCGTTTGCTTGCTTGTTTTTTTTTTGTTGTTGTTGTTGTTGTTGTTATTGTTTTTGTTGTTGATTTTACTCATGAAATCTCATTTTGTTAATAGTGCATAATCCTTACATTTACTATCTTTATTTTGATACTCAAATTGTCCTGGATTTTGACAGTGGGAGCCCCTTCGGGCTGGCTCCTGTGTCTTTTTGATGACCCCATCCTCTTTTGGCACCACAAAAGGTTTCAGACATATCTTACTCTTTCTCTGATCTAGCCCTTAAGCAACCATTTCTCCCAAGGAATACTGTTTTAGTGAAGAATGGTGTTTAGAAAACAAGATCTGGGGGGCTTCTGGATGCCTCAGTCAGTTAAGCTTCTGCCTTCAGCTCAGGTCATTATCTCAGGGTCCTGGAATCGAGCCCCACATTTGGCTCCTTGTTCAGTGGGAAGTCTGCTTCTCCCTCTCCACCCTGCTCCTGCTCTCTCTCTCTTTCACTCAAACAAAATAAATAAGATCTTCAAAAAAAAAAAAAAGAGAGAAGAAAACAAGATCTGGTGCTAAGTTTGCTCATTGCTATTGTAGTTTCATTGCTTCTAGTCATCTTAGAGGATAGAACTGGGAGATATACACGCATGTATCACACACATGCATGCTCAGCTTTGTATATCATATACACATACACTGTGCATTTATATGCACAAAGACACGCACATATACATATACAGACCCATACATAGCTATATCCATTCCTATCTGCCTATTCATGTCTTCATGAGTTCACACTGATACCTACAGTTCCAGTCCCACACATAAGGGGTTTTTCTCTCATTTCCCTTCTGTATTTATCATTATCTTCTACAACAGTGAGAAATCTGGTTTTCACTATCAAAAATATATGTATTTATTTATTTGTTTGTTCAATCCTATAAAAAGTAATTTCAGAATTACTAACCTATGTTTCTGGGGGAAAAAGAAGCAACTCTGGTCACTAATTGCATGCTTATTTTTATACATGAAATTTATTGATATACTTTATTGAGATTGAGTTTGATTTATGAATTTGCATAGGGGACTGACATTTTCATAATGGTGAGCCTTAACCAACCAAGAATAAGAATGTTTCTCCACTTGTTCCAGTTTGTATTTATGTCTTTCAGGAGTGTTTAAAGTTTGCTCATACAGGTTTTGAACATGTATAGTTAAATCTATTCCCAAGTATTTTATCTTCTTCGTTGCTAATGTAAATGAGGTTTTCCCTAATAGTATCTTCTCTACTTATCATTTTTATAAATAATTGCTATTGATTTTTTTTTAAAGATTTTATTTATTTATTTGACAGAGAGAGAGAGACAGCCAGCGAGAGAGGGAACACAAGCAGGGGGAGTGGGAGAGGAAGAAACAGGCTCATAGCGGAGGAGCCCGATGTGGGGCTCGATCCCAGACCGCCGGGATCATGCCCTGAGCCGAAGGCAGACGCTTAACCGCTGTGCCACCCAGGCACCCCCTGCTATTGATTTTTATGTGTTAATTTTATAGCCTGCTATATTACTAAATTCTTTGATTGAGATTATCTTTAGTTGTCTAGGGTTTTCTAGGTATAAGATTGTAACATCTGAAAATAGAGACAATTTTATTTCTTCTCCAATTCTTAAACCTCTGATTTCTCTCATCTAATTGCTTGACTGACATTGCTGGCACAATGTTGATGGCAGTGGAAACAGTAGCCAACTTCTCTTTGTTTCTCTTCTTTAGTGTTTCCCCTTAAGATGCTGGCTTTGGGACAAAGGAATGTGTATTTTGTAATCTTAAGAAGATATTTATCAAATCCTATTTTTTGACTATTTTTATCAGGAAAAGGTGTTAATGGTCTTCAAGAGCTTTTTTTTTAACATCTATGGAGATAATGATAAATTTTTCTTCTTAAAAATTTTGAATGGCGTATTATACTAATAAATTCTCTACTTTTGAAACAACCTTGTATTCCTGAGGTAAATTTTACTTGGTTGTCTTATATTTTTTTAAATGTGTCTTTGGATTCTTTTTGCTAATATCCGGAACTTGTGCATCAATATTCATAAGTCATATTGGGTTACAATTTTCTCTTTTTGTACAGTCCTTCTTAGGATTAAGTGTTAATGTTATACTTGTTTCATAAAAAATTAGGATGTTCTCCTTCATTTTCAAAGCCCTGTAACATGCAACAGTGGAGCATTGGGACTATGTGATCTCTGAAGGTTTGGTAGTGTTTTTCAGCTCTCTAGCACAAAATGAGATCCGTTATAATATTTCCTTTCAGAGAGTTATGAAATCAATTGTTTTGATGAACTTGGAAATGCTTTACAAATAGCACATCACTAGCCATATGTTAATTATTATAATATGAGTAAGAACAAAGTGTAATGCAGAATGGGTAATTGAATCTGCCTCAGCTGGGAAAGAGATACTTAAGAAGGTTTCATAGAAAGTATCCCTTCGTGTAATTTCGAACTAGAAAGAGGATTTTGTTGAACTAAGGAGTAAATATTCTAGGTAGAAGAAAGAGCATAAGTAAAGACATTGAGGCTTATGATTATAAAATTTACCAATTTTGTGATATGCAGTAGTGACATAACAGTTGACACTTTTACATATAGTTTCTTTGATTCTAAGTAGGAGGTAGGGTGGGTGTTATCTCAGTCTTAAGGTCATAGAGGGCAATGACTTTACGGGTAAGTGACAGAGCCTAGCACAGGTCCTGGCACAGAGTGGGTGTTTAATAAGTATTTGGGGGCATTTTCTGATGAACAAAACCACAATAGAATGTTGTGGGGATTTTTTTTGTACTTCCTTCTGTTCCTCTATTATTGTGCATTTGGTAATTAAACAATCATTACCAATGTGTAGTATTATGTTATAATACCATATTGCCCATTCATTGTTTCATTTGTGTTTATATTTACAACTACACTGTAGCTTCCTTTGGTAGGTAGGCTACACATTTGCTGTTTAAACTTCTTATTTACAGACACCTAATTTTTCATTCTTGTATTCTATTTCCATCAAGTAGCTCATGGGTTCCAAGGGAAGCTGACACTCTTCTTCAACTCCCCTATTCTCCCATGGTGAGCTCAGATTGTCTTATGCCAAACAATACATCCCATTGCTCTGGCCACAGTGATTGGTTCAGGACACAATGTGAGCCAATAAGACCAGAGACTTCTGGGAAAGAAACATCCTTGCTCTGTCCCACTGTGTCTAACAAGGAAAAAGAGTAACCAAATAGGAAACATGAGGTGAAACCTGCCAAGAAAGAGCCTCTACAAGGAAGCAGATTAGAAAATAAAACTAAGACGCAGCCCACGGAATGGGAGAATATGTTTGCAAATAACACTACAGATAAAAGACTGGTATCCAAGATCTACAAAGAACTTCTCAAACTCAATACATGAGAAACAAATAAGCAAGTCATAAAATGGGCAGAAGATATGAACAGACACTTTTCCAATGAAGACATATAAATGGCTAACAGACACATGAAAAAACGTTCAAAATCATTAGCCATCAGGGAAATTCAAATCAAAACCACCTTGAGATACCACCTTACGCCAGTTAGAATGGCAAAAATTGACAAGGCAAGAAACAACAATTGTTGGAGAGGATGTGGAGAAAGGGGATCCCTCCTACATTGTTGGTGGGAATGCAAGTTGGTACAGCCACTCTGGAAAACAGTGTGAAGGTCCCTTAAAAAGTTAAAAATTGAGATACCCTATGATCCAGCAATTGCACTACTGGGTATTTACCCCAAAGATACAGATGTAGTGAAGAGAAGGGCCATATGCACCCCAATGTTCATAGCAGCATTGTCCACAATAGCTAAGTCATGGAAGGAGCCAAGATGCCCTTCAACAGATGACTGGATTAAGAAGATGTGGTCCATATACACAATGGAATATTACTCAGCTATCAAAAAGAACGATTTCTCAACATTTGCTGCAACATGGACGGCACTGGAGGAGATTATGCTAAGTGAAATAAGTCAAGCAGAGAAAGACAATTATCATATGGTTTCACTCATCCATGGAACATAAGAAGTAGGAAGATCAGTAGGAGAAGAAAGGGGTAAAGAAATGGGGGGTAATCAGAAGGGGGAATGAAGCATGAGAGACTATGGACTCTGAGAAACAAACTGAGGGCTTCAGAGGGGAGGGGGTGGGGGAATGGGATAGGCTGGTGATGGGTAGTAAGGAGGGCATGTATTGTATGGTGCACTGGGTGTTATACACAACTAATGAATCATGGAACTTTCCATCAAAAACCCGGGATGTACTGTATGGTGACTAACATAATATAATAAAAAAATATTATTATTAAAAAAAAGAAAACAGAGACCAATAAACTAAATGTTTAAGCCTTACCTGAAGTCAGCTTAGTTCTAGATTTTTCAAACATGAGTCAATAAACTAAATGTTTAAGCCTTACCTGAAGTCAGCTTAGTTCTAGATTTTTCAAACATGAGTCAATAAATGATAATTTCCTTTGTGACTAGAAGAATTCATTTGTAGGGAAAATATCAGTTAATAACCATGAAAATGAATTCACATGACCAGTCCAAATGACAAAGCCAAAACTTTGTACCACTTCTCCAATCCTTTTCACTATATAAGTAGGAGCACAAAAAAGAAAAATGAACATTTTAATTTAAACTTTCATAAAATTATCAAATCAGATTCAGTTTGGATTTTATAAGTAATAGGAAAATACCCAAGTCTTTATACATCCTTATATTTCATTTATACAAATACATCCTGTAAAAATTGAAGTGTGTTTAACTCTGGCTTCATAGGACTAAACAACAAATTTGTCCTCATAGCCAAGAAGAATCACATTATGATGACTGAGCTTCACATGATGATGATGAATTTCACCTACGTTTATTTTAAACAATATGACATACAATCTATCTTGTTTGTGCCATTATATTTTGAAGCTACATTTGCAACAGAAATTCCTAAGGATTAGAATCTTCAGTAAGTTTATGACATTAGTAAGTTTTCAAATTATGACAGACCTCTGCGAATTGTCTTTTTATTATAATAGTTTGATCATTCATTATTAACTTTAGATTCACAAGCAACATAAGAAAAGCTCTTTGAAATAGGCTACCTGTGACTTAACTTCATATGCCCAGTCACCAAGTATTTCCATTTGAAAATCCTATTTTCATCAACCTCATAAATTTAGTCATTAAAGAACTTCAATTAAGCATGTGCAGTGTCTTGTGCAGGCTCTCAACATCATTCTCCATGGAGTACAATTAACAGGAAAATGGAGAGGACTAAGTGTTGGCCAGGATGTAGGGGCAGAGTCACTCATATGTTGCTAATGGAAGTGCAAATTGACTTTGATGTGCCATTTGGCCATGTCAAGTAAAATTGAAAATAGACTTTGATTATATCAAAGTTTTATTTTAGGCATTTTCTCATTTAGTAAGAAGTTATGTTTTATAACTATTTTAAATAAATTTTTCTTGATTTCTAATATTGTTGGACATCTTTTCATAGGCATAATGACTTTCTTTTCTTTTTCTTAATTTCCAGTTTATATTCTTTGTTCCCCTTTTTTGGGGGGTTACTTGTATTTTCTTCCTTTTTTTCTTTTCTTTTCTTTTTTCTTTTTCTTTCTTTCTTTCTTCTTTTTTTTTTTAAGTAGGCTCCATGCCCAGTGTGGAGCCCAATGAAGGCTTAAACTCACGACCCTGAGATCAAGACCTCAGCTGAGCTGAGGTCACAAGTCAGATACTTAACCAACTAAACCACCCAGATGCCCCTAAGTTGCTTGTATTTTCTTATTTAAATGTAAAAATGCTTTCTGTATTCAGGATACTATGTAAACTGCAAGTAACTTCACATTGCATTATTTATCTTACTAAACACGTCTCTGGAGACAAGGGAAACAAAAGCAAAAATGAACTATTGGGACCTCATGAAGATAAAAAGCTTCTGGGACATTTGGGCATTCAGTTGGTTAAGTGTCTGACTTTCGTTCAGGTCATGATCACGGGGTCCTGAGATTGAGCCCCTCATTGGGCTCCCTACTCAACGGAGAGCCTGCTTCTCCCTTTCCCTCTGCTGCTCCTCCTGATTGTGCTCTCTTCCCTGCGTGCTCTATCTCTCAAATAAATTAATAAAATATTTTTTAAAAGATAAAAATTTTCTGCACAACATAGGAAACAATCAACAAAACTAAAAGGCAACCCATGGAATGGGAGAAAATATTTGCAAATGACATATCAGATAAAGGGCTAGTACCCAAAATCTATAAAGAACTTATCAAACTCAACACCCCCAAAATAAAAAATCCAATTAAGAAATGCGCAGAAGACATGAACAGACATTTATCCAAAGAAGATATACAAATGGCTAACAGACACATGAAAAAATGCTCAACATCACTCATCATCAGGGAAATACAAATTAAAATCACACTAAGATACCACCTTACGCCAGTTAGAATGGCAAAAATTGACAAGGCAAGAAACAACAATTGCTGGAGAGGATGTGGAGAAAGGGGATCCCTCCTACATTGTTGGTGGGAATGCAAGTTGGTACAGCCACTCTGGAAAACACTATGGAGGTTCCTCAAGAAGTTAAATAGAACTACCCTATGACCCAGCAATTGCACTGCTAGGTATTTATCCAAAGGATAAAAAAATAGTGATTCGAAGGGCCACATGTACCCCAATGTTTATAGCAACACTATCCGCCATAACCAAAACATGAAAAAAGCCCAAATGTCTGTCAACTGATGAATGGGTAAAGAAGATGTGGTATATATACATACAATGGAACATTACTCAGCCATCAAAAAGAATGAAATCTTGCCATTTGCAGTAATGTGGATGGAGTTAGATGTATTATGCTGAATGAAATAAATCAGTTAGAGAAAGACAAAACAGATGAACATAGGGGAGGGGAAGGAAAAATAAAATAAGATAAAGACAAAAGGAGGCAAACTACAAGAGACTCTTAAACATAGGGAACAAACACAGTTGCTAGAGGGAAGGTGTGTGGGCGGAAAGGGGAATTTTAGTGCTTTTTTAATGCACGTCATACTTTTACAAATTTTACACATAATTGTTTGGTTTTATTCCTGATAACCTAAGATTTTATTATTATTTTATTTATTTGTTTATTTATTTATTTATTTAGAGGTTGGGGGAGGAGAATTAGGGGACTAGGGAGGAGGAGAATCTTAAGCAGGCTCCATGCCCAGCACAGAGCCCGATGTGGAGCTCTATCTCACAACCCTGAGATCACAACCTGAGCAGGAATCAAGAGTGGGATGCCTAACTGACTAAGCCACCCAGGTGCCCTGATTTTATTGCTACTTTAATTAAGATCTTTATTTGAGATATTTTCTAATTGGCTCTTGGATAGGAATACTATGAATTTTTTTTATGTTTATCTTGTTTCCCACAACTTTGCTATATTCTTTCCATGGTTCTAATGGAGCTCTGTGGCTCCTAAAAATGAAAAGTTTTCACTCACTTCAGGTTCTTGGGGGTATCACAAATGACACCCTGGGTAATTGGAATGGGGGAAGTAGATTATCCCTTTCATGGGACTGAGACAAGGAGGCAAGCCAAGGCCTTTAGGAGGTCCTGTACCTACAGAAACACCTATGATAACTGCCCATTCTAGGTAAAGTGAAGCTGTTGGTATGGAAGGCAACTGAATTTGTGTCACATCTACCCATGACATTTGCCAACCTAGATCGTCAAAGGCAGCTTGTGCAAAGCTCTGCACTTGGTGCTAACATCCTCCTTTATGACTGGAATTTTCCACGGTGGCTGAGATCTGCTGCTGGCTTTGGCACAAATCTTCCTGGCATTTGCCAAGACCAGAAGCAGGCATTAATCTGCTTGCAAAAGAATAATCTTGCCCAAAAACCTGGTACAGAAGGATGGAATAAAGAAGGGAAGAATAATAGTCAACTCATTGGATCAAATAAAGGTAACAATGCCACACTGGAAGGATGCTACCCGAAACATCAGAAAACCCACCTTCATCCTTGTGTCTGTCTATAAGCAAGTTCCTGTGTCAGTGCCTTGTCAACAATGATATGTTGTATGCAGTGCTTAACATAGCGTATCATACTGTAGTAATCAGAAAACCTCACCGTTTTTCAGAAGTTTTACAAGGGACCAAATACTAATTTTTCTGCCTAGTGCCAGCCCTCGTTCTACTAATATCTTGGTCATCTTATTACAGTACTTTTCTAGAAAGAGATGCCTATAATTTACAGCCAGGTACCACTGACACACTCATTACAAGACTTGCTGACTACTTTGGATTGCCCGAAAATAAAACCACAAGTCCAACTTGATAGCTCCTTTAGAAATCTTAATTTACTAAAATCTTTTTTAGTGTCAAATAAAAGACTGAAAATATCTAATCTAAAAAGACTATAAGAGCAGCAAATTAAGAAAATGTTATAAAACATTTTTGGGGAAAGCAAAAAGGGTAGTTATTACAACGGGATCAAATACATTTGACAGTCTCTTCTGGAAACAACCAGTTAAAACCTAAATTATTCTCAGAGCTAATTTAAGTTCTCAAACCATTCAAGATATAGAATGATGCACAGTGGTGAAAGCCACTGTGACCATAAAAATAGTTACGTAATATGGTATGCAATCCCTATGCAGTCCAATTCCTCGTCCAATTCCTATGCAGTTTTTTCCATGACTCCATTAATCCGATTGGAAGCTGATAGTTTTACTACTACTAAATTGCTCCTCATGGTCTGAAAACATGGTATTAGTTATCCAGGGGAAGATCAAGAGGCCTTTAAAAGGAAGGGAAAGGAGAGCTAAGTTTCTAGATTACAAATTTCTGATTTTTTTTTTTAAAGCATGGCCAGCACAGTTCCACATTTAAGAGTTGTTGATCCTAGACACTCATGAAAGGAAAAAAAAATTAAATTTCAGACATAGCTCCAAGATAAAAGTTACATTTTTTATATGAAAGAAGATAAAGGCACCAACACATTGTTTATTACTGAACAATGTACACACAGCCTTTGGGCATACTGGCCTGGATGACAATCTCTGGGTTTTCTGTACTTTTTCCTTTGGTTCATCCTGAGTTCCAGCAAACTGGGCTGGGCTCCATTCCTAGTCCCACTTAGGCTGTGCTCACTTTACAGTCCTCTGAAGAATGTAGCTCATGATGGAAAATGACTTTTCACAAGCCACTTCAAGATTTCTCGGCTGCTGCTGTGTTCATGCCAGGCCATGGCAGAGAACATATTCTCCCTGACACCAAGACAGTGTCCGGTTTGTACATCTCCATCTGTTACTGTGGAACTGATGGGTTTTTTAATCCTCTGATTTCCCAGTGCAATCAAACAATTGATTACCAGAGAATGGGGGACAGCAGATCTAGTGATGACCATGAAAGGAAGCATGTGCTTTACCTCTAATACATCTTTTTGTGAATGGATCTTTCTACTCTTTGTAATAGCTTAAAACTCAGCCTGATTGGGGTGCCTGGGTGGCTCAGCTGGTTAAGCATTGCTCTTGATTTTCGGCTCAGGTCATGATCTCAGGGTCTTGAGATCGATCCCCACGTGGGGCTCCACGTTCAGGGGGTGTCTGCTTCTCTCCCTCTCCCTCTGCCCTTCTCCTTGCTCACGCATGTGTGCGTGCTCTCTCTCTCTCTAATAAATAAATAAATCTTTTTTAAAAAAGAAAACAAAAAAACCTCAGCCTGATTGGCAGTTATAATATCTGCAGATGGTACTATTCTCCCCTTGTAAATGGGAAGGAGAGCCTTGAGATCTACATTGTCCAATACAGCAGCCACTAGTTTAAATTTAAAATAATTAAAATTAGGGGCACCTGGGTGGCACAGTCATTAAGCGTCTGCCTGCGGCTCAGGGCGTGATTCCAGCGTTCTGGGATCGAGCCCCACATCAGGCTCCTCTGCTAGGAGCCTGCTTCTTCCTCTTCCACTCCCCCTGCTTGTGTTCCCTCTCTCGCTGGCTGTCTCTGTCAAATAAATAATAAAATTAAAAAAAATTAATTAAAATTAAATTTAAAAAAATTCAGTGCCTAAATCACAGTAGGTATATTCGAGAGCTCAATAGCCACATGTAGCCAGTGGCTACTGTACAGGACAGCACTGATCTAGAATGTTCCACGAACATGGAAATGGAAATGTTTGTCGTAGCAGGAAGTTGTTGGAGAGAACTGTTCTGAAACATACACAGAGTATTTCCTTTTCAGCAGCAAAATTTGGCCCTAAGAAGAGATTTGATGTCTTTTGACAAGGTAAAGATTTTGCAAAGTCATTTGGGAGAGTTTAGGGTGATAACCTGTAGGGACATGTCAGGAGAACAAAGGATAGCTGTTCTTCAAGTAACAATAAGGATTTTATTTTGGTTACTCATATATATTCACTGTGGTCAGAACCTGACTGGCGTATAGGGCATTTTTAGAGGCTATGTGGAGAGAAGGTGAGGAAGAAAGAGAGACCTGGTCATTGGCAGCAGATAGGGAAGAGAGCCAGGATGTCTAATGAGGAGATGAGTAAGTGTGCTGCGATGAGAGAAATACAACCCTCTTCTTCATCCCCCCCCCCCAAAATCTTGTATAAAGTACACATTACTCTCCAATACCTTGGGAGTTGAAAATGTTTTTCTAAGTCTACTCTAACATGAGTATAGTGAAGGTGTAATGTATCCAATTATGTTCAGCTTAAACATTTTATTCCCTTGATACTAGGTATTCTCTTTCTCCAAGGGCAATCTGTGCATGTCTTTTCCTTTTGACACTAAAGTCTTTGGCTGGATTAGTACAACGATCAATCCCATCCCAGGTGTGCCAGTGTTGGACACGTTCCCAGAGTCTTCCAACACGCAACTAATTTGAAATGAACTTTTTTTCTTCCTCATTTAACAGATATGTTATGTGCACATGATATGTGTGATACATCCCAAATCCTATTCTAGGAGCTGGCTATATGACATTGAGCAAACCATATCCCTGTTATCAAATAGCTTAAATCTCCTCTTTTACGTCCTCTCATCTACCCAGCAGCAGTTAAAGACATAACAAGTACTAAGTATGTTGCTTTACCTGCATTGCATTTGATCATTTCTAGTGCCAAGCATGACAATCCCAGAACCTAGCAAAGTATTTGTGGGCAGATTAGATGAAAGGATAGATGGCTGTGTAACTGGTGTCCTATACACAGTAGGCATTTGATCTATATTTGTTGTTAAAGGCTACTTCAGAAGTAGGATGCAATTAAATTCCTCTAAATTAGAACTGGCTTACTGGCCATCTTAATTTAGGTCTCAATGACAGAAATCATTTTGTTGTAATAACAGGCATTCAAATGCATTGTAAAAATATCATTTTAATAGACACATACTAATGGTGTAAAAATGAAAATTTGGGGGTTGGAGGAGTATAGCAAAATAGGGACTATAGTAAAATAGGTACTGTGTAGGAGGCGTATAGTAAAATAGACACATATTAATAGTGTAAAAATGACAATTTTTGTGTTGGAGGAGTTAGTAAAATAGGGCTTTTGGTGGGAGAATAAATAGGTTCAAACTTTCTGAATGGCAATTTGGAAATATTTTTCAGTAATTCAAAGACATTTATACCATATGACCTAATAATTTCACTTCTAGTGACCTATTTAAAGAAATATCTGTGAATGCAAGTGAAGGTCTATCTATTTACTTAATTTGAGAAAGAATTATAAAGAACTTAAGCATCAATAATAAAGAAACGGCTGTTGGGGCACCTGGGTGGCTCAGTCAGTTAAGTGTCTGCCTTCAGCTCAGCTCATGATCCCAGCGTCCTAGGATCAAGCCCTGAGTGGGGCTCCCTGCTCAGCTGGAAGTCTGCTCCTCCCTCTCTCTCTGCCCCCCCACCCCCGGCTCATGCTCTCTCTCTGTCTTACTCAAATAAGTAAATAAAATTTTAAAAAAAGAAATGGCTATGTAAGTTTTTATTCACTTAGATTGCCACGCATACACATAAACACACAAATGCCAACTTGAGATTATGAATTAACTTTATTTTCTTTTTTAAACTTTTTATCTTTTCCTATTTTGAACAATAAATAATATATTACAGCGATAATTTCTAAGAGTGTTAATACATAAGAGATATACAGGAATAGTAAGAGATTTGAGCTCAGTTTTAAATAACTATGATACCAGCTAGATTAACAAACTGATATTTGGTGCAGGTTTAATTTAAGGTAATTATTGGAGTGATATTTTTAACTCCTTCCTGTTTGAATTATTGGTCATATGGGAGAGAGTGAATATCCTACTCTGTTTTTAAGGATGCTTTGGAACTCTTGTTACTGAAATACCAGAATATTTAGATAGAATAAAAGAAAATCTAAAAGAAATCAGTAAGGTAAGTAAAACGTGATACTCGGAAAAGTTGTAACTTTATTGTCTTCGATTAAAAATGTGAAACCTTCTCAAATTTTTACATCTTTTATGAAGCCTTTCTCTGCAGTGGAAAATTTCTGTAGAAGAATTACATTATCGTCATATGAACCAAATTGTATTTCTTCCCTTTTCTGAAATTTTTACCGCAACCATATCTATGGATACTCTTGTTATAGATTTATTACCTAGCAGTTCGGGTTTCCAAAGTTTATAGAGCCACAACTTTAGGAAATGCCTTTGTTTTTCCTTAGGATGTTTGTCATAAAATTCTCTATCTCATAGTATATTTGCTCACATTTTTTTTAAATAAAATTATTTATTTATTTATTTATTTATTTATTTAGAGAAGGAGAGGGGAAGAGGAGCAGGAGAGCAGAGGGAGAGAGAGAATCTTAAGCAGGCTCCATGGCCAGTGCAGAGCCTGACGTGGAGCTCAATCTCATGACCCTGAGATTATGACCCTGCACTCATGAACCTGAGCTGAAATCAAAAGTCAGATGTTTAACCTACTGAGCCACCCAGGTGCCCCTGTTCACATTTCTATAGAATAATCCCTACACTCTTTAGAGTGATAGCAAACACCTTTTGAAATGATCAATTCAGCTACTGGGTTACATTAGCTTAACAAAGACCATTAAATTGTAGATAGGAGTCTAATCTTTACACTAGACCTATGAAAATAGTCCTTACACGTATATTTTGGGATCATTGTCAGCAAAAGTAAAGATATTGTTCATTCATTTGGGAAATAATTCTTTTAAATAAAACATTGTTAAAGGAATATGCTAATTGATTAACATTATACCACAGTGGTATAATAACTAACTGTCAAGGATATTTCTGGAAAGGTTATGCATGACATAAAAGTATTACCTTTTAAAAAAATATGTAAGTAATTTCAGTCCTGCCTGAAAAATATGCATCAAAATACTGGGTAGGATTCCATCTTCTTATGATTCTGTGAGGGACGCTGGAAAAGTATGTTAAATGGGCATGACTCTTGGTCTTTGAGTTAATATACAGTTCAAAGCAATAAAAGCTAAAGTGAATATTTAGTTGCTACGTCTGATATACAATATATTTAAGCTAAAATATGTACTCTAATTGTACTTTTAATTTTTGTGTGTCAAGTGGTGTCATCAAATAGATAATGATAATCATTTTAATGAGTAAGAGAAGAAAATCACAGATTATTCTTGTGATCAGGAGGAAAAAAAAATAAAGAGAAGGATTCACACAATAGTAATTACCTGAGCAGATGGATTCCTAATCCTAGAAATAAACATGCTAATTAAGCTACACTACAGAATGAAAGATATTATGGTCTTTGGAGTCTGGAGAGATTGTTATTCTAATTTACTAGTGTAACTTAGTTCTCCATATATTAAAAAGTACTTAATCAACCAAATCTTTTTTTAATTATCAAATGTATTTAGGCAGTTTTAATGTTTCTGTAAATGTCTTCCATGTGTGAGTTTCTATAGGGTCAGACTTTCTCATCAGTGATTCACAGTTTCTTTGATACTTGTATTTTTCATAGAGCAGGACTGAGTTTTGTCATATATCTACCAAGACACTCTTTGCTGTATGCTGTCAGTGGGGTTTTAGTTGGAGAATCAAAGATCATAAAGCTGACCTGTTCATAGCTATCCTATGCTGCCTTCCTTTAAAGATGAAAGAAAGTCTTTATTCATAACAGGAATTTGCAATCCTTTGACTGATTTAGATGGGCTACATATTTTGCCATTCCTATGACTAAATATTTTGGAGGAAAGTAATGGGAAGATTGAGGATAATGGATGGAAGACAAAAGTTTGTGGAAATAAAAGAAAGAAGCAAGGAAGAAAGTATCACTTTCATACTTGCATGTGCATGAGAAGTTTGAATTATCTAACCAGTAACTGATCAACACAAAGTAGTTTCTGGAAGGTTACCTGAAATACATATAATTAGCATGACATTTCTTACTGTCTGGATGCAAATCTTTATGGAAGACATAGATTTTTTTTAAGATTTTATTTTTATGTAATCCCTACAACCAACGCGGGGCTCGAACCCACAACCCCAAGATCAAGAGTCACACACTCCACTGAATGAGACAGCCAGGCACCCCAAAAGAAATAGATTTTTAGAGTAAAAAGAGTCATCTAGGAAAAAATTTCAGAGCTGGTTTAATTAAGTTTCTAATTGTTTCCCAAAATGTTTGTGTGGGGGAATATACGGATGGAAGGGAAGAGGTGTATGTCACTTGCCTATCCCTTTTCTTATATTTATATTTTAGTTATAACCATGGTATGCACTTCTTTTATATCAAAAGATATTTTAACTACATTTAAAAGTGGTAAATATTTAAGACAATTATGTTAGTGTAACTGGCCTCATTTTAATCTAATTCAACAAACATTTATTGAATAAACATAGGACTGGCAGTACAGAGCTATATAACTTTAAAAAATATCTGGTCCCAACCACTTAGACCTTGTTACTCAAACTGTGGTCCATGGACCAGGAGCACAGGTATTTTCCAGGAATTGTTAGATACCTGGGTGGCTCAGTTGGTTAACCGCCCGGCTCTTGGTTTTGGCTCAGGTCATGGTCTCAGGATCCTGGGATCCAGCCCCGCACTGGGCTCCATGCTTAGCACGGAGTTGGCTTGAGGATTCTCTCCCTTTTCCTCTGCCCCTCCCCCGTGCTCTCTCTCTGTCTAAAATAAATAAATAAACCTTAAAAAAATATTTACAGAATTTTAGGCTCCATCCCAGCCTCTCTAAACCAAAATCTACATTGTTAACAAGTTTTCCAGGTGATTCAAATGCATACTAAATTTTGAGAAGCACTATGTTAGAAAGCATAGTCTAAGGAAAGAAATAGACATTAATATTTTTAAAAAGGCAATAATTATACAAGAAATATGCTACCACAGAAACAAATACTGTGGGCCAGTAATAGAATCTAATTCTGCTTATAGAGATTTGTAAGAGTTTTAACTCCACTCTCTGCTATGTTCTACTTTCCACGTGATACATCAGCATTTTCTAAAGTGTGTCCCTGGGTCAAATACATCTGAGAAATGGTGCGTAATCTATACCACTGCTTTGAGATGCCCTGTTCACAATAATATGTTAAAGATTCTGAGAAGTCCTGAAACACATGTCTGTTTTACATAAACCCAGGAATCCACAAATACACTTACACGTGCAACTTTTTTTCCTTGCGTGGTACTATTAACATATTACAGAACTCGTGTGCTGTGGAACACACTTTGGTAAACATTGCATTTTATGAGTTGGCAACATTTTGCTCATGAATACCTTACTAGGATTCTTCTGCTTCCCACTAACATCTCTTTTTCTTTTTATAGTTATAAAGTATCTAGAATAAATTCAACCTTGAATATAGGTGTGAACAAAAAAAATACAATTTAGCTCCGACACAATGTATATAATAATATAGAAAGTCTGAGGCAAATTAATTCAGCTGTTCTGTTAAAACTCACCCAGATCTGGATAGATAAAGTTGTCTTTGAACAAACAGTATGAGAAAGCCTAGCCTCCACATATCATTCAAATTAAGCCGGATCCTGTAAGTAATGAAAGTTTTGGTTAACTACCAATAATGAATAATTCATTGGTGAGATTATGAATAAGAACAATTGTCATGACTAAAATAATGTTCCTGAAACTGACATAGCATTTGAAATAGGGTAGTTTACAGATTCAGCTAAGAGACAGTAGGTATACATTCTGTGCTGATAAATTGTTGAAATTCAAAACTTCCTTCAGGGAATCGATGCGTGGTTCTGTCAAATTAATAGTAAGGAGCTCTTAAAACTCAGAAATTCAAAGGCAATGGAGTCAAAGCACATGCCAAGGATTTTACAATTCTCAATTCTTTCAGCTCTTCAGACTTGCCATTTGTTTGTATTGTTGCTATTTAAAAATATTTTATAAGGTATTTTCTCTCTAATTATAAAAGGGAGATATGCTCTCCTCGAACTTGGAAAATATTTTTTAGTATAGAAAAGATTTTGAAAACAGAAGTCTACCTACCTGAGCAATTTGGTTATATGAGAATGCCTTCAGCTCTGATTTCATTGGCCCAATGATTCTTGTTTGTTTTAAAATATTGCTCCAGCCTAACAGGGCTTTCATAAATCTGTTATTCCTTGTATGGCGGTAACAGTATGACTCCCATGAAAGGTAAAGGTCCCTGAGGGAAGAGCCCTTAGCGGATCAGAGGCTTGGCAGGCCTGCACAACTTCCTCAGAGATGCGCATATGGTACAAACCAGGAGATAGAATTTCCAAGATGCTTAGCCTCTATTCTTTTGTCTCTAAATTTTTTAACTCAAAGAAAATCAAAGAAGGTTACCTCAAACATCATTTGACAACTGTTCTCTGCGTAATCCAACCCTAGTTCTTAAAACTGAAATGGTGACCCAACTATTTTAGCAAATTCTATTGGCCATTCCAGTATGCCGACACTGACTCTCCTTGTCACCAAGGTAACTGAATTGCCTAGGGCTTAGTAAATTTTGTGGGATTGTGAAGAAAATCCAAGGGATAAGTTGTTTTTTTTCCACAGAGAGAAAAGATCATCTCTACTTATACTGATAGCACGTCTTTCAGGTATCTTCTTTCTGATTCACTAAAAATGTGCATTTTTTAAATGTTTTTTTTTATTATATTATGTTAGTCACCATACAGTACATCCCTGGTTTCTGATGTAAAGTTTGATGATTCATTAGTTGCGTATAACACCCAGTGCACCATGCAATAGCATTTTTTGAAAGTGTCATGCAAAATAAAATATCAGTACTTTCTACATGTGTTTTCTGTATGAACCAAACAATGTTGGAAAAGAGTACACACTAAGACTTAATGGATATGTAAGAGAAGTGGAAAATTAACCTGTAGTGAAGGGAGCTAATGAGTAATATAAATAATACTGATACTATAAACAGATAACTGGACTTTGGGGAAAACAAGATGGTAAAATGCTGCATTTCCATTTCTCATCATTAAGTATGACCATACTTAAATAAAAACCATTGCCAAATTTACTGAAAGGGGGAAATGTAAAAATATTTGTAGTCAATACCTAGCTTAAGCCAAAGGAAAAGCTTTAGAAAAGTCCACTTTAACTTGGCTAGTTTTCTTACTAGATGTATAATTGATGAATTCAGTTGCTCTATTTGTGGGAAGAAAAAAGTAAATGAAATGAAATCGTGCTACTGTAAAAATAGTAATGCCATTCATGTTGAAAGAGAACGAAAAGAATATATCACAAATATATATCCGGTGTTTTATTCCATGTAATTTTAGAATGATGAACCCTTTGAGCAGTCTTCTAGTCCAATCACCTGACCCACATAAAAAATATGTTGATGCCCCACTATATTTATAAATATGTATGTGGAACATAATACATACACATATGTGTATAATATATATAGGTATCATGCGTATATACCTAAAGCAGCCCACCAATGTGATGTCAGGGGGAACTCCAACATAAGTGAAAAAGAAAAAAAAAGAGTTTACTCATTTTTAAAATATGTGTTATTTTTTACACATGAAGAAATACTTCTGTTTGGTCAGATCATATCCACAAGACAAAGAGAAATTTTATTCACATTCATGAAATCAGGTCGTCCCAAAGCTGTACTTAGATCATAGTTGATGAGGTCATTTATTAAATCAGATGCCTGAAACTCGTCTTCTAGAAAAGATGTTAGGTTCTTGGGTCAGCTCACAGAATTGATTTGAGTGTTATATAACAGAGACGGTCCTAAGGCCATCCCGAATCCTCGATACCTGACTTTCTCTGGAGTTCTGAGCCGCTTCACTCTGAACTCATGTCTATTCAGCAGTATTTCTTAAGTACTTTCTATGTGTCATGTGTTAGATAATTACCTTGTAACTTTTCTGGGTCCAGAACCTATTGCTTATCTCAACCTTAAAGATTCAGCCACCCTATGCCCCAGAGCCCTTTTGCAAATATCCCATGGCTGTCTTCCATGTAAACTTAAGCCCCAAAGTAAAATAGAGAATTTGAAATATGCGGTTTAGTGGTTCTGAAAGTTACTAAGGAAGGGTGTGTCTGGGGACAAAGAGATTGATATACTAGCATTCTCTAATAACAGTGATGCTAGGATGTAACAATTCATTTGGAAATTGTGAATTCTTAAATTGGAGACTGATGAAGCCATTAATAGATCACAGCACTGAGAAAAAAATGAGTAATTTAAGTTGCTAATAAATACTAATAACTTTGAATTATAACTTGTGGTTGATTCCCACCCATCCTTTGACTAGTATCTTTTTTTAATAATGGAAGATGGGAAGGGAGAAATAATAGAAGAGTAAATTTTGAACGGATGGATGAAGGAATGGATGAAACTTTCATTTACTGAGTAATTATTATATGCTTAAACACTATGTCAGACAATTTCTCATTCTGGTTGAAATATCCCTAGATCTCCCTGCTCCATAAAGGAGGCAACTAATGTGAATGATGTTTTGATTTCCTTTAAGACTACACACCTCATAAAAAGGTAGGACTGAAATTTGAATCCATTTTCTGTTGACTCCAGAGATCACAGGTAGAAATAAAACCCCTTAGTTTAAGAATGCAGTATTCTTGGTAAAATAACTATTGTTGGGAAGTTTGCAAGCCTGCCGTGGTGGGTTTCCTCAGGGGCCAGTTCCCAGTCTGGTCAATTTCTGCCTCAAGGAAGGGTTTTGGAAGAAAAGTATTCTGAATGGAGGCAAACCCTGTACAAGCTGATGACACGCTGAACATTAGAGGAGAATAGGAAACATCAAATTTCAGTACAGTTTTGAATCAGAAGATTCAAAACCTCTCCCAGGAAGTGATAAAAGAACTTAGTGGTGGAGGAAAAATGAGGGGTGGGGGGAGAATCAGCACCATAAGTTTTTATGATTAAGCCATCAGAGGACAATACACATATAACAACGTTTTACTCTTGAGAAGCAATTTAGGTACAAACGCAGATTTAATATATTTTCTTTGTTTCCTTTATTTTAATTTGCTTACCAGTGGAAGTGATGACAACATGAAGAATAGTTACTGAAATAGCATAATCCCAGACCCATTCTTCTACAACCAGAGCGAAAAGCAATCCGCAAAGTAGGTGACCTGTGTTGAGACTAGAAGAACTGCAAATAGAATGAAGAATATAATTATTTGGAACTAGAAAAACTAAGAATTTTGGAACACAATTAGTAACAGGACCATTACAACTTACTCTGTGAAGAAATTTTGGTTAAGAATTTTCAAAATATCCCATGTCTTAACAGTCCTCAAATTTGGTTAAGAACTTTTTAACATATTCTGTCTCTTAATAATCCTTTGACTTATAGAAAAATAACAGTATATAATTTGTTTCACATTCTTTGTCCTTATGATTTTAAAGGTAAAATACAATAAAGAAAAGTTACCATGTAACCAATACATGCTGATCTGTAATTGGATTGCAACTGTCTGTTTAAGATGTAGTAAAAACTAATGAAAAATCAGTTCTGAGTTTTCAGAAATGAACAAAAGAAATATGAGTTATAACATTTCTTTGCTCCTAATTATTGCCTTACTTGGAAATGAGTTCCTTCATGTCTTTGTAATAAAATGGCATGTTCAGATCGTCATCTGGGACACATAACCAATAACCATGGATGAAAGGAAGCCTCCTAAATGATTTGTGTGGATGGAAGCACTCTTCTAAATGCCCCCAATTGTCTCAGAGGGGTCTCCCCAAACATGTATAAAGAGCTGGTTATTTATAGGTTAGGACTGCAAACCTCTAAGAGCCTTGAATGTGTGAAGGGTCAACTTTTTGCCTCTTGTCTTTGATACGGATGTTTAAGACTATAGTGGTTTCGAAGGAGAGATCCATCAAACATATGTGACAAATAAATGTGACATACCATCAAGGTCCTTTTGTAATGATATTACTTTCTGTAAACATTACCCTTCTTCTTTTTTTTTTCTTTGACAAAAACGTGACATATGATTACTATGTTCTTATAATTCAGGAATCAATGAATCTAGACAGGCAAACTTTCCATTTTTCAAAGCAAAAGGTAAAATAATCACATTATATCATATTGTGCAGAAGTAATTTATTCACTAGCAAGCCAGGGATTGTTTCATGCTGAGCAAGGCACTAACCAAGTGAGCAAGTCCCAAGTGCCATCCTTTTGAAAGGCCTTACACTCACTCCTCAATTTGATTTAATTTCACTTATCAGGTTTCGAAAAGTTGAAGGGAGAATTCATACCAACTCCTTTTTTATCATACGGGAACAAAGTTCAGTTCAGCATGTCCCGTTCCCTAAAATCGAGGCTGTGGAAGGAACTTCATTACTGTATCATACTGATACCACCTCTTCCCACATTTCCACTTCTACCTCTATCAGTGGCTCCCAGAGCTTCTAGATTATTATAGGGAAATAGAGATGCCTCTTTTATCAGCATTGACAGATTTTATAGGTTAACTTGCAGCTGCTTGGAGACATTGATTTTTAGTCTTGAACAAGCTGTATTTGCATATATTGATAAAAAAGGCTTATGCTTTGTTTATAATATGAAAGAAAGCATGATTTAAAAGAAGTAGTACAAAATTTAAAGTCAGGATACCAGTGTTATAGTCTTGCCTTAGAGCTTAGGAGTTATAAAACCTTGAGTACAATTTTAACCTCTGGGTCAGTCTTGTTTTTTTCTCTATAATTGGGAAATGGAGTGCTATCTTATCAACCTCAAGAAATTGTTAGGAGGATTTTAATTTAAAATGAAAGCAATTTGTAACCTATTTTCTGCTATGCAAAGGAAAGATATTAGTAATCAAAATGTTTTAACTAGACTTAAACATTCCAGTGTCCTTGCTAAACCTACTCTCCTGGGTGACAAAAATCATTGAAACAGACAAGAAATTTGACCCTAACTACATGCCCAAGGCTCTGAGATTACTCTTACACTTTATCTCTGAGATTAAAGTCTAAATTCTCAAAGTAACAACTTTGAAGAGTTATGGCAGTTATCTCCTCAAGCCCAAAATTAAAGATCTAATAGGCTAAGGTTTTATTGATATCTTCGTACAAATGTTAGTGTTTTGTGAGAGGAGAGAATGATATAAACTGTTCCAGGCATCCTGGGGATCTTCACTAATCTCCACTATGTAAAAACACAACCTTTCCAATAAGCTGTGTCATTCCTATCTTTCACTGACTGACCCAAAGGCAAGAATTAAATAGTAACAGTTGAGTTTTAAATCCCCTCCCCAAAACCACACATACAGCCTTTACTTAACTCTTTACTGTGACTATTTCTTTATTAATTGTGGACAGTTTTGATAGAAAATAAGTTAATTCTATCTTCAGTAGGAAAGCACATAAAGAGAAAGTGAAGATAGAATGTTAGACCTCTTGTGTCTCATTAGAATGAAAGTCTCTTTTTCCTAATGTAGTCTTTGTCTATCCAAAATTGAATCGATAATAGCACCAAAGAAGGTTACCCATTTGACAAGGTTGTTCTAAAGCTTTTTAATTTGAATTCAGTAATTTTAACTGACCAAGTTTCCTGTACAAGTCATATTCAAAAATCTGGTTTCTTTGGCTTCAGGCAATTGTTGTATATTTGTGTATTTGTTCCAAAAAAAAAAAGTCCAGTGGTTTTCCAAAGAATTGTAGTGTTAAAAAATTCCACAATTCATTAAAAAAAAAGAGTAGGAAGAAATTTAACAGACTATTAAGAATAATTATGTTTAGAAAGTAAGTTTGTGATCGAATTTCTTCTTTTTCTCCTCTCTACTTGTAGGTATTTTATAAGTTTTCATTAATTTATATGTATTGTTTTATAATGGAAATAACATTAAAATCTCATTTTTCGAAAGATGGGATGAACTCACCATGAATCCCCCCAAAACAAGTATGTTTGACATATATCCAATACAAGTGGCTATTATTATTAATATACATAAGGCTTATGAATGTAGTAGGTACTAATTAATAATTATTTTTTCAACCAAAATTATGAATTTAAAAGAGATAAATTTTTTCTTAGTATACTCTCTATATTACTTTCCTTTGGAACATTTTTTTCCCCCTATTTTGAAAGAAAAATCAAACTAAGCAGAAATGTACAAAGCAGAAAATGAAAGTTCTCTGTCATTCCAGCTGGGAGATAACAGTTTGTTGCATAATTCTCCAGATTTCTTACCACTGACACCATGTATTTTACTCTGTTCTACAAAAATGAATAATTACACTACACAAACACTATTGTCGTCTTTATTTTCCATGCCATAGCTCATGAGCATTTCTCTACATCAATATATTAAATCAGTCTTCTTCCTCTTCTTTGAAAAATATTTAATGTGCAAAAACTTGACCTACAAGATCACCAAATAAAAATTCCTCTAATAATTCTATTCGATTATTTCACTATTCCATCCTATTCCGTCTTTCAGGAATAGCCACTTCAAAATTTTGGGTGGCATTCTTCCACATTAATTTTTGAAGTCACATATAAAATACAGATGGCTGAGAGGAAGTCCTGATATGTTATAAATTTTTCTAAAACAAAAACTATTTTGTTTTTTGAGGCATTTAACTCGCTCATTAACAAAGATTGGAAATTAAAACCAATTACCTTTATAATTTGTGTTGAGCCGTGAGGGGTTTGTTTTGAAATCAAATGGTGCCAGGACATCCAACTCATACACCCTGAAGATGTTGCAAATGAAAATAGTTTACTACGGGGGAGGCGGTTCAAAACTTCGCACATCAAGGCTTTGAACATCCCTCTTCCCGCGATAAGTCATTCGCTTTACCCACATTGTGGCGCCTTTAGAAGCTCGCTGACTTGTATGGCAGCCAAATAATCTTTTCCACCACATTTTCTAATTTGTCCAGTGAAGTTCCCCTAGCGGACTTTGTTGTGTTTTAGCCCTTAGCTGTCATCCTGAAAGTCCTTTCCATCGAACATGAGAAGAGAACGTAACCTAATTCTGTGGCAAGCGCATAGGCGTGGAAATAAACCAGACCAAGGTTCTAAACCGGATGGATTGTGACACTGTGAATTTGGGCAAGTCAGTTCCATTTGGAGCTGAACTTCGGTGTCTTTTCTGTAAATTGAAAAGGTTAATCTCTGAGCTCTTTTCCTGTTGTAAAATCTGAGTCTATAAATACACACCTTCTACGGCGCCTGTTTGTAGTTGTGAACAGCTGGTCAACCCGTTAGCTGCCTCCTGGAGCTGTAAGGCCCAAGAACTTCAAATCCCTCTCCTCTGACTCCCATGAACTACAAATCCCTGAAATCAGGCTCAGAGAGCCCTGACGATTCTTCACTCTTCCCTGCTCCAGGCATGGCCTCGCCATCTCCAGTCCCAGAAACAGCTGAGACTGTGTGTGAGCAGCAAATGCTGCCTCAGTGGGCTTGCCTGCAAGCGTGCTGAATAACATTATTCCCATTGCAGAAGTTGCTGTAATTATTTTTGGTTACTCATTTGGATACTGAAATCAAAGGGTCCTAACTCCTTACTTGCACAATAAAATTAAGTTATATAAACACTCGACTTCTTGGAAATTATTTGTAAATCTACATAAAAATATTTCAAGGCAATCAATGTATTGGCAACCTAAATTTGTAGAGGCCAAAATTAAACCATAGCAAGACAAAAAAATTACCTGGAAAAAAAAATGGCTCACACTTGCATAGAAATATTACTGAAAATACACATTTTACTTTGTCCTCATAATAACCCTCTTTTGATCAATTACTTCCATTTGACAAATGAAGACAATTAAGAAAAGCTCTATGGCTTAGTTAAGATGTTTCCATAAGGTTAGTAAAAATCTGGGCCAGAAGTTAGGTCTCCTGACTTGGGTCCCAGAGATATTTCTAGTACATACCAGAAAATATTTAAATTTGATATGGATTATCTCTAAATTCCCTTCGAATTCAAATCTGCTCTGCTTCAATACCAGCCCAGGGAGTAAGAGCTTCATTTTCTTTCCATCACCATCTTCCAAAGAAGTAAGAGAACGATCCTGTCTGGTCCTATCTATCCACATCATTTCATGATTTTTGCTTTGATCATTTTCAAAGATGGCACATTTGCTCTCTTTCCTTTAAAAAGGTAAGAAATATACCATTTTTTAAACATTGCATCTTCTGTTCCATGTCAAGTATCAAATATAAACTCCTTTCACATTCACTCTTAGCTCTTTAATTCTGTTTGAAGGCAACTTACTTGAGCATCAGGCAGCACATGCCCAGAACTGCATAGTACACGGTGCAGAAGAGGATGACACATATAAGAAGATTCTGCAAAACAAGCTGCAGAGAACACAGGCGTGAGCTCCAAGAGCCTGGGTTTTTTCACATGGTTGTTGGTAATGAGTCTGACAAACAAAAGACGATGGATGACCCCTCGATAGTGTTGGCTAGCTTTGTTTTGCTTGGAGACCCACAGAGTGGGAAGAACTTCAAAGTCCACAATGGAAGTTTTTCTGACTGGAAAGGCTGGCATGGTCCACATTTGTACCAAGGATTAATGCCGTACAAAAATCCGTATCACTTACCTTCCATCTCCTACCACACACTTCCTACATGCTAACATTTACAGTTTAATTTGACAACGTGATTTTAAATTGCAGCTATCTTAATAGTCAAAATAGAAGAGCTGAGAAATTTTGAAAAGTGTGAACAAAAAGTACATAACACAGTAATAATTAAACCTGTGTGCAAGAATTTACAGAGCAATTGACTACAACACAATAGACAGTCCTAAAACGGCCTCTGCCACATATGAGATTTTTGAAGGAGGCATTGCAGATTAATGGGGACCAGATGGATTGCTCAACAAACAGTGTTGTGAAAATTGTCTAACTTCTAGACAGAAAAATCCCATTAGATTCCAGTCTTCTACCAGACACCAAAATAAACTCAAAATGGATTAAAGGCTTAAATGCCAAGAAGTAAAATGGGAGAAAATATTTGCAATATATATTATGAGCAAAGGATTGATATCCACAATGCATAAACACATACAGATAAAAAAAGACAAACAAACCAAGAGAAAAATGGACAAAGTATATAAATAGGCTGTTCACATGAATAAACATTTAAAAAGCCAATAAACAATTGAAAATGTCTGAACCTCACTATTAATCTCTCGAAATATATTCTTATGAATGTAATAAAAATGTCAGCATTTCACATAGAAATTTTCCAGTTTATTCTTTTCCCTTTTTATCTTTTTAAAAGTCTTCTTGTTTGGTCAACACTTTAACACTTTAGCATTATTCATTTTCTCTGAATGACCATTTTACCAAATTTACCAAATCTTTTAATTGGCCTGGGTACAGAGGAGCCCTCCACTAAACGCAAGAAGAGAAGAGAGCACAGAGCACACCACAACCATTTGGCTGAATGGACCAAGTTTATAGACTTACCAAGAACTTACTTCTTTCAACTATGTAAAAATGGGTGGATTGTCTGGCCTAAGAGAACCAGAGGGAATCAGGACTAAAGGGTTCTAGCACCTTCAGGATCCCAGCCCCCCACCCTGCCCACAGCCATGCCGTCCCTAGCCCCTCCTACTCTTTGCCTGTAGACTCCCCTTTACGAAGTCTCTTCTCTCTCTGCCCATTATTCTCATTCCCCTTTTGCCCTTCAGTATCTCCAACTCCTGGTTGCCCAATCTCCCCTCCCTCATGACCTTTAGTCTCTTCTTAGCCTCATTCATTTATTTATTCATTTGTTTTATTTTATTATTTTTAGTTGAAATATATTTGATGATTAATACTGTGTAAATTTAAGTATACAACATGGTGATTTGTTACAGTTATATACTGTAATATGAGTGCCATTGTAGTGATAGTTAACACTTCATCCTGTCTAATAATTATCATTTCTTTTTTGTGGTTGGAACAATTAAGATTTAGTCTGTTAGCAAATTTGATGCTTATAATACAAAACTGTTGTCTATTTTCTCTATCCTGTGCATTCGATATCTAGGACATACTACTAGCTGTGAGTTTGTAACCTTAATACCTCCATCTTTCTTTAAGACCTGCATAGTCTTGTCATTCATGATGGCTGACACAATCCTTTTTAAGGGAATAAGTAAAAGGATGAAACCTTCTCACAGCTCTCTTTCTTTTACTAGAGAATAAAAACCTTTCCTAGAAACCCCCATCAGATATCCCATTATGTCTTATTGACCACAAATTGAGGTCATGTGCTCACTTCCTTAATAATTGCTGACAAAGAGTAAAAGGGTCTAATGATGAGTTTAGAAAATTGGGACTTTGCTCCCAGGGCTCAGCACCTACTGCTGTAATAAAATAAAAATTATTAGCAATTACTAGCAAGGAAGGAAAAAGCGGTGTGGGGTCTGCTAAAAGGTAGGCAACTCACAGTGTCTTCCAATATGTGGTAGAATCACTATGTAAATAGTGATTTGTAGAGAAGATTATTTAGAGGTCAAGAGAACATGTGAAAGTTTTAGCTGAGTTGAAGGTCCAACTACTGTGCCCACATTTAAGTTGGTTGAATTTCTTCCCAACTGTGGGGATAAGAATCTGCTGATGGAAGCTGGGTATGTGATAGGGAACAACATTGGTGCTTCTGCAGCCTCAACATTTTCTTAAGGGTCATGAGTCTTTGGGATTGCTTTACTCTTAATCTATATGTTAATAACAATCTGTTTTTCGGGGCGCCTGGGTGGCACAGCGGTTAAGCGTCTGCCTTCGGCTCAGGACGTGATCCTGGCGTTATGGGATTGAGCCCCACATCAGGCTCCTCCGCTCTGAGCCTGCTTCTTCCTCTCCCACTCCCCCTGCTGTGTTCCCTCTCTCGCTGGCTGTCTCTATCTCTGTCGAATAAATAAATAAAATCTTTAAAAAAAAATAATAACAATTTGCTTTTCTTTTAATTTGAGCATTAATAAGCTCTAGTTGAAATATTTCTAGATGATTGCTTTATTTCAATTCAATCCAAAATAAGATAAATGAGATGTAGTCTCTATACTAATATACAAACATGAAACTATTTTTGTTTCTATGTTAATATCAAAATTTAAATAATTTTTAAATATAGTCACTTGCTATAAAATTTTATTTTTATAATCAAAACAGAGAATTGTGATACATCCTTAGAAAACACATAAATACTAATATGTGTAAGACATTTGGAGTTATTTTTTAAAAAATGAAATCATAATTTGTGGGAGAACATATTTATTGAGAAATTTTACATATGGGTATGTCTACTTTCCCCCCAAATTTACAAAACACTATATATAAATAGAATTACACATTTTAAAATTATTTTAAATGAAATATTTTGAAAAACAAAGCATACTTTTTGAAAATAATTACCTTCTTTTCCACCCAAATAATATATTTAGATTTTCAAATAATTCTTTTCCTATAAGCAAATTCAGTTGCTTCTAGTAACTTCCTCCTATAATCTATACTCTTCACAGCTTACAAAAGTTACTTTCTAAAAGGTAATCAGACCGAGACATTCTTCTGCTGGATATCCTCCGATGGCCCTACAGTCATCAGGATTCATTCATCCATTTTTTCATTTGACAAATAGTCACTGGGCTGAGTGGCAATGCAGAGTGAATTGGATGTGGTCCCAAGCATAAAAACTCAGTCTAGCAGTGTTTCTCAAATGTACAAGTATCAGACTCACCTTGAAGGCCTGTTAAAACACAGATTTCTGGGCCCCCAGTCCCAGAGTCTCTGATTCAGTGGGTCTGAGGTGAGACCCAGAAATTTGTGTTTCTGACAAGTTCCTGGGGGATGCTGGGTCTTCTGTTTCTATAACCACACTCTGAGGACCACTGATCTAAAGGCAAGAATGATGAGTAAACAAATAGCTACAATACATAGAGCGCTCTGGTTGGGGAGTGTATGGAGTGCTGTTTTAATAACATATTTTATTTAGTCCAGGATATCCAACATATTGTAATTTCAATGCTTACACAAGATGAAAAATTATTAATGAGATATTTTATGGTTTTTGTTCATACTACATCTTAGAAACCCAGAGTACTTACTTACAATACATCTCAATTTGGACCAGCCACCTTTCAAGTGCTCAGTAGCATTGTGTGGCTAACGGCCACTTTATTAGACAAGACAGTTCTAACCATGGCCATTGCTTTTCCTTCTGGCCTCATCCCCTCAACTCTGTCCCAAATGGTTGATAGTCTAACTCTATTTACTATTTATTGTTGGATTACTATCTATCAAGCATTATAACCATAATTTCTCAATCTTTCCACCCTTCCCCATACCCACCATTATGTGCACACATGAAAAACTTTCTGGGTATGGGTAACTATTCTCTGCATTTCACAGATTTGGAAACTGAGGTAAGAGGGGTTAAACTTAGCTCAGCTCAAGTGGCCTGTATGTGACAGGGCTCCAGTCCAGAGCTGCTGATTGTCAAAGCTCTTCTTTGCTGTGTACCGTCCGGCCTCCCACCTGCTAGGCTCTCGATAAAAGAATGTTGAATAGTCAATTCTAGTTCAACACTTTCTTTTTAAAAGGATGGAAACTGATTCTTGACTAGGTTCAGTGAAGGGCCCAAGGTCATACCTTTATTTAGTGGCAGAGACAGGAAAAAAAAAAGTGTATTCAATTACCAAAGGAAAGATAATGTTACCCAAATGACTGAATTGATAACTTTATTATGATTCAATTATTATTGTACTTTAGGAAAAACCAATATATAAGAATCAGAGTTTATAGAAGTCTAGATATTTAGCAACTGCCAAGATTTTTATTACTCCTTCAAAAAACATATTTGAGTCCTGAAGCAAGTAAAGTGTAAAAAAAATTTGACATATATGACATTTGGCTATTTGAACTTGACTGGATATTTGATGATATTAATATTTTAGGGTGTTATAATGATTGGAGATTTATCATATGCAAATGCAGATCATTATAAATGCGATTTCTTTATTAAAAAGCTCCCATGTTGTTTTATTTGTGCATAATAACAAAACTATTTTGAGAGTAGACTATACATACACAAGTCTGAAAAATGTGCAAATTTAGGATATGGTAAATACTTTATAAGTTGCTTTCAAAAACACTGTCTGCTATAAGTCGTCTTTACACTGTCATCTTTTTGATGCAAAATATTGTGAGGCCAGCTCTCCTTCCACTGCCCTAAACACAAAGCAATTTTTTAATGCATTGAAATTAAGGAGGGACTACACCTACTAAAAAAGAATAAAATTCTTTTAGTTTGAGGTCTCAGAATCCCCCAAACCACAACTACTATATGCAGGTGGTGTGTCCTAGGTTTCAGAGCTTTAGTGGACCCTGAGTGCCCCAGCTGCGTAACTCCTTCAACTCTCCTGCCAGTTTCCAAACTGGTTTGACTGGTGTAGGAGGGCTGACAATACTGACTCCATCTTTGGCTCTCCATCTTGTTCACGCTCACACAATGACCTCCCTCAGGGCTATGTGTACAGAGGCCCCATGGAGGTGAATGCATGCTCTGCCCAGAATGTGGAAAGGCTTGTTGGGATCTCCCCGCTGGTGCGCAAATGGCTCCACTTTAGATAACTACCGTTTGCTCTACAAAATCCATGGGTTAAAGTCTGGACTTGGTGGAGAATAGCAATGTAGCATCTGGATCATGATCCCCCTGATCCCCACGGTCACTGAGTTACCCTGAATAAAACTCTGTGTAAATGGTATAGAGTGGCGTGCTTCGTTTGTCGGTCTCAAAGTGCCTTCTTGGTCTGGAAGAGACTTTACTGTCCCTCCTCCTCCTTCTAACTCTGGGCTTAATTCAAAAAAGGAAAAGCTTGGCGCCCTTGGGTGGCTCAGTCAGTTAAGTGTCGACTTTTGGTTTCTTTTTTTTTTTTTTTTTTTTTTTTTTTTTTTTTTTTTTAATTAATAATGATTTTTTATTATATTATGTTAGTCACCATACAGTACATCCCCGGTTTTCGATGTAAGGCTCGATGATTCATTAGTTGTGTATAACACCCAGTGCACCATGCAATATGTGCCCTCCTTACTACCCATCACCGGTCTATCCCATTCCCCCACCCCCCTCCCCTCTGTAGCCCTCAGTTTGTTTCTCATAGTCCATAGTCTTTCATGTTTCATTCCCCCTTCTGATTACCCCCCCTTCCTTTATCCCTTTCTTCCCCTACTGATCATTCTAGTTCTTATGTTCCATAGATGAGAGAAATCATATGATAGTTGTCTTTCTCTGCTTGACTTATTTCACTAAGCATTATCTCCTCCAGTGCCGTCCATGTTGTAGCAAATGTTGAGAACTCATTCTTTCTGATTGCTGAGTAATATTCCATTGTATATATGGACCACAACTTCTTAATCCAGTCATCTGTTGCAGGGCATCTCGGCTCCTTCCACGATTTAGCTATTGTGGACATTGCTGCTATGAACATTGGGGTGCATATGGCCCTTCTCTTCACTACGTCTGTATCTTTGGGGTAAACACCCAGTAGCGCAATGGCTGGATCATAGGGTAGCTCAATTTTTAACTTTTTAAGGGACCTCCACACGGTTTTCCAGAGTGGCTGTACCAACTTGCATTCCCACCAACAATGTAGGAGGGATCCCCTTTCTCCACATCCTCTCCAACAATTGTTGTTTCTTGCCTTGTCTATTTTTGCCATTCTAACTGGCGTAAGGTGGTATCTCAGTGTGGTTTTGATTTGAATTTCCTTGATGGCTAATGATTTTGAACATTTTTTCATGTGTCTGTTAGCCATTTGTATGTCTTCATTGGAAAAGTGTCTGTTCATATCTTCTGCCCATTTTTTGATTTGTTTATTTGTTTCTCGTGTATTGAGTTTGAGAAGTTCTTTGTAGATCTTGGATACCAGTCCTTTATCTGTAGTGTCATTTGCAAATATATTCTCCCATTCCGTGGGCTGCCTCTTAGTTTTTCTGACTGTTTCCTTGGATGTGCAGAAACTTTTAATCTTGATGAAGTCCCATAAATTCATTTTATCTTTTGTTTCTCTTGCCTTTGGGGATGTGTCATGAAAAAGGTTGCTTTGGCTGATGTCGTAGAGGTTGCTGCCTATGTTCTCCTCTAGAATTTTGATGGATTCCTGTCTCACATCGAGGTCTTTCATCCATTTGGAGTTTATTTTTGTGTATGGTGTGAGATAGTGGTCAAGTTTCATTCTTTTGCATGTAGCTGTCCAATTTTCCCAGCACCATTTATTGAAGAGACTGTCTTTTTCCCACCAGATGTTTTTTCCTGCTTTATCAAATATTAGTTGCCCAAAGAGCTGAGGGTCCATTTCTGGGCTCTCTATTCTGTTCCATTGGTCTATGTGTCTGTTTTTGTGCCAGTACCATGCTGTCTTTGTGATCACAGCTTTGTAGTACAGCTCGAAGTCCGGCATTGTGATACCCCCAGCTTTGTTTTTCCTTTTCAACAGTTCCTTGGAGATTCGGGGTCTTTTCTGGTTCCATACAAATTTAAGGACTATTTGTTCCAGTTCTTTGAAAAACGTTCTCGGTATTTTGATCGGGATAGCATTGAAAGTGTAGATTGCTCTGGGTAGCATGGACATTTTAACTATGTTAATTCTTCCGATCCATGAGCATGGAATATCTTTCCATCTTTTTATGTCTTCCTCAATGTCTTTTAAGAGTGATTTATAGTTTCTAGAATAAAGGTCCTTTACGTCTCTGGTTAAGTTAATTCCAAGGTAACGTATGGTTTTTGGTGCTATTGTAAATGGGATGGATTCCCTGATTTCTCTTTCTTCGTTCTCGTTATTCGTGTACAGAAATGCAACTGATTTCTGAGCATTGATTTTGTATCCCGCCACGTTACTGAATTGCTCTATAACTTCTAATAGTTTGGGAGTGGCTTCTTTTGGGTTTTCCATATAGAGTATCATGTCGTCTGCGAAGAGAGACATTTTGACTTCTTCTTTGCCGATTTGAATACCTTTGATCCCTTTTTGTTGTCTGATTGCTGTTGCAAGGACTTCTAGTACTATGTTGAATAATAGTGGCGAGAGTGGGCATCCTTGTCGTGTTCCTGATCTTAAGGGAAAGGCTTCCAGCTTTTCCCCATTGAGAATAATATTTGCAGTAGGCTTTTCATAGATGGCTTTTATGAGATTGAGAAATGTACCTTCTATTCCTACACTCTGAAGGGTTTTAATCAGGAAAGGATGCTGTATTTTGTCAAATGCTTTTTCGGCATCGATTGAGAGGATCATATGGTTCTTGAGTCTTTTCTTGTTGATATGATGTATCACGCTGATTGATTTGCGAATATTGAACCACGCTTGCATCCCAGGTATGAATCCCACTTGATCGTGGTGGATAATCCTTTTAATGAACTGTTGGATTCTATTAGCAAGTATCTTGTTGAGGATTTTGGCGTCCATATTCATTAGGGAAATCGGTCTGTAATTCTCCTTTTTGAGGGGGTCTTTGCCTGGTTTGGGGATCAAGGTAATATTGGCCTCATAGAATGAGTTTGGTAGCTTTCCTTCTGTTTCTATTTTTTGAAATAGCTTTAGGAGAATAGGTATTATTTCCTCTTTGAATGTTTGGTAGAATTCCCCAGGAAAACCATCCGGGCCTGGAGTTTTGTTATTTGGAAGGTTGTTTATCACTGACTCAATTTCTTCATAATTAATTGGCCTGTTTAAGAAATCAATTTCTTCCTTTTTCAATCTTGGTAGTTTATAGGTTTCCAGGAAGGATTCCATCTCTTCCAGATTGCTTAGTTTATTGGCATATAGCTGTTGATAAAAATTTCTAATAATCCTTCCAATTTCAGTGGTGTTCGTCGTGACCTCTCCTTTTTCATTCATAATTTTAATAATCTGGGTCCTTTCTCTTTTCTTTTGGATAAGTCTTGCCAGTGGTCTGTCAATTTTATTGATTCTCTCCAAGAACCAGCTTCTAGTCCTGTTGATCTGCTCTACTGTACTTCTGGTTTCTGCTTGATTGATTTCAGCTCTAATTTTGGTCAACTGCTTCCTCGTGCGTGGATTAGGCCTGTCCCTCTGTTGCTGTTCCAGCTTCTTGAGGTGAGAATATAAAAACTGCATTTTAGATTTTTCTATTCTTTTGAGTGAGGCTTGGATGGCTATGTATTTCCCCCTTAGGACTGCCTTTGCAGTATCCCATAGGTTTTGGACTGTTGTATTTTCATTCTCATTGGTCTCCATAAATTGTTTAATTTGATTTTTGATTTCCTGGTTTATCGAGTCATTCCTGAGCAGGATGGTTCTTAGTCTCCAAGTGTTTGAGTTTCTTCCAAATTTTTCCTTGTGGTTGAGTTCCAATTTCAGAGCGTTGTGGTCTGAGAATATGCAGGGGATAATTTCAATCTTTTGGTATCGGCTGAGACCTGTTTTGTGTCCCAGAACATGGTCTATTCTTGAAAATGTTCCATGGGCATTAGAATAGAATGAGTATTCTTTGGTTCTGGGGTGTAGTGTTCTATATATATCTAAGAGGTCCAACTCGTCGAGTGTGGCATTCAAAGCCTTTGATTCTTTGCTTAGTTTTTGCCAGGGTGTTCTGTCTATTTCTGAGAGTGGAGTGTTGAGGTCCCCTACTATTAATGTATTTTTATCTATATGTCTCTTTATTCTGGTTAAGAGTTGGCTTGTGTATCTTGCTGCTCCCCTGTTGGGGGCATATATATTTATAATTGTCATATCCACTTGTTGAATACTTCCTTTAAGAATAATATAGTGCCCTTCTGCATCTCTAACTATAGTCTGTAGTTTAAAATCCAATTTATCTGATATGAGAATTGCTACCCCAGCTTTCTTTTGAGGTCCATTTGCGTGAAAGATGGTACTCCATCCCCTTACTCTCAGTCTGAATGCATCTTTGGGTTCGAAATGAGTCTCTTGAAGACAGCAAATGGATGGGTCATTTCTTTTTATCCAATCTGCAACCCTGTGGCGTTTGAAACCAGAATTCAAACCATTAATGTTCAGGCTGAGTACTGAGAGATATGCTTTTAATTCTGCCATGTTGTCAGTAAAGTCTTTGTTTGTATTGGCTGTGACTTTCTGTTTTGTATCACTCTTGGGGCCTTTTTACTTTTATAGAACCCCCCGTAATACCTCCTGTAGGGCTGGTTTCGTGGTTACGAAATTGGCTAGTGACTGTCGATTCTGAAATGTCTTTATTTCTCCATCAATTCTGAATGACAGCCTTGCTGGATAAAGGATCCTTGGCTGCATGTTTTTCTCTGAAAGAGCTTTAAAAATGCTCCCCCAACCCTTTCTCTCATTCCAGGTCTGTGTAGACAGGTCTGATGTAATTCTGATGCCTTTGCCTTGGTACGTGAGAAATTTCTTTGCCCTGGCCGCTTTCAATACTGTTTCTTTGGATCTCATATTTGCGAATTGCACTATGACGTGACGTGGTGTAGGTCTGTCATGGTTGAGCTTGGGAGGGGTCCTCTCTGCCTCTTGGACACGAATTTTTGTTTCCCTTGCTAGATTAGGGAAGTTTTCAGCTACAATTTGTTCAAATATCTCTTCTAGACCTCTGTTTTTCTCCACCCCCTCAGGGATGCCGATGATTCTAACATTGGATCGTTTCGTTGAGTCAGTAATCTCCCGTAGCCAACATTCGTGGGCGTGGATTTTTTTAAGACCATCTTCTAATTTTATTTTTTCCTCTATTAACCCATCCTCCAATTCACTAACCCTTTCCTCCGCTTCCGTGACCCTGGCCGTCAGAGCCTCTAGTTTTGCCTGCATTTGGCTCATAGAATTTTTAATTTCTGTCAAATTCGCTCTCATTTCCGCCCTTAGGGATTGTATATTCTCAGTAATATTTTCCTGAATACTTTTTTCAAGTCTACTCATTATCTTGACCATTGTTACTCTGAATTCCATTTCTGATAATTTGGTTACATCCATATCCGTTACTTCTGTGGCAGAGGCCCCTGACTCACTGTCTTTTCTTTGCTGGGGGGGGCTTCTCCTTCTTGTCATTCTGATGAAGAGAGGTTGCGGGGTTTCCAGAGCCCAAAATTATTGACTGGGTCCCAGGCCGTGCCTCTTGTTTTATAGGGATCTTAGAGATGTGGGCTTCTTCTTTAAAGATTTTATTTATTTACTTATCTGAGAGAGGGAGACAGACAGTCAGCAAGAACGAAACAGAAGCAGGGGAGTGAGAGAGGAAGAAGCAGGCTCCCAGCGGAGGAGCCCGATGAGGGACTCCTTTCCGGAACGCCGGGATCACGCCCTAAGCCGAAGACAGGCGCTCAATGACTGCGCCACCCAGGCGCCTGGGTTGTGGGCTTCTTGATTTTTCAGCCTGCCTTCTGTGTTCTGGGGGAGGGGCCTGCCGCGCCGATACTCAGGCAACCCTGTTTGGTTAGAGTCTCCGTGTCCCCTGCGAGGGAGGATGGGGATGGGCACTCTCTGAGCCGATATTTCCAGGCTTTTGTTCTCTGGCGGCTTTCCCTGGCGGCCGGCTATGCCTCTTCTGAGGGTCAGAGCAGCAGAGGCTGCATTGTCGCAGAACAGAGGGATTGCGGCCCGTTCTCCACTGATGTTCCGGCCACTTTAACTCTGTTACTGTTGGTGCTGCTCAACCCTGCGGCGTCCCGGGATGTGCGCACCAACTCGGCGACCCTGCCCTCACTTCCAGGGCCGGCGCGTCTCTGTCCTTTGTGTTTCTAATGCCGCCAGCCACCGGCCGCCCAGTCTCTGTCCTTTGTGTTTCTAATGCCGCCAGCCACCGGCCCGCGCGTCTCTGTCCTTTGTGTTTCTAATGCCGCCAGCCACCGGCCGCCCCGCGCGCTCCCGGGTCTCCCGGTCTCAGTCTATGCCCGGTGAGCACACCTCGATTCCGGAGTTTCGTGAGAAGCCTGGTGGCGCGCGCACCCGGTTCAGGGTCTCAGTTTGCTGTTTCTCGGGTGCCGACCGCGAGTCCGCCCGCTCCCCCGTGCAGGTGGCCCGCCAGCCGCCAGCCGCCAGCCGCCCCGCGCGCGCTCCGGGAGTTCCCGGTCTCAGTCTGGATCCCGTGAGCACACCGGGATTCCGGTGTTCCGGGAGATGCCTGGTGGCGCGCGCGCGTTCACGGCTCACCGGTCTCAGTCCGCTCTCTCGCGGGTGCCCTCTGTGTGTCCCCCGCTCCCCCGTGCAGGTGGCTGCCGCTTCCCGGCGCCCAAACGCGGCGGCTCCCTCCCCCTTCCGTTTATCTTCCGATATCCGTGCACGGTTTACAGCTCCCCTCTTCGTACCTCAATACTCAGCGCTGGAGATGTTCATTTGTAGAGATCCAGATGCATCATCCTGCGTCTCAGGCTGATTCCGTGGTTATTTAGGCTGGTCTGGTACCTATCCAGCTCGACTCAGGGGACCGGCTGAAAAAGGGGTCCCCTACTCCTCCGCCATCTTAACTCCCTCCGACTTTTGGTTTCTGCTCGGGTCATGACTCACGGCAGTGGGATCGAGCCCCACAGCCAGCTCTGTGCTCAGTGCAGAGTCTGCTTCAGATTCTCTCTCTCTCACTCACTCTCTCTCAAATAAGTAAATAAAATCTTTAAAGAAAAAAAAAGGAAAAGCTCACATTCATTCCATTCTTCTGGAATCAATAGCTACCTTTCATTCTTCTCTTCATTTATCTTTTGAATTTTTCCCGTTGTATCATTTCGTAACACCCCAGAGGGATGTCTTCCACATATTTTATAGTATTTCTTTGAGTAATTGGCTAAAAGATATGGGGTCTAATTGTTCTATGATACTTACCCCATTTTATCTAGAGGAGAAATGGGGCGTGTCCTTGATGCTCACTAATGTATACATAGTGCCTGGTCCGGTTCCTGGCACACAGTAGGTTCTCAGTGAATGTGACTTAACTGATTCACTACAGTTTTAAGGATTGAGAGAAGCATGGCTGGTTTTCAGCCTACACATGGGTTAAGGAGTATCCATTATGACAGATCAGAGCCCAGGCCACACAGAACACCACCTCCTATGAGAGCAATCTTTGCTGAACAATAAGAGAGTAATCAATCACCAGATAGTTATCGAGTGTTGACATCGTGCAAAGTTATCACACAGTAAACAATTAGACCAAATAAATATATCCAATGTTTACATGACCGTTTAATGTATACCTGTAAAGTTTAGCTCACCCTTCAAAATAAACAGATTGAGCTAGGATAATCATCACCTCTTCTCAGATGAAGAAACAGAGATTCAGAGAAATGAAGTGATATTCACAAAGCTGATCAATGGAAAAGTTGCAATTTTATACCAAGTTTATTAACTTTAAGTCAGAAAGTAAATTTGGTGGTTCTGACCATGAGGGCAAAACTACTTCACAGAAGGGAGATAACCTTGGTTTCACAATGACATTGAGCTGTTAGTAAGAATCATAATGGTCCACATTCTTCATATTTAAATCAGATCACATGACCTGTATGTAAATGGTTCTCAAATTCTCTTATTCTTAAGAAATACCAAATGTTTGCATGCGAAAAGTGCAAATTCCTCACACTGCATATCTGGATATTAGGATTCTGTAGATACTGGGTAGAGGCCAAGTATCTGCATTTTAACGACCCGCTCAGAGGATTCCAATGCAAAGATCTGCTGAGGGTGTAGGAACAAGTCCAGGTGATAAACAGAACGTGGGTTTCTCCTATCGTTTCCTCCTCGGGTAGACTTTCTAAATGGGAATTGGATGAAGAGCTGGGAGAACTGGATTCCTGAGCAAAATGGGCAAGATGGAGGAGAGATAGATTTTCAACTGGAATGAACAAATATAATCTTTTACTTCACTGATAATAAGGAAATGCACACTGAAACAACAATAAGACACTATTGTTCTCCTGTAGGCAAGATATTTTTTTTTTAAAGAATCACTTGTTCTGGTGAATATAATAAACATTATTCTAGACTGCCGGTGTGAGTAGAGTTTAGTACAAGTCTAATAGGAAGCAATATATAAATATGTAGTTTTCAAAAGTGTGATTCTGAACCTAAATACATATTTCTGGTAGGAAATAGAAAAGTCTTAAGGGGGTCCGTCTTTACATGGTGAAATCATTGGTGATTTCTCCCCCTTTTTTTCTGTATTTTATAAATTTTTAATGAAAAAAGAGACCTAGTTTCTAGCAATCACAACGTATATGATTGTAGGCAAGTTACATTGAGTAATATTTTTATCTGTAAAATAAGGCAATGGTGTTTTTGACCCTTAGGGGCTCATTATTTTGTGGAATGTCTAATGTAAACTACGGACTACGCAGAAAAATAGATAGGCTCACAAATACACAAGATGTTGTGTGCAATTTCAATGTTTTCACAGAACCTCTGAAGTCTGTGCATGGATCCTAGGTTAAGCATCTGTAATCTTGATGGATAATTCCAAGTCTAACCAAGGGCACTTCAAATCCTGTGGGGGAGAGAGTATCTCCATCCCCATTAGAAGAACTAAAGAGACCATCAGGCTAGCCCTCATGTCTACAGCTATGGCAGATGCTGCAAACTATACAAATATTATTTGCAGGATTAGTACTCTAAATTATATTTCAAATTTCAATATGTTCATTAGGCTCCTTCTCTAGTTGAAGGGAACAGAAAAGCTCACTCTCTTAATCGTGATAATTGAAACCATGTTGGAATCAATTAAGGAAACTGTCTCAGCAGCTGTTCAGCTGTATTTTGCCACCCACCATTCAGGAGCCATAATAACTCAGTAGTGAGGTACATGGTGGGACTGGAGACCCAACACCACGGCACCAATATTCCTTGTTAGGACTAACCTCTTCCCATCTCTGTTCCTCTCTTTGTTTCTCTTTTCAACTCTTCCCCCAATTAACTAACTCCTTCTTATATGCAAATACACAAAAAGAGAACCTGATTAGATAAACCAATCACTATCTGATACATGGCACCCAGGTTGGATAGAGCCCAATTAACAGGGGCTAATAGACCACTGATTGGACCGTGTGTGGCTGTCTTTGAGTCAAATGAACTTCTCTAAAGCACCAGGGATGTCCAAATAGAGAATTCACCTCACACAAAGCATGGTGACCTTTGCAAAAGGCATCCCACAAATAGGGTTAAGGTAAGGGTCAATATCCAAAAAACCTTCTCAGAGAGAGAAGGCTGCTGGCTTATTTCCTGCTATTAAACTATTAATAAGATAAACATGTGGCAAACAAGTTCGGATATAGGCTCTATTAAAACTAATACCATAGCATTGGTTAAGAGGATTGGGGTAGTCCTGGGGGTTAGGGGAAAATGAAACAAGTTCTCTTGTTTTCAGGTCCTGGTTAACGGTTTTTAGTCAGTTCAGGTCTCAATACTTCTCCAGTCTCTAAAGTTGTAAAGGATCTAAAATACTCTAGGACCCCAGTTGCCTTTTTGATTTTCTAAATTCCAGCTATTATTAAAATAATATACATTCATTAATTCAGTTCCCAAAGTATTCAGTGCAAAAGATAAAAGTATAAACAAATCTGACTTTGAACCTAATAGTCATTGTGGAAATTTTGGAAAACATAAAAACATGAAGCACAAAAAAGTGAAAATCACCCATAATCCATTATTCAAACAAATCTAAGTTAAATTGCTTTTCAGAGCTGTCAGGTTCTTTTTGTCAACATCCGTAGCTTCCAGAAGATTAGAAGTAAGTGGAGGCTTTTACATTTCCCTCCCATACCCCCCGGTTCAGCATCTAAAAACTATAAATCTGATAGGCAATATAAATGTCTTAAGAGGGGCTGTCTTTAGATGCTGAAATCATGGATATTCCCTTCTTCCTTTTCTGTATTTTATAAGTTTCTAACGAAAAAGAAGAGACCAGGGTTCTACATTGTATGCTGCAATCATAGCAAGTCATTCTTAAAATGGTGCCCAATCTATACAAATTTATGAGCAGATAAACCCCAGGCTATTTATACAACCTGGTTTTGAAAACTTAGGGAGTTCCCACTCTCTGTCTCTCAGCACTTTGACAAATACTTCATGTTTGTCAGGTTTACTCGGAGGCTCTCACCATGATATCCTGAAGTCATGGTCAGCCATGTTGGCCAAATCAGTTGACCGATTTCTTCATGAAGTCTGTGTGTGTTGGGGGGAGTGGTGGGGATGGGGTGGAATGGTGGGGGGGCAGCAAAGAATATGGGCTCTAGACCTGGGGTGCTCCTGTGGCCGAGGTGGCCGAGCTTCCCAGATTCTGATCTCTCCTTCATGTAAGGATAGTGAGGCATGTTCAATTCTGCATATTTTGAACAATGCTCATTTCATCAGTAAAAAAAATACTTCTTTCTTATGCTCATTGACGAAGTCTCTGGTCTAGGTTTCACTAATAACTTTTCTACTGCCTGAGAAGCTCTTCGAGTGTGGACTCCTGATAGGGATATTTCAGATGCTAACCAACAGCTCCTGGAATATAGTTGGGCATTAATCTATGCACACATCTCTCACACTGCGTTATAGCAAAGTATTTTATACAACATGTATGTTTTCGAAATAGATCTTCTTATGTTAATATCCACATTTTTGCCCCTTTAAATGGCTTCAAATTTAACTACATCTTTGCAAAAAAGATGAGTAGGTATTCTATGAAAATGTTATGTGAAATTGTAACACATTTATTTCTCAAGGGCAGAAAGTGAAAACAAAATATTCAATGACCTTAGGTATTTTTTCCTTTAACTCTCAAAAGAGCAAGGACCTTTCCTATATAATTACAAAGCTATTACCATATGCAAGAAATTTTACACTGATACACAATATTATTTACACGGAGTTCATATTCAAATTTCCTCAATTGTCCTCAAAATCTAGAATCAATTAAATTTTCACATTACATTCAATTGTCATACTCTTTAGTGTCATACACTAGATTTGTCTGATGGTTTCCTCATGATTAGAATCTCTGGGGAAGAATTCTAAATGGTACTCTTGCGTATTTCCCATTGTCTCTCATGAGGAGACACATAGTATCATTTTGTCTCATTATCGGTGACGGTTAGTTTGATCACTGGGTAAAGGTGATGCCTGCTATCTCTCTATTTTAATTGTAGTCTTTATCCTTTGTGATTAATAAGTAATCTGTAGGGTGACACTTGAGGTTATGTGAATGTCCTGTTCCCCCAAAACTCTGCTACTTGCTGGCTTCAGCGTCCATTGATACATCTTGTCTGAAATAAATTATTTACACTGATGTTATAAAATGGTGATTTTCTTAAATTGTTTTTTCTTCTACATATTAGTATACATTCTTTCACAGAGAGATTTCCCTTCTTACCTTGAACTTGTGTGTTTATTATTTATTCATCTATTTTCGGTAACTCGTGGTGTTTCTTTATTTTCCACGTGTCCACACTAATGTCATGCTTCTTATTGATGATGCTAAAATTGTCCCAAAGTTGACCAACTTGAGCACCTACAATATACTTCCTGTGCTCTTTTCACACACCCGCATCATTTTCTTTGTATGCCTTGCCTTTGTATGTCCTCTGTCTGACGTTCCAATGGGATACCGCCTTTTTAATGACTATATTTCTATATGCATTTTTGGCTATTTGTGAGCTTTCTATTTTCTTCCATTGATTTCTCTTTCTATCTACTCACAGATCAGTATCACACTGTTTTAATTACAAAAGCTTTATAGTATGTTTTAATATAGGCACCCCCACTGTTCTTTGTTAGGGATACTAGAGCTATGTTTTATGTTTATGTTTGTTTCCAAACAAACTGCAAAATCTACTTGAACAGCTCCATAAAACAACTTTATGTTATTTTTATTGGAATAATATTTAATTTATTATTAAGCTGGGAATAAATAATAGCTTTATAACATTGACTCCTGCTATCCAAAAAACAAAACAAACAAGATCCCCAAATTTATTCAAATTAATTTTTGTATCTTTCAAAAATATTTTAATTTTTCCTCACACACCTTTTGCACACTTCCTGTTAAGTTTATTCTTAAATCAATCCTGCTTTTGCTAATAGTGTACCAGGATTTATCTCGTGGCATCATCTAACTAGCAATTGTTTATGCACATAAAGACTTCTGGCTTTTGTTTTTAATTTAACATTCTATCACTTTACAGAATCTTTTTTTTATTATGTTAGTGTTTTTATTGATTCTCTTGGATTGCCCAAACACAGTACAGTATAATCTATAAATATAGTTTCACCACTTCTACTCCAAGTCTTACGGCTCCACAGTTTATTGTAATCTGATTCCAGTGGCTAGCACCTCTAAACCATAAGACACTCTTAATCAGAGGAAACAATCTGAGGGTTGCTGGAGGGGAGGGGGGCCCAAGGATGGGGTAACTGGGTGATGGACATTAAGGAGGGCATGTGATGTAATGAGCACTGGGTATTATATAAGACTGATGAATCACAGGCCTGAACCTCTGAAACCAATAATACATTATATGTTAATTAATTGAATTTAAATGAAAAAATGTTTTAAAAATAATAATTTATTTTCAAATAGTAGTGGCATTAGTGAGTATTCTTGCCTCATTCTTGGCCTTACTGTGAATGCTTCTAACACCCTCCATCAAGAAATATACTGGCTTTGGGACTGTGATGTGTGTGTTTGTGTGTATGTTGTCATAGATATATAGTATTACCAGAGAAGAAATAATCAGTTCCTATTTTATTCAGTGTTTTAATCAGGAATGGTTGTTAACTTTTGTCAAAGACCATTTCAGCATCTATGAAGATAATTTTACAATTTTTTTAAAGATTTTATTTATTTATTTGACAGAGAGAGACAGCCAACGAGAGAGGGAACACAAGCAGAGGGAGTGGGAGAGGAAGAAGCAGGATCGCAGCGGAGGAGCCTGACGTGGGGCTCGATCTCAGGACTCTGGGATCATGCCCTGAGCTGAAGGCAGATGCTTAACAACGGTGCCACCCAGGCGCCCCATAATTTTACAATTTTCTACTTAGAATTACAAACATGGTAAATTATGTGAGTGGATTACCTGATGGTGAACCACCATTACATTTTTGGAATAAATGTTACTTGCTCATAATACATGTTATTTAGATTTTTACTTTTATAGTCCTAAGTAAGATTGAGCTGTAGTTTATTTTTTGTACTATCTTTATAAGGTTTAGATGACAATGTAATTCTCGTTTTTTAAAAATATCTGTGGCTTTTCTTTTCTTTTTTTTTTTTTTTCTATACTCAGAAATAATTTAAGTAGCATTAGGAGCGTATGATCTTTGGAGTTACAGAATTCCCCTATGGGAATTCTGGGTCTAGTCCTTTTATAATAACTGTCTCTATTCATTCTATGAAAACTGGGAATCCTTATGTGATTTTGCAGAGTGGAATGCTCCCATTAAGTAGAAGAGCTTTACCCTTCACTACATAGCAGAAATATGTATATTCTTCAAGGTCTAGCTCATATATCCTATCACCACTCCATCCCCTATTGTAGGACAGAATCAATCCTTTCTTATTTCTTCTGCATCCATAGCATTGTGCATATCTCTTACAGGTCTGATCACATAGTTTGTAGCATACCTATCTATAGAGGTTCCCTTTCCTCTAGAGTCTCAAAGAGAGAGACACAGATTTAATCACGTTTAATTCCAGCCTCAAAGCTATTGCTTAGTTCTTGGTAAGCAGGCAATAAATATATTCCAAATAATGATGAGTGAAGAGAAGTAAAAGTAATAATGAAATTTCACTTCAGTATGAACCTATTCGCAAAACAGGTAGACTCCAGGGTCACATACACTTGGGTTTCTTTCCCAGTTTCTCACTGGCAAGTCCATGACATTGGTCAATTACTCTGTGTTTTGTTTTACTCATCTGTAAAATATAGGTAAAATCTCATGGGTTTTTTAAATTCAGAACTTGTGTAAAACTCCTAGCAGTAAGTACTGTATGTACTCAGCAGATAATAACTTGCCCCATTACTCCCCACGTGAAGGCTTGCTTTTTAGTTCTTTGGGCAATTCCAGAGAAAACATGAAATATGGCTCTCTCACCTGTAGGACCACAGTGCACGATCCAGCCTTCTGATAGTGGTTCCCTCTGAAAGTGTCTGTATGGATGAAATTCTCTAGTTTATGTCAACAGCCACGTGCAGGAACGCCGTGTGTCTCCGCCATTTTTAAATTCAACATTTGCTTTACGATTGTAACTTTGCATTAGTTCAATATAGTTATGAAATGTGTATCCTACTGGAGTTCTGAACAACAATACATTGTATTCGGAACAACAATTTAGCAGTCCTCATACCTGGGCTTTCTTCCCAGTTCCTGTGCTATTTCCCCAGACAGCAAATTAATTAAATGGCCTTTGGCCATGGCTCTTTCCCTTGAGTCAGCTTTTCTCTCATTTAAAGTACAGAGACAGGGGGATTTAATTAGCCCAATTCCTGGCACATTGCATACACTCAATAAATGTTTGTTAAGTCTTGGAATTCTCTTTGGATAAAGGTCACTTTTGCTATTACTATTAATTTATGAGCATCTGAATAGTTCCTGTGATGACGATATTGACAACGAACAAGGACTTAAGGAAAGTTAACTCATAACAGGGATGCGTCATGAGACCAGATTTTCAACAACTCGCCTATTTTGAACGTATTCACTGTTGGTAATGTCCTATAGCTGTGAATCCACACAAAAAGCTCTGGGATTCTAAAAAAGTGAAGATCTGCAGCAATTACCTGAATATTTACACTGGAAGAGGTGTGTGTGTGTGTGTGTGTGTGTGTGTGTGTGTAAGCCCAAACTAAATATAGAGTCCCCATTCTTTATGTAAGCTACTTAAGGAAAAGGATATTATCTTTTAATTTTTTTCTCTCCAGTAAAAGTTATTATTGCTCATTCAATCCCCAAACTATATATAAATTATGAATAGTTTAAAATGCTGTTAAAAATAAGTTTTTAAAAAATATTTTCCCTGAAATAATGTTTTCACTGACCTAGAAAATTTTTCTTAGCTGTTGCCATACTTAACATTTCTAACTGCTGATGTATGTTGTGATGATGGCAGTGAGCAGAAAAAGCTTGAGGAAACACACACAGTGCTGATATTTTACTAAAACGAATGGAGCACTAATTCATAAAACATAATTTAATTTTTAAGTAAAAATCTGACTTTCCAGAGTGTCATTCCCTGAAGGCTGGATCTTTATAGGCCCAAAGCCTGTGTGAATTTACACAGCTGCTTTGAGGCTTTGCATGGTTCCCTGTTTTAGGTGCTTTGATTTTTTTTAAAGGGGTATTTTTATACTGAAATAAAACACAACTATTAACACTAGCCTCAAGGGAAAAAGAAACTAACAAACGAACAGCTTAAAATGTTTCAATACTTTCCCTTTAAAATCTTGCACATCTTTTAGAAGTCGGACAAATTAAAGCCAACCCCTGCCCGAAAAAAGAGGAAGGACACGCTGGCACGAGTTCGGGACTCGAGCGCAGAGGTGCAGGTGTTAATAATACTGGGTTTGCCCGTGAGTAAAACGGTCTCTCCTGAACGACCATCATCTGAATGCTTCCGAATCTTTTCTCGGGCACGGGTGTCTCTAGATGGCCGTCCTCACCCCAGGACGCAAGCAGTGCTGCAGAATGTTTTCTGCATTCGTTCCCAGCCAAAAGTGAAACAAGTTGCCTACTGACAGGCCATTTATAGAACACATTTGCTTACACCAGTGCGAGGCAGTAATGAAAGCCAACGCGAAGAAGTCATTCCTCTTTACCTTGCTCGGGGCCACTCTCGTCCGGAGAGCCATGGGCGCATCCGCGGTCAGCGAGGTGCTGAAAGGCACACACTACCTACCGACGACATCTGGAAGAGACAATCGCCGCCGTGAGCTTTTCAATTACTCCCGAAGACGAAGTGTGAGACGCAGCCCGTGCAGGATGATTGGATTACACAAAATGAGACAGAAGCCATCTGTGAGCCACACGTAAGCTGCTGAGTGCCAGGACGAGCACCCTTCGTAGACGACCGAGTTCTCATTCCATTCGGAGTTTGGTCAAGTTTGAAAGATGAGTTGATTGTTTTTAGACAGCGCTGCAAATAGGCAGGGATTTGAAATTCTCCCTGGCTGTATGAGTCATGACTGTCTCCTACTTAAATTAGAAACATGGATTTTCAGTTAGGAGGTCCCGAGATGGTCTCCAAAGGCTGCTGCTGGCTTTCGTGTTGCAGCATGGCCTGTTCTCTGGTTCACCCGCGGGGGCCTTGGCCTGCTGAGGCGAGAAATCATTCGTCCTTCCACAGCAGGGCAAAGCGATATAAGAGTTCTGGTTTGGAGTTGGGAAACAGAGTGACCCTCATGCTCTAAGATAAAGGCCTGTACACAGTCAGTGCAATGTGTTCAAGAATTGCCGGGATACGTGCAGACCCGGAGCTCCGTGTCTGTCTGCACCTGAGGCTCCAGAACCAGTCCCTCACTTACACGTTTCATCGCCACCTCTTTTGACTGGCATCCGCTTCCAGCTTGTAGATGGGAATTTACTTGTTTGGGGGGTCTTTTTCCAAAGATAGCACCTTAACCTCTTCTCGATCAATCACATTCTGTAATATCTACCCCGACAGAAGAGCATGGCTCGGGTAAAAGGGAAAAGATTGTCTTAGCAAGCCCAGGGTTTGGTATCTTTCTTATGGAAATGTTAAATTTGACTTTCATAATGCATATTACTAATGTTATCAATGCCCTTGTATTAATGGGCCTTTGATAATTGCTTTAGTCCGTGGTCACCCTGCATGTCTGTTTGCGTTGTGAGCTCTTGCAGAGGAAAGGCCCTTTCGCCTAAGCCAGTAGCTTTGCAACAGCTCCCAGGGTCTGCTTTCAGGTTTTGGCACATGGGGAACCCTCAGTCAATGTTTGACTATTCCAATCCTGTGCTCTGCCCTGTTTGTGACAGCAATGAGCCAGCCTTTCTCCCAAAAAAGCCCAGGGAGGTCTTCCTGGGAGTCACAGCCCAGCGCAGAGCAAAGGACCTGTGCCCCCAACACTTTCAGAGTGTTTTGTATACAGCTCCTATTCCATCAGAATTATTCAGTTCAGTAGTAATCGCACCAAACCTATCCTCTCACAGAGTTGGCATCGTACAGTGGGAGCCAACACGAATTTCAGTAATAACCACTCCACTAGATAAAATATTGACGAGTACTAATCTTCTACAATGACACTAGAAAAAATAGGTGCCCATTAAAACACATTGTGTGGAGATGGTGTGTATGTGTATGTAGTTACATCTACAACAATAAATATCTTTTATTTGAACGACTACTATGATCTCTTGTGAGCAGAGTATGGTACAGACACTCACACGCACACACACTCACACTCAATAGTGCTAACGCTGTTTTCTAAGCTTGCCATTAGATGGATAAAATATATCTACATGTACATATTGTAAGTATGTGTGTGTGTGAAATCCTTTCCATTCAGCACATCCACACGGAATTTAAGGAATAAAAGGTGGAAATCGCTTTACATTCTTGCATTCTGACTTGTGCCCCTTGGCATCTTATCATGTTTTTAAGTATTTGCAACTTGTATTCCCAGTTCTTTGTTGAAACCAGACTTGGCGATTTCCTTCATAGTAAAGACATTCAGAAACGTCAAGGTATTAAGTAGATATTTTCAAAACAAGAAGACATAATTGAGACTGCTTTCTGACAAAGTTAGATGAGAAAATATGTTCAGGTCCACGATACTAAATTTTCCGGGCCAGATCTGTTTCCAAATTCAGAAAATTTTACATTTTAAACAGATAATAGGATCCATATAGTATATTACGTCATATGCCCAAGGGGTCTGGAACTTCATTCTGTGTTCAAACACATTGGTTGAGCAGCTCAGTGTATGAATATTCAACCCACGTGGGATAAACAAAAACTGTAAATAATTTTATGTCGGTTTACATCAGCTCTTGACACCAAATTAGTATAGGCCAGGTAATATTCTACCACTCTAAGAGTTCTAAAAATAGTTTTAAGAGATTTTTAGATTTAGAGTTCATAGATAACAAATTGTGGGCAAGTACCAATTTAATCCTAAGAATTGGAAGACTGAGGGGCGCCTGGCTGGCTCAGTCGGTAGACAATGTGACTCTTGATCTCAGGGTCATGAGTTCAAGCCCCACATTGGGTGTAGAGATTATTTAAAACTAAAATCTTCAACAAAAAAAAAAAAATCCAAAGACCACTGTTGATGACAGAACTCCACATACGATTTTAAATGCTATGATGAAGCTGAAAATGCTTCTGTAACACCGTCCCATTATCCGTAAGAAGTAAAAAAGTACCATTCCTTTGCTCCCAATGCCAGAATTAAAAGAAACCGGTTCCTACTAATGTTTCCTGCTCCTTCTATTATAGCCGGCTTGGCTTTGGAAGCCTGGTGCTGTGTATTTTTAGTTTGACTGATTTTCTCTAACCCATTTCTCCCTTTCACGGCCTTCTACCACATCTGTTGTTCAGTGCGTTTTTGAAATTAAAATAAAGTGCTCTACAGGATATCACTAAATCATAAAAACATATTAAGAACAAACAGGCTCTATTTTATTTCAGGGAGCCGTGGAAATACCAATCAGAGCTGAGGTGAATTTCTTTCTGTTTATAGCCTTCGTGGAGTTTCCTTTAGGTTTGGGCCCATGTTAAAGAGAGGATATATGATACACGCATAAGTACACACTGATTTCATGGTTTCAGATTTACTAGGTAATAAGCTGTGTCTTGAAAGTAAAGTCACAATAAGGGACAGCACCTCTAAACAGTTATGGCACAGAATCCAAAAACAGTTGGCATGAGCAAGTAGTTATGTATGTCCAAACCCTGTGTGGACAGTAATGTCCATACTCCCTCCCATAGACCTAAGCCAGGGCTACGAGTAATGGTAAACGTGGACACGAGTTTCAGTATCTCACTTCCTGTACTTTTAAGCCAGTTGACCACAGATCTGGGCCTAAGAGGACATTATAGAGTGGAAGAACATTGGGAGGATGAAGGGAAAACATCTGGAGGGAAGATACATTGTATCGACTTGAAATAATGGCTGGGAAAGAGACCTACAACTTAGGGCAAATGCAATACAGTGATCACCTAATTAAAATAAATATTGAATGACAAACTTAAGGTCCTGAGTCAAAGAATGTGAATTGGATTTTCAGTAGAAAGGGGCTGTGGAGCAGAGAGAAGGAGAGGGAGGGCATTTCAAACAAGAGAAACGGAAAATGCAGAGGAAGTGAAAGCAAGCCCATGACAGTGGCTTTGCTTGAAAGGGACCAAGCCTGAGGCCACCGAGGAAGGCTGATTGCTGGAGGCCTCAAAGGCCGGGCCAAAGAATTGTATTTTAGTTCAAAATAAAAGCAGCGCTCTGGAGCAGGGGTATGGCAGATAAAATCGGCATAGGAGGAAAATTATTCTAGTAGCAGGTTGGAATCAAAGACTTACAGAGAGCACAATGGTTGGTTTATTGGAAAAGGCCTGGGATTTGAGTTTTTGTGGACCTAGCATAGGTGAGGAGAATTCGATTTCTAAACACACCTTGGTGACAAAAGGGACTGTCTTGGTGAGAGGGGCCAAAGAAGAAGGCAACACGAAGAAAAAGAAAAATGGCTTCGGGGTTTTGACAACAAAGGAAGGTGGTTACGATGCTGTTGGGAAGAATGGTGAGGTTAAGGTGATAGGAAATTAGAAGCAGCCTGGTGGAGTCAACGTGTGAAGTTTCGGGGCCTGGCCCTGCTCCGGGGCGAGTCAGAGTCACCTGAAGGGCTGGTTGAAGGACAGAGGCAGGAAGCCGCCCTCAGGGTTGCCCGTTCACTAGGTCTGGGGTGGACCCAGCGCTTGCATTTCTGGGTACCACGTTTTGGGAACCATTACTTTAATTCGCGTACTCAGGGGCGCCTGGGTGGCTCAGTCGGTTCAGCATCCAGCTCTTGCTTTCGGCTCAGGTCGTGATCTCTGAGTCCTGAGATGGGGCCCAACGTGGGGCTCCGCACGCAGCGAGGAGTCTGCTGGAGATGCTCTCCCTCTCTCTCGGGCCCTCCCCCTGCTGTGTGCTCTCTAGCGCTCTAAAATAAATACATCTTAAAAATCAGTCAATCAATCACGTACTCAAAGGCAGCGATGGTGGAGGCGGGAATGGAGGGCTGGGGCCGACCATGCAAATGTGGGAAGTATCCACACCCAGGTCACTGGTGAAACTATGTTGTGGGGATTTCTGATTGACAGCACCTTCCATCATTTTTATACTCTCTATCATCTGTTTCCTTAATTATACTGCGAGCATTAAAGTGAAATAAGTGTTCGGTCTCTGGCAGCTGGAATAAAAGGGACTGAAAGTTTAAGAAATAAAAACACTCCTTCTGAAAATAGGCAAGGAGTGCAGAAGGGAAGATCCGAGCTGTTGAAGGCTGCAACAGAAAGAGATTCGGGAGCAAATTGCAATCAGGCATTTTGTGGGGGTAGGAAAAAGGACTTCTAGGTGCTTGACAGTCGACTGGAGAAATGCCCTCTCACTCTCTGTGAAGAAGCAAAAAGGCAGAGAAAGTTTGAAAGTGAGTAAGTCTACTTTGTATTTTAATTATTGTCAAGTACCCAGGTGCTTCAGTGAAGAGTTTCATGTACATATAAATTACTTCTGTGCCCTAGCATATTTGCAGAAATCTAAATGAGATGTTGTTCCATTTAAAATTTAAATAACTCCCTTGAGAAAATGCCAACCAGATTGCTTCAACTAGAAGCCAATGCATAAACATGTATTTGTTATTTACTTGTTAATGTGTTCGGCATCTTTACGTATTTTAGTCTTTTTTGCAGAAATCTGAAGTCCTCTGTAATGTGATTTGATGACCCCAAAATGATGTATAAAGAACTAAACAAACAATATTATGGCAGATGCAGGGGACTGTAGAGAGCCCCCCTCCCCTGCGTTTCAGAGGTGATGATTACGAAGTGTGATTCTCCATTGTTCCAAAAGAGTTCAGATGTGCATCAGCTCGTACCACTTGCAAAATGGCAGACTGGGTTCCATAAGGGCAACTTCTTTTAATGGTGACTCAGCGCAGGGAAGTTCGCCTGAGACCTGAGCACGCTGAGGGTGATTAAGGGGCGCCCTTGGCTTTGTTCAGCGGGCTCAGGCTGACTCAGCCTCGGTCCTGGCAAGGAGGCTGCTGGCAGAAATGTGCAGGCATTTCACATGCTCCGTCTTCTGCCTGGAACTTACCTCTTACAGGAATAATTTGAAGTTAAAATGAGGGTGGGAGGAAGTTCAAATTCAATGCTTAATACTTGAAAATGCACAACTTCCATCCTCCAACTGGGGAAAAATTGGCCTAAAGACAGATTATATTAAAAAAATGCCCCTAGGGTTTCTTGGATATAAAATTGTTTTTTGAAAACAACAATATGATGAGTTAAGAGTGAATGAATCAGAAACATACGGATTAAATTTTCCCTGAATTTGCATGGATTTGGAAGTCATGGAGAAAAGGGCACTTGGCAAGAGGCGTTTGAGATTTTACCCAACCGAAAACATTTGAGAAATACTGTGAGGTGCTTTGGTGGACCCAAAACTGTGCCAAATTCTTTCATTTTTATAAACTGCACTACCAAGAAAAAAAAAAGAGGAATAAAAATGACCTAATTGTAATTTAATGAAGACCTGGAAGACTGTTCGTAAAGCGGTGAGCGAGTTCTACAGATTAGCACCAGCTTTCCAAGGGGTTAGGCTCAGGGTGTTCAACAGCAAATCTCAATCAAACGGGGACAGTAGTTCTGCCGACTTCAAATGCTCTCTGCCCACAGATACGGGGGGAGGACCCCTGAGGCTGTTGAGAATGTTCTATTTGCTGGCCATTTTTCTCCTTCACCTACCTGAAATTAAAATCAACGACGACAACAACTAAAGCATGATTTTAAGAAAAACACATGGTAGTGCTTATCTGTATGCATTACTAGCTTTTTTTGTTTTCCTTTTTTTGTTTTTCTTTTCTTTTCTTTTTTTCCTTTTTTTTGTACACAGCATGTCAATAAACTGACACTCTTGGGCTGAGACTGCTGTAGAGGCCTTCTGGTACATCTAATATCAGGTAAGAAAGCCAGATTTATACAAACTTTGGCATTTTAGCAAGTCAAAATAAGCTTCAAGTTGCTTTATAAGCATTTACAAAGTCATTTACAAATGATTTATGAGAAAAATATGTTTTAAAAAAAGACTCAGTTCTATTGTCTTCATTGTGCTAAATATGTTTCAGTCTTAGAAGAGTTCTCAGTGTAAGATTTTTTTTTCCCACTGCCTTTTTCTGGTGGATCAAACAATAACATAACAGTCATATAAGATCCTATTCAGTAACGACTTTCATGTAAGAGCTTAGAAAGTGGCTATGTAGATAAAGAGACATTTTCCAAATAGTCGCTGTTTAGCTGAAAAAAGAGGTAAAGACAAGGAACAGAGCACACAGTGAGAGCGTCTGTAGAGATAGAGACCAGAAAGTATGATTATCTTTGTAGTATTTAATCCACAGACCTAAAATTTAAACTTATACCATGGACACAAGCAAGGATATTTGAAACATGGACTTAACGCCAGATTTGCTCCTGACCCCGGGTAAATGGGTTCACAAATTCCTTACTTTGCAGATGGGCTCTAGCTCCCTAGAAGGAAGGTTTCTATGATCAAAAGATCTATCATAAGCGCTTCACTTCCTGACGAATAAGCTAGTAGTAATAAGGGCAATTTTTAAGTGAAATCCAAGATAGACTGGGAAGTCATTCATAGAGCAGATCTTGCTTGCTGTGTGTGTTATTACTTGAGTAAACTACACTGGTTGTATTAATAATATTTGAAATAGGTAAGAGTCCATCCCTCTGGCTTCTTAACTTGGGCAATATCACACGCAGGGAAGGGGAACCTTAAAAGGGCTAACAACAACGCAAAAATGGGTGGATTTACTAAGGAGATGTTAAGAGAGACCCAAGACGAAAATGTCGGGTTTGTGTAAGTCTTTCTGTACAGAAAATACCATATCCCTCCAGAGGGGATAGGGACATTTATGTTTCCAGAGAGGAGGTCCTGAACCCTTTGTGAATGTTCAAATTTGTGAATTCCACCATAATATACTATTTTCCCACAAAACAAAATAAAACCACAAGTGAACATCTATGTACCTCTTCAGACACATGATTTCTCTTTCTCACTTAATGAGCACATTTTTACTATTTCTGGTACTTTCTGAATCAGTTTTACAATTTGCTTTTACTTGTTTCCACATAGAACCCACAGGGAAACTCAGTTGCCTCACAGAACTAAGCCACTGTGAACCCCAATATACCACTTTTTAAAAAAGATTTTATTTATTTATTTGAACTAGAGAGAGACAGTGAGAGAGGGAACACAAGCAGGGGGAGTGGGAGAGGGAGAAGCAGGCTCCCCGCTGAGCAGAGCCCGATGTGGGGCTTGATCCCAGAGCACTGGGATCATGACCTGAGCGAAAGGCAGATGCTTAACGACTGAGCCACCCAGGCGCCCCAACCACTTTTCAATATGTCAGAGATTTCTATTTTTCTGGCTCGAAGTCATTAATTTCTCATACCAACTTACTTCATTTTCATTTTCATCATTGGCCTTCACAATTGACCCCTCCCACCAGCTGGGGCCATTTTAAAAAAATAGACACAATTTCTGTCTTTTTACCAGACTTCCTGCATCTGCCACGTTAGAGAAAGAAAAGATGTTACATGAGGTGTGGCTGTTGCACGAATGGCTGGTTGACACCTTAGCAAGGTGGCCAGCGCTTACAAACGAGCTCCAGAGCATCTGCAACTTAAACTGGGCCCTCAGCCTGGAGCTCGCCTCCTCCAGGGAGGTTTCCAAGCCCTACCCCAAGTTACCCAGCTTCTTAGTACTTCTGTGTGTGTGTTTCTATGGCACCCCGAACATTGCCCGTGATAGCTCTTGTCACTTTCCATTGTGATTACCTGGTTATTTATTTTTATACCCATTAGATTATAAGCCCTAGGAAGGCAAGTACTGTGTCTGACCTACTTTGTTTATTTCAATAACCAAGGCACATAGAATAGTTCCCAGGACATAACAGGAACTCAATATGTCCACATTACATATTGACTTCCATTCAGATTTGTACAGTCCTTCAATACAATGTGATATTTGCTAAAGGACTATGTACATTTGAAAGCATGAATAATATCAAGAATGTGCAAAAGTTGAAGAGACTTAAACATGATACAAAGGTTTCCAGACTAAAGATATTTAAAAAAAAAAAAAACACTTTAAAGTGTACCTTTTCTTTTGGAAACAATTTTCAACAATACAATAATCTATTTTACACAACTTTTCATTTTCTTCTGTTCCCCAACATTGAATACCCTGTTGGTCCCTTTAGATGTCATTGACAAACCAATGGACACTAAAACCTGTTGCTTTCCACATGCCTAATGATATCCATCTTTGTCTTAAGGCATCCCATTCAAGAGACCCATCCTTTTTATCGCTGATACCAACATTGGCACTATTCCCATTGGTATTGTTTTATAAAATAATAAGGGGTAGGCCAGTGACGATGAAAATGACTATTCCCACAGTGCTGGACAGGCCAGAAGACTGCCAGTGCTAGAATGGCTAAGGTTTGGCAGGCAGCGAGAGCCCCCACCTGCAGCGGTCAGCAAGAACGTGCCTTGCACGTAGCAACTTCCCTCCCTGTCCGTGACCACCTCCGTAGCCGGCTGCCACCACCCCTCCCTCTCCTACTGTACCAATCTCCTAACAACTCCCTGCTCTTACTTTTGCCCCAGACAGTACCCCAGTTTTCACAGAGCAGCAGGAAGGATCCTTTAGAAATAGAAGTCAAATCACTGGTTTAAAATCATCCTTGGCTTCTCGTCGCTTTTAGAAAAAGATTCTGATTTCTTATTCTAGTGCACAAAGGCCTTCCCAACTGGGCTGGTCTATCTCTCTGACCCCAGCTTGTACCACCCTGTGGACTCTTCCCTGCCCACTGGCCTTCATTTCATCTTCAATACACCAAGCTCTTCTCCACCTTGTGGCCTTTATACTCTGCTCCTTCTACCTGTGTTTCCTTTCATTTGTGCCTTTTTTTTAGATCTCAGGCTGTCTGTCCTTTAAAGCAGCCGTCTAAAATAAAATTAAATAAAATAAATTAATAAAGCAGACATCGGACCACGCTGGCATCTCATCCTATTTTGCATCTCTGTGTAGAAGTCACTGCTCTGTCGTAATTTTCTTTCTTTTGTTTTCTTTTTCGGTGATTATCAGTTTCCTCTCAAGAATGAAGCTCTTTGAGAGCAGGAGCCTATGTCTCCTGGGGAAGCCGAAACTATTGGTTAATGGGTAGTTCTCAGATTTTCTTTCCACACACCAAAAGCCGATTACATCTTTAAAAAGAAAATCATGTCAGGAAGATTCTAAATGCTAACAAACTCCTTTTGTCCCTGAGATGACTTTCTTCCCTAGTACAATGGGTTCTTAGGGAGATTTGGATGCATGCGAAGTACTACCCAAAGGGCCACGCGCACACAAGGGAGTGTTGGGAGTGGAGGTGGGGAACATAACTCGAAAACATTCGACATGGTACCTGATACATGCTGGGCACCAAATGTGATATTTTTCACCCATTATTCACTAATCCCTTTATTCATTCACTTACTAGATGCGGGGGTGGGGGGTGGGGGGGTGAGGGGTGGGGATTGATTGTAAAAGGGGCATGTCTTCAGACAGGGATAAGAAGTAAATCCACTCAGGCAGTTAGAAGGTAGAGAAGTTGGGCCTGGAACTGACGCTTTGCGCTTTCAGTATTAGATAATATCAAAGGCGGCAAGGAACTTAACGGCCCGGAACTGAGCACACTCCACAGAGAAACTTTTCCTAAGAAGATAAATTTTGATAGAAGATTGTTGGAGGATTTGACTGCCTACTTGATCTTAGAATCACTATGGACTTGTATGTCCTTAAAAGTGAGAGTTAAATCTATAAATTTGCCGAATACATCGACAGTTTGATATTACTTTACTACTGTGACTGTGTAGGAAGAACTCCAAAAATGCATGCCATAAAATAATAAATTATAATGCTTACAAATTCTAGGTCAGTAATTCATGAAGGGCGCTGTTGGTTAGTTTTCACTTCGGACTCTCTTGTAGTTACAGCCAAATTTTGGTTGCAGTGATGGTCATCCGAATGCTTGACTGGGGCTTGAGAATCTACTTCCAAGGGGCACCTTCCACAGGTGTGGCAAACTGATCAGGTGCCCCCCCTTTGCTCCATGGGGGCCTGTCCAAGGGTATGCTTGAGTGTCCCTACAGGGTGGTGGCTAGCTTCCTCTAGAGTGAGTAATCCAAGAGATCAAGGTGGAAGGTACAATGCCTTTCATGACCTTGACGGTCACCACTGTCACTTCTGTACACTATTGGTCACACCCGGTCAGCTTGGATTGACTATGGGAGGGTATGAGTACCAGGCGTGGATCATTTGGTGCCATTTTGGAAGCTAGCTAATGTACATATCATGGAACATTAACATTTGGGGTAAATAATATGATTACAGAATGCCCAAGGACCAAAAGAGTATTTTTCCGTGACTAAAGTGAAGAAAAATTACTTAATTGTAGCAATTAGTAATATAATTTTTTAACTATTTTGTATACTTTTAAATTTAAAGATAAAAAAATTAAATTAGGATTTTATTTTTAAAATGAAAACATATAATTGTATATGAGAATACAAAATCGTACTAATCATAGAAAATTCCAAATATCTTTGTAGACAAAATCATTATTAATTCATTCATTCATCCAAATATTCATTTTACTAAAATTTATTGAATAACTGCTATATACATAGTCCTGTATAAGCAGCAAGGAAATAAGGATTTTTTTAAAGCAACTTAGGCCAACAAAGGTATTGGTGCTTTGACCAAGAAATTTCAGAAAGGAATGATTCTCTGCATAGATTGTTGCCTTAAAAAAAATAATTCCAAAAAAAAGTTTTGGAACATTTAGATCCATTTCCTAATAGTTTTCCACTATTCCTTCCAGTGCAAACCCACAGTCAGTGTGGGGAGATGGGGTGGGAGCCTTTGGTTTCTGTTTAAAGAGCATATTTGCATGTACGTACCTACATGCACACACACACACACACACACACACACACAGGCACATGCACATCCCCACAAAGTTGTGCAGCTGAATTTTGAACTTCAGCTCTTCCTTCTGAAAATCAAGTCCAGATGACTCTAAAAAAAGCTGACCGTAAGAATGAGAGAACAGGTTTCACCAAATTTAGAACCACTCAAAGCCTCACGGAATCCGCGTTTAAATAAACCAAGTCTTCCAAATCTCTCTGGATTTTGCTTTGCCTAGCACTAGGGAGTGTGCCTTTCCAGCAACTTAAAAGAAGGAGAAGAGGAGAAACAGCAGCAGTGGTTCCTGAAATCAGTTCTGCGACTTCTTAGAAGTTAAACAGTGATGATAAAACAACACCCTGACAACCTGATTGTTGACTTAGCACGCAGATACCGAAGGATTCGGTTACCCTTTAGCTTGTGAAGAGTTCCAAACAGGTGGGAAGAGGAGGATGCTTCTTTTGAGTTTCACCAAACCCAAAGCATTTGAAAGCTACCTGGAAATAAATGAGCCCAAACTACCCCTGGTTCTATAATAGATACTATGTTACAGAGTCGAGCATATTCAGAATTCATGAAAAGAACCATTCAATAACACCATTTGAGACAGCCATGTAGCAGACTGGTGTTCCATAAAGAAGTCCAGAAGCTCTGTATTTACATTTCTAGCCTGGCGTTCTTGGGAAATTCAACCATAATGGCTCTTGAAGCTAACCACTCAGCAGAGCATATTTGAATATATACAAATTTACCTAGAATGATTTGTGCCAACACAGGGTATTTATGCTTGAAGATAGCAATGACATTCCTGAGAAATATGAAGTTTTGCATAAAAACCTCAGGTGAGATAACACTTGATATACTAATTAAATTAGGCCAGCTTGAACAAATCGCTATGGTATAAATTCCCATAGTTTCTTCATCATGGGGTAAAAAAAATAATGATCTATTACAGGAAGTGAAACTTGATTGCATGAAACTGAACCCACGCAAAACTGAAGCTATTCAGATAAACAAAGTTTCCTCCAAGAAAGCTCTACAGCGCCCTTCTCTAAGACATTAAATGTTTAATACTCCATATGAGATTTAAACGTACCCATCAGAAAATTCAAAAATAAATGCTAGCTTTATAAGAAGTTTTTGTCCCTTCTCCTTTCAATTTCAAGGTCAGTTTGATCTTTACGCCTGCTCCTTGAGGGGAGCACGTTTATTATGTAAGAAAGAGATTTTGGAGAAAGTTTTATTATTACACACACCAGTCTCTTAGTCCGTGTTTATGTAAATGTTTATTCACGACCTGGTCAGACCCATGACTTCAGGCACCTGACATACACAGTGTTAGTAAAAATGATTTGAGAAAGATTTCTCCTATTTTTCAGTTGCTTCAAAGTTTTGCTTTGAATAAATTATTAATCACCTAACTCACAGCGATGAGTAAGACGCTCAGGGACTACCGAAAAGAAAAAAAGACTTCTCTCAGGACTTCCCCTTGACCTTACCAACAGAAAAGTGATGAAACAATAGAAACCAAAACCAAACCCAAACAAAACAGGTCACACTGAGAGCAGGAGAGAGAGGGATGGGTCACCATTGCCTAGGACAGATGTAACGGCAGCAGCGACTGGCTGGGGTGGGAATCAATGGTAACCCAGAGTCAGGGCTTAGAAAGAAATGACCGGGAAATGTGTTAAATTCATTTTGAAAAGAAGGGTAATTTGGAAATTCACAAAGAAGAAGGTAAAATCTACACAAAAATTTCACCCCCAGATATAATCTTCGTTAAATTTCAGAGTATTAATATAATGGTTTTTGTTGTTTTTTAAAAATAGAGATCATATTTTGTAACCTTTCTTTTACTAAGGTATAATTGACATGTTATATTAGTTTCAGATGTACAATAATAAGCAGTTGATATTTGTATATATTGTAAAATGATCACTGTAGTAAGTCTAATTAACATTTCATCACACACACAGCTACAAAAAAATATTTTTTCTTGGGATGAGGACTTTTAAGATCTACGGTCTTAGCAACTTTCCAATTCTCAATACAGTACTATTAATATATAGTCATCACGAATGTACATTACATTCCCACGGGTTATTTATTTTATAACTGAAGTTTGCTCCTGAACCTAAGTTCTTTAAACTTATTGACAATTCCATGTTCCAATAACTAATCTGTGTTTAGGGCTATGAATTACCAGACGGTATGGAAGTCTCATTCTCCTTAACAAATCTCTTCCTGCTGGATTGACCATAGACGGATGTGGTTGGAATTGTTGCTCTTATACTATTTAAAAAGATGCTGTGATATGGATTCTTTTGTGTTTATGAATAAATCTTTGCATATGGTAGATAACTCAAAGTGGAATTTCTGGGCCTATGAGTTTGCACATTTTCCAGACATCTGTGGAGTATTGAGTGTTTCTCTAGAAAGATTATAAAACTGATAATCAACAGTATAGGCAAGGTGAGGCTCTTTTCAAGCCTTCAGACCCAGTTCTTGCAAATGTGTCTCAGTGGGTCTTGCAGGGACAATACCTGGGGCCTAGAATTTGGGAGGGAGAGGGGAAAGCCCAATTAAACCTGGGTGCAACCATGCTTTGTCAGCTTTCTCTGCTTATTTCATACCATCTTTTTTTTTTAAATGTAAATTCAATTAATTAACATATACTGTATTATCAGTTTCAGAGGTAGAGGTCACTGATTCATCGGTTGCATAGAACACCCAGTGCTCATTACATCATGTGCCCTCCTTAATGCCCATCTCCCAGTTACCCCATCTCCTCACCCCCCTCCCCTCCAGCAACCCTCAGTTTGCTTCCTATGATTAAGAGTCTCTTATGGTTTGTCTCTCTCTCTGATTTTGTCTTGTTTTATTTTTCCCTCCCTTCCCCTATGATCCTCTGTTTTGTTTCTTAAATTCTACATATGACTGAGATCATGCGATAATTGTCTTTCTCTGATTGACTTATTTTGCTTAGCATAATAACCTGCAGTTCCATCCATATCATTGCAAATGGCAAGATTTCATTTCTGGTGGCTGAGTAGTATTTCATTGTGTGCACGCATGTGTGTGTGTGTGTGTGTGTGTGTGTGTGTGTGTGTATCACATCAGCTTTATCCATTCATCTGTCGATGGACATCTGAGCTCTTTCTATAGTTTGACTATTGTGGACATTGCTGCTATAAACATTGGGGTGCAGGTGCCCCTTGTATGTTTGGTGTAAATACCTAGTAGTGCAATGGCTGGGTCACAGGGTAGCTCTATTTTCAACTTTTTGAGGAACCTCCATATTGTTTTCCAGAGTGGCTGCCCCAGTTTGCATTCCCACCAACAGTGTAAGAGGGCTCCCCTTTCTCTGCATCCTCACCAACATCTGTCATTTCCTGACTTGTTAATTTTAGCCATTCTGACCAGTGTGAGGTGGTATGTCATTGTGGTTTTGATTTGTAGTTCCCCGATGACAAGTGATGTCACTTGTCACTTGTCACATTTTTTCATGTGTCTATTGGCCATTTGGATGTCTTCTTTGGAGAAATGTCTGTTCATGTCTTCTGCCCATTTATTGACTGGATTATTTGTATTTTGGGTGTTGAGTCTGATAAGTTCTTTGTAGATTTTGGATACTAGCCCTTTATCTGATAAGACATTTGCAAATATCTTCTCCCATTCTCTCCGTTGTCTTTTGGTTTTGTCGACTGTTTCCTTTGCTGTGCAAAAGCTTTTTATCTTTGGAGAACACATTACACATAGGAGCACCGTTGGGCAGTGCTAAGTAGCAGAAAGCAGGATAAAATTAAGCTTCATAATTTTTATCTTAAGACTGGGAGAGATTTATGGACTTTCTGAAGGTTATACAAGCAACTGAAGACATGACCTAAGAATAAAACACAGACCAATGACTCTTCAGATAATTATCGAACCAACTTTTTTCTAATAAAAGCAACTCAGTTTAATTTCTAGGTTAATTTAAAATTAATAAAAGATGTCAGATGAATAGCTCAGAAGATTCCTACCTTCTTAATCTATGATCCAAACAATAGCATACTTCTAATAACATCATTCACAAGTGAGCTAAAACTGTGTTCTCTCCATGGCCATAACTCAGAACTATGGCAGAATTATATGTGTCTAAGAAACCTAGCTCAATATCTTGAGACTTTTTTAAATGTCCTGATGAATAGAAAACCAGGGTGGGGGGTGCTGTGGCAGGGCAGAAGCACTCACACAGGCAATGTAAATTGAAATGATTAAATCAATTTGGTCGTGTTTAATTATACTGTGGTCATTTTGCCACAAATTATCTTTCTAAATTTACTTTCTGGCTTTCTTCATATATCATATAACTGGGAGGCAGCACAGTTTTGAGGAGCATACTGGACAGGGAAACCAGGATTCTTGGCTTGGCTATTAGCTAACCCAAAGACTTGGGATAATTCCCTTACCCTTTCTGGTCCACAGTTCCTTACTTGTCATGTAGTAACTTATATTTATAATAAGCAAAGACCACTAATGAATGTAGATATGAGCCAGCTTAGCCTATACGGTGATTAAGGTATTTGACTATGAAGCCTGATTACAGGTTCAAATCCTGGCTGTGTACCACTTAATAGCCACATAACTTCAGGAAATTTGCTTAACCTCTGTGTGTGTCAGAGTCCTCATCTGTAAAACATGAGTAATAATAGCGCCTACCTATGACAGTTCAGGAGAGAATTCAGTAATAGAGTTCTTGCCTGTCCTACGGTAAGCACCCACTACCTGTCGGCTGTCAATAATACACACTCATCATAACGTGGCAGAAATTTATTACATAAGACCCTTCCATTCACTTAGTGTAGGAATCCTTTGGAGATAAATCTTTTTATTGCATCTCTTTGAGCACTAGTGTAGCTCAGTAATGATTTGTTTTCACGTCTCATGGCTCCATCTCCTTCATTTTCTGAATAACTTTTTTCTACTTACAGAGGCCTTCATTTCCTCTTTGTCTTCTCGTTTGGGACCTGCTTTCAGAAACACATGAAAAGGGTTGTTTGTATTGGTGATTTAATTATATTCAGTTAGCTCTTAAAATACACTGCAAATGTCATGAGAACCTCAAATTTGTACCTTGGTTTTTCAAAGTTATTTTGAGTCACATCAGTCATTCTGTTGAATAAAAATTCAGATGAGGCAATCTACTACAGTGTTGAAATTTATCATAGTGTGTCACCATTTGGGTCCTACTCGAAGGGAGCTAAGTTATTAGAGAGGCAGAAAAACCTCATTACAACGTGATTTACCCAGGAGAGCTCCTTCAGCTGTTCCCAGAGGTCAGTTGGACTAACAAGCAAGGCTTTAGTGTAAAAAGAATTTTTATTAGTATCCAAAATTTAATACCACATATTCAATTACTTTAGTTCTCATGTGATAAAAGCAAAATTAAATAAGCAATCAGGGGCGCCTGGGTAGCGCAGTCGTTAAGCGTCTGCCTTCGGCTCAGGGCGTGATCCTGGAGTTCCGGGATCGAGTCCCACATCGGGCTCCTCTGTTGGGAGCCTGCTTCTTCCTCTCCCACTCCCCCTGCTTGTGTTCCCTCTCTCGCTGGCTGTCTCTCTGTCACATAAATAAATAAAATCTTTAATAAATAAATAAATAAATAAATAAATAAATAAATAAGCGATCAACATAAATTCAGCTATGGCCTTGCCCAAGCTTTAGTATTTTGATGGTGGAACGGTCTTCCAGTCAAGAGGAAGTATGTTAAAGCATACAAGATATTAAAAGGCTCCCTTATTTCAGTTCATGAAAGGGTGACAAGTAATAAAATAGATGCAAAAGAAATCTATCTATGTTATCTATCACCTATCATACCAGAGATACAAATCGATCACCATCCCAAATTTGTGATATTTTAGGAAGTGGCAGTTTTTTTGGATTTATATCAACAAGATAAAGAAACAAAACCATTCTTGAAAAACATCAATCCTCCTTGCCCCCACTTTTTAGAGAAGAGATTTTTTTCTTCAAAATATTGTGATGCTCGTTTTTAAGATGAGTTATTGACGTGCTTGTAATTTATGATTATCTGCTTCAATCCAAATGTAAAAACGGGTGGCTCTGTGTATTTTAGCTCCCTTTGCAACATACCTAAGAAAACTTGGGGATTATTTTAGATTTCAGATTTAAAACACACAATGTGGGGAAATCAGAGCAATAACTAAATTTTAACATCAAAGAGTCTGATGAGGATGGCACCGCATCAATTTGAAGTGTTTTCTAAATATGCAAAGTGATTGGAAGCCATAAATTAACTTTCAATCCCAATTTTTGATAGTGAAGCGTTTTTGAACTTGCCACAATAAAAGGGTTTGTTTGAAGAACAAGTGATGTCTCCATTTCACTGTATATTCTACTTCTCATGTCTGACTGTCCGAAAGCCAAGGGCTTGGGCCATGTGATTTTACTGACCCACATTATTACCTTGTTTTTCAGAGAGTCAGTTCAAGAAATAATAATTTCTGTAAGTGCTGCTGGCCTTATCTCCTACTGTCTCTTCACATGGGGATAGCTCTTCTCCCTCGGGCATCTTTTTTTTTTTTTTTTTTTTTTTTTTTTTTTACCCTCTAAAGAAAATGAGATCTTTATTTCTTTTTTTGCTTTGTCTTCCTGGAAGCTCAGAGCCAAAGTTGTTCTCAAAATATAACAGCTCTGTTGGATTTTAGGACATGCTTACATGTGTTTTCATATCATGTTCTTTTTTTCATCCCATGGACCCATTTCTACTTTAGTATTTATAATTCCTAATTTCCTCTAAATATTTTCTGTATGCTCCTTTAAATTCTTTGAGGAAAAAGGTCATGGCTGGATAGCTAGCTTGCTAGCTAGATATGATTGATAGATCTGAGGAACATGAGAGGAATCCTAGTTGGCTGAGGTTTATAAACAAGGAGGGAATGGGTTATTAAGAGCAGTATTTTATGCAGATGGCAAAAGTATACATTCGTTAATGAAAATGCAGACAACGAAAATAAAATTCCCACAATGTCACCTGCTAGAGACATCTGCTGTCAATGTTTTGGTGCAGTTCTCTTCAGTATTTGGTCTCCACACGGGGTATGCCGCCGATGAGCGCTCACTCTGTGCAAGCAAGCTCTCGACCTACGCAGTTCACACACACGGCATCACTCTCACATCTCGGGGGCAGGGACTACCCTCCTCCCACCGATCAGGAGTGAAGACACTGAGACACAGAGAGACCGTATAATTGGCGCAGAGTTAATTATAGTAACATTCCAGTTTGGGTCCCCGCAGACGAACCCAGAAGTGTGCCTCGCCACTGCTCTGTGCTGTCATTGAGAACAAGTGTCATTTTTTATTAAAAATCCTTCTAAGTCCAGTGTACTGAGCTTCCTTTGATGCACTTGATTAGTTGGAAGCTCAGTTTTCCCCCAGAAGAACCGCATGATGCATTATTGCACGCGCTCGAAGTCCCTGCCGTCAGCTTTGTTCTACACCCTAAGGGTACCAAGACTTACTCCCTCATTATGTAGTACTGCTCATATTGATGCCCAGTTGCTAAAAGTTTCCAGACCACTGATTCTATAATGCTCACTTAGCTGACACTGACTTCTTCCAGTCTGGGGAAATATATATTCACTACATATGACAGACAAGGGCTAACCTTAAAAAACAAAAAGCACTTGTTAATCAATAAGAAAAAAAAAAACTCACTAGAAAAATTGGTAAAGAATAAAAGGCATAAAGTAAAAGGTAGTGTTTAGAAAATACTACTGTTCAATAAACATATGAAAATACTCCCAGTCTCACTTTTGATTTTTTAAATAGTGAGAAACCAAGCTCAGCTTCCTCCCTCCCCTATTAATAAATTGGCAAGCAAAAGGGTGTAAGGGAGAGAAGCATTCTCATAGACTGTTAGCAAGAGAAACATTGGTGCAAACTTTCGTAAAGTAACTTGGCATTATTTATTAAATATTTAAAGGCTTTGCCTTTTGATCTTGCAACATCACTGCTAAGCACTTACGCTGAGGCTATATTGCACATTTACACAGAGTTAGATGCTAAATTATTTTTGTAACAATTTGTATAATAAAAATCCAAAAACAACCTAACTACTTATATGTAGGAGATTAGATTTATAGTTTGTGGTCATTCATACAATGAAATATCGCTCAATTGTTAAATATACATATATATACCAACATTTATATTCAGTATGCATGCCAAGCTGCAGCTTAGCTTAGTGATTAGGAGTAGCTTCCAGAGCCTTAGTGCAGACTCTGGAACCATACCTGCGTTTGAATTCTGGCCCCACCACATAGAGCTGGGATTTTCTATAGCAAGTACTGTAATCTCTGTATGACTCACTTTGCTTATCTGCAAAGTAGGCACAAGAACAATCCCCATCTCATAGGTTGTAATGAGGATTAAACAATGCAGTGTTTGCAAAGTGCTGGGAGGAGGGCTTGGCCCTTAGAGAGTAGAGAGCATTCCGTCATTTTTTAAAAATAAAAGAAATACTGATATGGAAAGTTGTTTAAAATATATGAAATAGAAAGTGAAATGACACAGAACAGTGTAATTCCATGTATCTAAAAAAAGAATGATGAGGGTAGGTTACATGTTCACACAAGAACGCAGCATTTCTGGAAACCACCGCAAGAAATGTTGAGTTTACTCCTGTGATATGGACAGGAAGTAGATGATCTCAGAACTCTTTTATTTTCAACCTCTGTACACTTTGAAGTGTTTCTATTTCTATTTTGTCAGAAAATAAAAGAGACAGCAGCAACAGCTCCTGGAAGATTTTGAGAGGCAAAAGGCTCAATTGCCCCGAACTCACAAAGGACCTCTGCAGGGGGGTAGGCTGAATGCCACCAGCCAGGCTCACATCGTCTTGCCTCTGTCTCAGCCAAAATACTGTCTCTGTCTCTCCATCTCTGTCTCTATCTCTGTCTTTCTTTCTCACACACATGCACACAACACATGCACACACACACAGAGACTTGGCCAAAATACTATCTCTTTCTCTCACACACACACATTCACACACACTCACGTGCATAAACTCACACACAAGCACACACGTGCACATGTGATACAAAATTAGGATCATGAAATAAATACAATTTTTGTTCCTATTTTTAATTAATGATATTACGTTTTCTTCAAAAATAGGATTTTAGCGACTGCACCATGTTCTACCACGTATGTGTATCACATCCTTTCCTGGATGGTTTTAAGGGACTCAATGAGCCTCGCTGAGCAGAGAATCAAGTCAGGGTGTCCTGTGACCTGCACGATGCGTCCACACAGTCTTCTTTTTTCATTTTTTTAATGTCCTGTGACATTTCCTTCCTCATCATTATAAATATGCTGCAAGGATCTGGCAAGCTAATTCGCTTTAAGGCACAAATTACTAGTATGGTGGGGAAAAAAACTGATACTGATAGAAAAAAAACAAACCAAACCCGCAACTCTGCATTTTAACAAGGAACAAACCATTAATCCGAAGATTTAATTTCAGTAGTAGATTTTCAGTAATCAGCAGGAAGAGTAAGGGAAGGATTGAGTGACGGAGGAAACATTTAGAGTTGCCATTTGCAGTTTGGACTCAATAAATGTAGGTTGAATTGGAATATTCGGAGGCTGGCACAAACTGGCCTTCGATATGTCTTCCCTTTATTGTTGCAAATCACTACAGCGTACAAACCATAGGAAGTCAAACAAGTCACAAAAATAACGGGAAACAACAGAGACTTCTGGAGTATAAAATACTAGTTTTCCAATTTTGTTCACTCATGATTTTTAGTTTTGTTATAACCTTGGGCAAGTTTACTCAACTTCTCGGTGCCTCACTTTTATCTACACAAAATGGTCTACCTACCAAGATGTCGTGAGAAGTCATTTCTCACAATATGCAATTCTGTGCTTCTTGCTTTCATCCTTTCCTACCCTCGACTCACAGGGAAGGTTGGATGTCAGAAGAAAGAGCACTTCAAACCCTTGATAATGAGCATGAATTCAAGTCTTGCTTTTAACACATACCACCAAGGTGGGCAACTTGACTTCACTTTGCTAATCAATACACATAGGCTAAAATATATAAATTTATGGTTTAACTTCATTGGCTGTTAAGACCTATTGTACCTACTGCCTAACACTTTTATCATCATTGGGAAAATAGGCAGAAAGATAAAAATATATCTCACATTTTTGAGAACACAGGGCAAGTTAGTTTCTTTGGTTGATTATTCCCTTTGATCTGCAAAATAGCTGTTTAAGTTAGATACTTTACACATAGAAAGATGAAAGTTTAGAGCTTGCCCTCATGCACACTCCTCAGGAGTAGCATAGCTGGAATTAAAATTCTAAAGCTTCTATTTGTTCCACGCTGCCTATGTGAACTTCTGAGGTGTGTAGAGGCACATACAAATTAAGCATTACTATTATCATATTACTAAAAAGGTTATAAAACCAAAGGAGCATGAGTCACCCAAATGGGGTGACTCACCAACATGTCTATTGTGAGAACTTTTTGTTCTGGAAATCTTCCCTCAATATGGAAAGGACTAATTTATGATGAAGTGTTTCATAAAATAAAACCATGATATGTCAATGACTATAACTGCATATGCCAGCAATAGCTGGATTTTTTGACACAGATGATCAACTTTCTTAGAGGTGATTAAAATGTATTTTACATAGATATTTACATATGGATATTATATATATAGGATAACATGTATATGTATTATATATTACACATATACATACACACGCATACATATATATATATATATATATATATATGGTTGGACTCCTACTTTATACCTGACCTGCTGATAACTAAGATTTTTGGCAAGTGAGCCGTACATCTTTCGGCTACTTTCCTGGAGAATCATCTTAGCATTATATCCATTCACACTATTTTTCTTCCTATTCCTGTTATTGCCATGGAAACCAAGGAAGCGAGTTTACACACCTGTCTCCTCTTCCCCCTTGAATGTAGTCAGATGCCTTAGCATCCGTTCAACAAACATTCCTGAGCTCCATTCTCACGCCAGCCTCTGTGCCAGGCGGGACAAGGTTAAGCAGCACCAGCACAGACATGAAGTCACTTTCTGCTCCAGGCACTCGCAGTTTAATGAGATGAGACACGTTTGGGGCGGGGTGATGGTGCCGCAGAAGGAACTGCAATGGTGGGAAAGTGAAGTCCTTTCCGAAGACAGTGTCAGCAGGAAGGGTCAGTGATCATTTTTTGAGAAAGGAAGAGAAGGCCGCTCAGGAAGTGTAGAGAAGATACCAGAAGAATGTTAGTTGTAAAAGGGTTTCAGGCCACATGACTTTGTGGCTTTCTTCAGTGGGCTTTAGCAGGACAGAGATTAGAAAACAGGTTTCAGCTTTAGGTAGAGAAGCCAGGGCATGGAGTCCTCTTTCCCATCTTGATATTGACGTCCCCCCGTCATCATGCTACTGAAAATATCTGTCAACAGGCGAGAATAGCTTGTCCTGAGCCATGTAGCCAGGCCCGCCAGGTAAGAATCATCACATAGCCTTTTTCACCTCATGTGTGCCCTGGGCCCTGAGCTATACGTGGTGATCGGTGGGGGCCTGTTGGTCCAGTCAGATGGATGCGGGAGTCGACTCTGCCTGCCATTTGCTAGAGTTGTGGCCTCTGCCGGTTTGCTTGAATTGTCTAATCTTTGCCTTTTGCATGGCTGTAATGGAGATATTAATACCTATCTCACAGGATTTGTGTGTGTGCGTGTGTGTGTGTGTGGTGAAAATTAAGGAAAAAATATATGTAAAGCATTTAGCATATGGCAAATGGTCAAAAATTGTATTTAACGTTCTTTTGCTTCCACACGCATGTCATTTTCCTCCCTGATCTTTTCCTAATATCCGTGGCTTCTTATTTTCTTTCCTTTGCTACAGCCTTACCCTCACCCTACCTGTGTTTTAAACTGCCTCTTGACTCCCTCACACTTGCCAGATCCACGTGTCCCTTAGCCTGGTGCAGCTTTGGTCCCTACCCTAATAGGCCAGCTGCGTGGGCTGGGTTTGCCCTGTTTCCCCATCCTAGTACGAAAACCTGCTCTCAGGCCTCGTGTATATCCCTACTCTGGAATACTCCGTGGCTTTTTAAAAGAAACACAAGGTATGTAATGTAAATATACTGAAAAGGGGGAGGGGCCTAACATCTATCACTGAATGGAAAAAGTAAGGTACAGTTCAGGATGCATGGTAGGATCTCATCTTGAAATATGATCTACTTCTCTAGTGTTTAAAATGTTATAATAAGCGTGTACAACTTTCACCATTGTGTATGGGTATTTTTAAAGAAACTGGTATAAGTAACAGGCATTCCAAAGACTCTGGTGAGATAGAAAATACAGATTAAAATAGAGTGATGGTGGTAGGGAGTTGCCTGATGTGGCGTTTTCCCAAATGCTTGTGGAAGGGAAACTTGACAGATGTTGATGGCTTTCTTTAATAGATACAAAGATGGCCCTAGTCAAGTAAGTCAGAGAAACACTAAGTTGGGTGAAGTCAACAGATTCATTTGCTCAGCGCAGGAAATCCCTCAGGCTGTAATGTCCCATGTGTCTGCAACGTGAAGAGTAGATGGGTCCTCACAGCACCATCTTTTTCTATGGAACAAGCCCAGCACTGGTGTTCCATGGGAGAGGGAACGCCCCAAATTTGAGAAATGTTGACCTAAACTACTTCTCTCCTTAAATATCTCTATTTTTATCTTTATTCCCACTCACACCCCACCAAGTATTTATATCAGACTGTTACACTTAAGTTCAAAACTTTGTCCATTTAACAAGTACATTCAAAATCTCAATGCCCAGTGAAACTGAAATATAAATAACTTCAGGGTGTTTACAATGAGATCCAAACAAAAATCATCCAGCTAAAATAAGTTATCTCCTCTTGCTGGGAGAAATATCTCCTTTGCTTAGGAGAGAAATTTTTGTTTTTTTAAAAATCACTTTTACATTCGATTCTTTAATTTGGCACAATCATCATTATTATTTGGGCCTTGTGTTCAGAGACTGAGCTGACCTTCGTCAGCAGTGAGCCCTCAGTTTAAACAACATCATCATCATGGGTCCTCACAAGGACATTTCTCGTGAGGTTGGTCATTAATTCATTCCTTCACTTGTTCCTTTTTACATCCATCCCCCAATTCCACCTCCCTCATCCAGCCATTCTGATGTATTTAAATACATTAAATACAAATTTGGGGGATTTTACATTTGTGTAAAATGTGGATTGTTTTATATTGGGTGTTTTAATTTACAAAATGGTATATGTTGCATAATTTCTTTCTGTCTTAACTTTTCCACTCTGCACTATGTTTTTCAGATTCACTATGTTGCTGAATACACATAGCTATTACTTTTAACTGCTGCATAGTAGTTCCCGGTGAAGATTCATTCATTTTTGTCTATTCACTTCCCCAGTGATAGGCATCTAGAAATCTTCCAGCTTCCTACCTCTACAAACAGCACTGTGATGATCATGTTCTTGCATGTCCCTTATGGATCTGTGTGAGATTTTGGAGTGTAGACCAAGGAGGAGGCATATACTGGGTCATAGGATAAGCATATTCTTAAGTCCTGTCATATTGTTGGCCTGAATGGCTTCACTCGTCTCCATTCCTACCAGTCATGCATGAGGCTTTATGACACCACATTCTCTTGTATTTAAGTGTTTATTTATTTCTGTTTTTAGTAATCACTTCCCCCAACGTGGGGCTCTAACTCATGGCCCAGAGATCAAAAGTCACATGCACTTCTGACTGAGCCAGCCAGGCGCCCCTGATACCACGTTCTTGCCAAAATTTTTCATTGGCCAGATTCTAATTTTTGCAAGTCTAATTGACATGAATTAATACCTCACTTTTATTTGCAATTTTGTGAGAATTATTCCAACCCTGATGCCCAGGATTTTATGAGATTTTTGACTGTATTAAACAGTCAAATAGGAACAACCATGAAATTCTTCGAGTCACACAGGCCAAAATGTGCATATGATAAATCAAGGAGTGTTGCAACTGTGTGTGTATATTTTGCTAAGCAATATTGAATGAAAAACAGAAAGCCACCACATCCAAAGAACATCCTAGCATTATTTGCTAAAAATTGAAATGTTCGTTTTATCATTCTCTACATTCTTCTTGTAACAGGAAATGACTTCTGAATACACTGCCTCATCTGTCATCGTCAAGGATTAAATATGAACCAAATTTGCAAGGTATTTTTTTTAAGTTTGCTAGAGCAGAATAATGTGATTGTCAACACTTTTAAACATTTTATGACTTTGGAATCTTTCCTTAAAAAAAAAAACACATTGTCAAACTAATTAAAATTGGTCATGAATATTAATGTTTGAGTTGAAAACAACTGCCACTAGGTGGCAAACAATCTACACATAGAATTATACAAAAGAGAAAATTATAAATACACTATCATATATGCATATTATGCTAGACAATGAAAATAAGTATAGTTAATACTGCATCTCCTATATATTTTTAATAATATCGCCACTGGAAACATAAGCATAATGGTACAAAGAGTAACAAATGTTCTTGGTGAAAAATTAAGTGAAAAAACCATTTTTTTAAGAGAACAAGAATAGCAGACATTTAGTCTTACACCTAACATTTGTCCTTACTGTAGAACTGGTACATGGACATTTATTATTTATCTCATCTGTGCTCTCCAAGAAGGCATCTCTCTGTGGTTGAAGATACATTGATGATGAAACACTAGAGCCCTGAGTGACCTTGAACTTGTCCCAGGGCCTCTTGCTTGGTTTCAGGGATTCTATAGAGTTATCAGTTTTTATACCATGTTGCACGTAGGAGAGGAGTACTGTTGGGATTTTTCTTTCACCATTTGATTCAACCATCTCGGAAATGAGGAAAATAGGATGTTGTGGTGAAGAATGTAGACCCTGGTGCTAGACGGCCACGTTTGAATATTAGCATGACTACTAACAAGTGTGTAACTGTGGTAGATTGCATTATTCTTCTCAAATAATTTTCTCTTCTTATGAAAGGATGATATGTTTCTCATCTTATTGCTCTTAGGCTTGACCATGTGTGTGCTCTGGCCAGTGGTATGTGAGGAAACACAATGTATACCGTACCTAGCAAACAGCTTTAAGAGTGTTGTAGGTTCCCATCATCTCTCTTGCTCTTTCCTTCTACCAAGAAAATGGTGTGTACCTACTAAGAGTTGGCTGCTTCTCCAGCCTAGGGTCTGGATTGAGAAGAGTCATAAAGACGAGCTGAGGAAAATGACATCCAAGTACCAAAATATAATACGAGTGAAAAATAAGTATGGTTGTTATAAGTGATTGGAATTTTGAGGTTCATTTTGGTTTTTATTAATCACAGCATTACCTACGAAAAACCGACTATTACAATGACTTTGGGCTTCAGTTTTTTCACCTATAAAATGGAGCTGATAATATTTTTCATCTCATAGGCCTTGTGAGGGATTGAATAAGCTAATACATATAAAGAATATAGAATAGTATATTGCATCATAGTGGATAGACATCTTTATTAAAATAGTCTAAATGTATAGGCAATAAGAGCTGTCATTTATTGAATGACTTATAGTCTAGGAATGTTTTACTCATTTTATTTAATCATACAATATCTTTCCAAAGTTTCGACATTCTTTTTTTTTTTAAGATTTTTATTTATTTATTTTAGAGAGAGAGCACATGCGAGTTAGGGGGAAGGGACAGAGGAGGTGGAGCAGAGGGGGAGGGAGAGAGACAAGCAGACTCTGCACTGAACTTGGAACGTGATATGGGGCTCGATCTCACAACCCTGAGATCATCACCTGAGGTGAAACCAAGAGTTGGACTGAGCCCCCCAGGTGCCCCTAAAGTTCTCACATTCTTATTTTATAGAAGAGGAAACTAAGATTCAGAAAGACCTCTTAATTCAGTGGTTATCCATTCATCTGTGGCTAAGGACCAATTTTGGGGTGTATTTTGCCCCAGTCACAGACTTATACTTTTGGAAAATACAATAAAAATGAGTTATTAGAAAATGCAATGAAATTAACAAATTTAAAAAGACATGCAAAACAGAATTCCAATTTTTATTATCAGATTCAATAAATATAAAATTACATTTTAATTAATGTCATTAAAACAAACAGAACATTTTTAAAAAATTACAAAAACCAACCACATTACTCAATGAAAATATGCATATCAGTGACGAGTATGGAAAATCACTATTTTACTCCTGATTTTTTTTAAACACTTATACACATATTTTAAACTACACACAGTTTCTAATATGACAAATAAGCTTGTTCCTTATTTGTTAGCTCATCTAATCTACTTTGTGTCATAAACCTGTATTGATGGGAATGGAAGAAGAGAAATTGAGGCAATTTCGGGATATTTATTTTTAACTTTAATCAAAAATGAAGCAAATGATGCAGTATATTTAGAATTTCTATTTCGTCAGAAGCCAAATCCAACAATTTATCCTGTAGAGTTATGGTAGTTCCTCCGCCCCTTATCTGCAGTTTTGCTTCTAGCACTTTCAGTCACCCCATCAACCGCTGTGCAGGAGCAGATGATCTCCCATCTGACGAATTGTCAGAAGGTCAGTGGAAGCCTAATGCTGCGTCACAACGCCTACATCATTCAGATGAACCGCAGGAAGGTCAACAGATGCCCAACGCTACCTCACTGTATCTATGTCATTCACCTCACTCCGTGTCCTCACGCAGGCATTTTATCATCTTGCATCACCACAAGAAGGGTGAGGATAGTCCAACATGGTATTTCGAGAGAGAAAGCAAGAGAGAACACATCCACATAACTTATATTACAGTATATTCTTGTGATTGTTCTATTTTATTATTAGTTATTATTGTTAATCTCTTACTGTGCCTAATTTACAAATTAGTTTTATCATAGATGGGTCTGCATGAGAAAACACATACTATATATACGGTTCTGTACTATCTGTGGTTTCAGGCATCTGCTGGGGGTCTTGAAACCTCTCCCCTGCATATAAGGGCGGGACTATGATATAGTTGAATTTAAACTATTTTTTAATGAAATAAAAAAAAATTCTACATTTAACACTTCTGGATTGCAGTTGACAAACTAACCTGGAAATACCATGTCATCCGTGTAATTCATCATGTGACTTCAAGAACTAAACTGTTCTGTACTTTCTTCACTGAGATTCAGCAACACTCTTAAGAGGCTGAGCATACTATGTTAACCATATTGGATTTAAAATAAAAGCTTAATTAAAAAAAGACCAAACTAACAAATAAAAGAGACTAAGCATATTGATCACCCTCCAATGTTTTCTCCTGTCTTTTTAAAAATTTTCCTTCTATTTGTATTTTTATTTCATTTTTTAAAATTGAGGTATAATAGACATATTGCATTGTAATAGTTTCACGCGTAGGGCATAATGATTTGATACTTGTATATATGACGAAATGATCACCACAAAAAGTCTAGTTAACATCCATCGCCATACAGAGTTAGTTTGTTTCTTTGTAATGAGAACTTCTAAGATCTACTCTCCTAGTACCTTTAAAATATACAATACGGTATTATTAGCTGTAATCATCATACTGTACATTAACCTTTCAAATATTTTAAAATTGTTTTATTATATTAGATACTCTAAGTTTTTTTTAATGCAAAGAATATCCATATATTGAGAACATTGGCATTTTAAAATAAAAGTTACTTTGCTCTTTTAATTGTATTTGATATAATTTTTTATCAAAGCAATTTCATCTACCCATATAAATGTAAAAAAATATAAAAAAGCTCTTTCTTAAAATGTAAGACACTTTATTTTATTTTTCTTAAGAAGTTATTTTATTTTATTTTTATATTTTTTTTAAAGTAGACTCCACGCCCAACATGGGGCTCAAACTCATAGCCCTGCGATCAAGAGTCACATGCTTGCCACTCTGGAAAACAATATGGAGCTTCCTCAAAAAGTTAAAAATAAGACTACCCTACAATTCAACAGTTGCTACTAGGTATTTACCCAAAGGATACAAAAACACTGACTTGAAGGGACACATGCACCCCAATATTTATAGCAGCATTATCAACAATAGCCAAATTATGGAAAGAGCCCAAATGTCCATCGACTGCTGAATGGATAAGGAAGATGTGGTGTGTGTGTATATATATACATATGTATATGTATGTATAATATAAAATGTAGATATATTTACATATATATGATGTGGAATTATATCTATATGTACATATATGTGTGTGTGTATATATATATATATATATATATATATATATATAACAGAATATTACTCAGCCATAAAAAAGAATGTAATCTTACCATTTGAAACAACAGGGTTGAAGCTGGAATGTATTATGCTAAACCAAGTCAGGCAGAGAAGGACGATACCATATGATTTCACTTAGAAGTGGAATTTAAAAAATGAAACAGATGAACATAGAGGGGACAAAAAGACAGAGAGGGAAACCATAAAACATACTCTTAACTATAGGAAACAAACTGAGGGTTGCTGGAAAGGAGGTGGGCAAGGAGATGGGCTAAATGGGTGATGGTATTAAGGAGGGCACTTGTGATGAGCACTGGGTGTTGTATATAAGTGATGAATCACTAAATTCTACTCCCAAAACAAATTTTACACTATGTGTTAACCAGCTGGAATTTAAATAAAAACTTGAAACAATAAATAAATACACAAAATCATTCAGTTCTTAAAAAAAAAGAAAAAAGTCACACCCCCTACTGACTGAGCCAGCCAGGCATCCCTAAAATGTAAGACATTTTAAATCCTTTTTTTTCTCTTTCAAAACATATTTCTAATTCTTGAGAATTTTAATATATATATTTATGATGCATATTTATGCTTGAAAGTCTTGTATTAGTTTCTAACACTTTTTATGTATATAACTTGAATTTAAAAATTTTTAAATTTAAAGAGGCTTTGTTAAAAATTCCACCTGGATTGAGTTATCATGATCTTTAGTGTATAATTGATCCAAAAAATTTATTATAAACCTTGATAAATATGCATTAAACATAAACAAAGTTTTGGAAATATATCTTTTAATGAGATAAATGAGACTATATCTATATATGAATATTACTTATTATTAAAATAAATAAATATATTTCCAGTTTTCATTGTTATAGATGTAAGCACTGAGAGACACAGTTCGCCTGAATAAGTAGATAGAACTGGAAAGGAATTTGTTATGGCCCTGTTATTCAATTCTTTGAACTCCTTTTGAGTTATATAATAAAAATCCATAGTGATCTATCATCAAAAATTAGTTCATAATGATCTATTAGTTAAGAACTCAGATTCTCATTGAATTCTGATTTTTAAAAAATTAAAAGGGAACCTCTCATTTAGAAGGATTTGCTAACCAATCATTTGAATTTTTCACCTTCTCAAACCACCACCAATATTTGAAATTGTCCTCTTTTTTTTTTTATTGTTGAAGTGTTTTCAACCAAGGAAAATATAATATGGTACAATTCAGTTCAGGATAGGTGGGTCATGGGGAGTTATAAAAGGAGACTGGAAAATGGGAAAGCACAGAAGAAATTTTAGCAGTTTTAAGGGAGCATATGTATAAAGTTGAAGATCTAGAAACTGATTTCCTTAAAATCACAGGATTTTCTATAAGTCTTGGAAAGTTTCCAGGTGCTCCCAGGTATACACAAACCCCAATTTGGAGATTACTGCTCTACTGTCAGGAGAGTGTTTTTCTTGAGATAGATGAAGGGGACTTTGCTTTGTAAGTTTATCAAAGTCCACTTCCAAGTCAATAAACTTAATATCATAATTTTACAAGTTGCTCTTTTGAGACAGAATGGACAACTCATTAGTTATTGTGTGTAAAAAGAAAGCTCTTGGCTAAATTAAGTCATATAAATGATCATGGTCTTGCCAAAGGACAAAGCCATCTTTAGTTCTAAAATTACCTTTCCTGCTAATCAGAAGAAACTATTCTCTAGATTCGAGGGACCCTGAACCACACAGAACCAGGTGGAAAGGTACTGGGAAAGCCTTCCCTGAAATCTCAGGCTTGACTAAGTTCCCCTGTTCTGGGTATTCATAACTCTCTCTGCAGACCTTCATCTAACAAAAAGATATTAAAATCATTTTCTTATTATCTGTTTTCCCCACCAAATTGTGAAGTCCTTGAGGTGAAAGGATGTCATATTCATTTTTGAACCCCCAATTCCTGCACAGTTCTTGTTATACAGAGGTTCTCAATAAATACATATTGAAAAGAACTACGCCAAATGAGGTAGAAATAATTGTATTTACATGGTATGATGTGAGAGATACAGATAAAAATTTTCTCCCCTGAAATATTAACTCTACAGTTATTCTTAATTCCTTTGATAAAGCTTCTTGCATCTCCTGGAATCTTAATACTAAAAAATGACATATGACAAAGATTGAGCCAGGAAAATCATGACAGAGAGGAGAGAAATTACTCCCTACAGTGGGAACAATCTCTGCAACAACATCATGGAGAGAGAATGTTCTAGGAGAAGAACAAAGAGCTGGACACACCCATAATCACCCCGGTCAGATATGAGGTTTGGGATTTGATCCTAAGGATAATAAATACCCATTAGAGAATATTAAGCAGAATATTGACATGATCTGATTTGGTTATCAAAGATTACTCTGGCAGACATCTTTTCCTGGTAGAAAGCCAAACTGGGCTAATTATACAACTCTCTCACTAAAGACAGTCAAAAGTTCTGGAAAAATTATTTTTAAAAAAAGTCTTTAAGACACTGAAAAGACAATAAATGAGTAAAGAACTTCCAGGCCAAAGCCAAATAAAAAATGGGAACCCTGAACGTTCAAGGAACCCAATGAACTCCAAGTGCGGTAAGTTAAGTGAAGCCCATAGTTAGATATATCCTGGTGAAGCTGTAGACACCAAAAACAAGGAAAAATAATTCTTGAAGCAATCAGAAAAACGAACACCTACTAGTTTTCTTAGGGCTGCCATAACAAACTGAGTGGCTTAAAACAATAGAAATTTCATCTCTCATATTCTAGAGACCAGAAGTCTGAAATCAATGTGTTGGCAAGGTTCATTCCTCCTGGGGGCACCACGGGAGAATCTATTGCCTGCCTCTCTCCTAGCTTCTGTTGGTTGCTGGCAGTCCTTGGCATTCCTTGGCTAGCAGCTGCATCGCTCCAATCTTTGCCTCCTACTTCACACGACATCCTCCTGTCTGTGTCTCCATGTGTCTTCTCCTCTTTTTCTAAGGACAAAAGTCATTTAATTTAGGTTCTACCCTAAATCCAGGATGATTTTGTCTTGAAATTCTGAACTTATTACATCTGCAAAGACCATATTTCCAACTAAGGTCACATCCTGAGGTTCTGGATAGACACGAGATTTTGAGAGCCACCATTCAACCCAATACAGTTCAAAAGAGAAATAGTAGACTGACTTTTCTACAGTATTAATAAAAGCTAAAACATATGAAATTATGTTTTCAATATGCTGAAAGAAAGTGATTTTCAACCTAACCTCAGTGAAAATATATTTTAAGAACAAAGACAAAATAGAGTCATTTTCAGACAAATGCTGGGCAAATTTGCTACCAGTAGACATTTGCTAAAGAAAATTCTGAAATCTACACTTCAGGCAGAAGGAAAATAGGCCTAGGTACTGAAAAGAATGAAGAGTGTAGAAAAAGGTAAATATGTTAGTCTATATGAACATTGATGATGTAAAATAATAATGATAATAATAATAGTGGACTTTTTAAAAGATAAAAGTAAAAAAATGACAACTAAAATATGTGAATCGGGATGGGGTAAAGTGAGTTAAAATGTTCTAAAGATTGTGGATTGTCTGAAAGAAAGGTGAAAGTAGACATTACCTTTTTTGTTGGTTTCAAGTACACAGTTTAAAGTTTCCCAGGCAACCACCAATGGAAGAGGAAAAGAGGGAATAAATTCCAAACAAGTAATTAAGAAGAATGCACAGTGACTTAGACGCACACACTCTCACACAATCAATCCCAAGGCAAACAGGAAAAAAGAAAAAGTAAACAGAATAAGTGGGACAAGTAGAAAGTAAAAAATAAGATGGTAAATTTACACCAGGTATACCAGCAATAATTACATGAAACAAAACTAGACTAAATGGACCAAAGGACAAAGATTGTCAGAAAAATTAAAAATACAACTGCATGATATTTGTAATGAACATAACTCAGATATATGTATACAAAAGATTGAAAATAAAGAGATACAAAAAAGGAAATACCATGGAAGTACTTATACTACAAATTTTAAAGCAAAAAAGCATTATTAGGGAAAAGATGATTACTTAATATTTATTATAAAGGTTCACTTGCCAGGACGATATAAATATTTTTAATTTGTCTTCAACTAATAATAGAACTTCAGACTCCACTTTTCAAAACAATAATTAAATGAAATAAAAGAAAAATCAATAATTTAGTGCATGATTTTAATACACTTCTTGATAATTGATAAAAGAAACAAGTAAGTACAAGATTTGAAAAATAAGATTAATAAAATTGACCTAAGGGACAAATTCAAATACTATTGAATACACAGTCTTTTTAAGCAGAAATTAAACATTTTCAAAAACTGATCACAGGTGTACCCATAAACAAATTTCATCACATCTCAAAGACTGCAATAATAGAAAGTGTATTTTTATAATATTTTCTGATCACACACAATTAAACTAAATGTCATTTTAAAAAGTGTATCTAAAATATTCTTATGCTTATAAATTAAGAAATATACTTCATACCAACCCATGGGTCACTTCTAAGTCTTGTAGAATGTAATTAAACTTGTTCTTAGAAGAAAATGTATAACCTTAAGTGTGTATATTAACAAAATAGGAGCTAAAATTTAATGACCTAAGTATCTCTTACAAGGTGTTAGACACAATCCAGCAAAATAAATTCAAAAAAGGGAGAAGGACAAAAATAATAAAGATAAGAACAGAAATTAATTAAGTAGAGAACATACAATAAAGAGGATCAACTTAATCAAAAACCTGTTCTTAAAAAGTTTTAACAGTCAAAATTCGAGTACTACTGAATGTGAATGTGTGTTCGCATGTGTGTGTGAGAGAGAGAAAGAGAGAGGGGATTCAGAAATTATTGCTATCAGGAATGATGAGGGAGGCATTACTAGATGTCTTAATAAGTTAACAAGAAAACATTACAAACAAATTATGCCAACACATTTAATATTTTAGACAATTAGACAATTACTAGGAAAAAAATGCATCTTACTAAAATTGACTAGAGAAGAAATAGAAAACTTAAAAAAGTTCTCTTTTACAGTTCTTCTAAGAAATTTGAATCAGTAAAGACTTTTCCACATACACACAAAAAAATCTCAGACCCATATGACTTTTATGGTGAGTTCTGTCAAATGTTCAAAGAATAAATCATTTTCATCTTAAACATAGTTTTACATATGAAAAAGATCCCCCAAATCAGTTTAGTAGGCTAACATAACCTTCATAGAGAAAACAGATCAGTACACTACCAGAAAGAAAAATTAAAGGTCAATTCAACTCATGAACATAGTTAGAAAAATCTTTAAAAAGATAATAGATCATAAATAAGTGAAGCTTAACCCACTAAAGTTATATTAATCTAACACTAGGAAATAAATAAATACAATTTATCAGAAGTAACAGACTGAAGGATTATCACATGAGTATTTCAATAGATTAAAAAATGTTTAATTATATTCAGCATTTATATATATATATATATATATATATATATATATATATATATATATATATATATCACTTGACAAACTAGTAATAAAAGTGAAATTCATTAATCCAGTAGTGGTATCTACCAAACCCTATAGCAAAAATTTCTAATGATGAAATATTAATATAATTCTCTTTAAAATTGGGAATGAGATGACAATGCCTGCTAGCACTACTTTTATGTAACATTTTACTGGAGATTGTAATCAGTACAAGTAGACAAAAAATGAAGAGATATATATATAAGTATTAAAAAGAACTAACAGCACTGTCATTATTTTCAGACAATATAGTTGAGTAAACAGAAAGTCCAAAATAATCTAGATAAAATTTATTAAAATTAATGAGCATGTAACAAGATTGATGTATACAAAACTGTGTGCTATAAAACTACATATTTGCAATAATCATATGAAGTGAAATTAAAAGATATAATTTAAATAATACAAAACTCTAAGAATTTAGAATTAAATATATTAGATGTATACACTTTCTCCAGCAAATTTATAGAATATTATTGAATACAGTTGGTTGTTTGAAGGAACACCTTCTGGTTACAGTTTCAACAATTTTGAGCACAAAATGAAAAAATGACATAATAGATTATAATGGATGGCATTAAAAAAAGAATCTATAAGTTCATGCCGATAGCAAAAAAGAAGGTGAGAAGAATGGAAACCTCTTCTTTATAAAAGAATGCCACCTAATTTTTAAAAACTGATGGAATTTCAAGTCACCGTTTTGCAACCTCCGCAGTAGTGATTGATCATAAATGGATGCTAAAATCATTAGGTAAAAGATGACAAGGGAGCAGGATATGCATACAATTTTATACGGTCATCCAGTAGGTTATTTATTAATTTCAAAGGGAAAAGTTACCTATTCAAAGGTGAAATCTGGCAGACATCACCTTAATGAAGAAATCAAACTTGACATCAGCAATAATGAGACACTGAATCAAGTGGGTTCTGAGGTGAACACTGAGGGGAAAACATCACCTCTCCCACAGTACTCCTGCCAAAGCCTTAACCAGAATGTAATTGTGAGGAAACAACAACCTATCTAAGTTGAGGATTTATAAAACAATTGGCCCAGGATCTACAAAAGGTCAAATTAAAAAATGTCAATGTCATGAAAGACAGAAGAAGGAAGAAGAGGAGGAGGACAATGAACTACCTTAAAACTTAATGAGACAAGACACATGACAACTAAACACGTTGCATGATCCTAAATTGTGCCTGGGTTTTTCAAAAAATGCCCAGGCAGATAGGGTATACAGTTTTGGACTTGACCAGACAAGCAGAGCCATTATGAGTGATTTATTATGGAGGTTAGATCTCATGCAATTCTGGAACCTAACGGAGTAGTCTATGCAAGCCAATGTCTCTGGGCCTAGCATTAGGCCAAAAATTGCTTTAGGTTATCCAGTCTAGCTGTCAGGAAAGAAAGATGGATGTGGACAACAGCAAAGGTAAACCAGAATCTGAGTCTGTTTCTCACCACCCCAACCTCAGTGTGGTGGGACACCTGCAAGAGAAGGTAACCCCTTCACCATGGAGATGCACGTGCACTTGGAGAAGCTGGAGGGGCAATGGCTTAAGTGTAGTCCCACACCTAAGTGAGCTAGCAGAGCAGTGACAGTGTGTGTGAATTGCCACAGTGCCTGGTACCCAACACTGACCTTCAGAATGTTACAAAATGGCCGCAGCTTCACATCTACCTTCCAAATCTCAGGCAAGTTTCTCTTATGAACAATGTTCCATCAGAACCACATAGAAAAGGGAATTCTGAGAAATGTAGTTCCATCTTAACCAAGTTAAAGTACACAAAGCTACCACAATCTATTCTTTACCAAGGTGACATCCATACATTCCTCGTTTGAGCATACTTATTTTACAAACAAAGATGATAACAAAACCATGCTTCTGCCTAACCTGATGAAAATATTCCCTATGCAACAAAAAAACATGTTGACTCTCTCCCCAGAAGTTAATACAAAGCCCTTTGTCCATACCTCTTCTAGCTAAGCCCCACTCTTCCTTTGATATCTTGTAATTTAATACTAAGATATAAGGTTAATTACTATCAACACATTTTACTTCCAATGGTACAGGAATGGTAGAGGGACAAAAAATAAAGAAAGGAAGAAGTATTTTAAACTATTACAGTCTTTGTTTTTGCAACTGGTCACATGGTCGAAGCTCATATGTATAACTACCTTCTTCCAGTCCCCATTCTCTCTTCTTCCTGCCCTCAACAAGCATTTCATGGTTCCCTGGCTGGTGGGTGACGCAAACCTTCATTCCTAAAGGGTCTGGCCCATCAGTAGCCCTGCCTGTATTGGACTGATGTAATTTTCCATTGACTTCATCACAGGATATGGAAGTACTAAGAGGCACCCCTACAGGATCTCCTGCATCCCAGACATATTTGCCCCAACCCCATGCAGTATAGTAGCAGTCCTTGAGAGTTGAGATCAGTCATCATAGCCATACAGTAATCCAAAACCCTAAAATCAATTTGTGTCCTTTGCATTAGTGACATAAAGATGTTAGCAAAAAGAATATTGATCAATTACCATGGTTGGAAACATTATGGAGTGAGAGGAGACAAAAGGAATGGAAATGGTGAATATAGAAAACATTTTTTGGGGGGCGCCTGGGTGGTGCAGTCGTTAAGTGTCTGCCTTTGGCTCAGGGCGTGATCCCAGAGTCCTGGGATCGAACCCCACATCAGGCTCCTCTGCTGGGAGCCTGCTTCTTCCTCTCCCACTCCCCCTGCCTGTGTTCCCTCTCTCACTGGCTGTCTCTCTGTCAAATAAATAAATAAACATCTTTAAAATATTAAAAAAAAACATTTTTTAAGAAATTTAATGGAAAGTAGCAAAAAGAGATAGCCATAGCTATAGAGATGTGAGGCCAAGGGAAAATTGGAGTGTGTGTTTATGTCTCTGTGGACGTTTCTACGTGGGAACTCTTAATACCTCTCCCTGCTCAGTAAGTGCCGAACCATGCACTCATTTATTCAAACCAAAGCTTAGGAATAATCCAAGTTCACTTCCCCTCTTTTACCCCTTATATCCAATCTATCAGTGAGTCTTGATGTCTGTCCCTCCATAATAAACCCGAATAAAATCACATTTTACCACTTGCACTGACCATTCTTCACGTGAACTATTGTAATAGCCTCCTAACTCCTTCCCTTGTTTCCATTCCTGCTGCTCTTCTCCCGATCCTTCACACCCTCCCCTCAGTCCGTTCTCCACGGAGCAGTCAGAGAGATCTTTTAGGATATAAATCAGATAAATCAGAATAGGTCCCTCTAATACAATAAGCCTTTTAGTAGCTTTGCTCTGTATTTACGGACCATGGCCCACAAAGCAGTCCTTGATCTGGCCCCTGTCTACCTCACCAACTGTAAACTCTACTTTTGCGCTCCAGCTAGTAAGTATCCTTTTCTCTGGTCCTTAAATATATCAAGCTAATCCCCCTGCTCTCAGTCTTTGCATGTGCTCTTCACTCTGCCTGGAATGATTTTTCCCAATGTGGCTCTTTACATGACTCTTTCTTATCTTTTAGTCTCACCTCAAATGACCCCTTCTCCAAGACATGCCTCCCCCCATCTAAAATGTCATTTCCCTCCCAGTGTATCATCTGTTGCCTTCATAGCACATATCGCCATCTAAAATTATCTTACATATTGTTTTATCATTTGTTCGTTTTCTTTCTTTCTTCCACTGTATAATAAACTCCCAAAAATCTAAGACCTGTTTGTCTTTTTCAAGTTCTATTTCTAGAGCTAAGAAGAGAGGCTGGCATATAATAGGTGCTTAATGAATATTTGTTCAATACAGGCGAATGAATAATTTCCAAAGAAAAGAAGACATGAACAATACAATGGAGGGAACAATTTATATTATTAGGGTGTTGTGTTAGTTGTTCTCCCTCAGATGCATTGTCCACCCCTTCCTGACATTGTTCTGTGTCTTGGGAAGCTGACCCCTGTGGGACTTCTACATGGTGGTCCCTTCCGGTTGGTTTTTGGTTAGGTTGGATCAGTAGGGGGCACTGGCATGAGACTGGAGAATAGGAGAGGCGAGAGTATTCCTTCTCTACTTCCTGGTTGCTTCAGGACCACATTCCTGACAAGGACTGAATTTTCCTAAGATGACAGTTCACCCCCTCCCCCACCACGAAGACTACAGTTCTCACTGAACTCCACCTCGTGTTCACACTCTACCACCTCGTGTTAGACACTGTATCATCTCTTCTATCTCCTAACCTTGCTAAAATTTCCATAAGTGGTTTCATTAAAAGTCTCTTCTTTAGAACCATTTGGAATATGCTGGATATCTTCTGCCTGCCCTTCAGGACCCACTCTCCATCTTTTCCCACCATGTTTTGTGCCCTAGGAAGCTGAACTATGTAGACTTTATCAATGGCGTCCCTTGACCAAAGGCTCCCAATTAAGTTCAGTTAAAGGGAGATATCAGCAGGAAATCAAGTGTGGGAAAGAAAGGAAGTCAGGGTATTTACACCCTCTCTAACAGCCAGGCTGTCCCAAAATGAGTGCCTTCCCCCCTCTCCACCTCTCCCCCTGCCAAAAGGACTTAGCTCTTGTCAGAAGGTTCACTCTCACATCCAAACTCTACATTCTCCCTTGCCCCTTTAGACCTAGAGGTGTGGAAGGCTTCCCGCTGCTCCAGGTTGCAGGGTGTGGTTCTGTCCCTCCTGTTTTTCCTAAACCTTGCCCATGTCTTCGCATACAGTCCCTTTGTTAAACTCTCTTCAAATTACTCAATTTAATTGTGCCATATGTTACCTGCCAGGACCCTGACTGGTAAATGATGTGAGGCTCCCCCATGACCACATCAGATGATGCCTCTCCCGTTGAGCTGTCTGTGCATATTAACTTATTCAGTGGAAAGGACTGTGCCTGTTATTCTCATTCTGTCCTCTCCTGCTACGCAGGAGTGACTGGAACAAACTCAAAGAACACGTACCTATGGGAAGAAGGGAGAGATGGGGCAGCTCGGCCTCACCTGAGTGTTCTCCTAACGTTAGCAGGTTTTGGTCCTGCAGTATCACTGGACTGTGTAGCACGCTGCATGACATCTTGGTGCTCTTCCTGCTGCGTTGTCCTGAAGGGAGGCTTGTTGTAGACCACAGGTCTGTGTTGGATGGCCATTTCCTGTTGTGATGCCGAGAATTCTCCATTCCTGTCTGTAACGGCTTCAGGTTCATGCTGAATATAGTCATCAGTTAAAGAATGAGGCCGTTTGGTGTAGCGGTGGGAGCATGGGAGTCAGACACACCTGGATGTAAGTCGTGACTCTGCACAACGTGCTAACAGCAGCCTCCCATCAATACGGCGGCTCCCGGCTGAAACAGAAGGACGCCCACCCTGTGACAGGCAGACCGCAGTTCCCTTATATTCAGGAATAACTTCTCTCTTTTGGGATTTCCTTTGTGCTGTATCCGTTCTGTTCTAATAATGGGAAAGGCCAGTCTGAATTTGGGCGAAGAAGACAGCTTCCAGGTAGAATATTCTTTGAAAGTGTATCTCCCCCACCCCCATTTGGCAGAAATCACTGACTGTTACTTCCTGTGTTACACTGTGGAACAACATCTTCCGCCTGAAGCAACTCAAGTCGTAGCCAATTAACATTCATACACACCATCCAAGGGCTATATTTAGGCAAAGACTCGGGGTGTTATAGAATGTATGTCACATATGGGCCTTTTCATGTATATTCTTCCACATTAAAAAAAATGTCACAAGTACAGAGGGTCCTGGATGACATTCCAGAACAGAGCCCACATAGCTAAACACAAAGCACAGCTCACAGCTAAAAGGATATGAAGTGAAAAAATGGAGTCAGTATGACCTGTTTCAGGTCCCCTCTGAACTCTGAGTCCACCTGTGGTGAGCCAGGGTTCAAAAGAGGAAGTCTTTCCCTCTGACCAGCTTTTGGCATAACTGAAACTTCTTGTGTTTCAGTATTTGTTTAGATGTCACCTAATAAGAAGACTGGTCCAAGAAGGTGCAGCTCCATGACGAGGCCGGCAGGGACCTAGACTCACACATTTCTGTCCTGTCGTGCCTAGATTGTAACTTTAAGAAGCACAACTGCAAAATGACTGCTCTCACCAGGCAACGCGTCTGCGTTCCTGACAGGAAGGAGCAAGAGGAAGAAGGCCTGAAGAACAAGCCAACTAAGCTTCCCCAAGTGATTTCTGATTACACCATTGGCCAAGACTGTGTCACGTGGCCAGCCCTAGCTGCAAAGGAATCTAGGAAGGTATTTTTAACAGAGCACGTTGCTATCATGACATAGTTGGGGTTCCTAACCAAGTTACTAAGGAGAAGAGGAGATCAGGAAGGCAACCAGCAATATCTGACACATGGGAACAATTTTCGTCTCTCTCCCTAGTCTACATTTTCTTTTTTTTTTAGATTTTTTTTTTTAATTTATTTATTTGACAGAGATAGAGACAGCCAGCGAGAGAGGGAACACAAGCAGGGGGAGTGAGAGAGGAAGAAGCAGGCTCATAGCAGAGCAGCCTGATGTGGGGCTCGATCCCATAACGCCGGGACCAGGCCCTGAGCTGAAGGCAGACGCTTAACAACTGTGCCACCCAGGCACCCCTCTACATTTTCTTCCATCTTTGTATGTAGTCACTTTCTTCCCCTGAAAGCGCATCTTACGTACCCAAACCTGGAGCGTTTTCTCTCAGCTGCAACAGTATAATGCAGGGTATTTGTGTGGTAGGAGTGGAGTGGGGGTAGACTCTTGATAATCTGAATCAAGGTAGTTTATTATTTCTGGCCATTTACTTTCTTTATTTCTGCCCCCAGCCAAGTTTACTATGTTATCTTTATTAACATTATAAAATTTTAAAATATAAACAAAAAACATTTAGGAAAAGAAGAGGATAATCACTAATAGCTATGGTACGCTAATACTCCCACTGCTAACATGCTTATATATTTCTTGCTGTTTTTTTTACCAGGGATTTTTTTTTTATCGGAATATTCATTGAATTTTATATCCCAGTTTTCCAATTAGAAAATCATCAGCATTCTTCTACGTTATTACAACAATAATGTCATTATACCATAAATTATATATGTAGTCATGTATATATATGGCTAAATATTAAACACCAATACATTCCATCTTATAAGATTGTTGACATTCAAATAAGGTCAAAACAGTAGCCACCACTTAGTGAGCACTCGCCATACTTACTGAAGGCACGGTTGGAATACACCTTCAGATCCATGTTCTCATTTATTCCTTCCAACAGCCCTATGTACAAGGTATTATTATCATTCCTATGAACAAGTGAGGAAACTCAGAGATGGCTAAGTAACCTTTCTAAGATCACACAGCTAATGTTCATTTCATTTTTCAGAATAAGAATATATATAATAATAATGTATAATTCTGATAATATATCATTAATGCAAAATTTATCTCCACTTCTAACATCTTTGTGTTTCCCTGCTTCACCTCTATTATAGAAATCTTATTTTGAAGCAGGACTCACAATCTTACTGGAGAAGTCTTATTGTGAGAGGCAAAGTGTGTCTATGTGGTCACATGTATATGATGATTTGAAAATTATCCTGTAAGGTTAAGGAATTATGTCTGTTTCATCCAATTGGACCATCTATTGTAATCAAATTGATACGTTACTCTGATGCATAAAAAGCTTTTTAAAAAATTCCTAAATATTTGACAATTCTCTGTATCTCAGCTTCATCGTCACATTTTCCTGCTCTATTTTCTAGTATTTATTAAAATAATGATTACCTATATCAAGGTTCAAATAGTTTGTGGCGCCTGGGTGGCACAGCGGTTAAAGCGTCTGCCTTCAGCTCAGAGCCTGGTCCCGGCGTTATGGGATCGAGCCCCACATCAGGCTCCTCCACTATGAGCCTGCTTCTTCCTCTCCCACTCCCCCTGCTTGTGTTCCCTCTCTCGCTGGCTGTCTCTATCTCTGCCGAATAAATAAATAAAATCTTTAAAAAAAATAGTTTTACCGTCTCCTTTTAAGATGTAACATAAATGTATTTAAAGTACAGAGATTTTGATGATTCTCACTCTTGTCAGAAAAGGCAGAATCAAAAAAAGTGAAAAAAGTCAGCAAAGTCAGTGTCACCTAGGACATTCTAGGTTTCGTAATGCCATAACGTGGCAAATTACTAAACAACTACTGTGGGAATTTATCAGGACATTACTTTAATATTTTTCTTCATCTCTTTCTTGTAACAGGAAAGTTCATCTAAGAAATCTCCATGTTTTTATTCAAAATTAGGAAGGATTAGGGCACTCTTCCTGATCTTTCATTTAACTAAAAGAGTGATACAAAAATGTGTTTCTTCTAAAAATTTATTTAGTTTTTATTTTTAATAGGTAATACATTCAAATGATTTTTTTAAAAAACGAAGAAAAAAGGCTTTAAAAAGTCTACATTGAGAAGACTTATTACCACCTTGCCATTATCTGCCTCGCCCTGCACTCCCTCTCTGGTTAACCACTTGTACTAATTGCTGCTATTATTTCCTCTGTTTCTTATACAAAATGTGGCCTATCATTTATCCTCTTCTGAACCTTGAGTTTTACACTTGGCAGTATTTCCTGGAGACCTTTCCTTACCAGTGCATCTCATGCTTTCTCATTGTTCTTTAGAGCCACCTAATATTCCATCGTGTGCAGGGACCGTACCTTAATTAACCGCACCTCTGCTGATAGGCACTTGGCATGTTTCCAATCTTCTGCGTTTATAAACAGAGCAAGAGTGAATCACCTTGGACATAAGTCATTCTGATGTGTGCAGATGTGTCCGTAGGATACATTTCCCGAAGGAAGATGGCTGGGTCAAAGAGTAAATACATTTGTAACTATTAAAAATATTGCCAGAATGTCCTTCATGGGGGTCCGATCCTTGTGGCCTCCAGTTAGCAGTGTATGAGAGTACCTGTTACCCATTAGCCTTGGAAGCAGAATGTTGTTCAACTTCTTGATTGTTGCCAAGATGATGACTGAAAAAATGATGTGGGTTAGTATAGTCTGGTTTTAATTCAGGCAGAGAACATGTTATGTTGAGTCAGGCAAAAGAGGTTTTTGTTGTGGTGTTATTGTTGTTTTCTAAGTGTAGTCTGTGTCTTTGCCACACACAGTCTCATGTCCCCAGATCAGTGCTGTATGTGGAACCGTGTTAATGAGGGCTTCCAGGATTTACACTGTTAGCCCTTTGGTATAAGGTAATAGGAATAATCTACAAGCCCTTGAACATAGGCCAGGAGAGAAATGTAGAAGCAAAGAGTCAAGCCCCAGATCTGCCAATAACTGATGATGTATTTTAAGCAGTTATTGGATCACTAGGACTTCAATAGCCTCGTGTGGTAGGACCATCAATAAGAAGAATAACAGAAAAGGAGAGAAACATAGTTCTGGGTGTTTTTTTTTAAGTTTTTACTTAGATTCCAGTTAGTTACATAAGTGTCATATTAGTTTCAGATGTATAATACAGTGATTTGACACTCTCCTATGCCCCTGGTGCTGGTCACAGTGCGCTCCTTAATTCCCATCACCCATTTCACCCATCCCCTACCCACCTCCCCCCTGGTAACCATCAGTTTATTCTCTATAGGTAAAAACATTACAAGTTAAAAAATCCAAGTGCCTATCAGCAACCAGGGGCCCTGGCTGGCTCAGTCAGTAGAGCATGAAACTCTTGATCTCAGGGTTATGAGTTCAAGCCCCACAGTGAGGTAGACATTACTCAAAAAAAAAAAAAATCTTTTTTTATAAGTCTATTTCTTGGTTTGCCTCTCTCTCTCTTTCTCTCTCTCCCCTCCCCCTCCTTTGTTCATTTGTTTTGGGAGAGAAACAAAGTTTTTTGGTTTTGTTTTTTTAGAGGGGAAGAGGTGCAGAGGGAGAGAGAGAATCTTAAGCAGGCTGTAAACCCAGTGTGGAGCCCGATTCCCCGACCTTGAGATCATGACCTGAGCCGAAATCAAGAGTCCAATGTTTAAGCAACTGAGCCACCCAGGGGCCCCAAGAAACAAAGTTTTAATGACTGTTGCTGAGGAGGGAGCAGTAAGGGAGAAGATACGAATTTGAGACAGTAAAAATATCCTGGGTGATGGCAGCTGGGAACCCGGGACTGGTGGTGATCTGTTGGAATGAAATAGACATACTCTGAAATCCATTTCGGTTCCAATATGGTGAGATGCTCAGATGAACTCATGTGATACCAAATTCTGCCTATAATGAGGCCAAGACAATTTGGAAGTTAAAAAGGGGCTGGCATTTATAAATGCTTCACTTCAAAACCTATGATTGGCTACAAATGAAATTTATTTTATTTTACAGATCATGCACATTTTATGACCATAATTTCAGTTTAAATTTAAATCCCAAGATAGTTTGCTTAAAATTGCATGTTAGATTTCTGGCTATTGATAGTTATTAAATAATTATTCCCTGATTGCCAAATATTTAATAATCTACAAGGCACTCGTTGCTGAAACATTTCGCTGAATGTAGAGTATAATCCTATTTTATTTGAAACCTTATTTGCTTATTGGTATATATCTGTAGAGAATAATATTGGAGAGACTATACACTAAAAAGCATATAGCCTTCCAAACCCATCCTTATCTAGGTTGTGGAATTACAAGTAATTCTATTTTTTGCTTATATGCATTTCTATAATATTTCTACAATGAATATTTATTATCTTTGAAAATAATTTTCTAAAATCAAGAAAAAAATACTTTTGAGGTTAAAAATGGAGCCGGGGGAAACTTTTATTATTAAAACCTGAGTCAAAGAAGCTTTCATATCTAGTCAATGCTCTTAAACCAATCAAAGGCATTTTAGATGAAGTAGGGTAACAATTGCTAAGTGCTTTTTTCCTTTATTAGGGAGCTAGCTGAACACTTTCTGCAGTATCATTCTGTCCTTGTTTTACATTTTTTATCTGAACACAAAATAGAAGAAATCATAGAGCTTGAAGGTGAAAAAGCCTCTCTGTATGCCTATTTGGTATGTAAACATAATTTTTCAACCACTTTGTTTTATACCTCTCATGATTTCCGACAGATATAATAGGTCTTAGTTCCATTTTCTATTCTATTCTAATGGTTATTTTCACAGGACACTGTTCACAGTATCTTTTTAACTGGTCTCTGGGCAATCCACATGACATACGGCCAGATTAATATATTCCTAAAACACCACTTACATTATGTAACTTTCCTGCTCAAAAATCTTTAATAGTTTCTGTTATTTATAGTCATGATTTTCAAGCTTTTAAACCGGAGAACACTTTTCCCCCCAAGGAAACCTTATGTGGAATCCCCATATAAAAAAAAAAAAAGCAAAAAACAAAAACAGATAAAGCTAGTATTTTATGAGAACCTGTGATAAAGTCAATCAATAAAAACCACGAGGCTATTTTGGTGCAGACAAAAGGAAAGAGAAGGGAGTATTACAGTAGACACAGAAAGTCTTCAGCTCTCAACATATTCCCGTACCTTATTTTGGTTTTGTAGATCTGAGAAAAATCTCAATTTATAAAAGTCTTTATAATAGCCAAGTTCACCATCACAATGAATCACAAATTGTATCAAAAGTGTACTCCACGGTTTGCAATGCAAGTTGATGTGTTGATGGAAGTCACTGGGTTGAAAGTGATAGATCATTCCGACCAACAGTGTAAGAGGGATCCCCTTTCTCCACATCCTCTCCAACATTTGTTGTTTCCTGCCTTGTCAATTTTTGCCAGTCTCACTGGAGGGAATGAACCATGAGAGACTGTGGACTCCGGGAAACAAACTGAGGGCTTGGTGAGGGGGGGGATGGGATAGGCCGGTGATGGGTATTAAGGAGGGCACATGTGGCATGGAGCACTGGGTGTCAAACGCAAATAATGAATCACGGAACACTACATCAAAAACTAAGGATATACTGTATGGTGACTAACATAACATAATAAAAAATTATTATAAAAAAAAGAAAGTGCTAGATCACACATTTGAGTGTGGGGGCTGTTTTGCTTGTCTGTTTCCTAGTATCTTTCAACTGCAGGACTTGGAACTCAGAAAAAATATTTTTAAAATATTGACCAAGTTTTTTGTAAAAAGCTTCTTAGTTCATGGAAGGACTTTCACCAAATGAGTCGATGGGTTTTTGCAGGTGGAAAGTGGGCATTCTTTTTTCCTCCTTCGTCCCATTTATGCTGACAGAACCCTCCTCCCCCACCCCCCCAAAAAGAGCGGTTTCATCTTCCTGGAAGTCTCCTGAGGTGGGAGACTTTCCTCCCTGTTGATATCTGCAAAAGTAAGGAATTATTTCTGTGGTTTTCACACTCGCCTCACTTTGATAGTGTGCGGGTTTCAGAGGAAACTTGCACCTATGCAACTATATCTTTCTTTGATATATTCAAGGATATATTCAATTATATCTTTCTTTGATATATTTCAAATTGAAATTTCAAGACCATCCTTTTCCTGTGCTTACTTGGCTTTCGAATTTGCAAACACTGTCTCCTGGTCAGATGTTAGAATAACAGATAGAAGGCTCTGAGATGGCTCCTGTAGCCTCAAGTATGTGTTGCCGTTGTGTCATTTTTACACTTTGCCTGCTAATTATCGTCAATCAGAGAGTCAGAGCACGTTTCCTATGTTGTATGATTCATTCTTACTTCCTCAGCGTCTAGTCTTCTCCTAATTCATCCCATATGCACAAATTAACAGGTGTGCTTTTGTATCACTTTCACTTTTTGAAATTATTTTTACTCTTTGTCATAAATATGCCACCTTTGTTACTTGCCCTTTTAACACACTAATTGCTTTTTTTGTACTTACTGGTCACAACAGGGTAACTACTGATTGAAAACACTTTAAAACTAAACACGCAGGGCGCCCGGGTGGCTCAGCGGGTTGAGTGTGGGGACTCTTCATTTTGGCTCCGGTCATGATCTCAGGGTCATGAGATCAAGCTCCGTGTTCTGCTCCAAGCTCAGCGCGGAGTCTCCTTGTCTCTCTCCTTCTGCTCTTCCCCCACCCACCCTCTTGCTCTCTCTCTCAAGTAAATAAATAAAACCTTAAAAAAAAAAAAAAAAGCTAAACATGCATTCAGCAAACACACGGTAAACGCACAAGGACAGTAGTTCAGACTAAAGTGAACAGCACAACCGTTGACACCGTGTGTTGGTGACAGGCAAAGCTGACCGACCGCTGCTCCCAGAAGGAGCTCCGTGTGCACCTATGGCAATGCGGAAGCGGTTGGCTCCTAAGATAAACTTTCCTAAGGAGTTCCTGTGGTTAACCAGTATACTTTTAAAAAGCAATTCAAATCAAGCATTAGCTTATTACATAATTACATGTTAGAGCAACATTAGCAAATTGATCCTATAAAGGACCGGATGACAAACATTTTAGACTGTGCAAGTTTCAGGGTCTTGATTGTGACTACTCCACTGTGTGGTTGTAGCCCAAAGGCTGCCATAGACAATATGTAAGCAAATGGGTGTTGTTATGTTCCAATAAAACTTTATTTACAAAAATAAGCAGTGGGCCACACTTGGCCCACAGACTATAGTTCGCCAACCCCCATGTAGAAGTATAAGCAATTCTAGTTTGTATTACTCAGTGCACATTGAAAATTTAAAAACCACTGTGATAAATTAAAGATGGCAATAAATTCTTTGTTATTTCTTCCATTGAGAGGTGGACTCTAGTTCCCCTCCCTTTGAGTTGGACTTGTTTTTAGTGATTTCTTTGATCAACAGAAGGTGTTTGAGGGTCATTCTGGGAATTCTGAGACTAGGTCATAAAAAGCCCCTGGGGGCCTCTCGGAATGCTCATTTTAGGGAAGCCAGTCACCATGTAATAAGACTGACAACCCTGAGACTACTATGTGGTAAAGAAAACCACGTCACGTGGCAAGGCCCTCAACGAGGAGACACCTCATGGAGAGACAGAAGGAAGTACAGGAGCATGTGAATTATGAAGCCATCTTGGAAGGGGACTTCTGGTGGAACATCTCTGGCTGGCGCCACTTAGTTCAGAGATAAGCTACCCCAAATTGTAAATTGACCCAAATAGATGCTGTTATTGCTTTAAGCCATTATGTTTTGGGGCGGTGTAATGAGTTTGAGAATTTCAGGGCTCATCAAGGAAAAGATTGAGAAGATCCTGCAAGAGAAATAGCGCACAACAAGCTTTATCTGGGTGCTTTGACAAGTTGAGGGGAAAGTCCCTTATGGCAGAAGAGCTTCCAAGGGACAGCTGGTGTGGGACCACCACCCAGAAGGGGAAGAGGACAGACTGTAGAGGACAGTGGAATTGGAGAGCATTTAGGTGATAGTTTCAGCTGTTCCAAAGAGCAATAATAGCTTGGGGTGTCTTAAAACCCCAGTCTTTGTCTTATATCTGGTAAGCAGATATTGGGTATACTTTATGGGTCATGCAAAATGGTCAGGATCTAAATGTCTAAACGTATGCTTATTTGGGCTATATTTTTAAAAAATTGATGTGTAAGGGGCACATGGGTGGCACAGTCGGTTAAGCAACTGACTCTTGATTTCAGCTCAGGTTGTGATCTCAGGGTCATAAGATTGAGCACTGTTTGGGGCTCTGCACTCAGCGGGGAGTCTTCTTCAGATCCTCTCTCCCTCCCTCTCTGTCCCTCCTGCTCAGGCTCTATCTCTCTGTCAAATAAATAATTCTTTTTAAAAAATTTTGATGTGTAAAATTTGAGTCTAGTGGGCTTTGAGCTAACAATCAGCGTACTGTACGAAGCAAACAACATAGAGGCCAATGTTCAGGGGCCATCTTTGGCTTATTTATATAACAGGTGGTTTATGTATCATGATAGGTTAAATAATCATATCGCTGTGCTGTACTGCGATCCTTTCAGGTACCTGTATTTTGTTTGTCTAATTAGATTCCACATTTTTTCAGCACAGAGCGCATATCTTGAATGTTTTGTATTCTGCACAGGATCTAACCCAATGCTTTGTAAACAGTTGCTAGGTAATAAATATTTCTTAAATGATGCAAATTTACAGATATTTCTATTGCAAAGTAGTCACCATCCTGATTGGTAGGCACAAAAGAAAGGGGTCTGTTGGCATGCAAAATGCAAATATTCTGGAGTCCGTGAAAGAGAGCACATTCAGCAAAGGTTTGAGAGGAGATGTGGAATTTATCTTTAGCTCTGTTGATCAGATCATATTCTTTGGTAATCTACTTTTATTTTCTGACAGTTACACTTTGAAGAATATGATTCAAATGTGCCGATAAGCCAAATAATTTTTCTCATTACCATTTGAAGTCTTGGCCATTCTTAGAAAGCTCTGTGCAGGGACGTCTGGCCGGCTCAGTCAGTGGAGCACGCGACTCTCCATCTCGGGGTTGTGGGTTTGGGTCTCATGTTGGGTGAGAGACTACTTAACAAAAATAAAATCTTAAAAAGAAAGAAAGAAAGAGGAAAGAAAGAAAGAAAGAAAGAAAGAAAGAAAGCAAGCTCTGTGCTATAACTGACCTTAATTGCTATGTTCGTTCTATTAAGTAATAGATTTCAATTCCCAGAGATGTAGATGCCATCAATTTTGTTAACTAGCAATATCCCACCCAATCTCATCTCTATTTGGTCAATGTGGGTTTAAAAAAATTAAATGCAAAGCATTTATTGAACTACTATGATGGACAGAGAACAATGTTAGGTACTTTAAACAAAAGGCGTGCCTTCAAGGGGGTTACAGTCTTAGAGGAGAGGTAGGACAGCTGTGAAAAGAAGCATATGGTAAAGAAAATAAAATAAGTGTCATAGCAGAAAAAGAAACATGGGGATGTGGCAGATTGAGAAATCAGAGCTGATTTCATGAATCAGGAACGTCTCAAAGAAAGGGCAAATTTTAGGATGAATTTTACAGATAGATAACTTTCAAATAGCTTATTTGTATGAGGCTTTATTATTTTCTAACCAAGTATTTCTTAAGGACTTTGGGCATTTCTCTTTAAGAGTAATGACTGAGGCAAACGATCTATAGATACTTTTATGCCATTGGAAATAATGCAGTACATCACCATACTCTTGAAAAATGAAGTATAAGGTGAGAGACTTAAGCAGTGGAACACCTGTGTGTCCGACAGAGTGGACCAGACCCACGATAGTGTACTTGGACAATTGTCCAGACAGCAAAAACAAAACAGAGAGCATTTACAAGTAGTAGAAGACAAAACTGAAGATATGACATTGAGTGACAATATTCTGTGCTTTATTTGCGACACGATAGGGGAAAAGTTTCTGACCAAGGGAATGATGTGATTGTTTTGAGCTTTTTGAAGATCGGGTTGGTGGTGGGAAGCAGGAAAATGGTTACATGGAGGTTCGTCATCGGCAGGAGAATAGCATTGAGGTTATTACCATGCTCTCCGTGAGGAAGTGAAAGATCATGACGGCTTAAATAGAGTGATGGCCACCAAGAGGGAATGTTGGGGATAGCTATGAAAGATATTATTTTAATTAGGACTTTTTTGAGTTGTAAGAAGGGGAGAGAGCCATTCAAGCTAGCTAAAACTAAAGTGGGTGGGAGTGTTTTAAGGCACAGGAACCTTTGGTGAGAATTCCAGAGAGCTGTAATTCAGATGGGCCTTCTAGCAATTGGTGTTGGAAACCCAAACTTTGTGCCAAAGCTGCTCCACACGAGTCTGAAGAGATGCCTCATTGCTTGCTTCTGTGTCTCTCTGCAGGTCTGCTCTCTTCTCCAGCTCTTTTGACCATCTCCCTATAGTGCCCAGAAGTTTCCAGTCCCTAACTTTAGCTTGCGCGTTTGCCCCAGATTTCTTCAGCCCTGAGTCGGCATATAAGCCCTCAGCTGCAGCTTGTCTAGCTAACTGGCAGTAGTCGCTCAGCTTTCCAGCTCTAGCATTCCTGCAAGGGGCAGCTGATTGGTCTTTTCTCCCCGGGTCACTGGCCAGTCTGTGGATGGGCTGTCTTTGATGAAGGTGGACTAACGTCTCTACACAACTAAGGTCAGTGCCAAGGTGGGTTCGAGGACCAGTAATGGGTATATGATATGGAACATCAATAGCCTAGGCCTACCCCTTTCTTCAGAGATCGTGATAGATCAGGGGAAAAGGGTCAGATTCTTCCAAATATATCTTATCAATTACGGTTCATTGTCATCTTGACAACTGGCTATGGGGAGGGTCAGAATTAAAGCCTAGATAGCTGAAGAAAAGTGATAGCATTAGCCAAAATACGGAAAGTACATGGGGAGTCAGTTTTGTGAGATAAGGGGAGTTAGTTTATTGGATCTTTAGAGAATAATGTGAAGGTATTCTACGTCGGTATTTTCTTGTATATAAATAGAATTCCTGAGGGAAGCCTAAATTGGAAATGTGGATGTTTGGGACGTTCTTCCTTTTTGAGTTTGTCAACCAGTAGATAAGAATTTACTTATTAAATAAATTTCAACTGTGAATAAGTAAAATCCATCTTATTGCTAAATAACTTCAGGTAAATGATGTCTTGTCTTCTAAGCCCATTAACCTCAGAAAGTTTGGTTGTGGCACAAAAATGACAGGTTGTGCTGGCCATATCTCTGAACACTAGTGTGTCAACAATGATATTATGCAGGCTTCTTTTAGGTCAAAGGAGTAAATTAAATTTACAAGAGATAAACATTTGCTTCATTGCTGAACTGTCATAATTCTGGATACCTTGACCTCGAAGATGAGGTAATAGAATAAGAAACTTTGGGCAGAGAATGGACTTTATTTTTAAAACTTTGCTCAAAGACACACTCACGTTGTGGACTGATGATACTTCTAATGTGCATGGCTATTTCTTGCTATAATGTGGTTTGATTGAGCATTTCTAGAGAGGGAACACTCAAATAACAATAAAAGAGCCCAGTAAGTTTTCAAATTGTTCTCATCACTGAAGTGTCTCTCTTACAGTAAATCTTTCTGCTTCCTATAATGACATTCACTGATCCTAGTTCTTTCCTCTGAAGCTATACAGAATAAATGTAAGTTTTTCAATCATTTCTCATCTGACATGATTTTTAGATGCCCCAGCATCTTCTTGCCTTTCTGAATATACTGATTACTGGTTTTGCTGATTTCTTAGTGTGGTCTGAAGAAGAAGATTCAAATAGCATTTACAAACATAATGGCCTGGAGTTAAATAACTCAAGAGTCAAGACAACTTGGGAATAGGTTTTCTTTTTTAAAGTTATATAATAAAAGCCATCAGATATTTTATCAAAGAATAATGATGGTGACAGTGAAAACTGACACATGTGTTGTAGGTCTTCCGAATTTCCAAAACCCTATCCTAGTTGATACTTCTTTCCAGTCCCTATTTGTACTAACAATACTAGTCTTATACCTGGTACTAACCCAGGATCCAAAGAAAAGTAGACAACCATTTGTGCTTTGATATAAGGAGTACAGATAAAACCCTTCTTTAACAATAATAATCTGGTATGCTCTTGAATATTTTTAAAAATCTATGGGTTTGGGGGCTCCTGGGTGGCTCAGTCATTAAGCATCTGCCTTCGGCTCAGGGCGTGATCCAAGAGTCCTGGGATTGAGCCCCACATCAGGCTTGTCCACTGGGAGCCTACTTCTTCCTCTCCCACTCCCCTTGCTTGTGTTCCCTCTCTCGCTGGCTGTCTCTCTCTCTGTCAAATAAATAAATAAAATCTTTAAAAATAATAATAAATAAAAAAATAAAAATCTACTGTTATGGACTCTAGTAAACAAACTGAAGGCTTCAGAGGGTAGGGAGGTGGGGGATTGGGATAGGCCGGTGATGGGTATTGAGGGCACATATTGCATGGAGCACTGGGTGTTATATGCAAACAATGAATCATGGAACACTCCATCAAAAACTAAGGATGTACTGTATGGTGATTAACATAACATAATAAAAAATTTTTTTAAATCTACTGTTAGTTTTTGAATATGTAATTCATACACATAGTACAAAATTTGAAAGATACCAAATAATATTTAATAGACAGTAATTCTCCCTCTGATCTCGACCCCCAACCTCCCAGGTTTCCCCCAAAGGCTTTGATGGATACTAGCTTCTTTTGAAGACTTCCAGAGATATTCTATGAATGTGCAATTGCCTATGCAAGTTTATTTGCATATAGGAAACTTTTTTGGGGATACGAATTATAACAATGTATTTTGGAGGCCATTTTGTGACAGAACAGAGAATTGCCTTGCTCTATTAAAATGTCCATTGGACTCTGATATCACAGAGCTCACTCTTGTTAGATATTTTGGATGTTTCCAGTCTTTTGTCGGTAAAAGCAATGCTGCAGTGAATATCTTCACACATGTATATTTGTCCACAGGGACAAGTATACCTGAAAATTAATTACTGGAAATGAAAATGATGTGTCAAAGAGTTTGCACATGTTTTACTTTGCTGGGTGCTAAAGACTCCAGATATTTTGTACAACAATGTATGAGTTACTCCACACCCTTGCCAAAACAGTGAGTTACCAAATCTGTGGATCTTAGAATAAGGGTGAAATAAGTGGGATGCATTTTAACTGGCGATTTTCTCATGGTGGTGTTGAACATCTCTTCAAATGTTTGATGGTTGCATTTTCTTTTTCATGACTGGACTGTTGGTGTCTTTTTCCTTTCATGCTTTATGGTCTTTTAAAAAGATTCTTGTGTAGCAACTTCAACATTCAACATTCAGTCTGTAACATAATACAAATATTTTCTCTCAGTTTGCATATACCCTTGAATTTTAAGGTTCGAGAAGATTTCTCCTCTTTGAGTTTATATAAAAGGCCTCACATTTTTTATAATAGTATTACAGTTCTATTTTAATTTATGAATATTTGCTGCATCTGGAATTTATTTTGATGTAAGGGATGAGTGAATATTCAATTTTATTTTTTTCAAATATTCAATTATCCCAGAATTATTTATTGAACATTCTATTTTTCCTCAATGGTGGAAAATCCCAACTTCGGCATTTACTAAATTTTCTTTGGGGATTCTATTTGTAAACCCACTCTGCTATTTCACTGGTCGGTTCGTACCTACATGTGCCAGTACAACACTATTTTAATTATCTTAATTGGTAGTGTCAACCATTTAAAAGAAAAAGGTAAGTGGTTCAGCCGTCAAACTCGAGTTTATTCCAGAATAGCAGAGGAATTGCAAGTCAGAACCATATGATGAACCATAGGCAAGTCCAGAGAACAAAGGAGAAGAGCGTCATTTTATATACGAAAGGAGGAATTCAGGACGGGTTGTTTTGAACAAAAGTTCACTGGACAAAAATGAGAGTTCAAAGTGCTGGTGGCTTCTCATTGGCTGCAGGCGGGGGCTGCTTGCCCAGGTCCGTGCCTGCCCTTTGCTGTGGCTGTGCTAAGAGGAAATCTTCCTCCTTCCCGCTGGAAGAAGCTGCAATGAGTGGTACATTTGGGAGAGCACTCCCTTCATGACTTCCCGACTCCGATTTCGAGTTACGTTTCCTTAACACATTTTCACAATAAGGCTAATCTTCCCCCACAGCTGAATTTTTTCCCACAGAATTTTCCTAACTATTCTAGTATGCCCATTTTCACATGTGATATTTACAATCTTTAGTGAAAAAGATCTATTGGTATATTATTGAGATCATGAAACAATAATAGATTACTTTAGGCACAATTAACACGTACATTTGTCTGTAAGACTAGAGTGTACCTTGTGCATATTAGCCCCTCTTTTGTCCTTTAGTAGGATTTTAAACTTGCCCGCATAGACTTTTGCACATTTCTTATTAAGTTTGTTCTCAGATATTCTTTTTGTTGCTATTACAGTTTCTTTGTTTAAGCCCTTAAAAAGTTAAAAATTGAGTTACCCTATGACCCAGCCATTGCACTACTGGGTGTTTACCCCAAAGATACAGATGTAGTGAAGAGAAGGGCCATATGCACCCCAATGTTCATAGCAGCATTGTCCACAATAGCTAAATCGTGGAAGGAGCCGAGATGCCCTTCAACAGATGACTGGATTAAGAAGTTGTGGTCCATATATACAATGGAATATTACTCAGCTCTCAGAAAGAACGAATTCTCAACATTTGCTGCAACATGGACGGGACTGGAGGAGATAATGCTAAGTGAAATAAGTCAAGCAGAGAAAGACAACTATCATATGGTTTCTCTCATCTATGGAACATAAGAACTAGGAAGATCGGTAGGAGAAGAAAGGGATAAAGAAAGGGGGGGTAATCACAAGGGGGAATGAAGCATGAGACTATGGACTATGAGAAACAAACTGAGGGCCTCAGAGGGGAGGGTGGTGGGGGAATGGGATAGACCGGTGATGGGTAGTTAAGGAGGGCACGTATTGCATGGTGCACTGGGTGTTATACGCAACTAATGAATCATCGAACTTTACAACGGAAACCGGGGATGTACTGTATGGTGACTAACATAATATAATAAAAAATCATTAAAAAAAAAGATCTTGAATCTGTATACTTGTTATATATAGAAAGAATATATCCCAATGTTTACTGAGCTATCCTATTTTGAAGTAAAAATTTTTTAATGGTTCTAGTCTTTTTTTATTAAGAACTTTTATCACAAGTAAATGTTAGTAGTTCATCAAATATTTTTCCAGCATTTGCGAAGATGAGTATATTCTCATTTGATTTATTAATATAGTGAACCGTATTATTGGCTTTGCTAATCTGAAACACTCTTGCATTTCTGATATGATCCTTATCTAGTCAAGATGTATTATTATTTTAAAATACGATCAATTTTCTTACTAATTTTTTAGCAGTTTAAAAAAATCAATTCTTATCAGTGAAATTGATCTGTTTCCTGCTTTTATGATGTCTCTGTCAGATTTGGCCATGATATTATTCTGACTCCTTAAAGAGAATTTTGAAGTTTTCCCTACTTGTCTATGTTCTGGAACAGTTTCATTAGATTGGACTTCTCTCTTCTTTAAAGTTTCAGAAAATAACCTGGTGAAATGCCTAGGCCTTGTGCATTTTTAGGGTAGAAAGAGAGAACAAGGTGGCTCTTGGTCCATTTTCCCTGTTTTTATTAACATTTTCTACCTCGTTGGTGGTTAGTTCTGATAGTTTATATTTTCCTACAATTTGTTCTATCTCCCAGAGGTTTCAAAATTATTTTTATACAAGTAAGCAAAATAACCCCTTACGATTATTTAAATTCATTCTGTATTGCGTTACTTTCCCATTTTCCTTCCTAATTGGTATATATCTCCCCTCTTACCTTGGTTGCATCAGTTAATTTCTTCTCTATTTTATTGTTTTCAAATAATCAGCGTTTGAATTTGCTTAGTGTATCTACTGTTTCCTTCCGTTTCCTAATGCATTTATTCCTAAAACTTTTTCCTTTTTGTCTTAAAGCTGTCATTCTTACTAATGGGAATAATATTTTGGGGGACATCTGGCTGGCTCAGTTGGTAGAGCATGTGACTCTTTTTTTTTTTTTTTAAAGATTTATTTATTTATTTATTTGACAGAGATAGAGACAGCCAGTGAGAGAGGGAACACAAGCAGGGGGAGTGGGAGAGGAAGAAGCAGGCTCATAGAGGAGGAGCCTGACGTGGGGCTCGAACCCGGAACGCCGGGATCACGCCCTGAGCCCAAGGCAGACGCTTTAACCGCTGTGCCACCCAGGCGCCCCGAGCATGTGACTCTTGATCTCCCAGTCATGAGTCCAAGCCCCCCCAATGAGTGTAGAGCTTACTTAAAAAAAAAAGATATATATATTTTGGAGTCATATTTAAACTGTTAATAATTATTTATTTCCTAGAATAAATGAGTTTCAGACTTCTTTCTGAAGCTAGGTTCTGGAAAAGGGAAGGGAGAGGTATTAATCAAGCAATTACATGAGTCCTAAAGAAGGGGGTGGTGACAACAAGTATATGTATAGTTTTGGGGAATATGGGGAGATATAAACCTGTCATGTCACAAAGTCTGTCCCATACACATACATCAGAATATGTCCTTCTAACATCATCACATAATGGCTTGATGTCCCAGAGGGGGGAAAAATTAGTATTTATTGGAAAAGTGCTTAAATAAAAAACATACAATTAAATTAGTTACATAAATTATGAAACATAAGTCATGATAATTTTTTCTCCTTAATAAGTAAGGCAAAACCAAGCAAACAGCTTCATGAAGAGGCCCATTATCTAGCGACTAAAACTCCCAATCAGGCCATTTTATTCGCCCAAAGACGAATAAAAGATGGTGGACCGCCCCTGACAGCCCACAGCTGCCTGTGAGAAGCACTGCGTCCTGCTTATCACTACACTGCGTCACCTCCTCCTAATCTGTGACCATCATCTTGCATCGCTAAAAGCTTTGTTACAACTTTTTGTTATTTGATTCTTACAACAACAGTTTATTAGAATCTCTCCCTTTTACATCCAACTAGACCCAAGCCAGCTGATTCTTAATTCAAAATATTTCTTGCATCTTTCTCATCGTGTTATTTCCAGGGCCTCCTTCTGAGTTTGAGGCTTTACCCTCTCATGCCCAGATTCCTGCGGTCGTCTCCCACCATCCTGCCTCCAACAGGCTACGTTGTTGTGAAACAACTTCCAAATCTCAGAGGTCTAACACTACAAAGGTTTACTTCTCCTTCATAACATAGTTTAATGTAGGGTATGGGTTGGGAGGGCAGGGTAGAAAACGTCCCATGCAGTCCTCCAGAGACCCACGTTCGGTATAGCTATGGCTCCACTATCCCTCCAAGCATAAAGATACAGGTACATTTCAAATAAAAGAATGGAAAGTAAACCTTACATAAATAGTGCAAGGAAATAATAACAAGCCAAAATCAACAAGATGGAAGACAAATAGAGAAAATTAATAAAAGTAAAATTTAGTGTTTTAAAAAGACAAGTAAAATTGTTAAAGTTATAGCCATAGTGCTTAAAGAAAAAAAGAGAGAGAGAAGAGGGATCACCAGTATCGATAATGAAAGAATTAATATTATTTTAGTTCCACAAACATCAAGGATGATAAAGGAATAGTAGGAACAACCTTATGCCAATAAATTCAATAATTTAGATGAAATGGATAAGTTCCTTAAAGAAAATAAAAAGCTTACCAAAACTCCCACAAGATGAAATAGAAACTTTCAAAAAGTACTATGAAACAACATTAATAAACAACATAAATATAATGATAAATATAGTGTTACAATAATTATAAGCATAAAATCTGAATAGTCCTGTATCAAAATTTTTAATTATCAGAAACAAATTCTGTATAGCTACATCTCTGGGGGTTAAAATCTCTAATTGAATAGAATGAACATACCAACTAAACCACAGAGCTTTCTAAATATGGCTAAGCTTCCAATGGTACAGAGAAAAATTATTTATCAGTGCATCTAATCACAAAGGCCTGGACAGTTTTATTGGCAAATTCTATCAAACATTTGAGGAAGAAATAACAACACTTACACAAACTATTTAAGAAAGTAGAGGAAGTGGGAATACTTTCCAAGTTGTTTTATGAGGCTACCAAGTATTGAAGTTTATTCATTTTTAAGTAATCTCTGTGCCCAACGTAGGGTTCCAACTCATGACCCTGAGATCAAGTCACATTCTCTTCTGATAGTGCCAGCCAGATGCCCCGAGGAGCCCGAAATCTTGGTATCAAATTTGACAGGGTTTGAAAGAGAAAGAAAGAAAGAAGGAAGGAAAGAAAGAAGGGAGGGAGGGAAGGAAAAAGGAAGGAAGGGAGAACTATAAAGAAAAAGAAAGAAATTACAGTGAATATTCCTCATGTACATAGAACACAAAATTCTTGAACAAAATATTGGTAAACCAAATCATGAAATATATATAAAGGGTGATGATGACCAGGTGAGATTTATCTCAAGAATTCAAGAACCCAGGGAAACTATAAACATAAAACAGGTGAGCAAATTAAAATCATACAATGGATGGTAATCTTTTAATCTCAATATTTTTCCTTTTACTTACTTGCTTCTTGGCCCTTCTAGTTTGTTCAATGGTAATGCATGCATCAGACACAGGATTCAAGACATGGATATGGGTATATTGACAAAACCCCCCTCTCCTGTCTGTCCCCTAATTCCCAGCTCCAAGTACTAGAGTTCACCTGCCGGGCCAGATGTGATTACCAGATAAGAATTTTTTCCTCACTTCCCCCTCCTCCTTTACTCTTTATCCCAGACACTATTCCATATCAGTTTATAGAGTTCTAGCTCATTCTTTTTCATCTCCTGCATAATATCCATTGTATAGAGGAAACTTTTTCTTCCAAACAGCCCCTTCTGAAGGTTGTTTTGGGTTGTTCCTCATCATTTGCTATCATAGACAATGTGACAATGAATAGCTTTGTGTATGTGTCCTTGTGTACTTGCTGGAATGTATCTAAAGGATACATCCCTAAAAGAGACGTGTTCTTGCATTAAATGTTAACGTGTATGTGTAAGTGTATATGCATTTCACTTTTCTAACCATTGCCAAATTTTTCCATAGACAGAAGTTCTACAAGTGTACTCTCCCAGCAATTCCTGAAAGTACTACACCCCTGCCAGAACATTTATTATCAAAATGTTTATCTTTACTGTTGTGATAGGTAAAAAATAGTTTCTCACTGTCATCTTAATAACTACTCCTCTTATGAGGGAGTTGAGTTTTTAAAGAATGCTATGAAATAATATCAATAAATAATATGACTATAATAATAAATGTAGCATTATAATAATTATACACAAAAATATGTTTTTAAATATAATGATAAAAAAAATAACAAACACACACTGCTTGGATTACAAAGCACATAGTCAGTCAGATGAAAACCACTGCATGCTGCTCTCTGGTTGAATTTTCCCATTTCTTCTTTCAAAAGTATTTGCTGCCTAAATGTAATATTTATCATTCCCAGGTTTTTTATTTATTTATTTATTTATTTATTTTAAAGATTTATGTATTTATTTAATAGAAAGAAAGTGCAAGTGGGGGAGGGGCAGAGGGTGAGGGAGAGAAAGAATCCTAAGCAGACTCCCTACTGAGCCCAAAGCCCAATACGGGCTCAATCTAATACCCGGAGATTGTGACCTGAGCCAAAACCACGAGGTGGAGGCTTAACCAACTGAGGGACCCAGGAACCCCCCCTTTTTTTTCATTTTAAAATTCAGTATAGTTGACATATAATATTGTACTAGTTTCAGGTGTGCAACCTAGTGATTTGACAATTATGTACATTGTGAAATGCTCACCACAGTAGTGTAGTTACCATCGGAACCCTACAAAGTTGTTACAATATTGTTGACTATATAATATCATGTGCTTTTTGCTGTACTTTTCATCCCTGGGACTTATTTATAAATGGAAGTTTGTACCTCTTAATTCCCTTCACATACGTTGCCTATTTCCCCACTCCCACTCCCTCCAACAACCTCCAATTTGTCCTTTGTATTTATGAGTTTGTTTCTACTATGTTGTTGTTGTTGTTGTTTGTTCATTTGCTTTGTTTTTTAGGGGTCACATATAAGTGAACCCATATGGTGTCTGTCTTTCTCTGTCTGACTTATTTCACTCAGCATAATACCCTCTAGGTACATCCATGTGGCTGCACTTGGTAAGATTTCATTCTCCTTGATGGCTGAGTCATATTCCAGCATGTATATACACCACATCTTTATCCATTCATCTACGGATGGATGTGGGCTGCTTCCATCTCTTGGTTATTGTAAATAATGCTGCAATAAACCTAGGGGTGCATGTATCTCTTTGAGTTAGTGTTTTCATTTTATTAAGATAAATACCTCAAAGTAGAATTCCTGGATCATATAGTCCTTCTATTTTTAGTTTTTTGAGGACTCTCCGCGCTGTTTTCCATAGTGGCTGCACCAATTTACAACACACCTATGTATTCTCAAACTGTATGTTTGTGTGTATAATCGGTTTGCGTGTTTTAAAACTTCATGTAAGTAATGTCATCTGCATGTATTCCTCTGCACTGTGCCTTTTATCCTCAACCTTATTTTGTGACAATATATTCATGATACCTATTAGCTCAAATGTATTCATTTACCTTCCTGCTTACTGCTCCATTGACTAACTATATCACAATGGGGACGTCTACTATGGGCGTCCACTTAGGTTTTTTCAAACTGTTGCTCTTTCAGACAATGTTATCATGATCATTCTTGTAACTGTCTCTTCATCAATACAAGTAGGCATATATTTGGGAGTAGATACGCCATAGGGATTGGACATCTTCAACGTTACTACATATCGTGAAATTGCTTTTGAAATTGATTGTCCCGATCTATACTCTCATCAGCAGTACAGAAGACTTCCTGTTGTTTCACATCCTTGGAAAACCTTGGTATTAAGATATACTCACTTTTTGCCAATATTATAAATTTGAAATAGAATTTCATTGTCATTTTTAATTTGCATTTTCCTGATTACAGATGGGAATAAGCATCTTTATGTAGAAGTATTTGTATTTTTCTCTTATGTAAATGGCCTGTTTGTGGTAGCTATTAGGCTGTTAGCTTTTCTATTACGCTGTTGTTTTTGTCTTATTTTTAATTGCTTTGTAGGAGGATTTTTTAAATTTTCTTAGGAAATTAGCTGTCTTTGCTGTCATTTTTATCATGAATAATTTTTCTAGATTTTCATTTTTTCTTTCATTTGCAGTAAATCTGATTTATCTGTCCTTATAGTAAATTTTATTTTTTAAAACAAAGTATCTAAGTGTATATATACATATATTCATATAAATATAATTTTCTATAAATGCATAAATGTGACCACAGATAAGAATTTGTGTGTGTGCATTTTTTTTCCTGTTTTGTTTGGCTTTCTCCTCATTCTGTTCTACTTTTCCTCTCATGTCAATCTCTTTCTTTTCCCTGCAAACTAAGTCATATTAAAGACTTTATACTCATCTATATTTTTTACTGTATTCAAATAATATATTTACATTTGTATACATACTACACAGAATATTTTAATTTTTGTCATTATTTGATTTATAAACATAGGATTAAGCTATTATAATTCTTTTTTCCTTATTATATTTTCACTTAACAATACTTTGTGAAAACCTAAGTCATTTTATATAGTTCTAATTTAATGGCTCTGAAATTGTCTCGCATCAGGAAAAATTTTACAAAGCAAAAGCCAAAGTACCAAAACTTTCAGGGACCTAAGAAAGATAATTGTACTTAATTGAGATTTTAATATATTTTGGACATTTACTTATATGTAGGAATTTTAAAATGACGTTACGAGGTGTATCTTTCCCCATAAAAATGTTGTTGTAAAACTATATACATGTCAAGGCACAGAATGTACGTATATATGGAAGGAAGTATATTCGGTTCTGTTCCTGGCTCAGTAGTAGACCCTCATGTGGACTTGGGGGAATAATTTACTTCTCTGGCCTCCAGTCATTTCATCTGTAAAATGGAGGAGAGAATAGAATAGAGGCTGTGTTCCTGATGAAGTCATGTAAGTCACACGTCGATTCAAGACTAACGCAAGGTTTGCCAAGGCCTTACGTTCACCGGCTGATGCGGTGCCACCATGTGGTGGTAGAGTAAACGCAGTTTAAAATGCATGATGTCATCAGCTTTCAAATTATGATTCTTCACCATTTTTTAATTTGAGGAATTAACAGTATTTCCAATCTTGTACATAAATTGGGACTTTGTTAACGTGCTTATTTTGCACCATTTCAAGTTTGCATAAAATGCGACCCCACTCCATAATCAGGGTAATTTTGACCTCTACCGCTGTTTCTATACCATGCAGTGGTAGTCAATCACATGAGAAAATGGGGGAAAATGCAAAAATCAGAGAAAATTATTCATTATGAAAGTGTATTTTAAATAAAAATATACAGTGGTTTTATTGGCTGAATGGCTAGCAAATTTTCAAAATGCCTGTAGTCCCTAGAATCATGAGATGGGGGAGCCAGAGAAACTAGGGACGGAGTTAGGTACAAAGGTACAAGATAGTGTATTAGAATTCTGTATTATTTTTTTAGTCTTCAAAATATTTGGGACATATACTAAGCAGTAATGAGATGGTAAAGAGCTTCAAAGTATAAAGTCAATTTTTATTATTTAATCCAGTGTTTATAAATTTATTATTATTTATGAAAATAATTGTGTCAACTCTTCTGGTTTTAGGTATTTTGTTTCTTTTTGATTTTAAGTTAGTTTTAAATTTTAGAACAGTTTTAGCTTCACAGAAAACTTGCAAAGATAAGACGAGAGACTTCCCGTGTACTCTGTACATGGAGAGAGAGAATCCCAAGCCGGCTCCACGCTCAGCGTGAGCCTGACACACTACTCGATCCCACAACCCTGAGGCCACGACCCCGACATCACAACCTGAGCCAAAATCAAGAGTGGGCCCTTAACCGACTGAACCACCCAAGCACCTGAAGACCTTAACAGTTTTGAAGAGTAGTGGCCATGTATTTTGTAAGCTGTTTCTCAATTTGTGTTTGATGTTTTTCTCATGATTAGACTGAGGTTATAGTTTTTTTGAGAGGAAGAGCACAGGCACAAAGTGCCATCACATCACATCAAAGGTACATACTATCCACATGACTTACCGCTGTTGATCTTAACCTTGATCACCAGGCCAAGGTGGGTTTTGCCAGGTTTCTCCGCTTTTTCTTTTTTCTCTATACAGTACTCTTTGGAAGGAAGTGACAATGCAAAGCCCACACTTAAGGGGTCAGGAGTTATACTTAACGTCCTTAAGTAGGAATTATGCACATAAAGTATTGGGAATTCTTCTAATGAGATAATTGTCTCTTTTCCCTCATTTGTTTATTTATAAGTCATTTATTTATATCATATGGACTCGGATATTTATTTTATACTTGTGGTTATATTCCCTTACTTCGTTATTTATCCTGATGCTCAAATTGTTCTAGTTTGGCCATTAGGAGTTCCTTCAGGTTGGCTTCTGCATCCCTTTGACACGCTCCTTCCTTTTGTTTTGGGAAAACTTTCTTATTTTCTGGTTCTCCTAGGTGCTCCAAGCTCATCTTGCATATTTCCTGCCCCAGCCTCAGAATCCGCCATTGCTCCAAGGAGCTCTGATTCCTTTCACTGGAGAACGGTATCAGAAACCAAGATCTGGCCGCTAGGTGTGATTTTCATTAACTTTGAATCTTTCCTCTGTAGGTTTTGCATCAATGTTTTCCTCTCCATGCCTTAATCATCTCCAAGTTGAGATGATTTCTAAAGAGCTTTGAAAATTGAAGGAATGGTTTGGTTAATAAAATTTGCTTCACTCTTGTTAACTATTGTTTTTGATTATTGCCACTGTTAACATGACTCCATTACTATTTGTCAAGTTTGTCACTCTCAGATATGAATTCAGGATAAAAGCTTTTTGGAGGGAAATTATAAATTATGTATACACTTCTTCTCACTACCTTACTTTTCACTAAACCAGCAGCCAACAAATATGTTTCCGTAGTGAATAAACAGAGCTGCATGTATATATGCATACAGGTGTTTCCCTTTAGGCTTCTTATTGGATCACATTTCTAGAAGAAATGTGCCAAAATTACTAGACTGTGATTCACTTGAAAGCACCACCTGTGTGTTCTCTCCATCATCTTTACATTTTCAGGGCTTAGCTTTTACTTGACACAATCCAGGGGTTTCCTAAACCTTTGCTGAATATATTGCAGAAACTCCTAGAACCTGGTGAAGCTCACCATCAATAATTGAAATGTGTCTAAGGTTTTTGGGGGGTTTTCTGTGGGTTTTTGTGTGTGGGGGGTTAAATTTGTTTGTGTTGTTCTTTCTTGCTTGCTTTTGTTTGGGTGGGCTTTAGTGCCACTAAGGAATAGTGGTCCTTCAATTTTTTGGTGGAAACTATTTTATCCCCACTTTTAATGTTTCATCATGAGCCATGGTAAATTAATCAGGTTTAGGCTTCTTTTCCACTTGTGAAATAAAGCCCAAACTGTTCAGTTAAGAGAAAACGCTTGCCCATAGAAAGCCTATAAAACCGGAGTGTGTTTTTCCTTGATTCACAGTAAAACATGAACTCTTTATTTGAGCTCTCTATTACGTGGAAAAGCATTTCCATGTATCGCGTTGAATAAGCTATTCTTCCACTGGATGGTATTGAATTTAATTAGAAGAAAATATCTTCGTGAAAATAAGGCTTTAATGATATACTGTTTCATTTTCAGACCATAAGTCATCATATCCTCTAAATGGTGGGATAATGATGCCGAAACAAAACCCCATAGAAGAAAAAGCATTCATTTGGTGTTCAGCCTTTCTGCAGGAAACGTGCATTTTTATTCTTTATCTTTCTTATATTCCTACTTCCAATTTCCCATTTAAAAGCTGGTTCTCTTGTATGTTTTATTTTAATTCTACTCTAGATTCAGTACAATTTTTGTAAAATGAAATTCATTTAAATACAATTCAGGAACCAAGCAGTCTTGAATGGAAGTATTTGAGACAGCACTCATGGCTTCAGTATAAACAGCTCTACCTCCATCCATTCATTCATTCATCCACTTATCAAAACTGCTATGTGTTCACTGCTGTCACGGTGCTGGGGACACAGGGAAGGGAAAGACAAATTCATGCTTTTGGGGAAGAGCAGGGGAGGAATAAAAAGAAACTGAATAATGCAGCAGGATGGTCCTGACTGAGCAACGGCGAACAGAAGACCAGGATTTGGCTTGACGTCTGGTTATGCAAGAGCTTATAGAAGGTAGCCTGTGAGGAGCATGAGCTGTGTACAGGTACACAACCAATGGGCTGGGTAAGAACTGGGACTGCCTGGAGTCTTGTCCCTGGCCCCAAGCTTTGTTATGTTTTCCTTTTTAAATAATAATTAACATTGATCAAGTGTTTGCCTGAGCCTGGACACTGTTCTGGGGACTTTGTCTTGAATTCCTTTTTCACAAAAGCCCATCCCACAACGAGTACCCTGAGACAGACTGTGGTCTGGAGCAGGCGCTGTAACTCTCGTTTCTATTCTGAGGAGGATGAATTTAACTAAGATCACACAGCGCCAAGTGTCATAACCAGGATGTAAGTCCACACAGTATGCTCCAGAGACCCCTTCCACTGTGATGGTTATCCGCGCTGTTTGTGGAGTCTTGAGGAGAAAGGAGCAGTAGCAGAGGCTGAAGGAGCTGTTTTTCTGAAGGGTTCCATGAGACAAACAGAAATAGTGAAAAGGGGAGAAGTCGGGGGAGCAAACAGAGCTTCAGAAGCCCTTCTAGTGGCAAAAGTTGACCTAGAGTCTGGGAGAGAGAACCCAGCACTGTTCCTTGAGACTAATGGAGTCAAGAGCTGTGAAAAGTAGTCATCTCAACATGGACACCATCATTCTCGTGTGGGATGCCAGCCATCCTGAGACATCCCCTGTCACTTCAGAAGCCAAAGACAAGGATGACAAGGAGAGGTGTTGGGGAATAGAGGGATGGGTGGAGTGGAGCAAGAGAAGAAGTGTAATCTAGTGACTTCGTGGGGACTGTTCGTGAAGCTGGACGTGATACAACTGAAAGGCTGTTGCGATGCCAAGGACACTTCGGTGGCCCATGAAAACTGTCAAATCTGCTTTGTTTCTTGCTGTTTGTTTTCCCAAGCAGTGCGTATTACATCCCTGAACCTTACTCTGCTTGCTAGGCACAGCTAGATTATAAAAGATTTATGTTTTCTACCTCATTGGGTGTGGGGTGAATGTTTTCAGGTTTGTATTACTTTTTGGAGCAGGAAAAAAGAAGATGTTTTTCCTTATAATTTGATAGAATTGGGTGAACTTCTAAGAGATAATAGTGCTGTCCCCTAAATGCATTACTACTAGTAAAGTTTTACAATAGTAATTATGCTTTCTTAATATTACTGTCAGAAATTTAATTGATCTTTATCGTGTAGTCTAGTCCTAAGAACAAAGAATCGTACATGTGGACCAAATACCCCCCCCCCCATGTCTTTAACTTTAGGGGAGAGATGAGGAAATTATATTCGGCTCATTCAAGATGCAAGCGAATTCTCAAAGATGAGCAGATGCATTGCTTGGAATGATTGATGGCCTTTCCTGAGACTGGCAAGTGCGGAAAACAAGATTTTGTGATCATGTTTCTGCCAGAGGTCCCAGCCCAGTTCTCTTCCGATCTCTGGCCTCCATCCATCTTAGAATACCCCCATTGGTAGATGGAAAAAATGGGATGAGTTTTCCTGTGGATGGGGTAAAATGGTTTGGTTTTACCATTACCTAATAATACAAATTGTTAAAAAGAAAAAAAACAAATTAACACTTTCTCCAAATACCTCATCAGAATGTCCCTGCCTTGGGAAATGTTGTTCCAAAGTGACCGTTTCAAAGAGTCTGAAATCACAACAGCTGTATCACTGTGGCTGCCTCAAAATGGCTATACCAGAATGACTATGAGAACAGCCTCAACAAAATGTCATGAGAGATGCTCTCTCTACACTCCCAGGCATAATGGAACCAAGATCTCATAATATATTCCTCTCCGGGCCTACAAACCCTTGAGGCTTTGAAATATCTGTATTAAAAAGTATCAATGAGGCACCTCGGTTGCTCAGTTGGTTAAACATCTGACTCTTGGTTTTAGCTCAGGTCATGATCTCAGGGTCTTGAGATAGAGCCCTGTGTCGGGCTCTTCGCTCAGGGAAGAGTGTCCTTGAGTTTCTCTCTCCCTTTCTCTCTGCCCCTCCCTGCTGCTTGCTCATTCTCTCTCTCTCTCTCTCTTTCAAATAAATAAATCTTTTTTAAAAAAGTTTTTTTTAAGTATCACACAACCTAGGTGAGGGGGAAAAAGTAAGCATAGGGTTTTAGAGGAGAGACCCTCCAGAAGGGGAAGGCTTCCAGAAGGGGAAGGAAGTGGTCTGGGAGTGTGCTGGAGGAGGGGCAAGAGGGAAGAAAAAGATATTCCAGGTAGAACGGACACAAGAACATAGACACAGGGATAAGAATCTGCATGGATGATTGCCAAACCTATAGGAGTTTTAAGTTGTTCATACTCCAGCCTTCATTGAGCACCTACTGTGTGCTTCGCCATGTTGTCCCCATCATTTTGGAGAGGACATAGTTGATCTAGTAAATCACACAATCTTTTTCTTTTCTCAACCACAACAAAATATATATGGTTCCTTAAACCAATTTCAAAAATCTAGATTGATTTTAGTGCTCTGTGGTTTCCCTCAAATTTGTTCTGCTTAATTTTTAAACCACCTTAATCTGAATTAAATAATTCAGAAAAAAATAAATTTTTTCTATTTGTATTTCTTAAATCACCTTAATCTGAATTAAATACAATAAACTACTTGGTTTATTTTGAAAAACACAATTACCTTAGAAATACAAATACAAAAAAATTGCTGACCGATGAAGTTATTAAGCATTCATTTCATATGCCATAACTTCTGAAAATACCAGCTAATTATACAATTTTAATAATAATGGTTTGTGCTCTATGGAATAGAAAAGTATGCTGAAACATTTTAAATACCATATGTTAATCATCTTAAAAAATGAATCTTACATGTGGATTAAGTACAGATTATTATTCTGTAACATTACTATTAACCTGAATGTTCCCATGGCAATAAGAGACATCTAACAACATATAAAACAGATAACTTTTAATATTTAATTCACAATTCATAAATAAAAACATATTTGTAGTCCTATGAAAGTTACACATTAATACCATCTATCAGGGATTCAGAAATCACCCTAGGAATCATATTTTCAACAATTTTATGTTGATATTTTGTAATTAACTTCCTAAGATTTTATTTTTATTTATATTTTAGAGAGAGAGGGAGAGAGAGAGAACACGTGAGCATGGGGAGAAGCAGAGGGAGAGAAAGAATCTCGACTCCCTGCTAAGGTGGGAGCGGAGGCAGGGCTCCTTCTGACAACCCTGAGATCATGACCTGAACTGAAATAAAGAGTTGATGCTTAACTGACTGAGCCACTCAGGCGCCCCTAATTTCTGATTATAATATTAATACATGCTTTCTTTTAAAAATTGAAAACATGGATCAAAAGAATTAAAGAAACTCCAAGAAGAGAACCATTAATACTTGTTTATGTTGTTTTATTTATAATTTTAAAAAATTTAGATCAGATCATAAATTTGGTTTTGTAACCTTTTTTACTTCTTTCCGTGTCGTTAACTACTTTTTAAATTTGTTTTGTAGGAGGTGCTTCGGTGGCTCAGTCAGTTAGGCAGTCAACTCTTGATTTCGGATCAGGTCATGATCTCAAGGTCATGGGATGAAGCCCTGTGTTGGGCTCCACACTCGGTGGGGAGTCTGCTTGGGATTCTCTCTCTCCCTCTCCCTCTCCCTCTGCCCCTCCCCTCACACACACTCTCTCTCTCATAAATAAATAAATATTTTTTAAAAAATAAAACAAATTTGCTTTGTAGGTTGTAGATTTGTGATAGTCTCTACAATGTAACCACATACTTCGTGTTTAAGTGATTTTTTTTTAGTCTTGTCCACACTACTCTAGTACTTGTAATTGTGAAGTGCTACTCCATCTTATCAAAAAATAATGACTAAAATGGTGTTAAATTTCTTTATGTCCTTTTTTACTGATTTTACCAGATGCTTTCTAAAAGCACTCAAAATTGATTGAGGATGTTTCAGACTAATTAGCCCTTACCAAACACATTTTTTGTGTGTGTCTAAAATAGAGTAATTGAGCTCTTGTAGGAACTCAATTATAAAACAACTAACTTCTAAAAGAGAATGTGGGGGGGCAGTTGTCTTATATTTGGGCATTTATAATAATTTCCCAGGAAGTGGGAATTATAGTGTGACATTTTAAATATTGTTTACTACTTTGGCACATGAGGAACAAATGGTAGCCAGAAAATGCCCTGCACAGAGACATTATTCATTTTAAATACATCCATAATTCCATTATTTTACCTTTGAAATAGTATCAAGTAGCAGATGCTATCTACATAGGATAGATATAGTACCGGGACCATAAAATCTGACAAACCCAATTTACTAGAATATATCTTCATGGTCAGACAGGCAAATGCTGACATTGTCTTTGGTTGCAAGTAGCAGCAAGGAAGAGAAATGTGTAATAGGTTAGAGAAGGCTCAGACCAAGAGGAGCATGCAGCTGAAGACCAGAAACTTTGGAGATCAGGATTACCAAAGATTGGGGGAAATCTAAGAAGTTCGCTTCTCTCCCAGAAGTCTCATTTCAACGTGTCTCTGCCATCTGATTCGTGCTTCTTTCTCGGCCAAGTTGCCTTCTCTGCTCCTCAGCCCACAGGGTGAGGGAAGATGGATGATGCCTGCAGCCCCAAGACTCACAAAAGATATTGTCAGATCCCACCATGAGGAGAAATGGATTCTCTCTCAGTCCCATTCATAAGGTGCTATGAACTGAATGCTTGTGTCCCCCTCCAAATTCAAATGTTGCAATGCTAATTCCTAATGTGATAGTATTTGGAGGTGAGGGCTTTAGGAGGTAATTAGGTCACAAGAGTGAAGTCCACCTGTGGGGATTAGTGCCCTTAAAAGAAGAGTGCTAGAGGCTCGCCTCTTCTCTGCTCTTCACCACATATGGATACAGGGAGAAGACAACCATTGCAAATCAGGAAGTGGGCTCTCACCGGACACTGGACCTTTTGGTGCCTCGATTTTGGACTTCTCAGGCTCCACAACGGAAAGAAAGAAATATTTGTTGTTTAAGCCACCTAGCCTATGGTATTTTATTATAGCAGACCAAACTAAGACACCAGAGAATTGTCCCAGCATGGCTCAGCCACCCAGCCCTGTGCCCACCCAAATACCTAGGTGCTCTGAATCCCCCAATGACTAAGACAGGGGCCAGCTGATGCTGGTAATTTTGTGCATTGGAATCAGGTAGCTGAACGGTATGGTCTGAATTCATACAAAGTATGCTTTTCTTTGTACTCATTTTTTTTTCTTTTTTGTGAATTATATTAATAGTACATGAATACATTTTTCTCATATCGGATGTGTAAAACTTCCACACCTTATTCTTTGGGGAATCTTACTGTAAGTATTGCTCTGCAATTTGTTTTTGTTTTGTCACTTAACAATATGTCTTGTACGTTAAAGTTATCTATTTTCAATGGATTAATTTTTAAAGTTATATTAGTAATACATGAATGCAGTTTTATTGTAAAAAAATCTAGTAATACAGCTCATACGGATGAAAACATCAAAGTTCTCTTTCACACAACTGAATTTTCTTTTTTTTTTACTTACTAAGATCATGGTTTACATATATGGCTCTGCAACTTGATTTAATGCATAAATATATACTCATTATTGAAAAAACATCACTTAACAAAATTTTATTTAAAAATGCATACGCAAAGTAGGGGCGCCTGGGTGGCACAGCAGTTAAGCGTCTGCCTTCGGCTCAGGGCGTGATCCCGGCGTTGTGGGATCGAGCCCCACATCAGGCTCCTCCGCTATGAGCCTGCTTCTTCCTCTCCCACTCCCCCTGCTGTGTTCCCTCTCTTGCTGGCTGTCTCTATCTCTGTCAAATAAATAAATAAAATCTTTAAAAAAATAAAAATAAAAATACATACGCAAAGTAAAAAAAATAAAAGGAATCTCCTTTTCACAGCCTCCTCCTACAATAACCCAACTTGCTTTCTCAAAATTTCCATTAACAGTGTGCTACGTAGGGGTGCCTGGGTGGCTCAGTCGGTTAAGAGTCTGCCTTTGGCTGAGGTCGTGATCCCAGAGTCTTGGGATCAAGTTCTGCATCGGGCTCCCTGCTCAGCAGTGAGTCTGTTTCTCTCTCTCTCTCTCTTCTCCTCTGCCCACTTGTGCTCTCTCTATCTCTTTGTCTCTCTCTCTCTCTAATAAATAAATAAAATCTTTATTTAAAAAACCCAATGTGTTACATACACTTCTGGATTCTTTTCTATGTACTTACACTTACACATTTATATAAAAATATATAATCTGGGATTATTTCTTTTAACATAACTAGGATCCAAATATAACAATTAAACAGAACTTTACTCTATTTTAAAGTTGCTCACATGTGTTGCACATGGTTCCACTCACTATATATGGACAACTTATTAAGTTCTACATCGCATTTCATCGTATAGAGATATCATAATTGAAATATTCCTCTATTGGTGGATATTTATTGTTTTCAATTTTTTACTATGAAAAATAGTATGATGAATATATTTGTACATATTTCTTCATGCTTATATGAGGTTGTTTCTTCTACATCAAAAAAGAAAACAAATATTACAAATGGGTCCTCAAGAAAAAGCTGTAATAACTCCATTCCCACCAATAGTGTGTGAGAATGTCCATTTCCATGCCACCTAGCCAAACCTGGATATCAACAATTCTTTTTAATTTTTGCCAATTTGAAGAATAAAAAAACATAGTCTTTTTCATGTTATAATTTTTGTTTCCTGAATCATTCATAAGAATGGGCATCTCTTTATATGTTTGTTAGTCAGTTATATTTCCTCTTTAAATTGTCTATTCATAGGAAGCCTGGGTGCCTCAGTCAGTTAAGCATCTGCCTTCAGCTCAGGTTATGATCTCAGGATCCTGGGATCGAGTCCCGTGTCAGGATCTCCGCTCAGCAGGGAGTCTGCTTCTCCCTCTCTCTCTCTGCCCTCACCCCCATTCATTCTCTCTTTTTCTCTCTCTCAAATAAATAAATAAAATCTTTTTAAAAATTGTCTATTCATGTATGTTCTCTTCTTTCCCTTGGAGTTTTTGCCCTATTTTAAAAAAATCATTTGCAGGAACAACTTAATCATTTGGCATTGTATATTTTGCAAGTATTTCCCCAATTTAACTTTGTCCATGCTGTTTTTATCATATGAAAATACAATTTTTTAAGCAGTCAACTCTGTTAGTTTTTTCCTTTATGGTTTCCAGACATTGCATATTGTTTAGGAAGTCTTTACCACACCAACACCATAAAAATTCTCTAATTTATAAATATTCATATATCTTTTTAAAGATTTAACTTTTAAAACAATCTGAAATTATTTGTGTATCTCTATGCTGTAAGTTGGGAGCTAAATCTACTTTTTTCTAAATGCATTGCCAATTGCCTTATTAATTGTGGAATTGATTAATATTTACCCACTGATGTGAAAATCTACCCATCTTGTAAATTAAATTCTCACACATAATTAGTTTTTTTCCAAATCTTATTTCCTACTTATTCTTTTATATTCTATTCACAATGCTACACTATTTCAGTTATATAACTTTATGTTGTGATATTCAATTGTTCTTCTTTTTTTCAACTTTTCCTGATTTTTTATACATTTTCTTTTTTAGATGAACTTCAGTATTTTCCAATCAATTTCTTTCCTTGGGCATCTTTTTGGATGCTTTCCAATTTTCTTATACTTTCCTGCAGGAATTTTTAATGGAATTGTATTGAATATGGAGATAAATTCAGAAAAGTTCCTATAGAAGGATTGGAAAAACTCACCTATAAAACCATCTGGGACTTGTGCCTTTTTAAGACTGATCTTTGACTCCTTTCAGTCTCTTCCAAGGTTATTGGTCTATCCAGGTTTTTTATTCAGTCAAACACAACAATTCGCATTTTCTAGAAAATCTTCCCTTTCATCTAGATTTCATTTTTTTATATGAAACAGTTTACTTATTTTTAATGTTGGTAATTTTGTCTTTTCACTTTTTTCTTAATCATAGATGACAAAGTTTTGTTGACTAGTATCTAGGCAGCTGGCTAAGGTGTCCTCTGAATTGTATTATTTTGCTTCCCCAACTAGCTCCTTCTCCAAAAGGGAGTCTTATTTGTGTTCTGTGTGAAGTTGGCAGGGCATTCTGACTGCCACATTTCATTCCAGACAGGAAGAATATCAGGAGGGCTGGCAACCTCTCCTATCCTGTTGCCAACATTTGGAGTGGATCCCATTAGTGTCTTTAGATAGATGCTCTTTTTTCTTCTCTCTGTATCTGTGATGGAGTTCCAGAGGAGTCCCCCCAGGTCTGCCCAGCTTCTCCAAGGCAGGGTAATTCTCAGAGAAGCCCTAATTTTCCTGTAACAGATTATTCGCCCTCCAGAGAGGGTTTTTCTGACTTTATCCAGGGGCAAACACTGCTAATCCCTGCCACTCAGAATAAGTGGGAAGGGAGAGAGGGAGAAGGTGCCCAACTGGCCTAGCTATTTCAAGAATGTGTTGACTGTGAGCTTGGAAAAAATCACTGAAATTCCTTCAACACTGTTAAATTTTCTCTTTTCCATGGTATAGCCTGAGAGTTTCTCTAACTTTGCTTCTTCATCAACCTGATTCCATTTTGTTTCTACTTATCTTTCTTGAAACTTTAATTTTCTGGGAAGTTTTGCTCATTTTACATCATTGATAAAGTTTTGTTCTTGAGAAACAAACAAAATAATTCCTATCATTTCCTTAAGCGATTAGAAGTGAGAGAGAATGTATACATGTGCACTCTTCCACCATTTTTAACCCTTCTCTCTTTTAAATTTGTTTACAGTGAACTAAAGAAGATAGTCCAAAGAAGTAAATAACTCGATGAACAAAACAAGGACTGAATTAAGCACCTTTGTCACACTCTCATGCCACTCTGCATTTTCGGTATTGTTTCAACGGTTCAACCTGTGTTACATTTATTTAGGTCACTATTTGTGAAAACAAAAATGATGTCCCTCTAATGTGCTATTTGTATTCCTACTGCACAAGCATTGCCTCAATCACAGTAAGCATTCCATAAATATTGGTTAACTGGCTACATGAATAAATTATTGTACATACAAACTGAAGATGTAAAACTTCAGTAACAGGATCACTGGAGGATTTGGTGCAGATTTGCAAAGGTAGGGACAAGACTAAGACTAGGATCAGATGGATTTCTCCTGCACTGCTCTTTCCACTGACTTTCTCAGGCTGTTCGCTTCATTAATGCCTTTCTTCCAATCAGCATTTAGACAAAGACAAGTAAAAAGAAATTTGACTTCAGTTGGCAATGGCAGAAATTGTCACCCTGTATAACAACTGACATAAACATTGTTTCTTAAATTAACACTTTAGGACATCAGCCTGAATAGCTCACCCCTTCATCCTTTGCTATTGTATCCCTTATTAGAGTAATAAACTGAAACTCATATCACCTCTCTGATCATGTTGTAAACTTTATTAGCATTTCCGGCCTTTAGTGTCTTTGCAAAGGAAACAGTGTTGGTTAGACTCTCTGTGTGGGTGTGTGAATTAGTGCAATAGGTGTGGGGGGGGGCTTGTTTGTTTGTTATTTCAAAATTTAACATTTCTAATGTTAGGGAGAACTGTGAATTGGCAAGCCACTGGTTTCCTAGAATAAGATTGTTTCTTTCCAGAGAAGGGTAAAATGGTCCTTTTCTGTTTTGTTCCAGCAACATAATAACCATGGGTTTTTGAACCTAATAGCTAAATTGTGATGATCACAGAAGACCTTTCTAAAATACACTTTCATATTAATCCATTTGTTCACGAACATCTTACCATAGGTAAATACGTGTTATTATTATTATTATTATTTTTGCCAGTGATTGTGTTGCTTATAAGCCTAATATGTATGATAGGCCAGACTTAACAAAAATATTTGTTTGCTCTTGTTGTCTTACGTTTTTTTACTTTCTTATAATGTAAACCATAGGCTTAAATTTGTGAGTTAGATGTTCATGCTTAGATATTTTTTCTACAGATTAATATGAAAGTGATTATTATCACAGAATGATAATTAGTGGATTATTACCATATCACATTATAAGGCCTACTGAGATGTTCATGAAGAGGATTATTATCTTATGAATAACATTTTAATTGAGATATATAGTAATTTCCTCTTATTATTATAAGAAATCTGCAATGTTTTCAGGTTGCGGGTTCTGATAAAATGGAATATATGTATCTCATATTAAGTAAATAGTTGCCAATAAAATTTTAAAATTATTTTAAGAATTGGCCTTCACCAGGGGTGTCTGGATGGTTCAGTCAGTTGAACGTCCAACTCTTGATTTCAGCTCAGGTCATGATCCCAGGGCCTGTGATTGAGCCCCACATCAGGCTCCACACTCAGCGTAGAACCTGCCTGTCCTTCTCCCTTCGCATTTGCCCCTCCACGCCTCTCTGCACACACACGTGCACATGCGCGTTCTCTCTCTCTCAGTCTCAAATAAATAAATAAATCTTAAAAAAAAAAAGAATTGGCTTTCACCAGTCTCTATATAAAAAGATTGTATCTGAAAAATCAAACTTTTTTTTTAAAATAAGATATGTAATTCCAGTTTAACAAGAAAAACTCTTCTACAGTACAGAAAACAGGATAACCTACTGCAATGTCTCAGGTAAGGCTCATCAGAGCAGCGTAACATTAGGAAATCATGAAATGTCTACAGATGGAAATAACCTTAAAAACTTTTAGTTCCATTTTATATGTACATCTGTTGTGGATTTGCTCTGTGATCCTTAAACATAAGAAAAAATAGTACTTAATTTTTCCAAGTCAAATTTTGCTAGACCTGTAGGATTATTGAAAATATATTCTTTATCACCTTGGAGTGTGGCCCCTTCCTTGATTCAGGGTCATACACAGACCAGGGAACACTGGGAGAGGTCTTCTGGCCTTCCATCAAGGTTCCTGTGATGGTGAATTTGTCAACTTTGCTAAGCTGTGGTGCCCAGCTGTTTGGTCAAGCACCAGTATAGATGTTGCTGTGAAAGTATTTTTAGGTATGATTAATATATAAACGAATAGTTTTGGTAAGCAGTTTATTGTCCACAACATGTGTAGACCTCATCCAATTAGTTGAAAGCCATAAAAGCAAAAACCAAGGTCTCCCAAAGAAACAGCAATGTGCCTGAAGACTACAGCATAAAAATCCTACCTGAGTTTCTAGTCTGAAGACTTCAGACTCAAGACTACAGTATCAATCTTCCCAGAATTTCCAGGCTGTTAGCCTGCTCTACAAATTTCAAACTTACTTGTCCCTATAATAGATAGATAGATATTCTGTTTTTCTAGAGAACCCCACTTAATATTTGAATAATAAGCCCTTGAGTCACGGGATCTAGCCCCACAACAGGCTCTGCGCTCAGCTGGGAGTCTGCTTGAAGATTCTTTCCCTCTGCCCCTCCCCAACTCAAGTGAGAGTGCTCTCTCTCTCAAATAAATAAATAAATCTTTAAAAAAAAATAAGCCCTTGAGATGTTCACTAACCATGTGTTGCATTCAAAGTCACAACATTCTGCTTCTCACGACACCCTCTTCCTCTATGCTGCTCTCAACCAATGTGATGCTTGCTTTGGTTCTCAAAGTACAGCCCACAGTCTTCAGTCCCAGGAATGCACATGCTGGCAAGTGAGAGGTCCTGCTACAACCCGGGCCGTGGGGTGGCTGAGTACTGGTCTGTGCCACATTGGGGTCTCATGACACCCCTCTGCTTTCTCAACATCTGGGAATCCAGCTCTGCCCCAGGGTTTAGTCATTCTCCCAACGACTGCCTTCAGGTCCAAGTATTAGAACCCATCCTTTGCCACCCACCCCAGCTCCCACACCTTGAGCAAAACCAACTACTTCTCATCAAAGATCTAAATGGGGATCTATTTAAGAAGGCTTCTAAAACCCAGAAAAACCACTTATTTGTCCTTGGACAAGAAACTCCAAACACAAAAGCTTGGTTTTCAGTACTAAGAAATTACCTTTTTATTCCTTTGATTATCGTACATCAGTGGAAATAGACAGGAACTAACGTCTCACTGAACTATCTTGCTTTGTGTATTAGGAGCCAAGACCCAGAGAAGTTAAGTGGCTTCCTCGAGTTTCCCAGAACACTCATAAAAAGAATAAGATGCTACCCAATACCATGTTCCTCCTCCTCCCACCTTTGCCTTCTATCTGGCTGTAAGCAGCTGCATATTTTTACATGAACTCATGGAGGTTACCTGTGTTGAAACTGCTTTGCTCCTTCAATTGAAATGGCAGGTTGGAATCTGATGCTTAAATGAATCATGGTCTCTGTGGCTATTGGCAGCCCCAGCTTCCTCCAGATAACTCAGCCACAGGCTTTGGAGGGAAGAGGGTTCCTTCTGAAATGAGTAACTTAGTCCAAGCTTGAAATTCAGTGGGCACCATCTGGCATCAGTGGTTAGAAAGTCCTACAGAGTGTAACTGCTTTTTTCCCCTCTAGATGAGTAATCTTTCTCTGTGTGTATTTTTTGTTTTGTTTTGTTTTAAGTTCAGCAGCTCGGCGAAGGGGCAATGCAAAATGGAACTTTGGGCTGCAGCATTACAACTTGGGCTCTTCCCTATCGATCTCATGGGCTCATTATGTAAGTGCATTTCTTCTGCTGATACAGGAGCAAAAAAGGCTGACTTGTGACTTTTTTCCTATTGCACTCAGTTGTCCAAACATACTCAGACATTCAACAGTACATGAGTAGCCAGCCATTTGGTCTTTCAGCCAAGAAGGCTGTGGCTGGGGTTGCTTGAGAAAATATCTGCTTTTGATCAAAATAAAATTTAAACTGTAAACCAATAGAGTTCATTGCCTATAATAAGCCTTGTCCCTTAGGGTCATAATAAAACTGTCAGCTTCGTGTCAGCTCTCCCTCCTCTTTCTCTTTCTCTCTTACTCTCATTATTTATCTACTTTTGTAGATAATGGTTTCTATATTCAAATTGTTTTCTTTAGAGATCTGCTTTCTAAGGAGGTTACATACTGTGTCCGTGTGTGTGTGTGTGTGTGTGTGTGTGTATAATGTGTGTGTGTGTGTGTGTGTGTGTGTGTGTAATTCTAAGAGAGAACCATGTGTGTGTAGAAAGTCAGGCAGTTGAAGGACCTAGCGTTATATAAAATTAGAATATGTCCCCTTGGCTTGGTACCACTCAATACATCTGCCAGATGTGGAGAATTTAAGATTGCTCCAAAACCTATTTCTGCCTGATTAGCACCTGTGACCACTGCCTTGGGGCCACATATTACAATTACTGTAGGAAGCAGCTTGTTCAGACTCTATAACCAGGATGCCAAATTTCAAACCCCAGCAGCTCTACTGCTTGCGGAGTTTAACAAAACTTATGTAAGTTACTTATTTTCCCTATGCCTCAGTTTCCTCACTTGCAAATTAGAGATTTAAAAGAAGAAACTACAACACAGAGTTAGTGCAAGGCTTTGGCGAATTAGTGCATGCAAAGCCCTCAGAATAGTACTTCACACATTATAAGCACTGCCTTAGTGTTAGTTTTAATAACCAAGTTTTGGAGAGACTTTGTTTTGTTTTACTGAAGACTAGAGCAGAGTTTATAAGAAAACAAGGTATGTGTTTTATATTTGGCTCTATTATAAACACTGATCTACAACACAGTGGTATTTCATCAGTTTCCTGGATGAAAACTCTTTACCTGTTCTGGAAAATATTCTTTTCTTCTAGGCTGGCATATTTGAGATTCGCCTCGAGCAAATGATTTTTTCGAGATCATACCCAGAAAGTTATTCAGATCATTGAGATCCCCCACCCATTCATTTATGGTTTAGGAAGAAAAGTAAAAGGAGGTAAGAGTGATGGACTTGGGTTAAGAAGGAGGTTTAAATTCTAGACTTTATTTGACTGTGCAGAAAAGAAATCTCTGAGATTTGTTTCCTCATTTGAAAATTGAGGTGTTCATGCAAAGAAGTTATTCTGGGATTAATTCTGTTGGAACACGAATTCATAACATATATAATTTTGAGTTCCAGTTTTAGGAAGAGTTAAATGTAAAAACGCCTATTAAAATATCAGCACAAAGCATAGATGAATATCTAATATCATGAAAAGGGTCTTCCTAAGACATCTCAAAAAGGGAGAAGTTGAGTTGATTACTAAAGTTTTGAAAATAAGTTCTGTAAATCAAAAATTTAAGAAAATGTAAAGGCAAATAGCACAATAGTGTTCTTAACAGTATAATAGGAACATACATGCAAAAATCCTCAACAAAATAATCACCAAACCACATTCAACAATACATTAAAAAGATCATTTACTGGGATCAGGTGGGATTTATTCCAGGGATGCAAGGGTGGTTCAGTATTTGTATATCAGTCAACATCATATACCACATGAACAAAATGAAGGATAAAAATCATATGATCATCTCAATAGATGCAGAAAAACCAGTTGACAAGATTCAACATGCATTTATAATAAAAGACTCTCAACAAAGTGAGGTTGGGAGGTACATACTTCAGCATCATAAAGGCCATATATGAAAAACACAACTAATATCATACTCAATGCTGAAAAACTGAGAGCTTTCTTTCTAAGGTTAGAACCAAGACAAAGATGTCCACTCTCACCACTTTTACTCAGCATAGTACTGAATGTCTTAGCCATAGCAATAAGACAAGAAAAATAAATAAGAGGCATTCATATTGGTAAAGGAGAAATTTAACTACCATTATTTGCAGATGACATGATACTGTTTTGTAGAAAATCTTAAACACCCCATGAAAAATCTACTAGAAATAAAAAACAAATTCAATAAAGTGGCAGGATATAAAATTAATACCCATAAATCAGTAGTGGTTCTATACACTAAATAGTAAAGTAGCAGAAAGAGGAATTAAAGAAAACACCATATACAGCTGCATCAAAAAGAATAAAACAGGAATAAACTTAACCAACAAGGTGAAAGATCTGTACTCCAAAAACCATAAAACTCTGATGAAAGAAATTGAAGATGACACAAACAAATGAAAGATATTCCATGTTCATAAAGTAGAAGAATTAATATTGCTAAAATGTCCATATTACTCATAGCAATATACAGATTTGATGCAGTCCCTATCAAAATACTAACAGCATTTTTCACAAAACTAGAACAAATAATACTAAAATTTGTATAGAACCACAAAAACCCCAAATAGCCATAGAAATCCTGAAAAAGAACAAAGCTGGAGGTCTCACAGTACCATATTTCAAAATATACTACAAATCTGTAGTTATCAAAGCAGTATGGTACTGGCACAAAAAATAGACACATAGATCAATGGAACAGAATAGAGGCTCCAGAAATAAACCCATGATTATATGGTCAATTAATCTATGACAAAGGAGGCAAGAATATATAATAGGGAAAGATAGTCCCTTCAATAAATGGTGTTGGAAAAACTGGACAGCTATATGTAAAAAAAAATGAAACTGGACCACTTTCTAACACCATACACAGAAATAAACTCAAAATGAATTAAAGACCTGGATGTGAGAACTGAACCCATAAAAATCCTAGAAGAGAACACAGGCAGTTATTTATTTGACATTAGCCATAGCAACACTTTTCTAGATAGGTCTCCTAAAGCAAGGAAAACAAAAGCAAAAATAAACTATTGGGACTATATCAAAATAAAAAGCCTTTGCACAGAGAAGGAAACTATTAACAAAACAAAAAGCCAACCTACTGAATGAGAGGAGATGTTCACAAAGCCTATATTCAACAAGAGGTTAGTATCCAAAATATATAACAAACTTATACAACTCAACACCAAAACAAACAAAAAACAACCCAAGAAAAAAATGGACAGAGGATGTGAATAGACATTTTTCAAAGAAGACATACATATGGCCAACAGACACATGAAAAGATGTTCAACATCATTAACCATCCAGGAAATACAAATCAAAACCACAATGAGATATCACCTTACACCAGTTAGAATGGCTAAAATCAAAATGACAAGAAATAATGAGTTCTGGCAAGCATATAGAGAAAAAGTGACTCTTGTGCACTGTTCATGGGAATATGAATTAGTACAGTTACCGTGGAAAACTGTATGGATGTTCCTCAAAAAATTAAAAATAGAAATACTGTATGAACCAGTAATTCCACTACTGAATATTTACCCAAAGTAAAAGAAAACACTAATCGAAAAGATATATTTACCCCTACGTTTATTGCAGCATTATTTACAATAGCCAAGATATGGAAGCAACCTACGTGTCCATTAATAGACAAATGGATAAGGAAAATGTCTTATGTCTATATATGGGAGATATATATATATATAGAATAATGCACAGTCACAAAAAAGGATGGGATTGTGTCATTTAAGGCAACATGGATAAACCTAGAGGGTACTACGCTAAATGAAATAAGTCAGACTGAGAAAGACAAATACCGTGTGATTTCACTCATAAGTGGAATTAAAAAAAAATAAGCAAACAAAAAGCAGAACCAGGACTAAAAATACAGAGAACAAACTGATGGTAGCCAGATGATGGGGGGTTGAGCAAATGAATGAAGGGGAAGGGAGATACAGGCTTTCAGTTATGGAATGAAGAAGTTATGGGAATAAAAGGCACAGCATAAGGTATATAGTCAGTGATACGTAATAGCGATGTAATAGGACAGATGTAGCTACACTCGTGAATATAGTATAATGTATAAACTTTTCAAATCACTAAGTTGTACAGCTGAAACTAATGCGACATTGTGTGTCAAATATACTCAAATTAAAAAAATTAATAAATACAGATGATAAAATTAAAACACCTTCACATGGATATATGAATGTTAATTTTGTGCCATGTGTGGCACACGCATGCACACATGCAAATAAAGCTTATGTCTGGAGAGAAGAGGGGAGGAATGGGATTAGGAAGAAGTCCATAGGGACATCAACTCTACTGTTAATTTTTATTTCTTAAACTGCATACAGCATAAAGTGGTGATTGAGACATTATTGTTTATGTAATTTTCTGTGTCTGTGATTTTCCTTATATTTAAAGAAATTTTCTTAAACTGTTCTGTCTCCAATGTTTTTTAACACAAGCAAAAATACGTTTCTTAACAAAAGAAAAAATAAAGCCGACCAATACGTATAGGGAAAAATATTGAAACTTGTTTTTATTAAAAGAAATATGAAATCAGATAACACAATTTTTTCTAGCAAATTGGATAAGATTAAAATGTTATAGCGACCACAATTGGCTAAAGTATAAAAATTAGCCACCCTTCTACACTGCTAGAAATAAAATTTATTTCAAACTTTCTGGAGGGCAACTTGATGTGCAGACCAAGACAAAGTAATTCTATTTCTGGGTATTTATTCTGTAGAAATAACCACAGAGAAAAATGAAGTGGTTTTTTTGTTTTGTTTTGTTTTTATTAAAGGGTGTTCATTGCAATTATGTTTTACAGGAAAACTGGGAACTTCCATATCTAACAATAGGAATCTAGTAAAATACATGATGACTTGTTCATAAAACAGAAGTTTGTGTAGGAAAAATAAATAAATAAATAAATAAAAGTACTGTGTAAATACAACTTCAAAAAAAAAGAAGTTTGTGTAGGAATGAAAAGATGTTTTTAAATGACACGGCAAACGTGTGACATAGTATTACATGTAAAAAAGCAAGATAAAGACTGTGTGTAGCATGATCCCATTATGAACAACAAAGAGATCTGCGTAGGAGGGCTTCGCAGTTTGAGACGCTGTGTCACTTTCCTTCCGAGACGTAAGCAAGTCTGAGCAGGCCCAAGGAACTGGGGCGGCGGGGCGGGAGCGGTGGCTTTCTGGGCTTCTTGCAATTCGCTTGTGGGAATGAAGGAACCTCCTAGAAAACAACTCATTCTAGGTGGGAAGGGAGTTGGGGAAAACCAAGCTGACTACGAGATGGCCGGGAGGAGAGGCTGCCGTAACGCGGAGCCCAGGAGCTTCTGCCCCGTCACGGTCTCCGCGGGCTTGGAGCTGGTGCGCGGGACTGAGGACTTTATGGGAAGGTGGGAAGAGCTGCTTCACTGAAAACCTTGCCAAACACAGGAGCACCAGCCTGTTTCAGGGCGCACAGGACAGGATGGAAGCCAAGATGGGAACGGAGGCTTCCTTTGCTGCTTTTCTGTTCCCTTGCCCCTCCTTTGGATCTCTGAAGCCTCCAGGGTGTTGGGGGGGTTCTCAATAGGAAAAAAACATAGGCTGCGCAGAAACAGCACTGGGGTCTGGGACCTACCCCGTGAGATCCGGCATCTGGGCATGGGTATGACACCCTCTGGAGACCATACAAACCCACCGGGAGCGGGGCCGGACTTTCCAGGGGGCCGTGCTCCTCTGCTTTCACAAGGCAGCAGACCAGAGGTGACATGGCTCAGGCGGTCCTGTATCTCAGGTCACACTGGGCTGGCTTGAGGAATAATACAGAAGCGGAAGAATGACCCCCCAGATTAAAATGTTTATTATTAGAGGTGATTTCAACTTCCGTCGTTTGTGTTTGGGCTGCGGTGGTGTTGGTGTAAGGTTAAATATTTCAGTCACTAAGGCTTAGCTATGACTGAGCATGCGTGAAGAACGTGATGGTGAATTCTGTGACCGTGGGGAAAGCGTGACGTTTCTAGCTCACGGAAGGTCTGGGGATTCCTCTAAGAAATTTTATTTCAAAGACAGCATAATTCCTTCTCTTTACCTACTGTTATTAGGAAAATATTGAATATGTTATCACCATTCTCTTTTAGGTCAAATATTCTATATGATTTTATGATGTGATAAAAATACTTGTAGGTCCGTGATTAAATATCTTTGACTCATCTAGGAACATGAACATATCATAAATAACTTCTATTGTCATGTTGTATTTTGTTGACAAAATTTCATTTATCTCCTGGTGGAATTCACAGAAACAGTCACAGAGACCCCTGATTTAAATTCAGTAGGGATTCAACAGCTACAAATGTCTTAAGACTAGCAAAGAAAAATAGAAAAAGAATTTACTTAAATTGTGTTTTTATTTATGCTAGTCTTTTCAATCCTTTATATGAGAGAGGTTTATATGAGAGAGCTTTATTTTAGCTATTAATATATTAAACTGTTTTCTCTCTCTCCGTTAAGCTGCTGTATGAAACTAATGCTTTTGCATATATCAGGAACCAAGCCTAACTCAACAAGCAGCTTCATGTGATAACATGTAATAAATGCATAAAGGTCCCAAGGGGAGAAGGTGGACTTCATCGTATGTTAGGAAATTTGAAAAAGGCAATTTGAAAAGGATACTAATAATATATATTTGAAAGCTGTCAAAATAATATATTTCGGATATATAAAGTACTCACAGTCTTTGTCCAGGGGAGTACCACATTAAGAATCTCCACAAGGTGAGATTTTTAACTTTCAGAATATCTATTGATTACAGAGAGACTGGCCTTTTCGTTAAGATTATTCTTACAATTGGGACACTTGGGTGGCTCAGCCGGTTAAGCATCTGTCTTCAGCTAATGTCATGACCCCAGAGTCCCAAGGATCAAGCCCCACGTCGGGCTCCCTGCTCAGTGGGGAGTCCGCTTCTCCTTCTTCCTCTCCCTTTCCCCTTCCCCTCCAGCTTGTGCTCTCTCTCTCCCAAATACATAAATAAAATCTTTTAAAAAATAGATTATTTTTACAATATTCCCAATTTGATGACTATGATAATCGTGTTTATTTGGGTAAATAGCCTGTATCATATTTCAGTAATTTTTAAAATTCATATTTTACATTTAGCATTAGGTGGTTCTTTATCAAAACATTTTTAGCATCTATGATATATTCATGGCTTTCTCCTTTAATTTATTGATGTGGTGATTATGTTGAAAGATTCCCTGTGTCTGAATCATTCACACATTCCTGGGACAGACTACTTGGTTATGTAGCATTCTTTTGATGTACTGCTATTCCATTTGTTAATTTATTTAGAAAATTTGCATCTATAGATATTCCTCAACTTATGAGGGGTTGCATCCCAATAAACCTATCATAAATTGAAAGTGTACTAAGTAAAAAAATGCATTTAATGCACTTAACCTAGTGAACATCATAGCTTAGCCTGGCCTACCTTAAACATGCCCAGAACACTTACATTAGTCTACAGTTGGGCAAAACCATCTAACATCAAGCCTATTTTAAAATCAAGTGTGGAGGCGCTCCTGGGTGGCTCAGTTGTTAAGCGTCTGTCTTCAGCTCAGGATGTGATCCCAGAGTCCTGGGATCGAGCCCCACATCAGGCTCCTCTGCTGGGAACCTGCTTCTTCCTCTCCCACTCCCCCAGCTTGTGTTCCCTCTCTCACTGGCTGTCTCTCTCTGTCAAATAAATAAATAAAATCTTAAAAAAAATAAAATAAATTAAAATCAAGTGTGGAGTATCTTATGTAATTTATTGAATTCGGTACTGAAAGTGAAAAACAGAATGGTCTTAAATATATCAGCTGTTTACCTTGTCATCACCTGGTTGGCTGGGAGCTGCTGCTTGCTGCCACGGCCAAGAGAATATCGTAACTACATATCGCTAGCCTGGGAAAAGTTTAAAATTCAAAAATGGTTTCCACTGAATATATATTGCTTTTGCACCATCGTAAAGTAAAAAAAAAAAAAAAAATTGTCAGGGACCATCTATATTTCTGTTAGTAAATTCGGCATATATGATTTTTGTTCTAGTTGCTCTATAATCTGTGAGGGGTATTGGGATTAAGCTTAAATTAGTTTCAGGAAGTGAACTGAGGAGCTTTCTTTTTTTCCCTGTGAGTTGGCATAGTTAAAATTAGTACTTATGAATACTAATACTAGAATAAACACTACGTATATTAAGTAGTACTAATACTAAAATAAGTATTAGCATGAAATAAGATTAATATTATCTATTTTTTCAATATTACTATGGGAGCGGGGAGTTTCATGTGATAACATGTAATAAATGCATAAAGGTCCCAAGGGAAGGAGAAGGTGGACTTTATGGTAAGTTAGGAAATTTGAAAAAGACAATTGGAAAAGGATACTAAATATATATATCAATCAATATGGACTCAGTGTTTTTTCCAATGTTTAAGTTTTGTCATCTTTCCAAATCTTGAGGTTTTCGCATTTTTGTTTTTGTTTTTCTGTTCAATTTTCTATTTCTTCTTAGTCAACTGTAATAGATACATCGTTAGTCAGAGTAGGCAATGCAAGGCTGCAGTAACAGAACTTACATATCAGCAGCTTAACTCACTCCGTATTTTGCTGGCTCACATCACAGTCTGAGATGGGTCAGAAGAGCCATCCTCCAGCTGGTAGCTATGCCATCTGGAATACGTGTCTTCTAAAATCCTATGAGAAGACTAGAGGAATGAGCAAAAAATTTTTAGGTGCCAGGCCTTGCAAATGGCTTATATCACTTGTCTTCTACTCTTTTGGCCAGATCTCAGTCTCATGGTCTCTACCCAATAATAAGAAGTCTCTGTGTCCACGAAGAAAAGACAGAAAATAAAATAGCATCTCCCTTTCATAGTAGTAGTATTTTGCCAGGAAGTCATCTAGTTTCTCTAGATTTTCAAATCCATTACCATAGAATTGCGCAATATGTTCTTTAATAATCATTTTAATTGTATTCTTCTGTATAATTATATCTTCATCATTCTTAATTTTGGATGATTTATTTTATCCCTTTTGTCCTAATTTGTGCTTACCTGATATTGAACTATTGGCTTTTCCAAAAAGCAAGCTTTCGTTTTTATTTATTCTTTCTACTGATATCACAGATAAATACAGAGTGCTAGTCTAAGTAAGCGATTGCAGCAATAAGCAAAAGAAAATTCCCGCTCCCACGAAACTTGTAATCCTCTGGCTTTCTTTCAGTCTATTTTGTTGTTCTTATATCATAAATTGGGTCCTTTTTTCATTTATCTTTAATCTTTCTTTCCATTTTTAATAAAAGCTTCTAAGGCTATAAAATTACTTCACTTTTAACTGTTTCTTTTTTTATACAGGTTTTGGTATTATGAGTACTCATTCTTAGATTTTTTTTTCCCTTTGGTTTTGATTTCCTCTTTGATTTAGGATTTCTTTTTTTTAGTGGCATATTTTCATTTCCAAGGAGTTAATTTGTTCAATGATTATTTATTTTTTTATCTCTAACTTTGTTGAATTATTATCAGAAAATGTAGTCTGTAAAAATCTCTATTTTTTAAAATTTATTGTTTTCTTTGTAGCCATGAACATGATTAATTTTTATACATGTTCCATGGAGCTAAGCAGAAAATATATGTTCTCTGATGTAAGACATAGTTTTTTATAGCTTGTTGATTGTATTATTAAAATAATCTGTGACCTTACTTATGAGCTATCAAATTCTGGAGAAGGTGTATTAAATTCTTCTACTATATTTCTTTTAAGATCTAGCTGCACTTATAGAACCTTTTTATGTATTTGATGGCTCCATTGTTTTGTGCATAAAATTTAATGCATCAATTATGGGAGCAAACTTTCCTAAGTCTAGGTAAATTGTGTGTCTCACCATTAAATAATGCCTCAGTTCTGTTTAATGTTTTTGGTCTTGTTGCTTGTTGGTATTTTCACACCTGCCTTCTGTTGGCGTTTACCTGGCATGTATCTGTCCATATCTTCATTCCGAACATTTCTTTGCAAACTTGTTTTAGATGAGTTTTATTTTAAAATTATTTTTTAATATGGCCATGATAAAAAATTTAGTGAGAATTGATACTCTTAAGTTTATGTCTTCATTATGTCATATGTTTCCTTTATCTTTTACTATCTTGTTACTATTTTCTCTTTATTAGCTATTCTGCCTATGTTAAATTTTCTTTCATTGCTTTTTCAAATTTGGTAATTTAGAATTTTGTCTCTCTTTTAAATTATGCTGGTCATTAAAGTTATAGTTAATTCTATACTTATCTATTACCGTATCAGAATATACCAACAACTATGTCGAATCCCACCTACTTTATATGTTCATTTCTCTCCTCCCCACACCTGAGAATTAGAATGTTTTTACTTCCTTCATCTCCCAGATGTCTTGTTCTTTCTGTCTTGCAATTTTTTTTTTATTCTTAAATTTTAGGAATTTCAATATGATATTCAAACTCTCTCCAGGCAGTAAGTGGGGACATTCACAGAGCTCAGCTCATTTGTTTCCTTTTTCTCAGTGATTGCTGTTTCACAGACGTTGTCTGGTGTTGTAATTATTTAATGTCGGAGGGGAAATCGAATCCCTTTAATTCCAGCATGGCTAGAAGTGAGAGTGTGTGTCTTTTTTTTTTTTTTTTTTTTAAGTAATCTTGCCTAAAGTTTGGTAAACCTGTTCATTCATTCGCTCAAGTCTCTTGCCACTCGGGGAAATTTTATCTCATAATTTAATTGTTACTCCCAATTTGCCTTCTTCTGAGTTCCAGGAGGAGTCCCACATGTTGAATTAATCCCTTGTTGGGTTTTCTGGATCTGTCTCCTTTTTCTTTTCCCTCATTAATTCCACCTCTTTATATTTTGCTCTGACACATTTTCCCAGTAGATTTTCCACACGACTAATTTGCTACTCAACAGTAACTGTATCCTACAGTGAGTTGTTGGCCTGATTGGGTCTTGAGTTTCCTCAGCACCCATACAGGTCAGGCTGTGAGATCTAAGGAGCAATGAAAAATCCTCAGATGGTGTGAGGCAGAGCAGAAGCTTTCTGTCAGAGGAAAGTAGCAAACAGCTCCTTTCCAGACAAGGAAGAATAAAGAAACACTGGATGGTTGTCATTTTAGATGCATTAACTTCCTTCTGAAATCCCGTGGTATCCAGTCTTGTGGGAAAAGTAAGCTTTGGATTTTGTACTGTGGATGAGGAAAGAAAACATTAAATTGTTTTGAGTTGAGAACAACTAAATGTGGTGTGGTGATTCTATATTCCATAGTAAGTCCTAAGCCAGCCCAGTAATGGGGATTGGGGACCACAAGGGGTGAAAGGGGTTGGGAAGGTTTTATTTCAAAGGAAGTAGCCAGTCAGTGGAAGACTCTCGATTAGAGTGACAAAATTTACTCACGATAACCAAAAGGTGGAAATAACCCAAATGTCCATCGTCAGATGAATAGATAAACAAAATGCTGTATATACATCAATGGATTCAGCCTTTAAAAAGAAGCAAGCTTTGGGGTGCCTAGGTGGCTCAGTTGGTTAAGTGTCCAATTCTTGATTTCAGCTTATGTCTCGATCTTAGGGTTTTGAGTTCAAGCTCCACATTGGGCTGCACGTTAGGCATGGAGCCTACTTAAAATATATAAAATAAAATAAAATAAAATAAAATAAAATAAAATAAAATAAGGAAATTTTGAAACATGCTACAACAAAGGGGAGCCTTGTAAACATTATGTGAAGTGAAAAAGCCAGATGCAAAGGACAAATATTGTCTGATTCCACTTACATGAGGTACCTGGAGTAGTGAACTTAATAGAGACAGAAAGTAGAATAGTGGTTACCAGGGCTAGGGGAAGGAAGAATGGAGAGTTGTTTCATGGGTACAATTTCAGTTTAAGGATGATGAAAATTCTGGAGATTGATGATGGTGATAGTTGCAAAACAGTATGAATATACTTAATGCCCCTGAGCTGTACACCTAAAAATGGCTAAAATGATCAATTTTATTATGTATATTTTACCACTATATATATATAATATATATTATATGTATGTTATATGTATGTTATATATATATTATATGTATGTTATATATATTATATACATACATATTATATATTGTGTATATATACATATTATATATTGTATATATATACATATTATATATTGTATATATATAAAATAATATATTATACATATATTATACATATATATTATACATATATATATATATGGGGATCACAAGGGGTGAGAGGAGTTGGGTTATATATTATAAATTATATATAATTATATTTTATATATATATAATTTCCAGGGAGTATATGGGAAGTGCCTGTACCTTCTGCTCAATTTTTCTGGGAACCTAAAACTGCTCTAGAAAAAAAAGTCTATTTTTAAAAACAAAATTTATCTAAATTTTAGGTTCCAGCGGCAAAGAGTATGCAGATGCACAAAAGACAGAAATATGTGCAGGAAAAAGCCTGGCCATTCTAAAACAATTAACTGGAAAAAAGAACAAAGGGAAGTAATTATGCAGTGACACAGTCATTCAAGGCTATTTGACATTGTTTCAAGGAGATAATGTCAGATCCCTGGTATGAATGGGAAGGAGAGTAGCATTAGAACATGTTTTCCTATTAGTCTACAGAGTTCACTCTAAGTATGTCTCATTTTTTAAAAATAGCTTTATTGAGATATAATTGACATAAAAAAGCTGCACATATTTAATGTATTCAACTTGATAAGTTTAGACACGTGCACATACCCCAATTAAGGTAATAGACATATCCGTCACCTGCAAAAGTGCCGTCCTCCTCCCCACCCTCCTGTATGTGGGTTAAGAATACTTAACAAGAGATCTCTCCACTCCACAAATTTTTAAGTGCACAATACAGTACGGTTAACTGTAGGCATTGCGTTGGCCCGCAGATCCCTAGAACTTATTCATCTTGCATAATTGAAACTTTACAACCATTGAACACCAAGTTCCATTTTCCTCTCCCCCAGCCCTTTAAATCACCATTTTATTCTGCTTCTATAAGTTTGACTATTTTAGATACCTCATATAAGTAGAATCATGCAATATTTGTCCTTCCATCCTTGGCTTATTTTACTTAGCATCATGTTAGCACGGCTATTCTCTAACAAAACGAGGACAACAAGTGTGCGCGAGGATGTGGTGAAATTGGAACCCTCTTACACTGTTGAAGGGGATGTAAAACGGTGCAGCAACTATGGAAACAGTGTGGAGATTCCTCAAAGATCACTTCAGTAAGTTTACGCCCTCAGGTGGGTGATGGCATAAAGGTTGCAATAATTGGTTTTTACAGGGATGGTCTAGCACCTCCCCTTAGACACCGGGATTTGGGAAATCACTGTTTTGTTGTTGGTCTTTATTGCTTCAGCCCAAACTATTACATACTATTAAAAATAAACCTGTCAGCACCAACTCTTTCCACATGAAGTAGAATATTTTAGTTTATATTACTTTAAAAATGATTGGCCTAGGAAATATATTTGAAATCAGGTTATTGACATTTCCTGCCTTCCTTCCCTCCCCGTAGATTTTATGGCTTAGTAAATGTCTGAAAACGTAGAGGAGTAACAGGAGAATGACAATTATCTCATTGCAAAAGAACAAAAAAGAAAACCTCTTTCTCTGTAGCTTGACAAATCATTCAAGAACTCTACTATATGAGTAAGAACAAATGTTGTATTAGTAAATACAAACATAAAACACAATTAAATCCTACTTAACTGGAACGTTTGGAATGAACCACTCTGCTAAATCGAACGCTCAGGTTAAGCGGCAACCCCTTTCTGTTTCAGTGTTTGTTATTAAATATCTTCCTTACATTCCTTAGCTGCTTTAAACTCCTTTTGGAATCAGGCAGGATATAAATGCAACCAAATTAACATATATGTCATTTTTCCACCTTAGTGTGGGTTATAGGAAACAATTTGACAATAGGCAATCGTAAGAAATATCAGATAATCCTTGTATTCCTGACCTTCCTCCTCTGACTTTATTACATACCTCTGGGTCTGGGGCTACTTAACTGTATAGAAACGTAAAGCAGCAGGGCAAGGTAGGCATCATAGCTGAGCAGCTGGAAATAAACTCAAATGCTTCATCTCGAACAGGGTACTGCTTTGTATGTGGGAATGTGGAGAACCCAACTTGGAACAGGGACTAGGTTCCATCTTTTTCAGGGACACATAGATGAGGAAACTAGCAGAGTAATATACTGACATAATGATTTGTTTGTTCCCCTATAGTCTTTTCTTATCCTATTCATGCAAGTAACCAGGCATTTTAATCCCTCGATTAGAAGTTCCAGCAGAAGATGCCTGAGGTCAACAATATTTTACTAATGCTCACGGAAGAGATTTTGCCGTGTGGCTACAGGGGAAAAGGAGAGTGATTCTGAGGGACTGACAAGAAGGGCGGGAAATTCTACAGACTATGAAGAAGAATGGGGCCCCTGAGTTTCTGACAGTTTGTCAGGGGAGGTGAAAGCCTAAAGGAGGTGCGGCTGCGTGACGTGCCTGGGGAAGAAGGATTCCAGTCATGGGTTTGTAGCTTAGGCTAGATGTCTGTACTTCCTTCATGATAAAAGTAGAACGTTCAGACAGAATGGGACCATATGTACAAAGACAATGAATATCTTGACCAAGAAACCAAGCTAGTCTGATGACTGGAAGGGCTTCCAAACGCTTTGGTGCCACCTTAGGTTCCAACATGTGTGAACAGCTTAGAATATGTGTGTAAGCAGAGAAAGCCAACTATCATATGGTTTCTCTCATCTATGGAACATAAGAACTAGGAAGATCAGTAGGGGAAGAAAGAGATAAAGAAAGGGGGGGTAATCAGAAGGGGGAATGAAACATGAGAGACTATGGACTATGAGAAACAAACTGAGGGCCTCAGAGGGGAGGGGGGTGGGGGAATGGGATAGACCGGTGATGGGTAGTAAGGAGGGCACGTATTGCGTGGTGCACTGGGTGTTATACGCAACGAATGAATCATTGAGCCTTACATCGGAAACCGGGGATATACTGTATGGTGACTAACATAATATAATAAAAAATCATTAAAAAAAAAAAAGAATACGTGTGTAGTCAGGAAAAGAGACACTGCCGTGACTAAGCCTAGTAAGATAGATGCTTGCCATCAGGATTAAGTATATTTAGACAACCCTGATATTTGTTTGCACATTGAGTATGTGGACTAAGATTCCTCTGATCCCGGTCTCGAAGTTCAGCGAGCCCAGGATTTATGGTTGCTTTTTTTCACCACTGAATCCCCTAGCCCAGTGCTTGGCACCTGGAAAATGCATAGTAAAGTGGAAATACACAAAATCTCCAGTAAAATCTGTCATTGTGTGGCATTGAATTAGAGATTCAATAATTAATTTTCTTGATTTAATATTCTTATCTCTAAAATATTGAAAAGAATCTCTACCTCAGAAGGTTGTCGTGGGGATTAAATGAAAAAAATAAATGGTCATTAGGCAGACCAGGTGAGGTTCCCTCCAGTTCCCCTATACTTTTTTTTTTTTTTTTTTTTTTGAGGCTCTGAAGCGCTTGCCTTGTCCATGGCTTTCTCTGAAGTCTTCACAGGTAATTATAACATGATCTCACAAATGTCTGAGTGCTGCATTTGCCTTTCTCTAGGGTTTCCCTGGAAGCCATGATTTCTGCAAGCAAGGTTCTAGATGGGTCCCAACGTCAAAGATGGTGGATGACTAGATGACTAGTTAGTAGTCTTTGAGTGCCTGGAACTAGACAACCTCCCAGCAGGGGTGCATTTTACTGGATGGTGACTAAGCCGATTGAATTCTCTGTCTTAGGGATTTTAATTAAGAAGTGCTGGAGTCGATCGTTAGTAGTGGAGGCGGAAATTTGTACGTTCATGTATTCAGCGAACACTTCTTGAGCTTCTACTATTTTCCAAATATTCTTCTGGATGATGAGAATATAGCCAGTGAACATAATGAACCAATTTCCTGCCCTCCTAATATTCATACTCTGGTGAGAGACACAAACACGTTATTGCATTTAATTGATTTGAAGACATGCATTTTTTCCACATTTTTAGATTTCTGAAAATGGAATGCATCTTCCAGTCGCTGGCATCTTATAACTACAGTTGGATAGGCAGCAGACACAGAGTCGTTTTCCTATGTGACCTTAGTTCTATCTGTTTATAACTACAAACACGATTGAATTATGTGCACTGATGGTTTTGTACATGCGGAGTGGAGATACTGTTTAAAATGTCTTCAAAAGACAGTATTCTTAGATGGCTGAAAAAGAAGTTATTGCGTAGACAGCCAGGCTCAGAAATAGTTAGAAATGAGACATAAATTTGATATTAGAGAAGCAAGTAATATCATTTAAAGAATGACCACAATTCCATATTTCTTGCTTTATGGGTTTGAAGAAAGGAAGGCACCCACGAGTAGATGAAGCTGTGTTCCATTTTATTAGTGAGATAGTGGGTGGAAAAGCACTGACATTGAGTATGAGTGGAAAACTATATCAGAATATTAAATTCTGAATGTAAAGATGTCTTAGATATAATTTAACTGATTTATTTTGCTTATAGTTTTCTTTTTCTGTGTGAAAGATATATGGTTAAAAAAAACATGCCTAAATAAGTCTGAAAGAGTTCTTTCAATGAGTATAAAATAAAAATTCTAAGTGATAAGAAAGATGATGTGAATTTTATTTGTCAGAGTTTCTCTTTCTTGATGGGTGTATAAAATAATGGCACATGTTTCACCTGATAACATCTCAGAGTTGCTGAAACTCAGTAGCTATATAATGTCAGTGCTAAGTGCCATAAAGAAAAATAAAGCAGATAAGGGGATAGAGAGTAATGGCCAGATTATGCTATTTTTGGATGTGGTGTTCAGGGAAGGCCTTTCGACTGAAGAGACATTTGAGCAGAAGTCTGAAAGAAGTGAGAAAGTGAGCCGTGCAGTTATCTAGGGAAGGGCTTTTCCACATGAAACTACAAAAGCAAAGGTTCTGTGGAGAAAGCATGTGTAAGGTGTTTGAGGACTCAAAGAAAGTTCCCTGTGGCTAGAGCATAGTGAGAAAAGGAGAGAGGGAAGTCAGAGAGGTAGTAGGAGGTGCGCATTATGGAAGATGTTGTCGACCATGACAAGGACCTTGGATTTTATTCTAAGTGTGATGGAAAAGTCATCGAGGATTTTTAACACTCCGAATACTTCATGGAGAATAGAATAGAGGGAAAATTAGGAGATTATGACAATAATCCAAGGAAGACATTAGGGCAGCTTATAATAGAATATTTGTGCTGGAGATAATGGTGGATTTTGAGTACACTTAGGAAGTGAAATTCATGGGATTTGCTGATGGGTTATATATGAGGGGGGGTGAGAGAAAGAAGGAATCAGGGATGGCTCCAAGGTTTTTGACCTGAACTCCTTGTTAACGGTGGTGACTTTATTGAAACAGGAAAACTGTAGGAGAGATAGAAACTTTGGAGTGTGTTAGAGAGGGAATTAGGAGATTAGGACTTTGATTTTGGACTTAAGTTTAAACAGCTAAGAGAAAAAGGTAAGTACACCATTGTATACAGGAATCCTTGATTGGGGAAAAGCTAATATATTTAGGAATCAGAGTATGGATAGTATTTAAAGCCATTAGCTAGGATGAGCTCACCATGGGAGTGAGTAAAGGAGACTACAGAAAGACAGGCAGCCAGTGACTTGGGGAAAAATAAGGAGGATTTGGAAGCCAAATGAAGAAAGTGTTTTGAGAAAACTAATTAACTGTGTCAAATGTTGCTGAGAGGTCAGTTAAGATGAGGACTTGAGACTTGACCATTGAATTCACCACTGTGAATGTCATCAGTGGTATTGATGAAAACAGTTTCGGGGAGACATGGGAATACAACCTGATCAGTGTAGATTCCATAGAAAATGAGAGGTGGAAGGTGAAGAAAATAAGACTGAAAAAAAAAAATAGTACATGTGACTTTTCGAGGGAGAAAAGAGAAATGAAAGGGTCAGGTGATGGAGGAAGATGTACAGTCAAGAGTTTTTATCTTTCTATTTTTTTTAAGTATGGGAATTATTACATACATGGTAGTGATTGATGATGTGAATAATTCAGTAGAGCAAAGAAACTGAAAGAGAGATACTGAGGAGTAGGCAAAAAAGATGGGAGTCCATTTACAAGTAGAGAACTTATGTAAGGAGCCTTAGCTAGGAGCAGACAGTTCAGCCACAGAGGAAAGGGAGTGAGTATTGTCCAGACCCATGTAACACGGGGAGACAATTCATGAGTATCTTGTGGTTTCACATCTTGCAAGCAGAGGCGCTGACTCGTTTTGTTTCTAAACATCTTTTTGAGGATGTTGGTTTAATGAACAACCTTGGAAAACAGAGATACTGTCTCCCTCAGAGCAAAGAGGAAGCCTGCTTACTGCCTATGATAAAAGATATGGGTCTCTGGTTTCGGGGCTCCTCTCCCATAGCACAGCCTATAGCATACTCAAGCATCCATCTGGGCTCATCTGTGAGGGCATGGGGCAGGAGGAACTCACAGTGAATGTATGCTCACGCTGCCTGCTGTGCTATGAGTGATAAAGACCTCCATCTCTGACCCGGGAAGGCACTGTGGAAGGTTAACTGGTTAGCTTGCAATAGGGTAAAATCCCAGACTATCCAGAGTCCTTGGTGTATAAGGTGGTAAATTCGTTGATGGGATAATGAGGACATGCCCTGCTAGGTAAAATATAAAGCGAAGTCACAGGTTAAGAATGAGATTGGGGAAGATATTTTGGAGGTTAAAAAGACATAAGAGAAAGCATGAAATAGACATCTTAGGGTGTGAAGACAACAAGGAAATATAATGATATTGCCAAGTCATATTGGGGCATATTCAAGTATATTTGGACATAAAAATATAAAGTGCCAGCAGTCTGTACAGTCATTCATTTTTATCTAGCCACTTTCAGCAACTAGGATACAAAGGACAGGAGGCAGAACATGAGATTTAACTAGGAGATAGAGTATTACTCAAGGTGGGAAAGCTGAAGGAAGATCTCGGTGGGCTTAAAGAATGTTTGAAATAGACTTACTATATGGCATGATCTGGAAACGTATAAGGAGTGGTTTAACAGCAAGATGTTTGAAAGTGATTGCAGTTTTGGGAGTGGTGATGGTATGGGTAATGGGTCTCCATATGGATGTTGATGTCACCAAGAATGATGACCAAAGGAGTGGTTGAAAGGTAATAAATCAGATAAAACGTCCAATGAATGAGGGGAATATTGTCATTCACTACAAGAAGGGGGTGATGTGGTCCGATCAGGGTGACCGCTAGCCCATACTGTGGGTGCCTTCACAGAAATTAGAAAATTACCGTCTAGATGAATGCAGCCTTGCTTAAACTAGGCTCGGCAAAAGGTTGATGTCTCGGTGCATCTTAGAAGATGGCCCCCTTCCTCTGGTCACCGCCATTATCCACACAGCTTTGTACAGGTCCTGCCTGCACAGCATTGTTGTAACTGTGAGTCAGATGGCATAGATTTCCCCCCAAAATAAGCTCTTTTTTTTTTTTATTTTTATATTTGTTTCAAGGAACCGTATCTTTTTTTTTTTTTTCTAGAAACGGCAATGAGAAGCAAGGATGTGGACTTCCGCTGTACCCAAGACCAAGTGATTTGTGGAGTACAGACAAATAAATAAGCATCAATTGTCAGGGTTTTAGGGGAAGCCGAGTCCTCAAAGGGGAGTCAGGCTATAATGAGAGAAAGAAGGTTCAGAGAGGAGTTCAAAAGCATAGAGAATCTAACTGAGGACTGACTATGAGTACCAGAGGATACAACAGGCGGACGGACCTGAGAAGGACAGAAGACGGGGCAAAATTAGAGAGTTGTCTGCAGATAAGAATTCCGGAGATAAGAAGGGACGATCTCAAAAGCTTGGCTATGTAACGAGATGCACAGCCTTAGGAAATTAGTCTTAGTGCTCTCTTGGGGCTTTCAAACCTTTTGACTATAGTAAAAATATGTTTTACACTAGAACCCAGAACACACACACATACCCTTGCAGTAAAAATTCCATGAAACTACTCATCTTATTCTTTCTCTCTACGACACACGCTGGTATTTGCTATCCAATTCTATTCTATTACTGAAAATGCGTGAACCCCTCTGGGAGCCCTAAAGACGGCGAGGAGTGGAGAATGTAGAAACTGCGCGCAAGCAGAAACCCAAGGGCGGAGAGGGAGAGCGAGTAGCCGGGGCTTAAGCGTCCCGTCAATCTACTACAGCTTTCCAGTCACCAGAGCTTGTGGGGACCAGTAGGGCTACTTTGGGATCTCCAGACCGTACTAAACGCCTCCCACAGATCTTCATGAGACCTGAGATATCTTGACCTTCCTTCCTTCCTCGGTATTCTTACAGTAAAGTCCTATTATCTAGGTTAGGTTTAATATATTTGTGACCTTGGAAAATAGAAAGAACCTAGTTGACAATGACCATGAAGCACACTGCCTCACTCGTATAGGCAGTGGATAAATGGCAACAAACACAGTAACAAAACAAGCCAAATTATCTTCCCTAAAGCAGCTCTTTTCTAACGTCAATGCGCTTGCGAATCCCCCGGGAATCCTGTAATAGCGCAGGGTCTGATTCAGGAGGTCGGGAGTGCGGCCTTTGGGCTGGTATACACATCCCACTTGGAGGAGAGATACTCTAGATTGGGGGGAAGGAATATAAGCAAGTGTCAGATTATGACTATTTTAGCATCTCAGGACCATACAGTCATAACTACACAATTCTGCCATTGTAGCGTGAACACACAAAGCCGTGGACAATACTGAAAGTGCACCTATGTTCCAATAAAACTTTATTTGTGGACACTAACATTTGTATTTTACATCACTGTCACATGTCACAAAATATTATTGTTTTCTTTTGTCTTTTTTTCAACCATTTAAAAATGTAGAATCCGTTCTTACCTCATAGGCCACACAAAAATACATGGCGAGCCAGATTTGACCCATAGGCTGTGGTTTGCAGGTCCCTGTTCTAAAGGCGTCTGTTAGCTTTCTCTACCCAGCAACCCCTACACTTTCCCATAACCACACCTCCACTTTAGGGGACATAGTGGAGGGAAACTGCCCTCGTCTCCATCGAATGTAGTCTTAGTGGGGCCATGAATAACTTGATATCCTAAGCAAACGATGCTCCAATCTAGGTCATCTTCTCCCAGAAATTTATTTGCCTCCTGGGCAAAGTGACCTAAGGACTTACGATATTTATTTCTCCTGTGATGGTACCCAAGAGAGACCATCCAATAGCCCCTGCTCCTTAGACCCAGGAAGCAGTTAAGATCATTCCTTTCTGGATAATTATCGCCCAATAATATGATATACACATCTAAAACTTTTCTGGATATAACCTATGCCAGTTTATTTATTATCACATAACTCCAAATTCATAATTTTTGTCTGCATTATGAAAATGGTCCTTTAAATGTTTTTCTTTACCAGCTGGTACAATGGTACTTAAGCTCTATCAGTAGACAGCAATAGAGGGACATCGCAGGAAGAAAGGGTTTGGCTTCCTGGTTCTCATGTGCCTATTTGGCAAGCTGCGACGGTGTAGACAGATTCTCTAGCACCAAGCTCCTAAAGCACTGGCGACTTGTCAGCATTTGGCTTCTGCGGCATGGGTAGCTTCTCCAGCACAGGGATTGTGCCATGCACTGTGGCCGGCAGCACCTACCAGCCCGAAGCTGCCCCTGGAAGACCCCTCAGGTGATTTTACCTCTGGTGACACATCTCCCTGTGAAGTGAGCAGCTTTCCTCAGCACTCTCAAGGGTGGATTTCTGGCAAGTTCCAGAGGGCAAATTTCTAGCAAGTTCCACTGGTGTGGCATCACTGTGAATTCTCTGCCATCCAGTTAGCCATACCATGCCCTAACCAGCATGGCCGGATCTCCGGTTTAAAGGGTGTGAGCTCTTCCTTGGACATCTATCTCAGTCCCAGGGGCCATGACTGCTCCTTACACCTACCGTTCCTTTAGAGTTCCCTTCTTACCCTGACCTTTATTAATTTTAACTGAGAAATAGAGTAACAATTCTTTATATTGAGCTTGCCCTGTTCAAATGACTGTGTAGTTTCTGTATCTTGTTTAGACTCAAACTGATACATAGCTAATTTAATCTCCAAAATGATTCCACCCATTGACCACTTCACACCAGCAGTCCATGAGAATTTCCATTTCCTCGACTCTTTGAATTGGAAGATTTTTAATGATTGCCTATTTGATGAGCTTGAAATTGTATTTCCTTGAATCTTTAATATGTTTATTCCTGACCAGAAGACCCTTTTGACCAGTCTCCTAAAGTAGTGTCAGCACCATGTTTTTCATATATCAGCCAGAGGTCTGCCTCCTCTGGCCTTCAGTTCATCATCTTCTCGACAATCTGTTACACAAAGTACCTTGAAGCAGTAAGGCACTTTCTTCATAAACTAAAGATTCTAGGCCCAAATCTGATTACCAGGCCAGACTTCCTATGGCTTACAGCTTAAAAACCTCAGATTCGCCATTGTGAACATTTTTGCTCACTTTCTAGAGCAGACACACTTTTCCACATATGTCGGTATGTATGCGTACATATGCGTTATAGAAATACACACGTACATATGATACATACGTTATTACTTTTAAAGTCATTCGAGAGTGAGGTATAGTCATCACACCTCTTTACCCCTAAATATTTCAGTGTGTCTGACTTAAAAACAAGCACAAAATCTTCTGCAATTATAGTACAGTTCATTTATAAAATGAGGATATTTAACAAGAATAAATTTTGTTACACAACATACAGTCAATATTTATCAAGTCCCCAGCGTTTCCCCTTATCCAGGATCTGATAGAGGACCATGAACTGCATCCAGTGATCATATCTCTTTAGCCTCCTTTAATCTGGAAGAGTCCCTCAGTTTCTGTTTGTGTTTCACAGCACTGATGTTTTTGAAGAACACGAGGCAGTTGTTTTATACATTATTTCTCAATTTGTGTATGTCCAGTGTTTCCTTATTATTAGATCCAGGTTATTCATTTTTGATAGAAAGAGTAGAGCAATTATAGTATATTCTTTTCAGTGCCACTGATATTAGTTTGTCCTAATATTGGTAATGTCGATTTTGATCTCTTAAATTGGCGTTTCTCAGTTTCTCCATATAAAGTTATCATTTCTCTTCTTTGTAATTAATAAGTCATCTACGGGAAATACTCTGGGACTGTGTACTTGTCCTCTTTCTTCCCTTCCCCGATATCATGTTTTATATCTCCCTTCACCCACAGTGAAGCTCTGGCTCCCAGTAAAATCAATACATTTACTCATCTGCTCGATTCTATAAATACATGCAATAGAATTTTATAATTAATACACTAACACCACTAAGAACAACAAAGTAGTTACTGAGTAAAGTTTGAGCACTCTTTATTGCTGGGGTGCCAGGGTGGCTCAGTCAGTTAACATCTGCCTTCAGCTTAGGTAATGATCCCAGGATCCTGGGATCAAGCCCCACATCAAGCTCCACACCTGTCTTCCTGCTCAGAGAGCCTGCTTCTCCCTCTCCCTCTGCTGCTTCCCTGCTTGTGCTCTCTCTCTCTCTCAAATAAATAAATAAAATCCTTAAAAAAAATTCTTTATGTTTTTTTTTTCAAATTTACTTGAATTAGGGGGTTTTTTGAGTGATCATTTTATAATTTTGATATATATTAAGGTTTATTTGTTTCTGTTTACATATTAGTTAATGTTTTTTGCCTTTTTTTAAAAAGATTTTATTTATTTATTTATTTGACAGAGAGAAAGACAGCCAGTGAGAGAGGGAACACAAGCAGGGGGAGTGGGAGAGGAAGAAGCAGGCTCCCAGTGGAGGAGCCTGATGCGAGGCTTGATCCCAGAATGCCAGGATCACGCCCTGAGCCAAAGGCAGTTGCTTAATGACTGAGCCACCCAGGAACCCCTGTTTTTTGCCTTTTTAACTCTAATGTATTGAATATTTAAAATATTAAATGATTCACCCAGTTCCCATCAACCTCTAAAGGAAATGAAATTTATAAGTTTGTGGTTTGTTTTTCCTGTGTTTCTCTTTGCAAAAATAAGCAGGTATGTGTATATGTTCTTATCTTCCTTCTTATACGAAAGGTAGCATACTATACAAACTTTTTTGCACCTAGCATTTTTCATTTAACTATGTTCCATGGAAATCCATATAGGTTCATGGAGATCTTTCTCATTCTTCACAGCTTCATGGTTTACCATTGCATGGATGTATGATAGTTTATTTAACCAATTTCTTATGTATGGGCATTTAGGTCATTTCAATATTTTCCAATTACATAAAATGTTGCAATAAATAATACTGTATACATGAATTTTTTTTTATTTTTTTGAGGTGTAACTTTGAGATGAATTCCTAGAAATGGTATTTCTGCAACAAAGCATAAATGCATATGTAGTTTTTAAAAGACATAGCTGAATTCTGCTCTATAAAGATTACACTACTTTGTATTCCCATGAGCAATATATGAGAGTGTCCCAACATTTGAGACAATGTTTCTTTCCTATCACCTGAAAAATCTAGTCTATTAGTTAAAAAAGGCCAAGAAAAGGAGTTGGGGTAAGCAGGCTTCCCGTGGTGGTCTCTACTGGGAATCATGAGAAATGAATGCAATAGAGGAAAGGGTCAGAAACAGTCCAATGTATTTGTTGAGTAAAACATAAATATGATATTTGAAACCTGCGTGGAACAGATACATTTTTCAACAAATGTTGTTGACTAAGTGGTTAAACATTTGGAGGGAATAACTGGTCAGACAGCAATTGCAGACTGTGCTATTCAGACAAACTCTGAATAGATCAACTCCTGATGGAAATAACTAAAAAGCCTGGATAAAATGTAAAAAATAGCTTTCTCAAAGTGTAGAAGATATGATGAGACAGTGAAAACTTTCTAGGCCCAAACTAAAAGAACACAAAAACCAAGATAATTTAATTAACTCAAAAATGTCTGCTCTTAGAGCACATTCTGATCCTTGAAATGTAGCTTAGTTTTGACAACTCATGGGATGAGGGGAAAGGAAACCAAATCCTATAGCTCATCGAAGATAGAAGATTTCCCAACAATAAACTGGCACCCTCATTGGGCTATACCATCTGGGTAAGGGCAAACCAGAAGTTAAAACAAAACAAAACTCCAAAGTAGAATTAAAGCCCAAGTTCAAATTACTTGAAGTGGTTTAATACAGCCATAGTCTGGCAGTGCCCCCAAGTGTTTGACAGAAGCAAATATAAATCCTCTGGAAGAAGGTACCTTCATCATAAGTCTCAGACTATTTTCACAAAAATTTTGCAAACACAATATTCCATACACAATAAATGATAAAGAAGCAAACAAGAAAATGGAACTCTGCTGAATGAGAGCCAACAGAAACAACAAACAACAGAAACAGGTATATAAAGACTTCAGATATTAGAATTTTCAAACACAAATCTAAAACGACAATACTTAATATGTTTAAAGAAATAAAAAATGCTTGAAGATGTCTGTAAAGAAAGTTATAAGTGAAATTGAAGATTCAAAAAAGATGAAATAGAATCTCTACAAATTTTTTAAAAAGCAATATTAAAACTAAATAGATACCAATTTCACACCCCATACAATAATTAGCTCAAGATGAATCATCAGCTACACAAAAAATCAAACCCATATTTTTTAGAAAAAAAAATATGACAATATCTTTATAATTTGATGGTAGGCAAAGTTTTCTTAAGTCATAGAAAATAATAAGCATAAAAGAGAATGTTGACCAAATTTCAAAAATTACTGTTTATCAAAAGACATTATTAAGGAAATAAATAGACATGGGCACCTGGGTGGCTCAATCGGTTAAACCTTCCACCTTTGGCTCAGGTCATGATCCCAGGGGCCACAAACTAAGAGAAAATGTTTACAAAGCACATAAGAGGTTGATAATCATCATCGATAAATAACTCCTACAACTAATAACTAAAGGATTGTAAGCTCAATTTTTTAAAGGGACAAAGGGTTTGAAAATAAGGCAGCTAACAAAAAGGAGTTAGAATCTACATCCAGCAAAAATATTTAACACTAAAGGAAACATATCTATACAATGGAATGAAGAATGATAAAAATTATAAATGTCAATAAATATAAAAGACTTTTTCCTCATTTTTAATATTCTTATAATAATCAACTCCTTAAACCAAAATTAATAATGACGTGCCTTGGATAAATCTTTTTTTTAAAAAGACAAGAAAAAAAAGGCATACAGATTAAGAAGGTAAAGCTGTCTTAATTCTCAGATGACATGATTGTATATTCATATATGCAGAAATTCTTAAGGAACCCATCAAAAAATTATTAGAAATAATAGTTTAATGTATCAATGTTGCAGGATACAAGGTCAATATGCAAAACTCAATAAAATATCTCTATAGTAGCAAGAACAATTGAAAATAAAATTTTTAAAAATACAATGTACAATAGCATCAAAAAAAGTGAAATGCTTAGGGGTATATTTGACTAAATATATGCCAAACCTATATACTAAAATCTGTAAAATATTACTGACATAAATTCAAAAGACCTAAATATATGCAAAGACAAGCCATGTTAATGGACCAGGAAACCAAATATTATTATCATGCTAATTCTTCCCAAATTGATCTATGGATTTAATGCAGTCCCAGTAAATACTTTGGAAGTTTTTTTTTTTTTTTAATGATAAGCTAATTCTTAAATTTATTTGGAGATACAAAAGATCTAGAATAGCTTGAAATAATTTTGAAAAGTAAAAGAAAATTTGACAGCTTCTAATTCCCGGTTTCAAGATTTAATAATAGCTAAATTATCAAAATAGGGAGGAATTTGTGTAAAGATAGACACATAGACTGGTGGAACAGAATAGAATCCAGAAGGAGATCCATACATAAATGATTAGTTAGGTTCCCAAAGTAGTTTAGTGGAGAAAGAATAGTCTTTTCAACAAATCATGTTAGAAAAATTGAATATCCATTTGGGGGAAAAAAATGAACCTTAATCCTTACCTTGCACTACACACAGATATTAACTTGAAACAGATCACAAGAAAATCCAAAAGCATAAAACTTCTGAATGAAATCATAAGTGCAAGTCTTCATGATCTTTTGGGTAGGCAAAGATAACTAACACAAGATAGAGAACTCACCAACCACAAAATTTAAAAATTATAATAATTTAGACTTCATCAAAATTAAAACCTTCTGATCTTCAAAAAACATCATTCAAATCAGTTCCAGTTCTGCCAAGACAATGTAAATCCCCTAAAAACCCTTGGCACAGGGACAAGTTTTCTATGATGGTTGTTGTTGTTGTTGTTGTTTGCAACTTCCCCCCCGCCCCCAAAAAAAGAGCCACAGTCATGGAACAGTGTGAGCAACTAAGTTTCCCAGAGAAACTCTGACATATTTCTTGGTAAAGGAAAGATGGAAAATAGCCTAAGCACTCTGGGGAATGAAGAAGAGAATCTTGAACAGAAAAGAGCTGGAAAAGAGAACACCTAGTTTTGTCTGTGAATACACAAAGACTCTGCCAATCCCCACATGCATGAAACAGACCAAAATAGCATGACAAAAGCTCAAAGAAATAAACTCAAATTTGGACTACCACTCAAAGAAGGTAAAAAGAAGTTACCATCTGAACCCAACTAGGTTAATTATCTGCTAACATAAAACTATCAATCTTCTCCAGAGGATTAGAACAGAACCCAAAATCTACACATCAAATGAGTCATGATGTCCAGGATACAATCCAAAATTACTTGCCATAAAAATAATCAGGAAAATATGACCCATTCTCAGGAGAAAAGACAATCAACAGAGGCCAACTATGAGATTCTCAAGATAGCAGAGTCATCAGACAAGGCTTCTACAATAGTACTTATTATAACTTTCAATAAAGCAAAGAATGAACACACCTGAAATTAATGAAATAAAGGAAATCTCAATGAGAAATATATTACAAAAAATAACCAAATGGAAAGTTTTATAAGTAAAACGAAATAGAAATAAATATTTCACCGGATAGGCTTAATGGCAGAATATACATGACCAAAAAATTTATTGAACTATAAACTAGATCAATAAAAACTTTCCAATATGAGGGACAGAGAGACAAATAGATAAAAAAGAAAGAGCCTGGGGAACCTATGGGAAAATATCAAAAGATCTAACATACATTAATTTGGAATCCAAGGAGTATACAAAAAAGAGATCAGGAGAGAAGAAAAAAAAATTGAAGCAATAACGGTCAAAAAGTTCCTAAATTGTGCGAAAGATGTAAATTAACAGATTCAAGAAGCTCAGAGAACTTCAGGATAAATTCAAAGAAAACCATGCCTAGAAACATCATAATCAAACTCTGTAAACACTTAAGACTTTGTTTCTTAAGTTGTCAAAATACGACAAATTCGTAAGGAGTAGCAGTGATTTGAATGAATGCAGATTTATCATCAGAAACCACGGAGGCCAGATGACATAGAACAACATCTATAAAGAGCTGAAAGAAAAAAAAAATGTCAATCCAGAATTCTATATCCACCCAAAATATCCCTCAGGATTAAGGCAACATGAAGACCTTCTCATATAAAGGAAAACTAAAAGAATTTGTTGCCAACAGCCCTGCACTGTAAAACATGCCAAAAGAAGTTTTCCAGACTGAACAAGTGATACGAGAGGGAAAATTGAATTTCCGATTAAATAGCAAACGTTAGAAATGATAGATATTTTTTATTAATATAAAAGTCTAGTTTTCCTCTTGAGTGTTTTAAAGTATATATGACTTTTTAAAGCAAAAATTATAATATTGTCATGTGTTGTTTTCAATGAATATAGATATAATGCATATGATATCTGTACCTAAAATACGGAGGGGAAGGTAAGCAATCTATGTTGTTGAAAGATTTCCATATTTTACCTAATATTGTTAGTACAATATTAACTTTAAGTAGAATGTGGAAGATGATAGATAGATAGATAGATAGATAGATGATAGATATCCCTAGATCAACCCTAAAAAATATGCACAGAAGTCTATCTAAAAAGCCAATAGATAAATTAAAATTGGATACTGAAAAATATCGAAATAATCCAAAATTGAGCAGAAAGGGGGAACAGGGGACTAAAAAAAGAGCATGGAAAAAAACAGAAAACAATAATTGGCTGACTAAATCCAACTAGATCAAGAATTGTATGAAATGCTAATTGAAGCCTAAACACTTCCAATGAAAAGAAATTGTCAGATTGGACCAAAAAAAGATCTAGCTAGCTCCTGTCTATAAGAGACACATTTGAAATATAAAAGCATTTTATATAAATATAAAATTAGGTTGAAAGTAAGTAGAAAAAATATACTGTGCAAAGAATAAGCATAAGAAAACTGGAATGGTTATGTTAGTAACATAAATAGACTTTAAGACAAAGTTTATCACCAGAGATAAAGAGAAACATTTCATGACTATAAAAAGGACCTTGGGTAGAAGAAACAAATGCGTACACACCCAATAACTGAATCTCCAAATATATGAACATACAAAAATGCATGATGCGTTCATGCACTGTAATACTACGGAACCATAAAAAGATGTACAGATGGCAAATAAACATACACAAGTGCTCACCATCATTAGCCATTAGGGAAATGCAAATTGAAACCACAGCGTAATACTATTACACATCCACCAGAATGGCTAAAGTGATATTGACCACACCAAGCATTTAGAAAGATATGAACCAAATGAAGCTTTCGTGTAAATTTGTACAACCACACTAGAAAAGCAGCTCGACAATTTCTTATGAAATTATATCATCTACCAATTCCACTTATAAAAATTTAGCTATGAGAAATGAAAAACAAATGCCTATATAAAGATTACACATGAATGGCTACAAGCAGCTTTGTTAATAATACTCCAAACCTCTAGCTAACCCAAATGTCTGAAAACAGGTGAATGAATTAAAAAATATGATAAATTCAGTAAATATAACACCAGGAACAAGAAAAAAGTGAATTACTGATACTTGCATATAGGCATATAAAATATATAAAAATATCATACTGAGTGAAAAACGCCAAATACAAAAAGAATATATGTCACGTTATTTCATTGATATAAAATTTTAGAATAGTTAAAACTAATCGAAAATGACAGAGAATGGATTAGTGTTTACCCGGAGCTGGGAACTAGGAGTTAATGGAACTTCATGTGTGATAGAAATACATTTGTTTATTCAGGTGATGCCTACACAGGTATACAATGTGTCAAGCACATTAAATTGTAAACTTAACACGAATGCATTTTATTTTATGTAAGTTATCCTTAATAAAATTGATTCAACACATTAAAAATAGAGTTTGCTCTTCATGAATTTTAGGTTTTAAATAGATAGGTATATGGATGGATAGATTTAGACTTAAAAGAAATGAGTACAATTGTATTCCTCATTCTGCCTGCCACACCCCAAATTAGTTTGAGCTCAGAAGTCTAATAAGTAGATAAATAACATTTTCTCCTCACTGTTTTAGAAAAAATAGCCCATCAGAGAGGAAAGTCTATGTCATGGCCCCAGATTTGGATTTAAATCCCATTTGATATTTATTTATTACATAACTCTAGACAATTCCCTTGTTCTTTTGGAATTCCTATCTACCTCCTTACATGTGAAATTGTTATAATACCTATTTTCCTGGGCTGCCTCAAGTAAATGAGACAGGGTATATAAAGTACCTGGCACAGAGAAGAAACTTGAAAGAAATGATTGTCCACTGTTTTAGAAGAACCAGATTTTTAAAAACAAGATTACTTCCCCATGTCCCATTCAACCTACATAGGGTTACCTCAGAGATACTGCAGGTTCGATTCCAGACCACCACAATGAAGTAATTATCACAATAAAGAGATTCAAGTGAATTTTTTGGTTTCCCAGTGCATAGAAAAGTTAAGCTTACACTATTGTGTATAAATATTAAGTGTGCAATAGCATTATATCTTTAAAAAACCAACACACGCAACTTTATTAAATGATACTTTATTGCTAAAAAGCACTAATGATAAACTGAGCTTTCAGCAAGTCATAATCTTTTTGCTGGGGGAGGGTCTTACTTTGATGTTAGTGCTGCTGACTGATCGGGGTGGTGATTGCTGAAGGTTGGTGTGGCTGTGGCAATTTCTTCAAATAAGACAACAATGACATTTGCTGCATTAATTGACTCTTCCTTTCAAGTATGATTTTTCTGTAGCATATGATACTGTTTGATAGCATTTTGCCCACAGTGGAACTTCTTTCAAAACTGGAGTCAATCTTCCCCACCTCAGTCGGTACTTTAGCAACTAAATTTATGTCGCATTCTTAGTTCTTTTTTTGTCACTTCAACAATCTTCACAGTGTCTTCACCAGGAGTAAATGCCATCTCAAGAAACCACTTTCTTTGCTCATCCATCAAAAACAATTCCTCATCCATTCAAATTTTATTGTGAGATGGAAGCACTTCAGTTCTATCTTCAGGCTCCACTTCCAATTCTAGTTCTCTCGCTATTTGCACCACGTCTGTAGTGACTTCTACTGCAGTCTTGAATCCCTCAGAGTCATCCATGAAGGTTGGAATCAACTTTTTCCAAATTCTTGATATTTTGACTTCTGCCCATGAGTCACAAATGTTCTTAATGGCATTTAGAATGGTAAATCTTGGGGCACCTGGGTGGCACAGTTAAGCATCTGGCTCTTGGTGTTAGCTCAAGTCCTGATCTCAGGGTCATGAGATTCAGCCCCACATCGGACTCCACGCTCAGGGTGTCTGCTCAAAATTCTCTCTCCCTCTCCCTCTGCCTCTCCCCCTTGTGATTTCCTTCTCTCTCTTAAATAAATAAATAAATCTTTTTTTTTTTTTTTAATGGTGAATCCTTTCCAGAAAGTCTTTGATTTACTCTGCCCAGATCCGCCAGAGGAATCACTGTCAATGGCAGGTATAGACCTACTAAATATATTTCTTAAATAATAAGACCTGAAAGTCAAAATTACTCCTTGATCCATGGGCTGCAGAATGGATGTTGTGTTAACAAGTATGAAAACAACATTAATCTCATTGTTCTTCTCCATCAGAGCTCTTGGGTGACCAGGTGCATTGTCAATGAGCAGTAATATTTCGAAAGGAATCTTTTTTTCTGAGCAGTAGGTCTCAATAGTGGACTTAAAATATTCAGTAAATCACCTTGCAAACACATGAGCTGTCATCCAAGCTTCGTTGTTCCATTTATAAAACACGAGCAGAGTAGATTTAGCATAATTCTTAAGGGCCCTAGGATTTTTGGAATTGTAAATGAGCATTGACTTCAACTGAAAGTCACCAACTGCATCAGCCCCTAATAAGAGACTCAGCTTGTCCTTTGAAGCTCTGAGGCCAGGCATGGACTTCTCTCTAGCTATGAAAGACTTAGCTGGCATCTTCTTCCAATAGAAGGCTGTTTTGCCTATACTGAAAGTCTGTTGTCTAGCGTAGCCAGCATCACGAATGCTCTGAGCCAGACCTTCTAGAGAACTTGCTGCAGCTTCCACATCAGCGCTTGCTGCTTTGCCCTTCACTTTTCTGTTACGGAGACCGCTTCTGTCCTTAAACCCCATGAACCAACCTCTGCTGGCTTCATACTTTTTTTCTGCGGCTTCCTCCCCTCTCTCAACCTTCATAGAATTGAAGAGACTTTTGGCCTTGCTCTGGATGAGGCTTTGGCTGAAAGGAATGCTGTGGCTGGTTTGATCTTCTATCCAGACCGCTCAGACTTTCTTCCTATCAGCATCAGCAATAAGGCTGTTTCACTTTCTTATCATTAGCGTGTTCACTGGACCAACCCTTTAAATTTCTTTCAAGAATGTTCCCTTCTCATTCGCAACTTTGCTAACTGTTTGACACAAGAGGCCTAGCTTTTGGCCTATCTTGACTTCCAACATGCCTTCCTCACTAAGCTTAATCACTTCTAGCTTTTGATATAAAATGAGAAATGTGTGACTCTTCCTTTCGCTTGAACACTTAGGCTATTAATTGGCCTAATTTCAACACTGTTGTATCTCAGGGACTAGGAAAGCCTAAGGAGAGGTAGAGAGATGGGGAAAAGCTGGTTAGCAGAGCAATCAGAACACACAGATTTATTCAATACGTTCACTGTCATATGGGTGCACTTCATCAAGTCCCAAAACAACTACAATAGTAACATCAAAAATCAATGACCACAGATCACCATAACAAACATAGTAATGAAAAATTTGAATATATTGTTAAAATTACCAAAATGTGACACAGATACATGAAGAGAGCAAATGCTGTTGGAAAAACAGTGCAGACACGCTCAGTGCAGGGCTGCCACAAAAAGCTCATTTGTAAAAATCACAACATCAGTGAAATGCAAGAAAATGAGGTATACCTATAATCTCATTCATACTTCTTAAACAATGCATCCTGGGATTTTTGTTTATTTATTTGTTTGTTTAGAACATAGGTGACTATGTTCATTTTTTTCTTTGAAGATTTTATTTATTTATTTGACAGATTTTATTTATTTATTTGACAGAGAGACACAGCAAGAGAGAGAACACAAGCAGGGGAAGCGGGAGAGGGAGAAGCAGGCTCACCGCCGAGCAGGGAGCCTGACATGGGGCTCGATCCCAGGACCCTGGGATCATGACCTGAGACAAAGGCAGATGCTTAACGACTGAGCCACCCAGGAACCCCTGGTGACTATGTTTATAAAGCGAGAAATTTAGGGTTTATTTTAGTTGTCACTAAGTTTGTCACTCAGTCAACAGTATTTATTAACCTCCCATTGTGTATCAGGCACTTTTCTAGTCTCTGAGGGCATATTGGGGGAGTAGATAGGGAATAACTGAAATGTTTGCAGTTAGTGATACCTATACTAATTGTATGAATCAATATATATATATACACACACACAAATGAAGTATAGTGAACTTACACACAATTTTGAAACATATTGGAGTATTCTGCATAGTATGAAGGCCCTAGGGTTCTACTTCAGCTCTGCCAAAACTGATGCCATATCAGACAAGTAAACTAACATTAGTTTTCTCATCTATAGAACAAGAGATTTGAACTATGTTTCCTTTCAACTCTAAGATTTATGTATGGAAAGCTGTCTAAAGTCCTTTCCTGATTTTTAAAATCACTCATTACATATATTATTTCCTCCACTAATTCTGGGTGTGCATTATGCAAAAACAGTTTGGATTCTGAATTATCTCAGACAATAAAATTATTCATTGATTCACTCATTAAACATTCACTGAGCACCCTCTGTGTATAAATAACTATGCTAAGTTCTAGGTATAAAGTGGTCACCAAAACAATCTTGGTCCCTAAAAACAAAATAATAAGCAAACAAAAAAACCAATCTTAGTCCCTGACCTCATGGAATTTACTAGGTGTAGGAGGTAAGGAAAAAGTTTTTCGATTTTGGAGGAAAATAAAGAATTCAGTTTTTATAGGCTAAGTTGGAGAGGTCTGAGGTGCAACCCAGTAGAACGAGCATATGGAGGATTACCTAGGGAGATATCACCAGGCCCCTATTATTTAAATTCATGAGGCTAGATGTGGTCAAGTTGAATGAGCATATATAGTGTGAAGAAAAGAAATCACAGGTCTAAATTTTTAGGAAAGTTCTTCAGTTTAAGTTTTAACGATTGGGCATAAGAAGAGCTGCTAACAAAGCTGACTGAGAAGAGACGGGAAAGACAGAATGAAAACCAGGGTATAGCGTTCCAAGTGGAGGGAATGGTCAGCTGTATCAAATACAAACTAAGTAAAAGAAAGACCCACTGAATTTGGGGAAACTGGAATCACTGACGCACTTGGCGAACGCAGATTTAGCGGGCTGGCCGAAGCAGGACTGGAATGTGCTGAGAACTAACGGTGGGTAAACCAAGTTGGGACTATGAGTGGACAATATCACAGAGAAAAGCTGTGCTAGTTGGAAGGAAATACAGGTTTGGCAGATTTGGGGGCCATTGTGTTTCTGCTTTTTAGTGTGATTGTTTTCTTTTTGTTTTTGTTTTAAGATGTGTGATATCAGGGCTGAAGGGAGGTTGAAGATGAACAGGAGAGAAGGAGAGAATTGATGGGTGAGGACTGTTAGGCACTGACAATGTAATCCAACGGAGAAAGGACGGATTGGTCCCCCACACTTTAAAGACGCTAAAAGTGCTGGAAGTATGCGATGGGTTTAGGGCGGATAAAGGAAAAAGGCAGCATGGTAGAAAGTGTAGGGGCCAGATTATGGGACAGGCTCAAATCCAACTTCTTCCATTTACTAGCTTGCTCAAGTTATGCTGTTTCTGGACTTCCAATTTCTTCATCTCTAAAACAGAGGGAAAGTATTACTTACGTTATAGATTTGTTTTGTGAATTTTAAGTGAGTTAACATTTATAAGAGCACTTAAAAATATCTGGCAGATACCAAGTGCTGAGTAGGTGGTAGTTACCACTGTCTTTGTGGGATGATAAAGAGGATCCTGTTTGATGACTTCTACATTCTTCATGACATGGGACAAATATAAAAACATTGATCATCTCTCTAAACTCAAAGTCGTGCAAATAAACAATGAGAAAACTTTTTTTCCATTAACTTGCTAAAGATTTAAAAACTGTACTAGCCCCTATTGGCAAAGGCGAGTGAATCAGGCCTGTCTCTCCACGTCTGGTGCAAGCAGAAGGTGCACATCCCCTCCAGGAGGCAATCTGGTCATATGAATCACAAGATTTTGTTATGCCAGTGGCACAGAGGTCCTCAGAGGAGGCTGCGTGCTGTAGGAGGGGGTGGGAAGTCCTGCCCCCGAGAAAGCTAGTTAGTTACATTTGACTCCATCCCCAGCTCCCTGATTGGTGAAACTCCCGAGTCCTCCCCCTGGTTCTTGTTAATTCCTAGGTTTATGCTCTGTGGTGTAATTGGCCTCAGGCTCCTGTGTTTGTATGCTGTCTTTGTTTCTCTTTCCAACAATTCAGCTTCTTCACAAGTCTCCAAAAGAAATCCACTAAGAGGGAGGGGTCACATCCTTAGAGCACAGTCTTACATCTTATTTCTCTCTCTTATTCCCCACCCCTCATTACCTCAGGGGATTAAGAATTCTTCTCTGTTGTGCAGAGCATTTCAGCTCTTCCAAATTTCCAATTTCATAGTTGCGTACTAAAGCCTTCAGCGCATGTACGAGGGTACTCTAAGACCTAATGTGACTGCAAGGGTTGTCGGTGGCAAAATTTTACTACTACCTCAGCAATTCCACTTCCAGAACGAAAGAAACAACCAAATACTTATTTCAGTATTACAATCGCCAAAATATTGTAAACAATTTAAATCCTCAACAAAAGGGTTAATAAATCATAATATATGTCATACAATGGAATGTTAAACAACTATTAAAATGCCATTTTGAAAAGCATTTATATAGGGAACTTCTCACAATACATTTTTTTAAAAAAATACGTTGAGGTACACAGAATAAAACAACCAAAAAGAGGTAGCCTCTAATGCCCCTTCCCATCAACACTTTAATAAAGGTTATAAAATTTAAGCAATGCAGAAAGTTACAAAATGGAAAGTGAAAAGTCTCATTTCCCTCCTTCCCCTCCCCTACCACCCTCTCCAAATGAACAATTGCTTATACACTTCCTAATTTTAAAAAGCATAAATCTGCATAAATTCACATCAATCTTTATTTTAATTTTACACAAAAGAGAGTATAAAATTTACATTGTTTTATAACTTTGTATACTTATGCATTTTAGAGATCTTTCCATAACCAGCATATATATGTATATATACACATTTTAAAATATGACATAGATATTATCCCACAGTGTTCCATCATATCGATTTCCTCTAATTTATTTGACAAGTACCCTATTTTGGGAAACTCTGGGTGCCATATTTTCTTCCAGAAGATTATGCCAATTTACACTCCAATTTATAGAGTTTTCCCACATTTTTATTGCATCCGTACTGAGTATCATTAAAATTTACAATATATATTTAAAAGGGGGAAAAAACCCCAATATAAAAATGTAAATAAAGTCATTCAACTTCCAGTTAATGAGCAACTACTATGTGAATTTAAAAATCATGACATGGTACTACACTGCGTATAACAGAAAGATTAGGGAGATAGGGTTCTCAGTCTCTATCTTCAATCTAACAATCTGGAGGGGAAGGGGAAGATGTAATCAAGTGACAGTAATACAAAAAGGAAAGAAAAGAAAAGGGAGAAATAATTGTCATACTAAAACTAAAATGAGGAGCAGAGCATGGAGGAAGAAATGATTTCTCTCCACTGGGCTAAGGAGAGTCTTAGCACCTAATGGTGCGTTTTTATTTGGGGTTTAAAAACCCTAACAGCTACAATTTGTTTACGCTTTGTACGTACCAGGCACTATGCTGATTTACTTTAAGTGCATTTTCTAATTTAATCTCCATAACAATCCGAGGTGAATAAGATTTGCATCGCCATTGTATAGATCAGGAAACGGAACCCAAGCAAGATTAATTGCTTAATGTCACACAGTTGTTGCCATATACCTTCCCTGTACAGCTCATTTAATTCTCATAATGTTCCTCTGAGGTAAGCACTGTTATTACCCCTTTTACAGGTGATAAAAATAAGGCATGGAGGACTGAAGTTATTTGTTCAAGGTCACAGGACCTATAAGTGGCCCGGCAGGGACACACACGGGGGTGATCTGATTCAGAGCCCCTTTGTTGATTCCCAGTGGGAGGGGATGGTCTGGGGAGAGGCATTCGAGGAGGACAGCCCTGCGTGAGCATTTGTGTGTGTGCCCGCGGATCGAGGGCGCTCCAGTGAGCCAGACTCTGGAAGCACAGGACCAGTAAGGGAGTTGTTCACGAGGGGCTGAACTGGTGCGCGTGGGAGCGGAGTGAGTAAGCAGGAATGAGACACGTTGCAGGGGTAGAATAGAGCAGACCCAATGACTAATCGGGTGCCTCAATCACAGCCCTCTCAGCCTTCACTTCTCTACACTAAAATCGGAGCTCAGAGGCCACCTTAACATTCCTTTCCCCTGGGGTTATTTTAGTGGCCTGTTTAGGGATCTTCTGTTAGCATCACAATAACTTTTGTGCAGAGTGGTCTGGAGAAAGGAGGATGCTCATGAGCTTTGCAGCTCAAATAGTTCTCCCTCCCTCAATCATGCACCAGTCATGAGGTCAGGGGGGTAGGTATCAAGCCGGTTGCAAGAGAAACAGCTTACTACCGTCCAATAGTTTCTAACAGGGATGAAGAGGTCTGTCCTACTGACATCATTTCCGATTTTCCTAACACCTGTTCTGCAGCATTCAACACACGGGATTATTCCCTCCCTGAATTCTTCTCTGCTACTAACTTCTGCAATACTCTTCTTACTGATTTTCCTCTGTGGAGAGCAAGATGGAGTCACTCACGTCAAGCAGTGACTTATGTCGAACAGTGACGTCAGCAGCCAAGGGCAAGGCAGCCAAGACCAGAGGTCTCTGAAAGCAGCCCGGGCTGATGACACCCAGAACGGACCGCCGGCACAACCAGAGGAGGACTGCAAAGGCCCAAGACTGATGAAACTCCTGCAGAAAGGGAGGATTTTTGCAGCAACTGTCACAGTCTCCAGACGCGGACCCGTTTACGTCTGACCACATCAAAGAGGCAACTGCTATCGAAGGTTCTGCCCGATTGATCTCTGAACATCACAGAGATCTCCACTGCTTGAACAGAATAAGGGGCACCTGCCTACGAGCTCTGACCGGGACCAGACCGAGGCCTCACCTCAACTGCGCGCGCATGGACCGACTTCGCGTTTGGTTCCTTAACGTCTCACCCCTTGTTGCATCTTGTTTGTTATGTGACCTTGTATTGTGCTTCGCTTGGTGGGACGTATATGAAGACAAGTTAAATGCGCAGCAAAATGCCACGGCCTTCGGAATCCAGAATCTGCTGTTAACCTTGCTTTATGACTGAACAAAGCTGACACTCTGGAAAGATGCAACTTGAACGCGCGCCTTCATAGCGGGCTTGGAACGTCCTCCTCCCTCTCTGACTTGCCTTTCCATTCCCCCTGCACGTGGTCTGTTCCTTCGCCTGCCTCTTACAGGACCACGTGCCCCACGGTTTCTTCAGCAGCCTTCGATCCTCGCTCTGTCTGCCTCTGGTACAGTCTCAAATAAATTCACTTAGAATCTTTCAACTGTCAATTCACAGAAAGAAGAGGACCTGAACCTCTTCACTTATTTCACTGTTTTCATTCAGAAGAACATCATTAAGCTTGTAGCATTCTTACAGCTTTGGCTATAACTCATTTCTGAGAAGGTCGCTGGGTCGATTTCACCTACCTACTTTTCTCAGCAGATCTGAGGACTCACTCCGTGACTATATTCACGCGGAAGCGTCTGACTGCACTGCTTTCGGCTACTATGTGTCAACACTTCATTTGGCCCAATCTAGTTACTAGTAATCTGTACCAGTACCTCCCAACTTTTACAACACACTGGAATCACCTAAGGATCCTTAAAAAGAAATACACCTTGCCTCCACTCCAGACAGGCTGTTTTAATTGGTATGGGGTGGGACTTAGACACTGGACTTTGAAAAAGCTTGCCATATGATTCTAATATGCAACAAATTTGGGAACTACCACCCTCTTTGGGGGGTCCCACCCCCAGTTACTCATTGGAAGCACTTAGGAAGTTTCTTTAAAAAGATACGGATCTCTGGGTGCTACCTTAGGCCTCAGCCAGTGGGACTCCGCAATCTACTTCGTGTAAGTCTCCAGGTGAACAGATGCTGAGACTAACTCCCTGCCGTGTACGCAACTTGCCGTGGGCCTTTATGGCTGGATTACTACTGTCTTTATTCCAGTTTTTTGAATGACACCATAATATAACTGGCCCCTTCTATCCTGAGAATGGTCTAGAGCTTCTGTTCTGATCCATGTTTTGTGCTCGAATCATATACACAAGATTCCAAAGACATTTGGCTGTCATCCCACGTGCACTTCATTTTCAACGATGGCCAAAATTGAACTCATCCATTTTTTAGTTTGTGTTGCATTTGTCTCTCTGCCTCATCCGGGTGAGCATCACCCTTACCCACACTGGTGGACAAGTCCCAAGTCTAGCCACCATCTCCGAATTCTCTTCTCTTAAGCCCACAGCTAATAGTAACCAAGTCCGCTGCACTAAATTCGATCCTGTTGGTTCTCTCCATTTTGTAGATTATAAGCTTGTTCAGATCCGAACTATCTCCCAATCAGAGCACTGCTAATAACCTAACTGATCTTCCTGCCGCTGGTGTCCTGACTGCTAATCTCAGGTTTCTTTCAGTTCTTTAGGGCTACTTACATGAACTTTAGAAAATGCAAATCTGATTTTATCACAGCGCTGCTTAAAATCTTTTAATGGCTCCGCCTTGCCATTTGAGTAAAATTCAAACTTTTTAGCTCACAGAGCCCTTCCTGAATTTTGACTCCAGCCTCAGTCCCTCAGGACAAAGTTTCTCTTTCCTGTGAGTCACCTGAGGCCCCTCTCCAGACCTGAACCACATTTCATGGAGGAAGAGCTCTAGATATCTAATATTTAACAAGCCTTGGGTGATTCTGCTGATTTCATAAGATTGAGAAACACAGCCCTCAGACACGCCCATTCCACTTGTCATTTAAGAGAGCCAATTTGCGTGAGCCTTCCTGAATAAACTACACTATGTCATGTCTTTACTGTGTCATTTCCACCTGGCTCACTTCTTATCCCTCAACGTTCCCTCATGGGGTGGAGTAGTCGCCTGACTCTTCAGATGCTCTTCTTCTGTATTTCTAGAACACCTCCTGCCCCTCCCTATTCCACCATTTCCCACCTTGTTATTTTCTTATCTAGCTTCCCCACTAGAATTTGAATTCCTTGATGGTAAATACTAGGTCTTGGGTTTTTTTTTTCTCTTTTTATCCCCAGATTCCAGCATAATGTTTTGCATAATAAATGTTTGTTGAATGCATTAAGAGAAAATGAAAACAGAGGAGTCCATTATTAAGTAAACAGGGCTGTCAAAAGCCTCGCAGATTTAGCAATACAGACAACTACCAGAATTTGAATTTAAGGCTGGAGGTCCTATCCTACAATTTAAAATACAATAGATAGACACAGAGAGAATCATAGCGTAAGTACAGTGTCAGTCAAAAATTTTAATTTCGAGTAGTAGACACTGATACAGGCTGAATGGAATAGAAAAGGAATTTATTGAAAGGTTATTGGGAAGCCCACAGAATTTCCAGGAAGACAAAAATGCCAGGCTTTGAAAACAGGCAGGAACAAAGGAAGGCTAAGCAGCTACAATCACAGCCCCGGCTGAACAATGGAGGCTGCCGCTCTCCCACCTGTCTCTACCAGCACAGGGCACGACGCAGCCGTTGGCACGGCTTCTAGTAACTGTTGCTGCGGCTGCTGCCTCTAAAATGAATTCTCCACTTACCTCTTCTTTGCCTCCCTCACCGCGGATTCAAATCTCAGAAGGGTTCTAGTGACCGGACAAGTTTAGGTCTGGGTGTGTGTGAGAGAGGGGTGCAGCGAAAGCACGCTTCCAGACTTCTTAGCACCCGCGTGTGTGAGCAGCAAAGGTTGAAAGCTTGGAGAATTCTTCAGATAAATGCAGGTGTTCAGATGCTGGATAGACCATTTAAAACATCAACAACAACAAAAAAAACCTTGTTTCTAATTTTATACAGTATTATAAAATGGTAAAATTAATTAAACTCCTAGGGTTCTGTTAGATTAATTTCTAAGTAAAATAACAACATGCATTACATACGTGTGTGACATCAGACTCAGGTCTTCAGGCAGCAAACACTGCAGCATGCGTTTCCTCTAGGACTCCTGGAGAATGAATAGGAATCCGGAGGGAAAAGTGAGGTTCCACACACTGGGGATAGAGAGGACAGGTGTGGGCTCAAGGGTCTGTGTCAAGAGCTCTCAAGAGTAACCGGGGAGGTGGAATTGAAGCCAAAGAGTGTGCAAACAAGATTGGTTGAAGATGTCGCCTCAGACATGGGGAGAGTATTCGAGGTTAATTAGTTCATTTAAAATGTTATGTCTTTGTTTTTAATTAAAGAAACATCTTCTTTGTAAAAAAAAAAAAGAGTATATAATTTTAAAAATGTAAGAGATATTGAAAAATACAAATAAGAAAGTTTAAACAATCACCTCAAATCCTGCCCCTGAGAAATAACCCTCAACACTAGGGGCACATCATTCTAACCATCTTTCTGCATATGCTTACAGAAAGAAGCATCTGGACTGCCACGTTACACTGCTGCGGGGGTTACCATTCACGTAGAATGCATATGTCAAAGGTAGAAATGGAATGGATGGATGGATGGGTGGATGGGCTTTTGTTACACGGTTTCATTTTAATAAAAGTAGCAGTTTTAATTTTAATTAATAGAGGAAAAAGTTAAAGAAATTGATGACTTCTAATATGTTTCTTCATCACAAAATACGTAATTTCCTCTTTAAAAAACCTAACATTAAAAAATAAGAGATGGAAATTGTTATTTTTTTGTTTCAACCGGTGTTTGGGTTTAGACACTGTCAACAGACTCACTGCGATGAGAGATGAGAACATCAGCACTCTGACACTTCTTGTAACCTGCTCCTCTCAATTTTGCCATGTCTGTGAATTGTTTTACTTTTATACTGCCAAAACGTCCTGTAGTTATATTTGGTTGCTATTTCCCAGTATTTTCTATGGAAATGGATTAATTGTTCAGCACATGCTCTTTCACCATCTACTTATCCATTCGTCAGTCTTTGATTTTGATTCATTTTTTATTACAGTTCAATTTTTGTCATCACCATCAAATGAATATATTTCTCTTTGCAAGAAAAGCTAAGTGTGTTATATTCCTGAGTTCTTTCTTGTTTAAATATGTTTGTTTTTACTTACATGACACCATGCCTGGAAAAATGTTCTTTGGTCCTGCTTTCTTTTACTTCAGAACTCTTTACATTTCTCCATGGTCTCTGGCATTGAATACTGCTGTGGATAGAAGTGTGATGCCAGTCTTTTTTTTTTTTCCCCTTTGTAGGTTATTTGGTTTTTTTGGCTTAGATATTATTATTATTTTTATACTTTCAAATTCAACAAGTAAACCAGAAGTTTCCTGGAGCTAAGAATTCCTTATTATTCTTATTACAATTTGAGGTATAGTTATTGCTCTTGTGACCTTGGCAGTCCTGAGAAACAGTCTCCCAGCAACTTCGAAAAGTTAGGGATATGAGTGTGTCAAGAAGAATGCCAGATGCTCTCGCTGATCCTGATTTTGTTTCTAGGTCCATTCCCTTTGGGTTTTGTTCCTTCTTATAGTCAAGTAAGTTCCCATTGCTCTTCTTGGATAGCTTGAAGTGACTCTTTGCGCTCAACAGTTGCTGGAAAGATGGTGATGGAAAGAAGTAACAGGAGTAGAAATTATTGTTACTATGGAAGAGAGTTGGAGGGTTGGAGTAAGTTCTGGACACAGCAACTGTGGTAGACCAGATGTATTGTCTGGAAAATGAGTTTTATGAGATTCTTTCTGCCTGGCCAATGGCCTGTGATTTGCCATAGATAGATATGGATAGAAGGATACGAACAGAATTTTCTTTCTAGAATGAGTAGATGAAGTAGCTGGGATTCCATGAAGGCAAAATACTTCTGCATAGACCTCCCATGCAGAAATAATGTGTGTCATTTTGGTGAGGGAATCCATTTCCACCAAGATGATCTTGTACTTTAGGAAAGAAAAGGGGAGCAGCCAGTGATAAAATACCTGGTGATATTATCCCAGAGGCACTTGTGGGTCAAGGGGCTGGAAATAATTATTCCAGACCCTCAGACCTACATTCCAATGTGCATGTGACGTAGGAGTTCATGTATTGGACACAAAAGTTAGAGTCACCAGAAATTCCAAAGGATCACTTCAAATGCCATGTGGCTGCACATGGCAGAAGCACAGTATTTGTGGGTGTGCAGCTCCTGCCAACACATCTATCTAGTTGTTCTGGTTAAGAAGTCTCTCACCTATCACTGGACCGTACCGCTGGAGGTTCCGGATCTTGAGCAAGTGCTGTGCGTACAGGCGTTGGTTGACTTTCCTTGTGTCATCCTCCTTAACTCTGACTGAGGCTGAAAGATCACAAAAGGTTTGCATTGGAACATTTCCTGCGATAGGCTGGTCTTGTGCTTTATAGAGCAGTGTGTCTGTGTGGTTGTCAGAGCTCCTGTCTCTCATTACCAATACAGAGAGCAAAACAGAGCTCCCCCTCCCCAGAAGCAAGTCAAGTTCTCAAGGTTGCCTGAGCTACTCACAGCCTATAAGTCAGGTGAGGACCTATCTCAGGGTACTGAGCCCCTTTAATTTAGTGTCCTGCCAGAGTGCCTTTAATTGTCAGTAGTTCTTTTTCCCTCATTGAGGAGTTAGTCTTGGCTGCATGAACTTCCCTGAAGAAGAGAAACAGGTCAGTTGCATTGGAATCCTCTTTATGCCCCAATAGTATTCACAAAGATACTAGAAAGTGAATTTAGATCAGAGATGTCAAACTATAAGCCTATAGTGTGAAATCAGCCTACAGGCACATTTTCTCTGACCAACATAGCGTTTGCCTGTATATAAAGACTGCATAAAGGGCACCAGGGTGGTTCAGTCCGTTAAGCGTCTGCCTTTGGCTCAGGTCATGGTCACAGGGTCCTGGGATTGAGCCCCGCATCGGGCTCCCTGCCCAGTGGTGTGTCTGCTTCTCCCTATGCCCCTCCCCCACTCGTCTTCTCTCCCTCTCTCTCTCAAATAGATAAATAAAATCTTAAAAAGAAAAGACTGCATACTTTTTAAAAGTTAGTTACCTATTTTTAAAAATTTGGAAATGTCCTGTAAATGTTCAGATTTCTATCTTTTCTAATAAAGTGAGAGCTATGACGATCACACCAAGTGTGCATTTCCAATGGCAACAGCAGATCCAGAGCTGCTAAGGAGAGCCAAGAAGCAGGTGTCCTCTTGACACAGGGCTATGCTCCCCAGGTCACCAGGGTCCCCACCAGTTATTACCCTTCTGACACACAGGCCCCGTGTCGGTTCGCAGTTATGGTTACGCCGGAACTTTTGTTTTTCTTGCAGTGGAGTCAAGAGGAAAAGGACATATTTCCTAGGTGTTAACTTATGTGACCTCATACATGAAGACACACAAGACAAACCAAGAGGACAGCGGAATTCTTTTTCCTGGCCTGCCTCACTCATTGATATGACCTGATGGGAACCTCCGAGCATCCAAGTTTAGGTCTGTTTATTTAGAAGGGCAAGGTGGAGCAGGTAGGCCAAGATCAGGATGTACGTGAACATGATGGTTAGTTATGGAAAAGCGCAGTTCCTTTCATGTGATCAGTCCTTACCTTTGTCATGTAGATTTATTGCTTAGGAGTAGGGATGAGACTGGTGGGGGGGGGGAAGTCAATGGTAATCAGGGACTGTTGGTTGTCTTTAATTGTTTGCAGTCACGTATAGCTTTCTGAGTTTCCTCCCTGAGTTTTATTATTATCAAATTATGATGTGATTTATTGCAAGTTCCCTGCTTACTCTCCATGCCTGAACTACTATACCAATTAGCAGTTTTTGTGTGAGCCTCACCAATGACTGTAGGCTAAGCATCCTTAGGAGCCATGGTTCTAAAAGCATCTGAGTTCTATACCAGCCAGCCACTTTGCAACGATGCAGCCATGTGGACTATTATCCTTGTATAAATATGAGTTGTCACCTCACTTTCCTTGGTCCAGCTTTCAAGTTTCTTATGGTTTTTAAAATCATTTTTAAATTTATCTTGGAATGACTAATACATTCCCTTGGTTCAAATTCAAAAAGTAAAAAGGGTATGTAGTGAAACATCTTCCTCCCACACCTGTCCCTCAATTATCCAGTGCTCTTCATTGAAGGCAAATAATATTACCAGTTTCTAATATAGTACTTCAAAAATTATTTATGCAAACATTTCTCAAAGTGTGATGTGTGGACCCCTGGGGGTTCTCAAGGCGCATTGAGGGGTTCTGTGAGATCAAAGCCATTCATACTGATAATTTGACATCATTGGCCATTTTCACTGTTGGCATTTTCCCTGGTGATGCAAAAGCCGTGGTGGATAAAACCACTGGCACTTTGACATGAACCAGGACAGTGCAGTCAACTGTGCTAGGAGTCACTATAGTCTTCTCTGCCACATACTCAGACATAAAAACATGCAAATTTCACTTAAGAACGTCTTTGATGAGCAAGAAAAGTTAATGATTTTATTAAATCTTGACTCTTGACTCTGATGCAAAGGGAAGTAATATAAAGCACTTTGGCTGCATACCAAAGTACTGGTTTATCTCAAGGAAACGCACTTGCTGGTTGAGTTGCAAACCCAACTAGCTGCATTCTTCACACAACACTATTTTTACTTGAAAGAATGACAAACAAACTATGGTTATTCATACAAGTGTTTGGCGAACATACCCTTCAAAATGAACAAAATGTGCCTGTTAACTTCAAGAAAAACAAATGATGGTATGAACTGCAAATTACAAAATTTGAGCTTTTAAATAGAAATTAGAATTTTGGAAAACTTGTACTCACCACTGTGAGCTCAATAGCTTTTCAGTATCTAAAAACCTGTTCTGATGAAATTGGTGGTGATATGGCAAATGTAATTTTTCATGTTGTAAAATGAGATGTATTAACATTTAAAACATCTGTACAACTCAGTGGACCACTATTTCCTAAGTGACCAATGTGTGATCTTAAAAAATCAGGCATGGGTAAAAGAACCTTCCAAAGTGGAAGGGGGACCAATGGATTTTCACGTAACAGGGTATGAATAGCGCTTTGATAGAGTTTCGGATACTATGCTGCAATTAACCTTTAAGAAACTACTAGTTGTTGAGTTTTGGTGTAATATCAAAGAAGAATAGCTACAACTATCTGAAAAGGTTTAAAATATGTCTCTGTTTTACAGCCTCTTATCTGTGTGAAATTATCCTCGTACACTTCAGTCAGAATAACATCACAATGGAATGAATGCAGAAGAAGATACGGAAATCCAGAAGCTTGCTGTTAAGTCAGACACTCAAGAGATTTGCAAAAAGTGCCACTTCTCATTTCTGTTTTGGAAAACCTAGTGATTTTTTCATAAAAGTATGTTATTTATGTTAACATGTAATGGGTTTATTGTTGTGCCCTCACGTGACAGAAAGGGAGGGGTGAGGAAGTTCTCCAAAGTCTCTTTTACAAGGACACTAGTCCCATTTATGAGGGCTCTGCCCTCAGGATCTAATCACCACTCAAAGGGCCCACATCCTAATACCATATAAACTTTAGGGGGACACAAACATTCAGTCTATAATAGCACGTATTAAATAAATATATATACGCACACATATATACACATATATCTATTCTTTACGTATTCTCCTTTTCTTATACAAAACACCCAGCACTCACTGATGCCGCACCTTGCTTTCTTTACAACAGGCCTTCAGCATTATTCCATGTCAGTACATGTATATCGTCCTTATTCTTTTTATGGCTACATATTATCTCCTTGTAAGAATTAACCATCATTTTTTTTTTTTTAAGATTTTTTATTTATTTACTCGACAGAGATAGAGACAGCCAGTGAGAGAGGGAACACAAGCAGGGGGAGTGGGAGAGGAAGAAGCAGGCTCCTAGCAGAGAAGCCTGATGTGGGGCTCGATCCCACAACGCCGGGATCACGCCCTGAGCCGAAGGCAGACGCTTAACAGCTGTGCCACCCAGGCGCCCCCAAGAATTAACCATCATTTTTAAAACTAGTTCCCATATTGATATATTTTTTCAAGTTATTTTGTTCTTGTAAACGATGCTGCAGGAAGCACACTGCACCTGTGTTATGTTACACAGCTAAAAGCAAGTCTATAGGACAGAAGTTGAAATGATGGTCAAAGATTTAAGTGCATTTGTAATCTCGATATATGTTGCAAAACTTATAAACTCATGTTTTTTTTAAAACAAAGTGCATAATTTATTATAGCTTCATAAAAATAGATTACATCGATGTTACATTAAGTTGTGATCAGGTGACTATAACAGAGTCAAGTGGTATGCGTACACACAAAGTGTTTGGGAGCAAAAATTGATTTCAAAAAATAAAAATTAAGAAAGGTATAAAGTCTATCATAATATATAAAATGTATTGTCGATTGCCCATGAATCTCCTGTATAATGAAAGTAATTTGGCAGAAGTCATGAGTTTTTGGCACTTGCTCAGTATATAGTGGACACAATTTGGCAACTCTTGGTGGAGGCCCTGAGGCAGCTGGCAGGGACAGCACCAGGGACCACAAGGTCCCGCCATTTGTAAATTCCAAGTTCACGGTGGCCAGTGAAGGAGATGGGGCTTGCCGTTACAGGGGCAAGATTTCAGAGTCAGGTGGAGCTAGATTCCAGGCAAAACCTGGTGAAGACAAGCGAGGTGAGTTCTTGAGTCCTTGCTTGGACGCTGCAGGTAAGTGCTTGTAGCTCATACGTCCGTGCTGGTAGGTGATATAATGAAGCAGTTTTGTGTGGGAAGATGGATTTTTTTAATCTTAACATTTTCAAATAGTTTAAAGAAATGAAAGCTCTTAGTTACCTCCCCTCTGTCCCCAAATAACTGCCATAATTTTTCTTTTGGTACTTATTGATCTTTTGCTCATTACACGGTGTCCCATGTCTCCCATTTTATCTTTACGTGTCAACTTAAATGCCATCTGCCCCAGAAAACCTCACAAGTTTCCCTTGAACTTAACAAATTTATTTTCCTTCATCCTCCCATAACACTTTTTACTTTTTCTACCATGGCACATATTTTGATGTATTGTAATTGCCCATTTATTGACAATATCTACACTACATCTTACATCTTAAGGGGAGTGCTGATATGTGTCTTATTCAGTGCTTTGTTCCTAGAACCTAGTATAGTACTGGCATATAGTAGGTACTCAATAGGTATTTGCTGAATTAATGAATAAATAGAAGGATAAATTCAGCTGGAATATGGGCTCTGGGTATCTGGAAATTTTAATTTAAATGCCCCAAATCTCTTAGCAACTACTTTCAACAGCACTATTTTCACATCATTTGTTTTACTGCTTCGTATAAAATTTCTAGCAAAATAAATACACATAATATTTCTAATGTGGATAGACTACAATTCGATATAATATAGAAAGCTATTTTCTCCTCTGTTTTCCTTATTATCCCTGGTGATATCAGTGCTATTTGCCTTACTGGCCATCAATGGCATCTTGGGCCAAAGAGAAAAATGAATTCTCCAAGAAGCAATAGGATAAATCACATAAGAAAAGTAGCAGTCAATAAGTTAGGATAATATACACATAACAAGCCAATGAAAACATTCTTTAGATGGTACTGTGAAGTATGAGATTATTTTTCTATATTGTCCAAAATTGATTTATTGTCCCCTTTTTCTAAACTACCTTAGGTCAACCAAAGAAAACAGAACCTCAAGATATGGGGTAACTTATTACCATCTTTTAGTTCCACAAAGCTTCCCATGTGTCAACTGGGAATGATCAAGGATCAAGTGAGGAGAAACTCATGAAAGGAGGGAGTCTCAGGAAGATGCTTCCTGCCACCTCCTCACTTTTCTGAAAGCCAAATCCTATTCATTTCTTTTGAGAAGATTTCTCTCACATTTTTTTTTCTTTCTTTCTTTCTTTCTTTCTTTCTTTCTTTCTTTCTTTCTTTCTTTCTTTCTTTCCTTTCTTTTTCTTTCCTTTTCTTTTCTTCTTTCTTTCCTTTCTTTCTTCTTTCTTTCTTTCTTTTTAGAGAGAGAGTGCATGTGAGTTGGGGGGAGAGTCCAGAGAGAAAGGGAGAGAGAGAATCTTTAGAGGGTTCCACGCCCAGGGTGGGGCCCAACGTGGGGCCTGATCTCACAGCCCTGAGATCACGACCTAAGCTGAAATCAAGAGTCAGACACTGGACATTTAACTGACTGAGCCACCCAGGTGCCCCTTGTGTTTTCATTCCAGTCAGAATTCGTTATTCCCTCTTCTATGCCCTCCTTTACTGTTTTTTCACATATGTTCATAATTTTGTGTTCAATCTTGTGTCTTTTGATAGAAAATGCATTTCTTGGGGTCCACCTTGAGTTTTCTTGAGCTGCCCAGCGCAGTGACTTTCTTTGCCAATGCTCCATAGATGCTTGTCAGAGAGGCCTTAGCGTCTCTGCAGTGACTTGCCCTACTGTCCATGAGGACATGTGATGTAGAGAACTAGGGTATTCAGATCAAGCGGAAATATGAAGCCAGACATATTCTTAAAAATACAGAAAAGTTTCAGCAGGTACAAGAAGATTTAAATGAAGAAGGTAAGAAGCATTTCAAGAATATCACAGCTTAGCTTAAGCACTGGTGACAGGCCTGGTTCACATCTTGACATTAATATTTAGAAGTTTGTGATTTTTGCCAAATGACTTAACCTCTCTAAATTTCATTCATCTGTAAACTGAGGATAATAAGAGTAATTACCTATGTTAGGCAGACTTATATGATGGCCCCAAAGGCTCCCCCAAACTGGTGTGTACTCTATTCCAATTGCCTCTCCTTGACTCTGGGGGGGACCCGTTATGGAATGTTACTCTCGTGATTAGAGCATGTTACGTGACAAAAGTGAAGGGATATTTCAGATGTAATTAAGATTCCTAATCATTTAACTTTGAGCTGATCTAAAAGGAGATAATCCCAAGTGGGTCTGACCTAATCGGGTGAGCCCTTAAAAGGAGGGTCCAGGGTTTTCCTGAAGGGAAAGAGATTTTGCTACCCTGCTTGAAGAAACAAACTGCCCTGTTGTGAGAGGCCTAGAGATAGGATCATGTAGCAGAAACTGCAGCCCCCAGCTGACAACAGGTGACTGCCAGCAAGAAAAGGGAACCCAGTCCCACAATCACAAGGAGCAGAATTGTGCCAACGACCATGCAAACTGCAGAGGACTCCAAACCTCAGATGACAGCTTAGCCCTGGCTGACACATGGACTGTAGCCTTGAGAGACCCCCAACAGAGGCCCTAGTCAGCTATGCCCAGGGCCTTAACCCACAGAAACTCTGCAATAATAAACACGTGTTTTCAGCAGCTACATTTGTGACCATTTGTTACGGAACAATGAAAAACAAATATGCTACCTTATTGGGAAGCTTTTTAGGTTATAAGCAACGGATTCTGGATAACATTGGATATTTTAAAAAGCAGAATATATTGGAACAGAATTTGCTATGTCAGAGTTGGAGGAAAAGTTAAATGATCAGGCCTTGGGGTAACGGGGACCAGGGCTACTTACTCATAGGTTACTGTTCAGGATTGGGGGGGGGGTGTATTTTGAAATAACCTGCCTCAACCACCATACCTTTGTCACTTGGTCCATGAATTGGATTCTCCTGACAGTCTAATTGACCTTACTTCCTTTAACCATCCCTCCCTTGATGTCAGGAAGTGTTAGAACAGACAGGCCCCCAAGACCACATGGAATGAGGCTGGGAGCTCCCTAGGATCTAGGTGGTGATGTTAATGAAAGAGGAGGAAGGGAATCTGGGAAAGCCACAAACAAAAGACATCCACCTTGCTCCCTATAGCTTTGTGGAGAAGACATAAGATAACACAGATAAAGTGCATAACACAGTTCTTGGCACTCAGTAATCACTCAGGAAATTTACGAAGCACCAGGGTGCCTAACCCTCATCTTGACAGTAAAATAAAGAACTCTGCCTCTGAAGATGAAAAGGGATATCCCATCTTGATGAGGGCAAAATTTTCCTCGCACTCAAGAAGACAGGCTTAAGTGCCTGTTGCTACCTAGATGATTTATAATTAAAGGGTTATCAGAGGATAGAAAGTTCTAGATTCCTAAGTGCTATTTGTGCTGATTGTTGCCATGTACTCAAAACCAAACCAGCTCTGAGACAGACTGCTCCAAACTCTGTGGGTCAGGGAGGGAAGCCAACTGACGGTGGCTATATCTCTTTTCACAAAACTCTTAATGGTTGGCTCACAGCTCTGATTGTAAATATGCCGGACGGTGTCTAGGCCCAGCCATCCATGTTTAAATTACGGCTTTCAATGTGAAATTGTAGAAAATTAATTCAGATATGAGATGATAGCCACATTTACTAAGGATCATAAATCACACCTGTAACAGCTGTGAGTACCTGGTATTGAGTGATGTAGTGGTGTTTTTGAGGTGGGCTTTCTTTTGATCTTTTAGTTGGCAAATGTCATTGGTCAGGAAACCCATTCTGAGGATGGCCCATCTAATCAGGTGGTGTCATTTCCAGCCTGGAACATCACTGATGGCCAAATTTAACTTCCATTCCATTCTGTTCTACTCTACAAGTATTTATCGAGCTCTCGTTATGTGCAATGAACTGCATTAAGTGCTATGATAGATTAAAAAGAAATGGATAGATAAGACACAGCTCCTGACCTTAGGTATTTTATTATCCCAAAAGAGAGACAAAAATTTATAAGGACCAGACACAATAGAGAGCAGAATGTGGCAAGTGCTAAAATAGATACAGAGACAGAAGAAAGCTTTAAGTTCCCAGTGTAATTACCTGGAGTTTTGCATGGTAGAGGTAGAATTTGAGCCTTTCTCAATTATACGCCCCTCTGGGACAGTCGGGACTTTATTTATTTATTTGTTTGTTTGTTTATTTATTTATTTATTTAATTTTTGAATTCCTGGTACCTATAATAATCCCTGATACTCAATATATATAATTAAAAATGAATTAGAAAAAAATTTAAATTGTGGCAAAATATACATACCATAAAATTGACCATTTGTAATGGTACCGGACAGTGGTATTAAGTACAGTCGCACTGTGGCAAAACCATTACCATCATTAGTTTTTGATGTAGGGTTCAATGATCCATTAGTTGCGTATATCACCCATTGCTCATCACATCATGTGCCTTCTTTAATGCCCATCACCCAGTTACCCCACCCCCCCCTTTCCGCAGCCCTCAGTTTGTTTCCTGGAGTCAAAAGTCTCTCATGGTTTGTCTCCCTCTCTGATTTCTTCCCATTCAGTTTTCCCTCCCTTCCCCTATGATCCTCTGCACTATTCCTTATATTCTACATATGAGTGAAACCATACGATAATTGCCTTTCTCTGCTTGACTTATTTCACTGAGCATAATCCCCTCCAGTTCCATCCCTGTCAATGCAAATGGAAGGTATTCATCCTCTCTGATGCCTGAGTAATATTCCATAGTATATGTGAACCACATCTTCTTTACCCATTCATCTGCTGAAGGGCATCTCGGCTCCTTCCACAGTTTGGTTATTGTGGAAATTGCTGCTACGAACATTGAGGTGCATGTGCCCCTTCTTTTCACTACATCTGTATCTTTGGGGTGACTACTCTAGGTACCTCATTCAAATGGAACTCTACAATACCTGTCCTTTTGAGACTGGCTTATTTCACTTCACATGTCTCCAAGTTTCACCTGTGTTATAGCATGTGTCAGAATTTCTTTCCTTTTATAAGGCTTAGTAATATTCCATTGTATGTACACACCACGTTTTGTTTACCCATTCTTCTGTTAACGGACATTTGTATTGTTCCCACCTTTTGGCTATTGTGAATATGCAGCTATAAATGTGAGTACACAAATATCTGTTCAAGTGAGTTAGAAATTTTGATAGGTCAAGGACAGGGCATTTCAAACTTAGGAAATAACACGAACAAAGGCAAAGCCAAGTGACAATGCACCGCTCTTGCTTGGTATGGCTTCCTCGTGGGTTTGTGGGGTATACTAGCTAAAGATAGAAGGATTGCTCTATTCCGGTGTTTGAAGGGCACTAAGTACCACACTGAGGAGATCAACTTTTTCTAAAGTTATGACGAACCACTTAGGGATTGGGAGCAGGGGAGGAACATTACCAATGCTATATTTGAGGAAGATAATTGTAGTAGAAAGGCTATAGTTAGAAATATAGAGTAGTAATCCCGGCAGGAGACAAAGTAGGGCAGTGGCAGTTGAAATAGTAAAAGGCAGGAGAGGGCGTAGAGGAGAGATTATTATAGAGGAACAATCAATAGGATCTGTTGACAACTGGACGTGGGCGGCCGGAAGAGGAAGTTGTAGTTAAATCAGTGACTGAGAGAACAGTGACATTATAAACTGAGATGAAGAATGCAGAAGGAAGAAGAAGCAGGCAGAACAGTAGTTACCACTTACTAAGCTCTTATCGGCTAGGCACTTTCCAGGCATTATCTCATTTAATCTTGATAATGGTCCAGTGAAGTAGAGGTTATTGTGCACAGGAGGAAACTCAGTTTAGGTAGATTAAGTTACTAATATCTGGTTAAGGGGTAGAATTGGGTGGAACTCCAACCAGCCAACCCAGGTGGAACTCCAAAGTTGAAGCCTTTGTTCTGGTAAACCTCCACACCATTCCATTGTCTTCAAACACATAGAATACCCATGTGGATTTATTTCTCAAGAAATTGGAAATGTAGTTTGAAGCTCAGTGGAATGCTCACATACAAAAATATAGTCCAGGAATTCTTTACATAACAATGAGCTCAAATGATGCTGGGTGAGTACATGAGTTCATTCCAGAGAGAAGGTAGAGATAGAAGGAAAGGCCAGAAGCTAATTCCAGAAACACTCATATTTATCAAGTGGGAGGAGAAGAAAAGACTAGGTCTGAAAGATAAGAGAACATTGAGAATAGTGAATTGGCAACAAGTTTGAATGAAAAGACAATTTCAAAGAAGGGATTAGTCAACACTTCAAATCTAGAAGGTGGACTGTGGTCACTGGATTTAACATTCAGGAAGTCATTGGAGACTTTACAGAGAAGAAAGCATATATCATAACGTCCATGGACTAAAGAATGCATGGGAGGTAGAGAAAGGAAGAAAGTGAGTATAAACTACGTGTTCAAGAAGGTCAGCAGCAAAGGAAAAGAGAGATTATGGCACAGTATTTAAAAGGGTGTAGAGTTGACAAAAGGTTTTCTTTTTCAGGATTGAGAAGATAAGCATGGGTATGTTTTTCTCTGTGAAAAAGCCAGTGCAGAATAATGGACTGTAAATATTGGGAGAATCATGAAAATTCGTGGAGGACTAAAAGAGGTGTGACCTAGAGCAAATGGCATTTGGAAGCACAGCCTAGGGAAGAAGTAGGGATGTTTTTCACGAGAGATGAGAGAGGAAAAGAGAGAGATTTGGAAGGTGAAGGGAACAGTTGAAGGAGCTTGCATGGGGAGAGAGGAACCCTGGAGCGTAATCCGACCTTGAGATCAGTAAACAGCTGATCTGGCCATGGAAGACTGCGTCGGATAGAGACAAATGAATAGATTATCCAGCTCTACTGGGGACTCCTCTGAGTTAGGATTTTTTGTTTTGGTTTGGCTAGGTTTGGAATTTTTTTTTCTTATTGAAGTATTGTTGATATATGAGATTATGTTAGTTCTTGATGTCCAACATACTGAATCGACAGTTATATACATTACAAAATGATAAGTGTAGTTACCATCAGTCATCATACAAAGTTATTACAATATTATTGACTATATTCCTGTAGTCAATCAGCCGAAATAGCAACCAAAGCTCATATCTCTTTGTGGTCCAATACATTTCAGACTTTCTTGAAACTCCACAGGGACACCTGATTGGATTTTCGTATTTCCCAAATCTCCTTAGCCCTTTTGCAGACCGTTAACTTAGATTACTCCTGACCGCTTTCATCAATGGTATACTGATTTTTACCCACTTCATTCCTCACTGTCTACAAATTCTAAGGGCACATACAGAAACCCTCAACACATTGACTCTAGGAAAGAACTACTGTCTTGAAGAGATTTTCATAGAAAAAGATTGTGCAATTACTGAGATATTGTGAAATATTTCAATACCGAATTTCAAAATTTTATTCTTTAAAGACTTCAAACCCATTGAGAAACCTCAGTTTAAAAACCTTTCTATTGATGGTAGTTTCTGAAATAGAACCAAGGGAAAGGCATAGCGAGTGTAATTTAAAGTGACAGATTGTCTTCTTCTCAAACACTGACATTCCATTCGGCATTCTACATGAACCAAGTAATGTTCCAGATTTTTTTTATATATATATACACACAGTTACACTTACTGTATTTATGTGATGAATTCAATTCCAGATCTAGGTATTAACGATTGGAACCATGCCTCAGTTACCTCCTTTATGAAAGATAACGTAGGAATGTTATAACAAATATTTAGTTAAAAAACTGCAAAGGGCTTTGAAAATGTAAAAGTGTAATATAAATGCTAAATAAAGATAATATATTCTGAACAGCAGGCTCCTTTGAAATAGGGCCTATGAATTCCATTAACACTCTATGTTTACATGCTTTTAGGAACTTTTAGGGGGATGTTGCCCATGAGCATATCTGTGACATGATACCTATGGCCTAGTAACCAGCTGGGAAAGGGACAAGTAAAAGAGCAGATGTCATGATTTTTGTATTAATATTTCCTTAAGTCATTCAATATTTTTTTTCATAGTTAACTGTGTGCAGGTACAATTCTGAATGCTAGCAATACTGCAGAAAACAAAAACAGGCAAAAATCCCAACTCTCAGGCTCACGTTTACTGATTACTAACCAGTGCCAAGGTTTAGTCTTGCATAGATCCATTCAATCCTTATAACGACCCTATGAGCTAGGCGCTAATCATATCCCCATTTTACAGATCTAGAGAGTGAGCTAAAATTGCCCTCTACTTTGCAAGTCTAATGGGAACAAGTCATCCTCCTTGCTGTTGCTTGGGTTCTTTTGTTTATCTACTCAATTCAAAGACTGACTCAATTTCCCAGAAGGGATGGGGGAGTTATTATGGCAATACTCGTGAAGACAGAAATTCTAGCTATATGGGTAGTCTTCATGGTGATTACAGAGTGGCCAGGCCTCTCTAAGACGAGAATAACCTTTGGGAATAGGAGGTCATGCAGAGCCCAGTGAAACTCTGGCACCTCTATCTTTATCTTCTGCTCTGCTCTACCTTATGATTTCTACTTATGCGTAGTTTCTAATGCCTGATAGCTAATGAGCCTGCACTCTACCTTGTTCTCTCTGTGAATCGTTCAGTTTTTATAATGCCTATGAACTAACTTTATCTTCAGTATTTCCAGTTCACATGGCCAAGTTTAAGAATATGACTGGTCCATTTCATCACTTTTATTCTTTGGGAAAGCACTCCCTGCTGACTCATAGGCCAACTCTTCCTACTCTATTCAGTCCTGGGATTAAATGTCCTTTCCTGGACCAATCAGCTGTGGTCAGGAGGCCAGGTCAAATGGAAAGAACATTCTAGGGCCAGGCTCTAAGAGTATGGGGGCTATTGTTCTAGACATGTTCTGAAGTCTGGCTTGTGCCTTCTAACATTTAGTCATAAGGCTTTTGGATTTAGGCTTTAAATGAGTGAGTATATTATGAAAAATTATAAATTAACTTTCTTTCTTTAAATTTACAAGGCAGTTTACAGTCCCATATTATTCTACTCTTTTGGATATGTCTGTCATATTTCTATCTTTACTTCTGTATCTAAACAAAATGATAATAAATATTCACATCTATCCAGAAGCTCTTTCTATATTAATTTCCTTAGGATGTTGAGAATGTGATACACATTATAATGCTTTCCCTACCTGATGAGTAATATACCCTTTTTCTTTCACCCTTAGCATTTCAATTACATTTTACCATTACAAGCTTTGTACTGAGAATGTATGCAGATGTGTCACAATGAAGATAACCGGGATTCAAATGAGAGTACTTAATAACCATCTCAGTGTTATCTAGAACACTAACAAGGATATCAAACTCAGCTCTTACAAATATCAATAATAAGAATCTTGGCCAAATCAATGTTAACGTCATTTTTTTACTTGGAAAAACATGGAGCACACAATTATGTAGGCTAAAAAAATCAATAACTTGACTCATCCTTAAAAGTAAGATAATACATTAAAAGGATGATTTCAAGTATTGTTCATTTAGAAAATTTCTATGGAAAGATTAAATTTTACCTCGAGACTTGTGACCAGCAGCACACATTACAACATGGGGGACTGGTGTTAGAAGAGCAGTTTGTGGCTATGAAACAGATCAAAACTAACTAGCCATTAGGGAATGGAACCCGTGACCTTGATCTCATTAGTACCAGGCTAAAACCAACCGAAGGAGCTATAAACTGATAACATTCTGATACCTAGCAGATGGATGGATTTTCACTGCTTAAAATTCCTTTCTTGGTTCCATATTATTTGTACCAAAATGTGACAGTATTCCTGTTCTGTGGGAAAGATGGGCCAGGACATGGCTTTCAAAGAGGCCCAGGAATCAATTACTCTATTTTCTTTGTCTAACTAGTGAAAGAATTGAAGCCCTGAAATGTGAGGTGACCTGCCTAATGGTTCCCAGCGGGTGGTGGCAGAACTGGATTAGAACGCAAATCTCTTGGACTTCCCTCCAATTTCAGTTTGTGAGGGACTGGCCCATGAAGGAGGTCATCCTTGAACTGTTCCAGGCCAGGAAGAGTGAGTCCTGTCAATGCAGGACAAGCTTAGTGTTAGGAAAAGGGAGTTTAGGTTTCTAAATTGAAGTTCACACAGAGTAGAGGTAAGAGAATGGAGTAGAGTGAGAGAGGTTTTATTTATTCTTACTTTTTAAAACGTTTTATTTAAATTCAATTTAGTTAACATATAGTGTATCATTAGTTTCAGGGGTTGAATTAATGATTCATCAGTTGCATACAACACCCAGTGCTCATCACAACAAATGCCCCCCTTTAATGCCCGTCACCCAATCCCCCAACCCCCCACCCCCACCCCTCTAGCAACCCTCAGTTCCTTTCCTATGGTTAAGAGTCCAGTGAGAGAGGTTTTCAATGACCTACACTGGGAGGTGACAGGAAGCCTCCAAAAGTCTCTGAAGAACGAACGTTGTGATTTCTTTAAAATATTTTCCGTGTAAAATAATTTTAGCTTCAGAATATTTAGGAATGGAGTAATCTGAAGTCATTTTGGGGGAAGAAGTTTGGGCTTAAGTAAATCAATACACAGAATAACAAAGGAATGCGCTAATACTTTCATTTGAGGTGTCAAGGAAATTGAAATCTCATCTGAAGGATGGATTTGGTATGTAGAAGTCAGGGGGTAGAGCAGGGTGGGATGGGAAGCCGGGAGTGGTGGAGAGTGATGAGATTAAGTGAGGCTGGGAAGAAGGGATTCATGATGAATTATTAAGCAGTGACTAAATGGTGGAAGGGTGAAGGCACAGCAAAGAAGCTTCTACTAGGATATTACCATTTAGGGACCAGATGGAGAGAGGTCCTGTAAATAGTAGCAGTTTACCTGAAGAATACCACAGTATTATCTAGATTCTAAAGCTGCATTCTGCCTTTGTCTCAAGTGGTGGCACTGACAGGTTCTCTGTAGAAAAATGCGGCAGCGGTCTTACTTTTACATGTGAGTACCTTCAAAATATCTCCTACCCTGAACCACATCTTGGGAACAACTGAGATGAAATCTCTGGAGGAGAAAGGCAATGTATTCCAGAGAGCCTCAACTCATCTTTATTTTTGTTAGTGGACCTCAGTAAGTGCACAGGTCCCAGGCAAGCCTTGCTCTCCAAACCCTCAGACTTCTTCTGATTGGATCATTTTTCCCAGAGGAAAAGTGGAACAGCACACCAGGGATGGTTGTCCTTCAAGAATCAGCTTAGCTATGACTTTTTCAGGAAAACCCGCCCTCATTGCCATAGGTGTTTCTCCACCGTCCTTGCTCTGCATACCCTACTATGACACACCACACTGTCATGCAATGCCCAGTTCGCCGGCCTCTCTCTTGCCAGACTGAATTCCTTGTGGCCTAGTTTGTGTCTGCTGTAATTCCTTAGCACCTTGCAGAGTGCTCAGCACAAGTAGGCCATTCATATAAGTTTACAGACTTTGAACCAACATCTCTGAAAATATATGTGAAACAGAAATACCATGCAGAAGTTACCTAGAGAGAGTAAATCTAAAATGGATTTTTAGAAAGAAAAATCTAAAATTTAAGGGGTTTTTTTTGGTGATTTGGTCTTAGTTTTGCCCGTAGTTCATGGCCTTTCTTTTCTGCTCCTCCTATAATCTGCCTTTGGCCATTTCACTGCTTATTATTCAAGGGCTAAGGGGAAAAGGAGAGGAGCTGAAATTCAGATCAATTAGGCTGTTTGGGAGCCACTCTGAAAAGGGTTGGATGTAGTGGGTGAAATCAATAGTTAACTGGCGGTCTGAGATTATCTATAGCTCTCACTAACCCAGCCTGCTCCACTTCGCACCCCTAAACCAATGGCTGCCCAATGTGTGAGCATATTTTATAAGCTCATTTCAGCTTCATGGGTTCGTTCCTTTGTTCTTGAGTACATGGCAAGCCACATGTCCTGATTTTTGGTTTGGAGAATTTGGTCACTATACCAATAGAAGAAATTGTGAGGTGGTCAGATTCTCTAGGGTAATTTCATGCTCCTAAAGGAAGAAATTAACAGTTTATTTTCTGAAACTGGTTCAAGGAACATTCCTTAAGTAAAAAAAAAAAAAAAAAAAAAAAAATCAATCAAGAAATAATATTACTTACATTTTGAAGAAGGGATTTTTAATACAGTATATCCATCTGTGATGTATTTAAATTCTAGGCCTCGGGCAGCAATTTTGGAAAAAAAAAGGCCTCCTTCACCTTTTAGGAGATGCAAAATAAATAGTCCACTCTGAGAGCCAGAGACTTTCCCTTACTTTCCCACCCCTACAAAATATAAGACTTGCTTCTGCTATTCTGGAAATCACACGTGCTACTCCTTTTTTCCCTCCAACTGTAAACTGTCATTGACATTACAATGTTTATCACAACTTCAATTACAGAAATTATTTTGTAATACATGTATCTAGTAGAAGTGAGCTGCCCAAAAGGAGGCCTGCAGTCAATAAGTGGAAGGCTGTCAATACTGAAATACAATACTCTCTCTCTTGATCTAGTTTTGACGCCTTAACAAAGACAGGTTTTGCTATTTAGGACGGCTCAGCCATCTTAACTGGTTACACGAAGAGGGTAGTCCTGGATGTGCCGATTGTCCGGGTCCAGGAACACTGATTTCTAAGTTGAACGAATCCAAACGTATTTCACAACAGAGGCCTAACACGTCGAAGCTGTCAATAAAGACCAACACTTGAGGAACCAAAAGAACACGCAAGTTTTACACGCGCACTTTACCGTGCATTCTTCCAGTCCCCAAAGGGGGGGGGGGTTCTACTGCGTAGAAGCTTAAAACTTTCTTATTTTTCATGACCTGTAGCATGCATCGAGCCTTTGGGTAGTGTTTGTATCAGACCAAGGCCCACTCTTTAATGGCTGAATGAATACATTTACAGTACATGCTGGATTAGCTGCTCTGAGAATTGCCTTAAAAAAAAAAGTAAAGTGAAAAATAGACAAAGAAATCTATAACCTGAGCAGTCTTTCATATTTGTTTTGACTGTTCTTGAACCAGCTCTGAGCCGGTGACAAGGATATTGAAAAGATGCACCTGAAACAGTATCTGCGGGCAGCTGCATTTGCCAACCGGCTTTATTGCTGCTTTCCAGCGGCGAAGGCGCAGCAGCAGTAACAGGGAAGCCAGAGCGAGCCTCCCCGGCAGCGGCGGCGGCGGCGGCGGCGGCGGCGGCGGCACCAGCACCAGCGCAGTTTCCCCTCTCCCCAGCCCTGACTCTACGCGCACATGCGCACTGCGCCCGCAGCCCTGGACCATTTGTCAGGACTACTCGTGAGACGGAGAAAAAAAAAGAGAAAATTTGGGGGTAAGAAGCGGTTGATCGGATCTAATCTCTAATTAATCAGAAGATTTGTCCGTGCAAAAGCCATTCATTTATTTTTCTGGGTGAGGATGAAAGTTAAGAGACCTATAGAGAGAAGGAAGCGCACCCTCGTCTTGTGAAACAGATCAGGGGAGGGGAAAGGACAGAAGGGGTTTCTCCCCCACTTCTCTGCGCCTCTGGGAAAGAGGAGAAAACTTAATCCCGGGGAAAAAAGTGGGCAAGTGACTCGGAAACGGCTGGAGGGGGAGTCTCTGGGCATCTCACTCTGAAGTAGTGAGTGCGAGTGTGAAAGAGGAACAAAAGAGAGAGAAAAGAGAAAGGAAAAAATGGGGGGAGGAGAGACTTGTATTTTTTTCTTTGCGCGCACACGGGGAAGGGTGTGGGGGGCCGTGCTGAAGGGAGCCGGGGCGAGGCGGCCGCGTCGGGCTCTCGCCGGCGCGCAGGCGGCGGGATGCGTGTGGGCCCCCTCCCCCGCGCCCCCCGAGCTTGTCACTTTGGTCGCTTTCATGACACCGGGCGCGGGGTGGGGGAGCGCGGCGGCGCCGGGCTCCGCCGGGGTGCGTGCCCGAGTGGGCGCCGCGGAGCTGCAGCCCGGGCGGCGAGCGCGGCCGCCGAGGCGGGGGGCGCCGGCGGGGGGCGCGGGGGCGGCCGGGGCGGCGGATCGGTGCGGCGGGAGGCGCGAGCCCCGCGCGCCGCCCCTGCGGCCCCCTCCGCCCGTGTGGCCTTTGTGCCGGGCGCGCACCGGAGAGCGAGCGAGTGAGCGAGCGAGCGCGAGAAGTACAAGTACGGGAGACCGAGGCAGTGGGAAAAGAGGCCGGGCCACTTTCTCCCCGCTCGGGCTGCGGAGAATGGACTGGTTGAATGTGCAGGCGCGTCTCCCCGGCGTGTGCTGTGTGTGTGCGCGGCGGAAAGGCCTCCCCGACTCCCACCGCGCACACGCACACTCACACGCACGCACACACTCGCGGACCCGCGGCAGGGCTCGGCGGCCGAGAGTTTGCGTTTTCTTCCTCGCCGCCTCCCCCTTCCCGACCGACTGTGTGAGAATTTCATATAGATCAGCTCCAATTTCCGCCATTTTGGGAAAGTTGCACAAAAATAAACCCTCCGGTTTATTTCTGCCCGAGGCAGGAAAGTGCTTCGGGAAGCAAGGCGGCGCGGGCCCGCCGCGGCCGTCCGCGCGGGGGAGGGCGCGGGCCGCGGGCCGGGCCGGGAGCCCGCGCCGTCGCGGCGTTCGCCCCGCTCCGTGCCGAGCCGCGCCGGCCAGGGTGCGGGCGCGGGCGTGTGTCGGGAGGCGGCGGCGGCGGCGGGCGGCGGCGGCCGCGCCGGGGCGGGCGGGCGGGGGGAGGCACGGGGCTGCTTTTCCTGCAACTTGTTTACGCCGCCCTTATATTGGGGAGGCAGAGAGGGGTCCGGGTCGGGCCGCCGCCCGCCTCGCGCCGCGTGCGTGTGCCATTCCGGAATAATGGGTTTTGCACACTCGCGTCCTGGGCCCGGCGGGCCGTCCTCGCGCCGCGGCGGCCGGGCGGGGGGAAGTAGAGGCCGGCGGGGGTGGGGATCGGGAAGCGCAGGAGCCGAGGCATCCGCCGCGCGCCCCGCGAGCTGGTGGGGGGTGGGGGGAGAGGGAGAAAAACTTGTGAGCCCTGGAGGCAGTGGGGGGGCACGGTGGCACGGGCGGGGGGAGGACGCAACTTTTGTGCTGGTGGTAAAACTTTAATTACCTTTAAAGAAAAAGGCCTTTTGATTACCTCCTCCCCCCCCCCCCTTTCTGGTCAAAGCATGGCCCACAGTGCGACCGTGAGAGAAAGTTTAAAAGCAGGCGGTTTCTTCCCCGCCTTCTGCGCGGAGGGGTGGGGGTATCTGTTTGTCCGTCTGCGCACGGAGAGAGTTGGGGGGAACGAGCCGCCCTGCGGGGTCGCGAAGACTGTAGCCCTTACCCCCCCTTCCACGGGGAGCCGAAGGTAAACGTCGCTTCAGTTTCCCTCCTCCCCGCCTTCCCCCCCACCCCGCTTCCTTTTCCTCCCCCTCCCCGCCGATTTTTTGAGGGGACCCAAAAAACGGAGTCTCTTTCCTTATGCAACTTCCTCGGGCGCTGTGAGCACGGCCCTTCCCCCTCCCTGCATCCCTTGGCCCGCTCCTTTCCCACCTCGGGTCCACCGCCAGAAAAATGCATTAGAAATCATTCAAAGTCTACAGAAACAAAAATAGATTTTTTAATTGTTCTAAGTTTACGTTAAGGGAAACTGAGATGAGAAATAAGATTTTGGGCGGGGGGGGCGGACGACGGCTAGGCGAGTGCGTCGAATTTTAATTTTGATTTTCCTAGAGCGTTGTTTGTGATATCTTTATTGGTTTGGGGAGCCCGAGAGTCTCTGTACTGGCTAGTTCGGTCGCGTGGATTTTTGCGCAAGTTTTTAGAAAAACACTGACTCGAGTAGAGCATTTCTCCGGAAAGTTTCAAGTGCAGCAAAATAGCGAACATGCAAAACTGGCCAAGGGGAGACCTCTAGTGGTTAAACGCATCTTTAAGTTCGGAAGGCCGAGAGCAAAGTTTGGCCTTTGCTTGTAGCTACGTAGTCTGTTCAGACGTGGAAGTAATTAGACGACCTGAGCGAGCAGCCAGATGTTGTGTGAATGGATGCCGATCAGAAATAGAAGGTTTAGTAAATTGGAGAGCAGATAAGTTCTGACGACCCAGAGCCTGTAGCTTCGATCCCTCTTCATTTGTATGGGAAAGACACTTTGCTTTTAGTCGGGGATTTGAGATGGGTCCCTTACTGGGTTAGAAACAGTTTGTCTTTGTATTTATCATTGTCTTTATCTTTAATCAGTCAGGAGTCACAGCAGGTCGTTTCATTTTGAATGTTAATAAAAATACAAAGTGTTTAAAAATTCGAAAAAGAAAAAGACCTTTGGTTGAAATGTGTCTTTTATATAAGCTGATCATTTTATTCTCTAATAAATAAAAGGCTGGTATTTAGTTTCTTAACTGTGCAGTTATATATAGTCATAAAATAAGTGGTCCCTTTTAGTCCTAAGAGTATAATTTTGTTTCACTGGTTAAGACATTATTTCTGAATACTTCAAGTTGTGATTTAAACATTTACATACATGGGAAAAAACTGCTTACATAATACCTATTCATTGGCCAGTGTGTGTTCTGCAAAGTAACTTTAATATTAAAGCCAAAAGCACTGAGAAAAATTAAAATTGAATCAAATGATCCCTGTAACTTTTCACCTGCTGGTCATACAAAGGGGGACTCTTTAATTTAGGAATTTAGGATAAGGGAATGGTAGGAATGATAAAATCCATTTCATCTTATCCAGAACTAGTTTATTTTATTTTTAATATACTGACTGGTATTGTGTAAAATTATGCAGTAAGTCAATGATTCAAACTTTAAACATATTTATTGTGGACTTGAAGGCTTCTTTTTTATGACAATGCATTGATTTTATTTTTCCTCTCTTTCAATTAGTGCTGGACCTTTAGGGGAAGTCTTGGAGGTGGACAGCAATCCTACAAGACCACTGGAGAGTTATATCTTCACTGCCATTAGGTAAGATTTGCTTGTTGAAACAAATTGCTTGGTATTTTTGCAAATGTTAAAAGCTGCACTTTGGGATCAGGAAGGAGAATGTGGGACGGGGTTGGCAGAAAAGCATCATTTTGTAGGGGCTGCTTTCAATGCATGAAAGTCTTGAGGTGAAGTGTGATTGAGGCTCAAGTAAAACATTAGGAAAAGTTTGGAGATTGTCCTGGATAATTTTTTGACTGGCTCTTTTACTAGATTCTTAATTTGTGTTTCAGTTGTACCTGTTTTCTACTGAAAGTAAATAGTTTTATTCTTTGGAATTGAAAAAAATGGGAAAACTAGAACAAAGCACTTGTAAGTTAATGTAACTGTTGTAATACAGTGATATGGAAGATTCTGGAATTTGTTAAAATTTTGTAGGTGAAATTTACAACAAGAGCTTTGGGGCATTTAAGTGATTTAACTTTTGTGGCTTAAATCCAGTGTGGGACCACTTGTGCCAAATCTCATGTCAAAGGGCTGTAGTGATTTTCCAGCATGTTAGCATAGATTTGTCAACTTTTGAGCATATCTACACAGAGAATATAGCTGTTGTCTAGTAAGATCCCTTTGGTAATTTTGGAGGGTGCTTGCTGGTTTATCTCTAGTAATTCAGGGCCTATTTTAAGGACAAAGGTTGTTCTCAGGCAAAGAGGGCAGCCCTCTGTAGGTAAAACATCAAAGTATATTTGTACTACTCTAGTGCTTTCTATTTATACCTCCACGCCCCTCCCCCCTTAATTTTTTTCCTCTCCTTTTTTGCTTCTTTTCATTTGGTCCGTCTTAAGTATTAAAGGAATTGCTAATTCTTGTTCAGCAAAAACAAATAAAATCAATTAGTTCTACCTTTTATGAGTAGGACTAATAATCCTCATTGGGCTCTCTTAGAACCAGGATAGGTATGACCTAGATGTCAACACTGAATAATTACTGATGTAAAAATGATTGTTAACAGGAGTTCGTTGTCATTTTCTGCTTGTGGATGGTCTTGAATGGTGTAATTAGCAAAGTGAATAGATGGGGTCCAGGTGGAGGATGCAACAAAGACAGTGGGGTGAGAATGGCTGCAAGAAGGTCATGCAGACAGAAGTGGGGTGCAAGCAGATAGAACGTGTTTCCTAGGATGCTGAGTTTCATGTTTAGACATGCTGAGTGGAAGGCAGCGACTATTTTTTTTCGCTTGGGGAATCACTGTGGCTGTGGATAGAGTCCTAGAGTGGGGATCAGAAGACAGTTTGGCCTCTAAATGTATCACATTGTATCAGTCACTTTTCCTCTTTCAGCCTAGATTTCTCCATCTGGAAAATGGGGGCAACAGTGCTTGCCTCACTTCCTTTGTTGAAAGGATAAAATAAAATAAGGTTTTGAGAACTATAAAGACTTATTCAAATGTTTGGTAGTCATATTACCATTTTACCTTAGTCAGGTTTTGTGAAGGGCAGGAAGTAGGTTGTAAAGGGCAGAACAGAGTGTTTTAAATCCTGGCTAAAATTATGACATTGGTTTCTGGTATATATATTATGTGGACTTGTCATGATACTTCTAGGGGATATTTCTTCCTTTAGAAAAAAAAGTAGTTTATCTTTAATAGCATTGGCTCATTGCAGGAAGGGACCATGTTTTAACATGATGCTGAATAGAAACTGAAATTTATTTATCCCAATCTAGTCATTTAATAGGTAGGAGTAAGTGAAATAAATCAAATTTAAAGTGATGCCTAATTGTGGAAATGGGAGGGTAGTGAAAGTAGAAGGGTTGGTGAGAGGGGAATTCGTGTGCTGTAATTAATATTTTAGTTGTGTGAGTCTGCTGGGAAATGAGCATGAGAAAATAGGTAACTGGGGTAGTAAGATTTATACTCTAGGGGTCAGAAAATGGGTCCTGCAAATGACTGTGGATTTAGGGAAAGGTCCATGCAGGGCTTCCCCCCGCCCCCCACTTATGTTTTCTAGACCCCTTTGCTAACTTTATTCTAATTATAACCAACTGCCTATTATCTAGATAGAAAAAAATCACAAGTACTGTCTGTTACCATTCTCAATGTGCTGATACTGAACTTGACAAATCCTGACAAGTTTTAGTTTTAGTTCATCTCTCTTCTTTTGTAGATTATCCAATCAATGTTCTAAGAATTCAAAAACCCAGTAGTGGAGGGAAGAAGAAATATGTGTCCTGTTAAATTAGTCCTTGAGTAATTGAGGGTTGCTTCTTGAATAGTTTCCCCTGGTTTGTTTGGTAGTTTATTTCCAAGAAATCTATTCCAACCAAGGCTTTTTGTGGCAGATATAGTTAAGATAGGAAATTTATAAGAGAAGTTACTTTATGTGGTATGGGACAAGGCTACCCTTGGGGTCGGAGGATGGGTAACCTGGTGATCCCTCTTGCAGTGTTTCTACTAGTTAACTAGTTTTTATTGAGCTCTTATAGTGCTGAACACCAAAAGACTAGGTCTTTGCCTTTGAGTTCTCTAGACCCTAACCCCAGGAGTGGACACAACTCTGAGCTCTGTTAAGAAGAATATAGCAGCTGTACTTGGTACCAGTAGGAAAGAACAAGGGACCCAGCACTCTTGGGAACCAGTGAGGCAGGACACAGATTCCTGGGTTGACTGAGCAGAATGATGCCATATAATCGTATATACATGGCACAATATTCCATCCCTTTCGGGATGCTTAGTCTTCAGAAATTAATAAGATGCTCTTTACCCACGATCATGGAATTTCTGAATTGTATATTCGGTGAGGGCGATGGGTTTGGGCAGTTCTTTTCTTCTTTGACTAGTCTGTTCACAAAGATAACTTTTCTGGTGTGGATTTCTCTACCTGCTCCCATTGAGGGACTCATTCCTCACAAGAATTTGGGGGACACTGTATTTAAAGGTATTTGGGCAACACTGTACTTAAAGAGAACTGTTTATACCTTCATATGTATGTGCATGTGTATATGACATCTTGAAATTCAGGCCATCCATAGAAAATATATTTTGTAAAGGACCTCATTATCCAATGAGAATATTCTCAGGTTGTCTCTTTAGTAAGTTAAATTATTTTACTGACGCATGAGGATATGAGTAAACAATAGTACATTATGAACTAGTTTGTACTGATTATAGCAACAGCTATGTAGCAAGTGGATGAAAGCAAAACACCAGGAAAAGGGTACCCTTGCAATGTAACTGAGTTTGATTTATGAAGTCAAATTGAGAAAGACATTTAAGAAATTTCCCCACTGATGAGACAGGGTGGTTTGGGGGAAAGAACAAGGACTTTTGAGAGGACCTTGAGTGAAGTTGGGTGATGTCGGATGAGAGAACTTCCTTAGAAGTGGACCCAGCATGGGTTACTTGGACAGTGATTGGAGGAATTATATGTGTATTATACGTAAGAGTAAAATGCTTCCTTTATTATTATTCTTCCTGTAAGCCAGTGTTTTGTGTCAGTCAACAGATATTTATTGAGCAGCTATTTTTTGGAAGTCTCAGTTGGGGAGTGCTTCCCATAATCTTCACTTAGAACAGGGTTGAATGAATGCATGAATGGGTTAGGGCTACAAAGAAAGCCGCAGACCTTGGCCTCCATATGTTCATAATTCTAGTTGAGGAAATAACCCACACCACGTACAGTACAGTGGTGATTAATAAAACAAAGCCACAGTTCGGTGCTTATGCTCTGGAAAGGAAGAGATGAACGCAGGGAGTACTGTCCTGGTACCACTGGATGTGGCCTTAAGCATATTGCTAAGGTAAGGACCTGGGAGGTGGGGCACCGTCTGCAAAATACTGCCAAGTGTTGATACATTAAGTATAATTGTATATTGAGTGCCTTCTGAATGTCAGGCATCGAGCTAGGCACTTTACATTTTTTCATTCATTCATTCATTCGTTTATGTATCCAATACTTACTTAGTGCCTTCTGTCTGCCCAGGTGCTAGTGTAGCACTGAGTATTATCTCTAATACTTTCCCTAACCTTGAGTAGTTGGTATTATTATTTCACTTTTAGAGCAAACTGGTGCTCAGAGATACTTAGTAACTTGTCTAAGTTCCTATCATGCAGTTTGAAAGGGGTAGGATCAGGGAAATTGCTACTGGCTTATGATTGTCTTGTTATGTCTTTAGGTTTCCAAGTTTCAAAAAAGTAATTCTTAGACTATTTTTAAGAAAACACATTTCCAGATTAATGTATTTGGTCTTATACTTTTGTTTATTAAGATAAGCAATAGCAAACAGGTATCAAAAAAGACAATGGGAAGAAAACTCTCTCTCTTCATTTTCCTTTCCCTTTTTTTTTCTTTTTTAAACTGAGAATTGGGAAAAAACCAATTACTGAAATATACTGAAAAGAACACCTTGGTCTGGCTCATGGCCTTGAAATGATCACAAACTGTTAAGAAAACATAACTCAGATTAGGTATGAGAATTACTGGGCTTATTTGTAAAGAGGTTTCACTTGTTCTTTGTAGGAAGAGACTAGATGAGGCAGTAAGGTTAGTTCTCAAAAAATGTAGATCAGTCAATAGAAAAGATGGGACCTAAATTTATTAAAGTGAACACAAAAGATGATGGCATTTGCTCAGAAGGCAGGATTATAAAAGGAAAGAATTAAATTGAGACATAGAGATATTGGTGGGGAGAAGCTGGGGGCAGGGCTGAGTGTAGAGTGCTGGAATCAAAATTAAAAAAAAAAGAAAACAGGAAATATGACTAATCATACATTCAACAACAGCACTATGGTGACTGTTCTACTCTTTAACCAGGAGAGTATGCTCACGCTTGCCAGATGAAGTGAAGAGTCTGTTTATTCATTGGGTGGTTCTGTGTTGCAGTGGGAGTCAGGCAGTGTCTTTGGTATATGAGTTACGGTCCATCAAGCAGAGCTTTGGTCTGACTTAGAAGGATACCACTGCATGCATTGATCATAGGGTGATAGACTGTTTCTCCTTTAATGAAGCTCTATCACCCTATAAACTTTTTTGAGCACTTACCACACGCAGGGCTGTTTTAAGATTGGACCGTAGCTTTATGTTATGTGTAATTTTGTAACATTAAACTATTTCAGAAGTAGAACATTTTGAGTAGGATTGTTCAGGGACCAAAATCATTTGATTATTTTCCCCTCGTCTGTTACACTGACTAAATCCTGAACTATGAATTGAAATTCCTAGGAGATCAATGTGGTTAGATTGTTAAGTGGTCTAAATAATTCACCCTATTGCTTTGTGTTCTTATTTGGTGGATTTGAGGCCTAGCTGTTCAATCTGTTGATAAGGAGTTTAGCTACAAATGATTATCAGGATAAAACCTATAGACTTGACTTGTGTGGGAGAAATAAAATCTGGTCACATCTACTTTATTAGATACAAAAGAGAAATCAAGTGTAAATTTCTTAATTTTAGCTCTATGTTCTATAAAAATACAAAGTAGAGTAAGAAAGAAGATACTACTTTTAGCTTTTAAAAATTATGAAATGAAATAAGAGAAAAGAACAAGATACTACTTTTAGTTTTTCTTTTTTGAGTTCATGCGTATTTTGCATAAGCATGGACGTATCTGTGTCAGACAGGTTCTTGTTCTTTTTATGCCCTTTGTGTCCCTTTAATGGGTGTAAAATTTCTATTATGACTCTATTAGTGTAGTAATGTTGATGATATGATAGCACTTGTCAGGATATTTTTGTTTCAAATTGAGATATCTTATACTCTGTACACTGAAAATGAACTTCCAATAAAAGCATTTGATGAGAGCATATTAAATATGCCATAGGCCTGTTAATGTCAGTTTGTGATTTCGTTTTCTATGTACATTTTTTTTTCTTGAAAGGCATTTTTCATTTTCTGTTCCTCCTTTAGAGGAAGTAAGTAGGTTAGGCCACAGAATCTCAAATAATTCATCCTTCTTACAGTAACAAGCGGGAAGGCAGGAAGTTGAGATTTTGTGAAGGTTGCTTTCGGTGGCTACCCCTTTGTGTATAATCTCCATGGCAGAAAAGGTAGCAAATCAGATAAACCGTGGCTGCATTAATAGGATCATTCTCATTAAAATATGACCAGGACATACAGGTTTTGAGAAAATATCAATAAGAAGGCACCATCCTATAACCGATTTCGTATTTAAAGGAAGCATCGGTTAGTTGCCACTGAGGCATCTACTGTATAAGGATAGATGTGGATAGAAAACCCAAATTCTGAAGAATTTGTTCTTGATGGTACTGAGATTTCATTTCTTATATTGAAATGATCTTGAGTTTTGCCTGCCTAAAATCTATGAACTTGGGCCCTGTGGGCAAAATTTTACATCTCTCCACAACGGGATCTCAATTCCAGTATGTGTGCGATTCAGAGTTCTTATCAGACGGGTGAGTAGACTATCAAAGCTCGTATCTGTCATGCTTGATTTGAAAGGAAAATTTTTCTTTGTAGCAATATGTGTTTGTTGAGAGATGCTTCAAGTGTGAGTTTAGATTTCTCTCTTATCCTTATTGAATAAGCCAGTTTAAGAGGTTTGAATTTAACTTCTTTTGATGTGTCCTCCACTGACACTTAAATAAGGAGAGTTTCTTGGAGCAGTAATGTTATGCTTCTGCCAACAAGGCAAGTAAATACTTAGCATTCTAGCTGTGAGTTAGAATTTCACTGAAGAATATGAGATCGATGGACAAATGAATCTGATCTTTTTTTTTCTGATTTCCCCCTCTCCCCGCAACTAGTCTGTTGCATTTTTCCCCTTCTCTTTTTATCCATTCATTTGATGAAGTGTATGGATACCTACAATGGGTATTCATAAGGGATAAGGAAATGAATAAATCAAGGTCCCTTTCCTCCAAAGCCTCATCTAAGTAGATGACCATGATACAATGTCAGAAGTAGTGTGATGGGGGTACAGACTGTCTCTTCCTAGTCCCTCTTCTGGTGTATCGCAGACACATACTCCAGTACTTGTAAAGAGAAGGACTCATTCTGGTCTCCTTTGGGAAGGATCCATAGCTTTCATTTCTCCTCCCGGTCTTTTGCAGGACCTGGAACCACAGTGGGTATGGGAGGAAGCTTTTATACCTCCTCAGCAAAAATCTCCATCAGGTTGCCCATGGTCTACTCTTGGGTAATCATTCAGAGATGATGTCCTTCTGACTTTTTTTGATTGTGATAACGTTCTGTTCTTTATAAGAGTGTGGCAGAACGAATCCTTATCGACCTTATATCACTTCCCCAAATTCATTTTGAAATTTTACATGTCCATGAAATCCAGAGTCTTACCAGTGTTCTTAACCTCCCATTTTTCTTTACCTTCAGCTCTAGACTCCTGGGGCATCCTTTAGGGCTTTGTGGCTCAGAGGTCTTGGCCTTTGCAGTTATCACTCGCCTGCCCTGGTGTGCTTCAGATAGTGGGCAAACTGGCGCCTGCAGGGAATGTGGACACTGGAGAGCAGTTTGATTTGTTTTCTTCGAAATAGCTGCAGCTCCATGTACGGCGGGTCTACCATGTGCAAAACACTCTTAGCATGCGTCATTTGAAAAACAAGTTTTTTACAGCTCTGTAAAGTAGATATTCCCATTCCATTTTATTGATGAAGGAGCCTAAGGCTCAAGAGAGGTTAGGTACCCTGCCCAGGATTATGCAGCAGTTTGGAAATTACGAGGCTCGGACCCAAACCCAGGTGCTCTAGCCCCGGAGCCTGTGCCTGTCACCATCACACTAGATTGGCTTCTGTGTTGGCGAAAATACAACATGCTGGGCCCTGTGGTATAGTCTGAGGGCCACTGTCTTGGGAGATGAAAGTTTGTTTCTTGGCTGGATGACCTCAATTTTCTTGCCTGTAAAATATAATCAGTCTGAAGAGGTCGTCGTGAGGGTCAAATAGGCTGCTGTTAGTGAGATCCTTTAAAATGACAACGCGTGGAGGAGACCCCTCTGCTCCGGTATGTCTGTACCCCCTTCATGTATATTAGGCTTTCTGCCTCTGGCCGGTCACCCCTTTGGAGCCTTGTGTTTGTGAGGGTGTGAGTTCTCCCCTTACAGGCTGTGTACCTCTCTGAGGTCGTGCAGGCCATCAGAGAGTCAGGCAGAATACCGTAGACAGGCCTGAGGAGTCAGAGGCCGTATCTTTCTCAGGATCACTCTCTCCAGCCTGGACTTCAAGGGCTACGGGTCCGGAGGGCATTCTCCAGTCTTAGATACCATGAATCTCAACACCGGAATGCAGGCTGGGAACTAGGTCTGAAGGTAGCATTTGTAGTTGAATCTGACGTGAAGGTGAATACATTTTATTCCTGTAAAATGCTACCCACTTTCATGTCATTTCCTGAATTTATTTTCCGTAGCTCAGCATTTTCCCAAAGGCTGGGGGTGGGGGCTGGGGGGTTGGTGAGCTCCAAGGAATTCGATGCTCTGTGATAATAGAGTCACAAGGCTAGGTGACCGTGGGAAGCCTTGGCTTGGCCAGCACTTCACAGGTCGCCGCCCTGCTGCCGATGTGCGCTGTGCGTATCCTGAAGGACCCCCAGGGTATTCCACGTCTCTTTCAACAAAAAAACTTTGTCTCCCAGGCCACGAATCAATGGTCTCCTGAAGGTTGTGTTTTCCGGAACAGACTGGGAAATGTTGCCCTGGCCTTTCATCTAGTTTCGTTTCAGAGCCTTAGCCTGGCCTGCAGTGTGTAGTCAGACCAGCATGGAGGCAGAGAGAGCCTGGCCTTCGGGCCCCTCTCCCTCCCGGGGCGGCAAATCCTTCTCCATCACTTTGGAGGTATTGTCCTATCAAGAAAGGTAATGGTCAAGGGAAACAAAAGCAAAAGTAAACTGTTGGGACTACACCAGATAAAAAGCTTTTACACAGAAAAGGAAACCATTAACAAAACAGAAAGACATCCTACTGAACAGGAGGAGATATTTACAAATGATATATCCAAAAAGGGGTTAATATCCAAAGTATATAAAGAACTTAGACAACACAACACCAAAAAAAAAAAAAAAAAAAATCCAATTAAAAGATGGGCAGAAGACTTGAATAGACATTTTTCCAAAGCAGATCTGCACATGGCCAACAGACAAATGAAAGATGCTTGACATCACTAACCATCCAGGAAATGCAAATCAAAACCATGGTGAGATAGCAGCGCATACCAGTCAGAATGGGTAGTATAAAAAAGACAAGAAATCACAAGTGTTGGAGAGCACATAGAGTAAAGGCAACCCTTGTGCGCTGTTGGCGGGAATGCAATTTGGTGCTGCCACCATGGAAAATAGTATGGCAGTTCCTCAAAAAAATTAAAAAATAGAAATGCTGTATGATCCAGTAATTCCACTACCAGGTATTTACTTAAAGAAAAAAATATATTAATTTGAAAAGATGTGTGCACCCCTGTGTTTATTGTGGCATTACTTATAATAGCCAAACTATGGAAACAGCCCAAGTGTCTACCCATAGATGAATGGATAAAGATGTGACACACACACACACACACACACACACACACACACACGCAATGGAATATTACTCAGCCATAAGAAAGAATGAGATCTTGCCATCAGCAACAACATGGATGGACCTAGAGGGTATTAGGCTAAGTGAAACAAGTCAGATAGTGAAAGACAGAAACCACATGATTTCACTTGTATGTGGAATCTAAAAAACAAACCAAATGAACAAATAAAAAAACAGACTCTCAAGTATAGAGAACAAACTGCTAATTGCCAAAGGGGAGGAGAGAGGGAGCAAGAGCAGAATAGGTGAAGAGGATTAAGAGGTATAAAAAAGAACTAGTAGTATTTTCTGGAGCTATGTAAATATGACATACTATTAGCAATAAAATACCTGCTTTTATGGAGTGATCTTGAGTCTTGTGGTATTTAGATTTTGAACAGGTGGCCTGCCATAAGAGATAATACAGAAATACAATTAAATGAGAGAAACAAGTCACTGTCTAATTTTTTTAAGGTTACTTGAGCAGCTTTTGTGAACTCGAATAATTGTTAAACCAGATAATTATAATAAAAAGCTAATGTTTTGTTGACTGCTTGCTATGTGATAGGCACTAGGCGAAGGTTTCATCTGATTACCTCATGGAATCGTCACCATTGCCCAATGAAGAAAGGTTCCATATGCCACAGCCACACCTTGTAGGTGGGGAATTGAGACTTCCAGAGAGTAACTGGTCTGAGGTTACTGAATAGGCAGTTGTCAGATTTTGCAAAATGAAATGAAGAGGAGGAAGGGAGGGAAGTGGTTGAGGAAAGGGCGAGGGACAGAAGGGGGAACTGGTGAGCTCGGGGCAGGTTTTGAGGATGATCCATGAAATATTTAATTTGTGCCTGTGACAGGATGACCAGGAGCAGGGTGGCTGGGGATAGGGAGGCTCCGAGCAGTTTTATAAGCCACATTAAGAAGGTGGTTAGCAGTGAAGAGAGGCTTTTTAGGTGATGTTACTGAATAACGACATTAGGACTTTTTGTAGGTCACAGTGTGCCAGAGAGCGCATTCGGTTAGCGACTGAGGATTTCTACAAAGTAAACAGAAAAGCTTCAGTTGATGGTATTAAAGTGGGCAGCATAGCAACAAGGCATTGGATTCGCAAGGTGGAGATTGGCTTTCCCCAGTGATACATGCTGCTCTGTGTCTCCTTGCTGTCTATCTTCTGCATAGCTGGCATTTTTGTTTGGTTTGTGATGATGATTTTAGGGTTAGCATTCCTGACTCTTTACAAAAGATAGGTGGTCCTTTTAACCCAAACTGATTAAAACCAGGTGCTGATATCTCAGTTCCGTCATCTGAGTGACAGAATTTTAATCCGATTCTGCTTTTGAGGTGATGTTCATCCCCATTTTATAACTACTCCCAACTCCTAGCCATATCCTCTCCGTACCTTATTTTTGAAGAACGCACCTGTTAACTCTAAAGCTATAAAATGTAACTCCAAAAAAGCAACTGTAAGAGTATTAAAACTATTTAACTGTTCTTATAGTGAACATTAACTAGCCATTCTTTTAAATATACTATTTTATTTTATTTTTTTATTTTTTAAAGATTTTTTAATTTATTTATTCGACAGAGATAGAGACAGCCAGCGAGAGAGGAAACACAAGCTGGGGGAGTGGGAGAGGAAGAAGTAGGCTCACAGCGGAGGAGCCTGATGCAGGGATCAATCCTACAATGCCGGGATCACACCCTGAGCTGAAAGCAGACGCTTAACTGCTGTGCCACCCAGGCGCCCCTAAATACACTATTTTAAAACCATGGTTTGAGCAGGAATGGCCCGGCTACAGTTAACTCCCTTTCTTAATAATCTTTATTTCTCACTTTATCTGCAGATCCAGACTTTTGGTTTATAGGCAGTGCCCATTCTTTCACTTGATTTTGAGCATCCTGGAGTGGGTGGCTTACCTCCCAGGGGACTCTTGTCTTCATCTCAGCGCTAGGTGGGTTCTTCACGCTGACCCCCCTGTAGGAGCTCCGCACTGGGGGAGGCCATGGCCCTCCCTCCAGCCACCACTTGTTTTATCCTCTGGGTGGCAGATATGAATGAAGGGATTGTATGAAGGGGGGATTATGAAGGACACACAAACTCTGCTTATCTCTAGTCAAAATAAGATAACGGTAGATTCTTGACATTTGTGAAGGATATATCCCAAGGCAATCGCTAGTTCTCAACGTGAAAAAAAAAATCATTGTAACACACAATTCCTTCCTTCAGATTACTAAAGTATAACTGAAAAATGTAAATGATCTCTCTAGACCTTAACTACTTATCTTGCTTGATGAGCAATTTTTGTACTGTCTGGAGCACTTATTGAAACAAATTCACACATCTTTTCTACTTACTTCCTTTTGGAGCATTTGGTAGTTTTGTTCACACAATGTGTCTGAGTCATCATTGCATTTGACATTTCAGTCTTTAATTTATCTGAAACTTCTATTTTGTGGCGAGGGCCTAGCGCTTTCATAAACATTTCCATATTCCCCTCATTCTGTCATCAACACTAGAATCAACTAGCAGTTAATTTGTTTGTTTCATTTCTTAACAAGAAACAATGTTTTATCTCTTTCTTTACGGTGGCCATAGACTTTAAGACTAAGCGCTCTGAGTATCCAGGCACCTTGCCCTTGCCCCTCAGCTTCACGGCATGTCTCATTCAGAGTCATGTCTCTGCAAGGTAACAAATTACTGAATGTCATGGGAACTTCAGATGCCTCCCAGGAACGGTAGAAGCCGTAAATAGTCTGTGAATGCCAGCGATCTACTATGTATTTCTGATACCTGAGTTGTGGAGAAGTGAACCCTACCCTTCCTCTTCTCATCCATCTGTGGAGCTGATGCATTTGCATATAGAGTTAAATACCTACTATTTTAAAGTACCCAAGAGCTTTGGGGAAGTTGACTTCCCTTAGGGACTTCTATGCTGTAGCTTCCATTGTTGGCAGCAATCACGAACTAAATATTTTCATGGGAAGACCTGCCTTTTGTTACATGGACAATTCTAAATTGACATGAAAAAGGATTTTCAAACATATTTTTCATTATTTTTTTTTTCTTGAAAAAAAAAAAAAATTGAACAGTCAACAGGTATAAAGGAATGTCCAGAAGGCAGATTCCCTCCCATGGCTCTGTTTCAGCAAACTGTTTCCCCTTTCTGGAGGCAGCCAGTGTTAGCAGTTTCTGATGAATCCTTGCAGAAAGAATGTATGCCTATATAAGTAATACACACAGCCTTTTGTTTTATAGAAGTGGTAGCACACAGTTTTTATACCTGGCATAAAATTAGAGTATTGGTACTGTGTTGGAGCTCTTTCTGTATCAGAATGTAAAGAGCTTCCTCATTGTTTTTTATAATGGCATTAAATGCCGTATGGATGTACCGCAGTTGTCCTTAATTGATGGACTTTTGGATTATTTCCAAGTTTGTTTTTTTTTTAAGATTTTATTTATTTATTTGACAGAGATAGAGACAGCCAGCGAGAGAGGGAACACAAGCAGGGGGAGTGGGAGAGGAAGAAGCAGGCTCATAGCGGAGGAGCCCGATGTGGGGCTCGATCCCATAACGCCGGGATCACGCCCTGAGTTGAAGGCAGACGCTCAACCACTGTGCCATCCAGGTGCCCCTATTTCCAAGTTTTTGACCTTATGAACAGACCTGTAGTCAGTGAATAACATTTTACATTTTTTTCTTTTTACCTATGTGTGAGTATTAATAGAATAAATTTCTATGGGTAGAACTGCTGAGTTGGAGGATATGTCCTTGGAAATTGATCTCCAGAGAGGTTGTTTTCATTTCTAATGCCACCATCAATGCACGAGAGGGCCTGCTTCCCCATATTCTCATAACACAGGATTTTTGAATATAAGATATTAACTAATCTTCTCATTGCCTGCTGTTTCTTGAAAACTAGTGGTATATGAGGTTGAGGCTTCCAGGGATTTATTCATGTAAGAAACTGAGCAAATTCATCCATTAGATATAATGTCCCAAGGGAAAGGCAAGTTGCAAAGCTTTGGTTTGGAGGCAAAGAATGGTGAAGAGAGAGACACAGAAGGTAATTCTGAGGACAGTGTTGCATGTCATTTAACCTGTCTTCCAGCCCTTTTGTTGGAGGCTTAGGGCAAGAAGATTGTAATAAAAATGAGTAAAAGCTAGAGTGAACTGCTTCACCAAAGAAGGACTTTGGGAGTCTAACACGGACAGTAATGGTCTTTGCCTTCAGTAAAGTCACCAGCTCCTAACAGTGAGCCTCGGTAGACACACACTGGACATCAGAACCCTTGATTTTAGCCATTTCCAGTTATGATAGGAAAGCTAGTGGGAATCAAAAGATCAAAGCTGCAGTGGTGTATTTGCTGGGTGTGTGAACCCCACAGTGGTCCCTTTTGACATCAGCAGTGGCTGGAGACTGTTAGGATTTAGAAGAGGTTAAGAGGAAAATAGAGGATCTTGGCTGAGCACAGAGGACCCATCCTTAGGAAATTTCCTTAGGAAATCTCAGATCATTAACAAGAGATTGGGGATGAGATGTTCTGCAGAATGAGAAGTGCCATTTGCAACTTGCATTGTGAATGACTCTATTACCTCCCTGCTTTTTGTGGTCCGTGCAATATAGGATACACATGGGACTGTGGAATAGTGCCAGGTGATAATTAAAGAAAAAGTAAAACAAAGCATCTCTAAGTTCTTAAAAAAAAAAAAAAAAAAAAGCTTCATTCTTAGGACCCCAACTGATTGAAGTGAAAGGACTTTCTTTGTATGTATGCAAGTGCGGACACTTCTGGAGAATGAAAACAAGGGAGGAAGACTTAGGGTGTCACGAAGAGGCAGCTTCTGTTAAAATAATATTGGTTGTCGGCTGTTGTCTGATGAAGAGATGATAGAAAATGTCTTAGCCATTCAGACTTCTTGTGATAGTGCGAGTAGCCATTTGGCTTCAAAATCAGATAGTGGGAAAGACAACATGGTAAATATTTTTATCCTATCATTATATTATACAAAATATTCACACACCTTAAAGTGAAACAATGAACAGAAAATTTTTAATAAATTTTAGGTCTGTGCTTATAGATAGAGTACACTGTAAAACATTACCAGTGTTTTGTGGAAAAAAGCAAATTCTAAGGATTTCCAAAAATGTGTCGTGAGCATTTATTGCAGGTTTTGTTCAGTGCTAACTTTTATTTTTTTTATTTTTTAAGATTTTATTTATGTGACAGAGAGAGACAGACGGTGAGAGAGGGAACACAAGCAGGGGGAGTGGGAGAGGAAGAAGCAGGCTCATAGCGGAGGAGCCTGATGTGGGGCTCGATCCCAGAATGCTGGGATCACGCCCTGAGCCGAAGGCAGACGCTTAACGACTACGCCACCCAGGCGGCCCCATGTTCAGTGCTAACTTTTAGATTTCCCCTGCTTTCTATTCCTTCTCCTAGTCACAGACAGGATTTTGCTGTTGTGAATTTTACGCATTTATGTTTTTTTAAGTTTTTAAGACTAGAATTCTATTTCTGTTGTAAATGTGTCTTAATGACACTTTGTTAATAAGCATATATTTGGTGGTATTTTATTAAAAGGATGCACATTGCACTGATATACATAAATCAAGAACTTCCACCCTAGTAAATTGGTTTCTGGATTTGTCGTGTCTAAGGAGTAAGTTAGGGAAAAAGTAAGTTTAGCCAGATTCTTAGAGGTGCGACAAGACAAGACAATGGTTGAGAAAAAAGCCCAGGGTTGAAATCAGACTGACCTGGTTTCAGATCTTGGCTATGCCACCAGATATGGTTTTGGGTGAATTACTGAAGTCTGCAACTCATCTTCAGTGTAGACTGGAGGGATTTTAGAACCCAACTTTTTGTGAGAAAGAAATAAATGAAAAGATGTATGTAAATTGCTGCTTTGAGTCCTTTTCTAGAAGAAGGTGAGATTGAATTAATAAATTAAAAAGTATTCGTATTATGTCTGACACTGAGTACTTGGTGAATAAATGCTATTGTAATTAGAGAAAGAACAGTAAAACTTTTATTTTCCATGGATCACTCAGGTTTTACCCAGTTTATCCACCAGGGGGAAAATTATGCTGTCACTCTACTGCCTATCAAGAAAAAGTTGCCACTCCTACCAGGCTTAATAGGGAAGTTGATTTTGTTGCTGATCTCTATTCAGTGAGGTAGGAGTTGGAGAGAACTTAAGCACAAGTCCTAATTCACTTAACATCCTCACTGTTTCTTAGATTCATCTTCCTCAGGCCTTCACATCTTAGTTCCTGTTTTAAGAGTTAAGTCCTAATGATAGTGAAATCTGGTACTTCTTCAGATTCAGAGTGTATGAATTTTGAAATGATCAGAAATAGACTTAATATGTAATGTTTGACATTTTCTCATTTAAAAGGGACAAAGGAAGAAAGAGTATGGAGGCATCTAATAAACTTCAACAAAAGCTAGCTATAATTCAAAGAAACACAGGTTTTTTTCTATTGACTATTTAACAATAAATGTGTATTATGTATCTAAAGAGACTGCACTTAAAATATATTTCTATTATAGAATTTTTCAAGCACTTCTAAACCTAAGATACAGTACAATAAACTGCTGTGGACCCTTCAGGCTTCTTGAGAATTACCAGCATGTTGCCTGTTCATTTCACCACTTCACCCTCTTGACTAATTGATAGCAAATTCCTAACTTAATCATTCCGTCTGTCAATTTCAGTTGACAAGGATGAAGTCCCCTTTTGAAAGTATATGCCATCATCATCCCTCCAGAAAAATCAGCATTTTTGTACATCATCAAATAGCTGGGTGGCATTCATGCTTCCCTTCCTGTCTAATCTTCATCATCGTCTTTAAGAAATAGTTTAAATCAGTGTCCGAACAAGAGCTATGAACTATGATATTGTGATTTATTAATATGTCTCTTAAATCTCTTAATCTAAATTTCAGATTTCCTCTTCCATGTATTTGTTTTACTCCTGGCCTTGTGCGTGTGTATGTGTCTGTGTGGCAGAAAGCCAAGTTTTTATCCTCTACAGCCGTGGCTCTCAAGTCTCTCTGACACTCTTAAGAATGATTGAAAACCCCAAAGAGCTATTGTTTGTATGGGTTATATCTATTAATATTTCCTGTATTCAGAATTAAAATAGATAATTTAAACTACTTACTTAAAATAACAGTAGCAAACCCATTACATTAATATATGTCTGCACAGTTTTAGTGAAACATAATCATAGTTTCCATAATGGAAACATGAGAGAAGTGGCACTGTTTTACATTTTTGAAAATCTCTTTAATGTCTGGCTTAGTAGAGGATAGCTGGATTTTCATATCAGCTTCTGCATTTAATCTGTTGTAATATGTTGTTTTGGTTGAAGTGTATGAAGAAAATCTGCTTCACACAGATGTGGGTTTGGAAAGGGGGAGGAGTATTTTAAGCTTTTTCATTTGATGGTGGACATTCTTCTGTGATACTACACCAAAAGTTGACAAGTGGTAGTTTCTTAAAGGTAAGTTGTAGTAGTGAGCAATTTGAAAGCCCGATGTTGAACTTTTCGTACTATGTTACATTAAAATCCATTGGTCTGTCATGCACTTGAATGGATCCTTTCCACGCATAATTTTGTGACATCAAGCATGGTTATTTGGAAAATACTGCTTCACTGAGTTATGCAAATCTCCCAAATGTTGACATATGTCAAATATAAAATATTTGAAAAATCCTATTCACGAATATCATCACGCATTTCCTTAGAAGAATATTTAGCTGTTGGGAAGCTGTCAAGAAGCTCATGGTGGTAGATACACGTTTTCCAAAATCATGGTTTTCCCTTGAATGCTGAAATCGTGTCTTCAGTAACAAATGCCGTCAGTGTTTCCCTTGACGTTGACAGGCTCACTTCATTTATTTTTGACAAAATATTTGCCAGATATCCAAACCTGAATGAACATAGTTTGTTAAATACATGGTCTTCCATGGAAGAAGCAGCTTGTTCTTCGTGCGTCTCAAACAGTACACAGGTGCTTTTCCTTGGTCCTTTGACACACCCAGGCGCTTTATGTGTGCTTCCCCTTTCATCACATAGAATAGTAGAAAGATGTGTATTCAAATATCAAGACTTAATGAAAGTTGTTTCTTGACTTCATCAAGGATGATCTCTAGAAACTGGCATTTCCTGGAAGTACATGGCGGTAAAGGAGGCGACGACTACTCCTACGTCGGGCACCCCGACTGTTTGCCCACTGTTGCTTGTGTACCATCAGTGCAGATGTCAACATCGCGAAGAAAGTGAATAATGTGTTAGTATTTTTATGAAAATAGTTTTGACTTGTTGGGCCTTTTGCAAGCGTCTCAGGTCCTCCCGGGGTCTGTGAACCACACTTTGAGAATTGTTAAGTGTTTCTGACAGTCTGAATTTTACTCCCTTTATTTTTATGGTGTGATCTAACATGTCTCTTTGTCTCTGGTATTTCCTGTAAATAGACTTGATCAGATTAGGTTTGGTTTTGTTTTTTCTTGGCAAGACAACTTCCTAGGTGGTGTTAGGTTTGTATTCTTAGTGGTCATCGATGGCCATTGCCAAAGCCATTCATTTATCGAGGATTGAAAATGCTAATGTTTCAGTTCTGTCATTCCTTCTTTATTTATTAGCAGGAACTCTTTCTAAACTGAAACTTCCTCTCACCAATGATTTGGCTACCCTGAGGTACAGTTCGCATGGGTCTCATGCAGTGTAGACAGGATAAATCCTTGTTTCTTTTTCCAGATAATGAATTGGTTCCCTTGTAGTCTTTAGAGGTGATCAATGAGGTGTTCTTGGTTTGTTTGTTTTCAATATCAGTATGAACTCATGGATTTAAACTTACTTGATGTGTTTCAGTTCATTGCAGGAGCAGTTTGGCCAGCAGGAGCCTCTTCGAGCTGGCTTCTGAGTTCTTTTGCTATGACCTCTGTTGTCTTTGATAGCTTCCTTGCTTTTTCTTGACCAGTTCCAGACTCATCTTGCCCATCTGCTGCTGAGCAGAAATCAGCCCCTTCCCTGGGAAGAACTCAGAGAAGTGGTGTGTAGAGACCACAGTCCGAGCACTTGGCTGCTCATTACTGATAGTTGGTGGTTGTTTCTAGATTTTGTCAGTGGGCAAAGCTAGAAACTATGCATATTTTTTAAAGATTAAAGTGCATCATGAATTCATACTGATACTTCTATTCATCTTTCATTGCTTATCAATGTCACCAACATAATTACTTACTTTCTTAAATCCCATACCACATAGACAACAGTCTCGGAATAACAATATCAATGTGACCGCTAACAATGTGATTATGGAAAACTGTTTTGCAGTTTTTAAAAAAATGCAAATTAAAAGCATTATCACAGTTAGTTAGCTGACTTGGTTATCTTAACATAGCCTTATTATAGTGTTTGCTGTATATTTTAAGACCACTTCCCTATTTTCCAGAGCATCAAATTGACAGATATCTCAACTGAATTAAATTAATCAATTTACTGAAAGAATCGGTCACACTGTGAATTCATTGAATTGATAGAGCAAACTTAATTGACAAGTTTAGTGTAGATGACAGTCCTAATGGACTAGAATTTTCTTGTTCTTTTTTATTATCTAAATGGCTTCATTTTGTTTATTAACATCTAATATTAATTCGGTCCTTTACTTGTACCCACTCACCTTTTCAATATCTTAAAGGAACAACAACAAAAAAACCACTTAGTGGGCAAGAAATTCTATTTATTTGTATCATGATTTTTTGTTTTAAACGAATATGCTATGAAACAATTCCTTTTTAAGAATAGAAAAATTGACAATTTTTAATGTATAAATTTTAGTAATATTTTTTCGTCTGTAATTTACTAGGAATTGCACGAGAAAAAATGGTATTTTTGAAGCATTTATTTCTAGATCTGTGGATAAGGGATTTGTAATCAAGGAAATTATGTAATTATGGGAAACCGAGGTAATGACCACTCAAATAAAAACTGATTTGTATGTAGAATATTTAATGATATGCCCTTTTCCCCCTTCCAGGTTCAAAAAGAAATCATGACGGAATCTGCCTCCAGCGCAAGCGGTCAAGAGTTTGATGTATTCAGTGTTATGGACTGGAAAGATGGAGTAGGCACATTACCAGGAAGTGACTTAAAGGTAAGCTGTCTTTATTAAAGACAGCTCTCTCTGTGTGTGCATCTGTGTGTGTTTATTAAAATAAATTTGACTACATATGTGAAACAAGAATTAAAAGCATTAAGCATAACGCTCTAGGTTTCATATGATGCTGAGATCTCTACAGTAAAATTTCAAGACAATTTGAAATGCTGACGACTCGGCAGAAATCTTTGTCCCTTGGGGTGGTGGACGGGAATATTTTGGCAATATGTGCTTATTTTGCAGAAGTTGAATTATAGCTTCCAGAGAATCGTCCCAGGTTTGACTTTAGCATGATGGACAATAAATATGGAAATGGTAGGCTTAGAAGACCTAGCTTCCTATGTTTTGTAGTCATGAACTTTATAACTTTAAATGAATAACCACATTCCCTGTGCCCTAGTTTTCTCTTTTAGAAACTGGATAATGTTAAAATATTGAATAGACAGGGCTATTCTCCTCCCTTAAATTATTTATACTGTAAATATGGATTTTTATATAATCACTTGTTCAAAAGCTGGTCCTTCCTGTAAACCAGGTTGCTTTTCTATAGATGAGAGCTGTCTTCAGAGAGTGATGCTTCAGTCTGCTCCTTTCCTGTATGCTCACCCTGCTCCTTTTCTTAAGCCTCCCTAAACCCACTGCAGGACCACCTCTGCTGTTCTATGAAACATGGTTATGCAAGCGCTCATCGGGGAGGCCAGTCACCCCCACCTCTCATTTCTAATGTGTTTTTGCTCTAATCCTATCTCTGGGACCTTGAACCTGTCTGTGGCCTTTTAGACTTTGTGTTTGTATGTGGTCACTCAGGTGTTTGAACTCCTGATCACCCTCACTGGCTGTCAGTTGGCTTTCCTCTATAGTGCTCAGTGTTCTGGTCTATCTTGAATAGAAATTCCTGCCCCCTAATAGTAGCTTCCTGGAATCCAGTACCTTTTAGTGGCTACTTGACAAGTATCTCAGCCAAGCCCATTCTAGTTCATCCTCAGGGGTGAGATTTGGACAATCCATCATTGGAAAAATACTTAGATTTTAGTTGGGTTAGGTTGAATTAAGTGCAGTGTGCCATCGTATCAATCTATCTGAGTTTAGACTTCAGTGAAATCTGGAAAGGAGATACGGTTTTTAGTTTTAGTTCTGTATGACCTTGAACAAGTCAGTAAGTCTCTTTGAGCAAGGTTTCCTCTTTGGTGAAATAAGGAATTAAATGAATACTAAGGATTTTATCTGCTCTAACATTCTCCAAATGTTCATCTGCATTAGATATGATAGGAATCGAGTGCTGAAATTTGTGAGAAAGAAAAACTGTTCCAGATGCTCATAATGTCAGCTTCTTAGTAGCTGCATGAGCTTTGTCAAGTTATTTAAATTCCCTAAGCTTCAGAATCTTTATCTATAAAATGAGGAAATAGGATTTATGTCACAAGGTGGTTATAAGGATTGAAAAAAATAACATGTGGAAAACACTTAACAAATTGTATCTTTCCTGGCTTTGCGATATATTATGTAAGCTGCCTTTTTTTAAAATTATTATTATTGCTTTATTCTTGTATTTTCCATGTACATTTTTGTCCCTTCTCAATTGTGTTATTTTGGTGTCAGGTGGATGATGAAATTTATAACTTTTGTTCAGTTAGATTTTAAACTTTCTATCCCTGAGAAGTTTCCATCCCTAAGAAATTTAAATTGCCTGAAGGTTTTCTAAGCAATGGATTTTAGGAATTAACCTATTACTTTTATTAAGGTAATAAGGTAATTAAGCCACTTAGTGGGTATTATAATCTGGTTTATTTTATTTGACTTTTAGGCTCATCTAATTACCTGGGTAATTGCCATGTATCCAATTCACTATATGTACTGTAGACAGTTTGAAACCCCACTTCTAAAAAAAAAAATAATTAAATTTTTTTTCTACTTTATAACCATTTTTATCTGAAGAGATTCAAGGACAAGCCTGTTGAATATGTTACTTAGGATTTCTAAGTCACTTGCTCCTGATATTAATATCTGAATTGCTTAAGAGACCTGATTGAGAAATTGATTTTTCACAAAAATAAGATATTAAAAAGAACTTTGAATAGAACATGAGATTTACTCTCTGACATTGTGCCTTGTCTGTCTTACATTACTGAAGCTTCTGTTTCTTAATGGGTATATAGGCACGCAGATTTCCTCATAAACAAGGTGCTCTCCTTAGACAGCCAGCTCAGGTCAGTGCAGCCCCTGCAATCAGCTAATACACAGAAGTCAGTTTCTTATCATGGGAACAGGTTTTTATATGCTTCAGTTTATTGCCATTTTGAAAGAACGTTTCTCTGTAAAACGTTGCTGGCCAATCAAATTATGTCACTCTTCTGCTTAAAATCCTTTAGCAGTTTCCTGTCTTTCATGGCAAAGTTTATCACAGAAGTTTGTGGTGATCTGGCCCCTGCTTTCGTCCAGCTGCATCTCATCTCACTCTTCTGTGCCATCTTGTTTCCTTTCCAGCCCAACTAGCTAGTTGAAGGCTTCAAACCTTGGTCTGTTTATACCGGTTCCTGTTGCTGGAATCCCCTTGCCCCTCTTCATCCTGGACTAACCAACCTTTATATAAAACAGAGTGCAAAAACTTTTCCTTTGGGCGCAGCAGTGGGAAGAATAGAGAGCTTACTCTCTCATGAGCACTTTGCATCTTTTTATTTAATCCTTTCATTTAATTCTTTTGAGGTAGTTCCTATCACTGTTGTCAGTTTACAGATGGGAAAACAGAGGCCAAGAGTGGTTAAAGCATTTGCTCAAGGTCAAGATATTGGCAGAACTGGGTCTAAAGCTGGGCTTTTCTGATATCGAAATCAGATTCTCTTAACACTACTATACTACAGTCTAAAGAGAGGAGATGTTTTCATAACAAAAAAGATATAGGGAAAATGTTAGAGCAGTTTAGAGGTGGTATTATTTTAGCTGGAGGGTCAGGAAGGCCTTGGGAAGTAGTCGTCACGTGGTCGTCAGGTGTCTGAAAATAGGCGGACATCTGTGTGAAGACTTCTGTGGGCAGGGATAGCAGGCAAGAGAGAGAAGGGCATTCAGAGGAAGGCCTAGCCTAAGAAAGCATAGTGTTAGGGGAGAATGGCAAGTGTCCACTGGCCGTCATGGAAATATTGTAGTCATCCACAAGACATTTTTGCTTAAACGAGCTTTGGAAACGGCACCATTGCCTAATTATTCTGTAAAGTGGCAAATTAGTATTTGTAGATTAATTTCTCAGGGCCAGCCATACAAACAGGCAGGCATGATGTGGTAGTGGGAAGGTGCATGGCAGGGCTCCCTGTCCCTAAGCAATTTCTCTCTCTGAACTTCTAATTGATGTCTGAAATTTATCCACAGAGAATTATCCCTCTGGGTCATGAGGATTTAGCCATGTGGAATCCTTTAGTAAAATGCAGATACGCTCCTGAGAGCGATAGCATCTTATCTAGGAAGAATAGTTGCCACTTAACTGAGAGTCAGACCCTGCAGCAGCAATGCCGAAACCCAACTGGAAAATTCACTGTGCTCTTAGTGTGCAGTTTTGCCTTGTGATTAATGTTCAGAAGCGTGTAGTTACCAAAATCTTTGCTCTTAAAACAGATTGGTAAGTAGAACTCACATTTTCAGCATGGAAAGTAATAAAAATAGTAATCCCAGCAGCATCCTTTAATGATCTGTTATTAAAGACAGGCAAAAATCGGCAGAGGATCCTTTGCCTCTACAAGCTAAAATAAAGAAGAGAATTGAGTCAGTTGAAGGTAGCTCAAGCCAAGCCAAACAAGCAAACCTTTGCAGCCCCTTATATATTTCAGGCATGGTTGTTTTCTGACTGACCTAGATGTATCCGCTAACAGAACAGATTACAACGTCAGCTGATGTGTTTGACGTGCTTACTAAATTTCTTTTGTCAAGTTTATAATTTTGATGTTCTTGATTATGGAATGCAGCCCCTCAATAAATTTTTATGCTGCTTTTTAGATGTCTCGGTTAAAAGAACTAATAACGTTGAAAAAAGAAATAAGAGGGATTATTTCAAGTTTCCATGGCTCTAAAACCATTCATAAAAGTATTACCCATTTCAGAACCTGAGTGTTTTATTGGGGGGAAAAAATGTTAGGGAATGTGTCAGTCTTTCTGGAATTCCAGTAATGCTGGCAGCACCAAACAGGCTATGTTGTCCAGCGTTTTCTACAATAGTAACAATGTGAAAGACAGTAAATCCACATTGAGAAGCCAGAAAAAAAAAAAAAATTAATCCCTATGTCTTTTTGCATATGATAGGGTACTTTGAAAACACTTGGAGGTTAATTTTTGAGATAAAGTAACTTTGGTTAGGGTAGATGTTCTTTACTTTTGCAGGGTTATAGGATGCCTTTGAGAATATGATGGAACTTATGAACCTGATCCCCAGAAATATGTATGTGCCCATGACATAATTTTGCATGTATTTCATGGGATTCATCAATCCCCTGAAGTCCAGCTATGGATCCCTGGCTTACAGGGGTTAATTGTGTCCCTGAGTGTCCTGACATCTTTACTTTGTACTTCGGCTTAGGTCAGTTACTGGCAATAAGTATTAGAAGGAAAAGAGAACTGAGATTAATTGTTGTATTATGGGAATATTCTCTTTGACCTTTGTGAGTAGTTGAGCCTAAAGCTTCCAAGTGTCATAACTCTGAATTTTTATTTGAAGATTCCACTCACTGGTGTTCTCTTTCTCAGTGTTGGAAATGCAGGGTGCCCCCATTTTGCAGCAATCTGCAAACTTAAACCACAGGACACTCTCAGTGTAATGCAAATGGTGCTGTTTCTCACATTTTGTCGTTTTCAAATAGCTATTAATTAACAGCAACGTATAATAAAAGTAAAATCACTTACCTGAACCGAATGATAGGACAAAGTTCATGCCTATTGTTCTGTTAAACTTTCATGCAGAATTGATTTCTGTCTTATTCTTTAATATCATTAATTAGTAATCATTATGGCTTGTTTTTTCTATTCTTGCCCAGTAGATGGTACTGTCAGCTTTATTTTGAAATATTCCCTTTTCAGAGTAGATCATTTAAAAAAATTTTTTTTCCAAAAATAAAGTTATTTTTAGCTCTTTACCTCTCAATTACGTTTTTGCCACTTCCTAGACTGACATTTTTAGGTGAGCACACTAGGTATAGTAAACACATGTTAGCTGGGAACCTGTATCCGAAATATGTAGTAGAAACCATTTTCACTTTCGTTAACAATTTCAGCTTTGTCAGTCTAAAAAGCTTTTAATGATTGTAGAGTACATGCATAACATTTTTTAAGGTGCCGTGTCTTCCGGGTGGAAAGAATAGTAATTTTTGCTTCAGCTTTTTCTGACTTGTAGTCTGAATGATTCAATGAATCGTTCTATTGGCATGTTGACTAAATAGACGTTTTAGATTGGGGAATGGAAGGTCTTACATTTAACTACTACATATTGGCATGCTCATCCATATTTCTGTGGAAGATCTAAAAACTTGAAGCAAAAAGTTTTATAGTCTTTTGAATCGTGAGCTTTCCAGTTTTTCAACAGCTGTCAACATTAGTGGATCCTTGATGTCATTTTATTTTATGGAAAAACAGAGGACTATGGAAAACTTAGAACTTCATGAATAGGAGAGAAAACCTAGTTGTTTCAAAGAGGATTGGGCGGGGGGGGGGGGGTCCCTGCGCATAGATAGTGGTTAAGCCTTCAACACACGCACAGTACAACCAGGCTATTGCAGAAACATAGTTGGTTTGAAGCTTGCCATGAGATGAGAGGACATTTTCAATATTTGGAGCCAAAATGTCCATGAAGTCAAAATGCCTGTAATTTTTAGTGATAGCATTGGCCTGCAGATCTCATAGACTTTACCAGTTGTTTTGGAGGACTCCGGGTGAATAGGATGGAGAATTCCAAAAAGCAATGAAAGAAAGAAGTGTAGAGCTGGGGCTCACATGGCTCACACATCAGCTTTCCTCGTGTACATCTCAGAAATATTAGGAGATGTGGGTGCAGGCCATTATTTCTGGAAGAGAGATTTCTTTCTCTTGGCCTAGGTGAACTTGGGTGAGACAAGTTGACTCCTGGGAAAACAGTAATTCTTCTTTTACTCATTTGATTACTAAGTAAATAGTAATATGAAATAAGAAAAGAAGTCCTAGCAAAACCTGGTCTTTGAAATGGTAGAGCACATGAAGTGAGCAGCAGTCAGTTCTACCAGCACAGTGTAGGGTTCGTTGGTTACCGTACTGGAAGAAGTACCTTGCTGCTTCGTTCTTTTTTCCCTTCTCCAAATCCCCAAATTAGTAAAATGCAAAGGACTTAATATTAGTAGAGGGCTCATCTGTATATATGTGCTGAAATGAACTTTTAAAGCATAATTAATTTGCTTGAAGACTATATGTGTCAGCCATGAAATGATGACCGTTTTGAGCGCTTTCGTACATGGAGCCTCTTTCTACCATGTTGTCCCTAGTTTCGGGTGAACGAGTTTGGTGCCCTGGAAGTTATCACAGATGAGAGTGAGATGGAAAACGTGAAGAAAGCAACCGCTACCACAACTTGGATGGTACCAACTGCTCAAGAAGGTAAGAATGGGTCGTCTGCAGGGCCCTTTCTTTTGAAAGTTTTGAAAGAAGAATATCTAGGTTTTATAATAGGCTGGAGCTTTGAAAATCTTGGGTGATTTTCATGTCATATGTTCTTAGGTAAATTTCTATAACAAAACTCATATGGAACCAACTTTAATATTTTAAAATAACTATAAACTGTCTTCTTTCCTAATGCCAGATCTGTAATAGCACCAGGTTAATTGGAAATTATCCAGTAAATCCAGTGTTGTAATAGCCTACCCAGGTGATTTAGCCAAAAGCCTGCCACTTTTTCTCATCTACTCCGATGGTTGTAACTAACACCTATATGCTGATGACTCCTAAATCTATATCTCCAGCCCCGACCTCTCCCCCGAGCTCCAGGCCCGTATTTCCACCTGCCTACTGGACATCTCCACCTGGATGTCCCACAGGTACCTCAAACTCCACATGTCTGAAATGCGATTCATTTTCTATTTCTTTCTCCCCTTCCCCCAAACCTGCTCTTTCTTCTGTAACCCTTATTTCAGTTGGTGGTAGCACCATCCACCCAGTGGACAAGCAAGAAATCTAGGAGTCATCCTGAATTTGTTTTCCCCCAGTCCCGTGGCCTGTTACACAGTCTCTTGGTTTTTATTTCCTAAATACATCTCAGATCTGGCTTTTTCTACTAATGATCACTGCCACTGCCTTAATGTAGGCCCTTATCAGCTCTCACCTAGAGAATCACTCTGCTTCTGATTTCACCTAATTGATCCCACACCTTGAAGTCAGAGGAACTTTTGTAGATCGCTGATCTGACACTTCGCTGATTTCTTATTGTCTCTGTAGCCGAACATACAAGGATCTGGGTGGCACGCACCCACCTGCTTGCTGTGTCTCTTTGCTCTCTGTTCTGTTCTGTCTGTACACGGTGTCCTGGTAGTGCCCGCAGCACTGAATTTCATGTAATTCTCCCAATATATCACGTGGTCCCGTGCTCCCTTGCCTTTGCTCATGCTCTTTCTTCTGGGATGCCATTTCTCTCTTTGTCCAGTTGGCAAATTCCTCTTGGCCTTCGAAACCCAGTTGAGGCTTTTATATCAGACAGTCCTTCCCTGACCTCACCCCAGGCCGAGTGAATCACTTCTTCCTCTGTACTACTTCTGGAACTTGTTCATGCCTTAATTGCATGTATCACATTTTATTATAAATATTGGTTTTCTTGCCTGTCTTTTCTTCTAGACTGTGAGCTCTCTTGGGCAAGGTCTGTACTATCATTATCAGTGTCTAGTGTAAATTGGTGCCTAATAGATGTTTGCTGAATGAATGATTAGCCTAACAAATTCAGGCAAAAGGGAGCATGAGTTCCTAAATGATTTGGATCATTATGACTTAGATCTTTTACATTAAAAGTCAAATAGGTAGTGATTTAGCCAATTTAGTAGAACGAAGCCACTCGTCAAAAGGTAAATAACATAGATAACCCTTTTTAAATTGTGTCAAAGATACATCTAGAAAATAGGATTCTGTAGGTTGACAGTTTCATCTTCTGAATTTAGCAATGAAATTTTCTTTATTTTACTTTGAACTCTGTAGAAAAAGCCTTGGATAAGCTTTTGTCTTTTCTGCAGAATATTTTTTGTTGTGTAAATGATTTGAATGGTTGCTGCCAACTCCATTCTCTTCTCCCTCCCAAGCCCTAGAGATTGGTCATTCATTCATTCAACAAACATTCTTCTTTTATTGTGTCGCTAACAAAATTATTAGAAGAAAAAGTTTCAATGTATTTTGGAATGCTTTCGGTCATGATCCTAATCGTTCTTGGTTTTTTTTCTCCTTTTCATCTTCTAGTCTTTTCAGAGAAGACTGGGATGCCTTTCAGGTTGAAGGATCCAGTGAAAGTAGAAGGGCTTCAATTCTGTGAGAACTGTTGTCAGTATGGCAATGTAGATGAGTGTCTCTCTGGAGGAAACTATTGCAGCCAGAATTGTGCCCGGCATATCAAAGACAAGTAGGTTTTTGCCCTGTTTCATCTATAAAATGGGTTTTAGAGTCCAAGGTCATGGTGCTTGGGAATACAGAGGTTCTCTGACACCTGTCACCCACTCATGCCCTTTTTTCTCCCAGAGAGTTTTCCTTTAGAGACATGTGGGCCCTGACCCCATTATTTCCATCATGTCTGATCTGAGTTGTACGCTTAAGTCTTATCTGCAAGCACAGCCTCGGCCTCTTTAGCCTTTTGATTACATTGTGTGCTCCCTGGCTGAGAGTATTTGAATTTCTCTGGGCTACATACATTTTGATGATACTGATGTGTATGGAAAAGCAGTTTTGTTTATATTTGGGGGGTTCTTTGGTAACTCCGCTAAAACTCCCCCAGTGAAACAAAGCCACCACAAATTGGGAAGCAGCTGAGTGAAGATGGCCGTGGAGAGTTGTGTAATGAGTTGCCTAGCCGCAGACCTCAGGGCAGACTGAGGAGTAGGAGACAGAGGTGTCCACTGTGGCTGACACCGCTGTGTGACCTGGCCATGTGGGGACAGTCTGACAAGTTCAGCTAATCACCATGGTGTATTTTCTCATACAAAGAAGTAACTTGACCCTTGTATTTTCATGGTGTTTCCCATGTATTTTCACCAGCACAGGCCTGAGAATTTTCTGTTTTTTTGGCCAACTTTTATTTTACAAAGTTACACTTGGCCTTTTTTCAGTTGCACTTGTCATTCTTAATAAATGCTAGATCTTTGCCTTAAAATTGCCCTGAAGGCTAAAACATCTCTAAATAATTGATTCTTTTATTAGTGTGGATGACAGATGTGAAAGACAAATCATTTTAAACTTGTTAGAGCCTGTTACACATACAGCGCTGATCCCCTTTTAAAATTAATATAGAAGCTAATTTCCTTTTTCTACCGTGAGCTGTTATACATGACAGTGGTTTCGAGTGTTCCTTAGCTGTGATACTCTGATGCCTACACGCTCCTCCTGGTGGTTACTGTTTTTCCTTTGGAGGATGATTTTTTTTTTAAGTCGCATGATAATCAACATGTAGATGTTTGATAGGTATTGTTTGCTGTCACTATTTTGGGTTTATAAACACAACAGAGATCAGAAGGAAGAAAGGGATGTAGGAGAAGACAATGAGGAAGAAGATCCTAAGTGTAGTCGGAAGAAGAAACCGAAGTTATCTCTGAAAGCCGACTCCAAGGAGGATGGAGAAGAGAGAGATGACGAGATGGTTAGTATCTCCTGTGCACCCACGAAGGAGCATGGGGGTGCTTCTTAAGAGAGTAGCTCCCCGGTCAGAGGTGGGGTTGCCCGACTTCCAGTGCTGGAGGAATGACTGTCTGTGTTACCATCAGCACGTTACCTCCCTACCCTCTTCTGGGTGTCACTGTCCACCTTTCAAAATGAGAATAATAAATAATAGTACACCTCCCTTAGGCTGAAGAAGTAGGATGTGCTGAAATTTATTACTGGAGAGAGAGGCCACAGCAAAATCTTCAATTTTGCAAATGAGTCGTCAATCCCTCTCGATAGCAAAAATGTCAATCCCATTTTGGTAAATTGCAGACAGATCTCATAAAACTATGTGAGTAGGTAGAAAATGGCAGATAAATGTCAGGTGTATTTAGGGGAAACTAATTCAGAACATGCTAATTAAAACATAAATATCTTACCCCTAACGTCTGTATTAATGGTCCTGTCTGAAAAGAGAGCTTTGAGGTCTTGAAGCCTTTCCCTTCAGATCAGTGTTGAGCCACCAGTTATTTGCTTGTCTCTCTGCTAGGAGCTGGGAACACAGGGATGTGTGGCAGCAGGAGAACAGGAGCTCTCTTCTCAGGGACATCACATTCTTTTAAGGGGACATCTAATGAACAGGAGACATGGCAGCCTGTGATAAGTGCTATGTGAGAATACAGGAGGGCACCAGGATTGGCCGACTCCTTTAAGCTGGGTTGTCAGGGAGGCTTCCCGGAGGAGGTGGCACGAGCAGTGTGATCTAGGTACTAAGAGGGAGCCAGCTTTGTAAAAGTGGGACTGGGGAGCCCCCTGGGCAATGGAATGGCTAGGGAAGAGTCCCTAAGAACCTGTGTGACATGTTTTGTTGGAGGAAATAAAGACAGTCTAGTTGAGCCTTACAGGTTAAGGGAGGGTAGACTAAGATGAAGCTGAAGAGGTCCAGGCCATGTAAGGCTTCCTGGGAAACCAGACAGGCAGGGTTTCGTTCTCTCGTGTGTGAGATGGGAAGCCGCTGGAAGGTTGACGGCAAGGGAATACGGTGATTTATTTTTTAAAGCGATAGCTCTGGTGTTGGCGTGTGAGAGCAAGAATGAAATCAGGGAAACCCACAGTTTATTGCAGTGGACTTGGTAAGAAGGCTACGGAGGATAGAAGTCACTGGATTTAGGGTAGATGTCGGAGGCAGGGTCATCAGGGCGTGTGAGGGAGAGAGAAGCATCAGGGATAACTCAGGTTTTGGCTTGAACAATTGACTGGATAATGACACTATTTATTGAGGATGGGAAGACCAGACTGGAGCACAGAATCTAGAGTCCTTTGTCGTCTGAGTTTGAGATGCTCACTAGGTATCCAAGTGGAGATCCCAGGTGGGCGCTCGGATACGTGAGTGTGGAGTCAGGGAGGAGGTCGGGGCAACGGACTGGGGAGATTTGGCAGACAGATGATATTTAAAACCCAGGGAGAGGCGTTCAGTAGAGAAGAAAAAGGAAGTGGGTTGGAGGAGATACCAGCAAAGGGACTGAGAGAGACAGGCCAGTGGGGTGTGAGGAAAACCCGAACACAGTGGTCAAGGAGCTATAAGAAGGAAGTACTCCAAGAAGGCGGGAACGGTGTCTGTGCTGTTGCAGAGTGTGATTCTTGGAAACGTTCTTATTTTGTAATGACCTCAGGCCAAAAGCAACACAGTTCTCAAATGACCTATATTCTTTCTTCCTTTAAAAGTTACGAAGTGAAATTGAAGAAAAGTACAAAAAATAATAATGCTTTCTGACAGCTCTCTAACTTTTCGTTGGTGCCAGTTTCATGAGCTTTTAAAATCATAATTTTCCTTTCTTGCTGTAGGAGAACAAACAAGATGGAAGAATCCTGAGGGGTTCGCAGAGAGCCCGAAGGAAAAGACGAGGTGATTCGTCTGTATTGAAGCAGGGTAAGTTGATGAAAGAAAGGTTTTACTTGTGGCTTTATGAAATGGTAAGTATTTCACACAGGTAGACATTTTAGTCTTAATTGTCATGTACACTAGGGTAGTGAAGGTATTATTTTGGGTTTTTCTTTGATTAAATTTTGTCAATAAAAATCAGGGTTTCGAAGAAGTACATAAGGAAAAAAATGGAAATTAGTAACTTTTGAGTAGTGTCCATGCAAACATGAAAACATCTTCCTATATTTTTCCATCAAGTAGGTTTTTTTCTACTTCTGCATTGACTAAAACCTTTGTTCTTGTTCACTTCCTAAGATTTTAAGTTTTTAACGTTTCCTCTCAGACCACAACCTCCTGATGGGGAACCTTTTTTGGTTCTGTCATCGCTCCTCAGGCAACACTTTATTTTTCTGACGAATCCAGTCCTCAGACCCTTTCCTTTTATACTTGACTGGATGGCCTTACCTCTTTGTTCGTCATGACCCTGAGGTCATTTCCACAGAGGCCTCCATGTCCTTCAGTAGGTTTTGTCTCGCCTTTTTGACCTGTCCCATCTGCCCGCCAGCCCTTCATGTTGGGTCTCTCCACAGAGGGCAGCCCCACCACCGACCTGGCCGTTCCTGTTGTCCCTGCAAACCGGGGCCGGGAAGCCAGAGCGCCTCCTCACTGCGTGAACACATTCCTTGCTCGTTCCTCTCTCAGTTCCGCAAAGACAGCCTCAGCTATTTCTGCCTGCCTCAGGCACACAGCTTAACTCTTATATTCTTGGGGGAGATGACCTTCTGTTTTACATCGCGGAGATGAGAGGGCGTAAATGTCTCACTCTGCTCTCTGCCTCACAAATGTTTTAACCTTTCTCTCCCTTCCACTTTTCTACCTTCAGGGCCCTGGCTCTTCTGGGACCTCGTTCCTTCAGTCATTTATTTTTCCCCCTTAGGTATTCACAATTTTTTTTTTCTTTTCATGGGTTCCATCTTAGCCTGCTCAAATCTCATCCCCCAAATACCTTTCCCCCAATTTTGATACCCATCAAGCTATTATCTTCTTCCTTTCATTTCTATTATTTGTTACATTAATCCAAAATAAAATTGATATTGGCTGGCTGCGTGTCTTTATCACTTAGAGATTCTTTTGCAGCTCAAAATCTGGCCCTTGCTGAACTGACGACCCCTTCCCCTCCCAAGTTAGCAGCCATTCCCTCAGCACTCCGTGCACTGGCTTCTTCTTAGTCCTCAGCTTCTTGATGCCATTTTTTGATCTCCTTGTTCCGTGATATGGTTCTATCTTGGTTTCCTGTGTTGTCTCCTTCATTTATTCTAAATTTTTCTGCTGCTTTCTTCTACCATCATGACTGGTCGTACACCACAGTTTACGCCTTAGCTTTTGCTTCTTTGGAAGAGGGACCAGAAGGAGACTGGGAAATGCCAGCCATGGGAGTAAAAGAAGAGCCTGGCATAGTAGTTGTTCCGGAAGTGAGACTTCACGAGATACATGTCTGACTTCTTAGATTTGGGAACCCTAGCCTGTTGATCTCACTTGCTTTTCAGGTTTGCCTCCTAAAGGAAAGAAAGCCTGGTGCTGGGCATCCTACCTGGAGGAGGAAAAAGCTGTGGCAGTGCCTGCGAAGCTCTTCAAGGAGGTACGGGCCCTTCTAGAAAGCATTGTCTGCATTGTCTATAAAGATTGTCTACAAGGGCAGAGGGTCTGGAATTCTGATCTGGAATTAGCATTGATGTCTCCATTGTTTCTTTAGGAAATGTGACGGGATAATTTCTCAAACGTACTGTTTTTCGTGAGCATATTTATGTGGAGGGGTATGTGCAAAGGCAGCTAACATTAATATATGCTGACCGCCCCCAGCGCCACGTGCACGGGCACATGGCGAGACACACATGCCCTTTTCTCTCGACATTTACCGGGCTTTCACTCAGTAGTTTTGAGACAGATGCCTCTACTACTGCCGGAAATCTCGTAGATAAAGGAAACCTGGCGTGACATTTCACGTCAGCATTACGGCAGTGGGAGAAGCAAACATGAGTTACTGAGGTTTATATAATATCACAACAAAAATCCAAAAGCAGGGTATTGTATTATATTAACTGTAATAAAACCATTTTGTCGTGACTTAAACGCAGAAGTACAGATACTAAGTGTGGTTCTGAGTGGGAGCTGCCAGCCTTGAGCTAAACCTGGGGTCAGGAAGCTTTTTCTGTAAAAGGGCAGATGCTACATATTTTAGACTTTGTGGGGCATCTGGTCTCAGTGGCAGCAACTCAGTTCTGTGGTTGTAGTGAAAGCAGCCATAGGCAATATATAAAGGAAGGGCTGTGGCTATATTCTTGTAAAGCATTATTTATAAAAACAGGTTGTGGGCTGGATTTGGCCCATAGAGTGTTGTCAGCTGAACCTTGTTTTAAATTATTTAATTTTATTTCATCATGGTGTGTAATAAAGCCTCCATTGATACCTTGTTACAGATGCATTCCCGTAGGCAGTTTTTAAAAGATGATGAATAGTAAATGTTCTGATGATTACATCTACATTAAGAATATTTAATTTAAACATAATTGTAGTTACCTAAGAATTTGTTCTGTATAATTATTTTCTGTAACTTTGATTCTTTGTAGAATAGGCTTTTTTACATTAAAAAAAAAGGCTTAAATACAGCTAATGACTTGAATCAGTAAAACCGTCATGTAATTCACACTGTAAAAGTACTAGAAGAATGTGAAGTATGTCCCTCAGAGCCCTGTCCTCCAGGTCCCAGATTTGCCTCTCCCAGTAATGAGTGATGACTGTTACCAGTTCCTCCTAGAAAATCGTATGTGCAGATAAGCAGTAAATATACACAGATCCCGTCCTCCCCATCTTCAGCCAAATGGTAACATGTCACACACACTGTTTTAGACTTGACTTTTTTTTTTTTAACTTAGTTTGGAAAGGATTCCATCTCAGTTCATGATTCCTTTCATCATTCTTTCATACTAATTCATAATATGACATCTTCTGTCTGTTCCATAAGTTAAGCTGCTCCCTGTGGGTTGACACATCTGTGTTAATGTGTGACACACATATGACACCCACATATACGTGTTTTGGTGAATGACCTTGTACACCTGTCATTCTGCACATACTGTGGACATCTCTGTTGGATAATTTCTTAGAAGTACTGAGACAAACACAATGTCCTGTTTGTGTAGATGCTGGGACGGGGCTCGAGGTTGTGCCAGGTTAGATCCCTGCTAGTGATGGATCTATGTGCCTGTTCCCCCAGAGCCTTGCCCACACTGTGTTACCGGACTTTCCGATCTTGACGAACCTGATTAGGGGAAATATGTTTTACTGTAATTTTACTTTGTATAACTCTCATGGGTGAGGTGGAACATCTTTTCAAATATGTGAAACATTTCCTTTTCTGTGACCTGTTAATAGTCTTTGTTCATTTCCCACTGGATTATTTGGTGGTCCTTTTCTTTTGGATTTTTAGGAATTATTTATCTATTTGGTTAGTCTTTATTTAAGAATGGCAATTATTCACATTTTAATTAGGCTTTTGGGATAAAATACTAAAACTGCTGTCATTTTGCATTTTAGTATCAGTCCTTTCCATATAACAAAAATGGGTTTAAAGTTGGCATGAAATTAGAAGGTGTGGACCCTGAGCATCAGTCTGTGTACTGTGTCCTCACTGTGGCTGAGGTAAGCCTTGCCTTGTCTTTATTTTTGCAATAAAATGGTGACTGGGGGGTTTTAATAAATGGGAAAAGTTGCCATTTGTTGAGTGTTTATTTCATACCAGGCATCGTACTTACTGTTCTGTGCATTAACTAGCTGAATCCTTATAAGAATCCTTTGCAAGTCATGTTTCTTCATTCCTGTTCTATAGATAAGGGAACTGAGGCTTAGAGAGGTTAAGTGATATATATAAGGCCACACAGCTTCAAAGTGGTACAACCGGGATTTGACCCCAGGTCCATCTGACTCCATAGCTTTGGTCATACTGTGGTTCCTTAACATAGGAAATAGACCTACAGGGGCACCTGGGTGGCTCAGTTAGTTAATAAGTGTCTGCCTTTGGCTCAGGTCATGATCCTAGAGTACTGGGATGAGCCCCGCGTCAGGCTCCCTGCTCAGTGGGGAGTCTGCTGCTCCCTCTCCCTCTGTGCCTCCCCCCACCCTGGTTGTTTTCACTCTCTCTCTCAAATAAATAAAGAAAATTAAAAAGAAAAGAAAAAGAACTAAGCCAATGGATATTTGTATATTTTTTAGTATTTCAAGGTACCTCTGTGAAATTTTTCAGGAAAAATTTTTCAGGAAAAATTGTCCAAGTCTATTTATTATATATATGTCTTAGTCTAGTATTTACTGAGAGCATTTCTTAGAATTTATTTTTTCCTCCTGTGCAGAATTTATTTTTTTCCTCCTAAGCTAGCCTCCACCTTCCTCCCTCTCTGAGCCAGGGGTATGTGTCTTTTAAAAAATTCTCCCAAAGGGGTGCCTCGGTGGCTCAGTCAGTTGGGCATCCAGCTCTTGAGCTCAACTCAGGTTATGATCTCAGGGTCATAGAATTGAGCCTCGCATCACACTCAGTGTGAAGTCGGCTTGAGATTCTCTCCCCCTGTCCCTCCCCACACTCCCGTGCCCTCTATCTCTAAAAGAAAATAAAGTCTTTAAAAATTCCCCCCGAAAGAATAATGTGATCTCTTGTGTATTAGCTTTAGTTATCATAGTATTGTTTTAGTGACTTAGTGAATTTGTAAGAAGCTTGGCTCCTGTGGAACACAGTAACATCTGATGGATGGTGATGATGATGGTAAATAATGATTTACAGTTACATAGAGAGGACCACGGGACAGATGCTGAGCTGAGTGCTTTCCATGTATTAGCTCATCTTAGTTCTCTAAACAATTGAGGAAGCATTGTGAAGAAGCAGGTGCAGTAAGACTGCTTTTGAGAAGTTTAGCTGCAAAAAAGAAGGGGATCTTTTTAAGGGGTGTGTGTGTGTGTGTGTGTGTGTGTTGTGTGTTGTGTGTGTGTTTCAACTCCTGGTTTTGAAGGAGATATATTTTAGTTTGTCTAGCTTTTTATTATAACAGTAATGTTTGCTCATCATGAAAACTTCAACTAGTATAAGAATATACATTATAGGGGGCACCTGGGTAGCGCAGTCGTTAAGCGTCTGCCTTCAGCTCAGGGCGTGATCCCGGCGTTCCGGGATCGAGTCCCACATCGGGCTCCTCTGCTGGGAGCCTGCTTCTTCCTCTCCCACTCCCCTGCTGTGCTCCCTCTCTCACTGGCTGTCTCTCTGTCACATAAATAAATAAAATCTTAAAAAAAAAAAGAATATACATTATAAAAAATAAAAGTCCTCTATCACACCCCTTGCTTTTCCTTATTCCTGATCCCAGAGATAATGACCCTTATGCATTCACTGTGTTCCACCCAGATGTTTTCTCTGCTTGTAAAAATATATATACATATATTTTTCTCTTTTTTACATATAAATGGTATAATACACAATTTTTGGATCTTGCTTTTATGACAGTGTATCTTATATTTTATATACATATTATTTTTAAGCATTGGGTGGTGTTCCATTTTACTAATTTGCTGTAATTCATTTAATTTTCTCTCATTGACGAACAAATGAGCGGTCTTCACTTTCTCATCATTCTCATTATCACAAACAGTGCCCTTGTGAGCATGATTAAAATTTAAATATTTGGTGCATACTGCTACTTATTGTTTCAAAAGAGTTTACCAGTTGTTACATTCTTACCAAGAGTATGGGGGAATTTGTTTGCCTAGGCCTGAGAGATAGTCTTTATTTACTTTTCTTTTTCTTCCCTTCCTCTTCCTTTTTTTTTTTTTTTTTTAATAACGGGAAGAGACTGGAGAATGAATTCTGAAAAAGCAACTAGGGAGCAGAGGATTGGAGGGCTCAGAGAGAGCAGATAATCGATAAGGAAGGGCTAGGGGAAGATGAGCTCCAGAGTATATGCTTAGCCAGGAGCAGGAATCTGTTCTTGGGTTCTAACAGGGTGGAGGGCGTGGGGGTGGGTGTGCACATGCCCCGGCAGGTTTGCTGGTTTGGAGGCAGATGCGCGAGGGAGCTTCTTTACCACAGTGAGTAGATCATTGAGAGTGACGTTGGAGGTTGTGGGCATGGTAGCTGAAGGAGAGGGAGGAGGATTTGAAAAGGCTGTTGCGAAGAATGGGGGTGGAACCGGACACGGCCATCTAGTAGGATCACTACACAGCAGGGAGCGTCCACTCTGCAGGTGCATTTGGTTCTCATTATTTGCCGTAGTTGAATCCTATAAATAGCAAACCCTGCACCACTGCTTCTAGGGGAAGTACAGGATTAGCTTTTGGTCACAGCTTTTCTGTCACCTGATCGATATTTAACCTTATGTGTATTTCTGTTTCATGACGTCTTATTTAATTTTTTTATTTATTTAATTTATTTATTTTTTAAATTTATTTATTTAATTAATTTTTTTAAAATTAATTTTTTAAAATTAAATTTAAAAAATAAATTTTTAAAAATTAATTAATTTTAATTTATTTAATTTTTTAATTTATTTAATTAATTCCTGTTGATTCATTAACACGGAACTCTTGGCCAACAGCATTGTAACTTAAGCCTGATGAAGCTTATCTAACACGCGTCTTCTCCATGAGGCACATGACAGCCTTCTTACACTTGGGGACGCTAGCCAGTCCTTCAGCACTGTGCTTGGAGGCCATTTTAAATAGCAAAATCACCAACAGAAAGCACAGACTTGAAAAATGTACTGAAGGGCGTTTCTCATTCTAGATGGAAAACAAGAAGGCAGAGAGAGCGTTGCCTTCTTCGACCTCAGCTGGGACCTTGCACGATGGGCAGCTCCCATTTTTCGCCGCTCTGTTCGTGCATCTGTTTCCAAACACGACGAGTACTGTTTTTGGATTACAAATAAATTTTATCAAGTAGATGAATTTGCAAACAGGAAATTGTGAATAATGAGGATGAACTGTATGTCTTTTTTCCACCTTTTTTCCCCCCTCAGCAACAGTCCCTAGACCAGGTGTAGACTAGGGGGGTCCAGGGGATAATGGAATTTTGTCAGGCATATGTTTTAGGAAGGACGTGAGGGCAACAATTTAAAAATGTTGGCAAGAAACTGTTTTCAGTGGTTGCTAGGGAAGGAAGGCTCTGTGTGAGGGCGGATGCTAGGGGAAAAGTACAGGGATCAATGGGACGTACTAGACTTTTCAGTGAGATTGAGGAAGAAGTGTGTATAGGGAGTAACTGGGTTAGCAAACTGAATAGGAGGATGTCTTCATAGGGCTGGATGTTTCCATTTAGTAGTTGAGAGGCTACGTGTAGTTCCTCATGGGACAAGATTCATGAGAGTAACTGAAGTGGAGAAGAAATGCAGGGAGCAGAGGAGCCGGGGTCCTTTGACAGAATGAGTCATCGTGCACATGACGGAACTACTCAGGAGAGAGGAAGGAAGAAGGGAAGCCAGAGCTTAGCGTCTGATGAGTGAGAAGGGCTTTTCAGGAGAGTGGTGTGTGGGGTGATTAGGACGAGTGGGTAATGCAGCCACATGACACAGAACTCACAGGAGCAGGGGTCTAGGCAGTAACCCCTCCTGGGCCTCAGAGGGATAGAAAGTGAGAGAAGGAGCAGTCTCCACTTGAGAGAGGGCTTGAGAGGGGTGTGTTACATATGCCTTTGAACAAGGAGTTGGATGATGTAGGAGATTGTTTATAAAGCAGAGGGTTCCAGAGAGCATGAGACATAGTGGAGATTGTGGGGCCAGAAGGTGGGAAAGTTGACTCAGGAGGAAGCTCAGAGCAGTATGACCCTGAGGGACTAGAGGGAGAAGTCACTAAAGGGTCTTGTTTCTTAGGCATTGACCAGAAACTGTGGAGTGTGAGGCACAGTAGGCTGGCCTAGCTCTGAGACTGAGGAGAGAAGCAGCCCGAGCTCCTCCTGGCTGTGGGGTTGATGAGGGGCAGGGGGCCGCCACCTACCCTTCTGAAGAGACTGTACTTCCCAGGAGCCCCCATCTTGGCTCTGCAGAGGGATTCTGGTCTCTCTGGAGGGAGTCAGCTCAGTTGTAAATCTTATATATAACATAGCAAGACATTCTAATTGAAAAAATATTCGTATAGAAGATGAAATATAAAAAGCCCATCCTTCCCTTTTGGCCTCTCCCTTCTCATTCCCACTTATCAGGAGAAATCTTTGTCAATATTTTGGTTTATGTTACCAGACCATTTTTTACTGTGAATTTACATTTGTAGGTGCATGTGTAAGTATGTACATAAATGTGTGTGTATAAATACATATACTTATGTGAATATATGTCCACACATAACAGCACGTCTGTGCACACACATAAAAAGACACATGGCTTCACATGTATATAATTTTTCTCCTACACTGACTCATGCTGTACAGAATGTTTTGCCACTTGGATTTTAACAGTATGTTTCAGAGGACTTTCCATGGCAGTAAATAAACAGCTCCCTTATTATTCAGGGATAATTGCCCTGGCTCTGTGCTCTCGTCTCAGGCTTCTGGTTCTAGCTTCTGCAGGGCAGGTGCTCCTAGAGTGTGTGGAGCTCTGGCGTGTCGTGTCATTTCGTTCCACTTGAACACATCTGCTGTGCTAGTGGCAAGGAGATTGAGAGGCTGAACTCTCTAAGAGCCCAAGGCAGAGAGTGACCCAGCTGAGGCCTCCTAAATGCATGCCACCTTTTAACTCAGAACTTCCCCAAGCGGAACCCTTTAGACAGATGCATGCATTACATAATGTGAGTTCTTCCCGGCATTCCGGGGAACCTGTCTCATCTAAGTATGAACTCAGGAAGGCTTTTCTTTCTCCCAAACCAGCTACTGGTAGAGAGGAGAAGCTATTGACTCCCCTCTGTGTACCAGCCTTGGTCTGGCTGGATGTCACTGTCTGCAGAGCTCTGGGAAGGCCGAGAGCCAGCATTCAGCCAGTGGACAGCAGGGCGTCCACCCTGGGACTCGGCAGGGGCTGCGTACCCTGTGCGGGCCGGCTCCTTCCCTGCTGGCTCTCCTTGGTGACACATGCTGGTACAGTAAAAAGAATGGAGAGAGGACATGTATGTGTGGGAAAATCATTCTTCACCCAGTATCTGTGTGCTGCTAATATAACTGGGAAGGATGCCAAAACCCTGCAGCTCAGCTCTTCCCCATGAATCGCCTTTGCCTTTAGATTTTGTCATTTTGTTCCCTGGCTTTTGTTGCTGTTAATGAGGGTGCTTTGATTAATATAGGCTATGTCACACTTGATGTCCATGCTTATTTTTGCACTGAAATCAATAGATTTTATTTTATTTTGCAAGTAAATGTTGTACATAGATATTCTGGGTATTTTGGATTTCTTTTTGTGTTTTTTAGTCAGCATGCTTTACCTATTTCAGGTTTGTGGATACCGGATAAAGTTGCACTTTGATGGATATTCTGATTGCTATGACTTCTGGGTAAATGCGGACGCTCTGGATATTCACCCGGTGGGCTGGTGTGAGAAAACTGGCCATAAACTCCATCCTCCAAAAGGTATTGTCACTTTTTTGTTTCATATTTTAAATTCTGTAAAAATTTCTTTCCTACATGGTGATTTGGAATTTTAAGAATTCAGACTTTATTATGATTCAGATAGGCCCAAATTCAAGCTTATTGTTTATGAAGGAAAATGTTCATTAAAGTGAAAGAAATGTAAAAAGTAGAATCCTGTTTAAGACAATAAACTATGTCCGTGTACTTATTTATATATAAAATAACATTTGATTGATACTTAATTTTGAATACAAATTTTAGTTACAGATTTCTTCCATACACACACCCATGCGCACACACACACACACACACACACACACACACACACACAGAGTTGACTCTTGAATAACACAAGAGTTAGGGGCGCCATCTCCCAGCACAGTTGAAAAGCCACATGTAACTTTTGACTCACTAAAAACTTAGTTACTAATAGCCTACTGTTGACCAGAAGTTTTACTGGTGATATAGTCGACACATGTTTTGTATGTTACATATATTATATACTATATTCTTACAATAAAGTCAGCTAGAGAAAAGGAAACATTATTAAGAAAATCATAAGGAAGAGAAGATACGAATAAGTGGACCTGTACTGTGCAAACCTGTGTTATTCAGGGCCAAATATATATATCCTTGAAAAAAACGCATTTGAAAATTTAGTTCTAGCCTGTTTACACGACTAAGTTTACTTACTGATATTTCATTATATAGAAAATCTCAAGAAATTATGCATTGAATTCATGAATCTTAATATTTAGGATATTGGAAAGGAGAATACAGGACTAAAAGCTGGTTTAGGTGGGGATTGAATTAATAGCAATTACTTTTTTATTCTTGAGTTCTTTATAGTACAGTCTGCCAGTGATTCTGCGTTTTTCATTTTTACGTAAAGATCCAAGAATAACAGATAACCATCATTTTCAGTCGATCCCTAATGTATTTAATAGTATCTTATTTCTTTCCTTTCTAACTGTTATGTTCAGTATTGTTTACTCGATGTCAAAGATCCAGGTGACTAGTGTGATGTTTTTGGCCTGTCTCAGGACTCTCATTTTTTCATGAACTAGCCATCCTTTGGTTTTAAGTGGTAAATTAATGGCAGTGGCAGAATGGTATTTTCAGATGGCTGAAGGATTAAACAAAAATGCACAGAAAAAAATGAGGGTGAAAAAGAAAATCTGCTGGCCTTTATATAAATTAACCTCTTACGTGTGGCAAATTATTAGCTGATCTTTTCATGCTGCCTTCTGGACTTTAATGGAAGTAGAAGAGAGCATATGAACAGATAAAATAAAACACTCAATTTCCTTTTTAAAGGAAATGTTGGCTTCAACAACGTTAAATGTGAAATTGTGTGCATTAAGGCAAGGATATTTCCATTATTGTAATGTGCCAACATGCTTACTTCATAAATCTTGAATTGTCATTCTTGTGGTGATAGGCTAAAAAGATTTTATCTGTTTTATTACTCTTTTCTCCAGTTTCCAACTTGTTCCTACAAGTGAGTTTCCCAAAATAGAACAGGTGAGGGGAAAATAAAGATTTTGACTCCTCCGGCTCACTCGTCTACTGCTGAGCAGTTCTGCCTAAATACTGATAGAAATGGCCTGGTAATAAGAAGGAGCAGACCTGAGTATAATATGTGTTTGCTTCCTTTTACCTTTTCTTTATATCCATTATCATTCATTCAGAATTGAAAAAAATAATACGGTTTGTTGGAAAGAAACACAGCCTGTGTAAGAAAATCCATAGTTATGAATTATGAGTTAAATTTTGTCGTTTTAAAAAATCGATTGTTTGATTTCAGCATGTTGGAGTTGTAGCTAAAAGCGGGAATGGAAAATTAATTGTGGAATATTTTGACATTTTCCTAAGTCTGTATATATGTGCCTATCCTAGGTTACAAAGAAGAAGAATTTAATTGGCAGACCTATCTTAAGACATGCAAAGCTCAAGCTGCTCCCAAGTCATTATTTGAAAATCAGAACATAGTAAGTACATCAAAAATACTTTTCCTTTCAAGGGAATTGACTTTTGAGTGTTTCATAGGATAAATTAAAAGTGATAACAAGAGACTGTAGTAAATTTTATTGCTTTGGTAAATAGAGCACTCTTAATTAAACTTTAAAATTAGCTTAATATCATCATGAATAAATATTTCTTAGGCAAATCATGGTTATTGTGTTTTATTGAAAGTAGAAGGTAACATAGTATGAAACCCTGGTGTAATTTACAGTAAAGTACATAAAAAATGAAATTGGGATAGTTTATTGTGAGTGCCCCTTGCTTAGAGTGCTGTTCACATGGGATTCGTGCAGCGAGATGAGTGTAGCCCTGTTTGGATTTGCATGCTAGGGGTGATGATTCACCTTCACTCCAGCGTGTAGCTTTATTTTGCCGTGTAACAGAAGGAAAGTCTGGATGTGTATGTATTTTCCACTTTTTTGACCTGTATTTCCACTTTCCATTGCGTGTTCCCTGTTCTGTCACTGACGAAGCCCAGCATGTTACACTCTTCTTCCTTGTCCATGTTCTGATCTGATTGGAATTAACAGAGAGCAAACAGGTGGAAAGCCAAAATGCCATCTTTATGACAGATAAGGGCTCAGTTGGAGTACATGCACGGCTTCTGTCTGTGGGCGAATGAGCTTCTTGATTCTGAGACCTAGAGTTACGATTTACTGGCCCTTCTGCCCCATCCCCCCAGCCCAGGCACACTGGACCAGGACAGACCTACACTCCTGCAGGGACAGAGCAGGCCCCTAGAGGAGTGGAAACTGCGTGCCCGGTAGGCCCCCTTACTCCTAAGAGTATGACCTTAACTTCCTTCTTCCAGATTCACCAGTCAGGTAACAGTGAGTGAGAATGTAGAAAGAGACAATAATGTTTCAATAATGTGGTTCCCGGGGCGCCTGGGTGGCGCAGTCGTTAAGCGTCTGCCTTTGGCTCAGGGCGTGACCCCGGCGTTCCGGGATTGAGCCCCACGTCAGGCTCCTATGCTGGGAGCCTGCTTCTTCCTCTCCCACTCCCCCTGCTTGTGTTCCCTCTCTCGCTGGCTGTCTCTCTCTGTCTAATAAATAAATAAATAAATCTTAAAAAAAAAATGTGGTTCCGTCCAAATGGAAATTAATATTAGGAGTAGGCGGAAACTTTCTCACCTACTCCAAATACCTTCCATTTGGGAAGTGATTTTAACCAGTTGTTTTGAGCATTGGTCTGATGGCTGAAAGAATCTCTGATCAAACTGAACATAAGCCAGGTTGAATTAGAGAACTGAAGAGGGAGGTGTGTGTGTGTGTGTGTGTGTGTGTGTGTGTGTGTGTGTGTGTGTGTGTTAGGTAACTAATAGAGCTAAGGAGCCAGATCATTATTTTAAAATTTCTTAATTGAGAGGAGAGCTTAATTGCTGAAATGTAAATACTGTGTTGTCAGTAGGTATTCTCTGTCAAGACAAGGGAGGGAGGTCAGTTAGGTGGAAAATTCAGCGGGCTGCTCCAAGATTCCTAATCCCTGTCTGGTGCTCTGAGGATGCGTCCAGTCAGGGATTTGATTAACTGCCTTGAACCGTCATCTTCAATTCTGTGCATTGCTAGCACACAACTTAATCTTGGGCTATGTGTTTGATATCCAAGAAGCAATTAGTTTTTCTATTTCTAGATTCTTCTACCTCGGAATATTCCATTATTTGTGGTCAGAGCCCTGGTAAATAATTTCAGGACTTAAATGTATCATCAAGGTGTCCATGTAGCATTAATGCTTCTATTCGCATACGACATATGCTAACATTTTCAGATATGTGGCTGTCTACATTTCTGTAAAAGCAGATAGCTGTATAATTATAGTAATATGAGAGATAACATTTGTTTTGCTTAAAGTGAGTAGAATAGTATCTGTATACTTAAGTCTGGACATACGGTTTTTTTTTAAGAAGGACAGAAATGACTTGTGTGTTACGATTGGCATAACTGCTATCCCAGTACATTTCTCCGAGTTAGGGTAGTTTTCCTCACGCAAGATCCTAGGGAATGTTTGCATTTTACTGCACCTCAGCACTAAATCTTATTGAGCTATTATTGTCTTGTTTCATGTCCCGGGTGGCTGATCATGTTTGGTTTTCCTAATATTACAAACTATTTTAAATGGCTGTATAGGTTCAGCTGGTCCTTTTGGTGCTTTTGTGAATAATATCTGTCGTGTTAGGTAAAAGTTGTAATAATTTGCAGCTTTTCATGTCTGAAGATGACCTACTTTCAGTAGAGTACTCTTTAGAGAGATCTTTTCAGAAATGGGAGTGAACTTTGACTCGTACACATTTTTAACTTAAGTGCATATTTTGTATGAAGTAATTTTCATTGTTAAGTCTGTAATCAAGGACAAGAACAAAAAGTGAACTGTATGGTGAATTACACTTGCCTAACTAGTATAGTTGTCTGACTGCAGTGCCAAAACACATACTGAAATTAATTAAACTCTGTGAGGTTATGGGCGTCCTAGTCTTGAGGTCCAGATGTCCAGCTAGTGACTTGGGTGTACCAGCAGGACATTGCTTTCTCATTGCTGCTCGTTGGAAATCGACCCTGCTCTAAAACTAGTCCATGCTCTTTAAATAATGTGAATGCAGCTGACGGATGCCAGGCCTTCAGGCGGGAGGTGTAGAGAGGGTGCAGATCTTGCTGCTAAGTGTGTGCTTATCTCTAATTAAATCTGTGTGTTTCGTAGACAGTGATCCCGTCGGGCTTTCGAGTTGGAATGAAGCTCGAAGCTGTAGACAAAAAGAATCCCGCGTTCATCTGTGTTGCTACGGTAACAGATATGGTGGACAATCGTTTCCTGGTACATTTTGACAACTGGGATGAGAGCTATGACTATTGGTGAGACCTTTTCCGTTGCTGTGTGCTTTCTGTAATGGGTGTACCCAAGGCCACCAGGTTATAGGGTTTGAAAACAATAATAATGCAAAGCTCATAACAAAAAATAACAGTGCCTCGTCCCACTCTTTCCCATTTCAGATTTTTAACTTTTCACCTATTTCATATGGCACGTATTTCTAAATCGTGTCCTTTAATTCAACTTTATGACTTGTATTTTAACTCACTTCCTGCTGTGGAAGTGTGGTTTACCGCCCCCCCACCCCCTGCCCAACACATGTTCACATGCGAGTGCACAGAGATGCATACTTCCCCCCTCGTCCTGGGTGTTGTCTATCATTTTCTGAGAAAATATTTTAATTTTCCTTCACATTTTTATTCCCAGTAGCTAATTTAACCATTTTCAATGGCCAAATACAAATATATTAATTGAGGAATATTGTTTTTAATCCTTAGAGTTTTGGGACATACTGCATAAAGTAGTAGGAGCAACATATTGTAAAATTATATAACTATCATTATAATAAAGCCATCATATTTTGATGAAGCAGTTGAAATAATGATTTCCATACCTAATTCATGTTTATTGATCATTACAATTCAGTTTTCTGGTGAAAGGCATTTCTCAGGTATTTAATTCCTTCCTAGAACACTGGCAATGAGAACATATCTTTATAAAATAACTAAAAAAACTAATTATTTTTAGGACAGAATGTACTTTGAGGATTTACTTATACTTTCTTCTACATTTCAGGAAAGCTTGTTTCCTGACCTTACTTTTTAGTATGTATATATTTAAAAATTCAGCAGAGCGATCAAAAATTTCCATTTCTCCTCAAATTGGATTCTTAGACACTTACCAGTTTTACTTACATTGTTTTAAAAAAGAGGCATCGAAAGCCATTTGCTATTCATATTTTTTAAATGCTTTCTATTAAATATTACGTGTGGTTTTTACAGAATTCTTTTTAAGGGTAGGTAAGCAGTTCTATGATTACACCAGATAGAGTCAAGTACTTCTGAATATTTTGGTGTGTTTTTCCCCAGCTTTTTTCTGCAAAGCATAATTTTCCCCATAGCATGTCTTTTTATTCAGTTTGTAATAAAACATTTCATTGAAATACAGATCATTTCAAGCATGTACAGAAGTAGAATAATAGTGACTTGCCTGGAGCCATTTTGCAGCATCAATAATTATCAACTTAAAATTCACTCTTGTCTTCTCTGTATTCCTTCTCCTGAAATCCCAACTCCAGGATTATTTTGAAGCAAATTCCAGACTGCATAGCATTTCATCTGTGTGTATATTTCAGTATGTATTTTAAACACAGGGATTCTTTTCAAATTCATAATGTTATCAATGCCATAATGTTATGAACATACTTAAACGTTCTTCCCAGTTGTCTTAGTTTTGGTTTTTTGTTGCTTTTTTTTTTAGATTTGATGGTTTTAAATCCAAGTGAGGTGGTTGTTTTGATGTTTCTCTCATTCTCTTTATAAATTCCTCCTATTCCTCTCTTTCTCCATCTCTTGTAACTTTTCTTGAAAAAACCAGGGTGTTTGTCCTGTGGAGTCTCCCACAGTCTGGATTTGCTGATTGAATTCTTCCATTGCTTACCATGTTCATCTGTTCCTCGTATTTCTTATTTATTGGTGGTTTTTGTTTCATTCAAAATTATCTGTACCTAACTTGAGTGTAGGAATTGATGAGAAAACTTTAAATTTAGTAACACCATAACTCTGTTGTGAGGTCGAATGTGTTTCTCCCCTGCTGTGTCTGATGAGTTATGATGGTGACAGTACCAGAGTGATGACCAGATCCATTAATAAAGTGATACTTTGGGGGCACCTGGCTGGCTTAGACAGAAGAGCTTGTGAATCTTGACCTCAGGGTCATGAGTTCGAGGCCCATGTTGGGTGTAGAGATTACCTAAATAAATACTTTTTAAAAATCAGTGATAAATTAAAGCAATTACTAGAATTTGTTAAAATGAGCGCTTTTTATTTTTAAAGTTCTGATTCATTTAGGGAGATTTTTATTTTTTAGCTTTTGTCTGATTTAAATAAAATGGGTAAATGTTTGTCATTTTTGTGGTCTTACAAGTATTGGAGAGTTTTAAAAGTGTAAGTTGTTTATTTGACATAGGATGTGTTTCCTTTAAAAACATTCTTCTGAAAAAAAGTAATGAAAAGCCTAGAAGACTTTGTCACATTCATTTTTCTTTGATGCCAAATGCCTAGGGAATAGGAAAGATACTGGGTTCTTTTTTTAGAAAGAGCAGGGGAAAAAATGATCTCTTTTAACACTGATTTTTATACTTTTATGAGCACAAACTAATTATTTTTAGGACAGAATGTACTTTGAGGATTTACTTATACTTTTAACTATTGACATGAAATCATATTTTGTTAATTGTCAGAAAAAGAGTACAGTGTGTTCTCTTTCTTAATATGCAATTATGGCACATTGAAAATTGCTTAAATGCACTGGAATTTCTCCAGCTTTATTAAATATTATATTCTTTGATCTTTGGATTTTGGAATGGTTCTTATCTGCATAAAGTACTTGTTTAGGTATGTAATTGAGGTTACAAATTGGATTGCTTTCCCAATTTAAAATAGTTTGGAAATGAGATATTTTTTTCCCTTTGCATCGGATAACGATCTTACCTCTTTTTTACCTTAGTGGGAATTGGAAAACGTGTATAGTTGACCCTTGAACAATTTGGGGGGTAGGGGTCCTCACCCCCAGTGCATTCACAAATTTGTGTGTAAGTTTTGACTCTCCAAAAACTTAATAACCTACTGTTGACTAGAATCCTTACCAATAACATAACCAGTTGATGAACTTGCATTTTGTATGTTAAGAGTGTTATATACTGTATTCTTACAATAAAGTAAGCTAGAGAAAAGAAGATATTATTAAGAAAACCATAAGGAAGAGGAAACACATTTATAGTACTGTATGTATTGAAAAAAATCCACATACAAATGGACCCAGGCAGTTCAAACATGTATTGTTCAAGGAGTCAACTGTATAAATCTGTGTACATTTGTAGTAGTACAAATGCCATGGAACATTTCTTCCTTCCTAAGAGGAAAACTGAAAATTTATGCAGAATTGAAGGAGTTTTTTATGAAAAGAAAAATAGTATGTATTAGAATAAAATTTGCTTTACCTCTGGGTTTCCTATGTGCTTTTATTATACTGGTAATTGCTAGCTGCTAATTCTATCCCCTTGACAGTCATTAGACTTATTAGTAATCCTAAATAGCTCTGAATGGTAGAACTAAAAAGGACTTGAAAGTTGGGGAGGAACGCCGTCAAGGCAAGGATGCTGCTGTCTTCCCAGAGCAGTGCGCAGCCTGTCCTCCTGTCCACCACAGCTTGGACTGGGCCCAGTAGCAGAGCCTGGGTGTGAAGGAGCGGGCAAGAACTCTTCCTTTTAAGAAATGTTATTTTCATGGAATCTCGTCTTTTGGGAACCAGGAAGGCACAGCAGGACTTAGCTGCTTTGTTGAGTGGAAAAGCTGTCAAAATTGAGGTCGCAGCTTCAGCTGTCCCTGAACTTCTGTCTGGTCTCCCAGTGGAGGCAGGGCAAAAAATCAACAAGCACATCTATGAAAAAGAGAAGCATTGAGTTAGTGAACAAACAGGGGGCTGGGGCCTTTAAGTGTATTCCAAACTTGGTGGCGGTGGTGGTGGTTTTGTTTTGTTTTGTTTTAGAGTTGGAGTTCTTTTACCTTTAGAAATTAAGAGTAATGGTAACACTACATATGTTTCCCCAAAGTAAAGTTGAAAAGTTTGCGGCGTGTTGTCAATTTCTGAGAGCAGTGTCACAGTTTACAGATTGTCATTCAGGAAGCATGGGTTGCTGGTGCTCATGAGTTACAGAGATGAAAGGAACCCAGGTGGCTCTGCACTTCTGCCCGGAGGGGCTCAGGGTTCGGGGAGGGACAGAAACTACAGACCCCACTGTCTAGGCTGCAGGGTCAGTGGTTTGTGTGTATAGTAACAAGAACCAACCACTTGTTGTCTAAGGGGGAAGGTGGAGGGAAGGACTGACTGAATGGAGGGTTCTTGGGGAAGGCTTTCTGGAGGCTGTGGGATTTGAGCTGAATCCCAAAGGATGGTAGGAATCAGGACTTAGATGTTGGGATGGAATATTCCTGGCCAAGGAAAGCATTTGCTTGTGTTTAGGCCCAGGGGAGCAAACCAAGGTATGTTTAGGGAACGACAGCCCATCTATTTAGTAAGTGACTTTACTCTTCTAAGCCTTAGTTGCCCCCTTTGCAAAAGGGATAATAATATGTATCCCTTAGGGTTTTGTGAGGATGAAAATAAAAGTTTTAGAAGCAGAAACCAATTTGCAGAAGGCTAGAGAGATGACTGCAAGGGACTTCAGGCAGAGAAGTTTGGCCCTGAAGGTGAAAGTGGATTATGGCGTGGGGCCAGTCAACAGTCAGAGCAGGGTTTCTGCACAGAGAGAGTTTTGAGCTTGGTTTTCAGGCTGAAGAAATGAGGCCACCATGAGGGAGATAGCTGAGGCTGTGGTCCCGTAAGAAGAGCTCACCTGGGGGAGAAATGAGCTCCCTTCCCTGTCAGCTCAGAGAAAATGAAGAAATGATGGGAAAATTTCAGAGTAGCGTAATGACATGGCATCTCCTTTCTCTTTCCCGAGGAGTCGCTGTGTTAGTGAAAAATCACGTTTTAAGCTTAAAGCAAATTAATAATATTGAAAACCGCTACGGTGGGGAATGGGATTGGAAATGAATTAGGGAAGAAAAGAAGAACTACATCACTCAGCCTGATGAGGTCTGGGGTTTAGTAGCGAAACACAGAGTAACGCAGGCCCCTAAGAGCTGGCGTAGCCCCGAGCCAGGAAAGCAGGGTGCTGGGAAATAAATCGAGTCATCGTGCTCTGGATTCAGGGAGTAGGCGAGGCCAAGTGTCCTGTATTTCTTCAAAGAATTTGAACCATTATTGCTTGAAATGAAGGCTTTAATAGCTTCCTCAAGCGAGCATCTTGAAAGGTTCTTGTCTGACTCTCTGCCTGGATTTGCTGAGGCCGGCTTGCGTGCCTTTTGTTGAGCTTTGGCTGGCTTGAGAAAACGGGGATCTCTTTCTTTTCACCTGGAAGGCTTGGTGAAATCACTTAACCTCTTTCTGTTTCCATAAAATGAATATCTTAGCATCTACTCTCCTTACCCTTATATTATAAACCTGAGTTTTTCATGAGTGATTTCTTCGGTTTCTGACCTTTTCAAAGTCTACCAGTCTAGGTCTGATTGGATCTTAGCAGCCTTCGTGAATAATTTGCACTCACTTGTGAAACGGACTTTATTTTTTTAAATTAAGATTTATTTATTTAAGAGAGAGCGCACGTGACCTTGTGTGAGCAGGGGTGGGGGTGGGGGAACAGAGGGAGAGAATCCCCCAAGCAGACTCTCCACTGAGTGCAGAGCCCAGCATGCGGTTCGATCTCATGACCCTGAGATCATGACCTGAACTGAAATCAAGAGTCAGCCATTAACCAACTGAGCCACCCAGGCGCCCCTGAAATGGACTTAAAAAGTGTTTGACACAGACTTCTATGATGATATATATAAAAACCCAAAAGAAAGAAAGGGGGTACAGTGATCCAACAGTTTACAAACTTCCCACCATCAGGTGTTCTTCTATAATTACATTTCTTGCTGGTTACATTTCTGCTTTTGAACACTAGATGGGACTAAGAGATGACTTGTTTTACAAGAATAGTAACAGGATTTCACAGCCTTCCAGCTTCATTCTCAATGAAGTGTTGTTGGCTGATGGACAGAGTGTGGGTACAATAGAGGAAAACAGGGCTATTTCTGTTTTCTTGACTGAGATGGCTTCCTGTTGATTTTAAATGGTGACTTTGATCAATATTTAGGCAACATTAAAACCTTACATGAGATTCGAGTAGTACAGGAATGTGTGCCCGAGATTCACCACAGTATTTTTCTTAATTGCAGTTTATAGAGAAATGCAATAAAATTAAAAGAATTAGTAACGTCAGTGTTCTTACTTTAATCACCATGAGCCTGGCAAGTGATTATAAAAACTATTTGATAGCTGTATTAGACTGGGAAGAAAAAATTAGACAAATGTTGTATGTGTTTTCTTTTTCTTATTTTTAATGAGCCCTCTGTGAATTAACATCTATCTCTAAAATAAAATAAGATTTCTCTGAAATAGAGGCAATACATAATCAGTAATAATTCATAACCAAATGATTGTCTCAGAAAAGAGTAGAATAGCTGGAAATAGAGCTTTTATAGCCTTGTTTATACAATTTGTAACAGAATACTTGTATTTCATTTCATTTCCAGTATAGTTAACATACAGTGTTATATTAATTTCAGATATACAATTTAGTGATTCAGCAATTACACACATTATTCAGGGCTCATCCAAGTGTATCCCTAATCCCCTTCACCTGTTTCACCCATCACCCCACCTATGTCCCCTCTGGTAACCATAAGTTTGTGCTCTACAGTTAAAAGTCTGTTTTTTGGTCTGCCTCTTTTTTTTTTTCCCTTTGTTTTTTTTTTTTTCTTTCTTTCTTAAATTCCACATATGAGTGAAATCATATGGTATTTGTCTTTCTCAGACTGACTCATTTTGCTTATTAGCATTACACTCTTTAGATCTATCCGTATCATTGCAAATGGCAAAATTTAATTCTTTGTGGCTGAATAATATTCCGTTATAAATACTTACCACATCTTTATCCACTCACTGTTGATGGATACTGGGGCTGCTTCCATAATTTGGCTATTGTAAATAATGCTGTGATACAGATAAAGGTGTATATATTCTTTTGAATTGGTGTTTTTATATTCTTTGGGCAAATACCCAATAGTGATTTACTGGATCATATGGTATTTCTGTTTTTAATTTCTTGAGGAATTTCCACAGTAGCTACACCATTCCCATGCATTCCCATGACAGAATGTATTTTAAGGAATTGTATACTAAAATATCTTTTATGAATTTATATCATTGTTAAGAAATGTACCAACTGCTGTATGAACTAGCAGTGTGTGTTTTCTTTTCACATTTCTAAAATAATGACATACACATATACACATAACCCTAATACATAGATTGAGAGAAATAATAGTGTGGGAAAGGGTGGTAGGAGATAACAAGTAAATAAAGGAAGAGAAAGGTAGAAACCTTTAACTATAAACTTTAAAGTATTTTTCACTGAAATAAACTGAGAAAAATCAACATTAAAAATTGTGGCTATATCAACTCACCTCGTTACTGTTCAGGGCTACTAATTTGAAAGTTGGTTTGGAAAGAGATGACTATATGTTGATCTCATTCACTTAGAGCGTTTTTTAGAAAGTTGTTTTTCACTAATCATAAGACTTTTTTGTTCACCGGAAACTCTAGCCATTGTGTTACCTTTCTGGCTTTCTGTCTTTTAGTTTTCCATCCAGAGGACTATGTTGAGCTTTCCTGATCTTTTAGGATAGACTCAACGGATCTGGTGAATAGAGCAAGACTGGACTCCTTGGCATCCTCTACACCAGCATTTCCCAAACCGTGTTCTGCAGAACACTGGTGTTCCACAGGATGTTAATGGATTGCCCACTAAAGCAGTATTTTGGAGTTAAATATGTTTAGGGAATGCTAGGTTCAATAATTTGAAATTTGCTTGTTCATAGTATAACTTCACAGTCTTTAATATGCTGATGATGCATTAAATATCTCAAGCATTTGGCCCTGATTTTTTTTTTCAGCTTCATTATGCTGTTTACCTTTGAGAACACCAATAGGAAATGTTCTACAACTTTTTAAAATATAGATTTTAATTGTGATATGTCTCTAGATGCCTATACATTTATTTTGTAATTCTGTTATAACTACTCCCTTATAACTGTAGCCTCCACTGCCTTTTGGTATGTTTGTTTGCCTGGCAAAATCCCAACCCTGGTTGAACTAACTTTGTGCCTACTTTATGCCTGTGCCTGAGTGGTTGAATGTAGCTAGAAAAGGCACAACATGCTCCCTGGTCTAACATGTCATATTCATGACTGCTAACCTCAGGTGGACCTTAAGGCCTGCCCCATAATCCTGTTCAACCAATTCCTGTCTGTTCTTCCAGATCACTAAATTCCACTCCATTTTTTCCCTCAAACCTCTCTCACTTCCTTCCCTACCCTCTCTCTCAACTGATAACCTTGTTTCCTGGTCAGTGAGAAAAAAGACCCTCAGCACAGATGTGTGTGTGCTCCCACTGTCTTGTCTGGTGGGTGTATTCCTGGTCTCTGCCCATAGACTGAACCCTCTCTGTGACTCTGGGTGGTATGCCTGCCCCTGCCTTGGTGGCCTGCTCTCATGCACGAGAGTCCATTCCCTCTCACCAAGTCGCTTCTCTCTTCTGCATCAATAGGTCATTCCCTCTCTGTTAAATTATTCCTATCAGTATCCAAACAGGAGAAGGGGTTTGGGGTTTTTTTGATACCCCTTATAGACCTAGCACCTAGAACACTACCCTGATCATGGTCGTTGCTCAGAATATATTTCCTGAATGATGAAGTAATACTTCTCATCTTTTATAAAGAGTTTTATTTTAAAGCAATTCTAAACTTAAATAGTAGAGAGAAGGGCGCGTGGCTGGCTCAGTCAGTAGAGTGTGACTGTTGATCTCAGAGTTGTGACTTTGAGCCCAATGTTGGGGTGATAGAGTTTACTTAAAAAAAAAAAAAAAAGTAGAGTTTACTTAAAAAAAAAAATAGTACAGAGAATTTCCATATGTGCCCCACCTAGCTTCCCCCTGTGGATTTCCCAACATAAAAAAAAAGAAAAGTTTCCTTTTGCTCTCAGTTTCCTTTTAAAACAGCTCCTTAAGCATGTTTTCTCTACCAGTTGACTCCATCTGCTGTCCTTCCATTTTCCTCTTAAACCCACCCTATACCAGGGGCCCTTGGGTGGTGCAGTCGATTGAGCGTCTGACTCTTGGTTTCTGCTCAGGTCGTAATTTCAGGGTCATGGGATCAGTCCCCATGTTGGGCTCCATGCTCAGCTCGGAGTCCACTTGACTTTCTCTCTCCCTCTACCTCTGCTTCTCCCCATCCACCCTACCTAAAATAAATAATTAAATAAATCTTTAAAAAAATAAAAATAAAACAACCTCCCTATTCTGGTTTCTGCCCTTTCTTATCCTCAACTCTACCAGAAGACCCTTGTCAAGAATGCTGAAGACCTGGGGCGCCTGGGTGGCTCAGTCATTAAGTGTCTGCCTTCGGCTCAGGGCGTGATCCCAGCATTCTGGGATCGAGCCCCGCATCAGGCTCCTCCGCTGGGAGCGTGCTTCCTCCTCTCCCACTCCCCCTGCTTGTGTTCCTTCTCTCGCTGGCTGTCTCTATCTCTGTCAAATAAATAAATAAAATCTTAAAAAAAAAAAAAAAAAAGAATGCTGAAGACCTTTACATTGGTAAATCCAGTGATCAATTCTTGTTTCTTCTCTTCTTTGATCCAGCATCAGCATTGATTTCTTTCTAATTTCTTCCCTTCTCTTAATTTATAGACATTTCTTCTTGGCCTTCTTGGCCCCCTACCTCTTCTGTTCTCTCTCTGTACTCTCTGGATGGCCTCATCTCTGTTCATGATTTTAAATATCAGCCCAAATACTGATGACTCCCGCAGCTGTGTTTTTACCCTTGGTCTTGTCTTTGAACTCCAGATTTTTATGCTCATTTTCTCTTTGACTTCTTGTTTGTCAAACATATGTTGATGACAAAACACCATTTGCAATGCTGCAGTCTTCAGACTGCAGGCTGCAGTCTTCCCATCTCAGGAAATGGTCCTGCATTCTTCCTGTGGTCCATGCCCCAAACCTTGGAATGTCCTTGACTTCTGCCCATCACTCACATTCTGTATCAAATCTACCAGCATATTCTGTTGGTTCTTCCTTTAAAGTATAGACCTAAAAACACGATCACTTCTTATTATCCTTACCACCAGCACTTTGGTCCAGGTCACCATCATCAACTCTGGCAAAAGCCTTCTAAGAGCCTCATCTCATTTCCAGTGTGCTTAATTGACTGTAAAGCAGTCAGAATAATTATTTCAAAACCTAGATTATTCCACTCTACTGCCTAAAACCCCCTGCATGATATTCTGGTAAATGTCATTTTACTCTGAGTAAAATCCCAAGACCTCATCATGGCAAAAGACCCTTCCTGATATTATTTTCTATTCTATGCTTCCCGCAGTCTATTCTTGACACAGCGGTGAGACTCCCACCTCATATCCTTTATATTTGCTGTTCCCTCTGCACGGAATGGCTTTTCTGTTACGCATTTGAGCGGCTCAGTTCTCTTTTTTCACTTTCTTTAGGTGTCACCTTATTTGACAGGCCACCTTGACTCTGCTGTATAAAGGGGTGCCTTTCCATTTTTGCTCTCTGCTTCTTTCTTCCACTTCCTGTCCCCGTAGTGTTGTGCCTCCAGAGTACATATTTTGTTGATTTATTTCCTGTCTCTTCCCAGTATATTGCAGATCCCACAGAAGCAGGAACTTTGTACATGTTTTATGTGCTACTGTATACTCAGTGTCTATCCCAGCGTCTGGTGCATTGTAAGCACTAGGTGTTTAAATGAAGGAGTGAGCAAATGAATGAAATGGGTTGCATGTTAAGATGAGGAGTACGTAGAACAAGTTTGATTAGGAGCAAGGATTCAGATGCCACGTAATGCATGCTGCTAAAAGAGGTCTTAGGAAAGTATGGGCTTGACTGAAGTAAAGATGACAGAGAGGAGAAGAAGGAGGTGAGACTAGGAAGGGAATACCCCATCTTAATACCTGGTCTTTGTCATTCTGACAGATGATAGAAACAGCATGTGTGGTTTTTGAGGGTGATCGAGCTTCTAGCTTTTTGCATGTTTGCCCTTACGGATGCTGAAATAGTTTTAGCTTGCTTGTGTATATGATTATGTACACATTTATTTGTATTTGAGAATTTATCCTGATAATTACAGTTTTGTGATTTATATAACTACAGGTGTGAAGCATCAAGTCCACATATTCATCCAGTGGGTTGGTGTAAAGAACATAGAAGAACACTTATTACTCCGCCAGGTTTGTGTTTATCATGTGTCTAATATTTTTTGTAAAAGATTTTATCTATTTGTAGAGAGCACAAGCAGGGGGAGCGGCAGAGGGAGAAGCAGACTCTCTGCTGAGCAGGGAGCCCGACATGGGGCTCTATCCCAGCACCCTGGGATCATGACCTGAGTGGAAGGCAGACACTTAGCCCCCTGAGCTACCCAGGCTTAGAGTCTATTTGAGGATTCTTGCTCCCTCTCCCTCTGCCCCTCCCCCTGCTTGTGCATGCGTATGTGCTCACTCTCTCTCTAAAATAAATTTTAAAAATCTTAAAAAAAAATGACAGTGTCTGCCAGCCTTCTTCACTAACATAGTTTTTTTTTTCTCTCTCTGTAATTAATAAGTATTTTGTGGAGAGATACTTGGGATTGTGTAAATATTCTGTACTTCATCCCTGTATCACTCGTAGTTTTTAACATCTGTTGATATTTCTAGTATGAATTATTATTCTGACAGCTGTTAAATGCTAATTTTTTTATTCCTTGTGCATAATGAGTTGATATTCTTCTGCAAAGAATAGCTTTCTCATCTTCCCATTTATTCATTCAGTTAATTTATTTATCTCTGCATGGACTCATACATTACTGTTTTTATCAATGAGTTATCATCTATAAGCAGCATTATTTACTTTTCATGTCCAGATTTTCTCAGATTTGGCCCGTGGGAGTCCCTTTATGCTGGTTACTATGTCCCTTGACATGTTCTGATTGTTTTTTGATAATTTCCTACTTTCTGGCACAGCTAGGCTTATCTTGTACTTTCCCTGATTCAAACTAAAATCTAAACGGTAGATGTGTTCATTGCTACTGGGATGATGTTACTTCTGTCCTCTCAGAGGATATAGTCAGGAAATATATCCATATAAAAATGTTTAAAAATTATTTATCTTTCTATATCTGTTTAGACATTGAAAATAATGAATTTATATCATTAGCTCCAGTTCCTATCCAAGACTCCTCAGTTTATTCTAGTTTCCTACTTTCTCTATTTATACCTCTTTTTTCAGTCAGTGAGAAACCCGCCTTCCTTTATCTCAATATATTTACCTATTTTTTTCAGTTGTCTTTATGTAGCCAATTTCCCACCCCAATGAGCCGCTGTTAATTCCTGCTCAAACCTGCCTGATGGTTTTTGGACTTGGGAGGAAACAAAAGGAGGCGAGAGGAAAGAGGGATAGTTATTTCTACATATTTTACTAATTCTGTTCCATGACCTGGGGCGCTTGGGTGGCTCAGTCCGCTGAGCATCGGATTCTTGGTTTTACTCAGGTCATGATCTCAGGGTCCTGAGATTGAGCTCCCCCCAGGCTCTGAGCTCAGCACGGAGTCCGCTGGAGATTCTCTCCCTTTTCCTCTCCCTCCCCTACTGCCTCTCCCCGTTCACACTCTCTCTCTAAAAATAAATAAAATCTTTAAAAAAAAAAACCATAACTGTTCTATGACTTGATTTTGCTTGTTTGTTTGACCTAAAATATGATGATATATCTGGAATATGTCCCATATTCGTATATATAAGTCTGCTACATTCTTTTTTTCTTTTTTTTTAATGAATGCTTTCTATTCCATGTGTACTATATATATATATACACACACACACACACACACAAATTTATATTTGCACATTTTCTATATTATGGTTATTAAACTTTTTACATTTTTACATTAACAAACATTATATTCGCACATTTTTTCTGTATTATGGTTATTAAACTTGTTTTTACATTTTTACATTAACAAACAACTGTGCATTGTCTATGTGGACATGAGCTTTTCCTAGATTAGTAGAAGTAGAATTAGACATTAAAGGGTACTTTTGTTTGTGTGTATCTGTATATAGGACTTACCTGAGAAGATAAATTATACATATACATATATGTTAAATTTTCATTTAAAAGGTAATAGAGGAGTCATGATCAAGATGAAAGTAATGTAATTATTACAATTAGTGCTGCGTGTGTTATTCAGTTTAAAGTTGTTATGTGGAATATGAACATTACTTCCTAGGTTATAGTAATAATATGTCATGGTTTTACAGGTCAGTTTGTGGTTCTCACTGTCATTTTGGTTAAGCCTGACAGGACTTACTTTTTTCTTTCTTAGGTTATCCAAATGTGAAACATTTTTCTTGGGATAAATACTTAGAAGAAACCAATTCTTTACCTGCTCCTGCAAGAGCTTTCAAAGTGGTGAGTTAATCTGTTTTACAGTATTTGATTAATTTGTGTTGACAGTAGTGTTCATTGAATTCATTGAATTTCAAGAACAGAAAGAGAGAGATAGTATGAGTGAACCAGGGAGGGAAACAGAAGGCCACAGAAGACGTTTTTGACCTCTTACAAATTTGAAAGTCAAAATTGTTACTGGGGTTTTTGTTGTTTGCATCCAGAAAATACTTTCATTTTAGACTTGTCTCCTTGGAAAATAATTTTGCTTGAATTTGTGTGAAATGAGTTGGTGTGATCTTATGGCTAACTTCTGTTTTTCCAGCTAGATATTCTGAAAAACCAAAACAAGATGGGATATTTTCTAATGAAAATTATATGTAATGACTCCTTTAGATTTGTTTATGGCAAGCTGAGTTGCTGTTTTTCATTTTATTGCTATTAATGAGCATGTTTAATTATCAAAATACAAGGTCACCTGCTTTTTTGTATAGTATCTTTCTAATCAGAGCCGTTGCATCTTACATATAATTTGGTAAGATTCAAAGTAAACCTCATTTCTTTGCAAGGGAAGAATAAGTAATGAAATTTACTTAAAATTTTTTTCATCTCTAACAACTTCCTTTATCATTTCTATTTTTCTGTAAATTTAAAGAACAATATATTAAATACTTTAAAAATATTTTAATGTAGCATAATTAGTCTGTCATAGACATCACTTTTCTTTAAATGATTTTCTCATGTATAAATTGCTAGAATTTTTAATGATATAATAAGAGGTATGGGTCCAAACATAGAAAAGAACATCAAAAATTTTTGAGAGAGAAAAATATTACCTGAAGAAAAGCCTTTGCAAGAACGTTTTTTATTCCATCTGATGGTAAATGTAGGATTTAAAAATGAATGGTTAGAGTTATGCCCTCCTTAAGAATTTTTACCTGACCTCTAACTTTAACTCAAGCCATTGCGAAGAATTGCATTGCACTTTGCTTTGAACTGGATACAATCTCATCACCATCAGTCCGCATGTCTCCTGTTGCACTGATACCAGAGAGAAAGCTATGATTTCCCTAGTGTGGCCTTCAGGTGCCTCGCATTGATTGTGTGTTATCTTTTACATAATTTCACACTTAATTTTCACAGCCATGGTTTTGTTATACTCAATATAAAGAACAGGGGCGCGAAGCTCAGAAAAGTTAAGCAGTTTGCCTAACGTGACAGTCATCTTGCCTTCCACAGCTGGTCCCTGAGGTTTTCCCGGGGTCCGCCGAGCCCTGAGACATGGGTAGCTAAGGTGCAGGAGCAAAGGGACTCCTTACTCATTCCCGTTCTTACAAGAGGGATTCCATCTTACATGTTTTGATGGCTCATTTTCATTTTTTAAAGACATCTTCTTTTTGTTCTCATGATCATTTCTAATCTGTGTCACTTCCTCTTCCACTTTAAAAGTTCTTTCCTCTCTTCTTATAAATTATTTTAATGCTTGTTGTTTTTTGCCAAGACACCTCCTTCTAACTAACAGCCAGCGCACCCCTCCTTCCCTTTGGCCCATCAAATAACTGCACCATTTTGAATTTTATCTTAAGATCTTTTGCTTTCTGTTTGCTCCTGTGGCTGGGTGCGCTGGCTGTTTCTGTTGCCTCGGGGTTTGGCCATGTGATTTGGGATTGTGTTTTTGATAGGGAGGGTAAGGTCCAAAGCTATTGTAGGAACTGGCGAGTTTGAAGGTTGATTCTCTAAATAGCTCGTCTTAATCTGTCTTTGTGACACAGAGCCCACCTTCTCTTCCTCTGAATCTTACCATGTAATATTTTCTGTATGGCAGAAACCTCCACATGGATTCCAGAAAAAAATGAAGCTTGAAGTCATAGACAAAAGAAATCCTATGTTTATTAGAGTAGCAACAGTTGCAGACACGGATGATCACCGAATAAAAGTGAGTGTTCTCTGTTGGGGTTTTGTTTTGTCTTCTGTTACAAGATATCTTGGATGGAAACTTCGGCAGATATTTAATTTGTAAAGTCCTATAATTAGTAAGCCTGTAGGAATATGCAGATAAAGGGGCTGTGCATCTTTGTCAGTATTTATCCGGGATTTTCCCTTTAATCGATGCAAGAAGTGCTCTTTATTTGTGACCGACATTTACTATGTCGGATCTACTTTCTTTCTCCGAGCACACCCTCAGACTATTAAAAGCCAGTCATAAATAATAGAGCAGTTCCTCCGAATATGGTACCTCATTCTCCAATAGTATGCTTTTTCTTTTTTGGAAAACTTGAAGGTTAATGTGTTTTGATGGGGTTGTACTAGATGTAGACTTTTCAGAAGTAAAGTACAGAAGTGCAGCCTTTTAATATAGGATGAGTAGAGAGAAATGATCTTATAAGGCAGGTCAGATTGTACCTTTCGCAGGGTAAGCAAACGTTTAGGAAGAAGGGTGGTTTGTTCTGTCCGAGGGTGGTCGTGTGAAGTGTAGCTGGAGTTCCAGGGGAGGGTGAAGACCAGAAGTTCTTCTGTTTCTGGCTTAGGTGTTAACTTCAGTCTCAAACGAGAGCAGTGTTCTTTCTACTTAGTCCACAGAGTTGTTTGGAATTTTTCCTCAGAATAGTAACAGTTACAGAAACAACAAGATGTTAGATTTTCATGGTGTTTTACAGGGTAGCAGTGTTCTTCCATTATTTGACCTTTGTGGTGGTAACAGTGCAGGAGATTTGTGTTAACTATCACTATTTTATCTGAAGCGAGGCACAGAAAGAGTTAATGAATTAACTTGTTAATTCCCGGCAGTGGCAGAACTAAGTCATAGCCCTAAGCTCTAGGAGTCTATGTTTATGCTCTTTTTTTAAAAAAAATAAAATAAATCACATATTTAGCTATCTCTAATGAGATCGTATGTAAAAAATTATAAAATAACATGAACAACATGTATAGTGTGGTTTTGTATAAAATAGAAATTTTACTGTTTAACTCACTGTTTTTAAGATTATATAATCATGTAACATTTTAGAAATTATAAATAATAGCCTATTATCCTTTTTCAAGTGCATTTTCCTATTAATTGTCTTTGGTGTGATAATGTAAATCATAAAGCAATCAGTATTTTAGGACCAGAAGTATTTTTTAAATAATCTAGGCTAGTGATCAGAGAAATGGAGAACTATGCAAAATACTATTTTTAAAAAATCACATTGACCAGTCAGAATTGAAAAAAGAATTGGGAAAAAAAAAAAGTGTTTTGGCTTAGGTGCATGAAACATTTATTCCCTTCACAGCTGGCAGGAATACAAAGTAGCTCGGCCTTTCTGAAAAGTAGTTTGGCAAAGGCATCAGAAGTCTTGAATGCTACTTACCCTTTAATTCAAGAATTTCAGTCCCAGGAATTTATGTTAACAGAATTAACCAAAGGGAATATGCAAAGATAAAGACTACAAGGAAAATAGAGCGATGCCCTTTATAGTAGTTAAGATTGGGAACAACCACAGTAGAGTATAGGTAACTTAAATTACTGTCTATCTATATGATGTTAACTATTTAATATTGACAAGTGTAAAAAACTCAGGTTTACTATTCTGTATGATGTCTGGTATTGTTTTTTAAAAGCATATTATAGGGGCACTTGGGTGGCACAGCGGTTAAGCGTCTGCCTTCAGCTCAGGGCATGATCCTGGCATTCTGGGATCGAGCCCCACATCAGGCTCCTCCGCTGGGAGCCTGCTTCTTCCTCTCCCACTCCCCCTGCTTGTGTTCCCTCTCTCGCTGGCTGTCTCTCTCTGTCTAATAAATAAATAAAATCTTTTAAAAAAATAAAAATAAAAAAAATAAAAGCATATTCTGGAAAGAAACTGACCAAAATAATGACAGTGCTTCTCTTGGGGGCTAAGATTATGAGTGATTATAAATGATTTTTTATGATTATAAATGAATTATAGATGATTAGGTTTTCTTTTTAATTATCTGGCTTCAGGAATACATAGTAATTACTTTCATATTAAAAAAAAATTTTAGATTAACTCTGATTTTTACCTGTGAGAAAATTTTGGCCCAGAGAGGTCAAATACTCCAAAGTGGGTAGTTCACTTAGCTAATAGGAAAGTTTGGGCTAGAATCCAACTCTTTTTGCTTCTGGCTGAATTTTCTTTCCAATACAACATCTGGTGGTTTAACACCCAAAAAAGAGCTGGCTTCGAGGTGTGTAGTTGACAGTTACCTTTTCACAACTAGCAGTGTGAATTTCATAGCTGAAGGTGAACCTCTGAACGAGTACCTGTGTGTTTATAAGTCTTCAAAAGGTCAGTGAACAGGTGACCATGACTCAGTTTCAGGGTTCATCAGGGACTTATGAGATTTATAGAAAGCTTTCATTCATAGGAGTTTCTCTAGTAATATGGGAGATGATGTCGCAAGAATGCTTATTTTTCTTTACCCTTTCAGTAGTTATTTCACATTTTAAAAAATTTTTGCATAGTCTTCCATTTTCATGTTGTTATGAGTAAGTAAATCTTGTTCACTGCTGAGCAAAGTAGTCTTTTTCTTAAAAACATTTTGTTTTTCCTAGAGTCAGTAATTTCTTGTGTTTTGATTTTTTTTCATTTTCTGTGCTCATGGTATCATACGTCTACAAGTGCTCCATAAATCGGCCATGTCTTTCTGTCAAAAGCCCAAGTGTGTTTTTTTAACCTCTCTCTGTATCTTTTTTCTTCTTAAACTCTTTTTCCTACAACTTAGCAGTCACCTACGATGATCTGGGTGGTTCTACTCTAAGCCTTATCCAAAGCTTTCATCCTGAAATTGCTCTTTGCTGACAGATTATGTTGTATTTCATTTTTTTTTGAATCACATATTTGTTTTTTTCTTAGTGTATTTTCTTATCTTGCTGAAACACATCTTTTTGTAACTTTCTAAGGGTGGATGAAAGTCATCTTTTTTTGACTCCTCGCATGTCAATATTACTAGTCTTCCATGGGGTTCATACTGTGCCTAGGTGTGGAGTACTCGGTAGAGAACCGTTTCCCCTCAGAAATTAAAAACATTGTTCTGGGGCGCCTGGGTGGCACAGCGGTTGAGCGTCTGCCTTCGGCTCAGGGCGTGATCCCGGCGTTCTGGGATCGAGCCCCACATCAGGCTCCTCTGCTGTGAGCCTGCTTCTTCCTCTCCCACTCCCCCTGCTTGTGTTCCCTCTCTCGCTGGCTGTCTCTATCTCTGTCAAATAAATAAATAAAATCTTTAAAAAAAACAAAACAAAACATTGTTCTGCTGTCTTCTCACTTTGGGACCCTTTCTCTCTACCCCTGATGTTCACGTGTTTTGTGATGTCATGTCTTGATGTGAGTCTTTTTCCACTTACCATGCAGGGGACTCAGGCTTTTTACTGAGGAGCTTCATGTCCTTCAATTTTTGGAATCTTTCTTGTATTACTAGTTTGTTGACTTCCTTTTGTCATCCTATCTCTTCTCTTTCTGGAAGTCCTGCTGCTCTGGTGTTAAACCTCTTGAATTGACCCTTGATTTTCTTATACTTTATTTCTTGTTTTGCTTCTCTGATATTTTTATTCTACCTGCTAAGAGATATCTATTCTATTTTCCAAAACTTATGTTGCATTTTTAATTACAACTCTGATTTTTTTTTTAAAGATTTTATTTATTTATTTAGCCGAGAGAGCCAGCCAGCGAGAGAGGGAACACAAGCAGGGGGAGTGGGAGAGGAAGAAGCAGGCTCCCAGCAGAGGAGCCTGATGTGGGGCTCGATCCTGGAACGCTGGGATCACGCCCTGAGCCGAAGGCAGACGCCTAACGACTGAGCCACCCAGGCGCCCCAACTCTGATTTTTTTAAAATTTTCAACAGTTTTTTCTTATTTTCTAGTCTCCTCCCCTTTTTAAATGGCATCATCTTTTTATTACTTGAAGCAATATTGTTTCTTATCTGAGGATACTAGTGATCATTTTCTTCAGTTCCCTGCTTATTTCTTGTAAATTTCTTTAGACTCTGCTCTGCTTTATTGGAGCCTCTCCTCAAATGTCAGGTCCTTGACGGGCTGTCTCCTTTAAGAAAAAGGTACTTAAAAAGTGAACTGTATTTTCATGGGTGGGACTTAGAGAGGAGTGGACTTCACTATGATAAGAAAGCAAAGAGCCAGCTTTTTCACAGGGAGATCCCCATTTTTTGGCATCTGAGTCCTTGTCTGGAGCCTTCCAGTTTCTGCCAGTCTCCTCCCTGGTGGCTGCTGGGCGAGACAGAGAGAAGGACTGGGTTGGAATGTACGGCTCAGTTCCTGTGCTTTCTGTCCCGCCCATTGCCATGGCATGTTTGTTCTAGAATGCAGAGCCTTAGTGATCTTACTTCTCTGCAAGGTAAACCTCTACTCATCGTCAGGGTCGAAGGGGCAGTTACCTTGGTGGGTGGAGTGGTCAAGTGGGGAAGCGACTAAGGGAGTCCATCTCCATGTTGACTCTGAGCCAGTGCGGCTGTTTTTCGAGACCCTCCTCCTCTCCTACCTGCTGCCGCCAGATTGAGTCCTTCTTGGGTTCTGCCAGGAGAGCCGTTTGCTCTGGTCCCATTCTTCTCAGGCACCTGGGCTGCAGCCCACGCACTCTATCCTGTAGGTCAGCACTCCTCCTGCGTTTGCCCTCCATACTTACCACTGTCACTTCTCACCTGTCAGCCACTCCTCTTCCACATTTGTCCTCCCTTGCAGATAGAACTTTAATTTCAGAAGAGAGTGGAGATAAGCACCTGAGTCTATAATGTGCTTTACTGAGTTGCCTTTCACAAGAAGAGAAAATCCAACCAAACCTTTTTCTTTTTAAGAAATAGCTTTTTAAAATATTATCTGTCTTATTCTTGATAAGTTGTCAATAACGGGTATTAAGGTTTTATAAATTTTCCAAATAATGCTTCTGGATAAAAATGTATCCAGCTTCCTAAACTATTAGATCTGTGTGAGTTAAGTCTTCCTCACTCTGCTTTGATACATAATCATCTTATTTCCTTCCTCCCTCCCTCCCTTCCTTTCTTTTTGAGAGAGAGAGAGAGAGCAGAGGTGGGGGGTGAGGGGGAGAGAGAATCTTAAGCAGGCTCCATGCCCAGTGTAGAGGCCAACTTGGGGCTCCGTCTCACAACCTTGAGATCATGACCTGAGCCAAAATCTAGAGTCAGACACTTAACTGACTGTGCTGCCCACGCACCACTCATCTTATTTTCTTTAGAATTTTTATTAATGTCAGCATGATTGCTGAGTTGGTTTCATATATAATTGTATTTATAGTGGAACATTTGTTTTGTAAATATTTTGTATGTCTCTTTTGGGTTCGTAAAATTTTTAAATATTTCATGTTGTATGTTTATGTATCTTCCTTTTATGTTCTTTGTTAGACATTTTATTTCTTTTCAAAATAGTCCCCAGCAAGAGTAAAACTATCACCGAACATTACTAAAGTGTCTGATTTTTTGTTTGTTTAAAACCTCTTAATATGCCAGCGACTGAAGGTAGTAGAAGTAAGAAAAGATAAACTATACAAACTTTAATAAAATTATTTCATCTGGGCTTCTAGAGTGAGAATTTTGATTAGGGTTAGTATTAATTTTTGCACATATTAATTTTTACATAATTTCAGATAGCATTTTTAAGTGTATTTGGTACTTATCAGAGAGAATTTTATTGTTACCTCTGTTCGTAATATCTAAACTAAATTTCATCTCTGATATTGAACCCTTGAACTACTAAAATTCTCCAGATTATCTACCAACCTGGTTTATAGGCAGTATTAGATTTATCTATGGTATCTGTAGTACATTAATCCTAGAAAGCTAACTTCTCATTGCCAAACCGAGATTGCTGTTTCACAGCAAACTATGAAATGTTGTGGTATCACCAGATGCTAGATCTATCATAAACATTCTTAAAAGCATATGCAAGGAAACTTTAAAAAGAACCCTTTTATTTATGATGATACCAAGATTTTCAGAGACTATATTGGTATACAGTAATGTACTAGTTAATATCCATAGGTCTCAATTCTGAGCACACACCACAGTTACTTAGGAGTTGAGTAAACAACATATGTATACACAAAGCCAAGCCTATGGATCAACAATCTCCTGAGCAGACTCAACCTTTTTTTTTCCTTCCTTCCTTTCTTTCTTTCTTTCTTTCTTTCTTTCTTTCTTTCTTTCTTTCTCCTTTTCATCATAGAGAAAATTCTGGTATGTATCGGGGACGGAGAACCATTTATTTGTTAGGATTGAGTATGTTTGCTATAGGAAGATACCTAAATTTTTAAAAATTTAGTGGTTTAGCTACAACAAAGGAGACATGAATTATGTGAATACTGATTCCAGTGTAAAAGAAACAGAATTTAAGAATGTCAAGATCAGAAAACAGTAAAGTTTCATGTTTCTAGTAAAACAGAGTAATCACTTGATAAGTTGAAAATTAGGACACTTTAAACTTACTGTAACGCTAAGTGATGTCTGCTCATTTATTGGTAGCATTGATAGCATAAATTGATATTTTTAGAAAATTATCATGAATGTCATCTCACTGTTAGCATTGTTTTTGATCAGAGGAAAGGAAAGTATTACTTTGAGTTAAGCAATTTTCTGTGCTGCTTTTATATTCAATGTATGTGAATGATAAATAATTTTATTTGGACCCTTGAATTTTTAGGCTTGGTTCCTTTTCCTAACTAGCTGTGTGATCTCTTCTTTAAGATAATACCTATGAATTCTTCCAGGTATGGAATTCTGTGGGCTTTGACTCTAGGATTAATTGATTTCTCAGGTTGAGAAAGTGGATTCATTGTGAAGGATGTTATTTTGAACCCGTATATATGTACTTTATTTATTTATTTATTTATTTATTTATTTATTTATTAGTAGGGATAAATCTTTTTATTTTATTTAATTTTAATATTTTTATTATTATGTTATGTTAGTCACCATACAGTACATCATTAGTTTTTGATGTAGTGTTCCATGATTCATTGTTTGCTTATAACACCCAGTGCTCCATGCAATACATGCCCTCCTTAATACCCTTCAGCAGGCTAGCCCATCCCTCCACCCCTGCCCCCAAAACCCTCAGTTTGTTTCCTGGAGTCTATAGTCTCTCATGGTTCATCTCTCCCTCTGCTATCCCCCTTCATTTTTCCCCTTCCTTCTCCTAATGTCCTCCCTGCTGTTCCTTATGTTCCACATATGAGTGAAACCATATGATAATTGTTTCTCTGCTTGACTTATTTCACTTAGCATAATCTCCTCCAGTTCCATCCATGTTGATCCAGATGTTGGGTAATCATCCTTTCTGACAGCTGAGTAATATTCCATTGTATATATGGACCACATCTTCTTTATCTATTCATCTGTTGAAGGGCATCTTGGCTCCTTCCACAGTTTGGCTATTGTGGAATTGCTGCTATGAACATTGGGGTTCATATGGCCCTTCTTTTCACTACGTCTGTCTCTTTGGGATAAATACCCAGTAGTGCAATTGCTAGGTCATAGGGTAGCTCTATTTTTAACTGCTTGAGGATCCTCCACACTGTTTTCCAAAGTGGCTGTACCAGCTTGCATTCCCACCAGCAGCGTAAGAGGGGAACCCATATATATATGTACTTTAACAACTCTGTACTATTCTGTCGTACAGATGTACCATAATTTAGTTAGCCAGTCTCCTAATGGTAGATCCCCAGCTTGTTTTCTACTACAAACAGTGAGTTGAGTTACTGAGATTATCAAGTCAAAGGTGATGTATTTTAAGTGATTGTTATTGCAAATAACGCTCCAGAAGTATTTGATAATTAATACTACTGTCAGCAGTCCATGAGAAAGCTTTTCATTCTCATACTCACCAACTCTAGGAATCGCCAAAATGGAACAGTTTTGACAGGTTGAAAGAATTGCATCTTGTGGTTTTAATTTGTAGTTTTTTGGTTATAAGTGAAATTGATTATCTTTTTATATGTTTACTATTTATAGTTAGTTTCTTATTTATGAGCAATTTATATCTATTTTTCATCTTTCTCTTGGACTTTCAATCTTAATATGTTGATGTATGATCTCTATATAAAGTTAAGGAATAGAGTACGTTGTTACATATGTAATAAATGTGTTTTTTGGCTTTCTCATGGGTCTCCCATCTATTTTGTGGTTTTTGCCACTTGTTACAGAATATTTGCCACTCTCAAGTTTTTGATGTTCATGTTGTCAAGTTGAACTGTCTTTTCTTTCTTTTTTTTTTTTTTAATAATGATTTTTTATTATATTATGTTAGTCACCATACAGTACATCCCCCGTGAACAGTCTTTTCTTTTACAGCTTTTGAGTTTGGTGTCTTGCTTACAAAGGTTATCCTACTCCAAGATTACAAACACATTCACTTGTTCATTGTTCTAGAACTTTTATTGTTCAGCTTTTAATGTTTGCATTTTTCATCCAATTGGCATCTGTCGTCTTGTTTAGGAGTAAGGGATTCGCAGACTGAAGAAGGAAATCTAGCTGACAAACTTGATGTAAAAGTAAAATATATATGGCCTTTTAGTATATCCTTTCATCCTAAAAGATAAAATATATGTAATACTTAAAAGCTACCTAGCTGGTCTTTAGTGACCCTGCCTGAGGGACCAACCGCTCTTTCACATGGTGGCCAGTAACGATGGCACTGACCACTCTATAAAACCTCTTTGAGAGATATTGTAATTATTTATGAGAAAAAAATGATATTTAGAAATGCATTGGATGGAGAGATATTCTGTAACCCGGGTGTATTTCTAATAGGACACTGAGTTTGTTTAAAAGGCCTATTTCGCATAATTCTAGGAGAGTTGAGATTTATATGAAAGGCCCTTCTGCCTCTCCACTCTCCCCTCCCATCCTCCCTCCCTGCCCTGATTTATTCATTACTGAAGTAATACTCACTGGGTATTTGGTGTTGCTCAGATGAAGATATTATGTACTCAAGTTGTTCTCGTGTTGGAAGATAGACATAATAATATCTCTGTAGAAGTACTCCTGGAATAATGCCTTTGGCAAGACATTTCTTGATGGACGATTATTTAAAAATAGGTCAGAAGTGCCTTTTTTCGTCATAGTGTAAATGAAGTAATTTAAATAATTGGAAAAAATGTATTTGGTATTAAATCTGTATAATTTAGAAGAGAATGAAAATGGTTATGGTGGGTAGATCTTTTATTGTAGGAATTTTTGTGACCTGAATGGTACTGTTCATTTTTGTTTTCCAGGTTCACTTTGACGGCTGGAATAGTTGCTATGATTACTGGGTGGATGCGGATTGTCCTGATATTCACCCTGTGGGCTGGTGTTCAAAAACCGGGCATCCTCTTCAGCCTCCTTTGAGTAAGAGACACAAGGATAACTTAAATAAATGTTTCCATGTTCTTGTGTGGGGGGCTTAAAGTGTTCTTTCCTCCTATCCTTTTCTTTCTGCTTCTTTCTCACTGTACATTTCTTCTCTGTGTAATCCTTTTCCTCTTCCTACATTTTCAGTTACATGGTAGTCACGAAAATATAAAAGAAAAAAATATAATGTTTGAAAAAGCAAAGTTTATATCGATTTTTTTTACTTTTATTTTGAAGTACTCATCACCTTTTAAAATTGATACTGAATTTTTGGAAGACAGTTTGTCAGACTATCAAAATTTAATGTATCAGAAATTATTTTATACTATAGTTTTGTAAAATGTTACCATTTTAAGAAACTGGGCAAAATTTACAAGGGCTCTCCCTATGAATTGTTACTTTTTTTTTTTTTTTTTTTTTTTAAAGATTTTATTTATTTATTCGACAGAGATAGAGACAGCCAGCGAGAGAGGGAACACAAGCAGGGGGAGTGGGAGAGGAAGAAGCAGGCGCATAGCGGAGGAGCCTGATGTGGGGCTCGATCCCATAACACCGGGATCACGCCCTGAGCCGAAGGCAGACGCTCAACCGCTGTGCCACCCAGGCGCCCCCCTATGAATTGTTACTTAAAACTGCATGTGATTTACAGTAACCTCAATGAAAATTTCCTTTAAGTTCAATTTTTAAAAAAATAAGCACTGACAATTGACATACCGTAGTTTCAACTTTGAAAGAAAACATAGACACTGTTGCAAAAAATATGTAGGAAATACAATAGATTATTGCGGGGTTTTAAAAAGTTTAGGGTGCGGTCCTCCATCTAGTGACTTCACTTCTGCTTGCCACATACAAGCTGCATAAAGGTGCAGAAATTCACATCATAAAAATTCACATGCATGCCGTTTGTTAGAGTATATTTAAAATAACAAACCTTGGAAACAGACATTGGTTAAGTTCTGGTGCATTCATAATACAGACACTGTGCAGCAGCCATAGAGAGTATTACCATTGAGATGGAAAGATCTACAAGACATGAAGTTAAAGACCAAAGGAAAAAAAGTGTTTCAGGATATGTACATCTGTGCTATCCCTTGTATGCGACAAAATGAAACAAAACTAAGAACTTGATACATATATATAATGTGTGTGTGTGTATATATACATATGTGTGTGTGTGTATATATATATATATACACACATATATATCCACGTAGGTATGTATGGAAATGCTTAGAACAAGATCAAGCACATTACACATTAAAATAAGTTGTCAGGATGCGGGAGTGTATGAAATGTGGGGGTAGTATGAATGGGATCTGTAACTGTTTCTCTGTATTCGGGTGTGGTGTTTGAGATTTTCACAGTATACCAGTATTCATATGCTAATTATGTTATTGATGAAAATTGCTTAGAATCTCCTCATTAATTCACATTTAGATGTTTCTGGAATTTGTGACATTGAAAGAGGGTTAGATCAAAGTCTACCATTTCACTATTGAAGAAAGATAGTGTGAACAAAAGCATAGGGAAAAACCTTTAAAAATAAAGACTTTTAAGATATTTTTAATTTTTATTTTGCGGCCTTCTGGTTAACTTTATGCCCCTTCTTTGCTTCTCTCATTTTTTCCCCTGGCTTTCTTATAGGCCCCTTAGAATTAATGGAAGCTTCAGAGCATGGAGGATGCTCAACCCCAGGATGTAAAGGGATTGGCCATTTTAAGAGGGTGAGACATCTGGGCCCTCACAGGTATGTGGTGCTGCCAGTCACGCGGGAATTCCTTATGTGGTCAAAGACAGGGTGCCCATCCTACGCATGTGTAAGGTAATGATTTCCAAGTGTACTAATAGATGTGAGCTAATTTTATATTTCGATCTATATGAAATGTGGTTTCCATGGTGATCCTGTGAAAGTGAAGAGTATATCTGTAGTTAAGTCTTCCTGGGAGAAAAATGCGTTCCCAGCTTAAAATAGGTTTACTCTAGCTGTTTGCCTTTTCTTGACAGCCTGACCAGTTGTACGGATACGTACCTTCTGAAAGAGTCGCTTTGGGTTGACCATTAATAATGAGAAGAAGGCAGGCCCTGTTGAAGGTCTTTGTTTGGTAGAATATGATATGATTGAGGGACTCAACAATTTGAATAATGAGAAGTGAGATTATCGTAGATTACCAGCAAAGATCACAAGAAGCACAAATATAAATAGTCATACTTGAGAATGCATTGATCCAAAACAGTGTTTTTCAGTGTTTTCCTTTACCCCTAAGTAACTTAAAAAAGAAACCAAAATTATGCATTTGAAATTTGATGTATTGTTTAGGCAATTTAGGGGTCTTTGTAGACATTTAAAAATATGACTGAAATACCTAGAAATTCCTATGATTTGACTGAGATTTTTGAGGAACAAAAGCATCACCTGTTGAGGGATGTATTAAAATAATCATTTGTCAAGGTAAGTGTTCTATCTGCATGTTAATTGGATTGCCCAGTAAGGACAAGGATCCCTTGTTTATCTGGTCTGTACACACTGTAAATCGGGGTCTTTTGAAAAATCTGAAGATTGCACTGCCTGTTACTCTAAGAGTTAATAGGAATTGTAAAATTCGTGTAATTAATAATGCTCGCTCCTTTTCTTTTCTTTTTCTTTTCTTTCATCTCTGCAACCTCCAGTACTGCTTATCTTCCTTTTGCAACACTGCTCCTGAGATTTTTATGAGATTCAGTCTGTTCCAGAGTAAATAGTCTAAGCATAGGGTGATGATTCCATTTACAAATACCCATTTAAAAATCCTTCTCGGGAGTGCCTGGCTCTCTTAGTCGGTAGAGCATGCAACTCTCGATCTCAAGGTCATGAGTTCAAGCCCCACATTGGGCATGGAGCCTGCTTAAAAAATAACAATAATGAAATAAAAAAGAAAGAAAGAAAAGAAAAATCCTTTTCATATTGTATAAGTGCAAACCCAAAGGTGCATGATTAATTTAAACTAAATTAAAAATACTGTACCTTGAAAGTTGTTCAGTGTTGCTGCGTGAAAGCAGCTAGATTATTTTTCAGACATTATATAAGTCTAAATGCCAGAAATAATCATTAGCATGCTAAATTTCCATTGTATATTAATAAATTATTTCATTCAGTAAATATTTTTGAGGAGTTTTTTTTTCCAATAATAACTAACGTTTATTAAGCATGTATTTACTCTATACAAGGTATTGCTCTGTTTTACATTTATGGATAATCTTCAAAACTACCTTATTAGTTTTAGTATTATTTTCTTCCAATTTGTGGCACTGGAGAGGTTTACTGATTGACTACTGGTGAGGGGGAACAAGGAATGGCACCCAGTCTTGCGCAGGGGTCTGTGCTGTTGACCCCTCTCCTCTCACTGCCTCTCAAGGCTCCACTCCAAGAATTAGTCACAGACCCAACCTTCAAAGAACTTGGGGACTAATGGAAATATAAAGCTGTACATAAATTAATTAAAATACAAGATACAAAACAGTAACTAATATTGAACCTTTGACCCATGTACCAACCCCAAGATGTTCATTGGATTGAGGCAGTTTGTTAAACTTATGAAGGAAAAGAATAAAGAAGTGTTTTGTTTTGTTTTTAAAGATTTTATTTATTTATTCGACAGAGATAGAGACAGCCAGCGAGAGAGGGAACACAAGCAGGGGGAGTGGGAGAGGAAGAAGCAGGCTTCTAGCGGAGGAGCCTGATGTGGGGCTCGATCCCATAACACCGGGATCACGCCCTGAGCTGAAGGCAGACGCTTAACCGCTGTGCCACCCAGGCGCCCCCCCCCTTTTTTTTTTAAAGCATGAACATTGGTATTATGTTGTTGGGGTGTGTTGAAATTTCTGTTTTGGCCTTCTGGAAAGGAAACCCACCTTAAAGCAATGTCCATCGTCTCTTTAGGAGTGCTTCTGGTCTGAGCAGAGAGGTTTGCCTGTCACGGCAAGGTCTTTGGTGACACTCCTGTCCGCTGCCTGATGGCACTGGCCACTCATTATGACCACCTTTTCCCAATTGTGCCATGGACCTCTGAGGGTTCCTCAGCGGAGCCACACCCATTTCGCAAAGTTTCAGTGATCATCTTTGGAGCATTTCTTTGGACATACAGTGTTGTATTGGCTAAAAGAAGGGGGAAATTGTGGGGAGAGTCATGGAAGATTTTATGGAGAAATGTGGTAAAGAAATCTTTCAGTATAATTGGAACCAGTAGAGAATTACTCATTTTTTTTGGAATGAGAGAGGAAGCAGTAGACCTTCTGGCTTGAAGACATGTATTGATAGAGAAGCGGTGTTGGTTGCTCTGTCAGATGGAGGGCGTAACTAGCAGTTCTGTGCGTGAGTCTGGGGCAGAGTTCCTGGTTGCCTGGAGCCTGGGGAAGAGGGGTACGTGTGGTTCAGACAAGGAACAGCCACTGTCAGCTTCTGCTCTCTCCCCTTCTTCTTAGCCCTTTCAACTGGTTTTCCTGAGTCTTCCCGACTCTGCTGTCCTATTTACAACACTCAGAGCTCTGTATCTGGCAGGATATTAATCCGGAACAGGCACAGCCTGTTTTCCATTTCATTAGTAGACAGTGGGGTAGCCACAGCATCATGGATATTCTTTTAAAAGGTTCATTTCACTGGCACTTATTTTTGTCCTTGCTGAGAATGCTGTGGTTAGGAAAACATAATGAGAAAATTCTCTTTGGATTAATTTACTGAGAAACTGCATAAATCAAAACATGCATTCTTTGCTTCGATAACAAGGGAAGTTGCTCTTTTAGCAAGAATAATCAGTTTTATGAACGCGTAAGCAGAAAGCTATGTTTTGACTAGCAGTTGTTGTTAGCTCCTCTGAAAAATTATAATAGTTGAATTTGATGTAAGAGGTGTTAGAAATAGAGCATGTGTCTCGGCGATGATATTTGAGAATGCGATGTTTTCAGATGTTGAAATGTAAATAATCAGTGAGTGAGTCGAACGTGGATGTCATTCGTATCTCTAGGGATACTCAGTAGCCAGATTGCTCAATGCTCTCTTTCGAGCAAGGGAACATTAGTCCGGGTGGTGCCGCGCTGTTTCCCTTTGTTGATTCATTCGTTTGGACTACTGAGAGGTCAAAGAAGGGGAGGAGATTGAAGGAGAACTAAAGTGACATGAAAGTAGATATTCTGCATCTCTAGTGCCGTCCGAAGTAAATCTTTTCTATGAAAGATGTGATTGTGGAGGAAATAAACGAGAAAAAAATGGGAAGTATTTCCAACAACCTCTAAAAGGTCATTGTAAAGTCCATAAAAGTTTTAAAAATTTGAAGAGACACCTGCAAACAATAAACATCATACCGATTCGACACCCATCCGTCCCTGCATCCAGCCACATTTACCGAGTGCGTGCTTTGGGCCAGGTCCAGGGTTGGGTGATGGACGGCTCCGACGAGAGGGTCGCTGCCTCTCAGGAGCCCAGTCTGGTACACACAGGTTTTCGAGAGGCGTGAAGGGAGTAGCACCCTTTTCCTGAGGGAAGCAGAGAGCCTCCAAAACTGAGGCACATTATGGAGTTTCTAATGCAGTTGTGTATCTTGGCGGATGCTCTTTTACACAGTAGCGGTTAGGTGTTAGTCTGCTCCTCCTTTCTGAGTAATGACAACTGGTAGGGCTTATTGGTGACTTCCGATGTTCCAGGCACTCTTGTAGGACTTACCTGTGTGATCTCACTTCATCCTCACAGCAGCTCTGTGAAGCAGGTGCTGGTCCAATCTCGGTTTTACAGGTGAGGAAACAGGGCTGGAATAGTTAAGTACGTGCCCAAGGATCAGACAGTGGCAGAGCCAGAATTCAGCCCCGGCTTGGCTGGCACTCAGTCTCCGCTTGTAACTCCTAGACACTCAGCAAGTGGCCTGATCGAGCCTGCCTCACGGTTTTGTCACGACGGAGTGGGGGAATGATTATGTGATCACTCAGGAAACTGAAGGTGTTACCCACTTGTTTAAATACATGTATTCACAATTAAAGGCTTTTAAAGGTGGCAATGGGGAGTAGTGAACAAGGCAGTCCTTTCCCCCTTTCCTCATAAGCTGTTCCAGTCTTTCATAGGAAGAACTGCCTTCTTAGAGGGGCCGCTGGGATATTTGTGTGTAAAGCTGATATGGAATTATTTGCCCGTAGAACAGGGTGTACCCTAATAAAATCCTTACTGTAGATAGCTGTGTAATCCTCTTCCTCTGCTCCCCAAGGAACTACGTCATGGTAAAGAGTTACATGTATGTAGATACGTGTGTGCCCATGTAAACATGATACACACAGCTTAGTACACGAGGAGCTAGAGATGATTGTGAGCCTAATGAGAACCCACTTTCTCCACAGAAGTTTGGTCAGCACTGGTGAGTTATAAAGTTAGTAACTTTGAAACTGTATGAACCTTGTAAATTTAAGAACAAGGAAACTGGCAAAGAGGTTAAGTATTGGCTCAGTGCATATTCACTCTATGACAGCCGTATCTGCTCAAAGACGGTACTCCGATGGATTTCATGGTCATAGGTTAAGGCTAAGGGCATTCTTTGATATCGCAAGGTACTGTTTGCCCCCATACGGTGTAACGGGACGGCCAGAGTTCATCATCGGACTCTGCCAAGAACTGATAAAGTTGACGCTGAGCAAGTTCCCTTTTTAAAGCCTCAGTTTCTACATCTGTAAAACGAGTGTTAGACAAGGAACGACTTCTCCGGGTCGTGGGAGTTAAGCAAGATAATGCAAGTGGAGCACTTAGCTGTGTAATGCAGTCGAGCCGTGGGGATGATGATGTTGTTACCATCCTCATTTTGCAAGCGAGAAGACGGAGTCTCCCAAGTTGGGCTTACCCTTCAGCCAGTAGCGGAGGCAGCGGCGGAACCTTTAGAACCAGGTGCCTGATTTCTGTCTGGGGGATTGCCTGTCCCTCCGTGCGCGTGAACCTCATTTCATTTTGTGGCATGCCCTTTTTTTTTTATCACCACCCACTTCAGGAACCAGCTGGTTTCCTTCTCTACCCCATAGTAGGTGTAAAAATGTGAGATATGTAAACTCATTTTACTTCTCTCGCGGTTCAAAAGAAGAGAGGGTGTCAGCGTACAATTGATCATTGCCAGACTCCCTTCACAGATCAGCCTGGCCCATTAGTAAATGCCTGCCTGGAGGGCTGTGCTCACTTCCCCTACTTCAAGTTGAGAGTTTGAAATTCCTCTCTGGCCCCCAACAATCCAAAAAGGCAGATGTTCAGACAGTAAGTCCTGTTTTGTTCTGCAGTCTTGCCTTTCTGTGAGCAGTCCGAGTTTATATGTCGTGATCTTAGAGAGAGATATTCTTCCTTCACTTCGCCAACAAATGGGTGAAGGGGCTGTTCTCATAGATCTTATATTTTAAGGCTTCTAACTGTAACTGTTCACTCGTGTGTGGTTGGAGATATGCAGCCCCTCTTAAGAATACTGTGGGTCTTCCCAGTGTGGGAGTGGGTGGGGTTAGGAACAGGGCTCTCATTTTCTTTACTTCATATCTGAGAAAAACCCTAGGGTGGATGTATAGATAGTTCTTCAGTAATTGTAAAGCCAGGTGTTTAACTGTGAGTGAAACATGATGGTTGCAGTATTTATAGGATTAGCAGCATACTGTTTGTCAAAAAAACACAAAGCATTATATTTAGATTTTTTTTCTTGCTGTCACAACCTACAAGGAGATAAATTTGTAATAGAAATACACAATATGAGGAAGAAAGAATAGAACAGAGTTAAAGATGGCAATCTGAGGCTTAATTAATATATTTCCTTTGTCAGAAACAGATTCAACAATAGCAGGAGGAGCTGGTTGTATTTCTTATCTTTTTTTCTTCAGAAGAGGGGAGTTCATTGAAGATGATGAATTTGATTTTAAACATGTTTGTTATGAGGCAACCCTGGGTCATTTATGTTTTGTCTGAAACAAGATAGGTGTAAGGCAGGGCTCCATGTCCCCCAGGGGAGCTACAGGGAGCAGAGCCTCTCCCCTCCTCAGGCCTCTGGCAGTTACTCTGTGGGCAGAATACCGAAACATTGCCAAGCAGATGCTGCCACCTGGGTCTTCCATCAGGAGGAGTGATGCGAAGGCAAGTCACACTTGGTGTTTGCAGCCTCTGTGGAACTGGGGGTTGGGCGGGTGTGGACGTGGTTGAGGGGTTTGCGGAACGAGTGAGGGCCGTGGCCCCAGGAGCCCCCCCATCCTGTGTAGACTGTGTCTGGGGACGAGAGCTGGTGGGACCTTTCTTCTTGCCCAAGCTTGACTGCCCAGTCTTCCTACTGAGCCGTCCACTGCCTTGTAGTGAGTTTATTTCTGCTTAACTTACGCAGAATTGGTTTTTGTTATTTATAGCCATAAACACTGATTAGTACAAATATCCCATGAAGGATTCTTGTCTAGAAGAGACGTTGTGGTTGGTGATGGATTTTTCCTTCACATCGTTACTGAATGAATAAAAATGAGTTAAAATAGTATGCCCATTCTCAATAAGATAAATGAAATAGTAGGGTCATCTTCCTGAGCTACTTTGTTGCTATGTGACATTGGGCAAGCAACATCTCTACTTGATTGTTTAATAAACATTCCACAATTCCTGATGTTGTCCCTAAATCTGCTTCTCTCTCATCATTCTCATCTTGGGTGGGTGGAGGGGAAAAAAGGCATCCCTGTCACCTCCCAGGTCTTCAAGCCAGAAACCTAAAGACCACTCTTAAATCCTTCTTTGATGTCATTCCCCATCAACCATCCATGCACAGGTTCCCTTGGAGGGATCAGAGAGTTACACCGTGACTGTTTCAGCCACCCAAATCCAAGTCGCCATGATGTCTTTACTCTTACATAACTTCTTTTGCTCCAATTCTGTCCCCTTGAAATCTTCCCTCCACAAAGCATCCTGAGTGATTGTTTTAAATTGTACCAAACCATATCATTCCCTTATTTGAAGGTCCTCCGGTGGCTTCACATCAAATGTAAACTAACCAACTGAACTCATGACCATGGCCTACCAGAGCCAACATAATGACACTTCCTAGGTGCATACCCTCCCCTTGCTCACATACTCAACCATCGCTGGTCTCTCCCTGCCCCAAACATGCCAAGCTTTTCTTATGTTTGCACTCTTCTTCCCATTTCCCAGAATGCTCTTCCCATGTTGACAGAGCAGGCTTCTTCCTCACCTTGAGGGCACTGCTCAGATGCTGCCGCTTCAGGGAAGCCCTTCCTCACCACCTGTGACAGCCCCATGTTCTCTCTTAGGTCACACTCCATGGCATTTGTCACTATGTGAGGTTGTCTAATTTATGTTTGTGCAATTGTGCAGTGCTCATCTTCCCCCCAGAATATCAGCCGCATGAGAGCAGAGATCTTGTCTTTTTATTTTCCGTTGTGTTTCCAGTGCCTAGAAAGATAATTAGGACTTAGTAGATACTTGACAAATACTTATTGAACAAATGAATGAAATAATTAAAGACTGAAGTTACCTAAGCATTTTAAGCCTCAGTTTGTCTCATGAGAAGCCTTCCTCATAGGATATTGTAAAGATTAAGTAAAATACTGTGCTGAGCACGGTGCTTGATATACAGTGGGCACTCCGTAAATATGACTGGTTATTGCTTTTGTTATTGTTGGGTTAGCATTATATACATTTATGTCAACATGTGATCAGATGTTATTTACATTTGTCTTTTGCATAATAACAGTGTAGAGTAGTATGTAGTTAAATAAAATACAGATTGTATTGTAGCTTACAACATACCTGTGGTAAGTTTTATAGGCCATTATCAGAATCACTTAGTTTTCAAAGTCTTCCCTCCTTCTCCTAGGAGAAGGATCTGATTTCCTTGGTGGAGAGTAGACATGTATTGTTTAAAATTTTTCCCTGGGTGATTATCAACATTCCCATGATCACCTAGAGAAAGGAAGAGACATGTAAGACACTAATATAATTTATCTAAGATCCAAAAATTTCCAGATTTAAGGAGGCTTCCTAAAACCAGAGGGGCAAGAAGAGCAGTTAGTTGGAGGCCTGAGATTCAGAGGTAGCCCAGTTGTTCCAGAGTCTGGAAAGCTGTGGCATAGGCAGAGGATGATACTGACTTAACATTGATTTAACAATTAGTGACCTAGATTTCCTTTGCTTGGATAACAGAAATGATCCCCATAGGGGACCTGAGAGACCAACCAGGGGTCCAGAGGGCACCGATAGAAAGGAAGTGAGCTGAATGGGTCATGATCCAAGTTGGTATCTGGGCTCCTTTCATATCAGCAACAGGAGTAACTACAGATTGATATATGTGTTGCCTAGGATATGAGGTGTCCATCTGAACCTGGAGCCAGGAACACGGGGGAGCCTCCTTCCTTTGAAGGGACAGCTGTTATAAGGGAAATGACACGGCCAGTGAGGACCCTGAGTCTGGAGGATCACTTTGGGAAGCAGATCTGCTCCATCGGTCTCTCTGTCCATCAGTCTCTCTCTGACCCACCTCTGTCACCAAGCCTCCTATGAGGTCTTAAGCATTTCTCTCTTGGGGCTGATTGTTCTTACAGATATGCGCAGGCTCTGCCCTTGGACAAGACAGAGGGGATCCTTCCGTGATCATTGCTCAGTTCCAAAGATTTCATCAGATTGCATCTGAACATCTAGTGCAAAGACACATTTTCTATCAGAATATACTTACATTATGTCTTAGAGATAAAGTATTTCATCCTATATGTTTAATCTTACATATACCCATATGTAAATATGTATAACATTCAATTAAATTTTGGAATTTTATATTCTATAGTTTGTCATTTAAATTAGAGGTATGTTCTAATGAGAATGTTCTTTTCTTTTTCTTTTACTATTTTAGCGCTGCCAACTGTCCCTATTCAGAAATCAATTTGAATAAAGACCGAGTTTTCCCAGACCGCTTAAGTGGTGAGATGCCCCCGGCTAGTCCAGCCTTTCCAAGAAACAAAAGGGCTGACACAAATGAAATCTCTTCATCTCCTGAAATCAGGTAATTCAAGTGATAATATTAGTGTTGTTTAGAAGTGCTCTGGTTGAAAGAGGTTTTCTGTCTCAGATGTTTTATGTTCTCTGGTTATCTTTTCTCGGACAGTATTAAAAATGCATTTGATTTAATGTAAAATGATAATGGAGATCAGTAGTGGACTTAAAACAATTAGGCAGAGGATTTATAAAAGCATAGCTAAACCAGATAGGCTTTCTTCTTACTTGTTCATCTTTTAGTTGAACTTTTTTGGTGTTAGCAGTTTAGAAATGCCAGTCATTCTACTTCATGCCAGTTCATATTTCCGAATGAACTGATCGGTATCTATCTAGAACCATCCTTTATGAGAAAGGTGTCAGATTTTTGTGAAGAATATACATTACTTCTTTTTCATGCTCATGCCAAGCACTTGTTATGTGTTATTTCTTTTAATTATTAAGGTGTTAATTGCACTACATTTGACCCTTGAATGACATGGGGGTTAGGGGCAATGACTCCCCACACGGTGAAAATCCAAGTATAACTTTTAAGTCTCCCAAAAACTTAATATAGCCTAATGTTTACTGAAAGCCTTGCTGGTAACATAAACAGTTGGTTAACACATATTTTGAAAGTTACAGACATTGTATATGGTATTCTTACAATGAAGCAAGCTAGAGAAAAGAAAATGGAGTATTAAAATCATAAAGAAGAAAAAATACATTTACAGTCGTATGTATATATTTATTTAAAAAAATCCATGCATAAGTGGACCTGCTTACTTCAAACCTATGTTGTTCAAGGGTCAATAATAGAATAAGCTCATTTAGTTTTGATTTCACTCGTGGAGTTGAGTTGGAAAGTTAAGCTCAGTGAATTATTAAGTAAAGAACTAGATTTTGTTTGATCTTTAAATAAAAGGTCTGTGCCCTTACATTAACTGAGGATACTACTAAAAAAAAAGAGCAGATTAGTGGAAAGATATTCCTTTGTGTTTAGATTTTGGGAGTTTCTTTTATGGAGTATTTAATTAATTAATTAATTTAAGATTTATTTATTCATTAGAGAGAAAGGCTCACGCATGTGCGTGAGTGGGGGAAGGGCAGAGGAGGAGAGAGTCACTAGCAGACTCCCCACTGAGTGCGGAGCCCACCTCAGGGGGATCCCATAACCCTGAGATCGTGACCCAAGCCAAAATCAAGAGTTGGATGCTCAACCGACTGAGCACCCCAGGTGCCCCTTTGAAACCTAAGGCAACATAGTTTTTTATTTAAATGGTTTATAATTTCTCTTCTTATGGATGAGCCAGGTGGACATTTGAATGAATAAATTTGATTGTAAATTCATAGCAATGCTATTGGAGTCATGGCGTTTCAGGCCTCAGTATCCTTATACAAAAGTAATTTTATCCTATGGATGGGCGAGCTGTAAGTTCCGTAATTATTCACCACAGGAAGATGGTTTCTTTTTTTTTTTTTTACCCTTAAAACTATGACTAATGTAGCATAAACTCATTTTACCCATCCCAGCACTCCGAAATGAGGTCCTACCATGTGAGGAAATTTATTTTGAGACAAATAAAATAGTAATTCATACAGTAATAATTACAGAGTTCATTGACTCTGACTCACAAGGTGGTAAGACTACCTAGCATTTAGATTTCAGAAGCCAAGATACTGTTTAAAATATCAACAGAACACTCCAAAAATCCGGCAGGTCTATCTCACACATTTATACTCACTGTCTGGGCTCCGGGCCAGATTCCTAGGGCCAGAGTCTCCTCACAACACAGTCTCTGTGGGATGATTTTCTAGGGTCGTCTTTACCTCAGAATTTATGTAAAAAAAAACTGTATTGGATTTGACCATTCCAGTCACCTGTCTTCTCTGAGGTGTGGTCATGGTTCTCCATGTAATCAGCCGGGATTTAGGGGAACAACGTCAGACATTTTTAGTTTTCTGTATAACCTATCACACATGTTGCCTATCTAAATAGTTTTCTGTGTCATAGATATTTAGCCCATACTGTCTTTTGCGTCAGTGAATTCTGACCTGCCATTACTTTGTGTGAGTGAATCTTTGTATTAAGGTTAATTTCGAGTGATCTGCTTTCATTTGGTAAATGAATGTGCCATTATTCATGGTTTTAGAGACTTCGTTTAGATTTCTTCCTGTCTTCATCTTTCCAGATTTACTGTTTTTATTTTATTTATTTTTTTCGTAACTAAAAGTAACCTGAAAGATTTGATTAGTTACATACAAAGGAAACACAAGGGAGATGATCGAAATGACCCCTCGATTTTTAAGGTGAACATTTTTTACCAAGATTTTTTTTCTCACAGTATTTTTTTATGCATAAGTATTTTTAAGAGATGATGGCAGACACTTTGATGTTCCAAACCTAAACGCTTCATTAGGCATACTTGAAAAAACAGTGTGTTTCAAAATAACACAGATCAATTTACTCTTTAAAAATTTTAATTTTTTCTTTAAAATTTTTGAACATTGACTTCAGATTACTTTTTTCGCTTACAGTCCGTCACTAGTTCTCCCAGCAAGCCCAGTGGCGCTGGGTATTTTAGATACAAATGATCATGAGGTGGCAACATAGTAAATGCTAACAAGTAAAAGAAGGGTTGTTAATGAAAATGTGTACCTTAGGGCTTGAGGATGGTTGATACGAGGTAGAATTAACAGGGTAGAAGGTGGCTGGCTTCGCTGCTGTAAGTGAATCTGTATGAACATACTCAATATTTTCTTCATTTCATAAGTAAATATAAAAGTTTTGGATTGTTGATTTCTTTAACCTGGACTTAAGAATCAAATCATGAGCTGTGCAGAGCGCTGAGAGCAGTGACTAATAATAAGCCCTCAGTAAATGTTAGTTTCTATTAATGGGGCAAGAGGAATAGGTTACTTATTTGTTGCCCAACATTCTTTATTTCTGGCAAAGCAAAGGAAAGGCTGGCCCATTTCCTTGATATTCCTAAATTAAACTTTGAATACTGCATTCAAGACAGTTCTCACAATACTGGATTATGTTCTTTCTTCTTTTCCCATATTCATTGCATATATGGAAGGAATTTTTCATTCAGGTTTTAACACATTTTCTTTGCATCCTTTGTAATAATTTACTAAATTTGGTAACCAGACTCTACTGGTTTTTTTGGTTGTTTTTTTGTTTGTTTGTTTCTTTTTCTTTTTTTTTGTTTTTGTAATGCACTTCGGCACAGCAAGAGACCATTTGCACCCCCAGAAGTGGACCCTGAGACAGATTCCCTCGCAGGTGGTTTACTTGGGGGCCAGGAAGACCTCAGTAGGGGAGTGGGGAAGTGAGCCGGGGAAGGGCAGACCTCTGGTGAGAGCCTTGTTGTCATGCTGCTTCCCATGGTAGCCCGCAGGAGCACAGTCCCGCTGCGACCACTCTGGGAGTCAGTGTAAAACACACATCTCAGAGTTTGTCCTCCGTAGGGGGGAGGGAGCTGCACTGTTTAAACACCGGTTACCTGCAGTCACAGAGCGAGGAAGCTCACAGCTGTTCCCCAGCCCATCGGCCCTGCGGCACAGCCGGCCAGCAGCAGAGCCAGCACAGCCGGCCAGCAGCAGAGCCGGGGTTACTCCTTCAGGAAAGCGGAGCAGGAGAGACGGTGCAAGCTGGCTGGAAGGGGAGTGCTATCCCGGGAACATGGGCTGGGCACTGACCATGGCTGCTATGCCTTCCCTCACTCCCCCCCCACCACCCGTTTCAAATGCCAGAGGGTCACCAGAATGAGGACCATGCTGGCTTTGCTTTTGATCTGGAAGCTGACAGAACCAGGCCAGATAAAGTAACAATGCCAGGAATGTGTCTGTCCTTTTCATACCATAACCATTATTTTAAGGGCTGGTTCACAGGCCACCTGCTTGGGCTGGGCCTGGGGACAACTAATGTTCCACAGCAGTAGCTCCTAAACTTTGCATCAGATTTCTGGGGACCTTCTTAGAATTCAGATTTGGGGGCCCAGGCCAGCCCACCAGAATCTTCCAGGCTAGAGCCTAAGAGTGTGCATTTAAAAAATTGGTTTGGGAGTAGATCTCCCTGCTTGACACTTGCAGTGACTTTCCATTACTCCTGAGCATGGCAAGGTCCTATGTTCTCTAGCCTCTGCCCAGCCCTGCCAGGCTCATTTTTATTAAACTGAATGCCTCAACCACCGTGGTCTTCAGACATCCTTTTCAGTCTGCCTAGAGCCTCCATGCCTGCCGTCTCCTAGCTGCTCTCTCATTTTGCAGGCTTCAAGTTCACTGTCATTTCCTCGGGGAAGCTTTATCTGATCTGCTAGAGTATAGTTCAGGTTCCTTATCACGTGGCTTCACAGCACACATCCCGATGCTGCTGATGGTTTCCTGTATGTCCTTCTGAGTCTGTGTACTTTGCTTGACAGTAAGCTCCGTAAGGGCTGGGGCCACATCTTTTCTCATTCTCTGAGATACCCCAGCCCTGAGCACGCTACCTGGCATCCAGTAAGGATTCAAGGTGACCTTGAAGCATCCACCAGCCTTCAGAGGGGACAGATCTGTTATATAATTTAAGAGGCAAGAGCTGTATAAACTTTTTGTACTGGTAAAACACCTACATTCTCAACGTTGTAAGATCTCCACACTGGATGTCTGTTAAATGATCAGATGAATCCCCCAAATACATACTGGCACTCTTTATAAATTTGGCATTTTTCCAAAAACGTTGTTGCTTTCATTCCTGCCCCACACAGAAAATGATACCGCAGAAATGACAACATTTATATGGCACAAAGGGAGTGAGTAGGGCCACCTCTTCTGACCAGATGGGGGCACGTGTACCCAGGGATTCAGGGTATCCTAGCTGGTAAGCTCGGCCCCACATTAAGGTGGCTTCCCCTTGAGTCCTTTTGTAGGTATGTTCAATATTTAGATCTGTTTTCCTATAGCAATATGTCAAACGAATGGTTGGGTTATGAGTGAATTCCCAGTGTGTATTTACATAGAAATGTGAGTCTGCAGTCCTTTTCCAGTTAGCCATTGATTCATCAGACGTGTAAGGAGGGTCTGCGTTGTGTTGTCACTGCCTAGGGTTTTCAGTGAGACGTTTTCCTCACTTGGGGGGGCCGCAGCTCATCTCTGCCCTCCCCCCACTCCTAGCCGCGAGATGGTGAGGCAGGGGCTCTCCCAGTGCATGGCGGACTTTTTCTGGGGACTGGTAACCTTAAGTCTCTGCATGTCTGCAGCTCTCTGTAACTGAATAAAACCTGGGTTGCAGACTTTGTTTTGCATCAGAATCATGAGATGTTTGTTAAAATGCAGCCTTCACAGCACTGTCTCCAGAGATACTGATGGGGAGATGCATCCCAGCTCATTTTTAACAACGCCCCCGGGAGATGGACACAAATGATCTATATACTAGGCTTTGAGAATTATTATTCAATATAAAGACCCTTCTCTGGAGTCATAATTCACAGTGTGTGACCAGTTGGAGAACATTGGCATCTATCCCACATAGGCTCCTTCTCGTGAAATCTATCCTACAGCTGCTTGTAATTGTGTTTCTAAATTAGGTGCTATCTCTATTAAAAACCACGGAATGCTTTAAGCTCCCATGTTGTTTAAGGCTGCTTAGACATAACCACAGAAACACAGTAAAGCATGTTTTAAATACCTGCTAAATGCTTGTGTTACCTTGCAAGGCAAATGTCCATTGCTAATTTAAATCCAATGAAAAATTTTAGTCTGTTCAGATCATTATAGGCCATTAAAATGGCTTCTCAAGTTGTCGGACCAGTGTTTCTACTCAGAATTACAGAGAGCCGTTGTAGGAATTGCAACTATTAATCTGATTTATATTTCTAGGCTGAATCCGATTTGCCAGTCACACCAGGAGCTAGTCTGTACACTTGAGGAAGGCTCTATTAAACAGATGGGAAAACAGGCTCCCATAAATATGAAACTATAAGCATATAAAAATCTCTTTACTTTGCAGAACTGCAAGATCAAATAGCATAACGTTAATGTAGAGCCGAAAGTTCTAGAAGATTGCAAATGCTAATTAAGAATCTTTAGGAACTTTGTTGGGCTTTTTGAGACTTTCGTCCTTTCGATGACTTGGCATTACCTGCCCGTGTAAAGCCAGTTTCCCCTTTCTGTCCACGGGCTGCCAGGTATGGATCAGGAGCTGTGGAAGTTTAAAAATATTCCAGCTCTTGGGAATCGAAGTCACATCTCTGCGGTTTGTGTGCACCAGAGAGAAGCTCAGCTTTAGTTAAAACACTCACAGTTCTTTCGCCAACCACTGTGACACCAAGGCAGCAAAAGTGTAAGGAAGAGGTGACTGTAATTGTTGCACGCCTGTGACGTTGTCGGGACAATATTGTAACAGGGTCTTATTCTATCCCCTCAGCACTAATTCCTGACTCAGATGACTCTCATATCTAGTGGAAAAGCAGTGACATCTGTTTACTTTCTTTGACAACGTGAAAGTAATGCAGTCTTGCTCTTCTTTATTCCCCAGTGCTCACCTCGCTGGTTAGGGCTTTACATTTTATAATAGGGTGGATCAATTGATTGCTGAATTAGTTTTTCTGGAGGGTTTTTCCTGGGCATTTGATAATATCCACTGTTTTGACCCATTATATTACTTTTCTTCATTAACATATGTTCCTTATGCTAAATGATAATTAAATAGGCTTATTAATCAAAATGTATTTTTAGCCATTCAATAAATAGTAAACCATGTTTACCTCTCTTAGGCCATGTTTATGAAAACACTATTAAAACCACTGCTAGGGGCACCTGGGTGGCTCAGTCAGTTAAGCATCCGACTCTTGATTTCGGCTCAGGTCGTCATGTCCAGGTCGAGATCTCAGGGTCCTGAGATTGTGCCCCATGTGGGGCTCTGTACTCAGCGGGGAGTCTGCCTCTCTCCCTCCCTCGGCCTCTGCCCCCACACTCTGCCCCCCACTTGCTCTTGCTCAGAGCGCTCTCTCTCTCTCCTCCTCTCCCCTCCTCTCCCCTCCTCTCTCTATAAAATAAATCAATAAATCTTTAAGGACTCTTCATATGTTAACCATAGACCTAAAAGTTTTAATCCCACTGGTTTTATTTGCCATCTTTCTGAGTCCTTCTGAAGATGGTGACCTCCTTGTACTGAGGCTGTGTGAGCACCCTCTCCTCTCCATTTGTAGGAGGCATTTGGAGACAGTTCAAGTACTCTTTTATAATTCCTCTAAAGTATAAACCCTGAAATTCTCTTTCTCGGATTTTTTCCTGTGAGTGACCTCAGCCCAGAAATTTAGAAAGAAAAAAAAAAATTGCTGGGAGCGTGCAAAAAAGATCTCCTTTTTCCCGTTCAAAACAGTAATCCCTACATTTTTTTAGGGCCCTCGCTACATTCATTGTGTCGCCTCTTGTTACCAAGGAATACAGGTACTTTCCAGCTCTAACAAAACCCCTGTGAGACTAGAGTAAGCTCTGCTGGAGAGAGAGGGTGGGGTTATTTCAAGCTAGGAACCAAACCAAACTCATGCTGCATTTTGAGAGATGGCTGAAATCCCTGAATTGAGGCAAAATAATTGTTTCACTTTTTTTTTTTCAATATCGTTTTTAACGTACTGGGGACTGATGAAGCATAATTGTCTAGGGATTGTTTTTGAATGAAAAACAAACCTGAAGAAATACAGCTATTTGCATTCAAATGCATCCTATTACTATGTATTTACCCTTCTGATGTTTGGTTTGCTAATTATTACTACAAAGCGTATTTAGCGTAAGATAGTAAGACATCTAAAGTGTGAGCCCTAATTACAGAGAAAAAGAGGATGCTGACTCATAAAGACTACATTTTTGCACTTGAGTGGATTCCACTGTCTTAATTAAAAGCCTACAAGAGTATTCTTGAGTAAGGTTTTAGCTATGATTACATTTCAATTCAAGCTAAAGAAATGTTGAAATAAATTGGTTCTTGAAAATTCTAAAATCTCAAGAGAAATCGCTGTATTCCAGGTACTTTTCTAAGTGTTTTTACCTCTGTCAGCTCACGTAATCTTCACAGTGTGTAGGGTAGGAGCTATTGTTATAGCCCCTTCCCAAAATGTAGAACGTCTCTTGGTTACAGGTTACACAGCTAATCCATGGCAGACCCCGAGGACAGCCCAGGCCGTCTGGCTGCAGTCTGGCTCGTAACTTTTACTCTAAAAGCTGTTTTAAAACTTGAAGAAAACAGGTGACAGTGGATGATTTTATCCCCAAGTAGAAGGAATTCTTAAATAGTAGAGGCTGCCATTTGTCATACTCCTGCTTCTCCGTCTGGCGGTGTGCAGCATTTTCTCTTCGTTGTTTTATTGCCTCTGAGGAAAAGGATTTATTATCCTCGTTGTCCAGATGATGCAGCTGGGAAGTAGGGAGGTGAAGCAACTTGCTGAAGATCATGTAGACCTAAGTAGCGGGCCTGATATTGGAACGAGGTCTATTCACTTCCGGAGGCCATGCATGTAAGCACTCCACGTTCTGATTCAAGCCCCCTGCCCGATCAGCTTGTACCTCCTTCCCAAATGAAATTGTTGGTAATGAAAGTGTTGATCAAGAGGAGAAAATAGACGGGTTTTTATGTAGAGCAAAATTGTACTATTAAAATACAACATCAAAATAGGTTTGGTTGTCTTTTTTTAAAGCAATTCTGTCAAGAAGCCTATCTGGTACTGCGTTCCAGGGTGTATTGTTAAGTTATCACAGAGTTGGGGCATTCGGATATAAATGTGTTTTGTCTATAATTGGAAGACCTGTGCAGCTAGAATAACTTTGCGCTCAGGAACTTGAAATCCTAAAGATTTCATTTTTGCACAGAGAAAGAGACCCATCATGGCACCTCTTGAGTCAGAATTAGCAATGAAAGTCCTCACCTTGTAGGAGAGAGAAATACTGGTTGCCCAATTGAGAAACCAATTTTTTTTTTAAAGACTTTATTTAACTGAGAGGGAGAGAGAGCACAAGCAGGGGAGAGGGAGAAGCGGGATCCCTGCTGAGCAAGGAGCCCGATGCAGGACTCGATTCCAGGACACCAGGATCATGACCTGAGCTGAAGGCAGACGCTTAACCAACTGAGCCACCCAGGCGCCCCAAGAAACCAATTTTCATTTTAAATAAAATACAAAACAGATAAGAATGAGTCAGATGCTTCATGCCTAACCTTGTCACTCACTAGAAGACGGGTGTACTGTATTCTGGAGAAATGGAAGGGTAAAAACCAAGTAATAACTGAATCTGATTATGGATTTTGGAGTCAGTAGGCCTGGTGCTTTACTTGTCCTACAGATTTGGCATTAACCTCTTTAAGTTTCGGTGGCTATAAGAGTAGAACCTTCTTCCAGCAATTGTTATGAAATATTGGACATACAAAGGTCTCAGCCAGCCTTCGGTGCATATTATGTTATTGTTTCTTATTTGGTGCATATTATGAGCTGCTCCCACACTTCTGGATGTGCTTAATTAGGATTCTGCTCACTTTGGTGGGTCTGTTGATCCGTCTATTTTATAATGCTTGTTCTAATACTGCTCAGATGACCCCATTGCCCCATCCCTCCAACTTTCTAGCTAAATGAAATATCATTTAGAGACCCCCCCAGGGGCTTAGTCACTTTTAATTTTAAGGAATTAACAGAATCATTATATTAGTTGGAAATAAAACATTCAGTAAACATTTCTTCTAGAGTCCTTTATTTGAACTGTGTTTGGTAAAGATAAATATTCATGTTTATATATTCCCAACTTTGTGTGGGTTCGGTGTAATGAAATATCATGAGTTACAATAGGGAAAATGGAAACTGAACATGCTTCTATAATGAAGCTATATAAATAATATAAGAACAGATTTTTGCTTCTCTGGGGATAGATGACAGCAGATTCAGGCCTGAAGAAACTTTGGGTCAGAGGTCTTATTTTCCTTTTCTGTCTCCATTCTTTCCCAGAAAATGGTCCTTTTCTTACATTTCATAAAATAAATCGTTGGCATTGTATTTGGGCATAAGAATACAATAGAACTTTGCTTATACTTAAGTCTTATATCTTTATTTGAATAAAACTTACTTTTTTATTTTATTTATTTTTTTAAAGATTTTATTTATTTGACAGAGAGAGAGAGCACAAGCAGGGGGAGCGGCAGGCAGAGGGAGAGGGAGAAGCAGTCTCCCCTGCAGAGCAGGGAGCCCGATGTGGGGCTCAGTCCCAGGACTCTGGGATCATGACCTGCGCCGAAGGCAGATGCTTAACAATTGAGCCACCCACGTGCCCCAGTAAAACTTACCTTAAAGGAATGCTGTGCTTTATTAAAACCACAAAAATGTAAAACTTACCAGTGGACAATTCTGATCACAAAAACTGAAATATTTGAAAAATTCTGAGACTTAATTTTAGCCTTTGATCTCAGTTTGTCGGGTTTTTTTTTTTTTTCCTTTTAACCATTCATTAAAGCTTTTAGGAAATCTATGATAACTAATTGGGAATTTATTTTTTTGATTCTGAAAAATGCCAGTTTTAAGTTATATCTGTAATTTGTGATTTTTTTTTCTAATAAATACTAAGATAGTCATGCACAAAGAGCTTTTTTCAGTGGTCAGAATACTTATTGGGATAAATTTGTGGACTCAAAAAATAATATTTCTAATTTAATATTAAACAAGTTCAGAAGATCCCAGAAGCTGATTTTAGCATAGGAAGCTGATTTTAGCATGTTGTAATTACCAAGTACAGCTTTACCACAGTTTTTGCAGAGAAGACAGTTTTCAATTAATGTCATTTCAGTTAATGTCCCTCTAATTATCAGCGATTTTATTTTTTTTCCCTATACTTCCATCTCTCCACATTTTATGGAATAAGAGCCTCCATAGTCATTTAATTGATTACTCTTGGAAGAAGACGTGTTTTTGTTTTGTATTAACAATGATTCGTCCCCGTTCTCAAATAAGCAGGTTTTCTTCAGAATTTGTGATAAGTTGTTTTTAGTTTGAACTTCTTAGCCAGGGAACACAGATCTCAATAAAATTGCACATGTGTCCATGGAAATGATCTTTCTAAGGAGTAGTGAACATGTATTTATGGCATACTGTGTTTGCTTTGTTGTGTTAAATTACCATCATTCAGATGGAGAATAAGCCAGTGCCTTTATAATTAAGACTATACAACTTCTTTATATTTTGTTGGGATATTTGGTTTCAAATGTGTTTGCTTTTTTCTTAAAACTTAACAGAAGTATGATCTGGATCTTTTAGAAACTCAGGATATATTTATAAAGATAACACATAAGGAACAATAAGGCATCGTAAATACAGAGTGTTAGAAGCATTAAGGTGTATGAGCCAGGGATCATAGCCTCAATAGTCCCAGGAAATTGGAGAGTGGGATGTATTTCTGAACTCCGGGAATGGAAAAATTAGGTTGAAAAATTTTAAATACTTGAAATTTAGCTTTAGGAAATACAATTAGTCTGTGGTGTGGTTCCCTTTAACGCCATTTTTGTCCCTGACTTAAGGGTAAAGCTCTGAATTAAGATCTTAATGATTCCATTCCATTTTAGAGGATTTCAGCATGCTTAGATTATCACTGGGTCATTCCTGGTCAAAAAGAGTTGGAATCAGTTCAGCCTACACATTTGACCTGATTAAGCCAGGAAAAGCTTCCTAGAATTGAGTTTGATTCTCCTGGGCCAATCTCAGGCTGAAGCCCAAATCCCAGAGCTGAGTGTAGTATATATGCTACTTGATTAAATGGTCTGGACTTTCAAAATATTTTCTTTCCTTCAATTGTAGTTTTACTGTACAGTGCCAAGTAAAATTCTTAATGAATACATGTCCCAGTTTGAAGTTGAGTTACTCCGTAGCTGCATTTGCCAGAATAGTTCACCTTAATACCATTCTTAGCTTTAAAAATCTCCTTTCTGAACTGTAAATGAAAATTGTTAACGAAGAAAATGGATGATTATAGAAGTTATTAGTAGGAGTTGCTTCTTAGTAGAACTGAAAATCCTAACATTTTAGTGGTACCATGTGTTTTTATTTTGTTTTGTTTTCTGGTTTTTTAATGTTTCAAGTTTTTATTTAAATTATAGGTAGTTAACATACAGTGTAATATTAGTTTCAGGAATAGAAGTCAGTGCTTTCTCACTTCCCTGTAACAGTTGCTGAGATGCAGTGTTGAACCATCCTTTAAAGTGCATCTATTACAAAATACTGAAACACCCTGTTTTTCTCAGAGACCAGAATGCTGATGATGTTAAAGAGGACTTTGAAGAGAGAACAGAAAGTGAAATGAGGACATCGCATGAAGCCAGAGGTAGCCATAATAATCCTATCTTATTGATGGATATTACTATTAATACTCAACAATCAGAACTTGACTAGAATCTAGCAGCCACTTCTGTATTAAAGATAAACTTCATTTAGTTGGTTTATTCTGTTATCACAGGCTATAAAAGTTTATTGTTCAGGATAAATATATAGTTGACCTTGAGCGACATGGATTTGAACTGTGTGGGTCCACTCATACACAAATTTTTTTTTCGATAAATACAGTCCTATAAATATATTTTCTCTTCTTTATGATTTTCTTAATAGCATTTTCTTTTCTCTAGCTCACTTTATTATAAGAATACAGTATTTGATACATATAACATACAAAATAAGTGTTAATCAACTGGTTAGGTTATTGCTAAGGCTTCTGGTCAACAATAGGCTCTTAGTAGTTACATTTGGGGGAAATCAAAAGTTATACAGATTTTCAAAAAAAAAGTTCTATACAGATTTTCCACTGTACAGAGGTTGGTGCCCTTCACCTCTCCATTATTCAAGGGTCAACTGTATGCAGTATGTAATTCATAATGGTATGGATTCATCTGTGACCTATATTTACAGGCTCTTTCACATATCTGTGCGATATTATATATAAAGTTTGGGCAACATTCTGTTTGGTTCTTGTGATATATTTTCTTTGGTATTATTGATGTCATTTGCTTCATATGTTTAAAACTCACCTCAGAATGTGTATTGAAATCCAAATGGAATTAATATGGCCTTAGTTTAATACCACAGAATGAAAAGAAAGTCATTTGAACAAATGTTTTAAGTTGTACTGGAGAAAGTAATTTGTCTTCCGTCTTTGCTAAAAACACATCACAATGCTTAACTAAGTAATGAAGTCGTAATGACTGTTGGTCATTGTATAGATTGTATTTATAACTTACACATAATTATTATTTTTTATGAGAAAATGTTAGCCCGATTGTGATTTTAATGATTGTCCCTGGAGATGTTGCTTTTTCATGTGTATTTTTTGCTTTAGATTGTTATATGAGATTTGAGAATGGCACCTAATGACTGTTTGCCAGCAGTGATCTGTTCCGTAAGGGCTGCTTTGATTTCCATATCTGATTTTTAGAAAGCACTAATTTGTGATTATTTTGAAGGTTACATTCTCTGCTGTCTTCAGCATGTTCTGTTGTGCTTAATACAACACCACATACAAACCCTACAGATGGCCAGGATTTGAATCCCTGCTCTGCCACCTGCTCGCTGTGTGATTTTGGACGTGTCACTGAGCACGTCCACGCTGCTGGTTCCTTATCTACCCAGAAGCTTAATGGTGGTAACTCCCTCCCAGGGTTGCCATGGTGATTAAGTGCCTCTGTGACTTGCTTCAAACAGTGCCTGGCACATAATAAGTGCTATGCAAGCATTTGATTATTGTAAATGTTCCTGGCCATTTAGAAAGGAAGAAAAACATTTATTTTATGAGGGTTTTGTCATCAAGGTATATTGGACTCTTAGACCAAGGTCTCGGTCTTTCTTGAATGATGGTTAGGATCACAGCCTTCATTCCTAGCAGCGCAGCTCTGGGCTTCAGTTTCCTCCTGCATAAGATGAATGTAGTAATAGCAGCCATGGCACTGGCTTCTCATGAGGACGAAATGCATCAGTGGCTGAAGTATTAGCTGGTGGTAGTAGTAGAGTAGTAGTATTGTGGAAGAAGTGTTCACCGCATGGAATTGTCTCATCATTGAAAATTCAGATAGATGCAGAATAGACTCTTGTAGACTCTGAACTTTTTGAGGGAGTAATACTTTGGTAAACTTTTCAGTCTCTTCCTAACTTGGTGATCGATTTAACTCTTTATTGGACTTGCTGAGCTGATTTTGATCATTTTTTTCTGGAAATGATCTGAAAAATTATGATTCTCTTAAGAGAGAATTTGGCTTGATTAACATAGGATATGCATGGTGGTCTCTCTTAGTCTTTTTAAACTTTGTATATTTTAGTCCTGTTTTTCTCAATTTGAATTGCCTGAGTTTTTCTTTTTTATTCTCTCCAGAAACATTACTAGGATTCATATACAACTCTTAATTATCGTCCCCACCTACAGAGCCTGTGGTTCGATGTGGATATATTAGTAACTGTCTTATGTTTTATTAGTGAAAGGAAGAGAGCCTCATAAAATAAGTTGCTTTGAGAATTTTTGCACATATGTTCCTAAGTGAGATTTGACTATTAATATCTCACCCATTTGTAGCCTCTTAAAATGAATTTGGTAACTTTCATTCATTATCGAAGTTTGGGAACATTTTATATAAAACTTCCATAAAACATTTTATCTGTAGGAAATCATGCTATGATTGCCAGCTGGTCTTTAAATCCAGGAAACTTCTTTCAGTTATAATTTTGGTTATCACTTGTGCTCTATTCTCTCTGTTGACTGGTAATACCTTTAATTCTTGAGTTGGAGCCAAGGGATTATATTTATATTCAAAATATTTAACAGTTGGTTTGGCATCCAACCTTGCAAAAGACAGTTACAATTAATACTGGTCTAAGTACTGGAGGAGAGTTTTGGATGCTCTCTGCTATACCAAGAGTTACCCTTAATTGCTGGGTCTTAGAAGTCCAGTTAAGGGCCTGGCTGTCTTGGGTGGCGGAGGGAGCAGGATAGGGGAGGGGGACATTGTACCAACCAATATGGAAGTATTTTAGGTTTTTTTTCTTTTTTTAGGTTTTTTGTTTTGTTTTGTTTTTTGTTTTTTTTGTTGTTGTCGGGGGTTTTTTTTGAGAGAAAGGGCAAGCATGCCGTGGGGGTGGGGAGCAGAGGGAGAGGGAAAGTGAATCTCTAAGCAGTCTTTACACCCAGCACAGAGCCCAATGCGGGCTCGATCTCAGGATCCTGAGATCATGACCTGAGCCAAAATCAAGAGTCGGATGCTTAACCAACTGAGCCACCCAGGTACCCCAGTATTTTAGTATTTTAACAACTTCTATATATTTTCGATGTTCTAGGCATATTTCTCAAGTTGAAATATCTTATTTAGCTTCTTGATCTGTCAAGTCTACTACTTACTGCCTTTAACATGCATTTTAACAGCAGTGGTTTTTATTTGCCTTCAGTTTCCTACATTGGCTCGTTCTCTTTCATAGCCTGTTTTTTTGTTTTGTAGAGGTCCTATCCCCTTGTCCCTCACTAAAATCATGAAACTCTTCTGTCAATAAATCAGTGCTCCTCTTCTGATGTTTTGTAGAACTTTTTGTCAGAGGCCCCATGGAAATTGTTTTTCTATTTTAACATTTTCGAGTCCAGAGAATTTTTCCCAGGTCTTTTGTGAACAACACTTACCCCTCAACGCTCCCACTTGGGTGCTGGAAGAATTTGTCTTGGCAAACCTGCGCCTGGGGGTCAGGTAGATACACTCCACTCTGGGTCCACGTTCTTGAGCCTGGTAAATGTTCGCCAGGGATCATTCCCAATTCTCTCCCTCCCGTGGTAGAAGGAGCCCTTCCCAAATCTAGCTGGCTGGGGGGTGGTGCAAAGGGCAGGAGAGAGAGCCCTTTGCGATTTGTGTATTATTTAGGATAGAGGAGACGGAAAAGAAACCACCCCAAGTTTCTTTAAAATGCCAATAGGATTTAAGACTCAGCAGACCCATGAGAAGTACTTTGTTTGGAGTCATGGAGCAAACTGATATTTAAAAAAAAAAAAAACAACTTCCTCTTGAAAAACCCTCTCTGCCTCCCCCATTTCTTTAGTTAATTCAGGTTAATTCCATGAAATATGTGTAATTATGAGCCCCCCTTTTTTTTAGGATTCTCACCATGCAACTGAATCTGACCTTTGGGGGAGTTTAACTGAATATAATTTATCACTTTTTCTCCTTTCTTCTTCTTCCTTTAAAAAAAAAATCTATCTTTTTTACCTGAAAAAAACAGCTCATTCCTGTCATTGTCGGAAAGCCCATTAATAAAAGATTCTATAAACTGGCCTTCGAGTTTAAACTGTTGTATTCCTCGGAAAGGTACAGGACTTCTTTCTTTCCTGCAAGCCTTCTTTCTCATGGGTGGCTGATAAGCCAAAAGAATGGAATTCTATTTTGTAATGTGCTAGATTCTCACCTGAAAAGTCAGGCTTGCTTTTTGCCTCCATAGTAATTGGCTGGGGTTTTTTTTGTTTTTTTGGGGTTTTTTTGTTGTTGTTGTTGTTTTTTGGTTTTTTTGGTTGTTAACCTTGAAATGATCTTCAGGTAACTTTCAGCCTGAGTTAAGTATCGTGGAGCTAATTTTATCTCCATTCCTTGATGCTGTGATCCATTTATCTTACCTAATCACTCTTACTGTTCATCTTTTTTTATATTTAGTCACCAGTTGGTGATTCCGTTAAAATTTTTTTCTCTTTTGCTTGACGGATGTACTCCTCTGCTTCTGGCCTTGTTCTTTCCACATTAGCAGCATATCTTACAGACTCGTGCACTATTAGCCTGAAAGCGTATTGACTCTTTCATTTTTGCCTTTTGTATTCAGTACGCTCTCAGTGATATGCCTTTCTTTCAAATTAGAAATAATTCCTCTCATTTGCTGAGTCTTTACTGCATGTCAGACAGTGGGATAAGCATTTTAAAAATAGCATGTGATCCTCCCAACAGTCTTGTTACCTTGATTGCACCAGGATTATAGAGCTAGTCAGTGGCAGAGCAGGAGTTTGAATCCATGTTTATCAGACTCTTAAACTCACGCTCTTGACCGTGATCCTTTCCTCTGTATTAGGAGGCAAAAGATCCAGGGTCACTGTCTGACGCTGCCCCTCTCTCATAGTGCGGCTTTGGGCATGTCAGGCTGTTTCCTCACCTTAGGGATAGTTCCCTTCTAGCACTTTTTTGAAACTAAAATGAATCAAGGCAGTTGGAGGTTTTGGTCTCGCTTCTGCCTCTGGCTTAAGGGGCTAGGAATGAGTCAGGGAAGAGGTCAGTGGTAACTTGTGCTGTTGGCTTGTTGAGTTAGCATTTCCAGACTTGGAAATGGGAACACCACTCAGAGTGGAATCCGAGTCTGAAAGTAGCAGAGCAGGAGTACTTCTCCTCTTCTCTAGGACTTGCCCTGCTTGGTCAGCCTGCCATACAGTGGTTCCACTGGATCTTAATGAAATGGTCCTATAGGAAGCAGGGTCTCACGCTCTGTGGCGGGGAGGACATCTCTTTCTACTAGGAGATTTCATGGTTGGTTTAGATGTTCCCTATACTGAACATTTATTGTCTTGATTCTGTGCGAAACATTGGAGGATATTTCTTTCAGGATAACTTTTATCAGAAACGACTTCTTACAAGGGTTAATCTTCCACTTCACTTTTTCCTACCTTAAGTCAAATCAGGAATTTTAATACCTGTGCTCTCAACCAGAATTGACAGACATGGTGGGCAAATCTGTAGTTGCAGGTTTCTGTGTTGGATAACTACATGATTATTTATTGCACTTCGTTTCAAGAAAATCTGCGAGAACATGCTGTAGTGACATACCTCCCGCAGTTTCTGATGCAGTGTCAGTGCTGAGTAATTGCTGAGTAAGTGATTTCCATACGGTAAACCAGAATCATAAATAGGAAGCAGGTCTCTATGTCCCATTCTCCAGGTATCAACCTAAGAAAAATATTCCTCGCTTGGTAATTGTCTAGCAGATGCAATAGCAATAAAACCATACATAGTTCCACCAAGTTATTTCTCTTAGCACTCTTGCCACCTAGCATTTTCTTGCTTCTGATATTAAGGAAGCCCAGAAATACACATTCCTGATAGTCATAAAACAGTAAAAACCAGTTAGACAATTTCGAGACAAAGTATAAAGTTACCTAATCATACTTTTGCAAGCATTGGTAAGAACTAGGCTTGGAAATCTTCCCCGGACAGTTCTGTGCCCGATGATACAGAATTAAGTAGCAGTGAAGAACTGTGAACGCACAAAACCAGAAGCCAAAGGGGGGAGGAGAAAAGGACTTTGGTTAATTTTCATTTCAGGGAACTTCAAAACATACAGAAAACTCCTATAAAAGTGTTATTTTTCATGCAGATAGTTTGAGAGGAGGGCAGTAAGAAATATGACCCTAGTAAAATGACGGTGGCAGAAATGTCTTCCAGAACAAAGGCTTTGTTTTATGAAGTACATTGTGCACATTCAAATCTCCTTTTCCTCCCTCTTGGCACTGAGCCAGCAACTTGAGCCAACGTCTTTGGCATTTATTTTAGTCTGATCACATGTGAAAAATAAAAACCTGGAGTCACATTTCTGTGCAAGGACTCACATACACATTCATCCAACCGAAGTTGTTTTCTCTGTTTTTTTGGGTGGGGAGCGTAGCTAACGCTATTATTTTCTGAAGAGATGGGGTGTTCTGTGGCTGGGAAACTCTACTTTTGCCCCATTCATCAGAAAACACCGTTGCACTGCAGGACATCAGTCAGCGTGAAAGAATCGGCAAAAGCAAGGAGAGTCTGAAGTGAAAGATGTGAAGTTCGCATTAGTTTTAGAATGACGTATGCATCTAGGTCTGTTTATACTTGAAAGACATGCAGAAGCCACCAGAAATATGGGAGCTTTAGGGGTTTCAGTCATTTCTTTAGAATGGCTCAGTTGTTTTGCTAGAGAATAATGCTGTAACAACATTAGAAATAAGCTAAGACAGCTTTAGCAGGAAATAGACTGGAACCATGGTGAAGGAGGGAACAGTGGCAGGTGTTAATAGAATAGGAACAGTTGTGTCATACACGTACCACTTCGGAAAAGACTGACACTTAGGTGGCAAGCAGTCAGAGGATAAGCCATAAGATAGGCTCTATGGTTTCACTCTCCTGTGGGACTGGGAATCTTACCATTTCCTACTAGCCTGCCTCATGAGAGATTTTACAAATACTGTATTTCAAAGAATTGCTAAACTCTTGGTAGTGTCTGAAATTCAATGTTTTTAAGTTACCCTGTATTTATGCCAAACAAAAATATCTTGAACTCTGTGGGAAATTTAAAAAGAATAAAAGAATAAAAACAAACTGGCACAGGCTTATATATTTGGCTCCTAACAGATATTTGGTAAAACAGGATAGGGCTTTAAAACTTATATATAACCAGCTATATGAGATTCATTGAACGAAGTGGGGCAAGAGGTGCCATGATGGATTTTTTAAAAAATATTTGAAGAATTGAAATGTTTCCTGTGGAACAGAGAGGTTTTTCTGTATGAGCTCACTCAGGTGGAACCAGGACCCCAGGGCGTGTTAGCGCCAATAGGACAGATTTCCCCCCCCCCCCAATAGTTACTTCTAAGTTACTTGCTGATGTTCAGAGCATTTCAAAATTCTAAGATTAGGCTAGTTTAAGAGAAAAGTTCTTAAAGGACCACAGTAGAACAATAGGAAATAAATTTTTAAGAAACTGTGCTGCTTGTAATAGCAACAGAAAACTTCAGATACAGAGGAATAACTTTAACGAAAGATATGCCAGACCTCTACATGAAAATGACAAAGGATCAAAGAGAAATAGTAAAGAAGTCCCAGCGATATGCCTTGTTCTTGGATTGAGGGACAGGATATTGTGAAGTTGTCATTTCTCAGAACCAAATTGGTCTATGTTCAGCAGTAATCTCCATCTAAATCCTAGCATTTTTTTTACAAGCCAATCCTAAATTTTATATGGAAATGCAAAGAGATAAGGATGGCCAAGGCCATCTTGAAGAACTAGATCACAGACATCAGGACACTTAGAAAGTGATGGTAATTAAAACCTTGTAGGTTGGTGTAAAGAGACCGATGGAACAGAATAGAGCATCTGGAAACACACATTTACATTTATGTTAACGCTGGCGCTGCATGCATACAGTGGGGGAAGGGTGGTCTTTTCAATAAATCATGTTTGGGGAATTAGAAATCCATGCGGGAAAAAACATTAGGAATGTCAAGCCTTATCTCACCCCATACAAAAATAAAGTTCAGATAGATTGTGAAGTAAAATGTAAAGTACTTAGCGGAAAACAGAGGAGACTAACTTTAGGACCTTGAAGTAAGCAAGGATTTCTTCAATAGACATACAAGACTGTATTAAGAGAGTAAAAAGGAAGACAAGAGTGGGAGATGTTAGTAAGACGTATTTCCAGCAAAGGATTCCTATCCAGAGTATATATAGATAACTTCTACAAATCAGTAAGAAAAAGGCACGATGACCCAATGCGAAAAATGAGCATTAAACCTAAGTATTTCACAAAGAGGTTCTCCATTTGGCCAATAACTTGGGAAAAGATTGTCAACCTCACTAGTCATCAGACAAATGCAATTATAACCCCCATGTGATCCCACAGCAAATTCACCAAAATGATTAAAACAAAAAAGGTAGACAACACCACATGTTATTGAGGAGATAAAGGATTTGTAACAGTCTGACACTTTAGTGGATGCATATCGTGCAACTCTTGGAGAACTGGCAGAATTGGCTCAAGTTGAATGTACACAAACACTGTAACCTCCAAGTTTCCCTGTTCAGTATATACATACACCAGAAACGCATACGTATGTTCAAGGAAAGACGTGTACAAGAATGCTCATAGCAGCACTGTCGGTAATAGCCAGCAATTAAAAATAACTCCACTGCCCATTAATTCCAAATTAATTGTGGAGTATTTATAACAATGACAAACCACACAGCAAAGAGCAGGTGAGCGAAACCACATACGGCAGCAATGTGGGTGAGTCTCACAGACGTGCTGTTGGGAGAAAGAAGCCGAACACCAAGGTTTTCATCTAAATGTTGTTCAGAAGCAGGGTGAAGAACCTATGGTGTTGGAAATTGGGAAGGGGGTTAGCCTTGCTGGATGGGGTGTGATTACAAGGGGACACAAGGCTCTGGGTGTGCTGCCATATTGTTTCTTGATCCTGGTGTTGGGTACATGGGTGTGTTCACTTTGTGAAAATTCTTTGAGCTGTTACTCTTACGATTCGTCTACGTTTCTGTAAATCTTACTCTTCAAAGAAAAAAACCTTAAAATATTCTTAGAGATACAAAATAGCTTAAAATTTTCTCAGAGATACAAAAGCCTAAACTAGGTAACCATTTGGCAAAGATATGTGGTAGAATTGAAGTATCATTGTAACTGTGACCTGGTGTAGGGGTGGCGGAGAGTAAATGTTAGGGGAGGTGCCTTTCTTCGGATGGGCTTTGTGTAAATAGTTTCCAGAGAAGATTTATGTTCTAAAGGATCTTAAGGAGATAATTATTGGCAAACTTTAGGAGTCCCAGTGACATAAAATCATTTGCTAAAAAATGGTGATTTTAGGAGAGCAGCCGTAAATAGGCTTGGATTCAGAAAATCTGACAGATAAATGGAATATTCTGTACCTTTAATTTTGATCTCCACCAATATAAGAGTGATCAAAGCATTTGCCTTTCTGCAGTTTTATTTTTATTGCAATAATTTCATATCCCTGTCAAAAAAAAATGAAGTTGGCTATTTCAAAAGTCAGAAATCAAAAGAAGAATGCAGGGCTGAGATAAAAGGAAAGGGGCGTAATAACACAGGGTAACCACAGCGGCAGGACCTGAGCACACGACTTGGCTGTTACCTTTAGGACATCCACAGCTGAAAGGGAAACAAAACTCTTCCTTGAGGTGAGAGTCATTTTCCCTTCCAGTAAAGCTCAGAGGCAAATGTCTTCATGAAACATTAAAGAGGCAGCGTTGCTAACATGACACATCTTCCATAGTGGCTAATGCAATCAACATGTGAGTGGAATTTACATGTTGTTTCTTACAGTGACCTTCAGTAATGAAAAAGGAAAGTGTAATTATTCAGTGAATAGAACGTTGAAAGGAAGCAATGCTTTACCTAAGCTCCGCCCCCCCACCATTATTTGGGGGAGACACGTGGCATTTGGGGATTTTTTTTTTTTTCTTTTTGCTGCTTTTCCAGAGTGTGATTTCCCATTTGTTTCAACCAACCAGGTGCCCGGGAAGAACCTAGCGTACAGCAGGGGCAGCGTCGATCCGCTGTCTTTCTGTCCTTTAAGTCCCCGATTCCATGTCTGCCCTTGCGCTGGGAGCAGCAGAGCAAGCTTCTGCCCACCGTAGCTGGAATCCCTGCCAGTAAAGTTTCCAAATGGAGCACAGATGAGGTATAGTTTATTTCCTTTGTCTACCAGGGACCAGATAAAGCAACACTTTCTTCGGGGGTGGATCCAATGAATGTGTGTGGGCTTCAGTCTTTTTTTTCTGAAAGAAAAGAAATTGTTCTGAGAAAAACAACTAAAACATATTGGTTAAATATTTTGAACCTGTTGCACTTCGATTCTGACTTCTTTTTTAAACCTGACTTTTTTTCTTATTTTTGACAGGTGTCCGAATTCATACAGAGCTTACCTGGGTGCGAAGAACACGGAAAGGTATTTAAAGATGAAGTAAGTATTCCACTAAATTGCAGTATGTTACTTAATGGGATCAAAGCACTGAAATGCAGTGAATGGTGAAATATTTTGAATCGGCCAAAGAGGGAAGAGATGGATTGTGTTGAAACTGACGGATTGGTATGCAGTTGTCTAAAGAGCAGTAATAGTCATTTGTATAAAAATGTCTTTGTGTAAGATTAGAAGCAGCAGCAATGTTTGTACCATTTTATGATACTCCACAGCAGTAGCACGAGACTCATTATTTTAAAAGGGGGTGTGGGTGGTGCCGGGGTGGCTCCGTCGATTGAGTACCCAACTCTTGCTCTCAGCTCAGGTCTTGATCTGGGGGTCGTGGGTTCAGGCCCAGCATGAAGCCTAATGTTTAAACACACACACACACACACTCGGAGAAAACTTAATAGCATGCATTTACGTAGTTTATAGCCCAGAGAGAAATAAGCAACATTTTATTTTTAATAATGTGAAATGAGTTCCCTTTATTTTATTTTCAAGCATCCTTTTAACAACACCAAGATTAAATTCATTTAATGTTATAATAAATATTCCCGTTACTGCTAAATAACCCTTTAGATCTTATACCTGTCTCAGTAATGTTTATAATAACTGATATCCGTTACAGTCTGCAGTTGGGACATTATTATATTAGTTGTTTTCATCTGGCTGCCCAAAACTTCAATATAAGAGATGATTAATAATGTTGTGACCTATATTAAGCATGAGAACAAAAAAGAAATTGGCTTTAACTACACAGAAGTAATGCAATTAGAGTACAGCAGGAGACTTTCTCACTAGAGACCTTTAAGAATAAGCCCCTTGCCTGTCAGCTCCCCCAGGCAGGGCAGTCAATTATCAGTCTCAGTCTTGGCTATCGGAAGGTAGAAAGAAGACCAAGTGATCTCAGAAGGCTTTCTCCACATCTGCTGTCTACAGTTGTAAGTCTATATGCCGTGTTTGCCTCTGTGTTTAGCCTCAGCGGCTAAGAATAGCACCCTTTCAGTCAGGAGCCTCGCAGGCACATCAGGACAGCTAAGAATCCAAGCACTGGGCGTCAGTGTAGTTACACTAAGGGGTATCGTTACGCATTAGATGGATGCCTATTAAAACAGGCATCTGATTTTCAACATCCTTTTTTTCTGATTTATGTGTGATTGCAAGAATGTTGTTTCTTCTTTTTAGTTGATCTTTAATTGACAGTTATTCAGATCTTGAGTTTCTTTCCTTAACTCCTAAATTCTAAGTGTCTTCGTGGACCACTGTCCGTTAATTTTCAGTCGCTGAATAGATTTAGACACCTGCAGGGAGCTGTTGTTCGTTCTTTGAAAAAACAGTCATGTAGTTATTACCTGTGAAAACGATAAAACTTTTTAAAGTAAATTTATAGTACATCCATTTTGCAAATCCTGTTTTTGGTTCTGTTGCTATCTCGACAGTCCATGTGGATTTGCTCTGTTACTTAGTTTAAGATTCAAGTTCAGATCAGAAGACACCCAGAGAGCAGAAGGGTGTTGCTCACGGCTACCCGCGTAGTGGGGGAACCGGCGCAGTCGGCAGTTCACACCACGTTCGCCGCCCTCCTCTCGTGTTTCCATCTACGCTGTTGACTGCCCCTGTTAGTAACTACTCCTTTCCTGAACACGAACAGTAACTGTAGCCACTCTAAAAATGAATGTTATTTATCACTGTTTTTTGTCTTCATTGCGGAAAGCTAATTAAAAAAAAAAAGCGTGCATCCGACGCATTTGCCTGAATTCCTTTGTTTATATCCACAAACAGCTGTGTGCTTGTTCTCATCTCTCGTTTGAAAATCCACCATAATGGGACTGGATCTAAGACGCCCAGAGTTCTCCAAATTCGTCCTGACTCGTTGCCTAAGTCAGAGTCTTCACAGGGAGATACAGGCGTCTTCCATTGCCCTGCAGGCCGATTTTTCAAGTGACTGAGTCTTTACTTTGCTTCCAGTCCACATTTGGTTACTGCCGATGAGGAAGGTTCCTTAATCAGGACATGTTCCCGAGCTCCTGTCTGTGCCACTCTCGTGGTGCTGGGCAGGAAACAGCTGGTAACTCAGCTTCGGCTCTTTGCCACACCCGCACATCCGATCGATTCATAATCTTCTTTGTCTTTTCTTCCCATTTTAGCAAATTGATGGAGAAGCCTTTCTGCTTATGACCCAAACAGACATTGTTAAAATTATGAGCATTAAGTTGGGCCCTGCTCTCAAAATTTTCAATTCTATCCTGATGTTCAAAGCTGCAGAGAAGAACTCTCACAATGAACTTTGAAGATGGTGAATTTTGAATACCATCAGCTTTCTGCTTTAAAGCTCATGTTTTATTCAAAGCACAAGGACAGTTACAACTCCTACGCGAGAAGTCTCCACAACTCAAAAGAGCAATGCTATCAGATTATTTATATTCCTCAAGAGACAATATATACGAATCCTTATGAAAGTCCTTCGGCTTTTAACCAAGTACTGTCTAACAGCGGTCATCCTTTGGTTCTGTTCACTGAGCTAAAATTATCTTTGTACATCTTTTTGAGGCCGGGGGGTGGGGGGAAGGGGACTTCGTTAATTATTTATGGTAAAAGGGGGGGTCAGAGTAAGAACTTCTGGCATTTTGTAAACATTGTTGAATTCTCTTTCATGCACACTGTCTCTTTTCCAGTACTTTCAGAAACCTTTTTATATAATCCAACTTCAACTGAAACCAAATTAGTCAAAACCTGGCTGAGGTTCGCCAGTGGGACTGTTACCTGTATTGTTCATTCTGTGCCATATTTTGAATTGCAACATTATGCTAAGTATAACTTTGCAAGTCATGATATTGCCTAACTGCTTGTCATAATTTGTTGGGGCTGAACGGTGGTAAAAATTACTTTTCTTTAAATCAGTGTTTTTACTTTTGCACGCATTATGAAATGTTAAACAAATTACTTTTCACCAGCATCTTTACTATAATTACCAAAAACGTGTATATAAATAATGGAATTGAAAAATAAAATATATAAATAAATTAGGTGATGTATTTGAATGGCATCAGTCTTACACATTGTGGTGCCCTATGTATTTACAAGAGTCCAGTGGTATCAAAGGAAAATGCAGTTATATGGGGGGGGGGGTGTTTGTAAGGATCTTGAACTATTTATGAGATGATCTTGAGTTTCTCTCTAATTGCCAATGAAGTAACTGAAGGGGTCGTTCTGTCGATGGAAACACTAATCCATAAAGAGCTGTGTCCCAGATCTTCTTCCTCCAGACCCAAAGGTTTTCTTTGGGTTGGCTGAAGAGAGAGAGTATATGGATTTTACTGAAAAGGTAGGGTTTGAGGGAGCAGTAGCAGTCAGCACAGAGATTCTAAATGCTCACAGATCCAGGGGGCAACTTCCCAAAGCAATTATTCAAGAACCTCCATTTGGAAAGATTCCTTTCTCTGTAGAACAGTTCACCTAAGTTTTATAAATGTACAGATGCACTTTAAATGAAAGCCCTCGATTACCTATAAACTGCTAGCAGTAATGTTTCTTTTCTGAGAATGCCTTTCCAACACAAAAGGTAAATGATTTTATCAGCCTTTGGATATAATGTCTACTTCTAGGATGGGCCATTTATTCGAGGGCTATTAGAAGAGTAGGGAGTAAGTTTGTAGCATGCTGCCTGAATTCTGGGGCAAGTTCCACCTCTCTCCTTAGTTGCCCTCCTTTTTTCTGGTGTAGGACTCCCTTTGATGTCCCCTGTCGGGAGTCTGTTAGCAGTCCTTTGCATTTGTCATAATTCAAAAGGACTGCGGCATCTGCAATGTCCCTTTCATTTCTTTGCATGAATCTACTTAAATAAGTTTTTCGTTGTTGGATTTTTTTTTCTTTTTTATGTTCTGTTCAGCATTTGTACATTCAAGTTGCACTTGTTATATCTGACATGAATGAAATAAAATCTTAATTGCAGATACTTTTTTTAATATATGAATGCTTTTTTTAGAAAGCTTGTCAAACAGGCAAATGAGAGCAGGAACAGTGTCAAAGATTTGGGCATTACCTCACTATGTAATGAAGCTGCAGGATTCAAAATTGTCAAACTGTGTCCCAGGTGATGAGAAGAACAACGATAAATAAGTAAGTAAATAAGTTAGAGACATTGTTAAAAAGTTACAAACATTGTGTAAGGCAAATGGGACCTGTCTGCAGGTTGAAATGTAACTACAGGCTGCCAATTTGCAACTTCTAGATTCAATAGACTCAGATTCCAAAGAAAACAGAGTTACGTTAGTCAACAATAGGAGTATTTCCCAAGTGGTAGGGCCATGCTGGGCACTGGGGACAGATGCACCGTGGAAAGAGACAGTAAAGCTTAAGTGAATTTGCCCTCATGGTCTGCTCATGCCCGCCGTGTTCAGAGCCAAACCTCACTGCAATGTTCCTGCAGCTCCGCCCCTCTCTCTTCCCCAGCCTATGGGCATGAAGAGAGGCTTTCACTGACCTTCAGCCACAGACACTGTGTACTTCCTGAGGAAAAGAATCTTTAAGAATTTGGTAAATTCATTTGGGAGAGGAAGACTAAGATTGTGGAACTAAAAAAATGGGGGTGGGGGCACTAGGGAAATAGAGGAAAGTTTGTAAGGAACTAAAGGCACATTCTAGTGAAAGGGAAGAAATGGAAACAATGGAATTAGGGACTAGTAGAGGTGAAATCGACATGTACTGAATTGGTACCCTGCCTGTCCATTCTCACCGAAGCAGTTAATGAATAGTCATTGTAGACATGGGCAGCTGATGGACATTTCATTTTCTAGACTCTTCAGTCTCTAAACCAATTTGTTCTGTCAAAACTGATAGGTTATGTTGATACTGTGATGGTGATTATCAAGGAGCACCTCGAAACTGTTGTCATGTGTCCTTAGAAAATACTGGAAAAGAATGCACTGAGTCTTGTCAGACCTAAGAACTACTTAGGTACCATCTTTAGGAACAGAACACATGGAATTACAACATGGAACTCTGAGCTGGGTGGATGAGGAACCAGGACCCGGACTTCTGAGACAGGCAGGAGAGCAAGTCGAGGAAGAGGCCAACCCAAAAACTAGAAACTGGTGCTCAAAAGACTCTGGGCGGGAAAAACTAGGTCCATGTTACAGACAAAACAAACCCGAGCAGTAGCCAGGGCACACGCCAACACCTGACATCAAAGCCAGGAAAAAGTAGAAGCAGCGTGAGGAGACCAGAATGGGGCCATCACTGTCAAGGGACAGAAGTGGTGGAGACTGCATAGGTCACAGATGATCGAAACCTGTGCCAGCGAGACCAGCCAGCAGTGAGGAGACCGCAGGAATGGAGCAGCCTTTGTTCTTGACAAATGTGGTTGAAGGAGGGACCCTGGGTGGCTCAGTCGGTTAAACATCTGCTTTCGGCTCAGGTCATGATCCCAGGGTCCTGGGATCGAGTCCTATATCAGGCTTCTTGCTCAGCAGGGAGCCTGTTTCTCCCTCTGCCCACAGCTCCCCCTGCTTGTGCACTTGCTCTCTCTGTCAAATAAGTAAATCTTAAAAAAAAAAAAAAAAATGTGGTTGAAGGAAACCAAAATGCCTGGGACCAGGCAGGTCAGCTCGGGGAAAGAGAACTGGGGAGTATGTGCATCTTCCTAAAATGTTGAAGATTAAAATGTTTCCAAGCCATATTCAGACCAAAGAGGCAGCCCACAGGCTGCAAATGTACAGTCCTGGGCATTAAGTCTTCAGACAGTGGGCATATTGGGCCAAGTGCAAGGTGTCATACCGTAATCAGAGGATTTGAGTGTATCTGAAGTGTAGGGTCTTTCAAAAACTAAAGCACCCTTGAAAGTGTAGCTTGGCGGGTGGGTGCCTGGGTGACACAGTCACTTAAGTACCCAACTCTTGGTTTCAGCTCAGGTTGGGATCTCCGGGTGATGAGATCAAGCCCTGCATTGGGCTCCACGGTCAGCGAGGGGTCTACTTGAGATTCTCTTTCCTTTTCCCTGTGCCCCTCCCACTTGTTTGGATCATTGAATTTCTTAGAACTCAAACAGCTCTGTAACATAGTATTTTATTACAGAATTTCACAACGAATTTTCAGTATCTAAGCATGAAGACAGAAGGTACTGAAATTCATGTGCATCTTTGAGACAAAACAATTTTTTAACACCTACCTCCAATGCTAAGTCAAAACAATCTTTTTTATAAAATTTCGGCTGTCCCAGAGATCATTCTGATGCAATATTTGGCATGCCATTAAGTAACGGGGGGTTGAAATCCTACTTCCTTTTCCTTTTCTTTCACAGAAGGAAAATAGGGACAGTGCATATCAAAAATCAGCGTCTCTAGGAAGTTGAGGGTTTGGGACAGTCTTCTTGGACACTCAACTCCAAATACATGGTAGGCAGCTATGAGAGCAGCCAAGGCCATAACACAGTCGTCTACCTTTGTGAGCTTCTCTTTTTCTAAATACAAAGAAAATTCGCAGACACCGATGTTGAAAGGGTTCTTGACTTCTAACACGGGTGTAGAAACTTGCACCTGAAACAATAGATATACGACTCACCACTCTGTGATATGGATAATAGCTAAATAATAAAAGGGCACCGATTAACCATATTACAGTAAATGAGCTGGTTGTAGTGCAGCATATTTGTAAATATGACAAAACCAGACTTCAAAAGACACTACCACCCTGTTTGCAAATAAATTATTCTATGAAGATGTGAAATGTCAAACCCAATAAACATTGACAATACTTCATACCTTCTTGTTCACAATGACAAAAAGGCTAGGATCATCCCCAAAAACATCTGGTAGGAGCAAACATGTGGCTGTCATCTTCATATCTGCCAAAACAATCATACTTAAAGTCCAAGTAAAAATAAGGTTTTGCCAACCATAAGCAAAAGCCGGTCTTAAAACATGGATTTTTTTTTTCTTTAATCATTTTCTTCTACAGAGAATAAGCTGGTCTTACTGCATTAGTGTTTTGCAACCATTTAACCAACATCGCCTTAAATAAACATCCAGATCTCGTGTTCTGCCCTCCAGGTCATGGCCAGGGGAAGATAAGAGCCCTGTACTCTCTGTCCATTAGCCAGGAAGATTTTAGCATGCTTAACCTTGTGATTTGTATTATGAAATTAACAGGTTACTAGTTCCCTAAATATAGTTTTATAATATCAAGTGTACTTTTAATTCTATACCTAAACTACTCCTATTTGAGATTTTTTTTTTATCCTGCATGTTGTTTCATTGAATTACTTATTTCCAGAGCTTTTCTAATTATCCTGAATTATACAGATAACTAAGACCAGATTGCCCCACCCCCAGGCTTACTAACGTTTCAACATGTCTTCATCTGTGTGCTGTTTCATTTTTTCTTGCAATGCAATATTGATTGGATTGTCCACCACTGAAAAAGAAGTCAGTATGTTTTCTGAATAGGATTCCAAAATGTGCTTTGTTTTCTTATAAATATCTGTTCTCGTAAGAAGTTGGAATTCTCTGAACATCTAGAAAAAAAGAAGAAAAAGATCATGAGAAAAGCTACTGTATAAAATGTAAAGGAGTAAATAACTCTTTAGGATTATATTAAGCTTTGAATGCTAGTTTATATACAGGATATTTGAGTAGCTTTAGTGGAGAAGTAAAGACTTAAAGACAGAGGAGGGGAAAAGAATGGAAGCCTAAAATGAAGAATAAATATGATAAATAACGGTCATAGCAACCCTCTATACCCACAGAATTGAAACTGCATGTAGACTCAACTAAATGAGGGTTCCCACATATATATGCATATTTCGGCTATTTGGTTACCAGCTAAGGTTCTAGGACCTTGTATTTCTTTAGGTAGTGCACAAGAGGGAAAATAAGAAAACTTAGATTTTAGAAAGCAAACTTTCAAAAATACCAAACCATAGCATTCTAAAGGGAAAGAGGAGAGCTTTAGAGACAAAAGTGGTGAGAAACAAGTGCTGGAGATCTGACTACAAAGTAAAAGCAAAACCAGTTTACCTGTGTGGAAACCCCTTTACTCAAAACCACCTTTTCCTGCCACTGCCCAAGTTCTCCCCCTCCAAGAATTCCACCACCCTGGCAGCCTCCCCACTTTTTTTTTAATTAAACAATTCTTAAATTTAAATTCAATTAATTAACATATAATGTATTATTGGTTTCAGTGGTACAGGTCTGCGATTCATCAGTCTTATATCATACCCAGTGCTCACATGCCCTCCTTAGTGTCCATCACCCAGTTACCGCATCCCCCCAACTCCAGCAACTCTCAGTTTGTTTCCTATACTTAAGAGTCTCTCATGGTTTATACTCCCTCTCTGGTTTCATCTTTTTTTATTTTTTCCTCTCTTCCCCAATGATCCTCTGTTTTGTTTCTTAAATTCCACAAATCAGTGAGATCACATGATAATTGTCTCTCTGTGATTGACTTATTTCACTTAGCATAATACCCTCTAGTTCCATCCATGTTTTTGCAAATGGCAGGATTTCATTTTTGATGGCTGTGTAATATTCCTGTGTGTGTGTGTGTGTGTGTGTGTGTGTGTGTGTGTGTGTACACACACACACACATATATATAGATATTGTATCTTCTTTATCCATTCATCTGTCAGTGGACATCTGGGCTCTTTCCCTAGTTTGGCTATTGTGAACATGCTGCTAAAAACATGGGGGTGCAGGTGCCCCTTTGGATGACTACATTTGTATCTTTGGGGTAAATACACAGTAGTGCAATTGCTATGTCATAGGGTAGTTCTATTTTCAACTTTTTGAGGAACCTCCATACTGTTTTCCAGAGCGGCTGCACCAGCTTTCATTCCCACCAACAGTGTAGGAGGGTTCCCCTTTCTCCACATCCTTGCCAACTTCTGTTATTTCCTGACCTGTTAATTTTAGCCATTCTGACTGGTGTGAGGTGGTATTTCATTGTGGTTTTGATTTGTATTTCCCTGATAACAAGTGATGTGGAGCTTTTTTTCATGTGTCTGTTGGCCATTTGTATGTCTTCTTTGGAGAAATGTCTGTTCATGTCTTCTGCCCATTTCTTGATTGGATTATTTATTCCTTGGGTGTTGAGTTTGATAAGTTCTTTATAGATTTTGAATACCAGCCCTTTATCTGATATGTCATTTGCAAATATCTTCTCCCATTTTGTCAGTTGTCTTTTGGTTTTGTCAACTGTTTCCTTTGTTGTGCAAAAGCTTCTGATCTTGATGAAGTCCCAATATTTCATGTTTGCCTTTGTTTCTCTTACCTTTCTCCCCACTTTTTTTGACAAAGTGGCATTAGAAGACAGTTCATCATCACTCACACTGGTAGGAATCAAAGTAATCATCACTTTCCCTAAAACTGTAAAGAACAGTTACCTACTACCCTTGGGATCTCACCATTTCTTGAACATTTTGGTAGATCATTACTGTTCCTAGGAACCCAAAGATGAAGAGAAAGCAGCTCATAACTAAGGTAATGTTGCTGAGAGATAAGTAGATAAAATAATCCATGTGAAGCACTGACAATATGCCACCTACACAGTAAGCACTCAGATGTTTGCTATAGATATTATTATGAAAAAAATATGCAGGCAAGGTCTTTTTTTTTTTTTTTTTGGAGTAAGAATAACATGTGAAACTTTTTATTTTCAAAATAGTTGATTGCACTACAGAATTCTTTCATGAAATGTGTTCCCAGGTAAAAACTGATGAATCTTTCATTCTGTACTACAGCTAACATTATGCCAAAATTGTAATGGGATCCTTTAATGGCCACTTTAGTTAAACTAAATGGAAGGGTATTTGGTTTACCTATTAAACTTCATATATTCCAAGACCACTTAATGAAATTATTTGGGATCATAGAGGAAATAGATTTTGCGTAATGTTGCATACTAACAGGTTCCTTAATAAACTATCTTGATTGTCTAAATACATGCAAAGGGAAAATGTTTCACACTGTCAAAATACCCCTAAGTAGTGGTCCCCCCAGCCTCCCCATTATGTTCAATGACAGGGAAATATTTAAATCTGACGGCCAGCAGTGCATGTTATTAGAATATGCTTCCAGAAATTCTTACCAAATGGTCCTAGTTGTACCCTGTGGAGCCTCACACACCCTACAGAGATTCACACCCACCGTTTGCTATATAGTGCTGTTACACTACAAAGGAAAAGAAAAAAAAAACCAATTTGGACATTAAAACTAGAGATTATAAGCAAATTAAGATACCTGATAAGGGCACTTCAAGAAAGGAAACATTTTAAGAATGTCCTTCAGAGGGGTTCTGCTGCCAATCAGCTTTCTTCTTATTTCCAAAGTCTGGCTCATCCTCTTATCGATTTCTTTCCAGTCCTTTTCTGTTTTCATATATTCTTGCTGGAACCAGCTAATATGTTCATCTGCCTCAGAATCTAAACAAACAGTTTCTTCCTGCAAAATGTTTTTGAAATATCAGTATGTTTCATGTTTCAAGTGGCAGTTTAACACTTCGCGAGAACTTGAATCATGGGCTGTTATTGCAGACAGCTAGCTCACTCCTGAGATGAGTGTTACCAAGTGTGATTACACTTGGCCTGGGCTGTGGTTAACAAATGGACAGTCTTTAACAAATCAGATAGTTCATTACTTACTATCATTACTTACAATCTGTTCTCTTGACAGATACAAGAGTTACTTCATTTTCTACATACCCTTCTAGTGGAAACCTAGATTATCTAGAAGGTTCATGCTAAACAGGAATGTTTTTTATTTCTACTCATTTAAATATTAAAAGATAAAGAGGTTCTAAATTAAGGTTTTGTTATTGCTGCTGTTTGTATTTTTCCTTTTTAAATGCTTTTTTGTAGTGCACTACCATGCCATAAAATCCAAATTCAAAATAATAACAGTGGATATTTTGTGACATAAATCGTCCAACTGTCAATTATATTTACTATAAATTTAAGTACATTGGGTGGGGTGGATGGCTAGGAAATACCTCACATACACTTATTAAAAATCCAAGACGATCAGACTAAGGAGCCAAAAAGAAAGTATTTCTAGAAAAATTTGTTGAGGGGCAGTCAGACAACAAAAAGAAATAAAAGACATCCGAATCAGCAAAGAAGAAGTCAAACTTTCACTGTTTTCAGATGACATGATACTCTATGCAGAAAATCTGAAAGACTCCACCAAAAAATTGCTAGAACTAATATATGAATTCAGCAAAGTCACAGGATATAAAATCAATGTACGGAAATCTGTTGCATTTCCATATACCAATAATGAAGTAGCAGAAAAAGAAATCAGGCAATCGACCCCTTTTGCAATTGTACCAAGAAAAGTAAGATACCCAGGAATGAACCTAATCAAAGAGGTAAAAGATCTGTACTCTGAAACCCTAGAACACTTATGAAGGAGATTGAAGAGAACACAAAGAAATGGAAAAACAGCCCAAGCTCATAGATGGGAAGAACAAACACTGTTAAAATGTCTCTATGACCCAGAGCAATATACACATTTAATGCAATCCTTATCAAAATACCACCAGCAGTTTTCACAGAACTAGAACAAACAATCCTAAAATTTGTAAGACCCTGAATAGCTAAAGCAATCCTGAAAAAGAAAAGCAAAGCTGGAGGCATCATGATTCTGGACTTAAAGCTATATTACAAAGCTGTAGTCATCAAGGCAGTATGGTACTGGCACAAAAACAAATAGATAAATGGAACAGAATAGAAAACCCAGAAATGGACCCACAACTATATGGTCTACTAATCTTTGACAAAGTGGGAAAGAATATCCAATGGAAAAAAAGTCCTTCAACAAGTGGTGTTGGGAAAACTGGACAGCAACACGCAGAAGAATGAAACTGGACCACTTTCTTACAACACACACAAAAATAAATTCAAAATGAATGAAAGATCTAAATGTGAAACAGGAAACTATCAAAATCCAAGAGAATAACATAGGCAGCAACCACTTTGACCTCTGCCATAGCAACTTCTTACTAGACACATCACCAGAGTCAAGGAAAACACAAACAAAAATGAACTATTGAGACTTCATCAAGATAAAAAGTTTCTGCACAGTGAAGGAAACAATCAACAAAACTAAAAGCAGCTCACCAATGGGAGAAGATATTTGCAAATGACATATCTGATAAAGGATTAGTTTCCAAAATCTATAAAGAACTTACCAAACTCAACACGCAAAAAACAACCCAGATAAGAAATGGGCAGAAGACATGAATAGACACTTTTTCAAAGAAGACATCCAGACGGCTAACAGACACATGAAAAGATGCTCAACATCACTCATCACAAGGAAATACAAATCAAAACCATGATGAGATGCTACCTCACACCTGTCAGGATGGCTAAAATTAACAACACAAGAAAAAAATAGGTGTTGGCGAGGATTTGGAGAAAGGGGAACCCTCTTAACTGTTGGTGGGAATGCAAACTGGTGCAGCCACTCTGGAAAACAGTATGGAGGTGCCTCAAAAAGTTAAAAATTGAACTACCATCTGGGTGGCTCAGTCAGTTGGGTGCCTGCCTTCAGCTGAGGTCATGATCCTGGAGTCCTGTGATTGAGCCCCATGTCTGTCTCCGTGCTCAGTGGGGAGTCTGCTTCTCCCTCTATCCCCACCCCACTCATGTTCACTTTCTCTTTCTCAAATAAATAAATAAAATATTTTTAAAAATAAATAAAATATTTTTAAAATAACGAATAAACAACTGCCTCTTGCCAGAAAGAAAGAAAGAAAGAAAGAAAGAAAGAAAGAAAGAAAGAAAGAAAGAAAGAAAGAAATTTGTTAAAGGGACACTCAGCTGAACTGCACCTGAATTAACAAGTTTGCAAACTGTTTAGCTGATCAGAATGTGAGCAGATGTCACTTATAAAAAATGAAAAAAATAATAGGCCTAAAATGTTCCTACATAAGGGCTTTTCAAGAACATAAGAGAGCTTCAAGTAGACCCACTTTCTATGAACATAGGATGACTAGCAAGACAGACTAAGTGAACAAATCTCTAGGAAAGGATAACTTATCAAACAGACTAAAAAGAAATTCCGATAACCATACATAAATTTAATTAGAAAATAAGTTTTCCCACAAGGAATATGCCAAGACCTGGAAGTTTTATAGACAAATTCTACTAAAGTTTCAAAAACACAGTGTTCCAAATTTATGCAAATTATATCAGGAAGTCACGGGAGGGAAAAAAAAAAAGGAATCCTATGAAGGATTCCAACCCATTCTATGACTCCCCAAACCTGAAAGAACACTGTAAGAGGAAAATTACAAGTCAGTCTCATTCATGAACAAAATTATAAATATTGAGAACAAGGAACAGCTAACTTAAGCTTAACCCAGAAGTACAACAATGGTCTGACATTACTAAAGGAACTATAGTAAACTAAAGGGAAGTATGGTTGACTTACCCATTATATTTCACACACTTTTCATACTGAAATCTGAAAATTTTTTATAAGATTTTTTATTTTAGACAGAGAGCACGAGCAGAAGGAATGGGCAGAGGGAGAGGCAGAGAGAGAAAGGGAGAGAAACAGTCTCCCCCTGAGCATGGAGCCCAATGCAGGGCTCAATCCCACAACCCCAAGATCATGACCTGAGCCAAAAGTAAGAGTCAGACACTCAACGGACTGAGCCATCCAGGCACCCCTGAAATCTGAATTTTAGGGCTGCTGTGATAGAAAGATTTAGACCAAAAAGAAATAGGTTTTGAGAACTTTGACATAGTAACAGTTCTATAATTCACCTTGATAATCTAAATATGTGTAAGTATCATATACTGCATTAACCAATTAAATTTTTTAAATAACATTTGAAATAATGCAGAAAAAATTGTATAAAATTCAACATCCCTTTAAAATTAAAGAAAAAAACTTTCATCAAAATAAAAAGAGAAATTTTTGAAACTTATGAAGTTATCTACTAAAAACTTAGAGCTAACATTTTTAATGGTGAAATTTTAAAAGAATTTTCCTTAAAATCAGAAACAAGACAATGATGCTCTGCTATACTCTTATTCAGCCTTTTACTAGAGATCCCAGCCAGGGTAGTTAAGATAAGAATAAGAAACAAAAGGCATAAAAATTGGAAAGATAGAAACAAATTGTCATCATTCATAGATGATGTGATTTGATTATTTAAGAGAAAACTCAAAATGACATACATATAATTTATTAGAGTTGGGGAGAGAGTTTTACAAAGCTACTGGATGTAAGATAAATAGACAAATTTGCTAACAAACAGAATATGTAATGTTTTACAGTTGCAACAAAAAGTATAAAGCACCTGGGAATACAACTAATAAAAGATGTGCAAGACCTTTATGGAGAAAATTATAAAATTATTAGAAAATACTAATGAGACAAATAAATAGATCTACCATGTTCACTATTAGAAAAACTCAGTATCATAAGGAAGTCACCTTTCTCCAAATGGAGATATACATTCAATAATATTTTTTATAAAAATCTAAAATCTATCAAACCAAAAATTAATGTTTTAAGAACAAAAAATCTAAAATCTATCAAACTAAAAATTAATGTTTTAAGAACTCAACAAGCTGATTCTGAAATTCACATGAAAGATTAAAAAGCCCAAGAATAATAATCAAGGCAGTCTTAGGTAGTGATGGAAACTGGAAACTATCAAGACATTTTACAACTATATAAATAAGGAAAGTTGATATTCATGCAGGGATAGATAACATTACTAAGACAACACTGTAGAGCTTCTAGAGACAGATCTCTGGAAAGAACAGAGATGACACCACAAATGCCTGGAAAAGAGGACTATTTTATAAAAGGTACAGAAAACTCTCTATCCATATGGGAAAAAAAGAAGAAAACATCTATACCACACACCTTAAACGAAAGTAAATTACACATGGCTTAAGAACTTAAACATTAAGGCAGAACTTTAAATTTTTAAAAATATATAAAAATAATTCTTCTCATTTTAAGGTAGGAAAGGAGTTTCTAAAAGTACTAATCGTAACAGAAATGATTAATGCATCTAACTACATTGAAATTACAAATTTTGGTCAAAAGAGTTCATAAGGAAATTCAAAAGGCAAGGCACCAACTAGGAGAAAATATTTACAATGATACAACTGGTGGAGTAGAATACAGAACATATAAAGAGTTCTTATAAATAAATAAGAAAAAGGGCAGCCTCAGAAAAATAGGTAAAAGACATGATGGCATTTTACAGAGAGGGAAACTTGAATATTTTATAAATATGAAAGATGATAAACCTCATAAATGATTAAAATGAAAATAAGGACAAGTAGCATTTTACTCCCAATCCTTTGGTATCTTACTTGGGGCAGGAGGGAGTTACCTTGCTCTCTGATCTAAATGGTATCTTACGTGGGTGTGGTGGGAAGAAGTCCGTTAACAGGAGCCGTTCAGTGATTAAATGTCTATAACCACCTAGGAGAATTGGCATCGTCTTATACAGTTGAGTATTTGCCTACCCAAGGTGCCAGCAATTCCACTCCTATGTGTGTATCCTTGGAAAGAGCTTGCTCATAACACCAAGATAGACAAGAAGAACGATCACAGCAGCATAGCTCATAGAAGAAAAACTGGAAACCAGGCAAATGTCTGTCAATAAAACAACATCCAAATAAACTGTGTTTTGCTGTCACAGTAGATTTTTAAGCCAGTATAAAAATGAATGAACTACACAACTAAACTGAGCCTGGATGAATCCCAGAGATAATATATTGAGTGAGAAAAAAGTCATACGGTGTATCATTGCGTAAGCTGCAAAAACAAGCAAAGCTAAATAATGTAAGATACCCTGCATCTGTGGCAAATACATATGTCTCAAGAACAGGCGAAGGAGAAACGTAAAATTCAGAGTACAGCGCAGTGGGGTTAGGAAAGGAGGTGATGGGAGAGGAAAGACGGGCAGACACGAAGGTATGGGTGGTGTTAGGATTTTAAAGCTGAAGGCTGGGTTCATGGTATTTATTTTGTCCCATAAATTATACATATGCTGAGTGCATTCTTTTATAAGTCTCAAACGTATATAATGAGAAGTTTTTCAATAAAAAGAATCTTAATTTTTAAAAAGGGAACGGAAACTTTGTAATTATAAACAGCTTTCATTTTATTGTACTGTAGTGGGCGTTCTATAATTGGTGATATTGACATTTATAGACAAGTATACACATAATGAAAGGCTTCCCCTAACACCCGCACCCAATTCATGAAATGTCACAGAAAGTAGAGTTTCTGGAAAGCCTCTACCTGATTGGACTAACAATCGGAAGGTCGTAGCTTAGATTGAAGTACCGTATTCAAAGGAATAGCGGGCTGCTTTAGAATTTAAAATTCTCACCTTTCAATGATTCATGTGTCCTTAGAGCCAGAAGGAACTTAGACATTTTCTGGCCTGTGCGTCTCACTTTACTGATGAGCAGTTTGAGGCTGTCAAAAGGGAAGTGACTTTTCCAAGCACGGAGATGGCCCGGTGCAGGGGTTCCTGTCTTAGGGTAGCCCCCGACTTCTCTAAAAAGATGGATGGCCCTGTTCCGACAGGCTGGTTCCCTTAGCAGTCCACACTGACGAGAGGGAACCAGTGGATGAGAGAAGTCTGAATCTTACGGAGTGGCAACAGCGACAGAGTTGGCTGCTAGGTGTCTGTCTCAGTAGGCAAAGAGGGTGGGGGTGGGGAAGGGGGCACGTGCTCAAGAAGTAATGGAAAGAAGCCCGCATGAAGCAGGGAACACATCAAAGCTAGCCAAGGAACACCAACGAGTAGACACAATGAAGGGAAGTGTAGGAGTCATCTGTGGCATTTGGGACTTCAAAGGAATCAGAATAAATTAACCAGAACATGAACTTGAGTTGGATCCGAACTGGATAATGAGCTTATGCCACACCTCCCTGACCACACGAGTGCTGGCCACAGAGTGGGCCCTCCTCTCCAACACCACCGTGACCTACAGCTCCGGGCGAGTTGGATAGAATAGCAGAGAGCACAGTTATCTAAGCCGATGGCTGGAATGGAAATAAGGAGGACACTATTTCTAATAGATTAGAACAGAAAATTGAGACGGCTCTTGAAGTCGTAAGACACAGCATGGTTCAAAATATAGTTATAACTTTTTTCCGCACGGAGATGAATAAAAACTCACCTTGACTTTTATTAAACACAATTTTGCCCTTCACCCTGCAATCTGAATAAGTTTACAAAGAAAGTATCTTATGTAAATTTAATAATTCGTATACGTGTATCTTAAAAATCTACTTCAAAGGCACGATGGAAAGGTCCTGTATGTAAGATTGAGGGACTGTCGCTCTGAACATCATCAGCAGATAACGGGTCGTGCTCCCTGCCTACTATGGTACTCCCTAGAGAGTGTCATTTTACCTAATTCCTCTAAGGGTGTGTTTCTCTGAGTCATCCAGTCTGGTGGCCATGGGAGGTTACCAATCTCTCGAAATGTGGCTAGTCCAAGCCAAGATGTAGGCTTTGAAGCACGGAATTTCAAAGATGTAGTATACAAAAAAAAAAAAAAAGGTAAAACATCTCATTAACAATTTTTCATAATGACTGCATGTCGAAATGATAAATTTGTGGATATATTGGGTTACATAAAATATACTAATATAATAATTCCACCTGCTTTTTACTTTTTTTTTTTTTCAATGTGGCTACTAGAGAATTTTAAATTACACGTGTGATCTGTATTCTATTTCTGGGGGACAGTACTGTGTTAGGTGCTAGGATTTTCTTCATACCAAATTCCAGGCATCCCTGTTTTCAATTCCATTGTTATCACATTGACTGTGGAAATGATGTTTCTCTATGGAACCTGAAAAGTCTCTTTGCTTAGCATTCAGTCGGGGGGCTCAGTCAATCATCGGGGAACCGGCTGCCACTTGGCCCCGCGCTTCCAAGTGCACAGCTGACTTGGAAACCTCACAGCGCTAGAGCAGTTGCCACCTGCTGACCGCAGTAATTGCATTATATCCCGAATGCAATTAACTGTCAACATTTCTCTTCCACTTTTGCTGTTCTGCTCAGTTTTGCACCATGAGAGAAACATCTGTGCAGAAGCCTATAAAAATGATTAGTATTTATTCAATCAATCAGGATGTGTCAGGTGCAGTAAGAAGCAAACAGTAAATGCCATACAAGAAATCCAAAGGAACCTACGAGATATACTTAGCATTTGGCCCTCTCAGCAGTTTTTGCATAATTTTGATTCCATTTCATTTCTAAGCCAAGGAAAGCTAGCACACAATGACTTCATGACTTTCGAAGTTATGAGGTACAGATATACCCAAGAAGGAGGAAAAGAAAACGTTTTCAGATAGAAACAAATCATAAGTGTTGTGTTAGTAGTTTAACACCTGGCAGTTTGTTGATTTATTTATTTACTTAGCAAATGTTTGGAGGATTTGAGGATACAAGAAGAGCCTGCAAAAGTTATTTAAATCCCGGCGTCATTGTCCTGGACATCATGTGGGGTTTTTGGTGGTTGCTGTTGTTTAAAAAGCCCAAGTTAATCTCTTGAGAGAAACTGCCACACCATGTTTGATGGGATATTTCACATCAGATGGAGCAAGATATTACTGTTGTTTCATCCATGTTTCAGACTCTGAGAAATGTCCTTAACTAAGGTCACAATGGAGATGATCTGCTCTGTACTGGAGAATTAGAAAGAATCTCCAAATGGATTAGCTGAAAAAATGAAAACGAGGTATTTTTTACATAAAGCAAAATAAATTTTTCCTAGGTTGTAAGCATTTTTATTATCACGTATGGAAATAATGTTTCATAGATCTCCCCAGTCCAGATAGAGAACAAAGAGACAGACTGTGAAATCCCCGGGATAAGGATGGCAGGAGCACTTAGAGCCTCCAAAATGCCTCTGTCACTGCATGAAGCCAACACAAGGAGAATAACTGAGACGCGGATCCGAGCCTGACAGATTGTGCCGCGGCCCCCCCCCCCCATATCCCTCGGGACAGGCAAAAGTATGCCGCTCTACCTGACAACCCCCAAGCCTTACAGCAACAAAGGTTTATTTGTTGCTCATGGGACATGTCCATCTTGGGGCCCAGCTCCTCGCCCTCCTCAACCAGGGACCTGGCACTACCCCCTGGAATGTTGTTAGGCATCACTGATAAAGAAAGGGGGACGATGGCGCATTGCACGCGGGATCACCAATGCCCATGTCACTTCTCACATTTTGTGGTTAAAGTCAGTCTCTGGGCACCTCTAACTTCAAGGTGGTGGAGAAGTAACTATCCTACTGATTGGAGGAGACAAGATGGTTAAATTGGTGCGGAGCTAGAATGTCCGTAGGCCTCTACCTCTGAGTTTCTTGTAATGTGACAGCAAAGCTCTCCTTATCATTTAGACCAATTTGAGACAGGGCTGTCTGTTAGCTGCCCCCAAAACCATTGAACTGAGATCTCAGAACACCCAATTCTCAAACCAGAGAACAACAAACAAAATGAATTCTATATGCAGCAAAACACCTTTCAAATATGAAGGAGAAATTTATGAGATTCCCAAATAAATTAAAACTGAGACAATTGGTCACTAGCTGATAAATAAAAGGACATTAGATTGTGACTCAAATCCACATGAAAAAATAGAACCCTGATAAAGGTTATTACATAGGTAAATCTAAAAGACAATATAAATGTATTTTCTGTTTGTAACTCTTTTCTTCCATCTTAGTTTAAAGATGTTTGCATGAAACAATAATTATAAATCTGTGTTGATGGACATACAGTGTATAAAATGTGATTTATGTGACAGTAATAGCATGAAAGGGGAGAGGGATAGTTATATAGGGACAAAGATTTTGTATGCTATTGTAATTAAATTGATATTAATCCAAACTAGATTATTAAAAATTAAGAAGTTAGTTCTAATTCTCAGGGCAACTGCTAAGGAAATAACTAAAAATGTATATATACTAAAAGAAACAATAAGGGAAATTGAATGAGTACACTAGAAAATATCTACTTAACACAAAAGACGGCAGTAATTAAAGAATACACTCACAAAAACAAAAGATGAATAAAAAACAAATAGCAAAATAGGAGACATAAATTCTCTTATAAGTAATTAATATTGGCAGAAGATTGTAAAAAGTATCCAACTATATGCTGTCTCCTGGAGACACACTTCAGATTCAGACCCAAATTGTTTCAAGGTAAAAGGATGGGCAAAGATATAACATGCAAACAGAAACCAAAAGAGAGATAGAATGGCCATGCTAATATCAGACTAAATAAACTTTAAAACAAAAATTGCTCCTAGAGACAAAGGAAAATATTTTATAATGGGAAGAAAGCCAGTCCATCAGGTAGATATAACAATATAAACATATATACACCTAATAAGAGTCCCAAAGTTCATTTGGCAAAAAACTGAGAGAATTAAAGGGAGAAAGAGACAATTCAATAATAATAATAATTGGGGGCGCCTGGGTGGCTCAGTCGTTAAGCGACTGCCTTCGGCTCAGGGCGTGATCCCAGGGTCCTGAGATTGAGCCCCGCATCAGACTCCTCTGCTGGGAGTCTGCTTCTTCCTCTCCCACTCCCCCTGCTTGTGTTCCCTCTCTCGCTAGCTCTCTCTCTCTCTCTCTGTCAAATAAATAAATAAAATCTTTAATAATAATAATAATTAGAGACTTGAATACCCCACTTTCAATAATGAACAGAACCACCTAGCAGATGATAAATAAGGAACTATCAGGAAGACTAGAACCCCTGCTATTCCTGGATAAGATAATATAGACTGTAGGGACTCAGAACTGTATATAACAATGAAATGACCTCTGAGAACATGATATCAAAGGCAGTTTTGAAGAAACTGATTTATAGAATTAAGTCATTTATTGAAAACTCTTAAAAAAGAAACTAAATGTAAGTTAAATTAACTGACAAAAATAAAATAATCTATGCACTTAAAGATCATATTAAAAGCCTCTCAACTGAGAGAACCTCACTGCAATTAGGGGGAAAAAATTAGAAAGAAGCAAAAGCTCCTGTAGAAACTTCAGAGTCCTTTCTATACTGTCTCAAGAAAACAGAATAAATTTTCACCAACTATCCAAGTTAGAATTAATCTACCTCAAAAAGACAGAGGAGAATCTTTTCAAGGTAAATGAAAAGATCAGCCATGAATGTAAAGAACTGGACACCTGAAAAAGTCAAGCCAAATATTTTTCAGAAAATTTTGAAAGCAGCAGTGGCTATTATCAAAGTGGCTTATATCCCATGAGCAAAAAGTTTATGGTAATAGGTTCAGGGCTCTGCTGGCTAAAAGAAATCTCAATAACTTAAGAAAAGAAAATACATGCATTAGTCAAAAAATGATAAAGAAGAATTTAAGCGTTTCAGAAGTGTATTTACGTCCTGATGTTTGGAATGGGGCATCTGGCAGAGGCTTGAGAGGCCCACCTAGGAATCCTCTGGTGAAGACATTTCCAAACAAGGATGAGCATCAGGCTGTGACCGTGTAAGGATCCAGGCCAGAGCCTCATGTAGACCAGATGCCACCACCACCTCCACCCCAGGAAGACAGGGGCAGGATTCCTCCAGCAGGATATCCCCATCATGTCACAGAAGGCTTTCCACATGAGTAAGACATAGCTTATCCTGATGCTCCTTGTGCTAACAGATGCCCAGAACCTTCTTTTGGTCCAACCCTCCCACTTGAATGTGGCATCCCTAGCCTCAGCTCCAGTACTCCTGTGAGCCCCAGGGGCTGATTCCTGAGAGAAGGATCTCCTGTCCTTCCCCTTATTCTGAAAAATGAGGATGAATCTCCCCAGAAACTGCTTTACTGAGGAACTTTCCTGACCCTGCACATCTTCCACGGGCAACAAAAAAATGTCTGTACGCTAAGCACTAATACGATACTAAGCAATAAACACTAAGGCATGAAATGTAACATGAAAATGGCATAAAAACAGAATGATAGACTAATGGAATAAAGAGATAGTGCCAAGAACACACCCACGTCTATTTGGGAACTTAATATACAATAAAAGTGTCACCATAAACCAATGAGAAAAGGATGGATTGTTGAGTAATTGATGTTGAGATAGTGGCTCCCTCTGTGGAGATCCCTACTTAATAGCATATAAAAGACGGACTCCAGATGACTTAAAGGTGTAAACATGAAAGTGAAAACAATATATTTATTGGACAAAGAGTAGGAGAATATCTTTGTGACTTAGGGCATGGGAAAGAGTGCTTCCTACAAATTAACACAAAAAAGATGCCAACTCATTAAAAATGGGCAATGGACCTAAAGAGGTAGTTTTCTAAAAGAAGAAACTCAAAAGGCTAACGAACATGTGAAGAGATGCTCAGACTCATTAGTTATCCCGGGAAATGCAAATCACGACAAGAATGACATTACGCTTGCTACCTAATAGACTTGGCAAAATTTAGAAGGCTGGGGAATGCCAAGGGTTGGCAGGAATACGGGAAGATGCACAACTGTGGGAGTGAGACAAACAAAGTCATCTGGAGAATAACTCGCCAAATTTAAGTAAATGCACACCCTCCGCCCCGTCAGCTCCATCTCTGGGTATACAACCCAAAGAAGTCACCATAGGTAGGTCCCGAAGCGGACGTGGATGACGGTGTTCTCCACGACGCAATTCCTAGTGGGGAGGAACAGGGCTTGGGGCAAGGAGTACTTTATAATTCACTGCAATCATGGACTAGAAATACACTAATATGAATGAGTCTTGAGTGTTAGTGAAAAAAGTGTGACAGGAATGAAGTACAGAATACCATTTACAGTAAGTCATATGTATATATATATATATATATATATATATATATATATATGCCCCAAATGAGAGTACACATTTTAGAACATTTACAGTTTAAAAGATACCTATAGAACACATTGGAATGGTGGCTCAAGGGCAGAGGTGAGGAACGAGCAGATAGGGATGAGAACAAAAAGGAACAGAACAGGTCTCACACAGGGCAATGACCATAATAGGCCATGAATTAAGGAATGGAACTCACTCAAACTTCGATTAACACCTGAGATTTTTCACAAAAAAATACTACAAAGTAAAATTCCACTACACTGCTATGCAGTTCTATACAATTCCTGTAAGCTTTTAAAACCAGTATCTTCATTTAAACAGGATAATGTCGGCAACTTACGACATTACTCATTTAAGTCTACTGTTTTGAGAATCTAATTATACCTCTGTTTCTAAACATAAGACAAAGTACAGTCAAAGACAATGAAGCAAAGGAAACAGATTTATCAATTCACAGGGCTGCACACTGCTTAGACCGAAAACTGAAAGTCAGATGCATACGAGCTATAGCCCAGCCGCTGTGTTGGGGTGCTTGACCGTGCAAGCAGCGGTGACATGAGGTCATGAGGTTGGAAAAAGATTTTTAAACATTGCAAAATGCCCAGCATTTTGGAGGCTTGGTCTGGAAAAACACAGTCTGGGATTCTGACCAGTATAGCCATCCATATAACATGTTGATAAGCCTTTTTAGGGACAGAATATGAAGAACCTGGGTAGATTTAAGACTCATGGGTGGATGCTTTGACGTTGTGGGTGCTTTGGGTTTCCTGGTGTGGGTTAAACAGCGATACACTGGCCCGGAGATTGGGATAGGAGGAAAGTTAAGGACAAAAGTTCTGTGGCCGATGCTCAGACCCACACAAATTCTGCCGCTGCCTCAGTTATCTGCAGAAGCCCATGGGACAGAGCTAAGAGAAATACTTTCCTTCACGGAGACATCTGCCTTCAGTTCTTGGATAAATTCTTCCCATCCATCAAAGAGAAGCAACAGAAATGAAACCAAACAAACGAAAATCTCTTCCCCTCTCTTACTCCTTTCCAAAATCCTCCTCTATCTAGTTCATCCAAACCCACTTCCTTGCCTTTGAGGAAATGGCCTGACTCCTGACTTCTAGCCTCCATCAGCATTTTCCGCCTCTGCTGCACATGAAATAACTGTTTTCTGCATGATGGAAATGTTGTGCCCAGTCAAGAAAGTTTCAAAGATGTGTGTTAATCCAAAGTGTCTTTAATTTTTAGAAATCTTCAACATATTGAAAAGGAGCTATCAAAAGTTCAAAATGGAGATGGGAACTAATTTAGGCAATTGATTTGAAGTATCAAATTCCATGAGAGAAGGAGTATATTCAATGGATTTGTCTTTCCATTCTTCTTAGGGTTTTACCATTTGCCTTGTCGCCATGCAGGGTACAAAATACAGAAACACATTGTTTCTGTAATATGCTAGTGTAAATTTTTCCCCATTCTTTGAAGCTTTTGGCTCTAGAGAATACTAGGCCACATACAGAGATGTTACAGCCTTTGAAAGAATCAGCAATCTGTGGCTCCATTTGTAAGGAGGAGAAAACCAAATCTTCACTGATTAGATTTGTTTGCCAGAAAAAACACTGTCTCTTCAGATGTGAACAGTGGTCACTCTATAATCTCTTTTTGCCCCAGCTGGCAAGAAGGTCAAAAATAAATTCTATTGCAACTTAACTCATCTCGGACTCTGGTACATTCTCTGTGTTTTTTTTGGGGGGGGGGGGAGGAGAGGAATGTGTTTTTATAGCAAAAGCCTCTGCACGGATCCTAGCAGGATTCATCTGAGTATTCAGGCTTGTCTGGGGGTCTAGGGGAGGAGAGTGGAAGGGAAGAGTCATGAAGGGTGCCATTACATGAAGAACTGAGGTGGTATTGGGAAGGAACTGGAAAAGAAGTGTACAAGTTGGTTCAGTGATGATGTGTCAACAAAAAGGAGGAACTGCCATTTAGCCTGTGTGATCGCCGACCCTGCGAACATACCTTTGAGTTCTAGTGCTAGGGACAATTACTAATCTTTTTTTTTTTTTTTTTTACATTCATTCATTCCAATGAATTTTGGTGAGCCATGAATCATAGAAAAAGAAGGAAAACTGAATTTACAAAACTTTATTTATAAAGGAACCCCATTTTTAGTATATGGAAAATCAAAATTTTGAAAAGCCAATTTATGTATGACATAATTATGTTCCCTTACAAAGTGACTTTTTAAGAATATAAAAGATAATTAAAATAAATCTAGTTCTATCTTATCATGATTTTAGTTTATAACTGGAATATTGCAAAATTTCTAAAAAGTTACACCACTAAATTGTTACCTTTCATCTCTTGTCTCGTCGAAGAGCAAGCATAAAATTATATTCTCTTAACTGGCCTATGACTTGAAAATCTCATTGAAAATTATAATAAGATATTTAAAATATACACCTTCATTTTTTTTTACTGTTTTTTTTTTATGATGTGGGGATGAATGATTCGCAAAATATGTTTAAAAATTTCCCATCCCCTGGAGTTTATAGGTAGTACTAAGAAAATTGAGACGACCAACTAGGTTCTTTTGTTACTATCAAATAAATACACCAGCTTAAAAAAAATGGAATATTCACACCAAGTACATTCACTAACATAAATATGTTTGTGGTGAAGAGTTAGGATTACATATGCATGTTGGATTGGTGTGGAAACAGAATTGGCAGTTATGGGATTTGACTTCTTTCATACTTGGTAGTTTGGACATCCTTCCTCAGGAGTTCGTGTACTTTATTAGCAGGGGATATTTTTGGCTTTGACATATCTGGGGGCTCTGAGGTGGTTAAAGGATATCTATAGGATCTCAATGACTGGGACCTGCCTGCACATTACTTACAGCAAACCCGCTGCTGAGGGGCCAATCTCTAGGCGCTGCCTGGCCTTTAGGCCTGGAAGTCCTTACAGCCACCTGTGGGTTGGTACGGGATGCCTTCTGGGCAATGGAAGGGCAGGATGGGTTTGTGTCCATGCCTGTGGGTTACATGCTTCCCTGAAACCTTGAGGATAGAGGCTACCCCACAGTGTAAGTACTAAAAACTGTAGCAGTAAGAACAGCAAGAATGTAAGATATATTTTATGATGAGTGGAAGAGAAATTTTTCAAAGACCCAGAACATAAGAGTGTTTCCAGGTTTTTCAAAAGTTGCGAAAGAGTAAACATGAGATGAGGAATAACACACACTGTTTTTGGAAGCCCTCTTGTGGAAGTATTGCCATTCATATTATTAGCCATGCAAACCAGATTTCCCTACCTCCAATTTTCAAAAAAATATGTAATTCTATTTTAGTGAGTTTAGATGCTATTACTTACTGTCCTTTAATCGATCAATCAATCAACAAATCATCAGAACATTTCGATATCCAATCTTACTTTTATCTGGACAATTTTAACCTCGTCAAAGCTTATGTCGGCAAGAGATTTCTTTGTCTGGCCTCTGCGGTGTCCAAATTTACACTTATTTCTCATCACTTGTTCGTCATCTTCTATGGGTCTCCGAACATATTTAAAGCGATCTTTGAGAGCTCGTTTCCATAAAAACTGCATAAATTAACAGAAGAGGACAGTTAATCTTCAAGGAGACTGGAATAATCCCACATAAACAATAAAATCCTCATCACTCTTGGGCTTGAAGTTATTTTCACATCACAGTAATAGAAATAATAAAACTATCCTTCCACTTACCTTCACGATGGTCTTGTGATACTGCTATAAAAATTATAATCCCTAAATCATAACTAAGGAAACAGAGTCAGAAAAATAAAAATACTTCCCCAATGTCACCTAGTTATTGAGTGAATATACTGGCTCTTCAATCTGGATTTTCTAATTCCCCATATTGGATGTTTTCTACCTACTTTGCCGTCTCCACAACACATTCCACCTTTCCACTGGCTTCTAGGGAAGAATTGATACAGTCTTATGCATACATGGATTGATGCATTTTCTTAAAAAATGTTTTTCTGTCATCCCTTGAAATTCACTTTGGTGAATACCATTGGCATTCATTCCCCAAATATTTGTGGAGCACCTACCGTTTCAAACACAAAGACCAGGGTCCTGCCCTGGGAGGGAGAGGCGGCACAGGCAGACCCCATCTAGCAGAGGGATGAGTCATTTCGATGCAGAAAGAAAAGTGTAGTAACAGGGGAAGAAAGCATTATCTTACATTGTGTTAGGAGACCACAGAAGCCTTCCTGTAGGAAGTGCACCTAAGCCGAGGTTTAGCTGTTGGGGTCAGAAAACTACATGAGTGGGGCCAATGGAGACAGCACTGGGTAATGCCAGGTGGGGGGTGGGGTGGATAGAAGTTCCAGGCCGGTGAAGCAGACTGTGCCGTGGAGCAGAGGGACAGCCCGTGCCACTTGGAGAGCTGCCAAGAGCTGTGCATGGCTGGAACACAGAGTTTAAGGTGGGGAAGGGTTAAGAATGGGCCAGAAACTAAGGCAGGACAGACAGAGAAGCCAGCCCAATCCTGAAAGTCACGGTTACCACATAAACGGCCTTCACCGCAGTCCAGAACCAGATCTTTTCAAACCCCCATCTGTGGACAGGCTACCTAAGCATCGCATAGGGAACTTTGGTCCTTGATTCTTCCTCTAAAGCAGTGGTTCTCAAACTTTAACCTGAATCACAATTCCCGGAGCACCTGTTAAAACACGGGTTGCTGGGCCTGTCTTTCAGAGTCTCTGGTTGGGAAGGTCGGGGATAGGGCTGAGCATCAGCATTTCTTACAGGTTACCAGGTGCCGCTGCTGCTGCTGGCCCAGACCCTCAGGACTCCGATCCAGTTGGTCTGAGCAGAGCCCAGATGTCTGTATTTTTCAAGGCTTTATAGATAATCCAGCTACAGAGCCAGGCTAGGAAGTCTTCCTAGGCCACGTTGCGAGACGAGAGCAGATGGTCAGATCTGGGCTCTGGAAGAATCTGTCTGCCATGTGGAGTGTTTGGGAGATCAAAGACATGGGCAACAGCTGAGGGACACACCAGGCTTTCTCTGCAAACCAACACTGTCTTCCTCTGCTGGGCTTTTGGTTTGGGCCTGGAAAGCTCTATTCCTCACCTCCCCTACCCTGCTGGCATCTAGTTAACTCTTGCTCTGCCTCCAGATCTCAGCTCAGCTCATGTCCCCTGGTTATCAGCTCTCAGCTTTCCTCGTCTGTACTTAGCACAACTTGGAGTTTACCTTCATCTGTGTGATGTTTTTCTGCTTCTGTGCTTTTCTATTCTGTTCTTTTCATTCTTCCTCTCTTTATTCTCCCCCGTCTGCTTGCTTACTTGCTTCCTTCCCTCCCTCTCTCCTTCCTTCCCTCTTTATTTCCTTTCCTTTCACTAGGCTCTTAGCACGAGAAGCCAGGCTCATGTCTGCTTTGCCCACCAAGCCCAGCACAGTGCCTGGTGCGTCTGGGAAACCATAAAATACTGGACGCCTGGTATCAGTCCTCTGTGAGGTAGAGGGACCCAGGTGTCAAAGCCACAGACTAGAAGCAAGACTCTGAGTCTTGGCCTTGCTTGGTAAGGACCACACTTCGTGAGGAGTAGCCCAACACTTCCCGAAACCTGAGCCTCGAGGCTGTTCCTCAGCCCCTCCACTTCCTTGTCTGCCATGTGCTTGAACAGGCCCAAGACTGGGTGACTTTGGGCATCTCTTCTAAGCTCTATTTCCTCACGGGACTTAGATTCTGCCGTTCCTTCTTCCCTGGCTTAAGTCTCTAGAGGAGTCATTCCCTACCCTTCAGAAGAAGGCTCTACGTTGGGAGAACCCAGGGTCTAGGCCTAGTGTGTACTAGCCAAGAAATGAGCAAGTAACTCTTAAGTCTTAGTTTCTTCCACTATAAAATGGAACAAGCCCAATCCTGTCCACTGCCCTGGGGTTTCGGGAGTCCGACATGATTGCTACTCATGGAAGTGATTTGTAAACGAGAGTGCTGTTTCTAAACCCCCGCGGCCCCGCCGAGGGCTGCTGTGGGCTGAGGTCGCCGCCAGCGACTCTGATGAAGCTCCTGGGTATGTGTGAGTCAGAGACGCGCTCACCTCGCACAGGCTTGCGGGCTTGCCCTCGGCCACTGCTGCGAGCACAGAAGGAACGGCTGGCTTACAGTTTTCTTAGTCCTAAAATACGAATGAAGGCAAATGCATGTTTCCCCTCTGAAGTCCTTCTAAACTGCTGGTCTGGTGGGAAGGGTCACACCATCAACTGCTAGGACGTTTGTAGATCACCCGTGTCTTTCCCAGCCTCGCCCTTCTCTCCTTATCGACTGACAGGAGCGCAGAAAAGACAAATCGCAGAAGACAAATCGGAGAGTATTTACTGAGCATCTGGGACATGCCTGGCCCCATGAGCTCCTTACACAGAGGCCTCAGGAGAAAATAGCCCTGTCACTGAATAATCATCCTCCCTCTGCGTGCTTTTCCACCTGGGGGGGGGGGAGGGGGCAGGCAGCGCGGCGGAAAGAGCTACGTGGATGCGGCTCTCCTCCAACCCCTCTGAAATACAAAATAGCCCTGAAATTACGGGCCCCTGATCTGATACGGGAAGCAGTCCATGGTGTCACCAGTGGGTCTTTGCTCCCCATCGTAAACCCAGATATAATCCTTAGGAAACATTCAGACAAACCCAGAATATGAGCCATCTTACATGGCCACTGGACTAGACTTGTCCAAGAAATACATATGGGGGGGAAAAAGGGCAAAGAGACTCTCCGAGGTAAAAAGAAATTGAAGATACATAGTCACATGCAATGAGTAATCCTTGATTAGATTTTATAGCAAAATATCCATTTCAAAAACATTTTTGGAATAATTGGAGAAATGGAAATATGGGTGATATATGTCTTTATGCAATTATTGCTCATTTTCTTAGGTATATAAATGGTATTGTGCTTACAGAGGAGATTATCCCTACCCTTACAAGGTACCTGCTGAGGTATTTAGGAAAGGCATCGGAAATCTGTTTTCTGTTTCCAAATGCTCAGCCCAAACAAACAAATAAATAAATATGAGCCAGGAAAAATCAATGTGACAAAATATGAATACCTAGTGAGTCTAGATCAGTGATTCTGAAGTATCAGGATTTTGCCCTCTTCCCAGAATGCACCTGGCAATGTTTGGAGACACGGCTGTTGTCCTCATGGTTTGGGCAAGTGGGTGGGGACTGTCATACCTAGGGAGTGCCGGGGATGCTGCTGAATGTCCTACAATGCAGAGGACAGCTGCCGCCACAAAGACTCACGCAGCCTAAACTCTCAGTACTGCCAAGATGGACAGACCTGAATGTAGGCAAAGGGCAGATGGGTGTTCACTTGGCATTCTTTCAACTTCTGTGTACATGTGAAAATTTTCAAAATAAGAAGTCGAGAATAAAATTAGCCCTAAACATGACCAGGAGCTTGCTTGCTTGTGCTTGCTCTCTCTCTCTCTCTCTCTCTCACACACACACACACACACACACACACGAACATTCTCAGAAATTTTCTCTGTCTTCCACTGTAACATTTAAAACATAACTTCACACACACTTGCAGGGAGAATTTGAGTAAATAGCTACCATGCAGCAGAGTTTCCCCCTTCCATTCTCTGTGTGCAAACATGGGCCATAACATGCTAAGCAATTTTTCAGGTCTCTTTATCAGTTAACCATTTTTCGTTAATGCCACTGGGGATAGAAGTGGGTAAAGTGCATACAAGATCAAAGAAGCATTATTCATTACTTTCTATTTGTCTCACTTTCATAACCATGAAACTAAAGGTCAAAATGTAATTGGAAAAATATGTATTTGCTTATATGTGTGCAAAGATTCTCTAGAAGGAAACTTTCATAACATTAGTTACTTCTGGGGAGGAAGATTATGTAGCTGGGGGACAGAGGTGGGAGGGAGACTTTTCCATTTATATCTTATTGTAGCTTTAGAGTTTTGAACTTAGTGAATATATAACTCATTCAAACTGCATATTTAAATTATTTTTTGAAACACAACTAGCTCTATACACAGTAACACTGATTAGTTGGCAGACAGAATATCTTGCGTGTCGAAGGCATTTTTAGAACCAATTTTGTCAGGCATATCAGTGTGATTATCAATGTTGGGACTCTAGGTTTGTTTATTTTGTAGTTTTTCAGGGTTTTTTGTATAGCGTGGGGTTTTTGGGGGGGGAATTTGGTTTATTTTACAGTGTGCTTTTATAGGTAGCCGCGTATTTTAAGAACGATGTCATACTAGAAGCAAAAATACCTAAATTCTGGTCTGGGCTTCAATAGTTACTAGTTTCAGACATGGAATACAATCCCTTTCCTGAGTCTGGGTGGTAAAAAAGAATATATATGGCCCTCTCCCACTCAGAAAATTCTGATTCTATCCACACGTGATAGACATTTCTTGAAAAGACAGAAAGAAAATGGAAGGAAGAAAAGAAGGAAGGCAGGCAAACAGCACTCCAGTGATGACAGCACTGACGTAGGCGTGGCCCCGTCCTTCTTCTGTGTATTACGCCCCTTAAAGACCCTTCCTGGAGACTCAACAGGACGCATGGGCTTCCGAACTGCTTTGAGGGAAAGGCAGAAAGATGATGACTAGAGACAAAGAAGACAAAAGAAGGAGATGGGTAAGGGATGAACAGGTGGGGCACAGGGGATTTTTAGGTCAGTGAAAATACTCTGTAAGATACAATAATGATGGACACATGTCATTACACATTTGTTCAAACCCATAGAACGTACAGCCACAAGAATGAATCCTAATGTAAACTACGGACTTCGGGTGATAATGATGTGTCGATATAGGTTCACCATTGTACCAAATGCCTCACTCTGGTGGGGGGATATTCATAATGGGGAGGCCATGCATGTGGGGTCAGGGGGTACATGAGAAATCTCTGTACCTTCCTCTCAATCTTGCCGTAAACCTAAAACTGCTCTTTAAAAAAGTCTTATTTTTTTAAAAAAGGCAAAGGAACACACAGAGAAACAGAGAAGGTATCAAAAAAACAGAGCCGAGAGGTGGGGGGTGTGTGGTAGGGGGAAGACGAGAGGGAAGGGAGAGCGGAGTAGAGAGAGAGACCAAAGCTAAGAAAAAAAACAGAGACTGACAGAATGAGACAGAGGTAACGGAACAGAATCAGAAAGAGACCAGACAGAGACAATGAGTCCAAGAAGACAGAGAAAGAGAAACAGACGTAGATGGCTAGAGAGAGACTGTGGGAAGGGGAATGGGGCATACAATTACTGGACAATACAATGCTATTATTTTAAGATGGGTTGGGATGCATGGCGTGGCGCCATGTGGTCACTTACGAAGCCACAGCCGTCCTCGTCCAGGAAAGGGTGGGCCTGCAGTAGGGCATTGACCACATCATTGTACTGCTGGGTGCTGGGGTACCTGGTGAGTGCAACAGGGGGGACATTTTTCACTTCAAGCAGTCCACATTCCTTCCTATAAGTTGAGTCCAAATTATATTCACTGTTCTTCAGATCCTTCTATGTAACAATGTAGATATTCAAATATTGGCAATGTTGGGCTTATTACCAACATGTCATCCAAAATCGGAAGCACATTGGTTCCAAATGAGTCCTACTCTACTCTGAGAACAGACCCTCTCCCAAAGCAGCAAGTCTGCCCAGTTATTACTCACAGTGAGCCTTCCAGATACTTAGTCATGTCAGCCTGGAGAAACTCAATGATCCTTATCCTCATGCTGTGATCGGGACACTTCTGTTCTGCTAACATGCATTTGACATCATAGGGAAACTCTGGTAGAACATAGGACTTAGTCCATTGCAATGCTTTATTCCTTGCTAGAACATGTTTCACGTTCCTTCTGTTAAATAAAAATACACAGAGAGTGAAATTCTATTTCAAAGAGAAGCAACTTGTAAATTCGCTACATCCTGAGAACTTATCATATAAACCACTTTCCTGAGGGCTAAATATGGAATTCATCAATCCATCTTGTATCCATTCATCTGTCCACAAATGTTTGAGGGCTCATTAGGTATCTGTTTTCTTTCCGTTTGTACATACATAAATATTTGTAGCTCTGGAAAACCTGTCTTAATAAAATTGACTGGGGAATAAATCCTAACGTTGGAAAGAAGATTGATTCCTACATCTTGAAGAGGTAATATGAAATGCATAGCTCAAAACTGAACAAGATAGCCAGCAAAACAGAGTAAGTTGCAGCTCAGAAAAGCAAATAAGGCATACAATTAAAGTATCAGCACCTGATTAAGAAAATTCTTCTAATTGATTTACTCTCTTACTGTTTATAGTGAAATACAAGATCCACTTAATTTAGTTGGTGTTTGACCATTTTAATAAGGTAAACTGAGTTTCTAAATTAAAAGTACATATCAGATACTTACATTCAGATGGCGTCTCTAAAAAAAGACTCCAGAAAACTATAGCCACAGAAAGCAAATCAAGCCGATCAGTGTTTGCCTGGGGCTGGAGATTAGAGCCGGGACTGACTGCAAAGGGGTGCAAGGGAGTTACTCAGGGGGCTGGAAGCATTCCAAAATGGACTGTGATGGTAGTTGCGCACCTGTATAAATCTGCCAAAATTGACTGAGCTATTTTAAATAGATGAATTTTATGTTATATAAATGATACCACAATAAAGCTATTTATAGATTTAAATATCAGAACCACTTGAAAACCTCAAAGTTAGTAACTGATCATCAAGCGGGTAAGAAGAAGAATCTATGGTAAAATTCCCCAACAAGTTACCAGTGGCGACAGGCTTGCCTTGGAACGGAAGTGCAGGAGTAGCGGCAAGCCAAGCAGAAGACAAAGAACAGAAGGACTTCCTGAATTAGCCTGAGTAGGTTTATTTTCTGGCCCTCCCATGGACTCCTTCATCGTCCAAACAAAATTCTGATGAGTTTCGAAAGGCCAGGCTTCCTTTTGAATCTGAGGTCATATATTATAAGAGTGCATGAGGCAAATGAAACATGGGGAATAAAGGAAAAGAGGAGAAAGCGCTCTCCTCTCTGTTCATGATAAGCTCTCTCTTTTATTCCCCGTTTTGCAGTCCAATCTCAGTGTGGAAGATATGTCCTGGCTAAAAGAAGCACATGGATAATTTAATACTTGATCCAAGGAAGCAACAGGCAATCCCCAGATGAAATTTGTGCTTCAGCCCAAACTACTTCCAGCATGTTTCTCTCATTTCACTGCATCTTTCAACCAATAGTTACTGGGGGTCTACCGTATGCCAATTCGTCTTCTATAATCCCGATGTCCTTTCCTAGCGTATTAACTTGTTTCTTTCACCCGTGATCTATCCTGTACCCACTCAGACCAAGGGTGTAAAGTAACGCAAGTTTTGTTCGCTGTGTTTTGTGCTTTCCCAATGTTTTTAAAAGGTGCTATAATTGCGCAGGTGTTAAACTTGGTTTCAGTACATTTTATCTCCTTTTCTACAGAAGTTTGTAGCGGCTCAATTAGCTGTATGATGCCTTTAGGCTTTTGAGGTTGCTATCTCTTATTTAGTACTGCATCAATGGGTAACTTGAGTATTTCCATGCCATCAGATAGGACTTCGTGCAACTTTTACCTTCTTTTTCTATATATTTTCCTATACGTCACTTCTCAAAATAAGGGTAAGGACTATATAGCATAATTTTTGTCAAACTCCTAAATGTAGCTAGACACATACCAAGCTCCATCAAAGTTCACTATCCCATCTATTCCATTTTCCCTTTAACAGCATCATTACGCAAAATCAGAAGCATCAAATTTTTTTCTTTACATTAATGCAATTTAACAAGGTATTCTGGAAGTGAGGGTAACACAGTTATGCTAACTAATACAAGTCCAAACAAATATGACACAAGTAAAGGCACTCATCAGAAATTTAAAATACACTCTAATCTGGAAGCAGATGACTGTAGGCACAGTCATTTCCCATCCATAAAATGGTATTTGCATTGGATCCAAAAAAAATCTTTACTGTGAGGTTAAGATTATTCACCTTACCGTTATTGAGGTGGAGTTGAGCAGAACACCAATAGAAGTCCCCCTACAGCAAGGGCAGGGAGCAGAAAGCAACCCTAAACTGAGAGGACCCTAACATTCTGGTTCCCACCTCAGTGCCAGTGCTCTTCAACAAAATACCATGAAACAACAGACCACCAAGCCAATGGATCTCAATCCTGGGTATCCAATAAAATCAACTGGAGAGCTTTGAAGACAATGTGAAGGGCTAGGATTGATCCCAGTCTACCTGAATCAAAAGTCTACTGAACGAAATACTCAGTTTGTATGTAGAGTTTATATTTGTAATAAAAAAACTTATAATAAAGTTGACCCACCTGCTAAATGGCAGAGTCATTATTGCAATATGCACTAGTTTAAAGAAATCATGAGCTGAGGTTCTCATGAAAAAGTTCGTTGATTCTGAAACTGTGTCTAACTTTTTGTAGTTCTCTTATATTTATTTTCTTAATTATTTTTAAATTTTTTATTTAAATTGAATTTAATTAACATATACTGTATTATTAGTTTCAGAGGTAGAATTTAGTGGTTCATTAGTTGCATACAAGACCCAGTGCTCTCACTACTTCAATTAGAGTGAAAAATCATCTAATTTTGCAGACAGTAGGGGGCTCACCTCGGGTAAGGAAGATGGCTCTATTAAGAACAGGTCAGATTAAGCTCCAGCTTTCTGAGGAAAGATTTCAATGCACAGAAGACCAAGGCTGAGCCTTTGCAGTGAGCAGAAGAGCATATGTGTTAACACGGGAGCAGAGACTATTTCTTTTATCTCCAGCATAGATGATTTTGCTTTAGTAGAGTTAGTGCACAATGGTTGCTGAAAGGATGACCGTGGTCAGCTGAAAGGAGTGGTTATCTGCACATGGCTGAATTCAATTTGGTCTCAACAATATTATAAACATTTCAGTGGCTCCTCACTGCATTCGCTAGCCTGGTAAACCAACTCACCATCTACGCTCCAAATATGTCCCTCATGTCACTCCCATCCTGCCTTTCCTTAATCTCTTGCACATTAATCTCTTCCCAATCACTTTCTAAGACCACCTCCTCAAAAGTCAATAATGATTTCCTGATTTACAGATCTGGGGCCTTTTAACACTGGCCTTTTTCAAGACCTTTCTGACCACATGTAGCACAATTGACCACTTTCGCACAGCCCTCTTTTCTTTCTCATTTTCCTACACGCTGTTTTACTTGCCTCCCCTCTATCTCTCCAAGAACTCATTTGTTCTATTTGCTGACTTATTCATCTTTATCTTCTGTGAGAGTTTGCACATGGCTTGGTCTTTGCCTTCTTAATCCTCAGATCTATGCTTTCTCCCTCATGCAGCTCATCCATCCCCCATGGCCTCAGCTCTGAGCTACCTGTTAAAGGATTATAAATCATCAATAATCGTCTCTTTTCCATGCCTCATCCTCCATCTCCAACAATTTGTACATTATTCATTTCATACTCAACATGTCTAAAATAATTTATAATCTTTTCATTTCAGAGCCAGTTTTCCATTTGCTATAGACTGACTTGTGTCTCCCCCACCAACGTTCCTGTGTTGGAGCCGCAATCCCCAATGGGGCTGTAGTAGGAGATAGGACCTTTATAAAAATAATTAAGGTAAAATAAGCCCCTGATATATAGGACCTGCATCCTTATAAGAAGAGGCATCAGAGAGCACTTTCTCTTTCTCCATTGTATTGGCCATTTGTAAGCCAGGAAAAAAGCTCTCACCAGAAACCAAATTGGCTGGCACCTTGATCTTGGACTTCCTGGCCTCCAGAATGTAAGAAATAAATTTTTGTTGTTTAAACCACCGGTCTATTTTATTATGGCAGCTGAGCTAAGATACCATTCCAATTTCCGTGTGTCTATCATTGTGTTTCTTTCTCTTAGCAACTCAGACTTAACACTTCAGTGTTCTTAATTCTTTACATCTGGGCATCATGAACATTTCTCTATATCTTATCTCTTGCATTTGCCTACTTCTCTCCATTGTTCATTTATCCAGGCATTCATAACTCAATGCGGACTACTTTGATAGTTGACTAGCAGAGTTCTGCTTCTCGAACGGCCTAATTAGCTCACACTGGACAAACCACTCCCTGAATAATAACTATTAGCATTGACGAGATACAAAAACAAGCAATCAAACAAAATTATCCAAAAACACCAGAAAGTAGAAAAAAAGCAGGCAGATTCTGAAGAGAATCTACACTGGGAAGAAAAGGGAAGACATGGAACGAGTTTCCTTTTTATGACGTTTGGCCTGAAGGCAGGCCTCGGAGTGCTGCTGAAAACCCGAGGAGAAAACCTGCAGTCTTTCTGGACTACCAAATTAGCGGGCAGAGTTTGGGCAAACTTCTCTCCGGAAAGAGGAAGAGAATCCTCGAAAGGAGATGGCTAATAAGAGGGAACTACAAAATTGATGTATAAACTGTCCAAATCTTTGGCTGGTCTAGAACCACACATGTGCATAGCCCAACTAAGAATAAGAGAACTAAACTTGGATTTGAGCTGATCTCCAAGACAGTTTTCAGTTCAATTCCAACCAATTTTGTTGTTTTGCTAAAACAAACTAACCAATAATCAACACTCTTCTGGTAAATAGTACAGAATCAAGAGTTTCCACACTGTGACATTCACAATGTCTAAGATACAATCCAAAATTATGTAACATAAACAAAAATCCCAGAAAAGTGTGACCCTTTCTCAAGAATGAAAACAATTAATAGAGTGTGATGCTGAGATGACCCAGATGTCTATGAGGACTTTAAAACAGCTGTATAACAATGTTCAGTGACTTAAAGGAAAATATGCTAGTGTGATTAAAATAATAGGACATCACAAAATTTGAAATTAAAAAAATGTACTAAATAGGATTTAACAGTAGAATTGACATTATATAGAGAAGAGTCAGTGAGCTTGAAGGCAGAGCAATAGAAATAATCCAATCCAAAAAATAAGGAGAAAAGAGATTGTCTTCTCAATACAGTAATGGTTCATTTTTTAAATTCCGTGTCGTCATATTTTATCCCCATAGATAGCCATAAAACCTCCTCCCCTTGATCTTCTATCTAATTTTACATAAACACTGATATCATCAGGTCAGGGGAGCAGCCAGCTGGAACTGGTCAATGGCTTCCAGGTTACTCCTTGACCCAAGACATAGCCCGGGACCCAGTATACTACACCAGTCTTACTTGACATAGTAACCATGCCCAAGAGAAAGAAGCAACTCAGGTTCTAGGCCCATGGCTCCCGGTCTAATTGAATGACCATAGCAGACTATGCCAACTGACCATCTGAGGTCCGGACCCGTTAAGAAAGCTGTCAGCGGTGCTATTCAAAAGTAACATCTCTCTGTAGCTTGCCAGGCTCCCAGGTTCCTATGGAGAAGCTCTTCCTAGCACCCAGTTGCCCTGTCATCATAATAAAAATGGATGCCCAGGAGGAATATTCATAAGAAAACTATCTCCAGAGAGAAGACAAACAAGGTATTCAAACACAAAACAGAGCTGGAAAAGCAGCATATCACATGGAGAGAAGGCTACTGCTGGCCTCCTACATTTGTCCTAATTATATAACAAATTTTGCCCTAATTTGATGAATCCTTGGACTATCACTTCAACTCTTGTCTTTTGAAGCAGTTTATTCTGAAGGACCACTCACTGGTTGTCTGTCTGTGACTGACAACTGTCATAGTGACTGAAGTCTATAGAGAAGGTCAGCTGTCTCTGGGCTTATGTGATCTGATAACTGGACCTCATGTATCATTGTGCAATCCAAATACCGAAGAATCCAGCATTTCTTGAAACTATTCCCTGTCTGTAAAAGAATTAAAAATACCTCAGGTACTGAAAGATTGTTGGGATTAGACAGAAGCCAATGTGAAAATTTTGCTGCAAATCTGAAAGTCCCATAGTTTAAAGACCAAGCGTATGGGAAAGCTGAAACTTCATCTTCAACACCTGCCCATACTAGCTGTTTTGCCTTTTGTGATTCATCATGCAAACTTCACCCTTTTCCCAATTGTTGTAGGCGTGATACTCTTCCTGTTTCCTTACAGTGTAACCCATACATTGAGTGACATGGGTGATTCAGGATTCTTCTGTCCCTAGCATTGAATACGGTAGACAGGCCGTCAGTGACCCAGTGTACTATGTTCATCTCTTTGAACAATAGCATTTTCAGGATCTGGTCTCCCTGAGAATAGAGTTACCATTGCCTATTTCTAAGGGAAGGTCTGAGCCAGGCCCATCCTTGAATTATCAGCCCTTTGGGTTCCTGGAACTCTCCAAGAAGAGGAAAATAACTATGATTTATTAACAGATTTGAATGTAAAAATGCATGTTTGGAAGGAAAAACCTGGAATTGTTCCCTGCAATAAAACCCCATTTAGAGCTACTGAGTATTGGCAGCTATTTTATCCCCCTGAAAGCAGATACTCTTGCTTTAGGGAGAATATAAACTCTTGAACCTCTAGACCAGAAAGCTTCGGTGTTTCTTTACGAATTAAAACATCTTGAGTCCAAAACTGTTGCTTCTAAGTTAGGTGACTCTTCTGTTCAAGGAAATTTTCTCATTCTCCCTTTGTACATCTCCACAAATAAAGCAGGTGATAAGGTTTTTAGATTCTGTGAACAAAAATAAAATTCATGGTGTATAACTTCTGAACATCCCAAATTTGAATTCATCATCATAATAATTAGAACCATTCATAATATGGTCCAGTTCTGTGCTGTCTTATCACCAACTATTATCCAATGTGAATTCTCAGATCCAGCCAAAAATCAAGACTTCTGTATCTCCAGAACACACTACACATGTATCAGCAGTTGCTTCTCTCACCCAGAAAGCCTGAAGCTTCCCCTTGTTCTTCTAGGCTCATCTTAAGCCCTCTCTTCAGGTAGCCTCTCCTCCACTCTTCTGGCTTTCAGGTGGACTTCCTTGTCTGCACCCCCCCCCCAACATGGCCTAGTCCTGTGTTGGCGCCATGGGTACTCAGCTAAGTCTTGCCTCCTTATCTACTTTGATTTCCTGTGAATCGTTGAGTGGAACAGTTTGTAACAAAAATGTTGTAAAAGATTTAGGAACATTTGAGAGATAGAGAATATTCAATGTAATATTCTATGACAGATAAAGATGGTCTTCTGTTCCATACACATGTGTTTTCACACATAAAATGGACATGTTTCCAAAAGGAGAGTCCTGTTACCTTAAAAATCGCCCACCTGTCTCAAAGGAACCATTGACTAGCAAGGCATCAAGCCAATGTGCCAGCAAAAAGAAGGGCCCCATAAGTCCTTACGTTTGAGATACGAAATCCCGTGGGACTCAAATCCTAGAGATGCAGATCTGGGATTGGAGCAAAGTCCTCCGTAGACACAAAACGTATATAAGAATTAGACTGTGGCTGTGGAGAATTACCAAATGGTCAAATACACCTCCTCCTCCCCCAAAAAAGCCTCCCAGAGGAGTTTTTCTGTTTCTCACCCAGTCTCAGCAGCGTCCCATGAGGCTTCTCTACAGAACAGGGGGCAGAGTTCGCATCACACTCATCTGAATCCTGGTTGACTTGGAGCCACAGTCGTTTCATGAATCATCCCTGCTTTTTTAAACGTCAGAACCCAAATGGCACCTTTCTCCAAGGGCACCTGCTTAGAGATCATTCGCTATCTTCAGGAACGGCGATGTTTTTCTTTAATTTTATAAAATGGCATGGCTTTCTGGTTCTCCAGGAAGAAGAGCACGGGACAAATGGGGCACTTTTCTGTGAGGAATGTCCATTCTGGCTACAGCACTTGGTCTTCATATCTGAAATACCACCAGGGGTAGTCTTCCCGCCATTGGAAGGGAAAGTGATGGCAAATACTATGCTCTCCAGGGACCGAACTGAAAGATTGTGTCCCACCAGCCACTTTCTTCTGAGATCTCGTTTTCATTTTATTCTTCTCCACACCCAAGCTCACAGACTTTATACACTGACAATGTTACAGATTGGCGTGCCCAGCTCCCCGTGATCAACTCTGAAGCTGAATGGCATGTGACCACAGCAACACCTAATGGCTGAGATGTTTTGGGGATGTAGAAGAAGAGAAAGGAACCTACCCAAGGCTTAGACATTTGTGTAAAGAATTCACTGTCATCTTAACCTAGAAAAGAAAAGGATGTTATAATATGTCTCTTCAAAATAGTGATCACACTTTACCAGACTACAAGTCACACAGAAGTGTCGCTCTGTGTTACATGACAGTGCTCTGGTAATTGCCTGCTTTACTTTAGCTCAGCAAGACTTTCCACTGCTAAGAAAACAAGGCGAACAAGAAGTCTGGAAAAGCTCAGGAAAGAGATACATGCCAATGAACAAGGTGAGGTGGGACCTCTGAAAACAGGGAACAACGTCCCTGCAAGACGCGCCTGGACCGTGAAAGAAATGCTCTTCTGTTGCTGGAACTGATGGTCCCCACCACTAATTCAGAAAATGTTTGCTCCACATTCTCAGCATTTTGATGTTTGCTTTTAATTTATGTTTTATAGCTGCGGGCTTTCACATCTGCCATTTAAACTGTCGGGCTTCCAGAGGAATTTAGTCCCTGAAGTGCATGTGTGAACACATAATCAGACATAAACAGGGGGTAGAGATGTGGATGGCATCAGGCATGTGCTGTAGCACAGACAGACAGACTCCTCTCAAATTCTCCCTGTCTTTGGCTGCCAGTATGAGATTCAAGACCCAGCAGCCTTTGCGTCTCCGACTGATCACAAAGCGAAGCCTAAAATAAATAAATATTTTATGTCTTCCCATTGCTCAATTCCTCTTGGTATTGACGGACATACAAAAATCCAGAAACTTCTAGCACATGCTGTTTGCTTGGCTGTGAATGTCCTTTTCCTTTCCTGCCCTGTTTTCCATTAGCTGAATTTCTAATCATCTTTGAAAATCCCTAGCTTTTGTGAAGTATCTCCCCAGAGGCTTTCTCTATACTCGGTTCCTTGAAAGTCTTAGTTCTTTCTCTTCTGTGCTATGTGTGTGCCCTGCGCCTTTCTGCTTCTACATCTCTTTCCCACATGGCAGTTGTCAGCTGACATACCTGTCTTGTCTCCGAGACTCAGAGGTCCCCTGCGTGAGGACTAAAATACCCCCACTCCCCTCCCCCACAGTCTAAATCACACCTAGCTCATGGGATGTATTCAGTAACTTTTGCACTGAACACAAAGGGGGAAAACAGATTAGAATTCAAGCTTACTTTAGATCTTTAAAGACTTTATATTAGATTTAATGGGAATGCGCAAGAGTCAGAGAATTATTTATCAAGTTTTCTCAGCCCAATTTCCCCTGATTCTGCGGTTCCTGTTTGGCTGGGCCCACGGCTATCCTCCCCCGAAGGAAATTTCCGTCCTAGCTTAGTGAGCCAGTAGTCCTCACTTCATCTGGGTCTGTGCTTAAGCATCACCTAGTCCAAGTCAAAAGACTTCCCTGAAAATGCCATCTGAAATAGAACCCCCCTGAACGCTCACACACACACACACACACACACACACACACACACACGGGCGCTGTTCACTCTCTATCCCCCTTCCTCTTTTCTTTGCATTAGTGATCTTCATAGCACTTAAATCTATCATAATGGAACGTCACATTTATTTGCTATTTTTCTCCCCCATTAGAACGTGGGTAGGAAGTTCGGTCGGCTTCGTTTGCTACTCTATCCTCAGTGCTGACACCAGGGCCTGGCTCAGAATCAGCATTCAGTAAATATTTACATGTGAAACAAATGAGTTCATCCTGGTTTAGGTAAGAAATCTTTAAGTCAAAAAAAAAAAAAAAAAAAAGAAAGAAAAGAAAAGAAATCTTTAAGTCAGTATTTCCCGAGGTGTGTTTTGTAATGTTAATAGATGTTACCCGGGAGAAAGAACTTTGGGTCCAGCAAAGTTCCATGGGTGTTCTCACTGTAGGACTCATAGCATTTACTGTGTTTGTGGACTCTGGGAAATCTCCGGTTAAGGACTAGGGTTACAATGCAGCACTTCCAAAGCTCAGGTCCTTTAGGTATAGCTATTCTAGATACCTTGTGGTGGGAGATGGTGGACCCCTGCATTTCCCACGGAGGGATCCTTGCTCCACTGTCACCACCCCTACGGTCTTTGGTGCACTTCACTGAGCCTCCCTCTATTATGCGCTGGATAAGATGCGCAGATGACTACCGCGCCCCTTATCTGAGCTGCGTATGTGTTCGTGCCTGCGAACAAGACATCAAGTGGGGACCAGCTGACGTTTGCCTTCCTGAGCACAGGCAGACGGGTAAGATCATGCTGCATTTCCAAGGAAATGTAGACCAACGACAAAAATCATTAAGATAATTTTTAAATATGCATGAAACCATGACTAATTTATAATTATGCCCAAAGGGAGAAGCAAAACATCTGCACACATATACTTAAAGTTTAAGTAAAGTGTTTCTAAGTAACATTTAGGAAACCTCTACCTCTTTATTTGATTTTATGCCTTATTAAGCACTAAAAGGGAAGCAAATAGAGTAAATGAAGACCAAGGGATGCCATTGCAAAAAAAAAAAAAAAATCTCTTTCCAAAGGGTCACCAGCGCATGTTGAAGATGGGTCCTCATAATCCTTCCATCAAGGAAGGGCATTTAAGCAACTCAGTCAAGAGCATGTGTCACTTATCACCAAAGACACCTGCATTGTGTCACTCTGGTTTCCAAACCCTCCTATTTCTCTCCTTTTCCAACCAGCTCCATTTTTTTCTCCCCCGTGCCAAGCGCTATGAAGAATGAGATACACCACGAGGCCCAGAGGTGTTCCTTTAACCAGCCACGTGAAAAAAATGGCAATAATAATCCTTCCCTGCAGGTATCACAGAACCATTATGAGGATGAAATATCATCCAAAGGCTTAGAAAAGAGAGGGGCACCTGGATGGCTCAGTCAGTGAAGTGTCTGACTCTTGATTTTGGCTCAGGTCATGATCTCGACATAGGGCGATCGAGCCCTGCATCAGGCTCCACGTTCAGCGTGGAGTCTACTTAAGATTCTCCCTCTCCCTCTGCCCCTACCTACCCCCCCCACCCCACTCGTACTCTCGCTCTTAAAAAAAAAAAGAAGAAGAAGAAGAAGGCTTAGAAAAGAGAAAAGACCTCTAGAACTCATTGAAGGCAGCAGCCTCATCTCCCCTGCAGCAAGTAGGGAGAGAAAAGTCCACGGAAAGTGGGACGACTACCTGGAATAGTGCTCCTGGAGCGGTGACTGCAGTGCGCTGAACGCTTTCCACGGGCTTCCACTGTGCTCAGCACTCTGCAAGCATTGTCCATTTTTAGATAATGGTCCCCACAAAAGCACCATGAAGAAAGTATCATCGTTATTATTCTCACTGTGCAGATTTGGATACTGATTCACAGTGGTTCTAGGGTCGGGCCATGGGGACTTATCATCGCTCTTCCTCTCTCTACTCACATCGGAACAGATATAGAAGGGACTGGTTACTTCTGGAAGCTGAAGCTGATGGAAGGAATAGTTGAGAACTCCTGGCTTATTCCATACATCCAGAGCACATCAAAGGAAAACATTTGAAATCAACAGACACCCATGAGCAGAAAGCAGGGGAATGAAGCCATCATTAACATGGATTTACATCTCCTGAACCGTAGTTCAGACCAGGAAGACGATCAGGACTAAGTCTCACCTTGGTCATTGCCTTCCACCCTCTTGTTCACCTCCCCAAACAGAAGGCAACAGTATCGAGGAAAATGGGGTCTAACACCGAGAGATCCTCAGGAGCTGGAGCCTTTATGCCCAGGGGTGCAGGGGTGCAAGGTTGAAGATGGTGAAGAAGGAAAGAGGACAGAGAGGACAGCCCAGATCCGAAGCCTATTTTGCAAGAGCTTCTGATCAAAAGTGCAGCTTTTTCCTGACTTTGAGGGGTTGCTGGGCCCTGAGCCTACTGCCCTTAGTCCCCTGGGATCCTGCCCTGATGGCAGTAGATGAAGCCTGAAGTGAGAGCGGCATATTCGGGAAAACTCACCAGAAGCCTCTTGGATTCTCTAAATCTCAGTTTCACTCATTTACCAAACAGAGAGAATACTGCCCACCTTGCAGGACTGCTGTGGACTAAATGAGATGGTAATGTGAAAGTTTTATGAAAACTATAAAGGGCCCCACCCTGGCTTGACTATTGCCTGATGATTCTCCTAGGACAGTTGACGTCTCCTTTCAATGACAGTACATTTAAAGAAAGCGTTTGATGGTGGATGACGGAAAACCATAAGCATCATGACTGATGCGTGAACCACACAGGCCGGATGACCGGGAAATGCCGTGTAGGCCACCATGACTCTGTACTACACCTTACCTACAACTGCCCTCAGGACTTTGTCTGACTTTCCTATTCCTGGGTCTACTTCTCCAGGTTTATAGTTTCTCTTTGTTCCAATGTAGCCCATATATGGAAATACTATACCATGTAAATTCTAGTGTAGAAATACAAGGAAATGTTGACCAAAGCAGGGTCTCCATCTGGAACAGTCAAGTTAAAACAACCACAACTACAAAACACAAAACAAAAGCAAAAACTCCACAAAAGGCAGACTCTCTGGGACACTATTCACTGAATAAATGCCATTTTTGTGGCTACTGCCAATCACCCCTGACAGTTTATAACAGAGAAATCCTCTTTCCCCTTAACATGTACTTGAAAGATGCCCAATATCATCCCAAAACTTCACTTGTCCAATTTAAAGATCACAAGTTTTAATCTTCATCTTTTACCAAATCTCATCATCACTTGATAAAAGATTCCCTTCAAGGAAAACAAAAGGTTCCCACTTTAGAAATGCATTTAAACACATGAAATCTCATTAAAAAAATGAAGACAAAATATTATCATTTGGCTTTAAGATGTTTAGAAGTTAGCAACCCCACCTCTGTTTCAGTACTCTTTGGTCAATCCGTCCATTATTAAGGGTTTCCGCTGCATAGAAAGATGGCGTCTGCTTCCCACAGTTGGCTGGACTAGGGGACTGTTCATCTCTGTCACCAAGAAAGAAGAGTTGGGTTAGGAGCTATTCAACAGGAGCCACAACTGTTGACTTTCATGGCAGCTCTGAGGGTAGAAGACAGCCCATAGTGACACCATAATCAGTGTCCACCTTCCATCTCCACGTTCAGGTTACAACTAAGGGAACTGAAAAAAAAGAGGATACGTTGGAGTCATCTCACACAGTGGTTCATATAGGCCAGGAGGTAGACTGATGCCTGTTCACAATGCTGTTTGCACCCATCAGTTGTATTATAAATGGTGTTATGGCCATCCTTTCCTCTTTGAGATGACGGTGATAATAGAATGTATCTTTATTGGTTAATATCTCTAATCTGCCAAAAAGCATAGTCATTAACTCTTTATCAGATCCTTCTCCACTCCTGCCATTCTGGGGGGACTTTTATTATCTGTGGAGTCTAATACCTGTAGAACCACAGTCCACTAACTCCCTCACTTCACAACTAGTGCAACTGGAGCCCAGAAGGAAAAGCAAGTTGCTCACAACCTCAGGCTCCTAGTAGCAATGCCAGGAGTTGACCTCAGTCTTCTGACTTTCTGGCCTGGGATTTCTTTACGAGCTCCAGCAAGAACAACCACCAAAAAGCAACTGCAAATACTCCTACCTATTACATAGCCCTGTGATTTGCTGAAGTCCCAATCGAATGCCAAATATCCTGTCCAGATGTGGCCTACAAATACTTTTCAAAATAACATCCTAGGCAACCAGTAGCCATTAAAAGAAACCTGCACTCAAGTTGAAACCCATCTGCAATCTCTGATCTAGAATGCCATTATCGACTCTTGAGAAGGAGTCTTAAGCATCATGTAGTCTACCGACTTCATTTTGCAGTTGCAACTAAAAAAAAGCCAAGCAAATCTCCAAGGTTAGATGAGTAGCTATCATCAGAACAGAGGTTTGAATCAAGTGTTTTGATACCTAGCTTCAGGGTTCTTGCTACTACACCCAGTTTCCTATCTTTAGTCAGCACTTCCTGAAAGGGTCTAATTAAATAGCATATTCTCATGCCTCTTTCCATTATCATTTTCCCATGTGAAAATATATTTGTCACATGACAATATATTTGACAATAAGCAAATACAGCCAATAAGCACTTAAGCCAAGTATAACCCATAACCCCACCTGCAGCTGTGCCTTTGTACCAGATTAATTTAACTAATCCTTAAAGTGAATAAGCTACTCACTGGGTAGAGTGAAAAGCCCCCACTCATAAATCCCTGAACTACCAAAATTCTAAGTCTTGGCTACACTTGAAAATGGCTTTCTTCACCAGGGTAGCGAAGTTTAATATTTAACATGAGACTACTTTGAAGGAGGAAAGATTTTCTCAAAGATTATGATACAACCAACTTCAGTGTGAATTAACATGAAGTTAGGTACTGTATTACTTTTCGCAACCTACAGATGAAGCAACAGGAACGTCAACATTTACCATAATCAATCCAAGGCAGTGGTAGAACCAGGAATGAAGCCCAGATTTCCTGGCAGTCCAGCTAGCTCTCATTTACTGGAGAACACTGTAAACTGATCTGCAGTGGAAACAAGGCTGTCTGTTTCCTTCTAAGCCGTGCCCAAGGCAATATCAAGATTCCAGTCAACTGAAGGGAACTTCCAACTCAGAAGTCCAACTCATCCAAGAATGCTGGGAAATTACTTTGAATGCTATTTGAGGTTCACACCCACCCTTTTCTGGAAAGGAGTAAAAGCACGCAACGGGAACTTCATCAAAAGTCACATACTGAAGAGTGTGATTTTACATGGACATGTCAAAACAATGTTTAGAAGAAATCCTTCAAAGAAGTAAGACAGTAGCATCTCCTGGCCAACCACGGACCACTCCTTCAAGACCACCTGTCCCCCTCCATGTTCCAAATATCCAAATATTCTAGAAATGAAATTCCTTAGGCCAAGTCTCTCTAAAATTCCATTGCTTCTCAAAGAGCAAGACAGCAATATATATTATTATAGGTTTAATCTGAAAAACTAAGACATAGAATGAATTTCATCAAACATCATAATCTTACTTTAAAAACTAATGAGTAATTGGTCTGCAGCAATTATTTAACCCTAGAAACATAGCAAAACGTCTCAAGTATGGGAAAAAAAACAAGTCAGAATGCTTGAAATGATCCTGAGGTATAGATTTGTGAAGCGAACATTTTAATTTTGTAATTCCTACAATCGCTCCTTTCCATTGCTGAAGTCGGTGATAAGAAAACAAACAAAACCATCCCTCAACCTCAAAGGCACCACAGATTTTTCTACATAATTTTTGTGGGATGTGATCATAGCATTCAGTATTCTAAGAACACCCCTGAGAAATTAGAAAACTCACTGTGGCAAGAGTCTTTAGCAAATTATACTGCAAAAGCCTCTAAAGGAGAATATAAACTAGTTACTATAAGAAATACTTGGCAAATAAATAAATACATAAATAAATGAACCGTTTTGGGGGAAAGCAAAGAAGCGGCGAAAGATGCCTTTCCTAAAACCTGATTTTAAAAAGACCGAAGCTGCAGGAGTCCATTTGCACCTGTGTTCTATGTACACTCGAACCACTTACTCCAGAGCTTTCTATGTGGTAAATCCCAGTTCAGAGGCTTCCCTAACGATTGGAGTCAGTGTTTAAAAAGCAGTGCATTAAAAAAAAAAAAAAGAAGAAGATGTATCCTGATTCATAAAACTTTGCAAGAGTGCCCTTAATGCAGGTATTAGAAATACTGTACACACTTTGCTGCAAACGGTCACAGTTTTCAAAGAGCCTCCCCCCCCATGTCATGTTATAGCATCATCAGGAAAGCACCGCATCAAAACTAAGGCCATTCAGGAACACACTTACTCCAGGGCTGCTCCTCCCTGAGCGAGAGGGGCTGTTTCTCTAGGGCTTCCAAGGGACTCCAGTCTTGGACTCTTCTGCTTATATTTTTTAATTAAATCCATCAGAACAGCCTGGTGCCCAATTTTCTTTACCAGTTGCTGAACCATCCGATCATTAAGAGCTAGAAGAGCGGCCCCACTTACTTCTTCCTCTGGGAAAAGAAAAAAGAAAAAAAAAAAAGGCTCTACATGCTTGCCTGGTAAAGCACCGCACACACAACATTCTGAACAGGAAAAGTCATTTCTGGTGTTGAAAGGATCATCTAAACTTGTCCTCTGAAGTTATACAATTCTCTCTTTTTTTGACAAAGAGAGAACCCTAATTCCCATCACTCCCAACGGGGCTCTGCTCCTAGCAAAGTATCAGAACATGGAGTCACAATGAAACTTTTTGCTTCCCCGCCAAGGCCTCCCCCCTCCCGATGCTCTGTACGAGGCGTTATCTTTATAAGAAAAAAAGGTTTCTCAGAAAATCGTCCTTAATAGTAACTCCCAGGCAATATGCAATACTTGCAAATCCAGCACTGAACAGAACTCATGCTGCATTCTTTAAGGACAAAAGCGGTATCAAATGCAAAGAGCCGAGATGTATTTTGACTAGCTCTGACTACTTTGCTTTATTTCAGTTCTTTTTCGAATATTACATCCTCCTCTGGATGTGAGGTCAGATGCAAACTTTGCCACAGTCAGTAAAGAAAGGAAGTTCCCCCAACTCCGCATCCACATTCGCATGCATTAGGCAGCAAGAGTAATCAATTATCGGTAACAGAGGCCACTCCATATCTAGGCTGCTCCATTCATATTTTTTCAAAGTGTAAGCAACTCACCTTGAAACCTATGAACTAGCTCTCCTAAGTTTTTCTCCACCAACCAACTGCAGACCTCATCAACTGACCAAGTTTCCATGGCTGTGTCCTGTGAATACACCTGTAGAATAAAAGGTCAGAGAAGGATTCTTCAGTTTTTCTCTCTGATTGTTGTACTTTTATTTTTATTTTTTTTTCCAATCAGCTCTCTAATCTCAGCTCCTCCCTTTGCCAGACTCTTTGAGACTCTCAATACAAAGCTTCTTTAAGATTACTCTTTCCCGAATACACATCTAAAAGTTGCTAATAAAACAAATACTCTTTTTAAAAACGAGGCTGGTTTGAACCTATTTCCTAGTCTCATTTCTTGAATTTCTTCACCTGCTCCTACTTTTTTCCCACAGGCATCCCTCAGCTTTACTAACAGACAGCCAAAGCCGTACAATGGTACCCAATCCTGTACCATTAACACCCAGGTCTCTTCACAAAGAAAAGAAAGGTGTGAAATTCACCACTACTAGGCTCATCAGGAAGTGGTTGACATTTACAAAAGGGGTGGGCAGGGGAGGAAGGGAGGAAGGATCAGATAAAAGCCTGACAGAGATACTTAGTAAACCAAGACTGTTTAACCCCTTGTGGCTCCCAGCTCGGAAAGAGCTTGTCAGGCTTCTGATTACTTTGGTTTAACAAGAGGAGAAAGTGGGAGCCAGATTTCTCAGGAGAATCTGAATGTTTCTTTCCTTCTTTTCATTAATACCCTTATATATTCTATCCAGTACTAGAACTTTATTAAGCAGCACTATGATTGGTAACTAGGAAAAAGAAGCACGTTGATTGAAAACTTTAAAAGAATTTAGTTGGGCAAATTTAAAAAAGGAAAGTAATTAAATATGTTAATAATCATGCAGTGAAGGATGTATATATAAAGTTTGCAAGGTATGTTCTTCAACTACTCAGTTATTTTTACCTGCCACTATTCTGCAACTGCTTAGAAAACTTTAAAAAGTGTATCAATTTCGAGGATGCCTGGCTTGCTCAGTTGGTTAAGTGTCTGCCTTCAGCTCAGGTCATGAACCCAGAGTCCTGGGATCGAGTCCTGCATGGAGTTCCTTGCTCATTGGGAAGCCTGCTTCTCCCTCTGCCTGCTGCTCCTGGTCTTTGTGATTTCTCTCTCTCTCTGACAAATAAATAAATAGACTCAAAAAAAAGCATAAAAGTATAAAAGTAATTTTTAAAATTTCTCTTAATAGCTCGTTCCCTGTTTTTTATAATTCAATCCAAATTACTTTAAATGGACCAGGGAGGAACAGAAAAAACTTAAAACATTTTCATCTTTAAGCATTATTTTCTATTTCATCTTTTAATCTAAATAATGCAGATTTACTTGTACATCGAGACGCTGACTCTTCTATAAAGACGACACAAAGCTACTCTTAGAGAAATGGAAGCATAAGGAAAGATACAAATATTTATTAGATTATGGATTTAAATTTTATTGCTAGAAGTTCTCAAAATTAATATTATTGTATTTTTCATTTGGGTGGATTTGAGTCTGTTAGGATTTCCAACATCACAGTTAGCAGGGCGGGGAGGGAAAACATGTTTACCTTTCATACTGCAACAATCTGAAAAGATAACGGTCTTCAAAATTCATTTCCTAGAAAACAAGTCCACTTCAAAGTAATAAGCTACATTCTCATATGCATTCACAAACACCAAGTTGCAAAACTGAAAACAAGGGTTAAATATAGAAGAATGTCTTGCTGAATTACAGCAGTGGATTTAATTTGCTAAGACAACAGTAGCCACAGAACTCCTCCCTTAGGCTAAGCTGCAATAGCACGGTGTGAAAAGTCATTATTTGCGAGACTCTGGTGTAAATTAAAAATCACACCTTCCTGTCACACTTCTGGCTTCCTTGTGAAGAGTAAGACTTTAAAAAAATAATAGAAAAGAAAAGGAAAAAAAACCCACAATTCTCTAAACTCCAAGATTAAAAGGTATGCAGAGCAGAAGATACTGCCCTGTGGCTGTCAATGGGTAAAAGGCAATTTGAAAATAAAATAAGTACATGGAAACCTTCTCATATTTTTAAATTCCCAGCTACTTACCTAATTCTACTTCCGGGAAAAACAAAACAGTCATCAGATTATAACTTCATACATACATAACCAGATTAAAGAAGTGTCCTTTTTGACCATTAGTTTTCTGAGTATTTAAGAAAATAAAATAATATCTCTTCCGAGACAATGTAACATCTTTAAGTAGCAACCTTGCATCTTCTGCTCACATAAATAATGGATATATTATTTATGACCTTATATTTCATAAAGGAACAGAAGATAAGTCAAATGAGAAAATATGTATCCAGCGGCTTTACTGCGTATCCAGCAGTTTCAGAAACATCTGAAACAATTTCGAAATGTGAGGCTAAGTATTATCACTAAATATTTTAAGGCAAGATAATAGAGAGTAACATAAGAATGTTATGTGTGAATACCCTAGCCAAAGCATTTTCATTATTCAATTAGATTATACTTTAATAAATTTGTAGTAAATATTAAAGGATCACATCTAATTAAAGCCAGGAAGAGATAAGGCTTCAGCTAAAGCAGCCTAAGGGCAAGTTTTATCTAATAAATTTGTTAAAGCTCCAAAGGAGGAGAGTGCCAGCTGCCGTGCATGTGGTTTATAATCTTCAAGGGCGACGTGGCATGTAACAACATCAACCGCAAATAAGCACTTCTAAAGAAAATATGAAAACATTTTTTCATTTTTCTTGCTGCTTGCATTTTTCTTTTTCTATTCCCAGGGTCCCAAAGCTGAGGCAACCAAAAGATTTTTTAAAAGCTTTGCTGGTGGCATGAAGTCCTCTCCTGGATCCACGCCTCGTGCTGTCCTGCCCGGCAAAGGACGTCTCTTACCGTGGCTGTACCTGAAGGAAGAAGCCATTTAGCAAAAATCAGATTCCGTTAGCGAAAAACAAGGAAGGGGGAGGAACCAAAACATGGGTATAGGGCACTCACGTCCAGGCAATTCTCTCGGGAGCAGCTTTGCTACTGCATGAAGCAATGACGTCATTGCACTCCAGTGAAGCGAATCATCTCCTCCACTTCGGGCCATTGTTCATTCCATCACCAGACCAGAAGGTATGAAAACTGGAATAGTCAACTCGAATACCTTGCCCACCTTTGTCATCAGAATGTTTGCTGCCTAGGTAGCTCGGAGCTAGGTGAATGGTGATAAAGAAGCTAGAAGCAAGCCTTACCAAGAACATAAGACGTGTCCACAAGCAGAAAATAATAATGATGGGTGCTGTAAAAAGCACTCTGGGCTGGATTTTCCCACTCTCCTGGAAATGGATTGAATGAATCTTAACTTGGAATCTGAACAAAAAATACAGTTCAGTGAGTGAAGGAGGCAAAGGCAGTGGAATCAATAGAATGCAATGAAAGGAGAAAGCAAATAAACAATAAACAAGTCATATTTGGGGACCTGTAGGTGGACCGGACTGTCTGGAGTGGCAAGAGCAGACAGAGCTGAGAGATCACTGGAGAGCTGGGAATCCCGAGTTCCCAGCTGACCGATACACGTCAGCTTAGGGAAGTCATTGACTTGGTCGCTTATTCCACGCTTTAGAAGGATTATTTACACAGCCAAGCCACATAAATTACAGGAAATGGTCTTTCTTGAAGTCAATTGTGTATGACGAGGAAGGGTTTAGCTTTTAGTAAACATTCCAATAGGCACCAATTTTCCTTCATTTTAGAAAGACAGATGTTTATATTAATCTCTCAAAAAAATTATGGAAATAGGGGTGCCCAGTTGCAGTTGGTTGAGCACCCAACTCTTGGTTTGGGCTCAGATCATGATCTCAGGGTGGTGAGATCGAGCCCCACCTCAGCTCTGCACTCAGCGCGGAGTCTGCTTGGGATTCCCTCTGTCCCTCCCGCTTGTGCTGTCTCTCTCTCTCTCCCTGAAATAAATAAATAAATCTTTTGTTTAAATTATGGAAATAAAACTTTTAATTTTTTTTCATAAATCACTGGCAAAAACAGAATGAGATCTACAAAGTTAACTGACACCAAGCAAATGAAACACACCGACCCGGGTTCTCAATAGACATTAAGTTGAACCATATGAAATTGCCATTTTTTGTACCTATAAGAATCCCAGATCAGTAATTTCTTATGGTTGAACTTACCAACCAAAATCTTGATTTTTCTGAAAACTACTAAATTTTTCTGGGTTCCTTGTGTCCAGCAAAACTTAGCAGAGGTATCTGTAATTCACATCACCCCCAAGAAACCTGAGGGAGAGGAGAAGTGGGGAACACAGTAATAGAGACTTAAATTTTATATATTTATATCTATGAAGAAACTAAAGAACAATTTATCTGGGAGGTTAATCAAACTAATGAAAAAAATAGCAATAGGTCAGGATCCCAGGACTTTCGGGACTTTTGAGTCACAAACACCCAGGTCTTTTGGCCTTTGAGTCAAACTTAGGGTTCATCCTTGCTTCTGCCTACTTGACTGTTAAAGCTAATGGGTCAGCAACACAGACTGCAATCCTCAGGGCTCTTGCCAGAGAATACTGTGAGCTGTGCTGTTAACTTTTATCAGAAGCTGAGTGTGTAACTGAGAAGTCTTGATAGTCTGAAGCTGTCAGTTCTTCCAGAATTAATTTATGAATTCCAATGAAAGTTCAAACACTGTTTTATGTTTTTACTTAACTATGGTACTTGTGTTCATCTACAAGGACAAATGGGCAAAAGGGGACACATTCTTGGCAAAGGATTTGCTTTCCCAGATGTTCAAAAGTCCTATAAAATTATAAGTGTAAAAGCATGATACTGGGGCAAAAGAGGACAGATCATGGAAACAGAATAGAAATCTGGAAACAGAAATATACATATGGAAGTATTAAAAAGACATTGATTCAGATTAGTAGTGAGAGAAGGGATTATTCAACAGATTTTGTTGGGACACTACCTCATATCACCGATAAACGGAATTCCTCAGATGAGTTAAATAATTAAATATGAAAATTAAATGTAAAAGAATTAAAATAATCTAAAACAAGATTATAAAATAAAAATAAGGGGCGCCTGGGTGGCACAACGGTTAAGCGTCTGCCTTCAGCTCAGGGCATGATCCTGGCGTTATGGGATCGAGCCCCACATCGGGCTCCTCCGCTGTGAGCCTGCTTCTTCCTCTCCCACTCCCCCTGCTTGTGTTCCCTGTCTCGCTGGCTGTCTCTATCTGTCAAATAAATAAATAAAATCTTTAAAAATAAATAAATAAATAAATAAATAAATAAATAAATAAATAAATAAAATAAAATAAAATAAAAATAAAAGATTGATAGATTTGACTCCTAAAAAGGAAAAATATTTATGTATACATATATAATATATAATTAAAAGGAATTTTGTTTTGTATGGAAGTGTTGAATCACTAAATTGTACACCTGAAACTAATACTACACTGTATGTTAACTAACTGGAATTTAAATAAAAACTTTTTTAAAAAGTTAAATGCACCAATAAAAGATAGGAATGGGTAATTCATGAACAAAATGTTTAATCTGTTCAACATTCTTTGTAATAAAAATGATTAAATGTCATTTTCATTTACTCTATTGGAAAAGGTGAAAATTAAAAAAAAAGATTAGGAAGAATCGAGGTCTAACTTTCTCTTACATATTGCTAAGGGAAGTATAAATTACTACAACTTATTCTGTTGTATGATTCCCATTTTATAGATGAAAATGCTGAAGTTCATAGACATAATTCATCTAAAGTCCCATAGCTCGAAAGGGAAGGAGTAGCTTTGAATCCCAAACCATCCGACTTCAAGGGCTACTAAGATAAGTGAAAAATCATCAAAAAACTCCTACATTTTGTCCCCAACATAACATTTCTAAGAATTTACCTTAAGGACATTACCAGAGAAGAGCACAAAAATAGGCAACCTAGCAATAGCTAGAGTAGTGAAGAAATTGAACAGACTAAGTTTCCAGAAATAGGAATTGACCACTGAATTATGGTCACTTATATTTAAAATGGAATATTATGCAATAATTAAAGATAGTGTTTTAGAAAAATAGCAATACAGAGAAACAGTCATGAAATATCATTAAGTGAAAATAAGTTTATAATATGCTTCAATGTTGTAGGAAGTACGAAATAAAAATAGAACTAAATGTATGTGTTGCAGAAAGACTGCGAAAACATGCACCAAAAGGGAAAAGTGGTTTCCTCAGTTTGACAGAATTAATGTATTTTGTTTTCAGACTTTTTCATTGAGAAAATTTCGAGAGTAACAAATTAGAAAACAAGTCGCATTTTTGGGAAAGTTAGGGTGTTAAAGATAAAAGATAAAAAGTGGTATTTATGGATCGTTGCCGGAGAGGCGTCAATCCACCATTTCTATACCAGAGGATCAAAAGAGCGAGCACTAGGCCAGATCGAAGTATAGAAGTGGTTTTAATCATTTTATTTTAAAAATGGAAGATTTCATTAGAAATCCGGAATCTTGGGGCGCCTGGGTGTCTCAGTCGGTTAAGTGTCCACTTTTGGTTTAGGTCATGATCCCCGGGGTCCTGGGCTCAAGTCCTAGGTCCGGCTCCCTGATGGCGGGGATCCTGCTTCTCCCTCTCCTCCCCACTTGTGCCCTCTCTATCAATCTCTCTCAAATAAATAAATAAAATGTTTTTAAAAAAAAATCTGGAATCTTGGTTTCTTTTTAAAAATCACAAGTTCTGGCAACCCTCTGCTTTTATTTTTGAACAGGAACAGACAGAGCAGTGGCTGTGTCCTTGAAAGAAGAGCAGGACCCCCTCAAAGATGCATGGCAGGTACTGGAAGCAGGAAGCCATGTTGAAACTGGCTGGATTGCAGAGAGCTAATGTTCGTCAACTCTCATGAAGAGTGATAAATACTCATGTAAGTATATATGTAAGCATATGTGCATAATAATACATCTTCAAATATATTTAATTCCCTATAAATTAACCTTTTCTTTAACTCCTAGGAGAAATTATACTGATCAGAAAACCATTTGCCATAGCAACGTTAAGGCAGAGATGGTAGCACATATGTTACAATGTAGGTGTTGATTCAAGGACTCAAAGCTTTGTGTCTAAGAAAGCCCTTGTGTGTTGGGGCTTTTGTTTTCTTGGTAAGTACCTAGAAGTAAAAGGCACGAACCTTTATTGAGCACAGACACTGGCTTAGCATAATGTCTATTACATAGCTGAATGTGCATGGGATAGTGCAGGTGAGAATTGCTTGTTTTGTAGCTCTGAATGGTGGCAAAAACTTGTGTTACTGAAATACTGCAGTTTATCAAACTATTCTTGGGAGCACACATCTGTTAGAGCACGTGACAGCTGATGCCTGTGTCCTTCCGTAAAGCTCTGCTTGTGTGCCAGCTGGGCTCTGCTCCTCTGTGATGTTCAGCAGCAGTCGGACTCTGTAGCCCCCTTCTCGAAGGAAAGGACACAAGGGGTGGCGGATCTTTTTTATTTTCAGATTTTATTTATTCATTTGTCAGAGAGAGAGAGAGAGCACAAGCTGGGGGAACGGCAGGCAGAGGGAGAAGCAGGCTCCCTGCTGAGCAAGGAGCCCTATGTGGGACTCAATCCCAGGACCCTGGGATCATGACCTGAGTCGAAGGCAGACACTTAACCGACTGAGCCACCCAGGCGCCCCTGTGGATCATCTTAATGCAGTGGGACTCACACCACAGATGGGAGGGGCAGTGATGAAAAAGGCACAGGACCTGTATTTCTCCTACAAGGTTGGTACTGGATGAGTGACAACAGCTCATGCTTCTGGCAGCCCTGGATTTTTCTGAAGACAGGCAGCAATGTTCAAACTTTTCATTCACACAAAGCTAAAACTAGTCTTTTTTAAAAAATTGGCCCGCCAAAGTAAAAGTGATACCAATTGGTAGGTTGTAGTCTAATGTTAAGTCTGAGCGTGTGTGCTTGAATGTGTATGTGTGTGTGTGTGTCTGTATGAGATAGAAAGAGAATGAAGGAGAGACAGACAGACAGACAGAAGGACCAAACAAGTGAACAAGTGAGCCTGGGGAAAATAGTAAGGAGCAGAGGAAAAGATCATCATGAATGATAACAAATAAGTGGTAAGATTAAGCAGTGGAAAAATAAGGATGTAAGGATTGTAATAAAATACATTTTTCCTTTTTAGATCGTATCATGGTAAACAAATTTTAAAAATCTCTATGATTAAAAAAAAACAACAACCCTCTCACTGGACTGTCTTTCACCATTGGTTAATCCCATTTGGTAACAGATGCAGCACACCAGGGTCAAAGTTAAGAGTAGTCTGGAGGAAGAGGAAGACAAATAAATTTGGTTCAGAAATTAGGACTCCCCAAATGCTTAAAATATGACAAATAATCAGTATTTCCATAACCAGGCCTTAAACTAACTTGTGATTTAAAATGTCCTGGCTCCTAGAACACACTTGGGAAGGGCAGGTGCGGGCCTTCCCGGGAAGCACTGAGGGGAGACGCCTGAGTGATTGAAGCCTGAGCCTGCGCCTGGCTCGGTCCTGCTTCATCGTCTACGGATCCCGTTACTCTTTTTCTCCAATTGCCCGAATCCTGTGTGTGGTTATCCACGTGAGATTGCTCTCCTCCTGGTACAGTTTTCCATCCATTGCTGCAGAAGACTCTGCAGGAGCTCAGCGGGGCATCAGGGTCCCCAGGACAGGGTGTTTGTGAAGGCTGTTGGCTGGAGGGACCTGGTGGGTAGCCCCGGGGGTGACGGCGGTAAGAGGTGCCGTGGCAGGGTCAAGGGGTGCTGCCGATTCCCTGCTTCTCTGTTGAATTCAGGACTCAGACTTTTATCCTAAAAGATGGATTTCCCAACTGATCTAAGATAAAAGTCAACCGGAGGTGCTTCATGAACATATCGATCCCCACGCCTTTCTCCGGAAGGTTCTATTTCAGGTGGTTTGGTGAGTCCCTGGAACAGATATTTTGAATTATTTCTAATGATTCTTCTGATTAGCTAAGTTTGAGAAGCAACTGAAATATTCATCATTTGTTTCCAATTTGTGTGGCCCAACAGGTCGAAGTTCGCAACCTATTCTAAAATGTCATTACGTCTAAATTATACCCTTGAGAATTTTTTAGCACTTTATAAAATAATCATGTACATGCCACTGAAATTAATGTAGTAATATTATATTTATGATAATTTTTCATAAAACTGAGAATGTAAAATAAATGTAGCACCCTCGTATTTTTTGATATTTTTAATGTCATAAAATATATATAAAATAAAATTAACCATTTTAGCCTTCTCTGTGTGTGCAACTTAGGGGCATTAAGTACATTCACATCGTTGTGCAACCATCATGACTACCCAGAACTTTCTCATCATCCCAAACTGAAACTCTATACCCATTAAACAGTAACTCCCACCCCCATCCCCTGATAACCACCATTCTTTCTGTCTCTATGAATTTGACTAGTGTAGGCACCTCATATACGTGGAATGATATAATATTTGTCCTTTTGTGACTATCTTTTCTCACTTAACAATGTTCTCAATGTTGTAGTGTGTGTCAGAATTTCTTTCCTTTTTAAGGCTGGATAATATTCCTTTGCATGTTTATATCACATTTTGCTTATCCATCCACGTGTCGATGGACATTTGGGTTATTCTCACCTTTTGGCTATTGTGACTAGTGCTGATATGAACATAAGCGTACAAATCTGTTCAGGTCCCTGCTTTAATAACCCGACTTTCATGATCATAAATTTAGAGGAATCATTCAACATACTCTGATTTCCTGCTACATCATTAGTAGACATGGAGATCTTTTTCTTTAAAGATTTATTGATTTATTTGAGAGAGAGACAGAGAGAGGGAGAGGGAGAGGGAGAGAGCATGCTTGAGGGAGGGAGAGGGAGGGACAGGCAGAATCTCAAGCAGATTCCTCACTGCGTGGGGAGCCCGATTTGGGATGTGGGGCTTGACTACTGACCCTGAGATCATGACTGAGCCGAAATCAAGAGTCAGATGCTTAACCCACTGAGCCACCCAGGTGCCCCTAGACATGGAGATCTTACCTGGATCTTCCAGATCTGGCAAACCCCTCTCCTTTCCTAGACGGGAAAAGAGAGTTTCAGAAACGCTAAGTGACTTGCCCAAGGACACACAGCTAAGTGAATGAGGGTGCACTTTTTATCAGGCTCAGTAAAGCAAGTAAAATGAATTGTATTGAATGATACCAGCCTCTAAGGTACGTTCATCTGGATATAGACTGGAAGCGCTTGCGTGATGACAGCAGCCTTTTCATTTTTATAGTCCCCGTGCTGAGCACTCACAACACATAGCAGGACCACAAAGGTCATGCAGTAATATCCCATTTCATAGGCACATGTACAATTACTGTGTGAATATGCTTTGGAGGGAATGATACACAGGTTGTACATACAGGGGCAGATGCCTGTCTTCACCCAGACTTGCCCAACCCTGGTGCCTGGGCACACTGGCTGCCTCCCCTCCATTGACAGATGGGAAGGACTGGATCTCTTTCTTTGCCGTACTAGCACCTCTTCCAGGTAGACGGAGGTTTTAATCAGTTTCATTAACTTAGTCCATCATGTACACACACACACACACACACACACACACACACACACACACACACTTCTCTGCATGCTCTGATGTGAAGAGTTTGAGAAGCAAAGGGCTGGGCGAGCAAGGAGGCTAGCTCCCAGGAGCTTGGGAGAACCAGGAGCGCATGGAGACAGCAGTGGTTGAGTGGTCACCTCTGGCTGCATATTAATCTCTGGGGGAGCTGAAAATAATGAACTAGTGCCCAGCTTCCACGTTGGTCCAATTAAACAAGAATTTCTGGAAGATGGATCACAGACATCAGTATGCTTTAGAGCTCTCCCAGGTGATTCCAATGTGCATCAGGGCTGAGAAGTGACGGTGTAAAGTGAGGCAGATAGAACAGACCTCCAGAAACAAGGAAGCACCTCCTTGTTGAGGCTTCCCGTGGCTGTAAGCAATCACTCAAGGGAGGCTGTCCTGGAGGCCTGCCAGTGGGAGGTGTGAGCAGACAATACTTGGCAGAGGCATTTCTAGGTGTGTCTGCGATCGTTCCTCCTTACTATCTCTCCTTTCCTAAGTGGGCTCTGGGCTTGTCATCACTGGGAAGAAACAGCAGAAATGAGTATGGTGTTGCTGGTTATTATAAACAAAAGCCTGAGCGCCAAGGTACTCCTTAGGCTTCGAGAGAGTATCCTGCTAAAACATTAAGAGAGGAGGACCTTTTCAGGCTGGAGAGAGAGTTCTCTAAGGAGCTACTTGTGCCTTCTCAGGACTGCTGGGAGACAGCGACCCCTGAGACAGCGAGGCCATGCTATGAGCTGCACAGATGTGACCTTGGGAGGCCTGGGTCAAGTTTCCTGTGCCCAAGCATGGCCCAGATGTGGTAGTGAGCCTCTGGACCCAAGGACCGTGTCAACAGGGGCAGTGGATTATTATCATTATTATTATTATTATTAATTTATTTTAGAGAGAGAGTGCGTAAGTGGGAGGGGCAGATCTCAAGTAGACTCCACACTGAGTGCAGAGCCCGACACAGGGCTCGATCCCGTGACCCTGAAATCACGACCTGAGCCGAAACCAAGATTTGGACGCTCAACTGATGGAGCCACCCAGGCTCCTTGGGACAGTGGATGTTTCCGTGGAAAACTGTGTGTCCAATGACCAAATGCCAAATGCCACCACTCTGCCACCTTCCACCCTTACTGCTTTAGCAGTGCCCATGTCATGGAATCCATGACGGAACCCTAGGGAGTAAGAGTGGGGGAAATCTAGGAAGAACTGAGGGTGCTTATCTTTCTCCTTACTCTGGTGGAACAGGGACTCAGAGCCTGATATTTAATTGCTATGAAATAATGACAAGTTGACATCCTACACTACTGACTTATCGGACTGAGATTTATACCTGTGTGCTAACACTTTTTAAAATATCCAGTCAGTCATAGGTATTAAGAGAAACCAGGGCTGGCAAAACATGCGTCAGGTGCACCATAGCATCACGCTGTGATTCTGCTGTGACACTGATCACATAGAAATGAAACCGATCATAAACCTGTGCTTTCTCCTCTCTAACTTCTTTGAGACTAAGGATCACATGTTACCCAACTTTGTTGTTCTAGCACTTACTACTATGCTGGCACACAGAATAAAGCCATCCATCAATGATGAGTAAATGAAGAGCTCCTTATTTTTAAATTCATAGCTAGTAAGCTGCATAGTGGGTAAACTGCAGAGCTCTTTATGATAAATGAATTCCATAGCTAGAAGAGGAGAAGTTCAAAGCCAACGTGTCAGCAAACCTCACCATGGTGACAATGTTAATGGTTATCAAACAGATTTACTGTAGACCCTGAAATGTAGGCAAGTTTCATAGTTGGAGAAATTATTTTTCTCTACTCACGATTCATTAGACAATACTTGCTTATACAAATACTATCATGTTTTACAAACAGTTGTGATTGTATTTTAGAAGTTACATTTAAAATAAGGAAGGACTCGATGGTATTATATTCTTGCTCATGTAGTATAAGCTGTGATGCAGAAAGGTGTTGATTAAATTGCTTAAGAAAAGAATGCATATTTATTTCCACCGAGTTCCCGGAAGAGATCCTAAGAACGCAAATGCTGAAGCTATTACAGTGAGCCTGTCAGGAGGATGATATTATATGGAAACTCTTTGCACTTAGAACATTTTGGTCACAATCCAGAGGACTTTCTGGTGGGAATGTTCAGCAGGCTGGAACCAAACAGGGACAGGGGACAAGGGCCAGGGAGACTGTTGGGCTGCCCTGGTCATGCCCAGGATGAGGCATCTGCTGAGCTTGCAGCTTAGAAAGCCATTTGTTTGCCTCTTGTTTGTACAACCCTGGGACCCTCCCCGTTTGAGGGAGAATGGCTCCTCAACAAATGTTTGTTGAATAAATTCAACGAACAAGTAAGTTCCTTCCTGGTTAAAGAAGTCCTGTTACCATTTGTGGTCAAGATAAAGAAATATGGATTGGGTACTAAGATAGGATTATTTAAAATTGGTTAAATAATCAAAGCTGAAAAATTCGGATTTGGGGGAAGATCTTCGGTGTCTTGCTTCTCAAATCAGCCGCACTCACGTTCTGTCCAGGAGCGTTATCAATGACTTACATAAGAAAATAAAGATTTCGAAGACCTTAAAAATTGTATGGTGTACATTTTTTCTTCTTTCCTTCTTTCTTTCTTTCTTTCTTTCTTTCTTTCTTTCTTTCTTTCTTTCAGAAAGAGAGAGCACATGAGAGCAGGGGAAGGGGCAGAGAGAGAGAGAGAGAATCTTAAGCAGGCTCCACACCCAGTCTGGGGCTCGATCTCACAACTCTGAGATCATGACCTGAGCTGCAATCAAGAGTCAGATGGTTAAGTGACTGAGTCACCCAGGCGCCCCTGGACATGTTTAATTCTCTCTGTGACTATAGGAATAACATGATCAGTACAGGAAATGTGGAAAATATGTAAGGTATAAAGAAAAATATTTAAACCTTATAATAAATGTTTTAATATAGTTAAGACCACAGTGTACAGTTATTTTTATTTTTTACTTCTGTCATTTCTCCTGACATCAAAAGAACTTCACATCATTCAACTTTTTAAAATCTGATTTTTAATGGATAGCTTTCCAGCTTATGGAAGTATAATCTTATTAGCCCAGCCCAAATGTTGGGTGTTTAAATTAATCCTGGTTGTGTGTGTGTGTGTGTGTTATTAAAAATAATGCTGCAGTGAACATCTCTGTTCATAGATGGCTCATAGATAGTTCAAGGATTAGTTCCTTCACCAATCAGGGTTCCTTCACCAACTACAAGATTTTATATATATTTATAAATTTATTATATATATAATATATATAGGGTTTTATATATATATAATATATATAGAGTTTTATACACACACACACACACACACACACACACACACAGGGTTTTTTTTTTGCCAGATTGTTTCCCAGAAGGGATATCCCCAAAACCCTCTTACATAACAGCAAACTAGTGCTGAACAATAGAACTTTTATCATTAATGAAAATGTTCTATATTTGCCCTGTCCAATTTAGTAGTCCCTAGCCACATATGGTTATTAAACATTTGCAACGTGGTTGAGAAAATGAATTTTTAATTTTATCAAATTTTAATTAATTCTACGTAGTTACACGTGGCTCCTGACTCCTGTGTTAGACAGCACAGGTACACTCTTCCTGTGTCACTAAACCCTGAACTACGAGGAAGGTGTGCCCCACCCAGTCAGCACTCCCCCCAGAGCCTCTAAGGTCTGACCACTCCAGTGCGGGAGAGGCCCTCTTCCACTGCCCAGGGGCTTTCTTTGCCAACATGATGTCCAGGACAGGCTGGACTGGCAACGGACTGACAGGATTTGGTGTGAAAATACCCCTGTGCGGCTGGGGAAAGCCAGGGTAGGTATCTCAGAGACTCAAGTTCTACTCTTAACCTCAGGATTGCCGGGCAGGATCCAGTTCAGTCACATTCGTGGTGACAGGTGGTTAATCTGCGCTTTGGGCTGGACACCTGCCCTGTTTCATCTCCCCACCTCTCCCCTAGGGTTTCTTTGTACCCAAGTTCCCTCCTGATCTGCTTCTCAAAAAACCAAAACTGAGAGCTTTAAGTTCCAGAAATATACCTGTACGTGGGGACGATTGGAGGCATTATGATCTGACAGCATCCACTTTGAGGGTTCAAGTAGTGGAATCGGACAGCTGAGGTTTAAATCTTGGCCTTTCCTTTTTCTGGATGTACCACCTTGGGCAAATTACATAACCTAAGTCTCAGTTTCCTCTTCCATCAAAAGGAAGGTAACTCTGGGGTGCCTGGGTGGTTCAGTGGGTTAAGTGTCTGACTCTTGGTTTCAGCTTTGTCCTGATTTCAGGGTCTTGAGATTGAGCCCCATTGTGGGGCTCCTAGCAGAGTCTGCTGGAGATGCTCTCCCTCTCCGTCTGCCCCTCCCCAGGCATGCATGTGCTCCCTCTCTCTCTCAAATAAATAAATAAATAAATAAATCTTAAAAAAAGAAAAGGAACATAACTATGCCTTCTCGTACAACTGTGACAGTGCATGAAAAGAAAGCAAATGTCGGCACTCAGCACTGATGATTATTATATTAGCTGTAACGGTGGGGACTGCTATTTGCTAAGTGGGTCAACTTGGTTTCGGAAAAACTGGAATATCTTCCAAGATGCTTCCCAGGAGAGTTGGCAAGTGGGAAGACAAAGAGGGCACTTCACAGGGGTGGCACGGGTCTCGGGTCATTTCCTGTGACACAAGCTGAGCTTTTGGGCTAAGTTCTGGATGGACAAAGGCAGGCATGGCTGGAGGCTTCAGAACAGTATAGTGGGTTCATCGGGCCTCCAGAAAACTGACCTGAATTTAGAGATCCTCAGAGCTACCCTCGCTTCTGTCCAGCCAGCGGCAAATACGGAGGTTCCCACAACCATTTTAGGTTCAACAATTCGCTAGAAAGCCTCACAGAGCTCATTGAAAGTGCTGTATGTACGATTACAGTTTTACTACAGCAGAGGGAAGGGATACAAGTTAGAGGCAGCCCAAAGAAGAGACGCGTAGGGTGCAGAGTGGGAGGGCTCCAAACACAAACTTTCTGCTGCTCTCAGGACCCGGTCCCCTTCCAGTACCTGAGAGTGACAATACTCGGTATTGCCAACCGGGGAGTTTCACTCAATCTTCGGCGTCCGGAGTCTTACTGAGGGTTCATTACACAGACAGGTTTCCTGATTGAATCACAACAAAGACAATTCTATCATTTGACAAACTCCAAGGGCTTAGAAGTTACCTTCCAGGGACAAGGGCCGGCCGAATCCTTTATGATCCTGATAGTAATTGGACTGGAGTACAGTGAGTCCAGGAGACCTGTAATCACACGGAGACAGAGTGATGTGTGGTCCCCGTGCCCTCATTCTCTCTGATCACTCGGAAAGCTTTGGGTCTCAAAGCCTGGAAAGGGAATAACACAAGGAGAACTCAACCACACTACACAGCAGACCCCAGCCCTGGAACTCTTCAGAGACTCCCCCAAAAGATCTAAGTCTGCCACTCGGCAGCGGCAGAGCTGACCCAGATGCAGGCCAGGGGAGATGCGACAACCTTCTTTGATATTCCACAACCCAATTTTTACTTGTACTTCTCTGCATCCAAAGGCAAAAACAGACCAGGAGCGACACGGACACAGCAGAGAGCAAATTCTTTTCCTTTTGTCTGACTTTTTTCAAGGAAATGAACACCTGCAACCAAACTGTCCATTCATTTCTAAAATCAGACTGAGGTATGAGCTGACTTAATGGGGCGATTCGCCTTCATAGGTCACCCAGGGTTCACTCTTCCCTTTTTGGTGTTAAGAGCCAAGCCAGCACAAAAATTATTCTCGGTTAATTTTTGTCCTGGTGTGGAGATGACACGGTCTGGCTAGGAGTTTTGATTTGCACCTTGAGAGCCGCTAGGAAAGGGAAATTGTCCCTAAATGGATTTGTCATCTTGTATAAAGTCCCTGATTATTAGACAACCTTAACTCTCTGACTTGATTGTTAACGATCATTGACGCTTTAAATTTCAAGCTCAAAATGGAAATGACTTGATTTAATTTCCAGACTAATGAAAGCTTCACACCGTCCTCCAGCAATCCAGTGATGTGAAAGAAAAGTAAATGAGGCCATCAAGGATTCCGAGGTGAGTGGAAGGATAAATGTCAAGCATCTGCTTGAGTTTCTATTCAACTGCCATTTCATAGGAAGGAATCACTTTAAAAAGCAAGACTGGCTGAAAGGTGACCTTGGCCTTTGGGTTTTGCTGGGGTTTTTTTTTTTTTTTTTTTAATCAGAACCCTGAATCATTTGATTGCTATCACTATGGAAGCTGACTTGCTGAATATGAGATTAATCTAGTGCTTGAAATGTAAAAATCAACTTTATTTTAAAAAATTAATTTTACGGAACATTACTCCCTGGTATGAGCTAATTGCTTCTGTAGTTAAGACCAAATAACTTCCCTTTAAAAAGTGGGGTTTGCGGGTAATCCTTTCATATGCCTTTACAACATGAACACAACCCCCTTCATTCATAGGGTCGTTCTGGGAGAACTCGATAGGGTTTTTTTTGGAACTGAATTTTGTTGCCGAATTACATTTAATTACATTTAAATAATTTGATTTCCTATTGAGTTTGCACATTGTGGTGAGTTTTGAACTTAGTAGTGGCTTCTTTAATGATATAATCTTTCTCTTAGATTCCCATTCATTGGTCTAAAGCCAAGAATTGTCAGTATAAAGTCACTGTCAGAATGGACACAAAATATCAGCAGTCAAAAAAATTAAAAGGAAGATTTTCCACCTGGACCATGTCCTGAGGTTTACAAAACATACCACTAAAACTACATGCTTTTAGACTCCCAAACAGTAAAAGAACACTCGAAAAAAACTAAATCAATTTCCTCAAAAATTAAAGGAAAAAGTAATTACTTCCCAATATTTGAAAAAGTCTGAAACACAAATAAATGTAACATTTGGTTAAAGTTCAAATTATGCAGTAGAAGCTAATTTTTTTCAGTTTGTACTTAAGAATAATGGTAAGAGTAACAAACATAACATTTATTGAGCAATTTCTAGGTTTTAGGAACTATGTAAAATGATTTACAGGCATTGTCTCATATAATTATCGGCCTGGCAGTCCTACTATTATGTGCATTTTGTATTTCAGATGGAGAGTTATAAACAAGCTTAGCTTATTAACCAATAAGTAAAGTTGCTGGCTTTCAAACTCGGAGGTCAAATTCTAATACCCATAATATAAACAATTTTTAAATTATGGGACTTGAATTATACTTTCAAATGTCCAATTAGTTACAGATTTTTAAATGAATGTTTTGATTTCATTTTTCTAAGTCTATGTAAGCAATTTTTTAATGAATTTTACTTAATAGCATTTTCAATCATTTCATTTTAAAAGGTATGTTGCAGAACTTTCAAGGAAATATGGTAGATTACACATCTGTGTTAACCTTTGCTCCTTTTGGAAAACTCAATAAGTAAAAGTAAATAAAGAAAGAAGTTTGAACTCAGGAGGTCAAAGAAAACAGAAAAGTAAATGGTGGAGGATCTCTCCAAGGGTCTGCAGCATTTGTGTGTTAGGACCAGGGGACAGCAAGGAGCCAGCCGCTGACCACTGCACAAGAGAGAAAGGTCTGTAACCAGAGTTTCTTTTGGAAGGCAGACAAGGGGTGTGGAGCTGAAAATGGGGGACCTGCTTGAAATTGATAAAGTAGAAGTTAGACCTCAGGTCTCTTTCCCCACCCTAAGCAAATGACAAATGACAGCTAAGCAGAAAGCAAGAAAATGATTGACTTTAAAAATTACCCAAAGTGTTATGGCCAGCTTACATTATGAAATCAGTCCTCTGGTTACTTGTCTATTTTATTGGATCAAAATATTGGTGCTGTCATTTACATAATTAATAATGTTAGCCTGATATCTTCTATGTGTTTTTTAAGTTTTATGATTTTTTTGATGTAAACATTATTTTGGAGGACTTTTTTCCTTTTATCAATTTGCTATGACCACAAACAAGAAATTAACTAAGAGAAGATCTTCAGCCATTTGTATTATATAGCAACTGATAAAATATTGCCCAGTTTTATCCAGCCCTAATCATAAGGGGAAACAAATAAACTCAATTTTAATATTTAAAAAACCTTCATCATAATACTTAATTTTTCTATGGTTTTATTATAATTAATGGTTAACATGTATGTCATTACATTAAAAATAAGCTATATTGATTTTATAAAGAAATGTTTCTAACCCCAGCAAGTCAGCAACAATCTGTTGGCTATGGACTGTGGAGAACTAAAGGTCAAGAGGTCTGGGTAGTGAGAATAAAGTAAATAATATATGCAAAGAGTCTGCTACTCCGTTTGACATGAAATGTCTGAATGGTGACTTGTACTATTATTATTCATATTCTTGGACACAGCTATCAATGTACTGTTCGTACTGTACTGTTGTATTCCGTTGTATTTGCGTCCGCCCTATGTATGGTTCTTTCCTAGCTCTTTCTCACTCTGCCCTCCCTCATGCTTCACAAAGCACTTGCATTTAGTACTTGGTGAATTTGGGGTTGATCTAAATTTCTGAGCTATCCTGAACTGCTTATTTTTACCTAAAGCTGAAGCCCAGTGACCATACACTGGACAAAAATGATACAGGTATGTTTTGATACAGGGTCAGGCTATTTTACTGCTTTAAAAAAGACCAGTAGCTAAGCACGAAGAATAGTAGTTGGCATTATTGATTGCCAGACACTACAGATAGATGTGTATTTATACTTCACCATAATCTTTTGAAGCAAATTCAATCATGTTTATTGTGCAGACAAGTTAGGCAAGGTTCAAAGAGGTAAGTAACATCCCCAACTCAAACAACTAATAAATGTCTTGAGCCAAGATTTGATTCTGATCCCAATGAGGCACTGCCTCTAAAAGCAAATGCAACTCCCAAATCATTGATTTGGTGATATTTCAGGTTAGTTTATTAGCTGTGACGATTAGAGGATTTAAGTTTTGTAAAAATGCTCATTACAAGAAATGCAGTAAAGTGTTTAAAAATATGTATTAAAGGTTCAATTCCAAGTCTACAAAGGTAAGAAAGAAAGAAAGAAAGAAAGAAAGAAAGAAAGAAAGAAAGAAGCCCCAGGTCAGTTGATCTTGCCAACACAGGTCACAATGAGAATTATTTAACATTAAAGGTGCAAAACATTCTAAATCACCACATTTTTACTTTGTTTTATAGCATAAAATGCACCGTAGTCATATAAATGTTTTATACATATATAGAACCAAAGTGTCAACACCTCAATATTTTGTAAAATTAATTTTATTCAGCTAAAACCACATGCACAGAAACAAAACCCCAACAGTCTTAAGAAATTAGAGACTTAATATTGTGATCAAAAGTGACAGTTGAGCCAAATAATTGATATTAAAAATGGAAATATTCTTGGAAGATGGCAGATGGATTATTTTATCAGTTAGTATTTCTTCTGTCCTTATAAAAGATAGTGTAGAATGATGTTTGGAAATCAAGAATAATTACTTTTGGTTCCATCAAATCAGTTCTTTAACCAAAATAACTAATGTGAGTCAAGAGGCACCAAAGTCAGAGACCATGTTTAACGGTTTAAAAAAACAACAGAGAAGATTATTCCTTGGCATTTGTGAAGAAAGATCAAAAGAGGGCATCTGGGTGGCTCAGTTGGTTAAGCATCTGCCTTCAGCTCAGGACATGATCCCAGGACCCTGGGATCGAGTGCCGCATCAGTCTCCCTGCTCGGCAGGGAGTCTGATTCTCCCTCTCCCTCTCTCCCTTCCCCCTGCTCATGCTCTCTCTCTCTCTCAAATAAATAAATAAAATCTTGAAAAAAAAAATCAGAAGATATGAAAAAGGACACACTCACAAATTTGCTCTAATAACTACATGGTTCTAAAAGAACTTTTGGGAAGGACATGGGCAGGAGGGGAACCTGAGCCCATGCCCCTGTGGACACAGGGAGCTCATGTTTGATTGACAGTGTCTGGGCCAAGAAGGGGTGGGAGCGGGAGGTCAATGTGAGAAATGCTCTCCCCTCAGTTTCTCAGACATGAAGAGGTGGAGGAGAGTGCCTGAGAACCCTCTAACAGATGATGTATGAGACCGTCCCAAGACTGTACAGTACCTTGCCGCCTTCTGTGTCCTGATTCCCACTTTCTCGCCCTTTCTGCCATATTGCTCAGTGTTGTGGAGTGTTGCAGGGTCTGCTTCGTAACCATGAGCAAAAGATGAGCAAGCCATAAACCAGCTACAGCAAATATCTGTCAGTAGATATACTGAGGTACTTTACAAACTATTCTAAGACTAGATTGATTTAATATAAAAATCTAGAAGGAAAATTTAAATACTATATAATTAAAGAAAACTTAGCCAGTGGAGGCATTTCAGGGTTTGTCCATCATGGAGCTATAGATTTATAGGAGTTAAGTTGAAGAAGGGGCCTAAGATTTATCAAGTCCAACTAACTTCTGCCATAGGTGAAAACACTGTGACAGAGAGACAGACAGACAAACAGACAGAAGGAAGGAAGGAGAGACTGACTTGTCTGAGGTTTCACAGTTAGTGGCAAAAAAAGAGAAATGCTGGGAGCCAGCCCATCCCACTGTCCAAGTGAAAACCACACATTTATATGCAAAGATTGGTTTAAGATTTGAGGGGGAAATTGTGCTCTGAAATTCTCTTCTTTTCTTTCCACAATGCAGACATTTGAGCCCTGGGCCTGAGAAAAGTGTAACATGCCACCTCACATGCTCACTGCTGTGTTGGCTGTATGATGAGCTAGCTGGGACCAGGGCCCCATTTTCTTAATAGGAGGGGCTGTACCCAAGTTAGTTCCCCAGAGCACGACTGACTTCCCATAGTGCTGGGCAGCTGTCATCCTGTATACAGTTAGCATGCGGACACCTTCTCTAGAAAAGCTATTCTCACATTCACTCTATATGAAGGCCGAGCACCAGAAGAATCTGCTCTCTCTCCTGCAATGCAATCCCATGCTGCGGGTGTTACTGGCACCGTGCCTGGCCTTAGCGTGGCTCTCCATGGGGAAATGGGAGGAGAAAGAGATTCTCTCTGCATTTTCTTCTTTTGCTGATCTGGGCTCCTGAAGTTTCCTCTTCCTAAATAGAGTTTTTTGTTTAACCTGTGATATAGGATACAGGGAATCCTCCAGAGAGAGCCCTGGGCACCAATGCTGATGAAGCTACCTAGTATAATGAACACTAACAAACACCTAATCAACAGTGTCTCAAAATGTCTTAATAAAATAATCACGTGACCAAAGAGGGTCAAAGAGGGACCACCTAGAATAAGCTATAATGCTCAGAGATGGCAAAATGTCAGAGACTCAATGATCATAGACGCCTGTGGGCTCAGAGGCAAAGGAAAATTCTTTCTACCATTTTTTAAAAAGGATTTATTTATTTATTTGAGAGAAAGAGTGAGGAAGGAGCAGAGGGGAAGGGAGAGGGAGAGAGAGACTCCAATGCCGACTCCCCAGTGACAAGCCCGGAGCCTGATGCAGTGCTCGATCCCAGGACCCTGAGATTGTGACCTGGTTCAAAATCCAGAGTCAGACACTCAACCGACTGAGCTGCCCAGGTGCCCCTCTTTCTAGCATTTTAAATCATTGATTCTTCCATCAATTTCAAAAAAATCTAAACTTATTTCTGAAGAATGGGTGCCTGGCTGGCTCAGTCGGTAGAGCATGAAACTCTTGATCTCGGGGCTGTGAGTTTGACCCCATGTTGGGTGTAGAGATTACTTGGAGAAAAATTTAACCATTTGCAAAGAATTCTTGCTAATTAATAGTCAGTAACTTTCCAATAAAGCATTCCATTAGAAAAATAAACTTATTTATGGAGAGTGTATAAAAACATGTTACAGTGGACATCTGCCTACCTGTATTCCTTTCTCTCCTTTTGGTAACATCACCTCAGTGTTTTGGGGCACACTTCCCTTTTCCTATTGCATTCACCCTGGGTGAACTGTCCATCCAGAAAGCCCAGGTGCCCTGGGGACTGGTGGGGGTGGTGAGGAGGAGGGGAGACTAGGACTCCTGCTGGGTCAGTCAGATTCTGTTTGCCTGGAATATGAACATTGAGCAAAAGGACACAAGACTAGAAAGGGTTGCCGCAGAAGAGCCTGTTCCGCTACATAAACTTCCCTTTGATTCTATGTGCTACCCCAGTTCTACTCCATCTCGTTTTTTACTTAAGCCCTTTTGCTTCTTTGTTTCTATGGCTTGCAACCAATGAACCCTTACGAATGCACACAAAAATATTTTTTATTTTAAATTGAAAATCAAAGCAGAAAAATGTCCATATCAATAAAAACACAACTTTGAAAAACTTCTTATATCTGGAGTAAAGACTGCAAAAGAAAGCATTGATGCTGTCAACATCTGTCTTTGAGAAATAGGATCGAGATAATTTTTTCCTCTTCTACATTTTCAATAATGGATATACATTATCTTTTAAAATAACTTTAGGCAGAGGAAAATAATTATATTTAATAAGCCTGATATATTCTTAGATTGAATCCAGTTATTTTAATGTAGCTCTGAAATTAAAGTAGGAACCTTAGTCCTGATTCCTACCAAACCTCTACCAACACTAAAAAAACAGTAGGAAAAAAGCTTAAAAAATAAATGTAAATATTATCTGTTATGCTTCTTCAGCTACTTATATTAATATAACCTTTCAATGCAACAGCATCTAACGACTTTCAAGGGGGAAGGTTTTCCCTGAAGCAGGTGGCCTCACTTCTCTGTCTAGTGCTTATTTATTTATTCATCAAATATTATTCAGTACTTGTTTTGTACCGAATACTAGTCTATTGTGAGAACATGAACCAAACTACAAGCCGGCCAACTTTTTCTATAAAGGGCCAGATAATACACATTTCCGGCTTTTTGCACCAGTTATCTGCCTCAGCCACTCAATGCCGCTGTTGTAGCACAAAGCTCCTACAGACCATACGTCAATTAATGTGTGTGCATGTATTTCAATAAAACTTTCTTTACAAAAAACAGGCAGCAAGCCAGTTTTGGCCTACCGGCAGAGTCCCTGTTCTGCTAGAGCTTGCTTTCAGGTGTGGGAAAGAATACGCATAAATAAGTAAACACATAGAAGAAGACATTTTGAATAACAGTGTTACCAAAAAAAAAAAAAAAAAAAAGAAAGGGATTCTGGCAGACAATGGCAGGGAAATGAGGACTCCGGCTTATCCACGTTTGTGAGGCAGGCAAGTAACAGGAAGCAATAACAGGAAGGAGCTGGCCCCCGGAAAGATCTGGAAAGCTCCAGGCTCCAGGCTGAGCTTCCGGGAAGGGCTTAGAGAGTAACGTCCAGGGCTGGCCCACCAAGAGAGAGCCTGTCGGCCCGGGGCAGGAAGCTGAGGTGTAAGGACACAGGAGACACTTTGTGAGGAGGCAAATACGGGGAAAATGCGGTTGGGACGGTGTTCCTTCCGCTGGGGGGCACGCTTAGCGCTGGCGGCTCAGGGGGCCTCTCTTTCATGGCTGGAGTCAGGCGCTGCGGGGGGAAGGGAGCCCCTCTCAGGGGCCACAGCACATTGTCAGGGAGCACTCGCTGGGGTAGTGCCTGGGGTACCTGAGGGATTCTGCCAGGGGGTACCGGGGCGCTGAGGCGTTTGTAGTCTCCTCTCAAGTCACAGAGGCGGGGAACAGCGGCCTGCTCCCCAGCCCTTCCTCCCCTGACATTCCGGGGAGCTCAGGGTTGCTTCCGGGCTCCTCTTCCCCCACGAGTGAAGGAGCACGTGCTCATGTCTCCGCTTGAACCTCCAACAACTTCGCTGTCCTGGTGAGTTGGGTTGGGATATGTGGAAAGACAGTTTAAAGCCCTCTTTTTTGCTCTCTTCCTTACAATTTCGAACCCGAGGCCTCTGCTCTCTGATTGCTCTTCTCTGAGCGCACCAAGCTTGGCCAGGCTTCTTCAGTGACAAAGGTTTCTCCGGAGTAGGAGCCACCGCTCCTTCCAAAGTGTACCCCCATGTCTACCACTCCTTTCCAAGAGATGAGAGAATACAAGACAGAGGGGAAGAGGACACGGGAACAGACCTTTGTCATGTTAGATGCTGTGTACTTTACATGTATTATCTCCCTTCATCTTCTTTTTTTTATGATTTTATTTATTTATTTGACAGAGAGAGAGCACAAGTAGGGGAAACAGCAGCAGAGGGAGAGGGAGAAGCAGGTTCCCCGCCGAGCAGGGAGCACCATGCAGGGCTCAGGGCTCAGTCCCAGGACCCTGGGATCATGACCTGAGCCGAAGGCAGTCGCTTAACCATCTGAGCCACCCAGGCGCCCCTATCTCCCTTAATCTTGACTACTTACAAGATAAGTAGTATCCCCATTTTTTTTCAGATGAAGAAACTGAGGCTCAGCAGGTTTTAATAACTAGCACAAAGTCATGAAACTACTGAGTACAGAACCAAGATTTGAACTGAGTTCTTACCAAATTCTGGGCTATTACAACCACAGAAAATACTATGTGCTTGACATTATATGATCCCACTAATTCTTTTTTTTTTTTTTAAGATTTTATTTATTTATTAGAGAGAGAGAGAGGCAGAGAGAGGGCATGAGCAGGGTGAAGGGGCAGAGCAAGAGGCAGAAGGAGAAACAGACTCCTCACTGAGCAGGGAGCCCCACCCAGGGCTTGATCCCAGGACCCCAAAATTATGACCTGAGTGGAAGGCAGACACTTAACCGACCAAACCACCGAGGCACCCCCCGCCCCACTAATTCTTTTAAGATTTTATTTATTTATTAGAGAGAGAGGCAGAGAGAGAGCATGAGCAGGGGGAAGGGGCAGAGGAAGAGGCAGAAGGAGAAGCAGACTCCTCACTGAGCAGGGAGCCCTGCTCGGGGCTCGATCCCAGGACCCCGAAATTATGACCTGAGTGGAAGGCAGACGCTTAACTGCCGAACCACCCAGGCACCCCCCGCCCCACTAATTCTTTTAAAAACCATGAGGCTTGATGAAGATTAGTAATTTCCCCTGAGGTCCAATAGTTGGGCAGAAAGTTGTCTCCTGCCTGTGTTACACACACACAAGTGCACACACACACGCACACACACTCACAAACATACCACACACTGTAATAATAATTTTAAAAATTCATCTGCTGCTACTTGTATTGTTGTTTTGCTAATAGTCTCACAAATATATATTGTCTGCAACTTGATTTTGGATTCTTTGTTTATGACCTTAGATAAAAAGAGTAGGTAACCATGAAATTCTCATTAGATAAATGACTAACAAAATTTTAATCGGTTTGCAAATACTAAATAGAAGATAGACTTCAAATAATGGTTCTTTTCCTATATAAATAAGGCTGTTAAATTTGCACGTAATAAGTTGTAAGTATATTTTAATTTGGTTGTGAATTTAGTTTTATTGGATGATTTGATTTAGAGGAAAATATTTCATGCCTTTGACAGAGAATAAACCTTCTACACAATAGACAATTTGAAGCCTCACTAACCTTATGAGATGCGTCATAAAAGCATAGAAATGATTGAGATGCTTCCCTGGTAGCATTTTTCGTTTGAAGGCAGCAAGTGTAGCAGTTAAGAATGGCCTCAAAAGTCATAACGTCTAGGTTTGATTCTTGGCTCCTTCATTTATGATATAATGTACATTTGGTTCTGTACCATGAAGTAAATTATTTAATATCTCTGTGCCCCAGTTTTTCATCTGTAAAATTGTACCAATTTGATAGGATTGTTGTGATTAACCAAGATGATGGTGTAGAAAAAAGCCACAGGACTGTGCTTGGCACTATGTGAGACCTCAGTAAGTAGTTGCTGTTTTTACTCCCATACCGTTTTCTAGGGGAAGGTGGATATGAAGAATGTTAGCATATACGCTTGGAAGGCAGCGTTATGACTGAAATGCTCTGACATGCTCAAGGGCTATGTGAATTCCCATTCAGGGTAAGTGTCTGTGGAAGTTCCCAAATCCATTTGAATTTGGAATGGTTCGGGTGCGTGCCTTTGAATGCCTCTAGGAAAATGTTCCACAGAATACCAGGAATTCCAGCCTAAAACATAGTCATTTTCCATAGAAACTAAGATTGTGTGGAAGGTGCTAGATTAACTTGAAGAGTAGTTAAAAAGGGTTTCTGTTGCCAAAGAATGAGTAGAAAATACACACCACGATCAGAAATGTCTAGAAATTTTTAGGACTCTTAGCATGGAAAGAGACAGTAATGCTATTTTGATAATAACATCTCTATATTTCACCATCAGATCCAATTCATAGTGTTCAAACCTCCCACTTTTTTTCAGTGTACCATGTGTTCTAAGTATAGATGAGAGAATGTGTGCTCTCTCACAACTTCTCTGTGATAACATCTTAGTTCAGACTTATGCTGGACTTGAAGAGAGGAACTCGTGTTCTATTTAGATCAGAGGTCACTGTCACCTGCCAGGAGGAAGGGCACCACTACACCATCGGTGGCCACAACACAGGAGGTGGAGGCTCTTGATGAATATAAGCTTCTCAGCCTTCTTTCGGAGCAGAGCCATGACTAGGCCTCAGGGAATATAATGAACCTCTTGAAATGTGTGTAAAACTGTACATAACTGAGTAAGGCAGGAATTATATAAGGTGACAAATGAAGTGAATGCCTCAAATTTAGGCCAGCTTCTCCCATGTCTAGAGTCTAGAGGTGGAGTTCAAAGTTGTCCCGAAACAGTTTTTTCTATTTGGTGGCAAATCCCTTGAGTGGGATCCCTTAGTGACTTGAATCCAGGACAAGGCAGGAGGGTGGTAAAGGTGTAATAGGCACATTAAGAACTCTCAGATCTGACACTTACTGAGATTTTGTTCATACAAAGCTAGTCTCAGGGAAGCATGGGTTGATCCACAGATGGAGCTCATCACTCACCAACAGCTATTTCCCAAGTATCAGGAAAGGTTCTCAGTTGCAAGCAACTGAAGCCAATTTGAGTAGACTAAGCAGAAAAAGAAGTTAATAAAAAAACATTCGGTAGCTCATAGAACCACTGAGAATCTTGGAGAACCATGATCAAGTCTAAGCTTCTAGAAAATGCATAAGAAATCATGACACACATACACACACACACACACACTATATATATATATGGTTTTATTTATTTAGTTATTTGAGAGAGAGAGAGAGAGAGAGAGCATGAGTGGGGGAGGGACAGAAGGAGAGGGAGAGAGAATCTCAAGCAGACTCCCCTGACCCTAACATGAGTTTGGATCCCAGGACCCTGGGATCATGACCTGAGCCAAAGACAGACACTTAACAGACTGAGCTGCCCAGGCACCCCAAAAATATTTTTTAAGTATATATATACATATATATATATACACACTATATTTTATAGATTTAACTTTGAAACCATGTGAATATGTTATATAATTATAAAACAAAATAAGAAAATTTAAAATCCATCCTTAAGAACTGAAAATAAAATGAAACAAAGGAACAAAACAGTATGTCAAGTTGGTTGTATAACCACACAGAAGTGGAATTATTTCAGATGGCTTTAATACACCTTAATTTGACTATACAGTACATCACTGGGGGGTATACTCTAAGAACAAAAACAGTCAAACCATGCATAAACTGTTTTCAGTAATTATATCTTTGGTGGTAGTGTTGGTATTTTCTTTAAAAGACTGTTAGGTGTATATTAAACGGGTAATTATACTGATGTTGGAAAATAGGATTTCAGATGTGGGGATAAAAGATAAAAACACAAGATTGGAAAGGTTAAGTAAAATCCCTCTACTTATAAATTTGAATGTGAAATTCCATGATGAGCTCACAATTTATTCTATTCATACATAATTTTGACCACTGAAAAGGCCTAGAAACATTGGGCACTCCTAGAGCCCAGAGTATTACCTCTAAAAACTATTTCCAAAGGAACGTGTTCTCCTTGAGGAAATGGCTGACTTCCAGCCTAGGGCACGAAGGGAATAAAATGAGCCCGAGTCATCCTGTCATATCAGAAACTGAAGAGCTATTAAAAATGATTGTTGTCATATCAAAAGGACTCAGGAGTCAACCTGGAAATGCTCCCGGTGAACAAAGATGAGACAATTTGGGCATTAGTATGAATAATACTTAGAGTGGATTGGAACACATCAAGTATGTTGAAAACCAAACGTTCTTAATGACAAAAGAACCCCTGTGGGGCCAGTCACCTTTGGAAGACGCTCAGGGAACAGCCCATTATTTTGAAAACTGGTAGATAAGAGGACAGCCACAACAAAGTCAGGTATGTATCCTATCTTTCTTGTGTGACATGCACCTCAGGATGAGTTTCTTTTTATAGAAGTATTTGGTAGTACATGAAGAATAACTTCTGGCTCTTGAGCAGTTCTATGTCTCTACCCATGTGTGGGCCATTGTATCCAACCCAGTATGAGCGGGTACATCACAGTTGTCCATCTCTGCATGCATCTGTACAGTTCTGCTTGTATCTTGTTTCTTTTATGTTTGTTCTTGCTATAGCATTTGACTCACCAATATCTTCATAATATTCATAATATCTTTGGCGTGAAGTACGTCCTGCAGTATTATCAACTGCCCTTCATTGTGTCGTGTAGTATTTTTGGCAATATTTCGACCTTGCTGATGTTAAGAGTCCTAGATAGGCTTTCATTTTATTAGCATTCATTTGGTATACGTTTGATTACCCTGTTATTTTGAACTTCTGTGAATCTTCTATGAATTTTATTTTAGCTGTCTTTTGTGATGCAATGTGCAGATTTTGATTTGTTTGCTTTTTTGCCTTTTTTAGCAAAAAGTCACAGTATTTTAGACATTTATTCAAACACTGTAGCAATGGTCCCTGCAAGTGACCACCTAATGTCCAGATCAAAGTTGTACTGCAGAGAGCTCTGTCCCCTCCAGTTCTTCCCTTCAGCATCCTAATCTCGTCTTTTGTAATATCTCACTCATAGCTCTGGTAGTTACAAAATGCGTGGAAACAAAGTCAACGTAGAGTGGTTGGCGTCCACTTTGTTAACAAGGAAAAATGTCTGGTGTCCAAGGAACACACAGGAAGAGCACTGCTTGTCACCAGGGGATGCCAGTCTGCTCACTGCTTCTTTCTGTCCCACCCTCAGCCTTCCATCACCTGGGGCCTGGTAGAGACTTGGTAGAGAGAAAAAGGCCAGGAAGAGACTCCAGGCACAGCAGTGTCCGGCAGTGAAGACTAAGGCTGACCCAACCAATGGACAGAACTCTGCAGTAACAAGCCAGCCTCTCCTTGGGGACGACAGGTAAGGGAGAGAAGGGTTTAGAGAAAGGACCTGGGCTCCATTAAAAGCAGTCCAGCTAAGATGCCTTCTAGAAGCCTTAGCAATGAATCCTGCTCTTAGTCCTGGAGCAACAGGAAATTTTAAATGATTAGGTGGCTATCAGTATAAATTTTGATTAAAACCAGCCCTCAAGGGCAAAAATATCATCTATGTCTGGCTCACAGAGCATCTGACATAGGGTTCAATACCAAAGTTTAAAAACAAGATTGTATTGGGGACTTCTGAAAAGATAAACAAAATAAACATCATTTGGGAGCTAATTGTTCAGATATCTGTCCTTCCGGACCTCCTTTCCTTTCCTGGAAAACTTGGTAATGCAACTTGGACTGGGACCAGATGCGTGCCCTACAGCCATAAGTGTGGGCCATGCTTGTTATCAGAGGCCCCAGGAAAGGAAATAAAAGGGCGAGGGCCTAATCAGTGTGATTTGGACCCGAGGCCCTGAATTTAGCTCCTCCTTGCCTTCACGATGCTAATATAGCTTACTCTAATTGCCCAAAGAATCTCTCTTCCAAAGCCATTTGTCTTCCTCTGATAAAAGCAGATTTTTAAAAATAATTTCGTTTTAATTTTTTCTCGAATACATCTGAACCTCATATTTGAGAAGGAATGGTGTCTGCGGACCTTGAGGAGAGAGGCAATGGTGTGTTCACTCTAATTTATCTACATTTGGCAGCTATGAGCATCCTGAGCGAGGGCTGGAGTCTTGCCACCCCAGCATCTGTACTTTTAGTGACTTGTATACATGTACGCACAGCACACACTTGGACTCTAAGGTATATGTTTTTATCCAGTTATACAGAGTGAAAGAACAAAAGTGAGAAACCAGCAGAAGAGACATGCTGACCAGGCACAGTAATATGATAAGTTCAAAAGATACTTGACATAGTCTATATTAGTTTCAAAAAATTTATCGGTCTGGACCCATCTTATAAGCACATGGGCTGTGGGACATGGAGAACCATTGATTTAAAGGTGCCCAGGAGGACCAGTTTCAGGAAGTCCTTTATCAAAGAAGCAATCCCAGAGAAGTTATGCTTCTGAGTAGAACTTTATTTTTTATTTATTTTATTGTAGAAAGACAGCCAGCGAGAGAGGGAACACAAGCAGGGGGAGTGGGAGAAGAAGAAGCAGGCTCCCAGCAGAGAAGCCTGATGTGGGGTTCGATCCCAGAATGCTGGAATCATACCCTGAGCCGAAGGCAGACACTTAATGACTGCGCCACCCAGGCGCCCCTATTTTATTGTATTTTAAGTAGGCTCCATGCCATACGTGGGACTTGAACTCACGACCCTGAGATCAAGAGTCAGATGCTCTACTGACTAAGCCAGCCAGGTGCCCCTGAGTAGACCTTTATATACTGCTGAAGGTTATCAGGTAGGGGGAACCGTCTTTGGTCACCCCATGTTCAAAATAGTTTCACTGAGACCCATAAACTCTGAAAAGAAGTCCAGATACAAGCTCTGTGGTCACAGTGTAAAGGAGGGCTTCTTTTTTTTTTTTTTTAAGGGACTTAGCAGATGTCATTAAGGTTACTCATCATCTGCCTTAATTTTTATTTTTTATTTTTTAATTTATTTGACAGAGTGAGATAACGAGAGAGGGAACACAAGCAAGGGGAGTGTGAGAGGGAGAAGCAGGCTTCCTGCTGAGCAGGGAGCCCGATACGGGGCTTGATCTCAGAACCCTGGGATCATGACCTGAGCTGAAGGCAGGCGCTTACTGGCTGAGCCACCCAGGCGCCCCAAGGAGGGCTTCTGACTTACATTACTCAACCTTGGCCAAACATGGGGCTCGATACTAAACAACATGGCGGTCCCAGGAATGAAGTAATGGGCAATAGGTGGGGATGGAGAGACACCTGAGCCTTCAGACTGCTCTACCACATGTATGTACAACTAGGTGTGCGGATTAGAATCACCAGCACCACAGTGAGACAGGTTTAGCTAAGATTTGAAACCAAAGCGGTATAAGCTTAGCATATTTAATAAAAGTATTTACAGAGACTGCTTTTGGATATAGCAACATAACCCATTTGACATCTTTCAAAGCTTTCCCCCTCCTGCTCTAAGCTCTCAACAGAGTCTACCAAGTGCTTTTACCCTTGGTCCAGTGCAGAACGACTGGGAGGAGAGGGGGTGAGGAAAGGCTGTAGAAGCAGTTATACCCACAAAATAAAAGCCTCCCCCCTTTCACGTCTTTACTGAGACTGAGTTCATGTAACATGAAATTCACCCATTTAAGTGTATAGTACAGTGGTTTGGGGTATACTCACAGAGTTGTGCTACCATAACCACAATTAAATTTTAGATTTATATCACCCCCAAAACAAACTGCACACATATTAGCAGTCACTCCCCATTGCCCAGCCCCAGACAACCACTAATCTACCTTCTATCACTGGATTGGCCTCTTCTGGACATTTTGTATAAATGGAATCATACATAGTGTGGTCTTCCGTGTTTTACTTCTTTCACTTAGAATGTTACCATGGTTCATCCATATTGTAGCATGGATCCGTACTTCATTCTTTCCCATGATTGCATAATACTCCAGTGTATTAATATACCTTATTTTGTTTCTCCCCACTTATCACACTGGCATAAGTTATATTGCCTGTTTTCCTCAGACAATGGAGAGAGTCCCATTAATCCCTCTTTCCTCCACTGTCTCCAGAGACAGATTCCTTCCAGAAAATATGGCTGCCTGTGTGAATTTGCCGTTTCCCTCTGCCTCCTCTGCTCCTCACAACTAAAAACAGTTCAGGGGTCTCCTGTCAACAGCTATTGCACGTTATTGAGTGTCTTTCATATTCGGGAGTATTCCTCTCTGGCCCTTCCTACCGGAAGCTACTGAGTTTCCTTGCCCCGAGGTTATCTTTTTGTGATACCTTCTCTCCACTTCTTTCCTTGTGATTCTTGATCTCCCTGTCCAGTCTCAGCTATTTTCAGTAGCTCTCGCCTCTACTTTAAAGCCTGGAAAATTTAGGTTCGCCCGGTTTCATTAAAAAAAATTATTAAATAAAATTAAAAAAACAGGCCAATGTGGATTGAAGCTCTACAGTGATTTCTAGGAGCCAAAGGGTAGAATTGTGAATTCATGCCACCACGTGCACCCTACCCTGTTAGTAATAGTCATGGGCTAATAAAGCTGTTTATTTTTATTTATTTATTTATAATTTTTGTTATTCAAAATTTTTTTAAATAATAATTTTTTATTATATTATGTTAGTCACCATACAGTACATCCCTAGTTTTTGATGTAATGTTCCATGATTCATTACTTGCGTATAACACCCAGTGCACCATGCAGTACGTGCCCTCCTTAATACCCATCACCGACCTATCCCATTCCTCCACCCCCCTCCCCTCTGAAGCCCTCAGTTTGTTTCCCAGAGTCCATAGTCTCTCATGGTTCATTCCCCCTTCTGTTTACCCCCCTTCATTCTTCCCTTTCTTCTACCAATCTTCCTATTTCTTATGTTCCATAAATGAGTGAACCCATATGATAATTGTCTTTCTCTGCTTGACTTATTTCACTTAGCATAATCTCCTCCAGTCCCGTCCATGTTGCTGCAAATGTTGTGAAATCATTCTTTTTGATGGCTGTTTAATGTAATAAATAGTGTTATTTATTGAGTGTGTTCTATGAATCAAGCACCACACAAGACTCGTAGATCTTTTATTACTAAAAAGGCTGTGATTTATACATCATTTATTCTTTTTACGTATGAGCAAACTAAGGACCAGAATGGCTAGCCTCAGCTTACAGAGCTAGTATATGGCCCAGAGCCAGGATTCTAACAAATTCTGTGAGATACCATAGCTGTGCTCACCAATTCTGCTATGTTCTCTCTCACCCCCTCCTCAAATCTGTACAGTGAGATTGAGCAGACATCACCAGTCATCCACCCAACTGTTACTTAACCTCCTCAACTCTGTTCTTTGATACCCTGCGTTTTCCTCTGACTAGGAAGGCTGACGATATCAGATACATGCGGACTTGCTCATCCTCCTCTCATAAAGGCTGTGCACGTAACTCTAGTCAAGGGGACTGAGTAGGAATCCGCCGGGGATTGTCTGGGAAAGGTTTTCTTCTTCAACAACCAAAACCATGCAGAGTAGGAAGTACTTCCATTTTCTCAGCCACATTCGTGTCTCCATGTTCGGGACCGTAGCAGCCGCGTGGCAACCACGAGGGGAAGCGTAAGCATGAAGCAGATAAGCTGCCGATGGCATCCAGGAAAGATGCGGAGGGTTTGGACCCTTGATTCGGCTGATGAGCTGCTTGATTAACCGTGGCGCTGCAGGCTGCTTGCTCTTCAGCGCAATCAGGAATGCGATCCTTGCACCAGCTTCTCTTCTATAGCTAGGAGTTATAACATTGTAACATAGAAGAATTTATTTAAATTGTTAGATGTCCTGTGTATCAGATTCCAAGGCAATCATTTTTAATTGCACTTCAGAAAACTGTTAAGACCAGTGATGACTCTGCACTAAATCTTCGCTATTCGCTGTCGTGTAAAACTGAAAGACCGTTTTTGCTTATGCATATCGTTATCATTTTTTACACCACTTTTTGGAGGCATGACTGACATACAAAAAGCTGTGCATATTTCATTTGTGCAGCTTGATGAGTTTGGAGAGAACTGTCCGTCTGTGAGACCATCGCCACAACCAAGCCCATAGACTTACCCATCACCTCCAAAAGTTTCCTTCTGTCCTATGTATGTATGTATGTGTGTATGTATGTATGTGTGTATGTATGTGTGTATGTGTGTATGTATGTATGTGTGTATGTATGTGTGTATGTATGTATGTGTATGTGTGTATGTATGTATGTGTGTATGTGTGTATGTATGTGTGTGTGTATGTGTGTATGTATGTGTGTGTGTATGTGTGTATGTATGTATGTGTGTATTGACAGTATTGTTTTTTCTTTTGCTGTAAGGGCACTTAATGTAAGATCTCCTCTCTTAGTGAATTTTAAGTATCCAATATGGTATTGTTAACTATAGTCTCACTGCATAATCCCAAGTATATGAGGAATTTAAAAGAGTCAAACTGAGGGACACTTGGCTGGCTTAGTCAGTAGAGCATATGACTGGATCTTGGGATCACAAGTTCAAACCCCATGTTGGGGTCACAAGTTCAAACCCCATGTTGGGGGCGCAGCTTACTTTAAGAAAATAAAAAATAAAAGAGTCAAACTAACCAAAACAGGGACTGGAATAATAGTTCCCAGAGCTGGAAGGATAGGAAAATGGGGAGCCATCAGCCAAAGGAGGCAGAGTTTCAGTTATGCAAGATGAATCCGTTCCAGAGATCTGCACACCATTATTTTTTGTAGAATCTTTTTTTTTTTTTTTTTTTTTGGCTGTTATAATTCTCCTTAAAATCTTACTCAGTGATCCCTCTGGTTTTTACTGCTTCGTGCCATTCCATTTGTAAACTAGGAGAGTCTTTGTCTCCTGACTGGTCTGTTGATGACTGCATGTTTGGTCTATATGCACTCCTCTTCCAGTGTTCCTGGAAACAGATGTTGTTGCCTATGCTTTCCGAGATGTAATCAATGAAACAGGATTGGAATAAAAAATAAAACATTTCTGGTTTCAAATTTATTTTAAACATCCAACCCAGATGTTCCAGCTGATCCAAATGTCATTAAATGGACGAGTTCACTTTTCTATCATTCAGTAAGATGCTTAGCTTAGCTTTATGAAATGGTGTAAAACAAAGGTATTTTACAAGTACTCAAATCATTATTTGGCTAGCTCACTTTTTTTTTTTTTTTTTGAGATAGCTGCTCTGTAAATAATTCTCTAAAACTTTTTTCTTTGTCCTAGTGTACAAAGTCCCATGGCTGCCCTGGCCTGATCTAAAGTACTTTGAGAATAATAGAGAAATTGGGTTAATATAAATAGTTGACATTCGTTTCATCTATTTTACAAATAAATTAAAAGAATATTTTAACTGCTGACAGATTAAGAAAAACTGTAAAATAGGTGTTAATTCTTCAGTCTACCTCTAGTTGGATCAAACTTTCTAGTAACCATTCAAACCTAGTTTACTCAAAATGTTACAGGATTATTGAGCTTTTAATTTATAAAATCCTACTTTTACTGTATTCTTATTGAAGTTATACACAGGGCAAAATGTATACATTTTAAGTGTACAGCTTGATGGATTTTAAGATAAATATACACACCCAGCAACCCAGCATTCACATCAAGATGTAGAACAAGTCCTGCTGTCCAGGACATTGCCTCGTGCCCCTTACCGCTGCTACCTCCGAGCGCACCGTTATTCGGACACGTGTATCACAGAGTAAGTAGTTTTACTTCTTCCTGAACCTCACGGAAATGGAATCATACAATCTACACACTTATTTCTGTGAGGTTCACCTCTGTTGCTTGTAGAAATGCACGTTATTGCATGTTCATGTTCATACGTGTTACTGCACTGTAGTACTTTGTTTTTATTCTTGTTAGGCATTGAATATATACACAGCCATTTATTGTTTTCATTGGGCTTTTTTCATGGACATGTGGGGATTCTAGTTTTTGCCCATTACGAATAAAGCTGTTTGGAACATTCTTGTATATGTCTTTTGATCTCCTTTGATATAAATATAGTCATCCCAGCTCCCTTATTTTTGTTATTTTCATGGTATATTCTTTTCTACCCTTTTACTTTTCATCTCTTTCTCCCTAAATATTTAAAGTTCCCCTCCATTCCCAACTCTCAGAGTTTTTCTTACGAATGTGTGTTTCATGTTGTCAAACACTTTTTGGTGTCAATTGATATAATCCTGTGATTTTTCTTCTCTGGCCTTTTGATGTGGTAAGTTACATTGATTGACTTTCAAATGTTGAACCCAGGCTTGCATATCTGGAGTAACTTCTGCTTGGTCATGGCATATAATTCTTTTTATATATTGTTGGATTCAATAGGTTAATATTTTGTTGGCGAACTTTACATCTAAGTTTATAAGAGATATTGGCCTATAGATTTCTTTTATTATACTGTCTTTGTCTGGTTTTGGTATCAGAAATACTGGCCTCATAAAATGAGTTTGGAAGTTTTCCTCTTCTATTTTCTGGAAGACATTGTGTAAAATAGGTGTTAATTCTTCAAATGTTCGCTGGAATTCTCTAGTGAAACCCTCTGGGGCTGAAGATTCCTTTCCTGAGAGCTTTTAAAAAATATTACTTCATTTTTTATGATTCTAGGACTTTTCAGGTTATATATTTCATGTTGGTTGAGTTTTAGACTTTGTGTTTTTTAGAACTTTGTCCATTTCTCTTTGAGATGTTGAATTTGTGAGCATTTGTTTGTGGTATTGCCTTGGCACGTTTTAATGGCTGAGGATCGGTGGTAATATCCTTGGTTTCAATCCTGATATTGGTGACTTGTGTCTTCTTTCGTTTTAGATTGTCATCTTGATAAAAGTTTATCAATTTATTGACTTTTTTTTTTTAAAGAACCAGCGTTTTGTTTATTTTCTTTATTGCTGTCCTGTTTTCAATGTAAATAATGTCTGCGCTTAACTTTATTACATCCTTCCTTTTCTTTGCTTTGGATTTATTTTGCTCTTTTTCTTCTTTACTGAGGTGGGAACTCTTACTGTTTGAGACCTTCCCTCCATTCTTTTAGAAGCAACTAGTGCTATAAGCTTTCCTTTTGGTGGTGTTTGAGCTGCACCTCATGTATTTCCGAATTTCCATTGTGATTGCTTCTTTCACTAATGGGCTGTTTACTACTGTGTTGCTTAATTATCAAGATTTGGACACTTTCTAGTTATCTTTCTGTCCTCAAGTTTCATTTTAATTTCATCATCGTCCAGAAATATACTCTGCATGATTCCAACCTATTGAAATCATAATTGTAGAATTTTTAAGGTTGTGAAAAATACTTTAAAATAATTTTGTGCAACCCGTCATCTTAAAATTGAGGGACCCCACTTTTGTAATTAAAACAACAGAGATAATAACATAGAGGCTAGAATAGAGGTTAAGTCAGTTTTTGAAAGGCTCACTGAATGGATCAAGTTGGAATCAGATCCAGAAAGCAAATTTCCTGAATCTTTGGCTAAAACACTTTCCATAACCCCATGCTTCATCTTCTCACTGGTTGAACTCACTCATTGGCTCCTTTGCTAATTCTAGTCTCTTGACCAAGCTGTATGTGATTAATTCAGCCTTTTCTACCATACCTTTTCTTTCATATCCTATTGTAGATTTTGTAATTACCATGCAGGTTAACTCTTAGTTATTATTATTTTTTTTATTTTTAAACTTAATCATATGTATCCTGTGTTTTTTTTGAGAAGGACTGGCCTCAGGTGTTTTAAGTCTTTTGTTTCTCCTTTAGTATTGAGTTTAGTGCTGGGCAGATAGCACTCCATATGTATGTATGTATTAATTAAATCCTCATGCTATTTTTTTCATTTTTCAAATCAAACAACTTTTAAGTTTAATTCACAGCTAAGAATTTACAGGTAAGATTTTTGTTAAAATTTTGGATCAGAAGTAACTCTTAAAAGTTCTTAAGTTGAGGGGCACCTGGGTGGCTCAGTCGGTTAAGCATCTGACTCTTGATTTCGGCTCAGGTCATGATCTCAGGGTCACGAGACTGAGCATCCCCATGGGGCTCTGTGCTCAGTGGGGAATCTGCTTGAGATTCTCTCCCTCTCTCTCTCTCCCTGCTCCTTCCCCACCCTACCCACACATGCTCCCTCTAACAACAACAACAAAAATTTCTTAACTTGAATGTAGATGAACATAATTTGCTTATTTTCCCAGTTATTCTGTAAGTTATCAGTAGGAAGGGATGCAGTAAAAGAAAGTAAATATAGTAATATAAATACTAATGTATCAAAAGAAATTTATTCTGAACATAAGACACTAAGTAACATCTTAAATTGATCATACAAATATAATAAAAAGTATTATATACTACTACTATTAGTACTACTAGCTAACATTTATTGACTGTTTTCAATGTGTCAGTAATTATTTTAAAATTCGAACAACCCTAGTAAGAATATCATAAGATATTACAACAGTTTTATAATTTGGGTATCGCTATATGTATTCTGTGTTTAATGAGGATTTCACTTTGAGCACAGGCTGTCTATAATCCTATCTGGAATATACGACAAACTGGTTATATGGGCCAACACAATTCTATTTTAACAGAGGTTGAAATGTATTCTGAGAGAAAGAATTTTCTTTTTTTTTTTTTTGTCAGAGAGAGAGAGAGAGAGCACAAGCAGGGGGAGCAGCAGGCAGAGGGAGAAGCAGGCTCCCCGCTGAGCAAAGATACCTATGCTATGCGGGACTCAATCCCAGGACCCTGGGATCATGACCTGAGCTGAAGGCTGACGCTTAACCAACTGAGACACCCCCGCGTCCCTGAGAAGAATTGTCTAAGGGAAGGAGAAGCCAGGCATACAGAGATGAACCTGTAGTAGATACAGTTGACCTTTAAACAACATAGGTTTGAACCGAGCAGGTTCACTTATAACAGATTTTTTTTTTTTAGTAAAAATAGGTACAGTCCTACAAATGTATTTCCTCTTCCTTATGATTTCCTAATGATATTTTCTTTTCTGTAGCCTACTTTATTATAAGAACACAGTATATACTACATAAAATATACAAAATATGTATTAATTGAAGCTTCTGGTCAACAGTAGGCTATTAGTAGTTAAGTTTTTAGGGAGTCAAAAATTATATGTGGATTTTTTGACCACACGGGGTTAGCACCATAACTCTATCCTCCGTATTCTTCAAGGGTCAACTATAGTTAGTTAGAAGAGGAAAAGGAATTCTGAATATAATATGAGATTCATCACTTAACACTAACTTCTAATACAGCCTCTGTTGAAGCCTTAGTCTTACAGAGAGCAGGGGTCTGTAAATTAGAAAGAGAACGGGGGGAGAGGGGAACAAGGAAGGAAAAGGGAGAAAGGAAAGAAAGAGAGAAAGAAAGAGCTCTGTTACTGGCACACAAAAGCACCATGTTTGGAGGAACTCTCAGAGTACTGCCCCAGAGGATACATCACCACAGATCACCAAGCAACTTTGAGCCCCTGAGTACGGTTGTCTGGGATGGCACCTTGGGGGAGCAGCGGAGGTATCTGCTGGGACCAGAGATTGAGTGGTAGCAGGGACAGTAAGCACGAGGGACTTACTAACCCGGGTAGGTTCACAATGTGGCTGAGGTGCCCAGTGTAGACAGAAGCAAGACTGGCACCCAGAGGAGCAGTAGGGCACCTTGGAGAGCCTCAGTGTCCATGGAGCAAGGCAGTATCCAGAAGGAGCAACTTGGTATGTGAATCCCTTAAGGATTTCTGGAAACACTTAGAGAGAGGTGTATAGGATACTGAGGTTATAAAATTTGCAGGTAGGGAAAAAGCCAGTGAAATTTGAGTGATTCTTAATGAAATTTCATTTGTGCCCAAAATGGCATAGAAAAAAAAGTTGGTGAAGCCGACTTCTATCCATAGAAGAGAAAACTGACTTGCTCTAAATCATCACAGTCAGTGAGTAGAAGAGCCAGAATTGGGATCCAGTCTGTCTCACTCTGAAGACCAGGCTCCTTCCACTTGGTCCAGTCTCCTCAAACAATTAATTTAGTGTTTATTGAGCACCTGTTAAGAGCAGAATAACATATTAAACTCTGTAAGAAAAGTCCTAGTCTTTGAGAAACGAATGATCTGCCCTGTGGTTTTGAAGATTTATTTGCGGTCCTAAATGGGAACACATGGACAGAGTAGAATGGGTTACTTCTAATAGTGCCTTCAGAGCATAGGTTTCTATATTTACAGATATCTTGGTGATCCAGAGATTCAACTTTATCACTGCGATTCATAGAAAAAAATTTTTTTAATAGCCATAGCAATCTGGACAGTATGCAAAAAACAGTTGTTATTTTGTTCAGAATAACCTGTAATTGTGATCAACAAGTCTCTGTTTATTAAAACAACTCTTCTTCAAAGTGTTAATATCATTTCATAGCAAAATGCAAATCATTCCATGACTTATAAATGTGGTACTGCCTTTAAAGTTAAATTAAAACTAAAGTTTAAATTTAACTAAAGTTAAATTAAATATATAGCCTTTAAGATATGTTAACTCTCTATTTAATATGCAAATGAGCACCAAATATTACTGATTCCATAAATTTTTCTTGGACCTCCAATTCTACATCTGTAAAGCCTGGATGTGGAGTTGGATATTTTAATGGTTCCCATGAAACTATGAGTCAAACATACAGATTAGTTCCAGATTTCATGATGTTTTCTGGGACTTTTTCTGGCCTGAAGCAATCTCCTCTTTCTGTTTCAACCTCAGCATTTCTTCCAAGGATTTTAAGTAAGAGGCTTAAATAAGCAAGAATTTGCCTTTGTAGTTACACCTAAACCAAGATGTGATCACTTGCAAAATGTAAACCATGGATAGTCTAAAAATCATTTTTTTCAGAAAGTCCCTCCCCCAAATATTTTCCTGTGGCCCTCATTTGATCTTGTAAATACATTAATATGCAGACTTATCTTATTCACTTTAATAGCTACATATCATTCCATTGTATGAATAAATAATAATTTATTTAACTAGCCTTTTACTAATGGATTTTAAGACATTCTCAGTGTTGTTGGTGTTTTTTTAATAAATAATACTGCAAGAAATATGCATGTACATATTCCTTAAAACATCTGTATGAATATATCTGTTGAAAATTCCTAGAAGTGGATTTGCTGGGTCAATGATCATGAGCATGTTAAGTATGGCTAGATACTACCAAATTTTGTTCCTGTCAGTAGTAGACAAGAATTCCTGTTCCTGGGGCGCCTGGGTGGCACAGCGGTTAAGCGTCTGCCTTCCGCTCAGGGCGTGATCCCGGTGTTGTGGGATCGAGCCCCATGTCAGGCTCCTCCGCTGTGAGCCTGCTTCTTCCTCTCCCACTCCCCCTGCTTGTGTTCCCTCTCTCGCTGGCTGTCTCTAACTCTGTCAAATAAATAAATAAAATCTTAAAAAAAAAAAAAAAAGAATTCCTGTTCCCCCTCAACCTCACTAATGCTGTAAACTATCTATTTGATGCTTACAAATTTGATTGGGTTAAAATGGTTTCTCATTTTAATGACCATTTTTAAGATTATGAATGAGCATCTTTTCTTATGTTTTAAGACTTTTTTTTATGTTCTTTCTTCCAGTTTGTATTGAATTCTTTTATGACTTGGTTTGTTAAAGATTTTCATATATTTAGAAAATAAACTTTAGTCTGTCATATATTGCAAATGTTCTTTCAGTTTCTGTCATTTGTGTTTGATTTTGTTTATGTTTTTTTTCCCCCTGAGCAGAATTTAAAAATTTTACATGGACACACTCATCTATCCTTTTCTTCATGGTTTATTGAGTTTTGTATTTGTCCTTTAAAAGTCCTATTTTTTCCCAAAATTATAAATAATTCTCTTGTTATGCTTAAAGCTTTGATCCCCCTGTAATTTATTTTTGTGAAAAGAGTGAGGGAAAGGCACAGTTATATTTATTTTCCAGATGGCTGACCATTATCCCATTTTTGTTCATTAAATCATCTATCTTTTCTCTATTTTGAAATGCCATTTTTATCATATACTTATACTCAGGTCTATTTATCAGTATTTTATTTAATGGATTAAATTTGGGGGTATCTAAAATCAACTACTTTTCTGAGATTCTCTTCGAATCAGGGATCAGAGTGAAATAGCCACTCCCTAAAATGATACACTTATTTATCCACTTATTATTTTAAATTATTTCACATCTAAGTCGTAATTTTACAGTGTCCCGGAGCAGCCGAAAGAAAAAGAAAGAAAGAAAAAGAAAAGAAACTCTAATACTTCTGATTTTTATAAATAATAAGGAAGAACTAGAGAGCCAGGAATATGTTCCCTTAAACTACCAGGATGATTAACTGGCTGGCCAGTGAAGAGATAGTAAATCTTCAGCTGATAATTAAATATTGTGCTTTGTGAAGAAGTAAACTAATTCATCCAAGGGGGCTTTAGTTTTTATTGTTTTTGTTGGTAGTACAGCATTGGATCTCAACTTTTAACTATGGCTCATTCATTTATAGTAGATTTAGAGCACCAGGTAGAATTCGTAGGAAAAATGTAATAGACTGGTAGCATATTAGCATCCTCGTGCTCAGCTACCGTACCTACTTGGAATTTTTTTTCTTAAAATTATTTCAATTCTTTCTACATACAGGTAGGAAGAAAAACAGAGTAAACCCCCATTCACCCATCACCCAAATTTAACAATTATCAATTTTCTTTACGTTTTTTTCTTTTTACTGAAGTATTTTAGAGCATTTGACTCCTACATACTTCAACATGCATTTCTAAAATAATGGGTATTAGCTAGCATAACCAGTAAGCCATTATCCCACCTAACGAAATGAATGAGAATTCTCAAACCCATTTCAGAATCAAAGAATCCAATTGTCTCAGAAAAGTTTTGTGCTTTTTTTTTACAATTCATTTGTTCTAATCAGGAGCCACACAAGTACCACTCACTGCATTTGATTGCAGGGTCTCTTGAGATTCTCAAGTTCAGTTTCTCACCGCTCCCACCCAGTTTTGTTTTTTTTTTTCCCTTCATACCATTAACTTGTTGGATAAATCAAGTTAGTGTCTGTTTGGACTCTTGCTTCTCAAAATATAGTCTACTGATCAGTATCCTGGCATCACCTATGAGCTTATCTGAAATGTAGAATTTGAGGTCCCACCCCAGACCTGCTGAATCAGAAGCTGTATTTTAACAAGCTCCCCAGGTGAGCTGTAGACCTACTAAAGGTGAGAAGCACTGCCCAAGAATGGCTTTCGTTCTGTATTTGTCCTTTTCATCCTTGTGGAGGTCATTTACTGTTTCTCTGTTCCCATACTTCCGGTAACTGGAAGATATCTCTGTACCACTCTTATCTCTATTATCAGTGCTTTGGCTGGATGCTTGGTTCCTGGACCTGTTCGGAACTATAGTTGTATTAGTTGCATTATTACCTCCATGTTCTGTTTTGTTCCTTACCCAATTATGTTTTATGCGTCTCTTAACATCATGCTTGCTCAATCATTAAGTTTGTCTTCTTTACCCCTTCTCCCTGTTTACCCACTGATTGTAGAAACCTAATGGGGACCGGAGGGTAATATCTATCTCAACATATCGAATCTGATGGTACCAGGACCCAAATAGTGCCTGCTTGTCCAGAAGAATGCTTACATTGTTTCAAGGTTTCAAGAAACCGCTTACCCTCCTGTGAGGTATATAAGCTTCCCCTAGACTCAACAGGGCCAGACAGCTTTGGGAATGATCCTTTGCCTTCTCGTTGGGCTGCCCTTCTGATAATAAGGCTTCAAAACCGGTGTCTTGGACGTTGGCTTACTGTGCGTCAGGTGCACGGACAAGTTTGAGTTTGGTCACAGCAGTTCTCACCATTGACTGCAAAGGCTCGCTTGCTGGTTTCCTGTGTTTCTTCCATAGGCCCGGGCCCCATCATCTGCATGTTATATTGTGCTGATATAATGTTAAGCCAGGTTTAAAAGGCAATACAAAGATATTATACCTTCTTACCCTGTCAGCTCTGGGTTTTAAAATCTTGACGAAAATACTCAGATAAAACCCTGAGAGTTCAGAAATCCGTCTGTCTCAATACATGGTAAGGTTGTATCACACTGGACCTTAGAAAAACAACAATAAAACGTATTTGGTTTATAAGAACAATCCCTCATTATATAATTTAACTACAGTACACAGAGTGTAATTATATATAGCAATGTATTCATGTAAATTTGAGCTTATTTATTACTTTAGTAATCCCTCTCCTCACCGATATGATGGGGAAAATCATTAGTTAGCTTGTATGAGCAGGAAATTGTCTATTTGGTCCTGATATAGATTTTTTCTTTTACTGATCTTCAAATGTTGCCCTTTCTCTTCTCTGCTTATCTTTTTTTTAAAAATTCTTTTATTTTAGGTTCCACTCCAATATGGTTGCATTCTTATTTTAGAGCTTTTTCTCTCCCTCACTCTCTGCTTACAACCTTGCTCAAAATTCCTTTAAGTATTGTAGTAGGCTGACTACTAACCTCCCAAAGATGTCTACATCTTAGTTCCCAGAGCCTGAAACTATGTGACCTGACGTGGTACAAGGGATTTTGAGATGCGATTTAGAATTTTAAGATGGGAAGATTATCCTGGATTATCTGGGTGGGATCAATATAATCACAAGGGTCCTTAGAAGAACAAAGCAGAAGGATCAGAATCAGAGAGAGGACAGAAGCAGAGGTTGTGCTATGTGATTTGAAGGTGGACTAAGGGGCCACAGACCAAGGAATATAGGTGGCCTCTAGAAGTTGGAAAAGGTGAGAAAACAGACTCCCCCTAGAGCTTCCAGAAGGAATTCAGGCCTGCTGACACCTTGATTTTAGCCCACTGAAACTGTTTGCAGAATTCTGACCTTCAGAATACTAAAATAACAAATTCATGTTAGTTTAAGCCACTGACTTGATAGCAAGAGTGAGAAACTAATACAAGTATAAAGCTTTCATCGGTTTACTAGTTTAAGCTCCTAAGGTTTCTCTCAAAAAATAAATAAAAAGTATAGTTAAATAGTAAGTAAAATAGTGAGAAGGAATGTCTCATAACAGATATTAAATGTTTCATAAAGATATAATAATGAAAAAATTATGTTGTTTAAACAAGTCTGGACAGATGTAAATGAAATAGCATAGAATAAGAAACTGTGTGTATACATATTAACTTTATGATAAAGACAATGTCCGTTAACCCTAAATGACCCGCCATGTTCTTCTCTGAATAGGCCATCTTGTTCCTTGGTCTGTGGTATACCCTCTACTTGTTCTTCTTGTTCTATTTATTCTACTTGTTGCCTGTCTAACCTCTGTTCATCGTTAGGAATAACTTGGTTATTACCCCTTTCAAAAACCTTTTAATGAATGTCCCCGATACAGATTGGGTCTTCCTTCTTAATTCTGCTGTGGCATAAGTTTGTTTTGTAACATGGTAACAAGCAATCCCTAAATATTAGCAGGTTAACACAATACAAGAATGTTTCTGTTCACACAAAATTCACTGCAGCGCCTGGCCAACTCTTCAAAGCTGTTGCCCTCCGTACTGTGAATGAGTGATGTACTCAGCTTCAGTCTCTTGGCCCTGCCACCTCAGTTCAAGATCTTCCTCCATAAGTGGCACAAGGAGGGTGAAATAGGACAATCACGCTTTTCACTGCTTCAGCCCAAAAGCGCTGGGTTACTTTCATTCACATTTCATCTGCTTGAACTCTTCACATAGCCCCACCCAGCAACAAGGGACTGATGTGTACACTTCTCTGTGTGCCCAGAAAGGAAGGAGGGCTGGATGTTGGTGCACCACAGTGATGCCCACTACACATACTGAGCTTAGCATCACTGATTAGAGAGAAGGTGGGAAAATACCGACATGATTACATTTTTTTTGCAATTCTGTTGAATATTCTGCCTTGTTAGGATCAACCTAGCACAGGAGTTGGAGAATGAGCCTAGGAGTCCAGTTAGATCTGATTTCATTCCGAGCCCCACCACTTAACTTGCTGTATGACCATGAAAAGTTACCTCATGATTCTGAGTCTCGGTCCTGCATCACTCAATGAGCTTAACAATACCTCTCTAACAGTATTGTTGTAAAGATTACATTACTTAATGTATGTAAAGTTTCTAGCATTCTACTTGGCATACGGTAAGCAGTAAATAAAAAATACCCTTTATTATTATGTGAGTCTTTGAACCAACATCCCTCAAGAACCCTATTTTATTCTCCCGTTCCTTCCTAAATTTAAATCTCTTTCTCCTTTTTTGACTCATCTTTAATTGGGAATCAAAATTATCTCCCCTAAGTTAAAAATAAAACCAAACCAATCAAAGCAAACTAGAACGTCTGACCCTCAAGCTCATTGGCCCTTTAAACTATTTTTGCATTTCTCTCTTTCTTGTCACCAGACTCCACAAATGTTCTGTTTTTTGAGGTAGTGTTTTTCTTCCATGGCTTCTACTTTCCAATTTCCCATTTACTACTCAACCCCCCACCATCTTCCTTTTCTCTTCCTATTTCCTGAAGCCATTCTCTTGCAGATGATAGGCAGCCTCATCAGGACCAAGTTATGAAACTTCACCAGCATTTTGCATTGCAGGTCTTCCCTCTGGCTTGGCATTCGCATTTCCTTGGCCTCTTGATGACAGTGCACAACCTCACACCTCTTTCCCTTCTCATCATTCCCAAACCTCCCTTCCCGACGCTCCTCTTTCTGTCCCTTGTAGGGGCATCTTCCAGAAGGTTCACATCTTGATTCTCTTCTGCTCTTTCACATGCTTCTCCTTGGCACCCATACTTCATCTCAAAGCTTCAAAATATCACTTCTAGATGGGCAACTTCCAAATCTAGCCTTGAACTCCAACCTCTCTTCTGACTCTGTTCCAGCTTCCCAGTTGCCTAATCACATTTTCACATGAATTTTTTTCCTGCACCTCAAATTTACTGTGTCCTAACTTGGATTCTGTACCCATTTGGCAATTGTTCATGCCCCTATTTTGACGCATACCACACAGTGTTCTATACTGTAGGTATCTGGAACATGAGATTGCAGATTGCAAACTCCTTGGGACAGTAATTGTAATCGTATCGCCTTTATCTTCTTGCCTCATCTTTGACTTCTTTCCTTATTATTCTATAAAGATTCCATAATCATTAAAGAGCTACATTAAAGAGTTATTTCTCCCTAGTCAAAGCAGTGTAATGCATTATTGACATATCATTCTGTTTTCTCACGCTTTTTATTGTGGATTATATTTAAGAATGAATTTTTAGTGATGCTGATGAATCCAAGAGACTCCATAAGAAAGTAACATTAAGTAGGAAGCATGTCTGCCTGTTCTATGAACCAGCGAAAATGGACATCTCTGAAAGTTTCACCGTGACTAACCACAACATCCCATAACTGACAATATCAAACTTTCATCCTTGTTCTCACCATTTCTCTAATTATGTCTGCATCTTCCTGGCCTAGATTTCTTTGCACCATAACCAAACTTGGATACTGGCCTCTAAGCCAGTTTCGGCCACCCTCATGAATCTGACTCTCTTGAACTTCAGACCCTCTGCCCAGATCCCCTGATTGTTCCTTCGGCTTTTGGGTCATGGTATCAATTATCACTGCCTGGCACCCTTTCTCTGCGTTTCCCCGCTCTCCCAACACCCTGACATCCCTGGCCCCAGGGGCCCCCTCTGTAGCACAGAGTCAGACATACGGATTAGTGAAAGGATCTGCTGCCTCCCTGCACTGTTCTTCATACTGACATTCTATAGAGGAAATCGCGCCATGTCACTCTTCTGCCAGGAACCTTCAAAAGCTTTCAGTTGTCTTTAGGACAAAATCTAAGCCTCTTGGCATGGAATTAAAGTGGACTTCTGTCATCCAATCCTACGCGTTGACCATTTGTCCGTGTTCCGTTTATGCTCCTGTTGAATGGATCTTCTGAAAGATCTCCAAATGATTTATGTTACCTTATGCCTGGAACAGGCTTACTGTGCCTCGCTAGCAGACTCCCCTTCTTCCTTCAAGACACAGTTCCTCAGCAAAGTCTTCCCTGACTGAGGCCATATTTACACACTTAACACATTCACACAAACCATACTTGTACACACACACACACACACACACACACACACACACACACACACAGGCTTGACCTTCATTTTTGCCTTCAAGGTGGCTTCTATAACCAGGGAAATGGCCTTGTTTTCTAGCCTTACTGAGATTATAGCAGTCTTAAAGAGATATAACAAGTGAAGAACAGAGGGAAGCAGAAATTCTACTACTACCAACGCTTAGTAAGTGGCTATATGTTACTAAAAAACTTTGTTGAATGCGTAGTTGAGCATATAAGGAAGAGCAGTCTGCCCTGGTGGCAGAGGGACATCCAATTTATGCCCTGAAAAGCTCATTCTCTTTATGTTTTTTTAATTTAAAATCAATTAATTAACATATAGTGTATTATTAGTTTTAGAGGTAGAGTTTAGTGATTCATCAGTGGCATATAACTCTCAGAGCTCATTACATCATGTGTCCTCCTTCATACCCATCACCCAGTTACCCCATCTCCCCCATCCACTTCCCCTACTCTCTTTAAAAATCTCCATCTTCCCCCACCTTTTGCCTACTTCCAGAATTATTTGTGGTTGCCTCACTTCACATCTATCTTTGTAGTTGACTCTAATTTTTTCCTTCCATCCCGCAAATGAGCTCTTGGAGTATGTCTTTCACTGCAATGATCTTGATCTAAGTTTTATCCCCTCCTAGAAATCTTCTGAAGAATCCCTACCCTTTTGATGCTTTGTCTCCATACCTCCTTGCTTATAACTATCATGTGATTATATTATATTATATTATATTATATTATATTATATACCTTGTTTAAGGAGTAGTTTTCATATTTTTATATTTTTGATAGTCCCCAAGTGCCTAGAATTTTTGCATCCAGAAGACTCTCCAGTCATCTACTTCTTCATTCATTGAACAAATATATGAATGACAAGCACAAAAAGGAGAAAAACAGAATAAACAACTATCAAAAGTATGAAGCAGAAAAGAGAATAAGGTGGTAATTTGAGGATGCTGTGGAAATTCATATTCTATTATTTTGACCTGGTACATAGTGCTTATTTAAAAGTAAACAAAATATAGAATGTGTAAGGGAGAGAAGTAGAAGATACATTGTGGAAGATAATCTGTTTTTACTCAAAGTCTACTGATTTAAATGCTAATCACTTCTAAAAAAATCACATTCACAGCAACATAAAGACTGGTATTTGACCCCATACTGGGTGCCATAAAGTAGCCAAGCCTACCTATAAAATTCACCATCACAGGATGGAAGCCAAAGAACCAAGTAAAAGTTTGTCTCTGGAAGAAAGAAGCGTCAGCTCCTCCATTTTAGATGGGAAATGATGATGGGTAACCGTGTGGGTGGTCAGAGAATTCCTTTTTTTTTTTTTAAAGATTTTATTTATTTATGTGACACAAAGACAGCCAGCGAGAGAGGGAACACAAGCAAGGGGAGTGGGAGAGGAAGAAGCAGGCTCCTAGCGGAGGAGCCTGATGTGGGGCTGGATCCCAGAACACCAGGATCACGCCCTGAGCTGAAGGCAGATGCTTAACGACTGCGCTACCCAGGTGCCTCAGGGAATTCCTATCAGATGGTTTCTATTTCTCTGTGAAGTAGAATGAGATCTTCTGGGATGGAAGGAAAGGACTGAAGGTTGGAAGAGAGTAGATAAGGTTTGCAAAAGTCACTGAAGTGAGTGGGAGGGTGAGTTGCCAAGGGAAGTAGAATCAAATTACTAGGGTGCTTGGGTGGCTCAGTGGGTTAAACGTTTGCCTTCAGTTCAGGTCATGATCTCAGAATCCTGGGATTGAGCCCCACATGGGGCTCACTGCTCAGTGGGGTGTCTGTTTCTCCCTCTTCCTCTACGCCTCCCCCTTGTTCGTGCTGTCTCGCACTCTCTCTCAAATAAATAAAATTTTTAAAAAAAGAATCAAATTGCTGAGCAGAGCTAATCACAATCTTATGAGTAGTACAATCTCTTCAATAAACACTCATTGCATAGCCATTTCACTTTGCTTCAAATGACATCTTTATAAGTGTTTACACAGTACGGCTCTTTACTTTCTGCTGGAAAACAGCACTCTTCAGTTAAGCACTATGTACTCTACTTATTCCATCTATTAGATCCAACTAGTGTCAACTGTGGTCCGCTTGTTTGACTATCTTACTATTGTTTGCCTTTCACTGTACGCATATAATAAATACTAAAATTTGGAGTGGTGCATAGGTGACATGGTGTAGCAGCTTAAAGAGGAGGGTACAACTGCTGGGACTAATTTAAATGTTAGAAACACTTTTTGGCTTTTAGCATAGACCCCCTGCTCTGTGACTCAATATTAATACATTCCTTTTGCCATCTTCCAAAGGATCTTATATACTGGGCACTAGGCACTCTATATGTATTTGAGTAAGTGAATGAAGACGTTGGTTTTCTTGATTCTATTTTCTACATTTTTGCCTATTTTGCATACCATGCCCCAGAAAGTGGCTAAGGGCAGAATTTATCTAAAGTTTTTGATTCAGTGTTCTCTTCTTCCTTCTTGTTAGAATTATCTGATAAATGTACTTGTGCATTTGAGAGGTGGTGTGAGGTGGAGGAAATATTTTTAGACCATGGAGTCAGAAGACCTAGGTAGGTGGTGGCAAAGTCAAATCCCTACAGAAATATAACACATCTGCTAGAGCCAAACATAACACATCTGTTGGCAGATCTTGTCATCTTTGGCTCACATTTTAGTTCAGGCTTTATTCTTTACTGGTGCTATGATTTAGATAAATAATCTGCTCTCCATTGGCTTATTTTCTTTATCTCTAACATGTTAATAATAACTTGTTTCACCTAGGACATAAGGTTATAGTGAAAATTAGATTAATAAATGCTATATAAGGCAACCTTCAGATTATAGTAATCTACATGAATTTATTAGGATTCGCCATAGAAACAGAAATATATAGAGAGAAATTTCTATAAGAGAAATTGAGAGAAAGAGATTTATTTTAAGGAATTGGTTCATGCAAGTATGAAGGCTGTCAAGTCTAAAATCTGTGGAGCAGGCTAGCAGTCTGGAAATTCAAGGAAGGGTTGATGCTGGTTTTGAGTCCCATACCTACAGGCTGGAAACTCATGCAGGGTTTTTATGTTGTAGTCTTGAGGTAGACTTCCTTTTTCTTGGGGAAACGTTCAGTCTTTGCTCTTGGGGAAACCTCAGTCTTTGCCTTCAATGGATTGGATAAGGTCCACCCATAATCCACATTACAGGGAAGAGTTTGCTTTACTTGAAGTCTACTGATTTCAGTGTTAGGTCGCATGTAAAAATTACCTTCACAGCAACATCTACACTGGTGTTTTAACTAGTAACTGGGCACAACAGCGTGGCCAAAGGGGCACATGAAATTAACTATCACAATACAGCATTCTGATTAATACATGACTCTTGAGTCAGGCTGCCTAGATTCACTTCTAGCTCTGCCTTTTGGGATCTCCCTTGAGCCTCTCTGTATCCTATGTATCTGTCCTGTGATTCAGTCTCCTCAGCTAGTAAGACAACTTACGGAGTTGTTCTGAGATTGGATGATACATGTAATGTGTTCAGAATAGAGTAGGACTTCCTGCAGAAAGTTATGGCAATTAATATTAAATGTACATTATGATTATCACTGTAACATTAAAGAATGTAAAATCTGAAAATGTAACAATATACAAGTTTTAAATGGAAAATAAATTTTTATGTTTATTAGTCCTGTTGTTTTCCTTCCCCTCAGGGTTCAGGCAGTCACCAATCACCCTGGATTTTCTACGACAGTCACATTTCAACGTTCTGCCCTAACATCTCCTTTAGCACACTCTGTTTTTCAGAACGTTCCTTCTGATATTTGATTTACACAATATTCATGCCATTAGTATGGAAAGCAATGGGCCTTGTTAAGATGGTTGTTAAGCCTTACGACCCAGGCTCGTGGTTTATTCCACAGTTTAATAGAGAACCAGCAAATTCATTAGCTGTCTGTCCACTGAGAAGTTTCACTGCTTTGTAGGCAGTGTCTTGGTCACGGATCCTTAATCTCATGCAAAGTTATTCATTAATTTGGTGCCATGATCTCAGAGGGTTATAGTTCACTTCCCTGCATCTGTACATACCAGCACCATCTAAAACAATTTGTTGACATGTGATTTTATCTGTTAATATCCATGTAATTTCCCATTTCCAGCCCTTATTGGTTTTCCAGAATTATTTTATTACTGTGGGCTTTCCTTTAGTCACATAAGTGTATATTTAATGTGTTCTCAATCCCATTAAAATAAATATATGTGCGCAGATCTATGGGTTCTTAATGTGTCTCTGTAACAGTTCTGTTTAGATGAAAAGTAATTTAGTTTAGGAAAAGAAAATAGAAATTAAGAAAAGAATTAAAAATTTTAAAAGGTCGTTAGGTGACCTTTATTATTAAAGGTTTATAATTAAAACACGTTAAGTTTTTGAGACGAAACTTTAAAATGAATTTACTAAATTATGAATAGGATGTTATTTTTTGCTGCATTTACAGAGATGAGATGAAGGACTGGCCAGCAAGGGGGGATCTCACAGGTTGGTGGTGTGTTGGTAGGGCCGCTCTGACTCAGGGCCTATGTCTTGGCTTTTACCGTTTCAGACCTCATTTTCAGGGTGCCTGGGTGGCTCCGTCTGTTAAGTGTCTGCCTTCAGCTCAGGTCATGATCCCAGGGTCCTGCGATTGAGTCCCACATTGGGTTCTTGGTTTCTTGGTTTCTCCCTCTGCCTGCTGCTCCCCCTGCTTGTGCTCCCTCAATCTTTCTCCCTCTCTCTGACAAATCAATAAATAAAATCTTTAAAAATAATAAATAAAACCTCATTTTCATCAGGTCCTGATTCAACTCCATTCTCAGAAATGACTCTTAAGAATCAAACTCATAAATGATGGCTGAGTAATTCAGAATGTCTGTTTATTCATTTACACTGCAGACTGTTTCTACCCAAGGATTCATCTAGAGTACTGCCCTCTCCTGGTATCGAATTCTGGGAAAACCTGAGTTAGTATTTAAAATTATGTGTAGAGTCCACAGTTAGGGCAAAAGGACGGGGACTGTTGCATCTATGCTAGAGGAACCGTTTGGTGTTGTGTTATGTCCCCACTCTATTCGCCTGACGTGCCAGGTTGAAGAGTATTTTGAGACGACATTTGAGGCCAGTGAGAAGGAATGCTCTGTGATTGAATACGGCATCTTACATCCTCCCAAGATTTCTGCTGTGAGCTCAGCATCTCGTGTTTCTGTCATTTTTGGTCGAAGCTATTGAGAAAAAGCTCACGATTATCCTTGGCCCAGAACACATTGCAGCACTCTAGTCATTAGGGTACAGATGTCTCTCAGACACATTCCCATTCCCTTAGACAAAGACTGAAAAAAATCTTATCCAAACAATCATTCTCTTTCACAGATATGGCCATGTTTTCCTGGCAGGTGACAATATTCCTAAGTGGGATATAGTTTTCTTAGTCATGTTATGGACTTAAGAACGAACTCAGAATTGTGGTGTCTTCATAAACATTTTTAAAAAGATCATTCTCTAAGGATAAAGGATTAATATGTGATATTGACATACTATTAATTCAGTGAGGACTATTTTATCGTCAGAAGTGAGTTTGCTGTATCGTCAAGTTCAGGAGCACTCTCTGTCAACTTCCAATGAAAATTTGTTCTCAGTGCTTCATGCTACAGAAGATTTCAGAATTTGTCTCTTAAGCCTCTGAACTTTTCCAGGTAAAAACTGACTTTGATTTTCATAAGTCTTAGGCTAGATGGGCAAGGAGAGAAACTCACAGCCTGGGCTCTGCATGAAAGTTTATAGCCCTGGGAGCCAACCTTGATTTAACTTCAAGATCTACCAGAAGAGGGCAGACAACCTTTTGCGTAACCTTAATTTAGGCGATCCTTCATGTTCTGTAAGGAACACAGATTTTACTCCCAAGACATTTCTTTTTTCCCCTTCCTTCCTTCCTTCCTTCCTTCCTTCCTTCCTTCCTTCCTTCCTTCCTTCTTTTCTCTTTCCCTCCCTCCCTCCTTCCCTCCCTTCCTTCCTTCCTTTTAGATTTATTTATTTGGGAGGGAGAGAGAGAGGGGAAGAAAGAGAGAGGGAACACAGTGCGGGGAGGGGCAGAGGGAGAGAGAGACTCTTAAGCCGACTCCCTTCCAAGCGTGAAGCCAGAAGCAGGGCTGGACCTTGCCATCTCTCCATCTCGTGACCCTGAGATCATGACCTGAGCTGAAATCAAGTCTGACGCTCAACTGCCCGAGCCACACAGGCGCCCCCTCCCAAGACATTTCTTTGGGAGTGTCAGCAGACGTTGATGGATATGGATGTGCAGAGCTGGTAAGCAGGTGTAAGCAATTCATTTTTAAATTGTAGTTTTATATATATATTTTAAGGAAACTGATTACTTAATTAGCCTAAGGATGTCATATAATATACATATTAGACTCCAAAAGGCTTTAAGCATTCTACACAACTCTGAAAATCACTTCAGAGAGTTTTGAATAAGCTTTTCTTTAGGGTATTTCAGACTAATCTAAGAAAATCTTTGCCTGAACAGTTACTGTGTGTACTTTTTTAGAAAGAATTTTACTCCGTCTCCAGCTATTAACATTTATCTTATTTGTGAAGCTCTTTGAGCACTTCAGAAAGAAGGATTAATGATTAAGTACCAAGGTAAAATGTTACTATTCCTTTTTCATTCTTTCATTGCGTTCAACGGAAGAACATATTAATCATTATTACTACATATTTATTAAGATTTCTAATTCCAAGCATTTATTTTTAGTTTTCCAATGGTTTATTTTTCAATATGACTGTTAGCATGGTCTCAAAATTATATAACTCCCTGACTTTTGGTTCTGCAGAAATCTACACAGCGTTGAGTACACTGAATGTCCCAAATGTCCCCAAGTCCTTTATCTAGAATCAATTTTTTCTTCAATATCCAATTAGACTACAGTCTAATCATTCATCTTAAATTTCTGTAGGTAGTTCATCTCATTCTTAGATTTCTTCCCTTTCATATTTTTGAGCTCCAGGAATGTTTAATTTTCCCATAAATCCTTCTGATGATTGTGTACCAACATTTGTATCAGTTAAAATGTTTTCAGCTTCAACTAGCAAATCTGACCCAAAAAGAGCTTTTAAAAAAAGGAATGTATTGACTCAATAAGGAATGTAGCTCCGAGGGTAGGGTATGGTTCAGAGTTGGTTGTTGATGAGAAGGACTGGGTTCTTTCCCTCTTTTTCCACTCCATCCACTGGATCAGCTTTATCTCACATTTCCCTTATGGCCACAAGATGGTGGTTCCATAGCAACTGGAACTACAGCGTTCCATTTTCAAGTCTAGGGAGAAGGAGGTTGACTTGTTATAGCTTTCTCTTAAGAGTCAAGACTCCAGCAAAACTCTCGTCACTTCTCATTGGCACAAACTGGCTTAGGTATGTACACCAACAACAAGCAAGGGAGGTGGCACTAATGAACTGGCTCATATTAACCGGTGATTCTTGCCCTTTCCTCCTAGCCGCTGCCTCAGCATAGAAAAGGGATATTGGCTAGTTAATTATTTCATAGTAAGCTGCTATGAAATGATGTTCTGTGCTCTTCTGTGGGTTACCCCTTATTGCATTATACCTAATTCTCCAGGCTGCAGCTAAATTTGTTCCCCCACTTGGTGGTCACTGTGAACATAACAGCAAGCTTAACTCCCTCTCCCTGCCCTGGCACAGGCAAGTCGGTGAAGACATTAGAAGACTACAACCTGGGAAAAATAACTTAATACTGACTATCATATATCACTGCTCCTGGAGCTGATCAACTGAGTACTTTGCCTGGGACACTGTACTTGACATTGCTATTTTCCGTACTTTCCCTGCCTCCCGCATCTGGGATAGCATGTCTTCTCCAAGTAGGGGTCCTTTTTGTCTTTATTCCCCAAAGGCAAAGGTCACAACCTTTTCTGTTTCAGGTGACAGCCCAAATGAGTACCCTCCTACCATATATGGCCAATGACCTCCAAATTCATCTTTTAACCTTGACATCTCTATTGAGATCTGAGCTAAAGCAGACAATGTCTATTTTAATGGAGCCAGTATTTCCATGTAAATATCTAATAGGCACCTCAAACTTAACATGGCCCAAAGGGAGCTCTTGGTTTCTCAACGCTAAACTTTTCCTCCCTCAGGCATCTTCATAAATAGAAATAGATGTATATATTTATAGAACCCTGTGGATCCAGTTGATTGAGATCAAAATTAAATTAGAATTAAATTTGGAATCTAATTAGAATTTTTTTTCTTTTTCTTTGAAACACAATTTGTCAGCAAGTTCTATTGACCATACATGGAAAAATCCACCCTGAATCTGTCTATATCTCTTTTCTCCACTGCTACTACCCCAGTCCAAATTTCCATTATTCACACCTAACTGGCCTCTTAACTGCTCCCCCACTTTCCACTTTTGCTCCTATACAGTTTATTGAACAAACAATGGCCTGGTGAGCTTTTAAAACCATAAGTAAAATCATGTCACTTGTCTCCTGAATACATTCTATATTTTAATTCTTATTATTTATATGTGCTGCAAGTATATTCTCCCAGTCTGGTTTTTCATCTTTTAAAAATGTTTTGATTAACTTAAGGCTTTAAATCTAAAGCAGTTGACTATACCGATCTTTTTCTTTAAAGTGTGTCATCTGTTTTCCTTTAATAAATTCTAACAAGTGTCTAAATGCATTTTCCCAGAATATTTTAATGTTTTTTTCTTTAAAAACTTGATTTTTTTAAACCTGGGATTGATTTTTGTGTATCATGTGAGGTACATGTCAATTTTCTTTTTTTCCCATGTGGTTAAATAATTGTTCGTCAGCATTCTTGAATACTCCCTCATTTCCCCTCTTATCTGAAATGCCAAATCTGTTCATAAATCAAGTTTCTGAAAATGTGTGGGTTAGCTGTGGGGGCTCTATCTTTAGTTCCCTGACCAAATTCTCCATCTCTATGCCAATATCACATTTATATCTTAATTAGTAGAGCTTTATAACTGTTTACTAAGGTTGAAGCAAATCTCCCCAATTTATTATTTTGCTTTAGAAGAATTTTCGCCCTTCTCCTGACTTTTTGATCTGTGGTATATAAAATCACCTTGCCAAGTTCCGCACAAAAAAATCACGAACTTCTAATTAGAATTCTATTGAAACTTTAAGCTAATGAGATTAAACTTGATATATATTTTTGATTATATTGAATCTTTCCAAAAATATGGATATGGATCTGTTTGCTTAGCTATTTAAAAATATCTTTCAATAACATTTTATAATTTATCTACAAAGTACTTGTACATTTTATGATTTTTTTGGTTGCTACCATGAATAATAAAACTGCCTTTTCTGTTTGTTGCCATTGTAAAGAAATGAAATTGATTTATTCACATTGGTTTTGTTTCCAGCAACTCTGCTAACCTCTTTAATCCTAATACATTCTTGATAGATTCTTTGGGTTTTCTGTCTAGATCATCTGTGTCATCTAAGCAATTACAGTATTAATTCTTAATTTTCAATATTCTATCCTCTCACTTATTTTTTTCTTGCCTTATTTCCCTGGCTATAATCTCCAAAAAAAATGTTAAATAGATGTTGCGATAGTGAAATCATTGGGTTTTTTCATGATTCTAAAGAGAATGTTTATAGCATTTTGACATTAAGAAAAGTGATATCTAGAAGTCATTGTAGATTTTCTTTATCAGGTTATAGAATCCCCTTCAGTTCCTAGTTATGTAAGAATTTTAATCATAAATGGATACTAAATTCTGTTAAATGTTTCCCCTGTGTCTATAAAGAATATCATATGGCTTTTCACCTGTCAAATATTATTGGTGGGAAATGTGTTGATTGATCTGCCAAGATTCAAATAACCTTGAAATCTTGGAATAAACACAACTTGGCAATCGCATAGTATCTCTTTTAATACATTGCTAAACTAATATTTTGTTCAGGATTTTGCACTTAGGCAAATATATTCAATTCTTTCTCAAAGTATTCTCAGATGGTTTAAGTACTGCATTAAGTCAGTATCCAAGCAGGAAAAAAATAAGACCATTCTAGATATTGCAAGAAGAGGACACTTAATATAGAGAATGAAATTAATTACAAAGTTATTGGATGAGTTGGAGGGGCACACAAGGAATAGTTACTTGATGAAGGTAATGAGGGCTAGAGAAACAAAAAGTTATCTGGTCCTTATGACTGCCATGACTCTGAGGCCACTTGCCGTTGGAGGAGCTGACCAAGCAGTTAACCTGATAGCCAGCTGCTGCAGCCCAGCTAAAGCTGCCGTCCCGGAAGGAGCTGCCAGAAGTGAGAAACAAATCATTTCAACGTTAGTCTCATTTTCCAGACTCTCGTCAGTGCCTCACGTTAGCAGAAACTAACAGGAAGCCAGATGGCAAAAAGGCTACAAGATACAGTTTGCAGGCTTCTAAGCCCAGAGGTATAGAAAAATGTATAGAGGACAAATGCAGAGTAGAGGGAAAATGTTATTCATCACAGGTATCAAGATTCATGCTAACCTCAAAAAAGTGAGCCAGGGAATGTTCTTTCTTTTTCTATTCTCTGGAAGATTTCATGAACGTGAAACTGTTTGCTTAATTGAATATTTGGTAGACACAGCTGATAAACCATCTGGGCCTGGTGTTTTCTGGTAAAGATTCTGAGTTACTGATTAAAGTTTTAACTGTTGAGCTTCCATTTCTACTGTGTAACGAAGGGTATGATTGAGCTATGTTTCTGACTATTTCATTCTTTGTTGAATTATATTAATCCTTTTTCCCTTATATTTTCTGTGTTTCTGAGCATACTTTCATGGATCTCAAATATTCTGTAATATTTATTAATTCAGAAAGCTTAACCTTTATGTACGCTATGTGCATAGCGTGGGAAAGGAAGAATTTGCCCGATGCGAGACCATGTAGAAGCCGGATGCAGCTGTGAGCAGGGCTGCCTTCACGCACATGAGACTTACACTTAGCTAGTTGCTCGGGGCTTCCGCACTGAGAAGGACTTGATCTTGTTTTATTGCTCGGCTTTCACTGTCTAGAAATTCTCCATAGTTTTTGAAAAGGGGACCCCACCTTTTCTTTTTGCATTGGGCCCTTCAAAGTACGTAGCTAGCTAGCTCTGTTGTGAGTATTGGATTGGCTTGGAGTTAAGCTTTCTTTTTCTTTTTTTCTCCTTCTTTTTTTGGTAATTGCTAAAAAGTATTCATTAACTCTGAAAATGAGTATTTTTCTAAGGTCTTATTAAAACTATAATTCAAATATTCTTTATGGGAGGAATTACAGCTTTGATTTAGGAAACCCAGGTTCGCAATGTAACAAAGGAGAAATGGGTTTAATATTGAGTTAGATTGTTCCACAAACTGTGGGAGAAACAGAGAATTTGCTGTGGAAAATTGAGTAACAGTGATACTCAGTGCACTTTTATAGGATTTTACTACGGAATTAACTTAAGTCAATTGGCTGTTAGTGATTATGTCCACAAGTGAGAGTAAGTTTTTAAACAGCTTTGCTTACAAAAAATAGCATGCCAATTACTATTTAATTTGATCATTCTAATCATTTCTTTATATGAGTAGATAGATGCTAGCCTGAAAAAGCTTAGCATCTGTCAAATATGAGATAATTGTTTTAAAACTAAACATTTACGTAAAGTCAGTTTCTACATTGCCAGTGAAGACCTTGTACTTTTATAATGTCTTTGACATTGATCTAAGGAGCTGAGCGTGAAGCAGAAGAAAGGTTCCATCTCAGATGTAGCCCAAGGGCATCCCATCCAGTATTTAAATTTAAGTTTTTAGAGAACATATACAATTTGATGGGATTATATAGGATACATTCCTGGGAGTCTTTTCTCATAGTCTGTTCTCTATTTGGCCTCTCTGATCAAACAGGGTTGTGTTTTGCTTTTACTTTATTTGTTTGGGTATGCTTGGTTTAGCTCACTGCTAATCTTGATCAAACCTAGAATGGAGTACACGACCAAGGCCTCTCTCAGAAGGTTAAAATGAAGTCCCAGGAGATACTTAGATGTTTATAAATCCCGGAGAGGTCAAGAGGCCCTCGTTCCATCTCAACCTCCTTGATTTGGCAAGTTCAAACATCCCTGCTACTTTCTTTCTTTGTTTGTAGGAAAGGTCCAGGAGAGAAACCTCAGACCAACCCCAGGGGCTTTGACCAACCTGGAGAGATTCCCAAACCCTAATTTGGATGGCGTCTCATCAGACCTTATGAAAGCTATCAGTGGAATAAATTCTGGGACTCGTGGGTAGGTCCTAGAATACAAGATTAAGCCTCTGGAACAAGGGAATGATAAAAATCTACCCCAAATCAAAGCAAAAATTCCTTTTCTGAGACACGAAGTTACTCTGACATAGAAGCAAACCAAGGTGTTAAAAATGCTTCCTAGACGCTGAGTCACAACTGCCTCTTGACCGAGCTCCAAGTGCAGATGCCCCGAGATGCTCAGGAGGGGACTTCAGAGGCCACTTTCCAGGTGAAAAATAACAAATATTAATATTAGGACAGCCAACATTTACTGAGAGACTATGAGTACACACCGTTCTTTATATAATTCTTAATAACTCCTGAAGCATACAATTATTATCTTTATTTCAGTGGTAAAGAATCCTAGGCTCAGAAAATTTAAATAACTTCACAAAGTTAGTGAGTAGCAAAATGAAGACTTGTACTCTTATCTTTGGTGTTAACACTTGGCTTCCTTAGCAGCCTGACCATGTAATTTTGACCTCTGTGGGAAGAGAGCCTTCTCCAAGGTCACGAAGGAGATCCAGAGTATTTCGAGCGTTGTGTTCCAAATGGGAAAATGTATGTAGCATACTTGATTTCATGTTGTAAACTGTCAGAAAATAGGATTTTTTATGACACTGAAAACTAGACGGTAAGGGACAAGAGCCTGGCTGTTAGATTCTAAATTCCAGTTTGTAACCCAGCTCTAGCTTGTTGTGTGATTTTTAGAAAGTTTCCTTTTCCCTGCTTGAAAGATGGGGATCCTCTTCTTCCCCACTTTGTAGAGTTGTTGGGGTCATCAGATAAGATGATGCTATACTTAGCTCTCTGCCTGGCATGCAGAAAGTGCTCAAGAAATGGTAGCCATTGGTTTTGAACGTATTCGTGTCATGGTCGTCACGTGTCATGTGGAGCCACAAAGTCGATGTTGGTGCTTTGAAAATCCTTGACGTCAGAGGCCACGGTGTCAATGAATCAGATGGAGAGGTACAGGTATGGTCCTCTGGCCTAGCAGAGCCCAAGTGTGCACGACCACCAAGCACTGGAGATGAAAAAGAGCAGGAAGAAGCAGAAAAGTCACTGAGAAGTGAGAAGTGTGAGCCTCCTGGCATCCTGCCGGAAGAAGGAAGGAGACCCGAGAGACTCTGGGCACCATTATTGTGCTGAGCGTGGGGAGTCAGAATCCAGATCATTCACTGCCATCCACTGGATTAACCAAACTCCTTGACTGTCCTCCTCCAAGCTCCTGGGCTGCTGGGAAGTCAAAGCTCCATCCCTTACTCCTCTTAATTGTATTCTTCAGCCTTCCCAGTGTTCTCCTGTCAGCTCAGAAAGCAATCACCTAATAATATCATATGAAGGGAAAAAAAATCTTTCTCCAATTTACAAAATTGCAGGTAATTCTGTTATTCAATTAAGATAATACTCTTTTCTGAGCATAACCTCCTGTCCTAAACTGAAACCCTAAATGGGCCACAGACACTTAAAAAAATGACAGAAGAATAGGGTACCCATGATTTCTCTATTCTTATATGAGAGAATGATATTCTCCCAGAATTTTCTGGCACACCTATCCATTTGAGTCACAGAATCCGGTTCAGTGTATTTCAGTTGCTTCAAAGAACGTAAAACATCATTACCATAATGGCCTCCATATCTTTATAAATACTGCAATATTGGTAGGGTAAACGTAATCTTAGTAAAACCTAGATTGTCTTTTGAGAAGATTTCATTTCATATCTAGAGCTTTAGAATGCTTCGTGGGTAGAATTTGTATTAATAGAAATACTTCATATATTTTATTTCTTCATTGACCAAAGAAATGAGTTGTTTTCCAAGGTTAATTATCTCTGTCTTCTAAAAATAATTTTTTGTTGGGCATCTGGGTGGCTCAGTCGGTTAAGTGTCTGACTTTTGATTTTGGCTTAGGTCAAGATCTCAGGGTCCTGAGATCGAGTTCCATATCAGGCTCCCTACTCACTGGGGAGTCTGCTTGTCTCTCTCTCCCTCTGCCCCTACCCTTGTGCTCATGCATGCACTCTCTCTCTCTCTCAAATAAATAAATAAATCTTTTAAAGAAATAAAAATACTTTTTGGTTAACAAAAATATTTAAATTATTTTTCTTTAAAAAGCAAGACACAACATACCACGTTATAATAAAATTTCAATACACTGTGCATATATACAGTTCTGGTTATGAGCTAGGGAACACAGTTTCCCTGAATGTTATAGTTTTTCTATTCTATTTTAGTGCTCTTATTTTTCCTGGCAATAAATAATGTACTTCTATTGAATTCAAAATTACAGTAAATGTGCTCCGTGCAGATAATTTAACACCTGTAAATTCCCTAGCCCTACGATTATAGATTGCATATTTTAGAGACTTAAGGATCTGAATTATATTGCAAAAATAATGAGTTGAAGACTGATTGCAAATGTGTATCTATTAACATAGCCATGAATTTTTTCTACTGCACTGAATAGATAGATCGGAGTGTGAGGCAGTCAATAATCCTAGCAAAATGTTGGGTTGAGCAGGTTTAGATCTTTAAAAAATAACTACAATCATAGCTAATATTCTTCCCCTGGGGATTGAGAAGGGCAAGTCCATCAGCGGTAAATGCAATGCTGGGTATTAGCAAAGCGGACCTTTGGATAGATGATCCCACACTGAGCAGTTCTGGAGGAGTAAACATGACTGAAATAGATCCAGGGGGCCCTGAGAAAGAGTCACAGTGCTGCGCACCATCTCACTTCCCCCACCAAATCATGGAGCTACAGAGAGGAGGAACTATATTTAAAAAGGAAACTGATAAAGTGAGCAAACAGCATCGACCTCCTACCCACTCTTGCACTTTCCATACTTTCAGAAGTGGTGTTAGAATTATTGGAATTGAACCTTTTATTAGTATGGAGTTTTCTCTACTGTGAATGTCAATTTTAGTCATCCCGCTCCCAAAATAATGTTCTATTTATGTGGCCAGATTTACAACATGGTAGTGCTGGAAGATTATTTAGATATCATTGAAACTGTATTAAAGATGCATTTTTGAGAGGTGAGGGCACGGGGGCCTAGTGAAACTATGTGCCCAGCTGGAGGCCGAGGCCAGAGAAGGCCCCAGCCCACTATCCTGCCCTGGACACGGCTACAGCCACTCGCCGGGTATGACGTGCCCACAGAGCAGTAGCTGAGCCTTCCTAAAAAACCCAAAAAACTGATGGGGAGAGTCTTTCAGGGGCTGCTGATGCTACATTTTTTTTTTAATTGGCTGATATTTACAACAAGGGGGACACCTGAAGGGTTAAAAACAAAATTTGTAAAGATGTCCACGGATCGACTGCTTTCTCTTAGTCTCTTTTTTCTGATTCATCTTTTTAGGTTCTGGTCTGGAAACATCCTATTGAAAGGGATCAAATCTTCATCAAAGAAAATGCTCTGCTGAATACAATTTTCTTATCCTAAATTCTGGGTTTGGTCATGGATTGGCTGGACTAACTCAGTTTTATGGGGCATCCAACCTTAGGTCCTTCCCCCGCCCCCCAATCATGACTGAGTTTTTATGAGTGAACTACTGCCTCTTTAGCCAAGGAAAATGGGGGGAGTTATGACTCAGAGTTGGAGGTGGGGATTGTTTCATTTAGTTGGGGAGGGGCTGGCTTACCATATACATCCTTGCTTGAACTTCCCACCTTCCTCTGTATGTGTCATGGTACAAGTAGGATTTATCCTGTGTTCATTTTCAACCGAGACATTGATATGATAGATGTCAGACGGGGAAATCCTGACGTGTGGAATTAGCCAAGGAAGTGCTTGAGACCGATTCCACATTTTTAAACTTCTTTGCCAACTTCAAATGTAAAAGAATTGAGAGCCTGAAGAAAGACAGGCATCTATGAGAAGTTTCTAAAGAGAGAGCTATTATACTGTGAGTCCCCCAGTCTTACCCAAACACACAGGGACACACAGAGGGGAAGTTGGCCTCCAACCCCACCCTTAGTGAGCAAGGAGACTCCTCAGAGAGCTTGGTCTGGTGCCTGAGTCAACCTGAGAAAGTTTACGAGGTCTGTGAGTGGAATGGACCTGAATACTTTGAGACGGTCCAGCACACTCGGGTTTATCAGGTCAAAGGATATGTAAGGGTTTTCTGTGGCCAGATGACAGCCATGTTGGAGAAGGACATGGCAGAAGAGCCCAAGTGAGCCAGAGAAGTTTAAAGTCCTCTCCTAGAGGAACTTCCAAAGGATAGGACCTCTCTTTGGACAACTGGAAAACCAGGAACCAAGAGTAGTGTGGTAACTGCAGAAACAGATTTCACCCCCATTAGGAGAGGGTCTTCTGATGGACACGGGAAAGTGCCCAAGGAGGAAGGAGCCCACTTAAAACCTCCATCGAGCCCAGGGAGTGTTCCTTCCCCTCATTTCTCCTCACTTCCCAGACCTGAAGGGCCACAACCGCTGTGAGCAAGGGTGGCAGCAGCAGAGCCAGAGAGAGAGATCACAGCCGAACAACCTCTCTTTCTAATGAGTGTCTGGGGCGGATCCAGTCCTTAGAAGACAATGAAGTAATTTTACTTTGTATGCTCCGGGTTCTAAGGTCAAGTTATTCTTGATGCAATTTGGGTCGTAATTTTGAGCACTTAGTTTTGATTCTGTGCCTTGTTTTTAAAACCCACCTTATTTTGTCAGCGATATTAATTACAGGACTTCAGGGTGTGTATAGGGCTTCATATGTATCATGTTTGTTTTGATCCCTAATTTTCTTAATAATCTGGTGGTTTCTTTGGTTGTTGGTTTTTAAAAAAAGATTTATTTGTTTAGAGTGAGCCAGAAAGTGTAAGAGCAAGCAAGCAGGGGTGGGGAAGGGGAGGGAGAGGGAGAGAGGGTCTCAAGCAGATTCCATGCTAAGTACAGAGTGCAACGGGGGACTCGATCCCATGACCCTGAGATCACGACCTAAGCGAAAACAAGAGTCAAACGCCCAACCTACTGTGCCAACCAAGGGCCCCGGTTGGTTCTTTATTAAGGGTAAGACACGAAGAAGCTGATGGCAATCCCATGGGGCAGGAGCTGGGCTTGCATGTGATGAGAAAATTGAGGCTCTGACAAACTTTTCACCTTGGAGAGTCACCAGCACTCAACTCCTCTAGGACTTTTCCCTCGGGTTGCAGTTTTCTTAGAATGGCTCAGCAGTAGTTCTCACATTATAGCTGTGTCAGAATCATTTGGAAGGCCTGCTAAAACAGAGGGCTGAGCCTCATCGCCCACCCAAGTTCGTGATTCAATAGGTCGGGAGAGAGACTGAGGAGCATTTGTGTTTTTATCAAGTTCTCAGGTGTTGCAGGTGCTGTTGGTCTGGGGACCACACCGAAAATCACCACCCAAAGGGCAGAGTTTCTCAGCCCCGGCACTCTTGACATTTTGTGCCAGATGCTTCTCTGTGGCGCAAGGCTGTTCTGCGTATTTGTAGGATCCCTGGCTTCTACCCCCCAGATGCCAGCATCAGACATGTCTCAAAACATTGCCAAACCACTGATGACCCTAAGGAGTCCTTCTGTCTCCTGCCTGAAAAATCAAAGCCTCGCTGTAAGCAATCTGGGAGGCCATGGGGCTCTTGGGAGCAATGGGGCCCTCGAGAGTCTGACCATTCCGTGGGGAGAGTCTATTTAACGCCCTTATTTTCAGCATTGCCTCTCACCAGTCTGACCCCACTCCACATCTGCACCTGTAAATCTCTCTAAAGATCGATCTCTTCAACAGGGAAGAAGCGGGCCAGGGTCCTGGGGACGGAACCTGGGGGTCTGACCGACCTTCGCATGAACTTCCGACCTACCGTCCAGGGTGCAGCTTTGCGCTGAAGTTCTGCCTTCAGAAATGGCCTCTGTCCCTAGAATTGGAGGCTTTCTGAGGTTTGGCAGAGCTAAGCAGCTTCCTCTCCTTCAAGCCCATGGGTCCATTTTCTCGGGTCTGCTGAATAGGTTGCTATTCACCCGTCTGCTTTCCCGAGGCCAAGGTTTTGTTGACATCCCGAGGCCAAGGTTTCGTTGACGTCTTTCATCTGCTGTTATCTCTTCTCCCGTTCTCTTTGTTCTCCTGGCTCTGTGCCCTTTCATACATTTATTTCCAATCTGGAGTATTACAGAGCCGCCACGACAGCATGTGTGTTTAATTTGCTGTGTATCGCCAGAATTCCCAGCGGTGTTTTGGAAGTTAGGTTTCGGTAAATGGGAGAATAGAAAGGGCATAAGAGTAAGTGAGTTGGGGAGGTGTTATTAATGATTTTGGCTAAAAATGAAGAAAAGAAATGTGAAGGTGTAAGATACATTCTATTCATATTTCAATTTTTTTTTGCCTAAAACCCTGATTGTTACACTTTGTTATCACCCATCCAATGAAAACAACATTAGTAGTAGAAAATATGGCCCTTAAGAGACTCTGAAATATTAAGCAAGAAAATATTTATTAAAACCTTTTATAAATGTCACATATGTACCTATGTTAGGTTATGACTCTTCACTTAAAAATACAAAGATTATAGGCCTTCATTTTACCCATAAAATCAAAGCAATATATTCTTAAGTAGACTGGATCTCCATTTTGAAATAACACTGGCACTAAACCAAATAGCTTAGAAGTGAGAATTAAACCCCTTGAAGCATTTAGAGGTGGGTTTTGTTGTTATTGTTTATTGTTGTTATTAATATTCTAGTCAGTGGAACCACTTGGCTGCTTCCCCACGTACTATCAATCTGAAATCGGAACGCAATCCGAAGGTGTGATTTAGGTATTAGGGAGACTTGCTCATGTGTAACTTTTCTTATTCTTGAGAGGGAGCCCAGTTCGTGCCTTTTGGGGATCAGGTGGGATTTAGCCATAAGTAACCAAAGGGGATATTGAATTTAAATTCAGTAATTAACAAAATGACAAGTGAAAATTCTTCACAAATAAATATCTGGCTCTGGGAAAATTCCCAGATCCCTCAGGAGTAAAGCTCTCTCAGTAGGGGAATTGTAAAAATATCACAGTTGAAATGGACTGCATGTCCTACGAATCAAACTTTTACTTGGCATTTGACTTCTTTTTGAGCTTTCTATGGGTATCGCCATATGTGACAAAACGCCCTCCAGCTGCTTCTAGAAATGATCAGTGTTTTTTGAATACTAGCACTTTGAAAAATTTGGGTTAGCACATGTTCATTAAATATAAACTCATATTTCCATTGCATTATGACTGACTTGAATCCCAGTATATAGACAGACCACAAGATTTCTGCTAAAATTGTGTGGTATCTGATGTTTCAAGCTAACAAGCTCTGAGAAACAATACGGTGTTGTTGCCCTTGATTTTCACACCTGTTGACTTACAATGGCGTATTGTGCAACCTGAACGCGCTAAGATGGAAGTCAATGGGAAATGTGGGAGGAGGAAGAAGAGCTCATAGACATACTGAAGTATGTCAAAAGTATATATCCAGGTCTAGATCTTGATATATTAGGCTATATAGAATCTATATTCTCCATAAATATAAATATAAATACAATATATGTAAGAATAATACATGCATATATATATCAAAAAGGAATCAAAACAAATATGGTTTAGAGTGTCCATGAAAACTTGGAAACGAAGAAGGTATACATGAGAATAATTTGTCATAAGAGCCAGTGAAGTATGGTGGCCTGATCACTAGATTAGACATTTGGAGATGCAGTTATGTGACCTCAAATGTAAATCATCTGGCTTCTCTAAAATTACATTTTTTTCATCTGTAAAGTGAAGATAACATCTGTCTTAGCTCTCAAGAGGTTTATGAGAATTGATTGAGATAATATACGTGAAATCACTTAGAAGTTAGATGTATTATGAGTGTAAGTTGCTAACAAAAACAGAATCATAGAAAAATAGACCTAACGATGTGCACAGGGGTTGTTTGGTTTGTTTGCCTGCTACGCCTCTCGGGAGGGTAACTTACCTGCATGTGCCTTTGACATATTTTATGGTATTTCAATTTTCCCCAAACGTTTAAAAATTAAATCTATTAAAATAAGGCATAGCATTTTTTTAGTATGAAATAATTTTGAAAATAATTTAAAATTATTTCCAAGTAACCATCTATCACATAAATGGGATTCTTTTTACACAGATGATATTACTTAATTCCGTAGAGATGAACTCCCCGAAGTAGGGTCCCCTGATAGACTTTGGGGGGACTTCGTGGCTTCGCTGAAAGTACACGTGAAAGTGTGTGTCTATGTGCTAAGGGGCGATTTTCCAGGAGGAATATACATCCCGGAAGAGTGTGCTGTAGGTAGTCTGTGCCCCTCCACAAGGAAGGAGGAGATGTCTTGTTTTGGGGGGGCGGCGGGGAAGAAGTTAAAATTTGGAAATTATAATTTACGTTCACTGAGGGCTCAGTACATCCAGGCACGGTGATAACAGTTTTGGTTCATGCCCACGACCACCTCGTGAGAGAGGAGAAGATGCATGGCACCTTTCAGGAAATGCTTGAGTCCAAGTATATGTCATATTAAGGTGCGTACGTTGGGGCCAGAGTTTTTACGTTTTTAGGAAGGTAAGTTGATGCCTTTACCATACATTAAACAACACATCCAAGTGGTTCTGAGAGATTGCCTCATAATCGTAGAGGCATAAATAAAAGTGTTAAAAAGATTCCCATTAGTTTATTCCATACAAGTCAGATTTTGATGCCAAACAAGCTATGAAAAAGCATTTTCTTTTCCTGGCTTTTAGCATTTGGGAATCGCAGATAAAGGATTGTAAACCTGTAGTATTAGCATCCTCATTTCATAAATGAGAGAATGGCTTCAGGATGTTAGCAATAGCCGCGGTTTGCCCAGCCAGCAGGTGACCAACCTGACTGAAATGCCAGTCTTCTGAGTCCTGGTCTATGATATTTTAAGAATTCCAGGCAGATGGACGATGAGAAATCCTAAGAGACACAATTTGGTCTTGGTTCACAGCTACTACCAACCATCCTCCTTATTGTTCTTACTGTTTCTGTGAGTTGTCATTTTCCCTAGCAACCGTAAGCAACTAGGTGACAAGAGAGTGGGAGAAGGAAGAGAGTGGCAGAGTCCAACCCATTCCTAGAATCCTGAGATGCTGTTGGGAAAGCTGACTGTCCAGATTTAGATGAGTTGGCGGCCAGTCCATGAGATCTTCCCAAGAAGAATTAGAAGTTCACAGAACATTCATAAAAGTATTTCTTGAAGACCTACTATGTGTTAGGTACTATTCCAGGCACTGGTGATGCAATGACGTGTATGAAAGTCTCTGCTATGATAATATACAAGTAACCACATACCTACAGTACACTTGACACCTTCACATAGAATTTGGAAAGAAGTCCAGACTGCAAAATGGGGTCTCCTTAGCAAATAATAGTCTCATAGATGTGTGGATCTCAATTCAAGGAGAGGGGCTTTCACAGGAAAACAGAAGGATGAGAAATTCCTTAAGCTACTGTGTTCCATTTTTCCTATGATCAGGCAATCAAGGTATTAATTCGTCATGCTCTCAAAATATTTGGAAAGGAGAAATAAGGAGGGAAGAGTACTTCTTTGGTCAAGAGGGGCCACAAGGGCACAATGAGGCCCACTGACAAGAACTCATCAGTGAGGATTCCACTGAATCATCAGCAAGGCAAAGCCGGGGGGGGGGGGGGGGGAGTCCAAGTGGGCCAGGCAAGGGTAGAAGTGGAGGAGATACACAGCTGGGGACAGGGGACAGAGGCCGGGCCCTTCTGAAGCTTGAGTCACAGCATCGGCAATCAAGAGCAGACTGAGAGAAAGAGACTGACCCCCAATGGGGTTCCTTTCCTGCCCAAGGCCAGACTACAGGTTGAGACAGCATGGCTGGAGTGGAAGACTGGGAGCCAGGCATTTGCTCATGGACTTTCAGAACAGTAAAAGCGGAAAGAACATATAACATGATACAAGAAGATTCCACAAAACCGTGAGGACAGATGGGTCAGCTGAACTGGAAAGTGTCCAGAGTACATTATGGGATAAATGATTTTGTGAACGAGCTGAAAACTTAACAACTACTCATAATATCATTTCTATATTAAAATGAGTTGTGCATTCCGAGCCACCAATGTAAAAACAGAAATTTTAAAGAATTCTGGGCTGGAGACACTTGAATTACAATTTCGGTCCGTCGTGGAGGCTGCTGCCGAGACCCACTAGGTGGCAGTGTGGTAGTGATTTGCTGGTAAACACAGACCAGAATAGAGCTGAATAGCAAGCTCTTAGTTTTTTCTGACACTTAGAAGTTCACAATAGAACATATTCGTGGAATAAAGGATGGGAAGTCAAACAATGACTACCATGTGAGCAGCCATTCACATATAAAATAGAACTGTTTTACGAGTAGTTAACAATGGAGCATTTTATAAAAAGTCAAAATAGCAGTGTCGTCTGCTATGTTCTTAAATGATTCTTCTGATAAGTGAATGTTAGACATACATAAAATACAGAAAGGTGATAGAAGAAGACAATGGATGCCTCTCTCCCAGCCGTTACAAAAGCCAGGCTCCCTAGCCGGACCTAGCAAGCTTCAAGGGTTTTCTGTCCCAGACTTTACTTCCTCTTTACCAATCCAAGCTCCCTGCTGCCTTTGGAGATGCCGTTGGAGACCAATCCCTGACAAGTCACCTCATATGACCATCTTACTTCATTCTTTTCATTCGTATTTCCCCCAAATTATGTACAAAGCACACTAACATTTTGCATTGTAAAATTTTCCCGTTCTTTCTTGTTTCTTGGATCATCACTTAATAGCTGTGTGATGTATGACACATCACGTAACCCCTCTGGGCTTCATTTTCTTTATCGGTAAAAGGGAATGATGATAGTATTCACCTCTTAAAGTTATTGCAGGACTGACATGAGTTAATATAAGAAGTGCTTAGACTGATGGGTCACACAGAAGAAGTTTGCTCCCAACCAGAAAGTAAGGTGAGAAGGAAAAAAAAACTGCATTCTGGTTCCCTATTATTGGTGCCTTTTAAGTGCTGGATATATAGCATATAAGCTCAATAAATATTTAAATCAATGAATAAATATTTAAATCAACGAATACATAAATGAATGGCTAAAATACGACTGTGCACCGAGATGCACAGGCATGACTTAATAAATACAATCCAGCCCTTAACATTTAGAATATTACTTTTCTTAAAGATTTCATTTTTAAGTCATCTCTACATCCAGCCTGGGGCTCAAACTCACAACCCAGAGATCAAGAGTCGTCACACGCTCCACCCACTGAGCCAGCCCAGCGCCCCTGGAACATTTAAAGAACATATTTGTGCCTGACTAAAGATAGAACACTTCATAAATAAGCCTTTAAACTAGTTCTTTACATTTTAGATCAAATGTTATTAAATCTCAGGATAATAGTTAAGAAAGATTAGGCAAATCCCAAACTATTGATTTTTTGAAAGAGTTTATTAATTTGAGAAAGAGAGTGAGCACACAAGCAGGGGGAGTGGCAGGCAGAGGGAGAAGCGGGCTCCCCACTAAGCAAGACACCTGAAGTGGGACTTGATCCCACCCGGGATCATGACCTGAGCCGACGGCAGACACTTAACTGACTGAGCCACCCAGGTGTACCCCCCTCCACATATTGATTTAAAATAGTAGACATTTTCAGTTAAAAGTTACCTTTGAGATAAATAGGTTAACCCTCTTATTTTTGGTCTCGAAACCAGGCCTTTAAATTCAGTGCTTTTTTTTTTTTTTTAATATTTTGCTTCCCCAGTTTGGCAAAAGCCATTAGTATGAGCACATTAAGTGTGGTTGATTTTGCTGTTAAAAATGTATGTGAGGAATATTCTTGACAGTCTATGTTTTTGTATGGTTGTATCCATTTATATAATACTGAAACATAAATTTTGGAACTGGCTTCTTTACCATCAAAATATTAAAAAGTGTTCTTAGATCTGTACTTAGCCTTTTTTGAATTATGAAGCACTTACTTAGCTGTTTGCACCAATTTGCTGCGTGCTTTCTTCCCCTTTGACACTGTTTCTCTTTCCTTGAAAAAGTAGATTAAAACTCTACTTATCAGAAGAATTAGGCTTAGAGTAGAACAAGTCATCTCTTAAATATATCAAGTAAAATTTTAAACTCAAAAGATCTGAACATTATTCTTGAAAATAGCTGCAACGAAAATAACATATATTACATTTTGGAGAAAATTCTTTGGAACAGGAAAATGTTAATTCATGCACAAAACTCGCCCAGACGCAATCACCTAGTAGGGTCTACGTGCAGCCTGCCCACAAAAACGAATCTGGGAACTTCCCATGCAAGCTTGCCAAGGAGTCAGGGGGTCCTGTTGGTTTGTTCTTGTTTTAAATGATAATCTTGCCATTTTAAAATTAAATATATCTTTATTGCCATAAATACCAGTGTAACCTTAAGCGAGATCGCAGGTACCATTCAGCCACAGAGAACTGTATGCATTCAAAAACAAGCCTTGTGCAAGGCTTTTGTTTGGCAGAAATCGCATTGCTGTTCAAGTTAGTGCAAGTGTTCTTTGCACTTTTGGCGCAGTCCAGTACTGAGATTATTCTTTAAATATCACGGTTTGAGTGGGTTTGACAACATGAGGGACATTTGTGATCTTGGCATGAGTAGATTGAGTGAAGATTTGGAGCCAAGTGTGCTGCAAAGAAACTGGGGGATAAGAAAACGTAGGCTGGGAGGACGGACGTGTTTTTATAAAGAAGTTTTGCTGGGAAAGGGAAGGAGAATTAGCTGAGGGGCGCCTGAGGTCATGGGAGGCTGTCCATGGTTGTTGTAGGTGGAGAGAGGTACTACAGCAAGGTTGCAAACTGGTACAAGGGAAACATCTTGGTGTCTCCCGGGGAGAGGCTGCAGACACAGAGGGACTGCTACAATTTTCCCACCGTAACAAGAGAGAGAAGAAAGTCAAGGTCAGATACAAGCAGCTGGTGGATTTAGTGATTGGTATATAATCATCGTGTTTATTTCCTTGATAAAGTCCAAGACAGCCGCAGTTGATGTATTAGGTTTATAACCTGGATCTTGCTAGAGGTTTTCAGCATTTAAACGTATTTTAATGTATCTTTGATACATGCAAAAGCGTGTTTGTCACGCACGTGTAAGTGATGAAGTATACATAATAAAGGAAAGTCTTGGGCTCCTCCCACCCACTTAAAAGCTACACTTTAGAACTTGACCATCACAACCACTCGCATGCCTCGGTACTCCTTCCTGATCCTGTTGCTCCCTTTCATTCCCAGAAGTAACCAAGATTTTGAAATGTGGGTCTTAACGTGAGTAGCAACTTGCCATCTAGTGCATGCTAGTGCCTTCCTGCATGACTGTCTCGTGAGTGACAACTAGCAGTTATATTGTTAAATAGACTTGGATCAATTAGCAATTCTAATGGATGCTGCATCTGATTTAATACAGAATTTTGAGTAGCTCATATTTAATTCCTTTAAAATTACACCATGAAAAAGGGGCTTACAAGAGATGATAAACAAAAGGAAGATGGGTTTGAATAAAGCTTCCATACGCACTTGACTCGTGTTTGAGTCACATCCATGCTTTAGAGCAGGTGTGACTCAGTCTATAAACGCTGCTGGCAGGAAATACCACATTTATTTATTATTTTAAATCCATATAAAATCTGCTTGAAGCTCCCATGCTGTCAGACAGGTGAGAAATTCAGTCTTAGTCATTAAGGCTGCAGAAGAATCGAGAAAGTGCTGCTGAAATTGGGGGAAGACTGTTGCATCTGTGGTTCATCATGGTCATCTCATCCCCATGCTTTACACCCGTGCCCTCTGCTGCGATGCCACATGGAGGCTGGGCGCCTATGCTCGAGACCCAGCTTTGGTGGGGCTAGAGGACAGCCAGACCCCTGTGCAGAATTGCCGTTTTTCTGGGGCTCTGCCCTGGAGCCATGCTCAGAATCCTGCACATAGAACTCCATTCTTTTCCTTCTCGGGTGCCATCTTTCCATCTCCCTCTGTTGACCTCAAAGGCACTACCTCTTCTCGCCTCTACCCCTGCTGCACTTATCCAAGTAACATCAAGGAGTTAGGCTTTCACAAAAAAAAACAGGAAAATTCTGTTATTTCACGTGGCTTCTGCTTTTCATTCTGCCACGATTATCCTCTGAGTTGAAGGAGCACTGCCCTGAGCCCCGCTTGAAATTGGCAATGGGAAGAGAGGGGAGAGGGGAAGAGGGAAACACAGTTAAACAAATTACTATCTCAGCGAATAATCCTGTAGCATTTCTATATAATGCATGGGCTTTTTATTAAAGAAATTAAAAAGAAAACAGAAAAAAAGGAAAAACTGTGGCCTACGTGGTATTGAATTTTGACCTTGTGTGACTATTGAGAAAATGGGGATACCCTAGCTATCTCCCTCATTTTATGGCTAAGGCGACTGAGTTCCAGAGACAACACGGTACAGTAGAGACATAAAGGCTTTGCAATTAGCAGAATGAATTAGCTCCCCAATTCTGTGCCTTATTAATTCAGTGATCTTGGGCAAGTTCTATAGTCTCTCTGAGAGTCAGCGTCTTCATGACACCTACCTTACAGGGTTGTCAGGAGATTGAAAGCGCTGACGTGCATACGTGGGATCTTACACAGAACTGGTCCATCGAAGGCCTTCAACACCACTAGTCTCATCACCCTGGCTCAGAGCCATTTGTGCGGGATGCGCAGATCCAGGAGGAAATCCCTGGTTCTCCTACTTCCCGTGCACTCCCTTTCATCTTGCGCTCTCTGTGGTCCTCTGAGAAAGGCAGTGAGACCTGGAGAACCAGGCCCTATTAACAGGAGACCAACCTGTCACCAGCAGACGGGTGGTGTGCACGCTCAGTGGGAAAAGGACACGGCATTTATCAATCACTCCTTTTCATTTAAAAGGTTCATAATATTTGCAAAAACACTTGGCAGCACCAATCGCCTTTGTCTCTGAGCTGCAGGGGACGGGCCAAGGCCTGAAAGTAGCAAAGAGTGAGGCGCCCAGCTGCTCGTTTTCTCAAGCTGACCTTCCCATTCCCAAAGCCAAGCCAAGCGGTCAGCAGGCAGTCAATTAGCCGCATTTGTCATGCTCCAGGGTAAATGGAAGCGAGGCCAAGGTTGCGAATTCTCTCCCCTTATGAGTGGGTGCGCTCCAGAAAGGGAAAACAATGTGCCAAGACTGAGGAGTCCAGCCCTGACCCGGACCAAGCAACTCTCTGCCATGTATGACCTGTCACGGGGACGAGGACATCGGGGAACGTGACGGCTCAGCTTAAGCTGGTCACCACCGAGGAGATAATCCCATTAGTGAATCTTCCTGTCCGAGGACCACCTGTCTCCTGCTAAGTGAAGAACAATGTACTAACTTACTATGTGTTTTAGACTTAAGCAAATTGGATCTGTAATTATTAATTCATTTATTCACTCAACCAACCTTATCAAACCTGAGGTTTTCTTTTTTTTTCTCCTAATATTTTATTTATTTATTTTAGAGAGAGAGAGTGTGAGTGGGGGGAAGGGTAGAGGGAGAGACTCTCAAGGAGACTCCATGCTGAGCACGGAGCCTGACGCAGGACTCGATCCCACGATCCTGAGATCTAAACCAAGAGTTGGACCCTTAAACGACTGAGCCACTCAGGCGCCCCAAACCTGAGGTTTTCTAAATCAACATTCTCAAACACGTACTCTGTGTCAGTGGATTCCTATGCATTAGCTATTCAAATGAAAGTTAACATTTATTAAAACAATGCATTAAGCACTTTACATGAGCTATCTTTTTCATTATCAAAAAACACTTATGAGATCTGTTCTGGCATCCTGCTTTACAAACAAGGAAAATGAGGTTCAGGGTGCTAGGCACATACAGTGGTAGAGCTGGGATTTGAATCCTGATTTGCTTGTGTTTAATCATTGTATGACAGTGCATTCTAGGGTCCAACCTAGTGCATGCCACTATCTCTGGGAAATTTTCCTTCCAAGAAAGGAAGAAGGAATACTAATGACGATTATAGAGGATAGACCTGGTAAGTGGAAGCAACATGTGTGATAACGGATTCTGTTTGTGTGTTTACCACAAGTAAAATGGGCGTCTCATAGTGATTTCTATTCAGAAATATTCAGAGAAAAACTCACCATATTTTCACATTATGAGGTAGCAGTCTTAAGCGAGCACTTTCTATAATAGAGTCATTCCCTGCCTGGAAATGAAGGAATCAATCTTGCTATAGTAGGTAGTGTTCTGTAAGTGCTCTAAAATGCAGGTGTATGGACTCCTAAGCTGGAAATCTCATTATCTAAAATGCTGGTCATAGCACCTAAAACTCCAGCTATTCACATTAATATCGGGGGAGCACCTGCCATCACTCTTCACATCTGTAGATGGGCCCCAAACGCCTGACAAAGTCTTTGACGATTCTCTGGTTCCCTGTGCCAAGAGGAAAAGTTAACTGCTGTAAGTTGTGACCCTTTGAGGGGGAGTAGCACTTCCTTGTACGTGTCAGAATCTGGATATGTAATATGCCCTTTCCCAAATCTCCATCCCTCCACGCAAGATGTGTAATTGGCACCCTACTACCCAATCTGGTGATGAACTTTGCACAGGACTGGTTTCTAGCCACTTCGTAAGTGCCCCCCAGGCAGTGTTTGTACTCACGAGGGTTTATATAAAGTGTTATGACTCAGCTATGAAGCACTGAATGTGTTAGCATCAGACCTTCACTAGACCATCAGATGCTCACCCGGCGGAGAGGGTAAGTCCAGCCTGAAGCAGACACAAGTTGGGGAGTGTTAGTTTTCAGTGTTACCAGCATTCACCATCTGCTGCTTGCACTGAAGACACTTAGGCTCCTTAATCCACAATCACACTTTCTCCTTTCCAAACTCTTCTTTCAAAAAGTAGGACTTCTAAGAATTAATTTCCACTGTTACTTCTGTAACAGGTGGTTGGGTGTAGAAGAAAGAACATCGGTAGTCCGGACATGAGTTCTGAGTCAACGTAAGATGTTGGTCTTTCCAATTCAATTATCTTATATAAATTTCTAAGTCGATTTCTCTCAGTTTATATGATCAAGTTTGTCCTCCTCATGTAGACCCTCAAAAGTCAGAGGATTCTTAAGATTGTGAAAATTTGCCCATAGGGCTCAATACATGATATGCAGAGGAGATATTTCATACATATAGTCTTATCCTCCACTACACTCTCTAGGGACCATGACTTCTACTTCAATATATACCCAATCTATAATGTAGAGGCGGCTACATGATATTTGTTTTCTATTGCTGCTATATTGGTGGTTTAAACAATACAAATTTATTCTTAAAATTCTGGAGTTCAGGGGGCATTTGGGTGGCTCAGTCAGTTGAGTGTCTGACTCTTGATTTCAGCTCAGGTCTTGATCTCAGGGCTGTGAGTTTGAACCCTGTGTTGGGCTCCATGCTGAGCTGAGCGTGGAGTCCACTTAAAAAAAAAAGGAAGTCGGAAGTCCAAAGTGTGTCCCCCTGGACTGAAGTCAAGGTGTTGTCAGGGCTGGTTCCTTCTGGAGGCTCTAAAGGAAAATCACTATCCTTGCTTTTTCCGACATATCTTGGCTTTGTTGCCCCTTTCCTCCATCTTCAAAACCAGCAGCATAGCATCTTCAAATTTCTCCCTGACTCTGACTCTCCTGCCTTTCTCTTTCACTTATAAGGACTCTGGTGACCATATTATGCCCACCTGGATGGTCCAGGGTAATCGCCCCACATCAAAGTCAGCCGATTAGCAACCTTAATTCCTCGTTGTTAAGTAATACAATATATTCACCTTCCTTGATGTTTGGGCATGGACATCTTTGGGGGGCTATTACTCTGCCTTCCACAAACACTAATCAATTAAATAAACGCAAAAAGGGTTAAAGTAAAATCAGAATGGATTCTCAAAAATCTTGTCTTTTAATTCCACAAAACTTTTCTGGATTCTAAAGGAAGAAAATACTGGATCTAATCCAAGATCCAATTTGATATTCTGATCATTCTTATATTTATATCATTTTGAGATTTATTTTTATTTTTATTTTTGCAAACGCCTTAGGGTAAGGTTTTCTGCTATTGTAGTCAGCCATCTGGCATGCTTTATGATAAAGTTCAAGGTTAACACTTCTTCAAATTGTGTCTCTTCTTGAACCTTTTTTCCCCCTGATGATGTTTAATTTCCCTGATGCAGTCAGACCGCCAGACAAGGTGTGTCATCTTTGAGTGAAATCTGTCTGGAAGCAAAATATGATGTTAGAAGCATTAAAATGTTTCCTATACATTTGGGCCATATAAGGTTTTTAGGTGCCTCTAATAGTTGAGCCTTATTGATGTTAGATTCCACAAACTCTCAGCATTAATGTTCGTTTATTGTTTGACAATTTGCTGTCAAGAAAGCAAGCAAGCAAGGAAGCTACATAATAATAACCAATATGGACTATCATTTTATCTTCCTTTAACACAGCACATGACATCAGAATTTTTCAGCTAATTGACAAGTGAGACCATTCTATGGACAATATAAAATGGTCAAACATTAATGAATTTTAAGTAAGTAAAGATACAGTAGGAAGACCTAGTTTTACTTTTTTTTTTTAAGAGATAGTGGGGGAGGGGCGGAGGGAGGAGAGAGAATCTCAAGCAGACTCCCCCACTGAACACGGAGCCTGACACAGGGCTCTATCTCACAACCCTGAGACCATGACCTGAGTGGAAACCAAGAGTTGGACGCTCAACTGACGGAGCCACCCACGTGCCCCTACTTTTTGTTTTTAAATCAGGTTTCAGTGGTTTGTTTGTTGTTTTCTCTCGCTTGAGAACATGCAGAGATTTGTTGAATGAGAAATGGAATAGAATCAGGCTTAACTTCTCTCCAAATTAAATGAAGCCCACACTGGTTGGGGGAAGCCCACTCTGACTAAACACTCCAATAACATTTCAGTTACACACAGGTGGATGAGGATATGTCAGGGCGACAAATTCCATGGCACACATGCTAGAGGTGTATTATAGTGACAACCTGGTGTCCATGCAGACGGACTTTTAACTGTTCGTGAGCAAAGCCCTGGAGGGCATTTTGGGATGGGCGCACTACAAGTGGTGTTCATGGCAGCCCTTGTGAGTGGGACGTTTGTTATGGTAGCCGGTTGTTAGACACATGGAAACATGCTCTTTGAAAGCCTTCTGGGAAATAAATGGCCAAAGAATGACATTTCACTCTATCTTCTCTACTTTCTCTAACCCTGATAACTGGATGACCCAAACACATTCGCAAATTCAGTTCAATAAATTTCAGATATTCATAAACAATTCCTGTTAACCTACCAATAGACTAAACTTGGCAGGGAAATTAAGAGTTCCTACAAACCCAAACCACAGACATGTCTCTTGACTTAACGTGAAACATTGACCTGGTCTTTGGACAGGGATTGTTAACCTCAGGCTTATGAATAATTGGAGGGTCCAAAAGGATATCAGGCCAATAATGAATTCTCTACAAGCATAGGGAAATTTTGTGGATATGATGGCATTAGGCTTTTTCTGGGATGAGGAACCATAGCTTTCACCAGATTCTCAAATGACCTTGTATCTAAAATATAATAATAAAGAAAACAAAATGGCTCAGGACCAGAAATTTAGAATCTTCCCCTCTCCAGATGTTGCTTACAAACCTCAGAAAAAAAATGTTTCAAGTTCATGATGAGATGTTTTTTGGCTACCATGAATAAACTGAGCAGCGGCTTTGGAAAATTAATGTGAAAACATAAAAATATAATTGCTAAGCAACCTGTGCATTAAGCATCATTTTCAATTAATTTTAGCCAAGAATTGGGCTATTAATTTTAATATCTTACAATCACATTTATAATTAAAGTTAATCACTTTAGAACTCACTTTAGAGGCTCTCCAAACCATGGCATGTTTTTGTTTATTCAAGGATTTCTCTCCTTTTAAAATTATGAGACACCATATTGTCTTGACAGACTTCCAGAATACTGGAAATGTACAAATCCTTTTCTTTAATGATAGCTTAAAAGGTGAGACCCTTTTGTTAAAAGAAACAAAAAAAAAAAAAGAAAATTATTTAACCCCATATTCAATATATAGTAAGTTTCATATGAAATGCAACATTTTAATTCATTTTACCTATTTTGGATCTCTGGTAAGAAGCTAAATCGCTTCCTTGAAAGATAGCAGTAACAAATATCCTTAAAATTTCATAAAATTATCAAAGGCTTTATCTATAGTGTATAAAAGAAAATGTTGACCATGTTTTGATATGTAAGCACGTGGCTGGTGAACCTAGAAAATTCAGACCATTCTGGGGGGCCTTGATTCAAAACTATTAGGAACAAAACTTGACTTTTCTAGAATGGAGTTAAGTCAGTAATTTTGGGAAACTTCTGGAAAAAAACTTAACTTTTTGGAGATGATGATGAAATTTGATTACTTCTGTGATTATTGTTATTGATTTTTTAATGTACTTTGGGTTTTGGGGGTAATTTTATATTGAATCTGGTATAGAATGCAATTTCAGGGATGCATTATCAATAGCTCTCAGAATTCTTTTTCAAATAGCCTTTTTAACTTAGAAAAGATTTCATTTCACTGAAAGCTCAGGCCTTATCCCTGAGGTCCCTTAGGTCAGCCCGACATCTCCGCAACTTGGGATCCAAAGTGAACTACTGATATGGTAAGTCATCACCAAGAGAATGGAAAGGATGTTTTATAGTCACACAGAACTTTGTCTGAAACTTCTGGTCAGCACAAAAATAACATTCCGATGGATGGGTAAAGAAACAATTAAATAATAAAAAGCATGTCTCTATGGTACTGCGGCAAAATGAAATGTATCCCACAGCTCCAATTCTTACATTGCTCGCCTTTTCCTCTCCTCAGGGTCAGACAATGAGTACTTAGTCCCAAGAGCAGAGGACAGGGGGTGCAGTGTAAGCTGGGCAGGTTAGAGGCTAGGAGTACTGAGAAGTGGCTGTAAACTGGAAATGACAGGACAGAACGTGCTGGTGGAGGAGGAATCACTGGCGCAGAGACAAGGGCAGCTCTTCTACCCCAGTGGATGCCCTGAGAGAGCAGGGATGGCCATGGACCCCCAAGGCAGCAGGCAGCCCTCAGGGAGGAAAATCTTTCTGGGTTTGTTTTCTTCCTCTTATTAACAATTTATTTTTCTTATTGTAGAATACCAAATACTGTAGAAAATTTGGTAGTACCTAAAAAAGAAAATTCACCCCGAACCAGCCCAACCAGTAAGGACAACTGCTGACATTTGGTTATTTTCTTCCTAGTACTTCTCCTACACGTGCATCTCTAGCCACCTGTTTGTTTGCACACCATCCAAATCCTGGAATCTAATTCGTAATCCAACCTTATCCTCTTTATGTTTTATACTCTAACACTTTTTCCAGAGACGCTGGTTTCTCACCTTCCTGGGCCTTGATGGGCAATCCCTCCCTCCTGATGCCAACCCGTCCCTATTATACATATTCTCCAAAGACGGGAGGAGGGAAGGAAGAAGGAAGAAAAGAAAGATTTACTTGGGCCTGGGACATTTTCCTCTGCTATTTCAGGACACTGGCCCCCACTACACCTAACTCACCCCCTCCAACTCCCCTATCAAAAGTTCTGCATGATTTGTTTATACCCAGATCACAGAATAGTATACAAATGGAGGAAGAAAAGATGCTGCATTGATCTACACCTGGGTGGTGAATAATTTTCCATCAAATTAATCCGTCAGTTTGCTCTAAAATTCCTTAAGAGGGGAGGAGATGATCAAGTGGCCCAATAGTTAACAAGTACTTAATAAATAAACGCCTGAGTTGAATTTTATGGGTTTTTTTGTGTGGGGTAGGGGAAAGAAGCCTGAAGAGAACAGGAAGGCATCAGAGGCCTGCATGGAGCTGGAGGCAGTGGGCCAGGGGGCCCCACTCGAGGGAGAGAAGTGTTGGGATAGAGGCCTAGGCATGAAAAAGGCAAATCTCAAAATCTCACAATCTGTTTTTTCTTCAATCCAACAGAAACGAGCAGACACCTCCATCCAGTGAGACATTTCCTGTGAGACAGCTGTGGAAACAACTCCTCACCTTCTCCTGCCTGGGAAGATGCTCCTCACGCTGAAAGGACTGTTTTGGATAAAACAGGTAAAGCTGGGTTAGTCTAGATAGAACTGTATTTGTGTGGGCGGATAAGAATTCCCTAGGCCAGGACAGCCATATACCAAACTATGAATGAGATTGGTTTGGGGGAGGTGGGGATAGGGAGAGCATGTCCGTGTCCTGAAAGCCCCTCAGAGATGGGGCCATTCGGGATGCTCGTGCATCCTCTGTGTCTTGGCACGTGTTCACTGAAGGAGTAAACAGAAACTGACCTTCTAAGTCCCTCCTTACAGGGAGGAAATAAGAATTTGCCAGCTGTCCTCGTAGTACAAAAGAGGGCAGCCTGCCTGATTTTCACATATGCACATAGGCAGCATAAGAAGGAAAGACAGGGAACAGATTCTCCTAACGGGAACTCAAAAATTCTCAGTATCTATCATGAGTCATGGATTTTGTCCTATTCCCAAGTTGAATGTTAGGACATTCAGATAAAGCAGTTCTATTAGTGCTATAAGAGGGGTTATCCATAAGTCTAGAAGGGTCAAAACCAAACTAGGTTGTTAGGACAAGCTGAATATTTTTCATTTATCTTGCTGCGATAAGCAGCCATTGAAGTTTTTAGGCAAGAAAATGACTTCATTAAAAATTAATATGATGGTTTTATGAAAAAAAGAGGGGGATCAGTTCCTGTCAAGGAGCTATTTTTTTTAAGGAGCTATATTAATGAATAAAGATATTAAGGCTTTATGAATAAAAGCCCATTAAAATTATTTTGGCAGATGGTTTTACGTATCGTATCTTAAAACTCAAGTGTGACTCACAGCTTAAGGGGTTTTGAATTGAAACCTCTTCACTTTATGACTTTTCTTACTATAAATAAAACCACCTCTGCCAATAGTAACCACCAATTCTCGTGTTTAGGACGGCAAATTCTCTCCAGTCAAAGGGCCCTAAAGACCCATTCTATCAACACCAATGTTAATGCCAAGTGAATAGGACGATCTAGCTAACTTAGGCTGAAAGTCCTTGAAGACTATGAAATTTTCTCTTTCTCAAAACTTATCATTCCAGTGGGGTCTTCATGCTCGCCAAGCTAGAAATTAAACATTTTGAGAAGTCGATCCTTATTTTGAATGGAATTCACGGTTGCTGTAAGCAGCAAAGAAAGCCTATGCTACTGGAGGGAGATTTACTTGTAACAGACATGTCTTCATTCTGAGAGTTTTAGAAGCTTTTTTTTTTTTTTTTTTTTTTTTAATTAATGAGCCTCAGCAAAGAGGATTAGGATGCTATAGCTTATCCTAGTTTTGGTTTATAATTCCTTAAAAACTACAAAGTTAGAGGAAGTTGGAACATTTTTCATTTTCTCGTGTTTCTTTTTTGTTTGCTTTTATCAAGATATAATTGACATAGAACATTATATCAGTTTCAGGTGGACAACGTAATGATTCGATATTTGTATATATCACAGAATGATCACCACAGTAAGTTAACACCCACCACCACACATAGTTACAAGTTTGTTTTTTCTTGTGATGAGAACTTTTAAGATCTACTCTTTTGGTAACTTTGAAATATGTGATACAGTATTACGAACTACTGTTGCCATGCTGTACATTACATCCCATGACTTATTTACTCTATAACTGGAAGTTTGTATCTTTTGACCCCCTGTACCCATTTCTTCCAACTGCCCTCCCCCACCTCTGCAACCACCAGTCTGTTCTCTGTATCCATGCACTTGTTTCTCTGTTTTTCCTAGCTTCTACCTACAAGTGAGCTCAAGCGTATTCCCATTTCCTACTGTTTCTGTGGGCAAAGAGCAAACAGGAAAGTGTTAGAGTACATACTTCTTGCTTCTCTCCTAACTCCCTTTGGGATCTCTGTGTTAAAGTTTCCTCTGGTCCACATCCCTTCATCTTTGAAATTTTCGACTCCTGCTCAGTTAAAAAGGCCAATGCTGTGCTCTAGCTTAACAGCCTGATACAGAGGGCCCAGTGATGAAGAGAGCAGGAATAGAAGGATTTGGACCATAGCAGTGTTTCCAAATCAGCTTTAAATTGACAGCTCTTCATTTCGGAGTTTTTAAATGTATTTGCATAGCCATTGTTAAGCTGTTAGTCTGTTCTCTTCTCGGCTACCCATTTTTTCTGTGTAGGTACAATTGCTCAAACCCAGAGTGGAGGACAAAAGCCTTCTAGAACCTAAGCACCTACACATATGTTTTTGTTTTAATAGGCTATGAATTTTGGCATTTTAATAGTTTGAAATGGGCGTCCAGAAATAAAATCTCAATTTCTTTTCTTTTAACATTTATTTTTTTATATTTTTTAAAGATTTCATTTATTTATTTGACAGAGAGAGAGACAGCCAGTGAGAGAGGGAACACAAGCAGGGGGAGTGGGAGAGGAAGACGCAGGCTCATAGCAGAGGAGCCTGATGTGGGGCTCGATCCCATAACACGGGGATCATGCCCTGCACCAAAGGCAGATGCTTAACGACTGAGCCATCCAGGCGCCCCTTTAACTTTTATTTTTTTTAATTTATTTTTTAGTAGGCTTCACACCCAACGTGGAGCTTGAACTCATGACTCCGAGATCAAGAGTCACATGTTCCACCAACTGAGCCAGCCAAGTGCCCCTAAAAAAATCTCACATTCTATCATTGCACTTGTTAGAGTAAATAAAGGTACAATTTAAAATAATGTGATTTGCTGTTGAAGCTGGAGTCCTACAAGGCCCTGGATGCTTGGCCCAAGACGCCTCTCTCTCATCTCTCACCATTCACCCGCTCCTTCATCTTCCTGGCCATCCTGGCCTTCTAGTTTGTCCCCAAACATGCCCAGAACATTCCACCTCAGAGTTTTGTTTTGTTTTGTTTGCATTTGCTGTTCCCTCAACCTGGTCTGTCCCTGCTGCAGATGTTTTTGAAGCTGTGTCTTATCCCATTTAGATATTCCCTTCAAACATCCAGCCCTAGAGAAGACTTCACTGATGCCTGTATGTAAAACTAGTCACTCCTGCTCCAGGATCACTCTCTAGAATCTTCCCCTGTTTTATGTCTTCATAGCACTCATCACTTCCTTTTGCTATACTTTGTATGTAATGATTTTCTGCCCCTCTGGGATCCGAGTCATTAATAGTAGAGACGGTCAGGCCAGAACAAGGCGTGGTACACAGTAGTGGGAGCTTATGAGAAATATGTTGAATAAAAAACCAAACCTTTGTTATCACAAGATTATACTTTCTGACCTTGTCATAGATGGCACCAGAGACCCTAACAGCCTTCTTTTTCTTTTTTCCTGAGGGTTGAGTTCATCAAAATGTGCTCTGCTGTCAGTCCTTCGCCCTCTCTGGATCTAGTAGGTTCCCTTCCCTGTAGAGCTGTAGGGAAGAAATAAGAGGACCCTCAAATACTTAACTGGTTTGCAGTAATTAATTATATTTCGTATGCTCTCAAACCTGAGCGGCTCATCTTAATGTTGCTTTGCTTCTAATTTTGCAAGGGACTCACAAACAATTTCACCAAAATACTCCTTTTGCCGAGGAAAGTGGATTTTTACCTTTATATCTACTGCGCCATGAACTAGGAGCATATGTCAAATCATTAGATGGGAATTCAGAACTAGCTTGTTATATTGTGTTTTGCCTTTAAAAGTCCCTGTGATTTTAAAAATTTTCTCGTAATAAGTCATCTTTATATTTCAATAAAAAATCTTTCCTCCATCATCCAGCAAAACTGTGGATCCAGTAAGCGGGCCCTCATTAATCTCTTGATTTGCAAAAGCCCCTGGCAAACCACCTGCATTCTCACCGTAACCATTTACCAGAAGATAGTATTTTCACATAGGAAGGTACTGAGCAACAAGACAGGAGACCTGTATCCTTGTCCTAGCCCTGATATTTGTTAGTTGTCAGGTTCTGGGCAAGTTAAACTCTTTGAGCTCCAACATTCCAATGTGTACCTTTTCTTTCAAGGTTAAAAAAGTAATTTCAAATCCTCTATTGGGTAATTGATCAATCTGTGAAGGAAAATCTACTGGCACACTATACACTTCACAAGACATTGTAAGAGAGCATCGTTCATGAGTATATTTGGGTAAACATTGTAAAAGCATCGCTCTCGGATTTTTTTGGTTGGCACATATTAACTTTTGTTTAACTCATTAATGAGGAAGCTGACAAGAAAATAAAAGAGCTGATTTGACATGCATTTGAGGAATGAGGATTTATTTTGTCAGGAGGAAAAGGAACGCTATGTGAGACATCAGGCTAGTTAATAGGGTTAATTTCTCTAATAGCAATAATGTGTCACTTTGTTTTTTAAATCATTTAAAAGTTGCTAATCAAATACACTATGGCAAAAAGTTGCGTTCTGTTATAAGGCAGAAGAGTATAATTAGATAATATTCTTGCTAGCAAGATGTCAAAAAATCAAGCAACCATTACCTTGCCTTTTGGAGTACATTATTCTTTGATACATTGAAAAGATGGAAATGCAATGAAGCTGCAGATTGATTGCATTTGGCTGAAGGTCCCATAGAAGTTCCTTTCAGGAAGGTTTTAATTCAGATTGCACTTCTCCAGTAAGGAGTCCAAAAATTCTGTATTTTAGTTGATGAATTATAAGGTGAAATCTGGTATTTAAATTTGTTGTTGTGTGTGTATATGCCAGGTTTGAAGAGAAGTCTGAAAATATGAACACGAACTTCCTGAATCTGTCATTTATCAGTAAGATCCATCTGTTGTTAGGTCCACAGTTATAGAGAACAGAAAAGTCTTAATGATTGCTATTTTAAAAATATTATTATGAAATTAATACAAAGTCATTATAAAAAATTAAAGGAACAGAATTGTATAAAATAAAAATTAGAATGAATTTAGTTTCATTCTCCACTGGTAGTCTCTGTTAATATTCTGGTATGTATCCTTCCATGCCTTACACTTTTATACACACACACACACACACGCACACACACACACACACACTCACACACACACACACTTTAACAAAGATGGGATCCCACCATAAAAGGTGTTCTACAACTTCTTCTCTCACTTAACAGTATCTCTTTGACATCTACCCATGTCAGTGGATATGGATCTTTTCTGTTTAGGGCTACAGGTATTCCATTGTGTCAACATATCATAACTTGACTAGTTTCCTCCTGATGAGCACCGACGTGCTTCTCCGTTTTCCCTGAAAGACAGTCAACAGTCCTTGAGAACCCAACTGCATGGCTCATAAGCCCAGTTCCTCTAGGTACTTGTGGAAGTCACTTAACCTCTGTAGTTCTCAGTTATTTCAGCTGTAAAATGGGGCAAAAATTAGTACTTACTCTAGAAGATTTTTGTGAAGAGTGAATAGATGTAAAATGCTTAGAATTGTGCCTATCTCATAGTAAGTACGATATGAAGGTTTGCTATGATATTTTTGCTACGATGGACAATACTGCAATCCATTGCTTTTATATATATCTGAATTTTAACTCTTGAATAAATTGGATGTTTTTGAGGACACAGAATTTAGACCATGGTGAAAACAGCCAATGAACTCTTCATCTTCATTTCTTATTTAGCAGAAGAATGAATGGAAGAGGCAGTGCATGGCTCTGCTCATTGAACACCAGTGCTGGACAGTGTAAATAAAATATGTACTTTCTGAATTTCTCCAACTCATCATTATTCCCAGTGTCCTGGTTCAGTCCATCATCTTCCCTTACCTGGGCTATTATAAAAATCTCTAACATTTTTGCCAGCCTGCTTCTGAGTTTCTCACCCTTCCACAAAACTTCTACCACTTCTGTCAAAAGGACATGCTAATGTTCCCTGATGTCTCCAGGATAAAACCTGAACTCTTTAACCTGGAGTGCAAAGCCCTCTGTGAACTGGTCCTGGTCTATCTCTCCAGATTCCTTTTATAGCTCTGGCTTCCTTGCACACTCCTGCCATACTGGCTTTATCTACACTCTCCTGAATGTACCACACTGTTTTCTCCTCCGGAAATCGCACACAGTTCTGTCTCTTTTAATTCTGTCCCCCCCGTTCACCCTTTGAAGCTTCTTCATCTTTAAGACCAAGATCTTACATCCCCATGTCTTTGAAACCTCCTTTGAACTATAACTCCCCAAAGGATTTCTGAGAACCCCTACTTTATATCATCATTTTGTACCCCTATCAAGGCACTTTTTGTATTGCGATTGTATGCTTATAAAAGTGCCAAAACACACCAGACCACAATAAATATGAGGAAAAGGATTCTGGCTCACTCATTTTTATATGGCCCTAACTGAATACAATGTCCAATACGTTACAGGAATGCTTTCTGAATTAATGAATGAACAATCTAAAACTTAATTTCTACACATATTTTATTTTAAGCCTCTTCCCTTAGGTGGGAGGTGTCGTAAGCCTGGGGAAATGTATCTACTTCCAGGGTTAGACTAAAATCTCTCAGATAATCACCTGGGGATTTTAAAGCAGCCTAACATGAATCATGTAAGTGAATGTTGAATAAGCCCTGAACTTATGAATACAAAGACCCAGGTTCTAGTTATGTCCCTGCTTAAAAGAAGATGTGGCCTGCTTAAGTTCATTATGGCTCATTCCCTTATAGAAACAGGTGTTTCCAGATCAGCAGTGCCATAGTGGCCAATGATCCCAAGTGTCAAAACTCATTGAATGACTATTGTAATAGAACAGATGATCAGGTTTGACATTTCTTTTGAAAAATGAATGTGTCAACATTTCCTCATGTTTTGAAATAAGTGTGTGAAAGGGTGTTCCCAGGGCTCTTAAATAGCACAATTTAAACTGCATTCTATTTTGCCAACACTGTGGCTTCCTTAGAGACTATACGTAAGTGTAAATGGTTACTATTTACAAAGTCAGCTGTACATTGTACAGATTTTTGTTGGTAGTAGAATTAAGGCATCTAGATATTTATAAACATTTTAGAATTCAAAATACCAAGTCATCTTGCTCTCATTTAATAAAAACAGATCTCATATAATTGTCAAAAAAGAACTTATCCTTCTTTACTCTAGATCATAATTATGGGTGGAGAAACAATACTGAAAGAAGATTTGGTGGGTATTAAAATCTTATTTTATTAACTAATTTAATGTGCATGTACTGTGATTTGATTGAACAGAATTTATTTATTTATTTATTTATTTATTTATTAGAGAGAGGGGGAAGGGACAGAGGGAGAGAGAGAGAGAGAGAATCTTAAGCAGATGCATGACCAGTGTGGAGCCTGATGCGGGGCTCGAACTCATGACCCTGAGATCATGACCTGAGCTGAAATCAAGAGTTCGATGCTTAACTGACTGAGCCATCCAGGCACCCCAACTGAGCATAAATTAAAGACTAAATTGTTTTACAGTTAATTTTCACCATGCCCAAGAGTGTGATGCCGAGAGGGCACCCCTCTTTGGTAAAAGGTGTAGCACTCACAAGAAGATTGAGACACTTGTTGAACATCTGCTATATGTCAGACTAAGTGCTTTACAAATAGTATTCTATTATCATTGAATCCTTGACACTTTATGGATGAGGACAATGGAGTTCAAAGTGGTCAGTACAAGTTGAGATTTTAACCCAGTTGTTTAATTCAAAAGCTATGCTCTCTGTATAACACCACTGCCATCACAAAATAAGTCAAGCAGAGAAAGACAATTATCATATGGTTTCTCTCATCTATGGAACATAAGAACTAGGAAGATCGGTAGGAGAAGAAAGGGATAAAGAAAGGGGGGGTAAACAGAAGGGGGAATGAAGCATGAGAGACTATGGACTATGAGAAACAAACTGAGGACTTCAGAGGGGAGGGGGGTGGGGGAATGGGATAGGCCGGTGATGGGTGGTGGGGAGGGCACGTATTGCGTGGTGCACTGGGTGTTATACGCAACTAATGAATCATCGAACTTTACATCAAAAACCAGGGATGTACTGTATGGTGACTAACATAATATAATAAAAAATATTTTAAAAATAATAATTAAATTAAAAAAAAACACAGCTAAAAATGCAGCATTTGGGCTGTGCCTCGAGAAAGGATTGAAATGAGGGGTGATATAAGCAAAGCCCCAGGATAGTCACAAGGTAATGTAAACTGGGTCCTAGTGCAGCACTGCTCAAATTTTAACAAGCTGATGAATCACGGGAGGATGTTGTTAATTGTGGAGTATGATCCAGTCGGTTTGGGCTGAAGCCTGAGATCCTGCTATTCTAACAACTGCCAGTGATGCCCACATTTCCGATCCTCAGACCACACTTTGAGTGGCCAGGCGCTGATGCACAACTGGTTCAGTACTATGGACAGTGGAACAGGTGGGTTACCACCTTCCCACTATTTCAGTCAAATCTCTAATATCTTCTGTAGGTAGATTCTTGTAACGAAACACACAGTCAGAAACTTTCTGAGAAAGTAAATCCTGGATTGCCAGCAGCCATGAAGTGATCCTTCCTCACACATAGGTACAAATCTGTTCAGAGGAAAGAATTGGGGCTTTTGGAGAAAGACAGGGTACCCCCTCACTTTGTATATTTAAAAGGTATACTGCTAGTGCTTCTCAGGTAATAGTAAGCTCATCAGGTTTATTATCAAATAAGGAGGTTAATACGGAATTTATAAAATATATAAGTAATAATATCAGCTGCAAAGTTATAAAGTACTCTCACTTGCATGTTTAATGAAGAGAAATTAGCAACATCTTTCTGCTGCTAAATATACTGAACTATTAATCAATTATACAGAATGAGAAAGAAAAATTAAAGATGTGGCAGAGTGCTATTCAAAATCACAGTGAAATAAAATGACCTTAAAAATGTCTTTGTAAATGCATTTCTATTACCTTCCCCCCCCCGTATTCCTTCTACCTAGTTCCAAATTTTAAAGGTAAAATCAGATAGATCATTTTCTTTAATTGACTTTGTCCTTTTTTTATCCCTTATTTTGAAGCATCAGCTAAGGCTTCCAGCAGAGATAACTTGGGGGCCTTAAAACTATCATCTATTTCACAGCTGGAGCAAAACAATTCAGATAAGAATCTAGCAAACAATTGCACTTGTTTTCCATTGAAGATATTTTTTATTTTTTGGTTGAAGACCTCTTCTCAGGTCTGGAGATGCTATGGGCTACATTTATGGCGGCAAAAAATGGGTATAATCACACATAAACTTTCTGACAGGCCTTCCCTTAGCCTTGTTACATGATCTACTTAATGATACTTCTTCTTTTTATTACAATGCGTATTTTCAAAATGAATTTACTAAACATATGTTGCCACCCATTGGGCTTACATTTATAGTATACCAAGAGTGAAAATTTCAGTCTTCATATTTCAAAATTTTTCTCAATTTAATTCTTGATTCCAAAGGAAGAGTTTTCTTTTTAACATTAGAACAAGTTTGGGGTACGTGTGTGTATGTGTATGTTTCACTATGTATTGACAATCTATGTCACAGGTAGGAAGAGTCTTGTATGTGTTGTTTCATTCAATTTGCACAGAAATACTTTGAAATAGGTACTTTATTCCTGCTTGAGGAATGGGAGAAATGAGGTTCAAAGTCCCTCTGTCAGTGGTGTTTGTAGGTAGTTGAGCTTGAATTACAGAGATGAGTGCTCTCTTCCCACTATGCACTCTTATAAGCTGGGCTTGTTCTAGTGGAAATTTACAAATCTCATAAGGACAGGGGAAAAAATATTATGTGTGAAGTGCAGTACAGCCTGATGGTGAGAGGTCCCATCCATTACTTCAAGAGCAGATATGGAGCTAAATTCAAAATCCATTACCTGTGGTGTTATCTTCACTGGGCTTTTTTTCAGATGGGCAGATCCTGGCCATTAGCAAAGGTTAAATAATTTACCTGGGCTTGCCTTGAGCACTCAATGCCAGGAAAGAATTTGTAACGAATATCTTGGGAACTGCTTGGTCTACAGAATTATAGATAATCCCCTACTTATAAAACATCTTACCTTAGTCACTTCTGAGACAAATAGTAATTATTTTTAAAAGAAATGTAAATAATTCCCTTTTGGTGCTCATTTTAGTCCATCTCTGCTGCTGCTGCTTTTTTGGTTGAATCACTGAACTCTAACTTCAGAAATAGGGGATCATCAACATCTGTGGCCCTAAGAATGGGATTATTTTTTCTTTCATAGCCCTCATCACTTCCTCTTTGAGGAAGGCTCAGTTATTCAATGTGTAAGAGGGTTAGATGGCCATTTTAAATGTTTCACCACTTGTATTAGAGGCAATGTCATGTTTGATGATCTCTAGGGACCCTATGAACCTGTTATTCATTCTCTGGGAACCTAATAAACATGACCAGGCAATGTCTACTCTCAAGAGTTTTATAGAAAAATGTGGCTTTACATTTACAAAACTGTGGCCCAGTGGTTACTCCTTTGGTGGGATGCCTTGACAAGTGCGTAAGAAAACCAAGAGAGTTAAGCAAGTGGCCATGGGCTAAAGAGTACTAGGTGCAGGTGGGGTAAAATAAAACTACAGATGGTTTATTGGAATGACTTATTTCGTCACCTCCCTCCCTACTCCTTTATTTTTTTTTTAACATTTTGATTGTGAAATTTTTACTAACAATGCCAAATCTTCAAATTCTTCTAGTCAAGACAGGAAGACTGGACCACGAAAAACCCATTTCCACAGTCTCTTCTCATTGCCATATCTGAATTCCAAAATGTGGGGTTTTGCATGGATTCCCTCCCCCCCACCCCCAGTCCCCCCTTCCCTGTCTTAAATACACTAATACACTTCACCGGAATGATACTTGCTTTCTAGTCCATCACCTAAAATATATTCAGGAGACACACAGGGGTACCCCACTCCCAAGTGGTGGCACTGATGTGCTCCGCACACGCCAGTATCATGGCTGGAATAGTAATCCAGAGTTTTACATGAAACCTTATCTACTGAATTGACCTGCATATAATAAAATCACCACTCTGTCTCTGCCGAATTGAAGGTAATTATCATATCGTTTTGCGCTTTGAATAGGGCAGTCTCCACTCAGCGGATGTTTGGGAGCAAGGAGGAGTAACCTATACCCCTCATTGACTTTGATATTTGAAGTTCAACGGCAGCACCGTTCATCGAAGCTCTCAGCGGTCCTGTTCGCCCTTATTCCTCCTGCCCATAACCCTCACCCCAAGCCATCTCTCGCAGCTCTTCCCGGGGCGACCCGCGACTAATCGGTTGGGCACTTCTAGGGCGGTGTAGACAGAGGGGGCGTTCGCAGTGTCGGCTCGGAGCCGACTTAGGCTCCCCTCGCGCAGCGCCCGAGCAGCCCGCCAGGGGGACCTCGACCCGCCCAGGCGGAGTCTGATAAGAAAGAGTCTGAGGGGCGTGGGGCCGAGGCGCCTGCTCCAGGAAAACCGGGAATCCGCGGGGGCTCCCCTATTGCTCCAGAGGACTGGCGGGGCTCAGACTTCGGCTCTGGGACCTGGGTTCCACCAAGAGAGAGGCGCGCCCCACGGGTGGGTGTGTCCGTTTCCACCCGCTGGCCTTCCAGCCCGGAGAAGAGCTCCTGATAGCGGGTATTTTGTCCCCAAAGATAGGTTTTGTCCGCGGTAATCCCGGATCCAGAAGTGCAACTTTGCGGCCGGGTCACCCGTAGGGGAATTGGGGGGCCCGGGAAGGGGAGGAGCGGATCCTGTCGGCATCCTCCAGGAGGAGACGGGCTGCGAGGGCCGGGCGAGTTCCCACGGGTGGTGGGCGGCGGCGAGATTGGCTCGGACCCGGGTCCCGACCATGCGGTGACGCTCCTGGAAGCCCGCCCCCTGCCCCCAGCCCCCAGCCCGCCTCTTCCGTGCTTAGGGCGTGAGGTTTGGTTGGGATCTGTCTGGAGCACAGCAGAAAACTTTTCCCCTCCCGGCCCCTGGGTCTCTTTTGTCTTTCTTGGAGGCGGCGACGACTCCCGAGCTGCGAGTCCCTGTCTCCCGGCCGGCGCGCCGCGCCCGCTGACCTCCGAGGGCAGGAGCGCTCGGGCTCCGTGCGCTCGATGGCGGCGGCCGGCGGCCCCGCTACCCCCGGCGGGCACAGGCAGCAGCGCGTCCCCCGCCCCGAGGCCGCCGCCGCCCCTCCGGCGCGGGGTTAGGGGCGCCCCCCACCCTCCTCAGCGCGTCCTCCGCCCTCACCGCCCGCCCCCTCGCCTGACTCATCCGCCCGCGGTGGACGCGCCGCGTCCGCCGCCCGAGCCCCGCCGGGATGGGGAGGGAGCCCGCGGCTGCCAGAGGCTGCCGAGATTCCCTCTGACGCCCCCGAGCCCGCCGCCCCCTTCGCTCGTCTGCGGAGGCGCCCGACGTCCCAACTGCTCCTGCAGTGAGAGTCCGGAGAGGCCACTGGACCCCTGAGGCCCCGCGCTCAGGACAGGTGAGGGGGAAGGGAAGGGTGCTGCTGGGGGCGGGGAGGTGGGTGGGCAGCCGCGGCAGCCACAGTGGGGCGCTTCTTCATCCCCACTCCCCCCTTCCGCCACCAGAGTTAGGGTAAACGCTGTCTCCCGAAGTTTGGGAAATAAACCAAGTCCGCCATCAGTTTCGGACTCCCCAGTCCTCGGAGCTCAAGAGAAGCTTTGCGGGGCAGCCTCCGGGAGCCCGGAGCCTTGGAGCGCCTGGCGAGGCTTCTCCGAGCTACACCCTCCTTTGTCTCGGTTCCAGAGAGTCAGCATTCTCTGTAAAGACGTCCACAGCGTGAATTTATAGTAGTCCTTAGCAGGAGCAAAGTGTAGTCAGGGTTTTCTACAGCAGTATCTGGTAGTATCTACATGGGCAAAATGGAGAGGCGAAGCAATTATTTGCCAAATTCAGCATTACTTTTCTCCCTATATAGTCATATAGTCTGTCCTTCATAAAAAGAGCTGAGGGTTTGCAAGGTTTGCTTCATTAATCATTCTTTTGCTATAATTAATTGTCCACGCCAGCATTTCACATTGTGTAGGTGTAAGCTCTTTGTATCTATTTACTGCCTTTAGATTTAGATGGAGAAGTGTATGTGTGTGATATATGTAATCAAAATAATTCATTATTCAGTATGAGGCATGGGTAATGCCGGAAAGTCAGATGCCTCAAGTATATGTAATTTACTAATTGGAGTCAATCCCAGGACACCTGAGTCTGGTGTATTTCAGAGCCACATATGTTGCCTTAAAGTGTCTCTTAACCTTGTTTTTTTTCTTCTGAAGACCTTCAGAAGTAGTTGTGGACAACTGCATGCATAGAAAACATTTAAAGAATTGACAACTATTGTTATTTGTCAGTAAGAATTTTGAACTCTTTGGTTTTGCAGTCAAACCAAGTTGTGAGGTGCACTTTCTGAAGTGCTTTATGCATAAATATTACCAGCTCCTGTAAAAGCTATTCACTTTGATGGTTTGTCATGTCTTGCATTATAGAAATACTCATTATCAAATGACCTTCAGTTTGTTATTTGGCTGCTGATATGGGGGTATATTACCATTTTGTGAAAAACAGGCTAAATTTTGGAACTTTTTAAACCCTTGTTTTTCTGCTACTGTTTATCCATAGAGAAGCATCTGCTTATAGTTTCATGCTTTTCAAACAGCTTAAGTGAAGAATAGGAGTCCCTCTAAACAGAAAATAATGTTTTCATTAAGTGGAAACTATAGTTAGATGTCTTAGTAATTTAATGTTATGAGATTTTTTTTTTTTTTTTTTTTTTACTCTTAAAAATATATACTGAGGTGTCAGGAATGATTTTTGCTAACCAAGTCCTACTAGAGTACTCGTAATTATGGGATGATTTAGTTATAATTTGTAACCCTGGTTATAATTAGTTTTGTATCCTAGGCTGGGAAAGCCTTCTGTGAAAGAGGGAGTTGTTGCGTGGGAAGGCTCTGTGTGTGGTTTCCAGGCGGTCGGCACTGAAAGGCTTTACCTGTTGCTTCTGAGTTGGGTCTAGGTAAATGCCATGTGGTATCCCAAAGGCACCCATCATCAGAAGGAATTCTTCAGGAAGGATCATCATAGGGAAGGATGGCTGCACTTGTTAGTTTAACTTGGAAGAATTTTTAGGGAAGCTTTTGAATGCTCCAAGAGCTGGATTGCTATAGTCAGACTTGTGTGGTTTCCGAATTTTGACAACAGCTCTCTGGGCAGAGGAAGATAACCACTGACACATGGGGGAGTGAATCTGAACTCGTCGCTTAAATTTGTTCATTCCCTTGAAGATTCTCAGCATAAGGGAAAAGAAATTCATAGTTAGCTCAGGAAAATAGATAAGAACAAGGATAAAGCAGATGTCACCTGTTCCATTTCTTAAGCAAAATTAGTAGGAGATAAGCTAATAAGTCCTCATAATAATGCACTTATTAAACAGAATGTGGAGTCTAAAGGAAAGGCAGTTTTAAAATAAATTTCATTTATTATTACTCTCTCTAAATAGGGGACAGCATGGGAAGTCTTCCTCAAGCAAAATGCATTTTGAAAAAAACACAAAAACAAAAACAAAACTCGTGTAGAGACCAAAAAACAAGTCTGCAGTGAGATGGACCCTTCATTTTATTAAGGGATAGATGATTTGCAGTTTTGGTAAGTGTACCTGTTTCAGGACTTAAGATAGGTTTGTCTGCTCACGTCTGATATGTGCCCAAGCACTCAGAGAACACAGATGAACACATGTTGGGGTGCCTGCTAGCCAATGGACTGCAAGGTAGCCTGTCCTATGGGAACTTAAAGGCTGGTGGGGAGAGGGCTGGAAAGTGTGGACAGATCACTGAGCACCTGGGATGGTCCTTGAGCGTCAGGGGACTGGTACACAACGGGGAGCAGAGGACTCTGGATGGGGGCTTAGAAAACCCAAGCTGTCATCCTGACCATTCCACTGAATGAGTGTCCCTGGATGTGTTCCTTGGCCTTAATGGGCTTCTGTGCCCCCATCCCTTCATCCCCTCATTGACAGGTTGAGGGCTTTGGACCATGATCTTTCTGTCCTCCTTTTAAAGTGCTGTATGATGAGTTCTGATGGAATCAAGAGGGAGAAGTCAGAGTGTAGTTTGGGAAGGATGCAGTTAATAGAGTTTGGGTCAAGGGAAGACAGGCTGGAGGCCACCCTGGGCACAGGGAAAGGGTAATAATGATACTAATATGAGGTAAGGGAGATCCGGCCCATCATTGATTATCTGAGCTTAAAATCCATAGTAAAATAATAAATACCAACTTTCACTTAGTCCTGGATGGTTTTTGATGAATTTTCACAAATGATGGCAATTGATTTTTCACAACATCCCAAGAGGTGATGAGAGTGGTAAGGAGACGAAGTCGGAACTGGCACTACGAATTGCACGCGCACCAGAATGCCCTGTTGTCTTTCTGCAGACTTGTAGAGCTAGAAGCTAGAACGTGCTTTGGAAACCCTGTGCTCATGGGACAGAGAGGTCAGGTGGGTGTCTGATTTTAGTGGAGGTTCAAATTTCTGAGTAAAAATTTAGGTTACATTCTGGAAGATAAGTCTCCAATTATGAGATCGAGACTCCCTGAAATGTCTTGATTCTTATCGCTGATGTTTGGTCTGATTATTTCTGTGTGCTTCCTCCCCACCTCACCTCCCTCCCCTTCCCCAGTGGGAATTCTGGGGATTTGACTATTTACAGAGTCATTGATAAGACTCTTCTAAGAGCTTTGAGTGCAGCTGGGAAAAGGAAACTCTCATGTAAAGGTGGGGATTTGGGGACCATTTTACTACTAATGGGATATGTTCTAGGAGCAAGTTGTGCTTTGGAAACTTTTGTCACTGGGGGTAGAATCACACAGGAGTCATAGGAATGTGAACAAGGTGTGAAGATGCAGATCTCTACATTCCCTCCTACTGCGCCTTCACCGCTGCCCAAAGCATTAACGGTCTATCAAGGGTGGACAGTGCCCCTCCCCCTCATCCTGTGTCCCTGGCCAAGAGAGTTGGAACCTCTATTTAACTATGTTATGCAAAAGAGGACTTATTGGCTCACGTGACTGGAAAATCCAAAGATGGACCTTGCTTCAGTCATGGCGAGAACCCAGAGACTCACGTGGGCTTTGTCAGGGTTCTTTCTCTCTCTCCCTATTTTTCAGCTCCTTTCTCTCTGGGTCAGCTGCATTCTGAGGCCCCTCTCTATGTGCCGAGAAAGCTGACTATCAAGTAGTTCCCAGCCTGCATTCTGGGGCCTTTGAGCCATAGAAAAGAGAGATCTTGTCTCTTCCAGGTCCCATTCATAGAAATTTCCTGCAGGGGCTCTGACTGGCCCTGCATTGGTGGTCATGGACTCAGTGCACAGCCATCAGAGACTGCAGTATGATGAGTGCAGTCTTGAACCAGATTGTGTACCCCACGCTGTGCCCACGGTGCTGGGGTGGGGTGAGGAGGTGGAGGCTGGTAGGGACACCATGATGGACAGTTGTGTCAAGATCACACAGAGGTGTGTTTCTCTGAAGTTACTGATGCTGCCAGTCAAAAACAACATGTCTGTTATCGAGGGGAGTTGTCCCCTCCTTTTTCAGGACAGACCCCCGAAACAATGAGGTAGAGTTTGCACATGGAGGCGCTCAGGTGCCCAAGACTGTGCAAATTCCGAAAGTGGGACCCTCCTCCCAACCAAGGCCAAGCCCACTGATGAAGTGACACCCTTCATGTCTAGACTTTGCTGAAAGAGGTGTGGTCGCCAGCGTATTTCTGACTAGGAGCCCACCATTTATCTATACCCACGCACTTGTAGTAAGTATCCCTGTGCTTTATTTCCAGCCTAGTGATTTCATGATCAGAAGCCCTGGTCATCTAAAGACCATGAGTTTGGAGACCCCCAACGTTAGGCACTCCCGATCTAGCGAACGATTGACCAGGAATGTGAAGCGATGAACACAGCAGGAAGCTCCCTGAGTTTGTGGGAGATGGGCAAAGGGGAGGCAGCAGGCATAGATCAGTCATCACTTAGGACATGAGGTGCCAAAATAGAATATTGGCACGTGTAAGTGACATTATGGTTCTGGTAAGGGCGTACGTCAGGATGAAGGAGCATCTGTGTTGACATGCGAGGGATGAAATGGATCCGGAGGATCCAGGAAGATGAGCGGGGACTAGTAGGTGACATGGCTGTGTGCTGTGGGTAAGTACATCGCAACTGGCTGTGTAGAAAGGAGGCCAGTGGTCACTGTGAGTCCCAAAGGCACAACTTTAATGCATGTAGCAGTGACATTTATTGAGGACCTACCTAGTATGCGAGGTCCTGTGTTCCCTGCTTTAAATTCAACATATTATTTAAATCTCATAATAGCCCTCTGTGCTGAGAACACTGGAAGTTGGGGAGGTCATAACTTGCTCAAGGTTGTGGGGTCATGAAGTGGCAGTGCTGGGATTCAAACCCTGGTAGTCCAGAACAAATACCCCTGCTTTAATACACTGTGCAGCACTATCTCTCAAGGCCACGGTCGGAATCCTATAGATAAGCTAAAACTGAAGATCGGGCCTTCTAATAGGCAACCAAAGTGACAGAAGAAGGGACGGAATAGAGGTTATCTGGGCAAAGGTGCCGAGCACCCATGCTGTGGGGCAGACGGACAGCGCTGCCAAAGCAAGAGTAGGGCAGACACGGATTCTTGGTTTGGGGTTTGGGGTGTAGCGAGGGAGGTGAAGGGACTGGTATCAGGAAGCTGAACAGGTGGGCAGATCAGTGTAACGACTGGGGCTTGATTGTTGATCTGAGAACAGGAACTCGACCATCTGCCCTGCTTTAAATACCCTTCCTGGGGTAAGGCAGGAAGAACATGTATCGGGCAGCTCCTCGAGGGAAAAGGATCCTGTTAGTTGTCGGGCACCACTAGGAAAGAAAGAGCTAACATTTGTAGAGCATCTGGCATGTGCTTCAGATACATAACCTCCACCAAATCTTTATTACAGTCCTGGGAGGGTAAATATTATGGCTTGCCTTTTTTTTTTTTTTTTTTTTTTTTTTTTTTTTCTTTTGAGCCAGGAACTAGAGGCTTAGAAAGGTTAAATGATCCGCCTGGGCTCCCGGAGCCAGCCTGGAAATGAAGGCGCTGCCATGGAAACCTGGTTCTGTCTGACTCTAGACTTGATTCTGGATCTTCAGGGAGTCATCCCGGCCCTGGCAGGCAAGGTCAATGTCAAGTCTGGGGAATAGAAATGGGGAAGTCAGCAGGGCACATGGCTGTGCAGGGAGACTGGGAACCACCTTGTAGTGCTCAGAATGTGAGAGGGGAGCAGGTCATCTGGAGGGAGTTGTCCAGCAGGATCACATCCGGCTTTGGCAGAGAACTTACGAATCCAGTGGGTTTTTCCCCCCCGTGCAGGATCTCTGTCACTGTGCAGGACAGGTATGTCAGCAAGTCAGATGTTTGGAAGGCCTGATTTTAGTTGCTGATTTCTGTTGAAGAGAAGGGACCTCTGCCAGCTGCCATGGCCTGAATTTACCTTTCTATGGACAGGTACTTTGCCCTGAAATATGGTAAATAGATATATATACAGAGAGAGAGAGGGAGGGAGTCAGGAAGGGAGGGCACGAGCAGATACTGAATGTAGTGGGTACGTGGAACACACCCCAGCTATAAAGGTCTACACTTGAAGATGCTGTGAATGAAACTGCTGACTAATAGAATAGGCGTGACGTCCTGTCGTTCCCCAACAAACACAAGATCAAACTTTTATCTGCTCGGGCATGTGACTGTAGATTTCATTACGTGCAGCGGGCTGTGTGTAGATATATATATGTACATAGACACGGTAAGTGGAAAGGGAATGTGAAGGCATATAAAAATATATGTTTTAGGCATATTTGTGAGAACTCAGAGCCTATTTAGGGAGGTAAAAATAACCATGCATAAAACTTTAAGAGCAACACAATAAAACAATATGATTTTAGAGTTAGAAGGATTTTTCAGAGTCATCAAGATCGCAGTGCTACCTAGTGTTATGAAATACAAACTTAACATTAGCAGTTAAACTAAATGTTATGGAGACTAAAAAGAATGGAACCATCTAAAGCCTGGAAGGCCAGTCCGGGGAGGGTTCCAGGTGGAAGTGAGTTCTGATGACTGTATGAGCAGACAGAGGAGAGGAGAGCATGGCAGGTAGGATTAAGAACTTGTTAATGTTCTCCGACCGGAGAGGCTGGGGTTCTGCTTGTTTCAGCAAGAGAGAATGTACACCATAGGGAAACACGGGGTGCCTTTACTAAGAGGGTGTTAGAAATTAGTTGTTATAAGATTTTAAGATGTGAGCTTGTGTTGTATGATTTGGGGAAGGTTTAAAGAAGCAGGGCTTTGCTCTGGATTGAAGCAGGAATAATCCTGTGATTTTCTATCTTAATAAGTCTTATCTGAAGGAGACAAGATGAGAGAGGCTACCACTGTAATTGGCAAAGAAGCAGCAGTCCCTTCTGAGCCGATCAGGGGGATATTGCTCATGGTCGGGGTTGGACCATGTCCGCGTTTGTGTTTGTGTTCAGGTGTGATGACAGAGTGGTCTTGTGTCTGTCCTGAGCCGTCACGGCCAGAGAGTGGCCTAGCCTGGTGTCGATGGTCTGTGAAATCATTTCCATCCGACAGGAGAACCTCAGGGCCCGGTTGTGAGCACCAAGCCAGGCCTGGATACCAGGGATGGCTCTGCTCCTTCCTAACCTGGAAATGATATCTCCAGCTGTCTCTGATTCCAGACACCAAACCAAGATTTCCATCGCAAGAGGGTCCCGTTCGTCAGTGTTTCTCTTGGAGGTTATTGAGGTGACCTTCTCCCTAGATCGTAAAGATGTATTTAACAATATTTATTAAATGCCATTATTTACTAGGTACTCAGCTAGATTCTGCAGACGTTGGGATGACAAGGATCTCAAGAATTTCGTAAGCTCAAGGGAGAGCCAGAGCTAAACCAATGATTTCTGTACACTGAATCCAAGCTGGTAGAGATATTAGAATAGGTAAGGCGTATTAGCGGCTCCTCGGGTAAAAGGAACAAGGACTAGGAGCCGGCTTTTTGGCAAATAGAGAGCCAATCACAGAGGTGCTGATAGGCTGGCAGCTGCTGAGAATATGTTCCTTTTTGAGAATCAGCGTCTTGGGGCTGCCATGCGGGGCAAATCCGAGGAATCTCAGTATTCTGTCTGTGCTGATTTAGGCCTAGGAGAGGCACTCATTTGGGCTCACTTGGCAAACCACAGATCAGCTCCATGAATGTCCGTGTGCGAGTATCTGTAATACAGTACAGTTACTTAGCATTTCGGAAGAGATGTTCTTACTTCTTTTTTTTTTTTTTTAAAAGATTTTATTTATTTATTTGATAGAGAGGCAGCCAGCGAGAGAGGGAGCACAAGCAGGGGGAGTGGGAGAGGAAGAAGCAGGCTTATAGCGGAGGAGCCTGATGTGGGACTCGATCCCAGGACTCTGGGATCATGCCCTGGGCTGAAGGCAGACGCTTAACGACTGAGCCACCCAGGCGCCCCGAGATGTTCTTACTTCTAATCATAAAAGCAATACATGCTCCGAGTAAAAACTTTGGAAAATACATTAAGGGTAACAAATCAGGGAGAAAATTTGCCTATAATCCCCTGACCCCAAAGCACCCATCAGATTTTGACATTTTCTTCCTCATATTTAATGAATGTTTTCCATAGTTAATAACATGCTCCAGCCCGCTCTGTTTGTTTAACCTTATGTCCTAACTATTTTCCGACTCCTAGGCAAGCTTTATTAATGTCTGTATAATATTTGATCGTGCAGATACACCGCAATTTATTAACTGTTCTCTTAAAATTGGACCTTTCGGTGGTTTCCAAATATCTGGCATTATAAATGGCATTTTGATGAAATCTTTGTTCAAATTTCAGATTACCTCTCTAAGCAAGATCCGTGGAAGAGGCTAATCCTGGGTCAAAGGGTAGGGATGTCTTAAGACTCTTGATACTTAATGCAAAACTGATTTTCAGAACAGGTGAATTCCTGATTGACAATGCATGGAAATACCCCTTCGTCATGCCTGTACTAGGGTTTTATGTATTTATTTTTAGATAAGGAAAGCTACCATTTCAAAATGAATGACAGTTTTTTGTTAACTGCGTACTTTGTTTCTTTGTTATTAAAAAAAAACCCTCTTTTAGAATGTAGACTGTTAAAATATTGTGATAAACCATTCAATTTTAAATATGTATTTACACACGTTCCTGATTCTGCATCTAGATAGAGGCGCAAGACAGCTTGTGACAGGTTGTGAGTAAATTTTTTGAATCATAAAATGTACGTCTTGTGAGGGTGAAGGCTGTTCAGGCCATGCTGTGGAGAACCTTCCAAACCAGAGCCCCACAATGCAGAGTAAACCCCGGCCTCCTCTACGTCTGTAGCTTGGTGGGACGTTGTAACTCTCGTGCTCACGGTCCCTACACCATTCAGAGGGACTGTAAGCCAAGGGAGGGCAAGCCTGTGCCTGCTTTGCCGATGGCTGTGTTCCGAGCAGGGGACTCTGGACCAGTTTGAGCTAGTAGGGCAGAATGTGAAGTCCCAGATAGAATGTGAAAATGCTTGAGGTTTCCCGCCCCCCCCCCCCGAGAACATCTCTCTTAAACTGCTGATTCCCCTCAAATAAGCCAAAGATCCTGAATTGTGAACCTTCTGATTCTGCTCCCTTTTCCAGAAAAAAAGCCAGCCACATCATAGTATCTAGCTTTCATACTGAGGAATTTGGACTGATTCCATAAAAAGGCAGAACTTGCATCTTAGTTAAACCTTTGCACAGTTTTTTCTTGTCCAAAAACATTGCCTGAGACTACAAGGGAACGATTCAGCTTACTACAGCAGTCCATTTGACGTGGGTTTTGAGTGCCATTTTCAATCTTTTCACAACTGCTGTTTTTCTATTTCAAAAATAATACACAACTAAAAAGTACTTTTAGTTTTCTTCTAAAAGTTAAGGGAGAACTTTCTAGCATTATAACTCCATTTTCTTTTATGGCTCCCCTTCCAGTAACTTTGAACATCATGGTTTTCATTCACGTATTCACGAAATCATGACTTAGCTTCGTTCAGGAGTTGCTGCTAGATTACACTTCTGACCCATTCGGTCAGATGTGAGGTGCATCACACGCAGTGGGCGTGCAGAAACCGCGTGGGAAAGCATGGCCTGTGCGTTTGTGATTCCCTTACTGATGGGACACGCGTAGGATAGTCAACTCAAGCTCGGTAGGAAGTTCATTCATTCATAATTGATTCAATCCATGTGTGTTGGCAGCTGGGAATAGTGTAGGGCTCAAAACCACGGTTGTGGTGAGGGCACATTCTAGATGGGGGAGACAAACAAGGTGGGTTCCGACATGGAAAGGGCTGTGAGGAAGGAAAGGAATCTGATTTGTAACAGAGTGCCTGGGGTTTTGGAGATCAGATAGTGAAGGCAGACCTCTCTGTGTTTGAGGCGTTTGGGGTCAGGCCTGCAAGGTAATAAGAGCCAGCCTTGCATCCTGGGGGGAGGAAGTCTTCACCCTCAACGTGCTTAGAAGCTATGAGAAGGTTTTCCTTTTGGAGCAGGATGATTGAGGCCATTTATTAAAAGTAGGGGGTTGGGAGCCAAAGCAGAATTCACGTTTGAAACTCAAGGTATGCCATACATCATTACATGGCTGAAGATATATAGTATATCCACCTTCAAAGAATGTTTAATATTAAAATAAAACATTAAATGCTAATATAAATATAGTCCTCTCAGTAGAATGTAAACAGCTCAGACCCTGCACACTTTTTTGTTATGTGAAGCGTTTATTTTTTTAGCTCTAGTATAGTGACTTGTATATTGTATGCATTCAGTAAATGTTCGCTGAATTAATTATATTTGATCTTCTATGATGTCAGGGGAAGAAAGTCACTGTAAGATATAAAACACAGACTTTTTAGAAAGAGACGAAATCATTTCTCTGAAAATATTTAAAGTGTTAACTTTATTCTGAATATTAATAATATACATTTTTAAGGATTTATTTATTTGGGGGGGAGGGGCAGAGGGAGAAGGAGAGACAGAATCTCAAGCCGACTCAGGGCTCGATCCTATGACCCTGAGATCATGACCTGAGCTGAAATCAAGAGTCAGACGCTTAACTGACTGAGCTACCCAGGCATCTCTGAATATGAATAATATTTAAAAATGATATTCAAGGTGTTAAAAATGAAATATTAAAAATAAAAATATAATTACAGATATAATTATCTTCTTTATATACTACCCCGCCCCCCGCACCTGTGCCAGATAGGTAGAAATCTCTGGGAAGTCGACATGATGGCCTTTTCACACCTTACTTGACACATGTGGAAATTCCTTATTTTGTGAGTCTTCCAATCCCTGAACTATTGTCTATCCAGAGCTAACTCTACCCAACACCTGCATATTTGAACAGAAGACAGTAAGAGCATGTAATTAGTGATGTTTGTTAGTGAATGTTTAGCTCAGTGTCTTTGGGGAGCTCTCGTTCAAAATATACTTATTGACTTATCTGGTGTTTATCAAGAGCATGCGCAGTGCCGGTCACTGTGGTCAGTGTTGGGAGCACACCGGCTCCTTCTCTGGAGGAACTCACAGTCTAGAAGGCTCTAGTAAGGCTAAGTAAGTACTTCCAGCGAGGATAACAGCTTTGGAAGATGATATACAGGTCTCCCTGAGTCAAGCTTGGGGAAAGGGGGCGGTAGTGAGTAACACTGGACTAATTCACAGAAGCCTTAAATGCAGAATTTGGTTAAGTGATTTTTAAAAGACAAATTACAAAAAGAAGACAAAGATGAAACGATGGCATATGCCATCCGTCTCCAGGTAACAAGGCCACCTGCATCCTGATTCTCATTTCTACGGACATTACCTGGGGAATTTCTGTTCTCCCGCCCCAGCTGTCAGAAGCTCATTGCTCATTTGGCAGGAGACCCACCGCCACCCCATGAACAGAGCCCTCTCTTCACCTGCCTGTGTGGTGGCAGTGGAGGGAGGGTAGGTAGGGTGGGTGTACAAATGGGGGGGGTGTTTCTGGCTCTCTCCCTCGGGGTCCAGCAGCCTAAGCTCTTCCTCCTAACCCTCCTGAGCGCCACTCCTCCCTGACCTTCACAGACTCCTGCAGCTCTAGATCGGAGGACCCTCAGCCCCGCCGCCTTCTCGATTTCTAGCAGAGCCTCACTCGTGCATTCTTTTGTTCATTCATTTGATACGTACTTTCTGAGTGCCGACAGCGTTTCAGGCCCTGGATATCTAACAGGAAACAAAGCTCCGCTCCTTATGACTCCTACGTTCCAGTTGGAGGAGACAGACGATAACCTATAATTTATTGTGACAGATAATAAGAGATATTAACAGGATGCACGGACAGAGAACAGTTGGGATGGGGAGTAGTGTAGCATAGTCATGAAAAAGCCCTCAGACATCTGAGCAGGGACCTGAAGGGAGGGAAGGAAGCATTAGACTCTCTGGGGGAGGAGAGTGCCTGGCAGGGGAGCAGGAAACCCTAGGGGGTGGCGAGGCAGCCTCTGAGAAGTGGGGGTTGGCTTGGAGTGTTTGTAGCAGAGAGGCCAGTGCAGTAGGACAAAGCAGAGGCTCCTACGGGGCCACAAAGAAACTTCAGACTTTGATCGGAGTAACGTCGGAAGCATCTGCCCATCCACCCCTGCAGGGGGCGCTTTGCTGGGCCCAGGCCTCACCATCATGACGAGCCTCAGAAGGAAATAAGCAGTAAGCAGAGGCCTAGGTGTCCGCATTCACCATCTGCAGGCCCTGCCTGACAGGTCTGAACTGTATTTCAAGGTTCTCAGAAATCATGGGATCAAAAGAAAGTGACATTGATGAAGACCTTGAAGCAAGAATAACCCAGGGAATTCTAAAGCCAATAGGAGATGTTTTATTTTGGACGTGTACAAAATTTTGTTGTGGATTGAAAACACTGTGTATTCACAGACTCAGAGTATGAGAGCCGCGAAGAGCCTTCTTCATACAACAGTGAGAAATAGGAGGTCTGGAAAAGCAGTTCACTTTTTTTTAAAGCCTGGTTAAGCACAGGCGCAGATATGGGATTAAAACCCAGGCCTTTCTCCTCCTAATCTTGGCCCCTGGGTGATGCACACATGTTAAGCAAAAGAAAAGCTATGCAATTTGGACTGAAATTAGCCACCTAATATGAACTAAGGCGGTCATTGTCAAAGACTTGGGGCATACCCGAAAAACCTTCTTTTAAATATCAGCATTATTCGCTCAACAGATACTCATGGAGCGCCTCCTGTGTCCTGGCACTGACTGTGTCTCATGCTGGAGAAGATCTGAGTGGGGTGGACAAGGAGCTTATCATCTGGTAGTGGGCACAAAAAATTACGTCATCAGTGATGATGTGGTGATAAGTGTGATTAGTGCCACGAAAACAGATGTTGCTAGGAGAGAGGGTCGTGAGTCAGAGGATTAGTGGAATGTTTCCCAGGAACTGTTTTGTAAGACGTGGCCAAAGGCCAGGGGAACTTGTGTGGAAAAGCTATGCCAGAGAGAACAACCATGCAGGCACGTCGAGGAAACAAAGGGGTCAGTGTTTTTGAGAACAGAGAGAAAGCCCTGTCACTGGATCACAGCAGGGGAGAGAAGGTGGGAGGAAAGGTTATACGCTGGGCAAAGGTCATGGTGAAATGCCCTGTGGGAGGTGATAAGGGTTGGATACTTGTTCCAAAGAGCGAGCTTTGGAAGAGGAAATATATGAACTAATTTACCACCGCTGGGCAGTTTTGTGGTAAAGGGGTCAGAGGAGGCAAGAATGCATGAAGGAAGAAACAACAGAGCTTAGACAGGATGGCTGAGATTTGTGGACAGGGCGAAGACAGGTTTTGAAGGCAGCATCAGCCAACATTGGTAACTGATAGCACGTAGGAAATTGTGGTCCAGGATACGCCCAGATTTTAGCATGACCGAACAGATGGATGGTGGTGTCGTTTGAATGGATGAGGAAGACTTGATTCCTGAGTTCAGTTTTGGACTCATTACAGTTGAGATGCCCATGAGGCATCCCAGGGAAAAGAGCAAGTGGACATTTGGACAGATGGGTCTGGAGCTCAGATCTGAAATTTGGAAGGGAGACAGAAATTTGAGAGTTATGAGCATGTAGTTGGTAGTAAGTCATGGAGGGAACAGAGACGGGACAAAGAAGGTGACTTAGGACCATGCTTTGGGGACGTCCACACTTAGGGGTGGTGAGAGAACATACCAAGACGTAGCAGCCCTGAAGGGAGAAGAAAAGCCAGAGGTGTGATGTCAGTGACGAGAGGCACGTGATATTAGCAGTAAAGCTTTGTTGGCATGTGTCACTTTCTGAACACTTTCTGAAGATCTGGGCTCAGTTTCTTTCTCCAGTTTAATCTCTCAGCCCAACACTGATGTAGTATTGCCTTCAAACTTCTGGGCGAAATGGGATTAGAAATTACCGGAAGTCTTTTTTTGAATTTCATGTCATAGTTGTTGGTACCAGATTAGAGCAGAATAGAGGCCGGAGTTATTTCTTCACAATAACACACTGATAGAGTCGCAGGTGTGAAGGTCAGTTTCATTATCATGCCGATTACCAGTCTGTTCTCTTATCAGCTCCTCTGCTGTCTTCTGTTTGACTCGGTCTTTATACTTTTAAAGCATTTGCATATACTTCTTAAAGCATTACTAGGTCATGTATTATCTTTGCGATAGCAGTTTTTAAAACCACAAATAGAGGCTTAAGCTATTTTATGTTCCAGGACATTATAAGAAAAGCATATAATTTAAGAGAGTTGCTTGAACATCCACCAGGAAACTCAGGATTACGCTGGCTCTTATTACTAATGCATTTTTAGCTCATTAAAATGGAAGAGAAAAGACACCTGTTATTAGAGGTTACTTTTAGCCTCTCCATTTGGGAGCTGAGCTTACGCCATTCAGTATGCGATAGTGGCCCTGAGGGAGCCTCACATCCTGGTCTTATTTTCCTACTGGGAACACACAGTGGAGAGTCACGGGCAGTACATGAAACGAATGTGCAAAAATTGAAAATCATCTTTGTCAAATTTGAGGTGATAAACTACATTTACCTCACTGTTCCTCAAGTCTTCTAATACAGTCTTTCCATTTTTTATATATTTCTCATCATAATCAAATGTTATTTAAGATTCAGGAATAAACCTTATTTGTAAGATGAAGCTATCAGAGCGCTCAGGAATGCTTGTTGTGTCCCTAGTACTTTCTCAAGCTATGACCGAAGAGCCTAAAGCGAAAGCTCTCCTGGCCTTGGAGTTCTTTAGAAGTTAGCACCGAGCTGCTCCGCATCTCCCGTGACAGCGAGAGCCTCCGGTGCCTTCGTGAAAGCCTTTCCCTTCTTCTCTGAACACTTAGAAGGCGAATTTGGCTGTGGTTTTACGGGGCCTGGCTTAAGCATCCATCAGCTCCGTAAGCCCTGCGTTAGCAGGGTGGGCTCAGGAGCCCTGCCACCTGCTGCGTGCCGGAGGCGATGCTTGCCCCCAGCCACAGCGGAAAAAAAGAAAAGAATTGAAAAAAAATTGTTGTGCCTTTTGGTGAACCATCCCTGAAGCTAACCCTGGAGGAAAGGAGCTGGGCTGTCTTCCATTTTCAGAGAGGACTTTTTTATAAGTGTCAGGGGAGGTCGACTTGACCTTGGGTCAGTATGGCTGGTACTGAGGCAGCGTGAAGAACAGCTACGGGGCCTGGGGTCCCGCCCTGGGGACTCCATTCACTTTTCTCCAAGGACAGTGCTCTCGGGACGTCAGCCGTCTTCCCGTGGCAAGTGTGCTCAGTGAGTGCTGGTCACACGGCCGCCAGACAGACATCGTCTGTGATGTTCTGCCCAGATAATGGGCGGCGCCTTTTCCTCTGCTGGGGCGCACATGTGAAAAGCAGCTTGTGGAGAGTCAGAGTGTCATTTTAAAATGTGATTGTCGGGGCCACGAAGGGTTATTTGGTTTTGATCCTTCAGTTTTCTATGGTTGATCTAATAGGATTTGGGGATTGCTAACCAAAGGTTAAGGTTTGAAAGGCTGGCTGACCCACCTGCCTGGAGCCTCTCTGAGTGGGATCCCATCTCTGATCTGTGCTCTCTCTTACTTTCATTCTGGAAACCACTGCCATCTGGCTGCCTGGCCCAAGTGGCTCTCCTTCAGAGATATTTTTAAAATAGAGAGTCAACTTTTGATTCTCTGAGCTCTTTATGATTTAAGTGAGATTTTATTTGGAAAAAGAGTTCCATTGCCAGGGATTATTTGAAAATCACTGGAGAGTTCCAGCTTTACCACTCAAGAGCTAGGTGACCTTGGTCAAGTTATGTAACCTTGCTGAACCCCAGGTCGCTCATCTGTAACATGGCACGTGACCTCCTTAGAAGGGTTACTTGGGTTGTAAAAGGTCATAAAAATAAACGATCCGGCTAAGTGTGTGACACCAATGACACTGCCCGGTGTGGTCCTTTCTCTCCTGTCACTCCCACCAGGACGACCTTGCTTTGCACATGTGCTCTGAATGAGGCAGCTGCTAGCTCTGCCTGGATTGGGGGGCGGGGGGAATAGTGTGTGTGGGGGGTGAGGGATCTTCTGTGGACTCTTTCTTGCCTCTCTTGGGAGAGCTGGATGCATCTTCCAGCACTTTCAAGGTGCCTTGCTCATGCCAGCAGGCCAGCTTGATGCACTGAGAATGGCTAGTCCCCCTTCTGTCTCTCCCCAACCCAGGGGTGTCAGTAGTAAAAATGGACCCAACGCTCAGGACAACAGAAAGAATCGACTGGAGAATGGAAGGGGAATGTTCTTTTCTGTTAGTGGTGTTACCACGGGCAGTGCCACCAAAAAATAGAGCCCACTTTAGCTCTATTGATGGGGAGCTGTGCCCTCACCTTTTGGAGGCCAGTGTATTGAAGGAAGGCTGCAGCCCCACAGGAAGTCCCCCCCCCCCCCCCGCCGTGTCCCGGCAACGTCCCCCTCCACTTGCGTGGGCAGGGGCCAGGAAGATGCACGTAGAAAAAGGAACGTTGCTGCTGTTCAGTCTGCTGAGTTTGTGCTATTCAGCTTCTGTGAAGTTGGCCACGCACCTCAAGGCACCTGCTGTGGCCCCCTCGTGACCTCAGACGGGAAGCGACCCTGTCACCTGATGAGCTGTGTGAGCTCCTTAAGGCCGGCTGTGATGTCCTATGGTGTGTAGGATTCCTCTCAGAGGCCATGGAATCGTCGAACTAAGTTGAATGAGGACAGCAGCTCCGGGTGGGGGGGCTCATTAGCTGCCTGTAGCATCGAGAGGGGTAGTATCACTTGATGGACGGGAGGGTCTTATCAAGCCAGAGATCTTAACTGATTCAGAGAAGGAGCCACTGTCTACTTAGACATTTTCTTCTTCCTGGGTGCTAAGAAGTCCGCAGTGCCGTGCCCAAGACAGGGAGACACTGAGGCGGCAAGCCCGGGCAGGCTGGCAGCTTCCACGTAGCCGGATGGGAGCATTGCCCGGCAGTAGAGATCCAGCCTCTTCCTGGCCTTCTTCATTCTGATGTTTTGAAACATCCATGAAGCCATCTTAATGAAATTGAAAGTTGGACAGTTGAACGCCTGGCAGGGGCAAATAGTCTGGTCCCCGCAGCCCTCAGGACTCAGCCATCGGAACTCGTCATAACCAGACCGTGCTTTCTGGTCTCTCTGAGGGTATTAATCAATCAATTATGAGCTGTCGTGCTCGAAACCCAGTAAGTGACCTCAGTTCTAATTTTTAGTGATTTAGTAAATCGCATTTGGTTGGGATAGAGATAAAAATGAACTTCAGAAAGTCGTGAATACTGTCTTTACTACGAGTACCAATGATTATTTTCCCCTTTTTAAAATTTTCTGAACAGTTCTGTTAAATATTAAAACTTTGAGGGCCCATGGACCCAAGGTAGTGTAGAGGAATCATTTATTCATATAATCTGAAAAAAAAGAAGAAATCACTTTTTAAGTACTTTCTGACTGTTATTAGTTGTTTTTATCAGTTTTATATAAAATAAGTGGACCCTTTCAGAATGTATTTCTTTTAGTTAATATTGGTCATGTTACTGAAGTTTTGGTAAGTATTTCTAAAAGCTGCACGATGTTCTGTTACCTATGTTTTTATCTATATATATATTTATTGTTTTTCAAGGTGTTATTTTTTTTTAAGTAATCTCTACGCCCCATGTGGGGCTTGAACTTACAACCCCGAGATCAAGAGTCGCCCGTTCCACTGACTGAGCCAGCCAGGCGCCCCTGTTACCTGCGTTTTTAAATTATAGTTTTTAATTAATAAACAAGGCAGTATTAATTCTTGTGACATTTAGAGCTTTCCTTTGCAATTTCCTTGATTCAGGAAAGAAAAGCACGTTTCCCAGATGTCTCATTGGATATTTTGGCATTTTTCTCAAGCTTCACTCTTGAAGTGATGACCAGATCACACCGAAGTGGACTTGTCAGGGGGCAGATGACTCTCCCCTGAATTTTTCTGATGGCGTCTTTTTCTGTTGCTCTTGTTAGAAGCTTTAGAGCGTCAGACAGTTTACGATTATTTTTGCTTTTTCTCTCATATCACAAATGTGTACATTTGGAGTACATTTACTTATTGTCTTTTTGCAAAAGGACTTCTATCACAGCCTCTCATCCAGTGTTAGAAACATGAGAAAACCAGTCATTTTTAATATAATCTTTTGAATATAAATATAGAAGAAAGCAGAAGAAAAACAGTCTTCATCTAGGAAGGGGGTTTGCATTGTGAACATGGCGCTCCATGCATGTGCTTTTGGGGCATTCTAAGCTACGGAGATCACAATAATAAATCTTTAACGTCTTGGCTCCTAGAGCCCCCGCAAGGAAGGAGGAGGGCCAGGGCTCCCTGCCAGGTGCCTTGCGCTGGAGGTGAGTGGAGAAACAGCCCGGGGCCCTGGGAGGGCTCATCAGCTTTTTACAGCCATTTTTATCATCTGTTTGTTCTTCCAGTGATCTCACAGCATTTGTTTACATTCTAAACAGAGTTTATTGTTGGGGATTTGTCAGACTATTTCTCCTGTTAACCTTATAACAGCAAACAGTTGTCTTACTTTGCCAAATCACAGCTCCTCCAATAAATAATTTTAATGGAAAGTAAAGATAGGTCGCTACCCTGGTTAAACACTCACCATAAAAATCAGTTTATAGATCATTTTGTGGAGGAAGCTGTTTAACAGGATTGCTTCTGATTCCTCCTGTTCTTTCAGCGCCACCGAAATCCCCCAAAGACGACGCCAATGAGAAGCTCATTGGCTAAAAAGAAAATTAATTTCTTTGCACTTCTTTAAAGTGACATGATGTTCCAGTTGGAGGAAAAGAAGGTTTATAACCTTGCAACCTGTGATGTCACATGCCATTTTGCTTTTAGAAAACACTTTTCCAGGAGTCCAAGCCATCAACCAACCCATAGCTATGTAATCTCCCATGACTGGAAATGAACTATGATAAGAATTTTCGGGTAAGTTTTTAGGGGCCACCTTTGGCCCTCCGGCCATGCTTTGAAATGCAAAATGCACCTTGAGAAAATTATCCTTTCATGGAAGAAGAGACTCCCCCCTTTTTTTCCTGAAATTTTACTGATATTCTGGGGGAAAATTGTGTATTTGCGAGGCGAGAGCTCTTAAACTTGAATTATCTGGCGTTTTCCGGTATTCTTTATTTCACTTAGGTGTCTGTGTCTGGGTTTATACAACTGATGTGCCGTCGTCGGGAAAAGTATCTGAAGTACTGGAAGAGCTTTCTGGTTTCCATTCTCTCGGCTCCTCCCAGCCCCATCCCAGAAAGGGAGATGATCTCTAACAAAGTAAAACAGGAGCCCGGGCCGGGACTGGTCCCGTGCAGTGAAGCTCTGGGGAAGGCTTAGCAGGACAGGGGAGAGACCTCGTGTCGCAGCTCTTGCGGGCTGTGAAGTCTCTGTGGGAAGGAGTAGCAGCTCCGTTTGCTGGGACAGAGCTGAACACTGAGCTCCTGATTGTCAGAGTGACTGTAATTGCCTACTGGTGCCCCTTCCACGGTTTCCTTTTAGAGTTACTGAAGGCAACTGTGTGATGTCAGCCAGAAATACTGGCACATGGGAATGGATTGGCTTTTCAGAGCAGTAGAGAGGATTGGGGGGGGTGATTAGGATGGTTTCTGAATTCTTCACCTCATGTGCCCCCCCCCCCCCCCCCCCCCGCCCCGGGATCTCCCATGGGCAGCATCACCTGGTCTTCGTCCCTTCCCTACACCAGCCTTCCGGTGCAGAAAGCAAACCTTGGGTCTTTAAAAGCTCTTCTAGGTGATTAGCACTGAAATATTTTTTCACCAAAAAAAAAAAAAAAAGAAAGAAAAAGAAAAAAAAGAAAGAAAAAAGAAAAGAAACCAGTAAAAAATGTAATCCCAACAGATAACGTTAGAATATCCTCTGATAAAACAGAGTTGCTTTGCATGACAATGCTGTTATTTTAAAACTGTGTCAAAGGCAATATTCCTATTTCCTCACCCCCAGCCTTGGAAAGCCAGGTCCTTTTCTAGATAACCCTGCCATATTCCCAGGCACTCCCCCTCGGAGAACGTATTTCTAAGCCTGATCCCTTTCCGTGTGGTGAGGCGGTCACACAGCACAGCTCATTCGTCAGTAATCCCTTAATGCTATTAAAGTGAGTGGGTGGCAGAGGGCCCTTCCTTAATTATCAATTCTAAGAGGATTTGGCCCCTAAGAGCCTCTGGAGCGTATCATTTTGTGACAGTGTGCCTGTCTTACTTGAAGGTGGTAGGTAGACGCTGAGATGCTTGAAGAGAAACACGAGGGATGACCTGTCTGTGACGGTCCCCCAGGCCTCTTGTGTTTATAATAAAAGTAATATAGTGATATTAAAGGACTTTGGGGAAGCTCCCATAATTCCTCTGTAGCAGAACGAATGTTTTTGTCTGGATAGTTTTTGGAAGGGTGGGAAAACCGTATCTTTTGAGTGCAGTCATGTGGACTTGACCACATGGCTTCTCAGGTTTGTTTGCAACTGATTGAGTCAAGGGGACTTAAATCTGTAGAAGGAATTCTAGACTGAAATCATGACACAGTCTCCTTACCCATCACTATCTTTCCCTGAAATTATCATACATGTGACAACTGGACTTTAGGTTTAAACTGACTAGGCTAGTTTAGAGCCCTGTCCCATTTCTGGGTTTTTTTTTTTGGTTTTTTTTTTTTTTTTTTTTTGTTTTGTTTTTTTCTCTTTGGGAAGTCCTTTTCTAAGTCCTTTTGTGAAGATAGGAAAGAACACAAAAATGGGAGGTAATCCAATGTCTTAGAGCACTGAGAGTTTACAGTCAGTTTCTGCTTCATGGGCAGAAGATTTCATAATGGCTAGTATGGGAGTGGAAGGGAGAATGGCAAGGAACACTCTGGAAAGAGGAGAGTAAAATTCTAAAATTCAGTAATAAGTTGATTACACTATCCAGTAGTGGAGACCCTTTGGCGATTATGTCCACTTCAGCCGTCTACGTATCAAGAAGGAAGTGAAGACGTTGAAGTTTTAGATGAGCAACAAGGCTTGATTCAGAAGTTGGAAAGTGTGAAAGGATTCTGGAGGCTAGAAGGCTTACATTAACGGTTTTCGAATGTGTAAGAATCAGGTATCTTCCTCCTTTGGAAGAAGACAATTTAAAAGGAAATGTGCTTAAACGACAACATTAGGAGATTATCTAAATATAGATGCTTTCCAAACTAAGTTGATAACCCCCAGAATGAATTCTCAAGAGAGGTAATATACCCGTCCTTGGAGAAAATGGGACCTCTCCTAGGGGTGGAATAACTCAATGCTTAGGCAAGTTCTGTTTCTGCTAATGTGATTGATATGTGTATTCTTGCTTACGTACGTTTTCATTCTTGTGTAGTATTTTATAGTCAGAATTCATGTATCTTTATTGCTTCTATTTCTGAGAAGATGATTGATTCTTTTAGTGAGTGTCATGATTCGGTGATCATGCTTTCTCAATCTTGTCACCAGAAACAATGACTATTAATTTTTATGTCTGTAAGTAGATACCTGATTTTTAAAATAATTCTAATACTTAAAAAACACATGCATCCCTCAATTATAAACACTACAATTACCAAGACTGAAAAAAGAAAGCATTTGCATGTCCTTACTGGAAACATGTTTATTGCGGTTTATGTGAACTACGCCAGCCACTGCAGGTAAAGGCGCTTATAAAACCATTTAACTCATGGCACTCAGCATATCACTACATGGCAATAATTTTTTTAAGTTATGTTATTTTAAGTCATCTCCACAGCCAATGTGGGGCTCAGACCCACAACTCTGAGATCAAGAGTCACATGTTCCATCGACTGAGCTAGCCAGGCTCCCCTAGATGGCAGTAATTTTAACAGTAATCATTATGCTTAAGGAAAAGACAGGCAAACTTATTTTTTTAAAAAAATCCATGATTCATCTGATAAAGATGTATTCGTATAAATATAAAATGTGAAACATTTTATATAAAAATAAAATAGATATAATATGAAAATACTACTATATTCCAGTTAGATAATTAGGTAAATCAATGATACTTCCACTGCCTCTCAACAAATTAGGAACTTAGAATAAATTGTAGGTTAGATTGTAGATTGTTGGATTTGGAGAGTCCTTTGATTTGTACAAATGAAGAAACAAAGATTTACAGTTGCCACTCAGTCATGCAGCAAGACTTGGAGAAGCCGGAACAAGGTGGGGGCCGTCTCCTGGTTCTCAGCCCAGGGCATGTTCCACTGTCCAGATGCCACGTGTAGATTTTGAGAAGGGCAGTGAAGGCACCTGCTGGGAATAATGATGAGAAGGAAAGATATTTCAGTGTTTGCACCATTAGGGGAAGAGAGGCATGAGCCTGTAGAAAATATTTAGGAAGATCTAGGACCAGGAACTCTACATCACCAAGCCAACACCCCTGTCCGGGACTCCCGTGAAAGGTAGCCATTTCCAGTGTAAAGGACTGTGTGACATAAATACTACTTTAGAACTTGAATTTTGTCTTTCTTTGTAGGAAACGTCTAACATTTGCTAGTGTGTACTCTGTGTACTTTGCTAGGTACTTTGTTCATGCCTTCTCATTTGATTCTCACTGTAGCCTGAGAGGTAATAATTCTCCATCTAAGAATATTCTAGAAAAATGAAGGAACTTACCCTTGGTTGCTTACCAGGTAAGGGAGTTGTCACTAGAGCTTTTGCTTTTTGACATTCATGTTGCTTCCCTCAATCCACAACTCTATCAACATATAAGAAAAAAAAATGAGAAAAAAAGGTATTATAAACTTGAAAGTGATACACAGGGTTCATATAGATCCCAGGGCCCTCCGAATCAAAGATGTTTAACATGATAGGGGAAAGCAATGATAAAAATCTTTACAGTTTTAAGAAACCATTAATTTTAGATACAGAAGCTCACAAGCCAGGGGCGCCTGGGTGGCTCAGTCGTTAAGCGTCTGCCTTCAGCCCAGGGCTCAGTGATCCCGCCATTCTGGGATCGAGCCCCGCATCAGGCTCCTCCGCTGGGAGCCTGCTTCTTCCTCCCACTACCCCTGCTTGTGTTCCCTCTCTCGCTGGCTGTCTCTCCCTCTGTCAAATGAATAAATAAAATCTTAAAAAAAAAAAAAAAGCAGCTCACAAGCCAGATTTTAATACCATCAGTTGATTCTGATGATTCACTGATTTTCAGATCTCAAAAATTTAAACAGTTCTGAGTAAAATTTCCAGGTCGGTTGTACTTAGGAAAGGATGTAAGTTCAGTATTCCATGGGCTGATTTCATTACATGGGCTCCCATTGTTACAATGAAGCTACAGGGTCTCCCCCCAATTCTTCATTAATACCTATTACTTAAGAACTATAAAGATTGCCTTATGAAAACGGCTCGTCCTGACACTTAAGGGTTACTAATAAACATCATTCTGCTTCCAAGGGCATTAAGCACTTGTCAAGAACGGCCAGAAATACGTATTTTGGATTTTTGGATGTTCTAGTCAACTCCGAGTTGCTCTAAATGCTTTATCACTTTTCAGAAAGTACAACAAATGAAATGTGTGACAAGCCCCTGAACTATTTTTGAGTATAATCTTTCTTTGATTAAAAAATCTCATGTCTTGATAGACGTGAGTATAAATCTTATGGTTTTATTTATTTTATCTCTGTTGTTTGGATCCTGGAGAAATGATATATTATTGAACCTCCCAGTCATGTAATTTTAACCAAGAAGCATTCTGAAGTTCTTAACTGTAGCTGCAGAGCAAATTGGAATGTGTCACATTTTGGTGAAATGACCAGCCCCGATGACCATGTCATGCAAAGGTGGCCCACGTTATGTAGGGTGCTGTCATGCAGAGGGCAGGGGGAGCGCAAGTGAGCCATTCAGAGCATCTCTGCCACTTTCTCCGTGGTCTGAAGTAACGTCTTGAATCTCTGTAAGCTGTGTCTGAATTTACAGAGCAAGATGACTATTAACTAGTTCATAGGATCGCTGTGAGGTTTAAATAGCGAAGTATATGAGAAAGCTTGACAAGAATTAGTATTCTTCATACACTTAGAGGGACAAACTCTATCTTTCTTATGCATATCTCTCCCACACATAGCAAGGAGAATGCATTGCATGCAGTAGATGCTTAATGAATGCTGATAATAGATTGGGGACTATGAAAAACAGTACTGCCCAGTAAGGAGCAGATGTCCACTAACATCAGATGTTGCCTCACTGCCGGCATATTCCTTCTTCTGGAGTCGGCTCCGGTGTTGGCGGGGCTGCTCTGCTCTTCCAGGGCAGCCTTGAGTGTTTGAGCTCCTCTGCCCTGGTCTTTCGGGCTCTCCTTCATTACAGCAGGATTTCTCAACATCCACACTAGCGACAACGAGGCCCAGATAATTCTTTGTTGTGGGAGATCACCTGTGCGGGGTTTTTGTGTTTTTTTTAAAGCTTTTATTTATTTATTTGAGAGAGAAAGCGAGAGGCAGAGCACGAGCAGAGGAGGATGGGCAGAGGGAGAGAGAGCAGGGAGCCCCACACAGGGCTCAGTCCCAGAACCCCGGGATCATGACCTGAGCCGAAGATATGCTTAAGCGACTGAGCCAACCAGGCGCCCCCATCCCGTGCATTTTAAGATGTTTAGCCTCTACTTACTAGATGCCAGTAAACATCCCTCTCCAATTTTTGTTACAAATTTATCGTAACAATAAAAATGTCTCCAGACATTGCCTCTTGTCCTCCGGGCACGGGGCTGCCCCAGGTCGAACACTACTGTCTACAGCAGACATACGGCATTCCGTGCTTTGTCACCTGATAATCGGTTTGCCTGTGCCCTTCCCCCCTAGCCGGCCACCCCTATGGCAGCACTGTGCCTTTCTCTGAGCCACCATCCCCACACTGGTAGAAGAGCAACAAATATAGAAGGAGGAAAAAGAAAAGATACCTAGAGAAGGAGAAACGGTTATAATAATTGTGTTGCCCCATTATGTGTAGTGGATTTTTGTTTTTTGGGGGGACGAAAAGGGCAAGGACTCACCATCACCTGAAGTCTCTTTTCCTGAAACCATTAATGTCACCACCTTCTTTTCAGATCTTACTCTCCTCTATGCCCTGATCATTGACAGAATTGGGTAGTGTGTCTACTCAGAGTAGATGTTAATCTGGGATTGGATACTTGAAATTTTAGGCTTCAAAGTCCAGGCAGAGATTAAAGACACCTCTCTCTCTCCCTTAAACCCTGGAACACCTTCCACAGCTGAACTCCAACCACCCCTTCCCTGAAGACCCCCAAATGTGTCTCTAGCTTAGAACCTCTCTATTAATCCCAGAATCACACTTTCTAGCCCCTGGAGAGCTCCTCTTGTGTATTTCACAAGCTCCGAGACCAGAAACCTGGTGTGACTAGGACTAAACTCCTCATGTTCCTTCCTTGCTCCTTTTCAGCTTCCTTCAGGATTCTTCCTCCCGGGGAGCAAAGCCGCCCCAGCCCTAGTGCAGGGAGCTGGAGTCAGAACCTTCCTCTGCCACTTGATGACTCAGTGACCTTCTGCAGGTGATTTCTCATCTTGTTGCCTCATTTTCTTCATCTGTCAGATGGATATTGATCTCCCAGAGCTGTTGGGAAGATTACATTAGATAATGTATGCAAATTGCTTAAATGAAATAATGCATGTAAATCAGCGAGGGAAAAAAAAATGCCTGTTCTGCTTAACAAATGGTAGATGCTGTTATTGTTGAAAAAGATGCTTTAAGCAGGCTTTTGACCCCAGTTTCACCTTCAGTCCATCTGTCTGTTGCCTGGTCCCTGGACACACAGATTCCTGTGTTTGCCATTACTTTCATAATGAGGGTTAGCCTTCAGCCTGATGTAGATGGCCCTTTGTGACCTGCCTCCTGCTTACCTGTCCGTCTCACCATGGATAGCATCCTGACATGTTGAACAGCCCAGATCCCAACATGCCAGCCCCTCATACTTCCATGCCTCTATGCCGTCTGTTCCCTCTTCCTTGTTTTCTTTTCTCTTCTTCATTGAACTAACATCTCCTCTTTAAGACAAAGCACCATCATCTCTTCATCTTAGAAGCAGTCCTTGGTCACCCTCCACTGAGATCATTGTTGCACCGTGTTCCTGTTACCACGCTAACACTCTGTGCTTGCGTATCTTCTGGCACTTACCATGTGTAACTTACGTTTCTTGATTGTGTCCCTCACTAAGCTGTGAATTTTTGACATCACATTCATTTTGGTTTCCTGGTCATTTTGGTTTTCTATGATGAGTAACCCATTTCTTGACATGTAGTAGATGTGTAATAACTATTCATGATCAAATAAGGGTAGGATTCCATAAGATTGAATCAGGCAGCATAGACAGAAAAATGTAGAACAGTTGAGTCAGAATGAGTTGATGGAATTAACCAGCAAAAATTAGGAACAAAGAAACCATGCAGGTATCTTTATTGGATAGAAACAGGAGATCCACAGATACAGACTCTAAAACAGAATCTTAAAGCTGGGACCGAGTAAGAAGTCCTAGCTGAGTAAGTTAATCTGTAATGGCAGAAGGAGAAATACCAAGGGGTCCGGTATTAAGGCCTGCTACCTCCTTTTATTGCCCCTGACTTCAAGGAACTAGATCTCATGACAGAGAAACAACAAAAGAAAAAAATAAATCAATTCTTCTAAGAGAGTGCTATTTGAAAAGGTACGTACCTCGTGTTAGGGCCATAGAGACAAAATAATTTTTCAACAGATGGAGTCATGTCATTGCCTGGGGACCAGCAATGGCCAACTAAAACATCAGAGGCAGACGTGTGGTGGGTAGATATTTTACATCAGTTTCAAGCTTCCAGTGTCAATAACAGCTTCATGGAAAGAGCCTGATCAAAGATCACATTCAACAGGCCGGGCTGCCTCGGGATCACGTGCCTCAGCTTGCAAAAGGTGCCAGTATTTTGTCATTTTCTACCAAAGCAGTTTTAAACAAGTTTGCTGCTAAAACCAACAGTCTCAAGAGCCCTTTTTTTCAGGAAGATTATTTTCCACGCCCATAATGTTAAGCAGGGAAACATGGCGCCCAGTTTTCTCAGCACTAAGAAGATGACCAGAACATCACTTAGTAACATTACTAACCATTTAACTGACGATTTCTTGGAAGGAATCATATTATTCTGATTAGACAAGGAACATGTTTGTACATTGACCAAATATCGGCTTTTATAAATTACATTTGAAAAATCTCTGACCATGTTTTATCTTTTGAAATCTCATCTCACCTTCTGAAAAAGGCTTTTGCTTTCTTTTCTGATCTTACTGATGGAGAACCACACATAGCTCTCCAATTAGAATAATGAACGAAATTTCCGTTCCCATGATTTGCACAGTGTTTTGTTGTTGAGGCGAAATAGCAATGAATCACAGTCCTGGTTGTGTTTAATGATTCAATAAACCGTACTTGTGAGTCAGTTGTCAGGGTTTGAAGTCAATATTTGTCCATTTCTCAAAACCTTATACCAGCCCCGGAAGATTTGGCTCTTGACTATGCTGTGTCAAAGGAGCCAGCATCTTCCTACACCCAGCCTAGAGTCTGGCAGATTCAAGACCACCTAAAGGGACACACTGAACCGATAGACAAGAAGGAAGCTTTACCAAGGCTCAAGATGATTTTTCCATTTCACAACTCTCCTGTTGAAATCCCCTTCCGTTCCTGCGGAACCGCATAGTTACTTCTGGCAGCAGGTTCCTGCCAGGACCTGGAATGAATCCCCGTAAATACTCAGAGTAGCAGGGGTGGAAGAGGGTTCTTCTCCCCCCACGCTGCTGCTGCTTCTGGCAAAGGTTGGGGTGTTGGCAGGGGCGCCCCACCTCTGCACAGTCTGCTCCGGGAGGCGGGGGATTCCTCTTACTTCCAATTACCAGTTTCTTTACATGTGGGAGGACATTTTTTGGCACATTATCCTCATTTCTTCATGTCTGGCTGACAGTGCCGTTGCTAATTTATTTTTTGGCATCCTGTATGCATTTGTTAAGATGTCAGAAGGTATGTACAAAGTATTGGAGTGAAGGCTGAATTTACATTCTGGAGCTTCTAGTGGGTATGAGATGTTAGAAACTGTCTCTTTGCAACAGAGGTTATAGTGCTGGGTAAATAGAGGACAGTGAGCGTGGTTTACTTGCCTACTTGCAAAAGTCGGAGGACCCTTTAGTGAACATTGAATCGCGAAATCCTAAACTTGTGAGCAGGTAAGGATCTGGAAGTTAGTGTGTGATCTATTCCCAGCTGAGGAAATTGAGGCAAGGCATATTTAAGTGATTAGCCCAAGATCACCCAGCTGGCTTATGCTAGATACTATACTCGAATTCTGGTCTCCTCTCTTCGTTCTGTATTATTTTCACTATATTGTAATGTTTTGCAAGTAGTAGGCACTCAGTGATGTATTAGATACATCAAGGTATCTATCTTCATAGTTCATTCTGCATATGGGAGGGAACAAAATAAGATCTTCTCCCCTTTTCCCCTCCAAAACAATTCTGACTATGGATTGGCTATAATTCTTGCAGCTAGATTGAGCTGCCTGGAAAAGGGGTCACTTCAGTAGATTTCCCCTCTTCCAAGTGGTTGGAACCTTAGTTGAAATGCCAGCCAGCTGAAACATGTCAAAATCAATCTGTAATTTTGGAGGCTTGGAAAAGCAGTTCCAATCGCCAGCCCTGGACAGTCTGTTCTATTCTACTATCTGAAACATTAATAGCAGATTTGTGAAGGCACACTCAGGAAGAACAGATCTCCCAAATTGTTTCTTCAGAGGGAATGATTATGTAAACAACTAATTTGAGTAAAAGTAGCTCAGAGAATATTTTAGGTTCCGGTTGAGAATCTTAAATGCTCAATTAAGTAATTTTTAAAAAAGCTCTTGTTAAACCTGATATCGGGAAGTAATATACCTTTTAAATAAAAGGTAAATGAAACTACATTTCTGTTCATAACAATTCTAATCCATTGGTTGGATGGAGAAGATTTTGCTGGCAATGATGGTAGAACAGGCTCGCCGCACACCTTGACTGGATGGTGTTATGTATTCAAGAAGGTAACTCGTGCTGGATCCAACTTTGGATTTAAAGCAAATGCTACACGTAATGGCAGTTAAAATATGGAGAGTGTGGTTATCTAAGACAATAATCCTTTTTTGATGGCATTTCTGAAAAGGGCGGGGATACCAAGCTTGTAATGTTCCATCTTCCTCCCTGGAGTAAATTCCAAAATAGTGAGAAGGGACAGTTGATGTCAGAATAATTTTCAAAGAAAAGTATCAAACAGACTTTAGTTATGAACCTGTGTGCATTCTTGATTTCAGCTCAGGTCATTATCTCAGGGTCCTGGGATCTAGCCCTGTGTTGGGTTCTGTGCTCAGCAGGGAGTCTGCTTGGGATTCTGTCTCTCCCTCCCCTTCTCCCCCCTCCCCCCAGCTGGCTTGCACTCTCTCTCTCAAATAAATAAGTAAATCTTTAAAAAAAAGTTATTTAAAAAAAGAAAAAGCTTCGGATACCATTGGAAACCCCCTCCTACCACATCCCAAACTCCACCCTCTTTCTTTGGAAGTAACTGATACCTCGTAAAGCCTTCACGTACCTCGTTTGTACTTTTGCTGTCTATGTTTGTATCTGATTATTTAGATCATTGGATTCTGTATTTTGAAATTTGCATCAATGTTTTCATGTCCCACGTTCCCAACTTTATGGAATAAATGCCTAGAAAGGAAACATTGGGTCTAAGGGTGTACACATTTTTAAATTGGATACGTGTTATGACATTGTTACCCTTCCAGTTATCTTCGCAGGTCCAGTGCTTACTCCACACTTCTCCATCACTACATCTTTTCAATTGTTTTAACTGTGTAAATTTGATAGGTATAAAATGATATGTCATTGCTTTACTTGGCATTTCTTTATTAATAAGGTTGGGCATTTTTCTTTGTGTGTTAATAACCCTTTTCAATTTTTTGTAAATTGCGTGTTCATGTCCTATTTTTCCAATGGGGTACTGTTGGGTTTTTTTAACCATTGATTTCTTTCTTTTTCTTTTCTTTTCCCCCTTCTCCTTCCTCCCTTCCTCCCTTCCTTCCTTCCTTCCTTCCTTCCTTCCTTCCTTCCTTCCTTCCTTTTTAAAGTAGGCTCTGTGCCCAACCTGGGGTTTGAACTCATGACCCTGAGATTGAGAGTCACTTGATTTACTGACTGAGCCAGCCAGGCACCCCTAACCATTGATTTCTAAGAACTCTTTATATAGTAGGGACAGTATTCCTTTGCCTGTTGTATATGTTGCAACTTTTCTTTGTTTGCAGTTTCTCTTCTAAACTTGACTACAGTGGCTTTGCCATATAAGAATTTTAAATTTTATATATTCATAGCTTCTCTTAAAAAAAACTTAATGGCTTTTGGCTTTCTTACTATGACTAAAATACTCAAAAGAAGGAATTTGTGAAGTGCTTTTATCAGAAAAAAATTCTAACTTGCCATGAGTAATTCATGTAATAAGCAAATGGAACATTATATAAAAATAACATTTCTCAGAATAAATAGGGGGGAAAGTTATACACTTAAAACAATAAAAATAATGAAACTTTAAAGTGAAACACAACAAGCAATTCTCAAGGAATAAAAATTCAGACACTGTGCGCCCAGTGGAGATACTATGACACTGTACATGGAAAATAAGACACAGTTGAGTAAAAAAATGGTAAAAACATGAAGAGACTAAGTAAATCTAAATGAAAGGAATATAAAATCCATAGTCAACTGTTCTATTTACTTATTACTTGAGATTTATGATTAACTGGATAAGATCTGCAAAGGAATGTTTTATTACAGTTAATGAGAGTCGTTTGGGCATCTGTTCAACTTCAACAAAACTTAATTTTTGTGTTTGTTATTCAGTCAACATGTATTGATTACCTGCTGTGTTCTAGAAAATAATTATGGGTGATAATCTTGGCTTACGGGATCGATCCCTATGAAATCATGTATGCCCAACCTATTTTTTTCCTGCAGTATCAACACTGGCCTCTGGTTCAACCTAATACCAGCTTGGCTCATCCTTCTCTCCTCCTGCCTCCTTTCCACCCCACCTCCAGCTGCTGGGTGGAGTCAGGGCCCATTTAACCACCTCAGGATTCCATAGTTCCTTTTTCTCTTCCATAATGTGACCCCATGGAATTAAGCCTCTCTTTTTCTATTTTCAATATTTCCTCTTTCCCTTTGGTTCTTGTTTCTTTAGCATATCACATAACCAAGATTTTTCAAAATATATAGATTTTATTGTGAACTACACTGCAAAAGCAAAAGAGAAATCTATGCCGTGTGCAGTTCAAACATCTCATCACAACCTTGAGGAATTCTATAAATCCTGGGTTTATAATTTGCTTAACTTTACAAGGATTTGATATACAAGATTTATTAAGATGTGTTACATGAAGTGAAGCACCCTCTCTTCTATTAGAAATTGTATTTTTATTTATTTATTTATTTATTTATTTATTTAATTTTTTTTTTTAAAGATTTTATTTATTTATTCGACAGAGATAGAGACAGCCAGCAGAGAGGGAACACAAGCAGGGGGAGTGGGAGAGGAAGAAGCAGGCTCATAGCAGAGGAGCCTGATGTGGGGCTCGATCCCATAATGCCGGGATCACGCCCTGAGCCGAAGGCAGACGCTTAACCGCTGTGCCACCCAGGCGCCCCAGAAACTGTATTTTTATAATCACTTTTTAAGTTATTGTGAAAATACTGCCGATTCAGCTTCCCTAGTTGTAAGCAAGAGCGCTTTTCATGTCACTTATCTATCCTCTCATGGCACTTCTTCCATTAAGTTTTGCATCTTAATCCTATCGACCACCCCCCATCCTTCACATCTGCAGTGTCTTCATTTCGTATTATTTCAGTCATGGGCAACACTACTTCTCCTTCTATATCTCAGTGCAGCCACGCCAGGTAAAAACACTTGGGAGAAGCACATTAGTGGAAAGTTCTGTCTTGGGCTCCTCACATTAATGGTCCCGTCAGTTCTGAGGGATAAATGACATATGGCTGCCTTAGTGATCACTAATTATTAATTCAAACTCTGTTGATAAATGTGACAGAAATTCACAAGAATGTTATATAACTACTTTTCGACGACAGCAGCTCACAGATTTCCTTTCCAGTTGTTCAGACAGAATGAATGACCAGTGAAGATGCCACTTTCATAGCAGGGAAACTCTAGATACTGTAATGATGAATTCTTCCTGATTATTGTGATTATTTCATAACCTGTGTCCAGAAATAGTCCTCTCTTTTTAACACCAAGGAAATTTTTCCTGCTGATTTACATTAGTGATCGTTTATATAATCAGAACATTATTGGAAGAAGCAAATTACATGTTTAAAATTGCAGAATTTTTTTAAAAGATTTTATTTATTTGAGAGAGAGAGTGCCTGCGAGCAGTGGGGAACAGCAGAGGGAGAGGGACAAGCAGACTCCATGCCAAGGGTGGAGCCCGATGTGGGGCTCAACCTCATGACCTGAGCAGAAATCAAGACTTGGATGCTTAACCTAGATGGAGCCAACAGGTGCCCCTAAAATTACAGAATTTTGAATGAGAAATATATCATCTTTGCTAACTTGTATTTTTAAGTGAGAGGACATGGTTGATTCATCTTATGGTTTTTGCGTGAAATCCTTCTTATTTCAGAAACTTTTCAGAGATGCTTTTACTGCTGAAATGCACTCCCACCATAGTTTTTTTGATTTCTTCTTACAGTTCATTTTCCATTAGTTGACTTTATATCATGGTAGAAGAGTCCTTCTAACTGAAGTGAGAAATGATGTGCATTCATGTCCTTGTGCCCAGCCCCTCACCTCTGACCGCCGGATTGCTCACCGCTACCAGGGAAGATGCCAGGGCTTTGCAGGCTGGTGCCATTAACACGTTGTGATTTCCAGCCCGGGTGCACTCTCCGGGCTCCGCAGCCGCCCTCCTGTGCACCGCGGGCCCTCTCCCTGTGCCTGTGCCCACCGCCCACCGCACGTCTCCTCACCCACTGCTTCTAGTCCAGCTGACAGACCTGCGATGGTTAAGCCCTCCATGGACCATCACCCCTCCACTGCTTGGATGGACCCGTGTGAAGTTGCCATTGTTCACCAGGTTTTGACTCAAAATCAGCAGTTGCATCTACTTCAAGCTAAGACGTGCTTGTGTTCATCCTTTTATCGTTCTCTGGCTTCTCAGAAGAGATGGCCCTCCTCTCCAAGGTGAATTCATCCACTTCAGGAACCCATAAATTCGTTCTCTCCTGGGATCTGCCTCTGTCAGTTACGCGTGTCTTTTCATAGCTTTCATTTCTTACTTTTCACCTTGGCTCCTTTTATTAACATATAATGTAGCCCACCCAGTCTTTTCTGTCTTCATATTTGATTTTTAAAACTATACACAACGTGCCACACCTATAAAGGAGAAATACAAAATATATGCGCAGTGTAAAGGAAAATAGTATAATAAACATCATCTTAAAACTAGGCACTTTCCAATATATTTGAAGCTCTTGCACACTCTTCTCCCTTCTTCCCCCAAGCAGTATCCTGAATTTTGTATTATTTTATTCTTTGCTTCTCTTTGTAGTTTAATCACGTTTGTATCTCTTAAGAATCTTCTATTTAGGGGCACCTGGGTGGCTCAATCGATTAGGCATCCGGCTCTTGATTTCAGCTCAGGTCATGATCTCAGGGTCATGAGATCAAGCCCTGCATTGGGCTCCACGCTCAGTGCAGTCTGCTTCTCCCTCTCCCTCTGCTCCTTCCCCCACTCGTGCTCTCTCTTGCTCTCAAATAAATACGTAAATAACATCTTTTTTTATGTAAATTTAATTAGCTAACTTATAGTACCATAAATAATACCTTTAAAAAATTTAAAAAATCTTTTGTTTAGTCTCACATGTTTTTAAACCTAAATAGAATAAAAATGCACATAGTCTCCCGGAGCCACTTTCTTGCCCACTGTTACATTTGTGAGGTGACTATATGTTAACATGTCGTCTTCTCTCATCTGCTTCCCAGTTTCCAGGGCGCACTGCTGTAGACTGTTTTATTATGCACCTGATGCCTAATATCCCAGATTCCAAACAAAATAACTTTACTTCCCAGTTTTTATTCCCTGGAAATAGCTTATTTTGTTTCACTTTGTCAGCCTTGTTGCCAGAAACAAAACTCTTCTGTCTTAAACAGAAAACCAGTGCCCTCTCCTTAATTCTGTGTCCATCTCCAACTACTTCTCTGCCTTTCTCCTTTCCTTCAAGACTGAAAATCTTAGAGTGAGTAGTTCATACGTATGTCTTAGCCTCCCATCCAGGCTGCATTTGACCTCTTGATGGTTGACCTTCGTGTTTTTAAACCTCTCCTTTGGTTTTCTTGATAAAGCTCCTAAGACTGTATATCAGACATGATCTCTGAACTCTCTATCCTCTGTCCTTCTAATTTTTACCTAACAACTGTATTGATGCATTATTAACATGCCGTCTGTAGTCTGCCATTTGTGATAAATGCAGTTTATTCCTTCTACTTGTGGTGGGTATGTAATATGCTCTGCTACCGAGTGTGGACGTACAAAGACTCGTCAGATGTGGTCGGGAAGTTCAGAGCCGTGAGGGGGCAGGCACGGACACCGTATTCCCAGTTCGGTACAAGTGCCCCATTGTATGCAATACTGCAGTGGCCCAAAGGAGGGGGGTGTGAACTCTGATCGCATGGGTCTTAGGACCCCGGGGGGCTCTTTGAAGGATGAATAAAAAGTTACCAGAGGGACACAAGAGGAGCGCATTCCAGGTTGCTACCCAGGGGGGCACCTTTCAAGGGTTTTTCTTCCACTACTGCCGGGGCTGGAGAAGGTCTATGACAAACCTCTTCCCTGTGATTAGTTCTGTCACTGCTTCTGTCTCCACTCTGCTTCCCCTGAGTCTTCTGTTTCTTACCTGCTTTCCATGATTCCTGTCTCTAGGCTCGGGTTGGCGCCAGAACCCAGATTGGATTTGGCAGGTCCTGCAGCTTAGACGGGGCTGGGCAATCAGACACAGAAGGGAAGAGGGGAGCATGAGGAAAGTCAGGGATGCACAAAGGGCATAGGGCACGTGGGGGGGCATGAGCACGTGGGGGGGCATGAGCACGGGTCGGGTGCTAATGGAGAAGAGATGGGAAATAGAATTGACCAGAAAAGCAGTATCCAGATCATGAAAGAACATCTGGGCTTTGCAGCGGGGTTTGGACATTATGTGGGCATGGGGGAAGCTTGAAGGGCTTTCAAGGAGCGGAGTACATGAAAAGATGTGTGTCGGGTAATCTATGCATAATGTTTAGCTGGTTTTCTTGTTTCTCCATGGAAGCTGTGGATGAGGACACCACTCCCATCTCCCTTCAAAGAGAAGCTGTGGGTGGGAGTGGTCGGCCTGCAGGTGTCATAACATTCCCACAGGGCCTCCCCTCCCTGGGCTGCTCCCCGGTGATGACTGAGTGTGGCAGGGTGCTGCCGGACCCATTCTCCCCAACGCGGGACTCGTCTAGTGGGCAGCCTTTGCTCGAGGCTGTGCTGGCAGAGACATTCTCAGAGCCACATTTGATGCTTCTTTCCCTCTTTCCTTTCATGGGGGCCCAGGGTTTATGGTGGTCTGAAGCTCCCTCCGCCTGTTCTGAGCCCTCCCCACTCTCTCTGTCCCAGGGGTTCCCCCCAGTAAGCGCTTAGATTTCTAATTACATCTTGACCTCTGCTTCCCGTAGGACATGAGCCGACACTTGAGGCTTCAAAGTCTATTTTTAAGTTTCAGTATATGTCTTTAGGTGGTTATTTATGTTTTACCCCCTGAGCTAGCATGCTTCCCTTTATTTGAAATACACTGTGGTATGAAGTGAGAAGTAATCTTTACGTTCTCTCAGGAGAGGCTGGACTCCCCAGAGAGCCGGGCTTCTCTGCCTGGCCTCTGACGGGCTTCCGGAGGACCGGGCCAAAGCTGCGGCCTTGCTTGGCGCTGCCTGGTCAGGGTTTCCCACATCCCATCATGGCTGCCCTGGCTCACGTTCAGAGAGTTCACGGACAGGAAATGCTTCAGACAGATAGGATTTTTTCCCTGCCTGTCGTTCTTATAGAGTATTTTGATATCTCATGACGAGCAGGTGGTTAGATCAAAGAGGAAGATAATTCAGCATCTTAAAAAGCCTGTGACCTAGCATTTGGGGGGACAGGATTAATTAGAGCAAACTACCGGGTGGATTTTGAGGCAATGTGTCCTCTGTGACGTGTTGTGCCTTATGTATGAAAGGCACTTCTTCACTCTCTCTTTTTAATACATGTTTAAATGAATCTTGCGTAAGTGTTTCAGTGAATCATGTTCTTGAAGTAAGCTATCAGAAAAGTTTGGAAGTTAATTTTTAGTTTTTAGAAGGTCTGTCGTATTTATTGTAGTTTTTATAATAGGGCTAACAGCAAAATTCTATGCTCCATTTATTTAAAATAAAATGCTAGGTTGATTGTGATGATTTTTGAAACCAAAATGGGTGTGTTTGAGTTAAGTTGTGGAGTTGAGCCTTATCTAATCTCCTGGGCCAACTTTCAGGTGTTCCTGTGGTTGAACTCCTTTGTAAGTTCTCTGTGAGTGGGAGTTCCGTTGTGGTCCAGGATTTAGAGAACGACGGAGGACAACCTTCTGGTTTGGGCTGCCCTGCGTTGTTCTCATGTTACACGTTAGAGTCTCTTCAGTAGGAGACAGCTAAAAGGCCAACAGAGATTCAAATGGATTCAGAATCTGTGGAGTGATAAGATGTTAAATGCCTTTAACATGAACTTTTCCATTAAAAAAAAAACCACATTTTTTTAAGTCCAAATGATCTAATTATAATTGTGGACATTTTCTAGTAAATTTTCATTAAAAGAGAATACATAGTATGTTGCCGAGACGTGAAAAGAACCATGTAAAGACAAATCTCCTATTGCTGTGATATTGTCTAACGGTGCTAGGAAGTCTATTTGGTGAAAGGATTTCATGCGATATCGTGATTTTGCGGTATTTAGAACTCGCGCACAAATGTGACCTTGCTCCCGTTCAGGGCGCCAGATGATTATCAGCGAACATGACAAGAATGAGTACTTCAAAAGCCCAAGTGAAATGTTAATGAACTTATGTCTTCATTCTGATGAGATTGAATTTGGGGGGTGCATGACCGTCTTATTTAATTAATACTAAGTTATCAGCATTGTCAGAGTTGTGGGGAAAGCACAGTGGCATGTAGAGTGGCTACTGCAGGGAGGCTGTCTGTGTCCAATAGAAGTTTGGGGACATCAATATGGCATCTCACGTTGCCATTAGAGATTTGTTTCAAACCAGTAATTGATCGTGTTTGATGGGAATGAGTAGATGGGGTGTGAAGGCAAATCAATGCCATTTTTTAAAGTGTTTATTTTTCTTAAACCTCATGCCTACAGAAATTTCGCAAATATAGGACAAAGAACTTTAAACCACTTGAAAATAACTTGTTGGCACGAGTTAGTGTGTGGGTACGTTAGCGTGCGTGTCTTACAAAGACATTCTCTACGTAACTACAATACAACCACCAAACCCAAAACTTTAATATCGCTACATTACTACCGTCTAATCCTCAGACCCCATTCAAGTTTTGCCAGGTGTCCCAATAATGTCTTTTATAACGAAAGGATCCAGTCCAGAATCACGTGTCGAATTCAGTGGTCATACCCCTTTTTCTTCTTCAATCTGGAATGTTTCTTGTCTGTCCTAGACTTTCATAATCTTGAAAGTCCAGTTTTGTAGAATGTCCTTCAGTGCGGGTTCGACTGATGATGCTTCCTTGTTCTTAGATTCAGGTTGGGCAGGAGTATCACAGAAGTGGTTGTTGGGGAGGAAAACAACTTTTCCTCGAACCTCTTCGGTTCAGTATATGGAGGCCTGCAAATTAAACTGACAAAGACACGTTAGTAAGAGGAAAGAAAAACAGATTTAATTAACTGCATATGCAGAGGAGTTCACAAATGTAACTAAAGTAGTAAGATTTGAGACTCATGTGCCATCTTAATAAGGAACAGGGAGGGCCAGACGGGTACTTCTGGGAGAACAAATGACTTTTTAGAAGGAAAGTGCAGAGAAAGGACACTTATGGAAAAACAAATGACTCTTTGAAACGGTAAATGGGCCCTTAGGAAACTAGATGGGAGATAGGATGGTTTTGCGACAGTATCAGTCCGGGTGTGGTGCCAGCTTCTCTCTCTGAAAGAGAAGATTGGAGTTGTTCCCAGAGATGGGATTTATGACAATTGAATTTTTTTTTAAGCTCTTTTGGGAGCCTCTGCTTTTAGGCAGATAAGGGATTTCAGGAACTCAAAATGCCTGTATCTTTAAATAATTTTTATGCTACAGTGGCTTATTCTGGATTCTTTCATGGTGCTTTTTTCTTATTGTGTCATTTAGTGCACGATTCCAGTTCATCTCATGATATCGATGTTCACTCTGATCTGGTGTCTGCCACTCCTTAACCAATCAGAGTTTCACAGTATTTTCCATTTATAATTAATAAGTATTTTGTGAGGAGGTACTTTGAATTTAGGCAAATATCTTGTTCCTTCTTAAACTTTCAATTTATGCATTTGCTAGTTTATATTATTATGGTCTCATGGTTTAATAGGGTATAATCTGTGCCTGCCATTATTTAAGTTGTTCCATATTTGGCCAATGGGGCCTCATTCAGGCTGGCTTCTATGTCTTTTTGACATATCACCATCATTGTTTGAGCATTTCCTCGCTTTTGGGGGCACATGTTACTGAGATCATTTTACACTTTCCCTACCCTAGTTCTGAAATTGGCCATTTTTCCCAGACGCTCTTCTTCCTTTTAGTGGAGAAAGGTATTTAGAAACCAAAATCTGGGTGATAGGTGTGTTTGCTGCGATCAGGGTGTTGCTGCTGCTCACAGGCCCTCTCAGTGGACAGTCATCACTGCTGTCCCCACCACACCCTCCTCATTGTTCACACTCTGATACCCTGTGCTGGGCCACTATGCAGTAGTGCTGCTCCTTTGTGTTATTCTGGTCTCAACCCCCACATCAGTCCACCTTGCCCACTCCTGCAGGGACTCCCTCTCACCTTGCTCAGGCACTGACACCCTGGGCTGGGCCACAACCCCATGTGGAAATGCTTCTTGCTCTGCTTGGCTCTGAAAATCTGTGCTTGGATACCCCCCCCCCCCCCCCCCCGTGGGTATGACTTCTTTGCTCAGAGTTTGACACCAGGTTTGATGAACATCTTCCTCATTCTAGCCAGTTTCTGACCCCCCCCCCCCGTCACCATGGCTTCCCTACTCGCATATGGATTTCTGCCTTATTCAGCCCCACCAAATGGCTTTAGGAATGAATTGTTTGTGAAAGGGAATAGGGCTCAATGCCATTTTTAAACGTTGATGTAGAAGTAACCTAGTAATTTGCTGAACTCAGAAGATCTGTGGTCATATTTTTAAACCAAGATTCTGGAACATACCATTAAAAAAAATGATTTCTTAAGTATCCTCATGTCTATTTTTTTTAAGATTTATTTTTTAATGTGAAGATACATATTTTAATATAGAGGAGCTTTGATATTTAATTTATTCTGTGTTCAATGAGAAATGAACACACGTTTACAGCATATCTTCTCCAAAATAGACATGTGCATTAATTACTTAGGAGTAAGTTATCTTCAGGGGATTTTGTGTCCAAAGTAATCCATGATGAGAACTTCCGAATCAAGTGCCAGCGGTGCCTCATTGGCATGCCATCAGATCTGTGCTCTTTGAAATCAGACAAACAGTGTAAGGTACTGCCCACTCTGCACATGGGATGTATACTGGTGACCCCAAATTTCTATTTCCAGCCCCGATCTTGGCCCCGGAGCTGCCTCTGATCTCTCTCCTTTAGACTGGTCTTTCATCTCAATTGTGCTAGAACTTTGGCATTGACATGCCTGTGTGATACTGAAATGGAGATGTCAAGTAGCATTCCTTGGGTTTTGTGCCCCTTTGCTATTTCCCTGGCATCTCAAACTCAGCACGTCCATACCTGAACTCTTGATTACTAACACCACCCTCCCCAGCACAGATCTTCTTCCCAGTCTTCCCTATCCCAACAAATGGCACAATTGTGCCCCCAACGAGAGATCTGGAAATGTTCTTGATTCTTCTTTGTCCCTATTGGTCAATGCATTCTGTGGTCTGTGGTCTGTTCTTTTCAGTACCTCCTGTCTCAACTCTAGTTGGGACGGGAATGGGATAAAGCTGGGAATGAGATGTCTAACTTCATTTTACCTTGACCTTGAAGTGAGGACAGCTCCCTCCCAATACCTTTGACCCTGCCTACACACAAACACATCCCACCGGGCACCATCAAATGCCCTAGGCCTCCCCTTGTCAACATAGTTCCCAAAGGCAAATTATGAGGGGCCCTGTGGCTCAACTTATGACAGAATCACAAGATTTCTGCCAGATTCCCCAGTTTAAAGCATGGGATATTGCTCTGAGACACTGGCTCTGAATGGCTCCCAGGGAGGACCAACTTTGGAAAAAAGAGCAAAAAGATAGAAATGGATATATGGAGGGCCAAAGTTCTTCACCTATGAATGAAAATGGGATAGAGCTGAGAATGAAGAGCCTAGCACAATCTCCTGGCAAGTCGGCTGTCTTGGGAGTGAGAAACACCTGTGGGCTGGAGAAAAGGAGACTCCCATTGGCTGTACATGGGAGCCCGATGGACAAGAGGTCTGCATTCTTCCTTCAAAAAGAGAGGGAAGGAAAAAACCAAACCAAAACAAAATGGTATCTCTCACCTCATCTACTTCTCATCCTCATTCATTATCCTCACAGCTGCCAAAGCCATGTGTGCATATCAGATCAAGTCACTGGCCTGCTTATTAGCACACTTAACAAACCCATGATTCTTATGTACAGCGGCACGACCTGCCCCGTCCCTCTCTCCACTCTTATCTTGTGCTGTTCACCCCTCTACTTTCTAAGCCCTGAGAACCTGGCCTTCTTTCTGTTCTTGGAACATCAAATTTTTTGCTGTCTTAGAGCTTTTGAATATCCTCTGCCTAGAGGATCATTATCTTCCCTATTCCAAATAGAACCTTTGAATCTTTACACTGAAGCCAAATGCTTACTGATAAGTGTGATTTGGGGACTAGTTTCTATTCTCCTTCAATATTATTTATTTTGTACTTGGAAGGAGAATCTCAATGGCAATGAGTATGCAATAATAATTTAATTTACTATTAAGAAAACAACAAGAAAAAGTCTGCTTCCAACGGCTTCCAAAATAAAGGTCTTAATAAAAATCAATGTAATTATGACATTGAAAATATAAAAAGGAAAATAAACTACAATGCCTATAAAATATTCAGCATATGAAACACTTTGAAATCCTGGGAAAAAAAGGGAATTCAAAGTATTATTGTTACCAAATTATGTCTAGTTCAATTTTCACATAACTCGCTTCAGTAAAGATAATGAATTTTTATTAATGGCGTTTGCAAATCCTGTAATAATTTTTTGCATGTACATGGCACAGCCCACAGTACAATAGTGTGTGCATGCATTGTCTCTCTTGAATTTCCAGTCTCACGAGATCAGAGAAGTGACTTGTACGGCATCACTCAGCTGAGCCCAGTGCCCTGGACGCCCACCTTCATCAGTAAGCCCTGGCATCGGCTCTGTGCTGGGAACTTACGAACAAAGCGCGCTCGTGATCTAGTGGAGGAGAAACAATAAACAAGTAAACCAGCAAATGCATTTACGGGCTTGGAAGGGTCGTTTTTCTTGCTCATACACACTGTATTTCTGGAGCCAGGGACATACTGAACTTCAAACATACTGAACTACAAGCCAACCTTTAGATATGAAATACAGAGGAAAGGAAGAGTCAGAGACTCTTTTTTCATATTAACTCATAGGAGATAAATTATTTGAGGCGATATAAAATTGTATTGTTTTCTAGGTAATGTATCCATGAGAAGTGAAAGCTCACTCCACCACCCCATCCAGAATAGAATTCAGTGGAATGCAAGCATTTGCAGATCTGGTCTCTGAGGAAGCAAGAAGAAAGGGAGGAGAACCAGGGAGTTAGAGACCACACAGGACAGAGAGAACAGAGCTTTGACCCAAAGGGAAGGGTTTTCTTCTACTGAGTGCCTGATAAGGTGCCAAGTCACGGAAATGAGCAAAAGGGTAAGGAAACCTCTTTCACCCCCGAATCCCCACGCACCCTGTGGAGACTAACAGATAAAAATGGACCGTGAGCAGAGGAACGATCTAGTATGTTCTCCTCAATTCTGTGTGCTTGGCTTGCCAACAGCAAGCTTCATTATAAATGAATTACATCCTTCCTTGGTGAAGAAATCAGCTCTTTATAATTTCAAGAGAACTACATGTCAGGAAAAAGAGAAACAAAGACTCCATAAGATGATAGATCCTTAAGTGTTGAAAGGACATTGGGACTCCCTTGAGCCCCACTTCCATAGTTTACTAAATTGGTGGTGGGGGCGCCTGGGTGGCTCAGTTGGTTGAGCGTCTGCCTTTGGCTCAGGTCGTGGTCCCAGGGTCCTGGGATAGAGCCCTGCATCAGGCTCCTTGTTCAGCAGGGAGCCTGCTTCTGCCTCTGCCGCTCCCCCTGCTTGTGCTCTCTCTCTCTCTGACAAATAAATAAATAAAATCTTAAAAAAGTAAAGAAATAGATGGTAAATCTGCCCAGCGCTCCTCTGCTCTAGAGATCCCTTTCCTCCCTTTAGTGCCTTCGGGGCTTCCCACGAGATCATTCTCGGAGGGTGTCTGAGGTTGTACCTTTATCTACAAGAAAATTGTGATCGGATATGCAAATGAGTTACTGTGCTATGTATGTGTAAGGAATTATTACAGTATTTGTAAGCATCATTAGCAAAGATTCATCATCTTCACTGAAACAAGTCATTTAGAAATTAAACTAGAGATGATTTGGTAACAATAATACTTTGAATTTCCATCTCTTCCAAGGTTTCAGAGTGTTTCACATATTGAATATTTTATAGACATTCCTGGTTTTTTTTTCCTTTTTACATTTTAAATGTCATAATTACAGTGATTTTTATTAACACTTTTATTTTGGGAGCAAGCTTTTTAGTGGTTGGTTTTTTTTTTTTTTTAATGGTAAATTAAGTTTGACAATTACTCCATACTAATCGCTGCTGGCATTCTTCTCCAGGTTACAAAATAAATAATATTGTAGGAGAAAAGAAATTTGTTCCAAAATCACATTCATTATTTAGTATTTGACTCCAGTGTGAAGATTCAGAGGTTCTGTTCCACTAAGAAAAAAATGTTATGATTCATGGTCATTAAGCCTCATGCCTCTTTTATCAGTGGATTACATTTTCAACTTTTGCTTACAGGATCGCTCTGTGTGTGTGTACAGATAGCCAATTAGCAGTAAGTATCTGTAGGAATATAAGAACCAATAACATATTCAAAACTAAACTTTTCCCTCAGAGTTTCCCTTCATTTGTTCCTTGTTTCATCCATCCAGTTGCTCAAGCCAGCAACTGGGTGTCATCTTGACAGCTTCCTCTCCCTTACCTCCCACATCGGCTCTAACACCAAGATCTCGTTATTCTGCCTCCTCAGTCTGTCCACTCTGTTCACCCCGTAGCCATCACCCTGGTTCAAGCTACTGTCGTCTTTACCTGGATTGCTGTGGGGCTTCATAACTGGTCTTCCTAGAGCCATTTTTGCCTCCTTTCCCTCTGGCACCAGGAGTCTTGTAATCATACAGATCTGACCCTGTTCTTTCTCTGCTTAAAGCCCATTCATTGTGTCTCCCAAGATAAAGTGTAAGGCCCTTAATGTGATCTATGAAATCTCATGTGATCTTGCCCCTACTACGTCTTCCCTCACCCCCTTGCCTGAGCCATGTTGCTTTTTGCTCGTTTCTTGGACACGTGGCACTCTACCATTTCAGCCTTGGTACATGCTGTTCTTCCCTCCTGTCTTTACTTTAGTTTAAAGTAGCTTCCTCAAACCTCTTAAGACTAAGGTGGGTTACCGTGATATTCACCTCCATGCCACCCTGCCTTTGGCCTTTTTACCGCGTGCAACACTCGCAGTTATTTGTTCAATGCCTGTCTTCCCCACTCAACAAGTAGATCCAAGGAGGGGAATGCAGAGTCTGAGTTGTGTATCGTTTTATCCCCAGCTGCCCTCAGAGTACTTGGCGTATAATGAATGCTCAGTAAATATTTGTTGGATGAATGAAAATGAATAAATGAAATGAGTGAGTGAATGAATAACAGACCGATGTAACTGTCCCTCAAATACTTACTTTGGTGTTGAATTATGACAATTCAAATTAGAAAAAAAACAAATAATGAAAATTTGAGCACAAATGGGTGGTACTTTTAAAAATTTGTTTGAAGGTATTAGCAACAGTCTTGTATACTCAGGTTCAAATTGCCTCGGCAGTGTGTGGAAACAGAGAGAATCTTTCAGGTGAAGAAATTTAAATATATTGGTGAGCCCTGAACAACTGAAAAGGATTCTTTATGAGAATGTACATAGAATGCAACATCCAGAAAATATCTGTCTTCTCGCACTCATGCTACAACATATCTACATAACTCTCTGGCATGTAAAGGCTGATCTAACCCAAGAACTTCACATTCACCGGAAACTGGCAGACTTATTAAGAACACCAGGAAGTAACCACACATCCAAACTCAAAAATACAAGTTAAATCGATGTCGTAAAGCGCAATGCGTATGTATACCCAAAGTCTCACTCCAACTTTGCTTGCTTTTAATTTGCACATAGCATCGGTAAACTTACTTACTTGGCTCTCTCATTTCCAAGGACCAGGCCCCACGCAGAACTGGGTAGTGCAGAGTGGTTGTAGTAACCGTGTTCCCAGTGGCAGTGTCAGCCAACAGCAAGCTGACCTCACCCTCCTCCGGACTTCCGGGGACCGTCACTTGTGTGACAGCGCTAATCACATCCACCTAGTGACACAGTGATGCTTGTAAAAAGTTATTTCCCATTCTCGATCATAAACATTTTAGGGAAAGACCTTGGCTTTTCACCAGGCTTTCAGAGTATCACACAAAAGCATGTCATAGTTGATAATCCTATTCAAAACAGAGCAAAACAACTCTGAGACATCAAGAGAAAATTAAATTATGTTTAATACTGTTTGAGGAACCTGGAATGAAGTGTTACTTTTTTTTTGAAGTGTTATGTTTTAGAAATATTTTTATCCCTAATAATGAACGTTTAAAAAGTTTCAGTATTTACCAGTTCTGATTTTATTGATGTGTAGTTTGCAAACCCTGTTAACTCAACCTAGCTCTTAGCAACCTATTAAGAATGGTAGGGTAAGCATTCTAATTTTACAAATAAAAACTTGAAGTGGTAACTTAAATTTTTATCTTAGGATTACGGTTTATTGGGGTGCCTGGGTGGCTCAGTCGGTTAAGCATCTGCCTTTAGCGCAGGTCATGCTCTCAGGGTCCTGGGATCGAGCCCACAGGCAGGCTCCCAGCTCAGCAGGGGGTGTGCTTCTCTCTCTCTCTCTCTCTCTCTCTCTCTCTCTCTCTGTGTGTGTGTTTCTCTCTCTCTCTCAAATAAATAAAATCTTTAAAAAAATAAAAAGCTTACAGTTTATTAAGGACCAGAACTTTTAGCCTTTTCAAGATACCTTTAGCCATAAAAGCAATGTAGCGATGTGACAAAATCATAGGTTTTAGTGTCAGAAAGATGTAGGTTTGCATCCTTCCTTTGGTCTCATACTACCTGAGTCACAGTGGGAAATATGTTTAACCTCTGTAGGTGAGGGCAATCTCTGAGCGATTATTAGTCACGTGATAGAATCGTCTATCAGTTTGGTGAAAAATGAACTGGAACCACAAGAGGGAATCTTTGAGAAATCAGCTAATGAATTGCCTTTGGCTCCTGAAGCTAGAGGGTCAGGCATTTGAAAAAAAATTTTTTTTTTACCATAACAATACCCCTCTGCATTTAAGTCATGTTTTAGCCTCTTCGGCTCCCTGTTTCTTTATGAAACACTGGAATACTAGCAGAACCTAGCCGTATTAGGTAGGTTATGTGCAGTAAGAAACCCCCCACATCTCAGTGATTTAAAATAACAAAGATGTATTTCTTATTCATGTCCATTGTGGGTTGACCCGCAGCTCTTCCACAGCATCCTTACACGAGAACCTGAGATGACTAACTTTTTACCATCCGGTGCGTTATCAGCCATCATGGCTAGGGGAAGGGATCATAGCAAATGACACACTGGCTTTTAAAAGGTTTTGCAGGAAGGGACACATGTCTCTTCACTCACATTTCAGTCACCAAGGCAAACCACTTCTCTTGCCTAGATTCACAGGGGTGAGAAAATGTAATCCATTCTTGGGTCTGCGGGCCTGGAAGGAGAATTGGAATGTTGATGACCAGCCCTAATGACCACCCCTTGGCCCTAGGAGCGCTGTCAGGGGGATTAAGTCAGTGAACGTACAACTAAGCACAATGCTTGGTACCTTAACAAGAACCGAATAAATGTTAGGGATTGTTATGACTGACATTGGTTATAAACTTCATTAGTAACGATGACTTGAAGCTTATTTCCACTTATTGCCCTTAGTGTCCCCCTCCTTTTTTTTTTTAAACATATTTCATTTATTTATTTGAGGGAGAGAGAGAAAGAGCTCAAGCAGGGGGAGCAGCAGGCAGAGGGAGAGGGAGAAGCAGGCTCTCTGCTGAGCAGGGAAACCGATGCAGGGCTTGATCCCAGGACCCTGGGATCATGACCTGAGCCAAAGGCAGGGGCTTAACAGACTGAGCCACCCAGGCGCCCCACCCGTAGTGTCCCTTAAGAAAAGGAAACTTCTGAAATAAAGCCTGTGTAGAGAAAAAAAATAGGGCTGCCTAACTGCCTAAGCACGCAGGGTGGAAACGCTTCAGTGTCCTCCACGGACAAAGTGTAATGACTCAGATGACTTACGTTCACAGTTCTTAGTTATTCTTTTCTCTCCAGATGGAAAATCTGTGGCTTATAGAAGCTGCTAAAGAACAGAGGATTGGAATGACACATTTCGTTCTACGGAGCCGAGTGCATTATTTTCGAGCACGCAGCCCCGGGTCTGCACCTTTCCTTGCGCTCTGTGAAGCGGCCACCACACGGCCACCCTGGTTCCAGGTTGAGAGTAAGCAGGTCAGGTTGTAGTCAGAGCGAGCGGTGTAGACAAAAATAAGTCCTCTCGGTTTTCAGAGTCCTCTTTCTTCTCCTTTAGTCTTGGGTCCTCAACGCCCCGGCAGCATCTGGAACGTAGCCGTCCCCGAGTGAATGAAGAACAGAATGAATATGCAACAATCGTCCCCATTTGAAGGAATTTCAGGCTCGGAGAGAGCAGAAGGGGGCATTTTCTTAGCGCCTGGGATCCTGAAATCCTGTGCTGATTGCCTTTCCCTTCCCACTCATGTCTTCCATCCTTCGCGGCCAGGCCGTGACCACTCTGGGGGCAAGGGGAGACCCTTGATCCCGCAGCACTGCTGGACACGGCTGCCTGGAGCCTATTTCTCTAGTAAGAGCAGTCCCTTCCCCACCTCCTTCCCGCCCCCGAAAAACAGCCCTGTTTTTAGAAGACACAGTCCCCTCCCCGATGTTGTATCTGAGTAGAGGCTGGGTCTCTTGAGGAAATTCTTGCCTCTCCGTGGCTCCAACTTCAACAGGCATGGCAATCCGCCTGTTCAGACTGACGGCGGGACCCATCCCCGGGATTTCTGATTCAGGAGGTGGCAGGGGGCCCATGAACTCGCATTTCCAACCAGCTCGCCAGTTACACCCACGGGGCGGTAGCATGAACAGCGCTGCTCTGAGCTCCGTCCCTGCCCCTTCCTCCCGGTGCCTCCAGTGCTCCTGGACCTCCTTGCTTTTCAGGTACTGAGTTTGCTTCATTTTTTTATGCTGCTTTTGAGCTGTTGGGATGATCCTAATTATTTCTCTTCTGATATTATAATACTTGTGTTCTCTTTTATGTGTCTGCCCAAATGTTGTTTTGATTGTTACGGATTATGAATTGCTAAGCACTGGAACCGTCTGCTCCCAGAAGACCTTCTGGAGGGAGGGGAAGCCGAGGGTGTTGCCTGCCCCGCACTTCTGAAGGCTGTCTATGGTCAGAATAGTAAAGGGACGGCTTCCTTGTAGCAAAGACATTCGGACCCTTTGATCAGCTATTCCAGAAATTTATGAGTGTTTTTATTATACTCCTGGTATCTAGCTCGTTAGCCAGTTGGCCTTTTTGAAATCATTGAAAGAAGTGAAGAAGTTCCTTCAGCTATAGGGATGGAATATAAAATTAACGCGTCTGCAATTTTGCACAAGGAGTTTTCTCCTTTAGTTGACTGAGTCAAGTTGCACATTCATAGCTGTAGCTCTTACACTGATCTTGATGTAACAACAAAGTAATTTACTTTGGAGAATAAAGACACACATGAGCCTGAAGAAATGGAAGTCTAGATTTTAAACGATCTTCTATTTGGGACATGTATTATTAGATGAGGAAACTAAGAATTGTATTTAGTGAGACAGTAGAGTGACTCTTTTCCAAATGGCTTATCTGGGCATTTTCTCTCTATATATTTATTTTTTCGGTGTGCCTCTAGTTACACAGAGGCGTTTGTGTGGCTCGACCGGCTGTAGAGTGTAGACGGCTGTGTCCACGTTGGTGCCTGCTGTCCGGCTGTGTATGTGTGTTAGTATGTGAAATCTATTTCTAAAATCAATGGGATTGCTTATCACATAGAGCTTTTGATATTCAGGTAATATATTTGTTGAACATTTCTTCCTGTCATTAAATGTTTTTCTACATTTTGAAATGACTACTAGTATTCCTTTGTTTGAGTTACCATAATTGGTTGGTCAAATCATTGTGTTAATATAATTGAGGGGGAAAAAATACATGCTGCCAGTTTACCCTCTAAAGAGAGACAAAGCTTTTGCTGATATTTCCTTAGTTTGTACATATGACACTGTAGGGGAAAAATAAAATCTAAACCGATTGGGTTTAAAATATGCTCAAATCAGCTCAGGGTGCGAGGGTCATTTTTAAGTACCCTTCCCTTAGTTCTGGTCACATCTGTAGCAGCGTTCCGATGAGTGTGCCTCAAAATGAAATGAAATAGATTGAGGGTTGCCACCATTACTTACTTTTTGGAATATTTGACTTACGTATGCATGGAGCGATATAGTTTTGGGTGGTTTTTTGTTTTTTGTGTTTTGTGGTTTTTTGAGGAATTTATTTCTCACCTACAGCTTTGATAATTTTCATAGAAGTGGGTTCTTACAGAGGTTGGAAATGGAACTCATTCTGTCATCACCCACGGTTGCAAGTTGTTGAGGACGTGGTGCTCTGCTGTGCAAGTCAGAGATGCTTATGATTTCCTTCTTGAAATAACATTTTTTCTTTAAATGACATACTTTGTTGTTTCTTTAAATAACATATTTTTCCTCCCTGCATTCTAAACTCATAAGCATAAATTCTTCCTTCTTCCCCTCAACTTTGTTTTCTCTCAACATTTGCAATCATGCCTCATCCTTCCGCTATCCTCATTCTGTTAATGTGCAGTATGATTGAAGGAGAAATCACATGTTCTTGGAGCTAAACAGATCTGGATTTGAAACCGTGCTCTTCTATTTCCTGGCCGTGTGACATGAAGCAAATTACTTACCCTCTCTGAGTCTCAGTGAAATGGTACAGTTTTTCCTCCCTCACAGAATTTTTCTGAAGATTAAATACAATAGTGTATATTAAGTTCCTAACAAAATATCACAGCTCAATAAACACTAGTTCCTTTCCCATTTCTAATTTTTCATTCTTCCTTCGCAATTTTCATACTTTCCCCTAAAGTCTCCAGATGAATATAATTTGAACCTCTTGGCTGTTGTCTTGGAAAAGATTCAGCGTAAAACTTTTTTCTTTCTTTCTGGAATTCATCATTTTTAAAAAGTCACCGTTTAACTAATATTTACTTTGATCTCAGTAAGGTTGTAGAGCTTAGGTTAGTCAGCTTGACTCCTTTTAAATCTGAACGAATCCTAAAATGACCTTTCAGGCGATACACAGTCCTCAACTAGTTTATGAGAGCAAGTGGGGCTGGACGGGGGAGCTGTGAGGACAATGACCGGTGTCTCCATCAAGTGAAACTCGGAGATTTTACCGCTGAATTCTCTCTTCTGCTTGGAGGCTGCAGATAGAAAGTTAGGCTTCTTAAGTCTAAACCCCCAACCAGCCCGAATTTCTGCAAGTCCATTCGTGCTGTACTAATGGCTCTCCTCCCTCTGTTTTCTCTACTGGGAGTCTCTCCCTGCCTCTCTTCTTTTCTTCCTCCCTTCTTTGATGACAGAGTGAAGGTCACCTACTTTATGAAACCTCTCCTGCTTATTCCCTCCCCTGGCCCCCACCCTCTAAGGTCACTGGCTCCTTTTGGCTTTCTCTGTATCCCATAAGTACTTGCGTCACTGTGCCTAGAGTGCGTCTTAGTCTGTGCTTGGCGGTCTGCTTCTAGGCTGGGAGCCCGACCAAGGCACAGAGGGTGTCAGATCCACTGCGGAGCTCTGGCGCGTAGTTGGTGTTCAACAAATACTTAGTGCAGAAGTGAACGTTCAGCGTCACAAGCGTGGATCCTCGGATAAAGGAGCATTGAAGGTTGAAATTACTGCAAGTGGCTTTCTGAATTAAAAGCAGCCCAAGCAGTGCTAACTAGAGATGAGTGGGATTTTCTGCTTTCCAAAGCGAATGAGAAATTTGAATAAATTATCAACATTGTTCTGGAAGAATTAGGAATATGATTTGATTTATTTAATTACTTGACTTCATTATCTTCTATGGATTTAGGAAGAAAGAAGAGTCTTCTTCATCGTGTCAAAAGTAATAAAAAAAGAACCCAGATGCCCTATAAATAAATGGTGTAAAGCAAAGAATACTGAAGTCTGAACAAGCTCAACAATTACTTCAATCCCCTCCCTGACTTTCCTTTTGAAGATCAGCCGGTTCAGAAGTAATGAGGCGGCTGCAGGGGTTGTGTGCAGAACTCACTCTGGCCAACCTGGGGAATAGTTACTGCTCCCTAACTCAGGCATCTCCTTGGACTCTGAGCGCATCCGCTCTCAGGGGGTGTTAGGCACCTGTACGTCATGAGTACGAAGCTACAGCCTGCATTTCGGAGTTGTGAGGATTTAATGAGCCAATGTATGAAGAAGCCAACAAATGTTTGATTCATCTCCAAAAGGCTACCGATAAAATCTGTGGTTCAGCCTGTAACTTTAGCAAATCTAGGAAACACTAGACTATTAAAGCAAGTTATGTTTGTCGGTGGGCTGGATATCACTGAGGATCAAAAGTATAAACTATTGCAAAGTATTCATTTAAACACATACATGTCAAAAACTCATCATTCTAACCCTATCAGTCTTTGGTTTTGATGAATATCATCACGATGGAGGCATTTTTAAAACTCAGATTGAAGTCACGTGAATTTAGAGGATGGCTCAACCTTGGCATAAACTCATGTTCGATAAGCCCCAGGGATGTCCATGCTTGAAGAAAAGTCCCACGTAAATATACTCTGTCTGTGTTCAGATTAAGCAGGGACAGGGCAGACACGGGGTAACCCTTGAGTACAAGGGACCTTCTCCTTACCACCACCACACTGACTCCGGCCACGAGGTCCTGCCAAAACAGATCCTCGCCCTCTAGGATGACTCTTGGGTCTTTGTAGACGGCAGAGCCGTGCCGCACACAAAGGATGAAACAGGGTCAATGGAGGGGGCAGAACAGAGATCTAATTTCAGGGCATGAAAATTAAATAAAATCCAGCCTTGCTTCTTCATCTCTTTGAGGAGATGAATGCAAATCAGGTTAAGTGGAGGCACCCTTTCCGGAGCCCCAGACCCGGTTTCCCTCATAATGAAGCCTGAAGACCTCTGTCCAGCCTCTGGCCGCATGCTTGATGAGAATAATAATTCTGAAGTCGCAGGCTGATCTCCAACAGAAGCCTGTTTCCATGAGTGAATCAGAGTTGTCAGGTTAGATAACTGAAGCTCATCAGCGAGGACTGAGCTTTAGGGAAAGAGAGGAAAGTCCCAGCCCCTCTGAAGGCCAGAAGGGAGCCGTGTGAGTAATTCAGGATGACCCAGGCACAGAGGAGTCAGTGAGCCCTGAGAAAGGATTTGCTTTACAATGCACAGCATTATCCGTGAGCATACCCCAGGTTACAGATTTCTTGAAGATAGAAGCCCGTTCCAAATTCATCCTTTATGTCACCCTGCACCCAGGAAATGCAGGTGTTGACCTTTGCTTTCTGTCCTTCACTGTTAGGATGTATTGTAAGTGAATCTTTCATTCCTGAATTTCTGATTTAGTCTGGTTAGTCATTTTAGCCATTTTCTATTTTCTCTAGTTTTGTGTTTTTGCTTCAAAGGCAAAATTACACCTGTTTTTAAATCAGCAAGCCCACCAAATTATCCAAATGTGTACCAGGTTACTCTGCCTTTTACTCTTATTTCGTAAGCTTAAGCATCCTTTTTTTTTTTTTTCCTTTGGTTCTGTACTTCATTAGAGTTCCAGAGTGGAAATGAAATAAAAGCAGTGTGTTCTCCTTGCAAAAAGATGAATAATTTGCACGTAGAGCGAGCGTTCCTCTTTTCGACACATAAGTACTGTTCGCATTGGTGTGGCCCTCCACGTCCCTTCAGTGCGTATCCGAACACATGTTCTGTATGGGCGACATAAACAGGATCTCACTCTATATTTCTGTTCTAAAAATCTCAAAAATATGATGTAAATAGGGCGCCCGGGTGGCTGGGTTGGTTGGGCATCAGACTCTTGGTTTTGGCCCAGGTCGTGATCTCAGGGTCGTGAGATCGAGCCCTGCGTCAGGCTCCATGCACAGTGTGGAGTCTGCTTGAGATTCTCTCTCTCCCTCGGCCCCTCCCCGACCTGTAAAGTAAATAAATAAATCTTTAAAAAATATGATGTAAATATTTTTCCTCATTGGTACACACTCACTGTTTTAAATATCAGTGTAATATTCTGTTGTAAAGATGCAGCATGATTGCCCTAGCCAGTCTTCTCGTGATGAACCCGTAAGTGATTCCAAGCTTTGGCCATTGCCGTAGCATTGAACGCACACTTCGTGGACCCTTCCGCACGTCTTTCTAAAGGATGTAGTCATGGAGGTGAAATGGTGGGGGGGAGGCGGGGACAAAGGGAATGGACACTTAACCTTTTGAAAGTCACTCCCAAACTAACTGCAGGGAAGTACCAATGTGTCCTCTCACTGACAGCTTTACACCCCACCAGTAATGGACAGAATCAATCCCTCTTTTTCTTTTTTATCAATTAGTAAGTGAAGGTCTATCTTTACTTTTGAAATTGCTTTAGTCGGCATTTCTTTCTTTCCTGTTGGGTTGCTCTTTTCCTTTGCTACCTGGACATTTGTACTTTTTCCTTCTGTGACTGGACTATGAATGTCTTTTGTCCATTTTTCTCTTGGATTGCCCTCTCTCACAGGAAATTACCAGTGAAGCAAACCATTATAAAGTGTAACAGATATTTGAAGCTAAAAATATCTCAGGCATGACCCCCACATACCCTACCCTTGTAGAAAGCGGAGATATGCACATATGGTGTTTTTAGAAACATGGTTCCATCCTTTGCTGCTGTTAGGTTAAACCTCCCTTGAAAGCATTTTCTGCTACACACTCTTTCCAGTTTTTTTTTTTTTTTCTATTCCTGACATCATATGCAGTTTATCATTCTTCTCGATTTTCCCCTCTCAGCTAGTAAAATCAGTCAGATCAGTCAGGATTTATAGATGATCTGGAAACGCTAGCATCCCCAGCAGGACAATTCCTACCTTATGTAATAGTTTTTTAAAAGATGATATGGAAAGAAGTAAGGATTTTAAAGAAAATATATAGAACTGATTCATGGTTTCAGGTAGTTAACATTGCATTAATAATCCATAATCCCTCCCCCCAGAACATGGTTCTCCTTCTCTTCCTCCACGGTACCCACCTTTCTTTCTTCCCTCTTTTCTATCCTTTGCCCTTCCCCTCCTCTTTCCTTCTCCTTCCTCTGTGTCCCTATCCAGCAGCAGCTCTGACATAATGCATTTTGTCTCCTAGAATCTAAGTAAAAACCCTACATAAAATAGTCATTGACTAGTACTTCTTCGGTGGTGAAACCATAGGCACTCCCATTAAATCCAGGAGCCAGGCAAGGATGGCCACGCCTCCTTATTGTTTACTCGTTTACCTTAGCTGTCCAGGTCCTAGGTGGTACAGTTAGAAAATACCAATTGTAGGGGCACCTGGGTGGCTCAGTCAGTTAAGCATCTCCCTTTGGCTCAGGTTATGATCTCCAGGTCCTGGGATTGAGTCCCACATCAGGCTCCTTACTCAGCAAGGAATCTGCTTCTCTCTCTCTCTCTCTCTCCCTCTGCCCCTCCCCACTACTCATTATCTCTCTCTCTCAAATAAATAAAATCTTTAAAAAAAAAGAAAATGCCAATTGTAGGTTTAAAATTGGGAAAGAGGAGGCAAAAATATATCTGGGTGATGTAATTGTCCTTCTAGGACACCTAAGAGAATGAACTAAAAACTTTTTTTAACAGTCAGCAAGTTCAGTAGGCAGCTTATAAATGCACACAAATCATAGCCTTCCTACTTCCAAATGGCAGCCACTTGAAGACAGAGATGACAGTGACAGAAAACGTGCTGCCATGCAGTGGAGACTCAGTGACAAAATACCCGAGAAGCATAAAGTAACAGGAATGAGAAAGATCTGTGTTTAAAATACAAAACAAAACGACGACATAAAAGAAAACTTTGTGGTACAATGCTGCTGTGGCATAGCAGTGTCAGTTCTCCCTGTATCTGTGTGGAGATCCAGCAGGGTCTCAGTAAAATGCCAGATTTTTAAAAATCAAATTCTGAAGTTCATAGGCAGCATAAATTATGTAAGAATAGACAAGAAACTTTTGATGCAGGAGAATGAGAATAAACTAATCTTATCAGGTATCGAAATATACATTTTAACATGAATAGTAATCAAATCAGTTTGGCTCAGGCAAATTAATAGATTAATGGAACAGAATGGTCAACCTTAATATTGACCAAAATGCATATGAGATTTGGTACATAGTACAACTATAAGAAATTAATATGCAGTGAAAGTAGCATTTGGAAGCAAGGGAGGAGAAATTTATTTCTTGTAAGCAAGTTAGATCCCTACCTGTATTCTTATACACACACACAAATCCAGATACATGAGAAAATTAAAATGTAAGAGAACTAGAACATTACTGGAAGAGAACATGGGAGAATTTTTTTTAAGATTTATTTATTTACCTGAGAGAGAGAGCGTGCATGTGCACATGACCACACAAGTGTGCAGGGGGGAGGGGCAGAGCAGACTCTGCATTGAGCGTGAAGCCCACTGCAGGGCCCAATCCCACGACCCCAAGACCATGACCTGAGCCAAAATCAACAGTCAGGTGCCCAACCAACTGTGCCCCCCAGGTGCCCCAACATGGGAGAATTTTTAACATAACCTTCCATTGAAGAAGATCTTTCTAATGATTCTATGAAGCCATTAATCAACATACTGATAAGGCTGACCATATATAATTGAAATTTTCTGTTTGATAAAGGACACAATAAAAAAAGAAGCAAAAACATAAATTAAATGTGTTTACCAGGCATATCCCTACGAGAGAGCTGATTTCTTCAATATGTAAAGAGTTCACATAAATCAATTTTAAGAAACCAAATGAGAAAACATTCTTCCCACATCTTAAAGAGCTACAAGAAATCCAACACTCTGCTGACCTCTAGGAGGGGGAAACTAGGGAAACCAGGGGTGGAGGTACTTACTCTTCACCTTGTATTGCTGGATTTTTACCTTGAGCACAAGTAGCTTCCACACAGAGGGGAGGGAAGATGGGAGAGGGGAAAGGAAGGGAGAAGGACAGACTGACTAACAAAACTTTCTTTAAATTGGAAGTCTAAAAATCTGTTTTCCTTGATTCACCTTGCTGCCACTAGCCTGTACAAGTAGGAGAAAAGATGAGGAAAACGAAAATAGAAATAGTCACATGCACCCCCCTGCCTCCTTTACTGGAGTTTCTCTAAAGAGTCTGTTCCTTAATGCTGAAGGACTTTTGTATTTCTGAGCCGAAGAGATTCATTTTTGTGACTGGCGAGGAGTTTGGTCTTGCCCTTTCTCATGAGGCCACCTCTCACACCTCTTCCTCCCTTGTCTGAAGGGCAATCCTACTCCAGTTGCACTTGGGGGGAAAAAGAAATTCTCTAGTGGGAATGATGAGGTTTGAATTATTTCCTAACATGTTCCTAGGGTTTTACAAATGCTTCATGGCAGCCTTGAGCTACCATGGTTTGGAAAGCCTTATAAGAAACTTGATGTACGGTATGTTACTGTGGATTAAAAGATGACACAGCTGATTGCTAATTTCGACGATGTTTTGCTCTGGTGAGAAATGGTTCCTCATTTGCAGTAGAGAAGAAAGGAAGATGTTTGGCATCCTTACCAGTATTGGCCCAGCTGCATTACCTGCAGAGCTGGTGGACATACAGAAGACATTGCCAGAACGTGGAGATGGTAGAACTGAAATTACTACCAAGCTTCAGTCTACCCCTTGTCCTATAGGAATGTCAACAGTGTGTTGGGGACTTTCTAGGCATTTAAAGTCACTGGAAAGGATATTAATACTGGAGTCTCCCTTACCAATGTTGTCTCTAAAAACGTTGCCACTGTACCCCTAAGCGAAGTAACTGCAGATATTCTTCTGGCAAAGAGAAATCCGTACACAAAGTGCAGCCTGGGGTTTTAAGTGTTTCAGCTCTTTATCCGGGAATATCTCAGCTAATCTCCTGCATTTTAGTAAATCTGTGACTTATTGAGCAATAGTTTCTGTGCATCCGTTTCAAGTCGACTTCCTGCCTGGCAACACCGTGAACGGGGAGTGTGGTAGTCATTGTAAGTGCTTGTCCAGATTTGAAGAATTGGGGTACAAGGCAGGAAGCATATTTTTACTTTGGGGGAAATAGACTTGTAATTTCTTCTGTTCTTGCGGAAAATGTCTCCCACTGGGTCTCAGCAGGGTTTTGTGTAACAGCTCATTATGGATCTGTTATTTGGCCTCCTGAAGACTTTTGTGTTCTGTGAGCTTCATGGCTTTTAGTCCTGGGAGAGCAGTTGTTCTGTGTCATTGTTACACAGTCTGTAATTGGTTTGGGCCCATATTTTACAGTTTGCCAGGCTGGCTTCAGTAACAAAGAACACGTATAGATTTCCAAGCCCATTCTGTGTTCTAGCATTTTCTGCATGCGTAGGATGTATTTAACCATAAAGTGGTATTTTATATGTAAGGACTTGAGTATCATTCTGCTAATTATAAAAAATTCTGTACCTCGCTTTGGTTCCAGCACTCATGCAGCTGTGGAATTATATTGAATATTAAGGTACCCTTCTCTCCAAGGCAGATCAGCAAAGGTCTTCCGGGGTACGCAAAATCATAGCTTAAACCTCTTGTCACAAAATTAACATTTTGCAATTTTCACTTTATATCACCCTTATGGCAAATTCTCTAGTCCCTCTATCCCCAAGCCCCATATTCCTCTTCATTTTCAGTCTGTTTTATGCCCAAGGGTCCCAACAGAAGCAGAACGGTGCTTGCAGAATTGATCAGATACTCGTGTGTTTGGTTCAACTGCATCATTAAGATAAGTAAAAACATCAGATGAACTGGCTTGGGTTTTCCTACTTAATTTTTATTATTGCTTTTATTTTTTTGTCTCAAGACAGGTCTCCAAATCCGAAGAAATAGAATGAAAAAGAAAGGCATGCTTTATATAATCCCTCACCTGCCTCTCTTTTACATTACCACGGCTCTTCTTCATAGCTACCAAATTATTAATGCTTCTGACACTAAAATACGCAGTCTCCATTCAGACAGTTTTTGACTCTAAGTTCCAGTTCAAACTTGCAATCATAGTTTCCTCTCCACGCACAGTGAGCCATCTTTAATTATTTCACTTAGTATATTAAAAGATATTTTGGTTTGCCTAGCAGAACAATGAAAGAGTTAATGGTACTGAGCAATGAAGAGTTAATAAAAATAGCTATTGTTTATGGAGAATTTACTACAATCCACACTACAGTAAACATTTCATAGATATTACTTCATTTTATCCTTACCATGACCTTACAATAGACACAGCTAACGTCACTAACGTAGACCTTAGTTCCCAGATACTGAGTTATGCTTCGTGTTCAATATTTCCTTTGCTCTACAACAACCTTACAGGTACGGTTTCTGTCCCCATTTTACAGATGAGGACACCGAGGCTCCAGGAAGTTGAGTCAATTTTTCAATTGTGGCTGTTAAGTGGTGTGGAGGAAATCAAGCCCTTCCCACCTGGTCTTCTGCCTCCAGTGCACTATATACTGTGTATTAAAGAAGGTTTTTGCCATTTTACAGATACAAGAACTGAGATAAGAATTTAAAAGAACTTGTCCAAGGGGTGCCTGGGTGGCTCAGTCAGTTAAGCATCTGACTCTTCATTTTGCCTCAGGACATGATCTCAGGGTCATGAGATCGAGCCTTGTGCCAGTCTCCGTGCTCGCTGTGGAGTGTGCTGGAGATTCTCTCCTTCTCCCTCTGCCCTTCCCCCTGCTTGCACACTCACGCACTCTCTCTCTAAAATAAATGAACAAATCTTAAACAAACAAACAAACAAAAAAACCCAAAAAACCACACTTGTCCAAGGTTGCCTGGCTATCAGGTTTCTGTGATTCCAGTGTCCATGTGCAAAACCGTTATGTTACACATTAAAAAATGATTTCTACTCTATTCTTATTTTTTAAACTTTAATACAATTGAACTATTAGTCACCCATCGGCATTTTCTCTTCCAACTCTGGTAAAGATATAGATTAAAAATCCCAGGCTGAAAGTTTAAAATGTCTCTACTGGGAAGAAAGTCCTAAAACTATTCTAGCTTGAACAGAAAATATTTCCATCTGTCACATTTGTGGATACCACATGGGGTTTTTTTATACAATGTTTTTGTTTGGTCCTGAAGGCGCAGATTAATTTTTACTTCCTTTTGGCAGATAGCCTCACATTCTGGTGAATTTTTAAAACCTGAGATAAGGATAAAAAACACAGAAGTAAGATAATATCAAATATATTTAGGACGAGAAGCATCCTTCAGCTGAGAAGATGCGGAAAAACCATAGTGCAAGGACCGTTGTAAAACAGCGAGGAACACAAGTGAATTCGAATCTGTTTGCATGGCAAACTCCTACGGATACGCCAAGCCTCCACTGCTGCTGCTTGGAGCCCCACCCCCACCCCGGTTCCTCCAGACAGTGTGGAAGAGCGTTCTCCGGTATAAGGCCATCATCACAGCAATTGGTTCATTTCATTTTAGATATGTACTTTAGTGCTCTCCGACTGGACTCCATACTCCTTGAAACCAAGGACCGGATGTTATTTATGCAGTGCCCTGGTCTCCAGCACATTTCAGTCATAGGCTGGCATTCCACAAGTCAATTTATGGTCAACAGAGAAACTTGCTGAGCATTTATCACATTCCTGGCATTCTGTGAGGCATGGGGATAGCCTGAAAAACAATAGGAAGAGGAATATTGAACCAAGAATGAACTGGGCCTGGGAGTCTGCAAACTTGAATTCCATTCCTGTTCTTTCTGCTGCTTCCCTGTTGAACCTTAGACAGCATTCCTGGCCCTTAGTTGGTTAAAGGAATGTCTGATTCAAAGACTTCTAACGTCTCTCAACTCTGCAAGTATACTTACTCATTATCTCAGATGGGAGTGTGTGGATGCATCTGGAACCACATCTGACGTGTGGGAGGCGCACACTGTGGTCAGAACAGTAGGTCAGTGTGGTCAGAAGAGGACATACGAATACAGGAATAAGCTTCCCTGAGGATGCGACTCCTAGGTGTGGATGAATGCCGCGAAGAGCCAATTCCACAATGTGCTTAAGCTTGTCATGTGGGTGAAGGACAACAACAGGCTCTTAAAATGATTAGCAGAGCAAGAGTAGGAGAGGTTAAGCCTCACGGTGAGACATGATGGTGTGGGGTTAATATATGATATGCAAAGCAGAGATCTGCTCAGTCAAGGAGAAAGAGCTTTTGGCAGAGAGGGTAGAGTAAGCATGGTCCAGAGGGAAGATGAGCTCCAGGTAGGCGAGTAGACAAGAACGGGGTGCGCGAGTGAGTGCAAGAGTCCACATCTGTAGGCAAAAGGTAGCCACCGAGGTTGCGTCCCTCCTGATGATTTCTGAGATCGACGATGAATGGGTAAGATGATGAAGGCCCAGAGACAGCCCACCAGGAAGCTGGTTTGCACAGCGAGGAAGAAGGGGCACGTGTAAATCGTAAGCTGGTCATCTCGATAGCTGTGACTAGCAATGTTGTGGCTGCTTTACGAGCACTGGGAATGGAAAATAGGCTGATGAATAAGTAGCTAAAAGTTAACCCAAACTAATTTTTTTTTTTTTTTTTGGTTGTCAACAGATGACGATTGTATTCATACCTGTCGTTTAGTTTGACCTCTGACAAAATCATGATACCTCTTTGGAGAATATGGAAAGTGAGTGTGGCTGACCCTCTAGTTAGGTTTATTTATAACTAGTCAAATGGCCTCCTCAAAAAGGTAGTTGCTGATCATTATATTCTTGAGGCCAGAAAACCTATTTTGAGTCTTGTGCTATCACTGCAATCTCACATTTCGGCATTTACTAATTATACGAGAGACTAGCTACACAAGCCAACAGCACCCACGTAGGAGGAGGTCTCTATTGGAGTACCACAGGGCTTCCTTCAAGTTCCAAAAGTTTAGGTGAAGCTTTGGATCTGGAGAGATTGGGAAGCGCAAAGTCTGTGCCCAAGTTAACAGAATGAAATTCAGTAACATTCTTCTCTTGGATCTTTAAGGAAATAAGTCCCAGCCCTGCCCTGGGATGTTGAGCGCACACACACACAGTAATACAAGTGTTAGATGGAGGGGATGTGGCTTTGCAGCATAAATTAAAAAAAAAAAAAAAGATTTAGGCTGCTTTTGCATAGACTGAACACCATAAACCAAGCTGACATTGTGGTTTGGGGGGGGCAGAGCCCTGTGCAAGTACCCCCTCCACCTTTTCATTTCCCCAGGCTTCTTATCGCAGAACTGCCATTAGCATCTTTCTGCTGTTCCCAGTGTCAGTCCCTCATCACTGCTTCAGTCTACAGGATGAGATTAATTTTCCTAAGATTATAACAAGAATACTTGTGTCCTACTCCAACCCCATCAAATATGAACAGAATATTCAGGCACTTGAGAGTGACACCTGCTACCTTCCAAGACCTGGCCTTCCCTTTCCTCTCGAGCCTTACCTGGTTTCCTCCCTCAGTGCTGAGCTGGGGGCTAGAGGCAGAGCAGGGCTCTGGGCTCCAGCCTTGCCTTCTCTTGACCTTACCTGAAATACTATTCATTCGACTTTTCGCTGTGATGAAAGTTGCTTTCACCTGCAGGAAGCTGCTGTAAAAGTCCTCCATAATAGCAACTTTCATCCTAGGGTATTAATTCTGTTTTACAGAGATAGACCAGCTCCTACACTGGGGTTCAAGTTCTTTGAAGCAGCGCCTGTGTTTAAGCACCTTTGCTTTCCCCTCCGCGTCACTTTGGGCCTAGTCAGAACAACAGATCACTAAAGAAGGACATTGGCACCTACCCTGAGCTTGCTGATCCTTGAGAGCCCTGGTGCCCCTGTCTGGGCCTGGCCAGGGCAGCCTGACTGAAGAAGTCATTTCCCCCTACCATGTTCTTTATTTCTAAACTCCACCCGGACTCTTTTCTCCTTCCATTTGCTGTAAGTTTTCACACAGACTGCCCTTGCTTTTCCTTCCTGTCTAGTCTAACTTGCTTGCTTGCACACAAAGCCCACTCATTGTCACTTTTTTTCTGCCTTCCTATCCTGCTCCATCTTTCTCAAATTTGATTTTTTCTTCCAGCCCCCTCTCCTCTGTCAGCCTCCGGAATGGAGAGTGGCAATGCTAGCAGAAATGTTTTAACAAATGGAGGTGGACTCGGATTCAATATGGAATGGTAGTTCACGGTGGTGGCTTTCAAACCAGATGGAAGCCTTTGCCTTATTTTCATTCTGTTCAGAAGGATCGCAAACTAAATCCTCATCCCACCACATGGAAATAACTGAGTTAGATGGCTTCTAGCTCATCAAATTGTTTTGTTCAAACATTTGAAACTGTTTTGGGATCAAGAAAACATAGGTTGACACTAAGCTCCGTGGTAGCCGAGGTTGAGGAGAAGTTCTGAACTGCAGAATGTGTGCTTTGATGACTTTCCTAGACTTAACGCTATGGGTTACAATATAGCTTGTTCTTCCAGCATTAAACTATTTTAATCTTAGTTATAATTCCAGTAAAGGCTGGATTTACTCAGCAGCTTGTTCAACTAGCTTAAAGCGTAGATACCATCCACAACCCTGGTTATTTAACCTCAATTCAGAAACCATAAATAGCGATTCAAAAGGAGAGCTCAATTTCACAAGATGAGATTTGATGCTGCGAAGAAACCCTCTCAAAAATTTGCCAGAGACCTTGTGAGTCCTAAAATATCCTCTGTTTCCTACCATCCAGATCTGGCAGCTTGAGAACTATTCTTACAAATAATGACAAATATTTTACCAACTCACAACATGTTGCTTTTTGTTTTGGTATTAATTTTGTTTGTTCATATTTTTCACTAGAAAAGTCAGTATAGTAATGTGGTGGTCATCCAGCAAACCTCAGGAAAAGAATTACTCTCTTATTGAACATTTTAGCATATGTTTCTCGAACACTGGCTGTGTGCAAGTGATTTTATTGAATGTTTTTGGTAATGAAAATATGAATTGAACTTGATGTTTGGCCACAAGAATTGAAAGAACTGAGACGTTATAATGAAACAAGTACCATAGAATACTTGCTAAAATGCACTGAGAAATGAGGGCTCGGGTGGAATTTGCTGAATGAGTCAAAGAAGGCTTTCTAAAGGAAGTGGGGTACGAGCTTTGATGACAAGCCAGATGTTAATATGTGCAATGTGGTGTGGAGGGTAAGGGGGACTCTAGATGAATGAAACGTTATTAACAAAGTCACAGAAATAGTATGGTATGAAGTACAGGGAACATTGTTAGGTTTTAGTTTTATGTAAATGAAAGGGGACAGTTAGAGATAAAGCTAAATCCCCTGGGTCTGAAATCCCAGATTTAACCCTGCTAGGTAATGGGGAATGCTTTATCCATGATTCCACTCTTTAAACAATTTCAGAGCTGTGTTTGAGGATAATTAATCAGATAATTAATCTGTCCTCAGCGTATAAGCTCGACTGGAGGAAGAGAAATTGGAGTTTGGAAGGCCGGCTGGGAGGTTATTATAATGGTCTAGGAAGAGGTACTGCTTGCTGCCCTGGGCTGGGCTGGGAGGGGTAGGATTGGAATGGAGGGTAGAGTTGAGAGACATCAGATAGTGAATGTTTCTAGGATTTAGAACCGGATGGGGAGATGAAAGAAAAAAGAATGGGAGGAGTTAAAGGTAATTATGAAGAGTCAAACCTAAGAAGTGACACATTAAGCAAGTCAGACAGTCAAACAGTACTGGAGGAGGTGAGCTCAGCTTTGCTAGCGGTGCACGATTGTACGTGTGCCCCCGGTGGCGAGGCGGAGAGGTGAAATGGGAGCTCGGGCTACATCATTAGCACAGATGTAATGGTGGCAGGGGTAGGAACGCATATGAATGCCAAGGAGGGTATAAAGAGAAGAAGGTCAAGGATAGGCCTCTCAGGGGAAGGTGGTCTACGTGTAGGTGAGCAACGATGAGCCAAAATCGAAGTAGTGAGGTCAGGGAAGAGCCAGACTTAGGATCATAAAAGACTGGAGAAGAGAGAGTTTCAAGGAAGGAGGGGTCAGCAGTGTTCATGGACACAGAGAAATAAGGAGGTGGAGAATGGAGTGGGAGAATGAAATGTGGGAGTTAAGAGTTCACTGGTGACTTTCACAAGAGTGGATTTTAAACTGTGAGTGGCTGGAATGTATTCTCTTTATAAGTCTAGGGTTTGATGGTGTGGGGCCTATTAAGTGTTCCAGATTTTCCCATTTCTTTAAAATAACACAGATAATGAAAGATGGCACGTGTGTGTGTGTGTGTGTGTGAGAGAGAGAGAGAGAGAGAGAGAGAACCTTGTGACCAGGGACTTTCTTATATAAGTGAAAAATTATTTAAGTAAAATATACCTTCAGCTCATGTTTCATTAATAATAGAGACATCAGTTCAGCCAATAAAGGAAATCTCCAGGATTTTACATTATTCAATAAACAAAACTTCTACCCAAACTATGTTAATTAAAAAGATATTCTTCTGCCCCTTTTCATTATATGAAACAACAAAAGCAAAACCATATAAATAATTGTTGAACTGATGAGCGTGTCCCGGGACCTATTAGATTATCATCTTTTTTCCTTCTTTTCAGAGCAAAAGACTGAGCTATGATAGCAACCGGTGGAGTGATAACCGGCCTGGCCGCCTTGAAAAGGCAAGACTCGGCCAGGTCACAGCATCATGTCAGCCTCAGCCCATCGCCTACTGCCCAAGAGAAGAAACCGGTCCGGCGGCGGCCTCAGGCCGATGTCGTGGTGGTTCGAGGCAAAATCCGGCTTTATTCCCCATCTGGTTTCTTCCTCATTTTAGGAGTGCTTATCTCCATTGTAGGAATTGCCATGGCGGTCCTTGGATATTGGCCCCAAAAAGAACATTTTATTGATGCTGAGACGACCCTGTCAACCAACGAGACTCAGGTCATTCGGAACCAAGGTGGCGTGGTGGTCCGCTTCTTTGAGCAACATTTGCATTCTGATAAAATGAAAATGCTTGGCCCTTTCACCATGGGGATTGGCATTTTCATTTTCATTTGTGCTAATGCCATTCTTCATGAGAACCGTGACAAAGAAACCAAAATCATACACATGAGGGATATCTATTCCACAGTCATCGACATCCACACGCTGCGGATCAAGGAGCAAAAGCATATGAATGGCATCTACACTGGTTTGATGGGAGACACAGAAGTAAAACAGAATGGGAGCTCCTGTGCCTCGAGGCTGGCCGCAAATACCATCGCCTCGTTCTCGGGTTTCAGGAGCAGTTTTCGGATGGACAGCTCTGTCGAGGAGGATGAGCTTGGGCTCAACGAAAATAAGAGTTTGGGCCATCTCATGCCACCATTGCTTTCGGACAGCTCCGTCTCCGTCTTTGGCCTCTACCCACCTCCCTCCAAGATGACTGATGATAAGACCAGTGGCCCTAAGAAATGTGAAACCAAATCCATTGTATCATCGTCCATCAGTGCTTTTACATTGCCTGTGATCAAACTTAATAACTGTGTTATCGATGAGCCCAGTATAGATAACATCACTGAAGACGCAGAGAACCTCAAAAGTAGGTCAAGGAATTTGTCAATGGATTCCCTCGTGGTCCCTTTGCCCAATGCCGGTGAGTCCTTCCAGCCAGTCAGCACGATGTTCCCAAGGAATAATTCCACTGGGGAGACGTGGTCGAGCCAGTACAAGTCCTCTGTGGCCCTCGGACCCGGGGCCGGACAACTCTTGTCTCCTGGGGCTGCTAGAAGACAGTTTGGGTCCAACACATCTTTACATTTGCTCTCGTCACATTCAAAATCCTTAGACTTAGACAGGGGTCCCTCCACCCTAACTGTTCAGGCAGAACAACGGAAACACCCAAGTTGGCCTCGGTTGGATCGAAGCAACAGCAAAGGATACATGAAACTAGAGAATAAAGAGGACCCCATGGAGAGGCTGCTTGTGCCCCAAGCTGCAATCAAAAAAGACTTTACCAATAAGGAGAAGCTTCTCATGATTTCAAGATCTCATAACAATTTGAGTTTTGAACATGATGAGTTTTTGAGTAACAACCTAAAGCGGGGAACTTCTGAAACGAGGTTTTAATGTTCAAAAATATATCATTTTACGAGGCTATATATTTTAAAACTATTTTCACCCTTGTTTCCTTGTTTAAGTATGGGTTATGAGCCTTTTTAATCAAATGGTTTGTAGTGGGTTAGACCTGGTTGCTTAATTCTGTGGTGGAGACGGCTGTACGTTTGGGTTACTTATGATTGCAGGACTTTCTATAATCACACGATTTTATAGTTTCCCTTCCTTTGAAAGTATTATCTCTTTTATCAATATGAACACAGAACTCTTCCATCTATACTAAAGCTCCCTTTCTTTATTTCAAGTTCTCTCATTGATGGTCATCTGCATAGAACGAAGTATCCAGTTCGAAAAAGGTAGGGCACCAAAGTGGGGACCTGAAGTACCAAATTTAGGCCCAAGACTCAATATAAGCGTATAAATGAGCATGAGTACAAATCTTAGGTGTGATTTTCTAAAAACCTTTTTTTTTTCAAAATCGGTTAAATTATTTAAAAGGAGAAAGATCTAGTTTCTGGGCGAGCTAAATAATGTGAATTGGTGCAATTGGTTTAGCTCTATATGAGCTCATTGATAGGAATTATTTAAGTTGGTTGTGACTAGTACCCTGAGCTCTGGGTAGGTATATCTTTTTTCATTATTAGTTCTATTTTAGTGATATTTTATCAAGAAACCATGTATTCAAGAGCCATGGCAGAGAATGCCAGGTATTCTTAGGGGTAAATATCAAAATGCTATTAGCTTGTAACTTTAGATATTCAGAATCAAAATTTCTTTGCAAGTAACTTGAAAAAGGAAGGAACCAATTTAGTTTGTAGGAATGCTATCTTGAAATAATTATATACACGAAGAAGATGTTGACTAGTCACAAAACTACACTATGGGTTAGTTAACGCTAACTAGTCTCAGTACCTTTCCTAGCCATCTCTTTTATCATCCAGCATCCATTCATTCCCACATCCTTCTTTCCCCTCGAGATTTTTTAGATCCTGTTCTTTGGAAAATAATCAGCCAACCTTGACATTTCTTTTTATCTTTGCGTATCACTAGCTTGGTGATTCTAGAAAATTTAGTCCTTGACAAATTGCCTTGAAATTTACCTTGTGCTGGAAAGCCTTATGAAGACCCCAAACACTTTCTTATGGTGTATACATTTTGGGGATTATAGCTCTCAATTATTGAAGATAACAAATACGAAAATGAATGTTTCCATCAGAAAATGTCATGTTTTCCATTAAGGTAACATTTAGTTGTAAGAACTGTTTAATGGAATACTCAGGAAATTTTACAGGTTCTTCCCAATGCCTAAATGTTTCTGAGCATCAGTATTCATCTGTTGTGGAAGAGGAGAAGGAAGATATATTTCTGTTTGTAGCTCCCCACAATTCCACCTTGTGTTGGCAGCACGAGCTTCCCTGAATTGAGTCAATGTTACTTGTTAGAACACCAAGCTTGTGTATTATAATAGAGTGGACTCAATATTTTACTATAAAGCATTTAATAAACTTCTGTTCTTAATAGAAATTTGTGTTCTGCCTACATTTGCTATTATTTTTTAAATAAAATATGCAATTCTGTTTAAAGTATTGTTTTTCAAACTTTCAACATCTATTCTACTGAAGGTGCTTGATACTCTAGCATATGTATTGGGTTCTCTGGCTTTCTTATTTTGCTTCTGTTAAGGAGCTAGGTCTATCCACCTATTGAATTAGGCTATTTTCATATTTGTTCTCCTTGTGTGATGATTAATTTTATGTGTCAACTTGACTATACTAAGGGATGCCCAGATTTCTAGGTGTGCTAGTAAAGAGATTCACATTTGACTCCATCAACTTATCCCCAGTGCAGGTCGGCATCGTCTGATCTGTTGAGGGGTTGAATAGAGCAAAAGACAGAGGAAAGGCCAATCTCTTCTTTGTGCTTGAGCTGGGACATCTGCCTTCCTGCCCTCAGACATTGTTACTCCTATTTCTTGGGCCTTTGGACTTGGACTGAGGTTTATTCCATTGGCTTCCCTGGTTTTTAGGCCTTCAGGTTGGGACTGGAACTACATCACTATCTTTTCTGGGCCTCTCTAGTTTGCAGATGGCAGATCATGGGATTTCTTGGCCTCCACAATTATGTGAGCCAATACTTCGTAATAAATCTCTCTACATCTATCTATCTATCTATCTATCTATCTATCTATCTATCTATCTATCTCTATCCTATTGGCTCAGTTTTTCTGGAGAGCCCTGACTAATACACTTGGGATCATTTTCACTTAAAATTTTATTGGCTTTCAGGTATATAGTGCCTAGCAAATGTCAGTGATACTCCCAAGTTTGAAAACAGTGACTCTGAAAACCCCTGATGTGACAGATGACTAAAGCCATGTAATTTGCTCAGTTCGCCCCCGAAAGAGCTGTAGCAATTTGAAATGGATTAAACAGCATGGGTCTTGGAGGATCCAAATAAAGGAATGGGGGCTCAAAACAGTGACTGCTGCTCACCCTTCTCTTCATCAAAAAGTCTGATGTTTTTATTTCCCAAACAAGTCAACTTTATGAAATGATTAACTTTAACTTGATCAGACACATGTTGCTAATTAAAGCTTCAGATGAATAGGAGACAGTGGATGTTACCATGTTGATTTGATGCAATTCTACCCCAAAACAATGAAACGTGGAATTTTAGTTAGAGTGCATTTTGTACATTTCCCTTAGGCTTTTATAAATATTGAAAATTACTTAGGAACTCCCATTTCTTCCTTTGGGAAACCTCAGGTATCTGAACTTGGGCTAGCTGCCTCTAGTCCAAAGAGTTTCTAAAACCTGTGATCTACCTGGGATGTATTAGTTTGCTGGGATTGCCATAACAGAATACCACAAACTGGATGACTTAAACAAGAGAAATTTATTTGCTCATAGATCTAGAGGCTAGAAGTCCAAGATCAAGGTGTTTGGTTTCTCCTGCGGCCTGTCTTCTTGGCTTACAGAAGGCCATCTTTTCCTTATGTCCTCAAGCAACCTTTCTTTGGCATGCACGTCTCTGGGTCTCCTTATGAGAACACCAGTCCTATTGGATTAGGGCTTTATCCTATGGGCCTCATTTCACTTTTGTCACATTTTTCAAGGTCCTACCTATTTCCAAATATGATGACATTCTGAAGTTAGGACTCCAACATATGAATTTGGAAGGGACACAAGTCTGCCTATACCACGAGGTGTGCCCCTGAGAAGTGGGAGAGCTGAGTGAATGTTCTTAGCCTAGAGCAGGTAAGAAAAACACAGGATGCCCCCCAGTGGCTTTACTACTCCAGCTATGTAGCCTGGAGTAAATCAATCTCTCAATTTCACTTAATTCAATTTTAATTAATTTCTTAATTTCAAGCCTTAGATTCCTCAACTGTTAAGTGAAATGAGTAAGAACACCAACAACAAAGCCCAAACTCTAAAGGCTCGGGGTTCTTGATGCCCTGGGATGAAGACCCATTGCCTGTCACTACCTCCGCAGCAGTTTGCTTCTCAAATAATCAGGGGCAGGGACCACAGTAGAGCAGTGTTTAGACTCATGGATGTTGGAGCCAAAGTACCGGGATCTGCACTTGGCTCTGCCACTTTCTGGCTTCTGCCACTGCTGAGAGTGTTGTGCCACCGGTAGATACCAACTGAGTGCCAGCCCCACTCCCTGGCTAGTATAGATTAAAATGGTTGATGCTCATAGAGGGTCCACGATGGCGCCTAGCTGAGCACATAGTGAGCATTCAACATTACTATTACTATCTGAAAGTGTCACCTGAGAGCTTTCCCTCCTTCTTCACCCAAACCACATCCCACCCTCAGATATATCCCCAGTGGCAGGATGAATAAAGGCCTCTTAGAAATGTTCACGTGCCATTCCCCAGAACCCGTGAATGTACCTTAGCTGGGAAGAAAAAAACAAAACAAACTTGTAACTCTAACTAAATGAAGGATCTTGAGATGGGGGAGATTATCCTGGCTTATTCATATGGGTCCAATGTGATCACAAGAGACCTCATGAGAAGGAGGCTGAGAAAGGTTTGACTACAGAGGAGCTGATGTGATCAAAGCAGAGAGAAAATAGAAAACACTAAGATCCTGGCTTTGAAGTTGGAGGGAGTAGCCACAAGCCAAGAAATGGGACAAACAAAGCTCTAGACACTGGAAAAGCGGGGAAATGGATTGTCCATTTCCACCAGTCCTGCTGACACCTTGACTTGAGCCCGGTGAAACTGACTATGGACTTCTGGCCTCCAGAACTGTAAGTGAATGCGTAAATGTTCTTTTTTTTTTTTTTTAAGATTTTATTTATTTATTCAACAGAGATAGAGACAGCCAGCGAGAGAGGGAACACAAGCAGGGGGAGTGGGAGAGGAAGAAGCAGGCTCACAGCGGAGGAGCCTGATGTGGGGCTCGATCCCATAACGCCGGGATCACGCCCTGAGCCGAAGGCAGGCGCTTAACCGCTGTGCCACCCAGGCGCCCCTATATGTTCTTTTAATCCACTAAATCTGTGTTTTGTTACAGCAGCCATAGGGAACTAATACATTCCCGAAAACCAAAGGAGCTTTTCCCTAGAACTGAGCCAGTTGTCAGCAGACTAATAGGCAGGGTGAAAGGCATCCATACTAGGTGATGGCAGGTGGCCCAAAGTTGATGTATGATCAACATTAAATTTACTTTAACATCGATCATGTAAGCATAATAATTTAGACAAAAGAGGTAGAGCTTCTTTGAAGCAGGGAATATTGACCTTGATAGATAAGAAAAATAAATAAATGGCCAACAGACACATGAAAAATGCTCAACATAACTAATTATCAGGGAATTGCAAATCAAAACCACAATGAGATAGCACCTTCCACCTGTCAGATTGGCTAGTATCAAAAAGACAAAAAATAACAAATGTTGGTGAGGATGTGGAGAAAAGAGAACTCTTGTGCACTGTTGGTGCAAAGGTAAATTGGTGCAGCCACTGTGGAAAACAGTATGGAACTTCCTCAAAAAGCTAAACATGGAAGTTCCATACAATCTAGTAATTCCACTTCTGGGTTTTTACCTGAGGAAAATGAAAGCACGAATTCAAAAAGATGTATGCACCCCTGTTTGTTGCAGCATTATTCATAAGAGCCAAGCTATGGAAACAACTTAAGTGTCCATCAACAGAGAAATGGATAGAGAAGATGTGGTGTGTATACACGATGGAGTATCACTCGGCCATAAAAGAAAATGAAATCTTGTCATTTGTGACAACATGGATGGACCTAAAGGTATCATTCAGGGTTAAATAAGTTGGACAGAAAAAGACAAATAATATGTGATTTCATTTATATGTAGAATCTAAAAAAACCAATGAACAAACAAGCAAGCAAGCAAGCAAGCAAAACCAGAAACAGACTCATAAATAAAGAGAACAGACTGGTGGTTGCCAGAGGAGAGGGGATGAAGGGATAGGCAAAATAGATGGAGGGTATTAAGAGGTACAAATTATATATATACATATATATATATATGTATATATATATATATATAAGTATATTCCCATGTTTGGATAAAAGCGTATCTTAAACTCTGGGCTTCAGAGTAGCTATCAATTGTAAAAGTTTCCAGAGTCAAATTAGTGTTTCTGTTTATGTAATTTTAGAAGAAACAGTGGTACTATCAGTAAAAAGGGAACTTTTTTAGCCCAGCTTTGTATCAAAATGGATATTGTACCAGCAATGAACAATTCACTAAAGATGAATTTTTAGTTACTTGCTTTAGCAATTCAAATTTAACCCTTTTTAATTTATGGAAACATACCATGACTTAAAAAAGTAAGATAAAAAAATTTTTAAAATCCATCAATTTACCAAAACTTTACCTACAGTATTTTAAATATGGAAGTCTTGGCCTGCCCGATGGTATACACCCAACCGCTGTGGTATTCAGATTGTTTGAAGATCTTAAGTGCTCTTCTCCAAGTAACAGCACCATACATGGATTATCCTGCCTGCTAATTCCAAAGAATTGCCCTGTTACCCTTCCCCCATGCTATATATAATCCCATCTCGGGCCTTCTATCAGTAATAATAACAACCGTAATACTGGCTCTGATCCCCACTTAATGATCTAAGTCCTTTGTGATCCGAATTCAAACTGAAGTAATTCAGTTGGTTGCTTTCTATATGCTGTTTCTTTCAGGATGACGGCATAAGTGGGAAAAGGCCAACTTCATTGACACGCCTTTTACTCACTGATGCCCTCTTGGGATAGAATTTAAAAATCAGGCCTGCCCAAAAACAGGGTTCATGAAAGTGACAGAATTAGGTCCCCCAACCTTTAAATGTCAGCAGGTCAATTCCTGTTCTGGAAACACATCTCTGGTAAACGGATTTACATGTATATTTCTTCTTTTGTTGACTGTAAGAAAAGAGAAAGTAAAAAAGAGGATACAGGAATCACTACACACAGGATCCTGTCATTCTCACCCATCAAGTTGGTCTTCATTCTAATCTTAAACTTCGAGGATTCTCTTCTTATTGCTTCCCTTTACTACTGGTTGGTTCAGTAGTTATTTTATTACAGAAAGTACGGAGAAATTTATTTTCATTCCTCCCTATTAATTCACCATCTAATACTTTGGTATTTCTAATGATTTTCTAGTTCTTTCTCATCACCAAATAGTATGGATTGTGTCTCCAGGAGCATGTGTACTCTGTAAATTAAATTTAGAGATTTTGTTGGCAGTGCAATTATTTATAATCTCGATCATAATGCCAAGGTATTTGTGGTACCAAGATTGAATACTTGCTAATGGCAACATAAAGGCCTGGAATTTAGAAGCAATAAGACATTAGAGCTGACACCCAGTGGGACGCACAAGTTAGTGGCAAAACCAGGACTTGAATACGAGATTGTTGATTCCCGTGATCTACATCAATTAAAATCAAGCCAGTTTTTTTTTAAGGTTTTTTTAAAAAACATATGTTCAAACTCTGATGAATAGATTTTGAGTTGATTAGGACTGGCAAAGAGAAAAGTATCTAACCTTTCAGGCAGGAAATACAGTGTTGAAACTTTCATCACATCTTAGAAGCATGTGTGGGGTGCACAGGGGGTGGTATACTTGGGGCAGACATTAGATAAGGCACAGAGTTTGGAAGGGAAATTTTTAGTATTTATCTTACACATTGATTTCCTGCATCTTACTTTATTAACTATGAAGCTCTGCCATGAAAATTATGCCGATATGCCCGCCTGAGCCATTGTATTATCTTTGAACAAGATTTATGGAACTAAAATGAGTCATTTGCATCCATATTCAATAAACCACACGTACAAGAAGGAAGGCAGGAAGACAAGGAGGAGGGAAGGAAGAAGTGTGGGATTTGAGGGATAGAGAGGAGAGAATACCATATGTTTTTAATGCTTATTGAAAACCCATGCATAGCTAATGGCATTCCATTTACACTTTATTTTGGAATAAAACCAACCTTATAATTTTTAATCATGGAAGCAGTGAGAAAATATTCTTAGTTGATTTAAAAATACATTTTAATAGACATTATCAGAGTTTATTTCCCAGCTTATTTCTGTCAGTCACCCTAAGGGTTAGTGAATTAATCACTAATTTGAGGTTGTCAACTAATGAGTCATCAATAGCTCAAAGCTTTCAGAGATTACTATTTTAAAAAGTGAAATCACTTTTTTTTTTTCCTACCCTCAATTATTTTCTGTGTTCATTAGGTATACTTTTTCTCTAAAGTACTTCCAATTCCAAATGTGTTACCATTTACAATGTTAATAACCTGAGAAGTCAAATGAACTTTCCAGCCAGTTAATTGAAGAGTTAAGGAAGCCTCTATCAAAGGCTCTTGCATTTTATGTTTGTTATTATAGTCTATTACTGTTTCAGGGCCTTCAGAGGGTCAAAATACAGATGAGCAAAAATATGAAGGGCATTTAGAACTGGATCATATTTAATATAGGTCATAATTAATTATCCCTTACAGTACAGTATGCTCATTACCAACTCACAGGGGAAAAGACTCCCTTACGAGGTAATCTAAGTGAAATACACTCTGGTGTGTGAATGCTGCCTTGTGTTTTAGATCAACTTGCAAGATATTTAGCAATTTACAACGTAAATTTAATAGAAGCCATTCTTTTCTTACACTAGAGTTCTGGCAGTGATATACGTTAAGAAATTCTGATGCAAAATTATTGTATGTTTATAAACTTCTACCAATAAAGTCTAGTCCTAAAAGTATAGCCTGCTATCAAATATTTAAAAATGTAGTGTTTCACTTGTGGCTCCTTCAAGCTCTTCTCTTTCAATTCTTTTTTCTTCTTCTTATTTATATATTTCATTATTTTTTTCTTTTTTTAAAAGATTTTATTTATTTATTCGACAGAGAGAGACAGCCAGCGAGAGAGGGAACACAGGCAGGGGGAGTGGGAGAGGAAGAAGCAGGCTCCCAGCGGAAGAGCCTGATGTGGGGCTCGATCCCAGGACTCCGGGATCACGCCCTGAGCCGAAGGCAGACGCTTAACGACTGAGCCACCCAGGCGCCACTCATTATTTACTTTTTTGACATAATTTTATGGCTATGTTCTCTGGCTAAAAGGGAGATAAAATTGAGTATTGACCATCTGCCGCATAATGGTAACACTGCCATGAGCTCGCAATGGAAGGAAAGGGAGAATATCTGAGAAGTGTGATGTTGGGTATTTCTAAGTATACCTTATGTGTGTTATTTCTGTTGTCTTGCTCCTGTTGCCACAGTCAACCAAGAATTGACTTTTGGTCAGAATGGAGATTATTGTCAATTTGGGTATGTCATTGAATAAATTGTATACTGGAAAGTCCAGGAAATTTAGGAACTGATTTTAATATATTCATCGTAGACTCTCTTCTCAATATTTCTATTCTTCTAGACTTCAGACTCTATTCATCAAGACGCCTCAGAGTCTTGCACAATGTTGATACATATTGGGCTCCTAATGGATATTGGTAGAATTTGCTTTTCAGTTCATGGTGAAAAATTTAGACTGTATTTCACTGTCCTATTTTTATGGGTCAGTTTGCAAAAATCTCTAAGACAAGAAAGGGAGAACATATGTGGCTGGTTATAAAAGTGGAAGGCATGGACTGGTCTATAAACCAACTGCAGGAAGGTAAAGGAGAAATTAATCCAGTGGTACTTTTGGTCACCTGATTCTAGAAAGAATAAGAAAGTAATTTCAAAAGCCGTGTATATCTTTTTAAAAGCATAGAAAATAGAAAAGCTATTTCTAAACTGCAAAGGGAATTCAGTACTTATAGAGTTGGTCAGTGGCCTATTTGAAACATTAACTTTGTATTATCTTTTTGTCCCATTTCTTTGCTTTTACTCTTTAAGGTCCAAGCCCTATTTGAAATTCATTTCATCAATGAAACAATTACCCAGGTGTACATAATATTTCGATTGCATGAATTTCTAAGTCAAAACGATCATTTTCAGCTGGTGTTTCTTTAGAGTTGCAGGGTACAGTTCATTACCGAGGTCTTGACTGATACAGCACATCTGCCCCATGCTCATGTCTCCCAGGAATCCCAACATTACCTGAGCATGCAAATTACCTTCATTTCCTAGATGTAAACCTGAAATAGAAACTTGCTCTTAATGAAATTTTATACCTATGTGCTAACAGCAGATACCAGGAGAGTGGGAAAATAGAAATTTAAGATGCAAACATTCACTCTTCCAAGTTAAGTAAAGAAAAAGATCCTGCCATTATTTAAGGCAAAGAACTAGATTCTTTAAAAGACTCTTAAGTATCTCATGCCCACCCATGAGACTTCTGTTTGCAGCGTTGGGAACCCTCAGTGAGACCTGTACCGTCCTTGACATACTGAACAACATCAAAAAGAAAGTAATGCTCCCTGAGGTGAAACAACTTGAACTAGACTTTGAAGGATTTGTATGAATCAAGGAAATATTTCAAGGACAGTCTTTTAGCGAAAAATTGCAGCTCAGGTTAAGACCTGGAATCAGGGAGAAGTAAAGCCTGCAGGACCCATGGCCTGCCTAGATTTATTGAGTCTGAACCAGAGAGGAACAGAAGATAAGTTGGAAATTAGCAGGAACTTAAAAAGCCAGGCCAAGGAGCTAGGTCCTAGGGTAGTGTTAAGATTCCCTAAGCATAAGAGAAATACCCAGAGAGAGGTTGATGGTTCACCCTTTTCTCATAATCTCTTCCTCCCCCAGTTCTCCAAGACATGGTTTGAACCTACACGTGCGTCTTGCCTCTTTTGGACAATGGATGCTGGCTCATACCAGACTATGTCTTTCACATCTTCCTCTCTTGCTCTTTCTGCCTTTCACTGTCCCCAGTCTCTTTGGTCTCTCAACCACGTTTAGGTTTTTCCTTTTGCTTTGACACCCAAGCTATTACTTCTCCTTTGCTTTCAGGACTTTCTTCAACTATTATTCATACATTTAGAATTGTTTGCATGATATTACTGGTTATGGAAATAATGTGGGGTCACTATTTTAAAAAATCCACATCCCAACAAAATGGAACTGCATCATTTAGAAAATGAAATGTCCCCTAAGATCCCACTCTTAGATGGCCACTATGACAATCACTTTGTGAAAGCCCATTGTGTACCAGGCATTGTGTGAAGTGCTGTGAAAACAAAACCAGATTAGACATTGTTTGTCCTTCAAGGAGCTTGCAGAGTTCAAACAGCGAAATCCTCCTTCCCAGCGTGGACACAGCCACTGTGCTATCACTGCTAGCTTGCACCTTGCTCTGGCCACTAACCATCCACGCTGGCCCAGGTCACCTTCCTGCCTCTCTGGCCTGCCCTAGCCTGCACAGACGCCCCGCTGACAGTGGCAGGGAGGAGAAGGTGGAGCCTGTGGCCTGAGAATGAAGAGGCTGAATCAGGAAGACTAAGGGCAAACAGTTTTTTTTTTTTTTTAAAGATTTTATTTATTTATTCGACAGAGATAGAGACAGCCAGCGAGAGAGGGAACACAAGCAGGGGGAGTAGGAGAGGAAGAAGCAGGCTCATAGCAGAGGAGCCTGATGTGGGGCTCGATCCCATAACGCCAGGATCACGCCCTGAGCCGAAGGCAGACGCTTAACCGCTGTGCCACCCAGGCGCCCCTAAGGGCAAACAGTTTTGAAAACACTGTTTCTCAGATGATCTAGACACTCAAAAATTATTAAGTCATTTCACCTGTCATTGAATGAATTTGTGCATATTCTAAGCTTCTTGCTTTCTCAGTGACCAATCTTCAGAGAACTAAAATTATTTTAAAAAGAAGAAAAAAAATCCCCTAGGCTCAAACAAAGTCTTCTCAAACCTTGAGAAACAGATTGGCCTATATTCTTAGCTACATTTGAAAAGGCACTCAGGCAAAGAGGTGTACTGGACCCAGGCCAGGGGAGACCCTAGGAAATTTTCAATATACGTCTATTGGCAATTCAGCCTTCACTACTGTCTCTACCTATTTCTGTCTCTATGTATGGCTCTTTGGGAGCAACTTCCTCCATCCCCTGAGCTCCCAAGAGGTAAAGATCTAAAATGATCATTCATGCTTGTTAATTGATTGATTACACTTTGATGTTTAGCCTTTTTTCTCTAACTGTGGAGCAAACATCTCTGTTCTCCAATAAATCACCCCAGTCTTTGCAAGCAGGTAGGGCAAGGAGAAATTCTACCTCTGCAGGCTTTTGGAAACTCCTTTCAGAAGGGAAAACCAGAGCTGGCTTAGCTGCCAGGGAACTATTACAGGAACTGCTGGGATTGGAGGAGACTAAGACCCATATCACATGCTTTTTCTAGGACCTAGAACATCTCCACCTAGAACCTCTCCATTCCCTCCCTACGGGCTGCTCCCCCAACTCCTCCTACTCTCTTCTCTACCTGAATGTGGCTTCCATTCTATCTGCTCACCCCTTAGCCTTATTCTTCCTCCCACTTCCCAACCATCTGCTCTAAGTCTCCTGAACATATGCTTTATGGTTTAATTCCTGGTCAAATTGACCTAAGCCAATGGGGACACAAATCACCATTATGTTCTTTTTGGTTGATTAGAATACTCATCAGTGGTTACAGACAGGTGTAACTAGTCTCTTAACTTGCTACTGGGTTATAATGAAGGCAAGTCTCTTACCATGTTCTGTGACAATATAAACATTTATTAGCAAGGAGGAGTAAAACATTTGTTCTGCAAGCTTGATAAGGTCCTAATTCTCCAAAAATGTATATGCTTCTACTATATTGCAGAGGAGGAAAAATTTTCCTTTACCCTCTTACAGTCCTGGTTGGGTCTGAAAATGAAACTGACAAAGACAGATTAACAGGAGAAAAGAATACAAAATTTGTTAAAATTTACATGTACATGGGAGGCTTATAAGAGAATAAAGACCTAAAGAAGTGGCCAAAGCAAAAAAACCTTTAATAGCTTTTAGGCAAAGAAACAATAAATTTGTGAAAAATCGGTAAGACAAAGGGGTTTGGGAGATGGGTAGTAAATGGTGAAAAAGTAACAAGATTTGTTTATACAGCTTTCTTGGCCCTAAATCTCCTTCTCTGGTGATAAGAATGTCTTCTTCCTTTCTTTCAGGGAAGAAAAGCAAGTGTGGAGGGGCGATCGGAGTGCTCTTCCTACTTCTGCTGTTTTCTCAGACTCCTTCAGCTTAAGATATTCACTATGCTAAGGTGCCAGATTTTGGGGTCGTGTGTCCTGAACCCCATCAACAACACCTTGCATGACAGTTTTGCTCAAGACTGACATGATAGCAATCTAAAGTCAGGGTTCCCAAACTTTTGGGGCTCAGGAATCGTTTATGCTCTTAAAATTTATTGAAGACTCCAAAGAGATTTGGTCTCTGTGTTTTATATATATATAGGTGTTTATTGTATTGTATTGGAAAATAAAACTGAGAACTTTAAAAAATGAAAACACACATCCCATTAGCTTTCAGAGCAATGATGTTTTCACATATCATGTAGGCTCTGGGAAACTCCACTGCACATTCTTAAGAGAATCAGAATGAGAAAAGCAAATGTAACCTTATTATTAGGAAAATAATTTGACCTTGCAGACCTGCTTCGAGTCTTGAGGGCCCTGGAGGTCCCAGCAACATCCTTTCAGAATCACTGATCTAGAGTCAGGATTCAGTTATTCAAGAATGAACAGATGCAACTGGAACCCTCTAAGCCAATATCTGGATATAGAACCATTTCAGAATAAAACCTCAGGCACCATCCTTGAGGATGAAAGATGAAGCAGGAAATAAAAGGGATCCCAGGACTTTTAAGTGAAATCTGTTTATATGCGTACAGGGATAACCCCAAAATACTGGAGCAAATCTTCTTGTCTTAAACACTGCAGCTGTCACCAGTGGAAGCCCATCTCTCACATCCATTTTGCTTTTAGAAAGCCACTAATTTTAACAATGGAAGCTCCTTTCTAATATCCTTATACTAATGGGCAAAATCTCTTGTTGCTGAGAGATTAAAAAAGCAAAAAGGTGAAGGTCTCACCTCTACCATCACTTCCCACTGAATTATTTTGGAGCAGATCCCAGACATGCCATTTCATCTGGAAATGTTTCAGCATTTATCCCTAAAGGAGTCTTCGTTCATCTTAATTTAATTACAATACCATTATCACAGCAAAAAAAAAATTTAACATTAATTCCTTAATATTATCAAATATTCACTTGGTATTAAAACTTCCCTAATCATTCCACAGTTTTTTTTCTGTTGGTCTCTTCATATTAGGATCCAAGTAAGGTCCACACATTACAATTGGTTAAAATCTCTTAAGTCTCTTTTAATCTTTAGATTCCTCTCCCTCCCTGCCCCCAATCCTTGTGATTTCTTTATTGAAGAAACTAGACCATTTGTCGTCATCATTCTCCGTATTCTGGATTTAGCTGATCGCACGCCCCTGGTGTTATTTGAGAGTTTCTCTGCCCCATATGTCCTGTGTATGGATCGTTTGATCAGTAAGGTTTTTTGGCAAGAGCATTTTACAGATGGTATTGTGTACTTCTCATTGGATCCTCTTAAGAGGCACATGAGATCCGTGTCCCCTTTTGCTGTTAAACATGCATTGTGTTGGGATTTAGAAATAATCTTTATTGAATTAAACCTCTGAGATTTCTGGGATTTTCTGCTACAGAAGCCATGTTACTCATCATTACTAATACATCGATAATAACATCACTTTGTCCAGGAGAAAGTGATTAGAAACTAATTACAGGCATCAAGACGATCATTTTTGACCTGATCAATTTTCAATATTTTTATAATGTAACCCTCTTCACCTGAAAAAAACGTAACTATTTCTACTCTTGTTTCTCCCTCGGATGCTAAAGTTTCTGAGAGAAATATGTGACTGGAACAGTCTCTTTGTTGATAATGATTTTATTGTCTTTTGAAACCAGAACAGCCTAATCACTAAGCAACCATGCCAGGGAACAGGTTTTTTATTGTCTCTACAGTCCATTAAGAACTCTTATGTTTAAACAATAACAATTTCTTTCTGTTCAATAGTAGACTTCTCGATCACATCATCACGCATTGATGGTTTGGCAGAGCCCTCATAAGTAAAGCAACTTTTGTAAAAGCCACAATCAAAACCTCAAAGATTATAATAGAGTCACCAGATTCTCAAAAGATGAGGATTCACAGCAAAGGGCGGGGGATAAATAGACAAAATGCCATAGAGAGCTTTCCTTTACAAGGTGGACTTTCATCATGAAACCCTCCTTCCCACACGGTGAGAAGCATTCAACACTCCCTATAGCTGAGCTAGGAAAAAGTTGCTCAGTAAATGAAAATGTAACAGTTTACTAGGCAACTTCCTGACAGAGAACAAAACTTGATCATAATTCTTTTTTTTTTTAAGATTAATTTATTTATGTTAGATTGGGAGTGTGAGTAGGGGGAGGGGTCAAGGGAGAGAATCTTCAAGCGTACTCTCCAGTCATCTTGGAGCCTGAAACGGGGCTCGATCTCACAACCTTGAGATCACAACCTGAGCTGAAATCAGAATTGGACGCTCAAATGACTGAGCCACCCAGATGCCCCCAAAATTTGATAATAAATTTTTAAATGGTCTAGAAAAAAAGGGTTTTGGCTCATATGCCTTTATAGAAGTGTTTGCTGCTCTTTGTTTGATCACGATTAATTTGGCCAGAAATGATGAGATTGCAACCTCTACTGTTAGCCCTTCTGGTATTAATCATCTCCAAGGTGATTCTGTTTCCTTGGCAACAGTAATATTTATTCTTGCACTGCAGCACTGGCTGGTCTCTAATGGTTGGAGGGCAGAGTAATCCTGAAATGTTAAGTCTCAGTCATAAATTTCTCACTGCTCATGCTAGAAAACCAGTTCATCACTTCCAGGTATTAATACTGATCTGTATTCAGGCAATTGAATTACAAGTGTGTTCTGAGCCCATCCTGTCCTTTGGTTCCAGGTTACCCGGCTTTAAGGTCCAAAGGGTTTTTGCTGACTAAAGAAGCTCCTGGTATTTACATCCACATTTTCATAATAATTTTAAACATACATAATGTATTATTACCATATTTATATGGAAAGAGACTGAGGAGGTCTAGCTATAATTCCTTCAAGGAAAAAGAAGATAAATATTAAGTATGACTTATGTATTCTCCAAAACAGAGATATCAATCAAGACCAACTGACAATGAATGACAGTTTCTGCATTTCATTAAAATTAACCATATTCAAGGGTGAATTGCAAATGAGGAGAAGTCTCAGATCTTTCCCGTCTTCATCAGAAGATGATTGTACCAGATATAAGATGTTCCTAGAAAGTTTCCTGAACAATGGAGGCGAGCAGGCTTACACCTGAGTAGGTTCAAATGTGGAAGAAAGCCTTTTCTGAAATACGGCCTGAGGCAAAATTACAGATTCTTGGTCCTTTGAATTAATAGTGTTTGTAACCCTGTCACGTTTCTTCGAGTTCTTTCCATCCTGCGTGTCTTCTAAAATATCCAATTAACCTATTAGATTAATAAATTTTAATATGCTAGCTCGCCTAGACTTACAAAAAAAAGCATGCCATGTAGGCATCTTCCATCCTGCCTGTGTGCAAAATTGGCCCCATCTTTTTCCATCACCAAGGGTTAGAATGGTACCCCAGAATAGCACATTGACCCCTTAAAAACATGCTCTTAACATCTCTGGGGCGAGAGCAGGGAAAGCTGTGAGCAGGGGTGGGAGGGGGGAGTGTGAGGACAGAGCAAAGTCACCAATTGCACACTGGCCACTTAGAAGGGCCACGCAGGTAGGGCCACCCAGCTTGGGTGGTTAAGCGGCCGACTCTGGATTTCGGCTCAGGTCATGATCTCAGGGTCCTGGGATTAAGCCCTGGTTGGGCTCCGTGCCCAGCGGGGAGTCTGCTTGAGGATTCTGTTTTCTCCTCCCACTGCCAATCAAGTTCTCTCTCTCTCTCTCTCTCTCTCTCAAGTGAATAGAGAAATCTTTAAAGAAGAAGAAGGGCCACACAGCTGTGGGCACTGAGCTCCTACCCTGTTCTCCAGTGACAGCTGCCCGTGGAAATGTGGAAGTGTTCGCACCTGGTGCCTGCTGGACGCAGAGGCAAAGTTTAGGGAAGCCGGCACCCGGAAGGGGGGCTTCACCCACCATGTGCTCAGAGGACACACGGCAAGGAGAGGGAAGGAGAAACCTTATTTCTAGTCGAAGGGCCAGTTTGAACAAAGAACAGTCTCAGAAGGCACCTATCCAAACTTCTGAACTTTTGCTACTATATTCCGTAATTCAGGGACGGTATCTTCAGACATAACAATATGACCACCCAGAATGAAATCCAGCCTGAGTCTCTGCTGCTTCCCCCAAAATTTGAAAGTCAGCAATTAAGTGGTTCTATTATTTCTTTCAATGTTTCCAATATTAAGGGGGGTGGTGAGGGCGTTAAAACACTGGCAGCGCTGGGATGCAGTAAGTTGGTCTGCTTCTCTGTCATGTGTTCATGCTTGTAATGAGGAAAACTCCCACTGAACCTCAGACTGATGGCCAAGTCCACTGCCATCGTGATAAAAGGAATCGTTTGTATTAGACTTCAGTGTAATGAGGCCAGTTCTCTTGGGAGCACGTTATCGTTGAGGTGGGACTATTCAGAGAGAGGACACACCCCCAGGTGAAGACTGTAAAATAAGTCGATGGGATTCTTTAGAACCAAATTATTTTAGGAAAGCGGCGATAGAGTCTGGGTTCCTGGTGGTGGCTGCTCTCTATTGGGTGAATATGGAAATCTGGGTTTCCTTACAGCACTGTCAGTTCTGTCTGTCTGTCTCTTCTTGGTGAAAAGCGAGTCACTTCCCGTGCTTACTTTATTTCCAAGTTCTGCTTCATTTGTCCTCAGCTTTGAGGACTTTTCTCATTGTGTAACAGGTATCGAGTTCTCAGTCCCAAACATGGCCACGAAAACACGTCTTGGTGGTTGGTGTGGCGTGCTTACAATGTAGAGGACCCAACAGTCTTGGAAGGAAAGCCTCACCCTCTCCACTGACTTGCCCCCTGCACGGGAAAGGAGGTGTTAAGTGGCTCGGGGAGAGCCGGGTTCTCCCCCAGAATGATTGTAAGTGAACCAACCTGAAGCAGCAAGAGGCTGAAGTACATAAAAGCCCTCAACCCAGCATCTTCGATTTGCAGGTGGCTTACAGGATGACCGTGAGCAGAAAGAAAGGAAAGGTGGCTCTGTTCTCCACTAGCTCTGTCTGTGGCCGGGCCTCGGGCCGAGTACGGGCTCTCTTGGGGGCATGTCCTACTGCAGGGGCATGATGTGCTTTGAGGACAAATTTTGCGTTCCAATTGACATTTTCTGCGTGACTTAGGGAACTTGAACTTCCGGGGGAGGGGGGGACGCCAATACGATACCAGGTCATACAGCGTGCTGGCAGCTGTAAAAGTCACATTGTCATTGCCTGAGTTCCTGCCTCCAGAGGCACCTTGTTTTTCAGACCAGGTGAGAAGGGAGAGCGAAAAACGAAGTAAAAGATATCAAAGACAGCAGGGTCGTGGAAGCATGGAGTAGACCAGTACAATTGTTAATGTGAATACACTTGTTTGGACATTAAAATTCTATGGGCTGGTCAGAATACCATGCCCTTCTGTCTCCTGCTTTGAATAAAGCAAGTTTGCTGCTGCTTCTCTTTCGACACTCAGCTCTGAGAGCCACCTTCCTTTCAGCCCTGACCTCCTCTCTCCCCCATGGGGCCTAGCGGCCTCCTCTGGGGACTCTGCGGAGCTCTAGTGCCTTGTCTTCCCTGTGGGGCCACAGAGCTGGAAAAATCTCTTGGAATCATCCTCTTTGCCTCCCTTTTATTCCTAAGTGAATGAATTCAGATGGAAGAGAAGGTCTTAGGAAAGGAGGGGAGTACTTGGCACAAGGGCAGAGTGCAGGAAAGGAAATCGAAGGGCTCTGGCATGCTTAAAGCACCCAATCTACATTTGCCCCCGCTGGGAGACCCGCCTCCTGTCCTGCAGTCCCTGGGGTGCCAGGCCCTGCTGACCTTCCCTGGGGGTGTCCCCGTTGACCGCATTGCATTCCTCCCAGGCCCTCCTTCATCCGTGGGACAGCTCTGTTCCTTCAACCCACAGCCCGTGGGCAGACACGACACTGCTACAATAAAAGCCCACATTGTGAACCAACTCAAAGCCGTTTTCTCTTTTTTGAAGATTTATTTATTTATTTATTTATTTTAGAGAGAGGGCAAGCAAGAGAGTGGGAGCAGAAGGAGGGGTAGAGGGAGAATTCTTGAGCAGACCTCCTGCTGAGCACGGAGTGCCTTGGGGCTCAATCGGATCCCAGGACCCTGAGACCGTGACCTGAGCTGAAATGAAGAGTTGGTCGATTAACCGACTGAGCCACCCAGGCGCCCCATATCCATTTTCATAGAGCAGGTTAACTGCTAGATCACAGAAGCCTGTGAACCTCTGTCCCTAGAGGGTGTCTCCCAAGTTGAACTCTCAGGAACCTCCGAGGCCCATCATATGGTGGTAGGAGCATGGGTTGAGGAGAGAGGCCTGCCCCCAGGCCATGGATCTACCGCTAAACTTGAGTGTTCTCACCTGCAAAAAAGAGGAGGAGGAGTCCCTGTCTCCCAGGGCTGTTGATAAGATTAAAGGAGATCGTGCCCATCAGACGGGTAGTGAGTGCATCGCACATGGTAGCTGTTGGCATTGGCAGTCAGCCTTAAGCAAAATTTTAAAGCAGACTCTGTTAATTTTTAGTCTTTTTATTCTTCCTTCAGTTCTTCCACATCTTATCGGGCAGCTTCCCTCACCCCGCAGAATGTCTGCACACCAGGTTCCCTGTAACTACCGCATCCAGGACTCTGATGACATAAGCCCCTCCCCCAAATGAACCAGGCACCCAGTACCCAGCCCCCCCCAAAGCAAAGACTGTTGAGACTGAGATTGCTTCCACAAGCAGCATCTTAAGAAGTTGTCCAGCCAAAAACAAACAAACAAAAATTTACTTTATACTCAACATTCAGAAAACATCTTATTTCTCCCGTAACTGTAAATGCCAGTTTCCCATTCCTCCGTACAGGACTCGAGGACTAACGTTAAAAGTAAGTGGTACCAAGTTTTAGAGCGTTTCCTCTCTCAGGTAAGCATGTTTGCATGGCAGCAGGGCTTTCTCTGCAGAGCTCACACGGACGTCCCGTGGTGCGGTTCGCAGGCTGTGCTGCCCAGGCAGAGCAGAAGGGACATGAATTAGTGCCCTAAGGAATGTCAGTGCCAGGAAGATGGCTGTACTTTATTCGGGAAAATTTATGTGAATGAACTATGCAAGGGTTGGTTATGATATCGACAAGTCCTACCCTTCAGAACAATGACGTGTTGCTTTTTTTTTTAAGATTTTATTATTTATTTGATAGAGAGAGCATGAGCAGGGGGGAGGAGCAAGGGGAGAGGGAGAGGCAGACTCCCTGCTGAGCAGGGAGCACGACGCGGGCTCAATCTCAGGACTCCAGGATCATGACCTGAGCCGAAGGTGGACGCTTCACTGGACTGAGCCACCCAGGCATCCCAGGACATGCTTTCTTAACATCTTACATTTAAAGGAAATTCATTAAAAGACTTATTTACAGACCGCATATTATTGGATTATTTTTTTTAATCCTACTTTCAAGTATGAGGGAAGAACGTGATTGCAAACTTCATGTGTATAAGGATTTCTTAGGGCGCTCATCAAACATTCAAATGTTACCATCCCAGTAATTCTGGAATGGCCTCTGGGACTCTAGTTTAATGAGAACACCAGGTGTTTCTGCTACAGGGTTAGAATAATGTGCTGAGAGAAACTGCTGCAGACACATTCCCTACAGCAGGAGTTCTCCATTGGAGGTGAATTCACCCCCAGGGACAATGTCTGGTGCTATCTCTGATTGTCACAACCTGGAGGGGGGTGCTCCCGGCATCTACTGGGCAGAGGTCAAAGATGCTGCTAGACATGCTACAACGTACAGGACTCCCCTCCCCCACCCCACCCCCGAGACAAAGAATCTCCTGATTCAAAATGACCGTGGTGTTGAGGGTCAGAAAACCGTGGTGTTGAGGGTCAGCCACACTGACCTCTTCAGAGGCGGGTCCGGAACTCAGGACATTCTGCCTTGAGCTTCCAGTTTCCCAGCGAGCGAAGCCAGGGCGTCGCGCCGGCTCCCCACGTACCCCGACCCATAGCCACTCACCGCCAGGAATTTACTAGAGAGCATCTTGACAACGCGGATACAAAGCTCTAGGGTGGAAAATGCTGGCTCATCTCTGACCTTGTGGAGGCAATTTGCTGGCGGCTTGAAGGCCGATTGGCTGCCACGTGGCCAGTCCTGAGTCACCGCTGCGTTTGGCAGGCATGCGGGTGCTGGAGAGATTTCTCAGTGGATCTCGTTCCACTTGCAGTTCGGAAACAGTGGGGTTGGAATCAAAGTAGATGATAGAAAAGCATGGTTAAACTAGAAAGCTGTGGAGGCTCTGCTGACCAATTATGTATGTCTCATTTCAACTCAACAATTCAACAAACGGTTCCGTGCCAGGCAAAGTGTAAGACACAGGGAAGGATTCAAAATTGGACGAGACAGTCTCTTCCTCAAGGAGCCACCGCCCCAGCTGCCTCCCCCCCTCTCTCTGCTGTGTACGTCCTCCTCGCCCACCTACAAAGCCCTTCCTTATGAGCTACTTCTATTTATTGGCTGTTTAGGACCTTCAAAGCTAAAAGGCCCCAAAGAGACCAATCTAGAAGTCCCAGAAAAGGTAGCAGAACAATATTCGGCTGTATAGGAAGATTCTGCTAATTTATCATTTACAAAGTAACAGCTTTCAATGGGGCTATTAGATGCTGTATTCTATACACAAGAACCAGTTGTAATTTGTAGAAAGCATCGATTCCCAGATGAGGTTACTCTGCGAGTTCAGATATCATCACCATAGGATTCAGTTGCCTGGCGGAAAAAAAAAAAAGGAAAAGACATTGAAGTAACGTACTGCAGTCGGAGAAGCCAGGCGCCCTCTGCAGAGCCAAGAAGCCGGGTTATGGTCAGAACATGCAGAGACTCAGCAAGGTCTTTACCTGAGAAGTTACCCCATGAACCCCATCTACACTCCATTTACTCACACTATTTATTCTCCTTTGCAACCTTAAAAGGAACTTCATGTTTCTGTGCTCTGAGTTCCGGGTAGAAGTTACGTTCCCAGGGCAAGGGAGGCAGTGTGGGACTGGAACCCAGGCACTATTCTTTGTCTTAAGCTGGGCCGTAGGTATATGATGTATTAAAAGGAATACTCTTTTTTTCTTTTTTTTTATAATAATATTTTTTATTATATTATGTTAGTCACCATACAGTACATCCCTAGTTTTTGATATAAAGTGCCATGATTCATTACTTGCATATAACACCCAGTGCACCATGCAATACGTGCCCTCCTTACTACCCAAAAAGGAATACTCTTTAAAGAAATGTTACCTGCATTCCTTGGCTTATATAAAATATTTCATTGTAATGAAAAACAAGAGTTTCCAGTAATTTTTTTACAGATTTATTTATTCAAATTGGGGGGGGCAGGAGGGGCAGAGGCACAGGGAGAGAGAAACTCAAGCAGACTCCACCCTGAGCACAGAGCCCCACTCGGGGCTGGATCTCACAACCCCGAGGTCAGAGCTGAGCCCAAACCAAGGGTTGGACACTTGACCGACTGCGCCACACAGGCGTCCCCAAAAGTTCCCAAAGTAATTCTTACGATCAACCACAGGTACAATAGTGTTGTTTCCCCAGCTTTCATTGTTCTTCCTGCTTCTTCCAAACTCCCATTCCTCCTATTACCTCCAATTCCCTTCTCCCGAACTCCTCTCTCCCACTTTCTCCATCCTGTGTCTCCACCTGCCACTTCCTCCCACTGCCTCCCCTTCCCTTCTGGCTCCGTGTCCCATTTCTGCAGAACCTCCTACTCCCGCTCCCACAGCCTGGGCATCTGTGCGGAGGGAGGGGCTGGTGTGAGCAGGCGGTCAGGTTAATTCTAGACCAGAGCTTCACTTTCAGATTGTCCATGTGGTCCCTAAATCCTCAGTGTTTTCACAGCCATATTTCTTTCAAAGGGTTCATTCCCTACCTTTCCGCACCAGGGATCTGAGACTATTTACAAAGATGCATAGAGTATAGAAAGATTGAATAAAATAGTGGAAGAGAATCAGAACACAGACCCCACCATTTTGTTGGGCTGCATTTGTATGAAATTGTTCTAGTATCAACTTACTTAGGCTCCAACTGGGCTTCCTGGAATCCCATCCCTGAGTGGTTCCGGGTTGGAAGTGGCCAGAAGAGAAGCTCGGGCAAGACTTGGAAGGCAGAAGGAAGCCGCCACTCCCTTTCTGCAGGTTCTGTGGTTAGAGTTGCTAGCAGGTGTCGAACCTGCAGTCCCAAGTCTAGAGCCAGACACACAGCTGGGGACCCAGAGATTTCTCCCGTAGACTTCTGCACCGGCTCCCCCTTTGTGACCACTGCCGTGCCTGCATGGGTTTGCCTTCTCAAATGGTCTGGTCAAGCACCCCCGGGATCCTCGGCCTCCCCCGTGAGACGAACCATTCCCTAGGGCATTCCTCCCTGCCCCGCGCCCCCAAATTGTACTGGGGCTATTTTTGGTAATAAATCTATCGCCCCATCATTCTTTTTTTTTTTAAAGATTTTATTTATTTATTTGACAGAGATAGAGACAGCCAGCGAGAGAGGGAACACAAGCAGGGGGAGTGGGAGAGGAAGAAGCAGGCTCATAGCGGAGGAGCCTGATGTGGGGCTCGATCCCATAACGCCATAACACCGGTATCACGCCCTGAGCCGAAGGCAGACACTTAACCGCTGTGCCACCCAGGCACCCCTCGCCCCATCATTCTTAAAGGCTCCTGAACTGACACAGTGAGAATAGCGTTCAGAACCAAAGGCAATGCAAATCAGACATTCTCTTCAAAGCCCGACTGTGATCACCACAGAGGTAATCTAGCCCACTGGCTTCATTCACAGATGAGGAAACTAAAACCCAGAGACACTAAATCAGGGTCCTCTTTGAAGTCACACAGCTGCACTGGCAGACACGAGAATGGGTCCCAGCTTATATACTTGCATAGTTTCTACTTTTTTATTTAACAGCAACTAGAGCCCTATTTTAAGTTACTGACATTAAATCAGTTTGCTTATAAAAAATTGCCTATAAAAAAAAGTGGGGGGAGGGCACCTAGATGGTTCAGTCAGCTGAGCTTCCGACTCTTGATTTAGACTCAGGGCATGATCTCAGGGTCGTGAGATCGAACCCCGTGTGGGGCTCCATGCTCAGCGGGGAGTCTGCTTGTCCTTCCCCCCACCCCCTGCTTGCACGCTCACGCGCACTCTCAAATAAATAAATAAATAAAATCTTAAAAATAAATAAAATCTTTTTTTTAAAGGATGTGTCAAAGCAGTAATTAGTACTTTGCCACTACTTGGAGCATTATTTTACAAAATAGAGAACTGTTAGGATTATTTTGTTTAATATATGATGGGAAACTAGACGGTATATCATAGAGATGCTGAACTTCATTTTCCTTAAAAAAAAATCAATAGAAAAGGTTATTAGGATGAAAAAATTACGAGTATATGACAACCTCAAAGCTGATCCTGACTGTAAATTTACTAATGGCAGCATTACTTAGCAAAATTACATGTATTAATTTTGTGGTTCACTGAAGATATTAGCATCTTTAGTATTTAAAAATAAACATTCATCTCAAGATGTTCCTAAATATATTTTTAGCAAGGAGATATGTCGTCCGGGGAGTGTATTTTAGCTGTCATTAACCCAGACAGAAAAACACTGGAATTTCCTCACTTCCAGCTTAGAACTATGCCCCCTTAACATCCAATTTGCATTATGAAAGTATAAATAGAATATGTGTTGATCGAAAGAGCAATCACGGCATGGAACTATTTTCTGGGGATGAAAGGGAGATCCTGCTGAGATCCTGCAGCAACCGGGGCAGGGCCCCCGGGTCGGACCGGCGCTCTACCTGCCTCCCACAGCGCTGCTTCATGGGGGCCGAGCCTCCGACAGCTGGTGGTAGGAGAAGGTGCCCCTTTGTGAGGCTGCCTAGCTGGGTAACCCTGAGAAAATCACGGCTCTCGTTTGCTACCTCGTCTGTGAACTGAGAGTAAATCTGGATAAGACCTGAAGCGTTTTTCAGTTAGTAAATCCCATCTTTTTTTTATAATGCAAGAGATACAATAATGGTATGAATAAAATTTAATGAGGGACATTTACTGGTATAGATATACTCTACTTTGCCTAATTCACAGAATTGTAATTCTGACTGATTTCTAGATACTGTGGTGATCATTATATAAAAAATAATAACTTTGGGAGGGCATTCTTGATGCAGGCAGTATTCACCATCGGAGTAGCCTTTGGCATAAGACAAACTCAGCTCCATCTCGGATAATAAAGATTTTTTCAGCCCTAGAACCCAAGTTCCCCCTAAGGCACTTCGGGAGCACGCTGATGCAGTTGCTGCGGTTCATGCCCACATCTGTTCACCCTCCTTCCTTCTTTTGCTCCACCACGAGAATCCAGAAAGCTACAACACTCCCCTCGCCGGGCTTTCTTATACTGGACTGACAATATGACCCAGTCTGGCCAGTGAAATTGAGGCAGAAGTCACTGAGAAGAGCACTGGGAACACATTATAGAAAAGGCAGGCAGGCTGATTCCTCGTCTGTTGTTGGCTCACTTCCCTTCCCCCGGGACACAGACTCAACGCTGAGAGGGGCAGGAGCTCTCCTGCCACCATGAGGCCAAAGCCACATGCTAAGGAAGGGGGAGTAACCAGTAGGAATCTGGGACCTGATGGCATCTCTGAGCTATTGGCCAGCTTACCGAGCCCCAGACTCCTTGTTGGGGAGGACACAGTCCTGATTGGTTTAAGCTTTGGGTGTCCTATCGCTTGTAGCCAAACACAGTCTAACGAATACACCTGAACTCTGTGAACAGTGTTAAAACAGGGCTTTTTAAAACTTGCATGCCTTAAAGTGGGAAAAGGGGGCAAGTAAGTTTAGACCACTATGCCTCAATGCCATTGTTCAGGCCACAGACTGTATGTATCCAGAGTGAGAGCAAGAACTGTGGCAAACAGAAGAACTGCGGGATGCGTATCACTGCTTTGTAGCGAGGACAAGGTAAAGCCACAAAGCTGCAGACAGCTGGGGGCAAGACAAGGATGTGGCTCCTCCCGGGAGAGGTGGGCAAGTAAGTCCTTCTTCTTCCTTCCCTTCCATGCACACAGCATGTAAAAAGAGCAGAACAACTGAAGGAACGTGTGCTTTTTTTTTTTTTTAAAGATTTTATTTATTTATTTGACAGAGAGACGGACAGCGAGAGAGGGAACACAAGCAGGGGGAGTGGAAGAGGAAGAAGCAGGCTCCCAGCGGAGGAGCCTGATGTGGGGCTCGATCCCAGAACACCAGGATCACGCCCTGAGCTGAAGGCAGACGCTTAATGACTGAGCCACCCAGGCGCCCTGGAACATGTGCTTTTAAAATTGTTGGTTAAGGGGTGCCTGGGTGGCTCAATTGGTGAAGCGTCTGCCTTCAGCTCAGGTATGATCCTGGAGTTCCAGGACCGAGCCCCGCATTGGGCTCCCTGCTCAGAGGGGAACCTGCTTCTCCCTCTCCCTCTGCCCCTCCCCTTCCTCAAGCTCTCTAGTGCACTCTGTCTCAAATAAATAAAATTAAAAAAAATAAAATTGTTGCTTAAAAGAAAGTACAAATTTTGAAATTTTTGATAATATCAACTCCTCTCTATCCATCACTACTCATTAGTTGTCTGGAAGAATTCTTATCTCTGCATGTGCTCAACAGCACAGATGATTTCCAGTCTTTGTGACTTTTGCCAATCAGACAGGAGACTGGATTTATTGCGCTCGGATCTTTACTGACTATGGCATCCTGAATAATGATGCCCCAAAGATGTCTACACCCTAATCCTCGGAGCCTATGAATATGTTACCCTACTTGGTAGAGGAAACTTTGCAGATGTAATTAGGTATCTTGGATGAAGGATCTTGGGATGCATTAGTTCCTAGATAGGTTATCGGCATGAGCCCAATGTAATCACTAGGGTCTTTATAAGAAGGAGACAAGAGGGTCAAAGTCAGAAAAAGGCCACACGATGACAGAGGTAAGGAAAGAGACTGGAAGATGTTATACTGCTGGCTTTGAAGAGGAAGAATGGGGCCATGAGCCGAGGACAGCAGGCATCCTTAAGAAGCCAGAAAAGTCAAGCAAATGTATTCTGTTCTCTAGAGCCTCCAGAAGAAACAGAAACCTGACAGCGCCTTGATTGTAGGACCTCTGACCTTCAGAACCGTAAGATGATAAATCTGGGTTGTTTTAAGCCACTGAATTTTTGGGAACTTCTTACAGTAATAGTAGGAAACAAATACACAGACTCTGAGGAGTCTATCTGGACAATGCCAAGCTGGCAATACCAAGCTATGCCCAGAGCCAACCTCAGATAGTTTTATTTTTATTTTTTTCCTTAGATTGGGAAATATTTTATTTATTTATTTATTTATTTATCTATCTATTTATTTATTTATTTATTATTTATTTATTTTGAAGATTTTATTTATTTGTCAGAGAGAGAGAACAATCTAGCGGAGCAGCAGGCAGAGGGAGAAGCAGGCTCCCCGCTGAGCAGGGAGCCGGACACAGGACTCGACCCCAGGACGCCAGGATCACGACCCAAGTCGAAAGCAGCTGCTTAACCGACTGAGCCACCCAGGCGTCCCAGATTAGGAAATATTTAATGTAAAGGTTTTGGAGTTTTGTTCTGTTTTCCAGCTTTACGGAGATATTATTTACATGTAACATAGGTAAGTTTAAGGCATACGTTGTGATGATTAGATACAAGTCTACAGTGCAATATGATTAGTACAATAAGGCTAGGTAATACCTCTATCCGCTCACATAATTACGATGTGCGAGTGTGCATGCGTGTGTGTGTGCGTGTGTGTGCATGCGTGTGTGCATGCGTGTGTGTGCATGCGTGTGTGCGAGCGTGCATGCGTGTGTGTGTGCATGCGTGTGTGTGTGCGAGTGTGCATGCGTGTGTGTGCGTGTGTGTGCATGCGTGTGTGCGCGCGTGTGTGCGTGCATGCGTGTGTGCGAGTGTGCATGCGTGTGTGTGCGCGCGTGTGTGTGCATGCGTGTGTGTGTGCGAGTGTGCATGCGTGTGTGTGTGTGTGTGTGTGCGGCGATAACCTATTCTCTTAACCTCCGAGTATATGATGCTGCATTGGTTATAATCACCATATTGTGCAGTAGATACCCAGATTTCATTTATCTTTTAGCTGGAAATATGCTCCCTTTGACCCTTTGACCCCTTTGACATCTCTGCATTTCCCCACCCCTCACCCCCGGCCCCTGGCAACCACCATTCTATTCGCTATTTCTATGAATTCAGCTTTTCTTTAGATTCAGCTTCTAAGTGAGAACATACAGGGTTTGTCTTTTCCTGCCTGACTTGTTTCACTTAGCATAACACCCTCAATGTTGTTGCAAAAGGCAGGGTTTCCTTCTTTCTTATGGCTGAACAATATTCCGTTGTGTATGTATGTACCACATTTTCGGTATCCATTCATCCATCAGTGGACATTTGGGTTGTTTCCCTGTCTTGCCTACTGTGAATAATCAGAACGTTTCAAAGAACCAGATGGGCTTGTTTCAAAAGACCTTCTTTTCCCTGTACCCGACTTTCTCTCCACAGGTGCCCTAGGCCGCCCTGTTCTCTCTCTCACTCTCCTTGTCCTGGGCCTCCCCCACTCCTGACACATATTCTCCGTCCTAGTTCCTCACGAACATGGGCTAGAACATGGGCTACTTCTTCTGCACCTTAGTTCATAAATGAACTCGTCGGTACAAAGTAAGGTTTAGGGGGCCCGGCCCTGCAGTTGGACTATAGGATTTGGCTACTTAGCATCCATGTGGTCAGATGCAAACACGCCTGGGCAAAGCAATAAATTTCTCCATGTACGAAATAGGGGTAAGAGCGAATGTCCTCTAGGGACAGCATTGAGATCTCAGTATTTGTGGCTTGGTTAGCATGGGCACATGGTAACACTCGTGAACATTAATAATGAACGCTAATGACTTGGTACTATTTCATTCAAGTCATTTGGATGGTAAAGGGCTTCTTCAAAGTATTGTCTTACCACAAAGCATTTCATCTCTTGTTACAGAATTTCCCTTATATGACAAATTAGTTTGTGGGGGTTAGGAAGACCTTCCCTGGCCCAGCATACCGGTCAGTCAATCTGTAACTATTCATTGGGCATCTTCAGTGTGCTGGGTGATGTGTTAAGCCCTGGGGCCGGGTGTGTGTGTGTGTGTGTGTGTGTGTGTGTGTGTGTTGAAGGGGCACAGATGACAAAGGAGGGTGTCATTCCCCTAGGAGTTTACTCCGTCACAGGCTGTCTGGGGCATCCCATTACCCACGCAGATACCCTGGTGCAGGGGGTGGGGTTGGCCCACGCAGGCGTGGGGAAGCGGGTGTATTGATAGCTTGGGCTGCAGGGAGGCTCTCGGGGAAGGAGCTTGCTGCATTTGGGGACTAGGGGGCAGGAACAGAACTGGCTTTATTTTGCACAAGTTGCTTTTAACCATCTACCTGCTGTGGGGCCATAAAAGGACACCTCGGCTGCCCCTGAGTAGCCACTTCCCAGAAAAAAGGATGGTTTTCTGAGGTCCATGACATAATTGCTTATGTTCTTAGCCTGTGATGGTCTCTTTCCACTATGAAGGTGATTTTCCAAAACTAAATGTTCTAGGTTTTAGTCCAACCAATTTAACTGGCCATGGGGGGTAGATTGGAGGTGGAACTAGAGACTGTGAATCAAAAGTAAGACCATTTCCACTGACATCAAACTGGAGTGACAAACAGGTAATTAAGGCTAGCATGTTTCTAATTAAAACTCTAACCGCGTCAAGCGTTCCTGACCCAAATAGCAAGCCACAAGTCCTACTGCTTAATGAAAGCAGAATTCTTACCAGTCGATGCTCCAGACTAATGCTCATTCATTTCTATAAAGGTCAATTGCCACATAATATCCACTGCTGATTGCCACCCACAGAAGAAGTGGTGGGAGGGAAAAAATTCATGTGATGTGGTTCCTCTTGCATACTTTCCCAGCTTTTAAAAATACCTGTGCCTGTGTGATGACCACACCAGGAGGCCTTGATTGCATCCCATTTTTATATAACAGGTTCGAAGCGACTGTGCTTTTTAGCTGTTATAATAGAATATTGGCTTGTACCTACAGGACAGCCAAGTTCTTTTGTTTATCATCATTATCACAGTTAGTCACACAGAGAGAGTACATAAGTGCATCCAGCTCGATTTCTCAAAATGCCTCCATTGCTCATTGGGAAAGCATCGGCAGACACGATTCATGTTCCCACCTGTCAAATTGCAGTCCTATTTTCAAACACTTATGGAGCAGGATAACGTACCAGAACCAGACCCTAAAAAGATCAGACCTTAAAAGAGCTGGCAGCCAGATCGTGAAGCAAAGTGCTCCCCTCCAGAGGCTTGCCTAATTTTCAGGCTAGAAACTTCACCTTCTCTGCTAATGAGCGGACCATGAATGGAAAGGAACATCTCACAATTCAGCAGAGGATGGGGAAATCTTATAGAGTGAAATGTAGGGAGCTACATTTTTTTTTAATCAGCAAAGTTGTTGGTGAGTCTAATTTAGTAATAAGGTGGCCTACTTGTGTTTGAGGCAAATTCCAAACATCAAGAAAACTGACTTGAGAATGCTCTTTTGAAAGGCAGAAGGGAAGCCATGCTTCCCAGAGAGTCTGTTTGTCCCAGCAAACAAAGATGAAGTCACGTTCTAGAATGGAGTAAGATAATGCAGAGGTTTCTCTAAGACACTTGTAGTCCCTGATTCATAGTCACATGGGCCATGCCGTCCTCTAGATGCAGGTGACAGATTGCATATCATACCTTTCACCTTGTTCTTTGGGACTCTCGTTTCCTTTCCTACTACAGTCCATTGTCAAGGCTGCCCAGCTCTTACTTTGGATACCTGCACACTCTTGTCTCATCTCCTACCCATTTGTGGTTTCACCATATGGAACGCATTTGACCTTTCTTTGACCCGAAAGTTACCTCTTCTGTTCGATTTTTTCCAACCACTGCGCTTACTCTGCCAACCTCGATGAGTCTATTTTGCCTGAAGTGTTAACGGCCCGCAATGGTTTCACTGGGTTGTTCTACCTCGTCCTCCTACCCCTGTGACGCCAGGTACCCAACTTGCAGTTTGAGAAGAGCTTTCTCAAAATATCTTAATGTCATCATATCTTAAAATACAACCTGGGGATGTAAACTATGCTGCCAGGGCTGCCTGGGCGGCACAGTCAGTTGAGTGTGTGACTCTTGGTTTCCAAGAACTCAGGGTCCTGGGATCGAGCCTGGAGTCGGGCTCCACGCTCAGTGGGGAGTGTGCTTGAGATTCTCTCTGTCTGCCCCTTCTCCCACTTGTGCGCACTCTCTCTCTTTCTCTCTCTCAAATAAATAAATAAATCTTTAAAAAAATAAATTGTGCTGCCAGCAAGCACGTCCCCCAGAGCCCCGTACCAATCTCAGGTGAGGCTGCTGGAGTGACCGCAAACACCCCCACAGCAAGCACCCTCCGCACGCTGGTCATGGCCGATCAGGGCTAACATCTTTTAGCTGCAGGTGGACTGTGGTAGGGGAACATGAGGTAAGGGAACGTGGACTCAGCTGTGGGCTGGCCAAGATTTCAAATCCCTGCTGAGACATGGCCTCTGGTAGTACCATTTTGTATAGGTACAAATGAGTTCACTTTTGTCTCATGTCCCTTTACGTATTGTAAGGAATTTTTAAACTGGTATTTTTGTTCTTTGTTAAAGGCCAAAATGACGTTTCAAACATGCAAATCTGATCATGTCACTGTGTATCTTTAAACTTTCCAATGCCTTTATGTTCTCATTTAATAGAGACCAAAATCTTTAATGTGGTCTAGGGGCCCCTGCCTGATCTGTCCTGTCTGCCTCTCCCAACTCCTTTACCCTCTGCTCCTTCTACTTGCTAAAAATGATTAAAGAAGACAACTTAGAGGATATTAACACTTCATGGAGTGGGTGGTGTCCGTTCCCAATGGTCCAAAGAACTGCAAAATGTGGTGGAAGGCAAGAAGCATTTATAGGATAAAGAGTGAGGAACAAGAAAAAGAGAAAAATAGAAAATGAATAAGAAACATGGAAATAAGTATAGAGCCCAGAATTGGCTTGGCATTTGGGCATCGGCTGGCCCGTTACGCTGTGTTTCTCGTCAAGCGGATAGATGCAAAAGGACAGGCAGGGACACAAAAGTTATCTAAGCCTGAGCTTGCTGACGTGGCATCCTCGGCAGGAGCCGCTCCATCTGGGGCCTGGAAATTTATTGCAACACGCCCTCATTTTCGTCTCCCCCGACACCTTGCTCTCTACGCCTGTTAAAGAAAACAATGATCTAGGACTTGTTAAAATGGTAAGGAAGGCTTTGTTCAGGACTCTTGTAATAGGAGAGAAAGATCTGGCTCAACTCCTGATACAACAAGGACAGTGGGAATTTATAGGCAATGAGCAGCATGAAGAGGTCAGTGATGGAAAATTTCTAAAAGGAGATATCAAGGTGGGGTGGTTCTTGCTAAACTGACTTAATAGAATCTTGTTGAAGGCAGGCTATCAAAAGTGAGAGATTCTTTTTAAACTGACTTAGCAGGATTTTTTTTAAAAACTGGATAGGCTGGCCAAAATTATGGGACAGGGTGTGGGGGCAGGGGACAAGGTCATACTTACTCAAGAAGAAGGCTCAGAGGAGCCTGGCTAAACTTTGGTCAAGAAGAGGGTCTTTGTCACTCCCCAGCTTCCCAACCAGCTTCCTCTGAGGCTCTCCTGCTCCCTATTCCTGCTCCTCAGACGGAACATTCGACGGAACATTCTTCACTGCCTCCCCTTCCCCAGTCCCTACTCATCACTGAGATCCCAGCTCACAGGTCCCCTCTCCCCGGAAGCCTTCTTGATCCCGCAACCCAGATTAGGTCTTCCTATTTGAAGTTCACCCAGAGACCTTCTGAATGTCTGCTCTATCCGCAGAGAATAGGAGGAAGGCTCTGGTTACGAACTCAGGAGGTTGTCACAAAGGCATCAGTCTCCACCGGGGGTGTGAGGGCAGAGTAGAAACAGACCACCCTGCAGGTGTGAGGCAGAGTAGAAACAGACCACCCTGCAAACTTGCTGCCAGTGTACTTTAGTGTTTGCTGGAAAGTCTCCACTAAGTTAATGAGAATGATTTGTTATACTCTTTTGTAACTTCAAGATAAGGGAGTAACAAATGGTATAGAGGATGCAAGTTTTTGATAATATTCAAAACCAAGTTAATGTGTTCCTTTGAACTCCTAATCCTTTATCCGGCTCCTGAGCCCTGCCAGTATCTGCAGTGATGTAAAGGGCATGTGTGGACGGTTTGCTTAATTTCTTATAGATGCAGTTTGTGTTTTAAATCACAAATAATAAAGTTAACTTTAAGGGACCATGAAGTGTTTTCTGGAATGTGTGATGGTGTTTCCATCAGCGTTTAATGATGTACTGAGATGTGACCATGCTTTTCTGGATTATATCCTTCTAAGTCAGCTGACAAGAAAAGGCTTGTAGTTTTTTGTTGTTGTTGTTATTTTTTTTAACAGAGGTGATTGAGTTTAATCTTCAACTTTATATTTTGATGTTGGCTCAATTTCTAAGCCTTCTTTTCTAATAATTATAACTGAAAACTTCAGAAAAGTCCTGTTTTGGGTGATTCTAAGCTCATAAATATCAAACCATTGATGATTTTTTACTAAGTTAAAACGAGTGCTTGATATCATTCACTTGTCCTTTGGTTGTATCATCCCCACTTAAGATCACTGAGTCCAGAAACATTGAGATGTTTTCTCTTGTGTGGATTCAACAAGTTATTTGAATCATATGGCATATTCCCTATCCAAGCCCCGAGCTGACACATTGGTAATTATGATTGAACAATTTAAAGTTCTGGAATGGATCTTTGCCTGATTTGCTGAACTATCAATCCGAATATCTTGTATCTCTCTTTCCGTGTGAAAACAGCCTCGTTCTGAACTCACAGTGATGTCAGAAGAGCCCAGAGTCAACCTACCAGTACTTTGCTATCCACACTGTGCTCACTTACAGTGACCCTTTTTGCCACTGTTTCACTTATCCTTTCCGCTCCTTAGCCACGTCATAACAAATGTGGATTGTTCCTACTGATTACCATTATTGAGAAAACATGATCTTAAATTTGCCATGAAGCAAAAGCCATATCATTTAAGGGATCAGCCAGTTGTGAATACTGCAACCAACAGCTGACAATCCTGCTCTCAAGGAGCTCATTATAATCATAAAAACAGCTAACATTTATCGTGCGCTTAGTAGGGTACGGTACTGCGCTCAGCTTTCATAGACATTTTCGGTATAATCCACTCAGTTATAATTCTCAACTGATGAAGAGATTCTATTGGGGCCATTATAGTTTTAAAAAGCATAGTAAACACTATAATTATTTTGATTTCTTGATTAGTCATGATAATTCATTTCTTCTGAAATCCCAAAAATATTAAAATGAGGGTATTAGATTTTTTTTTCCAAAAGGGAGCCCAGATTAAAGAAATCGAGACATTACTTTGAAGGAACAAATAACCCTAATAGAAAGCAGTACACGATGAACGCCATGAAAAATGCACGAACAGGTCTCATGTAGTTCAAGTAGGGGATAGTCGGTGGTTAGAAGGAAGTCTTAAAGAAAGAGGTCATAGTTGAGAGACACTTTGTGTGACTGGTGACACTTTTTTGACAAAAATGGCATCAACGTTGGCCTCTGTCAAGAAGGGAGGGTAGCTGATGTGGAAGAAATAGCACAGTTATGGAGGCAACAAGGGGATGGGGGGGCTCAGTGAAGAGAAAGAAGAAGATAGAGTCTAGTTGATATTTACAGGAAAGGTAATGGAGAGGTGAGAGAAAACTGGAAGAAGAAGGCAGGACAAGGCTCTAAAGGGCCCTCTGGGAGCCACCAAGGAGCTTGGGTTTGACCTGACCAGCAGGGGAGGGCTTGGTAAAGCTCCCGAGCAGCCCTGTGACATAATCAGCTCAGCGCTCAAAGTGAATCTTGAGAGGATGTTTTGAAAGCAGAGGTTCAGGAGGGTACCGATGTGGAGGAAGCTGGTAGAAGGTTATTACAACAGCCCAGGTGAGAGATAATGAGGGCTGAAGCCCGGGCGGTGGCAGTGGTAATGAGGAACTGGTAAAGAATGAGCCCACATATGGCTGAGGACCCTCATCCCTGCACGTCGCCGGCCCTTCAATTACTGGGCAAATGACAGGAACTGTTCTCACAAGCTGTGAAAACACCTTGTGATTTTATGTTTAATTCAGCAGATCACTCCCCACATTGGGTCCAAGGCAAAGCTCTGCCTTGTTGCTTACATTGAATGGAAGTCATTGAAATTTTTCCAAGAGTCACACACACAAAAAAGGATTCAGATTAGAAAAAGTACAAAGAAATGATTAGTTCATTTCTCCAAGGACTAAGAGACTGAGCCATGTGTGAAGTCGAAGGTTAAGTGGATACTGTGGACACAAAAGCCTTTGAAACGGTTCATGTGTGTAGTCATGTGTGCCATATATAACAAAAAGTTGTACTGTATTTAACTTCCTGAAAAAAATGTACTTAAGAGGAGACAGTTCTTATAAGATTGCTCCTTTGCTGAGGTAGCACAATTGATTTTGAGTGATGGAAGTGCACAAAATCACATTTTGTGGGATGCAAATGTAGGAAAATTGAAGTTCTGACCATGCCCAGAACAGCAGGAAAGTCCGGTACCTGCAACGCGATTAATTCATATTACAATTATGTTTTTAATCACGTTACTTTCACTTTCTATTCTCATTCCTAAAAATACATTAAGCACGTCACGCTTTATAGACTCAATTATCAACGTGGATAGCCGCTGGTTTGGAAAAGGTTGAATTTGACCAATGCCATTAACTACTTACCTGGGAGGAAGCCTCTGATGGTAATAGCAGCAAGGTTTTACAGCCACTTTTTAATTTTCTAGTTCTCCTACCAGGGACTCAAGCTGCGTCGTTTGTCTCTAAATTTCCTTGCCAAGTTTCTGTGTTTCTGTAACACCCTTGAAGGCAGAAAAGAAAAAAATGCAGGTCCGGAAGCTGGGGTGGATATGGCACATGGAGAGGGGAATGGCCTCATTTCTGTATTTACTGAGTAACCTCTTCTCCTGTTTGACTTCCATAACCTACATATGTAAGTGGCGAGCAGCTAAACATTCTCCAAGAACGTCAGAAAGCTGAACACACCTCAACAGAGTTTGATATTATCATCAGAGGAAATTTGCATCCCCAAGTCTCTGAAACCCACTGACTGATTACGCGTTAACAGTCACAAAGGCTCAGCCAATAATCTGTATGGGATTTGTACAAACTAATTTGAGGGGGGATTGGCTTTTTGTTTGTGTGTTTATTTCCAAGCAGCTATCGCTTTAAGTGCTACAGCGACTCTGCTCCCTTGCTCTTTGGTTACCCCATGGCCATGTTAAAAAAGAAAAAGTCAGGCATGTGGGTGGCTCAGTCGGTTAAGTCTCTGCCTTCGACTCAGGTCATGATCTGAGGGTCCTGGGATTGAGCCCCACATCAGGCTCCCTGCTTAGCTTGGAGTCTGCTTCTCCCTCTCCCTCTGTCTGCTGCCCACCCCCCCGCCTGTGCATGCCCGCTCTCTCTCTGTCCCTCAAATAAATAAATAAAATCTTTTTTAAAAAGTCTTCACACACACACACACACACACACACACACACACAGAGATTTGTATTTGTCCCATAAACCTCAAGTACAGAAGATCCAAAGTGGAAGCTCTCGTTCCCTTCTTCTGGCCTCCAAGACCTGCTTGCGTCCCTGTATTTCATGTCTCAGTACCACCACCATGCTCTTGGTTACCTTCCTCCAGCCAGAAGCTCAGAAACAATGTGAGAGCACTCCCTTTCCATATTCCTTACCCTCAGCATCCAACTCCTAGCAATTCTACTTTCCAGATACTTCTGGAATGCAGTACTTTTTGTTAATTTCTACTCTCACTGTCATAGCTCACGCCATCTTCATCCTTGACCTCTAACAATTCTCTCCAGCCTTCTCTTTGACAGCCTGAAATCCAACTAAACCACAAATCTGAACTCCTTCAACTATTTGCCAATTAAGGGCGCTATGCTGCAGCATAGCATGGGAATCTGTGACTCATCCTGGTCTTCCTCTCTAGTCTCCATGTTGTGCTTTAAGCTCAAGGATTCGGCTCAAATGTGACCCAGCATTTGAATTACAAATAAATCCCCTCCAAGATTCCCGTCACCTAGTTATTCAGTCAAGCACAAATCGAGGTAATGCTGTGAAGGGGCTCTGCAGATATAATTAAGGTTACTAAGCAGCTGACCTTAAGCTAGGGCGAGTGTCCTGGATTGTCCACATGGGCCCAGTATCATCACATGAGCCCTTTAAAGTAGAGCTTTCTTTAGTTGGAGGCAGGGAAGATGAAGCAGAAGATTGAAACCTGAGAAGGACTCAACATACAGATGCTGGCTTTGAAGATGTGGGGGCCACGAGCCAGGGACGGTAGGCTGAGAACAACCCCCAGCCTACAGCTAGCAAAGAAACAGGGACCTCAGGCAAAATTGAATTCTGCCAACAACCTGAATGAGCCTGGAAGCAAGTTCTCTTCCAGAGCCTCCAGATTAATAGCTGAGGCTGGCTATACCTTAATTTCATCCTCATGGGAGCTGGGCAGAGGTATCGGTCAAAGCCACCAGACTTCTGACCTACAGAGCTATGAAACTTGTATTGTGTTAAAATGTTACATATGTTCATACAGACCATCTTTTCAATCCTATTCAATTTACCACCTGAATTCAACATACAAGTTTTGAGTGCCTATCGTTGAGGATTATGCTAGATGCTGGTTGGTGGTTTTATTTATGTGTGTATGCCATATCTGTGTTTATTTATATATTTCTGCATATATATTCATATATGAACACACACATACACACACACACCTGGTGATTATGTAGATATATTTGACTTTGCACAATTCTCAGAACTGGCTAAATAGTCAAGGTAAAACTGCTTTTCTTGCATCTGTGCTGAATTTGAAGTCAGGAGGGCAGACAGTTGGGAAGGGAAAAAGAATATGAAGTGAGGGGAAGAGAGAAAGCAAACCGGAACCCGGAAGCACAAACTGGAGTTCATGATAAACTGAAACCTGTACTGCGTGCTCACCACCCTCGAGTCTCCGAATTGATGAGAAAGTGTTCTTTTACGACAAAGCTAAACGCCTACCTGGCCCAGGAGTCCGAGCCGGTGGAGGAGGATGTCGTGAGAGCTGGGGCAGGTATGTGGCCGCTGTCGCCTCAAGCCAACCAGGTGAGCCAGTAGAGAAGCTAGTATAAGCAACAACAGTGCCTGGTGTCTCTGCACCTACTTTCTGAGAACTGAAGGAACATGGCTGCCTCTTCTGCCTTCTAATCTTGTGCAACGTTTCTTTTATGACTCATGCGAGGAAAGGAATTCTGGGAGACATCGCCTCAATTTAGCTAAGTTGACACAATGGAAATCCCCTACATTCTACCCACTGTTAACTTGCCATCTAGACCCACCTCTTTTAACAGTACTTACTGCGCAGATACAGACAAGATCATGCTGCTCTTTGCAAAATGCGACAATCCCCTCATATAACTGAAAACGTGGTAACCTTCCTCAGGAAAAAAAGCTACCGAATCTATTTATCCATCTTTAAGTGATGTTCATTCCTGTTCTAGGTGAGTGACACTCTCCCCTGGGTCTCCTGTAACTTAAATACTGACATATAAAGTTAGTTCCTACTACTGTTATGTTAGAGACTAGAAGAATAGGACAGGGGAAGACAAATATATATGTATTTATATCAAAATGAATTAAAACAACCATTTTCCTCTACCCAATTCCCTTTGCCCTCAGCAAGCACTTCAGATAGCTGTGGTTCCCTGCCTACAGGGATAACCCAAACCATTCCTGAAGGGCCTGAGTCTTTAGCAGTCCTGCCTAGATTGAGGTGATTAGTTTTCCACTGAATTAGTCACAGAGCATGAGAGCACTCGTAGGTGCCCCATGGGAGCTCTTACACCCCAACCCCCTGGTGTAGAAGCAGCCCAATTTCCCCTTAATAATCAGGATTAAGCATCCCAGTCAATACCATAACCCCATTTGTTGCCTGGTGATTTGCTGGCATAAGTTGCCTAAAGAAGTAGGTAGCAATCTCAACTTTCAGTTTTGTGGAACCACTGCTGGGTCTTCTGGGGCAAGCATTCCTTATTTGGAAACCAGGATGTCTAAGATGACCAGAGTCCTACATCATGAGTACAGGAAGCAAAAATTCTACCAGCTGATCTCTAGTGAGCAGAGCTATCCCATTTCTGGCCCTTTGATTCCTAGACTTGTGAATTCTAGCTATGGGGGGAATGGCTATAGAACTAATGAGGATACTGCCTCAGCCCTGGTGGTGCCATCCATAACTGAGTCTTCAAAAAGCCATTCCACCATTCTTTCAGGACAGCTACTTCAGGCTGATAAAGAATGTAATCATACCAGCAAATTCCACGAGCCCAAACTCACTGCTCTGCTTCATTGGCTGTTATCACTGGGAACAGGGCCATTAATGACTCTAAATCTAAGCATATCCGAGAATCAGTTCCAGAGAGTGTGGAACCTTGAGGGTAGGTGGAGAACCTACCATTCAGGTTCTTTTCTGGGGAAACTCTTCTAGTACCAACACATGTATTAGTCAAGATTCAATCAGAGAAACAAAACCATTAGGATTTATTTAAAAATTTTGCTCTTACCTATTTGTGGGAACTTGTTAAACAGTCTAGGTCAGGTTGTTGTCCTCATGTCTGGTGCTAGAGTTTGAGCCCACTGGGAAGGGAAAATGAATGTAAAGAAAAGAAGTGAGATGCAAACCCAGACTCCTTATGATGGACTAGAAACTGTGGGTCTCTCACTGGCTCTAAGCTTCCAACTTTGCTGGGTGTCCGAGAGGAGTTAAACATGCACCTGGCTCAGAGGTCAGGGAGGGTGAAGGAGGAACTGGCAGAGCTGGAAGAGCTGCGTGGCTCGTGCTGCCTACCTCACACCAACAAAGGGGGAGCCAGCAGATAAGCGATAATATGAGAGTTTGGTTCACGACATCACTGAAGGTAAGAGAATAATACGGCCGCTGCTTCTCCTGGGCCTACTAGACGTCATGCAAAACATCTCCTGTGGCCCACACCAGCGTGGGACTATTCAGAGAAGGGGATTCTGGGAAACAGAGTTTCATCGTAGCTTAAGTTGGAATAAGTACAAATCTAGTAGAAGATGTAACCATTATAGCTGACATTGTGACCTGAGACCAGTCCCACTAACAAGACAGCAGTCTTTCTGATTAGCTTGAGATAGCAGTGGTATGCTGGCTTCAATCTTTTCTCTCACAGTGTTTTAAACACTTTTCCTGTCCTACAGATCAGTGAAGTATACTGGCTGATTATTTTTAGAACTGTTGTTGCTAGTAGTCCAAACCTATATTAAATAAGCAATGTCTACTGCTCATGGTATATTTTGTTGAACAGACAGGGTATGCTAAGTTCTGAACAGAACATGGAGATACAATTGGACTGTGGCCAGCTGGCTTTCCATCTAAATATACTTCAATGCAGATAGGGTCTGTTTCCTGTTAAAGGTTTTTGCATCTAGCTCTCTAAACAGATTTTTTTTTCTCTCATTTTATTCTCAAAGGGAAAATGATTGTGAACTTATCTTTGCAAATTACCTTTTCCTTTTTGAAGATTTAGCATCAGCAAAGCAATAAAAGTGATAAATATTTGATCCCCTTGTTAAAGATACTGCTTGAGGTTAAGGGGTCTAGTAGGTGTGTGAGGAAACATCCTTCTTCCTTTCCAGAGTCCCATCGAAGAGAGAATAGGCTCATACACTGTCAGTGTCATTCCTTACTGCTCACCCCTAGGCTTCTGTAAACTGTAGTAGTCAGGTTTAGACTAATGGGACCTTCTTCCCTCTGAATCTTAGGAACTGGCCATGAAGACAGCTGAACCTAGGGGACAGACACCAGGTACCCTGTTTATTCTAACCTGCTGCAAGCTTGGCTGGGTGGCCTCATGTAGCCAGTCACTGGCAGGACAGGAAGAGAGTACCCAATAATGGGCCTATTGCATGGAGGGGGAATCGATGTGCTTATGGGAACAGAATAGCGGGAAGTTAGGAGGGGGCTGGAATGTCTGATCTCACGGAGATGCCTGAGAGCAAAAGGGCTGCCATGCCTAAGCCATGTGGCCTGCCCACCAAAAACCTGGGCCATTCTGCTTCCTATGGAATGGAGGCATAAGAAGACAGATGCGGTCTCCCCAGTACTCACCCTTTGTGGGGAGGGGGGCAGAAGTCCCTAGTTATGAAATGTCAGGTGGAAGGAATAAAGACTGCCCCACAACAGACATAGATTTGCATAGTTGTACAGTCTCACACTATTTTCATGTAAATATCCCAGTCAATCCTTTCAATTATTTTGTGAAGAAAGTTGTTTTCATAGAATCAAGTACATTTTATCCTCACTTACTGAAAAAAAAAAACAAAAACAGACTCAACGTTTGAGGTTAAATGGCTAGCCCAAGGTCACACAGATACCAAGGTTAAAACCACAACACACAGTTTTTAGAGCATTAAGGAATCTTTGAGGTCATCCTGCCCAACCTCCAGAAAGCAAACCTCAGGAAATGGTATATCTTGTAAGGTTTTCTTAGGACGTACAATCCCAGGGAAGCAAGAGTGAGGGGAAAGAGAAGTTAGGCGGAAGAGGAGCAAGAGCCCATGAGTGTGTCACTGACTCAGCCACCACTTTGTAGCCAGCTGACATGTATTGAGCACACCTTCTTTTCCAGGCATCGTCCTAGGGATTTTACGTGTAATACTTCCTTTAACCCTTGTAACAATGTCACGATACATGTACCATGATGATCCTTACGCCATGGACTAATGTGTTCCTCCCGCCACCACCAATGCCGCCAAATTCCTATGTTAAAAACTCCTCCCCAGTGTGATGGTATTTGGAGGTGGGGCCTAGGGGAGATGATTAGGTCATGAGTGGGATCAGTGGCCTTGTAATAGAGAGGCCAGGAGACTCCCTCATTCCTTCCACCAAGTGAGGACACAGCGAGAAGACAGCAGTCTAGGAACCGGGAAGCAGGTCCTCGCCAAACATGGAATCTGTTGGCACCTTGATCTTTCCAGCCTCCAGGACTGTGAGAAATAAAAATGTTATTTAAGCCACTCAATCTACGGCATTCCATTGGACAGCCTGGATGGACTAAGATACCTTGTTTTACAGAAATAAGGCAATTAAGGCATAGGGCGTTCAGTAACCTGCTCACGATGACTCAGTGGTAAACTCCATGCTGGGATTTCCAGCCCGCAGTCTGACTGTAGCTGCTGCTCGCTCAACCGCTGTGCTCTACTGCTTCTCTAGGAATGGAGTTTCCATGCAGGTAGTTAATAAAAAAAGATGGAATTTGGCCCATCCCTCCAAGACAAGACTGAAGCACCGATTAGTGTGTGTATAAATTTCAGTCTTGAATGAAAACTGCTTGAAAGCAGAAACTGATTCAAACCTACTATGTGAAATCTACCTGATCATTAGTAGAAGCAAGAATTTTCTATTATATTAAGTTTTTTTTTTTTTTTTAATTTTGGCAGAGCCGGGAGAGCAAAGGCTGCTTTCTTCCTTCAGATAAATTCTTTTACAAGTGGCATTGTGATCAAAATTCTTATATAATCTTAAGAGTTTCAATTTTCAGCCATCAGCCCACTTATTTCTCCTGCTATTTTATGCAACACAAGCCTAGAATAAAAAGTAAATAAGACTGAATCAAGGTCATGGAGCCCTCTTAGTGACGAGAAGGATAATAGCACCACATGAAATCCCCAGATCACCTGGTATGAATTTACGGAAGCGTTTTCATTGACATTAACCGCTGTGAAGTCAGTGTCTCAGAAAGGTCTAAGCATAAAAGGTAGTTGAGAACCACGCCGGCAGTCTCCCAGGAACAGATAGCACTCAGAATGGATAGCGTTTGTTGTAGGAGTATAATAAACGCTACTGAGATTTCTTGCTTACGGCCCTGCTTCAGAGATTCAGTAAATCTTCGAAGAATTCACCTGTGCATTAAGAGGAGCTGCAGGAACACTTACAGATGTTCCAAGATAAAAATTATCCGAGAACTACTGGCTTTTACAGGAAGCATTCTTAGTTTTCCAGCCATTCATTTATCTTAGGCAGGTGACAGGTAGAGAGCAAGCGATCCCCGGATTTTTGAAGTATAGTTATTTGTGGAGAGTGGCTTGATAGAAAATCAATTTGTAAAAACACTTGTATTTGCATACCTAAAGCTGTAGCTAGTCAAAGTTTTGATTTCCTTGGTTCCGACAATATTTTTTAACCCTCCCTCCATCAAAGGCAGGGGCTTTATTTTTTATTTGCTATTGTATTCCTAGAGCCTAGAACAGTCTGGCCAATACAGACACCATATATATTAAATGAATGAATGTAAATGATTCTGAAACAGAAGTGTTTTCGTGTGATGTGTATCTGTAATAATATGACGGTGGTAATAGGTACTCAGCTCTGCCCATTGAAGAGGGCGCTTTGAGCAAGGGATACCACCAAGTGAGGAGGGACAGCTTCCATCTTTTTCAATAGAAGCACCTTATACTAGAGATCATGACAGTCCTTTGTTTCTGATTTATACTAACCAAGCAATATTTTGGATATAATTTTGCTTCCAGGTAACTCTTCAATGTAGTGAGAGAATGCACTAAACTTTTTATTTAAGGATCCTCGTCTTCCTTGTCAGTTTTATTGCTCAAGGCATATTTACAAATTACAACTTTATCTTCAGATTTTATTTATTTTTTTTTGAGAGAGAGAGGGAGCAAGCGTGAGTGGGGGTGGTTAGGGGTAGAGGGAAAGCAGACTCTCCACTGAGCATGGAGCTGCTACGGGGATTGATATGGGGCTCAACAAGGGGTTCCACAAGGGGCTCAATCCCAGGACCCTGAGATCATGACTTGAGTCGAAGATGGATGCTTAACTGAATGAGCCACCCAGGTGCCCCACAAATTACAAGTTTTTAAATTAATGAGTCTCCTGTAAATTTGATTAGTATGAATCTGTCTATGAAAATTTTATCAATTTTTGACATTCTGACAAAACGACTTCTTAGCCTTGCAAAGTTGTAGAAAGAACAGTTTTTGGAGGGAGACAGATTGGAGTTGAATTTTTAACTCTGATGACCTAATGTGTGCACTTAAGCAGGTGATAATTTTGCTGAGCTTTAGTTTCATGATTTCCTATCATGAAAATGTAGACGGGAAGTGGGGATAAAAGGAGATATAGGCAAAGTGCCTATAGATGGCTCATAATACATGCAGTTAAGTGTTATTTTTCTTTCCTTTTTCTCTGCAAAGTGGAAAGACCAGCCAGACTGGTACTTGCTGACCCAAAAATGAGTCTGCCTACCATGAATATGCCTCCAGAAAAGGCTGCACATTTCGAGATGACATTGCTACTCTATATTTTCCAAACTGAGCTGTCTTAGATGTTAGAGTGGAGCTTGCATGGCTTCAGGTATCAGCCCCTGCTTGATCTCATCCAGGTACTGAAGAGCCCCCCTTGACCTACAGGCAGCCCTGTCTAGCTTCTGTCTAGCAGTCGTATTCCTACCAGCAGGTAGATCTAGAAATAATCTCTTTGCCTTAAGCCTATTGTGGACCTTAGAGTCCTGCATGCTTGCATTAGTCAGGGATCTCCAGACAAACAGAATCAATAGAGATATATAGATATATAGAATGGGATTTGTTACAAGCGAATTGGCTCACACAATCACGAGGTTGCAAAATCCCACAACCTGCTGTCTGCAACCTGGAAGACCCAGGAAAGCCATTTCAAAGGCTGAAGAGCTAGAGAACCAATGATACAGATTCCACCCTGAATCTGAAAGTCTGAGAACCAAGAGCACCAGGGGCAGGAGAAGATTGAGGTCCCGGCTGAACTAGTCAAGTGGAGAGCAAATTCAACTCCCTCAGCCTTTTTGTTCTGTAGGATTGTATGGTGCCCACCCACACAGGGGAGGGCCACCTGCTTTACTCAGTCCATCAATTCAAATGCTAATCTCTTCAGAAACTCCCTCACAGACACTTTCAAAAATAAGGTTTAGATATCTGGGCATCTTATGGCCCAGTAAAGTTAACACAAACAAATTAACCATCACAGTACCTATCAAGCTACACATCAAATCACCATCGTATTGAAGGCTGGCCCTTGGGTGTCACCTACTACTTCTCCCAACCCCAGCCCCACCCATTTCCCAGTTTTTACCCTTTTTCCACCCAAGGCCCCAGACTACTGGTGCTGTAGGAGTTCTATCACGTGACTATGTAAGCAAATCCATTTCACTCTACTTTTTATGTATCTAGTGGAATAAAGTCTTCTTTTTACAACTTTGCTTTTTCAGATTTTTCTGAGTAGGAGAGAAAACAGACAGTTTGTATATAAAGAGACAATTATGGAGATTAGCTTTGAAAACTCCAAATTATATTGCTGAAATTTGTCAAGTGGCAAAATTATAAATGATTTAAGAAATTAGAGTGCTTAAGTTAAGCCTGAATACAGATAAAATTCTCTAATTTATAATTTATTTACCCCAGAAAGAAGCATAGATCATTGATCATAATTGAACAATTTTAGGTCCTTATTTATCATACTAATATTAAACCTAACTAAGTATATATATTCTCTCTAAACCCTAGCTGCTTACGTTCAAGATGTATAATATTAACATGGACAAATATTCAATTAGAAAAAATGTCAAGCCAATATGCACATAAATAATAAATTCTTTTTAATTATATATGATTGGACAGCCCGTGTATTTCTTGATCCATACCTCAATGAACCACTTAGCCTCCCAACTCACAAGACATTCTAGCAACTCTCAAGACTGAACTTTTAAAAACCAAGTTGGTTGAGATATAATTTATATTAATAAAATATCCCACCGTTCCACGAGATTTGCAAAGTATATAGTTGTAAAACCACCACTACAAATGCAATATAGAATATTTTCACACACATACACACCAGCAAATTTCTTGTATGCATATTTTGCAATAAAACTCCTCTACCTTCTTACCTTTTCAGCCCCAGATAACCACTTCTTTGATTTCTGTTACTATCAGTTAGATTTTTTTTCCCCAGATTTTTTTTCAAATGCAATTATACAATGTGTACCATTTGGGGCCTGGCTTTCTTCACTCAGCATCATGTCTGGGAACTCATTCGCGTGTTTCATATGTCAGTAGTCATTTCTTTTTATTGCTGGGTAGTATGCCATTGTCTGGGTATAGCACAATTTGTTTTTCTGTTTACACTGTTGTTAGACATTGGGTTGTTTAGAATTGGGGGGTTTTATATTCGTGTACAAGATTTCTGTAGGCATAGATTTTATTTCCTTTGAGTAAGCACCTATAAGTGCAATCACTGGGTCATATGCTAAGTATATGTGTAATTTCGTAAGAAACTGGTAAGCTGTTTTTCAAAGTGTTTATATCCTTTCACGATTCCATCAGAAATGTACAAGAATTCCACTTGCCCTACATTCTTAACAACATTTAACTTCAAACATTTTGCTGAGTGTGTAGGGAAACACTGTTGTTTTACTTTGTATTTCTCTGATGACCAGTGATGTTGGGCATGTTTTTGTGTGTTTATGATAATTTGTAAGCCTTTTTAAAAAAAATGTCTGTTCGACGTTTTTGGCCCTGTCTTTTGTCAGAGATAGGTATTAGAAATAGTTTCTCCCAGTCTGTGGATTGCCCTTATATTTTCTTAATGTTGCTTTAGAAAAGCAAATATGTTGTATACATATGCGTATAGTTGGCTCTTTTTTTCCCCCAGTTTGATCATTTCTGCCCTTTATTAGAGTGTTTAGACAAATCACATTTAAGATAGTGATTTATATGTTTGGGTTCAAATCCACCAATTTGCTGTTTGTTTTCTATTTTCCCCATCTGTTCTCTGGTGTTTTTTCTTTTCCTATCTTCTTTTGACTTGAGTATTTTTATGACTCTTCATCTCTTATATTAGATATTAGCTACTGTTCTTTGCTTAACGCTCTCAGCTTTTGAAGTTTTAAAATATACATCTTTAACAGATCACAGGCTGCTTTCAAATATTATTTCACATGTAGTGGTCCTGTCTCCTTTGTGCTATTGTTGCCACACATTTTACTTCTAAGTATGTTATAAAATCCACAGTGAATTGTCATTATCAATGTTTAATTATCTTTCATAGTAATTTTTAAATGAAAAAAAAAGCTGTCTTGTATATTTACCCACATATTCCGTATTTATGGCACTCTTCATTTCTTTGTCTAGATCTAGGTTTCCATTTGGACCATCTTCTTCTTCACCTGAAGAACTTCCTTTATTTTTATTTTTTTTTAAAGATTTTATTTATTTATTCGACAGAGATAGAGACAGCCAGTGAGAGAGGGAACACAAGCAGGGGGAGTGGGAGAGCAAGAAGCAGGCTCATAGCGGAGGAGCCTGATGTGGGGCTCGATCCCATAACGCCGGGATCACGCCCTGAGCCAAAGGCAGACGCTTAACCGCTGTGCCACCCAGGCGCCCCTGAAGAACTTCCTTTAATATTTCTTGTAGAGAAGTTCTGTTATCAATGAATTTTATCAGCTTCTGTTTATCTAAAAAGTTTTAAATTAGGGCTGTATTTTTGCAGGATCTTTGCACTGGCTACCAAAATTTAAGCTGACAGTCTTTACTTCTTTCAGCATGTTAAAGATATTAGTCCATCAGCTTCTAACTTGCATGGTGCCTGATTACGTCTGAAATCCTTCTTTCTTGTTCCCGTGTATATAACATGTCTTTTTTCTTTCTGACTACTTTTAAGATTTTCTCTTTATCATTGGGAGGTAAATTGTCTTAAACTTGGAGCATTAGCGGTTTTTTGTTTGTTTGTTTTGTTTTTTACTGTGGGTTTATAATTTTTGTCAAATTTGAAAACATTTTAGCCATTATTTTTAAAATATATTTTCTCTTCTGTCTTCTCTGTCTCTCTCTTCCTTCTGGGACTCCAATTACACGTATTTCAGACCCCTTGATATTATCCCATGTGTCACTGAGACTCGGTTAATTTTTTTGTCTTTTTTCCTCCCTGTGATTTATTTTGGATAGATTCTATTGCTATGTCTTCAAGATATGCTATCATTGTTGTTATTTGTAATATATATTCCTCTGTTAATTCTGTCCAATGAAATTTTCATTTCAGATACAATTTCATTTATTGAAAGCCATTTTCATTCTTTTTTGTTGTTGTTGTACGAAGATAGACACAACATAAAATTTACCATTTTGACCATTTTTAAGTGTATAGTTCAGTAGCATTAAGTACTTTTCTATCATGTCACTTGGTTCTTTTTTACGTCTTGCCGGTCTCTCCTCATTATGTTTATGTTTCCTTAAATCCTCGAGCATAGTTACAACTTGCTTTAATATTCTTCACTGCTAAGTCCATCATCTACGACATTGATTTTTGACTTATTTTTCTTCTGGCAAAGGTCACATTTTCTGACTTCTTGACATGTCTAGTAATTTTTTTTGGACATTCAAAATTGTAAACATTCTGTTACTGAGGGTCTGGATTGTGTTCTTTTCTTTACAAAGTGCTAAGCTTTGTTTTTGCAGGTAAATTCCTTAAGGATCAGTTTGATCTCTTTAAGGCCTGGGTTTGGTCTATAGTATCATTTACTCAAAATACAGTTGATTTCTGTTACTAATATGATCATTTTGGAGTCTCCAATCTGGCTGATCAGAGCTTGAGCATTTCCCCACCCTGTGTGAGCTCTGGAAATGATTCACCATACAAGTTCCTTATCATTCTTTGTCTAATCTTGTGGAGTTTCAATCCTATGCATCTACAGCCATAGCTCAACAAAAACTCAAGAAGACCTCCATTTAGAGTTCTGAGCTCTTTATTTATGTTATTTCCTCCTTTTCAGGGCTCTGTTTTCCACCATCAGAACACCCCGCAACCTTCTTGAACCCTAATTTCTCCTCCTTAAGTCATTGGGGCTGCTGGGCCATATTCTCTACTTTTATAGTCCTACTGTTGGTTCTAGGGAGAAAATCACAGAAAGGCGCAACTTCTTTCCTTCTCTCAGGGATCACAGTACAGTGATACCAACATAATTAAGGTCTGAAAACAGTTGTTGCATATATATTTGGCAATTTAAGTTTTCATGGCAGGAGGTTAAGTCCTGTCTTTGTTACTGAACCTTGGTTAGAAGTAGAATTTTTAAAATGTTAATTTTTATATCTTTCCTGCATTCGAGATTGTTAATGAGAACACTCAACTCAGAAAACTCTTAGACATGTTTTAGTGCTAAAAAATCAGCAAAGACAGTAAAAATGCATAAAAACTCAGGCTGAGATCAATCATTTTAAATTACAGGACATAAATTCTTCAAAACTAGACTAGTTTTTGTTCAAGTACGATGAACCGGAAGCCATTGGTGTTGAGAGTATCTTTTTTGTCTTCTCTCTCTGTATATTCTTCAGAAACCTAAATAGGTCGCTAAGCTTTAACATTGTTGCAGTTTTTCCTAGGGCCATCACTTTTGTTCCGTTAAGCAGTTCAATGGCCCAAGCAGGGGCAATTATTCCACATGGGCGTTTTACTTCTAGTCATGGCAACTTCTCTTCTGAAAACTTGCAGTTCCGCCCACTGTTTTTATTTGGCTACATAGTGCTTCCATTTCCTAAGCTTTAAATACATGATACCTTCTTTAGTTTCCATGGTGTTATAACTCTTGTCCCCTTCCTAATTGATAGGCATCTTGAGGTACTTATTTTTCCAGCCTGAAGGCAGCGAATATGACAAAAAAATTAAAAGGATGTAGGCACTGTCACCATGCACAGGGAGAATTTAAAACTTTCTAGACAATTCATTTGATAGCTAGGCTCTCTGGAATGTGTCTGCCAATCCCATTTCAGCTGTTGTTCCAAATTGAAGTATTTGGTTTATATAATTGAAAGAAGAACATAGCATTTTATTTCTCTTTGGCTCTATTCTTCATGCTTTTGCTTTTTTACTTAAGATTCTGATACTAAAAATAAAATCCAGGCCTCCCAGGGAAAAGCACTAAAATTGTTGAGCAACTTTCCTTTATTCAACACATTTGCTGCTAATCAGGCTTTTTCTCCCACACAGGTGTGCATGACAGATTAACTTCATAGACATTTTGTCCCATAGTTTTCATTATCAGTATGTGCCAAGTAAAGAACACAGGCTCATTCATCAACTGATTGACTCATTTATTCACCCAGCGCCGTTGTGTTGCGTCCATGACTATGGTATGCAGTGGTGAATTAAACAATACAGCTCGGCCTTCATGGATCTTACAGTACCAAGGCAATTAACATATCAACAAAGAAATGAATAATTACAAAATGTGATAGGTTATGAGGGAAATAAAAGGCCTTGTAATGGAGAGTAATGGGGGCCAGGAGGCAGATTCTCTGGGAGAGCTGTCAGTAAGGACTCAGGGGGTGACATGGAAGCTGAGACAGAAATAATTAGAAGATGCCAGCCAGGCAGACATGGGACAAGAACTTTCCAGGCAAAGAGAACTGCACACAGTAAGGCCAGAAACACTTGGCATTCCCAGTAACCGAATTTAGCCATGTGAATTGATTATAGTGAACTAGTGGAAAGCAATTGCAAAAGTAAGCAGGCACCAGATTATTTAGGGCCTTGTGATCAAGGTAAGATGAGTGGATTTTACTATCAATACAATAGAGAACCCCAGAAAGAGTTCAGAGTAAGGAGTAAGATAAGATAATCTATATTTTTCAAAGTCACAACCTAGAGTGTGGAGACTGGATTGGAAGGAGAGAAAATTCAAACAGTAAAACTGGAAGATAGTTATCATAACAGCCTATGTGAGAGGGGACGGTGCAGGTAAAGAAGTAGTTAGAGCTGAGGTTTATTTTAGTCATAGGAACATCTGGACAGGCTCGTGTATTAGCTTTATGTGTAAATATGTATGTTGATGTTTGTGGGGTTGAGCAGCAGAGGGTGAGGGCAGAGAGGAAGGAGGGGAAGATGAGAAAAGTCAGGAATCACTTCCATGATTCTAGATTCAACAAGTAAATGGGAAGAGGTACTATCTACTGAAACAGGAAAGGGATGGGGAGGACATGACGAATGGCCCATAGTCTGAGTTTTCACACTAGTTCAAAGCAAGATCAACATCAGCCACTGAAATATGAAAGCCTTGGTGCTTCCCCACTTTATTTATAAACACCAATATTGTTGCAAATTTGCATTTATTAGAGACTCATCTCAAAGAGAAAACCAACAAATACAATAAATGTGATTAAGACTTCAGTTAGGGGGCACCTGGGTGGCACAGCGGTTAAGCGTCTGCCTTTGGCTCAGGGCGTGATCCCGGCGTTCTGGGATCGAGCCCCACATCAGGCTCCTCCACTATAAGCCTGCTTCTTTCTCTCCCACTCCTCCTGCTTGTGTTCCCTTTCTCGCTGGCTGTCTCTCTCTCTCTGTCAAATAAACAAATAAAATCTTTAAAAAAAAAAAAAGACTTCAGTTAGAATTAATCTCCATAGGACCCACTTACAGTTATTTTTCACATATATATGACCTTTGCCCAAGCGGTCCAAAGTCCTCCAAAGTTTTTCCAGTATGGGTTAAAATGAACTCTCAACACATCAGAAAGGTCTAAGGTATTTGTTGTTGTTGTTGTGCTTAAGCCCTTTCTGTTTTCCTTTGTTTATAAAATTTGGTATTAGGAAAAGTATCCTGGGGGCGCCTGGGTGGCACAGCGGTTGGGCGTCTGCCTTCGGCTCAGGGCGTGATCCCAATGTTCTGGGATCGAGCCCCACATCAGGCTCCTCTGCTATGATCCTGCTTCTTCCTCTCCCACTCCCCCTGCTTGTGTTCCCTCTCTCGCTGGCTGTCGAATAAATAAATAAAAAATCTTTAAAAAAAAAAAAAAAAGGAAAAGTATCCTGAATAACAAAGACTTAAGACTTGCAATGTGCTCCCTGAGAAAGTTTGGAAATAGCCTCCTTGGGGAGGTTTCATGTGTAAGATAATTGGGTGTATTCTACTGGTGGTAGAAAGGGCATTTTTCCTCCCAGCTGTATGATACACACTGTCATTTTTTTATACAATAACTGTATATACTAACCAGTACCTGACTCATGTAGAAATCTTAACGTAAGTGATATATACATTTAGCTAAATATTCATTAACTGAATATTTATTGAATTTATTTATTTCTTTCTTGCCACCATTGACTCATCTTCTCATTTCCTAGACCCTTGTTGCAGGGACAATCCCACACATTTCAAGTTTCGACTCAAGCATCCTTTTCTCTAGGACAATTCCTTGGTACTCTACTTTCGCAATATCTGGCTGGACCGGATGTTTCTTTTCTATGCTTTAGTAATACCTAGTTTATATTCTTCTCTGAGTACTTATAGACTGTATTGTAACTGTTGGTTAACTAGATGATATCTTTTGGCACAAATATGGTTAAAGAAATAATTTCTTTTATGTTGCTTTATCTGTGCCTCACAGTTGATAGTAAACATGTTTTCATCATCATTCAATTCTAAATATATTTGCCATAGCCTTTATGGATTCCTTTTCCAGGAGAGCTGTAGAGTAATAGTATACCTTATAAGGACCACCAATGAGGGTTTTCCAAAAGATCCACTTATTTTCGAATTTTATTTTACTTATTGTCAGAAAACATAATCTGTATTATTTTGGAATGTATTGTTCTTTGTTGCCTAGTACATGGGGGAAATTTTCCAAATTTCCTATGCGTGCTCAAAAAAAGTGTATTATTTATTTGTTGGATATAATACTTAAGTGTGTTTCTGGTGTCCTATTATATAATGTCCTATTATATAGCTTTTTTTTTTTTTTGCTTGTTAGTAATTGAATTATTCATATATTCAGATCTTTGTATCTCTTTGATGGGGGAGAGCATGTGAAAAGTTTCCAACTAAAATTGGTGATTACTCTACTCTTCCCTGCCATTCTGCCACTTATTACTTTTCTGAGTGTCTGGTTCTATTATTACATATATATTTATTTACGGTAATGGTATCTCCTTATTCTATTATTCTTATTCTTTTTCATTCTTTGCAACATATGACTGTACATTGCCCTTCATAATACGTTACGTCAGACACCAACTGCTCCATAACTACTCCAATTTCCTTTTGCTGGTATCTCATTTCTTAATCTTCAGTTTTCAGATTTTTTACACATTTGCTTTATTTACATTCCTTGAATACAACATGTCACTAGATCTTGGTTTTTTAATAGTTCATTAGTAAATCGTATCAAATGTTTAAGACATCAATAGTATCAATTCTATACGATTTTCTCCATAAAATAGAATGGAATACTTCTCAACTTGTTTTAAGAGGCCGACATGATAGCGTGATTGCAAAGTCATGACAGCAAAAACAGACAATGATATTGTAAAGAAGAAAACTACAGACCAGTAACTCTCATGCATATATACACAAAATCCTCAACAAAATGTCAGCAAATCAAATCCAGTGATATAGAGAAAGGATAATACTTCACGACCACTCATATCCTCGGAATACAGAGCTGGTTTCAACTTGAAAAATTGGCATAACTTACCATGTTGACAGACTAAAGCTGTAATACCACGGGATCGTCTCAATAGATACAGAAGTACCTGACAAAAGGCAACAACCACTTTTAGCTGAATTCCTTCTACCCATTGTCCAGATACTTCTGCTGCAAGTGAAGCATCCATTTCTCCCACAGGTCCTATCTTTCCTTAAATTTGGGGCTGCTTATTTGGCCTGTGACCTCAGCTCTCTGACAGTTCCAAGTAAAGTCATAAACTTACAGCTTGTTCAGCTTGCTAGTGGTGGTGTCACTGTGGTGTATCATGGTAAGAGCAATGTCTCTTTCCGCTCTCTGTATTCTCAACAGAAACTAAAAGTGATTATGACTATCTTTTTATCTCCAATAGTCATAATCTGTTCTTTTTCACATCTAGTGAATCAAGTCTTTTTCACCAGGACTTCTTTTATTCCTGATGATTGTGATTCAAACTTTCTTCTATTAAAATAGAAGTTACAGACTTCTGTTTCCAGGAAGATGGAGTTGACACAATTTCCCTACTCCTGCTGCTAAGCACTACTAAAATCCTTGCATGTTATATAAAAAAGGCAATGTAACACAACTCTAAAAGATGGAGAGAATAAGGCAGATTGGCTAGAGACCTTGAAATGCAAGGAACGAGAATGTAGCAAGCTCCTCTGTTTTCTTTTTGCCTCAAATATATCAGACTTGAAGCAGAAGACGTCAACAATCCAGATACAATCAGGCATGGGCAAAGAAAGTCCCAAGACAAGCCTGCACTCCCAAGTCAAAGAACCAGAAAATGGGCTGCCTCACAAGACAGAACACTTTTAGACACTACCTGTTCTTCTCCAGGCAAACAACTGTGAAGAAAAAACTGTGGCTCCCTCTCATTCACGCCTGCAAAGGCTGAGTGGAGAGGCTTTGACCTCCACCCTCGGCAGGCTGTAAGAACCGTGCTGGCAGGGTGTCAGGGAAATAGGGCTCATTGTCACTGGGTGGTAGTGACATCTGCCCCTTGCAGTGTCAGCGGAGACCATGTGGGAAGCCTGGACTTCAATGCCCACCTGGCAGTAAGGAGGTGTCCCTCCCCCTCTCCACTGGGGTGGTGTTGGAGGAATCTAGTGGAGGGTAAAGATTTTTACCACCACTCACCTGGCCACACACCTCTTCCCCATAACACCAAAAGCATGATCCATAAAAAGGAAAATTGACAAACAGGACTCCAACAAAATTAAAATTTTTTCATCTATGGAAAGCCATGTGAAGAGGATGAAAAGTCAAATTAAAGACTGGAAGAAAATTTTGCAAATCACATGTCTGACAAAGGACTGCATCTAGAACATATAGGGGACCCTCAAAGCTCAGTAGGAAAAGAATAGACAATCTCATTAGAAAATGGGCAAGGGGTGTGGACAGACATTTCAGCACACAGGATACACAGATAGTAATAAGAACATGAAAAGCTATTAGAGCAATGTAAATTAAAATCACAATGAGACAACCCTAAATACTTATCAAAATGGCAAAAAAAAAATAGTGACAACACTAAATGAGGGTAAAGATGTGGAGAAACTGGATCACTTTTACATCATTGGTGAGAATATAAAACGGTACAGCGACTCTGGAAAACTGCTTGGCAGTTTCTTAAAAACAAAACAAGAGGGGCGCCTGGGTGGCACAGTGGTTAAGTGTCTGCCTTTGGCTCAGGGTGTGATCCCGGCGTTGTGGGATCGAGCCCCACATCAGGCTCCTCCGCTATGAGCCTGCTTCTTCCTCTCCCACTCCCCCTGCTTGTGTTCCCTCTCTTGCTGGCCGTCTCTATCTCTGTCGCATAAATAAATTAAAAAAAAAAAAACTAAACAAGAAATCACCATGTGATCTAGGAATTTTATACCTGGGTGTTAACTCTAGAGAAACGAAACCTCTTGTTCACACAAAAACATATACATGAATGTTTATAGCAGCTTTATCTGAAATACCCACAAACTAAAAACCACCGGACATCTTTCCCCAGGTACATGGTTAAAGTGTGGCAAACCATACAATGGAATGCTCTTTAGCAATAAACAGGAACAGTCCGTTCATAAAAGCTGCATCCAGGATGGATCTCCAGAGAATGATGCTGAGTGATCAAAGCCAGTCCCTTCAGAAGGTTACATACTGGACAGTTTCATCTACATGACATTATTGAAATGACAAAGTTATAGAATATAGAAATGCAAAGCACATGAGTGGTTGCTAGGGGTTAAGAACAGGAGCAAGGATCTCAAGAGGGAACTGGCTGTTGCTATGAAAGGGCAACCAGAGGAGTCCTTGAGGTGAGAAAATCTTCTGTGTCTAGCTATATCAATGGCAATACCATAGCTGTAATATTGTACTATTGTTTTTACAACATGTCACCACTGAGGGACGCTGGGTGAAGAGTACGTGGGATTTTTCTGCATTGTTTCTCACTATTGAATGTGAATCTACAATCATCCCCACACAAAAGATTTTATTCAAGAACAGAAGTTATATATTCTTTAGCTCTTAAAAAAAAACAAACATTCTAAACACATTTAATATTACATGTATTAAATTCACGTTCTGATTATTTCTTTTACTGTTAGTGCTCCTTATCATTTTATTTCTTCACATATTTGGAATGTTGTTTTAAATGCTTATTTGAAGTGACAGATTTGTGATTTCCGCTCTCTCCCTCCCTCTCCTTACCCTCTCCCCACTTTTCCACTCCTCTCACATTTTCTCTTCATCTCTCCTAACAGCTGCCCCTCCACCAACACACCCAAATCTGAGCTCACTCAACCCTACTTACAAGTTTTTTATTGCTTCCACCCAGCATTTGGGCTTCCAAACCAAAACAAGGACTCCTAATGCTGTTTGGGACGGCTACGCTATGACAGTATTGGGGACATTGTAAATGCAGCCACCGAACCAGCAGTGGAGTGGGTTAGCTTATGGTCATGAAGTGATGGTTTGCTTGCACCAGTTCCCTAGGTCCTCAGCTTCCCATAAAGCTGAAGAGCCAGGAGGCAGTTTAGCAACATTTATTTATTCTCATTTCGTGGGTCAGAGAGCTGTACCCGAGCCCATGGCTTCACACAGCAAGCCTCCCTCCAATCCCTCATCTTGTGGAGAAGTCTGGCTCCCTTTACCTGGCAGGAATGAAACTCCTGGCCGCCACTGCTGGCTTTTCAAACCAGATCCCAGAATGCCAATGGTTTCAGCCCCATTTATGTGCTCATTTCTGGGCAGTTCCTGCTTCACGAAGATCTCCATCTTATTTTTGAGTCTAAACATACATTTTTGATTTTTTGTTTTTATCTGCCATTGCTATAAGTTTGGACATAAGCTCAGTATGTATAAACTCTACTCTCTTGCCCTAACTCACAACCACAGAATTTGCTTTTTACCTGCATTTTTATTTAATGTGAGTTGGTAAACGGATCTTAATGAATCAAAGAAAAATAGCTACAAAAAAGGGACAATATCATATCACAACCGGCTAAAGATAGTATGTCAAATGTTTTAATTCACGTATCTATTAAAACTTCCTATGTTACTGAGTTTTCTAACACTTAAGGATATTTTCTAGGGGCACTCACATTTTTTTTTTGAAGATTTTACTTTTTTTTTTTTTTTCTTAAAGTAATCTCTCCACCCAACCTGGGGCTCAAAATTACAACCCCAAGATGAAGAGTCACATGGTCTACCTACTGAGCCAGCCACGTGCCCCAGGGCACTCATATTTTAACATGGTAAAAATATGTTGTCAGGTATGAAATTAATATTTCTCAAAACTACTCAGAGCTATCTGCCAAGTTTATAAAATATTTCATTTCTCCTACCCAGAGACAGCTAATAAATTACTACCAACTCATGTTGATAAACCCTGAAAGAAAAAGGAAATGAAGGCAGCAGTGAAAAGAAGCCATCCTTTATCACATAAACAAGGCATCAAAGGTAGTCAGAGCACAGCAGGGAAAGGTTAATGTGCCTCTGAACTCTATGTATTTCAACCTTCTTCCATCTTTTCAAAGGCATTGTGCTGAAATTCTGCAGGAGAAGAATTTGGGGAAATGAACTGCCAGTTTTATAAAGTATCAACTATTAGCACACAATTCTAAATGGAGTATTCTGTCCTGTTTCCCCGCTCAGTTCTGTTTCTCTTATTTTCAGTTAAATTCTTGGCTAAGAACAATAATATACCCAGTTAGTTATCTCTCCTGCCTCCACCCCGATACACTGCACCATCTAGTTCATGCCTGCGTTGCATAGAGAGATGTGGCTCTTTTTCCGTTCTCATAATAAGAGGGGACAGTCAACCCAGATAGTTCAGGACAAATGTTCCACTGGGGCCCTGAAGCATCTTGCTTATTATCCATATTAATCACATTAACTACATCATGGCCAAATTCTGTTTTGTCCTGTGTGATATTGAGGCACTCTTAATGTTTTATTATTTGTTCTATTATTCTATATAAATTTATTTTTACCTGATTAGTTTGCCACAACAGCACGACGTGAGCACCATCTTTTAAAAAACTGGCAGGGTCAGAAACTGAGCACACTTTTCTAGGATATGGGTTCCACATCTTATACATTCATAAACAAGTCAAATAAATTTAATAATAACAACAATAATAGTAATTCACATTTCCCCTATTGATTTATCCCTATGACCAAATCAATAAAAACACAAGAATTAAGACAGACACCTCATTTGAAAAAAGACCTTGTTAATGATGGTCTCTCAGCATCAGCACTATTGACTTTTGGGGCCAGATAGTTCTGTCTTGTGCATTGCAGAATGTTTAGCAGCACCCCTGGCCTCTGCTTGCTCGATGCCAGTAGCAATCCTGCCCCCCAACTTAGTTAGGATAATCAAAAATGGCTCCAGACTTTGCAAAAGTCCACCCCACCCCACTATTAAAAACCACTGCATAAACTTTACATCTTGGGGGACATTGGTATTTTTCACCTTCTGACTCTTCAGTTCACTGTTATGGCTAGGACCTTAGACTCTGTCTATGCAGATCCAAGCCACTGTAACTCAACTTTTTTCCTATTCTACAAATATTATGAATTAATAATCTGAGATATTCGCCAGCTGTTTTGGTCTGTTTTCTCACTCCACCCTCAATTATCCTCAAGCAACAACATAAAAGCTACCATTTACCCGGAGATTAAGAGGACAATTTTCAACAATCAGCAAAGATAGCAAATTCCGTGCTCCTCAGGCTGTAAGCCATCTGTGGAGAGCCAGAAAAGCAAGTTTAGATTGATGCCTCAGTCTCCTTAATGACCAGCACTTTACTGATGCTGTATTTGAAGGAAGCAATATGAATTTCGTGACCAGTTTCCTCTAACGTTGACATTTCAAGAGCCTCTTGACACATATAAAATCTCGATGGCGGTAGTAAATTGCTACACAAGCGATTCAATAGAACTCTGGAATTCTTTACAAACCTACCATCGTTACATAAATGTTTCAGATCTGGAATGAATAATTCAAGTACACAATGTTTTTCTTGACCCTTTAAAAGAGATGGGCTTAGTTTCCCAAAGCAGGTTGACTGCTAGGGCTTTCGCATAAATCCAAATGCTGTTCTTGGGTGTCATTATTTTAGGCTTCTTTTCAAAAATCCTGATATGTGGCTTAATGTAATTTGCACATCGATATCCTTAGATCGTCTCTGCAGCTTCTGACTCAGTGCTTTGAAGTAATTTTCTGAAGTTTGTGGCGACAGTCTCTGAGCACAGTCTGTAAGCACCAACTATGTGTGGATAACAAAGTGAACTAGAAATATAACATGGAGTTAAAAGTAAGTCTATTGAATATGGACCTATTGGATAGTGTCCATTCCATAAATATGGCAAGAGAATTTTATGACTCTCTAAAATAAACGGACTTGTTAGAATGGATATTTAGCACTGTATGTGAAAAAATAATTCACATCTTTTTTTATAGGTATAGAGACATAAGCATGAGGTTAGAAATAGAAGTGATATAGCAAAGATGCATGCCTTCCTAACACAAACCACAGATCTGTTGTGGAGGTAAGATGTTGCACAGAAAGGGATTTCAACTATTTGGCTTATGAAAGTCTCTTCCGTTACAAGCAGACTAATAATTTTTACTTGCTTTGCTGGGAATTCCAAGAATCAGGAAGGAACAAGGGGAATGACTCACTCTGCAGAGGGATACAGTGTAAGACATCAAGGGTGTTCCATGTTGCAAAGCAATCTCCTTTACACACACATTCACAAGGTTTCTTCCCAATTTTGACCAAACTCAATAGGGAAGAACTGAGCAAAAGACAGATATTTGAGAGTAGGTGACTATACCATCTTGTGGGTTGCAGGAGCCAAAGAAGGGAAAGTCTGGGTATAAAATCATGTTTTGCTAGAGCTTATAAAATTGGATTTCCAAAAGCTCAGAGCAGACTGGAAGGTGAGAGGATATGGATAAAGTGAAAAGATGAGATAGTTCAAGACACTTGTTGGGGGGGGGGGTTCTGTAAAGCTAAATTCTGATGGTACAATTATCACAATGAGGAATAGTATGTGAGGGCTTTTAAAAAACCAACGTGATTACTCACAGTAGTGAACACACTCAGAAATGGCAAAAAAAAAAAAAAAAAAAAAAAAAAAGACAAGGATGAGAACAAAAGGGGACAAAAGTTAATTAAGTTAGTGAGATTCAGTCTTAAAATGCGCTGCAAGCCACTGTAATAATAAGGATATGAAGGTATGCTCAGACCATGGACAGGAGAGGGTCACATCGTGGATCACGTGGCATAATTTTAATGGAGAAAACAGCATGCTCCACACAATCTCTCCCTCTCTCCCTCCCTGCCCCCACTCTTTTGCTGAAGTCTTCTCCATCAAGAAGAATAATTATCTATGAAAAATCATAGCAAATATCATTCTCAATGGGGAAAAGCTGGAAGCCTTTCCCTTAAGATCAGGAACACGGCAAGGATGCCCACTCTCGCCATTATTATTCAACATAGTACTAGAAGTCCTTGCAACAGCAATCAGACAACAAAAAGGGATAAAAGGTATCCAAATCGGCAAGGAAGAAGTCATAATGTCTCTCTTTGCAGATGACATGATACTCTATATGGAAACCCAAAAGAATCCACTCCCAAACTATTAGAAGTTATAGAGCAATTCAGTAATGTGGCGGGATACAAAATCAATGCTCAGAAATCAGTTGCATTTCTACACACGAACAATGAGACTGAAGAAAGAGAAATTAGAGAATCCATTCCATTTACAATAGCACCAAAAATCATACGTTATCTCGGAACTAACTTAACCAGAGACGTAAAGGAACTATATTCTAGAAACTATAAATCACTCTTGAAAGACATTGAAGAAGACACAAAAGGATGGAAAAATATTCCATGCTCATGGATCGGAAGAATTAACATAGTTAAAATGTCTATGCTACCCACAGCAATCTACACTTTCAATGCCATCCCAATCAAAATACCAATGACATTTTTCAAAGGACTGGAACAAACAGTCCTTAAATTTGTATGGAACCAGAAAAGGCCCCGAATCACCAAAGAATTGTTGAAAAGGAAAAACAAAGCTGGGGGCATCACGTTGCCGGATTTCGAGCTGTACTACAAAGCTGTGATCACAAAGACAGCATGGTACTGGCACAAAAACAGACACATAGACCAATGGAACAGAATAGAGAACCCAGAAATGGACCCTTGGCTCTTTGGGCAACTAATCTTTGACAAAGCAGGAAAAAACATCCAGTGGAAAAAAGACAGTCTCTTCAATAAATGGTGCTGGGAAAATTGGACAGCTGCATGCAAAAGAATGAAACTTGACCACTCTCTCACACCATACACAAAGATAAACTCCAAATGGATGAAAGACCTCGATGTGAGACAGGAATCCATCAAAATCGTAGAGGAGAACATAGGCAGCAACATCTTTGACGTTGGCCAGAGGAACTTTTTCATGACACATCTCCGAAGGCAAGAGAAACAAAAGAAAAAATGAACTTGTGGGATTTCATCAAGATAAAAAGCTTCTGCACAGCCAAGGAAACAGTCAAAAAAACTAAGAGGCAGCCCATGGAATGGGAGAAGATATTTGCAAATGACACTACACATAAAAGACTGGTATCCAAGATCCACAAAGAACTTCTCAAACTCAATACACGAGAAACAAATAATCAAATCAAAAATGGGCAGAAGATATGAACAGACACTTTTCCAATGAAGACATACAAATGGCTAACAGACACATGAAAAAATGTTCAAAATCATTAGCCATCAGGGAAATTCAAATCAAAACCACATTGAGATACCACCTTACACCAGTTAGAATGGCAAAAATTGACAAGGCAGGAAACAACAAATGTTGGAGAGGATGTGGAGAAAGGGGATCCCTCTTACACTGTTGGTGGGAATACAAGTTGGTACAGCCACTTTGGAAAACAGTGTGGAGGTCCCTTAAAAAGTTAAAAATTGAGCTACCCTATGATCCAGCAATTGCACTACTGGGTATTTACCCCAAAGATACAGACATAGTGAAAAGAAGGGCCATATGCACCCCAATGTTCATAGCAGCATTGTCCACAATAGCTAAATCGTGGAAGGAGCTGAGATGCCCTTCAACAGATGACTGGATTAAGAAGTTGTGGTCCATATATACAATGGAATATTACTCAGCCATCAAAAAGAACAATTTCTCAACATTTGCTGCAACATGGACAGGACTGGAGGAGATAATGCTAAGTGAAATAAGTCAAGCAGAGAAAGACAATTATCATATGGCTTCACTCATTTATGGAACATAAGAAGTAGAAGATCAGTAGGAGAAGAAAGGGAAGAAGAAAGGGGGGGTAAACAGAAGGGGGAATGAACCATGAAAGACTATGGACTCTGGGAAACAAACTGAGGGCTTCAGAGGGGAGGGGGGTGGGGGAATGGGATAGGCTGGTGATGGGTATTAAGGAGGGCATGTATTGCATGGTGCACTGGGTGTTATACGCAAGTAATGAATCATGGAACTTTACATCAAAAACTAGGGATGTACTGTATGGTCACTAACATAATATAATAAAAAATTATTATAAAAAAAAAAGAAGAAGAATTTTCAAACTTCAAAGGTAAGATAACCGCAGGAAGGAAGTGAAGCCCAAGATTTGATAGGAGAGTAACAAGGCATCTGGATACTTTGCTGGGACCTAGAGACCAACCATACACGCCCATCCCCTGGAAGGGTTTCAGAAACACAGACTCTTGGCTCTACCCTAGATCTCTTGAATTAGGATCTGCATTTTAACAGGACCCCCAGGTGATTCATATTTTTTAGAAGCATTGGTCAATTGAAGTCTTTAGACCCTAATGAAATAAAAGAGCTTAAATGAAAATTGCTTAAATGTAAAATCTTTTGAGAACACAGAAGAGGAGCCTAGAGATGGGTAAATGTCTCTATTTACCAAGAAATGTACATTCCAAATAATACATAATAATGATATTTTGTGAACTTACAGAAAGGAAAGGATAGGACCTTTTTGGAAAGAAATTTACAATAAACATGTTTTATTTGGGATAATACTGGCAATCCATTTCTAAGAAATTATCCCAAGGAAATAATATGAATTGAATGAAACTAATGAAAACCCTCTATGTTCAAACATATTCATTGTACATTGTTTAAAATAGAAAATCTGAAGACCCTAAATGGTTAACAATAGAGAAACTATTAAGTATAATGTATACCAGTGTGATATTTACAGTATTTTCTTCTTCTTTTTTTTTTAAGATTTTATTTATTTATTTGAGAGAGAGCAAAAGAGCACGAGCAGGGGGAGCAGCAGGTAAAGGGAGAGGGAGAAATAAACTCCCCGCTGAGCAGGGAGCCCAACGTGGGACTCGATCCCAGGACCCTGGGATCATGACCTGAGCTGAAGGCAGACACTTAACCATCTGAGCCAAACAAGCCGCATTTTTTCTTAATGTAGAAAAGTATTTGAATGTGTATCCTAGAATGTCTAATTCATAAATAAAAGCAGGAATAAAATTGTGTCATGAGTTTTGGAATGATTTTTTTTCTTTATGCTTTATAGTATTTTCTACAAAGAACATGTCTTACTGTCATAATCAGAAAAATGAACATTCTTTAAAAATGTATATAACTTATCTACAAAAGACTGAAATGAAAATATACCAAAATATTACTAGTTGTTCCCCCCCACTACTGAGATTATAGTTTATTTTTTCACATTTCCCTATATTTCACACATAAACTAATAAATATTAACTATCAATATTCATTTGTAATCAGAAGATATGTTTTTAAAAAGGGAAGTCATAACACTATGCATAAATTATCACAAATACTTACCAGCTGTGTAAGAATTTTTAGATCGGTATTTGAGAGAAACTCATTATTTACAGAGTGCTTTCATTTTGGCACGGTACCCGGCTCAATGACTACTTATGCAGTAATGGATATTTAATAAAGCTGTTATAATCAGAGAAGCACATAAAGCAAAGGAATTCTCAGCTGATTAAAGGCCTCTGTCCAAAGTATTGATAAATGGTTCTTGTCAAGCTGAAGGGAGGTTTCTGATGTTATGCCATGTAGTTTTGCCTTATTAGACCTTTTCCTTGGAGGACAGAAGGCATGTTTAGCTAATAAGGTTCCGAAGCAGCACTGGGAAAGCCAGCTTAGAGACTCGGTGACAGAATCAAGATCTAAAAACATCTCAACAATGGAATAAAATAAAACAGAAACATGTCCTAATATTTAGAAAAACTTTAAAATAAAGGCAGACATTGTAAATCCATTAGGAGCAGTTGCCTTAGTCAATAGACGATATTAGAGAAAATGGCTATTTGGAAGAAATAACAAATCAGATCTTTATTCATATCATACCACTCAGTACTTCCAGATGATTTAAAAGAGTTGAATTTAAAAAGGAAAACAACAGACTGAAGAAAATTTAAGTGACTATTTATCTGCTTTTGTAATGCATAGAACATTTAAAACATTCATGAAGAGAGGTCAATAGATTTATCTACTTGGAAGTTAAAAACCTTGATGTCAAAAACTGTCATAAACCTAAAAGGCAAAAAAAAAAAAAAAAAAAAGTGTGTATGGGAGGGAAAAAGATTTGTGTTGCAATAAGACATGAGCTGCTATCCTTCATATACAAAGAATTCTAAGATACCACTAAAATCCCAAGTAGAAAATCAGCCAAGGACTCAAATAAGTAATTTATATAAAAAATAGAAATGACTAAGAAAAAGATTCAAATTCACTACAAATCAAAGAAATGCCAAAATGAGTAACCATTAAGTAACACCCAAAAAGAGGAAAGGAAAATATAATCGGTTCTCCATTACTGGAAAGGTAGGGTCAGGCAAAGTACCAATGAGAGCATAAATCTCTTATGAAACTTGGCTGTGAAAATTGACAGCAGCTGAATCTTTTTAAAAAGCAATGTATCAGACTTAAAAATGTTGATACCTTTGGCCCAGTAATTCCACTTACGGGAATTTTTTCTAAGGAAATAAGCAGAGATCCAGGCAAAACACAAAGATGTTTACACTTAAAAATAATAATAATGATGAAAAAGTGAAAACAACCCCAAAATCTATCAATAGGAGAAGAGCTAAACAGATTATGGTACACGAATATGATTATATCACACAGATATTAAAGATTTTTCATATAGTTTTTAATAAATATGAGAATATGCTTGTTATATACTTAAGAGAATAGGATAAAGCTCTATATACAATATTATAATTCCAAGCAATGTATTTGTAAATACAAAAGAAGAAAATCAGATTTCCTTTGACTATAGGGTTTGATTTTCTTTAGAAATTTTTGTATTTTTCTATAAGAATATCTTCTATGATCAAAAAAAGTAAAACACAAATAACAAAAGTAGTAACTAATGTTTATTTAGCATTTACTATGTTCCAGGGACTGTGTTGTTTTAGATGTATTTCATTTAATCCTCAGAACACTCCCAAGTAGTTATTATTGTAATCCCCATTTTTACAGGTTCCTAATATAGACTTTACCACAAAATTTTCATAAAACAAAATGAACAGACTCTCAAAATATTTGCTTTTTGCTAGTACCTGGAACAGTGCTCAGTAAAAGTGTATTGAACTCACACATTTAAATCAACTATATGAAATTCAGAAGAATTACATGTCAGACTCTTCCCTTAGGTTCAAAAAGATTAACAACAAAGGGCAGGGCAAGGAGACATGCCTTAGCTTTGCTGGTTCTTAGCGTTGGGAGCCTCGGAAGGAATGAGGTTGGTTCCTACTACATTAGATATGGTCTTCGTTTTTTTGTTTTGTTTTGTTTTGTTGTTCTTTTTATTTATGTGACAGAGAGACAGCCAGCGAGAGAGGGAACACAGCAGGGGAGTGGGAGAGGAAGAAGCAGGCTCCCAGCGGAGGGGCCCGATGTGGGACTCGATCCGGGACGCCAGGATCACGCCCTGAGCCAAAGGCAGACACTTAAGGACTGCGCTACCCAGGCGCCCCTAGACATGGTCTTTGATCACATGACTGCGATGCAGAGAAGATGAATTTTCCTTGGAGTGAAAACATAGTTAGGTTTCCTCTACCTTTGAAACCGATTTAAAAACGCTTTAAAAACTAGAATAGAGATCTCATTTATCATCTGCCGTTTCACACTGCAAAATCACTGTCAACCTCAGAGCCAAACATTTTTTCCTTTGAATTTTTCCATGAAACGAAGGTTTTCTTAGAAGCAGATTGAGAACTCTTCATTCTTCTCCAGGAACAAGAAAGACAAAAGACATTCGCTGGCTAAATTCCACATCCAGTCCCAAAGCTTTTGTCTGTCGAGAGAAGAGGGAGTACTTTTCTCAATATCAAAAAAGGAAGGAAATTCTCTTAAGCATGCCCTGCCACCGAGACACGGGGCACAATAATTGTGGCAGTTATAACTCTCAAGAATGAGTACTTAAGAAATATGGCTTCCTCCATTTTCCGTCAATCAACTTCATTTTTGACTTGGAGGCTTCCGTATTTCATGCTGGCACTTCACTATGAGTCACTTCTCCTCCAACTCAATGTGTAAGTTCCAGACTGCTGGCATGCAGAGCAATGCCAGGGGATGTGTATGGTGTATCCTGCTGTCTGTGTGGCCCATCTCTGCAGCACCAGGGCTATGCTTCCTAGGAGGGCATTTTGGGGAGGCTTGTAACCCTACTGGTAGACCTTCAGATTCCAGCTGGCCTCACCGTGCCACACCTGTGCTGAGCTGCCCCGCCCAGTGCCCCATGCCTGTCCCCCAGGCACTCACCTGGCTCCGGGCCTTCCCCATGCCAGGTAAGGTCCTCTGTTTGAAGTGGGCTTTAAGAAATGCCCTTTTCAGGCATCTGGATGGCTCAGTCAGTTGGGCATCTGCCTTCAGCTCGGGTCATGAACTCAGGGTCCTGGGATTGAGCCCTGCATCGGGCTCTCTGCTCAGTGGGGAGCCTGTTTCTTCTTCCTCTGCCCCTCCTCCTCCACTTGTGGGCGCGTGCTCTCTCTCTCACTCAAATAAATAATCTAAAAAGAAAAAAAAAAAAGAAATGCCCTTTTCTTTCTTGTTTCCGCTAAGCCACTCTACACCATTTGCAGACCCTCTTCGTTGGATCTTGACTCAAGCCTTAGAGACCACATTTCCTTCATGCCCTGTCTCAAAACTCCTTTACGCAAGAAAGCTCACAGGGTCCCACATAACTCAAGCCCAAGAAGGAAATCAAAGTTGAAAATGCAGGAGAGCTATCTAGTTACTTGAGTTCCAAACACGTATCATTGCAATTTCAAGTCTGGGTGTAACATAAAGTCCCACACCATATATGGCATGGTAGAAGGGCTATGAACTCTGCCCAGCTTTCCCATTGGCATCTAAATGGAAAAAAGTAATTCTGCATAATTTATTAAAATTGTAATATGTTTGGGGCACCCACGTGGCTCAGTCAGTTAAGCATCTGCCTTCAGCTCAGGTCATGATCTCAGGGTCCTGGGATCAAGCATGGGGCTCCCCGCTCAGTGGGGAGTCTGCTTCTCCCTCTGACACTCCCCCAGCTTGTGCTTGCTCTCTCTCTCTCTGTCAAGTAACTAAATAAATAAAATCTTTTAAAAAATTGGAATGTGTTTAACATCTAAGCCATTTATGGAACTATTTCTGATAGAAATCAAAAGAGGAATATATAATAATATGTGTACAAAAATGTTTATTAATTCATTGCTTGTCATAGCAAAAAAAAAAAAAAAATTACTTTCCAAAAATGCTCTAAACAAATTAACAATCTAAGTGCAAAAGAGAATACCCATTTTCCCCATACCCTTGCCAGTACTCAGTACCATCAATCTTCTTAATTGTTGCCAATCTGATGGATTATAAATGATAAGGCATTTTTTGAAATTTATGTTTCCCTGACTTCTAATCTGGCAAGCACCTTTTAATATACTGATTGTCAATTTGCAATTCCTTTTCTGTGAATTGTCTTGCTTCTATTCTGTACTCAGTTTTATATTTTGCTATTTTTCATTGATTTCTAGAAGGGACTTAAACCTTAGAGCTTTTCTCTTTTTAAAAGTTATTCTCTTTTTATATGCTTTCTCTCAGGCTATCCATCCGAATTAGATTTTTAAATAATCTTTTACTACATAGAAATTGTGAATGTTTACATAGAAAAATCTATCAATATGTTTCTTTTCGTCCATGAATTTCTTCTTTAATTTAGGAAAGTGGTATTCAATCTGGGCTGGTAAGTATTCTCCTGTAATTTTTTCCCTGCTTGTATAAATTCATTCCACATGTAGTTTTTAATTCACAGGGAAATTCCTTTATATGTGGTATAAGGTGGAGCTCTAGATTTATTTCCTTCCAAATTATTGCAACAATATTTATTGAGCTTTTCACTTTACTTTCTTTTTGATGTTGGAAACAAAGGCAAAAAGAAAAATTAATTTCTTTACTGCTTACAGCCCACTGACAAGTCCTTGAAAAGGCAAAATGACATTCCTCTAGGAACTCAGCTGCCTCCATGTTAATGCTTTGCTAAGGGCAAAAGAAAATCTTAGCTTAACATTATACCAACCCCCCCATCCCCTCCCCACACCGGGCCCCAGGATCCTGTCAATCTACTTTAACATATAAAAATTCCTTTGGAAACATCCTTTTTCTCTACAACCCCCAAGATAAATGTTGGCAAGCATCCCCAAGAATATGACCCACTGATATACATCTCATGACTAAGGTTTTATTAGATATTAATAAATGACCTTTTCCTAACAATAGCTCCCTCAAGGTCATGGAAACCGTGCTTCCAAAATTCCTTAGAGACTTAGGCTATTCCTGACCCCCTCCCAGCTTGAAAGTATATAATCAACCACTCCTCATGACCCCAGTGCAGCTCTTTCTGCCCACCGGTCCTGTCCCCCTGCTTTAATAAAACCACCTTTTTGCACCAAAGATGTCTCAAGAATTCTTTCTTGGTCCTTGGCTCTGAATCCCAACACTTCAAAAACACATGACTTTTGGCTTATTTTTATTCTCATTTACATTTAATAGGTGTTAAAATTAATTAACCACAAATATGTTTTGTTTGGTTCACATTTACTTCTCTATTCTAGTCTTTTCCTTCCCTTTTTTCCCCTCTCTTTTCTTCTCTAAATTTCTCTCTCTCTCCCTCCCTCTCTCTCCCCTCCTCTCCTCCTCGTCCTCCCTCCATCTCTCCTCTTACTTTCCTTTCTGTTAATTCGTATTTTATTTTTCTTTTAAGGTTTGAATTCCTTGAGTCTGGCATCTCTTCTCCTTCCCCTTCAGTCCCTATTATTTTCTATTGTCTTGTAACAAAATGTTTCACACCTTATCTCTCTTGGCCCCTGAAGGCATTTGAATTTTCACTTCCTGACACCGACTTTTAAAAGTTTTATCCTTTTAGTTGATCTTAAATACATTGTTATTTTTTAAATTTCTTTCTCTCCCCAGAAGTTAGTTTTCAAATTTCTGTCATATTTTTAATTTCTGTGTTATATTTTGCTTATCGATTTATAGTGTTACTATATTTTATCGGAGAATGTTTCTGTAAAATCTCTGCCTTAAGAAATCACTGAAGTTTTCTCTCTGGGTTCGTATGTAATTGACTTTATGGGCATAAGAGAATAATGTGTATCTTTGTTCGTAGGATATAAAATTCTATAAATACCTTTACCCTGATTATGTTTGAGTAGATTTATTCAAATTCTCCCAAACTGTACATACTTTTGGCTACATGATGTGTCAAATTTAGCAAGAGATTATTAAAATATGTACTATTGTTTTGATTTTGTTGAGATCTTGAATTTCTGAGAGTTTAGACCTTGTGTTTCCCAGCTTTATTGCCTGGTGTATCAAGTTGCCTCATTGTTGTAGCTTTTTTGTGCAACGTATGTTTCATCATGCCATAATAGACCCGGCCAATTTAAGGCTTATGGTTGTAAGTTATACTTCAACTGATACTAATAGTGCCACTTTTTTGGTTTTTGTTTGGTTTTTATGCACCTGATTTTGTTGCAAATGCGTCTTTATTTTAAAAGGCTTTGTTATTTTATTTTAGATATTAACTTTCGATTTTTAAGGTGCTCTGAGACTACTTCCGAGCTACAACAGAATGTAAAAGTGTCTTCTAATGTCCAAAGGCAATCAGCTCTCAGTCAATGTTAGTTTCCTATATTGCTTTGTTTCCTTTCTCAGAGCTCCACAGGGATACGGGCGTATTTTCTGGACTATCACACTGATGTGAAACGTAAGGAAACTATACTAAACTGGGTTGCAACTGGCCTATTTGGGGTAATGATGTATATTAACAACCATACCCATGGAGTAGCAGAAGTCTAGAAGAAAGGGAGCTAATTTGCAAGAATTTGCCTGTCCTTTTCTCTTGGTAGCCAGGATACTGGTGTTTTGTGTGTAGACAGGAAGATTCTGTGGAAGTATCCCTCATGGATATTTCTAAGAGCTACGGTTGCATATACCCCACAACTTTGTCACAAGACTGCATATTAATAAGAGGAAAAAATGGGAAAATGCAGTAAGTCATAACTCGAGGGGAGCGAGTTGGCTGTGTTTTAAGGACATTAGAGAGAGATTTCTTGCTCTGTGGTGATGGGGTCGTGTGAATTAAGTTCTTTTAAATTCCATTTCTCTTTAAAATAGGATAACCATAATGACAAATCCTTAAATAATAGTGCTAATTAATTCAGTTTTACTGTACAATAGAGTGCAGTAAAAAGAGTCTGACACCACAAAATCTGCTTCGTTAGAATCTGAGTCAGTTCATGTAGGAATGGTTCTTCTACTCTATATTTAAGAGTCTCTTTTAAAACATATTTTACGATAGGCATATTTTATCAGATTATACTCTCATGCTAGTACTCATGCCAGTCATTTGATACTTGCAAGTTACCACCCTCACCTGGAAGCTTTCTATAAATCATTTCCTCTCTGATTTGTTTTAATAAAATATTTCTGGAAATAATACAATTATTAATATCCATTACATAACTCACAAAATAGTTACAGGATGGGTTTAAGTATGCATCTAGGTCAACTCTCTATTCGTGAGGAAACAGAGGCCCAGAGACGTTAAGTAACTTATTTAAGGCCACAGAGTAGTCAGTGTCAAGGGTTGCACTGGACTAACCCTAACCCATGAGTTTACTGCCCAATACTGTGATATTTTATTCCCAAACTGGCAATGTGGAATGTATTTCAGAATGTAAATACAGTGTTTTCCTTGTGATTCATGAGCTTGTGAGAGAAAGTGCTGTGAGAATTGAATGAAATAATACATGTCAAAACAGCACATTACCTAGCACTTATGATGTGCCCAGTAAAAGTTATTTGTACTCATATGTCTTCCCTCTGATTAAAGAAGTCATTATGGGGACCCCTGGGTGGCTCAGCCGGTTAAGCAGCTGCCTTCGGCTCATGTCATGATCCCAGGGTCCTGAAATCGAGTCCCACATCGGACCTCTTGCTCAGCAGAGAGCCTGCTTCTCCCTCTGCCTGCCACTCCCCCTGCTTGTGCTCTCTCTTGCTGATTAAAAAAATAATAATAAGATAAAAATAAAATTAAAAAGTGATTATGAAATATTTCAACATATCCATAATTCAGGTAAAGAAAAAAGTGCTACCAACATTGTTGAAACCGTCTATGTGATGCTCATTTCCCACCAAATCAAATTTAATTTGGATTTTCATATTTCAGTATATTTTTTATGATTTTACCACTTCTTTCTGATTATATATGCCTATCTCAAAGGTATTATATTTTACTTTCTTATATGTTCTAAACCACATAAATGTTATAGTGTCTTCTGTGTTTTGCAAAGTATCCTTTTTTCACTCAACATGACAGTTGGGGGGTTTATTTGTGGTTGTTATTATGTTAACCACCTCTAGTTTACTAACTCATTTTCATTGCTGCACAATATTCTGTCTGTGAAGACATCACAATATAGTGACCTGATCTTCTGTTAGGAGTCTTTTATAGGACGTTTTTCAATTTTTGCCATAGAAACCATGCTGCTGTAAACATGGGTGTTCTGTGCGTATGTGCAAGCATTTCTCCATCATATCGTCTTAGTAACGTAACTGTTGAGCTGATGGCGTGCGTATCTTCTGCTTAACTAGATGCTGTCAAAATGCCGTCCAAGGGGCGCCTGGGTGGCACAGCGGTTAAGTGTCTGCCTTCGGCTCAGGGCGTGATCCCGGCGTTCTGGGATCGAGCCCCACATCAGGCTCCTCCGCTATGAGCCTGCTTCTTCCTCTCCCACTCCCCCTGCTTGTGTTCCCTCTCTCGCTGGCTGTCTCTATCTCTGTCGAATAAATAAATAAAATCTTTAAAAAAAAATGCCATCCAAAGTCTGTATGCCAGTTCACACTCTCATTTGTGGTGCTCTACATCCCTGGCGAATCTCGGGGTTGTCAGGCTTACATAATTTTAGTGCTTTGAAGCATGGGAGATTAGATCTTATTGTGGTTTAAATTTGCATTTCCTTACTTAATAGAGACAGATGGTGGTTATCTTTTCAAGTGCTCATTGGCCATTTGTGTTTTCTTTTTTTATGAGTTGGTCATTCATATATTTTGTTCATTTTTCTCTTTGGTTGTGTTATTTCAAATTGATTTTTAGGAGTTTCAAAAAAATATGTAGTTTGATTTTAAACCGTTATGGGGTCAACATGTGGAAATATCTTCTGGTTTATCTCTGAACAGTGTCTATGATGTCTTTGTTGTAAAGAAGTTTTAAATTTAAATATTTGTATTAGTCTTTATGTTTGGGTATTTTTTAAAAACTCCTTCTCCAGCCTAAGTTTACAGAGATTTCTCCAACACTTGTCAATTTAAATTTTTCACTTTTCACATTAAGACCTTTAAATTCAGGGGTGTCTGGGTGGCTCAGTTGGTTAAGCTTCTGCCTTCGGCTCAGGTCATGATCCCAGGGTCCTGGAATCAAGTCCCACATCGGGCTCCCTGCTCAGCGGGGAGCCTGCTTCTCCTTCTCCCTCTGCCTGCTGCTCCCTCTGCTTGTGCTCTGTCTCTCTCTCTGTCAAATAAATAAATAAAATCTTAAAAAACTCTTTAAATCCACTTGGAATTCCTTTGTGTGAACTGTTTGAGATAGGAATCCAAGTTTACGTTCTGTTCAAATAGAACCTAATTTTTACAGGGCTATTTCTTGAATCCTTTCCTCACTGCTTTGTAATGCCATATTTATATGATTCTGTCCCTTGACATAACCAACTCGATTTGTTTATTTGCTTATCCCTGAACTAATACCAGGTTTTCATGATTTCTGTAGTTAATATAATTAATGCCTTGATACCTGGTAGAGCTAGTCACACTTTACCTCCGATTTTACTGTGAATTTTGACTTTCTCTCTTTAGAGCAAATGATTAACACAGGCAAAAATTTTGGAAAAATGTCAGAGCTCATGCAAGCTCAGCAGATCATTACAGTCAGTGTGGGTGGTGGAGAAAGCACTGAACACTGAGTCACGAGCAATGAGAAGCGGTGCACTAGTCACACTCTATCTAGGATCCAGTTTCCTCATCTTTAAAGTGGGTATCCTTGGTTAGTAAACGTTGCTATTTTGAGATACGAGGACAGCAAGGATGATAAAAAAGAGAATGCTGTTTATAGAAAAAGGAAGCAATGAATCATAGGGGACATCTGTGTGTAGGTAGCTAAAAAAGGGCTGGATGGGCCTCTGGGCAGACCCAGAAGGTTATGTTCAAAGCACCTACAGAGAGCCACTTTTCCACTGGGATTTAGGTGTCTCATCTGCAGCTTAATAAGAAAGAGAAAGTCTCATGGGGTGCCTGGGTGGCTCAGTTGGTTGGGCGTCTGCCTTTGGCTCAGGTCATGATCCCAGAGTCCTGGATCAAGCCCCATGTGTGGGGAGCCTGTTTCTCCCTCCCCACCCCCCAAACCCCCGAACTGCCCCTGTTCATGCTCACTCTCTCATGCGCTCTCTGTCTCCCTCTCAGGTAAATACATAAAACCCTTAAAAAAAAAAAAAAAAAAGGAAAGAGAATGTCTCCCATGGCTGGGAACTACTTAGACTTGATATGAAAGAGAGGTACAGCTCTAAAAACCTAACGGTTTTGAAGGCCATATTAAGTTGGATTAGATAACTATACATTCCTATGTTTATGCAGTTGGTCCTTGAGATTTCCTTTCCCTTGGATAACAGCCATTGTACGTTACACAGCTGATGAACCATGTGTCATATAAAAATCCAACAGAATAGAAAGCTATTAAAGAATAATGAGAAGGCCATCTACATACACAATCCAGGGAAGGAAAACACTTCCATCTGCCTCAGGTGATAAGGATTAACAGCAAATGTGATCCTGTCTTTAGAGCTTCCAGGATGAATTTTACCATGTACAGAAGCTCCTGGCCATAGTATTTGGTTAAGGACCTAATTGTCTTCTTCAGTGGGAAGGTATACACCCAAGACCAACGGCGATATTGTTAAGATCACCACTTAAACAGCCAGCCCTGTATCTTCTCGGGGTTCCTACTGGTGAGTAGAGAGAAATGAGTTAGAATTCTAAAATTTAACCAGCCACATGTACTAACAACAACTGAAATTAAAGCAAAAAGCCATTTTTGTCCTCCTTTGAGAGACTTTAAGGAAGCATTGGAATCTTATAAATGAAAGTAAATCAAGTATGTAAGTTACCTATAAAACCATCTAGCCTTCATTGACTTGTTTTATACTCCAGCAAACTTATAAGTCGTTTTTTTTCTCCATTTTACAGGTATGAAAACAAGGTGCAGAAGAACTTGCCTAAGTGTAGGATTTTTTAAAAAGATTTATTTATTTATTGTGATAGAGAAAGAGAGAGAGAGAGGGCACAGGGAGAGGGAGAGAGAATCTCAAGCAGACTCCCTACTGAGTGTGGAGCCGGATACGGGGCTTGATCTCACAACTCTGAAATCATGACCAGAGCCAAAACCAAGAGTCAGTGGCCTAACTGACCAAGCCATCCAGGTGCCCCGCGTAAGCATAGGATTTGAACCCAGGGAGCCTTTCTCCTCTCCCTTTTAATATAGCCACCATACTTATTTTTGCTTTGTGACATTGGTGTTGGGCTGTGGAGGAGTGTTCTGATAGAGAATCCAGCTAGCAGTCTGAATTCCCACTTACCAGTGAGTGTCTTCATACGGGGAGACAGTGGGTAACATCAGTATTTTGATGCCTTAAGTTCACATTCTCATCGTGCCCTGAACTTTATCCCATCATGTCATTAAATGTACTGTACGGCAGTGTGGACTTATTTTTTTTATTCTCCTACTACATACTAAGTATTTTGAGAGCAAAAAACTGTCGTTTTCTCATCTTTGTATTCCCAGGGATTAGTGGTGTGCCTGGTAATAAACATGCCATAGAAAACACTGAACAAATGTTTGCTGAGTGAATAAATAAAGGGTATCTTCACTTTCAGTTCTTTTAGAATTCTTCATTTTACCAATAATAAAACCAAGGCAGAAATCAGTAAAGTTGATTTGTCAAAGACCTACATTCAACATATAGTAAAATAGACACAGAAATTCTTGGGTCTAGACTCTGCACCCAGAAGCTTTTCACCTTGACTAACTTAAATCCATGAATGCAAATAGGTGGAAAGAGGGAATCTGCCGGTAGATGGAAAGATTTCAGATATCATACGTTACCTAGCGACACCATGAGAAACGTTTTGGTTCAGTTTCATATCTCATAAAAACAAAGGATGCCACTGTTAATATCTGACTTCTATCATGCAGTGACAACTTTGCTGTCTCAGCACCTGGATGAAAGAGCAATGTTCGTAAGCGCTCCCACTATGGAGCCACTAATGAGGCAATTTGTTAAGCCAGTGTCCCTTTGCAAACCAAAATCAGATAAACAGACTGATCCATTCGAAGGTTTAGGGGAAAAAAAAATCTCTGTAGAATGAGGCTACCCTAGGTATTCGTGACATATGAAATTCATCTGTAGCAAACACCATGACTCATCATCATCTTGGGAAAACCCAAGACAACCAGCCTGTCCTATTGGAGAACAGGGTCATAAGGGTGCCAATGGACAGGATGGCTTTAACGGGGAGGATACTCTCCTTCTCCTAATCCACTGAGTAACAAAACATGGCCAGTAATGTTTTCAAAGGAACTGCGAAGAAATTTTACTGATTCTTACGCTCTGGTAAAATGAGAAACAGATGAATTTCCTTAATCTGAGACACAAGCCTTCTATGATCTGATGACCACAGACCCCTCTGTATGCCCAGATAGCTGGTAAGACATGAGTTCTGGGTGTGTCTATGCGGATGTTTCAGGAAAAGATTTGAATCAGCAGATTGAGTAAAGATCCACCCTCCAATTTGTTGAGGGGTCAAGTAGGACAAAAAGGCAGAGGGTGCATTCTTTTTCTCTCTTTGATCTGGGATATCCTTCTCTTCCTGCCCTTGGCCCTCAGAGCTCCTGGTTCTTGGCCCTTCAGACCAGGACTGGCTTCCCTGATTCTCCAGTGTGCAGAAGGTAAATTGTTAGACTTCACAGCCTCCATAACCATGTGAGCCAATCCCCATAATAAATCTCCTCATATATACCTGACTGGTTGTGCTTCTCTGAGGAAAACCCACTCTTAGAAATACTGGGGCTTCTGCCCTCTTTCTCTACTCAGTGCTGACCCAGAAGCCCACTTCCTCCTCCAGCGACATTACCCTTAACTCTCTGTCTTTGGTAACTTCGCAGCAGCACTGAAGAATCCAAAGCCAGAACCAAAGCCCATGAATCTTCTTTGGTCCTATGCCTCAGCAGGGGTACAAGCCCCTTGTGAACTCTCAGCTTCCAGGGGCTGCTCAAAGTGACTAAGAGTTGTGTGCTCTTCCTGGTGAGCTTGTGACACAGGGAAGGTCTTGTCAGATGAAGCGACATCGTGTTCTGCCACAAATTCCTTTTTATTTGCCTTCTGTCAGTATTTCCGAAGAATATGCACAATAACTCCATGCAGTACAGAATTCAGGCTCTCTTGGGTCTGGCTGCTCCAGTGATGTCCCAGACTCACCAGGGACAGGGGACAGCAGTGCCAAGGACTGCCAACTCGTCTTTCTGCCTCTGGCTACCCTATGTCCTAAGACATTTCTGCATACCCGGAAAGCAACTAGTCATATTCCCACTTTTCCTTTTTCTTAACTCTGCACTGAGGAAATCACTTGGGGGGGGGGGGGGATGTTGGCAAAGGCCCGTAGCTCCCCAGACAGGGGATCTCCACAAAAGAGCATGGGACTGGGAGGCGTAAGTCTCAGCTTGGACTTGAATTCGAGAAGATAAAACTGTTATTTAATGCTTCATGTTGTCTCTTCTTTTATAAAATAAGGAAAATAAAATTCACCCTATTAGATGAGCAAACTGAAGATAAAATCAAGACTATATTATGAACTGACTTTGGGATTGCAAAAACGGCAATGGATCAGGTCATTATCGGGATAATAATGATTGTTGCAGAAAGATGAGAAACCCCTTATCTTCCCCCAAACCAAAATGGCTTGTGAAACTTCACAGAGTGATTATAATCCAACACTTATAGAGTTTTACAGAGGACTTTCACATAAATCATGCCATGTAATCCTTACATTGGCATTAAAATAGGATTATTTTTCCCGTTATTAAAAAAAAAAAAAACCTGAAGAAATGGAGTTCCAAAGAGGTTAATCAGCTTTAGAAAGCTCAGCCCGTTGTAAGTGGACATTAACTTTGCTCTTCTGCCTCTCATTTTCTTTCTACAACTCTACTGTTTCAAGAAAAGGTTTGCATAAAAAGTTGTATTAAAAGCATTACATTTAATACTTTATTTGTGCAAGACAAGAATGCCCTGTGGGCATATCATCTTCTCAGATTCCTTTCAGAAAACCAAATTGTCCTTGAAAATTACTAGAAGATTTTATTCGGATTCATGTATGCGTTAGGCTGATTAATATTTCCCGCAGAGGTTATTAACCACTATAAAGAACATTGTCCCCGTTCCCCTAGTTATATAGGCTTCCTCATTACAGAAACAAAAACAATATGTGGAATTAGATGGCAGCTTTCGTAATTACAACTAAAACCAAATGCAAAGACATAGATGAAATAAATACATTACGTCTAAATGGAATGGTTTTTCAGACAGCTCGTAAGGAAATATCAGGAGGCTTTTAGCAATAACAGGTTTGCTTGATGACGATTCTTCAGTATAGGCGCATTAAGAGTGTTATCACTGATGAGTAAGAATATAGTACGAATCCAGGAATAGAATACTGTGTGTGGACACTCCAGGAAGACCTTCTCAAGTTATTTTTAAATAAGGGCAATTTTTTGTTACGAAAACAAATTTGGCATTTGAATTAATAAGGTGACAACTGAGGGATCCGTTTTGCTCGACAGATGAGAACAGTGATTATTCACCCATTTCCTGCCCCCAGGAAAGAGTGAAATGGGTCGAGTATTAAATAGCGCATGGCAGATGGACCCTTCCGAAGCAGACAGAGTAAACATTCAGCGAAGCCCTCTCTGTGCCACAGGAAAGTTGTTCTAGCAGGATCTTCCTGATAGGCTCAGGGTCTCAGGGCTCTCTGGAGCCCTCCAAGGTTACAAATGAGATGAGAGAATAGGCCTTCAGGACATTGTAGCCTCCTTCCCTTCCCAGACCAGCGATTCATATGCGAGTTTAGAAAAGACTACAAGAGGGAGACAAAGGCAATACTCCTCTCTGTTATCTTTGCTGAGACCAGAGAACTGAGAACAATGTTCTGAAATTGGGCTTCGTATCTTGCCTTTTCCTTCTTGAGGCAAACAGCGTGTCTCCTGTGAATGTCCCGTGGCAATGGTAGTAGAGGGAAGGTAAAAGGGAAGTTGGGACCCCGTTCCTAATTCTAGCTGTTTTACAAAAGGTATGGCCTTGAGCAAAATCCAGAACCATCAAGAAGTTTGGAAAATACATGATTTGTGAATAAATTGATTAAACTCCATAATCTCTGCCTCATTCCAGAGCTAATATTCTATTACTATGTATGCATAAAAATGTTTATCTAGAGCTCTCATCTTTGAATTAATATTTTTAGTTAAGAAGCTATTACTGATTTCAGACTCACCATTGGATTACCAAGCTCCTTTGTATAATTGTTTCCAGTCCTAGATGATTATCAGTACCACCCGAGAAATTGTTTTAAAATACAGTCTCCCAGGCCCCATCCGCTACCGACTCAACAAGCATCTACAGCAGTGGGCCCTGGCATCTGCTATTATAAAAGTTCTACCTGTGATTTTAAAGATCTGCCAGTTTGGGCACTGCTGCTTTATCAGTAATTCTAAAGTGATCCCGTTTCATAACATGTCTATCAAGAACTTGGGATCCAGATCAAGAGACAAAAAGCTGAGTTTTCCAAAGAAGACAATTTACATTAAAAGAGTGGAGAAAAAAGTGGCTCGGGTCTCTGCGATCCAGGTAATTTAAGTGACTTATAAAAGGTCAAGGAGCAGGTGAGTAGCAGAGCTGGGGCAGAAGACAAGTTCTTCTGACTTTGAATACAGTGCCATATTGACTATACCCAAACCTTCTCATCATTTAACACAACAATTACTTAATCAAATACCTATTGCATCAAAGACCCCACGCTATCCTACGCAGCCAGAGCTGACATGTTCAAAGACCCCATGCTGTCCTACGCAGCCAGAGCTGACATGTTGTTGAGTTCTGACTATGGGCTGGGCACCATTTCAAGCCCTGAGCAAGAATGAATGAACTGAGGGGCACCTGGGTGGCACAGCGGTTAAAGCGTCTGCCTTCGGCTCAGGGCGTGATCCTGGCGTTACGGGATCGAGCCCCACATCAGGCTCCTCCGCTATGCGCCTGCTTCTTCCTCTCCCACTCCCCCTGCTTGTGTTCCCTCTCTCGCTGGCTGTCTCTCTCTGTCAAATAAATAAATAAAATCTTAAAAAAAAAAAAAAAAGAATGAACGAACTGAATCCACAGAACAAACCTATAAGGTAAATACTAATGCTATCCCATGTTTATGAGATAACTAAGGCACAGAGAGGACAAGCAACCCGCCCAAGAGCACACAGCTAATAACTGAGAGGATGAGGATTAGAGCCCGGGTGCTCAGCTCAAAAACCCGAGCTTTTTGAACACCAGGCAATACTCTATAGGCCATTCGTATTTGCTGAATACCCAGGACCTGAGGTCCTACATATACTGCCTCATTTAATCCTCCAGAGGAAATGGGCTCAGAGCTTGAGTAACTTACCCAAGGTCACATGAGGCAGTAAATAAATTAGTTGAAAGGGTATCATCTAGGACTTGTCATAATATAAGCGGCAGAAAACCCAACAGTAACAGACTTACACACACAAGAAGGAATGTAATGGCTCAAATAACTGGAAAGTCCAGGAATAGAACCAGGTTTAGGTACAGTTTGATTCCAGAGTCCAAATGATGTCACCCGGACCTGATTTTCTCTACTTCAGGATCCTCCGCGTTGATTCCATTCTCTGGGCCCACACAGGACTTCACGAGAAGTCCCACTCAATCAGAAAACAATCTACTCCCCAGTAGCTGAAAACCAAGAGGTTTTTTTTTTTTTTTTTTTTTTTGTAAGATTTTATTTATTTATTTGACAGAGAGCACAAGCAGGGGGAGCAGCAGAGGGAGAAGGAGAAGCAGACTCCACACTGAGCAGGAATCCTGACTTGGGGCTCGATCCCAGGACTTCAGATCATGACCTGAGTGGAAATCAAGAGTCCGACGTTTAACTGACTGAGCCACCCAGGCCCCTCTCTTCTTTCCTTCTCATAGCTACCTACTGTGTCCTCACTGCCCACACAGGGAAGCCAAATCTCAGAGAGATGTAGTGACTTGCCCCTTGTCATGGGACCAAACCTGGGCCTGTCGGCCCTCAGAACCCTCCTTCAGGCTTTCCCTGTGTGGCTCCCATCTGAGGAAAGGAAGACTGCCTTTCTAGGCTCCCAGCTCAGCTCACCACCAGCTGGGTTTGGCCAATAGGAGTCACCAATGGGAGACTTGAGGGTGGAAATAAGGAAGAAGCCAGGGGATCTCTCACCCCCTCTTTGTCCTTACCTGAGACAGCATCCCTGGCAGCTGCTGAACCCCCTCTGGGCCTCTGGCTCCCACTAGACAGGCCACTGTGATTCCGGCTCCTACAGACCACTGTCCTGGGCTATGGTAATGAGAGTGACCAACTGTGTAGGTTTGTCCGGGGCTGAAGGTTTTCTTGGACACACGGCTTTCAGTGCTAAAACAAAGTTCTGGGCAAACCCAACAGCTGGTCACCCTTGTGGTAACACCACCTCCTCCTTCTGCCTTCTCAGCCTGAGTTGGAGTGTGTGAGTCTCTGACTCTGCCCCGGGTGGCTTCTCAGCCTCCATCACCTGTTCTACCCATTCCCTTCATTGAATTCCTTCTGTTCGTCTTATTCTCGGATGTAGAAGAGGTTTTTATTCTTTTGCATGTAGCTGTCCAATTTTCCCAGCACCATTTATTGAAGAGACTGTCTTTTTTCCACCAGATGTTTCTTCCTGCTTTATCAAAGATTAGTTGCCCAAAGAGCCGAGGGTCCATTTCTAGGCTCTCTATTCTGTTCCATTGGTCTATGTGTCTGTTTTTGTGCCAGTACCATGCTGTCTTTGTGATCACAGCTTTGTAGTACAGCTCGAAATCCGGCATTGTGATGCCCCCAGCTTTGTTTTTCCTTTTCAACAGTTCCTTGGCAATTCGGGGCCTTTTCTGGTTCCATACAAATTTAAGGACTATTTGTTCCAGTTCTTTGAAAAATGTCATTGGTATTTTGATCGGGATAGCATTGAAAGTGTAGATTGCTCTGGGTAGCATGGACATTTTAACTATGTTAATTCTTCCGATCCATGAGCATGGAATATTTTTCCATCTTTTTATGTCTTCCTCAATGTCTTTCAAGAGTGATTTATAGTTTCTAGAATATAGGTCCCTTACGTCTCTAGTTAATTCCAAGGTAACGTATGGTTTTTGGTGCTATTGTAAATTGGATGGATTCCCTAATTTCTCTTTCTTCAGTCTCATTATTCGTGTATAGAAATGCAACTGATTTCTGAGCATTGATTTTGTATCCCACCACATTCCTGAAGTGCTCTTTAACTTCTAATAGTTTGGGAGTGGATTCTTTTGGGTTTTCCATATAGAGTATCATGTCATCTGCAAAGAGAGACATTTTGACTTCTTCTTTGCCGATTTGGATACCTTTTATCCCTTTTTGTTGTCTGATTGCTGTTGCAAGGACTTCTAGTACTATGTTGAATAATAGTGGTGAGAGTGGGCATCCTTGTCATGTTCCTGATCTTAAGGGAAAGGCTTCCAGCTTTTCCCCATTGAGAATAATATTTGCTGTAGGCTTTTCATAGATGGCTTTTATGAGATTGAGAAATGTACCCTCTATTCCTACACTCTGAAGGGTTTTAATCAGGAAAGGATGCTGTATTTTGTCAAATGCTTTTTCAGCATCGATTGAGAAGATCATATGGTTCCTGAGTCTTTTCTTGTTGATATGATGTATCACGCTGATCGATTTGCGAATGTTGAACCACGCTTGCATCCCAGGTATGAATCCCACTTGGTCATGATGGATAATCCTTTTACTGTACTGTTGGATTCTATTAGCCAGGATCTTGTTGAGGATTTTGGCGTCCATATTCATTAGGGAAATCGGTCTGTAATTCTCCTTTTTGATGGGGTCTTTGCCTGGTTTGGGGATCAAGGTAATACTGGCCTCATAGAATGAGTTTGGTAGCTTTCCTTCTGTTTCTATTTTTTGAAATAGCTTTAGGAGAATAGGTATTATTTCTTCTTTGAATGTTTGGTAGAATTCTCCAGGAAAACCATCCGGGCCTGGAGTTTTGTTATTTGGAAGGTTGTAACTTGACCACTCTCTCACACCATACACAAAAATAAACTCCAAATGGATGAAAGACCTCGATGTGAGACAGGAATCCATCAAAATTCTAGAGGAGAACATAGGCAGCAACCTCTACGACATCGGCCAAAGCAACCTTTTTCATGACACATCTCCAAAGGCAAGAGAAATAAAAGGTAAAATGAACTTATGAGACTTCATCAAGATAAAAGGCTTCTGCACAGCCAAGGAAACAGTCAAAAAACTAAGAGGCAGCCCACGGAATGGGAGAAGATATTTGCAAATGACACTACACATAAAAGACTGGTATTCAAGATCTACAAAGAACTTCTAAAACTCAATACACGAGAAACAAATAAACAAATAAAAAAATGGGCAGAAGATATGAACAGACACTTTTCCAATGAAGACATACAAATGGCTAACAGACACATGAAAAAATGTTCAAAATCATTAGCCATCAAGGAAATTCAAATCAAAACCACACTGAGATACCACCTTACGCCAGTTAGAATGGCAAAAATAGACAAGGCAAGAAACAACAATTGTTGGAGAGGATGTGGAGAAAGGGGATCCTCTACATTGTTGGTGGGAATGCAAGTTGGTACAGCCACTCTGGAAAACAGTGTGGAGGTCCCTTAAAAAGTTAAAAATTGAGCTACCCTATGATCCAGCCATTGCACTACTGGGTGTTTACCCCAAAGATACAGACGTAGTGAAGAGAAGGGCCATATGCACTTCAATGTTCATAGCAGCATTGTCCACAATAGCTAAATCGTGGAAGGAGCCGAGATGCCCTTCAACAGATGACTGGATTAAGAAGTTGTGGTCCATATATACAATGGAATATTACTCAGCTATCAGAACGAATTCTCAACCTTTGCTGCAACATGGACGGCACTAGAGGAGATAATGCTAAGTGAAATAAGTCAAGCAGAGAAAGACAATTATACGATTTCTCTCATCTATGGAACATAAGAACTAGGATGATTGGTAGGGGAAGAAAGAGATAAAGAAAGGGGGGGTAATCAGAAGCGGGAATGAAACATGAGAGACTATGGACTCTGAGAGACAAACTGAGGGCCTCAGAGGGGAGGGGGGTGGGGGAATGGGATAGACCCGTGATGGGTAGTAAGGAGGGCATGTATTGCATGGTGCACTGGGTGTTATACGCAACTAATGAATCATTGAGCCTTGCATCGGAAACCGGGGATGTACTGTATGGTGACTAACATAATATAGTAAAAAAAATTAAAAAAAAAAAAAAGAAGAGGTTTTTATACTGGTATCTCCTCGCTCTTCTTTGCTTTTCCTACTTCATCAGGGGAGGGAGGCTGTGAGTCTGGTACAGTTTCCCAGCTAGCGAGGGGCCGGGGTGATATTTTTACCAAAGGCCGTGATCTACATTGAGCTCAATCAGAGGAACCATGCACCGTCGCTTCAGGAAAGATGGCTCGCCACACCTGTCTGCCTCCGCCTATGTAATTTCACCATCAGGAAGTATAATTTTATTTTACCTTTGCCTTGTAGGATTGAGTCATGGTAACAAACTTACAAATGTGTTATTTTTAGCTCCAGCAAGTAACACACCGCTTCTGTCTGCTCTTCTGAGGTGGATTAGGAAAGAAAGAGGAGGAGGTTACTGCTCAGTGCTTGGGAGCTCTGCTGCCAGAAGCTTCTCTTCCAAAAAGAAGCAGTGATTACACTTATGGTAATGGCAGAGGCCACCCAGAGGCAGGCTGGGAGCTCTGGTTATTGATTATGAGTATATGATTCTGTATATCTCCCATCTGACCAAAGAAATGGCCCCCACCAGGGAACACAACTGTGCAATTCACATTACATGGGTAACTATTGCTATAGTAACAAGCAACCAGGATTTTTTTTTCTTTTTTTACTTTACATTCCTTTCTAGGACAAAGATGCATCCTATATTTGAGAGAAAAAAATTCATAAGCAGGAAATATGGTCTTAGATATTTGGATGTAACATAGGCTCGTACATTACATACAATACATTACAAAATAGTGATGTGGGACATTTGTCGATTAGTTCAAAGTAAGATTGGCTAATTGTGAATTCCATATACTTCAAGGCAAAAGAATGTCCTATAGAGGCATGTTTTAGATTAATCTCATTAATATTTCATTTTCCTGCAGATGTTAAATTCCAGAATAGTTCATGCTAAGTTATAAGTCACCAAATTGAATCCAACTGTTCCTAAAAGCAAAAGGTCTGGGGTGCCCATGTTCACGATAACCTGCCTCTAGATTTTTATCTCAGACATGCCATGGAACAGCCTGAATTTAGCCGAGTTCAGCAAAAAATGGTTTCATTTTCCTTCCCACTCACTGTACCCAAAGGAGCTATGGGATGGCTCCATTTCTCGCTTAAAGACACCTCTTGCCAGAGCCATAGCTTTTCTGGCATTTTCAGCTATAAAAGGCCCAGTCTGGTTCAGCTGATTCAAAACTTCAGTCCAACTTAACCCTCAGCTCCTCCGGGCCCAGACCCAGCCAGGCCTCTACCTGAGGAGCAGGAATGAAGACAGCACGTGGTCTGCTCCCCAACTTCTGCCAGGAGTCCCTCTGGGAGCCTAGTGTGATTCCAGTCCTGCAGAGTCCTGCACCGTTCTCTGACCTGAGAGAGCTGCTCTTGCCTCTTCCTGCCCGGGCGGCTCACACCTGGGGCTCTTAGGGCAGCTCTCTTCACCTGGTGACCTGGGACCTTGAGAGGCTACCAGCAGGATGGCCCAAGACTAGCTGCTTTCTGCAGCGTCCACATGGTTCCTGCTCGCCTGCCACCAGTGGGGGCGATTCCCACTGCCCTGTCACCACTCCGATTCCTTGCGTCTGATCCAAGAAGCACGGAGGATAGATCAGCACAAGGTGAAATGTTGGTTCTGTGCCCCAGGCCCAACTCTGAGCAGTTGGTTTAGAGTCCTGTGGCTTGGGAGTGGACGCTGGAGGCAGCCCTTTCATAATCCCAGGGGGCAAGCTCTAGGCTGACAACTCTCCCATCTACGACTCTTCAAATCTCTCGAGATTTCTGTTTAAATCGATGGCTGGGCTGATGTAGCCGGCCTGGGTTTGCTGCTGTTTAATGGATTATGTCCTGCTGTGCCTGGCTAATTACTGCTTTCACCCTTCGGGCTCGAAATGAAATTCAAAGACAGTCAGACGAGTGTGCCATTCAACATCCTGTTGGATAAATCACGAACCTCTGTGGTATGCTTTTCTTCTTTCAGGGAATATACTATATCCTTAGCAATTGAAAGTATCCTGGAAGACGGGTTTCCTCAAACTGATACAAATGAATCTGGAAAACCTGATGCAATGGGTAATTTTCTAGAAATATATTATGTGCCAAAACTAACGCCATAAGAAACAAAAAAACTTAAACACACGATTCATATAAATGAAAGAGAGGAAGTTGTGAAATCGCTGCTTCCACATATACGCCAGGCTTGGATGGTTCCAACCGGGGGGGGGGGGGGGGGGGTTGCTGTAACATTTCTTATCTGTGTGTTTTGCACCCTCTCCTTTTTCTCTTGGTTGGTTTAGCCAATGGTTTATATAATTTACTGTTTTCTTTCCCTCCCTCCCCCGAAAAGAGCAGCTTTGAATTAGTGTACTGGACCTGCTGTTTTTCTGTTTTCTAACTCCTATATTTTTGCTTTTACTTTAAAAGATACTTTCCTTCCGGGTTTGCTATCTTACTTTGCTTTTCTTTGGTCAACTCTTTTTGTCAGGTGCCCAATTTCTTTCTTTCTGTTCTTTCACTTGTATTAATATAAATACACAAGCCAATACATTTTCCTCTGATCACTTATTTAAATATATTCTTCAGGTCCGATATACCTATAGTGGTTTCATTGTAATTGTTTTTCTAGGTACTCTGCAATTTTTGTTTTCCAAATTGAAAGGTCCTTTTTAAAGCTTTTGCCATTCATTTGATTTTATTGCCTCTTGCTAGAAAAATGATATTTCTGTTTTGGAATTTTCCAATTTTTAAAAGATTGTCTAATATATTTTAATTTCTGGGTCCCTATCATGGACACTTAAAAAAAAGGGTACAGTTCTTTTTAATATATCAATTATATCTTTCTATTAATTGTGTTATTTGATTAAATATTAATAAATAATTGTTCATCGTGTTATTAGTTCTTCCCTATATTTTTTGTTTCCTTGATCTGCCATAGGCAAAGGGAGGTGACTTAAAGTCCCCTGACACTACTGTATTTCTATTATGTCTCGTATCTCTATAAATTCTGCCTTGTGGATGTCACTGCTCTGTTAACTCCATCTTCCCTGTGGATTTCACATTTGAGCACGGACTCACTGAATGCTCTTTGAGCTCAACTCCAGTCTGTCCCATACGAGGATTGTGACCAGAGATGTCTTCTTCCTCTCTTCTTGCATCCCTCACCTTCTCTCCCCATTTTAGTTATTGATATTATCTTGCCCAGCATTTATCGTTGTGCTGTTTATACTTCACACTTCAGTTACTTGATTTGGTATCTTTTTGGTTTTGTGTTCTCCTCACATGTATTTGTCCATCTAAAATTACTCAATTTTCTGAATCAATTTGTTTTAAATACCTTCCATTTATTTTAAGTACTCCTTGCATAGAATAGAAAATTAGATATTGCTTTGTGGCTCCCTCTGAGAATCTGTTTGTTTTCATGAGTGAGTGAGGCTTTTTTTTTTTTTACATAGAGATATGACAGCTATGTATTGTCTCAGTTCTGTCATTTTTTTGTTTATTTATACAGTTTTATCAAAGTATTTCATTATGTACTCTATTTGCTTAGCTTAGACTTAATGTTAAAAACAGTTCTGATATATTGAAAGACATATTTTGTTCCTAGTGATTTCATTTATTATTATAATTTTATATGCTATCTTTAGCTTTATATAATTTCTATTACTGTAAGCAATATTTTCTTTCTCCCTTCTCTTCGTCCCTTCCCTCCTCCAATCTATTTTAGCTAATTATATAATCTTTCTTAATGTTTAATTTTGTACTGTTAAATATGCTCACACTTCTATTATTCGATTTGACAACTTTAAAAGATACACTTTGGGTGAGGATGAGACTATTTGCATAACCCTGAAGTGTCTCCTCTACAGATTGCTTATTAGTGGCAAGGGAGAATAAACAAAACAAAACAGCGATTAAATGGTGGAGGAAATGAACATCTTGACCAGATGATCAAAATTAACATCACGACTGAGGGCCAGGTAAGCCTCACACACCTCTAGACCTGACGTCCTGAAAACACAACATGGTCTTTGTAGCATTCCGGCTGGAAATGCATAACCTAGATCCAAGGGTGAGGAAACATTAGACAAACACAGAAAGGAATGCTCTGCTATAAAAAGAAATAGAAGAAGGAAAAAAGGGTGGTGGAGGGAGACTGCATTCTTGATAAATGCCAATGTCATATAAGACAAAGGCTATGGAAATGTTCCAGATTAAAGGAGGCTAAAGAGCCTGACAGTCAAATGTACTACCTGACCCTTACCTACTTCTCATATTAGAGGGGGAAGTACGCTGTAATGTTTTAGGTTCACTGACAAAGCCTGAATATAGATGGTAGATTGGGTAATAAATATTGTATCAACATAGGTCCATGTAGTTGATAATTGTAACTATGCAAGAGAATATCCCTATTTTTAGGAAATATACATTTACTTATTTAGGGATAAAGGGCCACTACGTGTGTGTGTGCATCAGATAGATAGATAGATAGATAGATAGATAGATAGATAGACAGATAGACAGACATATGAAAGAGACACACAGAGAGAAAACTAATGATAAAGCAAGTGGAGTAGGTGTTTACAACTGGTAAATCTAGGTAAGGGTGTACTTTGCACTATTTTTATTTTTGCAATTTTCTATAAATTTGAAGTTATTTCCAAATCAAGTTTTAAAAAAAGATAACCTTTGAATCTCCACTGTAGGTGGGACAGAACTTCGTTCACCTGCCTTCCTCTGTTGCTCTTTCCTTCCATCTTATTTCTACACGGTAAATAATATTTACACGCTGTTCTGACATTCTGATTCTCATGTTTGCTTTAGACTGAGTATGATAACTGAATATTGTCAGTGCTCACTGCCGAACATTTCACTATGGTTTTCTCAGGCATTTCTTGGTTAGTTGACATTTCTTCCAAGTAAATTCTCTTACAAAGGGTTCATGGGAACAATATCTCTGAGTCCTTGCATTAAAAAACTGTTTTTCTGTAGCCTTTATACTTGAAGGGCATTTGGTCAAAGATAAAATCCTTGATGCACACTTTGTAGAAATAGCTCTATTGTCCCCTGACACTAAATGCATCTATGGAGAAACCAGCTGATTTTCTTTGTCCTCTTAAGAAAAGATGATCTTGGGGCGCCTGGGTGGCTCAGTCAGTTAAGTGACTGACTCTTAATTTCAGTTCAGGTCGAGTGTGATCTTATGGGTCATGAGATCGAGCCTCTCATGGGCTCTGTGGTTGGCAGGGAGTCTGCTTGAAGAATCTCTCCCTCTGCCCGCCCCCCCACTAAAATAAATAAATAAATAAATAAAAAGAAGAAGAAGAAGAAAACATGGTGTTCTTTACTTGGCTGACCAAAGGCTTTTTGTTGTTAATTTTTTTTTTTAAGATTTTATTTATTTATTTATTTATTTATTTATTTATTTGAGAGAGTTTGCATGCAAGTGGGGTAAGGGGCAGAGGGGAAGGGAGAGGAACAAGCAGACTCCCAACGTGGGGCTCAATCTCATGACCCTGAGATCATGATCTGAGCCGAAATCAACAGTTAGCTGCTTAACTGACTGAGTCACCCAAGTGCCCCTGTTATTCTTACTTTAAGTTGAATTACTTTACTAAGACATATCTTTGTGTTGACTGAGCTGGGCCAACTTTCTCTGGAACACAGCATACCATTTCAGCATACAGGTTTTAAATCTTTCATTTCAGGAAAATTCCATTGAATTATATCTTTGTATATTTATTGTAGTCCACTGTTTTTTCTTTGAAGATGTCAAATATGTGCATATTGGATGTGGTTTGTCTTTCTTTCTATCTCATAGGATGGGAGAGAGGCACTTTTCCTGGCTGGCTGCTGGGGCTCCTAACTTCATATAGTTGTTCAAGTGGAAGTTATTTGCATCAGGGTCTATCTGATAAACAGGACTATACCATCCTGCCAGAATTGGGCCTCAGTTCTCCAAAAATGTGTCCCTCTCTTCTGTTAGCAAAAAAAGCAGCTGTCTCTCAGCTAGCAAGGGGACAGCATGAGAAGGGCTCACTTCTTGTTCATTTCTAGCATTCCAGGGCTCACTGTTGCCATATCTGTCAGCATAGCAAAATGATTCAACAAGAGTTACAAACATAATTTTGTGGTTAGTATTTGTGGATGAGTACCATGTTATTTCTCCATCCAATTTATGCTAATTACAGTGTAAAAAGAGCAATCTGGACCCCTGTTCTCCTTTGCTAACTCTTGGAACTTCAGTTTTACCATCTGTAAAATGAGGTCAATAAAATGTGCCTTACAGGATTCTTACAAGGATTGGCAATAGAATATGTAACCTTCACATATGGCTTGTTGCATACAGTAGATGCTTGACAACTGGCTAGCTATTGATTTTTTTTAAACATTTATTTATTTATTTCAGAGAGAGAGGGAGAGAGAGAACATGAAGCAGGGGGAGGGGCATAGGGAGAGGGAGAGGGAGAATCCTCAAGCAGACTCCTCACTGAGTGTGGAGCCCAAAGCAGGACTCCATTCCAGGACCCTGAGATCATGACCTGAGCCAAAATCAAAAGTTGGATGTTTCAACGACTGAGCCACCCACCCGCCCCATGATCTGTATATCACCTTATCCTTTTACTTCACTCTTTTATATTTGGAGAGGAGCAATCTCAATGAAATAGCAAAAATTACTTTTGGAAATTTAGTATATTCTACATTTGGTAAAATTATAGAAAAGCAGTTTAAAACAAAATTGCTCATTTGATTTTACCTCAATTTAGAAAATCCAAGTTTTAGTGCACCTTGCTTTCCAATTTTAGACAAAGTTTAAAAAACAAAATAGGAAAAAGATCTTATTTATTTTTATTAATGTGATAGTAAAACATTAATTTATCTGTTCAAAAAAAGATAATTTGAAAAGTAGTTTGAAAAATCACTTAGGGGCGCCTGGATGGCTCAGTTGGTTAAGCGTCTGCCTTTGGCTCAGGTCATGATCCCAGGGTCTGGGACTGAGCCCCGCATTGGGCTCTCCGCTCAGCAGGAAGCCTGCTTCTCCCTCTCCCTCTGCCTGCTGCTCCCCCTGCTTGTGTTCTCCCTATCTCCATCAAATAGGTAAATAAAATCTAAAAAAAAAAAAAGAAAGAAAAGAAAAATCGCATAAATGTTGAGCAATAAGATATAGTTAAACAAGATAGAGTTAAATAAAACAGGCTTTGCAGTCAAAAATGCCAGGCGTGACTCTCAAATGCATCATTTATAAGCCATGTGATTTGGGGTGAAGCTACAACTCTTTTTTTCTCATTTGTAAAATGGGACTTATTTATTTGTATTTCATAGGATATTAGGATTAAATGAAGTGAGAGATTTATAAAAGTGCTACCCATTTTTAATTATTAACTGCTGTGTGTCCCAGCGTATTGATATTATAAAAATAACTCCGTGCTTCAATATTCATGTTTGTGAGTCTGCATTCCTGTAGTTTCCATATTCAATGGGGGTCAGAGTAGCAATGATTATCTTTGCCTGGGTGTTATCTAAGGACCTGGGACCTAAAAGAGAGACAGAGATAACCTACATCAGCATACCTGTCAATAATTTCTCTGAAGTCTATTAATGTTCCTTTTGCATGACGACTTTCAGACCAGACATCCTGAGATCAGGTCAGCCGCACGAGGTCCTCGTAAGGAAATGACACAAAGCACTAAGAACAAGACTCATTCTCTGCACTCATTTCGGGGGCAAGCAGTCAAACCCCTCCTGTTTCAGCGGGAGAAAGGTCTTCATAAATTTGACATTTCTTAACGCTTCTAACAGCCACTGATCCGTAGTTCCCACATTCAGCCAGTGGTGTCTCACCCACAAGCGCTGGGAGTGAAAGACCTTTCTTTTACAGTTTCCGTAGGTGGGAAATTCTTAAAAGCTCTGCGAAACCATTGTCTCCATAGGATTCCAGGTGCAGACCCTTATTGTTGTGATCTCCTAATGATGCAGCAATCAGAGGATAAATTCATAAAAAGGCCTCGGCAAGTGGCTCAGGCTTTCTCCACACTGCATTCAAGGGACATGCAAGCTATATGGGGCCACCATTTTTGCTGTCTTGTCGGTGACTTCTAGACAGGCGCCCCGCCGTCCCTCTCCCTTGTGAGGGTAGCCATAGGGCATTCATGGTGAAGCTACCTCGTAAATAAGCAATCACTTTGTTCTCCTTGGGGCCTCCTTTATTTTGATAATTTTTTCTACAGCAGACTTTCTGAATGTCTATAACTCACAATAGAAAGGAAAATCTGTGGAGCTGAAATCATTGTCCTGAGGACAATTTTCGGCATGTCAGGTACTTCCTGACTTTCAAGTCTGGGCTGGTTCATTTTGGTGACTACACATTCGCCTGATAAATCTCCTGTTTCCTATCACTTAGGCTTCAATTTACAGCATGGGAACCATGTTTAGCAACAATCTGTCCAGTGGATTTAAGATATAACCTGCCAACAGCACAAGAAAAATACTGTCTACAAAATGGAAGTCTACCCAAACAAAGAAGGGTTTGCTATTATCCAGGAATCAAGGGCATCTCTCCCCAACCCTTTCCCTCACCATAGTTCTTTGGTACGTTTAGAATTTGAGCTAACCATGTAAGTCACAGCACTTGTTTTGCATGACTGTGCTAGAAGTGTGAGATAAAAGCATTTGGATTGAATAAAAGTAGAGAATATATAAAATAATTACTTGTTGTATTAGCAAATAAATTATTGGCTATAAATCCAATTTCTCCCTGCAGAAGGCCTTTAATGGTAAGATGCTGGAAGACTGCACACATGTTTGAGTGATTATCTATGTGGTTACTTTGGAAACATGAGGAGGTGACTTCACAAATGTGCCTTTATAATGAATAACCAGAGCATCCATCAAAACAAAGGCCAGTGTCCAGAATTGTATGGGCCATGTCAGTAGATGACACAGATAATGAAAAGACCACATGTAGGCACTGCTAGGGCCAAACAGGGCTTACTTATCAGAGGACACTGAAGAAGTCAGCACAGTTAGGACACACAGCGGCGGGACCACTATGGATGGCTGCCCAGACCGTGCGCTGCCCAACACCAGAGGTACATTCAGTTCCAATTCACTGGGACTAGGACCCTCTGGCACCCTGCTGGGTAGGGAGAACAGCACTATCCTAGACAGATACAGCCTCTGGATCCATTCCCAATACCTAATTATAGATTTCAAAGTTGCAGATGATGCTGTTCATGTGAGTGACTTCTTAGAAAGTCACTACCTCTGTTTAGGCCCAACTTTATATACATCAGTCTAGTATATTTCTGCACAGAGCTTAGCAAAATACATTCCAGAGACCCCCCGCATCCAAGCCAGGCACACTTCGTCAATCTCAGTGTTATATAGCACACAGTTTACACCTTGCTCAGACCTGCACAAAAGCCTCATTCATCACCCCTGCTGTCTCCAGGCTGGTGTATCCTGATCTGGGCATGTTCTTAGGGCTGCAGACTGCGTTGTTTTCCTTACAAGCCCTTAGACCAGCTAAGTTTATTCTGACTCCTGAAAATTCAGGAGTATAAACTAATAAGGGATGCAAGGAGCAAATGGGGCCATGGGTTCCCACACTGGCCTGTGGAATAAGGGTACAGAGGAACGTGACTGTGAGGGAGGCTTCCCACTGAGATGATGCTACGCTCCTGGTCTTTGCATTAGCTAAAGAAAGTGGTCAGCTGTTGTCAGTTGATGACATAATATAGTAATTGTTGGCAGTGGGAACTGCCTGGCCTTTAGTGTCTTACAGAAGTAGGTTTAAATCCTGGTCCTACAAGCTTGGTTCCTACCATGTAGCAGATCGGCTGTTTGACCTCTCAGAGAATCTGTTCTTTCTACCCAAGACACTATAATAATACTTAACTCCCAGGATTAACAGTAGGATTAATGACATGTGTATGAAGCTCCTGGTGCGGTTCCTAGCATGTGGTAGGTGACCAAAAAATAGGACCTATTAATTTTATTACAAGAATGGACTATAAATCATGAAAACAACTGCACTAAGGGAATGAGAATGTGTAAGTATATGTGTGCGGCTATTACGTACCTTTTTATAGCAAGTTTGAAAAATGAGTTCCAACTGCACAATAGAATACATTCTCCCTTTAAAAAATAGAATATTACAGATAAAGTAATTACTTTGATCATTCTCTACTACCCCAAATTAATTCTGTTTTCCTTCTTACCTCAGTATCATGAGATTTTTTAAATTTAAACATACATGTATATAAAAGTATGTAAGTTCTTAAGTTTCTTTTTTTTTTTTTTTTTAAAGATTTTATTTATTTATTTGACAGAGAGAGACAGCCAGCGAGAGAGGGAACACAAGCAGGGGGAGTGGGAGAGGAAGAAGCAGGCTCATAGCAGAGGAGCCTGACGTGGGGCTCGATCCCAGAACGCCGGGATCACGCCCTGAGCCGAAGGCAGATGCTTAACGACTGCGCCACCCAGGTGCCCCGAGTTCTTAAGTTTCTAAAAAACTTTGATATCAGTCATTAAATGGTATGATACCACATGTACCATAGTAGTAGTGTTTTTGTCTGTTTTATTCAGCATTGTTTTGAGATCAGACCATGTCATTACGCTTCCATCCAGTACATTCTTTTAAACTGCTTTATTGGGGCCCTCCAATTTGTGAATATACCACATTTTATTTATCTATTCTGGATGGGTACGTTTTCATTTTTAGATTGCTTCCAATGATTCACTATGAAAAATAATGTTATGAACAAACTTGGCACAAGTGTAAAATTTTGTCAAGGGACTATGCCAGAGGTAGAACTCCTGGGTATAAATATTTTTAATTTTACTGGCTATTGGCAAACTGCTCTCTAAAGTGATCACAGCAATTTACGTTTGTGCCTACAGTTTATAAGCGCTCCTGCTTCCCCAGATCCTCGCCAGCTTGCTCTTTCATTTTGTGGACAGTTTCTTTTGCTGTGTGCAAGCCCTTCGGTTTGATGTAGTCCCCCTTGTTTTGTTTTGCTTTCCTTGCCTTTGCTTTTGGTGTCAGATCCAATAAATCATTGCTAAGACCTCATCAATTTTTGATATTATCTAATGTCTAAATTTTTGCCAGACTTGTTAATGAGGAATAGGTTCTGGTACTTCTCCTTTTCCTATATGTTCTAGATAAGAATCCTTTGTTATTTAGGTTGCAAATCCACTCTCCTCGTCAGTCACTTATCTTTTAACTTTCCAATGAAGTGTTTGTGGATTAGAAGATTTTATAATCTGAGGTAGGCACATTTGCAAAATGTTTCTTAACTGTTTCTGTTTTTTGTGGATAATGAATACTTTCTTACTTGCCAATTATAAAGATATTTTGCATATTCTTTGAGTGGTTTTAATTTTGCTTTCCCTTTGGATCTATAACACAGTTAGATTCGCTTTTGGTAGGGATCACACTGATCTTTCCACGTATGAAGGAAGTTGTTGTGAAACTACCTGCTGAGTCGTCCATCCTTTCTCTCCTCCCATTCTTATATGCCAAGTATCCACATGCATCTGAATCTGTCCCTGGGCTCTCTGTTTTGGCTCATTAATCCATTTGTCTATTCCCGCATCAAAATCACATTATTTCTCTTAGCTTTGTAATAAACTTTGATATCTGACAGGGCAAGTACAGCTCATTTGAGTTCCTTTCAGAATGGTTTCATTTTTGCATATTTAGTATTCCATGCAAATTATAGATTCAGCTTGTCAACTTCCATGAAGAGTCTGATGGGGATATTGATTGGGACCGCATTTGCTTTACGTATTAATTGGGGAAAGAGAAACATCTTCATGATAATGTGTTTTCCGGTCAATGACCATGGTGTCTCACCATTTAATAAGGTCTTATTTACTGTCTGTCAATAGCATTTCATAACTTTCTCTATAAATGTATTCTACTTTTTTCTTTAAATTTACTCCATCACCTCCTTGTCTTTATTGCTATTGCAGTTGGGCTTTTTCTAACTGGAAATTACTCAGGTATATGGAAGCCATTGGTTTTTGACAGCTCATATCATCAGACTCACTTGCAGACTAATTCATGTCCTTCCAACAACTTACCATTCATTACCATGTGTTTTCCAGGTAAACAATTATATTATCTGTAAACAACCACAGTTTTCTTTACTTTTTAATGATTACACATCTTGTTTTTGACACAACTGGAATGTTAGCCACAACAGCCAGCATCCTCATCACACTCCTGGTTTTACTTGTGATGCTTATAATGTTTCACCATTAATTATAATCTTTGCTAGATATTTACAGTAAATAACTTTCATCAGGCTAAGGAAAGGTTTTCCTTATGAGGAAATAGGTTCCTCATATATACTTAGTTAACTATTAATTGTGTGTGTGTGTGTGTTTGTGTGTGTGTGAATCATGTATGAGTATTGGATTTTGAATTTCTGATTAGTTCTTAAAGTGCTTGCAGTTTGTTTCCTGGGTGTAATACTTTCCGTAACCTTTCCAGTGATAGTGTTAGATTCATTTTATGCATCCTGTTCTTAATGCTTTACTAGATCTGCTTTTTCAGGCTAACTTCCGTGTTTTGCCTCTCCTTTATTGGGTGGCTTTTCTCAGTCTCTCATTCTGACCTTTGAGCTTATCTCTCTACTATGATTCATGCAGATGGTCAACTGTCTCTGTATGTGATGCGCATTTAGAGGGAAAAGCAGAAACTCCTGTGGAGACCGGGCTCCACAAGGCTTTACACAAGTGAGGAGGAAGAGCAAGACACCCCTGGTGGGACATCTTGGCATCTGGTCTGGGCTTAAGAAATTCTCGTTCTCCACGTCATTTAGGGCTTGGCTTTCTGTCCCAAGGAAACAGATACTCCTGTCATAGCTTCCTAGCCCTAAAATAAAGTATATGTGCATGTGTGTGAGACAGAGAGACAGTTTCTGAGAGTTCATCAGCCACATTGTTTTAATACCATAACCCAAACAAGCACCATCTTGACTGCCCTTGGCTTCCTCCAACTTCTGGTTTCCACCACTTACTAGCCTGAAGCATATCTGGTATTCCTCTCACTCTCTGTGCTGTTCCTCTCCCTTGGACTTCTGCACAGGTTTGGGACTACTGTTTATATCTCTAAAATCAGAATCCATTTGTTTTAAGTAATTGAGGGATTTGTTGCAGCTTTTGAAAATTTTTCTTCTTTTATTAGGGTGACTGTGACTATGTATTTGTTTACATATATATTTAAGTAAAACAGAGAAGTATATATTAAGATAGATATTATACATACACATATACACACAAATATGTACGTATACAAGCTTTCATTTCTAGAGTTTATTGCGGCCTGTCAGAGTTCGGTGTGTGCTCAGCCTATTATTTTGAAATCAGAGCATCCTATCTTTAAGTCAGAAGTATTTGCCCACTGGGGACTTTTCTTAAACTTGAGCCTGATGTCTTGAGTTACTAAAAAATATTAATAAGTTGGAAAAACAGCATCAAATATGGTTTGATCTTATAATGGCCTCCCTTCTTATCTAAATACAGGTGGTAGAGGTTGACCAATATAATAGCTATTTGCAAATCACTGCATGGGGTCTCACGCCATTGATTACTTCTGTGAACATGAATAAATTATTCAATATCTCTGAGCCTCGGCTGGGTTTTTGTGAGGGCCAAGTGGAAAGTATATGTGAAAAGAGTTTTAACTGGTTAAACCCTGGGCATGGAAATGAGCATTGCTAGCATTACCCCATTATCTTGGATTTCTCATCTGTCCCACCTGAATTTTTTTAAGTTCACATGTTGTCAACACATTTTGACTACTTACACAGAAATACACTTGATGGAAATATTTCCACGTTATTCCAGAAATCTGATGACACAGCATTTCAAATACGTACTTCACATTGTCTGAGAGAAAGCACAGTGCTGTGGTTTTTAATATAGATTTTGAGAGTCAGGCAGATGTGAGCTCTACTTAACTTCCTTTCTTCCTGCGTCCTTTATTGAAACAGTCACAGCTCCATGGCACTTACATGCAACGCGTGGATTCCTTGACACTGTTCTTTCTGCAATAACTTCAACTAACGTGAAGGATTAGGAGAACATCTCTGTGTCTCATTAAAATCCTATGTGTGAAGAGATGGTGCAATTGATTAAGGATGACTCAAAGCAGGTTATTAGAATATCCTGACAGGAAGACTTTTCTGGATGGCCCTTGCACAACATGCCAATATGTTATGGAATCTATCATTCAGTCTTGTTAAATTGCTAGTGTCGCTTCACATCTCTCTATCCAGATTCACTGAGGATTTTGCCAGCTGAAAAAAGAATGTATCTTTGATCCTTGCTCTGTAAACACCAATTGTTTTTTGTGTGTTACTTTGTGGTACTAACAAGCAGAGACTTGATGTCTATTGAGGTCACGAGGCCAGGATATAATGAAGTCCACGTGGCAATATCATGTTGATCAACCACAAAAGCCTTTTCCAGGACAAGGAGATCTCAAACACACCGCCTTCCAATTGCTATCATTGTGGGGTGTTGTTTGTTTGTTATTTTGTTTTGTTTTGAATGTTGGTTTATTTGGCCACACTTTCTAGAAATTCCAAAAATACAATGTCAGGAAACAAGAATTTACTCTTTGCAAACAGCAAAATTGCTAGGATATTCTATAGATAGACTGGAGATAGGTGGTAGGACCAGGTAATCATTCAGGTTTCTGCCAGAACTGAAAAATCTATGATTCTACAACAAGCTAACATAAATCTCAGAAATAGGACATCCCTTTACTGAGTCGATGGTCATACCAGCAAGGAGGGAAAAGATGTTGTATATGACAGGACTTTTCTTAGTTACTCCTTGTAGTTTACAGACAACAAAGTTAGAAGGTGATTTGGCACTGAGCACTGAATAAATACAAATCAATTTATTGAAAACTTGCTTTTTTGGGTCATTTTTACTGCTCTTGTGTGTATGGATTTGAAATTTTTAAAAAAAGAAATTGCTCTTTGTTGTCTTCCTAACATATGAAGGTCATTTTCTGAATATTAGTGCCTATTATATTTGTTGAGGGCCATTGAATATAAGCAGACCCTAACAGAGAAATTTAGAGCACCAAAGAGCCCCTGAGTTACGGTATATCACCAGTGGCAAACTCATGACCTTCTGACCCTGTTAATGGAACTTGTCAATTAAAGCAAAACAAACAATATCTGTTATTAATCACCAGGCACCTAAGATCTTGAAATCTAGAGAACTGAGTTTCAATTAATGGAAATTAAGATATAATGACAAATGATCCACAAATCAGCCTGGAGCCTAAATGGTCTCTACCACTCACGGGAAAGCTGTGTGATTCCTTGAAATGGTGATGAGAACATGGGACTTGAGTAAGTCATACTACCCACTAGCTATATAACCTCCTCAAAGGAAACCCAGCTAAATCTGCTGAATTAAGACATTTCCTCTCCTAAGAGCTCCATGAGGATTCTTGTATCAGCTGAAAAATGGATGTGAAATCACTTTGTAATTGACAGTTAAAATTGCCTCATATTTATCTCACCATGAGCTTTGAGAGCAATTCAGGAAGTATACGCCTCTCCAATATCAGAGCATGTTGAATCACCGTTGGCACCCAGTGGAGCTGAACAGGCAGGCTTTGGCATGATGGGAATGTTGTCTGGGAACTGGAAGAATCCAGCACAGGTTACAGACCACAATGTTGCTTCGTCCCTCAGCAAAAAATGTTCACTGCCCCTCTACCACCATGGTGATGGGACTTCTATTTGTCTTGTTTCTACTATAACTTCACTCCTCACCAATAGTGCACCTTCTCATCTCTGGCTCTTTGATTCAAATTACTCATAGCTTCTTCCTACCTAGAAATTGATCTAAGCGTGAACCTACCCTATGCATCTTTTCAGCTTCTTCTACAACCAACGAAATGACTATTTTTTAGCTCACAAATAACGAAGAAAGAGAATGTATTAAATGCTTCATTTCCTCATTGCAGAAAACCATTTTCTGAACATAATATTCAGCAGGCTTTTAGCCTTGGATATGGATGCAGACAGAAAATTCATCTTGTGACAGTTACATAATGGTGCTTTGTTTCCTTATCTGCCATTAGTTGAACAACCCAGGACAGAGCTTGAAATTTTATTTTTGAAGGCATCTAACACTGCGAGAGGCAACCATCCAACTTCTTTGTCTTTACATTTCTGAGCCCCTTGACATTTCTCGAACACAGCAGCAACCCAGACACATAGAGTACTGCCTTCAAGAGGGACATGTTTGGGGCATGTTTAAAATCACAGGCAAGGGGCACCTGGGTGGCTCAGTCTGTTAAGCATCTGCCTTGGCTCAGATCATGATTCTAGCATCCTGGGGTCAAGCCCCACATCAGGCTCCTTACTAATCTTTAAAAAAAAAAAGATTTTATTTATTTATTTGAGAGAGAGCGAGAGAGTGAGAGAGAGCACAAGCAGGGTGAAGGGCAGAGGGAGAAGCAGACTCCCCACTGAGCAGGGAGCCCGATGTGGGTCCATCCCAGGACGCTGGGATCATTACCTGAACCAAAGGCAGATGCTTAACCAACTGAGCCACTCAGGCACCCAATAAATAAAATCTTAGAAAAAAAAATCACAGGCAAAACTTCATCTGTCACTGCAAATCATGGGCTCTTGGCAACCATGGTGAGATCTGAGCCTGGGTAAACTCATTCTAAGGCCACAATTAAATGCCAACCATCTCACATACCCTAAGAGGTTGTTATGTGCAACCCAAAAATCCTGGTGCTCAGATGCAAGGAGCATGGGTTCACTCAAGTATTTTTCTATTAATAAAGGTTGATAGTAAGTCTACAATTAGAGAGGATAACAGGAAATACCAGGACTCCTGATAACAAGAGTCCCACTGTGGGTCCCATAGAGTGGAACTCAAAGTCCACTCAGCACCCACAGCTGCTCTAGAGACCAAGCCAACTTGTCTCTGCCACAGCAGCTTCAGGGCACAGATCCTACTCCATGCTCTGCCATTGATACTTCCACCTACTTCATTCATGTCTCCTTTGATTCATTCATATCTTGACTGTGTTTTTCATTTGAGGCTGCTTCATAGGTCAGTGAAGAGTTTATGGGTAGGATCCATGGGATGGGTCATCAACACCTAGTCCAGTAGCTGGGGCTGGGGCAACATGGCAGTGGGAAGTGAGCTGTCTGATCGGGAGTCTAGGGCTGCTTTTTCTCAAGTGATCATGGCAATGTCCCTTAGAAATCGCCAAGCCCATGGCCTGGTCCACCCACCACCACCTCACTCCTGGACCACAGTGATGGTCTCTTGCTTCCACCCTCCTCGCCTCCAGCCCACTCCTCACATAGAAGGTGCTGCAACACATTTAGAACCCCACTCAAGCCGTGTCTTTCCTCTGCTGAAAATAGTCCATTCTGAATGGAACCTAAACATCCATGTCTACGAGACCCCACAGCCATCCCTAGGATACTTCCTCACTCTGCCCTTCCCCCAACCTGCTCCAGCCATGCCAGCTACTTGTTGCTCCTCAGAAAGCCAAGCCCTCTCCCCTCTCAGGACCCTTCCCTCTCTTTCCCTGACATATTCCTCCCTCAGGCATCCAGGTGCTATCTCCCTAATTTCCCTCAGCACTTTTCTCAGAACTTTTATTTAAATTATGATTCTTCACCCCATCCCTATCTCCTTGAACTCCTTATACATATTGTATATCTATTTGGTTTATTGACTGCCTTCTCTACTAGAATTTAAACTCCATGATGGCAAGTAATTTATTGATTTGATTTACTCTCATATCCCAGTATCTACAACAACACTTGGCACATAGTATGTGCTCAATAAATATTTATCAAATAAATGTATAAGTGAATGAATTAAAAGACACCATGGGCATAAAAGGACTGTGACTGACATGTCAAGAACAAGACTACTGGAGGATATGGATGAGTAATTTTAATTGTAGTGATAAGTTCTAAGATTTGGGCAAACAAAGAGTCTACAATGTATACCTTGGGCTATTGGGAAAGGCCTGACTCTTTTTAAGCCCTGAAGTCTAGAAAAAAAGGCATTTTAGTTGGGAGCACGTACACAGATCAGAAGGGAAGAGAAAGCACAGTGTGTTTGGAGCAATTCCTGTTATCTGCAGATAACAGGAAACTTAAACTTGGATCAGCCCAAGCAATAAGGCAATGCACCATTCCACCTAGAAGGATGCTCATCAATAGGGCATACCCCAGGAGCAGGGCAGCAGAGGCTCCCACAATGCTTTCCTACAGATCTCATGGCTCTGCCCTCCTCCCTTTTATAGTTTCTTCCTCATACTTGTAGCAAGATGGCTGCACAGCTCTAGACATTATTTGCTGCCACAGCAATGCCCAGGAGCAGAAAGAAGCTGTCTTTCCTTTGGGTCTATACCTTAGACCAGGAAATATTTCCTAGAATATCATCAGCAAACTTCCTTTCACACCCCATTGGCCAAAACTGGGTCATTTAGCCTTTCCTAAATAATCGTTAGAAAAGATAATTCAGAACTATCATGAATGGCTTTGACAAATTACCCGGGGCAAAGATCTTTGGAGAGTTAATCACCATTACTCAGGTTTTGGGTGTAAAGGGAGGAAAGAAGTGGAAAGACAGCAAGGGTCAGAAAACTGGTCTTTTCCTGCTATGGAGTTTGAACTTCACCATGAAGGCTACTGGTAAACCAGGATCAGTTTTAAGCAACAAAGTGGTAGGATCAGTTTCCCAATGTATACAGATCACTAAATGGCATTGTGGAGAATGGGTTTGAGGAAGAACAATGAAAGGACAGGGGAGCAGCTGGGAACACCGTAGAAATCCCAGTGAGAATCAGAGTTCATGCGAAGGCAATGGCGCCAAGGACGGGTCAGGGAAACTTAAGGAGGTAACAGCATGCTGGGACCATTCCCCAGAATCTAGTGACCGCGTAGATGTTGTAGCTGAGGCAGAGGAAGATTTAAGGATGAGCCAAGGTTTCTGGCTTGAGCAACTGGGTGGAGGGTGAAAAAATTCACAGAAATAGGAAATAAAGGGGAAAGAGATTCGATGAGGACACAATGATTATTGGGTTTGATGTTCTCAGCTAGAGATGTGTAAAAGGTAGTTGCAGAGAAGCACTGGGAGTTCAGAAAGAGGTCTGAGGATGTGTTTATTTCCTGATCCTGGACAAGGTGATAGTCACAGTGCTGGGTGTGCAGATGGTACGCAACGCAACAGGAGAAGTCCTGCCCCTCAAGGAGCTGTCAACTTCATTGATCTATGTCAGAAAATAATAGATAAATTCCACAGGAGTGCTTAGAAGAAAAATCTCTTGGAGTTGTGGCAGCCAGCTAGTTTTAGTGGGAGTTTTAAGTGGCGTTTTGATCAGCGAAACAGAGAAAGGCTCTGTTAAGCAAGAGGACTGGCAGTAAGCCACACATGAATTAATAAGGACCCTAAAGTAGAGGCGCTAGAACCAGCAACGGAAAGGACTGGAGAGATGCCCATGACATTTTGATGAGAGGCGAAACATTTTTGCAACTACTTAGATATTAAGCAAGAAGGAGAACTTCAAGATATTGGATTTTATTTTAGTGACTGAAAGAACAAAAATTAAAAATCAGTGCAAGGAGTCGATCGTGTTGAGAGGAGCGAAAGAAAACGTCATTTTTAGATGTGTTGATACTGAGAAGGTGGGACATTCCGCAGACAGACTGGTAATGTAGGAGGAATATCAGAGCCAGAGATGGAGATCTGGGGACTCGTGTACACATCTGGTTGTGAAGCATGAGTCACCGAGACGACAAAGGTGCCCCCTGAAATTGTGCAGTGCTGTGGTGCACATTATAAGTGTTCAAGTTATAATTATTGAAGGATTTTTTTTTTTTCTCAAATGAACTTGAGCAAATGGTCAGTCAGGTAAAAATCAACCTGAACCTAATATCCTATGAATTTCCCCGACAATGTTTGTTAAAATATATAAGTTATTTATTTATTTATTTATTTGTTTGTTTATTTATGAAAGAGAAAGAGTGAATGCAAGTGAGGGGAGGGGCAGGGGGAGAGGAAGAGAGAGAATCCTAAGCAGGCTCCCTGCTCAACAGTGCAGAGCCCTGCTCGCTGCTCAATCTCATGACCCTGAGATCCTGACCTGACCCGAAATCAAGAGTCGGATATTTAACCAACTGAGCCACCCAAGCGCCCCTGAAGTCTTTTTTACATGCGAGAGACAAAATCAGGGACAGAGAATAGAGAAGAAAAGATACTATAAAAGTAAAAGAACCAGAAAAAAAATAGTTACGTCCACAACAGGACTATTAATATGCAAGAAAACATGAGTTGATATACATTGTATCAATCTTCCAGGAAATACAAAAACACTATTTTAATTCCATGCATATGGAGATTAAGCTGCATAAGAATCATCTCTGACAGGAAAAAAAAATCTGGAAACTCTGAGTATGCAGCTCTCTTGGTGCCGCAACTACCCAATGCCTTGTGCAATTATGTGCTTAATAAAAGCTTTTGACAATAACACTGGAGGGCAGGTGTCATGCCTGATCAACCCACTTAGTCCATAAGCAAGTAGATAACTCAATGCTTTAATGAGGAGGAAAGGAATAAGAAGATAAGAAAAGGTACGTGCTTAAGAGAATCAGGATTTAATTACTTGCTGCATATTTCTCATGTCTAATCCTGGGCACGTATACACACATATATATACACACATGAGTACACACAATAACATACTTCCTTGATTTAGTTTAACAGCTGAACATTCAGCTATGACTTATAAGGTAGCAGAGATTGTCCATGACTCTCAGAGGAAACTCCTTTTATAATGAGCAAAAGAAAATAAAATTTTTTCCTATAAACCATTACAGTAACAGAGACTAAAATCTATCAGAGAATTATATGAGGTAGAATCCTAAACAGTAATTCTTTTTTTTTTTTTTTTTTTGAGAGAGAGAGAGAGTGTGCGAGTCGGGAGTGGGGAGGGGTAGAGGGAGAGGGAGAGAGAGAAACCCAGGCAGGTTCCATGCTCTGTGTGGAGCCCAGCCCTTGGGCTTGATGTCATAACCCTGAGATCATGACCTGAGCTGAAATCAAGAGTTGGATGCTCAATTGACGGAGCTACCCAGGTGCCCCCTAATCAATAATTCTTATATTGACAATCCTAACCACCTTCAACAGAAAACTAGAAGGTATTGTGGCATGCTGTGTTCTTTATCAGACTAGACAAGTTTAACGTAAATAGCTGTATGTATCACAAATGCAAACAAACACATATTAAAATATTGAAGGTATTGCAAGATATATTGAAGTTAAATATATTGAAGAGAAAATAGTGATACAGATGTTGTAGTAAGTAATTAGTAGAAAACCTGATTTATATAGACTGTAGGTTCCATGAGGTCAGGAACCATGTCTGTTCACATAACATTTTATTAACGCTTTACACAGAACCTGGTATAAAACAAGCAATCAACAATACGTGGATTAATTTAGCAGTGATTGTCCTAGGAGCTATGGTAATACCAAGCAAAATACTGGGGGGGGGGTTGGTTAATTTTAAAACTTAAATGTGAGAATAAGACAAATGTACCACTCACATTGAGAAGTTTATTCATTCATTTATCACTCATTCGTACTTCCTTCTGAAAAGTATTTAAGAAGTCTTTAAAAAAACATAAAACAGGAAATTCATATACAAGTAGAAATCAGGATAAAAAAAGGAAATAGGACAATAGAAGAAAAGGTAGAGGATGGAGTGTGTATAAAAGCACACACCTGGAATCCTTCTGGCAATTGCCAAAATTGCAAATGGGATTCTGTCTTAAAGGACAAAGGCAAGAGAAATGTCCACATAGAGCCCACAGTGCCACGGTCATAAAACACAGTAGGTCACCATCTATCTTTTACTGACTCACTGGGCAAATACATTATTTACTACTTAATTTCCTGGGGAAAGACACGCACTACAAAAAATGCATTACAGAGACTACCGAAGTTATTTTCTTCCAAAGCAAAATGGTTAAATAAAATCCTGGTGCTTTCCTATTGGCTCCTGTTTGGTTCTCCAAATGAATAATGAGTGAATTTTTTAAAAGGAAGCTTAACTTCCTACAGCATTCAACAATTATAAGAGAGGAAAATGTGGAGGGGGCAATTCAGATATCTATGTGTTTACTTATATATAAAATTCATGCAGCAGAGAGAACCACTGGCATAACCAACATGTGTATTTCCTTGACCAATGTGCACTCATATTCTACACTGAAAAGTCATGTACAGGGTTCATAATGGTTTATGCAAATGATAACAACGAAGACCTGTGGCTTGAGATTTCATTACTTCCGCTGCCAGTTAGACTTGAATATGTGCACATCGTCAGCCCACAGAGTGGAGAAGAGGATGAGGGCAAGAGAGACTGAGTCACTTGAGCCTGGCAGAGGAAGTAAAATCATGGTCAGAGAGCTGAGGGGCAGGGGCACCAGGTGGCTCAGTTGGTTAAGTGTCTGCCTTCGGCTCAGGTCCTGATCTCAGGGTCCTGGGATCGAGCCCCACTTGGGCTCCTTGCTCGGCAGGGTGCCTGCTTTTCACTCTCCCTCTGTGCCTCCCCATGCACTCAAGCACACATGTGTTGTCTCTCTCAAGTAAATAAATAAAATATTTAAAGAGAAAGAGAGAAAGGTGAGGGCAAAGTTCCCTTCCAGAAGCAGCTTTGGGATTGTAGTCCACAGTCGTGAGCTGGCTCACACTACAGACAGTCCATCAGCCAGGGGACTAATGTGAGGAAATGCAAAACCAGGGACGGGTGTTTTATTTGCTCTGCAGGATGTCTGGATTCATATATCTGGCCACATTTCTGTGCTCAGAACGACAGCCAAACAAATTATTATAGGGCCAACTATAAAACTTGGGAGGTGAATTTAGCTACTGGAGATTTTAAAAAGGAAAAACAATGAATGGAATTCCCACTGTCTTGTCCTCTTTTTCTCCTTCTTCATTCAAATTTAGATCTATTGTTTCTTTACACATCATTTAAGATTTGCTCCAGCTTTGACTCCAAAAATCAACTATTTTATTTTATTATTATTTTTTTTAATTTTATTTTTAACTACATCCAAAGTGAGGCTTGAACGTAAAAGCCTGAGATCAAGAGTGGCCCACTCTAGCAACTGAGCCAGCCAGGTACCCCTTAACTCTCTATTTTAAGCAAAGAAGCATTCAAGGAATTTTCACACATTTCTTAGTCATTTCTTTCAGTTCTTTGAATCTTAATTTGAAGGTAACATCTAAAGCTCAAGTTTTAAGAACTTGTATGAACATAAGGTATGTCTCTATAATTTAACTGTCTGATACAAAAATAGTCCACGAGAAAAATTTACGTTTGTTTTTTTTGTTTGTTTTTTGTTTTTTGCTGTACACCTTGCTTTCATTTATTACGTGCTTAAATAGTGTCACAGACTATACTAACTATATTATATGGATTACTTCCTTTTTATCCCCACAAAAACCCCTAGGAGATGATTATTATTGTTCTACCCAGGTACACAGAGATGAGTAAACAGAGATGCTATATCAATCAATAACTTCCCCAAGTTTTTACATAAGGATATGTCATCAGAACCTGAACTCAGTCAGCCTGATTCCAGACCCATAGTCTTAACCACCAAGTTATAGTTCTGACATCGCATTTCAACCTCTCTAGAATACACAAAAAGCACAGCCCTGGAAGTGAAAGGAGCTTCCTTAATGCACAGACACAGTAAAGAGCAACCAACTTTGAATTAGGACTCAAGATCCATGGCTTCTCTTTATAATACCAGCTATGTGACCTTATTAAGTCAGCTCACCAGTTTGTCCCTCTGCTGAAAAAGGTCAGGGCTCAAAAAAACCTAGTTGAATCAAGCCGATGTTTAAGTCCTTTCAGGTTTCGACATTCTCTGTTTTCTACTAGATGCCCGTCATCACCTAGCATACCTTGGGTCAGAGATAGGAATGTGGTGTCCATCGAAGGACATGCAAGACAGGCTGGTGTGGCCTGGGCTGCAGCCAAAGAGCACTGGTGACAGCTGGAAACTAGTAAAGAGAAGGTGAGTAAAGACAAATCCATTTCCTGAAGCAAGGCCCAAACTTGGAATTCTATGGAGTGGGTATTACTTTTTAAGCATGGATTCATGTTACATCCTCAAGAAAAGCTTATTTATGGTGTTTCTTCAGTGCCTAAAATAGGACCTGATGCATAATGAAGGGTCAGTGACAACTTTTAAGCCAACAGCATGAAGGGACAAATCTACATGATTAGTCCATGTCCCCTAGAAAACAAGCTAATTGCCGAGTGACTCGTTCTCCATGTTGTTGTTTAGCTAAGTTTGGAGAAGAAGCTCCTCTAATGTGACTCACTTGTGACTTCTGGGGGAATAGCCAAACCTCATGCCTCTTTCTCCTGCAGAGTCTCTCCTTGCCCTTGTGCCATTGTCTCTGAGCGCCCTGGCAAAGAGCATTCTTTCCTTTCTCTCCACTTTCTCTCCAGGAGATGGTGTGTGTGTGTGTGTGTGTGAGAGAGAGAGAGAGAGAGAGAGAGAGGGAATATACATATATACACATATACCTATAATAAGATAATATCACCCTCCCCATCACATTGCTCTGTAAATGACATATCTAATAGCACAGACATTCAAACCATGGCATTTCTGCAGGAAGGCACCGTGAACTTAGCATTATGAGGAATAATAACGTCAGGAACAATGATCGCAGTGACCAGCAGGATTATTTTAACATACCACTTGGCAGATTTTCTGTCATTGTGTCCTTTGTGACATCTCACTTTTAATGCGGTTCACAAAGAATCAGTTTGCAGAACCAATTAAAAAAAATCAGTATTTTGCTGTGGCAAAACACTTATTTTCAAACAAGATTTCACCACCTTAATTATTCTCCGTAAAAAGAAAAGCACAGCATAGGTGAAGACACTGAGGCAGAGAGGGGTAATAGATTGAGGTCACACATTAAGTCAGGGGAAATGGCAAAAATAGAAAATAGAAACAGGGCTTTTCTGAGTCACAGCCCAGTGTTCCAGTCAATGACAGACCCAGAGCTGATATACAAGTTCACATTAGCTTACAAAATAACCGCAGGCACATTGCTCCTGAAACCAGGCCATGCACTCAGTGCATGCCCCGATGCGTGTGCAAATTAATTTTTGGCAGCAGGAGGTCCTGGTAAGTTTCAACTCCGGCATAGGAGTGATTAAAGCAGACAGACATATCAATTTTTTTTCAGGTGAGAAGCCAGAGCTCTAGGACAAGCCCTAATAATTGCTTGTTTTTTGAGTAACTTATAATGAGAGAAAAACCCACCGAACATTTTATTTGCAATATTTTTTGTGTAAGTCCCTCTCCTTCCAGAAACATCTCTGGTGCAGGTAGTACACACTCAGTCAGCCCTAGGACTATTTATCCAGCCTATGTAGGTGTACGTTAGATACAATGCCTCTTCTTAAACCATGTGGAAGAACGGCAAGAATTCTCAGCGTTGTTTGATGCCTCAAGCCAGAAAGAATGCCTCCTTCCTTAGATGAAGGAGTTTGGAAAATTTAGGGTTACACTTGAAAGCACAAAGGAAGCAAGTCAAATAACTATGCGTGAGCTCTTTGAAATTACTAGTGTTTTATTTTTATGATTGTTTTGTACCCCTTCCCAGAGAATCAACTATAGAGCCCCATAGCCTGATAAATATTAATTGCACTGAATGAAGGGAAATAAATATTGTCTGGATAGACCAATGGGTAGAGGTATTTTAGAGGTAGGGGCTAGGAATGAACTCTGTATCAAGTCTTAAACCCTAAAAATCCTGCACACCCCGTGAACGCCCGGTTATACCAGATTTTCGTAATAGCCACTTTATTAACTCAGTTATTTAGTTATTTATTTAACAAACACGTCCGAGCCCCTGTTCTGTGGTAGGAAAGGCAGAGGCCTGGAGATAAAAAAGTAAAATACACAGACTCCCCTTCGAAGAGCTCATGATCTAAATGGGGGAGGGAGGCTGAGTTAACAACTACCATCTCAAATGGGAAGAGTTCAACACAAGAGAAGCACAGCATGTTACAAGGACTTCGAGAAGGGAAAGCTGGTCATGATGAGGGTTAGGGAAGTGGGGAAAGGGGTTGGGAAGCAAGGTGCCACTTGACCTTGCTTTGAGTGAAAAATGGGAGGAACTGTTTAGGCTAAGAAAAGGAAAATATGCTGTTCAAGGCTCACTGGGAGATATCAAGCATCACGAGGAGGGAGAGAGCATAGAGCTTTGGGGGTTTAGGATGGACTGATTATAGGATGCCCGACTCCTGGCGGTGGGGGGGGGTGGCACTATTCACATTTTAGTCTATGTGAATGGCACTCTGTGGATTTGAATGACACATCGGCCTTTGTCATAAGCTGTGGCTTGAGAATTGGTGAGAAATAGGGCAAAAGGATAGGCACCTCACCTACTAAGACAAAAAGCAGGAAGAGAAGAAATCACATCAATCAGGTTTTTAAAAACATAATAGCTTTTTTTTTTCAAAGATTTTATCTATCTATCTATCTATCATCTATTTATTTATTTATTTATCAGAGAGAGAGAGAGCAAGCAAAGCAGGGGGAGCAGCAGGCAGAGGGAGAAGCAGACTCCCCACTGAGCAAGGAGACCAATACAGGACTTGATCCCAGGACCTGGGATCTTGACCTGAGCCGAAGGCAGACACTTAACCAACTGAGCCACCCAGGTGCCCCGACAGCCTTTATTTTTTAGGGCAGTTTTGGATTCATAGCAAAATTAAGTGGAAAGTACAAGAGTTCCACATACGCCCTCCCCACATACAGCCTCTTCTAACATCAACATCCCTCACCAGAGTGTTAACATTTGTTACAATCAACGAAGCAACACTGACACGTTATTATCACCCACATGCATGATCTACGTCAGGATTCACTCTCTGTGTCGTGCATTCTAAGGGTCTGGACAAGTGTATAATGACATGTGTCCACCATTACAGTATCATACACGACAGTTTCATTGCCCTAAAAATTCTCTGTGCTCCACTTACTCATCTCTCCCTCTGTCCCCAACCCCAGCCAACCACTGATTTTTTTTACAGGTCTTTTTCTAGAATGTCATATGGTTGTAATCATGCAGTAAGTAGCCTTTTCAGATTGGCTCCTTTTACTTTGGACTATGCATTTGTTTCCTCCTTGTCCTTTTGTGGCTTGATAGCCCATTTATTTTTGGCACTGAATAATATTCTATTGTCTGGATGTACCAAAGTTTATTTTTTTTTTCATTTGGAGAGAGCAGGAAAGTGAGGAAGTTGGTCCCCATCCCACGAAGTAGGAGAAACTAATTATAATTACAAATGTGTATCAAATCTGATAAGTGTACCTATTGTCTGCCACATCCAATTCTGCTATAAAACCAATGACCAAGGTAAAACCCTATGATCCACCTCTGGGCCCTTCTCCAGCTTGGCACAACACTCTTTGGATACCACCATTCCATCAGATAAAACGACAACTGATGTCTTAAGAAGCAATATTAGATTATGCCCATGAAAAGCTTGTGGGCACTGAGTTCTAGGAAACAGAGCTTCACAAATCAGCTTCACAAACACACCCTGGAAATATTCCCAACCATAATTACACTGACTTTTCCGACATATCACAATTAAAGGTAATTTTCAAATGTTATGTTGATCTGGGCAGGTGTGTGAGACCAGATCACGGGACCCGGTCATAGCAAGCAGCCCGGTATGGGAAACCTTTTCATCTCTGAGGGCCTGAGACTCTCCTGGGCCAGAGACACCAGGGCAGGCAGATGAGTGGCCCAGCAGAAGCAACAGCTGCCAGCTTGGTCCAGGAAGTCTTTTTGTCTCATCAGGTCTGACACCCTCCCTGTCCCCACTCTTCAGGGACACGAGAGCAGGAAGGGATCCTACCATGCCCTTCTCCCACTGAGAGACCCCTGGTGGCTCAGGCTGGGGAAATCCCTTCCACCCCCTTAGACAACACCAGCCAAGACCAGTGAGAGCCCCAGGGGCATCTGGTACACCAAACAAATAAAAATAACAACACAAAGGTGCTAAAAATTAAACTGCCATTGGAAAAAGTAGGCTAAAACCTGCTTGCTGAACCTAAGGGACCCAGAATGTCCTAACAAAACAAATAATATGCCTAAGGGACAATAGAAAATTGCCTGTCATATCAAGAACCAAGAAAATCACAACTTGAATGAGAAAAAGCAATCAACAAATACAACACCTACATAGATCAAATGCTGGGATTCTCCGGTAAGGATTTTAATACAATCATCATAAAAATGTTTCAGCAGTCAATTACAAATTCTCTTGAGATAAATGAGAAAAAAATCTTAGCAAAGAAATAGAAGTTATAAAAGAGAATCAAATGGAAATTATAGAACTGAAAAATATAGTAACAGAAATTTAAAAGAAAACACTTGCTTGATGGGCTCAATAGTAGAGTGAGGAGGACAGAGGTTAGAATCAGTGAACTTGAAGGCAGAACAAGAAAATTAACCCAATCTGAAAAAGAGAGAAAATAGACTTAAAAAAAAAAAAGGAAAATGAAAAACCAGAGATTTATGGACCTATGGGATAATAACAAAAGATCTGATAGTCATATCATCAGAGTCCTGGAGAAAGAGAAGGAGGGTAGAAAGAATATTTGAAAAAACAATGGCTGAAAACTTTAAATTTGGTAAAAGAAACAAACCTATACATTCAAGAACCTGAGTGAAACCCAAACAGGATAAACACAAAGAAATTCATACCAAGGGGGAGCCTGGGTGGCTTAGTCAGTTAAGCCTCCAACTCTTGATTTCAGCTCAGGTCATGATCTCAGGGTCTTGAGATCCAGCCCCACATCTGGCTCCATGCTGGGCATGAAGCCTGCTTGGGATTCTCTCTCTCCCTCTGCCCCTCCCCATTCCCACTCACATGTGCACGTGCGCTCTCTCTCTGAAAGAAAGAAAGAAAGAAAGAAAGAAAGAAAGAAAGAAAGAAAGAAAGAAGAAAGAAATTCATACCAAGACACATGATAATTAAATCTTTGAAAATGAAAAATAAAAATCTTGAGATAAAAATCTGGAGAGAATTTGGGGCACCTGGGTGGCTCAGTCAGTTGAGCATCTGCCTTTGGCTCAGGTTATGATCCCAATGTCCCAGGACTGAGCCCCACATTGGGCTCCCTGCTTAGTGGGGAGTCTGCTTCTCCCTCTCCCTATGCCCTTCTCCCCCCAACCACTTGTGTTCTCTCTTGCTTGCTCTCTCTCAAATAAATAAATAAAAATTAAAAAAAAAAAAGAAAAAGAAAATAGTTGTCTAATCTGTCACCAAAAACTGTATACCCTTTCCTTAATGCATAAATGAGCAGGAATCTCCTAAGGCGGGGTGGGGGGGGCGCCTGGGTGGCTCAGTCGTTAAGCGTCTGCCTTCGGCTCAGGGCGTGATCCTGGCGTTCAGGGATCGAGCCCCACATCAGGCTCCTCTGCTATGAGCCTGCTTCTTCCTCTCCCACTCCCCCTGCCTGTGTTCCCTCTCTCGCTGGCTGTCTCTCGCCCTGCCAAAAAAAAAAAAAAAAAAAAAAAAAAATCTCCTAAGGGAAGAACGACTTACCCCAGGGAAGAAATAGTGTCATAAATCCACAACAAAGTGGTTCAAAATGCTCTACCGCTACCAAAAAAGCCCCTTGAAATTAAACATCTTGAGGAGAAGAAAGGCAATTTGAGTGCTGTTCTGTTGAGATTAAATTGTTTTTACCATTGACTTTCAAATTTGAATTTTGCACATTAGTTTACATTTATTTGCAAGTTTCTCCTTAAGTTGTAGCTCATAATCACTGGCTCAAGTATAAAGGCATAACCTATGGGTTATTGGGTATTAGAGACCCACCTCACAAAATAACACCTGTTTGGGGATCAATAGTACAATACATGGTAAATAAACTGGCAGAAAGTCTTTTATTTCCTTAATCAAATCCATAAATAGTGTGTGGTGACATAGATATATGTAAACTGCTGTCCTATTTCTGCTCTGCCCAAAACTATGTGGCATTGAATGTGAAAAAAAAAACAATGTATCAATCAAGTCTCATATCTTTGGATCCATCAAAAATTGGGCCTTTGTTTATCTACATTCTTATCATCTTTAAAATAGGAGATGAGTTCACAGTAGAGCTTTCCTATTTAGCATCTACATGACAGTGTATCACTGTCTCAGAGCTGGACCAAAGCCAAGGCCATTTGGTTCAGTCTTCTAGTCCAGGCTTCAATTGTTTTGTGTTTGCAGTACACTTATGCGTTCTGAACATTTTGGCAGTAAGCTTAAAGAGATTAAAGGACTGATAGGAGTACGAAACAAATTAGCAATAATCGCAATGCAATCACTGTCTTACATAACAGAGCTTCACAGACTCTCTACCAGCATCCCTGGTTATCATGTGTGGTTGCCCGTCAGCACTGTCTGAATAGAAGCATTTACTGCTCTGACAATACCCATACCTTCTTAGAGACCCACAAAGCAAAGTTCTCTTATTTTCCCAGCAACATGTCATCTTTCTTTCTTTCTTTCTTTCTTCTCCCTTCCTTCCTTCCTTCCTTCCTTCCTTCCTTCCTTCCTTCCTTCCTTCCTTCCTTCCTTTTTCTTTCTTTTGCCTCTTATCTTTTTTTAAAGATTATTTTTAGAGAGAGGAGAGAGGGAGAGCACAAGTGGGAGGGGCAGAGGGAGAGGGAGAGAGAAACCCAAGCAGACTCTGCACTGAGCGCAGAGCCCCATGCAGGGCTTGATCTCACAACCCTGAGATCATGACCTGAGCCGAAACTACATGACTGCGCCACCCAGGCGCCCCACTTTGCCTCTTATCTTGAATTTGCAGCAGGCTGAGCCTTACTCTACACCACCTCTATCCTCCATCTTCTCACCAGTTCAGCCCAACATTATCAGTACAGAATTCAACCTCAGTTACACTTTTCTTAAAAAGTCATTTTTCTTTCTCCTGTGGCCAGATGTGGTGGCACGACTGTGTGGGCGTCATGGTCCCACCTTTGAGCTGTAGCACAGCAATGGTGAACTGTCCTATGACATGCAAGACTTGTTCATGCAACGTCACTGACAGCATTCAGCCTTTTCTTCCTTTTCTATGTTTTGTTAACTGTGGTAAGGACACTTAACATGAGATCTACCCTCTTAACAATTGTCATGGGTTCCACAGAGTATTGCTAACTATGGGTACAATGTTATAAGCAGATCTCCTGAACTTACTCAACTTGCGTAACTGCAACTTTGCACCTGTTCCATGGCAACACCCATTTCTCCCTCCCAGCAGGCCCTGGCAACCACCATTCTCATCTCTGCTTCCATGTGTCTGACTACTTTAGGTACCTCATGGAAGTGGAATGGTGCAGTATTTATCTTCCTAAGACTGCCCTATTTCACTTAGCGTAAGGTACTCAAGGTTTATCTGTGTTGTTCCACGTGGCAAGATTTACTGATTTTTTAAAGGACAAATAATATTCTATTGTATGTATATTTTTTTTCTTTATTCATCCGTAGATGAACATCTAGGTTATTTCCACACTGTAGCATTCAGCCTCTTCTTTAATATTCATAGTTACTGAGAACTCACCATCAATGGCCACATGGTGAAAACACTGTTCACTCCTCTTAAGAAACAACACTGCCAGGAAGCTCTTTAATTGAGCTAAAATCTCATACATTCTAGTTCTCCAGCCAACACAGGAAACAATAAATCTAAACCATAGGCCACAACCTTGAATGCCAATAAGTGATGCTTTTTGAGAATAAGAAAAAATCTGACAGAAATATGCAAACAACAACAACAACAACAACGAACAACCCATAATTGTCCTATTAGAAGAAGTCTGGCCAAAGATGGTGAAAGAGTGCTATGAATACATCTCAGGTTGTAAGAGACATTGAGGATCACAGAGTCTGTACCTGGGGCCCTCTCTCCTCTTCACCTATCTGCTGCTATAAAGACAGACAGAATTTCTAATTCTTCAACAGAAGAGAGAGTAGACTGCGACTTCAAAACATTCACAAAATTTACTTGGGCCAATGCTGAACTGGACAAACACAATACTTCCATGAGATCACCATCTTGCTACCTCTACTCCAAGGGCTGGACCTCATGACAGCTTCTGAGTCGTTGGAGTCTCACATTGGGTCTCTAGTGATGTCTTTTTTTTTTTTTTCCAGATCAAATGCTATCACCTTCATTAACTGTTCAGTATGCAGGTGTTCCAAATTCCTGATTTACCTGAATCACCTCCTGACTTGTTCTGATTTACAAAATAGCCTCCTGAAGTACAGCCTCAAGAGAGGTGCAAAGAACTTCCCAGGGGCTCTGATCTGGCTGGACAGGCTGGCTATTCCAGAGCCACACAGCATCTTTACATAGGGGCCCTTTTCCACCACCCTCTGTGTGCAGTTTTTAAAAGCTACGGCTATTGATTGGGATGCAATCTGCATGCTACTGGTTTCTTTCTCATCACAGTAATGGTGCGGCCCAAATGTCATTCATTATTGTCTACCAATCTCCTTAAATTGTTTTCCCTTTAAAAATCTGTGGTGGTAAATTCATATCTATTTTGTCTTGCAAAATTCTGAAGTCTATGTCAAGAAATGCCATCATTTGGGGGGCACCTAGGTGGCTCAGTCGGCTGAGTGTCTGACTCTTGGTTTCAGCTCAGATCTTGATCGCAGGGTAGTGAGTTCAGGCCCCATGTTGGGTTCTATGCAGGGTGTAGAGCATGAAAGAAAGAAAGAAAGAAAGGAAAGAAAGGAAAGAAAGAAAGAAAGAAAGAAAGAAAGAAAGAAAGAAAGAAAGAAAGAAAGAAAGAAAGAAAAAGAAAGAAAAAACAGAAATGCCATAATTTTTATGCTCACAAAGCAAATTTGTATTTTTAAAGCCCGTTTATACCTAGAATTCCCTTTTTTAAGGTTTATTAATACCAAAAGGATGATTTCTCCCTAAATAGTTCAATTGCTTCCACTTGAAAATACAAATATGTCTTTTATAGTAAAAAAAGGAAACTCAGACTTTATTAGGTTGTATTAGGCTTTAAGAAACATATTGTCTTACAGAATTGTTCCAAGAACCCCATGAAGTACTTCGCACTATCCCAATTCTATAGGTGACAAAATGGAGGCTTTGGGAGATTGAGTAAATAGCCCAAGGCCAAATTGCCAATTAGCACAAAAGCCCGGAATTTAAACCTAGGCTCTTTACGCTACACCATGTATCTAATTCTTCCTTTTGGGTAAGAATTAAGTCCACCCTGTCAATTTCATTCATTGTTTCCTTTATCTCTTGAGAGGGTCACTTGTTATCAGATGTTCGGCTTTGCACCAAACAGGATAAACCTTCCTGCAACTGTCGGGAGAGTTAAAAATCTTCCGGTACTTTCCAAGTTTACCTCTGTACCATATAATCCTGATATATTCTGTCGTTTGGAACACACTGGGAATAAATGAGCATTCAAAACACATTCTATAATTTCACTATGAGTAAATACAACTCGAGTTACAAATGATAAATATAGAAATGAACATTTTCAGAAATTCAGTCAATCCAGAGTTAGGAACTGACTGTGTAATATGTACAAACAAATGAGTAAAATGACTTACGAGAATGATTTCTCTAAATGGGAGACACTGCTGATTGTCTACCCAATGTGCGTGTTCTCTTCTTCCACAAATAAACCTCAATTTTGTTCATGGTAACAACGTATGACTAGTTTATAACATTTTCTTTTTTCAGACTGCCTTATAGCTCTGCTGTGGTCTTAATGGCGTACTTTACGGCCAATGACGCCTAAGTGGAACTTGCTGAGTGTAACGTTAGGGAAATCTCCTGAAAGGAGGTCAGCTCATTTAGCCTGCACCTTTGCCCTTTGCCCTCTTCTTCCTTCTGCCTGGAATGCAGTGTGATACTAAAGTTGGAGCAGTGCCACTACGAGGCAAGGTTAGGAGTGCCTACAAGCGGAGCCAGAATCCCCGATGGCGTTGTGGAGACAACAGCCTGCCTAGCTACACACCTCTTGCTAAGTGAAAAGCACTATACCCTTATTTGTACATTGGGTCTTCTTATATGCAGCCAAACACATCCCTAATTGATAGCCTGAACAATGTCTGACAAGGACTAGATGTAGCTTTTTGTATTACCAAAGCGATAAAACCCCACAAACAGAACTTTTGAATCTCTCCATGACACATCTGGCAACTCAGTGAACCTTCAAGATTACGCAGAGGTGCTGAGAAAATCAAAGATTCTGGGTCCTGTCCTTGACTGGAAGAGTATGAGAGCAAAGACCCTTTCCATCTGGTCCACCAGAGTCTGTGATGGTGGGCATAGAAAGATAAATCCTTGGCCAATGGATGGATGAACGGATGAATAAACTTACAGTCTAGTTGGGGAGATTAACAAAGAAATAGATGATTCAAAGAGAATAAAATCTTAGCATCACTGCCTAGGGCTTCCTGGAGGAGACGAGTTTCAAACTGGGGGATAAAAATTGAGGATCCACTAGCAAGATAAAAGATACAGGGAGGAATTTCCAAGGAGAGGGAGTCACACGCAACCGAAAACTGTGCACACTCTTGCAGGCCTATAGTTTCCAAATCCAAGGAGTGGGGAGCTACAGGCCCGCAAGGCAACCAAGAGTTAAATCATGTAGGGCCTGGGTGTGCCAAGCAAAAAGCATGGTCTTCTGGTCTCTCATCCAGTTGCATCTGATAAACTGATTTCAGCTTCCCCCTCTCAACTTCCCCCTCTGCCATCACAAATTTTAGTCTTCAAATTTCAAGAATTTTGTGACTTGAGGATACAAACTTCATCAACCACATTTTTTTATTTCAGCTATTTTTATTTCAATTTCACAAACCTACAACACGGATGGCAAACGCATCTACCATTTTGGGAAAATCTCTTCCACTATTGAAGTGGAACATATTTTAAAAAGCCTCTTGTCTTAAAGCTCTGGATGTTGTCTGGGTTTCACTCACTTCAGTGGGAAGCTCCTTCAGCCATAATTGTCTTCCTCTGCCTTGGAGGTTTTCTCAAGTGACTGCAGTCACGAAGGGGACATCTGTCCCATGCTTCCTGTCCCAGGAGGGCTCTGTGGTGTACTGCACCAGGGCCCTGCACACAAGGCTTCCCTTTGCCCCTGTGTGAGCAGACAAAAACTAATTAAAAGTAGGAGGTTAATGTTTGCCCCTGAGGGGTTGAAGGTCAAATAAACAAGTCAGCATTTTTCTCCATCTTTGTCTGTTTTCTTGTTCCCCAAACTCATCAACCATCTTTCCAATTTTTCTCTTCTACACCCAGCACCCCTCTTAGAGGTTGGGGTATTATTTATTTGTTTAATGTGAACTGCTTTCAACCCTCCAGGAATCTGGAAGGCACAGAGCTAGCCTGGTCTTCCTGTGAGCCTCCTCACTTCACCGTGGAGCTTAGCTGGGGAAGAATAAAAAACACCCTCAAACTCACTCTTTCCCCATGTTTCCTATACAAACATTGTCCAGTGCATATTTCTAATATGCTGCCTTCTTCATATGCTGTGTAGATATAAACCTGGCTCCTTTCATAAAGACACCTGGTTGGAATGATAGGAGAAATATGAGGATTTCACATTTCAGTTTGTTCTCCCATTGGCTGCCATAGAAATTTAAGTGAGTTTTTTATTTTTATAAAAGGGAGTGAAAATCTCAAAGACTCAAAGTGAATAAATGTTTCTGATCTTTTTCGTAGGTTTTCTATCTCATTTGAGAAGTAAATAGGAAAACCTGGAAAGGGAGTCATTGTATGCATAAGTGTGAAATTAACAACCTAATATTTATTAATCGAATTCTAATCTAGTTAACAGCTATCATAATCAATAGATTTGTCTCAATATTAGCAATGTAATAGATGGGGTCACAGATAACTTTGTTTTTATTGTAGTGGGTGAATTTCCTGTCTTGATAAATTTGCATTTGACCCTGACTTGCTGCTTATATTCCAATTTATGTATTTAACTGCATTTACCATAGACAATTTTCTGTCACATTTCAACAGTTAATATTTTTCTTAATCTGAAAATTTGAAGGTATAGAACAAATGCTTCCCAGGCTGCTTCCCCCGCCCCCACATTTATGGATTATTCTGCTTCCGAAAATAACGTATCGGTTTGTTTTTCTGCTCCTAAACAATGGTTTTAACGATTCCCATAAAGATATTTTTCTTTTTTTTTTTTTGTTGCCAACAAGTACAGAGCACTGCATAGTTTGTTTCATGCTGTTCATATGCATTATTCAGAAAGCAATGATCAGATTGATGTGGTTTTGTTAGTCCAGGAAGTGGCATTCATGTATAATCCATGTGCCGCTTTTTAAAAATGTAAAATGGTGAACTTCAAAACAAATGAAAGTCAAGTCTAGTCTTTTTTGATTGAAGTTTTAGTTTGTGTTGTCAAAAATATTAACTGGTTCATTTTCTAACCTGCTAGAAGACAGTTATAAAATATTACAATAGCACACTAAGGCTTTCTTAAAAGCATTACATTTATGTCCTTAAGTCCTCTGTGGAATAAGGAAGAAATATATATTGTTCCCTGCTCCTGGTTCCTGTTAGTATTTGGTGTTTGACCCTGGTTCCTGACAGAGCTCTTAGAACCCTTGGAATTTTTTGAGTGATAGGAATGTCTGACAAAGAGCTCCTAAGTCCTTTGGAATTTCCTAGGTAATAGGAGTTTTCTTCTAATGAGGTGATTCTAGATGGGCTCCTAGACGGGGGCTGGTTACCAGAAAGACCAATGCATGATTAGAAACTTGGAATTTTCAACCCCCCTCCCCCAGTCTCCAGAGGGGGAAGAGATTGGAAATGGAGTTAATAATCAACCATGCCTACATGTTAAAGCTTCCATAAAAATCCCAAAAGTACAGGATTCAGGGAGCTTCTAGAACACACTTGGTGAACACATCTCTATGCCCAGAAGGTGATGCATCCCAACTTCACAGGGGTAAAAGCTCTTGTACTTAGGACCCTGCAGACCTCATCCTATGTACCTCTTCAGGTGTTCCTCTGTGTCCTTTATCATATTCTTTATTTTATAATAAACCCATAAATGTAAGTAAGCATTTCCCTGAGGTCTGTGAGCTGTTCTAGCAAATGACTGAACCCAAGGAGGGAGTCATGGGAAAATCCAAATTGAAGTAAGTCAGGCAGAAGTTGTGGGCAACCTGGGGACCCACTAACTGCAGTTGGTATCTGAAGTAAAAAGCAATTTCGTGGGACTGAGCCCTTATCCTGTGGGGTCTGCACTAATTCCAGGCAGTTAGTGTCAGAATTGCTTGGTGTGGAAAGCCCAAACTTTGATGTCCGGAAGTGAAGTGTTAAGAGTATAAAAGTAGGGGCACCTGGGTGGCTCAGTCGGTTAAGCATCTAACTCTTGGTTTCAGCTCAGGTCATGATCTCTGGGTCATGAGACTGAGCCCCGTGCTGGGTTTTGTACTCAGCAGGAGTCTGCTTGGATATTCTTTCCCTCTGCCCTTCCCCCTCTTGAGCGCACTCTCTCTTTCTCTCAAATGAATAAACAAAATCTTTTTTAAAAAGAGTACAAAAGCATTCTGTGAGTAGAAGAGAAAACAGAGTTCTTTGTCTAGATACTTATTCTCTCCTTGATGGTTGCTGTTCACTCTCCCAGACGCCCCCCCCCCCCCCCCCCCCCCCAGCAAATCCACAGTCAGCCGTCCCTCCAGCTGAGCCTTGCTCAGCCAGCCAGTCACTGGGGTAGGAGTTCTTTCAAGACTGGTTTGGATCCCATGACTCCTATTAACCAAACCTTACAGGGACTTCAACTTGTGTGTTAGACACCTGACACATTCCTTAACTCACTCCCACAACAGTTACTGGGGACAATTATTAAAAGCTTTCATTGAACAATTTTTATCTTTAGCTAAACCACTTCCAAAAATGAATTCTGTTCAAGCTTCCCTCTGAGAACGTTTTCTCCATTTGCTCCCAACTTTCACCCCTTCTCTTCATTAAAAAATTGCGTTTAAGCCTCATCTCTTGGGGAATTTAGTCTTTTCTGAAAGTAGCGAAGTCTTTACCCTGATGCTTCCGAAACCCTTTACAATTATGGTGGTATTATTAGATTTCCTTCTACTCTAAGGTTTTTGAGGTTAGAGACACCATTGTATCAAAAGAAAGTGATCTGCACAAGGTAAGCACCAGTGTTATTGGTTCTCTAATGAAATGCACAGATTTGTTACCACTAAGTTACGACTGAAAAATAAAACAGAGTTTTACAGCTACGTCATCAACATTTTTGTAAAACACGTACACCGCAGTGAGACCTTATAGGCAGCATGAGTTGAATTTTTATTTGATTATATTTGCTTTTTTCAGTCATTTTTGCATATTCTCCCAGTAAAAACTAGCCAAACAACTTGTATGACATGATAATGAAATAGCTATTGGCCTTGGAACTCATCAACAAAAATAGATTGGATTTTCTAGTTCCATTCCAGGAACAAAATACATACCAATGCCATTATGACGAAAATAAGTGATTATCCTCCAGTGTGCGCCGAATGTGAGCACATAAGGATTGGGTTCACGCTTGTCTACTACGTTTATGTAAGTTTGGAGGAGAATACAGAGAGAATAGAGAAAAGATTGAATACATTAATACAATTCTCTCTCTCTCTCTCTTTTTTTTTTTTTTTTGGAATTTTTAAACCTGGTATCAAACTATTTTTGGAAATTCTTAACAGGGAAACACAATCCTTCTCATGATTTACAAAAGTTTAGCAGCTTTCAGAACATACTCAAGTAACTAAAGATGTACTTTAAAAACAGAATAAAGATTTTATCAGTCAAGAAAGTAGTTAGGAGGGGCGCCTGGGTGGCACAGTCGTTAAGCATCTGCCTTCAGCTCAGGGCGTGATCCCAGCATTCTGGGATCGAGCCCCACATCAGGCTTCTCCACTGGGAGCCTGCTTCTTCCTCTCCCACTCCCCCTGCTTGTGTTCCCTCTCTCGCTGGCTGTCTCTGTCAAATAAATAAATAAAATCTTTAAAAAAAAAAAAAAAAAGAAAGTAGTTAGGAGTTAAAAGTATTCAAAACCACAAGTCTTTTTAAAAATATATACATGTTTCAGTCTAGTTCTATGTTTGAAAACATAAACTACCCCTTCCTCATGATGAAGCTGCTTCATAATGCTTCAGTGGAATTACATATAGGTAAATGTTTCAAAGATTACAATTTAAAAAAGAATAGGTGATAAAAAGTGCAAAGCCTTACTTTGAATATAGTTTGTCTTATCATGAATACATTGTTTATCTTACAATAACACTGAAAAGACATTTAGAAGAGAAATCAAGGCAAAATAAACAACAACCATCCCTAAAGTTCACCTAATGTATATCAGGCTTCATTCAATGTCATTATGGTAAAAATAATGCAAGAGCCAACAAACAGGAGAACACTGGCTTCTGTTCTCTTTTATTAACGCATATTGTATAATCTACAATCTTACTGTGTTTTGGTTCTTTTAGTTCCAAAAGGAAGCCAAGATGTTTTCTTCCTAATTTTACAGGATTATAGAAGATAAAAATAAAGAAAAATGTTGAAAAAATAGATTGAATAAGATAAACATATTTAACTAAGAATTAATACCAACCATTCACAAACTCTTCCAAAAAAAATTGAAGAAGAGGGAACACTTCCAAGCTCATGTTACAAGGCAGCATTAGCCTGATACTAAAACCAGACAAGGATACCAAAAGAAAAGAAAATTATAAGCCAACATCCCTGAAGAACATAGATGCAAAAATATTCAACACAATATTACCATACCAAATTCAATAATACATTAAAAGGATCACATACCATGATAAAATGAGATTTATTCCAAGAATACAAAATAGTTCAACATCTGCTAATCAATAATGTGATACTGAAGGGTAAAAATCATATGACCATCTTGATAGAGGCCAAAAAAATTCAACAAAATTTAGTATCTATTTATGATAAAAACTCTCAACAAAGCAGGTATAGAGGGAATGTGACTCAGCATAATAAAGGCCATACAATGCAAAATAACCTCATACTCTAAGGTCAAGAACATGAAGAGGAAGCCCACTCTCACCATTTTTATTCAACATAGTATTAGAAGTCCTAGACAGAGCAATTAGACAAGGAAGGAAGGAAGGAAGGAAGGAAGGAAGGAAGGAAGGAAAAGAAAAGGAAAGAAAAAGAAAAGAAAAGAAAAGAAGAAAGAAAGAAAGAAAGAAAGAAAGAAAGAAAAGAGAAATAAAAGGCATCCAGATTGCAAAGGAAGAAATAAAATTTTCACTGTTTGCAGATGACATGGTATTATATTAAAAAAAAAAAATCCTAAAGACTCCATGAAAAAACTGTTAGAACTAATAAGTAAATTCAGTAATCTTGTAGAATACGAAATCAATATACAGAAATCTGTTACATTTCAATGCACTAATAATGAACTCTTGGAAAGAGAAATTAAGAAAATAATCTCATGGGGCGCCTGGGTGGCACAGCGGTTGAGCGTCTGCCTTCGGCTCAGGGCGTGATCCCAGCGTTACGGGATCGAGCCCCACATCAGGCTCTTCCGCTATGAGCCTGCTTCTTTCTCTCCCAGTCCCCCTGCTTGTGTTCCCTCTCTCGCTGGCTATCTCTATCTCTGTCAAATAAATAAATAAAATCTTTAAAAAAAAAAAAAGAAAATAATCTCATTTATAATTGCATCAAAAAATAAATACCTAGGAGTAAATTAAACCAAGAAGATGAAAGACCTATACACTGAAAACTATAAGACACTTATGAAAGAAATTGAAAAAGACACAAATAGAAGGATATTTCATGCTCATGGATTAGAAGAATTACTATTATTAAAATATCTATACTACCCAAAGCAATCCATAGATTCAATGTAATCCCTATCAAAATTTCAACGCATTCTTCCCAGAAATAGAGCACACAATCCTAATATTTGTATGGAACCAAAAAGACCCTAAATAGTCAAAGAAATTTTGAGAAAGAAAAACAAAGCTGGAGGTATCACGCTCCCAGATTTTAAGCTATATTAACAAAGCTATAGTAAACAAAACAGTATGACTTTGGCATAAAAATAGACATACGGGTCAAAAGAACAGAATAGAGAGCCCAGAAATAAACCCATATATAATAGTTAATTAATTTACAATAAAGGAGGCAAGAATGTACAATGGGAAAAGGACAGTCTCTTCAATAAATGGTGTTGGAAAAACCCAGACAGTCACAAGCAAAAGAATGGACTCCTATCATACACATAAATTAACCTAAAATGGATTAAAAACTTGAATGTAAGATCTGAAACCATGAAATTCCTAGAAGAAAACATAAACAGTAAGCTCCTTGATATAAGTCTAGGAAAGGATTTTTTGGATTTGACACCAAAAGCAAAGGCAACAAAAGGAAAATAAACAAATGGGATTACATCAAAATAAGTGGTAAAGGAAACCATCAGCAAAATGAAAAGGCAATCTACTGAATGAGATAAAATACTTAGAAATCCTATATTTCATAAGGGGTTATTATCCAAATATATAAAGAACTCATATAACTCAATAGTAAAACAAAGAAACAAAAACTGGGCAGAGGATCTGAATAGACATTTTTCCAAAGAAGATATACACATGGCCAACAAGTACATGAAAAGATGCTCAACATCATTAACCATCAGAGACATGCAAATCAAAACCACAATACCTATTAGAATGACTATTATAAAAAAAGACATGAAATAACAAGTGTTGGCAAGGATGTGAAGAAAAGGAACTCCTGTATACTGTTGGTATGAAGGTAAATTGGTGCAGCCCCTACAGAAAACAATTTGGAGGTTCCTCAAAAAATTAAAAATAGAATGACTGTATGATCCAGTAATTCCACATTTGGCGATTTATGCAAAGAAAATGAAAACACTAACTCAAAAAAAGATATGCACTCCATGTTCATTGCAGCATTATTTACAATTGTCAAGATATGGAAACAACCTAAGTATCTACTGGATGAATGGATAAAGATGAATGGATAAAGAAAAATTTTAAAATGTAACATATATACATATGGAATATTGCATACATATGGAATGTTATTCCATATGTATATATGTACATCCAATTTTATATTATTTAATATAAAATTTCATATTATTTAATATAAAAAATTAAATCTTGCCATTTAGAACAATATGGATGGATCTCAAAGGCATTATGCTAAGTGAAATAAATCAAGCAGGAAAAAACAAATACTGTATGATCTCATTTATATGTAGAATTTAAAAACAAAACAAAACACCAAGCTCATAGATGCACAGAACAGACTGGTGGTTGCCAGAGATGTGGGGTAAGAAGTGGGTGAAATGGTACAGGGAGTCAAAAGGTACGAACTTTCAGTTATAAAATAAATAAGTCATGAGGATGTAGTGGATGTATCCCATGTATGGGATAGCATGGTGACTATAGTTAATAACACTATGCTGCATATTTGAAAGCTGCATAGATCTTAAATAAATAGATCTTAAAAGTTCTCATCACAAAGAAAAAAATTCTGTGACCAAGTGTGGTGACAGATATTAACTAGACTTATTGTGGCAATATATATAAATATTGAAGAATCATTATGTTGTATATCTGAAACTAATATAATGTTGTGTGTCAATTATACCTCAATTTTTTAAAAAATTACTCACAAAATAAATAGAAGATATTTCAAGAGAGCTTTAATCTAGATGGGTATAGACAGACTTTTGACTATGACAAGAAAATAAAACTACTTCTATAATTAAAATTTATATATTTTTTATAATTTCAATTTTAAAAGTCATTCAAATGCCATTACATACAAAAAAATGATAAACATACTTAAATGTTCAGGATATTTTACACCCTAAATTACTATGACAAACTAACTTCTCTCCTATGTCCAACAGAGGCCTGAATATTTCTTCTCTGGAAAGAGTGAACACAGCTTTTGGTCTTAGGAATACCTACCTCAATTGAGGAGGCACCTCTACAGAGAAACAGAGGCCTGCAAGAGTGTTATGTAAGGAAGAGTGTACCTACTTCCAGCAGGAGACTAGAAGAGAATTCTCTGGGCAATCTGATTATCTGAAGAGAAAACATTTAAAGATACAGACATCCCAGTTCTCACATGAATGCCACAGCCAGATCCTTCCGTACGGAAGCCCAGAGTTAGCAAGCCCTATCTCCCTCCTCCCTCCACCATCTAGTGTCTCACTCTGAAATAGTGAATTTGGAGGATGGCCTCCAATTAGAAAAACAGTGGCCCAAACAAATGGGGGAGGGGGACAGTTAAAGCAGTCTGGAGAATTGAGAGTCTAAATAGAACAGAAAAAGCAGCAAGAAAAAAAAAAAGTTTCACTCTGGAAAATAGTATGGAGGTTCCTCAAGAAGTTAAAAATAGAGTTACGCTATGACCCAGCAATTGCACTACTGGGTATTTACCCCAAAGATGCAGATGTAGTGAAAAGAAGGGGCACCTGCACCCCAATGTTCATAGCAGCAATGTCCACAATAGCCAAACTGTGGAAGGAGCCGAGATATCCTTCAACAGACGAATGGATAAAGAAGATGTGGTCCATATATACAATGGAATATTACTCAGCCATCAGAAAAAAAACGAATACCTACCATTTACATTGACAAGGTTGGGACTGCAGCGTATTATGCTAAGTGAAATAAGTCAATCAGAGAAAGACAATTATCATATGGTGTCACTCATATAGGGAATGTAAGAGCAGCACAGAGGATCAAACGGGGAGGGAAAACTGAATGGGAAGAAATCAGAGAGGGAGAGAAACCATGAGAAGACTCATGACTCTGGGAAACAAACTGAGGGTTGTGGGAAGGAGGTGGGTGGGAGGGATGGTGTAACTGGGTGATGAGCATTAAGGATGGCATATGGTGTGATAAGCACTGGGTGTTATATGCAACTGATGAATCATTGAACTCTACACCTGAAACTAATGATGTACTATATGTTGGCTATTGAATTTAAATTAAAAAAAAGTTTGCAAAAAAGGAATCCTACATGGCTCAGCTATCAACATCATCTGTGTGTTTATAATAATGCAAACATTCAATAATGAAGATAAGCGAATTCTATAAATCCATGCTGGCAGTTGGGGAGTTGCATGTGGTAGGAGCAAGAGAAAGTCCTATCTTTCATAGGCAGTTCATATAGCATCCCTAAATTTTAAAAAAATCATAATTTTTGTTGTAAGGATTTGGAGCTAAATGCCCAATTCATCAGTGAGATGTGAAAGAGTCTGCCTCTGAGGAGCAGGAAACGGGAGCAGAGGTTGAAGGGTGCTGGGGATGGTTACCAAGATTCTAGAACTGTTTAAAGTAAATTAAAAGTTTTTATAGCGGGGCACCTGGGTGGTTCAGTCGGTTCATGGTCTGCCTTCCGTCGTGATCCCAGAGTCCTGGAATCCAGCCTCCCCTCAGACTCCCTGCTCAGCGGGGAGTCTGCTTCTCCCTCTGCCCCTCACCACTTGTGCTCTCTCTCTCTCTCTCTCAAATAAATAAACACAACTTAAAAAAAAATGTTTGTAGCAATAAAAGGGGGTGGGAAGAACCAAGCTACTTCTATCTGGGAGAACGGCATATTGAACCTGTTTCCTTGAACAAGTTTAGGTTGGCCTTTTATACTGAAGTATACAGGGATGTGGTTTATGGATCTGCTGCTCACTTTCGAACACACATCTTTGGAAACACTGTCATACAAGAAGCCACGGGACACCCATATTAGCTTGGGAAACACCACGTGTCTGTATAGTTTCTTGGTTTCAGTCATGTTAGAGGCCCTTGGAACATTATCAGTCAGTAGTGTCTACAAACCAGAGTGGAGTGAATTCTGTTTGAAGGGCTCAAATATACACGCAAATCAGATATTGCGGATATTACCTGAATCATCGGAAATTGTGTTTATATGATTCTCCAGACTTCAGCACCTAAAATAATGGCCAAGTGTGGAGTCGATCATTCAATAAAGTAGGGACAGGGGAAAGCAGCTATTACTTCTCAAGTACCAAACACCATGCTAAGTGTTTTACATATTTTATCTCCTTTAATCCTCACAGCAATGCTGCTGAGTAGCTGTTACTATCCTCATGTTTAAGATGAGGGAGCTGAGAAGTTAATTAAAGTCATGCAATTAAAAAAAGAGAGAAAAAAGGTAAGCTGAGATTGGATCTCTGTGTACCTGATTCATGGTGTGATATCGTTTGTTCCGTTGACTAGCCTTGAGTTCAGGCTTGTTGGAGAACCAAATGTGATGACCAGTGATGGAGGGAACACTTCTCGAGGGTGTACTTGGAGTCTTCAAAGCAAATTTCACTGCACATCGGATTTTTTTTATTTCTTGTGGGGAAACAGTTCTTTGACAATGAGTAGGGAAATACTGGGTGCTTACCAGATATTTGCTTTATACCTTGATCATCAGAAATATATCTCATTGTAAATACAGATCAACCTCTACCAGAAAACATACCCATAAACTCCAAAATATGTTTCAAACCTCACAGAGTTCAGGGATTTGCGTGACAAGTAAGAAGGTTTGCTAACGTAATTCCTTGCTGATGGGTTAATCTCCTGCTCTGACAGACTGAGAGCCTTGGAGATTGAAAGGAAACAATAAATAATCTCTCCTGATGTTGGCAAAGGCTTTTCATTCCACTCAATTTACATGCTTATGAGAAAGCAAACCTCTGCTCTTATGTTGGTGAATGAAAAGCCAAGTAGCAATCTACATGTGTCATTTGAAATGCAAGCTTATTTCTGAGATGGATAAGCAGGGGGGGGAAATATGGCCTTAGGCAGCTGGCGATGAGAAACAGAAAGGTGGGAGGGGGTCGTGGAGTTGGCATGAGAGCTTCGGGATCTAGGAGTTGTTAAGTTCTCAAAGTTATAAGATTCATTGGTGGTCAGAAGCATAGATGAGGGGAAGAGATCAGAAAAAAGCCAGGGGCATCTCAAGATGGGTAAAAATATGATTGGGAATGAAGGTACCCAGGAAGGGCAACCACATCTGCTCTCTCCTTCCGCTCACACACAACCCACACCCTAGGCAACCACGTTTGAGTCCAAATGATCCAACATTCCCTTTCTTACACTTCTCTGCATGGCTCCGTGCAGCCTCAGCTCTGATTCCCTCAGCATCAAGCAACTAAAAGCCTCAGGTAACAGCTCCTTCTGCGGTTGGACAACTCTAACTGGCAGCTACATTGAGCCAGAAATCTTCCCATAATATCCGTTTACCCATCCTACTTGGCAGTCTAAGCAGTCATCCACATACAATCCATACTGCGAGTATTTGAAGATATCCCATACTTTTCCAGCTGCTTCGGATTATATTCACATATAGATGACATCTGGCAAGAAATGTTTATATAGGCAGATTCTAGGATGAGTTAGTGCATTGTGACCTAAAATGCGGGCTGTCTGCTTCTGTCTAAAATTCAAAATCAACATCTGGCACTAAAAGTTGGAATGTTTCTGTAAAACACTGACCCTTAAAAGTATACCCATTGAAGACTGCAATGCATTTGACATTGATGTTTGCTTGACAATACGCTTACACTTTTCGCAAACCTTTGGATTCCTCCTACATAATTCATGCTGTCTGATTTTTGTGACACAAACAACTCTTTGTATTTCTAATCCTTTCCTGCCCAGATGAAGGCTTTTCAGCTATTTCTACCACTCTTTGTTTCAGATAGTCTGTTTACAATCCTGATTGGTCATCTGAAAGTACTTTTTCATTCACTGGGGGAAACGTAGAATCAGGAATAGGAAGGTTAAATGGGGGCTTACACTCTCCTATCCCAGCAGTTCCAACCAGAAGCATGCTTCTGAATTCCTTGGGAAGCTTTGTGAAAATAAAATACACATGCCTACATCACCACCCTGGGGATGTGTGTATTTACAGAAAGCTACCCAGGAAATTCTTTTTTTTTTTTTTTTTTAACCCAGGTATTCTGATATGCACCCCTGGTTGAGAACCATCGTCTAATGTCAATTCTACCTTTGTGGTTTCATTTATCATTCTTTTTGACTAAGGACAATTTGGGTGGTTTCGTTTTGTGTCAGCCTTTCAGTTAACATCACAATTTTGGCTCCACTCTATGGTTGTTTGAGAGATTTCTGAGGAAGATACTATAGTAAGACAGTAGAAAGATGAGCACTGAACTAGGAAGAGAACCTACAAGGAGCCACTCACCCTTCAACTGAGGACAGGAAAACAGCTCCTGGCAAGAGTAGTTTGTACGGAGTGTTTAGGGTAGAAGGAACATCCCAGGAATTTAGGAGTAGGCAGTAAAACACACCAGCAGCTGATGAAGCCACACAAATCCACTCCGCTGGGGCCCCAGCTCAGGATGCTGACCATGCCCTGCCCCATTCTCCACAGTGCCCATGGCCTTTCCCACAAGCCTGGGAGCAAAGAATTTGAACCCAGAGCCCCATTCTCCCCTCAGGCCTGACAGGTTCTCTTTTGAGTCCCTTGAATACAAAAAAGCTGATCCCATCCTCTCTATATAAAGCAATCCAGAGATCTTAAGTCCTAGTATGGTGCGGATCTTTGAAATACAAAAACCTCTTTACGATTATACAAGATTCAAATCTAATTTGCTTAATTCTAACATCTGTACTGTCAACTCTGATTGTGCATTGGCTCTCCTTCAGAAAGTTTGGCAATTAAATAAGGAAAAAAAATGAATCTCCTGTAGAAGGATAGCAGGATGAAAAAACAAAACAAAACAAAACAAAACAAACCCATTTGGAAGATAAGAAACACATAGGCAATGTTTAAACCCAGAGAGCAAAAGGTCAACAGAGAGATCATCTATTGCGTTGTTACTTTTGTTGGTCCTCCCCTCCTACACTTAAAGCTTTCTAGAGACTAGAATCTCCCCCACCACCCTTGGCATTATACCCTGCACACTGCAAGCACTAAATAAATGTCTTTGGAAGGGTGGAGGTCTCATTATATTAAATGTGTGATCACTTTGGGGACCCATAGTTCAATAGGATAGGGGAGCTTTTTAAAAGCGATGGAAGGGTTGTAAGCATAGGAGAGGTTGCTGAACGTGTGTGTAGTGGCCATAAAGGTATGGTGATGGGGAAAATGGAAACAAAGCTAGGACAAAATCTACATTCCACATGGAGAACACAGTGCACAGGAGCCCAGAGCCAAAACAGGAAAAATGTGGGCAGAACTTCCTACTCCTTTCAGCCTAATGAGGCTAAGGAGTCGGTGCATTTTTTCTGCTACTTTAGCAATGTGCTGTGGCCAGCCAGAAAAAGAAGGGTAGAGGTAAGTGTTTCCCCTGGATCAGAGAGCCTGAGTAATAACCACCTACCACACATGCACTGAGCCTCCCATTGCAGCAACCTCTGTCTGGCCACAGTTCCTCGTAGGAGACCCCCAGACAGTCACAGGGTGAGGCAGGGGAGGGAACAGGGGTAGAAAATAAAACTTGTGAGAAAAACCCAAGGCCACAAGGGCAATAGTAGACATAGCTTAGCCACAGATGTGGAGTATATGTTTCAATACCTCTTTGCTCTCCTCAACGCCAAGTAACTGAACACAAATCCCATAACGAATTCCTGGAACACGTATGGTCTAAACATCTTTAAGTCAAGTTCTCCACAACTTGAAAGGGCTCCACACAGGGGGCAGGTATTCCTGGCTTTTCGCTGGCTCCCCGTTGCCCAGTCAGATCACACACATTGTCTGCTTATGCACGCCCTGGGGATCTGCTCAATGGTTTTTACTAGTTCTGTCTCTCAGGTATGAATTCCTTAATTTTTAAATTCCAAATAGCATTGGTTATATAAGACTAATTTCCTTACTCTTTAATACTTGCGTTCATGTAACTGGACTACACGTTTTTTAAAAGTCCAAAACTAATCAGTGTGGAGCCATGGCTATAAAGTATTTCCAGGCTCTCTCAAGCTGATGAGCTCACTCATCATAAGACAAGTGCATCTGCATAGCTCCTCACTCTCTCTCTGGAGACTCCCCTCTGGGCTCTTAAGTATGTTGAAGCTTTCTCTGTTCCAATGCCCTTTGTTCTAATGAAGAGAAGCTATTTGCTCACTGGCTCAAGAAACCATTTACTCACAGGACCTGGTATTGAACCTAAACACGGGGACTGCGTATCAGGTAGTAGTGTGAATTTAAATAAAAAAGAAATTAATCAAATTAAATCACGTTTGATCTGCCTGATGTTAAAAGACTGCTATGACTCACTCTGTTGTACCTGATTCTTGACTTTAAGACAACAGATAAAGGATACTGGAGTACATCTAAAAAGAGAGATTCTTAATACTTTATGATTTGGGACTGTACCTGGAAGTCAAGCTTCCTGTATATGAAAGGACTGCCCTAGCCCCCCGAGTCCTTCTTCAAGGAAGATTGTCCTGACAGAAGGATATACCAATCACTACCAGTGCCACAATCACTACCTTGCACCCAGCCTATCACCAGTAGGGCCTTTCCTTCAGTGGCCCTTAAACATCTCAGACTGTACAGCCTTATCTCTCCTTGCTTCCTATTCCTAAAACCAGGTGCAAACAAGTGGCCTAATAATTATTACCCCAACTGCTTTATCTTGAATGGGGAGAGAAAAGTTTATAATTCTTGGAACTAGAACATTCTCACAGCCTGTTCTTTCTGATTAGTATGGATTTGCCAGTAATTCATATCCAGGCAATGCATTCTGTAACAAAACAAATTCATGATGATTCTCACTTTTAAAACAGTAACAGTAATATCACTTGGGAAATTTTTATATTGTTCTAATAGAAGAATTCGTGAACAGGCATTGGCTAAGTATAAAAGGGTAGAGGGGAATGTCAGGCAGAAGAAACAATATAGGCAGAGGTAAGAAGGAGTTAAACAGCTTGCTGATGGGGGCTACAAGACGTCTGAAACAGATGACGAAGCATCATAAAATTCATACTAAAGAAAGGACAGAAAGACAAAGTAAGGGCCAAATAATTTTAAAAAAATTATTTCCGTATGTTAAAGAGTTTGAATTCTGTTTGAAAATTTGTAAGAACTACTGAAAGATGTGTCAATGGATGACATGGTCAGACTTTGAGTTTTAGAAAGATGAAGCTGGCAGCAGTGACAAGGATGGACTGGAGAGCATCAGACTGGAGACAGAGACAAGTGTGACCTTGGGGGAATGCATTCATCCCTCTGAGCCTCAGTTTCCCCATCTGTGAAATGGAGAGTAATAGAAACTATTTAGTTGGTGACATAAAAGACATCAGAGAGGGAGACAAACCATGAGAGACTCTGGACTCTGGAACCCAACTGAGGATTACAGAAGGGGGGGGATGGGGTAACCGGGTGATGGGTATTAAGGAGGGCGCATGTTGTGATGAGCACTGGGTGTTATACACAACTAATGAATCGTTGAACATTACATCAAAAACTAATGATGTACTTTATGCTGGCTAACTGAACATTATAATTTTTAAAAATTTTTTAAAATAAATAAATGAAATGGCACACATAAAATATATGTCTGAGATTTGGGAAGCACTCAGTAGAAGACTGTTACTATAAAGCTATAAAGCTACCTGGACAGGGTCAGGGCAGAGGGTGGAAGTGGGGTGGGGGAGCAGCAGGAAGGAAGGAAGAGGATTTACTTATTTATTCATTTAAGAAACATTTCTTGAGTATCTGTTCTTGTTGGGCACAGTGCAGGACAATGGGGTACACTTACGTTCTGGTAGAAAAATCCGTAATGTGTTAGGCATGCCTTGTACTCCAGCCAAAAGCTGCTAAGCCACCAACTGTAAGGAAGCAGTTGTATTGACAAGAGCACGTAACTAGTATTTTGAAGATTTTTTCCCATTATAGAGTTAAAAATGAAGAAAAAACTCTTTTAAAATCATCTCTTCATGCTACACTTGTGGTGAGCATAGCATAATGTATAGATTTGTTGAGGAGCCATGTTATACACCTGAAACTATTGTACCATTGTGAGTCAAACATACTGCAATAAAAAAAATCATCCCTTCATATGTTGGCTAATTGAACGTAATAAAAAAAAATCATCCCTTTATTAATAAATTCCTTAATCCCACAATCTTTGCCAACCTCTTTTGTCAGTGATTTTTTTACAGTGTCTATGCACATTCTCTCTCTTGTGTGAGTAAAAATCAGACATAAGCACATGCATAGTGGGTAAGCAATTACTGCTTACACCGAGTTGGTAGCGAAGCAATAAAAGTGAAGTGTACGCTTTGGATAAAAATTTGCCCTGTATTTTATGTAAACAGTTTAAAATTATATCCTTATTTTTCTAAATACACAAAAGAAACAGATTTTTTAATGCAATAGACTTTATAGACCTTTGTCCTATAAAACTTTGATTCTAAACAATTCTAGAATTGAATAACAGGATGTTACAAAGTTATATATTGTTGGAGTATTAAAACATATCTCAAGGAAGCTGATTGTGTTTGTATGAGATAAAACAAAATAAACCTACAAGGTTACTGTATATTTATATGTAAACTTTCTCTGAGGACATTTATAAATTCACATAGGAACAACACAGGTATGTTACCTTTAATGACTTTTTTTTTTTAAGATTTTTTATTTATTTATTCGACAGAGATAGAGACAGCCAGCGAGAGAGGGAACACAGCAGGGGGAGTGGGAGGAAGAAGCAGGCTCATAGCGGAGGAGCCTGATGTGGGGCTCGATCCCATAACGCCGGGATCACGCCCTGAGCCGAAGGCAGGCGCTTAACCGCTGTGCCACCCAGGCGCCCCACCTTTAATGACTTCTTAATGCTATTTTTAAACAAGGCAGTTGACTATTACTTGATACTTGAATATCCTAAGAAAGATTTATTTATTTATTTATTTATTTATTTATTTATTTATTTATTGGCCAGTGAGATTGTTCATTTAATTAGGTTTGAAGAATAAGTCTACCTGCCCCAAATATCACCTAATTAATTCCTCTAGTATTTCAAAGCACAGTCTTGCTACAAAATCTATCTATATCGCCTCCTGGTTTTCACTTTGCAAATAGTTTCCCTTTTGTTCCTCTTCTTCTAATAACAGAACTCCTTCTAGAATCTATCACTTCTTCCCCAGGCTATCATTATCTCATTTGTCAAAAACTCATAATGCTGAATGATTTCATAAAGAAAAATCATGTGACATCAAAACAGAAGTAAGTCTATCATCTTCCTAGACCAGGTATAGGAGATCCAGTCTTGAGTAATCTAATTCACAACACAGAACAATAAGCAATTTCAAATAATTGCATTTAAGTGCCATTGTTATTTATTAGATATTCACCAGAAAAGCAACAACTACTAATACATATGAGCTAATAGTAAATATTGATGCATTTCTGAGGGTTTTTAACCAGAACTTAGACAAATAAAAACTTCAGAAATGTGTAATGAGAAGTCCTTTCTTGAGAAAAGGGCGCAACCATTTGGAATCATCAAAAGAAGGTAAAAGAGGTAAGAAGCATTTGAGGATATAATCCTATGAGATAAAATTCCATAACCTTAGTTTATCCCCCCCCATTAAGTGCCTCTCTTAAAACTTAAAAGAGGGTAAATTTTATTTTTGTTCAAAAAGGTACCTTAAAACAGATTTTTAATTTTCAGATCTATCTTAATCATTCTTAATGCTTCTCACAAAGAATCCAGGAACACAGTCTGTATAAACCTTCCATTATATTTGTAGGTTACCATTATTAAAAATAGAGATTCCAACTCTTCATACTATGTAGAGGAGGCTGTGGTCGTCTTAATCAACACGCTTGTTGGGAAGTAGGTTTTTTAAAGCAGTTTTTAAATCTATCCCAACTTAAATCTAGTCTAATTTTAATTTTCAGTTTGGTAGTTTTTAACAAAAGTTCATTCTAGAAGAGAAATAAGATTTATAAATATATGAACCTGTTTGGGAACATTTTTTCCTGGCTTTATTGTCTAGAAACATTTGCATGCTAAAATGTGTAGCCAAGTTTGAACGATAAAATGGCAAGAATATAATGTAGGAAGAAAAAAAGCATGCAGAATGTCTACAGATATACAAAAATAATCCTATTTAGTCAGAAATACCTGCACTTAGCACCAGTTATGCCACCAGCCAATTCCTTCCTTCTTTGAAAATGAGAAAGAACAGATATTTCAGTAGATAAAATAACACACATACTAAAAGGAGCCAAAATTTATGCAGCAACCTGCTTGTTTCTTTAGAATTCTATTTTGAAGACACAGAGCTATTTTTTAATAACTCTAAAAGTGGTGTTTAGGAAGCTTGTCTGAATGAAAATAACAAAAGAAAAGTATATGTGTGTGTGTGTGTGTGTGTGTGTGTGTGTGTATCCATCCCATATATATGTATATATATCCCACATATATACACATACATACATATACATATACACACAAATTTTTTTTTAAGTCAGGATAGGGCCCAGGTCATGTAAGAAATAGAGGATTTTGGTTTTCCAGGACAAAAAAATATATTAAGGTTGTGTCTTTCAGTTACATCTGAAAAACATATGTGCAGTGAGTTGCTTGGTGGCTCCCCCCAAAATACATTCTGGTCCTAATTCCTGGGACCTGTGAATGTGACCTTATTTGGAAAAAGGGTCTTTGCCGATGTAATTAAGTTAAGGATCTTGATTGGATTATCCAGGTGACCTCTAAATCCAGTGCCAAGTGTCCTTATAAGAGACACACGGAGGAGAAGACAGTCACAGGAAGGCCATGTGAAGGTGAAGGCAGAAATCAGAGTGACGGAACCACAAGCCAACTAATGCTGACAACCCAGCCACACGACCGAGGCTGGAAGAGCCGAGGAATAGATTCCAGAATCTAGAGCCTCGGGCAGGGGAACAGCTCTGCCAACGCCTTGGCATTTGACTTCTGCCCTCCAGAACTCTGGGAGAACAAATGTCTATTGTTCTAAGCCACTCGGTTTGTGATAATTTGCTACAGCCACCACAGGAAACTAATACAACATGTACATGTATTATGTGGGGGTGTGGGGGTGTGTACATACATGACATACACATATAAACATATTAATACATATGTATGTATATGCTCATACACTAAGACAGTACTAGTACACCTACGTACACACCACACCATACGATGTTGTATTAAGTGACGTGAAATAGAACATCTCTGGAATATTATGTCTTAAAGCCAAGTTTACGCTCTACTATCTATAGAATATAACAGATGTGCCAAGGACTGTGCTAGGTCCTTTGTAAGCAACAGTGAGGCAGACACCACCTCCACTCAGGGAGCATCCCAGGGTGGGACACAGACAAGTAACTGAAACTTTAAATGCATTAAGACCGGGGTGCCTCGGTGGCTCAGTCAGTTAAGCATCTGACTCTTGATTTCAGCTCAGGTCATCATCTCACGGTTGAGAGATTGAGCCCTGCATCAGGCTCCACACACAGCATGGAGTCTGCTTGGGATTCTGTCTCTCCCTCTGCCTCTGCCCCCACCCCCAGCTTGTGCTCTCTCTCTCAAAATAAATAAAATCTTTTTTTTTTTTAAAGATTTTATTTATTCATTTGACAGAGAAAGAGACAGCCAGCGAGAGAGGGAACACAAGCAGGGGGAGTGGGAGAGGAAAAAGCAGGCTTTCAGTGGAGGAGCCTGATGTGGGGCTCGATTCCAGAATGCCGGGATCACTCCCTGAGCCAAAGGCAGATGCTTAATGACTGAGCCACCCAGGCGCCCCAAAATAAATAAAATCTTTAAAAAAACAATAATGCATTAAGATGACCCTTGCTAAGCTTGGATGCGTGGGAGCCTGAAGAGCTCCAGAAAGCTCAGTGTAGGAGGGGCAGGAGTGGAGATCACAGAAAGTTTTTCAGAGAGAGAAATATCTACAGTTAGGGAAATCTGAAAGATGCGTTAGCATGGTGGTGGTAGTCCCAGCGGCATGAGGTGGGGACGGGGGTGAGGGACATAGGTGAAGGACAGTGAGGAGGGGAAGCGGTTCAGGCTGAGGGAACAAATTGTGTATAAAAGAAGTTCTGTAGGGCTGCGGAAGGAAAGAGGCAAGCGAGGAGACTAGGGACATAGGCAGAGACCAGAATACAGAGTCTTGTAAGTCATTCTAAGGTGTTTGTGCTTTACCGGAAGGGAATTGGGGGCCATTGAAGGGTTTTAAGCAGTAGAAGGACGTAAGAACATTTAGAAAAATCACTGTGTGTAGTGTGGACCATTGTTGGAGAAAATTGGAGCCAGAGATACTTTCTATCAGGCTACAGCAGCAGGCCAAGCAAGAGATAATGGTTTTCTGGACTACAGGACCAATACAGGGGATGAACAAATAGGACACGTTAGTGAAAGTATAAAGGAGGTATAATTGAAAGGAATTGACAATTGGGTGAATATAACCAAGAAGAATAGAACAGAAATATGTGGGTTGCTAACTTGAGCAATTAGGTGGGTGGTATTGTTATTCCTGAAACCTGGCATGAAAGCCAAGGGGCACCTTTGGGGAAGGTGAGGATGAGCTGAGAGAGAGAGAGAAAGAGAGAGAGAGTATGGGGGCCATCCCAATGGAGATACCAAGGCAGGTGGGTATGAGAGTCTAGAGCTCAGACTAGAGGTATCTGGGTTAAGGACAGACTCGGGAGTCCTCAACACACAGATGATCATTGAAGCCATAGGAGCAATTGAGAGAGTGAGCAGGTGAAGTTAAGAATTAGAAGGTAAACAGGATGGAACTCTCAGGAATACTCCATTATAGAGATAGATAAAGGAAGAGGAAGCCTCAAAGGTGACAGAGGAGTAGACAAAAAAAAAAAAAAAAAAAAAAAAAAGGGAGAAAACCCAGGAAAGCATAGTGTCACAGAGGTCCAGAGGCAGGACTATTTTATGAAGCTGGGAGTGGCCAGTAGTGTTAAATGCTCCCAAGAGTGTTATAATGACTTACAAGTTTCCAGTGCATTTACTGGCAAGGAAGTGACTGGTGACCTTAATGAGACACGTTGCAAATAGTGTAATGGAGACAAAAGCCAGACGTCAGCAGGTTGAGATGTGGTGGGCAGGAAGGTAAAATGTGGAGGTAGCAGCAAGTGTGGTCAACTCTTACAAGTGACTGAGCCGTGAAGGGAAGGAAAGAGAACGTGGGGACTCTGACATTTGCTTTCTTTTCAAGATGGAAGATGCTTGAGATGCTGATGACCGCCACCATCTTCTTTTTTTAAAAATCTGTATGCCTGGTATTCTATAGATCTTGGAGTTTTGGGAGAATGTTAGAATTGAAAGGAATCTTAGAAGTAAATTAAATCCCTCCCTACGACAAGCATCCTTCCTATAAAGTTCTCTTAGAAGGTTATCCAGACTCTATTTGTACATTCGTTGTGATGGGGGACTCACTGCTTCATAAAGGCTCTCACTGCACTGCTGGACAGCTCTTCCAGCTAAAAAGGACCTTGTTAAAATGAGACAAGTATGCCTTGCTCTGGTAGAGAGAACCCTGGTTCCAGTTCTACTCTCACGGCACCGCATGTGCCTATAACTACCCTGTGTCCTTGGTTCTGATCTGTCACCTCACCAAACCCAGGTAGCTCTCTTCTGGCAGAACTCTAGTTTATGAATTTCTACCTTAAAGAGGAGTACATCCAACTAAATAATGAAAAGCAACTTTTCAAGTGTTGCATTGTGGACGTTGAATACAGAAGGACTGTTATCACCTACGATCTGTTTCTGCTAACACAGCATGAGCTTGTTTTCAAATAAACAGTTAAAAAAACAAAGTTATGTTTTCCTCTGGTCCTGTCACGCATGACATTGTGTTCACTGATTCCCCTGCGAAGGAGCACCCAGATGATCTAACGTAGAGAGATCCCTCTTGAAAGAGCTGATTGTCATCCTCACAATGACCTGGTTATCATCTTTTCATAAACGCAGGAGCCAAACTGGCTTTTTATAGCATATAAAAATCATATGTGCTAAGTGGTCAACTAGGCCATTCAAATCTGGCTTCCAAAGGACGAAAGCTTCATCTTGTCTTGGCAATCCATACCTGCACCCCTCAGTGTGATGGGTAGAAGGTCAAGGAATCACCTAACCCGTCATTAGAGTGAGCGAGCAATAAATATGTTTTCAGTGTGTTTTTCATCAAGTATTTTATGACCTTTTTATAGAAATAAAATACAGCTTTTTAATACAGTGACCTTCTTAGAATTTAAAAGTTAATGTCTTTTGAATTAAGTATCACAGTCCCAGGAAAGCATCATGGGTTACAGGAAGTATCTAGAGTAAATTCTGTAGAAACTTGCATGTTTCTCCTGGAGCACGTATCTTTGATCATTTTGATTTTTCATTCCTTTATTCGATCAGCAAATACATAATGAGTGCCTCCATGCACTTGGCACTGTGCCGAGTCCAGGGGAGAGAGCAGTCAACCAAGACCACAAGATTGCCGTCCTCACAGGGTGTATGCCCTTGGACATTACCCAAGGTAACACACAAACTACATCGTATTTAGGAACTGGGATGGATGTTGTGACAGATGGAAACAGGGCAGTCTGAAAAGTAAAACTGGGGCAGGGTGATGCCTAATTTAGTTTGAAGAGTCAGAAAAGTAACATAAGGCTGAGATCTAAAGGATGAGTAGGTGTTTGTTTGTGTTTTTTCTTGTTTGTTTGTTTTCCAGAGAAAGATGGGGGAGGAGCATTCCGGGCAGAAAGAACATAAGAACATTCTATGTGAAGGTCCTGGAGCTGTTTTAAACCTTAATTTTTCCCTGAGGCATAAAGACATCTGAGACATTATGGCTTCATCTGTGCAAATGTGAGACATATCTATAAATGAGTTAGTGAATACATTTTGCAGGTGTTAAAAAATGGATTCTTTGGCATGCAAATAAACCCAGCCTCTTCAATCATATGTATGAAAGGAGGAAATTTTCTGGAGATGCCAGCTCTTTCAAGGATGATAAGAGCACTATATCAATATTTTTTCATCCACTGGAAACTGGCACGATTTTTTTTTTTTTTTCATTTAAGATTACTTTGTCAAACAGCATGAAATGCTCTGAGTCATATATCCCCTCTGGGATAGAATGTGGGAGATCATTTTTTTTTAAATTTCAACTTTATTGAGGCATAATTAACAAATAAATTATAAAATATGTAAAGTGTTCATTGTGGTAATTTGGTATACATGTACATTGTGAAACATTCCCTCCCTCTAGTTAATTAACACATCCATCATTCACATATTTATTGTGTGTGTGTGTGAGAGAGAGAGAGAGAGAGAACATTTAAGTTCCACTCTTTTAGCAAATTTCAATTATACAATGCAGTTATCAACTATAGTTACCATGTTTTATATTAGGTCCTCAGATTTTGTCATCAAAAAGCTAAGAGATAATGAGTGTTGATGAGGAGTGTTGATGAGGATATGGAGACAGGGAACCCTTGTGTACTGTTGGTGGAAATGTAAATTGGTGCAGTCACTGTGGAAAACAGTATGGAGGTTCCTCAAAACATTAAACATAGAATCACCATATGATCCAGCAATCCCACTACTGGCTATATATCCAAAGGAAATAAAAACAAAATATCAAAGAAATATTCCATGTTCATTGCAGTATTATTCATGATAGCCAAGATATGGAAGCAGCCCAAGTGTCCATCCATAGATGAACGGATAAAGATACGGTATATATATATATATGTGTGTGTGTGTGTGTGTGTAATTTAGTTTGAAGAGTAATAATAAAATACTATTCAGCCATGAGAAAGTAGGAAATCTTGCAATTTGTGACAACATGGATGGACCTTAAGAGTATGACACTAAGTGAAATAAGCCAGACAGAGAAAGACAGATACTGCATGGTATCATTTACATGTGGAATTTCTAAAAAAAAAAAAAAAAAAAAAAAAAAAAAAAAAAGGAGAAGGAGGAGAAGGAGAAGAAGTCAGACACATAGAAATGGCGGCTGGGGCATGAAGGAATGGGAGAGGTAGATAAAAGGGTATCAACCTTCAGTTATAAGATGGGAAATCCTTAAAGATGCCTTAGAACTGTGAACAGACAAAAGTGAGAGAATGTTTCCCGGCTGTATTCTCTTTTCTCCCCCCAGCATATGTATTTTCATTGTTAATCTGATCTAAAAGCACCATTCTATTTTCCATAATACCTGATGGCTCACCCTTCAAAGAGCCATGAAAGCCTCTTCTCAGGAAAGATTCACTGAATATATATTTTCTGACGAAAGTCTGAATATTTGGAGATCTTGAGAGATCTCCAAGACCCAGCAATGTGACATGGTATCACAGTGCTGGGGTGACTAGTTGTCTCAGTTTGCCCAGGACTTTTTTGGGTTTAGCACTGGAAGTCCTATGTCCCAGGAAACACCTCCATCCTGCACAAATCTGGACAGTCCAACACCAGTCTGAATCAGGGCTGGCTTCCTGGGCACCCTATGCAGTCCCTCACTGTCCAGGGCTTAGAGGGGGCCCATTCTTGGTTCAATGCTTTGCTGTCACTGTCTTAAAATTCTTAATCATGTTGGGAAAGGCCCTACATTTTCATTTTTTACTGGACCCTGCAAATTATGTAGCTGGTCCTATTCAGACCTAACATTTATTGAGCTTTTCCCATATGCCAGACACTGAGTTAATGGCCTGGCATTATTTTACCTAATACTTAAAACAAGTCAATGTTACAGATGAAGAAAGTGTGGTTTGAAGAGTTTAAGCAGTTTGACAAGATAGTTAATATGCCAGAGACAGAAAGATTCAAATCAGCTATCTGACCTCAAACCTTCAGAGCCTTCCTCTGGCTGTGCTGATACTTAACCAGCACCCCAAGCCTGGGAAGAGGGACCATTCGGTTGTATCCCATGGAAAGATTTTGTTGGTTTCAAGGGTCAGGTATTGGCAACCTTATATGTTCAACCTACTGGAGAATCCTGTTAAAATCACTGCTGCTTTACCCAGGAACAAGGCATCCTCATTGCTGCCTTTGTCTTTGGACAATTTACCTCAGATCTGGCAGCTAATATTGTTTTTATTGTTTTACTCCTTACCTTTAGATTTCCCTGACGTGAAGGCAGTGCATGTGTGTGTGGTAGGAGTTAGGGAGTTCACAATGTGATCGAAGAAAATAGGCAAACAGACAGAAGTGAGGAAATACCTGAGGAGGAACGGTTCTACATTCCTGCCACCCGCTAAGCAGGTGAAATGGTGTCCCATGTCTTCTCCCTGAGACTTCTAGTGTGTTCTGTTCACTCTGGTCCCTGACAACAATTTGGAAGCATTATTGGAATTCTACATGGAACCTACTGATGCTCTTCAGAAACATTGTGCATTTGCCCAACTACTGCCTTCATCATAACAAGCAGAACTGGACTTTTCTGAGAAGACGCTTCCCACCTGTATTTTCATCTAAACTCACCATTTTATTTTCAGTAATACCTGATGGCTAACCCTGCAGGAATTGAGACCATCACACCTCTGTTATTGTGTCATTAGACCTCAGACCCAAGTAATCACCAGGTCTATGTGTGTTGGTGTCAGAATCAACTATCAAGCTTTCCAGAATCTCTCCAGAGCTTCCAGAGAGGGTCCACAGAACCACAAACAATCCTCTCTCCCAAGGTTTCTTCATCTTGTCTGATCATAAGAATCATCCAGGATCTCAGTCAGTGGGTCGCATGACCTTGCTGGAGGTGTGGGTCCATAAGTGATGGGGTGTGGCCCGGAACACAGAGAGAACAAGAAACCCAGGTGCTGTGCTGACTGAGGCAAAGGCAAAAAACACTCTGGAGCTTTTGTCTGTGTTTTCTAATTTTCAACTGTATTACTCTAATGAAAACAAGAAACTCATTCTTTCCTATTGTTAATAGCTAAAAAAATCAAAAAACAGGGGCGCCTGGGTGGCACAGCGGTTAAGCGTCTGCTTTCGGCTCAGGGCGTGATCCCGGCGTTACGGGATCGAGCCCCACATCAGGCTCCTCCACTATGAGCCTGCTTCTTTCTCTCCCACTCCCCCTGCTTGTGTTCCCTCTCTCACTGGCTGTCTCTATCTCTGTCTAATAAATAAATAAAATCTTTAAAAAAAAATCAAAAAACAAAAAAAACCCCACCAAAATAGACATAATAGTCTTTGCAGAAACTAATTAAAGACACACGTTGACTATGGGGGTGGGGGCAGTAGACTAATTGAAAGGGAAGTTTTCAGGAGAAGAGATTTCTATAAAGCCGGCTTTCATAGGCCATACAAACCCCAGTGCTGTGTGACAACTTGGGAAGTAAAGTGACCATGCACACGCACACACATACACATGCACGCACACACATACACACCGCCCCCACCTCCCTGATTTGGGCCATGATAATGCCTATGACCTACATCCTGCAGGGCTCCAATTATGATGGTGTCAATAGGTTGGTAACTTTTCCAACAAGGAAATTTTAGCTGAGATTTTTTGCCAAAATTGAAAGTTGAAATTAACCTTTTCACCTCTTTGTGCATTCCTGAATAAAACAAAACTGTTCCATACATTAGTGTAAAAGCCTCTGAATATCCGACCAGAATCCGTGCTGCTAGGTTTTGCCTCCATTCCCCGGTTTTGAAGACTGTTTCTGGATACAAGCATATATTACTCTAACGAGTGGCTGTGGAGCAGATGCCTGCCTTGTCCTGCCTATGGGAGCTGATTATGCTCTAAATTCTATGCCAAGGACGCTCTGGATGACACAGTCTGTGCCTCTAATGAAGGGAGAGAAAAGAAGCACAGAGGTTGGGAGTGGTTTGGAGAGCCTCCTTGACGGCGCTCTTCGCAGAGGCAGCCATTCCCTTTGTCAGCTCACATTAACACAAACCTACTGACTGGGAGTCTGGTGGCTTATTTGCATCAAGAAGGGGTTGGGAAAGGATAAAAGTTGGGGCACCTCGGTGGCTTAGTCAGTTAAGCGTCTGCCTTCAGCTCAGGTCATGATCCCAGGGTCCTGGGATTGAGTCCCGCATGGGACTGAGCAGGGAGCCTGCTTCTCCCTCTGCTTCTGCTGCTCCCCCTGCTTGTGTTCTCTCTCCCTCTCTTTCAAATAAGTAAAAATAAATCAAAATTCAAATAAAAAAATAAAATCTTTTTAAAAAAAGTAATTAACAGAAAATGTCTGCTAAAACAAGATATTTTAATTGGCTCACTGAGCTTAGGTGATAACCCGAAGTAGGTCCCTTTCCGTTCTAGACGAGTTACTATAACAGAACAAAGATGGCGATGCCAGCATGGTTCCAGGTTTCAGCTTTCCGGGTGAAGCAACCAGTGTTTCAGGCTGAAGTATTCCAAAAGGACAGTCAGCCTTGAGATTCTGTAATCCACTCACTCCCCCACGTGTTCTTTTCTGTGTCTTCTCCAGAAACCTATTGTGGTTTAGTTGGTGATCAGATTAACCAGACTGGAGAAGTTCAGAACTAGGAGTCAAGTAAGACATAACTGGTCAAGCAAAGAACAGGCACAAGCACATGAGAACAATACCTGGCCTGGGTTATTCAAAGGACAGTCGGACAGGGACATGAGTAGGTCCCAAACTAGAAGATCCATTCATAGGAAATGTCCAAGAGGTAAGGGAGACATAACACACAGACAGAGTATGTAATTTACAAGTTCTTAAACAAGAGGTAATTAACAAAGGTGTTAGAAGGCAGGTGGTTGGCATCAGAATCCAGGAATGAGGAATCCAGCATTCATTGGCAGGAAATCCAGATCAACACAGTCACTAGGCAACAAAGTTGGAATTCTATCTCAAAGTAGCAAGGCAAAAGAGCAGTTACTAGGAAACCAGTGTATCTAAGTCAGAGAGAGATCAGCTTTCTCTACAAAACATCAGAGATTACGTACTCTGCCCTCATTTCTATGTGGTATGACCAAGGAAGATGTTGAAACCAAAATCATTGACATGACAAGAAAAAATGTCAAACCATAAGGGCTTCCACACACAAAAATTTCATTGAGAAAACAAAACCCAATTTGTTAGTTTTCCGTGGTTAGCTAATTATATGAGTCAAATATTTAATTGGCATACATTGTAAACTTTCAAAGGGGTTAAGAAATGCAATTCTTTATTCCTGAGCAGCAAGCTATTCATTATGAAAATGGCCTCTAATTGGCTGTCATACCTTATCTGCTAAGATGCAGAGCCTAACACCACACAATTTTAATATGATGTCTATGTAATCTGTCCTCCCGGTTGTCAAAGCAAAATCTCCAGAGATTTACTCCAGCAATCTAAGAAGAAATATGAAAGCCCCATAGCACATAATTGGATATTTTAAAGCTCCTTTTAGATTTTTTTCACATGTGTTTGCTGATCAATTAAAATTCATTTGCAGGCTATAAAGACAAAACTAAAAGCCAAAATCAATAGTAGAATGCTGAAAAGAAGCTCAGTGTAAATCCAGAGTAGACTGAGTATATATGCATATACTGAGTATATATGCACCTTAGAAAGCCATGAAAACCAATTTTTACCTTACATTTGTAACAATTAATAAATTGTCTCCTACAAAAATTCCCAACCCTAAGTTTGGTCAATGATTTTAAACTCATTCATATTTTTTAATTGCTAAATATTTCAGCTCTATGATGTATATGTCATACTAGAGAGAGATGAGACCTATTAATTATAATAAATATTATCACTTTGGGTTTTCTTCTCAATTTCACTTCCTACCAGTGGTTCTCAAACTGTGCTACTTGGACCAGAAACATCACCATCACCCAATAACATATTAGAAATACAAATTTGGGGCTACAGAACCTGAAACTCTGGGGGTAGGCTAAGCAATCTTTAATAAGCACTCCAGGTGACTCTGATGAATGTTGAAGCTTGAGAACCACCAGTCTACACCATGTGACAACTTCCAAATCTACCTCTGTTCCCAAATGCCAGATGAGCAGAGACATAGAAACTGCACAAACAAATCTAAAAAATCAGGGTTCTTATCTCCTTGGCAAAACCATTTCCTCTTCCTGTGTTTTTTACCTTAGCTAATCAAATCTGCCTTATTCCCAATTTATTAATTATCTATTGCTATGCAATGAATCCCTCAACCTTACCAGCTTAAAACAGTGAACTTACTGTCTCACACAGTTGCTGAGGGTCAGGATTCTGAAAATGGCTTAGATGAGTTGTTCAGGCTCAGGATCTATCATGAGGCTGTGGTCAAGATGTCATAGTCATACAAGGGCTTCTTTGGGCTGGAGACTTGACTTCCAAGCTCACTCATATTGGCTCTTGGCTGTTGTCAGGAGGCCCCAGCTCCTCCCCATAGGACTGCTCATTAGAAGACAGATGCTTTCCCCAGAGCAAAAAGGCCACAACCAACAGAAAGCCACAGTGACTTTACAACCTAGAATTAGAAGGCACACACCATCACTTCTGCCATATTCTGTTGGCCAAAGAGACCAACTCTGGTACAATGTGAGAGAGGTGACACAGCATGGGAATGCCAGGAAGTGTGGATCAGCGGGAGTCATCTTGGAGACGGCCTACCATGCCCAGACAAGAAATATCAGGATATTTTCAACTCTCTTACTCTCATTGCTAGGTAGAGTCTATAGCCAAACTCATCAATTATACATTCAAAATTGCCCATCTGTCCTCTTCTTTATAGTCTCACGGCTACTGCCCTATTCACCCTTCTCTCACCATCTAGCCTCTAGTCTTTAGCATCTTTAGACATTCCTTCTCATAGCTGTGTGACAGTCCTAAAGTGCAAGTCAGATCTCCTCAAAACCATCAAACTTCTCTGCAGCCTAGGGAATAAAGGACAAATCCTTAACATGGCATTTTAAGAGCAATTCATCCTTCCAGGCCCATTTCCCACTCTAGCTCCTCCTCCTCTCCACCACTGACCAATGATTGCATAGCTCGCCTAAATTTGCTGTTATTCTATTCACCTAGAATATCTTCCTGCTATTCCGAGGCCCAGACCAGATGTTATCTGTTCTGATACCCTCGTCAGAATGGATTTTTCTCTTCCATATTTTATTATACCTGCAATACAGAATTAGCTGCAATTGTAGTTAGTTAAGATTCTCTATTTCACAAATAGATTTTAATCTCCCCAATGTTTGGGGTTTTATTATAGTCATCTTTGTAATTATCAATAAAATACAACACAATATCAAGGTCTGCTGAGTTATAACATACAATTTCAACAGGCCCTTGCATATGGGAGATCATTCATTCTATTCTCGATAATACAAAGGAAAAGTATTAAATATGAGATTGAGACAATCATGACTATTCCTCTGAAGAGTAATCCTTCCTGTAAGCTTCCAGTTGGAAAACTGCCTATCACATCCAAGCTATCTAGTCATTTGGAAAACTTTTCTTAAAGACAGATGAGACAGTCTCACAACATAGAACCTAGAGATATATATGGAAATAGCAGTGGAGAGTGGCTTATAGACGTGTGAATAGGGTGATGGGAGCCCCTGAAGGGCTTTTCAAGGAAAGTGCCTGGTTAGATTTTCATTTGGGGGAATAGACTCTGGGAGCGTCAACTGCAGACTGGCTGGATGACAGGAGGTTGCAGGACATTAGGAGACTAGTCATGCGGAAGGTCCAGGAGTGAAGCCACCAGATGATGGTGGTAAAGTTGTCCACGGTGATGGTAGAAGAGATGGAGAGTAGAGAATTGTTGAGGGATGAACTGGCCAGACTTGCTTGCTTGTTTGACTGGTAGAGGAAAGAGGAGAAGTTCTAGAATGATGTCTAGGTGAGGGTTTTATACCTATGAATCTGGTCCTGTGGAGCAGCACTCAGTGGGAAAAACACCTCAGAACACTAACTTTATCTAACTTGATACCAGGATCATTGTCAGAGACAGAGGACAACTCATTCTGGGGGAGGCCACAGGAGCTATCAGGAAATTACATTGACCTTTTCCACAAATGAATAGGCTCAAAATTAGATTCTTATACCAACTGACTAAAGGGAAAGCTATTAAACTGTCAGGCAAGAGTCTCCATGGTCTTTACGAATTACCATGATTCATCTTTCCAGGAGAAGGATTTGAGCAAAAATCATTTCCAAGCTTCTCAGGATCACACATTGAAGGATCACACAATGAAGCCTTGGAGCAAGAAGAATGATTCATAATAATAACAGCAAAGATTTGATTGAACATCTAAACACAAAGTGTGCATTCTTGATATCTTATTATCAAGTATGCGATATGGTTTTACTAAATCAACTTGATTTTTCTGCTTTGTATTATGAATGTTCTTTTCGTGTGAACTTGGGATTATAGAGATACACAACATAGCTACATATAAAATTCCTTCTAACTCAACACGATCAACTGACACTAACTACGACAGCCTCACACAATCACATGTTCTAGTTTATGGTCATTTCCAACTTATATTACACACTACATTTGAGAACTAGTTGGAAATGACCATAAACTAGAACATGTCCTGCACAGCTTTTTTTCAACATTTGTATTTGAATACCTTTAGATGGAGCCAATATCTTTTAGCCCACAGTAAAGAATATTCTTAATTATTGTATCCCCCTCTTGCTTCTCTCATTTATACTACTGCCTGGCTTCTGAGTTGGGAACTCTGAAAGAGAACGACAGGAGTGCTGAATTGGATGTCCTTGAGAATAGCTAATATAGATCACGGAGCCAATTTGAAAGGAGCCAGAAATATACAGAACAGTCACGCTGCCGTTTAGGGGTGTCTCCTTGCCCAGGACAAGCATTACCTGCCAGAAGCTGTGTTGATCTCCTGGCCTTGTTCTCTTCCATAGCTCTTCAGAGACAGTCTGAAATCCCTAAGAAGGTTTACAGGGCCTGGCTCCTGCCCACCCTTCCAACCCCTCATCCTACCACTCACTCACGCTCTGGCTCTCTTACCCCCAGCCACACAGAGTCTCACAGTGGGAGCTGTGGGATCCCATTCAGTTCCCCCTTCAGGTCCAAGGTACTCATTTTCCCCAGCTGCCAGGAGGGTTGCCTGCTGACGCCCACAGTTGAATCCCACTCTGGAAATTGCCCCCAGCTGGCTCACCTATGGGCCCACTGCCCACCCTGGGGACAGAAGATTGCCCATGAGGAGGTCCATGCAACTCAGAGGGGCCCTCTTTGTTAGCTCTGCAATTGCTTTTCTCCGAAAGTCATCTACTTCAAGTCCAGTCCCCCTCATTCAGAGGATGTCCAGTTGCAATTATTCAGGCATCAGTTTGCATGTTTGGTTCCTGTCTGTCTCACCTACTCCAGAGTAAACCCCACGAGAGCAGGATTTCTGGCTGTTCTTGCTTACCATCGGCATTCCAGCACAGAGCACTGAATTTGGCTCAGATCTGGATTGCAACGAATATACACTTAATTATTCATAACTTGGTAAATGAATATACTCTGCCATCAGAGTTTTTCTGAATCACCTTTATGATTAACGAGAGCCCACTTTTCTGGTGACTCCTCACCACGGGGTTAAAGGGCAGCCAAATGGTAAACTGTGATCGTCATTTCTACCAAGGTTACTTTGGAGATTGTATTTTTGTTACATCAAATGCTAATCTAAAAGGTTGAGGCTGAACACAAGGGGGAAATGTATACCTCCTCAGCACTGTATTTCATGGTAGGAATTTCAAATGGTTAATGGTCAATAATAAGAAAACAGTGGGAATTTAAATCAGTACCAGCCATTCATCATGGCCTTTTAATGACTTTATAGAGAAATCTTGGGAAAATTATTTCTAAAACAAGGAGGACAAAAGCTCTCTTTATTTCTATTTTCAGAGGCTTTTGTTCGAGAAATTATTTTTGGTGTTGGTAAATTATGCTAATCGAGACAAGTAAGCTGAAAAGTAGTATATTTGGAACCAGCAGAACATATTTTACTAATGGTTTATGATTTTCTGAGCAGATTTAAAATTAGATTTATGGGTTTTTTTCAAAGATTTTTCTGATTATTCAGCCGAAAGTCACCCTAGAGGTTCAAGCTGGCTAGAGAGAAAAGAGAAATCTATCTCCAATCAGCACTCACTCACTGAGCACATTTACTGAGCAAGGCAATCAAGGCCAGGGTCATGGGAGTCAGAAAACATAGTCTCTGACCTGAGTGATTCTGAAACCGGTTATTGACTCTGAGAAAGAGAAAGACAGACTGAGAGCCAGAAACCAACCTGGCACTACTATTTACGCCTTGGGGTTGCTAGACCCTGGCCTGGCCCTCGGAGCCAGGCTGTGGAGTTCTCCTGTTAACATAAACATTCCCACAACATCCATCCCAGTCGATGATAGTTTGTGACTTTGATGGATCATGACCCAACAAAGACCATTTCCAAATAATGTCTGAACACGGACAAAAACAAGAATACTGTCCAAACACTGTCCAAATACTGTCACAAAAATCATGAAACTTTTCTTTTCCTGGCTGGTAAGAGTACTTACTGCTTCTTTATCAGGGACAGCTTGAGCCTGGCTTCATGCCTCCTGTTACGTAGGTAAGATTTATTAAAGATAATAACATTAAGCCCATTCTAACACCCTCATACCAAGTGGCTCCACAGTTCCTCATGGTGGGTGTTTGCTTTCACTGCAGAGTCAAGAAAACCCTACTTTGTTTAACTAAAGATGTGTTTCTGATTGTCATTGACTGGGGCCATTGAAAACTCCCAACGGATGTACAACTAAAATTTAGAGAGCTATACAGAAATAGTCCGACCTTGAAATACATACATTTATTTCCACACCTGCACTCTTAAAGCCAAACCAATAATTTCATAGTGGAGTAAGCATCTGAGGTACAACAAATCATGAATCAAGTTCTTTCTGACCAATGGATTTATACCTTGAAGGGAAATCATAAGTGACAGAGATTCAGGATATACAGTGAAGAGGCTTTTGAGGGAAACAGAACTATAACCTATTAAGCAACCATTTTCAAGACCACTAATAACAGTCCAGGGGAAGCTCCCATGAGGAGCAGGAGTCAAGTGGCCACTGAGGTACGGGGTGAGCCTGAGGACTGGGGCAGAGGCCCAGGCATGGAAATAACTGTGCAGGTGATACGCATTTGCAAAGCCCTGAGCGTCGTCCGGCTTTTCTGCATGTGCCCACGTGCCTTGACATAAACAGCCTATGTCTTCCTCCCTACTGCAGCGTGTGTCATTCACTTGCTCAAATTTCATCGGATTTAGTTTCATGGCTACAAAGACTTCTTTCAGTCTCCATATATTTAAAAGCACTGCCATCCAACTTTAAGACTTAGGTTGTAATTTTTCTCCAGGAAGTTTCAGAATTATCTGTGAAAAATTCTTATGAAAAGTATTTTTAAGGAAGTAGAAATCAGTGGATAATTTGATTTATGGAATAACTGTAGAAAGTGAAAACTTGTCCGTGTATCTTTTCTTTTTTTTTTAATGTTTTTTTATTATATTATGTTAGTCACCATACAGTACATCCCTGGTTTTTGATGTAAAGTTCGATGATTCATTAGTTGCGTATAACACCCAGTGCACCATGCAATATGTGCCCTCCTTACTACCCATCACCAGCCTGTCCCATTCCCCCACCCCCTCCCCTCTGAAGCCCTCAGTTTGTTTCTCAGAGTCCATAGTCTCTCATGCTTCATTTTCTATGATGGCACATTAAATCTGAGAACAGCAGAGCACTGCGGCAAAGGCTTTCCATGCTGCAGTCAGAGAAACTCATGATCCAAGAAGGGCCGGGTCCCATCAAATTGAGACAGTGAGAATTATGCTGCTCTAACCTGTAGCTCCAAATGGTAGCCCCTTGTTTCTTTTATTTTTATCTTTCACAAAGACTAAGTAAAATATCAGATAAAAACATGTATTAAGGGGCAATCTATTTTTGAGGTTAAAAGTACAGATTAAATGCAGACAACTTGGGTTTGAAACCTTGAGTCTACTGTTTCTAAGTGGTCTTGGGTAAATGACTTGACCTCTCAAGGCCTATTTCCTCATTGGCAAAATGGAAGTAATAATAGTATCTGTACAATAAAATTCTCATTGGATTAAATGCCATGATGCCTGTGAGATGTTCAGCTCAGTGCCTGGCACATAGTAAGTGCTAGCATTACTATCGTGGTAGTGTTGCTAATGACCACTACTCAACCAAGTGCAGAAATCCTCACGCTAAAAGCAATGCATTTGAAGCTTCAAACTGTATTAGTTTTGTGGAGACTATATTTTTAAATATATTTAAATATATTTTAACATTAGGTTTTGAACTCCAATAGAAGAGTTTAAGTTCAGTAAGTCCAACACTGGGACACCTGGGTGGTACAGTCGGTTAAGTGTCCAACTCTGGGTTTTGGTTCGGGTCATGATCTTATCACCGTGAAATCAAGCCCCATATTGGGTCCCACGCTCAGCATGGAGCCTGCTTGAGATTCTCTCTCTCCCTTTCCCTCTGCGCCTCCTTCATGTGCTCTCTCTCTCGCAATAAAAAAATAAAATCTTTAAGTCCAACACTATTCACCCAACATTTATTATGTCCTTGTTTGGTGTTGTGCATGGTACCTGAGCAGGTGAAGAGGTAAAGAAAAGAAAGCCAAGTAAGATATGATTTAGACACAGACATGCTCAAAATCAATAATGAAATATGACTGACTTGTGGTAAATGTCAATGTCCAATAATGTTATCCCAGTAAAAGGACAGTTTGTTTATGGATAAAACACTCTGGAAAGCCCTAGGGAGGTGATGATTTTGAAACAAAAGTGGGATTTCTCAGGCAAAGACTGGGACTGTGGAACGAGAAGAGCAATCTGGGGTGGACAGATTAATATAAACAGAGAGACAGAGATGGAAAGTACAGAGGATGTTAAGAACATTTGGTATAGAATGGTGGATGTGCTGGGTATTGAATGGCTGAGGAACTCATGAAGTCTCCATCATAGAGATGGGAGCTTGTCTTAGCTCATGCTGCCACGACAAAATACCATTAACTGGGTGGCTTAACCAACAGGAACTTATTTCTCATAGTCTGGAGACTGAGAAGTCCAAGATCAAGGTGCCGCCAATTCAGTTCCCCAGTGGGGACCCCATTCTTGGCTTACAGACCCCATTTTCTTGCTGTGTCCTTATAGAGTGCAGAGAAAGAAAGAGAGGGAGTGAGGGAAGGAAGAGGGGGCACTTTTGTGTTTCTCCTTATTATTATAAGGACACTAGTCTCATCATGGGGCCCCACCCTCATGGCCTCATCTAAATCTTCTTCCCATAGGCCCCACCTCCAAATACAATCACATTAGGGGTTAGGGCTTCAACATATATATTTGGGGGTGGGAGGATGCAAACCATCCATATGTCACAGACTTAAACTGTACTCAGAGGAAAAGCATCACCATTTTCTGAAAAGGCAAATACTATCATTAGATTGGTGTTTTAGAGGGTAAAGCTGCTATGAATAGGTGAGATAAATTGGAAGGAGATAAGGACACTAGTAAAAATATTGCTGCAATAGTTCAATTTAGAGGTGCCGTATTTCATGAAACCCACAGCAATATCAATTGTTAGACACGCCATTTTTTATGTGCCTCTAAGGAAAACACGACCACCATTGAACTACAATATAATATTTTCTGAGGTAGAATTTTAATCTTATACTTATTGGAAGACTGATTTTAGAGGTTTTTAGGCATCAATTTTTATTGTATGTCATTCTTCATATATAGTAAAAGGAAAACATGAGCAAAGTACATTAGCTAAGGTATTCCTACAATTGCTTCACATTCACAGTCTATTTCTTGTAAATCATTTTTTGATTCAGTTATTAGGATGTGTGTTATTATGGAGTTTATCCACATATGTACAGATGCAGTGATAATTTTTTTTTAAATATTTACATTTTTAAATTCAATTTAGTCACTTTTTTTTAACTTAACATACCATGGACATCTGTCCAGATAATTAACTATACTTCTATAAAATCATTTCAATGTATTCAACAACTATATTGAGCATCCAAACCTGGGCTAGGAATTAAGGCAACACCACTGAGGAAAAGCAGGTAGATTGTAACTCTCGTGGAGCCTGATCAATTGAAACAATTCCCTAACGACAGACATTTTGCTTATTTCCATATTTTGTTTTCATTATTTTCTAGCACAACCAGTAGTACAATAAATATCCTTGTTATATTATCTCTCCATAAATCTTTAGGTAAAGTTCCTAGAAGTGAAATGTGTGAGTCAAGTGATTTGCGTATATTGCTTTTGACACATATAGTCAATGTCGGTGGTCCTGCAGAACCTGGCACCAATTTCGTTCCTGTCAACATTCCCATCAACATTCCCATCATGCACCAGTTTTTTCACAACTCTTCCACCCCGGGTTTTCTCATTCTTTTTCAACTTGACTAATTAAAGGGGTAAATACTGGTATTTTATTATTGTTTTAAATTGCATATCTTGATTACTGGTGTGGTTGAATATATCCTATGTTCATTAGCCACCTACACATGTTTACATATATACGTATATATAATGTATCTATTATTTATAAATTATTTATAAATATATAGCTATATATTTTCTGTTTATTAGACACACACTCCTGCACGGGTTTTTATCCTTTGCCCATTTTTCTAATGGTGTATGGGATTCAAGTGATTTTTAAGTCATCATTTCCCCCCTCTGAGTGTTAGTATCTTAGAAACGTACAGGAATTCAAAACCATAATCCTACTTAATTGGCACTTTATATCACCACAGTTCTCTAAAATAAAGTTTGGTTTCTTAACTCATCCGTGAAAATGTCTATGGGATATTAGACTCAGATTGGAACACTATTAGTTTTAACTATTTGAATATATTTTAATAAATGAAGACATCTTATGCAAACAGCAAAACAGGATGTACAGTTTCCATAGAAACAGAAGCTAATATTATTAAAAAGGAATAAGCCATGCTGGAACTGTTCCCCTCAGGGACCATCATTTGCAGCCAGTTCCTTGAATAAGTCAGATATGTGAATTATACCACCTGAAGCTGGTTAATAGTAGTGATGCTTGACAAAGACTTCCCTACACAGTTGGTCATCATGAGGGGAAGGTTGATGTAAATTATACTGACAGCTAACAAATTGGGTTTTTATTTTAAATTGAAATGTAAAAGTAAAACCCCATTTCATCTCGGTTTCCTAGGGAGAGTTGTTCATTTCCACACTAAAATTGAAATAAGAACAATAATGTGGGTGTATGATTTTTTTCTTCAACTTTGAAATTTTTAGTTATAAAGCAAACTTTCTCCATTAAATCAATCTTCCTATTGGCCTCGATTATCTCAGTGGAAAAGATTTCTGAAGAAAATAGCCTTGAAGAAATAACCATAATACCCAAAAGTGTCAAAACCCTCTAATAAGAGTATGAAATAATTATGCAACTCAGTCTGTCAGAGTTTATAATTACCATTCGGAAACTGAAAATCACTGAAGTAAAAGAGGATCCCCTTAGGTCTAAATCACCGAGAGAATGGAGTGTCATGTTTGTCTGCTACCTGGCACTACAAGTAAAGTCTATTTCAGTTTTTAATCCAAAATTCCCTGTTAAGGCTGTTACCTTTTCCATATACTCTAATAGGTCTCATTTGTGAAACATCTCCACTTAGGGTCGGCGGTGACTCCTGACATATATGTTCTGCTTTCATAAGGCAGAAAGAATTATTCCCCTTACTGTCCAATATTTTCTTAGGTAGAATTTTAATCTTATACTTATTGGAAGACTGATTTTAGAGTCTTCAGATAAAAACATCACAGGATAGGATATCACAAAAAGGATATCACAAAAAGATATGAACATGAAAATAATGTTCATGTTTATAATAATCATACCTTCACTTAAAAAATAATTTAAAGCATCTTCTCATTTGACCTTCACAAGCATGACAATGACATTGGTATTATCACCTTATAGATACAGAAACTAGGTCTTGCCCCAGTCTTACAGCTAGCGAGTGGAAGAGCTCCACTCAAACTTAGGGCCTCAGTCTCTAAATCATGGGGGAGTTTCCACTGAGCCCCCCACCTGCCATGAATATAAAATCCTCCTAGAGGGCTGCCTTGAAACAGGGACCGAGGAGAGTAGCCTGCCATTCAGAGGAGCAATGACATCCTTCATGCGCAAGTGGAGTTCTCACTGATGCTATGCTCAGTACAGTGTGTCCTGTGTCTTGTTTCTGCTGCTTCATTGTCCTTGCTGCTCCACACTTGCTGGTGGCAGTGGGGATGGCAGTGGTGGTACCACTCAGATCATGGCCTGCAAGGCCCTGCTTGATGAGACCTCTGATTTTATTTCATTTCATTTTCTTCTGTGTTTGCTCTGCTCCAAAGAATAAATTGCTGTCTGTTTCTTTTAATCATTGCTATCCCAGGCACAAAGGGAAATAATATTAAGAAATCTCTGAACATGTGCCTTCCCTCAAGATTGCAATGCAATTAACAAGCTGGGCTCTGATATGAGCTTGCCTGGGTTGGAATCCAGGCTTTGCCATTTACTAGGTATGTGACTTCAGGCTAAATTAAATTGATTCAAATGCTAACCTCTCCATGCCTCAGTTTCCTCACCTGTAAACTACTAGCAATGACTTCATGGGTTTGCTATAAAGATTTTATGAAATAGTCCACTCAAAGCCCTAATCTCACTTAACTGGTAATAGAAAGGACTCTGCAAATGGTCACTTATAAATACATTATTTTTTAACAGCTAAAGCACTCAATGTAACCAGTCAGTGTTAAACTGATGAATATGGGGAGAAAGAAGACTGGTCTGGGAAGGATTTTAGTTGCACAATAACAGAAGGGTTGGATTGGGCTTGGCAGAGAGGAGGGAAAGGACAAGCCCAAGAAAGGGGTTCAGCCTGAACAGGGTAACGTGGGGGAAAGCTGTGGGACTGCTCCCAGGGTGGTCGAGAGGATGAAGACACTGGGCTGATTAAAGGCTCTTGAGAACAGATTATGACACATAAGGCTGGAGAAGCAAGATAGGACCAGGCAAAAGAAGATTTTGAATTCCAGGGTAAGAATTTGAGAATTCTGTAGGCAATAGATTCAGTAGGGAAGCTATTACGAATTCTTGAGCAAGGAACTTGGCCTAACACAGAAACAAGCTTGGTCTTCCTAGGTGTCTCTCAGAGTCAACCAAGGGAGAGTAACAAAGCCCTCTTACCAGTGTCCCAGGAGTTTTCTCTATATTGTCTCATTTCATTTTAACAACAGCTAGTAGGGTAGTTACTGTTTCTGCACCTTTTGAAGAAGATCACAGGAAGGTTAAGAAAATATCCAACATCATAGGATGAATAAATAGCAGAGCCAAGACTCAGTCCTTTGTGTCTTCATAGCCCATGTTCTTTCTACTATCCTATTCTGGTTAAATGTTGTTTTGTTTTGTTTTTTTAAGTGAATAGTAAGTGAGTGAAACAACAGAAATTATGAGAAACAGGCAGCCATAAAAGGAATAACCTCCACATCACTTAAAGGATCTAAATACCATGGACAGAAGGCAGCACAGAAACAATCAGAAAGCACCATTTCTCAGGAAATGGTTATTGAAATCATAGAAATATTATGGGAGTGTTGGATAGAAATGTTAGTTGCAAACAACAAAATCCATTCTTGCTAGTTGAAGCAGAACATACCTTTATTAAATGATATTAAGTCTTTCACAGAAATCCCAGGTGGGCTGGAAGGACAGATACCCAACCATACTTGCAGGAGCAAGCACACCATAGCCCCCTTACCATGCACAGACAACACTTGGGACTGGATGCTGGATGAACAGACACCTTTGCCACCATGCTAGTCAGATGTGCTACCCTGGGTAGGAATGCCTTTTCATACTAATTACTTCCAAATCCAAGTCTAGTTGGGCATGGTCTTATTCATGGAACCTAAGTCACGTGCCTGTTCCAAGCTGTAAGAGAATCTAGGTTTGGGGCTTTTATATGGCTTCCCTCCACCCCATATACTTTAGTAGGTAAACCTCATAATGGAGGGAGTTCCCAAAATATAGGTTCTTGAGGCAGTTACAAATAACAAATGCCCACTCTTATTAGGCAAAGGAGTTTTGGAAAGTTAAGAATCCAGCAGTAACTGTCTGGCACTCTCCAGGGGAGAGGTGTGCTGTGCTGACTGACGTGGGTATTTAGTTCTGCTTGACAGGCTCAATATTTTATTATAGAAAGGGAAGGGTGACTCACCATATTTAATGAAAACGTCCATGAAGGCTATCCAGCTCCCTTGAGTCTGATTCATATCTAGCCGGAAATCTTTTATGGCCATTAAATTTCCCTAAAAAATATATCTACTGAAAAGAGAATGGGTTTACTAACTACCAAGAAGAATATTTTCGTCTCTTCCACAGTTACATTTTATTGTGTGTTGATAAGTTCATTTATTCAACAATGCCTAGGCATTACACTAGGCACTGGATATCCAATGATAATCAAATCCTATCTTTGCCCTTGAGAAGCTCACAATCTGGTGAAGTAAAGAAACATGTAACTAAAGAGTTATGGAATGATGTGATAAATGCAAACTTGGTAAAAAACAAATTATAGGAGTGTTGGGAAGGGGCACTGACTCCCAGACCCTCCAGGTAGGGAGAAAGTCATCAGGGACCCAGCCTGAGTGAAGGCTTTACAATTAAGAGTCGACCAGATGGAGAGGTGGGAGAAAGACATGCCAGGTTGAAGAAAGGAACAAAGAGAAGGAACATGAAATGATTCCATTCATTCAATAAACATTGACTGAAGGCCTAGTATGTGTGCCAAGCACTGAGATACAGCAGAACGTGGGAGACAAGCCGGGGGAGAGGCATAAGAGGATGGAGCATGTCACAGCAATGAGGCTGAAGGGACAGATGGAATTGACCAAACATGGATGTGTTCGCCATGTTAAGAAGTTTAGAATTTATTCTTGGTGCTTTGTCTTTTTAAATTGATTTTTCTGGAAACTATGTAAAGGATGGATCCAGCTTCCGAACTATCACCATTTTGAGTCTAAACAGGGGATTTACCACCCTACACTGCGCATTTAAGTCTTTGCTTACATGTTAGCAGATTGCTTACTTAATCCGTGTGACTCATGATGGGTACTGCTATCTGCATTTTCTTTATAACTGCTGGCACTCAGGTTTGGTCTCTTTGAGAGTATAAGCATGGAAAAGGCAAGAACCCTCCTGGTAATGCTGTTAATAATAGAGGATATCAAAAATGGGCATTTGAACAAGGTTTCTTGGAGAAGAACAAAAAGTCTTCTGGGACCTCCCTGTGAGACACCTGAGCAGCTGCTATTTGACCTCAGAAAACAGGAGTATAAACAATAATCAAGCATTGGCATTCGTGTGTATATAGTGGGAGAGTAATAGGGCAGAAACAAATTATATGTACACTCATGTATCCTTGGAAGAGAGACAGAGAGACACAGAGAGAAGCACACAGAGACAACAGTGAACTTAAAAAAAAAAAAAGAATTAACCCCCACATTTGTGTATTTTAACCACCGTATTTAGATCAGCCTACCATCACGAGACCATCACCTGCCAGCTGCATTCAACGGGGGGTGAGCTCCTGTCACACAACATCTGACATTTTATATCTCTTTTCTATTGCACCAGACCCAGAAAAGGTTCTTCTTGCAGGTCTGTATTTCCACGTTTAAACTTTATGGTTTTGGAACGAGCAAGAGACAAAGAAGAAAGGGAAGATATGAGAGCAGGAACATTAAATAAAGGACAGACCCATTGTGCAATTACAACAAGAAAAACCATTTCCATAGTCTATGAGGTCAAGACAGTAGATCCTCATATGTGAAATACTTTATGCTTGAATGGCCCACAAATAGTTGATTTAAACTAAGGTACAAATCTTCCAAATAAAAGAATGCTTTCAGTGCTCAGTCCATGGCTATTGGGAGCTGACACAGAAAGGGGGAAAGAGAATTAAGAAGCAAGCAGGCAAGCATGCAGAATGCTACCTGTGAGCACAGAGGGCCTGGCCCACAGCATTTCCAGTTCTTATGCTCCATTATCAGCTGAGAGTGCCCCAGGTTCTCACTGGAATGGAGTCACCACAAAATTATTCATAACGGTTACTTCTGGGGAAAGGAAAGGGATTGATAGGGACTGGAATAAAGGGGACACGACTTTTCAGGTTCTATGCTCATTCAACACCCATTAAGGGGTATTTCTGCTCCAGGCACTAGACTAAAATCCATATTATGGAAGTTATTCAAATCTATGTAGAAAAGCAGTTATTAAAACAAAAACACTTCCCACACTAAGGAGGAGAAAATATAAAAGATGACCAAGTTTTTACTAAATTTGAAGTTCTATATAATAACGTTAAGATTGATTTTAGATCTCTTAAGCAGATTATTTTTTATTCCTGCAAATTAGAACATCAAAATTCTTAGCCCTTAGTTTATAGATGTCATATTAGAATTAAAGTTTTCTCTTTCTTTTCCCCCTCTCCTGAAAACATGGCTTTTAAAAGTTCGGGGCCTGTCAATGAACATCAATGGACTTTAGTAACATCATCTAGAAAAGAGGTCAATAACATTGGAGGGCTGTGGTCAGGACTAAGTGAGGTAAGTGATAAAAATTGTGTGACAGATCTGGAACCCAGCAGGGAGCTGAGAAAGGGTGGATGCCACCAGTTTACACTGACCAAGTGTCTGCTCTGGAGGACATGCCCTCCCTCCAGCTGCACAGGTGGGGAACACCTAGATGGAATCATTCCGCTATTTTGAAAGAATCCTTTAAAGTTTTCGGAGGAAGATGTATTACTGATGGGGGATTCAGAAAGAGAACTGCAGAAAGAATTTTATATTGGAAAACATCTAAATAATTCAGCTGCTCAGGATGCCTAAAACACCACTTGTTTCTCTGTTTATGTTACTGAGTCTCCATCAAGACTTACTTGTCAGTTTAGAACAACCTTCCAAGAGAAATATAAATCAAATTTACCTTTCCCACCTATGAGAGATTAGAGTTAAATACTGTCTATAGTCACAAGATTTGTCTTAGCATCGGCATCAATTCTGTTCTGTGCAGCGGCACTGCAGTTTTAAAAACACTTCGGTCACAGATGATTGTTGAGGTTTCCTTATTATTATTTCAAGATGAAGCATCCTGAAAAGATCTTCACTGAGCTTCAGATGCTCAGAGTAAATTTGAATCATGACTATTATTATGCCTTTTAGAAAGGTTATAAGAAGAAAGCTTTATAAATTGCTCGCCAGATGATCAAACTCAGCTTTAAAATAACACTAAGCAGCCAGAATTTTTTTTTTTTTTGTATTTGTGCCAGGGTAAGAAACTGGCGTGAGGTTGAGATTTGGTTTCAAAATCTGAGTCATTAGAGAACATGTTTGTAAAAAAGAAATTCTAATGTAATGATGCACTTTACCAAAATGACCGGATCACATTTAATTTTCCTTTTTAATGTTAAATGCAGACCACATGCCCAGCACTAAGCTAGGGTCGCAAAAATGCAAAGGAAGAACACCGTGGATTTCCTGCCTTCCAAAAGATTGCAATTTACTCAGGAACACAAGTCATATTGATACAAAATAAAGAAGCATACAACTTAAAATTAAGTGCCAACATGTAAAGCGTGCAGTTAACCTTCCAGAGAGCCAGGAAAGGGACAAGATCAGAGTCATAGTTACTCTTAATAGTTAAGCTACAGATGTTCGTATTAATTTTATTTTTATGTTCATATAGGACTAACTACTTTAAAATCAAATCATTAAAACCACTGATGGATGAATTATTGCAGTTTTTCTGGCAAGCAATTTGAGAATCATTTTCTGAACTTTCATAAGTGTATAGAGTTACTCCATTTTTTCAAGATGTTTAAATTCTGCCCCTGGGAGATGGTATGGCTTGAATGTCTTTCATTTGTTTTTTATGTCAGAGACACATAGTGTTCAATTTCTTTATATGTGTTTGAGATGCTTCTATTTACTATAAAGCAATATTGTTAATAGTTTAAAAGATTTTTTAAAAGATTTTATTTACTTATTTGTCAGAGAGAGAGAGAGAGCACAAGCAGGGGGAGCAACAGGCAGAGGGAGAAGCAGACTCCCCGCTGAGCAGGGAGTCCGATGTAGGACTCGATCCCAGGACCCTGGGATCATGACCTGGGCCAAAGAAAGACACTTAACCAGCTAAGCCACCCAGGTGACCCAATAGTTTAAAAGATTTTTAACAAGACAGCAAAATACGTAGTCTGACAGCCAGCATCAAATGAAGACCTATCTTCAGGTCCTGTTTTTCAGCTAATGCAGGGAACATTTCTTCTTGTACTAACTTGTATTATTGTGTTATAGAAAGACCACAGACTTTCAAGTTTTGAAAAAAACTTGTGTTTGAATCTTTCTGATCACCTGACCTTGAGCAAATTACTTAATTTCTCTGATCCTCCATTTTTCTATGAGACTAATTACTCCAACGATGCTAGGCTTCTCTGAATGCTAGACAGAAGGCACAAAACACCTAAGAGGAAGTTGGAAACACACAACAAGGAAGAGCAAACATAATGATCACTTGCTAGCATGTAATTTTTATATCATTATTATGCCATTAGTACAATCCTCATCAGCATTATTTTGTCTTAAGCAGTTTATGATAACACGTGAAGAATTCTCAAGTCCAAAAGCTCTGGGATCTATAAGATTGTAACTGTTTGTTCTTTTTATTTGCAATAGTTTGATAGTAAAACTTAATCCAAATTGATGTTTTTTATAATTTTTATTTATCCTATTAAGCAGGAATGTTCATATGTTTTACTACAGAAATAGTAAAGTGTATGATTATAGGACATTGCTCTAGAACGAGCTAATGGTGGAACACAACATGGGATATATGCACCATAGTATCTTTCTAAAAATTTCCAGTATCTGAAACACATCTGCTCCAAGAATTTTAGATAAAGGACTATGGCATTCTATTACTTTCCATTAACTTTTTTCTTATTTATTTCAGTTCATCTGCCTTTCCTCATTACATATTTGTGTTTATCTTCAGTACAATTTTATGATTAATAGATACTCTGTGCTCTGTGTCAACTATGGACCAGGAACCTTTCAAAGTACCCAAATAATATGCATCTATTTACCCAGAGCAGGGGTGGGGTTTACCCATAGAACTACCACCTAAGAAGTACAGTGGAAAGAACTCGGTAATGTGAATACGACAACATGGAGTCTTAGCAAAGCCTCTTTTGCTCGTTAATCTGATGGGTGATTTTGGTCAAGTTACCTAACTGCTTGAAGCTTCAACTTTCACTTTTGTAAAATTATATAATACCTGGCCTATATATTTGACACTATCTCCTACAGGCTGGAAAATTAAACAAATTAAAATATATGATAGTATTTTATGAAACATGAGGTGGATATCAAAGGTGATAATACTATAAGCATGTTTTATGCAGTTCCTTTTGTTTCTAATACAAAATTATTTATGATTTATAATTATTACCATTGTTATGGTAAGTGTTATAAGTTTAATAATAACATGATGAGAGTTTTAAAAACACATTTTATCTGTGCACTCATTCATTTGAAATTCTTCCATTCATTAAAGGGTGCTGAATATCTACAGAGGACCGGACACTCCACCAAGCAATGAAGGTACAAAGACAAATCAACACAGATTTTGGTTCAAGGAGTTCATGGTTTATAAAAGGGAACACATTTCCTTCTGGAATGGTGAAGTGGGGAATGTGGTGAATTCATTCTTCCTCTAAAACAACAGAAAAATACTGATATGAGGACAGAGATATCAAAAGAATATAATTGAGAGTCCCAAAAAGTACCCACACATCTATGGTTAGTTGATTTTAACATGAATGTGAACACAATTCAATGTGGAAAGTATAGTCGTTTCAAGAAATGGCACTGGGACACCAAGACAGTCACATGAAAAAGAATGAATTTAGATTCCTATTGCACACCATAACAAAAATGAACTCAAAATGGATCACAGAACTCAATGCATCAGCAAAAACTATCACATTCCTAGGATTAAACATAGGAGTAAGTCTTTGTGACCTTGGGTTAGGTAATGGTTCCCTAGGTATGACACCAAAACACAAATGGCCAATGAAAAAAATAGACAACTTGAACTTCATCACAATTTAAACTTTTGTGCATCAAAGGGCACCATCAACAAAGGGAAAAGACAACCCCCAGAATGGGAACAAATATTTGTAAATCATATATCTGACAAGGGACTTCTATCTAGAATATATAAAGAAATCTTAAAACTCAACAATAAAAAGATAAGAACCCATTTTTAAATTTAAATTCAATTAGCCAACATATAGTATATCATTAGTTTCAGATGTAGAGTTCGATAATTCATCAGTTGCATATTACATCCGGTGCTCATCACATCATGTGCCCTCTTTAATGCTCATCATCCAATTACTTACCCCATCCCCCCATGCACCTCCCCCCCAGCAACCCTCAGTTTGTTTCCTATATTTAAGTCTCTCATGGTTTTTCTCCCTCTCTGATGACTTCCATTCAGTTTTCCCTCCATTCCCCTACGATCCTCTGTGCTGTTTCTTAAGTTCCACATATAAATAAAACCATATAATTGTCTTTCTCTGATTGACTTATTTTGCTGAGCATAATACCCTCCAATTCCATCTACATCGATGTAAATGGTAAGTATTCATCCTGATGGTTGAGTAATATTCCATTTTATATATGTATCACATCTTCTTTATCCATTCATCTGTTGATGAACATCTTGGCTCTTTCCACAGTTTGGCTAAGAACCCATTTTTCAAAAAGGAGTAAAGGATTTCAACAGATATTTATTCTAAGAAGATACACAAATGGCCAATAAACACACAAAGAGATGCTCAACATCGTTAGTCAGTTAGGAAATGCAAATAAAACCCCCGATGGGATACCACTTCACACTCAATAGGATGACTCAAATAAAAAACATAATAACAAGTATTGGCAAGGATGTGGAGAAACTGGAACCTTCAAACGTTGCTGGTAGGAATGTAAAGTGGTGCAGCCACTTTGGAAAACAGTTCCGCAGTTCCTCAAAATGTAAACCTAGAGTTACCATACGACTAGCAATGTCACTTCTAGGTGTACATCTAAGAGAAATGAAAACATATGCCCACGCAAAAATTTGTACATGAGTGTTTATAGCTGCATAATTCATAAAAGCCAAAAACTGGAAAGAACCTAAAGGCCCATCAACTGATGACTGGATAAACAAAATACAGTAAAATCTTTGCAATGGATTATTATTTGGCAATTAAAAAATGAGTACTGAGGGGTACCTGGGTGGTTCAGTCTGTTAAATCAACCAACTCTCAATTTCGGCTCAGGTCATTATCTCAGGGTCCTGGGATGGAGCCCTACGTCTGTTGGGCTCCTCACTCAGCAGGGAGTCTGCTTGAGATTCTCTCCCTCTCCCTCTGCCCCTCCCCTTGCTCCCCTGCGCACACACTCTCTCTCAAATAAATAAATAAATATTTTTTAAAAAATGAGTGCTCCTACATGCTACAGCCTGGATGAACCTTGAAAACATTATGCTAAGTGAAAAAAGCCAGTCAAGAAACATATACTGTATGATTACGTTGATGTGACATGTCTGGCATGGGCATAACCATACAGACAGGAAGTAAATTCCTGGTTGCCAGATGCTGGGGTGGGGGAATTGGGGATTGAGAGTCACTACCGATGGGTCTGAGGTTTCTTCCGGGGGTGGTAAAAATATTTTACACTTAGATGTGATGATGTAAGCAGAGAAAGTTGGGGATCCCTGGGAAAAGAAAGATAAGACATAGCTTTCTTTCCTAAGAAAAGTCAATGTAGGCCCCGGGCCATCTTGTGATCTTTGCCTGACTGGCACTACTTGCCCAAAGCACATTTCTTGCAGAACTTCCTGGGATACATTGAAATTGCAGGACAGACCTCAGCAGTTCATTATCTTAAGGGAATGAAAGAATGTAAGAATAAATGGAGACTAAGAGGCCAGGAGACAACCAATCATATCAGGGACACTAAATCAGTGGTAAAGCTCCCCATGCTGATTCAACAGTAAAGATTAACCTGACAGCACATTTCTTGAGTTGTCTCAGGATCTACACCCCTCTGAGCACTCAGACACCAGACCAGGTGGGCCAGAGAATTGATGACCCTGATCCTTGCCGGCCCTTGCGACGTCCATCAACTAAAACCTGGACTCTGTCACCCTAAGATGACTTTTGCCCCAATCCCATGCTGAATTTCCCATTGTGCACGTCCCTTCACGAATATGTGTGCACCCTTAGCTTAAAACCTCCGCAGTTTGGTTTTTCAAGGAGACACTGCTTTGGAAAAATATCTCCAGTATTCTCCTTTACTTGTTGTAAGTAACACCCTTCCTTTGTCTATTCTTTGGCTTGGTTATGCCTTGGCTCAACACCACCAAGAGGCAAACCCAGTTTTGAGTAACAATGGTGGTTGCATAACTCTGTGAATATACTAAAAAGCACTGAACTGTACACTTTAAGTGGTGAATTTTATGGCATGTGAAATGGATTTCAGTAAAGCTGTAAAATAAATATACACAATAAATAAAAGAAACAGTTGTAAACATAATTAGTACAAAACAGTGCAACAATGCATGTGACAGGTATTGTGTTGTTTTACCAATTATTCCCTATTCTTTATCTTCCAAGTGCACTGTAGAATTGAACATCCTGGATCCTTCGTATTTGGGTGTGGTCATGGGATTAGCTCTGGCTAATGAGTTTCGAACAGAATTATAAAATGCTGGGAGTATTTAATTGTCAGTAGAAGGCTCTCAGGGGCTCTCTTTCCCTTCATGGTGATAACTAGCAACCCTTTAGATGGTAGCCCACCTCCCGCAGTGAGAAGCATGCTGCCTACAGCTAATCCATGATGACATGTAGCATGAGAAAGAAAGAAACCTTTGTTGTTTTAAGCCGCTAAGGTTTTTGTGTTGCTTGTTACCACAGATTAATTCTGCTTTTCCTGACAGAAAAGTTGGTACTTAGAATCAGGATCTTGCCATAATAAGAAACATAAGATATGCTGCACTTGCTTAGGAACCAGAGGGGCAAGAAATAAGGAAGCTGTTACTAGATATGCTACTAGCTACGCAGTGGCAAAACAGCAAGTAAAATCCTTGCCTATGACAACTGGGAAGGCATACCATGTGCCTAACAAACTCGTGTCCCTAGGGGAAAAGCCTGTAAAACAGATACTGTGTTGGTTGTTCTTGGCTACATTTGGCAAAGTATTACAAGAAAGAGAAGTGCTCAGAATGGATGTGGTCAGTTTAGATGCAGAAATGAAAAAAAGATAAATGCAACAAAGCCAGGCATTTGTAGAACTGGAATAGACAACTAGTTCGCAACCTCAGGCTGTAAAAAAATAAAATTTGGAAATGCTTTGAACTACAAAGTTCAGTTAAGACCCAACTTTGTGTCAAGGATAAAATCAAAGTTAAAAATCTGAATTGAGGGGTGGCTGGGTGCCTCAGTCAGTTAAACGTCTGACTCTTGATTTCAGCTCAGGTCATCATTTCAGGGTCATGGGACTGAACCTCGCATCGGGCTCTGTGCTGGGCATTGAGCCTGCTTAAGATTCTCTCTTTCCCTCTCCCTCTGCCCCCACTCTAAAAAAAAAAAAAAAATCATTGAATTGATTAAAATAATACCCATTAAGTCTTTACAATTGTTTAAAATAGCTTAAGAAAAGGTCTCTGTTAGAGTGTGACAGGTTCAAGTCTATTTAAGGAGAGAGGCAGTGAGAGTGAGTGAGGAGTGAGAAAGAAAGATATGAAAGCAAGGAAGTGGGGAGGGGGAGCGAAGAGAGAAGCAAGTCTACTATATATATATATAGTATATATATATATATATATATATATATATATATATGTCTAGAAAAGAACTATGTGTTTCCATGAAGATAACTGGAATAAAATAAAAATAAAATTATAATGTTTTTGAGAGAACACCGCCAAAGAAACCACTAGTCTGTGACCATTGGAAACTTAAAACAACCTTCAGTCTGTAACCTGAAGTCTACTATATATATATATAGTATATATATATATATATATATATATATATAGTATATATATATATATATATATATATATATATATGTCTAGAAAAGAACTATGTGTTTCCATGAAGATAACTGGAATAAAATAAAAATAAAATTATAATGTTTTTGAGAGAACACCGCCAAAGAAACCACTAGTCTGTGACCATTGGAAACTTAAAACAACCTTCAGTCTGTAACCTTCACAGGTAAGTAAACTAGGAAAGCTACTTTAACCCCAAGGAAGTATATTCCTCATGAGCACTTCAGATGTGACCGAGAGGACTTCTCAAAAAGCAAGAATCTCTAAGACTGTAAAGAAACATGACAAAGGGAGCCCACACCCAAGTACTGAATCAGCCCAGAGGTTTTTCACGATTGCAATGGATTAGTGACCATCACGAGTCTCCCACTTTCCCAAAGAAAGAATGTGCTGCCCTAAATCTGCTCTGCTCCTGTGTGTTGGCTGAGTGGAGGGCAGATAACTTGTCTTTTTAGTCCTTAGGACTCCAGATCAGAAGGAGGCACATGTGGACCTAATGTAGAGTACTACAAACTACCCAGAGATGTTTAGATTACCACTGACTACAGAAAAGCTATAAATTGGCTGACTTTTAAATTCTTCTTCCAAGCATCCTTTGAAAGAGACAAATAGCCTTTCTGTATGGATCCCAAAGAAGTATCAATTTCATTTTCACTTTCAAAGTCAACTTAACTTCAATCTCGAGCCTAGAAAAATTAGACTTAATCTGCTTCAACTCCCACACTCCTCTCAACTTGAAAAAAAAAAAAACCCGCTATGTTCTTACTTTCAACTTTATACTGATAGGGCTTATAATCAAAATTGTCTAGTTTGTTGCTGTTGTTTTTAAGGTAATAAATAGACCAAAACCAAGAGAGTACTTTCATCCGATTAATTTTTCATCCCCAACAAGTTGCTGAGGCAAGATTGATGAGACAACTGTTAGCACAATAAGAAGAAAAAACTTTTTTTTTCCTGCTGGTAGAATAAGCTAGTACTCAGCTGGGAGCAGTTTCCTATCTACCAAAAGAATAATGGAAGATTCTTATGAGATTAAGCAACTCTGCACAGTACCAGAGACATGACAGCAAGAGGGAAAAGGTACAAATGAAAACACATGCATAGACAACACATCTTTAGGTGAGTTCTAGATCCTGAAGATTAGTTTACATCTGCTAGTGTTCAAACCCTTTGTTTAAAACAATCCAGGTCAACTTCTCCTAGTATTAATAAATTCAATTTTAAAGGAACTGAAATTAAATAGCAAAGTTGCTAATTATTTTGGAGCTTTAAATAGGTTTTTTTCTTTTTTCTTCCACCACAAACTGGGCTCTCTAGGAATGTTAAGATATTTAAGTTGGAAAAAATAGGGTGCGTGATAGGTGAACCCTGAGGATTATAAGAAGAACTTGCTATTTGGGGTCTTTGGTATTTTGGGCTTTTTGCAGATAATCTAGATCAACCAAAAAGAGAAATTGTCTAGCAACAATAGAATCAATAAAAAATATTATTTTGCCATTAAGATCACAGCCACATAAAAACACATGAACTCCAACATTTTGTCTTCATGACACCTCGTATCTGACTATTCAAACATGGCTGGGTAATTAACTGCATATTTCACTCTATCTAAAGATTTGATATCTTTCCATGTCTGAGGTTTATTTTGCTCATTACTGTGTTATGATTACTGCCACCCACCTGGGAAATAAAACGTTACAGGAAGCTTACCACGCAATGGCACTGCTATTACCTGCCTGAGACTATACCTCACTCCCGTCCCACCCCCACAGTAGTCACTTAATGGTCTGGGCCCTGCCAGATCTGAGGTTGGGGCGTAGTCGTACCAACAAAAGAAACACCTCTTGGTCTGAGTCACAGAGTCATAAATGTCGTCACACAAAAACGTCATCTGTAGTGATGCATCTCCAAAATGTCCCTAGACCTATAAAATTCCTGTGAAATTGGTTTCAATTTCCAAGAGGAAGTGACTCAGAATGCAAATAAGTTAATATCCTTCTTACAAAATTCACAATTTTGAGAATTTCACCACCATATACTCAGTGACAAGGTAGAAAACTAAAAATGCTTTTTCTAGTCCTGAAAGCAGTAAGACACTAATTATTCATTTGTGGAAAGCCAGAAGTTCTCTTTTAAATAACAGTGCATCAGTTTTGAACTTGAGATAGGTACGGGCACCCAGGGTGGTTCGTTATTCTTAACCCCTGTCGTGGCACTGGCCCACTGGACCTCCGATTAAATTTCAGAGCACGGGCAGCAGCACTAACTTCTGAAGAGAAAATGTCACCAGAGTGCCATCTCATATCAGTGACAGTGGCTTCTACAGAAAATTAAGCTTCATTCCGTGTCAGCAAGCACGATGACCATTGACCGACCTCCGAGTTAGTTCAGCTTGCCCAATAATAACCAGAGCTCTTCACTCTAAAGTTGAGTCCAGCAACTGCAGAACATGCTGAGAAACGGGATACAATCCGGGCACCCCTAACTGTCCTCACGGCTACGGTTCTTCAAAGCGCACTGCACTTCCCAAACTCTGTTGTAAATACGGACATAATGTTAAAGTCTAAAATAGAAAATACCAATTTGGTCAGATCAATTAGGACATTTGGGCATCATTATGAAACACTATCAGAAATTTAGCATTACCTATCATTTTTTTTTTACATAGGTTCAAAGACCTCGTGCCAATTTCCAAATTTGATTCAAAAATATGTCCCGAATTAAATCACAGATCAGTTATGTGTAAAATTTTCATTTAATTTTATTTTTATTTATTTATTTATTTTTAAAGATTTTATGTATTTATTTGAGAGAGAAAATGAGAGAGAAGAGAGGGCACAAGTGCAGAGGGAGGGGCAGACTCCCTGATACAGGGCTCCATCCCAGGAGCTTGGGATCATGACCTGAGTCAAAGGCAGACACTTAATCACTTAACCGACTGAGTCACCCATGCACCCCTCATTTAATGTGAAAAGAGAGATGAATCTTCATGTGATTTCTGAATTGAAGGACTCTCTAAACTTGAAAGCATTAGAAGATATCACAAAGGAAAATATAGGAAATAAGAAAATATAGGAAAATAAGATTTGCTTTTCCAGAAATGTTAAAATATTTGTATTTAAAATGTATCATAAACAATATTAAGAAACAAACAAAAACTGGATAAATGTTTACAACAAATATTGTAGAGTTGCATTCTTAATTTAAACTGATAATGACTCTCAAAAAGTCATTATACAAAGGACATGAACAAACAATTCTAAGGTGAAGAAATACAAGTAGAGAATGCATTTAAGAAAAAAGTGTTCAAGGACGACTGAGTGGCTCAGTCATTTAGCTTCTGCCTTCGGCTCAGGGCGTGATCCCGGCGTTCTGGGATCGAGCCCCACATCAGGCTCCTCCGCTGGGAGCCTGCTTCTTCCTCTTCCACTCCCCCTGCTTGTGTTCCCTCTCTCGCTGGCTGTCTCTCTCTCTCTCTCTGTCAAATAAATAAAATCTTTTAAAAAAAAAAGTATTCAGCCCATCAAATTAAGCTGACAAGACATATTTTTCACTTAACAAACTTTTAAAAAATACATTATTCTCCATGTTAGCCTTCACAGCATTATAAATTAGGAAAATGCTTTGGTATTCTTTATGGAGTACCTTAAGAATATGCATATGTTTTGAACTGGAAAAGTTTTAGATAGAAAAATGTTCATCGCTGTGTTATGTGTGAAATATTTGAAACAACCTAAATGTTCAACAATAGAGGAATATTTAATTTGATCATGAAACACAAAATATACTACGTGATGCACAATTACGTAAGCATTAAAAAGTATGCTTGCAAAGAATTTTAATTATAAGGGGAAAATACTTATGATATATTATCCACTAAAAACATACAGAATTTTATTTAAAGTATAATCTTAAATACATAAAAATAATATGCATAGAAAAATACTGAAAATATTCCTAAGCGCAAGAAGTGGTTACGACTCAGCAATGCTTTATGAGAGACTTTTCCTCCTGTCTTTGTACCTTTTTATATTTTTAATTTCCTCACAACAGTCATGTGTTACTTAATATTCAAATTAAGTATTTGAATATTGAGGTCTGTCAAATATAAAAAATATTTTATTTTTTTAATGATTTTATTTATTTATTTGAGAGAGAGAGAGAGAGACAGCAAGAGAGAGCACAAGCAGGGAGGAGAGGGAGAAGCAGGCTCCCCACTAACAGTGAGCCCAACTCAGGGCTCAACCCCAGGACCCTGGAACCATGACCTGAGCTGAAGGCAGATGCTTAACCAACTGAGCCACCCAGGCGCCCCTCACCTATTTTAATGTATGTATCTTAAATGCTCACTTCAATTTGCAAAAGCACTATAATATCTGTGACATTTGAAAAGTGATGACTGACAATACATACATGTCTTGAAAAACCACACGTGAGTTTAAGAACAGTTTGAGCAGAATATGTTTATGATACATGAAGAACTAGTCATAACAGAGGATGACCTTACAGTCTGGAAACAGGGAGATATTACCTCCTCGTGTATTTTCATGTAATATCAGTAACCTATTTACTGTGACTTCACCCATGTTTCTAGAATTGGTGTCCACTCTGTAATGAGTGACCATTAAAAGGCGTGTGTGGCAAATAAAGGATGAAAAAAAGATCCCACTTTCCTTGGTATCTAACTCCATGAATCCCTGCCATTTCAGATTCCACTAGGGATTCATGGGAGAGGGGAAGAGAAGGTTGAGAACACCCATGGAGTTTTCGCTCTGGCAGCCATGACTGGAGGAAGCAACTAGAGACCATACCCACACTCTACTGTAGGTCAGTAAAGTATGTGCCTTCTGTGACCTTGCTTTAAACATGGCAAGTTCAATCTTATCATAAGCTGTCTCAAAACTGATTAACAAGGCCAGACCTGCATTCATTTTAATTAATCTTACTTGGACTAATGCCAAAAGATACTACTGAAAAAATATTTTCACAAGAGAATATAAAGTACCCTGCTTTAAACTGGCAAGACCTCCGTGAAGAAACAATGAAAGGCAAATGCCTCCTGAAAACCTATTCTCCAATTCGGGATTTCCCAGGTTTCTTAGTGTCAGGCCCATGTGGCCTGGCCTACCACCTATGGATCAGCACAGAGCTCGTGTGTGGTGCTATTGTCTTCAGCAACTCTGACCGGTTATGCTCATACTGACAACTTCGCCTCTTGTGCCCATTCAGACACCAGGGGATTCAGAGATGAATAACATAATTTGTTAAGGTAAGGTAGATTGCAACAACGCCTAGAAGGGAAAGCAGCCCATTCTAGGACTGAAAGCATTGAGGGGATTGATTCTGATTGAGCTGACAGGGTTCTGAGGAGAAAGTGAAATTTAAATCCAGCTCCGACAGATTACAGCCCATAATGAACAAGGCTTAACTGTAATGCCTTATTTGACTGTTGTCTCTGATTAGGTAATATTCCTAATTTCGTTCTAGCCTGTACATTCAACCATCTTCAAGGTGAAAGCTCTTAGTCGCGCTGAGTGAAAAGAATCTTAACTAATGGTTTAAAAGACATTTTTCTGTTACTTTTTTAATATACTAAAATTAAAGGACATCTTTCCAATGTGTCGAAATTTCCCTAATCACACACTGAAGTTAACTTAGACTCATTACTATCTATAATTCGACTACAAAGGCAAGGAGTGATCAGCATTTTAAACAACAGTAGTTTGCTGGAAAATTTCCTTTTATTTGTGTTTTCCAAGAAACCATAATAGCCAATAAGTCCTCACCTGACTGAAAATAAAGGGAACCTCATTACAAATGGAGTCAGGAAGCCCTAAAGGGGAAGCTCTCATGCACTATCACTCAGACTCCAAACAAGAGGAAGCTTACTTCATATACCCCAGCAGGAAGAAGGCAGAATTTCTCCTTGCCCGGCAATAGCCCAGCCAAAGAGAAACTTCCACATCAGCCAATGAGAAGCCATCACCACCCTGAACTCCTCAAAAACAACCTCTCCCAACTTTCTCCTTGCCTCCCTAAAAGTAAACCCCTCCCCTCTGTTTCCCAGACATGCCTATGGTTCACCATAATTTGCTTGTCCCAAATTGCAATTCTCCGCTATTCTCGAAAAGGTTCATTTAGTTGGTAAAAGAGCTGGCTCTTTTGTTTTTTTAAGGTCAGCATGACATATTGCAATCTGGGACTTCATTTTGAAGCCTCTTTTACTCAAAGTTCTGAGTGGAATGAAGTATATTTCTTCACAACCACAAAACCATACACTCTGGACTGTGAGACTGAGACACTAAGAAACAGATGCATGAATAATCTTTCCCTGGAACCACAGAATGCCAAAAATATTGTCTACATAAGAATTGCCAAAAGAAAGGAAAAGAAAAGAAAGAGAAAGAAAGAAAGAAAGAAAGAAAGAAAGAAAGAAAGAAAGAAAGAAAGAGAGAGAAAGAAAGAAAGGGAGAGAAAAGTAGGGGAGGGAGGGAGAAAGAGGAGAGCAAAGAAGGAAATGACATGAAACCACAACCAAGTTTCACAACACATAAATGAAGCCAAGCGTTAGACTAAAATGGATGTTTTTGAGTCTGACACTCTTAGGTATTTCTTCACCCTAATGTCTCAGCAAATTGCACAAATTTATAAATCGTAGAATGTATTTCAATAAATCAAAGAAGCACTTTGTAAATTGTACTTGATTTACAAACATGCAGTGTCTACTTGTTAATGTTGCAATTTGTATTCCTTTGGCCCCATAAACTCACTACCAAAACCCCTGTTATTCATGTGTACTTTTTATAGAAATGTCTTAAAATATAGTGTTGTTTTAATTAACATTACAAATTTGAATTTTAAAGAACATTGGGTGCTAGATTCTTTTGTATTGCAATTACTGCTTGAACATATAATTTCATCATGTCTCTTAGTATAGATAATTAAGGTTTCTCCTCCAACATATAGTAAAATTCTCTATCTCTAAAGTGTAATTATGTTCACAAATGATAGTGATAAATTCTTAGTATAACCAAACCTTGATAACCAAACAAAAACTTGTTTTGAATAGTTTAATGTGTTAAAAATCCTGGAATAGCATTAACTTAATATTGCTTTGGTTAGATAGATCATACATGTGCCTCTTGCTTGACGTGAATGACAGAATTTAAGTGCACAATGACGACATCTTCCTTCACACATTAGGTGTTTGCCTGATCCAAATGTTCTCTCTGATGCAGCAATTTTACTCCTTCTACCACTGAGCTATTAAAGCTGACATTCTGATATACTAAAGACACTATTGTTCTATAAAGACAAAAAATAAAAGTCAATGTAGTCTCATAAGGCTGGCATGAAATTTGTCATGTAAACGATCCTGGGTCCAAGCAAGAATGGACTCATTACCTGCACGGTGCTTCTTTGATTTACTCACATTTTACTTCTACACCCTGTTACTGCAATTGTCTGGCTCCAACACCACTCACAGGCAATACTGGAAGTAGTGTTTCTAATTGAGGACTTTAAAAAGCTACACACCAACATGGCTATTTGAAAAAAACAAAAACAAAAACCACAACTCACATGAAATGACTAGTGTCAGTAAATATAATGAGCAAAAATATGTTCACAAACTACAGAGAATAAACCATGAGGACGATGGTGTGTGTTTTCCTATCAATTAGCAGTCCCTTCTTTCTAGCGTCCTTCTAGAAAGGGTTCTTGTCTGTTTCCTTTGGAGCCATTCTCACCCTGCTGCAGCCCCCATCTGCATCTACAGTCCACACACATGAGCCAGTATGCACACTGGATCAGTCATTTCTTGAGTTGTCAATATTAAATGCAAAGTGTTCTCAGTCGGCCTCAAAGTGTTCCACTTCCGGTCTTCATCAGACATGCTTGTCAGTTGTGGGTGTTTGCCAAGCAGTGTCCATACAGGTGCTTGATAAGGAGGCCCTCCTTCCAACTCTGCAAATATGACTCCTTAAGCATCACCAGAAACACTTTCCCTGGCTCTCTGTGTTTCTTTATGAATATTAGGAGCATTCCCATCTTAAAGGAGAAGAGATAGAAACAATCTTCTCATGACAGAATCCTTAATTTTTATCCATTCTATGTTTCCTGTGTCTCACCATAAAATATGCCTATCCTATCCTCCCTGACAAGCCTGTCTGTGGTTAAAACTATCCCCTTGGGATACTATTTTATTTCTTGAGCTGGGCAGCAAGTATAAAGGAGAATTCAGCTTGTGAAATTCATCAAGCTCTATACTTGTGATTGGTACCCTTTTTAAGTTTATTCTTCAATGAAAAGTCGAAAAAAAAAAAAAACTACCTAGTGTTCTGCCAGGATTTTCCTGGTTATCAGCTTCCTACCTGTTACAGCAGAAAAAGGTGGTTTCCAGGACATGAATATGCTACTTTCCCCCTGACATTTACAGACATATTTGAGACACACGTTCAGTTAAAAAATATAGATGTATATTAATTCCCTTTAATCTGCCATAAATCATCTTAATCAAAGTAATGGAGTAGCATTACTACTGTATTTGTATGAGGCACTGGAGAACGCAAAGTGCTCTCACCCACATGCTCTGCTATCACTTGATTCCACGCCTCCTTGCATGACTGCGTTCATTGTAGTGGGTCTCAATAACAGAGAGCCGGCTTTGACATGTTATATAACAACTTAACTAATGGCCACCGTGCACATCAGAGCAGACCGTCCTGTTGCCTAGTGACTATTATCCCAGGCAATCAGAGTAAACAGCAAATAGCACAGATATTTTTGAACAGCTGTTTGTTGACCTAGATACAATATTTATATGGCTTACTAGTTTCTCCAGCAGTTTCAGACCCTATCCTATCCTATAAATTTGTTACTCCTTTATTATTCATCGCTTTTTCCTAGAAATTTGTTTTTTTAATGAGGAAACCGTTGAAAAGGAGTGGTAAGTTCTGAATAAGAAATTTAAATGTCCCTCAAGGTTTATTTTTTTCAATTGATATTCAATGGAAATCTTTTCTGCAGAAGGGCTTGTAAAATAATGCCAAATTAATAATGCCAATTTCATCATGTCCCTTCCTATCTCCTACAGTACTTAGAGGTAACATTCATTTGATGGGTAGAAATATTGTAAAGCAAATTCACATTATTCTTCTCATGTCATTTTGCCGGGGACAAGTACCCTCTAAAGGTTACCCTCAGCATTCCACAATGCTCGGTGGAGTCTCACTGACCTGGGAAAGCCCTCACTGGGCACAGTTCCACAGGCTTCTCCCCAGGGGCATCTTATTGAGTTGATTTGTGAATGAATGCACAGCTCAGTTAGAGTCATTAACATGTTGTGTTGTAACTGTTGTCTTAGATCCCAGTTGCCACAAAGACTATGAGCCACCTGTCTCTGGGGTATGGCCCATTCATTTCTTCTAAGAGAGATAGAGAGATAGAGAGAGAAAGAGAGCATATGCACATGTGCACATGAAGGGGAGGAGAAGAGGGAGAGGAAGAGAGAGAGAATCTTAAGCAGGCTCCACACCCAGTGTGGAGCCCGCCTTGGGGCTTGATCTCATAATCCCGGATTATGACCTGAGCCAAAATCAAGAGTCTGACAGTTAACCAACTGAGCCACTCAGGCACCCCTGGCCCAATTCATTTTTGGAGCATCTTGAGTAGAATATAATATGTGCTAAATAGGTTTTGAAGGAATGAAATAAGGCCTTTTATTATGCTCGAACATAATCTGTTATCTTTTATTTAATGCTTCTTGAAAACTTGTGGAGACTGAATGTTTGCGTCCCTCCCAATGTTGAAACCCGACCCCTCAATGTAATGGTACTTGGAGATGGAACCTTAAGGAGGTAATTAGGTTTAGATGAGGTCATGAGAATGGAGCTCCCATAGGGGATTGTCTTCATAAGAAGAGAAAGAGACAGAGCTTTCTCTTGCTCTGGCATGCGAAGACACAGCAAGATGGTGGCTGCTGGCAAGCCAGAAGAGAGTTCTTACCAGCGTCAGACCATGCTGGCACTCTGGTCTCAGACTTCCAACCTCCAGAACCTTGAGAAATAAATTTCTGTGGTTAAAGCCATCTAGTCCATGGTATTCTGTGATGGCAGCCTGAGCAGACTAAAACAAAATCCCATTTTTAAAAAAATTCAGGCCAAATTACTGGTTTAAAAATTGTGATAGTGGATCATTTAAAAGAAATGGAGAAAAGATGGATAATTCAATACATTGTTTAAGACAATTGGTTAGCCATTTAAGGAAAAACATGAATCCCTGCCTTACTTCCTATGTCAAAATAACTTCTAGATGAAGGAAATATTTCGATGTTAGAAGGAAATAAAAGAAATGAGAGAAGGAGGGAGGGAGGAACAGAAAGAGAAAGAGAGGGAGGTGTGCCATTGGAGGCCTGGAGATCAATAATGGTAAATGTGTTTATACAGTTGGAAGAGGGATAAGACCTTTTGTATATGATATTGAACCCAGGAATTATGAAGGAAGATTTACCCATATAAAAAATTTAAAAACATTGATCCTGAGAATAGCACCATACACAAAGTTTTTTAAAACTACAAGTTAATGAAAAATGGCAACAATTATGACAAAGTTCTAATTTCTCTACTATAAACAAAAAGCTCACAAATCAATTAGACAATGACCAAAAAGACAGAAAAATGATATAAAAATTTATTTTTTAAAAGATCTTATTTATTTGAGAGAGAGAGAGCGCGCGAGGAGAGGGAGGAGCAGAGGGAGAAGCAGACTCCCCTTTGAGCAGGGAGCCCAACCTGGGACTTGATCCCAGAACCCTGGGATCATGACCTGAGCCGAAGGCAGATGCTTAACTGACTGAGCCACCCAGGCACCCCTAAAAATGTGTTTTACAGGAAATACGTATGGTCAATAAAGATGTGGAAAGATGTCTGATGTCATTAAAAATAAACAAATGCAAACTGAAACCACAATATGTCAAAGATTAATTGCTAGTACCCCGTTATTCATGAGGAAATGGAACAGTGCCTTTTCGTAAACTTAATAACGTATGGACACGTGTAAGCTTTAGGAAACCACCTGGCAAGACCTGCCAAACTTCAAATGCCACTATGCTTTGATACTGAAATTCTACTTCTAGGAAATTATGTTTCACTTATTCGTACGTGGAAATGGACGTCCATTAATAAAAGATAGGTTTCCAAACAGTGGTAAAATAAAATAATAGTATGAATGTGTTTACTCTTATACAAATAGAAAGTCTGTTTGGATGGATGATTATAGATGTAAAATTTACTACAGTTCAATGGGATTTGGGAGTAGAGATGTGAAATTTTACATTTACTTTATATACTTTGGTACCATTTAGCTTTTCTTTTTTTTTGAAGCCATAATTTTGTACTTTTGTAATAAAATTAATTAGAACTATAAGGAGAGTATTGCCAACCTACAATTCTGTGGGAATTAACATAATTATGCAGTCATTGAGTCATACAAAAGTAAAATATCAGAAAAGAATTAATCCAAAGTAAAACACTTTCAAAAATAAAGAGCTTAAAAGAAAAGTGTTTAGGAAACAAGTAGCATGTGTCAGGAAGTTGACAAGCCTCATCTATAATGCAGGATCAGAAGCCTGGAAGCCTGGGACACACCTGTCACTCAACCTCACTTTCAATCAAGAGAAAGCTGGTATGCGATGAATAGTGTACAAACCAATAGAAGAGGAAAGAGAAGCATTTCCTAATGGGGTGTGTGTGTGTGGGTACGGTTGGAGGGAGAATAGTTTCAGAGGGGAGAAAAATCATTTCCGAGTTTAAATGAGCTCAAGAACAGGCTATGACCTTTAGCAAAGACTTTAAAAAAAATTTTTTTTTTTTTTTGCCTCAGAAAATAAACCAATCCTCTGTGCTTTCTTATTTTACCATTTCGACTCCATAAGTGAGCAACAGATGTATTTGCACTTGTACTGTCTGCAAGAGGATGGGGATCGAATTTGTGCTGAATTGGACCAAATATCCCACATGGAATTCTTCACAGCAGCTGTAAAACTGTAACATTTCACGAAGCCATATGTATTCTGTTTTCACCTTGGACTGTTCCTACAAGTAAAGGCTGTTTACTCCAAGAGGGGGAAACCCCGCATTTCATTTGAAACCATAATGTGTCCCATGAAAGGAAGTTACGTGTCAGATATAGTTGGTTTCAGATTATTTCTACCTTTCTCAAATGAAGGTGCCCTTTAAATACCATTTCTCTTTTATAAGACGCTCCCTCCACAGAGCACCCTTCCTGAAGGAGGAGAAATATAAAATATTACAGCTGTCTTGTCTTTGAAGACCAGGTACAAGGAAAGGTTGCCAGTGGTGATGGAAATGAACCTACGTCAGGATCGGATTAGAGTCCTTTATTACAGGTGAATGTAATCAAATACCTTCTGATTCCTAAAGTTACATTTTAGTTCTTTCTCCTTTTTTCTCCTTTCTTCCTCTCGGCCACAGTTTAACTTTTCACTATATATCACATCATATACACAATTACATACATTCATGCACACATGCAATATTTAGTAAAAATATCTAATCAACCTTTTATTATGGTTCCTTGCAATCTAAGTTCGCTAGCAAGTAATGTGTTCCTAATAATATAGTAGGAAAACTTCTGGATGAAGTACGTCATCTGTGTACATCGACTAGTGGCTTGGGGCATCTGCAGAGGGACCCCTGGGCCCGGAGTAGCAAAATTTCCCTGGCCATGAGATTCAATATTGCTCAACCCCATTACTGCCCCTCACTGGGTTGCAAGCTGTGACTTTCAAAGCTGCAACTCTTAAAACATAGCAGGAAGGTTCTCCTGCCACGGATCCTTGGATCCGTGTAAAGTGAGGATAATCATTCCTGACTTACGCATCTTCGATGCTACATATGGCACAGAGCTGAAAAGATCAAATTGTTGAAATGCTCACTGACATCATGCAAACGTGAGGGATGGTGACACTGTCATGCTAGGTCCAGTGATTGTCTGTATTGCCACAACAGCTTTACAATGAGCTCCTGCTGGCTGAAGATAGATCCCGGCGGTGGGGGTGGGGGGTGGGGTTCAACTCTTGAGATCTACCTATAAACCCATGCTGGGTGGCTCACTGGTACAACCCGACATATGATTGAAAAGTTTCAAAGGAATCACACAGTGTGCCCTATGACTTTCACTTGCCCTTCAGCAGTCAGCTCCGTGGCTACTCACCTGAGATAGCTTTTCAACAGCAGGCAGTGTTTAGATAATTAGGAAATAATCGTAAGTATTATTAAATAAGAAAATATTATTCCTTCAACCAAAATAATTGTGTGAGAGACTGTATACAGGCAAGTGAATGTACATGCATACAGAGCAAAGAATTTGGAAGAAACTGCACCAAAAAATTGGTATCTTTGGATCATATACTTGTCTATGGGTAAGAATAACAACTCAATTTAGTGATGAAGACACTTTTAACCATCTTTGTATTAATCAAAGATGCTTCCTAATTTATTTTGGTAGTTTCAATTATTGAATGCTTACATTTATTACATTTTCCAAACTCTAGGAAAAGACAATTTTGGCTTTGATAATTTTTTCCAATTACTTCTTTAAGAAGAATTTGATAATGTGCTGTGGACATACAAAGATATATGAAATTGGAGAGCTGTGGACTGCTTACAGGTGAATGAGACAGAAGTTAACCACACACGTTATTAGGAAAAAAATAAAAGAGGCTGCACATTTTATACCTATTTATATTATATTACCAAACAGGCTAAGCAAATTCTCATGTGCCAATCGCCTGAACAAAAAGAGAAGTTCCTCCTTCATGGTGAAAAAAGGAACCACGTAGGAAATATAGTGAAATCAAAAAAGAGTAAGTTATACATATACACCATTATTTTCCTCTTAGGTGCATTCATCTGAATGTTCGATCTCTAGGTGAGATACACAGGAAGACAGAGTCCAATTAACTTATAAACGTCAATTAGAGCTCTCTGGACAAAGTGTCAGTTTTGCTAGTGAGAGACATACTTCTCAGTGATGTAGGCTCCAAACACTGGACTAGTAATCTTGCAAACTCCGTGACCCACGTGGGTAGAGCAAAGCTGCATGGTGAGTCTCTGTGCGTGGAATGGATGAGATGAGAAAGTGGAAGCCAAAACTGTGCAGAGTCACTCCTACCAAATGAGAGGTAACTTGTTCACAGCCGTGAGATTATTTTGATGGTTCCACCGAAAACTGCGATTTATTTGGAGCAAAACATCACATGCATTTTACTTTATATGGAGTTGTGTTTTCAAATTGTCATCTTATTCTGCCAGGAAACACATTGGTGAAATTGATTAGAAAGCCCACAACACTGCTTCTCTCCACAACCACACTCTGCACAGTGATAATGGAAAGAAGTCAATGACACACCGAAGCAGAAACAGTAAGTTAGGTACCCTGACCTACTCCCTATAGTTGAAACACATGAAAAATGAATTCTGAATCTCTGTCTCACATGCCTGGCTTTTTGGGGTGAACTTTTTATTGTGAAATAAAACACCCATACCAAAAAAAAAAAAAAGGACAATGGCATGTATAATAACTTTGACTTATCACAAAAGAAACACTGTAACTGATACTTTGGTGAAGAAATAGAAAACCTTCTGTCATTCAGAAGCCCACGCACGGTCCCTCCTATTTCCTAGTCCCTTCTATTTGCTATTCCCTCTTTTTACCCCCTCAAAGGTCACCACTATGGCTACATTTAAGTTAATCATCTGTTTTCTTTTTAAAATGTGATTTTACGACATAAGTACATTTCCCTGAACACAACAGTTCAGGCTCGCTGTTTTTGAGCTATAGGTACGTAAAAGATAGTTTGTCTCCTTTCATGCCTGGATTCCTTTGCTCAACATTCCGTTTTGACACTCATGTAATGCAAGGAGCTAGAGTTCTCTCAGTTTCATTGCTTTCTAGTACTTTTTCCTACGATCACACCACAATTTATTTTTCCATTCAACTGTTGATAAACTTTGCAAACAACACTGCTGGGACTGGTTTGTAGGTGTGTCTTGCTGTACGTAAGCACACATTCCTAGAAGTGCAATTGCTTGTCACAGAGTATGCGTAACTCATCATGCCAAACTGTCTTCCAAAGTTCCCGCTTACACCCCCAGAAACAGTGTCTAGGAGTCCCCAGGACTCTACATCCTCACCCACACTCGATATTGTAGTATCTGCAATATTGTAATGATATTGTAGTGTTCCTGAAATGTTCTGTAGGTGGTCAAAAGAAACCAACCTCCATTATATCTGGGGATATAATGCAAAGCATGTAGACTATAGTTAACAATACTCTTGCATATTTCAAAGTTGCTGAAAGAGTAATTCTTAAAAAGTCCTCATCATAAGAAAAAGATTCTAACTATGTGAAGGACCATTAACTAGACTTACTGAGGTGATGATTTTGTAACACATACATATACCGAATCATTACATTGTATACCTTAAAGTAATACCATGTTATATGTCAATTATAGCTCAATACAACTGAGGGGGAAATGTTTGGGAGAACAGGGCTTCGTTAGTTACACATGCTGCCAGCATTTTTACCCACTCTTTTGCTCACTTCTTCACTTACTTTATAGTGTCTTTGAGGAACCAAAGAACTTAATGTCATTGTAGTAAAGTTTATTGATCACTTCCTTAATGGTTAGTATGTCTAGTGTCCTGTTTAAAAAATCTAGTCCTACCCATATATGATGAAGATTTAGTCATAGGTTATCTTCTGGAAGATTTATTTGCTTTTCATATTTAGCTCTACAATATACATAAAATCGATTTTTGTTTATGATTTGAAATAAGGCCAAATTTCTCTTTTTCCCATATGGGTAAATTGCTTCCAGTACTATTTATTGAAAAGACTGTTCATTTTTAACTTCTGCACAATGCTCCCAATATTAGTTTTCTTTCTTAATAAAGAAGAAGATGAACACAGACTGTATCTTAGGTTATAGGCATTCTCATTCATGCTGCGAATTCATAGCTTTGAAAAAGTAATAAGAATATTTAGATTTGAAAGAGCAAGTGAACTTGCATATGTGTCCATCCCCAAATTTCTACGTATACACATCTAGGGCATTTCCAGAGAGGTCTGTCATCCTGGTATTTTTAGGACTAGGCTCTGCTCCTACTACGTGTCGTGTGTGTTCACTGTAGAGCAGTGAATGAAATTTCTTGTTGTCAGAGACTCTGAGCACAGCTGGGTTCAACTTGCTTAGCAACAGGGTTCTGATGTGACTTTTTATTTTGTAAGATTCATGCCTCTAAAATACTTCATGACATTTGGAAACCTTGTGTCTGTCTTACCGTGCACCATATGATGAACACCATATGCTGTCAGAAGAGAACAGAAGCGCTTATGAATTGAAGTCTATTGAGTCTAGGCTGAAACCGGCATAGAATATAAAATGTTTCATTTTACACTCTCAGGCAGGTAATAATTTGAGTAATATTTGCCCCCAGAAGAGTAGAACACTGGAGGTTTTGTCATGCTTACCATAAAAGTAGCAGAAATGGAAATACACAGAGAGAGAGTCCCCGACAAAAGGTTCGAAATAATCTTTCTTTGTTTGAATTTCGACTACTTGACCTTCTAAAACTTCTCAGATCCAGCTCATTTACTCCATCTTGTCTTGTTTATCTCTCACTGAGCTTTAATCTAGAAAACAAATCCAGGGAAGGATCTTTGGTGTGTGTTTATTTGCTCCTCTGCTCCTCTCTCTGGATTCTACGATGATTGGTTTGGTATATACCTTTTCAGATTTCAAATTTTTCTTACTTTTTTTCTTCAGCACTTTCAGGCTCTTTTGAATGCTTTTATTTCTAGAAATCAAAACATAATATCCTTCAATCGGTCATCTTAAATTAATGCTTCCAAAATTAATCTATAGTCTATTGAAAGCTATGACTCATTTACAGGAACCCACTTGATTTTTAGCTAAGGCAAACTCAGCAGAACAAATGAAAAAAGAACGGGGAAAAGAAAGCGTTTGGCAATAGACAGGTCTGGCCAATGAAAATGTGCCACTAAATCATATTGGAGTTTTAAACTCTGTCACTAAATATTCTGAAGAATCGGATGATACTGACTTTGTACATGGATGTGTGTGCACTTATGACATAGGGCTGATTATGTAACAATTTGATAATATGAAAACCTACTGCATATAATTTTGTGCTAGACAACACATTGCCACTTTCATTAGGTACATGCTTAAGATTTTATGTTATTAAGAAGACTTGAAGACCTCCAGTTTTTGAAATATAAAACCCCTAATTGTTTATTCCTATTTTTTGAGTATGATGATATACATTTAGGTTGATGGAGCATTCTATTTCTTTGATTACTGTCTTCCAAAGAGAATCTTTCTATTAATCTTCTGCTCAGCATCAGAATCCACAGATACATGCAAACTTAATGAACTATTCAATACAATGGCATTTTTATTTTATAAATCTAAAGGTGGCTCAGTCGGTTAAGTGTCTGCCTTTGGCTCAGGTCATGATTCCAGGGTCCTGGGATCGAGTCCCACACTGGTCTTGCTCAGCGAGGAGCCTTCTTCTCCCTCTGCCTCCCATTCGCCCTGCTTGTGTACTCCCTCTCTCTCTGACAAATAAATAAAATCTTAAAAAAAAAAAGATATCTAAAGCTATAGATTGTCTTTGAGCCTTGCAGTGACATTAGATGCAGGGTACGTATAGGTGTGAGGCAGGGGCAAAGCTGGAGTTGGCATGCTCACACTCCCACCTTGGAGCCAGTATACTTACACGCTCACACATCAGCTGAGGACTCTGAAGCAGATCAGCAAGCAGCAGGTTCAGGTCTCTTCACCAGAATGATTTCATCAGCCACAATAATAGCTACTGCTTTTGAGCTATCCAAGCTCTGCCAGATACTTCGCATGTCCTATTTCTGATCCTTATATGAAATGTGAAAATCTATCTGTCTTTTAAACATGAGGAAACAGCCTCAGATATTTTACACTGGCCTAGGAAGCTCCAGAAACAGTTTATCTGGCTCCAAAGTCTACTCCATCTATGCAGGTGTGATGGTGTCAAGTTTACAGGAAAACACAAGGAGAAAGGAAAAGGTGAGCGTGAATGATCTTAACAGAATGTAGAAGGAGCACCTTGTCTATGATCTGACTCAGGTTGTAAAGAACTTTAATATGTTCCTAATCACTCAGTGCCGAGGCCAAGCTAATCAATCAGTACAGATTTGTGCTTCTAGCAGCAAAACACAGCCACGGTAAAAATAACGTAGGTTTTAAACTGACCATATGGTTTTAAATCTTAATTCTGCCCTTTACTAGATGAGCAGACTGGCGTGGGTTGCACAACACCCGTGAGTCTGACTTTTCCAATCTGTGAAATGGGGAGATTTGTATACACACTCCGCAAGCTGGCTGCACTTCACCACGAAACTGCCATGCGGTGGGCTCTCAAGAAGGGGTAGATCTCTTTACTGAGGTCACATTTTCTAATGTGTTCATTTTCTTGATTTTGGGGGGATAATCATTAGTTGAATTGGAGGAGTAAATACAAATCCTAGCACATATATCTATAACCATTGTAGTTCTTGTCAAAAAGACACCTACTATGGCAGTTACTAGAGACTGTCAGCATGACGATCATTGATTTCACTTTGACCTGGGATGTCACCTTCAGGAAATCTATGTGACAGTGAGCATTTTGAGAGCCACCGGCTTTGCCAGCCTTGTCAACTCCAGCCCTCGATCCCCAAGAAGAGAGGAAGGCCAGTACAACTACAGCTAGCTCCGGCTTTAGGAATAAATCCAAGGGTGATCAATTACATGATCACGTGTTTTACCATCAGTAGCACTGATCTCCGTGAATCTTTTGAAAAAACAGTCTTGCTTATCATCTCATTTCAGAAGTCCATGTTCAGACTGGACGTAGGCCCCTACACTCAGAAAAGTCTTTGGCACCATTCACCATAGGTTGACCACTCGGCACCTGCAGGTTCTTCCTCTGCCTGTAAAATGGGGTTAAAAATATTTGCCTACATGAAGCTTGACCACCACTGCCTGTTACAGCCCTCCCCTGTGGGTCACTTCCACAGACTGGCCCCTACCTCCGCCGCCCCCCCCCCCCGCCCCGCCCCGCTGGCTCAAACAATGGTCCTCCCCACCTTAGAAGATGAGAGGATTGGTGCTTTTTGTGTTGGAAGAACAGGGGGTGAATATGGGGAGAGGGGGGTGGACAACAGGTAAAATGTGGAACGGACTGCTGGAGGAGACTTTAGGAGGGGAGGGAGGGCTTCAAGAGAGAGGCATAGGAAACAGAAGAAACTATGATCAAAATACAGATTTGAAACATATTCTTGGGTCTGCTTATGGCCTCAGAGTATTCAAGTAAACCAAGGGAAAGACTAGTCACACTGAAATTTTGTTGATTGCACAGACTGTGCTTTTTTTTTTTTTTTTTTTTTTTGGCCTACAACACTATTCTGGCATTGACCCACGTGGATCATAGATTTCTAGGTCTTAAACTTGTTAATGCTGCTGCTGTCCATAGAAGGCACTGTGTAACTAACGTTACAAAACCCAGGGGTTGTATCTTTCCTTTGCTTCGGATCTACCCTACCCTCTCCTTTCTGTATCCATCCCCATGCAGACTGAGCTGTATGAACCATATAACAGACTCCCACACTTTCTAGCTTCTGTTGGAGTTCAGTAATGAGAGAGCAGGAGATTGTAGGAAGGGAGGAGAATGAGGCCCAGGTATTTTTTACTCTGACTCCCTCCCCATAAGAACACCTCAAGTGGTTGTATCCTTTCGTGGAAGGTCACTGTTCCATCCCCACAAGGCTCCTCTACATGGCTCTCCTTCTGGCTTCTGGTGACCACTCTGGGCACTCATCCCTTCCAGCTATATTTTGTCAGGGGCATAAGCAAAAGGTCTTTTTATTTTATTTATTGTAATGTTTTAACAAGTCATCTGGGCTTTCAGTGACATTGCTCTGTTAACCAAATGAGCTAGACGTTTGTTGCTTGAGCAGTCTGGATAACAGTAGTTCCTAAAAAGCTGGGAGATAATGGTTCTTATTTTTACTCCAGCATAGCATTGCCATCCCTACCTTCAAGGCAGCTCCCTGAAACAGGTAGACAGAGTGAATCACAAGAAACCCGAATGCCACTCACTGGCTTTAAACCGTGCCTACTCCTTAATGGCTGAGTCTAAGGATCATCTCAACCTGAGATGTCATGCACATGATTAATAATGAGGTCGCATGTATCTGGTGTTCAGAAGTGCCAAGCACGGTTCTAAGCCCTGTATATGTTTGAAGTCATTTAATTTTACAGTGACCAGATACGATGGATAGAAACCAAGGTGGAAGGTGGTAAGTGACCTGCTGAAGAGCAGACAGACAGCAAACAAGCAAGCTCGGAACACTGCTCTCTTCGCCCTATGAGTTGTCCCCAGGACCATCACACGATAGTGTGTGGCAGAGAAAAGAACAGCAATCCTTTGCCCTATCAAACCAGTGTTCTCCAAACCCAGAGACCACCTCCAGATCCAAAGCTCTTTCATCAGAGACCAGACAACTAAGACTCTTGAAAGAAACTAAAGCAGTGAGCTTAGAGGTCAGGCTTTAACAAAGACAACAATGTCCAAAAGCAATAAAAAGGAAAGGCCTTTTGTCTAAGGAAAATTCCCAATGGTTCTTGGGCCCCATGGTCCAGCAATTCAGGCCCCCAGTGGGCTTATTTCTTCAGCATCAGAACGCTGGATGACCTTTAAGGGTTGGGAATGTCACAGAATAGAAATCACATTCCCTGGGCATTTGAGCTTACACGGTGTCATTCAAAGGAGATGTCTGCTAAGCTCCCACAGGGAGAAGTTTGGAGGGTTGGGGCCAAGCTGGGATGGCATTTCCTCAGAAACTCTAAAAAAAAAAAAAGGTTCATAAGGAGTCAAAACACAGTCTCTCCTCTCCTCTTCTTATAAGGACACTAGTTGGATTTAGGACCCATTCTAATTCAGTATGACCTCATTTTAACTTAACTAATTAGATCTGCAAAGGCTCTATTTTATTTCCAAATAAGATCCCATGCGGAGGTTCCAGATGAACATGAATTGTGGGGGACACTATTCAACCTACTACAAACATTAAGAGTACCTATCCTTAGTTTGCCACAGCCAATAAAAGGAGGGGCTTTGATATGAATTTTATATGGGAATCTCTGCTCTCCAATGATTCATGGCTCTAATTTTTCTCTCCTGATAGGGAGGACATGATCATGTGTGCACTGCTTGACTTGGTTTTCCAAAGAACACCTTTAGACTCTTTATATAGCTATAATGGCAAGTGACTTGGTTGGTTTCTGTAGGTAGTCTGTTTACTCAATTAAAGTAGACTATCATTGAGTCAAAGACTCATCTAATTAGCCGGAATAATAAATCAAACCCAAGTAATTTGGTTGTTCTCAAAACACAGTGCTTTTTTAAGGTCATTACCAAGGTGTATGCAATTAGCAGTTTGTCTCCCTGGAGGAATAATCTGGCCAGACTAAATTATTTCATGGTGGGAGAAGTAACTTGGCAACGATTGGCTGTGTTGTTATAATAAACAGCCTAGCTGTTATCTTCCATTTTTACAACGTAAATTATTTTCTCTTTCTCTTTTCTCCTTTTCTTTTTTTTGTTTTTAAACCGTTCCTTGATTCAAAGAAATTTGTCAATTTATCCTATTTACTTTAGTAACATATCTGAAACATTAGTCAACATTATATCTTTAAGCTTTTTTTTTTTTTTTTGGCTTTATTGAGGTATATTTGACAAAGCCAAGCATTTTTGAAATAAGAATTATTTAGCTTGTAGCTTCATGTTTATTTTATTTTTCTACTTTAGAGTTCTTATATACAAGCTACCTTCTGGAGAAACCGAATTTTAACTCCAAAACTTATCTAGTGGCCCATAAAAACCTTTTGTCTTAAATAAAGACAGTAATATTTAACACTTCCAATGCAGAGAGTAGGCTCCTTGGAAACTTGCTGCTTCTGCTGTTCCTGGCATCCTCTCCCTGCCCCTCCCTCTGCTGAGCGTCCCTGACCTTTCATAACCTCCCTCCAGCTCCTGGTCTTCTTTCCTCTCTTTGCCAGGTTCTAACCTCATCTTCTCAAAATCTCTGGATGAATGCTTTCCCCTGAGGGACATCCTGCAATCCCAGGGCATCAACCACCACTGATTCCCTCATGACTCACAAGTCAACTCTAAAACCTGACGTCTCTCCCATGAAACGGATCCATCTTCCCATTATAAACATGAAAGAGCAAGAAAGAGGCCATGTACAGAGAAGAGCTAGACTGGATATAGTCAAGTGCTAAAATGTGATTCGTGGAAAGCATTTACTCAAAGGACTCAAGAGATGGAATAATTCTTTGTGGTAGGAGTTCTTAGAAAGAGTCAAAGTAAGGAAGGAGGTGTTAAGATAGGTTTACTAAACTGATGAAACTTTTGCTGTAGATGAGAAGAAAGGACATTTCAGGCTGTGAAAAAGGTATGAACAGTGTCGGAGAGTGGAAATGAGGAGGAGCCTGTGGAATTAGGAAGGAGACCACCCTGGCTGGCACGGAACATTCGTGTTAGGAATCAGGAGGTAAGACCGCAGACACGGGAACCCAGGTGGCTCAGTCAGTTGAGTGTCTGACTTTGGTTTGGGTCATGATCTCGGGATCCTGGAATTGAGCCCCTTGTCAGGCTCTCCAGTTAGCGGGGAGTCTGCCTGCTCCTCTCCCTCTACCCCTCTCCCCGCTCATGATCTCTCTTTCTCTAAAATGAATAAATAAAATCTTAAATAAAAACAAAACAAAACAAAAACAAAAACAAAAACAAGAAAACAAAAACAAAACCAGCAGAGACCAGACGATAGAGGGGAACTGAATGCCAGGGTGAAGAGTTCAAATGTCCTCTGTGAAAGGCCTAGAAGTCCCAGTTCAGAAGGACAACATGGTGTGTTCTGCACATCAGCCTGCTGGTCAGGTGTCAGATGAGTTAGGCTGTGAGAAAATGGTCAGAGGCCAGTTGTGGCAATTGAGGCATAAAATGAGGAAGATGTGTCAGGAATGAAGAAAGAATAAATCTAAGAGCTAATTCCAAAGAGGAATCAACAGGTCGCCATGGCAGATTCAATGTAGGAGACTTGGAAGCAGGAGAAAAGATCGAGGTGCAGCATGATGAAGAAGAAAGTGCAGAAACCAGGAGTGGATTCATTACCAACCTTGTGACCGAATAGCTCTTTGAACTTGAATAAATGTCTTAGCCTTCCTGAGTGTCCATAAAATGAGGGAATTAAGCTGGATGACTCCTAAGATTTCTTTCCACCTCAATTTTAAAGTTCACTAGCACCCAAGAGCAGGCTTAGATTAATCATGGCCTTTTCTGCACCTCTGCTCACTTTCTGTAAACTGAAATATTTTCCTTATTGGGGTGTGCTGAAGATTACTTAACTTTGAAATGAAGCACTAGGTATATGATTTACTTCAGAAGCATATCCATACACATCTTTCTCTGCCCCATATTCATCTTTTATTCAGGAACTCTGCCATTTTAATGGTGAGTTAGGGGAGGACAAGGAGGAACATATTCTGCAAATGTATGTTTGGTGATTGATCTGCTTTGCAAGCAAATTTTTAAATATAAATCCTCAGGAGACATGCACATATATATGTAAAGTGGTGAAAGAATACTGATTAAAATTTTTTCACTGTCCTAATTTAAATCTCTAAGTATGTGGTACCCTTAAGAAGCTATACCCATGGTCCAAAGTCTGTATTAGGACACTTCAAGGCTCTTGCAAACTGTACTTTAAAAATTGTCTCCTCTTTGGCTCACTTCAAAGAGAAGACAAGGTAGAAGCTATTTATCTTTCACACACACACACACACACACACACACAGGTCTTCCTGACTTATAATGGGGTTATATCCTGATAAACCCATTATAGGTTGAAAATAAGCTAGGTCAAAATGCATTTAATACACCTAATCTACTTAATACACCCAACATCATAGCTTAGCCTCGCCTACCTTACACATGCTCAGAACACTTCCATGAGCCTATCGTTGGGCAAAATCATCTGACACAAAGCCTATTTTATAATAAAGTGTTGAGTACCTTATGTAATCTATTGAATAGTGTACTGAAAGTGAAAAACAGAATGGTTGCACGGTACAGAATGGTCGTAAGTGCATTGGTTGAATGGCTGACTGGGAGCCAGATCGCAAGAGTATCATACTGCATATCACTAACCCAGGAAAAGATAAAAATTGAAATTTCAAAGTACAGTTCCTACTGAATGTGTATCACTTCCACACCATCCTAGAGTTGAAAAATCCTAGGTAGAATCACCGTAAGTCGGGGACTGTCTGTACTCACTTACAGATCTGTAGGTCAGAAGTCTGACGCGGCACTAAATCAGGGTGTTGGCAGGACTGCTCCCCCCTCTGGAGGCTCTAGGGAAGAATCCATTTCCTTGCTCTTCCAGCTTCCAGAAATGGCCTCCTTTCTCCAAGTCAGGAATCTAATCCCGTATTTTCTGAGTAGCCTCTCCCTCTGACCACAGCCAGGGAAGGTTTTCTACTTTTCAGAAGATACGGGATTAGATTGGGTTCACCTGGATAATCCAGAATAATCTTCCCAACTCAGTTTTATTTAATCTTCCCACTTAATTTAATCATATCCTGTTTGCTATGTAAGGTAACATAGTCATAGGTTCCAGGAACTAGGAAGTGGACTTCTTAAAAAAATTTTTTTTAGTACAGTTGACACACAGTGTTACATTAGTTTCAGGTCTATAACACTGATTCAACTTCTCTGTATGTTATACTACCCTCACCACAGGTGTAGCTACCACCTGTCACCACACAACCCTATTACAATATCACTGACTGTATTCCCTGTGCTGTGCCTTTCATCCCTGTGACTTATTCATTCCACGACTGGAAGCCTGTACTTCCCACTCCCCTTCACTATTTTATCCATCCCTCCACCCCCTTCCCTCTGGTAGCCATCAGTCTGTTCTCTATATTTATAGGTTTGATTCTGCTTTTTGTTTATTAATTTGTTTTGATTTTTAGCTTTTATGTATAAGTGAATTTATACAACTCAACACCAAAATAGCAAACAGTCCAATTAAAAAATGGGCAGAGGCCCTAAATAGAAATTTTTCCAATGAAGACATATAGACATACGAAAAGACACTGAACATCACTAATTATCAGGTAAATGCAAATCAAAACCACAATGAGATACTGCCTTATACCTGTCAGAGTGGCTAAAATGAAAAGACAAGAAATTACAAGTGTTGGCGAGGATGTGGAGAAAAGGAACCCTTGTGCACTGCTGGTGGGAATGTAAATTGGTGCAGCCACTGTGGAAAACAGTATGGAGGTTCCTCAAAAAATTAAAAATAGAATTACCATACGATGCAATAATTCCACTACTGGGTTTTTATCCAAAGCAACCTAAGTGTCCAAAGCATCCATCAACAGATGAAGGGAGAAGGAAGATTTTCTATATATGTACATATGGAATATTATGCAGCCATAAAAAAGGATGAGATCTTGCCATTTGCAACAACACGGATGGACCCAAAGGGTGTTATGCTAAGTGAAATATAAGTCAAGCAGAGGAAGACAAATACCACATGATTTCACTCATATGTGGAAACTAAAAAACAAAACAAATGAAATGGACACTTTGAAGGGCCATTATTCTGCCTACCAAAATGTCATAAGAAACACAATTATTAGCTGTTGTTCACAGTCATTCATTCATTTTGAAGTTTCCTTGGTAAAACTATGCAGCATTCAAATCACACACACACACACACACACACACACACACACACAAAACAATAAGGAAAACCCAGTGAAAATACTTTAGTAACAAAACTGTGGGCACAGAATGATACATTTGCCATGTCATCAACAATATAAGTCATTGTGGCCAATGGAAATTACTAAAAAGTATAGTACTGATGCTTGTTTATTTATTTATTCTGAGCTTTTTTATAAAAGAGCAAAGATTCTTCCAAAATCCTCTTATTTGTTTAGGTGTTTTTTTTCTTTTCTCAGCTTTACTGAAATATAATTGACATACAGCACTGTATAAGTTTAAGATATACAACATAATGACATATTGTTAAATGACTACTCTAATAAGTTAGGTTAACTTGTTTAGCTCTTTAACATCTGGAAAACAGGGCTCATTTAGAGAAGCTTACATGATTAATGAGAAATCCTTGGTAAAGGAAAATTTAGAATTCCCAATGCATTTCTATTTTGCTTATTTTGAACTATCTTTCCAAAGTCTTAGAGATTTTTAAATTATATTACAATCTCCTGTTTTAAAAAAAAACCTCAAAATGATATTCCTGATTTTTTAATTAAGTAAAAACTTTTTTTAAATAAATAACATTTTTTAATTTTTTAAAGTAATCTCTAAAACCGGTGTGGGGCTCGAACTCATGACTCCAAGATCAAGAGTCATACACTCTACTAAGTCAGTCAGATGCACCCAAAAAGCCATTTTTAAAAAATATTTTAAGAGATTAGTATGCCCCACATCAAATAACCTCTGAAACAATTATTATGAAACAGGGGCTTAATTTGTGCCAGATCTGGCAACTTGGGTGTTCAGGGATGGGTCAGGGACGGAGCACTGGGAAACATGTTTTTGGGAGGCCTATGAGGAAAGAGATGGGAAAAAACAAAACAAAACAAAACAAAAAAACCTTTCTTTTGACTCTTAAAGTTCTGCAATTTAACAAAGATCTCATTGCTCAAACATTCTTCTCCTTTTTGCTTTTCAATTTTTTTCAACTCGTAAAATGGCATGGAATGATATATAATTTTATTTCTTTCCATTCATGATGTGATTACATATATTTTCTCTGTGGTTACAAGTGAAACTGTTTGATAATGCAATTGCATTGCATAATGTACTGACTTCTAAATGCTTAAAAATGGCGGGGGGGGGTCAGTTCAGAGCTTTGAAAACATGCTCTGTTCAAACCAATCATCTACATTTAACTCATGGTAAGATTGCTAGGGGAGCACATGAAACAATAGCTTTTCGGCTCCTCCCACGGAGTTTGCATAGGCCTTCTCTTTATTTTGGAGAACCATTTCGGAAACATGGATAAATGTTCACAGGTGGTAGAGACAAGAGACTGCTATAAAGAAAGATGTGTCGAGTTCAACCAGAAGGTGTTGACATCGCTAAGGTGTAAACACTCTTTTTGTGTTCTTGAAATCATCCACAAAATCTCTTACCCACTAATAGCGTTTGGGGCGTCAAGAGTTTATTTTGCTTATATCTTGTGGAAATTGTGAAAAGTCTGAGCACTTCACCTGTTCCATGAGATATGTTACAGGGCAGCAAATAAACTGAACTTTTTGGTGGAATCTTGGGATCGGAACAGTTTGTGACCACAAGGAGGGAGTCAGGACCAGAATGGTAACAGAATGAATGAGGGTTTGAAACAATCTTATGTAGGACAGGGGACCCGAGGTGACATCTGCGTTAGGGAACAAATCAAAATATGCCTCTGGCTAGCCTCTCACTGCCTTACAAAGCCATTTTTAACTCTAAGTACTTTTTAAATCAATATATACTCATATAAAAGCTAAGTATATAATTATGTGTTTGCTTATCTTTCCTAAGAAAAGAATATCAAAAATATTCTGTATTTAGGAAATGCCCATGCAAAGCTGATGCTTTCTTTCTGATATATTTTTTATCTCAGCCATTCAAGTTGGGGAATCATAAATAGAACTTTAAAAACTTCTCATATGGTTCTATACACTACATGTAGCTGATTTTGATCATATTTCTATCCTATTTCTCATTTCCATTTCATATTCCCAGACTAGCAGCATGTTACTTGTCCTCTGTGGTAATTTGTGTTTCTCTGATTCATTTCTATGTTCCACACAACCTGACATTCACGCGCATCCTTCCCCTGCTATTACTAGAGCGAATGACATCCTCGGAGTCAAATCCAGTGTCTTTTCTCTCATTTTCTTTTTTTTTTTTTTTAATTTATTTTTAATTTTTTTTTAAAGATTTTATTTATTTATTTGACAGAGATAGAGACAGCCAGCGAGAGAGGGAACACAAGCAGGGGGAGTGGGAGAGGAAGAAGCAGGCTCATAGCAGAGGAGCCTGATGTGGGGCTCGATCCCAGGACCCCGGGATCACGCCCTGAGCCGAAGGCAGACGCTTAACCGCTGTGCCACCCAGGCGCCCCTCTCTCATTTTCTTTTAAACTTTCCTTACGTACTCAGACCTTAGACTGTAATATTTTTCTTAATCTTCTGACTAGTAACAGCTTCATGGCTATCCCACACTCCTAGTAATTACCATGGCTAATTACGACTTTTAGGAAAAGGCCTTTTGTGTTTTCTTTGCCTACTCCTATTTTTCTATTAGTATTTCAAAGACCCTAACTGGCCAAATCCATTTTTTTTATTATTATGCTCATTACATCTTTTTATGTATTACTACCTACATGTAGGTGACCCTAACATTGCTTACCCAGTGATTTTCATAAAACACACCCCAGATTTTCATCTTATTTTTGTTACTCCAAAAAAAGAACTTTTACTTGAACATCTTATTATGCTTTCAAATCCTCTGTATATGGATCACTCCAGGGTTTATTTTAGTATCTGTTATTCTAAATTTAATATACATATTAAAGAGTCTGAGCACTTCACCTGTTCCATGAGCTATGTTACAGGCCTGCACAGAAGCCCTGTCAGTCATAGAAGCTATTTCAGCTAAAGTTTGAGCGTAAAGAGTGATCTGACCGTAAGATGACCAGGAGTGATACACGCGACAGAATAGAGAAGGTTTGAACTGATCTTATCATATATACATATAGATCAGGTTAAAATATATTCATATATATATATATATATATATATGAATATTTTTTAAAGTTACCTAAGAGACAACTTTCTAGAAAGAATGGATGGTAAATTATAAGAGCATTTTAAGAGCAGAGGGTTTGAAGAAAATGTTTACATAGCTTTTATTCTTTTTAACTCAGTTTTGAGCAGATATTCCTTAACTGAACATTTTGTGCAGGGTGATCTGCCGGGTAGTATAAGAGATTAAAAATAAATGCAAAACACCTCTGCCTGCAGCAGCGTACAGACTAACCACCAACTTCAGAATGAGCCATAATATAAGAGGAAATACATAATCTTGCAGAAGTTCTTCTGATGCCAGAGAAACTTCAGCAGGTTGGGTTGAGGTGGGTTTATATAAAGTTTGCTATGGCATGTGACATCACCCTATTTTTCTCTGTGACAGTACCTAGTACATTGTGAATGCCATAAAATACCAGGTACATGAGTGGATGGATGGGTTGCTGGGTATGAAACAGACAAATAACATTTGAGTCAAATTATAATGGAAAAAAAATTCAACAGGCAAAGGATGTGGGAATAAGACATTTTTTTTTTTAAGATTTTATTTATTTATTTGACAGAGATAGAGACAGCTAGTGAGAGAGGGAACACAAGCAGGGGGAGTGGGAGAGGAAGAAGCAGGCTCCCAGCGGAAGAGCCTGATGTGGGGCTCGATCCCAGAACGCCGGGATCACGCCCTGAGCCGAAGGCAGACGCTTAACGACTGAGCCACCCAGGCGCCCCGGGAATAAGACATTTTAAGTGGGGAGAAAATCATAAGCAGAAACTATCAGGTAGAAAAGAGAGTGTTTAGAGCAGAACAAATGGCTCGGTTTGACTGAGTGTCAGGTGTACAAGAAGAAATAGGAAAGTAAATTTAATAAGTTAATTCAGAGCTGCAAGAACTGAAGTCTCAACACTGATTATCAGACAGTGCAAATCCATATGGTGGTCCCAGCTGCTAAAATACTGAAAGCTTCCATAGCAGTTGGGGAATAATATAATAGTAACTGCAATAAACAATACCAATTGATAATAAAAAAATTCTAATATGAATTCATTAGTTCAAGCTTAGAGTTGAAGGCTTTCACAAAAACCATTGTAATTTGGGCCTCCTGTCACACCAACATCTGAGACTATTTCCAATGCTGTCTACCTGTCCAGCTAAAGTCACACAGCCTGAGTGCCTTTCCGAATAATTTTACAAGCCCATCACGCTCCATGAGAAGAGCCAATTTCTCACATCTTCATTTACACTATTGCTGCTGCTTCTAAATGGTTTACTTTTTCCGTTGGTTATTGTCAATTGTATAGGTCATACATACGCACCTTGTAATTCCTGCGTAGGTATTAAGGGTGCAATGTTTTGAAAGTCATAAATTTATAAGTATTTTTAAATACACCTTTAGAACGAAGAGGCAAGATATTTTGGATAAGTTTATAACTTTTCTTATAAATAGAAGCCTGCGCTTCTGAATGCACAACAGAACAAGGAAAGAAAAAAGAGATTAATACTGAATCTCAACCTAGGTTGATTTGATGCAAAAATTAAAACAGCTCAGAAGGTCTTCTAAGACACTGCAAGAATCAGCAGACAATACACACATTATTCGTATCTCTGGAATGAGAAAAACATGATCATTTCAACAAAAATATAAATGGATTATTATTACTCTTGACAAATACTGGATGCAGATGGTGCTCCAAATACCATCACTCGAAACTGAACTTGCTACACACTCACCCGTTACATCAAAATGACAGCTGTGTTCCGTTAAATGTCATGGCTAAAATAAAGCAAACTTAAGTTTATATTACTATCAATTATATAGTGAACACAATCTGTTATTTTCAGATTTTCTAGAACTTTAAAAAATGAACCCTGTGCATGCATCATTACAAACTAGGCTTATGGCATGCACACGTGTGCGCACACACACATACTGAAATGAGCAAACCACATTTTGGAAAACTTACTAATTCATCAGTATCAACTATGTCCCAACCTACGTAAGAAAGTATTTTAATATTTTAATTAAAACATGAAATTCACTATTTGTGGATAGTTTAATGGTTTTTGTGGGTTTCATGAAGATGGAATAATATATATGAAATGACTTATCAAACTTTATGGTCAGAGCTCAGGAAAAACAGCTTCACTGAAAAACATTTATTGAATTTTGGAGAAAGTACCAGTGGAAAAAGTCTGGAGTTTTATCCCAAATACTACAAAAATTCCTGGATGTTCTAAGGTGGCATGTCACTCTCTGGATGATGCAATAAGATATAATTCAAGTCAATCCTTTTAAATCCTCTGTTTCAAATGTGAATCAAATACCACAGAAAGTTGAAGAATGTGAAAGCTGATGTTTGAAATAACAAATTCGGGAAGATTATTTAAATCTGATGATCAGCATTAAAAAAGAGACGCAGAGTATATAAAATTCTCAGACACTATCTTAAAGGCTAACATTTTTAAATGCGATTGATGTTGATTCACCACAAACTGAAGAAGAGTCACTCAATACAATGAACACTATCACTGATGACAGAAGTCATCCTGTAAAGAACTTTTTAAAAGAGTGGATGTCAAATCATAGTTTGTACAAATATAGTATTTATCTAGTGATGGCCATTGTCAAATTATGATGGCCATAATTCCTAAAACTCAGCAATTTGGTAATTACTAGAATATTTTGATAAACAATCTTCATTACAAATTATACTAGTTGCGCCAATTGGATGGGTTGAAAGATACACAAATATCTGTATATCTATAAAGAGATGATAGAAAGATGGATGGATAGATGGACAGATAGACAGGTAGGTAGGCAGATATCCCTCCCATACTGCATTTTTAAAATTTTGAATATCATCACCTACGTCCTCCATGCAACATGATGGGGGGAAGTGTATGGATGGGTGTGTATTAGGTACAGACCTGGGTTTGATTCGAACTCTGCCATTTACCAGCTATGTGACTTAGCAAGTTACATAGCCCCCTAAAGGGATTTCCTCAGTCTAGGGAAGATGAATAATAATGCCTACTTCATAGGGCCATTGTAAGAGCTCATGAAATAGTGCACACAGACTGTACTCAACAGACATAGACAGTGCTCCTCCTCCTCCCAGGAAAATCACACTGAATTCCCCAGCCAGGCTGATACTGGCTTCTGACTCCTTGATAGGGTGCTTACTACCCCATACCGTTTCCTCTGAAATTCTGAAGGAAAAGTTAAAATTAGGACCTTGAATAAGTGTGTTTAAAAAGTAAACACTGCCTACTAAAAGCTTTGTTTTTCCTAAAGCCATCATGGTCGATGCAAATATTGATTTAATAGAATATAAGCTCCATGGAGTTTCTCCTTGTCTATCTTACTTACAACACGTATCCTGAAGGCAGGGAACAGCCCCTAGTACAGAAGAGTAGATTGTGATGTGAATGAGTTCATGAACTGAATTAATTAATCCTAAAGGAAAACAGAGAGACATTGAGTTATTGGAAAGAAGAAGCTTGAGAGATGCGGTCATGAAATTCACTCACACTGCAAATCTGATGTATTACACATATCAATTTTTTTCTTGTTCTTTTTTCCCCCTGTACTTATTTGGATATTGCCTCTCAGCCTCCACATGATAGCTAGTAGGAAAAGAAATGAGCTAAATGTAAAATGTGAATTACAGCTTAGAGCAAGCCAAAATTTAAATTGCTACTTGCAAACGGAGGGACATGACCCTTTAGTTGGCCATGATTTTCAGTTTAGTAGGTTATCACCATCACTGATTTTTTTTTTTTAAAAGGAATAGAATAAGAAAAGACATATCAGAATGATACAGAGTCAGGATTATTTGATGGAATGTATTTCAGTGTCCCTGTGCCCCTATGTGTGCATGTGCGTCTGTGTGTCAGTTCTTACTGCAAAATCTATTATTTACTGTGGAATCACTGAAGAATTGAGAACACAGTGATTTAAACAGTCCATTTGGTTGCTTTTAGTTTCTCTTGGATGAAAATGCCACATATCTGTCTCCTACCCTCTGCTCTTCTCCCTAAGATAGCTGGGGTGTGAGGTGCACACAGAACACTGTGAGCATGGGACCCCAGGCTTGGCTATGGGTATACTAAGTGGGGATCTAAAGGAAATTAAATGGGGCACCTGGGTGGCTCTGTTGGTTAAGTGTCTGCCTTTGGCTCAGGTCATGATCTCAGGATCAAGTCCAGCTTCAGGCTCCCTGCTCAGAGGGGAATCTGCTTCTCCCTCTGCCCCTCCCCCTGACTCATGCTTGCACTCTCTCTCTCTCTCTGAAATAAATAAGTTAAAAATTTTTTAAAAATAAAGGAACTTAAATGATCCCTTCTCTCTCAACACTACCTGCCTCTCAAGTTTATTGCTTTGCTGTAAAATTCTAAGAATCTGAATGCTGTCCCCTTTTTCTCCTTGTATTCCTACTATAAAAACGTAAATCTCCCTCATTGACCCCTCCCTCTCTCCTAAGAAGGAAGATATGGATGCACTTTAATAATTTTCTAAATGTCATCCCGTCAGCATTTAGTAGAATAAGAGGAACAGCATTTTTCCAGGAGAACTTGAGGACAAGGGTACCCATCACCAGACAGAGAGCGTTCCTGCCCTGCCTGGCATGGGGGTTGTCATGGATGTGGGGATGGGGGGGGGGACCCCAATAGCCCAGAGCATATTCAGGAATTATCTGAGAAGCCTTTTAAAACTATACAAACCATGGTGTAGCTGAGATATTCTGCAAGCAGAGGAGAGAGACAACAAACTACAATGATTCTCATACTCATCCTTCCTCTGCCATCTCCACCATCATTTGAGACCAAAATTGTTTCTAGTTTTTATTTGAGTCCCTAAACTGGCTACTCAACTGAAAAGAGACCATTTCTATAGTAAATGAATGAATAAAAATCAGTGTTGTTTTAATTGCATTGTGTGAGCCATTTTTTTCTACAATCTGATCAGTTCTACAGAGCTAGAAAGCCATATCCGAAATTTCAGAGAGCCAGCAGCTAACTTGGGGACATTTCTGTCCTATACGGACAATGGCCAGACCACTGATAAAAATAAACTCTGACCTACAACCTATAGCAACCTGAGCAGGAAACCAACCCTCATCTACAGTAACCAGCCCAGGAAGCCAGCCTACTAGAAGTCAGACACAGAGGAAGTTAGACTGCTATCTCTACTAACAATTCAGGAAGCTAAACAGTAACTTATGTTAATAATTGTTCCCAAAGGTCCAGGACTTGATTAACAACTGACAGTGTCCCTAATTTTTGTCCCTGCTTCTAACTTAGGATCAAGCAGAGAAAGCCAAATAGGTACCCCCAGCAAATCATATCAGGCCAACAGCCTCTAGTCAGAGCATACCCGAAGCCTTCTTTGTTATCCCCTGGCTGTAAAGCTTCTCACTCCTCTCCTGCCGTGGAGTTGCTGCCAAATGCAGGTAATGGTGGTTGACTCTCATGCTGTAGCAAGCTCTGAAAAAAAATCCCCTTTGATTTTCTTATTGGTTGGTTTTCATTTATTTCCACACGTCAATCCACAATCTTCTTGATTGTTTTTATAGTCTATCATTAATATATTGCCTTTTACTATTTTACCTTTTTACTGCTTATTTTACTATTTGGCCTTACTCTTTGCCTTTCACTATTTCTTTTTGGGAGGGTATTTGGTTTTGTACTTGAATTTTATACTAGTTTATCAAGTAGGTTGGAATAGGTCTTAAATTAGGAATCATTCATCTAGTTCTGAAAGATCTTCGGTAGAGTGCAAAGCCTATCACCGAAAAGAAGCATTTCCCTGCAGCTGAACTCCCAGAGAGAAGCAGGTTTGTTGTGTATCATTTTGCAATCATTTTATAAATAGCCCACCCTTCAGCCCTTTGCACAGCTGAGATTATAACTTAGAACTGCTACCCAGTGAGACCTTATGACAGAATTTCCTATGGTTTTATTTTGTTTTGATGCATTACATTTCTAAAATATTCTCTTTGGCTTTCTTACAAATAGTCTTACACTTAGATTAACTTGGAGTTGACATATTTAGATATAATTATTATTTAGGCTAGCATATAATATTTATTGTTTTAAAAAGCATTCTAGACCTATAAAAATGATAGATTTGTACGGGTAGAAAGAAATGATAGTACAAATCTAATATGGGCTGTTAATGTTGCAGAAATAAGTTTAAATACTGAAATTAATATGTCCTTTTATCTTACCATTAAAGCCTTTTTGATTTACACTTGAATAAATGTGTCACATTTGAAAATGACAAGGTTATTATTTTCTCCTTTTAAGAATCCAGAATATTTCTTATCTTTATTTTTAGATACCTCTTAGATGTGTTGAATTTGGGGGGATATTAAAATAAAAGTTGCCAAAGTTTCTGAATCCAAGGATTAATGTACTAGGCAGTGTTTTCAAGGACAATAAGATCAGGAAAGATTAAAGGAATTAGAAATTACTTTGTTAAGGAAGAAAAAAGATATAAGAAGATGTCAGATGGTATCTCGCAAGATAAGTCAATCAGCTATACCAACTGGAGACCAACTCCAGGCTGAGCTATAGAACAATGCGCTTTTGTGAACCCCTCTGCCTCCATTGCAAGAATTTTATTATCGAATGGAGGAAAAAGAGAAAGTAATTGTAAAATAACTGAGAAGTAAATTGACAAAATCATCATAAACATAAATTAAATATCCCAATGAAAGGATTATGAAACCAACAAGCACCCAGATCAATGATCAATCAAATACATACCATACAGCATCAGTGAGAATTTTAGCCTGGAAAAAATGTTAACGGGCCTTCAACTCAGGCCCTACCTTGGCTTAAAAAGAGAGAAAGGGGTGGGGTGGGCAGAAAACAGTAAAAAGTCTTGGGAATGTTTAACCTTGAGCAATGTAGAAATATTTTCCTCACTGGCACCCTGGAAATACGTCCTTAGCCTACATTGAAGGCATTATAAGCAACAGAAGTTTCATGAGCCTCAACCCCGCACTGCTATCAAGATGCTGTTGAGGGCATCTTTCCCAGAATTACTGAACGTCCTCTGTGCAGACCCATGGGAGAAATTCCTCTTCGTTGTCAACACCAGGAATAGTTGTGCTTCCCCTGAACACCTGGCTCATCTGATCCTGTGGACACTAACTGGTGTAATTAATTGCATCTCTCTCCTTTGGGGTTGGCACCAAAAGGCTCAGATCCAAATTTATGGCCTTTCTCTGGCAAGTGGACAGAGTCATACACCATGTGTTTATATACTAAATTTATCTTATTTTTCCTACCCTAATTTTTCTCTGTCCTGATTTTCTTACCTAGTTATCTTTTTCACTTTGGTTCATCTTATTGTAGTACATACATTTTACGAATGACTTTAAATTCTTTCTAGAATCTAGTGGTGTATAACTAGATATAACCAATTAAAGTTGAATAATTACTTTTTGCTGTTCCAAATTTTCACATTCTGTACCTATCATTTCCTTTCCACCTGTCCACGTGGAAAAAACTCATTCTCTCAGGCCCAGCTGGAAAGTGGAATCCGCTATGGAGACTTTGCGGACTGCCATACTCTTGAGGAAGAAGGGACCACTTACTCCTTTGCATCACACTAAACTGAAACATTTCTTTACATGTCTTTCCCTCTAGAAATTACCCTTCTTGATGGGAGAGACTCTGTTATTATAGCCCCTGTGCCAAGCACCATGAGTTTATGTTGGAAGGAAGGAAAGGAGGAGGGATTAAGAGAAAAAAGGAGGGAGGGAAAAAGAAAGAAAGAAGGAAGATATTGAAAAGCTGGAGACAAAAGAATTCAACTCAAAAAGGAGGAATGCTGCATTTATGATCAAAAATGGAAGGATATTGTAAAAAAAAATGTATTTTTTATTGCCCTGCTTTGTTTTTATTCCTCCAATCAGTTGTTTCTTGCTTGTTCCCTCCATTCCTTCCTAATGTCTGCAAATAATTTTTGCTAAATTGAACCATTCTGAAAAAGCCATCTAAAATATGATATGAGAAGCATTTTAAGGAGGAGAGCACTGTGATTTCACAGAGAAAATGAGCTAACTCTTTCTCTCATTTCCACCTGTCTCAAAGGTCCTAGCTGGTGAGGTGCTGCTGAGCACAGCTGGGCTCGACACGTCCCTCATTTCACCTTCTCTACCCCAAGCTAAGCTTGATGATGCTGCACAACTGTCCAGCTAGGTGCTTTGTAATCAACAAAATAATGCCTGAAGAAGCGAGGAAGATGGCTGGGAATAAAGGCGCCTCTGGGCAGAGGCCTCATAATTCATGATCAGAAATTCTACTTTGACCCAAGAGACTTTCAGGAGTCTTCCCAGACTTCTGAGAAGACAAGTGACTTAATTAAAAGCAAAGTCTTAATGAGGATGCTTTCGGCGACCGAGTAGGAAGGCGAACTGGAGCTGGGGAGGCTGGGGAGTAGGCGGACACATCATCACAAGTCTCTAGGTATAGACCTAGCCTCTGAGTTATTAAGTCTGGGAGAATCCCTTCTATGGATTGATTTTGTGTTGAAATGCAGTTTGTTGCCTGAGGTTAGGAAGACCTTTCTCTTTTCAAATTAAGTCAACTGTGACAGCTGAGACTTTCTTTTGAAAGTTCTGGAAACTTTCTCCCTGAAATTTGAAAGATAGCTCATCTCTCCTTCAGGGTCATCCTTATGAGGCCACCAGCAGCATCAGTGGGGAAGGTGGAGAATCTGGGGAGGGCAATCTAGTGTGACACCCCAGAGAACCGCCAGGAGGACGATCTTGAAGTAGGTAACTTTCTTCTTCTCTTTCTGCCCCATCTCCTTCCCATCCCACCCTTAGCTCCTACTACAAAAATGCTCTCCACAAGGCTTTGATTTCCCCACATTTTTATATCTCTGCCTGAACTGTCCTCGTGTCCTTCCGTGGTAAACAGAATTCTGAGATGCTCCTGCAAGATTCCTGACCCTTGGTGTACACACCCTCTAAAATCCCTTAAGTATGGGTGAGATTATAAGTACAATGGATTTAATTCTCGGGATTAGCTTTCATTATATGAAAAAAGTAAAGATCCAAAAACTAGTTGACTCTGAGTTAATCGAGAGGAAGATTATCCTAGGTGGGCCTCACCTGGAAGTGAGCCTTGAAAAGGGATTGAACCCTTTGGGAAGGCAAAACTGGAAGGGAAAGAATCTGCTGGTTGTGAAGAGACAAACCGCCATGCTTTGAAGAGGACCCCACTGAGGAAATCACAGGCTGAGTCCAGCAGCTGAGAACAGCCCCTGACTGACAGCCAGCACGACCAGAGAAACCTCAGTCCTGCAACCACAATTCATTATATTCTGCCAACCACCACATGAGCCCAGAGAAAGACCCCAAGCCTCAGATGAAAACACAGCCGAGCCAACAACTTGATTTCAGCCTGGTGAGACCCTACCAGGAGAATCTACCAGGCCACGCCTAAAATTTTGATCTGCAGAACTATGAGACAATAAACAGGTGTTGTTTTAAACCATTCAGTCTGTGATAATTCATTATCCAGTGATATAAAAATAATACACTTTCTATACACTATCTCCTACTTTCTTGCACTGAATAACTTCAACAACCCCTGAGATCCTGCCGGAGAGTCACCCCATGAGCGAGCCCATCCCCACCCCTCTCCTCCCATTGCCCCAACCCTTCCCCGAAACAGGCCAGGCTAAGTGCCTCTTCTTTGTTCTCCTGAAGCAGGGGATCTCAAAGTCCCCCAGAAAATTTTATGGGGCCCACATGGACAAAAATATTTTCACACTGATGCTACACACCATTTGCCTTTTTTTACTGTGTTGTAAGCAGTGGTGGGTAAAACTACGGGACACCAACGTGAATCCAGGCAGTGACACCAAAATACACCAATGGTATTCACTGCTATGTACTCTCAGTAAAAAATATTAATTTTGTTACATCTCAGCCTTCAAATACAGTCTTTTTAATTCTGAGTAGCAAAACGGGATGCACATATAAAGCACTCCTGCTGCATATCAAAGCTTGATGGTTGCCTTGAAGATCTGCATGATGTCTGAGTCGAAAGCTGGGCTGGGTGGTTTTTTGGGTATTTTTCATGGAATACCATTTTTACTTGAAAGAATAACTGACAAACTATGGCTCTTCAGCCCTGTATACTTGGCAGGGGGGCATTTTCTCAAAAGTGAACCAAGTTAGCCAGTCACTACAAAGAAAAACGATTGGTAGTATTTGTTGCCAATAATAAATTTAATCTTTCGAGGGAAAAATAGAATTTCAATAAATGTGTATCGGCCACTGCACATTTTACAGCTTCCTAATTCTTCAAGATATTTCTAATCAGTGATTAGACTAGCTCAATGATAATATTAATGATCTTTAAAATATCACATATTAAAATATGCCAACATTTGAAAATTCTGCATAACTCATTGAAACAGTATTTTCTGAAGAACCACTGTACTGTGTTGTACATTGGAAAGAGATTAAATCAAATGCAAAATATACCAGGGGAGTTCAATGCAAAACAGTACAAAAAGTTCACTGATACAGCTTCGGATTCCACATGGCACCTAACCTAGAAGAAACTATTACTTCGATTTTGATGTATTATCAAAGAAGAATATACCCAATTATCTGAAAAGGCTATTCCAATACTCCTCCCTTTTTTTTTTTTTTTAAAGATTTTATTTATTTATTTGACAGAGATAGAGACAGCCAGCGAGAGAGGGAACACAAGCAGGGGGAGTGGGAGAGGAAGAAGCAGGCTCATAGCAGAGGAGCCTGATGTGGGGCTTGATCCCAGAACACCAGGATCACGCCCTGAGCCGAAGGCAGACGCTCAACCGCTGTGCCACCCAGGTGCCCCACTCCTCCCTTTTCATGTCTCATATCTGCATAAAGCCAGATTCTCTTCATATTTGTCAAACAAAACAACTTACTGTGATATATTGAATGCAGACACAAATACAGGGATCCAGTTGTCTTCTATTAATCCAACTATTAAAGAGATTTCCAAGAATGTTAAATAATACCACTCTTACCAGTACTTTTTTAGTGTTAGAAAATAGTTATTTTTCAGAAAAAATATTTTTAAATTGAACATACTTTTTAAATTATTAATCAACACATATTTTTAATTTCTCAATTTTAATTTCTAATGGATAGATTGTTAGATATCTCATATAAACCAAAGCTCTGTAGAGTCTTTATTTATTTTTGAAAGTATAAAGTAGACCTGAGACCAAAAAATTTTGAGAACTGCTGTCTTATACGCCTATTTGGGGATCTGTGCTATATTGAGATTATCTTTCTGGTGTTGTATTTCTATTTGGACAGTGAATGCCTGCTGGGTACTCTGACAATTGAAGTGTCTTTGTCTCTCAAGAACCAAGCACAGAATTTAGTATACAGTAGATGGTAAGGAAATATTTGCTACTGAGCTTCAAGGTCACTGTGGTGCAAACCGTCCCCACAGAACTAACAATTCCACTGTGGAGTTAGGAAACGCACCCTAAAATAAAAAAATTGTACATTCTGCTTTCATTAAAGTGCCACATGAGTTATAAAGACAGAAATAGGAACATTCAGAAATTTGTGAAGATAAAATAACCAAAATGCCTTTATATTTAACAATTATTATAAGACGAACATATTTGAAAATTCTAGGTCATACAAATATTTCAAGAAATATTTACAGCAAAGTTCCATTTAAATTAAAAGAATTTGAACAGTCTTTTTGTTCTTTCTATACTTACAACACAAAATTATACTTGACTTTAAATTGTGAGGACCAAAACTCTACCACCCTGAAAAGCATCTGGGATACTAGAAATACCCAACCATGATAAAATAAAAATAAAATTCTGTTGCAAATAAATGCATCAACATAAGGGAGAAACAGATCATAATTTGAAGTTACCTGTAAATACTGAGCTCAAAATGGAAAAGTGAGAGTGTTGCTAGGAGATAAAGTAAAAACAATCACCTGTTTCTATAGTCAAAAGCATTTTATCCATTTAACGTATTTTCTTTCACTTTTGTGATTGCTCTAAAAGACATTACTTCACACTAGAGGCATGATTTGGGATCTGTACCTGTACAAAAGAATCTTTTATAGAGGGGAACGAGTTTTGCTCAAAGATGCCAACTAAAGGAGTCTTTCATTGGCCAAGATAAGTTATTTTTACTGATGATAACTATCTGGTCCTTAAGCTTGCAGCAGCCTGAACCAGTCCATGGGCCCCAATAACTGGGCAACAGGTGTTTCCCAGGCCACCAGCCAAGAGCCACAGCAGGGTCACCCTCAGAAACAAGAGAACAGCAATTTGTGACTTGGCTCCATCAGCTGGCTCCCTGGAATGCAGCACCTCCAAATCCCCCCCTCTAGCTCAGAGAAAATACCTAGGTTGTCCTGCACCTGCTGCCCTTCCCAGCTGCTGGCTCGTGGCTCCCAGTTCCCTGACCTATACCCAGAGAATCCTGGAGCTGCTTGTGCCTGCCCCGCTGCCCTCACTCTCTCCCAGGGAGGCCATATGGTTCGCCTGAAAATGCTTCCCCCTTGTTTACCCTGTTTGAACTGGTCATTTCTATTTTTATTGTCCAAAGGTTGAAGTAAGAAAGTAGCTCTGCCTAGTGTGTTCACTATCACCAAATAAATAAATAAATAAATAAATAAATAAATAAATAAAATACTTTTCTTTGCTGCTCGTGTGGTTTTTGCTATTGTTTTGTGATATATATATATATTGCCTTTATCGCCTTACTCTTCTAAGAATTCTGGCATTTCTCCACAGAGTTTCAGGCCTTACAAATCCAGCAACATAGCACGATGCTCTTGAACAAGTGGCATGGTTCCCAGTTAAGGGTGGTGGACTCCTGAGATCTCCCACTGCTATGGACTGAATTGTGTGCCCCCCAAAAATCGAAAGGTTGAAGCCCTAACCCTTAATGTGATCAGATTTGGATTTGGGGTCTTTAAAGGCATAATTAAGGGCCTTTAAGGGTGTAATTAAGGTTAAGTGATGTTGCAGGGGTGGAGCCCTAAGCCAACGGGACCGGTGTCCTTATAGAAGAGGAAGAGGCACCAGGCATACCTCACACAGAGAAGAGGCCATGTGAGGACACAGCAAGAAAGAAGCCATCTATAAGCCATGGAGAAGGGTCTCACCACAAACCAACCTGCCAGCACCTCAATCTTGGACTCCCAGCCGCCAGAACTGTGAGAAAATAAAGTTCTGTGGTTTAAGCCCCCCAGTCTATGACGCTCTGTTATGGGAGCCCTGGCAGAGGAATGCACTCACTGAAATGACTGCACACGGGAGAGCCAAGAGCACAGGAGGGCCTATTACAATGGAAAACATAATTTAGAACGTTTCTGGAAGACTGAAGATGGATAAAAGCGTATTGGTAGATGGAACAGCTGAGGAGCACACAAACCTAATTGTAAGGAGGCAGCATTCAAGATGAGAAGGAACCTGCTGGTCTGACCCCTGGGGGATGGAAATGAAAGTGACATTTTCATCATCCCCCTCAGTCCCACACCAAAAGCAAAGACAAGAGTGAAACAGTGGAGAGGAAGTAAGTCTTCTAGCCTAGTAGATGTCAGTGCCCCAGATTTAAAGCCTCTCACATGAGAGTCTGTGCTCTGACAGGCTTCTTACATGGGTACCAAACTATACTGCTGGATGCAAATCTTTTAAACTGTTAGTCAACACTTCCAGTCCCACTCTGCAGAATTTTTAGGCAGAATTCATCCTCAGAAAAGAGAATTTGAGGTAGAAAATCGTAAACAAGAGCAGAGAAAACTCATTTTTAGTCCTTCTGACTTAAAGACAACCAAAGTTCATCAGGCACTGAAACACCAGCATAAAAGAAAATGAATAAACAAACAAAGACACAAACAAACAAAAAAAACTGACACTGGAATTGGAATAGAAATAATCCATGATTCATTCCCCCTTCTGTTTACCCCCCCTTCACTGACTAATATAACAAAATAAAAGTTAAAAAAAAAAAAGAAAAAAGAAATAATCCATGAAAAAGAAGAAAAACTTTCTAAATAAATGTATCTACTTAAGATGAGTCATAAAATGAAAATAGGATGCTATTTTTAAAAACAATCAACAAAACCCTCTTGTATTAGTTATCTATTGCTGCGTAACAAATGACCACAAACGCAGCAGTTTAAACCAGTGCCCATTTATTATGTGTTTCTGGCCATGGTTCAACTGAGCCCTCTGTTTAGGGTCACACAGAGCTGCAGGCATGGTGTTGACTGGACCATGCACTAACGTGGAAGCTTAACTGGAGAAGAATTTACTTCCAAGGTCACAGATGTTGTTGGCAGAATTCCTCCCCCCGCCCCCGCCCCGATTGTAGGACTGAGGACCCTGGCTTTTTGCTATGTCAACTAGGGTCACTTTAGCTGCTAGAGGCTGTTCACAGTTGCTAAGGGCTCTCTGCACTTCTTTGCAAAGAGAGCTTCTCCAATATAGCCACTAACTTTATCAAGCTAATAAGAAGGGTCTATAGAGCACGATGAAATATTTTGTGATACAATGTAATCAGAAGTAGCTTCCCCTCTGTGGCCTAGAAGCAAATCACATACTCAACGGGAGGAAAGTATGGAAGGGTGGGAATATGAGGAGGCAGGACCATGGAGCAACCAGCCTAGAATCTGTCTGCCACACCTCCGAAAGATTAAAATTTTGGCTGCTTACATTTTAATAATTCTTTAGAAATATTACTGAACATAATTATGGAATACAATCTTTAAACTCCCAGAATATCAAGAAAAAGAAAAAAAAAGAACATATGAGAGAAAAGGCAAAACAAACTAAGGAGGTTTGACACCTGAAGAACAAAGATACAGAGTTCGCTTTGGGAGACGATGCAAGTGGGAGAGAAGGGATGTAGGAGGAGGAAGGGCATGAATAACTGCGGTAAAAATGAAAATATCTTTTGTTCTTGTCTTTAGGTGTTCTAGGAGCCTGGAGGGGGGCCATTTACTACTAATTATGTGACCTTACACAAGTTACTTTTCCTTTAGGAGCCTCACCATACTCATCCATAAACTGAAGATAAGAATACCTCCCATCACATCACTTCTGAGGACAAAAGGAAATGATGCAGGTAAAGCACCTGGCACAGGACCTGGTTCAGAGTGAACTCAGCTAACCTGGATGCTGTATGCAGTGCTTCTGCAAATCACACACTTGCTAGAACCTTCAGTAAGGGCCCAGAGACTGTTTCCACATCTTTGGGAATTTGCATTTGCTCACACCAGAGTGAGCACTGCCTCTCCTCCCAAACTGGGGGGGTGGGCGGGCGGTGGTTAAAGAGCAACTTCAGGTCTTCTGTGAAAATAAGACCACCACCAGGGAATGTTTTGAACTATGACTTTTGCCATTACTGAAAGATATGCATGCATGGAGAAATGAGGAGAGCACCCACCAGCCAGACTCAGCACCATGGTTCTTTTTTTTTTTTTTTAAGATTGTATTTATTTATTTGACAGAGATAGAGACAGCCAGCGAGAGAGGGAACACAGCAGAGGAGTGGGAGAGGAAGAAGCAGGCTCCCAGCAGAGGAGCCTGATGTGGGGCTCAATCCCAGAACTCCAGGATCACGCCCTGAGCCGAAGGTAGACGCTTAACGACTGAGCCACCCAGGCGCCCCATCTGCACCATGGTTCTTAACATGTCCGTTTCAAAACCAGATTAAGAGCCTCACCCCTTCACACCCCCCAACACAGACACATCTATTTGGAAATTATAGACCTAAAAGAGAGAGAGAGAGAGACCCTTATACCCTTTTGTAAAAAAATAGAAATTTCAAGTACATTTGAACAGTGATGCAAATATACATTTTGCAAACTAAGACAGTAAGAATAAACAGAGGTAAAATCTACCTCTGGAAGGAGATGGAGACATATATTTGAAATGAAGTTGAATCAGGGTGTTTTAAAAAATTTTTTTTTTCTTTTTTCTTTTGAGCATAGTTGACCCACAACGTTTAGTTTCAGGTTGTACAGCATAGTGATTCAACTTCTCTATATGCTATGCTATGCTCACCACAAGCGTAGCTGCCATCTGCCACCATACTAGGTGTTACCGTATCACTGACCACATTCCCTAGGCTGTGAATCAGGGTATTTTTAGCTGTGAATTTAGCTTATAGAATACCTGACATACCTTCTTTTGAATATGGAAATGCTGATTTCCCTCATGACTCCAGCATGTGCACTCCTTCATGTTTACCTTATCATCAAGTTCTTCATTTACTCAGAAAATCAGTTCCCTGGGGTGGCATGCCACCCCATCTCTCGTAATGCTCACACTAGTCTGACCCGTGGATACAGGCTGCACCCTGCCCTGGAGACCCCTCACCACACAGTGTTCTCAGGTCCTCTAAAGATGAGTTTACAGTTCTCTTGTTTCTCTCCTTTGCCTGAGTATTATATGTTTTTTAAATTATTTTTTAAGTAATGCATGTATATTTTATAAGCAGTACAAAAAGGAACAAAATTTCCTTCCCTTCTCCTTAAACATTGAAATCACTGCTAACTATTTCTGGTGTACCCTGAAAAAAAAACTTACATCTGCATTATTTTTATCTTTTGTTAACACAAGACAAATAGTAATGAGACACCAAATGATCAGACCATTTTAACATTTATTAAGATAAAAACTGTCACTTAACTAAATAAATTTTATCTGAAAACTAGTGCTTAGAGCACAAAGTATAGCAGATTTTCACGTGTGGCTCTTAATTCCTTCTGTATACTGGTCCCACCTGAAACTGAAGGGGTCTTGATACACGGATATGAGGAAACTAGCCATTTTCTTTTCTGGTTAGAAAAGTCCAAATAGAACTGCCTGGTAGTTTGGGGAACTCTGGCAATGAAACTCCACTCAAGCAGTCTGATATTATTTGAGATGTCAAAAATCTTGGGGAAATATTTCCCTAGGTCATAGCGGGATATAAATAGCCCCACAGTAAAACAATAACAGCAACAGGACATAAAGGCATTAAGTCAGAAATGCTGAAATTCATCCGTATTTTTCTGGGGAGGTTGAGGAAATCCCTTGCTATTCTACTTAATCTGGTACAGGCTCAGTGATTTTTATTATAAATAAAGATAATAAAACCTCTCCTATTTACTTCATATGATCATTATAGCATTAAATGAAATACTAAGTCTAAAAATTCTTTCAAAGCCAAAAGTCATCATTGTCATCATTACATTTTAAAATTTAGTGGCTTGTTTTCATTTCCACATTGAATTTTTCCCCAAGAAAAAGAAAAAATGATGGTATACCATGAAAAGCCTTTTTGTATTTATGAATAACCCTATCCCAAGAGAGATCAAAAATAAAAACAAACAAAATACTACAAATATAATTTATTTTTGCCTGACTTATGGTTGATAATACGTGTGCACAATCATGTCAACAGCTTATGAACACGCCACTGGAGGGAATGCCACGCTTGTAACACCTTATGTTGAACTTACCCATTAGTAGCCAATAATTATGAAAAGAATACACTGGTTCTTAACCAATAACACGTTTTAAATTGATATTTTTATTAGACAGTAAATTTAATATCAAATCCATCGATTCACACACCAGGTTTGACAGGATGGCAGAAACACGGCAAATAGAAATAAGGTGATCTAATAAAGCAGTTTTTGAATCCTCGACTTTGTCAAAATTGTAAAATAATGTGTAAACAAAGGTTTCTAATTCTAAAGTCTGGCAAGTTGTCCCTTTCATCGTGATGAATAAACCAGCACGTGTTGTTATTCAAATTCTGAAGCGTCAGTTGAACAGAATGCAGTAACATCACAGGATTCGTATCCATTTGACAGGTTCTCTGCCCCCACCCTTTCTTCATTTTACAGTGATTTACCATAAGAACATCTATCGAGTGATGAGCAGCACAACACCAGAAACACACTTCTGGAATGGAAATGTAATAGCATCATTTGAATAGGTATACACTCAATTCTCAGTTTCTTTGCCCGCGGGGAGACAGAATAGATACATGAAGTCGTAAAAAGGACTATAATTTCAAAGCCTCTTGTTATCAAACCCATTCATCATCACCACCATCTTGATTAAAAAAGACAAAAAAATTTCAACGAGGTTAACTTTTCTATGCCAGACACAAAACAATAACCAGAAAATGTCTCTGCCTCAGAATTATTCAAATATCCCTGAGAATCAGTTCTGGCCCCTTTTCTTTCATTTCATTCTCTTGAGTAAGTGTTAGTTCATGCAGTTGACATGCTAGACAATGGAGGAATCTGGACCAATCAACCAGATAATTGTTGCTACCATCAAGGAAGCCAAGAGAAGAAGGGCCAAAATCCAAATATTTTTGTCCTCTCAAAACTTGTCCAAACAAAGCCCTGAGAAAGTGATGTAGCCTTGATTTTGAGCTGAGGTAGATGCTAAGGTGAGAACTCAGCTGTGATGTTTTCTGGAAAATGGGGGAAGCCATGACCGCAGTGTGAGAAGTAGGAGACAGAGGATGAGGTTCTCTGTCCCTTTCCCCTTACACAAACACACACCCAAACCCACAGCCAAAGTTGGATATTGTGGAAGGAAACAGGGCCCATTGTGAGAGCCATTCTCACAGCACAACGTGCCGCATCTTGTGCCCTCCTTTCCACCCATAAGCAGAAAATCACTGAGGCTGGACTTTCCAGCTGGCTGCCCAGCAACAGGCTAAACTAGCTGTCCTCCCACCACATGGCTGGGAGGCAGACGCCTCAATCCCAGGGAAGCGTGCAAGTAGAACTGGGAGAGGGGGAGGGGGAAGTACACAATTCTGGCATCCTCCCATCCCCATCAAATGAGCAGGGACTTCAGAGCCTCTTTGTACACATCCTCAGACTTATGAGATGACAAAAAGGCACACTCTTGGCAGAACCAAAAAAGTACCCCATCTGTTTTCTGGGTGTGAGTAAAAAGCTGACCCAACGGTTGTGAAAGAAGGAAGGTTTGGGGAGGGAGCCTATGAAGAAACTTCACTTCTGGGTACAGCATCTTTTCCTTTTCTCTCCTCTGTAGCTGATGAGGAGGTTTGAGAGGACAGCGAGCTCCTCTCTCAGACCTAGCATCCACTTAGGATCTTAATAGGAAGATACGGAGGCAAATCTATTATCCTTTTTCCTGCTGGGGCCTTGTGAGTGTCAAAGGGAAGGAACAAGAAGGGAGAAATTCCATACTTGGGCCCTTCATCCTACAATGCAGCCTTTTCACAAACACAACTTCCGGGAGAGAGGCAGGTGTGGGCCCATCCCAGGGGAGGGGAGCCCTCGCAACCACAATCTTTTACATGAGAAAGGATTTAACTCTGTAAGGACTAAGGAGAAAGGGGATGGAACAAAAAATGATTCAGAACCATCAGAGAAGGCTGGCTATACCTGACACTCTTCTCTTTTGCATGAAAGCAGAGCTATTTCTCTAGGGTTGAGGAGCTCTGATGTGAAGGTTGTATGTGCATGTGGCCAAATGAGAATGTTCAAGCCTGCTGAAATAAATCAATGCTTTGGCCTCCTCCAGCGATCACATAAACAAATGTGCTCTGAAAAATATTATTAAAACTCATAGCCCCAAGAAGTTGTAGGTTTGTGTTGGTGAAAGTAATTACAGAACTAATTCCATCGTGTCCCTGCAAATGCCTTCAGCTTGGTAACCTGTTGACATGAGAAGAATGGCTATCAGTGAAAATAAAAGCAAGTTTCCTGCTTTCTTGAGTTTACTTTGGACAAAATGCTTCCTTCCTTTGTTAAATTGCAGGATTTTGCCCTTGACGGTCAATACAATAAATGAGACAGTCTCTACCACATCTATACTCAGGTTCTATGCAAAATAGGCACACAGACTAGTGAGGACAAATAAATAGGTACTACTGTTGGGCAGAGAACGCCTTAGATCAGTGGGTCCTAAGCTACCTGGGCATCAGATCACCTAAGGAGCATTTTCAAACTACAGAGATCCATTCTCCACCCCCAGATGTCCATGTGAATTCTTCTGTCTAGGACCAAGGCAGCCGTGTTTATTCAAACTAAGAGCATTGATTCAACATGCAATAGATATTTACGGAGAGCCTATTATGAATCAAGATTATCAGCAAAGCAGTGATAACAACAGTAATCTCAACCTTTATGGAATTTACATCTATTGAGGGAGAAATGCAATAAATAAGTAAGTAAAATATATAGTGTGTAGTGGGGCTCCTGGGTGGCTCATTCGGTTAAGTGTCCGACTCTTGATCTCAGCTCAGGTCTTGATAGGGTCATGAGTTCAAGGCCCTGGATACCTAGCATGGAGCCCACTTAAAAAAAATTACATATATAATGTTAGGAAGTAATAAGTGCTAGGAAGAAAAATGAAATGGAAGAGAACAGGAAGTTCGGGAGGGGCACAATTTTAAACAGAGTAGCCAGAAGGTGACTACTTTAGCAAAGTAGTTTTAGCAAAGAAGTAAAAGAGAAAGTAGTAAAAGTAAAAGTAGAAAGTAAGCTAAGAAAAATCTGAAGGGAAAGCATTACAGTAGATGAAACAGCATGTGCAATAGTCCTGGGGTAAGAATACAGCCAGCCTGTGTTCAAGAACAATAAGGCGGCACTGCATGCTGAATTGAGGGAGGGCAGAGGAGAGTAGCAGGAGATGAAGGCAGAAAAATAATGAGGGGTCTTGTGGGCGAACGTACAGACTTTAGCTTCTACTCTTGGCACGTGTGAGCCAAGGAATGATCTGATCTGCATCCACTATCCAGCCAGTGTCACTCTGGCTACTCTTGAAAATAGACTGAAAAAGAGTTAAAGGGGAATGAAGGAGACCCCCCTGGAAATCTTCTAACATCATCGAGCCCATAGTGGCTTGGACTAGGGATGGTAGCCACGGAAGTGACAGAACATGATCCGAATTGGGATATATTTTTAAGGCAGAGCCAACAGGATTTCCAATTGATTGGGTAGGGCTGTGAGGAAAAGAAAGGAGGCAAGACATTAGACATAAAGACACATCTTTAAGGTCTTCACTTTCACAAATGAAATTGTTTTACTAAGATGGAGAAGACTGGGGAAGGGACTGGCAGGGAGAAATATTAAGAGGCCAGTTTCAGACATGCTGCCTTTGAGTTGCTTATTGAAGTCCAGGTTGAAGCACTGAACAGGTGGTTGGAACAGAGTTCAGGGGCACATCTGTGCTGGAAACATAAATTTTGGCTTCATCACCATATGGATGGTATTGAAAGCCGGGAGTCTGGATGGCATCTGCAGGGGGCTGAGTTAGCTAGAGAGAAGGGGCCCAGGGACTGAGCCCGGGTCACTGCACTTGGAGGGTGAGCCTCTGTGGTAGATGTGGTAGACCCAGATTTCAGTAAAAGATTTGTCTGTTTCCCTTCAAGAGAAGGCTGGTATCAAGCTGACTTCACTCATGACACAACTGGGTTCAAAGCTGTAAGAAAAATTATCACTCCATTCTGTGGAAGAACATGATGCATGGAAAACTTGAAGGTTCTTATCAGCTTTTTAAATCACCGCCTTGCAGAGATCCATGAAAGTATACATCCCATCCCCTTCTTCCTAACTGAATATTGACTAAACGCAGGTACCCCACTCCTTCCTCCCACAGCCCCGTGCCTCAAGTAAGCTCCAGGGTTGGTCCTGGCTGGTCTAAGGATAACCTCATTCTCTCTTGCTCCCAGAATGGAAATGGGACTTTCAGTCAAGGAGAAATGAGAGGTTTACCAGGCTGCTGCTAGAAAAACCCTCATAGCTCTTAAGAGAGAGCCACGGGCCTTGCTTCCGTCTCCCTGGGGTTTCTGAAGGGAACACTAGGGACTATGTCCTGTGGCCATCTTGCACAAATGCTCGCTGAGAAATTAATAATAATCCCTGTGAGATGCAAATCTGAGAAGCTGGCATACAGTCAATGGAGCTTAGAGACAGAAAACAACCCACAGAAATGAAGTGTGGGGTTCAGAGCAAATTAAGGTCAGGATCCAAAGCCTGGTCGCCCGACCGCCAGGCCAGTTCCCCTCTGCACCCCACGGCCCCCCAGCTTGGTGTCTTTCAGTACTTACTCTGCACCTTTTGGTCAGGCCCAACGCTCTCCTGAGAACCCCTAATTGGTGTTTCCACCATCTGCTATGAAATATGGCCTTCAACATACAGCTGGCCCAGCCTGTGACGGAATGCTACAAGGAGTCTTCCTTTATCTTTCAGCAGAAAAGATCAAAGGCCCTGGAGGATGCGGATAGAATACAACTGGCTTGCCTGTCTTATTAAGCATTCAAACACTTCACGAGTTTTCAAAAAAAAATTAAGAACTAGATTATGCCCTCAGTCTGTGCCTGTTATTTTTGTTTATACCACCAGACGCTGTTTATCCATCCCAATCAGGGGATTCAAACCAACAAATCTAACCACAGGGAAAGAGAAAAACACATGGAGATGGGGAAAAGTTATAAAACAGGCCCTACTGTCCTCAGATAAATTGGAACGTTGCTTGGAGCTAGGAAGAAGAGGAGTCAGGATCTAGGAGGGGATTGTGCTTAAGGAGGCAAAACAGGGAGGGAGGCTTGCTGCCCTCAGAGGACGGTGTGCATTTTTTAATCATATGCAAGCAGCGTGGGTGAGTAGGGAGGGAGCACTTGGTTACCATGTGGAAAGCTTTCATCTCCCATAATAAGAATAATGAACATTTATATGGTGCTTAATATGTGCCAGACTCGACTTTATCATGATTTACTACATGCAGATGATCTTATTTAAGACATGTTTGTGGGTACATACACATACACACACACACACACACACACACACACACACATCCAGAAGTATATAGGGTAACTTCCAAATTCTATTGTTCTTTCCATTTTTTTTTTTTAAGATTTTATTTATTTATTTGACAGAGAGAGAGCACAAGCAGGAGGAGGAGCAGAGGGAGAAGGAGAAGCAGACTTCCTGCTAAGCAGGAAGCCCAACACGGGGCTGGATCCTAGCACCCTGGGATCATGACCCAAACCCAAGGCAGACACTTAACCCACTGAGCCACCCAGGCGCCCCATGTTCTTTCCATTTTAAAGAGACACAGGAGGTTAAGGAACTTGCCCAAGCTCACACAGCTGGACAGCTGCAGAGCTGGCTTCAAAGTTCATAGTCCTGATCATTGTGCGCAAGTCTCAGATACCCCTCATTTTGGCGCACAGTAAAGGCCCCTCCTAAACCGGCCAGACACTCTGTTTATCCTCACCTCTTGGGCTTCTCATGTAACACACCACACTGAACTTGTCCTGGTCCTCTCACACTGGGACTTTCAAAATTATCTGCACACACTGCTGGTTCCCCTGGAATAAATACCTTCCCCAGTTGAGCCTGGTCAATTCCTACTCAGCGTTTGGGACCCATGCCAAAAGTCTCCTCCTCTGGGAAGCCTCTCCCAGCTTCAGCAGACTCGCGGGCCTCTGAGCTCCCACATGGGCTCCTGGAACCCATCCTTTCCCCCGGGACAGCGCTTATCTTACAGCATTGATTTCTCTGCTGGTAAGTCTGTCCCTCCCACTTGACTCTGAGTTCTTTGATGAAAAGACAATATGCCCCACATCTCTGCATTCCCAACCCCAACAAGCCACCTAAAATACAGTAAGTGCCAAACAGTACGGAACTGTTGGATGGATGGATGGTTGGATGGATGGATGGATGAAAGATGAAAATACATTTAACAGCTGTATGGAATTTTTCACCAAATGACTAAAATACTAGATCCCAGGCTCTGTTCTATTCGGTAAGGTGAGTCATTTCAAAAGTATTTTGGAAGTAGGGAGGTTATAAATTATAACCCTTAAAATGCTACATATAAATACTTTGGACAGACCACAGATTAAAAAAAAAAAAAAAGCCACCATGCAACTAATTTATGCATGGGCAGAGAATCCAAAATCTCAATACATCAAATGGCAAGCCAGGGGCATGGGCACCATCTCTGAGTGTCCTTCCACACCTGTGGCCATATTTCAGGCCTGGAGCCGAGCCTCCCCTGCCTTCAGGTCCTTTGCCTAAAAGCCATGCCAAGCAGTGGCACCTGCCTATGGGCATCCAAAACTGTGTGAAATGATTGGTCAGGGCAGAGAAAGCCTAATGGTTCTGCTCACTAGGGCGGTGATGAAAAGGACCCTACACTTCAGTTATTTATATTATCCCATACTTGATCAACAACAAAAAACTCATCTTTCCAAGAGAGTAATAAAAAACACCTTTTACAATTTTTTCCTGCTCTAAGTTACTCTGGTCTAGATCACTTCTGAAATTCCATTCTGAACTTGAGAAAAATTGACGCTGCCATTGAAGTGATGTTATGGTGCTTTGTTTTCATCTTCAAATTTCACTGTGGAAATGAACACATCAAGGTTATAAATCACTTCGGCATATTTCACAGCACAAGAATACCTTGGGCTCCACATCCTAAGAAGGTTTTATATGCCATATGTGAACACTCGTGAGAAAGTGACTTCATTTGCCAAGGACCAAAGGATGAGTCACTTAACCCATTACCTCTTCTTTCCTAAGAGTGCAACGACAGGTAAAATGCCTTAAAATCTGCCTAGAAAGTTTTATCTCTGCAGCTGGCATATCTTCCTTAAACATTTGGCAGTTTCAACTAAAGACTCTTGATAGCCAGGCTGTTCAAGCAGGTGGCTGCTTCAGATGTTAACGCCACAGAACTCATAGCCAGTAAATGCTCGAGCTCCGTAATATTGGTCCTCATCACTCAATGCCTTTTTTCCCTTTTAAGGTCATTCATTTTAAAGTGATCACCTTTGTATTTAAACTAATATTTATATTTCCCTTTCATCAAAGCATTTTATGCTGAGTGGTTTTTTTTTTAGGTCTGATGGATTCATGAGGCACTCAATCAGAAATAGACACCAATAAAATACTCAAAAACTCCAAAAATACAGCATCCAGGGGTTACAAATCACTCAGAAAAACCCAAATTTTTAGAACCACTATTGGATGAAATTTTACATTTTGTGCAAGGAAGTTTTCAAATGGAACCATTTTTCTTCTGTGGGTGCCATGAAGCAGCTGTTCATGAGACAAGAAAGCTATTTAGAAGAGTGATGTGAAGCTTTAATTAAAGCCCGTCTGCTGTTTCACTGTTTCAGACTATTAAACACAGTTTGTGTTATTAACATAATACTTGGAAATGTAATTGCCTTCAGGTTTTGTTTGTTGAGATGCAAGCCTGCCACTTCTCTACGCTGCCTTCTTTTTACCCAGATATTCTCCAATCAGTCTCAACTTAGATTAAAAAGGAAAAGGTTCAGATTCACAAACCAATAAGGGAATCAGTGATCCATGAATGAATGAATGAAACAAGTTAGAGACTCACTTGATCCATAATTATAACTACATTTCACATGGATCAGAACCATGTAAGGAATTCTCAGCTAAATAAGTGTTCGGGAAAATAAAAAGGATTTGTTGATTAAGCAAGTCTGGCTATATTCTTCCTCTACCTGTCCTCTATCATGGAAATAATATATATTAGCAAGTTAAAGGCTCTGAGAAGTCCTGAAGTTTTCTTACATCGCTTAATGTGTAACTTCGCGTTTCTGAACTTTTTGACTCTGGGAAACTTCTGTCTCTCACTTATTATCACAGAACTAGTGTCACTGAAGACACAATCAAGTAAAGGCTAAATCAAAGTGTTAAATTTAAAAAAAAATGATAAAAACCAGGAAAATATGGGTAAATAGTTACTGAATACTTTTACATCAGATTTCAGATGAATAAAATAAAAAAACACAAAGAAAAGAAAATGGAGGGCCTGGGTGGCTCAGTCAGTTAAATGTCTAACTTGGTTTCCACTCTGGTCATGATCTCAGAGTCCTGAGATGGAGCCCTGCCTGGAGCTCCACGCTCAGTGTGGAGTCTGCTTGAGGATTCTCTCTCTCCCTCTCCCTCTGCCCCTCCCCCCAACTCATGCCCTCTCTCTCTCAAATAAATAAATAAATATTTTTTAAAAAACATATAAAGAAAAAGACTACTAACATCTGGCTACATAAACATTAACATACCCATACACCCTAAGATTTTATTTTTTTTAAGATTTATTTATTTATTTGAGAGAGAGAGAGAGAGAGAGAGAGAGAACATGAGTGGGGGGAGGGGCAAAGGGAGAGGGAGGGAGAGAATCTTCAAGCAGACTCCCCACTGAGCATGGAGCCTGCCATTGGGCTCAATCCCATGACCCTGAGATCATGACCTGACCCAAAATCAAGAGCTGGACACTTAAGCAACTGGGCCACCCAGGTGCTCCCACCGTAAGATTTTACACAAAAGTAAATGAGTATTGGTAAAATTTGACAGTCAATACCCTTAAATATAGAAAGAGCATTAAAAATCAATAAGGTACGTATACTAGAACAACGAAGAAAGAGCATCAAATTCACAGAACAAGAAATATAAATTGCCAATAAACATGAGAAAGTTTTGAGTTTACTGATATTCAACAAATGCAAACTAAATAATAAGATGCCATCGTTCTTTTGCCAAACTGGCAGCAACTGTCTTAAATATGATGCTTCGTACTGAAGTCCAGAGACTGGGGAATGCCCTTGCCCTCCCCTCACAGAGCATAAACTGAACAACTTGTCTGAAAAGTCATCATGCCATATCTTTTGCACATTCGTTCCCTTTCTAGAATTCTATTAAATAGATTTACATATATAGTTTATCATACTATTTTTTTGCAATGGAAAGTGTACACATCTAAATATGACACCAGAAAAAATTATTAAATAAAATAACTAATATAGTGGGAAATATTCCATGATGCTCTAAAGAGTTTCCCTTATCTTATGAAAATAGGCACAATATAATAGTCAATGAAAAAAGCAGAATCATACTGGTTAGATCTCAACCGCATTTCAGTAATTATATACATATATGAATAGAAAAAAGACACAAATAACAATTCTCTCTGGATGGCATGTCAGACGATTTTCCTAAATTCTCTCCAATGAAAAGGAAAGCATGGTTAGTGCTGCCAAGTACAGAGCTGACTCAATTTTTATTAATTATCTAAGAATTACCCCTAATTAGCACATTCCTTAATTATAACCAGGTGTTAGTAAAGTGGTTTTAGAGATCCTGTTAAATAGTTTTTGAACTCGTTATCTCTATTTTTATCCTTAACTAAAAGTTTTTTTAAAATATTCTAGGCAAAGATAAACTACACCCTAGTCTGTGTATACATGTGACAACAAAGATCAACTAATACTGGTTCGCTACTAGATAGATGCTACTGTGACTCCTTGCTGAGGAAACGCTTTGAAACAGAAAAGTAGACAATTCAACTCCAATGAATGCACATTCTTTCAAATGACTTAGAAGAGAGTATGTTGCGATTTCCCTTGGCTTTGCTTTTCTCAGACATACAAAGGAAAGAGAACTCTTACTTCGTGGAATAACTTCAAAAAAGAGCTAGCACCAAATGGGAGCTGTTGGGGAATTCAGAATTCTAAGAAGAGACGTAGTGGTCTGCTTCTCAATTGCTCGGGGCCTCAACAGACATTATTTCATGGACACTTGCGCTGTGCTCTGACTGAGCAGCTCATGTCTCTGTCAATAATTACATTCACGACTAGCAAAACCGAAGACTGTAACAACCGTATAAGAACAACGGATATCGATTCACTAGAAATATACACTAAGATTAGGATGCACCCTCATTTTCAAGTATGAAATTCAACTCCTAGTTCATCACTGCTTTCCTGGAATAACTACTAAAAGATAGCAACCACGATTCTTTCGGGGCCTTTAAAGTAACACATAATGGAATCCCAATGTTTACCACCCACTTTCTCCACGTGAACCTTAAAACCAGAGGATAATTGTGTTTTACAGGATTCTCGTAACAACCACGTCATTTTTGGAGTGACGAGTTTTTCAATCTCATTCTAACACTGTAATACAGGTGTATCACACTTTAAATTTAGATCTTGTCAACAGATAAAATAAAAGATCATTATCCACATTATAAAAGGACCCTTCTATTTATCAAAGGGATCCTTGCAAGAAGATTCCTTTCAAGGATACGCTCTTACATTTAAAATGTTGCTGTTTAGAACAAGTTAATCTGCCTGTAGCTTTTCAGTACTGACGGTGGAACATCAATATACCGAGCATCTCTCATTATAATGATAGAACTTTCTAGAGCAAAAAGCCGCTCAGCCATAACTCAATAAATCAGGGAAAGGGAAAGGAGCTCAGCCAAGGAGAATCATGGAGAAGGATAAGCAGGAAGGACAGAATAAGATAAGAAGCTTCAAAGGTCCTGAAAGTTCTGAAATGAAGGCTCTGAAAAATGTTAATCCTCAAATACCCAGCGAAACAACAAAATATGAGAGCAACTCCACGGCTGTTCACATCACGTGTGTATGTAATTCATCTGCCTCAGAGAGTATTTTGAGGTCGAAAGCTCCGTCTCCTTGTCAGGCCCCGCCTGGCAATAAGTCCACACATAGTAGGCCCCAATAAATATTTGTGGGATGACATTATTAACAAATGACACCAAACAACATATTTGATTAAATTCCACTGAACTGACGCCTCATTTTGGTACCTCTGGAAATATGGTGACAGGTAAAGGATATCACAGGAATTAAAAATTTTGTGCAATCCTCTAATACAAACAAAACAAAACACCAAGTCACAACTACTGGCAAGGTGATTATTAATTATTCTCCTGACAATGCAATGAGTTACCCGAGCTCGGTAGCAGTTAGGACTAATCTAGTGTCTCTGACCACCAATACATCTTACGTAATAGATTCCATCCAGATCCCTAGATCAGAAGCCAGGCTTGTAGTAACACCCTGACTCCCTACCCAATCCACAACCAAACCGGAACCAAAAGCTCCCCCTCAAAGGGGGGGGGTCGTCCCACCTGCTGATGCGTCTGTCCCTCTGCAAGACAGCACCCCGACCAGTGCGGGCTATGACTCTCACTCTTACCACTTGCCTCTTGGAGAAGAGGAAATACTGCAAACAGGAAAAGGCTGCCACTTCCAGTTCCATGACCTTCTCTTCAAAATGGGGAGAGCCTGGAAAGAGATAAAAGGAGATTTATGTCGTCATACCCAGAGGTCATGGTCCTAATCTGTAAGCCAGGAAGCGGATCACAATAGGTATTGTGGCATCCACCTCTCCTGATCCCATAGCCAAATATCCATTCTTTTTGGTAGTGGAGGACAGGGAGCAAGTGGATAATAAAAGCTCAGATCATCCCAAACCCAGTTTTAGCCGGTAGTTACTACCTCATTGCCTCCCAATCCTTGATCAGAGCAGCCCCGCAAGGAGCCAAACTGTAGAGCTGCATCACTTCAACGCCAGCCTATGTGTCCTCTTCCAGCAAGCCTGCCAGCCTTTTACTTTCTCCTGCCATTCACCCCACCACCACGTCCTTTTTCCAGCATGGGCACTTATGAGGCAAAACAGTAGAATTCATGTGTCCAGAGGAAAGGGAAGGAGAAAAGGACCTTTTGAACTGGCCTCTTGAAAATGGCACATTGTCTTTGTCTTTTAGGCAGCACCGGGCTTCCTGAGCTCACTCAGGGGTCTGCCCAGGGCTTACCTCCTGTCTGCCCTGGGAGGAGTACAAATTGGTTAACCAGCTAAAAAGACAGGAACCCTCTCGAGGCTGACAGCTTCCAAGATGGCCCCCAGTGATTCCCACTGACATACCCTTTAAAACCAGCAAACAGCAACGACAGGACTTGAAGGGAACACTGAGTAGCATCTGTACTTTGAGTGGCTGGAAATGGGGCATTTCTTTGAGAGAAAGTATTCTGTGGCCAGTTTTTGTTTTGGCCTCCACAGAATAACTACTACTAACAATACGTTCTATGTATTACCTCTAATGTTATCACTTGCCCCAACCATTTGGTCTGGTAACACAGAGAATCCCTCCCAGTACTACGACTTGTCATGGCTAGTATGGTGTGGCAAATGTCTCCCTTGGCCCCAGTCTCACGTCAGTCACCAGAGCTTTATTCTTTTGTGCCACCAGCTCAGTCTGAGCCCTTCTGGCCCCTCTGCTGTTTTCCACAGCTTTCCAGGGAATTCTCAACTTTCCCACTCTTCATCTCCACATCAGGTTCCTGAAAATCCTCTCATCCCCTTGTTTAAACACTGCAATGCTGAACTGGGGGAAATGGTTTTATAAATTTGGGGGGGGGAAATGCTTCTGACATAATGTTAATTGAAAAAGATCTGAGTAAGTTCTAAAGTCTCTATTTTCAAAATCCACCTTGAATCTGAGCATGTCTTGTCACCCCCATTTTGTCCCTCCCTACACCAAGTCACCGTGACAATACCGAAATGAGTCTTATTATTCTCTCTACACGTGCTACGAAGATCGTACATGAATTTCATGATCGGAATAAATCACAGTCATTATTGTTAAACCACTGCACACTGAATGAAGACCAACAGTTTTAGCTTGACATCTACACTCCTCTGAAGTCTCAACTTAACTCTCATTTTCCCCCTCCGTGTAAGCTTCAGGCCTCTTTCGAATCACTGCGGAGTTGGCTGCCCCTGGAAGCTAAGTGCCCAGCGTCACAGGAACTGGCTGTCTGCGCTGCAATGTCATCCCAGGAAAGAAATATCCCGACGAAACCCACCTGACAACTCGAACACTGAATGTCCTGAAGCCATGCTCTGGACGGAGGAAGCTCGGGAAGACCACGACACTAACAACTGTCAGCAGCGCCTAAGGGCTGGGAGAAAGACCAGGGACGGGCTGGCCCCTCGTAAAGGCGCACCGGGGAGATGCAGGCCGGTGAGCACACACGGCCGAGGCGGAAACATTCTGCAAGAGCCCCACCAGCTACCCACAGCGCCCAAGTGGCTGAGCGCCAGGTCAGATCCCACGGAAGCCTGACTACCCCCCACCCGCGCTGCACCCCTAGGCCCGGCCGAGACACCTACAGACACCCCCACACCTAGACCACACGCTCCCTCTCCAGGTTACACAATGCCAACGCAAGTACCGAAGTAGAGGAAACAAAATAAACATCTACCAACCAGTCCAGGCTTCCACAGGCTAGCCCCGCCTGATCCAATTTTACCCTTGAGCCTCAGTGGCCTCAGCTGTTCCAAAAATCATAACAAGCCTTCCGACCAGCCTGATAGGGCTAATTCAACCAGAAACGCCGGAGAGATAGACACGTGCGAGTAAGTCCAGCTGATAAGACGAATAAATTAATAAAGTTTAAGGAATTAGAGAGTGGACCCTGGGCATAGGCAGAGATTCGGAGAAAAGCAAGAAAAACAGTAACAGCAAAAGGAATAAAAGGAGGAAAAGATGTCATCTGCAAAGTGCTGATCTGAAATACGGCAGCTAGGAAGGAAGGGATATTAAGATCACTCCGCGCTACAAGGGGCCAGCTTGTGGACTAAGACGTTAGTCACTCGTGCTTTCACAGACGACAAGGGAAGTTCAAACCAGAGGTCCATGTCCTGGTCTGGCGAGAAAAGAAACGATACCTGGTACCTGGGCGGCCCAGTCAGTTAGGCGTCTGCCTTCGGCTCAGGTCAGGATTCCCCTGCTTAGCGAACCCCCTCTCCCTCTTCCGCTGCCTCTCCCTATGCCACAGCCCTTCCAGTCCCTTCCGCTTGGGAGTGCATGCGTGCGCATGCGCTCTCTGGCCGGTGCGAATAAATCGAATTCTTATAAAAGGGGGGGGGGGGGAGGGAGAGGGGACGCCCAGGCGGCTCAGTCAGTTAAGCATCTACCTTTGGCTTGGGTCATGATATTGGGGTCTTGGGATCGAGCCCTGCGTCAGGCTCCCTGCTCAGAGGGGAGTCTGCTTCTCCCTCTCCCTCTGCCCCTCCACTCCTCCTGCTTGTGCTCTCTCTCATCAGGTAAATAAATAAAATCTTGGGGGGAAAAAGGAAGGAGAAGGAGAAGAAGAAGAAGAAGAAACAACCATATAACAAGCACGTGAAATAAAGAATATTGCCTGAGTGGACTGTGAAGGAACCATGGACGGAAAAGGAACCACACTGGTACTGTCGGACTCCTGCGGGAGTCCCGCCGCCAAACCTCTTGTGCTGCTAAATCTATAAAGACATAATTTCAACTTAAAATTTGGAAATGAGTATAGTAAGTGAGCTTCATCTTTTTCTTCTCTAAATGATAACAATGTAGTAATGAGTATTATTTCTTAAGTGGATTGTAGGTTTCATGTAATGGAGGCTTTCCCTTAACACAGAGCCAAAACCATGAGGAAGGAGATTCTGTGTGGCAATGAAGACCTGGGCTCCGGGGACAGTCTTCAGGGTTCAAATCCCAGTGGCACCATTTCCTTGCTGTGTGGCTTTGTCCAAGCTATTTAGCCTCTACAAGATCCATTTCCTTACGTGAGTAACTATAATAATATTATAGTTAAAGTGTTGTGAGGATTTATGAAATTCTTATGTAAAATAAGAAAGAAAAATAAACTCTTAGAGTAATCTGTATGACACACCATAGTACAGTACCCTGGCACATAATAAGCTCACAATAAACGTTGGCTATTACCATCATTAGTAGTCTAATTAACTAAAAGAGCCTCCTGAGAACACGAGGTATGTGAGGATAGAATGCCAACGTTAAAGGGATTTAAGGAACCTTCTTTCTAATCCAGTACCTGCCTCCTCCCCCACTCACTCCCCTAATTTTACAAGGGAAGAAAGCGAGTAGGTGAAGCCAAAGCCCATTTTTCTCAAGAAATGACTGTTTATGCTTTCTCTCTGCAGCTCCTTAGGAACTGGTCACCTCCGGTACGGATTTTCCAGCAATGCTGGCTCTTACTTTTTGGTGCCACCAAGTGGCCGAGCTTAATGGCACAGCGATGCTTCCTCCAGAAAGCACCCCAATATAGTGTCGCGTAAGATCTGTTTTTCGATGGCCCCTTCATGCTCATCAAATTAATGGCTAACACTCTGGATTGAGCAAAGATTCAAAACGTACCAGTGGCTCTAGAAACACTAGAAAAAAAAAAAAAGGAAGAAGAAGAAGAAAGAAAGAAACCCCTAGTGAGAAAGAGGAGAGGACAAAGGGTTGGTGTTGGCCAGCTTCAGCCTTTCCTTTGATGCCTGGGAAGTACTTTGTTTATTTGTTTTAAGAAAGGAATGCCTGGCTTTCTGGTCAGGAAGGGACCTTTTTTATAAGAGAGGAGCCCATAATACACATTTTGAGCGAATGCTGAATGGTCAAGTGCTAATAACAGTATTTGGCTGGAAATTAAGCTCAAAGCTGAATCTAGATAACTTCTCAAATACAAGTATAAATATGAAATTGTATGCCCCAAATTGCAATTTTATCACTAACATTTTTAGTAGTCAAATTTTAAAAGGACAGAAACACAATTTCACAGAATTGTCACTTGTCAGCTCCTTGTGCTACACAATTACAACACTGTGGTGGACAGTCACTGTCAACTGGCTCATCTAATGATACTTTCAACCTTTTTATGCACAGTAGAATAGAATTCTGGAAAGTTATTTTCAGAAACATATTTTCTATAAGGAGCTTTGTACCTTTAGATTCACAGATTTGAAAAACCTGAAAAAAAAAAGTCCAACTTTAATTACTAAAAATGATTGTTGTCAGCACTCCAGAGCAATCAATTCACCAATCTTTTGTTTCAAGTTCTAGCCTCTGTAGAAGGAAAATGATAAGAAACTGTCTTCTTGAAACATTTTTTGATAAAGTCTATTTTTTTAAGGTTTGGATAGTGACAATTGTAGGTACCTGAGATGCTCATTCTCCCCTAATACTTTTTTCTTCCCACTTTTCAAATTCCTTATTCTGTCTGGATCAAGGATGATTCATCCTAGATTCTGTTGTACATGATTTGGGACTTTTTAATTCCTCCCTGTAGTTTTTTGAGGTGACAGTATTGACATTCTACTTTTTAAAATTCTTCCCATCAAAATGAAAGAAGTCCAAAGAATTTTTTTTTCTTAAAGGACTCAATCCCTCAGTAGGATTAAAGGACCAAATATCAAATATATTTCCTAAAGATTAAAATTTAAAAACATGACAGCAGAACAAACAAATTATTGAAGAGTAGGATTATGATATAATCTAATTTCTTTATTCCATCTTGTATTATTACTTAAAATTTTATAAAGTTTTTGACTCAAAATGTAGATAATGATCTTTCTAAAGCTATCTAGCTAATGAATCTAGTTCATCCATATTAACTATCAATTCAGTTCCCTATTCATTTGGCCATTTTAAAGTCCATAATAACTCTTCTGGTACATAAAGCTAGCAACTCACCCACAGCATTTTGGTCTTGCCATAATAAATGTCTCATCAACTGATAGAGTTTAAACATATGGTTGATGAGGAAGTTTTCATTCCAAGTCACATTTGGAACACTTACTATGTTTAAATGTGAATATTCAGATATTGACAATAAACCAACTATGTTTAAATGTGAATATTCAGATATTGACAATAAACCAAAATGACAAACCTTGTTCACACTACCAATGTTGGTATATTGATTAGACACAATGAAAACTATGTGATGACAATTCGTTGATGAAAAGTTCAAGGATGCCACAAATAACAAAAGGAGCATTTAGCTGCTTGGCCTTCTGAAAGTCAAAGCCAACACAAACTTGAATTACAGATCTGGACCAAATCCGAGGACCAAATACAACATTTGGTGCAGCCCTTATTATTTGTAGTGTTGGAGTGGGCTGAAGGGAAAGTGCCCAGCGACAGAGCCATTGAGACTGATTCCGGTCTTTCTCTCGAACTCCTTCCACCTGGGAAATGGTGGGCATGTTACAAAAGCCCTAAGCCTGACTTTCCTCATCGGTAAAACAGGAACAGTGTAACCAGAAGATGGAATGAGGCTGTGTAGGTACGGCACTTAGCATAGGGCCTGTCCCACAGACGCATAAATCCCCATGGCTGCGATTATTGCAGTTTTCCTGACCATCATTGCTCATGTAGGATCATATCTACCTTGGGGGTTGTGAGAATTAGAGGTTACCTGTGAGTAGCACTTGAAACACTTTGTGCTCATTTTATAAATGGAAGCTGATATTACCTGGGCACCTGTAGAACTTTGAAAAATGCTATAAATAAAATCTTAATTGTGAATTCAGAGCAAATGCAACTAACAGGTATATATGCTGCTGAAATAGGCATGTCATTTCTTTTTAACCCAGTACCCTTGCCTCCTTCCCCCATACAGGGAACTCTGCACCTTAAAAGTCCTGGGAAAGGCAGAGTCTGTCTCTTCCTAGAGAGGCTGAAAACCCTAGAAAGCACTTTCGCAGCATTCCTGGAAGCGAAGCCTAATAAGCTCAGCCAATCTGATGCACCTGCTTGAGATTTTCGCATCGCGAGGTAGTGATGTCATGCGACAGAAGCCGGAAAGCTAGCTGAGGGACAGGGGAGATGCAATGACATCCACTTTCAGGTGCATACGAGTGGTGGTATTTGGTGTCCAGCAGCAGTGGCTTCAACGGTCCTTGCCAGTGTGAGGCTGGGACAAGAATTTGCTGAGGCTCTGATGGGCATCTTCCTTGATCCCGACTTTTTCAAACCTTGTACCCCAGACTTCCCAACATTTCTGGAAAGTACCCAATACCTGTTCAATAAATTATTCTTCTGCTTAAATTGACCGAAGTCCATTTCTGTTGATTGCGGCTAAGACTTCTAGAGAAATTGGCAGCAAGCGTTGGGGTGCTGGGGAAAGAGCCCCAAGTGTGGCACTGGCTGAGTGCAGGTAAGGTAGTGAAGACGCCGATACTCCTCGCAGGCCACCGTGCAGAGCCAGGAAGACAGATTACAACCCGAACATTGTCCCTTCGAGTTGAGCTTGCAGACTGGGATTCCCAGCTGGGAAATGGGGGTGCTTGTGATGCAGGTATAAGACAATTGTTTAGCTGTTGCATATTATGTCTTGGGATAGGGACTACGTGTCTATAAAGGCTCTTGTATTAGAAAACATTCAGGATGTGGGTCTGTGTTAGCTACTTTTTATGGTGTTCAGTAAGATACATTGAAAACAACAGACAGATTTAAGTTGAAAGTGGCTGGTTTTGTTTTGCACAGACCCTTGACCCCTAAAGTAGTTGTTTTAAAAGCAGAGAAGAAAAGCAAGTATGGCTTTGCTATTTGAAATAGGCGAAGAGGAGTCAGAGGCGCAAACTTCCAGTTATAAAATAAATAAGTCACAGAAATGAAAAGCGCAGCATAGGGAATATAGTCAATAATAATGTAATAAGGGTATGGTGACAGACGGTAACCACACTTCATGGTGAGCATTTACCATGGTGAGTACATAATTGTCGAATCACTAAGTTGTACACCTGAAACCAGTATGTCAGCTATACTTGAATTTTTTTTAAAGTTCTTTCTACCTGTGGCCTGCAAGCTAAAATGACTGAAAATCTGATGATTTACTGCCTTGCAACATTGTAAGATTAAAATACTCCAAACTTAAGTTTTCCAACCAAGCAGAGACTGCAGAGAGTAGGCAGGAAAAAAATTGAAGCAGAAGACAAGCTTGGTCACCTGGGCCCTGCTCGTGAGCCTCCTGTAAGCCTCATGCCCAGGACTAAGCGTTAAATATGCTCCAGGTGATGAAGCAGCTGGAGTGAAAGCAGCCTGGGTTTAGATTTGATTGTTGCTTTGAAATATCCTTGACCTTGGATGCAAGGGCAATCAGGCAAAGTACAGAGGCAGATAGGAAGCAGACAGAAAAGCCAAGCCACAAAGGTGATGTCTGGGTAAGATCTCTGGCTCTGGTTTCTACTCCATGGAATTAACCAGAAGCAAGAAAACAAAATACCCACTCAGTCTCTAAAGCCTCTGTATTACCCAAAATGCTCTGATTCCAACCAACCTCTCGTGATTGTGTAACTCTTCAAAGCAATCACAAGCTGTCTGAATTCGTACCTACAATAAATAAACTGCTGAAGATTTGCACCTCGAAGAAAGGGCATTCCTCTTCCTAATGCCTGTCACAGAAGTGCCCGCAGAGAACAGTGGACAGAAAATTCATCCGTAGTGCAGAACAGGGTGTCAGAAGGGCTGCCAGGGCATGGGACGTGCACTTTTATGATCCAACGCGTGCTTTGAACCAAAGACCACTAGATGCTATTTCCATTCTCCCCTCCCCCAAGTGAGTATTTACTGTTGTGTTCATTTTCCACCATTGTATATGAGATAATGTTGGGGAGGGTAGTGAGCAACTTAACTCCTAACTGGAGATTTCTGCACCAAGAGGAAGATGTTACTGGGAGATATTGAACTTGGAGCTGGATGTGGAATCTCAACGAAGCTTTGAGTTGCCTCCCTTTGGGAAGAAGTGACTGAATTAACCCAAGCATATTTGAATTGATCTTAACCAACCCATATCATATTTGCCAATGGTTGGTTCAGGAAACCAGAACATAGCATTCCAGCAAATATGGTTATTGGGTTGGAGATGGGCATGGGCACACGTCCTAAGTAGACCCAATTAAGGGAAGGTCTTTATAATCCATGGCACGGGAGTGATTCTTTCTCCCTGCCCCCACTCCCATACTCCTCGTTCCCTCTACCACATTCCTTCGGTTAAGAACCATCTTGCAACCTTGAGAGAAGCCCACTGATGAACACATGGAGAAAGGCAGAGTGGAGAAAAGAGCAGAGAAGTTGAGGCAGAGCCACGATCATAGTACACCTGAGGCCTACATTATCTCTGAACTTCTTGTTACTTGAAATAATAAATTTCCTTCTTGTCTAAGACAATTCAAATTGGGGTTTCTGTTTATTTTCTGCCCAAACCGTCCTGATACACCAACCAAGTAGAAAGTTAAAGTTTTCAGCTGGAACTTACTTGCCTCAAAACCTGGGATGAGAGAGTATTAAACCAGTACAAAGGGCAACTGGCTCCTACACCAGGAGTTATCTAAAAGAGAGCTGAAGCAAGCCATTAGGTAGTTCATTGACAAATACGTTTAGGGCAATAATTTTATATTTCTCCTATATTTAATTTATATGTGGAAAATGTTATTGCTTCTCCATGCATAATACTGCTATAAAGTTTACTTTTTAAATGAAGGTGTCTATTTAAAAGAAGAATCAATTTAAACAAAAATATTATCTAAATAATAATACAAGTCATATTAGTTTTCTAGGGTTGCCTGTAAAAAGGATTACAACCTAAGTGGTTAAAGCAACAGAAACTTATTCTTTCACAGTTCTGAAGGCCCAAAGTCCAAAATCAAGATGTCAGCAGGGCCATGCTCCCTCTGAAGTCTCTAGAGGAGGAGCCTTCCTTGATTCTTTCAGCTACTAATGGTGGCCAGAATTCTTGCGGTCCTTGGTTTATGGAGGCATCACTCCCATCTCTGCCTCCATCCTCCCGGGGCCTTCTCTCTATGAGTCTGTGTCTACATTTCTGTCTTATTGTAAGGACTTCAGTCATTGGATTTGGGCTCACCCTAATCCAGTATGACTTCATCCTCACTTGACTCTATCTGCAACTTCCAAATAAGGTCAAGTTCATAGCTACTGGAGGTTAAGTTGTCTTATGGAGGCCACCCATTTGGGGCAGCATTTTTCTGAGCATCCGGTCCTGTCCTAATCATTGATGTCTTCAGTTGGAACTTAGTTCCATTATCTCTGACAAAAATTAACCATCCTTGTCCTCGGACAGGCCGTCCATTACTCTGGGCACTATTTCCCAGTACCTGGCATTAGCCTCTGATTTCCTAGTTCTCTCATGTCCCTCCTCACGGGGAAACAAAGGGCTTATAATTTGAGACTTAAATCAATTATGGAAAGTAATTATTACATGCTGTACCTCAAAGAGCTTGAGCTGCAATTAATTACATGGCAAAAATAGGGGAGGTGAATTTAGGAAGAGTAATTTTTCATTTGGAAGGCCACAATTGGAACGGTCACTATTTAAAATGGAGAAAGACAGCCTGGGAAGAAAAAAATAATAAATCTTTTAAGCACTTTCATGAAATCTTGGGAGCTTTAAATGTTAGGAAGGTTTTCCTGTCCCATTTGGTGAAGTAATAAAGTGTGAAGAAATGTTAAATCTGATTAGCTATACCTGTCTAGCATTAATCTACAGTCTGAAAGGAAAGAAAAAAATACTCAAAACTTCAATCACTGTTCTTTCCTGTGTTTAATCAGTTAAAAAAATATTCTCCAAGGTTGTTCAGAAAATTGTGGTGTTCAAGTAGTCTGAAAAATCATTCAGGAACCCATGCGCCAGTGACCAAGGCAAATGCATTTTTCTGAGTATTGTCAAAAGCTGTTTTCTCTTCACAATGTAAGTTCAGATGCTTCTTGGCTGTTTGTGAACCACCTGGTGTTCACAGACCAATGCAGGAATGCAGAAAGCTGTTTCCATGGTGATGAGACTTTCCTCCTGGCAACCACCCCTCCCCCACCTCCCATCTTTCTCCACTATCTGGAGTTTAGATAGGATTTCTGGAAGAGCAGGGATTGATATACAGCAAGCCTATTGTGGTTTTTCCAAGTGCGGTTACCGTGTGTCCATAAGTTGTGGATGAGTCTCCCCTGCCCCCATTTGGAGATGGTCACAAATCCATCAGGATCCAACCAAACCATCTCACACTTGAAATCACTCCATCAATAGCATTTTATTTAACATCTCAGTATATGAACAGACACTTCTCTATAGCAGGGGTCAGCAACTACAGCCCAAAGGCCAAATCCATCCTGCTACATGTGTTTGTAAGTGAAGTTTTATTGGAAGACAGCCACACCTAGTTGTTTGCATATTGTCTATGACTGCTTTCATGTTCCAGTGGCAGAGGCAAGCAGTTGACAGAAGTGGCAGAGACAGTATGGTCCACAAACCTAGAAACATTTTCTTTCTATCCGGAAAAAGTTTTGTCAGTTCTTGTCCTAGAGGATGTGGAGTCAAAATCTAGTAAGGAAGACCGCAAAGGATAGAAATAGGTACTATGTGCTATCATAAACAGAGAGAATTAAATGAATGCTACTAGGAATTCCCACATACCACTGAGGACAGGGTGGGTTGAAAAGAACCTCTAGAAAAGGTAAGACTGAAAGATGGGAAGCCTTGGGATATACGAACCTGGGGCAACGGGAAGAGGCATTCTAGGCAGAGGATGGTAAAGGAAATGCTATCCAGTATCCTGACTCATGGAAAACCCATTTACACTGGAAAGAACCATGCAAACATGAGGTGCTCTCTCATGGGTGAATGCAAGTTCATAATAGCAGGAGGAGAAAGACTGTGAATAGCAGGAAGTGAGGTTGGGGCCAAAGATATACAGGGTCTTGAAAGTCAAGCAAAGAAAATGACCTGAAACTGTAGGGAATGAGGACTCACCAAAATGGAAACTGATCTGATGAAATCTTCGTTAAAAGCAAATTCAGAAAATCTAATGAAGGATGAAGTACAGAGAAGGGAAGTAGAAAGAGAGGGAACCCGGTTACTATCTGTCATCTATGTCGTGCTGATTATGTGCCAGCCACTACTCTAAACATTGCATGTGTATTAACTTGCTCCCTGCTCCTGACAACCTTATGAAGTAAGTCCTGTCATGATTGCCACCTTAGAGATGATAAATCTGTAGCTGAGAGAGGTTAAGTAACTTGCACAAGGTCCGACAGGTGGAAATTTGCAGAGTCAGGATTTGAATCTCAGCAATCTGGCTCCAGGGTCCAGCTTCTGCTGTAATCAGTTATGAGATTGTTGCAAGAGTATGAAAGGGAGGTGGTAAGAATTCATTTAGGCTTGTTACCATGGCACACACAAGGTACTCCATAAATACATTTGATGAGTAAATGCTGAATGAAAGAACAGAAGAAAAAGAAAATAACTGGAACAAAGTGTATTGGAGGGGGATGGGAGGGGGGATTCCGTAGCAGTCAGAGCCTGATATAAAAGACAGGAAGGAGAAGGAGGTGGCAAAGATAATTCTAGTAGTTCTCCTTAGGATGACTGGAAGACTGAGGGAATTCACACACACACACACACACACACACACACACACACACACAGAATAGAAGGAAAATTCAGCTCTGGGGGAAAGGTGATAAATTCAATTTGTGATTGAACAGGTAACGAATTTGATGAGATGGCAGAGCATTCAAGTAAAGAAACACCAAGGCCTTGAAGGTGTAGGCCTAGAACTTAGGAGGGCACTTGTGTCAGAACAACAAAGTTGGTGGTTGGGCTGCGTGGAAGTGATGGAGGGGACAGGTTGTCTTTCTCACACTGATGGAAAAATTGAAGTGATCTTCTCTCATGACATGGACCCACTAAATAAAACAAAGAAAACCATCAGATGATGGCAAGTTGCAAAACTGGCCTAGTGAAGAGAACGTGGGGCTGGATCTAGAGGAAACGGAGGAGAATATCCATTTATGTAATGCCTACTCCATGCCAGGGGCTGTGACATTGCACTTGGCGATCACAGTGAGTCTGAAACAGGCAGTGTAGCCCCCTTGAGAGTGGAGGAAACAGAGTTAGAGAAGATAATTGACTTACAGGAGAACACAAGCCAGAAGGCCACAGAGCCAGGATTGAAGCCCAGGTCTGCCCCTCCAAAGCCCACACTCTGACTGCAAGAGGGTCCTTCCACACATTTCCCAAATTTCCCTCAGACCCTCAGCACCATCTGATAGTATATGATTCTGTTAATTGTTCCATGATCCTTGCATCCCGTGAAAGGTCAAATCACTAGTTACTGCTTATAGAGCCATGCGGTGTGTCCACTAAAATGCTCATTTCAGACCAGTTGTTGGGGAGAACTTTGGAGGAAGGTGCTAACATTCCTAAGCCTTCGAAAACCCACCCAATGCTTTCTCCCTAATTGTTCTCATTTCTGATTCCTGCAAGGGCAGCCCCTCCCTGAGGCACAGTGATAAACTCTGAGGACTGGATACAGGGTATTGACCCCAAAAAACTGAGCCCCAAGAATCTCTCTCTTCAAACCTCGGTGTTAAGTATAAGGACATATAATAATTCATTTGGAATAACAAAGATCAAATGCATTAGTCTGCTTTTAAATATGAATAAAAGAAATACTGTTAAATGCAATAAAGGTTTTTTTTAAAAAAGGAAAGAGCTGTCTCTTAATTGACACTCTCTTTTCATTGACCTGGTTTGCATCACACATAGAAACAATGTTTGCATTTCGGTTGCATATTAAAAGTACTTTGTGATTTTTCATGATTGGTCTTCAATATACCCATTCTAATTCTTTCTTTCTGAGACCAGGCAGCCAATCTCACAGATGTTGGAACAAATTTCTTGTTCGATACTCTCATTTTGTAGTGAAGTCACACTGACTCATTGTATATCTCAAATAAATAGATTTCTTCACATAAATATCAATGTTGACAAAGCTAAGGAAAGAATGAAGGAAAACTTATCCCGAGACTGGAACGAAAAGTCTGAATGCCTAGCGGTGAAGAAAATAGAAATACTGTGTCTTCAGAAACTCACAGTAGCAATGATAGTGTGTAGGTTATTCCTTCTAGAAATTGAAACCAAGGAACGGCAAATATTTCAGTCAAGCAGCTCACTGCTTCAGACGCAGAGCAGATCTCCAATTTCTCTTAAAATCTACACCTTTGCATGCTGTGGGAAAAGGGACCGAGCTATGCAAAATTGCAAAAAGCATCTGGCTTGACATTTCTTGAATGTAATTACTCTCCAGGAGAAACAGATCTAGCAGAAAGTGAAAGCCTTCCCAGATCGCCATGTTAGGAGGTAAGATTCTGGTATCTCTAAGACGTGACTACTGGCCACAGCGGGAAAGGCCTCTCAGCATGACACTTCAGAGTATCCACACATCTCTGACCAGGCACCGGAGCCCTTGCTGTTGAACGGCAGCTGCACTAATGAGGACTGAGGAAGGAGCAACAGGCTGAGTAGGAACATCATGAAAATAACCATGAGTCCACGGAGCAAGGCCCGTGCCTCTGCCAAAACCTCACCTGACAATATTCTAGCCTTCACATCTATGCCAACTCTCGAATACATACTCGAGTTTTTAGGCCTTTCTCCTCCTTTGAAAAAAGGAGTAGTAATTTTATAAAATATAGGGGTGCTCTTTCTTTTTCTAATGGTTGTTTCAGGTCCTATTCTCAGCATCCACAAGATGCATCTCTACTCTTCGTGGAAGCCAGTGCAGTATCCCCCCCCTTGGTGGACTTTCCTGACACCTTAGGCAGCACCGCACCGTACCTTCGTCTAGGTTCCATTTGCATTATATAACCTGCGATCAGTTCTCTCGCTGTTCTGCCAGCATTTGCTAACTTGTCTTCACTCTTGGACTCTGAGTTCCTTAGGGCAAGCAGTTATATCCTTATCACCCAACACAGGGTACAGGTGGCAGACACCTTCCCAGGCAGTCTCTAAGCCCTGAGACTAACCACTCTCCCCTCCTGTGGTGGGTTGAATAGTGTCCCTCCAATAATTCTTAGACCTCTGAACCTCAGAATGTGACCTAACCTGGAAATGGGATCTTTGCAGATGTACTTAAAGTAAGAATTGAAATGACAGTATCCATGTATAAAATGGGACAGGAGACATGGAAGCTGGAATAGACAAGAAAGGATCCTCCCCTAGAGTCTTCAGAGGGAGTGTGGCCCTGCCAACACCTTGATTTTAGACTTCTGGTCTCCAGAACTACAAGAGAGTACATTTCTGTTATTTAAAGCCAAGTTTGTGGTGATCTGTTACAGCAGCCCCAGGAAACTAATCCACCTCTTTTCTCTGGAAACCGGCTTCCCACCAATCTGCATTTTAGATTCTGGGCAGCCATGTTGGGACTACAAGATTCTGTTCCCTCACCTCACCCGCAGGGTCCTCACAGTGTTGGGCACATGTTGAGGCTGGGCCAACAACGTCCCTTCCCTGGGAATTTGGGGGAAAATAAGAGAGAAATGTTATTTTCCCATTCTTCTATGTCATTCAAATTCTACCCAAAGGCCATCACCTCATAGACACATTCCCAGCATCCTATCTAGATTTCTCCCTCTCATGACCCTAGATCTCTACTCATGTGATTTTGGAGTTCTTACTTCCACCTGGCATTATATTATTTATGTACTTGTTTCTTCTTTTTGTTCCTCTGACCTCCCTCATAAGTGTGTAGCCTCCACAAGAGCCAGAACATGGTCTGCGTGGTCGGCTACTGTATTTTCAGCCCTAGGACTCAGCCTTGCACACAGCAGCTCTGCAGTGAGACGGATGAGGCTGACCTAAAGAGAGAAATCAAGGTGAGAGATGAAGAGCACAAATCTCCTGTCAGGGTTCCCATTCCCTGTTTCAATTCCTTCTGAGGCCTGGCCATATTTCTGCCTTTAGCTTCTGGGGGACAGTCTGATGGAATGTGCCCTCCTTAGTTGCTTTCCGCTTCTAGTTTCTACACAAGAAATCAAAAAAGACCCATCTAATACATCATGGCACTTAGTAAGAGCTTCGGCACCTCAGAGGAGTAAATAACAGAATGAAAAACAGAATGAATAAATGTATAATTTAACTGCTTAATTCAGTTTGACTCCTAACAGGATTCGTCTTACAAGTAAGGTGATTTGAGAATTGTAGGATGTATTCACCTCCTTCAGAATTAATCTTCTTACCACCAACTTGATGTCTAAAATTCTATCACCACAGAGTTTAGAAACACTCCGTTCAAATATAAATATTCCTGGAAAAAGCAAACTTTTAGCCAGTGACTATTTTAACAGATCTTAGAAAGCCAGGCTCTTCTGAATGATGTATGGTCACCTTAATGAAGGACAAGAGAAGAGATCACAGACATGGGAAATGGCAGGATAGCAAAGATGAATTTTAACCATTTTTCTAGAATGTACACTAGGGAATTATGGATTCTATATTCATGGAAGACTGATTGCATTGACGGCCCAGTGCATGGCCTCTCTGGATCTTGCTTGTATAATGTGATTCTGCAACCACTCCCATCAAGAAGCTGCTTAAATCTGAGCTGTCCTGTGACTTACTTTGGCCACAAGAATCTGACAGAAGTAACATTGTACCCAGGCCTCAAGAGGTCCTTCTGCTTCCACTGTTTCATGGAAACCTGACATTCCCATGAAAACAAGCCAGCCCACTCTGCTGAAGAATGAGACGAGTGGCTACCCAACCCACCCTCTTGGCCAGCACACAGGTAAGTGAGGCCATCCTGGAGCAGCCAGCCCCCACCTGATCTGCCAGCTACTCACAGATGCACTATGAAGTCCAGCCAAACCAATACCAAGTTGACCATTCTCTTGAGTGAACAAATTTTGTTCTAGTCCATTGATTTTTGGAGTAGCACACAGCAATGGCTACATGACAAAATACCAGCCTACCCTGGAAATCTCAAATCTAGGAATATGTTGCTTTCCAAAATTGTCCGTAAGTCTTAGATTCTGATACCACCTTCTCTTGAGAATTTATACTGGAAGGTTGGACACCTACCTTCTGCTTACCCTTCAACAGCACAATATCATGAAGTGTGATGGTGTTTCTAAGGAACCTTCATTCAGTTTCTCACTTGAATGTCAGAAACACAGCTCCCTTTACCATAGGTCTGGCCTTACATTGGGACTCTCACTTTCTCCAGCAGCTACCACTCATATTGACTCTTGAACCTGGGACAGAGGACTCAGCTGGGAGACAATCGTTCTAGAAAAACGTATAGGAGAAGAGTCCTAGAAAAGGGGGAATCAAACAGAAGGCAGTGAGCAATTGACACTGGGCTGGAGTTGGAGGCAAAATTGGGCTGGGAGACAGGGCATAATGCAGAATCTCAGTCGAAATTGGGAGAGCAAAGGGGTGGAAGTTGGGCTAGTGAGAAGGGAATAATAGCAACGAGATCACATTTGTCTCGTCTTCTCTCTTATTTCTTTCATTACCGTGTCTAAAAGGGAGAAATGGATAGGCAGAAAACAACACATCTTCCTTTCAGCTGTTCTGTCTTTTCCTGTGCCTATTGTGAGTTGGGAAGGAGCCCCAGTGTATGTCTGGGTAGAAACAGCTACCTCTGCCCCCAGCCTCCTCCCTTTGTCCTGTTCTGCCCCCTCCTTATTACACTCTCACTGCCTATGGTAAGAGGTGAACACAGGGATTATTTGGGCATGGTGGAGGTGGCATTCCTCTAGACAGTTTTGTGACCAGCCTGTCAGTCATGGATGAAACTATGTGGGGGTCAGGCTTCCATGGCTGGCCAGAGAGACCCTTAACCTTCCTAACCAATGAAGATGACAATCTGCTAGAGACTCAGTGTGTGTCAGCTGGAGAAAACAGGGCAGTGCTCCTTGTGATGAATGGAAGAGGGCTTGTTTTGTTTTGTTTTAAGGTAAGAAAGGAATCTACAATCATCATCAGGAGCCTGTTCTAATAAATACCCTAGCAGGATAATTTTTCATAATTACTTGTGGGGTTTTTTCCCTGTTTTTCACTTTGGACCTCTTTACAGGGCAGAGGGACAGGATTATATTTGTATTACAGATTCTAAAGCAGATGTTGCTTGTAAAGACAATTATTGTTCTCCTAAAGCTTCAGCCATTAAAAATATTATGCTTCCTGTGGTCCTGGAAGGAAAGGAAAAAAAGGAGAAAGGGAGGCAAGGGAGAAAAGGGGTCAAATCTGCAGATATGATGACCAGAAGACCCATGCTCTCCCTCACTCCCACCACCCTAGGAAGGCGCAAGAACTTAGAGTGGATGCACAGGTGCACCCAGAAATGGTGAACCCTAAGCAGAAGTGGTCTGGTCCCAGCAAAGATTCCTACACCCTCTGGGTAGAAATCCACAGCAAAAATTTGGAGACCAGTAAGGACTTCAGCAATAAGGATGTCAGCAGAAATCATGCTGCACTGCAGGGTAGAATTCTCCAGGTCATCAAGCTCCACGAATTCTGATGTGACCTTGAGATGGGAAGCAACCCCAGTACTGATAAAGGAGATGGGATGGGGTCTCTGATGTGCATGTATTCAATTAAGATTGAGAAAGGGCTTTATCATGCATACCTTGCTTGGATGGTGGTTCATACCACTTCACTTGAAGACGCACGGTGCCCAACACATTACTGAATGTATGAGTGAGCTCTTAATCCTGTTTTCTCAGTTCCGTTTGATTCAGAACATATTTGTCAGGCCCCTATTCCATAAACCTTTCAGAGAGATATCCTGCCTCTGTAAGTCTGTTACATGTTAGAGGTTTGCTATAGGGGCCAATTTGGCACATGCCCCTTCCATCAGCAGCAAGAAATGAGACAGCAAGCACGTGGGAAACAATGGGAAAATAAACGCTGTACAAGGTTTTGAATTTGTAGAGTTGATGGATATTGTCTTCATTGCATCTCATAATTCTCTCTGTCATGTTCAAAATCACTGATTCTTTTTACCCGAAGAAAAATTGTACCCAAAAATATATTAGATACCCTTTTGAAAGATGTATACTTCATCTCCCCTTGTCATCTCCTAATAAGATTAATGAAATAAGGGGTGCCTAAATGGCACAGTCGGTTAAGTGTCTGTTGGTTTTGGTTCAGGTCCTGATCTCAGGGTTGTAAGATTCAGCCCCATGTTGGGCTCTGTGCTCAGCACAGAGTCTGCTTAAGATTCTCTTTCCCTGTCCCCCTGCCCCTCTCCCCCTCTCCAAAATAAATAAATAAATCCTTTTTAAAAAAGATTAATGAAATAAGAGAATGCACAGGATAAGAGCTGGGTATGTTGTGTTGTTCTATCATTATAAGACAGAAATACTCATGCATCAAACTTCTGGTGTCTTAAGATGAAATCTTAAAACGTCAGCAGAAAAAAACATCAGCCCATTCCACAATAACCTTTGCCCATAGCTCATTATAGGAGCAAGTTAACAGCCCACTTCGTAAGCAGTAAGTTGTCAGGAAGCACAAAGGCCTGAATGCAGAGGAAAGAAGGAAAAAGAAGAAAGGCATTTGCTCAAATCCACGGAAACTGGAGACTTCTATAAATTTCATTATACAATTTGCCATTGCTATAGACTCATATACTATTTTCAGCTTTATTTTGCTTTTGCTTTAAAAAAAATAAAAAGCCATCTTGCCCCTGCCAAAATATGAATTGGGACAGCCATCCACCTGTCACCTTCACCTAGGCTCAGACACCCTCATGACTCTGTCACCATTCTCCAGACTCATAGTCCAACTCTGTGGCTCATGGCTCATGGTGCTGTGGAAGGTAAGTGACGGTGATCCTTTCCTGTGCACCGGATCTCAATGAGGGCATTAAAAATGGAAAACCATCATTCACATATCACTGAATCTCTTCAAGGAGGATGAGAATGTGGCAGCTCTGATGACGTAGAGCAAAGTGGCTTTTAATTCCCAGATCTTCATGAGTTGAAACTACAGTCGTGTCTGTATCTTGAAAACCGCATCAAAGGGGTGGGGGAAATGGTAAATTTGTGTCCTGACTTTTGGTTACTGGGAATCTTAAACTACAACCCACTCTGTACACTGGCTCCCAAATATCACATAACACACACATGGCAATCTTTTTCTAGGTCTCTACGTCTACCTCTTTATGTCAGCCAGTATCCTTTACTTTTAAGGGGGTGGGTTCTAGGCAGTGGTTATTTTGCAGCTGGCTCAGAGCCAATAGCGCGCATCTCTTCCCAACTCTGCATTCTGTGTTGCACATTGGTGGCTTCAAATCAACGACAATGGGAATATTTACACAACAGAAAATACCAAATGCCACAAAACCAGGAGTGTTGGGGTTTTTTTGCTTTTGTTTTTTAGATAGATGGCTCTTAAAAAAAAAAAAAGATTTATTTATTTATTTGAGAGAGTATGCAGGGGAAGGGGCAGAGGCAAAGGGAGACAAGCGGACTCCCTGCTGAACAGGGAGTCCGATGAGGGGCTTGATCCACAACACTGAGATCACAACCTGAGCCAAAATCAAGAGTCAGATGCTTAACCAACTGAACCACCCAGGTGCCCCAATATAGCTGGTTCTTAAAGACTAATTATCATCATCACACAGGTTTAAAGAAGGTGAGTAAGAGCAATCATGAGGGTACCAGGTGCTTAAGCAAAGGGAATTGACGGTGCTGGAGATGGAAAAATGACAGAAATGAGGTTCGTAAAAAAGGGGACCCAGGGCAAAGAATACCATCACCTACTTCACCATTTCTCCTGAACTGTCTGCTAATGCCCCACCCCCGACTGTAAGAACTTCCCTGTTCCACACTTACCTCACACATTCATTTACATAGGCACACCTTCAACTTGAAATTTCTTGTCAACCATCTCCAGAGATACTCATAAAAGCCATAGATCTTATTCTCTGAAGCTGTACCCAGATAAAACTTGTATATCAAACACTAAATAAGCTTTCCAGAATATAATACCACCTACTTACAAACTGATAAAAAATTTTGATTAAAAAAATATATGTTCTATATATATTTTTTATATTTTTATATTTTATATTTTTATTTATATTTATATTTTTATTTTTTTTCCTGTCGAATGTAATTAAACTTCATCTTTGCATTGAGCTGCTGGTGTTCAAGTAGAAACCCAATGCCTGTCTGTATGTTATTTTAGCTGCTAAATTAATTGAATTCTTGAGATAGTGAGAAGTAATGAACTGCTTATAAAGAATCAGTATTTCATGCTCTTTGCCACTTTAACTGCCAAGGGCAACCCAGTCTATACTTGCGGTAATGGGTATGACTTCTAAGTTATTTATTTTTCTTCCCTTGTTTACTAGAAAGGAAAAGCTTTTGTGATGGTGGAAAAAGAAAGTGAATAATACAGAAAATGATATGTCTGTAATGTTAATATTGGCAAAAAGTTGGGCTCTCAATTAAACCTTATCTCAGAACTAAAATAGTCAAACAAAATACACAATTATTCTGAAAATCTTTGGGTCTGATTTCAATTAGACTATGAAGGGGATGCAAAGACTTAATGAACTATTGGACTAATGACATGTTTATTTTGCAATCAAGAACAAACACACTTAAATTTTAATGAAATTATCTTTTAATAAAGGACACTTCTCTACAGGATAATGATAAAAGTGGAAGGTCTCTTAAAGAGAAGATGTTTAATAATATTAAAATTCAGCTCTATTTCACACCCACAGCCTCTAAAATGCAATGTGGTAGATTGCATTAGTGGCCCAAATTATTCATTCCTCCATATAGCTATGCTCTTTCCCCAGAAACTGCAATTCTGCAAAAATCTGTATTTCCTGACCCCTTGACTCCAAGTTCAGTCATGTGTTTTGCCAACAAGTAAAGCATGAGAAGGTCTTATGTTTCCACTTGCTCTCTTGAGCTTCTGTCATCACCAAGAAAGGGAATGCCTGGGCTAGTCTATATCTCAGTAGGAGGATAAACAGCACATGAAGAGCTTTGCCAGATAACACCCTAACACAATCTAGCCAAGTCAAGCTTAGAAGAGAGACATTAGCCAACCTACAGACACATGAGTGGGCCCAGTCAAATTAGCCAAATCGTCAACTCACCAGTATATAAGCTATAACAATATATGGCTGTTATAAGCTGTAGAGTTTTAAAGTGGCTGTTTACACAAAATAGCTAAACCATACATTTATAATGTCACTCCCTTTCACAGTTTCTTCCTAAAGAGTGAAGAATTTTATACACACAAAGGATTTCCTGATCAACACACAAGTGATTATCAAAATCAGGCATTTCCACTTTGTAACTATAAACATGGAACACTTTCTTTAAGAATCAACATTATCATATTGCATCTATCAAGTCTCAGAATTAGTTCAATGCCAGAAACGTTGACCTAGCTACCAATATAATTATGTGCTAGGTCTTGGAAACACAGAATTGATGAAGAGCTCTGAACTAGAGCTCAGGGTCTATGTTGGGGAGGAAAAAGTTTTCTCTACCCTTTAAGATTCTTCTGGCTGGTCTGGTCTAAGAATTAAACAGACATGAGACAGAGCAACAGGAGGGGAAAAAACACACAAGGTTTAATTATATGCACACAGAGACTCAATAATAAATTAAGATACCTATTAAAGGTCAAGACAGGCAGCTTTTACACTTTTCAAACAAAGAAACAATAAATCTGTGAGTAAATGACAGTACAAAGAAAACTTATGTTTGGGAGCTTTAATTAATAAGGAATTTAAATAGAATTTGGGTTGGGGTAGTAAATTAGTAAAAGTAACAAAGTTTGTCAATATAGCCTTTTCAGCTCTGAATTTCCTATCTCAGGTGATAAGAATGTCTCTTTACCTCCTGGTATGGGGAGGGTACCTTTCACGTGGGAGATTTATTTCCTGATTTCTGGAGACAAAGAGAAGTCAGGGTGTTCTTACTTTGGCTGTTTCTTAAGTAATGTTAATTCAAAATAATCAATATGCCAAAGTGGCACATTTTGGGGTGACCTGCCCTTGGCCCCCACATCTATCAAGGGCCTGGTGATGCCAAGACAAAGAACCAGAGTCCCTGCCAAGTGCCTTCCTAAATCCAGACATGTTTAGTTCTAATTTCTTCTACTAGAAGCATCAGTTTGAAAAGACCCTCTTCATCTAGAGAGACTTGAGCTTTATAAGGGGCTCCAAAGATTCTCATAATATGCAATATTTGAAGATTTTAGGCAGATAAGAAGTTGAAATTGAAAACCAGGGACACTTTAAATTCTAGGGAAAAACTCAGGAAGCAATCAGTATGTTTTCATATTGAAGGTGCTAAGATTGGACTTTTTTTTTCAGGTAACAATAAATTTTCACCAAGTTATCTACTTTCTCCATAGCAGCTGGAAGTTTTTTCTTCCCAATTTCCCTTGAGTTTCATGGCTCAACCTGTGAGAAGAGGGGAACTGACATTACTCTGGTAGCTGTGGAGTGATTTCAGTGAACAAATATGAAAGGAGATCAATTCTTTTTTTTTTTAAAGATTTTATCTATTTATTTGACAGAGACAGCCAGCGAGAGAGAGAGCACAAGCAGGGGGAGTGGGAGATGAAGAAGTAGGCTCCTAGTGGAAGAGCCTGATGTGGGGCTCAATCCCAGAACGCTGGGATCACGCCCTGAGCCGAAGGCAGACACTTAACGACTGCGCCACCCAGGCGCCCCAGAGATCAATTCTTTAAATCCTTCTCAGTTAACTTTCTGAATATAATATGTAAATAGGCTCTTTATACTCAAAATTCATAGTAAGTACATCTGTGATGAAATCACAATCTTACCTATTACATAATATTAATCTTCCCTCATAGATAAGCCTTGCAAATATGGTTTTTAAATTATTTTCTATAAAGAATTTCTATATTCTTTTTTTTTTTTTTAAGATTTTATTTATTTATGTGACAGAGAGACAGCCAGCGAGAGAGGGAACACAGCAGGGGAGAGAGAGAGGAAGAAGCAGGCTCCTAGCCGAGGAGCCCGATGTGGGACTCGATCCCGGAATGCTGGGATCATGCCCTGAGCCGAAGGCAGACGCTTAACGACTGCACTACCCAGGCGCCCCCAAGAATTTCTATATTCTAAATCTACATAAATCTAAGAGATTTTGTGAGGGTTGTTTATGGTTTATTTACTTATATTACTTTCTCTGAGATAGAAACTATGGATGATTACTTTGATAGGGAAATGTAAATAAAATAATAATGATAATCAGTGGCTCAAAGTACTTTGCATATTTAAACTCATTTAATTCTTAGAGCTTTGTAAAATAGGTGTTATTATTATCCCCAGTTTATAGAAAAGGAGATGGGCACAGAATAGTTTCGTGAGTTGCCCAAGGTTGCAGAGCAAGTAACTAGTAGAACCAGAGTTTAAAAGCCAGGAAATCCTCCAGAGTCTTTGGTTAGACCACCAAGATAGACATTCCTCCCCTTGAAACTAAAGGCAGGCTGACCCCTCCCCTACTGCATACCCTTTTTATGCATTCAGATTGACTCACTGACACCAAAAATTTGGGAAGGGGGTTGGGGTGCCTTTTATGTGCAAAGCACTGTGTGTTAGGCACTGGAAATATTCCATAAACAGGCAGAGTATTTGCCTTCTTTGGGCTTGTATCTCAGTGATAAAAGTAACTAAACAAACAAGTAGTTAAAATAAAATGTAAAGAGTATAATCTAGTCAAGGGGTTAGAAAAGACCGCCTAGAGAAAGTAGCATTTAAACTGAGATCTAAGAGATGAATAGGAGTTAGCCAAAGAGTAGAGGAAATATCATTAGCAAAGGCCAACCAACACCAAGAGATGACCTGAGAGCAGTGAAGTGTGCCTGAAGTTTATAGAGAGGGACAGGAGCAAATGTCAAGAGATTGGCTCAAGGGCTTGGAATTTATATCAAGGAAAACAGAAAATCATTAAAGAGTTTAAGGAAATGAATCACATGGTTAGATCTACATTTTGAAAGCATAATAATAGAGATGTATTTGGGGCAGAGAGCCCTGCGCCCCTATAATTACCAGCTCAGAGGAGTCCCCACTGGATGGACCTAGAGGGTATTATCTGGAATAAGTCAGACAGAGAAAGACAAATACCATATGATTTCACATCTGCGTGGAATCTAAAAAACAAAATAGACTCATAGAGAGAGAGAACAATCTGGAGGTTGCCAGAGGGGAGGTGGGTGGGGGATGGACAAAAGACAGGAAGGAGATTAAAAGGGATAAACCTCCAGTTATAAAAGAAATAAGACATAGGGATACAATGTACAGCATGCGGAATATAGTTAATAATAACGTAATAACTGCGTATGGTGACTGATGGTAGCCAGATTTATCCAGGTGACCACTTCGCATGTATATCAATGTTGAACCACCATGTTCTACATCTTAAACTAATATAATACTGCATGTCAACTACACTCAACTTTATTAAATGTGAAAAAAAAAAAGTGAAAGGAGTCCCCATCATCTCCTTTCTCATGCTGATGAAGGATAGTTGGAAGGCAGGCAGTCAGGGACAAGCGCCCCCCAGCGGCCCCCACCCCAAGAGGAAACCACCTTAAAAAGGCTTTACACCACCCTGGAAGGAGCCCTCCATCCTTCCCCATGTGACAAAACCCTGATTGGATGACAGAGGAAGGGAGGGTTAATCAGATTAAAACAGCCAGCCAACAAGCCCATAGAAACCCCTAAGTCTTAGAAACTCCTGTAGCAACCCTCTGGGGTCCCCTCCCTCCTCAGGAGCTTTGTGCTATCATTTCACTATCTTTCAATAAACCTTGCTTTGCTGCCCACCCCTCTGTCTGGTCTACCTCTTCATTCTTGGAAGCGGTGTGCCCAAGAACTGAAGGCACTGATAGTGAAAAAACTCCTGTAACAATACCAATGTAAACTTGTGAAGAGTCTTCTAGCAAAGACCCACAACTCCATACTTAGTAACAGTTTTGTCTATTCTGTTTCCTCCCATCTAAAAAAACTCCATCCTTGAGGACCCCTCAGTTTTCATCCCATTCCCCTGCTCTTTCACTCTTCAGTCTACTCCAGTTGGGCTTCGATCACTTTCCTTCACTGAAACCACTCTCATCAAGGTCACTGGTAGGAGCAATGCTGCCAAATCCAAGAGTCACTTGTCTGTGGTCATCTGTCCAGGCTTCTCAGCAGGAGTCCGTACCTGGAACGTCACCTTCTCTAAGAGTACTTCATTCTCTTGCCTTCTGTGACTGCTCAAGCTGCACGTTTTACTCCCATCTCACTAACTTCTCCACCAGGGCTTCCTTCCTGGCTCTTTTTCTTTACTAGTCTCAAACTCCAATTGTTGGCAGGCCCCCGGGGACTTGCAGCTGGCTTCTCATCTCCCTCCACACCCACTTTCAGGCTGATCTCATTACACACCCCCAGTTTTCAATACCAGCTATAATGCAGGTGACTCTCGACTGGACATCTCCAACTCTGAATATCTCCCAAATTTTCATTTTGCAGTGGACCCCCACAAATGACGTAGTCAGTTCCACACACGGTACGGGATTGCTGAATTCATCAATGAGGGAAGGAATACAGGATCTGTGGTGTTTTCATTTTCTGTCTGTAACTTTCACAGAGAGCATTTGCTAATTTCACACATCCTCTAGCATGCAGATTCAGAGGAAGATACAGACCTTCAGAAGAAAATCACAATTGTTCCCCAGGGAAAAGTCCACAGTATTAAAACAGTAATTCAGAAAGCACTTGCATAATTTCTTTGCTCTTTTAACCTTTAGAATTTTATCACAACTATAATTATGCTTATCAGAAGATAGGCAGATAAACTGACTAGTGATAACTGGATTAATCTTTATCATTTGCTGGTTGATCCTAACAAAGCTTTTAGCTTTTATTCTGTAATTTACCCTTCCTTCAAATAAAAACAAGGAACTCCTTCTATTTTAAGATGTAATAAAATTTTTAGGTTTCTCAGGTCTTTTGAAGCCTTAGTTTTAAGTCTATGGACCGTGGCATTCCATTAAAACCACTGGTTCCACCAAAATTCCTTACTAATTTCACATTCTTTACCTTATAAAATGTTAAATATTGAAAATTCCTATTTTTAATGCATTTTGCTTTGTGACTGTGATTCTATTCCATCCTTACGCTTACTATGGTGGTTCAATAATATTTCTTTTTCAACTGCCCTTTTTAATAGCTATGCTATTATTGTCTCCCTCCTTCGTGTGGCCTTGAACTATAGGCCAAGGAAAGACTGCAGTTAGAGACCTACTTTCTAATCTTGGCTGTGCTACCAATCAGCCATGTAAGCTTAATATATAGAATTCTGAATATTCTTTTTTTTTTTTTTTTTTTTTTTTTTTTTTTTTTTAAAGATTTTATTTATTTATGTGACAGAGAGACAGCCAGCGAGAGAGGGAACACAGCAGGGGGAGTGGGAGAGGAAGAAGCAGGCTCACAGCGGAGGAGCCTGATGTGGGACTCGATCCCGGATCGCCAGGATCACGCCCTGAGCCGAAGGCAGACGCTTTAACGACTGCGCCACCCAGGCGCCCCTAGAATTCTGAATATTCTATTCTAATGAGGAAATTGAGATCCATGAGGTTAAACGATTTGCCCAATTAGGAAATGCTAAAAGAACAAAATAAATTGAAGGTATTATTATCTTCATCCTCATTCTGTAGATCAATTAATTGCGGCTTTTATTTCCATACTTTTTAAGTAACAAAATTTGCTGGATTCCTAAATGTGGGCAAGACCTAATTCTCCAGGTTTAACAAATGAGGGGAGTTCTAAACTTCTCTTGTACCAGACTGAGACATGGAAACTAAAGGGACCCTACGAAAAACTGCTTTTTTGCTCCTTTTCCTGCTTCTATTGCTAGGACTTACAGCCCTGCCTTACACATGCCTTATAGAACAGGTAATGTATGTCCTCCTTGTAAAGGTCAAGGGTTTAATGACTTTCTTGGAGTCTTCCAGCACAAGAGATAATACCTGAGGAGTGACTGGGAGGGGTCATCATGAACGTTTTCCAAGATCATTGACTCATCGAGACCCCTGGCTCAGGGCAGAAGTGACTTACGGAGAACACCTCAAGGCTTGTATTTGTTCCTGGATCACTGAGAAGATACCACACAGGACCGCCATCCTCAATAAAAACCCTAGCCCCAAGCAAAGAATGAGACTCACTCTTCTCTCCTTTCGGAGACTCTTGGATGCTCTGTCTGTACCTACACTCTCTCTAGATCTTTAATAAACTCTGCTCTCACTTCCGCTCAGCTCACATTTGATTTCTAGCCTGCATGGAGTCAAAGACCCTCTTGGCTGGGCCTGTGGGACCTCCCTCTGAGTCCTTGGACCCAGCCAGCCTATACCAAGACCCAGCAACAAAAATCTCCTCCCCTGAGATGTCCTCCATTGCCAACTGTGGTTGTGGTGATTAGCCCTTGAATTTCAGAGCGCCTGCATGCTTGCTAATAAAGAATCTCATTTTTTCTCTAAGTCATCCAAGTGAGAAAGCATCTCTGGACAGTGTATTTTGTTTCAACACTACTTAAGACTAAAGTTGCGGATTAGGTGCGCACAAGATCTGTTCTGACCACGTGTCCTCAGTATTCTGAAGGAAAACTGGACTATGGCTTTGAGGGCTTGGGCAGAGACAAGTAGAAAGATAAAGCAAGGCTGAATAAGGCAAGGTTGGTTCTGTGCAAAGTCTTTCCAGTCCCTTTCTTCCCTGGTCCCCATGCCTTTTTCCCTTCCAGGGCAAAGCACTCTCTGTCTCTTGGAGCCACTGAGAGTTATGTGGCCACCAGCTACCCTCCGACCCTCCTGTCCATTACATCAAATTGCCATGCTTTCTATACTCCTCACCACTGAAAACTCCAAAGTACATTCCCTAAATCTCAGCTAGATGGTAGAAGAAAAAGAATTTAATCATATTGACCAGTACCATTGATTCATTCATTCATTCAACTTGCATTTCTTGAGATAGATATCTCATGACAGGTGTCATTCAACTCCCATTTCTTGCCTTTATGTCAGATATTGAATGGCACAATGACATAGAAAAGTGTGTGAAAATGATATTTTCCGACTAAGGAGATCTATAAATAATTACCCAACTCCCCAAAGTGTTGTCAGCCCAAATGATTTTCAGTTGGTAAAATTTTAAACTGTGGTATGTGGAGGCAATGTGAAGAGGGAGGGGGGAGCTAATGGTGAAGAGGAGAAATTTACCTAAATCCTACCCTTTAGGCTATTCTTATAATCAGAAAAATCCAGGGAGAGTGGAGGGACAAGTGTTCATAAATCAATTTCCTTCCCTACAGAGAGTTGAGTTTCACCAAATCCCTTTAAACCACTATGTACTTTGCTATTGTAACTGAGGGGACAGCTCTAGAATCAATGATATGGAATAAGTTGGCCTCGACAGGTGATTTAGAGGAAATGGATTGTTTGTATGGTAGGAACTAGATCATTCTCATCTTTGTGTCCCCAGCATTGTGTAAAATCAATCACTGAAGAATTGGTTCTCTACTGGGGGAATCAGTTAGACATAATCAGCTATAGAACAGTCCTTTCTGATCCCTATAATGTAGGCTACAATGGCCCCAAGTGCAATGCTTTTGCACCTCATTGAAAGGGGACAACTTTCATTACAGAAGGACAGACACAACTCTGTCTTACATTCTGTTAGTTTCTGCCTGGTGCCAGCTACCAACAGCCTGGAGCAGAAGAACCACCACTAACCAAAAAGCATAGAAACCATGGCACCTGGGACTCTTGATTATGGCCTCAGAGTAAGGTAGCATCGCCCAGGTTCTGTTTCCCTTTATACAGCAGCCTCCACACATACCCAGGGTGGTTCTTACAAAAGAAGGGGAGTTATAATCATTTCCACAAGCAGATTTCCACTGATGGGGAAGTTACTTGCAGCTCTGTCATGACCACTAACGTGACACATTTTATTGTCAGTTGTATGTGATTACAACACTAAACGCTTTCACATTTTCCCAGTTTCATTATGTATTGGTTATCCATCACTAGTTTTTTTTATTTCAAGGAAATATTGGTTTTAGAACAGTTAAGAATGTTATGTTAGTAATCCCCCTTTTTAAAAAAAAGATTATTTGAGAGAAGAGAGAGAGCACAAGTCGGGGGGAGGGCCAGAGGGAGAGGAAAAAGTAGACTCCCTACTGAGCAGTCGATCCCAGGACCCTGAGATCATGACCTGAGCCGAAGGCAGACATTCAACCAACTCTGCCACCCAGGAGCCCTGGTAATACCTCATTTTTTTAGAGGAAAATCTACAGAGAAGCAGGAAGGCAGAAACTGTCATTAAAGATACATTGTTAAGGACAAAAAAAAAGTGTGCTGTTTAACAACAAGTGTTATGCTTATGTTTAAAAGTTTGTATTAGCACTTGATACCATCTATCAGCTAATGCATGTCAACAATTTGGACAAAGAGTCTAAGAAAGTGCAATTGCAATGACACCAGAAATAGCTACTTCTGTATTTTTAGACAATACCATTTTAGATCACATTCCTGTGTATTTTCATTTACTTGTGAGCTGCCAGATTCTATTAAAGTAGCAATTAGCTATTCAATCAGCACCCCCCAAAACCCCAGAATTTCCATATCATATTAAGCAAGAGGAGATATAAACCTTTTTGCACCTTTTTATTATGACCTTCTTGTACCTTTAAACAAAACAAAACAAAAAACGACTTAAAGAACATCTCTTTAATCGAAGTAAAAAGTTCACTTAAGTCTTTTTGGTAATGCTGGAGAGGAAATGTGTTCCTAATTACAATAAATATTCTGATTACAGGTTTAGAGTGTGAACTTTTGATCAGGTGGTTTTGCCTGAGTGACAGACTATCGATTCAAGAGACATCGCTACTGGGTGGCTGGAACAATTTCTGATACTTCAACAGCCTTACAAGGGACAGAGATATCAGAGTGATTGCAAGAGAGCTCCCAAATCACCAAGGCCTGGTTACAAGGTTTCTAGCTCTCCTTTCCTCCTAGTATTTGGATAAATGCAAACATTCTGAACTTCAGAACCGAACTCTGAATTCACTGTCTAGTATAACTGAAACGGGAAGATCATTTTTCAAGCCACTGACTGTGAAATTGAGGAAAGTCCAAGCATCTATGTTATACCAGTGTTCCTTCTAAGGTGTCCTAGCTCTCTTCATAGTGTGCTTTTGTACAGGTGGATTAGAAATCTACAAATCACAATATTAAGATTTCACAATCAAAAGAGAGAATAGACTACAGTTTTAAGATCTACTATTGCTAGGAATAAATGAAATCTTATCGATATTTTTAAAGACTTCCCCCTCACCTCAAAACCCTATAACAAGCATTAACTATTCCAACACAATGTAGCTCAAGAGGAAATTGTGCTTGAGATAGATGGCACACCAACTATAGAAATAATCAGGCTATGGAAACCAAGTCCATGTGCAAACGATAACCATCAACCAGCAAACAGTTATTGAGTATCGATGAGCAAAAATACTGTCTTCAGTGCTATGAAGCAGTTCAATACTAAATACAGTTCAAAACTGAAGAAGCTCTCCAGGGGCTTTGAATCCCATATGAATGATAAAAGAATCCATTTGTAAGATAAATTTAGAAAACAGAGAAGCTGTGTCGATGTGTGTTTAGTTGCATTAGGCCCGGATATCTTATCCAACAAATAAGGGCAATAATGCCTAGTCCATGGGATCATTGAGAGAACTGTCAGATGCGTGTCTATAAAATATCTAGGGCAGTATTTGGCACTTAATTGACATTCATTCAATGACAGCTGGGCTGATGGCTGGTGTTGCTGTCTTTGCTGCTGTTCTTCTTGCTGCTGATGTTGTTAATGAAGAGGTCACACTGAAGAGAGCAATCAGGACAGTCCTGTTTCATACATGATCGGATTTAAGGGACAGATTATATGTGAATTCTAAATAAATGGGAATAAACAATGATGTGTGCTAAGGTCCTTCTTGAAAAGAGAGTAAGGGGGCGGGAAAACCTAGGAGAGGCCACCTGGGACTTCCTTCTAGGTCTGCCCTAGGAGAGACAACGCAGTCAGGGCTTGGGGAGATTCAACAGGAATTCAGGGTCAGGAGGAATCTCTCTTCACAATGACATATGTCTTCTTGTCATCTCAGGAATTGAAAGGCCTAAAAGAAGAACAACAAGACAGATCGTTTTCTAACTAAGACATCTCAGAAACTAACTCTTCCACATTCCCCTAGAGTGAAGCCCAAAACACAAGAGTGGGAAGTGGGTGGGGAAACAGACTGGGCCTCTGTTTTTCCCAATCTTTTCCCCTTTATCTCTGGTTTTCCCTTTCCTTCTTTCACTCAGAAAATCTCTCATCTCTATACTGCAGTCCTGGGCTTTTGAACTCAAAACTGACTTAACTTCATCCCAGTTCCTACAGTTTAATGCCCCAGAAAAAGGAAAATCTGGGGGTATGGCTTACAATTATGGAGGGGAAAAATAAAACTTTTCTATCTACCCTCTTAGGTTCTTTTCCTGGGCTGCTGCAAATTAAAGTGACAAAAGGCAGATTAACAGATGAAAGGCCATACACATTTTATTTCATGTTAATTTTTCCAGGACATAGAGGCTTTCCTAGAAAAGAACTGAAGACCCAAAGAAGATAGGCCTGAGAGCTTATATACCATTTTTAACAAAGAGCGATAAACTGTGGAGATGTGACAACACAAAGGAAATTTAGACACCTGGTGGCTACAAACTGAAAGATACATATATGTGGAAAATTAATGGAAGACGAGGACCAGTCCATCTTGGTACCAACTTTTCCTCTTCTTCACGGCCGTCAAACTTTCCTGGGAGAGGAGATTTATGGCAATCCTTATTTCTCAGGAGTGCCTGCTTTTAGTCAGATAAGGAAAGTTCTGGGAGGGCTTCTTTCTGCATCTGTTGAATCTCAAGTGACTTCAGCTCAAAATAACTCTTATGCCAATGCGGCATCTTTTGGGTGGCATATTTTAATCCCCTTCAATTATAATGACAATTGTTTTAAAAAGAAACAGGCCCAAAATGGAGTCGCTCATGGTAAGCCCTACCAAGATTTAATACCTAACCTAAGGCAGTTTCAGCCTCTCCTGGGAGTGGAATTTTAAACCAGTTTTAAACCCGGAATTTCTTGATGAGCATTACCAAGGTCATGATAAGACCACCTGCCCTTGCCCCTGAGGGAAGGTGACTTCCTTGTCCTGCCCGGTTCTGCCTGTAAAACCTTCCATATTGTATAGTTCTCAGAGCACCTGTCTATCTGCCAGGCAGGGGGCTGGCTAATTCATTAGTCATTGAATAAAGCCAATGAGATGAGATCTTTAAATGTACTCAGTTGAATTTTTTTTTTTTTAATACACGGAAACAAGAGAACATTACAAGTTTCAAACTAACTGCTTGGCCCAGGCTCACCCTGTTCATACTCTATACTCCATATGAAAAGGATAGTAAGATGGTCACAAAGGTAATATTTTGACTGTCAAGTGGTTATTGTAAGGTCTCTGAGAGCACAACTTTAGAAACAGCTTCTATATGGCACCTTTACTAATAAAATAGGCATAAAATCATATGGACTGTCTCTGCTAAGGTTCCAAGTATTTGGACGCATAGCATAAGTTGAGCTGGAATTTTAGAGAACAGAAGTGGAAAATATTTATTTTATTTATTTGTCAAAATAATGATCTCAATTCTATTTTTTTCATGATCTTTAATAGAACCATAGTTCTAAATTTATTTCTTTAAGGAAGGATATTCCTGATGCAGAAAAAGAAATCAGTGTAGGCATCAAACATAACCTTTGGGAATTATTGCCCATGACTAACTTCTAGAAAAAGCAGACACCAAGCTTTTCTTATGATACAAAAGACCATGTATAAATTCTCAGTAATTTTTGGTTCAAGTGAGAGTGGTACATTTTCAAAACAAAATGTCTTTTGCTATTTAAAATGCTTATTACCAGTTTCATGTCAGGGTTACTGCATGTCAATGGTAGTATATGTGTCTTTATGCATTCCAATATTGCCAACATTTCTCTAGCATTCCATTACTGTAGCATACTGAGTTAAGCTCCAACTCTGTTACTATGACAACAGAGATCATCGTGGCTGCTTATACCAGTATGCTCCTCTGTAAATCACACTTTTACGGGTTATTTTTCTAACAAAGCATTGTTTAAATTGCTTCAAAGTTATAGCAATTATGTTTTAGATTATAAACATCAGAGTAGAGAGAAAAGCAAATTGAGTAACTCCAGACCAGGATTATAATAGTACAATTGCAGACAGATGCATTTTTCCTGGGTAGGGCTCCTCATACTGCACACACACTGTTGTTGGTTCTGGGCAGAGCAACGCAGGCAGCTCATTTCAATTCGCTTTGTAGGATAGCAGAATGTCCACCCTGCCCTTTCCTTCCATTTAAACTTTTCATACTGTGGTTTTTCAACATTTTGCCAGGAACGTGGCCCCTTGCATACAACTGAGATGGAAATAACTTATTTTCTACTACTAATTTAATTTCAGCCTTTAAAACTGTATAGTACTGAAATTGTCACATATGGTTCCAACTTGTTTTATGTATGTATTTAATTGGGTGGTCTCTCATGAGATTACAGTCAGACAGGGTTGCAATCACCTCCCAGCTCAAATGGGGCTGAAGGGTCCCACTTTTAAGGTCATTTCCACCACTACTGACAGACCTCAGTTCCTCATGGGCTGTTGGCCAGAAGCCTCCCTCAGTTCATCTCCAGTGGACTTCTTCACAGGACAACTCACAACATGGAAACTGACTTTCTCCACAGCAAGGGATCCAGAGGAGAGACAGAGAGGGTATTTAAGGGGAAGGAAGTTAAGCTCTACCTCCCAAAAGTATAGTTATCAGAGTATTTGTGGACATATTTTCTACATCACCACATCAAAGCTATGTAAAGTATTAACTAGCATTACTCTTCTGATGCTTTTTCCGAATCTCCTGTGGCTAGGTAATACTTTAAGACATCATTGGTTTTTGTTCTATTGCACCTTCTCTTCTCTCTTTCCCGTGTTCAGTGGGTAGCTGGCCAACCTCTCATTGTCCCTAGGGACTTATGTGGCTTTGGGGAAAGCAGAACTGACCCAGGAGTCTAATCCCTTAGACTAACAAAGTACTGGGGCGCCTGGGTGGCTCAGTCAGTTAAGTGTCTGCCTCTGGCTCAGGTCATGATCCCGGGGTCCTGGGATTGAGTCCCACTCAGCGGGGAGCCTGCTTCTTCTTCTGCCTGCTATTCCCCCTGCTTATGCTCTCTCTCTGACAAATAAATAAATAAATAAAATCTAAAAAAAAAAACCATCAAAGTATCCATAGACACTAAAAAGAAGGAGCATTATCTGTGGGTACAAACCAAATATTACAGGGTGAATATAGGAGGGTGAAAAAAGGCGAAGGCTCTGGGGAGGTCACTAAGCTGGCCAAGCCACACCAAGCTTTCTGACTCACCTCATAAGCCATGAGATGTTGGGGAGAGGTCTGACTGTGGTTTACCTGGAAGATGGGGCATAAGTTTCCTCACAAAGATCCCCCCAGCTCTGGCGTGGCAGAGGAAACCGAGAGAGCCTCCAGACCTGGAAGGGCCAAGCAGAGGAGCAGTGACATGTGCTTTTTTAACAACGAAGAACACTCTTTCTCCAGTGACTGCCACTTCTTTGTTCCTATACAAAAATTTACAACATGGCGGGGGGAGGGGTCGCCCAGGGAAATGGAGGCATAGAGTCAGAAACTGAGTGACAGAAAATGAAAAAAATGCCACGTCCTTCATATTTGAGTTGTGACTGAGACCCAACAGCTGCATTCCTACAGCAAAGCCCTGGCCAAGCCTGGTGCCAGGATCTTCATGTGAATGATCTCAGCTGATCCCCACACCAGCCTCACAGATGAAGCAACAGGCTTAACCAGCTTCCATGATTTACCTAGGCTCATACAACTGGTAAATGCGGGACCAGGATTTAAACCTGACTATAAATCCAGGGACCGGGTCTTAACATAAAAGCAGACAGAGAACATTAAAGGTCAAATGTGAGACCTGAAGCCATAAAACTCCTAAAGGAATATACAGGTAGTCATCTCTTGGATATCTACCTTAGTAGCATATTTATGGATGTGTTTCCTCAGGTAAGAGAAACAAAAGCAATTAAACTATTGAGACCACACTACAATAAAAAGTTCTGCACAGGGGCGCCTGGGTGGCTCAGTTGTTAAGCGTCTGCCTTCGGCTCAGGGCGTGATCCCGGAGTTCTGGGATTGAGCCCCACATCGGGCTCCTCTGCTGGGAGCCTGCTTCTTCCTCTCCCACTCCCCCTGCTTGTGTTCCCTCTCTCACTGGCTGTCTCTCTGTCAAATAAATAAATAAAATCTTTAAAAAAAAAAAAAGTTCTGAGGGGCGCCTGGGTAGCGCAGCGGTTAAGCGTCTGCCTTCGGCTCAGGGCGTGATCCCAGCATTCTGGGTTCGAGCCCCACATCAGGCTCCTCCACTAAGAGCCTGCTTCTTCCTCTCCCACTCCCCCTGCTTGTGTTCCCTCTCGCGCTGGCTGTCTCTCTCTGTCAAATAAATAAATAAAATCTTTAAAAAAAAAAAGTTCTGCACAATGAAGGAAACTACGAACAAAATGAAAAGATAACCTACTGAATAGGAGAAGATATTTGCAAATGACATATCCAATAAGGGGTTAATATCCAAAATATATAAAGAACTTACACAACTCAACACCAAAAATCCCCAAATAATCCAATTAAAACATGGGCAGAGGACAACCTCAATAGGTATTTTTCCAAAGCAGATACACAGGTGGCCAACAGACTCTTGAAAAGATACTCACTATCTGCAATCATCAGGGAAATGCAAATCGAAACTACAATGAGATATCAACTTACACCTGTCACAACGACTAAAATCACAAAGATAAAAAATAACAAGTGTTGGCAAAGATGTGAAGAAAAGGGAACCCTCATGCATTGTTAGTGGGAATACAAATTAGTGTAGCCACTGTGGAAAAGAGCATGGAGATTCCTCAAAAAATGAAAAATGGAAATACCATACAACCTAGTAATTCCACTGCTGGATAAGTACCCAAGGAAAATGTAGACACTAATTCAAAGAGATAGATGCACCACCATGTTTATTGTAGCATTATTTATAATAGCCAGGAAATGAAGCAACTTAAGTATCCATCAATAGATGAATGGATAAAGAAGACGTGGTATATATATACAATGGAAGATTACTAAGCCATAAAAAAGAATGAAATCTTGCCATTCGTGACAACATGGATGGGCCTAAGTCAGACAAAGACAAGTGTCATATGATTTCAGTTATATGTGGAATTTAAAAGACTAAACAAATGAATAAATGAACAAGCACGCAAACAGAAATAGACTCATAAATAGAGAGAACAGAGTGGTAGTTGCCAGACAGGAGAGGTTGGGGGTTGGGGGCAAAAAAAGAGAAAAGAAAAGAAAAAAAAACAAACAGAGAATAGGAGCATAATGAATGCTTATTAAATATGTAGCACTCATCCATGAGAACTTCTGAAGGCCAAAGAGGATGTCCAATAAAAGTGACCTTGCACATACATGAAGCAAGACAAGATGGTGCTTCTCACTAACTGTGACATTCTGGGTTAGAACACTGAGCACATTTATAACTATGTGTCTGTGTCTCCTTGAGAGCAGAGCCCTGGGTCTGCTCAGCTCTCTCCACTTGGTGCCCAGCACCGTAGACATTAGGTGCTCAAAATGGTTTTGTTACCATTATTTTCCAATATCGTTGCTTTATAATTCTTCAAATATCCCATTCTGCTTCTGAAGAGGAGGGGAAAAGAGGCTGAAGGGTAATAATGTATTTAGGTACTGACGTTTAATTTTCTGAGGGATTGCTCATCAATACAAACACAAACAATAAAAATATATTGGTTTCTAGGGGCGCCTGGGTGGCTCAGTCGTCAAGCGTCTGCCTTTGGCCCAAGGTGTGATCCCAGGGTCCTGGGATCGAGTCCCACATCGGGCTCCCTGCACCGCTGGGAGCCTGCTTCTTCCTCTCCCACTCCCCCTGCTTGTGTTCCCTCTCTCGCTGTCTGTCTCTCTCTCTGTCAAATAAATAAATAAAATCTTAATATATATATATATATATATATATAGTATATATATATTGGTTTCTAGCATTTTGCCAACTGGAAATAGCTATTATCTCTTTAACTCTGATATTTGATTCACTAGAACACATCTCTGCTAAGTTGGAGCTTGCTGCACATTAAAATAGAGATTGAAGAGAGTGTTGCAAATATAGAAGGAGATATGCGTATGGTAAATTACAGCTAGAGTTCTGGTTAATAAAGTGTTGAACAACATGACTTTTATTATGTCAAGTTACTATATGTGCTTTGGTAAAATAGCAATTAACACGGTTCACCTTTATTTAGAGATTTTTATTTTTATTGCTTTATTTTACTTTAAAGAGAAAATTCTGACTCTCTCCCTCACACACATACTTACCCACATACCCACAGACATACACATACAAGGCCTACAAAGATGTTTTTCCTTCTTAAATTTGCCTCTGATTACAAAAGTAAATGTTTTGAGAGGTAAAAAATTTTAAGATTCAGAAAAGTCAAAAAAGAGGAAAATTCACATAATCATCCAAAGATAGATGCTTCTACCGTTTTCCCGTACTGGTTGAAATGAAACCGTATATTCAATTTTGTATCCTGATTAACATCATAGCATATGTTTTTTTCCCTGCATTAAGAACTCCTCAGATATATGTTACTAAATCAAGAAAGTTAATGAGGCTTGAAACAAAATAATTTCTTGACTTGTACTCATTTAGCAGGAAAACATAACGAATTTAAATATTCTGAATCCCAGAGCATGCGGGAAGAGCTTTTATGTAGTCAACTGCACAAGTTCTGTTTAACTCAACAAATGTTTATTGAATGCCTAGTTTATGAAAAATAATAAGGGTTTATAAGATGTTGCCCCTGACCTCAAGAAACTGAAAATTTAGTTGAAAAGACAAAATGTTAATACACCAAAATATTAAATAATATTGCAAAGCAATATATAATAAGGAATCCAGAGGAGCTGGGTAGACCACAGGGGCCATATGAGTTCAGGTGTAAAAAGACCGCACGAGGTCTGGGTGGAGGGCACACGTGTGTGGGTGTCATCCTGGAATCATACATTCCCAGGTGTGATCACAAACCGCTCCTCAGGCCATATGTCCATCTAGGACCATTCTGAAAATCTATTCTTCCCTAGTCCCTGGAACTAGATAAGGCTAGTTCCTCCAGCATCCGTATGACCAGGCAGTGGGGGAACAAGGAGCAGCACAGCTCTTCAGTATGTGTGCACAGGGATGGTTGGAAGTGGCAGATTATCACCTAATTTCTTCTTGTCCTTGTCCCTTGTATTAACTGGCGCCTGCAAATTATGCATGCAGAAATGGATAGTAAATAAACAGTAAAACCATGCATTCATGATTGAAAATATGCAAAGAGTTGTGCAACCGTCACGATTCCCCTAAAATACACTGACTACCCCCCTGGTTCATGCAGATCACTTTTCCTTAATTCCTAATTTAAAAGATTTTATTTATTTATTTGACAGAGAGAGAGAGAGTGAGCACAAGCATAGGGAACAGAGGCAGAGGGAGAGGGAGAAGCAGGCTCCCTGCTGAGCAAGGAGCCCGATGCGGGACTCGATTCCAGGACCCTGGGATCCTGACCTGAGCCGAAGGCTGACGGTTAACTGACTGAGCCACCCAGGTGCCCCCTCTTAATTCCTAACTTAAACATGAGGTCTGATCTGAGCTCAGAATGGGTTTAGCTCTTTCTTAAAAATATGGAAAAGATATTTTTAATGTCTTTAAAATAGCTGAAAAAATGTTGTTTTAGAAAATTCTTTTTGAAACCAAAAATCAACGTAGAAGCTTTCAACTAAAAGATTAATTTTGGGGACAAGAACTGGAAGAACGGCTCGAACAAACACTGTATCTGAGTGTTAACTGTTGCAGTTACTGTCACAGTGATTACAATTAAACTGAAACCACATCACACCCCTGGCAATATGAGTATCAACAGAAGCAGAAACATTATACACTTAATGTGTAATCTTCCCGTCTTCAGCTTTCTAAGCTCCCTGAAATTTTGGAGTCAAATATTGGGTCTAGGACAAAGGCAGAATTACCAGCAGAGTTTATAATCCTTGTGCAATATGCCTAAGATTTTCCTTGCTTCACATCCTCTATAAACGGCAATTTCCACGAATGTTAAAGTATTTTTACTGTGACCTTTAGCATCAAGTGATGTGACCTTAGCAAATGAAAAATCATGCTATTCTCTAATATCTAGAAATACAACCTGAACATATTAGTAATGAATCTTGTTTCAAATCATTGAATAATTATTACAAATTACCTTTACACAAGATTATCACCCAAAAGACACAGCACAGGAATAATAAGATCTCAAAGACTCAGTAGCCATATAACCAACTTTAAATTGGATTTAATCTATGGCATTTACCTATTTTTAATGTTGGAAAGGTTCAGTCTTTTTTGTAGTAGAAGGACTATTAGAATAGACATCTGAATGGACAGGGGAAAGGGGTTATACTTTTATTAAACCATTAGTTCTGAAATGAGCAAACCCCCTGCCCCACCCCGGCCTCCACCGGAGGCAGCTGCCCCTGCAGCCCATGATTGGGGGGGGAGCCAGACGGGGTGGGCTACCCCTACCCTTACTTCTACATCTTTTCAGAAGCTGTAACTCCTAGATTCAATAGGGTATAAAGTAGGGGAGACAGGTTGGCACTGGGAAGGGTTGCTTCCGCAAGTGCTGTTGTTAAGACAGAAAGTTTAGTATTAGTGTATCTCACATTTTCTTGTATTTTATTTGCTCAGGGTATCAAGTTGAAGGGAAGTAGGGTCAGCGGGGAAAAAAATCCCATCTCCATATCACAGAGCCAACTTGGAACTAGACGAATATGCCAATGCTTGGAAACTGGGCTGGAAGATGCACATGTGGACTTGGCCCCCAGCTGTAGATCGAAGAGGCTAGTTCCACCAGCATCCGTATGACCAGGAGTCACATCCCGGGCATCCACACCCTGGCTGCAGACAGACCCTGAATCTAGAGTTCTCCTGTCTCAACTATGAATTTAAAAGCCTGCATGGCACTTTCATTCTCAAGATTCAGAGTAAGATTAACTTTTAAAAACACCTAATGCACGAGCCAAACACCTTCTGAATTGTTTTGGTATCCTTGGTAGATTGCGAAAACACACTCCCTCTGTGAAAAAGGAGTCAAAGTCATAGAAAACCAGCTGAGATGAAAACGAAAATCAGAAGTAAATGAAAAAGGAGTTGGCTAAGATAATAAAGACCTACAAGGAAACAAAAGTAGAATAGAACTTCTATGGTTTGAATGTTCACGTCCACCCAAAATCCCCATGTTGAAATCCTAATGTCCAAAGATGATGGTGTTAGGAGGTGGGGCCTTTGGAGGGTGCTTAGGTCATAAGGGTGGAGCCCTTAGGGATGGGGTGAGTGTCCTTAGAAGAGATCTCACAGAGCTCCCATGCTCCTTCTGCCATGTGAGGACACAACAAGGAGTCTGCGACCCAGGAGGAGGCCCTCAGCTGACCATGCTGGCTCCTGATCTCAGACTTACAGCCTCCAGAACGGTGAGCAATAAATTCCTGTTGTTTATAAGCCACCAGATATGTGGTATTTTGGTTTGGGAGTCTAAGACAGAACTGAAATGTGCCTTTCTGACAGTCTAAAGCAGAATACAGAAAAGTGAATTGGTGATATGGAAAACCAACCTGAGCTCTCTCAGATTGCAAAGGAAAGGGAGAATGAGATTTTTTTTAAATTAGAGTTATTCAGAACATAGAATAAATATAAAAATAAAGTTAAAATATTTCTTAAGGATTGTATTTGTGTTCCTGAGAAGGAAATAGCTATGTTAAAAGCAGTAAAGTCCCAATGAAAGAATTTCTTTTGAAATGGATAAAATAACTTCGATATGAAGATGAAGGGAGTTTACTGAGGTACAAGCTAAATTAATTAAGTGATGGAGTTATATCCTGAGTAGAAAATTCGGTTACCACCACGTAATCAGACCAAGTTGTTTGTAGTTCTCAATGTTCACCCCACATACTTGGCTACTGCTTTACTTGTAATGTTCAAGAATTCATTTTGGACAGTAATAGATTCCAAGCCAGGTGTTTCTCCTTTTTTGATTAGTCAGGACTTCATTGCAAAATACTCCTCTCAATCTTGGCAAGAATTCTATCAATCAATAGATTGCCAGATGAAACATTCAATCACAAAGACTAATCCTTAAACTTCAGTCTCACCATGGCCCAGAAAACCCACCCTAGCCAGAGGCTACCGGCATAATTGATGCCTGTCTTTGAAACAGTATTGTGTATTGAATCTGTTTGGTTGAAGGTTGGTGAGGCTATCCTATCTGGACGTGAGAACCCATGTGTCTTATGTGGATATATGGATAACATGGATAATATCTTATTGCACATATAGTCTTGTTCTATACAAATCTCTAATGAATGCTTTGGGATTTAAAGGCAAGCCAGTTCTTTACTTTCAATATCAGAATCCAAATGAGAGTTTAATGGACCAAGACTAAAAAATGACCAAGAGGTCAAGAAGGAATTACCAATTGTTTACAAATACACCCCCAAAAAGCTGACTTACGATGTTTCCCCGGCAACCCCAATGGGCAAAACACATTGGAGGAATGTCTATGGAATTTACAAGGAAAGGATTATGACTCAGGAACATCCACAAAGACAATCTCAGGTTTGAAAATGCCCCCAAAGGTCTACACGTGTACCTCTCTTGGAAAAAAATACTTAATAGATAGAATACTCCAAGATGAAACAAAAATTTCAAAACTCCATAAGAGTCCAACTATATAAAAGGGCTCCTGAGACTTACTTACGTAGTTTGAGTTCCAAACTTAGAGATGCAATCGAATATGTGTTGTCAGAAGCATTCAATAGCCAGGCAACAAGTCTTCACAGAGTTAGACCTTCTCAAATATTTCTCTCCCGCTTCTGGTTTGTTTGTGTGTTTTCCATAATTCCAGAAAATGTGCTTCTTGAGCCACATTCTATACCCCCAAGCTCAGCCGGAGTCCCTCATTTGCTGTGTTTGATGACCATTTAAAAGACTAGCTGCGGAAGTCAGGTTCCAGCTCTTGCTCACGGGGCCTAGGTGCTTTCATGTAGTTATGACACTGGACAGGGAGAAGCCCCCAAACCACAATTTTCTTGTCTCCTCTACCTTCAACATACATAATCAGTTTCCTGAAAAAAAAAGTAGGAATCAGTTTCTTAGCCAAGTAACCTGAAAACTTATTTTTTATTTCTTTAAAATTTTTGATGACCTGAATTTTTAAGTTTTTCTATGAAAAATAAGAAAACATATTATCTGCCACTTGCCACTCTGCATCACATCACCCATCAGAGTTATTTGAAATATTTTTCTGCTCATTATGCCAAAAAAAATCCCTATTGTGTACCTTTAAATATATATGAATATGTAAAGAAAAAAGATTATAATTAGAAGTAAAATATTGATAACGATTATCTTTGGGTGGGATTCTAGTTACCGTTATCGTTATCTTCTTTTCTTTATTTTCCAAATGTTCAGTAATGTTACTACATCACCTATAATCCAAAAAAGATGCTTTAAAGTCAAATTGGATGATTTATAGGTCATATGATCACAATTACTTCTGAATATATATCAAAATCTCTGGGCTGCAAATACACAGAAATAATATTAAAAGTGATTATCTCTGGGCGATGGATGGTGGGTGGTTTTTCCCTCTTGCACATTTTAAAATTTTTTCTATAATGATAAGCTATTTTATTATAGAAAATGCTGTTCATACAAAACTCAAGGGTGCAGGATGGCTTCGAGGAACATATACTCACCCATACCATAAAATATTTATTGAGTTTTATTTCTATTTAGAATTTAATAGACACCCTACAGGATAAGCCACCTGGTCCCCAACTCAACATGATCAAACAGGCAGAGCAGAGAGGTGACACATTAGGACTGTTTTGTCACACCGCATGAGTCACAAGAGAGCAAGGGCTGCTTTAATTACTAGTCATTGGAATTTCTGATAGATATTACAGAAAAATTTAAATCTTGTTAATTTACTTTGGCAGCTTGACAACAGGCTCATTTACAATCCTTTGAGGGAACCGCAAATTTCCCATGCTTCAATTTGGGATGAGGTGGCATTATTCACATATGAGCACGTGGTGGAATTCAGGGTGGGACGTTAGGCAGAATATATTTTTAACCCATCGGAAGCCAAAGTCATAATTTTTCATGTTTGGAAGAAACAGGACAGGGGAAAAAAAAATCAATGATAAGCTTTAAAAAATGCAAACACAGTCCGACCTGATATTTACAGCTTTTTAAACCTAAAATTTTATCATTGGAATATTTTCATAGAACCCTAAGTTATACTGACCCCTCCCAAGAGTCTTCCAAAATTCTTTTGACTAATATTTTGAGCAGTGGTTTCTTTTAGAAACTAAGTTTTGTCGATCTTAGAATGTGAACTCCACAAGCAGAAGAGACTCATTTCCTTCATTTACCTCCATCCAAGCCCCCAGTTCAATGCCAGGAGCATCTGGAATTTTGGATAAACTCTATTTCTTGGGAGTGGGAAAGAGGTAGGGCTCAGACCAGGTTAAGGAAAAAGAAAAGTGAAAAAATTCTAAGGTGTATTTGTGGATGCTCTGAGATCAGTGAAGCCTTTTCATTCACGGAAGATATTTAAAACTTCCAGGGGGCACCTGGGTGGTGCAGTCGGTTAAGCTGTGACTCTTGGTTTCAGCTCAGGGTCCTGAGCTCAGGGTCAAGAGATTGAGCCCCTCATTGGGCTCCATGCTCAGCATGGAGTCTGCTTGAGATTCTCTCTCCTTCTGCCCGTCCTGCTCATGCTCTCTTTCTCTAATAAATAAACAAATCTTAAGAAGAAGAAGAAATTTAAAACTTCCAGGTTATGTTTTAGAATCTTCTTTATATAGGCCGATTGTCAAAACAGACTTGAGTGAATATTTATGAAGCATGGATATTCATCTCAAGGAGAAAAAAATTCCAAAGCAAAAGATATGTTTGACTTTTGCTTTTCTTTTTCAAAATGCAAATTTATCTTTCCCTGGCTTTTTTGGTCATGATTGTTTTTAAGCCAATATAGCACGAGTTCGTAGGTAAAAGTAAGGAGTACGGTCAGGATGATGATATTTCCATCTCAAGGTTTTGGGAGCACAAGGAAATCAAAACCTGTTAAAACTAAGACCAGGGGAAGAATAAGCTTGATACCTAAATACATGTTGGAACAAGAGCCTCCGTCTCTGGCGGGAGCTTCAACTTCAGCACCACTCCCCCTGGTGCCTCGGCACGTCTTGATATCGATAATCGCCCGCCTGCGTATGCTTTGCATGACTCAGACTAGGCAACCTGGAAAAGCCGCCAGCACACACGAAGAAATATGTCTTGCTGCATTTCTCTGTCCATTTCCTCTTGAGTCTCGGATCTCAGCGGACTTTCAGCTAATGCGGGAAGACAAAGCTGTAGAAAGAACTGGCCTTTATCTTCTCAATAAGTAACTAATAAGCAAACACAGATGCAATTAACTAGTAAGTTTTCATGATTTAGACTTCAATATTCTCACATGATTAACTTAAAATAGGCTGTTTAAGTTCAATCCGCCAGCTTTGAAACTTGTCGGCTTAAGGGTGACTTTTGCGTTATTTTACTTTGGCGTCCGGGGTTCTTGATGGAAGACACCTCGTTCCCAGTCGCCACCTCATTTCTCCGATGCAGTACAAGCCTTGGCCTGAAGACCCAGCCTCCTCCTTTCCCTCACTCCCGAGACCTGGCAGTGCCCTTCCCATAAGGCACCTTCTCATCTTCTCGCTGATCATCAGTCTCGACTGCAGAGTTCAACCCTGTGGAATACAAAAGACTCAGGTAGTTGATACTTGAATGGACACTCCATTCTTCAGCAGCCCAGAACCAGGAGATGATTTCCCCGACACCGCTGTGAATTGAGGAATTAACGCAGCCTCTGTAATGAGGGGAGCAACTCTATTTCCTCTCTGATGGGGATCTGTGATAAAAACCAGGGACACCTGGGGGTCTCAGTTGGTTGAGCACCTGACTCTTGATTTGGGCTCAGGTCGTGATCTCAGTATGGTAGGATCAAGCCCAGACGGGGCTCTGCACTGGGCGTGGAGCCAGCTTAAGAGTCCCTCTCTCCCTCGCCCTCTGCCTCTGCCCTTCCCTCCACTCTCTCTCTTTAAAAACAAACAAACAAACAACAACAACAAAAAATAAAAATTAAAAAAAAAAACAACCCAGAAGCAAAACAAGGACTATGAAAAGCCCGCAAAAAGCCCTATGCAAATGCTATCAGAGCACTAATAAAATTAAGAGCTACCATCAGTTTAGCCAGGCATTGCCCCAACACAATGGACTGAGCATTATAACCCACACAGCAGCCCTGTATCACAGGACTCCTTCTTATCTCCATTCCACATATGAGGAGAGCAGGACACTGAACAGTTAGGGAATCTGTCCAAGCTCACACAGCTGATAAGACAGCATTAGGAGTCTGGATCCCAACCCGGCTCTGGCCGCAGACCCCATGCTCTGAACCACTGTGTATACTACCTTTCTATGAGTGGCTTTCTACAAGCATATATTTTTAAAATGAAAGTCATATTGTCAATGTTTCCCAAACCCCAAGGGAGAACACATGCCTGGTTTTTAGTGATTTTCTTAATTTCTAGATTTGTTGGAATAAAAATTAGTTTACTTAATTTTTTTAAAACTATAAAAACCAAGTTCAGTTATATGATTAAAGAATCACCTTAACTTAAAAAGAATGAAGTCACATGAAAAGCTAGAATATTTCATTGCCAGAGTCACAATGAAGGCATAAATTATAAATTAAAATGTATGTCAGCAACATAGTCCTACGTTTTATTCAGGGATGACTTCCCTCCCTTTTTTAAAAAACAAAAAACAAAACACAAAACACAGTCAAGCATGTTATCAGCGGGCAGGTCTAAGTTTAAATCCCCTCAATGCATTTGTACCCTTTTCCATTATAGTCCATTAAGTGTTCGCCTCTTGGTTTCCATCATTTACTTTGCTCTTGGTTGGGTCACTTAATGGCTCTGATCCTTAGCACCTGCAGGGTTACGGAATGGCTTTGAGATAAACGGTGTGAAGGGCTTCGGTGGTACCTGTGATAAATCGCAGTTATTATCACTGCTGCCGTTTTCATGATTAATAATGCTTCTCTCTAGAGGACATGCTGGCTGTGTCTGCCCAGTCTGTCTCCCTCCTTACTTCTCCTGGTATTTGTGCCTCCCCCTCCCTTCCTCTGAGGGATTCTTCCTAGTTCCCTGGCGTCTGGAGGGCTGTCAGTCACAGTGCTCACCCATGCTGGCTACAAGGGTGGGCTAGGACTCACAGTGGTCCACTCAGAACTTACCTGGAATTTCTGGATTGGAGGTGAGGCAAAGTTCTTCTTTTACTTTGAATTAAAAGCTCTAAGAATGTAACCCCAGAGCTGCCTAATGTCACATTTGTGTGGCACACCTGTAGAGGCGCCAGAAGGAATCTGAAGCCAATTCACGGATGGCTGAGCGAAGGAAAAACATACCTGGGTACAGCTTGACCCCTCCCCTTCCAGGTACGGTAATTACTAATGCTCCATTTACATTCGGTTTTCAGACATCTGCAATTGAAAAACTTCTGACCGAATAGGTTATTCCTTCATTGCATTTATTCTTTCATGCATTTATTCATCAGCTGGTTAGTGGATGTCTACCACATGTTGGATTTAAGTGGAAAATTATATATCTGGTTCTTGAGATATATAGATCTATATTTGCTTCTTGATATCTCTAAGAAACTGAGTAGCTGGACAGGTTTCAGAGGAAAATTACAATTCTGAGTCTGTTTGAATTTTTGGAAGGTCTTAAGCATGAGAGATGGTTTATGGCTTTCTGAAGCAGGGCTTGGGTTTTAGCTTGGCTAAAAGTAGGACACTGAGAGCCAGGCTACCATATCCCTCATTTTGTAAAAATCTGAGTCCAAAAGTGATTTTTATTGTTTTCGAGAATACAGAAAGTCCAGAAAATTACAAATAAGAGAATAAAAATCATCCATAGACCAAACACCAGGAAGTAACTTCTGTGACTATATCAGTATATCTATTTCTAGTAAGACCTTATTTTGTGAGTAAATTCATGGGTCTGTATATTGGAATTACTTTGATCCTTCAAAGATACTCTATTTTCTGGTCCTCTTCTGTCACAACTAAATTAGATGGCTCTTTAGGATATAATAAACGATCTTCAACTGGACAATCAGAGCAGCATTTAGCTGTGCCTTCTCACCAAGGGCACCAGTTCTGCCTACCTGACAAGTGTCCACAGCCAACCGGTCACGTTCAGTAGGAGATAATCAGAAACTCTGCTTGCAGCTGCCGCTTAAGCAGTTAAGCATGAGCTAGACGACACGTGTGAGAAACTGGCCATCCTATTAGGCCAAAGAGGAGGCAGTGGAAACCTAAAACAGCTAAGTTCTGAGGCTCAGTAAATCTCTAGCCTCTTCTTCCCACATACAAAGGACACCCACTGATCCACTAGTTTGCTCATAAATGAGTCCCATCAGAAACTGATCTGTTACATCTCTCATAGAACTGAAGGTCGCCCAGTCCTGTCTCGACATTTTGCTAAACTCCACGACTCAGGAGGGCCATGTCCAGAAGGATACAAGATTTTATCCCTGTAGGTGGTTTAGGAACTATTCCTGTGATCTTGTTTATAATATTCATTTCCTTCAAGAAATTATGGCTAAAGTTCTGTCTGATTTATCACAAATTCTGAAGCGATGATATCTTAATTATTGGTTCTGAACCTCTTAGTTCTTATTTTTCACACTAAAGAAATCTTGTCATAAAGTGGCTCTGGTAATGGTGAAATATCTTGTTTCAGACTAACTGTCCTACCAACTACAATTATATATTCTGGACAAAATGTAAAGATCGCCTGTTCAAAGTCACTGGAGAAAGTCCAAAAGGAGGCAGAATTGAGAAGTTATCCAACACTTAAAAGAAGCAATGATAATGGGTAAGACCCACATTATTCAGTTTTTCCCTGGATGGGGGCAAGGGGCACACCCCAATCCAGGGCATGGAGGATGATCTCCATTAGAGAGCCCTAATCCTAGTAGCCTCCGTATTTGTGGACTACCACAGTAGCTGGAAATCGAGAGAACAAATCTCAAAAAGGAGGGAATCAGAGTAATAGGAGCCCCTAAATCTGTGTATTAACTTCCCTTAAATTCTTGGTTAACCTCTGAACTGTATTTGTGCAGGATAAGAGTCTAGGAAACTCAGAAGAAAAATGATAGCTGGAAAAGCTAAAAGACCTCTACGTTGGTTTCAGTGGCCACTCACCATAGGGAACACGGAGTTTAGACTTCAAGACCCACCCAATCAGAAGCATTTGGTAAATGTTCCAGGCTTCCATTAAAGCTCCACAAGGGACATGCATTAGGAGTAAAGACTTACTCTAAACCTCGAAAATAGGCTAAATCAAAGAAGCCAGATGCAAAGAACTGCATACTATATGATTCATTTATTGCATGGTTAGAGAAAATAAATTTATAGAGACAGAAAGCAGATCAGTGGTTGCCTAGGGCTGAGGTGGCTGTGGGATTAACTGTAAACAGGCATAAGGCAGCTTTTTGAAGTAATGGAAACGTTCTAAAACTGGATTGTGGATAAATGTCATATATGTATGTGTGTGTATATATATACATGTGTACATGTGTACATATGTGTGTATGTGTGTGTGTGTGTATATATATGTGTACATACGTGTGTATGTGTGTGTGTGTATATATATGTGTGTGTACATATGTGTGTATGTGTGTGTATATATATATGTGTGTACATATGTGTGTATGTGTGTGTGTGTATATATATATGTGTACATATGTGTGTATGTGTGTGTGTGTGTATATATATATATGTGTGTGTACATATGTGTGTGTGTGTGTGTGTGTGTGTGTGTATATATATATATATATATATATATATATATATATGAATTATGCACCTTTAAAAGGAAGGAAATTCTGACATGTGCTACAACATAGATGAACCTTGAGGACATTATGTTAAGTGAAATAAGCCAATCACAAAAGGACAGATACTGTATGGTTCCATTTACATGAGGTTAACTAAAGTCATCAAATTCACAGAGACAAAAAGTAAAATGATGGTTTTCTGGGCCTGGAAGGAGAGAGGAATGGGGAATTACTATTTGACAGGTATAGAATTTCAGTTTTGCAAAATATAAAGGGGTTCTGAAGATGGATGGTGGAAATAATTGCCCAATAATGTGAATGTACTCCATGCCACTGAACTGTACACTTAAAAATGGCTAACATGGTAAATTTTATGTTATGTGTATTTTTAGCACAACTTTTAAAAATTGGATTGTGGTTATAGTTGTACAACTCTATTAATTTATGAAAGATCATTAAATTATGCATTTACAATAGATTAATTTTATGGTATGTAAATTATACTTCAATTAAGCTAAATAGACCCTGAAGAAAAAAGTCTTTATCCTCAGACTAAGAGCTTTTCCTTGGGACTAATGACAAAACTAAAATAAACCTACTCTAAGAAAGTCTAAAACCAAGATTTCTCACCTCGAGGGGATCTTCCAATAATACAACTACTTGTTCGAAGAAAATCACGGTCTTCGGAGAAAGATAACAGAATTCAGGTTGTGTATAATGTAGGATCAGAATACCACACACAATTAAAAATCACTAAATGTGGCTCATAATCAAGAGAAAAATTAGTCAATAGAAACAGGCTAATAGATGGTGTAGATGTTGGAATTAGCAGAAAGAGATTTTGAAATAACTAAAATATTTAAAGCATCTATAGGAAATGATTAGAAGGAGAGGTGAGGAGCTAGGGAATGTTAGGAGATATATGGAATTTGTAGAAAATTTGAGAAAGGAAGGTACTAAATGGAAATATTAGAACTAAAAAATACAATATTTGGAATGAAACATTCATTGGATGGCATTAAAAGATGTTTGGCCATAACAGGAAAAAGGATTGAAGATTGGTCAATAAAGTCATCCAAACTGAGGCACAGAAAAAGAAAAGACTTTAACAAAATAAGCAGAACCCGAATTACCTGTGAAATAATATCAAGCAGTCTAATACACATGTAATGGGAGTCCCAGAAGGAAAGGAGAAGAAGAATCGGGCAGAAAATTATATTTGAAGAAATAAGGACCAAAAAATTCGAAATTTGACCTAAATCAGCAACCCACCGGTCCAGGATTCTCAGTGAAAGCCAAGCAGGATAAAAACAAAGTCACACCGGGAAATATCAAAAGGAAACTTAAAAACAAACGATGAAAAGAGAATTTTAAAAGCAACCACAGTTTAAAAAGATTCGTCCCATAAAGGTAACAACAATAATTAGGGTTTACTTCCCATCAGAAAAAGTAGAATCCAGAAGACAATGGAACCACATCTTTAAAATGCTAAAAGGAAAAAAATCAAAACAAAACAAAAAAAAAAACCAACCCTCTCAATCAAGCATTCCATATCTGGCAAAAACGTGTTCTGAAGGGCAAGTGAAATAACCTACCTTCAAATAAAAAGTTGACGAATGTGCTGTCAGCAGATCTCCGCTACAGGAAATGACAATGACAATTCCTCTGGCTGAAGGAAAATGGTACTAGATATAATTTGGATCTATCATTAGAAGGAAGAGCACTGGCAATGGTAAATATCTTTAAAAAAGAATAGACTTTTTAAAAATTTCTTTTCTTACATTCTTTAAATGTCAATTCACAGTTTAAAGGAAAAGTGACAATAATGTATTGTGATTTATTTCCTATCAAGGGGTTGAAAATATGAAAATAGTACAGAAGGTGAAAAACAGTGTTAATGCAGTTACACTATTGGGAGATTGTTACATCATATGAAAAGTGATATGTTTATTCAAATTACAATGCGACAGTTAAGGATACATACTATTATCCCAAAAGAATTCTTTACCATGAATTAGCTACTACTCCAATTTAATAATATTTCCATTAAAACTAAGAAGCATCATGTGAAAGTTACTTTAAACGTTACTTTTAAAAGTCACTGGAAAAACTGTCAAGTTATTTTCTTTTTCTTTCTTTCTTTCTTTCTTTCTTTCTTTCTTTCTTTCTTTCTTTCTTTCTTTCTTTCTTAAAACTCACTGGAAAACACCGTAAAGTTATTATAGGATGTAAATATTTCTAATAGAAAAATAAGACTTTTCTCTATTCAAATATTTTCTAAGTCATTCTCTCTCTTATAGACTCAGAGAAGGTTCAGAATAAATCAGGGTGATGTATTTGATGAAAAGATTTAGACAAAAATACCACAAGCTTTCAAATTTTATTATAATTTTTTCCTCATCGCAAGCCTTATAATGCAGGGTAAATTTAAAATATCACTATTTTAAAATTCAGTATGCAGGTTTGGACTAGACAGCAAAACTCGCCACAGAGAAACTACCCAGAGAAACTCGTCATATTTTGTGCCTTTATAATAATAAAAATAGCAAGTAATTATCGAATGTTCATCATAGGTGCCAAGGATAAGAGTTAAGTACAGAGTTGATGACTGCCCTTACCTTCAAGAAACTCTTAATCTAAAATAACACATAAACAATACAAACATAATACATAAAACACACAAATATCTAGAATTCAAGACAGAATGCAAAAAAAAAAAAAAGTACAATGAGAAAATTGTCAAGTTTAATGGAGAACGAGATCATCTTTAGTTGCAGCGATTAGGAAAACCTTCAGAGCATTTGCAATGGCCCTCGAAGGATGAGTAGGATTTTCTTGGTGAAGAGTGTGGAGCTAGAACAATATGCACAGAGGCACAAAACTGGGCAACTATGAAGTGTGTGAGTGACGATCCAGTTACTCGGTTCATCTCGGTTACCAGGGACTCACACAGGAGTCATCAGAAATAACTTGCACAAGCAAATTGGGACATCTTCTGAAGGGATATGCAGGTCACCCCAAGAATTCAGAACTTTATTCTCTGGGTTATAGGAAGTCATTTCCACATGCCCAGGGGCTGGTACAATCAAACCATATTCTTGGGGAAGATAGATATGGCTGATGAGCTACAGACAAGAGAGAATACAGAGTCCCATAAATATGTCCTGCTTCCCTGAAGGATCACAGCATGCCAGGGACTCAACTTGGATCAAGCTGGAACAGAAGCCAGACCTAAAGTCTAAGAAGATGTTGCCACGGGACTCCCAAATCACCTAACGTCACACACGGAATGCCTCCAGAGTCCCAGCTCCACGTGGGGCACTGTATAGCATATAAAGCCGAGTGGCATCCGACTACCAAAGAGCAAATTAAAACACATTCACAAATCACCAAAACACAAGCTAGAACAAAACAGATGCTATGTAGAAGTTTCTCCATCCTTCAGGACATGAGCAACTACGGCTGAACTGGGCAGACAGGGAGCAGCTGGAAATTGAAAGTAGATATGTCTACTGGGATAGACAGAAAAGACGGATTCAGCTTCAGGTGGAAGGGGAAGTCCAGCTGGGTAAGCAGAACATGGAGTCTGGAAAGCACAGCCATCAACTATAGGAAGAAACCCAGATAGGCCATCTCACCACAGGGGGATGCAACACCCATTTATTTAATTCATAAGCATATCTATGGGTTCTTTAAAAATTCAAAGTGTCGTTACCAGGGGTATGTTTGGGATAAGAAGTACACTATGAAATTCCCCATTTCATGACCCTAGTAGTCTGAGTTGAAGTATCAGTCTTGAGATTATAGCCCACCCTGTTTTGATCTAATCATACACCTTGGTGCTAGAGCTCAAGGTGAACAACACTTGGCTTCTTCTTTTTCAAATATGTCTGGGAAATAATTTTGTCAACAGCATGATAACATAGAAATGTGGTGTACTGCACTTCTGATTCTCTGATGAGTGAGATATCACAGAAAGAGAAAAAGTGCATTTTGGTACCATGAGCAAATCCCAAGAATATAAATTAGTATTCATCTGAATTCAGATGACTTGATTCTCTACAGTACTTGAAGACCTCTTTGCAAAAAATAAATTAAAGTTTTCAACTTTGACAGAGAACTACTTTCAACTACAAGATTTTTTGTAGGCTGAAGAACTAAAATTATCATTTGGATTTATATAACGGCATTTCTGGGTAATGCAGTAGGACCTAAATCTAGCTACCTTAAGGAAAAAAGGCAATTTAGTGGAAAGATTGAGGGCTCACAGAACCACAGCAAGGCTGGAGAATCAGGTCTGGAAAACAGGGTACCCAGGGCTCCTGTGCGGCATCAGGGATCCCAGTTCAGGTTGTGGAGCCCCATTCTTCCAGCCTCAGGCCACCACCACTGCTACTCAGATGAATGATCTGATTCCATTTCTAGATTCTTGGAGCATTTTCTCAAGGTTGAAAGTTCCAGAAGGAGTCCCTACCTGGTCAAACGAGTCCCATGCAGTTCCATAGTAGTAAGATGCAGGGACGGGTAAGAACCTGACTCCTTCGGCTTCCAAAAGGGAAGGTAGTCTCCAGCTAGACTACATACAATGGGAGTCTTCCCAAAATGGAGAGTGCGGTGCAAACAGGAAGGAGTATTAAAGTTTGAACAGTGAAAAAATGACAAGTGTTCATTACAGTCTCTCCATTTGGGTCCACAGACTTTTTCCTGCCTAACATAAACGTAATAGATCTAAGAACACTCTCCCTGCTTCCCAAAGGGAAATGTCTAAATTAAGTAGTATCCAGTATCCAGTATCTTCTGTTGATGTATGTTTTCCATATTTGCAACATGTGACTTAAAAAAAGAATTCATCCTAAAAGTAGGTGAAAGAGAGAGGAGAAAGAAGAGTTATCAGTTAAGATATGCATGTACGCGTGAGAGAGTAGAAAGTCAAATGTAACTGATATTCTAGTCCTAATTTCTGCAAATAATCATGAAGTTGTTGCTGATATTCAACATTCAACATTATCAGAAGCAACTACCCATTGATTTTTGGCTTTCCTTCTCTTTGGCACAGTCCATCTTCTCTTTGGCACATTCCATATTCCCTTTGCTTCAGTCAGCACGGGTGGTTGCTGTTCTTTGCTTTATTGAGTTCTCCATAACTTATTAGCTGAGGAACTGAGCCCTTAGAGGTACTGTATGTAGGAGGTTGCATTATGAGGGACATGGTGGAATGAGGAGGCTCCCAGAGATCACATGGGTTTGATTCATGCTCTTCCCTGGCACCATTGAGAACAAAACTGTGTTTTTCTTTGACAGCTAAGGCCTATTTCTCAATTCTACAACACAGTAATCCCTTTTGATCCTGATAGTCCTTGGGCCTGATGAGCCCATGGCACACGGGCATGGACAGTCCTAGGGCACATGACAGTGTGGCACCCAATTCACTAACATCGTTGTTGTATCCAAGCTGGAAGCATTCCCACCTTTAAGCTAAAGTATTTGAACCAGCTAAACCCAGCATGCAGGGATAAGACATTTTCAAAAAATTTGCAAGCAGATTATTAGGAGTAATTATCCTTTAGTTCACAGACCCTAGTATCGATAATCTATATAAAAAAATCTCTTTGGGTCAGACCATTCATATTATGATGCTGACCCTACTGACCATTATGGAAATAATGCCTATTTTGTCTCTGATAGTTAAGTGCAGTTACATGGTCTCTGCCACCTCTGGGTCCTCCAGTCGATCGTGAAATTAGGTAGCCCATTTCTACTGTGTGGTCTCCTACCAGAATCTCCAGTTTTCAGAAAAGAGCCCATTCCAGAAATGGTGTTTCCTTTATCAATGTATGTCTGAAGACCTTGTTGAAAGCAATAGATTGTTAAGACAATTTATGATGTAGTTGGATAAAATGCTCCCAAGGGATCACTCCATATTCCCCATGTATAAAGTTACACTTTCTTTTATTCTATGCCAAGAAATGTTTTCATCAGGCCCAATATTCCATGGGCTAGAGTTGAAACCAGGTTTGGATTAATTAGCCAAATTATTGGAATCACATATGGCTACTCAGGCTTGCTCTGAATGCAAAAATACCTGGTAAGCGCATCCATCTTTAAAAATTCAGTCAAATATATCATTGTATTCCCCCTGATTTGTCAAGCACCATCATCCCCCCACACACTCCACAGATTATTTTCCTATAACATTAGCAAAGCCCTGGAATTCTTATGGTATATAAACCTTCTCATCAAAGTAGTGATTTTGTAATTTGTGCTCAAGTCATGTTGAGATTTAACTCCAATTATTTCTCTGCAAAGCGAAGTGTTAGGGCAGGTAGGGAGTTTAGAGAATAGGTATCTTCCTTCAAGAACTGTTCCCTCAAGCAACAAAAAAAAGTAGTTTTGAAGCAAGAGAAGAACAATCTCATCACTGCAGGAAGGGGAGATTGTGCCCTTGGGAAACAGAAACTCCACAGAGCATAGGGTGAGGATTTGGGTTCTTCAGATGTGAGTCCTCCCATGGACCAAACCGCACTGTCCAAGGGCATTTGATGGATGACCACATTTTCATGGAAATGACGTACACAGCGAAACATTTATTGAATTGATGTAATTTGGCATCTTTTAGGATAAAAGATCTGCTTCTGAATTTTGACTATTACAGCTTTATAGCAGCAAGGTAATAAATTCTTTCATCGTGGTTAGAAACATCCCTACATTTCTTTCCATGGCTTAAAATGAGAATTTAGAGACTTTGCGTTTATCACTCTCCGACTTTAAGCCATCCGCTGTTATCAGAAGCAACTACCCATCAATTTTTTCATATCTGTCATTCTGTTTTTATGGTGGTGACACATGGTCTGCCAGAACCTTCTCCTCATTGGATCCTGGACACAGATGTCCACAAGCAATCATTCCGTTCACTATCTTATCATTGCAAGCCATGGGCTACTAGATTACCAGCCCAGACAAATAATAGGACATTTAGTTCCCTCCACACTATCTCAGATTGAGATTGTCTCCAATTTCCCACATTTCCTTAAAGGTCTATAACTTAAAACTCCACCTTCTGATACAAATTTCTGAATAGTCTGGTTAAGAGATGGGTGGATTCAAATCCTAGCTCTGCTATATATTAGCCCATTTGAGCAAGCTCTCTGCATTCAACTGCCGTCCTTTGGAAACCAGGAGAACAACACCTACCTCAATGGTCATCATGAGAATGAGGGAGTTAAGACATGTAAACACTAAGAACAGTGCTTGGCATTGTGAATGTGCTCAATAATTGTTAGCTTATCGATATAAAAATAATGGTGATTAATATTACTATCATTTATTATCAGCCAAAATTCTTTTTTTTTTAAGATTTTATTTATTTATTCGACAGAGATAGAGACAGCCAGAGAGAGAGGGAACACAAGCAGGGGGAGTGGGAGAGGAAGAAGCAGGCTCATAGCAGAAGAGCCTGATGTGGGGCTCGATCCCATAACGCTGGGATCACGCCGTGAGCCGAAGGCAGACGCTTAACCGCTGTGCTACCCAGGCGCCCCTCAGCCAAAATTCTTGTACATAAGTGAAAGAAACAAAATCTGGACATCTCGAGCAAACTAAGAGAAATTACTGGAATATCTGGCATTGTAGAATGGATGGGATGTAGAAGGACCAGGCCTGAGAAGCATGAAGGGACAGGAGAGGTCCTGAGGGCTAGGCCACTACAGTCAAAGGACAGACAGGGCAGCAGGACATCTGGTCCACACACAACTACTGCTCCTGCAAAAGACAGACTCCAACCAGCTCTAGGTCCTTCTGTCAAGACTGAAGTTGCAAAGCACTCATAGGCTAAACCTATGTCACGTGCTTCTGGGCACTAACTGCCACCAAGACTACATAATGGGAGTTTCCCCAAATGGTAGTTGGGGTGCTTTTAGGAAAGATGAGTTAGATATTGCAAAGCCAAAGAAGTGTTGACGTCATTAGGTAGAATTAGTGTCACACAGTGCAAATGATCAGCAATCCATGGGTTCGACTACATGGGACCAACACGAAGTTTCCTCTGATTTGAGTCTGAAATGCATGTGTCAAAGAAAGGAGGTTTTCAGCTTTTCTGAATATTTGAAGTATCAAGTCATTCCATCTACACCAGGAAACTTTCTCAAAGAGATATTTCAACTCCACCTGACATCTTCTCCTCCTCTCCAGACTTGCTCCATTTTCCAGGTCAGGATCCCAGCTTCTTCTCACCAGCTCTGGCAGAGGGAGGGACCCCTGAGAAACAGAAAGGTCAAAGATGCCTTCAGGGAGAGGGGTAGGTAGTCTTAGCTCATCTTTGAAGAATGGGTCATTTTGTATAAGAAGGAAAAGATACCACTGGCCTAGCCACTAAAATGAGGATGAGCAAGGCCAGGCCAGCAGGACTTGCCTTGTCTTTCTGGAAGTTTCATCATGAGAATAATCAGAGAGGAAGACTGAATGGAAGGCTAAGTCAAGCATTTGTAGGCCCTTAGTTGACAAGCTAAGATTCGAAATTTAACCTATGCATGAACTTAAAAGAAAAAAAAAGGTGGATCAGACTCACAGCCTTGGTGACAGCAGTGTTTTAAACTGAAGCTTAATCTGACATTCCTGCACCATGGGTTAGAGAAGGAAGAGCCAGAGGGAAGGAAAACAGCGAGGATTGCAATAGTCCATCCCATCCCACTCCCTTCTTGGGTTTTGATGGAAGTCATTCTGGAAGAAACTTAGGGTGTTTGCAACAAAGAAAACTAGAGTTTTTATTATAAAGTCAAAGAGCAGCGAAAGCCCACAGAAAGCATGAGGTGTGATTTGGGTTAATGAGCCAGACTGACATAACAAGGGCAAGGCCAGTTTCAAGAATGCTGGTGGCAGTGCTGCAACAGGGTGAAGGTTCGCCTCTTGAGAAATTATCTATCTTGTGTTCAACTCTTAGAATTATTGCTCCCCATTCCCACATACCCACATCTTACAGTGGAATCAGTCCTTTGAGTCCTTGACAGGGGGAACATTCCCAGCCCTTTGTGGGGCTTCAGAATGCACTAGAGAATTATCAGGAGAGGTATTATGCCAAGAAGGCGACTCTTAAATCAACCGTTGTTTTCATATCCCAGCTCTACCCGGCATTAAACTGGACTACCAGAAAGGGGAGGGAATAGATGGAAGTGGGGTGTGGCCCAGTCATAGTGACCGTGCTGGTTTCCAGGGTAGGTGCCAGGACCCAGGCTTTCAGGCCCCATACAAGCATTTCATTTTAGAGTCAGCCACTCCCAGCAGGCCAAAAATGAGTAAAACTTGGGTCCCTGCCTAAGGGTGACCACACTGTCCCTGTTTGCTGCTGAGGAGTTTCCAGGAGTCAGAACTTTCAGTGTAAAACTGAGAGAATCCTGGGCAAATGAGGGCCAGTTGGTCACTCTAGTCTTAGGAGCCTGGTCACAGACAGAAGGGAGCTTCCGCCAGAGATGCCTGTTTTTCAAATGCAGTAAAGTGATGGCAGCCCCCTGGTGGACAATGAAGAACTATCCCCCTCTCCCTGCACCGCATGAGCTCTGGAGGGTCTTACAGGATATAGGGCAAGGACAGGAGCCTGACGTTTGATTTACATTTGACTTTTTTGCTAACCTTGGCAGGAGGAAACTTGCAGTCAAGTTAGAAAGACAAGAAAAATGATGGTGTGGAGCAGTTCCTGTCTCTTCAGATAATATTAACAACTCTTTCCTGAGCATTTTGTATGTGTTAGGCACAATGCTAAGTATTTGTGCACATTACGTCAATCAATTCTCACAACAGTAGCATGGGCTGAGTACCATAAACATTCCAGTTTATAGTTGAATCAACAGAGGCTCAGAAAGGCTAAGTAACTTGCTTAAGTCCACAGGGCCAGATGCAAGTGAGGGAGCCTGATGGATTTTTAGTCTATACTCTTAATTATTCACTCAACTCTAATGTCTTACTTATGGATTAAGGTCAGTGTTGACAGGTCTAAAATTTGTGGAAAATACACACAAGAGTTTTTTCTCCTCTACACCTAATGATATTCATAACCTACCCTGTTTATTATTATTTAATGACTGGGAAAGTTTCTGTGGTCTTATAGAATAATCCTTGACTTCGTGGAGGGGGATTCACTTCCTGGGGCTTCTTATCCATGACTTAAAGTTCTTCCCCCTTCTCTGAAGATTTAATGTCAACACAGAAAGAATGACAATTCAGGGCAAGGTAAGGACAATTTCAGTTACATTTTAAAGTATCTTTTTTTTTTTTTTTAACCATTGTATCACCTTCCTAACAGGACTGATGACTTCATCCAAAACCATAGCATCTAAATCTCTCTTCTCCTCTTTGCAGTCACTCAGCTTCTTCACAAAAAAAGCCATACTCGGAGAAAGCTACATCCCTTGCATTTTGTACACAGCCCAACTGCAATCTCTTTGAGGACAGAACTATATCTCATTAGCTCTTAACTACCAACATGAGATTGATTGGCTTATCAATTCTAAAGGCCATATACATTTTATGGAAATAATCTTCTCTGGAATGGAGAACTTAGAATGGAAATCCTTGGAGTTCTACAGTGTTCTCAGCTTACTGGTGCTTTTTTAGAGAACATAGACCAAATAAGAACTTCACAAGTCACAGCCTCAATTTTGACGGAGTAATGGCTCTAGAACACAGTAAGTTACAGTGTCACGGGAGAGGCATTCAGAAGCAAATATATTAACTATCCCAGAGTCTCTGACTTTTTTCCTGTCATCGAGTCCTAGAAAGTGAACAAGCTTTGAAGTTTTGGAGCCCCTGAGAATGGGTCTCATCGAGAGCACAGTGTAGGCACTCTCCACACAAATGGGGCTAAAAAGTCATAGTCACAGGCCAAACAGCAGCAGCACAGAAACCAGAGATAGCTGCCTAAATTACCATGACAAGGACTGGTTTATGAGGAGCCATGAAGATGCAATACTCACAGCTCCTCCCAAAGAATCTGCTGAGGGGAGCATAGTTGACTGGCTGCCTCCAGCTGATGCCCCTTTGGGTCCCCCACTGCCTTCCCACCCAGGCCACACTTCCCCCAGTATGGTCCCAGCCAATGACTGAACATGGTGGGGGTGCTAATGCCAACCCAGTCCTGTACAACGTAAGACTCTCCCAAAGGCCAGCCCTTGCTCAGAGACTCCCCATCAGCCTGACTCCAACTTTTCAAGATCTGCAGTCCAGCTTCCTGCCTGATTCTCCTTCCTCTCTCCTGTCACAAGTATGACAGCAGAACTGACCAGAAGAAATATAAACTGAGCGAGCCACATAGGTAATCTCAAATTTTCAAGGAACCACATTACAAAAGGAAAAAGAAACAGATGGAATAAATTGTAATTATAAACATATATATATATATAGAATGATAGCTTTGGGGTGCCTGGGTGGCTCAGTCAGTTAAGCACCTGCCTTCGGCTTAGGTCATGATCCCAAGGTCCTGGAACTGAGCACTGTGTCAGGCTCCCTGCTCCTTGGGGAGCCTGCTTCGCCCTCTCCCTCTGCCTGCCGCTCCCCCTGCTTGTACTCTCTGTGTCGAATAAATAAATAAAATCTTTAAAAGATTTTTTAAAAAGAATATCTTTTATTTATCCCAAAATATTATTTCAACATAGTGTCAAATTTTCAGAGTCATTAAGGAGGTACTTTACATTCTCATATGTGTGGTGGGTTTTTGTTCTTCTGTTTGGGCAGTAAGTTTTAGAACTCCAGGGAGTGTTTTCTACATCTCAGTTCAACCTACCCACGCAACCTACGTTTCGAATGTTCCATAGTCCCATGTGGCTAGTGGACATCCTGTCAGCCAGTGCAGCTCCCAAGGCTCTTCCTGCCTCCCCTGCTGCTTTATCTTTTATAGCCACTCTCCTTCAAAACCCTCCACGTGAGCGACTGCTTCTTAGAGGACCTGAACTGACCCGGTCTGCCTCATTGTCCCTGGTCCAAATACTGTCATCAGATGCAGATTCTTAAAAAACCGTTGTCATTATATTACTCTCCTGCTTAAGAGTCTTCAGTGGCCGCCCTTTATTCCAGGGAAAAGCTCTCCTTCTGGTTCCCAGCGGCCTCCACAGCATCATGACCTCCCACACAGTCTGCTGGGAGCACTCCCAGACCCACCCCTTCCAGCCCGCAAGGTCTCTTTCACGCCTTCAATCGTGCATGCTGTTCCCATTTCCTAAAATGCTATTTCTTCCCATTGAACTTATTTGAGGCTACTTTTTAAAGAATCAATACTGGTATTGCCTATCTATACATGTAATATTTAAAAATTTTATCTTGGGGTGACCGGGTGGTTTAGTCGGTTAAACATCTGATTCTTGAGGTGGGCTCAGATCAGGATCTCGGCGTCCTGGGATCGAGCCCCGAGTTGGTCTCCATGTCCCTCTCCCTCTGCTCCTCTCCCCCGCTCATGCACGCTCTCTCTCTCCCTCTCTTAAATAAATAAATAAAATCTTTAAAAATTATATCTGGCTACTGATGTGGGAAACAAAGGCAGAAGAAAAATTACTAAATTTCCTTACTATCTACAGCCCATTGACAAGTCCTTGAAACAGGCAGAGTGACATTCCTCTAGGGACTCAACTGCTTCTATGTTAATACTTCGCTAAGGGCAAAAGGCAATCTTAGCCCAACCCCAGGGTCCTGTAAGTCTACTTTAACCTATAATAATTCCTTTGGAAACTTCCTTTATCTCTATCTCCCAAGATACATGTTGGCAATCATCCCGCAAGCCTATGACCCACTGATATACATCTGAAGGGTCTCCAGACTCAGGTTTTATTAGACAGGAATAAATGACCTTTTCCCAAGAACAGCCAGCCCCCTCAAGGTCCTGGAAACCTTGCTTCCAAAATTCCTTAGAGACCTATGCTATCCCTAACCCCCTGCCAAATTGAAAGTATATAATGGGCCACTCCCCATGACCCCAGCGCAGCTCTTTCTGCTCACGGGTCTTTAATAAAACCACCTTCTTGCACCAAAAATGTCTCAAGAATTCTTTCTTGGCATCGGCTTCGAACCCTAATGTCTTTCCTACATCAGATACTATTGGCGTTTTCATTTATGAAGTAATTCGTGTAATTTTCAGAAGACAAACTAATATTCATTTGGCCAGTGTGTACTTAAACCAGGATATATGTATTCAATAGATGATAAACACTGTGGCAACACACAAAGAAGTAGCATCTATAACTCCTGTTCTCAAGGTGTGCTGGTTATTTTTATGTGTCAGCAGGCTGGGTTATGGTGCCCAGTTGTTTGGTCACATGCTAGTTTAGATGTTGCTCTGAAGGTGTTTTTTAGGTGTGACTGACATTTACAATTAATTGACCTTACATAAAGCAGATCACCTTCCAGAATGTGAATGGGCCTCTTGCAATCAGCTGAAGGCTTCCAGAACAGACTGAGGTTTCTGGAAGAAGGAATTTTGCTTTAAGACTGCAGCACAAAAATTCCACCTGCGTTTCCAGCCTATTTTGGTTTGTCCCTCAAATTTCAGACTCAAGACAACATCAACTCTTACCTGAATGTCCAGCCTGCCCTACAGATTCCGGACTTGCCAACCCCCACAGTTCCATGAGCCAATTCCTTAAAATAAATCTCTGTCCTGTTTGTATAGACGTAAACCTATTAGTTCTGTTTCTCTGGAAAGCCCTAATACACAAGGGTTTTTCTTTCTGTTGTGGAGAGGAAAATTTGGAAAGTTAAATGACAGCCCAAGACAGCACTATGTTGCCAAAATAAAACATTAAATTGCAACTGTCAAATCTATGCTACAGACCTCCCCGTGCTCAGGTGTTCAGAAGAAAGATAAATCACAATGGACTAGTGATCTCAGTGAAAGCCCAATCACTCAAGTGCTTTGGTATTTAGATTTGAAACTATTTAAAATTATAAAACTAATTTGTTAACATTCCAAACCCACCTTTTTAAAAAGCACATTCCACCTTTGGTCTGTCTGGCCTTTGATAAAGTATGTTTCTGCTGAGATAGAAGAGAATAGAAAGCATGACCTAGTTAAGCTCAGGCAAAACTAATCTTGCAAATTGATCAAAAAACTGCTTCGCAAAAATTCCCTTGTTAAAGTGTCTTGGGAATAGCTTAGTAAGAATTTAAAAGATCCCAATCTAAATTAGGACAGAAGACTGTGGTTTTCCAACATGATACGCACACACAAAGCCTGTGTCATTTGCTTCATTAGAGAGGCAATTTCATTTTAACATGACATTTTTTAAAAAGCTATGTTGTTTCATCCTCCCTGTGTCACCCTACTTTTCTGCCACACCTACACTCTCTCATGCAAATTTCTAAATTCGGCAAACTCAGTTTTTACACTGTGGCTGACATTGTCAAGTTGTGGTCCTTCAATCCTGATTAATTAATAGGATACACAACCCAGAAAAGATTAATAATAAAGCAAACTGTTTTTTAAATAAAAAGGCTCTGATAAAGGACTGTTCTTCAAAATATACAAGGAACTCTTAAAACTCAACAATAAGAAAACTAGCAATCCAATTTACAATTGGGCAAAAAAGCTGAACAGACACTTCACCAAAAACCATAGGTAGTAAATAAGCACATGAAAGCACGTTCCACCTTGAATTTCATCAGGGAAATGCAAATTTAGAAAGTAACACCTATTTGAAAATGGCCACAGTCTGGAACAGGAAGTGCTGGTGAGGACGTGGAGCAACAGGAACTCTCATTCACGGCTGGTGGGAATGCAAAATCGTGCGGCCATTTTGGAAGACATTTTGGCAGTTTCTTACAAAACTAACATACTCTTACCATTCAATCCAGTAATCATGTTCTTTGGTATTTACCCAAATTAATTGAAAACATGCCCACACAAAAACCTGTGTATGGATGTTTATAGCAGCTCGATTCATTATTGCCAAAACTTGGAAGCAACCAAGATGTCTTTCAGTAGATGGATGGAAAAATAAATGATGGTGCATCCAGACAATGGAATACTATTCAGTGCTTTAAAAAAAAAAAAAGAAGCTATCAAGCCTTGAAAGGACATGGAAGAAACTTAAATCTATATTACTAAGTGAAAGAAGCCAATCTGAAAAGGCCATGTACTGTATAATTACAACCAGATGACATCTGGAAAAGGCAAAACTGTGGAAACAGTAAAAAGATTAGTGATTGCCAGGGGCTAGGGGTGAGGGAAGAAGGAAAATGCCATGATCTGAACTTATGAATCATATTTTCAGGAATTAGAGTTTTTTGAAACTCTGCTAAAGGAAAATTTTCTCACTATGAATCTGAGTATAGAATATACCATTTAGAATTACAAGGTTCCAAATGTTCAAATATCTTCCCACTCGGGTGTTAAAAAAGAGTTTTAAACATTTATCAGCCTTTACTGTGTTACTTAATCAACCATTCCATCTTCTCTTTGCCATTTGTGTCTATCAAAACTCACCTCTCTTCACATCTCATGTGGTACTAGTTGGGAGAAGCAATCCACTATTGGCCCTGAGCTCCCCTGCAATTCCTTGCTGGGTGCCCCAAGAATGCAAGGCTCTGACCACTGTTGACCCAAGTTATTTTTTCAGGGTTGAATTTGCAACTTTAAGAGATGAAGTGAAAACTACCCAAGACAAAGAGCAGGCTTGGTTCTACTTACCATGAAAGTGGCGGATTCCCCAAGTTCAAGGTTCCTTTCCTATAATGCAACTCACTGCGAGGTCAAGGCTTACATCTAGGTCTACTTGTGCCACCCTCTTGTGCAACTCTGGGGCACCAGTCTCTGCCTACTGTTTTTGCTGTGAGTAATAGAGGTGGTTTTTGTTTTTTTAATCTTTTTTTTTTTTTTTTTAAATCTCTAACCCAGGAGTCTCATATCTTTTACTCTGGCAGAATTCAGCCAGGAAACAGAAACAGGCAAACTTGTTAACTTATAAGTAGGATAAAAATCTTAGACCATTCACAGTTCTTGACGATATGATTCAAGAAATGCTAACAATTATACATGTCCTGCCCTCCCAAAAAGTTAATCCCCACATTGGCTCAACCAGGTCTCAAGCTGGTGAATGGAGAAAAGTATTGAAAGAAGGATCAGAAAAGAACTGGGACAGCATCTAGAAGGGGGAGCCAAAATTGGGCACGCCATGCAAGTTCCAAATAGACCGAAATGCTGAAGACCAACTCTGTAACTGTGTTTGAGGTCAGGCTGCCTACCTCTTTCAGAAAGAGTGCCAAAATCTATGTTTTGTGCCTCTTACATTTCTTTTTTAATTTATTCATTCAAGGAATATTTATGGAAGGGCCTGGACAAGACTAAAAAGAGAAATTTTTTCAAAAGATATCTATAAAACCAGGTAGGTTGGTATTCTCATTTTCATTCTGTTAGTTATTCCACATTCTAAATAAAATGCTCTCTCTCCTCTTCTCCATCTATTCATGTGCTCAGAAAGCACCTTTTCAGGGTTCCCTGCACTCCACTCCAGTTACTTCTTTATACTTTATCTCTTTGTCTACAATTGTAGTGTTATACATTTGTGAACCTTCTCCAGTGAGATGAAAATGCATTGTTCCATTGTCTGGCTGTTCAAGACTTCCCCTTATCCAAGAGCTGCCCCCCCTAAGATGAGTCTCCTATATTCATGCAGTCACTCAGTCACTCAATAAATATTTATTGAGCACTTTCTGTCTACTAGGCACTGTTATAAGAGCTGGAAATCAGCAATGAACAAGATAGAAAATGGTCCATTATGTGGGAAATTGGAGAAAGACATTGGGAAGCAAGAAATAATGCATGCTCTTAGACATGGAGAAAATAAAATAGGGTAATTGGATAAGGCATACAAAAGTAAAGTGTATTTTACATTAGATGACCGTAAAAAGTGTCTCTGAGGTGACATTATCACTGGCCCTTAGAAGGTGAAAGAAAACCTTCATGGATGCCTGGGTACCCAGTGGTAGGATGTTCCAGGCAGAGGAAACCATAAGACACAGTAGTGGCTGGACTCTCCCTCAAACGGAGGGAGTCAGGGTAGCCAAAGTAAGGGGAGAGAACTGAGAGATCTACAAGATCCTTTCCCAATAACATGGAGTTAAAACCAAGCAAAATGAAGACTAGAAGTTATATGAGCAAAATAATGAAGTTTCTAATCTTTTATGTTCTCATAGATCTCTCCTAGAATTGTTAGATCACCAGAAAGCATAGCCTCAGAATCACTTTATCTTAGTTTCTCAGTAATGGATATTCATCAACTTTACAACAAATTGTAGGACATGCTGCATCACTGTGTTTCCTCTGCACTGTCATGTCCTGTCCAACATCATAATATCTCCAGAGGTAAAAATAACAAAACACAGAGGTAAATTCTAAGACATCAGATAAAACTTTAGGGGATTAAATATCGTTGTTGCTAATTAAATAATACCAGAAAACATTGTCTATGCTCCTGTGAGCCCCGGGGTAGAGAGAAGAAAGGATGCCCGGGGAACTAGCATCAGATCCTTCAAGAGCATTAGGGCCTTAACCAGGGAAAGGATGTTATTTAGACGACAAGAAGGGAAGAGGACAAACTCGCTTCATTTCACTTGCCTTGGGTTAGTCTTTCCACTGGAGGCAAAGAGATGGGAGTGTCAAATATAAGCCATTGCTAGAAGAATTTTTTGTTAAACACATTAAAGCTGGCTCTGGGTCTTATCCAACTTACTTAGCTGGAGAAGATGGAAAGCTTTTTTCACATTTTTAATTGTTGTTAAGCATTATCTTAACAACCAAGCAAATTTTTTGTCTTCTTAAAAATTTTAATTCTTGTGTAGTTAACTTAGTGTTATATTAGTTTCAGTGTACAATATAGTGATTCAACAATTCTATAAATTATTCAGTATTCATCATGATAAATGTACTCTTAATCTCCTTCACCTATTTCACCAATTCCTCCACCCACTTCCCCTCTGGTAACCATCCATTTATTCTCTAGATTTAAGAGTCTGTTTTTTAACACCAAGTGAATTTTAAGATCAGAAATCACTGACCCCAGAACTCTACCATTTTAATAAAATTTAATTTAAAAAATTAATTTTTTCTGTGTCTAGTCTTTTTCCATAGACTCACTAACATCTGAAATTATTGTAACAGTTTTATAGGTACAATCTCATGTTCTAATACAGGTTTTTTTGTTTTTTGTTTGGTGGGGAGAGAAAGTTGGCTCCATTTCTGGTCATCTGAGATGAAGTAGGCTGACTGTCTGGGTGGAAGACAACTCTCTTCTAAATTTTCACAACAGAATGACAACTCTGCCTTCTGTGCATCTGGTCCCTAAGCATATGGTTCTCACTTTTATCAGCAACATAGACTTCATGCAGAACAAGCACTTGTCAGAGAAATCAGCTACAGTCCAAAAGCTCCCTTATAGCCAATATGCCAGAGTCAAATGGACAAGTCACCTCCTTATTCTTTTAGGTTCCCAAAGCTCTCTATCTTGGTATTACTAGATCAACAGAAGGTACAGTTCCAAAACCGCCCTATCTCAGCTCTTCAATTTCACACTATCTTCTTTATAAAGGGTTGATAGTGGAGGATTTCATGAGGAAGCACCTTTGTCCCTTTTTCACTGTGAACCAGATTTACCTATGGAAAAAGACTCACACTGTAAATGTATTGTGAGCTTTCGTTCCTGAAAAATGTTGCTTTCTGCAGATCTTTTCCGTGTGCTTCCTTTTTCTAAAATTAAACCATAAAAGAAGGATGATATAACTCAATGTGCTTGCAGTTTGGCTCAGCGGCTTGGAAAGTCAGCCACATTTGTGACCCATTACAGCAAACATTTCATCTCAGATTATCTGTTCACATCTCGTCCTGCTCTTTATAAAGAGTTTCATTCTCATCATTAATCTTACATTGTGTTAACTTTTACAAGTTACATCACATCGTCTATAATATATATAATATGTACTAAAGAAATGAGACACACTCAAAATATAAAGGAGTCAGGACAAAATCATTCAGGCACTCAAGATAATTCTGTAGACGGAAGGGGCCAAACTTTCCATGACTTCATTGCAACTTTCCGATTAGAGAAAGGAGGACATTTCTGCAGAAGTATTACTTAAATAAATATGGTGAAGAAATATTCTCTGTGGTAGTAAGTTCATGTCTGACCACAGTGAAGGATGCATAGGGGGAAATAGTGGAACATGAAGTTCGAAAGATATCAGGGTTAAACTGAAGAGTGCTTTGAATGTCAAGTTAATGAGTTTAATGTCCACTCTGTAAGTAGGTTTTGAACAGGGAAGAGGTTGATGACTTTGTCTGGATAATCACGACCAAGATGGCACCATTGATGGGTCTACATCCCCCTGAAGGATAGGTCATTTGTTGTAGGGGATATGGAGAGTTTGTTTTTAGACATTAAATTTTAAGTCCAGCAGGATATCTTGGTGGAAGTGCCCAACAGATTGTGAGGTAGGCATCTGGAGCTTGGTGCTGATGTCAGAGAGAGATTTGGAAATTATCAGCACAGAGGAGCATGAGAGAAGCATCACGTGGAGATAAGTACTCTGGGCTCACGCTCTTTCAACAAATATTTAAAATAACCCCAGAGAGCTGTGACATCTAAGAGGAAAAAGATGAAGCTCTCCTAAATTAGAGGGCATGGGTGGACAATAGGGCACTTGAATGCCCTCAAAATTGATACTTTCTCTTTGTCCAACATACAGGCTAAATTTAGAGCAGTCTTCAGTTGCTGGCATTGCTAGGATTAGAGACTTAATGAATAATTGGGAGGGGGGTGGTAACAAATAATGAAGTTGAAATGCTGAAAAAAAAAAGAGACAAATGTATGTTGTCTATAAACTGAGGAAACAAATTCTTTGGAGAATAACAAAAAAAAAAAAAATACTACCAACTCAGCTGGGAAAAAAATGAACAGGCGGCAGCGTCTCAAGGTTGTTCAGTGTCACCCTTCTATTGCAAATCTTACCCAATGTCAAGAGAAATAAACTCCCATTATGGGAAGCCACAGTCCTCTGTTAAAATCACTAGAGAGAATGGGAGGAAAGGGGGCAATAAAGGTAACACTGGCACCCGTATAGCAAAGATAAGAGCTTTGGGATGTGGGACTCAGACACATGATAAATGAGCAATGTAAGTCAAATTCAAAAATAGCCCGGCGTTAATGGTATATTGTCAGAACTGGTTATCCTGAAACTGGCTGGGTGTAAAAGACAATGTTGCAAAAAGGGAAGCTCAGTGTGACCTCTGGGGCGGGGGGATGAACATTAGAATGTAGGGATGAAGCTATGGAAGACAAAACCGGAGAAGGAAGGGATGAGAAGACCGGCCAAGGAATTTGGGCTCCACCCTGAAAGCAATGGGATTTATCAGAAATTTGTAAGGAAGGAGAACAACAGATTCCTATTTATGTTGGAAAAATGACTCCAGTGCTGGTGCACACAAATGACTGGAGCGGGCCGGAGGCCAGCAGGGGGAGGCCAGTTAGAGGCTTTTGCAATAGGTTGGCAAGAGCTGCTGAGGCCTGTGGTCAGGAAACCGCAGGGGAACGAGGGTGGGTGGGAAGAAGGATATTGACCATGATTCTTGTGAGTCATGCACTTCAGACAGCTGTTCTCAGTTAACTTTTTAGCCACCATCCCTCTTCTTTCCTCATGCCTTTCTATAAACCAGTCTGCCAGGTGATACAATTTTCTTAGAGGTAAAGAGGAAGGGCATAGAGAGGAACTACCACCTCACTTAGCAAAATAGAATATAGAATCTCCAGGGCCTATGGTAGAGCTTAAGAGCAGGTGTTAATGCATGGGCTCCTCCATTTCTTCTTCCTTTGGAGAGTTTCCCTTTTGATTGTCGTACTTCCAACATGTGGGTTCCAAAGGCTCTGGAGTCTACCTTTAAACTATGATTATACACAGGCAAAGCTCTTTTTATGCTTCCTCTTAGCACTGCCAAGAAACACTGTGCCAGTTGAGATTCAAAAAAGAAAGCTTGACAGAGACACCAGCTCTTCTAAGCTCAGCCCCTGTAGACAGCCTTCAGGTCCATCACAAGTGTATTGGAAACATCAGTGCTTGAATGCATGCAGACCAGAATTGAGAATTCAAATTCTAAGTCTCCTAAATAGTCTTAGAACATTAGCCAGGTCCACAAATGCTCTAAGTCAATAATATATGACTCAGATGAGTTGAGAAAATTTGGACATATCACTGGAGGAGCAACGGACACTATACAGCGGTGCATATCAGTGAGTAATTTAATTTGGCTGCTAGCAAAAGAGACCCAACTCTAGTGGACTAAGCACACAAGGTTTATTCTCTTACAGAAAGGAAGTCCCAGGGTAGGCAGTCCAGGCCTGGTATGACACCTCCAGAATTTTACAGGGGGCTGGACGCCACCTATTTTCAAACTTCAAAGTTATGTTGTGGTCAAGATTGCAGCTGGGCACAATGAAGGACGAATTCACCCCTCCCTTCTGGGGAACCTTCCCAGAAGGAACTGTCACTTTCATCTCAGTGGCCAGAACTGAGTCACAAGACCATACCTGACACTAAGTAGGCAGGAAAAAATCTAGTTTTCCACTGGTCACAATGCACTTGATTCTTTTACAAGAAAAGGGAGAATTGATATTTGACAGGTAATTAACACTGTCTGCCATAACTCTTATTAAATGTTAATCCCCTTCTCTTTCTATTAAAAAACATTCAACATGGAATTTAAAATCATATCCTTGGTTTTTCTTGATCTGTGACATAATAAACGGTCAAATGAAGAGTATTTCTGTATCTTTTAAAAAACCATCGCTCTATCATCCAAAATGGTCAATATTGCTTGACTCAGACAATAAATTAGTGCCAGAACAAAAATCCATCTCTCCTGATTAAAGAGTTTTTGTTTTTTTTGGGTTTTTTTGGTCTGATTTTCCTTTTAGCTGATGAGAGCTATATTTTTTATTTTGTCATATTTTGCTTCGGCTTGCTATTTTGCACTCAAAGTTAACATGAACTTTCGTCTAAATTCCAGATGCAATCATTTCCCATTATTTTCTTAATTGGCCCTTGTACTTTTACCCTGATTTTCATGAATCTTAGAGCATTTGTGCCTCAGATTCTTATGAAAGTGTAAGGAGGCTAAAATAACAAATAAATCAGAAGATTCACCACTTGTTCTGGGTATCCATTTGATTATCCTTCAGCTCCCATGCTTAAATAATTAATAGAGAGTTGAAAACCTCAGCTTCCAAGGCACTATATGAAGAGAATTGCCATGAAACTCGTGCCAATGATGTTTTAAGATCTGGAAATAGGTAAAGCGTTTTCATTCATTTCAAATGTAATGCTACCGGGTAGGCAACAAACGACAGTGAAATCCATCCTTGAGAACATTAAAGCCCGAGAAAGCTTTCCAGAACTAGAATAGGTTGTAGCCAAATAGTTTTAAGGAACTAAATCTAATATGACAAGAAACAGGAATTGCTACATGACTGCATTTAATAAAATGGACATTTAAGAGAGGAAAAAGAATCACAAGAGAAACGGAAAAATTCATAAGATAAAAAGCAGACTGCGACTTGTGAGACTCTTTAGAGGGCAAAATGCTGAAAAGTTAACAGATAAAGATCGCTCAAAGATCACAGCTTAAATAAAAGTTTTAAAAAGGCAAACTAGTGGAACTCATCTGGTTAGGACAAGTGAAGACATTTCTTTTTTTTTTTTCTCAACTGCCCACTGTCAGAGGGACCATGTAAAGAGGTGAAGGAATTCGCTGAGGCCAGAATGAATTCTGATCATCTTCAACGAGAAAGCAAGCCGATTTTTAAAATGAAGCTGCTCCTTTCTCTTCCCGTCCCATAGCTCCCCTGATCGCCCATGACGCGCTCCAACTCGCGTCCTGTCTGGGCTCACCTGTCTCCCCGCAGACCACACGTGAGCCGTGCCCACGAGCCGGGCACCTGCACACCCCAGCCTCCTCCTCCTTCCTCACCGTCTTCCCTCCACAGGAGAGCTTGCGCATAGCTCTGCTTTAACCATTTTTTTTTTCAGGACAGCTAAAGCCCTACGTTTTCTGAAGTTGCGGCCCGCTTATAATCTTTTCTCTCCATTCTGCCCTCAGGCTCAGCCACACAATGCAGCGCATGCGCAGACTAACAGCATTCCACATTCTCTTACTTATGTTGGTCTTATGACTAGAGGGGAAGTCCTCCTGGGATCGAAACCACATTCTGTGTCCGGCTGACCTAACTGTGCCTGATCAACGCTGAGCATGGAGGGGCGGCTGCAGAGAGGGCAACCTAGAACCCGATGCCCTACGGATGCCTCTCCCCGGTGTCTCTTTGTATGCATGCAGTTATGCACTCCCTCCCAATACAAGTCCACGGCTGGCACCTGACCCTCTTTCCCTTTTCTTGGTGGTTCTCCTCCCTGAGAACGAAAGCAACAGGGAAACAGGAGGTGGTGGAGGGGTTCAAATTTCAAAGACTGAATTGGCTTTTCTCTAAAGGACTCTGCCCTTTGATATACTGAAAAGAATCTTCTCCCTGGTCCTATAGGATCTGAACAAACAGTCATTTTATTTCATATTTGCCAGGAAGTCTAAGGGTCCACTGCATTTTATGCCCTTACTTTTTCTTAAATTATTCAACATATAATGCATATAATTATTGGGCATCCACGATCTCTCTTAGGAATCATCCTACATACTGGGAATACAGCAGGGATTAACATAGTCAGGCCGCTGTAGCAGGTTAACTAGTGGTCCTCCCAAAGATTCCCCCATCTGGAACGCAGAGATTCAATCGCAGATTCAATCGTATTTGGGAACAAAAAGGTCTTTACAGAGATAATCAAGTGAAGGATGCCAAGATAAGATCATCCTGGATTAGAATGGGTCCTAAATCCAATCATAAGTCTTTAGAAGAGGAGGGGAACGGAAACACAGACAAGGAGGAGAAGCACCATGGCAAAGGCCATGAGAAGACGGAGGCAGAGATTGGAATGATGTATGTAGGTGCCATGCAATGCCAAGGATTGCCAGCAGCCACCAGACACGGGAAGAGGCAAGGAAGCACTGTCCCCCAGAGCTTTCAGAGGGAACTCGGCACTGCCAAGACCTTGATTTCAGACTCTGGCTTCCAGACCTGCAAGAGAATACATTTCTGTTGTTTTAAGCCCGATGTTTGTGATCACTTATTCCATAGCCCTAGAAAATGAATACATCCTCTCATGAAGCTTATCATTACAGTGAAGAGATAAACTAACAAGACAGTATAACACAGCGAGAGGCAAGTGCATTAAGAAAAATAAGACAATGTGGCAGACTGTCACCAAGAGCTACTTTAGATTAGAAGGTGAGGAAGACCCTATTTAATCTCTACCAGTATTTCCTGGGAAATCTTATCTGGAAAAAAATGTATTATATGCAAATTAACTAACTCGTTAAACAATTTTCCATGTACATGTCAAAGATTTTCTTCTTTGGGTCATTTTAATGTGTAAGTGAGGTGCCAGCCTTTCCAGATATCTGGTCTAGGGCATCATAAACATATGTCTAATGACCTGGAGGGACAGTGCAAATTACCCTGAGCTGTGGTCATAACATTTAACTTAAGACTAAAATAAAGTTGTGAAATAAATCACTTATCAAGGAAATAGATAACAAATGTCATCACAATTCAACAACATCCGCGTTTTATTTTTTCATATAAGTTAGGTATGTATTGTTTTTATAGTATTATGCAAATGTTGGGGATACCAAAAAAAAAAAAATGAAACAGATATGGCCCTGTGCTAAAGGAGTCTGTTGTCTATAGGAAAAATTTGACATTAAATTAGTCATTTCAAGTGAAAAAGAATGTTTAAAACCAGAACAAATATAGGATAAGGCACGGGAGGTCACATAGGGACTCCTGACAATAAAGACCTCCCAGGATCCTATGGTTCCTTTATTCAACAAATATTTCCTGAGGGCCCACTAGGTGCCAGGCACTGTTTGAGTCACCTGGGCTATATCAGTGAATAAAACAGGTTAAGAACCCTGTTTCTCCCCCTCTCACCCCCATCCAGGAGAGATAGGCAAATATATCCAATAAACAAATTATTTAATATTTCACAAGAGATAAGTGCTATGACAAAAGACAAAAGTAGAGCAGAGCAAAAATATTGGAAGTGAGAGGTAGGAGACAGGCTGGCTGGCTGTTTAGGGTAGGCAGGAAGAGTGTCATTGAGAAGGGGACATTTGAGCAAAGATCTGAAGGAAATGACAAAGTTAGGCAGCCAGATAGGTAAGCAAAGAGAATTCCAGCAGTAGGAACAGCCAATGCCAAGGCCCTAAGGCACAGTGTACCTGACATGTCCGAGGAGCAGCAAGGAGGCTGGTGTGGCTGGAGTGAAAGGGGAAAGAAGACAGGAATAGGAGACAGTGTAACGTGGGGTAAGATGATTTAGCGCCTCCTAAGCTATTGCGAAATGTACTTCTCTCGTAATGAATGGAGAGCCATAATGCAAACTGCTCTTTATCTTCATATAGTCTCACAGTCACTTCATGGCTCCACTTTAATGTGATTCTTAACTTAATGATCACAGATATTTGCTATTGCCTACAGAAGGCTTATCATTGTATTTGCACATAATAACCACATATATCCTCCTCCCTTCTCCCATGGTTACCCATACATAATCTAGGAAAATTGCACGCCAATGAATAGAAGGGCTTGCCAGAACTGTGACAGGAAAATGGCATTAATGCATTTATTAGAGATGAAAGAATAAAGCCCATTCATAAATCAAAGTGAGCTCATTTTAAAATGTCACCAAGCCCACTAGCACTCTGGGAAGGAGTGGGAGCAAAGATGAATGGCCCTCGGATTGACATGGGGGTGGGGAGATGTCGAGCACCAAGTCAAATGCCCGAGTGTTGTTCATCCTGTCAGCAGTATAAAGTAAAACTGAGCCAAAGGAACATTTTTCACTTTGAAGAGGACAATGAGAAAAAATTGAAATGGAACATTAAGAGGAGGATTTCTCCTTGTTTGAAGAAATCATTCAAAAGTATGACCTGACAAGAAACCAAAATAACCCAGAAGCCGGCCAGTCTTTGATGCTGCTCTTCAGACAATAGTTCTGAGAGAGACAGGACTGCCCTCCTTGCCCAAAGGAGAGCCATTAGCTGGGGAACAAGGGAAAGAGTAATGTTGTACAACGAGGTCGAACACTCTATGCCGAATGTCCACCTTAAACAGAAACCCTTCGTGCAGTTTTCTACTTCAAATTAAATGAAGATCTCTAGTCTCTAAACAACATAATTGTAAGCAGGAAACTCCTGGGCCAGAACAAGATTTATAGCCGTAGGTCTCAGGCACATCAGCCTCTTACACCTGGAACCGCCAACTCAGGTATGTTTCACGAGATATTTCCTTCACGGCTGCAAAGCCTACAGCTACATTTCCAAAGCAGGCTTAATGGTCTTAAGATAACATTTTGCTTCCAGTTATAAAATAAGTAAGTCCTGGGATGTAACGTACAACATGGTGACTATTGCTAATCCTGTACTGCATATATGAAATTTACTAACAATGGCCAACTAATTCTTGACAAAGCAGGAATGAATATTCAATGGAAAAAAGACAGTCTCTTCAACAAATGGTGTTGGGAAAACTGGACCACAACGTGCAGAAGGATGAAACTGGACCACTTTCTAATACCATACACAAAAATTAACTCAAAATGGATTCAAGACCTAAATGTGAAACCTGAAACCATAAATATCCTTGATGAGAACACAGGCAATAACCTCTTTGACATCAGCCATAGCAACTTCTTTCTAGATCTATCTCCTGAGGCAAGGGGAAAAAAAGCAAAAATAAAGTATTGGGACTTGATCAAAATAAAGGCCAAAGAAACAATCAACAAACTAAAAGGCAACCTAGTGAATGAGAGAAGATATTCACAAATGACATATCTGATAAAGGGTTTGTATCCAAAAAATATAAAGAACTGATACAACTTAACATCCAAAAACCAAATAATCCAATTTGAAAATGGGCAGAAGACATGAACAGACATTTCTCCAAGGAAGACATCCAGATGGCCAACTGGTACATGAAAAGATCCTCAACATCACTCATCATCAGGGAAATGCAAATCAAAACCACAATGAGATATCACCTCACACCTGTCAGAATAGCTAATGTCAAAACACAAGAAACAACAAGTGTTGGAGAAGATGTGGGGAGACAGGAACCATCATTCACTATTCATCAGAGTGCAAACTGGTGCAGCCACTGTGGGAAACAGTATGGAGATTCCTCAAAAAAATAAAAAATAGAACAACTCTATGATCCGGTAATTGCACTGACTGGGTATTTACCCAAGAAATACAAAAACCCTAATTCAAAAGGATACATGTACCTCTATGTTTATTGCAGCATTATTTACAATAGCCAAATTATGGAAGCAGCCCAAGTGTCCGTCAAAGATGAATGGACAGAGAAGATGTAATATGTATGTATATTACATATACATGTATGTATGTATATCTATCTATGTCTATCTATCTATGTATCTATACAGATATCTATATATATACGTGTGTGTGTGTGTGTAGTGGAATATTATTCAGCCATAAAAAAGAATGAAATCTTGCCATTTGCAAAAACATGGGGCTAGAGAATATAATGCAGAGTGAAATAAGCCAGTCAGAGAAAGACAAATACCATATGATTTCACTCATATGTGGAATTTAAGAAGTAAGCAAAGGAAAAAAAAAGAGAGAGAGAGAGAGAAATCAAGGAACAAACTCTTAACCAAAGAGAACAAACTGATGGTTACCAGAGGGGAGGTGGGTGGGGTGTGGGTGAAATACGGTGGTGGGGATTAAAAGTACATTTATCACGATGAGCGCTAATATACAGAATTGTTGAATCACTATATTGTACACTTGAAACAAATATAACACTGTACGTTAACTATACTGGAATTTAAAAAAATAACTTAAAAAACATTTTTTGTCAAATTCATAATTACTTTGGAGTAGCCCGTAAGGTTTAAGAATCCAACCACCCCAAGATTAACACTCAAATCACAGAGGACCATAGGTCGTCTGCAAGGCCCCCTAATCTACCAGGATTATCAACCATGACACCCATCTTCACTACACATTACGTGACCTGTGTACTAGACAGGGCATGGGTATCTGAAGAATCTCAAAACACAGTCCTGGCCTTCGATGGCTATGATGTTGTGCAGAATTCTTTATTTAGTCAAACCTCAGCTCTGCAGAAAGTCAGCAAGCCACACATGACAAAGGTAAAGGATCCACATAGCTGTGGTCTGCAAAGAGAAAATGTACCACAGCTATTGAGAACGAGTTAGAATGAGACAGAGAGAAATTGGCAATCAAGCCGGAGATGTGATGATTTTGCAATTAACAAATGACTAAAATGCTTCAAAGAAATATTGCTTAGGGCATCCCAAACGTCTAGACTGCTGTCAGTCACTATGTCAGCAATTGTGAATTTTTGCACTTAAGCAGAATATCTGTAGACACCAGAAAATACTATTGGGGGCTTGTGCTATATTAGCCTAATTCAATCCAAAACAGAAAGTGATTAATCCTTACAAATCTTTCAGAAGGAAAACATGGGTCATCTCACATTTGTAATATCAACATTTAAGGCTTCACTTGTTTTTTTTTAATCGTATCAGGAAAATTCTTCTTACTGATTTGGCATACTATTGATGAAGCCAGAGAACATAACTGGGGGAGGTTAAAGAAAAGTGCGCAGAGAAAGAAGAATGTATCAAATATTAAAGAATAGTATAACACTTGGTTTTTTTATAAGAGAGTCTAGCTTTGGTAATCGTACAGCTACATGACAACAGTTACCGTTGTGTAACAGTCAAATCTCATTAGTCTGGAATTCAGCAAGTAGGAGAAATAAAATCAATTTTCAGCACTCGTGTGAATAATCCAGTATGTCATTTTATCTGCACTATGACAGAGAACCTGATAGGCCCTTCCTTCCTCAGCCACGAAAGCTTTGAATACAAGTTGATAGTGAGAATTAAATTATTCTGTTGTTTACTCTCCCCTCCTATTGGCAAACCATGATCATTGTTCATGGATCTTTCTTTCTTTTTCTAGTCATAGCACCTGATGCTGTACTTGTAAGAGCAGACAGTCCTAAATATTTGTCATGAAGACAATCAGAAACCTTTGCTGTTGGCTGTGAAATGTTTTTGGTTTTGAAGAAGGTGTCATTAAGCTCATCAAATATATACAGCTAAGATGGTTTTTACCTCAAAAGAAACACAACTTTCTCTAAAGCAAATGAATATGGGAATAAAATAAATATTTTCAGGGTGAGGGACCAGGAGAAAAAGGGAAAATGAGAAATAAAAGGGGAAAAAGAAAGGTGAATATAGTGTCTTATGCAAGAGTTACGGTTATCACGATGAAAACTTTTTAATCCATCTTTCTAATTCACTTTACTCATGTAAATGGTTGTCGTGAATTTCCAAATTCAGCTGGAGACAAAGGAAAAGTCAGAAGGCACTCAAGTCATGTGCTACAGTTGCCTTATGGGCACTCTTCATCTACTTACTCCTTGGGGGGAAGCGTCTTTCTGAAGCCAGAACATATAATGTGGCACCAGATAACACAGAGAAGAGAATGGAGATTTAAAAACTCTTCCCAATTCTTTTTTTTTAAAGATTTTATTTATTTATTTGACAGAGATAGAGACAGCCAGCGAGAGAGGGAACACAAGCAGGGGGAGTGGGAGAGGAAGAAGCAGGCTCCCAGCGGAGGAGCCTGATGTGGGACTTGATCCCAGGACTCTGGGATCATGCCCTGAGCCGAAGGCAGACGCCTAACGACTGCGCCACCCAGGTGCCCAAGACTCTTCCCAATTCTATTCCTAATGGCCTGTCTGATCTTTAGCTTTCGTTGATCTGTGTTCACAAGTATCATTGAACTTGCTCTTCCAATAGACAGGATGGAATCCAGCTCCTCAGCAGGCCTGACAAGGCCCTTGGTAATCTAACACAGCCCATCTTTCCAACTTCGTCTCTCACCCCTGCCCTTGTCTCACCCAGGGTAGTCCCCATGCCCTAAACACGCCACGCTCTTGCTTTCAGATGGGCCATTCCCACTGCCTGGATGCCCTCCTCTTCCCTCTCCCACACCTCCATGGCCACATGACCCCCACCTGACACTCAAGTTCCTTTCAGACCCTGGATTGCCTTGGGGATGCTTTCTCCAAGCTTCTAGGCCCATGTAACCCCTGGTTCAAAATGCGGGTTTATTATTATTTCAGGCAAGGCCGACAGATCAGATGATTGCCACTGAAAAGATCATTGTTATTCACAGTTCCGGGTGGGGGGGGCAGGCAGTGCCACACAGGGGCCACATGGGGAAGCACCACTGCCAGTCAGGAGGTAGAGGGAGTAAGGAGAAAATGTGGGCAAAAGCCTCATATTTTGGTTTCTGAAGGGAAGGCAAGCCAAGACAAGGCAAGCCAGCTTAGGATTGGTTAGTTCAAACAATTTCAACGGGCGCTGGGTGCAGGGGCTGTCTTTGGTTGTCTGGAGTCTGGCCCGGGAATGATTAAGGCAGAAGAGAACTAGCCCTGAGGGCGATTGCCCCACAGAGGAGGTGGTGGGGTGGGTGGGTTCTGGATCGGTTAGTTTGCTTGGGAAAGGCATGCTCCCTGGTAGGCAAGCTGTTCGCTATCTCTAGGAATTGCCTAGCTCTGGGAAGTGCAGTCTTCCTGGAGTCCGCAAAGCCTCAAGATGTCAAAGCATCAGAATTACGGAAAATAAAAAGGCTTGATTAATAGGCCCCTTCGAGTGTACTTTGTGCGATACCTTTATAACATTTTTGTATTCACATTGTTTGTCTTTTCCTCAAGAACAGAGATCTCACCTTTGGAACTTGGATACACAAAGATCTAAAATTAAACAAGCCGAAAAAAATAAATTAGACAGATCATCCTTGACAGAGAACCACAGACGAGTACTTCAAATAATCTCCTAATGGTGAATTTCCCAGAATTTTCAAGATCACAAAGTTGAAATTGATGACTTTGCACTGGGAGTATTTGTAATATAAAGTCTATAGAGTCTGCCATTGGAGGTCAAGTGCAGGTGTGAGCAGCTCTGGCCAGGTCCCAAGACTCAAATAAGCATCCTTAAGATTTCAGTGCCTTTGGGCCTATAGACTGGGTCCTCTATCATCCGTATGAGCTCAGCAGCACCTCATCTTTATTCTGTTTTTTTCAATACGGATTAAATCGGTCATGACGACAAATAATATTCTTCCCTTACATCGTTCACTCAACCCCACAAATGAACATCCATTAGCCCACACTTATTTTCACAAGAATAAAAAACCAGGAGACAGGATGAGACGGAGACTCCTATTTTTCTGTAAAGATAGCTCCCCTTTAAGAAAGAAAATGGAAAAATATGCAAAGTAATTGCACAATACATCTCTCTTAATGTCCTTGATTGTAACCCATTCAATAAGAACCCCAGAGAGCAGTGTGTGCCTCTGATGAGGCCCTGATTGGAGGAGAGCAATATGCAAAAAATGAGGTCTGAGGACGTGGGGAAACAGCAGGCTACTGACACACAATGTTAACCAAAAGTAAGGAAGGATGGGGTGAAACCGATCAAGAAAATCAGCAAGGGGAGAGAAAACAGAACCAGGATGGAATAAAAGAAACACATGCACTAATGATCAAGGTCATTCATTTTAGACCAACTTGCACTCACTGTGATTTGCAACCAGAAAACACAATCAACACTAAGCGAAATTCATTACTGCCATTGAGCAAAATCTATAGTAAAAACAGCCAACTCGTCCTTTCTGCCAGTTACAACATCCTCCTCTTTAGGACAAATGGAACCACTTAAGATTGTTGTAAGTGAGACAGTGGATGTGAAAGCATCAAACATACTGAAGAGCAAATGGGGCTATTCAGTAAATGTTAGGGTTCCATTCCCTTCCCTGCATGCAATTTTAGAAAGGCTCCAAAGTTGTCAAGTACGTGGTCAATGGATAAGTGATACATTTATCCCACCAAATTAAATTTCATGGCTGGTGAGAAATGCAAGATTTCAGAGGAAGAAGTTCACAAAGGGGCTCCGTGCGTGGTCCTTTCCTAGGGTTAGCAGGCACTACCTGGCACTGTCCTTGGCTCTTCCTCACTGACAGCTGACAGCCTCTGCCTTCCTCTTTGTGGCCAGAGGTTAGCAAGTGCATGTTCGTGCACTTGGCAGCTGTGCTGTTTCCTTTGTGTCTTCACCAACCCAAACATGCCATTAAGGGAAGACGTCAGCCAAAGATTTGCAGTGTCCTGGCTTCTATCCCCTCACCTCTTCCTTACTATGTGGGTCACGGGAGGGAAACCTCATTTCCCTTATTTTCTACCTTTGATTTCCTTTGAGCTTTTCTTTCAGAGGAGCAATCACACAACTGAGATTTAGATGACTCTAGTGAAGCCTCTTTAATTTCTCTCTGCAACGTAATTTCACAATGTATACTCATGTGTCTTATACACAGTGGAGGATATCAAATCTGTTTTTACCTCTTGGAAATATGCCAAATTGTATAGAAACGAACAATGCCCTAAAAGTAAAGAGGTCATCATAGAGCCACTGTGTCAGGTCGTACAAATCATGCCCTGTATGAGGATTGCTGACACAGGAGATAAGTGGGGTTATAATCTAGTCCTCATTCTGTTTGCTAAGCAACACCCAGAAGAGGTGCATTTTCCTAATTTATGCAAAGGCACTATATCAGACTGAGTGACTCTTCTCATGTCAACATTAATATAAAAGAAGAATTGAGTAAATATATGAAGCTTGGTGTCATGTAGCCAAACAGATATTGCCAATAATAATAGCAATTAAGATTTGCATTTTCTTCCACATTATCCCTACGGAAATTCATTTTCCATCCGATTTATTTATTGCTTAATTTGAAAACAATAATCTAACCTAATGAAGATTTCTGGATTTAAAAGCTGATATGGTATAAAGAGCAAAATTCATCAAAATCAAACAATTTCATTTCTGAAGTACAAATGCCTAAAGGTAGAAAGGCATCACCAAATTCTTCTCCCTAAAGGACAAAATTAATTAAGTGTGAAAAAAGATTAGAGACCTGAAATGAGTTCAAGCCCCACTATAAATAATGTAATACAAAATACAGGGTAATGTAATACAAAATTCCTCTCCCACCCAACTGACCTAACGGAGACTCTAAAAACATACTTTTTTTTTTTTAAGATCTATTTATTTATTTAAGAGAGATAACATGTAGTGAGGAGGGGCAGAGGGAGGGAGGGACAGTCTTTTTTTTTTTTTTTAAGATTTTATTTGACAGAGAGAGCATAAGCGGGGCGGGGGGGTGTGTTGCAGGCAGAGAGTGAAGCAGGCTTTCTGTTGAGCAAGGAGCCCAATGCCAACTTGACTCCATCCCAGGGTCTTGGGATCATGACCTGAGTGAAAGGCAGATGCTTAACCAACTGAGCCACCCAGGCGCCTGGGAGAGGGATAGTCTTAAGCAGATTCCACACTGAGTGCAGAGCATGACACAGGGCTCGATTTCATGACCCTGAGATCACAACCTGAGCCGAAACCAAGAGTCGGATGCTTAACTGACTGTGCCACCCAGGCGCCCTGAAAACATACTCTTAACGGAATAGACTTTCAATAGAACAGAAAATATTTTTGGTCACAAAACACTTTCCAACATTAAACTCCAGAATGATCCACCCGAATATAATAAATATGAAGTGCAAAAGGCTCTGCTTGATAAGAGGAAGAGATGATTAGAGAAACCAGCCCCCACCCTCCAGGGATTAAAATCTTAAGTAGAAACAGACTTAAAACTCTAACATGACCATCATAGAGGTGTACATGTGCGGCAATGGTAATGGCAGGAAGGAAAAAGGGTGACCTTGAGGGGTCAGGGAAAGTTTTGGTGACATTTGAGCTGGGATACAAAGATGAGAGAACCTACAGGAGGATTAACTTCTAAAGCTCAATGGTCTGCAGTCACAGCACAGTCAGGGAAGGACTGCATCTGTGTGGCACGCTGGGGTAAACTGGGGGTGCTGACCCCTGTGAGCAAGGGATCTGGCTAAGACTGGCTGCCGCCAGGGATGAAGAGATCTATAACCCACTACACCTGTAAGCCATTTTAGCCACACCAGGATGTCATGGAACACATATTGACAAGTTCTTGAGAGTTTTGAGAATGAATTGGTCATTCTCAACCACTATGACACATTATAATCTCCTGAGAGCTTTAAAAAAATATAGATACCATTTAAATCAGAATTTCTGGGGGAGTAGCCTAAACATAGATGTGTTTTGGGAGCTCTCAAATAAGCCTAATATGAGATAAGTTAAAAACTATTGGTTAAAGCTTCCCTTTTCTCCGCAAAGCAAAACTGGCTGAGTCACAGAGCAAATTTCATCATCATCACCATCATCATCACCATCAACTAGTAGATAATTGAATATTAGATAGTACCTACTTTTTTTAAAGATTTTATTTATCTATTTGAGAGAGAGAGAGACAGCACGAATAGGAGGGAGGCACCAAGGGAGAGGGAAAAGCACACTCCCCACTGAGCAGGGAGCCCAATGTGGGACCTTATCCCAGGACCTGGGATCATGACCTGAGCTGAAAGCAGACACCCAACCAACTGAGCCACCCAGACATCCCAGATAGTATCTATTTCTAACCACAAAGGAGTAACAAGCTCCAGAATTACCCTTCCATTGTAAACTAGAAAACTACATAAAACACAGAAACAACTATTTTCAGGCACTAGGCCGTAGAGGACTGTGATCCTTAAGAATGGGGTAAAAAACAAGGTGGTTCCTACCATTACCCAGGATTTTTGACAATCTCTAGACTGTAGGATAGAAAGGGGGAATATAAGTACAGCTTGAGAATCTTGCTGAGTTTAGGATTCAGAGACAGGAAATTGGGGAGGACAAAGCAGCTAGAATTCATCCCCAACAGGAGGAAGAGTCCCCAACAGGCGGAAGCTAAGCAGAAAAACAATTCCAAAAATCTGCATAGGGATCCCCATGAGATTTTAGCCAAATACAAATCTGTGCAAGATTGAAACTCCCAGAAACTAGGCAGAATAACTTCCAAAAAAAGAACAATTGCCCACTCTTCTACTTGTTCAACACTGTACTAAAGGCTCTAAACAGTGCAATTAGATAAGAAAAAAAAAAAAAAGCATGCAAATTGGTGAAAGAAAGAAGTAGAACTCTTTTAATGTACACATGGCACATAAAAACCCTTATGGAACTTACCCAAAAAAGCCCTTAAAACTTATAAGCAAGTTTAGAAAGTTCTTGAAATACAGAATCAGTATAGAAAAATTAAATGTATTTCTATATACTAGCAACAAGCAATTGAAAATGAATTTTTTAAATTCCATTTATAAGAGCATCCCAAATATGAAACACTTAGAAGTAAATTAAACTATGTGCAACCCTATACTCACAAAACTACAAGATTCCTGAGAGAACATTACAAAGGCCTAAGTAAATGGATATATAGACCATATTTATGAATTAGAAGACTCACCGCTATTAAGATTCTCATTCTCTCCAAATTGAGTCATAGATTCAACACAATCCCAATCAAAATCCCAACAGGGTTTTCTTTTTTTTAATAAATCTGATTCTAAAATTACTTAGAAAAGAAAAGAACTTAAAATAACCAAAAAATTCAAAGTTGGATGACACACTTTCTTATTCAAGTCTTCCTATAAAGCTACAGTAGTCAAGAGAATGTCCTACAGGCATTGAAGGACAGACTTACGAATCAATGCAACAGAATAGAGAATTCAGAAATAGACCCACACACAGGTGGCCAGTTAATTTGCAATAAAAATTAATATGCCAGTTTAATTCAATGGGGATAGGAAAGTCTTCTGAACAAACGTTGTTGGGGGAAGAAAATGAACCTTGACCCTTACTTATAGCAATGCAGAAATTTAACTGAAAATAACCACAGACCTAAATGTAATATTTCAAACTAATATTTAAAATTCTAGGAAAAAACAGAAGAATATCTTCATGATCTTGGGGTAGGCCAAGATTTCTTCAATAAAATGCAAAAGGCATGGAGGAGTTAAGATGGCGGAGGAGTAGGGGACCCCTTTTTCAGCCGGTCCCCTGAGTCGAGTGGGATAGGTACCAGACCAGCCTAAACAACCACGGAACCAGCCTGAGACGCAGGAAGACGCATCTGGATCTCTACAAATGAACATCTCCAGCGCTGAGTATTGAGGTACGAAGCGGGGAGCCATGAAACTGTGCACAGATATCGGAAGATAAACGGAAGGGGGAGGGAGCCGCCGTGTTCGGGCGCCGGGAAGCGGTAGCCACTTTCACAGGAGAGCGGGCGGGGCTCACGGTCGGCACCCGCAAAACAGCAGACTGAGACCGTGAGCCGGGTGCGCGCGCCACCAGGCATCTCGCGGAACCCCGGAATCCCGGTGTGCTCACTGGATCCAGACTGAGACCGGGAGCTTCCGGAGCGCGCGGGGCGGCTGGCGGCTGGCGGCTGGCGGCGTTAGAAACACAAAGGACAGAGACGCGCCGGCCCTGGAAGTGAGCGCTGGGACGCCGGGTGTGGGGCGCACATCCCGGACGCTGCAGGGTTGAGCAGCACCAACAGAAACAGAGTTAAAGTGGCCAGAACATTAGTAGAGAACGGGCCGCGATCCCTCTGTTCTGTGACAGAGGCTGAAATTCGGCCGCTGCTGCTCTGACTCTCAGAAGAGGCACAGCAAACCGCCAGGGAAAGCCGCCAGAGAACAAAAGCCTGGAAATACCGGCTCAGGGAGTGCCCATCCGCATCCCCCCTCGCAGGGGACGCCGAGACTCTACCCAAACAGGGCTGCCTGAGTATCGGCGCGGCAGGCCCCTCCCCCAGAACACAGAAGGCAGGCTGAAAAATCAAGAAGCCCACAACCCGGGCGCCTGGGTGGCGCAGTCATTGAGCGCCTGCCTTCGGCTTAGGGCGTGATCCCGGCTTTCTGGAAAGGAGTCCCTCATCGGGCTCCTCCGCTGGGAGCCTGCTTCTTCCTCTCCCACTCCCCTGCTTCTGTTCCCTCTCTCGCTGGTTGGCTGCCACATAAATAAATAAATAAAATCTTTAAAGAAGAAGCCCACATCCCTAAGATCCCTATAAAACAAGGGGCACGGCCTGGGACCCAGTCAATAATTTGGGCTCTGGAGAACCCCGCAACCTCTCCTCATCAGAATGACAAGAAGGAGAAGCCCCCCCCAGCAAAGAAAAGACAGTGAGTCTGTGGCCTCTGACACAGAAATAATGGATATGGATGTAACCAAAGTATCAGAAATGGAATTCAGAGTAACGATGGTCAAAATGATGAGTAGAATTGAAAAAACTATTAACGAAAAGGTTACTGAGAATATAGAATCCCTAAGGACAGAAATGAGAGCGAATCTGAAAGAAATTAAAAATTCTATGAGCCAAATGCAGGCAAAACTAGAGGCTCTGACGGCCAGGGTCACAGAAACAGAGGAACGGGTTAGTGAATTGGAGGATGGGTTAATAGAGGAAAAAATGAAAATAGAAGATGGTCTTAAAAAAATCCACGCCCACGAATGTAGGTTACGGGAGATTACTGACTCAATGAAACGATCCAATGTTAGAATCATCGGCATCCCCGAGGGGGTGGAGAAAAACAGAGGTCTAGAAGAGATATTTGAACAAATTGTAGCTGAAAACTTCCCTAATCTAGCGAGGGAAACAAACATTCGTGTCCAAGAGGCAGAGAGGACCCCTCCCAAGCTCAACCACGACAAACCTACGCCACGTCATGTCATAGTGCAATTCGCAAATATTAGATCCAAGGATACAGTATTGAAAGCAGCCAGGGCAAAGAAATTTCTCACATACCAAGGCAAAGGCATCAGAATTACGTCAGATCTGTCTACACAGACCTGGAATGAGAGAAAGGGTTGGGGGAGCATATTTAAAGCTCTTTCAGAGAAAAATATGCAGCCAAGGATCCTTTATCCAGCAAGGCTGTCATTCAGAATTGATGGAGAAATAAAGACATTTCAGAATCGCCAGTCACTAACCAATTTCGTAACCACGACACCAGCCCTACACGAGATATTACGGGGGGTTCTATAAAAGTAAAAAGGCCCCAAGAGTGATACAGAACAGAAAGTCACAGCCAATACAAACAAAGACTTTACTGGCAACATGGCATCATTAAAATCCTATCTCTCAGTACTCAGTCTTAATGTTAATGGCTTAAATTCTCCCATAAAATGCCACAGGGTTGCAGATTGGATAAAAAGACATGACCCATCCATTTGCTGTCTACAAGAGACTCATTTCGAACTCAAAGATGCATTCAGACTGAGAGTAAGGGGATGGAGTACCATCTTTCACGCAAATGGACCTCAAAAGAAAGCTGGGGTAGCAATTCTCATATCAGATAAATTGGATTTTAAACTACAGACTATAGTTAGAGACGCAGAAGGGCGCTATATTATTCTTAAGGGAAGTATTCAACAAGTGGATATGACAATTATAAATATATATGCCCCCAACAGGGGAGCAGCAAGATACACAAGTCAACTCTTAACCAGAATAAAGAGACATATAAATAAAAATACATTAATAGTAGGGGACCTCAACACTCCACTCTCAGAAATAGACAGAACACCCTGGCAAAAACTAAGCAAAGAATCAAAGGCTTTGAATGCCATACTCGACGAGTTGGACCTCATAGATATATATAGAACACTACACCCCAGAACCAAAGAATACTCATTCTATTCTAACGCCCATGGAACATTTTCAAGAATAGACCATGTTCTGGGACACAAAACAGGTCTCAACCGATACCAAAAGATTGAAATTATCCCCTGCATATTCTCAGACCACAATGCTCTGAAATTGGAACTCAACCACAAGGAAAAATTTGGAAGAAACTCAAACACTTGGAGACTAAGAACCATCCTGCTCAGGAATGACTCGATAAACCAGGAAATCAAAAATCAAATTAAACAATTTATGGAGACCAATGAGAATGAAAATACAACAGTCCAAAACCTATGGGATACTGCAAAGGCAGTCCTAAGGGGGAAATACATAGCCATCCAAGCCTCACTCAAAAGAATAGAAAAATCTAAAATGCAGTTTTTATATTCTCACCTCAAGAAGCTGGAACAGCAACAGAGGGACAGGCCTAATCCACGCACGAGGAAGCAGTTGACCAAAATTAGAGCTGAAATCAATCAAGCAGAAACCAGAAGTACAGTAGAGCAGATCAACAGGACTAGAAGCTGGTTCTTTGAGAGAATCAATAAAATTGACAGACCACTGGCAACACTTATCTAAAAGAAAAGAGAAAGGACCCAGATTATTAAAATTATGAATGAAAAAAGAGAGGTCACGACGAACACCATTGAAACTGGAAGGATTATTAGAAATTTTTATCAACAGCTATATGCCAATAAACTAAGCAATCTGGAAGAGATGGAATCCTTCCTGGAAACCTATAAACTACCAAGATTGAAACCGGAAGAAACTGATTCCTTGAACAGGCCAATTAATTATGAAGAAATTGAGTCAGTGATAAACAACCTTCCAAATAACAAAACTCCAGGCCCGGATGGTTTTCCTGGGGAATTCTACCAAACATTCAAAGAAGAAATAATACCTATTCTCCTAAAGCTATTTCAAAAAATAGAAACAGAAGGAAAGCTACCAAACTCATTCTATGAGGCCAATATTACCTTGATCCCCAAACCAGGCAAAGACCCCCTCAAAAAGGAGAATTACAGACCGATTTCCCTAATGAATATGGACGCCAAAATCCTCAACAAGATACTTGCTAATAGAATCCAACAGTACATTAAAAGGATTATCCACCATGATCAAGTGGGATTCATACCTGAGATGCAAGCGTGGTTCAATATTCGCAAATCAATCAGCGTGATACATCATATCAACAAGAAAAGACTCGGGAACCATATGATCCTCTCAATCGATGCCAAAAAAGCATTTGACAAAATACAGCATCCTTTCCTGATTAAAACCCTTCAGAGTGTAGGAATAGAAGGTACATTTCTCAATCTCATAAAAGCCATCTATGAAAAGCCTACTGCAAATATTATTCTCAATGGGGAAAAGCTGAAAGCCTTTCCCTTAAGATCAGGAACTCGACAAGGATGTCCACTCTCACCACTATTATTCAACATAGTACTGGAAGTCCTTGCAACAGCAATCAGACGAAAAAAGGGATCAAAGGTATTCAAATCGGCAAAGAAGAAGTCAAAATGTCTCTCTTCCCAGACGACATGATACTCTATATGGAAAACCCAAAAGAAGCCACTCCCAAACTATTAGAAGTTATAGAGCAATTCAGTAACGTGGCGGGATACAAAATCAATGCTCAGAAATCAGTTGCATTTCTGTACACGAATAACGAGACCGAAGAAAGAGAAATTAGGGAATCCATCCCATTTACAATAGCACCAAAAACCATACCTTACCTTGGAATTAACTTAACCGAGATGTAAAGGACCTATATTCTAGAAACTATAAATCACTCTTGAGAGACATTGAGGAAGACATAAAAAGATGGAAAGATATTCCATGCTCATGGATCGGAAGAATTAACATAGTTAAAATGTCCATGCTACCCAGAGCAATCTACACTTTCAATGCTATCCCGATCAAAATACCGAGGACATTTTTCAAAGAACTGGAACAAATAGTCCTTAAATTTGTATGGAAACAGAAAAGGCCCCGAATCTCCAAGGAACTGTTGAAAAGGAAAAACAAAGCTGGGGGCATCACAATGCCGGATTTCGAGCTGTACTACAAAGCTGTGATCACAAAGACAGCATGGTACTGGCACAAAAACAGACACATAGACCAATGGAACAGAATAGAGAGCCCAGAAATGGACCCTCGGCTCTTTGGGCAACTAATCTTTGATAAAGCAGGAAAAAACATCCGGTGGGAAAAAGACAGTCTCTTCAATAAATGGTGCTGGGAAAATTGGACAGCTACATGCAAAAGAATGAAACTTGACCACTATCTCACACCATACACAAAAATAAACTCCAAATGGATGAAAGACCTCGATGTGAGACAGGAATCCATCAAAATTCTAGAGGAGAACATAGGCAGCAACCTCTACGACATTGGCCAAAGCAACCTTTTTCATGATACATCCCCAAAGGCAAGAGAAACAAAAGATAAAATGAATTTATGGGACTTCATCAAGATTAAAAGTTTCTGCACAGCCAAGGAAACAGTCAGAAAAACTAAGAGGCAGCCCACGGAATGGGAGAAGATATTTGCAAATGACACTACAGATAAAGGATTGGTATCCAAGATCTACAAAGAACTTCTCAAACTCAATACACGAGAAACAAATAAACAAATCCAAAAAATGGGCAGAAGATATGAACAGACACTTTTCCAATGAACACATACAAATGGCTAACAGACACATGAAAAAATGTTCAAAATCATTAGCCATCAAGGAAATTCAAATCAAAACCACACTGAGATACCATCTTACGCCAGTTAGAATGGCAAAAATAGACAAGGCAAGAAACAACAATTGTTGGAGAGGATGTGGAGAAAGGGGATCCCTCCTACATTGCTGGTGGGAATGCAAGTTGGTACAGCCACTCTGGAAAACAGTGTGGAGGTCCCTTAAAAAGTTAAAAATTGAGCTACCCTATGATCCAGCCATTGCACTACTGGGTGTTTACCCCAAAGATACAGACGTAGTGAAAAGAAGGACCATATGCACCCCAATGTTCATAGCAGCAATCTCCACAATAGCTAAATCGTGGAAGGAGCCGAGATGCCCTTCAACAGATGACTGGATTAAGAAATTGTGGTCCATATATACAATGGAATATTACTCAGCTATCAGAAAGAACGATTTCTCAACATTTGCTGCAACATGGACGGCACTGGAGGAGATAATGCTAAGTGAAATAAGTCAAGCAGAGAAAGACAACTATCATATGATTTCTCTCCTCTATGGAACATAAGAACTAGGATGATCGGTAGGGGAAGAAAGGGATAAAGAAAGGGGGGGTAATTAGAAGGGGGAGTGAAACATGAGGGACTATGGACTATGAGAAACAAACTGAGGACCTCAGAGGGGAGGGGGATAGGGGAATGGGATAGACCGGTGATGGGTAGTAAGGAGGGCATGTATTGCATGGTGCACTGGGTGTTATACACAACTAATGAATCATCGAGCCTTACATCGGAAACTGGGGATGTACTGTATGGTGACTAACATAATATAATAAAAAATCATTTAAAAAAATGCAAAAGGCAGGAACCATAAAAGAAAAAAATTGATGACATCAAAATTTAAAACTTAAGCTCCTTGAAAGACATTTTTGAGAAAATCAAAAGAAAATTAAATTTTCTTCCATGGAATAAGAGAAAATATTTGCAATACGAGTATCTGACAATAAAACTTAGATCAAAAATATATACTAATTAGTTAGAACTCAGTAAGAAGGCAATGCGTTTTTTTTTAACGGCAAAAGAATTGAACACTTTACAAAAGAAGCTATATGAATTGCCAATACACACACGAAAAGATGTTTAACATAATTAGTCATAAGGTGTATTCATCACTCCTTTTTAGTCTATATTTTTGATGTCTTATTATTTTGGGTCCTTGCTGACTCTAATGGCAGTCTTCTCTTGATCTGGTGGCCTTGCCATGCCTAAATAACAATAAAACCTGTATTTTAAAACACAGGGAAATTCAAATTAGATGCTCAGTGAAATGCCACTGTATACCTACTGACATGATACAATTTTTAAAAGATAACAAGACCGAGTGTTGGTGAGGATGTGGAACACCTGGAATCCCCCTCATCCATTGCTGGTAAGATTGTGAATGCTATAATCATTTTGGAAGGCTGTTTAAGGGTTTCTTATAAAGTTAAACATACGTTTACCATAAGACCGGCCATTCTATTCCTAAGTTTTTACTCAAGAGAAATGAAAATATATGTCCACACAAAGACTTGTACACAAATTTATTTGTAATAGCTAAAAGCTAGAAATCAAATCTCCATTATCCGCAGATGAATGGGTAAACAAATTATGGCACATTTATAGTGATATGGAAGGATATGGAGTGGAAGGGAAATAGTACTCCGCAACTGAAAAATGCAACAGCATGGATGAATTCTGCCGAGCCAAAAATTAGGATGCGAAAGTATACATACCAGGGGTGCCTGGGTGGCTCAGCTGGTTGAGTATCCGACTCTTGATTTCAGCTTAGGTCATCATCTCGGGGTCGTGAGATCGAGCCCTCCATTGGGCTTAGCATGGAGTCTGCTTGTCCCTCTCTCTCCCCTCACTTGCGTGCCCTCTCTCTCAAAAATAAACAAAATCTTTTTAAAAAGTATATATACTGTTAAGATTCCATTTCTATGAAACTCTAGAAAAAGTCAATTTGATCTACATTGACAGAAAGAATATCAGAGGTTACCTGGTGCTGGGGCTGGGAAGAATCGACAGGGAAGGGGCACACGGACAATTCTGAGGGTTGGTCGAAATATTCTATATCTTGACTGTGGTAGTGATTGTATGAGTATATAAATGTGTCAGAACCCATTGAAATATAGACTTATATGGGCAGAATTTATTATATGTAAACTATACCTCAATAAACCTGACTTTTAAAAAAATAGTATCCTTGGAGTAGAATCTAATTTTATGTCAGTCTAATTTATTATTCTTTAACCCATAATGAGGTAATATGTCTGATTGTTCTGAAAATATCATGAAAAGAAAATAAATTATATTTGGAAGCAATTACTGAGACCAGATGGTTTCCCATTCTTCTAGGAGTTAAGACAATATTAACAATATTGCTTTATATGTCTGTAAAGAGCCTTATCTCTGTGTACTTTGTATTATTATGCGTCTACAAAATACCACTCTGTAACAGTAGCTGCACTTTGCAAATCTCTTTTTACGAAGCTTAACTGTTAACTCTGATATATAGGATCTGTGACCCCTCCCCTCCCATCCCCCCTCCCTCACCCCCCACCAGTTCTGAAATTAGGAGGCTTTCGCTTTCCAGCTCCAACACAAAATCTGTGTGCCAGTTCAGGAATCCACTGTCTGTACAGCCATCTACCCTAGATTCCCCAAAAGGAGGACTGGGAACTCTGAGCAGCTGGATGGATGCCCATGAAAAGAATGTCCCATCTCTGCTTCTTTTTAGGGGCAGTGGGGAAGATAAAATAGGACAGCCAGATGGCTACAACTCATTCCTGCCTGGCAGCATTCAGGGTGAAATGAGAGTAAATTAATCAGCATTCAGGAGAAATGAATGGCAAGGGGCAATGTGTATTGATGCTATTTTAGCGCAAGTCAAATTAAACTTGTAGAACTGACAACATGCATTAATCTCCCTATTGCCTCCGGTAGCTGTGCAAATGAGCTCCTAGTTTCCTTATACAAACAGCTGTTATTTTCCTGTTACTACCTTGGCAGAAAGTTCTAGTAATGGCCTGGTAGCTTACCTCTAGTGATTAATACAGACTTGTGCATTATACTCACTCTGCTCCTGAAAGAACTTAGCCTCCATCGCAGGAACGAGGTTTTAAAGTGCAGCGCTCTAGCAGAAAGCCGGGCTGTGCAATGCGACAGAGTTGTCAGTCATCTGCAAGCACGGGTTTAAATGGCACTGTGGATGAACTGTTTGCATACCGCAGAAGGCATAAGGGCTTTTTTCTAAAGGGAAATAGAAATAAAATTATGGTTTTTCTAAAAGGAGCATTCTGACTTGTATTTCAACGGCCAGCTATAAATCTGGGTAATGGCATTATGTTATTTTCTCTGCGACATACATTTAGAAATAGTATCATTTAGTGGGAAAAGGTTGACTCCCAATTAAAAAAAAAAAAAAAAGAAGAAGAAGCATAGGGGCGCCTGGGTGGCTCAGTGGGTTAAGCACCTGCCTTTGGCTCAGGTCATGATCCCAGGGTCCTGGGATTCAGTTCTGCATCAGGCTCCCTGCTCAGCAGGGAGTCTGCTTCTCCCTCTGCCTGCTGCTCCCTCTGCTTGTGCTCTCTCTCTGACAAATAAATAAATAAAATCTTTTTTAAAAAAAGCATAAAATCAATCAAGGATATCTGGATTAGATTTCATTTCTGCTTAAAGCCATGCTCTGCCATGAATACTTACGTTTTCATAACTTTCATTAAAAGTATAAGCCTTGTAACAATGACTTTCAAACTTTTACCATTTCTTAATGGTAAGAAATGAAGTTCACACACATACACACACACACCACACACACACTGTGTTCACACCACTAAAACCAGTTTCACAAAACAGTTGTCTCTTGCCACATGAAATACATTCAAATATTTTTCTCCATTTCATTCCATTTTTTTAGAAAATTGTGGCTGAGACACACTAAATTGATTTCATGACCTGACACACGGTACATTTTTGAAAACATGTTATAAAACATAAATTTAGATTTATACAAATGTGTATATATTTTATATAAACTATAACCCTTGGAGAACTGGGCAGTGTGGATTGCCAGAATAATAATGGCGGCTCTTCTGTACTGAGCATGTTACGCTCTCAGAGAATTTGATTTAAAGTGGTAATTATAGGGGTGCTTGGGTGGCTCAGTTGGCTAAGCTACGCCTCTTGATTTGGGCTCTGGTCATGATCTCAGGGTCATGAGATCGAGCCCTGAGTTAGGCTCTGAGCTGAGTGTGAAGCCTGCTTGAGATTCTCTCTCTCCCTCTCCCTCTGTCCCTTCCCACCCTCCGCTTGAATGCTCTAAATTAATTAATTAATTAATTAATTAAAAAATGGTAACTGTTCTAAAGCAGGAAAAAAAAAAGAACTCCTCTCTGACTTTATTGCACAAAGTCTGTGGTATCAATTCAACCCCCCCACCCCGCCACCTTCCCACCCCCATGCCCCAATACTGAACACCACCATCTTTGGTGAATGTTCCTCTGGTGAGAGCCCACTAAGTCAGACGTGTCTTCCAGAGCCTGCAAAGAGCCAGAAATACCAACGAGAAGGGTCATTACCCTTCTGGAATTATGGCAAGAAGCCCAAATTAGAGAATTTTGAAATCACAAAATGGTCTACAAGGCTGTCTGGTACTGCGCTCAGGTTTTTCTTCTCTGGAAAATTTCCGTTCTTACTCAGTAGTAGACTCAGGTTTTACAGGTCTGAAGCTTTGCATTTAGTTGGGGGGGCTCCCTATTTCAGGGAAAAAAATACAAAGTTGCAGACACAAAATTCTGTATGAAAGTGAATATTCACAAGGACTGAGAAAAGAAATCACAAATTACAAATTTTAAAAAGTTAACTTTTTTTCTTTTTCTTTTCTTTTTTTTTTTTTTTTTACATTCTGGAGCTTCTGTCCATCTTGCAGTTTTTGATTTTGGCCTCCACTAGGGATTTCCTTCTTATTGTATTTGAGTTTTGGTATGATCAATCATTTTGAAAAACAAAACTAATCTGAAATCAAGGCATCCCAAGAGGAATTAAATGTTTTTTTAAAACTGTCATTATATTATATTGTGCTATATAACCATATAATAAAATTTATATTACCTACATTGAACTTTCATAAGCACGTATACTTTGGTATTAGAACACAGGTTTCTTCAGGAACCTGCTGTGCCAGGTGTCAGTTCTGTGCGCTTTTTTGCCCAAAACTGCCCCACTTAGTCAAGACAAAATCCATCATACACACCAAAATGTAATCCAATACTTGGGGATCTGTAAAATCCCACAAAGATACAATTACTGTTTCTAGGACTATTGCTAACCCTTGTTGTCCTCAGGCACAGTTCTGAAAAATTCCATTTTACCCAATTAACTCCAAAATGTATACTTTGTTTTGTAATTGTATATACACTGTAGAATATAAATTTCATTTTGACTGAGCACGAATGAGAATCAAATCTTCCAATTGTAATTTTACTTGCGTGATATTTGGAAGAATTTTCCAGAGTTGATCTGGCTCCATATATTTCAAACCTTATTTCTCTCCCACTTCCCATATACTCCTGAAGTTGACTACCATAGGACATGTTTAAATTGAGGTATGACCTTTTGCCCCCGAAATTTTAGGTCACCCACTAAAAGTTACTGCACAGTGCATGGTAGGAATATTCCAGAAGCCTTTAACACACCCCAGCTAGAGACAACTTAACTATATACAGAAATGACTGAAAACCACATATACTTTCTATTAACTCAATTAAATGTGTCCCCAGATCATCTTTCCCAAGACCTGTCCCAAATATGTCTGTGGCTGCTCCAACAGTACATGACACAAGGAGCATGGCAGAAGGGAAGTTGAGGTGCAAAGACAATTAGTCTTAATCAATTGCAATTAGTATATTTTTCTTTTGAAACTTTACAAAAACTATGCCCAAGTATATATATTTTCAGTATTCTTCCCTAGGTCTGGAAGAGCCTATGCAAATGAGGGGTGCTGGTATTTAAACTTTATTAACTTAAATTAGCATAAATCAGTCTCTGTTCTGATCTCTTATTTCATAAACATACTGATTGATCAAAACACAGTGGGTCAAGGGAGAAAAAAACCTGAATTGGCAGGACTTCCATCTCTGAGATTCCAAATCTGTTCAAGGAACAAACAACTTCTTGGTGTGTCAAAATGTCCTCATCTCCCTGGCACTTGGAAGGCAAACATTCACTTTCATACTAATCCCAGAGAGCCATCCACTTCTGTTACAGCTCATTGCTAATGATGAGAAACATCTAATTTCTAAGGCCACCCTAGATGGGGTGCAATTACAAAGAATCTGTGTTCAGGTGGGCATGTTCTAATGATCATTTTCCAATGAACAAAATAACCTTGCGAAGTGGAATGGGCTGACAATTGGAAAAATTTCATGAATGAGACAATGTTGATGCTTCTTGAATTGTTAGGGCTGGTTTGTGCTAATACAATTTACAAAAACAAAAGCAAACAAACAAACAAAAACAAAACCCAAAAACTCCACCATAATAATTTCTCATAATTTTTTCCTTATCCACTGTTCCCTACCTAAGACTCTTAAACCTATATGTTGATACTTAGGGACAAGCTTTATGGTCAGAGCATTGAGACAAATCTTATCTAGTGGCCCATTTCCAAAAGCACGGTCTGTAGACCTTAATCTCCTGGGAGTCTCCTGGCAAAAAGGACTTGATGGTCCAGTAAGTTTGGAAAAGGCTCATGCAGTATTCCTCTTGGGGATTCACAATGCACCCTACCAGATAAAAGGCTCTACAAAACCTTGCAATCAAGAAACCTACTTACCCCAGGATTCTCTATATTTAACCATTTAACCAAGCAATGTTTAATGAATTGTGGTAGAATTGGAGTCTCAGAGACTAGACACAGAGATGGGCACATTTTCTTGGCCTATTGTCAGTGTTTTCAAGTTTCTAGATTAGTATTTCACTAAAGTGTAATTTCTATTACTTGTCCTCTTTCTCAATGTGCTCCAGGCACTATAGGTCTCATCACATATCTTTGATTATGCTAGAAACATTTCCATTTCAGAAATTTAGTACTTCCTATTCCCTCTGCCTAGAAACGTGTTCCTCCAATTATGCACATGACTCCTTTCACTTCATTCAAGTTTCTGCTCAAAAGTCACCTTTTCAGAGAAACTTCTGAATTGTGTCCCCTCCCAGAATTCATATGTTGAAGCCCTAACCCCCAATGTGACTAGGGCCTTTAAGGAAGCAAGAAGGTATAATAGGTCATGAGGGTGGGATTCTAATCCAATACAACTGGTACACTTCTAAGAAAAGGGAGACACCAGGAGTGCCTGTGCAGAGGGAAGAGGCCAAGTGAGGACACAGCAAGAAGGCAGCCACCTACAAGCCAAGGAGAAGGGTCTCAACAGAAACCAGCTCTGCCAATATCTTTATCTTGGATTTTTAGCCTCCAGACTCTTGTCTCTAGGAGGTTGAGAAGCAGAAGAGTAGAGTACAGTGGATAAGTGTTTGGGCTCTGGGTTCAAATCGTGACTCTGCCACTTTCTAGTGGTGTAATCCTTGATGAGTTATGACAACTCCAGGAGCTTTTCTGTCTGTAGAATAGTGATGAGAAAAACGGCCTTTACTTCAAAGGCGTTGATGTAAGACTATAATGAGACACCGCACAGGCAATGCTTAGACTACTGCCTAGAACAGTACACGCATTCGATAACTAGTACCTACTATCGCTTACTGTGTGTTTACTCCACTGGAATGTAAGTTCTGTAGGGACAGGGAATTGGTCTTAACCAGAGATAAGTTCCTAGTCTCCAAATCAGTGCCTCCAGGGCATGTGTTAAGACCTTAATAAATATTTGTTGCCTGCAAATATGAATAAATAAAAGCTGGTGGACCTTCTCACAAAGTTCACAAAGAATGTAGATTCTGTATTGTCTCTTCCGTAATCATCTTTTTTTTTTTTAATTGAATGGACACTTATAACCCATCACTGCTACATGATTTCAGAGCACTCATTTTTATGTGGACCGTAGTATTGGTGACAGGTCATAGTATTTAGTTATGAGCCAAGCTAGAAGGGGCAGTTAATAAGGGACCAAAGAATATAGGTTTTCCTACTCAAAAGGGCTGTCGGTATGACATTTACCTTGTGGGTGATGCTTCATTTCAGCAAAACGTCATGAACATAATTAAATCAAACACTTTCTTTGAAATTCACTAGTTTTTGTTCATACTGAATTTTTTGTATAAGTTTTGTAGCTGTACATAATTTTCTATCCCAGGTATCAGTCAATGGCACTTGGGCACCTTCCACTGATGGACTTCGGCACTTTCATTGGCCTATGACATGTCACTGGAATGAGTCATTCTTTATGGCTCAGGCAGACTGATGAAGAATCCAAAGCAGAGCCCTGGTGGGCTTGATATGATCTATAATAGGTCACAGTTACCCAAGGTAGGCTTTTGCCCATGTCATTAGAATGAGTCATTCTTTATGGCTCAGGCAGACTAATGCAGAATCCAAATCAGAGGCTTAGTGGGTTTGGTATTACCTGCAATAGGTCACAATTATCTAAGGAAGGCTTTTGCCTGGCTCTCACTAAGAGTATAATAGGTGGTGTATGAGTAGTTCCCTGGGAATTTTATTCCCAAATATCAAAATCCGCAAACACTTGTTTCTTAAATAATCATGTAAAATCAACAATGGGAGCATTTGCTATTAAGGAAATCAATGAGAGTATAATCCCCAATGTGTTATGTCCTTCAATCTTCACAGATGTATATTTTCCAATGATATAAATGATGTTTCCTACTACATGGTACAGAGCCAGGTAAAGAATTTGCTGTCATTATGGTAGGAAATCGCACATTGCCTACGGAATCCCACCCTGAATTCCAGTAAATCAAAGAGATTACCAGGGTTTCCACCATCTCCATCCTTCTATAGCTGCTATGCCTACTGAATAAAACTCCAAGCAACCAGTTTGGATTGGGATAAGATCCTTTATAAATAAAAGTTCCCAAGCTCTGAAGGATGTTTTAATCAATTCTAATATTTAATCTTCTAGAAGTTCCCAGTGGTGTGGCGTTTTTCATAATTTAGGAAAACCTTTACTACTAGCCGTAATCACAAATCAAAATCTAAAAAGCAATACCCTTTGCAACAGCATAAAAAATATGAAACACTTAGGCATAAATCTGACCAAAAATGTTCAAGACTAGCATGCTGAAAACTACAAAACATTGTTATAAAAAGCTACAGAAGATCCAAAGGAAAGGGAAACACATGTGATGTTCATGGGTCAGAAGACTCCCTATTGTTAAAATATCAATTCTCTTGTCATATTGGTTCTCTGCTCATTTGCAGATACAATGCAATCTCAATGAAAATCTCAACAGGACTTTTTACAAAAATTGGCAAGGCAATTCTAAAATTCATATGGAAATGAAAATGACCTGTACTAGCCAAAACAACTTAGAAAAAGAACAAAGTTGGAGGGCTAAATTTACCTGATTTCAGGGCCTATTTTAAGGCTGCAGTCATCAAAACAGAATGGCACTAGTGTAAAGATTAACAACAGGATCAATGGAGAGAATACAGAGTGCAGGAATAATTGGACTTCTGATTTTTGACAAAGGTGCAAAGGCAATTCAGGAGCAAGAACTGCTTTGTCAACACACAGTGCTGGAACAATTGAAGGCCCATATGCAAAAAGAAAGTACTCTAACCCATATCTCTCATCATATATAAAAATTACCTCACAATAGATCATAATCCTAAATATAAAAGCTGAAAGTACAAAACTGTTAGAGGAAAACACAAGAGAAACTCTATGTGACCTTGAGCTGGTCAAAGATTTCTTAAATGATACGAGAAGCACAATCCATAGGAGAATAAATTGGTTAACTGGACTTCATTAAAATTTAAAACTTCTGTGTTTTCAAAGACATTGGTAAGTGAATGAAAAGACAAAGCTAGAATGGGGGGGAAATCCTTGCAAATCATCTATACAATAATTGACTTGTATCCAGAATATATGAAGAACTCTCACAACTCAATAAGAAAATAGTCTACTTTTTTTAAAAAAAACATGCAAAAGTGTTAAACAGACACTTTATGAAATAAAATACATAAAATGGCAAACAGGTACATGAAAAGATGTTTAACATAATTAGGGAAATGCATACTAAAACCACAGTAAGAGTCTACTACCTATCACTGGAATTGCCAAAAAACTGACCATACCAAGTGTTGATAAGTATGTAAAGAAACTAGAATTCTTATAACACTGCTGGAAGAGATATAAAATGACATAACTAGTTTGGAAAACAGGTTGACAGTTTCTTAAAAAGTTAAACATACACTTACCATACAATCCAGCCATTTGATCCCTAGGTATCTACCCAAGAAGAAATGAGAGCACACGTCCATAAAAAGAATTATACAGGAATGTTCATAGCAGCTCTATTTGTAGTGGCCTACTATGGAGAACAACCCGAATGTCCACCAACAGATAAATGGGTAGAAGATGGCTATCCACACAATGAAAAGCTATCTGGCAATATAAAGCTGTGTATTGATGCACACGACAACATAGGTGAGTATCAGAGTAATTATGCCAAGTGAAAGAAGCTAGGCCAACAAGAGACATACTATATGACCCCATTTGTATGCAATTCTAAAAAATGTAAACTAATGCATAGTAACAGATAATAGATCAGGGGTTGACTGCAGATTGGGGGAGCAGGATGGGCGGGAGATACAGATGGGAAAGGAATGCAAGAAAACTTTTGGGGTGATGGATAGGTCCATCATTTGATTGTGATGATGAGCTCACAGGCATATACACATAGGTAAAAACTTACCAAGTCATATAGTTTATTATGTCAGTTCTATCCCAAAAGAGCCTTTTTAAGAAAAGAGTAAACCTTTAAGTCCACTTCACACATTGCACCCCTTAGAATTCTCCATAGCGGTCACAATTAGCTCAGAGCCAGTCACTGACACCACTTCTCACCCTCTCCTTCTTGGAGCTTCCTTTTGCAACCATTTCCTAACTTAGCAACCTGTGGGCTCCTCTCCTATCCCACAGAGCCTTTTGGTTGTCTTCCCTGGTTCTCATCCTTCCTCCCATGTCTTAAGCGAGAACCTTCTTCAGGGTCTGCAGCTGGTCTCTCTTTTATTCTCAGGTACTCTTTTACCTGAGCACTCTCTCCACCCGCTTGGCCTCGCTGCCATCTGTACTCTAAGCCTCCCAATCTGCACTGCAAGACTTGTCCTCTCTGCTGACCTCCAGACTTCCACAAGCTTCCCCTTCCATTACCTCCAATTTAATGAGTGCAGAACTAGCCATTTTCCCCCATCCAAACCTGCTGCCCAGCCTGTGTTCAGGTCTCCCCTCACAGCACTACCATCTCCCCAGCCACTCACGCCAGGCATAGGACAGTAGATGAGAGCACGGCTCAGGGGTACAGTCCCCAGTCTGTCACTTACTACATATGTGTCTTGGGAAAGTTATTTACCCTCTCCGTGCCTCATTTCCTCATTTGTATAATGAGTCTCTTCCTCATAAGGGTACTCTGAGGATTAAATAAGATACCCATAGAGTATTTATGAGGTGCCCAATGCATAGTAAGTGCTCCGTGATTAGTAGTATCATGGGTGACATTTACCCCTCTCTCTAATTATTCAGCAAGTACTGTTCATGTGGTTCCTGCAGCCCCCTGTCCTCCTCTTTCCCTTCCCTCTGCCGCCCCCATCTCAGACTCATTATATTTTGATATCTTGTTGAGACAGCCTACTCTGATCTTTCTTCTCATCAGTCCATTCTGTCAAGGGCTACCTAAGTGAACCCAGGTCAGCTCGTGCACTTCTATGATCAAAGACCTTCCATTGGTCCCCTTTGTCCAAACAGCACAGTCTTTAGCAGGGCATTCAAGAGTCTATGCCTTGATGCTACCCCACTTTTCCACCTTCATATCTCTGGTCTGAACCCCATATCATTTGGGTACTCTCATTTCTTCCCTGTCCTCCATAAACCCTGCCCTGCTCTACCATCACGTATTTGTCTAAGGAGGTCGTTCCACAGGTCCCCATCCCCAGGCTCAGCTCAAATGCTATCCTTTTAATGAACCTGGCCCAGTTCCCTAACTGGAATTAATCAGTCTCTCCTCAGTGCTTCCACTGCACTTTATATGTCAAGTTAGGAGCTTATATTATTGTCATTTATATATTTGCTTGTTACTCTTACTTTCCTTTGCTAGGCATTCAGTGAAGGCCTGAACGCTGAATGGAATGAAACAGAAAGAAAGAACATGACAAACAGCCTTCCTAACAGCTGCCTAACATCTCCCTGGTAAATGTCACCTGCTCATGGAGTTTCTTTGTAGACTGACACTTTACAAATTAGCATCCTGTTCAAGCTGAAAGAGAACCAGAGAGCCATCTCATTTGAAAGCACTCAAGAGAAATAGCAACACCACCACTCAAGGGTTTGTAGAGGGGGAGAAGAGAAGCAAATAAGGTACAACAGATGCTGACTTAATCTTGGCTATTCTAATTGGCTCTTTCTGCAATTAAGATGTCTCTCTTCTGAGAGGAAGCTGTTTACTGTTCACTGCTTAGGAATGCTAGCCAAGCATCCCAGAGAGGCTCTCCATTCTTATTTTATAAATTAGGGTGCCGCTTTACAAGGGGGACTAAGACTCTGTGTGGCCATGCAAAATTCCAGGTGAAAGAATTCAAGAGGCACTCACAATAGCATGGGCTTGATAGAATCTGGCAGCCACTCACCCAGGCAGCTGCCACGTGGGGATGGGGACAGGGTTACAACATGAAAAGAGGTTAGAACATGAACCTGAGAAGGTGGCTGTCTATTTTCCCTCCAAATTTCCCAAATTCTCCAGGAGATTCCTTCATTATGGAAATGATTCTTTCTGTTGCTTTTAGTTTAGTAGACCAGTGTCTTTGAACTTTTTTCATTAAAGCAATCAGTGGCAACTCAACTTAGTCAACAAGTCAGTGTCAAAATGATTTACTTCCCTTTCTTTTCCCAGAAACTCTCTAGTTACCCCACAAACCACAACACTAGCATTCAAGGCCCACCTTCTACTGCTTATGGCAGGCCACAGAAATGTGTAAGCAGAAGATAACTAAGAGTACAAACTACTAAAGCAGTGAGCAAAAACGGATACATCAAGGCGAGAATGAAAAGGAGTCATAATACTATCCATTCCATCACTATCAACACTTATGGCAATTACCTCTTTCTGTGTCTGTTTCTACTGTCAGAAAGCAGGGACCATGACTTACTATTCTTTGTACAGCCAGCATCTAGCCAAGAGGTTGGGTTCTAGTAGAATTAAGTATTTGTTGAATAAATAAATATACCAGAGCCCCTCTCAGAAAAGTATTCAGAGGAGGACATACTAGGAAGAGTTTTTACATATGGAAAGAGTATTGCTCCCCCTTCCTTGATATTAGTTATATCAACTACATATGAAGGAAAATTCACTTTTTCTAGACACAGGTTCATAGGTACAAGAATATGGCTACTAAGTAATTTTCAACTCTGCATTTTAGAAAATGTAGGGAAAATTCTTCCCTTGTCTGGGAATATATTAGTAGAATACCTGTAACAATGAGGTTTGCTTGGAGTCGGGTACTCTTCATTCCAGATAACCTGAATACGAATAAATCTAGGCCTCCCAGTGTCATTCCCAACCCTGCCAGATAAATGCTCCTCTTGCAATGGTTCGGAGGAATCACATTTCAAGTCCTCTACACTTTGTAGCTGAGTTACAGAGTAACCTAGCAATCCTCTCAGAATTCACGGGGCTATTGAAATAGAGCAAAGTCCACAAGATTTCCACTGAGATGTGCTGAGCAAAGGCCGGAACCCCAGAAGAAAACAAGCGCAGACTCTGAGCAAAGCTGCCCTCATCCGGAGCGTGAACCCGCTGGCCCCTGGGGTCTGGGTGACTGGCAATGAGCTCTGTGATGTCCGCGTTCATGAGGGAGCTCCCTGGCTGGTTCCTGCTTGCTGGGGTCTTCCTACCTGTGACTTTGCTGCTGCTCCTTCTCATTGCTTACTTCAGGATCAAACTGATGGAGGGTGAGTGTGGTGGCTCGCAGGCCTTTCCCATGGCACGCCTTTGCAACAAGCCAACGCATCGTCAGCGTTTCTGGGGTTCTGGGGAGATACATGCTTGTGATCTGTAGGTACTTCTCACTAAGTGCTCTCTTGGCATACCGTCATTGGTGGACAGGCAGTGCGGTCCTTTCAGCAGGGTGGATCCTAAGTGAGGCTCTGCAGGCCTGTGGTGAGGACCCTTCGCTGCAGCCCCTTCCCCCACCCCGCCCTGGACAGTCGAACTGTGAATCAGCAATTTTGACCTGTGATCGCTTCTCTCTCTCTCCTAGGGCAATATATTCCACAAATGTTGAAACACATACCATGGTCTGCCTTCTCTTCCTGACAGACATCTAGGTGCGTGTGACGTGAGTGTGTGCACGCACACTTCTTTTTCACCCATGGAACTTCTATTAAGAAAATGTGCCAAACATTGTGCTGCCACGGTGTTTGGCAAACGTCAAGCCCTAATAGAGAGTTGAGGGCTTGGTGTAAACTTTTCGTGAGACTGCAGTCTTAAGGAAAAAATACAGAACAACTCAGGAGCTCAAAGTGACTTGCACATACGCAGTGGGGTCCTGGATTGAGACTGTTTATTCTGCTGTAATTAAATTAAGGAGACTGAATGGTGACTTCACAGACTAAATGTTAATAATGTGCCCAGCAAACATTAGATTAATATCATAGAGGTTAATAGTTATTTTAGCAATAACAACAAAAAAGTAGTAATATTTAAGTGGGATGGTGTCATAGTAAAGCATTATAAAAACGAATTTGAAAATCATTCCTCTCTCACAAAAACTGACCAAGTCCGGGCAATGCCTTTATGGATGCCATTCTATAAACGGATATTCAGAATCTTGAATGAAGGATGCCATCACATATGACCTAAAATCAAATAGAAGTACAACTGGGGATATTTCTTTTTTGGGGGGGGAGGGGCAAAGGGAGAGGGAGAGAGAGAATCTTAAGTAGGCTCCACGTCCAGCGTAAAGCCTGATGCGGGGCTCGATCTCACAACCCTGAGAACATGACCTGAGCTGAAATCAAGACTCAGATGCTTAACCAACAGAGCCACCCAGGGGTCCCGGGGATACTTTTAAGATGAGATTTAGAACATAAAGAAATTCTAGAGGACAGGGAGCACATTATAGAATCATAAGTTTCCAATCATAACATACCCAAATACTCTCCTAGCCTTTCATTTTTAGTCTCATTTTTATGAACAGCTCTCTTGTTGAACGACCCAGCTGTTTTCTTTCTTGCTCTACAGCATTCATGTGATAAATCCTTTTCTTTATTAAGTTAGTTTATCCTCACGGCCTTCAGACCAGTCTACTGGATGTTCTGCCACCCAGCTATTCATTAACATAACACGGAGCCCTGGAAAAGAGCCTCTGAAAAAGGAAGAGAAAATTAGAAATTCCCCAGGATCCTAACTATAGGATTTTAGCCTTCCAAATTGGTTCAATGCCCAGCCGTTGCAAACATTTCCATTTTGAAAGTCTTTTAAAGCTATTGCAATGGCCACTGTCATTCACACACATGCCAGGCCCCCAGTGACATTGAGCACCCTGTGGAGCGGTACCAGGATGCTGACGTCACAGGCAGACACTTGAATCATTCATGTCACTCCCAAGTTTCATCTCTGGCTGCCTTTTGGGGTACATAAATATTCAGTATCTCAAAAACGTATCAAGCATTAAATGAGGCAGCAACCGACAAAGATACCCTCATGGAGTGCCTTACTGGCCTCTACTTATCAGTTATTATAGGTCAGATCGTTCAGCAGGGCACCTGGTATTTGGGACAGACTCTTCTTCAAAAAAGGATGAATCTTGGTTTTATAGCCTTACTTATCCCTGGGTGACTTTTGGGGGAGAATATCTATAATCTGCAAAAATTAAAATTAAATGGGTCTACAGTTTTTACTTATTTAGATAATGTAGATAATTACGAAGTACAGACATATCCATCATATTCCTTCAGAAGACCCTGGAGAAGGCAGCCTGCCCTTGAAAGTGTGGCCTGGCTTCACATGGGGCAGATGCAGAACAAAGGGCAGGCAATGTGTGCCCACAGGGCCTGGCCCCGAGGACATGCTCAGCCTGCGTACTAGGGTCATCGCACGGTGACACCTTCATTCTTTGACACATCCCTGCCCACGTCAGCTGTCTAGAGATCAAAGCCTCCACCTTTTGCAACACAGCATGTAACCCAAAAGAAAGCAAGGAGGCCAGCTCTACACAGTGAATGCCAAGGCCTCCTGGATAGAGTCCCTTCACCAACTTGAGCCTTGTTGCAAACGTGCACCATACTTCTGGGTAGGAAGAGTTCTTATGCATTCATTCAACACATATCTGAGAAGCTACCATATACCAGGAATTGTCCAAGATTCTGGAACAGATTTTTACTATGGACTTTCAGAACTGAGAGAACAATCCCAGGTCTAGAAAACCACAGAAGACATCCGGCAAAACTGTTAGAAGTTGGAGGAGAGACATTGCAAATCTGTTTCTGGCTCTGTCCTCATTTACAGGTCTGGTCAATGGCCTGATGAATGACCCGCCCTTTCCCTCTAAGTCTTATCCCAACGTTAGAACAGAGCACTCCCACCAGAAGCAGGACCCTCCAAACAGGGAAGGGGCCCCCACAACGATGTCATGAGACTCCACTTTCTGGGGTTCTTCTCTACAGTCCCCTTTTGTTGGCTCTCACTGAAGTGTGCCTGGAGCTTCTAGGCTATAGGTGAGGAGCACAGGAGAGGTAACTGAGGAGGTGGAAGGAGCCGGCAAAACTCTCTGCATCAGTCACTTAATGAGGTAGGGGTCCCATCTGAGGCTTATTGTTGGAAAAAATACTAATAATTGTTAGCACTCTGTTGCCAGCAGCTTGCCAAGGACACCATCTGCAGGATACCAAGGGAGGACTGCCCTGCTGACTGGACCAAAGCAGGCTTCTCTGTTTTCAGTTTTCATTCAGTTGAGACTGGGTCTCAAGTGTGGTGGGGTGGGACAAGTGAGGGCCCTGGGTACTATTCCTTGTAGGTACCTGGCCAGGATAGCAGCTGAGGGGCACCCTGCGCTGTATTACTCTCTCGAGAATTTTCTATTCCAACTGAGCTTTGCTTATCTTCTCCTCTTCTCCCCAACGGGAACTGCGCACCCTTTTTTGGAATAATTCCTGATTACGTTTTCCAGTGTTAGCAGACAACCTTAGCCTAAACATATTTTCATTTTTATGTAGATCTGTTCCCGTTATCTTCCAAGTTGTCCTTTAAAAAAAACTTTAAGAACATTCTTACAGGGTAGTTCTTTCTGTAGCTGTTTGCCTAAGTGTAAGTAGTCATATCTTTTCTATAGTTTGAGGGCAATTGAGAAGACTTGGCCCCCAAAAAATCACCAGTTTGTATCTTTATTTAGCAGTTCCCACTTAAAAACTGTAACCAGATGGTCAAATGTCATGTCATTAATCTTCCAACCGGGGTTATGGCAAGTGTAATCATTCCTATTTTGTTCCTGTAAAGAAAGAGACATTGACAGATTAACTGGTGTGTTCACAGAACCCCAGAGTCCTACGTTCTGAAACAGAAAATCAGCTTGCCTGTCCCATATATCCTAGTTCATCAGCCAAGAGAGGCATTTTAAGATGTGATGGAAAGCATGTGGAGGTATTGTAATCACTCAACATTGATCCCTACACTTGAAGCCTTGGGAGGTAATGGTGCATATAAATTTAATTAGTATGTAGACAACATCAATTTTCTCACAAAGGAAGAAAGAAAATTCTCTAGCATCCTGCGCTCTTCAATCTCTGTCAATTGCCTTGGGGAGTAGCTCTCGAGGCAGAGGTCTGCATCTTGAACTTTCCATCATGAAAATCCTTCATCAACCACACCCATGGACATTTCTTACCTTCTAGAGTAGAAGTTTTGATTATCTTATCTCCCCAAGTCCTGAGATTCCTAAACCTCTACTTTCAGTATTATTCTTTGCCCCCCAAATACCATCACCTTGATCAAGGACAAATTACTCTCTAAATAACCAACACTGCCCAAATAATCATTTTTTTTTAAAGTGTCTATTGAATGCCTGAAAGTTTTTGTATGGAGTGAGAGCCAAAATAAGGTCTGGTAAGTGATCACATTCCGGCCTTCAGCAACTTACATTCTAAAAAAACATCTCAAGGAGCAGATGGCTTGACATCTTTCCCTGAACTCCATATATATGTTTTAGTCATCAGCAATCAAGAGGGAAAAGGATAAGTATAAGTGCAGGGAATGTGCAGGTGGTAAAAAGTTGAAATTGTCAGTTTTTAGTAAAGGATGTCAAAATGTAAAAGGGAGAAGACTAACTTGACATAACTAAAGACTAAATGCCCAGCACATTTCTGGGGGCAGGGAGGACCAGGGACAGAAACTCAATCTTACTCATTTCCACGTTCCAGGTCCTGGGGCCTACAGACATGCTTTATCAATGCTTATTGAATGAGGGAGTCTTAATACATTTAATCAACACTTAATCTGCTAAATATTAAATATACTTAGCATATAACAATTATTATAATTGTCATCTGTCCACTACAATCGGGGCCACTCTTTCAAAATAAACATTTACATTTCTGTTAGAAGTGGTTGGGGAGGTGAAGTGAGACCCTGCAACAGGCCTTGCTCTGGGGACCTGGCCTTGAGTAACCTGCAGAAACGCTGGCCAACACCCATGCATGAGTTGTCCATGACCAACGGCAGGCACTCAGCTGCCTCCAAAGTACTAACTGATAATTTTCCTTTCAGTTAACGAAGAACTGTCGCAGACCCCCCATCACAAGCACAAACACAAGGCTGGCTCTTACCTGTACCAGAGGACGAAAAGAACATGACTTGGGGACTGATCCATGGCTGAAGCACAGCGAAATTCTACCGGTCAGAGAGCAACGGTCAATGGCTTAGCTAATAAAATAAGTTCATAAACTTGAACAACAGCACCAATAGAATACTGAAAAGCTTGTTCTGAACCACTTTGCAAAGTGGCAGCTATTACCCAGGGGGACGTCTATGAGACTCAGTTAAACAGCAGTTCGTCGGAGAGTACCAAGAATACAGGATTTTCCTGGATGTGCACTATGGACTGGATGCTTGGCAACTTTTTAACTTCTATAGGACTCTGTCTACTCTGAAGGACACTGTTTTTTAAATAAAATTCTTAGGTATCTTTGTTACATGATCCCATGGAAGCATATATTATTCTGATTTTATAGGTGAAGAAACTCTGGTAGAGAGCAAAAGGACAGCAAAACACGAGTGCTTGAGAGTTCTGTGGATTTCCTCTGCGTCAGTATTCCCACTTCCTCCGCCTGCCACATAGCAGCTCTAATATGGCGTCCTTCCAGGCATCACTTCCGGCCCTGAGTTTGTTTCTTTCTCTCCCTTTTCCAGCTGATTTCACAAATCACACCACACTTGTGATGACACACAAAACAAGTGGAGTCTCCATACTAGATATGGATCACCCGTGAAGGCAGTTTTCGGTAAGAAATGGCTTGGGAATACTGGCAATTTCCTGGTGGGCAAAGGGAAGAACAGGACAGGCATGTACTCTCATATGGAGAATAGCTCAAACATTTGCCTCTAAAACCAAACCTTCAGGGAGCTATTTCTAAATATGGAAAGAAGTCAACATTTCACCAGCAGAATTCTTTTTTTTTTTCCCAGTGGGAGCTCCAAGGACCCAACATAGATAACCAAAGAGAAACACTTAATTCAAAGTGGTCATTAAAACAGACTGAGTACTATGTGCTCTCCACAGTTTCCTAGTTAAGACCAACAAAAGATGCTTCCCATGTCCTAAGAGTGAGTCTGGTTATAGTCTAATTTTTGCATGTGAATCTAATAAGCTATTAGAGTGATTAACTTCATAAAACGTACTGAGTTTGGTCACCTGTAAGAAATGCACCAACTTCTGTAGGGACATACAATCTTACGAAAGAGTGTGTGAATGACCAAAAGCAAAAACACACCACTGGTGCTGGGTATTTTCTTAGCTACCTCTCTCCCCACTCCAAATTCTTCACAAGCATCCAGAGTCATTAGTCTCTGTTTGCCCTTCTTGCATAATGTAAAACTCAGTGTTTGAAGACACTCATTCTGTGTTTTATTGCATTTGATTACAATGGAACTGTCTGCTGGGGCTTTCAGACTGAAGTAACTTAAAATAACAGTGTTCATGCCATATGGAAGGAATAATAATATTCTATCAGTTCTGGGAGGGATCTCTTTTTAGCCCCTGATGGAAATCAGCTTATATAAAAATGCTTTCTTTAACAGAAGGCGTGAAAGGATGCATCGTATTCCCAGCTGCCAGCCAAATCTGTGGTTTGGCCACCAGGGTTGGCTCCACCTTCTTCTGGAAAGAGGGGAGGCTGGCTTTTGGTTCTGGTGGAGGCAAGTCCACCATCTCTTCCTTCGCAGGGAAAATGCATCCCAGCCGCTGTGATAGCAGATGAGCTCCAGACACCGTGTTCTCAGCAGTAAGCATAAGCAAGGAGTTTAAAGCAAGACCCATTTCTTTTGTGGCTGTTGAGAGTAATTTCCAATGAAATCCTGAGCAGATTCATGGGTTTTATATGTAAAGAGAAACAGAACCATGTTTTCCCATGGAAAGGGTTTTGCTACCATCTGCTTGAAGGCACGGCTACTCAATTGGTCAAACGCTTCACAGAGCGCTGCCAGTCAGCCGCACCTGCTCTTCACATGCTCACCGTCCAGTATAAGGTGTTCTTCCGGCTTGGAGAGCCCTGGCTCCTGCCATCGCTCCTGCCATCTAGACCAGGCTGCAGTCTCCTTACGTTATCCTCTACTCTGCTCCATCCCGTGCTCCAAAGCCTCTCTCCAGGGGCCACGAATGCACGCACAACCCAGAGGGTCTCACAACGGCTCCTAATCTTATTTCTAATGTTCTAGTACCTGAAAGAATTCCCAACTGTTTTCCCAACCTGAGACCTTTGATAAAATAATGCTTTTGTTATGTTGCCATGTATTCGATGAAAATTCACCAAAGAATACTTTTTTGGTTGTTTTTTTGTTTTGTTTTTTGTTTTTTACAGAGCTAAATAAAGCTGTTAATACTAAGGTCCCACCTCTCTTGTTCACAGTGCTGGGAAACTGAAATCCATGACTGTTCCTCTATATCCTGGACCTATATAAGTTGACCAAACAGAAAATGGGGCAAGGAAAGACACACATTATGTTCCCCAAAACGTTACTCACAACCCTTCAAAAGGAAACTTACTTATAACTAATTTGACCTCTAGTATTTTCTAGAATGTAGGAGCAATTACAAAATCAAGAACACACACTCCCATGCACCAAAAACAACTTTACCTTGAAATCTTAAGTTCCTTGGCAACATTGTGTCTCAGAAATCAGAATTTATAACTATTAAAACACATTCTGGAAATTAATTTTCTGACTTGTTCAGAAACAGAATTTTTAGAACAAATACTCTTGAGATTCTTGCTGACTTTATAATTAATGTGCTAATTAGAAGAGACCTCCGAGTTTATCAGAATTTATACAATGGTATTTACCCTGGCAAATGAGTGACAAACAACAGAACAGAAAACACGCATTCAAAATATTTTATTTATAATTACCACCAAACAGATTGGAAATTCAAAAATTCTTTCCACTGTTTTAATTATTCAAACCCACATTCCCAAGCCCAGATTATTAAGAGCAGAGTTTATAACTTTTATTTAGATCATAAAGAAGCCTTTTGAGAATTTGATGAAAGCCAGGAATTTATTCCTAAGAAACATGCATACACTCACAATTTTGCATATATTTGGCAAAAGTTCAGACCCTTGAAATTCATCCAAGAGTCTGTGGTTAGGAAGCCAGCAGCCAGATTCTCCAAGTACTTGTGCTGCTTGCACATGGTAGACCATGAGAAGACTGTAAGAGGCCCCTGACATTGTGGGACTCTCAGGGAAGTGAGGTCCACATACTCTCAAAGACAAAATCTTCTCAACAGACTTCCCAAGTAACCCTAGAATAGCACAGAATTCTACTAGGGAAAGCCCTCAACATAGCTCAGAATGGCATGATCTTCATATATTTGCCAGTGGTAGATTACCTCATGCACAGTGCTGTTACTACTCACAATGACTGCCATGTTTTGAGGGTATTACTGTGCTAGGAGCTCCGCCAGGCATTGTACACACTTTTATTTCATCCAACCAGCAGAATATCCCCGCACTGAGATGCAGAAGTACCTCACTTTAGAGAGATTTCAGAGCCTTCATTAAAGTCACATGGTTCAGTTACTCTGAGTAGGGGAATCAAAGGTCCATCTGCAGGATTCTGAGGCCTTTGTATTCAAAGCAAAGTATCATTTTATACAACTTGCGGCTGCTATAAATCTAATCTAACACCATAACCATACACAGGGTCAGCATTTTTGACCCTGTGGCCAAGGGTCAGGAGGGCAGCACCTAGGACTTGCCAGGTGGCCATGTTTTCTTCTGGAGGCAGTGCTCCACTGTGGCCTAATCCCAGCAAATACACGAATGGGAGCGTGCAAGGATCCATCCAAGTCCAGGCTGGTTACTGTAAAACTAACTGAGGTATATTCCCTCCTGTTACTGTCTCAGCAGTAACATTCCAGTGTCCCAGTGTCCCGTGCAAGCATGGAAGACAGGTGGAAACCGACCAGAGCACATATAATGAAGTACGATGTATTCTTCTCCAACAGTACGTGGAGGAAGGACTTTAAAAAAGGGGGGGGGGGGGCTTTAGGGTATTTTTTTAGCCCTTTATTAGGGAATATTTTAACAGGATGATATAATAAACCCCTATTTACCACCACCTGGCTTTAGCGGTTACCCACTAATGGACAATCTTGTTTCATCTCAACCATAACTCACTCCTCCCTACCTATAGCTGAATACTCGATTATGTCTTCAGATATCAAATAATTTTGTCCATAAATAAGGGGAAATACTTAACGAAGCCCTTGTTGGGCAGTAGTTATGGCTACAGTCTGCTTCATTGCTAGAGTCCTGGTGATAGTCATTCCATGAACTGGGAGTGTATGCAATGAATAATGCAATGCACAATGTATCATAAAAGAAAACAGAAGCTACTCATGATAGTGAAATACCAAACATCTACCAACTCTATGTATTTTCAAAATAACCTCATTTTTTATCCAGCTGTGGCCTGCGGGAAACACACTGCTGTTTCCTGCATTCCACACAGGATTGCTTACGTAAAATGTTACCTGTAAAAACCCCATGCAACTAAAAGGAATTATTGCTGATCACCCTGAAATTATATGGCTTTTAAGATAAACAAGTACACCCAGATGTCTCTCACCTCAGTGAACACTGTTGACCTACGTTCTTATTCGATCATTTGGGGTTTTAAAAGCTCAGTTTACAGAACAAGCTAACATCCTGGGAAATATTTTCTAAGAACTATAAAATATTAAGAACAGTAGCCTCGCGCTGCAGCTACACGTGGCATTACTTACCAACACTGTTCCCAGCTGCTCTTTGGGTCCTAAGCCCTACAGATGCTCTAGGTGTCTCTGGGACCCCCCCTCCCCCCCGTCCTTGCTATCTCAGCTGAAACTGAGCCCTAATCAAACACAGCATTTGCTAGTCACTGGAGCTGCCGTGGACACTTCCTATCAGGGCAGTTAGCACTGGAAGGATGGACAGATATGGTTCTCAAAGAACTCTGGTAAATCCAACCTCTGCTTTAAATATGAACGCTATCCCTACAAGCTTTCTGATGAGAAACAGATTCACAGAACCACATTTGGCTCTATAATGTCACGAAGGCTTATCTGGCGGAGATCAGCTTCTCCAGAGAGGAGTGGTTTCTGTAATAATTCTGCAGAAAGTGAGAAGGGCCTTCCACGAGGTGAGAGATAATTCAGTGGGAACAGAGCCCAAAGAAGACAGTTGTGTAAATTGTATTTAACACGCTCACTTTAAATGACTAGAGAAATTCTACATAACATTCTAAAACAGAATAGACCCTGTTGGTCATTTGCCGTGTAATGTTTTCAATGTGTAGAAGAAAACAGAGCACTTAATCTGATGCGTCTTGGCAAAAGTTTCATAATGAACCACCCTGATTAGACACGGACACGGGCCCTTGGCAGAACCCATCCTGCTTGATACGTTAAGGCCCACCGGACAGTGGAGCAGAACATGAAGCACACGGGTGTTCAGACGGCGGAACTAAAATATTTTCTGAAAACAAAACAAAAAATACACCAGGAAAACAAGCGGAATCTTCCCTTGGAGAACGTGTAAAGGCGGCGATGGGCCATGTGCGCAGGCAGGAGGAATCTGGAACTCCGAACAACGGATTTCCAAACCTTCACTGCTGCCTTAGCCATTTCGCTTCGGTGATGCGGGCGGCAGCAGCACGTTACAAGAGGTCGGAATTACAGATTCTAAAAAATGCTGCATTTCACCACATCGTAAGACTTTCGACGGCAAATATCACTCCAGTTTATTTTTTAAACCTTTATAAAAAAGAGAAACGACAAGTGTAGAGAATAAACAAACTTTATTTTATAACAGTATTACAGAAAGCAAAATATCATTTAATACAACTTGAAGCTGCTATAAATCTACTCTGGCATCATAACTATACACAGGGTCAGAAGCGAAGGAAAACGTGTGCAATGCCGTTAATAGGTCCCTATCAGGTCTCCGATGTCAGCTGTAAATGGCATAGCTTCCTTGCAACCATCAAAAAACCACCACAGCCCCTGCTCGTCTCCCCAGTGTCCTCAAACCTGTGTGCATCATCCAACTATCTGAAAGAGAGAAACCTGCTCAGTAACAAAAGGTCAGTGTTACGAGTAGACAAGGAGGTTTCATGCAAAGCAAGTGTTCTACACAGTGTTCAAATGATGGAAAGTCCTGGAATTTGGACATGTTAAGAAAGCGAGCACTAAGGTTTTAAGCTGCCTGAATTTTTAGTAGAAGAGAGGAAACGGTAGTTTCTCCTTTTCCTCCCTCCTGGTTCTGGAATGCTGCCGAAGAACATGTGTCTGAGAACCGTTGGCACCGCAGCGCCACAGGGTCTCGAGACACAGTGCGTGGTCAGTGAGCTGCTTCGTAATTCTCCAGTCTGGAGCTTCTCTGACTTTCAGTACAAAGTCAGAGGACTGGAAGGTCAAAAAGGGTCCCATATAAAAAATAGCCCCGATGAAATTCTCAAACATTAGAAAATTTTCAGGATGTGAGAAATGCTTTTAATCTGTATTAATATTTTCTCATCCAGTATATTTACTGCAATCTGAAAACTCTGTAAAGATTTTCGGTAAGGATTCAGTGGGAAGGATCTGGAAGACAGGAAAGCCACTATCGAAATTAGTCCCAGAGTTTCCTTTCCACCCAACAGCAGCTGTTCAAGCAAACAGCACCTTACCAGCGGGGGGCTGGCTTTGTTCACTATCATTTGATCAAAATGAGTGATAAAAAGCAGGTAGTTGTACACACAAAGTAAACGGGAAACAAAAACAAAACTCACTAATTAAAAAAGAAAAGAAAAGAAAAGAAAAGAAAGAATCAAGAATATTTAGAAGTGGTTATAAAACAAAATAATGTATTAAAATGCGAGGAAACAGTATAGACCAGAGCTGCTAAGGTAAGGTTTGGCTGTTGGCATTTTAATTCTTCAGGCTTCTGGTCATTGTTACCAGTCGTAGTATAAATTCGCTGGAGTAGTGGTGTGGCATTAAGACTTGGAATGGTCAAAATTCTTCAGGTTCACAAAGTTGAATGTTGTTTAAAAAATGGAATCTCTAGGAGGAAAAGAAGAAAAGACTTAAATATTCCAAAGACAGAGGCTTGAAAAACAAAGTTAAGGAATGCGCCATCCAATTCCAAATCAAATAACCAACAGTTATGATTTGCCTCGCTCTACAGTAAACAGCATATTGACCAGAAGACATGCACGAGAAAGTCTATTCCACCCCTGGGGTCCTTACGGTATGTGGAGAACGGACAAGCACATAGAAACAACTGGCAAATAAGAATACACACAAAGAGAGTTAATTTTAAAGGAGGTAATTCATACACATTAAAAATCCAAAAAGGAGAAGCCAGTGTAGGCTTTAATGCTAGATTCAAGGAAGGAGAAAAAAAAAGCAAAATCCATTCTGACTTCTTTGAAATGAAGAGAAATGCAGGTGAGGAGAACAGAATGGGGCAAGAGGCCAGGAACTGAGACAGCAAACGATGTTAGTGGGGGTATACAGAGTTTGGGGAGGGGAGCAAGAATGAATGAGGAAGTGGACACTACTGGAGAGAAGTATTAATAGGGTGAGGAATGGAAGGTTGGGTAAAAAATATTAGGTCTACTCCTTAATACCAGACCGAGGAGTACAAACTTGATTGAACAGACAAAAAAAGGACTGAAGTCAGAAAGAGCTTCAGACAAAAGACCAGCTGTCAGTTTACTGTGATGACCCAGAGGTAGAGTGCAAGAGGCCGAAGACAGGTCAGAGAGCCAGGGGCTGGCGAGTCCAGATAGTGCGTGACAAGGCTAGGGGAGGAGGAGGCCAGTTTTGAGGAAGGCTTGACACGGCCTGGTTTATGTTCTAAAAACATCGCTGCAGCTTCAGTCTGATGAAGAGGCTAAGGGTGGGGAGGAGAGAGACAGGAAGGCCAGGTAGGACAGCTAGGTGATGAGGACTCAGACTTGAGGGAAACCAGCTGGAAGTGTGGATGGGGAGGCACCTGTAGGAGAACAATCGGAGGGCGGGGACGAGCAAGAAACTACCAGGGAGCATGATCAGGGGGAGTCTGGGACCTCAGGACAGGCGTAAAGCCCCGGTGAGGTCTTAGGACCAGGGCGTGGATTTGCAGGCTGGTGCAGAGGGCAAGTGAAACTCACAGGTGAACTGGTCTTTGTGAGTGTAAGGACAAATGAGAGATGTGAGCCCTGGGGAAGCCCACAGTCAGAGGGAAGGAGGCAGGAGAAAGGTCTAAAATAGGAGTGGGCAGGGAGGCAGACAAAAAAATAAGGATGGTGCATTATCCCAGAGAGAGAAAAGGGTTTTGAGAAGGTAATTTTTCACTTTTCAGTTGAAGTTTTGGCCAGTGGTAGGGGATTAGAGGACAGGGGAGGGTGGCGATTAAGGTCCTTTCCAAGAGTCGCTGGCCCCAAAGTCAATTAGAATGCACATTCTTTTGGTTCGATCAAATTAAGTCTTGTTTTCATAGAAAAACTCCCCACCATTGAGACTTATCACAGATATTATTTTAGCCTCTTCATTATACAGGACAGATTGATTAATCAAATTCACTGTCTCCCACCTGTTGTCTGCTTTAGGCTATTTCAGACTCATTAGGACTTCTGCTTGATTCCAGGCGGTGGGGGGCGGGAATCAAAGGAGAAAACACAAAGTCATCTTTTTTTTGGCTAGGAATTATGAACAGAAACTTGGGGATGGTGATCGGCAATGGATGAAACTGCCCATCAAACTGGGTTTGGGAGTTAGCTGTGACCTCAGTCAGTCACAGGATCCACGCTCGCTCCTTGCGAGCTGCTTGCTCCGTTCTCTGTGCGCAGGGAATACGCGTCATCTGTTGAACAGAGCTGCACGCACACCCAGCTTCTATTATAGAAGAGGAACCTCTCACGTGACCAATGCCTGGAAACCCACCGAAAGAACGAGCTGTAGGATCCTATTCTCCATTGCCTCTAGACTCCATGTCATGTTATTTCACTGAATCGGTCTTCACCAAAAATAAAAATTTCAATTTAGAAAAGAAAGCTAAAATTAAACTTGTTTCCAAGTCATTAGCAGACAAGTAAACAGGAATTAGGAGTGTGTAGGAACTGAATGAGAGATTTTGATTTCAAAGAGCTTCAACATTTACTGAAATATTTGTAGAGAAAAAGACAGTTACCCATGTAAACTCAAATGTCATTTACTTTCATTTATTCGCAATCAAACCACTCGAAAGAAAGAAAAACCAATTTCCTTTTCTGGTAATAAGTATTACAAATGACAACCTTAACACTCTTAGAATTCCAAACAGTTTTCAGAGTGAAAGAAAATTATCTTTATTGTAATTTTAATGTTAAATGCATTTTTTCCTGGTTCAAGTGCATTTTTTCCCCTCATTCTTTAAGAAGCAGTAAATCAAGTGTAACTCTGAGCTAATTAGATATTCAGTATTTTAGAACACCCCAATTCCTCATGTTCTGGATGAACGGGGAATAATTTATTGTAGGAAGTTTATAATTGACACATCCACCTCTCTTCTGCTTTCTGTACTTATACACATACAGAAATACATTCCTGCAAGTAGTAAACGTCTGAACTCTAGAGCCGGGAAGGAGAAAAGATGAGGACGGACCCACCAATGCCACTGGTACACAGGCATCAGACACTGACATTTTTTCTGTTCTGGCATGTATCTGTGAGGAAAAACAACCCCAAACCTTCACATCTGGCTTTTTTTTTTTAAAAAAACAGATTACATTTTGGGTCTAAATGATTTATCACCCATTCCAATCAAACTGAAAACTACGCCCTGGTTCTTCAGATAAGAACTTTATGCAACAACTTGTTTCTTTTTTAAGTCTGAATTCTACCTCATATTCACGATAGTCTGGACATCTTATTTTGTCAATACAAACGGACAGGCGTTATTATTAACTTCCGGCTTTTTCCTTTGGGCAACATCATAATGTTCCCCCCAAGTTTGGGTAAGATCACAACTTTGAAGTATATGGATTATACGTGAGGCATTGGAATTTTGGTCAAGTGAACAAAAACAGAAGCCCAAACCACTGTTTCCATGCTTCAGTTTCCCACCCCCAGACTATCCAATGTCAGTGAACAAGTCTAACACCTACCGGCCCTGTTCCCTAGCCTCTGTCCCCCTCTTTTGGCCAACATGGGAATAGGTTGGTGTGGCAGTCTCACCCAATCTCAGCTCTAACTCTGGATCTAATTCCTCAAGGACTTGTGCCCGTTGCCTACTTGGCCTTAAGTCTTCACAGACGGTTCCAGAACACTCAGATTTATCTTAGTGTGCCCAAGGAGCAGTGGGAAATCAGTCAAATTCAAGGGCAGAGGTTCTAGGACTTCGTTTGAAAAGCACAGCTTCAGAGTTTCCAGAGGCAGGGGCTCCCAGTGTGGAGCTCAAGCTTCAGCGTGCTCTACTCCAGAAACGGATCTGGTAAACTGCATGTGTGCACTCATAAAAAGGCATTTGACCCAAAGCACTAGAAATACTGCCTGCAAATGGTAAAGCACTGCCCCGGAAGCAAGTCTCAATAAAAATGCAAAAATGTGGTTTTTATCCAAAATAAACCAATGCAAGAAACCATAACATGTCTTTGTATTAAGTAAAATTCAATTATCTTAGGGCAGCAGGATAGCCAAAGATCTTGAAAATATGAATAAAATATATAGGTGAGAGACAATCCAACTACTTCCTAAATAAAAACGAGACCCACGCATCAAGTGTTCCGTTTTAAATACAACAGTTTATGGTTATGGACTTCAGTTATTCCTAATGCTAAACTTTCTTCCTTGTGTCTCCAGTTTGCATATTTTGATTTTCATTTTTTAAATAATTTCTGTTTTAAGATAGGAGTCCTGGAACCAAAAATGCAAGTAGGATTAATTTCTATTTGAGGGGCGGCTGGGTGGCTCAGTCCGTTAAGCATCTGCCTGCTGATCTGGTAATAATCCCGGGGTCCTGGGATGGAGCCCTGCATCTGGCGTCCATGCTCAGCGGGGAGCCTGCTTCTCCCTCTGAGCCTCCCCCTGCTCATGCGCATGCGCTCCTCAAATAAATAAAATATTTTTAAAAATTTTCTATTTGGTTAACCCAGGAAAGTCAATTCTATAACAGTGTTGGCAGCACCACCACCATACAGACCCACCAGTTCTCAGTGTGCTCTGTGACCCTGAGGTCACTGAGACTCTTTTCAGGGGGTTGTGAAGTCAAAGCTATTTCATTTAAAAAAAAAAAAAAAAGCAATTTCATAATCACACTAAGGCATTAATTGCCCTTTCCAGGGGACTGACATTTTCACCGATAGTGCAACAACAAGGGGGAGTACACCCATTGGCATCTTGGCACAAGTCAAGGCAGTGGCACCAAATTGTACCAGAAGTCACCGTACTCGTTACCACCACACACTCTCAGTGAAATAAGAAACAAAGAAGGCAAGGCAGCCTCACTTAAGGATGTCCTTGATGAAACACAGAAAATTACTGTCTTACACCTTAACTGCTGAGTTCGTGTCTTTTTAACATTCTGTGTAATGAAATGGAAAATGGGCACAGAATACTCCTGCTGCATACAGAAATACAATGGATGTTGAGAGAAAAAAAAGAACTATTGAATTGTGAATTGAAGGAGTTCATACACACCTTTTTTATTTGAGAATAATTGATGGACAAACTTATTCTATTTGGCAGGCATTTTCTTCAAAATGAGGTGAGCTTGTCATTTCAAGGAAAACAACTGACAATATACTTGTGGCCAGTGATAAAATTCAAGCTTTCAGGTGAAAATTGGAATTCTGGAAGATTGTATTCTGGACACCATGAACTTGATAGCATATATATATGATTTTGAGAGAGAGCATGTGCGCGTGGGTGTGTGTGCAAGAGCGAGCCGGGGGAGGGGCAGAGGGAGAGAAGAGAGAAGCCTCAAGCAGACTCCACGCTGAGCGAGGAGCCCAATGTGGGGCTCAATCCCAAGACCCCAAAATCGTGACCTGAGCTGAAATCAAGAGTTGGACGCTTAACTGAGCAACCCAGGCGCCCCAATAGCTTCCCAATATTTAAAAACTCTTCCTAGGAGCTCAGTGGCAACCAGTGATCTGTCTCAATCACTTTTTCTTTTCCAGGATTTCATATCATGTAACCACACAGTACATGTAGCCTTTTCTGACAGGTTTCTTTCACCGATTATTTTGAGCTATTTTAATAAGTATTTTTAATTTCTTCTGTTTCGTTTATAATCTGGTAAATTTCAATAGATGTAATTTTGATTTATACTATGGTAACTTCTGATATGTATAATTCACAGCAACTAAAGCTCTTTGGACCCTTCGGTGACATTTGAGAGCGTTATGTGTTACTGAGGCCATGAAGCTTGGGAACTATTTATGTAGAATCACCTTCCTTTCCTTCTCTCACACAGATTTGTGTGTCTGCAGAATTCAGAGGGAAACATTAAATCTAGTGTTTTCTTGCTTTGTGGCCAAATGAAAGACAGCACCTGTTCACCAAATAGTTCAGAAAAATAATTTTGCTTCGCCTGGTTTCCTGAACATATTAATGCTGCTACGGTGCCCCTCTGGCCCTAAGAGACTCTCATGTGGGCCCCTAGAGACTCGCACCGCACATTTAGGTCTTGGACTAGGTTCTCCCCCACTCTGCCCCCCCATCTCGGCCTCCTCTGAGTGCCAACTATATTGTGCTCAATAACACACACTAACACAATTTCACCTCAAGACAAAAGTTCAGTTCAGAGTTTGCTAGAATCACATCAATTTAGTTAAGTATTTTTGCTTTCAGGAGTCAATCTGAGATGTTTTCCCCAACTTTCCATTTGTTACAAAAAAAACAAAAACAAAACAAAACCCCAAACACGGTCTACCTTTCACACAACTGTAGTTCTTTCCCCTCCAGAGGAGGTGTGAGGAAGACCATCTTCCGTCCCTCCCCCCTGTAGTGGTAAAAGCTCTCTTTCACCTTTTAAGCCAGTTACACTCCCTTACCTTTGAGGAGAGGGTGAGCTGTCAGTGATGCCATCAGGCCAATTAATTGGGTTTTCTTTAAAGCTAACAGTAATTTTTCTATTAGAATCTTTATACTTGGCACATTCAAGTCCCTCTTTATTTAAAGAATTACTACCACACAGCAATTGCAGAATAGCCTGTCAAACGAAGACGTCAATTTTACCTCATTTTTAAACATGATTATTCTTTATTATGGTTTTACTTGTTCACTTAGCTTTATATCATAGCTGCAACTTCCAAAACATTTTGTTCAAAATTAATTTTTCTAAAATGAGTTGTGTTTCAACTACAGTGGTTGGGAGTTTGTTATTTGAAAGATTCCCATCGTGAAGCCTTCTGCAAAGCCGTTTGTAGTGTGGATTCGGGCTGACTGTGGGTCAGTCCAGCTCTGCCACTCACCAGCTGTGTGACCTGTGTGAGAGACTTATCCTCTCTAGGCCCCTGTGTCCTCATCTACACCTTGGAGGACTGAAAGCACTAACTGAAATAATAAATGGCAAAGTTCTCAAAACTGGGCACAGAGCAGGCATTCAGAGAATGTTAGCTAGTATTATTTTTCTAGATTTTCATATACGATATTTCAAATTTTGCTCGGTTTGCTTCTAAATGAAGTGCAGTTCTACTCTTAAAGATACAGGTGTCCATTCCCCCATTAATAATAGCCTGAACCAGTATAATTGTTTCCTTACAGGGTACTTCATCTAATCTAGCACGCTTTCAATCAATCCTACCCTCTACTGATGAATTACTCTCCCTGAAGGACAGTGCTGACAAGGTTCTTCCCCACTCAAATACCCTATATACATGACCTACGGAGCGAAGTCTAACCTAAGGTACCGACATGGAATGTCATACCCTCTGCAGTATGCCTTTGACAAGTCCTTCCAGCTCTGCTGGGAGCTCAACACACAGCCACATGTAAGTTGCTCTTCCTGATAGCCACTCCACTGCTTCTCCACATACTCTTTCCTCTCTGCTCACCTCCCTATGTTCAAATCCACCCCAGCACTCTGCACAGAGAGGTTTCCCTGATACCTTTTTGGGGAGGTCTCAGATCTGCCGATCAGAAACTGTTTCTTCCGTCAACTTTCATAGCCCTTTATCAAGGGTTCTCCTAAAACACTATTTTTTACTCTATATGTTATTTGTATTCCGGTTCTTATGTGTTTTCACCTTTGTCACAACGACTATCACAGTGCTTCAAGCATGGTATTTTCACAACAGTATACATTGATGAATCTATGAATGAATGTAATAGGGACGGAGGTGCAAAGGCAACAATGAAGAGCAGGGGCTAGGGAGGGGAAAAGACAAACAGAATTGTATTTCATTGCTGGGAAGAAAGCACTCCTGCCCGTCTTCCCCATTACTTTCACCTGCTGGTTTTAAGTGGAAAGTTTGCGGTTTCATTTTTCTGTTCTTTCATTAAATAACTACATCTATAGTATCCTGGGAGGACTCTGCCTTCTTTAAAAAAATGGCTTCCCCAAATCTCTGAACGCTCTGACAAAGATTTCTACACATAGTTAGTGTGTGGCCCTAAAGCTAACGCAAGGTCTTCTGGTTCATTCTGCTAGGTTTCAGTCTGTGGGGACTTGATACGAAAGCATGTTGCAAAATCTTAGAGCTTCTTTCATAGAACGAATGGACTAGAATAAGGTTACACTCAGTATACTGTATTCTAGCTAATAAGCTTGTAGCAATCTTACGTTCATAAGGAGATGAGAAAACATTTCTCTGTAGCCATCAAAGTTACGCTTAAAAAGACAGTATCAAAACTGTTATCTTTAAAAAAAAAAACCTTTGAAACCATATATGAACTCACTGTCTTGTGTTTTCCTTCAATAGGAAGCTTAGTGGGAATCAAAAGAATTCATCTCTAGACCCAACTCTCTAGCTTATTAGTCTACACTTTTTTCTAACATCTTCAAATCCAGTATGTTGTTTTCCACTTACAGCACATCTCAATTTGGAAGAGCCATATTTCAAATAGCCAGGTGAGGACTGGTGATCATACTGGACAAGTCTAGCACATACTTGCTCCAAGGCTAATGAAATTATTTTGATACATGAAAGTTAAATAAACATAGGGCCAACGCGTCAGCCAATGTAACCCTCATGGGGTCAGGAATATCTTAAACACACACCCTACTTGGTTACTGTAGAAAATTTCCTTATATTGCCACCCACAAATTTACATTCTTGGAAAATAGTATCTGGGATGACCAACATTTGAGGTTCTCCAGACAGATGAAACTATCTTTAGCGCTGCACATGGCATTTATGAGTCCTGAGTAGAAGTGATGGATGCAAATTATTCTCTAGGTTTCTATTTCCTCATTAAAAAGGGTTGGGGGGAGAAGAGGCTCTAATTTTTAACTGTTTATAATAAAATATTCTTTTGATTTTCATACTGCTCAATACGCCCTCCTCTAGGGTATAATAAAGTCACGACCACCATGCTCACCACCACCCCCCAGAGGCCAGGTGGGTTAACACATCAGCAGGGAGACGGGGTACCCAGGGCCTCAACGTGCAGAGACACAGGTGGCTCAGGGGGCTCTTCCCTCTCCGACGGCGGCAGGGCCTACTCAGCCAACGCAGCCATGCTGGAGCGCACACTCCATGCTGGCAGAGCTTCTGACGTTTCTAAACTTGCTCGATGCCTTCCCGTTTTAAGCACTGTTAATTAATTCAAATTCTAAAAAATACTATCTGGGCCACAGAAACAACACTCTGGGTATGACCTTCATGCCTCCGATTTATTGACTCTGTCTCACCCCTCCCCCTCCCTTCCCCACCACCTTGGTGCTATTTTTAATTCTCAGTAATAATGAAAAACTAGAGAAAATATGCAGCATTTGTGACTAAGGGGTTAACAACCTTAATGAGTCTGTCAGAGAGAAGATGATAAACACCTGAATAGAAACATGGGCAAGAACTGACAACTCAAAGAAATAAAATTGTGTTGTGTGTGTGTATATGTATATTAAAGGCTCACTAGCAATGAAAAAAAAAAAAAAGCTCTTTCTTCACAATTAGAAAAGGAGGGGGAGGGGAACAAATGCTCTTTCCTCAGCAGATGGGCAAAGATTTTTTAAATGTTTTACAGTCTTTCGTGTCAGCAAAGGTGTGGGGCAACAGGGGTGCTCACAAACTGCAAGTAGGGGTCTAACTTCTTCGACCCTTTCAGGAGAAAATATCTGCCCTAGAAAACAACGAGATTCGTGCCCCCAAAATCTGCACACGAGTGTGATCTTTGCAGCTGCGTGCAGAATTGTGAGCACGGAGGAATAACCTAAATGCCCGTTACCAGGTGTCACGTAAATCCTCATGTGTCCGTTCAATGGCTGCTGTAAAACGAGACACTGCCAAGGAAGGTCATGTACCACGTATGCTAGGGGGAGAAGAAAACAGGCCATCGACGGAATCCACAGTACCGGCCTCCATCTACAGAGGCGGCAGTGTGTGTGTGTGTGAGTGTGTAGTGTTCACACATACAGACACTGTGAAGAGTGACTATCTATCTCTAGGAGCAGAGGAATTATGGATCATTTGCATTTCCTGCTGTCTCTCCCTTTTTAAAAATTATAATCACCTCTGTTATTACCAGAAAAAAAACCCAATAACTACAGTTTCATTTGCAAAAACAAGAGTCAATAATCATTTTGTCCAAGAGCAAACCCTGGGGAATTAGTGACTCTCGTGCCAACTAAAGCACAACAGCAGTGGCGTCCAGCGCCTCTTTTGTTGGGTAGTTCAAATACATTGGAACAGACTCACTGATAGCCAGACTCACCTGCCAGATTTATAAACGTGAAGCAGAACATTCCACAGCATTCCAAAGCGAAAACTGGCTGTGTCTGAAAGGCACTAAATCCAAAATGGCTTTTTGTGTGTATGGATAAATCTGCATTTGAGGTTTGATTAATCCACGTTGAAAACTAATGCTAATTTTAGGTATGAGACTAGTACAAGTAGGCAAATAGAGTAAAATAAAAATGCAACACATGTGATATGTCTGAAAAACTCCCGGCCCCTGAACTGGAAACAGGCATCTGGAAGTCCACAGGCTGGTGCTTCTCCTTCAAAGACAGGCTGGCGCTCATCAGGGCCCACGCGTAAAGGAGCAGCTCGTGATGAGCTAGAACTCGGTTCAGCCAACAGTTCAGCCAACTTGGCTCTTTCCTCCTTCGACTCAGTTAGATAGCAAATGCTAACTTCCTGTTTGGCTCTTGAGTTCATCTTGAAACTCTGAATATCACCCTGACTCGGAAACGTTAGCTTGACGACAATGCTATCTTATCTAGAAACCGGTATTCATGGATGTACAACAGCACAGAAAGCACTTGAAAGCACTCTCCATGTTAAACCGCATTTCCTCAACCTGTGACACGGCTCCATCCCCACCACCTGGCTGACTCTGACCACGTCCCAGGCTGATTCTATACCAACTCCAGAGGACATGTTCACTTGATTTAATATTCAATACTTAATTACTCTCTCCTTCTTGGAGTTCTCGTCTTTTGCAACTTGTGTGACACCTTTCCTCCCTGTTTTCTTCCTACTTTCCTATTCCCCCTCCTCCATCTCCTCTGACCTGGCCCAGGGTAACATCACTCACTAGATGATTCATTCAGAGGACCTTCAAACCTCTATCTTCGGCTCCGAAGCCTGTTGTGATTTCTCTCAAAGCTCTTGGCTACCTCCTGGACCTCTCCATGTAGACATGTCACATGCATCTCAGACTCAACGTCTCTGGGGAAGCATAGTCTAATGTTTATTTTATTCTTTGGAGCAAAAGGGTTCCTAACAGCTGACTCGATGGGCTACAAAAAGCTCTTACAACGTGCCTTGGAAACAAAGTCTTCTATAAATTCTATTATCATCCTCAGGTAACAGATGGAGGAATCGAGGAACAGAAACGTGAAGAACTTGCGTGGGTCACATACCTATGAAATAGATTTGAACCAGCAGATCTGCGATGCTGCATTTCCTCTTAACACTCAGACTATCTGGTAAATTCCAAATAACCGTGCCATGTGCGTGTGTGTAAGACAGGGCCTTACCGATTCACTTCCAAACTTCCTCCGTAATGCCTACGGCAGCTGTGCCCTCCAAAAAATACATCTCCGCTTTAAGACAGCTAAGCGGTCTTATTGCACATGACCTGTGAAAAATAACACCTGTATCCCGGGACTGAAATTACAGGTACCACCATCAACTCATTTGCTCCTTCCAGAAGCCTGGGATTCTCCTCTGCTCTGGCATTTCCCCAAATCACTAACTTCCATATCCCCATATCCCATGCAAACAGTCACCAAGTCACAAACCCCTACCCCTTTATCATCGTTCAACTACATGAGGCGTACCTTCCCCTTCACTTTTCCAAATAGAGCGTAACCTCTTTAGCTTGACTCTTAAGACTCTATGGTTTGGCCTCTGCCTCTCTGCACCCCCCCCCCACCTCCCATCGCTCTCCTCCTACACGTGTCCTGCAGCCCAGCCACGCCTGACTCTGCACCATTCATAGAGTGTGAGGTTCACAGTACCAGCTCTTGCCTGGAATGCCCCCTTCTGTGCCTTTCTTCACTGAGCTATTCCTACTCCCCTGGAAGCTCAAGTGAGAAGCCATCGGACACCCCATCCTAATGTCGAGATCTTGCCTTTTTATTCCCAGCAAATGCAGCTCCCAACACGTCCTCCAACCAGAGGCTCTATTCCGCTACCATGATTTGTCATGAGTGCAGACTTTGTTTGATTTGAACCTCCACGCAAACAGATGGCGCCCAATGGGCATTCCATATATGCTGGGGTAATCAACAACGACAACAAGGAAAGAAGTAAAACGTGAGCGGACGAGAGGCTGCTCCTCCGTCATTTTCTCCTTTGGCTGCTCACTGCTTTTGGCTGAAAAGGAGGCATCGTTTGCTTTTTATCCTACATATCAGTGACGGCTCCAGGAGTCACAGGGACTTGTTTGAAGTCTGGGTTCAGAGAGGGGACGGTGCCAACTGGAGCAAAGTCGCCAGCTCCCCCTCCTGGGGCTCGTTCTTTCTGAGGCCACACAGCCCAAACCAGCAAGCAGGACTCTTCCTCATGGGGACTGTTAGGGAGCCCCATTCCAGCGGCGACAAGGCCACTAACACGTTGTGGCTCTCTGAGGGCTCGGAAACATGCACTCAGGATAAACTGGGGAGGGAGGAGTCCTTCACAGAACACAGGGGAAAAAGTTAAAAGATTAAGTCAAGCACTCCTCTGAAGTGTGTTTCCTTTCTCACGCACGGAGTCTGTGTGCCGCTCCCCTCAGCCTCCCAGTGGCCGGCACCCAGCTGAGAGTGGCAAGCCTGGGGAGGCTCGGCCCTCTGTGGGCTGTTCTTTCACCATCTTTCCATGTGCTCCCCTCACCCCTACTCTCAATGCTTCATCAAAAGCTCTGAGCTCCTCCAAAGGAAGAGGTCAGGTCAGATCAGGAGGAGAGCTTTTCATGTCTGAGAAAGGGAGACGGGGCACATTCATTACCAATATTATTTATTCTTCTTTTCTGGTGTTCAGCGACTGTCCCGCTCTTTGCCTCGGCCCACCTGCTGCCTCTGTGGGATCCTGGCGGCACAGCCAGCGGGTAGCTGAAGCAGTACGCACGCTCGTCCTCCCGGCCCTGACGGGCACCAGCAAAGTAAGTCTTGGAGAACGAGCCGCAGCAGCGGGAGGCGGGGGAGCTACAATGACTCCGGACACTGGGGACTCCTATTCATCCTTCAGATTTCAACTCAAACTCAGATGCTTAAGGAAAAGCTTAAATTTACAGCAGCGTCAATCTATTCGGTTCTCTCCTATCACACTAGTTCCTTGAGAGCATTTATCACATTTGCAATTACATTTTGTTTAGTATCTATACCTCCCTTTCCAGAATGGATCCTTTCCCAAGGAAGGGGACCCTGTTTGTTTGGTTTACCAATTTGACCATTTGAATCCTCAGTGCCTAGCTCTACCCTAGCGTACTTTGGTTCTCGTATCTTTTGAATGGATGAATGAATCTTTCCAAATTTATTGAGTTTGCTCACCTTACATGTGAATTTACACTTTAACTGCCTAAATCTATTTAACAAGGTGACCTATAAAAGGTGTCCTCTGAGATAGGCCAACGTCAAAGGCTCCGTGTGTGTGTGTGTGTGTGTACATGCATGCCCACTGCAAAAATGAGTCTAGGGTGCTAGGAATAACAGATATAACTAATTCACTTTAAAACTTACTAAAATGCCACAAATGAAAGTGGGGTATTGGTAATGCTCACAGCGATCACGAATTTTTGTCCTATGTTCCCCATTAAGTAACATAATTCAGGAGAAATACCCAATATTTTTATATTTGTGTAACACTAAATTTTCTCATTCATTACCTTATTATATTCTTATAATTAAGTCCTATGAATTAGGAATGGTAGATCGTACCAGCCCTGCTGACTTGTCCAATGTCACATAGCTTGAGATTAGCAAGATTAAAATAGAGCACTTGATCTTCTGACGGCTAAGGAAGTGCTCAGCATTGCACATAACATAGCACATTTATTCAGGCAAATGGACATTTTGTTTATGCTCAAATTTTTAATGATTTCTGCTTGTAGGCCTTTTGTACACCCTGTGTTGAAAACAGCATCTAACATATAAAGAGTATGGCTGCTAGATACAAGGCCAGTATTGAGAAGCCAACTGTGTCTTCCTATACCAGCAACAGCTAGAAAAGATTTATAAGACCTCTTTTGGGTAAAAAATTATACAACTCTATTGGAAGACACTAAAAAACACCTATGTAAGTGGAGATAGCTATTTTATGTTTGTGGGAAAGAACACGCAACATCATACAGATGTGATTGTCACCATACTGAGCTACAAACCAGATGCAGTTCCAATTAAAATACCACTGGGTTACCTTAGAACCCAACAATCTGAATCTGAAATTTATGAGGAACAGAAAAAGCCCAGAATAGACAAGACACTCCTGAAGAAAACAACACAGTTGGGGAGACACATCCTACCAGATCCGAAGTCTCATTTTAAAGCTATAGTAATTTAGTCAGTCTGTCATTAGAGCAGGGACAGACACATAGGCTAATGGAAACCAAAGTGCCCAGAAGCCCGCCCCCTCCCCACACATACAAGAAACTGGATATATGACCTGCAGATTAGAGGGGGGGGGGGGGGTTCGTGAGCTCTTCAATAAAGGGGGCTGGAATGCTGGCTACTTTTCGAGGAAACAAATGATCACTGTTTTTCACCACACAGAAAGACCAATTTCTTATGGGTTAAGAATTGATCTATGAAAGGCAACATTCAAATACCTGAATCGATAGCATCCCCTAACACCTCAGGGTACGGGAAGAGAATAAGCCATAAAGGAAAGCGTGACAATTAAACTATATTAGCTTCCATTAATAACTACATTCAATATACCAACTATTATATTGACCTATATACTATATGGAGAATAAAAGACAAACCACAAACCTGAAGATATTTGCAACACATAAAAATTAACAAAGGATTATTGTGCAGAATCTATGAAGATCAGTAAGAATAAGAAAGTCAGATGTCATTTCATATCAATCAGTTCAGCATAAATTAAAAAGTCAGAGGGCAGGCGGTGCAACAGTGGGAGCCATCACCTCCCGTGACGGAAAAGCACTTGGCCTCACCACGCGCTGGAAGATGCGCATTCTGTGGCCAGCCATGCTGTGGGCTGTCTGTCTATTAAACAGTCAGTGTACAGATCATTTTAAAAACAAAAAAGCAATCTTGGTATACGTGCTATGCAATAAAACCTACCTTTCAAATACATGCATAATTCTGAACATTTACTCATTTCACTTAAGAATTCTTTAGCACAACTTGTAATGGCTATATTTTAGTCATCACACAGAAGCAGTATTAAGGCATAACCAATCCCTACTGTTGGCCATTTAGATTTTTATATATACTCGCAAAAAATTTGAAACAATGTGAGAAATACCCTTGTAGGTAAGTCTTTGTCTACATCTCTGATTATTTAAGATAAATTCTCAATGGTGGTTTAAATGGTAGGCATACTTAATGTAGGTTTTGCCAAACTGTCCTCCAGGAAATATTACTAGTTTATAAAGGAGCAGAGGAGTATCATTTTCCCTCTTACAACCTCCCCAACACTAGCTAAAAACAAACTTTGCCAGATTTATAAGTGAAAACTTATACACTGAATTTTTTAATTGGTATTGATTTAAGCATTAATGAGGCTGAACATTTTTTACTTATTGTTCATTTAGCTTCTCTGTGGTTTACTGGATTAATCCTTTGCCCATTTCTCTACTTAAATGCTTGAATTTTTTGATGATACAAAATAATTAGTGATATATTCATGCTATTGACTCCTTCTCTGCTGGGTATATTGAACTTTGTCATTCTATCCTTTGCTTTGGTTTAAGTTTTAGATTTTTGTATAGCCCCAGCAATCTTTTCCTTTACGGTTCATTCTCTGATATACAATTCTTCATGTATATTTAAGGGAATTAACTCATCTCCCCTCTGTGTCCCCTACAACAAAAATGCCTCATCTAAAGGCAGGCAATAGCACCTTCCTCAAAGGGTCACTGTAAACATTAATAAACGTATCCTGGTGTACTTGGTAAGTAGTAAAACAACACAGAAATGTCAATTATTAGCAGTTCTCCATACATAGTAGTTATTAACATCACGTGCCCATTGGTCAACAGAGTTTATAATTTTATGCAGGGAACGTGAGCAGAGGTGCTTGGGACAGTGAAGTCTGACGAATCAAACGGATCACAGGAGACAGACACTGTGATGGAGAAGCCACTTCAAGTACACCCCCCCCCGCCCCCCGCGCAGCCAGGACAGAGGCCCCCCATGACACGCCCTCTTACCTCACTTACTCCTCCCCTTCCTCCAGCTCCGTTTCTTTGTGCACCACCACTCTTGTGACCGACATGTCCGGGTGCTGCTCTCTGGCTTCCCGGATGGCCTGGGCCAGCGCCTGCAGGGTGAGGAGAGCGCTGTGAGCAGGGGAACGGGCTGCTGGTCAGGATGGCAAAACACCAGAATTCCGGCTCCAGCCAAGATGGTTTTCTTGCTTTGGGGCAGCAGGGATTTGAAACGGGCTCACAGTTCATTGTAGAGAACACTTCTCATTTCCCCCAATTCCCACTTTCCAGTCTTTTCAGATAATGATGCATGTAGAAGAAACACGCAGACTCTGAATCCCAGCCTTGTACTCGCCGTGAGACTTGGAGAAAACCCATCCTCTCTGACCTTCGTATTCTCACCTGTAACCCGAGACTAATGCTAAGGTTGTGAGGCTCGTTTTAGGGTTCGCTGTACAGACTGGAGGGATGGTGTAAAGCATCAGCACAGCGCCTGTCCTGTGTACTCAGGGGTACTGGCTGGCACCCCACTGCCTCAAACCCCCAGGCCCAGGCCTTGCTCACCCCGACCTCGTGGGCTTCTCACTAACCGTGTGAGGTAAAAGCTCCGTTGAGCTGTTATGTTGCAGGAACAAGAGCTATACACTTCTAGGGCACAAAACAACAAAAACAGCAGCAACAATGGTGACATACGATCAGCAAAGTGAAAGAAGAGACATGGCGCTTTAGCAAGTACAGGTCTCTATTTTACAGTCAAAACCACTGAAGGGGCAGAGGTCAACAGGTCGTGCTCAAGGCCATCCTGCTGCTAGGCTGCCCGGCAGGAGCAGGACCCGGGGTGCCCCTCCACAGGAAGCAGACAAAGTTTCTTTGTATTTTATCAGAAAGTAAACTACATACAAGTGTTGTGACAAAGTGGAAAGATCCTATTTTTCTGAGGGGAAAGATGTTTAAAGAGGTCTTGGGGAGAAAGCAAAACACCATAGAACATCACTCAAAATCTAGGTCTAAAACAAAAAGGAAAGTCTTATAGGAAAGACAGCACCGTATTTCGTATGGAAACTATGCATTTGAAAGCAGCAGCATAATTTTCCTGTTTCTCTGTCATCTGCCTAAGGGGACAGCTGCATTTCTTATCTGCGGCATGCTTTCTGTCAGCTGAAGGGTTACTGAGCAAAACCTGGAGCCCGAGTCCACACACACAGAAAGGTAAAGCCACAGAAAAAGAAATTGGTTTTATACCCAAAATGTTTACACAGAAGCTTGGAAGACACTGAGGGTGCTTAAATTTGCAGTAGGGAACAAACTGGTGACCCACCTGTGTCAGGACAAGAGAGAACTCACACAGGGGACTCTCCAGTCTGAGCCTCACAGCTGTGGAGGGAGCAGGCGGGCTGGAGGGCGAGGGGAGAGGGGCAGCGTCTTATCCCAGAGGTCAGAAAGCGTTTCCAGGATCAATGGCGGGGATGGGAATGGGAGACAGGGTAGAGCAGAGTGGCTCCACACTTGTGTGTGCTCAGAGGGAAGTGAGAGATCGGACCAATCAAAATGGACTACTCCAGTCGGTGTCTGGAATCCAGTTTGGGAATGGGACAGCTCCAGCAGGAGCCAAAGGTAGCTACAGATGCCTTGTCAGGTATCTGTCAATTCACATTCATTACAAAGATCTGCCTACATTACACCAGTACAAATGTTAAAAGGGAAGTATAAATGATGCCCAAGGGAAGGGAACACATATGAAACATGCTTTAATTAGTAGAAACGTAGGGAAAACCAAACTGCTTAATTGTCTCCAAACACATTTGAAATCTGTTTACCATTAGTTCCGTTCATTCCGTAATATCAGTACATGAAATGAAATACTACAAAATGTTAATTTATGACAGCAACAATAAAGACTGCGAGAAAACTATCACATCCACCTGCCAAACTGAGAAGTTGTTTTACTGGAAAGAAACAGACACTCTGAGGAGTTGCCGCAGTATCTTGTGTCCCTGGTGTGGGGCTGAGTGTCAGGACGCACCGGGGCGGGGGGGGGGGGGGGACGACACCCCTGCAATGCAAGGGTCTCTAAACGCACGATTCTGTTCCTCCTATCTCGCTCAGAGGAAGGGTTTCTTTCCACTGTTATGCAGGGCAAGGAACTAAAAAAGGGGTCAATGATAGTCACGTCACCACGTGATCAGCTTTCATTTTTGGCAGGAAGTGATTTCCCTCTAATTCTACAGACTTCCATGGTCTCATCACAGGCTGTGAGGAGAGAGGGAGGGAGCTTCGTGAGCTCCTGGTACAAGCGTACCAGAAGCCACAATTAAATGTAAATCAAAAAAGTTTATGCCTCGTATAATTAAATATGAAAAAGTTATGAAAATGTTCAATATCTCTTCTCCCATTTGGGTATCTGCCCTCGGCTTTAAAACGGGCCGAAGCAACACATTCACACAAACAAGGTCATGTCCCTGCAGTCTCAGGTAAAGCTGCGGGTTTTTTCCTAACGTAAGAGTCAGGAATATGTGTTATTTTGGTACTTACATTTCAAACTCTGTTTTATTTGCTATTCAGAAGCAGTATTGTTACAATGGGCCAAAAGACAAGAGAATGCACATAAAACCTGAGAGTAATCCTTGAAAGGAAAACATGGCATCAGAAAGCCAGAAAGTGCAAAGGTTCACTGGAGAGACAAGGTAGGAGAAACAAAGGTTGGGAGAAGACCCTGATTTTCACTTTCCATCACGCCAAAGAACATGGGCTTCCGCCTCTCACACCATAGGAATTCAATAAATGCTTGCTGAGCTAGAGTCCCAGAGGGAAAAAAGAACAGAGTTTGCTCCAACTTAGGTCAGAGGAGCTCAAAACTGTCCCAGCAGAGAAGAAATCCTCTATATGGGGACCTGGAGGCTTGGCTTCTGCAGGGTCATTCATTTTCCCATGGCGAACAGACACAGGTACTAGTCATCTACTAGGAATCTCTACTACAAAGTGAAAATTCAGAGTCAGGGCAACACTTTAACCTCTGACAGCTCTCAAGGAATGAAACAAATACATCAGGGAAGGTGTAAGGAAAATCATGTTTACATGTTTACAGGAAAAAAAATGTAGTGGTTTTTTTTAGGCACAGAAGAAAATCCATTTCTCTTTGGTCACATAGAGTGAGTTTTTTTTTAAAGGATTAGTTCTGTTCTCTAAAATTCTCTTTCCTGAGTTCAATGTTGTTTAAAGCTGGGTGACTCTCATCTGTTCTGACTCCCCAGCCAAGATGGGCAATTGAACATTTCCTTTCCTTCAAGTTGTTATGGAAGAAAATAGCTTGTTTTCCTTTAATGCAGAGTTAAAATCCCTCAGAAAATGACAAAAGAAAGAATTTGCATCACTTGGGACTGCAGCCTAAAATGAAAGCCACTCTCAGGGCGCTTGGGTGGCTCAGTCAGTTTAAGTGTCTGCCTTTGGCTCAGGTCATGATCCTAGGATCCTGGGATCGAGTCCCATGTTGGGCTCCCTGCTTCTCCCTCTCCCCCTGCATGGGCCACGCGCATGTGTGCGCACGCTCTCCCTCTCTCTCTCTCAAATAAATAAAAAAAATCTTAAAAAAAATGAAATAAAATGAAATGAAAGCTACCCTCAAAGTCACCAGCAGTTCCACTCATCACCTGGTTGGTAAAGTCACACATCCCGCTTGAGTTAACATTAGAATAGAAGCACAATTCTTTTAAACATGTTTCTGAATCCATGTAAATTCTCACTTTGTAAAAGACCTCAGATTTCCTTCTCCTACCCCTCAATAATTGTAATAATTAGGGGAAAACACCTAAGGATAAATAGCCCCATTTTTCTAATGTTATAAAAAAATACCTTTTAAGTTCCTGAAAGTAGGCATAAGTCAAACTTAGTGACTTTTCTTAGTTTTGAGGAGCCAGTGTCATTAAACTGCCACTCATTGTTTAATCCATGACTTGCCTTTAAGCCAGGCCCACATGAATAATTAATGGTTGCTAGGAATCCTCTCGATTATTCGGACTCAAAAGTGCACGTGAAGCCAGTGGGAAATAAAGAGCAATCCATGTTTTATGCTGGTTTGGTGTCGGGAAGGCTGAAAGGACAGGCTGTGTCTAGGTTGGGAAGTGTCTTTGTGCCATGCTTAGGCGGTGGACTCATCCAGGAGGCACTGGGAGAAGGGGTCTGACCCGGGGATATGACGTGATGACTCATGCCCAGCTTAGAGACATGGTCACTTTCCGAAGCGGAACTTCAGGTCTTTACCTGGTCATGATCGATGTCTGCATCTCCCGTGATCACGATGCGTTTCTCGATTCTTGTTTCAGATATTCCACCTTTCACAGTCTAAAGGTTATAAAGAAAAGAAAGGGGGGAGACAGCAATCATTGAAGCATGTATGTACCTAATGAGAGGAAAGAGAAGGGAGCACAACTAGACCTTCTGATCACTAAGGCAATGCGCACGGAGTGGAGAAGGCGGACGTTCCAGAAACCATGTTCAAGGTCAGCAGAGATTCCTATTGTTAAAGTTGTAGCATCCATAAGTCTCCCTCAACTGAAAGCAACTTTAAAACTAATTGATCGAGATTCAAGGGAAATTAAGATGAGACAGATGCCATTTAATCCAAATAGTTCCATTGGGACATTCCAGTACAACTTCCCGGAGTTTCTTTACTCCCAGTTGGCCAATTTGTTAAAAGAGGAAAGAAGAAATAATTCTTTGGTTTATGTAGAGTTACAAGGAATTCTAATAATTTAGGTCCCTGGTTTAGGTTTGGGAATTACTTGATGTCATAATTTTGACTGCCTGATTCTCACACAAATCCGCTTGGTAATTTTGTTCATTTGGTTTAGTGCGATAAGATAAAAGAAGACTTGGATTTGGCTTAAGATACAGAAGATACATGGGGGGAATATAAAGGTTTTTGTTCAGTGAGAGCGTCTGTAGTTCGCTGTGCCTGCTAACAAAGACCGCGTGAGCAGACCTGGGGCAGGAGCTCTGGCACGAACTGCCACCCAGGGTCACTGGCTCGGAGCAAGCTGGCAGAGCCTGGGGCATGATAGAGGCTGAAGGGATCATATGGCTGGGACGCTGAACTACGAGCAAGTACCACACAGTCCTGAGAAAGCACGGCTCTGATAAATTATATGCTACGTCCCAAGTGATAGCCCTTTACTGTAAGAAACCAGGTTTACTGCAAGCCTGGATAACTGGACAGGCTTTAAAATGAGCACCAATACAATCTTGCATTTATGTGGCTTTTTTTTTAACTCACAAAGTTTTTGGCTGAAATACAGGGTGAGGAGGGCATAAAGGATACATTTAAATCCTTCAAGCACTCACGAAATGTGAAAGGTAGAAGGAAATCTGAGGGCGGCAGCATGCGTGAGAATCACCTGTTGGGCTCCTACACCCACCAGGGTTTCGGGAGATCTGGAGTGGGGCCAAGGGACTCACACTTCTAACAAATCCCAGGAAAGACTCCTACTGCTTGTCTGGAGACCATACTTTGAGAATCATTGGTCATCTGGTATTAAAACTTTAGAGGATGAGAGAATGATCTGGAAAAATGCGCCATATCCAACATATGAGCATCTTAAATCAACGAGGGAAAAATTATATTACTTGAACAACTTGCTGAAAATTCTGAATGATGGTCTTTGTTCACTCGCTTCGGTCGGGGGCGTGTTCACTTATACTTACCAAACCTTTGCTGCTACTTCTATTATATTCTCTCCCTCCTGTAGCTCTCTGACGTATAGTTTATTCACGACCTATCTTTCCCCCCTGTACTTCACAAAAATACATTTGTCAATGGAGCCCAATTTCTTGGATACTTTAAGTCTGGGCATTTTCTTCCATTGGCACGGTCTATTACTTAGAAGCTTGTATAGGAACAAAGAAACGATTCAGCAAAGATCCTGTTTGCAAGGTCCCACCCTAGACTGCTTTACCTTGGTGATATGCGTTGTTGTGGTTGTCGACACGGACTCAGACGTGATGGTTTGTGCCGTCAGTAATGTCCCCGAGTCGCCACCGGCCCCGCCGTCAATCTTCAGATGGTTGGAGGAAAAATACAAAGTAATGCTTAATTTTCATTATGTTGTCAGAGAAGACCCCTCCCCGTCGAATATGCATCTTGTGAAATCTTCGAAGTCGGCAGAAGATGTTATCTGCCTATCCTTCGCATGTCTGTAGAGGTGATTTACTGAGCAGGAGGTTGGCTGGCCTTTAAACAGAGAAGAGGCAAAGGCTAAATGCACGTGGAGAAGCAAACCCCCTGGGAGGGAGAAAAAAAGGAAGAATCAAGTAGAAAACGGGACTGAGAGCTACAAGGGTCATGAGACAATTGGACTGAAGGCCTTTTGCAGAAGCTAGAAAAAGAAACTAGAGAACCAGACAGAGAAGTTTCCACAGTGACCAAAAGTGCCGAGCTCATTGTTTTTTTAAGCACAGGTGGTAAAAACAGATAAACATTTTCTCATTTACGAAGCCACAGAACCTGACTAGGATAGACTAAACCTACATGATTTGGTAATTTGCTTATCTCTAGATTTTTTTAAATAACTTTGTTCCTGTAATAGTTTGTTATGAGCATATATATGGGTATATAGATGTTAACACTTATGCATCCATGTGCTCTCTCTCTACCTATATCATATATAAATCCCATGCATATATCTAAATAGGTTTTGACTTGTTTGCTTTGATACTAAAAAAGGTAGGAAGTCCTAGAGTTTACCAGGGGAAACAGGAAACAAATTAATAGCCTAAGAGTATATGTGAAGATCACCAAAGATACTCGTCTCCCATTTCCTGACATTAACACAAGGAAATAATCAGAAAGCCCAGAGCCGTTTGGACTAAGTTACAGGGAAATTTCTCTGAATTTGAGTCATGCACCTGTATTTCTTTCCTAGGGCACTTCCTATACTACAGACACACGAGAACATGCTCTCCCACCACACCCACCACACCCATTCATAAGAAACCTGTTTTGCTTATGCGCGTCTGTGCACGTACGTGGATAGCATGTCTAAAATAATTCTGAGGAGTATTTAAACATACCCACGTTAAACCTTTTAAAAAAGATTTTGAGAGAGGTCAATAATCTGCCATCCGCCACCATGGTACAATCCTACCACGGAACAGTAAATTTCTCAGTTGAGAAAATCGGTGTATAAATTTCTAAACAGTTCTAATTTGAAATAATGAATGCTTTCCCTTTTTTATTACCCTTAATGCTTATTTCAAATCTTTACAGAATCAGTGTCTGAATAATGTCTAAATCAATATCTAAATTAAACACACAAATCTGATAATTATTTTGACACAGTATCATATTTGCATAAGATCGACAACATGTCTTCAGAAAACAATCCCACGTGAAGAAGCAGCACAGATGTGTGTGTGTGTGTGTGTGTGTGTGTACACTTGGCAAGCAGGAGTGAGTTGCCTGGATCTATCTGCATGGAGTTTGGGGGGGGAGGGGAGGAGAAGAGCCTAAATGTTACTAATCCACAAATTACATCAGATCCAATAAACTTTGTAAGATGATCTGATTCTCGAGTGTATATCGAAATGCCCAGAACAACTTATAACATGGACAAGATTGCTACTGCCTGTCCTAAATAATCCTGTGTATGCTCCCTGCCCACCCAGAATGGCTGGGCTGCCAACTTGACTGCAGCTCTCTGCGGAATCGAAGCAGCACTACAGCAGCTTGAAGTTCAGTTAGGACGCCAAGATACGGGAAGCTACATCAAGGTCAGGAACACGTAAACTAGAAGACACATAAAAACAGACACAAAGTAAAAACAGAACTCAAATAGTCCAAATCTAGAGTTTTTGTACCTGTGGAGACTCATATGTGATGGTTTTGGTCTCAGTTTGGACAATAGGGACTTCCTTGGTGGAGATTTCTGTCCTTTGTGAGGCATCAGAAATTGTTACCATCTCTGTTTTTACCACTGGTGGCTGAGGCGGAAAGGAAGGGAAAAATAAATTCTAGAGGTCATGAAGTCAAAGTGTTTAATGGAGCCTTCAAAAATAATTGTAAAAAAATCTATCCAAACACACACTCATGCACAAGAGTAAAGGTAAATAAAAGACACAAAAGAAAAACACTTTCCTTCAAATATCATATATATGTCTGAAAAAGAATAAGCTAACGTAATGGCTCCCTCAGTTATGGCACTACTTCAAATTACCATGGTCCCAATTACATGTCAAACATGGTGTACACAGTGATATATAAACTTCAGCTTTGGGGCAAGTTATAACAAAATGGAAAAGAAAACAGAACGGAATGAACTATGTGAAGTGACCTGCCTCAGTTTTTACCGCGGTTTAAAGAACCATGTGGTTTCTGTGAGGGCTCATGGTCTTTAACTGGCCCCTCAGCCTGGGAGACTAAGCTTTTCCCCTGAAAAGATTCTTCCGCCCTACCGACAAAGAGATTCTACTTTAAGAATATCTTCAAGTATGATTTTTTCAATTATGCTTGTCTAAAACTTGCAGTGTTTCTTCTGTGTTACAGAAGTTAAAATATTACATCTAGAGTTATTCCACCAACATTGCAATTAAGTCTTTGAACAATGAAAACATTAAGGAACAGGGTCACGGCCTGTTAGCATTGTAGTCTGCTGAGCCTGTACGTTTAATACAACACCAGACCATACTACTACTAAAATACTACAGCACTTTGAGAGAAAATTCCCAAGTGTAATTATTTAGAGGAACAACCATATGTTAAACGCAGAAAATAATAGTTCAGAGCGTTCAAAGACCCTGAGATGTCTTCTCTGAAGTGAAACAGGAAGTTTAAAATGTAATCTAATAAAAATCCATTTAATTATTTCAAGACAAAGTCACTTCAAGATTTTCCAGCCCATCAAAGAGAGCAAATATTAGCATAATGCCTACATCGTGGGCATTTAATTTTAGAATCAAGAAAAGTCCCATGGAGGTAAACCCTCCCTCAGCATAACTTTGTCTCCTAATTCAGAGACACCCGCACCTCGTGACCGAGACTTAATTTTCCAGGAGTATGGAGAGTTCTCTTTCTTGAAGAGATAAAGTTGAAGACTCCTATCCAATGTAGATAATTCAGAAAACAGATGATCAACTTGCAAATCATCCAGAATTGATGGAGGACAGAATGAGAAGAGTGTCCTCCTATCAAACAGGCTAGCCTCTGGCCGCTCACAAGGAAAGAAAATGCTCTTAACCAATCCGTATGCTCTCTGGAATCTAAAAACAGCAATCACAGTGGTATTCGAGAAATATGTTTTCATCACTGCCGGATGCTGGACTCCGAGCACCACGGTAATCAGAACCAGCTGCCATTTCTAAACATCTAAAGCTGAAGGGAGAATCAGCCAAAAAGTCAAGGCCAATCATGGTAACAGCCACACACACACACTCACACTGACCGTTTGTCAACAATACAATTTTCTCATTAAACCAACGAAAAAAGGCATTTAGCACAAGGAAGCAGTGCAACTAAAGACAAACAGCTGAAAACATCCAAAACATGCAAAGAAAAATTTAAGTGTGAAACAAGAAGGGAAAAAAATGGCATGGCTGCTGAGGGCAAGTTTACTCTGTCAGGTGGATCCAGGTGCAGTAAAGCAGCCAGAAACCATGAACGGAGCTGGCGGAAAAATCTACAGAGCAGTGCTTTCCCCCTTCCTCCCAGGAGAGAGAAAGAGCAGAACCTCGTAGAAAAAGCCGGAGGAGGATCGGGAGGACAGGAGAAGGCAGGCAGGTGTTCTCCACCTGAGAAACAGCTCGAGTTTAGCTCCCGCTTGGGTCTCCCATTTACCTCTGAACAACAAATAATTTGTGGCAAAACATCAATGTCAACATGAGACACCTCTCCGTTAACTTTATGTTGCTCGTCCTCTGTTTCTTCGCTCATGTCTTGCTTAATAGCGCCTTCGTTTACACTCTTCTCTGCAGGTATCTGTGGGGCAACTACATTTTCCTGGATCTCTGTTTCTACTGTGCTTACACTGGCACCTGCTTGTCTGCCTGGGCTGGCTCCTGGCACTGGGTGCTCCCTCTCTACTACCTTGGCTGCTCGGCCGGCTTCTTCCTCCTCCTCCTGTTCTTCCCTTATGGTGCCCTCGGGCCCACGGTGGTGGGGCCGGTACTCGCCCGCGTCTTCCTCCTCGCTTTCACTGCTGCTGCTGCTCTCAGAAGACAGGGAGGTGGAGTCTTTCTGGGTCAGAGGCTCCGCCTTACGCATCTCCCCAGGACCACTCCCAGGTGATAGCTCTTTACCGTTCATTTCTTCTGTGATTACTCTTTCGTCTTTCCCAACCTCTGCCTGTTTCTTCTCCTCCACTACATTCAGAGTCTCATGTGAACTCTGCACAAAAAAAAAAAATGGATGAGGGAAAACAAAAATATATGAATAAATTAAAAAAACCGACGGAAACCAAAGTTAACCAATGATGGTAGGTTCATGTCATGGAGAAAAACAAAGATGATTAGGATGATGGACTGAAAGGGAAGCAAGGGAGAACGGGAGGGGGTCAGAAACATCAGGCAATGGTGTTAACATGGAAAAGGGGAGAACCTTAACAGCATCACTGGCTCCAATGCAAGGCCCTTCTGACTCGGGAGCGCGTTTCTGCGAAACAAAAAGCAACCGAGGACACAAATCAATAAAGTTTTACACCTCAACACCCACCAAAACAAACATCTGACACTGCAAAGACAGGACAGCAAGAATCAACATCTACAAAAATCTTTGCTCAAGGTCACATGGAGGACAATCCAGACAAAATGCAAAAAGCTTACGAAAGGAAACAAAAACACAAAAGAGCCAGCATCCTCCCAAAGACATAAAATGCTTTTATTGTAGTTCTACCTATCAGCTCTCCTAATTTAGTTAAAAGGGTAGGAAAAAAAAATGGAATTATACCAAAGCTTACTGATTAAAGTCAAAATTGCAAAACTTTAAAAACCTATCCAATGAACAGTTTTGATATTAATCAGACTATAAAGCCTGGCCTGAAACCCTGATTCCTAAGTGAATATAGCATTAATGAGATGGCACCGTTATTTTCTGCTGGCTCATTTAAAAAACAGCTGTAAATGGCAAAATTATACTTAGTCTCAGATAGCTATTAACACAAAAATGTTGTTTCAGAAATGGTTATTAACATCCCAAGCTATATTACAGATTGGCAAAAGGGAATTTTTTTAACATTAGGGTGGATGTCAATGATAGCTCCAAGTACTTTCTTCTAGAATTTAGCTCCTCCAACTAGCATCTTTGGAGACTGAAATGAACCAAGTTTATTATCTGAGATGTTTATTCCTGCTCCCCACCCCGCCCCGCAGACATCTACTTCTTGGGAGTAAATTTACTCTAAGTAGTACAGTACCTAAACGTTTAATAAATACCTGTTGACCAAATACATTAGTAATATAAATTATTATGCTTTGCTATTGATAACCAATATAGAAACTTTCTTGCAAAGGAGTTTTTAAAGCTTACGATTTTCCTTAAACTTCTTTTGAAAGGAGGGGAGGGATGACTTTACACTGATAAAAATAAACCTTTTACAATTCGGGTGACACTGGAGCCTGTGATCTCACTGGAAGATAACTCTGGTAGGCAGGTAGTAGCCCTGCTTTGCAAGAAGGTAACTCCATGCGGAAGGGAGCGGGGCAGTGTGCCTCTGAACCCTGCGGCCAGAAACCAAGCCTGTGGCGGGGCTGCCAAGACTACATGGACTAGAGCTGGGGCCTGCATCAGACAGCAGCAACCCCCACTTATCTGCACCAGTGACGTGGACAACCGTAAGCCAAAGGCCCTAAAAGGGTACACTTCTGACAGCACCTGTCAACATGTACTCACTTTCTCTGATGCGTGCTATTATTCTTAGGTAAGGCCATGTTTTCAGGGCTCGAAATTAGTACCGTGTACATCAGTACAAGAAGGAGATCCTTCCAGTTTTTACTAAAAACCCAGACGTTTCCGAGATTAAACTGGAAAACTCTGAGCCTATTTTGATGAGTAATATTTAACTATAAACTTCTTTATAAATAAAGATAGCCAGTGGTCAGAACATTTCTAAAGCAGACATCCCATCATTATTACTCAGTTATTATTACTTAACCCTAAATGGCCAGATGGGCTCTGCCCAAGTTCAGGGAATCCCTAAGGGTCATTCCAAGAAATGGCAGGCACTTTGTATTGTTACACATGAGCAGAATTTTAAAAATAAGCAGCCATCAGGAGATGCCTGAAAGACATTCAGGCTTTAAAAACTTTTCTGCCAAACATACTTTGTTTCGCTTAGAGTGAGGGCTTCCTTTCCCACAACCACTCAGACTCTGGGCCTTACTGCTTTAGATGATTCTCTGAATTTAGGCAGATTTTGTGGCAGGGGACCAAAAGCAGGAGAAACATCCAATCTGTAGTTTTCCCTCATGTCCAAATTCAGTCATTGTTTCTTGAATGTTTCTCCCAGGAAGAGTTAATTTTGCCAATGAAAGCACTGGAGAGAGGGGTTCCTAAATATTCAAAAAAAAAAAATCATGTGGCTTTTGAAAACAGGGGAAACAAAGTAAAATGCACCTCAGGCAACTGTGAGAAGGGCGAGGAGGAAAGCTTTTCAGGAGGTGCATTACAGTTCACAACAGTGCCCTCTGCTGTCCATGTGGTGGCTGAGGTGAAGGTGGCTCTCAAGCTATCAGAAAAGCCCTTTTCACTAAACAAAATGGACGTTATCTCCTCTTCTAGGCTCTAGAGAAGTCAGAAAAGGAAGAGCAAAGAGTTAACAATGAGTCAGAACAGACAGCAGTGACCTATTGAAAGAAAGGAAAGGTTACACAAGAAAGAATCACAGAACAGCATAAACTGAGAGAAAGGCGAGGAGTTTGAAAGATTCTAGCAGGCGTCTGTGGCGTTTGGCCTAAATGCCAGCTTTCCAACTCTCCTTGAGAATCTGACAGTTCTAACCTCCGGGAACCAGCTAAAAAATGCCTTAGTTTATCACTGAAGCTTTATTTACAAACTGATCTACCCACACATCAAGCATTATTTCACATGGTCCTGAAGGAGCTACTCGGTTTCAGCTTCTTTCTGCACCGAATGGTCTCCTCAGGGGCCTCTACTCTTGCCACGCTTATCTCTGTGTAAGAGCTTCAGTGACCCCACCCTCCTGCCTCCAATGCCCTTCCCTCCGCACACTGGGCCTTGCCAATTTCGTCACTTCTCTGAGGTCCACTTAATAGTCCATATTTTGTATACGGCCCTCCCTATCTATTCCAGCTTCTCCGGCCTCCTCCATTCTCCATACCACTTGCACGTCTGTATGACGAGCGCTCTGACAGCAACCCACAGATGTTCCCTTAGACATGCTAAATATGCCATGGAATGAAGAAACAGTTCTTTTCTCTGTTCGATAAGAAACAGGTAAAGAAAAAAATTCTCAGCAGGAAGACAAACTCAGAGGTGAAAACTCAAGTGAGCAATCTGAAAATCATCCGTCCATGAAAAACCATGAGGGCAAAGTTCATGTTCCCGTTTCTGGCCCTGAAACAACAGTACGTAACCCGCCTGAGGCACAGCAGGAAAGCCAGGGACTGTCCCAGGTACCTGTAATGTCACCAGTAAAGAGTTGCCATAAAGCGAATGTCAAAATTGTGTAAGAACACTTCCTAAAAAATCCTAGTGCTCAGAAAGCTTAAAGATGAATGAATAAATGAATGGCATTTCCGAGATGCCCCTTGAAACAGGACACGAAGGGGGGTGAGGAGTAGGGACGATGAGATGAGTGAGGCGCAGAAGCATTTGTAATATTCAGGAGGGAAAAAACATCTTCTGGGTTAATTCAGCTTATTTACAATCTCCATAATTACACCATGCCTCCGGGTCAGGTGGGTGGAAAGAGGGTCCTTCCCAGTAAGTGCCATGCATTTAATTATTCAATAAAACATCTTCAAAAATACTTTACAGCCACAGTCTATGTAATCTCTACTAGACTCATGAGAATGCAAGTATGTCATAATTCTTACAAAAGAGAACATACAATAGTTATTTACTAAATGTAAGTGTATTACGTTAAATGACTTGGTTTCCAATTTTCTCTCAGAATCATATTCATGCTGAAGCCATTCTGAAAGTTCGGTGTATTTAAACAAGAACTACTCCTGTTTTGAGTCTGGTTGGCTCAGCTGGAGGAGCTTGGGACTCTCGATCTTGGGGGTTGTTGAGTTTTAATCTATAAAACCCGTATTATAGAAATTTGGGAACTTTGATCAAATTAGACTCCCATGCATAACTTTTTATTTTACATTCATTAAGGATTACAACTTAAAGGTAATAAAGACACCCTACAAAATCAGTAGTAAAATGAAGATGCGGCAAAGACAAATTTAAAAGTTATTCCATTAAAAGTCAAAACACTCCAGCAGACTTAACTACTCACACACTTTCAACTAATTGTAGTGAAAGGTTATTGGAGGGGAGGCGGGGTTACGATGTAAGTGGTCCATAAATGTTGGGTGAATGGGTGAATGGATGTGTGACTGCAGTTATAACGATCCACATACACGCCAGGTAAGAATATATCTTCCTACAGATACTGGAGAGGAAAAGAACAAGAAAAAAGCACAACTTCAAATACAGATAAACCATTTAGGAGCGTAACAGGAGGCCAATTCCAGATTTAAATGTCACATAACAGGATCTTAACGTAACTTCTACGACAATGAGTGAATGATTTCTACTGTATATGGTTTCTATTGGACGATTCTAAACCATGACAGCCTGGAAAATGATAATTTTCAACATCTTCCCCAAAATTCCAAGGTCTCCTATTGCAAAAAGTAAAGAGACATCATTTTAAATTGACCAAATGCTGCCATGTGACTTGCTTCTGGAGGATAAATTTTCAAAACTACATAATATTTCAAAGCATACAATATTAAAGTCATTTTACACACAGTCTGACAGGCTTTGGATTTCAGGCTAACCTTTAAAGTATATAAATATGCCACTTGGTTTAGCTTTATGACATTATCTTTCTCATTTGCAGTGCTCTGGAAATATTTCATCTCAGCTACACCTCCAATTCCTTTAGGGCAAGACTTCATCTTCCAGTTACCCTGCCGCCTCCGCTACCCCACTGTATATTCCGATGAATGCCACTGTCTACTGATTAACAAAACCAGACTTTCTGGAACAGATACACATTTTCCTTATCACTGATTTCTGCTCTCATTCACATCCCTGAGGACCCATTCCTCATCCAGCACCAGAGAGATCTCTGTCCGACACGTGGGACTAGGTCATTACCCAGCGTGAAGCTCTCCAATGGCTTCCCATCGCTCTGACGATAGAATTCCAAAGTGTTAGTCTGGTCTTTAAGACCCAGAGTGGACCTTCTAACCTCTTTGACTTTTCCTAAGCCCTTGTCGTTTGGACTTTCAGATCCTTGAACTAGTTCCTGTCTTGGGACTGTCGTATTTCCTCTTCTTTACACATGGAAGAATCTTCACGTCTATCTCCTTCTCTTCATAGTAAGGTCTCAACTCCAATGCCATCTCTTTCCTGAGCACAGAGGGAAAGCCGCCTTCCCAATCACCTTCTAACAGGACACTGTAGTTCATCTTCTTAACCCTTATTCCTTAGTACCCTAAATTTTCTAATTACTAATTAACATGTCTGCTATCTCCCCCACTGGACCCTAAGGACTCTAGTCCCAGCAAATGACAGACCAGTCAGCTGGCTAAGCAAAATTAGCAGAAACAGAAGAATAGGGATGTAAAAGCAATGGAAAGCTAACTTCCCAAGTAATATCAGATATTTCATATATGCAGGGAGCACAGAGATCTCAGGGGCTGCTGTGACACATCGAATCTTTTCTCCCACTAAAAAAATCTTAAAAATGAAAATTCATAAGGTTTCCAAATGTAATTAGAAAAACAGTTGATCTACATCACACATAATTTGTGATTGTAACACAGCCACAGTGTGCACACGAGCGTTGTACTAATGGTGCATTTTCACAGGAGATCACAGTTTCCCAACTGTCAGCCGCATACATCAAAATTTGGGGTCATTTTTCACCTAAATTGGTTGATATGTCTGCATTTCAATTTGTGGGTTTTCAAATATGGTCCTCCTGCAATATGCTATTTCTCACTAATGATCCTATGTCTCTAAATAAGGAAATTTAATTTTTTAAATGCCCCAAAAATTACTGACACAATTTTAGGTGACTACATAAGAAAAAAAGGAGTATCCTATGGCTGTGGACAGAAATACAAGGAAAAGGGGGAAAAGCAAGAGCAGATCCGAGGATGCAAGGTGAACACCTTGTCCGCCTCCTGGACTTTCTCTTCAACTGTCCGTGTTGCTGCCATGTGATGCTTCTCCTTCGTGGATACAATAGCCTTGAAAAGATGGTCTCCTTTCCTCTATTGTTTCAAACAATAGACAGAATCAACAAATAAGACAAGTACGTTACATCTATAGCAACACAAACATAAAACAACTGTGTGGGTCGGCAGAACGAACCAGATCAAGCAGCACATAAAGGGAGGACAAGATCTTAACACGTCATTAGACATGGTTTCTCCAGAAAACACAACCCTCTAGAGCTGACTGCTGACACAGGGGCATTAATATCTTCAGAAAATCTGAAAATAAGAATGTAAGCTGTATGCAACTTCATAAGACCCTGGTGTTTTCGATCTTAATGTTGTCATCCGCTGTTCTCTCAGTTCAGCAATTAGTTTTGCTTCTGTTCTCGAAGAGCTATTTTCCTTTCACTGTCACAAACTTACAAATTTAAAGCAACTAACAGCTTTGCCTTTTTAAGAAAAAGTGAATAAAAATAGCATGAGACTAACTCAAGTGCGTACACATTTGGTAACGTTCAAGCCAGACGAGAGAGATGATGAGCTTCAGGGGAAGAGAGGGCTGTAAGTAAAAGGGGAAAGACGAAATTGTCGGGTAACACGTTCATACGCTTTTTAAAACAGCATATTTAATAGAGTATGGTCATTATGTCCTCAAGTATGATAAATGAGTCCATGAAAATTCTTGGTTGATAAGAGTTTGGAACATCAGAAAAGAAGAGATGTAGATGAGAATGAATGGAGAAAGAGATTGAGAATATCCTCGAAAGGCAACACTTATGTTGGTGGTGGGAAGAGATAAACCATGGAAAGAAAAAGAATGAGTTCAGAGAGATGTTATGGTTAAAAATCCTTTTAAAACAGTAGTCTACATTTCACTAAGAAGTTTCAGTATTAAGTTGCATAACATTCTGCAAATTTTCAACAGGGCTCATTAGTTTTCAAAGTTAAGTTTAACTCATTATCCTCACAGTAATTACCTTAAACCATTGTAAATATGATCTATATTCCTACATCCCTTTAATTATTATTTAATTATCAAGTAAACGCTATCATTTCAGTAGTCCATAACTGAAAACCTTATTAAATACAAGACAATATCGGTTTCTAAATCACCCTACAGAACATTTCATTGCTACTAATTTACTTGAGTAAAAGAGTGAAATTATTCTGCAACTTTTGAAAATATTTTGAAACTCACACAATTTACTAAGAACTATGTCAATAAGTATTACATTGTTAATATTTAGTATTTAAAAAGTTGTTAGCAATTACATTAAAAGAAGGGAACATTTTCTAACCTCCTGAGAATCAACATAATAGATTAGCGACCTGAGTTTTACTGAAGAGCTGGAGCGAGACATATAGCCAACAAACAGCTATTCACATACCCCTTGTGTCTGTAGGGACAGAGGTGTGATACGTCGTTTTTCCCATTCATTAGGGCGCGGCTCAGGTGTGGATTCCATAAAATTGCGCTTGAGTTCACTAATGCTAGCCTGATGTCTCAGTATGTCCTCCTGGGCCTTATCGAGGTCCTAGCAATATGTAACGTAATAAAGGGTGGAAATCCAAAAGGAAAAAAAAAAAAAAAATCCCAGCAGGACAAAAATAAAAAACCAAAAAATAAGACAAAGGAAACTTATGATTAAAAAAAACACAGTAAAGCAAGAAAAATGCCAAGTCTCAAAAGCCATATTATCACCTATGAATAGAAGTAGTTCATCAAAATTTGAAAATAGAGCCAATGCGTATTTTTTATGATTCCCATTTTAAAAGGTTCTGGTTTCTTCTGGTTAGAATTTTTTTAAGAAATAATTACTTATATTATTAGAAGGAAGCCATGGAATCACTAGTACTCAAAATGGCTAATAATCTTCTTTCTGGTAACTGGATTTAAAATGCAGCCTATGACTTCGCTCCTGCAAATTTACCTTTCTCATTAAGGCTATTACTACAGCTGCATTCTATGAACATAGTAAATGAAGTAAAAAGAGAAAGGTACTCAGAAGCACATTTGGCCTGGTGGGGAAGCCAGACCAAGATCATCAGAGAGAGGGAGGTAGGGAGGGAGGGAGAGAGAGAGAGCAGGAGGGAGAGAGAGAGAAAACCAAGGGTTGACTTTTTCCAGGAAATTTCAGCAATGGAATATGAACTCCTTAAGGAATCCTTAAGGAATGAAAATACTGGCTTCCAGAGGCTCCTTCTGTTTGGCCTCTCTATAAAAGAGGGAACCTCGTGTACTGGTTTCATGTACTTGCCAAGCACAACTGTGAGGCCCAGCCACCCCACATACCAAATGGTCCTTTTACAAGACAAAGATACAAGAAAAACTACCAGGTCAATTTTCACTGGAATAGGGCCTTGACAAATGGTATTTGTGGAAATTTTTAGATTGGCCCTGATAAGTAGCATTTGTGGGAATAAAAGGTAATAAATGTTCAGGAAACAGTTTTAAGTGAATTTTAAATATTTTCTTACATTTCAAAATCACAGGGCCACTTGCGGATTATAGCTTTCATCCCACTCCCAGAGGAACAGGTCATGCATCTGATAAAATTAGATCTTCCACATTCATGCACAAGCACAGTAGCCCCTCTAGGAGCTTCTATAGTCACTTGCAAAAACTCATGGCAATCTGACACTCTTTGCACGGCATGGGAAAATGACTGTGGCTTGAGATCAGGCACATTTCTTGCATTTGTTCAAAGCAAGGTTACATATTACACTGTAAAGCATTTTAGTTAAGTTATGCAAAATACATTTCCAATAGTTATCAAAGCTGCCAAAAGCAACCAGATTAGTCAGATTACTGAGAATTGCAGTTCTCCACTGAATACGTCACCATTTTACCACCATAAAAAAAGGGGGAAACAAAAACAAAAACTGTTCTCGTGTGACACGGGGAATATATTTTACACACCTGATTGGTTGGTTGGTTTTTTTTTTTCCTTTCTTTTTCACTTTCTTTTTAATCCAAGCAATCCCATTAATCAACATTTTTTCAAAGGTAATTACTTTAAGCGGACCACATTCCTCATTGCATGGATTGAAGCAACTTTCCTCCCCAAAATTGTGAACACGGATCTAAAGCCATTTAAAGCCTAACCAACAAATATCTGTTCTGGGGAATATATATTAAGGATAGGATGTTACTTCAGCTTCTATACCGCGGAGATAACCCATTAGGAGAGAACAAATTTACCTGTAGAACTTCGAGAGTAATAGATAAAAATTTTACTCATTTGACTGAACATTTTTGTTTTTCCCAGTTGTCACTTTGAGAACTTCTAGTAGACATATTCCTACCTAAGCCACTTTAAAAGAACAAAGTCGGACAGTTAACATGCACTCCAAGCGGAACTGTCCCCCATGCAGTTCATGCAATGTGCTTGAAGGAAGTTGCCAGCCAGCCGGTGCGTGACCTCCCGTCCACAGCAGCCTGGCAGCCATTAGGACAGAGTTGTTTTCTTAAATTATACAAACCTCCAACATTAAATTGCTATGTCTGACATAAATATTATCCCCTTCTACTCTCAAGGAATTTTTCTGTGAAATTAAATCACACACAGGGGGGAAAAGGCAAATAAACATAAGTGCATCAATCAGCAAGCACCAGAAACAACCCCGAGTTGGACAGTCCAAGACATTAAAATGCAAGAGAAATAAAAATCTTAAGAACCTAAAAGCCACAACAAGCAAAACTCACATATCGACCCCGGAAGTGCATTACCCCCACCCCACGCGCACACAGTAATCATGGCAGGCGGCAGCCACCAGGTATTTAATTGGGGAGGAATAAATATCCACCTCCTCCGGTGTGTCTCCTCTTCTTCCAGCTTCACCTGAAAGTCATGCAGCCAATGGCCAGAAAGAAGGGCAGCAGCAGTGGGAATTCTGCCCATGGAGGCAAAGATGTTGTATTTGAACTGAAATGGTGAACTAGAGTTACCAACCTTTACTGTTTGGCCCCCAGAAGATGCAGAACATAAAGCCACTTTGGTCTTTCTTCACCTACAGTGTTGCACAAATGGCGGAAGGAATCCTTTGCAAAGGTGGAATGGAGAATGGAAGCTTCACTCTTTCTCAGTCCCTAGAGTATGTGCTGTTTTTGAATGTTTTTACTCAGAAATAAAAATAGGAGAGTGTAAAAATGGCATAATTCCATCTGTCCTAATGTGAAAGGTCTAAATCAACTAGGGACGAGGGCAAAATAGAATGATGTAAAGCGAAAACCAAATTTTACATCAGGGACAAATAATCACCCTATAATTCAGGTTTTTAACAGATTTCTTTCCTTGGGAGGAAAATTGGTTTATTTTGCTACTTGCATGTTAAAATTGTATTTAAAAGTCCTCATATTTTATAACCACTTTTCTTTCATAAAATTCTTTAAGTAAGAATAGTTTCTCATAGTTGGATAATTCTCCATATCCAGTGACCCAAAAGGAGGAAAAGAACCTGTAAATTAAAAACTAACTCATGGAGATGAAAAGCACAGCACAGGGAATATAGTCAATAATATTCTAATAATGTCATATGGTGACAGATTATAGAATTGTCGCATCATTATGTTATATACCTGAAACTAATGTAACGCTGTGTGTTAATTATACTTCAATAAATTTTCTAAGAACCCGCATAAATCCTGATAACTGACTCAAGGAAAGGAAGAACAAGAAAGAAAAATAATGATTCTGAGACCAAAAGACAATAGTGTAACCTTCACATGTTAACTTACAGCAGAATCATATATATTCCTTTTCTTCTTTACTGGATTGATAGGGTTAAATCTGAGAGTTCAAAATGCCTTTTTTTTTCCCCTTAAACCAAGTATTTTTGAGGTGAGCAGGGAGCTCAGAGTATCTTTTTATCAGAAGGGAAAAACAAGAGCTATCCGACAATGTATTAAGGCTCATGTTCCAATTCCTTGGTCAATACTTAATTCTCTAAAATGTCAGTGTTTGGCAGTCTTCAGATAATCTTTAGGTATAGTGGTTTCTCCCAGTATTCCTAATCATAGCATCATCCTTACATTTTTCTTAAGGTTTGCTCTAAATTGTGATTTTTCTCTATGGCCAGTACCCACAGGATGAGACCCTAAGTCACCAGACCACACTTAGCAAAACAAAAACGTCCCGCACACGTTAGCACCAGCCTTGTAGTGCAGAGGTAGCCTGATCCAGGGGTAAAAACCCTCAAACTGCACACCTGATCTTGAAAGGACACTAAGTAGCCCAACCTTACAGCAAACAGTCTAAATTTTCAAAAAGCTGTGTGTCATTTTTCATATGTATTTCTTAAAGATAGAGTAGTATCTTCCTTACAAAACCTGACAGTGACTCTTTCATAAAACTACATGATTTAGAGTTAAAAAACAAAAAACAAACAAAAAAACTACCTGAAATTCATCTGGTTCCCAAATGCTACAGTAACAAGGAGAAAAGGAATTTCTGAGATTAGACCTATAAATGTCAGGAGTAAAGGTTACATATGCGTCCTCAGAAATGCGAGAACGAGCTTGGCTTTCTGACGAGAAAGAACGATACTAAGGAGTTCTACTAATACACATCAATTACCGTTATGTCCACTGCTTCCTAAGTTCTATATTGGAACAAGTGTCCATCCTAAAGGAACAGCATTGATAGTATTGATATTTGTCTGCAAAACAAACAGACCCAATATGGTTTGTTAAGGGCAACACAGGTTTCCTGTTATTTTTTTGTCTTGTTTTGTTTTGAAGACCTAGTATGGTCTGGATATTTACAAAATAATCCATAACTTTGCTCTCAACTTCGAATGTGTGGACCTGGTCCATGAACATCATTGACGGGGAAGTACTTATTTACATGTATTTCTCATGCACTAAAACACCATGTATGTGAAAATGTGTAGATCATACTATTTTGAGGGTAATCAGTGGTGAAATTTATGCACATGTTTACACTCTACATTAGGAAGATGCAGTTTTGTTGACCCACAAAATAAAGCTTATGTAGGAGTGCCAGCAACGGCTTCCTCTTCCTCTGTTTTGTCATTCAAGTCACAGTCGTAAGAAACATTGAAGGAAGTGGCTTTAGCCTCCAGATAGCAGAGGGATAGAGCCAGAGGAAGGGAAAAGGTGAGAGAAAAAGGCACTGACTGAGAAGCAGAGAGAAGTAGTCCAAAGATGAGGATGAGGGAAGGAAGGAAGGAAGGGGAGGTAATAGGAAGGTAGTGCTGGACGTCGGCGGGGAGGAAGGAGACCCAGACCTTGGGGAGGCTGGGGAAGGCGAGATACCCATCTTCATCGAGAAGGGAGGGGAAGCTAGGTGGGAAGCATTTGCAGAAACGGAAGGAAAAGGACCCAAATTCAGAACCCTTGTGGTCAGCCTCTTTTCGAGGCTTCTCATGGGTGGGAGGACAGTCAGGCTGAGGAGGGACTGCAACAGGACCCGAGACAGAGTCAAGGGTGGTGACGTCACTGTCCCCCTGCTCTGACGGCTCACCGGTAGAAGGGAGCTCTAAGCTGTCTAGTGTGATCTGGTCGGCCTCCCCAAAGGGGTCTTCCTCCGAAATGTCTGAAAGCAAGTCCACTTCAGGGACTGGCAAAAGGTTTGGGGAAAGAGATGAAACACAGCGAATGAGCGGTGAGGGTGGGCACATGGAAACAGACTATTCTCGGGAGCAAACCCATGATTGGATGTGAAATCGCACAACAATACAGATACAGTCAAAGGAGAAACAAAGGCAAGAGAGAAAGAGAAGAAGAAATGGGCAGTTAGTGAAAACTTGTACTTGCAAATAGGGACTGTTATTAACACAGCACAGTTAGAACATGAATTTAATGATCCACTTTTAAAGAGAAAAACTGGACTACTTTTATCACGTAAAATTTATAGGTATAGATGGATTTAATTATTATTTTCTGACTGGTTGCAAACAGATCCAATGAAACTCAAATAACATTCTTACTTTCAAACCCAGCTGACAAGCATTCAAAGCATTAGCAAAAAGACCAGCGCACACAGTCATTTGCTGAAGCAGAATTTCCTTTGGAATTTAAAGTAACTTTTTAAAAATAACTGCATGTATCAAATTAACTAGGCAAAATGGTAAGGAGACTCTGAAAGGCTGAGCTCTTGTGTTTCAGATGTAAGCAGTCACTCTCCTGGGGTTCTCATGAGCGTAATTATAAAAGATTCTGACTTTTCAATAGTTGAAGGATATCTTGTTGGCCATGATTTCTGTTATTTTTAACTGAATGATTTTCAACCAAATAATTCTTTTTGGTATGATAGTCACAAATTCTTTAACAAAGGTGTTCAGAGGACTTGATGGCCAAGTTCTTGGAGTGTTAAGGGCCAGCATGGTCTCCGAGCCCTGCTCTATGCTGACCCACTGGCAGCCCCTTCATCTAGTAAGTTCTTCATAAATTCATGTTGCAGGTCTTTACATTTTTCAAAAGTTAAAATTTAGAGAACATTATGAATCTATAGCAGAATTTCATTTCCTTCTTGTGTTCACTTCCAATGTTATGTATAAAAAAGGTGCTTTGTGCAGACACAGAAGAGAGATCCGATGAACTCAAAGCCTCTTCAGATCTATCCCCAAGTGACTTTACTTGCCCAAGGTAAAAAGGTATCATAAAATCGTGACATATTTGAAAACACAGTATAAGTTACTTCTCCATTCACTATGGTGTCTGCCCCAAATAAGGAGATAAGCAACACACCATCTTCTCATTCACTATTTACAAAACAATCATCCTTTGCTTAAGAATTTCTTCTTCATCAGTCAGAGATTAATGAAAAATAACATTTTTCATAAAGACAAAATAAATATAAATTTCAAATCACATAGCTCTTATAATACAGGGATTTAACTAAAAAGGATGATTTTGAAGACAGTCAAAAATTTTAGGTCACTAAATTACTTGCTTGCATTAATATAATTTACATTGAAATATTTTGCTTTGAACAACAATCAGAAAAATGTTAGAGACCCTGTTCAAACCAGTAGGAGCCTACATATTGGGAATTTATATCAACAGAGAACATATACTGACTAATTTTAAATCATACCTGAGTTCTGAAACGATAAATGGAACAGCCTCTAGTCTAAGTACACATTTAAAATCACATTTTCTACTAATTTACCATACCTTTCCTTCAATGAATTGCACATGTGGGGCTTTAGCTGGGCTTCTGAGGTCCCTTCTGCCATCCCCGTCTTGTACCATGGCAGTACTGACAACTTCGGGGCCGTATGCTGAAATCTCCCCAGCAGGACCAGGAAAATCCTTCCTAAGACTTTGATCGACAACACCAACTGGAGCTAGGAAAGAAGGGTCACTTGAGATTACTTCAGGATATTTCAATGGTCAAACTTACACAGATAAACAGGCAGCATGCAGACATTTAACAGGAACATTGCCTGAGCTCTGAAGATACCAACATATCAAAGCCATTTTTAAACTTTTACCAAATTCTAAATATATTCTGAATTTTAACCCATTAAACTACACCAGGCCCTCAAATCAGATTTTTGAAGGATATAGAGTCCGATCATGGGATTGGCCAGTAGGAGGAGCTCTAAGACCAGCTGAAACAGACATGGGGCATAATGTCAGAATCCCAACGTGAGCAGTATTTGAATTCTCTATGGTCTCTTTAATCTTGCCTGAACTTATTTCTGAATCTATTTACTGCAACAGATAATTAGAGTTTAAAATGACTTGCTTCAATAAGTTTTTAGGATTTTTCCATAAAGGAATCTTTAATTTGAATACCATTCAAAACTGTGACAAGACAGTAAAGGTCGATATTATAGAATTAAATTCAACGTTTAACAGTTTTCATTTTTCTAACCTCCCCCCTGAATGCCTCAACTTGACCTACAGTAAGTCTAATACATACATACCCTCCTGACCCAGCAACCCTGGCCCTCATGTATTTCCTTCATCCCTCTTGCAGATGAACAGGAACGTGTTTTGTGGTTGAAATTTCTGTCATACGGCAGATCAACCTAAGACCACATCACATTTCAACAAATGCAAGTGGGGAGCAGCGATAAAGCCTCTGTCCACCTGTAGCTTCTCCCCCAAGACCCCAACCACGGAGGTTACTTCACCTGTATAAAAAGTGCTTGACTGACAGGGTGACCGACATTGGTTCTATGCCCCCACAGAAGTGCAGTAAACACAAAGGCCTCTAGGTGGCAAGCTCCTGGAGGGCAGGGATGTGTGCGATCCGCCATATTGAACTGCAGAGGCATCAAGCACCTCTAATCTGTGTGTTACAAGAAACCTCTTGGCCCACACCCTTCCTATACCCTGTCCAAACCTTCCTTCTTCCCCAGCCTTGCCTTTTTCACCAGATACCATACTCATATTTGCACCAGTTACCCAAGCCAGAAACCTTGATGCCTCTGGCCTTCATCCCTCAACACCATCAAATCCAACTGAATTTAAACGTGGCCAGTTCTTCCTCCTCTATTTTTACCGCCCCGGGCCATTTGAAGACTTTGACAGTCCTTGAGGACTCACACTTTTGAAAGCCCACACCAAAATCACAAATGAACTCACATCTTAAGTTAAGTATAAATATTTTCCAGGATTTTTAACTTTTGGGATGATTTTAGTAATTTTCCCTTGGAAAATCTAGGACTATGAGTAACTTTTAATTTATAATTATGATTTCTAAGCACCCATTACACATAATGAAATAATTGCAAAATGGGAAACTCTGACCTAGTAAGGATATCAAAATGTTAATGAATATCAAATTTAAAGTTATATAATGAAGTTGACAAAATATTTATTTTGCATGCTTTCAGATGCTTATTAATTTCAGTGTGTAGGGGAGGATGCGTGGGTTGTTTTGGTTTTGTTTTTGTTTTTTGGGTTTTTTTTTTTGCATTTTGAAGCGAATAAGACCCATTTTTAGGTCTTAGGCACTTGTAGAACCCTGAGAAGCCTGTAGGTCCCAGGCACTAAGCTTATGGTGTCAAATGGCTAAATGGCTACTATCATCCAAGGCAAGATCCCCATTCCTCTCACCTGGAGTATTCCTAACCAGTCTGCCTGCTTCCTCTCTTGTTCTATCAATCATTCTCAACATTGCACCAAGTGATTTTTTAAAAAAGGTAATACCATGCACTTGCGTGCTTGTATAAGTGTGTACACGTGTGTAACACACACACACTTCAATAGCACTAGAATAAAACCATATTCTTCCTCATGGCCTGCAAGGCCCTGCATGATCTGCCCCCAGCCTACCTCTCCCCATCATTTACAAAGCTCTAACTAGCCTTCTTTCTGTTCCTGGACTATGTGTCAAGCTCTCCCTCATCTTATAACCTTCGGACCGGCTGTTCCTGTATCGGGAATGCTTTACCTCCTGCTCTACGCGTGGCTAGCTCCTCCTCCTCCTTCAAGTCTCAACCAAAATGGTTCTTCCCCAGATGGGCCTTCCTTCTCCCATGACCCAATCTCAGATGGCTGCTTATTATATTCTCCATTTTCAGGACGTCACTGCCTCCCCCACTCTCAAATGCGTCTCGGCTGTTCTCTTAAATGACTGACTTGACTCCTTTTTGGTTTGAATTTCTAATCTCGGAATCCTACTGTTCTAAAAAAGCTGTTCTAGACTGATTGTTATTTTAATGCTCCATCTTAGATATCACATTCATTTTTAGGTTGCATGCAAGCACTGGAAGATTTTAATTTGTCAAAAAACCTTAAAGTAAGGAATATTTATGAATCTGAATTAGTCTGGCGTAACTTAAAAACTAAATGGGACAAGAAAATACAACACATGTCAACAACAACAACAAAAAGGCATATTGATGGGGAGTGGTGGTGAAAATAAAGTTCAGTACCAGGTGACAGCCTCGCTTTGCTTTGGAAGGGAAAAAGCCTATAATCCCTAACCAAATAGTTCACTGGCTGTCTGGTCATGTATTGGCACGAAAAGCCTTCTATTTTTCACAATAACACAATAATCCTTTTGATGACTTGCCCATCTGATGAATTACAGTGTCCAAAACACAAAAGGAAAAATAATGGATCACTGTGCCATGTTTGTTGCTTTTACTTGTAAAAATCATTGTTTTCAAATACAGACCTACTATAACCCTCTGCACTCACCACTCATACAAGATGGTGGGTTTCCTTGAGCAGTGTTTATGTATGTCAAAACACAGTGGTTTACTGCTCTTTCTAAACTCTAGAATTTGCAATGTAAGAGTTATAAAGCCTCACAGTTTAAAACAAAGGCTGAAACAGACAGTATTCCACAAAGACGAATGACTTCTCTCAGGGCATTAACCAACACTGACTACAGTTATTCAGCGTTTATATAAATTCTCTGTGGTGAGGGGCCAGGCTTGTGAAATACTTCCATGAGCAGGCACATCTTTCGCAGTTACTTGAAAAAAGTGCTCAGTTGTTGATGAGCTAAAAGATACACTGACAGCTATCATACATTAAAAATTCACTGAATTTAAATTACTCCATTTGGAAATGTGGACATTTATTTGAACCACAGTTTATGACCCCCTTGCATATTTGTCATCTCAAATTTATATGGAAGACTCTCCAGAATCAAGATGTAATCACTATATTATACAAAATGCCCACCAACAAATCCCTGGTCGTCGCTCTGTGTGTCTGCCTGGATCTGTTTTCCAAGTTTATTCCGGAAAAAATAGATCAAGGCCAAGGAGTGTCAATCCTTCATTAATGAGAGCGCATTTTTAGAATCAGACCTATAAACACAGAGAACTGATGGTCGCCAGAGAGAAATGGGGCAAGGGATGGGCAAAATGGGCAAAGGGCAATGGGAGACACAGGCTTCCAGTTACAGAATGAAATCATGGAGATAAGACATACAGAAGAGAAGAGACCGTATTTTGGTCAATGATACTGTAATCGTACTGTATGGTGACGGACGGTAGCTTCACTTGTGGTAACACAGCCTTACACGGAAGTTGAATCACTATGTTGTACACCTGAAGCTGATGTAACATCAACTATACTCAAAAACTCAAATTATATATATATACATATGTATGTATATATATGAATGCATTTTTATCTATTAGCATATCTGTTTCAGCTACTTAAAATACAAGTTGTTCTAGTTCATATTTCAGAAAAATGTCAGTAATAAGAAGCAACCAAGAAAGGTTCTCAGTGATCAATAATAGTGAAACAAATTTTTAAATTTAATATTGCTATTTTTGTATATGTTTTGAGATTAACCAAGCAAAAAATGTTGGAAAACTACTTCTGAGAGAAAGTCATCCACATCAATTACTTTCTTCCAGGCAGAAAGTAAAATGAAGTCTCTTATAAAGCATTCTAATATAAAATTAACTTTAGCTCCTTTACAGAAAACCTGCTATTAACCCAAAATTAGGATAGTAAGATACATATATGAAGGGAAGGAACATCAATTTATTTTCATATGTAAAATATATAAAACTATAATTATGTAGCTAATTCTAATAAAACAATATACAAATTTATACATATCTCCCTCCCCCTCCCCCACCCCCTCCCCCTGAAGAACTACTGATTACACTGTATTTCCTTTCCTTTTGTTAAAGCACTATATTTCAACTAATCTTTGGAAGTTGTGGATGGTCTCTCATATGCTAGAAAGTTTGGTAAGCTTCAGTAAGGGTTTTTAAACTCATAAAATTAGAACACTTCAGGGGCGCCTGGGTGGCGCAGTCGTTAAGCGTCTGCCTTCGGCTCAGTGCGTGATCCCGGCGTTATGGGATTGAGCCCCACATCAGGTTCCTCCACTACGAGCCTGCTTCTTCCTCTCCCACTCCCCCTGCTTGTGCTCCCTCTCTCGCTGGCTGTCTCTATCTCTGTCAAATAAATAAATAAATAAATCTTTAAAAAAAAAAAATTAGAACACTTCAAGTTCCTTTGAATAAAAGTTCTTATGTTATCATACTTTCAAAACCCTTGGAATTCCACTTTTGCCACTATTTAACAAGTTCAAGAAATTAAGACACATAAAATACATCACAATTAAGTCAGATCAGTAACAGAATGTTTGTCCAACATATTATCTACGAGAATGCTCAATATTTGCGTACACTGACAGTACAAAGAAAATTTAGGTTCAAAATGACAGCTGCAAAATACTATAAAACTTTTCTTGTGAGTATAAGAAACACCATTTTATTTTCTCAGAAAAAATATCTATCCCTCTAGAATGTTTCTGAGGACCTCATTAACTACATCAACACGTTCTGATCCACTGGATTAGAGAAAGATTAAAGGAATCCAAACTATCATAAAGGTGTTTACCTCCATCTAGACTCCTGGAGACCCGTTTGCTTGAGGTGCGCTCGAAGTGCGGCGCTGGCCTGTCAATGAGGGTGCTTGCCTGACGGGTCTGGGCTTGGGTGCGGCCACTGTAGCGGAATTTGGACCCCAAGGTCAGGAACTTGGCCTTTGGTGGCTGCTCTGGAGACACAAGCCTGTAGGGAGAAAAAAAGAACCGAAATAGGAGCCTTTATGAATCTTCTTTTTTAATAAACGTTGAAACTTTATATTTTAACATCCCATTTTACTAAGATTACTCAATTTAAAGACCAAAAAGGCTGCCTAAACTTTCTAATGAAAAAGAACATTATTTATAAACCCTCCTACATACAGAGCTTTAGGACAGTGATAAGATGACTAAATCCACAGTCACGTACCCATGAGTAATATGTTTCCCTCAACCTGAACACAAGAGCAGCTGTTCTCAGTGTATATCAAAGGCTATTTATTTGTATTAGCTTAAATCATTTATATAAACACATATGTCTGAATTCTTGCTCCTAGCTATAAGTGCCAAGTGGCAATCCATTACCATTAGTAATTCTCAATATTTATGTCTATTTCTCCTGGGAAAGAACATCCAACTCAGGAATCCATTCCTTCAAGTGATGCTTTCCCATGAAGAACACAGCACACAGTACATCTGTAGAGCTGACTAACATCCTTTCTTGCCAGCACAATTCCGCTGCTTACACCCTGGGCTCATGATAAATGAGGGCAAACTTTCTTGATGTCAAATACTTTCAGACTTATGCAAAAGTATGTTTTTAGTAAATAAGCCAATCTCGTCTGGCATACAACTGGAATTGTCTCACTTCCACTGTCTAATCACGAGTTGGCAAAACGTCTTAACAAAAAAAGATAACCTTGGAGCTCTTATAGGATTTATTAAACAAGACGGCTTTAGTTGACAATTCCAGAATATGAGTTCCATCAAAATTTTTCCTTTCACTCTCCAAGGAGTGATTTCTTAAAGAGTTCATTACCATTTCAAGTATTTTTAGACCTTTAGCTCCGTTGTGTTGTTTGTTTGTTTTAGAACCCTTCTGCTAAAAAGCAACAAAACAGATTCTAGTCAAGCTAAAGCTACCTGTGATAATAAAAAGAGGCGATCTTCCATCAATTCTCAATGATATTAACCCAGAAAAACAAAGATTTGGGATTAAACTGATGAAAGAAGAACCAATACTCTCTGGCCCTCTTAGTGGTAATCTATTCACGTAAGGAAGCAGAAGACTTTCTTAAAAACTTCCTTTTTCTACCAAAAGATTCTCAAAGGAGACACACATGATGCTGCTGAGAAAATCTACTCTGATGATGGCCAGTGCCTCAAATTGTACTTTGGGAAAAGCTGCATATTCTTAAATTAGAATTCTGGAATACTAGAAATTTAGGCCATAACAGAACTCTTATTTGTGCTCTGAATTATTTTTCTCAAACAGCTGAGGAAACTAAGGCACAGTAAGATTAAATATCTCAGCATCCTGATCATACATAAGAGAGGCAGGGTGAGAAATGTGGTCATTTACCATGCACACTCTCTCTCATTGAATATGACAGGGTTTCCCTACCTAGCAAGCCAGTTAAAGAGGATCTAAGAATGCTCTGTGAGAAAGCAATGATCTATAGAAAAGAAAGGGTCAATGGCAGGCTCATCATGGCAATAATAAAGAAATATCCATTCTTGGGGCACCTGCGTGGCTCAGTCAAGTGTCCAACTCTTGATTTCAGTTCAGGTCATGGTTTCAGGGTTGTGAGGTCGAGCCCCACAACAGGCTCTGCACTGATCGTGGAGTCTGCTTAAGATTCTCTCTCCTTCTGCCCTTCCTCACTCTCTCTCTCTCCCCTCCCTCCAAAAAAAAAAAAAAAAAAAAAAAAAGCAAGAAATATTCATTCTTGAAAAACAAGTTAGCTAAATCACATGTATCTTTACCATCTATTCATGAAGTAGACTCTATAGTTAATGGAAGATCAACCAGAGGAAAAAAGAAGCATTTCTAAAGAATACTTCAAAGGGGAAATAGATATTGGTGACCCCAAAAGAAACTACCCCATCCCCCCAAATTATTAAACTAAAGACAAGAGTTGGCAAGGATATGGAGAAATTGGGACTCTTGCACACCACTGGTGGGAATGCACAACGATAAAGGTTCTTCAAAACATTAAACATAGAATTACCACATGATCCAACAATCCCACTTCTGGATATTTATCCAAAAGACCCCTGAAATCGGGATCTTGAAGAGAAATTAGTAGCACTCCTATGTTCATTACAGCACTATCTGCAATAGTAAGATGTGGAAACAACATAAACATCCACCGAGAGATGAACGGATAAAGAAGACGTGGTCTATGCGCAGAGTGCTATTCGGCCTTACGAGAAAAAGAATTCTGCAACACGCAACAACATGGATGGATCTTGAGGACATCATGCTGAGTGAAACGAGGCAGACATAGAAAGACAAGTAGCACGCAATCCCACCTGCACGAGGAAGCTAGAACAGTCAAAGTCATAGATTCAAAGACTGGCATGGTGGTTACGGGCTGGCAGGAGAGGGAAATGGGGAGGTGTTAGTCACTGGGCATAAAGCTTCGGCAAGGATGAGTAAGCTCTGATGCCCACAGTCAACAACAGATCATACACGTGAAGTTTAAGAGGATAGATCTCATGTTATCTGACCCAATAAAGTGTAATTATTCAAAAACAAAATAAAAAACGGGAAGTAAAGAGAAGAGTGAGATTGGGGGTACCTGGTACCCATCTGTATGGTCACCTCAGTTGACTGCATGTCTCAACCAAAGGCCAGGTCTTCCTAGAACGACCAGCTTCACATGAGGATTTACTGGTAGCTCTCATTTCCAGTTCCAGTAACTGCTCCCCACCCCCAGAGTGACAACACCCCTTTAGGCCTAGGGGTGTTATCAAATCCTACTCACGAAACCCTACTCAAATTAAAAAAAAAATTTTAAGCTAGAAACAGGATACCTGCTTGTGGGAATTATGAAAAATCTTAAAGGATATATAGGTAAAGAGATAGATCTTTTTAAAGATTTAACTGTCCTCTTCTTTTACAAAATTAATTGAGCTCACAAAGAATGAAAACCGAGAAACTTCAGTCTTCAGAAAACAATTTTAAACAAAATTAAGAAAGCCTCCATTAGTGTTTTCTGACTTTCTGGTTATTAGTTTACCTTATATAAATTCACATGGGTCTGTGCTAGGTCCCATATGCAGCAGGTGCTCAATAAATACAGGCTGGATCACTAGAGAGAATCCCATGGTCACCGTTTCCTAGAGGGCATTTGAATTTAAGTAGCCAGAAAATCCTATGTCTACCTATCTATTTTTCAGAATCCCCTTTCTTACTATATAGTCACAGCCTTGAAGAACAGCTTTTGAATTCTCTTATGCCGGGTTGTTAGAGAAGGGAAGTTGGGCTATAAGTTCTAGAACTTCTAACACACAGCAAGAACTACTGCTGAATATTTCAATCTTAATTTAATAAATAAAACAATCCCACTGCTACAAAAAGCCCTTTGTAAAATGAAGTTGTTGGTTTTATTTTTTCCCCCAGTTATGAAAGCAGGCTCTCATTTATATAGACTGGGATATGTAACCAGTTAAATATCTAAGTCCAGGTGAGGAGAATTCTATATAACCATATTTCTTTACTCTAAAATTTGTTTTTCTTTAAGAGAGCAGATGATTGGTTGCCATTTAAATACATATCAGATTATCCACTTATGCATTTTGTAAAAGATATTTCAAAAATATAAATCCAAGAAATACAAGGCAAGTATTTTAAAGGCATATATCTATCTATCACAATGTAAGATTAGGAAAGTCGTTAACTAGAGGATTTTTATTTTATTTCAACTTGAGATAAAATACTTCCTTGCCCAAGTGGCACTGATACACGCACACAAAATATTAACTTATAGATTAATTTTCTGACAACAAAGAAATCCTTAATTAAGCTGCAATTAAATAGAAGCAAATATCAAAACAAAAATGGACTGGACACAGACATTTATTAGCTTTTCCTAAAGAATTTTGGCAGCTTAAGTCAATCGTAATGCAAATAAATTTCCTCCCAAAATGTTGGCCAAGCAATAAAATGTTCCAAGATCACTGAACAATCATTTCATTTTGACCTTACTTTTATTTACTGACCAAGACCCTACCTTCATAAAAACAACATCAAAATCAGTACAAGACCTTGATCATTTCACTTTTGGGAATTTAAAAACTATAAATAAGGACCTAATTATTCTAGAGGTTTAATGGTCCTGAGCAAGATAACCTAAAGACACCTCACAAATCAACTGTTACATGTTTTACTGCTTAAGAAGCACAGTAACATTTTAATTTTATAAAAATCTTCCCATTATAAATCAAGTCTTATTTATGTCTTGACCTGTGGAAAGTAAAGGAACGTTTTAAGAAAACCCCCATTTCAGTTACTAAAATCAATCAGACACTTAACAATAAAGCTCTCTATGAAGCGGCAGATGACACCAATTCACTTGGAATTACGCTGGTCTACAACGCCAAGTTTAAAGGACAGTTTAATGCCAAGCTGCGGGAACCTCATGTTAATCCTGTTTATGTGCCGCCACCACCGCCACCACCAAAGCAGTGGGGGTTCGGGAGGGGGGGGAGCACATCCGCTGTGCATACGGTCGGGGAGTATAGCACAGCGGGTGTGCAGTGGGCACCGTGAGCTACATGGCCTGGCTCTAAGTTCCATCTCCACCCATGACTGTCTCCACGAACACGAGCACGTTTCTTAACTTCTGCTTCGCAGTTTTTCCAAACAAAGTGAAGATTACAACGATGTTGTAAAGATGAAAAGAATTGATCCATGTACAGCACTTAGAAGGGTGAAAGGCCCATCAAACAGGCAGAGAAGAACAGCACCTTTATTATTATGCTCTTGTTCCACTAATATTAGTCTGGCTGAGTGGCTATCAATCAATAGAAAGATCTGTGTCTTCAATGGCTTCAGTCTGAAAGCCATTTTAATTTTCTGAAGAAATCACTTGCATCTTTTGTGATAAAAACAGAACAAAATCCAGATTTGATTCAAAGCACTCTGCAGACGAATTATGAGTGCCCTGCTGTAGATACACTGCTTCCTGTCATTTGTAAGAAAAGTTATACAAGGTTTAAAGATCTAAAACCCCTTTTGTTAACCATTATCTCCAAAGTCGGCAGAAGTGAACTGGTCTTTTAAATTGGAGTTGTGGTATGTCAGCAAAAATAGAGAAACCTGAGGCTTTGAAGGGCTAACAGACATTTCGGAAACACTTGCTAGAACACCAGAGGAAGGACAGCACAGAGGTGACCAGTGTGGGCTTTGGAATCAGAGCCAGGTCCCCAGCTCTGCACAGGTGCCTGGCCCCTGTGCCCTTTATGGGCACCCGGCTCTGAGTCACTTGCTCAGTGGGGGTGAGCAATAAGCGAGATGGTACGATGGAAAGCAAGTGGTTATGTGTCTGACAACAATATACGCTCAATGAATGCAGCACCTGTCATTTCTAAAATAATGACTGTTTCCATCATCATTACCTGACAGGAAAGCCTGCTGTCTGTCCTGCCTTGACCTGTGTCATTCATAAATGTCATCTACTTGCTTTATTTGAGGCAGTCTCGTGTTGTCTTGAGGAGAAATTTGTCATGGCTACCAAGAGAAATTATAAACTTTTTAAAGATTGATATACTCAGTGTAACTATGTCAGATGGATTCAAGTATATTTTATGAGTTACATTTCTCTAAAATGAGTATAGTAGAGCAGTCTTGAAAAGATTATGTATCAATTTAACTTGAAAGAGTCACTTGTACCAGCAAATAATTCACCTTAAAAATAGCATACTGTAGTACCAAACTAAGAATAATGAGGATACTGATGGTGAAGAGAAACATTATTACATACCAGGAATAGTTCTACATTTGTTTCGTGTGTTTTCTCACTTACTTTTCAAAGCGACCCTATAAAGGTAGGTATTATTATTACTATTGCACGATGATGGATATGAGACTCAGAAAGGTCAAGTTACTTACCCATAGTCACACACCCAGTGTGTGGTGGGACAGGAGTAGCAAAGCAAGAGTCCAAAGCAAAAAACTTCAAGATGGGGCGTCTAGACATAGCTATATAGACCACAGTCATATGAACTGAGGAAATAGGGAAAATGACCAGCTTAGAAGAGTAATGTAGATATATGCCCTTGAAGACAAAGACAAAGGGAGACAGGACCCCCAAGCTAAAGATAGCTAGAGGGTCTAAGGAGATCTTCTGGTTTTCTTATTTGTCTATTTTGGTTTTTAAAGGAGTAAGACATGGACATGTTTATTGGCCAAAGAAGTCAAAGGCACTCACTGGAGAGCACATAATGTACAAAGCATGATTCTACGTGAGGCATAAAATGAAGGATCAAGACTCCATAGGGAATGACTACTTCTTCCTTGAGACAGAAGTAGAGGGAAAGAATGAACAGAAAGAGGGGGGAATGCTACATAATTATGGTAAAAGAGGGAAAACAGAGGGCATGCAAAACTGAGAATGCTCATGACCACAGCTTTTATAATCCGTGACCCACACAAAGAGGGCATCTGAGCAGAGGGGCCAGGCTCCTAGGGACTCAGGAAGCCCATGTATATTATAATGGCAAGGGAAGTAAATGGTTCAACTGCCCGGTAGCTCTGAGGATCCAGCTGACATGGGACATAACGGATCCGTAGTAGCACTAATCCGGGGCGGTGCGATTTTCTCTTGCAAGGAATGAGAGTGTATACCAGGATAGCTGCTGTTGAAGGGAGCATCCGCAAGCACAGATACGGATGTGGTGAGGTCGAGACACGGCACTGACCCAGGACCAGCAGCCTGGCAGGCTGATGTGCACGAACGGCACGTGGTTAGAACGTCCTGACAGTGTAGCAAAGGGACAGACCCCCAGGGTGTGGGCTGGTTTGGGAAAGAAGTTAAACAGGAGGGAGCTGGTAAGACCAACGAAATGAAGCCTGTGATGAATGATGGAGGCAAGAGGAATGGGAGCCAGGTGTGAAGAGTGTGGTGACAGGAGGAAAGGCAGCTGTAGTCAGCGGAGTTTGGGACCACTGGAGATGCAGATCAGCTCTGAGTGAGGACAAGGCACGGCCAAGGAGATCTGGCACTGAGGAGAGCAAAAACCATAAAGTAGGGTGTGGCTGCATCTGTCCCTCTCCATGACACCCTCTTAATATGCACAGGAACCAAGAGCTGTTCTAATGAATTTTAAGCTGTTGCATTAAAATTACCTGTAGAAAGTATGATGTTCCACGCACACTTTCCATAGCCGTTTTGCTGCCCGATGGTTTGGCAGTTTGAATCCAATGGTGCTCTCAAATTGTTCGAGCTAGAATAAATCAAAAAACTAAATCAGCATATTTCCTTAAAAGTTGATTAGAAGCTACTGAAAAACATGGATTCAGATGTTTCTGTAAGAAGTTAGTTCTTCTTGAAAAAAGGAGACATTCCTACATACAAAATGAATTTTTCATAGACTGCAATACTAGTTTCTATGAAAATCAAGTACAACTATGGCCTCTAACCATGTCCACTACAACTCATTCTACCGCCTTCCTATTGATCTCTCTCACTTAGTTGTTTCGACAACAACATAATAACGGCCCCCCAACTATGTGGCAGGCACTTACTATTCCTTTTTGCTAAAAGTTAGGGGTGGCTCTTGCTTTTTATTTTTTTTTTAATAGCAACATGGAAGTTCATGCAGGTTTATCATTAAGAACTCTGCCCTTTTGTGCCATGAAAGAATAGTTCACTTTATTAAAATTCAGTGGGAAAAAATTCAGTTATCCCATGGCCATAAAGAAGAACACTGACCAAAGCTGTTTAGATATGCCCAGGCGCACATGACATTGCTTACCTCTGCTGGCCTAACTTTAATGTAGAAGTTACTGCGCTTATAGGAAATTTTCAAGATTTTCGGCCAAGCAAAACGATTGATTCTCAGTCTGTCTTTGTAAATGAGGAGCCCGTTAGCACACACACCCAGCTTGATGTCCACGCCTTCCGAGTCCTGCCAAGCATAAGCCATTTGACCATGGTTAGAGCTGTCAAAGTTACACGGGTCAGAAAGCTCATTATCCTCCTCCCCTTAAACCATGACCAGGAACACCAACTTTACAAGTTGGTATTTAAACCTCAGTGAGAGTACATGAGTTAGTAGAAACGGTAGGACACACAACATCTTAAATCTATTATCTTCTGGGATCAAATCTGATTGGTCAAAGAGGTACAGCCACCTGACCACAAAATACAATATTCTCCAAAAGGCATAACTTCTATGTTCCCAAGCCTGCCTGCAAGAGCTAATGGGGAAGAAGGGAAACAGAACTCAATGTAGACATTAAGAAGAGATGGGGTTTTCCTGGAGACTATTCCAGCCCTCAGGGACAGTGTGTCGGCCCACCCTCAGGTGCGGTCAGCCATTTTACTTCAGGCAAATTTATTTCAGGTGGACTATGCTAGCTAATAGCTGTTAAATTTATGCCTCTATTCAGCAAAATACCAATCCTTAAGAAAATTTCTCAACAAGGCTGACGGCTGCAATCTCTGAATTCTTCCGAGCTGCTCTTCAATAACTCAGATGGCTGACCTCTAGTCCGCATTACAGCATTGCTTTGGCTGCCATATTTCAACGGACCTCAGACTAGTCTTGAATTTATTCAAATGGTTTTCATTCCCCAGAATTTAACTTGGAATAGATGACAATCTAGAATAATCACAAGCCTGAATGATTTATTAAAACAAAACAAATTTACAGATAAAAGTGAAACAGCGTCTCCTCACATTGCAACTAATATTGAGGACCCAATACCCACAACACTCACAATACTGCCATTAACTTTTAATGGAAGAACTGGATCTCATTCGAGATATGTAAAATTGAAGATTATTTGGAGAGATTCACATTTTCAGGAATCATTTACAACATGGCAGAAATTCTTACTGAGGCTGCTGAAAAAACACCAGTTAACCTAAGTCTCAAATTCAATGGAAGTGTAACATTTCGACAGCCTTGTTATTGAATCGTCTGAAACAAATCAGGTTACCTTTTTAAAAATAGAAGTATAGTACTAAGTAACTGATGCCAAATGCTTTCTCCGCTGCCATACTTGACTAATTCATACTTACACATAAAATTACATCGGACAATCTGAGCAGATTTAAAAATCCAATCTATAAGGTGCTTTATTCACCCAAATCTGGCAGCCCCAATTCTCTCTAGGAACAGAGAAAAAAGCTGGGATGAATCAGGCACAGGTGCCCAAGCAACTTGGCACCAGCCAAAAATGATGCGTTTGCCAAAAACATCACTGCCATGGCCACAGGGAACAGGCCAGAAGACTGCCCAAGACAGCATGTTCTCACCACAAGTAAGGAGGCAACACTGACTTGAAACATTGAACAAAGTCATCTCTAGTCTGAAGCAATCTTTAGACAGGACACTGAAGCTATTTTATCGGACTTAAGAGTAAACACAATCTGGAACCGAGTAAATCGGTTCGTTCATTTTCCGTTGTTCCACATACTGCTTCAGAATGATCATATTTGTGTGAAAACAAATTACAGATAAAGAGTAACAAGTGAAAGGGAAAAAAGCGTGCCTTAGTCCTCCATATTTGACTTCTGCCATTCATTCAGCAACAAAGTCAGAAAAATAAACTAATAAAAAAGGAGCACCGTGTGTGCCTCGCTCACTGCCTCTCAGGAAGCTGCCTCCTATGCATACCAGCAGGATCCCAGGCCCTGGAAAGTTCTCGCAGATGAGAGAGAGGAGAGAGGGAAGGGAGGTCAGGGACAGGTCCCTGTGACAACTGCGGCTTCACGCATAGATCTCTCCTTCTGGGTTCTGGGAACCACTCTCTGCCCTCATTCCCTTCAGGGGAATTGGGAGGGCTGCTGGTATGAGCTCTGAGGTATTTTACTAGTCTCCTGGTTTCCCTGTACCTGTGTGTCAAGAACCTTCCACTCAACGCTCTTCGGCCTATCCCAATAGGAGTGTGCCATTGAGAACTCTTAATAAAAAAAATTTTTTTTACTTAAATATAATTGAGACAATGAAAGATGTATGAAGGCACAAACTTCAAACTCCACCAAAAGTTCTTTTAAACTGCTACAAACTTTCTTTTCAACAAGCGACAAGTATCTGCCTCATCAAATATTATCTGAGTCTATCAGATGGCAAACAGAATGAATAAATGAAAGTTATTCTGAATTTGTTTAAAAAGCAATCTGTCCTAACCCCATAGCAAGAATGGAAGTTATACTGAAACAGAGCTCACAACTTTTTTTACTTTTCTAAGGTACACCTTAAAAAACCAGAATTGTGAAACTTCGCCAAGTATTGCCATCTAAGAATTGCTTTCTAACTAGTGATCAACAAATTAAAAAGTTTACACGTGCCCAGAGTAACAGGGTTTAAGAAGAGGAGAGACCCAAGGGTTTTTTGGACCCAAGCCATGCTCTCCTGCCTCCCCTGTCTGGGTCTCTCTGCTGACCCCACCTGTCTCCATCACAGAGAGAAAGGAGCTGGAAAACACACAAGTGGTAGGAGCCCTGTTTCACCTCCGACAATTTATCAGAAGGTATCAGGCAGATATGGGAATGCTTAACAATGTGTGGCTTAAGCAAGTCGTTCTCTGCACTCTGTCTTATGCAGTTGTAAAATAAAAAGACACTCAAATCTTAAATGAGGTGGTGTACGTGGAAGTACTTTTAAGAATTAAAGGCATCTAGGGGCGCCTGGGTGGCACAGCGGTTAAGCGTCTGCCTTCGGCTCAGGGCGTGATCCCGGCATTCAGGGATCGAGTCCCACATCAGGCTCCTTCACTGGGAGCCTGCTTCTTCCTCTCCCACTCCCCCTGCTTGTGCTCCCTCTCTCGCTGGCTGTCTCTGTCACATAAATAAATAAAATCTTAAAAAAAAAAAAGAAGAAGAATTAAAGGCATCTAGCACCTAGCAGTTAAAAATGATGATGCCAGAGACTATTTACTGACATGGAAAAATCTTTCAACAGAGCAAGCAAAAAAAAACCAAGCAATAAAAACAAACCCCTCACAAAATACCTGTAGTATGATCCTATTGAAAAAATGCCTCAGAGTTCAAGTGTTCAGAGATAGGTTTTTTTTTTTTTAAAGAAAACAAGAAAATGTATCAAAATAGCAATAGTGCTTACTTCTCCATAAAGAGATTTCAGTGTTCGTTTTTTCCCTTGTTTGCTTCTATTTTCTGTAATGTACACATATTACTTTTGTAACCAGGAAAAACAGAACAAAGGAAGAATAAAGAATAAAGGAAGCCACTGAGGAAAAAAGTGCTTTGCAAACATGAAGTACTATCAACACAACAGCAGGAATGATTAATCCGAGGCCTAGGGAGGGAAGAGATCTTTGGGTGGGGGGCTTTCCAAGAGATTTCTCAATCATAGTTGGAGATTCCTAGGCTACGTGTAAGGACAGGCAGGGTCTTTGAAAACCAGGCAACCATTGGTTCCCTCCACGTGCTGACTCTGGACACATTTTTCAAAACCAGATCCACCTTCCGCCTTCCCTGCTGCTCTCCTCCTGGCTTATTCTACACTCTGATCATCTGGAATGTGGGTCATGAAGCATGTGATGCTTATTAGTGGCATCTGCCCAACTCAATCCCCTTCTCCTATCACCTAGGCCATCATTCCATCCTCTTCCCACTTCTCAAACTAGGTGGCAGGTGCCGCCCCCCCTGGAGCATGGGCCAGTCTCCTCCATCTTACAAGAGGTACCAAAACAGACCTGCAGAGAAGAGCCCAACCCTCGGGCTCCTTCACAAGCCCAAGGTTTTTTTCAAAAATGGTTACATCCATACTGCCTTTGCCCTTTTGTGGTTGCCAGGAACTGCTCTTCCCTCCCACGACAGAAGTGGGAGAGGGGCTGAGAGAGAGGCAGCACTGGACACAGCAAAAGCTGGGATGCAGAGTAAGTCAGGACAGGGGGTAAAGATGGCTGACAGGAGAGTCTTACGATACGTACGTATGAAAGGGAATTAATTGAAAAGACTGAGAAAAGAAGCAAGGAGAGAATAAATGTTCCTTCCCACAAGCATAAACCCCACCGTAAGTCACCAAAGAAATATATGGACACCCTAGGGTGAGGATGAATAGCCTTCTCCTAAAAGTGAGCTAGGCCACCCTAAAACTGGAGTCCTCTCGGAACTTCTGTCAACAGACAGGAAAGATGCCACTTCCCAGGACATGGACAGTACCTTGGCATGATGCAGGTCAACACCATACATGGAGAGCCTCTTTGCATTTTCTAAGAACTGAGAATCAGCTTGTGCTGGAGATAAGCCCCTGAGGATCAAAAGAAACAATATTAGCTTATTGGCAGGTGCAAAGCAAACGCGGCCAAAATGGGAAAGGAGCGTATGAGCTCGGAGAGTCCAGGGTGGAGAGAGTAACCCCGCAAAATCTGCCGACAAGCAGGAAATGGGAGAGAAGGCTCACCTCTGAACCTCGGGCATTCTTCCTCATAAGATAAAAAGGGTAAGGGTAGAGATTTAGGTTATCTTAGAAAATTGCTTTCAGCTTTTTTCCCACTGGGGAAATGGGTGCAACAGAAATTACCTAAGAATAGAAAAGTGATCTTGTCTTTCTGAATAGGGCAAATTCTTACTTCCTACTCCTTCGTTTCATTTCACCAGGATTAATCATAATACAGACCAGAAGTACTTGCATTTGATTTTACACCTATGGTAGTTAACACGTATCACCTCCTGCTCATACTAAAATTATTTCCATCCCTGTCTCTAGTCACAACTCCACAAATTTTCAGCTCCCACAGAGTGGGACTTCGTATTCACCACTTGCCAGTTCAAATTCAAATTATACAGTAAATACCTACTGAGTAGAATTGGAATAAAGTTACTATAATACTGTTATTATTTTTTTCAACAGAAAAATCAATGAATGTGGTCTGTTTAAAAATTTCTAATCTCTGAAAGTTCCTTTCCAAGCATTTTTGTCAAATTTTTACAAAATTTCAATCCTGCAATATGGGACAGACTCTAATTTTGTAGTGAGAGTTTTTTAAACTTGTGCTAAAAAAACACATTCATTTTCAGGAAGATATAAAAATTCTTAAAATGTAATATGGCATATTTACTATGGTATGAAGGAAGAAAGTAAAGTCTAGCTACTAAAGCAAAGGTCATCTTTTATAGAGAAAGCCCCTTCCTCCTAGACCCACGACCATACCCACTTCTGATCCAACGCTGAAGCCTCACTCTCTCTCCAGCTTTAGCAAATAGGATAATAAAAACAAAAGGCAGAATACATAGGAAATGACCCCATAGGAAATGTGGGTATGACTGTTGCAAACGCAAGTGTGTGTGTGTGTGTGTGTGTGTGTGTGTGTGTGTTAGCAGACAGGTCTGGGAGGATGCGGAAGGAGATGTCCTAGAGAGAAGTAACTTCTCCCAACAAATGGAAACACTCAGGATCATGAGCACGGCTCTTCCTAGGAGAGTCATGAACACAATGAAAGGATATCGCAGGGGCCATAGGTTGTCTCGATTAGTACGAGGTGAGGTTCCAGAAGGAAAAGCTGGGCGCTCCCGTCAACTACGCTCGGCTGTCTAGCAAGTGTTAGAAGGGAAGCTGGTTAAATCTCCCACGGCTGTTCTCTCTCCCGGAAGCGAGTCACCAGACCTGTGGGTTTTGTGCAGCTCTGCCACCTTCTCTTCCAGCTCCTTCGTCTGCGTGGGGGCAAACTGGAAGTCACTGAGGTCACTACTGCCATGTTCTTCCGGATCATAGTCCCCAAGCTCAGCCTGCAGCGTGTACGATCCCAGGAGGGCGTGCGTCACGAAAGAGCAAGGCAGGCGGCCCGAGGCAATGTCCTGCCGGAGCTGAAGGCACAGGAAGTATCTGAGGAGCAAGGGGGCGAGAAGGGCAGGGAGACGTCAGTCAGGGCCGCCGCGCTCTCCGCCCCTGACGTGTCGGGCTCCTCTGAAAACAGACGATATAGGCGCCTCTTTGCAGCCACAGCAGAAACCGTCTTCTCTAAGGAAGTCCCTCCAGCCTCCGCGGGCTCCTAACCTGCGGCTTATTTACAGCCAGTGAGTCTAACGGGCTAAGCAGTAGAATGGGGATTCGGACTGCTATTCTCATCACCACGTATTATTATTACAATGAAGACTGTTATGGCGGAGTAAAAATTCTAATCACTTAGACTGGTCTCCTTGGATTTAAAACCGTAATCAAAATTTGTATGTCCCTCCAAAGTTGTAAAGACGAATGAAATTTTAAAAACAGCTGCAGCTCTTTAAGCATTTGCAAGAAGAGCTAAGATCACCCACCCTTTATCCTTCCCTAGCCTTTCCATACTAATTTATTTTCCTGGAAAAGAAAATTGAACAATTATGAGGCAATCTGTAAAGAAAGCCCTTACTTGCCCGTTTATTCCACCTAAAGCGGCAGCTAATTCAGCTCAGAACAGAAAAAGCATGAGCTTCAGGGCCAAGCACAGCTGACTGGGCGACCTTGAGCAAGTTCATTTGCTTGCCTAGGGCTAATTCCCCACCCATAAAATGAGAGTTCTACCCCGCTTTGAAGGTGAGGATAAAAATTAGATAATATAAATAAAACATACCACATGCTACCTAGGAATCAATAACTAATAGCCATAATAATAATAATCTTTATAATTACAACGTTAAGTTATAAGAGTAGTTATTATTCAGTGTTCCAAGTGGTTTTACTACACAGTTAGTTATAAAACATTCTATTTTCCACTAAACGTCACACAGAACCACATTATTTATACTCTATGAGGAACTGGCGGGGGGGGTGGCTACCAACTCCTTTGCTGACATTTTACAACCTGATTTCTACTCTTGAATTTAACTACTTGCTAATAAGATTACTATTGACCCCTCCAAACTAAATGGCCCCTCATTCTTGAAGGTCTTTTAGAGAGTGCCATGCCCATGAGCAGCTGGCCACCTTCTTTCTTTGTCCAGCTGGGGTCGCGGCCGGGCCCCCCCCCCTTGCACTCTGCCCCACACATGCCAACTGGAGTGCTGCTGCCGGGCCAGCCCCATGGCTGTTGGGTCGGACAGCACAACCCAGCACATGCGGTCAGCCATCACCCAGTTCAGTTATACCTAGATTACCCCCGAGTCCGCTGTCAGGCAGGGCAGAGACCCAGCTTATCATCGGCCTAGTACCACGCTCAATAGTCTTCGGAGAGAATGGATGTCCCCTCACGGTCACTACAGTCTGAGGATTTTTAGGCACTGCATGCAGGAGCTCTCTTTCTAAGGAGGATTAGGCTCCCTTGACCCCTGAAAGACCACAAGCACACCTGCATTAACTCCAGAAAACTCAACTGTAAACTAGGATTCCAGGGTATCCTTTGATTCTCGAAGTCTAATCAAGAACAGTGCTAGTTCTCCACATTTTATGGCACTTTGAAGCCCTCAACACAGATTCCATCTATTTCTAAGATCTCATTGCTGTTTTTTAGATAATAGTCCTGACTTTTCACTTTGGTCCTTTCCTGCTTTCAAAGACGAAGTCGAAGGTCCAAAAACTTCCAACAAAAATCCCAACGGCTTCCTCCGTCTCCCAGCTCCATCTTCTTCACAGAGCAGGACCTGGCATCCTTCAAACATTATTTTGACCAGTGTTCTTAGACTCCTTAAAAGCCACTCACCTTCTAAATTTTCACTCAAGTCACGGCGAGGATTTCAGTCATGACATTTAGGCCACCAGACAGGTGGCTGGTCTCGGGCTGCCTGCCGAAGCTTTTAGTTATTAGCTCACCGAACTATCTCATTCCTCTCACCACACACAGCGAGACTGTTCAAGCCCCTTTTCAAAGAAAAACCAAAGCCATTACTGTACTGTAAATGGCAGTCACCAGAGGACCATCATCCCCCAAATTACTACAAGAAGTGTGCGTACAGAGAGGGCGCTGGGTCCCAGAGCCCCAAGCGCGGTGCTCAAAGGCATTCCTGGGGTGAGGAACTGTATCCAGAGCACATCAAACATGTTAAGTTGTATGCTCCCAAGCAGCTCACTGTGCAGTCATGAAAGCTACGGTTTATTAATGACTAGCTACAGCTAATTTGATCACAGCTTACTTAGTATCAGAAAACCCCTAGCTAGCAACTGGTAGCAATGGGGAGAGGGGAGGGAAGACTTGTCATTTTTCCAGTCTTGGAAAGAAATCGGCATCATTCCTCTTTCACATGGGTATCGTGCACTCTTAAGCACTGATGGGAACTGATGTCTGACAACAAAACTGGATTAGCAGAAAGCATCAAGGGCACAGGAACCATTGGTATCAAAAGCAGAGTGTTTCAGTAAGACCCTGTGGTTTTCTAAAAGTGTATTCTGAACAGTTTCCCTTGGCCATGTAATCCATGCACCTATTCTTACCAAAGCTAGTAAGTCCTATCGCTGGTAACCAAGCTGAATAGGGCTAAGATGTCAATGCTCTTGTGGATTCAAATGTTCCTTGGTTACTATTCAAATACTCGGTCACTCTCAGAATCAGTAAATGCTCTCTTGCTCCTCGCCTGAATCTTCTATTTGCAACTTAAGCATCTGTTTGTATAACCCGAACAATCTCAAAGGAGATGAAAATGAAATAGCTATTAAGAAAGCTTACCTTATTAAGTTTCTTTCCCCTTTGAGGTTGGGGACTCCCCAAAATTGGCTTTTAAAAATAATTTCTTTTTTCTATCCTTCTATCACCTTTGTGATTGACAGGAGACAAGGACACAGGTACACAAGCATTATATAATAAAAACCATCTTAGCACTAACCTGAAATCTTAAATATCAATGATTTTTAAAAGTATAACATAAAAAAGTTGCCAGCAATATAATTAATGTTCCATTACTCAACTGTAAATACAGAAACTAAAGGAAAGTGAATAAAACTTTTAAAACTGGCAACATTTCCAACTCTTTCCAAGTAGACCCCTTTCCAAGTAAACTTCTAGAACTCAACTTATGAAAAACTATCTTGGTTTTAATCCTGAAATTACCATTATTCTCCCCAGGGACAGAAATAAATGAGAGCTGTAGGTAAAGATTTGTTTTAAAATAGAAGTATAAAGTACCTGGTGAGATCTTCAGTCAACTGAGAAGGATCAGGAGGATAAAACTTCACATTAAAGGTGAACAGCCAAGGAAGATCTGTAATTATTAAATATGGGTATTTATCCAACCAACAGAATGACCATTTATTTTGATAAAAATTAGAGGTTAATGTTCAAACACTACATACCAGTCCCACTATAAATCAGTTTGGAGAATTTCATTTTTTAATTCTAAGAAAACTATTCACAAAAACAATGAAAAAATTACATAAATAACCCAACATTAGAGAACAGATTCACTTTTGTTTTTAAAAGATTTATCTATTTGAATGTGAGAGAGAGAGCGTGCACATGAGTGGGGAGAGGCAGAGAGAGAGAGAGAGAGAGAAACTCAAGCGGACTCCTCACTGAGTGCGGAGCCCGATGCGGGGCTCAATCTCAAGACCCTGAGATCGTGAGCTGGGCTGAAATCAGGAGTAGGATGTTTAACAGACTACCCCACCCAGACACCCCAGATTCACTTTTTTTATAAACATTTACTAATACTTCAAATGTTTTGTATGGTGATATATTAATGCAAAATTTTTACTATTACCTCCATGTAATCATTTTAAGATTTGTTTTAACCACAGTAGCTCTACATGCCAAATATTCCCTACTGTTTAAAAAAAAAGTATTTTAATATTTGTACATTGTTGGGAGAAGGGAGGTAATAATTGATCACTATAGCTATTCAAGAAATGATTAATGGGCTATCCGAAGAAAGGGAAAGAACAGAAACATCGCAAAACTTTAAGACAACAGAATTATTCCCAGGTTTTATGGAGTGGGTATAAGCATACTCATCATACATAACATATGCTTGGCTTTACTTTACCACAAAGAATGAATATAGCAAACAACCATGTCAGAAATGGCTTATTCAAAGTTAAAACATTACTATCTGTACATTAACATTTAATTAATGTTTGATTGGTCAATGCTTTGGATGGCTTTAAAAATAAGAAAAGAAAGAAAAACACAACTCTGGGCAGAGGGCAGGTATTATTTTCCTACAGGAATCCAAATAATTCCACTAGCAGAAGTTAGGGTTGTGCTCAAAGTTCACAGTATTTCCAAATATAAACAAAAGCGTGTGCATGTTATTTCATTCTATCCATATTTGAAGGCCTCGTGGCTGCTTTACTTTATGGACTTGAAGAAAATCTTACTGAGTCCCATTCTCTTTTCCAACGTGTCATTTTGTTCTTGGCTCACCATCAGTATATTAACTTTTTTCTCACTCCAAAGTCAACGAATACTCGTCAAATGGCTACTGGGAACACACAGGCACTTGTACTGCATTTAGGATCCGTGCATCACTATTCCACTAATAAAGCCAATCCTGCATTTCCGTTCTGTGTCACACATTTAAAATACCATAACGGGATACAGGACTTTCCTGAAGAGCGAGACTTCCGGTCCTATGGCACATGTTGGCTGGGAATATGGGCTCTTCGTGGTGACTGCTAACCCATAATGGAGCAAAGTCAACACGGGATTGTCAGTTCTTAATGGATCCTTGTTTTCTGTTTCCCAGGTACTATCATGAGCACGTCCTTGCCTGGAGAGGACTACAGGGATAAGTTTCTAATAGAACACTTACATCTTGGCACTAATAATGTTAAACTGTGAATTAAATATTATCACAAATTCTCCCAGCGATATATGAACAGCCTATCTAGCTATGGCCCATTTATATAGTAATCTCATGCAGGTCTTATTCGTGTACATCGGAGGAAAATTTTAAGGCAAAGTTTAAACAGGAACTGAGAAGCTGTCAGTTTTCAAAAGTAACTGAAGAAAGGTTAACATTTACTATGCCTATTACCTGGAAAGTAACAATCAAAGTATAGCAGTGGCTGGGTGAAGCTAAAATTAACAGTTCTTTCATCCATTTTAACAGGAGCAGAAAGGAAGAGGTAAAGGTAACAGCTAAAACTTCATCTCCTTAGCCTGCTTTCCCCATCGGGCCAGCACAGGGTTCCATTTAGACAACTAGCTCCAGTCGTCCGAAAAAGCCAAATCCTATTTGTTACTGTTATTCCTCTTGCCAAACCACAAGGGCAAAAGTCCTGAAAGAACTCTAAAAAAAACTTCACAAATAATCAAAGCACAAGACCGTGATTCATAATCAGCAGGAGTCTTGCCTTCCAAAAATTAGGAATCGCCATGGCTCTCAAATGAGTGGCACACAAACGTAAACAAATGCCGGAACAAGACCGTAGGAAACAAGTCAATGGAACATCAGTCACGTTTCAGAGCTTATCCTGTTCTCTCTGAGGTGTGGGTCACTTGGCAGGTCTGGTTTCAGAGAAAGTGAAAGAACCAAGCATCCGTACCTTTTGAATTCATGTACTCTGCAGAGCATAGAACTGTACAAAAGACAAAGGAAACATTCCAAGGCTCTGTGGTACAGTTTCTTCCATAATGTCAGCATAATGCTTACGTGTCTAATTACTCCTTTTCTTCTTTCCCCCCTTTCCATTATGGACCAAGCATAAATGGATGAAACACTAAGACAATAAATGCAGAGGGGAAGAGAAGGGGGGAGGGGCTGCTGGAAAGCCAGGGGTAATAATAGTCAGGGTGACAAACCATCCCAGTCTGCTTGGGATTGTTAGTTTCAGCATTAAAAGTCCTACATCCTGAGAAACCCCTGTCCTGGGCCAAGCAGGAAGGTCATTCTATTCAAAGATATTTTCTTAAAAAAGGAAAAGAAAGATGAGTCTACAAGGAGAAGAAATGGGAAAATAAGGTATATGCTCAGAATTTTAAAAGGGAGCAGAGAAGAAATGATAGGAAAACGACCAAAAAGATTTAAGGGAGAAAGAAAAAGAAATGAAGAAAACAACCGTGGAAAACCTAGTATGAGACAGGAGGGAGACGGTAAGTGACAGAAGGGAAGCGTGTTCCAGCACGCTGACGTCAGGAAAAGTAAATAGGTAAGGGATGAAACCAACGGTACAAAGGGTGTCGTGCAGGCCGGCACTCAGAGAAATGGTTTCTCCCTGGACAGCTCCAGGGCCCACAGTCCAGAAGGGCTGGTGACAATGGTGTTCTCCTGTCTAAAACTTTCAGCTCTTCATGGTTCCCTACCTTTTCTGGTCATTCACCCACCCTGAAGTAAATTAAGTATCCAGATCCCTAGCAGAGGGTTTTCTGTGGCGATGATGTTTCTTGGCACAGATATCCTAAAGCCGGCCACAGCCAAGGCCACCTGCAGAGGCAGAACCAATGCCCGAGCTGTAGCTGGTGAGGGGGACACAACTCCAGGCACTTGTGAGTCTACCATGACAGCAAAAGGGAAATGCTCGCATGGGACCGGACGTGCAGACGCAAAGAGCACACAGAGCGGCCCTGGACAGCAGAGCAAAGGAGCAGAGAAGATGATCGTCACAGAGACTGAAAGAGATGGCTCTCCTGCCCTAGAGTCTGCACTCCAGGACGTTTAGGAGCAGAGTATCTACGCCTCTGGGGCCAGAGATGAGCCCATTAATTAAACCAATTACACACTTCCAAAACAAAGTAGACAAAGCCATCGTAATTGGTTGCCTGGAGTAAAATTTACATCAACAGTGAAAGTTACAGACAGCAGCTCCTCATTCTCCGCCCCCCTCCCCCAGGAAAGGTCAGGTATTACTTCATAGTGGTAGACACTGTGAGGGAATATTTACCATGTATAAAATGTATAAAATGAAGTCACGATTCTACAAAAATATTGTTAGGATCCCCAGCTTCCTTTACGATATAAATACACTCTATCACTAGTATTCTAGTCTACATTCCTATGAATTTTATTAAAGACAGAAACAGATATAAAGATGAACTCAGAAGTATGATTATGTAAATACTCACTTCGCAGCTGTCTCTTTATTTCTTTCGCAGGATCTAGCCAGTTCTATAAGAGGAGGGGGGGAAAAGGTTAATTAAGCCATAAAACATATTCCAGAGTCCAAAATGGAATAGTTTACAGTTCACATATTTAAGTGTAAACATAAATTCCTATTCCAAGCAGCTTTCACCTGTTAACATTCCACTGGGCTAAGTATTGATTTGTTTTTGAATATGTGTGTGTGTATGTGTGTGTGTGTGCGTGTGCGTGTGCGTGTGCGTGTGTGTGTTATAAGTAAAACACTGAAACACTTTAAAGGTGGGGCTCTTGGGCCTCATTTTCTTGGATCTGAAATCAAACGTCTATCCAAATGATGAGACACAACGTATCTCCATGTAGTCTGTATTCTGTAACAGAACTGCCGGCAGTCAGCCCCTGCGGAACCTGAAATGAGAGCTCGGGCAAGGACAATAATTGGCTCTTCAAAGTATATACACCCCAATCCAACACAATTATCTTAAGTCCTCAAGCCAACTTCTAAACTTTCTTTATCCCTGAAACTATACAATTCTATGGAGAAGTACCATCAGATTGGAGCTGATTGTGTCCTTCCTGCTTTTCATGTAACATCCTTTTTAAACTTCACGCCAAGTGGGAAGTCAAATCATAAGGAACTCCCTTTCACTTCCGCCTTTCTACCCTTTGAGAAAGTTGACATATAAAGATTCTACGAAACCATTATAATTTCTTAAAGCAAAAATGACCAAATTTGAACTACTAGGTTCAAACCATCTAAGGACATTAAAAATTTCTCTCTCCAAGTTATCAGCAAAAGACCCAACCAAAGAAAATTTTATATATACTTTTTATTTTTTGTCTATATTTTTTTTTTTACTTTCTTTGACTTCCTCAAGTCAAACCTCTCAATTAAAGTTCACCCTATTTTATCTTCATTAATACAGGAGAACAAACATTTTTTAAGATACACTATACCAATTGAAATAGTTGAGTTTTATTTTTTTTAATGTTTTTTTATTATATTATGTTAGTCACCATACAGTACATCCCCGGTTTCCGATGTTAAGTTCGATGATTCATTAGTTGCGTATAACACCCAGTGCACCATGCAATACGTGCCCTTCTTACTACCCATCACCAGTCCACCCCATTCCCCCCTCCCCTCTGAGGCCCTCAGTTTGTTTCTCATAGTCCATAGTCTCTCATGCTTCATTCCCCCTTCTGATTACCCCTCCTTTCTTTATCCCTTTCTTCCCCTACCGATCTTCCTAGTTCTTATGTTCCATAGATGAGAGAAATCATATGATAATTGTCTTTCTCTGTTTGACTTATTTCACTTAGCAAATAGTTGAGTTTTAAACAACGTGGAGGTTAGAGGTCCTGACCCCCACACAGAGTCAAAAATCCACATATAAATTTTTAACTCCCCGAAACTTAACTACCATAGCCTACTGTTGACCAGAAGCCTTACCAACAACATAAACAAGTCAATTAACGCATATTTTATATGTATTATACACTGTATTCTTATAATAAAGTAAGAGAAAGTAAATGTTAAAAATCATGAGCAAATACAGAACTGTCTTGTATTTATTGAAAGAGATCTGTGCATAAGTGGACCCACACAGTTCAAACCCGTTATTCAAGAGTAAACTATAATTGGCTTTACAATAAATAAGTTTCATTCATTCCAGAAGTATCCCAAATAACGTAACATCTGTGCTTAAACAGAATTTTCTTCAGATATATAAAGCAAATAATCAATATGTTCGTTGTTAAGCAGAAAATAACAGCCTACTGTCTTAACAATATATTGACTTAGTACATGAGAACATTAACTTCTATTAAAAAGTAGTCACAGGAAGCTTTGAAAACAAAGCCGCATGGACCCCGGTGGGTTTCACTACAGCAAGGATCCATGGTGTCCGTGCTCTGTTTGAAAACTGGTGATATTCAAACGTCTCAATAAAGAACGACCAGAGCTTGGGTAAGTTTCATATTACTGGTGTCCCAGCTGCATGGCCCATTGATGCGGAGGGCCAGTGGGACGCTCCAATGGTACCTCCAGTGCTAAGTTGGGGAGCAGCTCGAATTCTCCCCTTAGCAAAGCGCCTGGCATTCAGTTTCCTTGCTCTGCAGCTGCTGTCCCCACAACAGCTGGCTCACAAATGGCTGGCTATGAGGAACGCACAGGAATGAGAAAAACACATCATTCAGTCTCCAGCCCAGACAGAGGAGAAGCTGGGGAAGAGGCAAAGGAGGGTCAGATGTGTTATGGCATTTCATCCAAGGAGGCAACGACCACAGTAAGGAAAATGAGTCAGAGATGACGGCTGCTAAACTAAAAGGGGGGGGAGACCCTCAAAACATGAACACAGAGAAAGAAGGGAGTAGAAGGGAAATGACTTCACTGGTCTTAAATAACTAGACAGACCCTTCGAGGTCTTTGGTTTCGTTATGTGACAGTTGATACGGATGCCTCCCGCAGAAGAAGGTGGAGGAGAATGGCAGGAACAGTGTCATCTTCTGTGACCCCAAGGAATAACCATGTGTCCCAGTCACTCGGCACCTTCCACTCTCACCTGCAGCCCCAATCCCTTGTACAAATTCCCTGCTGGGTTTCTGCACAGCATGGAGTCAAAGAGCTCTACAAACCCAGAAGAATGAGTGCGAGGTTTCCAGGCATCAGCCAGCCAAGTTCAGATGCAGTGTCACTCTCCCAGCTACTGTCCACAGTATGGCCAGCCAGGATACTGAAAAACGGAAGTGGCTTCTTCCCCTTTTTCCAGACCCCCCGCCCACATACTAAGTGGACTGAGTTTACCTGACATGATCAAACAGCGGCAGAAGGGACTCCTGCCACTTGCCTACTGGTTGTCCCTTTGCTCACCGTGCTCACTTCCACACTGTGGGCTCCGCTCCCGCCGAGGAGTCAGGAGGTCTCCCCCCTCCCACGCACAACTTTGCAAGGGTAATCACAGACCCTATCACTTGTATCCTCCACGGTACTTAGCAGCTTTAGGCAACAATATGTACTAAATTAATAGCTGTTGACTGATACCTGCCCACTGCCATGCTCCAGTCATCTTAAAAGACCACATGTTATAGTATTTTTATTAGAGTTGCTTTTATTTGAATAATTAGCTCTGATGAGTACTAAGATCTTGAGTGGCATAGAATTTTATCATCTTGGGTCATAAATTCATAAAAAGACAAAAAATGACAACGTGACTTTTAAAAGAAATACAAATCTCTGCATTATCAACTACAAATTAATAACAAATATATAACAAATAAATATTTAACAAATAAAAATAAACGTCTTGGTTTTGACACTTGAAAAACTCTGGATGGATCAAGAAGCAGACACAAAAGGAGGGAAAAAGACATCCGAGGAGGACATAAATGCATGCGGGTATATGCGTGTGCATGCTCGGAACACACGTGCACACACACACACACACACACACCATGAGAGATTATGGTGCAAAATTTCAATTCTTTTAAAGATTTGGCCACCACATACACAGACTTTGGAATGAGAGCTACATGGAGTCCAATCCTGGCTTTCAGAAATTCTGTGACCTTGGGCTCATTCTTTGGCTTCCTTAAGCCTCAGCTTGCTCAATTCTAGATGAGGACCACAATATGTACCTCATAGGGTAGTTCTTTTCAACCATTCCTTCAAATGCTTCCTGAAAAGTTAAGTACAAATGCAAAGTACTTTGCCCAGTGCCTTTAACAGATGGGCTTTTCTGCAATGATAAATTGGCCTATCACCTTTGATATATATCCCTTCTCCACACAATTTTATATTTCCAAAGGTGATATGTTACCTACATTAAAGAAGTTAATATTTATATGAATATTTCCATTCACAAAAAATAACAACTCAGACACACTATATTCATGGGCCAGATGAAACGAAAATCAGACCCCTTTTCCTCAGAGAAAACTGTCTGGATAATGTCATCAGCCTTTATGCTGTCCTACTATAGGGAAGACTCCTCCTGGAAACAAAGGCAACACATTAAACAGCACAATCCCTTCTCATGAAAATATTTACCAGTATGACTAATCTGTACACGTCTATGTATGTGTTAAAATAATATCTAGCTTTACTAAGTTTTGCTTGGTAAGAATCCATCTGGCAAATTTGTTAAAAAGACAGATTTACCTATGGCCCACCTGAAACGTTCTCCAGGGAAGGGGCCTAAGAATCTCTATTTTATTTTATTTTATTTTATTTTACTAAGATTTTATTTATTTATCCGACAGAGATAAAGACAGCCAGCGAGAGAGGGAACACAAGCAGGGGGAGTGGGAGAGGAAGAAGCAGGCCCATAGCGGAAGAGCCTGATGTGGGGCTCGATTCCATAATGCCAGGATCACGCCCTGAGCCGAAGGCAGACGCCCAACCGCTGTGCCACCCAGGTGCCCCAGAATCTCTATTTTAAGTGACAGTTTCAGGCAATTCATAATCAGGCAAGATGGGGATTTTTCTCAGTGTCTCCCAAACTTTAAGTTACAAGCAACAATGCAAAACTAAGAAGAGTTAAAATCCACAGATTTTAATAAAATTTATCTTGGCTTCTTAGAAATAAAAGTACAGTATTTGGGCAGCTACACTTCAGGGCAGGAACATTCATTCACTCAGTTTGGTATCCTTCTCCTCATCTTCCCCTTTTTACCCCCACTCTGTACCCAAAGTATGAACTCAATACATATTTATTTTCTGAATGAACATCAGGTAAACCAAGGAATAAAAATTACAAGGAATCCTACCATAGGCTTCCAACAGAAGTAAACCAAAATTAAAATGGGGTCCTAGAATCCAGTGGTATTGAATCATCTTAGAACATGAAACTGGAAGACTATGAATCAGCTGGGGGAGAAAATGATACATCATACTTTCACTAACCTCTAACAAATTTAGCATTACCATCAATTATGAATGTAAGAGAAAAAAGCCTGGTTAATATCAGCAGTACCTTTAGCTTTGTCACTCGTGGGAATCAAAAATATTTCCATATGCCACAACAGTTGTTGCAGATCTTGAAATATCTCTTATGCAAATTAATATTTTGAAATCACTGGAGGGATTAGATGTTGATGATTATCCCAAATTTAATGAATATTTTGGGAATGTTATTTATAGGCTTCCTTTATAGGCCTGTGTACTTTTATTATACAGTTAAAACACTGTTCTGAGAAGCAGCCCACAGAATTCACTAGACTGCCAAAGGAATACATGACACCAAAAAAAGGCTAAAAACAAAACAAAAACCTGCCTTAGGAGGTTACAGAAATCTAAGGAGCAAAGCAAACATCTGTACACATGTTTCTTTTTGCACTGAAGTCCTTCTGTCAGTTCGAGAAGCTCCCGTTTACCCTACTCCTGATCACTACAAATCTTGGTTAACCAAGTCTTCTCTACAGCATTTCTAATTCCCGTTACCAGAAAAAAGGTAAATAAAAATGACTTTCAATTATCCTCGAACAACAAAAACATCTAGAAAAAGAGGAAACCTTGATAACAAATCATTATATTTAGATTCATACAATGTTGGTGCTTGGAAAAAACTCAGAGCCTGTACAGTCTAAATGTCCACGCATAAAGGAATGGCCTAATTCCTACCTAAATGGCTATGGCTGTTGGCACACCTCTGGAACCGTGAGCCACTTGGGCTTACTAGGGCCCCTTACTCCCTTGGCTTTTGTAACATTCCAAACTTCTACAATTCTGTCACCTCAAAAGAACATCTGATGCCCTACATCAGTGCCTCTCGAACCTTAAAGGTTTACCTGAGTCCCCTGAAGATCTGGTCAAAACGCAGATTACAACTCAGTACATCCCCCATAAAGAGCTGGAATTTTCCTTTCTAACAAATTCTAGGTAGTGCCAATGCTGGTGGCCCCTGGACCACCCTTTGAGCAGTATAGCCATAGATTGCTTTTAATGTCTTTTCCCAAAAGTCAAAGGTAGAGAGACCTTTTTCAAGTCCTTTAACTGGCTTGACAGGTAGATACCCAGCCTTTACTAGCTAAATATTCTATTGCTGACAGCCCCTGCAGAAAACCCCAGCAGATCACTGCCTTCGACGTACCTATGTAGAGGTGTGTCTTCGAACTCCGCCCCATCACACTAAACAGCTGTAGCCAATACTGACAAGCCCTACAGTCTAGTCCACCATGGGCTAACCACTTTCACCTGACACAGAGGAGCAGCCAGGCCCATCGACCTGCAGCAGCCCATTAGCGGTCCTCAGTGGGCTGCAGGCCGCTGAGCAGAGCAGACCTAGATCCGGACCCACGGCACCCTCACAACATCTACCTCCAAATTCCTTCCCCCCAGGAAGAGTCACCTCATCTGATTCCCTTTCAGGCTGGATGCTAAGACCCCAGAGCTGGAAGTTTTCCAAAATGCTTAGCTGTGCCTGCCTTCCTCACTCTCGGTGTTTGTCTGGCCAGATGAGAGGCATTAAATTCACCCGACCCTGTATCACCAAATGTTAAAAGTGTAAGTTTGCCTAAAATCTGCAATTTCCCTTAAGAATTTATAGCGCGGAAGCAGATCCCCTTTATTATACCTCTGCCTAAATTAGGTCTAACAGAACACCGCCCTAATGCTGGCGTTAGCAGAAAAGTTACAGGCTTTCCACGTTACAGCAAAATGTTCACTATGCATCTGGGAGAACGTGATTCAAACTTCTGCCTGTGGGATTAGAAGGTGCCACTGGACTGAATATAGAATTTTATTAAAGAATAGTTTATATATGGCAAAGAGTCTAATATTTGTATTTTTAGTTCTAGTTTCTGGAGGGAAATGGTCAGGCTATCAGACAAACACTTTAATCAATTTTCATAAAGTTAGCTGTGGATATCAACTACACTTCTAACAAGCTCCTCTTTCAATATGGTTTGAAACAAAATAACATAATCCCTGGGCCAGATGCCAAACTCTATTAACATCAAAAATTCAAGACAATATTTTTCCCTTTAAAGAGAGTCCAAAACCCTTAATGATGGTTCCAGTTAGACATGAATACAAGAACTATATGAACTTGAAATTCCATATATAAACGAGTAACATGTTGCTTGGTTCCACATATTTTTAATGGCATTTTCCATAGTAAAGTTTACAGAAAACTTCTCAAGAGACATTAAAAAGTTCTAACACTAATAATGATAGATTTTCATACTTAGAGTAAATTGAAAGACTTCCAACTCAAGATCTCACAGTACAACACTAAAATTGAAGGAAAGTTTAGATTTTCTCTCCTGGAAAATTTTCATACAAATAACTATGGCTTTACCTCACTTTCAATTTATGTTGAAATAAGTGAACTGAAACTTCTATAAATACAGATAATATTCAGCATGAAAAAGCAAGCGGCTTAAATTCCTGAACCCTGTAGTAGCCTATCATTGAAACTACAGGGGTTTCAAACACAATAGGACTGATTAAGCTAAGTTGATACAATGGTAATAATATTCTGTGGAAAAATTAGGACATCATTCAAATCTATATTAGAAAAATAAGAGTTCTCTTGCCTAGATGTCTTGAGGACTGAATTTTGCTTACATCGGCAAGAAGGAATAAAAATTATGCAGAAGTTATGATTATATATGAAAAATACACTGCCAATTACATGTGAACATTCATGTTCTGAAAAGTTTGTATCTCAGAAAGGACACCCCCACTGTTTATTCCCTCAATATTCTACGGTTAAAGCCTAGATAACACAGCGTGTGTCTAACTGTATGGGCATTTTCATCTCCCACTGCATAAGAGAAACTACAAAGTAAAATAAGGAATTAGGAGTTCCTTATTTAACATCAGCATTTTTTGTCAGTGAGGATCGTATACAGAATCTCTCCAAACTTAACTTTATACTTAACTTGAATAACTTAATACTCTCTGCCTCAAGGCCCTGAGCCTCTCCTGGACTCCGGCCATCCCTTCTCATGCTGAGCTCAAGGTCCTGTCATCACACAGAGCTCTCTGCCTCGTCAGACTTGATCATCCCCCTCTCAGATACAACCTCTTCCTCTCCTTCTAAGTTTTCTACCCATTCATTCTCACTGCTCCCGCTCTTCAGCTGCTTTGCACTTTCATCCCTTGGCCCCAGCCAATTTCTCCCCAACTATGAGCCCATTTCAGCTTCAGTTAGGTTCCCTCCTGGGTCCCGTGAATAATCAGCTGGATTACTATCCCAGTAGCAGCTCCAGTTTTCTAGATCTTCTGTCCATCTTACCGTAACCACTGAGAACACACCCAACTGGGAACCCCCCACCCCCCGCCGATATTCCATTTCCCCACTATTACACCCAGGGTGCCGACGGTCCACACCAATATATTCTGTTGCCACCACAACTGTACGATCTCCAATCCCGGCTGGACGGTCAACAGCAATCCACATACCTGTCCTTAGTCGTCTGCCTCTCTGGGTCTCCACTGCGACCTCCTCGTCACCCTTAGCAGAGCATTCCGCCCTCTATTTCTCAGAGCTTTGAGGCCGTCCTTCGCCTGACAAAGACTTACTTCCAGCGGCACCACTCCTGAGCTTACTCAGGGGACAAGGCTGCCCGCTTTATTCAAGGCTTAGGCTCTTCTTGACTTTGGAAGCTTCCATCATCATCCCTTTCCTCTCTCTCCAATCTCACCCTTTCCTCAGGCATTCCCACAGCCAAAGTCAAAGTTCTTTCCATCCAAGCAAATCTGTCAACCCCCAAAATCCTTAGTAAATGCACTGCATGGTCCTATATAACAGCCAGCAGTCACAAGAGACTACTTAAACTTGTGCTATTGAATAAAATTTCACTTCACTTCCTCAGTCACCCCAGCCATATTTCAAGAGATCAACAGCCATCGGTGGCTAGTGGCTGCCATACTAGACAGACAGAGCCGGTCTAGAACTTCTCACCATCACGAAAAGTTCTATTGGACCGTGCTGGTCTATATTCTCTTGTATCATTCTCCCACCTGTCCTTCTCCTCATAGCCAGCTTTTCTTAAATAATAGTTTCTACCCACTCTCACATTTTTTTAAAGACTATTTGAGAGAGAAAGAGAGCATGAGCAGGGGAGGGCAGAGAGAGAGAGAGGGAGAAGCAGACTCCTTGCTAAGCTGGGAACTCAGGACCATGACCTGAGCCAAAGGCAGACACTTAACCGACTGAGCCACCCAGGCGCCCCATCCCACTCTCACATTCTTTACTGTTAACTTTCCTCAGTCCTCACCTACTCCCTGATCCCCAAACATCATCTAGCCAACAGCCTACTAGCATTTCCAATTTAGCAAAATGAAAATGAGATTTTCTCTCTGCCCCCAACCCCAAACTGCTGCTCCTCCTCCGTCCCTGTGTAAAAGGCTCCAACAAGCTCTTCGGCGACCCCAGCCCCAAACGTGGGACTCATCCCCCCACCCTCCATCGCCCTCATGCCACAGACATGATGGGCCACAAAGTCATCTACATTCTCTACTCAGTATTTCTGTCTCTTCGTCTTTCCTCCTTATGTCTCTGCCCTAGTTTCCATCACCTCTGGACTAGACAACTGAGCTTCCTGTCTCTGCTTTCAGTCCCCTATAATCTCCCTCCACACCACCAACAGGTTACTCTTCCTGAAATGCAAATCTGATCATATCACTTTCTAAAAACGCTTCATATCAGGATAAAAGTTTAAATTCCTTAGCACAAGATACAAGACCATCCAAAAAATGTTCTTTGCCTAGCTTTCCCAGGATCATCAGCATTCCCCACAAAGCCAGCCGAAATTAGCCTATGATCTAAGTTAACACCCTGTGCTTGCTGAGAAAACAAAGCCTCAAGACAAGTACCCAGCTCCTCCTTCCCATGCGCCCCCTGCTCACAGGGCCCTCCTATACGGACACTCCTGAGCCGCCACAGCTTCCAGCCTGTCAAACAGCCTGAGATCCCTCACGCACACAATAGCTGGAGCTCTTCCTTTCCTTCTGTGCAGAATGTCCCTTTCCTGCCCGCAACCAGAATACTGGTCACAATTCTCAATTTCTAAGATAGAATGTGAATATAGAACTCCTAATATCATTTCTAAAATTCGTGGATTTGCCTATATACAATAATATAAGTTTTTGGGGCCCTTGTGAGCTAATAAAACTTAAAAGCGTCCCCCTGCTAGTCACTAACGAATGTCCAGCTGAAATTTAGGACAGGGAATATTAAGTTGTGTCATTGAACTAAGATTAGTAGAAGCCTAAATACTTGGATAATATTAGCCTACTATGCTCAGAAGGTTTGTGTCCCCCTAAAATTCCTACGTTGAAATCCTAATGTCCAATGTGATGGTACTAAGAGGTGGGGCCTTTGGGAGTAACTGGGTCATGAGGGTGGAACCCTCATGATTGGGATTAGCAACCCTGACGAAAGGGGCTCCAGAGAACTCCCTCGTCCTTTCCACCATGTGAGGACACAGCAAGAAGGCACGGTCTGTGAACCCGGAAGCAGATCCTCACCAGACACCAAATTTGCTGCTGTCCTGATCTTGAACTTCCTAGCCTTCATAAACGTGAAAGATTTGTTTTGATAAGCCATCCAGTCTGATATTTTTGTTATAGCACCCCAAATGGACTAAGACACTGACCAAAAAGTTGATCTATTTTCTGTCCCCAAATATGTGAAGGATAAGGTTGTATCCCACCTACTTAACACAGCCCATAATATAACATCCTTCAGTATCCCACATATAAACAGCAACAGCACTATTTTTAAACTGGGAAGAGTGAAACCATGGCATAGCCAGTGAGCCTAAGTGGTGGGAGTGGGTGGGTACATGTGTGGGTACATGTGTGGAGTGACAGTAAAGAAGATTCGGTAGCAGAAAAATAGGATTCCTAGTTGTAAATTAATCCCCCAGCTGATTCTGACAAGAAGGAAAAAGTTCCTTGGGGAGCCTGGGTGGCTCAGTTGGTTAAGCATCTGCCTTCAGTGCAGGTCATGATCTTAGGGTCCTGGGATCGAGCCCCATGTCAGGTTCTGCACTCAGTGGGGAGTCTGCTTGTCTCCCTCTGCTCACTCTGTCTCTCTCTCTCTCTCTCAAATAAATAAACAAATCTTAAAAAAAAAAATTATTTACCTGTCTTTCATTACCACAACTTCAACTGAGGCCACGTCCTGCTTTGGGTGAGCAGTGCTGCTCAAATCCCCCTCATCCCAGGCCCCTGGCAGCCCAAGCCCACCCACTTTAGGTCTCTCCTTCCTTAAGCAGCATTCTCTCCTAGCCATCCTCACCATTAATACCTTTTCCTATACAGCAGTAATCAAAATTTAATGACTACGTAACTCAGTTTTTCACGGTCTCCTCAAATGGAACACAGGCGGGGACATCCATGAAGGCGGAGTCTTTGTCCTACTTATTGCTCGATTCGCAAAAGGACCCTGGTTTGCATGCAGGGAATTTTTTTAACCTAAAGTTTACCAGCTTCACTGTTTTTTAGTATACAGTTCGGCAGTGCTTACCATCTTCACGGTTTTTAGTATACAGTTCGGCAATGCTTACCAGCTTCACTGTTTTTAGTATACAGTTCGGCAATCTAACTATATTCACATTGTTGTGCAGCAGATCTCGAAACCCTTTCATCTTGCAACACTGAAACTCTATACCCATTGAACAACAGCTCCCCATTTCCTCCCCCTGCCCCAGTCCCTGGCAAACACCACTCTACTTTTCTGTTTCCATGAGCTTGACTACGGATACCTCATATAAATGGAATCACAGTGCTTGTCTTTTTGTGACTGGCTCATTTCACTTAATGTACTGAGGGTTCATCCACGTTATAGCATGTGACAGGATTTCCTTCTTTAAGGCTCAGTAATATTCCATTCACCACATCTTGTTTATCCAATTCATTCATCGGTGGACACTGAGTTGCTTCCACCTCTTGGCTACTGTTAGTAATGCTGCAATGAACATGGGTGTGCAAATCTCTCTTCAAGATCCTGTTTTCAGTTTGTTTGGATATATACCCAGAAGTGGGATTGCTGGATCACATAGTTCTTTTTATAATTTTTTGAATGACCTCTGTACTGTTTTCTGCAATAGCTACACCATTTAACATTCCCACTACCAATGCACAAGGGTCCCAATTTCTTCATATCCTTGTTAACACTTCTTATTTTATATTTTTGCTAGTGGCCATCCTAACAGGTGTGAGATGGCACAAAGGCAGTATTTAATAAATCTTTGTTAAAGTCTAGATAGACCAAGGCTACACAGATAAAAGCATATGGAGTTCCTAGAGTAATGGGAAGAAGTTCCTAGAGTAATGGGAAGAAAGACTGACACAAATAAGATTTGTGCTAAATGTCTAGATAACAGCTGGAAGAAATGGTCAACTCTCCTTGAGTGGGGATCAGGAGAAATGGTGGTGGAAAGTGGTCAAGGTAAATCTCCTAGAGTAGAATACTTAAATCTTAAGTAGACAGTCAAATTGAAAAAAAAAAAAAAAAAAAGAGGAAGGACATTCCAAATGTAAAGAATAGCATGTTCAAGCAGATATGGCATGGACCAACAGGCTCGTGTTAGGAGAGAACTCTGGAGTGGAGTGAATCCAGCCTATATGTGGGAGGTTACTGAGACATGAAACAAAGGAAGTAGAGCCTCGTGAACCATACATACTAAGAGGGTTAAGACTGGATCCATTCAATGGTGCTAAACCAGGGACTGCCAAGATCCCATAAGCACTCCTGACAACTCAGTCTAGCAGCAGTGTGAAGCTTGATCCTAGGGGCCAGTGACCAGACTGTTCATCCACGTAGGAGGCTAACAACATAGCCAAAGCAAGCGAGGACAGGGGTCTAAACCAAAGCCAAAACTGTGGACCAAGAGAACTAGGAGAGGGATGTTAGTGGGAAGAAAAGACAGACCTTTTTGACTGATAAGCAATGGAAGGAAATGAAAGGAGTGGAAGGGACCAATACCCACTCTTCAGGGGACAGATGAAGTTTAAGGGGAAAATGCCAGTTTGCTTTGAGACAATTGAGTGCAGTGTCCAGTAGGCAGTTAAACAGAGTCCGAGGTTCAGGTCAAATATAGACACATATATTGGAAGTCATAAAAATAAAAACTAGTGAATCCTACTATCTAAATACCACTCTTTCTTATGTAAATCTAGGGCTGCAGAAATAGATGTCTTTACGTAGCATATCCTGTTCCTACTAACAGAACGTGTTTTTCTACGTGTTTTACAATATACTAGATGGTCTCCCTCTTTCACAAATTTTAAATGCTCTTATGACTCTCCCTATATGTAACCTCAGGAAAAAGTAGATAATGATAGCTAAATTCCAACACTTTCTCTGACAGTTTTGAGGACCAGCAGAAGGGCATATGGTTAGAAATATTATCAAGGTACCTTTTAATTTCAGGTCTAAAAACAAAAAAATAAATAAATAAATAAATAAATAAAAACAGCACCTAGTTTATTGAGTCGAATATCTAATATGTTACTACTTCTGAGAAAAGTATTCTAAACAGAATTCTCATAAGAACATTTACATACTATTTTGTAGGCAGGCATGCAATTTAATTGTCTTTCGTTTAAATGTGGAACTAAACCACCAATTAAGTATCAAAGCTTTAAGACTAAGCAAATTGAGAAAACTTAATTTATATGTAATTATCACCCTTAATACCCTGCATTTCATTACCAGCACTTACAAACAATGACAGCATGTGGGCAAATAAACTTCACCGCCTATGTTCATGGACTGTGACAAAATGTTAGATACAAGAAAGTAACTTCTTTCACTGTTACCAAGTGCTCGGGCATCCTCGGACAGCACGATCTCAGTGCTTGGGCACCCTCGGACAGCACGATCTCAGCGAGTCTGTCCACAGCCAATGTAATAGGCCTAAAAGGGCTTCACTCTAGGGTGCAACAGGACCAAACCTTGACCCTTCAGTCCCACACTCAGTATCTTCTCCAGCAGTTACATCCCCTTACTCAAAGTCAAGTAGGAGAAGAACAGTCCTTTCTTAACAAGGAGGAAAGAGCTAGAGACTGAATGGATGTGTGAGGGCCCCCCTCCAACTCATACATTGAAACCTAATCCCCAATATGACAATATTTGGAGGTGGGGCCTTTGGGAGGTGATGAGGTCATGAAGGTGGAGCCCTCATGAATGGGCATAGTAAGTACCCTTATAAAAAAGGATCAGAGAGCTCCCCATCCCTTCCACTTGTGAGGACACAGAAGGCACGACCTATATGAACCAGGAAGCGGCCTTCACCAGACACTGAGCCTTGGCATCTTGATCTTGGACTTCCCAGCCTTCCAGTGTTGTTTATAAACCACCCAGTCGATGGTTCTTTGTTAGAAATGCCCAAACTAGTCAACTAAGACAGAAGGCTGCAGGTTATCTGGTTAATTGCCAGAACGGATCAATAGTTCTCTCTTTAATTGGACTTATGAAACTGAGAAGCCCTGACATTCCCTGGAATGCTAATGCTTAGCATTAAGCGTTAGAGCACTCGAAGCTCCTGCTTAGTGTCTTGGGAAATTCCTGGAGCGGAACAATCTCAACACACTTGATGTCAGGCAGGTTGGCACAGGGTCCTGGCCAGCCAAATCCACCACCTGAGTCTACCCCACCTCCTTTTTTGCCTCCCAGTAACCCAACAGCAGGGCAGAGAGCACATTCACCCCCACACACCCCACACTGCTGCAGTCTGCAGAGCAAGGCAAATGCGCTCTCCCAAGCCTCCAGATAAGAACACATCGGTACTCTTGACATTCCTTCCCATATGCTTCCTTCCCTGCTTTTTAGGCATACTTAATTCCTAGCATACAGGTGAATTCGAGAGCTAAAAATTCAACATAAAAATTTTTAATTCAGTTCTTTCGGTCTCTAATAATTAACACAGAGTAAGACATTCCATTCTGTCTGCTTACCGTATTAGTGGAAAAACATAGACACAATGGCAAAAAGTGATAGGTGATTCTCTCTGCACAGGTCTTTAATATTTACCAAATTTCTACAACGAATATAAAATATGTCAAATTATTTGAAAGCAAAATTTTTTACTGCTTAAGAAAAAAAGATAATATTTTTCTAAGAAGATACAAATAAACTTGAAATCATTTCACTTACTTTTTGCTCAGGGCTTTCCTGAAATAAAAGTCCAAAGTAGTCCTTTTCCAGGAGATTGAGATGTTCGCACACTTTGTCAAATAACACTTGTCCTTTAGCACGTTTCTGAGGGAAAAGAAATGGTATCTTTACTTTTCAAGCATTAAAGATTCCATGAGTACTGTAAATAAAGGACTTCACATCAGATAACATTATTTAGCGTAATATAAAAATACATTTCCCAATCTTTTATAAAAGAGTGATTAATAACTTTTCACTTTAGACTCCTCCCTCCCCCCATTACATACACCAAGCATAAATTCTAGAATAAAAGCATGATCAAATATTCTGTTTTACTCCCTGCTCTACAAAAATATAAAAAGGACTCAAAAAAGTAAAGTGCTAGGAGTTCATTTATTTTTAAAATAGTACAGAAGTATGTCCAAACTGCCTCCCTCAATTCCTCAAGGTGGCTTATGTCCTATTTACAAGGTATACTCCCCCAGGAAAATCATTTGGCCCTACTCTTCACTGTATCCTAACATGATTTATCGTATCTGTACTTAGGTTTGATTTCTGTTCCATGATATGGCAGAATAGAAAAAAATTTGCTTTCAATTCAAGCTTTTTCTTGAGAATGGTAGGACATTCACTCTTCAGAACAAAATTGTAAGATACCAGGTAATGGAACTGGGAGAATAAAATCAGCTGCCTCCAAGGATATGACATACTTTTTTGCTTTAAATAGTTTGTTGCATTTTGTTTTTTAATTTAAGAAACTGCTGGGGCCCCTGGGTGGCTCAGTCGGTTGATCATGTGCCTTCAACATGGGTGATGGTCCTGGGGTCCTGGGATCAAGCCCTGAGTCAGGCTCTCTGAGCCTGCTTCTCCCTCTCCCCCTGGTCATGCTCTCTCTCTCTCAAATAAATAAAATATCCAAAAAATAATAATTTAAGAAACTGCTATCAGCAGAAATGTAAAAGCCTTTGACAGCTACAGAAGAAAAGGTCATTGTCCAATCAATGGCAAAATATAAGGTGGTGACTCATTCCCAATTAAGATGCACACCCCTGGGCAGGCCCAACTGTGAGGTCAGGTCAGACACACGCCTCCCCTTCCCCCGCATCAATATAAACAGCCACTGGACCTCAAGTGAAAATTGAACACGCCCTCAGACATTTTCATTCTCAAGATGAATGCCCTTACACTACCAAAACGGATACTCATTCGTTCATCCACTGTGTGGAAATTAATGTCTCCCACAGATGTATCTTAAACAATGCAATAAGATATAATGGACATTTCAATTTCAAATAAGTACAACTCTGATAAGAGACTGCAAAAGATAGTCTCAGAGAAAGTCAATTCAAGGGCTGGTTTCTCTCCTCTAACCTTTTCTTCCTCCTTTGTGGAAGCAAAGGTGGAAAACTCATGCCTGAAAGTCATGCAAAGGAGAATCTGGAACTTTCATTATTAAACCTTTTACAGTAATGTTTCGAGGAGAAGAAGAAGAAGAATAGAATTACACCAAATAGTAGAGGCAAGAAGAAAAAAGCAACAGATTATTTCAACATAGCAAGCACTGTACTTTCACTGTATCACTAGAAATTCAGAAAATTAAGTACATTTAAAATAGATATGTGTTTATACGTCTGCATATTCAAAGTAAATAAAATAGAGTAGTAAGGTGGAGTATTGGATTCTGGATTTCAAATGCCAAAGTTCTACCTACATTTCCATTTTTTACAAATTCTGAACCAAGGACAAGACACTTTACGTCTATTTGCCTTCATTTGCACATCTGTGAAATAGGGTTATAGAAGCCACCACAGGGTGCAGAGAGTGCTGAATGAGCTGTAACACATACAGAGAGCTGAGAACAGTGTGTGTGGCACGTACTGCTTAATCAACATTGGCTCCTATTGTTAGAAGCTGGAGAGTTTTGTAACATGAAAAGTGACTAATTTCGCTTACACGAGATTTTGGCTTAAGCTTTTATAATGAAAGGTTCTAAATTTCGTTATTTGATCTGCACGCAATTATTAACCTATATAATTAAAACTTTGAGTTTAGAGGTATTTTAAATTAACTTTAAAGGAGAAGTTAATTCTCCTTGAGGAGAAGGGAACTCAAAGCATGACAGCTGGCTTTCTTATATGTACAGTAAGATCTATGGTCTCTATTTTATAGGAACCTGGAGTGGATGTGAAGAGATATGGTTGCAAATAATAGCAAATAATTTCTTTTTTTTTTTGGACAGAGTGTGCGTGTACACAGGCAGGGGAGGGGTGCAGAGGGAGAGGCAGACAGAGTGTCTTAAGCAGGCTCCATGGAGCCCAACACAGAGCTCAATCTCACGACCCTGAGATCATGAACTGAGTGGAAATCAAGAGTAGGACGCTCAACTGACTAAGCCATGTCGGTGCCCCCAAGAATATTTTAGAGATAAGCAATAATTTAAGATAGAATTAGTGAATTTTTGGACATCAATTTCAATAACATTATTCACTTCTGAATGACCAGTGAGTAGAAAACTGCCCATCATAATAGGTGGTCAAAAAATACTTATTAAGTCAACTGAAAAAACATTACAGTGTACTCTATGTAACATACTTATTTTTAATGAGATGACATTTAACTTATTCAGGCTCCTAATGACTGACCACAGCTACAATTTCAGCACCCACCTTGTTATTAGGGACTTTCCTTATCTGAGATAACAAAGTGAGCAACCAACAATGGCTCCTGCCACATCGATCTACTTGGACATCCTCCCCAGTGCATTTACAATGAGGTATAAATGACCCACAGGGGACGTTTTATCTACTATAAAGCAAAGATTATCTTCTTATTTAGAAAGACACTAAAAACTCAACAGAAGCTAATAGAAGAAGTTGACGTTTAATCAGATCAAGTTCCCAAACTTTCATTTCTAAAAACATCTGGCTCTATGTGACAACTACTTTCAAATGAGCCTAACTACTGAAACCAGTTAGCTATCCATAGCCTGAAGAAATGTAACAGGATCAAAAGAAGAGTCATACTTGAAATTAGGGTAAAAAGGATTTAAGACAACTAATGTCTATGAACACAAACCTCAGTTCAAAGAGAAAATATATTCCAATAAAGGCTTAGAGTAAAATTTTATTAATAAATCATACTTTCTCACTGGTTTCCGTCTCAAAAATAGAAACATGCTCTCACAGACAGAATTCCCCTAAAGGATTAGGAGAAAAACACGCACAAAGCTCACCACCACAATTTGGCATCGGGACGCTGGGCAGCACGGAGGCAGCCATACAGGGGCTGGAGTCAGACCCAGTCCCTCCTTCCTTCGACAGCCTATGGGCACGTTACCATCTCCTTAACTGTAAAAGGAAATCACAAGCATCTCACTGCTCACTGTGAGGGGCAAATTCACCCAATGAGCTGGTACATTCAAAGGGCCAAACCAAGTGCCTCACTCGGCCAGCTGAATCCTGTCAGCAGCTGCTCCTTCACTTGCCCACATCCAACGAACACCAAAGTATCTTCTAGACGCTCAGATTGCTTCTCTGCTATTCTCTCCTTTCCTTCTCCAGGAAACAGATATTTTAAATGCTTGATTAGATCTTAACTGCACACAGATATTACTTAAGCTTCTATTCAGCATCTCTACCCTCCACGAACTCAATGTCTGGCTGGAAGACAAAAATGCAAAAATACTGTGGGACATGTACTGAAAGATGCATGTACCAAGTGCTATGGCAACACCAAGAAGAGATGAGTAACAGGGTCGGAGAAAAACCACAGCTTCACCAAGACTGCGGCATTTTAAATGAACCTGAAAGGAAATTATTTTGGTCACAAGGCAAAGAAAGAGCATATTCAAAAGACCTTCTTTTTCCTTTTGGATGTTTATGGAGCCTGGTGGAGCCAAGTTCTCTTCAAAACACACTGGAGAATATAGTAAGATGAAAAAAAGTAACCCATCCATTTTGGACAAACCATACAGTATGCCTGCCAGGTATACTGTTCCACTGTCAAATGACTGCCAGAGCTTGCCAGGCTAAAAGGCTCAACATAGACTGATCCAGCATCTAATATGTATTAGTTCCTCTGTTAAGACATCATGAAAACAATGATAAATAAGACATCGATGGTCCTGGAAAATTTATAGTCAAATGACAGAAAATAAAAAGGAGGTCCCCAAGGGAAAACAAAGTCCTATGAATCTACCTCTCTAGAAATAACGAGCTACCTGGCCCAATTGGTCCAAAGAATACTAACCAAGGACCTATGAGATAGCTTCATACAATAGCTCTACTCAAAGACAATATCTTATTCTGGGGATAAAGATTACCACATACAATCACATCTTCTCTCAGCAAGATTAAATACAAGATGAGTATGTGTGTGCGTGCATGAGCGCACCCCCCCACACACACACACACAGTTGTACGGCAGAGTGGTATAAACACAGAGGTGAAGACAGTGAGAAGGCAATAAGGGGAAGCCAAGGGTATCAGGATGCAGACTTCTAGTCGGCAAGCATGTTCCTTTGGTCCCACTAGTCCCATGAGATGTTCCATGTATATACATACCCACATCCCCCAAAAGGGGAGTAAGAGTGGGGTAAAGAAAAATTCTGCGTAACTACTACGCATCACACTTCCTGTTTGCATGTAAGATATCCTGAGAAGTTCTATGGTGAAAAAAACTGGTTTCCCATCATTCAATCTGATGTTTCCCAAAAGTATTTGGCTAAATAAAGCACTAACTTATTTTAATACAACACTTACTAACTTATTCCACATCAGAATTACTGTTCTACAGACCATATCTCAAGAAAGGAGGGAGAAAAAAATTACCATGATTTGGCCCACATGCAGATTTGGAGACTGGCATTAACATTCTTTATTACTATTAATATGATTTGTTAAACTTACACACACACACACACACACACACACACACACCACAGTTCACCCATTATCTTTTTTATTCAAAAATACCAAAAAAGAGAATTTGGTTTAAACTGATTCAGAATTGGATACGTCCAGCTGTCTGGATGAAGCAAATGGTTCCCAGATACAAAATCTCAAGAAATATAACCAAAAAAATCAAGGCACACACAAGGAAACCAATCACTATTATTGAGTATTAGACGCAGTATCAGAATCAGATCTTCAGAGATTGTAAATAATGGAATTATCAAGTACAGAACACTTTACCCTGTTTAAAGAAATAAATATTATATAATACCAAGAAATAACTATCAAAAAGCAGATGCTGAAAAGAACCAAACAGAATATCTATAAATAAAACCTATAACAATAAATTATAATCCAAATGGATAGAGTTTGACACAGAAAACCAGTGACCTGGAAGATGGATCTTAAAAAATTACCCAGAACACAGCAAAGAAAGATGGAAAATAAGAAAGAATTTCAGACATGGAAGACAGAATTTGAATGAAGTCTATGTAGACCTCCTCATTCTAACTGAAGGGGTATCTGGCTGACTCAGTCAGAGGGGCATGGGATACTTGATCTCGGGGTTGTGAGTTCAAGCTCGCTGGTTGGATGTAGAGGTTACTTAAAAATAAAATTTTAAACAAAACAACAACAACAAAAAACCCCTCTAATTGAAAACAATACAGAGAATAAGTGAGAGGCAACATAAAAAGACATAATGGGAACACCTGGGTGGCTCAGTTGATTAAGCATCTGACTCTTGATTTCTGCTCAGGTGTAATCTCAGGGTCACGAGATCGAGCCCCGAGTCCAGCTCCACACACAGTATGGAGTCTGCTTGAGATGCTCACTCTCCCCACTCCTTCTGCCCCTCCCCCACTCAAATGAACACAATCACTCTCCCTAAAAAAAGTAAACTCTTTAAAAATTTTTTTAAAAAAGACATAATGGCTGATTAAATTAAGGAAACTCCATGGGTCTCAAATTAAGGAAACTCCATGGGTCTCTAGCCACATAAAATGAAATCCAGTACTCTACAGTCACTTTCTTCCATTATTTTATTATTCTGACTCATTAATATTCAAAAGGTTTTGACATTTTTAAAAACAATAGAAACAGTAAAGCCATCAAGACAAGAGGGAAAGAAACATGAGCTAAGGAATAAGGATTGACAAAAGTAAATTATAGCAGAAAACCCAGAGAAGTTACTCTTAAGCAACCTAAAACTGGTCTGCTTTTGGAAACTAATTCAAAAAGGCAAACAAAATAGCATATTTCTTCTTCTCTCATAAAGAAAGTATATCAGGGGCGCCTGGGTGGCTCAGTCGTTAGGCGTCTGCCTTCGTCTCAGGGCATGGTCCGGGGGTTCTGGGATTGAGCCCCATGTCAGGCTCTTCCGCTGGGAGCCTGCTTCTTCCTCTCCCACTCCCCCTGCTTGTGTTCCCTCTCTCGCTGGCTGTCTCTCTCTCTCTCTCAAATATAAAATCTTAAAAAAAAAAAAAGTATATCAGATCATCCCATAGTAAACACTACATATAAAATGTAATAAGATGGAACATTTAATAAGTACTCCTGTGCAATCAGACTTGCCTGAGCGCGCTCTGCCAGCGATATGCACCCAGTGGCTCACAACTTCTCTTTGCTCTCACTCTGTTCACAACACACTTCACAGAGGATAATTCTCATCGTTCAGGGGAGAGAAACCAACAAACAACTCGAAATTGTTACTCAGAAAGATGTGTGGAGGTATGCCAGTTGAAACTGTTCTTTCTCCCCTCCCGATTCTGGTATGTACCCTCTTTCAGGACAATCACTGATTCTCAGCTCTACTAGAAAAGATATTGCAGTAAAATGCCAGTGAGCTGGATCTGAATGACAGCCCTACTTCGTAACAGTTATGTAACCGGAGGCAAGTTACTTAACTTCACCATGCCTCAGTTTCTTCTTTTAAAATAAAAATACTCCTTGTATAATATTGATAATTAAATGAGGTGTATTTAAAGTGCTTAATAAAGTATTTGACACTTTATATGGATTTATTAAAAGGCAGCTGAAATCACAGGACCTTTCTGAGTTGCTCTAAAAATAATTTTTAAATATGATTAAAGAACTTTCATACTTATTTCATCCAATCTCATTTCGCAAATGAGAAAACTGAGAGAGTTTAACCTACTTTTCAGACTGATTTCCTGAATTTCTTTTGAAGAACTGAATTCTTATTTGTGATATCCATAAACATTAGTACTCTATATTTCTATCCAGGAAGGCAATTTTTTTAAGGTTTTATTTATTTATTTGAGAGAGAGAGGATATACAGCAGCAGGGGAGGGGGGAGGCAGAGGGAGAAGCAGAATCTCAGCTGAGCGTGGAGCCCGATGTGGGGCAATGTGGGGATCAATCCCAGGACCCCAAGATCATGACCTGAGCTGAAGGCAGATGCTCAACCCACTGAGCCACCTAGGCACCCTGGCAATTTTCTATTCTCACTGTTTTGACTTTTTTTAATAAACAATTTGGATTCCATTGCATGAAAGAACTACAAATATACGTTTGTTAACCAAGCAAAAAAACAGAGATTTTGTTTTACTATCTGCACCTAAGATACCAATACAACTAGCTGTCATAGCACTTTGGGGGCATTGCCCCAGATAAAGAAGATTGTGGACTGGCTAAGACATACTCTAAATTTCTTTTTTACCTTGATTTTTTTCCAACTGTTAAAACCCTACCAAATTCTCCTTCCCTATGAAACCTATTCCAACCTCCCAATATTCATCTTTCTCCTTCAAGCACTTTACTGCACTTCTGTGGTACTTATTCTTATATTCTAGTCCTTTTGATACTTCGGAGACTGAATTCTTTAAGCAAAAAAGTATGTCCTACTTACTTTAACATCTCTTAGGGCAGCATTTCAGGGAGTAACTAGCTCGCTAGTTGGCCAAAATATATCCGTTGGATGGAATGGCTCGGTGCCATAATGCCAACCAGAAAGTTGGCAGAATTGAGTCTAGAATTCAAGCCTCTGGCTAGCAGTCTTACGCAATCTCCTGGATCCAGCTCATGCATTACCACCTATAGATACTCAAGGAACTAAACCAAACACACACTGCCAACTACATTCTGGGAGAAGAACAGCCACAGACCGACATTCATCTTCGTAATTCTACATTGCACTTAAACTCTTCTTTAGTCATTAGAACATTGCCAAATACTTCTTGAGAACTAGAGGAATGACAAAAGCAGAAAAGCGATTTTGCCTCTTTCTCTCAAGAGCAGGCCATGCCCCACCTTCATACAGAAGGGGACAGTGAGGTTTATAGACTCGTCGCATTCCTTCACTAAGAGAGCAGTTTCACTGTTATTTCCTCTTGCTACCTGAAAGCATGCCTTTGCTTTGTGTCCCTTCTTACACTGGAATCTTTACAGACTACAAACTGTATCAATAGCGACTCTTATAATGTAGCATCAAGTTAATTTAACAATTAAAACCATACAAGTTTTTTTTTAAAGATTTTATTTATTTGACAGGGAGAGAGCGCAAGCAGGAGAAGCGGCAGAGAGAGAGGGAGAAGCAGGCTCCCTGCTGAGCAGGGAGCCTGACCAACCAATGTTGGGCTGGATCCCAGGACCCTGAGATCATGACCTGAGCCAAAGGCAGACGCTTAACCAACTGAGCCACTCAGGCGCCCCAAAACCATACAACTGTTAATAAATTTGTCAAGTACACTTCAGAAAGAAATCTTACTTTCTACATTAAAGGCCAACAAGCTTTACAATCTCTCTCCCCCATCTGCCTCTCCCTAACCCCACTTATAGCACAGACCAGCAATATAAAAATCAATGGGCTGAAAAATTAAACAAAAAAAGCCCTTTGGTCTATTTTCCAGGTATCGGATTTTTTTTCTTCTTTAAAAAACTATATAATAGATTAGAGCTAACCAAAAGAGAAAAAAAGAATAAGCAATTTACCTGGGTTTAAATTAATACATTATTCAAGGGTCAGAAGACTAACTTTTGGGGACTTTAAAACAAAACAAAACAAAACAAATCTACGGCAGACCCAGCTGAAGGAAGGCAGGCTGGAATCCGAGAAGCTGAGCAAAGTCCCCTGAGCCTGTGCTGTTATTTGTGGCATTCACTACTGAGGCCAAAACATGACATTTCTGGAGGCTTCTCAACTTGAAGGAATTTGTGCAACTGCTTACCCGGCAGATTGCAGTGGATGCCACACACCACTGGCGCTTTATAAAGCACCAGGGCTGTCTCCGTGTAGGCCCCTCCACACTGCAGTTATTGTATGCCCAGGACACAGTGCTGGGAAGCGCACAATGCAATCCATACATCGCAGCCCTCGAGCTATGTATTTTGCACTAGCTCTAAACTACACTATGCAAATATAAAAGGCCAAGGAAAGAAATGTATGCAAAGAGCAAACAACAACTGATACATTGTCATGTGGGTGGAGGAAATCAAAGAAAACCATACAGAAGAGGAAAGAGAGTGTCTCAGAGAGTCTAAGGCCATCATTTACCAGATCATTCTTTTCCTACCAATCTGGGAGAGCTGTCAATACACCTCTGTCCCAAAGTTCATTCAAACCCCAATAAAAAGGAAGACACCATATCCAATTATTGTGTGTGTGCTGAAAATTTAATTCCAGAAATAAATGAGCCATTTACAGTAAAGAAAGACTTTTAAGTTTCCCTGATTATAAGAATTAAGTTTGAAAAAGTTTTTCCAACTACTCAAAAACATGTGTGTATATTATATATAATATATATGCATGTATATATAAAATGTGTACAAATAGACACACATACACACATGTATATATACAAGCATATGTATCTTTCTTATTTTGAATAGACTGAAAATGTTTTCAAAATTTGTCATTAGTGATTAAGGAAACTACACACACACACACACACATAGATAAACATGCATTATCAAGATTATGTAGCATGTAGGCTTCTTATAAATCACCATAAAGTATAAGAAATTTCTCTTATACAGTATTTCTTCAAGACGAGGCTACAAAAGGAAAGAAGAGAGAAAAAAAATCTCTTTCTTTTCCATTACACAGTATTCAAGGGATTAGGATAAACACGGAGCAAATTCTGCATGTTGTGGACATAAACAACATAAAATAATATAGTTTCAGATGCTAGAAATAAAAAGGTGAGCCTCTGTGTTCTAGCTATGCTAGGGTTTCCTTTAAAATTATTGCAGGATGTAGTTAGTCGAGGGTATTATTCCGTCTATTCTGGTCTAGTATTTGTTTTTGTTTTAGTAGCAGCCTTTTTTTTTTAATTTTTAATTTTTTTTTTTTAGAGTGAAAGAGAGGACATGTGCACGTTTCAGAATTCTTAACTGAGCACACAATTCATCTCAGAAGCAACCAGGTAAATTTAGATTACAAACGAGATAGAAAAATAGGTTTCATCTTTATGCTTCGTGGAAAACAGCAAAAACAACAAAATCCTGCTACCAATATTATAAACATCAACCACAAACTTGAGTCTATGGACATGGCCCTTTTTTCCTCCCAAAGCAAATAAATGCTTAATTTTCAGCCTTAAAAGATAAAACACTGAATCTTTAATCCTTCATCCATAATCACATTCTGTATCTCTGCAGTTTATATTTCTGGCAACCCAGAGGTTTCCATCAGCTTTCAGGATGCAAGAATCGCTCACTGACCAGAGAGCACCCCCTTGGAAGGACCTCTGTCTCCAAAGCGCAGAGCAGGCCCGCTCCTCTCGCCAGCATGCTGGCTCCGGGTAATCCCAAAGCCACGCTCTGAAATGCGGATGCAGAAAACCTCCCAAAAGCCCCAGAGCCTTGAATCTTGAAGCTTGTTACACAAACCCTATTTGTTGATGAAATGTAAATATCTGCACACAAAGTTTATGCAAAAAATTTTACTAATTTTTTGGCCTTCACCAGAGGAAAATAATAAAGATCCCTGTCAGTTCTAACATCGGTCAATTGCTGAGCTGTTCATAAAACATGGTCCCTTAAATGCCTTCCTTTTGTAATAAAAGTTTAATGAAATGGTATTGTAGTGTATGAGGAAGAATCATCTCAATCTCCATTTGCTCTAAGTGAACAGCTGTCAGACAGCTTGCAATTTCTCCTATGCAAAATCCAACTATATTTCTGTTCCTAGAGTTCTAGTTTATTTTGGTGGTAAAGTAAAGGAATTCGACTTTGTCCTCTTTTTTTTAAGTCAGCTGGTTATGGACAATGTCTCTCTTCTCACTCCAATAAAAAGTCCTTGGACACTAGGGATTGGTTTATTCAAAATTTCAAGATAAAGTGCAGTGTTTTTAAATCTTGTGGGTTTTTTCCTATTTGTAAAAGTACTAAATACAGTTTAGAGTCTAAGGAAGTTCTTCAAGTGACAAAGTCATTGTGAATATATATGTGGTATATGCTTACCTTATGGGCCTTCCAAGTCACTAAATTATTGATAAAATATAAAAATATTATCAGGAATTTACCCAAGGCATGGGAGTTTAGTATTTTGATCAAGAATTCAGGAAAAATAGTAGGATCCTGAAAAAACAATCAGGGTTTTAAAAACATAACAATTGCAGCTAACGCTTATCAAGCCCTTACTATATGCGGAGCATTACTCAAAGCAAATCCTAACCAGACAAATTCAGCCACAAATCAGAGTGAGGAAAAGGCTGTCGAGTAGACCCAGACAGACATGTAAGACCTCCTGCAGTTTCAGTGCAGGGTCTCTACTCCACTCACTTTCCTACCACTAGACAAAAATACCTCACCAGTCATAATAATATTTCAACAAGGAGCTAATTTATGAATTGCCCCTATCCCTGGGGAGGAGGTGCTCTGCACAGAGTGCCTGGCAGACAGGATGTTACCGCCTTTCCAAGCAGTTCTTAACTCTGGCTGCACAGGTTTAAGTCTGTCATCAAAACCACCAAATCAGCCTCTTCAAAGGTGACACCTGGGCACCTGTAGTTTTCTTAGTTTTTGTGTTAGATTTTATTTCTTAAAGCAGTTTTAGGTTCACAGAAATTGACACGATACAGAGATTTCCCGTATAACCTCTAGCCTTATACCTGCATACCCTCTTCCATTATCGACATCCCCTGCCCCCGGGTACATTTGTTACAACTGATGAACCTCCACTGACACATAGTCATTATTACCCAAGTCCATGGTTAACAGTAGGGCTCACTCTTGCTGTTGTGCATCTAGGGGCTTGGACAAATGTATGACATGTTCTGCCATTACAGTACCATCCAGAATAATTTCACTGCCCTAAAAATCCTCTGTACTCCTCTTGGTAAAAAGGATTCTGACCATGAGACAAGGCTGATACAAAGGTCAGCAAACAGATTCCCTCTCCCAGAGTAAGACTGTCTGCCTCACACCCCAAGTCCACTAGCTTTCAATCTATTGCAAACATCCAACACACTATACTCCCCTTTTCCCCCCTTTCAAAGGCTTAGGCACAAAACCAGGACCCACAGCATAATACATCAATTGTTCAAGTTTTCACTTCAAACCCTTTAAACTCTCCCTGAAGCTACGTTTGAAATAAAAAGATCCGCAGGTGGAAAAACACAAGACACCCATCTGACCCTAGACCATATGCAGATCTGATCTTACCACAACCAGGCCCAAGGAAACTATTCTTACCTCCACTGGCCAGGAGTGCTTAAGGTATTTTTTTAATAACGGACCAAAGTGGAAGTCAAGGTGCAACGCAGAATAATCTTAATCGCTTAAATATTGCCTTTACAACAGCTGTGAAACAGAGGGAAATGGATCTGATGGAAAAAGAGAGGTCCTAAGTTTCTTTGCAACAGAAATGTCCTCATACCTCACCACCTGAATTTCTGATTCTTGAAGTCAATGACAAGCAACTTCTGGGCAATCTGAGAAAAAAACATACGTTTCATTTTGAGATAGCAGTTTTTAAACATTGATCTGAGGCAACAGTGTTTCCATTCAGCTTGACATTTTTTTCCCTGTTAAAAGTTTTTCATTCCTGATGGGTGACTAACCAACTAAAGTAAAACCAAAGAAAATGTGACAACAAGGTCTTTGTTCACCAAGTTGAGGGGAGGGGGCGGGCGGACTGGGTGAATCCTCAAGACGTTGCCCCACTTAAAATACACATACACATAAATTAACTCAACTATATAAGGAGAAAAACTGAGGTTATCAGAGAGAAACATAGGGAGATTCAGAAGCAAGAAAGTCAGGAAGCGTTTGGGTGACTGCGCTCTGAGGCATGCTTCCCCGAAAGGCTACCTGACCACCAGTGTGTCCACCTGACCCAAAGATGCCACAATCCAGCCTTCTAGCCCCCACACAAACTGCCTTAATTTTTTCTCAGGCCTTGGCTTCAGTAGTGAAATTTTACCACTTAGGATTCTTTAGAGAGAAGAGCTTTCTTTTAAAATGCAAATATCTCTTCGAAGGCAGAACAGGTAATCAATCATTCACACATTGAAGTCATTCACTCAAATCACTGATCCTCTCATTAGTGAGCTGAGAAATCTGCTACATTGGAGGAATTAGGAATTTAGATTCTAGAAGGAGAAAAGGTCGGCAGGAAGCATATAACATTTTTTATATTCTGCTGCAAAAGAATAATATCATCATGGAAGTAGGAACAAGAAAGTCTAAGGAAGAAAAGCACCAAGAAATAGGAAAATAATCTGGAGGGGAAAAAAGAGATTTAAATTTGGGCCTGAGTTAAGAAAGGGAGGTAGCAATTCTGTCTTTACCAACCTGCTCCGAGATTTAGCACCCAGAATTCAGTTAAAAAACGTAAGGTATAGGAATAACGGTAGGAGAAGAAAGGGAAGAAGAAAGGGGGGGTAAACAGAAGGGGGAATGAACCATGAGAGACTATGGACTCTGGGAAACAAACTGAGGGCTTCAGAGGGGAGGGGGGTGGGGGAATGGGATAGGCTGGTGATGGGTGGTGGGGAGGGCACGTATTGCATGGTGCACTGGGTGTTATACGCAAGTAATGAATCATGGAACTTTACATAAAAAACTAGGGATGTACTGTATGATGACTAACATAATATAATAAAAAATTATTATGAAAAAAAAAAAGTAAGGTATGGACTTGCACAAATCGACCTGGAAATGTAATCATTTGTGCATTGTGTCTATAGGAAAGCATACTTTCCAAATAAATCATTTGCTGATGTATGGCCTGTACAGACAACCTGCTTATAAACTGGAAACTTCCTTTATGGTGCCTTCTGCACTATGTATTCGAATACCCAGATGGTCAACCCCATGCCGCCCTGTATTATTTCTTCCCTAAAATGCAAAGTGACATATGACATCTATTTGAAAATCAGAATTTTTTCCAACAGAAATAATATTTTTACCTGGCAAATAAGTTTCAGGTGATTCATTATCCTTCCCAACATGAACTCCCACCCTAAGTCTATCAGGTGAATAACACACCCAACTAGAAATACTGAAGTCCATGGTACGGTTTCCAACAGAACTTGGAGATAGGTTTCCCAGAAAACGTTATGCTAAGTAAAATCAACACATATGAAGGATGAATGTTCTGACTGCAGGAGACCCAGGAATGCATGTCTAAAATGTTAGGGAGGGAGGGAGAGAGGTAAATGTGTGTGTGTGTGTGTGTGTGTGTGTGTGTGTGTGTGTGTAATCCCAGTTTACAGACCCGAATGGGCTTCTTGGAGTGGGAGGAGTGGGAATAACAAAAAGTGAGAATTTATCAGTATCACTTGGAAGGAGGATACCTGGCCTATAAGCATAATTATTCTTGACCTTGGCAGATGTACTCACCCCCTTCAACACTGGCTTTCGATCAAGCTTTGGATCAAGGTTGAAGACACAAGTCACTATGTTGATGTAATACCCCTTGCTCTAAATTTCATGCTCACAAAGATATCTTAGGATTAGCACTTGGCATCATTCAAGGACTTTATTATGAAGAAAAGAATTAGTTGACCAACCACTGTACACATTTCATTCTTCCTGGCAGTTATCTTTCACTATAAATCATTTCCTGGCATTCTAATGATTCTGTTCATAGGCATGATTGGCAAGGGCCAACTGTCTTCTCCCTGACTCCCTTGGTCACAGTGAATAAAGAATTAATGTATGCATGTATGCCCCCTACCAGACCCTACACAATCATCTCCCGAGTCCTAACTCGTGGAAGACCCCACCCCCTGGGGCATCCTACTGGTCATCAACATGGGGAGCTTACTCTGCAAACTTCAAATACTATTATCTTTATAAAATTATGAAAGACTTCAGCAAGGTGGGGGGGAAACGGTAATCTAAGTTTCTCTTGGCATATATTGCAAGATATATCCAGATTTCAAAACGCTGAAATGAAGCAAACTTTCAGTTTAACTTTGAGAACTACTATACCAACATAGCGCCTTGTCTGTAACAGCTCACCCTCCCTCCATCAATTCCGGTGGGGAAAATGAGATACTACTCTACAAATTAAAAAGCTTTATAGAGGGGCACCTGGATGGCTCAGTCTGTTAAGTGTCTGACTCCTGATTTTGGCTCAGGTCGTGATCTCAGGGTCGTGGGATCGAGCCCCTCTTCGGGCTCCTCCCTCAGCAGGGATTCTGCTGGAGAGTCTCTCTCTCCCTCTCTCCTTTGGCCCCTCTCTAAAATAAATAAATAAATCTTAGGGGGGAAGAAAAAAAGCTTTATAGAAATGTTAACATTGGCTGCTTCCCCAAACTACCACATTCAGAACAGATTCTCACTATTGGAAAGGAGTCTGAACTCCAGCCCGAACCCAGGAAGGCCGCCCTTGCGCTCTGCTGCGTGGGCTCTGACCAGGAGACAGACCATTCTTCAGCCGGATCACCGATGCTCGGTCCACAAATGTTTGGTGAACAAAACCACACACTTTATGTAACAGATAATGACTCAAACCAAATTAAGAAGAAGTGAATTACACCTATTACAAAAACCAGTGAAACATTTTCAGAATAGCCTTCCCATCCTTCCATTTCCTATGACCCACCTCCACTGTGCCAAATTCAACATACAGGCGAATACAATGGATTATCCAGACACCTGCAGGAAATAATGACCCAAGAAAATAAACTAACAAAAGGCATCGGAGAGAAAATAATGAACAAAATATCAAAACAGATGCTACTAAAGCTACCACAACCAAGTAAAAGTCTTTTTATAGCAAGAGAACCTGAGAGCCTCCCGACAATGAGGTATGTGCTATACTGGGGAGGATGGCCTACCGCACCTCGTCCTGAAGATAAAACGTGCTCATTGCTCAAATTTTCCTAGTAGAAAGTAGACCGCCGATTAAAGACGGTAGATTAAACATAACCCGTTTACCTCTGCTCCCTAGGGAAGCTAGTTAGAATAGAAAATGACGTAACAGCACACATGCACATACTCATTTTTTTCCACACCCTGACACGAGGTTGGGGGGAGCGGGGACAGCATCCGTGCCAACGAAATTTTGGAAAGCAGATTGAAAAAGGCTGGGAGATCAAGTCCATGCATTTATCTTTCATGTTTTCTTTGCAACCTCTCCTGTGGATGGGAGCCCACCTCTTCCATGATGTTTAGCAGAAGTGACCTCAGTGATACACTGAATTGTAAAACAGGAGGATTTCTAGTGCGAGCCAAGCCAAGAAAAGCGTGAGTCAAAACTAGCCACACTGGCTTGCTCCTAACCAAGGTTTACTACCAAGCTATCCTTGACCAAGGAGGAAGTAGGCATTAAAATCTATTCTCATGACCCCATATTTCTGCTAGGATATTACTATTGAGCCATTTTTAAATAAAAAATGTAATGGGCTAAGTGTTGCTGAGTTTCCCTAAAAATTTCATTCTTCAAAATCTAGGAGTTTTTTTTCTCCCCTGTGAAGAGTTGCCATTTCAGCCCATGACAATGTGATACTTCTATGTTATTTACCTAACCCATAAACAGTACTTTATCAGTTACATTCATATTATATTCTTGGCTTCATACGCATAGTTTATCCTTAAAGTAAAATTCATAAGCAGCTTGAGAGGAAAAATATCTTACATTTTTCTTTTTATCTTCTCACCAAATCAATATTTGGGGATAAAAATTATTTCTGAACACACAAGATATATTTAAATGAATATGATTTTAGATCCAAATTTGTAAAATACTATGCAAATATGACTTTCTGAACTTCCTATTTTTCTTAAAAATCACATACCATCCTTAAAGGACAACAGCAACCCAGGCATTAAAATAATTCCTAAGAAATGAAAATACAACTTCTTTTTGTCTATTTCCATTATTCACCGTGAATTGCAGGACTTGGCATAAATCTATGAAAAAGTATAATCTCTTTAAAACTGACTAAAACTGTTAGATAAATAGAGGCTGGTATCAAACTTCGAGCCAGATGAGCAAACCAAAAATTTTTTTAAGTATCTTCTTTTAAATGTTGCTAAGTACCATGTTCACTAGGACTTATTTCAAAAACCAGAAGCAGCAACTTCTGTAGGCTAGCACATTCTCTGCAAACTATTTGCTTAGAATGAATTTTGACATTTGATTCATATAGGCTTTCTGTGCTACAGAAGAATAGCTTAGTAGAGCGTTCTTACTTGATTAAATTGCTGCTGATAGAAATATGAAAAGAGATCAATCTGACAAACAGATCATAAGACTCGGTTGAATTGTCCTCTCTATGTAAATAAATGGGGGATGCATAAAATCAGACTCAACCTCAAAACAGGTTAAAATTGCATATCCACAAATGAAACGCAGTTAGGAGATGCCGTGAATAGGCAGAACGGAGCTTTTGTCCGGAGGTGCCTCTGAAGAATATGAGTTTAAAAAAAAAGTTAAAAGTATTATTCCTAGCTTTTCTCTGGGTCCATGTGTAACTCTGTTGCAGAACATAATGAAACAAATCATAAAAACAGCCATCTGGCAGATCCTTTATCAATGCTGGGCTCATTTAGCCACCTTGCAGGAAGAAATTTTTTCCGAGTTATTCCGGTGCTTTTTATACACCAGATTTTATGATGTTATATTGAATTCAATCCCTTTAAGACCCAAATGTTAGCATACTATATTATATGGTACCATAAATACTAATGATACACTCTGTCCATGTTTTCACCGGACCAGAGTATGAATCCTGCTGTCGAAGGGACAGGATGAAATGAATGGCCCCAGCCTTTGTGAAATAAACACAGGTAAAGGCAGGATTCCCAAATCCCTGACTCCCTTCAAGCTCCTACACACACCTCCAGAGGACTCTGGAGGGGGAGGGGCCACAGGGAGATGGGATCGGGGAGGAGAACATTGAGCAAAATTTCTACAGTTGAGAAATACAAGTCCATTACAACATCTTTAATTTTCTCAGAATAGAGAAAGGTGACTAAAATAAGAGTAACAAAAACAGAGGGATTCTGAATAGTGTGTTAAAAGATATTTTATGTTTTTTATTGGCTGAGAGAAATAATACTGCATTTCTTCATTTGATGAATCCTGTCAAGGAGCTAAAAAAAATGTTTTTGAGAGAGAGAGAGAGCACGAGTGTGTGTGCCGGGGCAGGGGAGGGGGACAGAAATCTCAAGCAGACTCCCTGTTGCGCGCAGAGCCCGACAGCACGGGGCTCGATCTCACAACTCTGTGATCATGACCTGAGTCAAAATCAAGATTCGGATGCTTAACCGACTGAGCCACCCAGATGCTCCTAGGAGCTAAAATTTTTTAATGCCCGTGTATTTTAGTGAATGAGAAAAATGTATCAGAACAGATTTTAAAATATAAACCTTATTCTAAAAACGACCTTCCCCCATCCTTTCTAATCTTACTCAACCTTCAAATAATTTTCCTTCCAAAAGAGAAAAATCATTCAAAAACCTGGTGCCAGTTCTACCACCTCCCTCAGGTTAAGGTGAAAACATATTACATGGTATTAAGTAGTAAATGACCAAGGAGTTAGCTTTGCCCAGCAGCATGTGCGAGAAAAGGCCAGGGAGAGATGGAGGCTGCCTTCAAAATGATGTCAAGATGGTTACTCACGGTGAGAAGTTACTTTCCAGCGGCACATTTAATGCTTTCAAAATACCACTGACGCAAGGGCAACCCCCAGCTTTAGAAACCAAGAGTGAGAGAGACAGAAAGGATAAATGTGATAGCATTCCTGACTGCCTGGAAATGGAAACTAAATCATCCTTTAGTGGGCTCCAGAGCAGCACTAGTGTAGAGAGGCAGGGAAGAAGGTATTAAACATATGCTCTCCAAGCCCGGCCTTCACTCGGCCAGCCCACCATCTCCCGTGGTCGCTCCCATGTATGTTCAGGCTGTTTCTAAGTATTTGAAAAGCAGGGCGGTGGTAGACAGAAGTAGCAAATAAGGGGTGGGGGTGGCAGGGAGGAGTGATACACATATTTATAGACCCAAATCTTTTCTAATTGGAGGGTGGAGAGAAAAATTGGGAATATAAATAAGGAAGTGTGATCATTTAGCTTAGATAAAAGGATGAAAATTTTATACATATACAAGAAAGTAGAGAAAAAATAAAGCAACAATTACTTTCTATGAGTAGTGTATAAAGTCCTGTGTCAGTGCCCCACGGGGAGAGAGAAGAAAGGTCCTTTTCTCAAGGAACTAACAATCCGGGTGAAGAAATAACAGGAGAAAAATCAAACAATACGAGAGTTTACCAGTTTTTCAACACAACACAGGTGATTCTTTCAGAAACCAGTGCATGACTGATTGACAAGTTAATGGTGCAAACAAGTTTAGAGGAAGACAAAGTTGGACATGACACGATAGGGAGAAATCCTGTGGCTACAGAAGCAATCACAATGCAGAGATGTTCTGATCAGAAACCTGAAGAAAAGATAATTGAGGAGGTGCCTGAGTAGAAGACCAATTAGGCTGGCAGGGGAAACCTGGAAAATCCACTAGTGATGGAGGTCAAAAGACAGTCCGAGGTCATTCCTGAGGGAGTCCTGAATGCCCAGCTAAAGAGGGGCTTGATAAATAGGCCATGCTCTGCCCTGCTCCTGTGACTCCCTAGTGTTCTTCAAGCTGGACCAAGTATTCAACCACTCACATGGTCTGGTAGCCTCTTCCCACTTAGTCAAGACACGTTATTGAACAGAATTATCATCTTAAATTTTTTAAGCTAAAGGCATAGTTGGACAGACAGAGACATTCCACCTGCACCTATGCTGTTGGGATTTTATGCTGCACATGATATATGCTGATTAAATTGTTCCGAGTTCCTAAACCACATCTGTTTGAATCTAACCCTATTTTATGGACGTGTATAAAGGGCAACAACTTCTAGATCCTCCACGAGTATGTAGATACTTAAAACTATCTAACTAATAAACCTAGTAAGGGTCAGGTGCCAGAAGTCTGAAAAACCACCTTGGAGAGTGAAAGCAGAATAAGCAATCAAGTAAATAAATAACACCCACTCAAAAGCAAGGATATCAAATTGGACTTCTGAGACCAGTCCTCTACGCGAGAAAAGTCGACCTTGACACATTCTACTTTCTGATGAATACTTTTATCATCAGAACACTGACGAAAAGAGCCTACATTCTCATCGCCTTATTCATAGCGCTAAGGAAAAAATGGTACTGGCATTCCTGTGTGGGCAGAAACAATGCCCTCAATTCTCAGACTAAAATCAACACGTGGGAACAACTTTCAGATGCCAGAGAGAAATGTGCGCAACTCTAACTCAGAATACACATTCACTCTTGCTCCCCAAGTCTTGCAGGAACTTTCACATTTATTTTCAGGCCTAAAAAATATACAGACTTATCAGCTGTAGTAAAACCGGCCCAAGCACAGAAACAGAGGAAGCAAGTATTTTCATTCTTATTCTGCAATCTGAGGATAGAAGAGAAAAGAGGAAGTGACTGCCCCGAGACATCCAAAGAGTAAAAAGAAAAGGAAACATAGGTCTCCTAACTTTATATCCATGGCTTCAACTAAATCTTCCTGTATCTTTTCCTGAGAGGAAAAAGCCCTGCTGTTCTAACACACTGAGCGCAGAAACGATCAGTGGCAGTATCACAAGAGTCCTACAGCTGAGTCTCCGGGACAGGCATGCAGAGCCCAGGAGATGCCCTAAAATTCTTTCCATTCAAATTCTGGTACTAAAGGAGCTTGCCACATACCATTAAATACTCCAATAAGATAAAAACAGATGTTATCAAAGAATAGAAATTATAGTTCCTTCATTACAAAATATAATCCTCAAAGTTTCCCAAAAAATATTTGAGATCTTTTATTATCAATAGATGATAAATCAGTATAAAACATAAATTGTAGTCTTCACTAAATACAATGAAAAAATACTTCACACAAAGATTTGGAACAAACGCACACAGACTAGGCCTTGGGTCAAAATTAATGCATGGCTTAGCAATAAGCTTATTGTTACATGAGCCAAAAATAACATTAGTTACAGTCAAGCCACTTCCATATTGTTTTCTCACTTAATTATAATCAGTCTCTAAAAATGCCCTCTTACCAATATTTATGCTCACAAATATTGTATTTGTGAGGCATTTTTACCCACTTCTAACAACACATACTGTTACCTCAAAAGAATGCAGACTTGAAAGATGATAATGAGTTTCTGAAAACAGAGCTGCCTTGGTTCCCTGAGCAATCGTATTCATTTAATTCCCAAGGTTCAAGAAATAGGCTCGGATTGCCCACAGGAGGAAAAAATGGGGAAACAAGAAGCCTAAAATGAACAGAACAAGGAATATAGGGATATAGATGGAGATATGGAGATCCAGCTACCTACTTTAAGGAAGCAGTTGGAGAAACAGATGATGTTAGGACATCAAACAATAATACCTCCAAAAATTATCTTTAAGCAAATTATTCAGTTAAGTACAGGAACATTTGCATGAAATGGCTTAAAAGGGGTGCTTTTGTTGACCAAAGGTACTGACAGGAAACACAAACAGGAAACTGCCTAACTTTCCCAATGCTCAAATCATCCTGAAAAAATCCTACCTATAAAGACCACTGATGTGCATCTTAACAAATGTAGTGAATAAAAAAAGTCCCACTTCAATTACTGCAGCCACACAGCTGCCTACCGTGTTCTAAAGTCTAGCACTCTTGACCTTGCTGGATCCTCTCTGTCCCAGTAACTTTACCACCACTTCCGCACCTCCCAGCAAATTTTGCTCTATAGAGCAGCTTGAATCCTCTCCTCCTGGCATTTGAACGCCCTCTAGAACCTCATCTGACTCCGTAAGTTAGGTCATTCCAACTCCTCGAGACTCCTGTAAGAGACCACGCTTTCCTCCACTGTGGTAGGTCCCTCGAAGTGAAGACAATCAGGCCCTCTCCGGTGGGGATGCTACAATCTAAAAGTCTAGCTGAAAACGAGACACACGTGCATACAAAAAGAAAAGAATAACCGCATCTAAAAAGTCACGACAGATGTCATCTTTAATGCCGGTAAACAGATGGAAACAAATTTAATCTCCCAAACCAAATAAAGTGAAAGTATTTCTTTCCCACCCTGTATTCATCCCTCCTTGAGAGCTTGCAAGTTCATCAACAGCTACGGTTTCCCTCAACATACTTCCCCAAGTAGTCCTTAGACACTGATTTCCGGCGCAGAGCTGCGGAACTACAGAGAAGCAGCATCAGCACATCCCCCCGATCTGTCTAAGGTCAGTGCTGGGACGGGAAATGGGAGAGCACTCAAACCACGTGACGGCTGTCCTCTGCGCTCTGCTCCCAAAGAGGAAATAACAGCAGATCTGATGCATATCAGACCTGTACTAATGATACGAGGCAAGCAACCAGAGAACCAAAATGGGAAGAAGAATTGGATAAAAGAGAATCAACCAAAACAGGAAATACAACTTAAAACATTTGCATTGTTAGAAGAGCTACTACGACACTGATGAATTATGGGCCTGTGGTCAGATATAAAGTCACTGCCTAGAATTCTAGTGAAACGCTGGTACATAAAATCTGGTATGGGATCATATCACTGAAGCCTACTTACATTTCATTTTGCTTTGTATTTGAAAGGAGAAAAAAGTTTATTCAACACATGTATGCTACACCCTAATTTCAAATTTATCCTTCTCAAGAGTTCATTTTTAATGATATATTAAGTAATCATTTATTAACTGAAAAGACAATCTGTACATTAATATAGCCATAAAAGTAAAGATTCCTATGCTTTTGCAACCAACTTAAGTCTCAGTGAATTTAACCTGGGTTAACTGCAAACTTTGCTGCATTTAACTTTGCATTCTTTCTCAACTCTGTTTCAAGTAACCCAATAACTTCATTCCCCATGAGTAGCAAAGTCATACAAGAGGGAATAGTCATACAGATAAGAATGTTATTTTGTACCATTCCGAAATGAGATCCGACATCTAATCAATGAGGGCAAAACAGATGGGAAAAAAGGGGGTAGGCACAGTGATTAATATCAGACTTTATTAAGTCAACGGTGTCCATCAATCACTTAAATATTCCTAAAAGAATAACAACAAACAAAGAAAAATACCAGACAACCCAAAATTAGATGGCAGAATATAGCCACATATCAGTTATCATATAAAATAGCTAGCCTAAACTCACCAGTTAATAGACTAAATTCTCGGGGCGCCTGGGTGGCTCAGTCGGCTAAGGATCTGCCTTCAGCTCAGGTCATGATCCCGGGGTCCTGGGATCAAGGCCTGCATCAGGCTCCCTGCTCAGTGGAGAGTCTGCTACTCCCCCTGCTCCTGTGCTCTCTCTTTCTCTCTCAAATAAAATCTTTAAAAAAAAAAAAAAAAGACTAAATTGTCAAAGATACAAAGGCACCGTGTCTAAAAGCAAAGAAATGGAAAAAGACAGTCCAGGAAAATCTTAACCAAAATAAAGCCAATGCAGTAATATTAATGTCAAAATAAATTTTACCATACGATGGTAAAAAGGGAAAAATTTTGCACATGTACAGCATCTAATAATCTGGCCTCAAATTTTATAAAGTATAATCTTACAGAAATACAAACAGAAATTATCAAATAAATAATTATAGGAAGAGATCTCAACACACCTCTCATATTAGTTGATAAACTAAGCAGTTAAACAATTAATAGAGATAAAAAACATGAGCCACATAATAAGACTAATCAAGAGGACAGATCTGAACACCAGGCCAAATTATAATAAAACAGGAAATCCAAACAAAAGAAAAATTCTCTCTTTCCATAAGACATAACACACATATATTCACTGAACACACACACTTCAGAAATCTAAAAACACACTTAGAAAAATTTAGTGATCAATCGCTTCTCGGCCTTTTGGCTAAGATCAAGTGTAGAAAACTTTAGTGATCAAAAATAACATTAAGGAGGGCACGTGAGGAGCAATGGGTATTATATAAGACTGATGAATCACTGAACTCTACCTCTGGAACTAATAATACATATGTTAATTAGTTGAATTTAAATTTTAAAGAAATAAAAGACCCATAAGGGGATGCAAAAATATTAAGAATTGAATGGCAATGAAAAGTCCTATGTTCAAAATTTGTACTCTCAACAAGAGATACTTGAAGGGAAAACTAGAGCCAAGCATCTGTACATTTAATATTCAACTCAAGAAATTAGAAAAACAACATGGTAATCTCAAAGAAAAAATAAACAGCAAAAGGGGGAAAATGCTACAAAGTAGAAAAAGTAGAAACAACAAACCCAAGTTGTTTCTTTGGCGGGAAAAAAATGGTAACTCTATAGGAAGAATGATTGAGGGGGGTAAAAAGGCAAATAACCCTAGAAATAAAAATGGAATAAAAACTGAATGCACAAGATGACAATGCTATGAAAAGCTTCAGGCCAGCAGATTTATCAAACTAGATGAAATGGACAGGTACCACTAAAAATATGAATTACTAAAACGGACTCAAGAAAAAAAATAGAACCTTTCAGTATAAGGAAATCGAATCAATGATCTAAAAAACAAAAAACAAAAACAAAACCCACTCTCCAAATCTCTTTCCACCAGCCCAAGGCAGTTTTAAAGGCAAGTTTTACCAGATCTCCAAAGAACAGATAAACCCTCATTTATCCAAACTTTTCCAGAGACTATTAAAAGGGATGCAACTTTATGAGGCTTATAACCTAGGTCATGAAATCTCATAAAGTGGATAGAAGAAAATTAAAGGTAATATATGCAAAAACCCTAGATTAAAAAATACAAAGTGAATGCCAAATCACCATTAGTAAGTAGAGACAATGTGGAAAAATTCACCTTGGTGGTTACTGGCTGGAATTTAAACTGGCACCACCACTCTGGAGATCACTTTGCAATATCGGGGAAATCCGAGGAAGTAAACTGCATCCTATCAACGTCCCAATCCCACTACGAAGTGTCTACCCTGAAGAAACTCTTGCACGAGTAAACAAGGCAAGGTGTACAATTATGTTCATTGAAGCACTGATTGTTAATAATACATAAAGAAATGGAGCCGTTGTAGAGGAACGGAGAAACTGGTGTAGTCATTCACAGCAAACTAGACAGCAGTTAAACAAAGTAGATTTACATGCCGTAAAAAGAGACGTACAGAGCAGGAGAGGAGAGATGGGAAGGAGACTTTAGCGAAGCCTTAAGGTTTTAGTTCTTTAAAAAAAAATCTGAAACACACGGCAACACGGGAACATCTGATTAAAATTTTTATGGTGAACATACAACTGTCAATTATTTTCTAGGTTTTTGTAGTTTTTACATACGTTGAGACTTTAAAAGATAGACCACAGCAATAGATTTAAACCATAAAGCACACTGGGAAATCTTGGAGTTTGGTGATATAAAGAGATTCAGAGATAGCAGGGACCTTCTGAATTATCCACGCAATCTTAAAGTCTATAGGTAAAGTCAGTTTCTGGGCCTCAGTCTGGCTTGAATAAATGACTCAAGGTCAAGTTATCATCCAACTGGTTCTCATATTCTAGACACCCTAACTTCTACAATAGGTAGGAGAAACAATGGACATGTGGTCAAATGTAACAGCGTCAAGTGCAGACCAGACCAGCATTCCATTGTTTTCCTTACGTACCCCCACCCCCCCCCCACACACACACAGTGTCCGTCTCCCCCGCCCCTCCCTGTCTCTCTCAGAGATTTAAGGATTTTTAATCCTCTTTTGCCACTCCTGTTCTTGAAATAACTGAAATATCAGAATAATTATAACTACGACGAGTGAAACAGATAAAGGCAAGGACTAGGAGTCATTGATCTTAGCACCCTCCAACCTTGTGCTCTAATACAGGTTTAAATATATAATAAACCACTCTTCAACTAGATAGGTCTATTTCACCAAGCTGAATGCTTTCATTGTAAAGTGTAACTTCTATTTTTAATAAGCAAGAATGCAAGGAATGAGGAGAAAGTAATTTTAATATTTAATAGATGAGAAGACCCCCCAAAAAGACTATTATTTAGAGACCATATTTTAAGTGAACAAAAGAGGTCCCACACACAGCAAATGAAACAGGGTAGTTTGGTGGTCAGGTTCATGACGTCCAGAGTCAAACTACCAGGTCTGGAATTCCGACTCACTCGCTCACTAGCTGGGAAACTGGGCAAGCTACTTGAGCGCTCTAAGCCTTACGTTGCCCGCGGTAACAATGGGAATCCTATAACAATATCTAATAATACCTACCACATATAGAGTCTCACAAGTATTACATGAAATCATCCATCTGAAGCAGTTAACACAGTTCTTCAGTGAACATCAACTATTAGCATATGTTCTTATAAATAAAGTAACTTAGCTATGAAAAGCAACAAGCTCTTCTGACTGACAAAATTGTAAGGTTCTAGATGCTTTAAAATTATATTGGTTTTTGTCACATCCACGCTAATGAATTATATGCCTTTTGTAGATCATGAGTGTTTCTTTAATTACATGAAACTAAATAAATGAGCTCAATTTTAAGTCAGTATCTGACTCAGGATTAAAAAAAACAAAAAACAAAAAACAACAACAACCCTTAGGTAGGGTTAAAGTGCTGAAATTAGCATGGCTCTTGGAATAATCCACCTAGCACTACCGGTTCTCCTCAAGTGAATCCCTTCCAGACAAGGGTAATAGTCCAACTGTTTAATGCCCATTCAGGGCGAACACCAGCCAGTCCACACGACCCATGCGAACGAGCCCAACACCGGCCCTGACTACCCCCCCCCCCCCCCCCGCCAAGGGTCAGGAAACATTGTAACAGAAATGACCCTCTTCTAGGTTTTCTTGTTTTTTAAAGCAAAGCTGACAGGCTAGCTCACAGGAACACGACAATATACGCACTGTGCCACCCCACCAGTGAGGGCAGCCCCTCCTTCCGCTCCCGTTCCACGCATCAGGACCGCGCCCCGGCTCACCTCCAGGTCACAGCTGTACTCGGTGCCATCTAGGAGGATGACTTTGCACTGGACCGCTTTGGTCTTCTTGCTGGCTTTCTGCAAGGCCCTCTCTGCTTTCAGCTCATTGGTCTGCACTTCCTTGGTCTCCCTCTTTGCTGCTTCTTCTGACTTGTCTTCCTGCATTTCCTTCACCTTCTCTTCTCTCTCCTTACCTACCTCTTCAGCGGGCTGTTAACGGAAAAAAGGAAGTTCATACTAAAGTTAGCCCATCTGCAGAAGACCAAGTATTCAAAGGAAAATCTTCAGTAAGAATGGTGATTGTTACAAACACCATCAGCCCAAGATTTTTAAAGACTTCAAGATTTTGCCGGAAAGGGTATTTCCCCGTATCTCCCTTCCCCAACCACCCCCCCGCCTATTTTCTCATTTTGCCAATTGGGTAATTTAGGCATTACATGAATAAAAGAAACTACGTCCTGGCAACTAACATTTAAATATCATTTCAAATAATAAAATATCCAATTATAATTTCACACGAGAGCAAAACCTAGGCTTCATTAAGCAACCAAAACATTCACACGTACAAATCTACTTCTTCTTACTCACTGAACACTTACATACATCAAATCAAAGGTATAAAAATCCATACTATTTAAAAAAGGAGAGATGGTAGGATTCAGAGAGTATCCATTTAACCTTAAAAGGAAGAGACATGAATTTTTTTTTTTTTTAATGATTTACATAGTCGACTTTTTGGCCTTATTATTTTGACAAAGATTTAAAAAAGAAGTAATGAGAAGGCCGTGGCAGACCACCCCAGGCCCCATATTCCAGACACGGTAAGCCAAAGTAGTATGTGAATATAAGAAATCTGGACAGGATTCCGAAGAAACAAATCCCTTTTGGTATGTGGTTGAAACACCAAGCTTTCATTTCCAGAAAATTCGTTCTCAAACATACCTGTGCCTCAGGATGGCTCACGGAGGGCTTCTCTTCCTTGACATCAACTTTCATCTCCTGCTGTTTTCTCTGAGCGGTTTCTTCGGCGTCGCCCTTGGCCTGCCCTTCTCCTTCGGGCAGAGATTCCTCCTTATCTGAAACCTCTTCCCCAACAGCTTGGGCGGGCTCTTTCTTATCTCCTCCGTCTTTAGCCGCTACTAAGGTATAGGACTTCTGTTTCTTAAGCCAGGGGGGTATGAATCGAGAAATGCCCCTGCTCTCAGATGGATCCTTGTCTCTCTTCTGGCGGCGTGGACTACTTTGGCTTTCAGCTGTAGGAGAGGACTGGGAACCTTTCTCCTCCTCTGGATCGGAGGACTGGTTCTGCTGATTCTCTGCTACTTCTTTAGGTTTCTCCTTCGTGGCATCTGCTCCTAATGGCTCCGATTCCTTCTTCACTTCAGATGCGGACCCTACTTCAGTGGTCATGGTTACAGCTTATGCTGTAAACAAAGCAAAAAACAGGAAAAAAAATCACAAAAGGCTATCTTACACACTCTCTCAGTTTTAGTTTGGAGGTAGGGAACAAGGTAAGGAAGGGCAGGAAGGGAAATGGCAGAGAGATGGTGGGGAGAAGATGTGTAGAGAAGGAAAGCTCATAAAAACAAGACAAAATGGAGACTGCTACTCTTAGAATTCTCCATCAGAACCAAAGAACCAGAAGTAGCATCACAATAGAACTAACTGATTCTGTACCGGCAGAGCTTAAAACCGTTAACAGCTTAGAGTGATTACTTTTATTACGTTTCATCTAGCCAGAAATGTACCCGCAAAACTCCCATTTGTTCTTTAAGGAAAGTTACATTTCTCTCTACTTAGTATCCTTTATTCTAGAACACAGAAAGGTTTTTGATAATGTTAGAAAGTACGGAGACAAATTTCACATAGTGAAATCAATCTACAGGAATGTGAGGTATAAAAACATGTCAGGTATTATAAAGATGAATTCTAAATGTGGAGTTCTTAAAAGTGAGAAAATTAGATCTGGGGGAGAAAAGGTTTTTTTCCCCCCAATTTAAATCCCATAATATGCCAGCATTATTTCAGTGCAGCAGTTAGTCTTCTGAGAATACTCTAACTATAGTAAAAAAATCTAACCCTCCATCCTACTCAACCTCAAACATGGTTTTCCTTGCAGATGTGATTTTAAGATAAGTACCTCAGGGCCCCTAATCTGAACCAAATGAAGACATTATGGGGGTGGGGAAAACTGTATCTAATAATTGATCCTATCACAACTAACGAAAAAAAAACAAACCTGAAATCTGAAAGTAGGGCCATCTGGGTGGCTCAGTCGGTTAAGCAGCCAACTCTTGATCTCAGCCCGGGTCATGATCTCAGGGTCCTGGGACTGAGCCCTACAGTGGGCTCTGCACTCAGCAGGGAGTCTGCTTGAGGATTCATTCTCTCCCTCTGCCCCTCCCCCTGCTCGCACTCTAAAATAAATAAATCTTTAAAAAATAAATCTGAAAGTAAATGATTGTCTCAATTTAACATAAGCAAAGAGGGACTTTTTAAAGTATAGCTCCGCAACTGACATTAAAAAAAAAAAAAAAATAGGAACAGCAGAGAGAGTACACTCTCTCCTCTCTTGACAATGATAAAAGGCCTGGCACCCTGGCCAGTAGCAAATTTTCCAGCTATCTTCAAAAGTGGTACAAACCTTGAATAGTTCAAAACATAAAATACATTCGTTCTTTTTTAAAGCTTTATCGAGATATAATTCACATACCATAAAATTCACCCATTTAAAGTATATAGTTAATGGTTTTGAGTCTACTCACAAGATTGTGCAACCATCACCACTATCTAATTCTAGAACATTTTCATCATCCAAAAGAAACTCTGTAATCTATTAATAGTTACCCTCCATTCTCCCCTCCCTCCAGCTCCTGGCAATTACTTTCAATCCATATGGATTTGCCTATTCTAGACGTTTCAAATAGATGGAATTACACAACATTTGGCATTTTCACTGAGCCTAATGCTCTCAAGGTTCATCCATGTTGTAGCATGAATCAGTATTAAACTTGTTAAAATGTTCTTCACCTTCTGCAAATCACATATCTGATAAAAGTCTAGTATCTAGAATATATCAACAACTCCTATAACTCATCAAAAGATAAAAAAAAAATTTAATGGGCAAAGAATTTTGAGTAGACATTTCTCCAACGAAAATATACAAATGGCCAACAAGCACTCAAAATGATGCTCATCATCGTCCGTTGTTGGGAGGATATGAACCCAAACCACCATGAAACGCCACTTCACACACACTAAAGGATGGCTGTCATCAAAAAGACAGACCGTGACAAGTACTGGCAAGCATAGGGACAATGTGGAACTCTCAACCTTGATGGCAAGAATGTAACATGGTGCGGCCACTTTGGAAAAGTTTCTCAAAAAGTTAGTTAGCATAGGACCTAGCAATTCCGCTCCTAGGTATACACCCAAGAGAAATGAAAACATGTGTTCGCAGGAAAACTTGTAAACGACTCTTCATAACAGCTTTATTCATACTAGTCAAAAAATAGAAACAACTCAAATTCCTACCAACTGATGAGGGGATAAACAAAATGGGTGTCTCCATACAACACAAGATCATTAAGTCGTAAAAAGGACTGAAGTGCAATATATGCTACCACACACAAACCTTGCAAACATTATTCGAAGTGAAAAAATACAAACGGTCTGGGGCGCCTGGGTGGCTCAGTCACTTAAGTGTCTGCCTTCAGCTCAGGTCATGATCCCAGGGGCCTGGGATTGAGTCCCGCAATCAGGCTCCTTGCTCAGCTGCTTCTCCCTCTTGCCTGCCGCTCCCTCTGATTGTGCTCACTCTCCCTCTCTGACAAAAAAATTAAATCTTTAAAAAAAACACAAAGGGTCACATGCTGAATGATTCCACTTATACGAAATTTCCAGAATAAGCAAATCCACAGAGACAAAGTAGATTATTGGTTGCAAAGGGCTGGACGATGGAGAGAATAGGGAGCAATTGCTAACAGGCACAGGGTTTCCTTCGGGGGTGATGAAAATGCTCTAGAATTAGACAATGGTAATGGTTGTACAACCCTGTGAATACACTGAAAACCACTGAATTGTAAATTTTAAAAGGGTGAGAATTCAACAATAAAAAATAATTTTAAAAAATGTTATTCACAGGGCGCCTGGGTGGCTCAGTGGGTTAAGCGTCCGACTCTTATTTTGACTCAGGTCGTGATCTCAGGGTCGTGAGACGGAGCCCCATCAGCTCTGTGCTCAGCAGGTAGTCTGCTTGTCCCTCTCCCTCTGCTCCTCCCCCTGCTCACATGCGCTCTCTCTCAAATAAATAGAATCTTTTTTAAAAAAATGTTATTTGCTTCTAATACCTGAGCATGAAAACATTCAGTCAGCCTGCCTATATTTAATGGGCTCCTACAATGTGCCAAGTACTGGTCACATGAATAAAAGACTACTTTTGGGAAGCTGAAGGTAGGGGAGAAGGTAGTTTGCAGGTCAGTCGAGAGCATGTTGCTTAAAAGGCACAAGAGAGATACTTAACCCAGATTCGGAGAAGAGGGTCATTAGGTAAGCCTTTCTGCCAAAGTGGACATCGGAGTTGCTTTAAAATGATGAGCCTTCATTCAGGCAAGGGAAATCAGGATAAGAGGCATGTGCCAGGCACAGGGAAGTGTAGAAACGTGAGAATATTCCTCCTACAGGAAACCCCAAGTACTGCACAATAATACATTGTACAAGTGAAGTGGGAGCTTGCTATGGGGACAGGAAGGGAGGAGAAAAGTACATTAGCAATGACAAAGTAGGAGCAGGAGGCAGAAGCCAGGACATAAAAGGTTTTGTGTATCATGCTAAGAAAGTCTTGAGGTTGATTTAAAAGCAATAAGAAGTCACACAAGTATTTTACAGAGAGAGGAGTAATGTAATCAGACCCACATTTTGGATAGCCCAACCTGGCTGGACAGTACAGGATGAGAGAAGAGACTGAAAGAGAAAGACATCCAGAAGGCTGTCCCAGTAACCCATGCAGAAGACGATGGTCTGTACTTCGGCAGGAGCAGGGAGGCGAAGGAGAAGAAATGAATCCAAGGGTAAAGAGGCAGTTGGCATGACATGGTGTCCACAATGAATGTAGCAAGTCAAAGAGCAGAAAGGGTCGAGGAGAAGTCTCAGGTCATGGGAGACGGGGGTAATGGTAGAACCACCCATTGGAATAGGGAACACAAGGAAAAGAGGGTCTGACTGAGACAAACTCGGTTTTGAATTCACTTCGATTGACCAGTTTGTCGAGCTGACAACTTGACACACAGGTGTTGAGCAGAGACCGGATGTGTACGAGAGATACAGATTTGGGAGGTGTCATCGTATGGGTGACAGCTAAAAGCATCAATGATACGGACATCACCTAGAGGAATAGTGTAGTTTGAGTTTAGAGGGTCCTGAGAATTTTATCCCCACCCAACATTTCAGGGTCAGGGAGAAGAAAAGGCATGAGGGAGAGGAGGAATATATAGTGAGACCAGGAGATGAGTGGAAATGATGTCCTTGAAGGCAATGCTACAAAAGAGGAAAAGTTAGGTAACTGTAACTTTTACACTCCAATCTTACTTCTCATTAGGCATTTATTTTTAATTCTATCCATGTTTGAATATTTGCACATATTAGTTTACTATCTCTATAAAGCATAAAAATATTAAGTGTAAGTCTGTTAGTAACATGTTTACCTTCTATTGTGTTGACCTCAGATCACCAAACGTAAACATTATATTTTGTCAAACTGGGAAGTAAACCCCACAAATAAAGCCAGGTGGGCTACATAGTTTTCAGCCTGTTATATTGTGGAAAAATTTTATCAATATTTCTGAAGATCAAAAACTGGTGATATTGAGCAATATTAAACTATATGTTTTATGTTGTTTTTGTAGAAAATACTAGTTCAATATAAACCAAAATGTGCAAAATATTAAGGCATCGCCTCCATTTAGGAAGACAAGAGGCATGATTTGTTAAGTCATGAGCCTTCATCTCCAAAGATTTGAAATGAAAGCTCGGGTAAATAGAATGAAGTTACTATTCATAAGCCTAAGTTGTTTTTTACCCTCAATCTATTTAAAATTAATTTAATAAGAGAACCAGTTGTTCTCTTTATCAGCTTGATTTTGTTGTTTAAATTCTACATATAAGAGAGATCTTAAGGGGTTTTCCTCTGACATTTCACTTAGCATATGCTCTCCAGGTCCATCCATGCCATTGTAAATGGCAAGAGTCCATTCTTGTTTATGAATGAATAATATTCGTGTGTGTGTGTGTGTGTGTGTGTGTGTGTGTGTGTGTGTGACAATTTCTTTATCCATTCACCCATCAATGGAAACAGGTTGTTTTCACATGTTGGCTATTGTAAATAATGCTACAGTGAACGTGGGGTGCATATACCTTTTTGAGTTAGTGTGCTTTCATTTTCTTCTGATAAAACCCCGAAAAGGAATTGCTGAATCATATGGTAGCTAATTTTTTTTTTTTTAATTTTCTGAGGAACCTCCACACTGTTTTCTCTAGCGGCTGATCACTATTAGGTATCTAAAATTCAAAATGATGTCTTCCAGTAAGACCTTTATATGAATTCTTGAACTGGCCCCATATTGCACAGAAAGTCTTTTTCCTTCTTTAAAGTACCATTTTTTATGTACCACTTAAGTGGAGATTTTTTACATTAATCATGAAATGACCAAAGTTGATTTTTAGTATATACTCTCTAATTACATTTTGAGAGTTGAACCAATGCTTTGGTAAAAATTAAAACAAAAATGACCCACCCTTGTCCAAGCTAATCAAGATAATTGGTAGCTCTCTAATTACTTTGGCTATAAGAAATAATGTGGAGACCAAATAAAGCTGATCTTTGGTCAATATTTTAGAAGCAATGACATATAAAACTAAAGCTTCCACTATAATGTTAGAAGCATTAATATTTGAATTTTAGTCATAAGAACTATCACTTACTGGATTAGACATCAATCACATAATTTCTGCTCTTCAAAACATTCTACAGGGGAGGTATTATCCCCATTTTGTACATAATAAACAAAGAGTGAAAGTTAAGCGACTTGTCCAAGGCCACTGAATGGAGGACCACACAGCCGTGTACATGTGTTTTCATCACTATTTCATAATGTTGGAACGACTGAATCAACCAGGGCTCTCGGTGTCATCCTCAAAGAAAATCCATACCAGTTTGAATCTATTGTGATTCGCTATAATTAGGGCTGGCCCTCCCCCAATAAGAAATTTACAAATGAGTTCCCATCACAAAGAAAATCATATTTGAATGTTATTACTTGGCCATTCACAACTGAGCTGAGGGACAGAAGTTAAATACAAACTGCTAACAGAGACAAAGAGCACAGATAAACCACATCTTTACGCCTCACAAAGTAGTCTTCCTCAATCACTACTGTAGTCACAATTTTAAGTTGTAAGAACCTCAGAGCTTATCAGTAGCATCCATCCAAATGCAAGTTACAAGATAAAGAAGCAGGAGGGAGGCGGCTGGAAGACGGGCTACGTGGGTGAAAGATATTAAGGAGGGCATTGCTGTGATGAGCACTGAGTGTTGTATGTAAGTGATGAATCACTGAATTCTACTCCTGAAATCAATATTGCACTGTATGTTAACTGGACTCCTCTAAATAAAAATTTTTTAAAAAAACAAGATAAACAATAGAGGCTAATTGCATAAAACTGTGTTTTGTAAATACTCAAAAATAAGGGTGGATATAATTATATGTAAATAAGTACATTCTTAAAATAGTTTCAAGAGATCAACAAAGCTCAAACCTAAACACTACCTTCTTTGTTGACATAATGGTTTCTTGAACAAATTACCACCATCAAGAAAACATGATTATAGCACATCCATTCACCATAATTATTGTGCCTGTGACTCTCAAGGGCTTCAAATGTGGATAAGCCTTTAAACTCCATCATCCACTAATAACATGGAAACTCCTGCAGTGGAACGCAAGCCCTCCGACTAAAATGAAAGCCCCATAAAGGCTGGGATTTTTCTTTTCTTCACTGCTATGTTCCCAGCATCCAGACTGGCACATAGAGGAACCAGTCAGAGTGTTGTGAAATCGTCTAATCTAATACACTCATTTTATCTTATCAACAAGGGCACTGAGGCTCAGAAAGACAGGAGATTTGCCTAAGACCACAAAGCTAGACTGGGGAAGCCAAACCCAGAACTGTGGTTTCCCAAACTCTAGCTATGCTCATTCCCCTCATTACCTATTATAAATACAATTACAAACACCTAAAGTCCATCATTAGTATAGTTATATAATATACGAAGTAAAGACCTTTCTACTTATCAGCAACCAAAAAGAACATTGTTGTGAACAGCCAAGCCCATTAGACAAGAATGTGGTTTTGACACAATTGCCACGTTGGCACACTCCATCTGGGTTGATAGAAGTGTTCATTATTGTAACGGCTCCATGAGAAACAGCACGCACCGCTTCACACGCGACCAAGCAGAAAACCATCAATAGACAATCAACACTGGTTAGGTAAGGAGCTGTGTTATGCCAAACCATTCTCTTTTTTTCTTACCTTTAAAATGGGACGTAAATTCCAAAGTGCCGTCTCTATCACTAGCCTAAACATTCTACCAGATAACACCATACTGCTAAACACACTGGCCCCTAACCAGAGTACCACAATTAGCAAAGCAGACACACAACTCTAGACACTCCTCCAAAGGACTTCAAGCAAGGGGTTCATGCTAATTATTGGGTCCAGATGTTTCCTTGAAACCTTGAGAGAACCAGCGCTACTCTAAGAGCCCTCGCTGTGTCCAGGGAACAGGGCAGGTGCTGCTGCCAGTGGAGGAGCTCTCATCCTCGGCTGAGATCAGGGCAACAGGAGCTCTTGGATTTCTACCAACAAAGCTCAATCCATTAGATAGGGGACTCCGGGTTTACAAAAGGGAAAAGTATGCATTTCTAAATTCCAAAATGGGGGTAAGGGAATCAAGACAGGCTTTCCTATGAACTTAGAGAAAGATATCAAGCTGTGCAACAAATATCAAACTTCTAGAATCCTGGCAATGTGTGCACAGTCTCAGTGTTGCCACTTTCTAGGTCTGACAAAACTGGTTTTCGTCTATTGTGACTGGCCAGAGGATATACAGAGAAACTTCCCAATACCCACAATCACTGGCTTGTGTTCAAGTCCCCCAACAGCCTACAGCCCAAGACAAGGTCTTATAATACCCAACCCCATTCCCTGAAAGCATCGAATGTGAGAAACAACAAAACAGCAACCCCAATATAGAAAGGATTCGGCAGCCACCTGACTCTACTTTTAGGAAACAGTAAGAGCCGTGCATCTCAAATATGTACAACAAGTAAGAGAAAGGGAGGGGGGGAAAGAGGAGGATGAAAGGGAAGAAAAAGGAAAAAGAAATACCTGGAGAGGGAAAGGAATAAGAAAAACAGGCCAACTGCATGTAATAAGAGCAGACTGCATGTAATTCCTCTCTCCCTCGTAGGTTTATTTTTCTTAAGTGTCAGAAGGTCTATAGAATACTGTATCCCATATTCAAATATGTACAGCTACATTCCAAAGGGACGATCTGTAGTTTTAAGTTATCACTATGGTGAGGATAAACAAGTTATTTTTTAAACAACCCAGTGTTGTCCACCCTAGTTCCCTTAATAACACTCTCTATGGCTTGTTTCTGTTTTTGTTTTAAGGGATAAAGAATCTATGAGAGAACTATTTTTGTAAAGATATAAAGCTAGCATCTGGCTTAAATTAAACCCACATACACAAAAGATATGAACTGTAGCCCTTGGCTAGTTCAAGCCTAGGCAGGATCAGATTACATTCGCAGCATGTATCTCCCCCCCCCACACGCCCTTTGTCTTTCTTAACAGAACTCAAGTTTTGCTGGCCTTTTCTCTTTCTTCCACATGCATGCCGGCGGAGGCCAGCTTCAGGCCAGGCCCCAAGGCGATGATCTACTGGTCTAAGGCCATCATGGTTGTCTCCCGTCCCTGCCAAGACGACTTGCAAAGAAAAAGTCTGTGGGTGGGCTTCTGGGAAGATTCCTCAGTCTAAAAAGAGCCACAAGGTGAAGAAAGCCCCTCTTCTGTCTCTGAGCCCTGTATACCTGACTCCGAGAAATGCTGCTACCATCCTGAGGATGGTAGGGAGAAAGTCTGAGGACAAAGTGACACACAGTAGAGCTGGCATGCTGCACGTGGCCAGCTTCTGCGTGGGAGCTTCCCGCTCTGTGAGAGAACATAGTCCCTCCCCACTAGGAGAACAATGGCACACAGCTGAGCCTGGGGTTTCAGTTACTTGCAGCCACTATTAGCCTCTGCAGAGTCTGAGGCAAGCATTAAAAAATAAGCTCTGGGGCGCCTGGGTGGCTCAGTGGGTTAAGCAAGCATCCGACTCTAGATTTCAGCTCAGGTCTTGAGCTCAGGGTCATGAGTTCGAGCCCTGCACTGGGCTCCAGTCCGGGTGTGGAGCTTACTTTAAAAAAAAAATCAAAAACAAAGTGGTAAAAAATAAGCCCTAAGAAACTGGAAACACATACAGAACTCTCTCAGATAATTATTACTCCCCACTGGGTTTTATGGCCCTCATACCTAAGAGCCATGGTTGTCAAAATGTTCCATTTTTTCCTGATGCTAAAATTCTTAAAACCCAGCATCTGAGTTAATATCTGAGGTAAATAATTAATTCTTTATTCTAACAACTATAAATAAGAATGAAACAAATCTTAGAGTTCCTCAAAGTGTAAGATTCCTTTTCTTCATATATTGGAGGGACCTCCCCCAATGAAATTCAAGACATAATTTTCAATAATGTTCAATGCCAGTAACACCTAAGATAATTGCTAAAAATCTTATTTGTTAAAAAGCCAAGTCCTCGCTGCTCTCATTAAGAATTATATCAAGATGATGAGCACTGAATGATGTATGGAATTGTTCAATCACTAGACTTGTACACCTGAAACTAATACAATACTGTATATTAACTACACTGGAATTGAAATTTTTTAAGAAAAGGACATCAAGGAGGCGCCTGAGTGGCTCAGTCGTTAAATGTCTGCCTTCGGCTCAGGGCGTGATCCCAGAGTCCTGGGATCTAGCCCCATATCAGGCTCCTCTGCTGGGAACCTGCTTCTTCCTCTCCCACTCCCCCTGCTTGTGTTCCCGCTCTTGCTGGCTGTCTCTCTGTCAAATAAATAAATAAAATCTTAAAAAATAGAAAAGGACATCAAGAAATATCTGTGCCAGGCAAAGTCTTCTCCACAAGCACCTAGGGTTATCCCCAAAATAGATATCCTTTCCTAGAGTGGGGCTCAATAACCAGACATTGTACAGAAGTCATTAGGATCCCAATACCGGCCATCATTCCCATCCTCAGAATGCACATAAACCTTGTCACACTGGACCCTCCAACAGCACACAGTAGGTCAAGGTGGTAGAGACATCCAGAATCCTGCTGGCTCTTCATTAAGCAACTAAGCATTGTGTGATCAGAAATACTGATTACCCACACAGAATTCCTGCTCTCAGATGGGGCCCCAATTTTTTTTTTTTTCTTTTAACAGCTAGGGCTGGAGCTACATTCTTTCTGTGTGGAGCTATCTAATCTTTGGATAAAATAACATAGTGGTTTGGAGATCAAGTTTGGGAACTAAAAGACCAGGATTAGAATTCTAACTGTGTCTCCCACTAACCATGTTATCACGGATGTTATTTAGTCTCGATGAATTTCATTTTCCTCATAAGCAAAACAGGGATAGAATACGTACTTACTGGCGTGTTGTAAGGATTAAATTAGATACTATATACCAAGTGCCAGGCACATAGTAAATTCATAATAAATGGTGAGCCACTGTCATCAAATAGGGGTTCTGGAAAAAAAAGGGACTATATCCCTTATTTCACTAAAAATAAAAGTAACGGTAAGCAGAAATAATAGTGACAATATCAGCTATTTGTTGAGCATTGTTCTAGAGACTGCATGCGGCAATACCTTTAGTCTGCACAACTCTTTGAAGTAGGAACTAAGATTATTCCCATGAGACAGATGAAGGAGGAGAGACAAGATAAAGGATTTTCACAAAGCTACATAACCACTTCATGGGAGAGCCAGAATTCGGACCCAGGCTGTCCGGCTCCAGAAGCCTTACGCAATACCGCCGCCAATCCCAAACGGCTTCACTATCCTAGAACCAACATCTAGCATAATGCCTGACAATTCATTATCTGTTGAAAAAGCAAAAATCAAACCTTACTACCCATTTGGTGTTTACAGTCCTAAGCAATACGTTCTAACCAAGCCCCTGATACATTTCACCTATTTTCAGGATGTGGGTTGTGTATTTTAGGCCCTTCTCTCAAAAAGAATGTTTCTTGAGTCCTTTCACACATAGGTAGCAGATACCAGCAATGCAGATGGAAAGAATCCTGCTCTCAGTCTAGTGGGGGACAGAAGTAGCAAGAGTAGCATTAATATATATTCAAAGCACTCGTCACTGATTCAGAAATTTGAGTCATTTAGATTCAGAAATTACTACTAGTTGAAAAGCCAACAGTTTTTCTTGAAGCGACCACTGTCATATCTTCAGGAAGTCACACAATGGCCCTACATGGGAACTCTCGGTTAAACACTCTTAAAATACAAAAAGGCATCATGCTTTTTAAAGAGCACTTAATTCTCATTCTCAATTGTGTTTGCTGGAGATATATTTGCTCTCTAGCAAAATTCCAGTAATTTGAATAAAAAAGCCAAATAAAATAGTCCTCGTTATAAACTTCTTCGGCATAAAAACAACTTTGTTGGGGTGCCTGGGTGGCTCAGTCGGTTAAGCGTCTGCCTTCGGCTCAGGTCATGATCCCAGGGTCCTGGATCAAGCCCCGCATCGGGCTCCCTGCTCAGCAGGAAGCCTGCTTCTCCCACTCCCACTCCCCCACTTGTGTTCCCTCTCTCGCTGTCTCTCTCTGTCAAATAAATAAAATCTTTAAAACAAAAAACAAAACAAACAAACAAACAAAAAAACTTTGTTTTGGATTTTTGAACTGGCTAAGGTTGATCAGCTCCCAGATAGGGTGGATAAAGTGGCTAGAGGAGAAGTAGAGTTCAGAGGAACACAAAGGACACAAACTATAAAAAGAAGCTCCATCACACTCATAGTAAAAGAAATGAAAACTAAAAATTCAGAATGGAAAAATCCCAAAGCTTAATATGTAATCACTGAACAAGACTATGGAAACAGAGGCGTTCTTATATAATTGCCAGAAGAGAAAAAGCGTACTAACCAATGAAATTTGCCAACAGCTATCAAAATTCCCAATGTGTATACACTCTGAACCAGTGATTCTGCTTGCAGGAACCTATCCTATAGATACATCTGCACATACGTAATGTAAAATAATGACGCATGGATGATTCATTACAACACTGTAATAGCAAAAGATCAATGCCCATCAACAGGTGACAATATACAGCAGAACACTATGCAGCTATAAAGAAACAGTACAACCAAATACTATGCAGCTATAAAGAAATCAAAAGAAGATATTTATCCCAGTTACAGAAATATCTCCGAGTTACACTGTGAAGTACAAAAAGCAAGTTTCAGATAGCACACTATATACAACACCTTGCAGGTTGAAAGCCAGGTGTGTGGCGGTTATAAATATGTGAATACACATACACATACTTACATCTGTACGCACACACACAAAAAAAATAGGGAAGGACACAGAAGAGAAATGACAATGATTATGGGGAATGGTGAGAGGAACTAGGTAGATGAGGTAGAGAGGTAAAAATATGGGAGACAAGTTTTTCAGTGAGAAGTCTGCAGAAACTGAAGCACTTAAAAGATTTATTAAGAGAACAGTGTTTTGCATTAAAATATCTAAATGCATGGAGTGAACTCACCTTGGCCTGTCACCTAGCTCTGTCCTCACAAATGAGTTGTGTGGGTGTGAAAGTCTTCCAGTCTATCCCAGCTCAAAAGTAGCATCAAGACAGACTAAAACAAAATTGATTCTCTGGCATATGAGGTTTAAAATGGTTTCTACATCCTCAAAGAAACGGTTTCCAGTAGCCTCCAATTCAGTCTACGTCACAAATCCGCCCCTTACCCTATATAGGCCGCTCTCCAAAGCAGGGAAAGCTCAAAACCTAAGCTTTTAGAGCAGCCCAACATCTTTTAAGTAAATCAATTCTTCTCTGGAAAAAAATTATATATATAATATTTATGTTTATTATACGTATATATATATATATATATATACACACACACATATATACATACATTTTATATATATACATATATATGTATCTCCTGAAAAAACCTTGCTCCTTTTTAACCCCTTCCCCTTTGGTTTAGAGTTAAAACAAAAAGGGGTCTTTTGCTAACAATAACATTGGTGCATTTGCAGGCAGGCCAAAAAAATTATTCCTATTCTCTCCTGGAGGAGTAAAACCAGGGAACCTGGAAACAGATTTCTCTAAAAGTCAAAAAAATTTTAAAAGGAGAATAAAACAGAATAGGAAGATTCTTATTAAACTTCTAAGTTGGTCATACATAAACATCCCCAGTCTCCGTCAGCTGCTTCCTCCACGTTTACAGGGAAAAGCACGAATAAAATTGGCCTGACAAGCACAAGGTCATGTTTCCTGTCTACACCTCTTCCCTGCCCACTTCTGCTCCTAAGCTCCCCTTAAGAGGGTCAAACTTTCGTAGAGATGAGTACCTACACATTCTTAGTGCAGCGTTAACGCATCTGGCGGCTTCTTGATTAAGCGTCTTTTTGTGATGTTCCTAGTATTTGGGAAACATTTGTACCGCCATCACGTAACGTTCTACAGAAAAGAAAAAAAAACACTAGTGTGCAATTTCTTCTGATGTCATCCACAACCAGGCTCAAAACAGGGCCAAGCCAACACCAGCAATCTCTCCTTATCATAACAGACATCTTGCAGCGGACCTTTTCTGAGCTCATCCCACAGCCACCTTCTGAATAGGATCCTTAGCAGCCCCACCAGAAAACTCACTTGGCATCAACTGGTAATCTACAAGCAGTCTAATATTATTTTCTGTGTGAATCAAACTCCAAATTCTTTAGCTAAAAAATAAATTCTTTAGTTCAGCAGGCTTTTCCCAAATCAGCTAACGGCAAATCCACCAAGGTTAACTGCACAGGATAAAGGCACCGGCTGCAGACGCTGCATTTTAATAGGTCATAAGACAAAGTCTTGTCAAAATCAATCAACTCGCCACACTATGACAAGGCCACCACGCTGGAGCCTACACTGATCTCACTTTCAAATCCTTTTCTCAATAAGCTTTGAAACCCTGCAGTCAACAGGCATAAAGATCTAACCCTTGCCAAAAAATACCATTCACTTTTAAAATTTTGATCGTTAGCGCTTCTGCCATTTTAAATATTTACTACCGAGGAGTAAGGCCAACGCACAGCATCTATCCTTAAAACGGGAGACTGAACCGCAGGACTTTTCTAGCTTAGGTAAGCAGATCCAAATGTCGACGCTAGTCTGGTCGGTCAGCAGAAGGTGCTATAGACAGTTAGCATTTGGACCCTCCAAGTCCAGGCAGGAAAAGCTGTAACTACAATGAATGAGAGACATGCCATTTGGAATTCCTAAACCCTTTCTCCCCCACAAGTATTGCTACTCTGAGCGTTAGTTTAGTTCAGACTACTTTACTTATTAGTAAGAGCTTCAAACAACTACTTCTTAAGTGGGGCTGGCTAAACAGATTCTTTCTTATGGCGCTAAGAGTCTCAAAATGCAACATTTGTAAACCTGATTCGATAGAGAATCCTGCTGGAAAACATCCCAGGCATTCAACCTTCTGCGGTCCCAGAAAAATTCAAGCAACCTCGGTATCAAAGTTTAAAATGTCCCTTTCCACCTCTGTTCCAGGGGGGATGGTGAACTGAGGGTCAAGTCAAGGCATCCTAGAAGGTGCCCAAGCACGCTACATGGAGATGGGGCGGGGTGCTCTCTGCCAGGCCGGCTATCCTGATCCCCTGGATCACCTCCACAGTTATTTATTCCCACACCCAAGCTGCCAATAATTTTAAGACACCATTCTTTGTTGGGCCCCGAAACAGAAAACTTCTACTTCCCAAGTACATATGTGCCTCGCTCCCCCAAGTTTACCAGCTCATGACTTCAGTGGTAGAAGGGCATTCGTTCCCCACAGTGTCGGCAATAAAGGAACTCGCAGAGATCACCTGGCAATCACAGGGGTACTGCTTGTTTTGTTAGAAAGTAACACTGAAACAAGGTTCTTTTGAAAGACGGTTGTGAGACTGGTAAATTCTATCAAGAAAAAGCAGGAAGACAATTTTTTCTAAGTCTGGACGTCAGAACCTGGGCAACAATGGGGAGTTGTCCTGTTTCTTCAATGTGACAACAGATCAAATAGTCAGTAAAAAAAGAGGTTAATACCTATCCTTTATTCAACCCATATTTACTTAGGGTGTGACAACATCAAAACAACATACAATTCTCGATCACTGTTAATGGCCACTAATCTGCAGATGTTTAAAAAAAAAAAAGTGAATTCAACTCTGTGCTAGCCACAGTACAACTTCTTTTCATCAAATGAGTTAGCATGAAAATGAAGCATTTTAGGAAACTAAGATCTGTCACCCTTTAACATGTTTAAAAAGTAACTGTACAATATTAACCTTACATAGCCCTCATTGTGCTTTAGGAGTAATTAACTTTCATATAGTATACTGTACCACTGAAAAAATCAACTGAACAACAGGACAAGTACATAGAATAGACCAGCTAGCTTCATTATTCTCGTAAGTCAAGCCTGAAAAAGCAATCACGTTAAAGATAACTTGACAAAATTCAACATCTGCCTAGAAAAATGCAAACAAGTGGGCCAAAACTAAACTCTGGCCACAAAAAATATACTTTTCATAGGACTTGGACCAAATAGAACGAACCATTATCCCTTGCCAAACAGTATACATACCCAGGTTCCATGTACTCTGTACATGAGTACTTTCCAAATTTTCAGTCCCCTGGATATTGAAAGTCTCAAAAGCAAACTTTCTTCAAAAGCAAAACCAAACAAGCATATACCACAAAACCCACTGCTACAACAGAAATTTCCTCAAAATCTCCCCCTTAAAATACATACGCAGCTTTTTGAAAAGTACATCGAGCCCGTTGTCTGCTGTTCTCTGTCATTAGAAGACTGTGGAAAGCTGATGGAAATCCAGCTTCCAAAAGCTTAATGAGCAAGACTGGCCCCACCCAGGCTGGACCCTGCTGGCGAAGGGCATGCTCAGTAGAAAAGCCCAGCTTGGTTCCAAGTTACTTCATTCCTCAGCTAGAAAATCCACACGGGTCAAAGAAAAAGTCATCTTCCTGCTGCCTGTTCTACCCACTAAATGAACACTTTACAAAAAGAATGGTTTTAATAATGACTGATTTTATGATTATAGTTTTTATAATTCTACTATTGCTGAAAATTTTTTCCTCTGTTTTTGTATCATTTTGGCTTTGCCTTGGGTTTGCACCCCTCAACTTTTTCTTTTTTCCCCCAACTTTGTTTTAATTTCTGTCATTTTAATCCACCCTACAAATAGACACCAAAAATACATATGCATACAACATATAATCTAATCTTTCTCTATAAACTATCATTTTCAGATATAGAAAAACTTCGTAGACAAACAGGTATTTCATTTTTCTGTCTTGAAAACTGGACTATTTCGATTCATTTGTAAAACAATTTGCTTATTCACCTGTATTTAAAAACAGAGGCTCGTTTGAATTTAGATTTATAGGTACCATCATACAGTTACAGAGCTGATAAATCCCTGCTTTGTTATTGTCAATCCTAAATGAGAAATGATGGATACAAAAGGTAATCCTGCATCCATAGGTCACATGAATACAAATACATAATGGAAAGCAAAATACATTTAAAATCACTAAAAGAAAATGCATTAATTTTAAGACTCAGGTCAGAGAGATCTGAGAAATGACTAAATCTTCCTTAATTCTACACCACCAATCCTCTGCCTTTTACATTTCCACAATCTAAATTCGGGTGTATATGTGTGTTCTGATGTAGGTATTTACATTAGTAAATCAGAACCAAGATAGACTCTGCATCCAAGCATGCATTTTTACAACCCCACCCTGCTACCATATTGCTCTCCAACAAGCAGTTCTTGGGTCAAGTAGTATTACATGCTCACTTCACCTACAGTCTTGAAGAAAAGTTTTTCTAAATTACAAAAACAAAACAAAACCAAAAAACCAAAAAAAAAAAAAAAAAAAAAAAAAAAAAACCCCACTTTAGATATTTAAATAAACAAGATGTCACCTGTATCCACAGGTAGAAAAAGGTAAGCTGTGCTTCATGGTAACTTAGTGAAAATATGTTCCAGTAGCAGCTCTGAAGAGATTGATCTCTGTCAAGATACACAAATACAGGCGGGGGAAAAAAAAAAAAAAAGGCCATTCTATAAATGATATAATGGAAGTAAACTTTAGTATCCAAAAGGGAGATTTGGTGAGTTTTGGGGCTTTTTATTTGTTTGTTTTGGTTGAGCTTTTAAGTAGAACCATTCTTATTCAATTCAAAGCATCATCGTTTATTTCGATTATAATCTTCCTTTAATATTAAATGTGTTTATTAAATACTGCTGTGCAATGGCAGATTTTCTTCAATATACTTGAAAAAATATTGCCTCCAAACCTTTTTCAGAAATGTATTATCCTGTGGAATCCCTACATCTCTGAACTCCTGACACGTAGCACTGCATCTGGTGATGTTGACAATAGATCTCTATAATCCATCTCAGGAATCTCAAATCACCCCTGGACCCCCTATACTCTTAACTCTCCTACTGCTATAGACTGAACTGTGTCCCCCCAAAATTCATATGTTGAAGCACTAACTCCCAATGTGACGATATTTGGAGATGGGACCTTTGGGAGATAATTTGATTTAGAGGAGGTCACAAGGGTGGGGCCACCATGATGGAATTAGTGCCCTTACAAGAGCCACACCAGAGAGTTTGCTCGTTCTCTCGTTCTCTCCTGTTCTCCCTTGCTTCACTATGTGGCAGCCATCGACACGCCAAGAAGGGAGCCCTCACCAGAAACAGACCACACTGGCACCTTGATCTTGGACTTCCAGCCTCCGGAAATGCGAGGAAATGTGTCTAAGTCAGTCAGTGGTACTGTCTCATGGCAGCCCGAGCTGATTGAGGCACCTACTTTCTTCATGATGGAGCTCAGTGCTGCTGCTCAAGCTCATCTGCTGTCTTCAACATAAAAGACCCTGCTCCTGAGACGTCTGAATTGCATTGTTTAAACAAAGATAAGAGAAGACAGGAAAGTCAGTTTTATGGCACTATAATTTGGAAACAGAACAAACCATTCATATGGTAGATAAAAAGAGAACCCAGAAAATATACATGAGTTTCCAAATTCACACACCCAGTAAGTGGTAGAGTCAGAATTTACACCAATTAGATCTGTCTTCAAAGCCAAGGCTGGTGGCCCTGGCAGCACAGCGGAAGTACAGCCGTCTTCCAAAGCCAGTGGACTTTCCCCCCAACGCTGCATTACTGCTATTTTGACACCTTTGTTTTCCATATGAGTGAACTGAACCCAAAGAAGTGAAATAACTCCTGCAAGTTACTCAGTGGGTTACTGGCAGAGAAGTACACAGACCAAGTCCAGGCTCATTTAAAATATTAATTCCCAGTAAGATTTTAAACACATTAAAGTACACAAAATATATAAGTTGAACATCCACAAATGTCTTCTCATAAAAAACTGTTAATACAAATTTGTATCTATTAAATCTGTCTTGGGAAGATCCTAAATAGTTATGTTCTGACACGGTCTCATTATTCCATTAAAAGGGGTAATTAGGGGCACCTGGCTGTCTCGGTCAGGGGAACATATAGCTCTTGGGAGTAGAGATTACTTAAATAAAACCTTAAAAAGGCATGGGGGGAGTGGGGAATTAGAAGTTTATCCTCAGAATACTTTTTGTTCTTTTAGAATGCTATTTTTTAAGTATTCAAGGGAGTTGGTTGGGGTTAGAGTATGAGACATTTTTCCTATATTTGTGTATGTGGGTTTGTATATAAATAGAATTTTATGTTAAATCTAGTATCATAATTTCTTGACTTTTTAAAAACTGCCCTACCTTCTACATTATGAAAACAAAAAATGTAATTGACTGGAATATAGAGGACCCAATAATCTAACAGGGCACTCATAGCTCCCAAACCATAAGAGACACAAACTCTGTGCAGAAAATAAAGTTACCAGTGTTGCAGGAAGACAATGAAGACCATTCCTTTCAATCCTCCCACCTTTGTTCATCCAGCTTCTGCCTAAGAAGCAAAGATGATCTCTCATACCAGGAAAAAAAAAAAAAAAAGCAAATATTTTTCTGGCATAATTCTAAAATAACCTAAAAAGTACTCCCCAAAACTCACTATTTTTGATTCTACTGATTTTAACAGAGAATCCATTCTTCCTACCTACCAATCAGCATGCAAGAGCATCCTTCCCGAACAAACATGGACAAGTTTTATCACTCTTTCAATTTAAATGAGCTTCAACTGGTCTATAAAATGTTCTAACAGCCCACATTTCATCACTGTTATCTGATATCTGATGTCAGCAAAAAGAAAAAAAAAACAAAACCCACTGCACTAGTAAGTTCTCCCTTGACCACATACCACCACAGTTGAGCTTCCCTCAGGTTCTAAATCCAGAATAACTTCCACAACTGTGTGTGAGTCATTTGTGAAGTCTCATCCCTACCACATTTTTAAAAATGTAATGTTAAGAAGTATTATAGATTTATGAGACTTTGGGGAAAAATATGCTCTATGGCTGCAGATTTCTATTATTTTTTTTAACAAAGGGCTTGTAGATAAAAAGAATAGGAACAGGTACAGAGGAAGACAAAGCATAAAGAGGTGGTGGTTGGGAATCCATAACCAAAAAGTTAATGTTTTGAAACCATCTAAAAAGCATTAAGATAAAAGGATTTGTTAAGAGCTTTAACTCTAAAGTCAAAAGCATCACTATTAGAATTATACTTTCAGGCAAGTACAGTAACCCAGAATTTACTTTATAATTATGTCTAAGAAACATTTGCTAGTTCCTTCTTTGCACCAGATACTAAAGCCTTAGGATTCAAAAAGTTCTTCCCCATTCCAGCCCTCAGAGAATTCACCAGTCTGGCAGGAAAGGCAGATACACAAATAATTACACGACGTTGATAAGGGCTACAGCAGAGGGACAGGAAGGGCAGAGCAAAGTGGACAACTCCCTTGAGGAGGCCAAGGAAGGCCTTATGACTTACAGTGTTCAGGCTCATTTGTATCATTTTAAATGAACAAATACTACCACTAATAATGAGGCAACGATACCCACTTTGCCTTAGATGTTAAAGAAAATAAAAGCACCCATCACAAAGCCCATTACATAAAAAGCAGAAACAAAGACCTTGCTAGCACCTGTGAAACACCCTACATATGGCCAAGCAAAATGGGGTTTTTATAGAATAAAGAATTTAGAGCCAAAAGTCATCTTGGCATCCATGTACCTCTAGCCCTTGCCTTTCACAGACAAGGAAGCTGAAGCCCTGAAATTAGACGACTTGTCCAGGTTATGCAGTAAGTTCGCAGCAGAGCCCAGACTGGAGGTCACATTCTGACTAATAATCTCACTGTCTTTCCCTGTAGCAGGTTATCCAGGCTGGATGAGAAGGAAAGAGCACAGACACTAGTATGGAGAAAGCAGGGCACTGAGGCCCCTTACGGCTCTCCAATGGCCAGAAGGAATGAAGAGCCCCGAGACGGGGTATCTGGTAGACCTCAATGCTCCCCAGCTCTGCCCCCACTCTCTGCAATCAAGAAAAACCCTACACCCTCCCATTCCCCAAAAAAGTAGGTTTCAAAAAAATAAAGAGGTCAGTGCCAAGAAATTATGTACTCTTCCCAATCTGAAAGAACACTAAATTCATATTCAAAGAGTCTGATGTATGTTGCCATGGCATCTTGTCACTTAGCTGGCAACTCAACCAGTAAAATGAAGATCCCAGCAGACCACCTGCCTATAGAATGGGATTGCTGTCAGGATCACGGGAGAATGACCACAACAGATCCTGGTAAAGTGCAAAATGCTAAACAAATGAAAGTAACTATTAAACACAGAATGCCAAGGGTCAAAAAATTCATCTAGGCTTTCTCCTAAAAAAGGCTGAATGTATCATTACATTAATTTTTAAAAATCAAACATGAACATATGGTAATCTCTCACCAATTTCATTTACCTATTTTTTTTCCCTTTCAATTTGTGGCAGGAAAAGTGTTTCCTTAACCCACCCTCTGTAACTTCCCTTCTTTCCTTTCCTTTAAAATGGCACCCCGATTTCCAAGAGACCTCCCTAGAACAATATAAATAGCAAACAGGTCAATGCAAGCCTCCTGTCAAGAATCCTGTGGTGTACAGCTGGACACGGCTCCTACCAGCGCAAGCCAGGGAAACGTTACCATGCACGGAATAAACGGTGTGCGGCTACGGATCATGCCCTAGGGAGGTCCGACGCCAGAGCGAGCCTCTCCCCGCATGGCCTGCTTCAGTCCTCCTTCCGCCTGATGCAGGCCCGATGCATGACTTGGGTGCTTGTCTGGGCACCAGGATACTTCCAAAAACTTACAACTTAGTTAGCTCTGTCATTTGAAACTGGAGTTTCATTTTGTAGCTTCAACTTTACAACTTAACTCTCCCAGGCTGAATGATGAAAGAAAACCCCAAGCACAGGGGCTAATGTGCCTTCCGTCCACAGTCCACAGCCCCTGCCCACCCCCCCAACAATAAAGATTAGCCAGCACCAAGCCAGAGTACTCACCATTAATTACCTCTGCCTAGGAGATCTTGATTTCAGTTCTGTACTTTTGGGTTTTGCTAAGATCCATTCATTCGGTGAGGATAGCTCTTTGTTTATGGATAGCTGTTGAGGGTACAAAGCTGGGTAAAACGGCTGCAGCAGTGCAAGAGAAGGCTATTTAAATAAAGAACTAGAGTGCAAAGACAAGAGCTGGAACACAGGCATCAACGATTTGATAGTAACAGACTTGAAGAGGCAAGAAGGCTTCCCGCAGTGACATCTGAGCCGACCTTGAAGGATAAGAGGGAGCTTACTGGGCCGACTGGAAGCGGGTAGGAGCGCAGCCCTCCCCGTGGGAACAGCAAGTGAAGGGCACAGAATCAGGAAAGATAAAAGCACTGAGGAGAACGGTAAGTACCTCGTGTGCCTGGAACACAGGGCGGGAGCGGAGGAGAGGGACAAGGGAGGCAGCAGCCAAGTCATGAGTGATCGGTATGCTAAGCTCTGATGCTTTAACTCTATCCTGCAGGTGATGGAAAATATTAATTTTGCACTTCTGGAGGATTATTTTGGCAGTCATGGGAGAACAAGTGACACAGTGAAAGGAAACCGGTTAAGATGATGCTCTGGTGATCTAAACTAAGAGGCAACAAAGATGCAAATGAAGGGATGGGAGTCGATAAATATTTAGGAGGTAAAATGGACAGGATTTGATCACGAATCATATTGTGGGAGTTATGGAGAACAAATTTCCCAGGTTCCTGGCAGTCAAAGGTCAGACAGTGTGGTGCCAATAACATAGACCGGGATTTCCAGAAAGCGTAGGAAACAGGGATGAAAGAAGCCCAAGCTTCTACTTATGCGTTTGGACTGAAGGGACGGTGTACGGCCAGGTGGGAAATCAGGATGGTTGGAGAGGTGTGTCTGAACAACAGGGTTTGGGTTTCCATGCTAAGATGTGGAACTAGTTGGTCCATCAGTGTTATTGGAAGCTGTGGAAGTAGATGAAACCCCAGGCAGAAGAGAGTAAGAAAAATGGTCCTGATAAAGCCCCAGGCAGACAGAAAGGAAGCCATAAGGGAGGCCGGAAGGATCAGCTAAGTGAAAGACAACAAACCATGAACGTATCGCCAGAAGAGAAGAGTAGGGCTCTTTGGAGTGGACAACAGGGCCAAGGGCGCATTGTTTCAGGCACCAGTGAAGTTTTTAAATTGTTGTGAAAAGATTGCTGGTAACCTCAAGGAGCGAGTTCAGTGCACAGCGGTAGAAAAAGCCAACTGGCTAAGGAATACTGGAGAGGGGAGGGTAAGAGCTAAGGGTAGATCATCTCAAGTTTAGTGATGCAGAAACGGCTAGAGGGTAGGGAAGGAATAACTACAGGAAGTAGAAGGTTGCGAGGAGATGTTTTGGTAGTTCTGTTTGCTGCAGGCTTTCGGTGGGACAGACCAAGTAGGGAGAGGTGCAAGACACAAAGCAGGAAAAGGAAAATGGATGGCAGGTAGTTCAAAAGAGGTAGAAGAAAAAGGATCAAAACCACAAAAGAAGTGGCGCCCGGCTGGCTCAGTTGGTATAGCACATGATTCTCAATCTTGGGGTCAGGAGTTTGAGCCCCAGGCTAGGGGCAGAGGTCACTTTAAAAAGTGCACACGTGCGGGCACACACCCACAGAAGAGATCCATCTTGGAGAGCAAGAGGGACACCCCCACTTCAGAGACCACAGGGAAGGTAACTGGAAACACACGGGCCAAGAGAGGAAGTGGCTTGAGGAGGTTAGAGAGATAGGAATACATCTAAAGCCCTGTTCTCCCTCCCAAATAGCTCTGTTACCTTCTCTTTGGAGTTTTTTTGTTTTTTTTTTGTTGTTGTTGTTTTATAAGTAGACTCCATGCCCAGCGTGGAGCCCTATGTGGGGGCTTGAAACTCATGACCCTGAGATCAAGACCTGAGCTGAGTTCAAGAGTCAGATACTTAACCGAATGAGCCATCCATGATACCTCTGAAGAATTTAAAGAAAGAAAAGAAAAACTGAGGAGAAAGGGAAAATTTTGGAGAAAATATGGTCAATCCCCTAGAATATATTCAATGAGAATTCATGTTCTAGGATTCAAAACAGGTTAAACTGAACTATTTTCAACATGAAGTTATTGGTGTTTTAAAAACTTCTTTTGGGATTCCCTGAATAATCTTCTAACATATTAACTTGATCTGTAAATTAAAATCTAGTAAACTACCCATGAGAAACAATCAAATAAGTGCCATCTTCAACTCAGTTTAGCAGCAGAAAAGAAGTTAAATAACTCGCTGAAATCACAAGGTTTGGAGAGGGCTGTTTTACTTGGGGTGTGTGCCAAGGATTTGGCTAAATGTATTTTACAAGATACAAAAACTATAACTGTAATTCCTATTCTCACACTGTGAAGCCTGTGTCTCCATAAAATGCCAGTTTAAAAGACAAGACAATAAAGACCACCGTCACCACCAGAACCCCATAAGAATATGTGAAAGGTTATAAAACAAAACTCCTTTTATAGGGTTGAATCCTTTCCAGGGTGGGCCTTTAAGACGTTCTGACAGTGCACACAAATACTATCTCTGGAACAAAACCAAAAAGGCACAGCTGCAAGACATCTTCCACTGAAGTTGTAATGGACTCAATAGCAGTCCTTCCTTTGAGTAAGAGAGTCTATAAAAGCCAGAAGCAGGGCTATTTTCCTCTACCAACTGCTTCGTGGAACTACTTTCTCCTGATCCAAACCGTAGCTTTATTAAAAACCTAAAATGGACAGCATGGACAGTATAACTTCACAATAGATTTGTAAAAGAAAATAAAAATAAAACCTGAAAATAGCAACTACTCCATGGTTTTCATTAGGAAAAATCCCCAAGTGAACCAAAACTATCCTAAGAATACATGGAGATACATATTTTTTAAATTACAGTCCATCACCCTCACAAACAGGAAATTTGGATGGATTAGCCGGATTTTTCCCCCCAACCCTTTAAGAAGTTAGTGACCAAAAACATTAAGATGATGACTATCAGTATTCTCAATGCTGATGTATTTTGAACTTATGGTATCTGGATATTTACGACAGCTAAGAATGAAAAAGTCAAGGGCTTTTGGAAATTAGGAATAACCTACAACAATTCAGGTAAGCAAATCAATGGTGTATTTGTCATGCTTTCCCTGCTCTAGTTTTGACTGTTTCTATAGCAACACCAACAAATACTCTTATACAAATACTTCTGCAGCCAAGATAAAAACCAATAACCATTTCTCTACTTCATTTCTATTATGGTTTCCAACAAAAAATATCAGTCTTCCGGGGCATCTGGGGGTGGCTCAGTCTGTTAAGTGTCCAATTCCTGATCCCAGCTCAGGTCTTGATCTCAGGGTTGTGAGTTCAAGCCCCACGTAAGGCTCCACACTGGGAATGGAGCCTACTTAAAAAAAAAAAAAAAAAAAAAAAAACAAAGAGCCTTCCTAAATTTCATCGCAGAAATTTGAAAAACAAAGGCTTAAATATATCAGTTGCAGTTAACCACAACCGTAGGTCCTGCAGATAAGCTCAGTCTTCAGTCTTCACACGGGGAAGTTAATGACAAAGAAGGTATAATTCTGTTACTTCTTTGACAATAACTCATTTTGCACAACAAAAAGAGACAAAAGAGCAAAAGAAAATAATTACTAACAAATGCCTTACTTGGAAAATTATCTAAATTCTAGAGAAATAGAACACTGGAAACTTTGTGCCAAAATGTAAAGCAGAGAATTCAATATTCCGACGCCAGGAGATAAGCGAATTTCTCTGCACAAGTTTCAGACATGCTTTCAAAATCTTTTGTTTGTGCTATTGTTTTGAAGTAAACAAAATATTTTACTAATAGCAATAGGTCTGCCTATTGTGTGAGCACTCTGCAGGATGTTTACAAATGCCCTTATTTAAGCCTCAAACATCTCTGCACAGCAAGTGTTACCAAGTTCATTTTATATGGGAATAAAATTGAGGCTCAGAGAAAGGAAACAACTTCCCTTAATAAGAATGGGATACAAAAGAGTATAGCAAGTAACTGTCAGTCCTACAGTTAGCCAACCTGAATTTGAATTCTGACTTAACCCCCTCACTATGTAGGAGATAGATAGCTGAGATTTGAATCTCATTCTATTTTATTTGAAATACATCCTTGACATTACACCATGACGCTTAAGCAGCCTCCCAGTTATAGGTAACCAAACGCCAAATTCAGCCTTTCCCATAAAGTCTCAATTGCTTCTACTCTAACCCATACATTTTCTCAAAAATATCTTTTAGAGATACATAAGGAAAACTGCAAAAACATAACCGAAATTCTGGATCTTTCTATTTTCCAAACAAGTACATATACGTCAACAGGTACTTACCTGGCACAGAAGGTTAATAGCTAGATATACCACATCATACCTTCTTTAAAGGCTGGAGAGCCTTTTGGGAAGACCAGAGCAGTGGAAATAAAAAGCCACCCCTATAAACTTGTGAGTTAACTGTAAATGCATTAAAAAAAAAAAAAAAAGTATGTGTCCACAGGTAGTACAAACACATACATACACCAGATTTCCCAGAACAGTTCTGATTTCAAATATTCTATCCCACTGAATAGAATAGGTTTGGGACTAATGAGTAACTGCAGGCTAGAGCGGTAAAACAGAAGAAACTTGAACAAAATTTTGCAAAAAATGGTGGATTCTCATTGATAGGAAAGGAGGACAGCAAGACAAGTGGAAAAAGTCCTCAGGGTGAAGTAGCAAGATGCACAAGACATTCTGGCAGATCTGGGGGGAGCAGGAATGGTTAAGTAGACCAGTGGGTTCACCGTTATCACTGAATCAGTCACATACAAAGGTAAGCTAGAGGCGATGCTGCAGTAGGATATTTGGAAAGATTGTTCAGGGCTTTGAAGTCCAGAATAAGGACTCTAAGCTAAAGAAGACAGGTTAGCCCTCCTAAAGTTGGTTGGAGGTTTTGTTTTGTTTGATTTTAGTAACAGCTTTATTGAGCTACCACACAAGTCACCCACTTTTTAAGTGTACAGTCAGTGATTCTTAGTATAGCCAGTTGTGCAACCATCACCACAATCTCAGATCATTTTCATGAAAATGAAAATGTCAACACAAAAAGAAACCCCAAACTTCCTAACTCATTCTATAAGGCCTAATAAAAAAGCCATCCCACAAAAAAAAGGAAACTACAGGCCAATATCCCTAATGAATATAGAAGCAAAAGTCCTCCACAAAACACTGGTAAACCAAATTCAGCAAGATATTAAAAGGAACTTACACCAAGACTAAGTGGAAATTATTCCAGGAATACAAAGGTGATTCCACACACAAAATTCAATCAATAATCATGTTCATGAAAGGAAAATACAAGATTATCTCAAAAGACAGAAAAAGCATTTGACAAAAATCCAACATCCTTTCATGATAAAACATTCAACAATCTAGGAATAAAAGGGAACTTCCTCAATGTGATAAAGGGCATCTACAAAAATGCACCTCACACTTAATGGTAAAAGACTGATAGCTTTTCTCCCTAAGATCAGGAACAAGAAAGATGTCACCTCTCACCACCTCTATTCAACATTGTACTTAAAGCCAGTGCAATTAGGCAAGAAAAGTAAATAAAAAGCATCCAAATAGGATAAAGAAAAAGTAAATGATCTCAATTTGCAGATGGCATGATTGTTAGATTAAAAATCTTAAAAAAAAAAAAGATAGATCAATATACACATTCCGTTGTATTCCTACACATAAACAATCCAAAAAATAATCCTATTTAGCATCAAAAAGAATACAAAGGAGTAAATTTAACCAAGGAAGTACACTGAAGTATACTGAAAAATATAAAACATTGTTCCTAAAGAAATCAAAGACAACATAAATAAATCCATGTTCATTCATTCAAAGACTAAATAGTGTTAAGATGGCTATAATCCCCAAATTGATTGACAGATTCAATGTAATCCTTATTAAAATTCCAACTGCCCTTTTTTTTTTTTCAGAAATGGACAAGCTAATCCTAAAATTCATATGGAATTGCAAGTGACCCCAGATAACTGAACTAATCATGACACAGAAGAACAAAGTGGAAGGATTCACCCTTCCTGACTTCAAAATTTATTACAAAGCTAGAGTAATCAAAACATAGTGGTACCAGCCTAAGAACAGACATACAGATCAGAACAGACTTGAGAGTCCAGAAACAAGCCAATACATCTATAACCAATTGATTTCAACAAAGGTGCCACGTCCATGGGAAGGAACACTCTTTTCAACAAATGGTACTGGGACAACTGGCTATTTCCATACAAAAGAATGACTCGGAACTCCTACGTCACACCATATAAAACAACTCAAAATGGACTGAATACTTAAAATATATAGCTAAAACTATAAAATAATTTGAAGGAAAGGAGTATAAATCTTCATGACTTCAGATTTGTCAACACATTCTTAAACAGAACACCTAAAACACAAGCAACAAAAGAACAAATGAATTAGACTTCACCAAGATTAAGAACATTTGTGAGTCAAAGGACACTATCAAAACAAAAAAATAATCCACAGAATGGGAGAAAGTGCTTGTACCCCACACACCCAATAAGGGTACCCAGTATGCAGAATTTATAAAGCACTCTTACAATGCAACAAAATGAAAAACAATCCAATTTAAAAAGGGGCAAAGGACTTGAATTATATTTCTCCAAAAATGTAAAAATGGCCAATCATCACAGGAAAAGATGCTCAACATCGTTAGTCATTAGAAAATGGAAACAAGACCACAGAGATACCTCTTCAAATCCACTAAGAAGACTACTGGAAAACAAACAAACAAACAAACAAAACAAAACCACAGCCAAGTGCTGGCATGGATTTGGAGGAATCAGAACCCTCAGACGTGGCTGCTACGAGGAACTTAAAATAGAACAGCAGGTTCAGAAGGTGATGCGAGGAAAGGGGAATGGGGAGTAACTGCTTAGGGCATACGGGGTTTCTTCTGAGGAGACGAAATCATTCTGAGATGATAAGGACATTATAGAACATTTTGAATATAATAAAAACCACTGAACTGCGTATTTTAAAATGGTGCCCTTTAGGTTGAGTGAATTTTATTATATTAAAAAAAAAAAAAAAGACCTCAAACCCTTTAGCTATGATTCCCTAAAACCCTCAGCCCTAGACAACCACTAATCTACTTTCCGTCGCTATAAATTTCACTATTCTGGACATTTTACATAAAAGGAATCCTGCCATATAAGGCCTTTAGTGTCTGGTTTTTTACTTGGCTTAATATTTTCAAGGTTCATTCACGTTGTAGCACGTATCGGTACTTCATTCCTTCACAGGCCCAAGTCATATTACATTTTATGGCTCTGCCACATTTTGTTTATCCATTCATCAGCTGATGGGCATTTGTGTTGCTGCTACCTTCTGGCTATTATAGATAATGCTGCTGTGAACATCTGTGCACAACTTTTTGTGTGGACACAGGTTTTCATCTCTCTTGGGCATGTACTTAAAGGGCAGACTAGCCAGACAAATGCAAGTCCTATGTTAAGGTTTTGAGAAACTGCCAAACTGTTTTCCAGAGTGGCTGCAGTATTTGACATTCCCCACCAGCAGTGCACACAGGTTCCAAACCCCTGCACATCCGACTGTGGCAAAGCCTGATGACGACAATTAAATGTTGCTCAAGAAAGAGAAATTTAAGGACCCTGAATTGGAAAGGAGAGATAGTAAAAGCAGGGATGGCCCAAATGGAAGGCTATATAAAAAGCCTCCTGTGGGGGGCACCTGGGTGGCTCAGTCGGTTAAGCGTCTGACTCTTGATTTCCACTCAGGTCATGGGCTCTGGGTACTGACCAATCCAGCCCCGCACTGGGCTCCGCACTCAGCCCAGAGTCTGCGTGTCCCTCTCCCTCTGCTTCTCCCACTGCTCACATGTGCACTCTCTCTCAAATAAAGAAGTAAAATCTTAAAAAAAAAAAAAAAAAAAGGCTCCTGTGGGTAGGAGAAATGGAGGAGATGTTGGTCAACTGGTACAAAGTTTGTCATGAGTAAGTTCTGAGGATCTGATGTATAGCACGATGACTAACGTTAATAAGACCATATTGTATACTTGAAATTTGCTGAGAGTAGATCTCAAGCATTCTCTTCCACCCGCCCCCGCCCACAAAAAAGTCACTGAGGTGACGGATGTTTAATCCTCATTGTGAAAATCCTCTCACAATGTATCTGTATATCAAATCATCATGCTGTACATTTTAAATACATTACAATTTTCTCAATTATACCTCAATAAAGCAGGGGGGAGCCGAATAGGCTGGGGTGCAAGCAGTAATAGTAAAGACGAAGGACCAATATTAAGTTTCGGAGGAAAAAAATCCACAGAAGTTGATACCTAAATAGGTAGCAGATGAAGAAGAGGCATAACTAAAAAATAATACCAAACTTCTGAGCCCAGAAGACTAGGAAAGGCTGCAACATTTCGGATCTTTCAGACACAGAGAGTTTGACGTAATGGAGAAGATTACAGCAATCAAGAAAAGGAGTGATGATTAGGGAATCACCCCAGGACAGGGAAAAAATTACCCTAATTCTAGCCTTTGTTACTATTAACTGTTAACCTTATCTCCAAGAAGGGACTATTCTTGAAAGTCTGGGTAACATAATAGAGAAAAAAAGCATCTTGGAAGCCAGAATTTCCTCAAAAAAATTTTTTAAAAGGACTATTTGACTGGCAGGGCATCAAAAGGGGCTAGAACTAGAAAAAAGTTCTGCATGACAAGAACAGAGTTCAGGTACTATAAAAACTCAACATGGTAGATGGAATCTACCCACTCTGGCAGGTACAGAGTCACCTATGTGTTTTTCGTGAGAAAATATTCAGAAGGAAGCCTCAGTGTCCGTGGAATGCACCACAGGAACACTGGCCACAAACTAGCTCTGCAGGACAAGATAAGTGCTGAGGACGAAGGACAGGAAGCCAGTATCAGATCATTCAGTAATCATTTGTTCATTCAGCAAATACTTACTGTGAGCCTATTAGATGCCAGACAATTGTGAACACAGATGTGATAACTGCCTTTGTGGAGCTTATAACCTGATGGTGGAGAAAGGCAAAGAGTCAGCTGGGGAGAAGGGAGGTTATTCAGTAGAGAGGAGGAAGCCCAGTAGAAGAACGAACCACAGAAGAATGGTTACCCAAAGGAGATTATATCTACACTGAGACCCAAGAGTAGAATATGAGTGGCAACATGTACATAAGTCTGGAGAGGAGAGAAACTGGACAGATGAGCCGGGAAACCTGAGTAGTACGCTGAACTCTAGAACAGCAAGAACCTTATAAAGTAAAAGCTACATTAAAAAGGTTGGGCGGGGCACCCGGGTGGCTCAGCAGGTTAAGTGCTGGACTCTCCGTCTGGGTTCAGGTCATGATCTCTCAGTCAGATATCCACTCCCACATCACGCTCTGAGCTCAGCGTGGAGTCTACTTTAGATTCTCCCTCCCTCTCCCTCTCTTGCATGCTCTCTCAAATAAATAAAATCTTTAAAAAAAAGGCTTGGGCTTCTTCTGAAAAGCAAAGTGGTATTATAAAAGGATAACATAAAACCTTTATTGTCAGGGTAGTCATTTTAAACAACAGATTAAATAAAAACTAGAAAAAGCAGGAAAACCAGACAGATCATGTCATACTCATCCAGACAAGACATGGTAACTATATTGTTTTTAAATAAAATATTAACTAATGCATAGTCAGTCTCCACTTCCCTCTCTTCCAAAGTGAATGCTGCCATTGTAATTTCAATTTTGAAAGCGACTTGACTGATTTATTATGGAATGGGCTGAGTTACTAAAGAATAGATCCATAAAGAACACAGAAGAGACTCAAGTTAAAAGTGACAGAGTTGGCATTTATTGTTTGGGAAGAGGTTGGTTTGAGTCTGAAGGCTGCTCTATACTGTGATGAGTATCAGAAAAATTTATAAACTGATTAAGAGGATTTGTTTGCTGTTCTTATCACATGTTTTTCAAGAAAGCACAATAAAAATAAAAGGTTTGTCAATTTTTTGTCAAAGTTGAGACTTGCATTTTTTTGGCTACCAAGGTTAAAAATGGACCACGAGAGAGCTGAGCTTTATGCAACTTACCATGTCTGAAAATGGAAGGTGTCAGTGGAATGACGTGGATAAATTAAAGAAATATTCAATTAGGACAATGGTAAGTTCTGGTAACACATGAGAATTAAGGGAGAGAGAAAGAAAACAAAGATAAAGAGCAGTTAATTAGAAAGCAAAGCCATTCACTGAAATAGTTAAAGGAGGAGGTAGTAAAAGTAGTAAAAGGTTTGGAGACAAGTTAATAAATTCAATTTAAATTGAGTAACAGAAAAAAGAGGCATATAGAACAGAATAAGCCATTAGATAAAATGGAATCAGAAAAAAATTATTCAGAGGAAGACAGAAGATCGCTTCTCAGCCTTTTGGCTAAGATCAAGTGCAGAGGAAGACAGAAGAAGAAAAAGGACAGGACAAATAGAAAACAAATAGCAATATGGTCCCCCAAAACACCAATAATTGGATTAAATATAAATGATCTAAACAGACCAATTAAAAGACAAAGATTATCAGATTAAAAAAAGTAAGACCCAATTCTATGCTGTGTATAAGAAATCCACTCTAAATGCTAGGACTAGGAACAAGAGAAATGGTAAGAAGAAGCAAACTGTGATCTACAGAATTATAACAGCAAAGCGAAGAGATGGCCCTAGACCACAGAAATGAGGAGCTCTGTCTACTGCAAGAGTGGGAGAGGGGGGGAGTCTAGGAAAAATCTCATAATATTACAAATAAGTGTGGTCCATATACTATGCTTAGGGTATATAAGTAAATGTCCTGAAGGTACTTACAACCTAATCACACAAATTTTTAATTACTAAATTGTCTGAAGTATGTAATCTGTATGGTTGTAACACTCCTTTCCTACCCTTATTTCCTCTTTCCTCTTCCACCAGGTTAGTAATGTGCACCTCCATGGCTGTGTCCTTTTCCACGCCCACACAAAACACAATGACAGTCAAGAGGTGGGGAGTGAGACCTTAGGAAATCTGTGCGCTGCATCAAGTATCCATTTACAGGGTCTTAACAACTAACCAAGGCTTCTTCACCTCCCCCCCACTGCGTGCCTATTGAATAAATTTAAGCTAAGATACTTTCTAATGTCTGATTCAGGTCTCATAAAATAGAAAGCTCTTGAATATCCATTTTGCCTCCTTTCGTAAATCTAATGCTATAATATTTTTGTTCTCTGACTCTCAAAATGCCTATATTCTTTAAAATAGCAATGCACAATGTTGTTTGAACTTTACCACATATGTACTTCTACCATTTTTTAAACTTTGAAATAAAATTCTCCACGAACATTGTGAGCTGTGCTGACTACGAGGAAAGGTGGGAACAATAAACTGAAGATCCAATATGCTTGGCATGTTATCTTTGTTTTGTCCCTCTGTAGAAAAAGATGGTCTTTGCAAAAGAAAAAGGTAAAAAATATTTTTTCGAGCTCTTATTTTGGGAAGACTGAAAAGTTCACATCCATGGTTGTAATTTGTTTCTCTTGGATCTAAACATACACCCACCCATTGGCTTCAGAAAAGTGCTTGGACAGAAACCTGAGACAGTGATACTTCCTGGAATTTCAATTGAAAGAAAAAAAAGAGAGAGAGAGAGAAAGAAAAGAAAAGAAGAGAAAAAAAGAGAGAAAAGTATCCTTTCCATGAAGGAATAACGAGTATCAAATAATGCAAACATTCTTTTAAATTAATACCAATCCATAAAAACATATTCTTGCACAAAATATGCATTCATTCATTCAACAAATAGTTCTAGAACTACTATTAAGAAGGTGATTTATAAAACCATTCCCCCTCTCACACACTTGATACACAATAAGATTCCATTGAATATTAAGCAAAATGGTTCAGTAAGAAAAATGTATTTACCCACAGTTTTGCAGGGCTATTCGTAGTCCCCCAAGTGTCTCCCTTCTCTTTGCTATGGACTGGCTGCCTCTCCATGTAAACAATTAGAATCTTAGGAGCAAAGAGTGCAGTCTTACACCCAAATTCCCACCGCTTAACACAGCACTTGGCATATAGTAAGGGAGCCAAAGAAACATTTGATGATGAATGAGTAATTGGACCATATTCATTTAGTATGCAGCTACAAACAAAATCCCAGTAACACACCAAAATAGACTCAGTGAAGGAATCACTCCAGATCCTTTCCTCGCTCTTCATCTGAGCTCAGTTGTCCTCTCTCTGTATGTACTTCCAAGGGTGAAATGATCATTTTTGAATTTTTAGTATCAGTTGGTCTTACTGTGAACTTATCAGCAGCTTAGGCTTATTCATCTTTGAATCCCCAGCCTGGGACACAGGAAAAGTGGGCTCTAATCTGTCTCATAATCAAGTGCAACAAATTCCAAAGATACCTCTTTAAATCATATTCCCAAGCTTCAGATTATTATTCTGTAGTAAACACAAAGTACTTAATTGGTAACAACAAGATTTACTATCACAATTAAGTTAAATATTTGATCCTAGTCACCTGTATAATAAATAGTACCCAAAAAGGAAAATTCATAGCACTAGGTTTTACTGTACAGAAATACAAAATGAGGCCTCCTTGGGCAGGCTCCTTTAACGAACAGTAAAAGTCACCAGAATCGATACCCGGGGTAAACAGGTATTCTCCATTAAACCTGACATGTATTATTTCTAAACACAGATATCTGTAATTAGGCCTCTTTCTTAAATAATAACAATTTTTTAAAGTCGTCCAGTGGCCCTGCAGGGAGAATGAAGACCAAACTCCTCGGTATGAGCTCCTGGTTTACCACTTGCTGGCCCCAATCCAGATCTTCAGCTTGTCTTCTGCTTCTGCTCCCCTGACCTCCAGCCATACCAGCCTCCTCAACACGAAATAAATTTTCATGCTTCCGTGTCCTCATTAATGCTGACTCTCCTCTGTCTAGACTGTCTACTTCCCGTGTCTATAGTTGCAAGAAAAAAAAAAATCCAACCCAGGTTTCTAGGTAGGAGGTTAAAAATAAGCAGCTTGTGATCAAACCTAACAACAGCTCTTTTACCGATTTTTAAGCCACAGGATGCACAGAATAAAACGTGGGGTCAGGGGGAGCCCACTCAAGTTATTTGGTAGTTTATGGCGCACGCACACACCCCTGATCACCAATCACAAGGCCATGAAAGAGAAGTCCAGTAGATGGCAAACCAACTCAGCAGGGAGCCTCTCCCATTCCAACAATACCCACCAACAGAGTGACCAGGATACCAGGAATAGTGAAGTCAGACTAAAATGGGCTAAGAGTAATTCAGTCTGTCCTCTGACAAACACATGGTAGAACACCAAGGCAGTCCTCCCAATGGACAGAACCAGGGGCAGGAAGATCTGATCAGGAATCACATCTCAAAGGCAAATTATGCCTAGAGCAGTCACAGCTATAACTTATCCCATCATCTACCCCATGATCCACACAACTGATGACCTACAGAACGTCATTTATGGCTATTCGATGGGACAGGACAGGGCAAAGCATGGTCCTGGGGGAAACCTGAACAATGGGATTGACCACTGACATACAGGCTGAATGGAAATGGAACCAGAAGCATGAACATCACTGGTAGACCATGTTCTGACACAAAGACATTGCTTATAGATGCAGTAGGTCAACAGGACTTTACATAGTCTGCCCTTGGTGAGGGAAGGACCTTTGCGATTGTACCTATAAAAGTTACACTGAAAGGATACACAGACATTATATATTATACTTAGAGGTATAGAAAGGTGTGTGTACATACATACACATCAGACAAAAGGTGTGATATGCAGCACTCGTAACCATTCGGCACCCGCACTCAACTTTCCCTTTGTCACCATCTCCCTGACCTCTTCCTCCCACCAGAGTCAACCCCAGTCTAGGGATTTTAACTAGTTCTATTCGAACCATCTACGTTCAGCCATAATTTGGCTATCTCCCAACCTCCTCAATTTCTTTGTATCTCCTCTCATTATCCCCTATAATTCCATGTTAACCATACTAGAACATCAGAATTCAATAAATGCTCAATGAACCGACAAAATAGCACAGTTATAAGAAGAAAAATTGTTTTTGCTATATTATCTATAGATCAAAAGTAAATATTCTCCCCATTGAACCCCAGAGTAATGACAACAGGGGAGGATAGTTTTTCTCTTCTGGAGAAGAACGGGTCCCAGTATCCACCAATCCTCTGGGGGGGTTTCCTTCTACTTCCACCCCTAACTCTATAGGAATACCCATATTAAGAAAGAGTTTATTTCTGCCATTGAGTTTATTGTAATAGGATCTGCCCTGTACCAGTTGTATATGTATCTTAAAAAATAAAAACAAAACAAACAGATGGAATGGCATGACACAGGGCTTGGTATCAACATATAAAACAAGTGCAGCTGATGGCTAGACACATACAAACACTGTAATCCCTGTGCACCTCTGCCCCAGATGACAGGAGCTAGACTACAGCAGAATCAGCTCTTGTTGGAAATCAGTGAGCCAGCTGTCCAGAGGAGCCAGGGCTTCTGTGATCAGATCTTTCCTTGTTTCAAAGGCTTCTTAACAGTCCTAATACAGACTTGTTATGCTTTTATGATCCTGGAAAACATCCAAAATGATCAGCCTATCCCTTCTTGACACATGTATCTTCAAGCAATAAATGTACACGCTTCCTACTAATGGAGAACTTCCAAGTGAGTCCATATAAATGAAATGAATGACCTATGGAATCACCTTAACAAAATTAAGTACTACCAGCTTAAGAATTTACAGAGAAATGTTCACCATATTTTGCCAAGGGAGAATAGGCAGGTTTAAAAGGATAATGCTGTTGTTTTAACCCATGTGTACATATTCGCAGATAAAAGACAGGAAATGCTCAGTCCAAATGATAACAGTGGTTGTTCCTAAATGTGGACAACGAGAAATTTTTTGCTTTATTAGTATTTCTTTATATTATCCAGTTTTCTTCACTGAGAATAGGTTACCGTGATTAAGGAAAAAATTTAAATAGATTAAGGTCCATTAAAATGAAAAAACATGAAGTTTCCACTCTTTAGTTCTATATTCCTGCTTTAGCAGTTTTAAAAGCAGTGCAAAATTCCCAGTAAAATTATAATAAACTGGTACCATGCCATGTGGTAGAGATTTACCTAAAACACAGAGGTACATTCATACTCTCCCTCTTTGAGCTTGGCACTGTATACAAGAAATTACTGGACTCTAAGAAGCACACGCTTTCAGACACCGTTACATCAGAGGCCTTTTTTTAAAGTTAGATTTTAACTGGATTTGAAAGAATGAAAGGAATTTCCTGAATTTTATCATGGCAATTTCCCAACAGATTTTTGCCCCCCTTCTTAATACAAGGATTAAAGCCACTTAGCAAATTAGAGCTCATTCTTGCCACTTAAAATGCTATTAAGAACATATAAATTAAGAGATCTTTGAAAAGCAATACACATCAACAAAAGGCTTAGAGCTCCGGCCCAGAATTAGTTGTTTGAACAGTCTCCTATAAAGTCAGTCAAAAAGCATCAAACATCTGAGGGCCTGAGTGCAGGAGGGATTGACTTTCTGACCACACAAGGCTATGGAGAGACAGGGAACACATATCTACATTCGATCAAGAAAGAGCCTTTCTTTGTTTTGTTATCAAATGACAAGTATCACTGTCAAGTTTTCACTACAACTTCATTAAAATACCAAGCCATACACACGCACAATTTAACACAGCACAAGGAGGACAGGGACATATTTTTCAGAACTGCAAAATGGCATCTGCAGAATGTCTCTAAGGAATGACAAAGGCACTTCTTTGGCCCCAACAAAGAGAACAATGTTTCCACTAGGACACTACAGGACTATTGCATTTCAGGACGGGGCGGGGAGGGGGGGCATAAAAATTAACACAAAACAGAACTGAACCAGTAGAATGACAGTCTGTAGGGAAGAATTAAAAGAAAGTATTGAGGATGCAAGTTTCACTCGTAGCACACAAAACTAAGAGTCCTTACTGTTTCAAAAACTGGGCAATTTCAAATATTAAATGTGAGAAGAAAAATTACAACTCCAAAACTGAGAACATAAAATTACTTCTCTCACCAACCAAATCAACTACGATTTTTAGGTTCATACACACTGTGCTTCTATAATTCACGTTGTGCCAAAGGCAGCTTAGAAACAATCCATGCCGGCGTTCTGCTGAACAATCCACACAGATCATTTCATTTCTCATGACCACTCAGAAATGTAGTATCAATGCCTCCGTCTTACAGATAAGGAAAGTGACTCAGTGTCACGCAGATCTGATCAATTCCAACTCTCTCCCTTATTACCTAGGACTTTGACTTTCTTCCCAAGACACTTTTACTTTAAATTGCGAGACTATCAACATCAAATAATAACCACAAGGATTAAAGACAAACAATTGTCCAAGAACTCTCCTAAAATAGATGGAACTAGCAGCTTAATAAATTGGGGGTGGGGGATATCGGGATAGACCCACTTTTAATCAACCAAGTAACATTTTCAAAACACTATTAAGAGAAGGGCTTAAGAAACATCTTCAGGGGGGAAAAGAAAAAAAAAAAAAACCCACCAGAATGCCAAGGACCAGGATTAATTACAAAAAGCGAGTATCTGAACATACTGGATGAAAAAAGATCATAATCAGGACCCTACGCTGATTGTTCCTCTTTTACTTGAAGTGTATGTACTTTATCTGCAGGAGATAGTATCCTAGACAACAATTTGAGGACTTTTATATTGTGGAAAAACAGTTTTAATGGTAAACAGCGGACTCTGATTAAAATAAGCAGAACCAGTAAATATGTTACCAACGGGGACATTTTTCTCATAACAATTCATTTTTCATCAATCGTTAGCCCTACTTTGAATCTCTACCCAACTAATCTTCCTCAACTCCGGTTCTGATCACACCATTCATCTGTTTGGACAACCTCAGTATCTACAGAAAGAAAACCCGAATTCTTTCACGTGAAACGTAGAGTCCTCCAGGCTCTGGCTAGCGCCCTGCTCAGGTCCATGAGGAATTCTACTGTTGAGGGAAATCTACTCCAATCTGCAGGCTCACACTGCTGGCCTCTTCTCAAAAGTCAGTGGGCTGCAGCCCGCCTGTCATCTCCCCTACCACGGGGCCAGTCCAGCTCCCATGCTAGGAACTTGCCAAAGGCCACCCCACCACTCCCAGCTCAATGCCTCTCCTCGCTCCCCCTCTTCCCTCAGCACTTCTCCACAGGCCAGGCCCTATGCCCACAGCTCACCTACCGAATACATCTGTTACCCCTCTCTGTACCCTTCACAGCAAAAACACACCCCTATGCACAAAGTTACACTTAGTATGTTTGCGTAGAAAGAAATGAGGTTGTAAGAAAATACTTTTAAGAAATTCAAGCACCTATTTTTTCAAACAATTCCAGGTATCATAAGCTTGTTTTTCTATTATCCAACATAATCACCTTAATGATTCAATAAAGAAGGCCTAATATTAAACAACACTCTAATGGAATATTATTTTGGCACATTTATGAGAAATCTCAGACCATCTTTTAAGATTCGTGTTAGTAAAGCGTGAGGAGTGGGGGATTTACCACCTTCAGTCTGCATGATTGGTTGTCATGGATTAAGACTGGCCTAAAGGGCCATTATCTTCAAAAAGGGTATTAAATTCTAAGAAAAAAATAAATAAAAGTGGTTTCAAGTAAGTCCTATGACAATATATTTTGGAACATGCAGTTCTCCTGAACCATATAATTTTAGATATGGGAGGGACTGAAAAAATTAAGCCAATTCTTTACATCACAGATACTAGAGAATCTAAGAAATTTTAAATGGAGCGAAATGACTGAAGGATCCTTTTAGAATGTCCTGAGCAGAGGCAGAAACCTAACCTCTTGGCGAAGGATATCTGCCATGTAGTTCTCATTTGCATTAATCTGTTAAATCAACCAGGTGATGAGCTCATTTCTGAACGAATTTGCCCCTCAGCACTTTCTAAAAAGCATATTTTTCCCCAAACACACTTTCCTCTTGATATCCTCTCCCAATGCACCTCACACTGCTGAGCTCCCAACTCCCTACAGGTGTAAAAACAGTATGAAACTGTCGAGTAGTTAAAAAAACAACAGCCATGGGCATTACTATAATCTCTCCTTCGTGCACAGCATTTATCTGATGAAAGCACGGAGGATCTTCCTTTCACCGCTCCAGTTGGTACAGAAATCACAGCAGAAAGCGGGGACGAGGAATGGCTGGAAAAGAGAAGGGGCACCTGTCCAGAAAAGCAGCAGCTGTGGCAATCAGAACTGAGACCTCAGACAAGAAATTCACTACTTTATGCTTCTGGAACACACACACAAAATTGTGTAACGGTTACACAGAACTTTTAGAATATAGCTGTATAAATACAATGGAAGCTTGTCTTCCAGGAAAGCGGCCAACCCAAATACCTACCGCACACCCAAACGTGGACCAGATCTGCGCTGGTTCCTCACTGGTCATCACTCTGTACTTACTTCTGCCTGACAGCACCCTGAGCAGACAGAATTCACGGATATTCGTTCCCTTCTAGGAGAATGGCATTGTAAATAACACAAATACCTCTCATGCGGTCAAAAGAGAGCATCCAAACAAAAGCACCAACTCACATTTACCGGTAATGCTTTCACTGGGTAATCACAGAGCTCTTCAGAACTCACACCTGCAGCCCAGGTCTGCAATCAGCGCTAGCACCTTGCTCATTGGCACCGCAGAATCCAAGGACACCTGGATTAGGATAAACGCCTTAAGTCGCAGTGCTGACACAATTCAGTTCCTAACGCTTATGTCAGAGGGGGCCCAGCCCGGGGCAGGCAATAATACGACGAGTACTAGAACCCAACAGTAAACATAAGTCTCTTCTAAGTCTCTTCGGGAAGGAGAATTCCTTTTCCAATCATAAAATTCCCAGGTTATTTTACTCCTTTTGCGGAACCAAACAGGTGGAAGATAATTCCAAAAGGCCTAGAGGGTATGAGGAGCCATCATTACTTAAATTAAAAAAAAAAAAAAAAAAAGACTCCAAGAGAAATAAGCTCACACTCAAGCAACACATGAAACTGCACAAGCACATTGCAACTACACATTTAAGGGACAAGAGCAGACATCAGCGCACGCGCACACTCATCGCACACGGGGTCCTTGGTCCATAAGGTGGTGTGGCTGCTTTCCAGTGCAGCTCCTGAAATGGGTCTCCTTTTGCATCACATCTTCTCTGTCCTGACACTTTCTATAGTGAACAAGTCAGGAGACAAGTCGTTGATCAAAAAGGAGATTCTTTATATTATACCAAATTAAACTTTTTGGTACACTAGAGAATAAATTAAGTACAGTATCATAAATGCAGAGCACCGTCAGGAAAGAATTTTTTTTTTTTTAATTCTGTGTCTTCCTACTTTAGCTGTTCAGGCTATGTCCATCCTATTTCTCTAGCACTTAAACTGTCATCTCTAGTCAAGTACCCCACCCACCCCAATCATTTGAAAAACTTCTGGAAAAGCACCAAAAGTATAATCAGTTTTGCCAAATGACATTCAGATTCTGTCCCCACCCTAATATTTGGCTATTTATCCTTATTTCTCGATCTCTTTCCATTCTTTCTTCTGTCCTCGTGCCCTCACCTACAAATATATCCTAGTAATTATTCCCTTTCTTCCCCACTCCCTATTTCTCAGACTTTCTACACTAAATTTCTTCATGCCTTTCATTCTGCCTTTGATTCTTCCCTCAAGATGCAGAAAGCCAAGATGTACAAAATTATTAAGTCTTCAAGATGCAGAATCTGCTGGAGACTTCCCGTGGAGGAGTTTTTCCAAGAAAAACAACAACAGAGGATTCTCCATCACCTGTTTTTTTTAGACATCCCTCCAAGTTCACTAAAGTCACTTTAGCTGTTTTGGTTTGTTCTAGATCGACCAAGGTCAAACAGAGGTGAGGGTGAGTCTGATAGCAAATCATGCTAGACTTGTTTCTTCTGTAGAGATATTCCGGCAATCGATGGTGCCAGCATGACTAATAGTTCACAGAGGTAAAAGAAGAGGCCACGTGCCCGACTTTGCCCTAAATGTGCTCGGCACCTTTTTAACAAGTCTGAGTAGTAACAGTGCAAACCTAGCAGGTGCTCTGCTAGAACTGTGAAGACACAGCAAAAAAGGAGGGCAAAGAGAGAGGCAGGGAGGAAGGGGAACGACAGGACAACCTCCCCATCCTTGAGGAGCTGATAAACTAGACGCTCACACTCACAACCCCAGGAAAAGTTACCATTCATCAAACACTCGAATGTCAAGACAAACAGAAGAAAAGCCGTAAGACAGAGGGAGCAACTGCCAACGGAATGATGCCGCTGAGAATTCCTATGGGAATTCAGCAGAAGAAAGCAAATCTATTCCAGAGTAGAAGAAATTAATTAATTGTTTGGCAAAGCCACTAAAAAGTTTTAAGAGACTTACTGGTTTTAACATGGAGGAAATGAAAAAGCTTCGAATACACGGATGCTTATTCTAAATGTAAAGCCTACATTTTTAACCTCCACTCCTCTCAGGTTCACCTCAAATAACCCTAAAATAGCAGCAATTCAGCCATATCATAATGGTTTTCAAACTTCTCCAAAGTACCGGGGGCAAATTAGCTACACAGGTGTGTTTGGGTAGTTTCAAGGTTTCACTTTTTTCATATTCAGAGTTAAAGTTAGATGGATTTAATGATCTAGGGCAATGATCTCTAACGTATCCTAGAGGATAATACCTCACAAATTCTCCCCGGTAAATAAAGTGACATAGGCAGCCGGGTACAGTGAGAAGTAAATGGGAAAGGGTGGAACCAGTTCCGATTCCAGCACTGAGAGAAACAACTTTGAGCAAGTCACTTAACTTCACTTTTCTAAATTTCCTCATCTAGAAAATGGAGGAAAGAGGAGTTCTCTCTTAAAGTGCCTTACAGTTCTAAAATTCTACGTTAAAAAAAAAAACTACTTGGCATGGCAAACTGCACACAAAATGAAGCTTGGATGAAAACAGAAATCAAATCCAAATATACAGTTTGAGCCCTGAAGTCTTTATTATATAAGCTAGGAGGAGGGTACAAGGATAAACACAATACTAAGTGATTATGGCTACAAGTGAGAATCAAGCTTTTATTATTTATGGTTCTCTGTATTCCAAATTTTATTCAACAAACATGTAAGTTTATCATTAAAAAGATCCAATCCCTTGAATCCAAGCTTAACGTTTGGAATCCGAGCTCCTCAGCCTCTATGAAATATGCCAGAAATCAGAGTTCTCTTAGAAACATTATAATCCAGTCCTCAATGAGGGGGGCAGCAGAGGGGTGTAAACGCTCAACTTTGTTCTTCCACAGCTATTTTTCTCATCTAGTCTGAATCCCCTCCTCTGTCCCCACCCTTCCCCTTAAAAATCTCTTGGGAGTGATTGAACGCAAGTAACCTAAAACTGGAATTTCTGGGACTGTCTGCTTCTCAGAAAGCACTGTATTCTCATCTTGCTACCTCTATAGACACACACACAGAACTGAATTTCATACTTATTTTCGCAACAAAACCTCACAGGAGTCCCTAAGTATTCTTTGTAAGAAGGAAGGAGCGGGACGCGGCAGGCTGCGTAGGAAAAAAGAATGATGTGGCACCTGTGGAGGTGAGGTCATCACCAGCCACGGCTCTGAAGGGTCTCTAGAAAACAAGGTGTGGCGAGGATCCCCAAGCCCACCTAACCCTACTTCACAAAAACACAGTCCTTCCTGGCCCTAGAAAACCTTACTCACACTTGACAGCTCTTCTTAGGAAGCCCTATACTTGCAACTTTTCAGCTTTAAACATTCTGTAGAGCATGGCATCAAATACTGTCAGGACCATCTTTGGAAAGCTAAACTTAGCTGCTCTAAACTGTATATAGTATCCGGCAGGCCTGAAAAGGACGAACTCTGCACTCCTGTCTATAGGCAGGGTATAGGGACTCCCGACTCACAACAGGCCCGACTGAAAGAAAGAACCACACATACATCCCAACTCCAAATGAAGTGATGACTTGGTTGCAAAAGGGGTGGGCACAGCGGGGAATGAGGCCAGATGTCAAAAGTGAAATCCTGGGGCACCTCGCTGGCTCGGTCAATGGAGCACATGACTCAATCTCAGGGTTGTGAGTTTGAGCCCCACCTTGGGTGTAGAGAGGACTTAAAAGTAAAATCTTTAATAAAAATAAAATAAAATTGAGAGGCAAGCCTCAATCAATCCTCGTTCTATAAAATGAGGCTAGGAAAACATAATGCATGGCTATTCATACAGATAGAAATAAAATACTGTTGGCAGAATGATGGTTGTTAACATAAACACTAAGCTAATGTTAGCTATTATTTCTTGCCCCACAGTAACAGTCATTAAACGGAATACTAACTCCTCGAGTTTACTTAAGAGCCAATGAATCTATAATGCACCTGACAGTACTTGAAAATTTAATGGCAAATTTTAACACTTCTAGGAAAATACACAAGGAGTTTTAATTACAACACATTTGCTCCCCAGAAAGAATGGGTGAGAGATGACCCTTTCTGCCACCCTCCATTCACAGTAGAAAACAAGGAAGAATCCCTATCCTGCCTCTCTTCCAGCGAGGGGCCCCACCCAGAGATGGGGTAACTGACACGAGCTTGGGGTAAGAACTCAGGGCGACAGGGGGTAAAGTGCTATAGGAACCTGGACCTCCACCCAATCTCCTAACTCCCCAACCCACCACGGACTGGTCACCTTTCCCTCCCATTTTAAGAGCCACAGAATGTAGCCTCGTGCTTCCTTCCCACTGCCAACGCCTGACCAAGATGATCCAATATAAAGGGAAACTAGACTCTCCGCCTCCCAGGTTCAGTCCAGAAAGCAACACAGACCTCTCACAACTTACTACCAGGATTTTACTACTCCTAACAATGGGGAGGTGGCCGAGGAAAATCTAAATATGTGTGTGTGTTCACGTCTGTTCTAAAGCCAAAGCCAAAATCTCACTCAGATGCTAATGCTAATATTTCTTCATGTTTAAAAAATCATGAACACAGCAGGAGGAAGACACTAGAACTTAAATCTTGCAAATCGCAAGACCGCGTCTACTTGATTTTTTTATAAAGAGGATTTTTTATAAAATCCTCTAAAAATTGATTTTCAACTATCTATTACCTACTATGCGTTCTACAGTCGACCCATCACTGGGAAAAACGCAGAAAGCTCTCTCCCTGGGACCCAAAGCACACCAAACGCCTCCTCTCCTCACTGCCTCGTTTTTAAAAGATCTTAGCAATGACCCAGACTCTGGTACTTCCCTAACTGAAGTCTGACAGTGAAGCTGCGGAGACCCAGTGTTGAGCCAGAGCTCACCCCGTATCTGAGCCACACTTCTCTCCACCCCCCACAATGTTTCAAGTTACTAGGGAAGATGGGAGCTGAATCCCAAACCTTCACATGTATAAAGCATTCCAAATCGAAATCACTTTTATTACCATACTCCTACTCCTTTTTATAAGGCACAGTGTCTGTGTGTGTATGTGTGTGTGTATGCGTGTGTGTCTGTGTCTGTGTGTATGTATGTGTGCGCGCGCAATTCCCAATGATCCCGCCCTCCTCACCATCTTAGTTACACATTCCCACAGTCATAGCCCAAGCACTGGCTTTCAAACTTTTCCAAATGTGACCCAGAGTAAAATATTTTCCTTCCCTCCAACCCAGTTTGCAAATACAATGTAAACACACCCAGTTTTAATGGAAACAAAGTTTTCAAAGAACTATGTGCTAAATCCAGCCCCCACCCCTGGGTTCAGTGAGCCTTCTGCCAGTGGATTTCCTCAGCCAGAAAAAAAGGACACCTCTTTCCTGCCACTGCCCCTCTTCTTCCCTCTCCCAAAGGGGACGATTTGTGCAGGGGCAGTATTATGGCCCGTGAGGCTGATCCGAAACATGATTACTGCTAATTGAAAACCTTTCCCAAAGAGGGAACCTTTTTTTTTAATTCATGTAAAAACTCTGCATAGGCTAGATAAGACCCTGACTCTCATGTTGTTTATTCTTTTTCATATTCTAAATGCCCGTCCTAGCCATCTAAAAGGATTTCTTGAAAAATCCTGCCCTAGATCTATAATCCTACTATTATCTTAATTTCCTGCATCTCGACCTTTGATTATCTTCCATCTTTCTAGCTCAATCCCTCTTGAACCCCAACTCCAGCAATTCTTTGTTGCCCTCCTTCAGCACCTTGCATCCCACGGGCCACCATGATAGCCTTAACCCCCTGCTCTTCTATCCTCCAGCCTGTTCCACCTAACTCGGGCCTTACTTGCACCCATTCAGCAAAAACAAAAGTAGCTCTGGTGATTTTTCTCAAATTCACAGCCACAGACTTTAACCGGACTCCGATATTTCCAGAAATCCTAGGACAGTTCCCTCATCAACCCACCCTACACTTCCACTCTCCTGGACACAGATTTCACACCTGGGCAAAAAGCTAAAAAAAAAAAACAAAAAACAAAACAAAACAAAAAAACTGTAGACCGAAAACATAGGACACTGGAAACTGGATCTTCCTATGGGATCAGGCACAATCTAGCTACAGCTGTCCTCCAATAAGGAAAACCTGATATTGCTTAATGATCTCAAAGTTATAAATAAAAGTTACTAGATTAAAAACAAAAAGACTTTGCAGTACAAGGCTGACTTCTAATAAGTTTAAGAGCATTTAGCCACTAAAGAATAAAAAAGTGTATTTACTCTCAGAAGTGTTTTCTTTTTTGGAAAACGTTTCCCAATATCCTCTTTAATTCTCTTACCAAAGTAGTCCATGTGCAGCTACGCCCTGCCTCTCTAATCACTGACAGGCATAACAGTGTATTGTCCAAATATAATTTGTTCAACCATGCAAACACCTGTGCGATCAAGCATGTTCAATTTGCAAGGGACAAGTCCAATGGCATGGCCACAGTGATAAGCACAGATGCCCTGCTAGTGGGTCTTTTGCTGAAAGAAAGCTTTTCCCATAATTATCTCTATTTTGAATCAAAATGTCTAATAAATGCTTTCACATAATTCAACAGAAAAACAAGACACACACACTATAGAGTTGCTATTTACTCTAACCCAGGCCACTAATGGTGACATTAATGCACATTAAAAAATCCCAGGGTAAAAGGAAGTTGTGTCTCTTGAATTCAAGGGCCAAGAGAAGGAAAGCTAAGGAAACATAATGTGCCTAAGGAGGCCCTAAGAGGTCAAGGCCAGAATGTAACGTACCAGGTAGGAGCGGTGTTACAGCGAAATCACCGCAGGACCTCAAGAGTCATTTCTATCACTTTAAAATACAGTTCTTTCTGGAGGGAGGGAACACACACGACTCACACAGTTGAGAAATCTAGACCGAAATCACACTGCCAGCAAACAGGCAGACTATATTCCAGCACAGGCAGATAACACAAGCCCTCCGGAGCAAGAAGACAATTAAGCTTGAAGGAACCTCAGGAAGAGGACACGGACACCACTTGGACCTGCCATCCGTAGGTGGCCAAGGCCATGGGCTAGCCTACCAGCCTCAGTCATGCAGAATGAGAAAAAAAAAAAAAAGTGCACAATGGTCCAGCTAATATAACAATCCCTACCTTCGCTTACTTACACTCCTTCCCCATTACACTTTGACTTTCAAACACCTACCATTTCCTCCTTTGATTTTAAGGTTGGTAAATTGTTTGCTTCTCCTCCTCCACCACCATTTAGTCATTCAACATTTAGGGAATAAAGGGTCAGTATGTACCCAGCACTGTGCTAGGACATCATAACCTAGTAAGTGACACATGGAGAAAGCCAATGATGACAAATTCATTGTATAAAATACCTACATAAAGCAAGCTGGTAAGGGGGGCGGGGGAAAGCCTAAGAACAGAGAATGGAGTGAGGTAAAGTGGAGCCATCTCTGAAGGATCAAGGAGCAAAGAAAGGTAGAGATTTCCATGCACTTGCAACAGCATCAAGATACCACTGCAAGTTACTCCTTTCAACTTTTAACATTTAATCACATCACAAAAATAAGGCACAACTCACGAGGTAATAAAATACAAAAGTCAATTTCCCTAATGTGGTAGTTATTCGATAAACATTGAACCTAGAGATTTCTTCTTCTTAAGCTCATCTAAAAATTCCACTTATCCGTTATATTTTAGTGTCCAGTTTACAAAGCTCATCAACACTTGCTCCTGTGGGTGTGTGTGGACCTACCTAGAGCACTCACAACTGCACACTCCGGTACTCAATGTAATTATGAGAGGCACGCTAGGACCTTCATCCCAGTCAAAACTTTGGTGGGTAATCCCTTTTATTCTTTCGCTTCTCTCCCACCCCAAACCAAAGTAGCTCCTGTACCATTGGTAACAGGCAGTCCATTTATCGTGATGAAGATAATGGCAGATAATACTTCAAAGGTGTGTTGCTGCCCTCCTCACCATCAGGATGGGGGCTGAAGGTAGAGTAGGAAGCAGCGGAAAGACACTCCAATGTAAGGTCAACTTGTGTTATATGGCTTAGGGCTGGGTGAGCAGACAGATGGAGAGCCTCTTCCTCCAGCTCTCAAATAGAAAATAAAACTTACCTAGTTACCATGGAGTTGTTTTGCTATGAAAAAAATCTCATGAAGACAGAAACCACTTCTAATTAATTAGATTTCGTCTGTGCCCTATGGTAGCTACGTCAAGGTTTTCAACTTCTGCACGATGGACATTTTGGCCAGGTAATTTTTTTTTTTTTTTAAGATTTTATTTATTTGTCAGAGAGAGAGAGAGCACAAGCAGGCAGAGCGGCAGGCAGAGGGAGAAGCAGACTCCCCGCTGAGCGGGGAGCCCAACTAGGGACTCGATCCCAGGACCCCGGGATCACGACCTGAGCAGAAGCAGATGCTTAACCGAATGAGCCACCCAGGCGTCCCTGGCAATTCTTTGCTGTGAGGTGCTGTACTGTGTATCGTAAGATGTTTAGCGCAAGCCTAGTCTCTCTGCACTAGATGCTAGTAGCACACCCTCAAGTCATGGCAATCACAAACGTCTCCAAACATTACCAAATGTCCCTCAAGGGACAAAAAAACAAAACAAAAACAAAAAACAAAAAACACCCACCCACCCCCTCCCCGGTTGAAAACAACAGCACTAGATTTTGAGCCTCAGGCTCTCTATTAAATATACGATAAAGAAGAAAGTGATATTAACAAACAGGACGAAATATTAAGAAAAGGTTAGGTCTTAACCAGCTATTGTCTGCATCTCAATGAAAAGCTAACAGACATCCCCAATGGAAAAGAAAGATCAAAACGAAGGCCAAAAAAGTAAAGCGAGGTCTGGAACATTTAAGCCATGGTTAGTACAGGTGTGATGGAAGCCGCAATTGGGAAAAAGATTAGTGAAAACATTAAAAACGAACCAAGTCTATCTTCATTCCACAAACCGAAGCCCATTCTACGAGGAAGAAAACCAACCAACCACCACAACTTGTACCAGACTTAAAATTTACCAAATGAATATCTGATATCTGAAACCGTACCTATTTTGAAATAATTAGGAACACACACCAGACTTCAAATCTGACAGGCTCCAACCATTTTCCGGTACATGACAGCCCTGCCTAAGCTACTTCTCTAACGCAGAGAAGTAAACGACGTAACCAGCGCGAGGACATTCGCACGGCGCGTGGTACGCTGTAAGTACTACTTCTACGGCAATTACCAGTAGGTCCGTATACGTATTTTAGACACGTACTTCTCACCCTGCCAAAATGAAGAAAACACTTCCAATAAGTCAACTGGGAAAAAAAAATTCCTGTAAAAATACACACTCTACATGCCAAGATTTACCAAGACTTTTTCAAGGCAGGAGAAAAGTGAATTACCATTCAAGCCCATGGTTACAAAAAAATATATAAATGCTGGGGGTTTTTGTTTGTTTGTTTTTAGGTACCACATTATGCACCACTTGTGCTAACTCCAAGTATATTCCCCAGGTTTTTATCCAAATCAACCAAAATAACACCCCTGTAAGCAGCTGAGTTTAAAACTTCACTCTCTAAAATATCTACAAAGCCTAACAATCAAGTGGGAAAGAAGAGCATTTTCTCACACATACCCGGAGCCAGTCTGAAGTTGCTGTTTTTGCCTCACAGAAGTTGTTTTCTAGCCACAAGCTACTACAAATTGTTCAGACCTTTTGGCAGCAACACAGGAAACTGCCCTTTTCACCCGTTCTCCCACAAAAATGTAGTCAATTTCTAGGCAGGCCCATCTCTCAAGGCTACTTGCTTTATGGAGCCAAATGCACACCATTTTTCATTTAGCAATACGCAAGGGCCCCAAATAGTTTGCATTTTTGTGAAGAAAACTGAACGCAAGTCACCAAAGACCTGTGGGCAAAGCTCTGCATGAAATCAGCTCATAAAGTGTGCTCCACCACACTTTACACCAGCCTCAGAAATTTACAGGGCATTTGGCATTCCAGCTGTTTCTGTTTTATCCAGCTCGTCCAGGAGGCAATAGGCAACACGTGAAGCCATTTCCTGCGCTTAATTGTCCTTGGCTTCCCACCATTCTCAACTTGCCATGTTTCAAATAAGTAGGTAAAAAAAAAAAAAAAAAAAAAAAGGTACATCTGCCTTTCGATTTAAAATAAAATAATAACCTCAAATGTTCCCTTTGAATCTGGGGTTTTTCCACAATCTTAAGGATCACATAAAGGTATTTGAGCAAGCCACACAGATGAAGTGGAAGTTTCTCTCAAATTTTATTCGGGCATACAAATCAATCTCTATTTTTCTCCCTCAAATACGTAAGCGGAGGTGAGGGTAGGAGGTGGTAAGTTACTCAACAACCGGAACACTTCATTTGTAACGGGTAAAGCTGAAATTGCCTTTTGAAAGCAAAATTAAAGAACCTTTTAAAACTAGGATTCCTTTCATCCCATTTGGCTTGAAATTTCACAGACAGGGCATTTATTAAAACAACAACAACAACAAACAACGACAACAAATTAAGAAGACTGACTGGCAAGAAGCATCACCAGTTACCAAATAAAGCTGGACACTACCCTGCCGGGGTGACCAGATGCCAAAAGGCAAGCTGATGAATCAAGCTCGCAATTCACAGACTGAAAAAAAAATCAGCCCAGTATTTTCCAGGGAATGGTTACTGTCTCCAAAAATGACTTGTAACCTCGAACAAGTTCCAGTATGACACAAAGGAACTTCTCCAGAAGGGTACAATATCCGAAACTGTCCAAAAACCACGGAGACCAGAATGATAAGCAAAGGCACCTGGATTCAATTATACACGCCCATTAGTTTGATTTAATAAAAGATAATCCAAAGAATATTTTTTCAGAGTCCAACATTAACAGTAATTTAAAATATGTTCAAGTTCAGAACTCCTTTTCAAAGATACACTGAATTATTGCAGCAAAATAGATCCTATAGATTATACCGAGGGTGGGACCCGGAAGGCAAAGCAAGGAATCCGAATTCAAAATTCAAAGGAAAATCCTTACCTGTCTAGTAGGTAGAAACCTTGCTTGCCTATATCTAAGTACAAGAGGCACACCTTGTTATTTTAGGTCATCTTCCCAATTTAAATAGATTGACGGCACAGAGGACAAGTGCTAATTGCAAACACGCTTTCATTCACTGCTTGTGTTAACTGATAATAAACCAAACCATCTTTCATCTCCACAAGCAAAACAGAATATCAAAGAGCTCTCACAGTATGATTTATCAGCTTGTCAGCATCTTCAAAGGACATGTAATTGTTAATATTTATGAGAAAGTGTATATGGAAGGAGCAGGAAGAAATGGCCTCCCTGACGGAGACTGACTGTGTAGGTATGAGGTAGTGTTGTGTGCTGAACACCAGCATGAAACGGCCGTAAGGCAATCACCAGAGAAACAGAAAAAGCCCTTCCAGAGTTAACTGTCCCCATCTTCACACGACTTACTTTCGAGTAAGTAAACAGCAATAGAAGAACAGCTACCCCAAGGTTATCCAGAGGTCTGGCATGAGAAGACAAAGCACTCAAGTTCAAACACATGGGTTTTCTGGCCCATGTTAGAAAAAAATCAAGCTTGGGAAAATCTACTTCAGATTTGAGCTAAATAGGCAACTAAGGACTCTCTTTACTACTGTTACATGTTCCAATTGCTCACGCATTAGAAAACCCATCTTAAAATATACCTGGACTTTTCTAAACAGCAGAAGAGTTGGAAAATATAGACTTGGGCACTGATTTCTGTCAGTTCTCAGCCGACTCCCACCCCATATTCAATTAGTATTTATTGTGCAGTTACTATATGTTACAAAAAAAAAAAAAAAGTGCAGTGAGACGGATAAGGAGCTCACAAGACACAGATGTATTTGTTACCAAGTGGGTTATGTCTGCATCTGTATTTACACACCATAAATGTGGCCAGGGTGCTTTGTTTGCTCGTTTGTGTGTTTTTGTTTTTGAAGTATTTCTGTGTAGTTTACTTTATAGATGGCAAGGGCACTGAAGGCCCTTCATGGGTCTAGAATGAAAACCTCTACACATATGGCTTCAATCAAGCCAGCAGTCTCTTGAGGATAGGTTCCAGCTCTGAATCGTCTACATCCATGTGCTGGAAAGGGTGAGAAGGGCAGTTCTCTGTGTTGCTGCCAACGGCCTGAACAAATCGCAGTAGCTTGTGCTGGAGAATAACTTCTCTACGAGGAAAACTGATCATTTCCCAGCTGTCTTAGCATACTTGTGTGAGACAATGGGATTCTTCTCTATTTACTCTTATTTTCTGCTACACCTTTTCCAGTGAAATCCTTCCCCGGAATGTTACAATCATGGGTCTTTAAATGATCTGACTAGTGAAAAGAATGTTTGAAAAGAATGCTTATTGAAAGTGTAATGGAAAACCAATTTCAGCACATATCTAACTGTGGAGTATTAGAATCTTTCCTAAAACATAAATTAATTAATTAAACTAAATCCTCCCTAGTCTTCTCTAGCCACAATACAGTACTAATTGTGTCCAGGTATTCAGTTCTAGAAAGTTCCTCATACACACATAGCACCACCAGACTGCTTGTTCACTCTGCACAAGATGAACAAGCTCATAGCCCTTAATAAACCAATCTAGTAATGAAGAGAAAGAGAAAGGGCAGAATATCTTGGGGCGGGGGGAGAATGTGGATAATCATCCAGTGCATACCAAGGTTGAAGAACTGTATTCACTCCACGCCCCCATCCCCCACCCCCAGTCCCTGAAAACCAAAAAAGGCAATAAATCAGTAAGTCATCTACTTGAAAAACAAACAAGACTCACCGTTGGATCACTCCAATTAGACAGCCACTGCAATTCTGTTCAAAATATCACTTGTTCTGCTGCGTAAATGAAGTACACCTACACAATAAATTGTTTGCTGGAAAAAGCTATCAAACTACTATAAAAAGAACTAGAAATCAGAAAGTTAGGCCCAATTATTGCCACTTAATTTGAATAAGAATAAAAATCCTGCATGCGTATTATCTCAGAAAGTAATTAGAATAATTAAATGAAGACATTCATGAGTATTTTTACAAAGTGCTTTAAAAATTTAACATTATAGGGATGCCTGGGTGGCTCAGTCAGTTAAGAGTCTGCCTTCAGCTCAGGTCATGACCCCAGGGTCCTGGGATCAAGTCCCACATCGGGCTCCTTGCTCAGCCGGGAGCCTGCTCCTTGCTCTGCCTGCTGCTCTCCCTGCTTGTGCTCTCTCTCTTCTTCTGACAAATAAGTAAATAAAATCTTAAAAAAAAAAATTAACATTATACCACTTGCTCAAGGAGCAGCTCTGGTTTTAACATCCCCAGTAAATAAGACACTGTCAGGAATAAAACAGGCAATGAACTAACATTGGCTGGATTTAAAAATCAATTTTTAGGCTTCCAGAAAATTCACTGATGAGTAGAAATATTTATTTGCCAAGGGGTGCATCTCTCGGTGGCTGTAGCTGATGACATTGTTTTGCATAGTTTCAATGTTGCTTCCATATTTTAAATAAGTATTATCCCCACATTCATAGTCTTCTGCATTTTTAGTTCAGGATTAAGTTTTTTCAGATTTATCTATGCTCATATATGTAGCTCTATGTAGTTCATACATATAGGTCATTCTTTTTAACTCCTATACAGTACTCCATCATAAAATAAACTTTCTTTTTCCCAGTTGATGGACAGTGTGTTTCCACTACTTTGCTAGTAAGATATCTCAGTGCCCACTGCTTCCATGTCTCCATGCAGAGGGACAGGAGTCTATGGAGTACGTATCTAGTGGAATGCTGGCTAGTGAGGTATGGTCAATTTTACCTGATACTGCCAAAATGTTCTCCAAGATGCCTGTACCAATTCCTATTCTCACCAAAAGTGAATACAAATAATAACTTCTATACATCTTCCTCAACACTTGATATTTTTAGATTCATATGATGATGGTTATGGAAAAGTCTCTTTTAACTTGCACTTCCTAACTATTAATGAAATTCATATGCTTACTGGCCATTTGGGTTTCCTGTTCTGTGAACTGCCTACAATTATCCTCAATTTTTCTATTAGGTTGTCTTTCTTATTGATGTATAGGGGTTGTTCATAAAACCTAGATTTTAATCCTTATAGGAAACGGGCTATTGTCAGTAGTCCTCCCTTAAAAAGCCACCTACAATGGCTAAAATAGACCAAAGTCTTTTTCTCATTTGACTACAAGTATGGGAGTAGGTGATTCATGACTGAAACATCTAGTCAAAAAGATCATCACTGAACTAGCCTTTTATCCTCCTGCCCCGCCATCTTGAACATGTAGCTTCAACTTCTTCATTGCAACAAAGCTGCTGCAGCTCTAAACTTGATACCCATATTCCAGGCAAGAGGGGAAACAGGAAATACAAAGACCAGACCCCATATTCAGAAAGCAAAGCTTTCCCAGAAATTCTTAGTTTACCCCTTATTGCACACAACCTCTGAAGGACATCAAAGGAGACAGCCAGCCATTTTTAAATGGGCACAAAATAGGGTTGTGTTTGTAAAGAAAGGAAGGCAACTAACAATGTCTTTTATCTTCCACCAATCTAAGCCTTTTCTTTCCAATGGAGTATATTTTCGTGTATGGAAGTTTAAGAGTCAAATTTCTCAATCTTTTTATCATTTGTATTATCTGTGTTCCCTACTCATCTTTTCATCTAAAAATTTTGAAGATTGGCTTTATGCCCTTAACTCTATTATGCATCTATAATGAATTTCTGCATATGGTATGAAGTAGGGAATGAAATTTCATTTTTTTGCCCATACGGACAATCAATGGATGTACTGACCCTCCTTCTTCAATAGTTCACCTTTTCCTACTGATTAAGACCACCACCTTTATAACAAGTTTCCTTATTTTGGTTTATATCAAGTTTCTGAGCTTATATTGGTTTATATCAGGTTCACTGGTCTAATTACCTATGCCTGCCACAACATTTTAGTAACTTTGATATGTGTGGTAGGGCAAGTCTTTCCAACTTGTTGTTCTTCAAAATTATTTTGGCTATTCTTGAACACATGCTCATTTACAAATGAATTTTAGGATGAACCTGCTTTGGATTTGGAGTGCATTTTCACTGAAATTATAGATGTGTTTGAGGAAAACTGGTATCTTTACAACATCAAGCATTCACAACAAGGAGCAGCTCTCCATTTATTCAGTCCTTCTTTTAGTCCTTTGGTGTTCCACAAATTATCCACAAAGATTTCACATCTTATTAGATTTGTTCCTAGGAAACAGAATTTCTATACTATTAGGAACTAGAAATAAGATCTTTACATAGCATTTTTAATTGGCTATCCCATGATTCACTTGGGTTTTGCATTCAGAATATTCTATAACTGTGAAAAAATGATTTTCATTCTGCCTTTCCAATACTTAAAGCTCATCTTGTCAAACTGTATTGACAAATTTCAAGAACCATATAAAAATGACAAAAAGTAGTATTTTTTTATCTTGTCCTTAAGAATATGTACTATCATACCGTTATGTATAACACTAGACATTTTGAAAAAACACATAGCATATTAAATAATTATATACATTCCTAATTTAGTTAGCATTTTCATGAATATTAAAATTTCATTAAATTGCTCATCTAGCAATGATAAAATCTAGTAAAGGAATCTGAAATGGTATATTATTCTTACATTCTTTTTTTTATTTTATTTATTTGAGAGAGAGAGCTGTGAGAGAGAGAGAGAGAGATAGAGCACACAAGCTGGGGGGAGGAACAGAGGGAGAAGCAGCCTCCCTGCTGAGCAGGGAGCCCCTCGGGACTCAATCCCAGGACCCCAAGATCATGACCTGAGCCTAAGGCAGACGCTTAACTGACTGAGCCACCCAGTTGCCCCTTACTCCTACATTCTTGAAATGAATTCCATTTGGTTATCATAGACTTTGGGGGGGGGGCAGTTCACTGGGTCCTTACATATATTTATGAATGACATTAGCCTATAATTTTCTTTTCTTTTTGTCCCACTATTCTGATCAGTATCTGTTATCAGGGTTATGTTGGCCTTCAAATTTTAAAAAGAAAGCTTCAATACAGCTTTACATTCTGGAACAGTAAAGGAGTATTCCATGGTAGTGTAAAAACACTTTCCTATAATTAAGGGCCAGTAATTCATATTTTTTCATCTTTCCTATGATTATTAACTTCCAAGATTTTCTATGTCTTTTGAAGGAAAACATTTATATTTTTCTGGGAATGTTTCTATTTTGCTGATTAATTTCTAAGTTATTACCAGAGGTATATCGTTACAATGTTTCCTGGTCTAAGGCTATAAAATTTTTTCTCATTCTTTTTTCCCAGCTAAAATAGCTACAGGTTTATCCTTTATCAAGTTACTTCCCATCCTTCCTCCTCCCCCAACACAAAATTAACACTTAGATACCATTTACATTTTTTTTTTTCTCTTCCAATTTTTGTTCAAGTCATTGACTCCCTCTTCCTTATTTACTGGGGCTTATTCTTGGTTCTCTTTCTAGTGTCATAAATGCAAGGTTCATTTCCATTTTTTTTTTCATTTGACAGTAAGTTAAAGTTATGAATGTCAGGGCACCTGGCTGGCTCTACTCTTGATCCCAGGTTGTGAGTTAGAGCCCCAAAGTGAAGGTAGAGTTTACTTTAAATAAATAAATAAATCAATAAATCAATAAATCAATAAAATAAAATAAAATAAAGCTATGAATGTCTGGTTACATTTCCTGCAGCCTCTCTCAACTTTTGCTATGTAGTGTTCTCCCTGTTACTATGTTCTAAATAATCTCTAATTCTAGCTCCTGTATTCTCCTTGACCCAAAATGGTTTCCTCTCCCTTTCTATTACACACATTCCAAGATGCTACCAACGCTGGGGTTATCCACAACTGAATGAAATGACAGTAAAAAGACCAATGAATTGATTTTCCATACTAAATATCTAGAGTATATTTGGTGAGAGATGCAAATCAACAATTTAGGCTCCAAATCAGAAAGCCCATCACTGATGATTAGAAATCAAAGTTGTGGGGCGCCTGGGTGGCACAGCGGTTAAGCGTCTGCCTTCGGCTCAGGGCATGATCCCGGCGTTATGGGATCGAGCCCCACATCAGGCTCCTCCGCTATGAGCCTGCTTCTTCCTCTCCCACTCCCCCTGCTTGTGTTCCCTCTCTTGCTGGCTGTCTCTATCTCTGTCGAATAAACAAATAAAATCTTAAAAAAAAAAAAAAGAAATCAAAGTTGTTCAGTTGATGGGATTTCCCATGATGATCCAGCACTTCACTCACGGTGCTGCTCCTGCTCTTGGAACGATTTTTAAACTCACTCTTACTCCTCCCTTTCTCATCACTTCACAGGGTTCAGTGAGTGCTGGAATCCTGCCACAATGACTCACCGAAGAATGCAAGTATCATCTCAAGATTGGAGGACTTCCTATGTAATATGCTGGTGGTTCTGGCTATCTGTTAAAAACTACAGCAAATAAGAATTACTAAAAAATACCTAAAAACCCTGCATAGACTCAAAGAACCACATTCCAATACCCTCCTGAGCAAAACCCTGGCCAAAAACACCAAACAGATACAAAATCGAAAAATCAATTAGGAAAGTAAGGAAGGTATATACCCAAATACATGGCAACATTCTTCTCCTAAAAAAGAAAAAACAAGCAAAACCTCAGGAAAGAGGGAATCCTCTTTAAAAAAAAAAAAAAAAAAAAAAGATAATAGTAACAAAATTTCCTGAATACAGCTAATATTTCCTGAATACTTCCTGAGCATTCTGCTAAGAGTTCTTGCATATATTAATTAATTTAATCCTTACAAAAACGCTATGAAATAGGCATTACTCTGGTTCCCATTTCATGGGCGATGAAAACAAGGCACAACGGCTAAACCCGGGCATTCTGGCTCCAGCAGTGAACCTAATGACCCCTCCACATACCACCTAAACACTCCATGCTTTATACTATCTCCTATAGATAGATAATTCTCCATCTGCTCTGTATTCCAGTCTTTGTGGTCTCTCATCAGAGGGAACAGTCTCGTAATTGCTTTGTTTTTTTTTTCAATAAATTACTAACACGCTTGTGTTCAAAGCCTGGCTCAACCAATTAGCTGCCACACAAGTGATGTAATCTCCTTTCCTCCGTTTCCTCAGCTTTAAAGTGAAAATCGCTGATAGCATCGATCTCATAAATTGAGTGTGTGGTTTAAATAAACTGAAATGTTCTAGTTGCATTACAAAACCTGTACATGGCGAGCAATCTGTGTTAGCTGCCATTATAGGAACAGTGTAATCACCATTATCAGCCATTGTTCTTAGTGGGTATTTCCTTCCAGTTATAAATAATATCCTATAGGGGTGCCCAGCTGGCACAGTCAGTTAAGCGACCGCCTCTTGGTTTTAGCTCAAGTCATAATCTCCGGTCATGAGATTGAACCCCCTGTCTGGCTCCATGCTCAGCGGGGGAGTCTGCTTGAGATACTGTCTTCCTCTCCTTCTGTCCCTCCTGCTCGTGCTCTCTCTAAAATAACTAAATAAATATTTTAAAAATAAATAAATAAATAATACCATATGTAAGCCTTTTAAAAATCTGCTAAAAATCCGGTTCTATAAGACCAACCTCTTGTGGATATCACAGATAACTAAATAATCAAATACATCTATGGATAAAATTCTTGTGACATCATCATATCTTATTCGACTCTAGAACATGATTTGCATGGAAAGAGGATTTTTTGTCTGTTTTGTAAATCATTCTATTCCCATTACCTACAACACTGTTTGGCACTGACACGTTATTTGTTGAATAAATGAGTAAAAAAGTGCTTAATCTCAAACAGTTTAGAAGGAAATGAAAAAGGTTACGTCCTAGAAAGCTAGGTTAGATAAAAAGTTTTATACAGGGGCGCCTGGGTGGCTCAGTCGGTTAAGCGCCTGCCTTCGGCTCAGATCATGATCCCAGGGTCCTGGGATCGAGTCCCACATCAGGCTCCCTGCTCAGCGGGGAGCCTGCTTTTCCCTCTCACTCTGCTGCTCCCCCTGCTTGTGCTCTCTCGCTCACTCTCTCTCAAATAAATAAATAAAATCTTTAAAAGTTTTATAAAAAACGTTTCCTAAAATGAAAGAATGACAAAAGCAATCCTTCCCTAGTAATACATGATGTACTGCCATTTTAGTATGCATGTGTAATTACTTAGTAGATCAAACACTTGAAAGAGTTCATTATTTTACCTGCTACCCTAAAAGTTTATTACACAATCACAATGACCCAAAAATCACTTGAAGGATGTAAACAACTTTACTATGTATTTCTTTTCCTATTGTCCCTCTAAAATTAGTTCCATCTAATCTTTAGTGAGCCAAAGTTTTCAGTGGTTACAAATACAAATTTCCCTTTCCTGAAAAGAACTCGATGTCTACGGGAGTATTTAACTTCCCTTTCATATCAAATAAATAAACCTTTTCAAAAACAAATCTTGGAGAAACCTGCCAGTTTATAAGTGGCAGTCAGCCATTATTATTTAACTCCTTCAGGATCTATTTATGGAAGGCTCCCTATGACTCAGGCACCGGGCTAACCTGAGAAAGGAGGAGGAAGGCAGAACACGGCCCACGTTCTCGAAGCACTCGCAGTCCCTGTTGGCGCTAGATGCAAACACGCAGCTGTGAAGCAACACGAACGGTCTACGGCATGGGCAGAATCACAGAGGAAGGAAGGAACTGCTCCGGGCCGGGGGGCAGTGCCAGCAAAACCACTAGGATGACCGCTTTTCCAGTTCAACTTGGAAGGTCAGCAGAAGTTTGACAGATGAGGAAAAGGAAAAACAGGCAGAGGGAGGAACAGATAACACAAGCCCCAGCCACAGAACAATGCGGCATATTCATGGGGAAAATGAGTAATTCGTAATTTGGTATCATTGAAGTGTAGGGCTTATGGTTGAGATTGCTGGGAAATGGGGGCAGAGGGCCCGGGAAGGGGGAGTGTGCGCTCAAAAGGGTCTCACATCCAGGCCAAGGCACTACTAACCCTCCCCTGCTCCAGAGTTCGCATTTCTGTCCCAGGACATGTGACAGACAGTGAATAAGGAGGACCACAAGCCAAGCACTCACAGCAACGATGAGAGCTACTCACCAGCACAGGACAATTTACTGATGCCTGAACAATCAAGTTCCCCAATGAGGAGGAGCGGACTCAGGGGGCCAGGACCATGGCTTATTTATGACCCGAAGGGCTCCTGCCACACTTCTTTTATCTAGCAGACGTCAAGGGCCTACTATGCACTAGAAATCATACTTAGAACTGGATATTCTCAGATCTATACTGTCCCATGCCTTCTAATTTCAGGGCCTCTCCGAGGAAGTGATATTTAAGGTGATACCTGAGGAAGAGGGAAAAGCCAGCCTGTAGGATTCTCTTCTGTTCTTCTACTTACATTCTCTGCTGATGTTTAACAATAACAAACCTCCCCCTTAACACACCTCTATTTGGGGTCAAAGCCATCCTCCTTTTTCTGTTTCCTAATCCGCTTCCTCTATAGTCCTCATTCTCTACGGGTATCTTCCCAAAACTCAGTCCAGTCCATTTCCTTCCCCACTGGAGGCCTCATTCTACTCTGCTTATTTCAAGTTTGTTTTGGTTTTCTTGAGCTATATGCTTTTTACTGCTTGCATATGTTATCTTCTCGAGGGGTAATGCCACGCCGTGGTGAACAGTGTAAGCTCAGCACTCAAACGCCCCAAGTCCCAACTCCACCCTTGGTAAGTATGTGATTTTAGGTGCCCCTCTCAGCCTGCTTCCCCTCCCATATGCCAGGGATAGGTGGATACAATTCCTAACTTGTTTTGAAGATTAAATGAGACAGTGCTTACAAAAGTACTTGGGATAAGACCACAGTGTTACCTATCTTATTATTAATCATTAAACCAACATCCTCAATACCTTAAGGAATTAATTATTACCTTTTAAACACACTTGTTCAAGATCAGACAGCCATTAATCCTAATACAGACTATCTAAATGTACATTTCTGGCCTTAATCAATCACCAAACAGCAAAAATGAAAACACTTGTGCAGTTTAAGCTCTTATCCCAATGGTTATCACAAGACAACACTTCACTAAAGGATAGCAGCTTGTTCATCTTTTTTAAATAAATGGATAATCTCTAGGGACCTTTAATCATTCTTCAGTTTTCATGCCCTATAATGATCAACTCTTCCTGCATCACACCAGCAAAGCATGTAAAGAAACTGTGACGATTTTTCATTATAATAGTTTACAAAGCTATGCATTTAAAACCAGTACTGCCTAGGAGTGCCTGGTGGCGCATGGGTTAAGCGTCTGACTCTTTTTCACCTCAGGTCCTGATCTCAGGGTCCTGATCTCAGGGTCCTGAATCGAGCCCTGAGCCAGGCTCTGCGCTCAGCATGGAGTCTGCTTGAGATTTTCTCTCCCTCTGCCCCTCCTGCTCGTTCTCTCTCCCTCTAATAAATAAATCTTTATTTAAAATAAAAAAAAAGGCAGCACTGCCTTAAGATAGTTCTCCAATTGGACAAACTTCAACTTATTAGGCCCCCACCCCAAAAATCTATTCATTCAACAAAAACATACTGCGTTCCTAAGCTAGGAATTTAAGATTTAACGATGACGAGTTTGATTCCCCCAAAAAATTTAAAAAGAATTCTCTAGAAAGCATTTATTCATTCAAGAGTCTTACAATATTCCAAGGTCAATTCAAGTTTCTGCTGATACCCAATTTTAAACAGTTTATTCAAAACTGCCAGGACTTGAACTATTTTCAAGGAAGGCAGAGCGAAAATTCTACACCATAACTTCTATCATAAGTGCCTAAGCAGAATTCAAAACACTCCCCATATAGTATATTTATTTGGTGACTGCAAAGATAGTTTCAAAAGATCTGGCCAAAAAATGGTAATAGATAACAGAAAACCAGTATTCCAACATGTGTTTATAAATTAGGTATCAGAGTTTAAAAGCTGGCAGTTATAATTCATGAAGTAGATTTGTCCTCCATTACTATTCAACAAAGAGACGATAGCAAATCACCAACTCACACTACCAACAACTCTAGAACACCTGAATTATGGACAACTTCTAAGAATTAATACCTATTTTGAAAGACTATTTCCACAGAGGGAAAAGCAATTACTAGGCCCCTTCAAAAACTATGAGCTAAACAAGTCCTTCATGACACAGGCAAAGCAGTTTTCTGTTCTGTGTGCAGAACCCATTTCCCCTTCTGAGACTGCCTAGTCATGTGCTATTTGTCACTAATAGCCTGGGTCATCTCACAGTGTGACGATTTTGCTCTCCAGAGAATAAAGCAATGAAATAAAAATATTCCATTGTCTGATGCTTGGAACATACTAGACTATACAAAAAGTTGACTCTAATTGGTTTATTATTTTAAAAGGGAAAATGTTAACTAAAAATGTATGATGAAATTTTTTAATTTGATCCAGTACCTTGAACACTAAAACACTATACTAAGTACATGTCTCTCACCGATGCAGCCCTCAGACAACAGAACTTTTTATGTCTCCATAATCAGAAGAAAATGTTATGTAATATCTGAATCATACACCAGATGATCTAAATCATAGACTAAGTTATACCAGTTCCACGGAACATTCTCCGGAGATATTACCTTCTATAGGTAAATACATATTTACACACATATTTTTCTCTTCATTACTCTCGAAACATATTAATCAGGTGACACAATGTTATAAATAAATAATTACTTAAAGCAACATTTCTCACTCTGAAATAATCTTTTTTTTTTTTTAAGATTTTATTTATTTATTTGACAGAGAGAGAGACAGCCAGTGAGAGAGGGAACACAAGCAGGGGGAGCGTAAGAGGGAGAAGCAGGCTCCCGGCAGAGGAGCCTAATGTGGGGCTCGATCCCAGGACCCTGGGATCACAGCCTGAGCCGAAGGCAGACGCTTAACGACTGAGCCACCCAGGCGCCCCCTCACTCTGAAATAATCTGAACTTGTCATACCTTTATTCCTTGTGTCTCCAATTCTGCACACATCCTATGAAAGTCTTATTGCATTTGTGAATGGCCAAATTACTGAGGGTACCCCACAAGGACTGCTCAACTCAGCTGGACTGCTACAAAGTAAAAAAGGATCTACTTTTAAGGCATGGGGATTCTCTCTCAAGTTTTGAGAAAAAGTTGCTTTTATCAAAGGGCAAACCATTCAACTTTCCTTCCCATTTCTGTAACTCGTTAGTGATAACACTGGAGAGAGAACATTGGAGCAAAGAAGAAAATCTTAAACATTTCCATATTTACATGGGTATTTTCCTCCCTGGTGGAAAATTCTGGTAAGGAAATATAAGACTTTATCTCCTTATGATTTATTTCTCCCTTTGGGGGGTTATACTTGGGAAAAGCAACAAGTGAATGCTGTGGCCTTCTCTATTTGCTTAGGACTGAAAAGCTGAACAGTTTAGTGTTATTTTACAAAAATCTGAATATATCACTCCACCCCTCTCCCCACTTGAGCATTGATGAAAAGACATTGTTAGTACATTCCACTAGTCAAATTCTTAAGAATGACCTGGGTAAACAGTACCTTAATCACTGTCCTTTTGAAAGCTAAATTTACATTCTACAATTTCTTCCTATGGAAATAAATTTTAAAAACACGCAGAAAGGATTGGAGCTATCACAGCTCTATTTTTAAATTGCCAAGTTAACTCCAGAAATTAGAAGTGCATTTCCCTCCGAGGAATCCTGATTCACATGTCAAAGAATGACTTGGATTTTATACATTTACTTTGGAAACTTTGAGATGCCTGTCAAATGACAAACCAACTGCACAAACATTCCAGTGACATTTAACTGCTACCAAACTGCTAAACGTGGATCTTTAATAGGACACAGCTGTTAGTGTCACGCTACCTCAAAGTCTGCACCAAGATTTGATTGTTCTGAGCCCTTTACCCAACAATGAAATCCCCAGGGGAGGATTTGTTCTGTTTTGTTTTTCTCATGCAGCAACCCCCAACCCTATGAGGATAACAGGTGGACTGTGGCCATCCCCAATCACATGTATGCTCACAGTCTCTCTCTCTCTCTCTCTCTCACACACACACACACACCCTATTCAGAACCATTGTTTGCAGTTCTTCAACTACTTTAACAAAAGGCTCGGGGCCTACTAAGAAGAGTAAGGACTCAACTCTCAGCGGCTCCAGACCAGAGGCTGGGAGAAGGGATACCCTGAAGGGCAAAGCCAACAAAGGGCAAAGGTGGATCACAACTACAGAGTGACTGCAGGGCCTGGGGCCTTCCACCGGCCGTGCTGCCTCTCACACATGGCCGGCCTGCCGAGCCTGCCTGTTGCGCGAACCTCCTGTACTCGCCACTGCCTTTCCGACCCTTGGTTTTAAAGCATTCATAAGCCATTACTGCAGCAGGTGCTCCATAAATTGCCAAAACGACATCAGCAGGCTTCTACTGAAAGTATTTCTCCATTGCTGAATAGCCAAAACTTACCTGTATCACCGTCTTCAAAAAGCAGAAAGTTACTGACAAGTCATTTTTATGTAAGCTTTCCTTTGTATGGTAATGAGATCAAAGTAAAATATGCAGCCTCCCCTGTACATTTTAGATCCTCAAATAGTACCTCTTTAAAAGTGCACTGCATTTCTAAATAGGCAATTTCTCAAGCACTTACCTCAGTATTAAATAATTTCCTTAATCTGAATCATTTATATAATGACGCCACCAGACTCATCTTGTAAAAATGCACTTGTAGTCAAATATAATTACATGTATACAGCAACAGCTGCTAATAAATTAAATGACATCCTTCACCTAGAGGTGCCGAAGGCTCTAATTCAAAAGTTTATAAGGAATGGTAGAGAATATTAAAATGTAGCATAATCCTCAATATCTAGTAGGCACCTCCAAAAAAGGCAAAATAATTGAACTGTTGGTTTAAGTACTTGACTTAAAGAGCAGATTCACCCAAGGTGCCTGGCTGGCTCAGTCAGTGGAGTTTGTGGTTCTTGATCTCGGGATGTGAGTTCAAGTGCCACGTTGGGTATAGAGATCACTTAAAAATAAAGTATTTCAGAAAAAAAAAAAAAGGCAGATTTGCCCAAGTGTCCATTTAGACTATGGGTAGAAAAGTAAGCAAACAGGTAAGAATGAGAACACATACCAAGATTAAATAAACAGGCATAAGTAAGCTCCTTAAGTAACAGCAAGGATAAGAACAAAAAATGCCATAGAAAAGACTGACTAGGTACCCAAAATCACTCCGAAATTCTCAGACATACATGTAGTAAGTTCAACAGGTTTGTGCCAATAAGCAAATTAAAAGGACACATGCCAAATTCTAAGTATTCGAATCAGCTGACTTAATTAACTGGAAATTTTACTAATTACAAGTTAAATCTGATTCTTGGCCAACGTTAACACTTCAAAACTTCCTGATTTCCTCATTCGATTCTTCCATTACACAAATTGACACCAAAAAAGAAAATAATTTATGAACATACTAACTAAAAATTCAGTAGAACTGTAAACATTTATAGCCAAAACAGTAAATAAATAATCCAACCCATGAGGGACTAACTACGTTCTCTAAAACGAACCATGGATATTATAAGTGTCTTCTCCAGGGTTTTGACTATTCCAGGGGAATGCAATACTTAATAAAGTATACGAATGAAAATCAGAAAAAAATTCTATTTAAATATTTGCATTCATAGAAGACACATTTAAATGCCATGAAGTGATCTCCTGAGGAAGAAGAGAGCATCATCACATATGACAAAGGACACTTACTCCAAAGAGATGCGTAAGGGGGAATAGGAAACAGGCCTGTTTCCACTATACAGCAAATCTTGAAAGGGCTTCAATTCTCAGAAAGATGTCCCTAAAAACACATTTGAAGAGAAAACCACTCAAAGAAATGCTTACCAGATAAACCCTTGACCAAGTTCATGTATTTAATAGTTTCCTGTGCATTATCATATCAAAAATCACAGAAAAGGTGACAGCCTTAGGGCAGCACAGTGACATCTTGGTTTAAAAGGGTTTAGCAGAGGGGTGCCTGCGTGGTACAGTCACTCAAGCAACCGCCTCTTGATTTGCGCTCAGGTCCTGATCTCAGGGTCTTGAGATGGAGCAGGCGCCCCCCCCACTCCCCCACCCCCATTCCTCTAGCTCCCTGCTCAGCGGGGAGTTTGCTTATCCCTCCCCCTCTGCCCCTCCCCCTGCTCATGCACACTCTCTAAAATAAATAAAATCTTTAAAAAAAAAATAAAAGGGTTTAGCAGAGTACTTTAGAAAGTTACGGAACAGAACAAGGGCTTCATCTTTCCTTCATTTTCTTTCATCCGTAAAATACAGTGGCATTTATCTCCTATTTCCTTTTCAGCCCCTGAGAACTGTAAGGGGAATAAATGAAATAACAATTTTGGTCCCTTTGAACAAGGTTGCTTCTATAAACCTTATTTTTTTCTCACGAATCAAAGACTGGCTTGCACAGGTCACAGTATCTCAATGGGCCAAAATAAAAAATCATAAATGGCACTATCCACTCTACAGAGTATTTTCAGATTCATACTTTAATCTCAAGAGCCAATGGGGCAGGACGACCTCACCTCAGAATATTACAAGTTGGGCCCACTCGCCAGATTTATTAGCCTAAGGCAAGGACTCAGGTCTTGAACTTTAAAACCAAAGTTCTATTTACTACACCACTTAATGTCCCAAGTCACAGAGAACTTATATTTGTGAGAAACTGTATGAAAGAAGATGTTTTCTTATCCACCAGCCCTGCCAAAATAATAACTGTAAGGTTACAAACAACCTTATATAAACACCAACATTGAGGTAAGTTTATTTACCTCATAATGGTACCTCCTCATTCAGTTACCTTTAAAAATCAAGGGCTAACAACTCAACAACAAAAACACAACAGAATTCAAAAATAGACAAAGGTCTTAAATAGACATTTCTCCAAAGGGGGATATACAAATAGCCAATAAGCACATGAAAAGATGCTCAACCTTTGGGAAATGCAAATCAAAACCACCTTCACACCATTAGAATGGCTATTATAATTTTTTTTAACTTTTTTAAATTTTTTAGGGGCGCCTGGGTGGCTCAGTCGTTAAGCGTCTGCCTTCGGCTCAGGGCGTAATCCCGGAGTCCTGGGATCGAGCCCCACATCAGGTTCTTCCACTGGGAGCCTGCTTCTTCCTCTCCCACTCCCCTTGCTTGTGTTCCCTCTCTCGCTGGCTGTCTCTCTCTCACTGTCAAAAAAATAAATAAAATCTTAAAAAAAAAAAAAAAAACTTTTTAAAATTTTTTAAACTTTTTGAAAATATTTTTTAACATGCATATTATAATTTTTTAAACGAAATTAAGTGTAGGCAAAGATGTGGTGCAATTAGAACCCCTGTGAATTGCTGGTGGGAATTTAAAATGGTATATCCGCTGTGGAACACAGTTCGAGGGATCCTCAACAATTTAAGAATTACTATATGACCCAGAAATTCCTCTCCTCGGTATACACCAAAAAAAAAAAAAAAAAACTCAAAGGAGGAACGAACAAATACTCAGACATCAATATTCATAGCAGTATGTATTCCTCTCAATAGCCAACAGGTTGAAACACAAACGTCCATTAACAGGTGAGTGGGTAAACAAAACGTATCACATACAATGGAATTTTACTCAGTCTTAAAAAGGAATGAAATTGTCACTTGTTAGAACACGGGTGAACCTTGAAAACTCTGTGCTTAGTGAAATAAGCCAGACACAAAAGGACAAATATTATATGATTCCTCTTACATGAAGTACTCAGAATAGGCAAATTCAGAAACAAAGCAGAATAAAGATTACCTGGGGCTGGAGAGGAGGAACAAAGGGGGAGTTACTGTTTAATGGGTACAAAGTCTATGTTTGGGATGATGAAAAAGATCTGGAAATATACAGTAGTGACAGCTTACAACATTGTGAATGTACTTAATTCTGCTAAACTGTACACCACGAAACGGTGAAGAGGGTAAGTTCTACGTATTTTTAATTTATTTTATGTATATTTTACCACAATAAAAAAAAAACTCAAGGGCTAAATCTATAGTTGCCAAAAACTGAAGACATAAGCAAAGAAAGTACGAAGTGTTAAAACATCCCCTAATGAATACCGTGAGCCACAAAGTCAGCATGCCAGCTTCTAATATAAATCAGGTTTAATACTGTTGCCAACTGACACCAGAGACCTGTTTTCCCAAAACAAATGAGAATATTACCTAAGGTTTCAGATCTGCCGGAAACAAACTATGAATTTGATATCTAAGACCAACATACTTGGGGAGTAGAGAGAGATGATATAATCCAACTTATGAGAAGTTCGAAACGAAGAAAGTGAAGCTCAGAGTTACCTTTCCACGACCCTACAACCAGTTAATGATAAAATGACTAGAACAACTCAGGTCTCTTTCTCCTAAACCAATGCTTTTCTATATTCAGTTTAGTTTGACCATATTACTTAGCCTCCCTCTCAAGATATAGATAGCATTCATTTTTCAAAAGCTTATTCAAATGTCCTGAAAGTTGTATTTCAAAGGTCACCCTATAACTCTTAAATCTACTTCCCTTGGCGGGGGCGGGGGGAGTTGGGGAGGGCTCATTCTCATACTCCTGATCACTAAAGAATTAATAAGCTGGCACAATATCCTATGGAGGTGATTTCAAAAGAACAAAGACTAAACTCAAATCCTAGAAAAATGGAAAATCAAGATACCTAAACAGCTTAAGGGTTTCACTTTGCTAACAGGTAGAAGGGACAAAAGAGTCTTCACACCTAAATGACTGACTACAAAAGGACAACCATTGGCGTCACCCACATCCGTAATCAAATGCACCTGCAGGGCTTAAGCATTCCACCAGCTCGGAAGCTCTCAGCTAAGACGACAAAATCCAAGACTCTATTTGAGAAAAACGTCTAAGAGCTCACTTGGGTAAAAAGACGAATCTTATATGGGAAGTTATTTGCTAATCTTCTAGTTTAGAGATAAATTCGGAACTACTTCAAGAAAGCAACACACAATACAACAATGAGCAAAGCCAGAAAAGACAAGGAGCAACTAAAATGCTATCGCAAACTCTCACGGGTAAACAAATGCATAAAAGCTCATTACGGCCGCTAAACAAGGAAAGTTATGGAACTCTCCCACAACATTCCACGGAAACTTCAGTCAAACACATACCTTTGTCCCCTTCCAAGATGTAGTGCCTAAAACTTTGAGAAAAACTTCACATATCACCTTCCACTTCCCCACTCAACACCAATGCCTTGATCTTCGAAATGTGGTCACCAAGTGATGGTTCTTCGAAATGCAGTCACCAAATATTTACTGAGCTCTTCTGTGATAGATGCTATCGGGGATACAAAGACATTAGTGACCTGTTCACTGTTATCAAGAGCCTTATAACCCAGTGGAAAATAAAAGATGTTTACACATTAAAAAAACTTCAAACAGTGTAGATGAGCTTGGCTCTGGCATCAGACTAAACTGAGTTAAAACCTAAGCCTTGACCTTTTAAGACTTAAGCTCTCTACACCTCAGTTACCGTATGGATGATGCGGACAATACCTATGCTGTAGTGTGATTGTGAGGTAAAAATGAAACAAGCAACATGTTCATTAACACAGCGCTTGGTGCAAAGTAAGCACTCAAAAGTCAGCAATATCCTTGTTCATTACTATGACAACAGAAATACAAATGCTTCCACAATGGCGCCGAAGTGTGAAGACCAGAAGACACTCTCTTACTGAGGGGATCGAGCAAGTCTGAGAGAAATGCTCGAACTCAAGCTGCATCTTGAGAGAAAGGTCTTGTGAAAAGTGAACAGAGAGACCTGAGTTATAACCTGGGTCTGAAGCTAGCTAATTCGTTTTGTGGCCTGGGCAGCGGAGGAATATCTAACACTTTAGGGTCTCGGTTTCTTCATCTATAACTTGAAAAGGCTGAATTAAATGACTGCTAAAATCTTCTGGAGCCAACATTCTGTGATTTGGTGTAGGAGCCTGGTAGGCAAAGTGAAGGAAAAGAATCCCAGATACGGTTTACGGAATGGCTTATGAAAATTCAGAAAATACACAGCTGTACAAAAGACAGGGAAGAATCTTCTGGCTACAACACAGGATCCAACAGGGGGGTGCCAGGGGATGAGACTGCAGGAGAGTGGCATAATAAAAGAAGAGAATCTAACCAACAAGAGAAGGATATGATAAAACAGCAGAGAGAGCAGAGATATGAAGATAAGAAGATAGGAAGATAAACTGAGATATGAAGATTAAGATGGTGACAATCAGGAGCCTGAATGGATGGAATTCGGGGGTGATGAATGGGAACCGAATGGGAACTAGCCACGGGGAAGATTTACAAATCCCCAAATTCTTGCCCTAAGGCTTTGGATTAATTTGAAACACTGCTTTTAGAAAAGCCCCTTAAAGTCTCCAGGTTCAAGCTTTTATTTCTTTCAATTCTAAAATTCTAGGATTCTAAGATACTGACACAAGGGATCTGGATTGAAGCCCGGGCTTTTTTCCAAAGGTCCCTGGATGATTTTAACGTACAACTGGGGGTGAGTATCATTGTCTCGAGGAAGAGAAAGAAGAAGGAGGAGTAAGTAGGCCAAAAGCGATGGGGACAGGATTCTGGGGTTCAACTGGTAGGAGCTGTAAGAATACACAAATTTATATAGTAAGAAAAACTGATCTTTTCAGGATTTTAAAATCCAACCTGGTAAGTGCCACTACATTTCTTGGTAGCCACAGAAAACAGATGTATTAACTCTACTTTGGGAAATCAGAGAAGACTTTACAGAAAAGTTGACACGTGAGCTGTGCCTTTTACCGGGACCAGGGTTTAAAAGAATTGATTCTTAAACATATAAAGGCTTATCATTTTTTTTAAATATCAGGTTCAATTATTAATTATCATAATTTCCTTTCTTCAAAAATGTCATTTATCTTTATACTTTAAAAGGCCAAAACATCTAAGGATCTTATTCACAGGGAAAAAATCTTCAATAATTTTTATTAAGGTTTTATTTATTTATTTATTTATTTGAGAGAAAGAGAGCATAACAGCAGGCTGGGGAGCAGAGGGAGAGGGACAAAAAGACTCCGTGCTGAGCACAGAGCTGAACAGGGGCTCGATCTCACAACCCTGAGATCATGACCTGAGCTGAAATCAAGAGTTGGAATGCTTAACCAACTGAGCCACCCAGATACCCCTCCAATCATTTCCAACAGACATTTCAGAGAAGAGCAATGGTTTTATCAAGCGTTCTACTTCCTTAAAAATATTTCTTGTGTAAAAGTAAAACATATACAAATATATATACAAAAACAGAATATCAATAAAAATGTATGATGGGCTATAGTAATGATGTTCAGGAAATCAAAGGTATATTGAAGAGATCTTCATTTTGATATTTTCTTTTTATTTCTAATTTACTGACCTCCATTTGTTTTTACTTAAGCAATTTTACCATATATATTCCCTATACGATGCCTCAAATCCTTTGTTACGGTGATGGAGAAAATAAGTACCTCTCTAAGTACACAGACTGGTATTTCTCATACAAGAGGCACCAAGCCTTTCTGGTGTTATATGGACAATCCAGTACAGATTTCAGTTGCACTGATTCACAATTCATTAATAGCATGAATGGGAAAGAAAGAAATCAAATTCTTCCAGTTGCTGTCACCATCTGGAAAATTTACAGAATGGACTTTAGATACTACATACGATAGTCATAGTTCCTGCAGTTAAAGCAACTTCACATATTTTTTAAAGTGTTGGCTTTTGAAAAAAAATGATAGTTTTCTTATAGATATAAAAATGATCTTATGACGTTATCTTACAAACCAACCATGCCTCATACTGAAGAGGAATATTTCTAACTCAAACACAGTATAATCTTTTATTTACTCCAAAACTTAACTCAATGATGAATAAATACAGAATTCCATAGTACTTCTTTCTATTCTCAGAGAAGACATGGTTTTTCGAGACACAATATTTTTGTTTTCTTTAGTATAGTATGCATCTGTATTACTTGTACTTCTGCCCAACATTCAATAAATGTTCAAAGTATTTAAAAACCGGCAATTCGTATTTATTACTTAACAAAAGAGGCACGATAGTGACTACTGAGGGCATAATAATAAAACTTAGCCACACTTATTCTGGGAAAGAAAATCTACTAAACTGAAAAGAATGACTGCTTATGGAACGACCATTTTCCACATTAAACTCTCTAACGGGAAAAGACAATTTAGAAAAACTAACACGTTTTTTTAAATGTCAGACAGTAACTTCCCAGAGGGTCAGAAACATGACGTAAGGCTTATGATGTACAAAACAGATCTTCACAAATTCAGTTATACATTTAAACTTCTGATGAAACTTTATCTGTTTACCCAAATCAGAGGAAATAAAGGTGTTTGCAGGAAACAGGCAGCAGCTTATTGATCCAGCATTTCGAGGCTGACCTTCTCCATGTGGAATGTTTAGCCGCATTACGTTGGAATAAATGGCAAAGGTTAGGATACAAACCCCTTCTGGTTTCCTGAGGATGGACTTTATAACTGTGAAATATGTTGAAACCCTTGCTTTTCCAAATTCACCGTCCTTTAATCCATGGCCCAGGAAGTAGACCATCAGAAGAGGAAGAAATTCATAAAGATGCTGTTCAAGACAAAATCTGACAACAGTCACTCTTGAAATATTTTGTTCTGGCGCACCTGGCTGGCTCAGTCAGAAGAGAACACGACTCTTGATCTCGGGGTTATGGGTTTGAGCCCCACATTGGGTGTAGAGATAACTTAAATAAACTTAAAAAAAGAAAAGAAATATTTGTTCCAATAAAAACCAAATCCTAAGACAACTGTATAGATGGTAAAAAAAAAAAAAAAAAAAATCACAGAACATAAAATGAGAAAAGACCTTTGAGATCACTAACTTCACCCTGCTCTCCTACCTGTTGATGAATTAAGACTTGGTAGTAAGGTTTTACTCTGCTCTAACGGCACTTTCCTGTAATACAGATGCTTTTTTTGTGCTATGGCTTATAAAGACTTGACCCTGTTCTCCAAAGGAAATTTTACTGCCTTTAAAGAAACATATTCCTTGCTTTCAGAGTCTGATAGGATCATGTCAAAAGGACTTAGGCACCGACTCGAAGGGGCTCCCATTGGTCAAAGCTGGGACAATATGAACATTAAAAGAATAACTGAATTGACTATACTTGATTGAAAGATGATGAATACATAAAAATCCACAAGGTCAAAAAAGAGAAAGACAAAAAACAAGAACTAACTTGTACACAAATGGCTTATCCTGAAATGTAGTTAAGGTTGAAAATTCCCGCACTAAAATAAAAATTGTGTTTCACAGTAATCAAATAGCCCGCATTGAAGAAGGAAAGCTGTTTTGCACAGAAAATTGCAAGCTTATAAAGTTGAAGGAATGATAAAACTTAAAAATCCCGTTTTAGGGGACAGAGTTTCAGTCTTACAAAATGAACAGTTCTGGAGACTAGCTGTACAACAATGGCACTGTACCCTTAAAAATGGTTAAGATGTTAAATTTTAATGTTATGTGTATTTGATCACCACTCTTCTTTAAAATACCATTTTATGATCACGTTGCCACCCCCAATGGATAACTGATTCAGGTGAGAGTCACCAATGGAAAACAACATTATTTAGATGAAAGACCGATATGAAGTCGATGTTTGTATGGTGTCAAAGTCTCACTCCTCCCAGATTACATCCTACTCTCAAAGGGGAAAACAGAATTTTATAATGAGGAGATCAACCTTTATCTTAATCAATCTTAGCTACAATAATACTGAGAAAACATGATATGGCCCCTGACAAGAGGTAATATGAAACATACAACTTGGCTATTAAATACTCCTACCAAAACTGTTTATTCTCAATTAACTGAGCCTATAGCTCTAAATTTTATTTCGTGTTAAATAAAGAATATGGAAGACTACTTTGTATACCACCACGTGGAGATAATCAGAGAGTCTGAAGAAAGAGTCAGAAAGAGATAGTCTACTAGACACTGGGCCTCTGCTTGTATCTCTTCAACAGGTCACTGTCATGAAGACAGTGAAAAGGGATGGGAAGAGGACTATTTTAGATAACAAGAGACTTAAATGACAAAACCAATAACCAAATGTGGTATGTGCTCCTTGACAGAATCCCAGTTTGATAAATAAACTATATAGGATGTCACAGGGATGATTAAAGAGATTTTCATTTAGACTGAATATTAGATAATATTAGAAGACTATTGCCAACCGATTGTTATATATAAGAATAGTGTTCTGGTTAAACGGGAAAATGTACATATTCTCTTTACAAATACATAATAAAGAAATTGGGGTAAAATGTCATGAGTTCTATAATTTATTTTAAATTACTTCAGAGAAAAAATATACGGTAAAAAGTCAATGCAATGGAAAAAAGTATCTAGGCAATGATCATCAATGGCTGCTAAAAACCCAGTAGGCAAAAGCTTGATGGGAAGTTTACCATGGATGGATCAAGCTGACTGGCAACGCCTGAATCCACTGATCAACCTTCAACCCAAGAAAACAGCCAACCATACACTATGTGTCTTGAAGAAATGCAGTAAGAAACAAACACAAATTTGTATGAAGAATTCTCCAAACCACCATCACCATCAGAATCAACCTTGAATCTGATTAAGCCCCAGATCTACCTACCAATTCAAAAGGATATTCACAAGAGAGAAACATATTAACCACCAAAAAGGGATGCAATCAAGAATATCCAAAATGTGGGCAATTCTAAAGAAACAATACGGTTTCTACAACAAAGAAACAAAAAAAAAAAGAAGAGAAAGAAACTACATAGTAAGATATCTAAGAGACATATCAACCAAATGAATTGTAGACCTCATTTGGGTCCTGATTTGAACACAAACCAACCATAAAAACATTTACGAAACAAATGGGAATATATGAAAACTCACAAATATTTGCTATTAAGGAAATATTAAATTTTTAGATGTGACAATGGATTTATGGTTTCGTTTTTTCATAAATGCTTATCTACTACAGACATACAAAAAAGTATTTACAAGTGAAGTGATATAGTATCTAGGACTTGCTTTAAAATCATCCAGCAAGTGGCACCTGGGCAGCTCAGTCAGTTAAGCATCTGCCTTTAGCTCAGGTCATGATCTCAGGGTCCTGGGATCAAGCCCTTCGCCGTGTCCCACCCCCCCATCCCCCCCACCCCATTTGGCTCCCTGATGAGCAAGGAATCTGCTTAACCCTCTCCCTCTGCCCCTCCCCACACTACTCGTGCACTCACTCTCACTCTCAAATAAATAAAAAGTCTTTTTAAAAAATAAAAATAAAATAAAACCATCCAGCAAGATACAGGGTAGGGAGACAGGTGTTTGGCGGCATGTAGATGACACAAAATTGACCATGTTAATAATTAACTAGAAGATGGGTTCATCGAGGGGCACCTGGGTGGCTCAGTCGGTTGGGCGCCTGCCTTCAGCTCGGGTCATGATCTCAGGGTCCTGGGATCGAGCCCCGCATCGGGCTCCCTGCTCAGTGGGGAGTCTGTTTCTCCCTCTTCCCTTCCTTGTGCTCTCTCTCTCTCTCTGTTTCAAATAAATAAATAAAATTTAAAAAAAAAAAAAAAGAAGATGGGTTCATCGAGATTCATTATTCTATGTATTGGTTCCATTACAAAAAGTTTAAAAAAAAAAGCAAGCAGGGAATGAAGCCTCATCAAAGCACCTTCACCTAATCACAGAATCTTCGTCACCTACTACCTAACATAATAAATACCAACTAAAGTAAAACAAAATCTAGCAAAAGATTTACCAACAGTGACAAGAGAAAGGAAAAGTTTGTAAGGCCTATGCCACAAGCCTCACCACAGATGAAAAACGGGAAGAGCCTGGTGAAGAGCAGTGTGAACCCATACCCAACTTTTACAAAGTGTACCAAACATGAGGGGGGAAACTAGGTGGGGGCATATGGATGTACATTACACTGTCTTCTCTATTTGTACATCTGAAGTTTTTCATGATATAAAGTGATCGCCACAGAACACATTTACTTGATTTTCCACATATATTGGTTGCTTTCTGACTTGCTGTCTTCCCACTTTTATCCTTTTATTGCAACCACCAAGGGAGGGGGCAGGGGCCATAGTCACCAACAGTACTTGCTTACTGGGTGGGAAATTTAACTAGCAAAACTGAAATGTTTCCATATTGTGCTAGAAAAATTGAGACTGATTTTACTGTAAAATGTCTCACTTTAACTGAAAACCTGGTTTGTGGTCTGTAGAAATTACTAAGGCATCTGCTTTCTCCCTTTCTTTTTTGGAAAGGAAGCTGGACTAAAACTCTTGTGTAATTTGTATTTGGATGTGGTGTTTGCAGAGGATTATTATCTTCCCAAATTTCTAAGTGGTTCCATCTGCTTTTATGGGAAATTTGGCTTAGAATGATTTGAGAAAATGAAGAACTAAGTAAGAAATCCAATCGCCTTTACAATTAGTCTTGGTATACTCTTTGAGTGGTTTTAAGAAATAACAGAACTAAAGACATATACATAGCAAAAAAAAAAAAAAAAAAATTTTTTTTTTTATTGAACCCGAAGCTGATAAAAAGTCTCTATGTAACTATCAATTCACAAAACAGAACAGGTTAAAACTATGCCACAGGGATAAAATCAGCAAAATAAAAATTGTAGGAATGATACAGGACAAACAGTCCAAGTTCTTCAAAAAAATAGATAACAAGGAAATATAAAGGAGAAAAAGAGACAGAACCTATAAAGAGAATCACAATTCCACATGTGTGCACCTAATTTGGATCCTATTTCAAACAAAAAAAAACGAAAGAAAACAAAAACAAATTGGAAATCTGAACAAAATGAATATTTGATGATATTAAAAATTAACCTTTAATCTGTTTAGGTGTAATAAAGACATTGTGATTTTTTTTTCAAGAGTCTTAGCTTTTAGAAATATATATTGAGGACACCTGGGTGGCTCAGTCAGTTAAGTGTCTGTCTTCGGCTCAGGTCATGGTCCCAGAGTCCTTAGATCAAGCCCCATATCAGGCTCTCTGCTCCAAGGGGAGCCTGCTTCTCCCTCCCCCTCTGCCACTCCCCCTGCTTGTGCTCACATGCTCTCTCTCTTTTTCTCTCTCTGTCAAATAAATAAATAAAATCTTTTAAAAAAAAGAAAAAAGAAAGAAAGAAACATATATCAAGGGGCACCTGGCTGACTGGCTCAGTCAGAGGAACATGCGACTCTTGACTATGAGTTCAAGCCCCATATTGGGTATAGAGATTATTTAAAATGAATAAATAAAAAAATTTTTTAAGATATATTGAAATACATGTAGATGGAATGAAAAGATGCCTAGGATTTGCTTCAAAATAATCCTGTTACAGGTGAAGTGAATAGGGATATAGATAAAGCAAGGCTAGCTACCAGCTGACTGCTGTTAAGCTGGGTGATGGGGATACACTGGGTGGGGAGAGCCACCATACTATTCAATTTCCTTTAGTACATATTTAAAACTTTCCAAATAAAGCTGTTTCATTAAAAAAAAAAAAAAAAGGAAATAACAAAGTTACCTTATGCATTTTTTAACTTTTTAAATTTTTTTAATTAATATCTAAAAGAGAACAGTGAGACATTTTTTACCTAAAGAAGATTATTAACAAATAAATTTAGAATTAGTATTTTTCATCTTGAAACAACTTTAATCGCCTTATTAAAATTTTAGCAAGTCACAAAATGAGAATCATAAAATCTTAAGACTTGGTGTCGTCAAAGTTCCACCTCCAAACCAGCGAATCGCCTTCCCACCTCCCAAGAGGCAATTACCAGCCTCTGGCGGAGGTCCTGCAAACCCTGGGAAAGTCACTTCCTCCCAAGACAACCCACTCCAGTCTCTGCCTGCTCCAACTGTCAAAAAGCTTCTCTTATACCAAAAAGAAAACTTTCCTTCTTCAGGTCTGTTTTACCCATGAAAAAAAGGGTTTTTAAAACACAGATCACAGTCCATTCATGAGTTGTGAAATCAAGTTGGTAAATTGTTGACTGGTATTATTATTATTACTATGCAGAAAAGAAAATCTTGGAGTGAATCGCACATAGTAAAGCTAAGACCTAATTTATGAAGCTTGTTTCTGGTTTTTACATACACACACACACACACACAGACTTCCATACTGGTAAAGGGCCAAGATATAAAATCTATGTCTTATAGTGGGTTTTGTCAAAAAAAAAAAAAAAAAGTTAAAAACCCAGTACTCAATGGGTGTCTGGGTGGCTCAGTCGGTTGAGTGTCCGATTCTTGGTTTCAGCTCAGGTCAGAATCTCAGGGTCCTAGGATCAAGCCCCTTGTCAGGCTCTGTGCTCAGCAGGGAGTATGCTTGAGATTCTCTCTTCTCCCTCTCCCTCTGCCCCTCCCCCCGCTCATGCTCTCTTGCTCTCTCTCTCTCAAATAAATTAATTTTAAAAAAAGAAAGAAAGCCAGTGCTCAAAAGATAGCTCTCAAAACACCACAACAAGTTGCTCGCCCCTTCAGTTATTTCAACAGCTAGTTCCTCCTGTTGCTATGGTTTCTCCCAACCTTAACATCCCAGGCACCCTTCAGGGACAATGCTTCAGTTTGTCTGACCTTCCACTAGTTTTTATCGAACATAGTATCATGTTCTATGTAGTACATACTACATAGCCCTTAAAACGCAGTACCTAAAACCAACAAAATATTCCAAGTCAGAACAGAATATCAATTACAGCCCACATTCCACCCTAAATATTTCACATATTCATTTAAAAACTTCCTTTGAGGGGCGCCTGGGTGGTACAGTGGTTAAGCGTCTGCCTTCGGCTCAGGGCGTTATCCCGGCATTATGGGATCGAGCCCCACATCAGGCTCCTCCGCTATGAGCCTGCTTCTTCCTCTCCCACTCCCCATGCTTGTGTTCCCTCTCTCGCTGGCTGTCTCTATCTCTGTCAAATAAATAAATAAAATCTTTAAAAAAAAAAAAAAAAAACTTCCTTTGAGATACTGGTAGAGACTCCTCGAAGTGAGAAAGACTTGGCCTGGAAAGACTGTTAACAAATTATGATGGCTGGTGAAGTCTTGGGTGACACAAAATTAGTCAAGAGCTCAGAGTCAAAGGCTGAGGACAGAATCCCAGGAAACAGGGAAGAGCCGAAGAGATAGTGAGAGGAAAAGAAGTTTTAAAGAACAGACACAGAATAAAGCACTGAACACATCAAAAGAGAATGTCAAAGACAATGCTGTCAAGAACGTCAAAAATTGGGGTGCCTGGGTGGTGCAGTCGTTAAGCGTCTGCCTTCGGCTCAGGGCGTGATCCCAGTGTTCTGGGATTGAGCCCCACATCAGTCTCCTCTGCTATGAGCCTGCTTCTTCCTCCCCCACTCCCCCTGCTTATGTTCCCTCTCTCGCTGGTTGTCTGTCTCTGTCAAATAAATAAATAAATAAAATCTTTAAAAAAAAAATGTCAAAAATAATATAGGGGAAGAAAGCATTCAATAGATTTGACCACAGGGCCATCTATTACCTGGATTAGAGTAATGTCAGTGCACTGGTAAGACCACAAGTCAACATGCTTTGTACTGAGGAATACAAAGGCATCTACTACTTTTTAATAAACCTTCACATTGAAAAGAAGGTCAACACTGCACTGTCTTGGAACTCTTTCAAGGAGCTTATAATCAAGCAGACTCAATGCTCATTTCAAAAAGATTTCATCTTATTTATTTCAACCGATTTTGTAGCTAACAAAACAATCTGCATATAGCTTATTAGGTTTCCCTACAAAAGTCCATGACATCTGTAAGTCTGATCAGCAGCCCTTGTCTGTCATCATAAAAATCACTGGCAAAAAAATATTTTAGATAGGAGATAACCAAGATAAAAATTAAAGTAATAATCACTGCCACAGACTTCCCACAACTGAACATCATTTTCCCAAAATTGCTATAAAGATACCATGGGGGCACCTGGGTGGCTCAGTCGGTTAGGAGTCTGCCTTCAGCTCAGGTCATGATCTTGGGGTCCTGGGATGAAGCCCTGCATTGGGCTTCCTGCTCAATGGGGACTCTGCTTCCCCCTCTGCCCCTCTCCCCTCCGTTCATACTCTCCTCTCTTCTCTCAATTAAATAAATAAAATCTTAAAAAAAAAAAAAAAAGATACCATGAAAGCTTTATCAAACGTTTTGTCAAAATCCTATGTCTATGTTTTTCCTCTAAGGAACAGCACTTTAAATGACTTTCACCACAGAGACGAATGAATGAGCCACAGACATGTTATATGGATTAGGGGTCAGGGCACCTAAACCATTTAAGAGAAAGACACAAGAAGCAACATCACTTCCTCAACGTCACACGTAGTAACTGGTTCAACTGGGACTTGGGGCTAGAACAATTTTCTTCCTATCCTCTGCTCCTTTCAGGAAAAAAGGAAGAAAAAAAAAAAAAGTATCAGATACCTGGTTTGTTAAAATTCCAGTCACTAAAGACCTAGAACAAACTCCCACAGAAGACTATTCTTTCAGGACAGGTCAATGATAACCGAAGTTCCAATACACCTGACACTTCAAGGTACTCAAGTGAAGGCAAAAATTTTGATCGTTCAATGGTACTTTAAACTACTGACTTCAGCAACTCCTCTGTGACCAGTCAACATTCCAGATGGACTCAACATTCCATTTAAGAAAACAGTGGGGGGGGGGGTGCCTGGGTGGCACAGCGGTTAAAGCGTCTGCCTTCGGCTCAGGGCATGATCCTGGCGTTCCGGGATCGAGCCCCACATCAGGCTCCTCCGCTATGAGCCTGCTTCTTCCTCTCCCACTCCCCCTGCTTGTGTTCCCTCTCTCGCTGGCTGTCTCTATCTCTGTCAAATAAATAAATAAATAATCTTTAAAAATAAATAAATAAATAAATAAATAAATAAATATTACAAAAACAGTGGGGGAAAAGTAAGACAAACATCAGTAGTTACCACCTTGCTAGACTCTGTATGCTTCCACCTGTCCCCCTTTCTCCTTTACAACTATAGCCAGAAAAGGAACAAGAGTCAAATCTCATTAACTGCTTTCCAGTTTCCGAATGAAAACTACCCCCAGTGATCAAATTAAAATTACACACTAATGCAATAGTGTGGTGTTGGCCATGGTTCAAATCGCTACCATTGGGGAGGAGAATGCAAGTAGGAATAGGGTATGAAGAAGGAATTTACATGGTCTTAGGGATAATCTAGGACAGCAGTTACGACTGTAGGCTCTGGAACCAGACCACCCGGGGTTCAAATCCCTGCTCTGCCATTAATTAGCCGAGTGACCCCAAGCAAGTTATTTAACCTTGTGGGGTCTCAGTTTTCTTACAGGTAAACCTAAAACAACAGTACCTACCCCACTGGGTTACTGAGAGGATCCAACAAAAACACTAAGCAAAAGTGTTTCTGTATCTGACACATAGGAAGTGTTCAAGAAATGTTACTATCAAAATATTTTCTAATTCAACATGTAATGTCTTTACCAAGAAAATAACTAAACTATACATTAAAATATATTTCAATAAAGTACGTATTAAAATAATTCAACATGTAATGACTTTGCAAAGGAAACATACTAAACTGTATTTTAATTAAAAGTAAAAATTAGGGGCACCTGCATGGCTCAGTCAGTTAAGTGTCTGACTCTTGATTTCAGCTCAGGTCCTGATCTCAGGGTCCTGAAATCTAGCCACAAGTTGGGCTCCGTGCTGGGCATGGAGACTGCTTAAGATTCTCTCACTCCCTCTACCCCTCCCCACTCACGCACTCTCTCTCTCTAAAAAAACAATTAACTAATTAATTAAAAGTAAAAATTAAAATATAAAATAAATTACCTCTCACATAAAAATTCTGCCTTTATTAATTAGGAAACGCATTTCAACTGCTAAGTGATTGTCAGTTTCAGCTTTAATGCCAAACTTTTTATTTACAAATAAGATTTATAAACTAATATATGATCAATGTTTGAAGCATGCACTTTCCCCTCTACACGGCCAGACGGACCATACACATGGCAGGTTGACCCGATTTTACAGGAACTGTGTAGTCCCATTAAAATTCAGTCAGCTGAAAAAAAAATGTTTCACTTGGTCTACTTCCAACATATTGCCAACTAAAGCATGCTAAGCAAAAGAAGAATGAAAGAGAAAGAGAGGGAGCGTGGGAGGGAGGAAAGGAGAAAAAAGGAAAATCTAAAATGATTCAAGTCTGGTGTGAAGTATAGGAGCCATGGGATAAAAAAATGTATAGAACAGCAACACTACCTTGAGAATATGCTAGAGTTTGAATATCAGCTCTGATTTGGTTTAGAAAGTATTAGGTCTTTTTAGCCCTCGCTAAAGCATTTCCTACGTCCACAATGCTGCATTTAGATGAAACTGCCTTCACTGATCAAAACAGTCAGATATTTATTCTAAAAACATGGCAACTGACCATGTCACAAAGGAGCAAATTTCTATAATTCTACAAAAGCAATAATGAACATGAACTTTATTTTGGAGACTAGAAAGCGCATGCCAAGAAGCAGGGGCAGGAGGAAATATCTTACCTATCTACAAATGAAATTATATGATGTCCAGAATTTGCTTCAAAATAATCCTGGGAGGGTAGTATTGAGTGGAAGGAAAATATGGATGAGACGCGACTGGCTATGGCCTGGTAATTATCAACGCTGGGTGAGGGTACCTGGGGTTCACAATGAAAGTGTTCTCTCTACTTCTGAAGCTATCTTAAACTCTCCATAATAAAAAGTTTAAGAACAAAGACATTTTCTGTAACTAAACAATGGGACATTCCTTCTGCCAAAAGCCACTTCAATAAATAATCAGATACAGTAAAAACATGACTTTAAAAAAAAAAAAAAAACACCACCCAAAAAAGGTCCTGAGAAAAGTGCCACATTATCCTTCACTGCTATCACGTGTGCTGCACGGAGCAAGAAACACATAGATCACAGATCCACAGAATGCTCTAAAACCTACCCTCAGGTCCTTCCATTTAAGCTTGCAGCGCTGGGGATGAAAGTGAACTGGCCCCAGTGGGGAGAAAAGCTGGAGCCACATCTGCACCACGCACGCTGCTCACATCTACGGCTCTTCACTGCCCAGCTGCAGAGTGCAGGGCATCTCCCGCACACCGTTATTTTTCAGCTGCAGGTGGGGGAAGGGAGGGGACAAATGTATTCCTATTCCCATATGGGTGTAATTTAAAACAGACAATCTCGGCATTAAGGAAATTAAGACGCAGGCTTTACTGACGTTGATTTTAATGGCTAAGATCCAAAAACAGTTCTGGTTACAAGCTCATGGATAAACTCTTGATTCCTCTGTCAGGAGACAGACCCAACTCATTTCTTGACACTTTAACCTTTCCCATACACAATTTGTATTATTTTATTAAGAAAAACGAGTTTTCCTTTTTCTCCTTGAGAGAAGTGGATTAAAGAAAAATTTTCAAGGAAGGTGTTCATTTAGCAGCTTTTCTACCAGAGACCAAAAGCAATTAAACAGAGCATACTGGGGAAAAGTGAAAGATTGTCACCATGAAAGTGGGCTCCCCAAATGAGGGGTGAATATGCACCACTGTCTAGCATAGGACCCTGCCACATTTGCTTTTCAAATCCTAGTGAAGGCATTTGGCACCATTTTCTAATAATCCCATAGGACTTCTACTTCCTTGTTTTTTCAACAGTATTTCAAAACGTTGACACATTTATTAAACTATTTTTGGAAGACCTAGCTCTGTCTACCTTCAGGGTTCAAGATACAAATAGATGAGAGCTACAGGACAGACCTCTAGCTACAAAACTTGGCAGGCTTCCTGAGTTCTCCAAGAAAAATTCAATTGGCAACTCCATTAGCAGCAGAAGAGCACACAGCAGAGGGAACAACTCTGGACACAAGGAGGCCTTGGCTGTGCCTGAAGCTCCATTACGAAACTGAATGACTCTGGGTGAGTTTAACCTCTTCCTGACTCACTTATCTGTCGGACATATGGTATGAAGCTGTTTTAAGAATCAAATGAGAATATGTTCTAATGATTTACTTTGAAAAGAAAAAAAAAACTTTACAAATTAAAGCAGAATTAGGAAGGAAGGAAGGAAGGAAGGAAGGAAGGAAGGAAGGAAGAAGGGAAGGAAGGAAGGAAGAAAACAAAAACCATTACAAGTCTATACCATGATCACCACATACAGCTTTATGCTGTTATCTAATAGGAGAAAGAAAAAAAAATCTATCAATGACCTTGATGAGGAAAATGATATTTTGAACACACCCAATGTTTCTCAAACTTCACTCACATACCAACTTTATAGTTTTTGCCAAATCCAAACACTTAAACATAAATAATTTTATCTTTAAATCAAGTTACTTTAAAAATACCTACTTTATTTTACCTTATGCTAAGTTAATATCAATGAAATCATAGGTTTGAAGCACTTGTCTATTTTCCTGATGTACACTGACGTACATATTTAACCATTAAAAGAAAAGGACTCAAGCTGTGTACCACCTTAACTCATTTTAACATACCATCACACTTTGGGGAAATATTATCCTGATCTACTCTCTGTAACACCTTCTACATTAAGGAACAGAGTACTTGAATTTATAAATCTGTAAAACCTACCAAACAATTTAACCCACACTAACCACACGCACATATGTGTCTTTGGGTCTTCCGGAGCTTCCTCACACCTTACAGCCACTACCTTATTCAGAACTCCATTTCTGTTGCCCCAAACTCCATACACAAAAATCCTTAGCATGTATATTTTCACATGAGTGTAATTCCCACTCCCTATTCATGCCCTAGTAATGAAATTTTTCCCCTGAAAGTTATTTAACAGAATCCACTGGAGTTCAAAGTTTCTTCTAATCACTGAATCGATATTCAAAGAATATTTAAATATATGTATGCAAACCATGTATCAGTCTAAAGATAACCTAAAGTATTCAGAACACTCTAAAATTAGGTTGCCATTTCTTTTTTTTTTTTTCCAAAGATTTTATTTATTTGAGAGAGTGAGCAAGCACAAGCAGGTGAGCTGCAGAGGGAGAGGGAGAAGCAGGCTCCCCACTGAGCAGGGAGCCTAATGTGAGACTTGATGAACCAAAGGCAGATGCTTAATTGACTGAGCCACCCAGGCACCCCAAGGTCGCCATTTCTGAAACATATCCACCAAACTTTTTACTGCGTATTTTTTTAAGATTTTATTTATTTGAGACAGAGAGGGAGAGAGAGAGCATGAGCAGTGGGGAGGAGCAGAGGGAGACAGAGAAGCAGACTCCCCGCTAAGCAAGGAGCCCGAAGTGGGGACCCCAAGATCACGACCTGTGCTGAAGGCAGATGCTTAACCTACTGAGCCACCCAGGTGCCCCTACCATGTATTTTTAAATCTAATTCAAGTACATACTGTAAGATTTGTAAGCATCTGTACTGAACTAATCCTTGAAATTATCACAAGAAAAAAAATAAATAATGCTGAAGTCTTCTTAGGAGGCACCTTCTTGTTCAAAGACATCAGTCATCCACTCCCAACCACCCAAGGTGTTGGCTCAATCATCTGACTTTCTCTTCTCTCTCTCTTCATATATATGTGTGTATATATATATATAAATATATGTGTGTGTATATATATATATGGGATATATATATGAATATATGTATCCCATATATATATATATATGGGATACATACATATATATATATATATATATATATATATATATATGTATAAAATATAACTGAAGTTCAACTCAGTATCCAGCATGAAAAAAAGGACAATTTTATTATGGCTGCAGTCCTTTCCAAACATGAGTACCACAGTCATCTTGGGAATTTTATTTTTATCAATTTAAAACCCTAAATCAGTGGATTGAACATGAGTTAATTTCTGCTTCCTCCCAAAACCACACTAAAATGACAGTGAGGAAATTTTTTTTAAAAAGGGGAAGGACAAAAAAAAGGGAGGGGATAGGCCCGCAGATGAGATATATCAACAGAATTTGAGAAGATGGAAAACAGATGTACAAAGTAACTGACTTAGCAAAGCAGAGGAAGCCAAAGCTGAGTCCCGGCTCTGGTGGAGGGCCGCAAGAAGCAATGTGAGTGCTGGGAGAGGCCCTGGGAGCCTAGGAAGTGGAGGTTCCAGGTGCCACTGAGGGCTGAGGTGAGACACCAAGCTGAAAACAGCACATGGAACACCAAAACCCCTCCTCCTCTCTCCCTCTCTCTCCCAACCTTTGCGGCCAAAAGACAAGAAGTTCACTCTCTAGAGCAGCTGAAGGAAGTCTCCAGACTTAGGGAATCCAGACCCAGGGAGAGGATGTGAGGGGCACACAGAAAACAAGGAGGCCCGATGACTCAGTCAACACGTATTCACAAAGTGCAAAACAGACAAAATGTTTGCCTTCTTGCAGTTTACACTCAGATGATAATAATACATGCTACAGAAGAAAGAAAGAAAAGACAGAGATTTAAAGCATACTGGGGCAGGTGTGGGAGTGGAGTTGTAGTTTCAAATAAATGATCACAGAACGCAAAGATCTGAAGGAGTTAAGGGAGTAAGCAATGCAGGTATCTGAGGGAAGAGCATTCCAGAGGGAAAACAAGTGCCAAAAGTCATCAAGTATGGTTAGATTGGAGATACTACATACAGGGAGGAGGAAAAAAGGACATTACCAAAAGGAAATTCAGTGACCAAGGAGCAGCTTGGAAAATAGGAAAACAAAAAAATTCAGTGGAGAGGTTAGAAGAAAACACTGAAGAAAGCCAAAAGCCAAACAAAAAGATAAAGAGATGGTATCAGAAAGAAATAAAAAACAAAAAAAACACTAATAAAATTGGAGAGTTAATCTAGAAAATTCAACATCCAAATAACAGAAGTTTCAGAAAGATCAGAGAACATAGAGGGAGAAATTATCATAGAGGAATATTTCTAAAAGACAAGAGTTTCCAACCTGAAAGAGCCCACTGAGTGAGTGCTCAGCACAATGAGCAAAAAACTTCCCACACCCAAGGCACACCATCATGAAATTTCAAAACACCAAGTTCAAAGAGAAAATCCTAAAAACTTCTAAGGAGAACAAACCAGCCGCACACACAGAAGCAGAAATTAGAATTGTGTCACTCCTTCTCAACAGCACTGGCATGCCAGAATACAACAGAATAAGGCCTGAAAAATTCAAAGGCTAAGTCAACACTAACTTAGAATTCTATACCCAGCCAAACTATAGAAGCATTCACCAGTAAGAGTACAAACAGGCATTTTAGGGGCACCTGGATGGTTCAGTCAGTAGAGCATGTGACTCTTGATCTCAGGGTTGCGAGTTCAAGCCCCACAGTGGTCATGGAGCCTACTTTAAAAATAAATAAATAAATGAAGGCATTTCAAGAGTCGAAAAACGCAGCTTCAAGACATGCAAGGTTTCAAAAAATTCATTTTCCACTTTCACTTTCTTGGAAACTCCTGGAGGATATAGTCATATAAAGTAAGAGTTAAGAAACAGACATAGAGCCCAGTAACCTGGGAGCCCAGGAAGAAAGGCAAAGGGAATTCCCAGAATACAGCTGCACGGTAGCTCCAGAAATCAATCACTCCAGCAAAATGGAGAATCTCAAAAATAAGAACTAAACTAAACAGCAGTTTTTGATCTTGTTTCCCAAAATGCTTTCAAAAACTGCCCCCAAAAATCTCTGATACTCAGACACACACCACGCATGCGCTCGCACACACGCACACACATAAACGCACACTTTACTAAAGTCTCAGGCAGTTCATAAACCACACTGGGCAGTACCTTTCCCACTAACTGCACTCCACTTCAAGCGTGTCTGAACTAAATAATCTCAATGTTCCCTTCTTGCCCTCTAGACGAAAGACTCTAAGATGTAGCCTGTCAGGACAAAAAGGAAAAAAAAAAAAAAACCTAAGAATTATGGCAAAGTGTAAATTACATTTTAGTTTAATGTCTTTAAGACAGTGGGATGTGTATTTATACTGGTAGAATACATAGGAAACTCAAAAATATGATTAAAATCAGCACTGTTGTTATCATGGTGTTAGTTCAACCTCAAGAGAAGGTCTGGAAACCTGAATTCAGGGCTTAGAAAAGATGATTAGAGAGGTGGTAATCAGACCTATATGAAAAGTCTCCAAAATCACAGTTATCTTGGGGTGCCTGGGTGGCTCAGTCGGTTAAATGTCTGACTCTTGGTTTCAGCTCAGATCATGATCACAGGGTCCTGAAATTGAGCCCCTCATCAGGCTCCCTGCTCAGTGCGGAGTCCGCTTGAGATTCTCTCTCTTCCTCTGCCTCTGCCCCTCCCCTTGTTCACACTCTCTCTCCCTCTCAAAGTAAATAAATAAAATCTTTAAAAAAAAATCACAGTTATCTTGGAATAAGGCAATCAGAAGGTAACATAAGTCTTTATATATTTCAAATTTTTTTTTCAAGGAGGTTGATAGTGAGGCCATAAAAAGAGCAAAGCAAGAGGAAACTGGCTTTTCAGTCACAGAATATAAGCTTTAGTTTAGATACAATGAACTCCCTACCTGATCTAGACAATAAGGTGTCCACAGATGAACAGACAAATCACTTTGGAGCCCTTTCCATGCCCTCTAGTTCTTAATCTAGAAAGAATGAAAACCATCCCCATGACACTGAAGTTAGGTACATATGCAAAATGTTAACTTGGCTACCTAAAACAAAACCTTACTGAAGATATTTCTCAGAGTGAATAAAAAGATAATTGCTCACATCTATTCCATATTACTCACATCTATTCCTCACATCTATTCCATACTACTATGAAGATTATTTAGGAGGCAATCTACATACATCTAGACCTTTACGGCTCTAATATGCTAAAGTGAAAAAATACTAATACGCAGAGCAATATCCGTGAAATGAAAACATATTTCCATTCTATAAGTAATTGAGAATATGAAATTAGCCCAATTTCAATCTTCAGGGGAAAAAAATCCAGAAGCAGTAAAAAATGTACTAGCGTCCCTATACTAATGGGTAAGTGACGTCACTTTAAAAATGAGAAAATTGAGGGGCGCCTGGGCATCTCAGTCAGTTAAATGTCTGCCTTGGGCTCAGGTAATAATCTCGGGGTCCTGGGATCGAGCCCTATGTTGGGCTCCCTGCTCAACAGGGAGCCTGCTTCTCCTTCTCCTTCAGCCCCTCTACCCCACCCATGCTCTCATTCTCTCTCAAATAAATACATAAAACCTTTTTAAAAAATGAGAAAATCAAGAAAACCACAGAAATTCTCATTAAAATAAACACTATCCCAAACACTGGGAACTGAGAGAAGTTATACATCAATTATCTATCCTTCTAGACATGAAAAACACACATCTAAGAAACCCACACAGATCTCAATCCAACCACAAAGCAAGGGGAAACGATACCCACTAGCAAGAAAACCAAATCCCCTATATGAAATATTGTCTACATGGCATTTCTACATGAAATAGTTCCAGGTTCTACAACAACTCCAACTTTCAAAGAATCTTCACAGAAAGCACCTTCAAAATATCCTACAAAGGTTCAATGAATAGATTTGTCAAATTCATTAAGTACAATGTTATAGATACTTCACATAACAAATATATATACATATATACATAAATATATTCCCTCTTTCATACAAATGCACACCCATACACACTTTACAGAAAAGCTTTAAAAAGCACTCGTTATCACTATCAGTTATTTCTAGCTATTAGAGATGATTCCTCTCTTTCCCTTTTGGCTTACCTGTAACTTCTACATAACTATAGTATTTATAATTGGAGGCTATTCCCCTTCAGCCAATGATACCAGCCATGACTCCATTTTAGATTTTAGTCTGGGGCACTGCCCAGATGAATGACAGATATCCTACGAATATTGAGTTACTGGTTTGTGCCAAAACATGGCATTCCCAAAGGATGCTCTGTCTGGAATCTGTGGGGGATTCACATACAAATCTTCTATTTACTCAGGCCTTCCAAAGAGTCTGGAAATGTTTGTGTGTTGGGGGAAGAGGACAAGGGCTGAGAGTGGATTTGCTGACTCCTAAAGGTCCAGCCCTGAGATTCCGAGATTCTATAAAAGGGCAGTAAATTAGGGTTTGGCTAGTATTTGCTAGACTACTGAAGCCAGCATAAACATTTACTTACAGCTTTTAAATCTGTAAGGGTACCCAGTGGTTAGGTACAGTAATTCTGAATCTGAAAAAGCAAACAAGGCCACTGAAAATGTTTCTAAATAAAGGTGGGGGGGGGGGGAGGTAGGCACATTTCCTTTGTTTTCTACAAGCAAAACCAGATATTTTAGAAATGCAAAATTTGACTCTCAGCAGTATCGATCCCTATAAAATACTATATTACCTTATAAAAATATTAGCAAGGCATACTTTTCCAAAAAGGCGACACACAGCTTTCAAAAAGACTACTTGGGTTTAAAAAACAAAGACAAAAGCCCATACTTGTGGAAACAGAAACAAAGTCAAATCTTTAAAAATATTTAGCATTCTACTATATAAAATATAAACCCCACATTCCCAAATAAAATGGCAAAGATAAAAACCCTTGTAGTTCTCTAGCCACAGTAATATGAGAGTGGTGATTCAGAGCAAAACCTGATGTTAAACGTAACTATACAATATTACTAATTACAGAGTAATTTTACCAATAAATATTTTGGTTGAGGACTGCTTTGTCATCTTTGCAAGTATTTTTAGTTGAAAGCAAATGGTTGGGTAGTACACATGGACATGGTTATGATTTTTAAAAATCTATTTTTAAAATCTGGTGACTGGATAGGTCTTCTAAACTCGATTCTTTAGAACTGGTAATTTGGAAAGGGTAAACCACAGGAACGTTACGTTAAGAGGCAAAGGACCTAGCAAGCTCACCAACTCAGATCAGCCCAAAGCTAAACTAGAAAGCGTCGAGTGCTCACAAATCTAATAATGATGGGCCCGAAGTCACTAACACCTGTATATACACTAACTGGACTAAAAGCTCCCTCTCCAAATACAGTAAGAGCGATCTGAATTTCCTTCTTTTACATATGCAGTTATTTTTTGGTGGGCCTCCCTTCAGATTCATCACCTCAACCTGCAAATTTGCTTCTATTTGGAATTAAATTTCAACGTACATCCCAGTTGCATACACACCCAATTTAATAACACATACCCAGTTGAAAATATTCCATAACAGCTTAAATTTTTTACAGAAGTTAGTAATAATTTCACCAAAATTCTAACTTTGTTAAATTATCACTTTTAATCATTTTAAGCAATCCCCATTCAATTCAGACACCAAGAATTTGAAGTTGGGGGCTCAAGTCACCCACCTCTTTTCTCTGGAAGGTCTTTGCACACAGTGCTCTACTTGGACTGGAGGTAAAAGATTAAAGAACTGTTATGACTAGATCTTTCTTAAAGAAGGGTGTTTTAAAAGGAAAGAAACTGTCCCCTCCCGTTACTCTAAATGAGCAGTCTCTTGTTCTCAGCAGTCCTTCTGCACACAAGACCACTACTGACTTCAGTGGGAATTCTGCCCAAGAAGTGAGGAAGACAGGATAGGATTAAATGAGCCCTAAATCCACGCCATTGTTCCAAGTCATTACCACTTGTACAGTTCTCCAGTAACCTCCAAAGAATAGATATCTGGGGTTTGATCGTGGTTCTCAAACTGAATTGCAGGACCTATCACTCGAGCTCTAACAGGCGACACTGCCTAACTCTTTAAAAATTGTGTCAGGCTGATGGATGGTGGTCGGATGGCCCTCATCATAATCCAAGAATGCGTTGCAATGCAGCCCCATCAGTGACTGAAAGAGCAATCCAGTGATTTCTCACAGCAATGAGGCTGCAAACGGAAACTGAACAGGAGTAAGTGCTATTGGTTTCCCAGTAAAACCTATTCAAAGCCTGAGAATCCTACATCCCAGCTACTGCAGCCAAGAAATTGACTCAGTTTCCCACAAGTGTTAAACTCAAAGTGAAATGTGATAGAAAGCTAAACTAAACCACTAATTCTCACACAAAATTATACACAGGGCATACAGAAATAATGCCGTCCGGTGAGAGAAGAAAAAACGGGGGGAGTGAAGAATATGGAAGAATAAAGGCAAAACTGTAAGAATCATTCGGGGAAAAAAAAAAAAAAGCTCACATAACACTAAGAAGAACAAGACTCCTGGCACGACACCCCAAAGACAACATTTTGGAGGCAAGAAGTTCAGGAAACTGAGGAAAAGCTGTGATTCCAAAAAACAGCAACAACAACAAAAATCCACTGCTCTAGGTTCCGCCTTCCTTCCCTCTTAAAAACAGCGGCGGCGGTTGTAGTGATGGAGAATTCAATTTAAGGCACCCTAAATTAGTAGGGAGGCCCCAAAAGAGACCCTCCCCTAAAAATAACAGACAGTAGGCGAGAGCTCTTCTAATCTCACCAGAAAACCCTGACCTCGGAGGAGGTTAGCGATTTTGGGAAGTGTAAGGACCGACGTCGCCCCCGCAGACATCCAGGCTGCTGGGGGGGGGGGGGACAGCGTCTCCTTCGGTTCCCTTCTCCTCCTCTCTCCCCGTGCAGCTCCCCTAAAACTGTTCCCAGCCCTGTACACCCAGCCGCAGCGGAGGCAAACGAGGCATCGGGGCAGAGATGGCCCGGGAGTCGGAACTATACGGACCAGAGCGCAAGAGCGCGCGGCTCTCCGCAGCGGCCCGGGCAGCGGGCGTCCTCCGGGACGTGGGCGAGCGCGGGCGGACGCCGGGCGGGACCATGGGGCGCGTGGGGCCGGCGCGCCCCCCTCGCCCAGCTCCCTGCAGAGCCCACGCGCGCGGCTGGCTGGGGGAGGCGCGGCGTCCTCGCCCGCGTCTCCTCTCCCCAAACCATCCTCCAGAAGAACACCGCCGCCGCCTCCCCGGAGCCCCCGCGCTGTGCTCCACTCTGGGCTCGACTCGCGCGCCGCGGCCCGCGCCCGGGATGGAGCCGGATTCCTCCTCCAGCCTCTCAGCGGGGCCCCGGACGCGCGAGCCTGAGCCCACGGCACCTCGGCGGGGCCGGAGCTGTCCTCACCGTGCCCCCACCTCTCCCGGCTCAGACCAGACGTGGCCCCGACTCCCGGGAAGAGAGACAGGGGGAACCGCAGTGGAGCGGGGTAGCGGGAATCCGGCCTGGAGCAACAGGACCGGGACCTCGGGGCGGGAATGGGGTCCGGTAGAGAGGGAAAGGAGAGGAGAGAGGAAGCCGCAGAAAATCCCAAAGCCGGTCGCCCTCCCCCACGGTGGGACCGTCCCGCCACCGCTTCCTGCCAGGGATCAGCTTCCCAGCTGCAGCCAGAGGAAAAATCCGAGCCGCTCCAACATTTCAGCAGGGACTAGCCGCTCTGCCCGGGCTTCCCCGCCCCGGGCCCGCCATTCCGCAGTCCCGCAAGCCTCCTTACCCGGACACTGCACCTTCAGGGGCTCGCTCGCCGCGGGGACTGGTCCCGCTCCAGCCCCAGCCGCCGGGCCGCCGCACCCGCCTCCTCCCTCCTCTAGGTTTCAAATTGAAATTCCCTGGCTGGGGCCGTCAGAGGACTCGGCGCGCCAGCCCCGCCCCCTCGCGGCGGAAGCCCCTCCTGCGCCCCCGCCGGACGCGCCCCCAGCACGGAAACCCCCGCGGGCCGCGCCACGCCCCCCGCTCCCAGGCCACGCCCCTGAGGCGGCCCTTCCCGCGGGATTCGCCGCCGCGGTCGCAGGGTACCCAGGACTGGAAAGAGGCGTCTTGCGGTCGTAACTGCTCTGGTTAATGACTGCTAATGCCAGTGTGCAAGGCTTATTTTACCCCCTAATCCCGTCCTTAAGTCCTTTTTACCAACTTTTAAAAGTTATTTCTTCAAAGTGCATTCACTGACTAATCCTTTATTGAACACCTAATTCGCTAGCGGACACAAGGCTAGACCCTGGAAACACGGAAATAAGAAAAGTGGGTCCCCCCTCAGTCGAGACTGGAAGAAGTGCTTTCGCACGGAGGGCAGTGAAAAGGAACCATTTATTCCTCCTGTAGGAGGGGCTGGAGGGATTGGGGAAACTCCATAGAGGAGGGACTTTTAAGCCGAACGCAAAGTCTGAGCAGGATTTTTCCAGGCAGCGGCCTGGGAGCGTGGATTGCAGAGCAGGACAAGGCTGAAGAGGCTGCAGACCTAGGTTGAGGCGTGCGCGCACGAAGATACATACACACACACACATACACACACACACACGCACACACACACAATACCTCCCGGTGGGGTGCTTTGCTTTTATATAATTACACCACTTTTTCTCAGATTCTACATATTGCATCTTTTCTGAACGTTGGCATATCAAAAGGGATGTGCCCATCATCGCCTCATTGCCTCGGGCATGTGTCACCCATGCACCTCTTGTTCTTTGCTTCCTCCCTCCTTTAATGGGGGCTTTAGTGACTCTACCTTGGCCAAAGTCTTCTTTTCTAACATAACCTTTTCTAAACATAACCTTTTCTAAAATGAACAATATCGAATGGAACCTCGGTTACAATACCTTCCGTGTGCACGGTGCTGCTCAGCTGACAAAGCCCCTTCACATTTTTAATCATTTGATCCTTACAATAACTTTATGGAAAAGGCAGGGCAAGTATTATCTCCAGTACATCAAAGAGAAAATGAAGATGGGAAGATAAACGACTCGCTAAGGTCATGCAGATAAGCAATAAAAATAATAATAGCTAACATCTATTGCATGCTTTATGTATTAGATGTTGTTCTAAGTCCCTGATGTATGTGAATTTACTTAATCCTGCTTGTTCTAAGTGCCCACGTTAGACTTAATCTAATATGGGTGCTAATATGGAGGGAGAGGAAACCTGATAAGATAGCAGTTCTGATGAAAAAAAGCCAGGAATTTTATGAGGCAATACTGTTAGGAACGTTGAGGCAGATTTACAATGAAGCTAACAAAACTGAAGCTTCAAGATCCCTCGTTTTCACAGGCCTGAAACTGTGTATTTGTAAATTTTTTAATTAAAGAGAGTCCCTAAATTTATATAAGTTCTAGAGCCCATAAAACCCTGGGCTAGACCTGATGAAACACTTTTAAAATGCTCATGCAAAATAATAACATAAATATAGGCATAATCAATAAAACATAATGCCCTTATCAGAGGAAATGATACCCTTCCTATATTCTCTGCTGAAGCATGTGAATCACTTCAGTAAGCTACCTTTTAAGAGGGATATTGAGAAGCTATATTATATCCATTGATGGGTGGACTTGATAACGTGGGAGCCAACAAGACATAGGCTAAAGAGATGATCAGAGGTCATGGGAAGGTTGTTATCAAATATCTAACGGCTATTGTGTGGAAGAATTAGACTTGGTGTTTTGTATACAGACTTAACATTTCAATGGAATGGAGCAGATTTTGTGATGACCTGGAAGGAACTGAAGGTAGAAAAATCAAATTCCGGGAGCTATAAGGAAGGGAAGAAAACAGATGGAACATGGTACAATACAGATGTCAGCAAACAACAGGTGGTATTCCAGGCAAGCAGGAGGTCTTAACGGAGAGAAACGAAGTTTGGACAGACAGGCAAGACAAAGTCCTGAACAGGTGATATTCAGAGATGCAGGCCAGCAACATAGGGCAGGACCACCAGGCTGTATTTCAAGCCAGAATATTAACCTCCAGGAAAACAGATTGATAAAAGCAAAGCCGGGTCTTCTCATTAGACAGACTAGAGTAGCAGGCAAGGGACTGACACAAAGAACAGCTCAGGAATCTAGATACCAGACCTGGGAGTCACTATATCCAGATTTAGCATCACGGCCTCAATCTTAGGCACCATCTGCAAGCAAAGCCAGTCTGGCAATATAACTAGAAGTTTACCCAGGATCTCCTTAAGCCCTGCCTTACCAATTCATTCACAGAGGCATGCTCCTAAGAAATCTTGATCCCACTGTGCTGGTGATTCATTCTTTTATCTTTGCCTCTGGGTGCCAAGCCCAACCAGGTAGAAGTACTGGACGGGCTCTGAACTGAGAATCTGCCCTTCCCTGACATGGTCCACGGGCAGGGAGACCTGACAATGCACTCTCATGGTCTGTCTCATAGAAGCAATCTCAGAAATGCACGCATTCCCAGTTCCACTGCCATAAGCAATAAAGACACCATGTAGATGTCAAAAGGAGTCACTCTGTCACCTGACCAATCCTTGGAACTATTTTAGTTATCTGTGGCTGCATGACCCCCAAAATTAATGACAGCCATTTGATTGCTGTGATTCTTTGGGCATTGAAGCAGGGCTCAACAAGGTGGTTCATCTCTGCTCTGTGTGGTGTCAGTTGAGAGGATCAACTGTGGACAAAGGATCCAAGATGGCTTCACTCACATATCTGGCAGTTGGTGCTGCCTGTCAACTGAGGAGCCTAATTTCTCCTCTTCAGAAGCTGTCCTTCTACAGCTCTCTGTCTCCATGTGGCCTCTTAGCAGGATAGGCCAGAATTCTTTACGTGGCACCTGGCTTCTGAGAGAATAAAAACGAAAGCTTACAAGGTCTTTAAGACCCAGGTCCTGAAGTCACACAGCATCATTTACGCTGCATTCTGTTGGTCAAAGCAAGTCAAAGAGCCAGCCCCAATTCAAAGAGAGGTATCATAGGCTTCACCACTTGATAGGAGTGGAATGTGTGTACAGGGATGGGAAGAATTGTTGGCAGCCATCTTGGTAAACGTTTCACCACAGAAGCCATGTTTTTCTAGTCTAGTATTAGATTCTAGCCTCAAGCAACCTTTCTCCTTCTCATTTGCAGTAAAATTTTCCACAGCTTTTTCCTCTAAAGCAACACAAAACCCCTTTTTTATCTAAGTCACACTGAGTGGTGGTAATCTCCTTTTGAAAGACCACTCCCAACTATTGCCAATAACAAGTATAAGTTTCTCAAGCCTGCCAAACTGAGGTGTTCCCTCAATTGTAGTTGGAGTTGTGCCACATACCCCTGCTTCATTGTCTCAGTGACAGAGAAAGAGGCCTGGACATGCTGATTTCCTTAAGCTGGAGCAGAATCTCCACAGTTGCTCTCCATGGGATTTCATGGTCAATTGCTCCCTAGAACTGAAAGCAGACACAGAATAGGGCCCAATAAAAAAAAAAAAAAAAAAAAAAAAAGCTACATTTGGAAAGAGTGAAACAAAGCTGTATTATTTCAGCTTAGCAATCTGAGTGTCATTACATACCAGGCCACATGCCATGCTCTAGACATACAAAAATGAGTAATACAACATCTCTGCTATGGTGAAGTTCAGTCTGGTAGATAATAAAGCTGATAAAAGGAATCAGGGATTCTGGTTCCTATCTGTGCCCTCAAATTGTTTTCACTACTTAACACAGACAACATTTACTCTGCCAGATGACTCTCTGTCATTTTATTGAGAATATACATGAAATACAAAGATGAAACAATGGTTTTTTATATCGATGCATCATTGAATCCCATTTTATACCAGTTCAATTCAGGCAGTGACACAAAGCAAGTTTGTAAAAGTTTTTATTTTACTTTGATTCTCAGCAACAAGTAACGAAAGGTTATAGAGCCTTCCACGTGTGCCTAATCCTCAGTGGGAAGGGGCTGAGAGGCCAGAAGTAAAAGTTCCAGGCCTATTCACAGACATAAACGTAGAGCATAAGGAAAGGCAGTGTCAGTGGAAAGAAACTTATGAGCATGGATCCCCATTTTGCAGGGAACAGGCAGATGTCCTACTACGGGAAAGGTCTGAGACAGTCACCAAGGTTTAATGAAAATGGATTGGCATGTGATTCATCCCACAGCCTGGTGGTTAACAGATTTGCAATTGCTGAACTCTCCCAGGTAGTGACTGGAGGGAGAGCTTGCTTGGTCAAGTGAAAGTGAAATCCTGTACTCACTTACTTAGATATGGGGATTGGGGAGGCAAAATGATCTTAAAGCAGCATCATTGGACTTTTCTGGATAGGCAGAGCTCCCATACAATACCACGGAAAACTTTGGATGTGGCCCCATACTCTGGGCTCACTGTAAGGAATCCCACCTCTAGAACATAATTTGTAAGTGGCCTCCACAAGGAGTGGTAAAAACCCATCAACAGCTATGACAGCAGAAGAGACTGTTGAGTAAAAACGTCAGGAGAAAGATGTCAGAAGAACAATCTTCTGGATGATATGGGCTTAGCCTGGGATATCTACATCACCCAGACCTGATTGGCTAGTTTATAAAACAGTCCCTGGAAATAGTGGAGACAGCAGGGTTGGAAATGGAATATTACAGTTTCTAAGCAAATACATTCCTCCACTTGGGAAATGGACCATCCTAGAGATCCTTCGGTTATTCAAAACAGAAGGTTGGCTTTAGCAAGATACTGTCCTTCAGTTTGGTTTTGTATGGTTCCCTGAGGCACACAAATATATCCTACTTTATTAGAAGCCACTTAGAAAGATAGGGATTTTAAGGTGATATGTATGGCTTCCTATTTCTATTGCTTCCTGTGACCCCACCTTCTCCAGAGGACTGTCCTCCTGGAGAGTGCAGTCACTGGGAGGAAATACACACCCAGAGAATGATAACAAAGAACCACTGGCCTACATGCTTTATGAAGGCAGGGACTGTGCCTGCTTTGTGGACCATCGGATTTTAGTTCAAGAACAGTGGCTCATATAAGCCTTCTTTAGTAAACAGTTGAAGGACTGAAAGCATGAGCCTAATTGAAAATGAATGAGATAAACTACTTCCCACATTTTGACAGATCTAGTGTTTAGTGGGAAATTCTCAGGGCATATACCTTAAAATGATGGATGCAATATTTTTTAAACTATTTTTTAAATACTGAACCTGGTAGAAAAGATGAAGTAATCTTAAGAGGCCAGAATCTATGTCAAGTAGATCACGCATCACCCAGAGATCTATACATTGACCTGGATTCCCTGACAAGGTGGAACTTTGGGTTGTTTCCCTTGGGGAGGGCCAGTGTATGTATGCTCTTTGTGTGGTAAAACAGAGACTTGCTGATGAGAAAAACAGATTATGGCAGAGGCAAGGCTACATGGTCACCAAATCATGTTTTCTTTTCCCCTGGGGCACAAAACTATCCACATCTTCTAGCCTCCTTTGCAGCTAAATGTGGCCATGTGGGTGGGTTCTGGCCAATGGAATATGGGTGGAATTGATGTAAACTGTCTCCAGGCAAGGTCCCTATTAAAAAATCTCCTACATGATCCTTCACTCTCTCTCTTCCTTTGTTTGCCAGATGTGGAGGACCCAGAGAACTCTGAGGTCCTAGGGGATGATAAAGCTTCTAGAATGTAAGAAGCCTGGGTCCCTGAATGACTGTGAGGAGCAAAGGCTACCCATAACCCCATTTATAACCCATACTGGACTATGAGCAAGAAGTAGGTAAGAAATAAGCCTTTGTAGTGTTGAGCCATTAAGATTTTAAGGGTCCCCCCCCCCCATAGCTATTGGCCTATCCTGAAACTATAGCGATGCTAAACCAAACCATCCAGAAAATGAGAAAAGAGGAAACATATTTCAAGTCATTCTGTGATATCAAAACACAACAAGAACAGGACAGTAGGGGAAATCTCGAGGTCAATCTCAACAACGGGAAGAACAGTTCAAATCCTAATTGTAGACACTAGTAACTCCTAGAAAGGAATGATAAATTCGGATTAAGGGTATCATGGAAATCTGAGAGTGGGCAGATGGCTTTTGAGAGGAACTACATGAGTAAAGGCATGGAGGCTTCAAAGAGGAGCTTGAGTTTAGAGTTTGTTCTCTAGACGATCAGGATTCAGTACAGGTTTCCATAAGATCATCATATGATTAAATGCCTTATCCATTGTTAAATTACATATAAATTTCCCATCAAGTCTTAGTTAAGCAAAAACCTCAGAGCACAATAATTCAATTCACTTAAATCTAAACTTAATAAATTGAGCAAATATTTTCTTTGTGATAGATCAGGCCACCTCATTTTACTCTTTAAAATGATTGTGTTGGGGCACCTGGGTGGCTCAAGTCGGTTAAGCATTTGCCTTCAGCTCACGTCATGATCCCAGGGTCCTGGGATGGAGTCCCGCATGGGGCTCCTTGCTCAGTGGGGAGCCTGCTTCTCCTTCTTCTTCTTCTCCCTCTGCAGCTCCTTCTGCTCCAGCTTTCTTTCTCTCTGTCAAATAAATAAATAAAATCTTTTAAAAAACAATTAGTGCTTGGCTTATCACTGTTTAGCTCAATGGCTTCTAAGTAAATAGTGGCTTAGTGAAATTTTTACATCAATAAGCAACACACTCTTCATCGGAGAGTCTCATGTATCCCTTGTGAGAGAATAATAAACACTTCAATGTGTTTTTCATACCCAGTATCTAACATTCTAAAGTGTCTGTTCCCAGGACGCCTGGGTGGCTCAGTCAGCATCCGACTCTTGGTTTCAGCTCAGGTTGTAATCTCGGGGTCATGGGAAGGAGCCCCTGAGTCGGGCTCGCACTCAGCAGGGAGTCTGCTTGGGATTCTCTCTCTCCCTCTACCTCTGCCCCTCCCCTGCTGTGCTCTCTCTCTCTCTAAGATAAACGGATAAATATTTTTTAAAAAGCAAATAAAATGTTCTCTAAAAAAAAATTAAGATCAACTAAAAGAATGGGATTGAGGAGACTCTTTAAAAAGTGGTTGGAGGTGAGACTCGGATAAATCAGGTCTGATTACACTTGGGCTCAGTGCTGTCAGTCTCAGCCGTCTCGCCAAGTTAATGACACTGAACATTCCACCAACCAGAGGAAGAACACAAGGGGTAGAATTCCAGGATACATGGGAATTCTCAGAGAAGAAAAGTTTAAGATGTGAGAATCATCGGATTGTGACATCTATCAACCTAATTAACCACCAGCCCTGATTACTTTTAGCTACCCGGTCAGACGGCTTCCCTTGCTGCCTCACAGGTACCTGCTCAGATCTCCAGAAGCTCTGACCTCAGAGAATAGTTTTCCCAGTTGGTTTCAGTTATAACTTTAATATAAAAAATGTTTTGGTCTGTCTTAGAAAAGGCTAACAGACAAGGATGGACTCCCCAAAATAAGAGTAGTGTCTAAATCTTATGCCACAAAAAAATTAATAATGTTGTCCAGAAGTTAGTCGAGGTTGGGGGAATGGATGACAAAATCTGTGGTATGGAACTCAAAACTTCCCCAAAGGTAAAAGTCATCTATAACATGCATGCAAATAAGAAAGAGTGAAAGAAACATAGTAATATGTAATTCCTTCTTTTTTTAAAGATTTTATTTATTTATTTATTTGAGAGAGAGAGAGAGAGCACACACATGATAGAGCACGCTCCAGTGGGGCGGAAGGGCAGAGGCAGAAGGAGAAGCAGACTCCCTGCTGAGCAGGGAGCCCGATGCAGGACTCGATCCCAGGATTCTGGGATCATGACCTGAGCAGAAGGCAGGTGCTTAACCAACTTGAGCCACCCAGGCGCCTCAGTAATTCTTTTTTAATAGCTGAATCGTTGGGCTTATAATAAAATTATGAGCTTATAATGTTATTGCTTATAATGTTTATAATAAATATGCTTATAATAATGTATATATAATTATATAATATATATTATATAAGCATATATAATATGCTTTTATATAAGCATATATAATATGCTTTTATATATATAATATGCTTTTATATAAGCATATATAATATGCTTATTATATATATAAGCATATTATATATATAAGCATATTATATATATAAGCATATTATATATATAAGCTTATTATATATATAAGCATATTATATATATATAAGCTTATTATATATGTAAGCATATTATATATATATAAGCTTATTATATATATAAGCATATTATATATATATAAGCTTATTATATATAAAAGCATATTATATATATATAAGCTTATTATATATAAAAGCATATTATATATGCTTATATAAAAGCATATTATATATGCTTATATAAAAGCATATTATATATGCTTATATAAAAGCATATTATATATGCTTATATAAAAGCATATTATATATGCTTATATAAAAGCATATTATATATGCTTATATAAAAGCATATTATATATGCTTATATAAAAGCATATTATATATGCTTATATAAAAGCATATTATATATGCTTATATAAAAGCATATTATATATGCTTATATAAAAGCATATTATATATGCTTATATAAAAGCATATTATATATGCTTATATAAAAGCATATTATATATGCTTATAATAATTATTATTAAAATAATAATAAACTGCTTATAATAAATATACTTATAATAAATTAATTTTCCTCTACATGTGTCTATAAGTACATGTGCAAGTATATAGAATTAATCTCTAGAAGTGGAGCTATTGGGTGAAACAGTATTTGCATTTAAAATCTTTATATATGCTGCCATATGATAGTATTTTTCATGGCAAATGACTTCATGTGTCACTGGCCAGACTATGAATTGACTGAGTAAAAAACCAATGACCATATTAGTCAGGGTTCTTGAGAGAAACAGAACCAATACGATATATAGAAATATATATAAGAGGAGATTTAGTATAGGAATTGGCTCATATGGTGATGGAGGACAAGAAGCCCCACCATTTGCTCCCTGCACATTGGGTAACCAGGAAAGCTGATGGTATAATTCAGTCCAGGTCTGAAGGCCTGAGAACTAGGTGGTATAACTTCTTGTCTCAGGCTGGAAGTCTGAGAAGGGAAACAGAGGACTGTTAGTGTAAGTCCCAGAGTCCAAAGTCCCCCAAAACTAGGAGCTCCCATTTCCACAGGCAGGAGAAAATGGATGTCCCAGCTCAAGAAATAAAATTCACCCTTACATCAGCTTTTTGTTCTATTTGGGCCCTCAGTGGATTGGATGATGCCTGCCCACAGTGGGGCAGGCAGATCTTTCCTCATCTATAGATTCAAATGCTAGTCTCTTCCTAAAGCATCCTCACAGACACATCCAAGAATAATCTGGTCTATCCTTAGCCCAGTCAGGTTGATACATGTAAAATTAACCGTCCTAATGACTATGCTTGGGATGGCGGAGATGCAATGTGGGGGTGCGTGTATGGGGTGGGGAGGTGAGGTTGAGCGATTGACAATATGAACATCCCTATTCAAAGAATGTCCTGGGACCCATCTTCTCTGCAGGTCCTATGGGTACCACAGATACTGTGTTTGAATCATTCAATGATATTTTAGGTGCAGGGGAAGTTAGGTTCAGTCTTGAATAGCCCAGAACATACATAGAGAAAACCAGAAAACAGACTCTTTAAAAGAATGAGGTTATTCCAGGCATAATTACTGTGCCAACTTAAATCTACTTCAAGGTGAAGTTATTCTAGGCAGGGTCAGAAAAAGAGTGGAGACCTGTGTGTTCAGTCAACTTTGATTTTTTATATTTGGAAAGTTGTATTTTCTCAACTTGTCTATTTTTATGGTCTTGAATTTATCTGTGTGTTGATTTTTATAGCTATATTTTTAAAACGTTCAATGTGCCGGAAATAGAGTGAAAGAAAAAAAGATAAGGAAAGATTTTGTGCAAAGCTAGGCAACAGGCCAAGGAAATGGAAAGCTGATTGTGTCCAGACATAACAGTGGTGACAGCAGCAGACCTTCGGGAGATTTGGAACACTTCGTGATACTGACTGGTTGGCATAGCGGTGCGTTAAATATTTTAGGTCAAAGAGAGAAAATTGGGATTTGTTTCTCTCACGCAAAAGTTTCTTAAACTTTCAGCAAAAAATACAATTTATTTTGCAAATGATGCTCTTTAGTTGGAGAGTATATAGGAAAAAATATAGCTAATTACTTTTATACATTCAGTTAGATGGGGGTCTAAAATTTCTCTAAATAGTGTTCACGGTTTTCCATGTAGAAGCCTCATATTGCATTAGTTAGATTTATTCCTAGGTATTTGATTTTTTTCATTATAAATGGCATCATCTTAAATACTTCGTTTTCTAACTATTTTTTATTGTTGAATAGAAATGTAAATGGTTTTAGTATGTTTGCTCATATCCAATGAGCTTAATAAACTCAATTTTTAAATCTGTTTTTCTGTAAATTCTTTTGGATTTTTTTATGTACACTGTGATTGTTTAAAAAATCTTCCCATAAATTCTCTGAGACATCTCTCTTCGGACGAGCCTAATTTCCCTCCATTGAATGTGGACTTAGTAACCTGCTTTTCACAAAATAAATTGTCATAGAAATGACAGAGTGTGACATCTAAGGCAAAGTTAGAAAAGGCGTGTGGTTTCTATCTTGTTCTCTTTCAGATCATTTGTTCTGGGAAGCAAGCTGCCAGACCATGAAGACCACCAAGCGGCTCTATGGAAAGATCCATGTGGAGAGAACTGAGTGAGGCTTCCTGCCAGTAGCCAGCAAGAAACCGAAGGCTTTTGCCAACAGCCATGTGCAGGAGCAATCTTGGAAGTGGATGCTCTCAGACGCCCAGGCGAGCCTTTGGATGACGGCAGCCCTCTATGACGTCATGCAATACCTCACACCAAAATCAACCAGCGAAACCACTCCTCGGTACCTGGCCCACAAAACCTGTGAGATAATAAACCTTGTTGCTTTAAGCTGCGTAGTTCGGGGTAATTTGTTATGTAGAAATAGATAACTAAAATATACACTATTATGCTTTATTTGCTAATAATAATAGTTTTATTTCTCTCTTCTCAGTTCTTTTATTATTTTATTCCTTGTCTTAGTATGCTAGGTAGGATCACCAGGCTATGAGTAGAAGTAATGATAGTGTGCTTCCATATGGCATTCCTTGTTTCAAAGAGATTTCATCTATCTATCATTGTTTGATGGTTATGATAGGCTTTTTTGGCAAATATCTTTCATCAAGGTAACAATACTTCTTTCTATTCTAAATTGCCGAGTTTACATTTTATCTCTTAAAAAAATTTTTTTTAGAGAGAGTTGTGTGTGCTCACACACGAGCGCATTAGTGGAGGAGAGGGGCAGAGAGAGAGAGAGAGAGAATCCTAAGCAGGCTCCAAGCCCGGCCCAGAGCTGGCAAGGGTCTCGATATCACGACCCTGAGATCATGGCCTAAGTCGCAATCAAGAGCTGGACCTTTAACCGACTGAGCCACCCAGGTGCCCCCACTTTTGGATGGAGCTCTACTGCCCAGGTTGTCTTTATTCTGTTGACCATCACCACCCTTTCCATTTGAATTGGTGGGAGAACAAAAACGTGCATCTCCTTTCCAGAAGGACTTATAGGTAAGAATGGTTGAGAACTAAGACTTTAATCCTCTTCTAGTAAACTGGCTTTTAGAATGTAGCTTAAGGACTTTTAAAGGACGCATACATTATTAAATATACACAGATAATCATGGCAGAAAATGCCACCTGCAAAAATGACCCCATTAGATTCCAAACAATTGGTTGAATACTTACTTAGAAGTGGTTTTCAGTTCCTTGTATTACATTGTTTCCCAGGTCTTATTTCTCATCCTTTCTTCTGGCAATTCTCTTTACTAAAATTGTTCTGTGATCTAGCAAAGGGATCATCCTACCAAACTGGAATAAAATAACCTGTTTTTAGCCTATTGTTTTTGGTCTTAATTTGTTTTCTATCCTTTCTTGTTTGTTTGGTTTTTTTTTCATTTTGGCTTTGGCTTTGGTTTTTGGATGGATAACAAGGACAATAATAGTAGGGCTAGCCTCCCTTTATTTTATTTTTTAAAAAATATTTTATTTATTTATTTGACAGAGAGAGAGACAGCCAGCGAGAGAGGGAACACAAGCAGGGGGACTGGGAGAGGGAGAAACAGGCTCCCAGTGGAGCAGGGAGAGCCCGATGTGGGGCTCGATCCCAGGACTCCAGGATCACGCCCTGGGCTGAAGGCAGACGCTCAGCGACTGAGCCACCCAGGAGCCCCGGCTAGCCCTCCTTTAACTAGATAAATTCTCCCACAAGCTATGCATCCCACATCCTATGATTTTTTAAAAAAAAACACTTCTTATTTTAGAATCTATACGTGATGAATGATATAATTTTTTTATATGTTCACATGTACACAAACATAATTACACCACTATCCTAATTTCTTGATTACTCACAAGAATAATCATATCCAATTCATGTTGATATGTTGCTCAAAAATAAAGAATACAGACCTTGGGAATCAAGTCATATAGATAGAAATACATTTTCACCATGTATTTATTTTAAAGTCAGTAAATGATCTTCCAGAATACAAGACAAAACTGCCATTGAGAAATATTAAATATATTTATTCAAATAAGAAAACTAAAAGTATCTATAATTTTGAGGGACAAAAGCGTATTTAATTTTGACAACCAAGGGACAAAAGCACATTTAATTTTGACAACCTTGTTCCTTTTAAAAAATTCTTTCAGAAATAAAAATAAAAGCTGTTACTTAACAGTAATTAACAGGTTGGAGTTAAGAAGACAAATCGATTCTATTAAACCAAATGTTAAGGGTAGAATCTATGCTATTTTTAAACTGATGTTAATACTTTTAAGACAATTTGAAATATATTCGCAGTGTGAAGAATTATTTCTTTCTGCTGTGAAGGCCTAAGATACATGCAGAGAGACACCACCACTTAGACATCAAAAGATCTATATTTTTATTTTCTCAGCATTTTTAAAAATATTTTTTTATTTATTTAAAAAGAGAATGAGAGATAGAGCATGAGCTGGGGGGGAGGGGCAGAGGGAGAGAGAGAAGCAGAATCCCCGCTGAGCAGGGAGCTCCATGCGGGACTTGATCCAGGATCCCAGATCATGACCTGAGCCAAAGACAGCCACTTAACCAACTGAGCCACCCAGGTGCCCCTCAGCATTTGTTTTTTGTTTTTTGTTTTTTTTTTTTTAAGATTTTATTTATTTAGTTATTCGACAGAGAGAGAGAGACAGCCAGCGAGAGAGGGAACACAAGCAGGGGGAGTGGGAGAGGAAGAAGCAGGCTCATAGCGGAGGAGCCTGATGTGGGGCTCGATCTCAGAACGCCGGGATCACACCCTGAGCCGAAGGCAGACGCTTAACGACTGCGCCACCCAGGCGCCCCTCAGCATTTGTTTTTTAATTAAACTTTTTTATTGAAGTATAACATTCATTCAGAAAAGTGCACAAATCATAAATTTACTACTCAATGGTTTTTAGCAAAGTTAGCACACCTCTGTATCCACTACCCATATCAGGAAATAGATCATTGCCAGCAACCCAGAACCCCCTCTCAGTCACTACTTCACTGGCAAAATTAACCATCATCCTTGATTGTTATCACCATAGATTTATTGCCTGTTTTGAATTTCATATAAATAGAATTGCACTGCATATATTCTTTTGTCTGGCTTTTTTCATTCAGCATTATGATTCTTGAGGTACATCTATGTTTGTTTATTGCTATAAGTACTTCGTTTTTATTATTGTACTGTCACTGATTATATGAACATGCCATAATCCTGTTGTTTGTGGATATTCTGTTATTTGGGCCGTTACAAAAATGCTGCTATGCACATTGGCGTATGTGTCCTGGTGCGTTTATATACACATTTCTTTAGAATATATCCCCTGGAGTAGAATTTTGGAGCCATAAGATGTGCATGTGTTCAGTTTTACTGTATACTGCCAAATAGTTTTCTAAAGGTGTTTTACCAATTTCTACTCTCATCATCCTTAACATTTGGTGTATCATTTTTTCTAATTTTAGCCATTCTGGTGGGTATATAGTGGCATAACACTGTGATTTTAATTTGCAAGCTTCTGGTGACTAGTGAAGTTGAGCACCTTTTCACGTGTTTGTTGACAATTTGAGTATTCTGTTTTAATGAAGTTTCCACGTCTTTTGCCCATTTGTCATTGGGTTTTTGGCTTTTTTTTTTTTTTTGGTAAGTGATCTTTATGAGTTCTAGGTAAAAATACTTTGTCAGATACACAAATTCCAAATATTCACTTCCACCTCAGGTTGCCTTTCACTTTCTCTATGGTGTATCAGGATGAACAAGCATTCCTAATGTTAATGAAGTGCGATTGGTTAATTTGCTTCTTTGTGGTTAGTGTTGTGTGTGTGTGTGTACATGCATGTGTTAATTCTGAGATGTTGTCACCTATTCCATCATGAAGACATTCTTTTATATGATCTCATAGATAGAAGTGTTATTGTTTTGCCATTTACGCAGGTCTACAGTTCAGTTACAACTGATTTTTGTGTATGGAGGGAAGTATGGGTCAAGATTCATTTCTTTTCCCGTTTAGTCCCCCCAATGGACTCAATATTATTTATCGACAGGACATCTTTTCCCCGCATGCGCAAAATGACAATGGGTATGAGAGACACTCTCTGCTGCATTATCACTCATTTAAATTTCAGGTTTTCCTTTACATTCTTGTTATTTTCTGCAGCTTTCCGATATTGTCTATCTTTAAAACAAACACAAAAATCAAACTTTTTTTATAGACTTATTTATTTATTTGAGAGAGAAAGTGTGCAGAAGGGAGGGGCTGAAGGAGAGGGAGAGAGACTTAAGCAGACTCCATGCTGAGTGCAGAGTCCAACATGGGCCTTGATCTCAGGACCCTGAGATCCCGCCCTGAGCCAAAACCAAGAGTTGGAGGCCAAACTGACTGTGCCGCCCATGCACCCCCCAAAAATAAAAATTTTAAAAATTTCCCTCTCACCTACAGTCATAAACCCGTTTTGGTTTGTTTTCTGTTTTTTATTTTTAAGTCAAATTCCTTTCTCTGATCCTCAGACTCCGTAGGATTTGGAGTATAGCCGTGGTATCTGAGCATCTCATGAATATTTCTCCACCCTTTTCCCAGTTTGTCACCTTGCACTAACTCTTTACTATTCATGTCTCCAGTCCGCAAATCTAGACTTTTTACTTCCCACCACACAGATTGTCATTCCCTTTGACATTATCTCAAGTCCAATTAAATTGTCTAACTCTGTTACCAGTGGTCTGTGAGTGACAAGGCACTCTGCTTGACCCTTTGTACCAAAGAAAGCATCCTTTGATGTCAATAAGACTTTTCAGTATATCAAGTTTGCTGGAGAATTGGTAAACATTTAAAGGAAGAGATAGGAACATGGGAAATCAGTTTGTCATTATTTCTATTTCATTTCCTTTATAATCTTACAGAAAAGTCTATAATCCTGTATTTATTATGAGACTATAACCATGTAAACTACTTTGAAGTTATGACTTCAAAAAGGTTTTCAACATCATGAGGTCTAACAGGGCAGAGAAGACTTACTTTATTATAAGTCTTATTTAATCAGCAAAGAACTTCGATAATTTACAAAGTTTCTAAACAAAATTATCTAAACATCTGGAAGCTATTAAAGAACTGAGGAAGTTATGCCACAGTTACATTTAGGAAGGTATTTTTATTATAAATTCCTTATAAAGTAAGTCTGTGCAAAATGAAACTAAATTACCATTATCACTTTACTCAAATTTCTCATATTAATTAGGCCTAGACATTTAAAAATGTTATGATTGAAGTATAAGTTTACTCTTTGGGAGAACAATGACTTAGTACTCACCCTGTGACAAATATATCAATTTTGACTTTAATAACAATGTAAGATACCATTCATATACATTTGCATGTTAACCATATTAAAATATTACAGACTTAGAAGTGAGTAGAATTAATTTTAAATTCCAGCTCATCGCTAACTAGTTGCATGAACTCAGGCGAGGATTATCAACTCAGAGCCATGATATATGTGCTCTTCTGTGTGGCACGGAGACACCCTTCCAACATGCGATGATTAAATAATACCTAGAAATGCCTAGCACAGCACCTAGCATTGAGTATATGCTCAATAAATTCTTCCTCCTCCTTTCTCTTCCCTTCCATTTTGCTTCCTTCTTCCTTTGACCATTGGTGTCAATATGGGACACTGGCTTTTCACTTCAGGGCTTAAGGGGATGGTGTGTAAGGGTTTTTAAAAAACTCCCTTATTCTTTATATTTTTCCATTGTTACCAACTACTTAAACACTGGAAATCCTCGAGAGGATTATGAGTTTATTTCAAGGACCGGAGTGTAGGGAAAAAGCTGTAAGAGTGTATTTTGTTTGGCAGTAGGTCATGGATAAAGGCAGAAAACTCGTTTTCTACTGAGCCTTATTCTGAGCCTTACAATACCTTAGATTTATAATATTGGTTCATTTTTATCCTACTACTCAGGTCTGCCTGATTCTAAGGTGCATGTTCTTTTTGCTAAAACATGCCTCCACTTGCTTTTATACATGTGCCTAAGGGACAAATGATTGTGTACAGTGGTAGGAGGAAAATGCATGTTGAGTTTTAAACCGCTGACTTAGCAAATGGATGCAGAAGTCCGGGACAGATCTGAGTAGGGGGCTATTTAAAAACAAAACCTGAAAAGGGAAAACCCAAGGGATATAAATAAATCAAGAGCAGTGTTGCCTGAGCAACTGTTCACTGATTCCCTGAACCGTGGAAAGGTTGATGAAAATAATAGCTGAGAATCAGAGCAAGGCCTGAGGCCAGGATGTACCAAATTCAAGGCAAACGCAATCAGCTTAGGCTGAGCCGTAAGTGGAAGATGCATTGAAACGAAGTTGAAAATATATCAGAGAATAGGGTGTGGGATGCATGATGCCAGGTGACTCATGATTTAAACCCCCAGAACACCGTGGAGCCTCCCCGACCTGGGGAGAGCTCCTTCAAGACCATCAACCAAGCTGGACAAATGGGGCTAAAAGGCACCACTGTAATACTTACAGCCAGCTCCCGGCCAAGTCTCCGTTCTTTAGAGTGTTCCTGTTCCTGTGAGCCATGCCCTCAGCCGGGCACACTGTATTATAGATTTGTTTTATGAATGATGATAGGAAACAGAAGGTATCGATTTCATAGCTCAGTGTATATAGCTGTCCTTCTCTTGGGTATATCTTCGCCATGACTCCCGCTACTTAAAAAAAAAATTTTTTTAAGGGTAAGTAGCCAAGTTAAACTATCGTTCTTATGTTTATCTAGAAAGTGTGTCACTAAATAGTGATGAATAAAATTATGGATTCAGATCAGATAGATCTGGTTCAAGCCTTAGTTCAACCCCTTACAAACTGAGTGACTTTAAGCAAATGACCTAACCACTCTAAATTTCAGGTTTTTTCACCTGTAAATATGGGCCTTTTTGATAGTAGCTATTTCAATTGAAGATTGACAAACTGAGATATCAATATCAACCAGAACGCTTCAGACCAAATCATCGAAGCTCTTTATTTTTTACACACCACTTATCAGCCCCACAGGCTTGTTGACTATACCTTCACAATATGTCCAGATATATTTGCTTTCAGCATCTCCGCTGCTCTTCTTTTGGTCTAAACTACCATCATCTATCACTTGGGTTATTGCAATAACCCCCTAGCTAGTTTCAATATTTCCACTCTTGCCTATACCCCCTTCACACTTTTCTCAGTGTTTCATCCAGTATCAGCCTTTTTTCCCCAAAGATTTTATTTATTATGTATTATTTATTTATTAAAGATTTGTTTATTAAAATTATTTTATTTATTTATTTATTTATTTATTTATTTATTTATTTATTTATTTATTATTACGGGATAGAGCAGGGCTCTATCCCAAAACCCTGAGATCATGACCTGAACAGAGGATAGCCTCTTAACTGACTGAGCCACCCAGACACCCCTTGTACCAGCCTTTTGAAATAAAAGTCAGTGGGTGGCTCAGTTGGTTAAGCGTCTGACTTTGGCTCAGGTTATGATCTCAGGGTCCTGGGATCGAGCCCCACATCTGGCTCCCTGCTCAGCACTCACTCTCCCTCTGCCCCTCCCATAGCTTGTGCTCTCTCTCTGTCAAATAAATAAATATACTTTTAAAATAAATAAATAAAAGTCAGATCAGGTCAATCATCTGCTCAACACACCTCTCTCCCTATAGTTTCCCATGTCACTTAGAGAAGAACCAGCCCTTGCAATGTTCTCCAAGGACTCACAGGATTTGGTCCAACTTGCTCTTCTCTGTCCTCATCCTCTGATGCTCTTCCATTTTCTTACTCCACTCCAGCTCCTCCTGGAACACACATTCACAAGTACCTCATGTAGATAATTTGCATTTGCTGAGCTCTCTGATTGGAATGTTTTTCCATGCAATGTACACAAGCTTGGCTCTTTCTCCTCTCTCAGATCTTTATTCAAAGGTTACCTCCTCAGAGAGGACTTCTTTCACTACTTAACCTAATATTGCACAACTTCTTCTCTCTCTCTCTCCCCCTCCCTCGCTCTCTCCCTCCCATCCTTCCATCCCACCCATCCTTCCTCCTTCTTTCCCTTCTTCCCTCTCCCTCCCTTTCTCTTCCTCCCTCCCTCCCTCACTCCTCTGCTTTACTTTTTTTTCTTGGCTCTTATCACCATCTAACATCCTAAATGTTTTACTTATTTATCTTTATTTAACTATCCCCCTAGAATATGAGTTCCACAAAAGCTGTGATTCTTAACTGTTTTATACCTTAGCCTGGTGTATGCCTTTGCCAAACGGTGCTTGGCAAATAGCCGTTGCTCAATAAGTAAATATGAAGTACATGTTGAGCCAATAAGTGAATGATTAGGAAGCCAAGATGTGGCTCAACCATGTATCTATCTATACTTACACCTATTGGACATGTCTCCTTGGATGACATTGCTTTTAAGTGAAAACTCATTCTGATGTTCAATTCTGGCTAATGAGAAAACACCTCCCCAAAACATAGTGCCCGCTATTGGGGTGAAGATTCTCTAAGGTCCAAAGAAAGCAGGGAAGGAAAGGGAAGCTTCTAGAAGTTTTTAGTCAACTCAGAAGATAGGAAATGCTGGTTGCCAACCTCCCCCCATACACACACACACACAAACAGAGCCGATATTGGTAGGCAAGGGCCATAAACTGGGGAAGAAAAGGCCTTTCGTTTGGACCAACCAAACGCATTTTGGGATCAGGAAATTCTGTCTGAACAAAGAGAGAATGTAACTCCCAAAAGCCTCTTGACTCTGGGGCAAACTACTTGGATGTGGAAGAGAAATATGGAAGGAAATTTCATCACAGGAAGGCAGCTGCACTCCAAAACATTCTGTAAAAGTCTTTATAAACTTAAATGTTTTAGACTATTTCTGTACCTTCTCTTTATTCATTCAGTCAACTCTAAAATTTTTACATAGCATAAAATCTCATCTGCAGGGAGAGACGGCGAACAGCTCAGAGACGCGCTTCCCAATGTCTCAACCATTTACATACACCCCACTGCCTTTTACCACTCATCTGTCACTAAACAGTTGTTTGCAAAGAAAATGTTGAAATCCTGAGTAACTTTTTTCTCACTACATTCATTATAACTTCTCAGGATATGTTACCATGGAAGACTTCATGTGAGAGAGGGAGGGAGAGAAGTAAGCGAGAGAGATGGAGGCGTGAGAAAGATTAATCAGGTTAATAGCAAGCAAAGAAAGAGGCATTATCCAAATTTGAAAGGAATCAAATTTTGCATAAGCTGACAGAGAGGAAAAAGGGAGCTGGTGACAGTTCAACTACAAGAAGGTCTTTTGCTCTGGAATTATCTTACTACAGTCACTTCTTAGATTGCCTCTAAAAGAACTAATTATGTGGTTTTCTTAGGTCTGAACAAATCCTTTTTTATACTGCTCTTTACGGCAGACTATAGCATGAGTCAGAAATTCCAAGAGCTTGGTAATCTCCATCCTTTGTAGCACCTGCTCCAAGTTCGTGTTAATCATCGGTGGAAAATCTTTAAAGCTGAGAACTACACACTTCCTACTGTCGTATCTAAAAATCGATAGTTATGATACCAGATTCCGTTGATGAGATCATCATGATTTGTATTTTCAGACATTAATTTTGACTTCAAAGTTTTCAGAAACATAAATTCCAGAGAAAGCATTATTTTTCCTTTAAAAGTTTTGAACATACTTACTAATATTAAAAAAAAAAAAAACACTGAAAAAATGTCCTGCAAAGACAATCATTTTATAGTGACTTCGGGCTGCTGATACATTCTAAAAACCTTTGTTAAATGGGATTTCCTTTCACTGTGGTCAGTTTATCTCTTTACTGGTGGTGGTGTGATAAGCCTGACGACTACAGAGCAGCTTAAATCTTCATTCAGAAGTATCACACCTAGAAAGAGGAGGTTTTGTGTTGTTTTGTTGGGGTAAAATATATAGAACATAAAATTTACCATTTTGGCCATTTTAAGTGTACAGTTCAGTGACATTAAGTATATTCATGATTATACAGCCATCACCACTTTTCATGTCTAGAACTTTCTACCATTCCTAACAGAAACTCTGTACCTGCTAAGAACCAACTAACCATTTCCCTTGACCACCAGTTCCTGGTAACTTCTAATCTATTTTCGGTCTCTATGAATTTGCCTATTCTAGATACCTCCTATCAGTGGAGTCACATGATAGTTGTCTTTTTGTGTCTGGCTTATTTCACTTGGCACGATGTTTTCAAGTGTCATTCATGTCATAGCATGTATCGGAATTTCTTGTTTTTGAAGGCTGAATAATGTTCCATTGTATGCATAGGCCACAGTGTGTTCATCCATTCATCTGCTGATGGACATCTGGGTTGTTTCTACCTTTTGGCAGTTGTGAAAAATGCTCCTATGCATATTGGTATGCAATGTTTTGTTTTTAAATATAAAGATGTTTATTTTCTCCTAAGTGATTCAAAGAACTTTTTAAAATTAACTATTTTTTGGCCTCTTGGCAAATACATCCCCACATCAAACTTTTAGTTAAGATTTTTTTTTTTTAAGATTTTATTTATTTATGTGACAGAGAGACAGCCAGCGAGAGAGGGAACACAGTAGAGGAGTGGGAGAGGAAGAAGCAGGCTCCCAGCGGAGGAGCCCGATGTGGGACTGGATCCCAGAACGCCGGGATCACGCCCTGAGCCGAAGGCAGACGCTTAACGACTGCGCTACCCAGGCGCCTCCTAGTTAAGATTATTTTTTAAAAGGTTTTTTAATTTATTTATAAGAGAAAGAGAAAGTGAGCACAAGTTGGGGGGGTGTGGGGGGAAAAGCAGAGGGAGAGGGAAAAGCAGATGCCCTGCTGAGCAGGGAGCCTGATGTGGGGCTCGATCCCAGAACCCTGAGATCATGACCTGAGCCGAAGGCAGGTGCTTAGCTGACTGAGCCACCCAGGCACCCCTACTTAAGATTTTTTTTTTTTAAAGATTTTATTTATTTATTCAACAGAGATAGAGACAGCCAGTGAGAGAGGGAACACAAGCAGGGGGAGTGGGAAAGGAAGAAGCAGACTCATAGCAGAGGAGCCTGATGTGGGGCTCGATCCCATAACGCCGGGATCATGCCCTGAGCCGAAGGCAGACGCTTAACCGCTGTGCCACCCAGGCGCCCCCCTACTTAAGATTATTTAATAAGTCATTTAAAAAAGTCTCTGTTTATCAAAAGACAGCATTTCCAGTGGACCATGGGAATTTAGGTCCATGTGGAGCAGCAGCCTATACCTTGGAGGCTGCATATTAGAACCAAAAAATGCCTGAAGCTTCAATCCCTGCACCAGAACAACCAAATTAAATTCTGGGGGTGGACTAAGACTTTGGTATTTTTCATGTTCCTCTCCCAGGAGTTGGGGGTGGGGGAACTGAAAATTCCATCCCACTAATCACATGATTGATTCTCCTGACAACCAGCACCCCCCAGAGCTTAGGGAGCTCTGTACCAGAAACAGCGACAAATGTACAAATACATAGACGTACAAATGTACATATACATTTAAAATCCAAAATGTGTTTATTGGGGTAGTTTCCCACTCATCTTGATCCAGGATGCTTTTAGTGTTGCTTCCTTCTGAAGGATCATCCTTCTGCAAGCCTTGCTTTTCCTACTGCAGGTTGGCAGAGGACAGTGGAGCAGCCAAGACAAAACTACTGTTTGTGCATGGCTGAAGCTGGTGGTGATTTTATACTATCCTGGGTATTTCACATCCACGAAGTAGGCCTTGGGTCTCTGCACCAGGCGCTTCTCGTGTTTCCTCTTCTCTTCTAGAGAGGGATGAAGGCGATCCTTTGTGAGAGGCACGTTCTTGTGAGGAAGCCATCACTGCTGGAAAATAGCTTTCTTATTATAAATCACAATATCACACCTCCCCAGTGTCCCATTAAGGGCCTGAATAGAATTTAAAAGGTGAAGGAAGGGTGAATTTGTTCCCCCACAACCTGGCTGTTTGAGCTGGGACATTGGTCTTCTGCTCCAAGACTGGGACTTTCACCATTGGTATTCCTGGTTTCTAGGTCTTCAGACTTGAACTTGGAACTACATCACTGGCTCTCCTGGGTGTCCAGCCTGCTGACTGAAGGTCATGGGACTTCTCAGCCTCCATTAGCACATGAAACAATTCCTTATTTTAAAAATCACGTATATAGGGGTGCCTGGCTGGCTTAGTCAGTAGAGCATGTGACTCTTGATCTCAGGGTCAGGAGTTCAAGCCCCATGTTGAGCATGGAGCCTACTGAACAACAACCAAAAAAAAAAGAAAAGAAAAAAAAGAAAGAAAGAAAAGAAAAGAAAAGAAAAGTGGGATCGCAGGCCCCACCCTAGACCCGCCTTTAAAAAAAAAAAAAGACATATCTAGATCTAGATACAGAAATATGCTCCTATTGGTTCTGTTTCTCCAGAGAACCCTGATTAATATGCAGGCCAGTTATTCAGAAAACAAAAACAAAAAACAAAAGTAGGAGCCAAGTATAAGAGAATTGTATAGGAAGCAATTCAACTTCCAGCAATATAAGGCTAAGAACTATAACAAATCTGAAAGTATTAAGTCTTTATTTCTCATCTTTTAGTATGCAGTCCTGTGAATCACTTCTGTACCAGTTGCCAAAATTACTCATTTAAGGAGAACTAAGTCTGCTCCATCTAAATACAGAACCCACAAAGCGGAAAGATGGTAAAATCTTTCCAACTCTTGGTATGAAAATATTTGAAATATTTACCATTGAGTTTTATACCTATGTTTTAATATTTTGTTATACTGCCTGCATCCTTCATGTTTATCTACAACTGTGTTCGACAGTAATTTCATTGATCGGGGACGGACAAGTTATGGCCCGTGGGCTGTTTTTATGTGGCCAAGCTAGAAATAGTTTATACGTTTTAAATGCTTTTTCACAAATCAGAAGAATCATGTTTTGTGACACATGGAAATTATATGAAAGTCAAATTTCAGGGTCCCTAAATAAAATTTTATAGGAACACAGCCACATCCGTGCATTTACATGTTATCTGTGGCTGCTTTTATACCAGGATGGGGCGTGAAATAGCTGCAACAAAGACCATATGGCCCTGCAAAGCCTAAAATATTTACAGTCTGGCTGCTTACAGAAAAAGTTTGCTGACCTCTGTCCTAGATAGCAAGAGGGTGCTTGTTTCATTTCCTTTGTGTATTAACTGGCTTTCTAATGAAGGCGATAACTCAGATGTGCCACTAGCCTAGGTTTTGACTAGGCCACTCAAAATCTACCAGATAGGAAAACGTTTTAGTAAGCTGTTTTATAGTCTTCACAAATCTAGTCCATAGGGTGTGCGTCATAAATGTCTGTCCGCTAAATTAGTGAGTAAATAACTGGTGAATCTGATAGCATGTGGCCTCCGCAAGAAGCTGAAGAAAGGCATACTTACTCCTGCTGCATATTTGCACAGAGCTCAATGGCACATACTTCTAGAAGCATATCCGTCTCTGATATTACAGCTCTTCCCCAACAGATTTATAGAATGTTAAATTCATGGGGTTGGGGGGACACCATGTTAACCAGAGATGGTATCATGGAATCATTCATCTAGCAGGGCAATGTTTCATACTGCTGTTGACTTGAAGCAGAACTATGTTTGAATCATTCCCAAAAGATAAATTTGCTCTTCAATAATAATAGAAATTATGCAGAGACACACATGATAATTTTCTGTGGTTAGCTATTTCAGAAGTTCACAACTAAACTCCTAAGAAGTCCTTCCTATTCTTCAGCTTAAGTCCACATGTAGTAACATAAGCATATTTTTGCGGCCATTAATTCAATAACTTTATAAACAGCATTTGCCATAAAGTTTTGCAATTGTGTCTCCCTTCTCCTGGTCACCTTATTCTTAGTTTGGGGGCAGTGCTTGGTATGTTTTTATGTGTTTAAAAGGTATCACTACTTGGGGCACCTGGGTGGCTCAGTCAATCTAGCCTCCCAATCTTGTTTTTTTGCTCAGGTCATGATCTCAGGGTACTGGGATCAAGCCACACACCAGGTTCTGTGCTTTGTGGGGAGTCTGCTTGAGATTCTCTCCCTCTCCCTCCCCCGCTCCCTCTCAAATAAATCTTATAAAAAAATTATCACCGCTTCTGGCATCCCTGGTACTCATAATGATGGGGATCAATACATTTTGATAATAATATTAGACTTGGGGGTGCCTGGGCGGCTCAGTTGATTAAGCATCCAATTCTTGACCTCAGCTCAGGTGTTGATGTCACGGTTGTGAGTTCAAGGCCCACACTGGGCTCCACACTGGGCATGGAGTCTACTTAGAAAGAAAAAAAAAAAAAGAATATTAGATTTGGATTCTACAAATCAAATGTGAGTTCCGGCTTCAGATGGTTCCTACAATATTGTGGATGCTCAGTGAATATCTGTTCTCTTGTCCTTTTCTCTGTGAAGCTGGATGATTGACAGACTTTCTGTGAGTCATTACCTATGAAATGGGAGATATGGAAATTATATGAGATGTTTTGTAAAACATTCACTAATCCTACGAAGAATTTTGTAATTGCAAATTATTATAAGGAAATGAGAATTCAAAAATATAAGAAACACTTCTGTGAGGGGCCGTCCAAATTCAAAGGTCGGAGAGTCAGCTTGGACATTGTCTTCTCCCCACCCACCACCAGATTTTGAGCTCAGAGAGATTGTTTGCTTGATAAACACAGACCTCAGGATCTATACAGTAGGCCAGCCTTTCTTCACTCTGGTCAACATGGCACTTCAACACTAATCCCCTAGTGAATTCTAAACGAGGGTCCTGCCTTGTGCTGAAATTTGCCTGGGAGGTTGTTCAGAACAAAGATTTTTAGAATGTGCTTCATTAGAAGTTATAATGAATTATCGATCAAATATTGCAAATTACTTTGCCCAATGGTGTAAAAAATATACATGGATTTTTTTCTAAACAGCCTTTTTTTTTTTTTTTTTAGATCAGAGGTTAAGAGAGTGGTGTCGTTCTAGCTATTTTATACTAGACGGGGGGGGGCAATCTCATTTAATTACATGTTGATTATTTCAAATCTCAGAAAAAATATTTGATTTTAACTATTTTAAATAGACTTATTTATTTATTTATTCATTCATTTATTTATTTTAAGGAGTTTGCTTCTAAGTAATCTCTACACCCAACATGGGGCTGAAACTCCCAACCTTGACATCAAGAGCCATACACTCCTCTGACTGAGCCAGCCAGGTGCCCCTATAAACACACTTTAGTGTTTCCTTTTCATAAAGGGGCCATGGTTTTGTTCTAGTAGTAAAACTAACACTATTTCTCTTTCTCTTTGTCTGAGGGCAGTATTTTGGCTGTTCAGCGAGGTCACTGTCTGAACTACTCAGTGTGCTGTGGTCACATGAAAGTAGTAGATAATATGTAAATGTGGGCAGGGCTGTGATCCCATAAAACTTTGTTTAAAAAACAAAAGATCAGCCTACAAGCTCTAGTTTTCTGACTCCTCTGCTATGCTAGTAAGGGCCACCAGAAACAGCTTCCTTTTCACCAAGAAGAGCAGCAGTACGAGAGCCCTGTCCCAGGGCTGTACCTGATCTCCAGCTTTCTGTCATCATCTAGCCCACAGGAAATCTGATGTCTTGCCATCCCAAAGGACTGCCCACTGGTCTACTACATCGGTGACATAATGATTGGAACGAGTGAGAATTCACAAGTACGCTTTATGATTCTCAAGGCATGTGCCAGAGGGTGGAAGATAAACTCAACAAGTTCAGGACTTGCCAATTTGGTCAAGTGCCTAGGAATCCAGTGATTCAAGGCCTGTCAAGTTATGGCGGGGGGAGATTAAATTTCTGCAACTTGCATCCCCTACCACCAAGAAACAATTCCTAGCTCATACTGTATATAGTTTCAGAAAATTATCTGACTACCCTTGAGGATAATGAGTCATATATTATTCGGTGGTTCTTAGCATCATTTCCATTCCCTTTATACTCTCCTTTCGTCATAGGAGCTGGATGAATGAGAGCTACATGTCCCACAGTCCCTTACAGGAACTGTTCGGAGTGCAGTTTAGATTCTGCCAATGAGATGTATACATGCATGAATCAGAAGGCAGGAGAGAAGTAGGAGCCATTCCTCTTTCTCCTGCAGTGGTGGTGGAAATGTAAAGTTAAGACAGGGACTTTTTGCATCAATTTCCCTTCCTGCTTTTTATCCTAAAGCTGCAAGGCAACCATGATCACTGATTTCCATCTCTTGCATTTTTTCTGACTTCTGCGTGAAAGCAAGAAATTTCAGATTCAGTTTTAGTGAATCTGGAAGCTGGTGGCAGCTCCCCAACTTTCACTCCTTCAACCCTATCAGAAGTTCATGAGTACCTATTTCTCTGTATTAAATGCCTTTAGCTTTAAATATTTAAATTGGTTTCTACTTTCTTGACTGAGCTTTCACTGCAGACAGAAACAGGATCTAATTAATTTTTGCAATTTCTATCTTACTCAACAGAGTCCTTCGATGAAGTGCAGCAGGGTGCCTGACTAGATCCATTGCACGCATATTTGAATAATTTTGTCATGAAGCCCTTTGTGGCATCATTCTATTTCTTATAATGGTGCGGATCATTATTGTTTGTGTCTAAATCTCAAGCAAATGAGTCCTCCTTAGGGATTAGTACAGGGTATTATCACTCCCTGCCATCTGGCTGTCTGATATGAAGAAATAAACAAGATATTAGTTGAGGTAAACAGTTTTTGCTGGTTTAATATCATATACAATTTGACCCCATGTTCTGGGGCCACTTGGGCACTATGTCTTAGTAAAAAACTTCAAGAACACAAATAATAGTAAAATATTATCAAATAATCCAAAAGTGGTGTGCTTTGAATATTTATTATCCTGGGTTTTTTTATTAATAGCTTATTGACATATAATTCAATTAAATGCACAATTAAAGTGCACAGTTCAATGGTTTTTAGTATATTTACAGAGTTGTGCAACCATCACCGTGATCTAATTTTAGAACATTTCCAACATTCCAAAAAGGAACTTTGTGCGACTGTGCCCCACAGGATTAATGAAAATAGGACTATTGGGAAATTTAAAGTTTATTTTTCAGAGACCTGTTTCTCCCTAACCAGCTATTGTTTCTTTTCAGACCCCACTAGCAAACCACTAGCTGTCTCCGCAGAGGCCTGGACTGACACAAATGCAGGTCATTGATATGGTACCAGCCTATGAATGAGCAAGGCCCTGCATTCGTTACTGGAGATAATGTGCCCAAGACCCCATCTAGTTTGTACTAGCTCTCAGAGCATGCCCATAGCCCCTTTCCTTGTCCTCCAGACGACCTCCTGATGTCAGATGCCAACATTTGCCTCATTTTAATGTTAAGTCTCCACCCCAAAATGAACATGGGATGTATGTTACATATATGCTTGCTCAATGCACACGATCCTATCTTTCCTCACCAATAGTCGTAAATTTTCCTGCCCTTTTCATCAATATATATGTAATCCCAACCCTTATGATCATAAAAACTTATTCTAATCTCAGTTGGGTGAGCTACCCTTTTGTATCCTCATTTGGCTGCCTCTGTAGTAAACCCTTTTCTTGCTACACACTCAATATCGCAGGGATGGGCTTTGCTGCACGTTCTTCGGTTCAGGTGTACCTGTGACTATTCCAAGTTATCACTCTCTCCCCACCAGCCATAGGCAACCACAAATCTACTTTTGTCTCTATGAATATGCCTAGCCTGGACATTTCCTAATTTTCCCACATCCTCAACAATATTTGCTATTGTCTATCTTTTTGATTGTAGCTATCCTAGTGGGTATGAAGTATCCCATTGTGGTTTTGATTTGGATTTCCTTAATGACTAATGATGTTGAGGGTCTTTTCATGTGCTTATTGGCCATTTGTAGATCTTTGGTAAAATATCTGTTCAAATAACTTATCTTTTAATTTGGTTATTTTTTAAAAGTATTCTTGAGTCAAAAGAGTTCTAAAAAAAATGTATTCTAGAAACAAGTCCCTAACTGGATATATGATTTGCAAATGTTTTGTCCCATTGTCTGGGCTGTATTTTCACTTTCTTAATAGTGTCCTTTGAACTTTAAAATTTTGATGCAGTCCAATTTATCTACTTTTTTATTTTTGTCATTTGGGCTTCTGGTGTCATATTTAAGATATCGTTGTCTAACTCAAGGCAAAAGGATTGAATCCTATGTTTTCTTCTAAGAACTTTATACTTACCTTTGGGGTAAATACTCAGTAGTTCAATTGCTGGGTCATAGGGTAGCTCTATTTTTAACTTTTTGAGGAACCTCCACACTGGTTTCCAAAGTGGCTGTACCAGTTTGCATTCCCACCAATGGTGTAAGAGGGATCCCCTTTCTCCATAACCTCTCCAACATTTGTTGTTTCTTGCCTTGTCAATTTTTGCCATTTTAACTGGTGTAAGGTGGTATCTCAATGTGGTTTTGATTTGAATTTCCCTGATGGCTAATGATGTTGAACATGTTTTCATGTGTTTGTTAGCCATTTGTATGTCTTCTTTGGAAAAGTTTCTGTTCATGTCTTCTGGCCATATTTTTACTTATTTTTTGGGGGGTGTTGACTTTGAGAAGTTCTTTATAGATGTAGTGAAAAGAAGGGCCACATGCACTCCAATGTTCATAGCAGCAATGTCCACAATAGCCAAACTATGTAAGGAGCTGAGATGCCCTTCAACAGACGAATGGATAAAGAAGATGTGGTCCTGGGGCGTCTGGGTGGCGCAGTCGTTAAGCGTCTGCCTTCGGCTCAGGGCGTGATCCCGGCATTCTAGGATCCAGCCCCACATCAGGCTCCTCCAGTGGGAGCCTGCTACTTCCTCTCCCACTCCCCCTGCCTGTGTTCCCTCTCTTGCTGGCTGTCTCTCTCTGTCAAATAAATAAATAAAATCTTAAAAAAAAAAAAAAAGAAGATGTGGTCCATATATACAATGGAATATTACTCACCCATCAGAAAGGATGATTACCGAACATTTGCATCAACGTGATGGAACTGGAGGAGATTATGCTAAGTGAAATAAGTCAAACAGAGAAAGGCAACTATCATTTGGTTTCACTTATTTGTGGAACATAAGGAATAGCAGGGAGGACATTAGGAGAAGGAAGGGAAAAATGAAGCAGGGGGGAATCAGAGGGGGAGACGAACCACGAAAGACTATGGACTCCGGGAAACAAACTGAGGGTTTTAGAGGGGAGGGGTGTGGGGGAATGGGTTAGCCCTGTGATGGGTATTAAGGAGGGCACATATTGCATGGAGTACTGGGTATTATATGCAAACAATGAATCATAGACCACTACATCAAAAACTAATGATGGACTGTATGGTGACTAACATCACATAACAAAAAATAAATAAATAAATAAATAAATAAATAAATATATATATATATATATACACACACACATATATATGAACAACAAAAATAACTTTATACTTACCATCATTTTTAATATAACTTATTTAAGTTTCTATAATTTAATTTTTAATAATAGCTGGCCTTATTCACCAGGTCTCGGTTCCAGAAGTTTAACAATTGGTTCTTGCAATCTGGCGTGAGCCAGCTCCAGAATATCATTGGTACAATAGTGTACAGGGCTGGGTGGACCTAGAGTAAAAACAAGCTAAAACTCTGACATCAGGACCAATAGGAGAAAGGAGCTGCTGGTCACTCACCCAGATCACTCATCCACGAAGACAGGGGTGCCCAGGAAAATCTAACCTCACTCTGAAATCTGGTCTTCCTAAAGGCAAGTAGAAAACTAATGTAAGGCTAATCCCATGAGGCACTCAGGTTTGGTTCCGGAAACAGCAGTAAGAATGGGATTCCTTTGGACTAAATCAGAAGACAAGTTGGGGGCTGGTGGTGGCAGCATTAGCTTGATTTATATTCTATAAAACTCAAGAGATTAGTGACCAGGGAAATGGGTTCTAACTGAAAGAAATTGGTAGGAAATAAATGCGGTAGTGGCTCAGGTCATTAGATGGAATGCAGAGAAAGCTCCCACACTGGCACCAGACAGACCACCAGTCTTTGTGGAATACGAAAGCAAAACCAAATGATACTAATTACTCTGGGCTAGACCCATGGACTGGTAAGGAGTATGAAAACTTGAGAGAGACAGAGGGTACCAGATTTTAGAGTTAGCAAGAACAAAGGATTGAAGGACACCTGGTTCTGGTAGAATATCATTTGAGGTATCTGAATGAATCTCCCCTCACAACACTTTCTTCTTGATCCCTTGCTGCCAAAACCAACTAGAAATATTGGATGAACTATGTAAAAATATCTTTAAATGTTTCATAAAGTTGGCAGAACAGTAAGAGATCTATAGAAACAACAAAAAAAGGAAAAGGAAGAGAGTCCTGAAAGGCAAATGATCTGTAAAGCTGATTTTCACCCTTATGATCAACCTAAGGGACCTTTGAGTGTACATTTTGCAAATTACACAGCATGCAGAAGGTAGCAGTTACAGCCAAGGAGCCATGCAAGATCATTCCATAGATTTGAGATTCTAATGGGCTACGCTATCAGTATGAGTGAGCAAGAAATGAATCTACCCTAAAGAAGATCTTGCAAATGTACCTGTCTCAACCTTTGCCCTGGGAGAATGGGAAAAAAAATTCCCAGGATGCCTGGGTGGCTCAGTCGGTGAGGCATCTGCCTTCGGCTCGGGTCATGAGCCCAGGGTCCTGGGATTGAATCCCAAGTCGGGCTCCTTGCTCAGCGGGGAAACTGTTTCTCTCTCTGCCTGCCCCTCCCCTTGCTTGTGCTTGTGTTCTTTCTCTCTCTCTGAAGAATAAATAAGTAAAATATTTTTTAAAAATTCCCTGAGACTTCATAACCTTAAGCAAGCCTTATGTGGGTTTGAAGCCAAATTCAAGCTACCTATGTGTAGGGTTGCCAGGTTTACCAAATAAAATAGAGGATGTTCAGTTAAACTTGAATTTCAGATAAAGAAAGAATAATTTTTTACTGTAAGCATGTTCCAAATATTGTACTAGAAAAGAGTGTGTAGAAATGAATAGTGGTGGCCTTGAATGCATAACTGAACTTGTACTTAATTTGGTGCGCAATCTTAACTGTATAACAAGCTGGCCTCAAAAGCTCATCACAGATGGCAAACCAGCTTCCAGAATCCATGCTCTTAACCATCCCACTGTGCTACGTACGGACGACGATGCCTATTTACAGGATCCAGGGAATTTTTGGCAAAATATTAGGCACTTGATAAATACTTGACTATTAGAAAAATTTCAGTGTTGCTGATGATTTGAGAAGTATAATTGTAGGGGCACCTGGCTGGCTTAAGTAGGTGGAATGAGCTGACTCTTGATCTCGGGTCATGAGTTCAAGCCCCATGTTGGGAGTAGAGCTTACTTTAAAAAAAAAATTGGGGAAGGGAAAAAAAAAGAAGTGCAATGGTAAACACTTGAAAAGTACCAAGCGAATAGTAAATCCAACATAGTGAGGGCTTTTGGGGAGCACATGTCTTGCCTTTGCACTATCTTTTTTTTTTAAATCTGTAGAACAATCTGATATTTTACTAATAAAAGTCATTAAAATCGGGGCGCCTGGGTGGCACAGCGGTTAAGCGTCTGCCTTCGGCTCAGGGCGTGATCCCGGCGTTATGGGATCGAGCCCCACATCAGGCTCCTCTGCTATGAGCCTGCTTCTTCCTCTCCCACTCCCCCTGCTTGTGTTCCCTCTCTCGCTGGCTGTCTCTATCTCTGTCAAATAAATAAAATCTTTAAAAAAAAAAAAAAGTCATTAAAATCAAACAAGTTTCTCTTAACTTGGTAAATTTACTTTTGGTGTCTGCATCAAGAGAATAATATAAATGAAAGGGGGAAAAAAGTCCAAAGATATTTGTAAGCACATTCTATTGGAAGCCAGTGTTGTCAAAATGATCAAGATTTGGGGGGCACCTGGGTGGCTCAGCTGTTAAGTGTCTGCCTTCAGCTCAGGTCATGATCCCAGGGGCCTGGGATCGAGCCCTGCATTGGGCTCCCTGCTCAGTGGGAAGCCTGCTTCTCCCTCTCCCACTCCCCCTGCTTGCGTTCCCTTTCTCGCTGTCTCTTTCTCTCTGTCAAATAAATAAATAAAATATTTAAAAGAAAAATTTTAAAAAATGATCAAGATTTGGGGACTGGCATAATACCACAAAGCATCATACCATAGTGCAAATTATGCTATATAGATAAAAATACCTATTTGAAATTGCAATTGAAAAAAAATGTTAAAGAAAAAGGTGGCATAAACTATTATACATTATTTATTTACACGTAGAAATTACATTTAGAAAATGTACTGTGTTAGTACAAATTGGTAAAGATTGAAAGTCCCAGGACCTTGGGTTGACACCTTATATGAGGGGATTTTTGCAGTTTTGTTGATTATAATTATTTTGGCTTTCTTTCATTATATAGCTAGATCAGCAGAAAATAAAAAATATTCTTTGATTTGAAACCACATAATATTTAAGCAAAGGGCTGTTAGGTAGTGAATATGTTAAAATTGATGACTATCTCTAAGGAAATCCTTTACTGTGTCAGGGAAAAGAGATTCAAGTTTCTTCCAACTCTGATTCTATTTCTTTCTGGCACTTTTCAACTTTTTCTATTTTTTTTTCATTCCTTATATCATCTAACTCATACTTGATTCAAAGAAAAGCACATGCTGCAATTGCCAACTGTACTCTGATGGGCATGCAAATAAGATTAGTCTTGCCAGTGCCATCGTGTGTAATATTGTTTTAAATATCAATTACATACCTGAAAAATGAGGAATACTTATGCCAAGCCAGCAATAAGGTGATTAAATTTGGAAAGATGTGAAATCTGCTAACCCAGGTATTAATATCCTATTAATATAATCTGTTACTATGTTGCTGAAAAAGAATTCTCACACACATTTAAAATGGACAATGAGAGGTTCAAAACATAAACCACATCAAGCACATTAAGAGGACAATGAAACCAACCAATAATATTTGGCCCCGATGACCCACAAAGTAGAATCTGACACAGCTTGTAACACTTTCATTTCAATATTCAGAAGATCTTACCAGAAAGTAACAACAACAAATCGTTAATGCAAAATGGTCTATTGGAAAGCCGATGGTTTACCTGATTTATATGATATAAAAAATAGCCAAGAAAACATGTGGTTTTGAGCTAAGTCTTATAGGATAAACTATCAAATGAGAAACAAATCCCCAGCACTAATCAAATTCAGGAAGCCTAATTAGAGCTGTTAAGCCTAATCTCACAATTTGGCATGGGACCAAAACGTGGTCAGAAGCACTAACTGCTTTAGTGTAGAAAAATAGAGATTATCTCAAGACCAACAATATAAGAACATTATGATCTCTAAGTAATGATACAAACTTTTACATTCCTCATAATTAAATGATCCCATTTCATTTGACTGAAGAAAAAGAATAACGTTCTTGATGAATATATTCTTACAGTGATTATTTCTTATTTTTACCTGGAAAGGAAGAAATGTAATAAGTATGTAGTGATTCAGGTAGCTGATGAAATGTATTTTTTTAAAAAAAAGATTCTGATTGTAATCACAAAGACAATGAATGTGTTCCCCCCATCATCCCCTAACTCCATATAGTCTCCCTGGGTGTCCTCAAATAAACCCATAGTTTCAATGACCACTTGTACATCTCTAAAACTTCTGAATCACCAAGATTCTTCCTTCAGCATCTTCTCCTCCCAGCAAATGACTCCACCACCCATTTTCATGACATCGTTAGAAAGTAGCTCCCTTGACACATCCCCATCCCAAAACTTACCAGAATCCATCTATCCTACTAACCCTTCCTATTTCTCTTACCTAAGATCAATGCCTGCACCTTGTTCTGATGTTACACCCCTAATATTACTCATTTTCTCCTTTATTGTATTTCTTTCTACTAGTTCCTTTCCACGGGCATTTAAATGGAACCAAGTTGAATGGCACTCCCACCCCTCAAAAGCTAGTGAAACTGCTCAAATTCTGGTGGCACATGAAAGTCCAACCACCCATGTACAATTGCTGCAGATGCTAAGGCGCTTACAACCATAGGACCCTCCCAGCCTCTAAGCACAGGTATGCTGTGTGCTCTGTGTTCCTCGGCCTTCTCTTTGGTTCCCACAAAAAATTGCTCACACTTAAAATTGGCGAATTTAATTACTGATTTTACTCAAGGTGACTGAGGCATGAGGAGAAGGGTTGCATCCCCCCCCCCACACTTTCTGCCATCTTGCTCCCTCAACTTGCCCCTCTCTCCATCCTCTCACTTCTCATCCATCCTTTTCATTCTGGATTGCTCTGGGAACACCCAACTCACCCCACTTCTAATGTCTTGGTGCCAGCCAACCAATTTCCTCTTTCTCCACATTACTGTTTACTAAGTTTTGCCAGGGATTGATTGTTTTGCAATTTCTTAAATCTAGCACTTTCATTTCATTTCTGGGCCAACACCTTAGTTCAGGTCTCTGCCTCTCATGCCTTGATGACTATAGAACCACAGTGAACTAACTAGACTTGGAGATTTGACCCTCTGCCTTCCCCCAGTAAATCCTGCACAGACATGAAAGATGTGTCTTTCTAAAACCATCATTCACCATGTCAGTTCCAAGGTCAGAGGTCTTTAGCAAATCCCAATTCTTATGTTAATAAAGTCCCAGTTGCTTATCCTGGCATTTAAGACCTTCTGTAATCTGGTCCCAACCTAATTTTCCAACCTTATCTTCCAGTCCCCTGAACCAGTCTAACTGGTAGGCCCACTCTCTCTTGCATCTACTTGTACAGTCCTGACTTCCAGTCTGGAATGTGTTACCCCCTTGTGCTCTAACTCTCTTAATCCACTCATTTTCAGACCTGGTCTCATATATTACCTCCTCTTCCAAGCCTTTCCTGACTCTCTTAGGAAATCTTTATCCTTTGGACACATTATCTCATTTCTTTTGATCTGTATTAGGGTGACAATTGTCTCGGGACTGAGGGGTTTCCTGGGACATGAGACTTTCAGTGCTAAAACTGAACAGTCTTTGCCAAACCAGGACAGTTGGTCACTCCACCTGTAATATATGTGGTGAGCGTTCTTGAGCAGGAAGGGAAGGCTGTGCCTTTTGTGGATACCTACTGTGGAAATTCAGATTTTAGGGCTGTCCACAAAAAACTCCGGGGTCGGGGGAAGAAGGTGAAGACACGTATTGGCTCTAAGAATAGGCCAGGTGGGGCTGAGACCTTTAGATGAACACATAGCCAAAGGGATCCCATTTCTGCAGTTCCCTTCTATACACACACACACACACACACGTTAATTTATATATATAAATTAAATCAATAATTAATTTTGAAGGAAGTAAGAAGAGCAAGGGTGAATACAAAGATACATTCCAAGTAAAGGAGGTTTATTTTATCTTTTTTTAATTTCCATTTTTTAAAGATTTATTTATTTTTTGGAGAGAGAAAGAGAGTGCACGTGAGCAGGGGGAGGGGGCAGAGGGAAAGGGACAGAATCCTCAAGCAGACTCCCTGCTGAGCACGGAGCCTGATGAGGGGGCTTGATCCCAGGACACTGAGATCATGACCTAAGCCGAAATCAAGAGTCAGACACTCAACCGACTGAACCACGAGGCACCCCCCACAATGAGGAATTTTAATAAGGAGCTAAGTGGGTGGGAAAAGGACAAGTCTCAAAACCAAGAGGAGTATCTAGACAGGTAAACAACCTTTTCCTTTTATTGTTACCTTGGAAACAGAGTAAGAGCTATTCAGTGCTAGGAGAATTAAATACAATCCAGAAGTCAAGGTCAGGCTTTCTGGAGATTTTCTGATGCTAAATTGAAATCCAAGGTGAGTTAGAAAGGTTTGCTAAAATGGCAGCAGATTAGATAGAGAATTGTGTTAGATTTGTAAGATGCACTTGCATTTCAGATCTGTTCTAGAAGAATACTCAGATCTGTTAAGACAAGAAAACTGTTATAATTGTTTCTTCTGTTACAGAAGAAAAGATGAAATGAATGAATGAAGATGTATTATATACAGATCAATGGTGAATAAGGAAACACGTATTTGTTAAATGTAGATGCATGTTGAAAGAGATGGCAGGACCGAGAGGTATCTAATAATCATGAGGCATTAGGTGTGCATGAGACACCTGTAGACAGGAGTACTTGTCTCTGCACCTTCCCAATAGAGCAAGTGTATATCAGCAGCTTAGGGAACCTTCCAAGTGTGGGCCTCCTTGCAGGAACCGTAGTGCTTGTCCTCATAACACACATAAGCAGGGAAAGCTGATGGAGCAGCTGAGATAGACACAATGAATGAATATTGCATACTCCAGGAAATACATTTGCAGAAAGATTTAATATTCAGCCATTGAAATTATGGTATAAAAGAATATTTATGACTGAGAAATCAGTCACAATATATTGAAAGGAAAGAAGCAGGTTATGAGGGCAGATGCAACATCATTCTATTCTTATAAAATACATACTGTAGCACACGTGTGCGTGACAAGTGTGTGTATGTATGTCTATATCCAGAGAGATATACTTCTGCTTGATGTATTACAGTTAATTTTAAATGTTATTCCATGAGTTTTTCTGAATTTAAAAATTGTATAAAACAACACAAGTTACTTACATAAATTAGAAATTAGAAATTTGAAGTCAGAAATATTTAAAATAGGGGCGCCTGGGTGGCACAGTGGTTAAGCCTCTGCCCTCGGCTCAGGGCGTGATCCCGGCATTCTGGGATTGAGACCCACATCAGGCTCCTCTGCTATGAGCCTGCTTCTTCCTCTCCCACTCCCTCTGCTTGTGTTCCCTCTCTCGCTGGCTGTCTCTATCTCTGTCAAATAAATAAATAAAATCTTAAAAAAAAAAGAAATATTTAAAATAATTTAACATGTTGCATCTTGATATTTAACACTTTCAGACCCTTTAATTGTGACTGGCTACTGAAATAAATCTATTATTAGATAGGTGTGATTTTTTAAAAAATGTAATAAATGCGGTCTCCCTTTTCCCCTTTATTATTCTTTTTAATGTAATAAACATTTCTTAAGTATTATACTCAAACATTAATTTAAAAACATACATGTTTTACTGTTAAACACATATTCCTCATCCAACAAAATGAAATGTCATCCGAGTTGCCCCGGATGACCAAGGGCCACAGTTGACTTCCTACTGATATCTGGCTATGTCTTGTGGAACTGCATGACTTCAATTTTATTTTATTTTTTTTTGATAACCCTTTGTAGGTGTAGTTTATTGGGAGGACCAAAGAACCTTCTAGGACAAAAACTAAAGCAGCAACAACCGTTTTGGTAGAAATGCATGGGGATGAGACTGTAGCACAAGAGAGAACTGAGGGCTCTGAAGAGAGAGCTCACCATACAGCATGGAGTTGGCCAAATGCATGGGCCAATTCAACAGCAGGCCCTGAAGGTCAGAGGGGGTGGTAGCCCAGGAGTGTGGTTGCAGCTTGAACCGGAACCCTTCCAAACCAGTTCTCTTGGCCCTGTACATTGTCCTCCGGGGAGAAAAAGGCTGTGTGTGTGCACTGCTAAAAGATAAACTGAGGTATATTAAATTTTTAGGAGTTCATTTGAGCAAACATTGATTTGAAGCTGGTAGCATCTAATCTAGCAGGGGGGAAGGAGCTCTGGGTAGGGAGCTGTACAAAATGAAAGACTGTTCTAAGCAGAAGGGATGGGGAACAAGGTTATTCTAGGAACAAAAACTGGGTGGATTCTTGCAAGTTTACTTTCCGTGTGGGGTCTATCAGACAGATTCCTTAACTAGTGCTGGTCAGGTGACTCCTGACTGACTGCTTTAAGATTCCATTTCTAGGACAGTTGAAACTATAATTAAGTCTTGGTTTGGTGATGTGGGGCTTGGCATAAGTGACTCTGTTCCAGGCCTATTGTCTTGTTTTTAACAAAGGGAACATGCTATCTCAATGAATTCTCTCTCAGAGATCCAAATAATCTTCTGTGTCACCTTATGCATTGTTAAAAAACAAAACCCAGCTGAATACATTTGAAGATCAAACTGACTTTATTCAATGATTCATGAAAAGGGGCAGCATACCAACTAGCAAATAAAAAGGAGATCCGGAGAGCTGAACAAAATGTGAGACTTTTATAGTCAGAAGGGGGCAGGGACAAGGAAAGGGCAAATTACATCATCTTTCTTCGGGGGATAGAAGGGGTCTGTCAAGTGGATTACCTCACTATTGCTGACCAAGAAATTCCAGATTTACTGGTTTAAGATTACATTACTGGGAGAGGCTGAAATTGTAGTTAGGTTAGATATGAAGTCCTGGTTTACTGACATGACACTTAGCATAAGTGACTCCATCTTGGGTCTGTTGTCTTGGTCGTCTCTCTCAAAACCACCAAGCAGAATGTAAAGTATGGGGGAAAATTGGTGAACACCATTTGCAAGAGATTGTAGCCCTGAGGACTGAGCTGATCCTGTGGTCAGGTGAACCCACAATCAGCTGATGTCTGGTGAGGACTGAGGGCTTCCTGGAAAGGAGACTGAACTGGAGGGGCTCAGAGAGGCAAAGGGATGGATGGCAGCCTGAAAGATTCATTAGTCGTGCCAGACACCATTTAGGACCCCAGATGTATTTTGCAGGTTTTTCACCAGGAGCTGGAGTTCTGGTGAGAGCAGGTAGGTTCATTTAGCAATTAATATTCACATGTTAATGTCAAGGTCAGCTGTTTTTTGCCTCAGGCTGATGAAGCTTTAGGACATCATTACTTATGGTTTCTTTTTTATGAAATTTATTTGGGTGTGCTGCTTTCTTTTTTGACAAATCTGAGTACTTAAACAAATTTGATACTTTTAAAAGTTTCATTTTTTCAGCAACTATTCATTGAGTAACCTCTACGCACTTAGAAATACTAAGACTTTGTCTCTGCTTTCGGGTAGCGAGTGACTAGGGAATGTCTGGTAAATAAAAGGTTGTTTAATAAGGTTCATTATGCAGATATGAGTTACTCTTCTCTGCTAATAGAACTTCTACTTTTTCTGGAAGAGGGGAACATCTTTACAAATGGAGATTTATGTCACCTTCGGCAAGTGAAATTTATGCCCTGCTTTTAGCATATAGGGGGAGGGCAGAATTCTTTCATTGCTGTTTCTCAATTGCTCCCAGCCCCAAATCTTAATGTCCAAGTGACATATTTTGGGGTGGCATATTCTTATCCCCTTCAATACAGGCGTGGGTTACTTTTGTTGTTGTTGTTGCAGCTTTTAATGTATTAATTATTGCAGACACTCATGTTTCTTTCTCTGTTATCAGTTCCTTAAGTAAAAAACCTGTCTTACTCACCTGCACAACCTCAGGGCAGTGAATGTTAGGGGAACCTGTTGGACCTCTCTAATTGCTATGAGTGTGCAAATCATATACTCAACTTGCTAGAATCATTTTAGAATCAGAGTAACAAGCCCGTGTATGGTCTTTATGTCAACTCTTGTGGTTGTGCCAAGGTCGTCTTTGCTGCCATTCCCATTCTAGGATGCATTTAAGATCAGTCAAGTGGTATTCGCGAAACAGGCTACATTAATTTGAGGGGTACACCTAATTTTCCTTACTGCATGGCTTCTTTGCACTTAAAAGTCCAGTAGAATTCTGTTCCAAGGACAAGTCTCCCCCCCACCCCCGCCCGCTTCATTAAGTAAATTGCTTTTCCTCCCATTTTACTCGTACCAGTGCTTTAATCTGCAAAAATCAGCTGGTTTCCATTTCTAGGCATAAAACCATTGTTAAAAATTCGAGACTTTGCCACTTTTTAAAAAAGCAAAGTAAATAAGACATCTAATTATACAGATGGACATGGTCTCATTCTTGTACATCTCGCTCTTTCCAAATATTTTGTAATCACAACTGTTTTGAAAGCTCTTTTCAAAACTAAACACACGGATCCTTAGAAGACCACGGGCCATGGAATGCTTACAGGCAGATCCCAATCTCACCCTCATCTCAGAGCGTGGGGCGGGAAAGGCCGCGCCACGGGAAATAACTGAGGGCTGCCAAAGGCCGCAGGAGGCCTCCCGGTCTGGAGCGCAACCGCGGACCGAGCGCCGCGAGGCAGAGAGGCTACCCCAGCTCTCCGCGGCGCCGCTCGCGGCGCCCCATCCGTCCTCCCCGCGCGGGGCTGGCGTCGCAGGCCCCCATCCGGGTAACCCCGGCGAATCGGACGGCCCCTTCCGCCGTTGCCGGGCGCCCAGTCTGGCCATGCAGCTCCCGCGGGCGCTGCGGTTCTGGAGGCTCGGCGCCTCCGCCGGCCTGCTCACGGCGGCCCGGGCCCCAGTCGCCCCCTGCGGCCACGGCCTCCCGCCCCGCCCCCGCACGCCTCCCGCGCGCCCCCTGTCCCGCCCCGGTCTCCGCCTCCGCCTCGCGCGCGGTTCCGGGCTGCAGCACCTGGCTGCCGCCGCCGCCGCCAGCTCGGACGCGCCATCCGCTAGCGCCGCCGCCATGGACCCCCCCGGAGCCGGTGAGCCCGGGCTGCCGAGCGGGCCGGGTGGGGCGGCCGGAATCGGGGCCGTGGACCCCCGCTCAGCGCTCATCCTCGGGGAGGGCCGGGCCTCTCCGACCCCGCCGGCGTCCCCAGCGCGGGGAGCGTGACCCTGCGCCCGCCGCGCTCGGGGTCTCTTCTCCGTCGGTGCCGGCGGGACTTCGGGCCGCGCCGAGGAATCCCGCGCAACCCGTCGTGCTCGCGGCTGCCCCGAACCCAGCGTTCCACTGCGCGCGCTCTTGGTGTGGCGGGAGGCGAGGGGTGCAAACCTGCCCCAAGTTTCACTTTTGTTTCCCCCTTTCTGATCTTGTGGCCTTCAGTTCGTATTTCAAGCCCCTCCCCCCGGTGTTTGTGTGGTCAGCGAAACCCAGAAAAATCTCGGTTTTCATCGTCTATCCCAGACATTAAAGATCTGAACCACCGCGCTGTTTCATTTGGGATTTTATTCTAGGTGTGGAAATGACCCCTTTTAAACTGGCGCCAAATCTGTAGCAAGGCCCAGAATTCATTTCCAGTTTAGGTCAGCAGTCTTACGAGCTGAACTTTGTGGGTAGAGCTAGTGAGGGGTTGGACTTGGGGTGAAAGGGACCGAAGACCAATTAGAGAAAAGACGCTCATCTGCGAGACTTTTGTAGTATAAACGGAGAAAAAGAGAAAGAGCCTTAAAATGTTAAAATGTGTTACATGATAGCTGTTAACGAATAGAAATAAATGTACAGCCATGGGAATGAATGATTAAGACTTGTGGGTGGGTGCGGAAGTTGTAGAGAGTGGGTGGGGGATTATCAGGGAGAAAGACCCACACCCTGGCTCTGTGCTTCGTGTGTGGCCTTGCAGTTCAGGATACTGGTAGCATTATCTGGGTCTTTTTCCTTACTCATACTTGGTTGGCAAAGTTTAAGATGTTTTTGGAGTTTACTGTCTCCTTATGAACCTTTACACCCAGTATTAACTTATTTTGTCTATTTCTTTCTAGTAGTGGATTGTATTTTTGTTCTCTTTTTATGAAGAGGAAACCAAAGCTGACTTGTTGATTATCACACAGTTCAACACTTACCTAGATGTGAGATGCTACTATTTTTAGTGGCTAAGCCAGCACTAGCATGGATGGCAGTGACCCTTTCCATTGGTTCTTGGGGAATATACCTACCAGATATACCTAGTACAGTGAATAGAAGAGTCATGCTTAATGAAGTCGCAATTTATTATCCAAAAAGGAAGCTTGTACTTTGTGTGGCAAAAGGCAAAACTATTTGTCCTTTTTTCATCTGTTGGCCTGTCTTTAATAAAGTCATTTGCTGAAGTGCACATATATTCGAATATTAGTGTATACTTAATGTACAGTTTTATAATATATTTTAAGTATATGCATTCATTCTTTTTATAAAAGTAATATTCTATTTAAAATATTGGAATAGCAGAATGGGGAAAAATACAAATATGTTGAGTACAGCTATGTCAGCATTCAGAAATAACTTATATCCTTTAGACTTTGTTGATATAATTGTAATGACAAGATATGCAATGTTGTATTTGTTTTTTAAAAAGTCAATATTTGGTATAAACTTTTTTCGGTTATCGCAGTCTTTATAGCCATTATTCTTAGTTGTCATTAGAGTGAGTATGCTTTATTTATTTCTCTGTTATTGACATTTAAGTTGTTCCACTTTTCTTTAAACAAACCTGTGGTGAGTCTAGGTCAGCATATGTGATAGATACAGTTATATTAGTAAGAAGAACATTTTCAGAGCTCCTGACCTGTTGCTAGAGTGTTTTTTGAAAAGATTCCATCACTTTACAGCTCTAGAAACTATGTATGTTAAGAGGCAGCGGGGTGTGTTGCCAGAAACCGAAGTTTTGGCAGTAGAGTGACAGGATTCAAATTCCAACCCCAAACTTAGCGGTAACCTTGGGCAAGTTACTTAATTGGCTGGTCTGTGCGATCAGTAAGTTAATCGTACCTCCCTGATAGCATGGTTGTAGGGATTAAATGAGTCCTTACCTATCCAGTGCTTCCAGCTCTGCCTAGGGTTACTCCATGCTCAGGTGTTAGCTGTTTTTTATTTGGATTTGTGCAAAAGATAGACTTTTATTTTGACTGTAGTTAGACCAAATTTTAAGTACTTAAAACGACCATTTTATGGTTTAAATGCTTTACTTAAGAGTCCGTTATTTTAAGGCAGTTTTTCAAAAGCAGAATACTTCCAGCTCCTGTAGAAAGTGTGGTTACGATGGGTGTCTTTAAGTTGCGTCTGTCACCTTTGCCCAAACAGTGGAGCTTAGAGAACTGGAGGAAGGCTTCCAGATTTGAACTCTGTTCAGAAACGTTGGTCTAGAGAATGACCAGCAATTTTTTGAAGAGTTATTTGGAAGTGGTATTCTCTTTTTTCTGAGTTAATAATTCGTATCTACAAAAATTGGTTCTATTATTCTGTAGTTTCATGGAACAAAGTTTGTATTTCAAGTTCTAGAATGTTGATTTTGACATAACATTGCATTCAAGAGTTTATATATGTTTTATCTGACAAGATGGAGAATGATATTGAGCAAGTACTGGTATACTTCACTTCTTATATTTATGTCAAATGGGATAGTAGTACCTTTCCTTAGTCATCCTGGGATGTGCTGAAGCTGCCATTTAAACACCAGGAATTAGTTTTTCTTGGGCATTGAGATAGCTATACTGCACCTATAGAGATATTATTAAGCACTCTCAGATGTGTGCTTACCTGAATCCAGTCATTCAGTACAAATGTATTGATCACCAGCTGTGAGCTGAACTCTGTACTAGGCAGTGAGGAATCAAATGAAGATAAGACGGGGCACTTAAGGAACTTAGAATGGCAGAACCATACTTATCGATGGGGGTATAATTATGAAAAGTGCCCCCTTTCACTTTCAGAAGTGTCCCAGTTTGGGTGTTAAATTATATAATCACTTTAACTTAATGTCTAATGGAGAGGACTGACAAATGGACACCTACAACATGTGTTTGTGCTGTGACTGGAGGAAGCCGTAGGTCCTGGGAAGGAGATGGGATATCTAACTCAGCCCTGAGCTGGGGATCAGGAAAGTTTGCCCTAACAGGAAACATCCAATCCGAGTTTTTACTTTTAAATTGATTATTCGCAACTGTTAACATAATCTCTTGGTCTGTTGAAGTATCAAGGTATGGAAGACATGAAAGGGGATCTTCGGGAGCAGTGATTTTCCAACTTCCATTGCGCATTAGAATCACCCTGCGAGGCTTTAAGAAAATACCAATGGCTGCCCTAATCTCCAGAGATTCCAATTTGATTGGCCTGGAGAGAGACCCAGACATTGATAATTTTAAAAAGCTTCAGGTGATTCTAAAGTGCAGCAGGATTTAGAATTTTTCAACTAGGATAACGATGTCATCTAGGAGAGGAGATACGTAGTGGGGCCTGGAGAGTTCATACGAATTGCCTGGGATCACACAGTTAGTGAGGTGGCAGCACACAACATGAGAATATCTGCCTCCTAATTTCTGGTACCAAACCCTTTCTGTTACACCAGCCAGCTTGCCTCGCATCATTACCTAAATGCCACTGTTGTCACCAATGACCATTGTCCCTTCCTGATTCTGCTTTTGGTATAACCAGAGTGATCCACGTAGCACCTGTTCTCTAACTATTGGTTAATGGAGCTCAAGATAAACTAAGAGTATTTCGATAACTTTTTTTCATTTAAAAAATGACAAAATTTAATTCATCATGTTATTCAGGTCTTCCTTTTGCCTTCACAGTGTGTTAGTAGAGCACAGAAGTCAGCCTCTTAGGCCATTCCACATATTGCCAAGAATCCAGTATGTTTCTGAGGGGCACAGGGACTTTAGAGCTACAATTGAAATGTCAGTGTTAAACGGGCCAATTTCATATCACTGAGGTCTTTTTTTCCTCCCAGCTTTATTGAGATGTAATTGACAAATAAAATTGAATGTATTTAAAGTGTACAGTGTGATGATTTTATGTAAGTATATATATTGTGAGATGATTACCACAGTCGAGTTAATTAACATCCATCACCTCACACAGTTTTTGGGTTTTTTTTTTCTGTTTGTTTTGTTTTGTTTTGTTTTTGGTGAGAATGCTTAAGGTCTACTTTCTCAGCACATTTCAGGTATATAGTGCAGTATATATAATTACAATAACCATGCTGTACATTAGCTCTTCAGAACTTAGTAATAAATTCTTAGATTAAGAATACAATAGGGAAAGACAAAAGTTGGGTTTATTTCATTTTGTTCTGATTTTCATTCAGCTTTGTGCATATTTAACTGCCCGAATACTCTTTCCTGCTACCTTTTCAAGTGTAAGCTTCATGGTCAGTGATGATTCTTTATGAGTGGCTGCATGTGCCCGAAGGTACAAGATATGTATTGATCTATTAACATTTTTGTTTAGGTATAAACTGCATTTATATTTTTCAGTGCAAACATAAAAATAGGAAACATTTAATTGTTCTCACAATTCAAATAGTTGTAAGTCTGTGATTAGGCTCATAGTAAACTAATATTTGTTGAACACTTGTGTGCCAGGCACTCATACTTGATAAATAAATAGTATCATTATTAAGAATGTACTATTACTTTTTTTGTTTGCTTGTTTTGGTATTGAACATGACTAATTTATATATAAATCTTTTTGGTTTTTTTTGCTTTTATCTAAAAAATGTGTGTGTGTATGTGTGGTGTGTGTGAGAATAGTAGAGATCACTCAAATTCCAATAAAAATTTAGATTTTTTTGGTATACATGTTAACTATTACCTTTCATGATAGTTACCATGTTGTGTGTTGTAAGGCATGTTCTTAATGGAATGTGGTTTTTAGGTATTATATTTGAAAATAGAGGGTTACAACAGAAAGAATTAAATGACTTCATTTATATCTTTAATGGTAAATTAGTCTTTAGTAAATGCATAGGGTAAAAATTATACAATTATCCCAAGATTTTGTTCAGTCCTAGTTCAAATGACATTTGTGTTTTGTCAGTAAAAGCATGGAAAATAATGGTACTGGGACGACCACCTACTGATACATTTAGCAATTTTATCAGTTGAAACAGACACCCTCTTTCCCTTAACCTCCACCCTAGGTATATGATTGTTCCACCCATAACAAGAAAACAAAGACCAAATGTGAAATGTGGCTTTAATATTAGCAAATGTTCTTGGGAAATCTGTCAGGGAAACTATAAAATCTTTTGCTTTTTAATCATTGAATTCTAGGAAAGCATATTTAGAACCATGCATGTTTAGAGCCATGAATTTCCAATGTTAATATAATAATGGAGAGAAAAAATTTGAAAGTCTTTATTGAAAAAAAATAAAGGTCAGAACTTGTGCAAATGAGAACATATATGTGATGTAGTTAAAAATGTGAGGGAGACTGACAAAACTTTGTTGTTTTCAAAAAGTTATGTGGAATAAAATGTAGCTTTAGAGTTAAGAAAATATAGCTATAAAAGATTTTAAGGATTGTTGATTAACTCAGTGTTCATCTAACCCTGTGGTGAATGCTGTCCTTCAGAAAATTATTAAAGCTGTTTAAAAGTGCATTTATAGAAATATAGAATATGGTATAAATAATGCTTATATAGCTTTGCAGTATATTTGAATACAAATGTCATTTCTTAACAGATGTTAATATATATTGAATTCAGTTGACTTGTTTTAGTTTAGGATATAATTTTAAAAAATAAGTTAAATAATATATTTTTCTTTTTGATAAAGGAGGAATAAATTCCAGTGAGTGTGAAAATGTATCAAGAGAAAAGGAAACGTCAGAAGAATTTGAAGCTAATGCTATGGATTCTCTGATAGACATGCCATTTGCCACTATAGACATTGAAGATGATTGTGGAAGTAAGTGCTGAAAATGAGACAGCTTTGCCTATGAGTCAGGTTACTTGTGAATAGAAAACAGGGAAAAACACCAGAGTATTCTACCAATGTTTATTGACTATGTACTCTGTGCCACTTACTTTGCAGTCTTACGTAGAAGCTTGATTTGATATAGTTTTATCTTGACTGGGGTTCTGTAACTGGAGGATCCATAAGAAATTAGTTCGATCTCCCCCAGTGTGGGGTGCTGCCTCACAAGGAACTTGTAGTCCAGGTGGCAGAAGGGGCTGGGCTGGCTGGGCCGCCAGGTCCCACTCCTGCTTCCGTGGATCTGGAATCTGTCTTTTTGGGGTCCTCGTTTACTCTCAGTGTTAGCTTGTATTTTGAGCAATAAAGCCTGGTGGTAGTTTGAAAAAAAAAAAAGAGATCAGTTCCATCTCTTCATTTCTAAGAAAAAGATGAGACTCAGAGAAGTTAACTAGCTAAATTTACACAATTGAAAAGACTACTTAGGGGCACCTGGGTGGCCCAGTTGGTTGAGTGTCAGACTCGGTTTTGGCTCAGGTCACGATCTCATGGTTGTGGGATCAAGTCCCCCTTTGGGCTCTGCTCTCAGGGTGGAGTCTGCTTGAGATTCTGTCTCTCCCTCTCCATCTGCCCCTCCCCACTTTTGCGTGAGTGCATGTGCTCTCTCTCAAATTGTCTTTTTTTTTTTTAAAGAAAAGAATTACTGACAGAATCTGTGATTTCTGATTTGTTAGTCCTTTCTTTGAGCAGCTATAATCTCATGAGATGAAAGCTGTACATCACGTGATGCTGTGGGCTTACATGGGGCAAGGATGTGTCAGAGAGGCATGTAGCCTGGATGTGGGGGTAGTGGGTGTCTGGAAGGCCTTTCTGGAGCCTTGATAAGAGTAAATGCCTGGTGGAAAAATGTGAACTCTCCAAGGTTCTTTCCTCTATACTAACTGTCCTTATACTTAACTCATCCTCTGGATTTTCTGTGGAGTGATGGAAAAGTACAGATTCCTCTTTTCCACCTTTGTGTTAGGCTAGGGAATCTTTTTGGTTTTTAAACAACCCACGTGATGCTGGTGCTCATCCAGTCTTAGAAACCACACTGCTCTCTATCTCACTGTCTTCCGATCCATCGAGCCTGATTTGTATTTTGGGATGATGTAAGGAGAGAGGGATACTGAATATGTATTGAATCTCTGGTAATTTATTAATTATTTTTCCCCCATTCCGTAATCCAAGGGGGAAAGGAGGGACAAAGAGGTATTTGCTCAGTCACGGGACGGTTTCCTATCTTTTCCTCTTGGCCTATAGAGAAAAACAGTCTTTTGGGGTTTTACAGCTAGAGAGAAACCTTCATTTGAAGAATTAGTATACCTGTTAGGTACAAGAAGATATCCTTTGGAAATGAGGAGCAAGAGTACCAAGGATTTAATGTTTTCCTTTTAATTTCCTACTTTTTGAGCAAATAAAATGAATCTATCTAAAAAATGCAGTCACTTCTTTCTGATTTCATTACTTTCTCTAATTTCGGTATAAAATAAAGAAGAATTTTCCCGAATAACCATGCCTACATGCCTATGATGGGCATCTCTCCTCCGCCCTTCCTGCTCTGAGCCCCATTCCAATCTGAACCATTCCCACCGGAGTGCTCGTAACTTAGACCGGAACGAGAGGTAAAACTTGTTCACCATGCCAGCCCTAGGTACTTGGGACTTGACATATCTGACACAGAGCTTATCTGTTTGAACAAACAGCTTCTACCTGGGACTGACAGCGAGCTACTGCAAGAATCCCAGAGAGCAATTACTATTTCTGAAGCTGCCGTATCATATCTCCACTGGTGAGGAGAAACGATGGCCACTGGGACCAGAAAGAAGGAAGGGGATGTGTTTGTGGCTCTGCACTCCTTTCCTGCTCTGAATGGTCTAGCTGCTTCTTCAGATGATGGGCATTGGGAAGATTGGCCAATCGTTTATACAAATAGGATCTATTCTCTGTAGTATAGGTCATATTTATTACCAAAGAATTGTGTGACCTGTGTAAGTTACGGGCTCAGGTCAGTCCACGCAAATCCATTTTTAGCTGTATAGTGTAATGCTACTTTTCGATAGTTCCGTCTTTGTGAATAAGAGGTCTTTGTGGATTAGTCTAGACTCCAAACCACCATGTACAATATTATTTTTGTGGGAAGATAGATTTCAAATTCCAAGCTCCAACTTACACACAGTGTGGTATGAGAGAAATGGAAAACCTGTGTTCTGAGTTTTGGTTATTTTATTTTCTACTCACATAACCTGGACACTTAAACTGTATGAGCTGGGCTTTTCAACTGTGAACTGTGCGTAAGTTCCTTCTGTTTACCTCACAGTGTTGCTGTACAAATCAGAGGCGGTAACATGTATAAGAGGGCAATTAAAATGTAAAATAACACACCAATGCTATTTACAAAAGCTTTGAAACATATCCCTCAGTTATTTGGGGACAACTCGTTCTCTCTCATTTTTACAATAGCATTTACTAAGACACTAGAAACAAATACTAAAATTCTTTGCAAACTAGAAACTACTAACTAGTTTTGTGAAATGAAATTTTTATAGAAATGCACAGAAACTGGGAGTTTTGTTGTCAACCCTTAAACTTTAGATGTAGTAATAATGTTTGTATCCAAAACACAGGAAAACTGGTTTGTGGCTTGAATGGACTTAATGTGGCTTTCTCTTACATTTAGTAACATGGAAATTTAATCAATTTACTGGACTGTGGTAGACAACAACCTTAGAATTCTCAAGTTGCTGGTTGTTGCCTTTGGTTCTTTCAGTTTCCTTTGGTGGGTGGAAATTATGAGTTAACTGCCAAGAAATTCTTGCCGATAGAAACCCTGGCAGAGTGATGAGGAAAGTAGTGCTAACAAGAACATTGTGGGAAGGAGAATCCTTGCCAGTAAGAAAACTCCTCCCCAAATGCTTGGTTCATAGCGTCTTAGTTGCCAACTATGGTACCTTCAGTGTGGGTGCTGTATCATGCTGTATCAGTCTTGTGGTCTGGTTGGCTGAAATGGGTCTTCACATTTTTTGTTAGTTTTGTTCTTGAGAAGAGACTATTTTACTAGAATTATATGTTAGAATATAAAATGTATTTGGGGTTCCTGCTGGCTCAGTTGGTTAAGTGTCTGACTCTTAATCTCAGCTCAGGTCTTGATCTCAGGGTTGTGAGTTCAAACCCCGCATTGGGCTCCACACTGGGCATGGAGCCTACTTTAAAAAAAAAAGAATATAAAATGTATTAAAATATTATGTTGAATTAAATATAAGTTGTATTAGAATTATATGTACTAGAATATAAATATACGCACTGGAAATAAAATATCCAAATTTATGTGTGAAAGAAAATCTATTAGAAATGTTGAAGAAGCAATACAGCCTGAGCCACATCTTCTGGCTCTATAGGTTGAACGTGTTCTGGGAGAAAATGTAACATTAGTGAGTTGTTGACCTGGGCCTGGGTGGGTCTGTTCTCTTTACAAGGTAGAAATGTCATTGGTCACTTGGTTAGAAACACAGCAAATCATCCAGAAAATGCTTAGAGTTGCTTTTAGTCTTGCCTCTGAAAGTTGAACAAGAGTCTACAATGAAGAGTCGTTCTGCTGGTAGGAATGGAATGTAAATCTGTGGAGAGCTTTAGGTTGATTGACTCAGTTCTCGCAAGAGAATCATAGTCCTTCACTATCATGCCACATTTAAATCAAGACTGAAAATAAAATATGAGTGATTTTTTTTTTTTTAGTTATATGTTTTTCATAATTTTGGAATTCAGGTCTTATGTCGAAGTTATAATTCTTATTTTACCTCATACATAATTCTAGCCTTGTAATTATTGGAGATTTTAAAGATATGGAAGATTATTATTTTGTTATTTATTAGCTAATACCAATAAGTTGTATTTTAAAAAGTACTTTAACTCTTAAGTATTTTAAAATATCAACTGAAACCTACCTTTCCCTGAAAGATCTTTTTTTGATAGAAAAATATTGTATCAGATAAAGATTAGATCTCAGTATCTGTTATAGTAAGTGATAATCCTGAGTGAATTTTAACTTTTATTTTTATTTTTTAAAGATTTATTTATTTACTAGAGAGAGAGAGTGCACATGTATGAGTGGGGGGAGGGGCAGAGGGAGAGGGAGAGAATCCCAAGCAGACTCCCAACTGAGTGTGGTGCCTGACGTGGGGCTCGATCTCACAACCCTGAGATCATGACTTGAGCTGAAATCAAGAGTCGGATGCTTAACTGACTGAGCCACCCAGGTGACCCTGTTTTTTTTTTTTTTTGTTGTTGTTGTTGTTGTTTTTTTAATCTCTGAGCCCAACGTGGAGCTTGAACCCATGATCCCCAGATCAAGAGTTGCATGCTCTACCGGCTGAGCCAGCCAGGCACCCTTCCTGAATCAATTTTGTTTAAAAAGGATAAAGTAGGGGAGCCTGGCTGGCTCAGTCAGAAGAGCATGTGACTCTTGATCTCAGAGTCATGGGTTTGAGCCCTATATTGGGTATAGAGATTACTAAAAAAATAAAATTAAATTAAAAAAAAAGGAAAATTATGTTCTGTGTCATCTCTGGGGAAGCATGGAGTACATATTCCAAATTTTTATGAAGGGGCTTAAGGCAAAAATTTTTTTTTTTAAAGATTCTATTTATTTATTTGACAGAGATAGAGATAGCCAGCGAGAGAGGGAACACAAGCAGGGGGAGTGGGAGAGAAAGAAGCAGGCTTATAGCGGAGGAGCCTGATGTGGGGCTCGATTCCATAACACCGGGATCACGCCCTGAGCCGAAGGCAGACGCTTAACCACTGTGCCACCCAGGCGCCCCGGCTTAAGGCAAATATTTGTCTCAATACAAAGGTTTTACATCTTTTTCCTTTAAACACACACACACACATACAGACACAAGAAAACAAAAAATTGGAAAAGCCCAGTGAACACATTAATTCATTCAACACACATTTATTGAGTGCCTACTGTGTTGCAGGTACTATTGTCTCTGGGTAAAAGATTTAGAAGATAAAATTCAGTTAGTACATAAATATATGGAGAGTTATCCAACCTCAGAAGTGTTAAAGGATGCATGTTAAAATATGATTATAACTTATCAGATTGTCAGTATCTTTCCAAAATAATGTTCAATGATTTTAATGTCATGTCCACATTGCTTGTGACAATGTACTTTATAAGTCCTTTTAGAATGGAGTTTGTTGGGGTCTCCAGCAATTTTCAGATATGGGATAGATCTACTCAGGGATTCCCAATGTAAGGACATAGTCTTACTTATAGAAGAAAGTTTATTCATCAATAAATGTGTCACAGCATCTTTTAAATAGTAAAAATATTGGGAAAAACCCCCAAATGTCCAAGATTAGGGAGTGAATGAATAAGTTAGACTAATGCCTTAAATTACATGTTATGAAAATAATTTTTCTGGAAACTATCTTACAAGGAATAATTCACACCTAAAATGCAAAATGAAAAAGTAGGGGGTAAAAAAAGTATGGGTGTTTGTTTACAATTGTATAAATACTTTATGTGTCCTGTCACCAGAATTCATAGTGGTTGTGTTAAAGATCATGGGTTTATGAGTAGTTTTTTGGTTCCTTTCTCTAATCTTCAAATTTTATGAATGTTTTTTAGTTTAATGAAAAAATACAATTAGCCAAACTGTGGAAAGGGCCCAAATGTCCATCGACTGATAAATGGATAAAGAAGATGTGTGTGTACATATATGTATATACATATATACATATACTTGTATACATATACATATAAACATACATACACACACACATACACAATAGAATATTACTCAGCCATCAAAATGAATGAAATCTTGCCATTTGCAATGACGTAGATAGAGCTAGAGTGTATTATGCTAAGCGAAGTTAAGTCAGAGAAAGATGAATATCGTATGATTCCTCTCATATGTGGAATTTAAGAAGCAAAACAGATGAACATATTGGGGGGGGAAGAGAAGGAGGCAAACCATTGAAGAGACTCTTTTTTAAAGATTTTATTTACTAGAGAGAGCGAGAGAGCACACAAGCAGGAGAAGGGGCAGAGGGAGAAGCAGACTCCTGTTGACCAGGGATCCCAACGTGGGGCTCAATCCCAGGACCCTGAGATCACGACCTGAGCTGACACTGAGTCAGACGCTTAACCGACTGACCTACCCAGGTGTCCCAGAGACTCTTAACTATAGAGAACAAACTGAGGGTTGATGGAGGGAGGTGGATGGGGGATGGGCTAGATGGGTGATGGATATTAAGGAGGGTTCTTGTTATGCTGAGCACTGGGTGTTATCTGTAAGTGATGAATCACTGAATTCTATTCCAGAAACCAATATTGCACTGCATGTTAACAAACTAGAATTTAAATAAAAATTTGAAAAGAAAAAAAAAGGTACAATTCGAATTTGTGAATGTGCATGTAAGCTTCATTGATTCAGTAAATAGAGTGCTGGATAAACTTATTCCTCTTTGATTCTGTCCACTAACGTTATTCCTAATAGTGTTAAACTATGGTGGTTATAGCTACGGCTGTGGGTCAGACTGTCAGAGTTTTACACTTTCTCTTAAAATGTTTTTTTTGGGGTCATCTGGCTGGATCAGTTGGAAGAGCATACATACGACCCTTGATCTCAGGGTTGTGAGTTCAAGCCCCAGGTTTGGTGTAGAGATTACTTAAATAAATAAAGAGACTTAAAAAAATTTTTGGAAGTATAATTAACACACAACATTATATTACTTTCATGTGTACAACATACTGATTCAACAATTCTGTACATTATTCTGTGCTCATCATGGTATGTGTAGTCACCATCGGTCACCATACAACATGATTATAATATTTTGACTCTATTCCCTGTGCTGTACTTTTCAGCCCCATGGCTTATTTATTTTATAACTGTAAGTTTGTACCTACTAATCCCCTTTATCTATTTCACTCATCCTCCCCTGCCTTCTGGCAAGCATGTTTGTTCTCTGTATTTAAGAGTCTGTTTTCTCTTTGTTTCTTTGTTCGTTGGTTTTTTTATATTACACATATAAGTAAAATCAGCTGGTATTTGTCTTTCTCAGTCTGACTTACTTCACTTAGCATAATATCCTCTAGGTCCATCCACATTGTTGCACATGTCAAGATCTCATTCTTTTATATGGCTGAGTAATATTCCATTGTATGTATATACTACATTTTCTTTATCCGTTCATCTATCCATGGACACTTGGGTTGTTTTCATATCTTGACTATTGTAAATAATGCTGCAATAAACATAGGGGTGCATATATTTTTTGAATTAGCATTTTCATTTTCTTTGGATAAACATCCTCTAGTGGAATTAGTGTATCATGTGGTATATCTATTTTTAAGTTTTTAAGGAACCTCCATACTGTTTTCCACAGTTGCTGCACCAAACTACATTCCTATCAACAGTGCACGAAGGATCCTTTTTCTCCACATCCTTGCCAACACTTCTTTTTTTTTTGTCATTTTGATTCTAGCCCTTCTGACAGGTGTGAGGTGGTATCTCATTGTGGTTTTGATCTGCAGTTTCCTGATGATCAGTGATGATGAGCATGTTTTCATGTCTGTTGGCCATCTGTATGTCTTTGGAAAAATGTCTCTTCAGATCCTCTGCCCCATGTTTTAATTTTTTTGGTGTGTGTGTGTTGAGTTGTACAAGTTCATTGTATATTTTGGGTATTAACCCCTTATTGGGTATATCATTTGTAAATATCTTCTCCCATTCAGTGGGTTGCTTTTTTCATTTGTTGATAGTTTCCTTTGCTGTACAAAAGCTTTTAATTTTGGCGTGATCCCAATAGTTTATTTTTGCTTTTGATTCCCTTGCGTGAAAAGGCATCTAGAAAAATATTGCTAAAGCCAATGTCAAAGAGATTATTGCCTGTGTTTTATTTTAGTTTTATGGTTTCAGGTCTCACATTTAGGTCTTTAGTCCATTTGAGTTTATTTTTGTGTATAGTGTAAGAAAATGGTCCAGTTTCAGTCTTTTGCATGTAGCTGTCCAGTTTTCCTAGCACCATGCTCCTTCACTTTCTTACTGTGTCCTTTGAGCAAGATTGTGTAGGCTCAATTCATTATCTATAAAATTGGCATAATAATTGTAGCTATTTCAGGAGTTGAGAGGATTCAGCTTGTTAATACATGTAAATATTTATTAATCTCACCAAAATTTTTTGCCTACGTGTACTTGCTAAATTAAATATTTAAAAAATTTTCATCTTGAGAGCAATGTTTTATAATAATATTATTGAATGCTTTCAGCACATTGCTAACTGCTTTATATTTTCTTATATAATCCTCAGAGAAAATGAGAGAGGTAAATTTTTTTAAAGAAAGTTTTAGTAATTTTCTAAGATTACTTAAATAATAAGGGGGAATAATGCTATGAATAGAGAAGGTAATATTGTAAATCATAAATTCAGGAGTTTTAAGAATGATTACTTCAAAGATTTTGACTGCTTACAGAACAGGAAAAAAAAGAAAAGATTATCAAACAAAGAATCTAGTTTGTTCCCAGCCTTTTGGCTAAGAGGAAATGTGAAAACAATCAACCAACACTAACAGGTGGACTATCTAATTAGAGTAATTTCATAATTCATTCTCTTGTAGTTTTTTCGAAGGAATAAATAAAACTTAAGGAAAAATTAGATAATTTGCATAAAATGACATGTGCTTTGGATAAAAAAACAGATGCATGGATCAGAGAATTGTAGCCCTTATCGACAAGACCAGATTCATTAGAGCACATTGAAATGGCTACTGAAATCATTATGAAAATTAACAGTGTAATAAATTAAATTTATGAGGTGAGGTTATGAGCTCTAATCCAGTGAAAGATCCAGGGTGCATGGCCAAAGCGTTCTCTGTTTTGCTTCTGTAATCATTGATCTTTAATGCTTTTATTTGTAAACTAGATATTATGCGAATACTTTGCTCATTATTATTTTCATATAAAGTAAGTTAAAAGAATAATAGCAAATTATATCAACTGAGCCAACCAGGCACCCCACAAAAGAAAATTTTAGATAATCCAATTGAAAAGAAAGTTAAATAGTTATGGATAAGATTAGAGAAAGCTAAGGGAATTTAGAAAAACGCTCTACTTCTTTATTTTTACTCTGAGGGAGGTTTGTTTGTTTTTAAGAGGTTGTATTTTGAATTGGGATTTTACTCTATGTCATTCTCGTGATACCAGAATTGTTTTTTATTTAACTTAATTAATTAATTTATTTGACAGAGAAAAAGTACAAGTAGGGGGAGCAGCAGAGGAAGTGGGAGAGGCAGGCTCCCCACTAAACAGGGAGCCCTGATGTGGGGCTCGATCCCAGGACCCTGAGATCATGACCTGAGCCAAAGGCAGAGGCTCAACAGACTGAGTCACCCAAGTGCCCTGATACCAGAATTGTTAAGAGTTTTTATATAATTATAACTATTATCTTCCAAGATTGATTTTCCTTCTCTGGATGTCTGTAAAATGGATTTATGGAATGTTTGAAATGGCAAAATAAGTCACTATGGGAAGAACAGTTTAAACAGATAAGGTACAAAACAACTTAAAATGCTAAAATCTCAGTGGTCTCTTAAATACCATGATTTTTAAGTCTGTTCATATTGAGTAAAAACAGCAGAAATGATTCAGTGTCTTAGTTCACACTAAGGGTACATTTTACCTTGCCACCCAATACACATGTGTACGTAGAAACCTCGAATTTCATGGAGCAATACTTACACCTGCCATAAGCAATGTACTGACTATACTACATGTATTCTATTCTACAGTATTCTATTCTGTTCTCCATTTTATTCCATTTCATTCCCTTCCACCCCACCCCACTCCACTCCATTCCATTCCATTCCATTCCATTCCATTCCATTCCATTCCATTCCATTCCATTCCATTCCAGGTTTTAAAAAGTGCTTTTAACTTATCTTCTAGGGACACCTGGGTGGCTCAGTTGGTTAAGCATCTGCCTTCGGCTCAGGTGATGATGGCAGGGTCCTGGGATCAAGTCCCACATCACTCTTGCTCAGCAGGGAGCCTGCTTCTCCCTCTGCCTGCTCTGCATGCTGCTCCCTCTGCTTGTGCTCTCTCTCTCTCTGACAAATAAATAAATAAAATCTAAAAAAAAAAATTGTCTTCTAAGTTGATTTCATAACCCACTAGTGGGTTGATGCTAGCAGTTTGAAAAAAGACAAACAAGAAAAACTAGATTATATGTTCAGGATTCTCTTTCTACTATGTTATTTTTGAAATTAACTAGAGGTAGAGGTGATAAAATCAGCTGTGTTATTAATTTGGACACTTCTTCTTTTTCCTCTTCTTCTTCTTTAGGTTATTTATTTTTTATTTTAGTAATCTGTACACCCAACAGGGGTTTCAGCTCATGACCCTGAGATTAGGAGTCACGTGCTCTTCTAACTGAGCCTGCCAGGCACCACTGGACACCATTCTTTATCTAATTTCACCATGAAATGTCCTAATTGGTACAGGTGTTAAATTAGTACCTTTATCACAGATGACAGAAAACTAGAACTAGAAGAGACTCTAGATAGAGATTACCTAGCTGTCCCACCCCTGTCCCTGCCCCTAGTTTTTGTTTTTTAAAAAATATTTAATGATGGAAACTCTCAAGCACATTCAAAAGTAGAATAGTAGACTGAACCTCATCTCTCTATCACCTCTTCCTCACTGGGTTATTTTGAAGTATATTCCAGACATATTTTATCTGTAAATACTTTAGTATGTGTCTTTAAAAGATAAGGAATCTTTTTTAAAAAGCGTATCTAAAATATCCTTCCCATGACAAAAAATAAGAGTAATTCCTAATGTCATGAAATATTCTGTCAGTATTCACATTTATCTGTATCATAATTTTTTAAAAACTGTTTTGAATTAGGAACCAAAGTCTACACACTATATTTGATTGACAGATCTCTTCAGTTTTTTTTTTCATCTGTAGATCTCCCTTTATGTGTGTGTGTGTGTTTATTGAAGAAATCAGGCTGTATCGATGCCTGATTTCTTCATTCATTAAATATTATGGACATTTAATGTATTTCTCTGTCCTTTATATTTCAGTAAACTGGTAGATGAAGGAATCTTGATTAAGTTTTGGAATATTGGCAAGAAAGCTGCAAAAATGCTTTGAATTTCGTATTGTGTGACATCAGGAGGTGTAAAATGTTTGGTTGTCTTGCCTTTTTGTGATGTTAAGATTTATCAGTGGCTTCCCATCTTGTCACTTGATGTATCCATTATTAAAATTCCATTTAATGGATCATCCATTGATAATCTTGGGGTTGATCCATTACTCTGGTAAGGGTTTTGAAATGGTGATGTTATAACACTGTCTTTTTGCATCATTAGCTGAAAATTTCTATAAAGAAGGACTTTGCCTTAGTTAACTGATTCCCTGTATGACTCTTTGCTTATTAAGAAAGGCAGATAACTGCTTGATTTTTTTTTCTCTTTTATCACCAAATTTGTAAAATAATAGTTCTTTAGACTAATCCAAAGGTGACCTGTGAATTTTGGTTTTAATTTTTCCTTTGAGTATTATAATGAACTGATGGTTATAAGCATAGTTGATATATTTCACACCATTGAAGTTATTCTATTTGATGGTCAAATTGTGCCATCTTTGGTTAGTGAGGGGCCTTTCAAATGGACATGGTGCCAGGAGTCTTTGAAGATCCAGTCTCTTCTGGTATATTTTATGCCTCAGACCTGGAAAAAGCTCTTCTCTAAGGATTGGCCAACTTTTTAAGTTCTCAGGTAGAGAAATGAAGTGATTTGTTGGAAAGATGCTTGTTGGAAGACTAGTCTTTGGGTCACTGCTCTTTTCACTATGCAGTGCTGCCTCCACAGGGCTGAAACAGACATTACAGCTGCCTTGCCAGCAGCTGTTGCCCCTCTTTCCTTTCAGATTGCTTTTCCCCAGGTAGGCATAGGCCGATCACTCACTGTCCCAGCTTCCAGTGCTGCCATGGGTTGGTTTTGTTTTAGAAATACTTTTCAGTGTTATCTTTAATTTTTTAAAAACTGCTCAAGATTGTTCTTCATTTTCCACAATCATAGAGAGTACAAGTGGTCTGGAAAACAATGGATTGTTTATACCTCATCTTAGTTTCTTTTTGGAGTCTTCTAAATGATAGCAGATACACATTTATCTCCCCAATTCAGGTTCGCTCTGGGTAACATCTAATAATTATGATAGCTAATGGTAGTGCTTATTTTGTACCAGGAAATAGTCTAAGAGCTTTAATGTATTAACTCACTCAAAAAATGGCCCTGTGAGGTCACTATTATTATTATTCTCAAATTATAGAGAAGGAAACTGAAGTAAAGAGAATTCTTGTGACTAACTAAGATCTCACAGCCAGTAAGTGGGGCGGGGGGCAGGATTCCAACCCACACACTGATCCAGACTATATTAAAATTGGTTTCCATTTCTAGAGTACCGGTTTACCAAGAGCAGATGGAGGTGGGCTAGGAATGTATTCAGATGTGGCTTTAAAATATATGTGGTACTTTATTAGCATATTTTGTGGATTCTGTTTAAAATTAGTAGATTTAGTTTGGTACTACAATCAAATGTAGGACTGTTTCTTAGATGTCTAAAATTACAAGCAGCTCGACAACATATTGATTTGATTTTCCGTATTTAAAGAATTGCATGGGAAGTAAAAGCCAGTGGCATCATATGAAGCAATTCAAATGATGCTCGCGATACAGATGAGAATGTGGCAAACTTTTTCTTAGCTATAGAATTTATAAAGTTCTGACAAGCTTACATGCAAGAAGCTGATAATAATTCATATTTCAAATACATGTTCTCTGTGAAGATACATCATTTTAGTCATATTAATCACAGGTATATTATTGAGAAATAAAGTAGTGAAGTAGATGTACAAACATACCAGATAATTTTGTCCTAACTCATAATGATAGAGTCAGACTTATTACCCAGGTTACCTTGCTCTTCATTTACCCCCACCTTCTAGATGTCACAAGTGTATGTTACTCCTAGAGCGTGTTACTCCTATCTCTACAAATCTTTAGTTTTTATTTTTATTTATTTATTTTAAAGATTTTATTTATTTATTTGACAGAGATAGAGACAGCCAGCAAGAGAGGGAACACAAGCAGGGGGAGTGGGAGAGGAAGAGCAGGCTCCCAGCAGAGGAGCCTGATGTGGGGCTCGATCCCATAACGCCGGGATCACGCCGTGAGCCGAAGGCAGGCGCTTAACCGCTGTGCCACCCAGGCGCCCCTACAAATCTTTAGTTTTTAAATTTTAAACATACTCTACTAGTTTTCTTAGAAGTTAGCACTAAAATACTATTTGTGACATTTATTTAAAAATTGTTTATTCTTAATATTTATTTTTTATTTTTTAAAAATCTTTTTAAAGTTTATTTATTTTTAAGTAAATAGAGACACCTAATGTGGGGCTTGAACTCATGACCCCAAGATCAATAGTCAACGTGCTCCTCTGACTGAGCCAACCAGGTGCCCCTACTCTTACTATTTTAAAGAACAGTAGGGGTGCCTGACTGGATAAATTGCTGGAGCAGGCGATTCTTGATCTCAGAGTTTTAAGTTTAGCCCCACACTGGGTATAGAGATTACTTAAAAATAAATTCTTTTTTTAAAGAATAATAGAATAAGGAGAATTACTTCTGCCCTTTGGTTTTGCAGAACTTTAGCAGAGAAACAGTTTGATCTAGTAGGAAATATACTAGAAGGAGAAAGTTAAAAGATCTAAATGCCAGATTTGACTCTGTGACATTGAACAGTTTTGTTTTGTTTTTTTAAAGATTTTATTTATCCATTTGAGAGACAGAGAGATAGTGAGAGACAGCATGAGCAGGGGGTAGAGGGAGAATCAGGCTCCCCGCTGAGTGGGACTCAATCCCAGGACCTTGGGATCATGACCTGAGCCGAAGGCAGCTGCTTCACTGACTGAGCCACCCAGGTGCTCCCATTGAACAGTTTTTAAAAGTTTGTCTGTGCTTCTGTTTCCTCATGTATAATAAGGAGTTCAGTTAGATCGGGACTGTGTAGGCACACAGGCAGTGTGCTGTTGGTTGAGCTCAGACTTCCTACAGTCCTTTTCAAGGCATTGTGTGTGACGGTCACCAGGGTCTCTTAGAGTTGATCCTGAAGATGGAACCAACCTCCTAGGATTGAATGTAAATAAGGTGATTTCTTCCTCCTACCGCTTTCTAAAATCATACCTCAGAATATGCAATTATATTTGAATTTTTACAAAGTCTCTATAAGGCACTCCATTTTGAACAGAATGCTACTGCTCGAGACACAGCCTGAAATTTCAATCAGTGATAGTTTTGCATAGATAGGGGGAGTTCCTGATAGAGTCTGTGAAAAAGGAGACAATGGCATTTTATACCAATTTGGTAATTATTTCTGGGGGCATAGCTTCATAATTAGAATTGCTGGGTGTTGTAAATGGGTCTTTGAAGATGACTTTAACAAGTAGCCTGCTAAGTGCTTCTCAACGATCTGTGGTTAAGGACCAGTTTTGCTTTGTTTTGTTTTTTTTAATTTCCTATTTGTTGCCAACTGATATTTTCGTAAAATACAGTAAAAAATGAACTATTAGAAAAATGAAAAAAAACCCCACAAAATAGAAACCAAATTTAATAAACAAAATTACTTTGCCTACTCACTGTGAAAGTTTCTAAAGCCGTCTTAATTTTTGCAACAGTTTATGGCATGACATGGCCCACAAACCAAACTTTGAGTGGCATTGCTCTAAGTGGTTATGTTGTGGAAGTCACACATACACATATACAGGATGGAGGGAAAAATGATCTTTTCTAGTGTCATGAAGATTGTGGCTTGAGGGAGAGGATAATTGTGCTTTAGCTCATGGGCTAACTCTGGCGAACTCTCTGCTTTGTGAAGAAAGTTTTATTGGAGCACAGCTATACCTGTCCTCTGTGTTTGTCTACAGCTGACTTGGGTAGTTTTGACTAAGACCATAGGATCTGCAAAGCCTAAAATATTTACTCTGAGGTCCTTTACAGAATAGTTTGCTAGCTCCTGCTTTAGATTTAAAAATGACTATTATGAATGATTGCTACTTACGTAGTGCTTGTTTCCTTTTTTTTTTTTAACTCAATTATCTTTGTTTAAATACATTAGACATATTATTGTTTGACTTTTTCCCTCCAGTCACTGATGTACCTCACAAAAATTTGGAGAGAAGTAAAGAAAATGAACGGATCAGTAAAAATCAAATAAAGAAGAGGAAAAAAAAGCAAAAAGATTATCAACCCAACTATTTCCTATCCATTCCGATCACCAACAAAGAGGTGCTTTTTTTTTAATTGAAGTATAGTTGACATGAAATGTCACGTTAATTTCAGTTGTACGACGTAATGATTTGATGATCTATATTGTGCTATGCTCACCGTTGCACAGATGGTGTAGCTCCCATCTGTCACCATACGATGCTATTACAATACCATTGACTATATTCCCTATGCTGTGCCTTTCATCCCTGTGACTTGAAGCCTGTACTTCCCATTCCCCTTCACCCATTCTGCCCATCCCTCCACCCCTCTCCCCTCAGGCAGCATCAGTTCTTTGTATTTATGGATTTGTTTCTGCTTTTTTGTTTGTTTGTTTATTCATTTGCTTTGTTTTTTAGAGGTGCTGTTTTTTAAAAAACTATTTTACTAAAAAGTTTTATTTTAAATTCAATTTAAGGTACACTAAATGCTTGTAAACCCATTTGCTCTCAGCTCTTAAGTGTCTTTGATGGCATTTTAGCTAGACTATATAAGAAATAGTCTTATTTAAACAAAATATATTTAAACAGTAATTTTGAGAAATAGTATTTAAACAATCATAATTAAACAATAATTTTGCAAAAACCTTTTGAAAAGTGTTGCCAGATAGCATGTCAAGGTTAGTTCTCTCTAAGCATTTGCTCCCTGCAATGGAGGAACCTTTCAGAAGCAGAGAGTAGTGACCAGGTAGAAAAAGAGGGTTCTGAAATCTCTGCTGGGGAAGTAAAGTGGGATTTCTTGCTGCTGAGTCCTGTGTATGGTGATGATTATTGCAACACAGTTTCTTTAAAAATTGCTCATTGTTGTAACGATTTAATATTGTATGATAAACTTGGGTAGAAATCTATTAAAAATCTGAAAAATTAATGTGGTATGAATAATAGGAAATAGGACCAGCCAATTGGCCCAAACTAAGACGCCCTTGAATGTGGTTGAGAGCTACAGTATCTAATTAAAACTGCTGGAGCAGTGAGGTAGGAAAGAACAGCTCATTTGCAAGATTGACTGTTTTCATATCTTTGTGCAACTCGAGAGGCAAATCAGAATTTGTTTGATCGTGGACTGTGATCTCTTTTACTAGTGTTAAACAAAAATTTCTGGTAAATTTGAAGATCCAGTTGGCTTTATCAAACGAGTCATAAATTGGGCAGCACCTCATGTGCCAGAGAAAAAAGTGCTCCATCAGGCTGCAGAAAGGGAAAGGGTTTTAAAGGTAGAGAGGGAGAGGAAAGAAGGAAACTATTAGCAAAGAATCCATCATTTTAGGTAAGGTCACCCTCCCAAGGAGAATGGAAGGGGTCTGTCAGGACCCCTTCCTGCTGATCAGGAAATTTCATGTGGAGTGGTTAGGTTCCTGGGGGGCAGTTAGGTTGGCTGTTAAGTCTTGGTTGGCTGACTGACTTGAGGCTCTTAACCTATGTGACTCCATTTTGGGCCTGTGGTTTTCTTTTTTTAAAGATTTTATTTATTTATTTGACAGAGAGACAACCAGCGAGAGAGGGAAGACAAGCAGGGGGAGTGGGAGAGGAAGAAGCAGGCTTCCAGTGGAGGACCCTGATGTGGGGCTCGATCCCAGAACGCCGGGATCATGCCCTGAGCCAAAGGCAGACCCTTAACGACTGACCCACTCAGGCACCCCTGGGCCTGTGGTTTTCTTTTTAACACTAGGCACATTTTGCATTTTTTCTCCCCGTATTTAACTAGAATGTTTCTAGGGGATGCTAATGAATTTTTAAAAATCAAAGCAAATGAAATTGAAATCAAAGAAATAAATATCAAAAGAAAAAAAATATTATTGATACATTCCAGGAAATTTCTAGTCTGTAGGATCACAGTTTAGCTGGGGAGAAAAGATACATAAAAAGAGAATTTGTATTACCTAGCAATACAAGGTTTTAGAATTTAATGCAATAAAGAATTAGATTCTGATTTTACTGGTACATATCAGTAAAAACTGGTGGGTTAACAGTACAATAGTCCTTTTTTAAAAAATTTTTAATTTTGCTTTTTAAAATTTTGTTTATTTGACAGAGAGAGACACAGCGAGAGAAGAACACAGGCAGGGGGAGTGGGGGAGGGAAAAGCAGCCTTCCCGCTGAGCAGGGAGCCTGATGTGGGGCTCGATCCCAGGACCCTGGGATCATGACCTGAGCCGAAGCCAGACACTTAATGACTGAGCCACCCGGGTGCCCCAACAGTACAATAGTCCTTAAAACTGTTTAGGTAACACAGTTTAATGTCATGAGCAATTATCTATTATGTTATATGTTATATATTATATTAAAATACTTGTGTGTTATTTGGACAGATTTTCTTTGAAATTTAGGATCATCTGCACATATGGGAGTTAGAAGAAAGCTGGAGGTCAGAGGTGGTGCTGCTTACTCAAGAAGTCAGAAGCCAGGTCCTTAGGACTGAGACTGTGAAATAGGCAAAGTGATTTCCCCACGGACACACAATTTATGATTGGAAGAGATCCCAAGTTCCTTATTTTGTTTTGCTGTGTAGCAATTGTTCCACTATACTCCATGAGAATAGAAGTTAGGGGAGCACTTCTGTAAGTTGCTTTAATTAGGCCCTTCATGTAGTCTGTCTGCTTTCACTCCTCCATCCTTTGCCCCCGTGGTGGTCTGCACAGCAGCTCTGTGTCCCCTTCATGTCGGCGTTACATCCCTCCTTGCCTTGTTCTGGCCTCCTGCCTCTTCCAGTGAATTTCGGTGGGGTGATGTGGAGGAGAAGGGCAGGGTGGGGGAGGGGATGAAGACGAAAGGGGGTCAAGAAATTCTTTCCTTCTGCCACTTAGTTGAGGATTTGGGCCACAAAAGTGCCTGGAGCAAGGGGAAGAGAGAATGGTCTGTGGCTCTCTTAGTTTTCACCCTGTAAGCTGCTGTAGCCTTTGTTTCTGCTTCTCACTTTCTGGGAGGTTGTGTAGAACGTGGGAGGAGTTTAGCTTTGGAGTCCTACAGGCCTCGGTTGCATCCCAACTGGGCTACAGACTCTGTGCATGCAGGTCGGGTGACTTAATGTCTGTAAGTTTACATTTCCTTAGGTGTAAAATGGAGGTGATAATTATTTTCTGACCCAAATCTGGACATGTCACCCACCTGCTTATATATTTCACGATTTTCCTGTTGGTTTTAGGACAAAGACAGAGGCTTTACCATGTTCTATGAGGTTCTGCGTGGTTCAGCTTTCTCCACTTGCCACTCGTTCCTTCTGCTTGAGCCCGTCTGGCCTTGAACTTGCCATGTTCCTTCTGCCCCCAGAGAAAGCCTTTCCTGTTTGGGAGTTTTCTTTCGTCTCCTCTTGGTTTTGTTAGTGCCAAAATCTCAGTTCAAACCTCTTCACTGGTGACCACCTCGCCTTGGTCACCCCCACCTTGCCACCTCCAGGCTCTCATAGCTTCCCTTTTGTGATCTGTCCTCCTTGCAATCTCAACGTGTTCGCCTTCCTCACAGAGTTCTTCGGCTCCGTCCCAGTACCTAGAACAGAGCTTGGCAGGAGTAGAAAAATACACACACAGAATACTGTCATTTCAGGGGTGAGATGTGTTTGTGGCATACCAAAACATTTACAATATTTACAAATAAGAAATACAGTGTTAGAAATGGTGGTTTCAAAATACAGGTTCAACAGCCATCATTTGAGGGTAGGGTGACTTGTAGTTATGGGGAATGCAGGTTTCAAGTGACCTGGAAACCAAATAATTTAATGTTTCCCTCCCAAGATACTTATTTGTAGGTAACAGAAAGCTTACATACAAATACAGGAAGGAGAGGTAGGATGGGACAAGATTAGGAGGTACATTTTTTATCTTTTATATGAACATCTCTTTTGTTTGTTTGTTTTAAAGTATCAAATGTTAATTTTCTTTTAAAACTACTTAGGAGCTTTTGTGGGAAGGCCTGGGAAAAGAAGCAGCATTTATAACATTGTTTCAATGGGAGACTGTATTCCAAGTTCCAATTAAGTGACCTGCAAACAAGCTTTTAGAAGCTAGCACATTCACAATGAGTTGCTCTACTTTTGGCCTCTACTTGTTGGCATCTAGTTTTAAAGAAAAAAGTATTCAGACTTATATGGGTCTTTGATTTTTAAACCTATTCATAGATGTTTGAAATTCTTCATTAATGGAAATTCATAATTTCATACTTTTAAGAAATAGAATTGGAAAATGCATTACAATGGCTGCATAAAAATATCCTAATTTCAACTATATGAAATCATGTGTTTCTCCATTACCTGCAATGATAGTTACATTAGTTTAAAAATAAAAATAAAGAAGGAAAAAATTTAATGGAGTTGTAATAAATCCTACATGGTTCTTAAATGGCGAGAACTGTTTAATTATTAATTCTAGTTGGATTTACGCATATGTTGGTTTTATGTGCTTTCTTATGAGTGGTTATATTATAAGGTAAATCAGCACTGAAAAAAATGCAAGGGAACAATTAGAACCTGACCGAATTCAGGAGTATATTAATTTTTTATAAGATAATTTATTTATACCAATGGAAAAATATGATTTTCTTTGGGGGTTTTAAAAGTCATGTGTAACATTTAATTCCGTATTTTATCATTTTGAAATGTGAAAATTGCTGGTCTTATAAAAATAATAAAAGTAGATTTGTCCATTCAGTTCTTTTCTGGGAAATGTAATTGTAAAAGTATTTGATATTATAGTGTGTTTGTTAAGCACTTGGTAGATTTGGAAAGTTCTATCTGAGAATGATTTTTTACTTTTACTCCAGTTTTGTTCTGTCATCAATTTTTCAAGTTCTTTTCATGGTTGTAGACTAGCAAGAAAAATGAAAGTACTCAGCATTGAAGAAAAGTTACATAGCAAATTAAAGTGATAATTCTAGTAAATCTTAATGAGGCAGCAAATTTAGGAACAATGTAAGTTAATACCTTCAAAAATTCTGAAAATAATGTCAAAAGATGGGATCAAAGAAATTCTCCTGCTCTGTGCTGGAACGTAACTTCTCTCCCTTGTGCAGAAGCACTGTAACGTCAAGGCTTTTTCTTTGCACTCATATATGGCTTGAGTCAATTAGAAAGCTTAAAAGATATAAAAATGAATTTTCTTACTGCATTATTTTTAGGCATGGGGAATATGGCTTAGTGGTGAGGTTTAACAGGTGGATGTTTGTTCTTGTTCTCTAAACACAGAGATAATACTCAATGAAATATTTAAGATTTTGATGCTCTTATTTTTAAAAGTTTCTTTCAATATCATATTTAAATACAACTCTATAGTATTAGGTTTTCAGAATGTGCCTGTGCAGTGCTGTCAATGGCTGGGGATTAGGGTGACAGATAAGCTTTAGTGGCTTTATAGAATTTAATCAGTGGCTATAAAAATTAGTTTCCTTTGCCTTTTAATGACATTGGTACTTTTTAAAGTGGGTTATGGAAGAAGACTCTGAAGTTTTTTCCATTTTTCTTTTATGTTTTAAGAATGTAATTAGGAATCAAAGAGCATTTAAAAAGCCCTTAAGAGGATATCAAGGAATATATAAATTAATCTGGAGCATCAAAGCATAGCTGGAAATATATCACTTGATTTAGGGCACCTGGCTGGCTCAGTCGGAGGAGCATCTGACTTGATCTCAGGGTTGTGAGTTCAAGCCCCACGTTGGGCCTAGAGATGACTTAAATAAATAAAACTTTAAAAAAAAAAAGGAAATATATCACTTGATTAGACTATCTTCAGAATTTTCATAGGTTGAAATTAATCCTGCATCAAAAGTACTGTGTGACATTAGAGAATTAATCTTCAAAGTATTTTATGGTTTTTAATTTTCAATTTACAAGCTACTAGATAATTAAAAAATGTGAATGGTCTGAAACTATTTTACCATGCTGGACATTGCACTAACATGCTGAGTACACAAATGAATGCAATTGTTTGATCATTATCTTGAATTTACATGTAATTGGTATTGGAGCCCAAAATGAAGAGTGTTTTTATGAAAATGCACTCTACCCACTAGGTACAAGTAGCAAGGGTGGCTCAGTTGGTTGAATGTCAGTCCAACTCGTTTTTGGTTCAGGTCATAATCTCGGGGTCCTGGGATGGAGCCCTGTGATGGAATCTGTGCTCACTGGGGAGTCTGCTTGGAGTTCTCACTCTCCCTCTCCCCCTCCTTGCACACATGTGCTCTCTCTCTCTCTCTCAAGTAAATAAATAAACCTTTAAAAGAACCAACCAAACAAAAAAAAAACAAGTAGCAAGTCCCCAGTTATGACATAAGTATCTCCAAACATTGCCAAATGGTACCCGGGAGGCAGAACAGCATAGGGTAGAGAACCACTGATTTTAATATTGGCAGTGTACCATACCTTATATTAGGCAAGTGGTGTAGAGCTTACAAAGTATTTTCATGTAGCTTATCTACTTTGATCTATAACACAACACTGTAAGCTTGGCAATGCAGATTCTATTATTCCTATTTTACAACTGAAGAAGCCAAGACACAGTGAGACTAGGTGACTTGGGTGGATGCACACCTGTGGTAGACTTGGGGTTAAAATCCAGAATCTCTGAGCCAAGTCCAGCACCCTCAATTTGCATCATTCTGTTTATAACACAGAGTTCTCATGTTCAGTTAAACCAGAATTACCATTTGTACTGGCTAAGATTTGGAGATGTAATTATATTGTTTAGAGATACGACTTTTTTTTTAACTGAAGTATAGTTGACACACAGTGTTACATTCGTTTCAGTTGTACAACATAGTCTATATGTTATGCTGTGCTCCCCACAAGTGTAGCTACCATCTATCACCATGCAATGCTATTATAATACCATTGACATATTCACTCTGCTGTACCTTTCATCCCCTTGACTTACTCATTCCACAACAGGGAGCCTGTATTTCCCACTCCCCTTCATCCATTTTGCCCATCCCCCTCCCCATAACCATGAGTTTGTTTTCAGTATCTGTGGGTCTGTTTCTGGTTTTTGTTTGTTTTGTTTTTTAGATTCCACGTATAAGTGAAATCTTATGGTATTTATCTTTCTCTGTCTAACTTATCTCGCGTAGCATAATACCTTCTAGGTCCATCAGTGTATTTTGCAAATGGCAAGATCTCATCCCTTTTTATGTCTGAGTAACATTCCATTTCATATACACATAAATATATATATTTATTTGTCCCCTCTTGAAAATAAATCAAGTCCTTTTATCTGTTGCATTTTTTCTCACGTATTGTAATTTATCCTTAAGTTTCTTTGATGTTTTGGGTATATGATTTTGAAGAGATTTTTTTAATCTTCTGTTTTTCAGTTTATTTTAATAGAGTTAATACCCATATCTACCACATAGCAGTGTTCAAAGGCTTCACTGAACTGGTATGTGTAAAATGCTCACGTTAGTCCCTGGAACCTAGTGATCACACCGTAGAGGTTAGTTACTGCTATAGTTCTTTAAATATTGTTCTTTTGTTTTGTTTTCTTAATTAAAAACTATTTTTTTTGAGAAAAAAACTTTATTTCTGTAAGTAAGGGAGTAGATAATTATATTGGAACCCTAGGCTATTAAAAAATGATTTGGAAAATTTCTAATAAATTTTAGGTGAAAAACACATTTCAGAATAATGTGAACTGACATTTACTGATGTATCCTTATGCCAGTTCTTTTCTTTCTTTTACTTCAATTTAATTCTAGCATAGTTAACATACAGTGTGCTATTAGTTTCAGGTATGCTTTTAAATATTGTTTTTATTATTGTTACTAGTCACCATGGCGAGAGGGTAGGTTAGAAGAAATGAACATTGTCCTTGAGTCATTAACAATTCAGTTTTATTGATAGAGAGTAGAGGAAAGTCTCTGTACCATCTTTGTGTACTGTTACGTCAGCAGTGCTTTGTTTATCAGGCCATCAGTATTCTTTTGCTAGGTTCCATAGAAGTGACATCTTGCTTTGGAAAATAGTATGTTAGGTGTTACTGCATGACTTCCTCCCAGGAAAGCACCATTTCCTCTGTCACTGTCTTCCGGATGGCAAGGAGGAGAGAAATGCTGAGATTATTTTGGGTGATGCGGATTTATTGTAAAGATACACGGGAAGTCAGACCCTGGGACGGCGTCTCATGATTTGTCCAGTCACATTCTGCAGATAATGGGAACATTGTTCAGGATAAAACAGCTACTCTCATATCAGAACAGTCTGCTGTGCTCATGATTCCATTTTTTCTTATCTCTGCTGTTTTTTAATGGGTTCTGCTTCTGTTGCCAGCCCCCCTCCTTCCCCTTTTCTCTCTGATGAATTCTGCTGCTTCAGAGCTTCTATGTGCCCTCTTTTCTCTGAGTATTGCTCAGTTTGCTGTTTCACATTCAAACCATTTTCCAACTTCACATGGAGAAGTTGACGGAAATTGGACCTAGCTGGAAGTGGAGGAGGGAAGAGCATCGTTCCCCCTGCTTGTTTCAGAGCAGGGACTGAGAGGGGGACAGTCTGATGAGAGACGAGGGCGCTCACCTCCATTCAGACTGTAATAGTTTTTCTAACATATGCATTTGGACTTCTTTGCAACTCTCTTTCTATGGTTGTGCCCCTCCTCACACATCTGGGAAAATGACAATGTCACTCCTGTTGAGATTATTGCTGTCCTAAAAAATTTTAAAGGCCATGAAGAATGGGTTCTCAGACACATTCACTTGGGGACAAATAAATAATACTTCCAACAGGAATGGAATGTTGTCTGCTGGTTTGACCTTTCTGTGGCAAGAATAAAACTTTTTTTTTTTTTTAATTTTAGGAAAGATCGTAATTATCATGAGTCATACTGCATATTCCAAGGACGAGTTTCTGAAAAGATGCATGGACTGAGAGGTTGTCAACCAGTGGGTTCAAACAGTGACCCAATTTGTAATATAAGGGTATTAGGCTTGATTTTTTTTTTTTTTTAAGATTTATTTATTTTAGAGAGAGAGAGAGAGCATGCATGCATGACTGGGTCGGGCAGAGGGAGAGGGAGAGAGAATCTCAAGCAGACCGCATGTTGAGCATGGAATCCAATGTGGGGCTCGATCTCATGACTCTGACATCACAACCTGAGCCGAAATCAAGAGTTGGGTGCTTAACCAACTGTGCCACCCAGGCACTGCTACGCTAGGCTTGATGTTTTTAAGATAGATAAAGATTGTATGATTTTTAAAAACTCATACATCATATTAAGCTTCCCAAGTCATTTTATCCAGGATATTTGAGAACAAATAGGTAATTAAGCACTGCTTGGTTGAAGAATCTTGACATAGTTCTAATTTTGGTTGTTGCTTATTTTTCTTCTTGATTTACATGTTGCCGTAAGGAAATTTTGCTTACCTAATCTCTGTTTTGTGTGTATATGTGTGTGTGTGTGATTAGATTACAAGAAGAATTAAGATTCTGCAAAATGCAATAATACAACAAGATAAGCAACTAGCCAAAGCAATGACCAGTGATGGCTCCTTTCATATTACCCTGCTAGTGATGCAATTATTAAATGAAGATGAAGTAAACATGTGAGTAATACGTCTTCCTTGAATATCATTTTCCAAATTACTACTTTAATATAAGTAAGCATAGCAGAATCCAGAGGGATTGAAATTCTAAGGAACCATTCTTTGTTATAATTTATTGCAGTTAATGGTCAATGTACAGAATTAGCAATACAAATATTCCTCCTAGGGGCGCCTGGGTGGCACAGCGGTTAAGCGTCTGCCTTCGGCTCAGGGCGTGATCCCGGCGTTGTGGGATCGAGCCCCACATCAGGCTCCTCCGCTATGAGCCTGCTTCTTCCTCTCCCACTCCCCCTGCTTGTGTTCCCTCTCTCACTGGCTGTCTCTATCTCTGTCAAATTAATAAATAAATAAAATCTTAAAAAAAACAAAACAAAACAAATATTCCTCCTAATCTAGACTTTTAAACTCTGTTATTGTTATCAAATAGTAGCCCTTGGTTATGCAGTTGTTTTGCCCATGTTAATTGTGTAAGCACTCCGGAGGCTGGCCATTTAGGTTAGGATTCTTGGTAGAGATTCTGGAACCATGGCACAACCATCTCTGAATAGCTGCCTGATTTGGGGCAAATTGTCCACTTTTTAAGTAAATGGTACTTAAATAATATTACCAGTACATGTAAGAGCTCCTGGTACAGGGCCACACAGCAGGCAGCTGGTGTTATTAGATATTCCCTTAGGCCAGTAGACAATTACAGTTTTACCGTACTCAGTCATAGAGTACCTATATACTACCGACTCCTAATTCTAGAGTTGTGCCATAAAGGTTGAGTCTAAGTCATTGGCTGCTGCTTTCCAGCCTGGAGTGGAGAAACCTTGGTCTTCCCCCCAGTTCTCTGGGATACTCTGTCTGTGCGTATGATTGCTCCTTTCCATGTTACCTTCTGTATAGCTCTCTGGATTAAGCTCTTAAGCTTTAGCTCTTTGGAAAACCAGAGTCAGAATGTATTGCAGGTTACTTCTGTTTTCTACCCTGACATGTAGTTTCCTGAGGGAACGAAGAACAAGGCTTGAATTGGGAAGAGGGTGAGGAAAAGGGAGAAAACGGTGAGCTAGTACCTCAAAATATGAAGACAAATTATGATTCTTGTAGCTATGTCTTTTAAACAGTAGACACTCATGTCTCTAGAGATTGGTCTTCTGATGTCTTCCACCCTGATCTCCCCAAAAGCAGGTCTTGGGCACCCTGCAATTGCAGAGAGGCCTAGAAGATTTTTTAGTTGACTCACTTTCGCTGTTCACTTTGCCAGTCAGAAGACAAAATAAATAGTCCTATGCTATTAAAGGAAAAGAAGCCAAAGAAGATGTAACAAGGAGAAGGTGAAAGACTGAGAGAAGAGTAGTGCCCTGTGTGTGTTAGAATGGTGAATTAGTCAGAGATCTCCAGAGACACAGAACCAATAGGATATATATATCTGTATGGATATCTAGATGTGTTGACATCTCAACATATCTGTATCTATAGTTACGTACAGAATTTGTTTTAAGGAGTTAGCTCATATGACTGTGGAGGCTGGTGAGTCCAAAACTTGCAGGGCAGGCTAGAGACCCAGGGAAGAGTTAATGTAGTCCCAAGTCCAAAGGCAGTTTGGAGGCAGAATTCTTTCTTTCTTGGAGGACCTCAGTCTTTTCTCTTGGTAAGCTGGTGCAAGGGGTGGCAAGTAGGAGACACTGAACCAGCAAGATATTCAAAAGAACTTCAGTGTGGTCAGTGAAAGCACAGAAAACTTTGAGGAGGGTTGTAGGTGGTGGCTGCTCTGAGTCTTATTGTCCAGGGTGGGACCGAGTATGGAGCCCTTCCAGTGCGGGGTGGAGTCTGCGAGGCATGAAGCCAGACACAATGTTCTTGCTCCCCTGTTGGGGTTGAATGTTCTTTCCAACCCTGGCCCCCACCAGTGCTGGAGCAGAGAATTAGAAATGATAGAGATATTCGCATTGGTATAGGGTTCTCAGTGTGTAGCTGGGGAATACTCAAGCTCTTTGGAGAAGTTCCTGTTCAACTAATGCTGGAAGAATGTGGTGTCACATAGATGGTAGAGTCGAGTTGAGGAAGATTTCTAACAGATGGACCTGAGGTAGTTCCTTCAATTCCCCATTGCCTATCAAGACATAAAGATGGGTGCAGAAGTTTCTTGTGCCCTGGTGGGTGGATGTGGAAGTCCAACTGAGGAAGAATTGGTGCATCAGAAGGAGCTGGGTAAGGGATGAGGACACTGCTGAACATCCGTGTTTGTTGATCAGAGACTCTGGCAGAGCTCTCGTGCTTCAGTACAAAGTACAAAGCCCCTGACATAGGGCACCTAGGGATATGACCACACCTGTCCCCCCGAAATGGGAATCTCTGAGGATTCAAACAGCAAGCAGTCCAGAGGTGGTCCTCAGTCCTCCTAGAAGGGTGTGCTGGATTCCTTGGGAAGGAGGAGAGAGGGAAGGGACAAACTCCTGAAATGAGGTTTGAATTAACTGAATAATTACACCCCAAAGAGACTTTTTTATTTTATTTATTTATTTATTTATTTATTTATTTATTTATTTATTTATTTTCTGAATACCATGAGACAAATTTTATTAAAAATTACAAAATTTTGAAAATAAACTGGGAGATACTGCTCTGTAGTTCTGTGAGCAATACATCAGAACGTCACTGTGTGGACCAACTGGAATGCTCATACACTGCTGGTGACAGTGTCACTGGTACAGCCACACTGGGAAGCTATTTCAAAATATCTGTAAATTTGCACATATCATGTTCTAAACCCCGGTGATCCCATTCCTAGGAACGTACCTGTTAGGTATGTAGTCTGTTCATCAAAAGACATATACAGGAAGGTTTTGATCAGAGACTTTTTTAAATCAGAAAAGATTGAGTCACCATTGATCAGTAAGTTTAGGTTTCTCTCTGTCATCAGAAATGGGTCTTGGCCATGGCATACGGCATGCCTTTGTCAGCCTCTGCTCTCAGCTTCCATCCCCCATACAAATATTATTTCCTTTTATTCTTTTAATGGTGTTGGGAGGCAGCACAGAAATTCCATCTCTCTTCTACATATGAGGAAACAAGAGCCCTAGGAATTAAGCAAATACTGGTCAGCAGAGAGGCCAGAACTAGTCAGTTCTCTATTACTTCATGGGGTGTGTGTGTATGAAAGACGGGGAAGCGCAAAGAGAAGGGGTGGGGTGGAGACAGGAAGGAGAGGATGAGCACAAGGGCATGAGAGGAGGGAAAGATCAGTCTGCACAGGTATGAATGGCCTCCTATTGGAAGCCTCTGTGGCCTCTACTGATGAACACGTGGTGTGCAGTGGGGTTGGGGTGAGAGGGCAGGTATGCCTCCAATGTATTGTACTGCTTACATTTCTCAGTGGAGGTAGGACTGCCCTCTCCAGGAGACTTAGGACTCTTTGCAGGAGACGTATTTTTGGTTGTCACAATTACTGAGGAGCGCTGTGGACATTTGATAGACAGGAATGAGGGTTGCTAAGCTATCTGCATTGCATGGGACAATCCTGAATTAGGCAGCAGCATTTGCCCTAAGGCATGGCATCACACATTGAAGAATTACAGAGAGCATGGTGACACTGCGTCGTTCAGGCCTGTGTTTTACCAGAGGTTTTTGCAAATACTTTTAGTTTCATGAAAAAACAAAATGTTTAGCAAGTTAACTTTGTGTTTGAAGTGGCATCCTTATGCAACTTTATGATACTGGGGATATCCTCTCTACTAGAAGATGATGACCAGATATTTGCGGTTTAGTAATTCTTGACAAAGTTATAATGAAAAATCTAAGAAGTAAATGAGGTTTGCTATATAGACAAGATAGTGTTTTGCAACTCAACCAGCATTAATTATCAGTCATGTGCAAGATACTGAACTAAGTGCTTTGGGGAAAAGGAAGATGAATCAGGAATGGCTCTTCTGCTCATGGATTATACGATTAAGTTGACTAGATAATGATATGAACTCAAATAACTATAATAGAAAAATGTAAAAACTGGTATGTTTCATAAGATATAAAGTATTAATGGAATTTCAAAGGAGTAAAGATTGCCTACTAGTTTGGGAAGCCAGCGAAGTGTCTGTGGCAGTGTTAACTTTTATTTTTTATTTTATTTTGTTTTTAAAAAAGATTTATTTATTTATTTATTTGAGAGAGAGCATACGAGTGGAGGGAGGGGCAGAGGGAGAGGGAGAATCCTTCAGCAGACTCCCCACTGAGCAGGAAGCCCAACGCGGGGCTTGATCTCAGGACCCTGAGATGGTGACCTGAGCTGAAATCAAGAGTCAGATGCTTAATGGACTGAGCCACCCAGGTGCCCTAGCAGTGTTAACTTTTAAATGAGGAACAGAATCAAGATATGACTTCACTTTGGGTAGCTATATAGTGAGAGAGAAACCAGTTGGATTTTCCGGTAAAACATTATTCAAATGAAAGATTTTCTAAGTCTCTAATCTTTTAATTTTACCTTTCATCCTACACTGTATAATGTGCTGACATCTGTAATATCAGTTCCTTGTTCTATGTTCTTACTTTTCAAAATCTAGTATCATTATTTAGGTGTTTAATGATATATTGATCAATGGGTTGGGTATGGAGTACGCAGAAGCAATTTTTTAAAATCATGAATTTCTTTAGGGTGCCTGGCTGGCCAGTCAGTAGAGCATGCGACTGTTGATCTCAGGGTTGCGAGTTTAAGCCCATGGTGGGTGTAGAGATTACCTAAAAACATTAAAAACAAAAACAAAAACATGAATTTCTTCAGATATCAACTCTGGTCCTTTGCCCTCACAACGTAGAAGAAAGGCATAGAAATTTGTGAGGCCAAACCCAGCTGCTGAGTTGAAAAGATGGCGGCCCTGCCTTAATTTCAAATACACCTTTGGGTCTGAACTCTAGTTTCAGAGTTCTGTTTTACTCATTTTACCATAAGGAAGTCTTTTCCATAAATCACTCTTGAAAAGATATTCTACTTAAAAGAATTTGAAAGTTAGTGCTACTTACCAGTAAACACTATGACTTTCTTACTCTGTGATCAGTGACATCTCACTGGGACTTATTTATTGGTTTATGCTCCTAGAGAACTGAAAAAAACTGAAAGTGGACTGAGTTTAGATCATCTATATTTCTTTAATGAAAAATGGCATAGAGAATTCGCTGTCTGTAAAAAGCCCTAACCTTTAGCATGGCCTGCTTTAGTATATAGTTACATTTAAAAGGAGTATCTTGAATTCCCCAGTTTACGAACCATGAGCCAGAAGTGGCCGTTCTACTTTCACATGCCCTAACTCCCAGCACGGTAGAAGTACGTGCACTGCGTCTTTTTGGATGAACATAAATACAATCAGGAAAGATTGGATTTAGGATGCAGATTTGGAGGTACAATGAGACATGTTGATCTTTCCAAAGGTATTTTGAAGTTTTGGGCATTTTGTTATGGCATAGATGAGAATGGAAACTCAGTATGAAGTTATAGATAAAATCAGCTACAAACTTTACATGAAAACTAATTTAGAAATTGAAAGAGCTAGAAAAATACCTAAATTTCTTTTCACACATTTGACATATAATTACTGGTGAAGAAATCACATTGATCAAGACAGTTTAAATTAAGGATGTTTCAACAGAAGAGTGTTTTAAAGCCCTCTACATTATGTAAGAATGTACCTATTTCTTTTTGGAGTAATTGCTGCCCTCTAGTGAAATTTTAATTTTTTTCTCCTAACTTACCTACCCCAGAATTCTCTTAAAGATGGAAATAGTTTATCCTAATTTTCAAAATATTCCAAACCTGATAATGTTTAAATTCATCGTATAGTAAACATTTGTTATTATGAAGAAGAATAAAGCATTTGAAACACAGAGTAGTCCTATAATCACATAGGTTAAACAGAAATAAACTTATTGGCAAATATAAGCTTGTATTTTGTTAAATCCCCGTTACAGTATTACCTTATTACGGAGGCTATTATAGTTTAAGAGATAATGAATATTAAGTTTTAGTAGAGCACTTTGCAAATAGTAAATACTGTATTAGTACTTTTAGTAAGAATCCACATAATCTTTCCACAGAACCTAATATAAGCTCTTGTGGTGTTAGGTTTTTTGGAATATAGTATCAGTAATTTTTTTGAATTGCCTGTGCAGTGTTCCCTTGATTAAAAACTTCTTGGTAAACTATAAAATAGTGTTTTCTTTCATGTCTTTAATATAATATAAATTATAATTAGGTAAAGATTTATTTCACTTCTTCCGTAGTTTTTGTTTAAAAATCAGATAGGGAGACAAACCATGAGAGACTCTGGACTCGGGAACCAAACTGAGGGTTACAGAAGGGAGGGGGTTGGGGTGACGGAGTAACTGGGTGATGGGCATTAAGGAGGGCGTGTGTGGTGTTGAGCACTGGGTGTTATACACAACTAATGAATCGTTGAACACTACTTCGAAAACAAATGATGTACTATATATTGGGTAATGGAACATAATAAAAAAATAAATAAAAATTTTAAAAAATTAATATTAGCTTTATTTTAATCATATGGATTAGATTTTGAAGTTATTTTTGAGCTTTAATTAGAACAAATATCAAAATTTATCTCTCTGAAACTGATAATTGGTTTGGTTTTACATCTTTTATTACTTAATATGTTACTGAAAATTATATTATCTCTTACCAGGGGTATTGGTGCTCTTTTGGAATTAAAACCATTCATAGAAGAAATCCTCCAAGGAAAACAGTTGATTCTGCCCTTTCAAGGGATTGACACTTTTGGAAATCAGGTTGGATTTGTGAAGCTGGCAGAAGGAGAGCACATGAACTCACTTTTGGAGATAGCAGGTAAAACAAACAGTAGCACATCCATGTGAAATCTCATCTGTAGAAGAAATAATCTCTTCCCCATCCCCAATTCTTGTAATAGAGATTTGAAATCTTTTCACTTTGGGGAGCGTTATACCCTTGCTTAATAAATGAGCTGCTTCAGCATCCGCGTGTATAGGTAAACAGCCAAAGAAAATACCTGAAAGTTATCTTGATTTTTTTTTTTTTGAGTATGGTTGACATCAGTGTTCCATTAGTTTCAGGTGTACAACATAGTGATTTGACAAGTTTATACATTATGCTGTGTTCACCACAAGTGTAGCTCCCATCTTACCCAATACATCAGTATTACAGTATCACTGACTGCGTTCTTTATGCGGTAACTTTTATTCCCATGACTTTTTTTTTTTAAGATTTATTTATCCACTTTAGAGAAAGAGTGGGAGAGAGAGAGAGCGCGCAAGCAAGCACGGAGAGAGAGCATGCACTTGGGGGGAGGGGCAGAGAGAGAGAATCTCAAGCAGACTCTCTGCTGAGCAGGGAGCCTGATGCGGGGCTCGATCTCATGACCCATGAGATCATGACCTGAGCCGAAACCAAGAGTCAGTCACTTAACTGACTGAGCCACCCATACGCCCCTCTCATGACTTATTCATCCCATGATGGGAAGCCTGTATCTCCCACTCCCCTTCACCCATTTTGCCCAACCCCCCACCACTCTCCCTTACTGCAGCCATCATTTTGGTCTCTGTATTCATAGGTCTGATTCTGCTTTTTGTTTGTTTATTCATTTGTTTTATTTTGTTTTTAAGATTCCACTTATGAGTAGAATCATATGGTATTTGTCTTTCTCTGTCTGACTTATTTCACTTAGCATAATACCCTGTAGTCTATCCATGTTGTTTCAAATGGCATGATCTCATCCTTTTTTATGGTTGTGGAATATTCTGTTGTATATATACCACATCTTCCTTACCCATTTGTCTATTGATGGACACTTGGGTTGCTTCCATATTTGGGCTATTGTAAATAATGCTGTAGTAAACATAATGGTGCATATGTCTTTTTGAAATTAGCAGTTTTGTTTTTGGGTAAATACTCAGTAATGGAATTATTGGATCATATGGTATTTCTATTTTTAATTTTTTGAGGAACCTCCATACTGTTTTCCACTGTTACTGCACTATCTCAATTCTTTGACCTGAGGATATGTTGATTCTGGGCTGTCTGGAATGTGATAGGCTGAACTGAAGTATCTGCTAGGACTGTCCTAATCCTAAATCTGAGGGATTCTAGTGCTTTTCATGACATTTGATATATACTTGGCATTTAGTAAGTATTGACAATATGGATAAAAATCACCAATTGCCTATTCAGAGGCTTTGGGCATTGTCAGCCTCATTCCAGAGAGTCCGTGGGTGAGACAGCAGCATTTTCCTCTGTGCTACTCCCCCCCCCCCCTTTCTGTTTAGGTACTATTCTCTCAGCAGAAGGTCCATTGGTGATGGTAGAAGGTCTCACAGGTTACTTTGTGCAGCATAATTGAAAGTGTTTAGTGAAGTAGAGAAGAAAATTACAAACTCTGGGTGAATGACTTTTGAGTTGATCCAGAGATTGCAGTTTGGGTTAATCTACATGCTGTAAAGAATTTTTATTTTCATATGTTGGATCATTTCATGTCATTTTATTTCAGGTTTAGGGATTTTTGGTTCATAACACACTCCTCATTGGGTCATGCTTATTTTACCTTATCTATCATCTGTTGGCCATCCATCCATCTCTGTTTTAAAATGGTATCATAATCATCTGGGAATCTGCCACCAAACAAAAAACACAAAACAAAATGCACGAAACAAAAGCTAGGACACTGGTAATAATCTTAGCTCTATTGTCCTTTTCGTGAATCCATCCCATGGCCATCCTTCATTTAAGCTAACCATCATCCTGAAGTCAGTGTTTATTATAATTTCCTTACATTCTCCTGAAGTATATGTATTTTAAGTGCTTTTAAACTTATCACGTATATGAATTTTTGAGACATACTTTTTTTTTTTTTTTTACTTAATATTATATTGTCTTTATATAGTTTTATAGTTACCCATTCAGAGGTACATCTCCTGGGGTGCCTGGCTGGCACAGTCTGAAGAGCATGTGACTCTTGATCTCGGGGTCATGCATTCGAGCCCGCTGTTGGACACAGAGCTTACTTAAATAAATAATTAAAAAAAAACAGAAAAACAACAAAAAAAAGTGTTTCTCTTTTTGGGTTTAGGGAGACATTGAGGATCAAGTTTCATTTCATTGTTGGTTAAGTTTTCTTTTGTGGAGCAAAGTACATATCAACAAACATGCGAACAATATTTATGAGTCAAGAAGGCCTTAAAATTATTAGTTGGTCAAGAAAATGGCAACTCTAACAGTTTTGATAGCAAAGCATTTGGGAACCAGTGCCCATAGTTAACAAACTTAATCTGTTCTTCCTAACTGCTCTGGAGAAAATGCTGGATTTAGGGTTTTTCTTTTGGAATATAAATATCCCTGATCTCAAGAAACATTTCTAATTAGTCATTCATTCATTGTTCTTTTAAATAATTCAATGGGTGCTTGCAACATTGAGAATTCCATCCATTCTTAGCAAATATTCTCACAAAGGCGGTTTCCAGTATTGATGAAAGATCCATTGTGTGCTGAGGAATGTGAAATCTTGCCAGCTTTAGTATGACTATGAGCCCAAGGGTGTTGATTTGTCATTTTAAGAAAGGCCACTGCCCTTGTAATTCTTTTCTTGATACAGAGACTGTTGCTTAAAAATATATATACTTTTCCAAAATTTAAACAAAACATTACAAAAATGGGAAATGGAGAATAGCATTCTGTCCTCATATAATCTGTTTGTTATGCTTGCTTTTAATCTTTTATGTGTATTTTGTACTGTTGCTTTTGATTATAGTTTTATCTACTTTTATAAGAAATCTAAATATTTAAATGTATGTATGGAATATTTTCATTGAAGTTTAGTCAGTAAATGAGCTAATACTCCATATATAGTGTTCAGATAGAATGTTCAATACAGAGAATTTTTGTCAGCGTTTCACTTCATTAGATTTGTTTTGACAAGAATGCCTCAGGATTAGTTTAGTCCAACAGTATCAGTAAATAGTATAATTTGTCTTTGTGTCACATTTTATAAACTACTTATTCAAATAATATATTCCTGCTTTTAGAATTGACCAGGGAACTACATTTCCTAAAACTGTAATAAACCATTTGTGTGTATATGCCGATGCAGGAATATTAAAATCTCATTGTTCAAAATAATTGAGGCAGAGCTAGTCTGACTTAATGGAAAGCAGAATTTTTAAAGAAAATAAATTTAATTATTAAAGCATTGATAAGGAATTTTAAGTACATACAATGAAGTAAAACTAACTTGCGAAGATGTTGAAAATTATAATTCATGAATAGTCTGATTTACCTAATTTCCATAAAGTTTTAAAATTTATAAGTTAAAAGAAACAAATTCTTAAAATGTTATATAGTTGTTATGACAAAAGAACTGAATTTTAGGCCCTAATATTCGAATTCGTTGCTGAAGAATTGCGGGATAAAGAATAATTTAGAATTTCTAATGTGTAAAATTGAAGAAAATTATTCTACATTTTGGACTAATAGTCTGAACATATGTGCTTTTACCATCAGTGCTTGAATTATGTATCCAGATGTGCTGCTGCTAGCTGTTATTTCTGGTAGATGCCTAGTGGGCCAAAGCCCATCTTTGCACACCATGTCCATGTAGGTTTATGGGATAGCTGCTTGAGGAAGTTAGTAAGGTGTGTGGCATCAGAACTCTGTGTGTCAGCTTCCTATCTTGACCTTGAGAGATTCTGTTTTTCCAGAATAAAACAGCACCTACTTTCTCCTTTCTTAAAAGTACATGGTAGCTCATAGAGCTAAGAAGATATTGAAAATTATGCATTTATATGGCATTTCTCCACATCTTACAATGATGAAATTGCACTGGAAAGTTTCTTGTGTAGAAATGAATATGTGATTTCATTCATTTATTTCAGCAAAATATAATTTTGTTAAGACGTGTATTAGATTGAGAGATTGCTAAAAATTTAGCCTGCTAGAATTACAATAGTTCTTGCAAATCTTTTTTTTTTTTAATGAGGAAAGTGCCCTTGGTTAGCATGATAAAAGATTCCAAATGTATTTATCTCGTATAAGGAAAAGTGAAAGGTTTTTAGGATGTTTATTTGAACATTACACTTTCTCTTATGTTGACTGTCATTTCCCCCAAAAGATGGGGAGCATATGCCCCTGTGTTTTCTGCTCCTTGTGGGGAATCTGTTTGGTTGTTGGTATCTTTGGGCCTTTCTAGACTGCTCTATTACAGAAGAAATATAATATTTTCTATAACAGAAGATATTAGAAGTCTTGGACTTCTCACCACCACAGGCAGGTGGGCATCCTTCCCCTTCATGGCCTGGGTTAGGCTGTCTTCAAAAACATCAGAACACCTTCACCACACTTCATTAAGAATAAGCAAAGACCAACTTTTCTCCCCAGTCAGGATGTCTGAATCACAGCCCTGCACCACTGAGGACCTTCAGAGCCTCTGTTGCATGCCCCGCTTCTGTGCGCAGGCTCCTCTAGGCACAGGTCCCCCCCACATCCTCTCCCTTCACACCACTCTCTTAACCCTTTCCACTGTCCCTGTAGGGGAGGAAATGTGTTTTTCCTTCTACCCTCCTGGATTGTCCCCCAGGGACCCTGTAAAATTAGATTGACAGAAAATTAACAGAAAAACAAGGAGTTTATTAATGTGTGCAGTACACATCATGTAGAGAAGACTCAGTGAAGAGTAACTCAAAGGGTGGTTAGAACTTGGGCTGATATGGCATCTTAACAGAAGAACAGTTACTTTGTAGAGAAGTGATAAGACAAAGAAAAGGGTTTTAGGCTTTCTGGGGTGGCAAATTGTGGGAAGGTAAATATATGGGGGGCCCTAACGGAGTAAGGTTTATACAGGTCCATCTTGGCCAGAAAACTTTATTGGGTAAGGGGATTTTGGGCAGTCTCATTTTTCAGAAGTGTCTGCTTTTAGTCAGATAAGGGAAGATCTGGGAAAGTTTCTTTCTGCACCTACTGATTCTCATTTGCTCAAGATTCTTGTGCCAAAGTGGCATATTTTTGAGGGGCATATTATGGTTCCCTACATCCCCTCTTTTATTTTACTTGATTTTCAGTCAAACACTTAAATGGATTTACTTTGTGCCATTATTCTAATCATCTTACAAATATTAACTCATTTACTTTTAGCAACTCTGTGAGATAGGGACCATTGTTATCTCCCCCATTTTATAGATAGGGAAACTGAGGCACAAAGGGGCTAAATAATTTGTTAGTAAGTCATAGAGCCAGGACTGAAATCCAGACAGTCTGGCTTTAGATTCTGTATGCTTTTTTTAAATTATTACTATTATACATTATAATATATGTGTGACGTATGATGTACGTAAAGAACAGTATTTGGTGCAGAATAAATGCTGGCAAGTTAGCAGCCATTATCATCAACATGAAATAGTTTCCAAAAGCATTTTCACTGATTATGTAATATTTCATTGCATCCTAATTTATTTTACTGTTCACTTGTTAGACATATTCTTTTATTAGGTACAACTACCTATAACATAGGGTCAGTATTAGTTTCAGGTTTACAATGTAATGATTTGTTATTTATACATAGTGAAATAAGTCTAGTTAACATCCATTACCTCACATAGTTACAAACTTTTTCCTTGTGATGAGAACTTTAAGGTTTACTCTCGCAGCACTTGGGTGGCTTAGTTGAGCACCTGACTCTTGATTTTGCCGCTGCTCAGGTCCTGATCTCAGGGTCGGGGGATTGAACCCTATGTCCAGCTTGTGCTGAGCCTGGAGTCTTGCTTGTTCCTTCCCCCTCTACCCCTGCTTATGTATGTGCGCTTGCACTGTCTCTCTCTCTCAAATAAATAAATAAAATCTTAAAAAAAGATTTATTCTTTTAGCAACCTTCAAATATGCAATACAGCATTGTTAAGTACAGACACCATGTTGTACATTACATCCCCTGACTTATTTATATTATAACTGGAAGTTTGTACTTTTGACTCATTGCACTGATTTTGCCCACACGCCACCAGATTCTGTGTTGTTAATCACTACGCTAGCCAGTTACACCGTGAATTAGCAAGTGGACTGCTGGCTTTCAGGAGCATCCCCGTTACCTTCTTGCCTTAGCGGATCTGTTTGCTAGTCTGAGATCACAGCTTCCTCTGCGTCAGGCTGCTCTTTCCACCAATGCCTCACACCGGGGGGTCCAGATGTCATCCATATTCTCTTAGTTCTCTGTTGCTTTGTCCCCATTCTACCCTCACGCACAAGCCTTTTCTTATTGGTAGTTCAGGCTATTAGAGTTTTTGTTACTTCTCCTCTTTGCTGTTGTCCAAATATTTCCTCTCGCTTTTTGAGCACTTTGTTTCCTAGCTCACATTGTGACCCTTTCTTGCACCATGAACACAACCATCCAACCATTCTGGCTCAAAGCGAGCTGTGGATGTGGAGTCTTTTGGACCTAACATAGCATTCAGTTTCCTTACTTGTAAAACTAGCATAATAGTGACTGTTCTCAAAATAAATGGAGATAACATACATGAAGTGCTTAGCACGGTGTTTGGCACATACACAATGGTAAATAGATGGTAACGATTATCATTAATAATAATGATAAATCCCCACCACCCCCACTGCTACCATCACAGCTATTACTTTTCTTAAAGTCCCTTGACTTCTTTGAAGGTACCCTCTAATAGTCATACTCTGCTCCAGCAGTTCATAAGCATAGTGAAACCTTTTGGCTATTCATCTGCTAGAACTGTTCTTTTTTTTTTTTTTTTTTTAAAGATCTTATTTATTTATTTGATAGAGAGACAGCCAGTGAGACAGGGAACACAAGCAGGGGGAGTGGGAGAGGAAGAAGCAGGCTCCCAGTGGAGGAGCCTGATATGGGGCTTGATTCCAGGACCCTGGGATCATGCCCTGGGCCGAAGGCAGACGCTTTAACGACTGAGCCACCCAGGTGCCCCAGCCAGACCTATTCGAAGACCATAAATTGGATATAGCTGTCTAGCACCCTAACTTCCCACCCTTTATGCTGTTTCACTTTCTTTCCATTGCTGTTCATGCTGTGGAACCTCACCGAGGTCTCTGGTCTCCTCTTCCTGGCCAACATAGTTTATTCCTTCTTAAATTTGTTACAGCCTCATGGTGCATCACTCTGTTGGTGGTTCTTTCAGGTGTCCTGTCTTCTTGTCCTTCTGTTTCACCAGGCTGACAAACACCAATGGTAGATCAGTTCAGCCATTTGCTTTTTCACCCCAACACGTGGGCAAAATAAACTCTACACTCCTTGCTGTGGCCCATGGTGTCTCCATGCTGGTTTCCTGCCCACGTCTCCTGTCTTATCATCGTTCATCAGGGAATAAACAAGTTTGTTCTTGCCATGGAACTTTTGCAAATGTTTGAGTAGACCCTCCCTTTGGACCTTTTCATTCTTCAGCTCAAATGTCACCACCGCGGGGAGCGTTTCCCTGTGCCTTACAGAGAGAGTCTCCTTATAAGTGTGACCTCCGTCACTATACCTGGTGTGTTTCCTTCACAGGCCTTATCACAGGTTATAATTGTGTGATTTTGTTTGACAGTGTTTCCTGGATGAAGCTCCATAATGGCAAGGTCCATGACTGTTTTGTTGACCATTGTTTACGTAGTACCTTCTCGAATGTGTGACACTTAACAGGTGTTAACGAGTAGTTTGATCAAATGTGTGAGAAAATGAAGAAATTGTACAGTCATGTAGATTGGTTCTCCTGCAGTTATGTTTTCCAGACTCAGTAGCAGGCTGTCCAGCAGTCCTACTGCTCCTGCTTTTTTCTTTCTCTTGTCCCTTGTCACCGCTCCAGCCCTCAGCTCTTCCCTCCACAAATAAAACTGAGGCTGGGACTTGCTTCATTTGTTCCCTCTGTGTAGTAAACCTACTGCTACTGTGTTTGGCTTCTTAAATCCTATATAGTTCTAGGAAAAGAGGTGTCTTCTGTCTACCTAAGACTAACCTCTTCAGCTGTGTTCTCGATCTAACGTCACAATCTGGATCTTGCTCTACCAGTTCCTTCCTCTCGTTCGGGTACTTCTATATGTCCAGCCTTTCCTCTTCATCAGCTCATTTCCCCAACTTTGTTCACTTGACTATGTCTCTCTTATCCCCAAACAAATAAACAAGCAAGAAACAATGTCAAACAGCCCAAGAAATAACAGAAAACTCAGCACTCCTTTGATCTGGAATTTCCCACAGCTCCTGCATTGAATTCCTCCTTCCCTTTCGAGCCAAAATCTGTAAAAGTGTGGCCTGTGAAATCTGTCTACAATTCTTTACTTGTGCTTACTTTCTTGCCGTTACGCTCCTGCAATCAGGAGGTTATAATCTACAATGTCAGCACAGGCCACTGATGGCGTTCTAATTCCTAAATCTAATGGATGCTGTAGATTCACATAGCTGAGCACTCCTTTCTTTGTTCTATTCCATTGGTTATAGGTTTGCCTTTTTGCCAGTACCACACTGTTGGTGTGTGTCTGGTTTTTAGTATAATTAACATACAGTGTTACATTAGTTTCAGGTGTACAATATAGTGATTCAACAACTGTGTACATTACTCAGTGCTCATCACGATAAGTGTACTCTTTAATCCCCATCACCTATTTCACCCATCTCCTCTCTGGTAACCATCAATTTGTTCTCTATAGTTAAGAGTCTGTTTCTCTATTTGTCTGTCTGTCTTTTTTATCTCTGTTCATTTGTTTTGTTTCTTAAATTCCACATAGGAGTGAAATCATATGGTATTTGTCTTTCTCTGACTTACTTTGCTTATTAGTATTATACTCCCTGGTTCTATCCACCTTGTTGCAAATGATAAGATTTCATTCTTTCTTACGGCTGAATAATATTCCATTGTATGTATATAACACAGCTTCTTTATCCATTTACCTATGATGGACACTTGGGCTGCTTCCATATCTTGGCTGGGCTTAGCTTGTAAATAATGCTGCTTAGCTTAGCTTGTAAATAATGCTGCAATAATCGTAGGCATACGTGTATCCCTCTAAATTAGTGTTTTTGCATTTTTTGGATAAAGACTCAATAGTGCAATTACTAGGTCATAGGGTAGCTCTATTTTTAACTCTTTTGGGAGCCTCCATACTGTTTTCCACAGTGGCTGCCCCAGTTTGCATTCCCACCAACAGTGGAAGAGGATTCCTTTTCCTGTACCTCCTCACCAGCACCTGTGTTTCTTGTGTTTTTGATTTTAGCCATTCTGACAGGCCTGAGCACACTGTTTCACTTACTGTAGATTTGTAGTAAATTTTGAAACAAGTGTGAGACTACTAACTTTGTTCTTCTTGATTAAGAGTTTTTGGCTATTTAGGGTCCCTTAAGATTCCATATGAATTTTAGGATGATCTTTTTTCTATTTCTGCAGAAAGTGTCATTGGAACTTTGGTAGGAATTATATTAAATCTGTAGATTGTTTTGGGTAGTATTGCCATCTTAGCAGTATTCAGGCTTCCAGTCCCTGAACGTGAAATGTCTTCCATTTCCTTGTGTCTCCCTTAATTTCTTTCAGCACCATTTTGTAGTTGTCAGTCTTTGCCTTCTTGTTAAAGTTTATTCCTAAGTATTTTATTATTTTTGGTACGATTGTCATTGGAATTGTTTTCTTAATTTCTTTTTCAGACTGTATTATTGATCTTTCATAAAACTCATTTCAAATGTCTCTTCCAAAATAATGGCTTTTCTGATTTCTTCAAAATAGAAATCACCATTGTCTCCCCTGTTCTCCCCTGTATTCTATAGATGGATATCTACTGTAGAAACTGTAATATTTCATTGCATTCGATTGTTTAGAAATCAATGTTCCTCAACTAGAGCAAAAGCTCTTTGAGGGAATCTTTCATTTTTGTGTCCCCAGAGCTTGCTGTGTAATAGAGGTTCAATAAATATCTTTTAAATAGATGTATAAACCAGTGAAAAATATATGATGTAAACATAAAAGTGTAATTGAAAGAACATTTAACCTTATGTAGTCTCTCTTCTGTTATTTATATTCATATCTAAATCTTTGTATGGTAGTGAAATCCAGTCCTGGTGTCTAGAATCCCTGATGGAGGGGCCCCTGGGTGGCTCAGTCGGTTAAGCGTCTGACTTCAGCTCAGGTCATGATCTTGGGGGTCCTGGGATTGAGCCCCACATGGGGCTCTGCACTTGGCTGGGAGTCTGAGTGTCCCTCTCCCAGTGCACACCTTCCCCCCTCCACTCATGCTCTCTTTCTCTCAAACAAATAAAGAAAATCTTTAAAAAAAAAATGGAACCGCTGACGGATGATGTACCAGCATTCTCTGACAGTTCACTTGGAGTAGCTGATTGTTAGAATAAAAAAAGGGACTTGAGAGTTCATTTGTACTGGCCTCATCACTTTTGCTGTCAAGGTTAAGTGACCTGTCCAAGAACACAAGTTGAATAATAGGAGAACTGAGCCAGTGTTAGAATGCTCAATCTGGGTCTCTTTCCTCAACTGCAGTGGAATGAATGGGGTGCCTCTGGCATGAAGGTGTAATTTCAAATACTCGCTTTTAAGAATGAAATGTTTTAAAATTTTATTTGACAGTTTTACACAGTAATCAATTGGAATTATCTACTTAAAGTGAGGAGTATAAAAATTTTAAAATGTAGTTCATTTCAACATTATGCCATCCATTATGTTGAAGCATATAGTTCAAATAACTTACTAAAACCATCTAAAATGGAACAGTTTGAGTAGCATATGGAAACAAGACTCCTTTAAATAGTAATAACAGGAATGACAAAAACAGTTGTATGGCTTTTATTTAAAGTTTTAGATGGCTAAAAAGTGATTTTAAAATTTTATTGAGATCTTTCATATTATATGTGACATAGTTTTACTGTAACTTACAATGGTATAAGAAAGTATCTTCCAGATGAAAGGCAAGGAAAGACCTTATAACCGCCTGTTGTTTGGTGTATTGTCTAACCACAGATCAGTCTTCTTAAAACTAAAATCCAACTTATTATTTCTGTTGCATCTGAAATAGAATATTTAAGCTTAAGAATATATTAGGACTACCTAATTTACATTTCGTATTCTAGACTATTATTATTAATAAGCTTCTTTGTGTACCTCAATAAAAAAATAAACATCTTTGTGATTATTCTCAAATTATATACCATGCTATCATACAACTATCCCTCACAATGTTAGAAACAGGAAAAAATAGCAAAAGAAAAGGAAAAAAATTTACAAGAACATGTATATAATTAAAAAGAGATGATTTTATTAAAATTGATCTGTCATAGTTTACTTTCAGACAACTTTTAGCAGTTTCTTTACATTTTAGGTATACATTTATTGTGCTACATACTTGAGAGCTCACTTAAAGAAAATCTCCTATGTAAAAATATGTATGTTTAAAATTTAAAAAACAGAGAAAACTTCCCAGTACTTAGCACACTCAGTAAATGTTTGCTGAATAAAACGAACAAACTCGCCTAAACAGATAAAACTACTGTATTTGTTAGGATTACAAAATATTGTTTCTTTATTAAATTATTCATTTCAGTCTTCTTTAATATAGCCTAGTCTCCTAGTGTTTAAAATACATTTTAAGAAATTGTTCTTCAGACATTTTGCATCTTTAGCTATGAGATAAATTATATTATTTAGGAAGCAGTTTTAGCTGACTTTTGAAGGATGTCTGATATATTTGCTGTGAGATTTTCTATTTAGTGCTTGAAGGAATGTCTGTGGTGCTAGGAGGAATGGAACAATCTCTTCAATTATTCATAAGCTTCTCCTCCAGAACATGAGTTAACGTAGATGAAAAATGACATGTGGTTTTCACACCAGCAAAAACTCCTCTTATCTCAAGAATGATATTTCCATAACCATTACCCAGTAGTCCTGCTAAGCAATAGATTATACTGCTAATAGGAATAAAAAAACCAATGCTAAGAAATATTTTTCAAAAAGAAGGCAACAATTTCTTTTTTTTCCCCATTTCTGTCTACCTAGAGAATGTACTGTCCTGGAAAAACACATTGATAACAAGTTATATGTGCTTTGTGACAAATATTATTTAAAACAGTATTGTGAATAGCTTTCCATCATCAAAGATTTCAGGCTGAGTGAATATGAGAACTGTTGGGTCAAAATTTAAAGTACCTGAAACCTTGGGACTCCTGGGTGGCTCAGTCGGTTAAGTGTCTGGCTTCAGCTCAGGTCATGATCCCACGGTCCGGGGGTCGAGTCCTGCATCGGGCTCCCTGCTCAGCGGGAGTCTGCTTCTCCCTCTTCCTCTGCCGGCTGCTCCCCCTGCTTATTAAAAATAAAATAAATAAAATCTGAAAAAAAATAACTGAAACCGATAAAGAGAAAAACACTGTATCTTTACAATCAATTGATAGTGAGATTGTCATATCAAGTAAAATAATATGTGAAAACTAACGTAATAGTAATGAACAATACAAATGCCTACTATTTTAATTTCTCTTAACAAAACTTCTTTCCTTATATCTTTTGTATTTTTTGATAATTCTGAACACTGTTGAGTGCTCTTCATTGGGCGCAGATCTGTCCCGTGAGACTGTAAGCTCTGTGAGAGCAGGGCCATGCCTGCTGTTGTAAGCAGATAGTGTGTCTGGCACATATGGGAAGTGCTCAGTAAATAAATGAAGAAATGAATTTTTGCTTTCACACCTTCATGATGTTTCTGTTTTCTGGGTTGATATGAACATATTGCTGAGTTGCTATCAGCAATTCTTCTATGTGATAATTCTGCAAGTACTTGAAGACTTAAGAAAATATGCCCCAATTCCTTCAATCAGATCCTAGGAACTTAGTCCACCATTGTATGTGTTAAGCCATCAGACATTGCCAGTATTTGACAATTTCTGACTCATAAAAATGGTGGTTTTGGATGATTCAGCCTAATATTTTAACTTGAGGTCTATTTGAAACAGTTGTGGGTATGCCATAATAGAGAAGGCCAGAGCTGGGTTATGATGGTATTTGAGGAAAGATACACCTGCTTGTAATTTACGTGAGCCAAAAGTTGATAAGTTAATTATAATAGTAGTTGTTATGAATACACTCTTACTGTTTTAAAACATGCATATGCTGGACTGTTGTCTTTCTTTTTTAGCTGCCGAGCATCTAAACTCTTCCCAGCCCCTCCCATGTCACATATGTTCTTCCACAGTTTGCTTTGGTGCTAGGAACATGATCTTGCTTTGGTCTAGACTTTGAATGGGAAGCTAGCACCTCGAACAAAAAAGGACTGTGCAGAATTGTTCTGGGGCTAGGTTGTGTCATCAGTGTCGCTACCACCAGTGGAAGGCAGGTGGCAGCAGTTCTAGCCGTCTGTGTGCTGTGCATGGTCCCAGTGATGCCCGCGGGAGCAGGAGGTGGTGGCCATGTCCCTGTTCCACCATAGCTTTGGACATCTGCTTGGCTTCCTAGCCTTCCAGCCTGGTCTTCTAATCCTCCCAGTGTTCTTTTTTTTTTAAGATTTATTTTTTTTTAGAGAGAGAGAGCATGAATGGGAGGGGCAGAGGGAGAGGGAGAGAGGGAATCTCAAGCTGACTCCAAGCTGAGCGTGGAGCCCAATGTAGGGTTTGGTTCCATGACCCTGAGATCAGGACCCGAGCTGAAAGCCAGTGGAGTGCCCAACCGACTGTGCCACCCAGGCGCCCCCTTGTATTCTTATACATTTCTTCCCTGCTGAACTCAGCCAAAGTTGCCATTTGTTGTTTGTAACTAAGAACAGTGTTGATTTGTTTTTGTTTTTGTTTTTTTCATCTTAAGGGTCATTGCTTGACTTTCTTTATTATTATTATAGAAGGGAGAGGAAAAATCATTTGCTGCTAATGACTAGGAGTGAAGGGTTTTAGGACATGCCCCAAATTTATAAATGGTGATCAAATTGTCACATTTAGCACATATTAGCATTTAGTAGATATTATGAAAGTAAAATAACAAACTAAGATTTTGAAAATGTGGGGATAATATTTTGAGATACTGTTTTTCTCCTTCTATTTCTTATATCCTTTGTTCTGTGCCTAGCCACCTCCTGGACAGTGGCACCCATGTTCTCAGAAGAGGGAGAATATAACAAGAAAAATAGAGAAAAGGCTTTGGGATTTCAACACCTAAGCATAATGATAAATTTTTCCTGCTTTGATGTTAGGAAAGATTCCCAGGGTCAGGCAAAGAAGAGAGCTAGAGGCCAAGGTAGAGTATGCGTTCTTGCCTCTCCATCAACCCCTGAACAGAACAGGAGAAACTCACATCAGTACGAGAGCACAGTGACCCTGTGCCTTGCTCCTGGGGCGTGTTCATAGAGCCAGCGAGCCGGAATTCCCTGTGCTTCCAGAGCAGCAGTGGAGGTGAAGTGAGGGTGGTATTGTGTGATGGGTGACCTTAGGGGGTTCTGACCCTTTCCACCTTGGCCCTGAGAATTCTGTTATTTTTGCATGCTCAAGAGTAGCAAGAAAGTGGTAAAGGGCCTCAGATAGGTCCAGCGAGGTCCTGCTTGCCCTGGTATGGTGTGGTGATCAATAGAATGAAATCTTGCGTACCTGAGAAGGCACAGAAGTTGCAGAGTCATTACATATGGGAAAGAGGGAGGGTCCAGCTACAAAAACCAAGCACGGTGCATGTCTCAGGAGATGCCAGATGGTGACCCAAGAGCCAGGCGCTACACCCCCATCTAAACCACTGGGACACCCCATTAGCTACCTTCCCTTCAATTAAAATATGGTCCTAGGGCCAGAGGGGAGCGCTTTGAATTGCCTGAGATTAAATTTCTTCCACCAGAAAGAAATGTATATTCTAGCTGAAATATAGATGAATCAAGAAAGTTACTCTCACACATAAATTTCCCTTGCTTAACACCCCCAGAATTTCCCACAATACTGATGATAAATCTGAAGGTTTTACCATGCCCCATAATATTCTTGCCTACTTCTCTAAACTCATTTTTAGCTCTTCCCCAAATCCTGACTCACCCGGCTCTAGGTATCCTGTCCTTTTTACTGTTTCTGCACCTACTAAACATTCTTCGTAAGTTCTTCCTTCTGCCTCGAGTACTGTTCTCCACTCAGTCAGGTAGCTTCTCAGATGTTTCCTCTTCAGAGCAGGATTCTCAGACCTCCATATCTAACATAGCAACCCCTTTTCTTTCACATCACTTTATATATCCTTAACGTGCTTTATGTTTCTTCATATCACTGATCGATGCCCGACAACATATTTATGTCTTTGTTTGTGGCACCCAGCCTGTTGTGGACGTTCCCCGATGGCAGGGGATTTGTTTCGTGCATTGCCATCGTTCCCCCACCTAGAACAGTACCTGACAATAGTAGGCTGTCATTCATTGCTGAATGAATGAGTGAATGACCAGATCTGAGTCTGTCAACTGCAGCTCCTAAGTGCTGTACAAGTTTTAAAATAACCTAACCAAATTTTACCTTTTATTTAAGGACTTTTCTTAGAGGGAAGCCTGGGTGGCTCAGTTTGTTAAGCATCTGCCTTCAGCTCAGGCCGTAATCTCAGGGTCCTGGGATCGAGCCCCAGCATCGGGCCCCCTGTTCAGTGGGGAGTCTGCATCTCTCTCTCCCTCTACCGTTCCCCTGCTCACACACAGGCTCTCTTTCTCTCAAATAAATAAATGAATAAATCTTAAAAAAAAAAAAAAAACTAAGAGGGGAGAAAGAAGATTTTAGATTCTTCTTTTTTTTTAAGTTTATTTATTTATTTTAGTAATCTCTACACCCAGCATGGGACTTGAACTCATGACCCTGAGATCAAGAGTTTCATGCTCTTCCACTTGAGTCAGTGAAGCCCCCCCCAAGAATTTAGATTCTTCCCGTAGGAGGCAGCATGAACATTGTAGTCAGTTAGATTTGAGTTCAAATCCTCTTCTCACCACGACTTGGCTCAGTGATCTTTGAGTAAGCTATTAACATTTCAGAGCCTCAGTTTCTTAATTTTTAAAAATGGGAATACTAACTTACCTCTTATGGTTATCTGGAGGAGTAGATGATCAAGCATACATAAAACACCTCGCACAAAGGTGTGACGTTCGATTCAAATTCAACAGGTACAATTGAACACCCACAGATGCTAAGCGTGTGCTCCAGACACGGTGGGTACTGAGCTGATTAACTCCCCAGCTCTGCTCCGGGAGCTCCTCTCCTGGGAGGGCAGGTCCTCTTCCCTGCTTTTTATCCTTCATGCCAGCCAGCGTACCAGATAGCACTGATGGGATGGGACCAATAATTATGCCGTTGGTAAAAAGAATGCATCCATTTGAATTTTCTCTTGTGCAGGTATTTCTGTTTTGAAACTCTGCTTTTCTCTATTATTTTATTACTTTCGTATGGACCAGTCATTACAGCAAACCCTTCTTTTTCTCAGAAAGGATAATATTGTATCTTTGTTTTGTTCACTCCCACATCTTTTTTATTTTGGGTTCCCATTAAAAAAAATTGAAGACTTACACTATGTAAAAAATAGTCAGACTGCATGGAAATATATTTGATTTTGTTTTCATCCACGTATTTCTGGTTATAATTCTACGTATCATTAGTAATTTCCAGATTCCAACAGAATTGGTGGTTAAAACTAAAGCATTCTGACAACTCTAGTATTTAGTATTGTATTAAAAACATCTTTTATTTTTTAGGACACATTTTCTGGAAATATTAAATAATCTCCCACTAGGTTAATGATTTTTGATTGTTAGAAAAATTAAAGTATATTTAACATTGAAAAGAAACAAATGAATTTAAAAGTCACAATTTTTCCCTTAACATTTGGATTGGATGTGGTTTTCTTTGAGATTTGAAGACATTTTTTGACTTGTATTTCACCAGTTTCTATTTTTTTAATGGACATTATTGGCAGGATTATTGTTACTAAAGGGGTCCTCTCTATGTGTTTTTTGGGCATTGATTTTTTTCTAACTTTGTTTTTTGGGTAAATGTTGGAATCCGTTTAGAAAATGAAAAGCTACTTAGAAGCTCAAGTGTAGAACAGGGGAGCTTCTCTGCCCAAAAGCAGTGTGTGTGTGTAGCCGTGGTGGAAGGTGCCTTACTCTTCCTGATTTAGTTGCTGAAGCAGCTTTGGTGCCCTTCACTGACCCTGGTTTAAGCTGGGGTTTTAGTCAGCTTGAAACATGAACAGAGTAGAAGTGATGGCATCTGGATTCCAGTTCCTTCTTTACTACTAACTAGGAGGGTGACTTTGAGCATCAACTTCTTATGTTTCAGTTTTCTTATCTTTAAAATTAACTTAGGTATTAGCCTTACCTGATTTTGAGGTAGAAAGAACAAATGTGAAGTTGTTTACCAAAGATCTTTGAAAAGTATGAATTTTTCATATATATAACAAAGAATTCTGTTTGTGCATTCTAGTATGATGCTCATGCACTTGTGATAATATTGTTGTTTTTTTTTTTTCTTTTAAAGATTTTATTTATTTATTTGACAGAGAGAGACAGCCAGCGAGAGAGGGAACACAAGCAGGGGGAGTGGGAGAGGAAGAAGCAGGCTCATAGCGAAACAGCCTGATGTGGGGCTCGATCCCACAACGCCGGGATCACGCCCTGAGCCGAAGGCAGACGCTTAACCGCTGTGCCACCCAGGCGCCCCTATATTGTTAATGTATAGTCGGTTATTGTGCTTATTTAATTTTTTAAACTTTTTTTCTTCAGAAGTAATACAGGCTCATTGTAACCACCCAAACAATATACAGATGTATAGAGAAAATGTCGCTAGTCTCCTCTGTTTCTATTCAGTGTCAACCCTCATCCTAAAGCATTTTATACCATTTTTATGCTAATAGAACATAAATATAGAGAATTTATCTTCTTTAAATAAACCATGGAATCATATTATTGATATATTAATCACGCAACTTACCTTTTTTTGCTTAATAGATCATGGGCATCTCTTCAGGTCAATATGTGTAGCTCTGATTCTCTTTTTCTTGTGATAGTCCTTAGTATGCCGAATGGTAATTTAATGACCATTTCTTTATTGATAAGGGTATTTCTACTTTGTGTGAATTCAAACATTGCTAAATATCTTCTATATAGAATTTTATGTGCTGATAATTTTATTTTTGTGTATTTTCCTAGAATTGAATTTGCTGGTTCACATACTTGTGCAGTTTAAATTTTAAAAATTATTGCCTAGATTATTTTCTGCTGTGGTTGTGGCAACTCTCATTCCCCAACAGGCATTATTTCTTCAAATATTTCCTTTGTCTTCCTCTGGCCTCTTTTTTAGGGACTTCACTTATACATATATTAGATAACTTGTAGTTACCGCACACTTACCAATGTTCCTTCTTTTCTTTTCTTTTTTCTTCTCATCTCGTCTCTTCTCATTTCTTCTCTGGCCTTTTCTTTTCTTTTCCCTACCTCTCCTCTCCTCTCTTCTCCCCTCCCTTCTCCTTCCCTCCCCGCCCTTCCTTTCTTTCTCCCTCCCTCCCTTCCTCCCTCCTTCCCTTTTTCTTTCTTTCTTTCTCTTTCTTTTTTCTTTCTTTCTTTCTTTCTTTCTTTCTTTCTTTCTTTCTTTCTCTTTCTTTCTTTCTTTCTTTCTTTCTTTCTTTCTTCTCTCTGTATTTTGTTTTGAATGGTTTCTATTGCTATGTCTTCAAGTCCACTAATTTTTTGCTCTACAATGTCTAATCTGTTATTAATTTATCCAGTTTATTTTTCTCTAGACATTGCAATTTTCATCTCTATAAATTTGATTTGGGTCTTTTTTATATCTTTCATGTCTCTATTTTTTGAATATAAAGAATACAGTCATAGTAACTATTTTGATTCTCTTATATTCTGACTCTAACATTTGTGTCACTTCTGGGTCTCTTTGATGAATTGATTTATCTCTTCATTGTGGGTCACATTTTCCTGTTCGTTTGCATGCCTGGACATTTTTGATTAGATGCCAGGCATTGTGAAGTCTACTTTGATGGGTCTGGATAGTTTCGTATGCCTATAAATATTCTTGGGCTTTGTTCTGGGATACAGTCAAGTTACTTGGAAAGAGTTTTTTTTTCCTTTTGGATCTTGCTTCTAAGATTTTTTAGATGGGACTAGAACAATACCAGTTCAAAGCTAATTTTTCCCCATTGCTGAGGTAAGACCTTTCTGTTCATTCTACCCAGTTTCCCACAAATCTCGAGGTTTTTCTAGTCTGACTTATGGGAACAGACAATTCTCCTGCCCCTGTATGAGCACTGGGCACCATTCCCTCTTGAATGTGTTTCTGCATCTTCAGGTAGTTTGCTAACATATATGTTATATGTTATGGTATATGGTCTATACTCAGCTGAATACCCTAGGACAACCCTTTGCAGATCTGTGGGATTTTCTCTCTGTGCAGGTCTCACTTTTCTAGGACTCTTTCCTGTGTGCTGTAGTTACCTTTGCCTCTCCTACTTTCAGCTCTTTTTACTCTTTTTACTGAGTTCCACCTGTACAGGGGTCTAGACAGCCCAGGATGAAAGTTGGGCAATCGAAGGGCTCACCTTGTTTGTTTCACATCTCTAAGGGATCACTGATCTTCATTACCTGATAAGTAGAGTGTCTTACAAACCATCATTTTATATACTTTGTCCTTTCATTGTTTCAGATAGGAGGGTAAATCTGATTTCTGTTATTCCATCTTGGTGAGAAGTAGAAGTTTTAGATATTATGGGTTACAGATAAACTAGTCCTTTTTTTATGCATATGGGCACCACTATGATATTCAGTGAAAATCAGCATCATATCAGACAAATGGTTATTTCATTTATTAAATGTTTCCTTTTCAAATTGTTGTTTTTGTGTGCTTAAAGTTTGAAATCTCTGCAGATTTAATAATATGTTGTCCTATACATTGTGGTTTTATTCTCTCTTAGAAAATAATAGCTCATACAGGTATATAAAGTAATCTTCATTATAAAGTAATTTGTTATTTTTTGAATTGCCGTGTTTATAATAAAAGATAGCCATGTGTTACAGTAGCATTTCTGTGTTTTTATTTTCTTTAGAGGCTGCAAAAAGGACATTTCAAGAAAAGGGCATCTTGGCGGGAGAAAACAGGAGTTTTAAGCCTCATTTGACTTTTATGAAATTGTCCAAAGCACCACGGCTCCGGAAGAAGGTGAGTGAACATTTTTCTTGAAAGCCTTGTGTTACCAGCTACACCAGCCTTACAAGCATGCTCAGGGCGTGAGCGACATTTGTAGTGGTTCTTGACACCCTACAGCTCTGGGTGCTGGGATTCCAAGTCAGTTTGTTTCCCACACTGCCCAGGATGCTAGAGTTGGCTCGTGAGACTCCCCGCAGGCTCTTCCAGCTGCACCCTCCTTTGCCACTGTGGCTCTTCTGATCCTCTGCCGACACGTAGCTGCGTACTCGGACCAGCATTTCCCGCTGCTGCTTCTGTTGCCACATCCGCTTCCTCCCTTGAAGGGCATCGAGGCAGGGGTCCCATTTTATTGCTTTTTTGCTTCTGGTTGTTTGCAGCCTGCTGCCCTCCAAGCTTCCTCCTCTGGCCTGCATACCCTGGTGCTGCTCACTGGCCCTGGGTTCTGCATGGTGGAACGAGCTTCTTTACCCCCGTTTACGCAGCTCTTTCAAGATTTCCAGAAGACGACCTTGTGCTTTTAGCAGTCGTCTCCACTGAGGGCTTGCAACAGGTGTTCCATGGACTGGACAAGAGGGTAACTGAGGAGCCCCGATCCCCCACTGTTACTTGAAAGTACTTCTCCCTGAGGATGGGGAGAGGTGACATGAACTGAGGGATATGTCTCTTGACCTCCCACATCTCAGGGTGACTTTCTGCCTTCCCAGGCCACCCCTTCCTCCCTCAGTTTGGAGTAACTTCTGTTTTTCTTCTGGATTCATGAGCTTTTCTCCTGGAATCCTAAGGGCACCCTTCAATGTTTTTCCCATTTCAGCCTAGGGAGCTTCTCATGCAAATTTAGCCATCTGCTGACCTGCTCTGATATACCAGAGTTTTGGAGATGGGCATGCAGATTAATATTTGTTCCTGCTCGCCATGACCCCTTGCTGCAGTTAAGACTGATTTGCAGCTCTATAAAGGAAGGTCATGTTTATTAGTAAGTAGATCTCTTTTCTCAATTGGGCACATACTGTATTTAATGTCTCTGTGCATAGAATGTCTTTTTGATCTTTTAAAACATGGGTTTGGGTGATTGGCCATCCTGTGGTGGTGAGTTTTCTACAAACTATTGTGAATACCTTTTCAAAAAGATATCTTGCATGTTGTTTTTTCTTTTGATAACTATGCCCCACATTCAATAATAACTAAATCAGGTACCATTCCTGAATATTTAGATAAAAATAATTTGTGGAAATAATTGATTTTGAAATTTGGAATAACAGCTGACAAAACTTGCAGACTGACGGTTTACTTCTTTACTCATTATTTTTCTTGTTTTGCTTTCAAATGGATTGTCCCCTTCCCAGTGATTTCAAACTTAATCACAGAATGACAAATCAGTGGTGAAGGTAATATCCACATTTCAAATAATCCACATTTCAGATAATTGTCTGTACAGTATTAATTTTTACTTGAGAGCACACAAGGACATTTATCAAAGGAGTGTTTAAACTACTCTAGAATCTGAATTTTAACATTTCAGACTAAATTTAAATGATTCCTTGGCAGTTAATTCCCAGAATCTGCTCCCTTATTTTGTAGAGCAGGGATGTGAGACTTAGAAATGTGAAGTGGCTGACATGAGAGCCCATTCTTCCCGCTGCAGAGCCCTTTGTAGAATACACCTTATCCCTTTCTCATGCCCAGATTCTTCTCTCCCACTGGCCACGTCCAGTTCATCCAAATTGATTTCTGTCATCATGTGAGGAGCTCCCTGGCCCAAACCATATTAATTCAACAAATATATAGTGTGTGCTTAATACGTGCCAGACGTGGGCTGCTGGCCCCGGAGTTATGATCAAAATAGAAACAGTCCCTGCCTGAATGGTGTAGAAAATCTAAATCAGATTGTATTTTGTTTAGATTAGAAAGCGCAATCTTTAGAAAATGAAGTATGACCTCACTGCCTTTCAGAAAGCCAAATGAGAATTTTTTCTTTTCAGTAATGGAATGACTCTGTTTCTATGTACTACTATGCTGTCCAGTGTTTCTGAATGCCTACGAAGGTATATTGTAAACTTTGGGATTCATGCGTCAACACCGAAGCTGCAGATTTCCACATCTAGCTTCAGATCTGGAGTTGCACCTAGAGATCATGACTTTTGATATTCGATCAGTGCCCCAGATCTGACCAGATTTCTGACCCAGATTCTCTGTCTGACCTAGACTACTCTAGTCTGTTCAGAGACTTGCAGGTTTAAGTAAATAGCCAACATTTTCTTTATGCAGCAAGTCATTTGTTCCACTGTAAAAGTGAAAGCCAGTATGCAAAGGTAGCATGCATAAAAGTTCATTTTTATTATGCTTTGTGGTTTGGAATACAGATTATTTGAAAATTTGTGGTTCTTCAGTCTCTTTCTTCTTAATTTTTTACCTTTCCAACTATCCTCCTTTCTCAGCACTAATTCTCTACTGGGGTTTTATTTGGGTTCACTCATTTGTAAGGGAGTGGACATGGATAAAATCCATAGTGGTGTGTATTGCTACTGTTCAGTGTTGTTTAGATTGATAACAAAATAAAAGGAGAGAGAGGTAGGAAATAATAGGTTTTTATCATTCTAGCGTTAAAAGTTTGTCTTATCTCAAGTACTTTATTTTAAAAGTGATTTTTATTATAAAAGTGTTAGGTGAATATTTGGTCATTGTAAACAGACCAAATAGATGCAAACCTATAGAGTGAAATATACAATATTCGTTCAGCAGCACCCTACCGCCCCCTTCTTCCCAATGTAATTTCTGTCTGTAGTTTACCACTACTAGTATATTCTCCTGACTCTTTCCAATATGCTAAAAATATTCATAGATGCAAATACCTGCATATAGTTTCCTTAAAACAGAAATAAATATTTTGACTTTCATAATTTATTGTCCCCTTGATGAATAATTACATTAATTTATGTTTCTTTGCTAGTACAAACAATGCTGCAGTGAGCATCCGTGTTCATTTTCCTTTGGGCAGACATACCAATATTTCAAGGAACCCATTTCTTGAAATGGAGTGTCAAGGTCAAAGGGTATTACACATTTTAACTTTCCGAAAACACCACAAATTGCCTTTTAAAATAATGGCTTCAGTTTATACTTCCAACCACATTGTATTAGAGGAACATTTGTAAGGATAAGCTTGAAGTAGAAGGACCATCAAAGATTATGAATGGTGGCTTGGTATGGCTCTTTGTGTTGTGAATTAAGCAATTTCCATAAAAAAGTTAAAATATTCATATTCTTTAACTAAGAGGTTCATGCTGCTGGAATTATCCTAAACAAATAATTTTTTTATTGAGATAAAATTGACCTATAACATTGTGTAAGTTTCAGGTGTACAACATAATGATTTAATATATGAATATATTGCAAAATGATTACCATAATAAGGTTAGTTAACACACCCATCACCTCATATAGTTACACCTTTTTGTTGTTGTGAGAACTTTTATTTATTTATTTTTATAATAATTTTTTATTTTATTATGTTAGTCACCATACAGTACATCCCTAGTTTTTGATGTAAAGTTCCATGATTCATTACTTGCGTATAACACCCAGTGCTCCATGCAATACGTGCCCTCCTTACTACCCATCACCGGCCTATCCCAACCCCCCACCCCCCTCCCCTCTGAAGCCCTCAGTTTGTTTCCCAGAGTCCACAGTCTCTCATGGTTGTTGTGAGAACTTTTAAAACCTACTCTTAGTAACTTTCAAATATGTAATATAGTATATATATTTTTTACAATATAGTATTTTTAACTATTATCACCATGTTGTATATTATATCCCCAGGACTTATTTATTTTATAACTAAGAAATAATTTTAAAGAAGAAATTCTTTATGTATAAAGATGTTTACTAAAGCGCTATCTATAATAGAGGAAAAATTAGAAATAACTTCCATTACAACGAGGGAATATTTAAGTCAATTATGATAAATCATTTCAATGATTTAAGAAGCTACTAAAATAGATACTTACAAGAACTGTGGAATAGCATAAAAATGTAAACCATAATTAAAGTTGTGTAAAGATAGTTTCCTTGGGTTTGCCTTCAACACAGCTTAATGTATGTACTTCCTTATATTTTGGAGGTAAAAAGTAAGTTCCCACAATTTGCTCTTTTAGCCCTTAATTCTCTGGTAGAGCAGTGAATGCAGCCGACCTTAATGTCACCTGGAATGAAGTAAATTCCCCTTGACACAAGATTTCTCTCTTGGTTGGTTGAGGGTTTGCTTAGGTTCTGAGAAAGAGTGGAGCCTAGGGGGCTGATCAGAGACATGGCGATGGGCAAGTTAGATGTCTCATGAGATGGGTAAAGGGAAGCCACGAGATGCAGATAACTTGAAAGTTTTCCTTTATTTTGAGGAGCGTTCTTTGAGTTTCTGGTGTGGATGGGTGGTGCATAAAGTATCTAGAAAAGAGCTAATGATATCTCCCACTAAGATGCTCTGTTTTGAAGGTCGGTATCCTCTTTATATTTTGGTTTGACCTGCTAGAAGGCCAACCGGAAATCATTTTTTGTAGAGAGTAAATAGATACTGGTGGTACTGTTGTCAGGGTAGATGTGACAATTAGTAGTACAAAGGGGTGTTCTGGGTAGAGAAGTGCTCTGGATCATTATGGACCAGTTCTGAGAGGGTTAAGATGATCCATTCATGATTATCTACAAGAGCTGTAACCAATTATTCTGTAATGGTACCTCAGCTGGGTTTTTTGTTTTGTTTTTTTGCCATATATCAGTTATTTTTTATGATCTAAAAAGCTGTTCCATGCCAGAGTAAAAAAAAAAAAATTCAAAGTTGGAGCCATAATTGGTCTGTTCATGAAGGTAAAATATCTCCTTGACATAGAAGATGTGGACAGATGTCTGGTGCAGGGGATGCATGTTTACCACCACTGGATAGGTCATAAAGATCTCGTGTGAAGATTTCCCCGTGGTGTTGAGTGTTGGCTTTGGAAGTCCCTAGGCTTCTGGGGTGCCATTGTTTGGTAGGCTCCTATTTGTAGGTAACACCATTTAGTAGAATTCACCAAAAGCCCAGTGGGATAACCAAAAGTGCTATAGATTGTGATCAGAATTTTGAAAATACAGAAACTCTTCTTCACATTTCTTGATACGCTTCTCCCCCTGCTACAGCATGGTATTCTGGTTCCCACACTCAGAACTGAGTTCTCTACTGTAGATTCTTAGCAACTTCAGATTTTTCTTGGGATTATATATTTTTCTAACACTAGGAGGCATTTAGCCAATGTGTTTCGCATATTCTTAGTTGTATGAAATTCTAGTAGGGTATATTGCATAAGAGAATATTATTGAAAATAGGTATTGTGTATTTTAAAGCTAGTTGGATTATCATTGTGCTTTCAGAGTTGTAGTTTCTTTCATTAAATGAATGGAGCCTCAGAGAATCTTATTAAATTACCACGTGTCAGAAATAGTAACTAAAATTCAAGTTCTTTGTGTAGTTTTCTTGGAATATATTTGTTTTATGTTGTTACTCTACAACTTGTTTACCTCCGTGCTTTTTATACTGCCCTTTTTTTAGATACATTTTTCTCATCGAGTGACCTTGTACTTCTGTGATTTAACCATTGCAAAAACTGGTTGGTTAGAAGTGTGTGCTAACACTTGGTGGCAGAAGAAGACCAGTTTCAAATCAAACACATATCTTTATGCAGACCTAGATTCCTTAAGAAATAAATGGGATCGTTTCCTGGATAAATCAGTTGTTTTTAAGCATTAATTATTTTCTGGCCTTTTTTAGATACCTTTCCTGATCTATGACTCTTTCAAATTGCTAATGTAGCACTAAACTATCAGAGCTATAGTTTATTAATTTGTACTTCCTTGTACCAGCTTTTCAGAGTTAGACAATGAGAGAACTTTAGAATGAAAGAAATGATCTCCTTTGAAATTGTTAGCTACTACTGTCACTTAGATGGGTTTGTTTTAAATGCAAGATTTGATATGCCCAAAGCACGGGGGGAGGAGTGGTTATTGGACCCTAAGATGATGAGGCTGAGGGGAAGTAGGGAGGAGGATACAGGGCAGTCATCAGTAGAAATGGCAGTGGGAAGTGGAAAAGGAGAGCTTATGGACGAAGGTAGTGTTCTAACAGTATAGTTAAGGGGAAAATGCAGTCTCTGAATTGTTTGGGGATTCAATATACAGGACCAAGATTGTAATGCAAAATTTCTATGCTAGATTGTCTGAATCCCAACTTTCTCCTGCATCCTTCCCCTGCCAGGACCCCCTGCTGCTGTCTTTCCTCACCTACTACCATTATTTACTCTTCAGTATTTAGCAAGTAGCACATTTTCTCAGGATTTTTTTTTTAAAGATCTTATTTATTTATTAGAGAGAGAATGAGAGAGAGAGAGATCACAAGCAGGGAGGAGGGGCAGAGGGAGAAGCAGACTCCCCGCTGAGCAGGGAGCCCGATGCAGGCCTCTATCCCAGGATCCTGGGATCATGACCTGAGCCGAAGGCAGATGCTTAACTGACTGAGCCACCCAGATGCCCCTCAGGATTTTGTTAAATGGGCTTGTATAAGTTAGCTGCCACTCACTTTCCTGGGTCTGCATGATAATGTGCCTTTTTATAAGCCATTTCAAAATTCAGGAATACTAGTTTAGTTTAGGAATAGAAGACTATTCCTTCTCAAGGAGGTCTCTATAATAAATTTGAAGGAGCATGAATTTTCTTGTTTTAGCTTTGTTGTTCAGTGTTGGACATCTTATAACCTTTCTTAACCTTTGCTAACTCATAGTTAAAGAAGGAGTTTAGTCTTACTGACTCTTGAGTCCTGTGCTATTCTGAAATATCTATAAGATAAGCATTTTGACCAAATAGGCGAATCTGGCTTCACATAGAGGGGTTTTTGGTGTTTTTTGTTTGTTTCGTTTTTTGTTTTTTTAAACCACAGATAGGTTTTCTTATATGCAGAAAGGAGGAAGGTCTTTAAGTATAGGAAGATGGTGGCAACTTAGATTTGTATCTTTCCTTTCTCCTCCTGAAAACGGTACAGAGCAATAGAGACAACGGGGAAAATATCACCAGCTGCATCTTCAGGCAAAGCAGGAGCTAGAGAAATCTGTAAAAAGCAGATGATGTGCAAGTCTGGCCAGAAGCAATGGGGATCAGCAGGACTTTCATGAGAAGCTGCTTCAGGATGGGGAAGACTGTAGAGGGAGGAGCAGGCTTCTAGGTGACAGATCTCAGAAAGGATCAGCAAATTTTCATTCCCAGAGGGTGAGGACTCTGAGTAAGAGGGTAGAGAAAGTGTGAAAGGGGGCCCAGGGGAGGTGACTCTCAGGAAGCACTAGCTTCCAAAGGGGAGGGAGTGCCTCCAGCAGCTGTGAAGGAGCTCAGGGCCGGCAGCGGAGAGGCCTCGCCCGTATTCACAACAGTCCCTCCCTGTAGCAGCCAGGAGGAAGCCTTGAGCCCAAGAGCCTGCAAGACTGTTCTGCCGCTTCCTTCACCCCGTGCCTGAAAGGCGGCACTGTAGGGATCAGCAAGCCTTTATCCTTCCAGACAAACGCTTGTCTCAAAATATCCTTGGAACAAGATAAAGCAGATTGCTTCAATAACCTATTCCTGAATCTCCCAATGCCGAATGGACTTAATTCCTCATGATTTTTAGTTGTTTTCGAATTTCTTCATAGGACTAGGTGCCCTTAGATCGAAGGCTGGAGTGGAATTGGATTTTTCTTAATTGAAAATCAGTAAATAAACAAAACACAGCAACATATCTCTTTTCATTTTAATGTTTTTTTAAATAAAAAAATTCAGTGTAATCTGCTCTGAGATGGCATAGTAATTTCTTCTGAGATATTCTAGGTGCCATTAGTCAACTGTGTCATCTACAGTGTGTCAAAGAGCGCTATTTATAGCAAGTGACTTCACTGACATTTCTTTTTTTTTTTTTAACTTTTTTTTTTAAGATTTTATTTGTTTATTTGACAGAGAGAGAGAGACAGCCAGCGAGAGAGGGAACACAAGCAGGGGGAGTGGGAGAGGAAGAAGCAGGCTCCCAGTGGAGGAGCCTGATGTGGGGCTTGATCCCAGAACGCCGGGATCACGCTCTGAGCCGAAGGCAGATGCTTAACCGCTATGCCACCCAGGCGCCCCTTCACTGACATTTCTAATGCATTTTTCAACTTTATGCTGTTGTGTTGTCTCTTTCTCTTACATTGAAAAAAAAAAAAAAACAACCACACTGAGTTTGCGATTATTTAACCATTGAAAATGATGCCTACACAGGTACAATGAATGTTCATTTGAAACCATTTACTACTTTATACGTCTTTAACATTGAAATATATGGGAAATTATAGACAGAAAGCTGAATTATTTAAGCGAGGATGCTAGGAATTCACTATTGTCAGAGTAATAAATGATGCCTAATTGACCCTAATTCTGTTAGAGATTTTTGAAAACTTTGAAAACTCTAGAAGAAATGATATAGTTAACCTAATTTTAAGACCGTGCAAAGTGGAATGGAGATTTGAAGCAAGTATTTTCATTAGCACATCTTGGAATTTTTCTCTTGGATTTTTCGTGAGGGTTTTACGTGAGGCAAGGATTCTGGGATCAAGCGAATGTTAGTATTAGGTTAAATCAAGTTAATCTGATTCTTTATTCCAGCACTTCCTAGGAATTTTGAACTGCTAATATTTATTGTGACTCTCAAGAGCTTACAGCAACAAAGATTTATTTTTTGCTCATAGATGTGGGTCAGGTGTGGCTCTGCTCCACATTGTCTTTACTGAGGACCTAGGCTGAGTGGCCTCCATGTAGGACTGTGCTGGTCTTTTGGCAGAAGGAAAAGGGAGACGGCAAAGCCCAAGCTGATTCTTAAAGCTCAGAAATGAAACCCACTGCTTATTTTACTAGTCTAGCATTACTTCTCAAAATTTTGAAAAGATACTTAATTTAAAAAATTTCTAAAAGAGAAACTTGTGTGAAAATTTCTGGTTAGTCTAGTATCTTTATCTCTGTACTTTTTTTGAAGCAATATGTAATCTTATATTCATAGATATATACTGACAGTGAGTCTATTAGGGAAAGTATGTAATCCCTGTAATTCTGTATTTCAAAAGGATACCACAGGGAGATTTTGCATTAAATGTGATTAAGTTTGAAATGAGGACAAAAGAAAGATTCCAATTGTATATTATATATAAAATTATTTTGCACAGCAACATGTATCATATTAAGAAAGGAAATTATTGGATACATTTCTTGCTTTTGCCTGGAGAGAAATACTAATTTTGAAATTGGTTTAAGAGGTACACATGATTCTCAAGTTGTATATTTAGTGACTGTTTCATATGAAACTAATTTTTTTCTACCAAGCTCTCTTTTATCTAATATGATATTCAGGGAATGTTTCCAGCCAAATATAGTGAAAAGGCTTGTATCATTGAGCACCTTTCAACTTTGTTCCATTTCCTAATCGATAGCACACTCAGTGTACATCTTAGTGTTACTATTTCTTTCCTGCTCTTTCACTCAGTTCTTGACACCTTCCCTTTTTGGGACACCTTCCTCTGATAGGTAGGGACTTCCGTCCTAAGTAGTGTGCACAGAATAGGCCTGGCCAAGTGAAGTATAGCACTCTATTGAGAATAATGCGGGAGGCAGGAGGAAGGAAGAATGTTGATGAGAAGAAAACCAAGGAAATTGATTAATTCATAAGATAGTGGGAAAAGAAGCAAGTCCTAGATGCATAGGAGTATGGTGAGCTACAAAAACATTCTAGGTCTTTCTTAACATTAGAGGGCTACAGTTAGTGATGTCTGTGCAAGCATTAAACTGTTTTGTCAAATATACAGCCCCCTTCTACACTGTCTAGGTATTTAACTCTCATTTGGATCCTATCTGAGACTATGGTTAGGTCTGAAGTTCTGTCTATAGACAGTCTAACCAATTTAGGTGAATGGTTTTGACCTCTAGGCTATAAAATCAGAACACATTCAACCACAATATAAGTATGTTGCAGTATATAAGCCAGTGTTAGAGGACAAATTAAAATTGTTAGCATTTTTCTGAATAATTTTTTTACTCTCCTGTTTGTTGAGACCCTGAGAATTTTTTACACCAATGGCTTGCTGGCATTACTTCATGTTGGGAAGTATTGATTAGAAGGGAAAGGTATTGATTGAAGGAGAACATTTAAGATTAAGTTGTGAGTGAAGAGAGTTTGGTAGAAAACTGTTGGTGGGAATGCAAATTGGCGCAGCCACTCTGGAAAACAGTATGGAGGTTCCTCAAAAAGTTAAACATAGAGCTACCCTGCAACCCAGCAATTGCACTACTAGGTATTTATCCAAAGGATACAAACATAGTGATTCGAAGGGGCACATGCACCCCAATGTTTACAGAAGCAATGTCCACAATAGCCAAAATATGGAAAGAGCTCAGATGTCCATCGACATATGAATGGATAAAGAAGATGTGGTGTGTGTGTGTGTGTGTGTGTGTGTGTGTGTGTGGTGGAATATTACTCAGCCATCAAAAAATTGAAATCTTACCATTTGCAACGATGTGGATAGAACTAGAGGGTATTATGCTAAGTGAAATAAGTCAATCAGAGAAAGACAAATTTCATATGATTTCACTCATATATGGAATTTAAGAAACAAAACAGATGAACATAAGGGAAGGGAGGGAAAAATAAAATAAGATGAGATCAGAGAGGGAGACAAACCATAAGGGACTCTTAACTCTAGGAAACAAACAGGGTTGCTGGAGGAGAGGTGGGTGGGGGGAATGGTGTAACTGTGTGATGGGCATTAAGGAGAGCACGTGATGTAATGAGCATCGGGTATTCTATGCAACTGATGAATCACTAAACTCTACCTCTGAAACTATTAATGCACTAGATGTTAATTAATTGATTTAAAAAAAGTTGTGAGTCAATAGACCACATATGGTGAGAAATTTTGAGGAGGGGATATTTTATGTTTTATCTTTAGTTTATAGAAATAAATGGCTAAGTTGGTGAGTTCAGGAGAAGATGTTATTTGTTCCAAACAGCAAAATATTCGGAAAACAGATGTGACGGGGAGGAGCAGGCTGCAGCGTGTTTACATCTGAGTGACCACAAGACTGGTGAGCCAAGCACACAGCTGGGGTTGGATCGAGGGGGATTGAGAGTCCAGCGGAGACTGAGCTGTATAGGAAGCAGTCTCGGACGCCTCCTTTGAGAGATTCTTTCTTTGTTTCAATGTAATGAGAAAAGCCACAGGCGAATACAGTAGTCACATGGCCAAGCAACGTATGCTCTCTCATGCTATCCTCAAGAAGGCTTGAGGAGGAACTGAGAAGAGGTTTGCTAAGTAGACAAAGAATGAGCCCATGTAATTTTCCAGGGAACTGGTGACCTTGAGAATGTCCTGGGTCCCATCAAAATGTTACCTTTTTGGTTAATATGTCATTAGAATAAATGAACTAAATGTGGATTCTTCTTCTGTTCTCTCTGATGCCAGCACCTTGGGCAAAGAGAGTCCAGGAAGCAATACAGCGTATTCTTTTGGTGATTCTGTGAGGTGGCTTGCGCCATTAGGAGTTAGACATCATCTTCACTCTCTGCTGGCTTTCCTTGCCACTTGACACCACCGAGGAGCGTTTAGCTCCTCTCAAAGTGTTAAGATAGGTAGAAGGAGGTGTCAACAGGAGATTAAAAACATAGAGTTCTAGCAGCTATATTTCTCCTTATTACTTGCTGAAAGGTATAATATTATAAATCTTAGCTATAATGCTAGGGTAAAGAGTTTCTACTGTTTCTTTTCCTCAAGCCTCAAGATTAAACAAGGCAGTAGTGCTAAAAGCAAATTTATAAATAGAGGGATTGAGGGGTGGCTTATCTAAAAACCCCATGGCGATGCTCCGTCATACAGTAAAATGAAGAATTGAGAAATACTGTGTACTCAAACAGCTGGTTTAGAAAATGCAATCTCTGCCAATATTTTATTCGATTATTTGGGTATTGACAGTAGAAGAAGAGTTCTTTTTATAGGCTGGATTAGATAATTTTTTCCATGTATATGTAACATCTATGAATTATTTCTCATTTCCCTCTATGAAATTCATTCGTAATGGACATATAATTATCACTTGATTTATTAATATTAACATAGCATGTTAAAGGCAGGTATTTTTAGAATGCTAGAGATTCCCAAAGTAATTTTTACATTGGTTTTAGAAATATGGTAGTATATATGATTATATATTAAGGATGATTAATAGCCCTAGAGTTTTAATATTTTAAAGGAAATAGTGATGAGCTTGAATATTATCATTCTATTCTTTTCAATTTGTCTGTGCTCTCCTCTTACCCTCTTACTAGCTATGTGTGCTTTAGTAAGTGACCTAATTTCCCTGTGATTTAGTTTCCTTCTCTGGGGGTAATAATAGTACTAATCTCCTAGAACTATGTGATTATTAAATGAGTGTTTCGAACAGAGCCTGTACATAGTACTGTGTATTTTCTGTTGCTTTTGTTGTACAGATGATCGAGCATCATTTTTTTTTTTTTCAGATTGGCTCAAACAATGAGCAAAGTACCATTGTCTTTTCTATTTTCCATCACTCCTACTTTATCATCTCTAAAGTTAGTGACAGGCACGAGGCAGGGTATCAGGGCCTCACCCAGGCAGCAAATGGGCATGCTGGACAGGGGGACCAAGGCAGAGCCCTGCCCCGAGGGGTGACCCAGAGAGGCAGGACAAGGAGACAGGAAGGCTGCCAGGCAGATCTCACTCAGGGGTGCTGGATACTGGATCTGAAATCACTATGCCGTTCTAGAGCCCAGTAGCTCGTGTGGTGAGGCTCCTTTGTCTCCTTCCATCCCTGTCAAGAACAGGCTTGGATGGAACTGAGCTTGAACGGGAAGGGACTCTGTTACCCCGACTGAGAGGGGCTGAGGAAAGGCTGCAGCTGACAAGAAGGTAATCGAGGGGTCTGTATTGGGAGGAAGATGGAAATGAAACAATGCAAATAATGAAAAGTGTAATTATGCCAACACATGAAGGAAGGAGCCATTAAGAATTATAAAGTAAGATTTGCCTCAGAGAAGTCCCATGTCAATATCTAGATCCTTTTGATAACTTTGAATTGCCAGTATGTAACTTTTCATTAGGGGCAGTGACCATTAAAAATAATTTTAGTTTTTTAACTAATGCTATACTACTATAGATAGATAAACTTTCCCAGTTATGGAAATGAGTATAAAAGGTTGCCATTCTTGGAGCTCTTGGATGGCTCAGTGGGTTAAGCATCTGACTCTTGATTTTGGCTCAGGTCATGATCTCAGGGTCCTGGGATGGTGTCCTAAGTCCGGCACCGTGCTCAGCGGGGAGTCTGCTGGAGATTCTCTCTTTTCTCCTCCCTCTTCTCCTCCCCCTGCTTGTGCATGTGTGTGTGCACGCACACACTCTCTCTCTCAAATAAATAAAATCTTAACAACAACAACAACAACAACAACAAAAAGATTACCAATCTTTGACCAGCTGATCCCCAAAATGACAAACCAGTTTGGTTTGGCTCTCAATTTATTTCTGATTTTTGGTTTCACGTCATTATCACAGGAAACATACGTTTCTTTATAGCGATGCATAACAGGAATTAACTATAGAAAACACAGCAGAGCTCCAGGAATGTCAGGCTTACCATCAGTAGGAGACATAATTTCTTTGTCTGATTTACAGCCTATTTATGTTTTCATCATAGAAGTTGTGATTATTATAAGATAACAAGTCACGATAAAAAATTATCTGCTATTGTATAACAGTCTTAATCTTTTTAATGAAACTGGCATTTCATCGTACCTCTGATCACGATAACTTTGTCATAGAAATTAAATTTTATCTTTCAGAACCTTAGAATGATTTTCATATTCAGATTGGAAACTAAAGGGGATTTTCATATTACGTGGCTTTCTTTACTTCTATATTGAAAATAGAGTTTGGTGTGTAGTAACATAAGTCTGAGCCCTCTTTAGTACATATTACATTATACACATCATTTAGTGAAATGTAAGTGATACGGTAAGTGCTTCCTGAGTAAATAGGTTCTGTTATTTAGCAGATGCAGCCTCAGATGATTCTGAAAATACTCATCATGGTCTCAGTGGCATTTTTCCTGTATTGGCTGTTCAGTGGCCAAGTAACAATTAAGAATGAAATTCTCAGGGTTTCATGGTACATTGTATCAAAGATTATCAAGTGGCTTTGAACATCACTGATAATTTTCCTGAAACGGTGCCGGAAACTAGGCTAAAAGAAAGTAAAACTTTAGTCATTTTTTTTTATAAAGATTTTATTTATTTATTCGACAGAGATAGAGACAGCCAGCGAGAGAGGGAACACAAGCAGGGGGAGTGGGAGAGGAAGAAGCAGGCTCCTAGCGGAGGAGACTGATGTGGGGCTCGATCCCATAACGCCGGGATCACGCCCTGAGCCGAAGGCAGACGCTTAACTGCTGTGCCACCCAGGCGCCCCATAGTCATTTCTAATGACTAATTAAGACAGTCTTGAAAAGTTTTTCTGTTTGATGTTTCTTGCTACTCTTTTATTGTTTCCAAGTCAGATATCTTGTATTTAGCTTCCTATTTTGTCTTTCAGTGTTATGTTGCATAATTGGTATGTCAGTTATATTGGGTAAAATTACAAATGTGAAGCCTTTGAAAATATACCCTGTCCCTGCTAGGTCCAAGGCAAAAATAATATTCAGGTTTAGTCCTAGGTAGTCACCAAGCACGTCCACAATTTCGGGGGTGCCACACCCTTTACATGGTTTGGTATGAGTTAGCCTACACATTGTTTCCCTACGTTGGAAGTAGTCCCAATTCTCTTAGCCTTTACAGGTCAAATGTTTCTGGCTTTAGCCACTTTTGTAATTTTCTTTGAGCTCTCCTAATGCGTTATACTTCCATTGATCTTTAAATGACAAGGTACCTTGGAAAGGGTCTGCCCTATGAAGAAAGGGAGCAGAGAATAATGTGGGGGGTCTAAAACATGAAACTAATGCTAACCCAGTCTTTTTAGCTTTAAGCCAGAACCTTTCAGGGTGTTATCTCTGGGACTATTTTGGCAACTCAGTGGATGCATTCAGAAAAAAGGAGCCTTGGAGTGCCTGGGTGGCTTAGTCGGGTAAGCGTCCAACTCTTGGTTTGGCTCAGGTTGTGATCTCAGGGTTGTGACATGGAGCCCTGCCTCAGGCTCCATGCTCAGTGGGGAGTCTGCTGGAGATTCTCTCTCCCTCTGCTTCTGCCCCTCCTGCTCATGCTCTTTCTCCCTCTCAAATAAATAAGTCTTTAAAAAAAAAAGAAAAGAAAAGAAAATAGGAGCCTTCTTAGCCTTAAGCTGAATGATATCCAATTTTGATATGCTCCTTTATTTTCTTAGAATAATAGTCCTTTCTTTTCTTATGAAAGAAAAATACCACCTGCTGTAGCTGGGTGGTGAGATCAATTCAGATACATTTTATTAGAAAAGATGTATATTGCTATGGGAAAAAGAGCCTGAAAAAAAAGAAGAAAATATATTGCCAAACAGAAAATTCCCTAGAGAACAAACATCATGTTAATATTATATATCAGACAAAACAGATTCTTATCTATTTCTAGATTCTTTATCACTGAAGATATTTTCTGTTCAGGGCATATAATTTCAGTGCCTCCTAAAACATGCTTTTTGAACCACCATTCTCTCTATAAATTATGATTTAAAGAATTAATTCTATTCTACTCTCTAATAAAAATTCATTCCTTAAAGACTCATGTTGGAAGTCATCTGTGAAGAATTCTTGTAAAAATGGTTGGTCCTTATTTTTTGCTAAAATTAAATAAGCCTAGTGAATTGTCACTGTTATGTTTCCCTTCTTTCTTACTTTAAAGAAGTAATGACATCTTACAAAACCGAAATGGAGATTATGGTGGCTAGCCAGCACTGGCACTGATGTCTTGAAAACCGAAGTTCTTTTTTTCCTGCGAAGTTATGACTAGTCTGCTTCTGCCTGGACTAAGGGAAAGACACCAGCCTGCCCTGCGTCCCCCCCACCAAACAGCACACATGCACACCCGAAAGAGCATTGAAAAGACAAACAAGAGTGGTCAGTTTCCATTTACTCAGAACCTTTTTAAAACGTTTCTGAAACCTTACTTCTACTGAAGTTATTCCTTAAAGTTCACTACTTATAGATATGTATGTTATATATAATTTTATAATATTAATGTTATAATAATATATAATTAACTCTTAATTATATATTATAATAATATTAATATATAAGAGCATTTATCATATAAATATGATAGCCTTTACTATATTTCACTGTTTTAAACACTTTTGTAAGTTCACTTATTTAGTCCATCTAACACCTTGAAGGAGGTTCCATTGTTAACCTCATTTTACGGACAAGGACGCTGAAGCACAACCACATCTTGAAAAGTAGCAGAGCTTCTTTAAGCTCATGCAGTTGGATTGCTCCTTGGCAGCATGCTCTCTGTCTCAGGGCTTCCTACTCCCCAAAGCAAAAGATGTCCACTGGGTTTCACTCTTACTGATCTTCCAGCGAGTACCATTTGATGTTGTCAGCTACCCTTTTTTGAAACTTGGTCTTCTGCATTTGTGACAATTATTTATTAACACACAGTTCCTTGTCACGCAGGGTGCTAGGCACTGGGGACAGTTCAGTGAATACAAATCAGACAAAATTCTTTTTCTGTGTGGAACATCCATGCTCATGGGGAGAGACAGACAATGACAGCCCATGAAACATCAACACAGTAAAGTAAATTTCACAGTGCGGTAGGAGGTGGTACGTACCATGGAAAAATGACCGTAAATATTTATAGAGAGGGAAGGGCAGAAAGGATTTGGGAGCGCATATTAAAGGGAGTGGTCAGGAGAAGTTCAATTAAGAAAGTAAAATTTGAGCAAAGACTGTAAGGAGGTGGGAGACCGGTCACAAGGCTATCTGGGGCAAGAACATTTCCGGGAGAGGAAACCAGCCTTAAACAGGCTTTGAGGGGGGTTTGCACTGGTGTGCTCCAGGAAGGCATGGAGTAGAGGCTGAGGCTGGGGAAGGGTGAAGGGAGGAGTAAAAGACAAGGCCCAGAAAGTACTGAGCGGGCAGAGCAGGACCTTGTGGGCTGTTCTGGGGAAGGGGGCTCTTCCTTTGAGAGAAATGGGGAGACTTTGGAGAATTTTGAGCAGAGGAGTGACCTGATGTGATGTATGTTTTTATACATAGGGCGGGAAAACAGGAGGCTATTAGGATAATCCAGGTGAAAGAAACTGGGGAAGCTTGGACAAAGGCAGCAAGGGAGTAGTGAAAATTAGTCACATGTTGACGGTAGAGCCAACTGGTTGGCTTGGACGAGACAATGAGAGGAAGAGGCGAGTTCAGGGTGACCCTAGGATTTCGGCCTGATCAGCTGGAATAGAGTCGCTCTTAACTTAGGTGGGAAAGTCTGTGAGTAGAGCGGCTCGGAAAGGTCAGCAGCTCAGTTTAGATACAGAACAAAAATGTACATCAACAAAAACATGTTAAATACAATATTAAAAATTAAGGGCAACTTAAACGTCTAACAATAAATAATTGGATGAATAAATTAATGATGCCCCCATACAGTGGAGTACTATGAAAACAAAAACATTAAAAATATTTTGCACATCTGTATATTATTTATTGACATATTAACTGAAAAAAAAGCTGATTGCTAAATAGTACTCATGGCTCAACCACATTCCTGTAAAAAAGAAAAGAGTACTTTGTTTTGCATAGGAAAAAGAAAATACATAACAAAACGGTAGTAGTTGCTGTGTGGGGCAATTTAATTTTAATTTGTTTTTATATCTTTTTAAAATTTTTGTCAAAACTTTTTGCAAATAAAAAGGGAAAATATACTAACTACAATTTATCTTTTTTTTTTTAGATTCTTCATATTTTCTTTTTCTTTTTTTTTAAGATTTTATTTTTTAAGTAAACGCTACACCCAGTATGGGGCTTGAACTCACAACCCCCAGATCAAGAGTTGCACGCTCCACTGACTGAGCCAGTTAGACGCTAGATTCCTCATATTTTCTAAATTTTAAAAAACAGCAAGTATTGCGAGGGTAAAATTTTTAGAAGTTTTAAACTAAAAGGAAAAGTTCACACATGGTCAGCCAGTAAACTTGCCCCATATAGTATTGTATCTTCATCTTATGGACTGTGTTTTGGGACTGCGAGGCTGGGTGCAGGACCATTGCATAGGAAGGTGGGGGAGACGTTCATTTCCATGTTTTGGGAAACTACAGAGGTAGCAAGGTTTTCCACTGTTGTTTTTCACCACTCAGCCCTCTTCCTGCTGAGAAAGATACTGAGAATAAGAAGAGGCAAGTAGAGAAGGACTTGGAAGATCCTCTGACCCTCTCCTCCAATTCAAATAACCTTGAACTGTCTTCAAGTAATTCTTAAAGAAGGAGTTTAAAAATTGCATCCATCTTATTAAAACATTTTATACATTATAAAATGTTAAGATCTATATCACTTTAAAAAAATTCATCCATTTCTCCATTGTTGTTGGAGATGATTACTTTTTTTGGTACCTCAAACTTCAACTTGATATACTTTATTATTTCAGAAGCTTAAAGTATATGAAGTTCTAAATGCTGCCAAATTTAAACACAAGACTCTAATGATTTTTTTTTAATTTTTATTTATTTATTTATTTTTTGTGATACAACTCATCCTAGACAGGGAGCCTTTAAAAACAGCTTTACAACCATTTTGTGGTATCTATTCTCAAATGCCGGTAGGCAGAACTGAACTGTATATCAAAGTGTAGTAACAGGTTCTAAGAAAGTGATATAAATATGAACTGTCTGTCTCGGTGGAATGATTGAGTGATGTGATTTTGTTGTGTCATTTCAAGGGAGTGAAAAAAATAGACCCCGAATTCTATGAAAAATTTATCAGTCACATATTTGGAGAAGAAATGGTACATCGCATAGATCTTTGCTCCATGCTAAAGAAAAAACAAAGTAATGGTTATTATCACTGTGAGTCTTCAATTGTGATTGGTGAGTACCATTTAAAGATTACTTATCTTTAGTTTTTATTTCTTTAGCATCGTATCTTTTGGCAGATATTTAGGGCTAGTTGTATATATTTTTCTCAATGACATACTTTTGTAAATATTTTATTTTGGCAATAATACATTAGAAATTGTATAGAACATATTTACTACTCATATCTATCAGTCAAGATTTTAGTACCTATGGTTTTTATACTTTTGCACTTTAAATATAATTATAATGAAGTCTTGAAACGTTGATTCAAAATTCAATCCAGTTTAATTTTATTTCATGAATATGAAGAAAACATCTTCTCCAGTGAAGGTCTATATGCACACACCATTCCACACCAGGCTTGCTGCTTTTAACTAGGAATTAGGAATAGAATATTCCAGGCCAAAAAGTTTCATTCTGGGAAGATAAAGTTTAGGTGGCCTGCAAAGATTGAAAACTTGTCCTTCAATTTCTTCCCCAAAGGAAACATGTGTTTTGGGGAAACAAAGATTCAGACACAAATGCTTCTATCATCTTCTCAGGAAGATGGCATATGATTGAGACAGACTCACACACAATTATGTTTCCAAGTGGAAAGTGTATACATCAAATGAAGATTTTGTTAAAACCAGAACAGGGCTATTCTGCAGTATGAATGTATTCAAAGGAAGCTGATCTCTTGTGATGCAAATGTGCTATTTCAAACCCAGGCATTATTCTTATAAAATTGTGAACTTCAAAAAAATTTAAAAAATAAAATTGTGAACTTCAAGACAACCTGATTTGTATACTTCTGAAGTAACAAAGAAGAAGTAATCAAAGAAGATAAATACCTGTATTTTAAATATTTCAAGATCTTCAAACAAGATAATTCCTGTCCATATCAGCTTGAAGAAAACCTGTGGAAGTATACATCCTAAAAGAATCTTAATACAGAAGTTTATTGATGCATTAAAGAAAATGTTCCAGAGACACAATTTTATTTCCAAATTCTCACTAGACATTTTCAGAGAAGTCATCATTTTACCTTCCCAAGGTCTTAGCTATCTTAAACAGAAGATACTCCCCTATGTCATCTGAATTTGTATTCTGAAACATTTCACGGCTATTTTAAGCAACATTTTTGTGTTTTCAGAATCTTCCATCGGAGTTTTGATAAGGGCCAAACACTTCCATTTAGGTTAATAGCAAAGGGCAAACTTAAGACTTTCTTGTATAATACAGATGTTGGCTAGCTTTCTGTATGTTCTCTGTGTACTTACGTCAGGCCAATGTTGAAGGAGAACTCCGTGCCCTTCCTTGCCTCTCCTGATCCTGTTTAAAGAACAAAAAAATAAAAAAACCCGAACAATGTGTAGATTTTCCCAAAGATATTGTGGGATTGACATCATACAGCTTATAGCATGTGTCACCTACATTGCCGTTAGACAGCTCTGTTCAGCTCACCCCAAATCACGATGCATCAACCAGTAAATTTTCTATTTTATTGCTCTTTTCAGCTTTGTCTTTAAAATTCCCCTTATTCTAGGCAATATCTCCAGATTTTCCCCTCAGGCTTCTTTATCTCTTATCTTTTCTAACTCAGAGCAATTTAGCTTATTTTAAACTCCACCAATTTTGTATCCCCATACTGATCATTTAACATTTTAAAAACTGGTTTTTGCCTATTACAGATGCTCTACTTTTTCTGTCACATTTTGTGTTGCCAAAATGTGCTTTAAAATCATATTTGCATCGAAAATGATAATTATTGTGTTATAATTAACCAATTTTAATACACACCTGAATTCCTTTATTTACTATGGATAGTTACTGATTTTCTCAATCTTATTTTTACCTGAGTTTTTTAACAGAATATTTAGGAAAATTCAGGACACTTTCTTTGTGAGTTTCATTTCTTGATCAGATTTAATTGACTTCTTTTTGATTTGATCCTTACTCAAATTTAAAGTCTGTTTCCTATGCCTTGAAACAGTATTTTATTATATTAATAATGTATTATATTAATAGAGTGGAACAGATTTCCATTCTTAAGATATTTTGCATTCAGAAGTCTAGGGTAGAAGTGGGTTCAAAGACTCTGGGCGTTGTTTATAAAACTTTGTAGGTACATAAGTGAATTTTTCTGGGGAGGGAATTCATTAGATTTGCATTATTTCCAATGTCTTAATTTGTTAGTAGTGAATTCTTGGAATTCTTTTCAGCTGTCTCAATTATGCCATTTAGGGCATCTTAGTATTATTATTAGTATTATTTAAAAAATATCAATGACTTTATGTTCATCTCCAAGATTTCTAATTGGTTTTTTTTCATATTTTCCTGTTCTGTTTTTTGCTTCATGGATGTTATTCCTTCATTTATCTCTTTGAGGATTTCAATATAATTAATTATTAATGTTCTTTTCATATATTTAAAAATATTTTATTTCATTTTTCTTTTTTAAAATAAATTTGGTGTATAATATTGTATAAATTTAAGGAGTACAAGGTGTTACTTTGATACATTTATATGTTGTGATATGATTGCCGATGTAGCGATATTTATCATGTTACATAATTATAGTACAATATTTTTGTCTATATTCATTATACTGTAAATTAGATCTCTATGGCTTATTTACTACTTGTAAGTTTGTACACTTTCAAACACCATTGCTCTTACCCCCCTATGGCCCAGTTTTCTGGTGACCACCATTTTATTGCTTTTTACAGGTTTAACTTTTAGATTCCACTTGTAAGTGGCATCATACAGTACTCATTTTTCTCTGACTCATCTTGCTTCACATTATGTGCTCAATGTCCATCCATGTTGTCACAGGCAGGAAGCTATTCTCCTTTCTCATGGCTGAATAGTATTCCATTGTGTATATGTACCATTCATCCATTGATGGGCATTTGGGCTATTTTCATATTTTGGCTATTGTGAATAATACTGTGATAAACATGGGAGTTCATATATCTTTCTTTGGGTTTATACCCAGTAGTAGAACTACTAGATTGTATAGTATTTCTGTTTTTAATTTTGGGGGGAACCTCCATACTCTTTCATATAGTCGTTGGACCAACTTACATTCCCACCAGAAGTGTGTAAGGGTTCCATTTTCACCATATCTTTGCTAGCATTTGTTGCCTCTTGTCTTTTCGATGATAGCCATTCTGACAAGCATGAAGTGATATAGCATTGTGGTTTTGATTTGATTGATGTCCCTGATGATTAGTGACATTGAGCATCTTTTCATGTATCTGTCGGCCATTTTGAACAAAAAAAAATCTGATTTAAAAGTAGGTAGAAGAGCTAAACAGGCATTTTTCCAAACAGGACTTTTCATATTTTTAAAATCTCTAGTTCCTTGGGTATGAATTCTTCTAGCTGTTGGATCTTTTGTGGCACTTCTTTTCCTCTGGTGCATTTTAGGTTTTTGAGAGCTCATTGTGTTGTACTTGTGTGGTTTGGCAGATGTCTCAGCCCTAGTCCCAAGGGGAACACTGCTTTGAGCTGGGTTAGGAGCTGGCAACAGCAAACCATTCTTGTCCATAAGAAGTTAGAATCTATTCTTTTTATGTCTTTTATCAATTTGTGAGGGTTTTGTTTGTTTTGTTTTATTTTGTTTTTTATAGTAAAGACAATTAGCCCTTTGCTATATTGGCTCAAGTATTTTCCAGGTTTTATTTTACATTTAATTTTGGTCACAAGACATTTTTCACAATAAATGCTTTTAAGTTTTGTTAAATTATAGATGAAAAATTCTTTTGTGATTTCTTTAATTATTATAGTTAGAGTCATCTCCAAATAAAAGATTTGATACATATTCATTTATATTTTCTCCCAGTTTTTTTTTCTTGTTGCTTTTGCATTTAAACTTTTAACCTACCTGATATGATCATTAATATATGTACTCAGACCCAGAGGATTAATAGAGAAATCTGGTTACTAAAAGTGAGTGTGAAGTAGAGATTTAGGAATGTGTTTTTATAATATTTTTTATACCCCAGTTCTGTGTTCCAGAGATCATAAATTAGCAGCCTTTCATTTTGTATTTTGCTGGCACAGAGTTTTGTTTTTTGGTTTTTTTCCTAATTTTAATAACTTGCCAACATTGGGGTAATTTTATGTAAAAAATCTGGGTTCCTGCTGGCTCCCGAACAACCAGAAAGTGTGACACTGGGTCTACATTCTTGCATGGTAACGATTTTCTGGATGGGGTAGTTGGCACACTGACCTTAGAAGTAGCTGCCCTTCTCATCCCCCTTATTCTGTTGTTCTTACCATAAATTTGCTGAACATGTTCACACTACGTGCTTGGTTCCCGAAGGCATCTGAATTTGGATTTCCCTGCCAGTCACTGTGCTGCTTTACATTTCCATGCTGAACATTTCCCTCCTGTCTTCAACCATCATCTACCTCTATGTGAGTGTTAGGAGAGTTTGATAGGATGTGGAGGCAACATTCATGTTTTCAGATATAAGAAAAGGCTCTACAGCTTAGTTCTGTCATAGTCCAAACTTTGGGTGATAGTATGCCTACTTAATATTGGGCTGCAACTCCTTACAAACCTAACTGCAAAGATCAGCTAAAATTCAAATCCAAAAAGAAAAAAAAAGGTAAAAAACCAGTGTTTCCTGGTGAAACTAGGCATGAAATATGGCTCAGATATCCTGGAGTGGTGGAAGCTGTTCTCAGTAAGCTACTTCCTGGAGTTGGATGAATTAACTTTTCTCAGGCAGCTTAGGGAAGGTAATTGACTAAATGACAACCTTTGTAAGATTGATGAGCAATTTAATGCTTGCAAAGACTAGTTTACTTTCGGCTGTCAGACATATCTTAGAGGAGGCAGTGGGGAATTTGGAAAGGTCTAGAGGTATTTTTTTGTTTTTTGCAGGCCAGCATATTTCTTTATAATTTTTGCAAATATAGGCGGAAACCATAATTTTCTAGGAACCTCAACTATTTTTTGATTTAATAATAATTATTCATCATTAATTTAATGAATGTTATGAAGTATGTACAATGTATATATGCCTCTCTTCGGTATCATGCGATACAGAGAAGTATAAGACATAGTCCTTAAGAGTGTAGTCACTGGGCAATGAGAAATGGAGAAGAAGGAGGAATAGATGAACTGGAGTTTGCCCATAACAATAGTGGGCTTTGTTAGGATGCAGGGGAAGAAGCTTATGATTTTACCTTCTAGGAGAGTGTGGGGTAAGGAGTGGCAGAGCTCAGAAGAATAGGATGAGACTCAGTAGGCAGGTGGAGAGCAGGGAAGGGACACCTTCCAGGAGCAGCAGATCGGATTTAGGGGGAGAGAAGCAGGCTGGAGGTAATATTAGTAATAGGGGGCACACTACAAAGACCGTAATGACTGAACCTACAGTCTAGTTAGCTGAGGAAGGGATGGCAGGGAGCTTGCTAGGTTTGTGTCTATGAGGAGTAGGTGAAGGAGTAGGAAAGGAGATGCACGCAGTCACACATCCTGAGGCAGTGGGTATGTAATAAAAAGGACTGAGTGGATAGATGTGGGATAAAAGAGGGTGAAGTGTAATACTTCACATAATAACACAGAATTGGCTCCCGAAGATATGACTTTGAATTAGTTTCAGTCTATGGCACAGAGGCAATGAAGGGGTTAGGATTGGGCCAACTGTTGGCTCAAAGAGAAGCACATAAGTGTGCACAGATAGGGTTATAGGAGAGGAAAAGGGTCATGGTTAGGTAAATTAGAGTTGATGCAGCTGTAGTCAATTCAGTCTGTATCCAGTGCCCAACAGGTCAGAACAGAGAGATACCAGACTCAGACTTTATGGGATGAAACACTATGAGAATTCTCAGTGACGTGAGTCAGTGAATTTATTCTATGCAAATGTGCCTTTTTTGAGAGGCACCTTTTAGAGACCTGGACAGCTTAGACAATCCTGTCAGTCTTAAAAGGTTTGACTTGGTCTACAGAGGGATTTCGAGTAGTTGTTTCTAGGTGGTGGTTCAGCCAGAAAAGAGTTTTTGGGGTCCATCTGGGGAAACCATCAATTCTGAGTTTGGTGCCTAATCTTCAGTGCTCCTTTCCCCTTTGAGACCAGGACAGAGCTTCCAGTGTACTGAGTATGTAGGCATGAGGATCTTCTTTATGCAAGATAATACTGTCAATGTAATTCACCCCTTGGTTGTTGCAGTGGAATAGGTTGGAGGGAGAAGGAAATCAACAATTTTTCTTCCTTGGGTGAAATCCATAACGAGAATAAAAATCTTAGAGCTTTCTAGAATTCTTAATCTGAAACTTAGATCAGTGATAAATAACAAATTTCTAAAATGTTTAATTTGAAAATATTTGTTTTGCTCAAATGACATATGTTCTCTTGAAGGTCCATTTTGTGGGAAGGGGTATTGGGAATAGATATGTGTTTGAATGTTTATTTTTCTCATGTGAACTTTTTGCTGTAGAAAAATGTGCTTCACTGTGCTTATCTAAGAATGATTTAATATCCTAATAATTTGCAGGGCTACACTTCCATTGGGTTTTAAGTTCTTTTTTTTTTTTTTTTTTTTTTTTTTAAGATTTATTTATTTGAGAGGGAGAGCAAGCGAGTGTGCTGAGAGGGGCAGAGGCAGAGGGAGAGAGAGAATCTCAAGCAGACTCCCTGCTGAGTGTGGAGCCTGACATGGGGCTCGGTCTCACGCCCCTGAAATCATGACCTGAGCTGAAATCAAGAGTCAGATGCCTAACCAACTGAGCCATGCAGGCACCCCTGGATTTTAAATTCTGTTAAAACAGACCTTAGTTTACTAGTTCTCAAAGTTTGATCCATGGATACCTGGTGGTCCCCAAGATACTTAAATTCTATGAGGGCAAAACTATTTTTATGATGATGCCAAGATATTTGCCTTTTCCACTGCATTAACATTTATACTAATAGTGCAAAAGCAATGGTGTGTGTGGCCAGTATGTGTCAAGGCAGTTGCAATTAAAAACATTTTTTTTAAAAAGCCAATTTCATGTAAAAATGTTCTTGCTGAGTAGTAAAATCTATCAATGGTATTTGATTTGTCTCTGTATGTGTCTTTTGTAGTATTTTGTTAATGGAAATGAGAAGGGTGCATAAAGCACTTCTGCATCTAGAAGCAGGAAGAAAAGCACTTGTGTCATTGTTTAAGCTACAAGCTAAAGTAGCCACTTTCTTTTCTGGAATGTCATTTTTTTCTTGAAAAATGACTTGCAAGCTATCATTTTCACGTTTGGGCATTTGGCTGGCATTTTCTTTAAAATACACTTGTCACAAGGGGCATCTGACATTATTTACTACTAATGATAAAATTCAAGCTTTCGGGCAAAAATAAGAATTTTGAAAAACTCTTATTTGTTGCCTTGAGTTTGACAGTTGCCTAAAACTTGAAGACTTTTTCCTACTTTTTATTATGGAAAATTTCATAAACAAAATTAGATAGCACAGAGTACAAAAACGAACTCCATTTTCACAGGTTTTTTCCCTTCTGTCACACTACTTTTATTTTACTGAGGTACAACTTATATACAAAACCGTACATGTTTAAAGTGTATAATTCGATGAGTTTTTAGCATATACATACAACTGTGAAACCATTACCACCATCAAGATCCAGAATATTTCCATCACCCCCAGAAGTTTACTACTGCCCCTTGGTAATCTATGAGTGATATTAATGATTGCTCCAGTGTGGTTTTGTTTTTGTTTTAAGTAGGCTCCACGCCCAGCATGGGGCAAAACACGGGGCTTGAACTCACAATCTTGAGATCAAGACCTGAGCCAAGATCAAGAGTCAGATGCTCAACTGACTGAGCCACCCTGGTGCCCCTAATATGGTTTTTTTTTTTTTTTTTTGATGTTTTGTAAAGAAGGGTGTCAAAATAGGGAAGATCTGCATAACTCCATATTTTTTAAATGACCAGTGTGTTACAAAGACATGGATAGATAAAAGCTCCATTGAAAGTTCAAGATACCAAAAGATCTGAGTATAAAGAGTAAGAAAAGTTCAAAGTTTTAAGATTTCACATTGCAGCGAAACTTTAAGAAACTACAACTTGTTGTGTTTGGGTATAATATCAAAGAATATCCATGATTATCTGAAAAGGCTCTCATTCTCCCCCCCACTTTTAAAAATTTGTATCTGTGTGAGGCTGGATTTTCCTTAGGCTGCAAATGAAGCCATATATTGCAACAGATTGAATGCAGAATCAGACAAGAGGATAAAGTGATCTTTGATTATTCTAGACATTAAAGAAAATTGCAAAAATATAAAGTAATGCCATTCTTCTCACTATAAAAACTTTTAATTAAAATATAGTTGTTTCTCATAAAAATGTTCTTAATGGTTGGGGCGCCTGGGTGGCTCAGTTGTTAAGCATCTGCCTTCGGCTCAGGGCATGATCCCGGAGTCCTGGGATTGAGCCCCACGTCAGGCTCCTCTGCTGGGAGCCTGCTTCTCCCTCTCCTACTCCCCCTGCTTGTGTTCCCTCTCTTGCTGGCCGTCTCTCTCTCTGTCATATGAATAAATAAAATCTTTAAAAGTTCTTAATGGTAATATTTTATTACTTATCATAATGGGTTTATGATATTTTGAAATGAATTAATAAATTTTCAGAAAATTCTGTTTTAATTTTGAATGTAGTAAATATTGATAAATAATAGCCTACATAAGCCAAAGCTCTTTGAGTGGAAAGGAAGATGGGGAGATTATTAGTAATTTTCAAGAGTGTAAAGTGGTCCTGAAGCCAAAATATTTACAAATTGCTGCTTCAGTTCATGGTTCAAGAAAACCATGAAAAGATTTAATCCTCAGACAACTCTCCAAGCTTGATTTGTATATATATAAATTACACACATATATATATACATATACACAGAGAGAGAGAGAGATAGTGCATGCAAGCATGAACAGGGGTGGGGGGGTGGGGAGGGAGAGAGAGAGAGAATCTCAAGCAGACTCCACGCTCAGTGCAGGTGGAGCCTGACACGGAGCTTGATCTCATGACCCTGAGATCATAACCTGAGCCAAAATCAAGAGCTGGGCACTTAATGGACTGAGCCACCAGGCGCCCCTCTCCAAACTTAATTTTGATCAGTATCTCCAGCCTTTTCTTCCACAAATTAATTTTGATGGCTGCACAGTTATCTAGCTTTTTCTCCATCCCTCTTTAATTTCCAATTAAGCTTTCTGTGGTAAAAATGTAAGAAGTGGAAAAATACCCCAGATTGACAGTAGCATATATATACGAATGACTCATTTAAAAATCATTATTATGTGAAATTGATATTCTGTAATATAGAATGTCTCTTTTGTGGTGGGCAGGACTAAAAAGTTTGTCTTGTTTTCTTTTGCATAGACAGGGAAGATGATTAGGAAAATTTCATCTCTACTTAGACCAATTAAAATGAATCTATTTCGAGCATGTTAGGAAAGGGAGAATTGAAAAGACAGTTTATCATCTGAGAAAACTGTACAATTTTTTTCACTTGAAAACTTTAGCAGTTGGAAATTTCCTCTGTTCAAAATTATCAAGTAAATTAATAATTGCTGAGTACAGAGTATTTAATTATTTACTTTCTGACACAGAAATTGAGTGACCATGTAATTTATCATTTAAATGTACCCTTGTGAGTGTACTAGGTTAGGATTAAAAAAAAAAAAAGGAAAGCCAAGACTGTCCAGGTTTAACTGGGACTGTGTCATCCTGCCTAGAAAGCAGAATGCTCTTGAAAAAGTAGAACCTTTGATGTGTTAAAATTACTCAGATGCCCATGTTGTTCCTTTTCATAATCTGATTGTCCTCCTCTTAAATGTTTCTTTGGTGAAACATGTCTTCTAAAAAGAAAGTGTTTGAAATCAAATTGTTAAATGCCCTTAGTAAAAATAAAAAACAACTGATAATTGGAACTCTCAGCTTATTTCTTTACATTTGCTTGAGTTAGAGGAAGCCTCAGATTAAGTAATTGAGAAAATTAATCTTAGTGATGGCTCACTGTATTTTAACTGGTGTATCAGCTATTAATCTTGATGCGAACACAAAGTGGAAACTGTGGCTCAGGCTATTTTGGAAATGCAACCATCTGTTGGCCTGGTTTCAAACCTTATGATTTATATTAGATGCTGTAGGAAACCTACGTATTAAAGGAGCAGTGCTCTGTGGTAAATGTAATGATCTGACAAATTAAGCGTCAGTGCTAGCATGATACAATAGTAATTTATTTTATTTTATGATTTATTTGTAGAGCCTTTGGTTTGCAGTGTATTTTAGGAAATATGAAAGTAGAGATGGCTGGGTGGCTCAGTCAGTTAAGTGTCTGTTTTCAGCTCAGGTCGTGATCCCAGGGTCCTGGGATCGGGTCCTGCATCGGGCTCCTTGCCCAGTGGGGAGCCTGCTTCTCCCTCTGCTTGTGCTCTCTCTTTCTCTCTCTCTCTGTCAAATAAATAAATAAAATCTTTTTTAAAAAGGAAATATGAAAGTAAATATTGAATTTCTAATAAAAAGAAAAAATGCTACATGAATGATAATATTGGAGTGCAGAGTCTTGTGGTCAAAGGCATTAAGATGTACAGTAAAACTAGTGTTAGGAGGCCCTTCCAAATCTAAAAGTTATGACTAACCCATCACATTGCCTAATTGACTCTGAATACACTTTTTCACCACATTAGTTATTGCTCTAACGGTGGTTAGCACCGTGCCTAACATATAATGTTAGAAAAATGTTAGTTATTCATATAAATAGCTGTACTAGTCATATTAGAATACTTATTGCAATGGTGTTCTTACTTTTCTAACATCAGAACACCCATTTCAGGTAATTATAGACCTGTGTTACTCTTAATGCTTTCCTTTAATGGCCTGTGATTAATACTGGTGCATTTAAAAAAAATGCATGGATATATATCATATGCTTTTAATTTATGTATTTATGTAATGTTTTACATTGCATATATACTTATATGTAGTTTATGTGAGTACAATGTGAGGATAGAAACCTTCACTTTATTTTTTCCTGGCTCTAGGAAAAACACAACAAAGTTGGCAATCTATCCTCTTTAATATAGTGTTATTTAAAAAAACCCAATTTGATAATGTGATGAAATCACAAGAGACAAACATGTAAAACTCATGAAGTTCATCTCCATTTCAGTGAAGCACTAAGGAAGTAGGGTGCAGAACAGTGTGGAGAGACAGTGCATGCGCTACAGAGGGAAAGTGCAGTGACCCAGAAGTTCCTCGAGTGAGACAGACCTTGTTGCAATGGTCACTGCCACTTCCCAGCTTGGTAACCTTGCATGCAGTACTTCATGACCCTAAACCTATCTGTAAGATGGGGTTAATAGTGATGGCTAACTCATGAGGATGTCGCGAGGACTGAATGAGATAATGCACGAAAAGCCTGACTCATACTCAGCGCTCACTCACTAGTGTCCATTATTATTGCTGTGTTTATTACAAAGTGTGTGTACAATTCTTTTTTTTTTTTAAGATTTGATTTATTTTAGAGAGAGAAAGAGAGTGCAGTGGGGAGAAAGAGAGAGTTTTAAGCAGATTCCACGCTGAGCACAGAGCCTGGAGTGGGGCTCGACCCAGAGATCACTACCGGAGCGGAAACCAAGAGTCAGTCACTTAACTGACTGTGCCACCCAGGCGCCCCAATGTGTATAGGATTTGTAAGCGTAGCACAGAGAGGGCTAAAGAGTGACCTAAGGAAGGGTTAGTATAAGGGAAAAAAAGTCATTTTCTTTTTAATCTTAACTAGGAATATACTCTTTTAGACTCTAAAAGATTCATTGTTAAACACTGGGACAAGGTGTTAAAGGATTTGTTAAATGTCTTTACTGACCCATCTTTTAAGGTGGAAGAGAGAGTACCATTTGTGAGTCATCTAACCTGAAGGTTTGAGTGAGCTCTTGAAATTGCTTCCACCATTATCATTCCCGAATTCTCTATTTTGTGTTGAATTGTTGTACTTTAGTTTTTGCCAGAGCTAGACTTTAATTATTATCGCATCTGATTAATTGGAAGAGAATAATATTCTTTTCCAGCTCTGAAAATCCAATTCCATTATATTCTTTTGTTCTCTATTTACTCTTAAAATAGGAATTGGAAGGCAGAGGGGAGTATGACCGTAGCAAGTAAATGGCTCTTAGCTGTTGTACTATTGGTAGAGTGAACTTGGGATTCGATATTGCCTGAGCGATCAGGCTAGCTCCCTGGGGGCATTTGAGAGCTGCTAGCTGTGCACATAAACACATTTTGTTGTATTTTATTTGTGCAATTTACTGAACAGATATTTATTGAACCTACCAAGTGCCAAGCATTATGTTGTATATTAAAGATCAAAGGTGGGTCAACAGGGACTATACTCTCAGCGTTTACATTCTAGTGAGAAGTCATGCAAACAATTACAATTGAAGGTGATAATGACCGTAATGAAGTTAATGGGAACCAACCCAGTGTACTTGTAATTCTGCCTGGGATTGTCAGAGAAGGCTGCAGTGAAGAGGGAAGTATAGAGCTGGAAAGTGAGAATGTGGGAAGGAGGACAGGCGAAAGGGAGATGTTTTCCAGGCTGAGTCGCTTCCCAGAGGAGTGTAAGTAATGCACTCGGTGTGCGTGAATTACCTATCCTTCGGATCTTAATTCAGATCTAATTTCGTAGGGGATGGGAGCCTCCAAAAATTTTGGAGCTCCAAATGACACACTCAGATTTGGTGCCTTAGAAAGGCCACTCTACCAGAAGTATAAAGGCCAAATGGTGGGGAGACCAGGAGACCGAATCAGCAAGATGAGTAAGGAGACTGCAGCGCTAGGCTCGGCGGGTCCTGAAGACTGTCTGCAGTTAGCCTTTTCAGCGCAGGTGGAGAAGGAGGGCTGCACTGCGGGTCTAGGTAGGCAGGAGAATCAGACTTCTCAGGTGTACGGCAGGTTATGAAAGACAGGGGAGAGGTCTAGGATGGCTCCCATATTTGGGGTTTGACAGCTAGGTCGATGGGACTGCCCTCCAATGTAAGGGAAGAAAGAGAAAACATTTTGGTGACAAGGGGATGAGTTTGATTTTAGACGTATTAAAACACCTGTGGCCCGGTCAAGTGACACTCCCAGAGGGAGGTGTGGGGCTTAGATGACCTATCCAAGAGAGATTCGGGAGGGATGCAGTGGCATTAGGTTCAGTGTTAAAGCTGTGGCTATGAATGAAGTAAGAGAGGGGTTACCTGGACGGCTGGGGCTTCAGAGTGGTTTTGCAACTAGTTATCTAAGATAACTATTGCGGAGGAAGGAAGGAGATCTGAAACCAAGGGGCTAAAATAGAAGGTGGTGGAAATTAGTTAAGCAAATATGACAGATTTGTTTATTGTTTTTTCTTGGTCTATGGGATCTGGACAGCATGACATAAAAATGCCCCTTTACTATGCAAGTTTGCTTCTTTTACAGAGCAACTTGTTCTGGTAAAAACAGGGACTATGAGAGCTGAAGAAACGGAGTATATTCATTTCCCTTTATGGAATTTAAGTTCTCTGTTTCTTTTCGGTCACCCATAAAAATCCTTTTCTATTTTATCTAACTTGAAAACATTTTCTATAAAATACCTAGAGCACTCACTGTAGCTAACGGAAAGAACAACATTTTGTCAGTTTATTCACTGTGGTTCTACTTGGTCTTCTACTGACGAGGGTATTCGGGTGAATATTTTGTCTTGCTTCTGGCTATGTGTTAAGGGAACTGCATTTGATCATCATAAATTTTATATTTCATACCAGGGAGCCATAGCTGCCAAAAATGTTTTCCTTGCTAACAGCTCTGATCAAAGCAAAAGCTTTTAAGAAGTCAGTCTTAGCGTAGTCAGGTTGAGGACAAAGGCAGTTGACAGTTTTGATACTTGTTCTCCAGCTATGTGCTCAGTATGTGAGTGTGCCATACATTTACCCATAGCTGATTGTTTTTGCTTTTCTGTTTGTTTTTTACTAGCATGGCACTGTTTTTCAATTATTTACTTCTTAGGGCTTTTTCCCCTTTCTGCAATACAAAATGATGTATTGACCCTTTCAATAACTTCACTAATTTTAACTGACCACTGGCAGCACTCGTGGTTTGCCTGTCATGAGTCCATTTTCTTCCCCTCCTTCTGAGCCCCGCCTTCCCCGTGAGGTGGTGAACTTCAGGGCTATGGGCCTGGCTTTGGGCCTGCTGCTGATTGGTTCTATTCTTCTTGCCAGTGATTAGTTTAGGAAGTGGCATGTGACCCAATTCTGATATTTGAGGGGAGCTCAGAAAATAGTGTTTTGGCTGAGACTTAGAGATTCATGGGGAAGAGAACATCATCTTTTAGTTGGAAATTGTTGGGTATCCATGTGATGCCAGGACTTAGCAGCCATCTTAACCTTGGGGACACTATGTGACTACAAACATAGACACTGTGTATGGGAGACTAGAAAGGTGGATCTTGATCTTGTTAAGCCACTGAATTAACCAACCCTAAAGCCATTCTATCTCTGATTATAGGAGATAATGAATTTGTTTCTTAACAATTTGAATTAAGAGTTTTTTGTTATTTGCAGCTGAGTGCATCCCACTGGATACACATTTTGGATATGAAATAAGAAACAGATTGACAGAAAATAGTCATAGTGATGTGATGTTGGGGTTTGGGAGTGAACAGTCAGGAAAGAATTCTTGAGACATGGTTTTATTAAAGCACAGGATTTATAAAAAGGTGGTTTTATTAAAGCATGGGGATAGGACCTGTGGGCAGAAAGAGCTGCACTAGGATTATGAGGAGCTGTTGATTATATACTTTGATGTGGGGAGGGGCAGAGATAAAGGAAGTTTCCAAAACGATTTTCCTATGTTAAAGAGGACTTATAGGATCCTGGAGGTCTGGCTAATGCCAAGCTAAGGTTGCTAAAAAGCATTAACATTAAGGAAGTTGTGAGTTCCTTGAGGACTGTCCCTCTGCCTATCTCAACTACTTGTCAATGGATGGCTGCAAAGGTGTAAGGACATTTAATTTTATCTACATTTCTTTTGCTTTTGTTTTCCACATCATCAGTATTTTGGCTTTATGGGTATTTAAATTTTTTTTTTTAGTTTGTCTATTTTTTTGTTGATTGATTGATTGATTGATTGATTGATTGATTTTAGTAATCTCTACACCCAACATGGGGCTTAAACTCATCACCCTGAGATGGAAAGTCACTTGCTCTTTGGACTGAGCCAGTCTGGCAACCCAGTTTTATGGGTATTTAAACAAGTTATCAAATGTTGTTGAAAGTGTCCATAAACAGAATGAATACTGACATAGTGTATCAGATGAACGTTATCCTGAGCCACGGTATACCGGTCAGGAGGGATACTGAGACTTGCCAAAACCAATTATGATTTCACTGCCTTTCATCTAGTATTAAGTGAATTTTCTTTTTATTATTTTGGGGATTTACTTTCATTCTTCCTCATCCCTTTCACTGTTATAAGAGAAAAAAAATTTAATAATAGTGCATTGAGTTATTAAAGCACCTTTTATTTGAGGTCTTCCAGTCCTTTATATAGCAGGAAATGTGACTGTTGTCTCTCCCAAGGTCAAACAGTGGAGCACTTTTAGAGCTAAATACAGACTGAGGCTATTCCAGATACAGAATAATTAGGAACTGTGAAAACGCCCAGTAAATTAGAAACTATACAACCAAATTTTTGTTGTTTACGTTGTTAAATTGCAAATAGAATCTACTCATTGGGTCCTATTGGCTTTTCTGAAATACATTTTTTTCCTGCTGTGAAGGATGTTGCTTTCTCTCCGAAAGTCTCAGGGCATTAAAGGATTAAAAGCAGTTGAATAAGAAGGCAGCCATGTCAGATAATACAAACACTGGGCCAGCAGATTAAGTATATTCTTTGCTTTTCCTTTTTTTTTTTTTAAATAGGTTTTAACATCCAATCATTTAACTTGTCCTTGAGTTAAGTAACTCCTGTCGGTTTTTGTGATTTCATAGTTAATGCCTGAGAAGAAGGACAGAATGTAAAAGCGGGACTGAACAGCAGCTAACTAGAATAGATGACTGTTGCTGGCCTTTGTTCTCCTGTTACTTCATTGCCTTAATAAAACTGTCCAATGGGATTTACCATGAGGCGAATGCCCCTCCCGCTGCCGCAGGCACATGCCTACAGATTTCTGCCTCCTCCTCGGTTTGGCCCTGGCTTGCTCTCTCACCTACTTTGGTTGTACTCCTTGTCTCGAAAGTTAACCCCACCTCAAGAGCCACTGCGATTATTGTATTCGCACATACTGTTTAATAAATAGTGGCTAGAAGCAAATTGAATCGATAAAATGGTATAATAGAAGTTGGAGGTGTCCAAGCAGATAACGTAACCTGTCAGCCCATCCTCCAGGCTCTTACCTCAAGAGCTCTGCTGCTGTCTGTTCTCCGAGCAGGAAAATAAATTCTCCTCCCTAATTTATTTCTTACCAATTAAGGGAAGGGCCGCAGCTACATACATTGTTGAAAGTTGGGCCATGCACCTAGAAAAGAACTGATTGAGGGCGCCCGGGTGGTGCAGTCGGTTAAGCATCTAGCTTTTGGTTTCGGCTCAGGTCATGATCTCAGGGTCATGAGATCAAGCCCCGCGTCAGGCTTCGTGCTCAATGGGGAGTCTGCTTGAGGTTCTCTTTTCTTGTGCCCCTCCTGCTTGTGCTCTCCCCTGCAAACAAGTAAATAAATCTTAAAAAAAAAAAAAAGGAAAGATCTTAATAATAAGCATGGAAAAAGCGTTTGAAAATTGGCACTAGGTAGACACGCATCAGCAAAGATTTGGGAGTGACTATTACGGATTGGTAAAGAAGGACTTCATTTGTAACTCTAGTTAAATCAGCTTGTTTCCTCCCCTTTCCTAAATGCACACACACTGTATATGGTACATTATGTTTTTCTTCTTGTTTTTTAAAAAACACATTTTCCCTTCAATTACATACTGAAATTCTGTAGCATATGGCAGTTTCAAATGCAGATACCTCTAACTTTCAGTTTTAGAGAAAAACAAAACACTAGAAAGAGAAATGAAAAGTCTTTGTTGAAAATATGACTAATGTAGGAATAAAGAAAAAAATATTCTTGGTTCCCAAGTTTCACAGTTAGATCAAGATTCTTTTACCTGGTAATTAAAAATAGGCCTTTAGCAGTGAGATTTACAGATAATCCTTGAAGTTTTTCAGTTATAACTTTTTCAGCCTCTTTTTCTTACAGACATTCATAAGAACAGCTTTCAAAGATCAATATTTAATCATGTAGCTTCAGAACTTTGCCCTTTGGTTACAAAATGGCTGCAAAGATGTAGCAGGAGGTAAAGAGGAGAGGAGCATCTATTGGGTCTGGGTGATATATGCGTTGTGGCTTGATTATCGAGAATTGATATTTGGTTTTACAGGAACATAGAGAAACACGATACAATATTGAATGTGTGCATCTAACGTTCTCAAAGCCCAGACTGATTGTCTTTTGGCACCCCAATATCAACATAAAAAATTGGGATATATTCCAAAACAACCCAATTTTTATGAGTTTTGTTTTCATGAATTGTCAAGCATTTCTTGAACTCACATACATTTTCACTGAAACTGTGACATTTCTTGGCATAACAGTTTCCATAAGCATGCCACCTGCTGTGTAATGAAATCTCCCCGAAGTGTGTCTCTTGTGCTTAAAGGCGTGTCTCCTAAGGGCTTGGTTCCAGGATTTAGAGGGATAAAGGATTTTTTCCCTCTCTTTACACTTCATGATTTAATGTCCTCTTTCTCTCTACTCTTTTTAATAAAGGAACATTTACTTTTTTCTTTTCTTTCTCACGTGTTTCTGTAAGTTGTCAAACGCAGATTTCCTTTAATTAATGAATTATAGGTCTCAGAAGAAGTGGCGATTTGGACAGTTGTATAGATTCAGAATCTTACAGTGAGATTTGTTCTTTACCTTGAGTCAGACTTTTATATAGCGAGGTTGCTCAGAAATCCAAGTATATGTGTTTTCAAACTGAAAATAATGCCACCCAGTGATATAGAGAAGAGACTTTTGGTCATAGTTAAGAATTCTCTTTTCCTCTTAGAGACAATATTGTCAGAGCTGATCAAAGCACATGGAGAAGAGGCAGCAGCCACCCCCTCATACTGTTTATTTCCTTCCCACCATTTTAACTATTATAACAAGAATCCAAGCAACTGTAGCAGACAGGTATCCGTCCTAAGCATGATTTGTTCGTAGCTAAGCCTGTGAGAAAAGAAAATATGAAAAGGTTATAGCTTTAAAGTTACAAACATGATATCATATCAGGTTTTCTCATTCAGTTTAACTTCTTTTTAAAATCTTCTCCTGGTTATGGCAGATCTCTCTATATGACTGAAAGGGGTCTGTTAATCCTCTAACAAAATCCCATTAATATTCTCAGGGATTCCTCATGACTGGTATGAGTTGCTATTTTTCCTGGAAGGTGAATGCTTTCAGGGGCCATTCTGGTATTTCTGTGCTCCAGATAGAGTCCTCCCCATGGCGTGGCAGGCCGCAGAGCTAGGCTCCAGCTCCTCTAAGGGATCTGCCTTCATAGGATTATATTACTATGAATAAAGGAATTTGGTGACAAAACCCAAGAAACAAAGACATTTAAACATATTACCATTGAGCTTGGTTAAATAGCTATTTTTCTGCGCATTATTCTGACATTGTAGTAAGCTGTCTCATAAGGTATATACCTGATACTGCATACAAATTGTGTGTAATAGTACAGAACTCAGGGATGAGCTGCTCAGGGTTTGTGCAGCCAGACAAATTGAGTTCAAATCCCATTATCGTCCCATATTCTCTGAGAGGTTTTGGCATAGGTTTTTTTTTTTTTTTTTGGAGCCAACTTCTTCCATCTGTAAAAAGGGGATAGAAATACTACCTACCTCATAGAACTGTGGTGGGGATGAAATGAATGAGTAAATGTAAAGCACTTAGCAAGAGCCTGGCATATAGTAAGTGTCCAGTAAATCTTACATTTATTCTTGCTTGGCTTACTACTTGATTGTTTTTGTGAGATAGGGGAGGTGAGGAGGGGCTTGTATCTTGTACTATTCAAGTCAGTTACAGACTGTTATAGTCCCAAACAATTGGGTAAATGATGACTACTTTCTAGGTGCTTCTGTATGGTAGCTATTCAACTTTGAGAAAGGGGCATGTGATGGCTGGGAAAAAAAATCAGTTTTTTCACCAGTATTCCCAACCTATGTATGGTTTGTTTTTTGAACTAACAAAAATGCAGACATATGAATGCCTCTGTTATTTTGAGTTGAAAATGGAAACTCTTATGAAATCTATAGAAGGGAAATTACATTTATTTGTATATTTAATGAATCATCATTATTGAAAGAAACACAAAAATATGCAGTGTGAAGACCATTCCTGGAAATCCTGGGCTGAGAGTAGCCGTGACCTACAGTATGAAACTATAGCCTTCCAGAACAGAGAGAAACCTTAGTGATAGGAAACCAGACTCCATCTTCTCCTTGAGGTTAATTGATATGCCAATTATTTACACAATTAAAAGCCAGTTTAAAAATTCCTACCTTGAATTTTCAATTGTTTTTCTAATCTTGTATTATGGTTGATTCACTCTTAATGCTTACGAAAAGAAACATCTCTGACTTTATATATCTGACATACATATTTCCCCCTCAGACTGCAGGATATCCTGAGGTAGATACTGTTACTTGTATTTTTATTCTTAATTTCATGTTGTCAGAAGTAGTGCCAATGGGAATTAATTAATAAAGTGAAGTTGGTGTAGGGTTTATCACAGACTATCACCCCCTGAGTGAGTTAGGGGCCCTTCGGCTTGGAGTCCACATGTATAAGCAGTAACTCAATATGGCAGCTAGCAGGGCAGAAGATTGGAACAGGAAGAGGAGAGATTACTGGCTGGTGCTAAAAAGACGGAGGTGCAAATAGCTGTGGTACTCAGTCTGTTCACTACCTCTTTCTTTCTTCCCAAACACTATCTACTTTGCAACAAGAAGTTAAAAATTTTATAATGAACTTAACCTGATTTTCAGGTCTTACAGAGAAAGATAATCCAAACTCTGACAAAGAGGTCGATATTTCAGAACGGCTAATACCTGGCAGATCTGGGATTCCAACCTCTGGCTTTCTACTTCTAAAGGTTTTATGGCGACACCAACGTTGGTGATTAGGGAATGCCAGGAATTACTCATTTTTTTTCAATGAACAGTGTTTACTACAAATATTTCTTTCATGTATGAAGTAATGTTTAACATAAAAAAATAGACAGCTTTTCTTTTTCCAGACTGCATTTTCTTCTTGTTCAGAGGGGTATGAAAGCAGGCATCCTGCATCCAAAACCATGGCAAGTTTTCATGATCCTGGTAAATGGGTGCGTGTGCCTTGCTAGGAGGTAGAGGAGGACAGCAGGAATTCGGGTGGTATTTCTGGCACTAAGAGCAGTCTTTCATTCCTGTAGGGTCATAGAGTAAGGCTGTTCCCTATTTAAGGGAACAGATTCGGAGCTGTTACTTGAAGTCAGTTATCTCCTGTCATGATGTTCAAATACTGTGTTTTAAATTTAGTCGTTGTGCTGTCCCTGAATTTGCTTACCCACCTCGTGGATTCATTCTGAAGGGTGCTTTCATCTCTGATCTTTTTCTCAGTGGTGCTTCTAGATGTGGGGAATTTTCTGGGCTAATGACATATTTGATGCTCTGATTTCAAAATTCATACTATTGATTTCATGCTTTAATAGAAGAACACAGCAGTGTTTCAGAAAGCAGACATTTAACTTTAAAAGCTACACTGTAGAGTGCTGACAACAGCATTGTCTTTGCCCCCACTTTTCCCCTGTCATTCCTACAGTTGGTGCAGTGTGTGGGTCATTAGTGGTACTTCATTCAAGTTGTGTTTTCAGTGTTCTGCCACGTCCGGTTCCTTATTTATAAAACAAAGAAACCAAAATCTCCTGGGGAGAGAAGATAGCTCTTCCTCTTTAAATAGCAGGCAGAAAACGTAGGGATTTTTTTTTTTCTTTGAATTTCTCTGTGTAATTCCCCTATTTTGTCTGCGGGAGAGAGGACCACTCATTGTGGTTTGTTCTTGATTATCTTTCTTAAAGACACACGCGGTTCTCCAGGCCGTGCTCGTGGCCCGGAGCGGAGGCCGGGAGCTCTCAGTCTAGTGTGAGAATTGGGCAAGCGGCTGGCTACTTCTGCCGCTGAACGCCGGTCCCAGAGCGGTTGCCTCTGGCTGGAGGACTGGGAGGTGGAGCCTTCTCGCTCACCGCGGCCAGTTCCCTTCTCCCTTCCCTCTGCCGGCTGTGCATTGGCTTTCTGCGCTCCGGGTGCTACCGCTGAGAGTGGAACAGGCAGGGTGTGCTCGCAGACCGCCGTATAAGCTGCAGTTTCTATTTGGGGCGCCCGGGGAGCAGAGCAGCAGCCGGGAACGACCGCACCAGTGCCATGGGCCAGCTCTGCTGCTTTCCTTTCTCAAGAGAGGAGGAAAAAATCAGTAAGTGGGATTGTACTACTGTGGAGGGTCCTAAGTGCTCGACTATTTTGTGTGGTTGTCTTCCAGGGGGGAGTTTTGGGTTTTTTTCTTAGAGGAAAGATAACAGAAGAATGAGCTGTGATTTTTTTCCCTGTGTGTTTCTTAAAAGGATGGGTAGGTATGTGGTTAATAATTAACTGGGGAAAGTACAGGGACTCAGTAAATAGGCTCTGTTAAAAAGACAAAATCCTGAAAACTTATTTTTGATTTTCGTCTGTTGCTGATCCCACAGCTCATTCTTATTACACTGTCTAGAGTCAGAGTTTAGTTTCGACTTTCTTTAAATCACAGCATGCAATCTGATATGTTGTATAAGCCAGACTTCATTTTTCTTCTCTGAAATTGGGATATTTTCAGAGCAGTGCTCGATAATAACATACAGAGAAGTAAAGCTGGCTCTAAAATGACGTATATTACACATTTGCAGGTATTTTCACGTGTCCTCTGCTTTGTTCTCCGTGGAGGGGATTCAGGTGTAACTGTAAGACAGCTCTCCAAACAAGTGATGCTGTTTGGCTTCCCAGCAAAAGCCTCATGCATATTTTTAAACCGATGCCAGGCAGATTCAACATCTGCTTATGGCTTAGAAAACAGAACTTAAACTGATGACACTTGCATTAAATTTTTTTCCTCACTGGATTATGTGTATTCACTTACATTTTGGCTTGGTTAAATACAGCACTAGCATTTTAATTAGTGTGCTGAATAGAATTTGCCTTACACTAGTTGCCCCCAAATACTGAATGTTTAGTTCTTTTTCCATAAAATGTTTATAGTCACACTTACTAGATTTGCAGCCATATTTCTGTCACATCAGGGCTTTATTTAAATACATTTAAATAGGTCTATAGGCTCTCATGATACCTGGTTCAGATAGTGAAAGGTCCATATCTGGCTTCTATTTTCTGCTGCTGGTTCTGTAGAAGACTAGCCAGGGGCAGGTTCTAAGAAAAAGGATGCATATCCTATGCCTGTTCACTTGGGAAATAAGCCAGTTTTTATAAGAAATCTCCTGGGAGTGCTTTGGAATAGATGTTGGGAGACTTAGTGGCATTTGATTATTAACAAGAGCCAATAACTGCTCTCAGTTTTACTTGTGAAAATGATAGTGTACAATACATGATGACCCTGAGCTTAAAACCTGAGGTGAGTTACAGCAGAATTATTCTTTTTTTTTTTTTTTTTTTTTTTTTTTAAACTATGAGCATCTGCATTAGTTTGACAGCCTGAAACTTTCCAGGTATTTGTTAGGATCATTTATTTGTAGTTCCCGGGGGTTTTGGTTGATGGAGTCATTGCTTGAACAACATCTGTATCTGAAGGACCGTGGTATGGACGGATGTAGGGATAGTAATTCTCCCCTTCCCCCTCTTTACCCTTTACCACTTCCTGTTCCACTGCTCCGGATTTTCCCCTGGAACCCTGGCTTTCCTTCTATTCTGCTTCTCTCCTTCCCCGCATGTAAGCAGTCTTGGTGCTAACAGAAGTCAAGGTGCACCTCACTGAGGAATTTGCTCTGCTCTGTCTTTATCTGGGACTGTGGGGTGCAAAGTCTCGTGTTTTATGCACAGTGCTTCTTCATATTCGTTGACAGGGAGTGGTATAGACTGCCTTTTGGAGTTACTTCCTCAAGTTCCAAAATTTTAAAAAGACTTGAAAGCATTACACTATGTCTGAAGTGAAGTTTTAGTTCAAATGATGGTTGGAATCAGTGCATTTGCTCCCCTTTCTTCTCATCCACCCCACTGGTGGCTGACCTTCCCCTGTCCCCTCACCACTCTTGCATTTGTCTTTGATTTTGACATTGCTTCCCTGTTTTTCTCCTCATGATCTGCTCCATCACTCATTCCATCAGCTGTCTTCTGATGCTGTGTTTAATTTCTCTGCTACCGGAGGGTCTAAAGAGGAGCTTCTCTGCCAGGCACTGCTTACGCTGCCGGTAATACATGTCTAACTTACAAAGGGGACTTGAGAAAAAAGCGCCAGTGAATTCATTAGCCATGCTTCAAGAAACAAGTAAATTAGCGCCAACTGTAGATAGCCGATCCATAAGTTGTGTTGATAACAGGTGAAAGAATCCATAGTAGGCATTTGGGAGGGCCCAGCAGTCTTCTATCCTGCTGCTGGATTGTACAGTAACCTCCTGGGTCTTATTCATCATGTGTCCCCACCTAGCAGGCTTATAAGCCTGCTCTGAGCCACATGCTCAGTTGGGACCGACTAGAGACAGAGTACAAACATGCAAATGCCTACACCTCTCAATACTGCTGTAAAGGGTGATGGTCTGGAATATACCTCCCCAGGGCAGCTCAAATTTTGGAGAACTAAGCGAGGTTTTGGTGAAAGTTTAAATTTGTGGATGTCATTCTCAAAACACAGGTGAGTTGGAAAGCCCGTCCTCTACCGTCCTGCAGAGGTACAGACAGGATATACCCAGCTGGCCAAGTGGTAAGAGTCAAGTGACCCCTTCTCCCCTCCCACTGCTGCTTTAGCCTGCTTTGACCCTTGGTGGTGGTGGTAGGTGGAAAGTATTTCCATTTAATTCTTTTGTTAGTGTTATGATTTTCACCTATTGATAGCAAACAAAATGATTGTTTAATCAACTAGTTGTGCAAGGGGCCTAAGTTTGTGTGAAAAATTAACTGCATGTGTAGCCAGAAGTCTTGGTAATGGGGTCAATCATCAAATACAGTAGAACCCATCACGGTTTAGTTTTCAGTTAATGCAGCACAAAGCAACTCCACCCTTTTTGCTTAAATGCCAGCAGTAAGCATTTTCTTAAACTGCGTGCTTTTGGGCCACAGTAAGTAGAATATACTGATAATAGATACATGTTTCTTGCAAGATTAATAAGGGCATTTATTGCAAGTTCAAGCTCTTGCTGTTGCTACACAGGAACATACTTAACATGAAACATTAGATATTGTACGATTAACAGATGTTGTAGATACTCTCAATCTAGTATTTTTTTGCTGAATCCTTACATAGCACTTGTTTTCTTTGCATTACCTAATTTCTCATAGTGAGCTTCCTGGAGGGAATGTCCACGAACAGGAATATTACTGCATAGACTTACTGACTGCTGTACTTTATCAATCTCATGAAGTAGACCTCAAAAGAAAACTTAATTACGAAAGGTAGACACTTCTGTAACGAATTAGAAAACATTCCACTGGCTCTTCTGTTGAAAATTTTCCCATTTTGAAGTACATTGCTTTTATGTAGAATGAAATAGATGAACGTCCAAAGATGAACTATCCTGCCTCATCATCTACTCAGGTTACTGTCACCAGAGGTTTTCAAGCATAGGATGAGAAGCCATTCCTAGGGATGTGTAAGGGCGAACGGAACAGCCAATGAATGGATACACTGGCAGCTTGGTTACGTTCCAGCCCTGATATTCGGTGATGCTGAAAATAAAATAGTATGTATTTCAACAAGACACATAGTTTAATTTTACAAGTATGTGTCTTTTTATTGGAGTATAATTGACATACAAATTAATTTCATGTGTACAATGTAGTGATTTGACATGTGTATACTTTGGGAACTGGTAACTAAGTAAGTCTAGTTACCATTTGTCCCCAGGCAAAGTTAATACAATATTATTGAATGGATTCCCCCATGCTATAGATTCTATTTCCTTGACTTATTATTTTATAGGTGAAATTTGGTACCTCTTGACCCTTCACCCATTTTACTTCCCATCGCCTCCTCTCTGGCAACCACCAGTCTATTCTCTGTATCTGAGTCTGGGTTTTGTTTGGTTGGTTGGTTTTAGCTTCCACATGTAAGTGAAATCATGTGGTATTTATCTTTCGCTGTCTGGCTTATTTCACATGGCATAATACCCACAAGGCTTGTCTATCGTGTTACAGATGATAATATTTCATTCATTTTTGTGGCTGAGTAGTATTCTGTGTGTGTGTACGCGCGCGCACGTGCGTGCATTCCACATCTTCTTTATCCATTCATCTATCAACAGACACTTAGGTTGTTTCCAAATCTTGGCTATTATAAATAATGCTGCAGTGAACATAAGCATGCATGTATTATATCAAATTAGTGTTTTTGTTTATTTTGATAGATACCCAGAAGTGGAATTGCTGGGTCAAATGGTAATTCTATTTTTAATTTTTTGAGGAGACTTCATACTGTTTTCCATAGTGGCTACACCAACTTACATTCCCACCAACAGTACATGAGGGTTCCTTTTTCTCCATAACCTCACCAACAGTTGTTATTTCTTGTCTTTTTGATAATAGCCATTTTGGCAGGTGTGAGGTGATATCTCATTGTGGTTTTGATTTGCATCCCCCTGATGATTAGTGATGTTGAACATCTTTCAAGTGCTTATTGGCCATTTGTATGTCTTCTTTGGAAAAATATCTATTCAGATTCTGTGTCCAATTTTAAATCAGATTTTGTTGTTGTTGGTATTGAGTTGTATGAGTTCTTTATATATTTTGGATATTAACCCCTATGGTATATATGATTGGTAGATACCTTTTCCCATTCCGTAGATTGTCTTTTAATTTTGTTGATGGTTTCCTTAACTGTGCAGAAGCATTTGTTTTCTTTTCTTTTTTCTTTTCTTTTCTTTTCTTTTCTTTTTTCTTTAGAGGCTTTTTAAGTTTGGTATAGTCCCATTTGTTTATTTTTGTTTTTGTTGTCCTTGCCTTTGGAGTCAGATCCAAAACCACATCACTAACTTTATTGTCAAAGAGCTTATCACCTATGTTTTCTTCTAGGAGTCTTATGGTTTTAGGTCTCACATCCAAGTCTAATCCATTTTTGAGTTAATTTTTGCATATGATATGAGATAGTGGTTCAGTTCCTTTCTTTTGCATGTGGCTATCCATTTTCTCAGTACCATTTATTGATGATACTATCCTTTCTGCATTGTGTGCTCTTGCCTTCTTTGTCATAAATTAATTGGCCATGTATGCATAGGTTCTGTTCTATTAATCTGTATATCTGCTTTTATGGCAATATCATACTGTTTTGATTACTATAGCTTTATAGTATAGTTTGAAACTAGGGAGTGTGTTACCTCTAACTTTGTTCTTTTTTCCCAAGATTGCTTTGGCTATTTGGGGTCTTTTGTGGTCCCATACAGTTATTAGAATTAGAATGATTTGTTCTAGTTTGTGAAAAATGCCGTTGGAATTTTGACAAGGATTGCACTGAATCCATAAATTGCTTTGGATAGTATGGACATTTTAATGATAATAATTCTTCCAATCCATGGGTGTGGAATATCTTTACATTTATTTGTGTCATTTTCAGTTTTTTTCATCAACATCTTGTAGTTTTCACTGTACAGGTCTTTCAACTTCTTGGTTAAGTTTATTTTTAGGGTTTTTTTTTTCATGGAATTTTAAATGAGATTTTTTTTTTTTATTTCTCTTTCTGATAGTTTTTTATTAGTGTATAGAAATTGGGGCGCCTGGGTGGCACAGCAGTTAAGCGTCTGCCTTCGGCTCAGGGCGTGATCCCGGCGTTGTGGGATCGAGCCCCACGTCAGGCTCCTCTGCTATGAGCCTGCTTCTTCCTCTCCCACTCCCCCTGCTTGTGTTCCCTCTCTCGCTGGCTGTCTCTATCTCTGTCAAATAAATAAATAAAATCTTTAAAAAAAAAAAAAAAAAAATGGAACAGATTTTTGTATTTTAACTTTGTATACTATAACTTTATTGAATTTGTTTATTAGTTTTAACAGTTTTGGGTAGCTTTTTTGGGTTCTCTGTATATAATATTGTGCCATCTGTTAAATAGTGACAGTTTTACTTCTTTCTCAGCATTTGGATACCATTTATTTCTTCTTTATGTCTTTTCTGATTCTGTGGCTAGGACTTCCCAATACTATGTTAATGAAAGTGGGGAGAGTTGGCATCCTAGTTTTGTTTCTGGTCTTAAAAGCTGTGGGTTTGTCATATATAGCCTTTATTATGTTGAGGTATATTTCCCTTATACCCATTTTCTTGAGTTTTTATCATAAATGGATGTTGAATTTTGTCAGATGCTTTTTCTGCATCTGTTGAGATGATCGTATGATTTTTATCTTTTATTTCATTAATGTCACATTATTTGATGTTGAACCATCCTTGCATCCCTGAAATAAATCTCACTTAATGTTGATATATGATCCTTTTAATAGATTGTTGGATTCAGTTTGCTAAAACTCTGTTGTGGATTTTTGCATCTATGTTCATCAGGGATATTGGCCTATAATGTTCTGTTATTATAGTGTCCTTGTCTAGTTTTAGCTTCAGTGTAATGCTGGCCTTAAAATGAGTTTGCAAGCGTTCCTTGCTCCTCAATGTTTTAGAAGAATTTGAAAAGGATAGGTATTAAATCTTCTTTGAATGTTTGGTAGAGTTGGCCAGTGAAGTCATCCAGCCCTGGGCTTTTGTTTGTTGGGAGGTTATAAGTGTTTGTTTTAATAATCCATACATATTTTACTTTTATATATGAAATATTTCTCAATATAGTCTTTTTGTTTGACAGGAGTTACCAGGATAGTATTTCTTTCATAAATATGAACCAAATCTCAAGATAGTTTATTTCTAATGATTTGGATTTTGGTGATATAACATTAATATATAAATTGAGGTAAACAGTGTTAATTTCATGTCTGATGAATACTTACATTTTTGACCTTAATTACCATGGTGGATAATGTTCAGTTATACTCAGGGAAGTCTGTGTTTAGATTTTCTAATTCGCTGGAGGGCTTCCTAGAAACCCTATAGCCTTATCCTTTGCTCCTCTTGTTTGTACTTAGATGTACCCACGTTGAGGTTATCTTTCACGTGTGTGTTCTATCGCCTCACAGATTTCAAGCACTGCACATGCAGGACCCGTGTTCTCTACCTCTCTTCCTAGCTTCAGAGGCTAACATAGTGTGTTACCCAGAGGAGGCATGTTCTAAATGTTTGCTAGTGAAGAGAGTGAGACACATTTCCTGCTACAAGTCCGAGAGAGCAGGAGTATACGCCAGTCTGTCAGAGGACAGAACTTGGAACGACTCTGGTTAATACCATAACCTGTAAAGAACTCTGATTACTGAATGTACCAGAGAAGCATTTTAATATGTTCTCACTTAGATGCTACAGCCTGTGTCCCAGGAAATGTATGATAGGGAACCTCCCGTCAGCAGACAACAGTGTTCATCCTCCATCCTCACCTGTAGAAATGCTTCTGGACATAGGGACACGGCGGAACTCCAGGGATGCTACTGCTCGTTGAAAACGTATGGCCCACCCCTTGACGTGAAGTTTTTACTATAGAAAGAGCGCAGGACTGGGTGTAAGGAGAAGTGGGCGAGAACCTCAGCTCTGTTACCAACAGCCCGACACTGGGGAAGTTACTAACCTCTGTGGGCCTCGCTTCCTCATATTTAAGAAGTAGGGGTTGAATTACCATGATCTTGAAAGTTTACTCAGCTTCTCCCCATTTGTCCCTTAGAACTAATAGTCTAGGAAGTAAATATGATAGATAGAATGCAGTTCTTTCTTCTTCCCGCTCTTCCTCCCTCCTCCTCCTCCTCCTCCTCCTCCTCTTCTTTTTAACTTCTTGAATGCTTCCTGTGTGTCAGGTACTGTGCCAGGTAGAATCATTTGGAAAACTGCTTGTGAAGAGAAACTATTAGAAAATAAATTCTTCCTCACTGTCCCATTTAAGAGGGGAAGTGGCTGAAAGCCAGTAGTTTGGCGGAGTTCTCAGTTACAGTTGTCCAGAGGTGCTGGGGGCCCAAGAGCTGGCAGGAGGCTGGGACCCCAGGCAGTTCGTTACCTGCTGCCCCCTTTCTGAAGCAGTGAGGCACAGTGAAGCCAGCGGTGCTCTATGTAACCGGAGACTCCATTTTGTAAAAGAATCCTGTGGGTGATCTTATGGCAGCACCAGTAATGTTGTGTGATATGAAGCATTTAACCATAGTCACTAAAGATTAGATTTTTTCCTTCACTAAATAATGTATACCCAAGAGGTTTATGTTTCTAAAATTAAGCAGAGGACCATGAGTGCAAATTCTTATAGTAACTATTCCTGTTTTCACTCCCTGATTCCTTTTGTTAATTCATAGGTTGTATGTATTTGTTTTCATTGCTGCTGTTGTCAGACTGTTTACAGTTTTTCTAGATTGTATGATCAAATGCTGAGTAATTTTCATCAGGAGTACAAAGGTTGTAGAATTTTTCCCAGCCTCTAGTGCAGTCACTGGCTGCTGTGAGCTCTACCCAGATGCCCTGTCGAGCAGTGTGATGTGACTGGTCCCTATGTCTTCTTTCCTGGGTGAGGGCCGTGTGAAAAAGGAGTGGAGAATCTGATGTACATAAAGGTTTTGGGCTAATAGGAGAAAGCTTCATGTATTACCCCTTCCTGGGGCATTTGCATTTTAACAAGCCTCATTATCCCAAGTGCTTGGGAAGTATTTGTAGTAAAATAATAAAATAAATTAAGCAGCAGTAATGACGTAGTCCAAATTAATCTCTAGTGCAGGAATTTCGGGCAACTAGTAAAACTCTTTCAGGGCATCTGATAAATCACTTTCTATAGATAATCGCCTTCTTTTTAATTAAGTTGGCCTTGCCTAATATGTAGGTCTTTGAACTTTCATCCACAAATTTCTGATACCCACAAGTAAGCTTGAAAGAGCCCTGAAACTCTCAGTGCTGAAAGCAAGGGGTTTTGGAGGCAGATAGACTCGGTTTACATTTTCGGTTCTAATATTTGCTGTGTAACTTCTCTAAGCCTCCGTAGCTTCATCTTAAATATCTACATATTGTGAGAATTAAATAAGCTAACCTGTGTAAATGCCTGACACTGTGGTTGGCATCTAAGAGACCCAGTAAAGATCATTCCTCCGTAACAAATGAGAGTATACCGTGTAGTTGTAGTCATTTGGAAGGCAGCTTGGCAGAACCATGGTTTTATTTCTTTCATGCCCAGAAGGAGAAAAAAAGGACTTATAATTTCAGGCTTTGAATTGTTGAGTAGACTTATTGGTGTGGCATGTTTTCCTTTGGGACACTCCCTCGCCTTCTCGTTGGGGTCTGTCCGTCAAGATGCCTTACTTCCCTGCCCTAAGAGAGACGTGTGGTCCAAGCGGGGTTACTGAGAGTCTTCCCTAAGACTTGATAGAGGGGCTGTCTTCCTTTTGGGTTGTGAGTGGAAAGGATGTAAACATATGATTGCTAGTTGGTAGGGAGTCAGTGGGAGTCTTCCTGAGAATGAAATCAGCACAGAAGAAAGGAGGCCAGAGAAGGAGAGAGAGTCAGTCCTCATGATAATATTTGAGCCTCTGAGTTCAGCCATAATGAAGATCTTCTTCATTAAAGCATGAAGCATTAAATCCTCCTCTTTCTTTGCTTAAACTTGCTTGAGTTAAATTTCTGTCACTTGTAACCAAAAGGCTTCAGATACTATTATAGAGGACATTCCGTATCTGTAAGAATAGACCCATTCTGGAACAAATATTTACAAACCTGGTGAAGAAGTAAAAACTAAAAAAAAAAAAAAGCAGAAGTAAAAACTCTTCTGAACTCCCTTGTTCCATTTCAATGGCAGTGAAATTTAGCTTTGAGAGCTGTTACGAAGAGTAATCCCATCCACTTGAGCTAATATTGTTGAGTACCATACATTTGGAAAGCTCTGAGCCAGGTGTTATGGAATGTGCAGCGATGAGACACAGTCCCCGTTGTTGGAGGATTTCTTTTTAATTTGCATCACTTTTTAAAAAGAGGTTTGTTGAATCCCAATATTTTTTTATGCCCTGAATGGAAAAAGCCAAGATAAAAGGTCTTGGTGTTCTCAGTCAAATAAGCAAGGTCACACCCCTTCCATACCAGGGAAGTTATGTGGCTGTGTCCGCCAAGTCCAGGAAGAATGAGTAAATTACCACTAAGACTGGAGGTTTCCTCAAACCCCCATCACAGGCAGTGGTTACCAGTTGACGCAGGCAAACACCGTTTCTACAACAAACATTTTGGAAAATAAAGTTTCTTATGACAAACATTTATAATGCCAAAGGTACAAGTTAACAGAACTTGGAACTGTTAAAATCAGCCTTTCCATTATATAGTCAAATTCTCTGCCCTTAGCAAGTAGTCATAGACACAAATTGAACTATAGGGTGAAAATTAAAAGAAGCAGCATAGTTTTAGCTTAAAATCTGTGGAAACAAGGATATAAAGGATATTTTCCTAAAGGCTGAGTCAAAGATATCTGAAGTTTATAATTTTCTGTTTTTACAAACTGCCCCCAGAACTTGTGAGTTTATTCAAGGACATTTGTGAGCCTAAGATACATATACAGAGAAATTGTAGTGCCTGAGAGAAAGTGATGTGAAAACAGGATGCTTGGAGTAGATGGAGAGAAGATTTCACATTCCTAAGAGAGATGGAGCTCACTCATTTGGTGATGCAGATGGGAGAGGGAAGAAGGAATCCGATGGAAAAGGGTGACCCACTTTTTTACATGTTCCTGCAGCCCCTCCCCACCACCTCTGCTTTGTCTTGTGGTTGGAATGTTGGTGTTGGCGTTTGCCATGTAAATTACTGCAAGTTTCAATCTGATGTCTTAAATCTGACTGTTAGAGCTAAAATAAAATTCACACTTTCTAAGCATTTAAAATATTCAGCTCAAGTTAGCTGGGAAGCTCAGCGTGTTCAGAGTTTTGATTGATGTTTATGGTAGCTAATAAAATGGCAAGCAGATGATCTGTTCATCTGAGACCTTCTCTCTGGATCTGTCGCAGTTGGATGTTATTTAACAGTCTGACAAGTGGGAGTGTGTCCTGAGGAGGGAGGCCACGATGGTGGGGAGCCTGGAAACCACATCATAAGAGAAAGGCTGAGGGACTATGGCTGCTGAGCGAGGAGGAAAGAAGACACATGAACTAGTTGTCTTGAAATATTTGGAAGACTCTTTAACATGGAAGGAAAAGAAGAATTATTATGGTTCCAGCGGGGCAGAATTAGGACAGTGGGTGTATGTTCTCACACATTTTCTTTTGACGATTTTAGATATATAAAACCTAGTAGTATTTTAATTATGTTTGCAATAACTCTAGGCTTTTTTTTGATATAACTATATGTATTAATAGGTGTGTATCTCTACACAAATACATATGGAAATATATAAACGTATGAAGAATTTAAAAATAAACAGTAGGAAGATTTTAGCTCTCATAAGTTGACCCTTGAACAACATGGGGGTTAGGAGTGTTGACCCCCTGCGCAAAGATCTGTATATAATTTTTGACTCCCAAAAAACTTAACTACTGATAGCCTATTGTTGACCAGAATCCTTATTGATAAGATAAAGTTGATTAACACATAGTTTGTATGTTATATGCATTATACACTGTATTCTTACAATAACGTAAGCTAAAGAAAAAGAAATGTTATTAAGAAAATCATAATATATTTACAGTCAATACATATATTTATGGAAAAAAATCTGCATATAAGTGGACTTGCACAGTTCACACCCATGTTGTTCAAGGGTCAACTTAGCAATAACTCTAGTTTTAAATAATGAAAATACTGAAATGGAGTCCTAAAACATGGGAAAATTATCATAGTCAAATTTTGCATTAATAATTTTAAAGATTTTTTAAAAGAGTTTTTTAAAGATTTAAAGGTTTACTTATTTTTTAAATATTTTTTAGATTTATTTTTAAAAGATTTTTTAAAAGATTTTTTAAAGATTTTTTTATTTATTCAAGATGTATTTATTTATTTGAGAGAGAGAGAGCACAAGTGGAAGGGGCAGAGGGAGACGGAGAGAGAATCTCAAGCAGACTGCGCTGAGCGTGGGGCCCCATGCAGGGGCTTATTTCCCAGCACTGAGATCACAACCTGAGCTGAAATCAAGAGTCAGACACTCAACCAACTGAACCATCCAGGCCCCCTGCATTAATAATTCTTAGTTTGAAGCCACCTTAACTGGAGAACCAAAATTTTTGTGAAAAAAATGTGTGCCTCTTTATTATTTTTTGTCTTATAATAACCATTAAATGACTATTTTCAACTAATTTCTTTAGGATCAACAAACTTGCTTTAAAATAGAAACGTAGGGGGTGCCTGGGTGGCTCAGTCAGATAAGCCTCGGACTCTTGGTTTTGGCTCAGGTCATGATCTCAGGGTCCTGAGATCGATCCCTGCATTGGCTCTGTGCTGAGTGTGGAGCCTGCTTGGCATTTTCTCCCCATCTCCCTCTGCCCCTCCCCCACCACTCCGTGTACTCTCTCACTCTCTCTCAAGTAAATAAATAAATAAGTAAATATTTAAAGTTGAAATGTAATATACAACTTTGGGTTTTTACGTAGGTATGTTTTTGTATTACCTGTACACATCATGAAATGTTGACTGTTGAATTCAATAGTAACAGTGGCAGTTGGTATCGATAAATCCTAGAGATAACCAAGCTAAGGTGCCTTGCCTATTGTCTTTATAAATGACATTTTTATGAAAATATTTTGTCCAAATTTAGATTCTAATTTTCTCTAATACAGGTGTAGGAAATTTAAGGTAACAGTTCATTGTGATGCTGTTGTGTACCAGTACTGTATACTGTACGCTCTACATTACTTAATCTTCTATGTTAAATTAGATTTAACAGATTTGTAGGTTTTATAGAACCTAAAAATGCATACATAAAACTATATGAAATTTAAATATTGAATTCAAAGGCATAATAAATTGTTTTATGGGGAAGCAAGTTCATGAAATATGCAGTTTTTCTAAAAAAAAAATCAGCCTTACAGCTGCTCCTAACTTGGTACTGTTTGCTCTTATGGTTCATGTCTCTGTAAATACCACCCTCGGGGGGAAAGATACAGAAACAGTTGTGTCAGTTAGGATCCGGTCAAGCAAATACATCGGTTATTTTAATGGAGAGAATTTAACTTAAAAAAATTTTGGAGGAATAAAGAGTAAAGGCAATACTGAGGGAAAACATAGCAAGTGACTTTCAGGCTGGGGTCACGTGGGAGAAGGACCCCAGGCAGCTGAGACTCAGGCCTTGGAGGAGGGGCTGCTGTCTCCCAGGAGGTACCTCAGAGCTCGTAGCCGGGCCCTGTGAGGCTAGGGTGCTGGCCTCAAAGGAGGGGACACCGGCCTGTTTTGCTCGTCTCTCTGAGGGAAGGCAGTGAGGCTGATTCCAGGAGAGAGGAAATAAATGAAAACTGGAACCAACTGAAAATAATGGGAATGAGTGGCCACCATCAGGGGGATAGCCATAGCTGGGGCAACCCCATGGGAACAGAGAGCAAACAGCCAAGGACAAGTCCCTTTCCCTCTTGTGCAGCTGTCCAGTGTTCCTCTGGGGCTTCTTCTTGGAAGAACCATATATAGAAGCTGTGGAAGATACACAATCCTGGAGGGTACTATACATACCATATATACAAGTAGCTGGCAGAGGAGAAATCCATTTGCTGCATCCCAGCTCCAGTATCGTAAAGCTGAATGAGGAAGGCGGGTTCAGAGCTCAGAGACAGTAGTTGAGTAACTGGAACACAGATGCTGTGTTTTAAGATTATCTTCTATTTTCATTGTTCCAAGATAGGCATTCAGTTTGTCAATTTGTGGTCCTAATTTCTCTGGGGGACAAGAATAAGAATCATATTAAATAATGATGTATAAAATACTGCAAGTATTTATAAATTATGTAGAAATGTGAATATTTCAAAGGAAATACAGTTTAAAAATAGGTGGTAGTAATCAAATGAATTGTTAAGATGTTTCTAAGGAAATCCATCACCCAGATCAATTTAGCAAACTTAGAAAGAACAAAGTTTTTTAAAACTAATTCATAAACAGTTTATGAAATTTTTTAAAAATAATTTCTCTCTTAATGTTTAAATATGTGTTCTGCAATCTTAACAATCTTACTTGTAGTATGATTTTTTGAGGTTGCTATTTCTCTTTTTTTCCAGTTTTATTGAGATACAGTTGACATATGATTTTGGTCAGTGTCTTTACACCAGTTCTCTCATTCCAGATTAATGATGTTCACTGTGAACACATGATAGAGGGACTGGTTAGTGAATTAGGTGAGGGGTTACACCTGCAACCAGGCAGGGGTTAGTGCTTGGAATGATAAGCAGTGCTCTCATGGCTTTGGAAATTAAAAGGAACCAAAGGCTCAGATGCCAGGAGGCCAGAGGAGTCTGTGGAATGTTCTGAAAAGTCTGAGGAATTCTTAAAAGGACCTGGGATCAGTCAGTCAGAACAGAAATAGAAAAGGTCAGTCAAAAGAGACAAGGCAGTGAGAGGTTAGATGCCAGGAAGTCACAGACATCAAGGCAAATTTATTCTTTTTTTATTAAAAGGGAGAATTACTGGCTCACATATACAAACAAGAAGACGGGTAGTGGTGACCTTGAGGCTGACTGTCAGGCATTGTCAGCCCTCTATCTCTTCCAGCAGCTTCTGTGTTCTCACCCTCTCAGACCTCTCTCCGTGATGGGGATGACTTCCAGCAGCTCTTGGGAGCATTTTTACCGCTCACCTTTTGAACAGAATGGGTTTCTCTTTCCTAATACCCATATATAAAATCTGAAGGAAGGTACAGGTTATAAACTATATAATGCCAGAGGGTACTATACATATCAAAGACATTGTAATTTATGTATTATGGCATGAAGTACTTTTATAAACTAGTAAAAGTTGTATATTGTGAAAATTTCCAAGAGATAGAAATCAAGTGTCTCGAGGAAGGGGCACTTAAAAAAATTTACATAGGGAACAGTATAGACCATCTGTTGCTCTGGTAGACCAGCAGCCCTGCTGGAGTCATGCAAAATGTGAGATGAGCAGTTACCTGAAGGGGAGAAGTGAAGTGGGTGCTCTTATCAGAAAGGGTGGATGGTAAGTGGGGAAAGGATTTGGGCCAATCATTATAAAGTGGATGTGGCCTGGAGCCCTGTGGGGGTGGTTAGCAATGGAACAGTCGGTCACTGATCCTGAAGGAACCATGGTATGCTCTTTCAATTCTTGACAAGTAGAATCGCCATGCATCCCTTTCATTCTAAATATTGGGAAGCTCGGAATCCAACTCATGGCTCTCATGATGGCACTTCTGTGATCTACACTTCCGTCTGTTCTTTACTTGCTGTTAAAATTTGTTTTTTTTCTTGGTGCTGATTTTCACTTTTTACTTACAGTGTACTTTTTACTGTATATATTTTTTGCCACTAATTATCTCAAACCTTCTTGAGATTGGATGATGAACAGATGAACGATGGAAAGAAGCATGTGGCTGAAGGGATGGAAGGGCCCTTACTAGGTAAACAAGAGCAAGGCAGAGGCTGCAAAGGATTTTGACGCTTGCTACACATGGATAACGCATGTTCTAAAGTAGATATGTACCTGAAAAGTTGCATAGAAACTAGACTTATATGATTATTTTTATCTATTGTGATTTACAGAAAATCACTGTTTCAATGCCTCACATTCAGTGTGGTGCATCTAGAAACCTAAAACCATCTGTACCTCACTGTTTCAGCTGCGATCTGTTCATATGTCTGCTGAAAGGCCTGTTGCAAGATTAATTAGCAGTAGCTCTTCTTTGTACCTAAGAAGGAATGTCATTCAGTTGCAAAAGAATGTAAATGCAAGCTCTAAAGAACAATGCATAAATTTCTTATTTGCAATCACTCCAGCATTGTTTTAAAAAACATATTCTACAAAGTGAGTAGGTTACTCATATCATGTTTGCTTACAGAGATGTATAGTAAGGAGGTCATCAACAAATAGCCTTGTAGCCTTGTAAGTTGAAAGCTTTCACTTAAAACAGTAGGAGTAGCTAATTGTATTGAATTCTTACTGTAAGGGGGGCACTATACTAAGTGTTTGTGTTATTATCTTATTTAATTTTCACAACAGCCCTATGGAATTGAACTACAGTTATCCCTGGTTCGCAGATAAAGAAAGTAAACCTCAGAAGGGTTAGCAAATTTCACAGGGATACATAGCTAGTAAATGGAGGAGCTAGGATTCTAGTCCTGGTGTTCTGATCCTACAGCTTCACAGGAAGCATTATAAATATTTTCTAGTTGAAAGTCTCATTTTGGAGCTAAAGACATCACAGAAAGTATAGGAGAAATGTATTTCCCATTGCCAGAAATCGAGCAGCATCGTGGTATAATGGCAAAAGTGTGGTTTGAGTCCCATTGCCATATTTAGTTGCATGGACTTGGGCAAGTCTCTTGGCTTTTCTGACCCTTGGTTTTTCATAGGTAAAATAGTGACAATAATAGAAAGCTTCTGATTTAAATGTGTGGGGGGAAAAGCCAGGCACATAATAGGCAATTAATATTAGGTAAGTTTATTATTATTGAAAGGATCCACATGCATGATTACAACTGAGTAAAGTAACATTAGATGTTATGAAAACATGTAGAGCGTGACTCTAAGCAGCTGTAGGAGGCACAGGCTCTGGTTTATTCTTCAGAGAAAAACACTGGACAAGACCAGGGTCATCTCCTTCTTCTAAGCATGTTATCGGTGCCCTGCTTTCCCCAGGGACATCAAGCTTGCCATTAGGGTGGCTGGGAGAGGAAGTCCAGGGTGACACCGATTGTCTTTGTCCACCCTGGGACACATAGGCAGGTTTCTTACCCAGACCTGAGACTCCTTTGCTGGGAGCAGTTCTTCCATACTTGGAGATCAGCAGCTTGGAAGCAAACATCAACTGACGCAAGAAATGAATTAATTTACATTTACATACCATTAGCATATTACTCAGCCAGTGTAAACCTGGTTCGATTTCTTATTGTAAGAATTCACATAGTCAAAGAACTTTAGAAGATTTTATTTATTCATTCATTCATTCATTCATTCATTCATTTGAGAGAGAGAGAAAGTGAGCACAGAGGGAGAAGGACAAGCAGACTTCCCACTGAGCAGGGAGCCCTATGTGGGGTGCCATCCCAGAACCTTGAAATCATGACCTGAGCCAAAGGCAGAGACACTTAACTGACTGAGCCACCCAGGTGCCCCTCAAAGAACTTCAACGAACAGTAGATATCAACAAAGAGAACTTTAAAATCATTTCATTTTCATCTGAGAGCTTTCTGGAAGCCTCTAGTAACTTAATAGTCATAAGTCATTGCAAAAAGAGCAGTAGATCCTAAATTATTTTCTTCAGTCATTCTTCCTGAAGCTACAGCAATAAATGCATGAGTTCACCAAGCTTCAGTTTGCTTGCTTCCTTTTTTAAATGAGTAACGAGACTATGTTTAATGAACACAAGTTGGCAGTACAGGCGAGGGATGTGTGTGAGGAAGTGGGGGCGGCCAGGGCTTGCCTTGGTCAGGAGGTGAGAGGAAGTGGAGACATCGCCTCTTGGCACCTCTCCCTCTTTAGGAACTCATGCTGTCCCCTCGGAGCCTCTCAGCAGTCTGTGGGGACAGCAGAGCAGGATGACTGGCTCCTTTCACAGTAGGAGAAACTGGTTCCAGTACTCAGAACTCAGTGCTCACAAGTAGGCTCAGTTTTTCTTTATTCATTTTTGTTACATGCCCTGAAGAATAGCCAAGATGACCTTAAATCGTATTTTCTCTTGGTTTTATTAATTTTATTTATTTTTTTAAAAAATTTTTAAGTAAACTCCACGCTGGGCATGTAACCCAACGTGGGGCTTGAACTCACAACCCAGAGATCAAGACCTGAGCTGAGATCAGGAGTCGGACGCTTAACTGAGCCACCCAGTGCCCCTCTGATTTTATTTTCATGATTAATCATTTTCAAGTTTTCTTTAGCATGATATATTCTCTGTTTGACCCACTATTATTGCTTTTACAATACCTGATAGATGTGGTCCACAGACTGGTCAGTATTCACAAGCAAAATACACTGATCAAATAGTTTTGTGAACCTGGATTTTCATTGGTCAGACTTTAAAAATTAGGTTTTGGAAGCCATCAAAGAAAACAAACAGTGGTGGTTTAACCTATTTTATGTTTTGGCCAGTTGAGTAATTAGATTGAAAATCTTGTAGTATAAAATGCATTCTAAAGTCTCATCCAAAAAGGGTTTGGCTTAGGATTAGGCAGCTGAGTTAAAAAGAGCTATGTTTTGAATAATTTTTGAAAATATGATCTATTTCATTCTATGACACTGCAGTATTTATGACGCTCTTGATCACGTTGTAGTTACAGTTGTATTTTAGTCGGTCTCACTGAACTTAATGACTGGTTATTTGCATTGAACCTAAAACAAAATGAAGTAAAACTGTTGGTTAGTGGCATAGCTTTTGTTTTCCTATAAAATAATAGGGACATTTTTAGACCCAAGTTTATAGTTTTAAACACCAGCAGAACTGTGAAGATCTAATTTTCTTTAACATTATACCTCATGGGTTAAAATGAGGAATTCCTTGAAGACAAAGCTAAATAATTTGTGTAGAAATAGCGATGTGCAGACTATGTGGTGTGCCCTGCAGGGGTCTTCAGAGTCTCTCCCCTGAGTACAGTGTGAGGAAGCGGGGGCGGCCAGGACTACTGGGGTCATCATTCTCCTTCCCTCCTACTAACCAGTCACTTTATGCTAGCCCAAGTTCTGCAGTTACCTGAGCAAGCAGGTTGGCCTTCCCACTTCCACCGCGGTCATGTCATTTCTCCCCTGACCCCCCCTGAGAAGCACAGAATATCCAGCTCAAGCATCACTTCCTACAGGACTTTCTTTTGATACTTTCGCCTAGTTAGACTTGACTGCTCTTTACTCCGTGTACCCACTCTGTATTGCACATCTTTCCTTCCGATCATTCATGATCTCTTATTTATCTCTTAACACGTGTTTCTACCTCTACATTGCAGGTGTTCGGAAGGCAGGGCCCATGTGGGATTAATTTCTGTATTCCTAGCAGCTATGCTTATCACACACACAGGGAGTTCACTGAATGTATGTGGAAGGAAAGAAGAAAGGAAGGAAAAAGGAAGGATGGGAGATGGAGGGAAGGGATTATACTACATTAGTCAGTATCCATTATTTAGTATGAAAATCTTAATCTGAGACTGAAACTTTCTCAATTTCTTGGTTTTTCCCAATTAACCAACCGTTAAATTATGTGCTGTTTCTCTCATGTATACCATCACTTCCCCAGGGCGTGTGTGCACCAGAGAGCTGCAGTGTATCTGCCTGGGATGGGGGGGTGGGTGTCCTGGACGAACTCACCTACCTGATTTTGAGTGAGAACTCCAGATTTTCATCACTTCTATTATGTGATTTTAGTTTGTGTAACCTCTCGTGTCTCATTGTTCTTGCTTCTAATATGGGAAGAATAACGCTTATTTTACCGCAAGAGGTTTCTTTGAGAACCAGATGCAGTAATGTTTCTGAAAGCCCTTTAAAAAGTGTGAAATGTTATCTAAATTAATGGAAGGAAGCATTCCCGTAACTGCTGTTAGTGACCTGGCACCGTGGGAATTTTCTCAGTCTGGGGGACCTTTGATGAGGGTGTGTCCTGATTGCTTGTAAAAGAGGAAAAGTGGTATCTACAGTTAGGATTTATTTCACCAGATTAGATTGGTGGCAGCATTTATGCTGCTGAACTGCCTTGGTGAACATTGCCTTTGAATCGGGAAGGTGGCCTTTATTTCTGCTGGAATCAATTCCTAGCCTAGAAAATCAGCCTAAGAAGAGAAGCATGTTTTACCATGAGCCAGACAAGTGAAAATTAATCCCGGCTGGTTGTGCTTTTAAGTTTTATGTAGAACTCTCTCTCTCTCTTTTTAAAAAGATTTTATTTATTTGAGAGGTGGGGAAGGGGCAGAGGGAGTAGGAGGGAGAGAGAGAATCACAAGCAGACCGTGCGCAGAGCATGGAGCCCAGCGTGGGATTCGATTCCACGACCCCGAGATCATGACCTGAGCCAAAACCAAGAGTTGGGTGCTCAACTGACTGATCCACCCAGGTGGCCCTGTTTTATGTAAAACTCTCTCAAATATTAAGATGATAAAAAATTACATGAACATTGTAAGTTTTACAGCTTAAAGCAATGCTCATTTTCTAGCCCCCTTATTTTTCTGCCAGACAAGATCATGATGCTTTTGACACGGTTGAAACTACCACTTATTTCCTCTCTGTCATAAGAATCATTTTCCAGGGATAACCATACTTCTGCTGATACTCCTTTGTATCAGGGCTTGTGTTTGAAATCTCTGCCTCTTTTATTACTGCTCAAATGGCACTTCCCAGTCAGTTTTGCACAAAATGATGTGTAGTGGTCCTTGAGCAAATAGGAATATCAACAACTCCTTACATTCCAACCTGAGCAAATATAAGAATCAAAATTCAGGGAGAAAAAAACCTATGGTCTCTATATAGTAGAGAACATTTTGTGATAGGAAACAGCTTAGAAAGACAACCTACAGCGAGTAGTGCCCCTTGGATATAGATTTCAACAAAAGTAACATGATCACTTGTCAATCAGGGACTGGCTGCCGCATGAGTTTGCTCTTTTTGAGCTGATTGAACCAAATGATACATGTTTTGTACCCTGAAGGGGAGAATTAAAATGATTTGGGGTTCATTCATGCTCAGAAACCACCCCTGTCTATCACACTGGAAATTATTTTTCAAATTTTTATATTGAGCACAACAGAAGAATACGATTCAGAAGGAGGGCAACTGAGAATCTGAAGCATGCAGCTGTGAGAGGTTGCAGGTAGTACGGTGGAGCTGTGTTATCTTAGAGAGGAACTGAGGAAGTCGTCCTTGTTACCAGCTACATGTTAACTGCAAAGAGTGACGGGGCACTAGGGACTTCCACATTGCAGAGTTCACATGGTGACCCCAGTAGACCCCAGCAGTCTCCCTCATCATGCGGAAGAAACTATTCTCCTTAGTATTTTTTGAAATTGAGGTGTCATTGACATATAACAGAATTCACTCTTTGTGTATATGTGTGTGTACAGTTTGGGGAGTTTTAACCAACATGCAGTGTTGTATAATCATCGCCACAGTCAAGACTGGGAAGTGTTCCCTTATCCTCCCAATCCTCTTGTGCCCATTTAAAGTCAACCCTGCCCTCGTGCCCAGCCCCCAGCAAGTTTCCAGAATGTCATGGAAGTGAAATCCCACATTATGCAGTCTCCTGATTGTGACTTCTTTCACTTAGCATAAGGCCCTTTGGATTCATGTGTCAGAATTCATTCCTTTGTGTCGCTGAGTACTGTTCTGTCGTGTGGGTGTACCACACAGCCTGCTGATTCGTTCACCAGTTGAAGGGTATTTTGGTTGTTTGGAGAAATTAGGAATAAAGCTACTACAAACATTTATGTATAGGTTTTAGTGCGACCATATGCTTTCATTTCTTTTGTTTTCAATTCTAGCTAGAAATGAGATTGCTGGTTACATGGCAAGAATATGACCAATTTTCATAAGGACAACTTTTATAAGAAATTTCCAAACTGTTTTTACAAACTGGCTGTGCCATTTTTGCACTTCCACCAAGAGGAAGGCGTTCCAGTTGCTTTACATCCTCTCCAACACTTGATATTGTTAATTTTAGTGGGTGAATGATGGTATCTCATTGTGATTTTAATTAGCTTTTCCCTGATGGCTAATGACGTTGAGCATTTTTCACATGTTTATTGGCCATCTGTGTATCTTTTGTGAAGTAGCTCTTCAATTCTTTTGGTCTTTTTTTTTTTTTTTTTTTTTGGTCTTCTTACTAAGTTGTGAGGATTCTTTTTGTATTCTGGATACACATTCTTTAATGGCTATGACTTGGAAATACTTTTCCTATCCTGTGGTTTGCCTTTTTCCCCTTAACCATGTCTTAAGAAGAGCAAAAGTTTTACATTTTGATGAAGCCCAATTTATCCTTTTTTTTTTTTTTTGGTAGATTTTGTTTTGGGATCCTATTTAAGTATCTTTGCCTAATCCAAGGTCACTAAAAAGTTCTGTATTTTCTGCTAGACACTTTATACTTTTAGCTCTTATATTAGCTCTGTGATCCATTATCAGTTCATTTTTATACATGGTGTGAAGTAAGGGTCACATTTCTTATTTAAAGCATATACCTATACCGTGGTTCTAGCACTTTTTTTTTAAGATTTTATTTATTTGAGAGAGAGAGAGAGAGATCATGAGTGGGAGGGGGAGCAGAAAGAGAGGGAGAAGCAAACTCCCCACTGAGCAGGGAGTCCAACGAAGGGCTCCCTCCCAGGACCTGGAGATCCTGATCTGAGCCAAAGGAGATGCAAAGGTGCCCCGTAGCACCATTTTTGGGAAAGATTATTCTCTCTGTGTTGAATTATCTTGGCACCTTTGTTGAAAATCAATTGGCCATATATTTGTGAGCCTATTTCTGGATTTTCTGTTTTGTTTCATTGATCTATATATCTATCTTTATGTCGATGCCCATACTGTCTCTACTTCTGTAGCTTCATAATAAGTCTGAAATCAAGTAGTATGTCTTCCAATTTTGCTCTTTTTTTAAAAAAAAAAATTGTTTTGGCTCTTCTAATGCTTTTATATTTTCCTGGTACATTTTCATATACATTTTAGAATTAATTTGTCAATTTCTATGAAAAATCCTGGTGCGGTTGTGATTGATATAGATTTGCATCTGTAGAACAATTGAAGGAGAGGAGACATCTGAACACTATTGTATCTTTTGATCAATGAGTATAGTTTGTCTCTTCATTTATTTAGGTCTTACTTAATTTCTCTCAGGAAATTTTGTAGTTTATGCAAAAGTGTATGGGTATTGCATACATTTTGTTGAATTATCCTAAGTGTTTTACATTTTATGCAATTAAAAATATTTAAAATTTTTTTCAATTTTCAGTTGTTTGTGGCTAGTATATAGAAATACAATTGACTTTTAAAAATAGAGTCCTTGTATCCTACGACCTTGCTGAACATATTTTTTGTAGATTCTTTAGGATTTCTAGATAGATGATCATATTTACTGAGAATGAAGACAATTTTACTACTTCTTTTTCGATCAGGAGGCTTTTTACTCATTTTTGTTGCTGTTGTTTTGTCTGATTGCATTGGCTGTGACCTGTAGTACAACACTTAGTAGTAGTAGTGAGAGCAGATCTTTATATTGTTCCTGACCTTAGGGTAAAATCATTGCCTTTTACCTACTAAGCATTGCTGTAGGTTTTCATAGAGCCCTTTTAAGTGTAAAAATGTTTCCTTCTATTTTTAGTTTGCTAAGAGTGTTTATCATGGTATTTATCATGAATGAGTATTAAATTTTGTCAAATTCTTTTTCTAAGTTTATTGAGATGATTGTATTCCTCTATTTAGTCTGTTAGTATGGTGAATTATACTGACACTCTCAAATGTTTACTCATCTTGCATTTCTGGAATAAACCCGTCTTAGGTTATGATATATTATCTTTTTCATGCATTGCTATATTTGATATGGCAGTATTTTCATAAGGATTTTTGTGTCTATTTGTGAGAGATAGTGTTCTACAGTCTTTTTTTTTTCACAATGTCTGTCTGGCTTAGGTATCGTAGAATGAATTGGGAATTGTTCTCTTTCTCCTATTTTCCAAAAGATTTTGTGAATTGGTAAAATTTCTTCCTAAAATACTTGGTAGAATTTACCAACAGTGGAGCCATCTGTTGAAAGATTTTTTTTAAAGATTTTATTTATTTGAGAGAGAGAGAGCATGAGCAGGGGAGGGGCAATGGGAGAGGGACAAGCAGGCTCCCCGTGAGCAGGGAGCCCTGGACCCTGGGCTGGATCCCAGGACCTCAAGATCATGACCCGAACTGAAGGCAGACAGTTAACCAACTGAGCCACGCAGAAGTCCTGAAAGATTTTTTTTTCAGTATAATTTCAATTTCTTTAATAGGGCTATTTACATTATCTGTTTCTTCTTGAACAATCAGGTAGTTTGTTTGTTTTAAAGAACTTGCTCATTGCATCTAGTTTGTTGCATCTATTGCCATAAAATTGTTCAAATTTCCTTATTATCCTCTTAATGTTTGTGCAATTGATGGTGATGTTTCCTCTCCCATTCCTGATATTGGTAATATATATCTTCTACTTTCTGTTCTTGATCAGTTTGGGTAGAGAGTTGTCAATCTTACTGATTTTTTTTTTTTTTCGAAGAGCCAGTCTTTGGTTTTATTGCTTTTTCACTATTGTGTTTTTGTTTCCTATTTCATTCTTTATCTTTATTATTTCCTTCTCTCTGTTTACTTTGGGGTTAATTTGCTTCTCTTTTCCTATGTTTTTAACGTGGCAGCTTTGATAACGGATTTGAGACCGACCGACCTTATTTTCTAATCTAAGCATAAAATGGTATAAATTTTCCTCTAAGTACAGCTTTAACTGTATTCTACAAATCTGATATGTTGTGTTTTAATTTTCAATCAGTTCAGAATATTTTCTAATTTCTTTTTATTTCTTCCTCAATCTATGGATTATTTAGAATTGTGTTGTTTAATTTCTAAATAATTGGGGGATTTTCAAGATATCTTTCTGCTAGTCATTTCTTATTTGGTTCCACTGTGGTTTGAGAAAATGCATTGGATGAGTTGATAATTTTAAATTTATCGAGACTTGTTTTAAGGCTCAGAATATGATCTCTTTTTGTAAAGATTTTCTGTGTCCTGTGGTTGTTGGGTGGAGTGTTCTGTAATTGTCGGTTTGGTAGATTTGGTTACTAGTGTTCAAGTCTTCTATGTTTTTACTGAATTTCTCTCTCTTTGTTCTATCAATGTAAGAGTGGTCTTGAAATCTCAAACTCGAATTGCAGATTATCTATTTTCCTTTCAATTCTATTAGTGTTTACTTCAGGTACTTTGAAGCTCTTGCTATACGTTGCATACTCATTTAGGATTTTTATATCCTCTTGATGAATTGATTTCCTTAAGATTATAAAATATACCTCTTTATCTCAGGTAATACTGTTTTTTTCCTGAAATCTGCTTGGTTTGATATTGACTCTCCAGCTTCCTTTTGATTAGCATTAGTACGATATATCATTTTGTATCCTTTACCTTTAACCTTTCTGTGTTTTTATATTTGAAGTAGATTTTTAGTAGACATCATAGCTGATTCTTATTTTTTATCCAAATTAACAATCTTTAACATTTTATTGGAGTGCTTAGACCATTCTGTGTTTGATATGATTAGCAATATGGGTGAATTTAAACCGCCCACCTTGCTTGTTCTTGTCCTATCTTCTCTTTGTTCCTTTTCATCCTCTTTTACTGCTTTATCTTGTATTAAGAATTTAGGATTCCATTTATGTTTATTACTGGTTTATTAGCTATGCCTCTTCTTTAGTGATTGCCCCAGGGTTTTAAAATATACATTCTTAACTTATGATGGTAGTGTCTTCAAATATTATTTTACTTCATATTTAACAAAAGAACCTTACAACAGTTACTTCCATTTTTCCACCCAGTCTTGGTGCTATTATTGCCATGTACTTTATATCTGTGTATTTTATAAACTCCATTTAAAACAGTTGTCTTTTTTTTTTTTTTTGAGAGAGAGAGAGCAAGGGTGGGGCAGACACATTGAGAGAGAGAGAGAGAGAGAGAATCTCAAGCAGTCTCCACGCCCAGTGCAGAGCCCAACACAGGGCTTAATCCCACAACCCAACCATGACCCAAGCAGAAATCAAGAGGATCAACCAACTGAGCCACCAAAATACCCCCAAACAGTTGTCTTTTAAAGAGATTAAGAATGAGAGATAGTCTTTAATTTTTTACCTACATATGTACAGTTTTTGGTTCTTTCTTGTCTCTGTGTAGATCAAATTTCCATCTGGTATCATTTTTTTTTTTTTTCTGCTTGAAGTTTTCCTTTAATATCTCTTCTAGTGCTGGTTGGCTGATGATTAACTCAGCATTTATATGTCTGAAAAAAAATCTTTCTTTCACCCTCATTTTTGGAAGATAATGTGTCTGGATAAAGAGTTCTGTATTACCTTTTCTTTATCTTTTCGTTCTTTAAAGATGTTGTACTCTTGTCTTTTGGCTTGTATTGTTTCTGATGAGTAAGTCTGCTATCATTCTTGTCTTTGTTCCTCTGTGTATAATGCATCCTTTTTCTTTTGGCTGCTTTTATGGTTTTCTCTTAATATTGGTTTTAGCAGCTTGATCATGATGTTCCTTGGTGTGATTTTCTTCAGGTTTCTTAAACTTGATATTTTTGAGCTTCTTGAATTTAGAGTTTAAGTTTTTATTGAATTTCAAACATTTTTGGCTGTATTTCTTCATATATATATATTTCACACTCCATTTCTTCTTTCCTTAAAACCCTTTCCTAATTAAATTGGCTCTCTGGTCCGATATTCCTGTTTCTTAACTGTCTCTGTAATGTGTTTTTTACTTTCCTACTGCATCTACCATGGTTCAAGTTCTCATTGTTTTTCTTTTTGGCTACTGTAAAAACTTGTCTCTATTTTTACCCCTCTCAAATCCTTCTTCCATATTCCACATGGCTGTTACAGTGAATTTTCTAAAATATGCTATGCTTAAAATTCTTCAATGATTGCCTATTGCCTATAGAATGAACTTAGACTCCATAATATGGTACATAAGGCCTTTCATCTGTACTTGCTCTCCAGCCTTCTTTCCTCCTACACCACCCCCACCCCACCCATGACACTTTGAACTCTTTATGCCAGTACCATGGACGTACCTTCAGTTCCTTAAGTGCATCATGTATTTTCATTCTTCTAAGCGCACACTCATGCCTTTGTTATATCTGGGAAAAACCTTCCTACTCCCTCTACCCCCTTGCCTGAAAATTCCTATTCACCAAGCTGAAATATCTCCTTTGTGAAAATGAACCTTGTTACCCCTTCCCAATTCCACTGGACCTTGAACATATTCTATCAGAGCACTTGACCTATTGTTTTACAATCATTGTTTATTGGTCATCCTCCTAGACTGACTTCTGTGTGGTCAGAGACTAGATTTTATTTATTTATTTATTTATTTATTTATTTATTTATTTATTTAAGACAGAGCAAGTGGGGTTGGAGGGGCAGAGGAAGAGGGAGAGAGAGAATCTTGAGCAGGCTCCACACTCAGCACAGAGCCCGACGAGGGGCTCCATCTCACAACCCTGAGATCATACCTGAGCTGAAATCAAGAGTTGGATGCTTAATCAACTGAGCCACTCAGGCACTCTGATTTTATTTATTTTTAAATACTTAGCAATGGCACATAGTAGGCACTTAATAAAATGTTTGAGTAAATTAATGATTGGCTTATAGTAAGTATTGAACTTATTCTTCTTAAAATAAATTGAACTCCAATCTAATCATAATACATGTGTAACATGTACAAATAAAATAGCTACCATATTTTGAGAGCCTACTATGTTCTAGGTACAATGTTAGGCACTTTCCATACCTTATCTCTATTGTTTCTAAGAGCAATGCAAAGTGTATTATCCTCACAAGTGGCCTGTTGAAGGAAATTTAGGTTTAGAGAGATTGTGAACGAGGCTGTGCAGTTAGAAGATAGCAGAATCGGATTTCAGACTTACACGTATCTATTTTTCTGTCCTTACACATGTATTAGGAGTTCTGTCACATCACTACGCATAGTTCTAGCTCATCACCAAGGCTTCCAATAAGAAATGATAGCATTACCGTAGAAATTGTATAGAGAACAGTGTGGATCATAATAAGGACTCAGAGGGGGCGCCTGGGTGGCTCAGTCACTAAGCATCTGCCTTCGGCTCAGGTCACAATCCCAGGGTCCTGGGATCGAGCCCCACATCGGGCTCCCTGCTCCATTGGGAGCCTGCTTCTCCCCGTCCACTCCCCCTGCTTGTGTTCCCTCTCTTGCTGACTGTCTCTCTCTCTCTGTCAAATAAATAAATAAAATCTTTAAAAAAAATAATGAGGACTCAGAGAACTGATGTTACAGATAGATGAAAAAGAGAAATCTCTACAAGACTCTTCCGTGATGTCTGGAAAGATTTCTCTGGTAGGCTGTTTGGCCTACAAACATCCAGCGAGTGTGTCTTGTCTCTTCTCTGATATGACTGTATGAAGAGCAGTCTTGAGAGCACAAGTCATAGAAAGCATCCCCAGCCATGTGATTTGGAGTCTTTGCAAGGATCCTACAAGGTTCCTACAAGGACATGTGGATATAGGGGTTGGTTTCAGGCTGGGACTTGGGGAACAATGGAGTGAAGTGAAGACTCCGGAGTACCAGCACCAGCTGTGTTAACAAAAGATCTGAGAGGCTCATAACACTTTGTCATCATGACAGCTTTGGCTGAGGTGGTGTGGACCGTGCCCTGGCTCACTCAGGTTTAGGTCGACTGCCTGTTTGGGACCTTATCTCCCCTTTGTTCCCCCTCAGACCTATTAGTGATATTCAGTTTAACTGCATGCTATCTGCCCCCTCCAATTCAAAAATGGTGAGGGTGGGGTGGATGGAGGGACACACAGTCTAGTGATCTCCAGGATCCCTTGGGGGGGTGTCCATTTTTCACATAAAGCATCATTTGTGCTACCGAATCCAGAATAAAACTTACAAAGGCATGTGGCTTTTTTTTTTTTCTTTTTTGAAATTTAAGTTATAGCAAGTATTTAAAATATGGTTTTGGTATTTTGTTTCTAAAATTTTCTGGTGTGTGTGTGTGTGTGTGTGTGTGTGTTAGAGGTGGGAAGGAATTTTGCGATGTGGCAAGAGGAGGGGAGCTTTATTTACAAGAACTCTATTTCTTGGGATGTTACAGCTAATAGTTCAGGCAGATACGTGCCCAAGGACAGTGTGAGTTTAAATGTGTACTTGGGGACAATTCTTGATCTGTTCCTCGTCACAGATAAGTTGCAAGTGGCGTGCAAGGAAGTGTGAGTGTGCCACCCCAGTTTTTAGAATAGCCTACAGATCTATATTAGTGATTCTTTTTGTGTGGGTAGATGAAAGAAAAGGTAACTCAGTCCAAGAAATCCATTGTTAGGAGGGACACAATTATGCTGCAGGAATGGGGGGGACAAAATGGTACAAGTGATGGGAAGATGCTTAGAAAGTGTTTGTTCAGATACCACATGAAGTTCCTGAGAGTTGGGATGTGAGCTAGTGAGAACTTTTTTTTTTAAATTTAGACTTTATTTTTTGTTAGAGCAGATTGAGGTTCACAGAAAAATTGAGAGGAAGATACGGAGATTTCCTGTCCACCCTCTGTCCCCCACATAAGCATAGCCTACCTCACCATCAGTGTTTCCCACCAGAGTGATACTGTGTTACAATTGATCAGTCTACACTGACACATCATTACCACCCGGAGCCCAGTTTATAGCTCACTCCAGGTATTGTACGTCCTCTGGGCTTGGACAAGCATATAATGTCATGTAGCCGTCATTATGGTATCACAGAATATTTTCACTGCCCTAAAAATCCTCTGTGCTCTGTTTAGTCATCTCTCCTCTCCCCCCCCCCCCCACCCTTGGCCACCACTGATCTTTTTACTGTGTCCACAGTCTTGCCTTTTCCAGAGCGTCATATAGTTGAAATCATATAGTATGTAGTCTTTCACTTCTTTCACTTAGTAATACATATTTGAGGTTCTCTTGTGTTATTTTATGGCTTGATAACTCATTTCTTTCTAGCACTGAATAATAATATTCCATTATTTGGATGTACCACAGTTTATCCATTCACCTGCTGGAGGATATCTTGGTTTCAGATTTTGACAGTTATGAATAAAGATGCTGTAAACAAAAATAAATACAAAATTGAACTAAAAGAGTTAATAAGAAAAAAAAAGATGCTGTTAACATTCCTGTGCAGGTTTTCGTGTGGACCTAAATTTTTCAGCTACTTTGGGTAAATACTAACGCATGTGCTTGCTTGATTGTGTGGTAAGAATATGTTTGGTTTTTGTAAGAAACCATCCACTGTCTTCCAAAGTGGTTGAAACATTTTGCATTCCCACCAGCACTGAATGAGTTTCTGTAGCCCCCTATCCTTGTCAGCATTGCTGGTGTCGGTGTTCTGGAGTTTGGCCTTTCTAAATGGTGTGTACTGATGTCTCGTTGCTGTTTTAATTTGCATTTCTGTGACGGCTTACGATGTGGAACATCTTTTCATATGCTTATTTGCCATCGATGTGTCTTCTTTGGTGAGGTTTCTATTAAGATCTTTGGCCTATTTTTTAAGTGAGTTGTTTGTTTTCTTATTGAGTTTTGCATATTTTGGAGAACAGTTCTTTTTAAAAATATTTTCTCCCAGTCTGTGGCTTGTATTCCCATTAGCTTGACATTTTGTTTTTCCGCAGAGCAGAAAGTTTTAATTTCAATGAAGTCTAGCTTAACAGTTATTTTTATTTCTTTCATGGGTTATATCTTTGGTTTTATATCAGAGAAGTCATTGTTGTACCCAAGGTCATCTAGATTTTCTCTTATGTTATCTGCTAGGCGTTTTATAGTTTTGCATTTTATAATTAGGTCTGGGATGCATTTGATTCATTATTTTGCACGTGTGTGGATGTCCAGTTGTTCCACCATCATTTGTTAAAGAGACTATCTTTACCCCCACTGTATTGCTTTTTCTCCTTTTTCAAAGATCAGTTTTTGTGTGGGTCTATTTCTGGGCTCTCTCTGTTCTGTTCCAGTGATATATTTATCTATTCTTTTGTCAATACCAGACTGTCTTATTATAGTTTTATAGCTAGTCTTGAAGTTGGGTAGTGTCAGTCCTCCAACTCTGTTCTCCTCCATCAGTATTGCATTGGTTATTATGTTATTTTTTCCTCTCCCTAGAAACTTTAGAATCCGTTCATTGATACCCATGAAATAATTTGCTGGGATTTTGATTGGGACAGTTGAGTACTTTTAATGTGGTTGTACTTTCTCCCTTATGGTCTTACATGGCATTGTAAGCAAGATTTCTTCTGTTCTCTTTCAGAAAATTTTAGCATGATTTATTCTTTTTTTTAAAAAGATTTTATTCATTTATTTGAGAGAGAAAGGAAAGAGTGTGAGCGGGTGGAGGGGCAGAGGGGGAAAAAGAGGGAGGGACTCTCAAGCAGACTCCATGCTGGCACAGAGCCAGACGTGGGGCTCAATCCCACAACCCTGAGATCATGACTTGAGCCGTAACCAAGAGACGCTTAACAGACTTGAGCCACCCAGGCCCTCTTACCGTGATTTATTCTTGTCAGGACAAATAGATATTTGTGGTGGGTGGGGAATGGTGATGGTTCCTGAAGCTCACTGTGTGACATCAACTAAGCAATTAACTCACACAGAAGGACAGCTGAGCCTTATTAATGTTGCTCTTAAATTATTCTAGTAGGTAGAACATAATTTTGTTACCACAAGGAGTTTGTTTTTTTATCACAAAAATAAATTTTCTGTCTACATTGGGTTGGTATCAGAGATCTCAGGTATTATAAACAAAACCAGGATCATGGGTACATACAGTGGGCTAATGGTGTTATAAGTCTTAGAGTATGGAATTTCTTACTTGGAATTTGTTGAAAATTTAAGTCTTCTTTTAGCAACAGTACTGTATTTGGTGGGCTTAACAGAATTTCGCATTGCTTTTCTTTCCTATTTTTAGTATTCTACTAAGAAATTGATTGAATATATTCTGGGGAGATTTCTAAAATAACAGTGTCAAAGACAAAGGTTAATCTGTCACTTTAAGTAGGTATGATATTAAATAACCCAACTAGACCAAGAAAGAAAATTTTGTCAAGAATTTGCTTCATAGGTTGGGAATATTTTGTGTGTACCTTTGTTGGAATATCAAAAGAGTTTGTGTACCTTGCCGTGGCATGTTGAAATGCTATTTTAAACTATGCTTCAGGTAAAAGGAAGTTGGCCGTTTATCTTAGAGGTCACTATGGAGACATACATTTGTTCAAGTAGTAGGCAGAAGAAAAATACAGTATAACTTTAATCTAGAAATGTCTCTTGTTAATTGAACTAAGTCTGTTGAAAGTAGGACTAAGTCTGTTGAAAGTAGGATTACAAATAAGGTCTTACTGGAATGGAGACACATGGTTTTTGAATTGCTGCACACTTTTAGGACTCTGTGATGAACCTTCCAGTAGGGTCTTCCTTGAGGTGACATAGATAGTCTTGAGGATGCTTTGTGGAAATCATAAAGTAGAATTCAGGACAGATCTGGAAGATTAATTTATAGATTTATTTGCTTTTTTGATTGGTTAGTTATTGTAGATGGTTAATATTTGTCCCATAGGCTGGATATTTTGTCATACTGACCAGGTTTATCAAGCCAAGTGGTTGGAGATTTTCACACAACTATTTGGATTACTCTAGAATTCTCTGCTCTTGCTTTACATTAATATTAAGCATAAATTTCTGGCCAAATTTCCTTATAGCAAGATAGCAACATTTAAAGTCCTTTGAGGACTTCAATCAGCAGTTCACTGGACTGACAAATATTTGTTGAGCTCTCCCGAGTGAGGGATGACTGAGAAGCCTAGGACATGGTTTCTGTACTCAAGACCAGATCTTTAGCAGAGCAGACACTCAGTCAATAGTTGTTGAATAAATACATTAATAAATAATGCTCATAATTTGTGAAGAAACTAAGAAAGGATGTTTTGTCCCCCACTGTGTCTCCATAGGCTAGAATAACCAGGTATCTTGTAGGTCCTCAGTGTGTATGTGAATGAATGACCAAATGACCATGAACTGCCCCTGCAGCTGGAGTTCTTGGAGTCACTTCCAGCTGGATTAGTCAGGGAAGGCTTCATGGAGCAGTGGGATTTTCATTAGAGAAAGGGGAGGCCATCTAGAAATAGAGGCTGATGTGGAGGCTCCTCAGGAGATGTTGGACGCTGACAGCAGAAGCACGGCCGTGGTGGCTGATCACCAAAGGCAGATTTTAGAAAGCTTAGGAAGACCAGGTTAAATTTTCCTGTAGAGACAATGGAGACAAAAAGGGACATCTTAGAAATATTAATCTAGGGGCGCCTGGGTGGCACAGCGGTTAAGCGTCTGCCTTCGGCTCAGGGCGTGATCCCGGCGTTATGGGATCGAGCCCCACATCAGGCTCCTCTGCTATGAGCCTGCTTCTTCCTCTCCCACTCCCCCTGCTTGTGTTCCCTCTCTCGCTGGCTGTCTCTATCTCTGTCAAATAAATAAATAAAATCTTTAAAAAAAATATATTAATCTAGAGGTTTTATAACAGATGCATTGAGGACAGGAGAAATTGTGAAAAGTACATTGATGGGGCTCGGTGACTATAAATGTGTTCATGAGGGAAATGAAGGAGTTGGAGATGGTAGCAATCTTGTTTTGAGCTTAGTTGAGTTGCACAATAGTAAAAGCCTAATCAGAGATAGGAAAGTCAGAAGGAAACTTCAACTTTTTGTGGGAAGGTTGTTATGTTTTTAATCTCAGTGTTTGAAGTAATGGGAACATTTCATAGTAGACTTAGAGAAATCTCAGAAACACAGAGTATTTGACCTGAGACATCTGAGAGAATGAGTTATGATTAGACTCCTGTACATCCCTGCTGTCTTACTTATGATGTGTCCGTGATGCAATGACTGTTGTTATCTTAAAGCTGATGAGGGTAGGGAACAGCCCGGAGGAATGCGTTCTTGGGCCTAGGAGCACAGCACAAGAAGGGTGGCAGAGGCAGTCATTTCCAGTGTTTTGGAGGGTACTTAACGAGTATTCCTTCATTTGCAGTTTGATTTTCCCTTTTTTAATGTTTTAATGTTGGTTTTTTTGAGAGAGAGAGAGAGCATGTGAGGGGGAGGGAGCTGAGGATGGGAGGGGCTGAGGCGGGGAGGGACTGAGAGAGAGGGAGAGAGAGAATCCAAGCAGACTCCCTGCTGAGTGTGGAGCCCACGTGGGGCTCAGTCTCACCATCCTGAGATCATGATCTGAGCTGAAATCAAGAGTCCGACGCCTAACTGACTGAGCCACCCAGGTGCCCCAACCTTTTAAGTTTGAAGAGCCATTATACGAATAGTTCCAGATAGGGAACACATTCAGAAGGATCAGTTCTACAGTGTAAACGCTGCCTTGTAAGATTAACATAAAATCCTTTAAGTATTACACAATATATTCATTCATTCTTACTAATAAAAGTAGTCTTAAATTGCCCCCAAATGTGGTATTAGTGGTGAATTTCTTTATCTTTCTTTTAATAATATCCTGACATATTTATGTTCAGTAACTTCTATGTAGATACTATGAAGTTGAAGCTTACTCAATTCTAAGCATATTTTGCACCACAAATGTTCTTTCTAGAACTTTTGATCAGGGGTCTGGGGTGCCATATTGCCACTTTTGAGGGGAAAGCAGTTGCTAAGGCCTCCCACTGGTAGCAAGTCTAGATGAGTCTTTAAGGTATCTCTTGTCTGCTTGGATGTTGCTATAGGAATGACGGTTAGAGACGGAGTTGGTCCTGGACATGGGTTAGATACAAGTGGTGGGGCTCAGAAGGAGGGCTGGAGACCAGTTCTCACCCTTCGCATAGGTGCTTTTGTACTTCAATCCCTGTTGTATGTAGGGATAGAAAATAATTATCCATCCTCCAGTCACACTCTTAGTGACTACCTGTCCCAGACCTAAGGATGCAAGTGCAACACTGGGCTTTTACCTTTTGGAGGCCCTGGGTGATATTCCAAAACTGAGCTGACCTTTATGTGTGAGGAGTCTAGTTACTTCTTTTTCTTCCTTGCTTTATTGAGATATAATTGACATGTAACATCGTGTAAGTTTAAGGTGCAGAATGTGACGATTTGATACGCCTGTAGATTGCAAATGTCTGCCACAAAGACATTAGTGAACACACCCTTTACCTCACGTAATTATATTTTGTCGCTGGTATAGTGAGAACAGTGAAGCTCTACTTTCTTGCGACGGTCACGTGTGTGATGCAGCTTGTTCACTCTAATTACCATGCTGTCCATGAGCTCCCCAAAACTTCTTCATCTTATAACTGAAAATTTGTGCCTCTGACCAACATTCCTCATTCTTCTGCCCCTGCTCAGTCCCTGGCAACCACTTCTACTTTCTGTTTCTTTGAGTTCAATGTTTTTAGATTCCACATATAAATGAGATCACACGGTCTTTGTCTTTCTCTGCCTGACTTCTTTTCACTTAGCATAATGCCCTCAAGTTCCATCCGTGTTGTCACAAATGGCAGGGTTTCCTTCTTTTTATGGCTTAATATTTCATTTTATATAAATACCTCATTTCTTTACCCCTTCATCGGTCTACACTTAGGTTGTTTCTTGTCTTAGCTGTTGTGAGATACACTGTGATGAACATGAGAGCACAGCTATCTTGTTGAGATTGTGATTTCATCTTCTTCAGATATATACCTGGAAGTGAGATCACTGGATCATATGGTAGATCTATTTTTAATTTTTTGCGGAACCTCCAGACTGTTTTCCGTAATAGCTACGCCAATCAGTAGTGCACAAGGGTTCCCTTTCTTCCACGTTCTTGCCAGTATTTGTTACCTCTTATTTTTTTGATCATAACTATTTAATAGGTGTGGGGTGATACCTCACTGTGGTTTTGATTTGCATTTCCCTGACTAGTGATATTGAGCACCTTTTCATGTACTTGCTAACCATTTGTATGTCTTACTTGAAGAAATGTCTACTCATGTCCTCTGCCCATTTTTAAATTGGGTTGTTTGTGTTTTTGCTATTGAGTTGTATGAGTTCCTTATGTGTTTTGAATATTAGCCCCTTACCAGATTATGATTTGCAAATATTTCTTCCCATTCTGGAGGTTGCCTTCCATTTTGTTGATTGTTTCTTTTGCTGTGCGGAAGATTTTTAGTTTGATAGAGTCCCACTTGCTGATTTTTACTTTCATTGCTTGCTCTTTGGTGTCATCCAAAAAAATCATTGCGAAGACCAATGTCAGACAGCTTTTTTTCCTTTGTTTTCTTCTAGAAGTTTTCTGGTTTTAGGTCTTATGTTTAAGTCCTTAATCCTTTTTGAGTTAATGTTTGTGAGTGTGCATAGAATAGGAGTCCAGTTTCATTATTTTGCATGTGGATGTCTAGTCTCCCAAGCACCATTTATCGGAGAGGCTGTCCTTTCGCCATGGTGTTTTCTTGGCTCCATTGTCAAATATTAGTTGACCATATATGCATGCGTTTATTTCTGGGCTCTAGATTCTGCTCCATTGGTCTATGTGTCTGTTTTTATGCTAATACCATACTGTTCTGATTACTGTTGGATGTTCTCTATATGTCTGTTAGGTCCATTTGGTTTATAGTTCAAGCCCATTTGGTTTTCTGTCTGGTTGAAAGTAGAATATTGAAGTCCCGTACTATTATTATATTGCCGTCTGTCACTCACTTGAGATCTGTTAGTATTTGTTTATCATATTTAGGTGTTTGGATGCCTTTCCCTTCAATCCTCTGCCTTCCTGGGTCAACAGCTCGGTGTAAGGAGATGAGGGACTGAATGGCCATTAGAGATGAGCTCCTTGTATTTTTTTCGCAGTTAATGGAGACAAGGAAGAGAGTGAGTGGGAAATGTCTAGCATAGGAGAAATAGATGAGAACCAGGCCTTTTACAGTAAAATGAAAGGTGGAATAATTAAACCTTGATCATCACTAGCAGGGAAATAAAATGACCATAAAGTATTTTTTAAAGATCGTATTTATTTATTTATTTATTTATTTATTTATTTATTTATTTGAGAGGGGGAGAGAAAGAGAGAAGGAGTGAGCAAGCAAGAACAAGAGCAGGGGGAGGGAGAAGCAGACTGCCCGCTGAGCAGGTAGCCCGATGAGGGGCTCAATCCCAGGACGCTGGGATCATGACCTAAGCCGAAGGCAGACACTTGAGCCACCCCGGTGCCCTGTGGCCGTAAAGTATTAACATTTAGTAATTTACTATCATCATCCTAACTCTTGAAGAGTTTCTTATCTTAAATTGCAGTGATAGCACTGAGAGTAAAAAGAATATTAGTTTTACACGCTTATTTTAAACCAGTTCCTAGCAGTAGCAATTGCCTTTGTCTTCCTGGGAGTGCTGAGAGTTTATTAACAACCAACCAATGGGCCAGACACTTAAAAAACTAATGATCCTAAGTAGTTAGTTGATTGGGAAATCTTGATCACCTGGCATTTGGCCATGGGGAAGGAAAAGCAGACGCAGATCTAGAATTGGTGGATTCACGTGCCTGAGGCTCCAGGTGGTGGGCACGTGGACTTCTAATAGTAGCAAATCGCCGTGGACGAGAAAAGAGCAAAACTTCTAGAAATGGGAAGTTTCCAGCATGGCGAGGTGGAATATTTTTAGCTTGGGACTAATGAACTAACTACTTTTCAATCTGAAATCTTCAGGAATAGGCAGTTTCCTGTTTCTGCAAATACCAAATGAAAAGCCAAGCCAGTACTCTTGGATTTATAGATCCAATTTACCAGATTGAAGGACACTTGCTCTCTTTAACTAAGTGAACTAGCCGGCCCCTGCATGCCAAGTTTCTATGGCAGTATGACCTCAGTGACCTCTCTTCTCTGTTGTGGAATGTAGGTGATAAGAATGGAGGTGAGCCCGATGACGCTGAACTGGTAAGGCTCAGTAAGAGGCTGGTGGAGAACGCGGTGCTCAAGGCTGTCCAGCAGTATCTGGAAGAAACACAGAACAAAAGCAAGCCAGGGGATGGGAGCTCTGTGAAAACTCAAGAGGCTGATAGGAATGGCACTGACAGTGACAACAACAGGAAATGAGAGCCCAATGCAGGCAGGCCCCCGCCGCTCCTGAGACGCATCCCGCTCCCCTCTGCTGAGTCAACGGACTAATTTGCATTGTGCTGTTTCAGTGTCTCTTGTCCAGTCTGTGGAGATTGCCTACTACTTTCATGATCAGTGTGTTTGCGTTTCTGAAACACAACAGAAGAGAAATGGAGTGCTGGGACTAGCAGAGGAAATTAACTTATGGAACAAGAATGGCCCAAGTTTCACTTGCCCTCCACCATGGCCGAGGGAGAGGGAACTTTGGGTTATGCCTCGTGGACTCAGATGAGAGGCCGTGGAAGGGGCCTACCCGTCAATGGAATACTGCCATTTATATTGCTTAGCAGGGCATTTGACCACTTTATCTGAGGCCAAAACACACACACAGCTAACAAGTGCTAAGTTTAAAATAATCACTGTCGAAATCGTTTTCCATACCGTTGGTCCATAATGTCTCACGTCTGTCCTATGTCTGCTGTTGCTGTGCAGTGATTTTTCTTTACAGTAAATTGGTTTCATGCAAATGATATATTTTTGGCAAAATGCAACCTTTTCTATAAAACGTGGGCAACATCTTAAAGGTTTCTTTTAACCTTCTTTTGATAAGTCGGTGTGCCATATTTAATGTTTTTCACTGGCCTTTGTATGTAAAATGTATTATATAATTTTTTTTCCGTAGGCAAGAAACCTATTGGACTCCGGGACTTAATTAACGAAGCTTTGCGTCGAGAAAGGATGAGTCTGAAGTCCAAAGTGAAACAGATAAAGGAACTTTTGTTAAAGCCTGAGACTCAGGCCAGGATTAGGAGGGAGCTTTTTGAAGGAAGATCTGTTAACACCAGTAATCAAGGAAACCAGGTTGATTTCTGTACAGCTTTGACATAAGCTCCACGTTACTATCATGGTACCCTAGTCAATGAAACCTTGTCAGATTATCTCATGGCTCTTTGGTAAATACCGAAGAAGTATTCTGATAGTGTCTACACAACAGGAAACCAACATTTGGTAAGGAATTGACAATTTCTTGCCAAAGAAAACTGATTCTGCTCTGTTATTTTTAAAGCTAAACTTGTGTTTTAGCATGTTTGTTTCTGTAATATCAAGAGTTATTTTATAGAAAGGACTTAATTAGCTGTCGTGAGATGTTCCTTGGGTTCTCACAGGTAACACATACAGACTGTGAAAAATCATTTACATACAAAAAAAAATTACAGTATTTTAAGGGTCACTTGCCTTCTGTTGATGTGATTTCTGTTGTTATTAAATCAGAAATAGTAATGTCCACACAAGTCTATATCTAGTGTTACTTTTAATGGAAATTTGAATGTTTATTGAACACTAGTACTTGAATGAACATTTCTAAGTGTAATTATTACAATTACTGGTTAAGAATGTTTTATAATATCCATATGTATTATTTTTCAATGATCAAAATGTAGTTTGTTTTTTCATTTCTTAATGAATAAATGTTTGGGATTTTTATTTTCTACTTTTCTGAAAATAAGCCCTAGGTCTTACCGTATCCCTTATAATCTGAATTTGTTTGCACTGGTTCATTTTTAAAGACAATTGAAAATTTTCCCCCCATGTGATAATCATTGGTAACAGCTTTTTCTACAGTCATTGCAAAATTGCTGCTACTGAGAGATCATGATGGAAGGGAAATTGGAAATCAAATAGGTAATCGTTTCAAATGTAAAATCCAGTTTACTCATGGATTTTAGCTATTTTTTCACTGGGTAAATTCAACATTTATTTATAAATGAGTTTATGCATTTTCATGCCTCTTAATAAATGTATTGTTTTCCCTTGTTGCCTCTCCTCACTTTTCTCCTTCTTGGAAGTTGTTGGCTCTGTGTTGGTAGAAGGAAGTCATAAGCAGTCACTCGGATAGTCCTGGTGTTTCTTCACCTTTATTTCTGTCCTTCTCCTTCATGCTCAGCACATTGCCAGAACACCTTCAACTTCAGATTTTTAAATCACCTCAAATCAGTCAGCTTCACAGAGAATTAACAACAGAATGTTAAATGCAAAAAAAAATCTAAATAGCATCCCACAAACTGCTAATTATGTGTCAGTGAAGTGACAACAAGAGCAAAGATGAAAGGAACGGATCCTTCCAGACGTAAGAAGACAGGGAGCTGCTTACCACGAAACCCCTTGGTGGTAGAGGGCTCTCCTTCTCGAAGACGGCTTCCTTGAATAAACCTGTAAGATAGGAAGCAAAGATATTTTGGGGCTCGCCTTGTTTTTCAAATGAAGAAACAGACTCGAGGAGACTGAGTGCCTAACACAAGGCCACTGCTGCTGGGAGCTGGCCATGAGCGACAACCCGAAGTCCATCTCAACGTTCCAGGGCTGTTTTCACTGTCCCCTAATCCAGGGTAACAGGATTTCAGGAGAAATAGCTCCTCTCAGCCTCTATCCATAAATATCTTTATTTTCAAGGAGCATGTTCCAATCTTCGCAAACAATTTGAAAGACTGGAAGACTATCCTTTTTTGCCATCTGGGGTCACAATCTTAAGAATCATTGCTTCCATTGGTTCCATGCCTGTGCGCCAAATGATTCAGGCACATTGTGACATTTCTTCCCTTTGGTGACCCTGCTAGGAAGTTACTAGGACTGTTTGATAGATTATGAAGCTAGGAAACTGAGGCCGTAAATGGTGAAGTAGCTGTAAAGCTCAATGGCTGTTTATAAAGCTAATAAAAGGTAGGGCTAAATTTGGACTTGGGTCTTCTACTTCAAGCAACTGTCTTTCCACAATGCAACACTTCCTCTCTCTCTACCAAGTACAATACATTTCACGAGTTAAGGATGGATAACAAAGGGGGTCACTTTCTCTTGACTAAGCGAGCTCCCTCATTGCCCTGAAGTTCTATAACGTATATGAGAGCTGTCAGCTGATGGGATGGAACGGGTGGGGGGAGGGGGGGAGGGAACCCCAGATATTTGATTTAGGGATTAAAGCTTCTAGTCCTTATCAATGAAATCTTCATTTAAGCAGGTTTACAAAAATAATGCAAAATACACTATAATACATGTTTTCTTCATGGTTCCATTCTAAAACCCAAATAAGGATTAGTAAAAATCTAAGTTTGGGATCTGAAATATTCAAAATGGCCTTTTCCTCCCAATCAGAGTCCTAGAATAATTGCTTATTGGATTGCATCTCCAGAATATGTTGTCCTAAAATGGTAGTAGTTGGTCTCGGTTTGGTCCAGGAGGTGCATTGTGGCTTCTAGTGGCTTCTAGACCTTCCACCACTGAGAGGTGATTTTTTTTTTTTTTTTTTTTGATGTAGACTCCTGAGATCACAGCCCTGAGATCAGGACCTGAGCTGAAATCAAAAGTTGGATGCTTTACATTCTGTTCCATTTGTGGTAGTTCTCATCTTGAGGCAGGGAAACTGCAGGGGTACATACTCACATTTATGACAAAATTTCAGCATTTTTCAGTCACTGGAAAAATAGTAGATCCTATATGAATATTTTAAGGCATTGTTAAAAAGTAATATTTTCAATGGCAGGACAAGATTCTGTCAGCTTTGAACTTGGTCCTATTTATAGAATCTTATATTAGTGTATTAACCTGCTTCTCAGGCTAGGCTAACTATAGCCCATTGAGATATGCTAGATTTGCATAGAGAGCATACTTCAGATTCAAACTGTTCGCTCCCAAACCCCAAATGTGCTTCCACCAGTTATTCCAGCGGCCAGATGTCCTCCTGAGCACGTAAGTAAGCAGTTTTAACCTCATATTCTAGATATCGTTTCAGACCTCTGACCAATAAGATACGTTTGCACTTCTGCACTCAATCACAGATACATAAACCAGCTACCACATTATGTAACAAATTAGGATGTATTTCATTATATAATGAAAGACAACAAACCTATAGTATTTCCAAACATAACTTGCAGGGATAATCTGTTGTCAGCCGTGGTTTCATCATGTTGAAAAACTCTTCTATAATCATTTTTTCTTTGAACAAACTTTAGATGTATTTCTGAATTCCAATTTTTCTCAGGTAAAGAGAATCCATATAAAAAATGAATAGATCCAGTGTACTTAAAAAAAAGTTTCCAAGTCCCTCCATGCATTTGATAGCAGCACACATGCTAACAAGACAAAGCCTTGGATTATTTCATTCACAGGAAAAGTAAATATTAAAGAAATCCACTTTGAGTCAGCGAATTTAAAATTCTGATACTAGCTACCGCACTTCCCCCCGGATCACTGTTCTGGGAGTGAAAAAGATCATTTGAGAGCTGGAAGAAGGTGTTATTTTCATCACCAGTGTAATACACTCAAAACTACTTATTTGCATCTGGGAAGTGCAACTGATAAATTTCAGCATCTTGGGATGATTTTAAAATGTAACCTGCAGTCGTTATTCCTCTATATATTCTGTCATTAGTCACTCATTGGAAGGTCATTCAGTTCTGTTACAGCATAAAGTTAGGAATAATACAACTGAGAAATCAATTCCCGCTTTCCAGTAAACTCATGTTGCTTTCCCTTTAGCGGTTCAAATTATTTCTGAAAAGCCACTATCCTCCGACACTGCCCTCTATATTTATGTGTTATGCGGTCTCCTCTGACCCATCTGCCCGCAGTCCTGTCAACTGGAGCATTGTACGGCGTCCGGGGCTCTTGTACTTAAGTAACCTCATAGCGAATTGGCTTGACCCTTCAGATTACTTCCAACACTTCCTGCCGGAAACCATGTGGACACAAAGTTGCCATGATAATGTCTGAATCAAAGCACACTGCCCTTTCTTTGCTTATTCTTTAAACCACGTAGATGGTAACTTATCCATAATTTTTAAAAAATCCTTTTTTTTTTTTTCTGGTGAATGCTCGTGTGGGATCTATAAAGCTGTAGGCGGTGAGAGGACAAAGAATAAGCCTTCTAGCTGGACAGGAATTACAGTGCTGAGAAAGGAAACATAAGTGATATGTATGCACCACTCCAAAAAATATCTGATATGGTAATTGAGGCAGAGAAAATAGAATGAATATGGAACAGTGGGGAGAAACTAAGTATATTTTTTTAAGACTCTGGAAGGCGAATTTGGAAGCTATTTTTGTCAGGTTCATGCTTGAGAAATGTCTTTATGGAGGGGCATGTGGGTAAGGGCTTTGGACGATTTCATGAATATTTGTCACAGTGATTTCCCAGCCTCTTTTGAACACCTACCTATTTTGGGAGAACTTCCTACCTTGTGAACCCTGGGTAGAGGGCCTGAGGTAGAGGCCAGGAACTCACCTTCTCACCCTTGTCACTGGGGTTCAGACATGTGACCTGGGCTCCCCCAAGCCAGAGGGTGACTCTGTATGGAATCCACCCATTCTGGAGAGGACGGTGGGGAGACATCCAGCTCTTAGAAACAGCAGTGGCAAAGATGCTGTCTGGGGGATCCCACACCCTGTGTGGGTGGTACACAGTGGCAGAGGGCAGTGGCCACAGGGTTCCCCTGGAGCAGCTGGCAGTGTAATGGAGCCTTTTTCCCGCTGTTTGGCCACCCAGCCTGATTCTCTGGACCTTCTGGGGATTCTGCAAGCTGTTGAATATCTTTTACTATCAAGTTCCTTTTCCACTTAAACTAGCTAAAGTTGGTTCTGTTGCTTGCCACTAAAAATCCTGATTAATACTAGCTACACCCCACTGAATCAGTGTGTCAACACAAGGCACGGTTGGCGTTTAGAATTGGACACGTCTCTGTAGAGTGGGATGGTCCTGTGCATGGTAGGAAGGTCCCATTCCTGGTTTCCAGGCAATAAATGTCAGTAGCAGCTTTCAGTTATTGTGATAACTAAATATGCCCCCATACATTTCCCAAATCCTCTCTAAATGGGGGTAACAGAACCCCCAGTTGGAGGGCACACTACTGGGCTCCTTTTCATGCCCATTTTTCAACAAGAAATTTAGGCCTTAAAGAGGACGTGCTCACCGGGGCTGTGTCCACACTTTATCAGATATCTGGATAGAAACAGAAAAACGAGGGGCGCCTGGGTGGCTCAGTCATTAAGCGTCTACCTTCGGCTCAGGGCGTGATCCCGGCGTTCTGGGATCGAGCCCCATGTCAGGCTCATCTGCTGAGAGCCTGCTTCTTCCTCTCCCACTCCCCCTGCTTGTGTTCCCTCTCTCGCTGGCTGTCTCTCTCTCTGTCGAATAAATAAATAAAATCTAAAAAAAAAAAAAAACATACATGCACCTTTTATGCGACATGGATCAAAAGACCTAGTTGCTGTAAATGGAAAATGGAGGAAAGGACCAGTTGTAATCGTAGTGGTGTCATTGCTGAAAGAATTTTAATGGTTTATATAATTTGGGGGGCAGACTTAGAATTCTAAAACGATATCACATGATGGGTAGTATAATAATAGGGTTATTTCCTAGTCATTTCATTAAAACATAAATATTTTACATTATGTGCTTAAGAGAAAAAGTTAATAAACAGATGTAGGGATATTTCAATATAATAAATTAGAGATACCTAGGAGTATAGAAATGCTTTAATACATGAAAAATATTAATTTTCTCTGAGAGGCGTGCTAGAAAGAGTTCAGCCATAAAATTGGGAAACAGCTATTTCTGGGGGCTCCACTGAAAACCAGAGGAGGATTTCTGAGTCAAGGAACATGCATGGAAATATAGAGAAGAGTTAAATGGAGCGTTTACATCAAAGGAATGTAATAAATAGAAGAAAATGAGTACATCACATTAATTATAGAGTGTGGAAGATTCAAACTTCATGTTTTAAGAGCAATGACTGGTCTTTAGCGCACTCAGAATGTCTGTCTTTTGTGCTTGTGATAAATAAACTTGTCGTTTGTTGTTTTCCTTAATGAAGTATTAAAAAAAAATTCAGTGAATATCCTAGATCTAGCCAGATGAAAATGATGTAAAGTAGGATGGTTAGGCCCGGGTAGATTGGATTATTGTTGCCAATTCTTCACCCCTCCCTGTATCCTTTTGCATGTGACTGCCTGTTTCCCACGATTTAACAGTTATTCCCATCGAAGGTGCAGTGTTTCTCTGCCCTCTGATGTTGGGCATGGCCATGTGCCTCATTTTGGCCAATGGGATGTATGTGGCTGAGAAGCAAGCAAAGGCTTAAAATTTGGAGATCTGTGGCGCACACCTGAAACATTTCTGCAGCCTGGAGCCCAGCCCCGCCATGAGCAGTCATGCCATTGCCGACATGGGAGCGAGAAATAGATGCTTACTGTCCTATGCCACCTGATTTTTTGGTCATGCAGCATTATTGTGGCAAAAGCTGACTAGGTGGGACCTACACGTCAAACACAATAGAACATTTGAGCAAAATTGTGCCCCCCCCAAAATGCTGTAGTATCCAGGCAGGATGTATCATTTGGGTGCTATATAAATTCTATATCATATAATTGAGTTTAGTATTCTATCATTTAGTAGTTTTGCTTTTAAATAACTTACACAATATGTTTATATATGAATATAAAACATTAACAGTGATGAGTTCTGAGCGGTGGGATTACAAGTGAGTTTACTTCCTATTTTGTGCATTTTAGTATTGCCAAAATGTCATATCATAAGCCTTTATTCCTATTAATAAATCATGAATGCTACTTTAAAATAAAAATAATCTGTTCAGCTATCAGACAATTGATTTCCTTGCAGCCATAAAGTACTGTGTAAAGATTGCATTACTCAGAAATAGGGCCCATTCATTCATTCATTTGTTCAACATTTCCCATGGGCCAGATCCTGGGCTGGCTGCTTCGTATGTGACAGATCCATTTGTTGGAATGACGTGTTTATTCCTTTCTCTATAATCCCTGTTCCCCCTTATCACCCACCTCATTTCAAACAAGACCTTGTCTTTGGTGAGGGGCTACAACCAAAATAAAAACAAAGGAAGCTGATTTTCATATTTTTGGCTTTTGAGCTCCAGTGGCCCAACTCTTAAAAAAAAAAAAAAAAAAAGATTTATTTGTTTATTAGGGAGGAAAAGGGGCAGAGGGACAGAGAGAGAATCCCAAGCAGACTCCCTGCCAAGCACGGAGCCCGATGCAGGGCTCAATCCCAAGACCCTGAGATCATGACCTGAGCCAAAATCAAGAATTGAACACTTGACCCACTGAGCCACCCAGGCGCCCCTCCAGAGATCCAAATCCTGGTATCAGCCATAGGTTTGGCGACATCACGGGATGTCGCAGTTGGGCGCTATTTACTGCCATTTCCTGCGAGGCACCAGGAAGCTAGACAGAATAGCATGTGTGGGTGAGACAGAGCCTTCCTCATAGTCATGGGTACAGAGGGAGTGACACTCAGACCCCTCTGTGAGGTGAAGAACGTGAGGAAGGGGTGAAAAAGAATTTTGTGAGGAGGAGGTATTTGGAGCAAGCTCCAAATATAGACGTTATGCTCTCCATGGCAGAATGTGTTTGCTGAGAGCTGCACCCCACAGAAGACTCCATGCAAAGCCCTATACCAAGAGCCTTGCCCAAACTCTACCAGGCTTTAACAGCCCACGATGGAGTCTCTGGGATGACCCAGCCGTTCTTTGAGTTTCTGTATGGAAAAGATGAAGCCTGCCAAAATATACGCCATTTGTTCCAGCCAACATTTGACCTCCCTTTCTTCGCTTACTAAAAAAATTTACAATTGCAAAACCTTCTTCTGTCCCTTTGAGAAGTATATGTACCTCCTTCTACCCAGAAGTGTCTTTCTCAAGGACCTGAAAGCCATTCCTTTGAAACGTCATCATCAGGAAGAAGAGGGCGCCTGTCTCCCTCCCTCTTCGGGAGCGTAGAGACCTAACTTCCACAAAGGCCGGTTAGCCTACACAGAAGGCCTAATCGTGTGTCCACTGACCCGCCCTGCTACTTGCTTTCTGTAATTTTTCGCTTTTCTGACTCTGCTCAAACCCCTGCTCTCGCCCTCTGCACGCCCTCATTCTCCCTTTCAAATGCCAGGTCACCTTGGTGCCAGCCTCAGTGGCACTCAGCCCGGTCCCCTGCAGGAGCCGTTACGGAATAAAATCTGTTATTATGCTTGAACTACCGTCCAGCTTTGTTTATCATCAATGCTGCCTCCTCACCTCACCTCCCTGTGGCTGGGACACAGCACTAGCTTCAGGCGTGTGAGACCGCCAGAGCCCACCGCGGGAAATCTGCAGGATGAGGAGGACACTGGCTCCCTGGCAGGGGCTGGCCTGCTCCCCACAGGCCAGAGGGGAGGCGAACTTGCTGTGGGGCTGGGGAGGGGAGACGGCGTTGGCCCGCAGAGGTGGGAGGCTGCAGGAGGAGAATGGGCCCACTCAGAGCAGAACTGAATCATCCGGGTCAAGGCAGGGCCTAGAAGGAACCCCCAGGAGCCCAGGAAGAAAGAGGAAACTTCCATCATGTTTTCTCTCTCAGGAATGCCTGCGTGAACCAAGTGTCGGGTCCTGAGAGCATGAAGTCGCCCAGCCTAGGAAGTACCGTTGCCTCCCCTGCCGTCTCCTCTGGGCCTGAGCTCCCACCATAGCAGGGAAAAGGGCAGTGAGGGAGGGCAGAGCAGGGCGGAGGACCAGCCCCTCCGCACTGCGGGCTCTCGGCCCCAAGCAGCTCCAGGGATGGGCACTCACAAGACTGGACATTCTGGCAGCCGAAGAGACACAGAGACGGCGTGCGCTGCTTCAAGTGGCTGGTGGAATAGATATTATGCAAAAGAGGAATCACAAAATCCAAGGGACTGCCGGAACTGTCTCCTGGGGAAGGAGAAGATTACCTGCACCAAATAAAATTTAAAGGGATGGGGAAACAAAAACAAAGCTGTATTTGGCTCATGTCACGAGTCCTATTTGTTCAACAAACTGGTCGCAGCAAGATGCCTGGACGGGACTCCCATCACCTCTGCCTGAGCCACAGGAGAGCATCCCACCTGGGAATGGTCGGCGGCAGGATTGTCTGTCGTGGAGGGAGTGGCTGGGCTGTGCCCTCCATTCCTTCCCTGCATTGCTCTGGACTGTTGCTTGGGTGAGGCTACGTCCCCTCCTACGTTTGAGTTTGGGGAGTCTCAGAGCAGGGAGCTCCTCTGCATCTTTTCTGGTGGGAGTGCCAGAGAGGTGGCCAGCTTGGGAAGAAATGCTCCTTTTGCTGCTGTCCTGGAGGTCATCTGTGAGAGCAGAAATGGTGCTGGGGCTTGTTGGGGCCAGAGAACGTGTAAGAGAGCACCTGCCTCTATTGCATGATGAATCTTCTGAGGACTCAGGGTGCCACGAGAGATCTCCATCTATCCCAGGAGGGGCAAAAACCATAGTTCACAGAAAAAGCTAGAAATCGGCAAAACCGTGTATCATATACAAAGATACAGACCTCACTAATAATTAAATAAACCATTAAAACAATAATGAGGTACCTTTTGAAAATCTATCAGAGCATAAAGAGTTAAGTAAAGATTTAAAAGTTTGATAATATACAAGGTTGGTGTAGTTGTGTGAATCAGGAATTCTTGAATCATTTTGGTAGGAATATGAACAGATATAACATTTTGGGAGGACAATTTGGTGAAATTTATGAAGATGAATAAACTGAAAATGTTAACCCAGACATTAGTTCCATTGCAAAAGTTTTTCTAAAATTATATGTGTATGTGTTTGCGAAAATACAAGTACAAGGGTGTTCATTGCACCATAGCTTATGATGGCAACCACTGCAAAAAAAAAAAAAAAAAGATAACTAAAATTCAATCAATATACGTCTGATTAATAAGCTGTGGTATATACCAACTATGCCACTGTGAAAAACAATAAAATGGATATGGATATTTTGACATATAAAGATGAGTAAGTACATTAAGCAAAATGCAAAGCACAAGACAACACCAATAATGTGCTCCTATTCGGGAAACTTCTGGAAGGTTACCCAAGGAATTACTGAAGCTGCTTCCTTTGGAGATTATGACTGAGGGTCTGGAAGAAACTGGGATTCACTCTCCATCAGGGTACACCGGGAAACGTAAGCAACTCCTAGACCACAGGACTTAACTGATGTCAGGGAATAGGAAACTGCAAGATGGAATTCAGAACAGCAAAGCCTTCGAGAAAAGTTTAGTCTCTGCTGTAGGCAAGAAATGGATTCACCTGCTGGACAGGACAAGAGAGCAGGGGATGGAGGGCTAAGGGGCAGAGGTAGGCAGGCAGCGTTCTCAAGGGTAGAGATGTAGCTATTAAGCATGAAGAGCCAGTTGTGGTAAGTGTCAGAGATCCTTAGTGACAGACCCTAAGACACACCATGAGGGGAGAGTTTCTCCTCCCGATGTTCACCTCGGGGATTTGCTACCAGGACAGGCGCCGACGCTCCTGTTCCCAGAAACACAGCAAAACAGACAATGCTCACCCAGGAAGGGTTTGCAGGGGGAGGAGCTAGAAAGAGTGTGGACGTCTGAATCCACAATCATCTCAAGGGAGACGTCTTCTGCCTCTGATTCTGATGCTGGGTTTGAAGACAACACCCTACGGCAATCGTGTGTGTCCGAACTCGAAGGAACGCACTAGGGTTCTTCAACAACTTGTAAATGACAAAGGGCGTGCGGAAACCAGAGAACGGGGACAGGAGCCGCACACGATAGTCTTCTTTGAACTCTATGTCCACAGCGTCATTTCTTTCTGAACTTGAAAAGCTGATTTTATTTTGTTCCAACTTTTTTGAGGAATAATGGACAAATATCATTGTTTATATTTAAAACACACGATGTGGTGATTTGATAGACACGCATGTTGCAGAGTGATTACCAAAGTCAAGATCACGAACACACCCACCACCTCACGTAACTAACTTTTTCTGTGTGTGAGTGTGACAGGGCTTACCATCCGCTCTGAACAAATTTGAAGTGAAAGTGCTGTATTATTAACTATAGTCACCGCGCTGTACGTTAGATCCTCAGAATGTATTCCTCTTATAACTGCAAGTTTGTACCTTTTGACCCACATCTCCCCATCCCCCCCACTCCAAATCCCTGGCAGCTGCCATTCTGTTCTTCACTTTTATGAAATTGGCTTTTAAAACCAATAGGATCCACATAGAAGTGAGAGCATACAGGATTTGTCTTTCTCATTTCACTTGGCATAATGAACCTCCAGGTTCAAATGTCACGGCATCACTGATACCCAGTTACAGAAAAAAACACTTTTGAAAAATGTGCAACTAGTAAAATTTTCTTACAATTTCTGGTTATTCTTTTAAAGAAGGAAGAGAGTGAGGGAAACATTAAGAGAATTTGTGGCAAGGCACACCTTGATGGTATAACGGAAACGCCCCGTTCATTGTTTATCTTGTTAGTTATGGATCTTGCTACTTGTGTATTTAAAATTGGGGCCAGAGCTAGAGACACAAAGTGAAAGTTGGGGAAGCGGGAGAAGTGGGGGCTTCACGCCCACAGTCAGTGACTTCAGTAAGAGTTACATTCCTTAGGCAAGCAGCTTCGAATGCTTAGGTGATGCGGAAATACCGATGTCGTAATGATGCTGGAGATAAGAATGCTGTAATAGGCGTGCCTGGGTGGCACAGCGGTTAAGCGTCTGCCTTCGGCTCAGGGCGTGATCCCGGCGTTATGGGATCGAGCCCCACATCAGGCTCCTCTGCTATGAGCCTGCTTCTTCCTCTCCCACTCCCCCTGCTTGTGTTCCCTCTCTCACTGGCTGTCTCTATCTCTGTTAAATAAATAAAATCTTAAAAAAAAAAAAAAGAATGCTGTAATAACATTTTAATGAAGCTCAAGTAAGAAGGCTATAATGGCCCTAAGACCGTAGATGAGATGCTGAAAACCCAGCATCGTTATAACAGAGAGTCTCATTGTTGCATGGTACAAAATAGGCACTCAAGTAATTTCTAGACCAATTCAAACATTTCTATGCAGTGAAGTTCATTTTTTTGGCGAAAGGTTTTATGAGTTTTTATGTATGCATGGATTCTTGTAACCACCACCGCAGACAAGATGCAGAAAAATGTGCATACCTGAGGAATACCTTTAAGCTGCCCCTTTGTATTCAGACCCTCCCTCCACCCTGAGCCCCGGGCAACCACTTATCTGTTTCCTGTTCCTGCATTTTTGCCTTTTCCAAAATGTCACATAAATGGAATTATACAATATGTACCCATCTGAGGCTGAGTGCTTTCACTTAACATACGACATACATATTTTTTTTTATTTTTAAAAGAACGTTTATCTTTGCTGAAGACAAGATAAGGGAATATAGGAGAGACTCGGCTACTGCCGGATTTACACGGATTGTATCTTGGCATCCTAAAAGAAATGGAGAAGTCCCTCAGACACTGCTGAACCACTGTTTTCCTTCATCTGTAACAAGAGCCTCATCTATTTAAAGCATATGTATTCTGATTTGCCTTTTCTATTTTGGGCACGTTCAAATATATGCCCTCTCGAGGCATGATGGAAGAAAGCTCACCTCCCTGCAGACTCCTTTTAGTCTCCGCATGTGGACACCTAATTATTCAGTTTTTAATTAAATTTTTTAGTTAGTTGGGCACTTGAACTTATTCTGTTGCTGGCGAGATCCTCCTTAACAGCACATTTCCTTGGTCCCTGGAAAACTGCTGACCTTCCGGGCTGTCCTGGGCTCATTCAGCGCACGCTGTGCTGCCGAGCACAATGACGGGCAACACAGAACTGAGTTGGGTCTGTAAGCGGTGAGAAGAGCCAAGGCTTGCATTTTATGGCCTGAGGGGCATTTCCAGCTCCCATCAGTGTGCTCCCGCTTCCATTATAAGCCATGCATTCTTTCTGCTGCTGAGTGCTGCTCTTTCATATGAAGGAAACCATGATTTAGGGAGGGAATTAATAATATGCTTTGGGATTCCCATTGCAATGAACATATTTAGCAGATAAAGAGTTCAGTACCTGTTGAGTAAATAAAAGCAGCAACCTCCATTTCCAGCCATGCCCTCCCCCCCACACACACGCACGCACGCACGCGCACACACACACACACATTCACACTCCTGTGTGTTGTGGGGGATGGGGAACAGTGGTTTTCCGGGAACAATCTGCATTGCAATCTGGTTTGCTGCGGAGTTTTTAATGACACATTGCCTTAAGGAAGCAGACGCGCTGTGGGATGTCTAAGGTGGAGCCGAGCCTAAAGAACAGCTAGATGAAAACTTACTGGATTTCTTCATATGGTTAATATCAGGCGATTTGAATTGATCTTTTCCAATGAGCTCAGTTCTGTACTTCCTAGGGTTTTCTTTAAAACGTGTTATGATTACAAGTAGATTTGTTTTCCATTTTAATTGTTGTCTGCATTTCCTTTGAGGTTCTCTGTTTATTTAAAATTTGTGTTTAAAATTATGAAAAGTTTGTGATCAAGAAACAGAGTAGTTCGATAACCAAGCACAGCATTGAAATATTTCTATTTATATCACCCCTGTTGTGCTGATCAGACGGGGAGACATTTCACTGGTATGTCTTTCATACTGGAGAAAGATGAAGTACTGTACCAAAGACTAAAAATTAGGAGACCTTTGCTTATATATACTTCGTTGGGAAAATTGAATTGACTCCATTTCTTCTGGCTGGGTTACCCTCTTTTGAATTCAGGAATGTTATAATGAAAACTCTGTTTTGAACTGTATATGTTTGGCTGTCATCCAAACAGCAGTAAATGCTTCTCCTTTGTGTGCTCATTGCACCTTGAACGTACCCTTATAATTATTGGCTTAATGCAACTGTCTTTCCTTCAGGTGTCTTGGAGGCCTTCCACGACAGGAACTTTTCCCTTGTACACATAAGATCTCAATAAATACTTTCGACTAAATATTTACATATTGAGAATTATATTTTTTCCCATTGTTTCTAGACCTCAAAGACAATGTACTATGGCTTTGGAAATGAAAGTTTAGGGATCGAATTTTCTGTAAAGAACAATCAGTCATTTTCCAGGTCATTCCTCACTATATTGCAAGAATATGTGAGAAGACTCCTCAAGTATTTTCTGCCTAGGTGCTATTTACTCTCATTCTTCTGCCAAGGAGCTGCCTAAACATCAGCTTCTGAAGCTTTATCATTCACTCCCTATTCTCTGCCATGTATGCCTCTGTTGCCCCTTTAAAAGAATGCTGTCCAGAGCAGAGTGGTGTGCTTTGCTCCATCCCAAAGGTGGGAACACTGAAATGACAAAGTGGTAGTGCCTTCCCTTCAGTCCTTACTGGGTAAAGCCATCATTATTCCTCACAGAAATGGAGAGTATTCCCCTCACCCCAATATCATGGCACACTATATCATCTGGACTTTTAAACACATTGCCTAGTCTTTCAATGTCATTCATGAAAAACGATTTCAAACTTCTACTCCTGGCCATGTGAAATATCAATGCCCAGAGATAATTTTCCCCCACAAACAACTTGAAAACTGGACAAAATATATAACACAACTGTGTTTAGACATTAGAAAACAAGTAGAATAATGTGTGATCTTTGAGAGAAGAGAAACAAGCCCTACATGGCTCAGCTTTCACCCAAAAGCAAATTTCAGACGGCGAAGGGAGTCCTTCCAAAACATGGATGGCCTTACGGAGTTGAAGGTGGAGATCAACGTTCAGGGAAGCTGTCATGGCTGGAAGTTGTGGGTTAGAGTTCTGGAAAAAGGGGAGCTACACATAAGAAGACTTCTAGAAATCTGTATGGGGGTCCTCTTAGATCTTTGCTAGTGTTAGCCCACACATATATAGCATGGAACTATAAGGAAAAGAAAGCCAGGGGTGTCATAAACAAAACAATTCCCAGAGTTCACACAGGACAAGGAGATGTTTCAACCGACCAGGCAAAGTGACAATTCCTCAGTGATCACCTGAGGCATCTGATGGAGATCTCAGAGCGATGATGCCCTAGTGGTAGAGCTAACCTTTTGAATGAAGTCGACACTAGCACCATTCTAGCAAATCTTAAAACAAAGCTTGTTTTTGTTTGCTCCAAGAGATCCAACTAGCCTACTATCTTTAAGACAGAGACCACTGATCTTTAATGGAAGGCAGCAAACTCCAGGTACTCAACACCTCATAATGACAAAGTCCAGCACCAATAATAATTAAAAAAAAAAATACTAGATATTCAAAGAAGCAGGAAATGTGACCCATGACAATGAGAAAAATTTTCAAGAGAAATAGACTCCAAAATTATGAAATTAGTAGATACGGTTAGAACAGGAATGATAAGTGTATAAGGCACATAAAGGAAACCATGACCTAATGAGAAGAGAAGGGAAAGGTTAAAAACGGAACTTCCAGAAATCAAAAATAAAATATCTCAAATGAAAATTTCACTGGATAGGATTAAGAGCAGATTAGATACCGCAGGAGAAAAGATTAGTGAGACTGAAGACATAGCAGTAAAATTAGCCAAAATGAAATAGAGAAATACCTTTGGAGAAAAAAAAATAAACAGAGCCTTAGTGGCTTATGAGACTGTATCAAAGAGTCTGGCATACTTATAATTAGAGTCCAAGAAGGTATTACAGTCGAGTGAGGGATAGAAAAAAATGGTAGAAGACATAATGCCTAAAAAAATTCCAAATTTGATAAAAACTATAAATCCCCAAATTCAAGAAGCTCAATAATCTAAACAAGGATAAACACCCACATATCCATACTGTCATATACCCACTCCCACAGTGGCAAATCATACATTTCTAAAATCCAGCTACAAGATAAGAATGACAGCAGACTTCAGGGCATAAACTATACAAGCCACTTTTAAAGTGCCAAAAGCAAACTATATTAACCCAGAATTATGTAACCAGAAAAAATTCTTCAAAAATTAAGGTAAGAAGAAACTTTCTCAGAGACAAAACCTGAGAAAATTAGTTGCCTGCACACTTTCATTATAAGGAATGTTGAAAAAAATTTTTCAGGTGGAAGGAAAATCATACTAATACATAAAAGTTAATTTTTCCAGTTAAAAGGTGAGTATTCTTAAATTGGATAAAAAGCAAAACTCAGTTGTATGCTATATACAAGAAGCACACTTTAATTATAAAGACATATATTAAAAGTAAAAGGATGAGAAAATATATGCCACGTAAATACTACTGTAAAAAAGCTAGTATGGATATGTTAATATCAGTCAAAGTTGACTTCAGAAGGAAGACTGTCAGGGATAAAGTCTGTCATTCCATAACAATAAAGGGGAAAATTAATTCATCCAGAAAACAAGACAATAATAAATATGTATAAATCCAATAACAGTTTCAAAATACATCACTCAAAAATGAAGAGGACTAAAGTAACACTGTCAACCCACTTGACCTAACTGACATTTACAAAATATTCCACTCAAATAAACATTCTTTTCAGAGAGGAATTAAGGTAGAAAGAAATAAGAAAAAGACTTCTGGAAAATACTTAAACATTTGGAAACTAACAAATGTGGCAAATAATCCATGGACCAAAGAAGAAATTACAAGGGCAGCTATAAATGATTTCAAACTGAGTGAAACAAAGCATATTAAAAGTTGTGGATACAGCTCAAATAGTGATTAGAGGAAAATTTAGACTTTTAAATATTATAGTAGAGAAATGAAATGTCTTGATTCAATGATCTAAGCTTCTACCTTAAGAAGCCAGAAAAAAGAGAAGAAATTAAATCCAAAGTAGAAGGAAATAATAAAACAAGAGCAGAAATCAAGGAAATAGAAAATAGAGAAATTGAGAACATTTTTTTAAAACAACAAATCCTTATTCTATGAAAAAAAAAAACAATTAAATGAACAAGGCTCTCATCAGACCAATCAAGAAAACAGAAAGAAGATGCAAAATTGCCAATACCAGGAGTAAAAAAGGTGACATCTACAGATTTTATTGATATAAATGGATAATAAAGGAAAATTTAAAAATGTATGCCAATAAAGTAAAAAACTTAGATGAAATGGACAAATTCCTTGAAAGATACACATTATCAGCACTGACTCAGGGAAAAATAAAAAACTGAATAGTGACATATCTATTAATGAAAATAAATTCATACTTAAAAACTTTCCCACAAAGAAAACCCTAGGCTCAGATTGCTTCACTATTAAATTCCAACAAATATTTAAGGAACAAGTCATATGAATTTTACACAAATTCTTCAAAATAACAGAAAAGAGGGAACATTTTAAAATTCATTTTATGAGGCCAGAATAAGTTTGATTCCAAAACTAAAGAAAATACAAGGAAAAATATGTTACAGACTGATATTACTCATGAACAGACCCAATAGTAAGTTAAAAAAAAAAAAAAAACTTAGCAAATAAAATTTAGCTCAATGTGTGTGTGTGTGTACCAAGTATGATCAAGTATGGTTCACCTTATGATTGAAAGGCTGATTTAATATTTGAAAATCGATGTAATTTACCACATCAATAAGATAAAAGGGGAAAATTAATTACTTCAAGAGATGTAGAAAAAGCATTTGACAAAATTCAAAATCATCTCATTATATATAAAAAAGAATCACTAACCTAGGAAAAGAAAAAAACTTTCTGATAAAGGTCATTTATTAAAAAACTATCATGGATGAGCACCAGGGGCTGTATGTAAGTGATGAATCACTAAATTATACACCTGAAACTAATATTACAGTGTGTGTTAACTAACTGGAATTTAAATAAAAACTTGAGAAAAAGAAAGCTACAACTAACATCACACTTAGTGATGAAAGACTGAATGCTTTCCCCATAGGATCAGAAGTAAGGTAAGGATACCTACTCTCGTGATGATTTCTATTCATTGTTGCACTGGGGATTCTAGCCTATGCAATAAAGCAAAGAAAAAAACAAAAGGAATACAGATGTGAAAGGAATAATTAAAACAGTTTTAATTCACCTATGAAATAATTATATACATAGAAATTCCCACACGGTATATTAAAAATTAGCTAGAAGAACTAATAAATGAGCTTAGCAGGGTCATAGGATACAAGGCCAATAGAAGACTGTAATCATATCTTTATCAGCAATGACAATTAGATAGTAAAATTGTAAAAAGTCATTTATTATAACATTGCCAAACATGAAATACTTAGCAATAACTTTTATAAAATATGAATAAGATCAGTATAGCGCAAACTACAAAACGAGAGAAATCAAAGAAGGCCTTACAAATGGAGAGATGTACCATGTTGATGAATCAGAAGACTCACTGTTGTTCAGATGTCAGTTCTCCCCACATCGATGTATGGATTCAGTACAATCTTTTTTAGTAGTGTTTGCTTTCACTTCAGGCAGGGGGAGCTTTCCCTTTGGGATAGTTCAGCCATGGGTTCTCCTGCTATGGAATGCCAGTACTGGGTTCATCTCTGGATTGTGCTGCATGTAGAACATGGTATATTGTTTACTTATTCTTCCACTAAATTTGATATCTGGGAAATACACTTGAGTGGATGGAATGTTTTCCCCGGCAGCAAAGTTGATAATATCTCAAAATTAAATTTAGTAAGATTTTCTCATTTTAAATTAGTTCTCCATAGAAACCATTCCAGAAATAAAAAGGGTAATGAACTTATAATAGTATCCTCCTCTTCATAAAACAAGTTCAATAACTGGGGTCTCAATTGGCAGTGATGAAGTTCATAGTGATTTAAGACTTGAGATATTCTCATTGGAAATGAAGTTGACAGCAATTACCTTTTCTTATTCTTTATTGCCTTACTTCTCAAAGGGCAGTCCATGGGCCAAGAAAATGGACAACCCCAGGATGCATTTTAGAAATGCAGAAACTTAGACCCCACCAGGATAGATTTAATCAGAATTTGTGTTTTAACATGATTCATAGGTGATTCTGTGTCCATTAAAATTTTAGAAGTGCTGCACGTTTATTCTCCATTACAAACCCCCCAGCTAATCTGAGCTGGCATGTTTCATCCTGGAGAGGAATGAAGTAGCAGTGATGTCACCAATACATATTATAATCTCACTAGGACAACTGAAACCTCTAATAACTTTGATTCACTATATTCTCTGACAAGACTTTGAATCAAAAAGCTCACCATGAATATTTAGACGGCTTCATGGAACAGAAAATCAGAATTATAAAATGCTTTAACCCGTCAAGTACTGTAGGAATTAAACTGAGAAACACTTCAGTAAATTGCTTAAGATTGTTGGTAGGGGTGAGGTTTGCAAAAACCCGTGGGGAAATATATTGAAAGGATAATGTCAGTGACTTCAAATATCACTTGTGAATTTTTCCAAAAAAAAAATTTGTGCTTAGTAATCAAACAAATGCAAGGACTATTAGAGCAGACTTTTAATTAGCAATCAGCCACGGCCTTTATCTTAATGTATTTGTCAGTTTCAGTTGCTACTTAATCAACTGAAGGATGCTACTTTGTATACAAAATAACATAGTTTCCAAGCACCTCTAAAAGTGTTTACCTTCACTCAGCAATCAAATATTTACTGAGCGCCTACTGTATGCCAGGTATGCTAGGCTCGGATACAAGGCTAGTTATGACACATTTCCTCCCTCTGTTGAATTAGAAATGTAATTCTTTGCTGAGTTAGAAATGTCATAAATGCTACCATAACCAACAGCCACAGAGCTATAAGAACAGAGAGGAAGGAGAGATTCAACCTGCCTTGGGATTTAGGGAATACTTTGCAGAGAAGGTGACATTTGAGACAGGCTTTTAAGGGTTGACTAAATCCTGTTGGCTCCATAATTTCTCCTGATTCACCTGTGGGCTTTAGATTTATTTTTAATTTTTTATAAAAATGTTGAGCTTTATAGATAAAGTATAACACGGAGCTAAACAAAGGAAACGAGATTAAAAAAGGAAATTTGCCTACTGTAGTTTAGCAGATTACTGAACATCAAAGGAAGTGATGTAAAGCTTTGAGTAAATGGAATAATCTAATTACATATTATGTGCGACAGCTCCTCTTTTTTAATTATTGTAGTAAGAACACTTAACATGAGATCTATCCTCTTAACACATTTTTTTTAAAGATTTTATTTATTTATTTGACAGAGTGAGAGAGAAAGAGCGAGCACAGAGGGAGAGGAAGAAGCAGACTCCCGGCTGAGCATGGGGCCCGACTCTGGGATCATGACCTGAGCCAAAGGCAGACACTTCACCGACTATGCCACCCAGACGCCCCGCCTGAACACATTTTTAAGTGTACAATACGGATTGTTAACTATAGGTACGATGTCATACAGTGGATCTCTAGAATTAACTCATTTTGCAAAACTGAAACTTTATACCCTTTGTGCAGCAACTCCCTGTTTTCCTTTCCCCCCCAGACCCTGGCAACCACCATTCTGCTCTTTATTTCTCTGAGTTTAACTACATTAGATACCTCATATAAGTGGAATCACACCAAAAAAAAAAAAAAAAAAAAAAGAGAGAGGTTTTGAATCATAAGAAATTATTCTCAATAAATGTATCATTGAAATTTCACAAACATTATATTTTGGATTTGACTATATATGTAATTTAAAATTATATATGCTTTAATGAGGTCTGCACATATAATTGGGACATACATAATGAAAACAGTTTTATGATTTGCCTCCTAATTTAGAAAGAGACCATTTAAAAATTTTTGTGTGTACATCTTAGGTAGCGGTTCACTCATTCATTCATTCATTCATTCATCCATTTCTTTCTTCACTCATTCCTTGATTATCTATTCAGTGCCTATAGCGTACCCGGTACCGTACTAAATGCTGGTGATATGAAGTGGGGATAAAACGTGGTCCCTATTTTTGCGAAGGTAACAATAGCGGGGATGAGGGGGAGGAAGTGCCATAGCTTTGGGTGCTGTTTGTGGGGTCCAGGGGCTAAGGAGAAATTCCACTTTTGGAAGCAGTGTTTAGGAGGGGCTCAAAAAAGGAGATACAGCTTGAGTTGACTGTTGAAAAATGCTTTGGTGAGGGGTCAAAGTTGAAGGAATGTGACCGTGTTTTTTAAAAACCAAATATTGTTGGGGCGCCTGGGTGGCACAGCGGTTAAGTGTCTGCCTTCGGCTCAGGGCGTGATCCTGGCGTTATGGGATCGAGCCCCACATCAGGCTCCTCTGCTATGAGCCTGCTTCTTCCTCTTCCACTCCCCTTGCTTGTGTTCCCTCTCTCGCTGGCTGTCTCTATCTCTGTCAAATAAATAAATAAAATCTTAAAAAAATAATAAAAAAAATAAAAACCAAATATTGTTAAAAACAAATAAACAAACCATATGTTGTGAAAGTCTTATTGACATGAAATACTATATATGTGTGTGGAGGGAGTGTGTGAGGGGCTTTATAGGCATAAAGAGATTCAAGAAAGGATGGCCATCAAAATGTTAATGGTGCTCTTTCATGGGGTCGGCATTCCAAGAAAAAACGAGTAGACCCAGAAGTAAAACACTTCTCCTTCTAAGGGCAGATGAATTTCTTTTTGTTCCTTAATACTCAACAGTTTTATTCCCTTTCAAAGCATTCCAAACATTGCTTTTCTTGATTTTCATGTCAACCTTATGAGTCTGTTAGTATAAGCATTATTACTTTTATTTCAAAGATGGGAGGACAAAGGCGCATTGACTCATAGATAATAAATGAAAAACAAACCCATAGTCTCCTGAAACTCAACCTAGATTATCCTCTAAGAGTAGTCCCTGACTTGTAGTTAGCAGAATCTTTGGAAGCTGGTTCTAACGATATCCTACAGGAAAGCAGGTTATGGTATGAAATAATACATGAATGTGCTTTTTAGAATGTAAAGACCACTTTACATACATTATAGCAAGCCTGTAAAAGGCTTTAGTATTAGCCATGTTTTACAGGAGAGGTTAGGTGACTGGCCTAAAGAATGCACAGTAAGTGTGCGACCACCGTGGGACTCGGTCTTCTCACGCTCTTTCTGTCACGCCATAGTTAATGAGTTCATCGATCACGTTCAAGTACAGGACCAACACGATGAATAATTTAGGGTGAATAAATTTCAGGGTGTCGTTTTTCCTTCCGTCTTAGGATTTCCTCTCCTTTCTGCTTCCCTCTTCTCCCGCAGATTTTTGGATTACATGCTCATTTACCCCCCGAAGTGTACAAATCGCTTCCCCCCCCCCATTTGTTTTACAAGTTTGTTGAGGGACTAGACGGCATCTCACACATCCTTGCACCCAACATGACGCCCTGCAAATACAAAGCGCTCAAGAGAGGGCTACTGAGTGAACAGCCGAGTGGAAGAACGAACGGGAGAATGAAAACGTGGTAACATGCCTAAGGTCACACGGAGAGAACAGAGGGAAGCGAAAGCAGAATTCGAAGCTCCTGGCTGCAGTTCTGGCGACAACCGGATGCTGCTCAGCTTCACAGCAAGATCCCGAGATGAAAAAGTTCCAACAAATGGCACCAGAGAACCCAATTTAGACCTCTTGCCTGGCTCTTGTTTTGTGGATGACACCTGGCTGATTCCATATGTGGAATTCCATTTCCATACAGGATTGATGTTTGATGAAGTTTGAAATCCAAGCAAAGAAAATGCTCAGTAACTGCAAATGCAAGGTGTGTGCTCTTCTCCAGCCCTAGAGGTCTGCCCCCGAAATGTCAGCATCAGGGACGTGTGTGTTGCAACCAGCCCTGGCTGGACAGCTGGCGTCTAGCCTCAGCTCTACCATCCAGTATCTACCAGACCTGATGTAATTTAGTGAACATTTCCAGACTTTGGTATTCTCTAGAGCTGACCGACGATGTGTGTGTCATGTGGGGGTTGTATCAGATAGCCAGTTGGGGTTTTTGATTGTGCGGATTTTTGATCTTATCTTGCCATGCATAACCACCATTCTCTTTTCGATTGCTCAAAGAACACTTTTTCTCAGATTTCACATGCAGTTACGATGGTGGGTTTGCAGAGATCGAAGAGCTGTCAACAAAGAAAGGGCTCAAAGGAATAGAATAGAATAATGCCTCCCGCCCCGAGTGCTAGAACTTAAAATATTTATTCAACAAAAATATACTGAACGTCTCTGGTGTGCCAGGCCCTGGGGGTATGGGATGAATGAAACAGTTATGCATGAAAAGTTATCACCAATTAGGGTTTGCGTTTAGCAACATTGTAGAGCTTGAGCTAGGCCTTCTGGAAGAATGGTGGGGTGGATGAGAGGGTGGAAGATTCTCCAGGAGATGAGGCCACAGATGTAGTAAGAACAGGCACCATTTTGAGAAATTTGGTTATGGAAAGGAGGAGAGAGAGAAATAGATGGGGTGGGGTGGAGAACTGTTGGGTTTTTTGTCTGTTTTTAGTGAGAGAAGACATAAGGGAGAGGCAGTGGTTGAAGACACATGAAGGAGAAAGGATGGGACTCTTGCTCATTGAGGTACAGGACATGAAGCACGTGTAGAATTTGCCTTCAGTGAAGAGGGACACTCTTCTGTGGTAAATCCTGACCAGATTATGGAGAGGGGATGGGATTCTGAGCTTTTCCTAGAATACCCCAGAAGAAACAGGTTCCCAGGTTGCCAATGATGAACTGCAGGGTCTGCATGACCCAGCAAACCAACCAAAACCTGTGAGATTATGCCAGAGAACCTCTGAGTCCACACTGCCGAGAACGTTGGGAAATATCCATGTGATACTCTGAGAAGCTGGCATCTTGGCTGACATAGTTTTTCTTCTACAGAACATAGAATGTTTTGTTAGTTACCAGTCTCCACTAGTCTGGAGACTAATACATTGTGGGCAAAGAATTTGCAGTAGCTTTTACGGTAAGATGTAGTTATTGATTACCTAGTCTCAAGGACTGTCAAAACTCAGGTAACTTGTAAGAGAGGCCTTGGTCCCAGAGTACAGGTCTATATCCTGTGAGGAGTCGAAGAAGGTGTACTGAGTTTCAAAGATCATCTTTCTGCCAACTTCCCCATTTCTACTGGATGCTCCCAATGCCCCCCAACCCCGATTTTCCTTTTCTCAGGGATACTCTTTCCAGCTCCTTTTGGATACAGGTCTCTGTTGGATCCTACTTGTCCATATGCTTGGGCTAATAAATTTGATCTCAATTCGTCTATTCTTAGATCAAGGCCAGTCTGGGCAAAGGCATTCAAAGACTTACAGTGAACCGAGTTATCCTGTCTGCCATCACTATTTTTATAAAATGGTAGGGAGGCATAATTTTCTTTGTCATCGGAAACCTTCCAAAAGATATCACAAAGCTTTGGCAACACATACGTCTCTGTGAGAGTGTATGTTTTCTATAGTGATTCAGTTACCAAGAGAGGATTGGCAGCAGGAGTCCGTCGGTGGCCGGGTGATGCTGAAGATCATCCCTGCCCAGTCCTTGGGAGGCTTCAGAGGTCTTCCAAATGTTTTAACTCTCTCCACTGACTCCTTTAATCATGGGTAAGGCCTGGATTTTATTAGATTTATCAGGGATTGGATACGAAATCCTGCACCAGACACACAGTTAATATAATTTCTTTTACTTAGAATTCTGCTGTCTGTCTAATCTGGTTATCAATTCTCTTTTTCAAGACTGAGTATAAACAATGGAAAGAACAAGTTCAGATGCCCCCCTTCTCTGAGGGATTCATTCCATGTTTACAAAGGAAACAATTAGTTTTTCCATTTCTTTTGATAAACATCCAAATATTTTGGCAACAGGTTCCTGAATAGGATACCAAAATTGCATGAATAAATGAACACAATTCACAGTCACCGAATATATGCCAGGTACCATAGGTTTTAATACAATATACCTTGGCAGAGACTTACAAGGATTAGTGCTAGGACTGAGCACCAAACTGAGGTTTCTTCCATGCTACAGTAATTGACAAATGACAGTGAAAGTTTGGCCAGCTGTATATCCCTCTATGCTGCTTTCCTTTTCATAGTACAAGACAGCATTGGGTTGTTACAATGAAATTTATTCTAACTATTTTAAACAACAGTCTTTCCAATTGTTTCTTCTTATAATCATAGAAAAAAAATGAAATATCTGTAAACACTGTCAGACTACATTTAAACATAAAGGCTTAAAAATGTTTTTTAAGCATTAGGAAGTCCAAAAGAGTTCAGATTTTTCCTTTTATGCTTCCCCCTCCCTGATTCACTTTTTAAATCAAAGTATAGGGGCACCTGGGTGGCTCAGTCAGTGAAGCATCTGCTTTAGGCTCAGGTCAGGATCCCAAGGTCCTGGGATGGAGCCCCGTATCAGGCTCCCTGCTCAGCGGGGCATCTGCTTCTCCCTCTGCTTGCAGCTCCCCTTGCTAGTGTTCTTTCTCCTTCTGTCAAATGAATAAATAAAATCTTTAAAAAAATAAAAAAATAAATCAAAGTATAATTTACATGTTGTAAAATTCACCCATTTTAAGGGCATAGTTTGGGTCTTTATATTTTAACAAAAATAAAAATAAGTAAAAAAGTATAACCACTTATTAACATCTTTTTAAAAAATTGCACAAAACATGAATATGGAATAAATTGAGAACACTGCCCATATTTCTCCAAAGACTCTAAACTTGGATTGATTTATAGGTGTACTGCTTCCTACTTTCTAGGATCAATTTATTCCCAGGTTATAGAAATGAATTTGGAATAGAGAAAAATATTAAATATTGCTCACTTCATTTTATGAAATAAACACAATCCCAATATCAAATAGACACAGGCAAGATCCCATAGCCAATCTTACTTAATAATTTGTGTGTGAAAATTTATAAACAAAGGATCTAATAGAATTTAGTAGTATATGGTAATAACCTATCGTGTGCAATGGAGTTTATTTTAGGAATACAATGGCAGTTAAATCTAATATTAGGAAACTTAACTGAAATAACGTGAATGAGTATGGAATAAGAATGTTCTGGAATATGTTCATCTCAAAGTAGGTTATATAAGTATTTGAGAGAATCCTCTCATTTTTTATTTAAATAAAATAAACAAACCTCTTTGTGATGTAAAAATGGAAAGAACATTCCTTAATGTGATGAAGCATATCAATTTGAAATCAACAACCTAGAGCCTATTTATTGCTGAAACTCAAATACATTCCCTTTAAAATCAGAAATACTTTAGGTGATCCTTTATCAATATCATTATTTAATAGCAGTCTAGAATTTCTGGTCAGTGTTATCATATATAAAACTGGATTAATAGAAAGATATATTAGAAAGGAAGTCTCGATATGATTATTTTTGGATGACATTGTATACTTATCATACATCATCATACATAACTCAAAAGACTTGACAGAAAAATTCTAGGAATTAATTGTAAAGTTCACTGAAATGCCAGGAAACCTGATAATGACACCAAAAGTCAACCTTTAAGCCAGAAATGAGTTTAAATATAATGAAAAAGAGAAGAGGCACTCACAAGTGCAGCCAATATTTAAACCACACACAAAAACTTTAATAGAAAATGATCAACTTTGGGTTCATAATATTCATAAAATAATCTGGAAGAAATAGTTTAGGAGAAGTATAGACTGTCCTAGAAATGAGCCCTGAGAGAGGAATGGGTGTGGAAGGAGGGCACAACTTCCTTAACATGAATTAAAAGAAGTGCGAAAGCAAATTTTTTCTAGGGGTCTCTCTGAGTATTCAGCAAGGCATTCCAAAGTTATAACCGTGCCTAAATGTATTTGGTGAAAGCAGTCTAGAGGCGAATAATACATCTCAGATGTGTGGTTATCTGATGGCCTGGCTTGATTTAAAGACAGATTAAGATAAAAGCAGCACAGAACTGTCCCGGGACTGATGGTCGTTGGGATCGGGTGATGTGTGCACGGAGGTTCATTCTACTGTTCGGCCTATTCTGGTCTATTCTTGTGTGTTTGAGGTTCTCTATAAGAAAAGGTTAAAAAGCAAACTTAAAACAGCAGCTTTTAATACAGGCTCAACTGACCGAGAGAGGGATTTCAGTGGCTTAATCACCCTCCTGGACTTAATACAAAATGCTGTCTATATGAATGTATGTGCTTTTTTTTTTCCTAGGGAGGAGGTCTAGAACTCTGATCACATTCTTAGGAGTCTATTTTACTAAAATAAGAGTAATTGGAGTAAATAGCTTTCCTAACTTTAGGCCAACCCTCCGTGAGGATTATTTCTTGCAACTATTGTTTTTACTAAAACTTAAAAAATAGAGGTTGAGGGCACCAACTCTTGGTTTTGGTTCATGTCATGATCTCAGGGTCATGGGATCGAGCCCTGAGTCAGGACTGCACTCAGCATGGAGTCCACTCGTCCCTCTCCCTCTGCTCCCCCACCCCTTCTACTCTCTCTCTCTTTAAAATAAATGTAAAAAAACACACATTAAGAAAAAGAAATAGAGATTGTAAGGCTGTGATCTCTGGCACAGACCCTGAGGTACAAATGGGACTTGCCAAACTGTGAGGGCTCTTGGAATCTTTGTGGAGGAAGAATTTGTGATTGAGGAACGTAAGACTAGAGGGGAAAACAGAGTTGGGGTTGGGGGGATTGAGGATGCAAGTGAAGTCCTGAAAGCTGTTACAATAGGCTGTCAACCTATTAAAACAACATAAATTGGGCAACATGTTAAATAAAGCAAGCAAAAGTGACATTTCATAAATCCTAAAAGAGTTAATTATGGGCATGATACAATTAATTCCCATTTACCATTTCTAACTCTGCAGAACTTATTCATCATCCCCTATTGAGCTGCGTTCCAATTCATTTTGCTTTGCTGCTGATAATATGTATTCTAAAAGCCCTCCTCCTCCCTGCCTCCCACTGCCTAGTTAGTTTCATTCTTGGTCCCAGTGTTCAAGACCTTTTAAGTTTTGTCACTAGAAGATGTTGATTCCCGCCTCCCAGGCCCACGATGTTCTAGAGACAAATAGAGTGAAATAGCACCTCTTAAGAATGTTCCAGTGCCCTCTTTTAGAAAAGACTCAGTCCTGTGATGATTTTTTTTCTCAACTTTCAAATTATCAGGGACGGTTTCATTAGAAAAACTCTTACTCTGTCACTTTGTCTCCTTTCCTTTTATAAGTAAATGGTTTTTAATTAATGAATAAAATCTGGAAGTCCAGCTGTGATGGTGATGATGATGATGAGGACGACGATGACGATGACAGTAACTGGTCATTACTCTGGGCCGGGCACTTTTCTCTGTGCTTTGCATGTATTAACATGTGCAATTCTGGTCAACCCTACAAGGTGGAGGCCGAAACATTATCTGAGACCTAGTAACAGGGAAAAGAGACAAGTGGGTGTCTTTCCACCACTTGTCTTGATTTTCTGTTGCCTGCACGGACCATTTGCAGCTCTGCTGAGGCAGAGGTTAACTTGTAGATTTGTGTTGAGACACAAAGAATTTCTCTGGGTTGGTGGGCAAGTGGAGGGGGGGACGTGGTAATCCCAAAGGTTATGGTTCATTGCCCTCTGGGACATTAACCTATTTTTGTTTCTAACCCTGCAGTCTTAGCTGAACATTTGTTCATTACATCGCCTATAAATGCCTATCTTCTCAAAAGCTCTTTTTTTTTTTTTAAAGATTTTATTTATTTATTCATTCGACAGAGATAGAGACAGCCAGCGAGAGAGGGAACACAAGCAGGGGGAGTGGGAAAGGAAGAAGCAGGCTCACAGCGGAAGAGCCTGATGTGGGGCTCGATCCCACAACGCCGGGATCACGCCCTGAGCCGAAGGCAGACGCTTAACCACTGTGCCACCCAGGCGCCCTTCTCAAAAGCTCTTTGGGCCAGTTTTATCATCTTACCGTTCCCTCATTAACTAATGATTTAAATAAAACCCATGATACACTTTTCTAACCTTACTCTCAACACTCGGTGTGTTGCATCATAACTTCTTAATGATTGTGTACTTTTCTGTTGTGTGGACCCCAATCAATTTACTCAACTGATTCCCCCATTGTAGGGTACTGAGGTTACTTCCAATACTTTTCCTTTCAAGAAAAATGTGCTATATGAAATATTTAGTGGCTAGACAGTTGTTCAATTATAACCATACAAATGAAAAAGGTTGTACCCGTTTATATTTCAACAGAATCTGAGAATACCCACTTTCACATTTCACAAGTCTTTTCCCTGAATGATCCTCAAGAAGACTCATACATGTAAATCAAAAAAGAGGGACTGATGAAAATGCGTAACTAAAATTTTGAGGAAAGAGAATTTAGAATTGGGGACAATTGACTGCACTATGTATTAAGGGCAAATTCTGTGATTTAAGAATCAACTGAGAAGGTTTGACAATAAAGTTATTTTCTAACTAATCTTTTTTCTTTTTTTAAAAGATTTTATTTATTTATTTGAGAGAGACAGACAGTGATAGCGACAGAGATCACGAGCGAGCGGGGAGGAGTCGGAGAAGCAGGCTCCGTGCGGGACTCAATCCCAAGACCCTGGGATCACGACCTGAGCTGAAGGCAGATGGTTAACTAACTGAGCCACCCAGGTGCCCCTTTTCTAACTAATCTGATATTGGTGCCTGGATGGCTGCCTGCAGATAGGGCAAGGGATTATTCATAGACAGAATCAACTTCTTTTCCTCCTTCATTTTTTTCTCCTTCCTTTCTTTTCCCTCCCTCCCTCCCTTCCTTCCTTTTTCCCCCCAAAACATATCTAGATACTCTACAAAACAATGGATAATAAAAGCCACAAATTTTTATGTCATCAAGTAGGATGACAGCAATTTTAGTGTGGAAAATACAATATCTATTATGAACACCTGACTATGTATGGACTTGCACAAATAACCTAGGGAATGCCTAATTTTTAAAAAGATTTTACTTATTTTGAGAGAGAGAGTAAGGGTGGAGGAGCAGAGGGAGAGAATCTCAAGCAGACTTCCTGCTGCACATGGAGTCCACAGGGGGCTGGATCTCATGACCCTGAGATCATGACCTGAGCTGAAGTCAAGAGTCAGATGCTTAACCAACTGAGCCACCTGGCGCCCTGAGAATACCCAATTTTAAGCTGTACTGTTTCGTTCACATAGCCATAATCTATTTTATAGTGGAAGTTAAAACTTATTTCCTGAAGTTAAATAAAAAGAAAAAAAAGCTATATGAATTTAAAAAGATTTTAGTAATTACATGTTTTGACATACATAGAACACGGCAATTTGCACTATCTTATCTATCTAGGACTTAATTCTATTTTCAAGACATCAGAAGTGTAAATTCTTTAAGCCTGTGGTTTCTTAAAGTCAACCATGAGAGCAAGTCCCAAAACATTGCTATCACTACTGCTTGTTTTACAAACTTTTAGTGTTTTACGAATAGTTGTTTTAATATTTAGTGAGCGATGTCACTAAGCCCAGACAAAGAGTGGGTTACTGGAAATTTATTTAGGGCTCACAGAGGTGGAAGAAAGGCAGATGTAAGGACGAGAACCCAGTGCTCCCAGAAACAAGCAGTGTGTTGTCTTCTTGCTACCAAAGAATTTCTCATAGAGTGAAAGCACTGATAATTTGTTTTGAACGCTCACAGTTTCCCTTTCAGTTCCAGAGTGTTGGGAGGGAAATATATGTATATTAACTAATCTAAACTCATTGATAGACTTAACCTTGAACATGAACCAACCTAAGGGTCTGAAGGCAAATTAGGCAACCTTTGCCCCCATCTCTGAGATTCCCCAGGGAGGCGAGAACCATGCAGAGAGAGGAGGAGAAGACAAGAAGTTGATCACTGAAGAACCAGAGATTGCAGCAGGCAGTGCTCACATCTCACCAAGTTGCTAACCTGGTAACAGAACTGAGTTTGAAAAAAAACCACTCTTGGCATGCTGTGCCAGTATCTGCGTGTTATTCTTCTTTTGCGTGTTTACTGAATTTCCGCTAAAAGCACTTAGCTCCTTCTGGTCCTTAAACACGGTCCGGGTTTTCATAACCATTAAGGTGAACAACAACAAAAGGGTTGCCAAAGTTGTTAACCTCAGCGATCAACTATCCAGATGTTGGGGGATGTTTACCAGAAATTTTCCCTAATGAGCCAGACGATTTGACACAGGTTATGGGTGTTGCTAGAAAGGCTTTCTTGGAAATTAGTTTAACAATAGCCTCTTTGACAAAAGGATCTGACCTCAGGCCTGAGAAATTAAAGATTTATTTCTAATTGAGACATTTTCAAGATTAAAAGACAAACTAAAATTGAGTCCAGAGCAAGGGTGGTGTTTGAAGGGTTGAGTTTTTCTGCCAGTTCTAGAATATAATTTTAGAACATGTAAGTGGAGTTTTAATGCACAGAACAGACTAGGTCAATGAATAGATATACATTCATCTCTAGAATTCATTCTTTACCCAGCACGTTATTGCAGATCTCTGCATACCTGTCGTCCTATGAAAAATATTTCAGCTGAAGAAAGGGGGGTATAGTATAATGATTTTTCCAAACTTCTCTGTTTGATTTCCTTCAGGAAATCTGTGTTCTCTGAAGTTTGGCATTCGCCAGAATCTGCCTGATGCGACATTCCTCACGTCTCCATGCCCAAAGACCAGCCCAAGTTTCCAGCCCAGGTACGGCAGGCTCCGGGGCACCCACAGAGATCCTAGAGTTGCCACTGTTTGGGGTCTCCTGGGTGTTGCTATTGTAGTATCAGGCTGAAGAAGAATTGTAGGAGAACCATAAGAAGAGACACTTTAGGGGAGACACTGGGCCAATCCAGACACTTGAAGGCTTTTTCTGAACGGGATTATATATAATGTGTTTGTAAGCTGTGGGTGTTGGAAATGTAGTTATTTGTCCTAGGATGAGGTAAGAATGGGATTTGCCTCTGTGAGAGAGGAGGTAAAAGTTGAGATGGCTTGTCTCAAAACAAGTATCCGAATATGTTTTTTCTTAGGTCAGACATCGGATTTAACGCTACCCTCAGTTGGACAATTAATTAATTTCAAGGCTGCATTACACTTTCCCGCCTTTCGGGTAACAGTGAAAACAAGGGTAAGGGTGGAAAATGGAAGCTAGGTGGCGCTTCTCCAACTGGGGTGCTCGAGAAGAGGACTGTGGCTGAGGGGTGTGGTCAGGAGCGCTCGGGAATCACAGAAGAACCTTCCAGGTCAGTGTCGGCAGGGGGACGTGTCGCTACTCCACGCCCTGGGGAGGAAGTGACACATCTCCTCCAGTGACACCAACTGGAGACAGACCTTCATCTCTGGGCCCTTCCCAAAAGTCTTCTCTTCAACCTTCCAAGATCTGAAGTGAGACTCAGAAGAAAAGGCCAAAGATGTTTTCTTGTGAGCGGAAGGCTGGATCCAGGGGACACTTTGGGACATCCTTAGAAAACTAATATTAAAAAAGTCTGAGACCCACTGTGTCCAAATCATGTCACCTCGGATCCTGTAAGTTGTGCTCTGAAATAACAAGGTTCAGGGCAGGAGTAGCTTTCCAACCGAAGTCCCCTGCCTTTGGAGAAGCTCTTCCCTGAACCTAATTTGATTTTTCTGCATGTTCCCTGTGTTCTTTTCATTTCTCAGAAACCAATTTCAGAGGTAAATAGCTGCCTGTCAACTTCACAAATTAAACAAATGTCATAAAATTGTATAATTCTTCACTATTTCCCAATTCTTCTTCTTCTTATGCCTCAGACTGCTGAAGGAGCAATTTATCCACGACATTAGCTGTTGATCTAAATCCTAGGCAACTTAGTTTCCAAAGAAATTGACATTTATATTCTTTAAATGTGATATTGCAAATGGAAGGCTAGTATTTATTGTGGAAATAAGTATTTCAAGCGCATGGGTTTATTTCCAATTTCCTTTCTTCTCATTATTTCTTATTTTTATTCTGATATCTCCAGATTATTGCAGACTTTCTTAAAAAACTCTTTTCATATTTAAGTATTTCCTGTGATGATTTCTAATCCTGGTCAGAAATACAAGATGAAATAGATAGATTTCAGGCCTTGTTTGGCACCGCATATAAATATGAAGACCAACGGACAACTCTTATTATACCAGTTCCAAACAAACACTAATAAAGTTAGCTTTAAAATGCATATTATTAGTTATAAACTCCTGAGGTTTGAAAAAAAAAAGCTGTTGAAATTTTTAGGCGGATTGCACAGCTGAATGCCAACAATAACAAAAGTTCTAAGTTGAAATAAGCTCTTTGCACACATTCTTTCATTTAATCCTCCCAACGCGTCTTGAAGTGTGTGTTACAAATAAGGAAACTGATGTTTAGAAATTCAGCAATTTATCTCAATCACTCAGCTAATAGAGAGCAGATTCAAAGTTTGAATTCACGGTTTTGGTACCAATGCTTTATACCCCTAGAAAGTCTCCTCAGCCAGAGTTAGAATAACTCCTATAGAAATAGAGGCATACCTTTCCTTAAGATTCATCAGATCTCCTTCTTCGGTTTCCAAAATTGTTTGATTTCTTAATTTAAAATTTTGTCTATATGAATTCCCATATGTGATGGTATTTAGCATCAAGGAAATAGGCTGGTAGATGGTGTGAGTACCCAACCGGATACCCACAACTGTTAATGAAGTTCATGGGGCACCTGGCTGGCTCAGTTGGAAGAGCACATAATTCTTGATCTCGGAGTCATGAGTGCAAGCCCCATGTTGGGTGTAAAGGTCGCTAGCTAAATAAATAAATAAATAAATAAATAAATATTTGAAGGAAGTTCATAAAAGTTGTCTTTGCAATATACCTAAGTTCTAATGTGTGGTTGTAACGGCATGATTAGAAACTGAAGCTACACTGTGTCTACCTACCTTCTAATTATTTTTTTCTAATTCTGTATTTCCAGATGGTGTACATTTCTTTGTCTTATGCCTGACTTTTTCCTGGGTAATTTTTGCAAAGGCCCAGGCATTTTTCATGTCTTTGAAATCAAATCTAGTTCAAAGTTCCTCTGACCTTAATGGCTTATTCAGTGAATAACACACCCTGACTGCTTGCAGAAACACGCCATCTAGGTAACACGCCTCCTGAATTCATTGTTGGCACAAACAGATGATGGTAACACAGCTTTCTTACTCTTTTCTTTTCATGCCATTGTATTATTCCATTCTGGGTGTGTATATATCTTATTTGGGATTAAAAATCTGATTGTGCCATTATTTAGTTTTATTTATTAGCAGCTGAATGATCTCATTTATGACAAATCAGGATTCTATTTTTTTTTTGCATCGAAAAAGCAAATAAACCATTTTTTTATTGTGGTAAAATTCACATAATGTAAAATTGACAATTTTTATTTATCTTTGAAAATTGTGGTAAAATACACATAACATGGACTGTACGATTTTAACTACTTAAAATTTTTTAAAATTTGAGTATTGTTGACACACAATGTTACATTAGTTTCAGGTGTACAACATAGTGATTCACCTTCTCTATAAGTTATGCTATGCTGACCACAAGTGTAGCTCCCATCTGTCACCTAGAAGTTATTACACTAAGTGAAATAAGACTGAGGAAGACAAATACTGTCTTAACCAATTTTAAATGTCAGTTCAGTAGTGTTTTTTTTAAAATAATATTTATTTTGTTATATTAGTCACCATACAGTACATCCCCAGTTCTTGATGCAATGTTCCATGATTCATTACTTGCATATAACACCCAGTGTACCATGCAATACGTGCCCTCCTTAATAACCATCACCGGCCTATCCCCATCCTCCACTCTCCTCCCCTCTGAAGCCCTCAGTTTGTTTCCCAGAGTCCACAGTCTCTCACGGTTCATTCCCCCTTCTGTTTACTCCCCCCCTTCTTCCCTTCTTTCTCCTACCGATCTTCCTATTTCTTATGTTCCATAAATGAATGAAACCATATGATAATTGTCTTTCTCTGCTTGACTTATTTCACCTTGCATAATCTCCTCCAGTCCCGTCCATGTTGCTGCAAATGTTGTGTAATCATTCTTTCTGGTGGCTGAGTAATATTCCATTGTATATATGGACCACATCTTCTTAATCCAGTCATCTGTCGAAGGGCATCTCGGTTCCTTCCACAATTTATATATTGTGGACAATGCTGCTATGAACATTGGGGTGCATATGGCCCTTCTCTTCACTATGTCTGTATCTTTGGGGTAAACACCCAGTAGTGCAATGGCTGGATCATAGGGTAGCTCAATTTTTAACTTTTTAAGGGACCTCCACACTGTTTTCCAGAGTGGCTGTACCAACTTGCATTCCCACCAACAGTGTAAGAGGGATCCCCTTCCACCACATCCTCTCCAACAATTGTTTCCTGCCTTGTCCATTTTTGCCATTCTAACTGGTGTAAGGTGGTATCTCAAGGTGGTTTTGATGTGAATTTCCCTGATGGCTAATGACAAATCAGGATTCTAATTAGTTAATGGGGTAGCATCAGATTCCAAGTGTATGTCTTTTTATTCCTCATTTAGGTCCAGAAATAGAATTTAATGTTCAGAAGGATAAAATTACCTCAACCAATGTCCAGTACGCAGGACATTAACCATTACAGTTTCTTTGGCTGCTTTGAAGTTCTTTGGATTTGTACATATTTGATTTTGCTTTCACATCTACCACCAAGACCTGGTCTCATACTGTTGAATCAAATAACCATTGTAGAAATTTAAAAGATGACCTTTTGACTTTTTATTGTATTTTATATTATTGTTGTGCAATAAAGTTTATTTAAAAGAAAAGCTAATATAGAAAAGAACCCATGGGGGAGTATATCAGAATTAAATCTCATGTTCTTTGCAACTTCCCCAAGGCTAGTTTCCAACCTACATTGTTTTCACAATAAAGCAGCTGATTTCACATAACATCTGTCGCTATGGTGACAATAGGACAATGATGGCTGGAAAAGCTAATAGTGTTTTTCTAACTTGCCTTCTGGAATGTGTAGCAGACATGCAAGAGGCAGCAAAGTGATTCCTGCAGGGTGAGGTCAGTGATGAGCCCATCCAGTGAGGCATTATCTCTTCTCCAAATCAAGAAGGACAAGAGTCTTTGCCAACCAATCCTTTCGCATTTCTGCTAAAGTGTCCAGCATTTCACCTGTTTGCCTGAATTTCTTGAGAAGAAATCAAAAGAATAACAATCAGGATTGCTAGGAAGAACATGATGGAAGGAAAGAAAGAGGGATGGAGAGATGAAAACATAAGTAGCACTGTCATGACGCCAAATGATCTGAACTGAAGTAAGCCCCGGGAGAGGGAGAGAAGGGGAGTGGGATTGCATCAAAGAGTAAGTGGGGAGAAACAGAAGAAGGCATGGAGGTGTGGCTTGCCGTCAGCAGTGGCATTTACAGCCTGTGTGACTAACAAGTTTAAAAGCATTAGCTTTTTTTATGGTAATCTGCACGTGCCTCTGGCTGTGTAGTGTTATTTGAGCACAGATGGAAATATGGAAGGGTACATGGATACATGTAAGCAGTTAGCATGGGTTACCTTGGAGATGCGGTGTCTGGGGGGGAAGGCGAGGAGAGAGGCAAGTGGGTGCCAAGAACAAATAAGATGAAGCATGTATGTGATCACAGTGTTGGAGGTCTCGCAGATTATAAAAAGATGTAGGAAGAAATGAACTCTCCTACAGACTTCGGAAGGGCTTGCTTAGCACAGACAAATCCGTGGCACTTGGTCGAAGGTGCTTTGCCCGGGCATGTCAAGGCAGGGCTGATATTGACCGGAAGACAGTATGGAGGCTGTTCTAAGACTGCCCCGATATTTAGTTGCAGATTCTTTTCCCACAATTTTCTTATGCTTTTTTGGGGGGAGGTGGGGGGTGGGCCTTGATGGAAAGATAGGGAAACCTTGGTGAGGTAATTTTCTGGAAAGATAACAGAGCCCTCATTATACCGAAAGGAGAAAACAAACAAATAAACAAACACCACTGAGTGATTTGAAGAACCTAAAAAAGCTCTCTGTTTAAAAATATCTTACTTATAAATGCCTAAAATTTTACTTACAGTTAGGCAAGGGATGGTAAATAGATTTCAATTCACAGGCATCTCCATTCCATTGGTTGTCTCTGTCCAGTACGCCATTATAATTATATATTGCTGTCTATCAAAGCATTCCAGAACCTAGTGGCTTAAAACAACAACAGACATTTTATGATGACTTGGCGTCTGTAGGTCAGGAATTCAGGAAGGGCTCACGTGAATGTCTCCCATGAAGGACAGTCCGACAGTGATTAGGGCAGTGGGGTTCTGGAGCAGCTGGTGACTGACAGGGCATCCTCTCTCTTTTTATATATCTACCTGTGTCTATTGATTGATCAACAGATTTATCCATAGATGGTCTCTCCGCAAGGCTTCCTCATAGCGTGGTGGCCTTAGGGTGATTGAATGGCTGAAGACAAGCACACGTGTTCCACCGTTAAGAGCGAGCATTTCTGCTAAGTAGGCAGAAGCTGCGTCATCTCTTATGACTTAAACTCAGAAGGCCACCAGAGTTGTTTCTGCTACATTCTGCTGGTTACAAGTGAGCCACAAATCCACCTGGACTCAAGAGGAGAAGAATTAGACTCCACGTCTTGGCTGGGGGGCAGCAAGGTGCTGGAAAGCTCGTGGGAAGAAAGATACAGCTGTGGCCCTCTTTGAGAAGCCCCATTTGCTGAAGGTGCTTTATTGAGAAGGGTTTTGGGCCACGCCCACGGCGCGTGGGAGTGCTGGAGTGTTGTAGGGGGCGGCGGTGGGTTTGCGTAGCAGGCGCTGAGAGCCAATGAAGCCTGTGTCACCTGTGTCACGTATTTACCCTCCTTGCATTATGCAATTTCCCCCCTCTCGCCCTGTTGTCAAACAAAAGTGCCCTTGCTAATAATATTCCCATATTGGGGCGCCTGGGTGGTACAGCAGTTGAGTGTCTGCCTCCGGCTCCGTGATCCCGGCGTTATGGGATGGAGCCCCACATCAGGCTCCTCCGCTATGAGCCTGCTTCTTCCTCTCCCACTCCCCCTGCTTGTGTTCCCTCTCTCGCTGGCTGTCTCTATCTCTGTCAAATAAATAAATAAAATCTTTAAAAAATAATAATAATAATATTCCCATATTATTTTCTTCTTTGACAAAATAGATTAAGTCTGCAAACAACAAAGACAAAAACAAAACAAACTCCCCACAAAATCCAGGGTGACTTAGAGAATGCAGCATGGCAAGAGGGAGTGTAGAAAGGGTTTGGGGAAAAAATAGCCAAAGGCTGGCTCTGGAAGGTGTCGTAGGAACCTACAGTTGTAAGGTTACGAATGCAGAGAATAGCTGCATATTTTTTGGGTGCAGAGTGCAGTGGAGTAAACTTCTTAGGAAAAAAGAATAAAATGTGAGAGAACTTTATACAGAAATTAAAAGCTTCAGTATGACAAAAGAAAACATTAAAAAGTCAGAAGACAATCACAGAGGCTGGAGAAAAAATGTTTGCGATACACACAACAAAGGATTATATTTCAAAGAGCTTCCAGCAAATGTGCAGGCAAACTATAAACAACCCAATAAAAATATGGCCTAAGGATATCAACAGGCAGTCCACAGAAAAGAAAGGGAAAATGTTCAATAAATACATGAAACTTTGTCATCTAAAGTACAAATTTAAAAAAAATGAACTACTATTTTTAACCATTAGATTCCAATGTTAAAAGATAATGACAATATTGGGGTGCCTGGGTGGCTCAGTTGAGTGTCCAACTCTTGATTTCAGCTCGGGTTATGGTCTCGGGGTCGTGGGATCGAGCCCTGCACCTGGCTCAGCGTGAAGTCGGCTTGAGATTCTCTCTCCATCTCCCTCTGTCCCCTCCCCCTGCTCACTCTCTCTCTCTCTCTCTCTCTCAAATAAATAAATAAATAAAATCTTAGAAAAATAATGACAATATCAAGTGCTGGCTAGAGTATGAGGAACTGACTTGCATTGTTGGTGTGATTGTGAATTGCCAGAACTTACACAGAAGTAATCTGGTATTTTCATTAAAATTGACAATGCATATGTTTTTAACACAGCAATGTACACCTTTGAGAATATATTCAGAAGAAAAAAATATTTACTTATAAATTTAATGCATAAAGAATGTTTATTATGACAATTTTCTTATTCACAAAAACTAGAATAAAATTAAAGACTTGTCAATAAGATAGTGATTGGATTTTTTAAATTATGGAATTTTAGTCTATAGACTACTACGTAGCTGAGTAAAATATAGAGGTATATTTCTACATATGTCTTAAATGTATATCAATATAGAATGAAGTAAAAAAGCCGCAGAGTAATATGTATGTATAGATTCTATGGTTTGTAATACGCATAGCATAAAGAAAATGATAAATATATGTGTATATGATTAGTTAAATAAAGGAACTATAGAGGGACTCACTTGACATTGTTAGTGGGATTCACAAAGGGTTATTAATGCCCATTTGGAGAGACAGGAAGCATGGATTGCTGTTTGATCCAAAAGACTAAAGAAAAGGAATGGCCACTACATGCGTAGGCTAGCTTAGCTCTAGTGCGAATAAAAACAAATTTCTTGGATCCATCCCCTCACTTATAATAAGTCTGTTTTCTGCTTAGAGGGAGCCTGGGATCTCTACACTGAAATTCCCCCACCCTTTTTTTTTTTTTTTTTTTTCCTTTTCAAATCACAGTGATGAGGGGCGCCTGGGTGGCTCAGTCGGTTGTGTCTGCCTTCAGCTCAGGTCATGATCTTGGGGTCCTGGGATTGAGCCCCACATCAGGCTCCCTGCTCAGTGTGGAGTCTGCTGCTCCCCCTCCCTCTCCTTCTATGCTCTCTCTCTCTCAAATAAATAAATAAAATCTTTTAAAAAAATAATAAATCATAGTGATAATACTTTTTGTTCTTCCCACAAAGAAGATTATTCCAATAAATCAAGTTTCTATTTTGATAATTCAGGCCTACATAATATTGTCAAAATAATTCTAGTGAAATAAAAAACACACAAAACAAATGTAAATGGTTCTGCTGCTCTTGTATTTAGAGGATCAAAGATTTGTGGCATAGATTTTTCCAACTTGATTCAGTTCTCTGCCCAAATTAACTAGAAAATGCTCATTTCATGCAATTATAGATCCTTATTGCTTTTCATTATAGAATGTTTTCCTTAAGGAATAGGCCATTTTCGAGAAAGCCTAATTTTCTGCAGTGATTAAAAAAATTATAACACCTCATCTTTTTGAAGATTGAATTTGGACAAAATCCAAGAACAGTTTAAAAATTCAATTTCCTGCTTTGAAGAATCCATCAATATCTACCACGTACCCAGTAAAAGTCTATGTTTCTACTCGTTGGTTTTGACCATCTGATTACAACACTGGCTTAGTGTTTGGTGAAAAATCTCGTTTTTTCTACCCACATGCTTATCTTTGTGAGCCTGGTGGTCACTAACTGCACTCATTCTACAAGGGCCGAGGGCCGGGGTGTCTCCTGCGATATTATTGCCTCTTTCTTAATTCCTATTACTAATGTCCCCAGATTGTGAGCAAGGAGCAGGATCTCTGCAGATAATATATGGACCTGTGCCTCACCTCCTAGCAGATAGAGAAGCGTCCTGTAAGCTTCTGCTTTCCCAATTTCTACGTACCTGGTCTGGATGATCTGCAGAAAGGCTGTGCCCCTTCAAGGGGTGGGGGGAGAGTTCACTTTATTCTCCCACCTGCAGACAGGGTGGGAGGGCCATGACAGTGTAATTCAGGTGACTTTGAGAGTGTTCGCTGGCAGGAAATGTGATAAAAATGCAAGGGTTTGTGTGTGTGTGTGTGTGTGTGTGTGTGTGTGTGTGTAGACAGGGAATTTTTCCAGGGAAAGGGGCTTAATTTAGAAGGTCTTCACAGCTGCCAGATTGAGACGACACGCAGCCCTCCCGTGACAGTGATAGGCAGCCCGTAGGAGGCGCAGAGCCAAGGGGCAGACTGCAAGCTGCACGTTTTTCTCTGGGGACAGACATTTCTCAGAGAGATTGCGGCTCAGAGGGAACTACTCTGATTCTGTGTCATTAGGGAGTGAGATGGAGCACAGAAATCCAATCGATGCAGTTTTGATGTGTAAGATGCAGACTTGGAGCCCATGCAGGAAGCCTCAAAATGCTGGGATGCTGGCATCAAGGGTCATCTAATGAGCAAATGGCCATTCCAGTGAGACCAGCCTGAAATAGAAGATGAACAGGGCCCAATGCAGGTGCCTGGCAAAGAAAAACAATCCAGATCAGACCAGGAAAAAGATAATTCCTTGAACCGTACCTGACTAATGATTTTCCTGATTCCAAATGAGAAGGGATTGAAAGTTAATAGAAAAACCACAGGATGTTTAAACGGTAGTTTTAACATATTAGCATCTATCTTCACACTTGAATTACTTTTTAAAATAAGCTTTATGTAATTCTCCATTTTTGTGTCTGAAATTAGGCATTTGTATCTCCCTCCTCAGAGGTCGATCAAATGGAGTCTGTCTCAGTCAAAATGTCCTGCAGGTACTGAACTCATCATAGAGAAATCACAGCATGATGCACATTGGTGTTACAACAGACTGCTGGCCTCACCCACCCTGGGCCCTCAGCCCTGCCCAGTGTTCCTCTCAAATGTGATCACTGTGAAGCCCCCTCGTCCATTCTTGGCCTGGATGCATGGGCCAGAGAATGTAGGGAAGTGATGAAATCACAGACAGTTATTAGCCAGACCATACTGGCTGATCAACTAAGGAAATAAGTCATAAAATTCATTCCGAATCACATGTATACATTCTCTAAGGCCAGAGCTTAAAGACCCACACTTGTTAATTACAGATTCCCATTCAGTAGTAGGTCTGCATGGGGAACCTGAAATTAGGCTTTTACACAAGAATCTCAGGTGAATCTGATACAGGTGGTCCATGGCCCATCAACTGAGAAATGTTGCTTTAAGGAAACTCTGGGTCCTGAGCTAAGCAGTTTGCAGATGTATTAGAGAGTGAACAATTGAAATTTCATGGCAGCTATTTCCAGTCTGTGTGTGCAGAACTGAGCTGAGATACAGGTGTTGTCAAGAAGCAGAGTTTTTTTGGGCCCAGTTGGCCTGTCACTCTTCAGGCTGCTGTAAGCATTTCCCATACCCTATATTGCTTTCCTTCTTGGAGAGGCTAAATCAGACTGCTATATATCGGAAAAGAAAAAAAGGAAGATTTTTTATGCACATTAAAAATAATGCGCCAAGTTTACTCTCTCCACCAAACCAAGTAAACCAATGAAAATAAAATCTACGGTAGGCAGAAAAGGGTGGCACTGTACAGTAAAAAAAAAAGGTGATGGGAATAATGATAATGTCAGCAAAAATGCACTATAGAAAAAGAGGGGTCAGCTCTCTGGGCCCAGTGATAATCTGAAGGTCCACAGGACTCCGTTTTCTCTACGGGTAAATTCCCGTTTTAGCTACCCAAGTTAACACCATACGTAGATACTTGTGTGTTAATTTTCTTCCGAGTGTATACTTAAAATTGAGAAAAAATTTCTTTCGTGTGCTCGCAGAAACATGAAATCCTAGCTCTTCTGAAGAGACGATAAACGGACCCGAGGCAGGATACTTTTTGGAGATCACACTCCTCCCGGAGCTTCCCTACAACAGGAATCAAGGAGACTTACTCTTCTTGGCCTCTAGGTTTAGGACAAATGTTTTAAAATTGGCATGTCCCTAAAACAAGGTAATTTGATGCTGATTTTAAAGCTCTTCTCCACCTTCTTCTAATTTTGTTAGAGTAGGCAGTTAGACGTGAGCAGGAGGGGAGAAAGGAGGGTAACACAGGGACAATTGCCAGCGACTACCCATCCTCTGCCCAGAGCCCGCCCCATCTCCCTTGGACCAACCCCCTTTTGCGGTTTAGCGCAGACCGAGAAGCAGAGGCTACTGGCTATAGGGACCGCCCAACTTTGGAGCATGCGCACTTAAGAAAGACTGTGTCTGCTAGAAACCGCAAGGATAATATCATTATAACATCATTTGCATTGTGGTTTGGGCTCCTCTGTGGGTTTTGCTGAGGCGCTCATGGGAAGATGACCCCCACAAACTTGCGCGAAGGGTTGGAGGGGAGGGAACCAAGGCCGACACAAGGGTGGAGTGATAATGACAAGATGGGAGGGAGGAGACCTAATAAACCCCCATAAAGGAACACAATGAGAAACTCAGTGGGCTGCCACGCATCCTGGGTCAGCCTCTGCCCTGTCTCCGGAGCGTACCTTCCATCTGCCAAATTAAACCCTTTGCTGCTTTAACTCTCTTTTGGAGTCTCTCGACTGAATTCTCTCCTTCAAGGACCGAGGAGTTCCACAACCCACCAGCCAGGAACGGTATCATTCCTGGGAAGACCAGCTCCTGACGGTTACGGTAACTGCCCCGGCTCAGTGAGATCCAGACACCGAGACCTCCGCTGTGTTGATTTGTGACCGGTTGAGCTTTACGCCATGAGGAACAAGATACAACTAGAATGAGGTGGGTGCGGTGGAGAAAATACAAGAAATCCTAGTTCTTTTTTCTTTTTTTTTAAGATTTATTTATGCATTTGAGAGAGAGAGAATGCAGGAGGGGCAAAGAGAGAATCTTCAAGCAGATTCCCCGCGGAGTGCAGGGCCCCAGCAGGGCTCAGTCTCACCACCCTGAGATCATGACCTGAGCTGAAACCAAGAAGCTGACGCTTAATGGACTGAGCCACCCAGGGGCTCTCAAGAAATCCTAGTTCTTGACCTTGAGGATCCTAATGCTGTGCCTGACGTGTCTCCCTGTCCCCTCCCTTCACGTCTACACTGAGGGAGCTCACTGCTGGGTGCATACAGCAGACCTTTACTCAATATTGCCTGGAAGTCACCATGTACTTTATCAGTCATAAGCACTAATAGAATTAACATCAATCTTTCCTTTTAATCCGCCTCATCTCAACCCGTGTGTTCAAAGTCAGTTCTCCTGTTTGGAGGGAGAGGGGATCCATGCGGACGCAGGCTGGCGCAGCAGTTCCGTGCCAGCCCCTCTTCTCTGTTCACGCCGACAGTCTATGCCCGGAGCCCCTGTGTTTAGGCGGCTGTGGTAAGCATTTGGGGAGTGAGATGAAGGTAAAGAGAAATGAAAGTGAGAGATTCAAAAGAGCATTCTTTTGGAGAGAGAGAAAAAAATAAACCCAAACCCGTGTTAAAAACAAGACAGGTTCCACCATTTTAATTTGTTTGTGATCATTTCACATCGCTTACTTTTTCTGAGCTTCCGTTTCCTCACCCATAAAATGGAAACAATGTCTACTTTGATGTTTGCGCTAGGATCACGTGAAAGAGGGTTGCCAGATTTAGCAAATAAAAATCATGCCAAGAGGTGCCTGGGTGGCGAAGTTGGTTAAGCATCCGACTCTTGGTTTGGGCTCAGGTCCTGATCTCAGAGTTGTGAGATTGAGCCCCTCTGATGTGGTGAGATTGAAACCCACGTGGGGCTCTGTGCCCAGTGGGGAGCCTGCTTGAGATTCTCTCTCTCTCCCTCTGCCCCTCCCCCTTCCCCTCTAAAATAAATAAATACATCTTTTTAAAAAATGCCAATATAAGTGTGCCCCATGCAATATTTGGAACACACTATACTAAAAAAATGATGTGTTACTTACCTGAAATTAAAATTCACCTGGCATCCTATATTTTTCTGTCACTCTTAGAAATAATACGTGATAATAGTACCCATTTGTTCAGCGCCTTTCATGGGCCAGGAACTGCTAGGAACTTCGATTACACTGGCTCTATGCTAACAGCAGTCGAAGGCAGTTATTACTAACCCTATTTGGCATGTAGGATGTGGAAGTTTTCCAAAATCAAATAGTCAGTAAATAGCAGAGTTAAGATTCAAATCCACCATATCCTGCTGCTTCTTTAGTTGATGAAAGCATTTTGAAATTGGAGAATACTGAATTGTTTATTATTACAAATGGTCTCTGGTCATTACTCCTATCCTGGGTACTGCAAAAGGGACTGGAGAGAGTAATGGGAATATGGAGATTAAGAGGTGCCATCAAGTGTAGGGAAAAACCTGTATTTTCTTCTCAACTTCCAGGGTGATGGTCTTGTGCCAGGAAATCTGTGTTTCTAGGGATACCAAGGCAAGGGCGGAGGGGCTCTCTAACAACATCACAGTGTGTGATGCAGCACACGGATTATCTACTGTCAAGCCCACGCCAGAGCACAGATTTGTTGACTAACTGGACTCAAAATAAATTAGTTATGCAAACAACCATATTGACATTTTTACCTTCTCAGTGACCTTACATATAACCAGAATACCCTAAATAACAGCAACCTTTGTCTATTGCAAATGACAACTAAACAAAGATGCCATCAGGAATTTTTCTCATTCCTCCCCACCCCTCCCCTCCCCAACCAATAACTTCCAATCTTTCAAGTACAGTCAGAACTTCATTCATTAATTCATTAATTCAGCACTTATACAGCACTTTCCAGATACTGTTCTAAACACTTTACAAATATTAACTCACTTAATTCTCATGTAAAGTAGGTATTGTTATTACTCACATTGAAATTTGGAATGGCACCCAAGGTTCCTGCTAGGATCTTGTGGTGACCAATGCCACTCCCTCAAGATGTCCATGCTCCAGTCCCTGGAAGCTCTGAATATGTTATGTTGCATGACAAAGGGTCTTTGTACACATAACTAAGATTATAGATTTTATAATTGGGAGTCTATCCTGGATTTTTGAGCTGGGTCCAATCTAATCCTATCAGCCCTCAAAAGCAAAGGACTTTCTCTGACTGGAGGCAAATAGATGTAGAAGGAGAAATCAGGGATGAGAAGTATGAGGAAGACTTGATGCACTGTTGTGGGCCCTGAGATGGAGGTCTTTGCATGATGAGTAGCGCGGCTGGCCTTAGGTGGCTGAGAGGGGCTCCCAGCTGAGGAAACTAGAAACACATGTTTCTGGGAACAGAAAGGTGCCAACTGGGGCGCCTGGGTGGCTCAGTCATTAAGCATCTGCCTTCGGCTCAGGGTGTGATCCCAAAGTTCTGGGATCGAGCCCCACATCAGGCTCCTCCGCTGGGAGCCTGCTTCTTCCTCTCCCACTGCCCTTGCCTGTGTTCCCTCTCTTGCTGGCTGTCTCTCTCTCTCTCTCTCTTTCAAACAGATAAATAAAATCTTAAATAAAAAAAAAAAGAAAGAAAGAAAGGTGCCAACTACCTGAGTGAGTTTGAAAGCAGGTTCTCCTAGATAAAGGAGCTTCAGGTGAGAGGTTCAGAGGAGTGCTCCGGCTGGCCTTCTGAGACACAGAGCAGAGAAACCCGTTGAGCTCCTGTGACCTGGCCTAAGGAAGGGTGGGATAATACATCTGCATTGCTTAAGCCACTAAGTTTGTGATATAGAGGTATCATTTTAGGGTACTGTTTTTTACATTTTAATATGGTGGCCATATCATTCTCAGTTGATCAGAGTATTTAATTAAGTAGAATATTTCACTTTGTAATAATTGTGCTAACCAAGTGTTCTTTGTATTGTGCAGTTGAAGAGGCTTGGTTTACAGTTCCTCAGATACTGAATCCCTACCCATTTCTAGGACTCAATTCCTGCATTATTGACTTGTTTGGAAGGGGAATCAAGCTCATAGGAAACTCTATAGAATGGAAGAGGGAAATGTTCTTGAAATGTTGAATCAGGAATGACAGCAGAGTAAGGGAATTAAGAGTACAGATTCTCAGCCTGAGTCTGTTTAAACTCAGGCTTGATTGCCCGCTAGCTATGTGACCTTGGGAAAGTTACTTAACATCTCTGAGTTTGGGTTTATCTTCAAAATGTGGGTGACCAGAAGAGCACCAAGGTTTGGTGTCATGATTTAATGAGTTAATATATAGAGAGAGCTCTTGAAATATGGCCTCAGAATATGCACAGTTGATCTGGGGTTCGCTGTATCATGAATCTTTGCAGAAGGCGAGATGGAGATGGAAGTACACCAGATAAAGAAAAGCTCACAAAGCTTTGGAACCGGAGAACTGGAAATCAAAATAAGAGGGAGATATCACTTTAAACAAATTAGACAAGCACAAATGAGAGAGCTGGCTAATGCCAGTGTTGGGGAGGATGTGGACCACGGGTACCACCCTCCCCACTGCTGTTGGGAGTGAGATCTGTGCAGTCATTCCGGTGAGCAACAAGCTACTTAGTCAAGGTAAATAAACACACCCCTTATGTCTTAGCTGGGGTTCTTCCAGAAACAGACCCCAAGATAAGGATTTGAAGGGAGGTGATTTATTTGAGAGATGAGCCCAGGAAACCCTGACAGGGGAGTGGAGAAGGAAGATAGAGAAGGAAAGGCACTCAATAAAGGGTATGCTTTCAAGAAAGTTAGCACTGTGGATTCATGGAGCCTGACTGTGGGATTCCAGGAGCCAGTATAGAACGAGAGCCTCACAGTGTGCCCACTGGAGGGACTTCACTTGGTTGAGGGCTGCTGAGAAAGCCTATAGGCAAGGAGATGCAGACGCTGGCAGCGGGCAGTTGAGGAGGCCTCTGTGTGTGCGTGTGTGTGTGTGTGTGTGTGAGTGAGTGTGTACGCAGTAGGGAGACCAAAGAGATGTGGGTATGGCACTCACAGAGACTGCCGTGAGGATGGCTCAGAATTCCACTCCATATTCCATATGGGATATGCATGAGGATATTCTTTGCAGCATTACTTGTGTCAGAAAGTTCTAGGCCAGGGGCGCCTGGGTGGCGCAGTCGTTAAGCATCTGCCTTTGGCTCAGGGCGGCGTTCTGGGATCGAGCCCCACATCAGGCTCCTCTGCTGGGAGCCTGCTTCTTCCTCTCCCACTCCCCCTGCTTGTGTTCTCTCTCTCTCTCGCTAGCTGTCTGTCTCTGTCAAATAAATAAATAAAATCTTAAAAAAAAAAAAAAAAAGGAAAGTTCTAGGCCAGCTGAGCAATCATCTCCACCATGTGGAGAATGGGCCCAGAGAGTATTATGCAGTAGTTAAAAGTAACAGATTGGATTATACATAGCTACATAATGAATCTTAAAAAATAATCTGAGGTGAGAAGATAAATAGAATGAGATCTGTAACACACACACCAATGAACATTTTATAGCAACATGTTTAATCAAAAAAATATACACAGACATGTTAGAATTGCTTTCTACAGAGGAGTCGAAGAAATGGAATTGGCTATGAGAACAAGATAGTAAATAAATAATTGATTTAATTAATTTTTTTTTTTATGACAGGCAAGGGGAACCTTGTCTGGAGGCTGAGGATAATGTGCTATCGAGCAAGGAATATGAAGAAGTCAACAGTCTGCTCTGACACCCAAGAGACAGCCCGTACGTCAGGGATTTCTGATCATTGCCATTTCTCTCATCCGAAGGGCTTGTGTGTTGGTCTCCTGGACTTGTGTCTCCTCAGTGGTGAGTCCATGGCATGAGGAAGCGGACCTGGGAGAGGACAGCAGAGGCCGCAGCCCTGAGGGGAAAGGGCAGGGAATTCTCACAGGGACCGAGGTTAAGTTGGGGTAGAGGGTTTGCCTGCATATTCCCACCTGGGGCTAGAATGCGAGCCAGGCTGAGCCTAAAGAAGGATAGCAGGGGGGAGTGCAACTCGGAGGACAGAGCCAGGAAGGAGGAGGCCAGGCAGAGGGCGATACCTTCGGCCATGTTCCTGAAGTGGAGTTCTAAGGCAGCGGCAGGGAGAAGACATCTCAAAGGCAAATTTTATGTGCTTATATCCGCCACTGCCAGATACTGGGAAAGATTTTTTTCCCTAATGAAACTGTTAGGAGTATTGGAAGTTATGTAAAATACTAAATACAATTTGAAGAGGCTTATATGAAAGATGGTTCTGATTTTGATTTTAATGTAGTCTGTATACAAACAGTGGGCTTGAGTTCCAAAAAGGGAATATTTTTTTCCACTTAAAAAAATCTGTACTAGTCAAAAACAACTACCTTGCCTCTTGTGATTTCCAGCAATCACGGTGCAAATATTTAAGAAGTAAGTATTATGGAGTAGACTACTACACAGGATGCATGAGAAATCTGTGGACTTTCATTTGAAATCATAGTGAATTTGTGGTATCATTCCCAATACATTTGCATAGGTAAAGATGAAAAAGTCAAGGTCCATAAATTTCCTCTGTCTTAGAGGTACATTATACTGTTGTAAGTCCGTGTTCTAGAAAGAGAGTAATGAAATTTCCAAGAAGGTGGTTATTTTTTTTTATATCACACTTTAAAAGAAGTTAGAAATAGGGCTTTTGCTCTAAGACAGTACCTAGAAAAAAATTATTTGACCAAGGACTTGGAAAAATTAACTGTTTTCAGTTGGTACAGGGGCCTTATCTTCTATCACGGTCTGCTTAGCACTCTGGAGTTGAATTCATAAAGCGTTCTGGCTGATTTACTCAGCTAGATTGGGTGGTTAGATTATTTCTGCCTTCTTAGCCATGTAACAGTGGCTCTGATCGATTGAAATGGTCCTCTGTTTGTGGAATGCCTTCTTGCGGCCAATGCAAAGAATCCCATTTAATGGCAAATTATAAAATCTCTGAGTAGCTCCCGGCTGAAATAGTTTGTTTATTCTCCGTAATAAATGCTTCCTTTGAAGCAGCTGCTATTCCAGAGGAGATTGTAGGCATTTAAAAAATCTGGGTCACTCCTCATGCATTACAGAAAGGAATCTGTGATAGACTAAGGCCTAAGGACCCAACTGTGTGAGATTGTAAATAAAGCTGGTGGGGGGCCCAGAGCAGCTTTCAAACCTTGACCCTCAGCCCCGAGATTGCCAAATCCTGAAAACTGTGGTTGAGAAGGAAAAAAAAAAAGGACAAATGGAGTCTTTATGTAAATACACAATTAGAATGGTAATCATATTCACATTGATGAGGAGGATTTTAATATTGAGAAAAGGATGACAAAGGAATGGGGTTACATGGGAGGATCACCGAAACTCCGCCCATAATGATTTCTCTTTCCGGACCATTGATCACTCTTAAAAGGAATAGTCACGTTAACCTCTTTTAGGTTGAGAAAAAAAGTCATATTGATATTTGTTAGGGCCAAAGATTGACTTCTGATTGGTAAAGAATTCAAGTGGCAGAAGGTAGGGGTTCCAGTTTACCAAGGTCACACAAGCATACACACCCAAACTCAGATACTGTCTTAGTACTTTGCACTTTTAAAAATGTGTTTTCAGTATCTTCTAAATATCTTGTGATTGATGCATTGTATGGTGGGGCAGTGTGGAATAATGAGTAAGAGTGCAGATATTGGAGCTAGACTCAGTTTTAAGTCTGCCAGTTATTAGCTATGTGACCTGGGGAAATTTATCTTGCCTCTCTGTGCCTCATCTGTTTGTCTGGGCAAGGAGTTTAATGTTAAGGATAGAATTAGAATGTTGCTTATAGTCGCATTAACAATGCATACCTTATTATTTTAATACTGATAACATTGTTGTGAGCAGTAAATGAGGTTAATATAGCAAAGTAACAGCATCTAGCATGTTAAAACCTTCAGTAGGTATTGGTTATTATTAATTCTTGCTTAATAACTTAAAAGGAAAGTTGCCCTCTCCATATCAGAAATTTAAGTATTGCTTGGTGATTATGATTATCCATGAGCATTGCCAAACTCATTTCTATCATTTCACAGTTTCTAGAAGATTATTTCCTTACCAAGATGGGTAATATTACTGAGCTCTTACACTTTGACTCATAAGCTCACAGGCCAGGTACACTGGGGCATGCTGACAATGCTCTGAACGATGATGTTGCTAATTTAGACGTGTATTAATTTGCTAGGGCTGCCATAACAGAACACCCAGACAGGTGGCTTAAGCAACAGAAACGTATCTCCTCATGGTTCTGGAGGCCAGAAGCCCAAGGTCAAGGTGTCCAGTGGGTTGGTGTCTTCAGAGGTCTTTTTCCTTGGCTTGTAAGTGGATGTGTCTTTTTTTTTTTTTTAAAAGATTTTATTTATTTATTCGACAGAGATAGAGACAGCCAGCGAGAGAGGGAACACAAGCAGGAGGAGTGGGAGAGGAAGAAGCAGGCTCATAGCGGAGGAGCCTGATGTGGGGCTCGATCCCATAATGCCGGGATCACGCCCTGAGCCGAAGGCAGACGCTTAACCGCTGTGCCACCCAGGCGCCCCAAGATGTCTTCTGATGTCTTCACAGAGTTTACTCTCTATATCCGTCTGTCTGTGACTTAATTTCTTCTTTTTTCACTTCTGTTGGATTAGGGCTTACCGATAAGACCTCATTTTACCTTAATTATCACTTTGAAGGCCCTATCTCCAAATACAGTCACATTCTTAGGTACTGGGAGTTAGGACTTCAACATAAGAATTTTCAGGGTAAGGCGCACCATTCAGCTCATAACAAGGAGTTTTGCTTTCTAGCTGGGAGGTGGAAGAGAAGCATAAAGGAATTGCAGTTGCCTGCCAGACTCAGCTCAACCTTGCCTCAAGATCTGGCAGCAATCCTGTTCTCCCTCAGAGGCTTTGATGAAGTTCTAGTTCAATAGTTAAGTGATGACTGACATCATATCATCTTGCTGTAAGTCATTCTCTGGCTTTCTAATCCAGTGCTCATAACAATAGCAGCTACCAAGTATAGAGTACTTACTGAGTGCCAGGCACTATGCTCAGTCTTTTACTTGTATTTTCATTTCCTTCTTAATGAGTCAATGATCCACTAGACCCAGTCTAGTAGTATATATACATACACTTATAATATGTTTATATAATATGGAACATTATACTCCAACAATAGAATCAGGGCTCTGCCATTGCCTTCCTTAGTGGGTCTGTCCATTTGCCAGCCAAGATAGTTGTCTGTGTATAACCCCAGACTAATATCCTACCTGCTTAACAACAAAAGTACAGAATTTCCCCCAAACTCTGAAATAGACCATTCTGGGAAGGATTCTGTTGGGTTGGCCCATGTCTGCTGTAGAAGAGGGTAGAGCACCGAAACGGACAGATTCTAAGTTTATATTCTAAGTTTGTATGTGAACCTCACAAGGAGAGTAGGGTGCTGCTACCAGAAGAAGGAAGAAGGGACACCTGACAGTCAAAACCAGGAGGCGTCTACACAAAGATTTTGTCCACTAACATAGATGTTTTAAAGAAAGGTCTATACTGGAAACCAGGTGGAACCCTGCTGCTCCTAAGTGTTTGCTCTAAGTTCCAGTGCTCACATCTTCGTCCTCCCCTTGCTTCAGCTCTCAGCGTCATTCAGCATGGGGAATTTCGCTCCTTCTCGACAAGCTGTTTTTTCATGAGTCATGTCATCATATTTGTCTCGTTTCCCCTACCACTCTTCCCTCCTTCTCATTCTTCTTTGCCAGATTTTTCTCTTCTAAATATTGAAGTGCTCTCAACCCTGAGCCTTCATCTTTATTTAAATTCTCAAATGAATGATCTAGGGAATCTTAATCTAGCCCCAGATAATAAATAATGTAATAGTAATAGTAATGATAATGATAATGGTGGTAGTAATAATGAAAGAAGATACTTTTCTACCACTATATGCTATGTACTATTTTGAGCTCTGCATATATTCAATAATTTAATCTACCACAGCCCCTACGAGGTAGGTAGGTTTTTTTCTTTAATTTTCTTTATTTTTATTGTAGTACAGTTGACACACATTATATTAGCTGCAGGTGTGCAACATAGTGATTCTACAGTTTTATACATTATGAAATGCTCACCATGATAAGCGTAGTTACCACCTGTCACCATACAGTGTTATCATGATATTATTGACTATACTCTCCATGCTGTTAATCCCCATGATTTATTTTATGATTGGAAGTATATACCTCTTAACCCCCTCCATGTGTTTCACCCATCCTCCACCCCCTTCCCCTCTGGCAACCACCAGTTTGTCCTCTATTTATGAGTTTCTGTTTATTTGTTCATTTGTTTTGTTTTTAGATTCCACATATAGGTGAGATCATATGGTATTTTTCTTTCTCTATGATTTATTTCACTTAGCATAACACCCTCTAGGTCCATCCCAACGTCATTGCAAATGGCAAGATATCATTCTTTTTTTATGGCTGAGTAATAGCCCATTGTCCATCTAACACAACCTTCTTTATCCAATTCATCTGTCAATGGACACTTAGGTTGCTTCCTGACCTTGGCCTTTGTAAATAATGCTGCAATAGACATGGCGTGCCTATATTTTTTGAATTAGTGTTTTCATTTTCTTTGAGTAAATACCCAACAGTGGAATTACTGGATCATAATGCTATTTCTATTTTAAAGCTTTGAGGAATAAGGAAAGTAGTTTTATCCCTGATGAATTTTGTGTCAGCTTACTGGCCCTGGGATTCCCCGATTAAACATTACTTCTGGGTCTATCTGTGAGGGTGTTTTGGGACAAGATTAGTGTTTGGATTGATGGATTCAGTAAAACAGACAGCCCTCCCCCATGAGGCTGGGCATCATCTAATTTGTTGAGGTCTTGAATAGAACAAAAGGTGGAGGAAGGAAGAATTCGCCCCACTTTTTCTTCCTGCCTGCTTGCTTGAGTTGGGACACCAGTCTTCTCCTGCCCTTGCACTAGGATTTGCACCGTCAGCAACTCTGGTACTCAGGCCTTCGGACTTGGACTGCATTACACCTCTAGCTTTTCTGGGGTTCCAGCTTGCAGCTGGCAGGTGATGGGACTCTTTGTTCTCCATAACCACATGAGCCAATGCCTCATAATCTCTTTGTCTCTTTCATCTATCAATCTATCATCTATCTATCTGTCTATCTATCTTATTGGTTCTGTTTTTCAGGAGAACCCTGGATAATACAATCCCGATTTGACAGATGAGGAAGCTCAGAGAGATTCAGTTACATGTGACCTTGTCCAAGGTCACATAGGTGGTAAGTGGTAGAGCTGGGATTCATGCACAGATGCTCCAGTTTTCATGGTCTTAAAAGGGTGTTGCAGACATTGTCAGTGGTCCCCCCATATCCCTTGGATCTTCCAGTGAAGCTTGGCCAACTTCCACCTGCCAGTACCTGCAACTCTGGGTCTTAAACCATGGAATCTGGTCCACGTATGCATGTAGCAGGCCAGGAGGATATCCTTGACCAATGACTTTTGAAAATTAGCCTTTAGATGGGAGAATCCTGGGTGCTGTGTTTTGTGCTTTTACCCAGACTTTCCTGGAGACCCTCCACTTGGGTAACTGGGTGCTACTGCTTCTTTAAGTGGCTACCCTCTCTTGCCTGAACCCCTTCCCTCTTTCCCTACTACTGTTTCCTGCACTTCCCAAAGATTCTACTTGTATTCAAGTGCCTGCCTTAGAGTCTGTTTCTGGCAGAACCTACACTACGACAAGCAGCAAGTGTACCTGGAGGTCACTAATCAGTGTCTCCAGCCCAGACTTCTCTCCTGAGCTCCCGATTCATACATCCAACTTCCTGATTGAACATGCATTTAAATGCTTACAAACAATCCATCCTGAACAGAGTATATTAGAGTGCTGGGAATCTCTTTAACCTGTTTCTCTCCAAGTTCTTCCCAGTGTATTCTTATGATGTGGAGTGTAACGTACAAATCCTTGCTGTGGTTTGAAGAATCCTGGTCATCTCAGCTGCTTGCCTCTCTCGACCATCTTTTTTTACCCTGCCTGTGCGCCTTGGGCTCTAGGGCACTGGGATGGTTCAGGTTTCCAAACAGGTCATGCTCGTTCTCTCCGGAAGCCCTGTACTTTGCTCCTCCCTCTGCCTGGAAGTGTTGTCACACCCTCCAGGCTTAGAAGCCGCCTCCTCTAAGAGGCCTTCCCTGGATCCCTCTCTGAAGGTGCTTCTCTCCTAGTTGTGCTCCAAAATATCACTGTTTTATTTTCTCCGTAGTCCTTAGCACCCCCTGAGATGATCTTGCTTATTTGTTTTTTTTTTTTTAAAGACTTTATTTATTTATTTATTTATTTATTTGACATAGAGAGACAGCCAGCGAGAGAGGGAACACAAGCAGGGGCAGTGGGAGAGGAAGAAGCAGGCTCATAGTGGAGGAGCCTGATGTGGGGCTCGATCCCAGGGTCCTGGGATCACGCCCTGAGCCGAAGGCAGACGCTTAACAACTGAGCCACCCAGGCGCCCCTTGCTTATTTGTTCATATGTGTATCTTCAGTCTTCCCCACGATCGGAGCAGGAACTGGCTATCCTGTCGCCAGTCACTTGGTAGCAGTGATACTGCACTGGCTCGGAATAGACGGACTGTCCAGGAATACCTGGCATACTTGTCGGAATGAGATTTTTAAACATATAACATCCAGAATTTCTGCAAGTATATTTCACTTCCTATTACGTTTCCTTCACATTCAACATCAACCTAGCTTTATGGGAAATGTAATTGAAATGCTATTTTATATTTTTACCTCAACTGTTTTACCTCCCGTTTTTTTTTAAACTCTTATTTGATTTTTTTCATGTAAGAATTCCAAAGGGTTTTTCTTATGAAAGTGCCCAAATGTGATGACTTGAATATAGATTTTTTAGCTTCACCAAACACATCTTTCTGAATTTGTTATTTTTAAAATAAGATAACCCTTCTAGTACACAAGAAATGATGCAGAATTGTTACAAAATATATGTGTGTATTTTTATATACATATGTATATATATACAATATATGTGTGTATACATGTATGTACACATATGTATGTATATATATGTGTGTATATATATGTATATTAGAAGATTAGACTGTAGATTTGTCACTGTTATCCTAGATTCTCTACTTATTTTAGAGGAAAAATAAATAAGTTACAAATAAATTAAAAGGTACTAATAGCCATGATTTTCAGTAGCAAGATGTATTATTGAAGATTTCAAAGTTTAATCCATTAGTTCTATTATAGCACTTCAGCAAAGAAGGCACTGAGCACAAATGTGGAGCCCTTTATCTCGTTCTGTTGCTACTTTTCTAAAGAAGACTTTGAGGGGCTGATCTTTTAAAGCGTACCGTGGCTGCTTCTGAGCTGGACACAATCTAGAAGATAATATGAAATAAGCCTGAAATAATCATTATCTGTGACTTAGTTTCGAAACAAGTCAGGGTTACATAATAAACAACAAGATAATAATATTTCAGCAGCCTTCCCTCTGCTCAGGGTAAAGGAAGGTTTTAGTTGGACACAGTCTGCAGAGCTGGGCGCATGGCGGACCCACAACAGACCACAGAGATTTCGGGGAAAGGTGGGCAAGAGAGTTTGTTGGGTTTGCTCTAAATGAAAAGGGGAAAGGGAGAGAGAAATCCAAAAAGATGGTGTTAGGCTGAGACTAGTTTTCAACCAAGGGGTTGAAAACATTTTTAAAACTTGTAGTAACTACCCTTCAACTTGAGGTTATTTATAAAGTGGTTTGACAAATTGGCTTTTCAAATGCTCAAAATGGGTCAAATCTTTTACTTCCAAGAGGATGGTATACACATATTTCACCCTATTCCTGCTAAGTGCAACTCAAAGCTCTGGTCATTATCTGTAAAACAAACATAAGCAGACCCTGAGAGGCAGGGAGAAGAAAGACTTTCTCGAGACCTCAGAACATAAGGAATGATAGATACAGTGGTGAGTCGAGTTTTCTTTTGGCTTAATATACCCCAGACCAGGAGCCAAAGAAGCCATCGCCCCAGAAGGTCCATGAATATAGACCAAAAAACCCTCCCCAAACCTCCAAAAACCCACACAACAACAACAACAACAAAACCCGACAAAAGCCTGCCCTCTCTAGCCAAAGAACTAGGAAAGGAGCAGCCTAGCAAAACAGAAAACTTTTAGGCAATAATTGCTGTGCTACAGCCCTACCCCCACCCATCTGGCAGTTGGAGTAGAGATTCTAGTCTCCCACCCTTGTTAGGGGATAACACCCCAGCCCTCCACTGCCAGGAAGATGGTGTCAGAAAATGCTGATTAGGGCACCAGAGGGTTCATCCCCACTAGGTGATAGCAAGAACCAGTCCTCCCCTGGTATCTGGGAAGACCATGTGGAGAGCCCAGTCTTCCACCCCAAACTAGCAGAGAAGAGGTGTCCCATGCTCTCCCCAATAGAGTGGTGGCAGAGAAGCCCTCATGAAGAGGCATGGTCTTCCTTAATGTCCCAGCAGGCACGCACTCTTCGAGTATTAGTTCAAATTGAATTGGGTAGAGTTACAGTGTATCTAGGGTTCTCCAGAGAAAAAGAACCAATAGGACGCACTCATCCACTATGTATGTGTGTGTGTGTGTGTGTGTGTGTATCTCACAGCACTTCACATATATATATATACACACATTGTATCTATACACATTATATATATATACACGTTATATTTATACATTATATATAAAACACATTATATATATAATCATATATATATATATGAGAAGGAGAGAGAGGGAGATCAGAGAGAGAGATTTATTTTCAGGAATTGGCTCGTGCTAGTGTGGGAGCTGGCACGTCTGAAATCTGTAAAGCAAGCCGGTAGGTTGGGAATTCAGAGTTGGGATTGCAGTCTCGAGTCTAAAATCTGCAGGCTGGAAGCTCAGTCAGGGTTTCTAAGCAGTTCTGCCAAACCAAGCAACTACCTGGGGGCATAGTCAATTGCCTCAAATTGGAATATTAATGCAAGTGATTCATTTCCATGAATAGTACAACATCGCATACTATTATCTTTGAGGAGTTCAGCCATCAGCTCTGCTGACCTCACTCAAGTGTCGAGGGGCTGGCTTGGTGTGATGGTGGGGCCTGTGGTGCGTCCCGGATCACCCCTGTGTGATATTCTTTCTCCTCACATAAACGCATTGTCCACTTTAGTTCTGACGGAGCCAATTTTCATTTTCTTCAGGTATTCAGGGAGGGTGCATGGCGCCTGAGGTGATTGGCATTGCATATTTAAATGGATTCTGTGATGATTTAATGTCATTTCTAGAACAGTGTCCTGGGCAGCTCCCCAGCTAACGTGGCCGGCAGCCTGACTCCGTTATGATATACTGGGTGGGCGAGTCTGGCTAAAATCCGGGGAAGGGTGACCACTGCCTGAGGGATTGCTTGTGCAGTCCTCCTCTGAGAAGGCGCGCCCCTGAACTCGCCATATCTGATCCATTTCACACACGTCTCAGCTCCTGGCCTGGGCAGAGGGAAATGCTTTAGAGAATTCAGAAGGAGACTTTGAGAAACAATACTTTATGTTTTCCTCTCAGATATAGAAGAAAGCTTTCACAGATCTGCATTAGGTAATTTTAGTGAAAACTGACAGTGACAAAAGATTATGAGAAAACCAAACCTTTAAATAATATAAACGGGTAAATTTGAGGTGGCACACATTGGAGTGTTTTCATCATTAATTAACAGACCTGGGAGCATGTCAGAGTCACCTAACCTGGTCTCGTTGTTCTTGGATGGTGAAGCCAAGCCTAGAAAGGTACTGTGTTTGCCAATTAATCCATTAATTGCTAGACGGTGGCCAAATCAAGACAAAAACCAAGCATCATGTCTTCCTGCCCAGGACTCTTCCTACCACACGCCACGTGAAATTATTCTGCAATACTTTTAGCTTTTTTCTTCATTCCTTTAAGAATTCCCTTGATAAAAATTCAGCTTTGCTTCAAATTATAAAACCGTTGACGGAGGGCAGGAATGTACCAACAGAACTCAGATGCTTGTATTTGTACATCACTGCTTTTCTCCAAATGTTTTTATTCTTGCGGTGGTCTGGGAGCTCCCACTGGATCCCTAGACCCCATCAGTGCAAACCAAGCCTCTGAGGCCCAGTCCCCAAACTCATTCAGCCAACAGTGAGGCAACCCTGTGCCAGGCAGTATGCCAGGTACTGGGACTACAGAGATAAATAAAAAATGATTTTTCCATTTAGTTGGAGAAACGCACATGTATTCTGACAAATACAAAGATGAGACAGTACACCCTGGGATACGCCCTGGGCTCTCAGTGGAAAACCCGTTATTTTCAAGAGTTCAAGAGTCTCTTGAAAAGGTATCATTTGAAGTAGTCAATGAGGATGAGAGTAGTTTATCAGGCGATGGAGGGAACGGCCTCAAGGATGGGGAAGGGCCCATGGGGAGGTGTGCAGGGCACGGTGGGTCAGGAGCCGAGAAGAAGATGAGGTGGGAGAAGACGGTGGAGAGGGAGGCTGGGGTTGGCTCGGGAGGGATCTTAGGCCACATGCTGAGGAATGCTTCTACCATGGAGGATTTCACCGCCACTGTCAAAGCACCCGTAATACAATGTCCCATCACAGAGACTTTCAAAAATAGAGAATGGGGTTTGACATAGATTTCTTTTTCCGAGAGAGAATACTGATCCTCATTTACTTCACCTAGGAACGAGATGCAATATTCCTGATATGATGTGTGTTGTAGGAATCACATGGTGCGTGTGAAAGTGCCTGGTAAATTGTGCAGCAAAGGTGTAGAGGTGAATTACTTATTAATGTCACATGATAATAACATCAGATGCTAAAACCCTGGTGAGGGTGAATGCTGGGAAGACAGCACACTTCTGAGCATCAGGGCCATCCTGAGATTCAGTCCTGAGGATATTTCCATCAGATTCTGCAGCATGGACTCCAGCACCAAGGCCCCTCCCCAAATCGCCTTTGCTAAATTGCACACTCATCTTCTACACTCGGCTTTAAATGAGGGTCCCTACAGGAAGCAGCATCGAAACTGCCTCTGCATTTGCTGGAAACCCTCTTCAAGAACTTTGGTCATTAAATATCTCCATGTTTTCCATTAATCAATTAATTAATTCATTATCCTATATCATGATCATAATCACTAAGTTATGAGTTAATTAATTCATGCCAACTAAGGAAATAAGAGAGGGTGCACATGAAGATTTATATACTAGAATGTTCACTGAAGTGTTGTCTATAATAGGAAAAAATCAGAAATGACTTTGAATGTCTCTTGAAGGTGGGGAAAAGCAAATAAACTGTGGTCTGCCTCCAGGGTGGAATATTTTATAACCATCAAAAATGATGTCAAAAATCATGTTATGAAAAAGTTATCATAATATTAAGTGAAAAAATGGTAAGGTATATACCATTTGCTCCCTATTTGGGGATGAAAAAAAAATAGTAGTCCCTCCCAAAAAGACTGAAAAGAATAGATCAAATTGTAATATTCAATTTTTTAAAACCTTACAAAAGATTTTTCTTTTCTTTTCTTTCTTTTTTTTCTTAAAAAAAAGATTTGACTTATTTATTTGAGACAGAGAGAGGACCTGTGCTTGTGCAAGAGAGCACAAGGTAGGGTGGTGGCAGAGGGGGTGCAGAGGAAGAGGGAGAAGCAGATTCCCTGCTGAGCAGGGAGCTTGGACTCCGGAATCAAATCCTAGGACTCTGAGATCATGACCTGAGCTGAAGGCAGATGCTTAAACTTAACCTGAGCCACCCAGGTGCCCCTCTTTTCTTTTTAAACACATTTCCAGAACTTAGAAGAATTATTACTAACTCTGTAATGAGGAAAAACTAATATTTAAAAAAAAAGATTCATATTAAGTAATCTTGTGCTAAGAAATTATTATCCTGTGGTTTAGGCTTTTATATTTTTGATGGAATCTCTGCTCCAATTATTGGTACCAGTCTGGGAGATTTTATTCTAATAACTGGAAGTTTCTGAGTTCCTCAACCCCCTTTTCTCCGAGAGCAATGAAAAACCATTCTACTTTCTCACAGCTCTATCTTCAATTGCTTTGTTAATAAAAAAAAAAAAAAAGTAACTCTATTTCAAAAACATTTCCATCTGGCCAACCAAAATATTCTGAGTGATATAAACCAAACCTGCTGAGGACACAAAAGAAGTTTAATGTCTTATTTCTGTACAGAAAGAGCTTATGATTTATGTGGGAGGATGAGACAAATGCAGGGAACAACTAAGACATAAGAATCATAGTGATTTCATAAGAGTAACAGTGATTTTCCAAGATTAGTCCATCACTTTGATTTGATAGATGAAGATAAAGAAACTAAGAGACAAGTGGTTTTTCGAATATCACACAAGGATCCAGGAATCCTGGTTCCACTGCACTGTAAAAATGCAGGATAATACCTGAAATCCAAGAGGAAACCGAGGTCAGCAGCCTCCATGAAAGAGTCAAAGAAAGAAGGGATTCAAATTGAGGGCTTTAGAGGGGAGGGGGGTGGGGGATCGGGATAGGCCGGTGATGGGTATTAAGGAGGGCACGTACTGCATGGTGCACCGGGTGTTATACTCAAGTAATGAATCATGGAACTTTACATCAAAAACTTGGGATGTACTGTATGGTGACGAACATAATATAATAAAAAATATTATTTAAAAAAAAAAAGAAAAGAAAGAAGGGATGGGGGGTAGTTAATAACCATCCCCTGGGCTTTGACTCTTCTTCACCTGTGGGCCCTCAACCATTGAGACTACCTCATTGATGATATCTTGTTGAGTAGAGGTTCAGTTGTCTCCCCTTACCCATGGGGGATACATTCCAAGACCCCCAGTGGATGCCTGAAACTGTGGAGAGTAACAAACCCTATATATACTACGTTTTTTCTGATACATACCTATGATAAAGTTAAATTTATAAATTAAGCACAGTAAGAGATTAAAAATAACTTATAATAAATAGAACACTTACAGCAATATACTGTAATAAAAGTTATGTGAATGTGGTCTCTCTCTCAAAATATCTTATTGTACTGTATTCACCCTTCCTCTTCTTGTGATGATGTAAGATGATAAGATGCCTACATAAGAAGAAGTGACATGATGATGTAGGCACTGTTAAGTAGTGTTAGGCTACTGTTGACCTCATGGTGATAAGTCTACCATTGACCATGGGTATCTGAAAGTAGAAAGTGAAATCATGGATGGAGGGGACTGTTGTATGTCTGTGTCATCAGACACTAGACTTAGGCTGTGCTTCACTTTCACAGAGATAAAAATCAAATGTTCAGCTGGGCTGCAAATTAGGATGCTTTTAATTGCAAGTGACTGACACCCAACTCAAACCATAACAATATAAATAAATTAGAGATAGAGGAGGAATTTACTGAAACAGAACCAGGATGTCATGGACTTTAAGATCGGCCAGGTTTCGAGTTCAGATATTGTCAGAGCTCTTGCTCACTCTTTCTATCTCACTTTGTCTCTGCTCGGATTCTTTCCTTGGACAGGTGTTCCCCAGATCATTGGCAAGATGGCAGCCAGAAATCAAGACTCACACCTAATGTTTAGGAACCCACTGAAGATGTTTCCCTGGAAAGCTCTAGCAGAAAAGTCCTTGGGACAACCCTTATTCCCCGGGCTCTGCCATGTGCCTGTCCCCGAGACAGCTACTGTTGTAAGAGGATCTGGTTTGGTGGAGATTCAGTCCCATCCTAACCACCTGAACAGCACTCCCCTTAGTGAAGAGGTGTCCTATTGACAGTTGAAGTGTTGGCAGAAGGGAGGGGTTGCTCATCACGTGTCCGCTGTGGGAGGTAATGCCAATGACCTGAGTATTAACTGTGTAACATGCATGATAAATACAAAAGGAGAGAAAGGAATAATAATGGGAGTACTAGTGCAGTTTTCCCAGAGAAGATAGGTGATGACACACGCTAGAATAATATACAATTCTGTTCATAATAGACTAAATCAAACCTAATTGGAAAGTAAATCTCCTCTTAAGAAAACTCACACTATACTCACAGAGACAAATACGTTTTATGACATATGCTTTTAGGACTAATTGCAGAACTAGACCAGTCCAACCTGCAGCTCTTAGGAATGAGATTATGCTTTTGAACAAACAGTCTGGAGTCTAAAAGGTAGAGTTGTAATAGCGATATCTCTTTAGATAATGACTTCAGAGATTAATCACTCATACAGCTAATGGAGCTGTTCATTAGGCAGCCTCATTTCTGGAAACAATGGAGGAACAGAACCCCAGCATTACCTGTATGCAAGAGTGAACTGTCATCACCAATGTGGTGGGTGCAGCATTTATCACAACAATAATGCCTCCTGACATTTGTCTCCTGCTTTATACTGTCATATATTAACTCAGTTGATCTTTATAACATTCCTGGGAAACAGGTGCTATTGTAATCACCAACACTTTATAGATAAGAAAACTGAGGCATAAAGAGATCACAGAGCTAATGAGAGGCGGACTCTGACTCTCCCACTGTGTTTTTCCATAGTTTTTACCAGAGAAGCCCATGTTTGCTGAGAGAGAACTAGTTTGAATCCTGCCTCCACCACCCACTAACTCTGTAACCATGTCCTTTTGACCTTCATTTTCTCAGTTGTAAAGGAGTGATAATCATATCTAATATAATGGTATAATGCTAAAGATTGTCCCTCTTCTTAGGTTCTCTTATGGAGTCCTTCTCCTGCTCTCCAGACATCATTCAGTTTAGCCTTGAGGTTAGAGCAGGGAAGAAGGAAGGGCCACAACCTGTTTTCTGGGCCACGAACCTAGTAAAGAAAGAACCTACCCACAGGACAGGGAAATAAAAGTGCAGCGGGAAGCTTCTGGCTGGAGGGGTAAAAACAGGGAATGAAAGGGGAGGAAAAGGGCAGAAGCAGAGTTTTAGTTTTCTTCTTTCACCTTCTCAGGTGTAAATTCAAAGGGAAGGGATGTGGGCGGGCCCAACAACAGAAGGTCTTCTGCCTCCTTTTGTGTGCAGATGGGAAGGCAGGTCCCTCTTTGTCCCCCAGCTCACCCAGCCCGGTCAGAGTAGTTCTGTCAAAACCTTGGTGGTGGTGGCATGATTAAGCAGAGGGAGCGACCTAATTTAGCAACCCTGAGTGCCTTGGTTGCCCCCGGCAGGGTGAGGCCTGGCTGGGAATTTGCTGAGGGCTGCAGATGGACAGAAGTACCCAGAAGATACACAGGGAGTCAGAGTTGTAGGTTTAAATTTGGAAATTATAAGTCTAACTGAATGCTTTTGCTTTTCCCTGTGAAAATACGTTTCTGTTTTATAGTGAATTTAGCAACTAGGGTTTTCTTTTACAAATGTATTTTGAGGTGGGGAAGTGGGTAGTTCCCTAGCCTCTAGCAAAGTCCGTATTTGCTTCATTCTCTGCAGAATTCAGTTAATTATTAGTAAAATTATCATGATAATCAGGAACTTTCTTTTTACCTCAGTTACCCTTAAAACACGACCTCACCTGTTTATTAAGGTGTGCTGCGCGAAGACCATCATTGTTAATGTGTGCCGTGACATAACCAAGTTTGGGGAAGCGCCGTGATAGCGGTTTAGAAAGACTTTAAAAACACGGGTGCTCCCCTCAGGGGTTTCTCTACATCGTTTCTAGTGGACATCGTTTCTTGCTCATGAGAGGAAGGAAAATCGTTTCCTAATTCCTCCTCAGTCAGCTGGAGGGCTTCATTATTTCCCGATCAAAATCCCAAAAGATGGAGACTCCTACCCAGAAATGACGTTTTGGTTACTTGACTGAATTTTCCCCCCAAAATCAATGGAGGGAAATCAATGGAGGCTGTATCCATCTGCATCCCTCTGCCCCCTGAAAATCAATGTGCTTCGCTCAACTAGTTAGAAATGAGAACCGAAACAAACAGCTGGATTCATTTAAGAAGTTCCCTTTTCATTTCAACTTGAAATAAACTCTTCAGCAGATTGCCTTTGTGGCAGTTGAAGGCCAACATAAATTTAAACAGCGGGTCGCTTGCCTTGAAGAGACCAAGACTCCCTGGCATTTTGGCCAGCAAAGCCTTGGCTGGGAGTTGGCAGGCAGCCTTGAGGCACAGGCTGTCAGTTTCTCACTCAGAAGGGGGTACCTGCTCTCGGGGAAGATGTGACCGATTCAAACATGACCTGGCAAGGGGACCCTGAGGATGGCCTCACCAGTTGTCAAATGATATCATATCCTGATACTCAGTAGGGCCCCCTGCCCAGTTCCTGGTCGATTCTCTCCATGGTATCCCTCCCGCTCAGGCAATAGAAGATTGCTAATTTTCCAAAGGGGGAAAAACCGATAACATGCCGTGAAAATCTCTGTTGACTGTGCGAAAGTAGTATTTGTCCTCGTTTCCCCAGCCTCAGCTTTTGTTCAGGTTTATCATTTTCTCAGAGGGAACAGAGGCTGCTGATTACCGAAGGATTTTTGCTCTGAATTGAATGCAGGTCTGCTGGGAGTGTGTGTATCAATACCACCCAACGAAGCGGGATGAGACAGTGTGGATGGGCAAGGTCAGAGTTTCACTTGTCAACTCATTCAACAAAGGCGTATACTGAATATCATTTATATGCCGTACCCTGTGCTGGATGCTGGAGACACACCGGCAAGCAGACTTCGTCTCCACCTTCATTGGGCTCATCGACATTATTTAGATAATCATTCAAATAGATGTGAAAGCACAGGTGTGAGCTGGCCATGAAAGGAGTGGGCATGGAACCACGGGAGGCCTTGTCAGGGATTTGGCCAGAACAGGGCTCAGGCCACGGAAGTTCCTGTTCAGTGGTAGGTCATTGTCTAGGAGCAATGAGCATATAATCAGTGGGTGTACTAGGTGTGTGATACAACCAAGTTTGTTTTAGATCACTCTGTGCTTATGAACCGAAACCCAGGCCGACTTCATGGCATGCTATCTGACACACATTTGAATGCAGAAGCTATTCTCATCAGTGCTATAGGTAATTTACCTGTCTGGACTTGAGAAAGTATGGTAAAAATGTCCTTTTAAAAATAAAAATCAGAAATACTGACAGCCAGTAAATTGAGTTCTCTTGTTAATCTCAGCAGATGAATGAACAAAGTTGTTAACTCAGATTCAGGAAATTACTTGGATCTCAGTTTACGTATGCTTATACTTGACGTGCAATCATAACTAAATACATAAGCTATCGAAGTTGTTTTATGGGTTGTAGAGGGTTGAGGCGTGTCCTCCTGGCATTCACGTCTACCCGGCTCCTCAGAATGTGACCTTATTGGAAATAGAATCTTTGCAGATGTAATTAGCTAAGGATTTCCAGGTGAAATCATCCTAGGTTTAAGATGGGCCTTAAATCCAGGGATTGGGATCTTTTAAGAGAAAAAAGGGAGATTTGAACAGAGACACAGAGAGAAGGGCGTGTGAGGACAGAGGCAGAGATTAGGTTGCCACAAGCCAGGAAATGCCAGAAGATACCAGAAACTGAAGGAGGTCAGGAAAGAGCCTCCCCTAGAGCTTTTAGGGGGAGCCCCACTGACACCTTGATTTCAAACTTCTGGTCTCCCAAACTGGGAGAGAATACATTTCTGCTGTTTTAAGCCACCAAGTTTGTGGTAATTTGTTATGACAGCCTTAGGAAACTAATATATGGGTGCAAACAGGCTTCCTACGCTTCCAAATTACATGGTAATTATTGAAAAATTATAAGCTGGCCCTGACACGTGATGAAATTGCTTTGTTGCACTAACTTCTGCACTTGTTTTTCTTTTCTCATTTTTAAAAAAGGTAAACCAATGGTAAATTTCTCATGGTTCTTACTGCCTGCTTTAGCAGCATAAAAAACATAGATGTTAATCTATTATAATCGATTTTTAAAAACAAAATGAATCCTGGGGGCGCCTGGGTGGCGCAGTCGTTAAGTGTCTGCCTTCGGCTCAGGGCATGATCCCGGCGTTCTGGGATCGAGTCCCACATCGGGCTCCTCCACTGGGAGCCTGCTTCTTCCTCTCCCACTCCCCTGCTGTGTTTCCTCTCTCACTGGCTGTCTCTCTGTCAAATAAATAAATAAAATCTTTAAAAAAAAAAACAACAAAATGAATCTTGTTTATTAATTGTAAAGTTAAGTTATGGACAACTTTCGGTTCAGATTTGCACAGGGTAAGTTAAAAGAAATTGCATTGCAGTAACCGACATGAATGTCTTTCTGAAAGCATGGTTATATTGATGTAAGTTTTACTAAAGAGCAAACGCACAATGAACAAAAAACAACAAAGGTCATTTGGGCTACAGTGGAAAGAACACATTGGAAGGAGCCAAGACTGGAGAGGCAACCGTTCACTGGAAGGAGCAGAAGGTTTCGTGTGTGTGCACGGTGGGGGAAGGGGAGGACTCTGGTTCTGTGTGCAGGGAGAACCCCAGATGGGGAGGCATGGGTCGTGAGCACTGAGTCCTCAGCCTGTCTTGTACTTGAACAAGATCCTCGTGGCCAGGGCCTGGAGGGAGCAGCGCTGTCCATGTAAATGGACCAGTGGGCTAGGACAGAGAGCTTCCTCATGGGGCTATGGCAGCCTGGAGACCAGAAAGTCTTTTTCGAGTGTTGTCAAGCATTCTGTGAAGAGGGGTGTTGTGACAATGACAGATCTCGGGCATCATCCTCTAGGCTCAAATGTCAACTTCGTTTAGTTTAGAAAAAGAAAATAATATGATTGGCACATACCCAACATTATAGAGCAAAATCATCCAGGTTGCCCAAGTTTCTTTGCAAAGTCTACACGTTTGGGATTAGATTCTGCATGAACTTTGTAGTACAGATGGACCTTTAAGAGGATCCAAATCATGCTTTGAGCCTCAGTGACATTGTCCGCTAGCTATTTCACCCCCATCAGAATTACTTCTTCTTTTTTTCTAAGTGTCCATGGCAGCCAGAATTCCTTCTCCTTCCCCCCACCTCACTTTCTCCCGGCTCCCTGGTGTTTTGTTGTTGATCTGCTGTTCCTCCAGATGGCCAGTTCCCGAAGGGCAAGTTGTAGCAGAGCTGATCACTGTCCTGGCAGTCACCTTTCTAAACCTGAGTCTGATAACAAGTAAAACCTGCACCGCATAAACACGCAGATGCCTGTCGCCACATGGCATCACCCGGGAAGAGTCCCCGAGCAACTGGCAGCGTCGTGTCGAGAGCCATCTCGCTGGCCGGGGACCAGGGGAAAGCGGATGGTTCTCTTCACTCTGTCTCTTTTTGAATATTGAAAAATTTTCCATGTATTTCTATTGCTATTACTCCAGAAAAAATTATTAAGCAAATAAAATTACCATTTAAATATAGAAATTAGTTCCATGTTTCAATGAGGTGTTCCAAATTCCTGTAACTTTTCCATAAAGCATCATTGCCCACCCATTGTATAAACATCCATTCCTGTAGCCCTTACATCAACCCCATATGGTAAGTGTTATTTTTATGCCGGGTTTACAGATGAGGAAACTGAGGCATAGAAAGGTCACCTGATTGGCTGAAGGCTGCAGAGCTATTTACGGCACCTTGGGATCAGAGCTCAGACAGCCGAGTCTAGAGAGGGAAGAGTCAATAATACCCAAATCTATCACACATTATACATTGCTCAACTTGCTTCACTCAGCTATTGCTTTTTTTTTTTTTAAAGATTTTATTTATTTAGTTGACAGAGATAGAGACAGCCAGCGAGAGAGGGAACACAAGCAGGGGGAGTGGGAGAGGAAGAAGCAGGCTCCCAGCAGAGGAGCCTGATGTGGGGCTCAATCCTGGAATGCCAGGATCACGCCCTGAGCCAAAGGCAGACGCTTAAGGCTTAACGACTGCGCCACCCAGGCGCCCCCAGCTATGACTTTTTAAAGGATCTCATTCTAAGAAAGGAACAATATACAAGAAAGCAAAACTGAATTTAAGAGTTAAAGTTGGAAACCGTGATCTCTGCCAAGAAGCTTTGGTGTGTTGATTAATGGAAAGGATTATTAGCTTAACCGCCACCCCCAATAGAATTGTGTCTCTAATATCTTTCAATTGAAGTGTAGATCTACTCTGATAAGTGGCAGCTTGAAGGTCAGGCCAAGAAAAAAAAATAATGATCAAGTGTGAAATGCATTGCTGCTAAACACCTTTGTAGACACAAAGCAAACTCCTCCTGAAAAGACACGTTTCCAATATGAAAACCACATAAAAAGATGACTCTCTGTGGGTGCTATAGAGTTTAGCTTCATCTCTCGTTGAAGACTCCAAAGTTGAAGAATCTACCTCTTGAGCAAAGGAGAACATAAGACCCAAGAATTCCAAGTTGGTAACTAGATGCCACGGTAAGGGTAATGACATGGACTGTTTGGTAATTGTCAATTTAAATGTATCTTTGATCAGATTTGTGTAAAAAAGAGAAACTGTCAAACCTAATTTCAATATTTTTTCCTAACTAGCAGCTCCTCAATACTGCTATTAGATATTTATCTCTCCACGTTTGGTTCTGTCCATATTACTAAGTAGAGAGAAGACAAGCTAAGTTTCTGCTTAGGTTCTCTTTTGGACTCCTTCCGATCCTGTCTTCATTCCTGTTGCCTCAGTAATTTCTAGTCTCCTATTACCTCACTTACACTCCTTTGGAGGCTCCTCATCAAAGACAGAACATGGTATGAATCTTAGAATGTCATGGAAGGACTTCCACGTGGGGCCCTAACTTCTGCGCAAACCCCTTCCCTCTGACAATCCCCTCGGGAACCCCGCCCCATCCTTGCTGTATGATGGACATGCAGCTCCCCTGGCCCTCCAGCAGATTGCTCCCTGGAGCCCTGAATGCCCTTTCCCAGCTCCTGGTAAACATTGCTTTCCTTGTAGACTCAGCTCCAGTGACACCTTCTCTGAAGCTTTTTCAGAGGAGTGATCAGATTGTCTCTGTATTCCCGATTTCCCATGGGCCTCTGCCCAATCATACCAAACTCTTCAGAGAATCCTTTACTTGCCAATCTTTCCTTTCTAGTCCATAAACTCAAAGAGGAGATCTAAGACCATGCCTTACATCAGATTCCTTTCTGCATTGTTTGGTGCTGGGTATATAGTGCACTCTTAATAAGGAATCATTAAGAAATAAATGGGGTGATGGGCATTAAGGAGGGCACATGATGTGTTGAGCACTGGGTGTTACACGCAACTGATAAATTATTGAACACTACATCTGAAACCAATGATGTACTCTATGTTGGCTAATTGAATTTAAATTTAAAAAAATTAAAAAGAAATGAATTGGAGAACTTTGAAATGCACTGAATCTCCCTCCAAATATCCTTCTTTCAGGTGACCTTCTTTGAGGTGACTGCTCAAATGCCACCTTATGTAAAATTACACCTGTCCTCCCAGCTCCTGGCACTTTCATACCCTGCTTTATTTTTCTCCACAATAGGCCATCTGTACTTGTTTCCTTATTGATTGTCTCACTGTGCCTTTGCTCATCACCAGAATGTAAATATTCTGGGATAAAACCAAACCAAACCCAACCCAGCCCAACTCCAAACAGTTCTCCGTTTCTAGAGCTGCCCGTGCTCCTTGGCTCATGGCCCACTTTCTCATCTTCAAAGTCAGCTACATCGAGTCCTTCCCATGCTTTGCTTCTCTGACTTCTTCTTCTGTTTTACCTCTCCTGTCTCTTCTGCTGCTCAAGTGATTAGCTTGGCCCTTACTTCTGTAACCCAAGATACTCTCCTTATTTTAGGCCCCATGACCTTAATTCTCTCTGCCATGTCCTTTTGCTATGTAATGAAACGTATTCATAGATAAAGACACCAGGGGGTAAAGATCATGGGGGCCAAAATCCTGCTTGCCACAGCTATCTGTGGCCTTAGAAAATGAGAATATATACACATATTTGCATAAAAGAACACTTGAAGGATACACAAATGGTATCTGTGGTTAGCTACAGTTGGTGGTTGGGATGATGATAAGGCATGGATTATTCAGATTTCCCAGTGTTAAGCATTTGATCTCATTTCGATTTTTGAACCAAGTGAATATATTACCTGCTTTAAAAATAAAGACCCTTAAACAATTAGAGCTTCCATATTGGTCCAGCAATTCTATTTTGGGATATATAGCTAAAATAATGGAGAGCAGAGTCTCAACCCATGTTCATAGCAGCATTATTCACAGGAGCCAAGAGGTGGAAGCAACATAAATGGCCATCAGTGGATGAATGGATAAACACAATGTGATGTTTACATACAAGAGGACACTCCTTAGCCTTAAAGGAAGGACATTCTGACACCTGCTACAACCACCTTGAGGATATTATGCTAAGTCAAATAAGACAGTTGCAAAAAGACGAATAGTGTCCAATTCCACTTATAGGAGGTACCTCGAGTAGTCATATTTCTATAAACAGAAAGTAGAATGTGGTTGCTAGGGGTTGAGGGGACAGAGGAATGGGGAGTTGTTTAATGGGTACAGAGTTTCAGTTTTGCAAGTTAAAAAGAACCTGAGGATTGGTTGCACAACGATGTGAATATACTTAATACGACTGACTTGCACACTTAAAAATGGTTACAACAGTAAATTTTGTGTTATGTGATTTTATCACAATTAAACATAAAAAAAGAAAAGAAAAAAAAATTAAGCTGTTGCCTTATAAAGTAGATGAAAATCAAGCAATGGGTTTGGCGTTCCTGTGGTCCAGGACCCCTCACCCCAAGCCAGGAACTGGGCACATGCGGGTGGTGAAGCCCTTTTTATTAGTGGCATAACTGGCAAAAACGCTACGTGACTTCGTCCTTGTAGCAGGGCCTGACTTATCCCAGCGCTGGGAGTGTGGGGGGGATCTGTGTCTGTGTCTTGAACTTCAGACCCATTTCTCCTGAAACTCTCCTAGTCTATGGTTTGCTTCCCTGGATTATATTTCTGTTCTACAAAAAGCACATCCCCAGATGACTGACAGTGAGAGTGTTCAATCCCTTCAGGTGAATCCCCATCCTTTGCCCACAGCAACATCTTCTTGCTCAACAGAATTACTTTAGAATACAGTAATCTAACATCAGTACGTTTTGGTCATGAATAACGTCACCATTGATAGGATGGGAATATCAATTATCTGTCTCATTGTTTAGATGGAGATGCCAAGCGTGTAGTCCAATTCATTTGTGTTTTTTCTTCCTACACATATCAGTTGATGTTAGGGGATGATTGTGTCTCCCCAAAATTCATGTCTTGTCCTAACCCCCAGTACCTTAGAATGTGACTGTATTTGGAGATAAAGCTTTAAGAGAGGAAATTAATTTAAAAATGAAGTCATGAAGGTGGGCCCTAATTCCAATATGACTTGTGTCCTTATAAAAAGAGGACATTAGGGGGCACCTGGGTGGCTCAGTTGGTTAAGCATCTGACTCTTGATTTCAGCTCAGGTCTTGATCTCAGGGTCATGAGTACAAGCCCCACGTTGGGCTCCATGCTGGGCGTGGAGCCTACTTAATTAAAAAAAAAAAAGAGGAAATTAGGACACAGACACACAGAGAGGAAAGACCATATGAAAACAGAAGGAGAAAATGGCCATCTGTAAGCCAACAAGAGAGGCCTCAGAAGAAATCACCCTCCCTTCTCTGTGGGCAATACGTCCCAAGACCCCCAGTGGATGCCCGCAACAATGAATAGTACTGAACCCTATATATACTGTTTTTTCATACATACCTATAATAAAGTTTAATTTAGAAAGTAGGCACAGTGAAAGATTAACAATAATTAATAAAATTGAATGATTATATGCTGTAACAAAAACATGAATGTGGTCTCTCTCTCTTGAAATATCTTATTGTACTACACTCACCTTTCTTCTCCCTGTGAGGCTGTGAGATGATAGCAATGCCTTCGTGAGTCGGCCAGATGGAGCAGGTGAATGACGCGGGTGCCGCGCTGTAGCTTGAGGCTACTGCTCGCCTCACAGCAGGGCATCACCTGCTCCTGTGGTTTGACCTCCGGTAAGTGAAACCACAGAAAGTGAAACTGGGGACAAGGGTGTGCGTGTGCATGTGTGTGTGGCGAGGAGGGGGGACTACTGTTCCGTGATCTTGAACTTCTAGCCTCCAGAACTGCAAGAAAATACATTTCTGTTGTTTGAACTACCCAGGCTGCAGCCCTAGCAAAGTAACACAAGTGACCAATTGAATCTTGCCAGGAATGAGCAATGATTCCACAAAGAGAAAACAACCTGGAGAAGCAGAACACAAAATCTGCTGAGGATTAGCTCTGGCCGCACATGCACACAAATTCACTTTACCAAAATGAATACTTCCTTTTCAGGCAACAACATCTGTTCTTCTAGTTGTTTAACAATTTTCTTGAAGACCATGTGCCTTACTTTAAATTTGCTTAATTAAAGGGGTGAGGTGTGGGGAGGCGCAGGAAGGAAACCCCCACCCCAGCACATTGGGGAGAGGGGTTCCTCCAGCTGTTGCTCCAGCTGAAGCCTGTTGGGCCTCAGCCTTGGCAGTGGCCTCCTAAGCCCATAACATGGGGCTTCTGGAATCCTCCATGGGACCCAAAGTATTGCTCAGCTGACTCTGAACTCAATTCATCGACACCCTTTACTCTGCCTTCCGTTTCATGCTGCCTCCCACGGCCATCCCTCGAAACAGCATGTGCACACGCACGTGGAGGCTTAAATCACTCCTGAGGTTGTGCAAAGGGAAAGGCTGCCCTGCCAACAGTTACAAAACACACCTGCTCCAAGAGCCTGGGGAGAGAGAGGAGGATGGCATGCCTTCCGGGAATAGCACAATGTTCCCGGTGAAACTTGATGCACAGCAGTGATGTTTAAGGTCCTCTTTAACTTTGAAATATTACATTTCTGCATATAGCTATGGGAACATTCGTTTTGCTTTGCTCCCCTCCTCACTGCTACGCGGGTGAGAGCGAGCCAGGAGGATGGCAGTTCCGGAAACCAGGAGACACTCTCACTGGTGTTGCTAGAAGAGGAGAAGCGTTCTGATGCCCCAAGCAGAAGGGCAAGCTGTTAATCGTGAGCTGCAAGGATGTAGAGGGCAGTGAGGATGGCAGGTGCACGCGAGGCCAACCTCCATGAACTTGCGAATGAAGTTGGTGAATGGGGGTGTGGCAGCACCAGACCCGCCCAGTTAGGTTCTCTGTGATGTGTCCACTCCTGCCATGGCAACTGGAGCAGCGTAAAAGCAAGCTGTCCTAATGGTTTCTTTATAAACGTGTTTAGACCCAGATAAAAGGCTGAATACTGAACAGGGTAAAAAATGGCTGATTTTCTTTCCAGCTATAGCAGCTTTTTGTTACAATTTCCTTCGCTGAGCTGAAAAGGGAGCAGGAAGCCTGAGGATTTATTTCTGAAGACACACACACACACACACACACACACACCACGGCTCTAATTTATTTATAAATATGCAGGCTTTGTGACATATCTCTGAAGAAACTCGAGTCCTCTTCTCATGCTTGGAGCTGAAAGACAAGCCCAAGTTATTTTGAGTGTAAACTCTGATTTTTCATAGAATAAGAGCCTTTCAATTTGATTTCATTGATCAAAAAGTCAAAGTCTTATTAAACAGCGATTATAGATAATGTAAACCAGAAGGTAAACGTATAGAGAATTGCCAAGTGTTAACAAAAATATATGAATCACTTTGTTAAAAAAAAATCACTGATAAAACCCAGAAAACTGGAATCATCAAAGTCACTTAGATCCGCGGGAACAGAGAATGACCGTTTATTAAAACAGGTGAATCCCAAGACCTTCAAGGCGCGTTTCAGCTCTGCAGAGACACACCCAATAAAAAGCAAACAGGTCGCTTGTTTGGTCAGCCTGGGTCTGGGACAGTTTTGTCTGTTTATACAGATACAACAGGAGGTCTGAAGCTCACATTTCAGACGCTGCATTGTTAACCATATAAAGGGACCCTACGAAGGCAGACTGCGTAGCCAGCCTGTGTCGGCTAGCAGAGCCGCGCAGCGTCCGCGGGCACCCGGCCCATTGCTAGAGGGGATGCGGGGCAGGCCGCCTCCAGGATGTCCCACCTCACTCTGGAGCTGAAGCCGCCTGTCACCCAGGGAGCCGGAAAATCAGAGACGCTAAACTCTGGGGGCCTCAGGTTCTTATGTGTAAAATAAGGAAATTGGAGCAGATGGGTATTTCCTAAACTATGAGCCAGAAAAATTGGTTTCTGTGGATAAGTTTAGAAAAGTCTGGGCTCAGTGAATTAAATAGTCTTCTTTATTTAATATTTTTAGACTTACTTTAATATATTAAAGATACTGTGAATCCCCCTGCCCCAAATGGGGGTAAGATAAACGCTACTTTCCAAAGGTGATTGAACACAGAATCCTTTGGGAAATGCGGAAGTAGCAGGTCAAATTCTCCATAATTCCAGGGCAAGAATGAGGCCATGAGATACAGGAGTGGGGAAAGAGACACTTGGCTCCTGCTTCCAGATTCCCCTCATGCCTACCCAAAAATGGAGAGAGCTTGGTAGGCCCTTGGAGTACTCATGACAATGTCAGGGGTTATAATTTTGCAGAAACAAATGACATCAGCACTTTCTAATTAAGACGAAATGTGTTTAGGCGGAATATGCACTGACCTGTGATGTGTTGGCTTAGGGGCTGAAAAGTTAACTCCATCCCCTCAGAATTCTTGAGCCACCAAGAATGAAATCCTTAATTCCAGTCATGTTCTTTGTGTCGTGTTAAAATGCCGCTGACCCAGTAGAGAGACCTTTAAACCTCGTATGTCATAAATGTGTATGAGGCTGAAGCTGTCAGATCTTTCTCTGAGGGAAGATTTTGATTAAAAAAAAAAAAGAAAATGTGAAAAATGTGCATATTGTCTGGCAGAGAGGAAAGGGACAGAGAGGGGATTGTAGAAATGACGTAAGGGAGTCTCATTTTATTTAGTTGTACTGTCTTAGGTCGGCTTTCTGAGAAGCAGAGCCTCAGCCAAGATTCTTGTGGAAGAGTTTTGTTGAGGAGATGCTCTCTGGAGAAAGAAAGTTGAGAAAGCAAGATACCTGACAGAGGAGAAAAGCTAAGCGAGGGTGAGCTGTAGCCTCGCTTCAACCAGCCTCCACAGGGGACACTCTGGGCCACAACTGTCCCACAGAATTTGTCTCCTCCCAGGAGAGGCCAGCCTTTTGTACCTCAGTGTCAGGCAGTCAGGGGGGTGCCAGCTGTTCCATCCGTCCTCCCTGGGGCAGGGCACAGCCTCTCAGGCAGGAGACTCTCACACAGCTGAGGGCGCTGAGCTTGTGACAGGGGCAGGTGTGAACCATCAGAGGCCAACACTCCTACCAGCTGGGGCATGGTCCCTGCAGCCAGATGACAGGGTCTAGGGGATGCCCACATGTTCAGAATTGGCTCGGTTTGTCTGACAAAATTTCAAGTAACTGGAATAGCTTATGAAATTCCTCATGTCCCTTCATACCTTGGCGTTCTAGATGTTGATAAAAGGCTTCTCTGATGATGAGAGTTTGTCATTTCCTTGGGGGAATGCTAACCATACTCTCAGCTCCTTTCTCAGTTCTAGTAATTATTAAGAGTTAAAGGAATTCGGGTGATTTCCCGTCTGTCTGGATTATTATTTTTTTCTTTCTATCAAAAAGATTTTGTAAAGGCCACCTGACATGCCCATATCCTTCTGAGCAATACTGAAGTTCTACTGAAAAAAAAAAAAAAAAAGGTGGGGTAAGGGAGGAACTGTCTTTTGAAAAGAAATAGCTGGTTTCCTAGCATTAAATTTTTTTCTTACAAATCTGCCCAGAAGAAAGAGAAAAAGAAAGAGAGAGAGAGGAGGAAAGAAAGAAAGAAAGAAAGAAAGAAAGAAAGAAAGAAAGAAAAAGAAAACTCACCTTTCAGGTATTCTTTATCAAAAAGCAATTCTAGACCAATGTCAAGGAGATTTCAAGGTAATCCTCTGCAGTTCTTAGTATAAAATAAGAATAGTGTACTTCTTATTGTAAAGGTAATTTAATTTCCTAATAATTATTACTTAGCTATGAAGTCTTTTCTAGCGTGTCCTTGGAGAACTGTTAAGGGCTTAGATTTTCTCTTTTAAAAGCCTCCAGGTCTCTTTTCTAAGGGTTCATTAAATGATGGGGGGAGGGGGAGGGAATCTGCTCGATCCATTCCCCTATTTCTGCTGGTGCTTTGTAGCTCATTTAGTGACCTCAACATCCCATGTATTTTGTAGTGACATTTCTAGTCCTTTTGGAGATTCATCAGGGAAAGGTCCACGAACATTTCTAGAAGATCGTTACAAAAGCTGTATGCTCTCTGGAAGCACAAGAGCCAGAAATCCTGGCAAGTCTAGGTCAGTATGAAGACAAAGAACACTCCTCGTGTGTCTCTGTCAAGAGGATTTGTCCATCACCGTCATCAGGTTATATGATCCCTTCTTAAAAGGGAATTTTCTTTTATTCTCCAAGAGCCTTGTACAAAAGAGACACTTAAAGTAAATTACAAAATTCCTCATCTTCCTGCCTGCTGGTCAGACTATGTTCCTTTTTGATGGGTTCTGTGTAGGGGGAGAGGGGGAGGGGCGGAATGATGTCATGTCGCAAAAACAGCTACTTTGTAATCTTTCCCTTCTCTGTGGCTTATTTACAAAGTCTATGCTTTTAATTTTCTGGGCTTTGACTCTATATTCAAATTCAGCCCTTAGAATTCTCAAAATAATACCCCCATCCCCCCCCCCACCAAAACCCTCCTATTTTCTTTCCCAAAAAAGTTTGGCTTATATAAATAAAACATTGCCATGGCTTTGCTTCTAAGCCATTGGATCTGCTATGAATTTACAAAGTCCAGGCAGCAATTCCTTTGACTTCAGGCTCCCTGCCCTGGAAAGCAGTGTGCATCTGAGTATTTTCGTGACAGCCAAACTGCCTCTTGAATCGTGGAAATGTGCAAGGAAGAACAGGGAACGGCAGCTTCCTAATGCAGCCAAACGCCGGTCCCAATACGTTCGTACCTGTTTGTAGAATCCGATCGAATGCTGTGGGCATAGCTAGAGGTTTCCAGCAGGTATGGGGAACTGAAGCCATCCTGACCAGCTGGCAGCATGTCCAGGCCTCCCTGGAAAACTACACAGCACAGGGACTCATCCTTCGTCATTCTCGGGCGTCAGAGACAAAGCAGAGGTCCTCAGATAAAATTGCCATCAATCCCTGCCCACTCTCAAACTAACCTCAGTTGGTGCCCTTTTTTTTTTCTCCCTGCTGACTCAAAGGTTGCATCCTTCTTATTTCCATCTAATGCCAATTCTGGAAAATGTCTAATTGTCTGTTAGGGCATGGAGTAAATGTCCCCTCTTCTGTGACTCCTTGACTGATTCAGCATCTGTCACATCTGTCACTCCCACTTTGTGCTTCTGTTTTGGCTCTGCTTTCTCTGTTCTGTATCTCTAGTTGCACGTCTGTCTCCCACCCGATTGTGAGCTACTCAAGCGTGGCGACTGTGCCTCGTTTGTGTTTACCTTCAGAACATGCTGCTTGCATGTGAATGCGTCCTTATAAGGTTGTAGAATAAGTGACCGAATGCCACATGCTGCAAGGAAATTAATGTGGGAACATTGCATAAAATGGATGGAAGAATGCAAAAATGTGGTGATGGGGATGACTTGGAGAAAGCTACTGTAATAATCTAGCGGATGGGCAATGAGCGCCTGACTAACCATATGTGGCAGGCAGAAGGGCCGTGTGCAGACTAGTAAGGAGACTGGAGTCAGAGAATATTCCAGGTTTGCAAGCCATTGTCAGATCTTGATAATATTCATTCATTCACTCATTCTTCATTCATTCATTCATTCATTCATTCAATCATTCAGTATATAGTACCCCTTCTCATGCCAGGCACTAGTTTAGGGGCTGGAGATACAGAGAGAAATAAACAAATCAAAATAAAACAAGAACATAAACTCAGGAGAATCAGATTTAAGGGGAGAATGAAAGTAATACGGTTAGTTGTTTTTAACTTATCAAGTTTGACAGGTAGTGGGCAGTTGGAAATCTGGGACCGGAGCCTTGGAGAAAGTTCAGATATTTAGATAAATATTTGGGAAACATTATGAAAAGGGAATAGTTACTTTAGGATGCCCAAGGGTAATGATTGCAGGAAGAATTAATGAGAAGATATAGTCTTGTGAGATCCTTGAAATATATATTTTGAAACCATAGAGAAAAAATCCTTCAAACATTTGAACAAGAGAAATGAGGTTACCTCTTTCGAGGGAGCACAGGCTAAGACATATTAAGGCAGAAGCTGAGAGAGTCATTAGGACTAGTCACATATTCTTGTTTTCTCTTTCTTCTGGAAACATAGTAAGATTATCTGTTCTTAATCCTCTTTGAATTAGGTGAGAAGCTTGACTTGCATTCTGAGTGTAGTGTGCCCAACTTTCAGGTGGAAGCTTTAAGAAACAGAACACAGTTTGCCAAGTGCCCTTCTCACCTGTGTGCTCGTTAAAGGATATATTTAGATGAAGCCCTCCATGAGGCTGAACATGTGGCATGAGTGAAGAAGAAACCTTAGCTATGTTAAGCCACAAGCTTTAAGGGTTGTCTGTTCCTGCAGCATAACCCAGACAATGCTGACAGATACACAGGCTAAACTGCTATAATTAAGAACTCAAGTATCTGTGTGCAACAGAGTCATTCATGGTTACAGCTTCTTTCAATTTTCAGTCTTCCCATCCTCCTGGTGTATTTCCCCATTCACATGGTCAAAGGTTGTTCACCAGCTCCAGCCCTAGGGAAGGAACAAAGGGCAATCAACTTATTTTCAAGGCAGTGATGTTAAAGTTGCACATATCACTCTTCCACACATTCCGTTCATGAAAGCCGGCTCGCACCTAATAGCAGGGGAGGCTGGTAAAAATAGTAACTAGAAAAAAAAAGTAGTATCTAACAGTTATGTGCCCTACTAAATCTAGAGTGAGATCAGTTCTATTACTAAAAAGAAGACAATGATACTTGGGGCAATTTACAGTGTCTGCCATAGAGAAACTAGCTATGGTTGGAGAATAGAGTGAGACATGGAGATATGGAGAGTGGCTCCACAAGAGGTGGCGGAGATGAATGGGGTCAAGATCAAGGAGGGCTGGGGCGCCTGGGTGGCACAGCGGTTAAGCGTCTGCCTTCGGCTCAGGGTGTGATCCCGGCGTTGTGGGATCGAGCCCCACATCAGGCTCCTCCACTGGGAGCCTGCTTCTTCCTCTCCCACTCCCCCTGCCTGTGTGCTCTCTCTCGCTGGCTGTCTCTCTCTCTCTGTCAAATAAATAAATAAAAATCTTAAAAAAAAAAAAAAAGATCAAGGAGGGCCTTCTAAGATTTATTTAAATGTAATGGAAATCCATTGAAGATTTTTTTTTAAAGATTTTATTTATTTATTCGACAGAGATAGAGACAGCCAGCGAGAGAGGGAACACAAGCAGGGGGAGGGGGAGAGGAAGAAGCAGGCTCATAGCGGAGGAGCCTGTTATGGGGCTCGATCCCATAACGCTGGGATCACGCCCTGAGCCGAAGGCAGACGCTTAACTGCTGCGCCACCCAGGCGCCCCCATTGAAGATTTTTTTTAAAGATTTTTTAATTTATTCATTTGAGATGGAGACACAGAGAGAGAGAACACAAGCGGGGGGGGGGGGGGGGAGGGGAGGGGCAGAGGAGGAGGGAGAAGCAGACCCCCCACTGAGCCGGGAGCCTGATGCAGGGCTCAATCCTAGGACCCTAGGACTCTGTGATCGTGACCTGAGCCAAAAGCAGATGCTTTACCAACTGAGCCACCAAGGCGCCCCAAATGAAGAATTTTAAGTGGGGGCACAACACAGCCAGATTTCCATTTAAAAGATTCTCCTGTGTGCAGGAGGAAGGATAGATTGGAAAAGATCAATTAGGCAGCCTTTGCAGGATCCAAGTAAGAGCTGGTAATCACTTGTCTCCATAGCAGGGGTTCTGCAGATAGCGAGATGAAGATGAATTCCACTGTTATGTAGAATCCAAAATCAGGAATACTGAAAGATGTGCGTGAGTGATATGGGGCCTGAGGGAAAAGGGAGAGTTAAATATCTTCCAGATTTTCTGGCTTTAGGATTGAGGTGGGGAGGGCTGTCACTTTCTGGAGGGAAAATTCTGGCAGAGGAGCAGTTTACTCACTAGGGAAAAAAACGAGTGTCATTTTGAGTACGTTGTGTTTAATGTGCCCGGGGGACATCCAAATGGGGATATCTGGTAGCTAGCTAAATGTCTCTGGGCTTGGGTTCAGGAGAAAGATCTAGGATAGATCTTAAAGATTGGGAATTGTTAGTGTAGTGATGACAATTAAATCCAAGGAATGGGATGAAATGGCCTGGGGAAAGTGGGTTGGGAAGAAAAAGGAAGCTCTGAAGAGCACGACATTTGAGGAATGGGAAGAGAGGGGGGCCAAACATCATAACTGAGATGAAAGTGCCAGAGGGAAGACCAAAACTCAGGAGATACATGGCTTCATGGATGCTGAAGGAAGCAAGAGTTTCAAGGAAAGAGTGAGCAAAGGTATAAAACTTAATAAGAAGTAAAACAAAATAAGTGCAGAAAACAGATTTAGATAAGATACAGTCCATATAGTACAAGGCAGAAAGCAAATGAAACTGCAAATCATAAAAAAATAGGAAACATGCAATAAAAGGGTTGAAGTTAGATAGAAAAGAACAGCTATGTCATAAAAGTTAAAGGACAAAGCAATGATTTTCAGATTATTTTTAAAATCAAAATTCAAAGACGTGTTGCTCACAAGCTGCTTGGCAGAGACACGAGATATCACTAATGGTTTTTTAATGGAAAAAACAAACACCACCTAGAAAATTTGAATGGTATGATGAATAAATACAGAATGGCTAATTCCACAAAGAAACCATTACAGGTTCAGGAAGTCATACAATGATTAAATCTGAAAGCCTGTAAGATGAAAAGTGTTCTGAAAAAAATCACCAGGGTAAACTCAAAAGCAGTTAAAAAACAACAATAAACCAATCAGCACAGGTTGGTGAGGCAGCAGTGGTGGAAGTGGCTGGGCCAGCGGGTGCGGGTTTGGGAGGGGGTGAGGCACTGTTGAGATCCTGCTAGAGGTGAAGAGCCTGAACAACTGCCTCATGGAGGGGACACTCATGTTCAAGGTCAAGAACATGGCCGCCAATAACAATCAGAAGCGGTAGAAGTAATATTTGCAGATTTGGATGGAGTCCTCTATCATATTTAAAATCCTACTGGAGACAAAACAAAAGTGATGGTCAGTATTTCCTCGAAATTCAACAAGGAACTTCAGGCACATGGTGCGAGTGAGTTATTAAAGATAGTGTACTGGAGTTCCTTGATAAATCCCGAATCAAGACACAATGTCTCTGCGATATGACCTTGAAAATCTTCCGACGTCCAAGGATTCCATTGTGCATCAAGGCTGGTGTGTTGAAACGAAATTGTTTTGCCTCTGTCTTTGAGAAAGACTTCCAATTCCAAGAAGAGGGCGAGGATGGAGAGGACAGGGCAGTTATCCATTGGAGAGTTGATGAGACCATGTCTGTTGAGTCTAAAAAGGACAGAGTCACAGTAGTCTTGAGCACCGTGTTTAAGGATGATGACGATGTGGTCATTGGCAAAGTGTTCATGCAAGAGTTCAAAGAAGGGTGCAGACAGAGCCAGGCACACAGTCCTACGTGTCCTCTTTAGCCACAGGGAAGGTCCTCTGGAGCTGAAGGACATGGATGTTGCTGTGGGTGACAACCTGGCTGTATACCTTCATGCCGTTCCCTCGCTATACCAATGCTAGTGCTTGAGACAACACGTCAACCTGATCCACTCGCTCTGGAACCATCTGCACTAGCACACCAAGTGCTCTAAGGCCGATATTCACACACGTATGTGGGCAAAAACCGCCAACTTCCTCAAGGTGCACGCTCAGATGTTGAGAAAAAAGAAACGAACACGGTCTGGGGAAGATGTGGGGAACGGGAAGAGGAGGTGGCTGGCGGCTGAAGGCCGCAACACTTGCTACTGGGTAATCATAGCTTTAAATGTTGCCCCTCTTCGGGTTCTTAAGGGATTCTCCATTTTGGTTCCATTTTGTACACCTTTGGAAAATAATCTACAGAAACAAGCTGTGCTTGAGAGGACTTCATACAACTTCTAAAAAAAAGAAAAGAATGGGACACCTGGGTGGCTCAGTCGGTTAAGACTGCCTTTGACTCTTGATTTCAGCTCCGGTCATGATCTCAGGGTTGGGAAATCAAGCCCCATCTGCTCTGGGCTGGGTGTGGAGCCTGCTTAAGATTCTCCCTCTCCCTCTCCCCCGTCTCAAAAGAACCCCACAAAAAACAACAGCAGCAAAACACTTTTGTGCATTGAAAGGCACCATCAAGAAGTAAAACAAACAAACAAAAACAAACAAACATAAGAAGCCCATGGAATGGGAGAGAATATAAATCATACGCTTGATAAGGGTTTAGTATCCAGATTATGTACAGGACGCCTGCAAGTTGACAATAAAAAGACAATAACCCAATTTAAAAATGAGCAAAAGATTTGCACAGACATTTCCCCAAAGAATAAATAATGATAGCCAATACCATGAAAAGATGCTCGGTGTCATTAGTCATTAGGAAAGTGCAAATGAAAACCACAATGAAATAACACTTCATACCCACTTGGATGGTTAAAATTGTGAACTACAACAAGTTTTGATAAAGACGTGGAGAAGCCAGAATCCTCATGCATTGCTGGTGAACTTGTAAAATGGTACAGCTATTTGGAAAATAGCTTGGCAAAAAAGTTAAAGAGTTACCACATGACCTAGCAATTTTACTCCTAGGTATATACCCAAGAAAGTTGCAACCATATGTCTGCACACAAAAAGTTGTGCATAAATTTTCATAGCAGCATTATTCATAGTAGCCAAACAGTGGAAACAAACACAAATGTCCATCAACTGATGAATGGATACACATATGTGGTGTATCCACACAATGGAATATTATTTAGCTCTAAAGAGGAAAAAGTAGTGATATGTGCTACAATGTGGATGAACCTTAAAAATATCCTACGTGACAGAAACCAGTCACAAAAGGTACATATTTTACAATTCCATTTATGTTAAATATCAAGAATAGGCATAGAGACAGAACATAGATTAGTGGTTTTCAGGCCTGGGGGTAAGGGAATGGAGACATTATTAAGGGATATGGGTCTTTTGTTTTTTAAGGATGAAAATATTCTAAAATTTGATAGTGATGATAGTTGCACAATTCTGAATATACTCAAAACCCCTGAATTTGTACACTTTAAAAGATTAGATTTTTTTCATATGTGAATCTTATTTCAATACCTGTTTGGTATGTGAATCTTATTTCAATATTTCAATCAAAATGCATCATGCTTTTATATTTACCTATGTAGTTACCTTTACTGATACTCTTTATTTCCTTGTGTGGATTCAAATTACTGTCTACTGTCCTTTCATTTCGGTCTCAGTGACTCCCTTTAAGAGTTTTTTTGAAGGATAAGTCTGCTAGGGACAAATTCTCTCAGTTTTGGTTTATCTGGAAATGTCTTTATTTCTCTTTAGTTTTTTAAAAGACAGTTTTGGTCAACAGACTTTTTCTTTCAGCACTTTGAATATGTCATCCATGGCCTTCTGGCTTTCCTGGCTTCTGATGAGAAGTCAACTATAAACTTATTGTGGATTCCTTGTCTGTGATGCATCACATTTCTCTTGTTGCTGTCATATTTTCTTTGATTAAGCTTTTAACAGTTTGACTACAATGTATCTATGCATGGATCTCTTTGTGTTTATTTTACTCGTGGATCATTTAACTTCTTGGATGTGTAGATAAATGATTTTCATTAGCTTCAGTTGGTTTTTAGCTACTAAGTTTTCAAATATTCTTTCTACTGCTTCCTCTCTCCTTCTTTTTGGGACTCCTATTATGCATATGTTGGCAAACTTGCATTTGATGGTGTCCCACAGACTTCTGAGGCTCTGTTCTTTTCTCTTCATTCTTTTTCCCTTTCGTACCTCGGACTAGATCATTGAAATTGACCTATATTCAAACATACTGACTCTTTATTCTGCTAATTCAAATTTGCTGTTCAGCCTCTCTAAGTGAATTTAATTTGTTATTGTCATTTTAAACTACAGAATTTCTAATTAGTTTTTTATAATTTCTTTCTATTAATATTCTATATTTGAGGATACATCAGTTTCATAATTACCTTTAATTTTTAGACCTGTTTTCTTTTAGTTCTTTGAACATATTTATAACCACTGATTTAAAATCTTTGTCAAGTAAGTCCAACATCTTGGTTTCATCAGGAGAGTTTCTATGGACTGCTTTTCTCCCCTCTGTTTTTCCAGGTGAGCCATGTTTTCATGCTTCTTTGCATGTTTCATATTTTTTTGTTTCAAACAAAAAAGACACATTTAAAATAAATGAATAAAATGTGGCAACTCTGACAATCAGATCCCGCCCCCCTCCCCCCAGCTGAGAGTTATTTTGTGACTGTTATCTTTGTTGTTATGGCTGCTGTTTGTTTGTAGTCTTTCCTGGGTAACCCTGTAAAGTCTGTATTCTTGGCATGTATCCTCTGAAGTCTCTGCAGGTCTCTTTATGGCCAGGTAATGGTAGGACAGAGATCTACTTGAATGCTGTGAACCAATAAGTCAACCAACCTTTGCCAGGTGGTTCTATGTGTTTATTAAAGTGAGCCTCAATGGTCTGGCACCAGGCAGTTTACAATTTTGCTTTAACTTTTACTTCCTGCTCGTGGAGAGCTTCAAGGTCAGCCTGAGGTGAGAGATTAGGGCCTTCTCAGTTCTTTTCTGGGCGTGCACACAGCCCTATGCATCCACAGGGCCTTTTAGAATTCTAGAAGTACGTTGAGGTTTTTAAACCCCTTTATGAATATCTCATTCCCCGTTTTTCCTTTTAAGCTTTTTTGTTTGTTTGGTTTGGTTTTTTTGGGTCAGCCTGGTGTTAGCCCCAAATGGCATCGCTGCTTCAGATAGTGGTGATGTTAAACCATTGTTTGTCATTGTTTTTGATAAATGCTTTGGTGATATATCGTTTGCACAGAGCATGCTCTGAGAGAGGTCAAATAAAGCTTCACTCTCAGAGCTTTTCCAAGGAGCTTCCAGATCTGTCAAATGGTGAAAATGCTCTGGAGATGGAGCATTTTGAGAGGCCCCAAACACTTTCTCACCCCTCCGGGTAGGTGCTGCTTGGCTGCTGATTTTCACAGCTACTGTGCTTACAAGACTATTGGTTTCCAAGGCTACCATGAAGTTAAGTAATGGGGGATGGGAATAGGACAAGTTAAAACTCCACAAAGATCACTATTACTGAAACTCATGTGATTTTCTTGAAAAAAATCCTCAGATTATTGTAAGCCTTTGATTAATTTCTAGAATTCTGAATTTTGATAACTTTTGCCACAGTGTTCTCATTGCTTTTATGGAGGGGGAAATTTTTGGAGGTCTTCACTCCACCATTTCATAAGTACTTCTCCTGGGAAGCATTTTGAACTGAATAAAAATGAAAACACAACATACTGAAGTTTGTGGGATGTTGCTAAAGAAATAATTAGGGGAAAATAACACTAAATATCTATATTAAAAAAGAAAAAAGATTCAAAACCATGAACTTGACTCTCACTTTCGAAAACTAGAAAAAAAAAGAGCAAATGAAACACAAAGTAAGCAAAAGAAAGGAAATAATAACAATCAGAGCAGAAATCAATGAAATGGGAGACAGGAAAACATAAATAAAATGAATGCAATATAAAACTGGTACATTGATGAGATTAATAAAATTGATATACTTCTGGATAGATTAACCGGGAGGGATGGAGGGAGGGGGGTGGGCAAGACACAAATATCCAACATTAGGAACGAGAGAAGAGGCATGACCACATATTCTGCACATATTAAAAGGATAATAAGGGAAGAGTGCGAACAACTTCCTGCCAATAAATTAGCAAACTTGTGTGAAATGAATGAATCACATGAAAAACAAACTATCAAATGTCACTCAAGAAAAATAGATAAACTCTATCTTTAAAAAAATTGAATTTGTAGTAAAATTTTAACCAGAAGGACTCTGATGAAAGAAACCAAAGATCTAAATAAACAGGGAGCTATTGTACAGACATGGATAAGAAAGTTCAATATTATTAAGATGCCAGTTCTTTCCAACTTGATCAATGCAATGTAAATCAAAATCCTAGCAAGTTATTTTGTGGACATTGACAAACTGATTCTACACTTTATATGGAAAGGTAAAAGACCCAGAATAGCCCACACAATATTGAAGAAACAGAACAAACTCAGAAGACTGACACTATCTGACTTTAAGACATTATAAAACTACAATAACCAATACAGTGTGGTATTGGCAAAGGAATAGGTAAATGGATCAATAAATCTGAATACAAAGCCCAGAAATAGACACACAGAAGTAAAATCTTGCCAAAGGAGAAAAGTCAATTCAGTGGAGAAAGAATAGTTTTTTCCATTAAATGGTGGTGGAACAATTGGACATCCACCTGCAAAATAATGAACTTAGACGCAGACCCTACACTTAACGCCTTTCCCTCTGGCTGTTCTGAAAAGCCATCTTCGCATCATTCCTGTGTGTGGCTTCCCATTCGCTTCAGCCACCTCTGCTGGGCGCCTCCTCCGCCACCAATGACCCTGGCAGCTTTATCGCCAGAGTCCTGGAACTCACTCTCTGTTTTGAATCCACTGCATCGGATCAGAGAGTGTCCCCATCGCTGCAGTGGACACCAGCTCTGAGATCACCACCAATGACTTAAAGGAGAGGGAGGAGTGGTGGAGGAGGCAGAGGACACAAGAGGCGCACCTGCTAACAGGGACGCTGATGGAGGAAGATGGGGAGCAGGAGGCGGACAATGAGGTGGATGAAGGGGAAGATGTCGGGCAGCAGGAGAAGGAAGGCGATGGTGAGGAGGAGAATGGCGAGGAAGATGAGGAGGCCGAGGCAGCTACGGGCTCAAGGGCAGCTGAAGATGAGGAGGAGGTTGCCAACACCAAAAAACAGAAGACCAACCAGGATGACTACACAGCAAAAAAGGAAAAATTAAACTAAACAAAACTTAACCTATTCACCCTTCGCATCCAGTCTCAGACTCTAAACGTGGTCACCTTCGAGTGGACAGTCCCGCCCAGCTGCCCCACGTGGGCAGTGCCACCCCACAGGTGACACTCGTGCTCCACCACCCAAAACCACAGTGGGAATTTGCAACAGGGGAGGAAAAAAGAACCAAACGTCCCAGGCCCTGATTTTTCTCTTAAAAGTACTTTAAAAAGGAAAATGTGTATTTTCTGTTTACATTTTGTATTTCTGTACATACTGTTGGTGGTCAGCAATTTTCAATGACCTCGGATGACCGAACCAGCCTTCGGAGCGTTCTCGGTCCTACCTCTGACTTTACCTGTGGTGTGCCCATGTTCATTATCATCTCAAAGGAGAAATAAGACCTTGTAAGAAAAAGCAAAAACAGCAACAAAGCAATCTGATTCTGAGCATTCCAGTAACATTTTTTGTGTATGTACCCAGCTGTCGTTGGTTTGTATGAGATGGTTAAAAAGGCCAAAGATGGGGGTGCCTGGGTGCTCCAGTGCGGTAAGCATGAGACTCTTGGCTTGGGCTCAGGTCACGATCTCAGGGTCCTGACATCCAGCCCCCTCAGACTGGGTTCAGCCCGGAGTCTCCTTGAAGATTCTCTCCCTCTGCCCCCCTCTACTCACTCCCCCACTCTCTCTCGCGCACTCTCTCTCTCTCTTAAATCTCTAAAACGAAAAGGAAAGGCCAAAGAGAAAAGGTTTCTTTTTCCCCCTTTGTTGTCTATAATGTTGCTGTTTGTTTGTTTGTTTGTTTGTTTATTTATTTATTTTGACCTAGGCGATGTATGTGTTGTCCAACAATAAACCAGAATTTTATTCCGCTGAGCTACTCTAAAAAAAAAAATAACTCAAATGGATTATAGATTGAAATGTAGAATATGAAACTACAAAAATTCTAGAAGGCAACATAAGAGATAATCTAGGTGATCTTGGGTTTGGCAATGAGGTTTTAGATACACCACCAAAAGCATAATCCATGAAAGAAAAAAATTAATAAGTTAGATTTTATTAAAATTAAAAGCCTCTGCTCTGTGAAAGATGCTGACATTTTAAAAAGGGGTCTAATCTATCCATAACCTAAGATTGAGAAACACTGTCCCAGAGAACAGCTATGATTTTTATCTTTAGAAAAGTTCAAAATCAGTGTTAACAGGTCTCATGTCATTAAAAAAAGTCCCCAACAAAGTACTTTCGGAGGCTAAAATTTAATTAATATAACTTCTTATTAGATACTTTTGGTACTTGTAAAATGTATCCTTAGTTAACTGAATGAGTTGCATTCTCAAAACATTAAAAGTCATTTCCCAAAAATTATAGCTTTTACTTTGGAAACATTGAGCTTTAGCTTTTATTTCTAATAGTACTATAAATAGCAGGGCCAGGCTCTGTTAAGATAATTACTGTTGTGTGACAATGAATCATGTTGCCTGCACATGGAAGAATGCTTATTGTTTTACTCTTTATGCATTCAGCTCATCAGAAAGTGATCGCAAATCCTTTGGGTCCAGGGGGCCAGGGCACACCCCTTATAATCCCAGTAAACACTGTTATCAGACACAGGTGAAAAATGTTCCCACTGGCCCTGACTTTTGTACTGATAAGGAGCTAGTTCTCTATTAAAATCAATGACGGGTTGTATTTGAATTCAAAGAGCTTAGTTCATAATAGTACCGGATACTAGCCCATGGCATCAAAGGCTGAGTAAAGATCAGCAAAAATGAACAAATTTATTCCTTTAGCAGAGTTTTTTATGAGGTGCTACTAACAGAATAGTCACAGCTATTAGTTTAAGGGCAGATATACAATTTATTAAGAAGGAAATTGATGTAGACTTTACCTGGAATGTCCAATGTGTTATTGGTTAAAATAGGGAGGCAATAGAGATTTACCTAGTTTTTTTAGAAGAGCCTACATCATACTATGTTCAAGCACATGACGGTGTTAGTAGATGTATGTTGTTGGTTTTTATGTTTTGTTTTGTTTTGTTTTGTTTTGTTTTGTTTTGTTTTAGTAGATGTATGTTCTTAACAAGCTTTGGAGGCAGAAAATACTTCCTGGGTACTTAATTTTTCCAGAGGTTGCCATACAAACCTGGGAGAATTTCTGAATCTAGTCAGAATGAAATCTCAGATTTTTAGAACAATATTTCAAGTTTTAGACAAAAAAAGGTTGATCAGATATTGTTTTCATTCTGATTCAACCTCCCTCTGGTGAGTCAGCATAGTATTTTGACCTGAAAAAAAGTTGAACGTAGTTTACAAACTTTGAATGTGTGAGAAGTGGCAGCAAGACCCATATTTATTCTTCACATCATGAAGGCTGGCGCTTACCGATGGTCGTCCATGGGCCTGGCACTAGGCTGAGCACTTTGCATACTTTTCTCATTCAATCCTCAGATCACTGTGAGGTCCATGCTATTGTTATCTCCATTTTACAGATGAAGTTGAGAGCCTTAGAGCTTGAAGATTCCACTGCTGAATCCAGAGCCTGGCCTTTTCACCAATCCTATAAATGAGCAAGTGCAACATGTCTGTCTGTGTAAGATGATGGACATACGGGAGACATGGAGAAATTTATCTTCTAGCAGTCCCATGGTAGCATAGTTGACTCCTTGCAAGGAGATCAAGGTCAAAGGAGTGGTTTGGAAGATTTGACAGCCTCTTCTCTTTCTTTTCCAGATTTCCCATCTATGTCTGACCATGAGCAATCAGTTGACACCCAGCTCTTTAGGAAGCACTACTTAGGCTCTCATCGATCACTACCATCCTTTAGTTTTTCTAGCCATTGGTCTACCAAATAATTCAGCAAACACATGGGATTCCCACTCTAGACGAAGGAGCAATAGATAAACAGGGCAGGATGCTCGTCTACTTGGGAGATACTACATATCTAGTAAGGTAGGTGATACGTTCAAATACAATCTATTGGTGGAGCAGGGCTTTCTCCTTCCTAAACACGCTTAGTGTTCATTTGGGGTTCGTATCTGCCTTGTGACAGATCATGAAGTATTTACATTTTCAAGCATGTGAAACTCTTATTCTCTTAGATGCTATAGACCCCTTTGTGTTTAAACAAGTTGATGCTTTATTGCAGAGGCTTTCTCCAAAGCTATCATCTTTTCAGACCTAATGTAGCATCGTATTTATAGTTATTTGTAGCGAAGTCTAGAAATGAGCGACACCTGGGTGGCTCAGTCAGTTAAGCATCTGACTTGATCTCAGCTCAGGTCTTGATCTCAGGGTTGTGAGTTCAAGCCCCACACTGTTATAAGTTCAAGCCCCATGCTTTAAAAAAAAAAAAAAAAAGTCCCATGCTTTAAAAAAATAAGTCTTTGTTATAAGAAGTTCAACTTAAAAAAAATGTCTGGAAATGAAAACGATTTACCCTAGGTTTAAAAAAAACAGACAAACAGCTTTTGATATTTGCAATACTTTAAAGAACTCTATGTGACAAAGAGACGATCACAAATCCAAAATATGATGTTAAAACAGAAAAGCACATCAATTTTCACCAAATTACAAATCTAAACTAATGTAATAATTTCATTGTATGTGTGAGAGAATGAATATTTTAGTTATTTTTGTCTCAAGAACTACTAGAATTATTTATAAGTGACATTTTACTAACAGGACAGGTGCATGAATTTTTATTATTAGGCACAGTTAGAAATTTCAGATCCTTAGCAATCAGCATTTCCTTTTCTATGAAACTATCCTAAGGAGAAAATCAAATATGAACACAAAAATTTAAGTATAAGCATCTTCAACATAATATTATTTATATAATACTAAAAAAAAAAACCCACAAAAGAACAACAACAACAACAAAAAGTCAGGATAAAAAAAATAACCTACAAGAGAAGAATGGGCTATTAGGTAGGCATATGCATATAAAACGTTTTCATGAAATAGTTAATAATACGGAAAATGCTCAGCTACGGAGAAGAGATAAGGACTAGTAGACAATGATGATAATGATCTCAATTCTGTAATAATCATGATCCTTCCCACATGGGATGCCCTCCAGCAGCCATTTTTGTTTTCTGTGACTCTGACCCATTTCCTATTGAATTTAGGATTAAGGTTGAGATAGAAAGATACTCTTCTCTGCTGGCCACAAATGTAGCAATGTACACATGGAGGTAGAGAAAGAGAATGAGTGACAGAGACAGAGACACTAGTAGCTGCCTGGATTCCCGATGGCCTCAGGGGCTGTGTCCAGCCCTTTACCGGTACCACTGTGGTTCTTTCCATTTCCACCTAGGCTGATGCCTTTGCATTGAAAAATTACTAACACTACAATTAGATAAGTAAAGAAAATGTAGATACTTTTCATCTTGAAAATCGACCTCATCTTCCTTATAAGCTCCCCTGGGTATTGGGAAAACTGTGGTTTAGACATGCCCAGTAAATGCTGTGCAATCCAATTGCAGTGGGCACGCAGGGAAGCAAGAGCTCCTGGCTTCAGGGCTCCCAAACAGACCAGGTTCGGCCACTCACCACGGACAAAGTCTAAAGGCAGAGAAATGAGGGGTGGTGAAACAAGAAAAGAATTTATTTCAGTGAGGCCCATACCAGGAAGACAGCCGACTAGTGTCTAAGACTGTCTCCAAAGTACTGAAAATACTTCCAGGTTTACATAAGGAAAATGAGGGGCAAAGGTGGGTGGGTGCTTGCGGAAAGGCAGTGAAGGTTTTAATCGATCGTGGTCTTGGAGTCAATCATGGGTGGGATCTTGTTGGCTCAGGGCAGCCCTTGTTGTCTGAGGGGGTAGTTTTGTTCCTATCAAGGAAGTCTTCTGACTGAGGGAAAAGACCAGCTGGAAAGAAGAACCCAACTAAAAAGTCTGAGGTCAAATGGGGGCAGCCAAAGTCCTCTTTCACGATGATTTAAAGAGTCTCTGCAGATAACTCAGATACTATGGATGACTTAGTATTTTATATTTTGGATTAGCTCCCACTCACTGTTTTCTCCAAAATGGGAATTTAGAGGGCTTACAGCAATTCGGTGTCCTTTGGGCATCCATCGTTGAAACATGCAGCTAGCATGGTTTGGTCCGTTCTGTCATGGTTTAGTCCACCTGCTAAGCCCAACCTACTCACCCATCTCTTCTTACGCCTTATTCTTACTGTGGGTCCCTGATATTTGACTGTCTCTTATTGTAGTGGTACATTCCTCAGTTTCAGGGTCTCTTTGTCCTAAAGATGGTGATCTCTTCCAGCAAATGTCCAGCCAACTGCTATTTCATGTCTGAATAGCCGTGGGTGCATTCAGGGTCCCATTCTATGCCGTATAGAAACCGAGAGCCAAATGCAGGCCCCCTGTCTGCTTATCTCCGAAGATGGTGGGGGTCACCTGTGAGATGTCCTCTCCAAACAGAAAGTAAGGCAATGTCTCCTGCCCTTCCTGTCCTGTCTCCTGGCTCTTCCTTCTAGGACTTTGGCCAGAGAGGAGACATGGTAATACGTCTCACTGTGGATTTGCTTCCCTTCTCCCTTCTTCCTCTTCTTACAAATCACCAGAACCGGAAGGGGTGACTACCTCTCCTACTTAGTTCTCAACATTCTTTTAACGTCATATGCTCTTCCTTCTAGTGGTTGTAATCAACCTGTTCCCTTCCCTGGGGCTATAGGAGCTGATGAGACAGGGGTGAGGGAGAGATCAGCCCCCTGATAAGGGAAGTATCAAGATTAAAAAGTATGTATCAGAATAAATGAAGTGGGTTCTTTTATTTTTAAGATTTTATTTATTTATTTGACAGAGAGAGAGCAAGAGAGCACAAGCAGGGGGAGCAGCAGAGGGAGAGGGAGAGGGAGAGGGAGAAACAAGACCCCCACTGAGCAGGGCCCCCGACGTGGGCTCAATCGCAGGACCCCAGAATCATGACCTGAGCCAAAGGCAGATACTTAACCAACTGAGCCACCCAGGTATCCCTGAAGTGGGTTCTTACTGCTGGAAAATCAAAAGGCTAAGATACCAGGATGCACAACAGTATGCAGAAGATTATTCTAGATCTGTAATCCCGCACACGCCCGCGCGCACACACACACATACACAGACACACACTCAAAGACTCTTTAGATCTATCTCTGCTTTATTTAAATTTGAAGTGTGGCTGTGCTTCTTGTTAACTTGAGTCTTTGCTTAAAGAAGTTCAACTAAAAAGACGATAAGGTGAAGCTTCTCCATGCTTCGAAATGTGCATTTACTCTTCTGAGACCCCCTCTTCACATCAGTCTTGGCTGGGCTTTCTGCCATCGCTTTGTTGCAATTACTTGACTCCTGTAGATTGGATAATGGCCTCAGCTTCTTCATGGAAGAGAGACAAAAGAGTCAGAAATATGCTTCAAAAGATCTTTATAGCTACGTTGCCCTGTGATCCTACAAAGGCTGAATCTGGGGAAAAGTGGGAGGAAGGAAGAAACTGTCTTTTGACTGTCGCTTTCATTTTTTCCACAGTTTTTCCTTAACAAATTTGGTCACCCTTCCTCTAACTCAGAAGGTCTTTAAATGTTTTTCAGTTTCTCTTCCTGTCACATTAAATGAGTTCTTCAACCCCTCAAGTGTAAAATGATGATTGTAATATTGAATATGGCAAAGGGTTGTTGTGAAGGTTTGACCAGAAATAGAAAAGACTTCAAAACCCTGAGGGACTCCAGGTACCACTGGGGGACTGTTCAGGGCAGGGTTTATTGCCAGGACCCCAAACTGGACCTTGTAGGAGCTCCTCACTTTGCTTTCTTCATGAGTGTCTTAAATTATCTTCCCAGATCAGGAAGTCAAGTATGGCAAGATGAAAAGGGTTAAAACTGGTTGATCACTGTCTTGAGAAGCATCAGAGTTGGGAAAGAGAGATGATTTGAACTGGGATACAGAGGATGAAGTACTTCCTGGGGTTCTCACCAGTGCTGTGAGCTAGAGCGGGTCACTCGGCCTCTCTGAGCTCTGTTTCCTAAGTGCAAATGGTAACCCTGCTCTTCCTGGGAAGATCATTGTGAGGGAATAGGCAGCTTTCAGAAAGGAAAAAAAAAAAAAAGGCAAGCCAAGAACCACCTGAATGGTGAACAAACATGTCAGACAATAACCAACTGCACTAATAAGTAGGGAAATGCACAGTAAGCCAAGATACGTCTCCAATTGGCAAAGACTTTGAAGTATGACAATATTGAATACTGGTCAACACATGAGGAGACAGGAATTTATAGTCACCATTACAGAGTTTCACTGATATGATTCCTATGGGGATACACTTGCTTATATTGAGAACATTAAAAAATGTATCCCCTTACAACCACGTGTACTCTAGAAATATCTCTTACATCTAAGCACAAAGAAACATGGATGAGCATATTTATTTGAGTACTTCCCATGATAACAAAAATTTGAAACTCCACCTGTATGGAAAGTGGAATAGATAACTTAAATTTTCATATTTAATACATCCTACTTTTGCAACATAAAGAGCTAAGATGGTTTGACGAGAAACACACTTAGCTTCTTAACACATAATCTAGGAAACATTTTTGGGAAGACATAGAATGAACTAGAATTAGTAAATACTAATCTTACTAATAGTACAAAAAAATGCAAATTAAAATAACAGGGAGCTACCTCATTTATGGCCTTGGAGTTAACAATTTAAAAAGATTAAGAGATAATTCCCTGTGCTTAGGTGGGTGCCACAAAATTACATTTTCATAGGTTATTTGAAACTCTGACATAGCAATTTGGCAAATAAATATTTAGAGCCTCAAAAATACTCGTAACTTTAGGCCCAGTAACTAGTTTGTATTAAGCTATATTTTTGTAGATGTTTATCATAGTATTACTCGCATGGTAAAAATTAGGAATTTGTAATAATTAAAAATTGGTAATAACTACTTTGGATTTGTTAAGTCATCTTTGGTACACTTATCAGATGGTGAAGGGAAGGAAAAATTATTCCTCTACCCTTCAAAATTCTTCCAGCTGGACTGAGAATTAAATTTACATGAAACAGATTAATAGGACAAAGAAACCAAATTTTTATTGTGCGCACATGGAGGCCCAATAATGAAATTAAGACCTAAAGAAATGACCAAGACAGGCAGTTTTTATGTTTTCTGAGACAAAGTGACAATAAATCTGTGAGGAATTGACAGGACAAAGAAAACTTAACTTTGGGAATTTCAGTTAGTAAGGAATTCTAAACAGAATTTGGGCTCGGGTGATAAATTAGTAAAAGGTAACAAGGTTGTTTATACAGCCTCCTTGGCTCTAAATTTCCCATCTCTGGTGATAAGAATGTCTCTTTGCCTCCAGGTATAAGAAAAGTATCTTTTATATGGGAGATTTATTTCCTGCTTTCAAGGGGACAGAGGAGGGTCTCTCTGAATGTCCGTGGACAGACTCTCTTTTAAATAATTAAAAAAGAAATCAATATGCCAAAGTGGCACACTTTGGGGCAGCCTGCATTTAGCCATTAAAATGATACCTATTGAAGACTAGGTAACTAATTAATCATCATAATAAAGTAATAAGAAGTGCAAAAATTAGATCCACATCTGGATAGATGAAATTGCTACAATTTAGGCCAAAAGACATAAAAATTAGGCATAGAAAAAACAATGGAAGAAAACATGTGACTCGTTCTGAGAAGGTAAAAACTGTGTCCTGCCAGTTATCAGGCTGGGATAACAGGCATAGATTAAGATCAAGCCAACTGCCAAGTTAATAGGAAATAATTTTCTTCCAAGGCCATGCTACACCTATAAAGTGTTATAAACATCCCCTTACTTAAGGGACTGTTAATCTCTTACTCACTGAAAAATCTTGGTCCTAGTATATAAAATGTCAAAAGTTTGCTCTTTGGAATCATAAGAATAAGAGTGAAGCACCCCGCCCTTTTTGTTGGGAGAATTTCAGTCCTTTGACACAGAAAAGCAGCCTTGATTTCCAACCCATGTACAGAACTTCAGATAAGGGATTACTGTACACATCATTTCACATCCAGCTCAACTTTGTGGTTTCCCAGGAAAAAGGACTCTGGGTCCCCTTTGCAGTCCAGACTTCATGTTGACTCTTTTATCTCAAGTCCTGCTTTGCTCTGAGTCTATCAAAGCACTGCTTCTCTTAAATCCTGCAATAACCCCATTTCTTTCTTTCTTCGGTGAGACATCCCATGATTCTTCTGGTTTGTGGTCTGCCTTATTGCAAAAAGTCAGCAAACGTGATTTTTCAGACTATAGCTCTGTCTGCTAACTGCCTTGTCTAATTGGGCCAGAATGTGTCAACATGGTAATGGTGACTATCTTCACATGACAGGACTATCCTATGTAAATTATACTTCTCCATATATTTCTCAATGAAAAACTATTTATTGCATAATGTAAAAAAGTTAGGCACTAAGTTGATTAAGCTGACTAATATTAATTTATTTTTCCTTCCTTGAGCTTTTCTGTTTTCTTTTTTTCCCCAAAAAAATTTATAATAAAAGCATGTTACTTTTTAAAATAAGAAATAAATCCGTAATTACTGTTTCAAAATCGTTGACAAAAATTCTGCTGATGAACAAAATGAAATCTATGTTTCTGGATAATTATATGGTGGCATGAGTGACTGAAATGACAAGTTCAGAGCCTGGCCAGAGGAGAGAGAAAGAGGTGATGCTTCTTCCAATAAAATGGTGGAGGTAGCATTCTCCATCAGCTCTGACAAGCTAATTTGGCCTCTTTCCTGTTTGCGCTCCAGTAATCCAGAGCTTGGTTCTAAGAGGGTGCACAGTTTATGTTAGAGTCTTAGCAAGAAAAGGCTGGAACTCTTTGATTTAGGAATACCAAGTCTGATCTTCAACTCTTCTCAATGTTCTAATGATTTCATAACATCTCCTGTCTGGTAACTAAGAGATGTTATTCTGCTGTTTTGAACGCAAACCAGAAGTGGACATTTTAGAGGTCTTCTTTGTTCGTCTTGCCCATTGTGTGGCTTTATTCAAGTTCATCTTATGGCATCGTGCAGTGTTTTCAGAGGCTCTTTCGACAATCCTCAGTTAAAATGAAATGCTATGTGGAGGAAGAAGATAAAGGAAAATTTTTAAAAATTGTGCCAAGATATAGAGAACATAAAATTTTTCACTGAAATCATTTGAAGTATATAATTTAGTGGCATTACACTCACACTGTTGTGTAACCATCACAACTATGTATTTCCAAATGCCTTTTGGCATCCCAAATAGAAACTCTATCCCCATGAAGCAATATCTTCCCATTTCCCCTTCCTTCCTAATCCTTGGTAACCTCAAATCTACCTGCTGTCTCCATAAATTTGCCTATTCTAGGTATTTCATATAAAGACAATAGTTGTCCTTTTGTGTCTGGCTTATTTCACTTAGCATTATGTTTTCAAGGTTCATCCATGTTATAGCACATCACTGCTTCATTCCTTTTTGCTGTTGAATACTATTCCATTGTGTGCATATACTTCATTTTATCCATTCATCTGTTGATAGAAGCATAGGTTGTTTCCACTCGGGCTATTGTGAAAAATGCTGCTATGAACACTGGTGTACATGTATCTGTTTGAATCCTTGTTTTCAATTCTTTTGGATATTTTCTTAAGAGTAATATGTAAGGGATCATATGGTAATGCTATGTTTAACTTTTTGAGGAACTGCCGCACTGTTTTCCACAGTAGCTGTACCACTTCACATTTCATCAGCAATTTATGGGGGTTCCAATTTAGGGGTGGAGATAAATTTGGGACCTGATTTCCAATCCCAACTCTTCTAAGATTTGGCTTATTGTTTAGCGAATCTAATGATTGTGACATACCTTATTCTGTGATGCAGTGCTTTTTCTATTTCTTCTATTGAATTACAAATGTCAACCATTTCTGAGGACAGATAAGGAGATTAATTAATCACTTGCTTTCATATCTATGTTTGCAGATTACCTTTTGAGTAATCATTCTGGTATTTGAGTAGCTAAAATCTTATGGCTGGATGTCAAGATGGACTTTCCTCATGACCAATTCCAAATTTCCAAATAAGATTACAGTGATATATACATATTATGTAATTATATGTATTATTATATGTCATGTATTTAATATATTATAAATTATATGATTATGTTAAATAATTACATACAATTAATATATTTTATAATTATATTATGTTATAGTAGAAGGAGCCTAGAAATAAAGGTGACTTCTGCACTTATGTAATGAGAAACTGTTATGCCATTCTCTTGGGTAAAGACCTGGAAAAAGATTTCCCACTTTGATCCAATACACATGACTAATTAATTAACTTAATTAATTAATTACTTTGAGAGCTTTATGCTTTCAGATTACCTAACTTTGGTTCCAAATGCAAGTACAAGTCACATCCACTTTCTTGAAAAGCATACTGATCCTTCCAGATGGTAGCTCTCTATTTTACTCCTAATTGTTCCTGGCATTTGGCAGTGGAATGTCTCAAGTGTTAAAATTAGTAAACTCAAATGCCGTACAATCTTAACTGGGTGTCTAAGAAGCATGCTGTATCGAAATACTGAACATACCTGTTCTTTAATTTCTTCGTTATTACTTCCTGGTCATCCTGGTTTTGCGAACTTTGAGGAAAGATACTGGTAAGGCTGCATGTTTCTCATGCACTGGCTTCCCTGGAGAACTGTGACATTTCAAACATGGAACTGCCTGGAAGAAATCAACATCCACATTCTCTCATGCTGCCATTCCAAAGGCAAAGTGTCAGAAATCTTCCATTTCTCCCTCCAGATTTTCCCTCCTCCTGTTCTCTGCCTTGAGAGACCTCTGTACACTGCATCTGCAGGTCCCCAAATGTCTGGCTTCCGGTTAAGTTAGGTCAAGGAGGAGTAGGGGAGTCATCAAGGACATGAGAGAGAGAAGAGTGAGGATACTCTTCAGCTTCCTACTTGAGCAGTTTGCCTCAGGCTGGTTGGTACCTTCATCAAAAGTCACTCTCTAGGAGCTCTTTTCTAGACATTCTCTCTCTTTCTGGCTTCTGGTATCCCACTCTGACCAGACCTGGGTTCCCGCACAATTCCTTGTGGTTCTTCTAATGAGTTCCTTTGTAAATAAACTCTTCCTGAGTTAGTTTAACTTGATTGTCCATCTGTTTTCTGTTGGGACCTTGAATAATACAAACAAGAAAATGATTTTGGTATTGCTGCTTCTTTAAATAAAGCTCACCCTGGCTTTATTAGCTAAACTAGCAGTTTTTTATCTTGGGTTGTGACCGTTCTGGGTGACACTGTTTATTTCAATAGGCATCATGAAATTTCTCAAAACAGTTTCAACTGTAATTCAAAACTAAAAACTTGACATTTGGCACCTTGTATCAGGTGGGGATGAAGGCGTGTGATCATCAAAGTCACTGGCTCAGTCGTTCTTGAGTTGATAATTGGCCATTAAAGGAGGTACATTCCAGGAGGTTGGGCATGAGGCCAAGAATGGCAAACACACCTGCTCAAGGACAGGGCAGGGGAAGACAATAGAACACATTGAATATTGTGAATTAGAGAATGGATGCTTTGCCTAAGGGCATTCAAATTCAAATTAATTTTTTAAAAACCCTACAAAACTAGCAAAACTAAGCTGTAATCTTTTGGATGCAAGAACAGGTGTCATCTTTTGGATGCAGTGAAAAGTGATGACATGTTCACCAATGACTCTAAGTCAAGCGACTGACTATGTCTGAGGTAGGAGGGTCCTTCTGGGGTGCTGCATTAGTTTGCCAGGGTGGCCATAACAAAATACCACAGACTGGGTGACTTAAATTAACAACAGAAATTTATTTTCTCACATTTCTGGAAGTCCAAGATGAAGGTTGTTGACAAGTTTGATTTCTTCTGGCTCTCTTCTCGCTGTGTCCTCACATGGTCTTTCCTCCGTGCATGCACATGTTTGGTACCTCTCTCTGTGCATCCCAGTTTTCTCCTCTCATAAGGACACCAGTCACATCAGATTAGGGCCCACCCTAACAACCTCATTTAACCTTAATCATCCCTTTAAAGATCCTGTCTCCAAATACAGTTGCCTTCTGAGGTACTGAGGGTTAGGGCTTCAACACAGGTTGGCTATTAACAGGAGATGATATTCTATTTCTTGACCTGGGAGATGGTTTCGGAGGTACTTAATGTATAATTATTTATGAAGTTATATATTCATGTATTATGTATTATGATTTTATGTTATTTTAAAAGTTAAACAAATCGGCATACCATGCTAGCCAAAAGAAGTGTTCTGGGACACCCTTTCAGACTTTGTAGAGGCAAATAACATTCATTTCCAAGAAGAGTGTCAAAAATAAGGTATGCACCAGGACAAGGCAATTCATCTTCTTGGCACCGTTTTTCTTCCTCAAGAATGTGACACTATGAAATATTTCAGGATCTTTATTCAGCATACCTGGTACATAAATACTTTACCTGATTTTATTTTTGACCTCTTCTGAATATTAAAACTGTGTGTGTATTTCATACAAACTCTGGTGTCTGTACAATCCCCACTCCCCTAAATCTGCAGGCATAAGACAGGCTGCCCTAGTGTGAATTATGCTTTGGATCTGTCCACCAGGCTGTAGATGACCTTGTGAAACTGAAGGCTCTCGTAATGAAGTTGCTCTGTTAAAAGAGGAGCATTTCTAAAAACAGCAGCATATTACAGTTCAGAAGGGGGAGAGGTGTTTTGTTTTCCGTGTTCACAAGGAAGAAGGGTGTTCATCACAAAGCAGAAGTTTATCATTTCCGTACTGTGCTATTGTGATAACCTAAAATGTAATTGGATTTTGCATTATCTGTCCTTAGTAGGAAAGATCACAAAGTATGTTGTGTAGTGTTACTTGAAAGATACCAAAAAGCCTTTCTTCTCCCAGTGGAGCTTATTCATCCACCTGCTATAGGATAAGAGATTCCCAACATTCCAGCTACTTCTCTATTCATCCTCTAGCATTGTGCCAGGTAATGGAATGCAACGATGAAACAGACACAGTCCCTGTGCTCACGGAGCTCTCTGTCTAGTGCCAGAATCATATAGGTAAACCATTATTACAGCACAACATTTATAGAGGGGAATATGGAAATAGAAGGGGATACTCAAGGCAGTTTGGAGGTTCAGGGAATTCTTCCCAGAAGAATTTCTGTGCTTAAATGCAAAGAAGGAATCAAAGTTAATCATGTTACAAGTCAGGTGACAATGTCCTGAGATGGACTTACATTAAAATGTCACAGAGCCATTAGCCATCTCAGGGTGTAGAACTATGGTCATTTGCATGTTGCAAAGGCAAAAATAGAAAACGTGATTGGAGAGGTGGGAGAGAAAGGAACTTTCATTTTATGTTAAGAGCGATGATGTCATATTACTTTTGGATGTATTAATCTGGCTTCTGTATGAAGGACTTGGACTAGAAGAAGAAGAAGAAGAAGAAGAAGAAGAAGAAGAACAACAACAACAACAACAACAACTTGGACTAGGCAGAATGACCAGTTAGGAAATATGGTAAGAGTCTGGGATGACTTCATGAATAATAGCATCACTAAGAGCTAGAGAACACAGGAAGGTTTGGGGGTAAGGTTGATCATTTCAGTTTGGGACTGGGTGAATTTGTGGTAAGAGTGTGATACTGGTGAGTAGTTAGACATATATCCAGGAGAAGATTGAGAGAGGAATCTTCAGTACAGGTAAAGTTTTGGAAGTTGTTAGCACACTGGTGTTATTTGGAATCATGAAAGTAGATGAGGTTGCCCTTTCAAAATTGCTGTGTAGAATACAGGCAGTAGACAAGGATGGACTCCTAGGAAATGCACACTTTAAAGAGTAGGCAGAAGAAGATAAGGCCAAAGAGGAAACAGGGAAGAAACTAAATATAAGAAAGAAAATCACCAAGAAAGTCAGATGTAATGAAAGCCAAGGAAGTAGAGAGTTTCAAAGTAGAGAGAGTAATCAATATCGGCAAAATAGCATGTTGATTCCATATGAAATAATTGAAAAATATCCATTGGATTTGATAATCAGGAGATTATTTGTCACCTTAACTAAAATAGTTCCAGCAGACTGATGGAGGGAAAAGAAGCCCAATTACCACAAACTGTGCCTTGAACAGGAGATGTGAACTGAGCTAGAGTCTCTATTGTGCTTTTGAGATGTTTGCATAAGAAGGGGAAGGTGAAGACTAATGGTAATTTATGCAGAACACTGGGTCAGAGGAGGACATTTTTATGATGAGCAATTCTTGATAGAGGGGAAGGAGCTAGTAGACAGAGAGGAGAGCAGATGACTGAATAAGGACCATGATGTGGCAGGAAAGGATGGACTCGAAAGAAGAGATGGAGAACATCTCAGTTTTCTGAGGCTGCTGTAGCAAATGCCACAATCTGAATGGCCTAAAACAACAGAAATTTATTATCTCACAGTTCTGAAAGTTAGAAGTCTGAAATCAAGGGGGACCATGCTCCCTTGGACTCTGGATAGAACATTTCCTTGCCTCTTCCTATCTTCTCATGGTGGCCATTGGTCTTTAGTACCCTTGACTGTTGTGTTTGTGGCTTCACATGGCATTCTTTTCCTTGTGTGCATGTGTTCATGTCCAAATTTCCTTCTTCTTCATGACCTCATTTCACTTGATTCCATCCACAAAGACCCTATTTCCAACGAGGTCACATTCACAGGTACCAGAGATTAGGACATCAACATATCCTTTAGGAGGGCACCATCCAACCCCTAAGAGAGGGGTTGATCTTGAAAAAAAACAAAACCCCTAACAGAGGGGTTAATCTTGAGAAAAGGTATCTCATCCTCTGAGAAAGAGAGGCAGGATGGGAATGGATTTAGACAAGCTTAAAGGTAAAGAGGGCAGGGAGTTGACACAGTAATAACCTCTATTGTAATAGAGTAATAACCTCTAACTAATAACCTCAATTGTCATATGTTGAGAGTAAGCTGAGGCAGAGTTGAACAAGGGATTTAAGAAAGTGGCAAAGTGCTAGAAAAGTTATGAAAGGGAATGGACAAACTAACCTACGACCAGTGAAAAGACTGATGGGTGGTAGCCATGAGGGTTCACTTAAGGCAGGAAAGTGAAGTGAGTGAAAAGGCTACCCCCACTCCTGCCAAAAAAGGAGGGAGGGATGTTCACATCAGATCAAAGAATCCAGCTAGATTAATGCAGGGGAGGGGAAGAAGCCATAGTAGGAGGAGTCTAGCAGGGAGTAAGAGATGGGATGGTAACAGAGGGTGAGATTGCCTTTCCCTGACTGAGGAGTGAGAGGCATCGCTGGAAGAAGCTGGCTGCATGTAATTTAATTCTGACACGTATTGGAATAGATTCTTCATTCCTTGAAAAATATGGCCAAGACTCAGTGAAGACAAAAAAAAAAAAAGTGTTTTTGGCTGCTTTACAATTTGTAAAGACTTTTCACATAGGCTGTTCTATCGAAAGGGAAGAACCATGTCTTACATGAGTTCCTGCAGAACTTAGTTAAGTACATGGAGGGACTCAAAATAAGCTTGTTTCTTGTGGATTCAAATATTTTACTTGAAACAAAGAAACAGTCCATTCTGTCTACCAACACTCACAGGAATCTAAGGAAAGAAAGAGGCGTAGACAGGTACGTTTCAATGGGAGATAAAGGGATAGAAGAGATGTAGTTGAGAAGAGTTGTTAAAGTGTAGCAGAAAAGGGCTTCGGATCTGGAGTCACATATACCTCTGTTGGATCTTTGATTTTTGTGTGTTTGTGTGTGTGGCTATAGCAGAAGCATGAGTCTACTTCAAAACCTCCAAAATGACGACCAGGATGGCAAACTCCTCACCCGGAGGCTCAATGCAACCTGAGATGTGTCACATTTGGCCGGCATGGAGTTTTTTTAAAAGTTGACTTTGAACACTTTTTGCCTGGGTCCTATCCATTTGTCATAAGAGAAGGGAACTGGGAAAACACCACGAAGTTATGGAATTTCAGAAACTGACTGATGCAGAAGTGACCAGGTGGTTTTCCAACATCTTATGGAAATGGTGGCCAAGAGAGGGTTCGCTCCAACTACAGAAAATTCCAGATAGCTACCTTTCTTAATAACTGCAGTTTGTAGCATATGAAATTAACACCCACTAAGCTAATAGATATGAATTACTACCATTTGGTCTTTTTCAGCTTCTTAGCAGTTATGGTTGTGTGTATAACACTATAGCTTTATTTTCCTTGTTATTCTTGCTTGGCACAGGCACAGGTCTTCCTTCAAATATCCTGTTCCCCCCACTCTGCCATGCACGCTGTAGCATTTTGGTTTGGTCACTGCAAGTGACTGAAGTATAGGGCCAACACAAATGTAACTTAGAGAAGGGGAAGGGAAGAAAATGAGATTGATTTTTAAAAATACATCGATTTTTCATTGTTAATAAACAGGGAAACAACCTCTTTAAAGACCTAAGAAAAATTATCCCCTATTAAAGCAATTTTAATAGAGCTTTTAAGGCAAAAATTCTCTATAAAAGGCCATTAGAATGGCAAAACCTCCTTCCCTCTTTGTCTCCAGGTTAAAGAACTCATTTAAAATTTCCCCTAAAAACAACCACAGAAAATAATAATGGTACCATTGTTACCGTATCGAAAAGCAATACACTGTAGGGTAATTAAGAATTTTAAAGCCAGACTGGTGTGTGTGGAATGGACTGCCCACGTATGAGCTGAATATACTTGTATCAAGGGTCAGTTCATCGGGTGCGAAATGGGAGTTGCAATGGCGGCTCGGGGCGTGGCCTCAGTAGGCTGTTCCCCCACTTCCTCCTCCCTAGCAGAGCACAGGGCAGCAAGCTCAGGAAGTGACCCACCCCAGCCTCCGTGGGTGGATCTTGATTAGTTGACTGGTAAAAATGCTGTTCCCTTAGCCCGCATTTCCCAGTGTGTACTATAGGACACTATTCAGTGAGGTGTTCATTCTTACATAATTTTGAGAAATACCACATTTTCTTCCATCACTTCCATCACGATCAAAACATATATATTTTATATAAAAGTCTCAGATGCAGCCCTCACTAAGAAAGTCTAGTGTTCTCCATTTGTACTTGATCTCAGAAGTGTTTTTTAAACTATTATTTTTTAATTGAAGTATAGATGACATGCTGTGACACCTGTGACCAGGTGTACAACAGTGATTTGGTACCTCTATACCTTATGCTGTGCTCATGACAAGTGTAGCTCCCATCTGTCACCATACACGCTACTACAGTACCATTGATTACATTTCCTATGCTGTACCTTTCATTCCCCTAACTTGTTCATTCCAGACCTGAAGCCTGTATCTCCCACTCCCTTTCATCCATTTTGTCCATCTCCCCAACCATGTCCCTTTTGGCAACCATCATCTGGTTCTCTGTATTTATGGGTCTGTATTTACTATGTTTCTGCTTTTTCATTGTTGTTTGTTCATTTCCTTTGTTTTTAGATTCTACAAATAAGTGAAGTCATATAGTATTTGTCTTTTTCTGTCTGACTTATTTCATTTAGCATAATACCTTCTACATCCTTGTTGTTGCAAACAGCAAGATCTCGTTCTTTTTTATGGGTGAGTAATATTCCATTGTATGTATGTATGTATATATACATATATATATAATAAAATATATCACATCTTCTTTATCCATTTATCTATCAATGAACATTTAGGTTGCTTCCATAGCTTGACTACTGTAAACAATGTTGCAATAAAGAACTGTTTTTACATTCTATTTATTATCAACCATAAAATTAGTTTTTCAAGAAACACATTTTGGGAACTGTTGCATGAGTAGGTATTTATTGTTTTTAAATAAGTTATGTTGAACTTTAAAGCACTGAAAGACTATTTTATGGTATGTTTGCATATAAATTATTTACATCTAAATTATACTTTCTTAGGCTAATACCAAAATTATCCTTAGCATCTTTATCTCTTGGGGGAGATGATTTATTTTATTTTATTTTATTTTTTAAGATTTTATTTATTTATTTGCGAGAGAGAGAAAGCGAGAGGAAGAGCACAAGTGGAGGGGGAGAGTAGAGGAAGAAGGAGAAGCAGACTCCCTGCTGAACAGAGAGCCCAACTTGGGGCTCCATCCTGGGACCGTGAGACCATGACCCGAGCTGAAGGCAGATGCTTAACCAATGGAGCCACCCAGGTGCTCCAATGGGGATGATTTAATAAAATTCTGTGCCAAAAGAAATTGGCTGTTTTAAACAGTCTCTTCATGAACTACACAAAGTAAATATTCGATAGTGACCATATATAGACTCTTACAGGGCACTTTGGAAATGCTTATATGATTTTAAACTTTAATAATTTTATATAAATAGGCAACTCCTAACATTTTTCCAAGATAGACTTAAATATAACTGCAATGTTGAATTATCCATCTGTCAATGTGATTTCTCAGCCCATTATAAATATACAATGTACCATTTTGGCTACTGAGAAGTTCTGTAAACTTCACCCTTCATTCAGTGAACACTGAATCCGGGCTTTATAAACAAATGCTCTCTCAGAAACATACAAATTAATAACACATATGCACATATGTTTGTTTTTTATATGTTGCTGATAATGAAATCCTACAATTATAACTAAAGAGAACAACACATGACTTGGAATCCTTTCTTTTGACTGGTGTTATAACAATGTGGTGGGGGCACCTGGGTGGTTCAGTCAGTTAAGCGTCTGCCTTTGGCTCAGGTCATGATCCCAGGGTCCTGGGATCCAGCCCTGCATCAGGCTTTCTACTCAGACAGGAGCCTGCTTCTCTCTTTCCCTCTGCCTCTCATGCTGGCTCTCTCTCTCTTTCTCTCTCAAATAAATAAATAAAATATTTTTTAAAAAAACAATGTGGTGTCATAGCAATTAGTTACTTTTTTAAAAAAAGATTTTATGTATTTATTTATTTTAGAGAAAGAGAGAGCATGCGTAGGGGGAGGAGCAGAGGCAGAGAAAGAGGGAGAGAATTTCCAGCAGATTCTGCCCTCAGCATGGAGCCCAAGGCAGGGCTCTATCCCAGGACCCTGAGACCATGACCTGAGCCAAAACCAAGAGTCTGACGCTTAACCGACTGAGCCACCCAGGTGCCCCTAGAAACAGATACTTCTTGAGAAGACCTTGAACCTCATAGTGGGCAAAATGTTTCCAGGACCACTAAATGGAAGTCAGAGGACAGAGACAAATCTGCATCCTTGAAGGAGTCAGTCACCTGGTAGGGACAGGAGGTACCTAGACCTCACGGGAACGATGTTCCTCAACAATGCTGACATGTCCGTACCTCACATATTTTAAATTCATTTCCCTTTTTGGCCACTTCAGATCTGACTGACACCTCAACTGATGGATGTTGATTTTCAAAACACTTTATCCAGGTAAAAAACATCAACGTAGGTTGAATAATGGCCATCCAAAGATAGGAAGTCCTACTCCCTTGAACTTGTAAATGACATCTTAACAGTATTGCTGGGGCACTTCAAGAAGGAAAGGGACGTCGAATGCAAAGAGAGTTTAATCTTCAGCAATTTTAGTTAAAATAGCTTAATTTTAGAAATGTCACAGAACATGCAACTAACTGAATACATTGCTAAGGCCTCCCCTAGGAATTTGGAAAGGACAATGGACTCAAGAAAAGCTTAAGCTTCATTAACCCCCCAGTGAACGCACCTCGGCACTCAGGCGGATCTCGTTTCTTCTAATGCAAAGAGGAAATACTCCACTAACTAAGCTCAAAGGACGCGATCCCAGACAGACTCCTTTATCTAGAATTCTTCTCTTTAGCTGATGGTGCCATAAAGATTGCCAATTCTTATTTTAAGCCATTATTTCCCCCCAATTAACAGTAGATTCTAAAGGAGGAGGATTTTAATTGATATTTTCATCTGCTTTAAGCTTTGAAAAAGGAGATAAAGGTAGTGCATCTGGCACTCTGTACCCTCCCCCAATTGTTTTCTTGGATCTAAAAGCATCCTCATGAGAAGCGGTAATAGTACTATTGGGAGCATTTCAAAACGGGAGCATTTGCAGCAAAATGCTTCTTCACACCTAAACAAAATATCTGTCATCACATTATATTCATCTAAAGGTTTCAAACACTTAAAGCATGGATTATCAAATGACGTTTGGGCTGATAAAATATGCTATTTTAAAGGACATTTTACATTTCTGAGAACACCCTACTGGTTAAAAACTAAAGGAAGAAAAGCTTTACGCATGTCTAAGACACAGCTGCAGGGTGTGAGCAATCTCTGTTTTTGTTTTGCTCATCACGTTGCTTGCTTTTTTTCTTCTTGCTGTCGGAAAGCATGAATGAAATAACAGTACGAAAATGGATTTCTTTTATCCTTGAATCTGACAAGATGCCAAAGCCATAACATTGCTCAAACACTTAATTGGGTATGCAAAACGCGTAAGAAATTTTAATGACTTTCAAAAATACTGAGAAGAAACCAGAAAACTTAATTTAAATTTACACATAATACATGTTCAATAAATATTTGTTGATTCGTATTCTAAAAGCAAAACTGCTTTTGAAGAATGCACTTTTGCAGTATTTCTTTTTGTAGTTATTTCTTGAATCGAAGTTCTATATATAGAAACAAATATAAAGGAAACATTCTCTTTTTTGGCTATTTTGGAATTAACAGTTCAAAAATATTTTGATTTAACAATATCTAGTGATATGTAAATTTATTTATTCTATTCTGATTATAAGTTTTAAATCTATTTTGACTAAATGTTTTTAAAGAAGGAAATTTTTTTTAAGGCTGAACTTTTACAATCATCAATTTATAATTGACTTTAACTCACCAATTTGTTGTCATGCATTTTTCAAGTAAGTATTGAATAAATATATGATAGCCCACAAAGCATATGAAATGAGTAAAAAGGTATGAAGAGGGGCACCTGGGTGGCTTAGTCTGTTAAGCTTCTGCCTTCAGCTCAGGTCATGATCCCAGGGTCCTGGGATTGAGCCCTGCATCGGGCTCTCTGTTCAGCAGGAAACCTGCTTCTCTCTCTCCCTCTGCCTCTCTCCCAACTTGTGCTCACTCTCTCTCTAAAATAAATAAAATGAAATCTTTCAAAAAAAAAAAAAAGTATGAAGAATACAAAAAAGAAAAAAGAAAAAAAATTGCCCAAGAACTCTGAAAAGGGAAAGCAAAGCAAATGTTGCCACTAAATAGAACATAGTAAGTAGAAGAGGTGAAATAAGAACTGAAAAGACATGGCTTCCTGCTCCCTCTCAAAACGTCTGTATAGTTGCTATTTTCCTTTTAGTTACTGGGTCTTTCTTGAGCCTCTGCTTTTTAAGCCAATGATACTTATATACTTGTATACACTTAACTTACACCCTTTTACTTACTTTAGAGAAATAATTCCTTTACTAAAAATCATTGTGAAAAACATGAAAAGTCAGAGATTTCCTGGAAATGGGGAGTCTGGTTTAATTGTTTGACTCTCAATGTTAATTTCAAACTCATGTTTAGCTAAGTCATTCTATTGCTTACTATCTAAGTTTCCCAACTGTGACATTAATAATCAGTTAATAATCAATTCAAGATGGTGATGATGGTGATGATGATGGTAAATTCCAGGGTAAAATCCAAACTCTGTCTAACAGATAAGACTATTCTCCCCTCCTCCCCTAGTCTTTTGTCTCTTCAGCCAGTTCTCTTACTATCTCAGACATAAAATAGGCTTTGGCTGAACAGGGAAATTCACCAACCCTTGAGTTCACCCTGAAATTTCTTAACTCTGGTACTCTAATTACCTGTGTTCATGCTGTTCTAGACCAGAGATTCTCAACCCTGGGTGCACATGGAATCACCTGAGAAACCTAAACCACACTCCCAAACTATTTAAGTTAGAATCTCTAGGCATCAGTATTTATTTAAAAAGAGTTGCAATTTGCTTCAAAATGCTAACACGATATGGAGGAGAGGGTGGGATGGTGTCAAAGTATAGCTGAAAGATGTTTAACCTTAATAACTTGAAATTGGGTGATGAGTACAGGGGAGTTCATTATACCAGTCAGCCTACTTTGCAAACGTTTGAAATTTTCCATAATAAAATTTTTTTACAAAAGCATCCAAGGTGATTTTTAACGTGCAATCCATCCACTTCTTGGGGATCCCAATCTGTAATAGTAACTATGAAACTAGACTCTTCAGTCTCTTTTCTTTTTAAGCTCTCCATTAACCAATGTTTATAAGTGTTTATTCTGGGCTGGAAGAGTCCTAGCCCATGTCAGTTTCTGGAGACCTGTGAAGGAGCTTACAGTTTAGCTGGACGAGGTATACCTTTAGACAAATAAGCTATAGGTCTTAGGATAGATGTATGTTCAGGGAAAAGTAGGGAAAGGAAGTGTGTGTGTGTGTGTGTGTGTGTGTGCGTGTGTGTGTGTGTGTCTGGCAAGGGAGGTACATTGTACCTCAGGGAAGCATCAGGAACTGGTTCATGGGAAAGTGACTGTGAAGATGAGTTTGGTGAAATCCTACCCACCCTTTAAGATCCAGCTCAAATTTTACTTCCTACGTCCTTCATTTCTGCTACCAAACAATCTCTGTTTCCACTCTGTATTATAACCCTTTGTTTCTACACGTCATTTCAATTACTTTAGGCCTCATGTTATTTTACTGTAAGTTCCTTGAGATGAAGAATTGTTTTATTTATCTTTGCATCCTTCAAAACCTTCTAGAAAAGTGACTTTGAACATTGTAAGGACTCAACAAAAGTATGCTGAATTGAATAGATTATCCCTATAGTTTATTGCTGTATTAAATAATGTTGTCACATCACTTGACATTTGAGTTTATACATGTGTCTTAACTGGCAATCAATATTAATTTAGGAAAGAGTACTGGTCTAAAAGAAAAATATGTCAAGCTGGAAAGAGAAACTTTTTTTTTTTTTGGTAAAAAATGGACACTGCTCTTTTCAAAGAGCTATAAATAAACACCCTAATTTTTCTCCTCACTGAAAGAGGCACACTATCTAGCCAAGTGCAGCCTTGAATGTTAATTTTGTTCTATTGAAAGCACCTGGGATTCAAAGGCTTCTCCTTCTCTGGCTTGCACAAGAGCTGTTTTATCTGCTGCATAGAATTTGGAATGACCCAAATCTGTCACTTTGGTGGGAACAAATAATTAAAAGAAAGTTGGTTGACAGAGATAAAAAGCACAGAAAAAGGAAAAAAAGCAAAGCACAGGAAAGTATCAGTGAGGCGCTTTCTTGGCACTTCATGGTTTCAAATGAGGTACTATTTCTTGCTTTGAACTTGGTAAATTTGAGGCCATTCCTAATGCTTGGTTTACAAGTTCTGGCATAGCTAATAAAATGCTTGAAGGCTCACACCAGAGAGTATATTAGTAAACACACTAATCAAGAATGGTGGAAACACAAGGAATGACTGGGCTCCACCTGTCTGATAGGAGGCTGACTGGATCCTTTAGTCTGCTTTTTTTTTTTTTTTTTTTTTTAACACTTAAACCTAATCTCTTTGCAGGCAATGCACTGGAGCTGGAAATTTAGAAATGAACCCCACCATAAGAAATACACAGATATTCCCAAATAAGTATTTGTGCTCTTAAGAACAGGAGTTTTGCTTCCTAGGCCTCTCAACTCCAGTGAAGACAAAACCATGATATGATACCACAGAAAATCTGTTTTTAAACACTAGCAAACTTGTATTTGGAGAAAAATCATGAGAAATCCCAAACAACAACAGGCATATTTTTTATTCTGTCAGCTTTTTGCTCACTAACACTCCTGCCAAGAACAACTAGAAACACTGGATAAAATATTACAAAATATCTACTTGAAAGGATCAGAGACCTACCAACGTGCCTGTGGCTTACAGGACCAAAATCTCAAAGAGAAGAAAAGCACAACAATGTGAGCCCAACATTCACCAGATTTACCTTTTATGACATTTTCCAATTTATGAGCAGGACTGAGAAACTGAAATTGAGAACTTCTGACAGTCTTACAATACTGAAGTTTAAAAAGAGTGCATTCTGAATCTGCCAATGAGGACAGACCCTAGCTTTCAGCTGGGACCTAGAAAATGCTCTATGTTGGGAGCAGGAGAAGCTGGAGATGGAGAAGCCCTGACTAAGGTGAGCTGTCCTTCCTCTAATCATTTGCCAGAAGGAAAAGCACCATTGCAAACCTTAAATTTTATCTAGATTTTTTTTCATACCCAATATCTGACATTCAGTTTAAAAAAAGTATCAGACATAACAGGAAATAAGATGAAATGACTAAATGCCAAGAGAAAAAACAGAAAATACAAACTGACCCAAAGAAGATCTATATTTTTTGAGTCCTCAGACACAGAATTTTAAATATCTGTGATTAATAAGTTCAAGAAATTACATGATGTGATGGAGAATTTCAGGGGAGAACCAGAAGACTATGTTAAAAAAAAAATCAAAAGTAACCTGCAAAACTGAAAATTTTAATAACTGAAATTAAGAGCTCAGTGTATGGATTTAATAACGTATTGGACAAGTTGAAGGGGATAGTGCCTATCTCTGGGGAACAGAAAAGAGGTAGTGACGTGGGGTACAGGGGGGTCTTCTGGATTTCAGCTATATACTCTTCTTTTATCCAGTTGCACAAATGTGTTTATTTCATCATCTTTCAAATTGTACATGATTTGTGTTCTGTTAGGTATGTGTGTTAACTGATGAGACTTGTTCTTAAAACGTATGAAATACCCCCACAGAGACACTGAAATTCTTGGAAGGATGGAGTATTTCAGAAAGCTGAACTCCTAAAGGTAGGGCAAACACCAAGAAAAACTAGACACGGGGCGCCTGTGTTGCACAGCGATTAAGCGTCTGCCTTTGGCTCAGGGCGTGATCCCAGCGTTATGGGATCGAGCCCCACATCAGGCTCCTCTGGTATGAGCCTGCTTCTTCCTCTCCCACTCCCCCTGCTTGTGTTCCCTCTCTCGCTGGCTGTCTCTATCTCTGTTAAATAAATAAATAAAATCTTAAAAAAAAAAAAAAAGAAAAAGAAAAACTAGACACTAACAATTTCAGTGTTAGAGTCTTAAATTACTTCCTCTGACCTGCCCTGCTGGGTTAACTGACATACACCACTCCCTCTAGTCACTCTTCTGGTGGATGCCCACAGAACGTTGACCACTCCTCTAGTGGGCTCAACACTGCTTCCCTTCATTAGGGTGTGTGATTACAAGTCAGTTGTGTTTGCTACCAAACCTGAAACAAAGCCTATTATACTTGTTCCTTTAATAATTCAAGATTTAGTTAAGTATTATATAAACTATTGACATTTGTGCAAAAAATAATGATTTCTGTGAAAAGCTCAATACTTCCTCAATAAAGGTGAGTTAGCAGAGAAGAAAAATAGACCGCACAATGAATAAGGAAGGTCACTGAGAAAGAACCTTTTTGTGTGCACCCACCATTATGCATTGTCCATTGAGAAGAATGAGAATGCCCACATGAACAAACAGATAGGCATATGATAGAAATAACCTAATCATTATTAGTTCATAAGGTTGTTCCAAGAGTCAAGTTAGTTGCTGTATCTAAATGACTTTAAAAACGTAGACTAAATGGTAGTTATTGTTAGTAGTAATTAATACAGAATTTGAATTCAAGTCCTTAAGCAGAAATAGCTGCATTTTATGAAGATTCTTTTTTAAGTTCTACTGTGTTACAAAATAATTTGCTGACTTAGATGAGCACATGCTCTCGCCTAAATGACCGTAATCTGGCAATATTAAAATCAAGTGGATCCCTACTAATAATGGGAGTGTATGCAAATCATATAGATTAATAATATTTAAGCACTTTTTTTCCAGTTAAAAGGGGACAATCACAGAAAATTTTAAAAGATTGTTATAGTTGACCACTAATATAACCTTAAACTGAACGAGTAAAATCCATGGGTTTAATTTAAAGTAACTTTATTATTTATCTCCCACTATCACTTTAAATCCTATGGCTTTGCTTCTTCCCATCTGACAGAAATTTAGGATAAGTCATACTTACCTTAAAGAAAATCACAAACAATCTCAATTCCATAATAGAAATATGCAATGCTTGAACTCCACTCAAGTTTCAGCTTCTCTCTTTTCCCACAGCAGGGCTTCTGCAGGCTGGCTGCAGACAGTGGGAGAGTGGCTGTTCCACTCTTCCCTGGCTGGCCTTCTACTCAACCCCATCTTGCTGCCTCCATTTGTGACCCTGCCAGGATCAGAACTGGGGGGGGGGAGGGAGAAAGGGGAAGAAAAAGCTTTACTCAACATGAACTTTGCCTGAGCTTGGGAGGTATTTGAAGCTGTGTCTCTTCTAGAACCATCTTTCCCCATCACTGGAGTCTCTACCACCCATCTCTACCGCAATCCTTGTTGTGGTACATTGTACCTCTTCTGGCTGCTCACCTGTGGTTTCTTCTTTAGTCTCTGGGCATATGGTGGTGTGTCTCCCTGTTAGGGTTACTTTGGACAGGCTCCCTCTCATGGCCCACATGCAAGGACACAGTCATGTAACCATTTCCCAGAACATCCTGGAGATCATAGGTAACCTCCAGGGCAGTGACTTCTCTTTGCTGCAGTATCAGAGCAGCTGGCCAGCTCCCCTCTTCTCTTTGCATTCATCTGCTCCTAGTTGGACACCAGATCTTGGATGGCACTCAGTGTGCAGGGGGACACTTGTCAAACTCCCCAGTTTCCCCAGACTTGAGGTAGAGAGAAGCAAGTCCCTTCTTCATACAGCATATTAATGACAAGACTCCTAAATTTTCTCTCCATTTTCAACCCTTCCTGGCCTCTCCAGCCTCTAGGTTGAGGTGGGGCATCAGTTTGGGTCCAAACACTATATTTTCACAAATCCCTTACTCAAATCTTGCATAGTGATTTCCTACCTTACTTTGCACTATGGTATCTATTGTCTTGAATCTTCAACCCAATGAGACATAAATGATTCTGTCCCCTCAAGTCATTTTTTGCACAACTGAAATGGCAACAAATGCCTACTTAACTCACCGACTTGTGTTTGCATGCTTACTAAATCCTCGTTGAATGCTGAATAAAGGTGCTAATATGTGTTTCCTATTTGCAGAGACAATATGATTAAGTGGTTATGATGGAAGATGGGGAATTTTTCCTCAGACTTTCTGGATTGAGTGAGGTTGTCCTGTCAGAAGGGGTTTGGGCTACTTTCCCTGAGACCAGTAGCAGGGACTAAAGGCTGTGATAGCCTTTTCTAAGTCTATGTTTCTAGAACTAACAGTCCTAAACTTGTGAAAAAATCAGATCTTCATGTTCCAGAAGTAACTCTCTTTATCTTACTTTCCCCTGAATTCTGTAATTCATTCATCAGAGCATTTTAGGCTCTGAGAAAATGGGCTTAAAGTCTGACTCACCATTTTTGTTCTGGCTCCCGGCTGGTAAATAACCCTCCAATCAGCTGGTAAAAGGGAATTTCACTTAATAATCAGGCTTCCTCAGACCCCTACTGGAAAGAAATCAAGCCGTTGGAAGGGTTCTGAGACATGGGATCTAGGGACACCGTGTCTGGTGTGCGGGCAGCACATAGTTTGGGGGAACTGGGAGTGGTAACCAACCAGGGTCTCCAGTCGGGATGAGGTGAGCGGCTGGGTAAGGAGGAGTAATTACCTGCGAATGACTCCCCTGCTGAGACAGAGGCTGGTCGCCACCCCTCCACACTAGGAATGGATCCGAAGCCCCTACTGTGCCTAAAAGTCCATATCGCCATCACCTCCGACCCCGCTCCCCAGTTAGGGCCACTCTGACGTACTTGGTATTATTACTCAAACAGGGCAACTCCTGTCTGCCTCGGCCATGCCACTTGCTGGCCTCTCTACCTGAAAACGACTTCGACTTCCCCAAATGTGAGCCTGGCTCACTCCCTCACTTTTTTCAGGTCTCTGCTGTAATACTGTGTCCTCAAAGAGACCTTCCCTGAGCATCCTCCTTAAAGCAGCTCACAGTATCCTTACCCCAATCACTGTCCTCCACTTCAAGGTACCGGTTCTACTTCTGCACTTCACTGCACGGATTCCTGCCCGCTGTATTAACTTTTCTCCGTTTGCTCATTTTCTGGAGCCCCCATTGGAGAGTAAGCTTCACTGGGGAAAGGGACTTTATTATGGCTTTTCCTCCGCACCTTGAATGCTCAATACATGCTCCATAAATATTCTTGAACTGATGAGTATTATTCTACTTTCTTTTCATTTTTGTCTGGGTCAGGTGATGTATTTCATATGCACAGAAGTCTGATGGTGTGCATTACAAGCTGAACTGCGAGAACGTCTTACAACCAACACAGGACTGTCAGAATTGATGCTACAGAAATTGAGTGTAGTGGCTTTCTTCAAAGCTACACGAAGAAGTGATTATGGATTAGTTTCCTATGGCTGCCAGATCGCCATAAACCAGGTAGCCTGAAACAACAGAAACTTATTCCGTTGCAGTTTTGGAGGCTAGAAGCCCCAAATCAAGGTGTTGGCAGGGCCACATTCCTCTGAGGCTCCCCGGGGAGGTGGGGGATGCCTTCTTTACTCTTTCCAGCCTCTGGTGGCTGTTGGCACTCCCTGATTCCAACGTCTGTCTCTACCCTCACATCATCTTCTCTTCTCTGTCTGTGTCTCATTGCTATAAGGACATTTATTTTGGGATTTAGGGCCCATCTGGATAAACCACGGTGATCCCCTCATCTCAAAATCCTTAATTTAATTATATTGACAAAGACTTTTTCCATTATGGTAACATTCATAGGCTCTGAGGATGAAGACATGGACATACCTTTTTAGGGGTCCACTGTAGAGAGTTCAGTGTTTCTGCTTCATAGTTAAATTTACTAAGTCTGCAATTGCCATTTAGATGCCAATATTTCAAAAACCTACTTTCTAAAAGGAAATATTCCTCTAAACCACATGACACAAATACAATTTAATATTTGAGCACCTGGGATTAACTTCTGCTGACTTCTCGTGCTGCATACTACACAATCAGGCCAGCCCAGCCCTCTGTAAAGGCGTGGGGCAGGCGGTGCGCCTTTGCCACTGCCTTCCTGTTACCCTATTTCCTTTTTAGCAGCACACCTTCCTTATTCTACACTGTCGGAATCTACTGGCAGCTCTTCAGCACAGCGTTGCATATTTTTAACCTTGCCATCCATATTCCTTGAGACATTTATTTTTTCCCCTTAGTGTTTATGGAAGTAGTATGGCTGGACTTTGATTTCTTTTTTATCTTTCTTTTTTTCTTTTCTTTTTTTTTTTTTTTTTTTGCAATTCAGATTTTAATTCACAGAGATTGAATCCCTGTTATGGATTGAATTGTGTCCCCCCAAAAAGGTATATGAATATCCTAACCCCCTGTGTCAGATGTGATCCCATTTGGGAATAGGGTCTTTACAGAGGTAATCAAGTTAAAATGACATTATTATACAAAATATTTTATATAATGATGTATATTGGGGGGCTAATCCAATATGATTAGTGTTTGTATAAAAAGAGGAAATTTGGACATAGAAACAGGCATGGGCAGAGGGAAGAAAACCATGTGGGGATGGAGGATTGGAATAATGCATCTCCAAGCCAAGAAACATCAAGGACTGCTGGCTACCATTCCTACCACAAGCAAGGATTGCTTAATTACCATAAGCCAGGAAGAGGCAAGGGAGGAATATGGGCTTGCTGCCACCTCAATTTCAGACTTCTGGCCTCTAGAACTGCAAGACAATAAATTTCTGTTCTGTTAAGCCACCCAGTGTGTGGGACTTTGTTATGGCAGCCCTAGGAAGTGAATACAAGCCCTAAGCTACCCTATTTCCTTTCCTTTTGCACATAGAATTCAGTCCCATCCTGCCACTGCCCTTAGTCATTATCTGGGTTTTCTTCTCAGTACTTTGGTAAGACTTAAAATAATGCAACAAAAGCTAATAATCATTTGTTCGAAGCTCCAAAAAAGCTTTTAGAAGAATTGCTTTAAAATTCGAGGCAAGCGAAGGCATGAGTAAGAGTTTAAGGTAAGGGCTTATTTGTATAATCTCAAATTGGCTACTGAGTATGTTAGTTCCTATAAAGAAGCTACATAATTATTTATTTAAACATGATTTAAGAAGACAGGAATCCTGCTGTGAGAATGATTGCACATGGGGCGAAGACTGGAGTAATTGTCTCACATGAATTTATGAATTTCTTAATTATGAAAATATGAATCTTCTCCTTTTCCTCATCGTCCTCCTTCTGTACTGGTATGCCCCCAGCTCCCCAAAAGGGTACCATCCTTTCTCCTGCAGGTGTGGCACGCTCCATCTCCAGGGGTAGAGAACAGAAGGAGCCCTTGGTATCCCCCAGGACATTGCAGGGGGCTAGGCCCTACCCTGGGGGTTTGAAGACTGCCTGTATCTTTGGCTGTCGAAGGTGCTTCTCAGTGGGTGATACTATTATTATGGGTTCTCTTCACCATTTTAAGATTGTTTAGGTGGGAAGAGATGTCTGCACAAAATGTAGTTGGTAGTTTTACGGTATTTTTAACGCTGAGAAGGAAATTTTCCCTCTAACATATCCATTGTTGATATTTGATTATCTAATATATGCATTTTTTAAATTCCCAGTCTATAGGAAAGTAAGATACTAACTCAAATTTTTGGAAAAAGGATTACTTCCCAGAAAATATATGCATTTTTACCAGGGACCTTGACCCAAAGACATCAATACCTGTATCTCCTATACCCTGAGGGTTGGTGAGGGTGGATTTTTTTGGCAAGCGTCTTGCCTAATGTGTCTTAAAGCACCCAGCAAGATGGCTGCCTGCTCTGTCTTTGTATGAAGTTTGTCTTGAATGCTTAGCAAAATGAAAGTGCAGGTCTATGTGCAAATTCTGATGGTCAGACAGTGTGCAGCAACCAGCTCAGGTGAGTAAAAAGGGTCATACCAAGTTCCCCAGAGGAACACATGTCAAACTTTCCTTATTCAGGAGACCAGATGATTGTCCCTGCCCCTGAGACCAATACTCCACCATACTTCCCACAGATAACATTTCTCCGACCTTCCTTAAGTAGCAACCAAGCAGCGTTGGGTCAGTGTCACCATCTGGTAACTAGTGCAGCAAACCACCTAACCTGAAAGTTGTTCACCACTTTCTTGAGCAAATTAGACATAACAAAAACCAATCTGCTAGCAATCTGCTGTTCTTCAAGTGCCAGCATTCACAATAAAGAACAATGAAGTCTATGCTCCAACTTCTCCATCTTTTATTTAATTACCGTATTGCAATAATATTTTCCATTGTAAATATGTAATATTTTAGATGAAATTATTTTAATTAAGTATGGAGAAATGTGTTCATAGTTCCAAAGTATTGAATTATTATTAGAATTGGACTTTTGGTTTGCTGTCTCCTAATAATCTGAATAATCTCCTAATAATCTCCTCATATACATATATGTGGTACCACATAAATCCTTTACTTCAACATCAAGATGCAAAATGTGTCCTTTTCTTTCATTCTTTAAATATAGTATTTTCCAAATTTTTTTGCTGTAATGGTGGGAAGTTTGATCTCATTCATTATAGATTCCCTTCCCCCTAGTCCCACTAGGGTTACTCAAAGAGCTAAGGATTCTTATTCAGGTCAGCTCTTACATGAGGGGCCGTCTGGTCTTTGATCTTCATGGTCACTGCTGAATGTAGTGGCAGCACACAGAGGACAGAGAGATGGTTCTGTTGTTCTTAACAAAGGGGCAGAAAGGTCTTTGTCAAGGATTGAGGTTTCCTTCACAGGATCTAGCCTCTCTAGGTGCTCCAGACAGGTGTTCCTCCCCAGGGGTCCTGACACCTCTCCAGAATGCTGAGGTAGCTGTTCTCTCTCTGTCCTCCCACTGCCCACTGCCACCTGCCCAGGTGGGGAGCATCCCTATTCCTCCCTTAGGCCCACCTGCTTTCCTGGTCAGAATAGTTCATTTCAGTTGGCCACTCTGCATCCCTACTCCCAACCCCATAGACCTCCCTTCCTCACCCAGCACCCCCATAAGGCAGATATTTTCAAAATCTTTTAATTCTATAATGGGAGTAAAAGAACTTAAATCCTTGCTTGTCATCAAGGCTGGGGTTGTTGGGGGAGGACTAAAACTCCTCATTCCTTCTGATTGTTTCATAGGCAAACAAATAAAATAGAAAGCAAGCAAAAGTAGCAAAGAAACCAGATTTTAAAAATCACCACAAAATGAATATCTTAATAAACTGCCCTTCAACACATGTATAATTGTGATCGATCTCTGATTTTTTTAATCTCAGAAGGTGTTTTTTCACACTCTGAGAAGTTACATGTCACACTTATAAAATTATGTTATTAGGTCTTTAGAAAAGGCTAATGGAAGATACAGTTTGGATAGCATTTTGTGTGTCTTTAAAGATATATATCATTCTGATTTTTAAAGTTCGATCTATTCCAGAAAGGTTTTCACCTTTATGTGATATGCCTACTTAACTCCGAAACATTTAAAAACAATTTTTGAGATGAGAGGCAAGGTCTAACGGCACGGTAGCAGTTGCTCTCAGGTGCTCTCCTTTTCCTGTGGAAAGGGAGATATCCGGCACTAACTACTTCTTTGCTCCCCTCTCGATTCGTGCTTTGTCCTTGAATCATTAGCATAGTCCCAAAGAATTAAACATCTACAAGGAACAAGTCTATTATTTCTCTTCCTCCAAGGAGAATAAAGAGATGAGTGTTGGATAATACATTGAATAGTTGAATAGCTCTTTTTTAATGTCTTTTTTTCTTTGAAAACCAACTTCTTGTAGTTTTCTTGGAAAAATTTTAAAACCCTGCAGAGCTGGTGATGATAAATACAGCCCTTGGCCAGCTCTGCCTGTGTTGGAGGTGCTGATGTAGTTTCCTTTTTTTAGTTATTTCAGGGAATTGAACTCATTTAAATTTCACCGTTAAAAAAAAAACAACAAAAAAAACCCCACCCCCAAACAGTGCTGTTTCGTGTTGTCTGAATAATTCACGAATGGGCAGATGGAAGTGCACATATAGCTACAAACTGAGTGTCCCTTCATATAAGCGTCCTTCTGTGAAATATTCCCTATTCAGTTCCATGGTGGCTAAAACAGTACATAGAAGGAATCAACAATCAACTTCGCCACTAAAATACCACATTTACGAGGATTTATTAAAACCATTTCCAGCCAAGTGATATGTCTCTGAAATCTTACAGAACAAGGACAGAGTAATTAGAATCCAGGCATTGTACTACAAAATAAGCATCCTGTCAAAGAATTATGCTCCTGGTTCTGAGTTTCTTTATTTCTTAAAAAAGTTTTAAGATAACAATGATTGTTTTACCCATTCAAAAGCAGGAACAGAAAAGTAGAAATCATCAAGCTACCGCCATGTTTTCCTGAGACAACCCAGGCCTCCTGCAGAGCAGCCATCACCATGAGGGAATCAAGCATTGAACTGAGGTCCCAGAGCCTGCATAAATTTAATTTAATTTTTAGTGACCTTGTGAAAATTACTTCAAGAGTCTGTGCCTCTGCGTGCTTTTAAGGTGAGGGGAATAATATCAGTCTCCTACCAAGAGAGTATGGGGGTGAATAGCAAATGAGCATAATCGAAAATGCATTGCTAATATTGTATGAAGAGCCACACGAAATACCCAGTGATAACCCTATTCAGTGTAGGATGACTGGAAGGTGAGTTGATGACAAATAGCCTGCCTATATTTCTAGATCTACAGTTCAGCCCCACTGCAGCTTGGAAGGCTTTTGAAGACTTTGTCATGAGCTAAGAGCATGAATAACTCATTCCAATCCTAAAGAAATGAAATGTTAACACTTGCATATTCAAGCATTTCAATAAGAATTTGGAGAAACATGTCCACTTCTAGTCTAGCTTAAGATTCTAGAGGGCTCAGAAGTCATTTAGTCCCCTACCACCCAGGCCCAATGTATAGGAACCACATCCCTGCGTAGGGCCATTTCCCATGGGAAGATACTCACCACCTCCTAGTGAGTGCGTCAGACAGCAATGCTTCCGGATTCCTTATTGCATCGATCTGGTGGCTCTAGTCCTATTGTCTGAAGCCACAAAATCGGTCTATTCCTTCTTCCATGTGACAGACTTTCAAGTTATTGAAGTCAGGACTCCGATTTTTTCTTGAGTTTCTGTCTTCAGCTAAAGTGTTTCCTTATATGACATGTAGATTTTCATAGGCAGTGTCATCTTCTTGTAATCCAGTCTAACTTGTTATTGTTTCTCTGAAAATGTAGTCTTCAAGATGGATCACTACCTTAAGGACTGGATCAAATAGTTCAAAGCGCAGTGAGGCCTTTTTAATTTAAATTTAAATGAAACATATCTATTGGGTGGTTTCTGTATGTTTTGCACTATGGATATAATGATGAGCAAAATGGACATAATTCTTATCCTTATGAAGCTTATGTTTGGGAGTGGTAGAGGTGCATGGAGAAGACTCCCCTCCCAAAAGAAAGTTATAAAAAGTCAATAAAGTAAATTCAAGTTTTACGATGTGTTACGGTGGATGGTTGACTGACACTCTGCATTTCACCTTCTTCTAGCTTCTATTCCTTTTCTGCATAGCCTGGAAGCTAACACTACACTTCCCAGACTGCCTTGTGGATAGGATTCTGGAAGGAATTAAGTTCTACCAAATAAATGCACCTCAGGTAGGTTTTTGTTAATGAGTTTTGTTAAGGCCATGAAAAGCCATTGGAAGATTTTAAGCAGTTTTCTAACTTTTATATCTTTAACAGTTTTCAATATCTGACAAGGCCAATCTCCTTTTATTTCTTTTCCTTTTTGAAAAAGTTTATTAAACTAGTTTTTGCTTATTCTTCTAGGTGAATTTTAGAGTAATTTTATCAGTTAAAAAACCCCCATACGTGGATGATTACATTGGGTTGAGCTTAAAAAATAATTTGAGAAGAAATGAATTAATTTTTCCATCCTTGACATATTATTTCTCTCCCCTTATATGAATTACCTAACTCTCAATAAATTGAATAGTAAACTACACAAATGAAATATTCCTACAATTGGGAGTTACTGGGATACTGTGAGAACATATTATAGTGGAACCTAAGCCCTACTCATGATTATAGGAAAGTCTTTCCTAAAGTGACATCTCAGTTGAGTCTTAGAGAATGAATAGGAATTCACTGGGCAGAGAGAGAGGAGGGAAGAGACTTCCAGATAACTTGATCAAATTATAGGAAGGTCCAGAGGCAAAAGAGAGTATGGAAAGGTACTTCAAGACACTGAAAAAATTGAGTATGGCTAGCACATAAAATCCAAAAAGAGAAGGGGTCAAAAATGGAACAATCTAGGTAAGCAATGGCCAAATATGAATAGCTCTGTAAGTTTAGATGTATATTTGGAGTTTAGATGGCAGAACCAACCTGATGCGGTAAATGGAAGGGTAGGGATGGTGAAGGAAAGGGAGGTATTAAGGAGAACACACAGGCTTCTGGCTTTGGAAATGGATGAATGGCAGTGCCTTTCACAGAAACAAGGAGAACAAGAGATGAATCATATATGAGGGAGAAACAATCATGAATGCACTTTCGTACCTTTTGAATTTGAATTCCCAAGCAGAAATTTCCAGTAGACATTTGAATCACAACCAAAGATCAAAACCACAGAAGAGTAATGTAGGTGGAGAGATTGATTTTCAAATCATGTGATAACTGAAGGCATGGAAGTGGACAATATCAGCCAAGGATAATGTGAGGATCAAGAAGAACAAGAAAAACAACATGTAACTTAGACCCTTTGCTCTGAGGTCCAAGGATGACCTCAGTGAAGTGAAAAGTTTTATCACACTGGTGATTCATACTGCACTCATGGAAATCTTCTGGTCTGTTTGATACAAATTCTAGCAAGGCTACCTGACTGCAAGTGGCAGCTACCCAACTCAAACCAGATTAAGAAGAAAAAAGGAAAAGGAACCTGGGTTCAAAGTAGGAGATTCAAAGTAGACTGCAGATATAAGTACATCCAGGGAGCTCAAAAGCTTACTTCTGATTTGCAAACTTCTGTAAGGAATCTCCTTCTACATGGTAGATGAGATGAATTCCAGCCAACCTAGCTAAGCTCAAAGCTTAGCAATACCAGTGGAAAGAATATTGCCCTCTTCAAATGTACATATATTAATCCTAGAGAAGACACCAATTGGCCCTGCCTAGGTCTTATGCCCAACCATAGTTTAATTGCAGTGGCCAGGATAATACAGCAGTATCATTGGGCATCTTGGATCAGGAGCTCTAATTAAAATTCTTGAAATCCACTCCAGGCCTGAATCAGAATATCCTGGGAAGAATTGCAAGAGTTAGTATTTTTTTTTTATAAGCTGCTAGAGTGATTCTTATTGAGGGGGGTTCTCAGATTGTGTTTTGAGAAACGCGGTAAGCTCCCAAACTGGCTGGGATGGGATGCTGCCTGAGAAGACCTCAGGTATACACCTTGTCATCATTGGTGAAGTTGGAAAATGTTCAGGCTTTGGAGTAGACTTCAATGGACTTGGGGTCAAATCGATTCTGAATCACTCTCTTAAATGTATGAGCAGGCAATCCCCTAACTCCCTAACATTTAGTTCCCTCATCCCAGCACACAGGGAAGTCTCACCTAGAACGGTTGTGCAGGATTAAATAAAACAACATTTGTGAGCTCCTACTACGCACTAGCATTCACCATTTCTCAGGCCCCTCACCCTCATGACTGATGTCCAGGCTTTCCAATGCTCAGTGTATGGGTCCTGCCTCCTGTATCATCTGACAGTTCTCAGTGGTCATCCTTCCTTCTTTGCAGGTCCCTAGTGCTGCATTTCTGGGATGCTAAACCCTGCCCGCCCACCTAGACCCTCACTGCATCTCTGTCCCACTTTTACCTGCCTGATCTCTTGCTGCCCTAACTTCCACACCCAGCCTGCTCAGGGAACCTCTTTAATATCCCCTTTTTATACTTTTGAACCCACACTACAGGCCTGGAATATATTTTCATGTGCAACTTAGTACAAGCAGCATTGTCTCAAGATAAATGCTCATCTGGGCCTTTAAGGAATGTCAGATTGCAGGAAAAATGCAATTATTACTCTTTTTCAGGAGAAAACATTTCATAGAAAGGACTTGAGAATAGACTCATTAGACTCTGCCTTGAAGAGCCACACTTGATAAAAACAGACCAAAAAAACCCAAAAACTAAAACAAACCCTAACCTACCAACGCCATGTTACATTGTCCATATATTTGGTCCTTCATCATTTTTTAATTTTCTTTAGTTCCAACTGCTATCTTGGGAGAAAGAGAAAAGCAGAGAGAATGCAGGAAACTGACCTGTGATTTAACCAGAAAATGACTCCTGATGGGGTTGACACAGCAGCCATTAGAAATGGGACAACAAATTAAATGGCGTCCGCACTCTGTGACCTCAAGCCAGCAGAGTGTTACACCACGTGACCCGGGGCAGGCTATGAGAATGCTGCCTGGTATGTGCTGCGAGGATGCTGGGAAAGCACAGCTTTTGCAGCTTCTAACTTTTTTGGATATTAAGTGCACTCGGCTGCCTTATGCCTAGTCTGCCCTTCTGTGCAGTTGCTGGATTTGTGCCAGAAAAGAAGTTAGTGGAGCTCTTGCTCAAGTCATCCAAGGACCTTTATTCTATACTTTGTTCCTTACAGCTCCTTACAGCTGACTGGCATTCTCATTTTAAAGAACTGAGAGTGACAAGATACTATTTTGGTCTTGTCTTATTCTATACGACCCCGTTTTTTTCTTTCCTGTATTTTCTTTGTTGAAACAGTTCTTTGTCTGGCCCTCCTTGTCTCCAGAGAGAAAGGGGCAGGATAAACTTGGAAATCCTGGCTTTTGCTTTCCAAATCCCAAACCCTGAAGGGAGGAGAAAATTTGTGAGCCCAAGGAAAGTGACCTTAATAAGCATGGCAGGTAAAGGATTCCCCGAGATCAGAAATATTCCCCAAGGCCCAGGGCTATATATATAGAGGAAGAGACAATGCCTCGTGCCCTGCACCCTGGTAGTGCTCCAGAAAGGCAGGGAGACCTCTGAATACCTTGGGTCCTAAGAGCAAAAGGGATGAAAGCCTGGCTTCCTGCAGCCAAACCATGGAGATCAAGGTTTTACAGGTTCTCAACCAGGGTCATAAACCCCATCTGGCCACGTTCCAGGTGGCTTAACATGAACGTGAGGTTTGGAGTGGTGTAACTAGGAAACTAATGGGGTTGGTGCAAAACTCAAAGGCGATCTAACCCCACATTTAAAACTACTGTAAGGGCAGAAAAAACAGACCTATTGTACTTGACAAATTTTGGCCCATGGTCGAGGGGCCACACTGAGTGGGACAACGACTGTCTTAGTAGTAGTACTGAGTGTGGATAGATAACTAAGGCTCAGGGCCCCCAATGCCTTGGTGCTTCATAAGTCCCCAAACATTGCCATTTACTCTGAGTGGAGCGGGAGGAGGGATTAGCTACTCACAGAAGTATCAGAAACAGGCTTCAAAGAGAGATTAAACAGAGTTATAGAAATTTCCTCAAGTTTCTTACACATCTGATTTATGGGCTGATACTCCTGTCATCAGAGAGGTGTCTGGGATAGTTCGGGCTTCTCCAGCTTCTCTCTTTACTGGCTCCTCCTAGTCATTGTTTCAACTTGCTCACAGAGCTCCTTTATTAAAAAACAGAGAGTAAAAAATGAAATCATTGCTCAATCTTAGGTTTCCCTGCAGCCGCCTTGCTATCTCTTCCTCTGGCTTCAAGCATTTTGACGATGTTGTGTCTACTTGTCTCTCTTCCTCCTCACCTCTCTGTCATTCCTCCGCCCACCAGGACCTGGTGTACGCCCCTTGCCTTTCCACGGAAGCTGCTCCCTCTTGACAAATCCGATGGCAAGTTTTGAGTCCTCACCTCCACCCAGTGATATCTTTGACACTACTGCCCCTCCCCTGTCCGGGGTCTCCTCTGAAATCTTCTCTGAATGCTTCTCTCTGCCCAGCCTGTATACACCTGTGTTCAAGGTTTTGCCTGGAGCCTCTTTTCTCTTCATTATCTCTATGCTGAAATATCTAATCTTGTGCCCTCAATTACCATCTTTAATTTTTTTTTAATTTGAGTATAGTTGACACATGATGCTACATTAGTTTCAGGTGTACAACTTAGTGATTCAGCGTCTCTATACATTATGCTGTGCTCCCCAAAGTGTAGCTCCCATCTGCCACTGTTAAACACTATTACAGGATCATTGACTGTATTCCCTATGCTGTACCTTTCATTCCTGTGACTTATTTATGCCATAACAGGAAGCCTGTATCTTTCCGCCGCACCCATTCTGCCCCTCCCCCCACACCTTTCCCCTCTGGCAACCAGCAGTGTGTTCCCTGTATTTATAGGTCCGATTCTGCTTTTTGTTGTTTATTTGTTTTATTTTTTAAATTCCACATATAACCGGGCCACTTTCTAACACCATACACAAAAATAAACTCAAAATGGATTAAAGACCTAAATGTGAGACCTGAAACCATAATACTCCTGGAAGAATCCAGGCAATAATTTCTTTGACATCAGCCACAGCAACATTTTCCTAGATATGTCTTCTACAGCAAGAGAAACAAAAGCAAAAATAATCTTTTAGGACTATATCAAAATAAAAAGCTTTTGCACAGCAAAGGAAACTATCAACAAAACAAAAAGGCAATCTACTGAATGAAAGAAGATATTTTGAAATGACATATCCAATAAGGGGTTAATATGCAAAATATGTAATGAGCTTATTACAGCTCAACACCAAAAAAACACAAGTAATTTCATTTAAAAAATGAGCAGAGGACCTGAAAATAGACATTTTTTCCAAAGAAGACATATAGATGACCAACAGGCACATAAAACGATACTCGACATCACTCATCCTCAAGGAAGTGTAAATCAAAACCGCGATGAGATATCACCTTATACCTGTCAGAATGGCTAAAGTCAAAATGACAAGAAATGACAAGTGTTAGCTAGGATGTAGAGAAACAGCATCCTTCATGCACTGTTGGTAGGACTGTAAACTGGTACAGCCACCGTGGAAAACAGCATGGAAGGTCCTCAAGAAATTAAAAATAGAAATACCATATGATTCAATAATTCTACTACTGGGTATTTACCCAAAGAAAATGAAAACATTAATTCAGAAAGATAACATGGGCCCTTATGTTTATTGCAGCATTATTTACAAGAGCCAAGCTGTGGAAGCAACCTGTGTCCACCAATAGATGAATGGATAAAGATGTGATGTGTCTATATACATATACAATGGAATATTATGCAGTCATAAAAAGGATAAGATCTTGCCATTTGTGACAACAGGATGGACCCAGAGGGTATAATGCTAAGTGAAATAAATCAGACAGAGAAAGACAAATACCGTATGATTTCCCTTCAACTGCCATCTTTAAAAAATCTAATAGTGTAGTTGGATCATGTCTTACCTTTCTAGTTCTTCAACTCACCCATCCAGTCTCCAAGTCTTTTCAAGTCTTCACATCAGCATATTTTGAATCATTTCCATTGCCCAAAACTAGCCTCAGACTCTTGCTATCTCTTACTAAGATTTTGGGGATATATTTCTGGCTGGGCTTACTGCCTCTCATCTTGGTTCCTTCTGATCAATATCACAGCCAGAGTCTTCTAAAATAGAGGCCATGAATCACAGACCTGTACCCCTAAAACAAATAATACATTATATGTTAATTTAAAAAATAAATTAATTAAATTGAAAAAGTTTATGTGGGTGATAGAACCTAAAGCAATAAAGTTGACGGTGGTATAAATAAATAAATAAATAAATAAATAAATAAATAAATAAAATGAAATAGAGGCCAACAAACTTTCTATAAAGGTCTAAATAGTTAACTATTTTATTTTTATTTTTTATTATTACTATTTTTTTTAGAGAGAGAAAGAAAGAGGATAAGTGGGGGCAGGAGGGGCAGAAGGAGAGAGAGATTCATAAGCAGGCCCCACAGCAGCACAGAGCCCCACCTGGGACTTGATCTCGTGACCCTGAAATTGTGACCTGGGCCAAAATCAAGAGTCTGACACTTAACCGAATGAGTCCCTAGACAGTAATTATTTTAGGCTTCTCAAGCCCTACGGTCTCTGTTGCAAATATTCAAATCTACCGTTGTAGCATGAAATCAGCCATAGACAATATGTAAATAAATGAGCATGGATATGAGTCAATAAAACTAGTTACAAAACAGGCAGTGGACCAGATTTGATCTATGAGCCGTAAGTTGCTGATCTCTGTTTTGAAACATAAACTTAAACACGTTCTTCCCATTGCCTTTAGGATAAATTACAAAATCTTGTAAACAGCTTACCAGCCCAACCAGATCTGTTACCATCCACCTCCATTATGAACTCAGCTCCAGCCATATCGAAAGACTTACATTACTGCTTTATGTTTTGCTCCACAGCTGACTAAGTAGGGCTATTTGGGGTTGATATTCTAAACAACACAAGTTTAAGAGCCAGGAGGCGATGTCGGTCTGAGTTACAGCTCTATCTTTACTACAACTGTGATCTTACGCAAGCCTCAACGTCTTCATTTATGAAAATAAATGGAGATAATTATATTACTTGGGAATAATAATTTTATCTATCTCTTACACAGTTCAATTGCTTAAAAATAAATAGTATAGTGAAGATGAAAAACATTCATAAACTGTAAAGTGTTCTGTAAATGTCCGTGTTGCCTACATAGGCTTGGCCAGGCCCCTTTTCCTTTCCCTTCAGACTATCCTGGCTGGCATTCTCTCTGCTCTTACTGTCAACATCAATCTGATTTAAAAAAAAAAAAAAAAAGATTTATTTATTTGAGACAGAGAGAGAGAGAGAGAGAGAGAGAACGAGCAGTGGGGAGGGGTAGAGGGAGAGAGAAGCAGACTCCCTGCTGGGGAGGAAGCCTGATGCAGGGCTTGATCCTGGGACCCTCAAGACCCAGAGATCATGACCTGAGCCAAAGGCAGACGCTTAACCCACTGAGCCACCCAGGTGCCCCTACATCAATCTGCTTTTTGGCAGTGCAGGTCAGCCGTAGCTCAGTGGAGGCCTGGAAGATTCCGCTGACTGTGCCCTCCCCAGATCAATGCACTTCGCCAAAGCAGCCCACTCCCACTTCCCTGCCCGGCCCCAAATCTGGTAATGGAAGCTCTGGCCCGGACCCCAGCCCCATTTCTGGAACAATTTCTTATTCCCCTGAGGGCTAATTAGAAATGTGTGTGTGTGTGTCTGTGTGTGTGTTGGGAGAGGTGGTGATAGACCAGGGAAGAATTAGCCTGCTAACTCTATCTGGCCCTCCCTTGTTCCCTTACTGTCCCAGGGAGGGAACGGTGCATTTCCAAATGGAAGAACTATGGACTGAGTGGATGTTGTAAGGACAGCAAGTCAAAGTCGTGCGTAGTTAGGGATCCCATATTCCCTTCGTGAGCCTGGGGATTTTCCCACCTATTTTAGCACCAAAATACAGTCCATACTTAAACATCAAATCGGACCTTTTATTTTTATATTTGCTTTTTTAAAAAAGCTGCTATAATATCTTCCAGCTTTGGTTGTCTTTTTATTCAAAGATTCTCTGACTCATTCAGGCTTCTTAACTAACCTATTGAAATTTTCTGACAGGCATCAAAAGCACAGGGAACTAACCTTCAGTATTTAGAGTTTTGGAGAAATAGCAGCCCTCCTATCTGGGCATTGGGATCAATTACACAGGAGAGCCCCAGAAAGAAAGGGCAAAGGAACAGAACATAGCTGTTTTATATTTGCTGCTTGAACTAGATTAAATTACCTTTTCAGGATAGAGAGCTAGAGGATGCAGTTGATTATATTTTATAGACTATAAATCACTTTTTCGGATTAAAAATTACTAAGAGCATCGTGACAGGCATCTATATAAGTAAATTCATTTACTGGGAGTGGCGCCTCTTACAAAGCATCTTTTGTGTATGTATATGTAAGAATTGCATCATGTAGCATTTTTCACAAAGGAGGATGTTCTGCCAGAGTTTTTATAATTGATTTTCATTTCTAATGTGATTAGAAATCCTTTTCATTGTCTTAGTCATTCTTTTTTCCTGTTTTAAGAAATTCTATATTTCCTTATGTGAATTAATGAACTATATACAAATGTTTCTAGATATTCGCATGGTGGCAACTATTGCATATATCCCAAATATTATGTTAAATATTAAACAGCAAAACAGAGGACTACCCAATCTTGTTAGATTTCCTGAGCACCTTGGGAAAAAGTGATGGTTTCTTTAGGTTTCTGAATGGATAGAGAGGTGTCATCATTAGGCAGATAGAACAATTATGAACATATACACACCTGGCAACAGAGCCCTAAAATCTATGAAGCAAAAATAGACAGAATTCAAGGGAGAAATAGGCAGATCTGCAACGATAGTTGACGACTTCCATAATCTACTTTCTATAATAAACAGAACGACTAAACAGAAGATCAATGAGGAAACTGAGGTCTTGAACAGCACTATATATAAAGTAGAACTGACAGACATATATACAACACTCCCCCCAAACCAGCAGAATACACATTTTTCTCAAGTGCACATGGAATGTCCTCCAGAATAGACCATATGTTAGAATACAAATGTTCGTATTCATCCAAATGTTTGAAATCATCCAAAGTGTCTTCTCTGACCACAATGGAATTAAACTAGAAATCAGTAACAGAAGGAAAACTGGAAAATTCACAAGTTTGAAGACATTAGTCAACACACTCTTACACAACACAATTCAACCCATAACAAGAATTCTTTTCTTTCCTTCTCAATTCCAGTTAGAAAGCAACCTGGAGACTGACTCTAACAGCCCAACCAGAGATTAGGTGCTTCCCTGGGCGAGTCAACTGGGGCCAAGGTTCTAGGTTGGGGTAAGAGGATGGCCAAGCTTGCTGTAGGTGCACAATGGGGTCTGTGTGATTTCCCAGGAGCAGAAGAGGACCTACACAGACAATATTATAAGTCCACCACACTGTTAGTGGTTTGTATAAAGTCAAAAGAATTCTAAAGGAATTAATATTTAAGATACACATGGAAAAAGAAGGCTGTTGAGATAAAGGTCATCTATTCCTCTGTTGGGTGAGGGGAAGCTCTGAGCTCCTTTGCCCAAGTAACGTCTGTCTCTGCATCCGCAAGTAGCAATGGCCAGTGAATCTGAATAGACAGGTATCTCTGGCTTTCTAAGCCAAAGAGAATCTAAGTGTATCTAAATGTGTCATTGGAACAACTTCACTGAGAGCTGAAGTACAGAGGAATCTGGTGGAAGAACCTAGGAACGGTAGAAGGAAAGAGGTGTGACTTAGAAAAATGCCAGAGATGGGGCCGTTGCCCACCAAGGAATACGTTCACATTTCTAGAAACACATAGGAAGGGTAGGCTGGGTCCAATAGCAAGACCCGATGATTTTATGAATATATTTCCTTATTCTTATTGTTTCATATGGATTTAATTCCTTTCCTTCTTGAGGTCTAGAGGCAGAATGCAAAGGACCTCTGCATTCCGGGAGCACAGGTTTATGTTGTTACTGTCATTTAAATCGGGTCCCTTTCTCGCTTCAGGTCATCTCCCTGGGTGGTGTTTGCAGTGATTCCCATTTAAGGGTGCTCATTCAGTTAGCGGGCTGCAGCAGAGTGCCGGCTCAGGGCACTGACAGCGGATGACCGGATGACGGCTGGTTTTCAAGGCAGAGCTTGCTTTTGTGCCAAAACTGTTGAGCTGATGTCTGTTGCTGATAATTAACAGACTCTTCATCCCTATTCAGGGAGAATTTCCTTTTCTTTCTTGCCCCTGGCGGTGACCAGTCATACTTTCTAGACAGCTTCGTTAAATCCCCAGGCGGAACGAATAAAAATAGCTCTCAGGAAATCAATGGCAAGAGGAAATTCTTTGGAAGGAGTTTAAATTAGGAAGTATATTGACTTTAAATAATGTTTGTCTCATTTTGAAAACTTAGCAAGACGTCTCCAGATATTTTAAATTCATTTGGTACATAAACTATGTGACCTAACTAAAAGAAACCCTCCTAAGTACTCTAAAAATATTTTAAAAATTAAACTTATAATATTGAAGAAACTTGGATTTTCTTCAAGGTACTGAAACTGTACATAAAATTAATAAGATTTCCTTTTGAAATCACAAGTCCAAGATAAGTACTCAATTATACATTTTAAATTGGAATTACAAGGCTGATCTACTCTAATTGGCCAAATTCTTATAATGAGTATGAAAATATTAAGAATACACAGGTTTATTAACACAAATATTAATCCTGCGGTGTTGACTACTTATGCATTTCTATATTTAATTCTAAATCTTTATAGAATTGAAAAATGCTTCACTATCAAGGAAATAATTATACCATTGCAGTCAATTTTGAAGGATGTTTTCTCTGCCAGCTGAAATTCCTAAGACGTGAAAGATTTCAGCAGGAACACTGATTGGATTCTTATTGATAACATTGCTGGGACATGTTTTGACCTATGATATTATGACCTCCAAACAGTGTGGTCTGACAGCTCTCGTGCTCCATGTTCTTATACTTAGGCTGTACATGACTCAACTCTTGGATCTGCTCGCAGATTGCTCTTCAGCAGCTGCATAAATAATTCTCTTATTTCTTTTTGTTCTCTCAGGAGGTGCTGGCAGAGCGATCTTGTTCTAGCTACATATTTCTACATAATAAACTATTCTAAAACTTAGTGACTTAAACAAAACCCATCTTACTCCATCTCACGATTTTGTGGGCCAGGAATTTGGGCAGGAATCAGCTGGTTCATTCTTCTGTGCCACCAAGTGACCTTCGTTAATACCACATGGAACAGAAGCATCGCCCAGCTGCACCCCATAGCATTCCTGACCTAGAAAGCTGTGAAATATAATAAAATGGTCCGAAGGTTCAAGGTGGTTTCAATCACAGGTCTCACACTTTGGGAGAATGGCTGGAATGCTGGGCTTAGTGGGGACTGTCCATTGGAGTGTCTATATGTGGCTTCTCCAGCAATGTGACTTTAAGGTAGTCAGACTTCTTACATGCCCTCTAAGGACACTCAGCACAAGCGTTCCTGTAACCAAGGTGGAAACTGTGTGACATTTTGTGATCTAACCTTGGAAGTCACATAGCATCCCCTGTCACTAGACTTGATTGGTTGAAAAGTCACAAGTGCCATCCATATTCCAGAGGAGGGGACATAGTCCCTCCTTTCTATGGCAAAAGTGGCAACAAATATGTGACCACCTTTTAAAACTGACACAAAGCTCTTAAAATATTTAAAGATCTTTTCCATTTATATCTAAAGGTCTTTGAATTTGATGTGCATTCTCAATGCTTCCTGTATTTAATGAACACTTAGCTTATTAAAACAACATCTGATTAAATTCTGATATATTGCATGGGAGCATCTGACAATCTAGGCATGACTTTGAAAGGGTCATTCTATTTGGTAAAAGGACCTTGAAAGATCATTCTACTTGATGAAATCATTTATAAGAAAATCTGTGTACTGTATTCACTGATGAGCCACAGTTAGCTATCTCTTGAAATGAACTCAGAGTATGTAATGTCCTGGTTCTACAGTAATGATTTCTTGAAATTTCTTAAGTGATAAATGTGCATAAAAATATTTTATGTTCTTATATTCTCAATTCAACATATACAAAGTATATGAGTATCTTTTTAAGTGATGTGCATATTCAAGGAAGGTTTGGGTCTTATCAGGGTTGATAGTTAGGAACTCATTCAAGATAAATGGAACAAGATGAACAATTGAGGAAAGAAATCAGTCAACACGATTGAGGATGAGCATGCTAGGAAAAGAAGCAAGCAGGTCTGCAACCTGCTTCAGTCTAGCTCAGGGGCCAAGTTCCTTTTGTGTCTTATTCTGTTAACTCCTATAAGAGATCTCAATCTTGATTCTACTTTTTGAGCAATTATGTCCACCGCCCCTCATTGAAACAAGAATTGGTAGATGCCGAGTAAGTTTTTGTTGACTGAATAAATGAATGACCAATTTTCAAAGAATTTGAATCTAATAGATCAGTTCCTCACATTAAAATTATACTGCTCATGATTTAATTTTTCAAGAACCAGAGGAATTTTACGTCCTCTAGTAGTGCCTTGAGGTCATCGTTATAAATAAGCAATTATCATTGTTTTCCCTAGGCAACTTATTTTGCTTTTCTGAGTATTTTGATTCCAGATAAAAAGGCATATAACTAGAATTCTCTCCTACTGGGTTTTCTGTCTAAATAAGATGGTAGAAAGTTAGGACTCCAAGAATTCAGAGTGAGCTCACTGACATGCAAACCATTACGAGCTCTTCTCAGTGGCTACTGTAGTTAAATAGAAATAAAATATCCACAGGAATAAAGTCTTGCTCAATTCCAGTGCAGTGCACTGAAGAGAGCGCAGTAATTGATGTGTGGCATGGCGAGATAGTATCACAAAATCACCCTCCCCTGAATTCAGCTGGTTTTGATCTCACTCAGCTGTGTCCTATGATGTGGGACTGGAGAGAGATTTGCTTGATCTACTGGGGATTTATATAAAGTTGTGAGACTGCCCTACCTTTCACATTTCATCGGTTGCCTCTATCTCTGTATTAATCTCCTTTTCCCCCTCTAGAGACAGAGTTCTCTTTGGTTTGTCTTACAGGTCTTGTGCAGCTCTCAAAAATAACCTATTTCAGTTAAGGAGACCCAAGCAGAAAAGCTATTCCAGTGATTTAGGGTGATGATTTCAATTCTCAGATGCCCTCTAAATATAGTCTGCTTGCTTGAAAAAAGGTGTTTACAACGGGATTCGCTGTGGTAGGTTTCTTGCTTTCAAGAGTCTGGAAGGACCACTGAACAGAGGGGAGGAATAAATGTGAAATGAGTTTCATAGGTGTACCTTGGCAGGAAGAGCTGTGTCTCGGTGGGAAAAAATTCAGAGGGAGCCGCATGGGCAGATGGATAGGTTTTCTCCTTATGTTGTTGCAGATAAGTGACTGGGGTGTCAATGTTCACTACCATTTTAAAACAAAAAGGGTTCCTGGTAGGAGGGCCTCTAGCTATTTTTGATTTATTACCTAATTTTCAGACACTAGAAATTACCACTGAGAAGAAATGAAAATGGGCAGAGAATCGCAGAAGCTCTACAATGGTGATGCATTCATATGAATAAATAACATCATTTTTAACAGTAAGACAAACTAGGTGTGGCCATTTGAGAAAAATCAAGGTCTCTGCTGTCCTCTATTTCCTAGAATTTCATCATTGTACATTGTACAAACACTTGATCCTGAGCATTTTTCCAAACTGGTCCATGAGATTTTGGTAAGCAGTCTTTGGGGGGAATAAAACCCTTTTTTCTTCCTGAAACATTACATTTGAGAAAGGAGTATTGCTGATCTGGTGTGCCTAAAACTGTAATATATATTACATATTTTCACGTACAAAAATTCTTATTCTGGAGAGCCTGCGTGGCTCATTCAGTTCAGCATCCAGCTCTTGATCTCAGTTCAGGTCTTGATCTCAGGAAAAAAAATTCTAATCCTGGTCTTGCCTCCTTTTCCATGGAATGTGAATTCGTCTGATTCAGCTAATTTTCTATATGGCTTTTACTCAGGTGATGCAGTAATAAACTCTTTAATTTAAATTTATTTTATGATGCTGCATTTGTTAATATTGCTATCAGGGATCACAGTCTTATTTCTGATTTTAGTGGAAATGCATTTAGTATATTTTTATTTAAATTGATGTTTCCTTTGCTTTTGGACAGATTACAGAACTGTTTCTAGTACTTCCCTTCATCCCAGATACCTGTCCACACTCTGTCATGGTGGTAGAGTGCACTTCCCTACCCCGTTGACATTGACTTGACTACGTGACCTGCTTTGCCATTGGAATCTTAACGTACATGACTCAAGCAAAGTCTTCAGAAGTGTTCCTTTGATCTGCCCCAGGTTGCTGGTACCCCTTGTAAAGGTCTGAGAATGAAGACACTTGTCACAAAAATAAAGTGGACCCTAAAACCTGGAGCTGGGCGTGGCACCACAGAGCCCAGCCTAGATCAGCCAAGCCACTGCGATGTGCAGAACCCTGACGATGAAAATAACTGTTCATTGTGGAAAGCCACTGAAATTCTGAGTCTGTCTATAATATAACAGATATTGACTAATATAGACAGTGGTACTAGAAGTGGGTTGCTGCCTTTACAAAAACTTAGTGTATGTGGTATTGCCTATGTGGTTACCATGAGCACACTGTTGTAAAAAGGAAACGACCTCAGGGGGAAAAAATAACTGGCTAATTTATAAGCATAATTGAAAGGAAACTGAGTCCAAACAGTGCAGGCTGGATAATGGAACTGTTTCTCACTGAATCATAGCTATGGCCAAAGATGGGACCTATCGCATTCATTTTTAAGAACTGAAAAGATTAGAGTAGTGCTAGGAGATCTTTATAGAAAGGTGAGTTTTGCTCTCTTTAATGTAATTTATTCTTCCTTTTCTAGATTCCAAGGATGGAAGTCTACATGATTAGTATTACCCCCCTAATTTACATATATTTGTTACTGTAAATTTCCCTTTAAGCGCTGTTGTAGAAGAATCTCAGAAACTTTTTTATGCTATATTTTCATTATTATTCAGTCAAAAACATTTTCTAGATTTCATTATTATTTTGTTTTTGACCCTTAAATTTAAAAATGCATCACTTACCAACCAAATAAGGAATGTGCGGAGATCTTCTTGTTTTTGTTTTTTTCCCTTACTCATGTAGAGGTTTACTGTGGTCAGAAAACATACTTTTAAAATTTTAATTTCTCTTGATGACCCTATCCATGGTCTGCATTGGTATATGCACGTCGTGAACTTGAAAATAACATATTTCGTAGCTATTTATTGTAGTTTTCTATAACATCAGTTAACTTGTTTAATATTGTTCAAAACTGCTGTATGCTAGCTGGTTTTCGCCTACCTGTCCTATCAGTTGCTGAAAGATGTATGCTAAAAACTTTGATGACTCGATCTGTCCATTTCTTTATTTCTTTTTTTTTTTTTTGCATCATTTTTTTTTGAAGCAGCATTATTAGATGCATACGTAATTAGGATTGTTTTGTGCTACTAATAAATTGACCCATTTATAATTATGAAATATCTCGCTTTATCTCTGGTAATAGCCTTTATCTTTAAGTCTATCTTATCTGATATTAATATAACTATGCCAGCTTCCTCATGATTAGTATCTGGGTGATATAACTTTTTCAACCTTTGTCTTTTATCCTACCCATGTCCTTATATGTAATGTGTGACTCTGTCCAAATATTGGCTTCTAAATCTTTTCCTCACTAAGCACATATCCTTAGAGAATGATTGAGTTGATGACTGGACAGAGAAGCCCAAAAAATTAGCCTGGAATGTTTTGTCTTGCCAGAAATTAAGGAAGCAGTCAAAATAAAATTGGAACACGTCAAAAATATTTGCATATTCGTATGCAGGTAAACTTGCATTTTCACGTTTATTCTTTTCAGTATTGTTTGTAGTCGTAAATGATTGGATACAATTTGTATGTCTATGTATAGGGGACTAGTTAAATAAATGATGGGATGTCTATACAATGGAATATTATGGAAATATAAAAAATGGGAGAGCTCTTTATACAAAGACTTTAAGTGATATACCAGATATGGTGTTTAACTGGAAAAAAAAAAAAATTAGCCACAGAGCAGTGTGTAAAATGTGCTAACATTTATATTAAAGAAGAAAATAATATGTTTTGGTATTTATATGAATTTATGTTACATAAATATATGGTTTTGCAATATATGTATTTGCTCAACTGTTTGTAAACTATCTCTAGGAGGCTACATGAGTAGATGATGACATGTTTTGGTCTTCGGGGAAGAAAACTACGTGTTGGAACAGGAGTCAGAGGAGATTCGTACTTTTTGAATGTAAACACAAAAATATTTTGAAAAATATATAAGTACAAATTTAAAAAAGCCAAATAGCCAAGCAAATATATATTTTTATGTTCACACATATAGATGTTAAAACAATTTCTATTAGTAATTTTTAAAAATTGTTTTAAAGAATTTATTTGAAGGACAAAGGAACCCTTGTTCACTACTGGTGGGAATGCAAACTGGTGCAACCACTGTGGAAAACAGTGTGGAGTTTCCTGAAAAAAAATTTAAAATTAGAATTACCATATGATCCAGTTCCGATTCCACTATTAGGTATTTACCCAAAGAAAATGAAAACAATAATTTGAAAAAACATATGCATCCCTGTGTTTGCTGTGGCATTATTTACAATAGCCAAGGTATGGAAGCAACTCAAGAATCCATCCATAGGTGAAGAATAAAGAAGATGTGGTATGTATATACCACATACATGCATGCACACCTAGATACAATGGAATATTACTAAGCCATGAACAAGCATGAAATCTTGCTGTTTCCAACAACATGGATAGACCTAGAGGATATACTGCTAAGTGAAATAAGTCAGCCAGAGAAAGACAAATACTATATGATTTCACTCATATGTGGAATTTAAGAAATAAGAAAAAGAAAACAAAAAACACTCCTAAATACAGAGAACAGGGGCGCCTGGGTAGCGCAGTCGTTAAAGCGTCTGCCTTCGGCTCAGGGCGTGATCCTGGCGTACCGGGATCGAGTCCCACATCAGGCTCCTCCGCTATGAGCCTGCTTCTTCCTCTCCCACTCCCTCTGCTGTGTTCCCTCTCTCGCTGGCTGTCTCTGTCACATAAATAAATAAAATCTTTAAAAAAAAAAAAAAAAATAAATAAATAAATAAATAAATAAATACAGAGAACAAACTGGTGGTTGCCAGAGGAGAGGTAGTGGGAGGTAGGTAGGATGGGTAAAATAAAGGGGATTAAGAGTATAAGAGTACACTTATATTGATTGAAACAAAAAGAATGTTTGCGGGGGTGCCTGGGTGACTGGGTCGATTAAGCATCTGACTCTTGATTTTGTCTCAAGTCATGCAAAGTTTTCTAGGTGTGTTTCTTGGTTAAATGGAGGTGCACGTCCAAATTTATTGACACAAAAAGATGTCCACATCACATAGCATACAAGTATATGTATACCATACCATAAATGTATATGCATAAATGTGTATACACATACACACTTTGAGAAAAGAGAGATACATGCACATACACACTCCTAGGGAAACGCTTGGAAGCATCACAGGTATCAAATAATATCTGTAGTAACTCTCTAGGTGGTAGAATTTGTATGCTTTTTGCTTTCTTCTTTGTAGTTTTCTGTAGTTGAATTCACTTTTCAATGAATATGTATCTTTTTCTCGCAAAGAATAATTTTTTTTGTAAAAGAACACAAAATACTCATAAACCAGAAAAATTTATGCCATAATGGATGATAGCGTACAAAATAGTATCTCTTTTTCTATATTGTCACTTGAAATGAGAATAAAAACAGCCCATTTTAAAGTAAATGTCACTAGTTTCCTTCATTAATAGCATGCCAACCTATCAAGAGCAGTATTTTTTCTAAGATTCTGGACATTTCCAAGTGTCACAGCCCCATGTGTTTGCTGCCAGTGCTTTCTTTCCTAGATGCAATGTTGTTTTCTCTTGCAAAAAAAGATTTACACAGAAAAACCTATAAAAGAGGCACTAACTCACCAAAAATTGTAAACTCTTTTATCAACTAGGATTTGCAGGCTGAACACAACCGGCCTTACCGGAGCCCACTATGCAAAAGAGATTGTTGCCCTTACATTCATCCCCTCATCCAGAAGCATTCCGAGGTTCTCTCCTCTTTACCTTGTCCTTTGGCACTGATCAATTTCCCTAAAGTTCCTCAAAGTTGCTAGCACAGCTGCTCCCTACACTAACTTGTTACATGACCTTTTAACTCAATAACTCCTAATTTATATTTACATTATTGAAAGAAGCACAGAATTTCCAATGCCAATCACTAGTGTAAAACCGAAAACATACATGTATATTAACACACAAAATGAGGGAACATACCTCGATATCATAAAAAGCATAGACGAAAAGCCCTCGGCAGATATCATTCTTTTTCTTTTTTCTTTTCCCTTCGTCTTTCTCCTTTTTATTTATTTTTATTATGTTCAATTAGCCAACATATAGCACATCATTAGTTTTTGATGTAGTGTTCAGCGATTCATTAGTTGCGTATAACACCCAGCGCTCATCACCACACATGCTTTCCTTTGTACCCATCACCTGGGTACCCCATCCCCCCTTTTTATTGACACAAAAAGATGTCCACATCACATAGCATACAAGTATATGTATACCATACCATAAATGTATATGCATAAATGTGTATACACATACACACTTTGAGAAAAGAGAGATACATGCACATACACACTCCTAGGGAAACGCTTGGAAGCATCACAAGTATCAAATAATATCTGTAGTAACTCTCCCCACCCCCCCTTCTGTAACCCTCAGTTTGGTTTCTTTTTTAATTTAAATTCAATTAATTAATATATAATGTATTATTGGTTTCAGAGGTAGACGTCAGTGATTCATCAGTCTTGTATGATACCCAGTGCTCATTACATCACATGCCCTCCTTAATGTCCATCACCCAGTTATCCCATCCCCCCCACCTCCCTCCACTCCAGCAACCCTCAGTTTGTTTCCTATGATTAAGAGTCTCTTATGGTTTATCTCCCTCTTTGGTTTCATCTTGTTTTATTTTTTCCTCTCTTCCCCGATGATCCTGTATTTTGTTTCTTAAATTCCACATATCAGTGAGATCGTATGATAATTGTCTTTCTCTGACTGACTTGTTTCACTCAGCATAATACCCTCTAGTTCCATCCACCTTGTTGCAAATGGCAAGCTTTCAGGATTTTTTTGTTTTGTTTTTGATGCCTGAGTAATACCACATCTTCTTGATCCATTCATCTGTCCATGGACATCTGGGCTCTTTCCCTTGTTTGGCTATTGTGGACATTGCTGCTATAAACATGGGGGTGCAGGGGCCCCTTGGATCACTACCCTTGTATCTTTGGTGTAAATACCCAGTAGTGCAATTGCTGGGTCATAGGGCAACTCTATTTTCAACTTTTTGAGGAACCTCTGTACTGTTTTCCAGTGGCTGCACCAGTTTGCATTCCCACCAATAGCATAAGAGGGTTTCCCTTTCTCCACATCCTCGCCAACGTCTGTTGTTTCCTGACTTGTTAATTTTAGCCATTCTGACTGGGGTGAGGTGGTATCTTATTGTGGTTTTGATTTGTATTTCCCCGATGCCGAGTGATGTGGAGCATTTTTTCACGTGTCTGTTGGCCATTTGTATATGTTGTTTGGAGAAATGTCAGAGAGGAAAAGATTTTTAAAAAATAACTCATCTGTGGGGCACCTGGGTGGCTCAGTGGTTAAGCGTCTGCTTTCGGCTCAGAGCGTGATCCCAGGGTCCTGGGATTGAGCCCCACATCAGGCTCCTCCAATGGGAGCCTGCTTCTTCCTCTCCCACTCCCCCTGCCTGTGTTCCCTCTCTCGCTGGCTGTCCCTATCTCTGTCAAATAAATAAATAAAATCTTTTTTAAAAATAAAATAAAATAACTCCTCTGAAATAATCTACTCAATTAGCACTATGGTAGGTTCTTCACGTTCATTATTTCCAACCTGCCAAGGACCCCATCCTGTGGCTGTGCCAAACCGCATTCACATAAAGTACACTAGCGTTTATGTGGGAATTCTTTATGGAAGTTTGCCAACTAGTCCGCCCCATCCACACCAAATCTAGACGAAGGGCAAATGGGACGTGTCAGCTGAGCCTGTCCTTTTCTCATTATATAAGCAAAGCTTTCTAGGTGCCCCACTCAACACACTGCCACTTACTGGTCAGAACTGGATTGTGAGGCCACCCCTGGCTGCAAGACGGCCATGGGAGAGGGTTGTAGCTGGGGTGAGCTGACCAGAGTGTGGGCCATGGAGAGAGAGCACGAGGGAGGAGGGGAACAGTGACAACGGCCTGAGCAGACACTGGGGAAGAGGACCTGTCACCATCACCTTACCCAGGTCAGAGTGAACATGGCTGGGCTGATACCTTCATTTTAGACTTCTTAGCCTCCAGAACTGCAAAACAGTAAATTTCTGTTGGCTTAAGCCACCTAATTTGTGGTACTTTGTTACGACGGCACTAGGAAACTATTACAACCCTCATATTTTTTATCTCCTAGTAGATACTGTAGAAGAAGTGCCAGGAAGGAAAGATTCAGGTTCCTGATAGAAAAGTAACTCTTGGGGCGCCTGGGTGGCACAGCGGTTAGGCGTCTGCCTTCGGCTCAGGGAGTGATCCCGGCATTGTGGGATTGATCCCCGCATCAGGCTCCTCCGCTATGAGCCTGCTTCTTCCTCTCCCACACCCTTGCTTGTGTTCCCTCTCTCGCTGGCTGTCTCTCTCTGTCAAATAAATAAATAAAATCTTTAAAAAAAGAAAAGAAAAGAAAAGTAACTCTTTACCCCTTTGTGTACTAAGTGTTGAACAACTGATTTTTATTCATTTTTTTGGCAACTAATTCTTTTTTTTTTTAAGATTTTATTTGTTTATTTGCGAGAGAGAGACAGAGATAGTGACAGAGAGCACAAGTGGGGAGAAGAGGAAGAAGCAGTTTTGCTGCTGAACAGGGAGCCTGACGTGGGGCTTGATCCAAGGACCCTGAGATCATGACCTGAGCCGAAACCAAGGGTGAGACACTTTACTGACTGTACCACCTAGGTCCCCCCTATAAAATATTCTTGATTTTCACCTCTTGGTCTGAAAACCCTGGCTTTTGACAGAAAAAGTTTGCTGACTCTTGATCTAGATAATTGAGAGTAACTTCGCAATGGGTCCTGCTTATTTGCCATTTTTATAACTGCTAATTTCACAGCTAAGCTTAGAGGAAATATCAGACTAACCAAATTAGTTCAGATGTCTGCAGATTCCTTATTTGAATGTATTTTTGAATAGGTGAATGTGTACCTTATTTCATTCAAAGCAAAATTTAAAAGGCTCCTTATCAGCCTTTCTCCACTTGCCAGCTTGATCTTTGGATCTTTTCATGCTAAAGCTGAGCGTTATCACTTAAAAACATTTTGCTTTATATTTAGGCTGATAACAAAAGAGACTAGCAGGCTTGAATTCGAGAGCTAGAATGCTGCTGATCTAAACTCCGCCCCCACCCCCAGCCTGTCTGGATTAGTTTTATTTTGTATACAGTACGCAGTACAAATGCAAGGTAGTTCCAGTGGATGTTTAAGTTCAGCCAAAACTTTAGTGGCTTAAAGCAATAAAATGTATTATTCTCACAACTTTATGAGTTGACCAAGTGGTTGTCCTGTGTTCTGAGTCTTCATATGAGGGACTGAGCTGCTAGAAGGACCAAAATGGTCTTAACTCACGGTGCTGGCAGTTGGTGCCGGTTGCCAGCAGGGGGCTCAGTTGGGACTGTTAACGGGGATCTGTGGTTCTCCGTGTGTCTCAGGTGGCTGCCTGAGCTTAATTTTAACTGAGTGGGAGCTGGGCTCTAGGAAAGAGCATTCCAAACCCAGTCTAAGAAGCTACCCACCACCCCTGCCTTCTGTTGATCAAAATATATCAGAGACATGTACCCTGGTTATGTAAGATGTTAACATGATGGGAAGCTGGGTGAAGGGTACACAGGTACCCACTATATAATGATTGCAAGTCTTCTATGAATTAACATTATTTTTAAAATTCAAAGTTTACAAAGAAATGGATCACAGGGTTAGGCCAGATGTAAGGGGAGGGGAAATGGACTCGAGGTTTTGATGGTGGAATGACAAGTTATATTGCAAGACAGCATGAAGGATGGGAGATACTGTTGCAGTACCCGAGTGGGCTTCTAAATTCTGTTCAGGACGTCTTAGCCATGGCATGACTTAGAGTGTGTGTGTGTGTGTGTGTGTGTGTGTGTGTCTTTCTGTCTGATTTCGAATGCTTTCTCACCTGAATTTGACAATCCTCTTCTACCATTCTTGAACCAGCTTAAGAGGTACTTCAGTGTTCATATTGCCATTTACTCCTTCTGGGATCACATTTTCTGAGTATGATCCAGAAAAAAATAGGTTGAGGGAAGGCTAACTAACAGGCCTTCCCTGACTTGACTACTGAGATATGCTGACCCCAAGTCTGAGAATCAGACATGTAAGTCCATCAAGCACCCATGAAATGAGCTAGAGAGTATTTTTTTCCCCAAAGACCTTGGTCTCTACATTGCAACTTCTCGAATCTAGATGAACCGCTTATCATCAGAGTTTACTTTGTGAGTTAATAACTCACAAAAGACTCTTAGATTTTAAAGACTACTTGTGATAATTCACAAGTCGTTTGTAAACACCTCAGAATTTATTTATGACTACATTTTGGGGTCCACTTTGGTCTTTCCTAAAGTTCCAAATTCTGCTTGCTTCTACTTTAAACTTCTTTCATACCCTGTCATTGGAATACAGGATTTTTAAGTAGATCTTTGATTTTTTTCTATTTTTTCAGTGATTAGTGTATTCAGGTTTCCTATTTATTCTTGAGTCAATTTTTAAAGTTTGTATTTCTAGAAAATCAGCAATTTCATTTTGATCTTTAATTTATTGGCAAAAAGCTACACATAATACTTTATTATAATCTTCCAAAGTATCCCTGTGTGTGGTTTTACTGCCTTTCTCACTGATAAATTTGTGCATTTTTTAAGCCTCTTTTTCTTTAATTAATCTTAGCTCTTCTTTTTCTTTTTTTATCACCTTTTGGGAGGGAAGAAACAGCTCTGATTTTATGTATTAATTCTACTTATCTGTTCACTTTCTAATTCATTAACTTTATTCATTTCTTTTGCTTTGTGAGTACTCTTGATTTACTGATAAGACCCAGGAGCTGAGACACCAGAGTGGTAAATTTTCAACATGGATATTGTAGCTGCCCTAATTGGGGGCAGGACACATGGTAGACAAGAAGGCTGTCAGATGCAGTAGGAGCTTTGGAAAGGTCACTAGATGAAGTTGGGAGAGGTGGAGACCACTTTTCATTTATTATGAGAGACATCCAAGGATAGTCTTTTTGAGTGATTTCCCTGCAGTGTAATGAATAATTTAAAGATATTTTGAGTAAGTGGAGCATAAAGGACAGAAAGGAATAAAATGAGCACGTTTAGTGGGGGTCAGGTGGCTGTACCTGGCTCTGACTGCCGTCAATTTGTTTTAAAGCAATTAAAAAGCTTCATGATTTCTAGGAAAAGAATTACTTCTAATGTTAGATTTCTAAATTCAGATTTATGAAGTATCTTGTTATTCAGTGGTACCTTTTTCTTTCTTCAGTGCTGTGAATTTCCCACAACGTGATGAGAAATCTCTCCCTTCTTGAAACAAAGGCAGATTCCTAGTGGACAGAAAGAAATTTTTTAGGTCACTGGGAAAGCAAACTATTCTCCTGCCATTGTTCAAAACTTAGGGGGAACAACCGAGACTGAATTAGGAATGCAGGGCTCTGTCTCAGGCTTCAAGAGCTAAAAGACTATTAGAGACAAAAATTCCTTGGTTTCAGTCTTGGGGATCATAATATCTGTCTTACTGAATTAATTGCAGAGCAAATAAAACTTTTCCAGTATTTCATGTAAACCAGATTACCATGCCTTTATATGTACTGCTCTCAGCCAAGTCTAACCATTTTAATTATAACCACCATCTTTAATTCCCTGACCCCAAGCACATGGATAGCCCACACATCTCTTCTGCTGAAATTGTTCACACCATTCTCTTCCATCCTGTTACTGACTTGTCACAGGACCTGGAAACTCCTCAGTGGCCCAGGTTTCTTGGTCTGAACCCACCCACCTTTGATTTTTTTTTTTTTTTTTGCCATCCCTCACTTTCCTCTTACAACCAATCAATCATCATCAATTCTACCCTCAATGCCTTTTGTATTCACCTGCCCTGCTGAAGTTCGGACCCTCTCTTGCTTTCAGGGACAAAGAAACTAGAACTCATTAAGCACGCATCATGTGTTCAACGCTGTGGCAGACGTTGGCTGCCTCACAAGGTTTATTCTTCCCTTTCCTTTAGGAAGGAAATCTTGATTTTAAGCTGGGCCCACAACTGCTCAGCTAAAGGGAAAACTTAAAAAGGAGTGTTTGGGCTTTTCTTGTACCCTTTCATTGTCTACCTGGCCAAAAGTGGAGTCCATAAACAGAGGTCTGTGGACAAGAAAGGTTTTTATACATTTTAATGATTGGAAAAAAGTTGAAAGAAGAATAATATTTCATGGCATTGGAAAATTACATGAAATTCAAATTGTGTCCATAAATTAAGTTTTATCAGAACACATCATACCCATACTCATTTGCTTACATATCCTCTCTATTTCTTCACATGTTTCTCCCTCTGTATGAATCTGTGTCCCAATTTCCTTATCTTCTAAGGATACCAGTCATATTGGATTAGAGCCCACCCCAATGACCATTTTTTAAAAGATTGTATTTATTTATTTAGAGAGAGTGTGTGTGAGCATGGGGATGGGCAAAAGAAAAGGAGAGCGAGAATCTCAAGCAGACTCCTCACTGAACATGGAGCCCAGCATGGGGCTCAGTCTCACAACCCTGAGATCATGACTTGAGCCGAAGTCAAGAATCCAATGCTCAATCAACTCAGCTACCCAGGTGCACCCCCCACAATGACCATTTTATCCCAACCACCTCTTTAAAGACCCCATTTCCAAATACACTCACCTTCTAAAGTGCTGCAAGTTAGACTTCAGTATATGAATTTGTGGGGAGTGTGGGGGGACACAATTCAGCCCATAAGAATCTTCTACTCTTTCTCTTTCACTCTGCTACTTCTGACTTCTCCAGAATCAGATCAGGGAAAAGGGATGAGGATTGAAGGGCAAATGACTTTTATTTAGCTGGTGCTGTTGATCCCTCTCATGAAGCTGTTGACTGCCTCCTTCCGGGACAGACTTTGAACTGTTGACTTCTCTAAAAGTAATAGAATTGCTTCTTTAGATGCCGCCTCTCCAGCAGTGGCCTCCACCCGGAACCTTGATGCTGGTGATGCACTCTCCCGCTGGTATCCCCCTTTCAGCTCTTGTCCAACCAGTGGTACATTCCACCCAGTTTTCTTATTCTTCCTTTGGCCCAACAGGCAGTCCTCTGGGGTCAGGTCTTTTTCAGCTGACTACAGCCTACTTACCCTCCAGAGGGTGACAGAAACAGGACATCAGTCACTCACCTTACTCCATGTCCATGGATTGCACTTTGTTCCCTCTAATGAAATTCACTCTCCTCCTGCTGCCGTCAGAGGTGGCTTCAACCAGCCTTTATCATCATCTCATACACCCCCATTTTCATGGGGACACATGTCAGAGTCTTCCAAGATCTCTTTATATTCCATTCCAGAAGCTACAAAGGAGGCAGGGGCTATGGAGGCCATGCATTTCCAGTAAGTCCAGGCTAATAGATGTCTTAAGGACAGCAAGCACTCTCTAGGCACGCCTAGCCAGTGCAGCTTTTCAGTGAGGGTTTCTCTTGGGGCTCCTTCATTAGGCCTGAGGTGGGGTTGGCAAGGGAAAATGCCATGGTGCTTTACTTCTACACATTTTCTTCAAAGAATCCTCTCTCATCCTTTATATCCTTGAGGTGCCTGGTGACATTTGAGCAAAGACTTGAAGGAGATGAACAGCAAGGGAAAAAAAGTGTGAGCCAGGAATGTGTCTGACATCCCAGAGTGCAGTGAGTAAGGGGAAGACAAGCAGGAGATGACATTTTTTTGAAGTACTATAAATGGTACTTAAAATGATAACAGTAGGGAACTGGGTGAGGAGTACGGTGAATTCAATTGTGTCCTCCCAAATTCATCTGTTGAAGATCTAACCCCACTGTGACTGTTTTTGGAGGTAGAGTCTTTAGAGAAATAATTAAGGATAAATTAGTTCATAAGGTATGCCCTAATCCAATAGGACTAATGCCCTTATAAAAAAGAAAAGACACCAGACACCTGCCCCCATGTGTGTGTGTGTGTGTGAGTGTGTGTGTGTGTGTGTGTGTGTGTGCATAGAGGACAGGCTATGGGAGGACACAGTGAGAAGGTGACTATCTACAAGCCAGGAAGAGAAGTCTCACCAGAAACCAAGCCACAGCACCTTGATCTTCGACTTCTAGACTTCAGAACTGTGAAAAAATAAATGTCTGAGTCATTGTTTGAGTCACCCAATCTGTGCTATTTTATGCCAGCCCTAGTAGGCTGAGACAGGTATATGGGAACTCTCTACTATCTCTGCAACTTTTCTATAAATCTGCAATTATTTTAAAATAAAAAGCCTATTTAAAAAACGAATAGGGAGGAAAAAGAGAAAGAGCACAAGTAGAACCCAGAACTATCAGAATGCAGAAATACAATAGGCTGTGCTGGGAAGTGATTCCTCTCCATCTCATTGTTTTCTAGTTCATTCCTTCTACCTTCCTGCATTACTTCTCCTGCCTTCTTCATTGTGCTTTCGTGTGAATAGTCCTCCACTTTGTGAGCCCTCCTCCCTCCCTCCCCCACATATTTGTATATTGAACTTTCTTGGTTTGTTGAACGATGATGGCTTTCAAGGTATGATTCAATAAATTCATGTCAGGGTTGTTAACAGATGTTACTGGAGCAAAGCAAGGATACTGGATCAAATATATTTGGAAAATGCTAGGTGGAACAACATTGAGCAGGTGTGTCTGCAATTAAAAAAAACAGCCCCATAAGTTAATATAAGGATCCTGGTTGTGGAACCAATCTTGCCCACCTCTTAGGAGTAGGTCCTTAGGATGCCATAGCTCTTTTGTTTCTATGGGAGAGTGCTCTCACCTATTGTTCTCACCTTCGAGATCCACCCTGAAACCCCAAACATTAAAATCCAATTTCACATCCTCTGAGGCTTCCACTGCTTTGAGCTTTGAATTTGTTGTTTCTTGATATGCGTTCCCACGGTGCCACCACTGTTATGGCATCATTCCTGGCCTGGCTCCCCTGTAAGGCCGTTACATGTTCCCTCAACTAGAGTTTCAGAATTAGTTGCTTAATTCTCCTGTATCAAAGGGTCTGGTTTATATTATAGATAATTGCACGCTTGCTTTATTACATTGCAGGTTCTTGTTGGCAGTGAGATGAGGAGGCATGAAAACATGGAGAAGAGGGAGAGATCCTGAAATTAATTCGAGATGAGCTGTGGTGAGCATCCCACTACAAGGGCAGTGAGTTTTTCCCCATGGTCTATCTGAAAGGATCTTTTGATGTTCTTTGTGCTCTCCATATTCTTTGGAGATAATGACTTTGGATAATTACTTTTGTAATAGTTAATATTGTCAAAATTGTAAAATTTTGGTGTTTTTGTAAAGATACCTGAAATGCATGAATCCTGCCCTACCAGGAGGTCTTCCTCTCCAGCAGTTCCTTGGGGGAATTAAACACTCACATACCAATAATAGTTTGTGAGTTGAAGGACCTCTTTCTAAGCATCTGCACAGAACCTTCTACCCCAAGGTGAGTGCTCTGATGAAGTCTGAAGCTGAAACTTCCAGACCAGATTGGAAATATGAGCAGAAACTCTGCTTGTCCTAAAAGGACAGAGTTGATATTTAATGAGATGGGAGCTTTTGGATGGGAAGAGTTTTGGGAGGAAGAGCAGGAGTTTAGTTGTGAATGTCTGAAATTTGAGATATCTATTAGACACCCACGTGAAGGTGTTATTAAGCTATTTGATAAGAATCTGGTGTCAGGGAAGATAGAAGCCAGAGATAAAAATACAGGGGTCCTCAATAAATGGTTAATATTTAGAGTCATGAGATTGGACGAAATCATTAAAAGAATCTAGATAGAAAAGAAAAGAGGCCCTGTGATCTCTTGTATTGTTGAATTTCAGACATGTCTGGGGTGAAAAAATGTGGAGGTCACTGTATTGAATCTTTTGTAGGTTCTTATTGTGTCTCAGGTGTGGTGGGTTAAGATTTTTATTTCATGTTGAAAAGAGCTAAAGATCTGAAACAATTCAAAAAGCAAATAAAAATAGAAACGAGTGAAGAATAGCTTAAAGATTAAAATAAAATCCCAAATCTTCTATATGTATTGCACATTGTTGTTTAATTACCAATATCCATTCCACCCCAATTACTTAACCTAAACTGGCTATGATAATCCCATTTTCCTGCCAATAAAGGTGTAACAGAAGCAGGCGCAGGACAATTTCAATGACAAGCAGAGAGAGGCCTTCCAGGGTCACCTGAAAATGAAGCTTTTATTTATATTTTTTAAAAGATTTTATATATTTGACACAGAGAGAGAGAGAGAAAGAGAGAGCACACAAGGGAGGGGAGCAGCAGGCAGAAGGAGAGGGAGAAGCAGACTCTCTGCTGAGCAAGGAGCCCAATGCAGGGCTCCATCCTAGGACCCTGGGACCATGACCTGAACCACAGGCAGACACTTAACCTACTGAGCCACTCAGGTGCCCGAAAATGAAGCTTGTAGACTCTTAAGACTATGGGAAGGAAGGAAGCTAAGTTTTCTGTCTTTACTACTGGGTGAGGAAAAGAAAATTGATACTACTGCAGGTCTATATAAATATGAAGCCAACCTTGGAATGAGGCTAATACTAGAGATGGCCCAGTAGACACCTGGGACCTTAGTGACATCATTAAGCTGTGAAATTAACCAATACAGAAATCTGTCCTACTGTTATGTGAGCTAATAAATATCCTTCTATCTTAAGCCAATTTCAGTTGTTTTATCTGTTACTTGCAGCCAAAAGTATCCTAATTAATGCATCATGTGTGTCATATAAAATGAATGGTCTCTAGGCTCTTTAAGATGACAAATAGATGTTACAACTAAATTTGGACTAATTGCATTATTTATAAACACTGTGATAGTCTGTCTAAGAGACAGTTGGCTTTTGTTTGACTTCGGAGCATAGTTCATGCATCATCGAGTCAGGTTGATTTCAAGAGGAAAAAAAAACCTCCATAAAAGTTTTCTGTAGTTTAACACTACCACACAATGACAAGGGGCAAGAAGTGAAGGACGGTGTTTCTAAATGAAATGGATAATAACGCTTAAGAGTGAAAAAAAAAACATCAAAGAAAATGATTGTCAGGATCCGTTCAGGGCCCCACCAGACTCCCTTTGTGCCTGGACTTCAGCCGTCTTCGGAGTCTATGCCATCATTCGTCATGTGTTCCCTGTGGTCCTGTACACTAATCACCAGCATCCTGACCACGCACCAAGTAGCTGCAATATATATCTCATTTAATTTTACAGTAGCCCCTGTTCTAGATATAATGAGATTCAAAGAAGCCAAGTAACTTTCTAATGTGACCCCCCGCTATGATCTGAATGTTTGTGTACCCCCAAGATTCATATGTCAAGATATTAAGCCCTCAGGTGATGGTATTAGGAGGTGGAGATAAGGCCTTTGGGAGGTGATTGAGTCATGAGGGTAGAACCCTCAGGAATGGGATTAGTGTCTTAATGAAGGGGCTCCGGAGAGATCCTTCATCCATTCTTCTGCCATATAAGGGTACAATGAGAAATCTGCAAGAAGAAGAGGGCCCTCACCCAACCACCCTGGACCCCTGATCTGGACTTCCAGCCTCCAGAACCGTGAGTGGTGAATTTCTGTTGTTCATTAGCCACCCAGTCTGGGTGGGACTTAGCCCAAGGAGACTAAGACACCCCCTTATGAATACCAGTAAGTCAGTGTAGGTTAGTAGGGAATCCTAGCTATTTAGTCTCAAATCTAGACAGTGCCCAGTGCACAGGGGCACTCATTACATGCCCACTGAGCAAATGATTCAGTCCTCTAATTGCTACATTGGGGTTCATAGTATATCCCCCTGAATTCAAATCCCTGGCCACTTTGCACATTATCATCATCCCTAGATGATGGTTGTTAGGACTTCTGAATAAGAGAAAAATAATTCAATATTTCTCCAAATAATCTCCTTTTATACACTGACAATGTCTCTGTGCATAACCACCCCACATACTGTCACCATGACAACACACTGTCCTTAGTCCCATTCAGACCATTAGACATACTTTATAAATAGAATATTCAGTTTCATTCCACCCAGTTTTGCCTTAACTTCTTTTGTAATAAAACCAGAGATAATAAACAGCATATTAAGTTAAAACTCAGAATAGGGTGTTTTCAGAATTTAATAGCTCGTATAGTCATGTGAGACGTGTCATGAGTATTTAACATTTAAACACTATTTTGTTGCCTTAACAAGTAGCAGAGAACCTTCTACCTGATAGGTGTAAAATTAGGTGCCAGAAACAAAGATACACAAGAACAGTTTTCCGTCCCTCAGGACACTAACAACACCTGAAACAGTCGTGAGTATGACCATAAACCTGTACATTTAAATTAGAGTTGATATGGTCAGATAGGGCTAGCCTCACTTCGCCTAAAGCAAAGAGGGCTTATTACCCATGTCCTCTTACATTTGCAGTTAATTCTAAGTTCTACTTGGAGAGTCTCAGCTTATCGTAACAATGAAAGTTTTAGAACTTGTCAGATCACAAGTCAGCCAAATGAAGGGAAAAAAGAGATAGCACATTAATTCCAACCAGTGAGTTGTCTTCCTGCTATATTTCAAAATATATTTGGTAAAGAAGCATTGTCCTTTACCTCGGGTAAATAAAATGTGCTCTGGGAAAGTTTACAGAAAATTTTTAAAAATTCCACTTTATTTCATTGTATTTTATAAATTAGACTTAATGATCATCTTTCAGAGTTTTCTAGGGATAGGAAAAGTGTTCAGAACTGCCTGGGACTGGTAATAACAATGATGATAATAAGAGTCATCATGGAACACTTAGCATGTGTCCGGCATGGTAATTTGCCCTATTCACAGTCATTGTTTCATTCAATCCTCCCAATGATCTAAAAATGAAGAATCGGGGACTTAAAGAAACTAATTTATTCAGCTCCCAAGTGGTGAAGATGAAGTGGAGGAAATTCTAGACCTTATTGGCACTCATCTTCCATTTTCATTTGTTCTCAAGGTAACTGTCACATAGGCCATTTGTAGCAGAATTTTTACTACAAGTGAATATTTCATTAAGCAAAGGCATTTCTAGTCCTTTGCCATATAGCTTGGGTTATTATCTGCTCTCTTGTTATCAGGAAAACGTACTTTCTCTCACTCTGTAATACCAAAATATCTCCACCTAGACTCTGAGAACCCAGAACAGTACCCCTGAGGTCACTGTGGTGGTGTTGTTTCTATTCGGATCTCCTCCTCCTGGAGCTCTGCTCTGCACCCCTGACTCACAGGGCCTGCTGATGTCTCCAGCCGGCGATGATGCAACAGGCCTTGGTTAATAAGCCCATTAGCACTCAGCACTGCTGTGGGTGGAAGAGAAAACATTTCTCTGTTTGGGGCTAAGTAAAAATGCACATTATACAAAAAAGCAATAGAAAGAATTGGGCGTATAACTGCAAAAGGCACGGTTATTATTTCCTTCCCGACTCCGTACTGTAAAACGCTTATTAAAATACTTTATTCTCATCTTTCCGTGACTGACAAGTCTTTCTTAACATTGAAAAGAGAAGAAAAAACCTGAAACGAAAACCTGAAAGTTAATGGGAAAAATAGGTTTCACACAGAGTCCTGTAAATGGGCCAAGAAGAAAAATCAAGGAGAAAGAAAGAAAGAAAGAGAAAGAAAGAAAGAAAGAAAAAGAAAGAAAAGAAAGAAAGAAAGAAAGAAAGAAGAAAGAAAGAAAGAAAGAAAGAAAGAAAGAAAGAAAGAAAGAAAGAAAGAAAGGAAGGAAGAAAGAAGGGAAGGAAGAAAAAAGGGAAGGAAAGGAAAGGAAAGGAAAGGAAAGGAAAGGAAAGGAAAGGAAAGGAAAGGAAAGGAAAGGAAAGGAAAGGAAAGGAAGAAAAAAGGAAGGGAGGGAGGGAGGGGGTGGGAGGAAGAAGGGAGGGAGGGAGGGAAGGTGGAAGCAGAGGTCCTTGGGATTTCAGAGTTAACGCGTAAACCTCCGAAGTTGCTTGAAAGCGACTTAGATGAACATCGGAAATCTGAGACTTTCTCTACCGAGTAGCCTGATTACTGAGATCTGAGGTGATCGAAGGAAAAAGGAGGAGGTTGTTCTGTTGGATTTTGTCTCCCGGGGGTGATTAAAAGTATGGTCCTAATTCCCAGACACATGATGGATGAATCTAGACCCAGGCTTTTCAACCTCTGTGCCAGTGACACTTTGGGCCTGGGAATTCTTTGTTGTGGGGGCTGTCTTGTGGACGGTGAGATGTTTAGTAGCACCCTGACCTCTGCCTACTAGATGCTGGGGGCACACTCCCTGTCCCTCAGTCATGACAATGAGCAATGTCTCCAAACATTGCCAAGTATCCCATGTGGGGCAGAATCACCCCCAGCTGAGAGTCAGGGACTTAGATGTTGCTTTTTCAAGTTCCTATTGTGTCTGGTGGCCCAACTGACCCTCCTTCAGGAGACCTAGTCACACAGCATCAGCCCAGGGATAAGGACTTGTCCAGTCCTTCAGATAGCTCTGAATTCCAACTCTTTCACTTAGTAGCTGTGTGGCCTTGGCCAAAGTACAAAATAATAATATCAGTAGTTATTATTAAGTACTTATGCATTCACTCTTCAATATGAATGCTTCCAGAATGTACCGAAGGAACCTGTAAAACGACTAGGTTCCAGGGATACAACGTCGAGATCACAAACTAATAGTGACTCTGATTTTATGGAACTAGCAGCCTGGCGATGAGATGGATATTAAGCAAACAACTGCTCACATACTGCACAATTACCTGGTCAGATGAGGGCTGTGAAGTAAAGTACATAGCATGAGTATGTGCATAGGTCCTGTGGTCAGAGAAAGCATCAGGCATTCTGGAAGATCAGCATGGTTGAACCACAGGCAGCACGTTCAGCATAGGTCAAACACACTGCTAAGCTCTTACCCTGCAGGATGGCAGGGAATGGGTCCATGTGGCACGGCATGGATACTGTTAATACTCTTACTTATCACCTGAAGGGCTGTGATGTTGTCACTGATCAAGGTCATATGACTTGAGAGTGGGGAAGCGGGAATTTAAGACCATATCTGTTCGGAGCCTGTGTCCTTTCACTATTTAATTATGCTTCGTCTTCACTACGTCATCTTTTAGTTTTTCATTTGATTTATTTTTAATCACAAAACATTTGAGACATCGCAAAGATGTAGAGAATAAGAGAATAAATACTTATATATCTATCATCCAACTTCAGAAATCAGATGTTACCAATGTAATTGGAGTCCCCTGTGGGCTACTTTCTGATCCCAGTTCCCTCCCACCAATCATGTTCACCAGAGGTAAGTACCATCAGAATCTGGATGGTTTTTTCCCCGTGCACATCTCTACACATTTACTACATATCCATGTAGCTAGCCTCAAAAATCTAAAGTATTGTGTAAGCTTTTAAGCTTTATAAACTATCAACTTATATGTACCCTTCAATAATTTACTTCAATGTTTTCTTTTGAGATGTATCCTTTTTCTTTTCAAGCATATCCATGCTGATACATGAAGCTCTTGGTCATTCATTTTCATTGCCCTCTAGTATTCAACGCATAACTATGCCACAATTTATTCATTCATTCTCCTATTGCTGAACTGACTTATTTTGAAGTTTTTTTTTAAACCATTGTAAATAGTGCTGCAGTAAGATTCTTGTACATATCCTCTTGCGTGCAAGTCTAGTTTCTCTGAACACTCTATCTAGAAATTGCTACACGGAGAGTAGAAGCATCTTCAATTTTACTGGACATTGTCAAATTGATTTTCAAAGTGCTACCGATTTAGAAACCCTAAGCTCTTTAGATTCCGTAACTTCTGCAAACTTAGTACTCTGTCCGTTATTCACTGTTATGGATCGCTCTGTCTGTATCTGGTTACTTTATTTATTGTGTCTGTTGTTACACAACAGTCAATTCAGTGTAATCAAATCTGTCAATTCTCTTATTCATGGTGTCTTGTTTGATGAAACCAAGGAAATGAATGATTTATAGAAGCTCTTTACATATTTTGAAAAACAACGGTTTGTTAGCCATACGTAATGATTTGTTTTCAATTTCCTTGTCATTTTTGTTACTAGTTTGTCTGTAGTAATTTCTCACTTGTAATTGAGTTACGTGGAGGGAAAGGCACCCACTTTCCCAGCGCAGATCATGGCAGAGGAGACACGTTTGTGTAGGCAGCTATGGCAATCAATGGTTGTCTGATTTGACAACTTCCGACTGTGGAAGAGGCAGCAGCTCCTGGAAGCTCAGCCATTTCTACAATTATCCTAATAATTCTGTGAGCTGCCTCTATCCCTTAAAAAAACCTGTCTTCCACTAGTGGAGTGGATTCCATTGCCTACTGCTAACAACCTATCAAAGAGAGTTGATTAGAGTATATCTTTGCACTCTCAGTAGAGCTGAAATGAACAATAACAGGAAAAGACTATAACTTTTGAAATACACATTTAAATATGGTTGATTCACTCAGAATGCACCGGATACTATGCCACGTGCTTGCAATACAGACCCCAACGGTATTCCCATGTAAGTTTGTAAGGATGAGTGTGGGTATGAGGTGACCACAGAGGGTGCAAGAGAAGGTTAACAGATAAAAACAATCAAATCTTAAACATGGTGGTAGAAGCTATGTGTAAAGCTTGCCACTCTTTGAAGCCTTTTGAGATCAGAGAATTTGGGAGGGGACAAAGAAGGAGACAGAGGAAAGAAGAAAGGAAAAAAGGAATAGAAAGAAAAGGGAAGAGGAAGAATATCTGACCCTTTATAAATATTATTTGACCTTTAGGATGTACAAACATTATCGTATTTAAAATGTTGTCAATGAATTGGATGGGGGATGGGATAACTGGGTGATGGGCACTAAGGAGGGCATGTGATGTCATGAACATTGGGTGTAATGTGTAACTAATGAACATTAAACACTACATCAAAAACTAATGACGTTCTATATGCTGGCTATTGAATTTAAATTAAAAATAAATAAAATGTTATCAGTGTTATAACAAATACATCGAGAATATTGATCCCATTTTGGAGGTGAGAAGCCAAAGTTTAGGGTCTGGGATTTAAAGCCGTGTACACTTATCCCCAGACCTCACTCTGTTTTTTAACTTAGCGTATATGATGAGGGTGGGGAGAGACTTAGTAAAATTTCTGGTTATCTTTCTGAAGTTATTCGTTGAATACCCAGTCTGTAAATTGATATTTAGAATCGTGAGCACATTTTACCCTTGGGCTTTAATTAGAGTTTGATGATTTCTTTTCTGCTATATGTAAATTCAAAATTTTAAACTTTGGACATTTCTTGAATAAATCTGAAACGAGGACATGAGTGTTTCCAGATATGTCTTCTCACTCCTGAACATTTTGCTGACTTGGCCTGATAGTTTCTACAGTTAAGAGAAACAAGCCTGCCAGAATGACCTGCGCACTCGTGATGGCACATAATTCCCTGAGATCTAAACTAAGCAACCACGTAAATGAGCAACCTTTTCAAGGACACACTGCATAACCAATGGAGTTTACTTAATCATTTTGGCAACTGCTTCTAATTACTTAATATAACACATTACGTGGGTAAGAAAAATGCGTAACAATATAACACCTTGTTGCTGTTTCAGATCAAGTGAGAGGTGTGTGCATGTATTTGCCAGGCATTTGTGGGTATGTCTGCGTAAGTGTGTGTGTGTGTGTGTGTGTGTGTGTGTGTGTGTGTGTTTGGAAGATTCATTCAAAGAATTTTGGAATTTCACCAGTAAAGAAAGAGATAAAATTCCACGTCGAAGGGGGTAAGATTCTTGAATTAGTAAATACCACCAATTTTCAGCTCTGAAAACCCCATGGCTTAAATTCATTTTAGGTTAAATTATATACTAAAGCTAACTCAAATTTGTTGGTCTTTTGTCAGACATTCTGTTATATGTTAATCTAGCGCCCCCTTGTGTAACAAATTTTAATAACAAACTTTGAAAATGTGTGTCCTGTGTTTCGATTTCTAATTCTAAAGGAATATAGTCATTGGAGAGTGGCATTATTTTATCTTCTTTGTGTGTGTGTGTTGTTGTCTTTTTGCATCTCCAAAGGCATACATAATAAAAACTATAGAAAGGAGCAAGACTGAAATTTGCAGGTTTCACGCTACGCCTACAAGGGTCAGTGGACGAAAACCACTTTTATGAGTCAGGACATTTCTTAAGAAAATCAGATGCATTATCAGGAGAAAAAGGAAAAATAATTCTGAAAAACAGGACAATTATTTCTCAGAGATTCTTGGAGTTTTCGGGCACGAAGAAAATGTGGAGACCTGGCGAGAGACGGAATGTGGTTGGCACGTGTTTCTCCTGTGTAAACGCTGTTGTCACCGCGTGAGGCTGGCACAAGCTGAAGGCGTTGCTCGTGCTTCACACAGAGCACAGTATTCTGACAATCTTTTTAAATTTCTGGTAAAAAGCATGGAGCATAAAATACACCCTCCTAACCATGTGTAAGTGTAAAGTCGTGTTAAATGCATGAGTATTGTTGTGCAAGAGATTTCTAGAACTTTCTCATCTTGTAAAACAGAGGCTCCAAACCCACTGAACAACAACTCCTCTTTTGCCCTTCCTGACAATTTTTATTTTTTTGGAAAATCTCATGTGCGCCTCAATATGTGAAGAGGTACCAACAGTGCTTCTCTGATCTAGGCAAGGGGAGGTGGCATCCTGTGTACTGGGCCCTCCTCTGGGGAGCTGCTCAGGCTGTGTCCTCCGGGAATCTGCGACTTCTCAGAACCATGGTTTGACATCATGATTACAGATGTGGCTCTTCCCCCCTATTAAGGGTTAAATGGTGCCCTCCCCCATTTATACGTTGAAGTCCTAACCCCCAGAACTTCAGAATGGGACTTGTTGGAGATAGGGTCTTCACGGAGATAATCGGGTTAACGTAATGTCATCGCAGTGGGCTCTGATCCAACACAACTGGTGTTCTTATCAAAAGGAGCCATTTGTAGAGATGAAGGCAGAGATTGGGGTGATGCCCCTACAAGCCAGGGAACACCAGAGGTTGCTGGCAAACCACTAGAAGCTAGCGGGGAGACCTGGAGCAGATTTGTTCACAGCTTTCAAAAGAATTAACCCTGCTGACACCTTCATCTTGGACTTCCAGCCCCCATAATGAATCCCTGTCTGTAGTTTAAGTCTCCTGTTTGGTACTGCAGCCCTAACACACTAACGCCCCACATTTGCTGTCGGTGGCACTGTGGGTTGTTACTCTCTGAAGTAGCACCACCAACACAGGATTAAGGGTTAGCCTGAGCAGCTAAAAATCCCCGTGATGCAGGCAGCCCAGATCTGGGCTCTCAGAAGGTGTCCCACCAGACCAGCCAAGCGAGTCCAAACGCAAGCTGGCAAGAAGTGAGAGCAGAGTTTATTGAAGGTATAGAGAGAACAGATACAGACGGAATGTCTGGGATTCAGAAAGGAAAAGGAGAATGAGTCTTGTCTTTGTTTGGGGTCTGGAGTTTGAGGACAGTGGTCTGGCGTACGTGTCCTCTCAGGCATCCAGGAGCTGGTCGAACAAGGACAAGTACTCAGGTGTCCTTCATAAGTCACTTATGCCCTGGAGCCAAGGGTCTTGGGTCAAGGTATTTGGAGTCAGTGGTCTTGAAAAACATTCATGGCCATCTCACCTGGACACCCCCTAGATGTCATCTACTCTGATGGAAGACTCCAAAGAAATCATTAACTTCTTGACCTTTACAAGATGGACATACATTAAGTCGTGTGTAAGGTGGGGATGCAGGTCCTAGCAAGAACAGAAGCAGGAAAAGAAGCAAAGGAGGGAAAAAAAACCAATTTTCTTTCATGGGGTTTCTTCGGTTTCCCTGTCTCACCCAGAGACATGACAGCATTGAAATGCAATGCAATTAAATATTCTATTATAGAAAGTAATTAGCTCAGTGAAAAATGTGTTTTCAAATTGCCCCTGAAGAGGAGCAGAATACGCTTCCCCAAAACATGCCTCCTCAGCATGGGGATTATCTTGAGCCATTATTTTGAAGAAACAGGGGAAGCTCTGAAAACAGTAAAAGTCATCCTTTTGTAAGTAACATTTACATTCTAAAGGACATCTCCATTTGCAAGGGTGTTTCCCTTTCTGTTCGGAAAGAGCATGACTACATTTCTGCAAAGCCTCATCAATGCAGAAGGCAAGGACTTCTCAGAAAAACTAAGAGGCAGCCCACGGAATGGGAGAATATATTTGCAAATGACACTACAGATAAAGGACTGGTATCCAAGATCTACAAAGAACTTCTCAAACTCAATACACGAGAAACAAATAAACAAATCAAAAAATGGGCAGAAGATATGAACAGACACTTTTCCAATGAAGACATACAAATGGCTAACAGACACATGAAAAAATGTTCAAAATCATTAGCCATCAAGGAAATTCAAATCAAAACCACACTGAGATACCACCTTACGCTAGTTAGAATGGCAAAAATAGACAAGGCAAGAAACAACAATTGTTGGAGAGGATGTGGAGAAAGGGGATCCCTCCTACATTGCTGGTGGGAATGCAAGTTGGTACAGCCACTTTGGAAAACAGTGTGGAGGTCCCTTAAAAAGTTAAAAATTGAGCTACCCTATGATCCAGCCATTGCACTACTGGGTATTTACCCCAAAGATACAGACGTAGTGAAGAGAAGGGCCATATGCACCCCAATGTTCATAGCAGCAATGTCCACAATAGCTAAATTGTGGAAGGAGCCGAGATGCCCTTCAACAGATGACTGGATTAAGAAGTTGTGGTCCATATATACAATGGAATATTACTCAGCTATCAGAAAGAACAAGTTCTCAACATTTGCTACAACATGGACAGCACTGGAGGAGATAATGCTAAGTGAAATAAGTCAAGCAGAGAAAGACAACTATCATATGATTTCTCTCCTCTATGGAACATAAGAACTAGGATGATCAGTAGGGGAAGAAAGGGATAAAGAAAGGGGAGGTAATCAGAAGGGGGAATGAAACATGAGAGACTATGGACTATGAGAAACAAACTGAGGGCCTCAGAGGGGAGCGGGGTGGGGGAATGGGATAGGCCGGTGATGGGTAGTAAGGAGGGCACGTATTGCATGGTGCACTGGGTGTTATATGCACTAATGAATCATCGAGCCTTACATCGGAAACCGGGGATGTACTGTATGGTGACTAACATAATATAATAAAAAATCATTATAAAAAAAAATAAATAAAGAATCAAAACAAAAAAAAAAAAAAAAGAAGAAGGCAAGGACTTCAATTGGCAACCATACCCTGTTCACTGTGCTTTGCCCAGTAGCTTCCCATAAACTGGAAGGTTATTTTTTCCTCCCCTACACCCAGAAGCTTACCGAATATTCACTTTTACGTGGAATTGTTTATTTTTTTATTTCAAGTTTTTAAAAAAATTCCAGTCAGTTAACATACAGTGTAATATTAGTTTCAGGTGTACAATGTAATGACTCAACACTTCCATACACCACCCGGTGCTCATTACTGCCTAGACATCAAGACATTCCACCTCGAGTATATGAGTTGTATCTTTAAAAAATAAAAGCATTTTCCTACATAGCTACAATAACATTTCCTCACTTAAAAACATTGTTTTAAAGTCTTTGGTTTTATCTAATAACCAGTCTATATTTAAATTTCCCTATATGTCCCCCAAATCGTATATAACTCCAAAATCTGGATCCAATGAGCCGACATATTGTATCTGATTGCTGATTCTTTAAATCTCTTAATCTGGCCACTCACATTTTAACGAAATTGTCTTTCTGAAGACAAGAGCTCACAGTGAAGAAAATACCACGAATTCTGAATTTATCTAATCATTTCCTTGCCATATCATTTGCCTGTTCCCTATAAAGTAGAGTTAGATATAAAGGCTCAATTAGATTCAAACCTTTTTAACAACAATACGTCTAAGATGGTGTGTTTTACTTTCCACTGGATCTCATCAGAGGACTCATGACATTTAGTTGTCCACCCGCGGGATGCTGAGTGAGACCACTTCATCTGGCAGCAACACCTTGATCCCTCCATGGCAACCAGAAACTAATCTCTGTGTTGTCACTGTGGCTCCACACAAGAGTCCAGTTCCCCATCAATCATTCTTCTAGTGGGGTCAACGCCAGTTCCTTGCTTGAGTCAATGATTGGACTAAGTGTTGCAAAATGATGACTTCTGGCTTCTATCATTTCCTATATGTTCTGTTTGTCTTTCTCCTGTAAAGCTGTCTTTTATTATTGAGGGTTGGGGGTGTCTCAGCCAAGAATAGAGAAGGAGAGAGGGAAAATTATTTTTTCTCACCTACAAGAGTTAATTAAGTAACTGTCTGAAGTGGTGAAGAGATCTTTTTTTTCACTTTCCCTTTTGTTAGGATCAGTATGGACTCATGGATTGTTATATATTCGATGATTCAATTATAATAATGGGGGTAGTTGTTCCAATTGTCACAAGTATACCCAATGGAAGACACCTGAAGCTGGCTCCTGGGTCTTTTTGACATGACTCCACTAATCTGTGAAAGTTTTCTTGCTTTTGGGCACTAAATCCACGCCCTTGGTGTGAGAGACCAAAATCACTGCTCTGTGGGGGCTAAATGCTAATGCAGTGACATTACATCTTGGATATTTCAGTAGAGAAAGTTAGAAAATAAATACATGTTTAAAACCTGAGTTCACTTTGATAAATCCAATTCAATCTTAGCACTACAGTGTTTTTACCTCATTTCTTCATCTCTTTCTCCTTATGTTGTATCCTGTAATATAAAGACAATGCTTTTAAAAATAATACCAATGTTACTACTAAAAGAAGTTTTAAAAAACTTTTGTAGATTTTTTCTTTTTTATTCTTAGAATGCATCCCAGTAAGAATGTATAGTCTAGGTACATTGTTTTAAAGTTACTTAAAATACATCTTTCCTCTGTGGAGTGACCCGAGTCATCTAATATACAATTAGTTCATTTGTTTTGTTCGGCTTTCCATTTCAGCCACTGAGATTTAAACGAAATGCTATTTTTAGTAGGTAATGACTCAGAAATCCGATCCAGATGAGAAGACTCCATCTTGTTCCTCATTTCTCCCCACCTTAGGTGATCATTTTCAATGGTTTCTTCTTTATCCTCCCAATGTTTATTTTTGCAAGTGCATCGTTTTTTCTCATTGCCCTCCTTTCCTACACAAGAGTAGCATGTTATTTATTTTTCTTCTCCCTTGCTTTTATACATAACTCTATATCCTGGGGATCTCCCCACAGTGGTATATCTCTACCTTTTCCTAACTGTGTAGAGTATTGAGTCCCCTAATCCAGCATCTTTTGAATAGTCTCACTGTATTTTAGTGAGTATATAACCTCATAATGATAAATAGAGCCAAAAAAATTGATTCTCACGTCCCCCTCCTCTTGCAAAATGGCATTCGCATATTTTCTGGGTACATCTAATCAAGCTGAACTGGCAGTAAGCACTTTGGGAAGAAGTTCTGCATAATATCCCTTTGGACGGCATTGGTGGCAGCAGGAGTATGAGACTTCTGAGTGCTTCCAAGACCAGTTCATGATGCAGAAGTGGCATGGGTGACTATGTTATTTGCAGATTGGATAGAGTCCGTGTGGTGGCAGCAGGACAAACAGTAACATCTGGAACTCTGTGGGCAGTAGTCATGGTGAGGATCCCTTTGTCAGCCCCCCTCTGCAGTGATGTTTGGAGCCTTGTTCCCAGAGCCCTGAGCCTGTTTTCCCAGCCCACCCAACATTTCTCTGAGCTGCCTGGGATTCTTTAATAAATTCCTTTTTCTGCTTAATTGGCCAGAGTATGCTTTTTATGCTTACAACTAGAAATTCTGACCTAAATACTCTTTATGAAAAAGTAATGATTAAACAATATTAAACATAAAGAGTGAAGAAAAAGAATGTACCATCTGTCCTTCCTTCATCTGTAATAAATTATCTTTGACCCACTCTCTCTTAGCCTGTCCTTGACATTTCTTTTATCTTTATTCGTTTGCTTTAAAAGAGAAAAGAAAAGAAAAGAAAAGAAAAAAAAAAAAAAGAAAAAGCAACCCAATTTTGAATTCCATGTTTCGTTCCTCCCTTGTGCACTAGGATGATAACTGGAGATATTAAATTGAAGAAGTCTTCAACCCAATACCAGCATTTCCCAGTATCCATATACTTCTAGCAGCAAAGATGGCTTTGGGTATGACTGGTCTCAAGACAGGAATTGTACAAAGAGTCAAATTGTCGACTTTTGGGTTCCTATAGAGGTTCTTTAAATCATCTCAATAAGGAGATGTTAATCTTCAAAGCATGATTTTCAATTTCAAGAGCCAGATGTTTGAGGGGACCAAGAAATGTGATGAGTTACTTGTTAGAAGTCCAAAAATCTTCTCTTTGAATATCAAGAGCAAACTGGAGAACTCACACACTGTTAATGCCGAAACAAAACATGAGGATATCATGAGCAGGCTTGGCTTTTCTTCCACTCTAAAGGAGATGTGGCTGAGGGGGGTGTGGACCTGGAGATGCCTCAGGGTGATACAGGAGGAAGGGATGAGCTTTGTGGATCTGGCTGCCCAAGAGCAGAGGCAGCCAACAAGAAACCAAAGAACAAAGAATATCAGGGGAAGTGAACACATGACAGACCCTTGCCTACCCCTGATACCACAATCCTTGTCACACATCACTTAGCTTACCACCCAGGATATGGGAGCTGGGCAATAATGTTGCTCCTGTTGTCATCACTGTTAATATGAATAAGCAGGAGTTCTCCTCAGTCACCACTGGAATCAAGCCCCTGACCATTATTATAGGCTACTGAAAAGAGGGTCTGGCTGACTCCCAAGAGAACATCAGTGTACAGTGGCATCTGGGCACACTCAGAGTTCTGGGGAAGGTCCGAGTGAGGAAGGAATTGGAACATTGGATTCTGGGAGGCTGGGAAGCCCACACCTCGTTAGTGCCTCTGATGGGCTCTGGCGTTGAAGGAGCTGCAGTCGGCTGCATAGAGTCAGGAAGAAGGAATAAGAAGAAGGGGGGGGTCCTATGGGGACCGTGATGCAGAAAGAAGACATCACTGAACCCTTAGAGACAGATCTAGAGGATTAAAGCATAACGTGACTGGCACAAGGCTGGTAACCAGGAACTTAATTTTCTCCTCTTTCCCCTGTGCTCTTTTCTAGCAGAGGGTGGTCTCATGCTTTCCATGATTCTCCACTTGATGCCTAATGGTCCCCCTTGAGGCTGGGACCCCTTCTGGCTCCATGAGCCTCACTACCTTTGTTTTTCATCTCTTGGTTCCTACCCACCAGTCTGTGAGGCTCAGGCTGCTTTTTAGGAGTAACATATAAGCTTAACAATAAAAATGCTTGGGAATTATTACTCTTTCTCCCTACATTGATTGTAAGCTCCTTTGAGACAGGGAACCCACCTTCTACAAGATGCCTTATATTATGAACTACGCAAACAGCGTAGTCAAATGTTAACTGACTGAAATCTACTTCCCTTAATTTTGGTGAGAATGTTCATGGCTCTGTCCTCAGCGTCACCGGTGACAATATCAAACAGCACTAGATGTTCCAATCGTGTTTGTTTTTCTTTCCCAAGAGGGCTACCTTGCACTTCTCAGAGCAGTTCACCCACTGGCTTACCAAACCACAGACTTGTCCAATAAAGTCGTCTGGGGAATGACTTCATAGGTACTGAAGCTAATAACCTTTAGGGCAAACCAGGATTTCTGTCTTCACCTGCTGGCTTGAGGTATCTGGAGCCTTTGTTCATGCTTTCTTAACTTTGTTCCACATTTAATTTAATTAGAAACATTATATTGATTAACAACTTAATGAGGTTAAATAACATACTCGATGTAAACACTTAACCCAGTTTTGACACCAGTAGAGCTCTCCCAATGTGAGCTATTCTTGTTACCTAATCTTCAGAGGAATAATTTTATTCATCATTCTCTCACATAGCCATTTACCACACCATATGAGAAAGCAACGTCTAAGTTGTTGAACTTTGCTTGATTTGATCTTTCTTTGTTTGTTTTGCTTGATATAATTTTAATGTATGCCCCCTCCTATTTTCCTAGCATTTTCTACTTTCTAAAGTGGTCGCAAATGTTAGCACAGTAAGCAGTACGTGAAAAGAAACTACGTTCTCTGTGCATTATTCATGGCCTTCGTTACTCAGAAAGGACTGGCCTACTTTCCTATTTCCACAGGGACATTTTGCACAGCCCACATTCGGTATGACTATTAGTCATGGCAGGTAATACTGTATTCAGCCAGATCGAGACAGCCACACACCCTAAGACTTAATAAAAAACTGAAGTCCCTCCTGGGAAATTGATTTACAAGAAATGTACTGTCTGTTTGGGTATGATGCCTCATCTGTGATGGATCTCTAAGGACCCTATGATGGGATTTAAGTCAGTAAAATGTGTAGGGGACATTTTCCTGGATTGAACTTGCTTCTCCTCTACCCAAGGAGGTAGTGTGACCCTTTCCTACCAGGGAGCTCTCCACGAGAGCAATGACAATGACATTGATAATGTCAATGACAGTATTAGCCTGGTCCAATGGTTCTCAAATTTTTCTCTCTATCCAAATCACCTCGGAAGTTTAATAAAAGTCAGAATCCAGGGTCTCTTTACTCTGACCCTCGCCATCACACACACCAGATTCTAACTCATGAGGTCAGGGGCGTGGTCCCAGGAAGTAGTGCCCCAGATGACATGTTGGCAGGCAGTGGGCAGACCACAATTTGAGAAGTGCTGCTAGAGGCCATTCAGCCTGTTCATTCACTGAGCGTTTACTGAGTGTTCAGGGTAAAACTGGGTCTCATGAACAAAAATTAGGCATTCAGTGTATGAGAAAGAGAATACAAAACACTGATGGAATAGAGAGTTTTCAAAACACGTTCACATCCATTGTTTCCTCTCCATGATGACTATGTGAGACGCAGTGATTGGATTGGTGTTTCCATTCCACACACAAGATAACGGAAGAAAGTTCCCCAAATTTCTATGGCTGCTAGATGATGGGCATGGATAATATCTAGGACTTCTGATTGCAGGGGCTGGAAGGAAGAAAACTCTACTGATAGGTACACTAATCCCCTGAAAGACAAGGGCATTAAGCCGTGTTTACACAAAGGACCATTGCTATGTTTACCACAGGGAAACACTGGAAACAATCTAAATGTTCATAAGTAGGGATTTGGTTAAAAAAAAAACAAACAACCCTAAGTATTATGTATGTGCACAATGCAATATTCTGCAGTCTTTCAAAAGGAAAACATAGATCTTTATTAATAGAAAAAATTTATGTGATGCATTGTAAAGTTTTAAAAGAAATCACCGAACTCTATGTAGAGAATGGTTACTTTTACAGAAAAATATATGCATGAATTGGAAATTTTGTGGGGCCATTCCCTTCTGCACATCTATATGAGGAGAGAGAGCTGTCAGAGGTGCACATTACAGTTATATTTTCTGGCACCCTGGTGAACAGGTGCCAGTGGAATAACCCTGGTCAATAGAGCCTTCACTGGACCCTTTATGGAACAGAGTACACAAGAGATAATTTCTCTAAATTAAGTTGCATGTGAATTTGAGATGTATTTGGCATAGAAAGAACTGCATTGGGGGCGGTGGCCCATTGGTTGGGGCTCTTCTTAGAATCACAACTCTGTTCATAACTGTCATTATAATACTATCCTATTTCCTATGACATAACAGTGTAACATTAATGGATGTATCCAAAACAGTAATATAATGAAGGTATTTGTTTATAAGAGCCAAACATCATAAAAAATAAAACTTAATATTAAAAAAATTGCTATGCACTTTGCAAAGGGGAATGTGTTTAGCAAGAAGATCTCTCTTGGAGAACGTGCATCTTTGAGTCTTGAAGGACAAGCACTGGCTGGAAGAAAGGGAAAAAATAAAAACGTACTTGAAAAATAGTCAAAAAAGTTTTTCAGCTCACAACTACAGAGTGCCATAGGATGATGCCTTATTGATATTTCTTGTACGCTTTTCCAGAGTTGGGTAGTGTGTACTATCACTCTCCTTCTACTTTCAGCCGATCATGGTGTGCCTCTCTTGGCACAACCCAGGGGGACAAAGATGACAAGGTCTCTGCCTTGGAGAGTCCACAGTCTTACCCTTGATTTTTCAACCTGCAATAAATTCTGTTCAAAGTAAAGTAAGCATCGACAGAACCAATGATGGGCAAAACGCTCTGGTGAAGAGGCTCATGTCTTTAGTGGCTGATTTATTAATTTTAACAAGATGAAATCCTTTTTGTGCTTGTCAATCCTGAAATGTATTTTTTTTAAATGAAAGATTACTTTTTTTTTTTTTACTCTATTCATGAAGACAAAGCCTAAAGGGAAATAATGCTTAATTCTTACTAGAGTGGCTTGTAGCATTTATAGGTCATGGACACCCATCCTCGCCTCCTGAAGAAGCTACTGAAGATAAGGAACTGTCCTTGGAATGGACATATGCACAGGCCCATGAGATGTTGCAGATAGTTTCAGAAGCTCAAGAACAACCAAACTCATCCATGGACACCAGGTAAACCACTCTGTTCTAGAAGTCTGTTCTTTTCAAATGCAAACCTGACACGATGTATTCAGCAAATATTTTTAGAGCACCTATAGTATGAAAAAGCACTGTTAGATGTAGGGGAGCAATCTGTTTTAACAAGCTCTCCAGGTGATTCTGATGCATGCTGAAATTTGATATCCACCGGCCTAAATTGAAATATGCCATATGCAGGCCCGGCCCCGTGGAGGTTTTGATTTACTTGGTCTGGTGTGAGGGGCCACTCACTGGGGTTCCTAAAAGATGTCCAGGAAATCTTCATATGCAAACATAGTTGAGACTTATTGGTTTAAACACTGGAAATGTGCTTTCTGGTTCCCGATAAATGACTGTAGCCCCCAAAGGAAGAAAATCCATTGTCTACACCTGTGTATCTATGGCTCCCAGCATGCACTGTGGCACGAGGATGGAGCTTTAAAGGACCAGGCAGCCCACTTCCATCACCAGGATGCTTTGGAAGCTATGTCCCAATGCCCTATCTCCCCCCAACTAATTCACTGTTCAAGAGCAGGAGTTCCAAATCCTGCTCTCTAGTTAATTAATAAATATTAATTTCTCTTTTAGGGTTTTTTTAAATTGAAAAGATAAAATATAATTTCTGAATTGTCTGTATGGAAACTAGAGGATAAGAAATCCATTTGGGGGGTGGAGGCTCTTACCTTCCAATTGCTGTCCCTAGTGACAAATAGATCAATTTTTGTTACTGATCAGCCTCTCTGCTAACACTTTCTGTTAAGACATCTATTTCACAATGAATGGAGAAATCTTTGCTTTGAAGAGATTGTAGGCTTTCGATTCACATGAGAAGCAATTTTTGCAAGTCACTGCCCTCTGGAATATCTGCATGAGGTCACAGTGTCAGATAAAAGACACTGCCCTTCCCAATAGAGTGTTTTTTTTTTTTTAAATAAGGACATCTATATATTTTTAAAGCAATAATAGCCACCATCTTATTGAGCATTTAATATAGATGGTCACTGTATTGGATATATTGCATACATTATTTAATATATTTTTCACAAGAATCGTTCATAATTATTATTATCCCCACCCTGTACATGGTGTTCAAAGCCAAATATTCAGTATTCAAACCTCGAACTCCCCGATTCCAGATCTACAGACTTCTTACCACACTGCACAGTCTTCTATCCTGTGTGTGCACCGCAGAGCGCTAACAGTCATAGGCTCCGGAAATGACCCTGGGGGAAGACTCAGACCACAGCACTCCAGACTGCTCTTGCAACGGCACCTTTAAACTGTTTGAGAAGCTACTTACACACTCTCACTATCCCCCAGCTCTAGCTGCTGGGAGAGCTGCCTCCCTTTTAAGCTGGGAAAACACCCTTATTCGACATTAGATTTATCTTGATGTTTGAATGAGAGCCTGTAGAATGGATGGACCCACACGGTCATCCGTGCCGGCTTTGAAGTCACATGGAATATGGTACTGCTCTAAGAATTCTCTGCTTTCTTTGGTAAGTTGAAGAAAACTTAACCACATTGCTTAGGCAACAATCTATGCATTTAGGGCCTGATGAGTGTGATATGTCTTTATATTAACGAGACTAACAGACGTTTGCCAAATCTTCACTTGGCTCCGTTACATGATCTTGACATGACAACAACCTGTGGGAAGAATTTTAGGTGAAACAGAATCTTGGCACATACTTGCTGTGGAACTACCCCATGATTCTTCCAAGTATTACAAAATGTAATGACTTATTTGGCTTAGAACAAAATAGTCATACTGTATTCTGCAGGCAAAAACAATGGATGCAAAGTCTTTTTTTAATAGAATTTCACATCTATCCATCTATCCTCTTGGAAGCCTGAAGGACTGCTTTTCAAGCCCCCAAAGGAAGACAGTAGAAGCCCATTGGTGCCACCAGGTTAATTACTTGCTCAAGATCACATGTAGTAGACACACAATTGTATAGTTCTGCATTCTGTTGTAAGCCTGTTTCATCCCCTTATGTTGCATATTTGATTTATGAATGATAATTTTTAACCTTCAGCTTTATCATGTTGGATTATGCAGGTGCACTTCATCAGAAGAATAAAATAAAAAATAATAAAGTGATCATCTTAGGGAGAAGGGAGAACTTCAGCCCACATCGCTTTTTTTCTCACGATGACCATGGCCTCTAAATGCTGACGCCTCATGCTGGCCTGGAAATGCCAAATATTTAAGAAAGAGGCGATATTGTGCTTGATGTATTACATCAACATGCATTTTCAGAAAATTAGAGTTGTTAATCCATAAAATACTTAGTTAGGAACCAAAGTTCTCGGTACCAGTACAAAGAGAAATGCCTACATTCTGCAGTTATATCAAATGCCACCACCATTCATTTGCATATTGTTTATAGAAAATCAGATGTTGAAGCAACTTTTAAATTCTCACAGTATTTTTAATAGTAGTGAAGAGTGATACAATCTAAATAGTCATCATTCAAATTAATTGTGGTATTTGATAGGTATTATTTGATAGAATACTGATATCTTTTTAGGAGGATTCTTCAAAGAATTTTTTTAAAGTTTTTTTAAATTTTATTTTTATTTATTTGACAGAGAGAGACAGCAAGAGAGGGAACACAAGCAAGGGGAGTGTGAGAGGGAGGAGCAGGCTGCCCGCTGAGCAGGAAGCCCGATGCGGGGCTTGATCCCAGGACTCTGGGATCATGACCTGAGCCCAAGGCAGATGCTTAACAGCTGAGCCACCCAGGCGCCCCAAGAATTTTTAATAATATGGGAAATGTTCAGAAAATAATTCCAAGAGAAAAAAAGCAAGGTATAAAATTGTTCCCAAAGAGCAAAAAAATATGTAAATATGCAAAATATTAGAAAGTAATATAGCAGAATATTAGTAGTATTTACACATGAGAGGTAGGGTTGTGAATAATGTTCATTTTCTTCTTTATTTTTTCAATATTATAGATACTTTACAATGAGCACATATCCATTTTTTATAAGTAGAGATATTATTTTGGTCTACCAGCAGGAAGAAAATTAAAATTCTGAGGCATCTCAGAAATCATCCAATGAGTAACCAAGAGTTGACTAACTGAAATGATAAATATCCCTAGGTGGTCTCATTAAAGATATTCATGTTTAGATGTAAAACCTTTATGAAAGTATGTCTGTTTTATAGAAACCACAGGTGCCTAACACCTTCCTTGGGAGTTTAGTCTTATAAGATATTGGTTTGTAAATATCCACTGTTTTGATGCTGGAAAGAGTAGAAGGTGCCTGGCACAGAGTGCTGTCCATAAGTATTTGCTGGATGAAGGAAGGAGTAGGAATGATTACTCAGGTTGTAATGAGTGAAGAGGTCACCATTTGCCCACTTTCTTTTATCACTGCAATCATGGATTCTTTTTTTTTTTTTTTTAATTTATTTATTTGAGAGAGAGGGGGAACATGAGCACCAGCACCAGTTGGGGGGAGGGGCCGAGGAAGACGGAGAGAGAGAATCCTCAAGCAGACTCCCTGCTGAGTGTGGAGCCCAACAATAACACAGGGCTCCATCCCAGGACGCTGAGATCATGACCAGAGCTGGAATTGAGAGCTGGTCACTAACTGACTGAGCCAGCCAAGTGCCCCAGATTCTTTTTTTTTTAAATCGGCCATCAAGTATGTTTATGAGCATTTATCCTATAGATATTTTAATCATAGTTCTCTCTAAGTCTTCTTTAGAAGGATTAGCTTTAGTATGCTTATAACAGCAATATGAATTCAACTAATATTAAAGCTACATGTGACTTAATGAGGGTGCGACTTCTTTCTGTCAATATTGAAAAGAAAGCATCACATCTTGAACTTGCATACAATTGTCTCAAAGTCTTGGAAAGAGTAGAAGCTCCTCCCAGTAGCACAAACCCTCCTGGGTGTTCACTTGTAATAGAGTTTGGCAACCACGTCCATGGACATTACACAGTAAACAGCACTCATAGCCCTGCTGCCAACTGCCTTGTTGGCAAAAAATTTTGTAAATTCTGGAGATACCATGTGCAAAGCTAGACCTTAGTGGGAATGGAAAGCAATGGATATTCCTAAATCTGAGAAAAGAGATTAGATCCACCCAATTGAGAAACCACTTATCAAACAAGAGTTGTATTTTTATACTCTTGGGGCTCTGTGGCTATTCATAACTCTCACAAAAAAATTAGGGTCTTTTTTTCCCAACAGATACCAATATCAACCAGTGGCATGTTAAGAAAAAGAGTATATCAAAACATTTAACATTTATAGTGTAATTGTTTGTGTGTGTGTGTGTTTTCATGCTTTGAGACTATAAAGAATTTGAAGGTGCTTTTAGGCAACACACAAAATATAATAGTCAAAAATAACTTAAGAACCAGGACCAGATGAAATGCAAGTAAAGTGCAAACCCAACTATTCCCACAACCCCTACATAATTGTCTACAGGTAGGACACAAATTTGGCTTTGAGCTTCTTAGAGAACACAACCTATGAGAAAAGTCGGTTGCATAGAATTTATTGCCCAAAAAAAGAAAACTTATGAGTTTCTCAGGCCAACCAAAGACTTTACAGCACTCAGTCCTGAAAGAAATTACCCAGTGGACTGAATGGTACATAATGACCTCAGTCATATCTCCATAGCAAATATAGATATCTGTTGTGTCTTCCCCCAAAAATCAATTTCATGATAGTAAAAAGCAACTCAGGGAGACCAGTGTCCTGTGAATCACAGTGGTGCCCAAGGATGTTGCTTTCTTAGATTTTAGTTCAAACCCTGAATAAAACCTTCATAAAAAAACAGAATTGATGAATTACTTCACCTTAGATCATTCTCTTTCAATAGGTGCATATATAAAGTTACATTAATTGACAAAGGTCCCAGCCAAATACTTGAAGATCAACCAAATAATTGGTGTTGATATTCTTTAATAAAATCCAGGGTTAAACTAATCTATCCTGAAAAGCCATTCTACCATGGCCGCATACAAAGTTAGAAGGTTGTTCAAGCAACAATCTGGGGGCTACATTTGTTTAAATTGTTTAAAATTGTTTAAAATACAGTTTTAAGAGTGTCAACTAGTAATGCTTGACAATTGTGTGAGGTAAGCCTGTAACCAAATGGGACAAAATATTTCAAAATTATCCAATGAACGATAGCATTTGGACTAAAAATAAGTCTGCTTAAAGTTAGCTTCCATGGGTGACAATAAGGCCTTGGCTAAGTTAACCAGTATCTCTGAGTTTATTCCCATTTGGAAAAATAGGAATATATAACCAAAGATCTAAGATCAAATGATATAACTAACTTGAAAGGGCATTGTACATTGCAAAACTCCAAGAAAATGTCTAAGATTATTATTACATCTATTAACATTTTATTAAGGACCATTAGAACTTTGTTTAGACTTAATGTTCTGATTAAAACCCTAATAGTTTTCCCTTAAAGTTCTTTACCAATTCAGTTTAACAAGTATTTATTTGAGTACCTATCAAATGCTGTTGGTGGAACAAAATGAAAACATGGCCCCTTAATACACAGGGGGTTAGAATACAACCTCTGCAACAGTGTGCTATTAAATGATGCAGCAGATGTCCCTGCCAAGAACTTCTCTGCTTGTTGAGATCTGTCAGAGCTGAGATCTGGATCATGGATTGCCTGGGAGGCCTCTCAAAGCAACAAGACACCATGAAGTGTTTCTCCTTCTCTTCTTAATCAACCCCTCTGTGATCTTGTCATACAGTTTTCATTAATAAGTACTTAATAACTGATGAAATGTTCAAAGAAGAATTTTTTTAAATGGCCTCAGGGTAGAGAGCTGTATTCCAGTTTCCATGTGAGATTAAATTTTATTGCCTGAGGTTCAGATCTTAAAAGATAATGAGGTTTGATGAGTTCGGATGTTACATGCTAGTCAAGAATGATCTTTTCAAGTGTTTTCCAAAAGCAACCATGCACAGCGTAGATCATTCTGGACATCTCTTAGTTCCTCTGCTGTCCCCAGCAGAACACTGGCCTCTACACCCCTGCTAATACACGGGGCACTTCAAGCCAGTTATTTACAGGATAAACTGCTTAATGCTTATTTATATGTCTCACAACCATCCCTTCATTGTTAACGTCAAATAAAGTGGTAGGAGTGTGTCATGGCCTTACTACAAAATAATGTTTTTACTTTGTTATTTCTCCAGCCAGCTCTCGACTAAACAGCACTGAGGGAACAAAACCCCTAACTCATGTAGGCAAAGCCCAAATGATAATTATAATGAATGTTCATATCAAGTCCATCGCAACAGTATGTCAAGCTATTGATAATTAAAAACAAAAAGCGATGTTCAGTAAGATGTGTTGAAAAATCCAACCAGTACAACCAAATATACAGGTCATAAATCAGTACATATAATAAATACATACGTAAAAAATTCTATTTATTTCTCACTTAACGTTTATAGTAATTTTCTGGGCTTGTTCACAGTTGAATAGAAGGTAGATAAAAGGGAGCTGGCCAAATGTGTCGATATCATAAATAACATGGTATTTATGAGAATGTTTAATCGAGGTAAGGTAATTTAAGGCACAACACTTTAGCGGCAGCATCTGATTGTATTTGCTTGTGTTTGATGTGTCAATTATGTATGAATTATTTTTAAAAGTTCAGCTTTTTTAGTTACAATTGTGTGTGAAGGTAACAAATCAATCATTTTCATGAATATTTCATAATTCACACTTATCACTCAGACTGGCCTTCCTCCAAGTTAGTGTGCATTGGTGAGCGGTTACTGCATGTGGATTTTTCCAATTATACGGCAGTTGGTTGTCCTAAACCAAAGGAAGGCATTGGGTTTACATGAGAAGTGAAAACCTGTTAAATTCAGCTATTCACCTGCAAGAGACATTGAGGTAAAGCTGGTCAGTACACACTACTTTCTTCCCTTTTCTCAAGGATATACTTATTTATGAGAAAGTAAACACCAGTTACTGAATTTAATTTCTCAAAGAAAATTATTTTTAACTACTATAAAGCAAAAACATAAAAAGGTAATGAAAATATATATACATTTGCAACACATTTGAGCAACAAAGGACCAATAGTCTTAATATAAAAGGAACTTTTGAAAATCATTAAGGAGAAAAAAAAAAAAGAGGCCTGCCTGGGTGGCTCAAACAGTTAAGCTCTTGATTTCGGCTCAAGTCATGATCTCAGGGTTGTGAGATCCAGCCCTGCATTGGGCTCCACACTGGGCATGGAGGCTGCCTAAGATTCTCTCTCTGTCTCTCAGCCTCCCCCTCTGCCCTCCCACTGCCCCCCACCCCTGCTCACGTGCTTGTATGCTCTCTTTAAAAAAAAAGAGAGATAGAGAAAAGAGGAGAACAAAAGATGGACAAAGAACTTGGTGAATTTAAAGAATAAATACTAAATACATATGGCAAATGAATAAATTGTGGGTAATGAGAGCCAGGTTTCTTGCTGTCAGAAAAGGGAGTTACAAATAAGGAAAAACAGAAGGTTAGAGTGAATTGTTGAAAATCTGTGGGATTGGATTGGAGCATCAGTACAGTCTGGTATATTTCAATTGGTAAAAACTTGTGATTTTTACAATATTTTCAGATGGACAGATACAGGAATAGGGTGTGTGTGTGTGTGTGTGTGTGTGTGCATGTGTGTACATACACTTATTTCTTAGCTCGTCGAGCTGAAAGAACCCAGAGGGGCAATGATTTCTCAGTACAATGGACACTCCTAGCACAAATCTTGGTTTTCACAGACCGTTCTAAAATAGAAGGACCTGGGGCTCCTTGGACAAATGACTAGCAGGATAATAGCAGGAAAATACAAAATGAAGTACAAGATGAGCCTGGAATAGCTTGTGGTGCCAGAAGGGAAATGCTCAATAAATGTGGGAGTCAGGTAAACAAAGGTGCAGGAGTCCACTTAAAACATTGTCTGAATCTTGGGTAATTGAGCAAAAAAATGAATAATGATAATGTCTTAGCTCAGGCAGCTATAACAAAATACCATTGATTGAGTGGCTTAAACAGCAGACATTTATTTCTCACAGTTCTGAAGTACAAGATCAAGCAAGGTAGGCTTCATTCTGAGGCTCCTCTTGGCTTGTAGGTGGTTGTTGCCATTTCACTGTGGTATCACATGACCTCTTTGTGCATGTGTGCAAGGAGAGCAAGCTTTCTGGTGTCTCTTTTTATAAGGGCAATAATCCCCTTATGAGGGCCCCACCCTCATGACCTCATCCAAACCTAGGTACTTCCAAAATGTTCCTATCTCCAAATGCCATCATCTGGAGATTAGGGCTTCAAAATATGAATTTTGGGGGGACTGCAAACATTCACTATATAATGGATAATGGATTATAACCCATAAAGTAAGAATCCACCAGTCCATGGTGATATAAATAATTGAATAACTGAACAAGTGGGAGAGAAATAAAAGCTCTTCCTTAAAGGAATTCAAACACTTGGAAGTTAAAGAGCATCCTGCTATAGAATGAACGGGTCAACCAGGAAATTAAAGAAGAACTTAAACAATTCATGGAAACCAATGAAAATGAAAACACATCGGTCCAAAACCTATGGCATACGGCAAAGGCGGTCCTCAGGGGGAAATACATCGCCATCTAAGCCTCTCTCAAAAAATTAGGAAAATCCCAAATGCACATGCTAACCCTACACCTAAAGGAGGTGGAGAAAGAACAGCAAATAAACAGTAGGAGAACACAAATAAAGATTAGAGCAGAGATCAATGAAATAGAAATCAGAAAAACAGTAGAACAGATCAACAACACTAGAAGTTGGTTCTTTGAAAGAATTAATAAGATCAATAACGCACTGGCCAAACGTATCCAAAAGGAAAGAGAAAGGACCCAAATTAATAAAATCATGAATGAAAGGGGAGAAATCATGACTAACACCAAGGAAATAGAAACCATTATTAGAAATTATTACCGGCAACTATATGCCAACAAATTAAGCAACCTGGAAGAAATGGATGCCTTTCTGGAAACTTACAAACTACCAAGATTGAAACAGAAAGATTTAGACAATCCAAATAGACCAATTACCAGTAATGAAATGGAAGCAGTAATCAAAAACCTCCCAAAAAACAAAAGTCCAGGGCCAGATGTCTTCCCAGGGGAATTCTACCAAACATTTAAAGAAGAAATAATACTTATTCTACTGAAGCTGTTCCAAAATATAGAAACAGAAGGAAAACTTCCAAACTCCTATGAGGCCAGCATTACCCTGATACCAAAACTAGGCAAAGACCCTGTCAAAAAAGGAGAATTACAACAGCGGTTAAGCATCTGCCTTCGGCTCAGGGCGTGATCCCGGCGTTGTGGGATCGAGCCCCACATCAGGCTCCTCTGCTATGAGCCTGCTTCTTCCTCCCCCACTCCCCCTGCTTGTGTTCCCTCTCTCGTTGGCTGTCTCTATCTCTGTCAAGTAAATAAATAAAATCTTAAAAAAAAAAAAAAAGGAGAATTACAGACCAATATCCCTGATGAACATGGATGCCAAAATACTCAACAAGATCCTAGCCAATAGGATCCAACAGTACATTAAAAGGATTATTCTCCAGGACCAAGTGGATTTTATGCCTCAGATGCAAGGGTGGTTCAACATTTGCAAATCAATCAATGTGGTAGAGCACATCAATAAAAGAAAAGACAAGAACCATATGATCCTCTCAATTGATGCAGAAAAAGCATTTGACAAAATACAACATCCATTCCTGATTAAAACTCTTTGGAGTATAGGGATAGAGGGAATATTCCTCAATATCATAAAAACCGTCTATGAGAAGCCCACAGTGAATATCATTATCAATGGGGAAAAGCTCTATGGGGAAAAGCTGAGAGCTTTTCCCTTAAGATCAGGAACGTGACAGGGATGCCCACTCTCACCACTATTGTTCAGCATAGTACTAGAATCCTAGCCTCAGCAATCAGACAACAAAAAGAAATAAAAGTTATCTAAATTCGGCAAAAAAGAAGTCAAACTCTCCCTCTTCATTGATGACATGATACTTTATGTGGAAAACCCAAAAGACTCCACCCTAAATGACTAGAACCCATACAGCAATTCAGCAATTTGGCAGGATACAAAATCAATGCACAAGAATCAGTTGCTTTTCTATACACTAACAATGTAACTGTAGAAAGAGAAATTAAGGAATCAGGGGCACCTGGGTGGCTCAGTCGTTAAGCGTCTGCCTTCGGCTCAGGGCGTGATCCTGGAGTTCTGGGATCGAGCCCCACATCGGGCTCCTCCGCTGGGAGCCTGCTTGTCCCTCTCCCATTCCCCCTGCTTGTGTTACCTCTCTCGCTGGCTGTCTCTCTGTCAAATAAATAAATAAAATCTTTAAAAAAAAAAAAAAATTAAGGAATCAATTCCATTCACAATAACAACAAAAACCATAAGATACCTAGGAATAAACCTAACTAAAGAAGTAAGGGTCTCTACTGTAGAAACTACAGAACACTTACGAAAGAAATTGAGGAAGACACAAAAAGATGGGAAAATATTCCATGCTCATGGATTGAAAGAATAAACATTGTTAAAATGTCTATCCTGCCTACAGCAATTTACACTTTCAATGCCAACCCTATTAAAATACCATTGGCATTTTTCAAAGAGCTGGAACAAAAAATCCTAAAATTTGCATGGAACCAGAAAAGACCCTGAATTGCCAAGGGAATGATGGAAAAGAAAAACAATGCTGGAGGCATCAGGTTACTTGAGTTCAAGCTATGTTACAAAGCTGTGATCACCCAGACAGCACGGTACTGGCACAAAAACAAACACATAGACCAGTGGAACAGAATAGAAACTCCAGAAATAGACCCTCAGCTCTGTGATCAACTAATCTTTGACAAAGCAGGAAAAAATATCCAATGGAAAAAAGACAGTCTCTTCAATAAGTGGTGCTGGGAAAATTAGACAACTACATATAGAAGAAAGAAACTGGACCATTCCCTTACACCTTACACCATACACAAAGATAAACTCAAAATGGATGAAAGACCTCGATGTGAGAAAGGAATTCATCAAAATCCTAGAGGAGAACATAGGCAGTAACCTCTTCAACATCGGCCACAGTAACTTCTTTCAAGACATGTTTCCAAAGGCAAGTGAAACAAAAGCAAAAATGAACTTTTGGGACTTCAAAAAACTTCTGCCAGCAAAGGAAACAGTCAACAAAACTAAGAGGTAGCCCACGGAATGGGAGAAGATATTTGCAAATGGCATTACAGATAAAGGACTGATATCCAAAATCTATAAAGACCTCCTCAAACTCAACACTCAAAAAATGAATAACTCAGTCAAAAAATGGGCAGAAGACATGAACAGGCATTTCTCCAAAAAAGACATACAAATGGCTAACAGACACATGAAAAAGTGTTCAACATCATTAGCCATCAGGGAAATACAAATCAAAACCACAATGAGATACCACCTTACACCAGTTAGAATGGCAAAAATTGACAAGACAGGAAATAACAAATATTGATGAGGATGTGGAGAAAGGGGAATCCTCTTACACTGTTGGTGGGAATGCAAACTGGTACAGACATTCTGGAAAACAGTATGGAGTTTCCTCAAGATGTTAAGAATAAAGCTACCCTATGACCCAGCAATTGCACTACTAAATATTTACCCCAAAGATACAGATGTAGCGAAAAGAAGGGGCATGTGCACCTCAATGTTTATAGCCAAACTGTGGAAGGAGCTGAGATGCCCTTCAACAGACGAATGGATAAAGAAGATGTGGTCCATATATACAATGGAATTACTCAGCCATCAGAAAAGATGAATACCCACCATTTGCATTGACAAGGATGGAACTGGAGGGGATTATGCTAAGTGAAATAAGTCAAGCAGAGAAAGACAATTACCATATGGTTTCACTTACATGTGAAACATAAGGAATAGCATGGAGGACATTAGAAGAAGAAAGAGGAAAATGGGGGGAGAATCAGAGAGGGAGACGAACTGTGAGAGACTATAGACTCTGGGAAACAAACTGAGGATTTCAGAGGGGAGGGGGTTGGGGGAATGGGTTAGCCCGGTGATGGGTATTAAGGAGGGCACGTATTGCATGAAGCACTGGGTGTTATAAGCAAACAATGAATCATGGAACACTACATCAAAAACTGATGATGTACTGTATGGTGACTAACATAACATAAAAAAAAAAAAGCTCTTCCTTGGAGTAGAATTACAACTAATATATGTAAAAAACGATGGAAATAACCACCATTTGGCAAATATCATGGTATTAATTGTTTTAGTCAAGAATCACCAATGGGGGGTGCCTGGGTGGCTCAGTCGTTATGTGGCTGCCTTCTGCTCAGGTCATGGTCTCAGTGTTCTGGGATCGAGCCCCACATCAGGCTCCCTGTTCAACAGGAAGCCTGCTTCTCCCTCTCTCACTCCCCCTCTTGTGTTTCCTCTCTCGCTGACTCTCTCTCCGTCAAATAAATAAGTAAAAAAAAAAAAAAAAAAAAAAAAAAAAGAATCACCAATGGATCCTAAACTTTAGTGGATCCAAGTAAAATGAGAAACAGGATAGTAGGAAAGTATCACCCCCTAAGATTCTTACTGATTACAAAGAGAAAAATAGCAACTTCACAGTGGCAAAAACTGGCAGATCCTACTTTAACCAAGTGGTTCAAGTTAACATCAATAGTACTAACAAATTGACATCACATGTTTTCTACTATGATATATTGGGAAGTAAACAATGTTGTTTTTGTGGTATTCTTACAAAAATGCAAAACTTGAACTTAATCAGAGGAAACCTCAGACAAATCTAAAATGAGAGACCCTAAAAGTCTGAAGTTCATGAAAGACAAAAACTGCAGAACTCTACCAAATTGAAGGAGATTCAAGAGACAAGTTCATGCAATCTGTGATCTTAGATTCATCCTGAGTGAAGGATAGTGTTCCTATACTATACTTCTGGGTCCCACATAACAAAAAGCATAGAAGCAAGCAATGGCTTTTAGTAAATACTTATTATTTACCAAGGACTGTAGATGACTGGAGTCCTCTGCTTCATCAGCTCCCCTCTCTCTGAGTAGAAATATGTGCTCTGAACCATCCATAGAGTATAGGTGTAAAAAGTGAATAGTTGTCTTGAAACTGCTAGACTCTGCCAAGTAAAAATGTGTCATGATCTCAGAGGTAATTCTGACTCATTTGTTCTTGACTCTGGAGAACTAGAGAGCCAGGCATCCTTGCATATGTGTCCTTAGTCCACATCTTAGAATGTCTACTGTTCGGAGAAAGGAAGGTATATGGAAAACAACCTCCAAAAGCCGAAGGAGCCCTAAGAATGAAGGAAAAAGCCCTCAAGACCAGCTTGACAAGAAATAAGTTTATTAAAGGGACTTACGGACAGAAGCATGTCTTGGGTGGCCGCAAGATGAGTAGACCTTCACAATCCCGTTTCCTGTAAGACCTGCTCTTAGAGTCGGGAGACCACCCAATATTTGAGAATCATAGTCCTAACTCCAGAGTAGATGAAAGATGCTGGGCCCCAAAGGTGTTCTTAAGAGTGTGACTAAACAAAAAGAAATAACGGGGTGGGGGCTGTGCTCAGGAAGACTTTAGGTCACAAAGTGGTCATCATGGAGGGTTTGTCCAAGATGGAATTAGTGTGGTTCACACATCTGTCCAGAGAGTGGATAGCTTTTCTATTTCCCCTTTTGGGAAATGCCATTGGAAAGATCAAAAATGAAAATTCCCACTGCAATTTGCCTGAGTGCTCTCAAAAATACTACCTGTAGACCTTCAGTTTTCAAGAATGGTAGGCTAGGTTATTGAGATCATCTCTCTTAATGACAACAACTAAAAATACTGGGCAAAACTTGCTTAGAAGCAGTGGTGACCTGACAGGACAGTAAAGAACTGTGAGGTTAAAGTTCAAAAAGAAAATGGGAACCTCAAGGAGTAAGCTAGAACAGAAGCTGCTTTTGTCCTGGGGCCTTTGGCAATTCTGATAAATTTTGACTTTTGTTTTGACAGCCTCCTCTTCAGTTCTGAACTTTTTAAATGCCCTGAGTTTTGATTTATGTGCACTTCACTCTCCGAGGCTGTCACTAAGATACTTTTGACTTTAATCCCAAAAGGAGAGGAGAGAGAATATGAAGCACATAATATGAGACATGAGCACATAAAAATGGCTATGAAATTTTAGCAATTGATAATACTAATCCACAGATTCAAGAAGCCTAACAGATCCAAGAAAGATATATAGAAATCCACAGCTAGATAGAGTACACTGAAATTACAGAAAGCCGAAGTCAAAGAGAAGAATCTTTAAAATGAGTACATACTGGATATTATACACAAATAATGAATCCTGGAACGTTACATCAAAAACTAAGGATATACTGTATGGTGACTAGCATAATATAATTAAAAATTATTATTAAAAATATAAAAAAATAAAATGACTAGATAAAAGCCCACTTTCCTTGAAGAACGCCTCAATGGAAATTTACATTCGTTCCCAGACCTTTAGCCCAGATGTTTTATTAAAAACAACAAAACAAAAACCTTGCCATCTCTTAAATTAACACACTTTTGGTTTCCTTTAACTATTATAAGAAATTGATATCCAGTGCCAATTAATATGCAGACACCCTAAAATTCTTTAGCAAAAAATAAAATTTTGCTTTTAATTTCTGCTCAATTTCCAGACTTTGAGGGTATTCATCCTTTACTAGAACAAATAACAAGAAAGCAAATACTAAAACATAAAATAGAAACTTGGTTTAACTCTCTGGATTTGGGTAGAGAACCTGATGAATTTTTCTGGAGAGTCTGTCAATTTTTTGAGAGTGTGTGTTTCACTACTCATCAGGTTTAGTGTCTGGAAGAAGCTGAAAGTCCCTTTAATATTTTCAAAGCTGTAGGGTGACTGTCTCACTTACAAGAATGAAGAAGCCTTGTAGGTGGAGAGAGGTGGCACATGGAAGCAGGAATAACAGTAGAAGAACCCAAAACATGTGGATTCCAGTCTCAGTTTAGACTCAGTTAGTCACGTGGTTTGGACAAACAACTCTATCTCAGGGGTCGCGGTTATTTTATATGTCTCTCATTCTATGCTCTGGACCACATTTTTCTTGGAGCAAATTGAGACCCTAATAATGGGGTCCAGTTCTCTGGCTCCAATCTGTACCCTTAGTGCAGGACATTAAGTCCCCAAACTACTTCTAGGTGTAGCCCAGACGTGGCTCATGTTCTCCTAAATCTAGTGATTTTTAATTCCCTGTGATTTCTTTCTTTTTCCTCCCTATTTTAGACTCTCTTTAGTATGTAGCTGCAGCCTCCAAAATGGAATTTAAATATCTTCCCTTGACTCCAAGGCTGCAGTTCAGGGTCCTGTTGGACATTGGGTGATATCTTTGGAGACCCCAGGGGACCAAAGTGGGTAGAGCTCCCACATTTGCGTTACTCTCTGCCACCTGGTGCAATGCTGCCTTGAGCTCCCTCTGCTCCTAGAGAGATCAGTAATATTACACTTTGACATTTTGTTTCCTGTAGCCTCCAAGCTCCCAGGAGTACTGCTTCAAGTCTGGTTGGGTAAAGAGAGAGAGGAAGACAGAGAGAGGAGGAGATTATAAACATATAGTCACAAGGAAACATGAAACAACATGAGCCAAACTTTCAAAGTAAACCTTTTTTTGTGGCCGCCCACTTGGCTTGGACTTCCGGTGTGCCTCAAAGGGTTAGGAGAGTCATCACCCAGAGATATGACAAGCTAACTTACCCAGGAATCATCCAGTGTAAACTTTTCCATAAACTCAAAGTGTTCCAGGAGCAGGCCCATCTTTGCTGCGTTGGGCTTAAACAGTCTGGGCAATGCACTCCGAAATCATTCCCCTAGAGATTCAGTTCTTTGGATTTTGTGTATTTTCCAGTCCTCTATAAAAGTGCTAGGAAGCCCAGGCTACATCTGAACAGAGTCTTATTTGTGAGCTGGCTGATGAAACGTTCATGCAGAAATGGGTCACAGTTTGGAGCCTCAGGAAGAGAAAAAAAGGAGAGAGTAAGAGTTATGTCATTTTTTGATTTGTCTCATCATGCAACTTGCTTATTCATCCTTCCTTTGTATTGCAAAAATTTTCATTGAGGAGAATTAAGGGTTGAATCGTATTCCCCTAAAAGATATGTTGCAGTCCCAGTGTCTAGCACCCCAGAATGTGGCCCTATTTGGAAATAGGGTCATTGCGGTTGTAATTCGTGAAGATGAGCTCATCCTGGAGTAGGATAGGCCCTTACCTCAATATGACCTGTGCTCTTATAAAAAAAAATGAGCATGTGGGGCGCCTGGGTGGCTCAGTCGTTAAGCGTCTGCCTTCGGCTCATGGCGTGATCCCAGAGTCCTGGGATCAAGCCCCACATCAGGCTCCTCCGCTGGGAGCCTGCTTCTTCCTCTCCCACTCTCCCTGCTTGTGTTCCCTCTCTCGCTGGCTGTCTCTCTCTCTCTCTGTCAAATAAATAAATAAATAAATAAATAAATAAATAAATAAATAAAATCTTTAAAAAATGAGCATGTGAAAACACAGTGACACAGGGAGAGAACGCCACGTCAAGATGGAGGATTAGTGTGATGCATGTACAAAACTAGGAACGGCAAAGATTGCTGGAACACCGCCAGAACCTAGAAGAGGCAAGGAAGACCTCCCCTGGCGGGTTCAGCAGGAGTATGGTTCTGCAATACCTGGATGGCAGGCAGCAAGCCCCCAGAAGTATGAGACAATAGATTCACGCTGTCTTAAGTCATCCAGGTTGTGGTATTTTGTTATCACAGCCCTAAGAAACCGAGACAAGCGCCCATGTGCCAAATCTCATCCTAGTGGCTTTGGATCATAGTCAAATAAGATGTCTCCCATCCTCAGGAAAATACCAGATAAGATTTTTAAAAAGAGACAGAGAAGGAGATTGGTTAAGAGGTTTGTATTGCTAGGAAAGGGCTTCAACAACACTACATATAGAGGTATATATGATGTACGTGTATTATATGTATACTCTAAAATAAATAAAAGAGTTGGGCTGGGGAAAGTGGGGCTCTGATGGGATGATATGGGTAAGAGGGCCTCTGTCTTCTCCCTTTAGAAGTCCTGAGATGACAACTTTGGAGACTGAAAAGATGGTTTGTGTTTATAGCAAGAAGGAAGTAGGGATCACCAGAAGTCAGGATGTTTTCCAAGAACAGCATCTGTCAGGGTCAATTTATTTCCTTTGACAGGGAAGTCAGACTGGTAGATGACAAATGGTAGCAGACAAAGGGTAGCAAGAATTTGCGGACACACTTGGTGGTTTTCCTTATGGTGCCCTTATGGACAAGATGAAGTGGTTGAGCGAGCTGAGTGAACAGCTATATGTATGGATTGATGATTAATTAATGGAGCTATGCGGATCTTAGCTGAGGTTTCCAGCGGAATGCCAAAGAACTCTTATATAAGTGCTGCCTCGTTCAACACTTTTATCAGTAGCCTGGAAAAGTCGAGCATTACCCAATTTGTCTTTGATGGGCCAGAATGACTCTGTCTATGCCTATATGTAGGCACTTCGTTCTGGATGGAGCCACAGACTTAAGGAGGGAAGGGGGGTCAGAAAGTGTTTTGAAGAGAGTGACCAGGTGGTAACCTGAAGGGGAATAGTAGTCACGTAACACAAAAAACCAAATAAAGTATTTGGGATATTCAGGCTAACCAACAGAGGACCCAAGGAAGACATGACAGTCAAGAGACAGTATGTTTTACTTGGTTTGAAGGGCTGTGATCAATGGATCAAGTAACAGGAAGGCAATCTCAGCTTGATGTAAGAGGAACTTTCAAAATGTTAGAGTATAAAAAAATGCTGATAACGAAACTTGAAAGAAAGCAAATTCTCTGTGGATTAAACCTACAAATTGAGTAGAAATTCTGACAGAATTCTTTTTTAGGAATCTAATAACTTACTCTAAATATATAGGAGAATAGAGCCTATAAGTAGCTGAATTCATTTTGAAGAAGAGCAAAAATGTTCTTCTTGCCCAAAGAATGGTAAGAAATACCACACACCCATGATAATAAAACGGTGAGGACCTGGTATAGCCACAGGGAAATCAAGCAACAGAACAGAACAAACACCTCATGACAAGCTCATGCTTTTAGGGGAACCTGGTGCACCATGAAGATACAACACGGTGGCCAACAAATGGACCGCCCAGCGGCTGTTGTTGAGGAAACTGGTGGACGACATGGGGGAAAATATAGTTGGAGGACGTACACAGTATAAGAGTGGGTATGGAACTAAATATGCAGGAACCTCTGAAGCAAATAAAAAATGTAGAAATCCAAAATCATATTTATGATTTTGGAGCAGGAAGGACTTCAATGAGACCACCAGAACACAAAGCATAAGGGGAAAATACTCAATTATCTATTTCAAAATGAAAGATTTTGAATGATAACATATCCAATGTGATCAGATTAAATACTGAGAGCGTGGAAGGTTATTTGTAACACGCGCACCATAAGAGGTTAACGCCTCACTATACAAAATACCACAAGTAAGTACCTAGGCTATACGGACAAATTCGCAAGTGAAACCTCATTAGAAAATGGTCCTATTGAAATGGACCTGCGAGACTTTGGTTTCCTCACTCACTCATTCAATAAATATTTATTGAGTGGGATCGCACATCAGCGCTGTTCTCAGCACGGGGGATAATGCAGCAGACAAAATTCCCTTCACTTCTGGCATTTAAATGCTCCACAGTAGTCTCTTCCATCCATAGGAGAAAGACATTAGTTTCTACTAAATGAATTTTCCCTTTAAATGCCAATGGTATCGCTTTAAAGTTGGAGGGATTTTTAGGGTGCATTTCTTTTAAATCCATACTTTTGCCTGATGATAAACAACGTCCGGGGACACACAAGTTTGACCAGCGTGGAGAGCTGACGCTTCACCCGTGGTTAGACTGTAAAGGCTAGTGGTTAGTGGTTAGGTGGTTCCAGAATGCCAGTGAATCACGGCTCTTCCTCTACCACCTGTGCCTGGCATCTGGCAGCTTCTCTGAGCTTCAGTTTCTTTACCAGTAAAAATGGAACGAATGGTCAGACTTGCTATAAAGTTGGTCTAAGGATTAAATGAGAGAATATAAAAGAACAGCATCCAGCACATGATAAAAACTGAACGTTGGCTATTTTTACCTCTGATTATAGTATCACGATCCCAAGAATTGTTGTTTTCCCTACACACCATATTTCAAAATTTGTACGGTAACATCTTTGGGTTCTTCATCGGGTAATTCATTTTTCTTCTCAGTAAATGAGAAAAGGGAATCATATGCTTTCCTTGACACTGTCCGCTGGTGGGGCATGAGGCGTGTCTCGGGGATTAACCATTAACCCTAGTGTGTGAGACCGGCGCTCAGTGTTGCAGGGCTGGAAGGGAAGGGAGAGACCCACTCACCAAGCCCAGCCCTGTTCCACACAGGAGGATTCAAAGGCCTAGAGGAGGTAAGTGCCCTGCCCTGTGTTTCCACAGCTAGAACCATGACATCACTTATGTGGTTATGATTAATTGATTATGATTAGAAAAGATTAGCATGCTTAGGAAATCGAGCTTGTGGTTAGGCAAGACTCTAGTCATCCAGCTGACTTTGTAAAATGGAAGTGAACGGGTGACATGAATAAGCTCACTTAATTAGAGACTTAGACTCACAGGGACGCGTGGTTACTCCAAGTATGAAGAACTTGCGAGACCTCTGCCTGACTGTTCTTGGGTGCGAGGGGTGGAGCCAGCCTTCCTCATTAGAATAAGGTAAACAGATTCAGTCTAGTTATAAATGGAAAAAAATATGTGTCCTCGGTCACTGAGGGCTGTAGAGAGTGGTGCGTGGCTGGAGAGCTCAGGGCAGCAGAGAGAAGGGGGCAGAGCATGAGTTCCAAGTCAAAATTTGTAGGGATCATCGGAGCGCCTTTCTCGAAGGGCCAGGTGAGTAAAAAGCGCGGCCTTGAATAACTGGAATTCATGACAAAATCTCAGACTTGAGAATTAGGAAGATCTTAATGTCTGCCTAGCTCCGTTCCCTGGAACAACCGGGCCTGAAATATATATATATATATATATATATTTTTTTTTTTTTTTTTAAGTCCTCTTACCATTTTGCAACATTGGAGAATTATGGTCACAAACTCACTTATTCTCATGGCTCCTAATCTTAGCTGCAGCCAATTTTATGTGAATCTACTACATTTTCTTTGTATTCTTTAAGAGAACATATTTTTATTTGAATGGATTTGGACTGTGTATGTATTATAGCTACTCATTGAGATTCCCACGTTCTTGTTGCTCAGAGGCGAGAGGATTTTAAGCAAACACATTGGTTTAATCATGTATTAATGCCTAGAAACAATTCATGGATTGGCAGCATTTTTCAGACTTCTTTTAGTCTGCATAACCTAAATGTTATTGCTTTTTACAACTTGCTGGATGATTCATATTCTTTGAGGGCTTTCATGATCCTGTGAAAGTGTTAGTTCACGGGCTAGGTAGAATCCTTTGTGTATCTCCTTTTGAGGGAGGAAAAAAGAAAAAGGAAAGAAAAGAAAATCCACCTGGAGGTTGGCAACATTGAAGGGACTAATGCATTTATGAAATTCCCAGATTGCCAACACATGCCAGCAACATTGCACTTTGCAGCCTTTTCTTCTGGTGAGCGCACTCATTCTGGCAAATACGGTGTGATGAGAGACCTCAGGCTTCAGCAAGCATCGGTCCTTAAAGGCGGAAAACCGAGAACAAGAACAAAAGCAAACAAGACAAAGTGTGAACCGAAACTCCGCGGATTGATATTTTGTCCCTGTGGTTGTTTCAAACAGGGTCTTCGTTTTCCAGCGTTCTCTTTGCCCATCTGGGTAGTAGTTCACTCCTTTCAGTTTTGAACTCGTGTTTGGCACTCTGGCATTTTATTGCAAAACAGATTGGGAGAGGTCAGAGGGTAGAGACCCAGACTGCATCTGGACTGTCCGTAAACACTGCTGCACCACCCCTGGTAGCCCTTCAAAGCTCTCTCCCGGACACGGGGACATCTTGCTGACACAGAAGTGTTTCTTCTAGTGCTCGGGTTAATTGCAAAACCCACAATATACTCACCTATTCTTGCGACAGGTTCTAATGAAGACAGAATGAAAGTAACTGACCGAAAGGAAGGAAAGGAGGGAGGCAAATAAAAATTTAAGAAGGAAGGAAAGAAGGAAGGAAGGAAGGAAGGAAGGAAGGAAGGAAGGAAGGAAGGAAAGAAGGACAGAAGGGAGAAGGGAGGGAGTGCGGGAGGGAGGGAGGCAGGAAGGCAGGTAGCAGCCTGAATATACTCTGGTCCTCGGACCTCAGCAGAAGAATTCACGCTGTGATAATAATAGCCCTTCAAAGGGATAGTATTTTGAAATACAGCCTGATGCACTTTCTGTTCTTCAGTATTTCTTAGTATTTCTTTTTTTGTTTTCGCCTAGAGCTCTTCCCTTATTAAAACTTGGCCCCATGAGAAGGAAGCTTATTGTCTCCTGATAGTAAGGGCTCAGAGAGAGATGTTTCTACCCTAAGCCCTAGCATAGGAGGAAAATGGTGGCCAACATATTAGCATCTCTCCTCACCTACAGGAAGTAGAAGTTCACAAACAGGCAAAGGAGAGGATTAAGGGCAGATGACCAGGAGGTTGAGTCTGAGGAAAGACTCCACTCACTTGCAAGGCAGAGAGCGGTGCATGGGGAGTTGATGGCAACAGACGACAGAAGTACTATATTTATTGTACAGTTCACTAAGGCTCAGAGAGGTCTGGTAATTTGCTAAGTTACTAGCCTTGACTGTGATTCGAGACAGGATTGGATGATCCCGAAGCCTATGCTCCTGACGTGTGTCGATGCCGGCAGTTGGCAGTGGACTTGACCCTTGTGGCCAGTTAGGGCTGGGGCCCAGCTTCGAAGTCAGTGGAGGTAACGAGGTGATCTCCAGAGTGAGTCGGTAAACCGAGCAACGAGAAAAGACCAATCGTGAGAAGCAGCTCGAATCAAACAAGTAGAAAAGAATGATGGAACGTATCACTCTGGGAAATCTAGTCACTGTGTGAGCCCAAATAGAGTGTCAGCTAAGGGGTCTAGAGGACTTGTTCCAAAGCTTAAAAGGAAGAGGGAACCGGCCAGGGCGTTTTCTCGGGGTGATGGGTTTTGAGCATCTACGAAGCACTACAACGTGTAGCCCCTGAGCGGAAAGAACCCTTGGGCTGAAATCTAACAAGGGAGGAAAGACAAAGCAAACAACCACCAAAGGAAAGGCAAAATTCGAGCCAAGCAGCACTTCCCAGAGGTTTAAGGAAGGGGCAGTTCCATCTGCTCCAGGAGGGAGGTGTGTGGGGGTGCGCGTGCCAGCAGGCAAGGGAGAGAAGGAGCAACACATGTCAGGCCGAGGCAGGCGGGCACTTGCCACCCGGAGCAGGAATGTGACACGCAGGGCTCGCCCAGCAGCCGGGCCAAGTCAGCTGTCCCTGGAATTCGGTAGAAATAGCTGCTTCGTTTGGTGCCACAGCCCCAGTCGTAGGGACAGACACACACACGGTCTCTTGGCACGTCTTCTCGTTGGGTAACACAGAGGAACTTCCCGTGCCTACCAGCCCTGCTGGAAATCAGAATCAGCTGCAGAAGAGGACTGTTCCTGTAGACTTGGATTCTGCCAGGAAGCTGGAGGGGATTTATGCCAAGGAGGATGTGGGTTGGCCTCTCTGACGTAGGAAACGGCAAGGGGAGAATTCTTGTCCATCTTGCTGAAGCAAGTCAGAACCTGAAATACCGGATTGGCTTTGTGGCTTCAGCTCCGGGTGATGAGTTTCTGCCGCCAGGAGCTCGCTCGCTTACCGCCCTGCGGACCCGCACGTATGGCTCTCTCCTGCCAGGCTCGGCTTTTTCTCAGGCTTTTAGCCAAGTCGTTCCCTGGGTTTGCAAAGTAGCTCCAGCACGCCATCCCTTTTCCCAAAAACCTGCTCATGTTGCAAGACTCAGCTGGAATGTCAACCACTCTACGCAGCCTTCCCGGCACACTGTGTCCCCGGCCGAGTCTGGAGCATCTGTTTTTGTTGCGATGACCTGCATGGCACTGGAGCCGATCTCCACGTACTGTAACTGGGGTTAAATATACAAATCCCTATTCGCTCATGAGTTGCTCAAACACAGAAGGCCTCTCTTTTTAGTTGATTGTGTCTCTGTCTCTAAGAGTGCTTTTGCACAAAATACATCTTCGCCATGTTGGTAGCGCGGTGTCTGTCATGGGAAGAGGAGACGCAGGTCCCGGAACCCAAAGAACCTGGAAGTGAACTAAGACTCTGCCATTTGTTAGCTGTGCGTCTGTAGGAAAATGAAATAACCTTTCCGATTCCAGAGCCTCATCGTTGACGTGGGACTCACTCAATCTGCCTTGCTGGGATGATTCCATGAGATGGGGTAAATTCCTGGCTCGGGAGGAACTCAAAAAACGATAGTTACTCTTCACCCGATTAAAGAATGAAAAGAGTTTCTATTGTGGGCATCTGATCATGTCTGAATTATTTTATTTTCTAATCATTTAGCCACGAGGAGGGGTGGAAGAAGGCCCCGCAGCATTGAGAAACGCTGGCCTGCTTGAGAAACTGAAAGAACAAGGTAATTTTTCCATTGAAAGATGACCAGCCTGATTTTCTTCCCGCTCTGAAGAAAGGAGCAGGCTCCTGCTAAAAGGGGGTGTACCTGCAATGACATTTATCCCACAGAACTGCAGCACGAGTGGTCACTTTAGAGGTACATCCTATTTCTTAAAAAAGCAGTGTATGGAGAAAATGCTCTGTCAGTATTGTTGGCTGAAGATCCTCACTCAGATATTTTGTCTTTCTGGCCAGGCGATTGTATGAAAGAATCTGTGGGCTAGAACGGGGGTTGGGTGGGGGAGTAGGGGAGTCAGGGGAACTGCAAATGAAAAGCAAGGGGCAGCAGGAAGTACTCGGCTGGCAAGAGGACTCCTGTTTGTAAAAGGAAATAAAGCAGGGATGACGACGACGATGAGGATGATGTTGATGGCACCTAGTGTTTGCCCAGCGTGTCGTTGTATATGCAGACACCACACATACACATACATGAGCCTGCAGATAAGAAATGATACAGAGTCTAAACGTATCGGCTAAAGCAAATGTCGTCTTTCTATATAAAATTCCTGATGAAGAATTGGCAAGGACACAGAGCTACCAGAACTGTCACACGTTTCTGGTGGGAATGCTTCATGATACAGCCACTTTGGAAAGTAGTTTGGCTCTTTCTTAAGTAAACGTCCAACTGCCTTCTGGCCCATCACATCTACTCCTAGGTATTTACCAGGAGAAGTGAAAACACATCCACACCAAGACTTGTACTTGAGTGCTCCTAGCAGCATTATTATTATTTTTTTTTAAAGATTTTATTTATTTATGTGACAGAGAGACAGCCAGCGAGAGAGGGAACACAAGCAGGGGGAGTGGGAGAGGAAGAAGCAGGCTCCCAGCAGAGGAGCCTGATGTGGGGCTCGATCCCAGAACTCCAGGATCACGCCCTGAGCCGAAGGCAGACGCTTAACCGCTGTGCCACCCAGGCGCCCCCTAGCAGCATTATTTTTAACAGCCCAAAGAACGGAGACAACAGAACACCCATAACTGGTGAAGGGATACATGACCGGTGGTTCACCCACACTGCGGGCTGGTGCTCAACCATAAAAGGAACAGACCACTGACACAGGCGAGGACATGGGTGAGCCTCAAAGACAGCTCGCTAAGTGAAAGAGAGCACACACAAGAGACACCTACTGTGTGACTGCTTGTACATGAAATTCTAGAAAAGACAAAAGCATAGCAACAGAAGCTCATCAGCAGTTGCCTTGGGATGGGCAAGGGAATGACTGCAAAGGGGCATATGGGAGTTGGGGGCGTAATGGACGTGTTCTCAATCTTGATTATGGTGGTGGTTTCAAGACTGTAGATGTTTCTAAAACTCATTGACCTGTACAGTTAAGATGAAAGAATTGTAGTAAATAAGAATTACATGTCATGAAGCTGAAAAAAGGAGGGGGAGAGAGAACAGAAGGGTTGTGTAAATGGACCGGACTAGTCTCAGTTTACGAGCATAATTTGGTGAGGTTTTATATCAGGTTAAATCTCTTAGATGTGTTATTGAATCATGGATACGCACAAACATATAATAAATAAAATACACAATGACTAGTTAGTTCAGAACCCCGAACTGATCTCATGCCACAGTTTTACCTGAAGCTCTGTACCTTGAAGCCTAATGCAAGGCCTTCTTGGACGTGCACCCACGTCGTTAGGAACCTGGGATTGCCTGCGATTTCTCCTTATTAAAAAGTTATAATAAGCCTTTATTTCCTGAGCTCACTGAAGTGTTAAGCTCGTTGCTAATCGTATGCTTACTGAATTCTGACAATACCACTATGAGGCAGGTACAATGCACCGAGGAGGGAGCTGAACTGCTACAGCAGGTAACAGATTGGATTGAAACCAAGGACTGTTAATTATAGTCAGAAAATTTAGAAAATACTGGTGTGACTGGTGTATTTCCTTCTGGGCACATAATACATAACATAATATATAATATATATATATTCTTTAAAAAAAAACTATTTCTTTATTATAAATACAAATGCTTATTGGAGAAAGGTAGAAAGCACATAAGCCAAGAGGACCACACAGAGATAAAGACGGCAAGGCCGCTCATTAAGCCCAAACCGGAAGATTATCACTGTCCTACTTTCGTGTCCAGCCTCGCTGGATTGATTCCAGAGGTATTCACCGAGAGCCTGTGTACAGCTGAGATGACGATGTCAGGCAAAAACAGACATGGTTTCTACCTTTGCAACTTTTATGGTCCTTCCCAATGTTTTCTTTGCTTATCCTTATAAAAGTACACTGTTGGGGCGCCTGGGTGGCACAGCGGTTAAGCGTCTGCCTTCGGCTCAGGGCGTGATCCTGGCGTTATGGGATCGAGCCCCACATCAGGCTCCTCTGCTATGAGCCTGCTTCTTCCTCTCCCACTCCCCCTGCTTGTGTTCCCTCTCTCGCTGGCTGTCTCTATCTCTGTCGAATAAATAAAAATAAAATCTTTAAAAATAAATAAATAAATAAATAAATAAATAAATAAATAAATGTACACTGTTGTGTAAATTTGGAATGATCCTACACAGACTGTTATGTAATCTTTTTTTATGTAGTAACTTGAATTTTGCTTTTAATTATAGAGTGTGATGTGAAAGATTATGGGGACGTGCCCTTTGTTGATGTCCCTAGTGATCCTCCCTTTCAAATTGTGAAGAATCCAAGGTCCGTGGGAAAAGCGAACGAGCAGCTGGCCGGCGTGGTGGCGGAAGTCAAGAAGAATGGAAGGACTAGCCTGGTGCTGGGCGGAGATCACAGGTCTTGTTTAATGATTCTCTCTCTGAAGTCTGGCACAAATGGCATAAGGGAGTATAACCAAACCGTGAGAGAAGAGAAAATAGGAAAGGGAAAGCACTGATCAATACTTCATACCGAATTTTCTGCCTTTTTTTTCTTTTGTTTCGGTTATTATTTTCTTTTGGAAATAGAGAAAGCTCTATTTGAAGTCTTGCATTATCTTTATTACAGCAGAAAATATATGACATGAGTGGATTTCAGTAAAATATTCAGCACAAACTTACATTCCTAAATGAATAAGCATGAGAAATTTCCTAGCCAGGTTATTGTACTTGACTCCAGAACAACTTATTTAAGTCAACATTTAAAAATACGCTTCCTGTTATAAAAGTAATACTTTCAAACTTTTGAAATACACACACACAAATAAATAAAATAATAGTAATTATATTTCCTAACAAGCGTTTCAAGTGAAACTGCAAATCGAACATATTTGCTTCCTGCCGTACTGTTTCACTTGTACCTGACTTTGTTTAACAACCGTGTTATCCCATACTTTGTTCTTAACTTAAAGTACAGATTTCCCTATGTTACCTCATGATATATATAAGCATAATTTTTATTGTTGTATAATTTTTCATCAAGGTATTAAATCACTCTACATATCCATATTGCCACCTATTCAGGTAATTTTCAAATTTTCCTGATTATAAATAATGTGGCAAAGACCCGTTCTGTGCACGAGCCTTTTTAATGTCTACTCTCGAGGTCCCCGAGCACATATTCAGAGGTCTAATCAGATCAGAAAGTACAAACACGGGGCGCCTGGGTGGCTCAGTCTTAAGCCTCTGCCTTCGGCTCAGGGCATGATCCCGGGGTCCTGGGATCGAGCCCCACATCAGGCTTCTCTGCTGGGAGCCTGCTTCTTCCTCTCCCGCTCCCCCTGCCTGTGTTCCCTCTCTCGCTGGCTGTCTCTCTCTCTGTCCAATAGTTAAATAAAATCTTTTTAAAAAGAAAAAGTGCAAACACAACAATGGCTCTTGAAGCAGGCATCAATCACTTCGGCTCCAGAGCCAAACCATTTCCGGGGCTCCTGTGTGACAAAACTGCAGTTGAGAAACTGGGGCTCACTTTCTTTTTTACGTGGAAAAATTTGTAAGTGGCAGTTTTAAGAGTGGCAAAGAGCCACAAGCCAAGACATCTGAAGGGGAAACAAATATCGAGCAGCAGGATCAATACTAAGCTTCGAGGCGGGCTGCCTTCACCTGAGCAACTGTGAGGTCACAGTTCTCTGCACGACGCTTGACCGTCTGCCGTGGGAGAACACAGACGCCGGGTGGCCAATCCTAAGCTTCGGACTTTTATGTAAGATGTCACTCAGTGCTTCCATCCGGCAAAGTTTCTGGAGCTCGGAGCATTTGAGTGGAACTTTGAGAGTTCTGGACCTGGCTAAGAGTGGGTCTTTACACGTGTGGCAGGAGAGGAGAGAGTTCAAGAGAGCGTCTGAGTGACGAACAGCAAGCGAGCCCCCAGGAAAATCTGGCTGAACTGGATACAAGGATTTCTGAGTGATGCTCCCCAGTTGTAAAATCATTGGATTTTAGGAAAAACGGACTCTGTGGTAATTCACTTGAAAGAATGGAAGTATTTCCCAAGAGACAAGAGAAAGTGAGACTGATTTAATCTTGAGAATTAAATAGTGTCTCATGCTAAGGAATTTCTTGTGTAGCTAGTGTTTTTATACAGATTTAATTTTTGGTTAAAATAATAATTTGCAATTTTATTAGAAGGTGGTTTCCAAAAAAAAAAAAAATCACAGATTTTTTAGTAGGGCCATTGGTGTAAACTTAACTTGTTAGTAATTAAGCACAAGCTATGCTTTCTATGGTTATAAGTATTTAATGGGCACCTCCAATTAAAAACCTATCAGAAGTACCAGCCATTTTGACTGAAAGGAAAACCAAGTGAGAGCACGGAGTTAATAATATGATGGATGGAATAATATTGCAAACCTGATGTTCACACTGTATTTTTCCTCTGAAGTATGGCGGTTGGAAGCATCTCTGGCCATGCCAGGGTCCACCCAGATCTCTGTGTCATTTGGGTGGATGCTCACACCGATATCAACACTCCACTGACAACTACAAGTGGGAACTTGCACGGACAACCGGTGTCTTTTCTCCTGAAGGAACTAAAAGGAAAGGTAAGAGGCTGGTTGCTATTCTATTAGAAAGGAACGGTCTCTTTAGCAGAAGTTCAGGTGATAGAAGGGAAGGAGGAACCTGGTGCCATCTTACTTTCGATGTCATTGCAAACCATCTTCTCAGCAGCCAATAAGCTAAGGGTTGGTGCGTAAAGGAAGTGAGGCCCTGTGCCTCTACCTTACATGATAGTTTGCAAACTGACTTTACATATATCTTCCCTCTTGATTCTTAAGTTACCCAGTTCAGTATGTGGGGCAGAGAGTAATCCTTTATAAGCAAATTAGCAGAGGTTCAGAGGTTAACTGACTTGGTCAAGATCACATGCCAAGCACATAGCAAGGCAAGCACCAGAACTGATCTATAACCTACCTCTTTCTACCATGTGCTACACAGCCTCTCATGCTTTGCAAGCGTCCCCTCCAATCATGGGACCTTTTTCAAAAATGGAGTTTTAAAATGTGGATTACAAAGGTTTATTATTTAGCATCCTTACTGTGAGAAGTTTGTATCTACATCGTAAGAGGAAGAACTAACTCCTTGCTCCCTAGAAACTTCTTTTCTAAAAGATGTGAGGTGACATTCCAGATGAAGATGTAACGCTGTGGTTCATATTCATCGATATTCTGTAGCATATCAAAAACAATTCTTACTGATATAGCTGTACAATATTGGTCTTTATGAGGATACCTGGGGATCCAAACCCCCTTGTTAAGTGCTCAGAAGTAACACTTTCTGAACTGATGACCAAGTGATAGATTTATAAAGTTGCAAAGTGTGTAGTTAGCACATGGGAATAGCCACCCTTGGCTCCAGGACATCTGGAGAGCACCCGAAGAGCTGCTTGAAAATCTCCCCCAGTCACTCTAAGCCATCCTTGGGACTCTAAGTCCTTACTGAGAAGAGGAATAAAGAAGAAAGCCACAAAAGTCATGAAAGCACACCGATTTCTTCATAGCAGATTTTGGGAAAGCAGAGCCCAGTGGAATGGGGCACGGAGTGGGTAAATGCTGACAAATGATTCAGGTTCGGGTCTGGACCAGGGTGAAAGTGGGTAAGGCCAAGCTACCTAGATACCCCAAACCAAGGCAGGCATTCTCTTCTGAATTTTGTATTGTGTTTTAATGATTTCTTCAAAATATATGTTCTAAATAGAAGATAAATGCAATCCAGCAAGGGCCCTTCACTTTCAATATAAGATGTGCTCAAGAATCATATATACTAATCAAATGGAAACATTGCAATTTTAGATCCCCGATGTACCAGGATTCTCCTGGGTGACTCCCTGCATATCTGCCAAAGATATTGTGTATATTGGCCTGAGAGACGTGGACCCTGGGGAACAGTAAGTTTATTCCTTGATGTGAATTACCTTCATTTTCTCTCTTTTGCATGCTAGGCATGCTGGTCAAACCTATGAGAAAAAAAATGATTTTAAGCACCAAGTATATATGTCTATAACTATATACCCATATAAATATTTATGTCTATAAATCAGGTGATCTTTATATTAATTTACTGTTAAAAATAAATCGATATATACATATAGTTCATAGGACTTAAATATTTTATGTATTTTACCACAATGATCCTTTCTTTAAAAGGAAACAAGACAGCATAGAGTTAGACTCTTTATTAACTGTAGGATTATCTTAATATCTTTCATAGCTACATTTTGAAAACTCTGGGTATTAAATATTTTTCAATGACTGAAGTGGATAAACTGGGAATTGGCAAGGTGATGGAAGAAGCCCTCAGCTATCTACTAGGAAGGTATGATGCTTGTGTGTGTGTAATGTAAATATTATTAAAAGGACTTACTACTGATGTTAATGTAAATTATTAATAAAGCCTTCATGTAAAATTATGGAACTTCACTGGATTGTTACTTTTTATAAAACAAGGTAAAAACTATATTTATGTACTATGTATTAAACCACCAACTTTAAACTGAATTTCTTTCCCACCTCTTAAAAGGAAAAAAAGGCGAATTCATCTGAGCTTTGATGTTGATGGATTGGACCCATCTTTCACACCAGCTACGGGCACACCAGTTGTGGGAGGTCTGTCTTACAGAGAAGGTCTCTACATTGCAGAAGAAATTTACAAAACAGGTAGGTAAAAATTGGGATGAATAAAGAAGCAAGTGTACACATGGCCAGTATATATTTATACCCTCCGATCTGAAAATCAAGCCCCATCGGACACTTCTAGAATGCCCATCACATGATGCAATCACCACCTGTTCACGCTCCTGGATAATATTTCAAGGCAGGGTACTGGATTAAAAACGTCAACTATTTAACAAATTACATTATTTTCCATTGTTGTTACAGGGCTACTCTCAGGATTAGATATAATGGAAGTGAACCCCTCTCTGGGGAAGACACCAGAAGAAGTAACTCGAACAGTGAACACAGCAGTAGCAATAACCTTGTCTTGCTTTGGAGTTGCACGGGAGGGTAATCATAAGCCTATTGACTACCTTAACCCACCTAAGTAAATGTGGAAACATCACCTAAAAATCTCACAGCTAATGTCATAATTAGCCAATCTAATAATTTACTTAAGCTTATAGTTATTTTCCCAAATATTTGGTCTTTCTGAAAAATGTTCTGCCTTGGTAAATATTGGTATAATTAATATAAACTATCAATTCCCTCTTGGTGTGAAATTCAAGATTTGGAAATTCTAAGTTTTGTGTAATTAAAAGCACACATAGAGTGGGACTCCTGATATCAGGAGATAAAGCTATCCCACCTGAAAAGGGACCATATTCCCATGTTGTTCAAAAGATGTGATTTTTATAATAAACTCTTTATATTAAGGTTCTATTATGTCTGTATGTTTCTAAACACATGGATTTATTGAGGATTTAAAAAGCCCACAGTGAAATCATCATCCCCCAAACACTGTGAAACTGGTGAGACGAAACTCTGCCTCCTGGTTTTTTCATCTGTAAAATGGGTAATGGTACGGCCTCGTGAATCTCCAAGTTCGTTAATGTTAGATGACCATGTTTTACTTTTTCTAAACCTCAGACATGATATTGGTTTATACTTTAAGCAAGGCTGCTATTGAGGTAGCCTTTTTGGAGGTAGAAAGAAGAAACCAAATTATTTGTTTCTAATACCTTCTAATTCAGATAGGAATTTCACTAAATTATCTGCGGCTTCCAAACATTCCCTCCTCCCCTTCACTCATTGCAATTATAGTGTCTCATTGGCTGAAATCCTTAAACAACCCACAAACTCATCTTGGCTCTGGAATATAGTGAGGGAAATGGAATATAATAAAATAAAATAAAATAAAATAAAATAAAAGACTAAACTACAGTTGATCCTTGAAGAACATGGCTTTGTACTGTGTGGGTCCACTTATAACTGAATTTTTTTTTGATACAGCACAGCAATGTAAATTTTCTTTCTTATGATTTTAATAACATCGTTTCTCTAGCTTTATTATAAGAATACAGTATATAATACATATTATATATGTATATTATCTACAAAATATCTGATAATCGGCTGCTAATGTTATCAGTAAGGCTTTTGGTCAACAATAGGCTATCAGTAGTTAAGCTTTTGGGGAGTCAAAAGTTATAAATTTTCGACTGTGTGTGGAGGTCAGCACCCTTAACCCCTGTGTTAAGGGTCAACTGCATGATCAAAATCAGGGAAGCAAACTCTTCCCCTCCTCCCCAACTTATACAGAACTCCAGCAGACTCTGTAATGAAGCCAATCCCATTGCTGTAACAGCATGTGTTAAAGAGCCTCTATCATCTGATTTTTCACATGCACCCCAGAATCTTAAACCTAACTGTTGACACTGTAGACTCTGTAAGATAAATATTTTACTGAATTACTTTTAGGTAAGAGCAATTATGATGGACCTTAAAGTATAATGTTAATAATGTAGGCACATGGGGTTACTTAAATTAATTAAAGCTTAATAAAATAAAAAATTCAGTTCCACATTTCAAGTGCTCAGTAGGCATGTGTAGCTTCTGACTGTATTGGACAGCACAGACACAATACTTCCACCACTGCAGAAAGTCCTATAGGACAGAGCCACTCTGAAAATACTATTAATTTTCAGAAAGAAAAACTTTTAGGATGCAATGAATATAAAGGCATTGTTTTCCCCTCAGGTGCATTCTAAAACCAAATAAATCTATCTTCTTCTAATGCCTGATTAGCAATTCTTTTAAAAGCCTCTTTTGGGAAAATCAGATCCCCATATTTTTAGTAAGAGAGGAGAAAAGGGAATTTTTAATAAATTAACTGGAATGTATTTGTCCTTGGGAAAGTGGGACTGATTTTCACTTTCTTTATTCTGTTTAATACCAGTGTCACAATTATTCCCATTCTATGATCTCAAAGCAATACATTCTTCAAGGCAGCAAGAATATATTGAAACTATGTTAAAAGTAATACTTGAATTCATTTCTCCAAAATTTCTGGAGAATTTTAAGAATACCATTAACCTAGAAAAATTACTTACACCGTTATAGAAATTTTAACCTGGACTTGCATGGCAAATAAAGATTTAATGATCAGAATAATATGAACCACAAGCAAGATAAAAGTGTAAGAGGAATGCATTTGGAAGTAAATTTTTGAAGTATAGTTAGTCAAACTTCTCTGATTCTTAAAAAAAAAAAAAAAAGTAACTCTTAAGTCCCAGGCCAATGTCAGTCATGAACTGTAGTGTACAACCCCTAGAAACAGCCCAGTTCTCTCTTATAACCCAGTTAGCATACTGCCTGGAACACAGCAGACACTCACTCAGATTGAGTAAGTAAGTAATCAGTTTATTCATTCAACAGATTTTAGTAATTACTTTTCAAGGCTTTTACAATCTTAATGCCATTTCCCCCCACCCCAAATTAACAGTTTGTCTCTCAAAATCTGATAAACCCTAAAGAACCAAAATGTATGCTGTATTTAAAAATATAAATACTTAAAATTTTTAAGATTATAAAAATTTAAAGAATCGTATCATTGGCTAGGTGAAAGTGTCAACCTGGAAAGGCAATTAATTTATTTTTAAAAATAGAGATTGGAGAATCACCATTTAACCATGATTTTATTAAGTTTATGCATTTCTATGTTATTTTCTTACATGGCTTCCAACTCATTTCATACAGTAAGTTCAAGTCCACAGCAAAGGCAAAAACTTGCCGATCTGCCTTGACAGAAACATTAACCCACGTATTTGGAAACCTATGGTAAAAATTTTAAGCCATTTTTAAAAGAATATGAAACTGTGCTCCTGCAATGCAATGAAATCTAGAGTCCTTCACTCGACATAAATCTCTTATCCCAAAGATACACCAAGAGATTTATGTATAAAATGATTAGATAACTATTTTACATGCAGTGCCTTTAAAACAATGTATTTAAAGACTGAAGTCCTTAATAAAAATTAAAAATAAAACCAGTGACTAGAATAGGAAAGACTGAAAGTATCTAACGAAAGTCATTTGATCATAGATACCTCCATATTCCCAGGTAGCTCTAATAAATTGTTATGGACAGGAGCAACATGTAGCTTACTTGATCTCTTAGAGACAAAAATATAGATAGGGAGATGGGAGTTATAAAGTATCCAGATTCATCATTTGAATCAAAATAAAACAATCTGAACATTACCGCTTCTACTACATCACTATGTAGCCCGATCATGTTCAGATTTAAGAGATGTGAGTCCACTTTCAAAGACAAATGTGTTTCCATTTCCACCACCGTACACCTGGACTTCACTGAGTTACTGGTAAGGACCCCGGCACCTGACTAGACTGAGGGGCCGGAGACCCACTACTCATGGCTTGCGGAGGCACGGCAGCTGGCTCCATCTTGCTAATGTGTGTGATGAATCGAAGACGAAGTTTTAAAGCTGGTTTTAAATTACAGATAATCTTCTCTACCTAAGAAATAAACACATTAAAAATATTTTAACTAGAGAACTTCAATTCCCACCGTTAAAGAAGTGCTTTATACATATCTGGAAATAATAAACTAGGGAGTGGAGTGGGCTGGATGAGAAGTTTCTATGTTTTAACAAAAACAAAATTATTTCTCTCTTACATGAGGAAAAAATGTGTTCTCCCTCACACACATTATACATGTGCATATAATCTATATATGTCTACACTTACAAAAACATACTCACTTACCTAGCTAGCCAGTCATCCCACTGTCAAAAGCTAACATAGTCTCCACTGGAAATTTATGCATCCAACCAGTTCACCATCCTTTTATTTTTCTTTTTTTAATATATATTTTTTAAGATTTATTTATTTGAGAAAGAGAGAGACAGAGAGAGAAAGAACAGGTGGGAGTAGCAGAGGGAGAGAGAAAGAGAATCTAAAGCAGACTACACGCTGAGCATGGAGCCGGACATGGGGCTCAATCTCACGACCCCAAGATCACAACCTGAGCTGAAACCAAGAATTGGACACTTAATCGACTGCACCACCCAGGCACCCAGTTCACCATCCTTTTAAAATGCCATCATCACAGAAGCATGAAGCATGATTATATTTTGAAGTTCTCTGAATAACTTACGTCTGTAACATTTATCTACAAAGCTAATTTTTTGGTTTTGATTTATACTTGGAATTCAAACAAAATAATATTACGTCTACTTTTACTTAAACTACTTTAAAGAAATAAAATCATTAAGCAGTTCGACGGCTTTCTTAGCTGTATCCAAATGCTCTTTGACCTTACCAGGGAAGATCAGCCCATCAATAATTTTTCCTTTCTGTATTCCCTTGTGTCAGAACTTCTGAAGCCCAAATACAAAGGATATGCTAAATCAAACATTTCGGTATTGGTTTCCACTCAACTCCGACAATCTTGCTAAGGCAATAAAGAAGTGAACATCCTCCTCACTCCATGTCCCTAGCTCCAAGGAAAGAATCCAGTAGACTAGGATTCTTATGCTTATACTCAGTTTACCTTCTTTTCCTACCAGAGAAAGAAATAACATTAAGGTTTGGAGGGGAGGTCACTTCACCTATCTGCCCTACCTCCACCCTTCTAAAAGAGCCAAGCTTTGGTTTCCTACAGACAGGAAACTCAGTTATGATTCAAGGACGTCCTTTCCACTTTCAGACGACTTTACCAGGAAGTGCCTCTTTATAAGCTGAGTCAGAATGTGCTTTCCTTTAACTTTACTGGAGTTTATATATGCCTTTTGAAGTGACACACAACAAACCCAATGCCTATTCCAAATGGCAACCCTCCAAATAGTGAGAACATGAACAATTCCCTAGGACTTTGAAAATTCAAGTTAAGTACTTCCAATTCCTTCAAATACCCTTTATGAATTATTCTCTTGATCCCCCTGGCTTCAGTCTTCTAGTTATGCTGAAATCTGTCCAATGTCCCCCAAGTGTACCCTAGTCAGTGTGGGGAAAAATGGGATCTCCTTCACTCATTATACAGCACCTCTCTGGTCTTTTAAAAAGTAGCTTTTCTGTACTGTTTTTTCCTAATGAGATTACTATTAATCAACCACCTAGGTCTTTTTCAGACGTCCTGTTGCAAATAGCAAGGGGAAAAAGCGTGAGAAATCATAAGATGTATTCACTAGTACTTGAATTATATATGCAGAATAATGTGTTCATGTAGCCTAAAAAAGTCTAATAGTACCATCCTTTTCCCCTTAAAAGAAAAAAAAGATAACAAAAGTACTCAAACAAAACTGTATCATCATATATTCAAGTTTTCTAAACTAAATATCATTAAAAGACAAAGTTAACTTACTTGTTCCTTTACGCTGTCACCAGTAAACATATACTTCATATGATACAGGAAGTCACAGATGGGATCCATGTAATTTAGGTGGGCACTACACTGGTCTACATTCAGCAACATGTCATAAAATGCCACTCCAATCTATTTAACAAATAATATAAAATTATTTAAGTGGGCAAAAAAGGTTCAATCATTTAGAATGATGTAGGTAGACTCCATTACAAGACTAACACAGAGGGACAACATGTTTGTTGAAGAACTGTCACTGATCATACAAACCTCTATATGCATGGGGTATACGATATGGTCTGCATTTTTTTTTAAAGATTTATTTATTTGAGAGAGAGAGAGAAAGAGTATGTGAGAGTGTGCATGTGAGTGGGGGCAGGAGCAGAGGGAAAGAATCTCAAGCAGATTTTCCACTGAGCAGGAAGCCTGATGTGGGGCTTGATCCCAACACCCTGAGATCATAATCTGAGCCGAAATGAAGAGCTGTATGTTTAACTGACTGAGCCACCCAGGCACCCTGATATGGTCTGCATTTACAAAGGAATCCAGAGTGCTACAAAATGTCCTTAGCCTAATAGGGCTTCAATGCAATTTCTCTTCATAACTCAGTAATTTCGCTTAATATGAAGAGATAGACGATATCCTTTCTAGAAACCATTTCTCAATGTCTGAGATAATTACAGTCTCAGGGATACTTCAGGTTGTACCTTCTTGGTTCCATTTGATTGGCTCACACTTTAAGGTTCTATACTTGTCTCATTTTCTTTTCTCTGTACTCTTGTTAGGTGACTGACTTCATCCATTCCCATGATTTTAATTAATTCCTCTGTATTATAGTGCAGGCTCTCATATGCACTTCTCCATCCCTTTCTTTTCAACTTTAAGAATGAGTATGTCCCCTGCATTTCCAATGTAATACATCCCACATTAAACTCATTACAGACACACTAAATTATGGGCACACTAAATCCTCTAAAATCATTAGATCCCACTAAACTAATTTCACTACTAATGGTTATGATGATATACAGTTTGGAAAACACTGGGAAAAAAACAGCAATAGATCTTTTAGAACTTAATCCTACCACAGACAACCCAGGTTATATTTTACCTCTATCATACATCGAGTTCTCTCTTGCTGAAATCTTTGTAAAAATGGTCCCACAAGATGGTACACATAAAGCAACTGGAATTCAGTCTTCACTATAGGAAGAAGGACTTCAGTGAGAAACCTAAGATTTGAAGATTAGAAATAAACACTTGTGGTGACTTCAAATCAGCTGAATTGCTTGAACTTTGTTGACACAGCCTACCTAGGCACTTCTAAAATTTGTAATTTTTTGTAAAGTCTCTTTTTCTAATTAATCCTACATTCTCCTCACTGGCTATTATTTTCATTTGATTATCAAGATAAATTACTTCAGAGTTAGGGGTCATTCTCAACAGTAAAATTACTGAATGACAGAATGTGAATTACAGGTATCCCCTGCCTGCTTTCTGAAAATCTGCATTACGCCACTTTGCTTTTACAAAAGGCCTACATTATTACAGCAATGGCTTTTTTTTTGTAAAAGCAAAAATTCTTTTTGGTTTTCTTTTGATTAGCAAAAACAGGTGCTAATGTAGGTTTTCTGTAAAAGGAATTGGTGTAACATGAATTTTCAGAAAGGGTGGGATACGCTTTGCTTTATGTCATTTTGGCTTATGGAAGGTTTCATAGGAATACTCTACTTTTGAATAGCAGGAAAAACCTGTATTTGAAATAAAAAGAGAATAACCAATTTAATATAAATGCCATTCTCAAGAAATTTGAATCTAATTACTATCAATTTTATAGTCAAGAAAAATAATCAGAAAATAGGCTAATATGAGTTATTCAGTTCAAAATACAGCTTTTGGGATATATTCTGGAAAAAGCATGCATTTGACTAAACCTCCTGAAACTGTAATGGAAAACTAGATGCCAGATTATTTCTTGCACACACAAATAAATTTTTTTCAAACAATTCTGAAATAAAGGAGCTTTCTCATTATTTAGAAACTCTACTTAATTAAAACTCACTTTGCAAGTTATTCTATTGAATGAGATACATACCTCATGTGTAAATGAGATAAAAAAAAAACAAAAATGAAAAAAGCCCAATTTACTTAAGAAATCATAATACCTACTTGGGAATGAGAGAAAGTTGCCCAATGCTAGAATGGTGCCACACAGCATGTGCGAGAGCTAACGTATAGCTGCAGCTCATCTCGGAGTAGGACTGATGACAAGCAGTGAAGTCAAAGAGGCGGAATGGATAGCCAACCCACTCTGACTCAGATGTCAAGCTGGGACTGCTGATAACACTCACAATTCGATCATGCAGAACAATCCAATATGGCTCCTTTAAAATCAGAGGGAAGCCTGATGAAAAATATCCCTTATCCGGTATTCCACCCCATTTCCAATATTCCACTCCAAAGCCTTTCTCATTCTTTAAAGTTTTTTTACTTATATAGCTTATGTTTTTGTATAATGAAGATTTTGAAGGCAAAAGGGGGTGGCTTCATAATAAGTCAAATTAGGTCAATAGAACCTGGGGATAAGTGTCTGTGAGTTAGAGGGCTCTATACATGTGCCTCCCAGTATCTGATATTTACTATACAGTAAATTGCTCTTGCCAATATCTATCACACAGACAACACTAGTACACATATATAACTCAGAAATAAACACATATGTTTGGAGGTGTGTAAGAAAAAAGTGATTGATTTGGAGAGGTGAACAATCAAGTCTGGAGAGCACAGGGTTAGACAATGTTATTGACATTGGAAGATATTGCAACAGTCAACTGTGTGGTGCTGAGCAGACACACATGAGGTCACAGAAGGGAGACATCACATGAGGGAAGGTCGGGGAAGGGCTCACTGAAGAAGCAGGACCTAAGCTGGAAAAGAATGAATAGGATTTAGAGAAGCTGACAGAAGGAAGAGGGGTTCTGCATGTCTCATTCTGCAACACAGCAGAAGTCCTTAAAACATACCTCAACAAGTATTATTTTCATGAGCAAAGGCTCTAGATACCTAACATGTTAAGTGGTCAAAAGGAGACCAGATTTTAAGGTCAAAGTAAGGTTGGATAGATAAGGTGGGACCAAAGGATGCAGGGACCCAGAGGTCAGGTAGGTTTTTAGATCTCAGGCAGAAGGCAAACAAAACACTCACTGTAGGTTTCTGAAGCAGTAATACTATAAAAACTTAAAAAATATGAAACACTTCCTTAATTGTGTGATGTCCTTGTCCAGGGCATCTTACATGCATCCTATTCTCGTGGCCGACAAGGGACAACTGCATTCCATTACTATGTACAAATCACAGTTATGAACTCACTGGTAACGCAGTGATGATCAATCCAATTGCATTCATCCATGCTGTAATATTCTCTCTTGGTACTAACGGCTGACTATAAGTGAAGAAAAAAGAATAAAAATGTGAAATTACAAAAATACTTTTATATGGTTGACAACGGATCTTATTTTGAGAATATATATAATTCAGGACTGACAACTAACCTACTCCAATAAAGCTACAATAGATTTTTATTGAGTAAAAATTTACCACACCCAAAAGCTAAGAAAGGCTTTACTTAGTTGTCTTGTTTAACAATGGTTGCTGGGATGAAAGACTATTTCTACTTATTTATACTTCTCCAGTCACTATCCCCTACTTTATGTTGATCTTCAAGAAGTTGTGGTCCATATATACAATGGAATATTACACAGCTATCAGAAAGAACGAATTCTCAACATTTGCTGCAACATGGACGGCACTGGAGGAGATAATGCTAAGTGAAATAAGTCAAGCAGAGAAAAACAATTATCATATGATTTCTCTCATCTATGGAACATAAGAACTAGGAAGATCGGTAGGGGAAGAAAGGGATAAAGAAAGGGGGGTAATCAGAAGGGGGAATGAAGCATGAGAGACTATGGACTCTGAGAAACAAACTGAGGGCTTCAGAGGGGAGGGGGTGGGGGAATGGGATAGGCTGGTGATGGGTAGTAAGGAGGGCACGTATTGGGTGTTATACGCAACTAATGAATCATCGAACTTTAAAAAAATAAAATAAAAAATAAAAAAATAAAAACCTCCCAGTACAGGTGGAAAAAAAAAAGAATGGAATCTTGAAAGACTGTCTTTAGTGAGATGTTAACATTATTCCTAACTTTATTAAATGTCAAACAGCTACCAAAGAGTAGAGGTGGGAACAAACCCAGGTCTTCGGACCTGTCCGGGGCTCACTCCATTACATCTATATCACAAAGATAAAATCTGGGACCAAAAGACAGTTACCATCCCACGTGCATCAGCCTTGGGACAACAGGTTTGTCTAACAGTTCCAAATAAACTATCATTCTTTTTACAAATAAACAATGAATCTTATTGCATGAAACAGGATACACACCTTTTCAGGACGACATTTAGAAGAGCATTTCCAACATCTTCACCTGAAACGGCCAAGGCCATGAGCTCCACACAAGTAACATGCAGTGCATGCGCAGCTGGGTTGGGAAACTCATTGAATCTCCAGTCGCAGTTTGGGAATGGACCAGGAGATTTGCCAGCCATCGGTGCAGATGGTTAAAGCAATAACTGTTTATTTTGAGATTAACGGCTCACATTTGTGGTGCTTTATAGTTGTAGAAGTGTTTCACATGTAAACACTGCATTTTATTATCAATTTATCTGATTATAAGCCCCCAAGAAGTGACTGAACAGAAATTAAGAGGTAAATAATTAGAATCAACTACACATCAGTTTGACAAAACTGAAATGTATTAACAGGAACCATGTGATTAACCACAAGGTATAAACGGTTGCTCTTACACAGGTGTGCTTTTATAACTGTGACAAGATAGCTAGAGAGGCAACCAGAGTAGCCCCAGGCTTCACCCACCTATTTCTTTTAGTAGTTATAAGACAGTTGATAAGAACATTACTTTATAACGAGTAATTCTTTTACTCATTTACATTTTACAAATGCCTTCGTGTAGGAAAACAAATCACACTCATTTATGTAAAACTGCTCTACCTAGTGAACAGTGGCATGGTGTACAGACACAGAAACCATAATGCTAATAACTTAAAACATGAAATCTAAATAAAGAAATAAAAATACAAATACAGCAGCCTTTTCATTAAAAAAGAGAGAAATTAAGTTTTGTTATTATCTATCAATATTTTCAAAAAGCATTTAAGGATTTATTTAAAGCAACAAAATTCTATGTTCTCCAGAAGCAAACAGGTGCATTTACTACAATATAGAATACATTTTTTTAGGAATGGAATTTTTCCTTTGAAACAACCTCATTAGGTCTATTTTTAGATATAAAAAATAATGGAGTGAATGTCTGCCTATCTGGCAGCTAACTTGATGCTGCTAATTTAAGATTTCAGAACCTTTACAAAAGTAGAAATAAAAATGATCATAAAAAAATTGAAGTTTTGGAATATATAAAAATACTACCTTGAAAGGATAATATGTGTTCTCACAAATCAACATATAGTTATTTCTGAAGGGTCTGGAAAAATCACAATGAAAAGGATATTATCTACTAGTCGGCCAATCAATCTGCAATAGTAGGAGTCATCTGGGACCCAAGGATTTTCTTCTCGTGCATTCATGCCACACTTCAGGTATGTGTCACTTAGACACCAGCCTTGCGGTCGATTATCCTTGAGTGAGCCAATGATGGCATGGACAAGCTTTCGCTTGAGATGTGGGCGTTCTCTCAGGTGCATTTCATAATAATGCAGAGTATTATACAAATAAGTCACAGGGCGATCTGCCAAGAAGAAAACAGATCATCACACATTTATCTGGTTACCCACAATAAAAAACTAACCCCCTGTTTTCAAGATTACCAAAAATAGCTCAGAAGCTCATGAAACTATTTCACATGCTGGGCAATTGCATATAATGAATAGTTTTATTTTAGGACAAGGCAGAAAGCTTCTAATAATATATACAATATCCACTGCAGCGCTGTTTACACTAGCAAAAAGATTAAAACAGCCTAAGTAGTCAAAACAAGGTAAATCATGGCATGTGTGGCACGAATGGGTTTTTTATGTACTGATACAAAATAATCAATCCTCACACCTTATAAAGGCATTAAAAACAAGGTGCAGAACAATGTGTATATCTTATATTATTTGTGGGAAAAAAATTAACCCCAGAATATCTAAGGAAGGATACACAAGAAACTGGTAACAATGGTCTCCTACAGAGAAAGAAACTGGCCAGCTGGAGGTCATGATGGGGTTAACTACTTTTCACTGCATACCCCTCTCTACCATGTGGATATGTTATTTAATTCCCCCCACGCCCCCAAAAAAAGTTTTTAAAGGAATGCTTGCTTGAACTTCATACCTAGTCTGTAGTGCTAAAATGCAATTCGGACTTCTGGTTAGGAGGAAGACATCTTAGACAAAGGACTGAGCAGAACCACCCCCCAGAAAAATACACTTAGGCCTTTCACGCTCCTGTCGCTGACTTCACCATTCTCTGGTCACCTGGTTTAAAACTTCTGAGTTGTCTTTGACTTCTTTCTTTCTATATTCTCCCCACAGGGAACCAAGTCCTGTTCCTTCTTCCTTGACTATTCGTCCCTTCCTTCTCATTTCCAATGTCATCTTAGTTGTTTAGGTACTAATCATATAACTGAATTTTTTGACAGAAGTCTTTGAAATGGCTTCCTCCTTCCAAAACATGCTGCCAACTACAACTAGATTTATCTTTCTAAAGTAATGCTTTCTATGCCATGACGTTATTCAATAACTTCTAGCTGACTCTTGATTATTTGCAGGTTATAAGATCAAAACTTCTCAGCCTGGCACTTAAGGAGATCTGTTGGATACAAAGTTTCAACTCTCAATTTAGCCAATGAGAAGACTGTTTACAAAAATGCTGTGATTTTTCCAAAGGATTCTTACTGCCTAGGACGTTCTCTTTTCCTTCCTGTTTATATAAATCACATATATCAACAGCTCGAACCCTATCATCTAGGAAGCCTGCTGAGTTAGTTCACAGTAATATCAGTCTGTTCTGAACTCATATCAGACTCTTCTCCTTCTCTGCTCATTTGGCAACTAATCACAAACCACGTAAAAGGGGGCAACTCTTGCATATCACTTTTATTTCTGCTATTTAATACATTTGCCATGACCTACCTATTCATGTTTTTATGTCATCTATTTTATACTTCATGGCATCACTATATAGCACTTATTCTCAAAACAGTTTTTATTGAAAAACAATTAAAATAAAATCTTTAGAACCATGATTACCCACACAGTTATGCCCAGCCTACTTTTGTTTATTGAGTTATTAGATGGAATTAAAATTTGAAAAAGCTTACCGTGAAATTTATATAAGCCACCAAGGTGATCTAGAAGAGTCTCCAGTGATTTGGAAACTGGAAGCAACTCTAAAAATCTGTGGATTACTATATCGAATACTGGGAGAAATCGAAGACACACATTTCCAAAATAGATGGGTAGATAGGGAGACTGGATCTGCACGGGAGGATCAACCTGTTCTGCCAGGCCCTCAAAATACAGTTTCTCAGGGTATTTCTGTGGAAGTGAATAAATGGTAAATGTTCAAGGCATCTTTTTATATTCTCTTAAAAAAATAAAGCTACATAAAAAAACTTGTCATTTTTAAAAGAATATGAAACTATGTCTGTTTTTGCAATGCAATGAAATAAATACGGAGTGCTTTACTTGACAAAAATATTACCCCAAAGACTTACCAAGAGATTTATGTGTAAAAGAATTTATAATAACCCTTTCATTTTGCATGTAAGTACTCACATCTACTAAAACTGCAGTTTCAATAAATTCCTAACATAGAGATACTCTAGAACCTTGAAGCAGTTTAGAGAGCTAATTTCCTTCTACACAGATTAGAGAGAGAACAGTAGAACCACAGAGAAAACAGCCAAACCAATTAGCCAAATACCTAAGAATGGCGTAAACAAGACTCCCTGCAGTGGTGATTTGCATTAGTACCTTGTGATAATTCATGTGCTTGGTGTGCCAGTCATTCTGTAGCCAGTGTTCTGGAGAATTCTCCTTCACAAAGTCACTTACTCGATTTCTAAAATCATTTGGTTTGAGTAACAGCAACTGAATTATGAAATAACAAACCTGGGCTTCATTTCCTTCATGACTACGCATGGCCTTTGGGGAACAACAGAAAAATGATATTAAAATGTCCGACCCGTGCAAAAGCGTGGCTCTGCTACAAGTCTATATTTGAATATCTCACTATTATCAGAATTTCACTGCATGTCTAGTCTACCCCTAACCAACTGTTCAGAATTTCATAAACATATTTGACTTTCTTGCCCACTTTTGATTCTCACCATTCCTTCTGTCCGAAGTGTCCCTCTTTTTTCTTTTGCTGAAATTCAATCCATCCTTCACGATCTCTCACCTAGATAGATGTGGTCTCTCATTGTTGCCTGCCGATACTTTCCCTACACCTGTATCTTGTTTTTCTGTTTTAGTGATTTATAAACTTAGCTTATTTCTCCTACTATATCATAACCATATTTTTGTTTATGTTCCACAGCTAAGAGGCTAATGTTAACCAACTAAGCCACCCCAATATCACCATTATAGTTTTTTTAAAAAGTAGCATTTTCCAGCCTGGTTCAGTGTCTTCTCTTAAAATTTTGCCTGAAATAGACATCAAGTGAAGAGGAAAAATAAGTTGGGGAATATTGGGTGGCTGCGAGAAACACTGAGTTCTGACTATGGCTGCCAAAGTGTACAGAAATTATTATTAGCACTCTGCAAAGAAATACAATGACTTTTTTTTTTTTTTTTTTTTACCACTTCCTGCCTGTAGTGGGAGCCTTTGGGAATCAACTCAGGGTCTAATTGCTTGTACTTTTACAGCATCACAAGGCCGGGACCATGACTGTCTTATTTACTTCTATACTTTCTATGCATAGAACACAGCAGATATTCAAAACACACTTGCTGAATCAATGATGAAGACACTGGGAAATCTCTAGTTCCTTAGGGAAGTGATAGCAATGCTTGATTATAGTATAATTTCATTAAATCCTTAGAAGCAATATAGCTAGATCAGCACAAGATCCGTCAGTCATACACCTTGATCCGAAAGAGAATGAAGCATCTTAAAAACTTATTCTTCAATAAGTGTAATCTTACCAGGCAGAGAATTAATCGGTCCAGTGTAACAATGTTATATTTCCATACCATGTCATTAAGAATTTCAATGCATTTGTTGAGTTGCTGACCCCCAGCTGATGTAGAGAACTCATACACTAAGAAATCTGCAAATGTTCTCACATGGGCTACCAAGGCCCTGGCTCCAATTCTTTCTAATACTCTGGAAAACCAAGAGTAAAAAATAAGTTATATTGCTATATGGTATATGGTCTGTCAAATGGAATGCAGATCTAGGTTTTTGGCTTACCTATAGCCAATCTGATTAATATGATCTGTTTCCAAGAGCATTTTCCAGAGAAGACAAAGGAAGAGAGGAGGAGAGCCTTGCATAGAGAAGTGGGTAATGATGTCATTTTCATTGGTCATTGACTTCCACTTCCTATATTCCTCCTCCACATTTTTTTTCAGATTAAAACGGCTTTCCTGAGGTACATTATTTTGCTTGAAGAATGCCTAAAAGGAAGATCAGAAGTTTACTTCAAGGGTTATACTAAAAAAAAAGAGCATTGGTTATAGAATCAAGAAACCAGTTCTAGGCTTGATTGTGACACTAATAAACTCTATGTGACCTCAAGCAACTTAGTAATCAAGACCTGAATTTCTATAATGGGAAAATACACAGGCTTGACTAGATTATCTCTAAGATTCCTTTCCTAGATTTCCTAAGCAGAAATTCCAAGTAAGCCTGAATTCAAGCTTCCTCAATCATCTGTTGATACTTCTATTCGTCTTCAAAAAAACAACAACAAAAAAGAAATTTATGTACCTTTTGGTTACGTATTTTATTATCTCTATAAGGAAAATCTACTATACTATCTCAGATCAGTATCAGCATCACCTGGGACCTATAAGAAATGTAGACTCAGGCCCCATTCCAGACCTACTGAATTGGAAGTTCAGCAGTCTATCTGAACAAGCCCTCTAGGTAATTCTGGTATGTTTGAGAACTACTGCTCTAGCCCTATTGGAAGTTCTAGAAAGCAGATGTTCATTATGCCTAAACTTTTCTCTGAAAAGTAGAGGACAGATGAAGTTTTCCTTTCTGTGTGATTAAAAAAAAATTCAGTCAACTGTAACAACGTGTATCCTGTGAAGCTCTGTTAAGTTGTATTTCTCCCCATTTCAATTTTGAGAGAGAAAAATATTTTTTCAGGTAATGTGTTAATTCTCACAACATTCTAAAACTGTTAACTAATAAGATGAAACCAAAATTAAATTTTTAGGAACATATCTAATCCTGGAGTAGGACAGGGAACAACTCAAGAGACTTTGGAATAGCAAATTTTTAAAAAGGGAAATAAAAGCTAATTTCCTTTGGATATAACAAAAACAATCTCTAGAATAACACTACCTGGGAAGAAATGAATTACAAAGAATGATTTCATATACATTAAATGAAAGAATGACTTTGTATATATTCAATATGTAATTCAAGACCAAATTACCTGTAGTGGGCCTGGAAAACAGCTAAGAGTGTGTGATGCCCAGTTATGCGGAGTAAAACTCATGATGGTCTGAAGTATGTCTTTACACCAAGTTCCCTGAATTGAATCAGAGCCTGTAAAAAAATCTAAACATAAACAAATAGATGTAATCCAGATACAAATTACCCACAATTCATAAATGATGTCACAGAGAAAGTAACAATTATGTACACCCATCGAATTTCACTGCAATACACTCAATGCTTAACTATATTCAGTTTAAACCTACATTCTTAGTTTATAAATAATTTGAATGATTACCTTAGTAAATATGAACACAATTAGTGAAAATAAGACAAAAGACATTGCAATCTTTTTTTTTTTTTTAAGTAGGCTCCACACCCAGCCCACGTGGAGCCCAACATGGGGCTTGAACTCATGACCCTAAGATCAAGACCGGAGCTGAGATCAAGAGTCAGACGCTTAACCAACTGAGGCACCCAGGTGCCCCTGCAATCTTTTTTTTTTTAAGATTACAGAGCACTAATGATCTAACAGTGATACAGGCCCACCACGATTGCTCATGTAGTTCACTCTGACAATGAGGTATCAGCACTTTACTGAGCCAAGGAAATAGAATTAAGAAAGTAGATACCTTTCCTAGTGGTTGAAATAGCTATAGACTTTAACTCTCTAAATCAAGAAGGTTAATTTATGTAAAATAAGATAGTTTACATAGATATATTTGGGGTTGCTAAGTTCAATAACTACTTCTTTAAAACAGCAGTTCTCAAAGTGTAGTCTGCAGATTCTGTGGGTCCCCAATATCCTTTCAAGGATTCAATAAGGTCAAAACTATTAAAATAGTAATACTAAGATAGCACTGACCTTTTTACTGTGTTGAAATGTGCGCTGATGGAGCAAAGGTAATGGTAAGTAAAACTACTGGCCCTCAGAACAATCAAACAGTGGCACCAGACTATATTAAAAGCCACTGTAATCTTCACTATACTATCATGGCACGGGGGGAGTAGGGGGGAAGTGCCAGTTTTACTCAAGAATATCCTTGAAGTAGTGAAAAGGACCGTATCTTAGCCCTTAAGTACATCTAATTTTATGTTATGATAAATGGAAGCATGCATAAAGTATGATGGGTATCCTAAGGAAAAGTATTTGTGCAATTGTCTGAATATCAAGTTAAATCACTTCTTGGCCTTTTGGCTAAGATCAAGTGTGGAATAATTAGCTTTTTATTTTTTTATGGAATTCCATTTTTACTTGAGTGAACATCTGACAGAGAACTAGTTATCTGGACTTGGGCATTAAGCAGAAATTTTCTTGAAAATTAAAAAAGGAAGCCTGTTACTTCAAGGAAAACAAATAACCACATATTTTGCCAATGATAAAATCTGACTTTTCAAATGAAAAATCAAAATTTTGGAAAACCTGTATCCACTACTATAAGCCCAATAGTTTTCTAAAACTTAACAATTTTCCTAATGAAATTTGCAGTGATACTAACAAATGTAATTTTATGATACTGCATAACAAAGTGTGCCAACATATACAAGATCTACATAATTCAGTGAACCAAAGCTTTCCAAAAACTAATTTATGAAGTTATAAAATATACATGGATTAAAAAAAACCATTAGGTGTGCAAAACAGACCAAAGGATTATAATGTAATAGAATACTAAAAGTTCACTGATTGAATTTTGGATTCTATACTGCAACTAATGGTTAAGAAATCATCACTTGTCCAATTTTGTGTGGCATCAAAGAATATTCACAATTATCAGAAAATGCCATTAAAATACTCCTCCCCTTTCCAACCTCTTATCTGTGTGGGGCCATTTTGTTTTCTAAAATAACATATTGCAATAGATGAAATGTAGAAGTAAATATAAGAATCCAGCAAAGCTTCTTTTACAACAGATATTAAAGAGATGCAAAAAATGTGAAACAATGGCACCTTTTCTCACTGAAGTTTTGTTCTGGAGAATATGTAGTTTATTTTTCACAAAAAATATGCCATTTATGTTAATATGTAACAAGTTCATTATTAAGTGAATCAAAAAATATTTAAAAAGCACCCAACTAATAATACAGTATATATTAACTAAATCGAATTTAAATAAAAAAATTTTAAAAAGCACCTATCTTAATATCTAATAAAGTAAATATTGATAGATATAATCCATATAAATGGAAAATCTTTGGGAATTTCTTTTTTTATTTTTAAGAGTGTAAAGTGGTCCTAGACCAAAAACCTCAAGAACCACTACTTAAAAATGATGTAAAATGTCTGAAAACTGAAGCTCAACTCAGTTAAAATGATAGTACACAGAAGAACCCACATTAATGATTAAAATAGTGAAGGTATTAAAAACTATTTTTAGGGTACTAAATGAGAAAAATATGTAGCCAAGAATACTTTACCCCCCTAGGCTGTCAATGAAAATAGAAGGAGTGATAAAAGCTTCCAGGACAAATAGAAACTAAAAGAATTTGTGATCACCAAACCAGCCCTACAAGAACTATTGAAAGGGGTCCTCTAATCAAAGAGAGAGCCCCAAAGTAACATAGACCAGGAAGTAAGAAAGACAATATACAGTAACAGTCACCTTAGAGGCAATACAATGGCACTACATTCATATCATTCAGTAGTTACCCTGAATGTAAATGGGCTAACTGCACCAATCAAAAGACACAGGGTATCAGAGTAGATAAAAAGCAAGACGCATCGATATGCTGTCTGCAAGAGACTCATTTTAGACCAAAAGATACCCCCAGATTTAAAGTGAAGTGGTAGGAAACTACTTATGCTAATGGACATCAAAAGAAAGCTGGGGTGGCAATCCATATTTATATTAGACAAATTAGATTTTAAACCAAAGACTGTAATAAGAGATGAGGAAGGACACTATATCATACACTATATCATATCATACTTAAAGGGTCTATCCAACAAGAAGATCTAACAATTGTAAATATTTATGCCCCTAACATGGGAGCAGCCAATTATATAAGTCAATTAATAACAAAATCAAAGAAACACAGCAACAATAATACAATAATAGTAGGGGACTTTAACATTCCCCTCACTGAAATGCACAGATCATCTAAGCAAAAGATCAACAAGGAAATAAGAGCTTTAAATGACATTCTGGACCAGATGGACTTCACAGATATATTCAGAACATTCCATCCCGAAGCAACAGAATACACACTCTTCTTGAGTGCACAAGGAACATTCTCCAGAAAAGATCACATACTGGGTCACAAATCAGGTCTCAACCAGTACCAAACTGGGATCATTTCCTGCATATTTTCAGACCACAATGCTCTGAAACTTGAACTCAATCATAAGAGTAAAGTTGGAAAGAACTCAAATACATGGAGACTAAAGGGCATTTTACTAAAGAACGACTGGGTCAACCAGGAAATTAAGGAGGAATTTAAAAAGTTCATGAAAACAAATGAAAATGAAAACACAACTGTTCAAAATCTTTGGGATGCAGCAAAGGTGGTCCTAAGAGGGAAGTATATAGCAATACAAGCCTTTCTCAAGAAACAAGAAAGGTCTCAAATACATAACCTAACCCTACACCTAAAGGAGCTGGAGAAAGAACAGCAAACCTAAACACAGCAGGAGAAGAGAAATAATAAAGATCAGAGCAGAAATCAATGAAATAGAAACCAAAAGAACAGTAGAACAGATCAACAAAACTAGGAGCTAGTTCTTTGAAAGAATTAATAAGATTGATAAGCCCCTGGCCAGACTTGTCAAAAAGAAAAGAGAAAGGACCCAAATAAAATCATGAATGAAAGAGGAGAGATCACAGCCAACATCAAAGAAATACAAACAATTGTAAGAACATACTATGAGCAACGATATGCCAACAAATTTGACAATCTGGAAGAAATGGATGCATTCCTAGAGGCGTATAAACTATGAAAACTGAACCAGGAAGAAATAGAAAACCTGAACAGACCCATAATCAGCAAGGAAATTGAAGTAGTAATCAAAAATCTCCCAAAAAACAAGAGCATGGGGCCAGATGGCTTCCCAGAGGAATTCTACCAAACATTTAAAGAAGAATTAATATTTATTCTTCTGAAACAGTTATAAAAAATAGAAATGGAAGGAAAGCTTCCAGACTCATTTTATGACGCCAGCATTACCTTGATCCCAAAACCAGACAAAGATCCCACCAAAAAGGAGAATTACAGACCAATATCCCTGATGAACATGGATGCAAAAATTCTCACCAAAATACCAGCCAATAGGATCCAACAGTAAATTAAAAGGATTATTCACCACAACCAAGTGGGATTTATTCCTGGGCTGCAAGGTTGGTTCAACATCCACAAAGCAATCAATGTGATACACTACATTAAGAAAAGAAAGGACAAGAACCATATGATCCTCTCAATAGATGCAGAAAAAGCATTTGAAAAAGTACAGCATCCTTTCTTGATTAAAACTCTTCACAGTGCAAGGATAGAGGGTACATACCTCAATATCATAAAAGCCATCTATGAAAAACCCACAGTGAATTTAATTCTCAATGGAGAAAAGCTGAGAGCTTTTCCCCTAAGGTCAGGAACACAGCAGGGATGTCCACTATCACCACTACTGTTCAACATTGTACTAGAAGTCCTAGCCTCAGCAATCAGACAACAAAAAGAAATAAAAGGCATCTGAATTGGCAAAGAAGAAGTCAAACTCTCACTCTTTGCAGATGATATGATACTTTATGTGGAAAACCCAAAAGATTCCACCCCAAAACTGCTAGAACTCATACAGGAATTCGGTAAAGTGGCAGGATATAAAACCAAGCACAGAAATCAGTTGCATTTCTATACACCGAGACAGAAGAAAAGAGAAGTTAAGCAGTCGATCCCATTTACAATTGAAATCAAAACCATAAGATACCTAGGAATAAATCTAATCAAAGAGGCAAAGGATCTGTACTCAGAAAACTACAGAAAAGTCATGAACGAAATTGACGAAGACACAAAGAAATGGAAAAAAAAATCCATGCTCATGGATTGGAAGAACAGATATTGTTAAAATGTCTACACTACCTAGAACAATCTACACATTCAATGTCCCTATCAAAATATCATCAACTTTTTTCACAGAAATGGAACAAATAATCCTAAAATTTGTATGGAACCAGAAAAGACCCCAAATAGCCAGAGGAATGTTGAAAAAAAAAAAAAAACAAAGCTGGTGGCATCACAATTCCAGACTTCAAGCTCTACTACAAAGCTGTGATCATCAAGACAGGATGGTACTGGCACAAAAACAGACACATAGACCAATGGAACAGAATAGAGAACTCAGAAATAGACCCTCAACTCTATGGTCAACTAATCTTTGACAAAGTAGGAAAGACTATCCAATGGAAAAGACAGTTTCTTCAACAAATGGTGTTGGGAAAATTGGACAGCCACATGCAGAAGAATGAAACTGGACCATTTCCTTACACCATACACAAAAACAGACTCAAAATGGATGAAAGACCTAAATGTGAGACAGGAATCCATCAAAATCCTTGAGGAGAACACAGGCAGAAACCTCTTCAACCTTGGCAGCAGCAACTTCTTCCTAGACACATCACCAGAGGCAAGGGAAGCAAGGGCAAAAATGAACTACTGGGACGTCATCAAGATAAAAAGCTTTTGTACAGCAAAGGAAACAGTCTACAAAACCAAAAGACAACTGACAGAATGGAAGAAGGTATTTGCAAATGACATATCTGATAAAGGGCTAGTATCCAAAATCTATAAAGAACTTATCAAACTCAACACCCAAGGAATAAATAATCCAATCAAGAAATGGGCAGAGGGGGGCGCCTGGGTGGCACAGTGGTTAAGCGTCTGCCTTCGGCTCAGGGCGTGATCCTGGCGTTATGGGATCGAGCCCCACATCAGGCTCCTCTGCTGGGAACCTGCTTCTTCCTCTCCCACTCCCCCTGCTTGTGTTCCCTCTCTCGCTGGCTGTCTCTATCTCTGCCGAATAAATAAATAAAATCTTTAAAAAAAAAAAAATGGGCAGAAGACATGAAGAGACATTTCTGCGAAGACATTCAAATGGCCAACAGACACATGAAAAAGTGCTCAACATCACAAGGCATCACGGAAATACAAATCAAAACCACAATGAGATACCACCTCACAATATTCAGAATGGCTAAAATTAACAAATCAGGAAACGACAGATGTTGGCGAGGATGTGGAGAAAGGGGAACCCTACACTGTTGGTGGGAATGCAAGCTGGTGTAGCCGCTCTGGAAAACAGTATGGAGGTTCCTCAAAAAGCTGAAAATAGAGCTACCCTACAACCCAGCAATTGCACTACTGGGTATTTACCCCAAAGATAAAAATGTAGTAATCCGAAGGAGCACCTGCACCCCAATATTTATAGCAGCAATATCCACAATAGCCAAGCTACAGAAAGAGCCCAGATGTCCATTGACAGATGAATGGATAAAGAAGATGTAGTATATATATATATACAAGGGAATATTATGCAGCCATCAGAACACTGAAATCTTGCCATTTGCAACGAGGTGGATGGAACTAGAGGGTGTTATGCTAATTGAAATAAGTCAATCAGAGAAAGACAATTATCATGCAATCTCACTGATATGTGGAATTTGAGAAACAAGGGAGAGGATCATAGGGGAAGAGAGGAAAAAATGAAACATGATGAAACCAGAGAGTGAGACAAACCATAAGAGACTCTTAATCTCAGGAAACAAACTGAGGGCTGCTGGAGTGGAGGCGGTGGGAGGGATGAGATACCTGGGTGATGGACACTGGGGAGGGTGTGTGCTGTGGTATGTGCCATGTATTGTGTAAGACTGATGAATCACAGACCTGCACTCATGAAACAAATAATACGTTATATGTTAATAATTTTAAAAAATTTAAAAATAAAACTTTTTTTTTTTTTTAAACAAATGAAATGGATCTTTTCAGTATGTCATCCCCTTCATAATCAGCAGGGACACCGCATGCTCTAATTCATCTGTTTTTGTTGGCGGTAACCACCATATTCACCGTACCTGTTACGTGAGTTGCTCTGGCTAAGGTCAATATCAAGGCTCGGTTCAGCTCTTCAGATTCTGCGGACAGCACCGTTTTGGGATCACTCAGGAAGCGTGTAAACTGTGGCTGTACCTCCGAGCTCCCTAACGCTGTTATAAGCCTAAGTGCAGTGCTCTCAACACTGAAAGTGGGAGAACAAAAAGAAATGAAAAAGTGAAGTTGCATATAAAATTTCAGAATTATAGAAGTAAATCTAACTCTAGGTTAATCAAAATGGAAAAACATGCAAACTATGAATTCCTCTTCGATTAAAAAAACAATCTCCTCCTTTACATGAGAATGAGTTTTGTTTAATTTCCTTTAAAAACCTGAGGTGCCAAAACAAAAACAAAAAAACTGAGGTGCCAAATTTTATAGCAAAAAGCATCTGACATTATTTACACATTTGAAAAAGACAGCTTGTAGCTTATAGGACTAAACAATTTCACCCGGATATACAGAATTTCAAAAATTACATTTTTCAATCTGAAATACATTTTCACTTAGAGAAAACCAAAGTGACATGATAATTTAACCATAATCTGAAGTGTATTTAAATCCAATATTCTAAAGGGCTAAATCGGAACATTTTGTCAAAGGCCTTGGAAGTACTTATTCTCAGGCCAAAGATCACTAGGCGAGGACTGAGCTACCTTAATAACTTCCTATTTAAAAAGCTGTCCTCCTATGAGAAACAAACTGAGGACTTCAGAGGGGAGGGGGGTGGGGGAATGGGATAGACCGGTGATGGGTAGTAAGGAGGGCACGTATTGCATGGTGCACTGGGTGTTATACACAACTAATGAATCATCGAGCCTTACATCGGAAACCGGGGATGTACTGTATGGTGACTAACATAATATAATAAAAAATCATTAAAAAAAAATAAATAAATAAAAAATAAAAAATAAAAAGCTGTCCTCTACTTCTTCTGTATTGAAAATAAAATACTCTAGAAGCAGAGGAGACTTATGACATATGAATACAAATAATAAAAAGGATTAAGTTCCCCATGTCCAACAAAGTTGCTAAGCAATCTTAAGGCAAGACCGTCATCCAAGCACTCACCAGAGATGGAGCTGGTTCTGGTTGGTTTGCGCAACCGCGGCGAGAGTATGCAGGTGGCTCAGGAGCTGCACTCTGTAATGAGGCTGGATGTGGTGCATGCGGTAGCTGAACATCTCAAGAAGCGTGTGTAAGATCCCCCAGGCGTGGGACTTGAAAACAGTGGGCAAAAGTTGACCTTGAGGAACAAGACAATTTAAGGCACCAATTATAAAAGCTATGAATTAAAAGACGTTGAAGAAAAGTCACATGGAGTAAAATCAATGTAAAGATTTGATCATGAACACACACACTTTCCAAATGTTCTCCATTAATTTCTCCTTTAATGGTAAGGAAAATAATCCATATCCTAATTAGAACACCACGTTTGCTTTTTTTTTTTTTTTTTACTGGAATATGACAAATGATATTTAAGTTCATCTGAAAAAATGAGACAACATATGAAAAAAAATTACCCTTCCTCACTTCTCAGTTGTCTTTTAAATTACTTTTAGAATGTTACTGTTCCTAATCTTTTGAAGCATGAGGATTGTTTCTTAATATACAAATTGCATGACACCCACTCTTACTCCTTCCTCTCTCCCCAAAAGCTGTATTCAACCCTCAATTATCTGGAAAGAGTAATTATGGTTCAAATTAAAATAATGCTGTATTAGTAAAAAGTTATAATTACCATGAATCAGAAAAACACTTCTATATTAGAAAGTATCTATTATTTAAAACTGCGTAACAACTTACAGACACTATAAGCTATCTCCTGAAATGCAGGAAAACTGCTTCCCTATTGCTAGTCAGACTTAGCCCCAGACTTGGTCCCAGGGGCACCAGCAAAAGAAGCACCTGGGACCACACATTCTTGCATAAGAATAGGACCCTTGTCTTTCTAGCTCACTGTACCCCAAGCACTTAACACAACATCGTTTCTTATCATAACTTTACTTAAAAGTACAACTCACTCTCCTGACTCTTACACGCTTATCCCTCTTTTTTGCTTGATTTTTCTCCATAAGACTTATCATCTGACACATTCCCTACTTCATTTATTTATTTTTTTGTCTGTCTCCCTCATTAGCAGGTAATCTCTATGATGGCAGTGACATCTGCACACTATTGTATCCCCCGCACCTAAAAGAATATCTGTTGAATTAATGAATGGGTTATTGGTTATAAACACCAGAAAGTTCTGTCTTACTGATAAATCCTTTGATGCCCAAGGACTCTATTTCCATATAGACCAATAAACGACTGTAAGTTTCCACTAAGGCCGGAGCCAAGGCCACACTGGATTTTGCATGAGCAAGTTTTATCACTCTGGTAGCAATGCTATGGATAAGGCTGAGAAAAAACAAAAGAAAAGAAAAATCCTTATTTCTGACACAGATAAGAAGTTACTCTACTTATAGGGAACTTGGTATAAATCTAAACTTAGGGGCACCTGGGTGGCTCAGTCGGTGAAATGCCTGCCTTTGGCTCAGGTCATGATCCCAGGGTCCTGGGATGGAGTCCCGCATCAGACTCTGCTCAGTGAGGAGCCTGCTTCTCCCTCTACCTGCCGCTCCCCCTCCTTGTGCGCTCGCTCTCACGCTCTCTCTCTCTCTCTCTCTCTCGTTCTGACAAATAAATAAAATCTTTAGGAAAAAAATCTAAACTTAAAATGCATGAACTCCATTTTAACCATTTAAGTTGTGCAGGACACTTGGTAGCGATGCAGTGTACAACCTGAGACTAATTCTGGTTTCCACGGTGCTTTCAATGTGCATCAGGATCCCTCTGCTCACAGAAAAGCAAAATTTGGGTACGACTCATAAGAATACACTTGAATTAAAAAAAAAAAAAGACTAAAACAAAAACTAAAACACACAAAAACCAAAAACAAACCCCAAAATAATTTTAAAAGATTATGTATGAATGGTTTTAGTCTGTTTTTCCTTTTCAAATACATAACTAAAACTTTTTGAGAAATTAAATGACTTTTATTACAGAATTACTTTAAAAAATCACTGCTAAGATCCAAATGTTGGATTCTAACAGGGTTTCCTCAACTCTGTCAGACAAGCAGGTAAAGCACATGTATAATGTTATGACAATGTTTACCATTAGAAAAAGAGCATGGCTCTTTTAGAACTGATGCCCCACAGATATATTTTCCTTTACCTACATAAGTTTCTGAACTTAGAGCCAATACTTAAGAGCTAAAAGACTAGAAATAAAAATCTGGATTTCTAGCCCTTCTCAAAAAAATTTAGATACCTACAGTAATCTACATTCTTACATTATAGAAATAAGCTACAATGGCAGGACCATGAGGTAAGCCCTGCACACTTCAGTCAGCCTCAATTCCTTCTAGATACATATACTTGCATATGCATGAGTATCTGGTTCTCTTTCAGCAGCATGTGGCACTCACTTACATTGTCAGCTTGGTTCCTAGGGGTACTTGAGGTTCTAGAATCACAACCAACAGCCATTTCTGTCTTTTTAGAAACCATAATGTCAATTCTAAAAGCATCCCTATTTATAATCAATATAGTACAGGCACTATAATTTTCATATTCCTGGACTCAACAATTCTATTTCCAGCAAATTATCTAATAAAAACGTATTACAGGTAGGTGCAAAGACAGCCTTAAAGGTAGTTTTCATAGCCATCATTATAGTACTAAGACACTGCAAATAATTTATGTCAAACAATGTGGAACTGGCTAAATAATCATATATAGCCACACAAAAGACTTCTTCACAGAAATTAAAACAGATGTTTTAAAAAAAAACACCAGACTGAAAGAGGCGTTTGATAGAATATTATGGGGAAGAGGTGGTTATAAAAGAGTATTGCAGGGCGCCTGAGTGGCTTAGTTGATTAAGCGTCTGCCTTCTGCTCAGGTCCTGGGATCGAGTCCCACATCTGGCTCCCTGCTCAGTGGGGAGTTTGCTTCTCCCTCTCCTCCTGATCTCTCTCTCTCACAAATAAATAAATAAAATCTTTAAAAAAAAAAAAAGAGTATTGCAGTAATAATCTATTTTGTTAAAAAAAATCTCAACCCATAAATGCATATATTTATAGATAGAAAAAAAGAACATACGCCAAAAAATTTTACAATGCTTATTTCTCATGAAGAGATTATGGCAATATTTTCTTGAGGTTTATTTGTATACTCTAGAATTCCTATAATAAATATCATTTTGGGGACGCCTGGGTGGCTCAGTCGGTTAAGCTCTGCCTTCAGATCAGGTTATGATCCTGGGGTCCTGGGATGGAGCCCCATGTTGGGCTCCTTGCTCAGTGGGGAGTCTGCTTCTCCCTCTGGCCCTCCCCCACTTGTGCTCTCATTCTCTCCTTCAAATAAATAAATAAAATCATAAAAAATAAATAAATATCATTTTTGTAATAAAATAAACCTACTCATTTAAAAAAAATGCACCTGACTATAAACAAACGCAATGATGAAATAAAGCCTACACTACACTGATATCAATTCCCTGACACAGGACCAAATACATAAAAAGAACATACCTCATTTTGGCATGAACCGTCAGTGAATCCAGGAGGTTCATGGGTAAGGGAGTAATAGATGCTGAAGCTAAGCAGCTCGTTCCAGGAAGAGGTACTCTCATAATTCCATTTCCATAAATAGTTTCTACCAGAGCTCCCATGGGTAATGTAAAACATTCTGAATTTGTGGAATATGCATTACACAGCAGCGCAATCTTATAGTCATTCATTTGTAAACTTTTATTTCTAAGACTCTGCTGTAGGAACCTAAAATTTCAAGTACCAATGAACAGTAAAAAATGCAAATAATTTCCAGAAAGTTAACTCTGTGCTTTAAAAAACATTTAATTTCATGAAATGATTTACTAATACTATCTTTTATTCCTACAGGTAATACAGTTTCTGCCCAAAATGTAGAGTGGAAACAGAAAAGTCTGAGTAGCATTTCAAAAAGAACTTAAGTAATCACAAGTAGTCAATTAATGGATATTTGTTACACAGCACTAAGATTCAGATAATAAAGAAATAACTCAAGAATTCATGAACTTGGTTTCTATCTATTACCTATCTAGTTAAGCACAACAATTTGGCTTCATTATAGATGTCACTATGAAAAGATGATTACGGAACGTCTCATAAAGGGGAAGCCAGATGAAATGCGAAGTCTTCCTACCCTACAGCCTCCTATGAAGAGATTTGGCAGTCCTTGTCAGAAGTTCTAGGTGGGAAGTTTAGGTGTTCCTAACACCCATGACTATCTAAAGCCATGTCTATCTAACCAGGGAATCTTCTCTGAGTAATCATAGCTCTGGAAATGGTGTAAGGGAAGCACACCAGCCAGAGCAGCTCAAATAATCCCGGCTGCCCAGGGAGTGAAGACATCTGTCAGATCACTCTCAAATCCTGAGTACTTAAGAAATTCTGAAACATTTTCACATGCTTTTGGAAAATAAGAACTTTAATTAAGATAAAAGATGTAAAAGAAAAATTAGACCTGGAAATTAAATATAAATACACATATAAATAAATAAATAAATAAATAAATAAATAAATAAATATTTGCATACATATAAAAATTTTCTAGTTGCTTTCTGATACAGGTATTGGTCAGTTTGTGTTGGTAGGCCACTGCACATTAAATATTCACCTTTACCCCAGTGGGTGTGGGGAGATTTCCATACTTCATACAAATACTGAGACCAACATTAGCCTATAATACACCACTTATTAATTAAAAAAATTAACTGTTAAGCTACAAATTACTTACTCATGGTGAAGCTTTAGGGAATGAGGTATTGGAATCTGCAGCTTGGAGTTGTCATTTTGGGCTTTTCTATTGAGATGAATCCAAATGCAAGTCATTGCAAAGGCATGAGTTGACTGGGGTTTATTAATATCAGGAACTGGGATATACTGGAAAATAACAATATGCATATTATAGGAAAGAGAAGAATTAACTAATTACATGTATTCTAATAAATATGTATTCTAATAATCCATTACTGATACACCTCTTTTTAAAATATCCTTTATTAATGTAACTTCAATGGTTCTTTGACTATTCAATGATACAAATCAGAAGATCTAACAGCTATAAAGTAATGAAACTATTACAAGATTGTTTTTACTTGTCAAGAAATCAGCAGAAATTCAGATGCTTAGTTGTTTTTCTTAACTGTCACGAGGCATTCACAATCATTTAAAAATTATATTCTTTAAAAACCAAACACATTATGAAATTTTACTGAATGTGATGAATATAATGAAAGCACAGAATTTCTAAAAGTCACATATAAGCTTTTCAAAGAACATATAACAATTAAGAAATACACAATCTAAGTAAGTACTAATAATATACATCATCACACATTTACATATATTGTATACTGATGGGAGAAATGACATGGATGCTTGGAATTTGCTTAAAAATTGCCCAGTGTTGTCTATGACCATTCCACCCCAAACACGCCCGATCTTGTCTGATCTCGGAAAAATTGTCCAGTGTTAACAAAAAAGATAAGTGGAAAGATGAAGCAAGAATATTTCTTAAAACTACAATGATATATCCCCTTACACCTATCAGAATGGCTACACTCAGAAACAAGTGTCGGTAGAGAAAAAGGAACCCTCTTGCACTATTGGTGGGAATGCAATCTGGTACAGCCACTATGGAAAACAGCATGGAGGTTCCTCAGAGAGTTAAAAATAGAACTACCCTACCATCCAGTAATGGAATGCACTACTGGGTATTAAAATACAAAAACACAAATTCAAAGGGATACATGCACCCGTATGTTTACTGCAGCATTATCTATAATAGCCAAATTATGGAAACAGCTCAGGTGTCCATTGAGTGATGAATGAAGAAGATATGGTGTGAGAGAGTGTGTGTGTGTGTGTGTGTGTGTGTGTGTGTGTACACACAATGGAAAATTAGTCAGTCATAAAAAATAATGAAATCTTGCCATTTACAATAACATGGATAGAGCCAGAGAGTATAATGTTAAGTGAAATAAGTCAGTCAGAGAAAGACAAATACCATATGATTTCACTCCTATGTGGAATTTAAGAAACAAACAACTAAGCAAAGAAAAAGAAAAAAAAAAGAGAGAGAGAGAGAGAGAGAGAAACAAACCAAGAAATACTCTTAATTACAGGGAACAAAAGGATGGTTACCAGAGGGGAGGTAGGTGAAAAAGGTGATGGGGATTAAAGAGTACACTTATGATGAGCACTGAGTAATGTATCGAATTGTTGAGTCATTATATTATACACCTGAAACTACTAAAAAACTTAAATATTTCTTGGTGATGAGTACATAGGAGTTCATTTTTCTATTCACTCTACCTTTTTTGTGCATTTAAAAATTTCCATAACAAAATGTGTTTTTAAAAATGGCAATCATCAATATAAACCATATTTTACTCAAATACTCATATAATAAAAAAGGGGAACATACTCAATTGGCAAGGAAACAAAAAAAAGATATTAACAGATACTGATGTTATTTGGTCACTCAATTATGTGTATAGATTAAAACAGCTTAATGCTTTTCAAAATTTTAAACCTGTTTGGAATGTAGAGAAAGAGCTTGATATATAAGATGTTCAATTATAATTTAAGATAAACTTCAGAAATAATCTAGTTCAATTTCTTCACTTTACATATGAGTAAACTAATGTCAAGAGGGACTGACGTCCATCCCAATTATAGCTAGTCACGGAATTGGGAAAGAACTCAGGTTTTCAGCTTCTAAATCACAAAATCACACTAAACACAAATTAGACATAATCCATTCATCACACTGTTAACTATTTTGTAAAACTTACTTCTTTCTCTGGGTATAGAAGGTCAAAGAGCTTCATGACAGGGAGAAAATCAGCTAGTGCATTTTTCTGAATACTTCCAGAAATGAATTGCAGGAGAACCCACATCAGATGATCTCTACCTTTAATCAGTCCTCGCCCTGCTAACTGTAAAAGACGTTTAAATACACATCTACACAGTTGATTGAAGAGATGGATATAGTAAAGTTTAAAGAAAAACAAAACAAAACAAAAAAACAGGAGAAACCCTGTTCTCTGAAAGTTAGCATCTAACTTCAGCATTTACAAAGTACTTAGTCTCAACTCAAGACACACCAAGCAAAGCCTTTTAAATTATTTTAATATTCTATATATGTTTCCTCCCTGACCCCCAAAACAGCAATGCATATCAAAAGTTAAATGTTTTAGAACTAGGTTGACCATGTATGCAAGAGAATCAAGTTTAATATGACATAATTACTTAAAATATCTCATCAAAACACAAGGAATACTTCATGATACCAAAAGGAATTTTTTTTAATTTAAAATCTTCAAGAAGTTGTTATCAAAAAACACTTCCTGTTTCCTGCAGATTGTAACAGAAATCAATGGTGGTGGAGATGGCAGTGTGGGGTAACTGGTGGTTGGGAGGATTCTAACAATGCTTACGAAAGTTTCCCCAAAATAATCCATGTTGGAGAGATGTTACAGATATAACAACAATTATTTCCATTCAATGTGTCTAAAATTGTATGATAAAACCAACTCTTCCACAAACATACTCTTTCACTTGTAGTCCCTATTTTGGATTCGTTGTCCCACTTTTTCATTCACTGCCAAAGTACAAACCAGTGAGTGATCCTAGACTCCTGTTACTCCCTCTGTTACCTATCCATGGCCAAGTCCTATTCTCAGCATATCTGTCTCTCAGCACACCTGTCTCAGCACACCTGGTCTTGGGCTCCTTCCCTCTGTTCTGCTTTGGGCTGTCAGCATCTCCCACCCAGATCACTGCAAAGGCTCCCTTACCAATTTCCTTGCCTCTGATTTGGCCCCCTCCATCTCTTTATGTCACCGTCTTCTTACATGTGGCAATTAGCAGTAATTTTTCCCACTTGTATATGATGATGTCATTCCCCTCCTCATTTGCCTCCCAAAGAGGATCTAAACACCTTGGAACAAACACTTGGCCATATGAAGTTTTCCATGTCTGGTCTTGCTTCTTGCCTTCCTGATCTCACCAACATTTTCCTGTTTTTATTTTTCTTTCCAGTTCTTGCACACATTTATCCTTTTCCAAATGATCATCTTATTGCAATAGAAATGCCTTATCTTTTCCTCTTGGCAAATTTCTCCTTGTCCTTCAAGTGCTAGCTTCAAGATTTCTTTGATAAAGCCATTCCTGAAGTCCTGAATAGGGACTATTCTCCTTCATTCCTACTGCAGGAAAACATGCTTCCATTATGTGAACTAGTAAATTATCTTCCCAATAGTAAGGAGCTCCTTGAGTGTATCACAGTGCCTTTTCATTTTGCATTCCCTGGTCCTTGCACTATAAATATGTGGAATGAATTGACTGAAATCAACATTTACAGTGACAAGAAAATGAAAAGTTTAGAAACCATAAAAGCACTGCACAAAAAAAATTAGGGCTCAGAACTTGTGCCATTGCTGAAATCACTAGGCAATGTCCATACCAGTCTAAAACATACTAATCAACAGGTGAAGTGGCTCTGACGAAAGCTTTAGTACTTACCTTCTGATGAAGAGAAAGGACCATATGTGGAAAACTTGCAAACTGGAAAAGCACAAAGAAAATAAGCTGACTTGAGAGATGCTGCCACAGGAGTTGGCTTGTTCCGCCATCATCAAACTTCTCCTCAGTCTCGGACCGCTCCATGGCATAAACCACCAGATCCACCAACTGGTCCTCCAGCACAGGGCAGCGCTGCTTGTGCTGTAGGGCAGAGATTAGATACAGTATTCCAAAAGCCTCCCGGTTAGTTTTAGAAGTTACCAGTTAATGGGCATTAATTGTAACAAGAGGCTGAGAAGCATGGAATGAAGTTGAACTTAGAAAGTTAAGGTTAGATTTAGTCTATTAAAGCTGCATCATGTTACATTATCATAGACGATGAGTTCCATAAAAAATTATTTTTCAGATCTCATGGAAAACAGACTTATTAACTTCTGACTTTCACTACACACATCGTTTCAATTTGACAAGGGGCACTGCACAGTAGAAAATTCTGTTATTTATCCTTTGAAAAAATGATAATTTAAAAAGCATATGAAATGAGGATAGCAGTATTAATTTCGCATTCTAACTCAAAATATAAAAACCCCAAATCTCCAAGAATCAAATATTGTGATGACAGCAAACAAGGCAGAGAGAATCTATGTATTTTAGAACAACCGCCACAAGTTTATACTAACTTTACACACAGAAGTATATCTAAATAGCTGCCAGATTACTCAGTATCTGTTTTTCAATGTGTGTTATTGATCCTGATACTGAAATGGAAACTTCCTGTACAAAAAAAAACCAACCTCGAAGTTAATCTCTGCTCTTCCTTCTTAGAAGCCAAACATAATGCAGCTTTAATTTTAAATTAGACTATTTTAAATTCTAAAACAAGAAAAAGAATTGAATTTAAACACTAAAAATGAAAATGCAACTTCCCTTTCTAGAGGCAAAAAGATTTATGCTTTTAAAAGTGATTTAAAAAAATATACTTTTACCAAAAGAAATATGTTAAGCCATATTTTAAGCCATTTTCATATTTCTTTTATAAAATATGTTATATGACTTAATGGCCAGGCACTTGGAAGCCTTTCTAGTGAATACAATTACTAATACAGATGCTTTCCCTCTAAACTTTAGACATGATTATTAGTCTTTTGCCATGAAAAAGGGATATGATTTCTTTAAATTTAGGGAAAAAATGCAAAATGGGGACGGATTTGGAAAAAAACAAAACATAATGAGTAGCATCCCCTCTTCTGCATGCTCTTTGCCAGCTCCAAACTTGTAAAGCTCCAATATAGCTGCACTTTCTTAAAGCATGCAAATAGAACAAACATCTATCCAAAACAGTAAGCATCAATGGTTGTTTCAGAGTTCTTCCAAAAACACAATGCCATGATCACAGTTCAACCACATTACAGGTTTACAAATAGCAATATTAACACCACCAGTTGAGACTACAGTACTTTCCCTCCAAATGTAATTATCATTATGAAGCAGAGCAAAGTGCAACAGACAACACTACAAACTATTTCTTAAATCAGCATGCAAAACTACTGTGTACAGGGCTTGAAATTCACTAGTTCTGCCAACCACCAACAACCTAAGAAATGTGTCAGACAACACAAATTTAGAGTGAAATCATTCAAAGTATACAAGAGTCAGAAAAATTTGTGAAAAGAAGTAAAGCCAGGATTTCCAGTAGGAATTTTTCATTAGTGATGGGAATTTGCTTCTAGTTTGGAAACTAACCAATTTGTCATCTATTCCTCCATCCATGATGGTCTTCCGTTAGTCCACTTCAGGAAAAAAGAACAAACTAAATAAAATTGGTTTTTAGCACCTGAGTCATTTTGGAATTTCCCTTTTTAGTATTAGATATTTATTTTAAAAAACTAGATTTTTACCTACATATCTTTAACCATGTTGTAATGGTCATATAGTTAAGGATTTAAAGAGGAAAGCCAAAAATATTAAGATTTTGACAAAGTAAGAACTGGGAAATTTACAGTTAAAGCTGATGATCTTTCAATACATACCACGACTCAAACTTCCTCTAAATTTTCTGTTAAGAATTTATCAGTCTGGAATCTCTACGGCATCCAATGCCCTGTGTCTGAGTGTGGCAGAACATCCATCAGGATTAACTGTTTCCCAGGTGTTTTGGTTAAAGCCAAGGATATTTCTCAAACTGAGTTTTGAGATAGCTTATTTCCTTCGTTTATTTGCCAATTTTATTAATACCAAAAAAAAAAAAAGAACTCCACTGAAATATAAAATGGTCCGTGTGAACTACTTTAGAATAAGTTTAGCTTTAGTTTTCATTACTAAAAAGTAAGTACATTACAATTAATATTCTCCACCATGTAGATTATTTTACAAAGTGGAACAAATGAAAATTTGTAAAGCAGTTTAATAATCTGATAATGATTAATTATCAATCACTAGGCTATGGTAATTTGGTAAGCCACTGGGTGCTTTGTCTATGGCTATTTACAATGTGCTTTCTAAAAGCTTTTGTAAATTTAAGTCTTCAAGATATAGGCATATAAATCAAACTAGCTAGTTTACATCATATCTATACGCATATTTAGTTAAAACCTGTTTAAACAATAAGAATCTAAGGTCAATATTTTAACAATTTAATTTCTGCATTATAGCTCAAACTACATTGGAAACTTATTTAATTTTCAGCTTTGGTAAAAGCTGAAAATGAGGTACAAGGCATTAATAGAAACACTAGCATTAACCTCTACTCATGCCCCTGATTCTTTCCCACCATTATTTCAAATGGCAAATGGTAATCCTTTTCAGTCTAAGTAACCACATCCTACATTAAGTGGCCCCTGACAACTTCGATTTAACAGTTCTGGTACTGCTTTTGTTGTAAAATTTTAAAATATTACAGTTAGGTGGGCTTAAGTTAAATTTCAAATCATTATTTCAGTGCTAGAAATCAATTTTAGAGCAATACCTATTCAGGACGAGTTGGGAAAAGAAATCCCTTTGTATGTCATTTATCATATTCTCTGCCAATCAGAATTGGAGCCCTATGCGTTAATACCACTTTCAATGGTGCCTTTCAAAGATAACTGAATGATTAGTCTAGTACTTCATTGTCTCAGGGTAGCCAGAGTTTACACACCACCAAAGAGCTTGAGGAGTGTTATCCGTTTTGTAATGTTCTTATTCAGCAGAAAGAACACAAAGTTGTGTAAACACACAAAACAGGATTCTTCCACTGTGAACACTCCACCTTGCTGGTCACAGAACTGGGCTATTTATGACTTTCTGAATGTGACCGACTTTAGGATAAAATATAGCCCAATTCCTACTGGAAAATGCAATATGGACAGCTATTAAAAGGTTTCAAGCTTTAAGTAAATTATTGCATTGCTAGAGAAAGGACAAGAAAGTATAGTGCAGGATATAGTTCTGTAATGATAAAAGATGTGATAAAATAACTTGTTTATTTTTAATCATATGTTTATACTTTGTATTCTCATTTTCTACTCTACTTTCCAGGTGGTAAAAATAATAATATATCAAGTCAAATCAGCATGTATCTTCCATCTACAAGTCCATTCACTACAGAGTTTTCTACCAAAACAATTACTGATGAATTGTGAACTTTTGACAATGTTTACAGTGGGACCAATACTAATAATGTTCTGTCAGCATTTCCATTATAAACTTTATTTTTTATGGATTTATGTCTTAGTCATAAACTTTTTTTAGGTTGAAACTTGTTATTAAAATAATCAAATCAGAAATACTCTTCCATGAATTGTTTTGTCAATTTCTACTTTGAGAAGAGCTGCATCCCAAGAGAAAAAAGCTAATGATAACTAAGGATATCTGGGGGAAGGTACTCGCAGCTCGAATGACCCATCGGTACACTTATCCACCAAACTGTAAGAAAAATTGAGTCAAGTATGACTTAAAGTTCATTGCAAAAATTAGTTTTAAGACATAGCGTGAAGCATTCTTTCAAAGTTGACTGAATACTTACCTCTAACTCAAGTGAAAGTTGATCAGAATTAATGACTTGGTATATAAGATGTTAAATTGACAGGTTATATGAAGTAACTGTCAGGTACTGTAGTGTGAAGCAGTTTCAGTTTCACATGTACATAGGCTTGTCCAAACAAGGAAACTTGGTAAATTTTTCAGAAGAAAAAACTTAAAATAATAAAAGAGATACTGCTACTAGGGTGAGGTTTGGCATGCAAAGTTTCAACACTGAGCAAGTTTTATGGCCAAGCTATATGTCCTTAAAAATAGGGCTTTATAAATGGAAGCACTGGCACAACCTTCACTATAGTATTGCAAACAGTAACGCTATTTTATATAACCTAGACAAGAACGTCTTTTTAAAATCAAAAAGCTGGTCTATTTTAATATGTTGGGCTCAAAAATTTTTAACAAAAATAATTGGAACCACTATTTTGCTTAAAATCTCAAAGGTGAAAAGTCCTGGAACAGACTTGGGACTGTATAAGAGTTTGGTTTATAAAGTTTGGCCACAGTGTTTTTCTCCCACTACAGGTGAGCTTCAATTGCAAGGAGCCCACTCTAGGAGGAGGACACTTCTGGCAAAGACTGACAAAGAAGGGTGTTTGTCAAGCAGGTGTGGGGTCACCTAAGAGTGTGACATTTCTTAGTCAATCCCCATGTTTCCAAAAAAACCTTCCCTGTATAAAGTTACCACTCCAACTTTTAAAATAATGTATCTCTATTAAAGTTTTTCCTCTTTTTTGTTTTGTTTTTAATTTGTTTTTGTTTTAAGGCAAAGCAACGTAAGTATTTTTATAGATGTTATTTATTTATGTTTTAATAATCTGGAAAGATAAAGGCCACCATAAATCTTTCCATCTCTGAAAATTCCACAAGGCGAGCTTTAGCCCTAAAGTATTAAAAAAAAAAAAAAAAAAAGTAAAATGGAGTGGGAAGGAAAAACAACCTATCAAAAAGTGACAGGCATTATTGTGTGCCAGGTGTTGTCTCTTTGTTAAAAAAAAAAAGAAAAAAGAAAAAAGAAAAAAAAGAATATAAAAAAACAAACACCAAAAACCAAAACCAAAAACAATCCACCAAAAACAACTCTCAAATCCCAAGAAGAAATGCATTTTAGTGGCCTTGGTCTCAGCATGGTCCTGCCAATTTCAAGCCCCGACCATACATGTATTCTCTAAATGGAATCAGTGGCTACAAAGCGGCCAGCGTATCGTTAGTCACAATACAACAGTAAGGTTGTGAACATACCTGAGCAATGTTCAAGGTCTAGAGCATTGGAGGATGGGCAGGACAAGACAGGACAGAACAAAAATAAAGGAAGAAAAAAAGAAAAGACAAAACAGTGACTATGAGGCCAGCCTCAAGGAACCCAGAGTCAGCACAAACCCTCCCACATGTTAAACCACCAAAAACAAACATATACCAAAAAGGGGGAAAAAAAAATCAGCAGTCAGGCCACGCTGAAGATACCAAGGGTTATAAAAATAGGCACCCAAACAAAAAAATCAAAAATTATGGTTAAGTCATGTGTAGGTTTCTCTGGCAAAAGGTATACTTGAAACTGGCCTTATAGAAAAAAAAGCAATGCAAAATAAACCAACTTTTAAAATATCTCCTTTTTAATTTAAACATTTTTAAAGCAATATATAAATGATAGGAACAATACATTGTTTAATAAACCATATATTAAAAAAAAAATCACCAAATAGTTCTTAACTGTTTTGCTCAGTTAGCTCTAGCAAAGAAAAGAGAAAAGAATAGTGCAGATTCTATGCAGAATTTACTCGGTTTCCAGCATAGTACAGTACCTGCTTATTTAAACCTAGCATATTGCAGACCATATCCCTGGAATAAGGCTGCTCCAATACATATCTCAACAAAGCAGTCTGTGGTTCAAACAGATCCTTTAAAGAAAATAAAAAAAATTATTGCTTCAAGATCAAAGTAAATGTTAATTCAAATTTGAAATTGGGATAAAAAAATCTGCTAAAGGCACTTGTTACCTTCACACAGTAGGCAGTATCTAGTGGAAAAAAATCATAGGGTTTTAGTGCTTACAGTTAATCTGATCCCACCCCTCATTTGATAGGAGATACAACTGAGGTGAAGGGACTTGCCCAAGGTCAAACAGAGGCTCAATTTAGAAAGACTTCAGTTACTGTCACAGGAGAGTCTTAAGCATCACTGTAAGGAAAATTTTCTGCTCAGAAATCTAACCAAAGAGGAATGGAGGTAGTTTCCAATCACTTTCATACAAGTGTAAACAAACAAACACTACTTCCAAATTTGGAGAGGACAAATGACTTGATAGTACAGGGGTTAAGAGTGTAGATTCTGGAATCAGAATGTCTGAGTTCAAATTCTAATTCTACCATTTCATAAACATGGAGCCTTAATCAAGTTACTACCCTGCTCTGTGTTTCATCATCTGTATAATGGAGATACTAAGACAATAGTTGAGAATAAGGGCTATTGTAAAAAACTTCTTAGAACAGTGGCTAGCATGCAGTAAGTGTATAATGAATTGATCTGTTTTCAATATTACTGCTATCATGATAACTGTAAATTCCATTTAGTTTACTACTTTTTCACATTCCCAAGTTTTGCCGACTAATATGCCAAGAGTCCAGGACTGTGACCTTAGTGTCACTATTTCCCTCTCCTCACTTCTGGACTAGTTTCCTAATCACTCTGTACAGCATTTTTGACATAAAACATTTACATGAAAAATTTTTAGTCCAAAAAAAAAAAACCTCTAGTCCTCCTCATACTCTGCTCTGTAACCATTTCAACACCCAAGATACTATAATGAATCTATCAAATTTCATTCTAGCTTTAGGTCTGTCTATCTCTCATGCTTCATTTTATTGATACTTGTAGATTTTTTTTTTTTCTTTTGAGAATATTCTACTCTACTTTGCCTTCTCCAACCCCCTTTAAAAAATCTAACACAGGTAGGGGCACCTGGCTGGGTCAGTTGGAAGAGCATGTGACTCTTGATCTCGGGGTCCTGAGTTCGAGCCCCACGCTGGGCATACAGATTACTTAAATTTTTTGAAAACTTTAAAAAAAATAAAAAATAAAAAATCTAACAAAGGAGAGACTCACTCTTTAAATTTTAAGAAAAGTGCAAATTCATTTTTGGTCCTCACTTTGCAAAGGAAGAATAAAAAGGTTTCCATTATAAAGATTTGGTTTTCTTAACAGAAGTGCTTTGTCGGGGCCAACTGCAGCATAAACACCCAATATTACAAACCACAGGGTGTATTTGGATACTAGAATCACATGAGAAACCATAAAACTATTTTCATTAAATATATACTTCTTCAGTCTATGAAGAAACAATTTAGCATAACATATCATATAATCCAGGATGAAGACTGTTAGATGGACCAAAGTTCCATTATATTTATCAACATACCTTATCATATGGCAAAAGGCCTTTCAAAGGAAAACGAAGAGTTGCAGGATCCAATTTCCATGAATTACAAATGGCTCCCGAGTTATTTACAACTGGCAGAAGGCTGCAGCGGCCTGTATGTATTACAAAAAAACGTTTTAAAGTAAACGTGAACACAAATGCCTGGTCCCTCGTTCACTCTATGAATATTTAATATCTATTCTGAATCAGGCACTGATTTTTAAAAAGGGGTAATTAGATATAAATTTTGAGAATTTTGATTATTTTTAGTCCAGACGGTTGGAGACCAATTGTATAGGACTTCCAAACTCAAAAATGTTGGCATTTGTCCAAGTATATAGGATAAAGATCAGCAAACCATAATCCATGGGCCAGATGCAATCTGTCACCTGTTTCTGTAAAGTCTTGTTGGGACACTGATGCTTTCCTACTATAATGGCAGAGTTGAATAGTTGCAACAGATTGTATAGCTCACAAAGCCTAAAATATTTATGGTCACCATTTATAAAAAAAAGTCTGCAGATCTTTAGTCTAGGGTCAACATGATTAACTTTATGCATGCTGTTCCTAGAGGACTTAGATGTAGCATATGACCATCAACTCATATATCCAACTGCCTAATGAATACTGTCACTTGGATGTCTCCCAGGGACCTCAAGCTTAACAGATCTTAAACTGAACTCATCATCCTTCTCAAACCTGTACCACTTCCAGAATTCATTAAATGATATCAATATCCACTCAGTTACAAAAAAGCTAGAAGTCTGAGAATTATCTGTCTAGTGCCTGCTTGCTTTATTTTTGTATTTCCAATCCAGAATAGCATCCGACTTACAAGAAGTGTTCATAATTTGGTCACTGACTAAATAATGGTCTATATAACCAGACAGTGCTGGGCACTGCACCAACTGCCAAATCACATGCTTGTTTTTAAAAGCAAATCGTGAGAACAAAACAAAACATGAAAAAATGAAAAAATAAATGAAGTACAGAACAAAAGTGTGAATTGGAATGGGCTTAAAGAGCCTGATAGTCTTGTGTACTATGGCCAGAGAGGGACAGTCAGTTGAGACTTCTAGTGGCCTGGAGATTCCATGGTGCTGTACTAGCTCTATTAAAAGTTCCCTCTAGTCACCAGGAAATCATTCTATCTTCTAGAATGATTCTATCTGAAGCTTAGACTCAGTCCAGACAGTTGGTTTTTCCTCCCCATACTCTGCAAAGAACCTAAAAACAAGTAAATGGCTATTATTAAGCTTCTACAAAATTACCAAAATGACAAACCACCAAGACATGTGTAAGATACCATCCGCCAATTCTGTTGAATAGTTCACTAAAAACCAGGTACTATTTAGTACATTTTAAATTATAATCCTACCACAAATGGAGTTTATCCTTGCTGTGGGCCTGAAGGTATCCACAAAGTCTGATACCAGGTTTCCAAGTAACTAAAAACAAAAGAAAAAACATAAGTATAAAAATAAAATCAAGATTGCTTTGACTATAACCATCATTTATGTAAAATGAGATCGTATGTAAAGATTTAACATAATACGTGGCATATAAAAATTACTCAAAAGTCAGTCCTTTTTTACTTCCTTCCAAACAATTACTTCCCAGTTCATCTGTCCCTGAATTAAGCCAAATCATACCACTATGTCCTTCGATATTTCATGAAGCTGGCATATTTTCACACATGATATAGAAACTGTCTTGGTGCACCTGGGTGGCTCTGCTGGTTAAGTGTCCAACTCTTGATTTTGGCTCAGGTCATGATCTCAGTGTTGTGAGATTAAGCCTTGTGTCAGGCTCTGTGCTCAGCAGGGAGTCTGCTTGAGATTCTCTCTCCTCCACTCCCTCTGCCCCCCCCCCCACTCCAGGCACGTTTTGTCTCTCTCTAATAAAGAAATAAATCTTAAGAAAAAAATAAAGAAAAGAAAAGAAACTGTCTCAACAGGATAGCAGAGAAATAAAAGAAATACATTATAATGATAAAAAAGTACATTTTATCTCAGGACATAAGTGACCATTTTAAAAATAAGCACACAAAAATAAGATTAATGTAACTATTTTTGATTAAAATTTCTACCAAAAAAACTTGGAAAATATCAGATTTACCCAGTGTGGAAGTTTTCCCTCAGGATACAGTTTCCTAATCTCTGTGACTGCAAAGTAAGCTGGTAATAAACAGGCATTTCTTTCCAAGATATATGCTATAACCTAAGAAAAATAAAAAAGCAACGTTACTCCTCTTGGTTAGTTCAACAGATAAACCCTTTAAATGCAACAGTGGTAACAACAAAGATATTAAAAGCAAAGATATTATTTTATGGATTTATTGGGCTCAATCTGTAGCATAAAGAGTTCATTTATATGTGAAGAATCTCTAAAAATGAAGATTAATGAAAAATGAAATGATGTTACTAAGTAATATTGCTTTAAATATTTGTAGACTCTAACAGGAAAGCAATAGACCAAAGTAATAATTCTTGCAACATCAGTTACAAAGCACAAAGATCTTTTAAGTGGTCCATAGGCTAAAGTCTTATAACAGCTAAAGATACTTTAATGTCTGTATCGTTGTTTTCTTACTTAAGAGCCATGACTTAATTAAAATTTAAAATTTTCTTTTGAAATATAATACAAGTAAAACAGCATCTTTAAAACTAGAAGTGATTTTTGTGAAAGTACCCAAATGGGATAGTCCACAAACTACCATATATTTTAAAGGCACAGAACTATAGACTTTTTTGAGGTTACGATCAATGAATTGCGGACATGTCTAAATTACCTCTCTTGCTGCTAGAAGCTGCTGTACAACAGCTGAGCTCACTGTATTGGGAATTGTCAAGATTTTCTCCAAAATCACTTTTAAGAGATCTCGAACACCCTGATAAAAGAAGAAACCCATAGGTTAAAACTAAGTAGCGCTCCTTGTGCTAGTTAAAACACCTAAAGATTTCAACAATATACTCAGGAAAAAAGTTACCTTCAAGATCATGTTTTCAATTTTTCTGAATCAGAACTAACATTCGAGTCCCTAACTATAGCCCAAAAGAAGAGTCATGTTCCAAAGTAGAATTTTAAAGAACGTCTAACAATATGAATGAACAAAGAAAGTTACTTACAATAAAAATTAATCTTTCCACACTCTGCGAAGCTTTCTGGACCCTCACAACATTACAAGAGTTTCTATTGTTACAATGGTCCAAAAAGCTTAATTTGAGCTTAGGGGCAGAAACAATCTGAATAGAACTTGAAAATACTATGAGACATGGGCCATAATGTTAAACTTTCTGGCAGGAGATTCCTTCTGCTCACTCCCTTTGTCATATTCTAATTTTATCCCCCTTCTCATCCATCACATACCTAATCACTCAAACTTATCCAATAAAGCTATTTTGTTAATTGGTCATCTCCTCTCATCTATTACCAGCTGCATTACTTCAGAGCAGAATCTGATACATGGAGAAGAAATTTCATTCAACATGCATTTATTGAGTATAAACTGTGTGATCAATCTTGTAAAAAAGATAGACAAAACATACACATGAGAGAAATCAGCAACAATTATAAAACACCATACAAATAAGAAAGTAGAAACTACATGTTAACCTGCTAAGGAAACTAAAGAGAAAGAAAAAAAAAAACTTCTTGGATTTAATTTTGTATTGAATCATGATCCAAATCAATAATAACCAGTTAAGTCATTTCAGATTTGAGAAAATACAGACATAAAGCATAGGGTCAGGCATTGGTAATTCTTTCAAAAAGGACAGCAACAAAGTGATTTGAATGAAGGAGAATGGCTGTGCAGCAAGGGAGATCCTGAGTTGTATTAAGATACACAGTTACAGAGTATATGCTGTTAGTTTGGCTCAAGAGAAGTGCTGAAGGACATGTTTTCAATGGAGGTCAAAGTAGAGGTAAAGCAGGACTTTCTCCCTTTATCAGTTGATGCCTCCATCCCTTCACAGTTCCACATACCCCTGCTCTGTGCTCTTTCATGTGAAAGGGGTCACAACATCATAAGATCTGTGGGATGAAGGGGCCCAGAGTTTGCCTGCTGACTTTCCTATCCATCATAAAAAAATATTAGCCACCTGCATTAAAGAATACTAGGAGGAAAGCAGAAAAGCTGTGGGAAACACTGAACAATTTTAAGTCCCTTTAGGAAATACATCAAAAAATAGATTTTGTAAACGCTTCCACCTCATTTCTCCCCTCAGAAGTTAAGATATACACACTGAAAAGTTAGTCATGTCTCAAAGTGATTACTTTTTATAATTAGTAAAAAATACCTTGTAATCCACTCCCCCAATTATTTTCCGAACCAGTTTAAATGTTAAGGCCCAAAGTTGTGTTCTTTCCCATTCAAGTGTGTCGGAGTTTATCAGGGATTCACAAACCATCCTAGAAAATAAGAATACCCATTCCAGTTACAAGACAGAATTTTGCCAAGTTTTCCAATAGCCAAGGTCTGTGTGCTCTGGATATTATATTGTCACAGTGTTCTTCAGAAAGGTACATTACTATTCAAGAGCACTTTTAGAAAATTACATATATAATATATTATGCTGCTTACTTGTGTGAAAGATAGAATACAAAATAGAACTAAATAATATCGTGTTATATTTTTACTAGAAATTTACCAAAAGCTATTGATTAAGTATTTACCATCTATCAGTTTGTGGTAGATTGTATTTTTCCAAGATGGCTGTGAAAAGATTTTCAATCCCACATGCTCTTCTGATGGGTGACACTGAAACTCCTCCCATGAAGAGGTGGGAGAAGGGCCTACATTCTCTTCCCCTAAATGTGGGCAGGCCTAAGATTATGGCAAAAGGGACACTTATGCCTCAAGGCAAGATAATGCAACTTCTGCCTAGCATTCTTTTGAATGCTTGGGTCTTGGACACCACCATGCTGTGATAAAGTCCAGGTCTCATGGACAGGGGCCTATGTAGGTTCCTGCCCATAGCCACAACTAAAGTGTCAGATGACAGCCAGGCATCAACCACCAAACATATGAATGGGGAAACCTTTGTCATAGCTACAGCCATAGCCACCATCGGACGATAATCCCAAGACCCTGAGGTAAAACTGCCTACTGAGCTCAGTCAACCACCATAACCGTTAAGTGTTAATAAAATGTTAAGTGATCCTAGCCCCTGGAATGAAAGGCAAAGCCTGCCTCATTTTGAGCCTTTAAATATACAATTCTAAGAATACTACACCCTAGAAACTAAAACCTGAGGTTTTATGAGGATTACTTGTTGAGCCTAACTTCCTTCTTCATTCCTTCATCCTTTTATAACAACAACCTCGACCAATTTCCAAACATTAATTAAAAAAAAAACCAAAATTCTTTGGATTGCTCATATTCACCATTAAACATACCTGGGTGGAAGGAGACCAGTCTCCACTGCCATTGCTAAGCAGTCATAAAGAAAAGAAATTCTTTTAGGACTATGCTGGCCATGAATAAACTTAACAATCCACTGGATGCATTGTTCATGAGATTCCTGGAAAATTAAAAAATGATTACATTTTAGGTCCAAAGTGACATTTACAACTGACAAATACCTAATACTATACCTGGGAGTATATCAAAACTATGAATGAAATAACTCCATTATAAACATTCACAGATGAAAACAATTTTAAAAAAAATGGAAAAATTCAGATTTAGTGTTTCAGTTTTATTAAGCATAAAATCATGTAATTCTATAAACTCCCACTATTTTTATTACAGGAGACCACTAAAAGGAGTAAGATTTTTATTAACATACTCATGGTCAATAGAAAACTCTAACAAGGATTGTATCAGTGGGGGGGAAAATCCGCTATGAGTACATCAGTCTCATAAGAATTGTGTGAATCTGGGGCGCCTGGGTGGCACAGCGGCTAAGCGTCTGCCTTCGGCTCAGGGCGTGATCCTGGCGTTATGGGATCGAGCCCCACATCAGGCTCCTCTGCTGGGAGCCTACTTCTTCCTCTCCCACTCCCCCTGCTTGTGTTCCCTCTCTCGCTGGCTGTCTCTATCTCTGTCAAATAAATAAAATCTTTAAAAAAAAAAAAAAAGAATTGTGTGAATCTAATCCCTAAGAGCCCAATTGTGAATCCAATGACATATTAAATATTGTAGACTTGTATAGTTTTAAATCTGATACCAAAGTGTAGTCTCCATATCAGTTTGTCTTCTAGGATACGCTCAGGAAGAACCTACATGTCCTCTCCCTCTGCACTACCATTGTCCCTCATACACACTTCTATTGTTGAATGTATACTGGTGATTCAGAAATATCTATTTTCTTCCTGGCTCCATTAGGATATAAATTTCTTGAAAACAAGGACCATCCTTAATTCATAAAATGTTTAATGGATTAAAAAATTAAAATATGTTGAAAAGATGTTCAACACCAAAGAAATGCAAAATAAACCATGAGATATAATTTCTCCTGTTTTAGATTGGCAAATATCAAAAAAATTCATTAACACCCTACCGAGGGGCCCTGGGGAACAGATACTCTTACACATTGCTAGAGGGGTATAAATTGGTATGACCCTTATGGAAAGCTATTAGGCAATTTCTATAAAAATTATAAATAGACATATCCTCTAACCTAGCAATACTACTTCCAGAAATTTATGCAGTGTCCCGTGCATAATACTGTTCATTACAGTACTGTTTAAAGTGAAGTTAAGAAATAACCTAAGTGTCAGTTAGTAGGGGACTGGTTAAATAAAGCAAGGTGCAGCCACATAATAGATTGTGCTGCTGTAAGAAAGAAAGGCAGAGAGAACTTTCAATGGATTGATGTAGAATTACTTTCAGAAGTGAACAGGAGGAGGAAAAAAGGTGCTAATAAACAGTGAACACATTATATAAACGTTCTATACAAATGGGATCCTATACGTGTAAAATACTTCCAGAAGGCAACAAACTGGGGATACTGGCTGCTGATATGAAAAAGAGCGGGTGATTAAGCTAAAGGAGATGGAAGGCAGACTATTCACTGGGTTTCCCTTTTGGTACCTTTTGCATTTGGAGCCATATGAAAAGATTACCTATTAGAAGATAATTAAAACAAGATTTTTAAAAAATGAATGTATGCCATTATGTAACCCATGTTTGAGTAGGAAGTCTTACCACCAGTGGCTCAAATGCAAACAGTTCTCATTCTCCTACCAAGAATACACCATGAGAGATAATACACTATTGGAACACCAGTTCTTTAAGGATCATACATTTTGTCTTTTTCATGGATACATTTTCTGGTGACCGTTCTTTGTTACTAAGTTTTACTGCTCCTTTCCTCATTTTTATTAGAATATGTTTCTAGGGACACCTGGATGGCTCAGTTGGTTAAGTGTCTGCCTTTGGCTCAGGGCATGATCTCAAGGTCCTGGGATGGAGCCCCACATTGGGCCCCTTGCTCACCAGGGAGCCTGCTTCTTCCTCTGCCTGCCTCTCCCCCTACTTGTGCTCTCTCTCTCTGACAAATAAAACCTTAAAAAAAAAAAAAAAAAAGAATACCTTTGTATCTTCATTATAGTATCCTTATTGTGGCATCTTTGTTTCTTTACTACGGTATCTTTAAACAAAGTATCTTTGTATCAGTGCTTTGCTAGCTCCTTTGTTGAGTAAATAAATGAAATCTCTATCTTTTACAATCCCTACCAGAGCTGTTTTCCCATGCACCAAATAAATCAAAATAGGATGAAAATGGTTTTATATAATGTAACATGAGGGAAGATTTTTAAAGACATCTTACACCATGCTGTCATCAGTTTGACTTCTTACTACGGGTTCTTGACTGCAAGAACGCAAATTGAAACAAATGGAAACCAGAATATACAAATAACAAATAACTACATTTTTGCTTCTCCCTTTCCAGAAAGACCTCAACAGCAACATCAAAGTAATGTAAAAAAGAAGGCATCAAAAACAATCAGCTGAACGTAGTAAAAATGCAGTGCTCACCTGAGACAGACCACCCCAAAACTGTCTGAAGGCCCCTAGGCAGCTAATTAGTTTTGTTTTTTCATCTTCAGGGGTGTCCATAAACATTCTAAAAAACAAAATTCACATTATTTGCTACTAGTTCTAAAAGGCTAATTCAACATAACCAGCATCTTATGGATCTTAAGATACCTCCAAGACAAACCTAAGTAAAATCTTACAAAGATACACTCACGTAAAACCACAAAATTCTGCCATGCATAGATACTCACCCAGGAAACGCCTCTTCTATAATTTCCGTTTTCTGTAAGAAACAAAAAGCAAGCGATGTAAAAGACAAAAAGAAAACAAAAGAAAAATGAAAAGAAAAAAAAAAAAAGAGGGCCCTCCCTGAGGAAAGTATTAAATGTAATAGAGGACAAGTCACCTTAATCAGCGACCCGCACAAAATATCATTTCCGGCCTGGCCTGTCACCAAGGGTGCTGTGGACTTCAAAGGGGGCTTCGAATTTGACAGCATTCTGAAACTCGCTAAACCCTCGCAGGCACACAAGGTGTCACAACAAAGGAGAGGTGGGGAAAGGTGGCCCGGGCCGGGCTCCCGGGCTCTCCCCCGCCGCCCAGCCAACCGCCCTGGGTCCCCGGCGCCTCCACTCACCACCACATCCTCAAAAATGCTCTGCAGTTGCGTCTCCATCTGTACCATCGCCCCGCCTTCCCTCGACGCCCGGCGCGCGGCCCGGGTGAGGCCCGAGCTCCGGGAATTGACGGGCAGAGGGGCGGAGACGCCCGCAGGAAACCTCAGCTCGCGGGGGTTGCTTTCTCTCTCTAGCTCTCAGTCGAGAGGATTCCCCCTCTCCTGCCCAGCAAAACGCCGGCGTCCACACGGAAGCCGGGAAGCGCCGGGTGCGTGCGGATAATGAAACCTGCAGAAACCAGGGACCCAGCCCGTTGGTTCCGGCCGTGGAGAAGGGCGGCCCGCCGAGCCAGACGAGAGCGCCCCCACGTGGAGCCTTGAGCCTACGTCACCCTGAGGGATCGTCGGCTGTAGGCCGCCACCTCCCGGCCAGAGCGGGAGTTGCTTCCTGCTCCGAGCTAATGCTTTTGCCTCCTGGGAGGGAGAAAAGAGCCTGGAGCCCAGGGAATGGCAGGCAGCGAGAGGTCAACCTGATGTCCGTGAGCTGCTGACCTTTTGGAGCCAGGAGTTGAAACCATAGATTTCTTGACGACAGAGACCATGTCTTCTCAAGTATGGTAACCTCAGTGCCTTGCAACAGTCAGTGCCTGACACATAGCAGGCTTTTAATAAAAATTTTTAAAAAATGAATGCATTAATACTATTTTTAATTAATCAAACAATGTCTACCGTTTTAAAATTTTTTTTAAATAATAATAAATGATTAGCTATAATCATCTAAAATGAAATAATATAATAAATACATAATATTTGTCAATTACTGAACACCTAAAGCATCTTTGGTGAAGGTGGGGGTGGAGAATGGTTGGCAGATTGGAAGGCTGACCCATTGGCAGGGGCAGAGCAATGGCTAAGTGCATTGCAGGGAGTGACCCCTACCACTGTATTCTTCCAAGCATCCGTTTGACATATTCCCGGAAGCCTGCCCCCCTTGTTCAAGCAGAACGAGGGTCTCTTCCTTATCCTCATATAACATCTTAGTGCATAAGTAGTAGAGTACTTCATGTATGCAATATTTGTTCACCCTTTGCTCCACGCTAGTCACAATGTTAGGTACTTAATGAACTCTGTTGCAGGAATCAATTTTGTAGAATGTCCAAGCTAGAAGGATGACAGAGTCAGAATTATTAAAATCTAAGTAGCCTAACAATCTATTGTTCTTTTTTGTATGCTAAACACATTATCTTATTTTGGGGGCGCCTGTGTGGCTCAGTCGTTAAGCGTCTGCCTTCAGCTCAGGATGTGATCCCAGGGTCCTGGGATGGAGCCCCGCATCAGGCTTCTCCGCTGGGAGCCTACTTCTTCCTCTCCCGCTCCCCTGCTTGTGTTCCCTCTCTCACTGGCTCTCTCTCTCTGTCAAATAAATAAATAAATAATCTTTTTAAAAAATAAAAATAAACACATTATCTTATTTTGGACTATCTTCTAAGAGTTTTCAGTTACTGTCAGGCAGATTTCCATACCTCCACTCTGTTTCCAAATCAGTATGTTCTCAGCAAATGCTAGCAAATCTTAATATTAGCCAGGGCTTGTATAGTTAAAAAGGTAGAATGGTCGGGAAAGAATTACATCATTTTTTTCACAACCAAATACATTTTAATTTTTATATCATGCTTGCTGATGCTTCATCCATTGAATAAAAATTGACCATCTAGTCCTAGACCTTGATGTGTTTTCCCCCAATATTCATTTTTTCAATTGATGTATAATCTATAAACAATGAAGCACCTAAATTTTACATGTACAGATCCATGAATCTTGACCAATATTTACACTGGTTTAACTACGACTTCAGTCAAGATATGGAGTATTTTCATCACACCAGGAAGTTCCTGGTGTTCCTTTGCAGCCAGTCCCCCTTCCCAGAAGCAAAGATTGTTTTGATTTCTGTAACCACTAATTAATCTGGATGTTCTTGAAGTTTATATAATTGGAATCACACAGTATGTACTCTTTTGTGTCTAGCTCCTTTCACACAACTGCATGTTTTGAGATCCATCCATGTGTATCATTCCATTGTATGAGTATACTAGAGAATGTTATCAGTTCACCTGTTGGTGCACATTTAGATTATTATCAGTTTTTGAATAATGTGAATAAAGTTGCTATGAACACTCTTGAACAAGTCTTCCTGCAGACATATATTATCTTTTCTATTGTGTAAATGCCTAGGGGTAGAATTTTGGGGTCATGTGGTAAGTATATGTTTAACCTTATAAAAAATTGCCAAACAGTTCCCCAGACTGGTGTTTACCATTTTTATACTCTAATACTACAGATGTGTGAGAGTTCCAGTTGTTATGACAATATCATAGTATCTCAATTGCTGTAGCTTATTAGGAAGCCTTGAAGTAGGGTAGCCTATGTTCTCCAATTTTATTATTTTTTTCAAGCTTATTTTGGTTATTCTAAGTCCTTTGCATTTCCATATAATTTTAGAATCAGTTTGTCTATTTGAGCAAAAAGAATACTGGGATTTTGGGGGGATTAAGTTGAATCTATAGAGTAATTTGGAAATAATTGACACAGAAACAATGTTGAGTCTTTTAGTCCACAAACATGGTAGCTCTCTCCATTTATGTAGGTCTTCTTTTATTTCTTTGGCAATATTTGATGATAATCAGTGACAGAGTGGTTCCACAATTCTGTACGCCATAATCAAGAATCAGTCCATTCAGTTAAAATATTCTTCTAAATCCTTACCTTGAAATTTCTATAAAATGGAATATAATTTCCTCAGCAGAAAATGTCAAATAACTGTGTTCACTAGAAGGAAGAAAAAAAACATATTAAGGAAAGGACTGGATGGAGATATGCTTGAATGTGTAACATATCAACCTTCTTAGCTTTCCTCAAAAATGACCAAGCCTTCACAGCAGGAAGAATAATTACCTGGAGCAGCTCAAAGTGGACTGAGCAAAAGGGTGAACACATAACTGCACCCAAGGAAGTGTGCTAATGATCGAACCAGGGCAACTGAACTGGTTCCAGATGGAGCCTTTGTGCTGGGAACAGGAACTAAGTCAGAAGTTCAGGAAATAAGTAAAGGCAGACATGGAGGTAGAAGTGACCAGCAAGACTAGGATAAACTGAGAACACCTAGGACCACTCTGTGGAAAAGGCTGGTACATTTAGATCATTGCTAGTTCTGGACTCAAGACAAATACTTAAATCAGCTTAGTGATGGAGGCCAGGCTAGGCATCATTCAGAATCGGAGGGCCCTGAAAGCCCGGGTGAGTAGTCTGAGTCAGCAGCTAATGAGATGATTGCTTTGGGTTTGTAAATAATGGAGTGAGCTATAAGAAAGACAAAAGGAAAAAAGGAAAGAAAAAGAAAAAAAGAAAAAAAAAAGAAAAAAGAAATTTAAAAACAAGCGCAGGGTTTAGAAGAACCCAGGGGTATACCTACCTCCTTAAGGAATAAGATATAGCAAATGTAATGGGCAGCTGGAAACCCTAGATTTGAGGGTGGAAATGAAGCAGCTTAGGGTCTTTGGAGGATGGGAGTAGAGAGGAGGCATACCCCATCAACATGTGAGCAACATAAGAGTATCATCTGTATCTTCATGTTTTCTATTCCAAATTCTAGTATAATGTCATAATGAATGAGTGAATGATGAATGAAAGAATATTGAGATTGTAAAGGAAGATATGGAGAGTAAGCTGGGTTTCAGGTTCCAAGCAGATAAATTAACTCATGGACTCATCAATGAAATGAAAATCTGGTCTTTGCCCTTGACTTCTGAAGGATAATGTTGAAGCCCTTGGAATGTTGTACTGTGTTTTGGTTTGCCTGGGGCCCTTGAGATACCCTAGGCAGTCTAACAATGTGATTTGGGGTGAGGAAGTTTGGCTTATGAGGTCAACCTCTGGAGGGGCTGGAGATAGAATTCAGCTACAAAGGCATCAACCACGTCTACATTGTGAAGCCCCAGTAATCTCTGGACACGAGACTCAAGTGAGCTTTACTGGTTAGCAACATTTCGTGTATGTTGTCAGGTACTGATGCCAGCAACGTAATGCTGTCCACAACTCCATGGGTAGAGGACAACTGGAAACTCCATTTGGAACTTCCCTGGACTATGTCTTATGTGCCTTTTCCCCTTGGCTGATTTCCATATGTATCTTTTAATTATAATAAACCATAACCATGAGTATAATATGAGTCTTTCTAGAAAATCATCAAACCTAAGTGTTGTTTTAGAGACTCCCAAACTTGGAATGGGTGTCAGAAGTGAGGATAATCTTGAGGAGTGCTCCTTTTAACTACACACACCACACTTCCACTTTTGTTGGGAAGGAAAGAAAAGAAGAGAGAAGGGAGAAAGCCTGGGAGGGGAGAAGAAAAGAAGAGAAGGATGGAGGAAAAGAAGAAAGAAAATGTCAACCACTATCTATCTTTACAGGTATGTGCTTGCATACATCAGGAGAAAGTATAGAAGTAGTTTTGCCTCTGGTGGGCAAAATACTAGCCCCCCCCAAGGATGTCCATATCCTCATCTCCAGAACCTGAAAAGATGTTAGATTTCATGGCAAAGGGGAATTAAAGTTGCAAATGGAGTTAAGATTCCTAATCAGCTGACCTTAAACTAGGACTACCCTGGATTATTTGGATAGACCCAATGTAATCAAAATATTTGGTCCTTAAAAGTAGAGGAGGGAGTTGGAAGAGAAGAGCCAGAAGATGTGACTAAAGAAGAATAGTCAACGAGATGCAAGGTTTCTGTCCTAGAAGATGGAAAGGGAACCATCAGCCAAGGAATGTGGGTGGCTTCTAGAAGCTGGAAAAGGTAACGGACCAGATTCTCCCCCTAGAGCCTCCAGAAAGGAACCCAGCCACGTGGACACCTTGATTTCAGCCCAATGAGACCTGTAGCATACTTGTAAGAAACAGAACTATAAAATAAATTTATGTTGTATTAAGCCACTAAGTTTGTGGCAAGTTGCTACAGCAGCCACAGAAAACTCATCCATCTTTTTTTTTTTAAAGTAGTTTCCGTGCCCAACATGGAGCCCAACATGTGGTTTAACCTCACAACCCCCAAGATCAAGACCTGAGCTGAGATCAAGAGCGGATGCTTAACTTACTGAGCCACCCATGCACTGCCGCAGAAAACTAATCTAAATGCCTAAGTATCAGGATTGGCTACCTGAGAAAGATGGGAAAGATTGCCTATTTATTATAAAGTAATACTTTTAAAAAAATGGAGTGGAGACTTCTTTCCTAGAAGATACTCTCTTTACTTTTGATGCTGAAGATTTCAACATATATGTTCCCCAAATAACTCAACCTTACTAGGTCCAAAACCTAACTTGTCATCTTTTTAGAAAACTAGACTCTCCTCCTGGTGCCCCTCTCTCTGCTAAGGGCCCTGCCCACCCTTCTCCTAGTCACCTGAGTTTAGAATCAGTCTCCAAGCTCAGAGGTGCTGCTGTCCTATTTCTCAAGGCCAGCACTTACCTGTTTCCATGGGCTTCATGGAGCTTGTCACCTCTCTCTAGGACTGTGACACTCACACCTACCTGACCTCTCTGTCTTTGTCTCTCCCCGCTCCGGTCCACTCTATTCTCCAGAACCGGGTAAATATTCTGAGAGCACATCTTCCATTATTTTACTCTCTGACATTAGATCCTTCTTTGGCTTTTCCTTTCCCATAAGCTCACATTTAAATTTTTTCAACCCAAGCTACTTCATTTCTTTTTTCTTTCTTTCTTTTGAAAGAATGGCTTTCTAACTCCAAATTTATTGTTTTAAAATTCTTACCGCATAGATTTCACAGCTTAAAGAATTCTGATTCTTATAATTCATTCTGCCTTGTAAAAACCTCATTTTTCCTGGATTGTTTTATTTGTATAGAGATGTTTTGATTCAGACAGTACTTTAACTCATACCAGTAGTGTTCATTGTGTAGTCCAGAATTAAAAACTTTTTTTTAAAGATTTTTTTTTATTTGACAGAGAGAGAGAGAGCACAAGCAGGGGGAGCAGCAGAGAAAGGGAGAAGCAGGCTCCCCGCTGAGCAGGGAGCCTGATGCCTGCTTGATCCCAAGACCCTGGGATCATGACCTGAGCCAAAGGCAGATGCTTAACCGACTGAGCCACCCACACGCCCCCAGAATTAAAAACTTTAATTTTCTGGTTATACACTGTGAAATCAATTGATAATACTATTAATATAATCCTTAACTCCTTTACACTGTTATTCTTTTTCAAAGCATTACATGTAAATATTAAAAAGATGAATAATTCTCCAAAGCTCATATTAAAAAAATAATAGTTTTCAACCAAACTCCTCCCTATCTCTCATTTCCCAGAAGCTAGCCACTTTCAAATCTTTTTCTATATAACATGCTTTATTCTACTATTTCCTGCTATTTCAGTTTTAGATATTATATCAACTTCTTACCAGGAAAGACGAGTATGTAGTGTTCCCTGGTATGCCTCACATTTCCTCCTTCTCCAACCTACTCATGCATGTATCAGAACTTGTTAAGTAAATAATTACAGACCGTTCATACTGTTCTGACTCCGTAACGATTATCTACAGTTAGCAACACAGTGCATTGTGATTACATTTCTCTTTTCTGTACCACTTTTTGTTTTGTTTGGGGACTTAATCATTGTCTTTGGGGCACCTGAGTGGCTCAGTTGGATAAGCAGTTAAGCGTCTGGTCATGGTCTCTGTGTCCAGCCATCCAGCGGAGCCCCTGCAGTGGGGGGTCCCTGCTCAGCGGGGGTCTGCTGCTCCCTCTCCCTCTGTGCACTCTCTCTCTCTCTCAAATACAGAAATTAAATCTTTAAAAAAATAATAATTGTCTTATGTTTTTTTCTTTGCTAAGTTTAGGATGTGCCTATCACTAATTCACCCAAAAACCTCTGTCTGAGATGTAAATCTCCTCTCAGGAAGCAGACGTGTAAAGTCTTCACCAACTTACCTTCCTCTTGCGGATGTCCCTCCTGAGTCCTCTGCCTGTCCGGATTGCCTGCAGTCTACACCTGCCTCAAGGCTACCGGCGGGGGGATAGCATCCTGGGGATTCCCTTTCACCACCCTGTCCTATGTAACATCTGTGTGTTCAGCTACAAGCCTTCCTCTTCCTCTATTTACTCCCTGGTTTGGGGGATGGAGGAGAGCACATCCTCCATTAGCTTTCTCAAAAGACTATTTCTTTTCCCCAAACTATTTTGAAAATTTTAAAACCTAGAGAAAAAATTAGAAGAATTTAATAATCAACACACATATTTTAAACATTTTGCCACATTTACTATTTCTTTGTCTCTTCCTCTCTGTCTCTCTTCTCTCTGTCCCTCTCCATTCTGATTCTATCTGTGTGAACTACTTGAGAATTATTTACAGACATCATAACTTCACTCTGAAATATTTCACCGTGTGCCTTCTGTAAGTCAATGCAATTAGGACCTGACTTTCCCAACCACGATACACTTATCACACTCAGGAAATTAAACATCAATTCACCACTGTTATCTGGAATGCATCCACACTCACATTTCCTCACTTGTCTCAGTAATGGCCTTCAATTATCCTTTTTTTCTTCCATTTTTACTCCATTTTATTCTTCCAGGATCCAGTCAGGGATCTTGCATTGCATTTAGTTGTTAGGTTTCACCTTTCAGACTACAGTTCTGTAATCCTTTCTGTCCCCACTTCACAAAATTGACATTTTTGAAGATTCCATGTAAATCGTTTTGTAGAATGTCCCTCAATTTGGATTTGTCTCATTTCTTCTGCCATATTCGTCCTGTTATGTCCTTTAAAGTGTTGTTTTTTGGACACCTGGGTTGCTCAGTCGGTTAAGCATCTGCCTTCGGCTCTGGTCATGATCCCAGGATCCAGGGATTGAGTCCTACATTGGGCTCCCTGCTCTGCGGGAAGCCTGCTTCTCCTTCTGCCTGCCTCTCCCCCTGCTTGTGCTTTCTCTCTCTCTCTGACAAATAAATAAATAAAACCTTTAAAAAAAATAAAGTGTTGTGTTTTAGAAGCTTTGCCTGATGTAAGCTATAAAGAAAACAAGTACAGAGATGCCTGAGTGGCTCAGTTTGGTTAGGCGGCTGCCTTTGGCTCAGGTCATGATCCTGGGGTCCTGGAATTGAGTCCGGTGTCAGGCTCCTTGCTTCTCCCTCTCCCTCTGCCTGCTGCTCCCTCTGCTTGTGCTCTCTCTCTGCCAAATAAATAAATAAAATCTTAAAAAGAAAAAGAAAAATACACACACACACACACACACATTCACAAAATCAAGGCTGTGCATAATTTCAAGCGGCTCACAGAGCTTCCCTTGAAGCCTGCACGTGCAAGTGCATAAAACCTTGGCAAAGACTGTGCTCTAGACGTAATTGGAGTGGTGATGGGACTCATGATCCTGCTACTCAGCAATAGCACTTGAGTTACATTTTAAGTTACATAACGTTTATTAGAAATGTTACCTCTTACGTTATGGAATTATTTGTTTCCCTAAAATTCATATGGTGAAGTCCTACTACTGCAGAATATGACTGTATTTGGAAATAGATTCTTTAAAAAGGTAATTAAGTTACTATGAGGTCATTAGGGTAGGCCCTAATCAATATGACTAGTGTTCTTATAAGAAGAGAACATTGGAACACAGACAGAAACACCAGACAGGTGCATGCACAGAGAGCCAACCATGGGAAGTTATAGGGAGAAGGTGAACATCTGCAAGTCAGGGAGAGAGGCCTTAAGAGAAGCCAACCCTGCATCACCTTGATCTTGGACTTCCAGCCTCCATAATTGTGAAAAAATAAATTTCTGTTGTTTAAGCCACCCAGTCTAGGGTACTTTGTTATGGCAGCCCTAGCAAACTAATGTTGATACCTTTCTGAATTCTCTTATAAAAGTTTAATTGTTTCCCCTTCTATTCCCCTAGAGCTTCATTAATACCACTAGTATAGCGCATACCACACTGTATTATGGTTGAAAATGTCTCTCCTACCAGACTGAAGCTCTTTAGAGTAGATGCTAAACATTCTTGCATCACCTGGCATAAAATCTGGGGCTTGGTGGTTCTCAGTTGTTATTTTTTATTCTGAATTAAATGAAAGAATCCAAATAAAGTGCATTTGTTTCATGGGCGAGTCTTCCTTTGAAATGATTGCTATTTCTGAAATGCTGGATATAGGAAAAGATTTGGATCACATCCGAAGTTATATCTAGTAAAGTAATTCATTACAATTTGGTTTACTAGACATTTATGAGGGTGGGCTTAGACCTCTCATTATTTTTGAAACCATTAATGATTTATTCAACAAGTGTCTATTGAATGTCTTATAGGTGCTGGCCATTGTGATAGATACTGGACCAAATGGCAAGTCAAAACTGACCTTGTTCCTGTCATGCTGTAGAGATACCAGAGTTTGGGAAAATAATCCAGTTCCTGCCAGGTTTCAGGGAAGAAGAATGAACCCACGGCCTATGCCTAAATGGACCTTGGAGAGCCTTGGAGAACACAGGTAGCATGATAACACTCTGGTTTTTGGATGTCTTTTCTGGAGATGTCTCTAGAATTTCAGTCATAAATGAGGTCCACTTGAGAACACTGAAAACAAGAAGAATCTACGAGAGCTTGGAAAATTTTTAGCAGTAAAATTATTTCAGAGTTTTGAAACAAGTAAGAAAGAGTCTTAAAATTCTAACATTACTAGGGCATATTTCTGCACTTGAGGCAAAGTAAGAGAAACAGTGCTCCAGACCCAGAGACAACCTTAGAAATGTTGACTGTTCAGAAGAAAACAATTGCAATGCCATGGGAGGAATCAGAGTAGGCTTCTGACTTCTGAATCATAAGAGGTAGTAATTGGTGGTTCAAGTGACAAGCTAATGCAAGTTTTTCTGGCCAAATACATTAGTGGCAGCCTTTGAAAGTTGGAAGAAATTAGGGGTAGATTAGGGATTAGCAATACTACAAAGGACCAGTTAGTAAGTATTTTAAGCTTTGTGGGCCAAGAAGCAAAACTAAAGGTACTACGTAGTTATGTGTATAAAATCAGAGATGTGTGTGTATTACCATAAGTTAAGAAATAAATTTTTGCAAATTTTTATTGGTAAAATTCAAAAAGTAATAATAATAGAGTACCTTTTTCCCCTCTTGGTAATAAGTGTTTCCTGATAAGACGTATGGAATTCTTTTTTTCCCCTCCAGGGTTGGGAGAAAATTTTTGTTTAACTGAGGTTCAAAATGACTGTTCTCTATCTCCAAGTTGATCATAAATGTTCAACTGAGTTGACTGGCAGTGAAACTTTATGTATTTCATCTTGGAAAATGTCTTTTCACACACAGAGGTACTGCAAAATACTGATATCAATCTATAGTCATTGATTCTACATTATCATTGTCATTGTTTGGATGTCTAGTAACCCAGCCACTTTATTTGTATTTCAGTTTCAAGAACTTGGGTCCTATAGCCCATGCTGAGCTTTTGCTTGACCCTCATATAAAATGTTGCCTCTCAGCCCTGGTTCAGCATTGTTAACAGCAGTCCTACCTGGACTGCTAGTCCTAGTATCAGCTCCAATATTGGATTTTCACTGGCCATGGACTAGCATCTGCCCTTCCTATACTAACTACCCATTAGCACAGCTTCTGCTTGCTAGGCATGCTTGTCAACATCTCTGTGTGTTTTTCTGCCTTTTCCTTATGACAGGCCCTCCTTGAAGTTGGCCACCTGCCCTCTTGTTATTATGTTATTTGAGGTCTCTCAACCTTGACAGACTCCTTTCTGCTGCTGGACCTGAGCCTAGTATCTGCCTCACCTCCACCACCTCTCTCGGTGTATCTAGTTTCTCTGAACCTTCCCAGTCTGGCTTGTCCAACTACCACTCAAGCTCTAGTGCTTTAACCAGAAAGGCTGGGTTTATGTGACTTAAGAAGTTGATGCTGGCAGTCCCTGGGGCTTTCCCAAGACAGCAGCAAATAGGTTTTCTGTGATTTTAGAAAAGCTCTGCGAATTCATGACGACCTTGTAGAGTGTGAGAAATATTTATGACTGGTGGGAGATGTAGTGATATCTACCTATCAGAGCACAACTGTTCTAGGCCATTAATCATTACAATAAGCAGAGTGAAGCTTTCAGAACCCAGAAGGTGCAGATTGTTCTAAAGTTTAAAGGGGAGGGGTGCCTGAGTGGCTCAGTTGGTTAAGTGCCTGCCTTTGGCTCAGGACATGATCCCTGGGTCCTGGGATGGAGCCCCACACTGGGGTCCCTGCTCAGTGGGGAGCCTGCTTCTCTCTCTCCCACTCACCCTGCTTGTGCTTTCTGTCTTTCCCTCTGTCCCCCTCTGTCAAGTAAATTAAAAAAAATCCTTTTATAAAAAAAATAAAGTTTAAAGGGGAAAAGAATTGCACAGCTTCCAATGTTAAAGAGTATAGGATCAGATCCAGGTGACCAGGCAGTCTATTCCAAAGTCTAAGTTGCATGGACTGTGTAGATTTGGCCAGTGTCCAATGCTCCGGTGGACTGTTGGGAATAAGTTTCTAAGACTTGAGACGCTCAAAAGAGGTTGGGGTTATGGGCTCATTTAGGGGTATTGCTGTAGTAGAAAATAAACTAGACAGCAAACAATGCTAACATCTCTACCTCCACTGGGTGTGTGCCCCAGATAGATCCCCTGAGGTTTACTCACCTCAGGACCTGAACGACTAAGATCTTTTTCCATTAATTTAGTAATTTAGAGATAAGCTGAGACCATCTTAAAAATGAATAATTTGATGTCAAGAGTCAATTAACTTGTGAGAGAGACAAGATTGTATCAGAGGCCTCTTGACTTTCTTATCCAGTGTTTTTGTGTTCTCATGGTTGGAAGAGGGTGGAGGATGAGGGTGGAAGAAGAGAGGAAGGATGTTTTGGCAGTGGGGGGAGGCAATGAACTACATAATTGTAGAGAGTAAAATGGAGTCTCTCATGTCAAGCAGAAGCCTGGGTCAAGAAATGACGGAAGCAGTTGAGGTTCTGCCGCTAGAAGATATTGCCTAGACCAAGTCAGCTTACACCCCAGAACTGATAACGAGCAGAACCAGAGGAGGTCTGCAGAGACCCAAAACTGATTCAATCCCTTTAAAAAGGGGAGGATTTGGGCAGCAAACTGTCAGACTCTTCAGCATGACCCCTCTACGTCTGACCTTTTAAAAAAGGCAACTGCCACCAAACACTCTACCTGATTGAACTCCAAACAGAACCAAGAGCCTTGCCTGCTGGAACATCAGAAGCAGTCAGCGCCGAGAGCTGACCCGGACCGGACCGGACTGAGACCTCATCTCAACTGTGCGCCCACAGACTGACTTTGCATTTGGTTCATTCACTTCCTGCACCCTTGCGTTATCTTGTTTGTTATGTGACTTGTCTTCTGTCCTGCTCTTTGTGCCGTGTAAGAAGCCAAGTTTAATCACATGGTGAATTGTCATTGAGTTTGGAATCCTGAACCTGCTTTATCATTGTGATTTAACTTTGCTTTATGATTGTATAAAGCTGACATCGTGGAAAGACACAAATCGTGTGCGCCTTCATAGCGTGCTCATGACAATAATAAAAATACGGAGCCAGAGTCAGTGGTATTCTGGTGAACGAAGCCGGTATAGAATCAAGTGACATCATGGAAAGTACCAGGAAGCAGCATCTGAGTGCATCTGGGGTATCAGTACCAGGTAAGCATTCTGGAGTCAAGGCATATAAATTATTATAGAAAGTATCAAGACAAAGAGTTAAAAATCAAGAAGACAGAGGGGCACCTGGGTGGTTCAGTCGGTTAAGCATCTGCCTTTGGCTCAGGTCATCATCTCAGGGTCCTGGGATCTGAGCCCACTCAGCGGGGAGTCTGCTTCTCCCCTCACCCTCTGCACCCCTCAATTCTGCCCATATGCGCTCCCTCCCTCTCTCTCTCTGAAATAAAGAAAATCTTTTTTTTTTTTTAGATTTTATTTATTTATTAGAATGAGAGAGAGAAGAGAGCAAGAGCACAAGCAGGGGGAGCTGCAAGCAGAGGGAGAAGCAGGCTCCCCATTGAGCAAGGAGCCTGATGTGGGGCTCAATCCCAGGACCCTGGGATCATGACCTGAGCCACAGGTAGACGCTTACCGAACCGAGCCACCCAGGTGACCCTAACTAAATAAAATCTTAAAAAAAAAAAAAAACCAAGAAGACAGAAACCAAGATAACAGACTCTGGAGGTACAAATAAGGAGAAGTTCAAGTAGGGCAAAGTCTTAAAAAGAGGTGTGAGAAGATGTTCAAAGGATGTATCAATCAAGGTCCTCCAGATAAGCAGAAGGAGGTGAAGGTGAAGGTGAAGGGAGGGATAGGGAGGGAGAGAGAAAGAAATCGACTCACTTGATTGTTTTGGCTGGCAAGTCCAAAGTCCATAGGGCAGGGCAAGCTGATAGGCTGGAAACGTAGGCTAATGGTATAGTCCTGAGGCAAAATTTCTTGTTCTTTTAGCCTTAAACTGTTTGGATGAAGCCCATCAACATTACTGAGGGTTTTCCCCTTTTTTTTTTTAAAGTCAGTTGATTGTAGTTGTTACCTCGTTTACAAAATACCATCGTGGCAACACCCTAGATTCCTGAGGCAAAATTTCTTGTTCTTTTAGCTTTAAACTGAGTGGTTGAAACCGCCTTTGTCTAAAGGTCAATTGATTGTTGATGCTACCACGTTTACAAAATACCGTTGTGGCAACACCCTGGATTAGATTTGATTTAATAACCAGATACGATAGCTTAGCCAAATTGACACACAAAACTACCACCATAGAAAGGAAGGTAGAAGTAGAACTATTAAGGAGAGTAGAGGCAGGTTGGGTAGACTGTCCTAAGTGCAAATAGAAAAAATTGAAGCTAGATAACTTGTCAGATGTCTAGATGTCAGATGACTAGATAAAAGCCCTAATTCCTAGGAATCTAATTTTTATGCCAGCTGTGATGTTGATTTTCTTTCTAGACATGATTTTCTTTCTTACCCTCTGTTTGCCCCAACAACAATGGTAACAACAGTACCCCCTGATGCGGGAGTCTCAAGACCAGGTGGAGTCTCACTTCTGAGACAGCGCTACCCAAGGTGACCTTGGGCACGTAGTCAAGCTCTAGAGGTTCTCTAGTGTTATCTGTACAATTGGCAGGTTTAGGTAGAATCCAGAGTAAATGTTTGCAGAAAAGAATTCAAAAGTGCATGCACTGCTCAAAGCGAGGTGTCTATACTGACTTTGGCTACATATAAAATGGCTTGGAGGGATAATTTAGCCCCAAACCCAGAAGATTCTAATTCAGTGGAAGTGGAGCCTGGGCCTCCGAATTTCAAAAATAAAAACGAAAATTAAAAGACTTCTCTGGGTGTTTCTAAGTTTATCTAGTGCAGAGAACTGTGTGCCAAAGGTATCCAAATAGTTTTTTTAAAAAAAGATTTTATTTACTTATTTGAGAGAGAGAGAGCAGAGCGAGAGAGAGAGCGAGAGAGAGAGAGAGCACGAGCTCGGCGGGGGAGGGGCAGAAGGAGAGGGAGAAGCAGACTCCCCACTGAGCTGGGAGCCCCATGCCAGGCTCCATCCCAGGACCCTGGAATCATGACCCAGCTGAAGGCAGACGCTTAACTGACTGAGCCACCCAGGCGTCCCTAAAGCTCCTTTTTAATGTGGTGGTTTTCAGCTGTGCTATGAAGTTTATACAAATATAGAAACCTCCTGGAATTTCCCTAACAAGTCTTTTTTGTTTTGGGTTATTTTTGGAAGAAAGCAAATGGTCAGATCGTATTAAAATTTGATTATTGTATTATTCTTGTTACAAACGTTTTGATTAGTATTTAGTGTTTGTCTACAATGTCTCGGGAAAGGACTTTCATCTCTTGACGCTATTGTTATTACAACATTTTCCCGCTCTTTTAATTGTCCAATCACTAAAGACCTCTAATCTTCCCAAACACTTAAAAGTTAGTCACAGCCGCGTACCTTACTCATTTCCTCTTTGCTGGACTGGAGAAAAGGGGGAGGACTACCGTCTTCTAGTAAAACAGGTTTATACAGATAATGGAGTCTATGCGGGTTTTATCAACGGAAGAACCTGTTAAGAGGAGCAGTGTTAAGAAATATAAAATAATTTGTATTGTAAGTACAATTTTAAATTTTAGTCCTTCTAGCTTTAAGACAGTGTTAAGTGTATAAATCCCCAGTGTGTTGCTGTTTCAGGGTGAAGTTTTTAAGTGATCGTATTCAGTTTAACCCGTCTGACAAATGCGATGCCAAGTTAATATTTTTAATCCTATTTTGCCTAAGAAATGTAACAACAGATTAATATTTGATCAATCTAAGAAGTGGGGGTCTGTGTTGAAACACTCAGCAGTGCTGATTTTAGCATGATTATAATCCCCCCCCCCAAGTCACCATTTTATACTGCCTGGGTATCTTTAAGGCCAGAGAGTGAGCAGTTGAAATCACCCTATCTTCTATTCTTCGTTGGACTGTTGCTTTTAACTTAGTTTACTTCACTCTTAAAGATGGTCTCATGTCTAGTTCCTCTTTGATTTTTTTTTTTTAATATGATAAGATCTTCCCTGTTACAAAGGAAAAAAAAGAAAAGCTTTCCTTGATTTGATTATTCAGACTTTTGGGGAGAAGGGGGGTCCATCCACTACCTTGGTTTTCTCACCACCCAACCATTCTCTGTTCTGCTTGGTTTTTTTTTTGGTTTTTGTTTCAGTTTTAGTTTTTTAAGATTTTATTTATTTGAGAGAGAGAGAGAGCACAAGCAGAGGGAAGCAGCAGAGAGAGAAGGAGAAGCAAGGCTTCCCGCTGAGCAGGGAGCCCAATGTGGGCCTGGATCCCAGGACCCTGGGATGATGACCTGAGCTGAAGGCAGACACTTAACCAACTGAGCCACCCGGGCGCCCCCAGTTCTGCTTGTTTTTACTGTCCTGAAGTCATTTCCCTGAAAGTCAGTCCTTCTCCTCTGTCCTTGTCCTACTGCACCTCCATAACAATAATACTCCCGCATATTATTATTATTATTTTCTCATCTTGAGTTATTCTCTCCTCTTGCTTCCGTGATGGCATTGATATCCCCCATTTTTATGACACTTCTCTTTATCTGCATTCTTGGCTGATTTATCTTCTCACTGCACATTGCACACAGTGTTCCCACCAAACTCAGTCTAAAGATCTTTTCTGTGGGCGATCTCATCTTATGATTTTAAAAGTCACATCCTCGACCAAGAATTTCAAGCAAGCCAGTAGGTCTGACTTCCTGCTGAGTTTCTGTCATACAATTTCAAAAGCCGCCTTGCTGGCTCTTCTTCCAGTGTCTCAAGGCAAAACCAGCTGATTAATTGGTTTCACACCTATCAGGCTGCAATTTTCTCCTAATTCCCTACTTTCTTTAATGTCACCACCGTTCTGTCACTCAAGCATTGTTTCTAGAAGTGGATGAAACCATGTGTGTAAGCGCTGAGTCCAGGAACTAACAAAGTAAACCGTCAAGATATTCTATTTATTCGTTATCCTTCTGGGAACTTCGGAGTGTTAGCTTCTGTGCCATTTATTATATCTATCCCATCTTACAAATTCAAGAAATTATAAACCCTTGGAAGTGAAATTTTGTACATCATTTATTTTCCTTCCTTGTATACTTCTAACGGTTTACTAGTATGTATAATAGCTCAGTATTTTAAAATCATAGTTTCTAAAGTACCCTGTTGCCAAATTTTAACACAAGTTTCATTTAAAAAACTTTACATGTATCTACTGTGTTTCTAGCGCTCTTTATTCAGCCATCGAAAGCTAAATATTGGAGTCTCAGAGGTTTTTGACTCCGGAGCTCTCCCCTCTCCACTTTGTTGGTAGCATAAATAGTTTAAGATACATGTGCACCTCAATATCAAGCTTTTTCATGGGACGCCTGGGGTAACTCAGTAGGTCAAGTGGCTCCCTTCAGCTCAGGTCATCATTCCAGGGTCCTGGGATTGAGCCCACATTGGGCTTCCTGCTCAGTGGGGAGCCTGCTTCTCCCTCTCCCTCTGCTGCTTCCCTCTGCTTGTATGCTCTCTCTCCCCAAATAAATAAAATCTTTAAAGAAGAAGCCTGTTCAGAATTACTACATATTTAGAGGAAATGATTATATGAGATTAAAAATTACTACGTATTTAGAGGAAATTATTACATGAGATTCTGTAAGTTCTTCTTAAGGAACTTATAGAATAATGCAGGGAAGAAATAAAAAACATGGGAAAAGTACAGTCATGAAGAAACAGACACTAAAAATTAAAATTAACAGGAGAAAGTTCAAGAGCATCCTAAGGACAGCTAGGTGCTGTGTATTTTCCCATCAAGTTTGAATGCAAAAGGACCAAAGATACGATGTAAAACCCAACCGTACCGAGACGTAAATCAGATGCATGAGGTTTACCATATGGCTCTTTCCCTGTGTTTCGCTGCTTTGTGTTCCTAGTCTTGGTCACCTGTGGCTTTTGAGCATCTTAACAAGGGACTAAGTGTTAGTGATGCTGCTTAATAACTGTTTATGTTTGCTTTCCCCCTTCCATTCCCTCCATTGAATGCATGCCTGCTGGAAGGTCACTGAAACTTGGGCTAACTTTCAGACTTCATAAAACAATTGTTTTTACAGTGTTTTAACATGTTTTCCCAATCGTTGAATCCACTTCTATGGTAAAAGTTAGATGGGTCAACTTTTCCAGTTGATTTTCAGAATGAAAACAAACACAATCAATGCTTATGTAGATTTTTATTATCTAAGCAATTTTGATGGTGTGTGTTTTTTAAGTGTTTTTTTTTTAAAGCCAGAACAAAGGTTATTCGTGTTATAAAATACTTCCTAAGTAATTTGTGTGTCTGTTCCATTCATGTTTTATGGCTATATATTATTCAAGCTCTGTTACCCAGATACTTATCATTGGACTTACCGGGAGGGGGAAAATGTCAGTGGGAAGAATTCTCTTTCACTGTCTCACAGTTTATTTTTTCATTTTTTTTATGTTATGTTAGTCACCATACAGTACATCATGAGTTTGTCCAATATATCACCGCAGAATTCCAGGCATGCATAAAGTCCAGTACACTGAAGAGCCTGGTCAGCAGTAGCAATAATGAATGACACACACACAATCTTCGGTCGCAGAGCTTCCACATCATTGGTCTGAGCTGTGGGATCAAAGTGGATCATTTGCCAGTTAATTATTTGGACGCTATATTTTTACATGTGTTGGATAGTCTCATTCCCTTCTGTAGGCCAGAGCTAGGCGGGGGGAGTGGGGCTTGGTGGGGGGACTTCTGCTCCCTAGGAGTGAGGTAGTTACAGTTTTCACAGTTGAGGAATGCTTTTAGATAAATGATCTCCAAACAGGTGTCTAGTTAAGAATGAGAAATGGGCAAAGGAAAATAAATGGCTCCCATGGTTTCATTCATACTTTAACTCCATTTGGGATTAAGCTAACCAGGACTGATGTATTTGAATTTTAAGATCTGTAATAAATAGTCTTTTAAAATTCTTCGTAAAGCTTTCTTATTTTCAGGCATTAAACAAAAAAAAACAACTGTGCATGCCTCTATCATTGCTGGATCTGGTGTCACTGTGACTAGCCCACTCCGTGCCTTTACTCTTCACTGAGAGAGCAAGGTCGGTATCTTTGTACATTTTACATTTTTAAAAAAAATTGTAAAGGTCACTTTTCCTTTTTCCTCAATAGGTTCTTCTTGCTTTGTTGGTGATTGTGTCACTTGGATTGGGGCTGGGGCTTGGACTCAGGCGACAGGAAGAGCAAGGTATACCCCTCCGTGTTTTCTCAACACAGTTCTTATTACTCGTTTGTCCTCACCTTCACCCCTTGCAGCTTGTCTCCTCTCTGGAGCCCCCTCTCTTGTGCGTGGAGCAGTGCCCTGTTACGCTCCTCCTTCTCCCACATTGCACTTCCTAGGAGCCCACATCTGCGGTTAGCATTATCCACTGTCACTTCTGGACTTGACCGTTTTGCCTTCACCCCCTGCTCCCTTGTGAGTCATATCATTCCTGTGTGTTCCTCTCATTTGTCCTCGCCTTCGTAGAGGACTTTGGTAACTGGATTAAAGATTCCTGTCCCAGCACCTACTCTACTCCCTCCTATCTGCTGATAAACTTGCTCTCAAAAGTCTTGGTTGCTTCCCTCCGAGGACCTCCTGCTGTGTTAGTCCCGCACTCTCCCCGAAATTGCACTATTTCTTGGCTAGGTGATGCCACATTCTTAAATGTAGTGCAGAGTAGAAGCTTCATGTTTATTTATTTTTCCTCATAACAAGCAAAGAAAGGGGCGCCTGGGTGGCTCAGTTGGTTAAGCGTCTGCCTTTGGCTCAGGTCATGATTGCAGGGTCCCGGGATGGAGCCCCACAGCGGGGGGTCTGTTTCTCCCTATACTCTCCCTCCCCCTCTCTCTATCAAATAAATAAATAAAAATCTTAAAAAAAAAAGCAGCAAAGAAAAAATAGGAGATAGAGGCCCCAAAGTATCAAAACACATCTCTTTTGCCATATCGGATCAATGTCAACAGTACTGAAACCACTTACAAGTAACTATATGAAAAGCCTTTTCTATATCTCATTATGTATTGTTTTGGTACTTTTAGGAAGGTCAAATGTAAGGTAATTTATTCTCCTTTTTAATTTGGCTGGTTAACTTCTAGTTTGATCCCCTTGGGGAAGGTCTTATTGCTTCTTTGTTAGGGAGACTTCTCGTGAGATTAACAGTCAATTTTCCAGTTCTGTTTTCACTCAAGAATTAACAAATTAACTTACAGTTTGACGCCCCTGGGGAAGGTCTTATTGCTTCTTTGTTAGGGAGACTCTTGGTGAGATTAACAGTCAATTTTCCAGTTCTGTTTTCACTCAAGAATTAACAAACACTCAGTACCCCTAGTGTAACGTGGAAACACGGTGGAACTGGACAGGTGGACCTTACCTGGAAAATGTCTTTTTTGGGGTCACCTGGCTGCTGTGTTTCTGAATTACAGTACCAGTCCTAGACCTAACAGATGGAGGTGCGCCACTTCGGTAGCACTGTTCTGAAGTTAGTGTGCACAGGTGTGCATCAGTTCCTGTTCTCTTATCCCCAAGTCACAGAAATCAGTTGCAAGAGGCATATACTAATCTCTGAACAAAATCTCTGATTATTTTGGCTCTTTCTCTCCCTTCCTTACTTTAGTACACCTACTGGCTGGCTTCCCAGTGTCATTGTTCCTTATTCTTGTCCTTTTATCTCAGTCTATCGGCCCTCATGGGGCATCACCCCTTCCCACCCAGGGCATTGGTACTTAACTCCAGCCCTTCCTTTACCAGCATCCTTAAAATATTCATCCCCTCATTCTTCCATGACTGAGTCCTAATTCCCAACCCTGGACCATTTTCACCATTCTCCACTCCAATTAACCCACTTTTTATAGGCACAGTACTTTTTTTTCTAGTGTGAGTTTTTAAGTGTTCTTATAAATTTATTCTTTTATGCACACACACTTTTTAATTATTTTTCAATAATTGGTCACTGTATGCTAGGTACTATGCTAATTTCTGGAAATACAGTGGTGAAGAAAATAGACACATCCTTCAGAGAATTTACAGTCTAGCATGGAAGGCAGACATTAAAAATATAAATAAGCCAAATATACCTAATATGATAAGGAAAGGGCTAAGGGATAAGGAAGACTGAGAAGGGATTATAAAATATATGGAGTTAGGGTGGGATGGGGATGTGTATGTGAAATGACTTTTGTAAAGAGCTAAAGTGAGGGAGAAATAGGGATATCTGGGGGAAGAACATTCCAGGCAAGAGGAAAGAACAAGGACAAAGGCCTAAGTCAGGAGCTTGCCTGGCAAGTTCATTTAAAGAATATCAAAGTTTGTGAGTTGGAACTAAGAGGACAAGAGGGAGGGTAGTCATAAAATGAGATCAACCAAAGGACTGAAGAGAAGCCAAGTCAGTAAGATTGTCAAGTCAAATCTAGCCATAGGCTTTCATTCTGAGAGTGATGGGAAGTGATTGGAGTTTTGAACAGAGACGCGACATGCCCTGGTTTGCTTTTCCACACACTCACTTAGGCAGCTGTGTTATGAATAAATGGCAGGGTGAAACCAGGAGATGTGGGAGACACCAATTAGGAAATTACTGCAATAATCCACACAAGCTCTATGTCTTGAACTGGGGTGGTAACGCTGTAACTGGTGAGAAGTGTTTGGATTCTGGATATCTTTGGATGTGGTAGATCGATTTATCCACACAGTGGATATGGAGAAAGAGGGAAGTCAAGAACAACGTCAAGATTTTTGGTATGAACATCTGGGAATACAGAATTTCCACAATAGAGATGGGGAACACTGTAGAAGAAGCTAGTTTCGGGAGAGTAATCAGGAACTCGGCTTTGGACATGTTAAGTTTGAAATATCTACTAGATGTCCAAGTGGAAAAGCCAGAAGGCAGTTGGATACATGAGGCTGGCTTTCAAAGGGAAGTCCTAGATGGACGTGCGATGCGGCAGTTATCAGTGTCATATGTGGATTTAAAGCAATGTGACTGGAGCATACTACCTTAAAAAGTGGGAAGATGAGGTGGGGCAGGGGGTAACCACTGACGAAGTCTAGGAAGAATTGGCCAGGGATGTGGGAGGAAAGCCAGGTGATTGGTGTGTCCTGAAAGCCATGTGCAGACAATGTTTCAAAGTAGGAGATGCATATAAAAATGTAAAGGTCTTTTGTATAAATGGTATATAAATTTTTTGGGGTTACTTTTTTACTGAATGTTTCTTAAGATCCATTTAAATTGTTATGCATGCAACTGTTCTTAGGCATATATCTACTTACTACGTAGTACTCTTTAGCATGTATAGTGATAGGCTGTTTGACCTATGCCTTCCTCCCGGTGCTGGATAACCAGGTTGACTTTAGTTCCCTTACATCACATAAATCCTGCAGGTTCCCTTAAGGACCCGTGTGAGATTGCTTCATCATCTACCCAGGAATAGGATTCCTGGGTCTTAGGGTCCGTATTTTAACTTGGGTGAGTAGCCCCAGATTGCTTTCTGGAATGGCTGCCACAGCCTACTCTGTCTTTATCACGCATCCCCCCCCCCCCCGCCCCCCAACCCTTGGCATTATCTGGCTCTCTCATTTTTGGCAATGTAAACTTAGGTATAGAGTGTTATCTTTTATTTTAACTTTTGTTTCTCTGCTCTGCTGCTCTAGTCTGTGTTGGTTGCTCTCTTGGTTTGTTTGGTGTTCCCCTAGACCCTCCATTGTGTTGGATCTCATTATTTTTTGGATATCTGTTTCACTTCCTCATTTTGCTAAAGAACATCCTTTAGTAGCTTCTTAAAATAGGATACATAAAAGATAAAACTTGAGTCCTTATCTGTCTAAAGATATTTTCATCACCCTAACCTAACACTTGATAGTTTGGCTAGATACCGAATTCTGAGACGAGCATAATTTTCCTCTAGAAATATGAAGATATTGCTTTCCTGTCTTCTGGCTTTCAGTGTTGTTTTTAAGAAATTTGATACCATTCTGGCTTGTGATCTTTGATAGATTGCTCATGATCTTTCTCTGGGAACTTTCAAGATCTCTTTATCCCTGTTGTGCTGATCCTTTTATAATATGATTTGTTTAACAATATCATCTCCACTTTCTCTGTTTTCACTTTTAGGTACTCCCTTCCTTTTTAAAGGTCAATTATGTAGCCTTGATTATACCTGCAATATCTCTTTGCCATGTAAAACAGCATAGTATGTTCAGTCTTGGGGATTAGGGTGTGAAATCTTCTATGAAACCATCATTCTGCCTACCACACCCCTCTTTTTTTTTCATTTTTTCATTTACTGCTTTCATGTTTTTATTTCAAGGAGCACGCTGAACATTATTTCTCTTTAAAATTATAGCCTTCTTTCTTATTTCATGGATAGAATATCTTCCTTTCTGAAGATCTCACTGTGCATGTGTGTGTTTGTGTTCATGATTTGGCTCAAGTCATGATTTTATGTTCCTTGCATTGTTTCCTTTCAATCAAGTTTTTCTTTCTTTTTTTTTTTTCTCATTTGTTTTGGTCTTTTATGTTGGATTTTATCTTGCTAGCCTCAAATGTCTGGTAACCATTTCTTCATGTTTGTGAGTACAGCTTGCTCATCTTTTCTCATCATAGCTATCCTCTATGTCTCCCTGTGTGATGAAGGCTACTTTTCCTAAATTCCTCCAGATTATGAGCCTTCCAGCTGGAGTGGGAGGTGGGGTGGTGTCTGCTCCATCTCCAGCCTTTAAACCAATTTCACTTTATTTAGCCTCTGCCTGTCCCTCCTATCTTCACCTAATGGTGCCTGGTGTTTCTGAGTCTGGGGCCTCTCTGGAGTCCTGAGGAAGAATCACTTATCATGTATCACTTTGCCCTGATGAATCATACAGCACAATAAAAAAAAAATCTGTCTGACCTAGTCTGTGCTAGGTACCTCTTCTCTGTGCTTCTGTCATCTAGCTCTGAGATATCAGATAACTTTTTTTTTTTAAAGATTATATTTATTTGAGAGAGAGAGAGAATCTCAAGCAGACCCCCGCTGAGCACAGAGCCTGACATGGCCTCAATCTCCAGACCCTCAGATCATGACATGAGCCGAAATCAAGAGCCACGCAGGTGCCCCTCAGATAACTTCTAAGCACTGGTTTCATTTCCTCCATCCCTACAGGCAGTTGCAGGAGGAAATGCTTTGATTCTTCATTCAGAGGACTGGAGAGCTGCCGGTGTGATATGGAATGCAAACACAGAGGCGACTGCTGCTGGGATTTTGAAGATACCTGTGTGGAACCAAGTATGGATTCTGAGGATAAGTTCATTATAGCATGTTGGTTGTCATTAACGCATGTCCAGATGCTCACCATACACCTTGTGTATTGGTTTGCTAGGGCTGCCATAACACAGAAACTGGGGGGGCTTAAACAACAAATTCATTTTCTCAGTTCTAGACGCTAGAAATCCAAGATGCAGGTTTCATCAGGGTTGGTTCTGTCTAAGGGCTGTGAGGGAGATCCGGTCCTTGCCCTTCTCCTAGCTTCTGCTGTCGGTCATTGGCTTTTGGCAGCATAACCCCAAACCCTGCCTTTGTCTTCATGGAGAGTTTCCCTGTGTCTTCACCGTCTTCCTTCTGTGTGTGTGTGTTCATACCCAGATTTCCCCTTTTATAAGAATACCAGTCACGCTGGATAAGGACCACTCCAATGACCTCATTTGAACTCGAGTATCTACAGAGATCTTTTTCTAAGCAAAGTCACATTCGTGGCAACGGGGGCTAGCACTCCAGCATTTTGGGGGGACACTATTCAGCCCACAACAGCTTGTGTACAGGATTATCGTTTCCCCTTTCTCAGTACTAAACACAGAGCCCACACCTGATTTGATTGAGGTTGAGGTTGAGGAATAATGGTCTCCAGTAGACGAAACGCTGTACGTGTTGCCGGGGGTACGAGCGTCGCAAAGCAGTTTCACTACGGCTCAAGTTAATCATCTTACTCAGTTTCATTTGCAGTGGTTCTCAGATGTCAGGGTGCATAAGACTTACTTGGAAAGCTGGTGATTCTTGGCGATTCTGATGCCGGCACTCCACTGAGCACAACTTCTCTGGGTAGAAGAGACAGCTCTCAATGTTTAATTTTTTTAAGAAATCAGCAAAGGCATGTATGTGTGGGGGTGGCTAGCAGTTCAAAGGGTAACGATTAGAATAGTAGAGCTTCTTACATTGTATTTTCCGAAAAGGGCAAAGGGGAAGGGATAACTTAGTATAGATAAGATCTGTATTCCCTTTACTTAATCTCCCCCAATTTTTTCTAAGTAAATGATACCTAATGGACAATGAAGAGCTCTATACACAACAGAAGCACGTGGCAGTCACCTTTCCAAGGCATTTGTCTGAGCAGAGGGCTGATGTTGATTTTAGGCACTGCTTCCTAGCAGATGGCCCTAGGAAGCAGTCATGGGACAGCCTCTTGCTGTTTTTAGCACTGATGTTTACTTACACTGATCTGTACTGGGCACATAGCCTAGGAGAGCGCAGAGGCGTGGTGGAGGCCCTTCTAGCTCTGTTACCCCCCGTTGCGAGGTGTGCTGACCTGCCTACTTTCTCACAGATCTGACCGAGTTCCTGTAACTTCTGTTGTTACTGCCTCTTTCTTCTTGCCTGTCCTTAAACAAAACTGCTCTTGGGTGGCATCCATTACTAGTAGTTCCTCTCCGTTGGGAGCTCCTACTTTTGGGTGGGAAAAGAGCCAGTGTTCAGAGTTCTCCAAACTCAGAGGTGTACCTGCCAGGTAGACCAGAGCTGCAGCTTAAAAAACTGCATCTCTCTCTGCTACTCATGCCAAATGAAGAAAAGTGATGGGTTTCCCCTTATTTGTATTACGTATTTACATTTATTAATGCAGAGAAGCCAAAAATTTGACCTTACAATAATACAAGCATAAAGACATGGAATTTACATTTGCTATTGGGTACTTCAGTGTAAGTTAAATGTTGGGCTCTGAATTGTGCAATTTTACAGCTCGAATATGGACATGCAATAGATTTCGTTGTGGGGAAGCCAGACTAGAGTCCAGCCTCTGCTCTTGTTCAGATGATTGTCTGCAGAGGAAAGACTGCTGTGCTGACTACAAGAGTGTCTGCCAAGGTAAGCAGAGGGGGTTGGCCCATTTGCTTCTGTGTGTTCATTGACCTCAGAGCTGGCTGACCCAGGCTGCGTAAACTGAAGTAACTCAGAGACTCTTGAGCTACTCCATGTAGAAGAAACAACAACATGTTTATTGTGGGAGGAAATGTGGCTAGTGCCCTGCAGGGAGAGGGAGCTCATAGCATAGATACTATAGAAAAGAAGAGAAAGACTCCAAAAGTTCCATATTCATTGATAAGATCTTCTCCAGTCCAATGACTATGCTAGAAATATCTGTGGTTTGAGATACCGGATGGCAGATTTAAAGTTAAAACATGATGAAAGGGGTTATCTGGCCCATCTATCAATCTGTTAAACCAATGTTACTGTTGAAACTACTGTGTTCTGAGGGGTCAAATTACTGATTAAGGACCTTCAGAGAGTTAATGCAGAACCAAGATTGGGATACAGGTTATTCAACTCCTGGTTCCAACTCTAAGTGACATACTGCCAGTTTAAAAAAAAAAAAAAATTACCGAACCCTCCGAACATGTAATGAAGTCTATGAAAAATGTACACAAACACACTTGCCTCAAGTTTTATCAATCCCTTTTTCATAATGCCACACCCAATAAAGGTAACTAACTTATACTTTTAATATTTCTAGGCCAAAAAGAGATTAGGTTGAATTCTGATTTTTTTGTAAAAACTATAATCTCTTAGTAGAAAATAGATTTCACACTAATGGGTGAATTAATTTTTATTACAAAATATAATTGAAAATCAACTAATAAGAGCTATCAAAAAAGAAAAATAAATGCCTGAAATGGTAACTTCTTTTTCAAATAATTATTGTTTGACATTTAATATTGAATCATTAAAAATTCTACTAAATCCATGAAAGCAATTTCTTGTTTGCTTATTTCTGTAGGTTCACTGACACATTGCCTCTGACCTCTATTTTCCCACCTTCTCCCTCAAATATATAACTCTTAACTTTTTATGTGAAGACTGATCCTCAGGTCATATGGTAAATTTTCCCACTAAATTCATTGCACAGCACTGCTGAAATTTAATAGAACAGTAATTATTATAAGCAGTGTTGACATTTATCACCACTGCTAACTGGGTACTTTGAAGTTAATTTTATCATTTCAGTTTATTTTTCCAAATAAATGTAAATGTTTTCTCTAAGGATTCAACACTTCATTTAAAGATGTTTCATGATTTTTGCCAAAATTAAATCTTCAAGCCGTAGTTTGAAGGCATTTGAATAATTTTTGTACAAGAAACCAGCTATTCTCCTACAATTTAAATTTAAAATTTTAAAAGCTTTATGATACATTTCTAACGTATATAAAAGAGAATTGTATGGTGATTTCCCTATATGTCCAGCACCTAGCTTCAGCAGCTGTCAGCTCATGGCCAGTCTTGTCTCCTCTTGACAAAGTATAATTTTCAAAAAGATAAAAACATAACTCTCATAGAAATGTAACGTGAACATGTCAAAGAGTAATTAGGTCATTCATGAGATAACCTCCTGGAATGTCCATCTGGCTCAAAGAGAATGAAGAGACTAAGTATATATATGACTGAAAGAACGTTAGAATGAAATTATAGTGTAAATTCTGGTGGGACAGAAAGGATTTGCATTTCTGCATGACAGTTTCTTTGCTATCAGGCAAGAATCACGTATGTTGCTATTACTTTTCTACCAATGAACTGTTACTGTTACTCTGTAAGATGAATGGTAAGGAATAAGCTAGATAAGGGTATATACTCCTAGGTAATTAGATAATAGGTGTGCTTTTTAGATAATGCCCAGCATGACATTAAAATGAAGCTTAGTGATCAATCCCCCTTTTGCTTATTTCCAAGTTTTAGATTTTTTTCCTTAAGAAAATACTCTTTATTCACCCCAACTTCTCTCCCCAAATTTTAGATTATTTCTAAGCAAATCCTAGAATTAATATCATTCATCTGTAAATATTTTCAGGATGTATCTAAAAATGTAAATATTTAACAAAATTACAATACCGTTAATATATCTAAAAACTTCAACTGTCGTTTATTGTCATCAAATATCCAGTGTTCTAAATTTTCTGCTTGTTTCATAGCATTTTTTTAAAAAGATTGTTTGAAGTAGGATCCAAAAAGATTCCACACATTACAAGTGGCTGCTATATACTTCGAGTCCTTTAAAAATAGTTTCTCTTTGTTTTTTTACCCCCTTGTAATTTACATGTAGGAGAAATGGGGCCTTTGTCCTGCAGAGTTTTCCCATCTGTTTTGCAGATTGTATCCTCTGTGACTTAAGCAGTTTGTCATTGCCTGCATTTCCCGAAAATTGGGAGTTAGAATTAGAGGACTGTTAAGATCCAGGTGCAATGTATTTATTTATTTTGCAAGCATACTCCAAAGATGGTGGTGTTCCTTCCATCAAGAGGCACATCTTGTCTGCTTGTCGCTTTTTCTGGGATGTTGGCCATTGATGATCATTGCCTATATCCATCAAGGGATACAAGTGATGGTACTTATACTCTATCATTTCTACTTCATTAGTTAGCTGGAATGTTCTATAAACAGAAACATTCATAAAGTAAAATTTTCTTAGTTAAGTTAAAACTTTCTATGTTTCATTTTTCCCAGTTGAAATCAATTATTCTCATTGGCCGCATCTGCCCCCCGACAATGATTTCTTTTATCTTTTCTTTAGATGGTATATCTATATTTATTAAACTCTTTTTTTTTTTCTAGTTGTCTCTTTCCAGCTAAAAGAATCACCTTTGTTTTTCTTGGTAAAGATGAGCTTCTTGGTATTCAATCTGTCCAAATCTCTGGGAAAACACTGATCTTTTCAACATGTGGAATAGCACTTAACATGTTCTGGAAGAGTTTAGTCATTGGAATAACATGAATGAAGTAGTTTGGAAAGATCATGTTCATTGAACATTTGTTTCTCTTTTCTGTGGTACAGCTGTCTAAAGATTTTGATCTTGTTTTTCAGGAGAAACCTCATGGGTGAAAGAAGAGTGTGGCACAGCCCAGCAGTCTCAGTGTCCAGAAGGGTGAGACTACGGGGAGTTTTTATCCTCCTTTTACATGGAATGTAGCTGAGAAGCAGGGTGGCATTTCCTCGGCTTTACTTATGTTTTAAAACAGTACACTTAACCAACAATTAGGATTCTTGGTGGCTTCAAACTCAGACTTCTGTTCATGTCATTATTTGCAAAGCATTTTTAATTAATTTTTTACATTCATGTCTTAAAACAATGACTTAAAAAAATGGTTGAAGTATTAAATACTAGCATTTTCAAGGTCCTCTGGTCAGGACTAGGATTTAGATCTGAATTACTCTAGCCAGAACTCATTCCTATGAACATCCTGGAACTTTGAATTTACAGTTACTGAAGAAAGGGATAGAAGTTTGTCCATGGAAGGCCTTACAAGGAAAAGTGGATGAGGAGAACTTTATCATGTGTACATGAGTGATGAACGCATGAGGTGAAACACCTCATCCCACCCCTCTCAAGCCTCTCTTCCACATATTTATAATGGCTGCTATTGGACCTTTCCCAGCCCTGGAAGCATGCCCCACGTCACCTCCTAGTCAGGGTGAATTTCCCCTCCAGTTGCCCCTTCTGCCCTTCACTGACTTCATTCTTCTGGCCCAAACAGTGGAAGGAAGATGGTGAGGTAGAAGAAAAATGGAATATCTGGCTGTAGGAAGAATTGGTGGAGTCATTTTTAGGTTGCATTATTTTATTTAAAGAATGTGTGTGGAAAATGTCTGTTTTTGTACCATGCTACTTTGGTTTACCCCAATCCTCAGATCCAGCTGCCCTGTTCAGTGCCTTCTGGGTGGAAGAGCAAAAAATGTAGAATAAAAAGGATACTTGAGTATATTTGCTCTAGTCAATTCTCTAAGCTTCATCTATAAAATTGTAGTAGTTATAATAATAATAATAATAATAATAATAATAATGCCAAGTTCAGAAGATTTCATGTGAGAAGTCAACATCTTGATCCCATAGGTAAACGTTTGACCTTGTTTTTAAGCTGCAAGGTTATTTGGATGGGATATTTGAATATAAAAGTTTTAACAGCCTTATGCTAATGAATTTATGAAGAATAAGTATTTCCAATGCAAATTGCAATGCACCACTTGAACTTCTTGATGAGTTTTCTATATATGGTAGTTAAAACAATCCTAATTTTCCATTTTATTTTTCTTTTGAGGTATGATCTGCATATATTGAAATGCTCACATTTATATGTACAGTATAATGAGATTTGGAAATTCAGAAGCCCATGTAACCCAGAGATACAGATTATTTCCAAGATAAAGAATATTTCCATCACCCCAGAAAGACATCTCATGTGCTTATTTCTATCACCATAGATTCCTGTTGTAGAATTTCATACAAATGCAATCATCCCATATGTTCCCTTGTGTCTTTTCTCTTAATCCAATGATTTTGAGACTCATAAATATTATTGCATGTATTTACCACATCTCTCACATGGGCTGTTGCACAGCGTGTGTGTGTGTGTGTGTGTATGTGTGTGTGTATGTACACACATATGTATACACACACACACACACACACACCCATTTTTTTTTTGATTAACACATTGGTCCCATTCTCTTTTCATATTATTTCTATTTGTTCTTTAGGTCCAAGTACACATGTCTGCTCTTACCTTACAAACATCAAATCTGACATCCCCTACGTAGTTGAATAGCATCCTATAATCAAATCTACCCCTCAACCACTCCTGTTTACTTCTCAGTTTCATCCCCTAGATTAGGGCTTTAATTCCTTCATGCCTTTATTTTCAATACCTAGCATAATGTCTGAGTCAAATATTTGTTAAATGAATTACACTACAATAACTGTGTATTATGGGAAACCAAATAGACTTGTCCTCTGGACTCTCCTCAACAGTTTCTTTTACAATATGGAATTAGATGGCCAGGCTGATATTTTTCTAGCTTTACTCAGCACCTTGAAAAACACAGAAGTTATTTTTCTTATTAATAGTTTATATTAGGGGTGTCTGGGTGGCTCAGTCGGTTAATCATCAGACTCTTGATTTCAGCTCTGGTCATGCTCTCATGGATAGTGGGTGAACCCCACATCAGTCTCCATGCTCAGCGGGGAGTCTGCTTGAGATTCTTTCTCTCTCTCCCTTTGCCCCTCCCCCTGTTCACATGAATTCTCATGCTCTCTCTAAAATAAACAAATAAATCTTTTAAAAAAATAGTTTGTATTAGCATTCAGAACTTTCTCCATAATAATATTGAGTATTCGTCAGAATTTTTAAGGAATACTCTAAGCAATTTTCTTGAAAAAGTGTGTTTTTGCTTAAAAATTTATTTTTTTCAATTTTTTTTTCTAACATCACTTATCTATTTATTTATTGAAGAAATATTTTATGAGCAAAAACTTGCACCAGATGTATTACAGAATAAGGGATAAAAGGCATGTTTCCTCACCTAGCATTAGGGGGTTGCACTATTTTTTTCAATTTTTAAAAAATTAACGTATAATGTATTTGTTTCAGGGGTACAGGTATGTAACACCCAGCACTCACCACAACACATACTCTCCCCAGTGTCCATCACCAGCCACTGCATACCCCCTGCTTAAATATTTCAATGTGAAGCTCCTTGAGCACAGAGCTTCACATACTCAGTTGCATGCGGTATATTTGGAATTTAAAACAAATGTTGGTGTTTATAGCTGCTATTCATAATAGCTCCAAAGTGGAAATTACCTAAATGCCCAGCAACAGTAGAATGATTAACTTGTGGTTTATTCATTCACTGGACTGCAAGACAGCCATGAGAATGAATGATCTACAACTACATGTAACAGTATGGATTAACCTCAAACCTAAGGTTCAGTAAAAGAAGCCAGGCACAACAGAATACAAACTGTTGGATTATGTTTGCATGTAAATATAAAATCAGTTACAACGTATCTCTGTTTGAGGTCAAGCTACTTCTTACCCTTGGTGGGGGTGTGGTTTGCAGGGGCTGTTGAGTGGAAAGGAGCCGGAAGGGAGAATTCTAGTGTGCTGGTATTCTGTTTCTTGATCTGGGTGGAGTTCAGTTAGGAAGTTAGGAAACATTTATCAAACTATACATCTATGAAATGTGTGTGGGCATGTGTATATAAAATATATACAAGTAAAATTTTTAAAGTGAAAAAAATTGAACAAAGAAAAGACAGTCTTTGGCTATACCCTGAGAGTTACCTTCTGTCACTTTAACTTAAATTTAAAAGATTAAAATATTAAAATATTAAAAACATTGTAATGTGTTTGATGTTAATATTAACATAGTGAGATTAGAATAAAGAACCGAGGGGCGCCTGGGTGGCGCAGCGGTTAAGCGTCTGCCTTCGGCTCAGGGCGTGATTCCGGAGTTGTGGGATCGAGCCCCACATCAGGCTCCTCTGCTATGAGCCTGCTTCTTCCTCTCCCATTCCCCCTGCTTGTGTTCCCTCCTCACTGGCTGTCTCTATCTCTGTCAAATAAATAAAATCTTAAAAAAAAAAGAATAAAGAACTGAAAGGGTAAACTTTAGCATAATAAAAAACCTCATAAGCTATAGAGTTCCTAAATTTCATATCATAATTATATCCAAAATACAGTAGAAGAATTAACCTTTACAATTTTTGAGTTTGAGCCTCATATTCAGTAATCATTGCTCTTGACTCTTCAGCAAAGTCAGGTCCATGAAAGGTCTGCAGTTAACAGCCCCATTTCTGGGGATGTTTTGTTAATGCTCTGCTCACATGCTGCTGACCTCTGAAAAACTGCAGTTAATTAGCTCCATATATACTCATTACTGTAAAATACTAAATATATTTGAGGTAGGGCAATGATACTAATGTTCTGTGATAGTGATTCCAAAGTATTAGGTGAGTGGGTTGGGACTGAGTTATGAGAGGTCGAGTAACTGCTTAGAGTTCAATAGCTACTAAAGACTGAAGCTAAGGGATTACTGACCTGCTAACATTACTAATATGCTAATTAGGGGTTCCTTACATACCGCAAGTACTGATTCTTAAGGGAGATAACAATTTTTATTTTATTTTTTAAATTTTTCTAGAAGATTCTATTTATTTGAGAGAGAGAACCCGAGAGCACAAGAAGGGGGGAGGGTCAAAGGGAGAAGCAGACTCTGTTGAGCAGGGAGCCGGATGCAGGGCTTGATCCTGGGACTCCGGGGATCACAACCTGAGCCGAAGGCAGCCACTTAACCGACTGAGCCACTTGGGTGCCCCAAGAGATAACAATTTTTAAAAAGAAAAAAAAAATGACCCAGGATTGTTTTCTTACTGTACCTTCTAAGCATTTTCTAATTTAGAGAATTGTAAGTAGTACAGAAAATTGTCTTTATTTTTTTTTACAATCAAAATAATAGACTAATATTTTATTTTCCATTTTCAGATTTGAACTGCCACCAGTTATTTTGTTTTCCATGGATGGATTTAGAGCTGAATATTTGCAGACATGGGACACCCTCATACCTAATATTAATAAACTGAGTAAGTCTTGCACAGCCTCAGGCACACAATGGATAAGGACACTAGTTCACCAGTCTGTAGATGGGTACCTTCCTTCCTGACCTTCCATATTAGTCGTTTGCCTTCTCCCAGGTCCTCCGAAGATCCTGAGGAATTTATCACTCATGGTATCTATTTTCATACTTGTTAGCTTCTCCTTATTTTGTAGCACGTTTATCTTTTTGTTTGTTTATTGTGATTTGTTTTGTATTTGAACATAACTTCCATCCTAAGAAAATCTCTTCACATACACTGTCCCCATAGTGGTGTTTGTCAGACTTGGGTGCTGGGTCTTAGCAAGAAGAATGTGACCAGCGGGGACAGGAGCCTGAAGGAGCCTGAGTGGCAGAACAGAGCCGACACATAACCAGTGCTCCAGGAGGCAGAAGTCCAGTATCTGTGTCTGGTTCTGGAAGTCAGCTGCCGGGAACCTGGCTCCACAGCCTCGTAGCGATCTGAGACTGCGGGCAAGCTGACTTCACCTGCTGGTACCCATTCTCTTGAGTTGTAAAATCGTCCCTTCCTACCTGATGGGCATTCTGCAAGTACACACGGAATGATTTTTAGCCGCTATTACAAGTACTGGTTTTATTGTCATCTTAATCAGGATGTTACACTTCTATTCAGGATACTCGGCCCTCATACGATTTTATAAGGTTATTAATAAAGAGAAATTAAGTGCCTAAGGAGGCAGAGCCAAGAAGTATCAGAGTATGGTTAGAGCCAGAGGGTCGGCTCCCGGGTCTATAGTCTTCACTGCCCCACAATTCTTTCTTTCTTCCCCCTTCTGCCAGGCCTTCGTTTGGCTCCAAGGTCCCCCAAGTTTATCAACAATTTTTCCGGTGTCCTGTTTTTATTTTTCTCCAGATAACTAAAAAATAGCTGTTTGACACAAGCCATTCCTTTGTTTTGGTCTCAGTTTCCTCACTTGTAGAATGAGAGGATTAGCTCTAATGATTTCTACTGTTCATTCCAGCTCTAAAATCCCGTGATGGACTGCTTCCCCCTCTAACACAAGGTGCTTTGTCGCTTCAGCTTTTCTCTTGCTCTCTGAGGCAGATCCTTAGCAAAAACATCGAGAGTCTGGGGTTCTGACAGAACTGGCTCCTAATTCGGGATTTGCCATTGAAACGCTGAGTTGCTTCAGCCCTGAAAGTTAATGAACACCTCCCACAGTTTCTGTTTCCTTATCTGCATTTTCCTTGATAATCTGGATATCAAATTCTCTATCCAAAGAGAATTTAGCTAACCAGGCTGAGCTGAACCCCTTCTGAAGTGGCATTATTTGATTTGCTCATCCCACTCAGGGTTGGAAATGACACCAGTGAAAAATACTGGGCCTTGGAGAGTGTTCCCTTTCTAAGGTTTAATATGTATTTTTTAAGTCACGCAGACAAGGTTTTGATCCTTTAAGGTATAAACATCACTAACTAGAGCTACCAAGGCAAAATGGGATGTTAGCTTTCAGGAGACCCGATTAAGAGTAGATGTGATAAGATTTAGGATTAGGATGTCCTGGGAATGGTAGGCTTGAGGGAGGTTTATGACAACAGGCATCACGTTAAGGAAGTCTAGAACCCCATCTCCATTGTCCCATCAAGCCCTCTGGGTTGGGTGACAGTGACAGTGGTCATGGAAACCGAGCATGAATTAATACCACAGCACCATGAGTCATATCTGTGATGGTTAAAAGGGCTCAGACTCAACTCTAGTGAGCAGGTGAGGTCATTGTCTTGCCTGAGTGTGGGTGGGAACAGAAAAAAAGGGGTCATCCCCAAGAACAGGAAACTGTCCGGTAAGATAGAGGTGATTTGGCTTGAACTTCAAGTCAGGTTTCCTGGAAAGTTGGGCGAGAAACTGGGGACAGAATAAGACTAGTAGAACAGGTGTATCTGACAGGCAACGTTTGCAGAGTTTTGAAGATTAGAGTTAGCAAGGTTTACATTCATGAATAATAGAACTCTTAAATTCTCCACAGCAGACGCCATTTGCTGTCTGCCCCCTTCACCTCCTCCTCCTCCTCTTTAATTTTATTGTGGGAAGAACACTTAACATGAGACCTAACCACTTAATAGACTTTTAAGTATATAATGTAATACTGTTATCTGTAGGCCCAGTGTTGTACAGCTGATCTCTAGACTTCATTCATCTCATGTAAATGAAATTTTATACCCATTGATTAGCAACTCTCCACTTTCTCCTCCCCACAGACCCTAGCAACCACCATTCTATTCTTTGCTTCTATGAGTTTGAATCTTTTAGATGTCTCAGATAAGTGGAATCATGCAGTATTTGTCTTTCTGTGACAGGCTTGTTTCATTTAATGTCTTCGAGGTTCATCCATAGGGTTGCATATTGTAGAATTTCCTTTTTTTTTTTTAAGGCTGAATCAAGTTCCATAACTTAAAACATGCATTTATCTGTCAGTGGACATTGAGGTTTTTTCCCTACATCTTGGCTGTTGTGCATAGTGTTACACTGAATATGGGAGTGTTAATATCTCTTCAAGATCTTGATCTCAGTTCTTTTGGATAAACATCTGGAAGTGGGATTGCTGGATCATAGGATAGTTGTATTTTTAACTATTTGAGGAACCTCCATACTGTTTTCTACAGTGGCTGTACTATTTTGTATTCTCACCATCCGCATACAAAAGTTGCAATTTCTCTGTGCCCTTGCCAGCACTCGCCTTTCGTGTTTCTGACAATAGCCATTCTAACAGGTGTGCAGTGATAACTCATTGTGGTTTTGATTTGCATTTTCCTGATTTAGTGACATTGATCATCTTTTTGTTTTTTTTTAAGATTCTGTTTCTTTTTTTGTCAGAGAGAGACAGAGCGAGCGCACAAGCAGGGCAAGCAGGCAGAGGGAGAAGCAGGCTTCCTGCTGAGCAAGGAGCCTGATGAAGGACTCGATCCCAGAACCCTGAGCCAAAGGCAGATGCTTAACCAACTGAGCCACCCAGGCATTCCTGATCATCTTTTCTTACACGTGTTGGTTGTTTGTAGGTCTTCTTCAGAGAAATGTCTATTCAAGTCCTTAGCAAAATTTTCAGTGGGTTTTTAGTTTTTCTTTTCTAGAGTTGTAAGAGTTCATTATATATTTTAGAAATCAATTCCTTACCAGATACACGGCTTGTAAACATTTTCTTCCATTCCATGTTGTTTCTGTTGATGGTTTCCTCTGTCGCACAGAAGCTTTTTAGTTTGATACAGTCCCACTAGTCTATTTTTGCTTTTGTTGCTTATTATGCTTTTGGTATCATATTCATGAAATCATTACTAAAACCAATGTCATGAATCTTTCCTCCTCTTTTCTTCTAAGACTTTTACAGTTTCAGGCTTTATATTTGAGTCTTTAGTTCATTTTGAGTTAGTTATTTTTTATGGTGTTTGAAAGGGTCCAGCATCTACTGGAAAAGCTTGGTTTTTCGTTGTGGGAATGATGTTAGCTGTGGGCTTTCCACATATGGCATTTATTACGTTGAAGTAATATCCCTTCACTTCTGGTTTGCTGACAGTTTTTATCGTGAAAGGGTATTGAATTTTATCACATGCTTTTCATGCATCTGTTGAGATATGATCATGTGATTTTTATCCCGTATTATATTAATGTGGTGCATCATATTAAGATTTTTGCATCTGTGTTCATCACGGATATTGTCCTACAGTTTCCTTTTCTTGTAGTGTCTTTGACTTTGATATCAGGTCATGCTGTCCTCGTAAAATGAGTTTGGAAGTGTTTTCAATGTTTTGGAAGAGTTTAAGAATGATAGCATTAATTCTTAAAATATTTGATAGAATTCAGCAGTGAAGACTTCTAATCCTAGGATTTTCTCTGGAAAGGTGTAGTCTAGCTAAAGTTTTGTTAATTTTATCTTTTCAAAAACCAAGTTTAATTTTCATGATTTTAAAAATTATTTTTCTATTCTTTATTTTATTTATGTCTGCTGTAATCTTTATGGTTTCCTTCTACTAACTTTGGGTTTCGTTTGTTCTTTTCAAGTTCCTCGAGGTGTAAAGTTAGGTTGTTTATTTGAAGGTTTTTTTAAATGTAGGTGTTTGTTGCTATACGCGTGCATCCTCACTGCTTTTGCTGCTTCTCTCGGCTGTTCCACCTACTCATCCATTTCGTTTTCTGCTCCTCCTTATAGTTTGTAGTTACTCGGAGTATGTGTTTATTCCATTTATATTTTCAGATTTTTTTGGCTGGTACTTCCCTTTTAAAATTTTTTTTAAGGAGTAAATTATATAAACAATAATATTTTTAAAACAATATTAAAATGTAAATAGTAGCGGAAAATATGTATCTAATAGAATAACTACAACCAACCCACAAACAATAAAACTCTTGCCCTGATCTCATCTCTGCAGGAGCAACTACTCTTACCGGTTTATTGTGTGTCCTTCCAGAATGATTCTTTTTAGTTTTAATTTAGATTATTAAATTCTGGGAGAAACAATGGTAGAAGATTTTGCTTTCTGTGAGCTGTTCTACAACAGCTGTGGTTCAAAGGCAGGTGATCCAAATGGTAGCCTGAGTCATGGATAATCAGCAGGTGTGTCCTGCTTGGGACATTCGCAATAGGGAGGTGTCATGTTCTTCCATTACCAGTAGCTTAGTTTATATTTTATTTTATACTCAGTGCCTCTAGGCATTTAAGAATTTAATTACATTACCCATGTTTAAAGGAAATAAAAACAGAAACTGACTTTATATTTGTTTATTTTGTATGTTTTTTCTCCTACTTAAATTCTTTTCATTGTATAATGAATTGGATCTCATTTTATTTTCTTATCATATGACTTTGTAACAGTAAGAAATGTATCTTTCTATGATTGAGAATGAGATTTCTTTATTGGTAGTATTAACTAAAAGAAAAGAAGGTTATTTTAATCTTCAATTATACTTAGGACTGAAATCGCAGGGCAGGCCTCAACCTTAGGTACAACAGAACCACTAGGGATGCTTGCCACAAATGTAGATTTTATTTATTTATTGATTGATTGATTGATTGAACTTCCTTTTCTTCACCTTCCACCTACCCCTCCATTCCTACCAGAGTCCTGTTCAGTAAACTTGATATGGAGCCCAAAAAGGTTCTGAAGGAGGTAATCCCCAGGTCATATTGGAAACACTGCGTATTGGACCAACTCCAAGCCTAGTTGAGCAAACATTATTTCTAGCTCCAAACTTTGTTACTTTCTGGACAACAATCATTTTTGCTTTTTGTTTTCACCTAAATAGAATTGATAATGATGAAGCTTTGTTTTAGAATTTGAGTTGACAGGACTTGGGTATGGAAAATTTCTCGCATTTCACTGTTGCAGAGGGAGCGGCAATGCTGCAGTGGTTCTGACCTCCTTCTGCGGGGTCATTGCACAGACCGAAAACAACAGGACATTTGAGAGCAAAATTAACGCCATGCTTTGTGGAAAACAGATCACAGGAAACTGCAGTGATCCAGTTGAAAACTATACTGAAAATAATAAGTAGTAAAGTTAGCTCGTTTTGTGTTACTACATGACATGGGCGTATGCTCTGATACAAGTCGAATTCCTTTTCAGTTTTCTAGATAGTTGTGTTGACTTTTTTTATATTGGATACTGTCATACAAGAACTATTAGCTGAGATGCAAATGTGATCTAGACATTCTCATCCTAATGACCGGGGTCAGGAAGAGGGGAGCAGCAAAAACAAAGTTGATGGCAATGTATAATTTAGGGTATGCTTAGCTGAGGGGTCAGCAAGCTGTGACCCATGGTCAAAACTGTTTTTCTGTGTCCTGCTAAATGCTAAGAATTGTTTTATATTCTTAAATGGTTGGGGGGAAAAGAATATTTTGTGACATGTACAAATTACATGAAATTCAAATTTCAATTTTCATAAATTTTTATTGGAGGACAGCCATGCTCATTTGTTCACGTAGCACCTGCGGATGTTTTTGGGCCTCAATAGCTGAGTTGAGCCATTATAACAGACTGTATGGATTTACAAAGCTGAACATATTTATCTGTCCTTTACAGAAAAATGTAGACCCTTGATTTGGCTCACTTCTCTACAAAAAAATGACATTCCTTGGGATGGAGAAATTGTAGGCATCAGAATTTCAACCTCTTTCCATCTTTAATCCACTCTTTAGTTACTTTTTTATTTCTCTGGAAAATGTTATGTTTAAGTTTTTATTTATAAAATAAACTCAAATTTTTCCCCCATGGGGAAAGCCTGTTGTTGTTTTTACTGGAGGTGCAGGTGACACGTGACAGTTCATAAAATGGCTTCAAAGGTAGGGGTGAGAGGGGAGATAAAAAATAACATGGGGTGGGAAAGAAAAAATAACCAGGAGGAGGTAAAAGCTGGCTGGTTCCTTCTCAGCCTGATTTAGGAGAGGGAGGTGGTGCCTCTGAACAATATGATGGATCCCTTGCTTCAAACCAAATGGTAGCTCTAGGGATCTTTTGAATTGGAGTCCCTCCAGTATGGTGGTGGTCGGAGTTCCCCACTGTTGATGGCAGTCAAGGTCTGCTTTGCCCCTGCCAAGCAGCCCAGGTCCTCGCCTCTGGGACTGTGGGCTGCCTGGGTCCGGGGGGCTGCTGCCACTGCCACGGGAAGTAGGGGCGGTTTTGTGGGTGCTGGGGCTTCTTAATTTCTCACTTTGCTTTGTTGCAGAAACTTGTGGAATTCATTCGAAATACATGAGAGCTGTCTATCCAACCAAAACCTTCCCAAATCATTACACTATTGTCACGGTAAGTGCTTGGCCCAGTGGCAAGACCGACAGGCCATAGACAGGCAACTGGTCACCACGGACACGCTGAGGCACGGCCACACTGAGCTCCATGCCACACATTTCACAGGCACACGTGGTGACAGTTCATGGCTTAATTCAGGCTAGGAAGTAGCACCTCATTGCGAGGCCAGTCCAGTGCTCTGTGGTGTGAAGTCTGATGAATGTCCCAGCAGTAGGCTAATTCATCTGTGCGAGAGGCCAGGGTAGCTTCTTGGATGTGAGAAACACCGTTCTCCTTTGATCTTTGGAGTTGCCTCCACTTACCTGAAAGTCAGCTATGGTAGGCTATGTGTGAGGACAGCCACTTTGATGTAGGAAATTTCTTGTTTTCCTAATCTTTTCGTTGTCTGTAACTTGACAAAGCCATCTGTTTTAAATAAATTCATTCTGGCTAGATCGCTTTAGATAAAACAAATAAACCAAGTGAATTGTCATGTATGGTAAGACATAAGTGAAATGACCAATTTGAACTCAAAATAAGATTTATGTAACATTTATAGATTTAGAACACATACTAAGGAGTCCTTCACCTCAGCCTTTGTTACCAAAGGGTATTGTGTCTTTGCAACTTTGAACTTGTTCTTTTATTACTGGGAAACAGTAACTATAACATTTAAATTGTAACTCGTAAGTAATATGTAATGTACGCATGTATGCTTGGGTGTGTATACATACACACATACACATATGTGTATACATATATATACTTGCAGATTTTCCTAAATACTAAAATTGCACCGCTCACATATTCCCACCTGAGGTCTACCAAGGTGACACTCTGCTGTTCATGTTGTAGCTCTCATACAGTAAACAAATGTTGTTTCCACAGTCTACTGCCTATCCAGTATCATATTTTTCACGTTTGTGCTTTTTGTTGATGATTTTTAAATCGCTGCTTAAAATAGCCCTCAAGCGTAGTGCCAAGTGCTGTCTAGTATTCCAAAAAGCAGGATTGCCATGATGTCCCTCATAGAGAAGATACATGTGTGTTAGATAAGCTTGATTCAGGCCCGAGTTATAGCCAAACAACAACCTAGGTTACGTGAGATATCTTTAAACAGAAACAGACAAAAACAAGATTATGTATTGATCAGCAGACAAAAATGTTGTGACTAGAGGCTTGCAGGAACCTATCCCTGTATTTTCCCGAGGAGTAGCGGTTCAGTATTCACTGAATCAGTGCTTGCAGCAACTTTATAGAACATAATTATCACAGGCAATAGGGAAACACAAATAAAAACTACAATGAGATATCACCTTACACCTGTCAGAACGGCTAGCATCAAAAAGACAAGAAATAACAAGTGGTGGCGAGGGTGTGGAGGAAAAAAGAAAGATGCACTGTTGGTAGGAACGTAGATAGGTGCAACCACAGTGGAAAACAATACGGAATTCCTTCAAACAATTAAAAATAGAAATACCATATGATCCAGAAAGAAAAAGAAAGAAAGTGAAAGCACTAAATTGAAAAGACATACACCCTATGTTTATTGCGGTATTATTCACAACAGCCAAGTTATAGAAGCATTTTCACTGTCCGTTGATAGATGAATGTATAAAGAAGATGTGGTATATATGGAATTCTTTTTCATTTTTTTAATTTAAACTCAATTAACATTTAGAGTATTACTAGCTTTAGGGGCAGAGTTCAGTGATTCATCAGTTGTATATAACACTCAGTGCTCATTACATCAAGTGCCCTCCTTAATGCCCATCACCCAATTACCCCATCCCCCCACCTCCCTCCCCTCCAGCAACCCTCAGTTTGTTTCCTATGATTAAGAATCTTTTATGGTTTGTCTCACTCTCTGATTTTGTCTTGTTTTATTTTTTCCTCCCTTCCTCTATTCTCTGTTTTGTTTCTTAAATTCCACGTATGAGTGAAATCGTATGATAACTGTCTTTCCTTGATTGAATTATTTCTCTTAGCAAAATACCCTCTAGTTCCATCCATGTCATTGCAAATGGCAAGATATTCTTTTTGATGGCTGAGTAGTATTCCATTGTAGATGGCATATACGGACTATTACTCATCTATAAAAAAGAATTATATCTTGCCATTTGTGACAACATGGATGGACCTACAGGGTGTTATGCTAAAGTGAAGTAAGTCAGACAGAGAAAGACAAATAGCCTATGATTTTACTTATATGTGGAATCTAAAACCAAAACAAATGAACAAACTAACCAGCAAAAACCAAAATAACAAACAAAATCATAAATACAGAGGACAAACTGGTGATTGCCAGAGGGAAGGGAGTTGGGGGGATCAACAAAATAAGTGAAGGGGATTAAGAGATACAAACTTCCAGTTATAAAATAAATGAGTCACAGGGATGAAGGGTAGAGCATAAGGAATATAGTCAACAATAAGGTCATTATGTTGTATGGTGACAGATGGCAACTACGCTTAACCATGGTGAGCATAGGTTAATGTCTAGAATTGTCAGATCTCTGTGTTGTACACCTGAAACTGCTGTAACATTGTATGTCAACTATACTTCAATAAAAAAAGAATTACGTATACATAAATATACGTACATTATGTATATAACACATATATAGCATATGTATGTATAAATAAAGGGTTATATACATAAGTGCTGTTAATTTACTGTATATACATACGTGTGTCCATATTCATATACATAGAAATATTCTGATGTAATGACTCTAAATCTACCTAAAATTAGTTACAAATGCATGGCATATCATAGGCTTTCAATGAAATGTATAGAGTAAATATGTGATCAGATTGAAGGAATGATTGGGTTGATTGATGAGTGGAAGGGAAGATGGTTACAGACGAGGCAGGCTCCCTTCTAAAGTGCTGGTAACACACTTGAACCCCTTTACCCAAGATATTTGATACTTGAAAAAGTTTCCTAGTAGTATATTTCTTACAATTTTCGGCAAACGTAACCAGTGGCCGATCATTATAATATAGGAAACTTAAACTAACAGTAATTAATCATATACAAGTTATATTAACACCATCAGCACAAGCCATCTGCCAAAGTCATTCATTTGCTGCTCTAGACTATGGTAGAGCCAGAATACCTACACATGTATATAAATACCTATACTTAACACCTACCCCTATACCTACACTTACACCTACACCTATGTATATACATATATACATGTATGTATGTATTTGGTATTTGGGTTTAACCCAAAGGTTTTATTTTGAAAGGCATATGACATCTTTCCAAGATATGAGTTATAGATTTTATGCTATTTCAACTTAACTGTGTTTTATTGATATATTATTTTATTCTAAACCTTTTTTGAAATTATATATCATTTTAGGGATTATATCCAGAATCCCATGGCATCATTGACAATAATATGTATGATGTAAACCTCAACAGGAACTTTTCACTTTCATCCAAGGAGAAAAATAATCCCGCTTGGTGGCAAGGGCAACCAGTATGTAGCATTCTAAATGTGACCCCAAAATAATCTCCTTTTTTCGGTGTGTTAGTGGATCACTCTTCTCTCCAGTTTTACATTATCTTTCTAATTTCTAAGGGTGGAGGGTGTTGGGAAGGTGTTTCACCACTTACAACTTAAATCTTCTAAATATTTATGATTGTTCACCTAACTTGCCTTCTGTTGAAACCTGCTGAGTATTCTAAACATATTAATGTAGAAACTTCTCAGAAGGATTTTCTGTTACTTTTTCCCCTCATTCTGATTCTTTAAAAGGAAGGAGGAACTGTACAATTTTACCAATTTGAAAAAAAAAAAGATCTTTCTTACTAGCTTACTATGTTTTTGATTTTCGAGCTAGATCCCTGGGTAATTAAATTTTGCAGCTGTTAATATTGTGTGGTTTCTAAAAAATGTCACCATTCCTGTAAGTCTACCCAAGCTAATTATTCTCTTCACTTATCCTAAATTTTCTCTTCTTCTAGATCTGGCTGACAGCAATGTATCAAGGTTTAAAAGCTGGTAGCTTCTTTTGGCCTGGGTCAGACGTGGCTATCAACGGCTCCTTTCCTTCCATATATATGAATTATGACAGGTAGTGAAGGGCTTGCAGAGATGATCCCACCTACACAGGCCTGATCGGGATGGTTTTGGTCTTAATCTTGATAGTAATTCTGCTTTTCTGGTTGTTTGGATAAAAAATCTTGAAGAAATCATTGATTCCTCTCTCTCAACCCTCATCTGGTCTGTCAGTAAAAGCTTGTGGCTCTAATTCAAAATACACGCAGTCTGAGAACTTGGAATTTCCAGCATGACTGCTGTGGTTGCAGCTATCATCATCCTTTGCCTGTTACTGCCCTTGCCTCTTGACACATCTCCCTGCTTCTATTCTTATTTCCTGTCATCTGTTTTTAATCTATCTATTCCAGAAGGGTAACTTAAAAAAACAAGTCCAGTTACGACACTTCTTTGCACCAAAAACTTCCATGGCTCCCTGTCCCATGCACAGAAGCCTGCAAGGCCCTGTCCATATGACCCTCACCACCCCCCTGTGTCTCAGACCTCCTCTCCCACTACTCCACCAGGTTCTCACCTCCTGGATGGACCTTAACCCACCTGGCTTGCCCTGTGTAGGGCATTTGGGTGGGTTGTTCCCTCTGCTTGAGATAACTGTCTCCATGTATCTGCACAACCCGCTCCCTCACCCCCTTCAGGCTGTTGCTTAAAAATTATTTTCCTAATATTTTCTTAGCCTGACCAAACAAAGATTTCAAATTCCAAACCATGCCCACCCTGCTCTCACATGCCCTTACTGTGTTCTAGTCTGTCTTTCTCCATAGTATTTGTCACCTTGTGATATACTGATAATGTATTTATGTATCAGATCTATTGTTTATTGTTCATTGTCTTCACTGGAATATCATCTCTAGAAAGGAAGGCATCTTTGGTTTGCCCACTGATAAATTTTATTTAAAATAACTAATAGTGTGTAGAAATAGGTGCTCAATATAACATAAATGTATAAATGAATGAAATAAAACTCAAATGAATGGATCATAATTAGTGGTCTTTTATTTCAGGTGGGGGAAAAATTGAAGGAGGGGAGGTTAAGAAGGAAAGAAAATAATATACATTTAATTTATATTGAGACATCTATTTCTAAGTAGTGAAAACAGGAATCCCTTTGAGTAATACTAAATCCCCTTCAGTATTCTGATCACATATGAACACAAAATGGATATCTACAAATATCAACCTGTCTTCCTGAGTAGGAATATAATGGGATTATTTTTGATTTGATTAATTTTTGAAAATTATTTTTTCTTTTCTTTACAGCAGTATCCCATATGAAGAAAGGATCTCCACATTGTTAAAATGGCTGGACCTGCCCAAAGCTGAAAGGTTTTATCTAGTATCAGAAAAGTGCGGGCACACTGGGATATTAGTGGGTCTAAAATGAAATTATCTCTTAATTGTAAATGACCATTTCTGAAAGAAAGTTGGCGTTTCTTTTTTTTTTAAGAAAATTTTAAGAATGATTTGCTCTTGAGAATGTCACGGGCGCTAGGGGGCGATAGAGATAGAGCCAGTACCAGAGAGTAGAGGCCAGTACCGCAGAACCAGATACAGCCTAGAGGCAGAATGCAGAGCGGATCTGAAACTTTGTTTTGAGCACAGACTCACTGAGCCCGAGGTGTGGGAGCAAGGCCCTGGCAGCCGCCTGGAGTCAGAGCATCCTGCAAGAGAGCAACAGGTCACTAGAAACCAGACATTCACAGAACGAGAATGGCAGACCAAAGAGTGAGCCCCAAGTCAGAGACTGGGAGATAGAAAGGACTGGGCACAGCAAGAGAGGACTCAGCAGTAAGAGCAAGGCAGAGTTCCTAACAGAGTTAGAGCCACTCCACACCCAGGAACATCTATCTTCCTTCCTGTTCGGGGAAGCTCTGTGCTGGGGCCAAGCAGAACCACTGGGCTTGGATGAAGAGAAGGGGGCCAGAGGAAAAGAAGGAAACTGCCACCAAGTTCTAAACCTATAGTTTTCCCAAATCCAACCAGCAGGTGTATTCCAAGTTGATGATGTCTTTCTCTGTTTCCATTTTACCCCTAGACCTGCTTTCTACACCATCTACGTGGAAGAACCTGATTCTGCAGGACATAATAGCGGGCCGGTCAGTGGTGAAGTAAGTGTTCGATTGAACAAAATGCAAGATCATCTAGCTCTAACCTCCAACATAAAATATTCCTGAACTCCCACTACATAAAATGTATTTGATGTGAGCCTGAAGACATTAAAATAGTGAACGGTCTACCTTATTAAACCACAAAATAATTTAAAGCCTAAATGAAGATACCTGCTTTACTAACTACAACTTGATTCCTTTGACAGACATTTGCGGGGGACTTAGATGCAGCTGTGTGATTTCACACGGTGGGCGCAGCCAGGCAGCTACTGCATGCCGGTTCGGCACGTTAACGTAGCTCTGTCCAAGCGGGGTCACCTGCACGTCAGTGGTGGACTGTCCGCGGTCTCTTCGTGCACTTTGTTCCATTCATAAGATCCTTATAATCTGACTTAATATGCTCCTGCCTTGGGCAGAGTTCTTCCTCTCCTCCTGGGCCGCTATTATCATTGAAGTCCCCTTTTAAATATGAGTTTTGTTATTATCTAAACCGTTATGTTACATTTTTACTACAGAAAGATAGGACTTAAATGCTACTTAAGAAAAAATAAAGAAGTCATCTGTCTTCTGAAGTCCATGGAAGCCTCTATCGTCCTGGACATAATGTAAAGCTGGGAAGGCCTCCATGAGGATGGCATTTTCCTTCCTCATGGAAACTGATTTCACAGTTGTCTTCTGTTGGAATACAAGCATATTTATCCTGGCATCCCAACTTTGTGGTTTACCAGAAGCCCCCTTCTTACCTTTTTCCCATTAAACCAAAATGATTCCTTACACAAAGCCCCGCTCAAATCCTACCACTTTTAACCCTTTTGTCCTTCACATTCCAACACCGCTTTTGACTATATCCCAGAATTTAACATTTAATCAGGCTATTTTAAGGGTAAGTGGCATAGGAACTATCTGAAGTATATTCACCACTTCTTTTTTTTTTTTTTGAGCGCGCACGAGGTGGGGAGGGGAGGGGTGGAGCGAGAGGAACAGAGAGAATCTCAAGCAGATTCCCCCATGAGCACAGAGCCTGACACAGGGCTTGATCTCACCACCCTGAGATCATGACCAGAGCCAAAATCAAGAGTTGAAAACTCAACCAACTGAACCACCCAGGTGCCCCTCTTTTTTAATTCCTATCCATATTCGATACGATTGTTTGAGAGGGGACACTATAATCTGCATTTGCCTGACACCCACTGCTGACTTATATTAGGCACCATATCTTTTTCTTCTATTAAGTGCTCTAGTTTGGCCTCCAAATAAACTTTAAGTATCATTTTGAAAGGTGCTGCAAAGGAAAAGATCAAGGTGCCCTGAGAGGTGGTTAAGGAGGTCCTGACCTAGTCTGCGGTGGAGTGGGGACTGGGGTGGTTAGAAAGTTCTCTGAATAATAAAAAAGAAAAAAGGTCATCAATGACCTGGCTGAGGGAGGAGCTGAGCAGGTAGAGGAATGCACAAAATGGACAAATGAGCAGACAGGCAAACGGACAGATGGTTAGACGAATGGACCGCATGATAAGAGTTAAGAATAATAATAGCAGTTACTCTTCTCGTGTACACCTCTGTGCCAGGCGCTGCTGGAATGCTGTGTGAAGACTATGTCCCACACACATCTGGAGCGCAGTGGCCCAGAGGTGAGGGCTAAAAGGAAGCCTAGAGAAGCAGGCAGACACCAACTCATGCAGGTCCTTGTTGGCCATGTAATATGTAATGGCAGCCCTGAGGCACTTTAATCAGGGAAGTGACACGATCAGATGTACGTGTATTTAAGGATCAGTTTTACTGTGTGAGAGGAATGGGTTAGAAAAGAGATCACTGTGTTTCGAACTAGGGTAGTGGCAACCCTTAGGCACTTGCCTTTGGCTCAGGTCATGATCCCAATCCCAGGGCCCTGGGATCAAGCTTTGTATTGGGCTCCCGGCTCAGCAGGGAGTCTGCTTCTCTTCTCCCTCTGCCCCTCCCGCTACTCTCTCTCTCTCCAAAAAATGAACTCTTTTAAAATATGAAATCAGGACTACAAACAATGTATGGGTGCATACACAGTTTGGCTTTCATCTTTTATGTTTAGCATTGTATTGGGAGCCGTTCCCCATGCCATGCTTCTTTAAAACAGATTTCAAAATGTTCGTTAAGTATGTAAGTATGCCTTCTTAAGGATATGGCATATTTATGTTTACTTGTATTGAAATAATGAATGAAAGAATGAATTAATGAATTAATGAATGTAGCGATAACTAGCCTTCAGTATAAATCTCCATTTGTACTATAAGTGTTTATGAGGACAAATGCCCAGAAGTTAGCTGTTAGGTTATAGGGTAGCCTATAGCCTTTTTAACTCTGCAGTTAGGCATTGTCACGTGATCCCCCAGCACGCGTGTAACCACGCAGACTTCTATAGGGGTGTCCGTGACCTTCCCTCCCCAACACTGGGCATTATCATGAAAGCCTTTGCAGCTGAATAACATTGTGGAGGTTGAACGTTTTTCTCAGATATTTATTGGCTAGTAGTCTATCTTCCTTTGTTGAAAACATGGTTTAATTTTTTTTATTTGTCTATAGAAATTTAGGGAATTGGTATTTGATACACGTGGTACTTCAAAATCCAGAAATTTCAGAGAAGGAAATGTATTCAGTTTTTACTCCCTTAGGTAGTGATTTCATTACTTAAAATTTTAATTCATGAAGACAATCTTAACTCCTGTTTCTTGTTCCCCCTCAGGTAATTCAAGCCTTACAGTTGGTAGATAAGGCTTTTGGAATGTTGATGGAAGGCCTAAAACAGCGGAACTTACACAACTGTGTCAATATAATCCTTTTGGCCGACCATGGTATACTTTCCTTTTTAAATCATATTTTATCATTGATTATGTATTACCACTTCAAGGAGTATGCAAAAAGGATAGTGATATTTTAAAGTCTGTACTTCCAGACCTAGTAGCTCTTGAATGAGCAAGGAACAAGTTTTGTGGTAGGCTGTGATGAACAGAGGACTACAACTAAAATTTCTGGTTTATTCTACCATTCATTCTGAAAAATCCATCCATAAACTTATTTTTCTGTAAAAATGGAGTTAATAGTACTTAACAGGGATATGGTTGGATTGTTGTTCAATCAAATATTTTTTGAATGCCTGTTCAATGTCAGATACTTTCCTAGATACGGGGTGTTTGGACGTACATTAAGCAGAAATGGGCCTCTTCCAGATGAGGGTAATCCTCTCTAGGTTAGTCAAGCTAAGCTCCAAAGGCTGTGAAGGAACCAGGCGTGGAGGAGAGGAGGCGAAGGACTATGTCTACAGAACTTTCGTTCATATTTTAGGACATCAAAATAATGAGAAGCAGAACTACTTATTTTAAAAATTCCTAAAATGTTTTCTTAACACATTGTCCTACTGTTTTAAAATTAAAGGGAATCATTTTAATGTGCATTGTGTTAAAAGAAATTTTAAAAACAAAATAAATTTAGGAACAAATATGAAAATAAAAAGTTATGTGTAGTCTGAAGAATCTTTAGTAAAGTTTTAACTACGGAAACCTTTTTTGAAGGATGATACTGCTTAGATAAATTTAAATAACATGTTTGCGATATTAACTTTCTCTAGAGGATTTTCTTCTTTGAAGTTAGTTGATTTCTGTTGAACAAATGATCTGTTTATGATTCTTGTTTATTCTCTTATAAACATGACCCTTCTCCACTGTCAGGATTTTCAAGGTCTGCCATTTAGAGTGAAATCATAGGGTAAATTGTGCAGGTGGTCAGTGAAACTTGAGATCTGTAACCCAGAATATCTCCTATTTGACATGATCAAAGACAACTGATTGTTACTATCTATATATATATTCAGCGGATTTTTTTTTTAATTCAGGAATGGATCAGACTTACTGTGACAAGGTGGAGTATATGACTAATTATTTTCCTCGAATAAACTTCTACATGTATGAAGGGCCTGCCCCTCGTATCAGGGCTCGTAATATACCTCATGACTTTTATAGTTGTAAGTATGAAGATGCCTATGTGAAAAAAAGGTAAAATCGAAAGTGAATAACCGTACTTCCTGATTCTGGGTATGTAGAGACTGCCAGTCCCCCTCTTCCAGCTTCTTGGGAAGACTACAAAGAAGCAAAGGAGAAATCCCCTTCCTTGTTTAATATAATCAGTCTATAAAGTCTATGGTAATATTTAATATTGTTGGATTAAAACATTCTAATCCTATTAATATTAATAATATACTAATTAAAACAAAGCATTAATATAAATAAAATTAATATATTCTACTTGTTAGGTTAACATATATTCTACTTACATAAAATATTAAGATTTAATATATTCTACTTAATTGTTAGGTTAAAATACATTCTTAAATTCTAAAATAGTTCTTTTCTTAAAATAAATTCTTATTTAATCTTACCAGATCATAGTCATTAATAAATGTAGATGTCAGATTCATCTGAGTTGTTCACCTTTGTAATCTGATTCATTTTTTTGTCTTTTGAAACAGTTAATTCTGAAGAAATTGTTAGGAACCTCAGCGTAAGTATACAGTGTCCTAATACATATATGTAAGGTAATATAATGTCCTTAAAATCTGGGTTGGAAGGAATTTATATTCTATATTTCCGAGCCCAGGGCACTTGTCATTTGTTTTTGAAACCCTCTGTTGACATTATTTTACATGCGTATCGGTTGTTTTGTTTTAAGATTTTATTTACTTATTTGACAGAGGGAGAGAGAGGGAGAGAGAGAGATTGAGAGCACAAGCAGGATGAGCAGCAGAGGGAGGAGAAGCAGACTCCCCGCTGAGCTGGGAGCCTGACCTGGGTGATTCCAGGACCCTGGGATCAGGACCCAAGCCGGAAGCAGGCACTTAACTGACTGAGCCACCGAGGCGCCTCTACATATCAGTTGCTTTTATCTTAGGTGTTTCCATTTGCAGTCGCCACCCCTACAGGAGATTAGTCTGGGGGACTCCTGGTTTTCACTGAGTGGGCTGACGTCCCATGCGGAAGGGCCATGCCGGTGCGCCTCAAGCTGCATTGCCTGTCCCATGTTTTGCATGACTTAATGTCAGAAAATAGTGAATCATGAACTCTTACCGATCTCTTCATCCACGTCAGAAAAATGATCTCCTTACCTTTGAAGTATAATTGCAACTGCTTTTGATTGGTTCCCACATTCCAGGTCGTGAGTAAAGGGGCAGGATAAATTCTAGATACGTAGCTTAAGGCCATCTGGGGTTTTCAAAGTGGAGCTCACCCCTCCTAGAGAGACCTGACATGTTCGTAGTTGTAGTTTTCATGATTCTGTATTTAAGGTATATTCCCAAGTATATTATCTATTATATGAGATTCATGAGTTTATCATTGCTTGGGATGGGGCTCAATTATTTAAGTATAGGTGGCATGCAATTATAGTAAAAAATGTTAGGATGCAATATGAATGACTGAAGGTGAGAAAAACGCAGGGTGAAGAATGTTACTGTACCCTGGGACCCACCGCACGTCTGATGTAGAAATGACCATTAGAGGGGAGTGTGGGTGGCTCAGTCGGTTTAGTGTCTGCCTTTGGCTCAGGTCATGATCCCAGGGTCCTGGGATCAGGACCCATGCTGGGATCCCTCCCTGCTCAGCAGAGAGTCTGCTTCTCCCTCTCCTGTTGCTCCCTCTGCTCTGTCTCTCTGTCAAATAAATAAATAAAATCTATTTAAAAATTTTTGAAATGACCATTAGAGCAGCAGTTTAGAGTCTTAATCACTCCCTTTTTCTCTTACACCTTTTTTTTTTAAAGATTTTATATATTTGACACAGAGAGAGAGAGCCAACGAGAGAGGGAGCACAAGCAGGGGGAGTGGGAGAGGAAGAAGCAGGCTCCCAGCGGAGGAGCCTGATGTGGGGCTCCATCCCAGAACGCCCAGGATCACGCCTGAGCTGAAGGCAGACGCTTAACGACTGAGCCACCCAGGCGCCCCTCTCTTACACCTTCTGATACGTGATCTTGGGTGCACTTGGGAGGCAGTCTTACCCCCGCTGGCGAAGGGCTTGCAGGCAGTGCGTTCATGCTGATGGGAGGCGCACTTCTTAATTTCCAACAAGTGGACTCTTTACAACCCCATATTGTTGTTCTTTTCCCCATTACGTCACTAGCCATATAGCTGAAGGCCTGTTGGGTGAGGAAGGGCAAATCTCTAACAGTCCCGGTAGCGCAGGGGGATTGGATACCACAAGCTTTGGAAATCCATTACCTGGCATTGTCAACAGAGGCTGGGCCTGGAGCGACAGAGCCCCGAAGAAATGGACCATCATGTCGTGAAGTCGTCCACGATTCCCAGGAAATACTGCACGTGGTAGTGCAATATTCCCGGTAACGCTGGTCCACGGTCCTGTACTGAGCTTATTTCGGACAAACATAACCAAACACGAACGGGTGACTCTTTAAGTCCAACAAAGTCCTGGCTGCATGCCAGACAACAGCATCAACTGTTCTGCAATAAAATGACCCAAGTTTTCCCAACTTTAGAGTCTTCAGCCTAAATTCTCAAAGGCAAAATATAACCCCGTTCTTTGGAAGTTGGCGGCATGCCTCTAGTCTCCTCGGGGTTTACTCTGGCTACACACTGGCTAGGAAAGTGTGACTCTCACATGACCTGTGGTCGTCAAGGGCACAGTCTAGTCCCTTGTGAAACTGCGCATCCAGCAGCTGCCATCTTGGGCTTGCCTGGATGTTACAGAAATACCGGCTTCAGAAGGAAGTAATGATGGGGGCGCCTGGGTGACTCAGTCGGTTAAGCCTCCGTCTTCAGCTCAGGTCATGGTCTCCGGGTCCTGGGGTGAGCCCCGCACTGGGCTCCATGCTCCGTGGGGAGCCTGCTTCTCCATTTCTCCCTGCCCCTGTTCATGCTCTCTTTCTCTCTGTCTCTCAAAGAAAATCTTAAAAGAACAACAACAAAAAAAGGAAGTAATGATGAATTAGAAAAAGAAGAAGCCTTGATAAAGATACCAAAATAGGCAAGAAAAAAAACTGGCTGAAATATCTGCAATAATCCCTCCCCCCCCCTTTTTTTTAAAGATTTTATTTATTTATTTGACAGAGATAGAGACAGCCAGCGAGAGAGGGAACACAAGCAGGGGGAGTGGGAGAGGAAGAAGCAGGCTCATAGCGGAGGAGCCTGATGTGGGGCTCGATCCGGTAACGCCGGGATCACGCCCTGAGCCGAAGGCAGACGCTTAACCGCTGTGCCACCCAGGCACCCCTCCCTTCCCCTTTTCATTCTGTAACTCTCCTTGCTGTATTGTCCATACTTCTTTTTCAATTGTTTTTTGTTCAATTTCATGGTATCTTTTTTCGTCTATAAATTGAGCACTAAATAGTTTGAGCACAAAATAGTAGTGACACAAACTTAAAATATTGATGAGATGATTGGGAAAGTAGAAAAAAAATGTAATTTCCCCATATTCTTACCTGTATTTTGTTTCTCTTGTTTCTCTTGCATTTTTATACAGTTTTAAAATATGCCATCAAGTTACCGCAATAATTATTAAATAACATTTTACTCCAGTTTCTAAGAGATCCATGAATTTTTCACTGTCCTAAGTTTCAAAAACTTTGGACTTGATTTGAGAATTAAGCCGACATAGGTTATTTCAAGGGTAAATTGAATCCATTGTAAGAGGATTTTGGTGCAGTTAAACTGATTTTTTAAATTTTTAATAATATTTACTAATGTGTTATATACTTTTCATATATAATTTAAATTCAAAAGTCATAATTGCCACTCGAAATCTAGACATCTACTGTCTGTCAAAAAAAGAGGGGAGGGTTGTGGTGGCTTAAGATACATACACAGGAATAAAAACTTAGAACGTCAAACACCAAACCATAATTTAAATAAAAATTTTAATTGTAATTTAAATGTTGTTGCAACAACGAAAACAACATAATTGGGGAATGTGACCAAATTGATAATAGGTTTAATAACCTTATTTTGTTACCCAAGCTTAAATCCTCTTACATTTTTTTTAATTATTAACATGTAATGTATTATTTGTTTCAGGGGTACAGGTCTGTGATCATCAGTCTTACACACTACACAGTGCTCACCACAATAAATTTTGCCACTTTTAAAAAAATGCTTAATTGTCTTAGAAGATGAAATTGTTGAATTAGCTTGCACATTTTGTAACTTAGACGAAGAAAGAATTTACCTATTTTTTAGTGCAGGAAACCTGATCAGCATTTCAAACCCTATCTGACTCCTGATTTGCCAAAACGACTACACTTTGCCAAAAACGTGAGAATTGACCAAGCTGTTCTTCTGGTGGATCGGCAGTGGCTGGCTGTGAGGTTTGTGTGTCTATTTACTTGTCTCGTGATACTTTTAACAACCATCTTTCAATACAGATTACCTTCATTTTACCGTGCTGTTACGATCATGGCATTTTTCCTGAGTACTGATACTTCCTTGACTTCTTATGCTACCTCGCACTTCTGCATTTGAAACACCTGTTATTAGGGGGCCAATCTGCCAATCTTAGCAACCTGACCCTCCCAATATAGACAAGAGGGAGGAAGAAGACTGACAGTTTATAGACCATTCCAGAAACTGTTACTACCAGCACATTCCTAACCCCCACTCGGGTCTTTTTCAGGTGGTAGACAGGATGTAAAGATGATCTCAGTTGTCTTCCAGGTTGGTAGTAAGCGATTGATTAGATGGCTCTTCGAGATCTTTGTCATCTTTGTGGTTTTTATGGAAGAGCACCTTTATGGCTCTAAGGCCAAGCTAACAAATTAGGTGTTAATATTTATTTCCTTTTTCTAGTTACCATTCACATTGTTTAGAGAAAAAAAAAAAACGATTCTGAATCGCTTCATCCCAAGATAACCAATTCATTCACTGGTTTCACAAATCACATTGATGTTTGTTACTGTGAGTGCTGGGCCTTGATCCAGGCGTTTGGGATACAGACAGGATTCGAATCCAGTGACAAAGACTGATAATAAGCCAGCAAACATATACACGCTTTTTGGTAGTTTAACTAATGTTTCCTATTTTTATATTTTATTCCAGTGTTCTGGGTTTTTTTTCCATGTGCATAAATGGTTTTAAATGGAATGAGGATCATATTGTTTTCTGGCCTTATTTGTATGCTATGTAGTGCCGGAGGAGACAGAGGATAATGGGAATACAGAGTCTGAAAGATACGTTTAACAAAGAGAAGACAAAAAAAGATGAGGTAGTTGAGGTCTAATGTATATGGGAGCAGAATGAGGAACTGGGGTTTTGGCAGAGCCTGTTGTGTGAGATAACGGGAAACCCCAAGCAGTAGGTGGTTGGGCCAGAGAGTGTGCGTGTTCAAACATGACCCCTAGATGGCGCTGGCCTCTCTTCTTGGCATTGGAGTTTCATAACCTCTTGTGAAGGTCAGTGGCTTCACTGTGTGGCTCAACATAGCATTCTCCAGAATTTAAAGACTAAGCTTTACTAATATTAAGTATATAAGGCTCTTAGTAATGTGGGTATGTAATATGTAAACACTTATGTGTCCAAATGTGGGTAAATTCTCCAAGTATTTACTGTTGAGAGTATGACATTGAAGTTAGGAGGCCACTGGTACAAAATGAGCAAGTGCCCCTTGATCCTATAACATGACCTACTGCCTATAGAAGAGAGTCCAGCCACCAGAATACCTCCGGGTATTACACATTAATATCTAGTTTCAAATTATGAGCTTTGTGTGTTTAACAGCTAGCAGTGAGATGTTCAAGGCTGAGAGTTTAAGACCCACCTCCATACCTGGTTTGTGAGAACTTAAACAAATTAATGTCTCAGGACTTCATTGTCATCATCTGTAACACAAAATTAGCCTGGTTTTATTATTCTCTTGATATTAAAGTAAACTAATTAGATCAAAGGAAATGTTGACGACAGCCCAAACCAGAGCAACCAAGGAGTCTCATTTGATTAAGTCCAGAATTGTAGCAAATTTCATCATTGATTGAAACCTATCACTACCATCATCATCCTTATTTTGCCTAAAATGTGTTGGATTTTACGAATTTAGGGAAACCCAATTATTTGAAACTACAACAGAAGTATTGTTAAAGTGCCCCCTTAAAGAACATGAATAATAGCTTTTTAAAAAAAGATTTTATTTATTTAAAAGAGAGAGCACAAGAAAGGGGAGGGTTAGAGGGAGAAGCAGACTCCCCACTGAGCAGGGACCCCGATGTGGGACTCTATCCTGGTACTCCAGGATCATGACCTGAACTGAAGGCCATCCTTTAACCGACTGAGGCACCCAGGTGCCCAATAATAGCTTTTTATTTTATGATCAGAAAGTGACAAATACTTCCCAGGCACCTTTCCTTTTTTTAAAGTCATTTTTTTTAATTTTTTAAGATTTTACTTATTTATTTGTCAGAGCACAAGCAGGGGAAGCCGCAGAGGCAGAGGGAGAAGCAGGTTTCCTGATGACCAAAGAGCCCAATGTGGGACTCTATCCAAGGATCCTGGGATCATGAAGGCAGCTGCTTAACTGAGCCACCCAGGCTCCCCTCCCAGGCACCGTTCTAAGAAATGGGGGTAGACACAGTCCCCACCCTAAGGATCTTTGCACGGGCAAGAAGGAAGACAGCAATTACAATCAGGTGTAACGAATGCTGCTTGAGGATCAAGTACAAGGTACAAGGAAACAAAGAGTAATTACACAGCCCAGGTGTGGATGTCAGAGAACGTCAGAGGATGCTTCCTGGTGGGTGTGATTCCTGCTCTGGGCTTTGAAGACTGAGGATGGGATAGGTTAAATGTTGTCACATATACAGCAGGGCTGCCCCAGGCAGTTGTGCAGTCAGTGCACTGCCCAGAGGCACCCAGCCAAGATGAGAGGCAGTGGAAAGAGAACCCTTGCTCAGCTCACTGAGCTCTGACAGGGGAGCTATGTCTGCAGGAGCAAACAGACCACTTTTCTTTGCTGGAAGGCATCCACCTGCTTGCCAAGCCCCGAGCACTGCCAGGCTGTATCTTCTCAGAGGTGCTTCTTTCTCAAAATGCTCTGCCCAGAGCAGTGGGGCACCTTTTTAAAGCCAGAGCAGCTGCTCTGGGGCAGGCAAGGGTAGAAATAGGTTTGCAGGCAGAAGGACTAGGTTCCAGCAATTTCAAGTAGTTCTGTATTGCTAGAGCACCAGGTGAAAGAAGCTGTTCTCCTGAAGGCCCTTACCTGTCATGAATTAAACCTATGACTTTGACTGTAAAGGAAGCCGACCATTGGTAGATACAAGGTGTCTAGAGGGGGATACGTGGATATGTGGATTTGCATTTCAGAGAGCTCACGGTGTTCAATATAAGTAGAGTTTGTGTGTGTGTGTGTCTGTCTGTGTGTGTGAGATCTGGGAAGATTAAGAAATTCAGAGTCAGGATAACCGATTAGGAACTCTGTTCAGGTCTGAAGTAATAAGGCTCTAGCTTAGAATGGTGGCCGAAGAGGAGAGCAGGGGAAAATGTGAAAGAGGCTACACAGGCGCAGAAGACCTGGCAGCTGCCTGGGGGTCAGGAAAGAAGTCTTGCTCGTCGCCCACCTGTGTCATTACTCAGCTGTGGCGGAGAACCTGGCCTTGATTTCAACTTTATTAATTAGACATAGATAAGATAAAAGAGAATTTGTTCCAGAAGATTTCGTAGAGTGCTTGGAAGTTGAGCTAAATTATGACAGATAAAATCAACTCATCTTTTCCAAATGCTGGCTTCTATTTTTCCATATGTAATTTCCAGAGTCAAATTAATGGTTGGAAAGCAGTTAGAATAGCAAATTTCTAAAATTTTGAGAAGAATAGAAAATAGTGTTTTTCAAACACTTTTTTATCTTTAACTTCTGATTAAGTATTGATTTTAATATTGACTGAAGTTTCTAATTGAGTTGGGTCAGAAGTTGAAAATATTAAAAAATATTTTTCTGAAAATAAAGATAGGATCAATTTTAGAAAATTTTTACCAATGACTTCTTTCTAAAGACCTTTTTTCTTTCTTTCATTACTGAATCTTCTAGCCTCCCACACAGAATTTAAAACTTAATTATCCCCAGATAGTTTCAATAATCTTGAAGGAACCAAATATCTCTGCAATAAAGATAAAAATATTTTTAAAACAACTCTTTCCTTATGCCAAAAATTTTATTGGGCTTAACCAAGGTAATGAACTGGCACCTTTGGGTGATTGAATTTAAACCCCTTATAAATAGGACCCCTCTTGTTTTCCCCACTCCAGCTTAGCCTCTCCTTTCTTCCCTCTCTTGGGTAGAGTTGAGCGTAGCCTGCTTAGTGATGTGATTTATTTTTTATTTTGTGATTTATTTTTACTTAAACCGAGTGGGAGTCGTTTATGAATGCTTTAAAAGTTAATTTTTTGAGACACTAAATTAAAGTCCTGCCTACAACATAAAAACAAACAAAAACATTGTGTGTGTGTGTGTGTGTGTGTGTGTGTGTGTGTGTATTTGCCTGAGGAGTGGGAGTTGGGAGTAGGAAAGCAAATGAGAAAAATCTCTTAAGGCCAAATGTTGGGAAGAGGAGTCTTTTTTTCCATTAGACCTAATTTGAACCAGTATGACATTGTTGCTTTACGAAAAAAAAAATCTAGGTTTATTTATTGCCTTTTTTTTTCATGTATAAAAACCAACTATGTATAAAATTGCTAATACTCCTCAATTCAAATACTAAAATATAAGAAGGTGGGCAAAAGACTAATTATATTTGAAAAGTCATTCAAATAATGGAGCAACATTCTATGGAAGAATAGTCCAAAAATTAAAAATAAACTCTTAATTTACAAGAACATACTAGCTTCTTCTTACTAAGTGTTATAATTTACTTTCCTTCCATATTCTTTATGCTTTTATATTATTTCCCTAGGTATCTGATAGGAATCAGTATTTTTTCCCATTTTCAAAGACTTATTTCTTAAGTACTGAAAACCTTTCAGTAGTATTAGTCAAACTATTCTTAATCACACAGACATTAATTAATGTGTAAAGATAAGCTTGAAGACTACTTTTTTATATTTCTAATTAATTTTTAATTGACATGGCTGACACAATGTTACATTCAAATTATTTTTTTAATCTATGTCTTTGTTATTATCTTGTTGTCAATGGCTAAGGGTCAAAGGCTTTTGAATTCTATTTATAGATTCTGGAATTCTTCCTTCCTTCTCTCCTACCATTCTGTTTGTTCCTCTGTGGTTATGAATTTGAGCATGAAAGGAACTATATTTATGCTGTTGTCGATAGAAAAATTTACTTATATAAAACCAGAAGGTACATAAAAACCCATTAAAGCTCGCTTTATAATAAGATTTTATATCAATGTATTAATTGCAATATAATATTATTTCTTTAAAGGAGTAAAGCATATTCATGTGGAGGAGGCAATCATGGTTATAACAACAAGTTTAAGAGCATGGAGGTAACTTACTGCTTTATTTTTTTAACAAATATTTATTGAGTACCTGCTTTGTTGTAGGCAATCTTCAGGATCCTTGAATACAGTTGAGAACAAAGCAGATAAGGATCCCTGCCCTCATGAAGTTTGTTAACAGAGGAATGTAGACAATTGGCGTAATTAGGAAATACATTATTTGGTATATTAGGGGATAAGTGCCCTGGGAAATAAAAGTAAAGCAGAGTACGTAGACATTGGGGGTGTTTCAGGGGACCATGGGGACAGTATGCAATTTTACACAAGGTGGAGAGGGTAAGAGTCATGGAGATGATGTTTGAAGTGAGACTTGAAGAAGGTGGAAGAATCTACCTTTGAAATACTCTGGGGACACGAGTCCCAGGCAGAGGAAACCACCAGTGCAGAGGCCTAAAGGTGCATGTGCCTGATATGTTGGGGATGAGAGAACCTTCGGAGGCTATTGGAAGGATGTGAAACTGGGGCCGATTTGAGAGGAAGGAGCAAGGATTCAGTTGGGTACATTAAGTTTAAAATATTTATTAGACATGCAAGTGGAGATGTTATATAGACACCTAAAAAGAGTCTGTCTATGCAGAGATAAAAACTTTGAGTTTTAGGTATGTAAATTATTTAAAAGATCCGCAACTAGAGACCATCCTCAGAAACTGAGTATAGGTAGAAAGGAAGACCAAGTACTGAGCTTTAAGCAGATCTACTTGAAGAGGTTGAAAGAGTCACTAGCAAAGACACTTAGAAGTAAAGCCAGTAAGGAAGGAAAGAAAACCAGGAGCCTAGTGTGTTCCTGGAAGCCCAGGGAAGAGACTATTTGGTACAGTCCATGAGTTAAGTGTAGCTGATATTCCCCCATAGGTAAAGCTTTTATGATTTTTTGCAACATGGTTGTCCTATCTATTTCCATTAATAATAATAATACACACACACACACACACGGCCCTGTTACCAAAAATAATTGTTTATTAATGTTTGACACTTTTCTTCTAGTTATTTATAATCTGAAAATATTAGATGTGTTATGAATAATATGTTTAACATGAATTAATTAAATGTAAATAAACATATTTAGGTTTCTTTATCCTAAAATTAAAGGAGAGATATATTTAAGAAATCAGTAGGTTAGTAGAAGTCGTAAAAAAAAAAATTCAGCATTTAGAGACTTCAACAGTTTTTGTCACGTATTAACACATTTGAACAATGATATGAAAAGAATATTTAGTGTTATTTGAATTTCTAATTTATACTATATAGATATGGTAGAACTGTGCTGACATTGGTTGTCCATTATTGTTTGTTTCTCCTTGTCTCCTGACATACGAGGTGCTGTGGAAGCAGGTACATTTAGCAAAAGTAAATACAATATATTATATTTGATTGGGATGGTTGGAATCCCAGTCATAGGTGCAAATGATATAAAAATCATTTTCAAACCTGAAAAGAAATCCTTACAGTAGCCTCAGACGCAACTGGAGAGCTGGGACAGACGGAAAATTGTGTCTCTTCCAACATTTTTGAGTTTAGATGGCATCTAGTAACAGTAGGACTATTTCCACCTAGGCTTTCTTCTTGGCACATGGATCGAGTTTCAAAGAGAAGACTGAAATTGAACCATTTGAAAATATCGAAATTTATAACCTAATGTGTGGTGAGTATATCTATATAAATTTAACATCAAAATGTGGACATAGTTTGTAAAGTATGTATTCTGAAATTGGTAATAAACTGAATCCCAGAGACAGATGCTTTGCCCTAAGAAGACAGAAAGTAGGAAAGATGAGAATGAATCATCATTCAGAAGCACTCAGCCATAAGGGTGAATTCTTTCTGTTTGCTGGTAACGATAAACATTAGATCTCAGGAGACCAACTTTTCTATCTGTTAGTTACTATTTGAAAATTTCGTAAAACTTAGATAATTAAAAGTACATTTCTAACTTTTCAAAGCAGGGAAAAAAACCCTAAAAGCACAAGTATTTTCTTAGATGGTGGAAAGTCCTTTTCGGACAGATGCTTGGGATTACACTCAGTGTTTAAAAAAAAACAAACTTGAAGACTTAGAATTTTAGGGGATCTCCCCTACTTTTCTGCCTACATGCTTACTCCAGAGCATTGTACTAATAAATCGTTTATCTCGGCAAGGCAATGGGTAAGTTGCAGTTTCACCTTGAGCTTCAGGAATTCTGACGCAAATATACTCACAGTTGTCATTCCTAATCTTGCCAAAGGCCTGTGGTGATTGAATATGACTTCGAAACCAAAGAGTATCCATTTGAAAATAACGTGTTGTAGCCTGAACAACTTTGACTCTTGGTTCCCAAGCTGAGTTTGTGGTCAGGGATGCTGGCCCTTTGTGGGGAGGCTTAGAAGGAATCAGATAGGATTTCAGTTCTAAGAGAGCTCTATTTGGTGGTATTCAGCAGGAGCCGCTTAAAAAACTATACTTGTAAAATAATCTGTATATTGTGTTGTATAAAAAAATAGAAAAAGTTATCTAAATATTGTGCAAAATTTTTGAGTTTAATTTTTTAAAGGTATCTGTCCTTAAGTTTCCTATAACTAAGTAAATACACTGTAAGCAAGATTGTAAATTAACTTCTTCAAAATTGTTTTTGATTTAAGTATAGCTTTTTATGCTAGAAAACCAGGATATGCTTAAGGAACAAAGGGAGCATTTAAGTTATGATACTTTTCCCTGGAGGAGCAGAAACAGTTCCTGAAAGTGCGTGTAGCTTATAACAAATGTTCCCATTGTCTAGAAAGAGGAGGTGATAGAAACCCTGGAATGGGGGTGGGGTGGGGGAGTGTGTGCGCCTGGGTTGTTCAGTAGGTTAAGTGTTGGACTCTTGGTTTCAGCTCAGGTCATGATCTCAGGGTAGCGAGATGAAACTTCACATTGGGCTCTGTGCTCCGTGGGGAGTCTGCTTGACATTCTCTCTCTTCCTCTCCCTCTGCCCCTCCCTACCCCCCCAACTCTCTGTCCCTCTCTAAAAAATAATAATAATAATAATAATAATTCCCTGTGGGAAGAGACACTAACCTGAAGGCATATGCAGTACAAGACCATATTAGAGCAGAATTTATTAAAGGAAGTTTTGTTGTCTTCCATCTGCTAGATAGATGGTGTTGCCTTTTCATTTAAAACTACTTCAAATTTATTTTTAAAAACAGATCTTCTACACATTCAACCAGCACCAAACAATGGCACCCATGGGAGTTTGAACCATCTTCTGAGGGTACCTTTTTATAAGCCAACCCATGCAGAGGAAGTGTCAAAGCCTTCTGTCTGTGGCTTTACTGTTCCACTGCCCCCAGACGATCTAGATTGTTCCTGCCCTGGGCTACAAAATGTAAGTAATAACTTCACGTATCCGTAAGAATGTAAAGGGGCAAGTGAGTCTATAGCCAGGATTATAACTGGGGTAGCTGACTGCCGGGTTTGTGCTCTAGTTCTGACATTTACTAAGTGAATGTATGCAGTGTCTCTGGAACTTGTCTGGAGGTGAGAGATGCATTGTAACGTCCAGCATATGAATATGCTTTGTAAACTGGGAAGCACTGTTTGGGCATTAATAATTCCCTGTGAGCTGAGTGTCTTAACTCTTCATAACAGTTAAATCTTAGCCACTCTTTGATTTCCTTCATAAACTTACTCCTCTTACAGCTACAAGACCTCTTTCAGGTCTTTTCAGTGGGTCAGGCTCTTGGCCGAGTTCGGGAGCTTGACTTCAGATCCCAAGAGACTCTCAGTAAGATGAGATTCCAGCGCTAGGAGTCTCCCCCCATCCCCCCGGCCAAAAAAAAGGGCAAGGAGTCAGAACAGGAGCTCATAATGCAAGGACCAGCCCTACCTGTGAGAACTAGGGCACAGGGATGGGGGCTGGGATTTCAGGATGGAATCGGAGCCCAGTTATCAGGAGTCCATCAAGTTAAAACCAGTGTCAAGGTGCATTGGATGCCGAGTTCAAAATGTTGTAGAGCTAAATAAGTACCTGCTGCCTCGGGTAAGAATTATTCCTTAAACCAGGAGTCAGCAAACCCTTGACTTTCTTTAATCCTCAAAAACATTACACCGCATCGATCAATAAGTATATAAATCAATGCTGACCAAAAGAGGCTTTAAAGGATAAAAGTCCAGTGAAGATTCCCAATCAAAATCAAATCCACAGCCCAGATCAGAGTAGGGTGTGGGTTTCTTACCTACAGCTTACCTGGATGGAACCTCCATTTAAAATAATAATAATAATAATAATAATAATAATAATAATAAGCATTACAATGTGGGCGTTTTTGTCTCCGTTTGAGGAAAAAAGAAGAGTCGGAGAAGGTAGGTAAACTGTCCAAGGTCACAGAAATTTGATCTACCGGACTGCAAACCTCCAAATTCTTTGTAAAGAATGCCCTTTGCTGTTCAAAGTGTGGTCACAGGAATAGAATCTGCCTCACTTGAAAGCTGGTAAGAGATCCAGAATCTCAGGCCCCACTGGGCTCAGGATTTCTAATCAGAATCTGCATTTCAGCAAGACCCTTAGTGAGCTGTACTCCTATTAAAAGCCTGAGCAGCCCAGGGATGTTGTCATCCCACGAAGTAGTTGATTCTAGCTGTGGTCACCGTGCTTTGCCGCATTATCGATCGTATCTTTGTTAACTCCCGCACAAAGTATCCCAAGCCTATTTCTGAGCAAGTGGCAGAATTAGAATTAAAACTCGAGTTAGTCTGGCTTGTTTGTTGAGTAGTAAAATATTCAGGCATTACTGTAGAAATAATCCTCTTACAATGTGTTGACTCCCGTTCTGTCTTTCCCACATCGTCTTGCAGAATGTTTCTGTGCAGCATGTGAACCAGATGCTAAATCTCCCTCAAGATGCAAGTAAGTCAGTAGAAAACACATCAAGTCTTTGGTGTTTAGCCCTAACAAAACACAGTATTGCCTTTGGGGGATTCTTTAAAATAAGCTCCCAGAGGCTTTTGAACATGAAGATTGCATTGCCAATAATACAAGAAGAAAACCCCCCACAAAACTAGATCTAAATAACAACACTCACAAGCCTGGGTAGTTACAGTGTTTCCAGGAACACAACAAATTCCTTGAGATGGTTGTGCCTGTTCCTTTTCTTAGATGTGAACCGCCCACACTCTATTGGCTACGGCCTACCTCTATTGGCTGTGTGACTGGGCCAAGTCACTTAACCTCTCTGTGTCTCAGTCTCCTCATCTACAACAATGGCACCCACTGTATGCAGTTGTAAAGATGGAAAGAGTTAATCCGTGGAAAGAATTTAGACCAGTGCCTGGCCTGTAGCAGCATTATTATTACCTATTATCTTTTAAGTGTTCTCGTGTTAAACTCATTAGGCCTGTTTCATCATTTATAAAATGGGGATACCTTCTTCATGGAGTTTTTGTGACAATTAAATGAGTTAATATGTGTGTGCACTTAGATTAGTGCCAGGTACACAGTAAGAGTTTAGTAAATGTCTTGGTTGGTTGATAATCTTTTTATAATCTGTAGAGTGTTACTGCATGCCATGAATACCTTGTAGGTTTTAAAACTATCAATAATTGATGGATTTTTAGAGTACAATAGGCAAATAAAAATAAATAAATACATTAGGACATACTGTTCTTTAAAATTGCCAAATCTTTCCTGTGATAATTGCTAAGGGAGGTTATCTTTGTTACAAAGTATGTCCTTTTGGTTTTGAGGTTGTATCTCTTCAAATATGTCCTGTGAACTGTTAACTGCTTGGCCAGATTACTTTTCTAAACCCTAGTTTTGTAATATGTAGAATGGAATAATAACACTTGCCTCAGAGTTGTAAGAATTAAGAGGTTAAGTATGTGAAACATTTCTCAGAGTAACTGGCACGTAATAGTCATCAGATGATATTTTTTTGTGTAGAAAACATTTGCTAACTACAAACATTTTTATTATTTTATTTTATGTTATTTTCATTTTAGTAATCGCGACGGAGAAACTAAATTTACCATTTGGGAGGCCCAGGGTTATGCAGAAGAACAAGGAACACTGTCTTCTCTATCACAGGGAATATGTCAGTGGATTTGGAAAAGCTATCAAGATGCCCATATGGAGCTCATATACAGTACCGAAACCAGTGAGTTTGTGTCCATTGAGCCATGCAGGCTGGAAAAAATTTATGGCTCTTGAATATTCTAAGAATTGACTTTTGATTTTCAGTAGAGATCCCAAAGGGAGTTCTCTGCTCTGTGTCTTGTAAAACAATGTCCCAGGTATTTCTTAAAGGTATTTATAGGTGCTATGTGGGTGCAAAAGAGAACATGTCGTGTTTTGCCTGGAGAAGTTAAAAGGTGTTCACAGGCCTGTTGGTAAGGCAGGTAGGAAAGAAGCTTTCCAAGACAAGCAACAGGAAATACAGAGGCACACTATTTATTTTGTCTATCCTAAGTACATGGTGGGTGCACCCAGAAGTTGATGCTAACTAGATTATAAAGGGCTATTTATTTGATTGTTTAACAAATACTTTACTATCTGCTGTGTATTATGGTAGGCACAAGGAGCCTAATGTGAATAAGAAGTAATCCATCCCTGAAGGATCCAGTACTCTAATAGGTCAGGCTAGACTTAAAGGTATAGATGTGCTGTATCATAGATCTCTCCAGGCTGAGGTTCAGAATCCAAATGTTGAAATTGTCTTCCTTTTTCACTGTCTGGAAATCTCTCCTTCGATAAGTGACCCTGGGACATTTGGCTACCAAAAGAAAGAAAATGTTAGATCTCTATCTCATACCATATACAAAACTAAATTGCTGGTGGGTTTATAGACCTAAATGTGAACAGCAAATCCATATTTTCCTTTCTGTATACCTTTATGACCTTGGGATAGAGAAAGATTTCTTGGGACACAAGAACAACAACAACACCAAAAATACAGAGGAAATTCACTAATTGGACTGTCTTAATGTAATGTGTGACAAAAAGACAAAGTTACGGATGAGACCATGTATTTCCACTGTGATGAATATCCAGAATGGTAATTAGGATCCAGAATAGCTAGTAAATTTCTTCCACTAACCAAGAGAATGGCAAACATCTTAGTTAATAAATGGGCAATGACTATGAGCCAACCAATTGAACTTCATTAGCAATCAGGAAAACATAAATGAAAGCAAAAATCAAAGTCTGCCAAAAATCCATCAAAACACCCCTTCGGGGCAGGGATGGTTCTGTTTAATGTATCCCAGCACAATAGAGCTGCCCAGTAAATGTTTCCTGAATGAATGCATTGGCTAAATTAATCCCAACCATTATTTTTAAAGACTAAAGGAGAGAGCAGTGCCTTCAGCTAGAAGGGTTCATAAATAATCAGAAAGCTGTTCTTGTAAAGAAAATCTTGATATCTTAGATCCAAAGACTCTGCGGGTGACAAAACTCAACTTATTACTGTTCTTTCTAAGGGTACAGATACTCCACTCCTTTTTAGGGCCAGGAAGTGATTGGTTGTATCTGGTTTATTTACTCGTCTTGTTCCAATTCAAGATTTCTGGAGAAAAATAAATATTTTCCCACTATTAATTGAAGCTTTGTGTGTTCTGAACACCAACTCTGTTGCTGACAATCGTTTAATTGTGGTCCGCGGTAGGAGTGCACTGATGTTGCCACCCAATGTGGGCAAACATTTTACCAAGAGTTACCTGAGTTCATGTGCATGGTTAATGGCAACAGCACTTTCCTATTATGCAAAATGTTCACGTTGTGTTTTTCTTCAACCTACTGTGGAACAACAATATGTTATTTATTCCTTAAGATAATTCCTAATTGTTTTTGGTTTTGAGAAGAGCAGTATATTTAAGGCCAGTCTTATTAGTCAATTCTCTATTTTGAGAAGTCCAGGCACCAGGGATTGTGTGGAGTTCAGGGGAATGTTGATGGGTTTAATACTTTCCCCTGCAGTCTTGCATTCCTGAATTTATATGAGCTTTAGCGGAAACCAGAGGCGGAGAGATTTTGAGTGGGCTCAGACCAGGAGTTCAGTACAATTCTTTTTTGTTATTGTTTTAAAACTAGCTTCTTTGTTACCAAAAGTTCCTGTCCTTTCACTGATCCCACAGAACTACTTGTGTATTTCTCCCTCCATGTGACAGGATGGAATTCTAGCAATTTTCTGCTTTCTAATTCAGAAATTACTCTGTTAGTATGTTGTGGTTCAAGAAAATTACATGCAAGGATGTTTTGAGATTCACATTAAAATGCTGTAAATCTGCCCTGTGTTTGAGAAATCAGACTTTAAATAAGCACTTTTTGGAGCATGGGCCCAATTGGCTTGTGCCTTTAAGTTTTATGGAGCTTTTGTTTTTCTGTGGTTTTGGTGGGTTTTCTGATTTTTGTTGTTGTTATCTCAGGAGAGTTCTGGAGAAGTAGCTGTGATTTGAAATCATGGTCCTGCAATAACAGCTTCCAAACTATTAGGGTTGATGAGACTGTATATGGGTTTTGCTTCAGGGCCCATTGAGTAAGACTATGTGAACTGCTCTTTCTGTTGCTGGGTGAGAAACTGAAATGAAGAGCAAAAATTATGACCACGTTTTAGAATATATGCCTTATAATTGTAATGTAAATCAAAGCACTTTTTCAGAGAAAAAAATCTAGCACACTTGAAAAATGTTTCTCTCTCTCTCGATCTGTATGTGTATATATACGTCCCACATCACTGGATTTTTGAATAGCCTTTTTTTGTTTCCAAAGCTTGTTAGCGCTAATACTATAAATTATGGTTCAATCATGTTTTATGATTCTTTAAAAAACTAGGAACATTATTATGTATCGTAAACATTTTTTGGAAGTATAAGAAATATTTTCCCTATAGAAAAAAAACACAACTAAAACAATAATTTTACAAGTATACAGTTATTATCCTTACCGTAAGACCAGATGGTAGCAATCCAATCTTCAAATAAATAACGTTAGCTTTTATGTTCAGCCTACAGGTAAAGAGAGTCTATAACTTAAATAAAATAATTTTATCAACTGTTCAAGTTTTATTTTAATCCCATGCAAGACCTGAAATGAAAGCATCTCGCTTTCCTGTCTATGCTCATCACCTACTTCTCTTGAACAATTTTGAGAGCTAAGGAGTTCAGATTTTATCGGAGTGTCTGAGTTCTATTTATTGTTTTCCTGACTTTCTATCCCCTGGCTTAAAAAACTCTAAAGAGCTCTGAAGAGCTAGCCGGGTGGAAGCTGTTTCTGTGTGTGGAGGTGGAGGGATGGTTCACTGTGCCTTCTCTCAGGAGCCCAGGACTCAGAAATGACGTGATCATACCTCTCCACCATCCTTCTGGAGGGCTGCCTGTTGCATAATCTCCCCTTTATAAAGGAGGCCACATCCTGTCTTCCTAGTCTCAATGCATTTGTATTAGGGGTTCAAGTTTGGTAGGTAAGAAACAAGATTTTCAGTAAACAGAAAAAAAGTATAACCCTTTTGTAACACTCTGGCTAAAGCCATCCTGATCCGTGTTCCCCGACTCAAAGTCCACACTACTTTGAGAGAATAGTAAGCATTTTTGCCCAAGTGGTACGTGAGTCTAACTTCTACAGCTGCCGCCTCATTAGAAATTACAATGCACTTCCTTCCTTAACATTTTAATAATTTTATTTATTTATTTATTAAAGATTTTATTTATTTGTCAGAAATAGAGAGAGAACAAGCAGGGGGAGCAGCAGGCAGAGGGAGAAGCAGGCGCCCTGCTAATAAGCAGGGAGCTCGAGGCAGGGCTCGATCCCAGGACCCTGGGATTATGACCTGAGCTAAAGGCAATTGAGCCACCCAGTGTCCCCATTTTTATAATCTTAACTGTTGAATATAGGCATTTCATCTTCCTCCCATTACAGAAAATACATCCATGGCTACATTTATGTATCATACATTTCTTCAAGTAAGACGTACAAAACGTGAAGTTTTAGAGTAAAATGTTAAAGGCGTGTGGTAGGAAACATCAACTCACAAGATTCTGGTTGTCTATGGGGCTGACAATCGATATGGTTGATTCTCCATTTTACAACATCTTTACGTGCCCCTTGATGTCAGATGAAGAAACCTGGTCATTCAGGACTGTTTGCTCTGATGTGTGTCTGAAAGGATATAAACAAATGGTTTTAGCTTTCCAGTGTCTGTCATTAGGAGAGTGAAATGAATGGTGAGAGCTAATCCACCGCTTCTAACACAAATATCTTCATATTTCTTGGTTTACTTTTTGGTTTGGCGGGTTCTATCACTCAGGAACTTCCTGAGAAAGGAAGAAGGAAAGGTGTATTTTTTAGACTTTATGTATCTTAAAATATTCTTATTTCATCTATATACTTATTTGATGGTTTTTAGCTTTAGAATTTTAGAGATCATTTTTCTTCAAATTAATAGGACATAAGGTTTCCTGCACTGATTCTCTAATGTTTTTTTACATTCCCTAATTTTTTCCACCTTTTGTCTTTAATTTTACTTTTTGAGATATTTGCAGCTTCGTCTTTTAATTGAATTTTTTATTTCTGTTGTCATATTCTTTTTTAAATCCCAAGAGCTCTTTTTGTTTTTCTATTGCTTTCTCTTCTTATATGGATGTCATATATACTCCCATCTCTCTATGGAGCAAGTTTTCTTCTGCATTGTCTCTTTTTTATCTTGGTTCCTCCTCAATCCCAACAAAATGTTTGATCCTTGGTTATACTTTTATATGTTAAAGGAGAAGCACTAAGCTGTGTGGCTGCGGCTGGCCAACTGGTAGACTTCACTATAGGTTGATCAGAATAAGAACTAGCTATTTTGTTGGGGATTCCTAATTGTAAGCATCTAGTTTTCCTTTTGGACTGGTTTGTTTCCCGAAGAAAGGACACTTTTAATCTGACCCAGCATGTAAAATGGGGCAGCCGTCATGTGAGCAATGAGACTGGGGGGAGTCTCACCATTCAGTATGTGGATTTTTATTTAATCCCACTGCTTTCAGTATGATGCGCCTGCTATCTGGGCTGTCTTGGGTCCCTCAGTATGAACATCCCTCTGGTTCAACCTCTCCAGTGAGTAAACTTTCTATCTAGCCTCTTTTACAGACTTGCAGCCTGTCCTCTTCTTTCTGGCCCCATGTACATGACCCGTCTTTAGGAGACTCCAAGTTCTACCCGTGGGTTTTGGCAGTAAGAATCCACTTCTTTGTGCTTTCCCCAGTCATGGCTTTTGGTTGTCAGTATTTACTGGTCTACTAAGTCATGTTATAATAGTAAACCAATGTTGATCTGACTTCCAGCTTCTGCAAATTTCTTATTATCCATTATGTGTTTTCATCATTAATGTTCTTTTAATGGGATTTAGGAAGGGAGCAGAGATAAATGTGTTCAACCAAGTTGAGGAGTCCCCTCAACTTCTATATAGTGTTCTCCAGCTGCAGTGGGGTAGTGTGTTGGGTAGTACCTTCTCTGGTTGGCTTTCCTCAGACTTCGCTCAGCTTCATCTCCTACCTATTCTGTACCTCGTCATGGTACTCTCATGCCTAGGAATATAGTGTACAGTGTATTTTGCCTTTTTCTTTGTGAATTGGTCTTACACATTTTATTTTTCTCCAGCTTTATTGAGATATAATTGGCATAAAATGTTGTATAAGCTTCAAGTGTACAATGTGATGATTTCCAACATGTACATATTATAAAATGATCACTATATACATTTTAGACAGCATAGCTAATTTTCGCTTTTAGCACAATGCATTGAATAGGGGAAGAACATCCTAATTTAATGTAACCTTTTTTTGTTGTTAAGAAATAGATACATTGTGGGCAGTAGTGGGTATATGAATCAAAATCTGAAAAAAGTAAAATGAATAGCAGAATGTTTACTTACTCATGATTATATGCTAATTGAAATATGGTAATTTAATACTGCATTACCTTAAACACTTGGGTTAGGCAGCATAGTGGATAAGTTAGTGCCTGATAGTGGATAAGTTATTGTATTAGTCTTTAAGTAGAGTTACACCGGCTCAGTCGGTTAAGCATCTGCCTTCGGCTCGGGTCGTGATCCCAGGCTCCTGGGATCGATCCCCAGGTTGGGCGCTCTGCTCAGCAGGGAGCCTGTTTCTCCCTCTGCCTGCCACTTGTGCTCTCTCTCTCTCTCAAATAAGTAAGTAAAATCTTTAAATAAATAAATAAATAATAGCTACAAAGAAAATTGCAAAAAATATATTCCTATATTACATGATAAATGAAGCATGGCTACCAATTTTTTTTAGGTCTCTAAGTTAGTAAGTTCACACAACTGTAGCTTCTTTGAATTAATCTCAGATTGCCTAACTGAAGAATAATATCCTTCGTTTGAATGTGTGTTTTAAAAATGAATTGTTTTTATTTTATTTTCAATATTTGCTTATAAGCACACCATATATATCACCACCTTCAAGTTAGATCCTAAAAAGAATTTTGTTTTTTAGTGGTAGCTCCCGTTATCCATTTGCTCTCAATTCAGTTTTATTCTGCAAATAGTCCTTTCCAAGATGTATTTGATTTGCCCTCCCAGTGTCCCTAACAGAAGGGAACCACAGAAGAAAACATTGCTGAAGACATCCATTTCCATTGCTTGCGTAGACCTGATTCACTAAGAAAATAGGAAAAGGTTAAATGAAAAACATTCGAGGGAAGTTATAAACCATATAAGGCGATGGGTTAGCCACAACTGTGGGCGTCACTTTTTTTTCCCTTCTTTTTCTCTTTCAACAGGGAGACACATCGCCTCTTCCTCCCACTGTCCCAGACTGTCTGCGGGCTGATGTCAGGGTTGCTCCTTCTGAAAGCCAAAAGTGTTCCTTTTATTTAGCAGACGAGAATATCACCCACGGCTTCCTCTATCCTCCTGGTTAGTAGAACTCTTTTTTAGGGCAGCAGCTTAGAAAGCCCTCATCAGCTGGATGTGGGCATGTGCTTTAAACATACGCTCCCGGCCGAAACTACCTGCTTGGGCTCAGCTCGCTGCCCAGGAGGCTTCCAGTGGTTGTGGGCTGACCCGACGCAGAGCAACGGCTATAATAAAGACTAATAAATTTTGCAGTGCGAACCACACATCAGCTCTAATCTGGCCCAGATGTTCAGAGAGTTCAGCAGGTTTAAGTTGAATTTTAAAACTGAAGATGCTTGGGAGAGGGACACAAAGCATCTAAAAAAACATTTTTTCTGGCTGCCTGCCAAGCAAAGGCCTGCACAGAGCCTGCCGCTGGGCCTGTGGCGAGAAATAGGCTGGAGTTCAGGCCTGCTGCTCACGGAGCATGTCAGGCTCAACCATTTCACACCGTGGATGAAGCAGCTGAATGAACTTTACATTTTTTGTTTGTTGGTTTTCAGGGTTTTTTTTTAGAAAGCATCTTTCTTGGGAACATGCAAAAGCCAGGGTTATTTTTCTTAAACTCAAATCTCTTCCCTATTCAGCAGGAAATGTCATTTTTATTAACTCACTCATGAGATTTTCAACAATTTCAGCTTCTGGGAATGTGTCAGCTCCTGATATTTGGCTTCATTTTTCTGGAAGCCATGACCTCAGAAGTCAGTTTAGAGATTTATAATTTAGGGATTCTTAAGAGTGGGGGGAGAGGCTTAATAAAAACAAGTAGCATATCAGTTTAAATCCGTAACACAAAGTTAAGATACATAAACTGATATATCTTATTAAAATATCTGCAGAGTTCCCAAACTTACGCAAACCCTAGGATGAAACTTAAGTAGTTGCAACGTTTTATTCATAATTTTTTATTGTATAAAATTGCATCTGTTGACCCATAAGGCGTTGGTTGGTATATATTTGCGTCAACAAGGAAATGAAATTAATAACTAAACAACTTGTCTCAAAAAATCTTAAGGATGAAATGAAACTCTTTGCTAACTCTCCACTATTTTGTTTGTTAGAAATTCCATTAGAAGCTAACCTTATTTTTCTCTGAAATGGAGGTGATAATATATGGATTGCTATCCCAACTTTCAGGGCTTAATTTAAAAAGCAGAAAAAGCTTCTAAGGGTTCTAAGGACTGTGAATAGCATGTGAAATTTTAAGGAAAAAAACCCCCAAAACTTGTTTTTCTTGCTTTTTTGGTGTCCACCCATTGGCCTTTCATTTAAATATTAGCATGCCCAAGTATAGTTTAAATATAAAAAGCATTATAATAAACAATTATAGGTTTGCACCTTTTTAAATCCTCACGATATTTCCGTGATGTAGATGTCACGAGACAAATGAAACACAGAAGGACGGAGCACTTTGCTCCAGCGGGTCAGCTGGTAGGCAGTGGAGCTGGGCTTCCAACCTCGGCAGTCTGGTTCTCGAGCACACACGCCAGCACCCACTGTGCTAGACAGCACATGCAGGAGTCCTCCAAACCAATCGTGTGCGGTGTGGTGCCGTCAGCAGTCTTCATCGAGTTAAAACTCACTTAGGGAAATTTGATTTTGGAAGAGTTATGTATAGCCGCATTATTACTTTGTGCACATTCAGTAACTGTGCGTTCATACTGGTCCAGGGCTTGTCTCCTAGAGCTGTTGTAACAGATCACCACAAACCTGCTGGCTTAAAACAATAGAAATGTATTGTCCCAGATGTAGAGACCAGAAGTCCAAAATCAAGATGTTGGCCGGGCCGTGCTCCCTTTGAAGGAGAGAATCTAAGGGAGAATCCTTTACCTCTTCCAGCTTCTGGGGCCTCCAGGCATCGCCTGATTTATGGCTACATTACTCCAGTCTTTGCCTATGTCTTCACAGTGACTTCTCCCCTGAATTGCTCCTCTCCTGAACATCCTCTCTCTTTAAAAAGACACCAGCCTACTCTAAATCCAGTATAATCTCATTTGAGACCCTTACTTCAATTATATCTGCAAAGACCGAATTTTCCTATATATCACACCCAAATGTACAGGGGGTTTAGGACTTGGATATATCTTTTTGAGGGTCACCATTCAACCTATAGGTATCAGATACATTAAACTGCCAGCATTATTGATAACCTTTACTGGAGACTACTTAGTATCCCTGTGTTTTGACTGCTAATAAATTTTCACTAGTATGTAATAGTATTTTGCTTATTACATAGTGTGTTATATTTTCTCTTCTGGCTAGAGTTAACCAAATCCATTTGTTTTGCAGCAAACAATAGAACTTCTGATAGTCAATATGATGCTTTAATCACAAGTAATTTGGTCCCTATGTATAAAGCATTTAAACGTAAGTATACATTTAGATTATTAATTTAAAAAGATCAAAGTGCTTTACATCAGAAACCAGGGATGTACTGTATGGTGACTAACATAATATAATAAAAAAACATTAAAAAAAATCAAAGTGACTTTATGAACTTATAAACTGAGCACTTTCTTTTTTGCAATTTGTCCCTGATACTGAGTCATTATGTTCTAATGCTTTAAATTTAGAAATAGGAAGGATCTCTGACATAGTTTTGTTTTGTTTTTTTTTTTTTTCAACTTACTTCAACTTTGGGTGCCTTGTGACTAGAAGTTCAGTAATTTCTTTTTAATCGTAATTTAGCTCTCAATGGCTATTCACAAAAAGAAATTTTACTGATACTTACCATAAGTGAGTGAAAGGTGTTTGTCCCTAGGACCGTAATTAATTAAGCAGTATGCATGTTCTGACCTTTATTGAATATCACTGTCCCCAAAGCACCTGAGCACTAGGAAGTAATTCGGAAACATATTTTACTATAATGTCAAGACTGCCACTACATCAGCAACAGGAAGTACCATCAATGTGACTATTTATTTATTTTTGTTACATGGACTATTTTGCAGAATTTACCTAACCCCACTGACAATTATTGACAATTATTGAAGCAGAATTTGATGCTATTTAAATGTACCTCTCTAATAGAAAATATTTCCATGTTCAATAAAGGTAGATATTTTAAACATCTTATTCTGTTATTTTTAGAAATGTGGGATTACTTCCACAGTGTTCTTCTGGTAAAACATGCCGTGGAAAGAAATGGAGTAAATGTGGTTAGTGGGCCAGTATTTGATTATAATTACGATGGCCATTTTGATGCTCCAAATGAAATTACAGGGTAAGTAATTTGAAAACAAATGGACTTTTTGATTTAGCAATACGGTATCATGAGGGGAAACCTCGGTACTCTAAATAAAAGCTTAGTATTCTAAATATTACACAATATATTTATGTAGAGATGTTATCGTTGACTATTTTCAACTAGTCTAAATAGATTGCAAAAATTTTTATATGGCAAAAATTTAAACTAATGGGCAAAGAAATTGTCAGAAAAGTTCAACAAACTTTTTATTTAGAAAATTTCTAAACAAATGGGCACAAGGGAAGTGTGATTTTGTAAAGGTTAAAGAGAAGAGACTCACTGTACTATCAATAAATACAGAGCCAGTCCAGCAATTAATTTAAAAAAAATCAAGTAGTGATGATTCACAATAGTGTCCAATAGTGGATGATTCGTAAAATAACTCCCAGGAGAGGATAGAGGCTTCCGCTAGAAAACCAGTTCTATTAACCTTTATATCTTTGTACTAAATCTGGTCATACTGCATTGCTAAGAATTACCTTTGAATGTGGCATCCAGGAATAGAGAGTTTTAGTTTTATTCATTATTTCTCTTTATCATCAAAGTGTATGAAGGGCCAAAGTAAACAATGGTGCTGTCTGAGCCTAGATTGTGTAATTCAGCAGTTTCTACCCATACCTTCTGATAGAGTAATGTTTATGACAACTCAGTGTGAGGCCTTTTTCCATTTCATTTGTCTTGTCCTTATTTTAGTGCTTATTAATCCTATATTTCACAGTTTAATAATTCTGGCAAATACTTGGATAGCACTTTACTGCATGCTAAGTACTTTTCTAAACATTTACACTTCATTTAGTCCACAAAACATTCCTACCGTTAGATTCTATTAGCTCCCATTTAGAGATGGAGACACTGAGGTACAGAGAGGTTAAGTATCTGGTCTATGTCCCACAGCTAATAAGTGGGAAATCCAGGCTATGAACCATCTGAGTTCATGTCAAAATCCTAGAATCACAGTAATATAACTACTTACAGCAGTTGTATTTCTTTTACTGGGCTCGTAATAATAGCCTACCTTTATTTTGCACTTAAAAGTTTGAAAAGCACTTTCATGTTCATTGTCTAACACTAAAGGACTGTCATATAGGTTATATGGATTTATCCCCATGTGCACTCTGTGAAGTTGGTAGTAGAGGTCACCTCCATGTTAAAGTTGAGGAAACTTACCAAGTCATACAACATGGAGGATTAGCACCTGCCTAGACATCTAGCCGAAGTGCTCAGCTAGACTTGGAATTGGGGCTTCTCTGTTTCCAGTTCCTGGCCTATTGCAAATTGTCAGTATAAAATATAAGGTTAACAAAACTAGGAAACACAGGAGGCATAGTGTCACGGTCTGCTTTTCTTTGTATTCTCATATTTTCCTGTAATGTTATAATGGCCAAGTTTGGACTTCTATAAAGTTCTGATTGGGCTCATGGAAGTGTAAAAATATGAGATAATATTTTATACTTTCTATTCGCTTACTTTCTTTGACTGTATTTTTACTTTAGCATTTATTTAAAAACTGTATATTGACATTAATAATGCTTTAGAAGCAAAAGTATAACATGAAATCTTTTCAATTGTGTTTTTAGATACATAGGGAACACTGGTGTTCCCATCCCAACGCACTACTTTGTGGTGCTGACCAGTTGCAAAAATCAGAGCCACACCCCTGATGCCTGCCCTGGGTGGTTGGATGTCCTGCCCTTTATTATCCCTCACCGACCTACCAATGTGGAGAGCTGCCCAGTGAGTATGCTCCCGGAGAGTCCTCGGGACCTGAGAAAATGATTAGTCAGAGCTCCCTTCCAGGCTTTCATAAAAGTGGCTTTGACTCCAACATATTTTTTTAGTTGTTTCATGGGTAGAGTTGTACTAAATTACCTCATTTTTAAACTGTTCCTTAGACTATATTGATCTTTATGTAATTGATGTCAATTTAAATATGTATATGCCCACATGAACATGTGTTCATATGCATATCTTATGTATTTTATTCATACACGTTTTATTCACATTCCTAAGGGAAGAGGTGGTATCTTATTAATATTTTGATTCTTTTTTTTTTTTAAAGATTTTATTTATTTATTCGACAGAGATAGAGACAGCCAGCGAGAGAGGGAACACAAGCAGGGGGAGTGGGAGAGGAAGAAGCAGGCTCATAGTGGAAGAGCCTGATGTGGGGCTCGATCCCATAACGCCGGGATCACGCCCTGAGCCGAAGGCAGATGCTTAACCGCTGTGCCACCCAGGCGCCCCTAATATTTTGATTCTTAACACAGAAACTTGAAGGTGCTGCGCCAAAGTTGGCACTCAGTGTTTCCTGAATGGATATATAAATATAAAAACTCCATCACCTTGAAATATGAGGTCTGAAATTAATTTCCTACACACAATGAGTTAAAGTAACACTTTTTTAAAGCATCATGTGGTAGTCTACTTCAACATCTTTATGGATCAAGGAAAATTGTATGTGAATAGTTACTTAGACCTGCATTTATTTTTTATAGGAAAAATATGTATTCTTGTAATTGGGTTTTACTAATTATTCAACAAATACATTGAGTACCCATTAAGTGCAGAGTACTGTGAAACTTTTTAGAATGCACCGAGGAGGAATACATTATCTCTGCCCTCAAGGAGTTCATATATAACTTTGACATGTAAATGAGACATATAAATGAGATATAAATAAGGATAAATGAAATATAGACACATAAATGGGTTGTTGATAATATAAATTTTTTTAAAAATAAAAAATAAGAGATGTCACAAAGTTGCTTTAATTGCTAAATCCAAAGTTGGATTAATTGCTAAATGTTTAAGGATTTAGTATTTCAATTTGAAACACATGGGGCTGGAGTAATCAATAAAGGAGGGTTATATAAAATGAGGAGAGAGTAGGGCTAGGTCCTGAAAATGGGCAGAATTTGAACAAATTGAGGATGGAGAAGAACCTTCAATGGAGAAAAGATTTGGTAACTGATTGGATGCAACAGCCAAAGAAAAAGGGAGACTCAAAGATGAATCAGAGATTTTAAATGTAGGTAATTAGGGAAAAAACAGAGAGGGAAGTTAGGAATGAGAATTATTTTGGCAGGTAGATAAGATAGTTAAGTTTAGGCACGTCCGTTGTAGAAATGGCTGTTCACATGGAAAATCCCGTAGGCTAGTAAGGACTGGAAATTAAAGCTCAGGTTCTAGGCCAGATTGGAATTCATCTCTGTTCTTTCAGGTGTTCAACCCATACCTGCCTTCACTATACTATGTATTATGGGAGATACACCAAAAAATTAGACATGAATTCTATCAAAAGGGGCTCACAGTCTAGCCCTTAGATGCCTAGTACAATAGAAGAGGGAGAGAGAAGAGGGACAGATAAAATTGCTATAGGTTTTCAAAGGAGAAATATTTCTTAGTAGGGAAGGTCACATTCTAACTGGGTCTTGAAGATAGGGTTTGAATTTGAATGTTTGAATGATTTTTCAGTGACTAAAGATGGAGGGCAAAGGTTAGAGGCTAGGCAGTGGGTCTCTCATAGTCCTAGAGTGGGCAAGGGTTTCCAGAAAAGGGTAAGCCATCATTCTTCACTCACTCTTCCAGTGGTGACAGTGGCGACTAATACACTGTGGTGCTGGTTACCATTGAATCAGAATTATAGTTCTTTATAGCAGGTCCTAGGTAGCTACTATGGATTGATTAAAATGGGTGTGCCAAGAAGAAACTGTAGGCTATCCCTGGTCCAGGCCCTTATTGCCTTCTATCAGAACTTTTGAAAATGAATCCTCAGTAGCTTCATTGTCTCTTGTCCTCCCCTTCACCTCTGTACTCCGCTACCAACTTACCTTAAACTTCAGGATTTCATTATGACATACTTTCTCATCCCAAAACTTTATCCACCCTGAATAAAAAATGAAAACAAGCAAACAAAAACCTCCTAGCCTGTACTTAAGGCTCTTCACAATTTACCTCCTGTTGACCTTACAAACCCAAGTTGTGGGCCCTCTGAAGTCCTTCAAACTGCTTGATGCATTTTGAGTTTCCCTACCTCAACATCATTGCTCATGCTTTTCTTTACTAGAATGCCCTTCTTTTCCATCTGCTAAAAATTCTACCTACGCTTCAAGGTAAAGTACAAATGGTATGAAGCCTTGAACGTCCAGAGTAAAGATGATCTCAAAATTAATAGGGCATCATCTCCACTGAAGAAGATATAAACACTACTGAATTGGATATTATCTAAGATTTTAAGGAATTTGCAGTATAGTAATGAGGATATGACATAATTAGGACACATAATAATATGGTGAGTATAAAGCAAACTTAAACCAAGCTATGATTATAAGAGATTGTGCTGTCCGTTAGACGTGAGGGAGGGGAGAGGCAGGATGAGAAAGGGTCGAAGGTAACTGAAAATTTAGGCATGACTGTCTATGAAATACATGAGACAATCAGCTGTTTGGGGAAGGATGGATTTGCTCTTGTTGAGAAACTAGTTGAATATCTAGGAAGATACATGAGAAGTGGTATAGAACAGATCTTAAATGCATGGATTTTGGAGTTGGATATCCTATGTTCAGTTATTGATATCACCTCTTTGAGGAAATAACTGAATCTCAATCTCAACTGTATACAAAAATTCACCTTCCCTCATAATATTGCTGTGAGCATTAAATTATTTCACATAAAATCCTAAGAATTCTCAACACATAGTAAGCAAATGGTGACCATTCAAATTAAATTTTATTTTGGAGTTACACATTCTACAGTCAACATAAAGTGAGATTCTACACAAATAAAATCCTCTTTAATCAAATCACCCAATAAGCACTGTATATATACAAACTATACCTTAATAAGTCTAAATCAGCCTATATTCCCCCTAGCATTAGAAAAGGCACCCAGTGAAATAGTTGGCTTGCTTTAAGGAGCACGTTGTGTGGAAACAGCACTTTTAAATACTCAAATCACTCAGTGCAGGGAGGTACCCCCAGTGTAAGAGATCTGAAGAAACTGACACCTGTTGTAGAAATGATAGATTCACAATTGCACCTCACACCTGGGCTAGGGAACTAGCTTCATACAGCCTTATTTATTTTCTTCCTTCTCTGTTCTTTCCATATTTTCCGCCCTTCTTTTCCTTTTTCTTTTTTTCCCCTCAACTTTGTGTTGTTAAATTCCTGTCAGATAAAAGAGAATGTTGTCATGAGTCCAAGTGGCAATCATTACTGTGCTTGTTCAGAAGATACTGGAAAATACAGGTATGGAACTTGGAAGAGAAATCAGAACTGTAGAGACAGATTTGGTACTAAATTATGGGAGTGAAATAAAGTTGCCAAAGGGAGGAAGGTGGAAAGAAGAGATCCAAAGATCAAACTGAGGGAAATGTCTATATTTCTAGGATGGAAAATACTAGAATCGATAGAGGAAACAAAGTGTCAGTGAATAAGGAAGCAGTTAGAAAAAAGAGGGAATTTTAGAAGTTTGGGGTGATCGACTAAATGAAAGATCTAAAACAAAAACAAAAAAGAAAAAACAAAACAAAAAACAAACAAAAAACTCCACAGTCAGTTCGGTGATCCTTGACAAAGCGATTTCATTAGTGTGGTAGCAGCAATAACCACACTGTATGTGGTTAAGGGGAGAAAATAAGGAAGTAGTTAGGGGAAAAATACTGAAACTGATATTGCCTCAAAAACCTAGCAAAGTGAGTTATATTTTAGGGGTATATAATACTTCTAACACATACACAGTTGACTCTTAAACAATATGGGGGTTGGGGGTGCTGCCCACCACACATTTGAAAATCCATAACTTTTCACTCCCTCAAAACCTAATTCCTAATAGCCTACTGTTGACTGAAAGCCTTACGATACCATAGACAGCTGATTACAACATATTTTCTATGTATCATATACTGTATTATTACCATAAAGTAAGCTAGAGAAAAGAAAATGTTATTAAGGAAATCATAAGGAAAAGACCATTGCAGTTCTGTACTGTATTTATTGAAACAAATCTGCATACACATGGATCCTCACAGTTCAAGCCGGTGTTGTTCAAGGGTCAATTGTATTTAAATAGAGCTCATAAGAACTGTATGTATGTAAGGCTGCTCTTCTGATGGGATGCCCTGGTACAGTGAGGGTTGTCCATGGCTGGCTTCTGTTCTGATTGGTTGGTGCAGGTGGACTGGCTGGTAGTCAGTAGTACCCCTGCCTAGAGAGAGTTACGTGTTGTGCTTTCCATTCATTGAATTGCAATTTTAAAAGAGGGTAGACCTAGTCAGGTGTTGAGTAAACATTTAGTTGGCAAGACACCAAAGAAGCCATGAGAGAGCAGAGCACTCGAAATCAAGTCGGAGAGAACTTTATGAAAAACGTGGTACGAAACATGAAATGCTGCTGAAATGGAAGACCAGTAAAGGCCAGAAAAAAGAATGAATTCATTAGATTCCCATTGGATATATGAGCTCAAATTAATACACTGCTGTTTATTCTAAAAATTAATGTACATCATTAGCACTTAGGAGGTTAGAAGTACTTAGGGGCTTAGAGACTAGAAGTAGTTTCCTCTCACACTTCCTCTAGCTCAAATAATAGCTCCCTATTTTAAGCCTGTGTATTTAAAAAACAGGTAAACTACCACACTGAAGTCAAATGACAGTTTTTTTTTAAGTTCAGTTAGCCAGCATATAGTAACATCATAAATCAAATGACAGTTACTAGAACACACTCTTCTAATTCAACAAACTTTTATATTTTCTTACTTTAAAAAAATTGAAATGAAAATTAACAGTACCGTATGAATATCAGAAAATTGCTATATGAAAAATAAGAAATTATGTAGAAACCCATGGCTCTAAATAATCGAATTAACTTTTACATAGCACAAAACCTATTAAAAGTCAGATGGCCAAGAAATGTCTGAAAAGATGCTGAGCTATGATGATACTTGGGGTAATAAAATCAAGCAGAGATGGAACACTGTTCTTGTGTTTTGTGATTTGGCAAGGATGTGGGGAAAGAGGTATTATCCTCCACTGCCAATGCAATGTAAATTGATAGGAGCACCTTGAGGAGTGCAAGGTCTAATATCTGGTAAAATTAAAGTAGCATGGACTCTATGATCCAACAAGTTCGTTTATAGACCTTAGAAACTCGTATTCTTGAATACAGGAGACATGTGCCAAATTGTTCATTACAGTATATTTATAAGGCCAAAAGCACTATCAATGTGGCAATAAAAAAAAAAAAAACCTGCCACCATAAATCACAGCTAAAAACACACGATTTAACTAGCTCTAGGTATATCGCTATGGATAGATTGCAAACATACTGACTGAGAAAGTAATTATAGAAGACCACTTACAATATCACTTACAAATTTGAAAACTCCTAAGTCAGTAACATATATTGTACATTGATGGGCAGCAGAAGTTTAAAAACACAGGCTGGATTCACATGAACTCGTGATAATGATGAATGCTGAGTAGAAGGACGTTGGGGATTTAACTTCATCTGTAAGGTCTTATTTCTTTTCTATCTGAAGTGAATATTAAAATAGCTAAACTTCAGGGGCGCCTGGGTGGCACAGCGGTTAAGCGTCTGCCTTCGGCTCAGGACGTGATCCCGGCGTTATGGGATCGAGCCCCACATCGGGCTCCTCCGCTATGAGCCTGCTTCTTCCTCTCCACTCCCCCTGCTTGTGTTCCCTCTCTCGCTGGCTGTCTCTATCTCTGTCGCATAAATAAATAAATAAATCTTTAAAAAAAAATAGCTAAACTCTATGACTTTGTGGTGGTCTGTATTTGTTCTAGTGCACTTTGTACTTTTGTTTTCCTCTTATTTTAAGGAACAACAACATTTGGCTATCTTAAGACATAAGGCAATAAAAACCCCAGGAAAAAGGAAAACTTGTAAATAATAAAAGATCTTTCTGTTAATGAAAAATAATGTCCTGTGAAAAACAAGTCTTTTGTTTCATTTTACAGGAAGGTAAACCAGAATCTGTTTGGATTGAAGAAAGATGGCAAGCCCACATTGCTCGGGTCCGCGATGTAGAACTTCTTACTGGACTGGACTTTTACCAGGAAAAATCACAGCCTGTCTCTGAAATTTTACAACTAAAGACATATTTACCCATATTTGAAACCATTATTTAACTTAATATATGAATGAATTCTGGCAGAACGTAATGACTTTTTCCTGTAAAATAATCACAGAATAAAGTTTTCCATTTTCCTTAACTCCTTTAAAAAACCATGTGGCATAATTTCATCATTCTCTTCTTTTTCATCTCTGTAAATGTGAACTTTATTTTGAAGTCACTTTTTTTTTTTTTTTTTTTGCACAGAGATTGTACTCTGTGAGACCTACCTTATTATATTTATTATCTCATTTATAATCTTGGGCTATATTTTTCTGCCCAGCATTAACTAAACAGAAGGGAGAGCAAGAGAAGTGTCACTTTGGTGAACGTCATACCAAGAAGTGTTACATTTGACAATTAGACAATATTTATTAAAATAAGCGCATTACCTCACTCAGTAACTTCACTTGTAAAAACTGTGTCAACAAATCTTTTACAGTAGGAAAGACCAGAAAACAACCTAAAAGACTGGTTGAACAAATTACAGAATTTGTTTAAACAAATAATGGAATGGAATGCTATTCCAATACTATGAAGAAAGTAACATATCTGTATATTGAAGGTATGTCTATTGTTAAACAGAGGACTAGGTAAAATAGCATGCTATCATGTTTTAGGGGCCGGATGATAAAATGTCTTGGGCCATACAGTCCCAGTTGCAGCTGCTCAGCTCTGCCATTACATTGCGGAAGTAGTCATAGATACTACGTAAAAGGAATTGGAATGATTGTGTTCAAATAAAACTTTATTTACAAAAATATCAAGACCCACGGAGATCTAGATTTGGCTCCAATAAACTTTAAGAAACAAACCATGGATGGGCTCTCCTTTGTCAATCCCTGATTTGTATAATATAGCTGGGGTGAGGAGAGGTAGGAATTAATGGTAGAGAGGGAGATCAATTTATTTTGTGACCTTTGGTATTGTCTAAAATTTTAAAAAGTCACTCTGTTTATATTTAATTTTTCAAAACTTATTAATCAAGGAGACCCTATACTTTTTGAGGGGCGATAGCATTGATTAGATATTTGGGTTGCTAGACTAGCAACATTCCGAAAGATTCTCTGATATAAAGACCAGTTCATCCAGGGGACAAAGGCTTTGCTAGTGATGAAAAATCCTATGACACAAGATTCCAAAAAAATAAACTATTTCTGTTAGGAGGTCAATTGGTCATTAATTACAACTAATTGAAATGTTAGTTTAAATGCCACTGGGTTGGGTTTGTGTGTGTGTGTGTTTACATTATTTTCTCCACTCGTAAGATTAGATTCCAAAAAAATAAACTATTTCTGTTAGGAGGTCAATTGGTCATTAATTACAACTAATTGAAATGTTAGTTTAAATGCCACTGGGTTGGGTTTGTGTGTGTGTGTGTTTACATTATTTTCTCCACTCGTAAGATTTAGTTTCAAAAATTGTGCAGGGAAAACTGTAAACACAAGTTGAAAACTATTTCCAATCACATGACAGAAACATTAGTACCCTGAATATAAATAGAATTCCTCCAATTCATACTCCTCTACCCCATCACAGCCTGGAAATAGATAAGATCACCTGAATTTAGACTCCCACGGGGAGAAAAATGGAGGGTGGTTATACCCCTGAACTGAATTTAACTCAATGTCCTCGTTGCTTCTGAGTTTCTTGGAAAGTAACTAAGTTCTTTTCTATTATCAGGTCAAATGGGTGCTCAACACAGAAATACACATTTCAGTCAGAAAAATTAGTTATTTTTTTTGCATGGAGATTGTGTGATATTATACCTTCCTTTTGTATAATCATTATCCTATTAAAAAGAAATACAAATGTGTGAAATCACTTTGAAGGAAGGACACCAGGTATTTGGCAAGTCACGGAATTACAAGGGTTTTGAAATTGGTACTTTACAACTTTAAGTATGTAGTTAATTTTTTTTACAGTGAGCTTGTTTTATTCTGAAAAAAATCGGAAAATGTAGACAATGTTAGTTGCATTTTAAAATTAATTATTTAGAATTTCCAAGATACAGAAAGGTTGCAAGAATGGTATAAAGAACTCTTGTATAACCTTCACCGAGCTTTATTAATTGTTAATATCCTTATTTTTTCCCCCTGAACTTTCTGAGAGTACATGCTACTCATCACACCCATTTACCCCCAAAACTTCAGTGTGTATTTCCTACGATCAAGGACATTAACTCATACAACTGTAGTTGGGAGGTTGAATGTTGGTACAATAACATTTAGTTTATAGGTCTAATTCAAGTTTTCTCACATTTTCAGTAATGTCCTTGATAGCATTTTCTGTGATCCAGAACAATATTCATTGCATTGTTTTCTTTCCGCTTTGGTCTCTTGAAATGTACAACTGTTCCTCAGCCTTTACCAAATAATGTTGACATTTTTGATGAGTCCAGGTCATTTATTTTGTAGACTGTCCCTCAAATTGGGTTTTCTGACATTTCCTTGTAATTGGATCAATGTTTTGCCTTTTTGGCAGGAACACTCCATCAGTGATGATGTGTTCTCAGTGCTTTATATCCGGAAGTACAAGATGTTCAATTATGTCATTGTTAATGATGCCAAATTTTATCAGTTGGTTAAGTTCATGTTCACCTGGCTTCCTTTCTGTAAAGATAGTATTTCACCCTTTATGTTATTTGTGGGGAATACTTGAGACCCTATAAACTCCCTGGTTTTTGTTGAATCACCCACTGCCTTTAGTGTACATTAATAATTCTTTTTTTTTAAGACCTTATTTACTTATTGACAGCACAAGCAGGGCAGCCTCAGGAAGAGGGAGAGGGAGAAGCAGGCTCACCACAGAGCAAGAAGCCCCATGCGGGGCTTGATCCCAGCACCCTGGGATCATGACATGAGCCAAAGGCAGACGCTTAACCAACTGAGCCATCCAAGGCCCCCTACCTGCATTAGTAATTCTTGCTGATTAAATTTACTATGATAGTTTCAAAAAGGTGATTTCTTAAACTGCCATTACTCCTTCTACATTTGTTAGCATTCTACTGTAAGGAAACGTTTTCCCTCGTGCATTTATTTGTTCATTTTTTGTTATTTTTATAGACTCATGGATTCTTTTTATTCCAATAAATTAAAATACACTATAATTGTTAACTTACTTTGGTACTCAAATTGCCCCAGATTTGGCCTGTGGGAGCTCCTTTAAGTAGACTCTTGTGTCCTTTTGATATATCCTCATCATTTTTAGAGTACCTCCTTAGTTTTTGATATAAAAAAGGTTTAGACTCATCTTATACTTTCCCTGTGCTAACTCTGGAATCAGCCATTTCTCCAGGGAGCCCTGATTCCATTTAGTGGGCACTGGTTCTGTAATTACTTCTGGAGTATCACTGCATCTTTGCCCCTTTAGTCAACAAAAGAACAATCTGTGTCTACATCTTCTTGTCTAGGATCTCTCTATTTGTGTCTCTATTCATATTTATAACTATGTGTACAAAAAACCATGAGTCCATTGTCCGGGTATACTCATCTATATATTCACCTACTGAAAGACAGCTTGGTTGCTTCTCAGCTTGGGCAATTATGAATAAAGCTGTTATGAACATCCATATATAGGTTTTTGTGTGGGCATGAATTTTCAGTTCCTTTGGGTAAATACCAAAGAGCAAAATTGTTGGATCGTATGGTAAGACTATGTTTAGTTTTTTTTTAAAGATTTTATTTATTTATTTGAGAGAGAGCGAGCATGGGGCGGGGAACAGAGGGAGAGGGAAAACAGACTCCGCGCTGAATGGGGAGCCCAACATGGGGCTCGATCCCAGATCCTGAGATCATGACCTGAGCCAAAGGCAGACACCCAATTGAGCCACCCAGGGCACCTCCGTTTAGTTTTGTGAGATGCTGCCAAACTGTCTTCCTAAGTGGCTCTACCATTTGGCATTCCCACAACAACGAATGAAAGTTCCCATTGCTCCACATCCTTACTAGCATTTGGTGTTGTCAGTGTTCTGGATTTTGGCCATTCCAATAGGTATGTAGTGGTATCTCATTATTGTTTTAATTTGCATTTCTCTGATTATGTATGATGTGGAGAACCTTCACATGCTTATTTGCTATATTCTTTGGTGAAATGTCTGTTAAGGTTTTCAACCCATTTTTTAATCAGATTATTTTCTTATTGTTGGATTTTAAGGGTTCATTGTATATTTTGAATAACAGTCCTTTATCAGATGTATCTTTTGCAAATATTTTCTCCCAGTCTGTGGCTTGTTTTCTAGTTCTCTTGATACTGTCTTTGGCAGAGCAGAAGTTTTTAGTTTACTGAAGTCCAGCTTATTAATCATTTCTTTTACGAATTGTGACTTTGGTGTTGTATCTAAAATGTCATCACTAAATTCAAGATCATCTAGATTTTCTCCTATGTTATCTTCTAAGAGTTTTATAGTTTTACATTTTACATTTAAGTACATGATCCATTTTGAGTTAGTTTTTTGTAGAGGGTGTAGGGTCTGTGTTTAGATTCACTTTTCTGCAGGTGGGTGTCCACTTGTTCCAGGACTGTTTATTGAAAAGACTATCTTTGCTCCATTGTATTGCATTTGATCCTTTTTCAAAGATCAGTTGGCTATATTTACGTGGGTCTATTTCTAGCTTCCTTATTCTGTTTCATTGATCTATTTGTCTGTTCTTTCACCAATAACACTCTGTCTTAATTACTCCAGCTTTATAATAAGTCTTGAGGTCAGGTAGCAACAATCCTTCAATTCTGTTCTTCTCTTTCAGTATCATATTGGCTATTTTGGGTCTTTTTCCTCTCTATAAACTTAGAATTAGGGACGCCTGGGTGGCTCAGTCATTAAGCGTCTGCCTTTGGCTCAGGGTGTGATCCCGGCGTTCTGGGATGGAGTTCCGCATCAGGCTCCTCCGCTGGGAGCCTGCTTCTTCCTCTCCCACTCCCCCTGCTTGTGTTCCCTCTCTCACTGGCTGTGTCTCTCTCTGTCAAATAAAAAAATAAAATCTTTTAAAAATAAATAAATAAATAAAATAAACTTAGATTTAGTTTGTCAATATCCATAAAAAATTTGCTGGGATTTGGATTGAGATTGCATTGAATCTATAGATCAAGTAAAAGAGCTAACATCCTAACAATATTGAGTCCTCCTATTCATGAACATGGAATATCTATTTATTTAGTTCTTTGTTTGGTTCACCACTTTTGTCATTTTCCTCATTCAGATCACGTACATATTTTGTTAGAGTTATACTTAAGTATGTCATTTTGGGGGTTGCTAAGGTAAGTTGCATTGTGTTTTTAATTTCAAATTCCACTTGTTCTTTGCAGGCATAAAGAAAAGTGATTGAGGGTAACCCCTTTGGGTCCCCTCCCTCCTTGGGAGCTTTCTACTATCACTTTGCTATCACTCAATAAACCTTGTTTTGCTGCCCACCACTCTGTTTGGTCGACCTCTTCATTTTTTGAAGTGGTGTGACCAAGAACTGTGGGCACTGATGGAGAAAAACATCTTGCAAAATTTATGGGGACTCATCTGGGATATCCACCATCATTAAGGACAACTAACCAATAAAGGTCATCAAATTCCAAATGGTGGTGGTTCAGATGGAGCCTCATGTGGAGGTCAAACCAGACATCTACAGGGGAGCCCTTGTTAGATCTGGATGAAAGGAACACTGACTACCATATCATCCAACACCCCTGACCAGCAGGAAGTAGCTACGATCAGTCGTCCCCTTCTTCCCTAACAGCAGTCAGGGTTACCTCCTGGGGGGGGGGGGGATGATGAAAGATAGATGGAAGGCAGTCAGGCAAGGACAAGAGGTCCCCCACCCTAAGAGGAAACCACCCTTAAAAGGATTACACCACCCTGAAAGGAGCCCCCCCGCCCTTTCCCATATGATATGATAGATAGGTGACAAAAATCTGATTGGATGTTGGGCACCGGGAGAGTTAATCAGTTTAAAACAGTCGACCAACAAGCTCATAAAAACTGCTGATGTAGAAACTCCTGTGGCAACGCCTTCTGGTCCCCTCCCTTCTTGGGAGCTTTGTATTATCGCTTTGCTACCACTCAATAGACCTTGCTTTGCTGCCCTCCCCGCCCCACAAAGTGATTGACTTTTGCACGTTAATCTTGTATCTTACAACTTTACTATAATCACTTATTGATTCCAAGAGTTTTTTTGTTGATTCTCTTGGATGTACTACATAGCTAATCAAAGAATCTGTGAATAAATAAATAAAACACAGTTTTATTTCTTCCTTCCCAATCTGTATTCATTTAATTTCCTTTTCCTGTCTTATTACATTAGCTAGAACTTCCAGTATGTTGTTGAAACGAGAGGGGAGAGGGGACATCCTTGCCTTGTACTTGACCTTAGTGGGAAAGTTTTGAGTTTCTCATCATTATGTATGATGTTAGTGGTAGCTCTTTTGTAGATATTCTTTACCAAGTTTAGGAAGTTCTTCTCTGTTTCTAGTTTACTGAGAGCTATTTATCATAAATTGAATTTCATCAAATGCTTTTCTCTATTCTATTCTATTCTATTCTTTTTTCTATTAATATCTGTCTATTAATATGATTATTAATATTTCTTTTTTAGCCTTTTGGTGTGATGGATTACATTAATTGTTTTCCAAATATTTAATTAGCTTTTCATACCTGGGATAATCCCACTTGGTCATGGTGTACAATTATTTTCATACATTGTTGGATCCAATTTGCTAATATTTTGTTGGGGATTTTTAAATCTATGTTCATGTGTGATATTGGTCTTTAACTTTCTTTTCTTGTAATGTCTTTCTCTAGTTTTGGTATTAGGGTAATGTTAGCCTTCTAAAAAGGGTTGGGAAACATGAGATGTGCTTCTATTTTCTGAAAAAGAATGTAGAGAATTGGTATAATTTCTTCTTTGAGTAGAATTTACCAGTGAACCATCTAGGCCTGGTGCTTTATGTTTTAGAAGGTCATTAATTATCGATTCAATTTTTAAAATAGATATAGGTCTATTAAGATCACCTATTCCTTCTTGTATGAGTTTCAGAGGATTGTGTCTTTCAGAGAATTGATCGGATTCATCTAGGATATCAAATTTGTGGACTACCATAGTTTATTAAATCAATCTCCTATGTAAGAACCCTTAGATTTTCCCAATGTTTTGTAGTTACAAATATACAGCAATGAATAATCTTATGCATATGCAATTTTGTTGGAAGTATATCTTCTGGAAAATTCTTGGAAGTGGGCAAACATATATTTGGTAGTTTTATTTTCTGAAACTAAAAGTACTGTATTGGCACAACTTTAGTTTCTAAATTGACATATTCAAAATCCAAATTTAATGAGATATGGTTCTCCCTCACCAAAAATGGAAATAATTTATGCTTTCTGAATCATGAAAGTAACACATACTCATTGTAACACTATATAAATTGTATAACTATAACTATATACATATAGTTATTTTTTTACTTTTGGACAATCGAACTATATCGTCTCAGGTAATGTAATTGTCTTTTCTTTTTATTCTGCTGACCTAGAAATACATGATCAACTAACTTTTGATAAGTGCTTTCTATGTAAGTTATAATTTAATACAATAGAATTATTTGCCTTTAAATAGAGGAACCACATATTACTGCTATTTTTAGTTGTATGCATTTTGGTAGATAGGTCTATTAAAGGGAGATTTTTGTCAGTTCCAATGTTACTGAATCAAGGTTTACAATTAATTTAATTTGTAGAAAGAGAACTTTCTAATCCAAATGAGGTCAGCTAAGGTCTTGGGAGTAGACTTGGAAAAAAGGAAAATTCTAAATGTTGGCTTATTTTCCAGATTTAGTTAAAATTCTGGAAGCTTATTTTCTCAATGCATTTGTTTCTTTTTTCTTTTCTTTTCTTTTCTATCCTTTTCTTTTCTATTCTTTCCTTTTTTTTTTTTTTAACCTTTCAGTTTTTAGTGCCATAGATGGAATTAAGGGAGTTCAGGGTCTATTCTTCGAGAAAATCTGAGAAACAAATGAGGTTTCTGGGCAAGTAGAAGTGGGTGGGTGGGATGAATGGAAGAAAGAGGTGTACCTACTGATGTGTCCAAGATTCATAGTCAGCCACTAATTTCACTGGAGTTTAGTATAAGAATGTTCATCAGTGTTTGATCATTTTAGAATAAATAAATGGAATTTCTAGGAGTCTGTAGTTATGCCTATAGATTGGGCTGATCTTGATGCTATAAACCCCATCTGGTTTTGGCACTTGAGTTTATTTCCAAAGTACATTTGGGTTCTTTGAAAATCCTTTTGCCCTAGGGACATCTCTTTCCTTCCTCCACCTCCATCCCCACCCCTGCCTCACCACTATCCCACCACCACTCCTTGTCATCTGTTTACTTTGGGAGGGCTGGGCATGGGAATGGAAACAGAAAATAAACTGAAACAGTTTTCGAAAACACAAACAAGGCTGTTGGAAGAAACGACTTCCTTTTTACACAGCACCCTTGGCAGACCACAATCACTCCCTCAATCAGTGGACTCACGCTTGAACAAACTTCCAGACAGGAACAAACCTCAGTCTTCCAGTGACAGAGAATTCGTACAACTCTGCCTCCCAAATCCACGTTATAAAGGCCACTGAATGATGACTAATAAAGTAGGACTGAGACTTAGAGCTGTGCTTCTTCAATTCTCCTACAATACTATGCTTGTCAATGTAGAAATTAAAGACTCGTAGATTTGGAAGAAATCTGGAGAGGCCAGCTAGTCCCCTCCCTTAAGGCTTACTCAACTGAAGAATAATGGTCTGTGTCTCTGAGGGATGGGCAAAGATGTAGAAAAAGTTCTCACATTTCTTGAAACTAAAAAAAATTTGCCTAATGATTACAACAGTGTCTTGTCTATTTAATGTGATGCTTAAGAGATTTGCTAGTCTCCTAAGGAAATAGAAAGCACTCATTTTAACTAACCAGGCAGTTGCTTCTGCTTCACTTGGGTTTAGGCACAGCCTCAGTGACTCAGATTTGTGGATTGTGTCAGGTTGTTCTTTGCTCTGGGATTTGCAGGTTTGACTCCTCTATTTCCTGCCAGAACGAGTTAGTCACATGAATAGCATCCTCCAGCATGGTTAGTGGTTGCCCTGAGCTTTAAATTTGGCCTGCTTTTATTACAATCCCTATCCATTGGTTAGGTCCAAGAATATTTTTATAAGTTATGGCCACATAAGTAATTTAAGGGGGAAAAAAAGGAACCAATGGCATGGTTAATCCTGTTGCTCTGGGATATTGGAAAGGGGGGAAAAAACAAAAAACAAAAAAACGGAAATGGATTGACCACAATGGCTCAGATCAACTGGACTTGGCGGTAGAATCATGAGTTTCTGCCAGATTTGTGTGGATCTCATCTCAGAAAATAAGCTTACTCTACAGAGATTTCGTCAAGAATCCCCTCAGATTCCAGCATTCCTCCGCCTCTTCCAGCACTTAAGCAAGGTTTTTTACAGATTCAGAAAAGAAATTTAGGATCAAATCTTTAATGGATCTCTTTGATACTAAATACCTTCCTGTCTGGCTGTTCCTTTGGATCTGGAACCAATTTTGGATCTGGAACCAATTCCCTTTTCCTAGTCATTTGGCAACTCGTCTTGCCTATTCAAGATCTTCTCATTGAATCTATTTATTCAACCAATGTTTATTGAGTTTCCATGTTCCAAGCACTGTTCCAGGGGCTTTGGATAATCAATGAACAAACTTGACAAAGACCCTTGCCCTTGCGAAGCTTATATTCTAGCAAAGAAGGCAAACAAGAAATAACAGATATAACGGAGAAGAAAATTAAATTATATGTGTGAGGAAGTGATGAGTGCTATAAAAGAAAAAACAGAAAAAAATAAATCAGGGTAAAAAGCATCAGGAAAATAGGTTGTGAGGGCAGGTTGCTAAAAATATAAAATCGGGTGGTCAGGGCAGCCTTCCTTGAGAAGGTGAGACATGAGCCGACTTGAAGGAAATGAGGTGTTAACCATGCAGATCATGGCGGAATCACAAAGGCACATGACTGGTGTGCTCCAGGAAGACAGCATGACTGTTAGAAAAAATTTCTCATCCTGTCGGACCTCTCTTCACCATTTCCTGGGATCCACCTTACCAAAAAAAAAAAAAAAAAAGATAAAGGAGATTTTTTTTAAGGTGCAACCAACTCAAAAAAGTGCTCAGGGTTTTTTTTTTTTTTTTTTTTCCTTTTGTTGTGTTTAATAGGTACTCTGAGTCACTCTGTTCCAGAATAAAATCTTGTAGGCAGAGACAATACTGAATAGGGTATATCAAGTTCTAGTTTGCATTATCAAGTCTGTTGGCAATCACGCCAAGTATAACTCTGCATTTTATCCTCTATTCATATTATAGTATCAGGATAAGCCATAAGAAATTGCCATTCAATTTAACAAGCTGCTAAACATTGACAATTTCACATGGTTTAACCGCTACCGTGTTTCGGTGACATTGAAATAAAATAACATGGAGTGTTTTGATTTTCTGAAATGTGTTTTGACATTGCTATATTTTGACATAGTCTTTTGTCATGGAGTTATAATTGTTCACTTTATGAAACACTTTCCAATTCATAAAATGCACCACACACTTACACCTGTCTCGCCATTTAATTCCACAATCTTCTGACACAGTTGTGATTGTTCCCAGTTCACATATAACAAACCTGTTAAGAATGGAGTTGGAATTATTTACTCAAGCCCTCACAGTTACCAGAATGCTAAGCCAGGATTGGACTCCATGTTTTTTTGACTGCAAGTTCAGTGCTCATTCCATTTTTACCATAATTACAGTATTACTGTCAATTAATCATGATATCGAGGAATACAAGAATCTCAAAACTCAGGTCTTATCTTCAAGCTGATAATCCAGCTAAGGCAGGGTTTTCTAAGGTAATGTCTGTGGAATCCTAATCTTTAGGTATGATGTCTCATTGTATGTATTAACTTGGCTGGGTCTATTCTGGATGTTTCTGTGAAGGTGCTTTTGGATAAAATTTGCATTACATAGATAGACTTTGAGAAAAGCACATTGCCCTCTGTAATGTGGGTAGGCCTCATCCAATCAGTTGAAGGCTTGACTAGAACAAAAACTTCTACAAGCAAGAGGGAATTCTCCAGAAGACTGTGTCAGACTTCATCTGCAATATTAGTTCTTTGGATTTGAACTGAGAGTTGGCTCCTCCCTGGGTTTCCAGCATGCCGAAACACCCTGCAGATTTTGGATTCTCTAGCTTCCATAATTGCACGAGTCAGTTTCTTTTTCTTTTTCTTTTTTTTTAGAGAGAGAGAGAGAGCGTGCTTGGGGAGGGGAAGGAGGGGGACAGAGGGAGAGGGAGAGAGAAAATTTTAAGCAGACTCCATGCCCAGTGGGGAACCCAATGCAGGTCTCAATTTCATGACCCTGAGAGTATGACCTGAGCCGAAATCAAGAGTCAGACACTTTAACTGACTGAGACACCCAGGTGCCCCACATTGAGCCATTTCCCTCAAATAAATCTTATTATATATATAGATGTGTGGGTACCTATGTGTGTGTGTATTTGTGTGTGTGTGTTTGTGTGTGTATCTTATTAGTTCTGAATTTCTGGAGAAACCTAACAGACCTGGGATGTTCTATTACCAGCTGGTCTATATGTTTGGGAAGCATTAAACATGATCACGTCCTTTGGAAGTCTATAGACTGCATATTAATACAGCAAAGGCTCTGAGGATTTTTTCAGTTAAAAAAAAAAACAACAACTTCGTAACTAAAAACAAAAGGCGCCAGCAACCTGTGCATGTAGTGCTAGCGTTCTGAAGAATACACTTAGTAAATGTGGAGTGATGGAGCCAGTTTGTAAAATGAGTAGTACATGGAAAGGCCTGCCAAGTGCTTTGGAGAAAACACAGGGAACGGGAAGTACAGCACGATGGTTAAAAGGCAGGGCCGCTGTATCATACTTCATGAACTCTGTGGGGTTCATTTTCGTCACTAAAATTGGACAGTTTAATACCTGCTGTAAAGATTAAGTGAGCTAACACATGAAACATGCTTAGAAAAGTGAAAACTGCCGTTATTATACCCTGTTACTTGCTCTGAAAATTACCATGGGACTATAGATCCCCGTGTGAAAGAGCTTAGTCTAGTCTTAAAAATTAGCTTGCAGGAAAATAACACATATTTTTAAAAAATATAAAACAGTCCACAAATTTTAAAATGTAATTCTTTGAGCTACTACGGATGGTGCTATTACTAGGCAGATTATTGATTCAATAACATGGCTGGCTAGAGTCTTGGTGAAAGGCTGCCTGATGGATTTTCATTTCATTCCATCACTTCAGAACTTCTGTTGACACCATTGCTCTTCAAAGTAATCTGGGGGATGCCTGGGTGGCTGAGTCATTTACACATTCACCTTCGGCTAAGGTCGTGATCCCAAGGTCCTGGGATCGAGTCCTGCATCGGGCTCCTTGCTCAGCGGGGAGACTGCTTCTCTCTCTGCCTGCTGCTCCCCCTACTTGTGCTTTCCCTCTATCTCTTCCTCTGACAAATAAATAAAATCTTTAAAAAAGAAAGTAATTTGAGCCCATACATTCATGATATCACAATTATTTATTTATATGCTTGTGAGCAATTTGTGAGTGGAAACCTTATCTCGTTCATCTTTGTACCAGCGACTACCAGGGTGTCTGATTGAGAAGGGGCTCAGGAAATGCTAAGTCAACTTACCTGGGCCCATTTAAACTTGTGTTAGGAAAGCTCTAACAGCTTTGGCTACACTAAGCTATGCTGAGAGAAACTTTACGCGTAAGGACACAATAACATGATTTGTCCTGCCGTATAATTAGATCGCAGTGAGAATAAATTCTGTTCAGTTTTCATCTTCCTTCTTTTCTTTAGCTTCCCAGGTACCCTGTAGAGTGCCTGTCATTTACAAGACACATAGACAGCAGACTAAAAAAATCTAACTCACAACTCACTATGCTATAATTCAGATGTGCAGAGAAGTCACCATCTACTGGTTGACAGGGAAAAACTTGAACCCAAGTCTAGTCCTGTTTAAAGCCTAGTGTGACCTTAGAATGTAGAAGCAATCTCTTTGGGTGGTGTTCAGACACTCTAGGATGAAAACATTTCATTCTCTTTTTCTTTCTTGGATGCTGTCCAGTTTTAAACGAAAACAAGGTGGACTTGGTGACCTTGTGGTGCTGTGGGGGGAGATCCCTGGCTCCCCGCTGTCCGTGAGTGTGCTCTGGCTGGCATCTCCTATTCTGAGAGCTCCGTTCTTCTCTGCCTGGCCGTGGAATTGCGCTATGGGTCCCCAGTGTTGAAATCTACTGGTGCTGAGCTCAAGGTCCTTCCATCCGACGTAGGCACCTCAGCCTCTGAGTCTCTCACCACATCTTCTCCATCCAGCTGGCCTCGACATCCGATCACACCCCCGAATGTAGGATTTCTTCTCCCACACAAGCGGGCTCTAAACCAGGATCCGTGCCACAGGGAACCTGAGCGGCTCAGGAAAGCGAGCGTCAGGAACTCCATCTGCTCCCTGTCTCGGGGACCGTGCCCTACAGCCTTATGTGAGCTCCACGCAGCTTCTTCCCCAGGCCCACAGGGCGAGGGCACCTCCCCTGTACCTTCAAAAGCTATTTCCTCATGAACCTAACACATCTGGTCTGTAGCCCAGCGGTGTAAAAACTGATAGGCACATCTGTTTGCTGCCTCTTTCTATTTTCCCCTCCTTTTCACAAGGCCCCCGACAGGGCCGAAAAGAGCAACCTTTCCTCCTTCTGGATCTTCTGCACTGAAAACTCCGTGTCTTGGCAGTCAGGTCAGTTCCTGAGTATGTTGAAGGGGAGATCAAGGAATTTAGATACTCATTTTCCCAAATAATAATCTGTGGTGAAAGGCCAATGTCTCTGGGCGAAGTCCTAGTTTTGAATGATCAGATCTCCAGTGTTTCTCTTGATATTTGTGAAAGAATGAAGAGCATACTAATTTCCCCCACTTCACTCTCATCCATCTTTGGGCAAGTCAGGATTAAAAAAATGTGCTCAAAATAGGCAAAAGAGAAAAATCACATTAATGCTTTTCCAAAAAAATTTTTTTGAGACTTGAAGATGATTCTTGTTGAATGAACTGTATTGAGGGGGTAGTTATTGGTTACTTTAAAGATTTATTTACTTATTTTAGAGATAGAGAGACAGTGAGTGCCTGTGCGCAAGTGAGGGGAGGGACAGAGGGAGACTCGTCAGGCAGACGCCCCGCTGAGCGCAGAGCTGGCCCTGGGAGGCCATCTCACCATGCACGATATCACTCCCTAAGCCGAAATCAAGAGTCGAGCTCGCTCAACCCACTGAGCCACCCACATGCCCCAGTTATCAGTTACCTTTAAAATGACGCACATGGCACTTTGGGACATAGAAGATAACTGAAAATGAGCCAAGTAAGATTTTAATATTATTTCTTTAGTGCACTGTACCCTCCTAGGAGGACTTTAAATTCCTTTATCACTTTTTTTTAAGTATTTTTGAAATAATTAGAGACTCACAGGAAGTTGAACAATTGGAACAAAGAGTGCAGTATACCCTTCCCCCGTTTCCTGCAGTGGTAACATCTTACGTGTCTATAGTAAAAGGTCAAAACTGGGAGATGTCATTGTATAATACTGTTAACTAGCCTATCAGCCACATTCAGATCTCACTCCTTTTTACATGCATTTACGCAATACCACTTATTTATATTTTCACGATCTCACTTCTCTACACAGTCCTGAGAAGAGGTACAGGTGCAGCAAGTAAAGTTGAGAGAATTTAGAGCACTGTTCCTCTTCCCTGTGCTGTCCCCCTCTAAAAAGTATGCCCTGAAGTGCTTTCCTTTTGTAGTCTGAACTATTCCCACCCCAGATTTGCTAAATTCGTCCTAAATCTATGCGCCTTATTTTGAATTGTATACATCCCTAAGAGATTAACTCCTTCAATTCGTAATTTATTTTTTCTGGGATCTCTAGAGACGATAGTTGCCTGAGATTTCTGGGTAAAACTTGGAGGGTAAGACGCTGGTAATAGGGAAGGAGAGCCTGGGGCCACCCAGGATACACGCAATTCCCCCCCAGATTGCTGTGGGAAAGCCATGTTCATCAGGTACGTCTGGGACAACCATGGAATGTTGGCCGCCTTAGACTGGCTGGGTGACTTTGGTTTTGAGAAGCAACACCAAATGAAGTGGAATATTAAAACCTAAAATTGCAATCATCTTTACTTTAAAATAGAAATACCTTAGATAATATGCAAGCATAAATTTGGAAACCTCAAAACAGCAAGGAAGAAAGGGGAAGAATTAGACTCTCTTACGTTTCAAAAAGCAATTAGGGAAAAACAGCACAGCGCACCATAAAGCTGGAAACCAGTTGTCTGGAGGTTTTAGCGGTGCCAACGGGTAGAAAAAGTTTCCATATAATTTCAATAACCAAGTAGAGTCAGAGTGACTCAAGACATGTCTGGAGTTTAGACTTATTTGATGGAAACTTTGTAGGCTGGGTTTTCCTCTTTTCCCACTCTGACTTTACAAGCCAGAGCCCACATACTTGGAAACAGTAACTAGGCAATTAGTAAATGGTTGCTGAGTGATGGCGTCAATAGTTGGAAAAAAGCTTGATTTTGGACTCATGACAGCTATCAAGGTAGGATTTCTTACTCTTATGTTATAGATAGCTTTATATTCCAACAGGACACATGACTATTAGAGTAGAAGTTTGCTGGGTATGTCCAATTAAAATTCATGTTGATCAGTCAAATGTGTTATATGAAAGTATAGAGAAAACTTTCTTTTAGGTTTTAAAAGAGTTTTCTTAAAAAATACTTGCCCTGGGAGGTTTCATGTGTCCTCAGAAGCCACTGCTATGTGCTTTCTGAGAGGGCATTCAGAAAGCTCCCAACACAGAGGGAACTTACAAAGAGTCCCCGTCCCAAGTCCTCATCCCAACCTCTCGTACCAGGAGCTCAGGATTGGCCAGCTCGTTCTCATCAGAAGTCAAACCTGGGGGCAAAGACAGGTCGGTAGCAGAATTGAAGGAGCCCTTGTCACTTTCATATTGTGTTTATGGATCTATGACGATATTGCATATTTATCTACCTGGTGAAACTAACATTCTCTTACCTGTAGAATTTCATTACTACCGCACCTGCTTTGGTGGGTGAATATTTTGATGAACTGTTCAGGCCAGACTTCACAAACACTATTTATTTATCTGGTTTTTGTTTTGTTTTGTTCTTTTACTGTGGTGGTGATGGCTGTTGTCTGTGGAGGGCGTTGCTGGTCACCCGCTTGGGTTTCTTTCCGATAACCAAGAATTCAAGCCAAAGGCTGGATTTGATTGTTAAGATAACAGAAATCTGAATTTTTTGATTGGCAGACAAGAAAAGGGAATGTGGGAACAAACAGTGAAGACTAACTTTCACTGAGTTTTTCTGGGCGATAGGTGATGTAATTTCTTTTCGTCATTTCCCCTAGAAATCATCAGTAAAATTTGTATTATTTATGAATGCATTGTAGTGTTGGATTTATTTTGAGGATGTGGCAAAAGCTGAGTTTGGCTTCAGGGTAGACACAGGATGAGAATGGGAGCCATCACAGAATTTTAGGCACATCTGGTTATTTAGACTTTCAGGCAGTGATTCATCTCATTTTAATTGGAAATGCTGTTATGATTATCAGGTTATCTGCTGTTAATACTTTTCCTCCAAATTTAGCCTGATGAAGCAAAACAAAAAACAACAAAAAAAAATGACTGCTTTTGTAGGCAAGAAAACATTTCCTTTCATACATGCCTTATAATTATATCTTTATGTCATTAACAAAAATTTAAACACATGACTCTTAATGGAGAAATAAGACCTATTTTGCAAATGGGTCGTTTGGACTAAGCAATCAACAGGGGAATTTCTGATGTAAAAAGATGAATAAATGAACACTTGCCCTGAATTTGAAATATTATCTTAAAAACCCAAAAATAACTTATTAATCTTGTTACAAAGCTGTAAATGCTTTCTATACACAGAGAAATACAGATAGGAAAAAGAAATAACACTCAAAATAGGACCAAGCAGAGCAGATCACTGCTAATATCTGGATGCATATCCTTCTAAGTGCTGCTTGTATAAGGTCGTGTTCTGTATATTGATTATTCTCTGTTTCTTACAGATAATAGTACTGTGTTAAATGCTCTGCAGACAGTATTTCATTAAACCTCTTTTTATACCAGGAGACAAATGCTATCCCATTTTTGTGAATATACTTGGCTGTTTAAAGAAGTAGAAATTAATTCCTTTGGGAGTTCTACAAAAACACTATTTATTTATGGCATATGGTGCATTAAATTGGTAAGCTCCATTGTTACTTCGGTCCAGACACTGGCCTAAGTTGAAAAATTCCACAAGGCGATTTCAGGAATATAAAAGAATCCAGACCAAAACCAAACCTTCTAATCTAGAGAAGAAAGAATTCAGGAATATCCAATGTACAGAGTTCTCTCTCTGTTGATTGAAATATAATAGAAAGTATCCTTATACTTGGCTAATTTCCCAAATATAGAAGTGCTAGGATCACCAAAGACAGAGCTGAGTTGTCCCAAATAAAATATTCAAGGTGATTGTGTTTGAACAGGAACACAGTTTTGGTCATGTATTTGCCGAAACAGTTAGCATTACTCTGATTAATACAATTTTTTATTGTAGTTATGGTTAAAAACATGAGTGTAGAAGACAACATAATGAAATGAAGATATCTTATGCTACAAAAAGTATACAACACTTCCCAGCTTTTACAAGCTATATATTATTTTATCTGTATTTATTTTATGTTTAAATTTTTTAACAGATATACTGTATATTTGGGAATCGTGAAACCTTTTTCCCAGATGAAATTGTTTAAGACAAGATCTATGAAATGAGTCACCTGCCAGACTTCCAAGAAACCAATACTCCTGAGTTTCCTTCACACATGGTGATTCATTCTTCCAGGATTCTCTAGATGGTGGGTGGCAAAGGAGAAATTAAGAGTAAACATAAGAATTAAACGATAGAAAGTGTCTTATTTTACACATGATGTTTCTCGCCTGAATGCATATTCCTGGTATTTTAACCCATTTGGGGGAACTACTTGATATTTTGGTTTTTTCGTTTCTACTTTACGATCTACGGTGATTCACTTGGAGATGGGAGTTAGTAGGAACCCCTGGGACCACTGGAGGGCTGAGTAATGAAACTTTTCATATGCCTGGAGGTTTACGTTTAAGAAACAGTATTTAGAACAATGGAACTGTGCTTGAAAGACCACTTTATAAAACGTATTACAGCTCTTCCTGGCCCTTTAAACCGACTATTCTATACATAACCAGATATGGTCCTACAGATTCAGTTTATTATCTTGAATAGCAATGTACTCTGTCTTTTGGTCCTTCTTTTTTTTTTTTCTTCTTTTTTTTAATATACTTTGTACTAGCTTTTCAATGTGGTCTCCACTACCACTCCCCACCCACCCCATGTCCACCATGTTCTGTCCTTTGGTTTCAGGTGATTGGTTATCACTTCTTTCTCTGCAGTTATGTGACTGCTTAGACCAGCCCTGCCTGCCACTTTTCTCATTTGCTTTACAGACATTGTGTTATGGGCTGAATTGTGTTCTCCCTCAAATTTATACGTTGAAGTCTAACCCCCAATACTTCAGATTGTGACTACTTGGAAATAGAGTCTTTGCAAGGGTAATCAAGTTAAGATGAGGTCATTAGGGTGGGCTTAATCCAAATGACTAGAGTCCTTATAAGAAGAGAAAATCTGGGCACAGAAACTTACAGAGGGAAGAGAAAGGGAAGAAGACACAGGGAGAAGACAGCCATTTATAAGCCAAGGAGAGAGTCTGAAATGGATCCCTCCCTCAGGGCCCCCAGAAGGAGCCAGCCCTGCCAACACCTTATCTAGGATTTCTAGTCTCCAAAACTGTGAGAAAACAAATTTCTGTTGTTTAAGCCACCCAGTCTGTACTGCTTTGTTATGGCCACCCTAGAAAACTAATAGAAAACTAATAGTCAACACAGGTTGACTTGAAAATCATGTAACCAAATTAATAAATACCATGAAAACTAACTATAAATAGACTTTGAGAGTCCAAGAATATATTTTCTATGAGTAGCTTTTTATGAGCTTTATAATATGAATATTGGCTATCCAAACCCTAGTTGTTTTATACTGCCTTCTTAGATGCTACTATTCATTTATCCAATTATCTATGCAGTTAATGAATATTTGTTGAGCTGTATTGACTCTTGGGAATACAGTACCAGGCATTAGGCCAGACACGGCCCAGGGAGGTGTGTTGGTACAGCTCCCAGGGAACTTACAGTCTCAGAGAGGAAGGCAGTTGGGTAAAAACCTAGTCATAATAAAGTCCAATAGGTACATAGGATGTTGGTGAGGTTCAAAGGAAGAAGTGGTTTATTCCACCTGGAATCTCTGTGTAGAGATGGTGATTCTTGAGCACGCAGAAGCGAAAAGAGGGTACTACACTTGGGGCATACTATGGACTGAATCGTGTCACCGCCAAATTCAGATATGGTAGTCTTCACCCCCATGTGATGGTATTTGGAGATGGGGCCTTTGGGAGATACTACATTTAGATGAGGTCATGAAGGTGGCGCACTTATGATGGGATTTGTGCCTTTATAAGAAAAGATGCTAGAAAGCTTGCCCACTCTTTCTCTTTCCCTACCATGAGTGGATTGAGTGAGAAGGCAACCATTTATAAACCAGGAAGAGAGTCCTCACCAGAAACTGACCATGCTAACACCTTGATCTTCAACTTCTAGCCTCCAGAACTGTGGGAATATTAATTTCTATTGTTTAAACCACTCACTCTAGGGTATTTTGTTATGGCAGCCCAAACTGACTAAGATAGGGCAGGAAGCATAGGGCATAAGCAAGGACTCAAAACACACTCATGGCTAGAGGGCTTAACTATTCATCCATTTGCTCATTTGCTTGTTTATTCATTCACCTATTCACTTGTTTTATAAATACTTATTGGGTGCCAACTATGTGTTAGGAACTGTATTAAGCCTTGGGAGTACAGTGGTGAACAAGTTAAATCTTCGATCTTATAGAACTTATGTTCTAATGAAAAGGTAGGTTATAAAATTATGAACAAATAAACAAGATACTCTCAGATTGTCGAAGTGTTATCAAGAAAAGAAACAAGGATGAAATGAAGAGTAACCAGGCACTACTATAGATAGAATGCCCAGGGAAGGTTTCTCTGAAGAAATAACAGATAGTTAAGTTCTGAAAAATGAGAATCTGACAGCCATATAAAGATCTGGGGAACAGTGATTCTGGTAGATAGGCCTGTAAGTTCCAAGACAGAAAAAAGCTCCATGCAGTCCAGGACCAAGGCCAGTGTGCCTGGAACACAGTGAATGAGGGGAGAGATATGTAAGGAAAATTGGAGAGGTATAGAGTAGCTGGGTCATGGAAGGTTTTGTGTGCCAGGTCAAGACTTGTCCAAAGACAGTCTGTGGACAACAAGGAAACTTTGACGACATGAAGCTGGAAATACTATGGTAAAATTTTTTGCTCACTTTTTTTTTTTAAGGTTTTATTTATTTATTTGTCAGAGAGAGAGAGAGTACAAGCACGGGGAGCAGCATGCAGAGGGAGAAGCAGGCTTCCTGCTGAGCAAGGAGCCCAATGTGGGACTTGATCCCAGGATCCTGGGATCATTACCTGAGCCAAAGGCAGATGCTTAACCAACTGAGCCACCCAGGCATCCTTTTTTTGCTCACTTTGACAGCAATATTAAAGATGTGTTTGTAGGGCTGCCAAATAAATTATAGGTTCCCACCCATACTTGGGAAATATTTACACTAAAATAATATTCATTGTTTATCTGAAATTCAAATTTATCTAGCCATTCTGTATTTTTATTTGCTAAATTTGACAACCCTAGCAAGGGAAGCACAAGGGCAGAGATAAGTGACTGTTATGATTGCTCAAAGAGAGATGACAAAGGCCTAAAACATTTAAAAAAGGGTGGGGGGAGGGCTGAGTAGAGGAGAAGGGAGGTGGACCTGAGTGGATTTGGTGGTTAATGATTCTAATGGGATATAGGAAACCAAGTTTGAGGGACAGGGAGGAGTGTAGAGTGACTAAGTTTTCCAACTTGGGTGGATGACATTGTCTGTCTCTTAGAGATACAAAACAAAGAGAAGATTTGGGGGCAGGAAGGAGTTAAGTTTCGGAAGTGCTGAATTTAATGTGCCAGTGGCCCATTCAGGTGAAAATAAAGAGGAGGTAATTGGATATACAGATCCGAAAGTCAGGAAGATTCTGGGCGGAGAATTCTGGGTTCCTGATTTGTGAGTCATCAGTATGTGGTGGTCAGTGATGTCTATGAAAACAATCACCCAGGATGTACACATTAGAGTGAGAGGGGTCAGGACAAACCTTATGATAATTTCGATATTTAAAGGACAAGAAATGGGAAGAGGAGCAAAAAGAGAGAGAAGCAATAGAATGTGGTGACACCAATGAAAAGGAAAGTTAAGAAAAGAAAGGAGTGGCTTTCCCATTTCAGGTAGTAAGAAGGGCCTACTAACTAGAAAAACTAGAAAACATCCTTGCTAAGTCACACCTAATACGTTGGATAAAATATGACAAACATGCTTTAAATGTGTAGCTAAATTTGCAAAAAGTAAGAGATACCCCAGGGCCCATACACAAAGGGATAACTCAACACTGGAGTGGGGAGTGTGCAAACTGGTTCTGTAGCAGCCTCGGGAGAGTTTACTAGTGTTGGGGCCAGGAGCTTCATTTCCATGAAGCAGCAGGAGATGAGATCTTACAATTAAAAAAAAACATGAGAAATAACCTACATATTCATAAAGAGGCAACAGCATAAACGAATTATAACACATACATACAGCAGCACACTACTAAAATGCCATTACAATCAACTATGACTACGTGTATCATTGTGGATACGTTTCCAAAGCGGTGTTGGATGAATGAAGAAAATTTCAGGATGATTCTCCAGCATTCCATTTAAAGGAAATTTTAAGACTACAAAAGATTAAAAAGTGTTAATTAATACACGTATAAATAATAAAAGATGCAACCTCTAAATGATATAGTCATGGTAGTGGTTACCTTCAGTGAGGAAGGGGTCAAGGAGAGGCATATAAGAGTTCCTATGGTATTTATAATGTTGTATTACTTTAGTAAAAGAAAAAAAATAAGGTAAAATGTTAAGATTCGTCTAACCTATGTAATTAGTATATGGGGCCTTGGGGTATGCTTGAAATAATACAATGTTTAATGAATGAAAGGAGAATTGACGTCTTATCTATAAGCTATAGAAACCAGAGGGAATTTAAGACTGCAGGAGGTAGGTGTGTGCATGGGTACACACGTGAGTGTGCATGTGTATGCATGTGTGTCTGTGCTTGTGTGTTTGTGTGTGTTTGTTTATGTTGAAAGTGAGGGTGTGTTTATAAGTTGTGTAGAAGGTTCCAGCACAGTTTCATGCATATGAGTAAACATATGAAGGAATGAAATATGGCCTTAACTTTCGCTGTCAGCTGCAGAGAGAAAAGAAGCCAGAGGGCTTGAGATGGTGAAATTTAAGAATCAGGTCTGTGGTCACCTCATACCTGTCTAAAGGGCTAAAATAAAAAACACAAGAAACAATAAGTGTTGGCAAGGATGTGGAGAAAAAGGAACACTCGCGCACTGTCACTGGGAATGCAAACTGGGGCGGCCATTGTGGAAATCACTATGGGTGATCCTCAAAAAATTCAGAATAGAACTACCTATGATCCAGCAATTACACTACTGGATATTTACCCAAAAAATATAAAAACATTAAGCCAGAGGGACACATACACCTTTATGTTTATTGTAGCATTATTTACAATAGCCAAACTATGGAAGCAGCCCAAGTGTTCATCAACAGATGAATGGTAAAGAAGATATTATATCTAGTGGAATATATATATAGTGGAATATTATTCAGCTATAAAAAATGATATCTTGCCATTTGTAACAATGTGGATAGAGCTAGATAGTATAATGCTAAGCAAAATAAGTCAGTCAAAGAAAGACAAATACCATATGATCTCACTCATATGTGGAATTTAAGAAATGAAACAAATAAGCAAATGGGAAAAAAAAAAAAGAGAGAGACAAACCAAAAAACAGACTCCTAGTATAGAGAATAAACTGATGGTTACAAGGGGAAAGATGAGTGGGGCGATGGATGAAATAGGTGATGGGGATTAAAGAGTACACTTACCATGATAAAAAAAAAATAGAATCCATTCTGCGGGGTATGAAGAGGAAGCTGGCTAGGAGTGAGCAAATACACGCATACTGCACACATCCGTGTGTGCATGTGTACATCAGATGATCAGGAGATCTTGAGTTCTAGGAGGTGAATTCACCAGATGGTTGAATCCAAAAATGCATGCAGTATTATGGTTGTGTGTGTCTAGACATTTATTTGTCTATGTAACTACCTGTGTCTGTTCACATATCTGCACACTTCCTCACATTTTTGCTTGGTTTCAACGCCCTTGGTAAGATTACAGAGGTCAGGGCATGTGATAGAGTGGGGAAATAGTTGGAAGATGCGTTCATGTCCTGCCTCTGTTATCACAAATAAATCACTTAGCCTTTCTAAGCCTTGATAGCTTCCCAACTGGTTGGGGAATTCAGTAAGATGAAATATGTCACAGGGCTTTGGAATAACACAGCCTTCAATAGTTCAATTCTGATTTATTGAAGAAAAAAAACTGAATCTGCTCCAGAAAAGAAAAAGTTAAAATTAATAAATGACAGATGAAACTAGGGCTAAATCAGGGGCAGGGAGCATGTTACTATCTAAAATTATTTTAGTTATTTTAGGTATTATGTGGCTTTTTGTGTGCAAATTTCCATTTTCGTTGTTTTTACTTTTCTAATACCAGTGAAATGGTGCTTTCTGATGGGTTGGAAAAAATTGAGCATTTACTGTGCTATGTACGTGGGAGAGGTTGGGAATGCTCTTCGTTCGATCAAGGACTTTCCCTGATGGACAACATTGCTATGTGGTTAGACACACAGACTCTAAAACTAATCCCAACAAGTTACTTAGCCTCCATGTTAAAATGAGGATAGAGGTGCTATTTGCCTTAATACAGGGTTGTTATAAGAATTAAACGATATGAGATTTATAAAGCACCGAGAGTGGCTGGCATATAATAATTGCCGTATAATATGAGGTTAATAAATTGGTTCAGCACCTCTGAAGCATCAGCTCTTACCAACTGTTGCAGACGAGTCTCTACACCAGATGCTGGCTTTTGCTCTATTTTCTTAACCACACTGCACATAGCAACGTTGCCTTCTCGGAAGGCCCTGGGACTCTCCATCGTTCTGGGATACTGACCTAACTCTACTGCGCTCTCATTTTGCAAGTTAGGGATGGCGGCAACAGAATGACCATCGTTTACATTATCTTAGTGAAGTCTAAGAGCCCTGGTGGGGCTCTTAGCCCTCCTGGCTAAGCAGTAAAATTGCCTCTTCCCTCTCCTGGCATTCTTATAGGGGCCCAGTGATTTGCTATGCAAAGGACTTTAGGGCACTTCCAAACACTGTTAGGGAAAATGTTGTTGGATACCGTGATTCTGGAGGACAGCGTCTCGGAAACCTTAACAAACGTGCTGGTTTCAGCATCGGCAATTGATTTTGAGATAATTGGCAAGTGCTCAAAACTGCATGAATGATGTCGTGTATATGATGAAGTGTATGTTTATACTCGGAAAGAGCTTGGAAGAATCTGCACAAATGGTAATTATCTCTGCATAGTGGTATTTTGAGTGGTTTTAATTTACCCATTTTCTTTTTGTTTTTATTTTCTAGATTTTGAAGAAAATGATTGTGAATCGCATGTGTAAGAACAAAAAAGTGGAAAAATATTTTAAGGAGGCACTTCATCAGTTTGGCTAGTTTTTGTCATCAAGTTTCCATGCTTTCCAAGAGGGCTCTTGGGAAGGGAAAACTTCCTGCTGTTTTCCTAGGTTCTGTGGCTGGGCCTAAGAAATAAGCTGACAGAAGACAGATTAATAGGAGAAAAGCATACACATTTTAATATTTTTATGCATGCACATGAGTCTTCAAAATGAAAACGGTGACCAAAAGAAGCCATCAGGCCCCAGAGCTTATATATTTTTTTAAACAATGAATGATAAATTGTGGGGATGTGGTAAGACAAAGGGGTTTGGGCTCGGGGCAGTAAATTGTGAGGCAATGATGAGAAAATATATGGGAGAAACTAATGGAAGATGAGAGTTATTTTAGTAGGTTTGCTTGTACTTTCATCTCTGGTGATAAGAATGTTCTCTTCCTGGTGCAGGGAGGATATCTTTCTCATGGCAAATTTTATTACCTTTAGGTAGAAAGAGGGGGCCTTCCTGCACCTGCTGTTTGTTAAGTGCCGTCAGCTCAACTTAATCGATATGCCAAAGCTACGTATCTCAGGGTGGTATGTTCTGACCCCTTCAGGGCCATCGCTGGTCTTAGGATGTTATGTTTTCCTCCTGATTCTACTAGTGAGGGCCACATGGTTGTGGGTTAAGTGAAGGCCGACAGTGTAAACATAAGCCGCGAAAAGTGGTACAATGAATGTTGACGTCTTCCTACCTCCCCACGTTATTCTTAACAGGGAAAGAGAATCTCTATTGCACAAGGTCAAAAGTACTTTACTATCTTAGGTCTCAGGAGGGAAAAACGAGGGAACAATCCGTATCTTGACCTAGTAATCATAAACCACAATGGCTCCCTTTTGTTAAACTAATTATCTTGGTTGAAAGAATATCTTTGAGCTACTCCCAACAGACAAGTCTCCGTGATGAGGAGAGGAGGTTGAAGCTTTTGGCTAACAGCTCCTGGGGGTGCTGCCAACAGTTCTCCTAAGGCTGTTCTCAGGCTTTTCTGGCAGATTTCCAAAGCCTACAAGTCTGAAAAAGTAAAAATAAAAAAGAACAATAAAGCATTAGATTCTCTCCCTTGTGCTTACGTGGCCAGTCTTGACCTCTCCTTCCAGGGTGAGGCTGTGGCCATGGCTGGGGGTGAACGAGCCAAGATAACTGATCTCACACCTAATGTGCGCTATTGTTTCTTTTTCTTTTCTTTTCTTTTTTTTTTTTTTGAAGATTTTATTTATTTATTTGACAGAAAGAGAGATAGCCAGCGAGAGAGGGAACACAAGCAGGGGGAGTGGGAGAGGAAGAAGTAGGCTCCCCACAGAGCAGGGAGCCTGATGCGGGGCTAGATTTCAGAACCCAGGGATCATGACCTGAGCCGAAGGCAGATGCTTAACAGCTGAGCCACCCAGGTGCCCCTGCACAGAGGCTCCTCTCTCTTTCTAGAGGCCAGAGATTCCAGGTCCCACTAATTCATTTCCTACCTGGGATTATCCTTCTCATTACAACACTTCCGATGAAATTTCGGCACTTGCGGACCCATACGAGGTGGAAGGAACTGGGCCAAGAACCAGGCCAAGAGAAGCATTTCAGGTCAGTAGTGAAGGAACAGGGCTCTGAGCCTGGGTCACCACTTACCACCCAATTGTTTAAGCAGAATGTGCAAGCTTCAGTCTCTGCCTTTGTGAAATGGGAATATAAACAGTACCCATTCAAGAGGTTACCGTGAAAATTAAATTCAGTTGTGTTCTTGGTGCACCTAAAATTGTCAGGAGGCAATAATTAAGCAAAAGCATTCATTTGGGATCAAAGAATTACAATTCGGGGTGGTTGTGGCCCATTAGGGAGCAGAAGCCAGGGGTTTTTAAAGACAAAAAGGGAATACTTGTATATATTGTTTACAAAGAATTTTGATCGGTGTTGGTCAGACAACTAATCAGGGCAAAACATAACTGGTTGCTAAAGCTCTCGGGAGGCAAAAGTCTGTTACTGTAACAAGTTGCAGGTGTTCAGAGCAGAGTCCTTGGAGTATTTGCTGTTTGGCCCAGTTCAAAAGTCCATGGTCCCATCTGGTAAAGACGTGCTTACAGCCCGCTTTTTAATGGCCTCCCGGCTCTGTTTTAAAGTTCCTTGACCTAAGTGACTGTATTTTATTTCACCGTTCACACTTTCAATGCTTGGCATGTAATAAGTATTTAATAAAAGTTGACATAAGCACAGAACAGTTTTGGGGAGCTAAGGATTGACTTGATTCTGGTTTGAAAGGCGGGGAGGAAGGACAGAAGAGGAGTTTATGAATCGAATGGGCCTCACTGGGGATGTTACTTTTTCAGTAAAAGCACTTCTCTCTGTTCCTAAACTCCCAAACATCGTACTTAAAACAGCACTGCCCTTTCATGAAGGTGACGTTTTGGATGTCTGTTTTCTTGAATTGTGCTTACAGTTATGCTTATAGATGAATGCCCACAAACCGTAGTCCATCGGCAGTGCAGAAATCTGCTGGGAACATCACCAGGGAAAAAGAATGCTTCTCCTTATGCTGTGAATTTCCTTGTAAAGAGAACATCGAAGGCTCAGAGTATTTAGGTTATTTGAGAATAGTGGGAAAAAGTGAACTACTAAATACTTAAAATAAAGAAAAGCCATTGAATCTACTTAAACTGATCACTGCAGGTGGCAGTAGCTCGTTGAAAGTCAGTTTCAAAATGCGATAGCTTTCAAAGACCCTTTTCATATATTTTCTGAGGTCTCCCTGAAAGGATTCCTTTCTTTGTGACCATAGCGGGTGAGGAGGGCCTCCATAAGCCAAAACGAATTTGAAGGTAAGCCTGGTTCTTGAAGGAATAGAAGCCTGATTCAGAACTGTTTCTTGAAGCGGAGAAGTCCAACGGACTCTCCCACCCAGGCATACCAATTGCGCTCATTTTCAAAGTGGACACCACGTTGTAAAGGCGCAATGTCCCTTTTAGGAAGTCAGCCAACAGCTGGGTCTGCGCAGGCGCGTGCGTGCCCTGCGTCAGCACACTTCCCTGTGGGATTGCACTGCTGTGGCCTTTCGGGCTGCACTCCATGTGTCCTTTCGGATTGAAAAGTCACTTGTGATCCCTGGAGTGGTTTCTCTACCTCTCTCTCTTAAACATTTGCCCCTAAGGTCAAATATTTTTTTTCCTCTACTGAATCTTCCCTGATGTTAATTGCTTGGAACTTCTACAAACAGTGAGAATCAGCTAACGCAAAAGCCGTCGTTCAGAGCCTGGGAAGATGGCACGGGCCACACGGAAGACATGCCTTTCTGTTCTCCCTGCGCGCAGGGAGAGATGTTAGGTGTTTGTGTCCATCAGGGATCAGGCACTTGAAAGCTAAAAGTGAGGGTTAAATTATTACGGAATTTTGTCCCCTTAGTGCCGGTGGTTCTTGGTCATGCCACTTGGGAGAATGAAGAGGTAGACCGGACAAAGAGTGGTGGGCAGCAAAGCAAAGTTTACGGAGTGAGTATAAAGCTCCCAGAGAGGGAGAGCCCAAGAGGGTTGCCCCCGGAGTTTCTCAGTTTAGGGGGTTTTATGAGCTCTTTTGTGGAACTATCTTCAGCAATCAGGGTGTGCTGAGTTGTGCCAATCAGGCCTTTGGTCACATATCTGTCTGCCTATTAGGTTAATGTCTCTGTGCTGATGGTCTTTTTTTTGCTGACATCTGGGGGCTTATGTCCTAGCTGCCCCTTGCCCGTGATAGTGACAAATACTTTGTGGTTAATTGTCTTATTTTAGGATGTTTTGCAGAAGTCATTTCTGCAAGGGCGGCAAAGCAGAATGTCGGTGTGGCCCTGTCTAAGCTGCAAAACAGGACGTCAGTGCTGTTTTATTTTAGCTGTCCTGACTCCATATTTTCTTGCTGGGGACACCGGCCCCTTGGCAGCATGACCAAGAACCACGGGCGCTAAGGGGACAAAAATCCTATAACAATACCTTCCAGTAACTAACTGACCTGCTGAGGTTCTCACAGAGAAACCCAGAGCTCGTGCTGTTGATAAGCTTTCACATTCTGAGTAGTGCCTAGGGGGCCAAAGTGAGCAAATATTTTTGAGCACTCAAGCCATATTTATGACTTCTAGACCATTGTTTGAAAAAGTATAGCATTATATGTTTTGTTAACTATTTCATATAAAAATATTGTGATGATATCAGTGATAACCACACCTTTAAAACCTGTCACACTGGATGGTCATGTGTAATTCTCACAGCGATCTTCCTTTCCTTTCCTTTCCTTTCCTTTCCTTTCCTTTCCTTTCTTCCTTTCTTTTGGTGAGGATAGTGATAACTTCTGTTCTACATCCTGGGGTTATAGAAGATCTCTAGCTTTGCCGTTCAGTAGACCCTAGTTTGAATTCTACTTCTTCCATTTATTAGCCATATGACCTTAGGAAGTAAATAACCACCTCTCTCCACAGCCTGTTTTCTCATCTGTGAAGTGGTGCATTAACAGTATCTTGCAGCGTTGTCATGAGGCTCAAACAAGGTAATGTGTGTACAGTGAGCATGGTTAGAAGATCCTATGATACATCACTGTGTCTAAATGCTTAGGATACATGAATGAGGAAAGACAAAGCTTCTTGCCCTTATGAATTTTAGATTCTAGTGGGAAAGACAAAGAAACAGAGTAATTTTATATAAAATTATATACCAGTTAACGGGTGCTTAGGACTGGGGAAAAGAAAAGGAGAGAGAATCAGAGGAGTCAGGAATGCTGGGCAGCGGGGACCAGTATAGGTTGCCATGTTAAATAGAAGAGGAGCTTCATTAGAAAGATGTTATTTGAACAAAGACTTGAAGGAGGTGAGGGAGTGAGTGAGCCATGCAGATCTATGAGGAGAGGCATTCCAGGCAGGAGGAACAGGGAAAGCAAAGGCTCTAGAAAGGGAATGTTCCTGGCCAGTCCAGGAACCAGCAAGAGACCAGGATGGTAGAATGGAGGGAGTGAGGAGCAAAGGAGCAAGAGGTGAGGTCAGAGTGAAAATGGCCTCTGTAGGGCTGTGAATTTAATGGGTGGGTAGTGTGGACTGGAACATTTGAGCAGAGGAGTGACTTAAACTTTAGCAGGGACGCTACAGAACTGAGTGTCTACAGGGACAATGTAGAAAGACAGGCCATTTGGGAGTATTTGTAAAAATCCAGGCAAGATTTGATATCACTTCTGTTCTGCTATTCCAGACCTCAGTGGGATTGGTGGCAAGAGTAAGAAGTGGTCAGATTCCACATGGATTTTGAAGGTAGAGCCACAGATTTGCTGAAGGATTGAATAAAAAAATTGACGGAGAAGGAAAAGTCAAGATGACACCAAGGTTTTGTTCTAAGCAAAGGGTAAAGGATAAAGAGGATATCAACTCAAAAAAAGAAAGTCTGGGGACAAGATACAGGGCTTACTTTTGCCATATTGAGGTTTATATGCTGACTAGATCTCTAAGTGCTGTTGTTGGGCAACCAGTTGGATATTTCCCAAACAATTGCTAGCACCCTCATGTCGTTTATTGATAAAATGATTTATCATATAAATGGTTTGAATAATTGGTAAGTCCTAAATATCTTGCCTTCATCTTTATTTGCTTATAGTCATATTCCTTGGGGTGATAGGACTGCCATTAGACACTCAACTCCATGAAAGCAAGGATCACCTTTTTTGGTACTCATTTCTTCATTATGTTTCCATCGCCCAGCAAATGTTTCTGTCAGGTGATAGGTGCTCACGGCTCATGTCAACTACTCAATATATATTTATCAAATAAATTGGTATTTGTTAAAAGAATGGATTTTCTTTAGGTTTAGAAGAGGGATGTTGATTTGAAAATATCGAGAGATAAGAAGAAAAAATTTTGGAATTTTTCAAATGTTATTACCATACTGTTTTACCACAAGTATCCACCAACTTTAATTCAAGATTTAAAATGATTTTATCAGAAATTATATTCTTCTTAAATATGACATTTCAAAAAGTTTGAGACATCATGACATGTGACTGTAATGTAGCTTGTAAAATAATATATGTATATTAAATATATATAAATATGTAAATTTAAAATACCTACTTATATGTATGAATTGTGCTCTTCAAGCGAGATGGTGTGTCTGAAGCGACAATGTGCCTTTACAATGAGATTTATAAAAATTGCACAAAAAAGTAAATCAGAACTTTTCTAGAATGCTACAAACTTATAAAGAGAGATTCACTTTATGTAAATGTTATGGATTTAAGTTGATGGCAATGAAATAAGAGCAAGGACATGGTGGAGGGACAGGGGGTGGAAGATTTTGATGCAAAAACCATGGGGACTTTGGGTTTTGAGACACTTGGCACTCTGTGTGCTCCTGAGTGACCTGACTTCAAGGACAGTGAGCCATGTGTCCTTGGATTCATCAGTGTCCCCAGTGGGGAGCTTTTCTTGAGTCTTGGAGTCACTACCCTCTGTCTGATGTGGTTAAAAAAAGGAATGGCCAAGACTCTTCATGTACATCCTACTAAATTCATTTCTTGGAGATTTTTCTGGATTTCTTAACCCTGAGATAAGGAAGGGACAACTAACTCACAGAGTAGCCGTGGTACATGAGCTCCAGCAGAACTGATGGTGTTCAGTTAGTTTATTTCCATGATTCTCCCCTAAACACATAATTCTGACTCCTCAGTTGAAACTGGACTCAGATATGGAAAAAGTGAGATAATGTGTCTATATCTATTTTTACAATGTTTTCAGGCCAATTGGTGAGCCTCTAAGATCTGAAGAAGCCAAGATTTCCTATGGCATTCCTGATCTCTACCAGATCCTTAAAGGAGTCTATCCCTCATCCATCAGAGAAATCCATCAAGGAATACACTGGATTAAATATCACAGACAGATCGAATGATATCTGCCTGGTTATTGCTTCTTAAGGTTTGAATACATTTTACTGGTTTTTCCTACCTCCCTTTGCAGAGTAAAGGAAACTATGTGCCTTTGATAGCTACGCAGAGCAACACTGTGCAGATTTCTTAAACTCTCCAAGCATCAACTTTTTAAATCTATAAAAGGGCATAGCAATAGAATACATCAGGAAATTTTTTACAGGTTAATACATGTAAAGAGTTAATATGTGCTGAAGATAATGTCTGGTACAGAATAAGTTCTAAATTGCTTTTTATACAGAAAATTTGTGTGAAATATCTTTGTGGTTATAAAAAAAGTAGGGTGGGGTTAGAATCCAGAGTCAATTCATCTTTATTCCCTGCTGAATACTTCCTACCCTTGGATTCAATCTTGGGCTTTTTAAAAAAAGACTTCTCATTTAAAAATTACAATGACATCTGGGTACTATGAAATATACAAAATCATTTAAAATAGTTCAGAAGATAGCAAGTGTTAACTATCAGAGGATAGTTTGTTGCAAAGCAGGCATTATTCAGTAGGAGGGAAGAATAATGAGGTGATCTCGGCCGTGGGGACACCTTGCAACGGGTGCAGGCCAGTGCGGCCCTTCAGAATTCATAACCGCCTCTCCCACTTTCTGCTGGTCTTTATCTTATCTCCATATTCTTAGTGTCATGGCTCAGAAAGGCCCATATTCCTTTTTTTTAAAATTTTTTATTATGTTATGTTAGTCACCATACAGTACATCATTAGTTTTTGATGTGGTGTTCCATGATTCATTGTTTGCATGTAACACCCAGTGTTCCATGCAATACGTGCCCTCTTTAATACCCATCACAGGGCTAGCCCAATCCCCCACCCCCACCCGAAACCACTCAGTTTGTTTCCCAGAGTCCATAGTCTCTCGTGTTTCATTCCCCCTTCTGATTAGAAAGGCCCATATTCCTGATCGTGAATTCTCCTGTATACTTCCTCTGCTCTTGAATTAATAGGCAGAAAAGTCAACAGCAAAAAAAAAAAAAAAAACTCCCCAGATTTATATCTCTGTAGCAACTGAGAGCAAGCACAAGTCCAGCTAAAAACTATCAACGTAACTGCCATCGAAGGAACCAAGGCGTACGTGAGGATCTTGCTTTAAATTGGCAGAGGCTCCGAACAGAGGGCAGGGCCTCCACATGCGTACGGTCACTCCTCTGGCTGCACTTGGGTATAAAAGATAGGAAATCCCAGAAGAAGTTCTCTAGGGGAGTGTCTCACAATGGTAGTCAGTGTTCGTGGGATTTGGAGATAAGGGTTGTTTCTCACCTCTAAGGCCCAGCTTCCTGACTTCTTTCACTTCATCTGCTCTCGTCTTCCCTCCCCAGCTCTGCTCCAGCCACACTGGCGTCCTGGACATTCCTCAGAAAGGCCAGACAGGCTGTGGGCTCAGAGCTGTGCAGTGGCCAGTGCCCTTTTTGTGCAACACTGCTTCCCCACATGCTCTTCATCACCTCCTTCTAGTCTTTACTGAGATGCCACCTTCTCAGTACGGTCTTCCCTGTCCACCATGATTAAAATTATAGCTACCTCTCCCTAATACTCCTCTCCCCTACCTCACTTATTCTTCTCCATAGAACTCAGCTGACACACTGTATGTTTTATTTATTTTTTATCCCTGTTGTCTCCATCCCTCCCACCCCCCCTACCCCCCAGTAACCTGAAGTGCCAGGAAGGCAGGGATTTGTGTCTCTTCCCACCATTGCTATATTCCCAGTGCCAGCCATGTAGTAAGCTCCCAATATCTGTCTCACAAAGAGATGGATGCCTATAAAAAATGGGTGTAAGGGCCTTGATGGCGGTGGCAGTGGTGGTAGTGGAGATTAAAATAGTTCACGAGGTAGTAAGGTAGGCAGATTGAGGGTCTGAGAGGACTCCATGGGCCTGGTGAGATGAAACCTATTTCTGACCTGCTAGCTCTACATTGGAAGTAGATTAGACCGCTGGTGAAGACTTCTGGGCAGCCATGTCACTGATATTGATTAAGAGCACAGTTTCCTGAAAACAGAACTCTGAGGAGAGCGATGTTGGAGCCCAAGGGTCACTGGGTTGGAGGACATCACAGGCTATTAGAGAGTGGATGTGACAGCACCAGGTGGGTAGGTGAGCAGAGAGGACACTGGGATGCAGCAGAAACCGGGGCAACCAGAATACTTTGTCAATGTAGAACATCAGTTCATACCAAGGTTGTGTGTGTTCTTAGAGCTTTTCCACACTTGTTTTCTGGAACACCCTTCTCCAGATGTGCCCACCCACTTAGTGTGGAGTTTTTAATCCCCTCCTAACCAAGAGATGTTCCATCTTGTTCCACTTGCTTCATGAGATATGAAATCCTGGTTTATCCTATTCACTAGTTCCTGCCTCTTTCGTTTATCCAGATAACCTAGGCTGTTATGAAGGGGGATGCTGTCGAGGTAAGGTTCAACAAAATAAGGCTAGAAAAATGAATGAGCTGATTTCAGAGTCCATGGCGCCATTTGTGTGCACTCTTACTATCACAGTCATTTCAGATGCTCCATGCACTCATCCTCTCTCTCTTCCTTCCCTATCAGAACCAGCTCCCGGGTTGTCATAAACTACTCTCCATTGAGTTATAAATGTTGCATAAAACATATTCTGTTATTGCTCTTAAGAATATTTGCATTTTGGTAAATAAAGTGTTAATATGGGGGGGTGGTCTGGGTGGCTCAGTTGGTTAAGTGGCTGTCTTCAGCTCAGGTCATGATCTCAGGGTCCTAGCCCTGAGCCCCGAGTTAGGCTCCCTGCTCAGTGGGGAGTCTGCTTCTCCCTCTCCCTCCGCCCCTCTCTCCCCCCACTTGTACTTTCTCTCTCTCACTCTCTGTCTCTCAAACAAAGAAATAAAATCTTTAAAAAAAAAGTGTTGGTATAGGTAGATAAAACATTAAGCCAATGAAAGCATTCCTAATGTAGTGATTGGGTAATCTGCTGGTTAATGGTTAATACTGGAACCTGGAGGCTTTGGTTTCTGAAATCAGAGTCTACGTCACTGAGCGCATGAATGAGCTACAGCCAGCCATGCCCACCACCTTCAGATTGGTTCTTCCTAAGGCTGTGGATCCTTGGGGCCCTTGAAAAATGGATCTATGCATAATAGGTGATCCATTTTTTATTACAGACCACAAAATCTTTAGACTTCAATCCTTTGGAATCACCATTGATCAAGAAGGCTAGCCAATTCATCAATCTTTTTGTTAATTCTCATTGGTTACTCTGTGTGATAAACTGACTTCCATCTTTATTTCTCCATAAGAAATAATCAATTCACAACATGTATGTGTTAATATTTCCTGATAATTCCAGCATATGAATTTTAACTTAATTTTATTTTATTTTATTTTATTTTATTTTATTTTATTTTATTTTAGAGAAGTATTAGCACATTCTCATTAGCAGAGCTGTATTCCAGGAATTGGAAACTAAGAAGCAATTAATCATGAAAAATTCTTTCTGGTTGTAGTAATGAAGTCTTGTTGTTTCGATGTATTTTTCTATGGTTACTTAGCAAAAGGCTTAAGTAAGCCGGTACTGATAAATGTGGGCCAGGTTTCCCCTCCTTCCCTTCCATCCTACTTCTCTCCCAGGAGATTGGTATGGAAGAAAATTGCTCTGTCGGAAATGGCGACCCTCCTCCTAGCCAAACTCCCATCCAGAGCTCCAGCAGCTCACTCTCCAGGCATGTAACTCAGGCTTCATATAGGACCCTGGGGCATTGGGTTTGCAGTTTCTACAGGAAGGCTTATTGAGAAGAATGGGGCAAATGTAGAACATCTGTGTCCTAGGCCAGGGAGCTTATGGAGGCTGGATTTCTCTCTCTTGCACCCTGAGAAACTGGTGGCCTCACTGACACCAACTGTCATGACAGATCTTGGTTCTGGCATGAAAAGTCAGGCAAATTCCCACAGGAAACAGAAAGGAGGAAAAAGTCCTGATGGAATTCAACATTTCAAAATCCATGCCCTCTTGGAAAACCAAATTAATAATAAATGATTTGAAATTTCAGAATAATTATTTTTTTAAAGAGAGAGAGAATGTGTGTGTGCATGTGCATGAGTGGGGGGAGGTGGAGGGGAAGAGGGAGAGAGAGGATCATAAGCAGGCTCCATGCCCAGCACAGAGCCGGAGGTGGGGCTCGATCTCACCACCTTGAGATCATGACCTGGGCTGAAATCAAGTGTCAGAAGCTTAATCAACTGAGCCACCAGGTGCCCCCAGGATAAAAATGTTTATTTGGCTTTTTAAAATATAAAATTGTATCATAATATTGATTTTTCTCCCAAAAACTCACATGCCTCACTGAAAGTCTAATACACCCCCACAGAAGATCTTTAGTCTCAAGTATGGGTGATTTCACCAGGGGTTCTGGTCACCCTGGGGCTTGGGGGTGAGGATGGGGGGTAAAGAACCATTGGAATTTCTTAGTTCCCTTCCCTATAGGGGGTTCACCCTTATAAACACTTCTGATATTTTGGTTCTATTAGGAGTCTGTGGCATGCCACCCAAGGAATAGATTTGGTAGTCATTCTGGTGATTTGATTTAAAAAACAGCCAACTGGAATAATTCAATTTGATAAGCATGTTTTCTTTCTTCCCTTCCAGTTTTCCTGCTGTTTATGGAATAAAGCCATGGTTCCCCAATTTTTAAAATATGATTCCCTAATTTAAAACTTGTGCACAGACTGGTTCTAATATTGGTGGAAAATTTAGAAACCTAGGATGCTATGCAAGCCAAGTGATTATTCTTTATGAGCTTAATTATTTCCCACTGTAAGATTGTTTCGTTTGCAGGAAAATCATTTCAAAATGCTGTTTTTCAGAAATGAGAGCTCAGAAATAAACCAACGCATATATGATCAATTAATCTATGACAAAGCAGGCAAGAATACACGATGGGAAAGAGACAGTCTCTTCAATAACTGGTGTTGGGAAAACCAAACCTCTACATGCAAAAGAATGAAACTGGATCATTTTCTTACACCATACAGAAAAATTAGCTCAAAGTGGATTCAATACTTGAATGTGAGACCTGAAGACACATAACTCCTAGAAGAAAATGTAGGTTGTAAGCTTCTTGACATTGGTGTTAGTGGGGGTTTTTTTTGGACCCAACTCCGCAGGGAAGGGCAACAAAATGAAACTAAACAAATGGGACTGCATCAAACTAAAAAACTACACAGCAAGGGAAACTATCAACAAAATGAAAAGGCAACCTACTGAATGGGAGAAAATATTTACAAATCATATATCTGATAGGGGGCTAATATCCAAAAATAAAAAGAATGCACACAATTCAAAAGAAAGAAAACGAATCTGATTTAAAAAGGGACAGAAGATCTTGGGGCACCTGGGTGGCTCAGTTGGTTAAGCGTCTGACTTTGATTTTGTCTAAGGTCATGATCTCAGGGTCATGAGATTGAGCCCTGTGTGGAGTCCCATATGGAGCCTTGCATCAGGCTTGCACTCAGCGTGGAGGCTGCTTAAGATTCTCTCTCTGCCCCTCCAACGCCCTTCATGGGGCATGAACATGCACACATGTGCACTCACTCTAAAAAAAAAAGAAAAGAAAAAGAATGAAATTTTACCATCATTGACAACATTTATGGGTCTAGAGGCAATTATGCTAAGTGAAATAAGTCAGATAGAGGAAGATATATCATATGGTTTCACTTAAATGTGGAATCTATAAAATAAAAAAAAATGAACAAACAAAATAAAACAAAACTAGACTCACAGATACAGAGAACAGACTGATGATTGCCAGAGGAGAAGAGGTTGGGGAGTGGGAAAAATGGGTAAAGGGGATCAAGAGGAACAAATTTTCAGTTATAAAATAAAATCATGGGAATGCAATGTCCAGCACAGGGAATATGGACAATGATATAGTATTAACTCTATCTGGTGACAGATGGTAACTAGACTTATGATTGTGATCATTTTTGTAGTATATATAAATGTTGAATCACTATATTGAATACCTAAAACTAATATAATATTGTATGTCAATTATACTTCAATAAAAAGAAAAGAAAAACAAAGTGCTGTTTTTTAAAAATAGTATATCCTTCAAATACTTATTTCTACTATTAGCCAAAGAGTAATTTAAAATCAGAAAAATTATTGTATGATGTACAAACTATCTTATGTATAGCGTACATTAATATATCCTTGGAAAGAAAAACACAGGAGATATTGAGGGTAGGGCAACAGAATTAAGGAACATCCAGAATCTTCCATATAAAAAGATATTTGAATATTGCTTTTTACCTGAAAGCTGATATCACTTTGGAATAAGAGGTGTAAAGGGAGGGAAAATAGGGCAGATTGTGGTCAAAAAGAAGTGATCTTAAGCAGCAAAGAAGTCTTATGTGATTTCTTTAGGAATGAAGGTCATTATAGTCAGGATTGGGAAAAGGGAGGGCAGGTCTGTTTATCTTATCATAGATCTTCTAAAAAAGCACACTGACTTTTATTTTTAAACTCAAATTTTACTTTGAAATAAAAGGTTCTTTTCTTGCATAGAGTTCTGTATATTTAGAAATTTACTTTGGATCCTCAGACAGGTCTACAAATTTACACAATTATCACCTCAGGATACAATGTCCTTCTGAGCAATTAAGAAAAACCAGTTTGCCTTCTCTGTGGTTATAACCTATAAAGTTTCTTCAGGGTACAAATCTTTTTTTCAGTAGTCATGGTATGAAATAAAAAATAAGCATTAATTTTAAATACATAATGTTTACAAGTTAGGTTTGCCAAAACCTAGTTTGAAACTAAAACATACAATCCTAGGAATTTTAGGGTAAACAAACCACCGCCCCAAAATGGCAAATCACCCTTTCGGAATAAAAGGTTTGGCTTTGGTTTGCAACTACTCTACAGTAATTATAACAGGAACATCATCACCACCTCTAATGGCCCCTTAAAACTTACAAAATGCTTTCATGTCCAGAATCTTCATTATATTTCAAACAGCCTTTCTGAGATGGGCAGAACAGATAGTACTATTATCCTCCTTTTTCAGATGTGGAAACCAAAGCAGAAAGAAGTGAGGTAACTTGGCTAAGTCCTCCAACCATTAAATAGAGAAACCAGGACTTCCACAAAGGTGTTCTGATTCCAAAGCCTTTTCTCACTGCAAAATGATACTTCTTTAACTACCTTTATGAACAGCGGCAGACACTTCAACATAATATATTTGGGTGCAGTCCAGTGGGGATCCATGGATATCAGGCACAACCAAGTCATGTATTTCCTTTCCTTCCTGATCCCCCCTCCTTTCTCTTCAGCCAAAGAGAACCTTGACTCTTCAAAAAAGAATTCCCTAATAAAATATCTGCCACCAATGGAAGAAGTTGTGTGAGTAAATATATTTAGGAGACAGATTTACCAAACATGTTGGAGTCTGAGAAAGAAGTATTTTTTAATAGATCTCGTGACTACTCTGGGATTCCACAAAACAGATGGACACATAAGTACTTAGAATGTCTTTAGCACATCACAGAAATGATGCAATGAAAAGAATGACAAAGCACGTGAAATATGGATTTTTATTGAACATATACAAATAATTATATTGCCATAAAAATATTAAAAATATTAACTGAGAGTAGGGAGGAAAAGATAGATGTTTTATCTTTGCTCCAAGTCATAAGAGAAAAAGAGAAAAATGTTTCTTTAAATCTGGAAAACAAAACATTAAAAAATTAACAATGTTTCAAATAAAATGTCATAAAAATTATAATCATCTTCCTCAGTTCATTCAGTCCCATGTAATCAATTCTTGTTGATCTGTCTTTTGTTGGAAGTTTTGGGAAGCCATCAGTTTCTCTGGTAAGGCTTTTCTAAATTCTTATTTAGTTCAGTGGGAGGATCTGAAAGTTATCAGAAGACTATTCTAGAGTATTTGTCAGATTCTTTTCCATGAATTTCTCTGAAGATGAAACAAATTTGCAGGAAACGCTTGTAAAAGCATCTGAATAAAACAATAACTCTCTATAAATAAAAAAAGACAAATAGCCATAATTAAATATCTGGTGAGAGTTCATTATAATGCAATTGGAGAGAAAATTTGACAAGATAATTTATTTCTGTGACACACAACATTTTAAGATAATGATAACTGGAATTATGATTGATAACACTATACTAAGACATATCAGAATTCTAGGAATTTTATACAATTTTTAGAGTACTCATATTATTAATATTCACTTATACCATATAACTTAAGAAGGGTTATCATCACCTATTTGACAATGCTTCCCGCATAATTTAACATACTAAATAAGTCTAACTTGTGTAACATTTCTCTTTTATAAGAGGAGAGAATAAATCTTTTCAGATGCCCCGGGGATCCTCTTAAAATTCTCAAAGTTTGAGGTCAAAAGGGCTATTTTGAATTTGATTGGGGGAAAGTATGTCAAAAACATCAAAAAGGTTTTAAAACACTTGGTAAAATAGGATCATAGGTCACTGTGAAACAATACTCAGTTATCTATTTAACCAAAGTGACAATTACAGACGTCATAGGCAAATGTAGAGGGTTACATAGTTCTCAGGATGCCTGGGTAACTCAGCTAGTTGGGCATCTGCTTTCAGCTCAGGTTGGATCCTGGGGTCCTGAGATCAAGCCCCATGTCAGGCTCCCTGCTAAGCAGAGAGTCTGCTTCTTCCTCCCCCTGCTCATGTAAATGCACACTCTCTCTCCCTCTCAAATAAATAAATAAAATCTTAAAAAAAAAAAAAAAAAGGTTGCACAGTTCTAAGCGAGACTCAGCTCTTTTAATATCAAGAGGACTAGGTTTACTTCAGTAATCAAAGACCTGATAAACACAGGAAATTGTTTTGAAAAACATAGAACCCTTATTTTCTAAGCAGATTACTTTAAAAGGTAAAGAAAAACATTTTATAATCTCTTATAAGGAACATAAACTTTTATGAGGAGCAGACCAATAGTCCAAGCGGACTTATTTGTCCATTCTGCAGATGAAAGAAAGTTAAGTTGCAGTTTGACATCGATATTCAAGCTTATTTTTTTAAACCCGTGTAACAAATTAATTCAATTTCATCCAACTTGATCACATATAAAATTATTTCCCCAAGACTCCTTTTTCATAAACCTTGTACAACTTTCTATGTTTATTTTAATTTGTCCCTTGTTATCTTTCCCGTTAGAAATAATCAGCTTTACCTCAGGACAAAATTACTTCTTTTTCCCTCAACAAAAATGCATCTTTATTCCTCATACATTTGCTTTCTAAAAACATATATCCTACTTTTCTTACAGAGTTATTTCCCTTATTTCTAGTAGCTTTAATTAAATATATTAATTAGAATTCTTAACCCTTAGAAACCTTAATTTCTAGTGAAAATTAACAAGTAAGCAATTATGAGTTGTCTATTACATCAGTATTCTTATATTGCCAAAATTATGAATACATTTCATAATTTCTAGAAGAATTCATTTCCTTATAGCACAATTCATTTAACATAGCACAAGACGTATTCATTAATACATGCACATCTCTTTAGTTTCTTTGTAAAGGAGGTAGAATTAGACTTGTTTAGCAATTCATATTTCGGTATTTATCTTACTTGGAAATGATCTAGACACTCAATAAGTTCCCATAATTTAATTTAACTTAGTAAAATCCTAAGACTGGAAGTTCTGGAAGTTACCAAGTCGATTCAGAAAACCATTTGAGTAGACATATAGTAATGCAATCATTGCTAAAAAGTTCACTTTTTAAAACTCTTCTCTCACTTGCATTTATTTAACTCATGTGTTCTTAACAATCATGCTTAGATTACTCATGGGAACTTCTTGAGACATTAAAGCTGTTAGCCAAAATCTTAAGTTTGTTTTTTTCTTGCTGACAAATTTTGTAACAGAGATAACATGAGCTTATTTGACTTAGTAAAGCTAGGTAGAATAAAAGCATTATATTTAATGCTGAGAACTCTAAAGACATGTCTGTAATAATTAAACCAACAAACTTAAACTTGCTTTAATATCCAATATTTTCCCAGGGCATATGATTTTGAAAAGCAATAGGGTTAGTTTCTTTTTTTTTTTTTTTTTTTTTTAGAGTTAGAGATAATTTATAAGCCCTTAATTTTAAGCAATGAAATGGAGCTATTTCATGAATTAATTTTGGCAATACCATCCAGAGGCAGAAAAACACCATACTTGTAATGTATGTATTATAGACATACATATAAACATAAATAGAGATCCTATTGCTTTAATTTTAAAATTTTAGTCATGAATCAGGTATAACAATATAAAACTCACTAGTTTATCAATAACAGTTGGAATAAGTATATCCATTCAGATAGCTAAAGCTTTACTATTTGTGGAGAAGATTTAAGATTTGTATTTGTCACTGGAAGCAATCTTAATGAAGCTGTGGTCTACAGTTTGGGCAAGGGAGCCTCCAGCATTTGTATTTTTTAAAAGTCCTCTTTCTCCCCCCAACAACCCTCCCTCCACTCACTCCTCCCAGCCTTCCCCCCGCTTAGCCTCTGGGTGTTAATGGACTGTATTTACATGTTAAAGGCATGATGAGATTTATAACTTCAAGGAACAGAGAAACAATATAAGTCTTTTCCTCAGAGTTTTGGGATATATTTGTCTATTACCAGAAACCCGAAGTAATTACTATTTAAATTTCCCTTCTTTTTCTTAGGTAGAGAACAATTTTGTTTTCAATATCTTGGTTTCTTTAGAATATCTGCAAATGTCTGAAGGCAGATAGAAAAGGGTCTGAGTGGATTTTGAGTTGCTTTCGGAGTCATGCTTTGTTTTTCTGAAGAGTTCATTTATAAATTAAGAATTGTTGATTTTATTTTATTTTCTAAATCTGAATTTCCATAAGATATCTTCAAAGAATTGGATAGGCTTTGCCATTATAGTGCTTAGAAGTTGATTTACCCACCCTACCACTTTATTTTGAATTTGCCTTTTTCAGTCAGTTGGAAAATTTCCAACTAAGATGGAAATCAAAAGATTTCTATGTTCTCTTGTCCAGAGAGTATGAATTCTTCACGAGGGCATTTTGGATATATCCACAAAAGACATTGCATAGGAAGACCTGAAGCTGGCAAAGTCTGGTTATAAAGCCCAGCAAACTGAATCTTATTGCTCATCCTGGGTATTTCTGAATTTATTTCCTGGCTTTTAGCATTTACATGAGTAACCTGTAGACCTTGGGCCTAGAGACTAGGCTGGAGTGCTCTCTGAAAATCTTGTAGAGAAAGGGAAGTTAAAACAAGCAGCTGAGTATTTAAAGGATTTTTCTGAAGAAGGTGGAGGAGTTTGAGGAGTTAAGAGAATTTGAGGAGATAGGGCCAGATTTTAAGAAGGGGAATTTATGTTGGATGTGGAGTTTAATTTTAATTTTAATTTGTGTTCTTTTATCTTGTTAATGGAGTCCCTAAGGTTAGCCGTCATATTTTTCATATCCACTTTTTAATTTGGTCTTTCCATAGGTACTGATAAGACAATTGTCTAGGCTTTCTAAAATATAGAAGTTTTTCACTTCAAAGGATCCATTGTTTGATCATTGATGAATATAAGATTCTTCTTATACTAATCCAAATAGTGACCAATAAGATTTTTTTATGGCTTCACCGAAGAAGCAAGAGGCATCCTGTAAGAGAGTAGAAGAGATGCAGCCCTCACAGGTACAGATGGCCTAAGAAAGCTAAGGCCTTCATTGCATAGGCAGTAGGGATGGTGCTGTGAAAATGCTGTTTCTGGTCTCTTGTTGGAACATGCAACGCCTGTCCAGTCACAGACACGCTAATCTGTGACACTGGGCAGTTCTTATAGGAATGAGATTTTTTAGCACTAGCAGACAACAAAGGTTGAGATGACAAAGGCCCCTTATGGACTGGGACCTGTTATGACAATTCCCCTGAGAGCTGGCATGGCTAGACAAAGGGAATGCTGCTTGTACCTTTGTGTCTTGGAATCCCAGCCCACTCAACTGACCACCAAAGTGTACCCTACTAAGTGCATCTGATGGGTATCTTAAGATAGGGATATCTTATGGATAATGGAGACCAGAAAGAATATTCTTGTTGGTCATAAAGGCACACTCTCAGGACACAGAACAAGACAAAAGGAAAAGTTTCATGCAGTTTTTACACAGGGGACCCACAGCAAAGTTTTTCATAAGTAGACATCAGTCTGGTGAGAACTGTGAACTCATCAGTCTGTGAGGCCAGCTTGAACAGCAGGCTTACAGGGTCTACGCCTGTGTTTTGCCCTTTGATTTTTCCTCCTTATGATGAATGATATAATAGACATAAACAAAAAGAAATCGTAGCCATCTCTGGGAGGAAAAGGATCAATACAAACTGACAGCACTCATACAGAATCTTTACCAGAGTCATTATAACCAAGGAATTAGTTCCACAAATATTTTCTCCTGATAATCTAAATTTAGAAGAAGGGCAAAAGGGTTTTCACCAATTTTGCTTCCATTAAACCCAGCAGACAGAGACCTGGGGGGCAGATGTGGTAAGAATTCTTCCTGCTGGTGCTAGTCAGAGGCCCTAGGATCTTTCAGTTGTAGCCCTGGAGCACGTCATGTCCAGCAAGTGATGTATCCTGCCCGCTGTGCCGGAACTGTTGGGGAGTGGACAGTTTGCCCCAACCCCTCTGGGTTCTTTTGGCTGGTCTAATACTTAAATTAACATAGCCCAGATTAATGGGAGAAAAACAGATTGAATTTTGTATATACTGAGCCCCATAAGAATATGAGACCCAAAAATGTGACCAATGAAGGCAACTTTTATACCTTTTAGACAAAGAAATAATACATTTGTGAAGAACTGACAAGACAAGGAAACTTTAGATTTGAGCGCTAATTAGTGAGGAAACTAAGCAGAGTTTGTTTACAAAAAGCCTACTTGGCTTTGAATTCCTGATCTCTAGCAATAAGGACGTCTCTACATCCTGGTGCAGGGAGGGTGTCTTTCAGCTCGGAGACTTATTCCCTGCTTTCAGAGAGGCAGAAAAGAGAGTCAGGGCACTCTTCTTGTACTGGCTGCTTCTCAAGTAACTTTAATTCAAACTAATATGCCAAAACAGCATCTTCTAGGGCAGCCTGCCCTAAACCCCATCAACCCCACAAGTGGTAATTAGTATTATTTTATTATTTCTCAGAATTTATTTTCTCCCTGTAATAGAGTCACATAGCAACAAGGCTCTACAGGGCACCCGTGGTTGTTTGTGCCTGTTAGTGATCTCATTGGCTTTAAGCCTTTGCTCAAAAAAAGCAGCTTCGTGTCTCAGCTGCTTGCCAGTTGGGTCTGTCACCAACAGCTGTTTTCCAGCCAATCTCAATCATGGCTTACTTCCAGAGAGCAGAAGAGCATGCCTGAGTGAATCCTTAAAGTCCTTTTTGCCTCTCCTTGGGATTACTTCACTTGTGTTTACAAGATAGCAACTGCTAGAGAGGAGGGTCTGCCCGTCCTGCTCACATGGTAGCCTCCTCTCTGAGTTGGGAAGCCAAGTGCTTCTTTATGCACAAAGGCCTAACATGGTGACCCCCAGAGTCCACATCCTCCCATTTTGAAAGACACGTAATACTTCGCTAAAATAAAATTTTGATACATTTTACAATTTGTGACTTACAAAGTTCAAATATCTTTGTTCTGAACAAAGCGTAAAAAAGGCCAAAGTAAATCTTTATGTTGCATTTTTTTTTCAGTTTGCCAAGCATTCATTCCTACGAAATAGCTCTGAAAGTGTAACTTTATATGATTGAGGCAAAAAGAGCACAAGACATTCAATTTCCTATTGCAGCCTCCTACAGATCACTTGTTACTTCCGGCTTCTGAACTCCAGGTAAACCAAAACAAAAAGTATCTTTATGGACTTCCTTTTTCAACATCCTTCCATGACTTGCTTTCTTTTTGACTCTCCTTTTGGATGTATAACTTTTCTCATTTATGTGACTCCCTTATTTTCAAAATACATATTTGAATCTATTTTCAAATGTATATTTCACCTAATTTACTATTTCTCTTCCTATTTTCAAAATGCAAATACCCAAATCACATTTCCAAGGTGTATTATTGTTATCATCCCTTTGAAGTTCTTTTTTTCACTTGTAAATTCAAGTGCACTACCTCCCCATCTGGATCCCAAAACTATTTCTGGCAATGTTGGAGGGGGATCTTGAAATCTTGAATTGTTCTCACATATAAAAGGGAACCCATAAAATTGGTAGATAAAGAACTGATAACTGAATTGTCTCCAGTTTATGACCCGTGGTCCATTTATCTCATTTCTTCCTCTACAGAGATGTTACACAACCAGTGTAAGCATTTTTCAAATTCATCTGAGTCTGTGGTCTCATTTTCACTTCCTCTAGTTAAGCCCTACTTATCTTTCAAATTTTGGTCCCAGCATCACTTTCTCAGGGAAACCTTTGACCACATTCTACCACTACCGCAGATTAGTTCAGATACTCTAGTATCTGCATTCTGTACTTTTTCATCATAGTGCTTATTACAATTTTTAAATATAATTCTCAGCATTTATTTGCTTAATATCTATCTCCCTTCACTAGACTCTTAAACTCCTTGAGAAGATTGATGTTTTTTTACCCTTGTAGACTGAGCCTATAATAACACTTAGTTCATGGTAGGAATTCAATAAATATTAAGCGAATAAAGGAATAAATAAATGAATAAAAAAGGGGTGAAAAAAATGCGTGAATGGCTTAAGTCTCCACTACCATGACCAGTACACAGTGACAATCAATAAAATAAGTTAATATTATTATTGTTAGTCTCCATGCCAGATCACATAAATTTGCTAAGTATTTCAGTTAGTCAAAGACCTGACTATGGCTTCAGAAACTGAAAGTTATGTGTTCCTTCAAATATGTTGTTTCCTTCCGTCGAATTGTTCCCTATGGTTGTGCAATGGATGGATGTATAGACATAGAAAGATATACATATGTGTATGTGTACATGTGAATGCATAATAATAAAGAATAAATCAGTGAATTTTTAGATGTAAAAATATGTAAAATATTTTTTCTGTTTAATAGTCATGTATATTAAAATGTATATTCACCTTGATTTTATTTAATTTTACTAAAGCAGTTAAAATTTTTAAAAAAGATTTTATTTATTTATTTGATAGAAAGAGAGAGAACACACAAGCAGGGGGATGGGGCAGAGTCTGAGGGAGAAGCAGACTCCCTGCTGAGCAGGGAGCATGACATGGGGCTCAATCCCAGGGCCCCAAGATCATGAACTGAGCCTAAGTCAGATGCTTAACTGACTGAGCCACTCAGGCTCCCCTTAAACAGTTAAGTTTTTAGTATAAGTTTTTTTAGTCCTATGAGGATTCTATGATCAAGATATATATGGCCAAGAGTAAACACAATTAATTATTCATACATTTTTTTCTGAAAATTCAATTCTCTTCACTTTAATTTGAATGCTTTAATAAAATTTGTAAGTTTAAGACCTTCATTTTTCTTTATAAAGAAGTATGATAATCTCAATAATATGGAGACTTTTGGATAATTAATTTTTCTGTTATAATAATGTTAATCTTAATTTCAATTCTCATTAACTGATAGCAAAGACTCAGAATTATTTTGTTTTAGATTCACATGGAAAGTTTGAGACCTGTGAATAATTACCATTCCATTCATCTCATATTTAATTTCTTTTTTTTTTTAAGATTTTATTTTTTACTTGAGAGAGAGAGCATAAGGGGAGAGGGGAAGAGGGAGAAAGAGACTCCCCCCTATGTGGGACTCAACCCCAGGACCCTGGGATCATGACCTGAGCCTAAGGCAAACCCTTAACCGACTGAGCCACCCAGGCACCTCTCTCATTTAATTTCTTAAAATGAATTCTCTTAAACTCATAGAGAAAGAGATATTTTGAAAGTTTTTCCCCCTGGATTAATTTTCTAAGTAGGGCATTTACACACAACAACACTTCTGTCAATTTTTCTCTAGGAAACAGAATACCATAACTCATTGTCTTTTAATTGCCTTGTCAAACTTTCTGGTCGTCTTATTAAGCTTCTCTGTGTTGCACAAGTGAAGACCCGAATGGGCCAAGAATTTACTTCATCACCTTATCCATTCAGCGCCTAGACGCCAGCTGCCCGTTTCTGGTCTCTTTCTCTCCAGCTGTCATGCTTCCACGGTATCCAACGGCTTGTGGTGCAGTTCCTGGAAGGAGCCCCACTTCCTCACGTCTGTGAGTCGTTGTGTGGACTCCTTCATCCTGGAATCCCACTGTCCTTATTCTAAGCCTGACTAACCCTTACTGGCCCTTCGAGATTTGCCGGGGTATCATTTTCTTTAGGAGGTCTCCCACGGCCCCTGTTCTAGTCTTTTTGTACCTAAGGAAAGAAACCAACTAAAGGCAAAAAAAACCTACAAAAACCAAAAAAACAAAACAAAACAAAAAACAAAACAAAACCATCTAAAGGCAAAAAAAAAAAGGAGGCACATTCCTTTAAGAACTCAACAACAGGTAAAATCCAAAGACAGTAGGTAAAGTCGAGCTGAGCCCTCCGGTCCTGGGCTGGGGTGCTGAAAACCAGGAGATCACGTCCTGTTCCCTCCCGGCTCTGCTTCTCTCCAAGTGCCTGCTCTATGCTTTCCTTTCTCCGTGTACCAGGTTCCCTTGCTGACTCACCTTGCACACAGGTCAGCTGCCCTTTCTACATCGTGACTTTTCCGCTATGTCTGATGCAAAATTGTCAACCCACAGAAAACCTCACAGCTCAAGTCAGTCACGGCAGAATCAGTGGATGGGCTGGATTTCTGTGAGGCATGTTTCTGATCAAATCAGTCATGACTAAAGGGGCAGCGCTATGTCCCTTCTGGTGGCTCTCCCTGGAATCGGTTTTCTAAAGTGGACTAGAGGGGGCATAAGCAATGATGTCATCAGGACTCCGGCCCTTCAATTTGAGATTGGTACCTTTCCATGGGCCCCTCACACTTGCTGCTGTCTGTTCGTAGCTTTCAAACTGCAACATTGCAATGAACTGTCAAGATTTCTAGGCTAGGAGCTTCTTGTGAGGATAGACAACCCTTGGTTTTTGTTTGTTTCTTTTTATGTTTCTAGTACAGCCCTTGGTAAACAGTCATCAGTAAATGTGTTCCCAATAATGGTAACTAGCTAAGTATATGAATATGGTAATTTCTTGCCTCTCAGTTCTAGAGTCCTGGAGTCCAAAGACTGTGTTTTATTTTCACAACAGAATAAACATTCAGTTTTCTGCTGACGAGGGACAAGAGACAGACCAACTGCATGGAGTCAGGGTGAGACTCTGGCCCTCTCAATGCTTCTTAAACAGATGTTTAACCAGTTTTCCTGTTTTTTCCTGTTTTTAAGTCCAATCTTTATATCCTCTAACAGCGTATTACCTGGTGTAGGGCATTTTACATATAAATCTAGTTGCATCTTGGCTTTCTTTACTTTTGGTTTAGGGTTACACTTTCTTTGGTCTCCTAAAGCAGTTACCAAGGGTCTACCTGTTTTTCTACCTAATGTTGTATTATTCTGGTCGTCTTGTCTCCAATTCTCTTTGTCCTTGTGGATGTATGCCTATAAAAAGTCATTCTGTTGTTTGAGTGCGGTTTGGGAGAAAGTGAAAGAAAATATATATGCTCGATCCATCACCTTTGCCCAGAAGTCCCTGTTCACATTACTGCATTTTTTAATTTTTGAAAATCGGCCTTATTGAGGCATATTTTGTATACGGTAAAATTCTTTGATTTTAGATGTGCTCTTTAATGGGTTTTGACGTATGTATAGATGGAGTCATGTAATCACCACAATCATGATATAAAGCATTTCTTTCACTCCAGAAAGTCCTCTTGTGCCCACTTATAGTCAACACTGACATGCTTTCTGTCACTACAGGTTCGCCTTTCTAGAATTTCACATACAACTGTTCATAATATTTCCTTGTTCTTTTACTGTTTGGAGGATTCCTAGTGTTTGTGTCACCTGTGTCATTCACAATATTGGGAATTTGTGACTTCTCTCTTTTTTTCCTGATAAGTCGAAGTAGGGGTTTATCAATTTTTGTAAGCTTTTCAAAGAAACATTTTTGGTGTCATTGATTTTCTTCACTTTTTTCTGTTTTCATTTTCATTAATTTCTTTTTATTTATTTATTTTAAAAAAATTCTTTAAATTTTTTCAATTTCATTAATTTATATTTTCCTCCTTACTATTTTCTTCCCTCAGCTTATCTAAATTTAATTTGTTCACCTCATTCTAAATCATTCATTTGAGACTTCTTCTTCTTCTTCTTCTTCTTCTTCTTCTTCTTCCTCTTCCTCTTCCTCTTCCTCCCCCTCCTCCTCCTCCTCCTCCTCCTCCTCCTCCTCCTCCTCCTCCTCCTCTTCTTCTTCTTCTAGAGAGGGAGAGGTGGGGAGGGGCAGAGGGAGAGGAAGAGAGAGAATTAAGCTAGGCTCCATGCTCAGCGTGGAGCCCAATGTGGGGCTTAATCTCACAACCCTGAGATCACGACCTGAGCCAAAATCAAGAGTCGGATGCTTAACTGACTAAGCCATCCAAGCCCCTGGGACTTCTTTTCTAATATAAATTTAAATGTTATAACATTTCCTGTACCTATTGATTTATCTGCTTATTACAAATTTTGATTCATTGTGTTTTCATTAAGTTAAACATATTTTCTATTTTCTCTTGTGATTTCTTCTTGATGCAAGAGTTATTGGGAATACTATGCTATTTAAGTGCCAAATATTTGGGAATGTTTTTATTTTTAAGTTAACTCTGTCATGTTCAGAGAACATACTTTGTAGATTTCTATCCTCTTAAATGTACTGAGGCTCCTCTTATAATCTATATTGGTTAACGTGCCATAAGCACATGAAAATGTGTATTTGGCTGTTGGGTGGAGTTTTCTATATATGCCGGCTATGTCAGTTTGGTTGATTTTGCTATTTAATTCTTCTGTATCTTTACTGATGTTCTATTTGTTCTATCACTTACTGAGAGGAGTGTTGAATCTTCAAGTATTGCTGTAGGTTTCTTTTTTTCAAATTTATACAGTTTTGCTTAATATACTCTGATTAAGTGCATGCACATTTAGGGTTATATTTTCTTGATAAGAAAAATGTCCCTTTATCATAAGAAAATGTCCTTTATTCTTGGTAATTTTTTTAAAACTACTTTGTTTAATAATATTATAAAATGCTAGCATTCTTTTGATCAGCGTTGCATGGTATATCTTTTTTCCATCTTTTTCTTTCATCCTACCTATCTTTACTGTTCAAGTGGGTATGTTTTGATAAAGTTGGGTCTTGCATTTTTATTCAATATGGAAACTCTCCCTTTACTTAAGGTAGATTTTAACCCATTTGTTTTTAAGGTTATTGTCAATGTAAGCAGATTTAAATCTACCATGTTATTTATTTTCTATTTTCTCATCTTTTGTTTATTTTTTTCCCTTTTTCCTCTTTTTTGGGTTAATTTGAATCATTAATTATGATTCCATTTTATCTCCAATATTGGCATACTAGCTCTTTGTTTTATTTTATAAGTAGTTGACCTAAAGTTTACTCTATACAGCTACTGTCATAACTTATCCTCCATTAATTTCATATCACTTCACCTAGAGGGTGTGAAATTTACTGGTTCCATTTCAGCCTCCCATCTTACATGCTATTGTTGTCATGTCTTTTACTTCTATACCTGCTGCCAATCCCATGATAAGTTGTCATTACGTTTGCTCAAATGAACTCTATTTTGAAAAGATTAAATGAGAGGAGCCCCTGGGTGGCTTAGTGGGTTAAGCGGCCGGCTCTTGATTTCAGCTCGGGTCATAATCTCAGAGTTGTAAGATCTAGCTGGAGTTGGGCTCCTGCTTACAGGGGAGTCTACTGGACGATTCTCACTCCCTCTTACCCTCCCTGCAACCTTAGATATTTGCACACTCGTGGGTGCTCTCTCTCTCTTTCAAATAAATAAATCTTTTAAAAAAATATTAAATGAGAAAAAATTCTTTATATTTATCCAAATATTTACAATTTCCCATGTTCCTTATGCCTTTGTATAGCTCTAAATTTTGGTCTGTTGTCATTTTCCTTCTGCTGAAGAGCTACCTTTGATATTTTTTGTAGTGCAGTTCTGCTGGGGATATATTCTCTCAGCTTAGTTTGTCTGAGTATGTTTTATTTTGCCTTTATTTTTCAAAGGTCTTTTTCACTGGGCAAAGAACTCTAGTTTGACAAGTTTTTTTTTTTTTTTTTTTTTCCTCTCTGTTCTTTGAAGATGTCTCTCCATATCTTCTGGCCGGAATAGATTCTAACAAGCAATCTGCTGTAATTCCTATCTTTCCTCTAACCCTCTCAGAATATAATGCATCTTTTTTCTTTGGCTGCTTTAAAAACTTTTCTTTAATGCTAGTTTTCAGCAATTTGATCACGATGTGCCTTGATACAGTTTGTGTGTGTGTGTGTCGATTCTGCTTGGCAATAGTTTACATTCCAAAATCTGTGAGTTGATAGATTCCTTTACAATTAGGAAATTTTGGGATCCCTGGGTGGCTCAGTTGGTTAAGCGTCTGCCTCTGGCTCAGATCATGATCCCAGGGTCCTGGGATCGAGTTCTGCATTGGGCTCCTTGCTCAGCAGGGAGCCTGCTTCACCTTCTGCCCCTCCCCCTGCTTGTGCGCGCTCTCTCTCTCTCTCATTCTGACAAATAAATAAATAATCTTAAAAAATAAAATTGGAAAATTTTGATCTATTTATTATTTTTAAAAAAGATTTTGTTTATTTATTTGGCAGAGAGAGAGAGAGCACCAGCAGGAGAAGCCACAGAGGGAGAGGGAGAAGCAGGCTCCCCATTAAGCAGGGAGCCTGATATGGGGCTTGATCCCAGGACCCTGGGATCATAACCTGAACAGAAGGCAGATACTTAACTGACTGAGCCACCCAGGTTTTTGTTCCATTATTTCTTCAAATAGTTTTTTCCTAACTCCACCCCCCATCTTTTTCTGAAATTCAAATTATGTTTGTGCTGATCCATGTCCTTCAGCCTTTGCCTTTTGTGAGCTGAAGTCTTGGACGGTAGGTAGGCCATATAGAAAGCCTGAAGTACAGATACATTTATTCTACTTCCTGATGGAGTCTCCAGGAGGAACTGTTGACAGACTGCTCCCCTCACTAATATAGTCAGGCAGAATCTGACGGGTACTCTGATGCTTTCATTGGCTTTCTTATACAAAGGGAACAATTCACAAGTTCCTGCGCACATCGTGGGAATGTGGAAATTACTGAGCTGAGAGCCAGTGGAGTTACACTATAAACCTTACAGCTAAGGATAAAGTGTTGCTAACTCAGTCAAATATAAAGCACTCAGACCATGGTTGGATGGAGGATGTGGCTGTACTGGGAAGTATTTGTAGCCCTACCATGGGTTGAGGCAGAGTTTAATCAAATATAAAGAAGTTCTGAGCTTTGTTGGAGCCAAGAAAGCAAGTCAGACGTTTACTAACAGCATTTCAGAAGACATCGCTGAATGTGCCCTGAGACCAGATTGGAACTCACATTGCCCACATAGATCAGCAAAAGTCCAAAGAAAAACCCCAAAAGAGCAAGCCAGTGCAAGCCTCTCCCATACTGCTTACTGACAGCTCCGTCCAACCCCTGCCGACAAACGTCCTGGGGAGTAGAGATATGGCAGCAAACAGAAAGAATGAGCACTATTACCCCAAACACTGAGTTACCCCGAAGATACTAAAAAGGATTGAGATAATATGATCTAGCTTGCCCCATGATCACCTCAATCCCTGGTTACCCAATGAGATGAAGGCTTAGAAGGCAACAAGATCATTTATTTAATATAATTGTGCATCTGAATCCTCATGTATATATTTGTGTCTTTTCTACAGATATTTCCTAAAATAAAGAGACTTCCAAAGAGCAGGCATAATGTCCACAATCTTTAAGTAGCAATTTGTTATCTTGGATGAAACTGCCCATGGAGATCCTCACAATGCCTAGAAAGTTCAATAGTAAAGAAGGTGCTAAAGAGGTCTTAGTGGACATTTGTTGTTTTCGCTTTCTAGCATCCAATTTCCTTTCTTCTGGAATAATACACTGATTATATATTGGGGAACCAGTCCCCTTCACACCTTAACTCAGCTCAACACACAGTTGACTCTTCATTACCCCCGTCACTGAGTTACCCCAAAGAAATACAAAGGGATTGAAATACTGTGATTTAGCCTTTATGGAGTGGACATGGGCACAGACAGGGAATTCCTAGCCTGGTGTTAAAATGAAAACTGAGAGAGAATTTCAGTGCTTTGCAAGCACACTTGGCATACACTTAAGATAGAGTCTTCAAATTGAGAGCCTATGGTTCAATGAATCTTTCAGGTACATTTGTTGGCCTCCATGGTGTCTTTAAAAATATTGACTCAGTTGCCAATTTTTATTTGTGGTCTTTTAAAAAGATTTATTTATTTATTTGAGAGAGAGAAAGAGTGAGGGAAGGGGCAGAGGGAGAGGGAGAGAGAAAACCCCAAGCAGACTCCGCACAGAGCACAGAGCCAGACGTGGGGCTCAATCTCACAACCCTGAGATCATGACCCGAGCCGAAATCAAGAGTCAGATTCGGATGCCCAATTGAGTGAGCCACCCAGGTACCCCACAGCTGCCAGTACTGAAAAATTTAAATAAATATGTTCAAATTTCCAGCATTAACTTAAAAATCTGAAATGGATTTCCAGCTATGTCAGCTAAAAAGATTTGCAAATTTTCTTCACCATATGCAAGTATAAAAATGGACAGAACAATGATTTCAGGGTTCTGTAAATTGACCAATGGAAGATAAGTTGAGAAGCATTTATTCTTGAAAAACTACTAGGGCTTTGGATAAGAATAGAGAGAATTTTTAGCCTTTAGCCACCAGAGGAGTGGACTAGATTTGGTGGGGTTGGTAGGGAGGTGTGAAAATGGCAAGGGTAGAAAACAGCAGGATGGGGGTGCCTGGGTGGCTCAGTCCTGAAGTGGCTGCCTTCGGCTCAGGGTGTGGTCCCAGGTCCTGGGGTCGAGACCCGCATCGGGCTTCCTGCTCTGCTATGAGCCTGCTTCTTCCCCTCCCACTCCCCCTGCTTGTGTTCCCTCTCTCTCTGGCTGTCTCCCTTTCTGTCAAATAAATAAATAAATAAAATATTTAGAAAAAGAAAGAAAGAAAGAAAGAAAGAAAGAAAGAAAGAAAGAAAGAAAGAAAGAGAAAGAAAGAAAGAAGGAAAAAGAAAGAAAACAGTAGGACAAATCTGTAGCTATAAGTCCAGGGGAGTATTAAAAATGTCAGAAAAATAATCAGAATCCAGAGTTGCTATAACACAGTATCTGGGAGTCCAGTGTTCAACCCAAAATTATAATACATGCAAAGAAACAAGAAAAAGTGACTCATGTTCAGGGGGAAAAAAAAATCTGTGTGTGTATGTATGTGTGTGCATGTATGTTCTCTTAATTTCTCTAAAACATGGTTGTTTAAAACAATGATTACAACACTGCTTCATTAGCTTTGTAACACATATAGATTAATATATATAACACTAATAGTGAAAGAAGGATGAGGAATGGGGGCGCCTGGGTGGCTCAGTTGGCTGAGCGTCTGCCTTTGGCTCAGCTCATGATCCCGGGGTCCTGGGATTGAGTTCAGCATCGGGCTCCCTGCTCAGCGGGAAGTTTGTTTCTCCCTCTTCCTCTGCCCCCACCCACACTTCTGCACTTGCTCTCTCTCTCTCTCTCTAATAAATAAATGAAATCTTGAACAAACAAACGAAAGGATGAGGAAATAGAAATGTATTGCAGAAAAAACCACTATATTTTACCAGAATGAAGTCAGTATCAATTTGAAGTAGATGGTAAGTTAAAGTTGCCTATTAGAACTTATAGAGTAATGAGTAAGAAAAGCACTTTTAAGAAAGCTAAAATTCAACAGAGGAATTAGCATGGTACAATAAAAAAATTATCACAAATTTAAAGAAGTGAAGGAGGAACCGAGGGAAAGAAAAGACAGGAGGCACATAGAACGCAAATAGCAAGGCACACATTCAGATTATTGGCACCCCGGGGTTTTGTTGGAAATGAGATATAGGGGACTACGGGAGTGTCAGAGAGTGCAGACAACCAGAAAGCGAAGGCCTGGACAGCAGCTCCCTCCAGATGGGATATGTGTTTTCCATGTTTCCGCAGTTTCAGTTACTCTCAATTGCATTTTATACTTTGGGGTTCACTTCACTCATTTTGCTATCTACCTGATAACAAGCCATCTCTCCTCCATCCCAGAGAGGCAAGCATCCCTGCCTGACCCCACGGGCTCTCCCTTTGTAGATGCATTCTCCCTGGCAGCTCTCAAACCTTTCCAGAAACCAAGTATAAATCATGCATTGTTTATGTGAAGATGAAATTGTTTTTTTTCTCTCTGTTAGGGGCTTGAGTTGAGTCATTTAAATATGGAAAGGAGACATTTAAATTTTTGTGTAAGTTGGGGAAATGTTCACTGTTTTGTTGGCGTTTGGAGATAGCCGTGTAATTCTATGGTATTATTTGTAACACCATTTTATAAATGAGGAAGCCAAGACTCAGAGAGTTCTCGTAATCTGTACAAGGTCACATAGTTTTCCAAGCTTCTCCCAGAGAGCTTATGTTTGTGCTTACAAAAAGGAAAGAGAAAGGATGTCGTACAACATCTTAAAAATAAATTAATGCATGGAAAATAATTTTTTCTATGTCTCACGAAGATTAAAGAGTCATGTGGTTTTTTCGTTCTTAGGCTGGGCTAGATGTCTTTCATGTTTTACTGGGATTTGGAGAAAGCTGGACGAGCTCAGGAACAGCTGGGAAAATAATTACTAAAATAATTTCAGTTTTTAAAATCCAAGAAGAACTGTTCCTCAAGTTGAGAAATCATCCTTCAAACACAGATAAGTTGGTTTTATTTGGTGCTTTGGTCTTATCTGTGTCTCAAGTTTCAGGCACTGAAGGAGAAGTGTTTAAATATTTCTGTAGAATAAAACTTAACGAATCTTATAAACTCTTAGACTCTCATCTTTCCTGCTGTACTGGATCACGGACTTCAATCATTATAGCAGAGTCGCTTAGGACCAAGGATGAAACAGTCATTATTAACCTTGCACTAACCAGGGAAGTTCTGCTGTACTTGGAGTGTGAAGCTGCCCCTTCGACTATTTGGAATAGAAACAAGACCGAGGCACGACTTCACCGCAGGCATGGCGATGTCTGTAGCTAAGCAGTACGAGTGGCATACTCAATTGATCCATTCTTATTCCTCTGATTTTAAAATTTCAATGAGACTTTTATAGTTACCCATAGAAGTCCCTAATGGCACAGGCGAAGCCTGAGCGTAAGACAGAGGCCACATCCTGGTGGCCTGTGAGCCAGGCCCACCCTGCAGATGTGTTACATTTTGTTTGGCCTTTCAAGTGTTTAAAGAAATTGTTTTTCTGAATTTTGTAGACAAAATTTTGCAATCTGGAGAATTCACACAAACATCTAAATTTCCTGTGTCTCTTGAGAAATCTCTCTGGCCACAATGGGCACAGGATCCTGCTGAGTAAATCCTCACCCCTGTTAAGAAGAGCACACAGGTCACCTGCAGGGGCCGTCTCACTCCCTGAGGGCGGTTGACTTTGTGTCCCTGCAGAAGGTGTGCTCACTGTTCCCTGGGTGAAGCCTGGAAAGTGATTCTTTGTCTTGGGATGCCTATGATCAGTATACTGATTCCATGAGTTTTGTCAGGTTCAAAGCCACTCTGGAAGTTTGAGTCTCTTTTAGAAGTTTTGACACTCATTTGACCAGTCTCTGTGGCGCAAATCTTTGTCCTTGAATCTGATTTTTGGAAACAGTTAAAGGAAAATTTGGAGCCAAGTTTGGGTAAAAAATATGTATGACTACGAAATAGTGAAAACCTGTTTCTCTTGGGTGGTTTGTAAGCTGACTCAAAGGTAATTAAAGAAAAAAAAAAGAGCTCAGTCATGTTTTGAGGGATGGCCTTTACTTCTTCCAGATGTCAGTTACCTTTCCACTAAACTTTCAAAATATCTTGTGACTCTATTTTGCATATAGGACTGACTTGGGTTTTAATTTGTTGTTGTTTGTTTATTGTCTTTACCCCCTTCAACCAGACTGAGAGCTACTTGAGAAATACATACTTTTATTCATTTCGATACGGTATACGTAGTTGTGGAGGCCAAAAGATTGAATTGAAAGGCTTATTATTGAATGAATGAATGAGTGCATGAATGAGTCAATAGAAATGGAAAGCTTCCTAAATGGACGATTTTAAAGGGAACAACACACACTTTATATCTGTTAAATATCCATCCTCAGCTTTTTAAAAAGAATATTTGTATACATTCGCGTAGTCAAAATGAATTGACAATTGTCTTTGGACTGTATAACTTTCTTTAGTCCCCAAAGTCAGTCCCTGGTGTTGCAAAGCAGTTGAAAGTCACTGGTTTCCCCTTGACAGACAAGAATCACTTCACTACACACTTGTGGTTTTTCTGATGAGGAAGGAAATGTGAAAGTTGTAGAATCAAAGGTGAATCAAAACGCCTCAAGAATTATAGCTTACTGTTCATGCCCTCGTTCAGAAATAAAGTATCAGAGTATTTCAGACTGTTAAAATGTCCAATACTGCTAACCAAGTATCAGCGTCAACCTCAGATCAGGCAACATTGACACTTGGGAGCCTTCGACACAGAATGGCTAAAGGAACTAATAAATACAGATATGAAGGCACGATCAGCGAGAAAAACCCAGAAACCACATGAAACCGTGACAACGAAGTATCCCTCATAGACGAGTGCTTTGGTTACATCAGGTATTCTGAAGGGTGGCTATTCCTTTCTCAAGGTAGAGCAGTAGTGGGTAGCAGGGCCTTGAGGGAACTCTCGCTTGCTCCTACGCAGGAGAAAAAGGTCACCTTGTCTCACCCTCGACCCCTCCGGCCTATTCGCCTGACCCACTGGAAACACAGGTCGGCCCGGCCTCCACTCTCCCGCCGTAGAGAAGCTGCCCCGGCCTCGGCTGCATCCTTCTCCTCCTCCTCCCGCTCTATTTTGGGGCCCCATGATCTCATGCCCTCTGCAGACCACACTCTGCAATTCCAGTCTAGCCCGCGCCGCGAGGCCACGCAGGGCGATTCCTGCAAGTGTTCGGAAGGTGCCCGGGGCGCGGGGAGGGGAAGGCTTTGGGGGAAGTTAAAGACGCGCCCACGTAAAGGACCCAAAATAACCGACACGCAGAGTGCCCGAAATCAGACAGGAAGCCAAATAATCCGGGGCGTTGAGTTGCTTTCCCCTCACTTCGAGCGCTGGGCGGCGGGCGCGGAGCCAAGGGTCTGGCGGCGAGGGGCGGGCGCGGCGGCGGCCGGGGCGGGGCCGGCGCGGAGCCTATTAAAGGCGCGGCGGGGCGGCGGGGCCAGAGCGCCGGGGGCCGCGATGGAGCGCGACTGCTGCGCGGGGGGTGGGAGCAGCGGCGGCGAGGGCGGCCACGTTCCCCGGGAGGACCCGGCGGGGAACGGCCGCGACCCGAGCCGCGGTCGCGCCGCCGCGGGGCCCGGGGACGGGCCGGCCGCTGAGTCCTTGCTGGCACCCATGGACGTGGGGGAGGAGCCGCCGGAGAAGGCGGCGCGCGCCCGCACGGCCAAAGACCCCAACACCTATAAGGTGCTCTCGCTGGTAGGTCCGCGGCCGGGCCCCGCGCGGGAGGGCGGGGAGGGCGGCGCCCGAGGGCTCCTGCGCTCCGCGCGCGGTCAGCACCGGGGGCCCGGAGAGAGGCAGCGTTGCTGCGGCTCCCCTTCGCCTGCACGCGCTCGCCTCTGGGCTCGCAGACGTGCTCCCCGCTCCGTTCCTGCTCATTACCGCGGGGGAGTAGTTCACGCTCATGTGTGCCACGGATGCTTCCAAGGCCCCGTTTAGGAAATCAAGCTGTTAAAATTGCGATCTTTAGAAATACCGCTTGTCCGCCAGCAGAGTACGAAGTTTTTAGAAGGGAAGAATGACTAGCCCGAAAGTTGTTGGTCTTAGGAAAGACCAACATTTTTTCCCCCTTTTAAACACTTTTTTTTTTGGGGGGGTCTACTCTGGGGGTAATATTGATGACTTTCTTTTCATTAACTGATTTCAGTCGAAAAGATTTAACAGAGTTCTTTAAGTTTGATCGGAAACTTTGGGAAATGCCTTTTCTTTTGGCTCTGCTCAGGAATTTCCTTGCAGCTGTTCAGAAATTCCATCAATATTCATGTTATGAAGATTCTTTGTCCACTTTTTTAACCGTAGGTTAAAAGATTTTTGTTGCTAGCAAACGTAACCATTATTCCTCTATTTTGTTATGACAGTTGCAAGATCCATAGTTAATTTGATGAAATATGGGGGGGGGGAGTTTCATTCCTATGATAGAAAGTGTTGGGCTCAGAGTCAGAGCCTGGATGCTTGGTTTAGTTAGTAATTGCTGAGGCCTTGTATAACTCTCCCAGACCTCAATTTCTTATTTGTTAAAATGAGGACATCACCTCCATTGCCCATTGCATAAAGAGTTATTATGAGGATCCAATGGGAACAATGTGTGTGGGGAAGTAAATTGAAAATTACAAGGAGACATAACTTTTGTTGCATTTATGGAAGTAACATCATTTACATTATGATCGAACAATGCTGTGTGGAGAGTATCTTTTCTGATATTTGAAACCTTTCATAAGCATTTCCATTTTCACTATATCTTCGGTATCTTGGAGATGTGACAATACTTCGAGGAACCAACATTCCTAGACTAAAGAGATGGTGTCATATGCTTAGTAATTAAAACTTAAGCCTAAGGTTCAAAGAATCACAAACCACGTAATGTTTGTATCTCAACATATATTTTTGCATCAGGATGAGAACTTACTTTTGGTCTTTTGAGTCACCTTTTTTGTTTCTGTTAATGGGAGACCTTTGCTTTTATAACATGATCACATAAACTATTTAGTATCTGTATTTTCAGGTGTTTAGTACACTGCTAGGTATTGAATAATTGTACATTGAATCCGTGTGTAACTCTAATGTGAAGTAATTTCTAAATGCCTATAGCCTTGGAAGGTCGCTAAATTGCCAATTGCTATATTCAGTTTTTAAATCTTTCCTCCTCATTTACTTAGAGATCCACAGTAGGTAACAGCAAGGGTCTACCTTTGAAACATGCGTTTCAGTCTTTGACACCTGCAATCAGCTGGTCAAACAGCATTCCATTGTGCTCTGATGATGTAACTCTGGGTACTGGACATGAAAGTGTCTTAGGTCTTCCTTTCACAAGTAGTACAATCATGAATATTTCTTATTCCATTAGGTGGGGTCTTTTGCTATAACACGAACCGGCAAAGAATTCTTATCTCATGTCTTTGATGAAATACTGTGGGACATGATACACCTAAACTCATTGCTATGTTTTTGAAATCTTAATTAGTAACTTAAGTGAATGTGAAACCTTTTATTCATTCTTCTTTTTCTTCCCTACTTCAATACCCTGCTTCCTCCCCCACCCCCCAAATGATGCACTTCTAAAGGGAAGGGTCTCCAGAAGGAATTTGACAATTGACATCAAAGAGTTCTGGGAGAGGTCTTCTAGAAAGGAGCTGCAATTATGGGATTCTTTTTTTCAAGTTAAACATCAACACACTTTTCATAAAGCTGAAGAAATGAATTGACTGATTGCATCCGGGGTTGGGAGTATTAGAGGCCAACCACTGATCTGGTCCTCAGCCACACAGGTTTTACCTAGCAGGAGAATTACAAGAGTTGCCTTCCAGAGAGATAATCAGTGGCAAGTGTTACATTTTTCTGAAGATACTTCAGATAAGCTTAAATGATGTGGTAATGTGAGAGTGGACGAAGAAGGGAAGATCCTGTCCTACCCTTGCTGCTCTTTAGTGTGGTGGTTGAGTCCAAGGAAAGAATTGCAGTCTCTGGTGGTTTTTGGCCCTGGGCCCTGGAAATGCTCATGCCCAGGCACTGAGCCAGACTGCAGAAAACGCAGAGGGCAAGTAGAAGTATTACTGTGTGTGTACTCCATAGATGTGTTAAATACTGGATGCCTTGCCTTAGTTTCGAATTAAATTTTGAACTGAAATTTTGACTTCCACTGAGGTTAGACTGAAGATTTATTTGAAATAATCTTTCTTATTCCCTGGTATCATTTTAAAGGGCAGAGAATTTTCAGCCACAGTGCAGCACATGTTTCCATTGACCAGTGAGTTCTAAAGCGTCATTTTGTGTTTGTGACCTGCTGTGGTGCTTATGAATACATATACCTGTGTACATTTAAAGGGCTTTATATGTGGGTGGTGCTGGTTAAAGACTACTTTCACCTGCAGTGAAAGAATTCTTTGTTAAGTGGCAGAGGTTGCTCTTATCTCTCAGAAGTTTGGGCATGAAAGTTACTAATTCGGTAAGTTTTTCTCCCCTTTTTACGACACATTGTCTTATATCCAAAATACGGTGTGGAGAACATTCAAGATAATTCTCTGCTCTTTTTTTTTTTTTTTTTTTAAAGAATGTTATCTATCTGTCTATCTATTTAGAGAGCCTGAGTGGTGGGAGGGGCAGAGGGAGAGGGGCAGAGAGAATCTCAAGCAGACTCCCCACCGAGCACAGAGCCCGATATGGGGGCTCCATCTAGCAACTCTGAGATGAGGACCTGAGCCGAAATCAAGAGTCAGATGCTTAAGGGACAGCCACTAGGTGCCCCTAATTCTCTGCTGACACTCAGTGTCGGCTTTTGGTTGAATGAATGAATGCGCTGCATTTTTACTCAGACCATGGTGACACTGTGCCTTGGAAAAGGGCAAGATGGGAAGACTGACTACACGACCACAGACCCATATGAGCAGTTGAAAGTCAGGAGTCTAAATGTAGATGCGCTGATGGAGACAGTGCTTGGGTAGAGGTCAGGTGTAAGATCAAAACTGGGAGATCGTTTCATTAGGGCCTCGGGAGACGGAAGAGGCCGTGAGGGAGCTGTACACAGAAGGTCCCAGCCCAGGTCAGAGGGCCGTAGGATAGGCCACCAAGGCCCTCGTGATCGCATGGATTCAGATGCCGGATCTAACACCCGCCATCCTCTCAGGTACCAACGACCCAAGTGTGGCCGTTGGCTGCGCACAGGTTAGGTCGTCCCGCAGGTGCCAACGCGAGTCTGCCTCCCTTTGTATCGAGGCCTCTTCGGTGTTGGTGACTTTGCTCTCATACCCCACATTCAGTCTTCGTGGCTTTTGCAGGGTCCTGTTTTCTTCAGCATTGCTTCCAGTTACTTCCTCTCTGCTTTGAGTCCCATTCTGGTCTCCCTCTCACCATTGATACCTCAGCAGTTCCTGCTCCCTGGATACACAGCCATCCTTTCAGCATTTTCTTTATTCCCTCGCCTTCCGCTTGTTCAGTTCACTCTGAACCTGCCTCCATTATTCCTCACTGTGAAGAGAATCCCTGATGGCCGTGTTGAGAGGCCTTATGCGTTCTGTAATAAAGCACTGAGGACCATTGATCCGTTTGGATAGTTGCAGAAATTTTTATCTATCGCATTCTCATCTTCCTCCAGCTTACTTTTTTTCGGATACCAACAGTGAAGGTAAACGAAAATAATTTTATATTCAGAATGAGTTTGATAATCTCATTGCAAAATAGCCCTGTGACTTCTAACTACTAGCAAATGTGTTTCATCTGTATTATGGGCATTTTGGACAAGTTAAAGAACTTAATTGTGATTCATAATTTTTTTTTTTTTGGTAGAAGGAGAGGCATTTCATATTTCAAATGATTTACGAACATAAAAGCTTTTGGAATACAACCTGTAGTTAGAGATCTGCCTTTGGTTAAAATAAACATGCCTTTATCAACTAGGAAATATCTCCAAATAACAGAAGGCAAACAAGAAACCTTTTAGCAAATGAGTTGAAGGCAGAACATAGATTACTCTTTTAAGCCTGAGTCCTATGTAGCAAGAATTGATTTTCAGAAAGCTGACTCAAATAAAAGCCCTTTGGCATCAAATACAATCTAAGTTACGTATTTACCACGGAAATAAAGTATAATAATATATTTAAAAGGGCTTTTCAAAAGAGTGACCAGAATGTTCAGCTACATATTAACTAGAAAACGCTATTTCCTGAGTATTTTAGTTATTCGAGGTTTATTATATGAATTAACACCTATAATAATCTTTATTTTATCCTCCTTCATTTTTAGTTTTTCTTAAGATTATTTATTTTAGGTGGGGGGAGAATCTCAAGCAGATTCCCCACTGAGCAGGGAGCCTGACACAGGGCTTGATCTCTGGACCCTGAGATCATGACCTGAGCTGAAACCAAGAGTCGGATGCGTAACTGACAGAGCCACCTAGGTGTCCCTCACTTTTAGTTTTTATTTTTTTAAATTTTTATTATTTTATTTTATTTTCTTTTTTTAGAGAGAGAGAGAAAGGGAGGGGCAGAGGGAGAGGGAGGGAGAGAATCTCAAGCAGACTCCACACTCAGCGTGGAGCCCAACATGGGGCTGATCTCACAACCCTGAGATCGTGACCTGAGCCGAAATCAAGGGTGGGGCACTTAACTCTCTGAAACACCCAGGCGCCCCTACTTATAGTTTTTAGAATAAGGTTTGGTAGAAATGTAGGTGATAAAAGTTTAGATGATGATTATTATTCACAAAGCACTTTGCAGTTTTAGAAAGCATTTTTCCATATATTCTTGATCGATCCTCAACATGTCAGCAACCCTGGAACAGGAAAGTAGTATGGTGACAGTCAGTCCTAGTTTACAGATTAGGAAGCAGGCTCACAGGGGTGCAATCAGGTTTCTCAAACTGCAGCGTGCTTAGGAAAACAGCCGGAAACTCTTAAGGACAACAGATTGCTGGGCTCCCTTCCCAGAGGCTGTGGTGTAGAAGGCTTGAAATTGTTATGGGCTAAATGTTTGTGTCCTTCCCAAATTCACACGGTGAAGTCGTAACTCTCCAATGAGATGATACTTGGGACGGGGGCCTATGGGAGGTGATTAGACGGCAATGAGGTCAGGAGGGTGGGGCTGTCATGATGGGATTAGTAGCCTTACAGGAAAGGGAAGGAGAGGAGGTGGAGCGGTCTCTTTCCCTCCCCTCTGCCCCTCTCCACCACACCTGAGAAAAGGTCCTGTGAAGACATCTTGAAAGACAGAAGCCAGGAAGAAGAGTCTTCACCTTTGACTTGCCAGCTTTTAGGACTGTGAGAATTTCTGTGGTTTAAGCCACTAAAGTCTGTGACATTTTGTCATAGCGTTTGAGCAGACTAAGATAGGAATGGACCCAAAGAATCTGCATAATATATTAAGTACCTCAAGGTATTCAGGTGTAAGTGGTTCATTTACTCTGCTTCTAGAAACAGTGGGTTAAATTTACAGGTGAAATTTGGGAGTAGAAAACTTTGATAACCAAAAGACTTTTAACGACAGATTGGCATCCCATTCGTTTGCCTTTTTATCAGTGTGGTGTCAGTGATCACGTGTCCTCTGAGCTTCCAGTGTACGGATTTGGGGGGAAACGGTTTCCATTTGTGGATGGATCCTTTTCTCACCGTATCTTAGGATTTTACACAGATTTAGGTGGCAAACATTCTATCACAGGTGTGGTTTGAGGTCCTTCAAGAGCATGGTTTTCAGGACCTATTTCAGAGAAAGGAGCTTGTTCCTAAAGTTGATTTCTCTCCCTTGAAAAGCTTTGTGACGTTCGCAAGCATCTGGGACCTTTGGTCCGTCATGGAGAGAGAGACGTGGCAAGGAACTCAAGTAGTTTTTATGGAGCTGTTGTGCAGCGATATAAATATAATTGTCATTATGACATTTTTCCACATAGAGTCTCCTGTTGCTCCAGACCTTTATTTTGAATAAATATGTTATAATCAAAAGACAACACAGGTAGAACAAAGTTTCAAAAGCCAAACTGTTTCAGGCAGTAGCTTTCAAAGTGTGGTGTGTGGGTCCCTAGGGTGTCCCTAAGTTAAGGCTTTCCAGGGGACCATGGATTCCAAACGATTTTAACAACAATAGCATGATGTCATTTGCCCTCTTCACTGTGTTGACATTTACGCTGATGGTGTTAAAGCAATGGCAGGTGCGGCTGCTGTCGCCTTAGCAGGAATCCAGGCACTGGGTGGCCCCAGTTGGAGGAGTAGTCATGCTCTTGCGATTACACGAAAAAGAAGTCTGTTTCGCTTAAAAGAATGTACTAGATGAAGCAGTGAAAATGTCTTCGATGAGGCAGATTTTATTAAATCTCAACCCTAAGTGACCTGTCTCCTTAGTAGGTGTGAAATGGAAAGGACACATCCACACGTCTGCTGGATAATGAAGAACTGTGGTTTTCTGGAGGGAAGACGGATTGAGTTGTGAGCGGAACTAGCTGCTCCCCGCCCCCCCAACACCATTTTTATTTGAAAGAAAAACTGATACACTGTTATTCAGATGTTCATATCTGACACACATTTCTCAAAATGCATAATGTGAGCTTGTCACTTCGCAGAAAACCAATAAAGGTACCTGTTGCCTATGATAAAATCCAATCTTTCCAGCAAAAATCAGAATTTTGGAGAACCTTGTATCTGTATGATTGATAGCTTCCCAATTTTTAAAGACTTTCTGAAGAAGGACACCTGGGTGGCTCAGTCAGTTAAGCATCTGCCTTCGGCTCAGGTCATGGTCCTGGGGTCCAGTCCCGCATCAGGCTCCCTGCTCAGTGGAGAGCCTGCCTCTTCCTCTCCCTCTCCCTCTGCTGCTCCCCCTGCTTGTGCTCTCTCATTCTCTCCCTTGAATAAATAAAACCTTAAAAAAAAAAAAAGACTTCTGAAGAAATTGATGGAAATAGTAAGGAGTGGGGTTTTTTTCTGTAAGGTATAAGACGTTGTGTCAACATTTGGAAGAACTACATAACTCAGTAAACTAATATTTTCCAAGGGACCAGTGGAGGATTTACAAAACTATGAATGGGTGTAAGTTTCATTCAAAGTGCAAATAGACTAATGGGTTTTAATGTAACAGTATGAAAAATGTATTAAAATTGTCTCAAGGTTCATGTTGCATTTTGCCTTTAAGAAATTACCACTTGTAGAATTTTGATGTGGTTTTAAAGAATGTCCACAGTTGTCCGAAAAGGCTTCTTAGGGTTTTCTGTAAGACTATAAAGGAATTCTGAGCCCAAAGGTTTTAAGAATATTGGCTTTATGGGGCGCCTGGGTGGCACAGCGGTTAAGCATCTGCCTTCGGCTCAGGGTGTGATCCCGGCGTTATGGGATCGAGCCCCATATCAGGCTCTTCCGCTGTGAGCCTGCTTCTTCCTCTCCCACTCCCCCTGCTTGTGTTCCCTCTCTCGCTGGCTGTCTCTATCTCTGTCGAATAAATAATAAAATCTTTAAAAAAAAAAAAAAAGAATATCGGCTTTAAGGAAAGGTGTACGTTCAATACTATTTTAAGAATTGAGGGGCTCTGGGGTGTTGCGGTAAGTTAAGCCCCTGCCTTTGGCTCAGGTCATGATTCCAGGGTCCTGGGATCGAGCCCCGCATCAGACTCCCTGCTCAGTGGGGAGTTTGCTTCTCCCTCTCCCTCTGCCTGCTGCTCCCCCTGCTTGTGCTCTTTCTGTCAAATAAATAAATAAAATCTTAAAAAAAAAAGAGAGATTTAGACATATGAAAAGAATCAGCTAGTTATGACTTACTGTATCTTTATATAAGGTCCTTGCTAGATTTCAAAATACTCCTACATCTGCTACCTCTTCTGGTCTAAACCACAGCTCTGCCATTATCTCCATGTTGGAGATGAAAAATCATGGCGCAGAGAAATTTGGGAGACTTTCTAAGAATTTCTAATAATTCTCTTAATTTTAGTCCTGTAGCTTATTGACAAATAGTTTTGAAGTCAGGCAGATTTGGGTTTAAATCCTGGAACTGTTATTAACTGTTTGAATGTAGGCAAGTAACTTAAGTTTCCGGACTGTCAGCTTCCACAACAATAAAATGGAGACGATCAAATCATACTGGCTGTTTTAAGGGGAATTAAATTAGACAGCATATACAAAGTGGCACACAAAATGTGCCCTCGTTTTTCTTTGGATTACTGGTAAGCTTCGGTGTGACTGAATTTCTTATTTTTCCTCACTCAGACGGCATTTACATCCTTGCTACCCAAAGTATAGTCCGCAGATTGGAATATCAGCGTCACCTCCTTGGCACTTGTACAAAATGCGGAATCTTGGGCCCCCCTCCAGACCTACCAAGCCAGAATCTGCATTTGTGCAGATCCCCCGGGATTTGTTCACACATTAAAGTTTGAGGAGCAGTGCTTTTAAGGATGATGAAGTGGTATGGAGGGCACACCAGCCCGAATTTCTCTAGCCGGGGGTGCTCTTTTACCTTCGTGCTCCCGCAGACTTCATACATGATGCTGTGCTTAAGAAAAAATTACTAAATGTTCTCTAATGACCTCAACTGTGTTGGCTTTGGGTTGAAATGGTACAACTGCTGGGTTGCCTTTGGCCCCTTCTTTCCTTGGACCTCAGGGTGCCTTGATTAAAGTAGCCATTGCCTTCGCTGTGCATAGAGGACATAACATACACCGTCTCTCACCCCCCCTTCACGTGTACAGTTTCCGTGTCCCAGGAGCCGACCTGTGCTCTCATTTCCTCCTTGCACTTTAACTGCCTCTTCCTTACTCTGCCCTGGCTTGTCCTCTAATTGCCCTTGATTGCTCTCAGCAGTGCCTATCTTCTGCCTTTGCTGATCTGATAACGCTCAGATGTTCCTTCCAATTCAGGCATCCATCTATCAAAGTATCAAGCAGATTTCACTTTTACATTTCACCATCAAATACAGCTCTTCAAGTCTTCTTTCCACGGCCCATACCTTCTCAACAATCAACAGTACACTTGACACAAAACCAAAACAAAGAAATCTTGGCCCAGGGCTTTGACAGGTGGCGTTGAATCACTTTCAATGTCCTTGGCACAGAGTTTATTCCATAATACTTCATCATCCAAACACATTGGTTGCCTACAGAGTGCCACCCAGCATTACCGAGATTAGAATCTTCTGGAGACGAGGAAACAGGTGAATGAAGTATATTCAGGTGGGAAGGGTGTGGTTAGCATTATGAATACTATGTGGATCCTGTCTCTTTTAATTAAGAGAACTACAGAACAGCTCTACTTGTACGCTAAAATGCCTTACCGATCAGCTCCAAAGAAGTAAATATGAGGAATGTTGATATATATATAAAAGCATTTATACATTTGTCACCTCCTGGAAACTTTTAAAGGAAAAGAGAACGTTGATTTTTCCAGGATGATTCAAGCACGTCTTAAGAGACGGGCACGGAAAGAGTGAAACTTGGAGTCACAAGAACTAGTTGCTGTGTGACCTTTGGACATTTGCTTTCCTTCTCTGACTTTCACTTTCTTTAACCACAATACAAGGGTTTTGGATTAGGTGGCGAGAGCTTAGAGTATTTCCGCCTTGTTATAAAAGTACTACATAGTACAGAAGGTTCCGAAAATGTGGGAAAGTATAAGGAAGAAAATAAAGGTTGCGTTCTTCTTATCTGCTCTTAATAGTTGTTTGTTTGTTTGTTTTTGTTTTCTACCTCAGGACCTCTCCGTGTGTGTATCACTTTTTTAACAAAAATGGGATCATACTACAGATACTGCTCCATTTCCTTTTTTTAAATTTATATTCCATTATTAGGTTTTGTTATTGCTAGACAGCTTTTGAACCTTTCAGCAATAGGGTTTCGAGACTTTTATTTTACTAGTTCACCCGGTAATCTTTGAAAGCATCCTGCTCATACCTCAGACTTAGTCCCTAAGAATTAAAAAAAAATGTTTAGAACACTTTTTTGTTTTTGTTTGTTTTATTCACTCCTCAGCTCCACCTCCACGGCTCAGGTCTCTTTCTTATGGTGGAATGATTAGTTTTCCTAAACATAACGCACAAGGGGAAATGCGTACCCCTAATCCCAATCTTTCTGCGCATTTCTCATTACTTCAGTAACAGTGTTACCAGGTGGGGGCTGGGCGTGAAGAGCTGCATCCATTCATAGCAGTCCTGGAGGTCTGGACAAGTATGTGTGGCCACTGATCGATTTGTCAGGCGCTTGGACTAGACTCTTGTGCGTGGTAAGAGCTGTGGAAGTATTTGGTGATTTTATACGTGCCTTTATGGAAGTGCCTGTCAGACTTGATGTGAAGCACTCTTCCTCCTTGGATTGGCACAATTGTGTGATAGAAGAGGGAGTGCACTGCTGGCTGGTAAATCCGGTCTGGAAGGCACAGGGGAGCGGGACTCTGTGTCCCTTCTGTAGTATATGGGTCATGCGTATGTTGTATGCCTAACTTGGACTTAGATCTTTGAAGGACTTACATAATTTTCACCTTCAGCTCTTATGGGACTGTGCCAATGGAGAGTCCCCCAAGATCTCAAGATGCCTGTTTGACAGGGTCCCAGCTCTTCCGAAACATACCTTCCATTTTAGTCAGCTCAGACTTGTACTGTTTTCCAGATACACTTTGTATTGATTATTTCTGTTTTCTACCCCAAGAGTGATTTTTTTTTTTTTTAAACCTCCCTTTTTCTTACCTGACTCCAGGCACTCCCTGGGATCCAACTCCGTTTCTCCTTTCACAGGGAAACATTCCTTAGCTGCCCTTTGGCTCCATCTCCCCTGTCCCTGAAGTGCTCCGTTGCTACTTAATCATATAAGAGGCCATAGAATTTAGCGGTTAAGGGCCAGATTGCTGGAGTTGAAACTCACCATTGTCAGTAACTGCTGTGTGCCCTTAGGCAAGTCCCTTAGCTTCTCTGTGCCTTAGTCTCCTCACCTGTAAAATAGGGATAAAAACAGTAGCTAGCTACCTCATAGGTTTAAGAATTAAATGAATTAATATACATAAACTAATGAGACAAATGCCCTAGAGAGTATAGATGTTAGATTAGGATTGATTGTGATTGTTAGGGTGGGTAATTTATTTAATCTAGTATTTTGGGTTCCTACTGTGTGAGCAGTCTCCTGCAGGAAGCTGGGGTTAGTTATCAAGGAATCTGTAAGATTGTTTCAGGTTGCAGCAGTGATAAGAGCTGCCTCAAAGCCTTTCCCAGGGCCAGGAGGGAGAGCCCTGAGGGGGAGGTGGCTTAGTTATAGAGGTTGAAGGTGTCCTGGGGGAATGACTGGTGAGCAGAAGAGGCTTCTGAAGGGGGGTGGCTCCAAGTACAAGGCCCTAGGATAGCAGGGGGTGTGGTCCATCCCTGAAGTGGGAGGAGACCAGGGCGGCTGATAAGCAGAGCTGTGTGAGGGGGACGGCTGGAAAGGGGGTCTGGAGCCAGGTCCAGGCAGGGCCTTGCAGACTGCCAGGTGCATTTTGCTTTTTGTCTTAAGAGCAATTGGAAATCAGTGAAGTAATTTTCTGTTTGTTTTTATTTCTATTTTCATCCTTAGTGACAAAATCTGATTTGCATTTTGGGAAGATCATTTTAGCTTTATTGGTAGTGATGAGGGAGCAGAAGGCCCGCTGAGGGCAACGCACAAGCTGACACCCCACAGCCCCTGTCCCCTAACGTGGGATCTGTGTGACATTCCTCAGACACTCCTGGCTGCCCTAAGACGAAGGGGAAGGAAAAAAAAAAACAAACAAAAAACCAGTGGTTAACTAATAGAGATCACAGTTCTGCAAGAACTGAGCCTCTGTCAGTTTAAAAAATGTCAGTGATTTATAAGAAAAAATCCATTCTTATCAATAACCTGACTTCCAGAAGGAAACTCCCAACTATCTTCACGTCAGTGCTTTACTAGAGGGAAAAACAACCTTAACTTGACAATGGCAAGGCCTCCAATATCTTGTAGGTTCCCTTCAGCATACAAAAGTTCTTCTGAAAACCTTCCTTTTCCTTCCTTCTCCTAGCTCCCAAGTTTATAACAGGTCACCCTCACAACCCCGGTGCGGCAGCTCTTTATCCCACGGGCCCTGCCCCCGTGCTTGAATAAAACCACCATGTTCCACCAAAGATGTCTCAAGAATTCAGTGATCGGCTGCAGACCTCAGCCCCTAACTCCAGCTCACCTACATTCCAAACCTACATCAGTAGGAAGACATTAAAGAACATGGCGGCCAAAGAAAGAATGTGCTTTTCCTTTTTCACTTGGCTGTTTCATAACTACTTTCTCTTTTCTATAAGATTGTAAGCTCCACAAGTAGCTATTTAAATTAAAATTTACATTAATTAAGGTTAAATAAAAAAGAATTCAGTTCCGCAGTCACACCAGCCACTTTTCAAGTGTTCCACAGCTAAGAACTAGTCCCTACCAGACTGGGCAATGGAGGCAGATAGAAAATTAGCATCTTACAAACTTCTGCTGCTAGAAGGTTGTGATATCATAGGGTTTTTTTTACTTTTATAGTTCTTCCAGCAAGTACTAATGAACATGTACATAGAACAGATGTTCTTTGTTCAAGAAACGTTTGTTGGAACAAAAGACATTACTCAAACGGTTTACTTTGTGAACGTTATTACAAATGTAATTTTAGGATTTTTTTTTTATCCAAATGATTGAGTGTAATTAAGTTGACTTAAGCCTAAATATACACATTAAAGGGTGACACATTTCTAAAATTATGCTCCCTCCTAAGTTATAAACCCATGTATCCCTTACCAGTTTTTAAGTTGCGTCTTTAAGTTTCCACTGTAATTGTGACGGAGTAACCGAGGTGTTATCTCCTTGTTTTTCCCATTTCCCGTCCTTGGGAAGAATTGCCAGGAATCCTCTGTATAGTTTTCTTTTTTTTTGTTGTCTATTACCCCTCCCCCGCCCCACCCATCTTTCAAGAATAAATGCAAGTTGCTCTGGTTATTATGGTGCAGAAATCATTTGGGGTGGTAGGGTAGACAGAACCAAATCACATGAACTTAACTGAGCACAATGTCCTTTCTCTACCTTTTGTGTTTTATCTCTGACCTACCGGCTGCGAAGGCAAGATACCTTCCTAGGCAAGAAGAACTGTCTTTTGGATAAAATGCGTAGTTCCTTACCTTTTAGCCCATCTGTTTTGTCCTTAGCCTGAGGGTAGAAAGGGCTGTCCTGTCCCATAAATGAACTACTTTTCTTCTCTTTTCTATCTCTTGAGCTTCACTTAAAACATTTTTTTTCTAAAATCATTTAATAGTACTTTTAATTTAATGACTCATCTTTCTTGATTGTCGCTTCAAAAGAAACAAGCCATTTTCAGGATTATTTTGGCAGTGATTTTTTTTTTCCCTTGAAATCCAGCCGAAGCAAGGTTTAATTAAAATATGTATTTTTTTTTTTTTTTTGTATCTGGGAGATAGAGAATTAAAAACAAATGAATCCTCAAAATGGAAATTTCTTTGCCTATATTCAGTTTAGTTTAGATTATGGCTTTAGATTATGCCTTGGGGGTGTGTGTGTGTGAGAGAGAGAGAGAGAGAGAGAGATCCCTTGCTGTATGGGCCAGCGTCCAATCAGAAAAAGAAAGGCTATACTTGGTATTTTCATCAAGAGCATTTAATACAAGAAACAAGTTGCACAGCTGTTGGAAGGACTGAGAGCCAAACGGGCTGGTGTGGCAATGAGGCAGCCCACGAAGGGTAACAAAGAACCTGCTCCCACCTTGAGGGCAGGAGGGGCCAAGGGAAAGGTTGGTGAAAACAGAGCTGAGATGATTAACAATTAACATTACTGTGATGCATCTGTCACAACCAATGAACCCATATTGATACCGCCTATTAACTCCTAGTTCCTTAGTTTTCCCCTGATGCCCTTTCTGTTTGTTGGTTGTTCCCATATCGCATCCAGGAATCCCACATTGGGTTCAGCTGTCCAATCTCTGTAAGTTCCTCTTGGCTGTGTTTCTCAGGCTTTTCTTGTTTTGGATGACCTTGACCATTTTGAGGAATACTGCTCATGTATTTTGTGGAATGTCCTGCAATTGGGATTTGTCTGACGTTTTTCTCACGATTAGAGTGGGAATGTTCCCTTTTGGGAGCCAGACCACTGAGGTAGTGTTTTTCCGTGTTCTTCACTAGGGATACTCTTTTTAGTACTTTTCCATCTTGTACTCTGGAATCCCAGCCAACACTTCTGTTAGAGTCGGGTATGTTCTACCTTGAGGATGGAGTATCTACATGAATTAGTTGGAATTCTTCTGTGTGGGAGATGCGTCCGTTCGGCCCCACTTCTTAGTTATTCAGTCATTTATTTATTTCCGTTTGTACTTACCGATACGTCTTTTATACTTTGGGCTATAATCCAAAAATATGGGTTTTTTTGTATTTTTGCTCAGATTGTTCTGGCTTTGGCCATTGGGAGTTGGCGCCTGTGTCCCTTTGACCTACCCTATCACTGTGTGTGTGTGTGTGTGTGCGCTTAACACTTTCTTTCTGGTACTACAAAATGTTTCAGACTTTCAGGCTCATCTTGTCCTATTTTTTTCCTCCTAAACGTTTACTAATATTGTTTTCTTTATAGATTAACGGGTTTTTAAAATTAAATTATAGTTGGCTTTTTTAAAAATTGAAGTATAGTTGGCAAAAAAAGTTGCTTTAATTTCAAAATATTGAGGTTACAATGTTGTGAAATGGAGATGTTCATACACTGGATAATTGGGTTGTAATTTTTTTATTTGAAGTATAATTGGCATATAACTTTATATTAGTTTCGGTTGTACAACGTAATGATTGAATATATGTGTGTATTGCAAAGTGATTACCACAGTAAGTCTAGTTAACATCCATCATCGCACATAGTTACAGATTTTTTTGTCTTGTGATGAGAACTTTTAAGATGTACTCTTAACAACTTTCAAATATGTAACAGTATTTGTAATTATAGTTACCATTCTGTATATTAATTACATCCCCAGGACTTATTTATTTTATAACTGAAAGTTTATACTTTTTGACATCCCTCCCGTCATTGTGTGTGTGTGTGTGTGTGTGTGTGTGTGTGTGTGTTTAGCACTTCATTTACTTTCTGGTACTGCAAGATGTTTTCAGCCTCATCTTGTTCTCTTTTTTCCCCCTAAGTGTTTACTAATTTTCTTGATACTCATAACCAAAAGTCTGCTTTCCACTTGAAAATTAGGAGTGGACTTACAGAAATGTTTGTGTCTAAATTCTCTTTGTCTATAACAAAGGAAGCAAGGCATACAACACATCACTCACATCCCCGTGTCGCTATGTGGAGTATTTTCCAGGCATTTCCCTTCAGTGAAGGGATGAAGAACCAGACCATTCCCTCTGAATGAAGCTGAATCAGTTAAGCAGAATTAATTCTTACATTCCTCCATTCATCATTTTACCTTGGGAATGACGTAGGCACTAAATCTTGGGAGAAAGAAAAGTAAGCATGTTCTCTCCTGTGCCCAGAGAGCCATACCAGTTGGTCCTGCCAGCTTGATAAATTCCTCTCTGCTCAGTATTTGGTCATCAGTTTTATAGATTCAAAACCCTCTCGTGGTATTTGATGGGTCAGGAATGTGGGGGAAGCTTGGCAGGACAGACGTGGCTCAGGGTCTGTCATGTGATTGTAGTCAGGTAGTAGCTGGAGTTGCATCTCGCTCCCGCCTCATGTAGTTCCAGAACCTTCCCATGTGATCTAGATCTATGCATTGGATAATTTGGACTTACAGCATGATAGCTTCAGAGTAGACAGCTTACATGGGGGCTGAAGGCTTTAAGAGTAAGCATTTCTTTTTTTTTTTTTTTTAAGATTTTATTTATTTATTTGACAGAGACAGATAGCCAGCGAGAGAGGGAACACAAGCAGGGGGAGTGGGAGAGGAAGAAGCAGGCTCACAGTGGAGGAGCCTGATGTGGGGCTCCATCCCATAACGCCGGGATCACGCCCTGAGCCGAAGGCAGATGCTTAACTGCTGTGCCACCCAGGTGCCCCTAAGAGTAAGCATTTCAGTGATAGGTTTACATAATTTCAAAAGAATTGATCGGTATTTTATATTGTTTGGGTTTTCCATAATGCATTATGTTTATTCAGTTGTTTATTATCAGGAATTTAGGTTCTTTGCACATTTTTGCTACTAGAAATAATGCTATAATAAATAAATATCTCTATGCATAGCCTTATGCACTTCTGTGAAAATTTCTATCAGATAAATTATTAAATTTGGAATTGCAGGAGTGGAGATTATGCACATATTGATTTTAGGTAGATTAAATGACCTTTTAGAAAGTATGTATTTCTTTTTTTTTTTTTTTTTTAAAGATTTTTATTTATTTGACAGAGAGACAGCCAGCGAGAGAGGGAACACAAGCAGGGGGAGTGGGAGAGGGAAAAGCAGGCTCATAGAGGAGGAGCCTGATGTGGGGCTCGATCCCATAACGCCGGGATCACGCCCTGAGCCGAAGGCAGATGCTTAACGACTGCGCTACCCAGGCGCCCCGGGAGTATGTATTTCTATGAAGGCAGTGCAAGTGCATGTATCTCCTTACATCCTTGCCAGCACTTGTAATTATTAATCTTTTTAATAATTGTTCATTTCATTGGCTAAAAAAGGACTCTGATTTATAGTTCTTTGATTTATAATGAAGGTGAATGCCATATTTTTATTAGCCATTTTACTTTGCATAGACTAGTTTGTTACTTTTGGTATTTTATACCAAATATCTTATTTTAATGCCAAATATCTACAAATCTTACTGCAGATTATCTTTTTCTACTTGGTTATGTCTCATTATCTATCATGGATGTTAACCTTGTCATATGTTGAAAATACCTGGTTTTTTAAAATGATTTTATTTATTTATTTGAGGGGGCAGGGGCGGGACAGAGGGAGAGGGAGAGAATCTTCAGCGGACTCCACGCTGAGTATAGAGCCCGACATGGGGCTCAATCCCACAACCCTGAGGTCATGACCTGAGCTGAAACCAAGAGTCAGACACTTAACTGCCTGAGCCACCTAGGCACCCCTGTTGAAAATGTTTTATCCTAGTTTCCCCCCCACCCGATTTTTCTTATGGCTGATGTTCTTTTTCTTTGACGTTACAGACATTCCTTATTTTTATGGATCAAATATATTAACTTCTCCATTCTAATTTCTGGATTTTGCACCATCCTTATAATGGTGTTCACCACCCTGAAATTATAAAAATAGTTGCTCATATTTTTCTTCTAGTGATTTCATGTTAAATCTTTAAATATTTACTGCATTTGTCATTTTATTTTGAAACTATTTTTATTTATTTTTTAGAGAGAGAGAGAGAGAGAGCACTTGAGTAGGGTTGGGGAGGAACAGAAGGAGAGAGAGAATCTTAAGCAGGCTCCACGCCCAGCGCGGAGTTGACCTCACGGCCCTGAGATCATGACCTGAGCCGAAATCAAGAGTTTGAGAACGCTTAACCAACTGAGCCACCTAGGCACCCCATTATTTTCTTTTGTTATAAGTCAAGAGATAGAAATCCAGTTTGCTAAACACTTTCCTCAAGATCTTATCTCAATAGACTGCATTTCTTAAGAGAGGAAAGTGAGAAGATTACATAAAGAGAAGCCACAAAAATGTATTTTGCTAACTGAAAACAAACGATGGTTAAATAAACCATCAAACCAAGAACAAAGTATTGCTATTTAATAATTCTGTGATCCCATGTGGGCATTTTCCATTTGTGGATATAAATGGAAGCTTAGTGGCAGGAGGCTGTATGCGAGGAGTTACCCTCCAGACTTTTTAGAGAGATCCTGCTTTGTGTTGAGGTATTTTCTGTTACCCGTCTTGTCGATTACGTGCTTTCATCTCAAAATGCAGGGAGGGTATACAGGTCATGGTGTGAAGTTGCCACCAAAGCTTAATCTCTTTACTGGAACCATTACTTTATACCACCAAGTGGCTGCTGCTTTACCCTTCAACCTTTAACTAAACTCAGAGAGAAATGGTCTGTGAAAGCAATTGGTGAGATGTAAGAGAAGTGATTTACGCACTCAGCCAGAAGTTACGAGTACTGGATATTCTTCTCTTTGAAGGGCTTGGTACTTTTTGAAACAAAAATAAATGAACAAGTGTTTCTTTTTATTATATCTATATGAGATGATGGATGCTAGCCGAACTTACTGTGGTAATCCTTTCACAATATATATCAATCAGACCATCACGTTATATGCCTTAAACTTACAGTGATGTATGTCAATTATTTCTCATTACAACTGGAAAGAAATTAAATGAACATAATAGGGAAAAGAGTTGCTGCCCTAGATAACTCAGTTCTCTGGGGGCTCTCCAGCATTCCAGGAAAAATTTTGACTATGAGGGATATGGCCCAAGTGAGTTCCTGACTCCCACTTCCGATTTGCCTGAGGAAGTAAGTTTCCAGGGCTATTTCCAGTTCTTTTCATGACAGACCTAATAGTTATTCCACTGGCCTGTGTTCAGCCAAGAATCTTTTTTTGGGGGGGGGGTTATTTAAGTTCCAGTTAGTTCACATACAATGTGTAGTATTAGTTTCAGGAGAATTTAATGGATTTATCACAGTGTCCAGTGTTCATCCCAAGTGCCCTCCTTCGTACCCATCACCCATTTAGCCCATCCTTTCCTCCCACCTCCCCTCCAACAACCCTTAGTTTGTTCTCTGTAGTTAAGAGTCTTTCTTGGTTTGCCTCTCTCTTTTTTCCCCCAGGTTCATCTATTTTGTTTCTTAAATTCCACATATGAGTGAAATTATATGGTATTTGTCTTTCACTGACTGACTTATATCACTTAGCATAATGCTCTGACTCCATCCACCTCATAGCAAATGGCAAGATTTCATTCTTTTTTATGGCTTAGTAATAGTCCAGTAGTGTGTGTGTGTGTGTGTGTGTGTGTGTGTGTGTGTACATGCACCACAACTTCTTATCCATTCATTAGTCGATGGACATGTGGGCTCATTCCATAATTTGACTACTATTGATAATGCTGCTGTAAACATCGGGGTGCATGTATCCCTTCAAATCAGTATTTTTGTATCCTTTGGGTAAACAGCTAGTAGTGCAGTTGCTGGATCTTAGGGTAGTTGTATTTTTAACTTTTTGAGGAACCTCCATACTGTTTTCCAGAGTCAGCCAAGAGTCTTAATACATACACATAGTTGGGGTAAAATTCCTTAAGAGAGGAGGTATAGAAGATGGAGTTGGGAGTGATCCAAATAAAGGTAGAATCAGTTGTCAGAAGTAGATCCATAGATGTTTTAGATTTATCAGGGACCATAGAGAATATTCAGTCCAGCCCACTCTGGGGACTATAGATGACGTGGCTTCCTCGGTATCACCAAGCTCCAAATGTGATACATACCGTTATTTGGATAAAGGCATGAGAGTTATTGGTCTTTTTGTGATTAGGGCCACAATTTTGCTATACTTATATTTTTAATTGAAAATGATTAGGATTTTAATAATTTCCTTGTGGTTTATGGTAAAGTAGTAACATTGTTTCTGTTTCTTAAGCCAGCCTTTTAATTTGATATTTTATTTTAACCTGTCCTAAAAAGATTATTTTTAAATTATCATTACCAGCCCCTATGGGCTATTGATGGGAGCTTTCTTTGATGCTTTTCTTCTGATGTTTGCTTAACCAGAATAAGTCTTTGTGAAAATCAGGGAATTGATGAAATGACTATTTGCTTAAATATCAAAGGTGCCAAAAGAACCTCTTCTGGACTACTAATTCTAGTTTAGGGAAGAATCTCATATTTTTATCAGCCCAAGAGACTAGTTCAACCAAATATGAAATGTGTTTATTCAACATAATTGTTTTGAACTGCATGTTCTTTTATCAGCATCTCCTGATAGATTTCTGTGAGATTGGGGGCGTTGTCTTCTCTGTCTTTCACGTCCATAGTATCACACCTGAATGCTGCAAAATCTCTATTTGCTGTTTTCTTTCTTTCTCACTTAGGAAAGGGTTAAATGCCTGGAGCTCCAGAGTGACACAGGGTAGCATTTAAGAGAACCAGTATTTAAAATAATAATAATTTAAGGGTTTCTACTTTGTGTCTTACTAAACTGCTCTGTCTCCTCGGACTTTATTTCTCTTCTGTTTTGTGTGTGTGTTTGTTCTAAGGTTTGAAAAAAAGAACATAAATATTCCAAAGAAGAGTGTGTGGGTTCTCATTGTGGATAGAGTTCTCCTTACTCACAACTAGAATCTAGACTTAGAAAGTCTGTTAAACTAAGCCTGCTGCAGATTTATTTGCCATTAAAAAAAAAAAATGCAACAGATTCATAGCACTATTTCTGGCAAATTAGAAGCAAGTACTCTTTGAAATGATGGCATTCGTTCAGCAGTTCTGTTAATTGGTATTGTAAAAGAAATGTGTTGATGGAGTTTTAGGAAGTCCAGAATTTCTGTGATATGTTTTGAAGCTTGTTTTTGTGGTCTCCTGTCTTAATATCGCTCATTTTAAAGCCAACATTTTCCTTTTTATGTTTGAGGAAAGTGCTGTACTAGTGTCTACGGAGTGGAGATTGGTTTTATCTGCAGTACTAGGACTCTCTCTGAGGGACAGTGGGATAGCTGGTGACGTTAGCTTGCTTGTAACAGAGAGGTCCTAGCAGCGGGGTTTGAGCAGGTAGTGACAAGTTGTGCCTCATATGCATGGATCTTTGCAGATCCGAAGGAGCCGCCATAGTGTTTCCCCTCTGTTATGTTGTCATTAGACTTCTGATTGGTCCTTCTAGTTGCTCTTGGAAGCAGTGATTTGGTAACAGATGGCCTTGTCCACCATGACCCTAGGTATTTGTGGGGTTTTGTTGTCATTGTGTGTGTGTGTGTGCACTTTAATAAGTTGCTAGTTATTGCTTAAAACTTCACGAAATGGCTGTTATGTTTCTCTTCTGTTTTAGCATCTGTTCCTCCTTCTGTCTACAAATTGTAGTCTTTAACCTATACTAGTCATAAGATGATAAATATCTCTATAATGACTTTTCTGTGATTCTTAATTGAGACCTATTAATGAGATAATAAAAAATATCACTATTTCCATAATTGCCAAAACTAACATAATTGTGAGGATAAAGGCCATTTCTTAAGACAGTTATCATACTGGATGTTCCCTGATACAGTACAGGCAGGCATTAATATTTCTTAAACTGAATTTAATGAGCTTGACCGTACGTAAGAGAGACAGAAATATAAAAGGTACATTACTGGAAGCTATCATAAATCACAAATAAAGCTTTGAAGTCATAATTTTATTCTATAAAGAAATTGTGCATGCTTATATATCTTACATGCTATGAATTGTTATAAACGTAATATATATGTATCATGTTGTATGAAGTTAGAACAGTCTGTGAAGGACCTAGCTGTTGTGTAATTTATGGTGTATGTCCCATAAATAAAGATACATGCAAGTTGATCTCACTTTATCTACCTTAAGTTATGAAGGTGGTCTTCTCTATCTAATGTTTTTGGCAGAAGCAAATATAAATCCTTTCTGGAAGAAAACACTTTCATCCCATGCCTCTAAAGAGTCCTGAAAATGTTTAACATCAGTAAACAGAACACAGTTAAAAACAACCTGGCACAGAGGAAAATGGCACCATGAGCAAAAACCAGCAGAAATATCACACTTCAGAAGCAGACAAGTAATGATTTCAGATGGTATTGTTATCAGACATAGATTATAAAACTCTTGACTGTTTTTGAAGAAAATGTAGAAGAAATAGTGCCTGGGTGACTCAGTCAGTTAAGCATCCCACTCTTGATTTCGGTTCAGGTCATGATCTCAGGGTCATGAGATTGAGCCCTGTGACAGGCTCCACGCTGGGTATGGAGCCTGCTTAAGATTCTCTTTCTCCATCTGCCCCTCCCCCCCAAAAAAAGAAATTTAAAAAATTAAGTAAAAAAATAAAAAGTTTTAGTAGTTGGGGAGGTTATGTGTTGTAATGAGCACTAGGTATTATATAAGATTGATAAATCACAGACCTGTACCCCTGAAACAAATAATGCATTATGTGTTAATTAATTGAATTTAAATTAAAAAAAATAAAAATTCACTTATTTAAAGGAAAAAGAAACTATAGAAGAAATAATAGTGAATTGGAAGAAGGGTAATTTCTTGTGATTTTCTTCTTGTGATACATGTTAGATGATGTTTTATGAACTATCTTCCAGCTTACTAATTCTGTTTTTTTACTGTGTCTCTTCTGATGTGAAGCCTTGTCACTGAATTTTGTTCATTTTTTATTCCTAGAAATTTTATTTGGTTTTTTAAAGACTTTCTAGGTCACTATTTGTAGTTTAATGTTTTCCTGTTAATATGTATTTTTTTTCTTTTATTTTGGATACTATCTGAAGAGATGACAATTTTCTAGAACTGATGAAAGATACCAGTCCTCAGATTTAAGTAGCTCATTGAGTCTTAAGCAGAATAAATAAAAGCAATATATATCAACAAATGACAGAATAACATTGCAGAATACAAAAGTAAAAATAAAACGATTTTAAAGGTATTAAAAAAAAGACATATTTCCTTCAAAAGTGCAACAGACAGCTGAATTCTCAGTAGCAATGATTAAAAGCTAAGATAGTATAATGATATCTTCACTGTGCTGAAAGTAGATAATTGCGAAACTGCGATAATGTACCCAGAAGAAATATCTTTCAAGAATGAGAACAAAATAAAGACAAGTATAAACTAACAAATACTGAGAGAATCTGCTATCAGGAAAATTCTAAAAGAAATACTTTAGGCAGAAGGAAATACATTCCAGATGATTCCAGATAAAAGGTGCAAAAGAAAATGTGTTAAAATGCATGAAGTCATAACTATTTGGGTAAATCTAAATGAACTTATAAAACAACAATGACTTGAGTTTAAAAATAAGAATAAAAGTAATATTAAGGGAGAAGAAAGTCTATAAAACTATAACCTAAGTAGCCAAATCAATAACTTGGAAAAAAAGCCAACACAAAATGGAAAATTAAACATAGGCTACTGAAGGAAAGAAAAAATAAAGATAAGACCACAAATCGGTAAAAGAAAAAATAAACATATAAAAGAGAAAACTGGCAGAGCAAAAAGTAGATTCCTTAAAGAGGAGTATTACTTCTGGTGAGCCTAATAATTAAGACAAAAAGGAAAGAAGGAATGAAAGCAGCACCACAAACACGGATCTGCAGACACTGAAGAATTAACAAAGGGCTATTATAAATCACTTTCTAGCAATATATGTGAAAATGTAGATGAAGCGAAAAAGTCCAAGAAGAAAAACACCTTATCAAAACTGACTCAAGAAAAATTAGAAAATGTAAATAATTCTATAACCCATGAAGAGATTGAACCAGAAATTAAAAAACTTACACAGATCTTTCTAGGCCCAGAGAGCTTCACCAGTGAGTTCTACTAAACCTCTAAGGAAAAACTAACTCTGATCTTATACATCTTTACTGCTCTTTTTAAATTTTATTTTTATAAACTTGGCATAGCTTAAGGAATTTTATAATGATGTGAATAAGTATGCGCCTTCTTTGATTTATTATTCTGGATACTTGATATTAGGACCTTCGACTTGAAGATTTGCGTGTATCTTCTTGAATCCCACTGAGAATACTAATTAGGTGTTTGTTTTTTAATATATTTTTCCCTTCCTCTCCCTTTTTTTCCTTCATGTTGATCTTACACTTTTTGTCTATTTCATATTGTAGGCTGACTTCAAATGAATGGTGAATCATGGCTGTTCACTGATGTTTAAGAATGAGGGATTAGGGGCGCCTGGGTGGCACAGCAGTTAAGCGTCTGCCTTCGGCCCAGGGCGCGATCCTGGCATTGTGGGATCGAGCCCCACATCAGGCTCCTCCGCTGAGAGCCTGCTTCTTCCTCTCCCACTCCCCCTGCTTGTGTTCCCTCTCTCACTGGCTGTCTCTATCTCTGTCGAATAAATAAATAAAATCTAAAAAAAAAAAAAAAAAAAAGAATGAGGGATTGGGGGGTGCCTGGGTGGCTCAGTTGGTTAAGCATCCAATTTGATTTCAACTCACATCATGATCTCAGGGTCCTGGGATCGAGCCTCACATGGGGCTCCATGCTCAGCTAAGCCTGGAGTCTGCTTGAGATTCTTTCCCTCTGCCCCTTCCCCTGCTCATGCACATGTGCTCTCTCTTTCCCTCTCAAATAAATAAATCAATCTTAAAAAACAAACAAAAACAGAATGAGGGATTAGGTAGGTGGAATGGAGGTAGAATTTGTTGATTGGAGTTTGCTTAGAGTAAGTGGGTAGGGAGAGCTTCCAGTTGGGCTGAAGATCTCTAAAATGCCAGAATGGAAAAACTTTACTCTGGGTCACTAATAATCTGTATCCTAGTGCCCTTAGTTCTCTGGCATATGGGTTCATTGTGGAAACTTTGGAAAATAAAGATAAGTACCAAGAAGATAAAAAAAAATCACTTGTAGGGGCGCCTGGGTGACACAGCGGTTAAGCGTCTGCCTTCGGCTCAGGGCGTGATCCCGGCGTTCTGGGATCGAGCACCACATCAGGCTCCTCCGCTATGAGCCTGCTTCTTCCTCTCCCACTCCCCCTGCTTGTGTTCCCTCTCTCTCTGGCTGTCTCTATCTCTGTCAAATAAATAAATAAAATCTTTAAAAAAACAATCACTTGTAAGCCCATCAGGCAGAAATAAGACTATTTATAAAAGATATATCACATATAACAGAAAATTAGGACCACACTGCCCATTTTGTTTTATTATTTGCAATTTGTAGTCAGTAGTGTGTAAAATTTCTTCTACATCATCATTGTTAATGACTATATAATATTCAATTACATAAATACATTTTCTTTAGCCATTTTCTATTGTGGGAGATTGTGTATGTGTCTATTTTTTCTTGTAAGTACTGCTACATGTAAACATTTGTAATAAATCTTTGCACATAATTTTTTGCCTTAGGATAAGCTGCAAAAAGTATAATTTTTGAGCAAAAGAATATGAATATTTGAAGGTGTTTGTTCTTATACTCACAGTGCTTGGATCAGTGTAAGGCTTATACTTTGTTAAGTGTGCAGACACGGGTCTGTAGTACTCTCTAATATACAGATGGTTGTTTACATGGATCCCTTGTTCATCAGCATGGGTTGGAGAGCTGCTGTATAGTTATAACTAAAATTACCAGTACCACCATCCCATGAAAAACAACATTTTGCCTTCTTTCTCTCTCGATTGCATCTTTGGGTAGATTTTTTTAAAAACCACTGCATGGTCTTCAACAGCTGTTGAAAACAGATTTCTGTAGAAAAAAGAGGGGGGAGGGGAAATGTTAGTATACTAGTGTATGGCATTTCTTTTACCAGCATATTAAAAACAATACCCTGTAGTTTGCTTAAACATTGGTTATATGGTCCCTGTGGAAGACTCTTTAATGGGCTCAAGTCCTCTTAATGAGTTGGATATTCCTAGTAGGAGCTATCATTTTTTGAGCACCTCTGTGTCACAGGGACCCATCTGGGCACTTTCTGTACATTATGCCCAAAGCTTGTGCTAGCTTTGTGAGGTAGGTGTTATCACCCCTTTAGAGATTTTTAGAAAATGAGGTTTAATGAATATATGAAATGTTCCCAAGTCCCACAGTTTGTGGTTGTCTAGAAGTCACTGGGACACGAGCTCCATGAGAACACAGAAATCGTTTTGTGCACTGGTGTATTCCCAGCGTTAGCTCAATCTTGACATGTAGTAGTCTCTCAAGAAGTATGTGTTGAATGCTGACAAAATGAGTTAAGAGAGGTGGGATTTGAACCCGAGCCATTTTGAACCTGAAACTCTTTCTACCAGGCAGAAGTCAACTTCTTCAGAGTTGTAATGTTTCACTGAGAGATCGAATGTGAGGTTTGCCCCAGAGGGATGTCCTTGTTCAGTGCTTGGGGTCTCCCTCCTCATTTTCATTTGCTCCTTCCTATAAATTGCTTTATGTAAAATGTCACTGCCATTTGGGAGAATCTTCGATTAAGTCAAACATAAATGATACTGAGTGTGTAAGAGGCCAAGCAAAAGTTAGAACTGTTTCTTGAAGAAGTTCCTAAATCCACTCAAGCAGTTGTTCTAAGGTATACTTTGAACTTTGTGATACTTAAAAGTTCTTCAAGAAGATGACATTTTCTCTGGTGACCCTTCAAATGCCCTGTGGAAGTTTCTGAGGATCTAATCCTCATCTTCTAGGAAAGAAAAAATTTGCCCGAAGACTCAGCTCTGTGTGGAATTGAGTTCTCACAAAATTCTCTTCAGAGAGCGTGCAGCTGTGCTCAAAGGTCAGAGGACTGATAAGCAGTGTGGTCGGTCAGCTCGTGCATCTTCACCTCAGATGAGCATTTATATTCCATCTGTCACATGTGGATACCAAATCCAGCAATCTACCGTTTCCTAAAATGTTCTTCCTGTACATTTATTGTAAACATCATTTATACGGAGCAGATACCAAAGCACTTAAACTGACCGACTCTGTCAAGTCAGATGAAGAAAAGGGAGAGGATTATGGTTTTCCCTCAAATTATGTTTAATGATGTCATAGTTGGCTGATTTTCAGCTCAACAATTATTTGTCAAATGTCTCCTGTGTGCTGGGCACCATACTGGACATGGAGAATACAGAAATGAGTAAATGAGCCCTCCCTGGAACTCGCCGTCTAGTCGGAGACAAATCGAGCTCACGGAGTGTGGTGAGGGCTGTAGTGCTTGGGGGTGAGAAAGACAGAGGAGGACAGAGCATCTCCTGAGAAAGGAGAGGGAGGTGAGTCCAGGCTGTCATTTCACACTTGGACTTATACCAGAGCCTTCCACAACGTTGCCAAAGGCTTTTTCTAGAATTTGTAAATCTAGTCACGTCACTTCCATATTTAAATGCCCCAACAGCTCCCCACTGACTGCCCGCAAGACCACGGCCCCATTTCAGCCACTCCCGTGTCCCCTTACTGCCCCACTGCTTTACGGCCTGACTGCCCATGTTCAAATCTTGGCCCTGCGGCTTGTCAGCTGTCTGCAGCTCAGTTTCCTTAAACTGGGTTAATGTCAATAATCTGTCTCATAATGTTATTGTGAAGATTAAATGATTTGATCTAAAGCTCTGAGAAAAGTGCCTAGCACCTAGTACTGGAGAAGTGATGCCAGTGATGCCGTTCCTCTCCGTCGCCCAGGCCGGTGGTAGCTTCTGTACCTCCCTGGCTTTGCACGAGCTGCCAATTGCACGCATTGTCACTACCACGTGATTTAATTCTTAGGCTGCTGCTCACCATTTCCTGTCTTTATCATCAACAAATTCTAGAGTCGTCAGCCTGATTAGATGGTAAACTCGGAGATTCGGGATTTCACCGCAAATGGTTTTTTGTTTTATTTTTGTACTTCCCCGCAGAACCTAAACACAGGGCATACTGCAGACGCTCAACGTCTGTTTATTGATGGAGGGGGACATCCCTTTCTCTGCAAGTCTTCCTTTGTGAAGTTTCTGTTATCACCATTCTTTCCTTTTCTTCTCTCCACTGTGCTGTTAGCATGTTAACAGTTTTTACATATTTCTGCTGTAACTCTTATCCCCTTCTGTTGTGATCATTCATTTCCACGCCCCCCCCCCCCAGCTTAATTTCTGTCAGGATAGGAGTTGCTTTCATTTGTCTCTCTGGCCTTTAGCAAAGGGACTGCGTACAAGTAGACACGTAAATGCTCAATAAAGAATAATACGTGTTATATTAATGCCACTGTATTTGAGGGAATCTGTGAGGAAAGAAAAATGTTTTCTTTGTACCTCTTTCTTTTGGGTCACTAAATGTCCAGGAAAGGCCTAATGATTTAAGGACTCCAACTAAACAAGCAAGAAACTCTCAAATAAATATTTTTCTAATGTAGGGGCAAAACATTCCAACACTTTACTTGTATGTCTGGTAGCTCCGTGTGTTCTAAGATAAAATGCTTTGTCTCTAGTTTCTAAGAGAATATCAAAATATGAAAACTACCTAAACTGTTATACAGGTAAAAATGAATAGTGAATTTTGACATTGGTTTTTTAAAAATTTTATTTGAGAGAGAGAGCACACACATACAAGCGAGGAGTGGGGAGGGGCAGAGGGAGAAGCAGACTGAACAGGGATCCCGCCATGGGGCTCTATCCCAGGACCCTGAGATCGTGACCTGAGCTGAAGGCAGATGCTTAACTGACGGAAGTCACAGTTGGCTGGTTTTCAGCTCAACAATTATTTGTCCAGCTGAGCCACGCAGGCGCCCTTGACACTGCTTCCTTAAAGTACTTTGAGAAGAAATTAAAATTGAACTAGATTTCACAGCTCTGAAATTTCCTGCTAAAAACTATTCTGATTGGGTATTGTGTATCACAGTAGTAGATGATGTAAATTTCATCTTTTATGGATGTAATTATAGATGAGAATTAATTGTTCCTATTGACATATTTTTGTGTCATTTCCATGCTTTGCATTATCTTATAAAAGATAAATCTAGGGGTGCCTGGGTGGCTCAGTCGGTTAAGCATCTGCCTTCAGCTCAGGTCCTGATCCCAGGGTCCTGGGATCTAGCCCCGCAGCGGGGAGCCTGCTTCTCCCTCTCCTCCCCATTTGTGCTGTCTCTCACTTTCTCTCTCTCAAATAAATAAAATCTTAAAAAAAATAAGTGACATCTTTTAGCAATGAAGAGGTAATGAAAAAAAGTCATGCCTCTTCAGCTTAATAAGAGAGTGGAGACTGCATATATTATGTGTGTTTTCAACTCATGCTTACAATTTACTATTTATTTTATTTATATTTTTAAAGTAGGCTCCACGCCCAGCATGGAGCCCAACATGGGACTTGAACTCCCAACCCTGAGATTAAGAATCGGTTGCTTAACTGACTGAGCCACCCAGGCACCCCGATTGGGAATTCTGTGTATTTCACATTTCTCTTTTTATTCACTTTTTTATTGCTTTTCAGTAACGTTTTGTAATTTTCATCATCTAGGCGCTTAAATTATTGGATTTATTTTTAGACGTTTTTGGCTGCTAGGAGCAGTATTTTTCACAAGGTATTTCCGTTGGTTGTTAATTGTGTGCAAGACAGGTAGTGACTGTTGAACATGATTTTTTCCTCACAGTCTACCTCACAATCTGACTAGATCACCCACCTAGTTGTTGTTGTTGTTATCCTCCTCCTCCTCCTTTTTTTTTAAGTTGGTTTCTTGCCCACCACAGGCCTCGAACTCATTGCCCCAAGATCAGGAGGTGTGCGCTCTGTGGACTGAGCCGCCAGGCGCACCTAATGCTTGTGATTTAGATGCTTGCCTACCGCCAGATCTTCCCATAGTTTTCCTTGAGATGAGACTTAGTTGTAACAGAACCATTCGTAAGTTCTGTTTTATGTTTAGTGAGAACAGTACAGTTGTTGGTAATACATCTCCATGACTAAATTTCTTACAGCAGTGAGGGAATGTGTATTTTAAGTCAATACGTTTCAGAATATAAATAAAGTTTTTCTACTGTGATTTTTCATTTGTTGGTATAAACTTAACTTTGAATATTATTATAAGTACTAGAACTTTCAGGTCTTCTTACTTCCAACAAGTATTTTATGCCAATTTCAGGTTTCTCCTTTTAGTTTCATCTCCATTCCAAACTGTTCCACTTCTGAGAACTCAGACTCTGAAATTCCTTTCAGGCTCATAACCTCCATTCGTCCTCCTTCCTTGCTCCCTCCCTCATTCCCACTCCCATACTTGCCTGATCCCCTGTCTTCTCCCAGTTCTCAAACATTAGTATCCACATGGTCCCAACCCTGTTCAGCCACTGCAGCCACATTTTGACCTTGTCGGCTTTTCTGCAAGGTTTCCCCTGCCTTCCCATCTCCTCACACCATGTTATCTTTTTGTCCTATCCCCCCACTCCCAGCCCTGGAGTTCCAGGCCACTCATGTCCATTGTAATCCATGATTTCAGGTTCAGCTGGGCTCCCAGAGCTTGAAGGTCTTTTCACCCTTCTCTTGTTGATTCGTTCTCCTTTGTTACCATGGATTTGCAGCCATTCTTCCCTTGGGATGTCCTGTGCCCCCTCATTACAGAGCCCCGGCTAGATTTCTTGACTCCCAGGAGATATTCTTACTTGCCCAAGGATTGAGGGTGTCTGTCATCAGCTGCTTCCAGCTTCCTCTGGCTGTATCTCAGTTTTGTTGTGCTTTTCTGTCTTCCTCTCAGCCTTCTTCTGACGTGCCATCTTTGAGGCTAACCTCCTGAGATTGTATAGAGTAAACTGTCTTTTTAAGCCAGTTTCTTAAAATGAACTTGTTTCTTGGTTTTTGTTTATGTGTGTGTGTGTTTGTTTGTTGTGAAGACAAACAGTTTTGAAATAAGCAGCCTTGGACGACTCTTTTGCCCACATGTGAGAGTACAGGCGGCCCTAGTTTTGCATGACTCTGTGGCGTGCTCAGTCTCAATTACCAGTTTCATTAAATAACACCAGGCCTCCAACAACATGGTTCAAGTTTCAGTTACCAAGATTTAACTACTGTGAGGAGTTGCATAGAGTACAGCCTTTGCTGCTAGCTTTTTTCAGTCCACCAATCACTGTGTAAATAACAGATGCATATGGTGGCCAGTGACCAACCTGGCTTCTTCTAAAGTCTGTCAGTGATTGGTTACTATGCATCTGTCGATCAGTTCACAGACAGCAGAGAAAGTAGTTGTGTTGCTTCTTTGTCTGCCGGTGATAAATGTACATGCTATTTTCTACAAATGGATCATTGAAAGAACTGGCTGAGAAAGATGAAAATTCAGTAAAGGAGAGAAAAGTGATAATGCCAGAAGTGAAATTCAGTTCACATGTAAATGGGGTTATGGAAGAAAAAGCCAACCGTGGGAATGTTAACGTTGCCTCTGTTCAGCAGACTCTAGCCGTGCAGCCAGAGGTGAGTTTATGGACATCGTGAGGAACGTGGTTGTGATGGGAAGGATGAGGATGTCCCAGGGGAAGGGACGTGAGGATAAGAATTCATATCAAAGAAACTCATGGAAATACTGCACGTATTAAAAGTGCAAAGGTTAAAACATGGAAAACTGATCTAAGCTTGGAAAGGAACGTGGCTGTTTGCCAAGGCATGGAAAAGATATTCACTCTGTATTGTAAGCTATGTGATGAGAAGAAGATAAAACACTGTTCAAACCATTCTTTTTTTGTTGTTGTTCAAACCATTTTTGATAAGTTTATTACAATGAAAACTTTAATTCCCTGTGTTTTAAATTATAGTATATGAAATACAGATGAGTTTTACGATTCTTTGATTTCCCTATATGTTTATTTGATAGTAAGAGTTTTTAGTGTTTTTGATAGGGACTTAAAAATTACCTTTCATATGTTTTGTGTCAGCTTACACCACCATCAAAGGTTTAGGGGAATCCATTTGTGCTCTCTGCTGGTACCTTGTTCTGTTGGCCATTGTTTACTGTTAGTTCAAGCTCTTCCTCTGACCACTCCCTATTTCAGTGGACATACATACACTTAGGTTTTTGATTTCCGAAGAAAAAGGCTTCACCTAGACCCTGTTGTGTTGGAGACGCGCTATATTCTTGCTCCCCCTTCCTTTACCCTCATTTTCTTCTGAAATAAGTTAGACCTGCTGATTCTCTTTATTTAACCATTTCCTTTCTCTTTAGTTCTTGGCAGTCACTTGATATTAGGCACCTCGAGGAAAAAGGTCATGTCTGTTTTATTATTGAGTATCCAGTCCCTAACCCTGGTGATTGACATGTATGGTCAAGACTTGATATGTCTCATTTGAGAGAGTGAGGTCATGAAAGCCTGCACCCACCATCTACCCATTCACCCATTCCTCTTGTCTATATTATCTCTCTAGCTTGGCTTTTGGGAAACACCACCCCACCTGTCCAACCTACATCCATTCCCCTTTGCATATTCTTTGCTCTAGTCAAAGTAAGCAGCTCGTTGTTCATTTGCTGCCTTGTATTTCTTCCTTTAGACCTGTCCTTATGCTGGCCTGCCTTCTAGAAGTGTGCTCTATTATATCATCTGTCTATCAGATCATACTGTCAGCTCCCCCCGCCCAAAGCCTTTCTCCATGGAGCCTTCTCTGATCTCCTCTCCGACGACTGCAACCTTTCTCCTTCTTTAAACAACTATGGAACTGGAACGGCCTCCTAAAACCTGCCAAATATGAGCCATTTATGCTGTTATATTTACCTTTTCCCACACAAATAGAAGCTCTCCGGGCATCTCTTATTCTTTCCTGTGCATAACAGTCTTCACACATAGTTGGTACTGAATGCATAGTTTGTTGGATTTTCCCGCAAAGTGAGATTCCAGAGAGCTGTCCAGGAAACTCCATGCCACTAAAAATACTGAGGGGTGTTCTCTGGAATTTTTTTGTTTTTTGCTCCTTTTTTCCCCCCTAATTCTCAAGTAAAAATTCTGTCTGGTGTATCTACTTACTTTAAAATGTCAAAGGCCACAAGAGTGGTGAACGAGGAAGTGGCAAAATGTTAGAGCTGGAAAGATTTTTAGCAATCCATGTAGTCCAGCCCTTTCATTGTGTAGGGAGTGATCTGATGTCTAGAACATCTTAGTGATCTCACCCAAGTCACACAACCAGTTTGTGTTACCGTTTGGGCGCGCAGGGCAGTTGCCCAGTCCTGTCTAGCGCCTGTTCCTGCAAGCTGCCGTGGGGCATGGGGCATGTGAGGTTATTGTTGAGGTTTGTGTAGTTAAACTGTGTAAAAGAGGCATCTAATAGTCTCATGGTGCCTTTTATGGATTAACAAATAAGAAATTGAATCTCTAACTAGATTGTTTTCCTCTCTCCTTCCCTTCATTATTTCAAACTTCTCTGACTGGATTCATTTGCATTAACTGGGAAATTTCTGGAAACATTAATCTTCGATGGCACAGATTCGTTTGCTAACACTTAAGTAAACTTTTTCTCGAAATATAACATACGTACAGAAAAATGCGCGAAGCATAGTTGTGCAGTTTGCATTTTCACAAAGCACACACATCCATGGGACCTGCACCCGTATCAGGAAACAGAGCAGCACCACGAACTTTAGAAACGTTTGACAAAATAAAAGGGTTTGAAGCTGTGTAATTTTCTTTTTTCTCCCCACAGGTATTGTCAGTCTGTGTGTTAACAACAATCCTTGGTTGTATATTTGGGTTGAAACCAAGCTGTGCCAAAGAAGGTAATTACTACAGTAATGCATGTGCACACACGTGTGTGTGTGTGTGTGTGTGTGTGTGTGTGTGTGTTGCTATTTAGACTTCTTCAGAATGTGATTGAGAAAAGCGTTATGTCCTCATCTGTGGGTACTCAGTAGTTACTGCAGATCTGATGCTGGTTTGAGCCTTCCTGAAGCTCTTTTATTGTATGAGCCATATAGTATTTTATTTATTTGCAAAATTTGTTCCTAAAACAACAAAAAGGGGCTAGGACCAAAAAAATCAACCAAACAAAGAGAAAACCCCCAAAACAACAACAAAAAAATAAGAACAGTGAAACAAACAAGCAAACATGGCCCAAAGACTCTAGTGCTGGGCCCCTGGAGACCTCTCCCTGACTTTCTCCAGGGACTCCTAGGACACTTTTTTCCCAGGGAGTTAGTTGCTGAAGCAGCCCTGGAGGGGTTACTAGGTAACCAGTTAGCATCTCTGGGCAACCAGAAACTTATTGTCACATGCCCTTGGCTTTTAAAATTGCGGGCCTTGGTGGTCAGGAGCTAGGATTATTCCTTTTCTCTGTTGGATTTGCATTATTTTATAAGTGGATTTTTTTTTCTCGCCGTCCTGATTTTTTTTAGTAATCTCGTGAAAACCTAGCTTTTGCCAGGTATCTAGTAAACAGCTACCACATAAAATTATTGTGTTTAATAAAAAGTCTTCCTTCCATATCCACCGTGTATCCATTTAACAAACACTTGCTAGTACCAGCTATAGCCCAGCATCTTGCGGGGCGCCCGGACGCAGTATGCTGGGTAAAATCCACGTGTGGTTTTATTCTTAAAAAACTGGTAGTCTAGTGTGAGACTGGATATTAATGAAATACTCTAGTTCAGATGGAAGGACGTGACAGAGGGAAAGACAAGGTCTTACAAAAGTTTAAAAAAAGGAAATCACACCTTGACTGGGGAGTTCAGGCACCAGGCTGGACCTGAACGCGAAATGGGTATTTTAGGTGATGGGGGGAGGGGTACTCCTACAGAATGTTCGTGCACGGACATTACTTCTTTTATACACCAAGACTGGGGGTGAGGTAAGTCAGGCTTTCTTTCTTTTTCTCTGAAATATTCAGATAATCACTTTTAAAACCTTATCTCACATTTCGAAATTTTAGAGAACTTTCTGGCTGTTGAAGCCAACTTTTTCAGAGCATAAAACGTTCCGCACAAGTCCCTTCTTCTGACTTTTCTTTAGTGGGTCATAAGGATTTAAGTCTTATCAGCCCCAGTCGGGTTTGTCATGAATTTTAAAAGTTCTGCTTCTCTATGGTAAGAGATAAAAATCAAAACTCCATGCCTTCTATTTGTGCCACTTTCTACGTGTATTTGTGAAAAGATTGTTGGGTACCTTTATTACCCCATCCGTGTCTTCTAAGGTAGGATTTGAATCTATCTTAGGTATATTAGTTGATTTTGCTTTGTGCTTCTGTGATCCGAAAGCTCTAACTCATTATTCACTGTTTTCAGTTAAAAGTTGCAAAGGTCGGTGTTTTGAGAGAACGTTTGGCAACTGCCGCTGTGATGTTGCTTGCGTTGACCTTGGAAACTGCTGTCTGGATTACCAGGAGACATGTATAGAACCAGGTAAATAAAAATATGCAGGGAACAAATGGGGCCATGGGCATTAGTAAAAGATCAGAGACAAGTTCTGCATCTTTTAGGTTGTGATTTATCTAGCTCATTTGAGATTTTTAAAAATTTGGCCTTTGTATTTCCTTAGAGAAAAATGTCATCTGTTTTGCCTTTGTTCAGCACTTTATGGCCAGGCAAACCATGCCTGTTTCTTATGTATGCTGAAAGCCAATATAATCTGATTTGCACTTAAACTAACTTCAAAAAGCCTGCTTGAAATATATGAATATTTTCAGCATGGGCTCATTAAAACAAGAGTTCTTAGACACCCACTTCTTTTTACTGAAGGATGGAGTTGACACAACATGTTACATTAGTTTCACGTGTACTGAGATGTTTACGTACTTCAAAATAAAACCATCAGAATATGTAAATTTTCTCTGTTTGAGTTGGATTTCTCTACATACGACATGGATATTTAATATTTAAATGAGAATAAGCCAGATTCACATTAAATTTTGAGAACCCTGAAAATGGCTGGTGGGAAAAAACCAAGAAAAGTCTGTCTATGAATTGTATGATTATAATGTTTGTCCATGTTTTAAAATCATGAAATTCTGGGGTTTTCTAAGCGACAGAATAACAATTATTGCTTGCCTGTTTTCTGTTAGTTCAGGTCAACCACTGTGGTGGCCGATTCCATGAAAGAGTTCATTGTGTCTCTCCAGAAGAGAGCACATCTGCGTCCACGTCAGATGTGTTGAATTTGGACCATAACGTGTATTTTGTTGTTTGTTTCTAGAACGTATATGGACTTGCAGCAAATTCAGGTGTGGTGAGAAAAGGTTGTCCCGAAGCCTTTGCTCCTGTTCAGATGACTGCAGGGACAAGGGCGACTGCTGTGTCAACTACGGCGCCGTGTGCCGAGGTCAGCTCTCCACCTGCCCATCTGGTGCCACAGCAGCCTGCCATCCCCCTAGGTGGCCGTGGGCTTTTGCAGGGGTGTTATTTTTTACATTAGGAGTCCTATTTATGGACCAACTATGTTGGCTGAAAAAAATATTTTAAAAACATTTTATTAAAGAAAAATGCAAACATGCATAAAGAAAGTATGCAGTGAATCTTATATCCATCCGTCAGTTGAAGAATTACTATTATCTATGCTCGGCAAATCTTGTTCCATCTATAGTTACTCCCTCTCCCGCTTCCACCCCTTCTTCATGTTATTTGGACATTAGCTACATATTTCTTCATTTATTTTTAAAGATTTTATTTATTTACTTGGGAGAGATTGACAGAAATACGAGAGAAAGCACAAGCGGGGAGGAGAGGAGAAGCAGACAATTAACTGACTAGCCACCCAGGGGTCCATTAGCTTCTATTGAATGCTGCCTTGTGGAAAGATGACTTTTGCAGTCCTGGCTGACTTCTATGTCCCAGGTGCCCTCGTAGTGAGTGGGGACAATGTCTGCCACAGGTTGAAAGAATAGGTGTGAAATTACTGTGCATGGTTATAGGGTATTATGTAAACTGATGCGATTGTGATGTCTTGTCCAAGGGTTCTTTGAAATTGATATGAGAGGAACTATGGTATCAAGGATTTAGTACTAGAAGATATTGTCAGGTGGATAAATGAGGCTTGTAAATTTTGGCTGAAAATATTAACAAGGATGCCTTCAAGTTCTCACAAATACAGTAATATGGTTTAGTCCTACAACTATATATTTTTTCTTCCTGGTGTCAACTAACTCTGATTTTGAAACAGAATAACTTTGTTTTTGTTATATTTCCCTAGAATCATGCCCCATATTATCTATATGTCTATTAACATTTTGTTTTTGGAATTTGTCTTAATATGTCTCACAGCATCACAATTATCGTTACGGTTCAGTGTGTGCAACTTGTTTTATTTCTTGAAAATATTTTAGGAGAGAAAAGTTGGGTAGAAGAAACATGTGAGAGCATTAATGAGCCACAGTGTCCAGCAGGGTAAGATGATATTCTGAAATACTATTTTTCTAAGGTACTATTTTTTTTCTCATTCTAAATTGAAAAGATAAAAATAATAATCATTGTTTCATTAAATAGTATTTCTAGCTAGGCCTTGTGTTGGGTGCTGGTGATAGAGTTGATTATGGAAGGACTCCCACTCTGGAAGCTAACGGAAAAAAGAGAGGTCATGACTATTTAGTCTTTAGTGTTCGTGAGCGGTGGGTGGAAATCTTTTGTCTTTCTCCTTAGGAAGGAAGGCCTTTTACTTTGATTTGTAGCTTTGAGAGTTAAATCTGCAGCAAATTCCTTTACAGCTTTCTTACTTTTTGTTATTTTGATTCACTTACAAATTTGGGGGATAAGCAATGTATCTGTGAGAGAGTGTTGTGTAATTTTTATAATTCATATGGTTCTTTTTGTCCTTGAAGTATTTATCACAGCACCTTATGTATAGTAGGCCATCAAGAAATTTGTGTGTAATTCAAAGGGAGGAAATGTTATGAAGATGTTAGCTAGATTTATCTTTGCTCCACTTGAGATCTACTACCTTGTATAATTGGAATTATTCATCTGCAGAAATACATTTTTACCTTTTACAGTCATGATTTTTTCCCCAAACTATTAAAAATTCTAAAGCTGTACGTTAGCTTATTTCGTTTGTGTATAGAATTTATTTTTGCTTTATAGGATGTGTATTTTTTTTCTTTTGCATGAGAGAGTACTTTTTTGTTTTAAACAACAGTAGTAGCAGCAGCAAAAACTAAACCCAAACCAAAAAATTACAATAGAAGATACTTTTTTCAAAGGGAGACCTCTCCTGTACCTTGAGCTGTCCTTTAAATCCAAGGTATATTGGAAAATTTAGATTTAGTGAATTTTGTTTTTTTTTTTTTTTTAAAGATTTTATTTATTTATTCGACAGAGATAGAGACAGCCAGCGAGAGAGGGAACACAAGCAGGGGGAGTGGGAGAGGAAGAAGCAGGCTCATAGCAGAAGAGCCTGATGTGGGGCTCGATCCCATAACACCGGGATCACGCCCTGAGCCGAAGGCAGACGCTTAACCGCTGTGCCACCCAGGCACCCCAGATTTAGTGAATTTTGAATCTTTCTTTTCTTTCTACATATTGGTCATTATTTTTCAGTTGTATTATTGATCCTTTTAGTGGAAATGTAACTATTCCTTTCTTTAAAATGAGATCATAATTTAGAACATACGTTATTATACCGGAAGTTATATCAGTATATTTCCCTGGTGGCACAATAAACTGTTTATGTTTTATGTTGAGTGAATACAAATAATTATATACATTTATGGACTGTTGAGACCCTATGCACCTGATTCTGGAATCTTCTAACTGAGCTATGGTGCAAACACTAGTTAGTGGAAAACACATACCAATTTTTCTTTTTCCTTTTGTGTTTGTGTGTGAGAGTAAGCTGAGGAGGAGGTAGAATTGAAAAAAGTAAGGCAAAGTTAAGCATTTGCTCTCAAATTTTAAATTACTGAGTAAACTTTAAGTGGAAAGTTTTTTTTTACAGTTATCCTGTGATGTACAACTCTCCTATCATCCACCAGGTACATTAGAAGTTCAGAATTTCTGAACCATGCCTCTTCTGGTTTGGCCATATAACAGTTGCACATAGTTATTCTCTTTGACTGAGCACATCATTGTACGTGTTTTTTGCCTCCTTCTTTGGGTTTCCACACCACACACCTTGTGTGTGTGTGTGTGTGTGTGTGTGTGTGTGTGTGTTTGTGTTTGTGTGTGTGTACGCGCACGTGTGCCCTCATTGTTCATTCCTAGCTTTGGATCGTTTCTTTGTTGTTTATTTATTTAAAAGCAGTGAATACATCTCAAACTTCTCTACTAAATAGTAATATCTTCCAAATGTAGTAAACTTAAAAACTGAATTTTATATACAATTTATGCGATGTGAAGTACCATCTAGTCGATTCATGTAGAGACAATATCGAAAGTGGTTGTTCAGGAAAAAACTTAATGGAAACAAAAACATAATTTAGAAAATGCTATTTATGAACAATTATTCTTCTGCAAATTGGGAAAATATTATTATGTATTAGTAGCATTTGGTCCAGCTTTTGGAATAGCAGGGACCATGAATGATATTCTCCATACAGTGGCTCAAAATGGCATGAGTGCTGGAGAAATAGTACTTGATGATAAATGTATATATCATATGTATATGTAATGAAATGTAAAAGCATGTACATGGATATCCGTGTAAAGTCTCCTTTATAAGGATGCTCGCTGAGCTCGTTAGTTTACTTTAGTTTACGTACCAACCTCAGCGAGAAATCTTCATGAGACCTGTGCCAAGGAAGGAGAAGAACCTTCATTGGATGTGTGTCTTCCTTCTGCTTTTTTAAACATTGTTTTTTTTTTCTTTTCTTTTTCATTATCCAGGTTTGAAACACCTCCTACCCTCTTATTTTCCTTGGATGGCTTCAGGGCAGAATATTTACACACCTGGGGTGGCCTTCTTCCTGTTATTAGCAAACTAAGTGAGTAACTTCAGCGTTCGCTGTCTGGGAGTGTCACCGTTTTAGTGAGATAGACTAGAGAGGCAGGTTTTTTTGGAAAAATACTGGCAGACTGTGTTTTACCACATATCTCTGCTGTGAAGTAGTTCAACCTGATCATGTAATTATTGTAATTGTTTTGTATTGTAATTATTGTAATTATTTTGAAGCTGCCTTTTAAATACTTCTAAGATAATACAGTTTAAATTTTTTTCCTCAGAATTTTGGATTCCTTTTGTGGAAAAATCATTAATAATTATTACATCTTAAAAGAGAATTTTTGAAACTGAAGGTATTTCTGGTATGATTCTAGTAGTGTAGACATTGAATATTTGCCAGTATCGTGTAACATCCTTCCAATTTCTTTGCCTCATACAAGGCCTTAATTGAATGATTATTCTAGAAGTTATTGATGCAATAGTAGACTGGTCTTACTATTAATGCTCAAGTTGTAAAGCACATTAACCCCCCATTATATGGGTATCACTTGTATCATCATTGTTACTGGGAAGGGAAAAAATATGTATATGGTATAAAAATTGTAGAACTTGGCTCATTATCAGTGATCAGTAGTTACGTAGTTACAGTGTAATTTAAGGCTGAAATAGAAGTTAATACAATGATTTTAGTGTTCTGGAATTCTAAAATATTATTTACTAGACTTGAGTATATGAGATTAAACATTAAAATCACTCTCAGTAAATACATGTGTGCATTTATTTTACTTCTTTTATGACAAACCAAAATAATTTTGGGAAAACTTTTTGAAATTTCTGTTTTTAATTTTTACTTAGAAGAAAATAGTTTTTATAAATAATCATTGACATGAAAAAAAATTGTTTAGCAAAAAGCAGGCATGGTCAAGGAAAGCTCTGTTCTTATCAGGCCCATGGGCTTTGAAGCTTGAATCTGGTCCTTTGTGACCATTAGGAGGAAAGTTTGTTTCCATGGCACCAAACATGGCATCCTGAGTTCAGAATTAAGGAGTCGGGGGGACTATATGTGAAGTTTAAAAGAAATCAGTACACAATTAACCTAAGCCCCAGCTTTGGATACTGGGGGACATACTCTGTAATTCTGCACTGTTTGGAAGACACTGAGATAGATAGACGCATGCCAGTCTGAGGAACGTTTTCAGCAATGATGCACTGAAATGCCAGAATCATTAGTCTACGTGTTTTTGGGTTTTTTTTCTTAGCAGTAGAGGCAGGAGAAAAGGAGCATGACACCCAGGCTAAATCCAGAACAGTCTGACTTCTGTGCTTTCTATGGCATGAAGCCAGAAGATGCCTTTTGTCTTTAGAGCCGTATTGAGTTTGTCCAGAGTTAGCTGGTTCTGGATTTTCACACTGGGACACTGTCCCCCAGCTACTGCTTCACCCTTGTTTTAATTTTGCAGATTTTGCTACCAATGCACTTTGGTTTTTTTTTTTAACTACCTCTCGTTACTTAGGTATGTGACCACTAAGTAGGATCAAACAAAGATCTAGTAGGCTTCATTATTACAAGTGGTCCATCTGGTACTTAATGTAAGTATGGGATAATTCTTTCATTGGCTTAATTATTTTGTTTAATATTTTTCTGAGAAAAATTAACTCAACATTGAATTTGAATCTACAATGTTGCTTTATAATTAACTCTAAATTTTTATAGGGTTATAAATCCCTCCTGGGTTAATTTTCTAATACTATTTAGACTTATTTGGTAGCAAAGCTAGATAAAGTAAACAGATTGTCAGTTGCATTTAATAACAATCTTTAATTTTTTTTCGTTTGTAGAAAACTGTGGAACATATACCAAAAACATGAAACCAGTATATCCAACAAAAACTTTTCCCAATCACTACAGCATTGTCACTGTAAGCTCCAAGTTTCGACTTTTATATGTTCACAGAAGTGAGATGTAAATGTTACATTTTTTGAGTGAATAATTAGGCATCAGATCAGAAAAGAAGAACTTCTTTTCCAGTATGTAGTTAAGCAAGGAAACCTAGTCTTTGCTCAGCCACTAATTAACTGCAGTTTGGGGAAGGTCACTTTACCTTCTGTTCTCAATTTTTCCATCTTGAAAAGAGGTGACTAAAAGACTCAAAAAATTATTTCTTGGTTTCCTTTCAGTTTTAAGATTCTCCAGTGTTTGTGTCTTATTTCTTATAGTTTTGTAGCTTGCTGTATTTGTACAAATTTGTCCCACGCTCATGGGTTCTTTTTTTTTTTTTTTTAAAGATTTTATTTATTTATTTGACAGAGACAGCCAGCGAGAGAGGGAACACAAGCAGGGGGAGTGGGAGAGGAAGAAGCAGGCTCATAGTGGAGGAGCCTGATGTGGGGCTCGATCCCAGAACGCCGGGATCACGCCCTGAGCTGAAGGCAGACGCTTAACCGCTGTGCCACCCAGGCGCCCCAAGGGTTCTTAACTGATCCTTCCAGTCATCTTGATGCAAGAGTTTAAGCAATCCATTTTGCCTGACTGTAGATAAGATTAGAGCCCTGTTTTTGTTTTAAAGTTTCCCAGTTTAATTGGAATCCAGAAAAAAAGTCAAATTCATTAGGTATTAGGGTTGAAGCCAGAAAATTAATTCTTTAGCCTGTGTTACTACAAGCTGTGCTCAGACTCAACTAAAACAAAGTCTGTCCTACAGAGATGCCTACTCAGCAATGCAGAAGGAGCACAGAACACTTTTTTAAAAACTGGAGAGGCTGTAGGGGTGCTTGGGTGGCTTAGTTGGTTGATTTCGGCTCAGGTCATGATCTCAGGGTTGTGAGATCCGGCCCGTGTCAGACTCTGTGCTCAGCCTGGAGTCTGCCTGTCCCTCTTCCTCTGCTCCTCCCCTCGCTTGCACTCTCTCTCAAATAAATAAATACATAAAAATAAAATCTTTTAAAAAAAAATTGGGGAGGCTGCCTATTTAAATATGCCCTCATCCATACCATTCCTAACTTATTTTCTCCTGCTGCATAATGTAAAACACAAACACTATATGAAATCTTTAGTGGTAGGTTGTGTTTTGATAGTCCCATTGTTTTGTTCTTTCCTTAAACCATGTTAAGTTTCCTGTAGCTTCAGTCACCTCTTTCTCCTCGATGATTTTGTTCTTTGACTTTATTTAACATTAAAAAACTCACAACTTGCATAAAACCTGCTTTTATATTTTTTAGGGACTTTATCCAGAATCCCATGGCATAATTGACAATAAAATATATGATCCCAAAATGAACGCTTTCTTCGCACTTAGAAGTAAGGAGAAATTTAATCCTGAGTGGTACAAAGGAGAACCAGTGAGTTGTTTTGTTTGTTTTAGCTACTAAAATAGTTTTTTAAAATTATTCTCCTCTATTTCAATCAGAGTAAAATAACAGATTCCCTGGAGCTTTTAAACCTACATCATTGATCGTGTCCGTGGCCATCCTTTTATAGATGGTCATGAATGCTGATAATCCCAAACACAGCTTGTATCGTTGTGTAATGAGAATAGTTTATCTCATAGCTGGGGTGGGGAAATTCGGACCATTTTTCTTCTCTCTCCTGCTTGATTGTACCTTCCTGTACTGGTAGTTTCTAGCAGTAGTCTGGGGGCCATATTTTGATCCACACAAAACTAATTGTTTCTGAAGGAGGTGGACTTTGACTTCATTTGTATATGCTAATTTAGAAGATTCTTTCTGGCCATGGTTTAGATGTGTTCTTTGTATTTTTAAAAAATAGCTACAAAAATTCTGTGGGGTCTTTTTGGATAGTCTCGATATTCCTCTTAGAAGGAAAAAGATCATGGTGTTTAATTTACAGGGTATAAATTCAAATTTTAGTGCTGATATTTAAAACTATGTGACTTTTGGCAAATTATTCTTTCTGTGGCTCAGTTTTCTCATATTTATACTGTAGATGATGCCGTTAACGACCTCAGGGGGTTATTGTGAGGATTAACCAAATTAATATTTGGGATGCTTATGGGGATACTGTTTAGAATTGTAATTGGCAGTAAGTCCTTAATAAGTGTTAGTTACATAACAAAAATGTCAACAAATTAAACACATGTATATTTGGGAATATTTTCTTCTTGCAGGGGGAGACCATTAAGTAAGGCTAGGGCTCTGAAAGTTGCAGAGGTTTCCAAATGACGGTGTCTGTATTTTTTAGGTTAATTTAATCTCTATTTCATTTCATTTTGCTGCTGTTCAGAGTCCTATTAAGTGATTATTTTATAGTCTCACTCCTGAAGCTCCTTAACTTCAAAAATATTGTAGCCCTTGAGAGGAATGCACTGATGTCACATGAACACATACTTCTCTAACAAATGCACGGTTGTGTAAGCTTCTGACTTGCCTTCATTCTCTTGCTCAGATTTGGCACACTGCTAAATATCAAGGCCTGAAAAGTGGCACATTTTTTTGGCCAGGATCAGATGTTGAAATTAATGGAATTTTCCCGGACATCTATAAAATATATAATGGGTATGTATAGGTGCACTTTTTTCAGAACAGCTTATTTGTTTTAAATCTTGGCTTCTCCTTTTTATCCAGTCCTGAATTCCAGCGTTTCTGTGAAGTGTTGGCTGAAAAATGAGAATGGTCAGCATAAGGGCTCTGTCTCAGCTACCTTTTAGATGGAGGTTAAATGGGTTTTGAATAGATGGATGGACAGTAAAACTAGACAAAGTTTTTTCTAGAGGCTTTTTTGGAAAGTGCTGGTATCATGTTGGAGTTTGCATTCAGATCCTTGGGCAGGAATAAAAAATGAAGTTGTGGTGACTGACTCCAACTTTTGAGTCTCGAACTAGTGAGCTCTCCATAAGGTGCCCTTCTAGAATCTATTGACACATGGGTTATTCACCTGGTAGCAATTGCTGTTCTCCAGTGCAGGAATAATATCCTCAAGTAGGTATAAGAAGCAAATTTTTATTTTTGTTTATTTATTTATTTTAAATATTTATTTGTTTATTTGAGAGAGAGAGAGAGAATGTGCGAGAGTGGGGGGAGGGGCAGAGGGAGAGGGAGAGAGAGAATCTCAAGCAGACTCCTCACTGAGTGGGGAGCCTGACGCGGGGCTCGATCTCATGACCCTGAGGTCACGACCTGAGCAGAAATCAAGAGTCATACGCTTAACAGACTGTGCCACCCAGGCACCCCAAGAAGCAAATTTTTAAACCCAGTGACAGCTTTCATATGTGTAAAGCTTAACCTTTGTTTCTTTATTGGGAAAACAAATTTAAAATAAAATTTTTGCATTGCTTCAAACATAATGCATGGAATTGTTTTAGTCTTTCAGTGCTATTTTTGGTGAGAAAAACGCTGATACTTTAAACTCGAACAATTGTCACAAGTTGTTTCATTTTGCTTATTCTTAATTTTAGTTCCATACCGTTTGAAGAAAGGATTTTAGCTATTCTTAAGTGGTTGCAGCTTCCTAAAGATGAAAGGTATGTAGAGGCCTAATTTCTATGGTAAATACTCCTTTGTTTTATAGAAATCACACAATATTTTAAAATGAGCTGCAAGAAAACTTTGCAGCTGGCTCTGGCATTTTATATCCAAATGGACTCTTTTTATGGAGCTCGGATAGCGGCATTTTGAAGAACTCCAAACCTGTAAATTATTTCTCAGCAAGTTTAGAAATGTTACCCCAGTGGTGTAGACTTTTTAATCACTATGGATTGTTAAATTTTTCTTTCCGTTCTGTTTTACAATGTGTTTATAAAATATTACATTTTGATGCTGTTTGATTTAGACCACACTTTTACACTCTGTATTTAGAAGAACCAGATTCTTCAGGTCATTCGTATGGACCAGTCAGCAGTGAAGTAAGTACCTTTTTATCGGTGATTACGTCTAACTAAAGCTTGCTTTGAAGCAGGTTTCTAGACCATTCGTTAAGATTCCGTGGTTCTGGAATGAGTAGTAAGCAGAGTTTTACTAAACCAAAGGATGTGTTTTAGTAAAAATAACAGTAGGGAGAATTTGGCTTGTCTATACTTTCCACAGTGCTAAATTGAACTGATGGTAAATTCCTTATTCTCAGTTCCAAAGCCTTTATCCACTCCATTTCTCCGTACATCGACCTAAAAAACTAAGGGCTCTTTGGAAATGTTGTAAGTGGGTAAGACTCCGATTTTCTATGGCAATATAGGAGAATTAGTCAAATAGCACAAGAAGCCTACCTTGATCTCTCTACCCTAGGAGATACATCTTTGATCTCTGAGCTCATGTTCACAACAGAGCTCGGGCATCAAGAAATAGGAAATTTTGTCAAAACTATAGAGAATTTGAAGTAACCATGGTTTTATTCAGCAGTTACTAGGAAGCCTGAGATGGGGAAACAGCTCATGGACTAAGACTGTCAATGTAAGGTCTTAATTTGTCCTGACACACTTTCAGGAACTTAGCTCATTCCTGGCTATGTTTGTAATCGGTATAGTGCTTTAAAAGATCAAATACTGCTTTCAGTTTTGTGTGGCCATATAATTTTGGTATCTTGGAGCAGAGGAAGCATTAAAACAGAAAATGATTTGAGCTTCTTTCTTTGTACCTCTAAGCTGAGTTCCCTTATGATGTATATTTTATTTATGACCTGAGATCTGAAAAGAAACAAGAAGGATCTGTGAATATTGTTGATCATGATGAAAGGTGAATCGGTATAGCCAAGGTCCCTAATCTCAGAATCCTTGTTGTCTTTTCCCCCATGTGACTCCAAGAGATAAAAGACTAGGAATAGCTAGAATTTCACCCCCAGACTGGATAGTTTGTGAGCCTCAAAGACTCTTTAGCACAGAGTCTAGTCCAGAGCCTATCCTAACGTGTCTGCCGTGCTACTTGCTCTAAATGCTTTTGCTTCAGCAACAGCAGGAGGAGGGGAGAACATAGGCTCATTTTTCTCACTTGAATTCAAAACACCTGCCTAAACGATCTTCTCCTGGCTTCCCTTACCCTGGGTTTACTCCACATTTGCCCCTCTCAAAGCATAGGTTCCTCTTGGGTGCCATCTTGTCAGCTAAAAGAGAGGAAAGAGAGAGGGAAGTTGACCCTCAATCTAGGTCTATATATACTCTCTAGATCTTTCCATCAAAATCCATCTGCAGCAGCTCTAATGTAGTTAGTAATTCCATGTGCCCTTGCTTTGCTTCTGTCCTTCAACTAAGCACAAATGCTCGGGGTAAGGAAGACACATGGCGGACAACGTGACCATGTCATCATTGGTGAAAGGGAAAAGCTTTTTGTCAGTGTTACATTGGTTTGAGAGTTGGCCAGATGCTAGTGTAATTTTTATTCATTCACTAAATTCCCTGACACTTAAGACTGCTGTCCAGGTCAGTTTCGCTACAAATAAGTCTAACGATCATTTTGTAATTGTTCAATTATCAGATCATATGAACTGTAAAGTCAGGGCTGCCTTTTCTAATGTCATTGAAGATTTGCCAAAGTACTACTTTTCTGATGCATCTGCGTTCAAGATTGAGCCTGTTGCTTTTTGTATCATATTCACCAACTTGTCACCTCTGTTAAATTCTAATATTACTGGCACATCGAAACGTACTTTATTTTGAATACTTAAAAATTCCAATTCGAATTACTTGGATACCATTGAGTGACTGAAAGACCATATTGGGAGACTTGTTTCATATTACAGTGAAATTCATTGACCGTAGACATAAGACTAATTTGATGCATAACAGAAAGCACATGTAGAACTGCAAAGAATTTTCCTCGGGTGGTTTTGTAAGGAGAGCTGAAAAGAGAAGTGTCAAAAGCAAGTTGCTGAAATCATTTGCTCTTCTGTGTCCTTGGGATACAACATATGCAAAATACATGCAGTTTGTAAGGAAATAGTGGGTTGTATTCCTCGTTCTAACTTGAAAAATCAAATACATGCAAGAACGATAAAAAGCATTTCATGAATGATTTTGACATTTTTGACAGTTTAGACAATCAGATCAGCTGGAGTCATTCCCAATACTTAACAATTGAGCACGTACGTATGGGATTTGGGCCCTTCTTTTGTTAATGGGCATTGTCTTACCTGACCTGTCTTCGCCTAATGTAAATCTGTTCATCATAGTAGTTGCATCCACTGAACTTTCCCTGTATGAACAGAGATAGCTTTATATAGCAGTAGCCGTTACTATGGAATCCATCACATGAGGTTGCTTCCCTTTCGTAGGTCATCAGAGCATTGCAGAGGGTTGACAACATGGTTGGCATGCTGATGGATGGTCTGCAAGAGCTGAACTTGCATCGATGCCTGAACCTCATCCTTATTTCAGATCATGGTAATCTGACTTCGCATCATTTACCCTGCAGGCTAAATGGTGCTCCCCAAAAAAGTTTCCTTGATTGGTTATTGTTTCATTATTTCTTCTGATTGTTATATTTTTTTTAATGTGAGTTACTTGTGGAAAGTTTTTAGGAAAAAATGATATTAAACATAAAGTATAAGTAAAACACAGAATTCACAGAAACCTAAGAGCCTGTCAGTGACAATGCACCCATTTCCTGATGTGGGGAAGGGTTACATAGGAAGGAATTTTGAATAGTTAAAAAAAAGCATTTAATATTAAATTTTGGTAAATCTAGTCTAACAATCTTAGATTTAATTTGAACACATTATTATGTCCTATTTTCTTTAGCATGGTAGGTCTCATTTTAGAAGTGGTATAAATTCTAGCGCTATGTTAATTTCATTTTTACTTACTTTGACCTTTAGAACATGTTTGTTTGACAGCCTTGGGAGTACAAAAGCAGAGAGTGCATAAGAAAATAGAAAACAAGTTCTTTTTGTTTGTTTTTTTCTTGTTATTGTTTGCTTCAGAAATAATTACTAAAAGCTATTTCAGGAAATGGTTGTAAGAAGTTCTGTCCCAAAGAAGCTACAGTTCCGGAACAGGACTGAGAATTTTATGTTACCATTCGTATTCTAGGTGATCTGGGGAAAATGAGTAGGTTTTTCTATTCAGCCTGAAACTGTGATATTCCTAAGAAATAAGAAATATTGAACTGATTATGGATGAAGGATGGGAAAAAGTTTTTTTGGGGGAAGTGCAGTGGTATCTATGGCTGAAATTCTGTGTCTCACCTATTAGACGTTTAACGTGAGCACTGAGCACATATTTATTGAATTAAATTCTGGAGATGAAAGAAATTCTCTTCTGCATGTGAAATTCCTTATTAAAGTTGCGACATGTTGGGAATTTTCTTTCCTCCCAGGCATGGAACAAGGCAATTGCAAGAAATACGTATATCTGAATAAATATTTGGGAGATGTTAAAGATATTAGAATTGTATATGGACCTGCAGCTCGGTTGAGACCCTCTGATGTCCCAGATAAGTACTTTACATGTGAGTATATGTGGATGCTAACTTTGACTATGATTACATTCAGAATACATTCCTCTAAATTATTCTGTCTCTACACTAAAGTGCATCAGTTAAAGTGAATTTCCTCTTCATGCTTGATTCTCCAATGCAGATCTTCTGCACCCAAAGGGATTTTATAAAGGCATTGGGTGTGAGGACACAGGTCTAACCGCTTATCTTTGTTATTTATTGCTAAGCATATGATTTGATGAGCTTAGTACAATTTTATGTTGTAGTGTGTGTTTTACTTGTATTAGGTTCGAGATTACTTGTACGAAAAAAGCACTGCAAAGTTCAGCTACATGGACTCAAGTTTAATTAATGACATTCCATTAAAATAGCTTAGAGCTGTTATAGAATAATATTCTATGATGAGGAGGAATGTTGGCAATTCTGTAGTTCTTAAAATTCTTTAAACAACTGGTTTCTGTCCTCAGAAATGACTTTCTCCGACCATTCCAAAACACAGTAGGAACATGTCTTATAAACAGAGAAGAAATTTCATGTTCTCTCTTGGACACATGTGGAACCCGAACAGCCAAGACATTTTTTTAAATATTAATTCTTTTGCAAAAGAGGTCCATTTCCTAATTGTTTAGACCTTTGTTATAGCCCGCTTTTTGATTGCCATCTTTGGTAACTTTCAGATACCTACAGCAAGTCTTGTTTATTTTTTTGTTACAGTTGAATTTGAAATAGAGAAAAAAGCTTGTCTGACATTTATCGGAATCGGTTAGGTATGGGCACTGCAGTGCTGTATGTTTCAGTAGATACTGTTGAATATTCATGAGGAGACATAGATTTCACTGCAGGAAAATGTATATTAATATAGAGACACTAAGCATAGACTCTATATGCCTGGCAAGTTTTAATTAGCATTTTTTTAAATTTATAAAAGTAGTATACAATTGTTACAAAGCCTGTTATAAAAACTGTACAAGTGGGGGCAGTGCCCAGAACAGTTTAGGATGGGGTGGCAAAGCTTTGACCACACCCTTATCTCATTAGGCCTCAGTTTTCCAAATTAAAGCAAAAATTATATCTATATTTATTTATCAATATACATACATAAAACATATATACAATACATGTTCTTTGATCTGAATAACTTTCTCAAAATTATGTAAAGTATAACTAGAAGAATCTTGGAAAGCTAGACATTTATTGATTTGTAGCACAGAATATACTAAATCTATGGTCTTGTTATCAAATTCGGTTTCAAAACTAGTCTACTTGCCCTCTCTTCCTAGGTCCCCTGTGTCCTTTTTATTTGGAAATTCTGGAATTGTCAAATACCAAAATATGTAAAGTAAAAAGTAACGGTTTCCCTGAATCTCCCTAATTCACAACTCATTTCCTCTCTCTAGAGATAAACATTGCTAGGCTTGGAATATGTCTTTCCTGATACCTGGTATGCGTATATAAGACATGTTTGTTTTTTAATTTTTATACCTTGAAATCATACTAGATCTAGATGCATGGACAGATAGATGGATGGACACACATATGGATGAACAGATGGATAGATAGATATTCTGTAACTTGCCTTTTCATTTAACAGTAGGACACAATTTCACAGGCATGGGGTGGTTCCTAACGATCTCTCTCATTCTGCCAATGACTGATACATAATCATTTAAATAAGCTGTTTGAAATGTGTTTTGAAATTTAAATACAGAGTTTGAATCTGACATTCAACATTTTTGTTTTATTTTTAATTGTAGCATACCATCAACAATTAATTCTTATCTTTGTCCCCCCTTCAGTTGATTACGAAGACCTTGCCAGAAATCTTTCTGTGAGTAGATATCTTTATGTTTTCATTATCTAGTTACTGTTAGTTTTGTTTAATATATATTTAGAAAAGAGGTTCAGTATCTGTTCTTGGATTTTAGCGTTAGAATTTTTGAACATGAAAAAAAGAATTTTTGAGTATGTGGGCCAACATTTAAATGCCCTATTATTTTTAAAGATCTTTAAGGACATGTCCCAATAAACTAGCATTGAAAGTTTTCAAGGGGGTGTCTGGGTGGCTCAGTGAGTTAAACATCTGTCTTCAGCTCAAGTCATGATCTCGGGGTCCCGGGATTGAGCCCATGTCAGGCTCCCTGCTCATCATCTTTCCTTTCCCTCTGCCCCTCCTCCCCCCACTCGTGCACACGCGCACGCGCTCTCTCTCTGTCTCTCAAATAAATAAATATTTTTAAAAAGTTTTTAAGATTTCATTTATCATTATTTAATTTTTATGACAGTGAAGATATAATTGGAAAAAAAAAAGGAAAAAAATTACAGCTGTATCACCATTGGTACTGTTAGCATTATTGTATATTTCCTACCAGTCTTTATGGCCATTTAAAAAAATAGGTTTTTGTCCCGGTGATGGGTTATTTATAGTACATTTTTTTACTTGGTGTGCTTTAAGCATTAAAGAAAATTCTTAATGTTGTAGTTGTAAGTGTTTGAAAGAATATCATCAGTAGTAACTCAAAATCGCGTGACACAGTCTAAGAGTTTTGGGATTTTTATGCAGCAATCCTGATTTTCTGTAAAAAATATGAGTATTGTTGAGAATGGTCAAATGGTACATTATATAAGTTAAGAACTCAGTTATTTTTGCATCTGTGACTTAGTGAGCAGGCTGATGAAATTTTTATCAGAAAAAATGCATTGAATTAAACAATTTCAAGAGAAGTTTACACATAAGAAACTATGGAAATAAGAGTTTTTCTTTACCTTCTATAATTTCAGTGCCGGGAACCAAACCAGCACTTCAAACCTTACCTGAAACATTTCTTACCAAAGCGTTTGCACTTTGCCAAAAATGACAGGATTGAGCCCTTGACGTTCTATTTGGACCCTCAGTGGCAGCTTGCATTGTAAGTTCTGATGGTTTCCAGGTAAACTTAGCCTGATATGTTAGTAATTCAGTGTCACCATTGGGCCCTTGCCAACAATGTTGTTATATGAAAACTGTACAAATAGGATTCTCTTCACTCTGTCCTGGGGTTTCTCAACCTTGGCCTATTGACCTTTTAGGTCAGATAATTCTTTGTTGTGGGGAGTTGTCCTGTGCATTGCAGGATGTTTGCAAGCATCCCTGGTTTCTACCCATTAGATGAAGAAGCTTCCTTTCCACAGTTGTGCCAGTCAGAAATGTCTCCAGACATTGCCCGAAGTTCCCTGGGGAGGGCCATGCACCCCCAGCTAGGAACCACTGCTCTGCTCACGTCCGTATTGATTATTTCTTATGTTCTACGCTTGTGTTACTACTTAACCATTGTATCTCTTCTGCACATTACAGCTATCCTAATAATACCTTTAAATCCAGCAAATGATTGGTAAAAGCTCTTTATGATAATGAGCAATTACTTTCTTCATAGGGTTGTTCTTTCACCTCAGTTTTCTGGTGTGTTGGAAAATTATTTGGATGGTTGATGTTGTTAATATCTCAAAACATGATCATTAACTCTTTTGAGAGTTGCCAGGAAGCTGGGGATGATACAGGAAACCTAAGCAGTGAACAAGGATTCAGTTAACGTTTCACCGTCTCTCCTTTGACTGGAGAGCTGTGCTTCTGGTATTTGGAAGAAGAATATGAAGGAAGGGATGGTCCTTACCCTTATATTAATAATGTGCTAATATTTCACAAATACCTACGTATTCCAAAGATTTCTTTAGACTAAGCCATTTAGTTTGTACGAACAACCCAACATGGCGAAATTGGAACCAGGAGAAGATAACTAACTTGACGAAGTCACAGCTGGTAAATGGCATAGTCAGAGTTCAAAACTAGCTCTGTGTCAATGCTAGTGGCTTTTCCCCTCCATGCTACACTGCCTATATAGTTGATTTATCTACAAAATAAAAGATAAGGGTGACCCCTTAATGCTTTCCACGCCTGGTGGTTTCGTGTACCTTTTTTTGTCTGGTTTAACAAAATAGTTACTTGTTCTTTATGAACAGAAATAGTGTTATGATTATAAACTTGGCCGTGTGACTAGACTTTACATCATTAATTCATATTATGTCAAAATTAGGACTCCTTCAGAAAGGAAAGATTGTGGGATTGGATTCCATGGTTCTGACAATTTGCTTTCAAATATGCAAGTAAGTAAGCTTGTTACACTTAAGAAAATAATAGCTTATATCTGAAGAAAACTATATAAAGTTATAGACTTAGAAACATGGAGTGTGATTGTATGTCTTGAATGAGAATTAATGAAGCTTATAATTTCATATAGCTGTTTTACTTTGGGCATTACATTAAGAGACTACTGTTAAAATTTTATATTCATGTTTCATAAACGTGTGACTTTTACCTCATATGAAATTTCTAGATGTTATTTTGCGTGTATTTGTGCTCCCTTAAGAATATTGCCCCACAGTAAATGAAAACTAGTGATTTAATAGGGGAAAAGATATCATACTTTAGTTCTACATGAAGGTAATGCCTCACATTTACCCAGCAATGTAAAATTTCAGAATGTACTCACAACAGTGATTTAATTTGACGCCTACAGCACTGTGCGAGGTGGGCAGGGTGACCTCTGTATCCCGTTTCACAGATGAGCAATAGTTTCATCATTCATTCTGTTCTGTCAAGTCAGGAATTGCAGTAAAGCTGAGAGAAATAGCCCACATGTCCTCAGATTAAATGTGCAACACCAGTTAAAACAGTATCCCGCCAAGTCCATGGACACAGTATTTTTCCCATGATCTTAGCCAGTTTAGATATGTACAGCGTGGATAATATAAAATAATTTTAGGCACACAGCTGAAATGAATTGACACACTGGTACTTTTCTGGCCCACGTAGGCCCTCTTTATTGGCTACGGACCTGGATTCAAGCACAACACTGAAGTGGACGCCTTTGAAAATATCGAAGTCTATAACTTAATGTGTGGTAAGTGGGAACGGACTTCTTTAAAATGGACCTGGAATGGGATTCTCAAAAGTAGGTCACATGGTGGGCACCTTTGTAGAGATGATGATGAGGGGAGACCGACCTTCTTCTTCCTGACCCAGAGTCATTGAAAAGACTATGGGATCATGACATCCGATGACTTACGGTTCTTCCACGAGGCCGCCCACGGGTGAATTGGAGCAGCCAGAGCAGGGGGGTCTGTACAGCCCCAGTGCCTTGTAGTTTGCCAGGCCTTGGGCTTAATTGTATGACAACCGAAACAGGTCTGCAGTGGAAGCCTGAGAAAGAGTTTGGAGTCTGTGACCCCTGTCACAAGACAGGCAGAACCTCTGGTAACGATAATACTTGCATGGATGACAATGTCAAGGTTGTAGAAATGGAGGAGGACCCATGAGATATAGTCTTCGTTTACCCTGTACTTTCTTAATTAGTACTTTTATGGTTGGATATTGTGTTTTAAGTATCACTTCCTTTTTCTGACAGTGATACTGGGCATTTGCAAAACTCAAATATGTCGTCAGTGTAATTCTTCTAGTGGGAGCCTATATACTTAAGTGAATTCGTATGTTCTGAAGCACTTAACACAGTGCCTGGCATATGCTAAGTGGTTTACTCTAGAAGTGTTTGCTGTTATTACCAAGAGCACGAGTCAGAGTCAGATAAACCTGGTTTTGAATCCTAGGTCTTACTCCGTTAGTAGCTTTGAGGCCTTGAGCAAAGCACTGTGATTACTCAGCTACCAGATATTGGCAATAACTTACTAAATTGTTTTGAGGATTAGGTAAGAAAAATACATAAGCACAGTGATTGGCATATAATAAGCATGCAGTGGTGGTAACTATAGTCACACACATTAAAATTCAGAAGTTTCCAGAGAGAAGTATAGCATATATATCGGTGATTCCATTAAGAACAGCATAGTCATAAATGTTCTAAAATTCAAGAGCATTTCATAGTTTCATTTTAGGTAGAGAGTAAAGAACTCTTTTATAGATAGGGTTTAAAAAGGATAAAAATCGTAGGATAAGTCTGCTGTGTATTTGCTTTTGAAACCTCTAGTAACCATTTACCATTCTTGGAATTGTGCAGATTTGCTGAATTTGACGCCTGCTCCTAATAATGGAACTCATGGAAGTCTTAACCACCTTCTAAAGAACCCTGTTTATACCCCAAAGAATCCCAAGGAAGCCCACCCCGTGGTACAGTGCCCTTTCACAAGATCCCCCAGACGTAACCTTGACTGCTCGTGCCATCCTTCGGTAAGTATTGACCAAAGTCTAGCCCAGTCGGATCTTACAGCACCCTCTGCAGAGCTCGTGCTATAGAAACACTTAACGATCAAATTAAAATCTGTGAGAGGGCATAAATATCTATTCATGTTTAATTCTGGTGGAACACATGCCGCCCTTTTATTGTTGATTTTCCTCTTCGTTGCTTTTGCATTTTCCCCTCTGTCTCTATTGCTTGGTGCTGTGACTTGACTGGGGGCAGGTTGGGAGAAGTCCAGCTGAGTCCGGAGCTTCCTAAATCATGGAGTCTGAGCTGTTATCCTAGCAGTGAGGTCTTGATCGTCAACCAATCACAGTATTCTTCCTCTAAGATATCTCTCAATTAATTTTAAATGTAGAGGGAAAAATCACATTTCTTTTTGGTATGAAATGGATGGATGGCACTGTTTCTTTTTTACTTCTATCTTAACATACGGTTATAAGAAGATAAAAATATGTGACAAGTGAACAAAACTGATAGTGTCCCTAAAGACAGAGATTTGGGGGAGCAGTTGATTCGATGCTTTCCATTTTGTTTGAGGCTCATAGAAAGACTTGAAGAGTAGCGATGAGTTATAAAGCAGCAATTCTTATTTTTTCATTCCTAGTGTTGTGCTTAGGTAACAGTTTTGTCTTTTTGCGGCTGTCATCTGAACTTTGATCCTTTTCGTCGAAAAAAATAAACTTTGACTTGTACAAGATGGCTCTGTCTTCGTCCCATGACGGAATAATTAGGCTGTAGGAGTTGTTTGTCACAAGATTAAAACATGTCTCAAAACAAAAATAATAACCAAACCTCGTGTCTCTCATTGATGAAAATCGTATTATTAACTTTTTAGGTCTTGCCAGTTGTGGATTTTGAGATACAGTTGAATTTGACTGTGGCAGAAGGTAAGACATGTTTACCCTGACATTTGCTAACATTCGTCAGTTGTGACTGGGATGTTCCGCGTCACTTTGATATGGTTTCTGATACATTTTGACATAGTCTCTGATCCTTAAGTTACTTGGCTCAGTTTTTTCCTTCTGGAATAAAAAGGCAAATTGTGCATAATTCCCAAGTTGAATTTGCCTATATAAAATCTCTGTAAATGTGAGGCACCTGGGTGGCGCAGTCAGTTAAGCATCTGTCTCTTTGATTTCGGCTCAGGTCGTGAACTCAGGGTCCTGAGATCGAGACCCACATTGAGCTCCACACTGGGTGTGGATCTGCTTGTGGTTCTCTCTCTCCCTCTGCTCCTCCCGCCATTCACACATGCTCTCCCTCTCTCCTTCTCTCTTTCTCTGTCTCAAAAATAAAATAAAAATAAAATCTCTGCAGATGTTTAGAGAAATCTTTGATGGCCCTGTGATGACAAAGCATTGTGGTGAGGGATGACACTTCTGGAATTGATTTGTGTTTGAATGAACGCAGGGGCTGTATGTCCATGGAAAAAGTATTCACTCTGTAAATTACTGTTTTCTCATCTGTGAAATGAGTGTATAACTAATTCATAGGGCTGTGTAAGAATTAAATTAGATGACGTATACAAAGGACTCTACAAAGCACTTGACACTTGGAAAAAGTACAGTAAATGGTCTCTTACTATTACTGTTTCATTCAGCTCCGTCTCATAATTTTAGTTGTGATTTTTTGCTTTCTGAGTACCTATACCATCCAGAAACTTCTCTGTCTGAAGTTTTCCCTGAAGAATAAATCATTAAAATAATGTTACTAACATAATATAATAAAAAATCATTAAAAAAAATAAAATAATGTTAAAGAATTTCAGCAATATCTTTAAGTCCTAATGGTGAAATTTCTTCGCGATCTCACGTAATGTCCTCTTGTGGTATCGTGATCTTACATTGATCTTTCAGAATCTTCATAGGCAAAAACTATAGTGAATCCCTTTTGTTAATTGTTTATGGCTCTGCTCTTTGTAATTAGTTTTCCTTTTTTACATTTAAAAATAACTTTTCAATAGTGTTAAGTAGAGGAAAGAATTGGATGAATGTATCATTATATTACTGTCATAGAATTCACAGTAAATATGTTTGAATGGCGGTTTCATTTTTTTCCCCCTGCAACCCAAGAGAAGGTTATTAAGCGCAGCACTTTACCTTATGGAAGACCCAGAGTTCTCCAGAGGAACACCTCGGCCTGTCTTCTCTACCAGCACCAGTTCGTGAGTGGTTACAGCCGTGACTTCCTGATGCCCCTTTGGACCTCTTACACCGTCGACAGAAATGCAAGTATTGGTCGCCTCTTTAGCTATGTGTGATTATTTCAGATCATCGTTAAGCAAAACATTGAAAGCAGAGTTAGTTTGGGTCAGTTAATCTTGGCTCTGTCATCAGTTCCTGAATTAGAAGATCACTGAACTGCAGGTCAGAAGGTTAGGTTCTGGGTCTAGCTCTGCCTCAAACCAGCTGGGTGACTTTGAGACTCAGAGCAGATTTCTTCTTGTGCGGAATGAGGGGTGTGCATGCAATAAAGGTTTCTCCCTTGCTTTTTGCTTGTTTTCATATTTTAGGATTGTCGTTTGTAATTTTGTGAAATTAATTTTGCAGTCAGGTGCAATGATTCAGTTCTAAATACAAAGATGTGTGAGCACAAGGATTTTTGTCAGCTGCTCTCACCTTAGGGGGTCCTTAGGGGGAAGCCATGAAAGCTCAGTAACCTCTCTGCATGTACCACCTAGGAAGACCCCTCCCCCCGCCCCCAAACCAGACCAGGGAGAGGCCAGGGATCCCGTCCACTTCCCAGAACACAGGAAGGCCTTGAAAAGAGTCAAGGATTGATGGGTGGGGGCAAATACCCCAGAATAAGACCACCATCCCCTCACCCCTGCCCCCTGGCTGCTGTGGTAGAAAGAGAAACAAGACAGGCCTTGAAAGAGAGAATGGGGGAGGGGGTGAAATTTAGATTTTAATCAAATGAAAGTTTTAAACTAGACCAACCAGATTTTCAGAAACTGAATGCCTGGCAAGCTACAGGATGCCCTTAAGCGGTGGAAAGGGGATTTGAGAGAGCTTAATTGAGTGTAGCAACTGGATTTACAAAATAAAACTATTGTTAATACTCACCAAGAGCGCCAAATAAAAAGACAGGGATATGTGTGTGTATGTATGTAATTCCTGTGTTTAAAAAAAAAAAAAAAAAATATATATATATATATATATATATTACGCACCCACACATATTCACATAATTAACATAAAGTTTCTACCATAAATTTGATTGTTCTAATTTAGAAGACTATCTTCCAATACTGTAAACACATTTTTTTTACCTGACTCAGTGATATATACAGTGTTTTGTAGGTTTCCATCAGATTTACTATCATTTCATGCCTTAATTACACTGTTCTTTCATCCTGTTCACATGTCCGGTTGACTTCTATAATCAAAGCTGCATAAATTCAGTCATCAGTGCTCCTGAAGTTTTCATGCTGCACTGTTGTTCAGTGGCTCCCCACCCCCGGCTTCAGTCTGCAGTTGTGTATGGAGGATAGACTCAGGTCCCCCCAAATCAGCATTTCGCTACATAAACGTTTGCAACTAAAAAAACGCAATACACAAAATTAGCCCAGCATAATAGGAAACTATTTGCACATATATGAAAAATGACTAATAGCCTTAATATCATAGAGTTTTTGCATTTCAGTGAGAAAAAAGATGAATGTACTAGTAGAAAAATGGGAAAATGGAGAAGGACAGCCAGAGCCCTGTAACCGAATGGGTGGCTCATCTTCGCTACTCCGAAAGCAGTCCTCTTTTCTTTTGTATGCCTGACACCTGGTGGCTCTTTTCATTTTGTTTTTCAGGACAGTTTCTCTGCAGAAAATTTTTCCAACTGTCTTTACCAGGATCTTCGAATTTCTCTTAGTCCTGTCCATAAGTGTTCCTTTTATAAAAATAACGCTGAACTGACTTATGGGTTCCTCTACCCACCACGTAAGTTTCTATCTCCCTGACCTTCCCTTTCTCTTGTCCTCTTTCTCTCTTCCTCTTCTTTTCCTTACGAGGCGGGGTACATCATCTTGTTTTTTTTTTTTAAAGATTTTATTTATTAATTTGACAGAGAGACAGCCAGCGAGAGAGGGAACACAGCAGGGGGAGTGGGAGAGGAAGAAGCAGGCTCCCAGTGGAGGAGCCTGATGTGGGGCTCGATCCCAGAACGCCAGGATCACGCCCTGAGCCGAAGGCAGACGCTAACGACTGCGCCACCCAGGCGCCCCTCATCTTGTTTTTTTTAATGGTGAAAATGGTGAATGAGAAGTATAACTCTTAGGGAATATTTTTAAAGTGTCTAAAAGTTGAATTTTGGAAAACTTTTAGCTTCTGTTTGGAGGGTAGTTGGTTTAGTGCAGACACTGTAGGTAGGACGTTCTTTACTTTTTTGCATTTCTTTTACTCAGAATTTGAGAAAGCTTGGGTCGGAAGGATATATCAGGGTTCTTAGGAGATATTTTGTTAAAAGAAAAAATGTTGAGGTGCCTGGGTGGCTCAGGCCATTAAGCATCTGCCTTTGGCTCAAGTCATGATCCCAGAGTCCTGGGATGTTGGGCCCCCTGCTCAGCGGGGAGCCTGCTTCTCCCTCTTCCTCTGCCCCTTCCCACACCCCCACCCCTGCTTGTCACTAGTGGGTCTCTCTTTCCCTCTCAAATAAATAAATAAGAATTAATTAAAAAGGAAAGCTGTAATTTGTCAAAGAATTAGGGATAGGCAGAGCCTAAGTGTGCTTGCTCTTTCACAGAAATGGAGCTGCTAGGGAATAGCTTTTTTTTCTTTTTAAGTTAAATGTTCTATTTTTAATGTGGCAAATCTGTGTGTTAATGAGAAGACATTTTGAGGCTGGCCTTAAAAGGCAAAAGTCAGAAGGCTCCAGGTGCTCAAATATTCTCAATATCCAGTCGAGTCCCTGGAATAAGTGTCTGAAGTCAGAACTTGGCTATTGCTTTATAAAAATAGACCAGGTCCAAGCCGAAAATCCATACAAAGACGCCTTGTACAGCATTTCGAGGCAGACATCCTGCCATGTTTTTTCTGGGTAGTAGGTGTTGTTCTGAAGCCAGATACTTTCTTTTTTCTTCTCACTGTGGAAGAGTTTAAGGAAAGAGGGTTGTCAACACAATACATTTTTAGTTGAAATAGGCAAATATGGTAAAATTTGAACATATTTGATTTGGGGCTGTTACTAAGCTTTTGTTCCTTTGATAAATTCATCTTGAAGAAAAGATCTAAATATTTTACTTTTTTTAAGAGACATGACCAAACACATTGCACTTTCCCTTACCCTGTACCTAGGAATGTTTTATGGGTTTAAGGTGATTTTTTTTTTTAAATGCCCTCCCATGAGAAAGTATAATTTCTAATGTGATTCATGAAGAATGAAAGTCATCTTTTTTTATTTTCTTTGTAGAACTAAATAAAGGTTCAAATCAACTATATTCTGAAGCATTGCTTAATACTAATATAGTGCCAATGTACCAGAGTTTTCAAGGTAAAAAATTTTAATCCTGTATCTCACAATTTCAATGAATTTCTGTGTATTACAGGTATAATTTATATTAATAAGACTGATCCTCTAAATTAAATGACTATCAAACATGGTCTTATAGGTATATGTTCTCAGAGCTATACATTCTTGTTCATTCTTAACTTTGGTAATACCAGTACACAGAAATTCTGCAACTATTGGAATTATGATCTATTCCAATACCTATTATTCTGCCTTGTATTTACATCTTTATAAACAACATTTTTTGGTGAAAAAAGTATGTAATATTCTTCCTATGTTACCTGGCTAATATAGTCTCCTAACAATTAACTTTCAGTTTGTTTTCCCATTTAACTTTTGGAAGTTGTTGATAATTGTTTTTAATCTTGAATAAATTTGGGCATCATTATTAATTATCGCAGTATTTGGAACACTTAAAATAAATATAAATTTATGCTTCAAGTGACATAGAATTTCAAAATACCGAGTATTCAAGGCTATTTTTACTCTAATTTATGTGTAGAATACTTGTGACTATTTCAAAGGGAATATTCAGGTATTAACAGTAAATCTGAATAACCTGCCTTGTTTATTTATGTTCATGGTTTTTTATGCCTCATGATGATCTGTCATCACAAATTCATGGTGATGCACGTGGTCAGGGATGCCCAAAATAGTGTTGAATTCAACGTTTGCCTCTTCTGCCAAAGGCAAAAGCTGAACAATGGTTTTTGGCCTCCCACTAAGACTGAAGCCAAATTTGACTGTCTGTAATTATTACAAATGCTGGTTTTGAATAAGGTTGTTGAGTTATTTCACATGACAGCATGGCACCTTGTTCTTTTGCAACTACGCTGACGTCCTTCTTGTTTCAGTTATATGGCGCTACTTTCATGGCACCCTTCTGCCAAGGTATGCAGAAGAAAGAAATGGCGTCAATGTCGTCAGCGGTCCTGTGTTTGACTCTGATTACGACGGATGTTATGATTCCTCAGAGACCCTGAAGCAGTAAGAACATATTTCATTTACTCTTAAAAACAGTTGTCGTGTGGGATTACCATCCAGTTCAGTCAGCAGAGCCTTTTCTGTCTGATACCGTTCCTATTGACGGACATGCCATTTCTGATGACACTGGAAACCCCTTGAAATATCTGATTAATTTTGATGTTTTGCTCAGTGTTCAGAAAAATGTTTTTTAGAGGAAAGAAGGAGTGTTTCTCCCCAATTCAGCTTAGATGAGTAATTCTTGAGCTCAGATTAAACACTGAACTCTACCATATGTTATGAAAGTAACATCCATGTTTAAAATCTCTGTGTGTGGCTAATTGATAAGATACTGTCTTCATTAACTACTTCTGGTTAGAAGATAAAGAACCATGTGGTGTGGTTAGAGGCATCCTGAGTGGAAGAATCAGGTGTTAGAAAGCTGTAGTGTCCAAGTGTAGACCTTGGGCAAATGTCACAGCTTTTACCCAGCCTTGCTTAGAGGGAGGTTGAGTGGCCATCTTGAAAGAAACTATCAGTGAGTACTATTTTTATAAAGTAGAGTGGCAGAATGTTTTAGAAACCATTTGATCTTTCTTAAAACAATAACAGCATGATTTTTTGAAGCAATATTGCTGTTAAGGCTACGGGAAAAAGAGAATGAAATGTCTGATGTTCAGCTCTTTTCCTGAGAACTGCTGTCTCAGGCAGGCTCAGAGATTACTCTTCACACACATACATCTGTGACACATTAGTTTATAATGTATAATTTATAGACAGTAGTTTATAAAATGACAGGGTTTGGGGTTTTTGTTGTTGTTGTTTTTACTGTATTCCTCGAGGTGTAGGGGTCCCAACATAACTGCCTCAGAAGTCACAGCAGTAGAATGGGTAAAGAAGAGAACTTCATACCTTTCACATTCCACCAGAACTCTGTTTTAATCAGTTTTATATATTATGGTTCCATATAAGATTATAATTGAAGACAATGCCCCCACTACCTTAAATTTGGAAAGATGCTGAAAAACGAATAGATAAATCTGGCTTTGAGACCAAAGGATATAGAATTAAGATGACATAAAGGTATTACTTGGGACGTCTTGGAGAATATGCTGCAATTTAAAAGAAGTTACTGTGATGAGAAAGGAAATCCCTTTAAAACAAAGGAGAGTTCACAGAAACATGACTTCACTGGAGGGGCTGGAATAGAAAAAAATCCCATACCAGTTTCCTCTCTGTCTACACTCTGTGCACAGCTGCATAAAGTTGAGAAGACTATCAGTAATGCTTTCAATCTTAGTTGTAGGTATTTGAGAATGATATATTTTTTTCTTGAGTGTCTCAATTCCAGTGTCTTAAGGTAGAATAAAAAAAAATCTGAAGTTCAGTAAATTTTTATAGAAAATAATAATTATTGGGTTTGTGTTTGTCTTCTAATTCGTTCTCGCAGTCTGGCAGAACATGTTGAAGTATTATGATTACTAACTTCTTACAATACATTTAATTATTTGACTGAATTTTATTTTTAGATGCATTGTATTAAAATACACTTTACTGAAATATTCATTAAAAAGAAGAGAGTTATTTCTTTCTTAAAGTGAAGATTGCCATATTTTCCAGAAACAGCAGACTCATCCGTAATCAAGAAATTCTGATCCCAACTCACTTCTTCATCGTGCTGACAAGTTGTAAAAACACATTCCAGACTCCCTCCCAGTGTGATGATTTAGACAGCTTAGCTTTCATTTTGCCTCACAGGACTGACAACAGTGAGAGCTGTGCGGTAAGTAGCCTTTGTTCCTTTATTACCTTAAATGTTGAAAATACGAATATATTTGTGTGTGTCATGTCTGACATTACTGTGGGTGAAAACAGAATGTGCATATGCACTTTGAAAGGATATACTTTGAAAGGATGTGCTTTACGTGTACTTTGCAGGATGGTTTTAAATTTGATGCTCTGAGATATCTTTGGAGACCACCCTTGTCTGTTAAAACACAAAAAACAAATCAAAATGTAAAAACTTAGTGCCTGCATATGGCTTACCACTAAATTCTAGATTTATTTGAACTATGAATTTACTCTTGTTTCAAAACTGGATTTATAATTCCCAAAGTGTTAGCACTATTATAAATTAGTCTTCAAGTTATGGTTAGGTAGTGTTTCAGATTAATTTTCTGTATATCACTCTATTATAAAAATCATGTTTGTCCCTAATTATCTTTTCTTATTCTGTTGTCATTCAGCATTTGGAAATAATTGTTTTATGTTACCCTGTTTGCTCAGAATTAAAAAACAAAACAAAACAAAACCTAAACTAGTCTTTGAACACCAAGACTATATTAAAATTTTAGGAATTTTAAAGTTTTCCCTTATGGTGAGCCAATTTTTTTCTTTCAGAATACTTCCCAGATTTTCTAGTTGTTTTTTTTTTTCCCACTTTTCTTTTTTTGTCCATCGAAGTAGACGTAAGTTGGCAAAGCGATGTAGCTTTCTCACCAGGCTCATTTAAAGGGGTGGTGGAGAGCTGGAGTCCTGTGGTCAAAAGGATGTTGAGGCCCCAGTCTGAGCTCCGCAGGAGAGAGTGCTGTGATCACGCATTCATTCCTTCCTGCATTTATTCATTTATCCCTTCTCGGATCCAGTCATTCATTCCTTTAATAAATATGTGTTGCCATGTACTCTTCGGACAGAGGACACAGCAGTGAACAAAACAGACAGTAGCTTCTGCCGTGGGCCCAGGAGTAGAATACAGAGATCCGTTGTCATCCCTGACCTAGGAGTCTATGTGTCACTCATTAAAACTCATGAAGATATTTCACTCTTTAATTGTTTCTCTGACAAACTGAGAATTAATTGACCAGTCCTCATAGGACATATTTCTCATTAAGTTATTTTCCCTTGTGCTTCCGAATTAAGTACAGAATGGCAGGATTTTAACTATTTGGATGCCCGTTGGGCATGTACGTCTGCCAACTGGTCGCTGTCGTGGACACTGTTGGATACATACTGAGTGTTCCTTCTTCATTGCTTTCTCTTCCTCAAGAGATTGAATTGTCACTGAAGTTATCAGTTAGTGTTGTGTTCTGCAGCAAATAACGAAGAACCCATTCACAGTGACTTGAGCAATTAATGGGTACCTCGTGTGATGGGACTTCCAGAAGTAGACAGTCTTGGGTCAGTAGCACTGTTAGGGACCTGGACCTTTCCTGTCTTCCTTTGCCACTGTTCTTAGCATGTGGCACGGGTGGGCTAAAGATGGTTTCTACTTCTCAAGATATCCTGTCAGAATTCTGGGCCCTCCTCCCAAAGAGACTTATGCTTACATCTCCCTGACCAAAACGATGTCACTGAGTTCCTTTTCCATCTCTACCATTCCAAAAGCTGTTGTGCCGATGTCTTAAATGCAAACATTTCTCAAATTCTATAATAGCAGTGCACCTAGAAGACACTAAATATTGGCCTTGAACCAGAGAGAGGATTATTTCAAGGTCGGTCACACATACTGACTGATTCCTTCTGTTTCGTCTCCGAAGTAGCGACTGAACATTAGCAGGCTAGTGGCCTGAGACATCAGATATCTTGCCTATACTTTTTATCTATTCCTGTGTCTGTTGGGACAGATGGAAAATATCTACTGGCCAAGTAGTCCACTGAGTCAGGGTTATTCCTCCAAGAGCCAGACTGAAGATTGTTGGAGAGAAAGAGACTGAGTGGGGCAGTAGGTAGCATGGGGTGTAGTGATGATTGGAGGCTAATGGGAAAATGGAAACTATTGGTCCATTTCCCTTTTATGTGGAAAGTCTGTATTTATCATTTCCAACTAATAATGTCCCAACGGTACAGAACTCTTTATTGGAGGATGTCTTTAAAGTACAATCGTAGCCCACCAACCAGTGGACACCTTCTCCATCTGACCTTCTCCAGGAGCCATATTCAGAAAAATGGGTACTTACACGTGAATGTGTGCTTTCCACCTGTGTTACCTGCCTCGGCCACCAGCTCTGCTTCTAGGTCCTGGAGCACGGGCCTTTACTTCTTGTCTGATCTCCTAGTAGCTGAGACTTCACTACCTCCCCAGAGATGGAACTGTGTTTGACCACTGCCCCCAACCCCTCTCTTCATTCCAACCACGTAAATAACTGATTCTGATGAGCACGGGTATTTTTGTCGTGCATCCGCACACATCCTTACAGTCGATCCTCAAAACAACCCTGGCAGGAGGGCGCAGGTAAGAGAATCAGGATTCGGATGTTAAATAACTTGCCTCAGTTTACATGGTGTGATAATGATAGGACCCGGATTTCAATCCAAGTTTCTTTCTGCTCATTCCCATATTCGTTCCACCATGCCACGTTGCTTCTGTTTTTCCAACATTTTTTTTTAACCTCACATTGTTGAAATTTCTCGCCCCAATGCAACACATGAGCATCGATTCTACATAAACTTCCCTTTTCCCAAATTCGAGACATCTAATTAAACAAACATGCATCGCATGTGTTAGATGGTGAGCTACCAGGCGCAGGGATCATGGCTCACAAAGCTTGTAGCATCTGCCATTGGGAGCCAGAATGTCGTAACTCATTGAAATGGGAAGATGGAATGCTCGTAGGGAAAGCGAACTGACTGTTCTCCGATGACTTCTCTTTTCCCCCACCTTCATAGAACGGGAAGCATGAGTCTTCATGGGTTGAAGAGTTATTGAGGTTACACAGAGCTCGGATCATGGATGTTGAACACATCACTGGACTCAGCTTCTATCAAGAAAGGAAAGAGCCAATTTCAGACATTCTAAAGCTGAAAACACATTTGCCAACCTTTAACCAAGAAGACTGAGTTTTTTATTCCAAAACCACACCCTAAATGTTTTTGAAAGAACCTTTTATTCGATACGGTCTTCTCTTCACGCTGTCGCATTGTTTGGAAACTGCAGACCAGAGTTAGAGCTGCGAGTCCTCTGTGTTACAGGCGTCTCAGGGAACCTCGCGGCCTCCGCCCGGCAGTAGCCAAATACTCTCACTGGGTCTCGCACATGTTTGAATGTGTAAGAATTGTTCCAATTTGGGGAATAAAGACAGACCATACCTAAAACTGCTCTTCTATCTCTCTTAAGGGCAGAAGTAGCTGTGAACATTGTCTGGACACCAGATATCTGAATTTTATTTTCACTAATAAACTTCTGCGGAACTGGCAGGCGCAACATAATGGATAGGATTGGAGTAGTCTGTGTTACCTTCAGATTTTCACAAGGATTTAAAGGTGATTCTGGATTCTTTCTGACTTGGAATTTCATTCATTTTAGTTTTAACTGAAAAAATTAGTGGAAGCAAAAGTATTTCTAAGGCCCTCTTTCCGTCTTTGCCATACACCCATTCAAAAGCTAAAATGTGTAATCCTGTGGGTTTTTTTTTTTTTTTAATTGTGATTGGGCTTCTTCAGATTTAATGTCTTTAACAAGTTAAACTTTGAGGGAAGATCTGTGAATTGAGTAACGGAGTCCATCTGCCTGCTATACATTTTTATTCTCTGTTTATACAGAAAGAAAGATATTCCCATCCTGATCACTTGTAATTAACAGGTTGAAAATAGCTCTAAAAGTGGTTATGTTAGACTATTAAAAATGTCTTGGCGGAACTTCAGAGAACCTGTCAACACAGGCGTGGTAGCATTTTTCATCAAGATGGTAGGAACGTTTTCCTCTATGCACAAAAATGACCCCACCAGCAGCAGAACTATGCTGAGCTATTCATTTTGAAGTTCCATAGATTTGGTGAGAATGTGTAACCCTTGCTTTACATCTTCTTGGTGGTCATGCTCAATGAATCTGACCTCTCTGCCAGATAGCCTGTACCTTTTAGTCCCAACCTGTGAACCTTCAACGGCTTCCTTCTCTTTCAGGCTATGTGGGTTTGATTTAGGTGTTATATTAGTCCACCAGAATTTTTTATTTGTCCTTCATATGATGATCATTCTTCAACAGACTACAGGCCACAAAATCCTTTAGATAATATAATTTGTATCTAAAAATTATTTAGTAATCTAGAAAGTTTCGTTGGTTTTTGTTTTAGTCCTGTAAGGCCCTGAGGGTTTGTACATTGCTTTTTTCCAGTCTGTCTGCTCTCTGTTGTTCAATTTAGGTCATTTCTATTATTCTGTCTTTAAGTTCACTGATTATTTTCTTTCTCTAATCCATTTTGGTGTTGAGCCCACCCATTGATTTTTGTATTTCAGTTAAAATTGTTTTTTCTTCTCTAAAATTTCCATTTGGTTCTTTCTCATATATATTTTATTTCTTTGCTGAGAATTTCTTTTTTTGCTAAGATTTTCTATTTTTTCATTTATTCCATGCAATTCATAATTACTCCCTGAAGCATTTTTGTGATGGCTGCTGCAAAGTTCTTTTCGAATAATGCCAGCATCTGTGTCATTTCAGGGCTGGCATCCATTGTCTTTTTCATTTAAAAAGATTTTCCTGGTCCTTGGAATGATGAATGATATTCAGTGGGAACCTGACTATCTTAGGTGTTATGTGACTGTGGATCTTATGTAAACCTTCTGTTTTAGCTGACTTTTCTGACATCAGCCTAGTGGGGGACTTAGGGGCACTGTCTGGTTCTTTCCAGGTGTGGCTACGAGTACAGGTTTCCCACTCCGCCTCCAGTGACACTTGGGGTGAGATGGGACCCTTGTTGCTGCTGCACAGGGTGGGAATTCAGCTCCCCACTGGGCCTCCATTGATGTCTTCCTGGCTGGGGTGTGCAGGGGGCCTTGTCACTGCTCCACAGTGGTGTCCACTGACACTGTGGGCAGGAATGCTGGGAAGGCTTTATTACAACCAAGTGGGGAGGAAATGACCCATTGCCTACTCAACCTTCTCAGATCCTACCCTGTCAGGGGAGTTAGGGTCCTTCATGACAGCCTGTCGATGTCAGGCTTGGCCTTTGCTGGCATGTTTGGGTCTGTGGTCCTTTCGGTAGCATTTGCTAGAGTGGAGCAATTACTGTTTTCTCTCTTGCTAGGCTACTCCTTTTCCAGTCCTTTGGCTAGAGAGCAGGCCTTTCTTAGGACTTCTTTTCGCCTCCTCTGTTGGCATTTCACAGGTTGTGACATCTTCAGCTCCAAGTCTGGGACTTATGAGCTAAAAAAGCAAACTCAGGGGAACTCATCATAGTTTTGTCCCTTGGGTCCCAGGGTCCCTAGCCTGCCTGCCTTCTTCTCTCCACCTTTCAGAATATTCCTATTTTTGTTTTATATATAATATCTAAGCTTTTTATCTGCACTTAGCAGAAGGATATCTACTTCTTTATAGAAGTGTCTCATTGATTTTTATATATTCCTCTAAACACATGCAGACACATGATTGCCTCTATGTAAAGCATCTTAGCAGATCTTAATTAAATGGGTAGATGTGTCTCCCCTTTGCCAGTCACCAGGAATACAAAGAAGGACAAGTAATAATCCTTACAGTTTTAGGGAGGGAGAGGATGGAGCAGAAGTGTAGATGATGCCTAAAGCATGGTAATTGTTTTAATGGAGCCATAGGCAGGGTGCCAGGGAGGACGGAGGAGACACTGGGTGGTGGTTGACAGTCTCAGCAGTGCCTTCCCAGAGGTGGAAACATTTGGGCTAGAACTTGGTGCGAAATGGAGGTCTTCAGGTGAACAGGTAAGGAAAGGACATTCTAACATCCTTTGGATGGATACTCTTTGGCATTTTCCAATGTACTCCTACTTCTGATATTTCTATAAATGTCGCTATGACCGACTTATGATATACAACTACGTTATTTTTCCTGCTTTGTTCTAAGCAGCTCCTGCTCTTAAAAGTCGACTAGACTATTAATGTTGTGCTGACTCTAAAGAGCATCCACATCTGTTCCTGCTTAGCTTGTTTTTTTCCGTTGCTCTTACAGTGTTCTTTTTCTTCTTTTGTCTTGAAAGAGATCTCTCCTTTGACTATTTCATCAATTTAAAACACGTGACTGGCCTCCAGTCCCCCAATTTGAATGGTAAATTCACATGGCTCTATATGAAAATGTCTTTTTTTCATATGCAAAACAAAACCTTTATTTTCCCCTAATTTTATTGCCATGCCTCTGATCAGTACTCCTCAAATGAGGTAAGTTACTGCCATATAAAATTTCATAGCTGTCCGCTCGTTCATGGCAGAGCAAAGAATCAGGTGGAACTTGAAAATATTTAGAAGTTTCAGAGAAAGCAGTCACACTTAGGGGGAAGAAGGCAAATGTTTCAGCAGGGTAGGTCAATGTGTAGAGGACTTTTAGGCCAGTTGGCCCAGTCCTGTTTCAGGAGAGAAGGTAGATGAGATTGTGGCTAAGACCACCCCGTCCTTCAGGAAAGGCTGTTACCACCCCCCACCTTGACTTTTTTCTGTCATTAGCTACAGTAACTGTCCTGCCTTGCCTTGTGGGTACCTGCTTAATCTATAACAGAAACAGGCATTTGAACTTTGAAACTAAATGTGGTGATTACACTTCACGCCAAAGCCTATGACAGGAATCTGGTGTGTTGGTGCTTTCATAAGCGTTAGGTAAAATTGTAACATGGCTACAGTCCAATGACATTTTCCTTGATTTTTGGCAGTCTAAATATTATAAGGGGGAGGGAAAAGTCTACAGGATATGTCTCTAAGCTAAGAAATGTGGATTTACCAATAAAAATTGTATATACAGAAACTTGGCTGCTCTCCTGTGTTGTGTATTTGAAGGGTGGGGACAGGGAACGGCGTGGTGGTGTTTTCCTAGGGATGATACTGCGTGCAAGGGTTGTAGACAATTAACCACAGCTGTATTGTTGGAATGAGAAAAAAGATTCAAAGTTCATTTCAGGTTCACAGAGTAAACATCGATTTCTGTGACCTATATTCGTGTTTTTGGCACTTAGATGATTTGCAGTCATACTTCTAGGTAAAACAAGACAGGCGTGTATAAAATATCCTTCCAGTATGTAGAATGGTCTGAAACCAGAGGGAAAGTATCCAATTTGTAACTTCCATAGATTTTTTTTCAACATGAAATTTTTGTACTTATCCTTTCCATTACCTATAAACAGCAATTAAAAGAAAAATAAAGATATTTACTAGAAATTATAGCCGTAGCAGAAGTTGTAGATGCATAAAACATGTTCTAGTCTGCTAGAAATGAAAGAATCTCTGCAATGGGTATTATCCTGGTGAGGCGTCGAAAGGAAGCAACAGAAAAAGTGTGCCTTTCATTCCACCCCAATGTCGTAGTTTTAAAGTTAACCTCATACTTGCCCATAAAACCTCGACTCAGGGGGCAGGATTTTAATAAAAACACATTCATTTAAAACTCATATAGAATTTCATTACAGATCAAATTCAGAACTCAGAATAGACTTCAGCTGTCACAGAATAGAGATACAAAACGATTTAATAAATACCCAGGAAATGAGATTTTTGTATCTCTTAATAATTTTGCCCCAAGACATCCAGGTATTTTTCACTATCAAAATTTTTTATGCCTACACTTAGATGACATTGTGCTAAGTGTAATAGAAAGAAAGTGAAACTTGCAGAACGGAAGGTTTATAAGTTCAGAGAGACTGGAGATTATTTTAAATAAATGAGACCAAAATTTTCTCAGTTCAACGAATGGATCTCATTTGCTCAAATTTTTATGATTTAAAAAAATCTTAGATCGAAACCTACAATTTTGCGTTCTCTGTCATAAACTTTCTAGATCTCGACACAGTGTCACCATTTTGAAGAGTTACTCACTTTTATGAAGGTCCAAACGGAAACAGTGGTTAATCTGTGAGGCCTCTGTGTACTTGTGTTTTTATGATCTCACCACTGTTTACCTCAATAGGACACTTCACCACATTCACCTAGATTAGATTCGATTAGATCAAGATTGACAGCAGATTTCAAAGCTGTGTTTACTGTGTGTGAAGGAAATGGGCATTAGATATAAATTGGGGAACAGGAACAGTTGGGATGTCTGCCTCCTTGGTGCTTATTTAGCAACATTTCACCTCGATTTCAACATCTAACCCAAGGCCCATTTCCTTTTGACACCAGTACTCTTCTCTTCACCCCTAAAGCATGATCATTTGATCAGACCCTCCCAGACATTGGAAATGACAGCACAGGCCCTCAGGCTAGTCATTGTTCTGTAATTGCAACCAACTGCATGTGTGTGATACATTTTATTGTCCTGTAATCTGTACACAATGTTATTAGATGGCACCTTGACCTACTAAGAAATTGTACTGAGCCCCTGATACTAGATCCAAATGCATGGCTTGCTAAGGGTAGTCTGCAACCATAAAAGGAAATGATTTCAGGGTGATGTGGTTACGGGTATAAGAGAATTGTTAGCTTCCGGGGCGCCTGGGTGGCACAGCGGTTAAGCGTCTGCCTTCGGCTCAGGGCGTGATCCCGGCAATCTGGGATCGAGCCCCACATCAGGCTCTTCTGTTATGAGCCTGCTTCTTCCTCTCCCACTCCCCCTGCTTGTGTTCCCTCTCTCGCTGACTGTCTCTATCTCTGTCAAATAAATAAATAAAATCTTAAAAAAAAAAAAAAGAGAGAATTGTTAGCTTCCACCTAGGTCTTCCAGGAACCTGGCAGGACCTTATCCTAAAGAGAGCACATTCCACAAACCTCAGAAGAAAGGTTGAGAAGTCCCAAGAAGCTGCACTATCTAAGCATTTCCAGGCTGTGGTCTTCTGCTAAATTTGCTAAGATCATACCCTTTGAGTTTCTTCCCTAAAACTCTAACTTTGATGAGATTTATGTCAAGAGTGTGCTGTTTCATAAGAAATACAACTCAATCCGGTGGGATTTTTTTCCCCAGTGGTTGTAACTCTCTTCTGACATTTAAGCATATATTTTTTTAAATTGATAGATTCCTTTTCAGGTATTTCTTGGTCTTGTCTCCAGAGTCATCAGTCATTGAGAACAGAAATAATCTTTATAGCCACTGTTTCTAGTATAGCACCTGGCACATACTGGTTGGTTAATAAAGACAATGTCTTTATTATGAATAAGACCCAATAAGCTGATCCTACCAAAATATCCATTTAAGACAACTCAGGAATCACAGGTGATACAAATGCCACTAGAGAACAGTCACACTGACAATTATTCTTTGCATCCCTAGTTTTTAAGTGCCAGATGGTATTTTTAATGGGGTATTTTTAAAAAGGAGTGCATCTCTAGATATCTTCCTAGTACACAAGGCAGAATTTTAGGGGTGCCTGGGTAGCACAGTGGTTAAGACTCTGCCTTCAGCTCAGCGTTCTGGGTTCAAGCCTCACATCAGGCTCCTCCACTAAGAGCCTGCTTCTTCCTCTCCCACTCCCCCTGCTTGTGTTCCCTCTCTCGCTGGCTGTCTCTCTCTGTCAAATAAATAAATAAAATCTTTAAAAAAAACAACAACAACAAGGCAGAATTTTAAAAATAAATCTAATACAAAAATAAAAATAAAAATGTAATACATATAAGATCAAGAATACCTTTCAAGGGCCGTTCAGTTTCATTGACTCACAGTTTCATTGACTTTCCTGTGGAGAGTACGATGCGTGGTGAACTGAAGAGGAAAAGAGTGAACTTCTCAGAGTTTTGACGTCTCACATGAAAACCTCTCTGCAGAGCGTGTAGTGCTCCTCCAGCCACAAAGAGCTGTTTATTCACTGGCAAAGGTGGAGACAGACAGAAGCATCTCTCAGTCCTCACATCCGTCAACTTCAGGTAACACCTTTTGCTGTGAGGAAAAACACATCCGCCTGGAAGAAGTAAGTCAGCAGTAGCAACCCCGCTGGAACATCTAGAACAAACATTCTGAGGCAACTTTGCTTTACTCAGGAGGAGAGAGGTTTTCCTACCCCTTCTCATATCTTTGAAATTCAGGGCAGTGGAATCTAGCATTGGCTAACGTAGTGACTGACGAAGAAATATTAGTGATGTGAAATCCTCCCTTTCCATCATGGGAGGTTGACCGTAAACAAATTTGATTATTCATTTACCCAGTGAATCAGTCGCATTATTATAGTAACAAAGATATCTCTGAAACTAGATCAAATATGATAAGTACAATAATAGCTAACTTAACTGGGTGTTTCTTTGGTTCCAGACATTGTGCTAAATGATTTACATTATATATTTTCTCAATTATATTCTCAACAATTCTGTAATGTGAAAATATTAATCCTAAACCTGGCTAGTGGATTATCACTGGCGAGGATTTGAGCCCAGGTCTTGGTAAAGCTCATATATTCAAACAGCATGTCACACTGCCTCCTTGAAGAGTACATGGAAAATGTTCAAATTCATCAATTTCTGCTCCATCAGCAGCTGAATTCCAAGCCAGAACTAAATTCATTAATAGTGTATTAATAGCACCAAATATCATCATTTAAAAAGAGCACTTAAAAGCAAAATCAAAAAATGTTAACTCTCAATTGAAAAACGGACAAAAGTCTGGATTAAAACATTCATAAGGAAAAGAGCTGCAAAAAACAAAAACATAAAAATGTTTTAGGTCTTAAGTTAAAGATATACAAATGACATTCTTTTTGTGCTTACCACGTGCGAAAAGTTTTAAAAGGTGTGGGTCTCCAGGGTCACGAAGTTAATCCGCAGTAGTCAGTCGCACCTTGTGGGTGGCAGCAAAGCTTGTTACGCCCAAATGAAGGTAATTTGATAATTGCATTCCAAAAGTCTAAAAACTGCTCGTAAACTATGGCTCACATTTCAGTTCCTCAAATTCTTCTGAAGAAGCCATCGTACAATTGTACGAAGACCTAAAATGATGCTCAAAATGGTTGACTCTCATTAGAGAGAGAGTAATAGTCTAGTGTATTCATACAAGAGAACAGTCTCTAAGATGTGATCTTTATCTAAATCTGCTGAAGGGGAAAAACTTCACGTACAGGAATCAACGACAGCTCCTAAAATAGCATATGATAATGTATCCATTTTGGCGAAAAGAAAGATAAAATCCCTTTTCCTCCTCTTCCTTCCCTTCTTCTCCTTCTGTATCTTTCTTGTTCAGTTTCTCCCCTCTTGTTCTTCTCTCTGGAAGTTAATGCAGTAAAATATTCACAATGATTATATCCGAGTGCTGGGGCTTGGGGTGGTCCTCACTTTCTCGTTCATCTATAATTCGTTAACTCTTATAATCTGGGAAAAAACCAGTAAAATTCACTTAGATAAAAAATACTTTTGACTCTTATAAAGTATTCGTAGTGTCTTTACCCGTATCTATATATGCAGTGATAAGCATCCAAACAGCAGAAAACATCCAGGACCTAGGATATCAATGAGGTGCCTATTAATAGTGCGTGAGTGATGTTCCCTCATTACATTGCCATTCGCCACGGTGAGGTTAACCCAGTTCCAAAGAGCCCATTTGGACTTGAATGCCACCATATTACACAGAACGTTTGTCTTGTGTCATTTTCCTTTCCCTTCCAAGCTTCTGTGTTCACACCTGCCCACCCTTCTTCTAGTCTCTCATGGAGAAAGTGTGATTTCTTTTTGTTTTTTCGGACCTGAGTTCTCACTTCCCCTAGGGCTTTGTTTCCTCGTTATTAGCCCTTCTTCCTCAGCCACACGTCTGTGGTTCCCACCTCTGTGCCGCTGCCATCTCTCTGCTTGGGGTATGTACTTGTCCTTCCATTTCCCTACAGCGTCCGCCCTGCTGTGTCTGTCCGTGGAGCTCGCACAGTGAGACAGGACCAATAGGGGCCTAGCTTACGTCTGACCTAATTTCCTTACTAACTTCTCCCCTTGTTTAAAAGTCCAATAATCTGGTTTCTGACCACCTCCCCAACCCTCCCCATCTCCCATAACCTCTCTTTTTAATAAAGAACACTGATTTCCTAATTGACAGATTTCATTTTATTTTGGAAATGTAAAAATATGCTGTAAAGCGTAAGGAGCAAAATAATCATCATCCCAGGCGGCCTCCCACTCTTACCTCCTGGCTCCTTTCTTAGCTTCTCGATTGCTGCATTAATCTTTCTTAAATACATTTCCAATCACCGGGATTATCTCAAGCATCCCTGTCTGCCCCGATTCCATTTTTCAGCATGTTTATTTTCTTCTTTGCTATTTGTAATTTATTGTTTCTGTATTGTTATTTCTTTGGGCCTACTATCTGCTCTTTTAAAAATCTCCTTTTATTGTTTTATTGTATCTTCTTTGAGCTTAGTTTTGTTTATTGGACTCCTGTGTTTATTTTCTTCTTATTGTTCGACCTATGTTTTCTTCTAGATGGCAAAGATGGAATAAGCTTTCCTTCCTCCCCTCCCACTCTGCCTGTCTCCCTCTTTTCCTCCCTCTCTCCCTCCCGTTTTAGTCCAGAGTGTATTTACTGAGTCTAATGCCATTTCTTTTTATCTTTTGTTCTGTTTGACATTCTGTTTTACTCAGAGGTGGAGTGGGTGACCATCTTCCAATTGTATCTGAGAGTCATCTGTTTATTCCTTTAAACTATAGTTGCAGGGAGAAATATTTTGCTTCCTATCCACTTTTTTGAAGCCCAAGGGTAGAGTAGTGGTGGGAGAAAAGAGGGCTTGAGGTTATCTTAGACTTTCTATGATATTTGGGCTCCTTCCCTCTTCTGAGATTGTGTCTCATACAAATGTTCACCTTGTCGGGGATGTAAACAGTTCCTGTGTTGGATTCTTGGACTGTGGTTCATTTCCTCAATTTAGTGCATACCCAGGAGATTGCACATCTCTTTCAACCCCTTTTTCTCTTTCCCTGTGTCCCTGGGTTTTCTCCTAGAATGGTTCTTGTTACATTCCCCATTTCACCATTGGCATCGATTGTTTGCTCTTTCTGTCCCACGTGCTTCTTTGTAATGTGACTTTGTTGCTCCAAACTTCAAATGTGGGCTAGTCTTGGGACTTGCTTTGACCAACAGAATGTGGCCAAAGTGACATTTTTCTACTTATGAGATTATCCTTAAGGGTCCTTGCACCTTATGCTTTGGGCTCTGAAAATGCTCCCACCACCAGGTAAGGAAACCAGGGCTAACCCCCTGACTGATAAGAGACTGTGTAGAAGAGAGGCCCAGCTCGCAGCTGGCACCAGGCCCCAGATGAGAGGGTAAGGCATTCGTATGCCCTCTAGCCCTAATGGAGCTGCCTGATGGCTGCAGTGGTGTGAATGACCCCAGTGAGACCAGCAGAAGAACCACCGTGCTGAGCACAACCATAGAATCAGGAGAATTATTAAATCATTCTTATAAGCTACTGTGTCTTGGAGTGTTTTTATGCAATGATACATATTTGATACCTGAGAGCGGGTGGTACTGTGTGCAACTTGAAATGTGTGGCATTGGCTTTGGGACCAGGCAGTGGGCAGAGTCTGGAAATTGGTACAGAGACAGTTGAAGGCAGACGAAAGGACTACCTGTGTTATTACCTGCTATATAACGTTGGAATGCTTCAAAAGTCTATCTTCAGTTGTTTGTGAAAGCAACAAGGCTGAGTTAAAAATTGAGACCCAAGTCTTTTGTGTGTGTATTGATTTGATATTTAAAGGCCATGTTGATGCATACCGTGGTTGTAGCAAAACGATTCACAATAGCCAAGAGGTGGAAGCAACTTAAATGTACTTTGACAGAGGAATGGATGTGGTCTATACATACAATGAAATATTATTCAGCCTTAAAAAGGAAGGAAAATCCGTGACGCACTACAACATAGATGTACCTTGAGGACATTAAGCTAAGTGAAATATGCCAGACAAAAAAAGCCAATATTGTACAGTCCCACTTACATGAGCCATGGAAATGAGTCGAACTCATAGGAGCAGAAGGTAGAATAGTAGTTCCCAGGGGATGGGGAGGGGAAGGATATGTGGGTTCTTTAATAGGTACAGAGCTTCAATTTTGCAAGATGGAAAATTGCTGCAGTTCTGTTGCACGACAATATTAATATACTTAACCACTATGAAACTGTACCCTTAAAATAGTTCAGATGGCAAGTTTTGTGTTATATGTTTTTATCTGTCTGTTTTACCGTAATTAAAAAAAAAATTGAGGTGGGAGAAGGACATAATTATAGAATAGATGGTAGGTCCTGATTGTAGACCGGGGCTCTGCAAGTTTATTAATATGCTTCATAGCAATAAATAAATAAATAAATAAATAAATAAATAAATAAATAATTTTTACTTCGTAGCAGCAGTAAAAATGCCAAAAAACAACGGTCACCTTAGAAACATTGTTAGCTCTGTAAGTGCCACATTGGATAAAATAGAACACAGGCAACTACCAGAGCCCCGAATACAGGCTCCCCCACAACCCAAAAGTAGAGGTGCCTATGAACATTTTCCTAAGTAGAAATGGCATACAGAGAAGAAGCAATGACTATTAATTTAGGTGGAAATTGTTTTGAGCATTTCCCGACCCCCAAAATATCTTCTCTTAGGCATTTCTGATACCTTTGGACACATCTTGCTAAGTGAGGCACAAAATAAATTGGGATAAAGCACAGAGGCTCACAGACAGTTCAAAGCTGTGGGGGTTGGATGTTGAGATGCTGAGAGTAGTTGGGGGAAGGAACTCCGCGGGGCCCCTCTCGCTGCTGGGGGTGCGCTGCCTCGGTAAAGGCTCACTGCAAAACGTGCTGAACGCTACGTTTGCTTTCTGACTTTTTTTTGTGAAAATAAAAAATCCTCTTCATATGTCTTTTGGTTCGCAAAAACAGGTGCTCATATAGTTTTTTTTGTTTTTGTTTTTAATAATTTTTTATTATGTTTTTTGTAAAAGCAAAGTGGCGTATCTCGAACTTTCGAAAAGCAGGAGACACCTGTAAGTGGTTTGGATTCCAACTTTAAACTGGGGAGTAGTTCTCCCTCTGCTGGTCGTCTTGGAATTATTCAGTTTTAGGAAAAACCAGGGCAGCTAGAGTGAGAACATTCCCTGTAAGATTTTCTTGTGATGAAAATGTCGACCTTTTCATTCAAAATATTTCCTGTAAACTCTTGCAGCCATTATCTGCAATTATCCACACATTCATTCTTCCATTTCTTAAAATTAACATACAGTTTATTGGGCTCTAGCTCATTCATCCACTGACCTTTGTATAACCCTAATATGTGCCAGGCACTGTACTAAACTCTGAGGTTTCAAAGATGACATTGGTGTGGACCTGGGTTTGACGTCTAATAGAATGATTCACACATGTCAATCATTAAATCAGATGCAGTAAGGAGTTATGCGTTAGCAGAAGTCGCTCATGTCCTAGTGTACAAGAATTGGGGCATAGAGGGAACAGTGAAGCAGTTCAGCAGAGGTGTAATTAGTACATTGGATTCTTGCCCTTAGAATTCATTAATAAGAGATTATCTGATCATATAACGGTACACATATGTATCAATTGTCAATGAGCGGTTTTTTTTTTCAGTTGGATTTTTTAAAGCAGCTTTTTATTTTTAAATAATTACAGTTGACCCTTGAACAATGTGGGGGTTAGTGGTGCCAACCCCAGTGTAGTAAAAAACCCTCATATAACTTGACTCCCCCAAGACTTACCTACCAATAGCCTACTGTTGACCAGAAGCCTTACTGATAGCATAAATAACGAACACATATTTCATATGTTATGTATTGCACCCTGTATTCTTACAATAAAGTAAGCTAGAGGAAAGAAAATGTTATTAATAAAATCATAAGGAAGAGAAAATACACTTACAGCAGAGTATGTACTTATCCATACTGTAAGGTTATGCCATCTGTTTACAAGATAAATCTCTGCCCTGCCCGCATAAATATTGTCTTATTTGTATCATACGTGTAGATGTTACACATATTACTAACACTAGACATAAATGAAGAGGTAAGTGAAAAAGTAATTCATGTTTATTTATAGGTGTAATGGTTCATATGTTGAAAATGAAGAAGTAGTGCGATATGATTGCTCTGTGGTGGCCTAGTACAATCAACGTGATTGCTTCACAGTAGCTTAGCTGCTACACGAATGGGTCATCATGAAATCTCATAGCATACAATATTACAGTCCTATTTACAATACAGCCACTGGAAACGTTGTTACAGTTTTTTAAAAAAAACTTGTGTGTGATAATAGGCTGACCTACCATTTCTCCAATTATGAGAGAGGCATACTGTACGACAATATAATTCTTTAAAAGCAAGGTTATAAAACAGGAAGAAAACTAACACATTAGTTATTTTATATTCAATATTACTCACCGTATGCCTATGTGAGGATAGGCTAACCGCTTCCATGTGAGTCTTACACACAGTGTTCTATACAATGAATACCTCGTTGATAATGAGGTAGACACGAGAACGTCTCGTACGGTTCTTGCCATCCTTGCTAGATTCTCACACGAAGACACTCACACATGCACAACAGATGGGTTGGTTAGGTTATTTACTCTTCATTATCCGGAAGTAGATCATCATAAAGAAGGAGGAAGGCGAGGTGTGGTCTTGCTGTCTCAAGGGAGACAGAGACCGAAGAGAAGGAGGAGGTGGGAGGGGAGGCAGGAGAGACAGGCACATTCAGTGGAAATTTACAGAAATATATTGTAATTTCTGTCTGAGTTTTGGGGCACATTCTTTGGGATTTTTTATGTGGGTCATCATAACACCTGCAAATGAGGACAGTTTTATTTCTTCCTATCCAATCTGTCTTCCTTTTATTTCCTTTTTTGTTGTTGTTCTGTTTGACTGGCTAGAACTTACAGTATCAAGTGGAATAGCAGTGGTGAGTGGAATTTTTACCTCGTTCTCAATCCTGGCAGGGAAACATTGTCTTTCACCCTTAACAATGATGGTAGTTGTAGTCTTTTTGGCAATTTTGGTATTTTCTCTTGATAGAAACATATGTATTGATTTAATTTATCCATCATGCTAAGGTGCAAAAAATGCCATTTTATTTAATTTTGCTCAAATTAAAGCTGAACATTAGTTGCTATGTTTATGATGCATATTCATTTTTTTGGTATAAAAATGGCAAGTTTTTAAAATAAAAAAATAATACCAAAAACTGGCATTCCTAGTAAAATTTTATAGTAACCATATGGGTATATTCATAAATAATTTAAAATTTCACCTTGTGATAATAATATGAAAAGTAGTGATTACATTAATAGTTACCTAACCAATGAATTTGAAATACCTTTGTGTCTTGTTTTTTTTCTTTTCTTAATGAAGTTCTCATCCTTATGAATTAAAGAAAACAAAATAAATCAGGAACCGTTTAGTTGGCCCTTTTAATTAGGTTTATGCAGAATTGATGTGGGGTTTTTTTGGCATAATACTTTGCCAAAAAAAAAAAAAAAAAGACTCTCATCTTATTGATTGGACAAAGTGGGTAATACGAACTTCTGAAAATATTCTTATTTTCAGATCGCAGTGATGTATCCCCATAGGGCATCTTCAGTTTAGGAAATACTAGGGGCGTATGAACTCAGTAGTACAGATGCCATAGGAATTCCTTGGGAACCATGGTCTGTCTGTTTGAGTATCCATCGAGAGCAGTGGACACTAACAGGAACTATTTACAGGAGCATCATATGGGAGAAGTGCCTTCCCTTGTATCCCAAAGGTCACTGAAGTCTGGGCAAATCAGCAGAGATCTTCACCAGGCACGTGGAAGCTCTGAGAATGGCCAGCAACGGCTGAAGGTGCCACTGGGTACATTTCTCTGAACTGCGTGGACTATCTTTTTTCAACTGGTTTTTGCTTTAACAATCCCAAGGACACTAGAGTACAAAGAGCCCAGAAGTTGTAGCTCTGTGTTCGACTGGTTCTTGAGGTAATTTGACCTTGAGCGCTGCACCTCTTCCCCCAGCAGGTGGCAGTAAGGGATTATGGAAAATCTGTAACGGGCATCTGGGTGGAGGACCTAGGAGCCAGGGCTATTTGGAAAGGTAATTCCAAGAGCATATTGGACATGATGCGGATGTGCAGTTAGTTTTTAATGTGAATATAACCTGAAATATTCTTTTATTTGGTGCCTCTAAGTTGGTGAAGTGGTACCTAATGTTTAAGCATAAAACAGATTTACAACAGATCTATTTTCCTTGAATAGGAGCGTGAAGCCTAGAGCTTAACTTCTCTGTGCCACTTTTCCCAAATGTAGCAGACCCTGAGACTTGGAAGACCTTCTCAGAGGAACAAAAGACTTGTAATTCCTATTAGATACCTTCATCTAGATGTCTGACAATCATCTCAAATTCAACATGTTCAAACTAGGCAGGGGTGTGCTGGGGCCAGCCTCTAGGGGCTCAACAGAGCCAACGGATAGCTTGTCAGAGATTGTGCAAGCTGGTGGACTTCACACTGGTAGTTTGAAATTGGCTATCATGGAAGCATTTACAGTAGAAATTTTCTGTTGCTATAAACCAGGACTTTCTACCTCCTCCAGCTGGTTGTTAAATATTTACCAATATTCCACTGATTCAAACACAGTTGCTTTGCCCTTAACTATACCTCTTCTCCTGCTCATGTGTCCTATTAATTCCCAAACCTCTGATTATCTCACTCTCCAAAGCCCAGTTCAAACTCATCTCCTCCCGTGGTCAGCTAATGTTATCCAAGAATATTCAATGGAGAAAAGACAGTCTCTTTAAGAAATAGTGCTGGGAAAATGGGATGTTCACATATACAAGAATGACACTGGACCCCTATTTTACACCACTCACTAAATGAAACTCAAAATCAATTAAAAACTTAAATGTAAGACCTGACACCATTAACCATCTAGAAGAAGACATAGGGGAAAAGCTTCTTGACATGGGTCTTGGCAGTGAATTTTTGGACATGACACCTAATGCACAAAGCAACAAAAGCAAAAATAAGTGAGGGGGACTATATCAAAGTAAAAAGCTTCTGCGCAGCAAAAGAAATGATCGTTAAAATAAAAAGGCAACCTACCGAATAGGAAAAACTGTTTGCAAACCATATATCTGATAAGGGATCAATATCCAAAATAAATCGGGAACTCACATATTTGCGAACCATATGTCTGAAAGGGGTTCATATCCAAAATATATAAGGAACTCATAAAACTTAATAGCAATAATAATAATAATTGAATTTTAAAATGGGCAAAGGACCTGAGTAGACATTTGTCCAAAGAAGACATTCAACAGGTACATGAAAAGGTGGTCAACATCACTAATCATCAGGGAAATGCAAATCAAAGCCACAAATAGCACAGAAACCTTACACCTGTTAGAAAGCTATCATCAAAAAGCCAGGATAGTAAGTATTGGCGAAGATGCGGAGAAAAGGGAAACTTTGTGCTCTGTTGGTGGACATGTAAGTCAGTACAGCCATTATGGAAAACAGTATGGAGGTTCCTCAAAAATTTACAAAGAGAACTATCCTATGAGTCAGCAATCCCACTTCTGGGTATATATCCAAAGGAAATATAAAATCACTATCTTGAAGAGATATCTGCACCCCCATGTTTAGTGCAGCATTATTTACAATGGCCAAGATATGAAAACAACCTATGTGTCTGTTGATGGGTAAATAGATAGAGAAAACATGGTATGTGTGTGTATATATGCAATGAAATATTATTCAGCCATTAAAAAAAAAGAAAACTTGCCATTTGCAGCAACATGAATGGACACTGAGGGCATTACGCTAAGAGACATCAGGCAGAGAAAGACAAATACTGTATGATCTCACTTATGGGTGAAATCTAAAAAAACCTGAACTTACAGAAACAGAGAACAGATTGGTGGGGAGTAGGAAAAATGAGTGAAGGTGGTCAAAATGTAAAAGCCAAAACAAAATTCACCTCCTCCTGCAGGGACACCAAACTTGCCACCCCCCCCACCCCCCCGCCACTTTCCCCATACCTCTGGCTTCCTGAGGTACTTTGCTCAGTATAGGTTAAAATAGCCTTATTTTATAATGTGTGTTTCTCAAGAGTCTCCTGACCAGATAGTAGACTGTGGGTTCCTAGAGGGGACTTGGAGGACTGTGTCTGAGACATTGTGTAACCTCAGTGGCTGCGGTAGCGCTTGGCACATAGTAGATAGTGAAATGGTTGTGGTTTTGGGGATGGCCACAGAATAACTTTGTACTTCTTCTGCATTCAGCTCTGACCCCAACCAACTTATTAACATGATTTTTTATTCCTCATCTTCATTCATCCTGTTATATTTGTCACATTTTACTCAAACCGAGGCCCTTGGTATGCCCATAGCTACCCCCACCGTCTCCGTCTTTGTGTCTGCTTCTCCCTGTCCCCATGGAGTGTCTGCTTCTCCCTGTCGCCACGGAGTGTCTGCTTCTCCCTGTTCCCATGGAGTGTCTTCCCCACTTCCTTAAGCTCTTGCTCAAATGCCATTTTTTTCCATGGAGCTTTTCTCTCCTTATCCTTTCAGTTCTGCCACTCGAAGTAATCTGATCTCTCAACACAGGAGTCTTAAAATTGGTCCACTGACTCCTGAAACTCTGTTAAAATGGGAAACTGAACTAATCCACTGTGGTTGGCTAGACCGCAAAGAGGAATGCCGGAGGTCATGAGGAATATTCTGAGAGCCTTGCCAAAGTCACTCCCTTGTCCAGACCAAACAGGAGTGCGAATGATGGATAGAGATTTCGGATGTGGGGCATGATGAACGGGAGGAGGGCAAGGCCGGCGGGGCTGGAGTTCTGTCTCTGTAAAGTGGCTGCCTAGTTGGCAGCCCTCCCTGGAGGCGAGAGGGCTGTTTGTGTGCTCGTCCGTATCAAAGATGCCCACAGCCCCGGTCTGTTAGCCTTCCTCATAAAACCTTGTTTGGAGAGATATCTCTGGGGAGGGAATTTTGGTTTGAAACTAGAAGAAAGCAAGCCTGAAACTTAACTGGGGAAATAAGAGAGAGATCAAGGAAGAAAAGTCAACAATCCTGATGTGGAAAATATCTTGAGGAGTAACAACAGTGGCTTTTTACGTGGCATCTGAGGCAGTTCTGCTGCTCACCCTTTCATTAGCTGATTCCTGTGCCCCACTGGGACGGTTCTCCCAGGGCTGATGGCTGTTTTTGATGCCTCTAGCCAGCTGGCCATGGAGTCTAGAATTCCAGAAAGACAGGTAGTTTCAGAAAGAGTTAAAGCAGCTTTGTTTTGGGAAAGCTGATCTATCAGTCACGTACCCAAAATGTGCTGAGCACCTGTTATATGCCAAGAATAGTGACAGGTGCTGGGGGAGGGAAAAGAAACAAAAATAAATACGTGATTCTTTTTTTTTTTTGGATGCTCTGGATAGAGTGAATCGTTCTCATATGGGAAGACGACATAAAGGATGAAGGGATCACTTCTGTGAAAAATGATTCTACCTTCTGACTTTTAATTCTGCTCACTCACTCTTCTTCAGATCAACTTTGCACACCTGTATTAAACCCGAGCTGAGTGCTAAGTACTTTGATCGGCCCGAGGGAGACACACTTGAATGAAATATTGTTCCTTTTTCTCCAGGGAGCTCACTGCGTCGTGCTGGAGACAGATTCATAAGCTTCTAGCCTCAGTCCCTGAAAAGCGGGCCTGAAGAGGTGTACTAAGTGCGGTGGGAACATATAGGAGAGAGTGAGTTGGGAAAGGACCTAACATTTCACTGCTACTTCTTTCTCTTTTAGTCACAAACTTTTCATCACTGTTTGACAGGTTCTGGCACCCCTGATGAGAGAGAGAAAATAAACAAGCAAGCTTTTTCGATAGGAAGAGAACACCATACATGACAATGAGGCTTTTCCGCTGAGTTTGGACAAGGCCTCAGAATCCTTTCCACACAGAGCTCAGGAGCTGCTAGCTGTCATTACCATTTGTGGAGTAGAGACCTATTTCTCATACCCACCCCATCCCCAAATGATGTTTTGTTCCTCTTTTCTTTTAATTCTTGGGGGTCTAAAATTCCCATTTTTCTGCCCTAACATTCCCTCATGAGAGATCATTGTAATACGTGTTTTGTAATTTTGAATTGTGAATTCATCTTTACCTATGGAACTTCTCCACAGCCTGGTTTGGGACTATGTCTCCCCAAAAAGGTTTCCACTTTGCTTTAGTCAGGCACACTGAGGACATTAGAATTGTAAAACTAACTTTATATTAAGCCCCTAACTTGGAGGTTCCCAGACTACATAAATAGGGCTATTTCAAGCCTCAAACTGCTCATGCGAAGGCCCACAGCTACACATGGATTTTTTTCTAGTCACGCAGACAAAACTTTTTCTCCTGTGCTACTAATATTTTGGGGTGTTTTTTGTTTGTTTGTTTGTTTGTTGTTTTTTCCTAGGCCACCATTTTAAGTGGTCTGGCATTTTGGAGGAAAAGCATAGGTGGTAGTCTTATTTTCATCACCAGCTCCTCGTGTCAGGGCTTCGTGTTCTGTGCTTATGTGGGTGCTAAGATCCCAGACTTTTGGTTCCTGGACTGGAAACCTGCTTCCCTTCCAAGGTAGCCTCTGTGTCATAGCTTTAGTTTTAGCTTTTTTTCTTTTTAAATTTTTTTTTGTAATTTGAAGGCTCTATAAAATTCCCTTTTTTTCTTGAGAGCTCAACAATTCATTTTAAAGAATGTTGGTTATATTTTGCCCAGAATTTCTAGCTTTGTAGTGGGAGAATGATCAAGTTCTCTATTGTCCAAAACCAGAAATCTATCCAGCAAATCTTTAATACCTAATATCATTCAAGCAGTCCTTAGCATCCATGGACGCATATGACCACAGGGTGGTAGCACCTGCGACAGCTGCTCCTTATCTGATTATTTGGATTTTTCTAGGTCTGGGATATAGAACACTGAGTCCTGCTGATTTTTCCCATGGCAGAAACAAATAATATATCTCAGGCATGAGCCAAATCACCAATTTTTCGTGTACAAGTATAATCACTTTTCTTTCTTTTTCTGTGTAATCCCTTTAAATCCAAACACTTTTATTAAAAGAGCCCAATGTCTCTCTTTTCAGACCCCACTCTCTCCAGCAAACTATTCAAGAACTCCTAGGGATTATTGAGTACAAAAGGAGGCAGTCTTCTTCCAAGCCCCAGACAGAGCAAACTGTTCTGTCCCTCAGCACAGCTATTGTCCGCCATTGTCACATAGTGTTCCTGTCGAACATGGGTCCTGCTGGGTCGACCAGTTGTTGACTGCTCTAGTTTCTTCCTTGCTGGTAGCCTCATTTGGACAGCAAGGTTACAGCTCTTTGAGTTTCCTCCCAGATTTTCAGCAGCTGTGTTCTAAAGCTGTGACAGACTCAGCCACCCACTGTGCCAAACCAGCTCCTTCTTGTCCAGATTTGTCCTGCCCTCCTGCTTTGCAATAGTGTTCAGACTGCATATATTCTTCCAAGGAAAGTAAGCTCTCCATTCTTTTCATTTTCAATACTAAGAAAAATTAATCACGTTCATTGATGTAGTGCCTTACCATTTCAGGATTCACTGACACCCAACACCTACTCTACGCAGGCAGCTCAGAAGCCCAGAGAGGGGAAGTGACTTTCCCAAGAGAATTCTACAAATTGTTAGAAAAACTGCAACCCCACTGGTCCTTGTACCAACACCATGTCTTTCAGACACTAAGTCTTGCCACACAGTAAGCACTTTGAAGCAAAAACCAAATATCCTCTGTGAATCTACATACATCCTTGCTTGTGTAAGTGTAGTTCCCCTCACTAGGGGTCTGTTCTAGAACGTCTGGATTCCAGTACATTTCTAAAGTGTGGTCCCTAGACCAGGAATAGCAGCATCACCAGGGGACATGTTAGAAATGCAAATCTCAGATCTCACTCCAGACCTACAGGGTCAAAAATTCAGAAGGTGGGGGCCAGCAGTTTTTATTGTAATAAATTTTGCAGGGATTCTGATGATCACCGAAGCATGAGAAGCCCTGCCTTAGAACACGTTACAGGCTCTTATCTGTTAGGTCTTCTAAATACAACACTTGCCCAGGGACAAAAGGTTTTGCAGGCCTACAGAATGTTTGTAATTTGAAAAACAAGTTTTATCTTTATGTCAAAAAAAGAAAATACCAAACTGTAAATCAGATTTAATAAGTAGTTTGTTAACTATCTGTAACACAAAATAATATGCCAATTTGTCAGCTAATTTCAATTCTCATAATTATGTATACAGGATATGTTTTTTAAAGATTTTATTTATTTATTTGACAGAGAGAGAGAGCCAGTGAGAAAGGGAACACAAGCAGAGGGAGTGGGAGAGGAAGAAGCAGGCTCCCTGCCAGTGGAGCAGGGAGCCCGATGTGGGGCTCAATCCCAGGACCCTGGGATCATGCCCTGAAAAGGCAGATGCTTAACGACTGAGCCACCCAGGTGCCCCTATACAGGATATTTTAATTCTTGAATGTAGAGACTCAATTCCTCATCTAGGATCTCTGCAGATTAAGGTTTAATATATAGGAATGATAATCATCAATTTCCAGACGTGTTTACTTTTTTCTATTTTTTAAAAAATATTTTATTTATTTATTTGACAGAGAGGGAGAGCACACGCAGGGGGAGCAGCAGGCAGAGGGGGAGGCAGGCTCCCTGCTGAGCAAGGAGCCCAATGCAGAACTTGGTCCCAGGATCCTGGGAGCATAACCTGAGCCGAAGGCAGATGTTTAACTGACTGAGCCACCCAGGCATCCCCCAGACATGTTTAGATGACTAATTATATCAGTATAATTAAAGGAAACAGCAAATGACCATATTTCAGTGGACTTCCACTAAAATACCTTTTAAAACTAAATTATTATAAGTAAAATGAGAAAAAAAACCCCAAATTATAGATTGTCCTATTAGCCTACACTGGCAGGGTGTCGTGCTTTATTTCAATTTTCTCCTTATCTCTGCTCTTTTACCTGTGTATTCTCTAATCAGATTAGATGTTTAAGTAACATGAGGTGGGGAAAAAAAGAGTATTTACTGATTGGCTATTATATATCAGTGACTATGTGCCTAGCCCATCGTAAGTGCTTGAGAGAATCCGCTGAATGCAATACTAAATTTGATATTCATATTGAAGTACAAGGCATTTATTATTGCTTCCTTTTACAGATGGGAAAACTGAGTTTAGGAAACCTTAATTACATTCTAAGGCCACAGAACCAGTAAATGTGCATCTAGGATTTAAATGCCAGCCTTTGACGCACTAGAAGCTCGTGATTTTCCCACACTACCATGCTACCTCTCTGAGAAGTAGAATTGAGAGTGAATATTGTCCCTGAACAATTTTTACCATGCAAGGAATATTGGTGCCATTAACTATTGCTTCGGGATCTGGAAATTAACAAAGTGATTAAGCCTTTCTATATCAGTATATGTAGGCATATGTACAAAATAATTATTCTTTATGGATGAGAAGTCCAGGTTTGCTATATTTGAGTTGAACTTCTGAAGTTGACATTTAAAGGGAAAGTTTCTTATAAGAAAATCTATTTCGAGACTTTATTACTCCCTGTTCTCTTATAATTCTTTAAATGCAGCAAGTCTCATTGATGTGTTTTGTATTAGTTGCTTAGAGGCAGTCTGTGACCACTGCAGGATTTGTCAACTAGACAGAGTCACCTCCTAAAAATAGTGTTATTGCTTGATCATAAGCCCGTGCGAGAGAATAGCTCGGAGCTGCTACTGACAGCCAATAGTCTGTTATTGGTGCCACAGCTCGGGCAGATGTCGAGGTTTAGCTGGTAAATAGTCCTGTCATCTGCGGCTCTACTCCGAGTCCTGGAGACACATCTCCGTGAATGGTCCAGGGCTCTGCCACCTGTCAGCTCTCCACCCTCAATATTTTAGGAAAACGTCCAGCTAAGAAATGGAGATTGAACCCATGTAGTCTTCTCAGCAAGAAGCTCATGCGTATAAACAAGGATCTCTCATTTAGTTTAGATGAGGTTGGAGATGATATCTGTTCTTAGGACGAGACGTTCTTGGCATGTTGGGAAGTGGAGAAGAGGTTATTCAATAGTTCATATAGTATTTTACCATTAAAAATTAAAATTTTAAACAATTTAGAGGATATACATGAATAGGTGACAGAGGAGTGCTGTTCAATAGAAATATGAGCCACGTGCAAGTTTTAATTTTCTAGAAGTCACACTTAAAAAGTAAAAAGAAATAAGAAAAATTAATTGTAATGATATATTAATTTTGCATATATATTTACATATTTTATATAAAATATATAAATGTTTGACATTTATGTTTAAGTATATATTAAGTTACTATATTAATACATTTTGACAATACATTAATCTTTAATTTTTACTTTTTAAGTTTTAGTAATTAATGATAATTTTATTTAACCCAATATAACATTATTATTTTACCATGATAGTAATATAAAATGATTGCTATATTTTACATTTCTTTCATACTTAGTGAAATCCGGTGTGTATTTTGCATTTATAGCCCATCTCAATTTAGACACTAAATTTTGGGGACAAATATGTGATGTGTTTAGATTGCATAAATTTAAAGCTGAAAAATAGATTTATATATTCATGTTATTCCAGTCACATGAAGTTTTCCAACAACTGCATTGAATATCAATTTTAAATTAATTAAAATTATATAAATTTAAAAATTAGTTCCTCAGTTACACTGGGCACATTTCAAGTGCTCAACAACTACCACCTTGGACATCGCAGTGGTAAAGTTATTTCCATCAAATCTCAAACTGCACGTCATCTCCAGACCTCAGCGGCTGTCTTTTCCTGCTCTGAAACCCAGGACAGCTGAGGCTCTGCCCTCTGCTGGCTTGTCCTGTTTCCAACACCATTGCTCTGTTGCTAGGCTGAGTTCCCTTTGTCAGGTCCACAGTGTACAAGTACACAAATGGTGCACTGTGTCATTCCAAGGGACACCACACACACTGTGGTGCACAGCTGGTGGCCTTCGGTGATACTGTCAGGCCAGATGCCTCCTCACTTGAAGCCTGGTGGGATGGGCTGGGCAGCTCCAGATTCTCCCTCCATCAGCCGCCTTCATGAAGTGCTCTGCTCCATCTCCTTCGGTGATACTGTCAGGCCAGATGCCTCCTCACCTGAAGCCTGGTGGGATGGGCTGGGCAGCTCCAGATTCTCCTTCCATCAGCCGCCTTCATGAAGTGCTCTCCTCCATCTCCTTCGGTGATACTGTCAGGTCAGATGCCTCCTCACCTGAAGCCTGGTGGGATGGGCTGGGCAGCTCCAGATACTCTCCTCCATCAGCCGCCTTCATGAAGTGCTCTGCTCCATCTCTGCTCCATGAAGTGCTCTGCTCCATATCCTCTAGTTTCTGAGGATACTTCTCTCTGGAAGAGCTTTTACCATGGACAGACACCTACATAATGGCTCCATGATCACAGACAGATTGATAAAATATCCTCATCCTCCATGGTGAAGAAGGGATGAGATTGGGAGTCAGACTCATAATCTTGGTCCTCATCAATCAGGGTATCATTACTAAAGGTGAAAGAAAATTTTGGTTAAAAAAAAAAAAAGAAAAAGCAATTATGTTCCAGAAGTTCTTTTACAGGCATTAGGTAAACAGATACTTAATTTTACCAATAGAGAGAAGCTGTGGAAAGAGTTTTACTGATGGTCTATCAATCATCTCTGCTTCAAAATCAAATGAAAACCTACTGGTCTTCTTCAGACTGGAAACATGAATTCAGTGGGAAATGGGAAAAGTTAGAGGGCTGAGCTGTTCCAGCACAGCCAGAGAAACCCTTTAATCATTGAGGCCACATGGCTCTATGAGTAAGTTCGTGTAAGTATAAGGGAGTGAGAGTGGACGTGGACATCACTTTGAACCTGGGGAATGGAAGTCAGCTTCACCCACAGACAGAATCTGCCTCAACAACTGAATAGACGATTTCCATTAGACAAGTCCAACGAAGAAGAAAGAAACACATCAGAAAAGATTTGGTCTTTTCCAGGATCACAGTCAATGGCCCTTCTTTCAAAGTTTAGGACGGCCAAAAGTCCAGGGGAGGAACCTCAGGGAAGGGAGTCCCTCCTGCAAGGAAGGAACCCAGAAGGGGAGCTACAGCTCTCCAAAAACTAAGGAGGGTAAGAACTGTGTTGGGGCAGGAGTTCTGAAGTCCAGGGGAACAGTCATTTGGGACGAGGATGTGAAGGCACATATTTTTTGCCCCAGGTCAACTACAAAAATATGCTATTCTTAAATGCCAGCGTTTTAGCAGGTTCCACCTCCACAGAGGCCGAAGAGGCATTCATGCCTAGAGATCTCACTGCGTAAGCACCCCCTGCCCCCTTCCTCCCATTCACTCCCATTCCTCAGGTTTAATCTCAGATTTGTCACTTTTGTCCTGCTGTCTCACACATAGATTCTATTCTTGGATCTTTGGATAATATTTGACTTTTTATTTTAGTTTCTTCTCAAGGCTCTGTCTTGGGCTCCATGTTTTGAGGATGCCTTTTTCCTCACCCAGAATAGTTCTGGGATAAATCATCTTCAGGGCTATTTAATCCATTGGGAAGCATAGGCACGAGTCCTGGAGCCTCTGAGATTTTCAGAGGCTGACAAAATGTTTGAGTCCTGAAAAAAAAAATATGTGTGGGCTTCAAATAAGGTAAAAAAAAAAAATAGAAAATTGAAAGTAATAAATGTTTGATTAAAATCTACAAATGTAACAGTGTGTCAACTGTCTTGTCAATCTTAGTATTTATATAAATTTCATTGCATTTGAATATAATTTTGGAAGTTGGGATTTCTTACTTTGAAATACTTCCTAAGTATACATAGTAATAACTAACAAATCATCGCCAACCATAAATCAAATGCTACCTGTAGCCAAATAATTTTAAAAGTTAAATTGTAAACATCCTTTCAAAGAAATTTACAGCCAAAAATTATATTTAGTGTGGGATGAGGGTTTGTTTTGATATGTTTTATACGATGCAGAGTGGAGCCTCCATAGTAAAAGAATTCAGAGCCGACCAAGGCCTTAAAATGACCCTGGAAACCGCTCTCCACCCAGCCAATACTCAGCCTTTCTCTTTCCTGGATAAGGCAACTTCACATAGTAGCAGTATGGTGTGTTGGAAAGTCAGTGGAATTCACATCGTGGACATATCAATTTCTAGCAGTGAGAAATTTGGCAACTTCACGAGCTTCTCAGACATCCATTTATTTGAATACGCAGAGGATTACATAAGGCGACAAGTGGGTCTGATACCTAATAAGTTGGTAGTATTGTCTACAAAAAGAGATGGGTTAAATCTTTGCACCCTATAGGAGAACAGACTTGAACAGAGGACTAGAATGGAACTCAAGATCAAGGATATAATTAAGGAGTTAAAAACTGTAGGAGGCTTCAGAAGCTCAAACTATACAAAATTCAGCATAGTCCATCGGGGGAAGGATAACTCAGGATGACTGTGCTCCTGGCTCTTGGGGTAGGTTGCGTTATTGCCTCCACTGACTCATTCCCCTCGCGGGAGGGTGTGTATCCATTCCCACCCATTGCCATGTAACTTGCTGAGCCAGCCTATGGGGAGAACACACTTGCTGCCCCATAGCCCCTTGGCCACGTGACTTGCTTCAGCCAATGGAAATATGAATACCACCTCCAAGCAATAGCTTTAAGGGCAGTTGTGTGATTTGGGTCTGTCCCCTGTCCTTTACCCTCAGCCTAATAATGATGTCGTGTCCCGAATAGGGGCTGCTCCTTCAGCCTGACTCCTGGCATGAGAAGGCACATGGGCAGCTGCTCACATGGAATTGCGCAAGAAATGAACTTTTGTTGTTGTAAGCCATGAGATTTGGGATCGGTTTGCCACTCCAGGAGAGCTGATTAATATGGGTGTTCAGGAAGAAAGCTCTCCGAAAGAGAGAGAGGGCTATTCTCATTGCCCTTTCACTGATCTAATTTGAAAAAAAAAAATTTTTTTTTGCATTAATCGGCAATAAAGAAAACCAGCATGTTCCACTCTCTCCATAATTATGTTGTGCATACTTTACAGTAATTAGTATAGAATTAGAAAGTTAACGTTAAAGTTAATCCCTGTGCCATCCATGTCACGCAGCCACAGCGGTCCATGTCAGGATGCCGGGAGTGAGGTCATGGAGCTGTTTCAATGGCCAATAAAGTTACTTATTTGTCTGTAATGACATCTTTTGGGATTTACTGACGTAGGCATTTTACGTTTTTCAATTACAAGTGTGAAACGTTCTTTGTTGCCAATTTTGCTAGTGTTAGGAATTCTTTGCAAAATTCTTTCTGCACTTGGGAGAAAATCAGCATTAATTAAATCAGCTCATTTCCCACTGGCTTAATTTAGCACGGTCCTTATTTCTCTGTGGTGCGAAGCTGTTCTTCTCTGAACTCCAGATAAATGAAGTACCTTGTCTCAGAGAACATAACCCTTTATCAATCACAGCAAAGTAGCAACTACTGAGATTTGTTGTTGTTTCTGGTAATTTTTACATATAGAGTGAATGCTACTTTTAAGTTTTCTTAGTGTAGCCATCTGACCAGGCAGGAAAACTTTAAACAGAGAGATTGTCTGTCTTTTGGAACCTTGGAATTATGACACTAACCAGCACATTTTTGCATTATCCCATTGTCTATATATCTACCCTCATTTGTCTTACCATATTCTCTTTATTCATTCATTCAGAAAATACTTATAGACTATCTTAAGTACTCTCTGTACCTACAGATACGGCAGAGAATAAGAAACACCCTGTTCTAGTGGATTTAGAAATTCTTGGGGAAAAGTCTGCCTAAGTGAAGGAAATAGAAAAGTTCAAAAGCCATGAGACAGGGCTGAGCTCAGAGCATTTAAGGAATGGCCAGAAGACAACGTTGCTGGAATGGAAGGAGACAGTTGTCGTTGGGAAGGTTGAGAAAGTCTAGATCATGAAAGCCTTGTGACTTATGCTAAGGAATTTGGATTTTATCTAATGGGAATTCATGGGAAGATATATGTTTGAGAAAGATCACTCTTGCTGCTGAACAGAGAAAGGATAGTAGAAGAGCAAGCAGGAGGGAGACCCAAGGGGCTCTTGGAGAAACCGAGGAGAGGGTCTGTGGTGACATGGACAGGAGTTGTGGCAGTGAAGGTAGGAAGAAGGGGACAGATTCAGTATGTAATTTGGATATAGAACTTGCTGACTGGCTGGGTCTGCAGTGTGAGCAGAAAAAAGTCAAGGGTGACCCTTCAGCTTTTAACCTGGATGATTAGTACAAAGCAGTACCATTACCTGTCATGGGAAAGATTGGGAAAGAAGCAGATTATCTTGGGGAGGCTGAAGAGGAGATATGACATGTCTTAGCCTATGAAATTGTTGTAGTGTAAAGGCAAATTATGTTTGCTGGAGCTGGTACTGCCCACAGGCTTGTTACCGTGGTGGCTGCCACTTTTTCTCCTGGGTTCCAAGAGTTGCAAGAGCCACCTGGACACTCAGTAGACTATTTTAATTTGGTGAACTTAGAAGAAAAGAAGCCTCCTAAAAGTCATCTGTTAAGATTCTCCTTATAAAGGAGGTGATGCTTCAAAGACCCAGAAAAACAGGCATATCTATATTACGCTATGCATGCAATAGATGGTGGTTGTTTGTATTTGTTTTTGTTGCCTGACTTCCATCCTGAGTACATAATTGTACTCAGTTTCTCTCTAGTGCAGGAGTTGGCTTGTAGGCAAAATCTGGCTCATCTCCCTATTTCGTAAAGAAAGCTTTATTGGTACATAGCCATCCCGATTTGTTGATATGATGTCAATGACTGCTTTTAAGCTATAATGGCAGACTGTATGGCCCACAAAGGGTAAAGTATTTATTATTGGGCCTTTTACAGAAAAAAATTGCTGATCCTTGCTTTGGTGGAACCATCATCTTCCAGCTTTTGGCTTAGGTGCTTTGGGTAAAGCTGACTGTGCTCACAGATGATGGAAGTGTTCTACGTCTGTCTCATCCAATATGGAAGCCACTAGCCACGTGTTGTTCCTGAGCATTTGGTATATTGCTAGTGTGACAAAGAACCTGAATTTCACATTTTATTTAATTTTAATTTACTTAAATTTAATAGCCACATGTCTGTGGCTACTATCTGGACAGCAAAGAACTAGAATATGGATAAAACCGACATAAGTGACATAATACAGTTATAAACAGAGTGTTTGGTAGAGCATTTAAAAGAAAAGGGGGCATTGCAGGTGAAAGGGTTCATGGAAGTGACTTCTGCGAAGAGCTTAAAAGGTGAGTAGGGTTTATTTATATATAAATATATGTGGGGGGATAGGTTAAACGGGTGATGCATATTAAGGACCGTACTTGTTGTGATGAGCAATGGGTGTTGTATGTAAATGATGCATCACTAAATCCTATACCTGACACTAATATTACACTGTATGTTAACTGGAACTTAAATAAAAACTTGAAATAAAGGGGCGCCTGGGTGGCACAGCGGTTAAGTGTCTGCCTTCGGCTCAGGGCGTGATCCCGGCGTTGTGGGATCGGGCCCCACATCAGGCTCCTCCGCTATAAGCCTGCTTCTTCCTCTCCCACTCCCCCTGCTTGTGTTCCCTCTCTCACTGGCTGTCTCTATCTCTGTCAAATAAATAAATAAAATCTTAAAAAAAAAACTTGAAATAAAAAAATGTGTGTGTGTGTGCACACATGTTATGGAAGGAGCAGTGAAAGAATTTTGCAGATAGAGGGACTAGATTGAGTCAGAGTGAAACTATTTGGGAAATATGAGTAAGTCCAGTTTGGGTTTTGGCATAAGCAGTGTACAAGAGTAATAGGAGATTATTGTGACTAGGTCCTTTCATATCAATTTGTAGAAAATCTTGACTTTAGCGGTTTCCACTGCTCACGGAAGCATCTCAGAGGTTAGAGAAGGAGCAGAAGTGACAGAACTACCCAGTGACTACCTGGGCTCTTCAGGAAGCTCTGTGTAGACAGTCATTTAGTTTAAAATATTTTAAAATTTCTCTTGAGATTTTTTTCTTTGACCCATGTGTTATTGAGAAATGTGCTATTGAACCTTCAGGTACTAGGGGATGTTCTAGCTAGCTTTCTGTTACTGATTTCTCGTTTAATTCCATTTAGTCTGAGAGCAGACATTGGTATTTTTTTTTTAAGATTTTATTTATTTATTCGAGAGAGAGAGAGAGAACACAGAGGGAGAGTGAGAGGAAGAAACAGAATTCCCCACTGAGCAGAGAGCCTGAGGCGGGGCTTGATCCCAAGTGCCAAAGGCAGGCCCATAACCAACGGAGCCACCCAGGTGCCCTAGGCTTTGTAATTTTTTGTTGAAAGGTGCACATGATGTACTGAATAAAAGGAACTACAGTAAATAAGCCTTTAGTAACGTAGTCATAGGGTGTTGGGGGAGGGGAAGCATTCTATAGTTTTATGAGTAGGTCTCAGTCCTCTGGAGCTTGTGCCCCTGTGAACTTCACCAATAGTTCTCAAGAGTTTTTTTTTTGTTTGTTTGTTTGTTGTTTGTTTCCACTCCTTAGGTGTGACCACATAACCAGAGGATTCTGGAGTTAGGTATTTATCTTTCTCAAGGTAGGTTAGGTTCTGACAAAACCCCAATAGGCTAGGCTCTGGTCAAATAATTTCTCTAGAGGGCTGGCCTTGTTAAGAGGAAGAGAGTGCTTTGGTGTATTGAAAAATGGTTAATTTTCCCTTTCCTCTGAAGGAAGCAAGAGGAGATTTTCCTTTAATATTCACAGACCTCCTGGAGGTGAAACTCACAAAAGCATGGAGCCCACTGTGATTAGGTCTGAGACTACTTTCCCTATAAATGAATTTACAAACAGAAGTTAAAATATTTGAGCATGGGTAGAAGGGAAGTGAGAATTCCATGATAATGGAGTGTTTCCACCTGGGAAACAAGTAGATTAATAGCGCTATTAATAGAAATGCAGAATCACATGGAGAAGCTGGTTTTGAGGGAAATTATGATGCTTTTAGTTTAGAGCACAATAAGACCAATAGCACTTCTTTTTTCCCCTAACCTCAAGAATGATTCAGCCACGCATGTTTAAACAAAACAAACTGCTTCCTTCCCCCAAATTCAGGTAGATGATCCCAGACACAACTCTCTATTAGAGACACCCAACGGTGCTTCCAGTCAACATCTCTCAGGAGAGCCTCTTGGCTGTGGTTCTTGGCAATGACTGTTTCCACTGGCCACTACTTCCAACAGTGTTAAGCATGAGTTTCCATAGCAGGAGCTTCCAATGGCCACCCATATTGTTACAGGTCCTAACCAGTAGCCATACCTCCCAGCAGATCTTCCTGCTGGTGAACACTGCTCCAAGTGATCGTAACTCCAGACTTCTATTTCCTTGGAATCCCATTAAAACCTAAAAAGTTACGGGGCGCCTGGGTGGCACAGTGGTTAAGTGTCTGCCTTCAGCTCAGGGCGTGATCCTGGAGTTCTGGGATCGAGCCCCACATCAGGCTCCTCTGCTGGGAGCCTGCTTCTTCCTCTCCCACTCCCCCTGCTTGTGTTTCCTCTCTCACTGGCTGTCTCTATCTCAATAAATAAATAAAATCTTAAAAAAAAAAAAAAAACCTAAAAAGTTAAATTTTAAATTTTAAAGGACTTGAATCCCAAAGAACTTCTCAAAAAAGCTCCTGGTTTCCCTCAGTGGCTAATGGGAGCATTAGACTTCCAGCGTCATTCCTCAAGGCCAGCTCTCAATAGGCTCCCTATTAAGCCTTAAGGGGCAGTTATAATGCCGCACTGTTCTTTCGGAGTTCTTTGTATCTCCATTGGCTATTCTACATACCTCTGGTAGAAGAATCCCACGGATGGAGATGCTGGGCTTCTGGCTTGAAAGACTGATGCATCTTTTCTCATTGTGGGGTCCCCTGTGTACTCCAGTTAGCTGAACAATCTATGTGTGTGGGAGGTCACAAGACAGCCATACCATGTTTGGAATAGTGTGACACAAAGACTACCACAACAGATGGTAGAAAATTGACAAAGACTCATACCAAAAACAGTGGAAGCCAACAATATTGTATGAATGAACTAAGAGTGTGCATAATAGCACTCAGGATGCTGTTTCTGCTGCCTTTCCCGTTTTCTTTTGGTAATTATTGAGGCAGAACACATGAATTGACTTTCCCAGAGCTCTAGGAAAGCCCCTGTCTTCCCTGGAAGGTTATCTCCCAAAAGTCACATTATAAAGCCCATAACTCCCTCCCAAAGTCCATGGAACTACAGTGTCTGTCTCATGCCCCACATGCTTCCCTTCTCCCACCACATCTCTACATTGAGGCATCTATGTAAACACAGTCCTGAAAATTGCCCCAGACCTTTTAGAGTTTCTTGACATAAATATGCAAACTTGCCTAATAACCCTGAGTTAAAAGTTACAAGTGACCTGAAAGAAAGAATCTTCACACTGGGATTCATCAGCTGAAATTATGGGTAAAGTTTAAAAATCAACAAATAAATAAAATGCAAAAAAATAAGCATTCATGTTGTAGAAAAATTTTCCTAAATCCTTGGATTTAATGTCATTTTCAGTACTTCATAATACCTCACTAGAAAGAGTATAAGAAATACTGACCACAGGGGCGCCTGGGTGGCTCAGTCATTAAGCGTCTGCCTTCGGCTCAGGGCGTGATCCTGGCGTTCTGGGATCGAGCCCCACATCAGGCTCCTCTGTTGGGAAGCCTGCTTCTTCCTCTCCCACTCCCCCTGCTTGTGTTCCCTCTCTCGCTGGCTGTCTCTCTCTCTGTTGAATGAATAAATAAAATCTTTAAAAAGAAAAAAAGAAATACCACAGATCAGAAAAAATTTAGCTAGAGAGGAATTCAGAGTGGGGAGAAAAAAATGGAGTTGGGTTTATTCTCATTAAAAAAAAAGTCCTCTGGAATGATATAAAAGAATATTTGAAAAAAGATGATAGTTTATCTTTTATTTTTAATGCTAAGGGTTTTCATTTTAAAGGACTTCAATCCCAAACAGAATAAATCAGTATAAATTGGATTGAAAAACATTGTTAATAGTGAATGAAGATGTATACATTCAAATTTTTTTCATATGGGTAATTAAATTCGAAATTTTGATCCCAATTTATTAATTCAAATTACTCTACTGAATTTTGGATTATATATGGTTTTGTGTTAAATTTGTCTGTGTTCCCTAAATTCTGACTTTTTTATATAACACCCATCACATCAGCACTTAGATTTGGATACTCCCTGTGTTTTGTATATTCTTTTCATAATGATGATTGACTAGAAGTCATTTGAAAATGCAAGATAATGACTACAGGTGTTTCTCAACCAATTAGATTCAGAGACCCTGTTATTATTCCCCTTGTCTTTATTAAATCTTAGACTAAATATGTAATTACTGTAGTATTTGTTTTATACCCCAGTCTTTTCAGGGAAAGGACCCAATGCCCTAAGTGACATTCATAAAGCCTAGTTTCTTCTAACAAACTGAGTCTATGCAGAGTAATGATTTTTTAAGAAAATAGACAGCTGCACTTGGTTTGAACTTTTGGTTTATTCACAGATGAATAAAATATATTGAAAGTATTACCTCCTCTTCCTACCATCCATCTGCCCCAGGATGCTTCATGAACTGGTATCTCCAGTTTTTTGGTTTTGTTTGTTTTAATTAGGTAGGGGTGGTATGGATAAGAGCAGTTACTCTTTTTAATAAAAGTGGTGTTTTATATCCATTTGCCTGCTGTATCCTGGTGAAGTGCACATACACATAATACAATGTGTTGATAACTCTTAGTGTTGAAGTGTAACTTACATAGTGAGATGTTACTTTTCACATGGAGCTCCAGGTACCTCGAAATCTTGTGCTCTAAAACGAAATAATGTTTATTGAGTCCCATTAAATAAACATCAAATATATAGTTTCATGGTTTCTATTTGTTAGTTTCATTTTGGAATTATGTTTTAATGAAAAAGCCTGCTGATAAGCTAATAAAAATAAATGTTGGAAGAGGTCAACCTGAGATTTAAATAAAAATTGGTGTGAGTCCATCTGATGTGAAAAGGGAAATCCAGTGCCTCCCTGAAATATTTTTTGGAGGACTTTCTTCTGATAGGTACTTTTAGCGTTGAGTTTCTACCCCCATTAAATTCTCAACCTCATTTTCCATACATGGGATGCTATAATAGTTTCATTGTGCAGTGAAACTTGTTATATGCACTGTGTTATTTTTCTGAAGCTTATCACCTAAAATATTAAAAATAAGTTTTTTTCTGTTTATAAAGTAATAATTATTCTTTGTAAACAATTTTGAAATTCTAGAATACTATAAAGGTAGAAAAAGTAACCCCTAGATAATCCTTTTTAATGTTTTAACAATATTCCTTTAAAAAGGTGTTTGAATTTACTAAATTTTCAGATCTTTTAATCGAAATATACATTAATAAATGTATGACACATTTTTTCATGCCCCCTTCCAAAGTAACCATTATTCTGAATTCTATCACCATTAATTAGTGTTCCCTATTCTTCAGTGTCATATAGATGAAATCATACAGTGTATATACTTTTGTATCTGGCTTCTTTCATTCAGCGTAATGTCAGTGGTTCTTTTTTATTGATGCATATTATTCCACTGTATGAATATTCTACATTCTATCCATTTTCCTGTTGATATACATTTGGGGTGTTTTCAGTTTTGGGATGGATAGAACTGCTTTGAGAATTTTGTTTATTATTTTGTTCATTTCTCTTGGCTCTATATCTAAGAGTGAAAGTTTACTGTGTCATAGGTAGTTATGTATTTGGCTTTAGTAGATACTGACATACAGTTTTCCAGTTATTGTATTGGTCTGAATTACATGCATTCACTGTGCTGACAAAAATTGTTAGCATTTGTTGAACTAATGCAAGTCTTAATATGCTTTCTGGTCTTCAGATGTAAATTCTAATTAATCAACATTTCTTACTAACTCGACATTTCTTCCTAACTCTTTTTTCACTCTCTTCAAACATCTGATAAAGAAGATGGGTCTTCATGTCTACTTCTTTGGATCCTGTATTTGGATTTGGAATCTGACTTAGTATTTTAAGGATATATTTTACACTGTTTATTCTTAGTCTTAGCAACAGTCTATATATAATCAGTATGATTCATGAGGTAAAGAATAGTTATTAAACACTTAAGAAAAATCTTCCATGATTTCATTTATGGCTTGGGAGGATGAGGTACGAAAATACACTGATATGTATGAATATATGTGGATTCCCTAGAGGCTACATGCGTGTTGCTCACACTCCTAGGCATGCAGCTAATTAAGTAATAGTGGCTTGAATAGCTAAGCCATTTATTTATTTATATGTTGCAAACCGTTCATTAAATCCAAAATCATGAAAACTTCAAACACGTTTTGTTATTTTCTCTGCTATTTTTTAGGAAGGAGAGGAAAAATTTCTTTTTTTTTTTTAAGATTTATTTTTAAAATCTTTTTCTGATTATAAAATAACGTGTGTTCATTCCTGAGAATTTGTAAAACAGAAGATTATTTTAAAAGAATATAAAATTACTTTAACCATTATGAGATGATTACCATAAATTAAGACATTTGTTTCTTTTAAAAGTCATCTTGGAATTATGTCTGGGGTTGGTACAGATTGGGCTGAGCATTTCGGAGTCGCTGTGAAATGTGTAGAGTACCAAAAATCTGATACTGAAATCATTGGAGAGCTTGTGTATAATGAATAGGTTCTCTGTCATTGTCAGGTCACCAACTAGGTGTTTAAGTATCAGAATGAACTAAAAATTTAAGTACAGTTGATGGTCTTAATACACTGCAATTCTTACCCTGATAGCTGCTCAAATTGCGGTTTTCACAGGAGTCTTTTGAATTTGCCTCCTTTACCTTTTTGATACAGTCTTAACTGTCCTTGTTAGCTTCATTTTTATCCAATATGAAAAGGTAGTCCATGGGGGCGCCTGGGTGGCTCAGTCGTTAAGCGTCTGCCTTCTGCTCAGGGTGTGATCCCGGAGTTCTGGGATCAAGCCCCACGTCAGGCTCTTCTGCTGGGAGCCTCCTTCTTCCTCTCCCACTCCCCCTGCTTGTGTTCCGTCTCTTGCTGGTTGTCTCTCTCTCTGTCAAAAAAATAGATCTTTAAAAAGAAAAGGTAGTCCATGAATAAATGTATTTATCTTACACATTCCTTGCGCTAGACCTGGAATAAAACCATTCTCCAAGAAGTCTTAGTTTCTTTTAGTGGAAAATAGTATTTCAAGAGCATGATTGTGGCCTAGGGATGCTTATTCCTCCTGAGTTCTCACTGTACCTAAGCCTTTTCAGGGAGCAGATGTAGGAAAAAATATGTGTGTGTGTGTGTGTGTGTGTATGTGTGTGTGTGTGTGTTAGGAGATCAAATACATCATAAGTTTACGCTGATATTTCTAGTTCAAATTCAGAAATATGGAATTTAACTTAACCGGTTGCTTTTGTATTATATCTGTATTTTGTGACTTCCTCACTAAGAATCCCAGTACTCACCAAGTGAGCCACCAAGTGGCTTGCTTGCTTTATCCCATATTATACACCCAGCAGTCTCTGAATAATAATATCACCACCATCACCACGAAAAGCAGTTAAATGTTTGGAGGGAGGTGTCCGCTATGTCCTTTCTCCCCCACCCTATATGGTCGCATTCTACGCTGTCAGAAATGCTGTATAGCCACTGTTCACTATGTACCCTCCTCTTTAACCTTCATTTAATCTTAGTTCTAAAGATAAGCTATATTGAATGTTCATATACCAGTTTTTATATTAATATCTCTCAGATATCTTTGTTTTCTGAGCTTTTTCTCTAATAGGGTTTTTCAGAAAGGGCCCACAGGAACAATATGCTGTAAATTCTTACATGTTTTATTTTTACTTTATTTATTTATTTTTTTAGAGAGAGAGCATGGCAGGGAAGGGGCAGAGGCCGAGGGAGAGAAAGAATCCCAAGAAGGTTCCACACCCAGATGCCTGGCTTGATCTCACAACCCTGAGATCATGACCTGAGCCGAAATCAAGAGCTGGCTGCTCAGCCAAGCGAGCCACCCAGGCACCCCAATTCTTGCCTATTTTTGGCAGTTTGTCTTGAATGTCAGTCCTGGAGGATAAAAATTCTTTAATTCACATTTTCTTTCTTCAAGTATCCTAAATGTTAATCCACTTTTTTGGTATAAAGCGTTGCTTAAATAAATAAATAAATAAATATTGCTGTCAAAAAGCCTGATGATGAGTTAATTTTCTTTTACTTAAAGGTTCATGTTCTCTCTGCCTAGATGTTCTGATGGTTTTTCCTTTTTCTTTATATTTCAGAAATTTTACTAGCATACATGTTGGTGTTGGTGGATTTTATTAGGTACATGGCATGCTCTTTCAAATCACTTTTTGTTTCAGTAAAGTTTTCTTGATTTATAGCATTTGTTTTCTTCTCCAGGACCTCCTACTAGCCATATGTTAGATCTTCTTTGCCCATCTACAATATTTATCATTTTTTCTTGACACACTTTCATTCTTTTTTTTTATTTAAAAAATTTCCCTCTCCTCACCATCTATTCTTCTTAAAGAATTACCTGTTGTATTTCTTCACTCTTGTGTTCCTTCTTGTTATATATATATATATATATATATATTTATTTATTTATTTATTTCCAATTCCTTCCTGAGTTTTATCAACATATTTCTAAGTTTTACTAACTCTGACTTATGTTGCTATTTTATGTCATTATTTGTTTCCTTTTTATCATTTATATCTACTCTCATTTTCTTTATAGTCTTTTAAAATAATATAGTTTGGATGTGTTTTCTGGGCATGTATTTCTGACATGCTTTTATTATCTGTCAGGATTTATTCTGTCCTTTATTATTTTCATCTAATAATGTATGGGATTGGGCTTCAATAATTTTGTTTTTCCTATTTCTTATGTAAAATTAGTCTTCTTGAACTTTGTTCCATAAGGACGCTTGATTTAGACAGCTTTTCGAACTTCACAGAGATCCCTCTTTCATTGTTTCATGTGGTCTTATAAACAGGCAGTTTACTTCCTCCGATTTTGAACCTTTGTTCCTCTCCTCATTTTTACCTAGACCTTCTCTTTCAATGTCTTTGTTGTCTCTGACCTGCTCAATTTTGATTCCATTCCCACGAGCATGGAGTCCTCCCGTGGGAGAGAGCTCTGGTTTGTAAGATTTATTTGACTGGGCAGAACCCCCTGCCCTCAGATTGGTCTCCCACGCTTCACTGCTGGCTGTTCTGAAGCTCTCTCTTCAGAAGCATCAGATATCCTGTGGCATCTCTTTGTTCCCACACATATGCTGACACAGTGCTTGTCTTGGGTGGTGGATGATTTTCTCCCCCTGGGATTGAAGGGACCCCTTGCCATCTAATTTTGTTGTAAATATTGCCCGTGGAATTTTGATGTCACAATATAGTTACTCTGTTTTTATGTGGAAAATGGAAACACCTCAAATCTATGCTACTGTTATTACTTGTATCTTCCCAGAATTCTCAAAGTCCTTTTTAAACACTCAGGCTTGGGGTGGCTGGGTGGCTCAGTTGGTTGAGCATCTGCCTTTGGCTTGGGTCATGATCTCAGGGTCCTGCGATTGAGCCCCATGTCGGGCTCCCTGCTCAGCGGGGAGTCTGCTTCTTTCTCTCCCTCTGCCCTTCCCCCTGCTTGTGCTCTCTCGCTCATGCTCTCTCTCTCAAATAAGTAAATGATACCTTAAAAACAAAATAAAACACTTAGGTTCATTTACCATGGCCCTTCATCTTTGCATCTAGGAGTATATTGACAGAACATGTAGACTAGCCAGTGTACTCTGTGTGTGTGTGTGTGTGTGTGTGTGTGTGTGTGTGTGTGTGTGTACATGTGGGTTTATTTGGGGAAGTGGGGTACAGCTGCCGACAGTGTTGCTATATACGTATGTGGGTGTATCCTAAAAGTCCAATGTTTTGACCAGAAATACTTTGCACATTTTGAACACGGGAAGTTTTCCCTTTGGTTTGTGGCATGGGCACGGTTTGTAGAGCTAGTCTTTATTTTCAGATATATTTTTGTCTCTTGGAATGACACTGGCACTACAACATTGCTAATTACCCTGTGATGGGTTAGTTTGTCTGCAACTTTTCCCCCCCTATAATCCATAGCTATACCGATCTGGAGAAAACTGTGCTTTCAGTTGTGTTTGGAATATTTTTGTTTGCCACTTACTTCAATTGATTTTTTGGTGGAGGCCTGGATAGGTCCAGTACCATTTCCAGGCTTCTTGAACAATTTCATTTTGTCACTTATAAACCACTTGGTAAGCTATTGATCTTGAAATGATAGTCCAAAGCTTGGGGCGATGGAGAGTTGCTTTTAATTTAAGACAAATTCCTATTAACGTTAATAGAAATTATGCTCCTTTCCTACTTAGGCCATCATCTATTTGTGATTGGTTAACATGGCAACTGAAAACAGAATTATACAAAAATGCAATTTATCAAGTGGTTCCATTTAAATGCAGATTTTATACTCTGCAGATTTAACAGTAAGATTATTGAAGTTCAGAAATAGATCTATAGTAGAGTATACAAACTCAGAAAATAGTCAAAGCCTTCCCTATGTGTAAGGCACATAGACTGGTTTGTGATGCGAAAGATTGTAAATTAAATGCTTGCAATGGCCAGAGGTATGAAATGTAAACGAGACCAAGTGTAACCAGTAGGGTTGTTGGAGACTAACGTTACCTGGAGAATGTAAATGTCTATAAAGTACTATGAAGGTAACAGAAAATGCCGGTGTCCTCAGTACACACACACACACACACACCATGTATGCCTGCAAGTTTGTGACACTTGATTCAGTGTGAAAGGGGTTTATATAAAGTTCTATCGAACTGATTAACCAATTTATCAGCATATATGAGATTTAAAAAATTATAGATGAATTGTTTTAAGACAAATAAAAGCTTCCCATATATACTCAAGAAAACTCAGAAATGTTTAGAAGAGTATGTGAATAACCACACTTTTTATAGAAAAAATATATACTTTATTTTCAACTAGAAAGGTGCAAACATGTAACTTTTGGTCACATTCTCAACAAGTAAACTGTCCAAAAAACAGTCATAGTCAAGGTAGAAACAAATGCTTCCAGGTGGAAAAACTGATCAGCTATACAGAGCCACTCGTGTTTTCATAAAGGCCATTTGTTCATTAATAGTGAGGCTACCACATTTCCAACTGACAAATCAGACTTCCGAGGACATCACTGCCTCTTATTCAGGAAACAATCTGTTTTGATGGACTGTCACTCTGAGCAGAATTTCCATTTGAATATCCATTTCATGCTTTGACTTATCAGACAAGCTTTACGTCCTACCTATGGTGTTCAGAATTGAGGCTAACATTTGAAATACCAAAGCATTAAAAACATAAACAAAAAGGCACAAACAACTTTAAATTAACTTAGATAACTGTACAAATATATATATATATATATATACACACAATATTTACAGTATCAATAAAAAAAAGTTCTGGCTTGTTACAGGCAAAGTTGCTTGCCACAAGCTGTCCAGTCTAATAGACAGGATTCTGATTCCTGAACAGTATCATTCAAATCAGAATGTCAGAGCTCAATCTGCTGTTCTGACTTAAAGAACTTGACCCAGCCTCAAGAAGGCTGGAGAACGTACATCCTAGCTGTCGCTAGAGCTACAGGCAAATCAGTGGGCATGCTAAAATTTTCCTTCTCAATTATACTCCAAAGAGCAGGCACATACTACTTTAAGATGACAATTGTTTCTACAGGTGCCCTCCCACTGCTCCTAAAGCCACCCCTCAGTATACATTCGGGTGCTATGTGCTAATGTAATCCCACTGTCAAGTCTTAACTTTCTTCAAACCAGTGTCTGGGTTGATAGACTATTTGAAGGTCACATGGCACAATATTTTGAATGTGGTGGGACTTTTTCTTTCCCCCAGTTAGAAAAACAGATTTAAATAACTTGCACTACTGAAATCATGTTTACACAAAAATGAGATGTGAATCAGTTCAAGTTATAGCCTAATGAGTTAATGTCTCTCACACTCCCTAGCTTTATGCCATGTCTCCATACATCTTCCTGTAGTACAGGGACTCAAAGATGTCATTGTCTCCGGGACAGTTGTAATGGCAGGCACAGGTCTTGATGAACATCATACTCTTCTTCATGACTTCCCCGTCGGGGCACTTGAACTCCACAGGAAGAGTGGTGGTTCTGTGGGGGGTGCAGCACCGGCCATCAGTGCACACGCCACAGAACTTAGCCCGGTATGTCTTCACGCTGGTACAGCCAGAAAGCTCAAACTTGACAGGCTTGGAGATTTTGGGGGTACGGATGCACTTTTTGCCCTTCTAAGGAAGACAAAGCAGAAGGAAAAAAAAAATCAATGACTCTATAAGGGGAGTGGCTTTCTTCAAGCTCTGTGTGTTTTATTCTTAAGTTGTCTGACTTTTGTTTATATTTTGAGGAGAGGAAGTTTGAGTCTCATTTGCCAGTTTTCCAAAAATAGACATAGCCTCTCTTGGGATGTCTTGAATTAACTAACAGTGTGGAGAATTTCATAGTGGAAAGCTGGTGGTTCCTATTACACAACATCTCATTCCAGCAAAACAGCTCGATGGTTAGGTATTTTTGGAGATAAAAGGTCTATAATAATCGGGGTGGTGAGACCCAACTTTGGTCTTATCCATTATCATTCCAAAAAAATTAGTTAATAGGAGCAGAAAATTTACCTTAATGTTCTCTTCCAGGTCAGCTTCGCAAGGCCTGACCATGCAGAGGCGGCTCTGCTTCTCCAGCCTGCAGAAGGCGTTGTCATTGGTAACCCGGGTGGAGATGCCCATCCCACACGTCTTGGAACAGGCACTCCACTCTGTGGTCTGGACCAGGCAGTTGGCCCGGATCATAGTTGGGTCTGGGCCAAACGTGTCTTCCAGTCGGTAAGCTGTGAGAGCAGAGCACACAAACACAAGGTAAGACGCCAGGATAAGACATTTCCCCCTTCCCTTGGCAGAGTCAGGAGTCAGCCCCTGGGGGTTGGATCACAACACTGACTTAGAGGCAGATTTAACTCACCGGCAAGGGCAGGGCCAACCACGGTGTGGTCCTTGGGCTCGTCGCATACCCACTCCTCGCAGCATTTCCCGGGCAGCTTGACCCTCCGCGGGAAAGGGCAGTCAGGGCTGGGCAGGCGGACGTCCATGCTGCACAGGGGCACGCAGCCCACCGCCCCGTCCAGGCAAGTGCACTGGTACTTGCAGCTGCTCTGGAAGGACTCTCCGCTCCGGTACACCGTTCCTCCGAAGACGCAGGGGGCACCATCTTTAGCTGAAGGGAACAAGGGACGGGGGGATGCAAGGGTCAGGTCATCGGTAGCAGCAGGCGAGTCAGGGATGCGCGGGGAGCAGGGCTCCGGCGGGCAGGGCTCCCAGCACCCGCGCCGGCGGAGGGGGCGAGGGGTCCGGGTCCGGGCCGCAGCTCTTACCGGTGCACACGCCGATCTTGCGGTTGGCCGGAGAGCCGAAGTCGCAGAAGAGGCCCTTGTGCGGGTCGCAGGGGTCGCGCTCGGTGCACAGCTCGCCCAGTTGCTTGGCACACACGCGGCAGCAGCCGCAGCCGTCCAGCACGAGGCTGACGCCCGCCGGGCAGCTGGGCGCCGGCGCGGCCGCACACTGGCACGGGCCGCCGCACTCCTGGCCGGCGGCGGGCTGCGGGGAGGAGGGGGCGGTCAGCGGGCGCACGCCGCTCGGCGCCCCGGGCCCTGCCCCGCCCTGGCCGCACGCCCTCCCCCAGGCGCCGGCCGCCGCGGCGCTCTCGGCTTACCCGGCCACAGAGGGCGAACAGGAGCACGAAGGCGCAGCGGACGGGGCCCAGGCCGGCGGCGGACATGGTGGGCGCTGCGGGCGGGGCGGGCGGCGGGCGGAGAGCGCGGCTGAGGGCGCGGCGGCGGCGGCGGGGTGCGCGGCGGTCCCGGCGCTGGGTCGCGGGCTCGGGCCGGAGCTGGGTGCCGGGGCGCTCCGAGCTGAGGTCTGGGAGCTGTCGGCCGGGGCGGCTGCCGTCGGGGGAGGGGAGGCGGTCGGTCGCCGGGGTTGGAGTTGCACTGGCTGCCTCCTCTCAGCGGGAAGAGTTGTTGTGTGAGGCTGAGGCGGGCGGCCCGCGGCTTTTATACGCTCCGGGCGGCTCCGGCTCGCCAATGAGCTGAATGGAGTCCTACACAAACAGGGACATTCCTCGCATTCCTCTCCACCTTCCTGCCTCATCAACTCACACCGGATTGATCCTGACCCCTTGACACTCAGCATTCCTCCCGTCTGAAAAAGCTGGCACGCTCCAGCTAACCAAAAAAAAAAAAAAAAAAAAAAACACGCTCAGTATTTCCAGCACCAAAAAGGATTTTTTCCCCTTGCTTCTTCGCACCACTCCTGATTTATATCATTGAAAAACACATCAGCAATTACTGTTAATTTTTTGGTACCACTCCCTTCTGTTTCTAATAGCTGTTCCCGCGCTACCCTCTGACTTAAATGCTTTTTAGGAGGTGGGTAGCCCAAGAGGCTAGCAGCAGGGATTCCTAAAAAATTCGGAAGGGTTTCCTTTTTATTATTTTTGTAATATTTTAATTTTAGAGGCTGTGGGCCTTTGACACTCCTCGGAGAGCAGAAAAGGAGTTGGTTGCTTTTGACCAGCCGAAATCCCCAAGAAGCCTACCTGCACACTCTACATTCCATATTGGAGATGTAGGAATTCGATCTTTTCTCACTTGAGATAAGGGTTGGGATGCCTATTGCGGGACTAGACAGAGAACAAAGCCAGGGGTCAAGAGTATGCATGCAGTTTTCTGGGGGAGATTTCCAGCACTCTTGCTTTGTTTTCTCTTAATATGTGTAACTGTTTTATTGTTGGGGATATAGGGAGGAAAAAGATGAATGCGCATCAGCGTTTCCAGAAAAGTGGGTCTGTTGTTATGTCAGAGCCCATGACTTTGTGTTGAGTAGGTAGAGGCTCTGGGTGTTGGGAAAAGAGGGGATGCAGACAGGAGGGCCAGCAAGAAGCTTGGGGTTTACTTGGGGTGTTCTAAGTACAGTTTGGGTCTTTGAGAAATGAATGATATTTTTATACTAAAACCTATAATCTTCTAATGTGGATTGGACTTGGTTTGTCCTGAGGTAAAAAATCTGATAATATAACAAGAACAGTGTACCCTATTATTTCTGGCTATGAACTAAGAGTGTCAGTGAATAATATATTTCAGTAATAACTCTCCACACTTCTGTGAATAGTGATTGTGACTTACCAAGGAGCCTGCAGCTTAGTGGAGTGAGATCAGGTCAAGGGAACAACAGGTTTTATTCTCTCTGCTTGTGCATAGCAGTCAAATATGGCCAATAAACACTAAGCTCATTTCCATTTCTTAATATTAGCTTCACTAAGGACTTAATGAATTAACTTTCATTTAGAGTCTATTGTTGAACTGCTCTTTTGTTGTTATGGCTAATAATTCCAGTTGCCATTTTATGTGAAGAGAGTGATTCCAGGGCCCCGCCATTTTTTTTTTTTTTCTATTGTGATGCCCCGTCATTTGACACTGGTTTTACCAGTGAGTAAATTCTTTTCAATTGTTGATGTTTCACTGGCTAGGTTTTAGATAAAGACACCTGTTTCTGATGCAAAGATGAGCATTCGGAAGCAGCACTACAGTTTTATAATTTGAAAACAGCCTGTTTAAACTGGCCGCATTTTTTTCCGTTTGTTTCAATTCATGCTATTGAAAAAGAGCCAAGAAGAAAAGAACTACTCCAACTTCAGCATCGACCACATCATCTGTACACAATTACCTCCCTAAGCAATGCCCATGTTGTACAGTGCAGTTGCCTGTCAACAGTGTGAGTGGCCAGCAAGAGGGAGGGGAGGGGCTCTGAAGCTCAGGAGGAATTTTCAACATTATTATTTAATGTTCTTTCCAAGCATTCCTCAAAGAGAAGAGGCCTAAAAGTTCCTATTTAAAGACGGAACATTCCAAGTTATGTTAATAGCCACATGTGTATTAAAGGCAACTTGGCCCCCAACGTTTTCTTCCCTCGTGGATGATTTTAAAAGTCCAAAATATGTGGGAAGCCACAGTGAAATCTTTCAAGACCTAAACCCCGAATTATGTCTACCACTAATGGTTGGGAAGGTGTGGTAGCTGGGGAAGGGTAGGGATGTGAAGCTGGGGCCTCACCTAAGGTGGGATGTGGGCTAGGTGGTGATCTCTCGTGGCTTGCAAGGGTGAGGGAGATGGGAGAATGGTTGGGAATTTTTGAATGCCCTGGAGAGTCCGAGAGCCACCACCAATAGCCTCACTACAGCAGAGTGGAGACTTTCATTCATGGAAGGGATAAATTGCTGGCCTGGCTTACCGTTAGGTGAGCTGGTTTATATTCTTAGAACTGCCATTCACAAATCTTAGGGACGTAAGAGCCATATTTCCAAGTTGACGCTGTTAAAAGGATGATAATGAGAATGTTTTATTTCACAGGATTTAATGATGGTTACTTGGATTAAAATTCTTAGGGAGTTGGTTCCTCCCCACCCCGCCCCGATCTTTCTTCATTTTCTTTTTCTCCACAAACATAGCATGGATACTACCATTCTCTGGGGTTGTTAAAAATAACAAGACATATTATAAAAAGAATTTGGTTTTACTCTAAAATTCACATGGTCCCTTGAAGTCTCAAAAAGTCCGTAGTTAGCTCCAAATGGATGGTTTTAATATCGGCTAAGAGGAAATATACTGAAATATACAGAACATGGAATGTCAGAACAGAAAAATAATGTTGTGCATTATAAGGTTAGGTTGAGGCTTTATGATCAAAATCCCTTTGAAAAGTTTGAAATAAAAGATTATTATTAAGAAACTGACAGAAAGAGAGAGAGACACAGAGAGACACACACACAAAGAGAGACAGAGAATGAGAAGACACCCAAGACATTCACAGACTCCAAAGTAAGTTTATGTTGTATTATGGGGACCATCAAGTGCCAGGAAATTCAAAGGGAAAGGCTGACACTCCATCCTTAACTCACGCCATGAGATCTGAATTCTTGTGCTATTATAAATGACTCAGCAAATGTTTGTGTGCACCTGGGCGGTAAAGTGGAAATAGTGGCTTCTTACAACTTTGTCCAACTCTGACTTATCCCAACCCTTTTGACTGACAGCAGGTTAGAATTGGGAGAAAAAGTTCTTTGAATTTGTGTGCAAAATGGTTAAGATGCGCTAATTTTGTCTTGTAAGCAAGTGTTTATCTAGCAAATGCTTTTTAGAGAGCTGCTTTTTTTTTTTTTTTTTTTTTTTTTTAATGAGGAATTCATGCAGCTGGCCACCGAGCCCTGTTTACAGAACTATATAAGGTACGTGTGTGTCTACTCAGGCATCACTTGTACAGGTCGTTCGGTTAAGTCTTGTAAGATGTTCAGCTGTGGATGTACTACATTCTTTCTCTTATGTTTTTTGTTGTTTCCCCCCCTAAAAAAAGGTTATTTGATCAGATATCCGACATCAAGAAAACCTGGCAGGATGACAGGAAAGTGGCTAGACTTTGGAGTGGTTGTGTACTTAAAGAAGGAATCTTCCACATTTTCAACTTCCAGGCATAGCCATTTTCTTATAAGAGCAAGTAGGAGTCTGTGCCAGCCCTCAAAGCGGAAATCAGAGCTCCCAGGGAAACATACCCGAGGAATGTGACTCGCTGCCAAGACCCATACGCAATGCATACACTGAGCCGTCAGATTTATAGGAAGTCTGGCCGTATAAGGGCATGTGGACAGGGAGCCGTTTGTTGGTCTGGTGGGTTGGGAGTGGGCTTCAGATGTTTCTAGCATGCCTCAAATTCAATCAGGTAAATGAATTCCACCCCCCAAAATGATATGCCAGACGGCTTTTGGAAAAATAGTTATAAATATTATCCTAAAATCTTCAGAGACCCTGGCTTGGTTTACATTGCCTTGTATTTGCTTAAGATGAAGGTTAAAGAGAGGGCGTGCTCCCTGGGAGTTCAGAGGTGGGAAAGAAGTGCGGATGTTTACTATCTAAATTACATTCATTTCCTCCCTGCTCTTTCCTCCTTATAATTACTTCTCTGACTTTCTTGGGATATTTTCTGATGCAAAGGTGTTTGTCCAGAAGGTAGTCAAGGCTGTTCCATGCGGTCTGTGTTTCTGTTTGCATGTTCATTTACTTGCTTGTAGATGCAGTTGAAGGTTAGCGTGAGAAAGGAAAGGAATTTTTTTTAAATGACATTTTCTTCAGTTTACTGCTTGTCTCACTTATTTTATTAGTTTAATTAAAATCCCGTGCTGCCTCTAGTCTGTTCCCATTAATCTGAGATAGTGCTGGAGAACATGGATGCAACTACGGGTAGAGATGGGTCTCCAATACTTTTCCTGACATATTAGCGATTCGAATTGACTAGTTTAGCAACCCCGAGTCTTTACAGCCCTTGGTTTTATCAGCCTAAATGGGAAGTCTCTTTGGTGATACTTGAGGTGATAAGAGGGAATGAAATGTGTGATTTTGGGGAAACCAAATCAGTAGGTTTAGGAGGAACAGAGTATTGAGACTAGATAAGTTATTTCAAAGAATGGGAGAAAGGGAAAGGATAAATATTTTGAAAGGACAAGTGTAAAATAGACATGTGATGTGAATGTGTCCCTAGAAATTCTGCTGAGGTGTGGGGAGGTGGGGCAAACTAAGACAGGCTCCATAAACTCACCTTTTGAAATGTGTTCCCACCTCCTACCAACAAGCCTGAGCCCCTTCTCACAGCCTCAGGGCTCCCTGGAATACATTTTTAAAAAAACTTTCTTTCTTTCTTTCTTTCTTTCTTTCTTTCTTTCTTTCTTTCTTTCTTTCTTTCTTTCTTTCTTTCTTTTCTTTCTTTCTTTCTTTCTTTCTTTCTTTCTTTCTTTCTTTCTTTCTTTCTTTCGTTTCTTTAAATAACGTCTACACCCAATATTGGGACTCAGACTCACAACCCCAAGATCATGAGTCGCATGATTTTCTGACTGAGCCAGCCAGGCCTCCCTTTCTGGAGTACATTTCAAAAACCATTAGGGCCAGAGGACTGGCTAGAAAAAAGGCTGGAGAGAGGAGCTCGATCCCTGCTGTCAGCCTGCCACATAAGTTCTGGGAAGGTACCAGTCCTCTCACAACCCAAACTTCCCTCTTGCTCAAGGTTATTTTTCAGCCCCAGGGCACCATATTTATGAAAGTACTTTTATGTAATGTATTAAGATTTTAAATTTACCAATTTCTTCTGTTTTCCAATGGTTCTTCCTTGCCTTGAAGGCTAAGCCCAACTCAGCTTTGATTTTAAAAGCCCATCACGGTCTGACTTTATAACACCATTCAATTTTGCAAGGATTTTAAAGTGTTAGATCTCTGTAAGGGCTTACACAAAATCAAATCCTACTTCTTTATATGTTAGATTAGATGCTCAGAATTGACAGAGACACCACACAAAGGAAACTTTTTTATTTGTCTTATGTCCTTGCATGTCATCTGTAGGGAAGAAATATCACAATATGTTTCTCTTTTAATCATGGTTTTCAGGATATGTAAAAATAAATTCTATACTCAGCTTATTTTAATCACATAATAGCATCTGCTCCCTTCATTTCCATTTTATCATTTTCATTCCATTTTTTTCATGGGGGAAGGGAGGTCCCAATAGTCCTTTCTTCAATGAAAAGCATATAAGCTACCACTAACCCTTAGGTAAGAATACAGTGTGTAAATACTAAAGAAAGTACCAAACAGTTATTAGTGCCTATGTCCATGATGTTTTCTTTAGATTATTTGTTTCTCAGAAACCAAGATGGTATTGTTTTGCTTAATATAATGCCACAGATATTTTTACACTCTACACATATTTGAATTGACATTTTTCTTTAATTTCATTTTGAAATGTGAACTGTGGCACCATGATATCGACAAGGAAGTTTTCAACTTAAATGGAAACTGGTAGCCAGTACATTCTAGAATGCTGAATACTAAGTTGTTCAAATTGTCCGAAGAGTTTCTAAGATGTTTTCCTATGAGGGGATTTTTAAATAACTATGCCTTTGGGAATCATATTTGAAAATCTAAACACACGGATAAGGCTTTCTGAGAAGTTGTCTTACCTTCTAAGTCAGAGCTTATACCAAATATGATGAAGAAAAGCACACTCTAAGCTCTTGGCATCAACAGATTTGAAGTAAAACTGAACCAATGCGTTGTTTAATTTGACAGTGGAATGTACAGTGCCGATTTTGTCAGATCAATTTAACAAGAATGCTACTTAGAGCTTTGTCTGGGTGCCTGAAATGGATACCCTGTACGGCTGTATCACCACCTTCGGTTAATGTAGAGATTTTAAATTTAAAAAGCCGCCTCACATACACTGTGACAGTTGAGCTTCCTAGCAACTCTGTGAGGTATTATTCTCCCCATTTTGCAGGTGAGAAAATCGAGGTCCAAGAAGGCTACGTGACATAACACAAACTTGGTGAGCGGTGGAGCAGGGACGTGTAAATTTGAATTCAGTTCTTGTAAAGGGAACACCCTGACTCTTCTTCCAAACTCTGTTTCTTTTCGTCACATTCTATATACAGGGATCTCCGAACGCTGTGTGTTCTTAAGGTAGTTATCTCCAATACTCTGAAACTCTTAAAGCACACACCCTAAGAAGCATATAAAATAAAACACTGTGGGCTAATTGGCAGAGTCAGTATTATGCTGTGGTCTGAGATAAGCATGAAGTAGCAAGATAATGATTAAGATCTGCATAAGGAGAGAACTTTGGGTTTAGACAAAGTTTTTTTTTTGACAGTTAAGATTTCTGTGATTTTGCTGTATAGACAGATGTGTTGCTTGTGATCTGCTGATGAACTGATGTAGCTGGAAAAGGACAAATGAGCCAAGATGATGGGTATGCTTTGGAAGGCTTAATATCAGGGTGTGTACCAGTGTGACATCAGCTTCAGCCCACACCGAAAATGTTCAGTCTCTAACTCAGTGCGATCTTGTTTAGACTGAGTCTCAGACCAACCACAGGCATCGTGAAAGGCTTCTTGAATAATCGCACCATTCACTGATCAGCGATCCTTATGATTAAATATCGCGATAGAGCCTCAGGCTGTTGGCATTGAGGCTAAACAGAGATTCTTCACCAGTATCCCTTAATAGACATGGTGCAGCATGCTGTTGACATAATGCTTATTTTGTGAACTTCATCTTCAGTGAAAATGCACTTTCCTTAAACTGAATACAGTTTGTATTTCAGGCTTATAGCTTTTCCCTTCTCTCCTTTCACAATGAAATAATGTGATTTGAATCGTGACTAGTTTCGTATTGTTAACGGTATGAGAGCTATGTCATAACTACACAGAGCAGTGGTTAAGAGTGTTATCCAGGAATGGCAGGTTTATATGGGGGACTTTTCTTATTGACCCATGCATGTATGTGAAAATTAACAACTATAGGAAAAAGTTTCATATAACCGTAGACTTGCTAATGTCTGGAAATATTTCACCATTAAGCTATTTCTTACATAGAGATGATGAAAGTTGATTTTGTCCAAATGAGTCTTTGTGGTGATTTTCATCATTTCTAACCACTCTCTGTTTATTCTTCTTGCTCATGTGTTTTGCCCTGCCATTTCCATATATGGTTGATTCTCCAGACTCTGTGTGTTTTCGGCTCTGTAGGTGAGCAAGCAAACTTCCGGTCCAGCCTAAGCTAGACTTTGAACCAATTTTACTTTGCAGTAGGGCTGGGCACTGCCACAGCCAAAGTATCCCCTGTTGGCTTTGACTACTTTCCAGGCAGGCCTCTCCCTCACCAGTCAAGCAGATTTTTTCCCAGCTAGCTTCTTTTTTTTTTTTTTTTTTAAGATTTTATTTATTTATTTGACAGATAGAGACAGCCAGCAAGAGAGGGAACACAGCAGGGGGAGTGGGAGAGGAAGAAGCAGGCTCCCAGCGGAGGAGCCTGATGTGGGGCTCGATGCCAGAACGCTGGGATCACGCCCTGAGCCGAAGGCAGACGCTTAACCGCTGTGCCACCCAGGTGCCCCTCCCAGCTAGCTTCTGAAGGGGCTGCCAGAGGGGGGTGGGGGGGCACAGCGTGGTGATGCCACTTCTGCCTCTCTGAAGTTCTCACCTCACTCAGCTGAAGCCTGGCCTAAAGAGGGCTCAGGAACTCCAAACTCCTATATTTCGCATGCATCACATCCAGCTTTTTAAGAAGAGAAAACGACTTTAGGTCGAGTATGAAGGGCAATCTGGAACCCACTTTGTCTACAGTAAGTAGACTGTTAGACTCACAAGAGGGCAGGTGACCCAAGATAGCACTAGTGTCCCAAAAGCATTGACAGGTGCATCACCTGGCATCCGTTAGAAAAGCACTGCTGAGGGTCACTTTGCTTGAGATTTCTCATCTTTCCTGGCAGTGGTGGTGGTAGGGAAATACTGTGTTACCATACAGCCCAATATTCAATCAGGCTGGGTGTGGAAAAGCAAAGGTGAAAAAGATCATTTAAAAAAAAATTAGATGTTTACATTTTTAAGATCTCAAGAATAAAGCCTGACAAAATAAGCTTGATTCATATTTAATTAAACAGGATTTTCAACAGTTCAAGTTTGATATTCTAGAATGAAATATTATTACTTAAAGTAAGTTAATTCTGTAGTTTAAAGCATTTCATAAAACTAACCACTGTTTTGGATTTAGCTAGACCAACTTTTTGTTGTCTTGATTTCAAATGTTCTGTTAATAGCAGTAACATAGAATTGACCTGAATATAGAATTTGCTGGACTTTGTATTTCTCTTTTTGACTATTTCAAGAGAGAGTTAGTTGGTATCCTTCCTTCCTTCCCTCCTTCCTTCCTTCTTTGTTTCATTATTTAGCTGTTTTTATTAAATTTGTGACATCCATCAGGCAAAATACTTAATTTAAGCCTCAGTTGGCTCCTTTCAGCTTGCAGATATGAGAATACCCACCTCATAAGATTGATATGATAATTTATAAGGATTAAATACCAAAAATCTTGTATAGTACCCAGCACAGTGCTTGTAACAGAGTAAGCACTCAAAAAATGTTTGCTAAAGTAAAATAAAACTTTCCTTTTAGCTCATATCTAAATATTTTCAGATACTAAATTTCTGCCTTAGCATTTGCCAAAAATTAGCCTTTAGCCCAGTAGGTTTTGGGGTCATGTATTATGCAGATTACACAGGATGAAAAGAATGTTGTGACTTTCTGTTGACAGCTTTTTTCTAGCAAGGCACATACCGTTGTTATGTCACTTGTGAATGATTTATGAATTGTGATTCTGTTCGTAGGATCCCATTTTCTGTTTTTTTTTTCTTTTTTCTATCAAATTGCCACAGGGGGGAGTATAAGTTCTTGAAAGAAGCAAATAATACAGTTTTAAGGAATTTGATACCAATTATTAAGAATGAATGGCCATATCTAAAACAGCTAAACAGATAATATGAATACACTTGAGAAAATAGAAATATTTATGATAAAATAATGTTAGGCTACTGTTCAATCTTAGGTTTAATAATTTTGCGATAGCCTGGAAAATGTCTCTCTGTGACATGGAGAGTTGAATGCGCCTGCGCGCGTGTGTGCGCGCGTGTGTGCGTGCGCGTGCATGCATGTGGGCATTATTGACACTATAGGAGAGGGGAGAGATTTTAAGTTTCTAGTTTTTGCCAAGGCATAAAACGAAAGAGGGAGAGGGAGAGAAAGAAAGAAAGAAAGTGTTAACATATAAAACGAGGATGAGAAAGACTTGGGTACAAGAATGTGACGTGGCTTTACAATGTGGATGATACTGATAAACCCTGTGTACATATGGGGAAATTTAACCTTATGAAATTCAATAGCTAGATAACTCCAAAATAGAACTGCACAAGTGGAAAATGAAGTATCTCTTTCAATAACGTAAATGCATTTAATAGCTGCAAAAATTGTGACCTGATTTTATAATAGTAATAGCCAAAAACGTGGTTACTTCCTCTGCCTCTTTGGAGAAAAGTGAAGCACAACGGAACTCCTAGGGAAGCTGAATTGAGAAAGTTATAGATTGGTCAAGTTGTTTATCTACTAGCATGACCCCTTCTTGTTGGGAGATAATCATCTTTGCAGATGGTTGGTCAGTCCTCCTCCTCCTCCTTTTTTCTTCGGAGATGGGGGGTGTGATTTTTTTATTTAAATGCAATTAATTAGCATATAGTATGTTATTAGTTTCAAAGGTAGAGGTTATTGATTCATCAGTTGCATAGAACACCCAGTGCTCATTACATCCCATGCCCTCCTTTATGCCCATCCCCCATTTACCCCATCCCCCCACCTCCCACCCCTCCAGCCACCCTCAGTTTGTTTCCTATGATGAAGAGTGTCTAATGGTTTTCTCCCTCTCTGATTTCGTCTTGTTCTATTTTTTGTGGGTTTGTTTCTTTTAGGAACCAGAATCATGCTGTATGTATTGTTCTTTGATGTGCTTGTTGGAGATGTGCTCAGCCTAGCACCCACCCTCCTTTTATCCATGATATATTCCACCAAATTAGTGTCACTATCTGGGTTGCTTTATTCTGCTGTTATAATTATGCCCACCTTTGTGCACAAACTTGAACATAGGGGCTAGAATTTGAAGGGATAGTGTCAGTTTGAGTCCTCGTCGGTCTGAGGTGAAGCATGTTGACTTGGCATTGAGCAGGTGGCAGGCCGTGCATGCTGACTCAGGCAAGAGGGTGGCTGGACTGTGGATTTGGGACCCACAGGCCGATGGCATTGTGTGTGACTGGGCTGTGGCTGGTTTTGCTTTTAACTTTCGTGGTCAGTCCTCCTTCTGTCTCTCTGCTTTTCCCAGAAAGTCCTTCCTCAGGACTTCCTGATAAGCCACATTTGAGACCACATTTCCCACGCTCATCCTCCCTTTCTCTCTCTAGTTTGGTGCAGGGTTCTGCAGAAACCCTGTCCTAAAAATTCTTATTCTTAGGGGATTTCTTCATATGTGTCAGTATAGAAAGCTTACTGATTTTCTGACTTGTTGGGGACTTTGTACTTGGCTCATGTTCTTTCATTGAACCCCTGTCCCTGCCACCGTCATGGGTTTTCCCAGTACTCACCAGAACAACCATCCAAACTTACTTCTATGTTCTTGTTGCTTGCTTCTTTTAAGCCAACCAGGACTTGCCCCAAGCCCTTACATTACCTAGAACTACTCCATCCCCTCGGGTCCTACATCATCTATCCTTTCCTGCTCTCTCTTTCCTTCACCTACCCTTGTTTGACCCAATTGAGACCTTGATTTCTTGCCCCCTTCCTTTTCTTCTGAGCACAAGGCTTCCTTACTTGTCCATGACGCCATGTTTTATGTCAGCAGTCTCTTGTTAGCACCTCTGGCATTCAGCCTCCCAACCTTTTATCAAGCCAGCCCTCTGCCTTATTTGTTCATATACATACTGCCTGCCGTATACTGTCTCCAGTCCCTGCCGGGCCCACAGTTCGGCTGTGTAGCGCTCTTCTTTGTTCTAGTCAGCTCCTTCCTATCTTTTCCACTATCTCCCTTCCAGACCTTTTCTCTCAAGGGCCCTACCCTGTCCCCCGCCTCTCAGCAGGGCAGCCCTCCTGCCTACATGAGACTATCGGGATGACCAACTCAAGCGTCCTTCCCAGGGCTGATCTGTCTCCAGCCTCATATCCATTCCTACAGTGTAGAGCTGCACTCTTCAGTTCTGTAGCCAGTGGTCACATGTAACAATTTAAATTTAAATTAGTCAAAATTTAAAATTCAGTTGCTCAGTTGTACTGGTTGCATCTCAAGTGTTTAGTAGCCACATGTGACTAGCGGCTACTATATTGGACAACGTGGTGACCCTTGATGTCGTTGTAGCAAGGTCCATTGGGCAGCACTGATTCAGACAGACCTCTGCTGGTCCAGCTTCCATCTGTCTGCTGTGCAACCATGTTCTCTCTTTTCCCTTTCTCTGGTCTTTCAATTACTTTTTTTCTAGTAGTTTCTTCTCAGCCTATAATGATGTATACATTTCTCTCACATAATAAAGAAAAGTCTCCAAACAAAACAGCCTCCCCCTTTGTCCTACACATCCCCCCATATACTGCTCTCCTTTTTTTTTTTACTCTGAAGCTCCTAAAACACACACGCTCATGCACACAGTCACACACACACACACACACACACACACACACACACACTCTGTGTTAGCTATTGCCAAGTACTTACCTTTGAGTTACTATTCAACCTACTGCAATAAGGTTCCTGACTCTAGCACTGCAAATTGGCACCAGCCAACCTCTTTGTTGCTAAATCCAGGGGATTCTTTTCAGTTCTTATATAATTTGATCTCTCTGTGGGTGTGTTGAGTCCCATTCTCTCTCCTTCTCTTTGACCATTTCCTTTGATCTCCCTTGAAGTCTTACTTCCCTCTGCCTATCCCTTTGATGTGGATGCCCTGTAGTCTTTTGTCCCTGGTTCTTTTCTTACTTACACGTTCCTTAACTACCACATTGTTGATGGTTCCCTGCTCTCTGGATCTCAACCAGAAATTTTTTCTGGGTTCATCTGTGCTGTGTACAGGACATTAATCTGAATGTCCTACATGGATGTTAAAGTAAGCATATTCAAAATCAAACTCGTGCCCCCCTACCCTCAAATCTGTTCCCTTTAATGTGTTCCCGGACTCGGTGATTGGGAGCAGTATACCACTCCTTATTAAAGCCTGTACATTGTTGGATGTTCTTTTTCCTCTTTCACCTCCTATATTTAATCAGTCACAAAGCCCTGTTGACTCTACCTTCCCATGATATCTTCCGAAGATACCATGCCATCAGTATCTTTTGTCTAAGTCACTGCATTTGTCTTTCTGTTAACTGGTATCTTGCCTTCTTCAATTTATTCCCTCCGCTGCTGCCTGAAGAATCCATCAATACGAAGTGCTTACGCAACCTGCTTAAAATCTTCACACTGTTTCCATTGCCTGTAAGAGAAGGCCCTGTGTCTGGCTCCTATCTTGTCCATTCTTATGTCTCACTATCTACCACCCCTGCCCTATTCTCTGTTTTTCTTTTCCTATTTTGCTCTAGTTAGTTTCAATAACTTACAATTTTCTCATGTATTTCATGCCCTTATAACTTTGCTCATCTTGCTCATTCAGCACTTAGAGGAGTTGTAAGGTGTGTTTACACCAAATAAACTTTTGACTGTAGTAGGAGCTCATTTTATATTTGATCCAGAACAGATGCATTCACACACACACACGTACACAGTGAAACAAATTTTAGAAAGACAATATTTATTGTTACCATAGGTGATACCTTTGATATTTTAAAATAGATTTCTTTCTATTAAAAAAAAATGCTGGTCTTGATCTCTAAGCTTGTTTTACTGTCTTATTGAACCCATACTATATATATATTTGTATATATACTTATATATATTTATATATATATATATTTATAGTTTCTGGATCTTACACTTACAAAATGTCGTGGCAAATACAGACTTAATCAATGTGAAAGAGATATAGTTTTACTTTTACATTTGTATTTTCTAATGTAATTACTGGCAACATTTTCTAATTCTGTCACGGTATTGGGATATAGCTGTGCTCTTCAGCCTTTTTTTTTTTTTTTAACATAATGGAACACATAGAAAATGATAACATTTTAATGGTGTTTTAGAGCAAAGGCTTTCTAAAATTTCTAAAATTTTACAATGACAAAGGTAAAGAAATTGTTTAAAGATATCAAAGATCATAGCAGAGCTTACTGGCAAATTGCTATCTTTTTCTTTTTCTTTTTTTTTTTTTTTAGTTTCTAGGTAATTTAGGGTTTTTCTTGGAAGTTGACTTCTGAGTATTTGTGAATAACCTCTCACATAGTATCAACTGCAAACAAACCACTTTGAATAAATTCCTTATGTAAAGTTTGGAAACTAGCTTGAACTTTAAAATATTCTACAGAGGTTCTATATTTAGCTAAAATTGCATAATTACTAAAATTTTAGGAACTATGGTGAGTTATAGCATATTTATATCAGTTCATGGGTATTTTGTATTTATTGATTATATAAATAAAATTTCTGAGGCTCACGTATTCATATCTGGTAAGTTTATATTTTTTAGAATACTAGGGACTACAGTGTTTATTTTATTCATGCCAAAATTATTAAGGTAAATAATTCTCTAGAAAATTGAGTAGTAACACTAGTAGGTGTTTAGGAAAGGTTGCTGACTGATCGACTGCCTGATGTAATTTAAAAAGTTAATACAGTTGTTAAAGTTGCCTAACCTAAGGCCTAAGAAGATCTTAGTGGGAAACTATTCCGGACTAATAAATCTATTCAAATAACCCAAATTAAAGTCAATCAGTCATTTGTTGTTGTTCCCTTTCTAAATAAATAATTTATAAATATTTTGATTTTTTTGAGCATTTGCTACATTTCTAACATTGTTTTAAACACAGGGGGTTATTAAAAGATACCTAGTTCTTGCTTACAAGGAGGTTACAATCTATTTGCAGAAGCAGATCATACACAGACTAAGAGTTAAACTAAGTGACTTTTTTTGGTGTGACATTTGTGTGACATAGGAACCACAAGACATTGAGAACTCTGGAGGACTGATATGACGTTATATTTCATGACTCTGAAATTAGAACTTTTGAGGACCTTTGAAGCATAGATTCTGATAAAATCAAATGCTATGAGGCTTAGGAGCTCTTGCTCGAATGTCAGTGGGTTGGTGGTAAGGCACTAAGTGGGCACGGAGGGATATGGCACTCAGTGCTCCTTGAGTGAAGAGAGAAGTACAGCCAACATGGAGAAGCCTGGCGTGACTTCTCATGGACATAAACTGGATTAAAGGAGAAGGAGAAGAGGAGCACCAAGGGCATTCCAGACCTTGGGAATGATGTGAACAGTCTGGACTTTGTAAATGCTGTGGCATATATGGAAGAGAATAGATGGGTTGTTTTGACCTGAGCCAACATGGGGAGGAACTGGAGAGAGTAAGGAAGGCAGTGCGGTGTAAGAACCAGAATCCTAATTTCTTTCTTTTACTCTCACGTTGAATACATCACTTTTATTTTGAGTCCTCTAATCTTTTGGAACATATATACATTACTTTGCTTTATAATAGTTCATCAGGGCTTGGAGAGTTTTAAGAAGACATTTGCGGATTTATAGGGTAAAATTAAGAGGGTCTCAAAAACTAAGAATTAGTAATGCTAGAATTGTTATGCTCCTGTTTCTCCTCTTGCTTTAATAAATAGTATATATTACTTTTTCGCTCCACAACCTGCAGAGTGTCAGGCATATGGAGAAAACTTAGCACACAATAAATATTTGTTGAACTAGTGGATCTTTCTTGAGGGCAGAGATTCTATTTTTTCTTCTTTTTACAATTCTCCATGATTCCTGGTAAGATGTTTTGCACACAGTGGGCATCCAATAACTCCAAAGTATTGAAAATGTTGGTATTAATGAGGAACAAACATGGCTAAAGTGAATATTAGTTGGCCAAGGTGTCTCACAAATTCTTTCATCCATTCACTCAGGAATGGATGTACGCACTGGACACTGTGCTAACATGAGATCTAGTAGTCTAATGATGACTTTAGCAAGAGCTTCATGTTTTCATGCCTTTGTGCAGGCTGGCCAACTCTTATTCTTTCTTCAACTCTCAGTTCATCAGCCACTTTCCCTTTTGGTATTCCAGACTGCGTTAGGGCTTACCCTTTCACAGCTTTTCTCTGTGTGGTCATTTGCCTGTGTCCCTTACCAGACGGAGTTCCACAAGAGCAGAATTGAATCATTTCCCTCTTTCCCTGAGGTACCAAGCCCAGCACCTTGTTTATAAATGTTACTTGATGGGAGTTTCTTGAGTAAGTGTTTGTAGAACAAATATAATCTTTAAGGATGGTGTGCAGACATCTGGCTTTGAACTGGCAACCTGGCTTTAAATATTGTGTTCAGAGACCTAACTGAAATAACAAATACCAGAATTACAACAGTTTGGAGAATAGAGATGAAGTCAAGAAAGAAAAATGGAAAAGTAACAAAAATGCAATTGTCAAATGTAAAATGATACTTTTATTGCGATTAATAATGTATTCATATTGAGGGGACATACACATTTTTTTTAATGGGGCTAGACTTCTTCTGTGCATATCGTGCCTTGTTGAAACTGTACCAGCAACCCTTTCAGTTTTTACTGAGTGTGAGAACATAGGGAAGCATCCTGAGGGGACTTTCAGTGCAAATACTGGTTAACTAGAGAAATAAAACCAGATTTCAGAGTGCACAAAGGCTGGCACCTTTCAGTGATAGAGGCTCGTCTGTGCGGCAGTGGGCACAGGAGTCTCCTCTAAGTCTGTGACCCTCGTCTTCTTACCACACCGTCCTACTTTCCCAGCAACCCCCTGTGTACAGTCCAGAAACAGCTGTGGGGTCTCAGTGGATGGTGAGTGGTCTCCTTCCTCAAACACAGTTTCCCTGTGACCATCCATGTGCTTGGGAGAGGAGGCGCGTCTCTCCACAGTCCGCCAACGTGACCCTCACGTGTGTTACTGCTAACAGTGGTGGCTGCCTTCATTGAGGACCTGTGCCAGACTGGTTATACATGTGAACTCAAATCCTCGCACAACCTGCACAGGGATACAATTTACTCCCTTTTTTGCAGATAAAGGGAGTGGCAGAGTCGGGGACAACGATGTACCATGTCCATGCCAGGGGACCAGTAAGTGGCAAAACCAAGATTCCCACCAGGCCTCTCTAACTCTCCAAATTCCATAGGTTTTTCCAGACACCACATCACCTGTTATTAAGTAAAGAGGATAGAGTGACCTATTCGTATTTGTTAGGTACAGTGGTATATCAAGAGGAACAAAGCATAATGCTTTCTGTAAAGTTTGAATACCTACCTATTGCTGGATAAATGACTACATGGAGAAGCATGGGATTTTTAAAAAGAAAAAGAATCACTCACCTGTTACAACATGGACTTAAGATCCCCTACAGCAAGTTAGAATTCCATGAAAATGTGAAGCAGAAAGGCAAAATTCAGGGACTTTTTAATTTTTATTTTTTAAATAACCATTGCATCAGTTGAGCATGAAAATTTTTTTGTTTGGTTATGTATAATAATAATAAAAATAAAACTAACAATTTTCCTAGGAAAGGGTACTTGGAAGAAATTATGGAACTTGTGTAATGCACACAATATTGTTTTAAACCAGTGTAAGTGCCTACCACCTCATTATTTTTAGCTTGAGCTATTATTTCTAAATTTAAAGGCCTCATTAAAATATAATTGTTAATGAAGCCATAATATTTATTCAAAGTTTAAGTTAATAAAGAGCTGTCTATTTAAATACCCAACTTAAATAACACTCAAAAATTTTATTTTTGACACTCTCAGAACCAAATAAATAATAATTGTATCATTAGGTTGGAAATATGGGCTTAGAATAGTTTTAAAATATTTTTCAAAAACTTGGCAATGTTGTTTGTTAACAAATACTGTGAAATCTATCATATCCTTATTTATTTGATTGGGGGTTTTCAGTTCCCACTAGAACTTTTTGAGAAAAAACAGAATTTATATATAAGGTTAATGTAGTTATTTACTTTATATGAACACATATGACGTTATACAGTTGGAAGCTACAGGTACCTCATGTGTTTGGATCGTGTGATAGCAGTGGTGTCATTCTGTTCTCAGTAACTTTTTGGAAGAAGTTAAAACAAATGAAAAACTTGGGGTGCCTGGGTGGTGCAGTCAGTTAAGTGTCCACTCTGGGTTTCCGCTTAGGATCTGATCTCAAGGTGGTGGTGATCCCTGGGTGGTGGTCTCGGGGTCATAAGATCGAGCCCCCTGTCAGGCTCCATGCTCAACGTGGAGTCTGCTTCAGATTCTCTCCCTCTCCCTCTGCCCTTCCTGCTTTTGTTCTCTCTCTCTCTCAAATAAGTAAATTGAGAGAGAGAGAGATAACATGAGAGTGAGAGCATGAGTGTGGGGGGAGGGGCAGAAGGAGAGGGAGAAGCAAACTCCCTGAGCCCAATGTGGGGGCTCGATCTCACGACCCTGGGATCATGACCTGAGCGGAAGGCAGACGCTTAACCCACTGAACCACCCAGGTGCCCCTAAAAATAAATTAAAACTAGAGGGAAGACATTACTTTTAGCATAAGCAGATTTTTGTTTCTCTGGATTTGATAAAGTGTATTATTTTTCCTAGAAACTCCTTAGGCCCAGCTTGTGCTTGTGTGAAAAGTCTCCATATCCCTAGCAGAGTGCTTTGCATATTAGTATGAATTTAGCTTGCTTGGATCAGGCTACTCTTGGGTCAGCTGGCACTCTAAAGGCATAGAGATGAAGCATTCCTGTTCACTAACTAATGTGTGCAACTAGTTCCTACTCTGTATAAATCCTGGAAATTCTCTCTGATAGTCACAAAGAGTGGAAAATGGCTGGGTATTAAAACAGGACATTACAGACTCAATAAGTCAACCTTCTTAGATTTCTCTTCCTTTCATTCTGGATTAGAGTATCAGGAATTATGCAGATATAGAAACTCTGAGCTACACTTCTATCAAATTCTGCTGGGTCTTTTAGGTAAATAGCTTGTCTTTATGTGGTGTGTTTACATATGGATGAAGGTGGTGGAATCACCATCATTGAGAATATTACCAAGAGAATTCTACAACTGTCTGGATGTTATGTAGGTGGGGGATTGTTATCAGACAGTCCAGAGAACCAACAATTGAATTAGAAGATGAATGGGTACCACAATATAAGTCAGTATTTGGTGGATGTCTTTAAAAAACCAACCAACCAACCAACCTAAAACATTAAATCAAAAGTAAACCAAAATGAAAATTCACTAAAATTGGTGGCTCTTTAAAAAAAATAAATAACCAACTTATACTCATTTGATTTGTGGGCTAATTCATGATGCGTATATTTCACCAGAAATTAAAAAACAAATGTGAAATGAGGTCAAATTTCTATCTCCCCTCCCCACCCCCCTCAGGAAGGAAGTAGAATTATTTAACCCACACGTTGTATGGGGTTGATTATTAAAGCTGACTTGATCTGAACAGTTATAGAAGTTTTACATATAAAGAAGTTTGCAGATATCTTTATATGGGCAAATCCTGAATAGAAGGGAAATGTAATTTCTACTCTGAATATACAATTAGCAGATTTAGGAATAGGAGTTTTCTTTTTAGTTTGTCATGAAAATTAACACTATGTCCCTTGGTTTCAGGTCGCAGGGTGAAGTGACAGACAGAGCCTGACTTCCTACTGTGAAAAAGGTAAAGTATAAGAAAAGAACAGTACCTGTGGCAGTTCAAACCTATGATCACATTATGACCAAATCCTACCATTTAGTATATCTGTTTGTGAATTAGATTTTTATTTAACACAAATATAGCAAAAATATGTGCTTTCTTTTAATTTCAGTTAATTTTTTCTTAAAAACAAAAGGCAAGTAGTCTGTCCTATGAGATAAATAAACTTTAAGAAGTGTTTTGCTAATTGCCCTATCTTCTAAATATGGCCTCGCTAGAGTTTATTTAATGTGGTTTGTCTTTAGAAAGTTGCAGAGTAATGAAGAAGTCACACAGGAAATACTGACAGTTTTACTCCTATTTATAGGAAAAGTTCCATGAAACAAAGAAAACCATTTTTAAACTGTCTTAGAATAGTTTTTTAAAGCTCAGTTTAGGATAGTATAATGGAAATTAAAACATGACTGTTATTTACCATTATTCCTTTAATAATAATAATGATCACACCAGTTTCGGTGATTCATAATACTATTGACGTAACTCCCTAAAGCCCTTATGAATTTTTATGTAGGTAAAATTAAAGTCTCCCCTCACTCCCTGCCCAGGCTTGGAATATATACTTAAAGCCTTGTCCAAAGCCACATAGCCAGTGGCAGAACTGATGTTAAGTGCACGTTTCCTGACATTAGCTCTGTCTCTATTGCTTTTTCTTTTTTCTCATTACCTCATCCTATCTTATTTAATTTATGATGGGGTAATATATTCTGGGGAAAATAAAAATAAACAGAAAAGAGTGAAATGAATTCTAGCTTACTGCTGTTGTTTTTAGCAATTTCAACATCCTGGTTTATTTCATTCCCAGGGTACCAGTGTCCTTTACTAGACACTGGTGTGTAGCAATGTGCCACAGTGTCTCCAACAAATGGGCTCAGGAGTCAGATTACTTGTGCGAGGCTCTCATTAACTGAGAGCTTGTGTCTCAGCTTCCTTTCTGGAAAATGGGGAATGCAGGTGGGAGAATTCAGTGAAATGTAGTTTATTTAAAGTGTTCAATATAGTGTTGATGTATATGTAAGTGCTTCCCAGCTGTTAGATATTATTACATTTACTCTGATAGTTAATATTATCAAGAAAGAGGAAAGATTTACTCTCTCAGATTAAAATACTAAAAAAACTGGAGATCAAGTAGAAATTCACTTTCTGGAGAAGGGTTTCTCAGCGTTCCAGTGATTTCTTTTATAAGCATTGTTAGTGCATGGTAAAGCCCAATAAACGAGAAACCAGAGAATAATGTTTTCAATTATTAAAAACTACATAAACCAGAGTAATTAACAGCTTAGTTACTAAATTAAATTATTTTGCTTTGAAACTCCAGCTTTCTGCTGAAAAGAATAGACTAAGAAGTCTTTTTAGATGTGGCATTAATTCTCAGAAAATAAGTATTGTGATGAATTCTGAGAAAATGTGTTTAAGACTTGGATTAAATATTTATTAAGTGTGCAAGTTTAAAAACTATGGAAGTCTTGGGAATTTTTCTTAGAAATACTTCGTTTGGGCACCATGAAACTAGTTTTATTTTTGGTTCTGATTATAAAAGTTCACAGCTTCTTTTTTTTTCCGCCCTCATCTAGTTAAACATGAATTAAAAACTTGCAGAGTTGGAAAAATTTCTGGGATCATGTGGTCTTCTGCTTTTCATGACCACCTATGGCAGAAATATAATCAATAGACACTAAGAGGAGCTAACTTGGTTCTTGCAAGAGAGGGAGCTAGAGTTCGGCTCACCCCCCTTGCAGAACCCGGGCTCTGTGGAGACTTCTTATACAGGCTGGGGAAACCGAATCCCTAGGCATTGTGTGCCGTGCTCAAAGACACGCTCTCAGACAGACAGTGGCAGAGCCAGTTCTCAAACAAACCCTCTCCTCTTCTCTTTTGATTGCATACTATATCCTTCCTAGTAAAGAATCTGGCTTAGAGCCCTTAACAATCCCCAATTCTTTTCTCTTCTCTTCTCTGCTTTTATTATAGAGCTGTACCTGACAAGAAAGTCCATTTAACTTGATATCAGCATGAGGGGCATTTCCTTGGATTAGTGCAAACCCACCTCAATGTTTAATTGGCTAAATCATTATTCATCTATTGATCATTTACTGTGTGTTAGCGCTAAGCTCTAGAAATACCAAGATGATGCACACTTCATCTTTTTCCCTAATAAGTATAAGAGGAATATAGAGATAAACACATAAAAAATGCCATGTCTCTTATAGCTGCTTGGCTAGAAAATAAAAATTGTGTTAACAATGTTGATTCTTTAAGCCTTAAATAGTAATCATCAAATCATACATTGCTCATGGTAAGTATAATATGTATACCAGAAAGGCAAGATTGTTGATTAATTTTATATTTTTATTTCAAAAAAATTTTATTTTCTTATAAATGAGTTTTTATTAAGTAGGTCATTTAGTTATTGCTGTAAGTCACGACTCCCATGGACTGGAAGCCCCCTGGTCTCTGTCAGATGGCTGGGTGACTGATGAGGACGAATAATGCTGAGGATGTAGGGGTCTCTCATGCAGTCTGGTATAGTACAACCTGAGGAGATGGTGGTAGATTATAGATCTCCTGCTAGAAATCTGTCTCCTTATGTAATTACCGATGGCCACGGTCACTGTGTAACTAGTCAGAGTTGATTTAAGCCTCTCAGTGATTGAGTCGATTGATTAGCCATGATCTAGACAAAATGAAAGACTTCCTTTGTCAGGGAAAAGTAATTGGAATGCCAGAAGCCCATGTTGCTATGCCAGGCTTCACTTTGGGATTCTTTGCCTTCTTGATGCCTTGCTCATGGTGGAAGTTCAGGATTTTGAGGATCGCCTAGTCTGCCTGGTGTGAGCGCTTACCTGATTTTCTGCCACTTTGACCTTGAACTGCGCCTGTCCTTGTCTGCTACAGTAAATCAGTCTGTTTCTACTGCATGCTATTAGCGCCTTCCCCCCATAACATGAACCCTGCCTAGCCTCATTTTACTATGTCAAACTATCTTTACTGCCTACCAGTCTTAAGGAAGGGATCTGATTTCTCTTTCAATGTCCATATCATGAATGAAGTATAAGAAGAAAGTGCCTTTGTTACTGGAGGAGGTAGAAAGAAGTCAGAATGGGGGGGCAACCAAAGTGGCTAGGACTAGAGGGGTACACTTCTGGAGAGGAGGAAACCACGGAAAAGTAGCCCAAATATCTACATAAAAATTCTGCTTATTTGCTAACAACTAACCTGCACATAAACAGGGCAGAAACCTCAAGAGATCGAGTACAAAAGTACATCTCATGGCCAAATAGCTGACCGGTGATACTTGCAGCCACAGGGTGCTTGGGGAGAGATTTAAGTGCTGCCAATGTAGAGGGGTGTTGGTAAACAGTGTCAGGCTTTTGGTGGAGACCTTGTCTGTCAAGCCCCAGATGCAGGGATCTTACTCTGGGAAAACTGAAATAGACAAGAGATAACAGAGCTTCCTATCAAGCCTAGAAAGGATCAGGTGATCTACCAGATTTTTTTTTTTTTCTGAATGCCAGGAAAAAATTTACCCTCTGAAGAACGATATCCTTCAGAGTCTCCATAATATTCAATAAAAAATTGCAAGGCATGCCATAACACAGGACCAAATAACCAAAACCTAGGAGGAAAAAAACCACAAAAAACCCATACAGGATTGAGAGATTGCACCTACCAGATAGGGACTTAAAATAGCTATGGCTAATATGATCAAGACAATAGAGAAAATGATATATCAAGATAGTTGAAGAGATAAATAATTTTGACCCCACAGCGTCTCCCCAAATCTGTGATGGTAAAGGGGTATCTCTTGGACACTCAGTAACACATGAATCTAATTGCGGATAACTGATTACCCCACAGCTCTGCTCGATGCACTCTGGTGACCCAGTTCCTGAGTAGGAAATGACCAGACTTGGTTTATATGTGTCCACACCGAAGCCATCCCCGAAGGCACAGCAAGCTGGAGGAATACTAATTTAAATCACTTTAAAGCTTTTTTTCTTGGTTGTGAAATGCGTTCACAGATGTTACACCATTTGACTTTCTTAAATTGTGTGTGGTAGGAAGAGTGAGTGTTATTATCCCCATTTCGCAATGGAAGAGATTAAGGTAGAGGAAGAAAGCGATTCATCCGAGGCAACAACTAATAAGCATTAAACTTAGGCCTTTCTTACCATTCAGTGTTGACAACCTTACTTAGGAGGCTTGGTGGACTGGTAGGTGGAGGCAGGGGGCATTATTACCGAAATACTTTCATAGTATACAGCAGGACTGTGCCTACTTTAAACCCATGATAGGTATAGACCATACTTTTTTTTTTTTTTAATTTTATTTACTTATTTGACAGAGAGAGGGAGAGAAAGCACAAGCAGGCAGAGTGTCAAGCAGAGGGAGAAGGAGAAGCAGGCTCCCTGCTGAGCAGAGAGCCCGATGGCAGGGCTCGATCCCAGGACCCCTGGATCATGCCCTGAGCTGAAGGCAGACGCCCAACAGACTGAGCCACCCAGGTGCCCCTAGACTATACTTTTGGATACTGTGCTGGCACTAGTAGAAAAGATTCTATATTCCAAAGGCCTCTTACAATACAAATCCCCAAGTCCTTCTGGGAAATGGTAAAAGATGAGTCTTAGAAATGTGTGCTGACCTTAGAAAAGAAGAAATAGATACCTGTAGGTGGTTTGACAAGCTCAGGAACATGTTTTTGGGAATTTGCAATAATGGTTTGTCCAGATTAGGTGACATTCTGAGCCGGAAAGGGATTTGCATATTCACTGTCATTTAAGCGGTTCAACCAGCAAGACGTCAAGCATTTAAGCATGTTTTTCACGAGTACACTTAGTGTCAAGGTCATGTTGGGAGACAATTCTCGGAATGGGTGTCTCATTTCTACATGTTTTGTGAACAGAGAAACTAATTGACTTTATTCCATTCTATCATTTCAAGAATGTTTATACAGAGAACAGCCTTGGAAAATGGAGATAATGTCTCCGTCCAGAGCAAAGGGTAGGCCTGCTTCCTGACAAGTGTAAAAGATTCAGGCTCCCTAAGCTCAGGGTGCTTCTCCTATAATGCTCACTCGATGCACAGGTGCCACCTGACTGTTTTTGTGTTGCTGTATATTCCTTGGCATGCTGCGAACCAGTGCAGGAAGATGCTAACAGTGTGGTACCACTACGGCTGAGAGTAATAAAATCAGGTTTCTCTGACCCAAGGATGTCCTGTCTCCTTCCAGCATCTGTGCAAGGATGACAGGCTAAGTGTTAGCTTGCAAATAGCCTTCACAGTTCTGACAGGTCACAAGGCATCTTCCTGCCCCTCCAGCACATCTCTGGCCTGGTTAAAAACAAACAAACAAACTAACAAGACCTTTCGAGACTATTCATACGCAGTTTCCTGAGTCTTGTGTATTTCTAGCAGGATACTCTGGCCTATCTGGTGGAAACCAGATATGTAGTCAGTGGAAAGCAGTCAGCAAATAATGACCCTGTAAAGCACTTGGGGACTTTCAGATAAGTCACTGCTGCTTCCCCACTGCAGACTTCAGTCTCTTTAAGACCAGCTTGGAGCAACCTGGGATTTAAGTCTTGAGTCTGAGGTAGTTTCCCATTTTATTGCTCAACACATTAGGAAATTAGCCTACTGTTCTTCACTAAGGATTTTCATCCTTAGCTCAGTGTAGACTTCCATTTCTGAGTAGACTTCCAGTTCATTTTTTGAATGATAGTTCTTGCCAAGGTAACCATGTTCTAACTCTTGGTTTTTATTATGACCAATAACCCAACAAACCATCTCTGATGAGATTTGTGCGCACTTAAGATGGGGAATTTTTTTAGCATTTTAAGTTAAGTAGGGTCCAGTCATGGGTAAGAAAGTTCTCCAAACTTAGGCTCTCCTCTTGTTAAAGGTTAATATAATTTTTAAGACTTAACACCACCCAATGACCCTGACATTCACTTCTGTACTGATTCCTTTTATTTATGCTAATTGCATATGGGTTTGGACCTTAGTTTGGACCCATTAATATATGTTTCACTTACTCTTTCTCAATTCTACCCTCTCCCTTCCAAGCCCTTAGTAAGTTGCCCATTTGACTCTGGGGGCTGGTCAACCTAGATGCTTGCAGAAACTAAATAAAGTTGTGGAATGATTGAATGAAATTACCGGATCTTTTTTTGAGCTCTTCAATCTAACCAGGACTTTGATTTCCCCCATAAAAAATAGACAGGAAGAAGAATAATAATGCTACAATAAACACAATAGTATTAATCATAATACCAACACTGACTGAGGGCTTACTGTAAGCCAGATACTGTGCCAGATGCTTTACATGTATTGTCTCATTTAATTCTCAGAAAGTTTCTGTATGGTTATCAACATTTTATAGATTTAAAAAATGGGCACAGAGAGGTTTTGTAATTTTCCCAAGGTCACACAGTGACAGAATGGAGATTCTTCTACCTTCTAAGAGTCAGAGGTACCTGCTGCACATATTACATGGTTAAAGAAGAAAAATCAAACTTTTATTTTTGGGTAAGGTTGACTTTCAGTCAGCCATAAAAATGTCTTCTTTATCCCAGGTAATAGAAGAGCCATCAAGAAATATACTCAAAGGCTTAGAAGATCAGAGCCAACCCAGAAAAACCTGACTTTTGTTGAAAGCAAACCATAGATATTCTCACCTAGCTTCTACTGTACAGATGTTCTTTTATCAATTGGGTGATTAATGAAGTTATTCTTTAATTTATTCTAAAAATATGTATTGAAGCCTGACTTGGTACAATAGCCCTGTCCCCTCAAAATTCTGGCTACGTGAAGAGAAGTGATTCCTTACAGGGGAAGGAGACCATCCATGTGGACCTGCCAGAGGCTGGGAGTTTAGCTCAGGGGACAGAATGAAGCTTGAGGAGCTGTGAAGCATGTGAGACACACACTGAGGCCTCTTGCATTGTTTTTTAAATGATTTTTGAAATTTGAGTATAGTTAACACACCACGTTACATTAGTTTCATGTGTACAACACGGATTTGACAAGTCTGTGCGTTACTGCTATGCTCACCCTAAGTATGGCTGCATCTGTCACCATACGGTGCTATTATGATACTGTCGATTGTATTCCTTGTGCTGTGCCCTTTATTCTTGTGATTTATTCAGTCCAAAATTGGAAGCCTGTATCTCCCTCTCCTCTTCACCCATTTGGCCCAACCCTTCACCACCCTCCTCTCTGGCAATCCATGAGTTTGTTCTCTGCATTTATAGGTCTGATTCTACTTTTTGTTTATTCATTTGCTGTTTTCAGGTACCATGTATGAATGAAATCATATGGTATTTGTCTTTCTCCATCTTGACTTGTTTCATTTAGCATAATATCCTTGAGATCCATCCGTGTTGTCGCAGATGGCACAATCTCATCCTTTTTTATGGCTGAGCAGTATTCCACTGTATATATCTACCACATCTTCCTTATCCATTCATCTGTTGATGGACACCCGGGTTGCTTCCACAATTTGGCTATTGTGAATATAATGCTCAATAACCACAGGGGTGCACATGTCTTTTTGAATTAATGTTTTTGTTTTCTTTGAGTAAATACCCAGTAGGAGAATTATTAGATTGTATGGCATTTCTATTTTTTTGTTTTTTGAGGAACCTCCATACTGTTTTCCACAGTGGCTGCGCCCATTTACCTTCTCACACGCAGCGCATGAGGGTTCTGTTTTCTCCACAACCTCATCAACACTTGTTATTCCTGATCCCTTTGATTTTAGTCATTCTGACAGGAGTAACGTGATATCTCATTGTAGTTTTCATTTCCATTTTCCTGATGCTGAGTAATGTTGAGCATCTTGCACATGTTCGTTGAGGCCTCTTTTACTGATTGTAAGTTCCTGAGAGCAGGGACTATGTCTGTGTCTTTTGCTGCCAAATCTTTTGTGCTGAGTATGCTGACCCACAGGGATTGCTGCATAAATATGGTCCAATTGAAGCAATAGCCCTCTTTGAGGCTCTTTTCTTGCCTCTTAGTTATTCTCCTGGAATTTTGCTTATTAAGTTGCTGACTGGAATGATTGGATATATTGGTTTAATGTCAATGTTAAGATATTGGATTAAATATTACTAAGTTTCTGTTTCTGCTCCTTCTTTGTCTTCAACTAGAAAATAACCTTGTCATTTACCATATCTCATATTCTTCAGTATTGTACTTTGAATCAGCAGAGTCTTCCCCCCCCCCCTTTTTTTTTACTCCCAAGGTACAGAGAACAATTTTACAGAAAAACTGCTTACATATGGCTAAATAACTATGTAAGCAAATATACATTGTCTGCTAGATCAGGCCATATGAGATTGACAATATTTGAGAGTTTTTGACCTTTAGTGGTTCAATTTAATGGATTATGCTTTAAAGAAAAAATGAGACAACTGAGATGCCTATAAAAGAATAAACATTTCTCCATAAGGAGTTTAATGGTACATTCCAGAATGGAGATTTCACTTCTAGCTATAATGAAAGATATTTGCATTTTTCCTTTGCCTTACTAAAATTCTTCCTCACTGAATGGCCTGCATTGCAAACTTGCTTTCCCAGCTCTGACTGTTATGTGAGTGTGTGCTGGATAATTTATTTCATATTATTTGAGGTCTTGTGAGTATTATTAGAATGAGAGGAAACCATGAAAATTATGGGTTCTTGGTCCACTACTTTAACAAATATTTACTGAGTGCCAACAAAAACAACATTTACCGCATGAGCGAAAAACAAAAAGGCACAGTCCTTGCCTCTTTGGAATTTATTGCTTATGGTTTGTATTGTTTATATCAAAGGGCTTCGCAAGTAAATGTACAATTACGGCTGATAGGTGCTTTGAAGGAGCGCGCATAATACTGTTATTAGGGGGGATTGATCACGTTGGGGAGGTCCGGGCAGGTCTTTTTGAGGAAGCGATGGCTGAGCTGAGGTCAAGTGCAGCTTGTTAACTGGATGGATGAAAGGAGACCAGCGGTGAGGATATGAAGCAAGGCAGTTCAGTTCAGTTCAGGGAGTATTTGTAGAATGCCTGCCATATGCCAGACGCTACCCTTCAATGCTGGGACATAGAAAATGAACGAGATGCAGTCTTTGCCCCAGTGCATAACTCGCTCTGAGGGTCTCATTGTCATGTAATTTTTAAATGAGGAGAGCCCCTCTGTATGTATCTGTTTTGCTTCTTGTGTAGTTTGAGTTTCCTTTGTGTCCGGATTATGTCAGCCAGGCAAGTCTTTCTCAAGAAATCACACATAGTCTTTTTTTTCTTTTTTGTCGTGGGATCAAAGTTGAACAAACAAATACATATAGTCTGCTAGATTAAAGTCCAGTAACGCTCGTCCAGGCTTTACCATCAACTGAATGTGGTCCCACAGCGGAGCTCATGCCTGTTTCGGAGCCCGCCCGCCCGACAGTGGCACGGCTCCAGGAAGGAAGCTGGCTGCCACCAAACAAGGGACCCATTATTCCTTTATCTCCCTTTTTTTAGCCATTAACTACAATTGCTAAATTATTAACCCAGTCCTAAAAATGAATAAACAACATACTGTATGTGCCCTTGATTAATCTGTTTTCATGGTAAGTATTAGTTAGACCTGGAGTATAAACTCCCGGAGGCACAGAGCACACAAATGAAGTATCAAGGTTGCAAACGAAAGGGAGGGGCAGGGACTGTGCCGAAATGGAGATTGCCAAAATAGAACACAGGAGTAGAACAAAGCAGCACATGCCAGTGCAGGACTTTTGCCCCAGATGGTAGGGCAGGTCCTCATTTGACTGTACCCACTGTCATCCTTCCTCCCTCCAAAGGTCTAGGCCCTCTCAGCATCTTTCTGCCTGCGACTCTGGCATAGCTGCCTGTTCTAGAATTTACTGACTCTTGCCTGGCTTGGCTTCATACCCTGACCTTGGTGGAGAACTTGCCCCAGGGCGAGTTTTGAGCAATGCATCCTCTGCTCTTCTGTTTGACCTTGGTGAGTCACTGCACCACCAGGCCCCGAAACCCGAAGGCACTGCCCTGACCGTCAGGCTTGTCTTGGTCCTCGTGCTCGGAATGACAGTTCTTCACAGAAGGATGGATGAGAGGGCTAGTGACCCCTAGACCCGTGTCGCAGTTGAGCTGTCTCATTTCACTGCTTTACTTTCCACTCTGCAAGGCCTCTCAAACTTCCTTTATAGGTTGGTGTCGATATATTCTACAATTAAGGCTCTCTGGTCCTGGCTGCAAATGCCAAACACTTGCTTTCTTTGTCTCCTGTATTTTATTATTATAGAGTTTTGTATTTCATCTTTGGGAATTGATTTATTAGGGGGTAAGTCGTATTTCCAGGTTATAGAAGAGGATATTTAGATATTGTATCCCTAGGTGACTTGTCCAACTTTACCTGCTGCTGTTTATCATGAAGTGATCAAGTAGAAAACAGCAATAGTTCCCAAATTTGCTTTCTTAATTGAGGATGCAAATCAATAATATATAGGTCTTATAATTATATTAACTAAATGGTTGAATATTAGTGGCTTGAGTTTGTCAGTTAGGAAGCCTTAGCTTTGAAGACTCTAAGAGAGTAAGTTGGAGACAACAGCAGTAAATGGCCTTTTGGAAAGTGCAAAATATAGCTCTATATTCACAATCCATAAGACTTTGGAGACTTTGCTTTTGAAAATTCAGCTCATGTTCTGTCTTTAACAATTCCACGCTTTCCCTGTGAAGAGCTATTATCAACCTGTTGATGGAAGTTGTGATTTTTGCCCCAAATTTCTAAATGCATGTGGTGAATAACATTATCAGACTATCTGTCTAGCAGGTTGCTTGTGCTATCTCATTTCCAGATTATTCTGTAAAAAGGAATTTATGTGAGTGCCATTTTACTCATTGAATAACTGTTTCTGCTTAATTTCTTGTTCTGGAAATATTATTAACAATATACTCCAGTAATGATTTAGCCCAAGATGTTCTTGTGTTATTTTGGAGCAAGTTGCTAGTGACTCATAGCACACTGGGCGTCCAAGCTATGGTTAACTGGTGGTCAAGTTAGGAAATTCTGTCCCCATTAACTCTCCTTTTCGTAGCCCAGAACACCTCTCCACTCAACTTTTTTTCTTTTGATTCGTCACGCTCATAGCGTCTGCTTGGTGTTTTCAAACCAAAAGTAGAAGTGCCATGCTATAATAACTATTGTTCCTGTTGCACTTCCAGCTGAGCTGAAAACAGGAAATACAGGCCATTTCGTGGAAAAGCCCGCTTTTGTGATGTTTCCAACCCAAGAGGTTTGGATCCACTTTGGTTGAATGTCTGAACTTTTGGCTTCCTACTTACAGTAAACCTTCTAACTTCAGAATTTTAAAATGCACCATTTTTACTTATAAGACGATGCTTCCATATTTAGATTATGCTGACACATGCATCAGTTTACTTTTCAATAACTTTTGTTTAATATTAGGATGTGTTTGTAGCCAAAAAAGGTACATAAGAAAATTACGTGACTCATAAGATTTAAAGCATCATTGTGGAAAGAGCCATAATTTTTAAAGTTTCAAGACTTATTGGACAGTTTATTTAAAATGGGTCGAAAATTCACTATGTAAAATAAATCCAGAAGCAAAAATCCCGAGTCAGTTTAAACAGTCTGCTGAGTCTTTCGGTAGGGAATATCAGACCCTACCAGAAACTAAATCTAAATCACTTTACACTATAATAACCAACCAGCAGAGTTGTAGTATTCCTATGAGGCAGAGGGAGTTTAAAATTGAAACTTCATGTAGACGGTATCTTTTTTAAGATCCAGAAGGTAAAACTCTAATTGGATAGATTGGCAAAGGAAGCCACATATGGTTATGTTTGTGTGGTTCCAGGCAAATAGGGTGGCCTTGAGCAATGCACTGTGGGTTTGTTTTTGTTTTTTTCCAGTGTCTGTGAGGGGCCTAATCTTTCTTGTCTCTTCCACATTTTGTGACTGTAGATTGGCCATAAAGAAGTAAGTGGATTGCATTGTTTCATTGGCTCTCTTCTGACTTAGCCATCCGATGTGATTTTACAAACCATTTATTATGGTTTTTAAGCATGATAAATGGTGACATGAACTGTAATTCCAAAATGAGTTGTTAAATAAATTTATTTCACTTGCCTTTGTAAGATATGATTTGCGACATTTTTTTTTCACCTTTGATTTTGTATTAAAGGCAAGTCACCTCAAGGAAGGAAGATGCAAAAATACAGTGGCAGGGGATGTAGGATGTGGGGATAAGAGAAGCATGTTCTGGAGAATCAGGACCGTTCAGCTTTAACCCTTATTGAGAAAGGAATTTATCTCAACACTTGCTGAAGTTCTAAAATGACTGAATAGTTCCTTTTATCCTATGTCTTCTTGCTCCCACTTAGCTGGAATGTACTAGACAGGATTAGAAATGACCGTTCTTTCAATCTCTTTATGGTTTAGATAAAAGCAAAGTGCCAGAGTTCTTAAACGTAATCTCTCTTTATGAGATTCCAAGCCTTTGTGCAGACTCAGAAAATGGAGACAACATCTAGGTTTTTTAACAGTTTATCACATTCTTTGTAACATACTAAGAACTTTGAAAATTTTGTTCATGGCTGGTTGCAATTCAGCCTTCCATTCCAGATCAACCCACCCCCTCCCCTAAACCTTCCAAAGCAAGAAAAACAAAATAAAAGACAGCTAATACCTGTTAAAATGCTGGATAAGCCAGACATTTTTCTATTGTGTCTGTATCACATGATATCCATTTTCCTCCTTAATTCTTGGAACAATATCACTCACCATTTAAGATCTTACATTTCAGGTTTTTAAGCTCTCACTGCATAATACTGGATGAGTTAGAAAGTCCTAATAGTGAATTTATAAAGAAAATGTTGACAGAGCTTGGACTCTCATAGCACTGGTGGGTACCATGATTATAATAATGGTTTCCTTTAAAACTCTTCCATCAAATGTTCCAAACAGTGGAATTTGTAGTTTTTCCTTTGGTCCAGAGATCAAAAACATGAACAATTTTACATTTTTAAGGTTGGGCAGCATCTGTGTTTCCACAATTTCTGTGGGAAAGCAATCCAGCCTTTCTCAGTTTTATTAAAAACCACCTTCTTGGCTCTAATACGTGCCATTATAAGCAATTTCATTATGTCTCATATCTCCTTTTAGGAAGTGGGAGTCTGCCTAGTGCTTCCACCCCCCCTCTTTTTTCTTATTGGCTTTCAAAGACACTACATACTGTAAGTGAAAAGTGGTTTACAAAATTGAAGATGGGATCACATAGTGGTTAAAAGAGCAAATCTGAGAGACAGAGTGTTTGAGGTCAAATACTTGCTTTACCATTTAGTAGCTGTGTGTTTCAGGCAAGTTACGTAACTCTAAACCTTCATTTCCCCATCTGTAAAATTTGTATACCAGTAGTATTTTCCTTGTAGAGCTTCGGTAAGGATTAAATAAGATAACAAATATAAAGTGACTGGATCATGGTAAATTCTCAACCCGATGCCATCATCTGATGTTCTATTTATTTTTAACAGACAATTTGGACATCTTTTCTAGTAATAGTTACTACTTTCCTAAGCTAGTTTTATTTTGTAACAAGCATGTTTTGGTGTTTCTCTTTTAGAATAAAATGAATTAAACCTGATTCATTCGTTTGACAACTCTTTATCGAGTGCCTAAACTGTGCCAGTTAACTAACACAGCTCCTTCTCTAAAGGAGCTCATATCATAGCGTAGTTGTTACACTTATGCATTGGGAGTCGTCTTACTGTTAGGGAAAAAAAGACATTTTAAGGGTTAAGCTGAATGGGCACAAAATTTTGTTCTTTGTAATTTAGAATCTGATGTTGGAATGCAACATTATCATCTTTATCTGTTATTAGTGTGGACTACAAAGTTTAACTTGCAGGGAAAGGTTCATCATACTTTATTTTTTTTAAAAGTTTTTATTTATTTGAGAGAGAGAGAGTGAGCGTTCATGCGCACAAGCTGGGGAAGAGGCAGAGGGAGAAGCAGACTCCCCTCTCTGAGCAGGGAGCTCCAGTCGAGGCTCAATCCCAGAACCCTGAGATCATAACCTGAGCCGAAGCAGACGCTTAACCAACTGAACCAACCAGGCAGCCCAGGTTCATCATACTTTAAATAACCTAGAACCTCCAAAAATTTAATACAGAAAGATGATGTCCCGTGTTAATAACTGTCATATTTCTTTAGAAAGTAATTTTTGTTCACAGATAATCTCTACTCTTTTCTATCATGTCTACCAAAGTAAAGCCTAAAAGGAATTCTTATTGATAATTCAGGTATCTACATTTTGAGTGCCTTTGAGTGAAGTAGGTCAATCAGAGAAAAACAGTTATCACATGATGTCACTCATATATGGAATATAAGGAATAGTGCAGAGGACAATAGGGGAAGGGAGGGAAAACTGGATGGGAAGAAATCAGAGAAAGAGACAAATCATGAGAAACTCTTGACTCCGGGAAACAAACTGAGGGTTGTGGAAGGGGAGGTGGGTGAGGGGATGGTGTAACTGGGTGATGGGCATTAAGGTGGGCATGTGATGTGATGACCACTGGATATTTTATGCAACTGATGAATCGTTGAACGTTATATCGAAAACTAATGATGTATTATATATTGGCTAATTGAATTTAAATAAAAAAATAATAACTTTATTTTTAAATGGCAGAGAACAATGTGTTTTAGGATTTGGTGTTATTTAGATATTTTTTCTCACAATAAGAAAATTTGAGGGCTTAAGAAGAGTGACTTTGCTAGCTGAGTCCTGCTTTAACCACCTTTTATTTGTTTTTTACGTATTTATTCAGGGGTTACTTCCACTACTGACTTAAAGTAACTTACAGAGAAAACAAGTAAGTCAACAGTAACATGCAACTAAGAATATAGAATTAAATTCTTAGATGTATCTAGGAGTAGACGTTCAAGATAAGGTAAATACAAATATGCAAGAAATAAATCAACCTATTTGCTATTGCCCTGTTTCAAATTTTGCATTTAATTTGCTGGGCCAAATTTAAATTGAACTGCCCTTATTCCTGAGCAGAATGATTGTAATTCCAGAGTATATTTAATTAAGTAATTGCCGGGAATGACCAGCACTCTCTGTTCTGATGGATGAAAGATTACGGGGGTCAACACTCAGAGGCAAGACTCTTTGCTCTTCTTTGCTCATGCTATTATTGGTCCTTCAGGATAATCACAAATCCCTTTCACTGTTTCTCAAGCACATGATGTGTGACAGGGGGTCTTACTGAAACTGGGAGGATTTGTTTAAGGGGAAGATACGATATGCTAATTTGGGTGTTCTATGAGTTCTGCTAAACGTAGCCTAAGGGACAATGCCGACATCTCTTAGATCACAGGGCGACTGTTAGGGCTCGGAAAGCTTCGGGAAGGCAACTCCCCACCGCATTCCAAGGGCAAAGTGGTCATGCAGGCCCCCGCATTTTTTTAACGAGCCAGGTATTATGGCTGATTTCATGCTCTACATTAACCCCAACAAGTAACGCAACAAACATTTTTGGGATACCTATTTGGTTGGTCGTTACCTTATACATATCAGCCATTTATGTGTTACTTCTCAGCTATGATTTGGTTTATCAATTTAATGGCAAATATTTTTATAGTTTATTATAGTCAGGGCAATGAGGGTTGGACATGGGTTAGGCTTTTCCTGTTTCACTATGAATTACTATGTTTGCTATAGGATTTTTCTGTTTTGATTTGTTTTGTTCTTGTAGCTATCTTTTATCAGGTTAAGGAAGTTCCCTTGTATTCCTAATTTGTTGAGTTTTTTCCTACCAAGAATGAATGTTGACTTTTATCAAATGATTTTTTTTTCTGGATCTTTTCAGAAGACCATATTAGTTTTTTTCTTTTCTTTTTTTCCTGTAAGTATGTTGAATTTTATTAGTAGATTTCAAATATTAAATTGCCTGTGCATTTCTGAGAGGAGCCAGTCTTGGTTGTGGTGTTTAATTCTTTTTATAGACCACCGGATTTAGTTTGCTTATATTGTGTGTATGATTTTTACAACAATGTTTATGGGAGACAGTGGCTTGTTCTTGTATTTCTTTCTTATAAAATTCTTGTCAGATTTTGATGTCAGCATGCTGTCCACATAAAATGATATTGTAAATATTTCTTTGTTTCTTTTCTCTGGAAGATGTTATGTAAGATTAGTATTATTTTTTCCTTGAAAGTTTTGTAGGAATCAAGGATGAGAGCGAGCTTGGTGTTTTTTCCTTGGGAAAGAAGTTACAAGTTTAATTTCTTTCATAGATGTAGTACTATTCAGCTTTTTTTCTTGTGTCGGTTTTCACCCCTGCTTCCTTCCCTTCCTTCCTTCCTTCTGCAATCTGTGTTATTCTGTGGCTTGCTTTCTCTTTTGGTTATATATCTTGGAGAGTTTTTTTCTACAGCAGTAGCTATAGGACTTCCTCATTCTTTCGATGGCTACCTAATATTCAGTAGTATGAAATTACCATATTTTATTTAATGGATCCCCTATAGAGAAATATTTAGATTGTTTCCAAATTTTGACTGTTGTAATGTAACAATCGTGTAAGACACATTGCTGTACATGTATCTGAGTGTATAAGTAGAAGTATTTCTGTTTCATCTTAGTTTTTCTCTTCTATTCCTTAGTAGTGCATAAATAGTGGAGAAGGAATTATTGCTTATTTTCTTCTTAACATTCTAATGAGGCAGCCTTAGATTTCTCTTTTATTTTCTAGATGATACTTTTTGCATTCCATTACTGCCTTGGGGTATATAATCATCTCTGCCTTCATGACTTATTACTGCTCAGAGTTGATATCCTGTAATACCCTTTAACTGACTTGCACTCGATTTGTTTAAGTTTTTTCAATGGAGGAATATCTACACAGGGACAAAATTTATCCTTAATGCTCAGTATAGAGTCTGACACATAGTAGGTGCTTAAAATGCATTATTCATAGAGAGACACAGTGAAATATAATGGTTCCAAAACAGTACCCATGGGCTGAAGGACATTCATTCCTTTATTTGGTGAATGATTTTTAGGGGTGTGGTAACCAGTGGAGTGTTAGATATTTAAATAAGATGCAAAGATGACTGAGATACCAAGCCTGTGTCTCACAGACCGGAGGGAACAGGCACACAACAGGACCGTTACAGCATAGACCACAGTGTTGTAATGGCACTGGGAGGCACAGAAGAATGAGCAAGGACATTGCCTCAGAGGGATGTGGAGGGCTTATGGAGGGAAGGATGCTTGACCTGGTTCTTAAAAGATGGTTCTGATTCTCATGGAGAGAACAAGAGGAGTAGCATGTGTGGAAGTTGAGAGATGTGTGATACAGTAAGGAAAGGTTCTGTTCAGACTCATTGAAGGTTTGGAGAGCATTGGTGGGGGCAGGTAGTTGAGGGGATCTAGGAAGACATGGCTGGGGGATGGGATGAGAAGATAAAACAAGGCTTGGGTGAGATTGCAAAAACTTCTGGGTTCAGTAGGAAGAAGTCTGGACTTTATTTTATAGCCAGGAAAGACTCACTACAGGTTTTAAAGTGGCAGAGCATGTCAGAAAACCTTGTAAAACAATGGCTTACACAAAGTCACGTTTGCTCACAAAGAAATTTGAAGGTAAGCATCAGTTGCTGGTTTTGGTTCAGTGTCTTGAGGCTATCCGGAGCAAGATCTCTGTGCTTCTCTTCATATTTTCCTCATGGTTAAGTGGGGGCTGCTGCACCTCAAGCCATCATGTTCAAGTTCCAGGTTGGTAATAGGAGGGAGCATCCCAGAGCAATTAGTGGAATCTTTATTACGAATGCAAAACTTTCTCTGAAGATTTAAGTGTCTGTCTCTGTGGCCAGAACTGTGTTTCATGGCGCTCACCTGACTGCAAGGCAGGCGGAAAAGTGCTATTTGGGCACGTTGACATTCCAAAAACAATAGCAGTCTATAAGGGAGGGAGAAGGGAAAATGGATTGGGTAGACAACTAGCCATGTCTATCGTCAGTGTGACATTAGATATGATTCTTAGGAAGATACTTGCGTGCAATATAAAAGGTGATTTGGACTACATGACTTGGATGACCAATATATTCTCCCCAGTCTAGTGGCCACAGTGTCTATGGACTGATTGAAAAAAAATGAGGGTGATATAATGATGATTTATAGTTCAGTGATATCACTGGGATATATTTTAAGTTTTTTTGTTTGAATAAAGTTACAAAGAAACAATTACCTACAACATATGTTTAATAACTATCTAAGAATCATATCTTTATAATGTTAATTCCTTTAATTTCGCTCATTGATTCATTCATCACATGTTTACTGGGCACCCCTATGTGCCAGATTCTGTCCTGGGAGCTAGGGATAGGGCAGTGAGAAAGGCAGACCAGTCCCTGTTTTCACAGACCACAGAGTCTAGCTCAGGAGACAGGTAATAAGCAAGAGAACCAATCAACAAGATTATTACAGATTATACTATAGGACACTAGGAGAGAGACAGTGATGGCGACAGAGTGGTAGGGTATGAGGGGCAGGTGCTATTTCAGGTAAGGTGGCCCGTCCAGGAGAGGCCGTCCCGCAGAGGTAACCTTCAAGTTGAAAGATAAGAATGAGCCAGAGTGTTTGTGTTAGGGTGAAGTGACAGGAGCAGGTACAGAGACCAGAGGCAGGAAAGGGCCAGAAATGGGGGCTTGAGGCTGGTGTGGGTGCACCATGGGGGAGCAGGAGGATACCTGTGTTAAGGGAGGCAGGTGCCTTTCCATGTAGGGTCCATTGGGCCATTGCACAGGAGGTATGGAAGGCTTGAGTCATGAAGGTGATGGTCTGAGTTGTGTTTACAGAGCCCCCCCCCCCCATCCCCAACTGCCATCTGAGAAGGGCTGGAGCGGATGCAAGAGGGGAGGGGGGGACAGTTGGTTAGGAGGCTGTTGGTTTGGCCCAGGAGAGAGACAGTGATGATTTGGATAAGGCTTTCAGAGGAAATGGAGCCCAGATACCCATAGTACAGCAGACCTAAAACTGATAGGACTTGCCAGAAATTAGGAAGAGGCCAGTTTCTAAGTAAAATACCTTTAGTTTTGTGTCACCTGTGAGCTCTAATGGCAACATCTTAGCTGGGTACTTACAATTCTTCTTAACTCAACCTTCATACATTCAAATGTCTCCTGGGATAATTTTTTTAATTTAAAAGAAAACACAACAGGAAAGTATTTTTAACAGAATAATAATTCTAGCTTAATATTTGCCTTTGAAGGTCTTATGTGTGTCCTTCATCCTAAGGGAAACACCTGCTTTTCTAGCTTTCCCAGTTCACAAAAATTAATGCTCAGGAAAGGACATGTAATAATCATTTTTTGTTTTAGTTAGAAGAGAGTGGAAAAGCAAAGAGCACCATCTCTCTTTAGGCCTTCCTTATTATTCATAAGCATTTCTGTGGAATATAATAACCTGAAGAAAAGCAAATGATTTTATGTAACTTCATTTGAATAAACTCAGTCTACACCAGGGAGTCCCTCAACTTAATGTGCACATAAATCATGTGGGGGTCTTATGGAAATGAAGATTTTGACTCAGTACGTCTGGGTGGCCCCAAGGTTCTGAATTTCAACCAAGATCCCATCTGGTCCGCAAACCACACTTGAATAGGAAGGATCTCAAATGTTCCCTGGTCTTCATCACTTATACTTTAATTTTTCAGTGTTCCAGTATCATCAGATTGGAAAAACCAACCCATGAGAACTTAAAACATACTTGGTAAGTAGAAGAAACTACTTGAATGTTTTTCCCTTCTGGAAATCTTTTCTAGATTTGCAGTTCACTTTCTGTCCTTGGTCTGAAAAAGCCTGGCATACTGATTGTTGTCTGGTATGTTCTTTACCCTGATGACTAAGAATCTAATTACATTCTAAATTGTGACTATTTCCCTAAATATTTCCAGCTGCTTTCAAGATGAACTTTGTAACATCACTAGGAAAAGGCTCCTTGGCCTTTTTGGGAAGCTTACAATATGATCCCAAATAGCTTTCTTTCAACATGTGATGTTCAGAAGACCACAGAATTTTAGGGTACCTTTTCAAATTAGCATTAATCATACATGGTTTTCTTATGACAGCATTTCTTTCAAAATGACCTACATTTTGAAAAGAAAAAGCACATATCAGTTTAGACAAGATTTTGGGGTAGGAAAGAACTTAACTCAGCAACCTTATTTGGGAATGATGGATTTTCACATTTTCTGTCTGAATAACAGTAGTTGCTTAGTATACACTACCAGACTAGTTGTAAACCAAAGGGGAGGGCCTATTTAAATAATAAGGTTAAGTTCTAAGTTTCAAGTGCCAGGACGTTTGTACAGAAAATTGAAGTCAAAAGTAGTTCAAAGGGTGCCTGGTTGGCTCAGTTGGTTAAATGTCTGCCTTGGCTCAGGTCATGATCTTGGAGTCCTGGGATCAAGCCCCGTGGTGAGCTCCCTGGTCAGCGAGGAGCCTGCTTCTCCCTCTCCCTCTGCCTGCTGCTCCCCCTGCTTGTGCTCTCTCTCTCTGTCAAATAAATAAAATCTTTAAAAGAAAAATTAGTTCATCAAAAAATGTTTTATACAAGCTACTATGTTATGAATACTCAGAATGTCATTTTTTGACACAAATACGACTTTTGAAAGCCTTATTACTCCAAAAAATATGCTAATTCTAAAAGACATCTAAGTACCGAATTATTTAAATGTTATCCTAGTTGGGATTTACAAAGAATATATTTAGCCAAGTAGTATTTACTCAGCTAAAAACATGACAGCAAGATATCCTTCCTGGTATTATGCTTTTATTCATCTTTTTTCCAAGTTTTATTCATTTTCTGCCTCTTATACATTTTAATATTTTACTTTATTTATTTATTTTTTTAAATGATTTTTTATTATATTATGTTAGTCACCATACAGTACATCCCCGGTTTCCGATGTAAGGCTCGATGATTCATTAGTTGTGTATAACACCCAGTGCACCATGCAATACGTGCCCTCCTTACTACCCATCACCGGTCTATCCCATTCCCCCGCCCCCCTCCCCTCTGAAGTCCTCAGTTTGTTTCTCATAGTCCATAGTCTCTCATGTTTCATTCCCCCTTCTGATTACCCCCCCTTTCTTTATCCCTTTCTTCCCCTACCGATCATCCTAGTTCTTATGTTCCATAGATGAGAGAAATCATATGATAGTTGTCTTTCTCTGCTTGACTTATTTCACTTAGCATTATCTCCTCCAGTGCTGTCCATGTTGTAGCAAATGTTGAGAACTCGTTCTTTCTGATAGCTGAGTAATATTCCATTGTATATATGGACCACAACTTCTTAATCCAGTCATCTGTTGAAGGGCATCTCGGCTCCTTCCACAATTTAGCTATTGTGGACATTGCTGCTATGAACATTGGGGTGCATATGGCCCTTCTCTTCACTACGTCTGTATCTTTGGGGTAAATACCCAGTAGTGCAATGGCTGGATCATAGGGTAGCTCAATTTTTAACTTTTTAAGGGACCTCCACACTGTTTTCCAGAGTGGCTGTACCAACTTGCATTCCCACCAACAATGTAGGAGGGATCCCCTTTCTCCACATCCTCTCCAACAATTGTTGTTTCTTGCCTTGTCTATTTTTGCCATTCTAACTGGCGTAAGGTGGTATCTCAGTGTGGTTTTGATTTGAATTTCCTTGATGGCTAATGATTTTGAACATTTTTTCATGTGTCTGTTAGCCATTTGTATGTCTTCATTGGAAAAGTGTCTGTTCATATCTTCTGCCCATTTTTTGATTTGTTTATTTGTTTCTCGTGTATTGAGTTTGGGAAGTTCTTTGTAGATCTTGGATACCAGTCCTTTATCTGTAGTGTCATTTGCAAATATATTCTCCCATTCCGTGGGCTGCCTCTTAGTTTTTCTGACTGTTTCCTTGGATGTGCAGAAACTTTTAATCTTGATGAAGTCCCATAAATTCATTTTATCTTTTGTTTCTCTTGCCTTTGGGGATGTGTCATGAAAAAGGTTGCTTTGGCCGATGTCGTAGAGGTTGTTGCCTATGTTCTCCTCTAGAATTTTGATGGATTCCTGTCTCACATCGAGGTCTTTCATCCATTTGGAGTTTATTTTTGTGTATGGTGTGAGATAGTGGTCAAGTTTCATTCTCTTGCATGTAGCTGTCCAATTTTCCCAGCACCATTTATTGAAGAGACTGTCTTTTTCCCACCGGATGTTTTTTCCTGCTTTATCAAATATTAGTTGCCCAAAGAGCCGAGGGTCCATTTCTGGGCTCTCTATTCTGTTCCATTGGTCTATGTGTCTGTTTTTGTGCCAGTACCATGCTGTCTTTGTGATCACAGCTTTGTAGTACAGCTCGAAATCCGGCATTGTGATGCCCCCAGCTTTGTTTTTCCTTTTCAACAGTTCCTTGGCGATTCGGGGCCTTTTCTGTTTCCATACAAATTTAAGGACTGTTTGTTCCAGTTCTTTGAAAAATGTCCTTGGTATTTTGATCGGGATAACATTGAAAGTGTAGATTGCTCTGGGTAGCATGGACATTTTAACTATGTTAATTCTTCCGATCCATGAGCATGGAATATCTTTCCATCTTTTTATGTCTTCCTCAATGTCTTTTAAGAGTAATTTATAGTTTCTAGAATATAGGTCCTTTACGTCTCTGGTTAAGTTAATTCCAAGGTAACGTATGGTTTTTGGTGCTATTGTAAATGGGATGGATTCCCTAATTTCTCTTTCTTCAGTCTCGTTATTCGTGTATAGAAATGCAACTGATTTCTGAGCATTTATTTTGTATCCTGCCACGTTACTGAATTGCTCTATAACGTCTAATAGTTTGGGAGTGGCTTCTTTTGGGTTTTCCATATAGAGTATCATGTCATCTGCAAAGAGAGACATTTTGACTTCTTCTTTGCCAATTTGAATACCTTTGATCCCTTTTTGTCGTCTGATTGCTGTTGCAAGGACTTCTAGTACTATGTTGAATAATAGTGGCGAGAGTGGGCATCCTTGTCTAGTTCCTGATCTTAAGGGAAAGGCTTCTAGCTTTTCCCCATTGAGAATAATATTTGCAGTAGGCTTTTCATAGATGGCTTTTATGATATTGAGAAATGTACCTTCAATTCCTACACTCTGAAGGGTTTTAATCAGGAAAGGATGCTGTATTTTGTCAAATGCTTTTTCGGCATCGATTGAGAGGATCATATGGTTCCTGAGTCTTTTCTTGTTGATATGATGTATCACGCTGATTGATTTGCGAATATTGAACCACGCTTGCATCCCAGGTATGAATCCCACTTGATCGTGATGGATAATCCTTTTAATGTACTGTTGGATTCTATTAGCAAGTATCTTGTTGAGGATTTTGGCGTCCATATTCATTAGGGAAATCGGTCTGTAATTCTCCTTTTTGATGGGGTCTTTGCCTGGTTTGGGGATCAAGGTAATATTGGCCTCATAGAATGAGTTTGGTAGCTTTCCTTCTGTTTCTATTTTTTGAAATAGCTTTAGGAGAATAGGTATTATTTCTTCTTTGAATGTTTGGTAGAATTCCCCAGGAAAACCGTCCGGGCCTGGAGTTTTGTTATTTGGAAGGTTGTTTATCACTGACTCAATTTCTTCATAATTAATTGGCCTGTTTAAGGAATCAATTTCTTCCGGTTTCAATCTTGGTAATTTATAGGTTTCCAGGAAGGATTCCATCTCTTCCAGATTGCTTAGTTTATTGGCATATAGCTGTTGATAAAAATTTCTAATAATCCTTCCAATTTCAATGGTGCTCGTCGTGACCTCTCCTTTTTCATTCATAATTTTAATAATCTGGGTCCTTTCTCTTTTCTTTTGGATAAGTCTTGCCAGTGGTCTGTCAATTTTATTGATTCTCTCCAAGAACCAGCTTCTAGTCCTGTTGATCTGCTCTACTGTACTTCTGGTTTCTGCTTGATTGATTTCAGCTCTAATTTTGGTCAACTGCTTCCTCGTGCGTGGATTAGGCCTGTCCCTCTGTTGCTGTTCCAGCTTCTTGAGGTGAGAATATAAAAACTGCATTTTAGATTTTTCTATTCTTTTGAGTGAGGCTTGGATGGCTATGTATTTCCCCCTTAGGACTGCCTTTGCAGTATCCCATAGGTTTTGGACTGTTGTATTTTCATTCTCATTGGTCTCCATAAATTGTTTAATTTGATTTTTGATTTCCTGGTTTATCGAGTCATTCCTGAGCAGGATGGTTCTTAGTCTCCAAGTGTTTGAGTTTCTTCCAAATTTTTCCTTGTGGTTGAGTTCCAATTTCAGAGCGTTGTGGTCTGAGAATATGCAGGGGATAATTTCAATCTTTTGGTATCGGTTGAGACCTGTTTTGTGTCCCAGAACATGGTCTATTCTTGAGAATGTTCCATGGGCATTAGAATAGAATGAGTATTCTTTGGTTCTGGGGTGTAGTGTTCTATATATATCTATGAGGTCCAACTCGTCGAGTATGGCATTCAAAGCCTTTGATTCTTTGCTTAGTTTTTGCCAGGGTGTTCTGTCTATTTCTGATAGTGGAGTGTTGAGGTCCCCTACTATTAATGTATTTTTATTTATATGTCTCTTTATTCTGGGTAAGAGTTGGCTTGTGTATCTTGCTGCTCCCCTGTTGGGGGCATATATATTTATAATTGTCATATCCACTTGTTGAATACTTCCCTTAAGAATAATATAGTGCCCTTCTGCATCTCTAACTATAGTCTGTAGTTTAAAATCCAATTTATCTGATATGAGAATTGCTACCCCAGCTTTCTTTTGAGGTCCATTTGCGTGAAAGATGGTACTCCATCCCCTTACTCTCAGTCTGAATGCATCTTTGGGTTTGAAATGAGTCTCTTGTAGACAGCAAATGGATGGGTCATTTCTTTTTATCCAATCTGCAACCCTGTGGCATTTATGCGATGGTTCAAACCATTTACATTAAGACTGATTACTGAGAGATATGATTTTAATGTTGCCATGTTGCCAGTAAAGTCTTTGTTTGTATTGGCTGTGACTTTGTGTTCTGTATCACTCTTGGAGCCTTTTTACTTTTATAGAACCCCCCGTAATATCTCCTGTAGGGCTGGTTTCGTGGTTACAAAATTGGTTAGTGACTGGCGATTCTGAAATGTCTTTATTTCTCCATCAATTCTGAAGGACAGCCTTGCTGGATAAAGGATCCTTGGCTGCATGTTTTTCTCTGAAAGAGCTTTAAATATGCTCCCCCAACCCTTTCTCTCATTCCAGGTCTGTGTAGACAGGTCTGACGTAATTCTGATGCTTTTGCCTTGGTACGTGAGAAATTTCTTTGCCCTGGCCGCTTTCAATACTGTATCCTTGCATCTAATATTTGCGAATTGCACTATGACGTGACGTGGCGTAGGTTTGTCGTGGTTGAGCTTGGGAGGGGTCCTCTCTGCCTCTTGGACACGAATGTTTGTTTCCCTTGCTAGATTAGGGAAGTTTTCAGCTACAATTTGTTCAAATATCTCTTCTAGACCTCTGTTTTTCTCCACCCCCTCGGGGATGCCGATGATTCTAACATTGGATCGTTTCATTGAGTCAGTAATCTCCCGTAACCTACATTCGTGGGCGTGGATTTTTTTAAGACCATCTTCTATTTTCATTTTTTCCTCTATTAACCCATCCTCCAATTCACTAACCCGTTCCTCTGCTTCTGCGACCCTGGCCGTCAGAGCCTCTAGTTTTGCCTGCATTTGGCTCATAGAATTTTTAATTTCTGTCAGATTCGCTCTCATTTCTGTCCTTAGGGATTCTATATTCTCAGTAACCTTTTCGTTAATAGTTTTTTCAATTCTACTCATCATTTTGACCATCGTTACTCTGGATTCCATTTCTGATAATTTGGTTACATCCATATCCATTATTTCTGTGGCAGAGGCCACAGAATCACTGTCTTTTCTTTGCTGGGGGGGGCTTCTCCTTCTTGTCATTCTGATGAAGAGAGGTTGCGGGGTTTCCAGAGCCCAAATTATTGACTGGGTCCCAGGCCGTGCCCCTTGTTTTATAGGGATCTTAGGGATGTGGGCTTCTTCTTTAAAGATTTTATTTATTTATTTATGTGGCAGCCAACCAGCGAGAGAGGGAACAGAAGCAGGGGAGTGGGAGAGGAAGAAGCAGGCTCCCAGCGGAGGAGCCCGATGAGGGACTCCTTTCCGGAACGCCGGGATCACGCCCTAAGCCGAAGACAGGCGCTCAATGACTGCGCCACCCAGGCGCCTCGGGTTGTGGGCTTCTTGATTTTTCAGCCTGCCTTCTGGGGGAGGGGCCTGCCGCGCCGATACTCAGGCAGCCATGTTTGGGTAGAGTCTCGGCGTCCCCTGCGAGGGGGGATGGGGATGGGCACTCCCTGAGCCGGTATTTCCGGGCTTTTGTTCTCTGGCGGCTTTCCCTGGCGGTTTCCTGTGCCTCTTCTGAGAGTCAGAGCAGCAGCGGCCGAATTTCAGCCTCTGTCACGGAACAGAAGGATTGCGGCCCGTTCTCTACTAATGTTCTGGCCACTTTAACTCTGTTTCTGTTGGTGCTGCTCAACCCTGCAGCGTCCGGGATGTGCGCCCCACACCCGGCGTCCCAGCCCTCACTTCCAGGGCCGGCGCGTCTCTGTCCTTTGTGTTTCTAATGCCGCCAGCCGCCAGCCGCCAGCCGCCCCGCGCGCCCTCCCGGATCTCCCGGTCTCAGTCTGGATCCCGTGAGCGCACCGGGATTCCGGGGTTCCGCGAGATGCCTGGTGGCGCGCGCACCCGGCTCACGGTCTCAGTCTGCTGTTTTGCGGGTGCCGTCCGCGAGCCCCGCCCGCTCTCCCGTGAAAAGTGGCTACCGCTTCCCGGCGCCTGAACACGGCGGCTCCCTCCCCCTTCCGTTTATCTTCCGATATCTGTGCACAGTTTCATGGCTCCCCGCTTCGTACCTCAATACTCAGCGCTGGAGATGTTCATTTGTAGAGATCCAGATGCGTCTTCCTGCGTCTCAGGCTGGTTCCGTGGTTGTTTAGGCTGGTCTGGTACCTATCCAGCTCGACTCGGAGGACCGGCTGAAAACGGTGTCTCCTACTCCTCCGCCATCTTAACTCTCCTCCTAATATTTTACTTTAGACATACAAGAGATGACATGTAAATATGAATCATTTAAGAAGCATATTTTCAAAGGAATACCTGTGAACCCATTCCCTCCTTAAGAATTAGAAAAATACCAATACATTTTTGTTCCTTACTTATCTATCTCTTGTTTCTTCCCCAGAAGTGACCTCTATGCTGAATTTTTCATTAATCATTCTCTTTAAAAAATAATTTCACTGGATCACCTGGGTGGCTCAGTTGGTTAAGCATCTGCCTTTGGTTCAGGTCATGATCTCAGGGGCCTGGGATTGAGCCCTATGTTGGGCTCTCTGCTCAGCAGGAAGTCTGCTTCTCTTTCTCCCTTTCCCTCTCCCTCTGTGCACACTCTCCCTCCCTCTCTCAGCAAAAAAGAATTTTACTGTGTAGCCGTATGAATTGAGATAAGATATTATTTAGTTCCTTGTATTTTGAGTTTATAAAAATGGTTTCATAATATATGTATCTAGTCTTTTTCTATTTGATACTCTTTCTAAGATAATATATATTAATGTTTAGTGGTAGGTCATTCTTTTCATTGTTGTGTAATATTAACTTTGAGGATGTATCAAAATTTGTCCACTCTTTTGTGAGTGGATATTTGGTTTCCGTGATTTTTTTATGTTTTTGTGAAACATGCTACTCTGAAATTCTAGTACTCGTGATGCAGAGTACTAGAGATTTTCTAGGTTGTGTATATTTTGGAATGGAATAACAAATGATCAACTTTTCAAAACAGTATCAAGTTATTTTCCACTGTACAGTTTTTATCTTCCTATAAGCACTGCATATAAAATTCCATTGATCTATATCTTGGTTTTGTTAGTTGTCTTAATTTTTGTTAAAAATAAGTATAATATTGTTATCTTAATTTGAAGTTACTTGACTATTGCTAGAGTTGATCATTTTTTTTATATGTTTATTGACCATTTGTGTTTCCCCCTCTGTGAAGTATTTGTTCATCCTTTTGCTTACTTTTCTATAGGGTTGTTTGTTTTTTCTTAATGTATTTCACTTTCCATTTAAGGACTTTATTACTTACTGATTTTTTCCCCCTAATTACTTTCTAAACAGAGAATACATCTAAGCTTATATTAGGTATGGGTTCTCTTGGTAGTGGCAGAGTGGCTTATATCAGATCAACATTCCAGTGATAACTATTATACACACACCCACCCAATATACACATAATTTTATACACACACACAGATGTATACACACATGTTGTGTGTGAATATGTATATAAATATATAAATATATATATAGAACAACTATCTGAAGCTACTGGAGGACAAGCAAAGGTGGGCAGAAACTGGAGAAACATTGGTACTTGGAAATAGAATAGTGCCCAGTGAACTTCCCATATTTAGTGCTTGTCACCTGAGGGCAGCTCCAGTCAGCATTGTATTCAGTGTTACCATAGCAACTGGAGAGTGAGGTTGAAAATCCCAGAAAGGAGAGAGACACAGAAGGAGAGCCCCAAATTCTGCATGTTAACTCTGTCCAAATATCTGGTTGACCTGTGAGGTATGCATGTGTGGTAGGAAGGAGTTTGAAGGGATTGAACAGAAAGTGCAGCTGCTGACCACCACAGGGCAAACACAATTTGGAGTTTAAGTTTGCCAAGGTATCTTCCTGCGAAAACAAACAAAACATCAGTAATCTCCAGAGAAATGTAACGTATTCTCTACAAGATTCAGGCTGCAAAACAAAATGACCAAATATGAGGAAAACAGAGAGTGATACCCGTGCTAAAGAGCAAAGGTAATCAGTAGAGAATTACTCCAAGAAATTGGAATTAGCAGACAAGATTTTTTTTTTTTAAAGATTTTATTTATTTATTCGATAGAGATAGAGACAGCCAGCGAGAGAGGGAACACAAGCAGGGGGAGTGGGAGAGGAAGAAGCAGGCTCATAGCAGAAGAGCCTGATGAGGGGCTCGATCCCAGATCGCTGGGATCACGCCCTGAGCCGAAGGCAGACGCTTAACCGCTGTGCCACCCAGGCGCCCCAGTAGACAAGATTTTAAAGCAGCTATTACAACTATATAAAAATGTAAAGAAAAATACGATCACAGTAAGTCAGTAGAGAAAATTTCAACAGAGAAATAAAAACTCTAAAAAAGAATCAAATGGAAATTGTAGAACTAAAAAATACAATATATGAAAGGAAAAAAAAACCACTAGATGCGTTTAAGAGCAAATTGAAGATGGCAGAAAGAATCAATGAACTTGAAGATAAATAATAGCAATTCCTCAATCTAAATAACAAAGAGGGAAAAGATTTAAAATAAAAATGAACAGAGACTCTGTCACTTGTAGGACAATATCAGAAGGTCTAACATGAATGTAAGTGGAGTCTGAAAGGAGAAAACAAGGCAGAAAAAAGATTTGAGGAAACAACTACCTAAAAGTTCCAAAATTTTAAGACAGATATATTTGGTATTTTTACCAAATCTTGTCAGTTCTATTGCCAGAAATCCCTGTGAATCCAGCCTCTCTTTTCCACCCTCTGGCTGCCATTCATTTGCAACAGCCTCCTGTCTTGTCATCTGGACATCTGCTCCTCCCCATTTTAGTGTATCATTCACATTGTCACCAGAGTTATCTATCTAAAATTAATCTTTTTCAAAATCAAAGCTGATAATGACATTGTAAATAAAATAAAATCTTAAACTCCTTAGCATGACCTTTACACTAGGACCCAATCTACCCTTTCTGTCTCAGAGCCCTCATCCATCCCTCTTACGCTATGCTTCTATTACCCTGAGCTGCTCATTATTCCCTGACAGGACAAATCCTTTCATACCTTCATGCCATCTCACAGGGGTTCCTTAGTGCCCTTACCTTTCTTTCCCTTTCCTGAGAGACTCCTGTTATGTCTTCAGTGAAGTCCTCTTCAGTGGTGCAGTCAGGGTTAGTGGTCTGTTCTCTGTGTTTCCACGGCACATGATAAGATCGCTGTTAGATCATACACCTGGGGAGAAAGCGACTGTACTGTATACTCCTCTAGTGCAGGGACTCTTCCTCCTTGTAGCTTACATACAAGGAGGCTTGTTGCTGACATAAAGTAGGTGCCAAGTAAATACATGTTGAATAAATAGAATATCTAATATATATATATATATATATATATATATATATACACACACACACACACACACACATATACATATATGTATTTATCAATACATATTATGTTAGATCATAGGAAACCTCTGATATTTGACAATTTTTCAGTATAAAAATAGCAATTTCCTATGGTTCAGCACTCACCCATACATGCGGGAGCTTGTATCTTTTAACAAATTAACAAATTAAATAGATATAGGCCCAATATTCATGGTACTTAGAATTTAGTAAGGTAAGCAGATTTGAAACAATTTTTATAAGCTAATAAACAAAGACTTTATTACAATTGTGATAAATCCCATCAGCTGTCATTAGCAGTCATCATGGGTCAGTGGAAATATAAGCACATCCTAAGGATAGAGTTAAAGTCTGTTCCTGTAATCCTCTCACCTGTATGTTGAATGTCTAACATGTCAAGATTCTGATTCTGAGCTGGGAATTAAAAAGCAATAATAAAACTTTATTGACTTCTTTTTTTTAGTTTAGAGAAAAATGCAGAGTTTTGGCTAACAAAACTCTTTTTAAGAATTTGTCAAACAAAAGCATAAAGTAGGAATCGACCAACATTTCTATCTATGCATAGATCAGTAATGGTCCTAAAACTCCTTTCTGGTGCATTTCTTTTGGCTATCTCCGGATAGATAGCTTAATCACATCCCCTCTTGCAGGTGAGCGTTATGAGGTCTTTGGAGCCCTCATACCTGTGTCCTCGCATAGGCTTTTGAAGACTGTCCAGCTGAGTCTGAGCAATGAGAGGTGGCCAGGGAGTGTACCTCCTGGGGGGTGGGTAGGGATTGAGGTAAACAGAGCTATAAAACAGGATGGGATTGTCTTAAATTCCATCACTTCAGGTGGCTCTCACTTCTAATTATAGCTTCCTTCCTTCTTGAGACTTGACTCTTGGACAGTTTGTTGTGGGGAGATCAGAAGTGTTGGGAGGTTGGAGGTTGTTTTTTTTCCAGGCTCTTATGGAGTTTTGTGTCCCTGCCTCCCAGAATCCTGAACACTTATGGCTCTGTAAGTCGTCAGTTAAGATACCAGGTCACTGGATCAGAGACTACCATTAAGTGGTGGTAGGAGACACTGTATCCTCTTTTCAGTAATCTACAAGCCAACTATTATGGGTGAATTGTGTTCCCCAAAAAGATATGTTGAAGTCCCAATCTCTGGAACCTGTGAATATGACTTTATTTGGAAATAGGGCCTTTACAGGCATAACCAAGTTAAGATGAAGTCACATGGATTGGTGTGAGCCCTAATCTAATGACTGATGACTGGTATCCATATAAGAAGAGTGACATTTGGACACAGACACACACACAAGAGAAGGCCATGTAAAGGCAGAGGCAAAGATTGGAGTGATGTGTCTACAAGCCAAAGAACATGAAGGATTGCCAGCAATCACAACAAGTTAGAAGAAGCTAGGAAGGATTCTTTCCCCAAAGCCTTCAAAGAGAGCATGGTTCTGCCAACACCTCAATTTTGGACTTCTAGCCTCCAGAACTTTGGAGAGAATTAATTTCTGTTGTGTTAACTTACCCAGTTTGTTACAGTGGTCCTAGGAAACTAATACACCAAGCAGTAGACAAAGAATCATCCTACTCTTAAGATAAAGACCGGAAACCTTTCTATCTTTCCACATCCTTCCAGATCTAAGCAGGAGCTCTCTCCCAGCCTCTGGAGCAGCTAGTAGTTTCATCTTCTACTACAGTCCTTTCTGTGCAAGTGCTCCAGAACAAATCAGGCCTCTCTCCCAGGACCTGGGCAGGCAGGCTCCAGAGGTTTTGCTCCGAGTGTATCCATAGGTCTCCTGAGGTGAAGTTTGCTCCAGGAGCTACTGGGTCCACGTTGTTATCCAGCCTCCCAACTGAGGCCTGTGCTCCAGCCAACCCCAGATTAGGAAGCAGTCCCTGACCTCAGAGAGCCTTCTATGCACCTCAGCTCTTCTAACTTGTTCCCTGCAGCCAGACCATTGTATTATTTCCTAGAATGTAAATTACAGACCAGAAAGGAACCAAGTATTTTGGAGTAGTATAGTGTTGCACTTTTACACACACACACACACACACACACACACACACACACACACATGTAGGTAGACATGTACATGTATATTTTACTTCCTGTTCAAGTACTTTTACTGATGCGCTATTCCTTGGTGAATAGTCTAAAATAAGCTCTTCGGCTGGCATTCAAGATTAGCCGCTATATTGCCTGACAACTCTGTTTACATAATCTGTAATCTAGCTGAGCTCGTACTGAACCACTTCCCATCTTTCAAAACCCAGATCAAATATTAACTCCCATGAGAAGGCAATCTTTCCTCATTTCCACAACTTATTTCAAGTGACTATAATACTTTGTTTTTGCCATTCTAATCATGTTACTCATTGTATTGTATGTTTTTGTACACTTGCCTGGCCCTGTTTGCCTGGCAGGAAGAAAGCTTCTTGCTGTTAAAAGTGAAATTGATAGCATAATACGTTGTGGAAAGTGAAAGCACAGCAATCTTGGCATGTTTTCATACGTAGAAGGGTCTTCAGTGGTGCTGTCATTGTTGCAGTAGCTAACACTTACTGAGGACTTAGTCTGTGCCAGGCAATGAGCTAAGCATGCTACATAAATTATTTTAGGTTTTTCCACTAATGCAAGCCAATTTCCTTATTTATCTTTGTGTCCAACACAGCACATGGCACGGTTGTAGATACCCAATAAGTGTTTGGTGAAAGGTGAATGTAGAGAGCAAATGCACGTAGAACATGAGACCTTCTTGAGCCTTTTCTCTTGATCTCCATAGATATGTCATCTTTATGAAAATTATGGCTGAGTTGATCTGTTAGGGAAACTAACATTAACCTCTATCTTGGAGTATATTCTGAACTAAAGAGAATTATGAATGATGCTGTGATAACGAAGCAAAATTGTGAATCATAATCCTAAAGTCCTTCCTATTATAGTGTCCCTGTATCTATATGGGACACAAATCTAAAATAAACTCTGGATTATTTTAAACCATAGTCCTCGTCATACATACAGAAAAACATACTGAAAGCCGTATTCAAAATGCAGAGTATGAACTATTTTATATGTTTAATCCCACCATTTTATATATGACTTTATGGAGAACTAATATATGCAACTCTAAACAACAGCTATGAAGTTTGTCCATAAGAACCGAAATTGTACGTTGTGAACATTGGTATAAAGAACTAAGCATGTATGGCTTTCAATAATGTTTTCTTTCCTATCATGTCCCAGCATCATGAACATGGCCACTGGTGACTGTGTAGAGCTTAACACAACTCACAAAAGACCCTAAAAACCAAGCCGCCTTGTGGACTTGGCATTAGATTCAGACGACTTTGGAAAGCAGTTCCAATCTTCTGTTTTCTTTTCTTTCTTACTTTGTATTTCTTTCCGTAAGAAAGCTGGGTCTGACCTATTTTTAGGATTTGGCCCGTGGAATTGAACTTGGTGGTTTTAGTTTCACTGTTGTTGTTTTTCTTCTTTTAGGTAAAAAAATAAAGCATAGGAGTCCTGGCTGCCATGACTAGAAAAGCACTAAGGCTTTCTTCCTGTAATTATACACTTACAGGCACACTAGACTAGACGCGTGCTTTATGTTTCCTGGAAACTGCAAGTTCTTACTTCACCTAAATCCTTCTAACCTTTCTCTTTAAATAACTCAGTGACTTCTAATGCCCCTAAAAGAATGACATCATCAAAACATCCCAAATTAACCTACCTGAATATTAGTTCCCATTTTGTTTGTGGGTATTTTTCTTACCATTAAGAATTCTGCCCCCCACCCCGGTATTATTCTCCATCCTATCCTTTGTCTATAGCCCTCTCTCTTTAGCTGAAGAGGGTTGACATAAACTCCTTTATCACTCCAAGATCTTCGTGCAAACTAGTGGGAAATCACTGGGCATGGAGATTCTTCCATCAGAACAAGATGGCCCTCATGCCCTTTCCAGACTCTCCCGACCTTCTTGTGAATTCTTATGAGAGTGGGTATTAGTGGCAATAAATAAAACATAATTTGTTATCAATTACTAATCTATTACTTCTATTACTAGAGTTACTGAATGTTAGATGTGTAGCCTTAAAGTTTTCAAGTCTGGCAAGGTTTGGATTCTCCTATATGTTCCATTGCCTTGGGCAGATAGAGGATTTCAGTGCTGGAAATCAGGATTACAAATACAAGGCAAACACGATAGGCAATTAAAATGTTTAATCACCAAAACCCTAGAAATTAGGGCAGGTTGACCATCTCAATAGATAGAAGGAGCGCAAACTGAGTGCCAAAAAATTGCTACCATCACTTTTGTTCCAGAATTGGTTTTAGAGTTTCAGTAGCACCCACTGAACTTTTCCCCTGACTATCTTAACACATCTTTCTCGTATTTGAGAGTCTGGCCAGGATTGGAAACAGAGGTGTGAAAGAATTACAAGAGTGGCTGTTTTTGCAGTACTTTTGGCTAGAAGTAAAATAAGCAGGAAATTCTAAAATGTCTTGAGAAAATTTGTCCTCTAGAAAATTCTAGCTTGATTTAAAAAAAAAAAAATGGGATTCAGACATTTAGGTTAATATTCAAATAAGAATGGTGCTTATATGGATAGCAACAGAAATGACAACTAATTTAGTGTCTTAATGTCTATATGATACTTTCTAGGGTTGTCAGTATTCTTTCATATGCTTTTTCCTCCCCTGGTGGCTATAAACACCTTCAGGCACAAGAATTTGGTGGTGTTACTTCCATTTTACAAATGAGACTGCTGAAACACAATGTTCATAGCAAAGTTGATTTTGTTGCTTTGCCTAGGCAGTACCTTTGACCTCATAGGTGCTCACAAATACTTTTAAATTTCTCCATCAAGATTATTCTGAAACACAGAAGTGCTGAGGTGTGTTTCCAGTACCATCTATGAGTACAAATGCAACTCCTCACTTTATTAATAATCTGAAAAAGATACATTAAATGCTTAACTATGAATGTTGCTCTGCTCATTTTGTGCTGTCTAGAATCAAGAGATTCAGCAAGTTCAGCTATTTCTGACTTTATAAGAAATATGTTGATTTGAAAGTATAGAAGCAATCAGACAAATCCAAATTCCTAGAAAAGTGATAGTTTAGGATTAATGTGAAGAAGGATTTGGATTCCAGCATTTAGAGGAGTGTTGTGGATGACTATAGCTGTAGCAAATAAGAGTAAACAAAAATGAACATGTTATTATTTAGAGTATAACTGAATAGAACTCATTAGCTTAAAACCTGGCTTGTAAGAGCTCTCTTGCATGTTTTCTGTGTTTCAAAGACATTAGAACTAAGTGATAATACAATGCTTGAATCAATTTGACAATGCTTTCTAGATATTTGAATATCATCCTTTACGAATATATGCATATGCCACATACCTTTTATTTATTCGCTTACTTGTGCATAAAGCATATCTATACAGAATCCACATGAAAATGCAGGTGTTTACATGTATTTTTTTCTGCATTGCAATAAACATGAATGTACTTCTGAACACTTGATGATTATTGTTATGCTTGTTGGAAAGTAGAATGTGGAAAGAACATATAAGTATAGGGGATGTAGAACATACAGGTATAGAGGACGTAGAACATACAGGTACGGAGGATGTAGTTCAAGACCTCATAACTTAAGAAGTGATGTTTCTACTCTTCAGCTATAGCAATATACAAAGGTACATATATATATATATAGAGAGAGAGAGAGAGAGAGAGAGAGAACATTGTATGATTACAATGTTCAATTTTCATGATCTAGACATGAAAATTACAAAGAAATAGATTTCAACTTAATAGAAGAAAGAACCTTCCATTGAAAATAATTGTTGGAAGTTTGATTAGACTGCCTCAGGAGGTAGTAAATTTTCATTCAGTGAAGATGATCAAACAGATGTTGTCGTGGGGATTTTAGCATTCTTTAGGTTTGACTAGATTATTTTGGAAGTCCCCATGATTCACTGCTAATGGAGGATATTGGCTCAAGAGACAATGTCAGAATTTTACCTTTGGGAGCTTCAAAAATTGTTTACTTTCACTCCTTTACTTTTCAGAAGAGGAAACTGAGCCCCAAGGAAAGATATAGCTAATATGTTTTAGGGGGTTTGTTTGACAGGAGTCTATCCTTTTGACTTTATGTAGAACCTAGTAAAATGTAACTGTATTCTCAGTGAACTGTTCGCTGGTGCAGTGTCAGGAAAAATGGACATCTGACTGCAGGAAGTCTTTTATCTCAGGTTAATAATCTGACAGGTATAACTCATAAAGAACAAGTTTTGTACATGAATAATTGAGAGCACTAGTTTTTTTTTTTTTAAGATTTATTTATTTATTTATTTATTTATTTATTAGACAGAGAAAGACAACCAGTGAGAGAGGGAACACAAGCACGGGGAGTGGGAGAGGAAGAAGCAGGCTCCTAGTAGAGGAGCCTGATGTGGGGCTCGATCCCTGAACGCCGGGATCACGCCCTGAGCCGAAGGCAGACACTTAACGACTGCGCCACCCAGGCGCCCCGAGAGCACTAGTTTTAAAGTTCTGCTTATTTTTAAAAATTGATACATTTCTTTAGCCATGGGGATGGGTCTCATAGGGTTTCTAATGTAAGGATCTTCTAGAAAGGGTAAAGGGGAAGATCAGGATTAGTTTGCAAATGAGAGGTAAGTGCTAAGAGTTCTAAATTCACTTCCCTGTGTTACCAGCAATTCCTTGTGGGATATGAGGCAAGATAAGCAAGGCAGATACCAGTTTCTAAGTACAGGAAGAGCCGTTCTGGTTGGCAAAGACTAAGTGTTCCCATGATGACTGATGACTGGCCGTTGCTGTGAGCCTTCTGAATGCCACACCCCCATCCTCCCCCTGCCTTCTTCGGCCACTCCATCCCTGCACAGACCACAGGCTTCCTGATGTTGGAGCAGCTGAAACGTTAACATCTCTTACTTAGTTGATTGGATACCGAAAATTAATTTCTAGCTAAAATGATGTGCTGTTTGTTCGACAAACTTACCTCACGCCACCCAAGGCAGTCTCCAGAATCTCTTCTTTCAGTGAGTCAGGTTATTTGTTAATGACCATGAAATAGAAGGAAAATAATTTCACCTCTGCCATATTGTTAGGGGACATTATGAAGGCCTTTTGTTAAGTCTTCAAAGTATCTCATTGTACTTAAAAGTATTTTCAGAGCATTCTTTAGATTAGTTCATAATTAGGTAATTCAGATGATGAAGGAGTTTTTTGTTTGTTTTCAATTTTCTGGTTGGTTGAAAGGATTAGATGAAATTAAAGACTTTTTTTTCTCTTAGAACCTTGGATCTTATGTATATAAGGCACTGAAATAATAAAACAGCTACCATTTCTGGAGTGCTTACTATGTGCCAAGTGCTGCTGTGTCCGTTATATATATCATCTCATTTAATTCTTATGATAACCCTATGAGATATGTCCTTTTATCATTCCTATCTTATAGCTGAGGAGACTAGAAGTTTAGAGCAATGACTTATATAAATAACATCATTAGCTCATAAGCCGTAGGACTGCAGATGTAAACCTTGATCTATCTGGTGTTATTGGGAGTGGTAAGGAAACAGAGCCTGGGTTCCATTTCAGTCTGCCAGGAACAGCTGAGCCTAGGTCCCTTCACAGGGCCGTTCCCAGGATCCTCAGCCTCTAAACTCAGCCTTGGTCCAAGGGTTGGAGTCTAGTTCAGCAGTCATCGGGCTATGTAATACCTGGTTAGAAACTTTAAGGCTGAAGAGTTCAGGAGCCGCAGAGCTGGGTGATACCTCTATTGATATGGGTGGTAGGGAGACCTCTACAACTCAGAATATCTGGTTAATTCCTTCATTTGTTAATACTAGCCAGTCCTACCTCACCTTCCTCATTATCATATCCCTCTGTTCCCACTCCATCATTCTGTTTCCGTCTCATCTACCTTCGTCTACATCCTACATCTAGATCTTTCTTGATCATCATAGGTATATATGTGACAATATAAAAAAAACATAAATTGAATAATGAAGGGATTGGAGGCTCCATATATTCTCCTTTTCTTCCTTCACAGGATTATCTCAGTGCTTTGGACATAATAGACATTCAAAAAGTATATGTGGATGGATGGATTTATTTTATAGTTTTAAGAGGAAATACATCATGGGGTGGTAGTGATATTCAGAGAAGTCTTTGGAAGATTTTTCTGATTGATGAAGAAAGATTCAGAAGTACTATCAGATTTATTACCTATATTTATTGGCTTCATTGGGAGTAAAAGGGGGATAGTTTAAGCTTAAATTTGATTTAAGAATGAAGCAAAGTTCTTATTCACTAAACAGGTGTATTGCAAGTCATTTCAACTTATATTTAAGAACTTGTTCCTTAGTTCTGGGAAGCCTTAATTTACTTTCGCCATGCTGTGGTAGTCATTGAGTAAAACAGATGAAAGGCAGATGCTGTGCAATATGTATATTTTATACGCACTCCTGCCAGATAGCTGGAGGATATGCCTCTGATAGGACTATGTGCCAGTTACCTCTGGGGAGCACCATTTCTAACAATATTTTACCTGAGATAAGTAACAGTAATTACTGTAATAAATGGCCAAATCCCCATGGCTTAACATCTGATAACAGGGTGGGCCAGCAAGCAGCCTATCTTGTGGTCATTAAGAAATCCAGTCTTCCTTCACCATCTTAGGACCTCAGAGACTTCTAATGGCTTCTCCACGGCCAGCCAGAAAATGAGGTAACAGAGAATCACATGGGAGATTTCTTAATGTTTCAGTCTGAGCTATAGGATAGACTCATGCAAGAGGACCTAGTGATGCAGCCATGGCCCTAAGTGCAAGGGGAATGGCAATGTCATCTAACTTTGTGCTCAGGACGGGGGAGAGTCTTGGAACTATAGAGCAGTAGCAGCCGCCAGGCGTTCTGCTGTTTCAATAGCAGTTAGCTTTAACGGTGCTTCCCTTACAACACTGGGATTTCAGAATCAGAAAAAGAGAAGTAGCTTCTTAAATAATTCTCTCTACTTTCTTCCACCTTTGTTATAAATGAGTTTTCCTTCAAACTTTGAAAAGTGAATCAAACAAGTCTAGAGATGTAATGAACTCTCACCAAGGAAACATGCCATGTGGCCTTTGCCAAGAAGTTCACAGAATGTAGGAATCCTGGTGCCAAAAATTAGATAAAAACTCAAGTTATACACATTGAATAATTAGGAAAATGGCATTGTTTTTGAGTTTGTTTATATAGTAACTTGACTTAATTTTAACAAGGTAGAAGGCTTGTTGTTGCTTTCTTCTATAGAGGGTTTTTGGGTTTTTTTTGATTTTGTTTTTGTTTTTTAGGAAATATGCTTTTAAAAAGAAAAGATGCCCTGAGCAACCTAACAAATGGGAGAAGATATTTAAAAACCGTATATCTGATAAGGAGTTAATAATCAAAATATATAAAGAATTCATACAACTTAAGAGCAAAAAAACTAAAAACCAAAAACCAAACAATTAACAAGTGGGTAGAGGGTCTGAATATTTTTCCGAAGAAGACATACAGATGGCCAACAGGTACATGGAAAGGTGCTCAACATCTCTAATCATCAGGAAAATGCAAATCAAAACCACAATGAGATGTCACCTTATACCTGTTAGACTATTATAAAAAAGATAAGAAGCATCAAGTGTCGGCAGAGATGTAGAGAAAAGGGAACCTTGTGCACTGTTGGTGGAATATAAGTTGGTACAGCCACTCTGGAAAGGGTATGGAGGTTCCTCAAAACACAGAACTACCATGTGATTTAGCAATTCCATGTCTGGATATTTATCAGAAGGAAATGAAAACAGTAACTTGAAGAGATATGTGCATCCCATGTTCATTGCAGCATTATTTATAATAACCAAGAAAGACATGGTAGCAACCTAAATGTCCATTAATGGATGAATGGATAAAATGTGGTATATATACATATATATGCAGTGTTATTATACAGCCATATAAAAGGATGAAATCTTACCATTTGTGACATGAATGGACCTTGACGGCATTATGCTAAGTGAAGTTAGTCAGACAGTGAAAGAGAAATACCACGTGCTCTCACTTATATGTGGAATCTGAAGAAAAAGCAAACTGAAATAAAACAAACCCAAACACAAAGATACAGAGAACAGATTGGTGATTGCAGATGTGGGGAAGAAGGGGATAGATGAAATGGGTGGAGGTGGTCAAAAGGTATAACATTCCTGTTATAAATAAGTCCTGGGGATGTAAAGTACAGCATGATGACTATAGTTAATAATATTGTATATTTAATAATATTGTATATTTAAAAGTTGCTAAGAGTAAATCTGAAACGTTCTCATTACAAGGAAAAATATTTGTGATTGTGTATAGTGATGGACGTTATCTAGATTTACTGCAGTGATCATTTTGCAATGTGTACAAATATCAAGTCATTATGTCGTACAACTGAAACTAATATAATGTTATATGTCAATTTTACCTGGATAAAAAAAGGGGAAAAAGCAAAAAAAAAAAAAAAAAAAAAAAAAGGAAAGAAAAGATGCTTTGCTTTACTCTACAGGCAGATCTATGAGCATTTTGGTAACAGGGGTCCTTTCCTAGCAAGCATCTGAAACAAGTCTTGTAATGAAAAATACTTCACTTGGTATGTCTTCTGGAATGAAAATGATTTCAGAGATATCCGAATGGGAAATTTTGACGATGGAGACCATGATGTAGTTAGAGCAGTAAAACAGTACTGTACTTAGCAACTGGCTCATTTCCTGGCAGTTACTAAGCTGACCACATTTATTCATTCAATTCACTTGTTAGACACTATGTCCCAGGCACTGTTTCAAGTGCTGGAGATGCAGCAATGAACAAAGTGGGAAAATATCCCTGTTTTCATGGAACTTAACATTGAATATAAGCTATAAAAAATGTTACGTGACGATAAATGTTATAGAGGAAAGCTGAGAAGAGGAGATAGGAGGATGTAGAGGATAGAGCTCTTAACTACAGGATTCAGGGAAGGTCTCACTGAGTGAAGACTTAAAGGAGGTGAGGTAGTAAACCATGTTTCTATCTTAGATAAAAAGGCTATTCCTGGCAATAGGTCACAGCAAGTGCAAAGGTCCTGAGGTGAGAGTGCACCTGGCTTATTCTAGGTTATTGTGGCAGGAACAGAGCCAGAGAAGGGTAATGTAGTAGGAGACGAGGTCAGAGAGGAAACTTGGATGTTGAAGGGGGCATGATAATAGGGATGCTCTTGGAGGTCATAATAAGGATTTTCCTTTGTTCACAGTGAGTGACATAGGAATCAATTCAAGATTTTGAGCAGAGCAGTGACATGACCCAACATTTTTTAAAAGATCATTCTGTCAGCTGTGTTGAGAATGTAGTGAGTGAAGGGACAAGGGGAAAGAAAGAAGACCCGTTAGGTGTTTGCAGTAAGCCTAAAGAAAGCAGTGGTGGTATGGACCAGGGTAGTAGCAGCAAAAGTAGTAAATGCTGGTCAGATTCTGTATATATTTAGAAAACAGAGGCAACAGGGCTTTCTGATGGATTCAACACGGGGTAGGGGGCAGTGAAAGAAAGAAAGGAGCCAAGGAAATCTCCAGAATTTATTGGCCTGAGCCAGTGGATGGATCGAATAGCCATTTACTGAGGTGTAAAAGACTGGGAGTAGAGTAGAGAGGAGCTTAGTTTATACCAGTTACATTTGTGATACCTGTTAGATGTCCTGCTGTGGGTGTCAAGTATGTAGCTGGATATTTAAGTCTGGAGGTCCAAGGAGAGGTCAGGAAATATAAATCTGGGAAAACTTAGCAAAGAGAAGCTTTTAAAGCCATGTCCCTGGATGAGATTATCTAGAGAGTAAGTAAACATAGAGTGAAGTACCAAGGACTGACTGAATCCTGGGGAACTTCTTATTGGGAGAGGTGATGGAACCAGGAAAAGAGACTGAGAAGAAGTGGACAGTTAGGCAGGAGGAAAACCAGAAGAGTAGCCCTGACTTAGATGTCAAGTAAGAAGTGTTTTCAGGAGGAGGCAGTGGCTGAGTATGTTAAATGTTGAAAACTGACCAATTAGGATCAAGGAATGACTATTAGGTTTAGCAATGTAGAGGTTCTTGATGCAGCTTCTTGGAGTGGTGTGGGTTTGCGGTGCTCTTTAAAGTGAGATCGAGAGGATGGGAAGAGTGGATTGGAGGCAGTAAGAATAGACAACACTTGGAGTTTTGGCACAGAGGGAAGAGAAATAAGGTAGTACCTGGAGAGGTAAGAGCTGTTAAAAGAAGATTTTGAAAGATGAGAGGATTAGTGCGTTTGTTTTTGAATAATAGTGAGTAGAATGGAGAAAAATGAGCAATGAAAGAGAGAGAAGGAAGAGTGGTTAGGAGCTGGGCACAAGTGGAGGGGTTGGCATTATCCAGATTCATAGGCAGCCCGCAGACTGATGGCAGAGAATATAGGAGGGATAAAGGTTTAAGAAGAAAAATGGAGAAGGTATGAAAGAGCTCTTTAAGAGAGAGAATAGGAGAATAGACACATTAAAAAAATCTGATGGCTTATCAGGGAAATTCAAATCAAAACCACTTTGAGATATCACCTTACACCAGTTAGAATGGCAAAAATTGACAAGGCAAGAAACAACAAATGTTAGAGAGAACGTGGAGAAAGGGGATCCCTCTTACACTGTTGGTGGGAATGCAAGTTGGTACAGCCATTTTGGAAAACAGTGTGGAGGTCCCTTAAAAAGTTAACAATTGAGCTACCCTATGATCCAGCAATTGCACTACTGGGTATTTACCCCAAAGATACAGACGTAGCGAAGAGAAGGGCCATATGCACCCCAATGTTCATAACAGCATTGTCCACAATAGCTAAATCGTGGAAGGAACCGAGATGCCCTTCAACAGATGACTGCATTAAGAAGATGTGGTCCATATATACGATGGAATATTACTCAGCCATCAGAAAGAACAATTTTACAACATTTGCAGCAACATAGACGGGACTGGAGGAGATTATGCTAAGTGAAATAAGTCAAGCAGAGAAAGACATATCATATGGTTTCACTCATTTATGGAACATAAGAAATAGGAAGATCGGTAGGAGAAGGAAAGGAAGAATGAAAGGGGGGTAAACAGAAGGGGGAATGAACCCTGAGAGACTGTGGACTCTGGGAAACAAACTGAGGACTTCAGAGGGGAGGGGTGTGGGGAATTGGGATAGGACGGTGATGGGTATTAAGGAGGGCACATATTGCATGGTGCCCTGGGTGTTATACACAAATAATGAATCATGGAACATTGCATCAAGAACTGGGGATGTAGTGTATGGTGACTAATATAACAAAATAAAAATTATTAAAAAAAAATCTGATGGCTTGATTCCATTGTGCTTCAAAGATTGTTGGAGTCAGAAATCTTGAAAGAGTAAGATGAAAATAAAAAGTGGTGGATAACTGTCTTATAAATGAATGGCAATTAATCTGTTTCCAGCTGAGTTGTGAGGCAGAAGGGTATTGAACATTTCCCTGAGATTTAAAAGTATCATGAGACGTTTTTGGGAACTGTAGGCTTGTGCATTTAGTGGAGCCATGTATACTTATCCGGGAAGGGCAGATTAAGGTTGACATAGACTTCCGCACAGTATGTGGCAAGACTAAATGAATGGTCTTGGCCAGTAGATTTTGCACTTAAAATATGAGCCAGCGAAGGGAGTGGGACAAGTTGGATAAAATACAGCCCCCAGGGAGGGCTGGAGCAAGAGACCTGTGCGTTATGCCTTCCAGACCTGAAACGGGAAGTTGGGCTTTAATAGCTTTGACTTACAAAATTAGTACCCTCCAAAGAAAATTCACCTGTTGCCAAATCTAATGCCAGGGTTTGGATGCTCACGGTTCCTTCAAGTCTCTTGTTTGTTTTCATTTCTTTCTCTTTCCTTGTTCTTTCTCTCCTCCTTCTTGCCAGGGTTTTCTGACCTTTTAGGCATGAATACTAAAGGGCTTGCAATCTGTCTTCTTGATGAATTGTATAATCAGAAGGCCATAATGAGAGGGGAAGAGGATGGTTAACACTTTGGTTTAAAATGCATTTCTCCAGGCTATGGATTTCCCTAAATTCTTTGTGTACATATAAACATACTGTTTATGTCTTGCAATTTGGCCCACTTATTTTGAAATCCAGCTCTTCAGAACATTCCTTTTTAGTTAGGTAAGGTTGACAAACAACAGTTCTGTCAGAAGAAGTTCTGTTGACCTAGGTGCCAAGGACTTCTTATTTTTTTTCCATATACCTTCAGTTTTAGAATTAGATACCCGAAAGCTGCTCCACTGGACCTGTCACACAGTCAGATGTCAGTATTTAGCAAATGCTGTTGCCACTAATGGTTTTTACACTTGAGTTGTTTCGCAAAATCTGCTTTTAAACCTTGTGAATTAAAGTTTCCATTCAGTATCACCAACAAAGAGGCAAGAAACAAAGACGTAGTTTTCTTATAAAGAGGGTCTTAAAATATTCACTACCATACACTGTTTTTGGTGTTCCCTAGTGTTAAGAAGAAAAGGATTTAAAGATCACTCTTAAGATTTGGCCGGAAAAAAATATGAAGGCATTCGATATAGGAGTGTTGAGATAGATTCCTTTTAATTTTTATTAGGTAATTTTTAAGATGAGTTCTTTTCTTTTCTTTTTTTTTTCATATTGCTTTGAGTTTTGACTGAGTTCAAGAATGGAAAAGTGAAGATATTATTATTACTTTTGATGGAGAATGGCTTTTTTCTAATCATGAATGTAATACATGCTTATTGTAAAACATTCTATAAATAGAGAAATGTGTAAACTACAAAGTACAAGTCCTCCGCACAGTCCCACCTCCCAGAGATAACCAAATTCACCAATTTAATTTTTATCCTTCCAGGTTTGTTTCTACATATGTGTATGTATGTTTATCTTTAGTTCTTAAAACAAAATGAGCTCTAATATAATCATTTTAGCCTCAGTGTTTATTTTGTTAGCCAATTATTAACCTATTTTCATATATACTTACCTGATTTATTTTATTGTATGAATGACCTAATATTTATTTCAATATTGGGGATTATTTACATTTCTGATTTTTACTATTACACGAATGCTGCTATTCACATCTCCCTACAATGGGATGACGTCACCTACCCATTGGTTTATTGGAATTAATACATAAATATACCAATACATTGGAAGTGTCTAAAGGAATACGAGGCATACAAATGCTTCAGAAAATTATTATTCTACTTTACTTATTACTAGTGAATATGTCCATTTGAGAAACTCCTAGAAATGGAATTATTCAGTTGATAAATATTACCAAATTGCCCTTGAAAAAGGTTCTACGAAGGCACGCACCCATCATCAGTGAATACAGCATATTTGTTTCCCCACACTACTTAAATTATGCTTCAATAGAAGCATCATATACATATACAACAATAAATGCGTATCATAAGTATTGACTCAACAAAGTGAATTCAGGGGATGCCTAGGTGGTGAAGCAGCCAACTCTTGATCTCAGCTCAGGTCTTGATCTCAGGGCTGTGAGTTCAAGTCCTGCATTGGGCTCCATGGTGGGTGTAGAACCTACTTAAAAAAATAAAATAAAAGTTAAAACAAAACAAAACCAAACCCAAAGTGAATTCATTTGTGTAACCAACATCTAAATCAAGACAGAAGTCATCCTTGGGTCCTCACCCAGTCATTATTTGCTTTTCCTACCCCAGAGGTAAACTCCATCCTGTTTCTATCACTGTATACTAGTTAGTATTCTGTACCTCTGTCTAGCTTCTTCCGCTCAATATTATGCTTGTGTTTGATGACCGTCTGTGTTGCTACAGCTTTCAATATCTCATTCATCTCTGTGGTATGCTATTTTAGGAATATATTATACCCATTGTATTGTTGATGGACATTTTATGTGTTTGTTAGAAATAACACTATTGTGATTCTTCCACGTGCCTTTGATGTACGTATCTGTCTGTGTATGTGTATATATATACACACACATACATTTAATTTATATGTTGTATGTTTATATATATATAAACACACACAAAATATATTATGTATACATACACGTTTATGTTGGAAATTTACCTCAGAGTAGAATTGCTAGTTCATAGGGCAGGTGTGCATTTAATTTTAGAAGTTTTCCAAATTGTGCAGTTTATCACAACGACAGCAATGTAAGCTACTACCGGTTGTACATCCTGGCCAGTTTCTGGTATTATTTATTTTTAAGATTTTGGTCATTCTGATGGGTGTATAGTGGTATACAGTTGTGTGGGGTTTTTTAAAGATTTTATTTATTTATTTATCAGAGAGAGAGAGAGAGAGAGAGCACACAAGCAGGGGGAGTGGCAGGCAGAGGGAGAAGCAGGCTCCCTGCTGAGCAAGGAGCCCTATGCAGGACTGGATCCCAGGATTCTGGGATCATGACCTGAGCTGAGGGCAGTTTAATTGACCAAGCCACCCAGGTGTTCCTACAATTGTGGTTTTAATTGCATTTTCTCAATAACTAATCGAGGTAGCACCTTTTCATATGATTATCCGTCATTTGGGTGTCTTCTTTTGTGAAGTACCTTTTCAGGTCTTTTGTCCATTTAAAAAAAAATCAGTTGTCTTTTTCTTATTTTTTTAGTAGGAATTATTTTTCTGGGTAGGTATCCTTGATGTATATAATATCCCTTATTAGATGTTTTCATATCTAATTTTAATTAGAGATATTTTTCTCTTAACAGTGTCTTTAAACAAATCCTTAATTTTAATGAGGTTTGTTTTTTCAACCTTTCCATTTATAATTAGTGCCTGTTCTTGCTTAAGAAATCTTAGCCTACTCAAGGCATTCTCTATGTTTTTGGTAGGAGCTGTATTGTCTCACCTTTCGTTGTCAGATCTACAATTCATTGTAAATTGATTTTATGTGGTATAATAAAGCAGCCAGTACTCATATTTTCCCCGTATAAATAGCCAATTGACTGCAAAGTGCTACAGTGACACCTATGTTGTAAATCAGATGACTCTATATGTCTCTTTTTCTGGTCAATTTATCTGTCTTTTTTTGTCAAAACCACATGCTTGATAGCAGGTGCTCATCTGGTAGTGCAAGCCTTCTTGGATTTTGATTGCAATTGCATTGAATCTGTAATACAGTACTTGGGAGAATTTACAGTCATATAGAGAGTCCTTTAATCCATAATGTGGTATAACTCTCCATTTATTTTGGTTTCTCAGTAATAAAGCCAGTAGAAGTCTTGGATATATTTAATCATATTTATTCTTAGGTTTTCAGTGTTATTTGTATTTTATATTAAATGTATTTTACATTTAATATGTTTTTAAAATTTCAGCTTTATTGAGGTATAATTGACAAATAAAATTGTAAGATACTTAGAGTGTACATCGTGGTGATTTGACATGTGTATTCATTGTGAAAGGATTCCCTCCATCTAGTTAATTACACATCCATCACCTCATATATTTATCTTTTTTTTCTTGGTGAGAACATATAAGTTCTACCTTCTTAGCAAATATGTATACATATTGCAGATATATATAGATAGATATATATAAAACTGTATGTATATATATAAAAGCATGTATATATATAGAACATACTATATGTTCTATATATGTGTGTGTGTGTGTGTGTGTACACACATAACTACTGCTAGTATGTAACAAGAATTTGTGTTTTTACTATAGTCAGTAGACATGATACCATGATATAGTATCATTCCTTTGAAACTTTTTGAGATTTGCCTTATGGCTGAGAATATTGTAAATTTTGAAGAACGTCTCATTTGCAGTTGGAAAGAATATATATCTTCAAGTTGTTAGGTGGAGTGTTCTGTTGACATTCCAAATTGCTAATCCTTTGTTTATAATCTATATTTTTATTGATAATTTTGTCAATTTTTTTTTACCAGTTATTGCAAGAGGCATTTAAAATCTGTATCTGTTATTGTGGATTTATCTATTTCTCCTTTTATTTTTATTAAGTTTTTGCTTTATATATTTTGAGCCTATGTTACCAGATGCATATGCATATATATATAGTTTATCATTACAAATGATAGCTTTTACTTGAAATAATTCTTCCTTTAATATTTTTGCCTTTGTCTAATATTAATACAGATATACCAGCTTTCATTGCTTAACTATTTAATAGTATATCTTTTTCATCTCTTTACTTCATGCTTTTTCTGTCCTTTATTTAAGGCTAGTCTTTTAAACGGTGTATAGCTGTTTTGACACTCTTTATCATGAATTAGAATATTTAGTTTATATACATTTAATAAAATTACCACTATATTTGGGCTTAAATCTGCTGTAACACTATTTTTTTTCTTTTATTGGCTAGCTCTTTGGTTTTTTCCTCTCTGATCCCTTTTTTTTAGATTAAATATATTATTTTACTTTTTTACTTTTTTAAGCATATTATTTATGCCATCTTTTATTATTCGTTTTGAAGTTACCCTAGAATTTACGATATTCATCTTTACCTTATTAGAGAAATTTTACCACATTGTGGAAAATGTAAGGACCTTAAAACATTTTCATTCCATTTGTCACCTTCCTACTTCTCTGATTTTCTCTTTTTTCAGGAGTCTTGGATCCTCAAATTCTATTTTCCTTGGTAGCTCTGAACTCTAATTTTTGTCTCATCAGCTCCATTATAATGGGAAAAGCTCTAGAGCATAACTTTCTGCTTGACCTCAGATCCCTGCACCAAGTATTGGCTGATTTGGCTGACCTTTGGCACCTTCAAGCTGTTTTCAGATATATTTTATCAAACTTATCTGGATGATCTTGGTATGGATATTGGTCTGATGCAAAGTAATCCATCATGGTCTGATGTGGAATATATTTCCTTATCCTTTTACCAGAATTTGCATGTTAGCTACCTCTTTATTTGCTAATTTGATGGCCAAAAAATTAGCATAGTGTCTTCATCAGTTATATGGCTGGCTTGTATTGGTTCGCTGTGAGTCCCATCTTTTAAGCCATATTTAATTAGTTCAGGTGTGGGTACCTGATTAAAGTTGCATCAGCGAGTCCCTTGCCTGGGACTTTTGGGGTTGGGACTAGAGGGAATTTGAAGCTCTGAGTATAAAACTCAGGAGCCACTTGACATTGGTGCTTTCTACCAAAATATGTTTTGTGGTAAAGATAAATAAAATCAAAATGCAGAGAAATGCAATGAAAAGACACGGAAAGAGAGATCGGGCTCTGTTAGGGTTCTCGATTCGGGTGATTCAGTAATCCCAGATGCATCTCTGTTTTTCTTATGGATTTTTTTATTATGGTAAAATTTGCATTACACAAAATTTACCATTTTAACCATTATGGAGTGTACAGCTCAAGGCCTGAAGTGCGTTTACAGTGTTGTACAACCATCCCCACTGACCATCTCCAGAACTTTGTTTTCTAATCTTCCCAAACTGAAATTCCATACCTAATAAACAACACTTTCTGTTCCTCCCTCTTCCCAGGCCCCGGGAACTGCCATTTTGCTTGCTGTCTGTATGAATTTGACTATTCTAGGTACTTCATGGAAGTGGAATCATGCAGAATTTGTCCTTTTGTGACTGGCTCATTTCACTTAGCATAATGTCTTCAAGGTTCATCTATATGGTGCATTTGTCAGAATTTCCTTCCTTTTTAAGGTTGGGTAATCTTTTGTTGTATGTTATACCACATTTTGTTTATCTGTTTATCTCTTGATAGACATGTGGTTTGCTCCCACCTTTTGACTATTGTAAATAATGTTGCTATGATCACGGGTATACACAGATGGATTTTTACATTTTTCTTTTACTTGATGCATTTTTTTTGTGTGTTACTTAAGCAAATTAGACTTCCAGTGCTACTCGTAACCCAGAAGGTCCCAACTAGCATGCATGGATCTATTCCCAGACTCCCTATTTGACTCCTTTGGTCTACCATCCCTTTTACTGAACCAATAGCACACTGTCTTAATTATTTTAACTTTATAGTACGTTTCTGAGGTCTGGTAAACAAGCTTTCCCCTCATTACTCTTTTACAAAAATGTGTTGGCTGCATTTTCAGCATTTTTTTCCAGATGATCAATTGTCAAGTTCTAAAAAGAAAACAAATGGAGTTTTGTTTTGTTTTGCATTGCACTTTTAGCTAATTTGGGGAGAATTAACATTAAACCTTTTGGAAGTTATATATGTGGCATACTCTTTTTTTTTTTTTTTTTTTTTTTTTAAGGAGCCAAATAGTAGTAGTATTGGCCCCCTTTCCAGTTGTCCTTATCCCAGTTTGATATTGTCCAGGAAAGACTCCCCTTTCTCCTCTACTTAGAATACTTTCTTGATGGCCACCAAATGTGTGTAGGTTTCCCCACATAAAGCAATTCTGCGATACCAGTGCGGTGTCCTACATTTCAGTTCAGTTCTGACACTAGTCAGGGTTAGTGCAGATCCCACAGGTTATGGGCTTGTTCCTACAAGACTGCCTTCCCCCACTTTAGACTCCGTTCTAGTGTCTGGGTTGTTACCTGCACATCTGACGATCTGGCTGTGAATTGGGATCCCTCCATGGCCCCCTCCTTGGGTTCAATAATTTGCTGGAATGGTTCACAGAACTCAGAGATCCATGTACTCAAGTTTACTGGCTGATTACAAAGGATGTAAGTGATACAGATGAAGAGATATATAGTGTGAGGTCCAGGAGGGTTCCAAATGGAGAAGTTTCTTTCCTCATGGAGCCAGGGTGTGCTGTCCTCCCAGCATGTGGAGGTGTTCACCATCCTGGAAGCTCTCTGAACCCTGTAATTTTGGAATTTTTGTGGAAGCTTCATCTTGTAGGCAATGATGAGTCAACTCAAATTCTAGCACTTTCCTGTTATGGAGGATGGGGTCTGGGGATGAAAGTACCAGGCTTCTAATCATGGTTTGGTCTTCCTGGTGGCCATCCCCTATCCTGAGGCTGTCTAGGACCCCACCAAGAACTGCCTCATTTAGAACAGAAAAGACTCATATCATCCAGGAAATTCCAAGGGAGTTAGGAGCTCTGTGTCAGGAATCAGAGGCAGAGATCAATGTATAGATTTTCTGTTATTTCGCAGATGTGTAGTCTTCTCTGTGTTACTCGTCTCATTTGTTCTTATTTTTATTTTCCTTTTTAGAAAACTCGAATGATATGTGGCATGTATTTTTCTTTAATGTTTTTATTTGAGATCTATCTGTGTCCACAAGGATATATCCTCTTCATTCTTTTGATTGCTGTAGGGCATTCCATTGTATGCACATGCTTTATTTATCTAAAAAATAAACAGACCTGCTGGGCAGAACTTCAGGGCATTACTGTTTTTCAATATTATAGCAAAATTATCTTGAAACGTACTCTTTTGTTCACATTTCTCAAAGAAGCTACCAAGAAAGCAGATTGCTGTTTGAGGAAACGTACATTTGATTGTAAAACTATTATCGAATTATCCTTGAGGAAGTCAGTACCAATTTATACCCCTAAGAGGCAATAATACCCATATCCCTGCCTCCTTATGAACTCAAGAGGATTATTACTAAAGTTTTTGCCCATTCAGAGCAGAAGAAAAGTTATTTTTATTTTATTTATAGCTTTACTTGTTCATTTGCATTTACATGTCTGGAGAAAGCCAGTTTGTACTATTTGCCCAGTTTTCCGTTTTTCTCATTGTTTTTTCCATTGATTTGGTCTAATTGATTTTGGCTGTATGTTTTAAGTCTTAATATTTTCTCTGTAATATATATAATTAAAATATTTCCCCGCATGCTGTCCATTGTCTTTTAACATTGTATATATCTTTTGCTATACAGAAGTTTTACGGTTGATGTAGTCAGATTGACCGATCATTTATTGTTTTTTAATAATATATCTTGTGTAGGAGGCTTCCTTACTCTAGGGTTATAAAATATTTTCCTTCATTTTCTCCTAATAATTTTATACTTTTTAATTTTATATATAATTCTTCGATATCTAGTATTATTTTTTGTGCTTGTATGTATTAAGGCTACCATATAACTTACTTCCCCATTTGTATTACCATGTCTGTAAGTTATCTGATCATATTTTTTACTCATTTTTCAAGTGTGTTATTGAAGACTATATTCCACATCCGTCCCCCCTCAATGTTGGAATAGCTAATTCCATCCTTTCCTCCTTGAACTGTGAAATGTTGTCTTTATCATATACCAAATTATCTTTTAGTCATGGCTCTATGTACACACTATTCTAACCCACTTGATTACTTTTATGCTAATATCACACGATTTTATTTACTGTGGGTTTTAAAAATAGTATTTTTTCTTTAAAAAATAATCTCCACTTTACAGATGTATTAGAATCAACTTGTCACGTGTCATCTACAATCTTATTCGGAGTGCATTGCATTTATAGATTAATTTGGAGACAGTTTACATCTTTATAATAGTAGGACCTTTTAGAAACATGTATCTCCACTTAGGACTTTTGGTATGTGATACATTAATGTTTTATAGTTCTTTTTTTAAATATGAGTTTTACCCATTCATGGTAAGCTTATTTCTAGTCATTTAAATTATTTTTGCTAGTGTGAATGGAAATTTTCCAGTTATTCCAGTAACTAGTTATTTTTGGTATAAAAAGAAAAGTGTTAACTGTTAAAAATATTTATCTTAAACATGAATAGCTTACTGAAATGAATTTATTTGATTCTCATGAATTTTCTTGATGTATAATCATGATGTCTGCAGGAGTGACTTGTTGCTTTCTTTTCAATGTGTGTACTCCTTTTATTGCTGTCTTTTGCATTAGCCAGAGTCTCCTGAATAATGTTCAGTGCTGTGTTGATAATATACATCTGAATCTTTCTTCTGTCTTTAATGGTAACGCCTTTAATGTTTTATTTTTAATGTGGTATTTCCTGTTGGTGGCTGATAAAGAATTTTTATATTATACACAGGTACACATTATACATGTTGTAACACAGATATGGCATATGTGGGCACATCAAGGTCTGGAGTAAAGAATGTAGCACAGTGCATTGTATTGAGCACAATGTGTTGAGGAAAGACCTCAGCTCTTAGAATAACGAGGTTGAAATCCTGGCTCCATCACTTATTAGCAGTGTGAGACATTGAGAACGATTCTTTATTCTACAAATTTGTTTCTACATCTAAAATAGGAAGATAACAATGCACATAGGAATAGCGTTATTATGAGCAACAAAAGAGACAATATATGTCAACAGGCTCACAGAATGCTTGACGTAGACTGGACTCAATAAATCTAGATTCCCTCCCAGTTCACAGAGGACTGGGACAACAGAAAAAGCCAAGTAAAATTAGCAGGATGCCGTTGGTTGTATTTCTCTTATCCTCTCACTCCTAGTTGAGAGCCTATGATCTGTTAACAGGTATACAGTGTGTAGTTTGTACTTGTGTATTTAATTTCACTAAAATGACTCCTATGGAATCTTCAAGGTTGGAGCCACACTATAACTAAATCAAGGATACAACAAATGAAGATTGACATTTTCTTAATTTACAAATAACTATAAAAGAAACAACTTCTTTCAGAATCTTATGAAGTTGATTAATTCTGTATATCTATAAAAAAATCTCATTACACTAAACCTTTTTATTTAAAGTCTGAATGGCTTCATCCATATGTGAGAAGTCATGCAGGAGTGTTCAAAACCAAGGTAAGGGCCACTGTACTATGGAGAAGGTTCATCAGTGTTGCTAGGGTCAAGTTATTGCTGAATTAATAAACAGAATTAAAATAGAAACCAGTGACCCTCTTATGAAGTACTTTATACATATTCAGATTTTGATAACTTAGAGAAGCAGAAGCCAGTCCCCACTTGGACAAAAGTTTATTTCTTCTACTTTACTCCAGTCAGAGCTAATAATCAAAATGGTTTGAATGGCCTTACCTAGTTTTCCCAATTTGGAGGGGTCCCATCCTGTCATTTGTAATTTAGATGGCAAATCTCGACACATGTACCTTATTAGCTGTTGTTAGTTATGACCTTCTGTGACACTGTGATTCTGTGGGTTTGGAGGAGATGCCTATTTCACATAAGTCTCAGAGTTCAAATATAAAGCACGAAACAAGTGAGATATGTTTTAATCCACCCAGGTCAGTTGTAAGTCTCTTTGTGGCACGGACCATGTTTTCTGTGACTTGTCCCCACATGAAATTCGGCCTAGAATTTAAAATGGGATATGCGTTTCTGTAGATATTTTAATGGCCGTTAATGAAAATGATGTTTGAGTGGTTTAGGGACTGTGAATGGCAAACATTACAATGTATAGTTTTGAAGTCCATTTTTCCAAAGAGATTTTGCGCTGCTTGATGATAGGAATGTCATGTACTCATGTCCGTAATAGCGACAAGTGCTAGTGAAGTACACGCAAAACAACAATTTGACAGTTATCAAAATAAAGTTTATTGCACACAATTAAATACAAAATGGTGTAAGAGTACAAAGAAATACAAACTTAAAAATAATTCCCACTATTAGAAGACTTCTGAGCTAATAAACTCTCTTAGGGGAATGGAATGTATTTCCATCTTGTTAGAAAATTGTTATGTAAATGAGTAACATATATAATGGTTGGTAGTTTAGCTTTAAAAAGTCAATGGGCCAAGAGAATGCTCCCAAGGATGTTCAGTGTCTTTACATCTAAAAAGCTCAATGGCCCTCTCCTTGAGGGATGGGGACATTTTCTTTTGTTCTCTGAATGCACACTCACACATACTGATCTGGAACCACTGAGATTAGTGGCTGTGTCCGTCTCAAAAGCCTGAAGCCATCAATAGATGTTCATATATTGAAAACCAAGTGTGTTTTAAGAGTGTGGTGGGCCCTTGAAGTGTGAGCACTGAGAATACTCTAGGGCAAAATCCCCAAAGGAAAAAGAAATGGCTTTATTTTTTACATATCCTATCAGAGGCCAGTTTTGCTGCTTTCAAGAAAATCAAGATAATTATAGGTGACTTACTGCTGCGAGTGTGTGTGTGTGTGTGTGTGTGTGTACATCAGCAAGATCTTTCTCTTTCCAGGCGGACAGATATTTCTATATTCACTTAATGAGACTTGATTTCCTGAACTTGCAGTCCAGCTGGGAAGTTTGCTCTTTTTCCATGTGTCCCCAGACACAGGAGAGGTCTGCAGGAGCGTGACGCAGGCAGGGGCCCATGGCCTGGTTTCTCCCCCCTCACTGCCTGCCTTTTGGGGCCTGGCCTGGTGTGTGGCTGCTGTTTGTACCTGCTGTAGTGCTTTCTGTGTTTGAGTTGGCGCTGCCAGGTTACATGCTAGAGCCCCAAGCTGTTCATGAGGTCTGTCCCGGAGCTTTGAAACCTAGGAGCTGGCGGCTGGGGCGAGAGAATGTCTCTCTCAGTTTTTGGGTGAACTCCATGTTTTTTCCAAGAGGTTAGATCACTGTCCACAGTCCAGGCTTGCTAGACAGAATGTAACAGTTACTGTTTGAGACATCCTGAACTTTTAAAGGCAAAAGGCGGAGGGGGAAGGGAACGAAAAAGCCCAAGGTCAACTTCACAGCTTGAAAACGAACATTTTTATATCTGGTAAACAAAGATTTTTACTGAACTGGAAAGCTTTATCACCAAAGAAGGAAAAAATAACACGTCTTGTTATGGCAAGAGGATATGTTGTTCCAAACTTACCAGGTTCATCTCAAGTCATCTTTGAGACCCAACCAGATTACTCAGCAGTTGTGGTAGGGGTATTAGAAGTGATGTAATTTTTGTAGAAATGTACTTGGCCATGTCCCTGGTTCTTTCAACGGTCCATAAAGACTTTTAGCTTTCTCTGCTCCACAACTAGCAAAATTAGGAAAACTCTGACATCTGCTTATCCCCCTGCCCACACTTCTGTGTTCTTTCTTCCTGTTGCCCCCCCCCCCCCATTTGTCATATTAGGAATATCGCTGACTGTTTTTTGCCTAAGATTTCTCTCCCCTCATCTCTTTCTGCAGGAAATCTTGGTTCATGGGAGAGATTCTATTTTGGTTATATAAGCTCGAATGTGGCTAGAATTATATATTTTACTTCCATTTGGGTGTGTGTGTGTGTGTGAATGAGCACGGTGCAGATATATAAAAGACATCATACCTGAGAAGCTAGTCAATTATTTGAAAGTTTCACACTGAAGTGTAACAACTTCCAAGTAAAAAAAGTAGACACATGGAAGAATTAAGTTTAGAGCTGGATATGACTGAATTCCGAGGTTCATAGCAACCTTGTTTATAGGAAAACATAGAAGAACCCTTGTTACTTCCTCTCCCCCCACCAACCCCAAACAAGCACAAAGTCTATGTTTTTATAAATATGTTAAGAATTTCATCTGTAATGTTTGTCTATGAAGAACATAAAAATGCCTTTGAATGGGGTTTGTGCCAGTCTTATTTCACCAAGCCAAGGGAAAAAAAATTACTTCTCTTGGGTTTCCACCTAGAGAAATGCTAGTGAGAAATGAATAGCCTCTCCCAGACTCCTTAAGGTGTATTTATTCTTGGGTCAAACTCAGTGGTCTTCCATTCTGCAGTGAAAGCTTCTTTCTGCCCCTCCTTCTTTATACCTCATTCCCTGACTCATGCCATTTGCCTAATAAGGCTGAAGGATGTACAAACGGAACATTTAGTTTGACCTTGACTAGAAGCAATGCCATTAGAGACTCATGTTGTCTCTAATTTCAGTGTGATAATGTTCCATCCTATGGGATGGCTTTGTTGGTCATTCAAGAGATTTATTGATGCAATGTGTGTTCCCTGGTCCTTTCTTGAAAAAATGTTTATACCTGTGGGCATGTCCAGATGGTGGTGAATGACTTGCATTCATGAGAACAGCATTCAGCAGTTCACGGTTGCCAAGGTAAGCAGCAAAGGCATGCCCTCTGCCGCTCTATTGCCTTGTAAAGAAACAGTCTCTAAGGTAACAGACTAGCACCCTTGAGGCCAGAGTCCCTAGTGTTTTAGACATGGTGGGGAGGGGGAGGGGGGAAAAGGGGAGAGAGACAACATGAAATAATACCAAGAAAAGCACTTTTTGTTATTATTCTGGCAATTTAAATAGGGGAAAGGGGGTTTCAGAATTTTCCACTTTGGGTCTCAATAGAGATTTACTTCAGGTCTGCTCTGGGCATTGTGAGCGTAATGCTCCTTTCAGAGGTTAATTTCAGGGACATAGGCAACTCATGGTCCAAGGCATGACCGGAGGGTCAGGCTCTGGGCTGTCACAGGCTGTGATTGGCAGGTGGTGAATAGGCAGCACTCTGATTCTCTTGGAATTTGTGGCATTTTTAGGATTGATTCTTTTTTTCTCTACTGTATCCCCTTCATGCTATCAGTGGAATGGAAAATATCACCTGAACAAGTGTTCTCAAGAAGATATCGCTGCCCTGGATTTAACAGTCTTGATGGGAGGGCTTTTTTCTTTGGACCACCTCCAAGTGCAGAAAAATCTCAGGTGACAGCTCCTGGCTGTTGCAGCCAGGTGGAGTGTAGATGGTGAACCCAGTAGGAATATTGGGATATTATGTCCTTTATAGAATTTGGCACATTGTTACTGCTTAATACCTGATACGTTAAGGGCTGGGAAGGGGGGAGGCTTTTTTCATGGATGGGGAAAACAGCTTCAGAATTAGAGAGGTTTTCACATTAAGAGAGGAGAATGGTTTCTGATAACTTTGCATATTTGTGTTACTGGAGAAAAAGTAGTGTTTCTAAACATCACCATTGGAGCCTGGGTTATAGAAGCATAATAGCTTGTTTTTGCTAGCTCTCATCTTGTTAATATTGTTCAGGCATTATTGAAATGGCATGCGGGGAAGGACAGGGATTGGCATGTATGTTACTTTCTAAACCCAAATAGACTGTGATGAACACATCTGGTTGGATTAGCGTAATGTCAACCCAGTCAGAACCCCAAATGTTAAATGTCCTAGGTCAGGCAAACAAAGAGTTGATCTGGGTTAGCAGAACTTCTGTTCATTCAAATTTTTCCCCTCTGGTTTATTATTAAACAAGCAGCGTACTGGATATTTAACAGAGAAGGACACAATGAATAGATTGGCTCGTTAGCCCTCCCTGATGTGATATAACAGAGGGTCAGTGGAGAGGTCAGTGCAGCCTTGACAGGGACCCACAAGGTCACAGGGGCAACGAAACTGCCCCCTTTTCATTAACCCCTTTGAATGGGGTTACTGCAGATGCCTGTGTTTATACTAACAGGCTGGGAGGGAGGGACCCATTAACATTCACAGAATCCACTGCCATCTAAGAGACTCCTTGCCATGAATCAATTAATATACTATAGTGGGGGGCGCCTGGGTGGCACAGTGGTTAAGCATCTGCCTTCGGCTCAGGGCGTGATCCCGGCGTTCTGGGATCGAGCCCCACATCAGGCTTCTCTGCTAGGAGCCTGCTTCTTCCTCTCCCACTCCCCCTGCTTGTGTTCCCTCTCTCGCTGGCTGTCTCTATCTCTGTCAAATAAATAAATAAAATCTTTAAAAAAAAAATTAAAAAAAAATACTATAGTGGGCTTCTTCTCCCGTGGTCCTCTAGCTACCATGGGCCTGAGCCGTGCCCACCGCAGCACGATTATAGTAACCACAGGAGGCCCAAGAAACCATCAGTCATTTCCGATCTTGAAATGCCATCCATTCCCTGAAATGTTATATTAGGTAGCAGGAAGTTCAGCTGAAATAAAGCCTTCGTGAGGTCAAAAATGGGGAAGGCTAGAGAGGTACCCTCTTAAGAGCCTGATCGCTAAACCAGTAATAAGAATTGGATAATAGGGGGGCGCCTGGGTGGCACAGCGGTTAAGCGTCTGCCTTCGGCTCAGGGCGTGATCCCGGCGTTATGGGGTCGAGCCCCATATCAGGCTCCTCCGCTATGAGCCTGCTTCTCCCTCTCCCACTCCCCCTGCTTGTGTTCCCTCTCTTGCTGGCTGTCTCTATCTCTGTCAAATAAATAAATAAAATCTTTAAAAAAAAAAAAGAATTGGATAATAGGGCTCATAGGAACCTCATAAAATTCTCTTGTTTAATAGTCAGTCTTTAAGCAGGTGACTATTTAAGTCATCCAGAAAAGGGAGTTCGTTGTTCCTTTCTTAAAATTTTCAGAGGGAAATGCTACACATAATCCCCTGAAAGGGAATTCCATGTTTTGGCTCCAAAAGACATTTTGCATCAAAAAAAAAAAAAATCCTGAAAATCAAGCTTATTTCTTACTGTTTATTAGCTGTGTATAAAGAGAACAATCTATCATTCTACTCAATACAAATTGAACATATTCCTAAAATTTCCTGTCATGCAAATTTGTAGGAGTTCCCAACTAGTGTACAGATTCCACTTTCTAAGGCTATTTATAAATTTGCAACTGATGTAGAAATGTTACCTTATATAATAATAATAACAATGGTAATGGTATTTGTTGCATGCTTACCATGTGCCAGATACAGTTCTAAGTGTTGTCGTTTCTCTTTCACAACGATATTAGGTAGGTACCATCTTTCACAGATTATTAAAATTGAGACACAAGGAGATGAAGTAGCTTTTTCACATGGATAGGAAACAGAAGAATTGAGAATTAAACCCATCCCGGCTTGAGAGCATACACACCCAACCACTAGGTGATACTTGCTAGTGAAGACTGGGTTCATTAGGTCCTCAGCCTCACCCAGAAGGCCTTTCAAATAGATTAAGCTCCTGAAATACAGCATTCCACTAATAGTTATAAACTCTATCATGATGTTTAAGTTGTGTGTGTGTGTAAACGTTTTCAAATTTCCTCAGTCCCAGAGTTTGGTTTTTCTTTTTCTTTTACTTTGAACGTTTGGAACACAAAAGGCATATAAAAGCTTTTCCTCTATCCTCCTCATCTCTGTTTTGGTTGTTTTTGTGTTTGTTACTTAGATCCTAATGGAGAGACACAGTTGTATATTGACAAGGTTTGGGGTGCATAAAGGATTAGAACGGAAAAATGGACTCAGGGGTCCCAGACTTTTCAGAGGCAGAGCAGGCTTAGAAAGGACTGGCCTGTGCCCCCACCCAGTAGAGCAGGTGACAGGGCGCTGGAGGGGGGGTAGCGTCATGAGCAGGGAGGAAGCAAGAAATAATTTGTTTGAGCTCACATTTCTTTACTCTTTCCATTTCTTCATCTCACGCTATTAGACTTGTCACAAATAACTCCACTTGGAAGAGAGAGATAAAAAAAAAAGATAAAAGCTAGAGATGTAAGATTTGTAGAAAGAAGGGGTTGGGACAATTTTAGTGAGGAAAGGGGTCTGACTGGATGTGACTGGATGGGTCATTTTTTCCCCTCTTTGTAATCATCTGCTACAGCTTCCAGGGAGGTGGCATTCGGAAATGAGCGTCCAAACCCAACTTGCCAAGAAACTGCTTTGGCAGAACCCACAAAATATAATGATCTCTTTAGTACTTCACAAATATTATTTTACATGGAGTATCCCCACAAGAGGTAGAGAATTTAAGATCAGTCCAGAGTCTTATCAACAAGGACTAGACCATAGGGAATGTGTAGGAAAAGTAAAGCAAGTAGGACTAGCAGAAGGCAGATGGATGATTCCGGGGCTGTACTTTCTGCTCACGGAAGTGCCTTCCTAAACTGGTAAGTCTTGTGGTAAGCCTTGTGGAAAAAATGAGTGGCCTCTCTTGTCAGCATCGAGGGGTTGATAGATTGTGCCCTTTGTCTTTGGTTTTCAAACATAGCTGGTATTAAGTGATCTCTGAGTATGTCTAGGAGCCAAGCTAGCTTTGAACTAGCCGTCCTTGTGGTCCACTAGCCGCCTTGTAAGTGCGGATGGGCTCTTGGTCTCTTACCTATAGCTGCCTGGGTCACCATGGGGAGTGGATCCTGGAAGAGGGCTCCTTTCAAAGCGAGGTCCAGAACCTTGTGCTGGAACCTTCATCTTCCAGCTATCAGAGTGTGGAAGGACATCATGCTCTCCTGTAACGGGAGCAGTGTCATCATTGACTATGAAAGCTCTGGGCTTGTTTCCATATCCTACAAAGGGAACTCACTTTTTGCAATTGGTTTCCTTTCAGGTGTTGGAGTTCACAGCCTTGCTATGATTGACTACAGATTACTCTAAAATGTTGATCCCAGGGATCCTTAGTGCAAGTGTTGGCTACCCTCACCCATATAGTGGGTAGACTTAACAGATATAAAAATCAGTTAACCTTAATATCAGTGTTGATGCTAAGATGTGACTGGACATAGGTAGACCATTTATATTAATGTTGTGTTTAGAACTGAGACTTAAGCCATTCAACAGGTTTATAAAAAAAAATGAAGAGACTGTATTTGGGACTCTCAGTGAATCTAAAGGAATAAATGAATTTGTAGTCTAATCTATACATTTTCTCTCTGGCCCAAATAAATATCATGGAAAATATTTCTAATATTTATAATCCAGAAATCTGATTGCATAACAATATGTTCCTTACCTGAATGAAGGATACCAGAAGATTCCCCTTAGTTCCACATATAATTGCCTGGAAGTTTATTTTTATAAATAATAATGCAGGGGCATAATGATGAAGCATGTAAGTCAAACTATCTTTTCTACATTCCTGTCTCTAACTGTGCTAATCATAGCATCAGTGTAGAATGCAGACTTTTAAAAAAGTCACCTTTTGAGTGTGAGTTGAGTTAGAGGACATCTGAGCGGCTTTCCCTCAAGTGTATGTAAAAATTAAAATCACATAGGCATAGGGAATGCTTGACTTCAAAGATGAATTTTATCCTAATTACTGACATGAGTCGTTCCCAATCAGAATGGCTGGGAGACCTGAGTACAGAGTCATAATATATAGACTCTGTAGCCCCATTTAAATGCTCTTTCAATACTACTGATTAACAATAATAAAAACTGTTAGCATGTTTCTACAAGTTTCCTCAGTTACTTTTTATTATATTCATTGGCCCAGTTAGAAATGAACATATAAAGAACAAATTTCTCTTTAGCTTTAGAGAATCTGTCATTAATAAAGTCATATTAGGTGGAATGTGATAAAATACATTTTGGTGTTTCTCCTTACATTTCTGCGTTACTTAGGGTCAGGCACTGGAAGTACACAGACATCAAATAATAGGTATTTCCATGAAGTGGATTGTGTTTGACGTTTCATGTGGTAATGATGGATTTTCTCACTAGACTCTCAGCGATCCCATTCTGCATGTGGACTGGCAAACAGAGGCTTCTATTACTCCCTTGCCAGCAATCCTACCTACTTCCCACTTGACTTGGACACTCACAAGCTTGGACCTTCTTTTCTTTTCTTGTTTTCATTGTATAGGCATTGACCTATAATTCTTTCAACTTCAAAGCTTTTTTATTCCATTTAAACTTAAGGCATAAAAGTGACCAAATTTTGTCCAGGAGATTCTTTGTTTATTCCTCTAGGTTTAAGGCCTCCTTTAGATGTCTGTGTGACCAGAAGGGTATGAAAGCGGGATGCTTTTATATAACACTCTTCTCCTTATGGCCTTCTGTAAAAGTGAAGAGACTGTTTCACCATCATCATCATCATCATCATCATCATCATCTCTAAAATCTTAAAAGAGACTTGTGTCCATTGTGTCAATATTAATAACAATTACCAGTATTAAGATAGCACTTATTGTCATTATTTCAAATTACTACTTTAGGTAGAAGTGGACCCTTTTATAATAAAAAAAAATAGGTTAATTTATGTTGATTAGCAAAATTGTTTTGGAAACTCCTGAAAAAAATTGAACTTTAGTTTTTCTTTAGTTTTCAAAAAAATCCAAGCCCATGTCCCTTTCATCCCATTTGAGAGATTATTGGAAAATATTTTTCCAGTTGTTAAGCTCATGTCTACTATGAGGCCAGTAATTTTGTATGTAGAAAAAACACACAGTATTGAATGTTGAGCATATTTCCAAAGTCCACAGCTTTGCTGGTGTTTCATCCCATGAGGAAGGACTCCAGATAAAGATGTATGACCTATTGCACCCAAAATGAATTATGGAAGACTACAGCAAACTCTGACTGTCCCAAGGAAGTAAAGACTTCCAAATGGAGAAAAAGGAACTGGGCATCTGAGTTCCTGAAGCCCTACCTCTTGTTCTGTAGAGGAGGTTCTAAATCCAAGGAGCCATGTAATTTTTGGTTAAATGTAAAACATCTGTCTAGTCTCTTGACAATTAAGATAATTTATTGTTAAAAAGCCCTTAGAAAAACCCATTAGGGAGTCTGTTATGCTCATCAATAACGTACTCTGAGAGGCTGTGTCTATGTGAGGATGAACCACGGAATGAAAACAGAAAGGTTGCTTCCAAGTTAAAATACGTGCTATATCCCATGGTTTTTATCATCACATTTTCAATCATTTCATTTTTTTACTGTGGGAAAAAATATACAATTATAAAATTTGCCATTTTAAAGTGTATAGTAGTTCAATAGCCTCACACACATTCATATTCCTGTGCAGCCATCACCGCGTTTAAACATCCCATACTGAGACTTTCTGCCCATTGAACAATAGCTCCCCATTCCCTCCTCCCCTAGCCCCCAGTAACCACTGTTCTACCTTCTGTCTCTGTATTTGACAATTCTAGGTTCTTCATGTAAATGGAATCATACAACAATTGTCCTTTTGTATTGGCTTATTTCACTCAGCATAATGTCTTGAAGGTTCATCCATGTTGTAACAGGTATCAAAAGCCATAATAAAGTTGTCTGAAGTCTGCAGAATAAAAGATCTTCATACTAAGAAAGATCTTGTGGAAGAGATGAATGGTAATGGTAATAGTGTATGTGTCCTGTTTTTTAAGAAAAGCAGATTAAAATTATGGTTCAAGAATGACATCATATTCCTCCCCTTCACTTCAGTCAGAAGAGCAAAGAAAATCACAACCTCAAATCTAACACTATGCAAAATAATGTGCTGTGTTCCCTTTGTTTCCTTGGCTCTCACTTTATTTAATAGGCATTCCCAGGATACTGTTGTAGTAGCAGCCTATCCCCTTTATTTAAAACTTATTTTATTTTGTTTTATTTTATTTTGAAATAGAGAGAGAGAGAGAAAGAGGGCAATCATGTGCAGGGGGAGGGGCAGAGAGAGAGAGAGAGAGAATCCCAAGCAGTCTCCACACCCAGCATGGAGCCTGACCTGGGGCTTGATCTCACGACCATGAGATCATGACCCGAGCCAAAATCAAGAGTCGGATGCTTCATCGACTGAGCCACCCAGGGGCGCCTCAAACTGCTTTTAAAAAAGTATTTTTATGATTTAATTTAAACCAATAAATATTGGTTAGTATCAACCATGAGCTCAAGGCTATGTTGCATTGAGGCTATGGTCCTTTCTCTTGAAGAGATGAAAAATTTTGAGGAGAAACAAAGTACAAGGTGATGAAACTGTTAATGATAAAACATGAAAGAAGATAATTAAGTGGCAGTGTTTGGATGCTGATGGTAAATTGCCTGGATCCAGGACCTTGAGTCTGGTTTGGACCCTGCTGTATTTAGTTGTGAAACCTTGGGCAAGTCATTACTGACCTCATTACTCCCACTATAAAATGAGGAAGTGATACTGGATGAGCCTGAAGGGTCCTCCTGGCCTTTGACCCAGAAGAGATCATGTGAGTTTAAAGGGAGGACAGTCACTCAAGAGTTCAGGAAGGAAGCAGGATGTAAGCTGGGATTTCAGGCAAATTCACACCACAAGGAAAAGCATGGAGTTAAATCGAAAATTTTTAAAAATTAGGGGCACCTAGATGGCTTAGTCAGTTAAGCATCTGCCTTCACCTGAGGTCATGATCTCGGGATCCTGGGATGGAGTCCTTGGTCCCTGCTCAACGGGGAGCCTACTCTCTCTCCCCCTGCCCCTCCCCCTGTTCATGCTCGCTCGCTCACTCTCTCAAGTGAATAAATAAAATCTTCAAAATTTTTTTTTAAAACATTGCCTTTCAGCATACAGGAAATGACACAATAACCACAGTAATGAGGTTGCAAAGATCTGAGTTTGATTATTGAATTCTCGATGTATCCCTTTAATTGGTTCACATAAAACTTCCTGTAGAAAAAATAGTCTTTGTTCCATGTTTCTCAATAATGACCAAAGATGTGCAAGTTTATGGGTGATGATAACTGCATATAGAATGGGTCAAGTCCAGGGTGCTTATTGTATTAGTAGAACCTTCCTTCCCTTTTCCCTAGCTTTCCATTTAGTTTTATTCTTTGGTGTCAGACTAAGAAGCTGGGTCATTGTCAGGGGGGTTAGGACTAGATCAGGAAATATTTTAGGACACTTCCAGACTGGTTTAGAAGCTTAGGAAGTCCAGATAAGTATCCTAATTTTAATATTTATGTTAGTAGCTTCTCAAGTAGGTATCACTTGATGTTTACTCATCCACTCCAAAAAAATAATTTTGTCCTTTTAATGACATTGTGGGTCTTGGTATAAGAGTACCTCTAGTATTTTTCAGCTCTTTTTAGGTAGATGTCAATATAATTTACTAATTATTATAATTTTGGACAAGTGCAGTATGTAATTATGAGGTCTGAATTATAAGATCTTTTAAATGAAGTAGAATTGTATCACTTTGAAACTCATAACCATAACAGACAAATAGTAGAACTCTTTGAGGAGAAATCAAAATCTTGTAATTAACATGTTAATTATTTATCAGAAAATGTATATTTTAAAAATACTTTATGGCAGTTCAAGATAATTTGTTTTCCTAGTCAAACACATTCAGTGAACATTCATTTGGCCCTTGTTATGCATAAGGTTCGGGACTAGAATGGTATCTGTGTTCTCTGTACCAGCAAGAGAAGCAAGGACATATAAGTTGCTTTGATTGAAGCTCTGTATTGTGAGCTAATCTATAATTTTGCTGAGGCACCAATTTTATTGGGAGGCTGGTGTGTGGAGGAACCACTGGGCTACTATTTCAGCCTGGTCACGTAGGCTCTGTTGCAGAATTTTATAGATGGTACCTCTTACTGAAAAGTTTGGGTGAGAATTTAAGTGACCTTGGGGGAAGGTGGTCTGTGACTATCAATAGAAATGATCTTTCAGAGGAAGTCAGAAGCCTTTCAAAATGTTTGTGAGATTGGGGATTTATGAGCTTTTGTTTATGTGGGTTATACTTACATTTCCCATATTTGAAATTATATTTGAAAAAATGTTAAATTTGTATGTGTTAATTTATTTAAAAACAATAAACTCATTTCATGGAAACATAACATTTTATGAAAAAACTATATTCTAGGACAAAATTCGTGAGAAAGGTGGCGTTGTTTTACATTCCAAAAATATCTTTAAAATGCTTGGTTTAAGAGAAGATAGCAGTATTCTCGTATCTGCTTCTGCAGTTTTTGTGTGTATGTGTGATACTGCAGACGACTCGGGCAGATAAAGTCTTAGTAGTATTATGAAAGTATTTTGATCTCAAAGAACCCCTGAAAGGGTCTCCGGGACCCCAGAGGTGCCAGGACTTCAGTTAGAGAGACACCCCTCCTTACACTCAAGGGCCCGCTGAACAAGTGGCTGTCCTAGGACGCAGGTCATGATAATGGCCTAAAATAGGCACAAATGATAAATAACAGAAGAAAATGATTAAATGAGTATAACTTAAAAATAAAACAGAAAACACCCAAAGCTTGTGCAGATTGGATTAAAGGTGACATTTTCAACTTTCGTGTGCCTCATTTTTCTCATTTTCGATAGAAGCAGTAATGATAAGAGGAACAATACAGGATTGTTGCAAGGCTCACATGGGATGAGAGATATTAAGCATTTCGAGCACTGCCTGGCCCAAAGGAGCACCTCCGCTAATGATCACAGTTACTTTTGTTAAATTCAACCAGTGGAGGTGGAGGGAAGGATGCGCCTGGGAGAAGGGCAAAGGCTCAGAGGCAAGATGGGTGGGATGCATTCTGGGAATTGTGTATGTTACACTAGCCTAGGTAGGTTGATTTGGGGAAGAAGCAAAAGGTCAGACTGTTGAGGTTTTTTCAGGGTAGATCAGGTGGTTTGGATTTTATTCCCATGGAACAGGGAAACCATTGATGTTTGGGAGGACGAAGTAGCCAAGTTATATCTATGCTCACAGCAAGCCTAGAATCAAATTCTACTTGTGTCCTTTTACCTAACTCATTTACCTAGCTAGTTCTTTCTTTTAGTGTGGGCAGAGAGAAACTTTAAGCCACTGTCTGTATTCCCAATCAAGTATGAAGTTAAAATTAGCACTGTTATTTCTGTTTTGCCACTGGGCGGCTCAGTTATTGAAACTCATACCCTCCCTTGGTGGTACAGTCACATCTGGGGCCCCAGATACCCACTCCTGTGTTTAACTGGTTGATGGATTAAAAACTCTTGTCTGGTGGTCTAGGGACTGGAGGGTGGTTTTAAGGGAAGTGGGGCTTGACAAGGTCAAGGACAAGAAGAGCTTCTGGAAAAAATAAACAAATAATTTGCATTCAGGGTATATTTTAAAAATCCCCCCAAGCAGGATGAGAAAATCATTCTAGGATTGACAGTGCTTTATTGCAGATCTTTTAGCCAGACCCCAAATAGCAATGTGCCGTGGCCATAATTCATACATTCATTTACTTGTGCATTGCTTTTTCTTACTCGTGGTCAGCTTTGAGCCTTTGAAACTCTGGTATGTGAATCGCTTTAATACTTCAGGGTTGTTTTTTTTTTTAAATAAGTAAGTCATATTTTAACTTTATTTTGAAAGCCTCCCAAAGGCCTAAGGATCTGCATCTTTATTGCCTCCAAGTGATGTTGTGAGGATAAAGTGAGATAATACATGTAAAAGTATTTTTAGTGTTTATAGATAGGGAGGTGGTTCATATATATATATGTGCGTGTTTCTTTTGTCTTTAGTAGTTTGGGGCTTCAAAGAAAAGCAGCTTGTATGCAGTAAGATTTTTCAGTTAATTTAGAAACCTAAGCTGTACCTAATTCCATGGAACAGACTCAAGAGGCTCTTTTTTTTTTTTTTTTTTTTGACATGTCAGTAGGTTATGGTTGAGAGAAGTATAGCAGTGGCTATGGATGGGAATGTTTTAATGTCCTTGCAAAGAAACACAAAAACAGGAAACACCAAAAAAACAAGAGAAAGAAATGAATCATTTTCTCCCTATGTATCTTTTTCTTATTTTCAGTTAATGGACTTGGAAGTTTTAAAACTTTTTTGTTTGTTTGTCTTAGCAATAGCAGTATGGTGCCCTTGAGGGATGTCTTTAGCATTACGGTGAAGAATGTGCCAAGGGCAACATTTCAGATACTCACACAAATGGGGAAGGAGTTCTGTAACTTCAGCAGCTTTCGATACAGAGCTACAGTTCCCAAATTGCTGTATGTTTAGAAAATGCAATTGGGCAGATAAAGCAAGATGTCAGTTATTCCAGTTATGTACCAATATTTTTTATTCTCAATATATATTCTTCTCTGATTATAAAAATAATACATGTCCTTGTTAGAACTTTATACACACACAAAAGTATAAAGAAAAAAAAAAGAAAATTACTTACCACTTTCTTACCAGGCAAGAATAATTTCTTTGGCCTTTCCATATATTTCCTTCTAACATTTCCTATTCATATGTATTTGACTGGTTAGCAAAACTGGCATAATGCCACACATAAATTTTTGTGTAATGATTTTCCCTCCTAATAGAATGTAAGCATATTCTGCATCATGAAAGAGAATTTGAAAACATTTCAGTGACTAACTCATGTTCTGCTGTATGGATGGATGGGCGAGGTAGTAAGTGTAGGAACTAAGACCAATGTTCTGGAATCAGACTGCCTGGGTTTGAATCCCAGCTCTGTGGCTTGCCAGCTGGGTGCCTTTGGGCATGTTACTTAACCTCTCAGTATCTCCGTTTCCACGCTTCTAAAATGAGATAAAAATAGTACAGAGTTCATGGGCTTGTTATAAGGATTAAATGGATTAATCTGTATTTATCAAAGCATTTAGAATGATTCCTGGCACAAAGTAAGTTTTATCATTCTAATAATAAAATAAGGCATCATAAATTATTATTAATAATTATTAGTAATTAATATTTATCATTACTATTATTACATAATAATAGAGTAGTCCATTACTATTGATATAAGCATGATTAATGTAATTAGATAGGCTGTTTCTCATTTTTGTCATTAAAAATTAAGCCATGATGGGGGCGCCTGGGTAGCGCAGTGGTTAAGCATCTGCCTTCGGCTCAGGGCGTGATCCCAGCGTTCTGGGTTCGAGCCCCACATCAGGCTCCTCCGCTGGGAGCCTGCTTCTTCCTCTCCCACTCCCCCTGCTGTGTTCCCTCTCTCGCTGGCTGTCTCTCTCTGTCAAATAAATAAATAAATTCTTTAATAAAAAAAAAATAAATAAAAAAAAATAAAAATTAAGCCATGATGAACGTTCTTATAACTGTCTTTTTCCATCTGATTGTTTCCTTAGGATGATTTCCTTAGAAGTGGAATTTCAGAGCCAAACGTATTAAATATATGACTAAATTGCATTCCAGAAAGATTGCAAGACTTTACCTTCCCACTTCCAATTTATGAGTGTGTCTATTTCACCACACTGATGACAAAACTGAGAATTTCTATTTAAAATATTTTATACTAATATTTTAGTAAATTAATTTAAATTTGTATTTGAGTACTCTTATAGAAGTTCTTAAAAATATATATATTTTTTATTTATACACTTTTCCTCTGTAAGTTGCCTATTCATTTCCTTTTCCTGAATTGTAAAAATTTTTGATATATTAACATTTCAACTTGTGATCTGTCATAGTTTTGGCAACTGTTTTCCCGTTTTTGCTTTTCTTTCTTTTTTTTTTTTTTTAATTTTGTTTGGGATGCTTTTTGTGATTTATATATATTTTACTTTTTAAAGACAAATTTACTGACCTTTTATCTTTGTTTTTTGTTGTTTTTTTTTTTTTTTTTTGTCTTGGCATTTTATGTTTAGGAAATTTAATAGAGCTCCATACTTATCTTTAGTTCTAGGTCTTTTTTTTTTTTTTAACATTTAACTCTTAAGCCCATCTGGAATGTATATTGATTATGATTTGAGGTAGGAATTGATGGTATGTATTCTCTAAATAGCTGATTTTCACAGAATTACTAAGTTAACATTCCTTTCTTTATAGACTTAGAAACTCATCTCTATAATATGCTAAGCATATTATAATATGCTAAATATAATTACTGAGCCAGTCTGTTTCTGGCTTTTTTTTTTTTTTTTGCTTCTGTACCATTGAAACTGTATATAGTACATTTTAATATTTGACAGTGCAAGTCACATACTTCCCATTCATGTCACACACTATAGCTGTGAGGTCCCCAGACCATTCCCAATCTCCTTTTCCTATATTTGCCTCTACCTTGGATGCTGAGAAGGCTACTTCTCACTCTTCTGACTTCCCTTGCACCTGTCTGTGGTCATGTGCCCAAGGTGAAGCTACAGAGCCACGAGCAGAAGCCTATACAGGATTTTCTAGGAAAGCTTTCTGGGACATCCTAGTTTTGTTTTATTATGGTCTTCCAGAGGTGGAAGACTTAGAATCCTATTGTCATTCTTTTCTCCTAATGGAACCATAGCAAGTATGAAACCTTGTTAGGCACTATTTCCTATGGCAATATTTCCCATATAACATTCTTTAGATGTTAATAGATACTTGCTGAAGAAAGGAGTCCACGGTCATCTGGCAGTGACATCCTATACCCTTGGTGATACCTCTTGTACCTTAGCTTATTGAAGCATCTGAATATAAACATGTTAACATTTAAACCAATATTTTCAAAACCAGTTTAAGCATATGAAGCCACTCCCTCTTCTTTTTCTGAGGAACAGCTACTAAAGGGGCTCAACATTTTAAGGAAGCCTGCTATAGGGACTGTAAACTATTTTGCTTTCACTGGATAAATGACTAAAACTATATAATGTGTCTACTTGATTCAAATCACATCTCTGTCAGTAATTAAGAAAGATGTATTCTTTAGTACAGTTTTTTTTTAAGTAACCTTGAATTCAGAGCCCCAAGATTAAGAATCACATGTTCTACCGACTAAGCCCATCAGGCACCCCTCTTTAGTACAGTTTGTATCCAAGAATGAAAGAGCTGTGTTGTTAGCTCTCTAACAGTTTATCATACCATAGCAGTCATATTGTAGTGACTACAGACTACATATGTGTAAAGCTACAGGTGGTTTCATTTTTTTGGTGAAACTTGAAGAGACACTGCCCAAATATCCATGTCCTCATGTTTTTGGATGTCTTCTCTTTTACTCTGGTTTGCATTCTGTTTCTCTATTCCTTGCCAGTCCATATTGGATTAGTCACTATTGCCAAATTGTCAGTCTCTGTTGTCATTCTTTGGCAATCACTGTTGCCAAGTTCTTAGTCTGTGTGTCTACAGCAGCCAACTTTCAATTGGATAATTTGTATTTATTGTGAACCATATTTTATGAATAATGTTCTTTGTTCTTAAATTTTTTTTCCCTCTGTTAATTATATCGAGATGGGGGTGGGGGAGGGGAAGAGGCATTTGCCTCCTGTGAAAGCACTACTTTCCTTGCTGTAAGATGCCTGGGCATGGTTTGCCTAGGAACTTATGACCTCAGTCTCAGTTTGACTAGGTGAGGGTTCCCTGGAAGATTCTTCACTCATACTCAGAAAGCTCTGCTTCCATAATGTAGCTTTCAGTCTCCCTTGTATCCCATTCTCTTTTATTGCAGTAACTAGAAGTACAACAGTCTACTTACTGTGATGTGGATACTTAAGAGGCTAAAATTCTAGGCTTTAGAGAACCAAGTTTTATGGTATATACCTTCTCAGTTACATAATGAGGCACTTAATCAGTGATTCCTGGTGATGTCAAGACAGGGAACTGAGAGAAGGCAGCTCAAATCGTCGCCCACTGTGAGAGAGAGTCATTGGCAGCCTTGCCATGGGAACTGACTGTCAAGGTTTGGAACATGGAGACTATTGCCTTTGATTTCAAAGAGTTGAGTGATGATTATGCTTTTCTCAATTTCAGAGGAAGTACCATTTAATGTAGTAGGCTATAGGTGGGACGAGCCCAAGGATTTATTGTAAGGAATCTGCAACAACACATGTATATTGTTTGTCATGTCTGTAGGCTGAATATAGATATGGTACAAATAGATACTTCAAGTATACCATGGCTAACAAGGTAGGTAGGTACCCTGCTTATATTCTTTTGGGGGGAGTGGGGGAAAGACAGGCAATAAATGAATAAACAATAGAAATAGTAGATACAGATAAAATTGCTATGCAGAGGAGTAAAAGGAGGAAATGTGATAGAGAGCGACTGCATGGCTGTTTAAATTGGGTGACCAGGGAAGGACTTTCTGAAGTGGTGTCATTTAAACTGAGATGTGATGACTCAAGAGGAGGCAGCCATGTGCAGATCTAGAAGAAACATCTGCCAGGTGGCAGATTAGCCAGGGCAATGGTCCTGTGGAGGCTAGAAGCTGAATCTGAGGATCAGAAAGAAAGCTGGAGGGTCAGGCAGGGGCCGGATCATGAAGGGCATTGTAGGCTTGGTCAAGAAGTTGGTATTTTACTCTTGGCTTGGTAGGAATACTTAAATAAATTTGTGTTTTATGACCTGATCAGATTCAGTGATCACTCCTTCTGCTGTGTGCTTTGTAGAGGGATAAGATTAGAAGCTGGGAGGTCATGTGAGTTTGTATGTTTGGAGTAAGAACAGTGTCAACAATAATCATAGCCAATGTTTATTCTGTGCTATTAGGTATAGGCATCATGCTAGACATAACATGCATTATCTAGTTTAGTCAACTATGGATGATTTTTTTTCAAAGATATGAGGGGCTCTCATGATCCAAAAAATATAAATTAGATTAAAAATACTCCTAATGGTACTTTTTATTACCCAATAAAAAGTGTTAAAATTATAATTACACATGGAAGGATTTGAGTAATTTCTTCACCATAAAGTGGCCTTTATATTTGAAAATACTGGGAGGAAATACGTGAGGTGGAAAAGAATATTCATTCGTACTCAGTGCCCATCAGGAATGGCTCCCAGGAGGGTCCCACAACAATGTGGAAACCAGGAGAAGCCTGAAGGGACTAAGCTTAGCAGAGGAAGTAATGTAGGCAGGACCAGCTATAGATCCTTCCATCTCAGCAAAGGGACTGCAACCTACAAAACCCAAAATTCAGGGAGTATGGCAAAAAAAGCCATTCCAATATAGGCAGATACCAACCTCTAGGGTTGGAGGGCCTTATCTGAGGAGATAAGCTGGGGACAAGGTCTGAGGGGCTTTTTGCAGTAGCCAAACACTAAGACAAGTGTAGTTTGAGTTGTTAACTAGGGAAGGTAGTCTGACTTATGCTAAGGGAATAGGAGTTACATTTTAGTTCTACGAGGCAAGAGTATAGCAGACATGAAGAAAGAAAGTAGGCCCCGTATCAACCATCTCAGTGGGACACTGTAGAATGCCACCTGATGCAGAATCAGGGCACAGAAGGAGCTCCTCAGTGGGAGACATAGCAACAGAAGAGGAAGATTGACCAGACTTTCCAAGGTAGAGCCAAGAGTTTACCTACCCAAAGGTAATCCCAGTGCCCCAGGCTTCCTAATTCCTTGGCTTGTTGGTCACTAGACGTAGGTCATGAAGGTGTCTAGAACTCAAGTACACTCGGGAGGGGAAGGAGATCCCTTTTTGATACACTCTGTTGGTTCTGGAGTGGGGACAGGGTGGCATGATCGGGCTTAAACCTGTGTTCAGGGACACCATCAAGTTGGTTGAACTGCACACCATGAGTTGGCACAATTCACAGGTGACTGGATACGATACCTAGTTCCAGGAGGTATCATTTTATGTGAAAATTTCTCTCAGTGTTTTGTGACAGCAATCTTCATGATTATTGCAGATGGCTAACACAGGAAGGACTATGCAGCAGGACTGGTAATCCACTCTAGTTTACCTTGAAAATAATATCAGAACTCTACGTTCACTCCCCTTCCTTAAAATAAGCCATGCTGAAAATATGTGACAGGGAAAAGAGTCAGTGGCTTGTGTTAGCTGGAGCCACAGGGTGTCAACCACAGTGTGCATCTGTGTCCACACAGTATTTTCAGGTCAATAGAAAGTCTGACTTCCTTTTTGAATTCAAAATCACAAGCTGATGTTATCTTGTTTCTTGCTTATAAACTTTGAAAGCTGGTTTAACAAAAGATCTAAGGAACTGTTTTACTATACTGTGGAGTACCTTCACAGCAGTTTAAAAGTGGATTGCTGCCTTGCCTTTATCTACTTCAAGCAAAAGTTTAAGGCAAACCAGTGACTTGGACGTGAAAGCATCGTAAAGCCCATAGTGACAGGTATAATTTCCCAGGCTAGTGTTCCACTTAGAGTGTTAGTCTGATATGAAATTAAAATTGAAGCATAGCTTCAGGAAGTAATGTTGAAATACTTATTTGAGTTCAGGTATTTGCAGATTTCTCCACCTTTTTTGAAGTATTTAAAACAAACTGTTCAATTATAAAACCCTTCCTATGACAGGATTTCCATAGAGTGTGGTCAGATTTCTGGGAAAATTAGATTGAGATCAAGAATTTTGAAACCTGAACTTCAAGCTTGCTGGATTTCCAGTTGGTTTAAGATTTTCTTTCAAAAGTTTTATTGCACATTGACTCAGCATTCTCAAGAAATCAAAATATAATAACAAGGGTAACAGGTATACTATGTAAAGTACACCCATCTGGAATTCATTTTATTCTAAAAGAGCATATCTTCAATGTTAAACCAAGTTTTGGAAAATTCTTTTGCTTGAATTATAATTATGAATTATTTGGGTCTTTCTATTTTCTTCTGCAAAATATTTTAAAATTCCTCTTGATCACCAAGACCGTTTCTCTGAAATTTAATAGGATTCAGGTGTCTCCAGCAACTCATCTAATATTAAGAAAATTCCTTTTCCTCCCTCCTTTCTATACCCTTCCTTTTACTCTTTTTGAATGCATGCTACTGAATGCACACATTCTGAAAGCCAAGGCAGGCTCCTGTTCCACACCCTCCTGCCCTTGATATGGACACCACAGCAAGCTTTCCTCCACCCAGATTCCTTTTTAGCCACAGTAACCATGAGAGTTTAGCAATTCATCTTTACCTTTCTCTCTTTGGTCTTCAAGCCAGGTATGAGCTATAAATTGAGGTAGAATGTACAGCTGGGTCAATAAAGGGTGGGGACAAAAAAGAAATAGGTTTCCTATCATTTTTCACAAAGTTTGAAAAACAGAGTTGGCAAAGAGGAAAAAAATAAAACAGGAAGCAGGATTACACATATAAATTAAATATTTTCACCCCAACCCTTTTTAGATAGCCCAGGGGTATTAGGAGTGTGTGTGTTTTGGATGGGCTCAGCAAGCATTCCAACAGTAAATGGCTTCCTGTTCAGCGTGTTCGAAGTCAGGCTGTCTTTTGGGGTTGGTTAAAAATATGTGTGAAATATGTACTTTTATTTCAAGCCAAGTCAAATGTTTTCAATCATCCCCCCTTACTTGCTTCTCCTCTCTTCCCATCCTGTCATTTCTTGCCCCCCAGACAGTAAAATATACCCCAAAATGTGTTTGTTTTCCCCAAAAGGAAGTTTAGTGATTAATTATGAGTTGCATGCAAGCATATATTATTGCCCTCGAAGGTATTCACCAAGAACCTGGCCGCTGTCACTCCTGGCTGGCATTTTTGAGTGTTAGATCTTGGTGAGTAGAAGCTAGAGAAGCATGCAAAGAAACCAGGTATTTGGCTCAGGAACAACAGGGAACCAATGGATAATTGAGGGTGAGAAATGGTCTATAACTTTTCACCCCAGTGGTGATGAACCTATAATTCCCAAATTGTTTGTGTAATTTTCTATTTCTACCACATCAGTGACAAATATTATTTTGTACTGTGTGTTCCTTGTGGATTTTTTTTTTTTTTCATCAGCAAGTTCCAATTAGGATGCCTGAAAGGAAAATAACATACCTGGGCCCATCATACCTGGTAAGAAATGCCACAGATGTACCCAGGAGGAAAAATATAGATTTCTGGTGGAAGCCACAAAGTCCCTTCTGCGATATGCTGCTCTGATGTTGATAGACATTAAAAATATATGTCATATGATCTAATTTGGGAGGAAGCTCTCAGATATTCAAATTTGACACCAAGCTGTCGAGGAACCTTTTATGTTTGGCATGGGCTTCTGAGGCTGCAAATAACTCTCTACAAAAGGTGTATGTAGTGGCTTTGTTTTCCCATTCCTCCATTAGTCTGAGCCTATTTAATTAGGAGCGTTCTTAGGCAACTATGTTTACTAATGGTGTTAGGTATCAGAGTTCACCCTTTCCATATTTTAAAATTTAATTAGTGTAAGAGGTGATTTTTAAAAAAACTCCTATGTGAGTTACATGGCTTATGTGTGTGTGTGGGGGGGGAGGTGGAGAAGTCAACCTTTCCAAGTGAATCTCTAAGGATAATTTATTCAAAGAATGTTTCTTGACATGTGATTCCAGGTTTTTTGGTGTTTGCTGTTTTCAAATCGGTTTAACTCAGTAAACACTTATTAAATTGTTGACTGCACAAAGCTCAATGCTGTTTAAAGGATGTTAATGACTTGGAAGTAATTCACATTGAAAAAGTTCTAACACTTTTTTATTATGAGAACTGTCAGAAAATTAGGATGAAAAGGGAACTTCTGCTACATGATAAAACAGCATTTATAAACAAACAAACAAACAAACAAACAAACAAAAAACAACCCACAGCTAGTCACACTCAATGGTGAAAGAATGAAATCTTCCCTCATCAGATCAGGAACAGGACAGGGATCTCTACTTTTACCATTGCTATTCAACATTGTTCTGGAAGTTCTAGCTAAAGCAATTAGACAAGAAAATATAAATAAAAGGATTCAAGTTGGGAAGGAAGAAGTGAGTGTATTTCTGTTCACAAATGACGTGATGCTACATATAGAAAATCCTAAAGAATCCACAAGAAAACTACAAGAGGTAATAAGTAATAAAATCAACAAAGTTGCAGTTGCTCCACTTTTTTGTCATAGTTTAGCACTTCAGTATCATCACTAAATAAGTCTAATGGCTTGTCCTCAGGGCAACATTTAATGTTTTAGAAAGTGAATATGTAAAAAAATGTGACTATGGAAGATCTCTTATTTTATGGTGAAAAATAATTTTATTTGTCCTCATGTTCAGCTTCATGTGTAAAATTCTCATGAGATTACTTCGGCAGTAGGTCAGATTTTGGTTAGGTTTCAAATACTTATGAAACTAGTAGCCCATAAAGCCTCGTTATACCTTGAAAAAGATTCGTTATTAGATTATCTCCTGAAAACAGATGATACTGGCTAAAAAATAGAGGGAGAAGAGTAAAGATTACCTTTCAAGTTGAGTCTGGGGGGAGGGACAGAGACATGAGAGAAGCATTAAAGGAAGGTGAGGAAAGTAGGGACAGAGGAATCAACAAACAAAACATACCCTAGACCTTCACTGTTCATTATGGTAGCCATGAGCCATATCTGACTATTTAAATTTAAATTAATTAAAATTAAATGAAATAAAAATTAAGTTCCTTAGTTGCATTGGCCACATTTCTAATGTGTGGTTATTCTGTGTGGCTAGTGGCTACCATCTTGAACAGCATAGATACAGAATATTTATGTCACCAAAGAAAATTTCTTGAAGAGTTTTGCTATAGGGAATGTTTTGTCTTTAATTCACTCAATAATATATAGCAAATATGTTTTTTTGTTGAAAATGATCTTGAATTCAATTTTCAATGATTGGATAGTGTTTGATTATGTTAACAGATGTATGATTTTTAAAAATCATCCATTACAAAAATAGCTTTTATGTAACTTTCTGTTATGGTAAATATGACTATGATTTTTAAAAAGCCCTTATAGCAGAATTTTTGCACTCACCTTAAAGTATTTATTTAGAATAAATTCTTGGAAATAAATTGCCTGGATCAAATGTTATGAACATTTTTTAAGGCTTTTGATATGTGTGGCCAAATTCCTCTCAGGAAAGTTTGTCTGTTTACATACCATAAGCACAAGTGACAGGAGAGGCATTTGATTTTGAAAGAAAAAAAAAAACTATACCTGAAAGAGCAAAAACAAGACAAAAGAGAGCAGTTGCATAGCTGCCTCTGTGAGGAAGAGAATTTCAAATTTGGGCAGGAAATAACTATGAGGAGTTAAGCTGTAAAGTACAATAACAACCAAGTAATAAGTAACCATTTTCACTGTATTCCTACTTGGTGGGCACTATTTAGGCATTTTTTATGTTAGCTTAATCCTCATGTAACCTTGTGAGTTAGGTACTACCGTTATTGCCTTCCTATAGGTAGAGGAAAACAAAACAAAACAAAACAAAATAAAAAACAAACAGACAAGGACAAGAGCAGCAGCAAACTGAGGCACATGGAGTTAAGTTACTTGTTTGAGATCACACAGTAGGCAGCAAAGTTAGGACTTGAATTCACCTGAGTTCATTCAGACTGGTAAGGGTTCAAGAGTCCCTGCCTCTAACCATTAGACTCCGTGGCTTTTCGTCCATTTTATTCAGATTTTGGTCCCAATGGAACCAAATATTATGGATCGGGTTGTGTCTCTCAAAAAGATATGTTGAAGTCTTAGCCCCCAGTGCTTCAGAATGTGGCTTGACTTGGGAAGAAGGTCACTACAGAGGTAATTAGTTAAAAGGAGGTCGTAATCAAGTACAGTGGACTCCTAACCCAATATGACTAGTGTCCTTATAAGAAGATAGCTCTGTGAAGACTTAGACACACAAGGACAGCCTGTGATGATAAACACAGATTGGAGTTATGCACATGTGATCAAGGAATGCCAAAGATTGCCAGCAGACCATCAGAAGCTAGGAATAGGCAAGGAAAGAGTCCCCTACAAGTTTCAGAGGGAGGATAGCCTTGCCAAAACCCTAATTTCAGACCTCTAAACCTCCAAGTCTGAGATGATAATTTTCTGTTGTTGTAAGCCACTAAGTTTGTGGTACTTTGTTGCAGCAATCATAGGAAACGAAGACACCAAGTAACTTAGGAAGACATTCCAGTATCTGACCAGATGCCCATTAGCCCATGGGCACATCTCTCCTACTTTTTGCCTCACGATCACATCTGTCAGATAACTACTTGGTGTCCAATCACATGGGCTGAAGGCCAAAGACAATATGTTTGCAATTGAGACTGCGCGTCTTGGAAATATCAAAGAACGCTCTGACTCACAAAGAGTATTTTATTGAACTTGCCAACATTTTATTCACTTTCTGGGAAGCTAATAATTGTATATTTTTGTTTGTTTGGAAGGGCAGTGATTCACTAAGACAGTATGAAGTATGCTGGTATCATGTTGCAGCATTTAGATGTATCTACATTGTAGGAAAAACTGAGGTTTAAAGGGCTATAGATTATACATGAATTTGTCCTTTTGTCTTGATTTGCACTGCCATATTCAGTCATATTGTAGTTTATCCACTTTTGGAAATGGAGTACGCTTCTTGGCTTAAAAGGTAAACTAATAGTTTATTCTTTAATAAATCTTTACAGTGAAAATAACTGAAAATTATGTTGAAGGAACATCTGAAATATGATTTTCAAATATTGAAAATATGATTTTCTAATTTTCCTTTTATAGTATCAGAAAGAGAGAAGAGTCTGGAAGTATCTGGAATTTCACAGGATACCTTGCTCTCAAACATAGTCCCCCCCCCCCCCCCCGTCAGTTCATAACCCTGATTCATTCACCTCCTCTGAAGGGATACCCTCTCCTGCCTGTGAGGGGTGCCTGAAATTCTAAAAGCAGTCCTTTTTTTTTTTTTTTTAATTAAGCATTACCTTCTCCTAGCAAACATGATTTAAAAGAAAAATTAACAATAACTTCTTTGCAATGCCTTTACAATGCCAAGCATTGTGCTAATCACTGCACTTGAACTTCATAAAATCTCTCTGAAGAGTAGTAAGCTAGGTATTGATGAGGAATCCAAAGCTCAAATGAAGTGATGTTGCAAGGTCTGGTAAATGGCACTTCAGATTTCAAATCCCAGGATGTTCAAATCACGGTGTATTTCCATGCTCTAGGCTTGCTTGTTTTCCTAGAGCGAGAGTATGGACAGCAAAACACTGGGACCCTGAAAGAGGAAGTACGAAGATGTCTCAACGCAGAAAAGAGAGAAGAGGAGCATTAAGGACAAACTTTTGGCTCCTTCTCATTTTGCCTGGGGCTTTTCTTGAATTTCTTAGGTATGCTCTGTCTAGTAGGGTAGCCATTAGATGTTTGGGACTATGGAGCACTTGCAATGAGGCTAACGCAGAGTGAGATGTGCTAGGAGTATAAAATGCATACTGGATTTTGAAGACTTAAGATGAAAAAAAGAATGCAAAGTATCTCAATATTTTTATTTTGGTTACATGGTGGATGATAATATTTAGCTACATTGGCTTAAATAAAATATATTGTTATTTATTTTACCTGTTTCTTTTTACTTTTCTAAAAATGTGGCTTCTGTTAAAAATGTGAAGTTATGTATGTGAATCCCATTAATTTGCTATCAGACAACACCGCTTAGATGTCCAGATAATCTGGACACCCTGAATAATGTTAATCTAATTTAAATGAAAAGATAGGTCTTAACTTTTTAAGAAAGGTTACTAGTACTATAATCAAAACTAATACAACTTTTAAAGCACACAACATACTGTTTTCATCTTCAAGGTAATACCATTGTTCAAATTTTAAGCCCAATTCCTAAAAAAGCTATAATAGTGGAATATGAGGGTTTTAGTCTTTGTGGTAGATTGTTTGCAAAACTAGACTCCCTCCTTTGATTTGAGCTCCTTGGCAGCTCCTCTCAGTAGGAGGTGGGATCTATTTTCCTACTCCTTAAATCTCCAACCATAATGGTTGGTCTTGTGAGTTGGTTTGGCCAACAGAATATGGCAGAATGATGATGAGCCAATTTGGGGCTTAGATGTAGCAATAAGCCTTGCACTCTACCCACTCACTCTCTTGGGATCCTCCCCACTTTTTATCTGAGCAAGACCGGAAGATAGCCTGCTGGAGGATGAGAAACCATGTGGAGCAGAGACAGATTCTCCCAGCTGAGACCATCTATATTAGTTTTCTATGGCTCCTCTAACAAATTACCACAAATTTAGTGGCTTAAAATAACACCAATTTATCATCTCCCAGTTCTGTATGTCAAGTCCAAGACAGATCTCACTGGACTAAAATCAAGGTATCACCAGGGCTGTGTTCTTTTCTGGAAGCTCTAGAAGAGAATCCTTTTCCTTACCTTTCTAGCTTCTAGAGGCTGCCCTCATTCCTAGGCGTACAGTCCCTTCTTTTATCTCCAAAGCCAGCAACTGCAGTTGGAGTCTCTCTCAACTCACTTCACTCTGACCTCCTCTTTTGACTCCCTCCTACACTTTTGAGGACCCTGTTCTTATCCAGCATTGGGGAGGTGGGTCATTATTCTGTTCACCATATCATCCTCGACTAGCTGGCACCGAACTAACCCCCAGAGCTGATTGGAGATGCTGAGTGAGTCTAGCTGTAACCAGAACTGCCCTGTTGAGTCCCACCCAAATTGGTGACCTACAAAATGAATAATTAAATAAAGGTTGGTTGAGCACCAACCCATAGTTGGTTGGGTGGTTTGTCGTGTGACAAAAGAAAACTGATACAGTCCTTGAAAAGGCCCCACAAATGCTAACTGACTTCTTATGATTATGTAAAATATTCTCAGATCTAATTTTTAAAGCAATCCTGATCATTTGAGGCACTCCATTTTTTTATATTGAAGTACAGTTGACATGCAATGTTACATTAATTTGAGGTGTACAACATACTAATTCCACTGAGGCACTCCATTTTTATTCAGCTGTTTTCTTAATAATTTCTGCTATTTTTTAAGGTAATGGTAATATTATTGGGACAAACTCTGTCTCCCTACTGAATTATTTGCAGTGTAGGAAATCATATTTGCCTAGCCTTCCCTACCAACATTCTCAAATCTGCTTTTAGAAGATGATTTCTATCAACAAGAGGAAGGCTTAACCTTCAGGTCCTTGCTGTTTGAAATAATAATGACTTGGGGCTTGGGCCAAATTTCCATTAGTGAATAAATAACATTCCTTTAACAACCTCTCAAGCTGTTTAGTAATACTTTCAGTTCTTTTTTAAGTGGATTCAACATGCAGTAACTTACTTTTGGTTTGCACTCTGTGGTGTAGATTACACAATCAACTTTTGGAGGACTCAAAGTTTTATTTACCATTAGCGGAAAACCTTGATATGCCTCACAGTGTAAATTCTCTGTTTCAGCTATGAAACAGAGAGGGAAAAAAAATCAAAATAGTTTCCTGTGGGGCATAACATTTTAGCCTCGTGAGTAAAACGTCAGAGAAACTGGGACTAAAAAAAGTTTCAAATGGAAAATATGAACCAAGCAGAATAATTTCTAATTGAGGCACATGAAGTTTTCACCTTGTAATGTTTTTACCTTGTAAGTTTGATCTATGATTCCAAGATTTCCATTCCAAGTATTTACTAGCATAATATGAAGGAGCACTGGGTTGGCATCATCAGTTTGGTGTCAGAGCCTCATAAAATGGTACCCATCTGCCTACTACAGCTTCATGCTGCAAAAGTTCCACCAGATGTGTGTGTGTGTCAGTCATATGGGGTTGTTGGTTACCAGCAAAATTTATTAGTAAAGTTCCTGAAACTGGAAAGGAATAAACAAGGTAATTATTTGGCAACCTACCAAAATCCACACATTCAAAACTCTTGGAAGTTTAAGCCACCTGCTAATGATTCCCGGGATAAGAAGTAAAATAAGGAAATATATTTAGGGATAAATAAATGAGTTGCATCATTGAAATTTCTTGGGTTTTTGTTTGTTTGTTTTGCTTTTCATTTCTTCTTAAGAGTGTTTTGAACTTTGTCAGCAAGATCTCTTCTGAGAGGGATATAAAAGAATTTCCATTGTTTTCTATGTTTTCCCATGGAGAACTGAATGGATCTGGAGTGACCTAGGAAATTCTACCGTATACATTGGGTATATACTGAGATATATCTGTTTCTTAATATCATTATTATTGTGTTTCTGTTGGGAATCATGGAACCGGATATTGGCCTCAGGAGGATGTCACAATGTCTTCTGAACTGTAAATCAGATAAAGACTTCTTTTCTTCTGACGTGGCTAAACATATTCCTATTGGAAAATGGCATAGTTTTCACTGTATCACTGAAAATAGCTGTGCTGCTCACCGGCAATTAAGACACAAGATATTTCACGTAGGCGGCAGGTTGGGACACTGGGGAGCTCTAAACAAAACTGCGTTGTAGTGATGCTACCTGAATCTGAGTACTGTTTACTGGCAGGAACTAGATGGGGCAACTCTCATATCAGCACATATGTGTGGTGTGTGTGCCTGTATGCATGTGTGCACTCACGCCTGTTGGACAATGAGGTGAGAAGAGGTGTGTTTTCCTACTTACAGAAAAAGGTCAATGTGCTTAGTGGGTCTTTAGAGTGTTTTCATGTACGTATTAAAACAATATTAATTCAATTTAATTAGTAAGTTCAAATGCTAGATATTGAAGATGAACAGGGAGATGGGAGGAGGAAATACACTTACTGAACATCTTTAGTGTGTGGACCTCCAAATATAGCACCCCACTATATTGAATGTTGGCACTAATAGGTGTTATATATTTGTAGCATATGGGTAAAGAAACGGTTCAGGGAGATCAAACGGCTTTATATGTCAGAGCTAGGGATTCAAACGCTAGTGTGATTCCAAATTATGTGTCAACGACCACTATTCTGTGATGCCTCTTCACCCAGTAGGAGTTCATAGTTTAGTCCAATGTAATGTTCATGGATATTTACAGACACTTTCTGGAGTATGATGTAGGAAGATTTTGCAACTGGCAGAAATGATGGAAGAAAAAAAAGTTATAAGAAATATCTTTATGGAAATCACAGCCACCAACATGGTTTCATAAAAAGAGGCTCATAATTATGTTTTAAAAGCTCTACACCTGCTTCTTTCTGTGATGTTTAATCAGGACTGGACTGAATATAGCAGACATAAAGGTATCACTTAAGGTCCTTTAAAGAGATCGTATTAGCGTTCATATTTATTTGATATTGTTTAACTTTTAAAATGTATTTCTTAAAACAAATTTAGAACAGCCTTTAAGGATAAGACCATAAATATTGTCCTTTATAAAGTATCTACCCCTTATTTTGAAAATGCAAAATACTTGGCTCATATATATCTTCTATTTAATCCTTTTAACTACTCTGAATGGTAGGCATTAATATCCAGTTCTTAAAATGAGAATCTCAAGGCTGTAGAGATTAAGTAACTTATAAACATTTGCACTAGGTGTAAGCCAGTCTTACTGAAGACCCCCACTTTTCCTCAGATACCACACATTGCCTTCTCATATACGGACTTGGAGATATATATATATATATATATATATATATATATATATATATTTTTTTTTTTTTTTTTTTTTTTTTTTTTGAGAGAGAGAGAGAGAGTGAGTGCATGAGGGTGGGGGGAAGTCAGAAGGAGAGGGAGAGAAAATCTTAAACCACAAACTCTGAGATCATGACCTGAGCCGAGTCGGACTCACAAGCAAATGAGCCATCCAGGCGCCCCCAGGCTTGAATATCTTGAATAAGGTTTATCATTGAGGCTACTAAGAGAAATTGCTACATTGACCTAGAAAGTTCAGAGAACGGACAACAGAATGAGAAACACTATAGTTCTTGTTGCTGTTGTTTGGAATTACTGGGTTGGAATAGCAGAAGAAAAGAATTCAGGAGACAAAAAGTAGTTTTAAGTGGTAATTAGCTAGCTATCTCAAAGTATCTATGGGAATGACATCACCAGGGAAGAAAAGGGTAAATATTTCAGCAGACGATCTACCTCAAGGCTAATAGATCTAAAACAAAAGGGTCATTGATAATCGTCCAATTCCTTTTCCCGGCTGTAGTGCTGGAAAGAGCTACAGGAGCATAAGGCTGGATTGTTTTGCAAGGGCCAGCTGACCTGCAGCTGGTTCATGGTTAATTGCTGGAGCCTCATTGGAGATATAAGTAGTTAGTCTTTGCAGTTTCACGTACCTGAAGAACACAAATGTTGATATAGTGAGTCAGGGAGAAGTTCATTTCTTGGACCTTTTTTTACATATTCACCATATGAATACTGAACAACTATGATTCGCATGGAAAAATGTGTCGAATGACAGAGAAACAAACATATGTAGTGGTTCTTGAGCTCTTGATTCTGTGTCACAAAAAAGAATTCTATCCCTTCTGCCCCACTGACCAGTTTCATGATTTCTGTCAGTGCAATGTATGTAAAGCTCTTGGGACAGGGTTCTTGTATACATTAAATCAGTGCATGTACAGCTGACCTTGGAACAACATGGGTTTGAACTGCATGGGTCTGCTTGTAGACAGATTTTTTTTTGATAAATATAGTACAATATTGTAAACATATTCTCTTCCTTATGACTTCCTTAAAAACATTTTTCTCTAGCTTACTTTACTGTATGAATACAGGATTTAATACATTATAACATATAAAATATGTGTTAATCTACTGTTTATATTATCAGTAAGGTTTCCAGTAAATAATAGGCATTTAGTAGTTAATTTTGTGAGAAGTCAAAAGATACAGGAGGATTTCCAGCTGTGCGGGAGGTCAGCACTCCTAACCCACACATTGTTTAAAGGTCAACTATATATAAAACACTTGGCATGGTGCCTAGCACAGAGTAAGAAACCAAACAGTAGTTGCTATTAATACCTATGTTGTAAGATGTAGCGTTCTGATCTCTGACTCTTTCAAAAGGAAAGCAACATCCAGATTGTCTCAAGTGAGTCTTCGTCTCCCATTATTGATCCCAGGAGGCCACTAAGCAGGGTCAAATGGGAGAAAAACCAGGGTCTGACTTGTAGCTGCCAAAAGCTAGTATTTAGGTTTGGTCCCCTTTAATCTGGCCAACCTGGTGCTTCACCAGCATAAAACTACTTCCTCCCAAGGTTTTCATTTGCAGAAACAAGAAGACCCTTGAGGCTAATAACTAGATATTTATTTTTAAATGTTTTAAAATAAAAATAATAGTGTGAGGCTTTTGCTACAGCTTTCTTTCTGAAATGACCCTTGACAGGAACTGGAAATAGTTCTTGTCAATGCAGCCATTATCTCTTGTGACCAAACGGAATGTGGGAGGCAGAGTGGGATTTCTGAGTTCTTTGTACATAGGAATAAAATGTCTGTCATTTAGTTAAAATAAATTATTGATTTTTAAATCAAATCAAAATATTGAGTCAAACAAGCAGGTACTGTACTTGAATTTTCCCTTATTTGTAAGAACTGTTTTTCACTGTTTTATGAATAGTGGGGAAAAATAGGGGGCTATAAATAGCAAAAACGCATTTTGGGTTCCATGAAACCCATACAGGCAAATAATTATAGGACAGCCTGGGGAAAAAACCTTAAATTACCATCTTTTCCTAGGAAAATGATTCTCATTCTTGCCTTATCAGATAAGCAAGCTGACAAAATGCTCAGAGGACTTAGGTCCCCTTCTCACTGGAGGCCTGTGCACCAAGCTCAAACCATTCCATCCACACTCCAGTGCTTTCTCCTCTTTCTGGGGAACCTGGGTGTTAAGTGTCCTCAGCATCTCCCAGGGCTCAGGCTTGGGAAACTGGAGAGCACGACAAATGACTGGGTTAGTGGGAAGGGAGATAGAGGAAGCTGGACACAAGATGCTTGCCATTATTTAGTGGGTCAAGGTTTGATTTCTTCCAGTGATTGAGATGATACAATTTGGGGTTACTGTGTTGTTGCTTCAAGACCTGCAAAATTTATATACCTGTGGCCTGGGAAGAAAGAAAGGAAAAGAATGGGCAATGCATGATCATATTAGCTTCTTGTTTAAATTTCCCCCAAATCTCTAATTGTTTCAAGAAATAACTTCCAAATCCTCAGCATGAGAATCGGGGAGTTTTCTTGCTCTGGCTTTCTACCTGCTTATCCAGTTCCTATGGTTGTCTTTCTCTCTTTGAACCTTGGGCTTCACATGTTTTACTCATAAAAATAGCAATATCACTGCTGTGTATCAGAAATGTGTTTTTCTGCTTTGAATGTCCTCCTTCTAGAATGCTCCTACTTCCTTTATTTCCTAGGCTAACTGATCAGTCATCATTTGAAACATGCTGCTCAGCCGTGAGTCTGGGTTGTGTGTACTTTCTATGTTATTTCAAAATATTCTTTACTTTTGTCAGTCATTTCATTCATCATATTGTAATCCTCTGTTTTATTGCCTGCATCTTCCACCAGACCAGTGTCTTTGACTTTATTGGTTTCATGCAACAGGTGGAGCCTCATCAGTGGTCTGGTGATTCTGGTTCACAGCAAGGATTAAAACCCACGGAACTAGAATGAACGCTCCGTGAAGACAGGACGGTTGACTGTCTAGTTCACTGCCATACCCCATTTTCTAGCTCAGTGTCAGAAACATAGTAAATGCTCAAGAAATATCTGTGGATCAAATGTCATTGTAGCCCCAATGCTTGATACAGTGTCAAACATAATTGTTGTTACACGAACGAACGAACGAATGAATGAATGAATGGGTGAATACCTTAAATTCTACAAGGATTATACAAATTAGTAAATCACAGACTTTATTTTTGGGAAGTTTTAGTTGGAGGGGAATGAGGGGACTTGGAAAAGCACATATGCTGGTATAATCACTTATACAACCAATGACAGAAGTATTTACAGTGGTTGTGATGATTTCTTAGGGAGAATCTCTCTCATGTTGAGAATCCTTCTTTCTGAATGCAGAAATTTTCCAAGTGGTTTGGCAGATGTCCAGTTAATCGAAGCTTTGCGCAAACTCTGTTTAAGTTTTTAAGAAAACTGCTAAATCTTCTGAGGTCATTCCAGACCATTTGTCTTTTTGTGTTATGCACTAAGGCAGGAAATGTTTTCCTCCGTTTTGAAATGAGCAATTCAGGGGGCTGGTAAAGAATGTGTGCGGTGGGACTCGCTATCAGCCCCCTCCAGCTGTTTACCATGGTCCTTTTCATTCTTAACAGGGACATCAAGTTCTTTTGGATACTAGTTATGGTTTTATACATAAGACAAAATAAACATTTCCTGGAGGGCTTCAGAGGGTAACTACTCTTAGGTCTTATCTTGCATTTTCCTTCAATCAAAAGAGGAAAAAATAAGATTTAATTTGAGAGAGGTCTAGCATTTATCAGGTTATGCTGTAGTCAGTTGGTACATTAAAAATTCTTTCTGAAAGCAGAAAATCAACTTTCTCCATCTTGCACTGCTTAATTTTTCAGGCTGGTGAATTGTCATGGCCCCCACCCAAGGTCATCTGAGAACAATAGTACCTGAGTCATTGACATTCTTAAGGTCTTGTTTAGAAGGGGTTGTTTGGAGCTGCTGTAGTCTGACCTGAGTCATCTCACACTGGGCCAGGGAGGCCAAAAAATTGGAGTCTTACCAAAGGAGTGCTTGTTATTATAGTGAATCTCCAGAAGGAAACGTAGTTAGTGCTAAGTGAACAAGCACTTTGCCTCAGATTTACTGTTGGACAGGGACAGATCATAACCTTTTAATCAGGATAGGCTTAGATTGAAGTTTTTGTACAAAATAAATTTGCTTCTGGTAGAATTTGCCAGAGAGACCGCCCTGGGGGAAGGTTCGATGGTTCAGTTGGAGATCATGGGATTTGGAGTCAGGTAAGACTAAAGTTTAAATCCTGTCTCTGCCATGTACTGTGTGAATTAGGTAAAATACTTAACTTCTTTTGGGCTCAGGTTTCTCATCTATAAAATAAAATAACAAAGAAATGCAAAATCACTAATTTTGTTAGATACACGCTTGCCTAAAAAATAGTTAAAACTATGTTATGTGCCATACAAAGAGAAACAGTGTCCTCCTCCTAACCAGGTATTATAATCCATATTAATACAGAGAAGCATGTAGAGAATGACAAACATAAGAATAACCTTGAATAAGGTGGAACAAAAGACTATGATGGAAAAAGCATTGAATTTGGAATTGAAAGACCTCATTTCTAATCTCAACTCAAGCTTTGTGACTTGAAGCTCACTTTTAAAATAGAAATAATATTTGCCTTCATATTATTGTTTAGAAACTCAAATGATATAATGTTTATAGATCTACCTTGAAAGTGTTAAAAGCACAGGCCCATATTAATTATTAAGAAGGTTGTATTTTTTCTCCTACTAACCAAAACCAATGTAGTTTAAGAGTGGGGAGTGGTACACAGTTGGGGAAGGGGTATTTTTTCAGAAGCCAGAAAGGGAGATGGTGATTTTAGTTACAGTATGCTAACTGAAAGCAATGTTTGCATTTTCTCAACTGCCCCTTAGAAGCAGAGCTAAACTTTATGTAGACAACCCAGTGTTTGCTTAGTGAAGCAGTTAGGTGGGGCTGAGATAAAGACCTGCTTGGAAATCTTGCATAAATTTTGTATAGTGTGCTAGTGAAAAGGATTGTGTCCTGTAAAACTATGGAGGGCAAGATTGAGGACTTAAAGAAAATAGAGGTTTGTGGAAAGAGTAATAAAAATAGTGTATATATGTGTTTGTTTAAAAGTCACAGTTCAGGGACACCTTCAGCTCAGGTCATGATCCCAGGGTCCTGGGATCGAGTCCCACATGGGGCTACGTGCTCAGCTGGGAGCCTGTCTCTCCCTCTGCTCCTGCTCCCCCTGCTTGTGCTCTCTCTCTCTCTTTCTCTGACAAATAAATAAATAAAATCTTTAAAAATAAATAAGTAAATAAAAGTCACAGTTCGCAATAGTTCTTGAAGGCATCCACACTAAAACAGATAGAATTTATTGTTAAAAAGTTGCTCCAGTAGGTAACCATTTTTCTGACTGTCCTGAATTGTTCTGGAAGTCTTCCAAAACAGATTTTTCCATGAGTCATATGTTTTGCAAACTCATTTTAAAGCTTTTAGATCCTATTGACTTGGAGCTTAACATTTTTTGCCCTTATATTATCATTTTGTGAATTTCCTGAAGTATTAGGAAAATGTGTTGCCCTTCTGTCTGGGCCTGGTCTTCAGTCCACATACAGAGAAGGTAGAACGTAATTAGGTCTCCCTTTGATACCATATGCCCCTTCTCTTTGGGGGCAGGATGAGGGAGCAGCAATAGCTTTTGGGCTTTTTTGTTGGAAAGGAATCAAGTACACAAAATGTAGGTAAAAATATTGCACATGTTACATTGTCATTCAAACGTAAAACTGCATATTCTTATGACTGTAATTTGAAGCCCACATACAGTGAGTCACTCATCTGGGTGGTATCTTGGGAAATAGTCTGATATGTTATTGTGAATGGAGAAAACACTGAGTTTATCATTTATAGGCATTCATTTCAAGTTAGTTTATCAGAGAAATCTCTGTACTTTCTGATCAGTTTTGCCGTGAATCTAAAACTGCTCTAAGTAAAAAAAAAATAATAATAAAGAAAAGAAAAAGGAAAGAAAACAAGCAAAAAACAAAACAAAACAAAAAACCCCAGAAGCACAGCACACTAGATGAGATGTGAGAACAAAGGACCATGGAAGTTTTGAGAAGGGAAAATTCTATCAGACTTGGGTTTGGAAAGTAGGGGAGAGAGATCAAGTAAAAGCTCAGTGAGATGTCAAATCGGAGATTGACCTTGAAGGAGAGATCTTGGTGTGGGGAACAGAATGAGCAAAGGCACTCAAGTGGGGTAACACTCAGGGTACGTAAGTGGTGTGGTGTGGAGTGGTTAGATTGTAAAGATGAAGGCGGGTGATTGGAGGCAGCTGCCGTCATCTTGAATATTTTTTCCTGAACCTCAAGGGGAAATTGAACTCGACACCATGTTAATTAGAAGATATTTTAAGTGTTCTTTATCCGTATTACTAATATGGGACATGGGAGAACTAGAAAAGAATGAAAAATGAAATGAAAAAATCAATGAAATCATACCTTTAATATTCCTATTTAAAATGTTCTTTGACTTTAAGCCTTTTTTTTTGCTTTATAAGTGTTATTTTCCACATTTACTTTAGAAGTATTTCCTTGGATATTTTTCTATTTCATTAAAATATTAGCCACCCATTATTTAAAAAGCAAAATCATAAAGTCAAGAGAACATAGTATTTGAATGAAGAGTGAGTTTTTAAGCTTCTCTTTGTTTAGTGTCACATTCATAAATTGGAAAAGAAATATTCGTCTGGCTGAAATGTGGGAAGGAATCAGAAAATATCAACCCAGTTACACCTCTAGATTTCAGCAATGCACCCCACTGAGCTATGAGGCATCGGAGGGCCCTGTTTGTTCACCACCAGAGCTACCTTCATAGCTGCTCAACAAGTATTAGGCTGTTTCTAATTAAATAATTTAACATGTATGTGGAATGATCTGACTATTCAGATAAATACTTTTTTAATCTCCTTTCTTTTGTATATAGTGTTGGTTATCTACTAGGAAAACACTGTCTTAAGCAGAAGCATGTAAGATTGGGAGGTGATATTTCTACAGTTCTTTTCCAGGAAAACTATATTTGGTAAAGGTTGAGATTTAGAAATCTATTTCAGCATCAATAAAATCTTCTTACAGGCTTCAGAAGAGAACCAAGCCAATCATGCTTCACTCTCACTTGAGTCTTTCATAGTGGGCCTTGTTAACACAGTTTGAAATCAGGCATCTTCAATCATATAAAGTATTTGATCAAAATTGTATATTCTATTATATTCTTTGTGGATAATCTGTGCAAATGTACCTGGACCCTAGAATGCTTCGGCTCTGCCAGCAGGCATCATTCTGGATGCTTAAAGAAGCGTGTCTATACAATGCCTGTCACAAAATCAAAGATTTTGTTTCATTAATGCAGACTGATTTTAATATTATTCTAGTGACAATGTAAATAGAAGGTAAAATGGAAGTCTAAATACTCACATACTAGTTTTCATGTTGAATAGGAAAAAAAAGAACAGTATCTTTGCTTCTGAGATCTTTATAGTTTTCAAAGCATTCAGAACTTTGAATGCCCTGTATGAGTCCTTCTGTCTATACATGGATATCTGAGAATTCATTAACAGCTAAAGAAAAGACAGACTTGGAAATGAGTTTGGCAAGAGAAGATATTTGAATCCTGGGGCCTGTGGACTATGTTTTCCATCTTCTCCCCTTACAGTGTTTAAAAAATGAATTATGTGTCAGATGTTATATTTTTATGTTATGCTTGATGTAAGGTTGACACAAACCAGATGCATGTAACACTGAGGGTGAGTTTATAGGAGTCTTGTTGTAAAAACTAAAATCTAATTGTTAGTAACAGTTAATAAAGGAGTGTGACAACGGGTTATATAAAGACGTATTTGTAAGATAAACTGATTTCTTCATGTTATTTAAAATTACTTGTGGATACCAATTTGTCAGATATTGCCCAAAGTTCTAAGTGAAATCAGAAGGAAGGCTAGAAGAAATAATATATTAAAAACACACTATTTAACTGCTTTACCTTTTAAGAACTCAAGAGGTATTTCAGAGAAAATTGGAGACATCGTAAACAAATTCAATACTGTTGCTTCTATCCATTGACATAGACAATACTGTGATCTAAGGGTTGGCCAAAATTGATGCCATGTTCTATTTCATAACATGGCTTTGAACAACTTCAGTGATTTCTTAAAGACTATATTGTGAGTGAATTTTTTAACATAGTACAAGTGTTTTGTATTTTCTCAAGGATTAATCATATTAAGATGTAGTTTTCCAGATCTTTAAAAAGCAAACATTATTTAAGGGCCTATTCATTAGGCACTGGAAATAGAAAGATAAACAAATACTGTTTCTGCCCTCATGGGTCATACCCAATATGACTTTTCACATGAAGAGTCAATCCCATACTACCAAAGAAATGACACTCTGAACTGCTCATCAATTATACATTGTCTTGCAGAACAAAAAAATTAGCCTAAAGAAAGGTTTAGGAAAGACCCAATAAAGATAAGAGCAGAAAATAATAACAAAGCAGAGAAACATTCCATATGGAGGACTGACACAGCAAAAAAAAAAGATCAGTTCAGTGAAAAGACTAATAAATTTGACAAACCTCTGATGAAATTGATTAAGAAACAGAGAGAAGTCACAAAAAAATACTACTGGGAATGAATGGATGCTGCACACATTGAAACGAAAACAAGAAGGTATTATAAGCAAATTTTTGCCGGGAAATATGGAAAGTTATATGAAATGGACAAATTCCTGGAAAACCACAATTGATTCAAGAAGATACAAAAAACATTAATCCTATAACTATTAATAAAATCAATAGTTAAACATAGGAGACTGTCACTTCCAGCCATGACAGAGCAGCTGGTAGTGGATTGCCCTCTTACTAAAAACAACTCTAACACAGAGGTAAGTACACGAGACAAGTGTTTGTTTCTAAGCATTGAAGAACAGGCTGAGATAAAGGAAAGACATAAGATGAGCCCTATTATTTCCCCAGTTTGGGGCTTGGGACAAATTCTTGACATATCACAGGATAGGGAGCCCAAGCAGATACAGAGTCTTGCTGAGTTTGGGGGGCAGAGATTGGAATTTGGGGCTGCCGGAAGCAGCTGGAATTTGCAAGCCAATCTGTGTGAGGATTCACCTTGGATCTTTGGCTGGAGGTTAGCCAGGCTTGTATAAGGCAAGATTCCATAAAACCTACTGGGGATATGCTGCAGGGCTGAACGGTGATGCCATAGGTTGTGCATTGCTGAGGGATGTTGGAGAGATGGCCCAATCAGAGAGCAAATAGAAGATATATGCATACAATATTCATTGTATGTTAAATCCATGTACCTGGTAGTGTGTGCATTCTCTCTCTCTCTCTCTCTCTCTCTCTCTCTCTCTGACTTGTCTATATGAAAGTGTGGGTGCTCCCCCAGGTCCCACTGGAGTAATTCCTAAGAACAGAGTTATCCATTATTTATCCAGTCCTACAATTATGAAGTTAACATTTATTTGTAAAGCAATGGGTGAGAAACACCACCTGATTTTTAGATCTAATAATCTTAATCCAGTATTAAAGCAGATGAAGTTTGAATTCAGATTATTCACATTATCTTAAAATTGATTTGGGTTTGACAGTTCTCAAAACTAATTTTCTAATGAACTTTCAGCTTTAATTTTTAAGAATTAAGATTTCAAGGGAAATTTATTTAGTTAACTTATTACTTTTGTTTTAAATATCATTTTTTTTTTGCTATGTACAGAATCCTTTGGTATAGAGTTGAAAACATTGAAAAGACTTTTAAAAATCAAGAACAAAAGGAATTAGATTTTTTAGGAATAATTTTGAGTTTAAGTAGAAAACTATAATATTCTTGAGTTGAACAATTCCCCTAAATATTTTCAAACTTGGGAAAATAAAAAGTAGTCATTATTTTATTTAGAGTAATGTTACTATTAGCACAGTTAAATAATAGTAACATAGCTTGATCCTAAGACAATGCAAATTATTAGTATCAGGCAAATAGTCTTGAATTATTAGCAGTGGAGCAAAACCAAGAAAAACCTCATGGTATAAAATAGCCTTGACACAGTGGCTAAGTGTACTTCACAGCTGTTTGGACTTTTCAAGAGTCCTGCTATCTTTTAATGCATACTTTTAGCTTTCTGTAGTGCGCTGTGTGTATTTATGGTCATTCATGCTGAATGGAGAACAGTTTATGTGTGTTTACTCCTAGCATCTAAGCAACTTTACTGGTACTTTTTTTTTGGTCACTTTCTATTAGCTCAGATATTGCAAGCCTATTCGTACAGGAAGGGGGAATAAAAGCTGTGGAGTGGCTTTCTGTGTTACCTAGAGATAACAAATCCATTCATAATGGTGTATTAGGTTTAAAAGGCCTTATAAAGAGTATGTTCTATAAAGATGTGTATGAGAACCAAGAATATATGGTTGTACCTTTTATTGGATGATCATTTTCCTAATAAGCTTGCCAGATATTGGTTTTTCCAACTCTAGCATATCGAGGTCTTCCAAGCTCCATGTACCTAATAAGTAGAATAGATACTCAGAGGTTTTCAGTTGTGAGATGTATCAATCTCCTATGTTTTTGACTCATCCTTTTCATTTTCTAGCTCTAAAAAGAAACCAGTTTCCCACATATTATTAAAAAACATAGCCTGCAACTCTTGCCACCTACATCAGCTGAAGATTTATATATCAATATGTGGAATTTACCTATACATTTTAGACAAATTTTCTTTTTTTACTTTCCTTCTCCTTTTTTTTTCCCCCACAGATCCTGCCACAGGTTTATTTGTACAAATAGCACAAGAGGACACCAGCTTCATGCAGACAGAAGCCCAGGGGTAACACCAGTCCTTCCACGGAACTTTATCTGCATAATTTTAGGACACCTGAAATGAGCGTATATTCCTTCAGATAGGGTATTGTTTGCTTTAGCCAAGCATCCTGGGACATTATTTACTTAGTAACACTTAATTATTTTCAGCTTCTTAGATCTCACAGGTAAAAAGTTTGGACCCTAAACCTGTAGTTTTGAATACCTCTCTTGCCCCCTAATACTCACACAAAGACTAAGAAGTTTTCTTGATACTTATCAGGAGATAAATATTTTCTAGACTCTCTCTCTTGCCCCAGCCCTGAAAGGTCCTGCATTACCGCCAGGATCTACCTCTTATCTCGCCATTTTGCAAGCATCTAAAGTTAAAACGCATTGCCTGTAAGTTCTTGAGATAAGCAAATGCCCTCAGGGGAAGGTTTCATTTCAGCCTTCATTTATCCCTCCATTAACTGCTTCCTCTTCCTGGTAGGTCCTGGGCGGTTTTCCTTCTTTCTTTCTTATTCAGCAATACTTCCTCATTTTGGAAAATGTTTACTTAAATATAATAAACATACAGAAAAATGCACAGGTTGTGAGTGTACAGCTTGATGAGTTGTTACAAACTAAACATGTGCATGTAACTATCACTTAAATCAAGAAAAAGAATATTAGCAAAGCCCCCAAAACCTTCTGACCTCTCTAAAGGCATCAGCCACTTGACTAGGATAGCCTCTGTTCTGACTTCTATTTTTATAAATTAGCTTTGCCTGTTTTTGAATTTTAGGTACATGGAATCAGACAGTATATATCCTTTGTCTGTGGATTTTTTTGCATGTCATATTTCTGATCCTTACCCATGTTTTCATGTGTATAGTAGTTTTTTTTTAAAATTTGATCAATATACTACAATTTATTCAGTCTATTTATTGCTGGACAGTTGGATTGTTTCAAATTTGGGGCTATCACAAATACTGTTACTGTGAGCATTCTTATAAAAGTCTCTTAGTGAACATATATATTCATTTCCATTGGTATATAGCTTTGAGCAGGAATTGCGAGGGTATACATATATTCTTGGGCTCTTTTCCACAGTGGTTGTCCTAATTTACATTCCCACCAGCAACGAAGGGAAGTTGCAATTGCTCCGGGTCCTCAGTAACATTTGGTATTGCCGGGTTTGCTTGCTTGCTTGTTTGTTTAAATGTTACCCATTCTGATGAGTGAGAAGTAAACTCACTGCTTTCACTGACATCTCTCTGGAGGTTATTTTGAATACCTTCCCAAATGCTTATTAGCCAGCTATTTGGCTATGCTCTTTAATGGAGAAAAATTGGTCTAGTGAAGATAATTTGCTTATTTATTTGTTTATTTATTTATTTATTTTTCAGGTTTCTTTTTATTCTGGACATGAGATCTTCATCAAATATATGTCCAATATCTTCTCCCACTCTGTGACTCTTCACTGTCATAGTGTTGTTTTGATGAATACAATCATTTAATTTTAATGAAATCTAGTTTTTCATTGTTTTCCTTACTGGTGAAGGCTTTCCTTGGTCCTATTTAAGAAATCCATCCCTCCTTAATTCATGAAGATATTCTTTTATGTTACCTGCTTAAATCTTTATGGATTTGCCTTTCAATATTTAGACGTCACTGTTCACATGGAACTGATTTTTGTTTGTCATAAATCAAGAGACCATATATTTGACCGACTGTTTCTAGCTTCTGTCTTTTGATCTGCTGGTCTGTTCTTGTGTCCACACTGTCTTATTTACTGTAATCCCACAGGCAGTCTGTCATCTGGCAATGTGAGTTCCCCAACCTTATTTCCCTTCAAGAATAAACGATTCTTGACCCTTTGTGTTTTCATATAAATGTTAGTACCAGATTTGCAATTTCTGTTGAAATACCTATTTTGATTTTATTTGGATTTTATTGAACTTGTAAATTAATTTAGGGATATTGAAAGTTTTATAATATTGAGTCTACTAGTTCATGAATATTCATTAAAATCTTTTAAATTTCAGCAATATTCTATAGTATTATATAGAAGTCTTACACATCTTTTGTTAAATATTATCCCTACATAGTCAATTTATACTCTTATGTTACCATTCTTTTAAAACTGCATTTTCTGTTTTTGCTAGCTTATGCAAATACAAATGATTTTCATATCCAGTGACTTATTAATGCTATCGATAGTTATCAATAAACATTTAGACTTTCTACATTCACAATCATGCATTCTAATTCTTATATGTTTTACTTTTTTTTCTTTCATTATTTTACTGGATAGTGAATAGATGTGGTTTTTTCAAATACCTTCATTCTATTTCTGAAGTCTCAGCTAAGCGTTCAATATTCCATCAGTAAGAATTATGCTTACTGTAGGTTTTTGTGGATATCCATTATCAGGCTAAGGAAATCCCTGTCCATTGTTGTTCGCTAAGAGTTTTTATAATGAATTTCTCTTACGTGTTATCAAAATTCCTGTTCAGTTGTTTTGTCTGATGTACTTTTATGATTCATTTTCTCAGAAAGGTAAAAGTTTAGTTCTGTGCTTGAGTAAAACAGGCAGTCATCTATCTGGTCAGCATGTGGGAGGTTTTAAATGTCTATTTCTTTTAAAGACTTCAATCTAATCCTCCTGTTTTTAGTTCACCCACTGTCCTCTCCCATGCATTTTTATACCCCCCACTTTGGGAGCACTTAACGCCTTTAATTCCTTATAGTTTCCAGGAATCCGAGCCCCAGATCATCTCTCTCTCATGGCTTCCTCATTCCTGTTCTCTTTTACTCCAGCCCTGTTGACATTTAGTATTTAAGTTTCTGTAAGTTGCTGAGTTATTTACCATTATTCCCTCAGCTTTCCGGTCTCCAAAATTGTTCTTCATTCATTTGACAAACATTTTTAAGTTAGGATGGCCAGATTTAGCAAATAAAATCACAGGATACCCAGTTAAATTTGAATTCTAGTTAAACAGCAGACAGGATGTATCTGTGCTAAAACATTATCTGCTGTTTATCTGAAATTCAAAGTTAACTGGTCATCCTGCATTTTACCTGGCAGTGTTATTATGGGTACCTGTTGAGTTAAATATTGTAGATGTAGGTGATACAGTGGAGATGAAAAGTGTTCAAAAATTCCTGCTTTCAGGAGTTTACCTTCTACTGGTAAGACAGATATTATGCATAATAAGAAAATTATATAGTATGTTAGAGAATGATAAATGCTATGGAAAAGAAATGAAGCAGACTAATGGATATCAGATATATAAAGATTGGGATTGCACTTTGGGTGAGTGGGAAAAAGTATCAATGAGAAAGTGAAGTTACAGCACACATTTGAGGTGTGTAATTTTGGGGAGCAGTGCACCCCAGGCAGAAGGAGCAGCCCATGAAACCCAAGGCAGGAGTATAGACAGTATGTTTGAGGCAGGAGGCCCTTGTGGCCCAAGAGGGTTAGCAAGGGTAGGAGTGGTAAGATAAAGTCAGGAGGAGGACAGGAATGGGAGTCCAGACCAGGTAAGGCATTGTGGGCCATTGTGAGAACTGGGCTTCTCCTCTTAGTGAAGGAGGACAGTGGAATGTTCAAACACGAGTGATGTTGTTCAAAGACATGACATTGTTAAAAGAAGCAATCTGGCTGCTATGCTGAGAATGCGCCATAGTGGGTTGGGAAGGCCAGGGAAGAGATTACTCCAGGAATCTAGGCAAGATAGGATGGTGGCCTTGACTAAGGTGGTAGCAGTCAAAATGGTGAAAAATGGCAAAATTCGGAATGTATTTTGATGGTAGATCCAACAGGATTTCCCAATGGATGGGATATAAGTAGAAGCAAAACAGTGGGCCCATGGATAGTGCTGTTTTGGGTTTGAGCAATTGGAAGGATGGTTCAGTTCTGCACCATCTCTCATCTATTTTAGTCTTCTCTTATTTTTATCCTCATGACTTTATGCTTGTTTATGTCCTTTAGTGATAGTTTAGAGGGGCTTTGGGTTGAAGCAATGATAAACCTGTGTATTTAACTCAACATGTTGTTCCAGAAATCCATATGGTTATTTTGATAAATTAATTTTATTTAATTTTGATTTGTGGGGAAGAAACACCTTTGGAATTTAACCGTAATGTGATACCTTATTTTTAAAAAGGTGATGGAAAATAAATGTCCATGACCAAAACAATGTGGCTCATATCCATGGAACACATGATTCAATTAGAACTTCCTTGTATTTGGTTTCCGTGGAGAGAGATTATTTTTTACCCTTGTGCCCCTGCCAAAATGATATCCATGAATTAACTCTGCAATTAAACTAGTCCATTTTCATATTTTGAAAGTACTGATGGAAATCATCCAAGACCTTTTATGTGCCCAAAGAGATACCACATACCCTGCATAATTCCACAAGGAGTTAGGAAAGGTCCAACTGATCAGAGCAGATATGTAATGCTTCTCATTGAGAAATATGAGTAGGGTCTTTCAAAAGAGTTGGAGAAATATAGAAATTGTTATAATCAGTACTTTGTTACTGGTTTTTTTGTTTTTTGTTTTTTTGATCAGTACTTTGTTACTTAGCTTTTTAAAGCTATTACTGTCCAGTTACAGCTTTTTTTTTTCCTGCTTTGTAAAAGAAGGTCAAAACTTAACTGGGTTTGTTGATTTCTTTTAAGTGTGTCCCATATCTCCCTGTCCTTTCCATGGCCTAACATGATCAACTAAAAAAAAAAAAAAAAAGAGAAAAAACAAATTATCATATATTTTAAAACTATATACTGTAAAATGTTCTTTCTACAAAACCCTGAAAACTTTAAAAAGAGTAATTCGGGCAGCCTGAGGCATTCATTGAGGATCAATATGATAGCTTTCATTTATGTCGAGAATCAGATATACCTTCTGAACACATTAAAAAATAAAATTCTGCAGGTGAAAAGTACACTTACTCGCCTTTTAAATCTTTTCAAATTGTTGATACACGTGGGAATAGTCAGAGAGCCAGAATATTCAAGCTTTATCCCCATTGGGCCTCCTATTTCATAACTGTGTGTTAAATAATTTGTGTAATCTATCTCAGTGGCAGTATGCTAATTGGAATTCTGTTTATATTTCCTGTTGTCATGCTTCTCAAATTGGAGTAACCGAATCTCTGGAAAACCATGCCAGGTTGCTGGTGGATGATACCCCAGAATGAACGAAGTGAAATTTCCTGGAGCGTCTGTCTTGGAACTTTTTGTGAAAACTTTCTCTATTTATATATTGCAATGTAACACAGAGTGTTCGTAAAGGAGACATAAAAGAAATTTCTACTAACCACAGTTTCTTTTGGACTTTACCTCAACCTACCTTCCATCTCCTCTACTATTTAGACAAGTTGATATAAATATTGGAGCAGCTCATTTTGGAAGTCTTCAGGAAGATTCCTGTGATGCTAGCATGTTCTTCAGATATTCCTAGGGTTTGATACCAATATCATATTTCATGGCTCTTGTAAAAGTGCAAAATATTCTAGAATAGCTTTCAGGGTACAATGTAAATGTCTAACTATCCTACTAAGTTGGCCAATCTTCCTTTTTACCAGAACATGCCTAGTTTTGTCTCAAGTAAGTCGATTCCGTGACTTTGGATGACATTTTCAGTCTTGTACAGAAAATAATTATAACAGATATGAATTGAGAGCTTTCTTTATATTAAGAGCCCCTCTGTATTCTCTCTTTTAACCATCACATCACTCCTCTAAGTTAGGTATTAGTCTCATTCATTTTTTAAAAATTTACTTATTTTTATTTAAATTCAATTAATATATAATGCATTGTTGGTTTCAGAGGTAGAGGTCATTGACTGATCAGTCTTATATAACACCCAGTGCTCATTACATCATGTGCCCTCCTTAATGTCCATCACCCACTTACCCCATCCCCCCACTGCTCTCCCCTCCAGCAACCCTCAGTTTGTCTCATTCATTTTTACAGGTGAGAACCTGGGCACAGAGTGGTCAGGTTGCATTCTCAAAGTCATACAGCCTAGGAAGAGAAGGATCAGGATTTGAACCCAAGTGGTCCTCTTTGAAGGCCCTACCTACCTTTAAACATTATTCTTTGTCTGTGAATAATCTTGAGTTAACACACTCCTTTATTTAAAAAAGCAAATGAAATCTTTATAATTACAGATAGAGGGTTGACTTCTGCAACGTGATGTGATCCTTAGTTAACTGGTAGGATCCAGCCACACACATACTCAGCTTGCACAAACAGCATTAACTTAATGCACACTCAGAGCTGCATGGTCAGTCCCAAACCACACTATGAAGTTGATGAAATTCATGTTCCATTTTCACAGGCCTCAGCTTCCACATTCTCAACTTTTCTTGGCACATTCTCTCCAACTGCTTTCTAGCCCTCCCGTCTTGTGTAAATAGAAGAGAATTTGATACCAGCCTTTATAGTGTGGTTGATGGATTCCACTTTACATGGATGTGAATGAATTTCAGTAATGTGTGTTATCTCAAATAAGCATCTTCATTCAAACCTTTGGTTTTATGTCTAATAGAAAGATTTGAGTCCATTAAAATACCAGCCTTAGTAACCATGTGGTAAGATAATTTGAGAGTGGTAGACCTTTGATCTAACTCTATAACTTCATAAGTTACTCTATTTAATGAGACCGATAGAGGGTAAAGGTGGCCTAAGGAAACAACGCCGCACAGTTTTCTTTTCTTATTTAGACCTACCCTCCTTTGGTGAAACTAAGGCTAACAGTGACCCATCAGTTGAAGTATCAGATATTTTCCAAGAGTTTCTGGGGGCAGAAGAGCACATATCTCGCTGTTATTCTTTTCTGCCAAGACTAGAACAGGTGTCAAGGGCATATCCATTCCTTCTAGATAGTCTGCCTACCATCACTGCCTGTACAGAGGCTTCAAGATCAAAGAGTTCAAGCCTCCTGTTCATTCTGGTGTGGTGACATTTGGTACCCAGCATCGAGGTTTCATAGAAACCCTGCTCTTGTGACATCCTGAAATGCCTATGTTTTTATTACTTTGATCTCTGATAAGAAGCTGCTGAAAAGAAAACCATAGTCCTTATTAAAAGAGGTGCTGCAGTGGAATTTTCTTCTTGCACATGGTTTTTCTCTGTTCATATGTTTATCTTTCCCACTGGACTCATTGAAGTCATGGACTGTTTCTTTTCTCTTTGCCCCCTCAGTGCCTTGTAGAGCACTTGACACAGAGTAATGTAAATGTGGTATAAAGGAATTAATGAACGAGGAGTGAATAAATACATTTTTGTTGAGTCTATATACAACTTAAGCCTCTGTAGGAGTATGTGTAGAATAATTCTCCAACAGAAATTATTTATACTGCAAAGTATCCAGTGGTATTAGGCAGCATAATTTATGCTACTAGAATAAGATATTAGCTTAGGCAAAATTCATACCGTTTATTAACAATAATTTAGGACTTAGTTTATAAGTGAGTACTAATTTTAGAATATTTAGAAAAGTTTCATTAAAAACAGGCGGAAAATCTGAATAGACATTTTTCCACAGAAGAAGTAGAGATAGTCAACACATACATAAAAACGTGCCCAGCATCACTAATCATCAGGGAAATGCAAATCAAAACCACAATGAAATATCACTTACACCAATTAGAATGGATTATCATCAAGAAGACAAAAGATAAGTGGTGAGGATGTGGAGAAAAGGGAACCCTTGTATACTCTTGATGGCATGATAAATTGGTACAACCACTATGGGAAACAGTATGGAGGGTCCTCAAAAAATTAAAAATCCAGTAATCCCACCTCTGGGTATATATCCAAAGGAAGTGAAAACAGGATATTGAAGAGATGTGTGCACTTCCATGTTCATTGCAACATTATTCACATAGCCAAGATATGGAAACAACCTAAGTGTCACTAGATGGATGAATGGATAAAGAAGATGTGGCATTTATATGCAATGTAATATTCAGCCATGAGAAGGAAGGAAATCCTGACATTTGTGACAGCATGGATGGAACTTAAAGGCATTATGCTAAGTGAAATGAGCCAGACAAGGAAAGACAAATACTGTATGTTATCACATATATTTTATATATATATATAACTATGTATATATATATAACTGTATGTATATATATATATATAACTGTATGTATATATATATATACACATAACTGTATGTTATCACATATATTATATATACATAACTGTATGTTATCACATATATATATAATATATGTGATAACACAGTATTTGTCTTTATATATATATATATTGTCTTTATATATATTTGTCTATATATATATACATAACTGTATGTTATCACATACATATAATATATGTGATATATTACAGTATTTGTCCATATATATATATATATATATATATATATATATATATATATGGCCAAACTCATAGAAACAGGCAGTAGAAAAGTGGTTGTCAGGGATTGGGGGTGGGGGAAATATGGAATGGTTGGTAAAAGGGTGCAAGCAGTCTTTCAGCTACAAGATAAATAAGGTTTGAGGATCTGATGTGTAACATGGTGATTATAGTTGATAATACTATACTATATAATTGAAAGTTGCTAAGAGGGTGAAACTTAAATGTTCTCATCAAAAGAAAAGAAGAGAAAAGAAAAGGAAAAAAGGAAGGGAAGGGAGGGAAGGGAAGGGAAGAAAAGAGAAGAGAAGAGAAGAAAAAAGAAAAGAAAAATAAAGAAAAAAGAAAGGGAGGGAGGGAGGGAGGAAAAAACGCGAGGTGATGGATGTGTTAGTTAACTAAGTGGGGATGCCGTTTCACAATGTCTATACATCAAATCAGTATGATGTACAGTTTAAATATCTTACCATTTTGTCAATTATACTTCAATAAAGCTGAAACTTAAAACAAATGTACTTGGCAGTGTTGTTTTCAGAGAAGGTGTGGGTTTTTTGTTGTTTTTTTTAATGTTTCACTGACTCCTTTAATAATACTTTTCATATCCATTTCTTATTTGATCTTTAAAAATTAAAATCACTTGTCAAAATCATTCTTACAACCTGTCATATCTTAATGCTATGTTAATCACATGATATTCAAACTTGTCTGAAAGGAAAGTTTGCCTTCCTGTTTGGAAACTTACACAACATTCTGCCCACCAGATGTCAATGCTTCTTTGGAAACAGTTTTTGTATGGTTTCTCTTCTCATCGTGCAAAGAGCACAGTCTGTAGTTTAAAGATCTTGACATTTTTAACATCTGGGGGGGACTTAAATCCAGGAAACTCTATGGCCATAATGATAAGGATAAACAAAGGGTATACCAAAGGTAGTCTTTCAGGAGAGACTATTTCCCTCCACTTTCCACTTAGAGCTAAGAAGTGAAATGAATAGGGAATTGAAGGATAACCTATAAGTCTGAAACAGCACTTTTCCAGGTGCAGGAGAGGATGTGAAATTGCTGACATTGGTTTTAAAAAGTTCAGACTGTAAAGAAAAGGGAAATAGTACCTGGAATGGTGGTTTTTCACTGAAGCTAAGATCAAAGCTCATCGTTTCTAAGTATAAAGTAAATGGAGGCTTTGGGAATTGCTCTAATTTTAATATAAGACAATTTTCTAATTTTTGTTCACTTTCTACTGACTCATGCCTCTGTTTGCAGTTACATCGATTTGAAATGTCTGTATTTGTGAAAAAAATAGTTTAACCACTTGTCTTTTAACTGGGTAGTATGATAATTAGCAGTGAGGTCCATTTGTTTAACATCTGGACTACTGTAATACTAATTAGAAATGACAAGTATATTTTTTAGATCTTCATGTACCTTTATACACCGAACCTTCTTTTTAAAAAAAGATTTTTTATTTATTTATCTGAGAGAGAGAGAACAGAGCAGGGGGAAGGGGGAAGGGAAAGGCGAGGAACAGGGAAAGAGGCAGAAGCAGACTTCCTGCTGTGCCAGGAGCCCAGTGTCGGCTTCCAGGCTGATGCGGGGCTCCATCCCAGAACCCCAGGATCATGACCTGAGGCAAAGGCAGATGCTTAATGTACTGAGCCACCCAGGTGCCGCTACACTGATACCTTCTAATATGTCTTATTGTACTTGTCACACTGCAGGTTGTGACATAATTGGTAGCCATGATGGAGGGATTTCATTTCTAGATTTAAAACATAGAAGAGTAAATGTCCAGATCTTAAATGAACTCTGCCTATTTTGACAATGGGAAATGAAGTAAAGATTTCGCTCTGTTTTCCTTAGTATGTGGAAACTGTGAAGGTAGACTGAGCCTCAAGTATGGTTCTGGGCCGCTTCAAAACCCTGCCTTCACCTTTTATATTTTCTACCTCTTCTGCTCTTTGAACTGCCTTGGCCCTCTTTAAAAACAAGTGGGTCAAGATCTTTTTTATAAGTTCCACTCCTTAGACTTAGACTTTATAAGTATGTGAGTTATCATCACGAATTTCATGACTAATTATGCTCTGTGCAATTAATCAAGTTTCCATTTTATCTGGGGATTTTGATGGCAGATGACACAGCTTGGATGAGTGATTAATTGGCCAGGAGAAAGGTGGTCTCTTTGGGCTAGATTGATAGGGTCATGGGAAATACCACAATGCCAAGAAGCTGAAATGAGCCAATTCCCCCAATAAAAATTCTTTGAAGACTATATTTACATTAGAAAAAAATATAGTCAGACATGTGTATATGCTTCTTACAGGGGCAGTTTACATAAGCATTTTAATAACCCCTTTGGATATCTGCTAAACTTTGGTAAGAATGAGAATTGAAATGGATATTCTCATTTTGAAAGGGGTGAAGGAAGGCATTTTTTTGAAGTAAAGGCAGTTTAGAAAATTCAATATAAAAACAGCTTTATTTAGACACTCTGTGAACTTTGTGTAAAAATTTAAATGCCCGAAATAAAACATTTGTGCATGCAAGTCATTAGGGTTTGACTGACACAGACTTTGAGTTAACAACAACAACAACAAAAGTAACAAACTGTTTTGGGGCGTCTCGTGACTCGAACACTACAACTACTACACTTACATTTCCCTGGTTTGGGACAGGTTTACATTTCTTAGAACAGGAGTCAAAAAAACAAACAAACAAACAAACAAAAAACCAACTCTAGGACAATTGTTCCGATCACTTTCCTATTTCTGATTTCAGGAAAAACTTTATTGGTTATTCATGGTTAAAAAGTAAACCAAGGCACATTAAAAATTTCAAGGTTATTTGAGCATGCATTAATTCAAGTTGGGCAGTGCCAAGCCAAAGATGATTAGAAGAGTCCCACCCATAGGAGGGAGGCACAGGATTTTTATAGAGAAGACACCAAACCAAAGCAAAGAGATGATTCGATTGGTTATTGCTTAAGTGGTTGCCTTATTTGGGAAAGCCTCCTTCACTCTTTGTGATTGGTTGTCCTGAAGTTTCATTGTTTTGGATCCAAGTGCATTGACTCTGGCTCAGATTTTGGTTCACTGCTGCATTAGAGACACCTCAGTATGCTGGCCTCCTTGTTTAAATACTTTAACAACATTATAGACATAAGCTACTATTTCTGATTTGCACTATACATATGAACCAGGCTAGAATTCAAACTTCTGCACCACACTATTCAAAAGTAAATATCATCTAGCATCACTGTTGTATATCCAGTTATTTCTATAAATCATTAGCTCTAAACAGGTTTATTTATGCTGAGACTCTTCAATCTAGAGTCATTAAAGCTGTGTATTCAGAAAAGCATACAGCATCTAACCTCCCAACTGTGGACTTAGGGATTCAGGTCAAGAAAAGAATTGTATCCACACAAAGCTGGAGATCACGGTATTGTGCCGTTGAGTTTGAGGTGTGGTGATCTTGGTAAAGGCAAGTTATCTAGGTTTAAAAAACACGGGAATCCTTTAGAATTAATTGTATTTTGTTACCACAGTAAAGAGACGTAAGTTTTCATCATGCACTTTCTCCTTAATATGTAACAGGAATGAGAAATATTTCTAGGTTCAGAAATTGAAACCTCAAAATCCCCTTTACAAATATGATAATAGTTTAGTTTCCTGATAATTAAACCAGAAAAATTTGCAGTTGTACCTGTCTTCATGTACTTGTTTCTTATATTCAAAATGGATCAGTTTCTATTCAAAGAAAAAAAATACCTGTTCATCTAATAATATGGATTATCTCTCACACTCACTTCTTTGCATGGTATAAAAAAGCACAAGTCCAGACGTCTATGGCCATACCACCCTGGAAGTGCCTGATCTCGTCAAAAAAGAACGAGTCCGTTTTCTTTGTTCCTGAGGGGTTTGTTTTGTTTTGTTTTGGTAATTGATTCTATTGGACTCAACGTGGTGTTGTCTGTATGTATTTCTAATTGCTGCTTGCTATTGGCTTTCTAGCTGTCCTTCTGAACAGACCTTTACATGAACTATATTTGTTCCTGGAGAATGCAACATGACCACATAGATTTGGTCAAAATAATGAGCATTCCTTTAAAGGCCAGCTGAGAGAGAAAGGATTTGCTCAGCACATTTTTACCACCGATGCAACTCCCTACCCCCCTCTCTTTCTTCTTCCTTTTTTTCTCTCATACAAAACGTCACATCATTCCTAAGGATGAGAAACTCACAGGCTAAAAATGTAAGGCTTTCTCCGTGTCTGGAGGAAAATTTTGTCATTTAAAATAAAATAGCTCTGACCAGGCAGGACAGTCTTCCTGAGTATTTCATTCCTAGGACTGTTTGCATTCTTTCCCAGTGAGCTGGAGTGATAGGCACCAGACCCTATTTATAACAGGCAAGATGAGCTATTAAACTATTCGGTGCTGGTTTAAGAATAAAAGCTTCAAGTGATTGGTTGGAATTTGTGTGCCTCTTGTCAGCAAGCATCCTTTGCCCTTTTGGGGGAGATGTGGCTGTCTGTTAGGTTTGTGAAAATCCAGCTCAGGAATATCATGTGATATGAAAAGGGAAACAGTTGGATTGAAACCATACATGGTGAAGTCAAAAAGATGCTCTTTCTTGAGCTGTTGCTGAAATATGCTGGGGTTATTTCAGTGCTTGCAGAATAAATAGAACTGAAGGCACCCTGGAGCATAATGTAAAAGTATGTGAGAAGACTCTGAACTTTCCCAGCTGTATCTCTCAGCCAGTTATCATTCAGCTTTCACTCTGACTCTAGAAGACATTATTCCAGGGCAGTAGAGTCTGAGCCCTTTGTGAGACTGCCCTGCTTGTTCAAAGACATGAGAGAAGTTTCTACCTATCCCTGGATTCCTCATGATTGCTGAGAATCAAAACACTGAAGCAAAAACAAAGAAACAAAACAACAACAACCCCCCCCCCCAACAAGCACAAGAAGGCATTGTAAATGATATGATAACTCGTGATAAACTACCCAGAGTCATAGAATGTTTGACCCATACAGGACACCTAAAGGCCCTGGTCCAAGCCCTTCTTTAGATGAAGAAAGCAAGACACACTAACTCAAATAATCTAATAACTTAGCCAGTTATACCAGAACTGGAATCCCTTCTCGTGGCTTCCTCTCTCCCTGTCCAAGGGTGTCCTTCATTGGGAAATGCACATAAGTAGCAAAAATTACAAATGGAAAGCATGTCTATAAGGTGTTAGAGGAATGTAGTCCATTGGCAGTCTCCAGACCCATCCAGTCTGTGGCCCCGGAGCTGTGTAGCAGCCGTAAAGAAGCTACAGCATCTTGGTCGTACAAGTACTTGGGTTTGTCTGGTTTGGTTATCCCCAGGGGGAATAAAGTCGCTGGATATTTTTAGGAAAGTTTAGCCATTCAGATTAAAAGGAAGGTGGTGCTGGTGTTGTGAAAAATAGACCGAGATACAGGGTTAGGTAAGTAAGAACGATGACTGATCAGGGGAGACATTCTTCTCTGCATTTTTTACTTTATTTATTTATGAAGCATTGAGATAATCTCACTGAATTATTTAGGATTTAGTACAGTGGGAATTGGTCTGTTTAATGTAACCCATTCTTTTTTATTATTATTATTACGTTCAGTTAGCCAACATATAGTACATCATTAGTTTTTGATGTAGTGTTCAATGATTCATTAGTTGTGTAAACAACCAGTGCTCGTCACAACACGTGCCCTCCTCAATACCCAACACCCAGTACCTAATCCCCTCACCCCCCTCCCTTCTGTAACCCTCAGTTTGATTCCTGGAGTCCAGAGTCTCTCATGGTTTGTCTCCCTCTCTGATTTCTTCCCATTCAGTTTTCCCTCCCTTCCCCTTCATTTAAACCTGCCTTCATAGCTGAACTTAATCTCCTAGCTGAAATTGTATGTGAGAAATATATGTCTTCTTCTCTATGAGTGCTTGTTTAAATAGGTATTTTGAGCTCTCCTGCAGACACGAAGTCATGCCTGTGAGGCTCTCAGCATCCCAGAAGCCCATCAGTAGAGGATGGTGCTTGTTATCAGTAGCCGCTCTTCTTCATGCCGGGACTCGACGACAGGGAGGAACTTTTCTTCTAATTCAGCACTGCTAAGCCATCAGACCTACCCTGGGAAACAATTATTGAATCTAGATCAGTTTGTGTTAGGAATTTGAGACTTAAGTCTGAGAGTCTTTCCCAAGTGTCTCTTTCCCTACCTTAGTGTAGGGAAACATCTTCAGAATGATGGAGAAGGAAAATCCAGATCAACCTCTAGGTTATTCTGAGTTTTATCTTAGCAGATTTTAGAGTGGATCAAAGGAAATAGTAGACATACAAATTAAAGCTTATTGTTGTGACTTTAAACACAGTTTATTTTACTTGATAGGGTCTATTTTACTTGATAGTGTTAAAATACAGAAAGGGATAAATATTTATCAGGAAATTAGAATAATGGCACATGTATTACATCAGCTACAGACCTGAGTATGTGTGTTGATTATCTCACATGATCTTCTCAACCCTGTAAGAGTAACTAATATGATTATTTCCATTCTTAAATGTGAAAACGGAGGCTTAAAATATCATGCAACTAATCAATGGCAGAGCCACTGATCTGTATGATTCCAGCATAATGTTTCTGACCACTAGGTTCTGTTATCTGAAATATAAGTTATACTTTTCATTATATCATAAAAACACATAGTAAATAACTTTGTAACTCTACTGGTTGTGTGCTAAGGCCATCAGGTGTTTATTGGTTTTGTTGGTTAGGTCTTTTTGTTTTGTTTTGTTTTGTTCGTTTAGGTGAAAAACCTTGGAAGATTTAAACTCTCCTATGTTCTTTATGAAGAGAGATCAGAACAAAGTAGGCTGTCAGCAACTGGCAAGCATCAGTGATTCATGTGAAAGACTATTGTCTTTGGTGATACAATGAGTGCTGGGCTAAGAGCCTAGGGACAGGAATCTGCCATATCCTGGCTGTGAGATTTACGTAAACAATGTCACAGGGATACATTATCTACAGTTCCTTTTTAAATGCTCTGGGGTGCCATGATTCCTTTATAAAATTTTCCATTTGAAGATCCGGCATTGTTTATTTAAAAGGCATATGTAGTTTTAAATCACAGGAAAAAGTAATGCTATCACTATATCATTAAATTCATACTTTCAGAGGACCAGATTCCCTCGAAACATGATTTTTCAGAAAAGTAAGGCCAACACATTGATTGTAAAATGCCTAAAGTAAAAATGTAGTAATGTGTAATGTGAGTCACTCCGCTAACTGTCATCTGGTGTAAGAAGAGACTTACCTCATGGAGGAAGGATATATGATGTGTTTTTTTGGAGCAGAGCGTTTGAGCCTCCATCTCCACGCCCCCTCCTCCTGTCAGCTTTAGCTCAGGGCTGAAGCCCTGGGAATTGTTCAGTACGTACTTACCCTGAGGGTGTTCTGCCTCAAGAGAGTTGAGTCATTTTGAACTTCAACCTAATTTTTCTGACTTCACATTCTGCAACTTCTTTTCACTTTTCTGTCATGCTCCTTGTCATCTTACAGATCTAGTCACTGAGCAGAAAGGGCACAAGTTCCTTTATTCTGGTCACCCAGCCACTGGCAGAACTGAAACCAGAATCTAGATGCACACATTGCTGCTATGTTTCACATGATAAAAAGACACCCTCGACTTTGAAATAGTTTAATTTAACACAATACTGACTTGTGTAGACATAGCAGTTGAAGCTTACCCTGCCTTTCGGGGTTCAGGTGCTAGGTGGGACGATTGCAGATGTTTTTGTTTGTGGATGTTGGGTTTCCCCGGTCTTTTTTTTCTTCCCCTTTTCATAAAGCAGTTTGAGATTATAAATAGATCATCACTGTTAGAAAATAAGAGAGTCAGTAGGGTCAATTTATAAATAAAGAATACCGTATTTTATTCCTCTGTGTACACACAGAAACGCAAAGTAAAGAAACACACAGAAACACATGTACAAATTTTCTCTAAACAAGATCTTTCCGACATCTCTAGACCTCCTCCTGCTAAGAATGTTTTGGGTTATCTCCAGCTGACATAAAAAAAAACAACAACAATTGAGTTGGGAAATTCCTGATTCTTTTAGTAAAATGAGAGTTTTGTGACTGAGCTAAGTAGGTGGTTTTTCTAGTATCAGTGCTGTGCAACTTTGCTGTCAGTCATCACATTGATCCTTAAGACATGTTCCCATTCACCCAGCAGTAATATCTTTTTTTTTTTTTAAAGATTTTATTTATTTATTCGACAGAGATAGAGACAGCCAGCGAGAGAGGGAACACAAGCAGGGGGAGTGGGAGAAGAAGAAGCAGGCTCATAGCGGAGGAGCCTGATGTGGGGCTCGATCCCGTAACGCTGGGATCACGCCCAGAGCTGAAGGCAGACGCTTAACCGCTGTGCCAGCCAGGCGCCCCTCCCAGCAGTAATATCTTAATGAAGGAGGCTTGTTCCTATGAAGAAAACTCAGAGGATGTTTGCAAATTATGGTAATATTAGCTGTATGTTGTACTGGGTATCACTCGCCAAGAATTCTGCACACATTTCATTTTTGGGACGGGAAATTTCTATTTAGTCTGTGGCTTCGTGTGTAAATGTGAGCCAGTTTCTTATTCAGAAGCGATGATGGTATATTTTTCTGTCTTGATTATTTTCTTGGGATTTCTGGCCATCCTGTTCAGGCGCCCGCTGCTGGCAGTGAGTCTCATCAACGTCCAAAGGATGCAGGGATTGCGATGCTCCATAAATGCCTGTCTGGGGAGGTTAGGGTAACTTTCCTCTTTTACAAATACCCACAGAGCACAAGACTGCAAAAACATCTGCCTAGCCCTTGTCGACATCTTTGTAGGATCTCTTTTTTTCTCTAGGAGATTCCTGCCACATTTCTCTCAAGCCTTTTTAAAAATATGAATTTCTCTTCACACCTCATCCGATTTTGCCCATTGTAGATGAAATTATACAAGGAGGAATTAATTTCTATAGAAAATAGTGAAACTGGAAAAAAGCAAACATGCACACCTTTATCACAGGTGAGATCACCCTTTTTCTCTCTTATCTCCTGTATCATATGAAGAAAACTTTCATAATATGCAAATGTGAAGATTTGTTGCTATGGCCTGAATTGTGTGGGCCCCCCACCCCACAATCCATTGTTGGAACCCTAACCTCTGATGTGATGATTCTTGGAGGCGGAGCCTTTGGAAGATAATTAGGTTTAGACGAGGTTATGAGAATGGGTCTTTCATAATGAGATTAGTGTCCTTATAAGAAGAGACACCAGAGAGCTTGTGCCCTCTCTCTCTCTCCCTGCCACATGAAGACACAGGGAGAAGGGATCCATCTATAAGCCATAAAGAGAGCTCTCATTGGAGAGCAAACTCTGTTAGACCTTGATCTTGGACTTACCAGCCTCCAGAACTATGAGAGAATTTATTTCTCTTGTTTAAGCACCCAGTCTGTGGTATTTTTTCAGTGCAGTATGGACTGACAAAGACTTACTCATCATATAACAAATATCAATGTAAATATGATTGGTTAATTTGATTTGCAAAGTGGCCAAGTTTCTTTATCCATTTAAAAATTCACTTGTAGTACAAAATACCAAGAGGTTCTCTCTGTAGGAAAAGTTGGCAACTTTGTCCCAGAAAACTCTCAGGCTCCCTCACAGCCTTAGAGACTCCTTTTCAAGTCTCATAATTTATAGATTTTCTCAGATTTTTTTATGTAGACTGCCATACCATTTACAAATAAAGCTTGTTTTTATCTTTATGGTGTAAGCCATTTTATTTAATTTTCTTGTGTTATTAAATTGGCTGGCATACCTAATGTTTTATTGAATAAAAGAGATAATGGAAGGTCTCCTTGTATGATATTTGCTGGAGAGTTTTGATAAGAATCCTTTACCTGGTTAAGCATGTTTCTCCTCTATTCCTATTTGCTAAATTTTGTTTTTCTACATGAATGAGTATTGAATTAATTTTCATCACTTATTGGGAATACCATTAAGTTAATTATTCTTTAAGGGGTGCATTACATCACTTTAATTTTAAGGTTAGATTTCTCTGTGGATCTTTATTTCTTTCTATAAGAAATATAAGGGGAATGTTTCTTTCTTATGTGAGTCCAAGTAGGTGGACTGGTTAGAGGTAGCCTTTTTTTTTTTTTTTTTTAAAGATTGATTTATTTATTTTGAGAGAGAGAGAGAGATAGCTTGAGCACAAGTGGGAGGGGCAGAGGGAGAAGGAGAGAGAATCTCTCCTTCCAAGCTCAGTGTCAGTGCCAGAGACAGGGCTCAATCTCACGACCCTGAGATCACGACCTGAGCCATGGACACCAAGAGTCAGAGGCTTAACCAACTGAGCTACTCAGGTGCCCCCAGAGGTAGCCTCTTTAACTCCATTTTTTTCATATGCATTCCAGCCAGTTGGAAGGACCATGGAGAGGAGGAAGAGAGGCCTACATTTTATAAGGATATACATTTCTTTTATGATACTCCGGTGGCCATAACTTACTCATATGGCCACTCTTCATTATCAAAGAAGCACCATTTCACCATTTTCTATTTAATATTCCCTGTATCCTATTTAATTTTGGTATTTTCTGTTATGTATTGTCTAGCATTATGGGTCAAATTTTTAACTAATTTTTGTTTAGTCTTTCTAATTTATTTATAAAATTATTGATGCCTATAAAATAAATGTTCCTTGAAAATCACTTAGGTACACCTCACAAGTTTGATATATTATACACCAAATGTTGCTCAATTCTATACATTTTATAATATTCATGTGTGATTTCCACTTCAAACCATTAACTAGAGAGTATGTTTTATAATTTCTATATGGTTTAAGAGTACATTTTTAATGTTGATTTCTTATATGATTGTCCAGAGAACATGAAATATACGCTATAGATCTTCAATGTTTATTGAGATTGCATATGTGGTCAAATCTTTTAGCTGTCCCTTTGATGCTTGAAATAAATGTGTACTCTCTGTTTATTGGATCCAGGAGTTCTGTTGATCAAGATTATTAATTATGTCACTGAACTCTTCCATACAGTTGTTAATTTTTATCTGCTTTTTCTTTCTGCTTTACTTCTGCATATTTCTGATAGAGGCATGTTACAATTTTTTATTCATTGTGGATTTGTCCATTTTTCCTGGAGTTTTTTTTTTTTTTTACTTGTCTTTATTCACAATTATTGATTATTGCATCTATGTGAATTTTTCTACTAGTTTTTCCTTCAAATTCTAATGTATCTCATTAAATATCGCTAAATTAGCTTTGCATCTTCATTTGCCTGTTACATATTTTTGTCTCTTTATTGTCAAGTTCTGTCTTCTTTGCTTTAGGTATGTTTCTTAAAATAGACTTAAGTGGATTTCTATAAAATCAGTTTAATAATTTCTTCTTTTAATATATTAGTTTGACCTATTTGCATTTTTTATGTTTACTCATTATAACATCTTACTTTGATTTTATTTTCCACACATTCTTTTTTTCCTCTTTTCTGCATTTTGTTTCATTAAAAACTTTTAGAAAATTTGCCTTTATTTCTTTTGCTGATTTGGAAGCTATAGATTATATTTCTTTTCATGTAGACACCTCTTAAGTTTATGCTAGTTATTTCAGTATGCTTTTTTTAACAAAGTTCAAAGTTATTCAGTACCTGTACTTACTTCATGCATGATATGGATCTCAGTATGTTTTAACTATTCACATAACACCCAATCCCATATCATTCTTATTAACTGTTATATTGAATTTTATCTAACATTTGAAAGTACCAAATACTCTTCAACTTTTTTCTGGTCTAAAATTTTAAAAATTTGCCCTTATTCCTGAACGTTGAATTAAATATAGAATTGTAATTGCAAGTTATTTAACCTCAGTACCTAGAAGATACTCCTCCACCGTGTTATACAGTCTGGTGTTCCTGATAAGATTTGTTTTGTCTTTCTGAATGTTGTTCATTCATAGTTCATCTCTTCTTTCCTTTCCCCCTTTTTAAGTGATTTTTACATTTATCTTTGATGTAGTTGCCTTGAGGTACATGGTTTCCTTATAATGTGTCTAGATGTGAATTTATCCCTATTGTTTACTTGATGTAAACTTTCAATCTGAGAACCCATGTCTTTTTATCTAGTAAATATTGCATCAAAAATCCTTTAATCAGTAATCCTGGTTCTCATATTGACAACCCACAAATTAGTTTGTGGTTCTCTCCAGGTATGCAACTGTGCTAAATCTAGAATACAAGTCATTATTCCTTAGGGTTCTGTCTCAGTGTGAATATCAAATGTGCTCTCCTGTTAACACCATTTGTGGTAGGCTGTTGTAATAATGGCCCCAGTGAATGATGCCTCTCAGTAGCCATGGCCTACATAGTCCTTCCACATTGACTCTGGGCTTAAACATGTGCCTTGCTTTATCTAATTGGACATCCACAAATGTGACATGAGTAGAGGCTTAATACATGCTTGTGCATTAGGGCGGGCCCTATTGGAACCCTGGGATCACCATGATATGAGGACTCATGGTCTAGCTTCTAGTCATGCCCCAGCCATCCCTTCAGGTGAAAGCAGCCACAGATGAAAGCAGGAAAACCTCCAGGCCAACACTCAGGATTAGAAAAATAGTAAATCCTTGTTGTTTTAAGCTACTGAGGTTTGGAGTGTTATCTTATCCAGCAAGAGTTAACTAATACAATGTCTGATTTTTAACCCTTCCCTCTTCAAGAACATGTTCCAAATGACATACAGATTTTTATACCTAGTTGTGATGATGGCATACAAAAAACAAACTTTTCAGTTCTTTGTTCCTTATGTTTACTTATCTCCAGAATGAAGTTATAACCCCTGGGGTACAACTAATCATACTTACAGAACTTATGTAGGACATCCAGGTTCCCAATGGGGATAAAAAAATCAGAACAAACTAAAGATATAAATAGAGTAGTGTTTTTTTAGAGCTGAGAAAGAAATTAAGAGAGTTGTGGGTGGAGCAGTGTCCATTTGAAAATGCCAGAGCTCTGGAAAAACAGTAAGGGGATGTTGGTAACTGAAGTAGAAGCTCTGAATCATGATCACGGTCATGATTTTCCTTCCCAATAGAATGAAGTCCAGTTTTACATGGGAAAGACACAGGGTTGCCTCTGTATTTATACAAAGAACTTTCAAGTTTGGAAGCCATGTGACTAACTCAAAGATCAAACTTCAAGTTAGTCATTTGCTGGCCTTAAATAAGGCAGGGTAGATTTCACAGACCACACATGAGCAGTTTTCCAGAATGCCTTAGGGGCATAGAAAGTGCCTATAAAGCAGATGACCCCCTAATTTTTTGTGTTAACGGTGTGTCTACCTCTCTTTAGCGCAGGGTTGTTCCAGTCTGAGAATAAAGAATGTATTAAGGAACCGAGTAAACTTTTAAAAAGAAAATATGTATATATCACATATGTGTACACATACCATACATAAACATGTATGTGCATATGTATGTATAAACTTAATCAGGACTGATGCAAAGAGAAGCCATCTTTTACTGAGCAACCTGATAATTTCCTAAGAACCTGTTTGAGGGATAAAGTATGCCATCATCCCAACTAGGTATAAGTTAATATTTATGGCCACTCAGCCAAAAGGCACTTTATTTTTAAGAAATATCTTCATATGACCAACTTAAACTAAGAAAAAAAAATCTTCCTAACAAATTCATTGAAAACAATCAAAGCAAAATAAAAGATTTGAGGAACTAGACACCCATTTCACATCCTTATAATCAGAGGCCAAATGTTCCTAACCTCTCATTCTCAGAGGGTAAATTTGGCCATAATTCTCTTTACCCTCAACAAAGTTAATTGGAATATGAAAAGCTTGCCAGGACATAGGATGGGGGAAGCCATTGTTTGCCCTGAAATGAGTACTGGCTTTCACTATGGAGGACTTTCAAGAAGTCAAGCTTTCATATGGTTTAAATATTATAGCTACGCTAGATGGAATGTTTCTTTTACTCCAACCAATCACTTTCTCGCTTGCCACAACTTTCTTTTCTAGGCTGCATGATTTGTGATACAGAAAACTCTCACATTAGGGCTTACACATTTTTTAATAAAAATAATGTACTGGATACCCTCTAAACTCATGAAAAAAAAAAAAAAGGTTTTATATGACCCTAACCTTGACTGTTTCAACATGTTGGTAGGAGATTTTCTTCATAAAACTACTAGCTAAATAACAGTACAAAATACAGAAAGTGAACATCAATATATCTGCTCTTTCTTGGTGCTTTCTTCCCTTATAACAGTGCTTCATAGTTAACTGATTTTTCTAATTTATTTTTTAGTATGGAATTAGAATAACAAAAATATAACAATTTGAAAGAGGAAAGACACCATTTATAATGGAGGTGAGAAGAAAAGCAAACCTCAGGTTATGCCTGATCTTTGCAAATGAGAGTCTGAATTATTTTCCTCTGTGCCTTCTTAGGTAAAACAGAAAAATCAAGCATGAAGATAGAGGCCAACATCTAGGATTCAGCTTAAGTAAAAATATTCAAATATTAAATAAATACGAACTTACCCAGGGAAGCTTTCTCTGCTCTTCAAACAGAATCAGTTGGTGGGGTTAATATACAAAGTCATAGCTGCCCATCCTTCTCTTTTTGCTGCACTTCTGATAATGGAAATTTAAAAAGAATTGGTTGGTTAACATTTTCCTTCTGTATAAAGTTAAAACTCCATGAAGGCAAAGAGCAAATCTTATTTAATGCTGCTAAATAACAGAAATTTAGTCAAGTAAATTTTAAGTTCAAACCGATTTTATTGATTCATAAATCACCATCCCATCTAGAATGTAAAGGGGAGCTCCAAAGGGCTCCAAAAAGGAGGGAGCCCATGTGACAAATGACCTCATTGGTGCTGCCCAGGAAATTCCTGACTGCCTAGTTAAGACTACATTTCTGGGGGAGGCTAAAGTGCAATTATATTAGGTAATAAGCCCTGGTTTGGTGATGTGGGTGAGCATAAGTGACTCCATTTTGGGTGTGTGATTTCCTTTTTTAACAACCCCTTCCCCCCCACTGCTTTGATCAGACTCTCATCTTAAATGAGATGTGATAAAATTTGAAACATTGGTGCCACTCTCCACTGCCTCTCTGAAGTTCTTGCAGTTTTTCTTATTCCATTTGTGTGGTGTCCATAGTCATATTTTTGCTTAACCTCTATGATATTCACAGGTCATGGCTTCAGGTTTACCTTTTTTAATTTGGTCATTCTCTTTGTTCCTTTACCAATGTACCATGCTTAGGGAGATCATTTACCTGGTTGGTGGCTGCAAGCATGTACTTACAGCCTTTGAGAGAATACAGCACACCAGGGAGATTCTTATGATCACTATAAACAGAACAATTCTCAATGTTTGTAATGCACTTTGTATTGATGTCCCCAAGACCCAAGCCAATCAAAATCAAATAAGTCAAAGAAAGATCTTGTTGAAGGACTCACCTTTTAAAGCCAAGTGGCTTATTCGATGATCTTACGTAATCGAGTTTTAACTTCCCCAGAAGTATTAATCCAGGTATAGCTAGATGGTGTTGGCCACAGCATAGACACCTCCCTTGCTCAGCTAAAAGATAATCAAGGGCTATTCTATTATCAAGAACAACTTTGGCCAGAGAGTCTAAGGATCTTTGCTACATAGCTATTGCTTTAGCAGTGGATTTTTCAGTAATTTCAAGAATTAAGGAGAAATTCCTGATCATAGCCTTATTTACGTTTATCACTAACCAGGTGAAAGAAGTGAATCCGAATCATGAAAACCTCCTGGTAGGTCCTTTCTAACTCATTAGTGTAAATTCAGGGGAGTCAGTCAATGAGATATTTTATTTTGCTTGTGAAAAGTGAGGGGCTCAGTTAGATTTTCTCCTAGCCTGAAATAAAAGGTTGTTCTAAATTCTAGAGGTTACACCCCTTAGCAATGGCCTACAGAAGATGCAGTGAGGGCGTTATATATCTAGGCCAATGTCAGAGTGAAGGAAGGGAAAAGGAGAAAGGGTTCCATGTTCTGTTTAAGCAGGAAGTCTTGATTCATCATCTTGACTGGAAACAGTCTACCTCAATGTCAACTATTTCTCTTCCCTGTCACTTTGATTCAGAGGTCTCCAGTGTCTAAACAAGACCAAGTGTCAGGTGGAGTCTTTAGCTGTGTGATGGGTACCCAAGGCTCAGTACTTTCTAGTTTTGCAGCAGTGTCTGTGGTCAGGAGCACTTGGGAAGGTCCCTTCAAATGGAACTTGAAGGCTGTCTTCCTCTGATGGTATATCCAGAATACTCAGTTTCTAGATTCTAAACTGTGACCAAAAAGATCTTTTGAATTGGGATCTGGAAAGGCTTCTTTAACCTGTTGATGACAAGCTTGAGCATCATATTATTTGCCCAGTGAAGTGGGTTCCTTGATCACCTTGATCACTGAAGATCCATGGAGGGTACCCCCTAAATGGGAAACACATTTTCTTTTCCATGGTGAGGGCATCAGCCTTGGGGCAGGGGAAAGCTTCAACCCATGTAGAAACCATATGTACAATAACAAGAACATATTGACAACCTGTACTAAGTAGCAGTTGAATGAAGTCCATCTGTAGGTTTTAAAGCGTCCAGAGGGAGGAGGTCTGAGGCCTGTGGGAATAAAAATGTTTGTTCCAAGATTATGGACCTGACAGGTCAGGCGTTGCCGGTAGACTGTTTTCGCAATTTTATAAAAGTCTCCCCACCAATGTCTATTCATAATTTGAGTCATCTGAAATGTACTGTGGTGGGTGAAGGAATGCAAACCCTGAAAAATGGGATTTTCCAGGGATCCGGGAAGAACCAAGTAGCTATCTTGGGTTTCCCATAGCCCCAGCTATTAATTTTCAACCATTGTTTACCCATCTTAGTTTCTCTGATTCAGGAGCATGCTATTGCCATGTTGTAAGGACATTAGGATGGCAAAAGTCGCACCAGGAAGTCTTTTTTTTTTTTTTTTTTTTGAAGAAGCAGAATGGACTTCATCCATGTGTGCCACAATTTTTATAGATTCTATCGCCACTGTCTTTGAATGAAAGCCACCTTGAGTACATATTAAAAGTTCTTTCCAAAGATTGCTTTTCCACAAACCTTAGTGGCTTTAATTACATATATTATAATTTTTCTTAACCCTTCATTTCTAAGCTAAGTATAAGCAGTATGAACTGTTATACTAGCATTCTTTAGATTTGCAAATTTATGAATGCATTTCATAATTTCTAGAAGCATATGCTTTTTCCAATTTTCCAGTTTCTCTGTAATAAGTAGCCAAAATACATAAACCAATGTTCAGTAATTAGTTTTAGTATTTTATCTTTATATTTTTTAAAGCTTTTATTTATTTATTTGACTGAGAGAGAACACAAGCAGGGGGAGTGGCAGGCAGAGGGAGAGGGAGGAGCAGGCTCCCTACTGAGCAGAGAGCAAGACATGGGGCTCCATCCCAGGACCCTGGGATCATGACCTGAGCTGAAGGCAGATGCTTAACAAACTGAGCCATCCAGGGGACCCAGTATTTTGTCTTATGTGGAAATGATCTAGATATTTAATGACTGTCCATCATCTAATTTAACTTAACAAAACCCCAAGTTTTAAGATACCAAAATGATCTGGGAAAACTAAGTAGACATAAATGTTGTTGAAAAGTTCATTTATAAACTTTTGTCTTACATCTGTTTAATTCATTTGTTTAAATATGTTTAGATTAGTCATTAAAACATCAGAAGACATTAAACAACTAAGCACCATCTTTAAGTTACCTTTCTTGCTGACAAATTCTGTGATAGAACATAAGCTTATCTGACTTATAGTGAATGTAGGTAGACCAAAAGTATTATATTTAAGGCTGAAAACTAAAAACATGCCTGTTTTAGTAAAACCAACAAACCTCAATTAGCTTTTATTTATTAAATATTAATCCTAGATCACATGAACTTGAAAAACATTTGGGCTAAGTTTCTATTGTATTTCTGAGAGTCTAATTTGTATAAGCAATGAATTTCTTAAGCCAATTTAATAGAGCTCTTTTGCAAATGAATTTTGGCAATACCATCCAAAGGTAGAAAATACTGCATATCTACAATGTGTATAAAGGGGCGCACATGAACATACAGACAGACGCAAACACCTTATTGTTTTAAAATTTTAGCCATAAGAAGTATAATAAAGCAAAACCTACTAGTTCATAAAAGAAGAGTGGGATCCAAAGTGTTTTTCTGGCAGATGGAATAAATTAAGCTTACTTGCTCAGATGGCTGAAGTTTTTTTCTACTAATTTCGGGAGAGAAGACACTTAAGATTTATATTTGTCCTTGACAAGTAACCTTATAGAAGCCATGGGCTAGATTTTGGGCAAGGGTGCTTCTATAGACATTTGTATTTTTAAAAAGCCCTCTTTTTCTTGTTTTTTTTTTTTTTCCTTCAGTCTTAGGAATTGGGGATGATCTAAATAAGTTTCCAGAGAGGTTACTTTTGAGATAAAGAGGGGAGGTTTTGGGATTGGTGAAAAGGAATGGGTGTAATTTGAACTTCCTCTAGAACTACGTTTCTATTTTTGCAAAAGATTTGTAAGGTAAGGACAGTTCTCAATTTTTCAAAGATTTGGGTTGTAATCTAAATGATCTCATAGATTGATCCATCTATCAAACAACCTTATCCGCAGTTTGCTTCTTTCTATCTGGTACATAGCTCTAATTTTAACTTAGGGGAGAGGCCTTTAAAAAAATTCCTATCAGGCTCTGAATATCAGTTTGGCCAACCTTTTGACTACAGAACACCTTTCAAAAAATGTGCTTAAATATATTGTCAGTTTTTGGCCAGCACAAACAATAAATATTTCTGGCAGTATTGACTAAGCCCCCCTTGGGTGTCAGAGTGTTCCCCAAAGAGGGTACAAAGCATACTATCTTCCCAAGTTAGAGAATCACTCCCCAAAGAGAGCCAAAGAAAGAACTAACAATCTCTATGTCCTGGCAGGCAGAAAATTCAAGCCCAGTTCTTAGGATGCAAATTGAGACAAGGAAGAAGTCAGTAGTTGTCCCTAGGAGAGAAAGGATCAATAACCAATGGGTCTGTATTGGGAAAGGAAGGGACAGTGTGAAGTTATATTTTCCTCACTCAACTGGGCACTACAGACAGATTTGGAAGAATTGATTCTGGAAAGAATTCTTACCTTCCTCTGGCTTCTGCCCGTTTTTCCAGGATCCCCTCTGCAGAGTCTGATATCCAGTTTCCCATTAGCTATTTAAGGGAATAATGTAGCATTTTACCAGAAAATTCCGCACTTTCATCAACTCTGGCAGGGACCCATTTGAAGGCCCTTCTCTGAAGGTAGATATGCGGTATCTGAAAAACAATTAACTTAATGGACTTTTGTTTACGGTTGTGTAGCTTTTTTTTTTTTTTTTCACAGTGGAAAAACAGTTGAGACAGAGGATTACTCAAAGGAAGGTAGAGAGAAGAAATAGGAGTCCTGTCAGTCTTACTTTTGTTTTAGGCCTCTTACATCTTTAATTTTTCATTAGCCGTTTGCAACAAATCTTTCAATGAAAACTTTTTTGGAATTGCGAAACCTTTGAAGACTTCTGCATGCTGATTAAAACAAGCATCTAATTCTGTTTCATCTAGAAACCCTTGCTTTCAAGTGCACTTCTTAAATGGTATTATCTAATTGTAACATTTTGCATAATGGCCATTGTAATTCTAGGTTGCTTTTACTAAGATTTGGCCATTTTACTAGATTTTCTGCGACTTTGGGGATTATAGTTCTTAGCATAAGGGACACAGGTGTACTGGAAGTGGCACATTCAACTCTATGGAATTTAAGAATCCTATTAAGTAAGGCTTTGGGTTGCTCAGAGCCAAACTATACCTAAAAAGAATGTGCCACTGGGTTGGAGATTTTCCATGTTTTACAGTATATCTTAAGGCGCTGTCGTTCTCCTTGAGGTTGACAGGTGACTCCTGTTCAATGACTAACTTATCGGAACATGGGAGTCTTTGAGTTAGATGGCAAAGCACTCTAACAGTTCTTAAATGCATAACCTGTGCCCACCAATTTTTGCCTATGGTTTTCTTTTTTACACGTTCTAGATCCCCACAGGCGATAGCCTTCATTGACACAAAACAGGACAAACATTCACCTCAACACGCCAGCAGTAACCAAAAGATGTCACTGTGGACTGTGCTCACCACCAGCAATTCCCAGTGTGGACTAAACCCCAGACTCTACTCGGGAGACTGCACACTGGAACTGGGGAAGGGGTTCCAGCATGGAATTGTAGACCGAGCCAAGGGCTAAGGATTGGTGCTCCATTAGAGCCTCCTGATGGTCAGTCTAGAATGACCTGTTAACCTTGGACTAGAAAGCCAATCAGGTCAGGAGCTTGAATGCAAAAATTGCAGAGCTCAACTAGAGGAGCTCAACTGAGAGGAGCTCACCAGTGGCCCTTGGAAATGGTGATAAAAACAGTGAGCTCAAAAGGTTTGTGGGGTAGCACACCTGTGTTTCTCATTATCCCCGAATGCCATTAGGGGTTCACCTGGGATCCCATCGCTGCCACCAAAACTGTTAAATAACAAAAATTCAGCCGAATAGATTTTGAAGATTTAATTGGCTTTATTTATTGATTCATGGATCAGGCAGCATCTCATCTTGCAAGTAAAGGGAGCTCCAAAGGGCTACAGAAAGGGAAAGGTTTTTAAAGGCAGGACAAGGAAGTCATACACAGAAGAAAGGGTTATTTCTGGTGAGTTTGCCTTCCTTTGGGGTTGTTGGAGAGGGTCCATGTGACAGATGACCTCACTGGTGCTGACCAGAAAATTCTTGACTGACTGGTTAAGTCTACATTTCTGGGAGAGGCTGAAAGTGCTGTTACATTAGGTATTTGAAGCCCTGGTTTGGTGGTATGGCCAAGTGTTAAGTGACTCCATTTTGGGCCTATGGTTTTCTTTATAACAATGCCTAGCCATTGGTCAATGATCTATTTACTGAATGAATGAATTACTGTATAGAACACTGGGAACAACTCCTCAGAATATGGACAGATGGTTTTCCAAAAATAGTAGAGTAGAAGCATGGTTGTTGATCTCATAGAAGATGGGCTCTGCTGTTACTGAAGTCCGTCTTCTTGATGGAAAGTAGGAGGCTTTTGGATATAGGATTCCGTTAGGTACTGGGATTTCAAGAGAGGGCTTGTTTCCTTGAGGAGTCTGGAGAGTTCCAATAATGCCTCTTCTGTACTGCAAGCCTTTGTTCCTGTCCGATGTCTTGATTTTTCAGAGTAAGGCTAGTGAAAATCTCATGTCATAGTTAAGGCACAAATGATCTTTGCAGGCTTAAAAGCCCGTATGCTTATTATTTTATTATGTTTTTTAATTGAAATATAGTTGACACACATTACATTAGTTTCCAGTGTATGACATAGTGATTTGACAACTCTCCATGTTATGTTATAAGCCAATATTCTAACTTGTCCTTTCTAGTTTGGCATGTACAGATACATGTTATAGTCGTGATATTTTTCCCTCGAGTAACAACGGCTTGAGAAATCATAAGAACACTAATAACACACTGTATTAAAGTGGTACATAAGCAGTTTTTACCTTCTGGATGGTTGAGGAAGGCTTTCTAGAAGAGGTGCCAATTCAGTGGGTCTATAGCTGAATAATAGAGATCACTGGGAAAAAGATGAGGAGAATTTCCGGACCAATCAAAGAGAAAGAATAATTAATCGCATGAGGTACTGAAATACATAATAAGTTGGGGGAATAGTGTTAGTTGTCCTGCTTAATTAGGATCCAAGGTGTAGGGCACATAGGGATAGTTATAAAATGCTGATGTTTAGAGATGAGAGTTTGTTTGAAATAAGATCTTAAGCAATTTAATTAGCAAAGCAATCAATTTGCTTATTATTTATGAGGAACCCCCAGAAGTTATTAAGCAGAGAAATGATTAATGAGAGTTGAAACATCTTTGATTTTTTTTATTTTTTCCCCCATATTCGTATTTACCATGGGAAAAGACTATACCAGAAGAACAAGTTTGCGAGTCTCAGCAGTCATGAATAATGAGTAGATTTAGAGGGTGCTGCTGATGGAGGGTTCTAGATTGAGGATTCTTTTCATTGATGTGAGTCTTGAATATGAGTGGAGATCAGAGGTTTATAACATCAGGCCAAAATGGACAACTCAATAGAGTTTTGGGTGTGAGGAGGTCGCTGAGTACAACATTTAGACTTGAAGTCAGCCCCGAGGAGAGTTTGGGGATATAGCCATGGACTAAGTTTCCAGTTTCAGATTAGTGAGAAAAGAAGCCAACAAAATCAGAAAGAAGACAGAAGTCTGGAAGTCGTGTCTGCGGATCTGGATTGAGAGGGCAGGTCCACACACTAGCTCAACGGGGTTATGACAGTTGCTCCTAGGCTGCCAACATCTCTCCCTCACTTTCAGGCCAGCCTTGTGGTGTGGTTTAACAGCACAAGAATGTATGGGAAGTTCTTCTCAGAAGACCTCCCTTTAAAACATGGTATTTTTAGTTCAGCTGGATCATATCTGGATACCTTGTCATTGCAGCTTTGAGGGATATCAGATGGTCTTGTTAACCTGTGAGTTTGGCATAAAGTGGAGCAGAGGCCAAAAGGCACGCAGGAGAAGATCGCACACAGATGACCAGCGGCGCAGCTTGCTGGACCGATGAAATCAGGGAGGATGGCCCTCCCAAAACTGCCAAGGCAAGATGCTTCCAGTAGCCAGTGAGAACATGGGCGGCGGGGGGTGGGGGGGTGGGGGGGGGATTTGGTCTCTTTGAAGTCAGAATTATATATATGCAGATGCTTATAATCAAATTAAACGTAAAACATATTTGGAAAGGGAAATAAAGTAGGAGTCTATGTTTTTTTTTTTTTTTACTACTGATGCTAGGAATCCAAAATGCCAAAATAAACATTCTACAGGGTATTAGTACAACAATGCTATTTTAACTCAAAGAATGTTTAGTTTCAAATATTTGTACAAGAATGTCAACTGCTCACTGAATGCTTAGGACAAGGAAGAGGCTGCTTTCCAGCACACCTTATCAGATCTAAGCCATAGTAGTAGCCACAGCTAAAAACAAACAAACAAAAAATCAAAATAAAAAGCCACCTCCGACACTACTACCACCATTTCTTAAAAAACACAGAGCCACCTTTTATGGTGCATTCCAATTTAGTTCACTTCTTTCTTGCTTTGGATAATACATTCCTCCAACCTAATTAAAGAGTGCCAGTCAGTTAAATTAGCATCCAAATAAAAGATTGGAACTAGAAAGTGATTATGAAGTAGGAAAAAAAAAATCCTGGGAATGTTAAGGACTTCTTAAGAATATCAGGTAAGTGAGCTCGTTTAATGACAGAATCAGAAATGGTAGAGTGATAAGCTGAGAAAGCTCCATAGGACCAGAATTGTTTAGGCTCTAAGTTTATCAAAGTATTGAACTGATTTTGTTGTGCAGGTTACAAGTTATCTCAAGAAAAAGCCCTAATTACTTCACTGCACTGGAATTTTCAGTTTATCTGTTAGGATGTGCAGGGAGTAGACTCGCAGTTTCCTTCTTATAATGCTGTTTGTCCTAATCAGAGGAATTTGAGGAGGCAGAGACAGGGAGAAGCACAGACTGTCTCATTTCAATAAGAAGGCCCAATAGTGAGCAACTCTCTTCGTGCAAAAGCACAATCTGAAACAGTTGCTCTGAATTTCTGCCAGGGAACAGCTGCAACCTTTTGGTAGCCCAACTTAATGGTATTCTTCAATGTCCTGGGGGAGGTTCAGATATCATTATCTTTCAATCTTTATCCAACCAATGTCCTCTGATTTGGGCATCTGAAAATAAGATATGATATGGAGTGGAAGGGAGTAAAGACAGAAATTTGAAATAAGGCCAACCATTTTTTAATTAGCATAAGATAACAATGTAACTTATTTTCAAACCTGGATAGATTTGAAAGGGGACCTGGTTAATAATTTTACCAGGACAAGGGTAGTAAGTAGGAACTATCTTAGGCAGATAGAACATATGATCAGTTTAACCACAGAGAGTCATATGTCCAAGTCTAATATATTATTTCTTTAGCTCAGATATATCTTAATAGCTAAGTGAAACTAAAACGTATCTAGGTTTCATAAAGTGTAAGCTCTTATGCTTCAACACTGCATATCTTTGTGAAAATATTTGGTGCTGCCTAGTCCCTGTATCTCTGATCTTATCAGGAATAAAAACTCATATTTGAAAAAAGAATTAAAGTATAGTTGACCTTTGAACAACATGGGTTTGAAATTTGTGGGTCCACTTATGCAGGGTTTTTTTTTTTTTTTTCCGTTTCTTTTTTCTTTTTTTGGATATGGTCCAGTACTATAAATATACATGCCTCTAACCTAATTAAAGTCTGAGTGTATTTTCTTTTACTTATGATTTTCCTAATGTTTTCCTTCTCCAGCTTACTCTACTATAAGAATACAGTTCATAATACATATAACATACAAACTATGTGTATGTTAGAGTGCTTATGTTGTTGGTAAGTCTCTGGTCAACAGCAGGCTATTAGGGAGTTAAAAGTTACACGTGGATTTTCAACTATGCAGGGGATTGGACCTCCTAACCCCTAAGTTGTTCAAGGGTTAACTGTAAATAATTATGAAGTGTCCCTAAAAATTTCTTTTTTTTTTTTTTTTTTAAGATTTATTTATTTATTTATTTGACAGAGATAGAGACAGCCAGCGAGAGAGGGAACACAAGCAGGGGGAGTGGGAGAGGAAGAAGCAGGCTCATAGCGGAGGAGCCTGATGTGGGGCTCGATCCCACAACGCCGGGATCACGCCCTGAGCCGAAGGCAGACGCTTAACCGCTGTGCCACCCAGGCGCCCCTAAAAATTTCTAAAAGATTATACACATCCAGATTTCTACTGTATAAATTTAATTAGTCATAGGAGAAAGTGCCCTATGGGGAACTAAGGACTTTGGGAAGGATAAGTAATCTATATATTAATAACAGATTCAACTTTAGATCAGTAACCATCAGAAAAGTAGATATACATTATGGCCAGTTTATTCATATCATGCCTGCCCTTTTGAATATATTTTAATTCAACCAATTTAAGCTTTAAAATCTTCAATTGTAACTCAAATGTAAGTTCTTTATTGAAAAACTAAAGAAAGTCAACGAGCATTAAAAGAGAAAGAAGGAGAGTGTCTAATTTGTATTTACCCACAACTGGAACCTAAGGTTGTATTCAAACAAATACAAACCATGATTTCCCAGGCCAGTTCTCCCCCATCCCAGTATAGAAATTGTTCTAGAATGCCAAAGCCATCTTTCTGATTTAAATCACTAATACTACTGCATCCCTTTATGCCATTCTTCATAACTGGAAGAGTACGAACATGGAACCCATCAACAGTAAGACTTCCTTTTGGGAAAGGGTGGCACGGACCTGCAGGATGTCCCCTTTATCTCTTCACCATTTGGCCCCCCTCCTATATCTTTTTATAGATTTCTTTTTATAAATAGAGTCCTAATTCCTTTCCCTCTGTACTTTGGGGTTAATCTATCAATCATGTATCATGTGCAGTTTTCCTAATATGAGAGCAGGAAGATTTGTTCCTTCATTCTGTACGTTTTTGTTGAGAGCCCATGTTCCAGATGCAGAAATCATGTAAATGCAGAACAAAGCTTGGAATCACAGTAATAAACTAGGTTCATTCTGCAGGGGTGTTGTGCGTAATCATGTAGTACATACTCTAATTTGCTTTTGGCATTTAATAGGTCATGTTTTGGGGCGCCTGGGTGGCTCAGTTGGTTACTCGTGGCCGAGTCTTGATTTCAGCTCAGGTCATGATCTCAGTGTGGTGAGATCAAGCCCCATGTCAGGGAGTCTGCTTGAGATCCTCTCTGTCCCTCTCCCTCTCTGCCTCCCCTTGTTTGTACGCTCGCTCTCTCTAGAACACACACACTCTCTCTCTCTCAAATAATCTTTTTTTTAAAAAATAGGTCATGCTTTTTCTTCACTTTTGTCGTCAAATAAAATGTATTTCCATATCAGCACATATATATTTATCTCATCCTTTCAATGACTGCGAGTCATTAGTATAGATGTGCCTTGTTTCTATTGATAGGACATCTGAAGCCACCTCCAAATTTGCAGTGTTTCGCATAATGATGCATAGTCTTTTACACAGATGTGAGTGTTTCTGTGGTAGGATGTACTTCAGGATCCTGAAAAACTCAAGTCAGAGGAAAAGTGTAGGGTACAAAAGAAAATAGTGTGCTCTAATTATCTAGGATAGGGCCATATTGCTATTTTATGAGAAGCAGAAATCTTTGTTGTCATGTTAACAATGGAGAACAAATGCACGGAATGCAAGTAATGATTGTACATGAGGGGATGGGATGAGAAAGGTGAGGAAACTGCCACAGGAGAACTTGTACTTTTCCCTTCTTTTTTAAAAAAATATTTTATTTATTTATTTGAGAGAAATTAAGAGAGCATGAGCAGGGGGAGGGGCAGAGAGAGAGGGAGAAGCAGACTCCCCACTGAGCGGGGAGCCTGATGTGGGGCTCAATCACAGAACTCTGGGATCATGACCTGAGCCGAAGGCAGATGCTTAACCAACTGAGCCACCCAGGCGCCCCTACTTTTCCCTTCTATATCATTGGACCGGTTTATAACAGGTAGGTATTCATCTTATTTAAAATTAATTCTCAAACACCATATACAAAGAAAACAATATTTTCTCTCTCTTCTCTCAGCGAAAAGCATAAAGCTTCATTCATCCAAAGTAAATTACAGGTCTTGTTTTTTTGTTTTAATAGAGTTTAATTAAAGAGCTGCTTCTGAAAGCTTTAGGGAGATAGGAAAGAACTTGTCCAAGTAATCAGCTTTTTAAACAAGCAAAAATGAAAAGTAAATTTAAATTACCTCCGAACCTCAGTCCTGATTTCTCTGCAGATCAACAGAACCATTCCAAGTTGAGAACTGTTATATAAAAAAAACCAAGCAAACACAAGGAGTTATTGGGAAATCCAAAATAATTTTATTAAATTACTTGAGTAACTTCCTTCCCTATAACCCCCACCCTGCTTTGTAGGCCTGGCTCCTTTGGTTCCTCATTTACCTCCTGGCCTGGTTTCATTTTTGCCCTTCCCAATTTAAGAGGTCCAAAACCACTTCATGAATAATTAATAAAATCCTAAAAATTATTTATTCCATGATAGTCTGTATGATTTCATATTGCATAAAATACCATAACTCCTCGAATCACAAGGTTTTTAGCTGTGAGCTGTTTGTCTAGGTTCCCCAGCTTAGTTTTATAGCTCCTGATTTAGCAATTAACATCACATAATTTTTGACATAATTTCTGTGTGTGTGTGTGTGTGTGTGTGTGTGCACATGTGTATAGAGAGATATTGAGAGACCAGGAGACAGACAGAGAAAGAAAGACAGAGAGACAGAGATTCCCCATAGGAAGGAGCAGTTTTTAAGAAAAATATTTTGGCTTTCTCTATCATGTCCACTGAATGTGGATTATATTGCTATGGTATCAATGGATATGTTACTATATTTATTGGGTGAAAAGAGGATAATAAGAAGCAGATCATTTTCCTTCAATAAGAAAGATCAGGTGAAGATACCAACATCTAGGATTAGTCCCAAACTAAACTGGTTTACCCAGTATATTGCATCCCAGACATTACTAATCTTACATTTCAGCCAGGCCTGCCTTGCTTAGAGCCAGATCTTCTTTGATCTTTAAAATTCACCCCCATACCCCTGCCACCCCACACGCTCACTGACCCTTAGGGAATGGCATTGAACTGATTTTCTTTTCTTTTTTTTTTTTAAAGATTTTATTTATTTATTAGACAGAGGTAGAGACAGCCAGCGAGAGAGGGAACACAAGCAGGGGGAGTGGGAGAGGAAGAAGCAGGCTCATAGCGGAGGAGCCTGATGTGGGGCTCGATCCCATAACGCCGGGATCACGCCCTGAGCCGAAGGCAGACGCTTAACTGCTGTGCCACCCAGGCGCCCCTGAACTGATTTTCTAACTTTTCTGAGTATGGTGCACAGTGAGGTATAAATGGCATATTTACATCTTCAAAGGAAAACTTGCCATTTAAAAATACCCCCCCCAAAAAAGACACTATGATACAGCAGTGCTTGAATTCAGAGATTTTAGTCAGTATTGCTTATTCTTGGGAGGAGTGGCATTATTCTCCCTAGAGCCCACTGTCTTGGTACTTAATATTGGCATTCCTAATTCTCTTTTCCCTTGTTTAACTTCCAAGGCCTTTAGGAAAGCAGACTGCCAATTTGATCATATTAATGTTATTCATGGCTGTTTTGAGGCCTTCTCATCTTACTGTTGGCTGCCCTGCACCTATAATATATCAGGCAAATTAAAATCCACCCATATCCTGCAGTAAATATAATTTATACAGCAGTTACAAGAGTAGAGTTGCAGTCGACTAGTTGATGTAATGTTATTTTTTTGTAGGCATTTAATTAAGTTAATTAATTTTCATTTTACAGCTTTCATTTTGTAGTTTGGAGCCAATACTTTTTTTTTTTTCAAGTTTCAATCATTCTTCTGGACCTTTAAAAATCTCACAGCCCATTGGCACTGGGCTCAAATGACTAGTGGATAAAATGGCCTTGATGATGCTAATTTAATAGAGAAGTGTATTTTAAAACTCTTTTATAAAAAAATAGAACCATTTATAATTGTTTGCCTTTCTAACACATAGGTGTTTTTTACAGTAAGCCATCTTCCTGAATTTTCTACATCCATCCTAATTTTCTAACTGTGGAAAATTGAAGTACTCTTCTTTATAGTCAATTTTCTTGTCTATTTTCATATTTTGATATTTAAGATCTAAAGGTACAGTCCAATCTTAAGGCAATTTCTGTAATTTACTGTCTATTGCCAGTTCTTTGAAACAATGATGCCCAGTGAACCCATCGGACCATCCCTTTCACAAACTAGGGCTACAACTTTGGCTTCTAAAAGGATAGTTCTTTGAGTGAAGAAGCCTCCAACCCCTCAATTGTCGTTCATAAAGAGATTGTAGTTCCTACAGAGATTTCCCTTAGTGTTTCTCCAAACATTAATTTTTGTTAACATCTACACCACAGTGCACCGTGCTGCCCCATTTTGAAAAATGATGCACGAATGTAACTGTGGGATGCTGTGAAAAGAAAACCAAAATCAGGACACACACTTGTTAATTCCCAAAATATGGGCACCTCAGTTCACTGAGTTCAAAATTTCTCATATCCTTCAAAGTTCAGGAGGATTTTAGTAGAGTCTGCAAACTGTTCTTAGTTTGGTTAAGAAACTTCTCCCCTGTGGATTCTTGGTAAACCTCCGTCTCTCAACTAACAGAGACAAAAAGTGTTTTTCTTCTCTACTGTGTCTCCTATTTTACTTGTTGTCATCTGGGTGAAAGGTACTTCTGTACTGTTTTTATCCAGCAGAGAGGAAAAGCCCCATCCTAGGCTGTTGTTTTGCAGGGAGAGAACATTTTCTGTGTCACAGAGGTTGGTGGAGACTAGTAAAATCAGTAAAGTTTCAGTGCTTGCATGAGGAAGACAGATATTTACATCATTAAATCCACAGCTTGCTTTCTGATACATTGTTTCGTGGCCTGGCTAAATTATGGATAGTGATTTCAGGAGGGATCAAAATGCCAAGAAGAAGATATTAAATAAAGCATTTTTTTTCCTGTTTCTGTTTTATAATCCCAAAGGCAAAGGTGAATTCTAATTTTATTCCCACACACATTGCCTTTTTCAAAAAGATTTCCATTTTACACCTTTGAGGGACCTTAGTTTAGGATGTCTCTACAGAGTCCGGTTTCTTTACTTTGGAAAACCTGAATATATTACTGCAGTACAAAGCTCTCACCCTGCTGTCCACCCTCACAGGGTGCCATGGAATTCACGGCGACAAGAATGTTTTGGAATGCTGGCAAAGGAGCGAAAACAGTGTGTCCTCCCCACACATTTAGAAAAATAAAGGTACGGAGGACATGGCGTACTTCTTATTAAAGGCTTTGAAAAACACCACACCTCAGTAAACATTCCTCAGGAGCTGAGGAAACACTCTGGTCAATGGCTTACCTCAGCTCCCTTAATTCCGTTTTAGTGAAGCGGACAATAGCACAGACACAATGCCAGCCTTGGAGGAGGGAGAGCCAAGCCAAGGACATGCAGGCACACTCTTGTCCTGCTTCAGGCCGTTCGTGTTGTCATCCCAAGACGTGTTTGGGATTTGCTGAATACCCATCACTTGGTAACCAAGCCTTGGTGCTTTCTTCTGTCCCTGAAAGAGACACTTTACTTTGCAACTTCCTCCTTTTTGGCCTTCAGAGCTCCTGGTGAGGCTCCCTTCGGAGCTCCGCGTAGGCCAACCCAAGCACAGCTGCCTCTGACGTTAGTTTATTTACCGCCCCCCCTTTGTTCGAAAATGCAAGTATCATCTTCTGTGACAGTAACCGGAGAGAAGCAAATATTCAGCTGATGGGCAGATTGCATACTGTCGTTCCCTTTTGCTTCCTGCTCGTTTCACCTCAAGTAGGAATGTCTTTTCCACCAGGAGGGAAATGATCTACTAGGAACGTTCCCATCATTTTTGAAAAGACAGGCAACATGCTAGATTCATTCCCATGACAGAGGTTAGTACTAAACTGGCTTCCCTTCTTAGTTTGTGAACCAAATTTTCTCTCCTGATGCCATTTTCCTGAATCACTAGCAAACTATTCACCTCGCGCCAGCCCCTTTAAACAACCCTCGACTCCCAGAGTGGTCTATGCTGGAGTTCTGTAAAAAGCAAGTGAGAGCCCCCACTTCAGGTTTCTCCAGAGTGGTGGTTCCCTAAGACACAGCTCCGCTGACATAGGACATCAGAAATCTATGTGAGCTACGAAAAAGACAGACGCGTGGGCCTCATTCTGAAGCGTCTCATTCCGTGTGTGTATTGGTGAGGACCCAGTGTCAGTGATTTCTTAATGCTCAGGTCATTCCTAATTCACAGCAGGTTTGTTAACCAGCAATTTAGACCACCACTTCCGGTTATCTACTCCCCAACTCATTTCTCATTTCCCTGTTTTACGATTCCTGTACATATCTCAGCTTCCCCGCTCTTGTCACTTTCATCGATGACATTTTTTCAGATTTGCCACCCCAGTGTCAGCCTCTGGCCCCACTCCAGACCATGACTCTTGCTTACTGCTATTCTGGTTTTCCTCTCTCAGCCCTCCTAGCCCTTACTTGGGCACCCTCCTGCCAGGAAAAGAATAATCAGACTACAAGCACCTAGCAGTGCAGGGTCTCCAAAGCACAGTCCCAGGGCAATTGCTTGATTTGCTGCCCTTAAAAGACTTTATGCAAGAGCTTTATCAAAATGACTGTGAGTGATACATAAAAAATAATTAAGTAAGGACATCGCCACCTTCAACTTTGGGTTGCAAAAAATGCATTGCCCCTGGCTGTGTCTTTACTCCAGCTTTTTTCTTCTGTCTTCTAGGGTAAATATATATATGGAGCATGTAGGCTAGTAGTAACTCTAAGCAGCTGTCATGCTCTGAAGGAGGGCATGCAAAGCAGGCATAGTGAAGAATTATCTGTGGCTATATGAAGCATAGTTCCAAAAGATTTGACCATGCTGGGGACTGCTGAGAAGGAATAGCAAGATAGAGACTAAACTTAAGGTAACGATCCACAAAGAAGATGCTTATTTGGAGGCAAGTTACCTGAGCGCCTCAAAGTAGAACAGCAAACACACAAAAACAAAAACAGTAATTAAAAAAAGATTAAGAATAAGAATCGGCCAAAGCAAGCTGAAATATATAATACTTTGGAATTGCAGGCTACGGTTGTATTGCAAAATGCCTAAAGTGTATTGGTAACTTTGCTTATATATAAAGAGAGCTAATTCTCAAGATGGAAGTTTAGCTAAAAAACAAAAGCATTTGGGTAGAAACTAACATATAGTCGGTATACTGAAACAGATTGTAAATAATTGGGAAAAAATCCTACCTGTGAAAGTTTATCCTGTGCATATTTCCCAAAGAAGGCTCTTTGAAGCTCAGAAATTCCTTTGAGAAAAATTCCAGGCTGATATTCTGCAGCTAGAAGGGGAGCATATTTATTAAAAGTCTACTTGGTCAAAGATCGTGAATGACCTTGGACAGGGACAATGTACTATGAGCCCAACAGTATTCTTTTTTGGCAGGGTCAGATCGTCTGCCTTTTCTGCCAGTTTCCTACCTTTTTCTCAGTTCTAAATAATGATGTTATATCCTTCACCAACTCTCTTACAGGGTATATTCTATATTTTTGTGTTTGAATATAATTTTACAAATTGACATATAACATACAAAAATGCACAAACCTTGAGTATGTACCTTAATGACTTATTACAAAGTAAACACATGTAATCACCACCCAATCAATAGAACATTATCAGCATCTTACAGTTCCCCACTATGTCCCCAAAGACTACCCAAACTACCTCTTAATACCATAGATTAGTTTTACCTGTTTTTGAACGTTATGTACATGCAATGACTGACTTCTTCCACTTAATATTGTGTTAGATTTGGCGATGCTATTGGGTGCACCAAACAGTTTGTTTGATTATTTTAAATAAAGAATATTCTCAGGTATGTAATATGCAAACATGTCTGTTAAAAGAAGATAGTCTAAGGTGCTGTTAAGGACAAACTATAGCAAGTATAGACAGCACTTTACTTACACCTAATGTCATTTTCGCATGTACTTTATCTGCTTGACTTTTACTGGTGCTTTTTAGCCTTTATGTTGAATCAAATATACAGGGTATCCAGAATGAGGCCCATACCATAGGTGTACGGGAAAATCATTTTCAGTAACTGACTGTGTCTGTATAATGACCACCCACAGAAACTCAGAATATTATCAACACCTATGAAAGTCTTCTTTTTGCCATCTCCTATTCACTGCTAACCCCCAAAATAATTACTATCTGGATTTCAAAAAACATAAATTAGTTTTGCCTACTTTTACATTTTGTGAAAGTGACATATGAAATATAATTTTTTGGGGGTCTAGCTTTGTTCCTGTAATATTATGTTTGTGAAAGGCACCCAGATGTTGGCATATAGTTGTGGAACACTAATTGTCATCTCTGTGTGGTGTTCCATTATATGAATATAACATCATTTATCCACATATATATGCCTTTTCACTCTCTAATAGTCTTTCGATGAACAGATGTTTTTAATTTTAATGTAATCTAATTTATCAATTGTTTAAGACTAGTGCTTTATGAGCTCTGTTTAAGGAATCATTACCTTCCCCCAAATCATGAATTATTTTCCTATCTTTTCTTCTAGAAGCTTTATTATTTTACATTTTGTGTTCAGCTCTACAGTATACCTAGATTTGAACTTAGTGTGTGATATGAAGTAGGAGTCACATTTTACTTTCTTTTTCTATGTGCATATCCAGAGGACCCAGCATCATTTACAGAGATATGGTACATTGCCCTCTGCCTGGCAATGTTGTCTTTACCAAAACATAATGTTCATATAGGTGTGCTTATTTCTTGACCCTCTAGTCTGTTCCATTGGTTTACTTTGTCTATCATTACATTTTGTCTTTATTACTGTTGCTTTATAATAAGTCTTAATATCTGGTAAAGTGAGCCCTCCAACTTTATTCTTTTCCTAGAATATCCTGGCTATTCTTGGCCCTTTACTTTTCCATGTAACTAGTGTATCAATATCTGGATCCTCTGTGAAACTATTTCTTTTTTTTTTTTTAAGATTTTATTTATTTATTCGACAGAGATAGAGACAGCCAGCGAGAGAGGGAACACAAGCAGGGGGAGTGGGAGAGGAAGAAACAGGCTCATAGCAGAGGAGCCTGATGTGGGGCTCGATCCCATCACACCGGGATCACGCCCTGAGCCGAAGGCAGACGCTTAACTGCTGTGCCACCCAGGCGCCCCTGTGGAACTATTTCTGTTGTCTGTTTTATTTTTTTTTTCTTCTTCTTGGTTTTCTGTCAAAATTATTCAATGGCTTACCATTATCCAGAGGATAAAGTCCAAGTTTCTTATCAGCATAAAAGTTGTGTTTTGCATTTCCATGATTACTAGTGAGGCAATCAAATAGTCATGTTTCTTGGATATTCAGATATTCACTTTTGTACTATGCCTATTCACATCTGTTGACCATGTTTAAAACTTGACTGTCTGTCTTTTCTGGTTTACGAGAGTTCTTTTTTTTTCCCACTAGAGACAGATACTTTACGTCGTTCTCGCTTCTGATTACTGACCAATCTTCATTTCCCAGTTTGAAGTCTAGGAACATTAAACTACTTGTGGGATAACCATACACTCGTTACTTTGGTTCTTCTGCTGCCTTTAACTGCAGTGCCCATCCCCTTCCTTCTTAAACTGGCCAACTCCTACTCATCGAGCGAAATTTAGTTTAGACCTGATTTCCTTTCAGAATTTCTTCCCTGGGGCCCTTCTGTTAGAATGGCTTCTATACCACTCTATGCTTGTCTCTGTCTTGGAATTTACCTTACAATATCTGAAGTTATCTTTTTATGTATCTGCCCATTTTATGCATCTTTTTCATGTCTGTGCACCATAACCTTGCACAGTTTCTGACTTGTGTTAAGTATTTAAGTCACTCAACATTGATGGCAATCTCCAGTCTAGACAGTTCTTGCCCAAGAGCAGCTGCTAAACAACTTGAAGACTTGTTTGTGTATTTATTGCAGCAGCTTTCGTGTTTGACACTAATTTTTTCATCTAGAACGAGTGAGTGGATGATACCTAATAATAACATGGGGGACTTTGTCATGTGGAAGGATTCTGATTTTCTAAGGAAGCTTGGGCCAGAAGTCCAAGGGGAGACTTCTCACTTCAGGACATGTAGCAACTTCCTCTTTCTGGCCCTCAGAGTTTCTGATCAGATTCCCTTCTTAGATCCACATAGGCTAATCTAATTCCAGTTGCCCCTGTAAAGACGCTGGGGCTGTAAGTTCATGTGGAGACTCCCTGCTTGGAGAGAATTAGTGCTCGGCTGCCTCAAAACACTATACCTCTTTAAGGGATTGCTGGGCAGAAGAAATGCTTCAACCAACATCTAATTACTAATGGAAATGAAAGGAATAATTTAACCTCCCACTCTTACTACATTCAAACAACACCCAACATGTTTAAATACTCCTTTAAATCTCCTTTACGTAAATAATTTATATAATCTTTCGTCAGCCTCAGTGGACTAGGTTAAAATCCTACATAGGTAAGAACAGACTGTTTCTGATGACTTTGATATCTATGAGATATAATATCTTTCCTTCTCTGTGGCTATACTTCTGAGCATAAGTGACATTTAGCCTGGGTGGTAGGCGGGGCGGATCAAGTGGGAATACGTTGTACTGCCAACCAGAAGCCGTTGTTTCTTGTAGTTAAATTGGATTCTCCCTAAGAAGTGTTTCATTGAAATGTTTGCTTCAAAATGACTCTGTTCTGCTGCAGTGAGGAGAGACTTCCAGTTAAAACATTTAATTAGTTCCCAATTTAGTCGGCCAGAATGATCAGTCAGCCTGTGTTTTGGAACCTGAGTTTGTACATTCCTTGGGATTGGTGAGTCTTGCCCAGCGGATGTGGTCAACTGTGAATAGTTTGTATGCAGTTCACATCACAGAACAGATTTTTCTCCGGCCCCTTGAAGGAAAGCTAGAAAGGGATTAGGAAAAAGTGGGCAATATAGAGATAGTACTTCTCTGTCTTCTCCTTAACCTGCCCACGGAAGCATATAGTAAGGGTATCTCTAGTCTTAGAAGTTGCAGATGCTGGGAAGAGGACACGGAACGGAAGTGAGCAGGACTCTGGTTTAAACTGGTTAGATTGTTTTCACTCCCTTTTGGAGTAATCAAGATCTGGGTAGTGCCTTTAGACATACTACCTTTTAAGTCAATATTTTTTAGCTAATACAAATAAATTGCTCTACCAGTATTGATGTGTGTATGTGCATTTTTGTGCTGTATGTCTGTGAATAATTCGATCCTCAGTCCAGCTAACCTTCTTGTTTATTTCCATAGTATGAACCTAACCTGCTTTTTCTGTCTATACCAGATGACAGGAAGTTCTGACCCAAATTCTTTACAATCGTGATAAATTAGCCTAATGAGTTTTTAATACCTTGCTGAGAGAATACCTTCACCCTTTCTAAGTTCCTTCTAGCCAAGGGGACATTGAGAAGATGAGCTCTTTCCTTCCAGCCCAGCTCTTTCTCCTTCACAGAACACCAATCCTATCTGTCATATCTCTAATCCTGGCATTTAATGTTCTACAAATAGCAAATAGCATAGATTCCTGCATTGTCCATGACATTTCACATGACTCTGCTTTTGACTATGTCCTTTACTTACCCGAAATGCCATTGCCCCTGTCATCATCTGTATAACAACAATTCAAATGTGGTTTCTTCCAGGTAGACATCCCGGAAATCTCCAATTGGGCTAATGGCCTTTCCTCTGAGTTCCCGTCTGCTGTCATGATCAACACAGTGAATGGTGCAGGAAGATCTCCATATGTGTGAGTGAATGCATGATATTCCCAACCTATGTTGATTCTCTTTAGTGTATCTCTGTTTACTAGACTATGAGAATTTTGAGATCAGGGACTCTATTTTATTCATGTTGTTCATATTTGTATTCCTGGAGTCCAGCCAAAAGCCTGAATGGAGTATGGAGGGTGCTCAGTAATTGTTTGATAAGAAAACTGATGGGAAACATTTTAATACCTTGAGAACAGTTAGAACTGGGCCTCTTCCAGAAGGCAACACAGTTTCTTTGAACTATGTCCCCGTGTCCGCATTCTTTAAGACGCTGAAGCTAAAAGCCCACAGATGCATGTGTCGCCATGTATCACTACTCCTGTCCTCCTCCTCCTGCCTCAAGCTATTCAGCTGGTGAAAGGGAAAAATGCTGGTGATTTACAAAGGATTTTTGCTAGTAGAGACAGCTTCTTAGAACTTCAGGATACTAATTGACATGATCTGATAAAACATGAGTGTGAAGAAAGTTTTCATGAGCAATAAATCATAGAAGGAAATTTTGCTAATGTCAAAAATTCATGAGGGAGAATTAGAACAGAAATAGAAAGTAAATGAAGGCTACTGATCAGTGAATCATTTGGACAGAATCATAAGGGTCCACCAACTAACTGTGTTTTCTTTTCACATCTCTGTTTTTGATGCACACAAGTGAGTTAAAGCAGGGATGAGGAAAACATATGTGGGCTAACCAGCTAAATGCTACCTAATTGCTTTGATTCATAGGCCTCATTCATTTAAGGCTTATTTTCATAAAATAAGCTTTGTGAGCTTTGTAGTTGGCAAAGAGTGCTTGAGTTGAGTGTAAAAGATAACATTCTTGGAAAGCTTTTTGAGATATTTTAGTCTCTGTTTCAGTAATTAATATGAATAAAAATGAGAATGCTTTATCTGGGAGAACATAATACCTCTGAAAGTATATGTATTTAAATGATCTGGAAATAAGTTTCTTTGTTCTTAATCTTTCTGCAAAACAGTAAGAATTTTGTTCCTTTGGGTTTTAAAGCATAGCATTCTACTTACTGTCAGATACCCAAGACAGCATCAGAACCTGGGACCCATGGAAAATAAGCATGGGAGTGGAGAGTTAAAACCAAAAGCAAAATAGCTGAAAACAAAACAAAACAAAACACAAGTACTTTGAAAGAATATGCCCTCTGGGAAAAATAAGAGCCAAATGAAAATAAGCTGCTAAGATCCCCCATATAGTGGGTGCATAATAGGAGCTGACCAAATAAATGATCTCATCAAATTTTTGACATCTTGGTTTTCTGGGTTATTATAGTGGCTTGCCTACCATTATTCCGAAGAAAACAATCTTACTTTTCACTTACTTGCATGGGAAGGAAGCACAATTATTCAGACGTGGGGAATATCTTTGCAGAAGCTTGAAAGTAGATACATCAAAATATCCAAGACTGCTGAATATGCTGAGAAAGAAAGAGTTGTGTTTCAGTCAGTACAAGTTTTGGCGAGTCTGTCAGTTCCCACAGTTACAACACAGATCCCAGGTTTTCACTCGTGCTTCCGTAAATTCACACTCACATCATACTGTTAATAGGCATGAGCTGAAAAACAAGACCATCAAATAGAATATAAGTTGGCCTGATCTTCAGTAAACTTGAATTATTTTTTTAGATTTATTGCCGATGCACTCAAATGTTGTGCCTAGTGTTTAAATATATGGAATTGAAATGGTAGTAATAATACTGGCCATCTGGTTTGAAAGATTGCTATAGTTTCTGAAATTTTCTCCAAGAAATACTGTTTATGGACACCATTTAAATAGAATAAAAATAAGATTACTTTCACTTATTTTGGTAACTGTTGTAAATGGTACACTTAAAAATGTACTCCAGGCGCTCATAATCTGATGATAAAGGACACCATACAATATCACTGAGTTTAGAGAGTATATTTTACATCTCTATGCTCTGAAATAGTACCCCTTGGATTGTTGCCTCCCTCCATATGCCCTTTTCCCATTTTCCCACTCCACTTTTGGTCTTGCAGCTTTGGAAGAGAACCCTTCTTGCATTATTTCACATAAGGCTTCTACGCCCCCACCTTCTGGGAAGCGCTGGCAAAATCAAAACTCTTGTACTCTTTTACCTCCCTGTGTAAACGTTGCTGAGAGCTCTGGCACATCCTTTGAGTTTCCTAAAAGCCATGGAAGATTGTTTATGTATCTGTGGTCATTGTGCTTAGAGATAGTGCTGTACTGATGGTCTTTGTCATATGCGGGGGTGAAAGGGGTCATACCGGTAGGATGAGAGGATCTAGCATTTTCTACTGACTTTGCCTAATTATGGGAACAGTCCTTGATTTTTCAGTGGTACTCTTGGAGCTCCTTCCTTCATTTTGTTCAAATTGGTTCATATTGTTCAAATTGACCCACTCTGCCTGTTGCCAGCCATGTTGGTTAGCCTTCATGCGTTCACTGCCTAAATGTAATGGTTCTTAAATGTGGGGCCTCAGTATCCCTTCATAATCTTATAAGTTATTGAGAACCCCAAAGTGCTTTTATTTATGTGGGTTATATCTATTGCTATTATATCTATTGATATTAGATCAATAGAAGAGAGCTGGATATTCATCTGCATCTGTATTCAATCTGTTGTGATATGTTGCTTTGAATTAAAGTATATACAGAAAATCTGCCCTCACACAAATATGTGGATGGAAAAAGGGAGGGGTATTTGATCTTTTTTATTTATTTTTTAAAAGATTTTATTTTTTTAAGAGAGAGAGAGAGCATGTGGGGGGAGGAGCAGAGGGAGAAGGACAAGCAGACTCCATGCTGAGCACAGAGCCCCACACGAGGCTCAGTCCCAGGACCCTGAGATCATGACCTGAGCCAAAATCAAGAATCAGATGCTTAACTGACTGAGCCACCCAGATACCCCAGTGGATGGGTATTTTAATAGTGCTTTTAGATAGTCATGGATATTCTTCTCTGATACTGTATCAAAAATCAAGAAGGGGTAATTTCTTACGAGTAACAATGTGAGATCTTAAACCCCATCAATGAATTTTTATACTCTTACTTTAAAATCTGTCCTGTATTTTGACTATGTCTTTTATTTTCCAGAATCACACATGTATCATTTGGAACATGTTAGTTAATGGAGTTAGGTAGATTTTACAAATATTGACATGTTTCATTATTTTATTTATAAATATAAGTATATTAAAATTATATATAAATGTTATTTAAATATTATATTTTAAAATATTAAATATTATGTTAAAATATATATCACATATATATCTTGCCTTTGTTAATATCACCACCCATCTCATCAGAAGTCTTATTGTGTTGGGAAGTGTCAAACTCAAAGTGACCAATTTAAATTTACGAAAATCCTAATCTTCACTTTTACTCTGATTTTATCATTGGTATCAAAAACTGTCAGTTGTTTTCCCTGGGGATCACTTCAATTCATTTTTGAGCAAGTGTCTGATAAATGCCCCAGTGTGAATGACTATAGCTTGTCTGCCAGTCATTTTTTAAATGAAAATCATGTTCCCTGACTCTGACTCAAAAAGATCACCAACGTTTTTCCTGAAGACAGCCGGCATATTTTAGCAAGAAGTGCTTTATGCGTATTTCCCATTTCATTATACGTAGTATTAGAAAGATATGACTAAAAGGTTTAGATTTAATAACATTAGTTCTTTTTATGTTTCATCAAAAATATTACACAAAGCTAGATTTTTTAAAAAATGACAAGTGCATGGCAGTGAAGATAGAATCACTACTAGTGTAGTTTGAGTCCGCTTCTTTTGAGTCCTGCTAAAGCACAAGGACCTTTGACCCGATAGTTTTTACACTATGAGTACGTTAACACAATGTAAGAAGCAAATAATATGGATATTATAATGAAAATAATTTGTACATTGCAGACCCTTGAAAAGGTGTCCAGAAACTTAGGGGTCTGGAAACCACATTTGAGGACTGGTGCCTAAAGTTATCTTTGTTTTTCTTTTTAAGATTTATTTATTTGAGAGAGAGAGAGAGATTGCACACAAGCAGGGGGTGGGACAGAGGGAGAGGGAAAGAGAATCTCAAGCTGACTCCCTGCTGAGCACGGAGCCTGACCTGGGGCTTGATCTCACTACCCTGAGATCACTGACCTGAGCTGAAACCAAGAGCCAGAGGCTTAACTGCCTCCTGCACCAGGCACCCCCTAAAGGTATCCTTTGGTGTGACTGTGTTTTTGACTTCCTCTTTCACTTGCTTTTGAGTAACATAGCAGCTATTCAGAGGCGGTTTCTCTCATCCTTGCTGCCGGCCATTTTTCTAGATGCCAAGACAACGTTGGTTACTATTGCCATGTTACTTGAAATCAGTACTGTCCATTTGCATGGTTGATGAATAACTTCAAAAATCATGGAAGTAAGGATTATGTTTAAGGCTGTAGGAATTTAATGGGAAGATATATGTGAAGTACTTACCCCAGGCAGGGCCTGACACATTAAGACAATAAAGTGTCTTTTATGCAGTGGCTTTCAAGAAACATGTATTGGACTAAAGAGTGGATTTGTTACTCCATTAGTCTCTCTTCTACTCATGTCTATCCAGCTGCAGATATTGAAGTCCACTAGCTTTAGACCAGGTGACCAGGCCACTCTTACTTTCATTCAATCTGTATCCAGTGTGTCTGAAGAGAGCTGTTTGCTCAGAATTCACAACTTAGTTTTGCATTAGGTTTTAAATTGTAGTTCTATCCTATTCTCTGTGTCCTACGTATACTCTAGGTATAGCCCTACCTTAAATCTCAGCCTACTTTGCTATGACCCTGATGCCTCTACCTACCTTTCTAATACGCACTGCTATTAGTTCTCCAGATCTATCGGACATCCAGGACAAGAATACTGTCCTCACCTATTCCTATGTACTGCCTGCTGACACCTCTGCTGTTCTAGTTACCCACTAGGAGGTCAGCATTCCTGAGGATTGATATCTGCCTGAATCTTGCTTGTTTGGACACAGATTTGTTCTGGCCACCCCACCCATTCTGGGGCCAGCTATAAAAGATAGATTGGGGCATCTGGGTGACTCCATTGGGTAAGCATCTGCCTAAGGCTCAGGTCATGATCTCTTGATCCTGGGATCAAGCACCAAGTTGGGTTCCCTGCTGGCACAGAGCCTGCTTCTATCTATCCTCCCCACTTGTGCTCTCTCTTGCTATCTCTGCCTCTCTCTCTCAAATAAATAAATAAAATCTTTTTTAAAAAATAGATTGGTTTCTGTGAGCCTAACCCCACTACTTCCCCATTTATTTACTTCCCCACTGGTCTCTTCACTTTACTTAGGAACCTACAAGTCATCTTTTGTTTGCTAAGCTCCGTCTGCCACTTCCTAAACTCAAACAGACTACTGATATTACCCGTCTTTGGAGACAAATTAGACCATACCAGTGAGAGCAAAAATAAAATCTCATAGTGTTTATAATAAGGATAACATAATGGAATTGGCTTGGCTGGAATGATGATGTCATAATAATGATAGTTCTCATTTGAGTGTTTCTAGATGCCAAGCCCCAGGGCAAGTACTTTATTGCATTCTCTCATTAAATCCTTGTAGTCCTGCACATAATCTTCACTTCTAAAGAAGAATAGCCCCCAAACTTACATATTCAAATACATTCATTTCTAATGTTGATTGTCCTTACATGTATATGTCAAGGTAATTAATATTGAATTTGTCTAGGCTTTAATTTGTTTGGTTGCATCTATCTGCAGTTGTCAGCTTGCATGTCAAAGCCTAAAACTTTGGTTTGTGGTTGATGGTCAGAGATGACTTTCCTTTCAGTTTAGTTTAGGAAAACAGTACTCCTCTAAACCTATTTGAACCCAACCCCAAACTTCGTTTCTTTAAAAGCTTTGTACTTTGACATTAAAGTATTTCGAGTCTGTCTGTTTTGAAAACATTTGTGATTCTATAAAGAAAAATCACTAAGGAGTCATCAAGTCAGCATTCTTATAATGGCAATTTCTGTTACATTCTTTAGTGCATAAAGGTTTAGTTCCTAGGAGAAAAAAAACTATTGCTCTTTTGCTTTATTGCATAAACTTGTCAAACTCAGAGAGATACATTTAAAAAATGGTTAGTACTATTGGTAAACTACATGGGTTTCTATTTACAGCTTTTTATTTTAAAGAGCTGTAATATTTATGGTTTAGTTTTGGATTCCTTTATATATTACTTTAAAAAAAAAAAAAAGCTAAACAACGGTGTTGCCTAACCAAAGTTAACAAGAGTGATCATGACTTGGCTGGATTAAATCTTTGAGATCCATCTCTGTTTCCACAAGTTTCTCCATTTTCATCCAGCGTGTGCTCCTTTTCTCATAGGCTAGTCCTCATGATTTATCTGTGAACCTACCCAGCCTTCCTCAGATGTCTGAGAGGAAGGGGCAGGATAAAATTGTTATCCTGTGCGAGGACAGCAGTATACTCTCCCTAAGACCAGAATTGGTGGATATCTCCAATAAATAAAATGACTTCTGAGGGACCAGTTTCTTTTTGATCTCCTCTTCTCCAGCTATGGCATGTGAGGCTTTTGTTGGCTGTTTTTCACTCTTTATCCCACTAATAATGAAGTACCCTCATCCTTGCTTATTCTCCTGAGCAATATTCTCCATAACCACAGCTTCAAGGACTATACACTGATGACCTCTAAGTCTCCAAACATTTCTCATCTTTAGGTCTTCCAGCTTGCCTACTGGACATCCTGCTGGATGAGCTTTATATAACTGAAATCCAACATGTGTCTTTTGCCGAATACTGGTCATACATAGGATAAAACTCCACAAAACTAGGCAGAAAATAGCCAGATGACTGAGGAGCTCTAAACTGAACAATTCCTAGAGCTCACATGTAATTTGTGATTGGGGTAAAGGATTGTCCATCTTCTCTGAAGCAGGTGTAGCAAATTGATCTAATCAGGCCATCAAGAGTCATGTGCTACCTGTCCACCGAGCATCAGTTCTAAAGGCTGAATATTGTGCTATATGCATTTGAAAATGACAAGTCCCCACTCTACTTGTATTTCTCTTGGCCAGTCTATCTGATCCTTCCTCTCCCATCTGAGCGTAAATGGAGAAAAACAAAGATGACAAGCTGAGTTGAGTTTCACGGTTAACTCTGAACTTCCTTAGAGGATCTAAGCAAAGTTCAGGCGGATGCAGTTTTGTGCGTACTTACCTCCACAGGCCACACCTCTCCAGCATCTCTAATCCTCGCCCATGCTGAGAGCCACGTGCAGGGTCATCCAGCTGGTGAGAATAAACAACCGTTCAGGGCTTTTGGCTTTCTGTGTGTGTGAGTCACGGAGGGGTGCTTGTTGGAGTGTAAAGAAAGATAAACACATGGCAGCTCTCTAAAGCCTGTTTCTGGAAACCTAGCAGGAGGGAACAGATAACCATTGTTCCGAGCCTGTAAAGTGTTACGAGACTGCAGTGGGAAATGCATACTTAGGGAAGACCAAACTTTTGATGGATCAGAAATTGAAATGCTTGTAATTAAACTGGAATTAAACCAGTGGTGACAGAGGGTTTTTTGGGTGAAAGGATATAGAGGCAGGAGAGCAAGAAAACAGGACTTGAGATCAAGGAGTTGTCAGGTTCAGTTGGATCAGAAATTCTCCTAAGAAAACAAAACAAAACACTGGAGAAAATCTATTTCCCCTGGAGTAGACTTGACCATGTTCGTGGAAAAAAAAATACTGCTGAAGCCCTTTTGCTAGAAGTGAATCTACAACTGTATGCCTTCGTGGCAATGGCCACCCTCATAATCCAATGTAGTACATACAATCACCAAATTCTAGTCTGCCAAGGAACACCATAATAACAGCTTTCTGTGGAAGCTTGTTCACGCCTCAAGCCTTTTTAGATTCTGCACGTCCATAAACAAGCTTGGGAAATAACCTAAATCCAGCACTGCATTCACATGCGAGCAAAAGGTGTACTGCACTTCAGGCCCTGAATATCACAAACCCAGGATAAAGGAATTTTCTAAGGAAACACAGGTGCCCTTACTATGGATCCAAGCATGCAGCCCCAGCACAGGCCAACCTGGAACCATAGACATTCCCGCTGGGACTGACATTGTTCGGGCTCTGGGGAAATGTTCGTGCCTATCTTGGGCTCTGTGTCCTGCAAAAAAGTCATTCTATCTGGGTCTTTGTTGCTGTTGGAGAAAGAAACCACTTTGGAGTGAAGGCAGGCTTTGTACAGCAGAATCCCTTAAGTACGATAAAATATATTGAGTGATTTATCAAGTCCCTCCTTCCAGATAATAGGAATGCATATTCGTTCTTTCATAACGAAGTGTGGTTTCCCAGTAGTGCTGAGCAGCCGTTGTGCTTGCTATTCTTTGTGTCCTGATTCTTGGTTCCAGAGATACTCCCAGACTAGTATGGTATTTGTAGCAGTTGCATATGGTGGCTGTGGAACATTTTTCATAGTACTATGAATTTTTTAGTTTATAGAATATTTACTATATTACTATTAAATTTCTATACCCGTTACATTAGTCATCCAAGTATCATTGGACCATCAACAGAACACAGTGTGCACAATAAAAACTAATGTGCTTGTCTTTGTTAATTTGCTGACTTCCAGTCATATAAAAACCATAGATTTGGACATATTTCCAATTTTGTCATTGTCACTGACATATGTCAAAGTAAGAGAATAAAACATATTTTTTTACAGTGTGTTAGCTTGATTTATAACTTAAATACTGAGACATATGGTATGCTGGCCTCCAATTTTACTTTTTTTTTCATTTTATAGGTATTGAATTGTTTACCAATTGGTACAATATGATTTTTTAATATGCAGAAAACATGAAAAAAGCATGGAACACTTCACGAATTTGTGTGTCATCCTTGTGCAGGGGCCACACTAATCTTCTCTGTATCATTCCGATTTTGGTATATGTGTTGCCAAAACGAACACTCCAATTTTACTCTTTTTTTTTTAATAAAGATTTTATTTATGTATTTGTCAGAGAGAGAGAGCACAAGCAGGGGGAGTGGAAGGCAGAGGCAGAGGGAGAAGCAGGCTTCCCACCGAGCAAGGAACCTTGATCCCAGGACCCTGAGATCATGACCTGAGCCGAAGGCAGAAGCTTAGATGACTAAGCCACCCAGGCATCCCTCCAATTTTATTCTTATCTTGAGTCCCGCAACCCTTACTCCTGGGCCTGTCTGACCATCCTTGACCCAGCACTATCCAAGGGACCAGAGTTAGATGACCTGGCTTACTCGTAGTGACATTTCAACAAGGAAAAGAAGTTATGTCATCTTAGCCTGAAAATATCTTACTATTCACTCAGAAAATATTGTTACATGCCTTTGGTTCTGCTGATGCAGTTTCTTTTCTAAAGAGGATTTTCTCTTCCTGAAAAAAATCAGTCATTTTTATGTTCTGCCTTCTTACAAAGTTTTGTCACTGAAATTTCCATGCCATGAGTTGCAATACAGAACATGTGCAGAATAAATTCTGGTCTTGTACAGAGAAAGATTTAGGGAAATCCTCACTTTTCAAAGGTCACTGCTTGCTGTCCATGACACTTTGTAATAACTTCACTCCTCATTTAGTATTGCATATGCATTGTGTGTGGGGATAATAAAATGGGATGTCAAATTAGTCTGTTTGCTGGTATATACACAGCATACACAAACATGTATAATATATATATTTATAATGAATTTCCCTCTGTAAATAAACTATGATAAAGAGAGAGAAGAGATGTAACAAAGTATGTTAAATCTACATTGGGAGCTGATATAGTGCCCAGGAAAATTTTTCTATAATGATATAAGTAACAGCCAACTATTAGGGTAAGTTGCCCAGAGTAGAGAGAAGGTTAGTGGTTTGTCTTCGAGGGCAAATGTCAAAGATGGGGCCCCATCCTGAAAGAGATCCCTACAGCTAGGATGGATAGTCTATGCCTCCGGCCACTCTTTTTATTTAAATGCACCCCCACTAACAAGGGACCTGAACTTCAGGTTCCAGGATGAGAGCCCCTACCCTCTCCTTTACGTAGAGGCCCAGAACTATTTGGACCTCTCCTGCTGCTTGATTTTATTCTTTGTTATTTCTTAACTAGTCTTAGGATAAAGACTTAGGCCTTTTCTTCTGAAGAAAAGTTAAGGAATCTTGAGGAGCTCTTTGAAACCAAGCTCAATAAACCTTGCCCTTGAAACCATAACATCACTTCTAAAGATTGTTTGTTCCAGATGTGCTTTGGAAAAGTAGGATAAGCCACTTGGAAAATGATAAACTTTAAGAGAGAATATAATATTTAGCTTTAAAAAATATGTCTGGTTTTTCCTTAACGTGTCATGTGAAGCATATTTTGTCAGTAAAGTAAGCGAAGCCTGGTTTCTGATGAACTTAATAGCGTTAGATTTATTCATAATATCCAAGATTTTTTAAAAAAGTGGTTTAAAATTAATTATATTTTGAGAAAAATTTGGCAGTTCACATCATTGTGAGATAATTATAAATACCCTCCCTTAAGTGTCTTATAACCCAGACTACTGATTTCCAGGGTGCCATCTTCTGTGTAATAGAGAGACCATCATCTTCATTATTGTTTTCTTATTTCTCTTGTTTATTTATTTCATAAAGCCTTTGGACAGAAAACCCCATTGTAGAATTGTCAAAGTGGAAATGATCTTCAAATAAGTTATTTGTTACTGTTATGATTTTTTTCTCTTATTATAAAATTAGAATCATACCTAAAAATGAAAATCAATATGTATTTACATTATTTCCTTCTCTTCCAGTTTCAACCTCATCCTCTATTTTCTCTATGCCTTATGTCCTTTTCTCTTAAATTATAGTATACGGTCTCTTGTTTTCTGATTCTCAAATATGCTTGTCTTTCTTGGGCTTATCTGTCCCAAGCTATTTTATAGACATTTCTATGTATTTTACTTTTTTCAACTTGGTTTGATTCTCACACTCAGAACTCTTCTGCAAGGGTCCCTTGCTGTATAGTTTCTTTATGTTAATGGAAATCTACATAATTGCTTAATATGTTTGATTATTGGGCCCTCTGCCAATTCTGTCCCTTCCATTCCTTGCCTCTTCACTCCTACAATCAATGTGTTTTTACTCATAACTTAAATAAGGCTATCACAGTTAATTAATCCACTTGACCATTTGACTACCCATTTGGTTCTTTTCCCCTTTATCTACCCAAAACCACACCAGATTTGACAAACTAGGGGCTCCAACCAAGGAAAACTACCAGAGTACTTCTATATTTGCCTAACTTAAAAATCTTAATAGCCAATAAAAAATATTATTTTGTTTTCTAACTGCATGTCTAGATTGATCTCACCAATCTTCAAATTTTGTTTTATCTTTTCTCCAAAGAGTTATCTTCACCTTTTTTCTAAGTGAAAGTGATTATTCTAATCATACTCTTCTCAGACCATTCCTTTCCATGGCTCCATTTGGCTTTTGGAAATGAATCATGTGGACCTCTCATTCTTCTTTAATCCTCTCACATACTGTTCCAGTAAGCATATCCCTGCTAAATTTTAATTGAGGCTCTTTTCCTTCATCTTGGGAATGGAATCAGGAGAAAAGAAGCTGCCCTCAACTGCATTTTTATTTGGAAGACTTATTTTTCTTCCTTAAAGTGAGGCCTTAGCCCAATTCACTTATTTCTCCTCCACTCCTTTCAGATAAATTTTCCATGTGTCAGGCCTCCAGCCTAGACCAATACCACCACTCATCTATGGTTTCCAAAACTCCAGCTACTACCAGTGCAGAGCCCCAAGTGTCACAGATGCTGTGACTTATCTCCTGTTACACTGTTCCCTAGATGTTGGTATATACATATCTTATCTCTCCAGTTAGAGTGTAAATCCCTTTAGAATAAGAACTGAATGTTTCTATGATTTTTCACACCAAATGCCATATCTAGTGGGTGATAAAATCCATTAAGAAAGTTGTGAGCCACACTAAAAAGAAATCAAATATAAACAAAGAGAGGATATCCCAGTGAATTACTCATAGTAAGAATAAGAATTAGCCAAGATATGGAAACAATCAAGTTTCCATCAGTGGATGAATGGATAAAGAAAAAAATATGTATGTATATATTTAATCGAATAGTCTTCAGCCACAAAGAAGGAAATCCTGACATTTGTGACAACATGGACAGACCTTGAGGCATTATGCTAAGTGAAATAAGTCAGACAGAGAAAGATAAATACTCTGTATTTATATGAGGTATCTAAAAAACCAAAAAAACTGAACTCACAAATACAGAGCACAGATTGGTGGTTGCTAGAGGTGGGGGTTGAGAAATGGAAGAAACAGGTAAAGAGGGTCAAAAGGCACAAACTTCCCAGTTATAAAATAAATAAGTCGTGAAGAATGTAATGTATAGCATGGCAACTCTGATTAATAATACAGCATTGCATATTTGAAAGTTGCAGAGAGAGTAGCTCTTAAAAGTTCTCACTGCAAGATAAAAATTTTGTAGCTATATGACAACTGACAATGATGGATGTTAACTGGGCTTGTTGTGGTGATCATCTTTACAACATATACAAATACTGAATCATTATGTTGTGTACCTGAAGTGAGTGTTACATGTCAATTTTACCTCAGTTCATAAAAACGAAATTTAGAAATGGGAGAGAAAGAGTAAGAATTGTTCTGGGAAACATTTTAGTGTGTGCCCACTGGGTCATGACCAGAATTTTGAGAAGCACTGCACTACAGTGTAAGGACACAATAGATGTCTGGTATTTGGTCATTTAAGTTGTTAAAAAAAAAAAAAAAAAAGAGTTGAGAGATTTGGAAGAAGCGTGTTTATGAAATTCTGAGGGTCTTCTTGTATCTCTTGCTCTTTGGCCCTTCAGTCTGTGTGGGGTCTAAGCAGTCTCAGGTTGCTTCATTAGCCTGACGGAGTACCTCCTTTCCTTGTTCAGAACATTTGGATGAGCCACAAATTCCCTGAGGGAATTCATACGCCAACGTAATCCTCACGGTGGACACGATGCATAAACCCTCCTGTGAGTTTTCTATCTCCCAAATGGGAAGTTAATGATTATTGACATAAACTGCTAAGTTCCACACCCTTCGATTTATTTTAACAAATATTCGTGGAGCGCCTCCTCTGTGCCAGGATTGTGTGGACTCAAGAAACAGAGTCGGATCAGACACAGGTTGTACCCTAGAAGAGCTTAGGATTTAATACAGGAACCGACAAACTGCAGCCCACAGGCCACATCTGGCTCACAGTCTGTTAGTGTAAATAAAGTTTTATTGGAACTTGGCCAGGCCCATTTGTTTGCAATGTATTGTCAATGGCTCCTTGTGCGGCCACACAGAACTGAGTCATTGCAACAGCAACCAGATGGCCCACAGAGCTTCAATATTTACTGAAAAATATCTGTGAAAAAGTTTGCCAATCTCTGATCAATAAAACATCAAAATTTAAGATAATACTTTTTTAATGGTATTTCCATATGCAAAAGCAACAAGTATATCAAGAGCAATGTAATATTTTCCTTATTTTTATGACTAAACAACATAGATTATTGGTCTGATGGTGCAGCCTTAGGAGTATCCAAGAAGTGAACCCTTTTGAAAACATTATGATCTTAACGAAATGACATCGCATATTTTTCTCTCTTACGCATACATAACCACCCTGCCCAGAAACTTGGATGTCTGAATACAGTGCCAATATTATAAAAATTACAGAGCTAAATCAGCTGATTATGAGGTCAGAGATCACCAAGAGCCTGCCCATTAGCTGAGGATAGTTCATCGTTATTATATGCTTGGCTCTAAAATTTTTGAGCAACATTAATTTGAGAAATTAACTTAATTTCACATTAAAATCTGGGTCTCCCAATTCTTTTGAAAAATCACATTTGGCAGCAGTAGGCCTCCCTTTCTGCATGATGAAAGCTTGCTGGGGCTGAAAAGCAGCTTCTGTCTTTGGACACAACATAAACACTCCAGATTACCCCAATTTCTACGGCTCCCAAATACTTTCCTGACTCAAGTTTAATTGCCAATTTCCATTTACAACAAACTTACACTGCTGTTTTTCTCAGTAAAGAAATTTCTCTGTAACTAGTGTCTTTTAGAAGTGGTACAACAAGATTAACCAAAAAAGATTATGTTTTAAAAAAACTTTTTTGGGGTGCCTGGGTGGCTCAGTGAGTTAAGCGTCTGCCTTCTGTTCAGGTCCTGGTCCTGGGATCAAGCCCCATGTCAGGCTGTCTGCTCACCAGGGAGCCTTTTTCTTCCTCTCCCTCTGCATGCTGTTCTCCCTGCTTGTGCTTTCTCTCTCTCTGTGTCAAATAAATAAAATCTTTTTAAAAAATTTAAAAAATAAAAATGTAAAAAATAATTTAAAAACAATAAAAAACTTTCTTATGTATTTAATATGCAAGCAAAGGGTATGTAATCTGCACTTTAATGACCTATGTTCTTCTCTCTTAGCCCCTGTGGAAATGATGATTTAATGTCTTACACCCATAAAGGAAATCAGAACTGAAATGTGGCTTAGAGCAGTGATCTACAAAGAGACCCCAGGGAGTGCTTAAGAGAGACTATTGAGGTTTGGAGAGAAAATACTAGAATTTACATATTTGGTCTCCTTTTTAATTTGTATTTTCTGTGTTTATATATTTTGTAAGTTTATAACATACTTATAAAGCAGTACATATACATAAACATGTAACTAGATGGATATTCAAATTTATTTTAGTGATTGAGGCATGTGATCAAACTAGCTTGTTGACTTTAGTCATGGGAACCTGGAAAGATCTGGGAAATCATCACATGGAAAGTTCCTTTTACCAATAAAGAATTGGAAGCCCCCAAAGGTGAAGTGATCTGGTCAAAGGCACAGACATGTTAGCAATATACCACACTGCCTGCTCTCTTAGTAAAGGCCTTCATGAGAAAATGAGGCCAATGTGGTGATAAATGTTCCCCAGAAACAGCTGGGCGATTTGTAGGAAACGGTCAGACGTCTTCCTCCAGCATTACACACATTTCAACTGGTGCTACCTAGAATAGTTAGTTTCTCTTTTTTGGTGAAAAATGACATCTGATCAATTTCCCCACCTCCAGTAGAGGCCGCCCCTGTGGCCGTGTTCTCATTGGCCAGCTCCCATTGGCCCTCATCTGCCTTCTTTTCCTGTGGAAATAAAATATAAGGGCAGGAGAAAGGACATATTTGGTAATGTTACGCTCCTCAGCTTCCTGCTCGGGGCTGTCTCAGCTGCAAAATGTCAAGGGAAAAAATATCCCTCCAACTTGGAATGAATTCCAGACAGACCCTGATGCCTGCAAATTTGTCAGAGGGAGCCAAGTCCAGAAAAGCAGAACATGAAGAAGGTTCATTATTCGACTTCAAGAGACGCTCACATAATCAGACACTCTGGTATTTATGATTTTCCCCAATTCAGATGGTCTGTAGTTCGCAACATTCCCCTCCCTTTACCGCTGATTCTGAGCTTCCTTTTAAATTAAACCTCAACAGTTATAAAAAGACTCTCACATTACTTGTAAGCCGCAAGCACTACTGGGAAACACTGTTCGTACAGGACTGTTTGGGGCTGGAGAAAGACAGCTCTTTTTGATTATTAGTCTGGGAAGGGCAGTCCAAGAAGGCAGACTCACTTCAGCTTGACCACGCCACCGTCCTCATCTAGTTACCACATCTGTGCCAAGACCTCCTGCCACTCACAGCATTTGATACATTGATCTTTACTAAAAAGCAGTTATTTTCTTCCACTGGCTTGCTTTTTCATTTCAGCTTTTATTTTTATGGGGCGGGGGGAGCACCCGGAATAACCAGAAAGTAGATCCTGATACTCCTGGCTTGTGAATATACCAGCAGGACTCTGTTTTTAAGGTTGAGTTTTGGGGGATCTGAGTCTTTTCCTGGCATTCAGCACATTTTCTTTCTCTTTTAAAACCTTCGCCACATGCTGGCAAAAAGGTAAGGAAACAGCATTTGTCATCCAAACCTCATTAAATGGCTACGTACACATTTTCCCTTCTGCTTCTTGTTCTTCGTTCCTAAATGCCATGGCCTGTGTTTGTACTTGGTCACCCGAAGTCCTTATTTGGGTCCTCCAATAGGCATGAAGACACCCACAGAGCAGTTTTAGCAACCCGTGGAAGTGCCCGCATGAGGAATAGGGTGTTCAGTCCTCACATGTGGTCTCGATGAATAAGGGTCTTCTTTTGCCTCTTCCGAAACTGTCCAGCATCTCAATGTCGGTTTTGCTCCTTCCATGGTGATCAACTGTTAGGTCATAAACATTAGATTGTGGCATCACTGGATGAGTCAGTGGGGAGGAAGCTGGGCTGGAAATACAGCTGAAAGCCTCTGGTGACAGACAGATGCCTTCTTAATCATGGCCTGCGTGGGGAAAGGAAAACTGTGCTGGGCCCACCCCCGGCCTTGATTCACAGACCTGGACTGCTCTGGAAGAGGCTGGGAAAGCCCATTCTCGGGGAATACCACTTTGCCCTCCTCCAGGCTTCTCACAGGAAAGCCGCACAACTCAGAGGAGGGGGGAGTGGAACAAGGAAGCCCTTTCTGGTTACTTTTTGGGTGTCAGCAAGGAAAAACAGCTTTCACCATCTTGTCAACGTCTTGTGCTGTTCCTTCTTAAATAGCTCCTATCGTGACCATTGCCTATTTCTTGGTGCGTTCGTTTTCAATAGGGTTCCTGTTCCATTTTTATCGGCCTTGTCTATACAATGGACATTGTAAGAGCTCACCTGTTAGAAGGCAGGAGGTGGGGATACACAATATCATTATGCTTCCTTTCATCACATTTTCCTGTTTCTTTGGGGGAACTTGGGTGGCTCAGTCGGTTGAGCATCCGACTCTTTATTTCGGCTCAGGTCGTGATCTCAGGGTCCCGAGATGGAGCCCCTCATCAGGCTATGCACTGACTGTGGAGCCTACTTAGGATTCTCTCTCTCCCTTTCCTTCTCCCTCTGCCCCTCTCCCCCTGCCCCTGCTCTCTCTCTCTCTTAAAAAAAAAGTCCTGTCTCTTTTAAGCACTGGGGACTACTAGAAATTTTGCCATATTTTAAAAACACAATTTCCTGGGTCCCTATTTCATTTTAGAAGAATTGATTTAATATTTCCAAATTTGGGTGTTTAGAGAGCATGATGTCAAGAGCCACTGTGCATTAGGCTGCTAGGAGACTGGTCAGTGAGAGAAACAATGTCCTTCCCTGTGTCCCCTATCAGGAACTGCTCAGTATTCCTGCCAGCCTGTTTGGCTTTATCATCCAGTCATTTTAGACCTGCAAGAGAACATTCCATCAGGGGATCAGGTTCTATCATTTCACTGGAATGCAATGCAAGACCACAGAAACTCTAGTACAAACAAATTTACTGTGGCTCAGATTAATGATAGATAGCACTGAAATGGTCAGCCCCATTGTATTCCCTCCCACTAAGGATAGAATACATGACGTTAAGTTGAAAATCCAGCCAGGCAACTCAGACCAGAAGGAAGGAAGCCATTTCTGGCCTTAAGGTTGCAGATGGAAGTTGTGATGTTTGCCTCTTGGGGAGAATCTCTAAGATTAGCCTGGAAGAGATATTTGAATGGTTAAGTTGAAGTTCAGACTGAAGATGGGGAACAAATTTATATGATTTCCAAGCTTTTGTTCAAGACACAAGAGTGTCGAAGTTGTTGAAAAGTGACTCCATGCATTTCTCACTGCTATTAAGATTGTTATTCATGATCAGGCTACTTTTATATAACAAAGACAAATTCTGCTGGTTGGAAGAAGATAAGTAAGGAGTTATTTATTACTCCTTTTTTTAAGGGAGTTTTTTACTGGGGAGAAAACCCAGGCACAGAGAGGTCATTGTCAGCCAGCAGAAGAGCTGAGCCTACAAAGTGGACCCCGTTGGCTCCCTGTGCGGTGTGCTTTACTTCACCATAGTTCTTACTAATAATATAAATCGATTTAAGATGTAGCTCCAGTTTGTAGGAATTTTGTTTATTTCATGAGCAGCACTGAGACAGAAATATGAGAATCTCTGGGAATTGGCATGGCTAAATATTACAATTTAGAAGAATAGCTTAGGCGAAGTACAAAAGAGGAAATGCTATTGAGATGAGTTCATTTCTACTCACTAAAAAAATTAAAAAATTAAACTCCAGATCCAACAACATTTTCCTTTACTTCGCCCAACATCAGAGGCTTTACACAGCAACTCCCCAAACAAATCTGTTTCGTACATTTCATCTTTCCAACTAAGGAATTTGTTTTAATATCTAATCTTGAGTTTATTAACTTCTCTTAGAAAAAGTTCTATTTCATCTCTACAAATGCAAAATTGAACCAAATTTTACCTCTCCCTTCTTTTATAATTCCTTAAATGGATAATGCTGACTGATTTTAGAAGACATCCAACAGCTTTAATTTCTAAGATGTAAATTATTTTCCTTCCCTCCCTCCCTCCCTCCCTCCCTCCCTCCCTCCACCCTTCCTTCCTTCCTTCCTTCCTTCCTTCCTTCCTTCCTTCCTCCCTCCCTCCCTCCCTCCTTCCCTCCCTCCCTCCCTCCCTCCCTCCCTCCCTCCCTCCACCCTTCCTTCCTTCCTTCCTTCCTCCCTCCCTCCCTCCTTCCTTCCCTCCCTCCCTCCCTTCCTCCTTTCTTTCTTTCCTTCCCTCCCTCTTTCCTTTCCTTTCCTTTCCTTTCCTTTCCTTTCCTTTCCTTCCTTTCTCTTGGAGGGTAATCTGTCCATTTTACATAGGAATCCAGTTGAATCGTTCCTTTGGTTTTCTATATGGAAGCTACATTTGAAGGGCTTCCTCAATCCTATTATTGATCAGAAGTCATGCCTCTCAGATTCATTTACTTATGAATGACTTCAGGAGCCAGCATTCTTAATATACAGGAAGTCAAATAATTATATTAAATGATAAAATTCTCCCCTAAAGCTGATATTAATATTATAATATCTGTCTTCTCTCCCGTTTTGGTCTTTTTAGATTCTTTGTTGGGTGTCTAGCAAAATCATAATTTTAGTAAACTCCCCATAAAGTCTGAGTAGGCATATTCCTAGTTGGTTTGATTTAGGGGGTTCCAAGAGCTAATTTTTATCCTAGATATTTTTCTGTTGATCAATGGGAAACTGAAATTCCAACTAATGGATTATGTTGTTCAAGTTAAGACATCATCTCTAAAACACTGTATCAGTTGGCATCTGGCAGTGTCAAAGTATTAACCCATTAGTACCCATGAGTACATTAGCTTTATATCTTGAATCTCAACATGGGACACAAGGTTATATTTTGATAGTAAGCATACATTGTCCAGATTGATTATGCTGGGAAAGGAAGCCCTGGTTGGAAAATAGCAGTGGAAGATTAAGGTACAAATAAGAGAAGATGCCAAATAGACCATGAGTAAATCACAGTTTTCTCTTCATTTGTTTTGGGAGGCTGTATTTATATTACTCATATTTCAAGCATCCTTAATACATGTATTGACTTGTTTCTCAAAGGTCTTCACTGGTATTAATTGATGTGAATCTTCAGATTCATTAAATGAGAGTTTGCTAGATCCAGAGGTCCTTTTAGAATAGTATATGTGCATTAGATTAGGTAAAAATTTTGAAAAAAGCAAAACAAGGTTAGTAGTCAAATTTTATGATGGTTTACATATGTCAGGGGAGGCAAGCAAGGCATAAAATGTAAAAGAAAATGGAATTTCGGTCATTTTTTAAGTTAAGAAAAAAGTTGGAATGAGAAGACTGGAAATACTAGTACAAGCTAACCATACATTTTAATTCTAGAGATGACTAACCTGTTGGAAAATAAGTACCAGCTCAGCCTGGTGAAGAGACCATTGTGGCCTTGCTTTCATTGTTGTTCTTTTCAGATAAAGCAACAAAAGGCATTTTAGTACATGAGCACTTGTGTGTGTGTGTGTGTGTGTGTGTGTGTGTGTGTGTGTGTGTGTGTGTTGAAGTTGATTTTGGAAGACACAAACTATGAGCTATGTATTATATTACTAATTTTCACTTAATGAAAAATAATCATTGGCAGCTGTAATCAGCTGTTTATGTCAGCAGATTAGAGAAAATCTAGTGATATGCAACCATTTTTTCCCAGAAGATGGTATTTTGAGGGATCGGTTAAACTCTGGCAATTTCACTGTGTCAAGAACAGAATGGTGTAATTCAAAATAAAGCTATCACTCCTTTCCTTTACAAATAGAGAAAGTAGGATACCATCTATTTAGGTTATTAGGAAAATAGTAGCAAGAGTTTTAACAGTTAAATTTTACTTCTAAATTACAGAGTTTGTACAATAAGTATTTTGATGATTATTTTGAAATAAAAAAAATTGAACACATGTAAAACACATCCACCAAAGAAACATACATACATTTGTCATGAATTAGTATTTCATTCATTCATTCATTCATTCATTCATTCATTCAACAAATGCTATTTGGAACTACTCTATACCTACTAAATTGTATTAGAGTTCTTCAGAGAAACAGAACTACCTAGATGTGTATATATCTTTTGTCAGTTACATTTATAAAGAGACATTTATTGTAAGGAATTGGCTCGGGTGATGTGGAAGCTTGGCAAGTCCAAGATCTGCAGGATAGACTAGAGACCCAGGGAAGAGTTACAGTTTGAGTCTGTTAGTCTTGCTGGCAGAATTGCTTCTTGGCTTGGTCAGGTCAGTCTCTTTTCTATTAAGGCTTTTAATTGATTGGATGAGACCCACATATATTATGGAGGTAATTTGCTTGCCCAAAGTCTTCTGGTTTAAATGTTAATCTTACTTTTAAAATAGTTTCAGAGAAATAGCTACAAGAACATTTGACCAAATATATGGGTACCGTGTCCTAGCCAAGTTGATGCATAAAATTAACCATGCCATGAGGGCTACGCACAGGTCTAAACACTATGGAAATATGCATCATCTCATGGAGCTTACATTCTAGTGGCCTTTAGAAGTTTGAGACGTGTTGCCATAGACTTTACAAAAAATATCCAAAGTCAAATCCAGTTGGTAACATCTTACCCTCACCTTTTGATGATGATGGTGGTGGTGGTGGTGGTGGTGGTGGTGATGATGATTATTTAGCATCTTCCAGGGATTCTGTACATCAAGAAACCTTATGCACGAGTAATTGATCATAAGGATCTTTCTGAAGAATAAAGCATCTTTTTCTTAACCTACTAAGATTAGAGCAGTGGATACTACGATCATATAGCACTTTTCCTAATGCTTTTAGAAAATTACACAGGACATCTCACTGAGGAGAATCATACTGTGAGGGCCATGTTAAAATAGCAGACCAACTGTAATATCAGAGACATACAAGGAGTTTTATGGATTTCTGTTTCTTTACCTGCAAGGAAAATGTCTGAAAGTCTGAAGTATACATTATACATAATTTGGCTGGTTTCCATAGTGTGGTGGTCATCACATCTGCCTGACACATAATTTGGCTGCACTTAGAGGAAAATCTTGGATTGCCCTGCACCTTCTAACTTTTATCAGACAAAGAACCTATTGTCACCTTTCCATACCCATTGGTGAAACACAGAAGTTTCCATCCATTTTTTACTTTATTATTATTTTATTTTACTTTTTCTTTTCTTTCTTTTTTTTTTTTTTTTGCTTACAGTTTGTTTTTACACTTCATTACACCTGTTTTCAAGTGCTAAGTGAAATCACTCCTTATCCTTGGGAGAAAATGACACAAGAAATGACAGTCATGGAATCCTCCTCTGGATGTGGGAATAGAAATAGTTCTCAAAATAAATCGTGGCCACACACAGGTAGCTTCTTCATGAGGTGACTTGGTGACTTCACAAGATAGGCCCCACCCCACCCATCTGGGATGAGCATGACTTGGGCTGCCATCCTCATTGGGGGCCTATAATCATAGCACAAAGATGAAGGTGCATCTATGAAAACAAACCTTGTCCAGATCTCCTTCAAAGATACATTCTGCTTTTCCAAATTACCTCACTTGGGGGCGTATAGAAAAAGTCATTAAATGTCTGGAAAGATACATAGAAGACCTGGTAACATTGTTTCCTCTGGGGTGGGAGCTAGGAACTCTGCGTAAGGGTAGGGCAGGGGCTTACTTCTCAATGCACTCCTTTGTACTACTGAAAATTTACTATTTGCATATATTATTTCCTTAAAATTAGCTACCTACCTAGCTGGTTCATTAGCTAACTAAATTAATAAAATATTAAAAATCCAAAAAACTAGAAGTACCTGGATCTTCTGTTACTATTTAGCTAACTCCTCGGTTATTTCCTTTCTTTCCTCTCCTCTCCTCTCCTCCCCTCCCCTCCCTTCCCCTCCCCTCCCCCCCTCCTTTCTTTCTTTCTTTCTTTCTTTCTTTCTTTCTTTCTTTCTTTCTTTCTTTCTTTCTTTCTCCTTTTCTTTTCTTTCCTTTCCTTTTCTTTTCTTTTCTTTTTTTTCTTTTCTTTCTTAGAAACTCTCTACCTTAATAACACTGACCTCTTCTTCCTTGAACATATCAGGCAAATTCCTGCCTCAGGTTCTTTGCAAAAAGAGTTTCCAATACCTGGAAAATTCTCATCTCTGTTATCTGCATGGCTTGTTCCTTACTACTTTTTTTAAAAGGTTTTATTTATTTATTTATTTATTTATTTATTTATTTATTTGAGAAAGAGAGAGAGCACACATGAGTGGAGGGGAGGGGCAGAGGGAGAAGCAGATTCCCCACTGAGCAGGGAGCCTGATGCTGGGCTTGACCCCAAGACCCTGGGATCAGGACCTGAGCCAAAGGGAGACGCTTAAACAAATGAGCCACCCAGGCAATCCTGTTCCTTGCTACTTTAAATCTTGACTCAGATATCACTTTCTCAAGAGGGCCTCCCTTGACTACCCTGTTTAAAATTGCAAGCTTAAATAGGTGATAGGGATTAAGGAGGGCACTTGTGACGGGCACCAGCTGCTATATGGAAGTGTTGAATCACTACATTGTACTCCTGAAACTAATATTACCCTGTATGTTAACTAATTGAAATTTAAATAAAAACTTGAAAAAAATTAAACAATAAAATTGTAAGCTTATACCTTAGAATTCCTTATCCACTTTATTTTTTGTAGTAACTGTGTTCTTTTAAAGTACTATTAAAGTACTATATAATGTATTTATTCAACATCTTTATTGTCTGTATCTCAACGCTAAAAGTAAGTTCCCTGAGGACTAGGATTTGTCTGCTTAGTTTGCTGCTGTTTCTCCAGCATCTAAATACTGCATGGCAGTCATAGGTTGTCATGGAAAAATTGCTGAACAAATGAGAGAGAAAATGAATGAGCTTGGTTTTCCAAATTTGTTATGCTTGACTGAATACCATTAAGTGATTTGAGACTGACACATGTAGTTTTTAATTCTATTAATGATTATGGTTTTCCAAAAACATTCCTTAATGTATATTTTGAACATAAATTCAAGAATAACCTTCTCTCGGGGTGCCTGGGTGGCTCAGTTGGTTAAGCGTCTGCCTTCAGGTCAGGTCATGATCCCGGGGTCCTAGGATCGAGCCCCACTTCAGGCTCCTTGTTCATCTGGAAGCCTGTTTCTCCCTCTGCCTGCTGCTCCCCCTGCTTGTGCTCTCTCTCTCTCTCTAACAAATAAATTTTAAAAATCTTAAAAAAAGAAAGAATAACCTTCTCTTGTTTTTGCAAGGTGAAGTATACTTTTTCTTCTGTTACTTCAAAAATCTGCCTACCCAATGTCCTTCTATTTGTTAACAGCACTTTACAGTCTAAATTACTGTTATTAACGTATTTTTTGGCGGGGCGCCTGGGTGGCTCAGTCGTTAAGTGTCTGCCTTTGGCTCAGGTCATGATCCCAGCGTTCTGAGATCGAGCCCCGCATCGGGCTCCCTGTTCAGTGGGAAGCCTGCTTCTCTCTCTCCCACTCCCCCTGCTTGTGTTCCCTCTCTCGCTGCCTCTCTCTCTGTCAAATAAATAAATAAAATCTTTAAAAAATATATTATTTTTTTGTTTATAGATTTTTAACTTCTGAGAATATTTTGGACATAATCATTCTGTTTTGGACAAATTTACCATCAGTGTTTACACTTATTTGTTTATGAGCTTTCAGCGCTCATCGCCTCAAACAGTCAGAGTTAATCAACTAGAGAGGTCAACTTGTTACTTCAACCAGAGGATTTCACATAGGGTATTAAGCACTGGAAAAAACCCACTGGAGGAGTGAGGGCCAGAGCAAGCCTCTGTGACCTTGGGGTAACCCAGGAAGATGCTAGAATCATAAGCAGCCATCGCATAGCTGCTGGCAGCACTGAGGCGGGCGGTTTGCAGGAGATCTGCTGGAAGTTGCTCTGAACCGCCATGTCCGCTGTTCCATCTCCACATCACCCACCTCTGCTGGAGACAATCACGGCTTCTGCCTCTCCCCGTTCTGTGGAAGTAATCTTTCCTGTTGTGCTCTGCGATATAAATGGGCAAAGAATTAGAGTTATCCACCCCCACAGGTCCCTCAATATACAGATTTCCATAAGCCTCAAACCTAAAAGCATAGAAAGAAGAGGGAAAGCATATTGAATTTATCATCACAATTTCATCCTGATATGTCTTAATTCCATTTTAATTTTTTTGGCTTTTGAGTCAAGGTGTTTGCTAGTTTATTTTGGAGGTCGTTACTCTAATTATATGCACATTCCATAGGTAAACCCCAGTGATGAACACATGTTCTAATCCCTGTTCCTATATAATCATGGCATGATGTCCCAGACCATCTGTATCTACTCTCAAGACAGTTAGTGTCAAGGTGAGAAATCCCAGAGGTACCGTACATAATCTATATAATATGCCTGTACAGTAGTTTAAGAAAATGTGTGACCATTGTTATTTTAAACTAATAATTGCCCATTATTTGCTTATAAAATCCTTTCCCTACCAATGTTATCTTGTCTGTAAAATGAGAATATAGCAGTACTCATTTTGTAGGATTATCCTGGAGATTTAATGAGATTTTATACACACGTATATAGAGAGACAGAGAGAGTCTGGAACCGTGCCTGGGCCATTGTAAATGCATAATAAAAGATAGCTGCTACCATCAGCATCACCGTCATCATTCTCATTATCATTATTCTTGTCCAGAAAAACTGGCAGGCTTATGTGATGGATTGATCCATTGGACTTAATTCTTTATTCCATCCTGTGTCTATGCCTTTGCCATGGTCTCTTCAAGGGCAGAGATTCTGTGGTTCTTCACTGCTGGAATTTGAACTCGGTCATAGGACTTGTTTCAGTCAATAAGCATATGAGCAAAAGTGACAATTTGCCAGTTCTAGGTCTAGGCATTAAAAGCCCTGTATTTCCACTTACACCCTTGCTCTTCTCCCATTGCTCTGATAAGAGCTTCCTCCCAGGTTGCTCCTGCCCCTGCAGCCTGGGTTCCGGAAAAAGTACACACAGGCCAGAGCTGCCTCGGTCAATCCACAGAAACACAGTGAGTAACGAAGCCATCCAGCCAAGCCCAACCTTGATCCTCTGAACCACATTCTGCTCACTTGGGTATAAATAAGAATAAATTATTGCTGTTTGAAACCTGTGTGTTTGGGAGTAGTTTGTAGTGTAGCAGGTGAACTAATATGCTGCATTTCAGATTCACCTCCACGGAAGACCAACCAGTGACAGAGTTGAGTGATGACACTTGCTGTCTGGCTGAATTGTAGTACTGTTTTGCCCACATGCTGGCCACTCTGTGCACATGGCCCAGAGTAGTGCTGCAGGAAGTGAGTGAGCGTGGGGAGAGGTGAGGCTTGGTGCCAGTTTCTGCCTTCTGTGTTTGTGCCACCTTCCCCATTCTGCCAGCTGGTGCAGCTGCACCCTTTGGACCAATGATGCGATATCCTGGGCATCAGCCTAAATGGTACCACACATGTGAAGAGCCACAGCTGCTCTTTGTTGTGCTTCTTGCTGTTCTTGGCTCCATTGCAATGCCTGGGGGTGGCATAGATTTCTACACATGAAGTGTGTCTTTCCAAGATTCATAGATAGTGTGTCTTTTCAAGATTCTCAAATTTGATCAAGGCTGCCACTAACGATGAGGACTGTGCATTTGGAAAATAGGCCAGGTTCATTTTTGAATCGTTTGATTATTTTTCTCAAAGTAATTGTGCAAGTAACTGAATCATACAAAGTTATGATATAACATCATATAGTTTGTCCTCCTGGGAAAAAACTAAAACTTCACCCATATTTTTAATGTATTTTTACATTTTTTTAAAGGCGGGAACATTTATTCCTTTTTTTTTTTTTTTTGCTTTATATACTAACACTCATACCAGCAATATGTGGATAAATCCTATGTGTTAATCATTCAATAAATCAAATGTATAATTAGTTTCCATTTTTAGGTAAAAAAGGTGATTTATTCTGCATGCGTGTCCTGAAATCACTGAAAATCATTATAGTACATGCTTCTGGTGAATGTGATCCATCTCAAAAATTTCTGAGCTTGGTTTGAAGCCTAAAAATGAGAAAATAAGGATAAATTGAGTCCAACAGAATAGTTTGATATTTCTAGTCCATCCCAAACTTAATCAGTCTTTTTTATTGATGCTGTGGAGTTGGGAGAAGGAATAAAAAGAGAAAAAAAGAAATCATATATCTGGTCCAGCCAGGGTTCATAATTTAATGGGATGGAATACAGACACCTCTTCAGAGCATTATCAGTGAGAATGGAGACAAATAGAGTATTGTTTTCAATGCTGCTTGCAAAATAAACACTTGGGGAGCTTTTTAAAACTATCAGTGCATTGCCTCACTCAAAGTTTTGAGTTTTTTTTAAAGATCTTATTTATTCATTTGAGAGAAAGAGAGAGAGTGAACATGAGTGGGGGGAGGGCAAGCAGACTTCCTGCTCAGTGGAGAGCCTAGATGTGGGGCTCTATTCCAGGACCGTGAGATCATGACCTGAGACGAAGGCAGACATTTAACGGACTGAGCCACCCAGGCACCCCTCAAAGCCTTCTCATTTAGTTGGTCCTGGGTAGGGTCAAAGAATTAGTACTTTATGGAAGCTCCCCCTGTAATTCTGTGCGGGATTAGCCTGGCTAGTACATGGCGTTTTGAATTGGTCTGAAGTCCAAGAGGATGCTAAAATGGATACACCACCTGTTTTCAGACTTCTCTAGAGGATTTGAGCTTACAAGCAGGGTTTGAAAGGGAAGAAGCATGGATTGACATAAAAAGGTGTTTTGCATTTTAAATCAGTTCCACAATTTGGATTTTCTCAAGTTTTACCATTTCAATCAGCAAAACTCCGATTCATCAATTTGTGAGATGATGCTCTTTGCCTACTAATTTCTTTTATCGGTATTTTTACCAAATGTCAGTCTAGATTGCATTTTCACATCTTGTCTTCTTTGTAAAACTATGACTTCACTCCGTGATGTGCTGGACCAGTGTTATGGTGGCTTGCAAAAGTTGTGCATGTTTCGTTCCAAGTCTTATGTTCAGGAACATCGGGTTGGTAGATTGAAATTGGCCACGATAAAAAGTGTTTACATCATAGACATTGGCGAATACTAAAAAATCAGATGCTCTCGGATCCCAGAGATGACTATTAAACATTTAGTAGCACACAGCTGATTTCAGCGGAAGAGAATTATGGCACACGAATTGATTTTTTAATTCTTCATCTCTGATATCTTTAAATTAGAAGTCTCAACTTTTAAGTATCTATTGATCTGGGGAAAAGTAAACCTACATTTTCCAAGGATGCCTGTTCTGTATTTTTATTTCCTACCGAATCCCCCTCCTCATTTTACCCCTGCCACTCACAACAGCAATTCCCACATATTCTATGCTGAGAATAGATTTACTGGTGTTAGCTTAAGAATCATTCTGTGGGTTCTATGAGAACCATACCATGGTGTTCAGTTTTTCATTTCAGCTACACAGCAGCCCTTTTTTTTTGATGAGAAAAGATAACCAAGAAAATAAATTAGCAGTCTCATGATTGACCCTATTTTTTTGTTATCCACGGAAACCCAAAATGAAGCAAAATAACCAAATTTTGCCAAGGAAAACATTTCCAACCATTTCAATTACTATTTTAATTGGCTTGGTCTGGCTGCCAGATTATCCTCTAATCTCTACAGGAATGTTATTTGGGAAAAGTTGAAATATGCCCTGTGTGGAAGCCACATTCATCTCTTCAGCACATTCTAGTTGGACTAAGTCTCTCAGCATACTGGAATCATATTAGAGTAAAATTGGCAGTTCCTGGAAGAACATAATCCATAGATCATATAAAAGCCTAATTCACTATCAGCATATTATTGAAAAGTCTGAAAAATGTGTCATGTCTGAGTCCAAGATAAAGAAAAGTGAGGATATTGAGATGTTTGCATTGCAAATACCTCTGGACCACGTGCAGATGTATGTGTGTGCATGTGTATGTGCGTGTGTGCAGGACTGTGTATGTGTCTGTGTGTGCATTAAGGAATGCAACAATGGAAGGAGGAAAAGGGTTGCAATTATTTGAATGGTTTCATGAAAGCATCCCGGGATGTGATGTGTTTTGTGAAGATTTTATCGAGAAATTGTCTCAGATGCTTATCAGACTTGGTTTAGAGACAGGAAAAGGCTTTTCTTATTTATTTTAACCGAGTCTTGAAAAGATTGATTTTAAGATGAGATTATTACATTTTCAGACTACCATTTCAGTGTGTTCTCATTCAAGCGGGATGAAGAGTTACTGTGCTTATTATTCTTTAAAAGTTATTTGTAGTCAGATTCTACAAAAGACTCCAGAAAATACACAAAAAATATGTGTGGCTATGATAACCAGTTGGGTTTTTACCCTAGACTAGTCTCTTCAATAAATTCTGGTTGTTGGGCACTGTATTGAAATTATAAAATTTAAACTAAGACAAAGCTCACCAGCATCTGTTTCATATGTGGGGGCAAGCCCACGGTGAAGGAGCATGCATGATTGTGCAGTCGTACCCAGAAGTTTTGTTGTGGCTTCTCAGAGTAAATACGTCTCTGACAATCTACTCTGTGGTATCATTAAAGGGTGTGGAAAAGTTTCTTTACACTTCACAGGATTAGATGACTGGAACTGGGGTCCTATGCGTTGATATTCTTTGAATCAGATTTTTTACAGGAGTCTGCCGCAGAGAGAGAAGTAGCTTGCAATGTCCAGTCTTCATCATTTAATCCCCCACAGTAGCACTAATTCACTCAAAAACCATAAATGTAATGAATCTTTAGATCTGAAGTGATCAAGGGAGAAGAGGGTTCAGGGGGAAAGAGAGAGAGTACAAATTACGTCAGGCCAAAAGAATTTCAAGAGTCTGAAAGCCCATGTCTACAGGGACCATCAACCATTTCTTGCCTTCCTGATCGATGACCCATTTATTTGTACGACTAACAGATCTTCTCAACTTCTCACTGGCCTTTGCGATGCTCCAGACTTCAGAAAAACTGGCTGAGCAGCCAGATGGGGTACTCTTCACCTTAAGCTGGATCACTATTCCAATTTCCCTCGATCTTTGTTGTTTCTAACAAACTCGTATCTATAGTACACCATCATCAGACTGGAGTGGAATTCTAATATAGCTCCTGTGTCTCCTGACTTCTCCATCCCACACACAGATTCTTCTAAGAGATTCAATGGAGAGTGGCGATGAGACTAGTGCTTTCACCCCAGTGCCTCTGACAACCAAGTGAGAGAGACTGCTACTGGTGGGTCATTAACAACTGTGGAGATTATGAATCATTGGAGTGCTTGACAAAAGAAAGTTTGTGGGTGATGTGAAAATCCACATATGCCCATGAGAGTATATGGAGCACATACATGTTGTTGCTTGGTGTGTCACTGAGAAGAGAAGTTTGTGAGCCACTGTTTTGGAGTAAGAAACAGCACAGAAGAATTCATTTCAGCCTGCAATGGCTTATTTAGCCACTGGCCACCATGTAGACATGTAGACAGCATCAGGTCTTCCCTCGATGTGTAACAGGATGCACTTCAGTGAAGTGAAACTTTAGCAAATCTTGAGGTAGAATTCTTAAGTGTCAAAAAGCATTCTCCCATAGTTAATGTAAATTTCTCGACAAGATAAAGAATTTATTCTTTTTGAGCCAAGAGGAAACATCTCTTTGTTATATACCCCCATTCCATTTGATTGTTGATGAAGGAGGAAGGAGAGCAGTATTCAGAAAGGATGGGAAGACTTGGAGGTGAGCACCATGTGCTTATTGTTGCTTGGAGTGGACCTTTTCTTACCCTCTATGTATGTGCTAAATGAAGTAGGATGTGGTTAGTCATGTGGTTTGTAGCTAAATTAGATTGTCCATGGGAATCAGCTTCTTTGGCCTATACCAGAGGCCTTGAATACTATTTTATAAATACTGAAAGAGAAGTCTTTCTCTAGATAAACACCAGTAGAGCAAGGATTTGGGGGATGCTAATTAACCTCTTACATTTATAGAGATCTGACAGATTTCATACTTTGAAAAAAAAAACAAACCTGTTTTATAACCTGACATGGTAGCCAATACAGGGAAACTAACAAAAGATTCACATGCAGTGAGAGTAGTGTTCCTGCAGCAGGAAATAATTATGGTCAGCAATGTGGGAGTAGAGTCATCCCCAAGTTAGCTGACTGCAGTGGATGAAGTTCACATCTGGCTGATACAGACTATCCAAAACTGATTCTGGGAATGCAGGAAAGCATTTGACAGTGCTGTGATTTTGTCCTATCTTTGTGAGCACCAGCTGACAGTGCTTCATCAATGCATTCATTATGACATCATTGTATGGACAGTTCATAGACTAAGAAGATCTGAGAATCCCTGGGGTGGAGGGAAATACCACAGACATCCATGGTCTTGGATGCTCAGTGAGTAAACAATGGTTTTTAAGCAGTTTCTAAGGCCTGAGAAATAGTTGGTCATCACCCAGGCCTACACCCTTCAGCATGAGTTTTCTGGGGGAGGAGTTGGCTACATCTGCAAGCCCCATACTGGCCCCACATGTTTCTAACATATTAGAGTAAATAAAGCTAATATGGAGGCGCTTCTCTTGAACTGAACTCTTTAATGGAAAATGCTTGCATGAGGAGTTTGAATGCTAAGACACCAATGCCTCTTTCATTGGTGCCAATTAACTCCCTGTCATAGTATTGACATGCATAAAGCATGAATGCAATCTTGCTCTGGAAGAAAAGAAATTCAGAAAATTCTTAAATCTGCATGCATAAGCCTTCATGATTATAATATTTTAAGCATGATATGGAAAGATACACTCTCAGCTCAGTAGTTGTAGGTATAGATATAGATAGATATACATATACGTACACATATATATTCATACTCAGATATAGATATACATAAAATCATCCTTCATGGACATTCGATCTGCTTTTCCTATATTAGCTCTCATCACTCTCAAGATCGTACAATGCATCTAAACTAGGCTTATTTCCTTCCATCATACCCTTATTCTGCATTTCCACCACTACCTCTGCCCATTATCGCTACTTTCTAGAATTCTCCTTTAAGACGACTGAAAAGATATGATTAAGTTTCTCTGAAAGGTTTCACTAGACAATGACTTCGTCTCTGCTAGCTTCCAGGACTATGTTTTCATGTCTCTCATTTTACATTCCATTCCTTCTTGTGTCATCATTTTTTGGGTACATGCTCAAAGATATTGGGTGTGTACTTCAATAAATGTTACATTTTGGAAATGACCTGTTAGTTTTTATTTTAGGCAATTTTGCTTGTGAAAGACAAAGCTGATCTGTATTTTTCACTTCGTTAACTCGACTTCTCTTTTTGTGACTGAACCCAACTGATCAAAATATTATGTGCATATTTATAGTCACATAACAAAAGGGCCATATACAGAAATGGTTGAATTTGCAAATTGATCCCCAATGCCATAATCTGTCCGTTTGGCAATAATATCCCTCGACCTCCAAGTTAAAAAGATCTGTATCTCCTGTAGAGAGGGCTTATGAGGAAAATGCTTTTAGTCTATTGGAATTATTCTAACTAAATTCATTTTACTTTTTGAGCTCATGATGTCAAGTTTGATATTGGCTGAACATAAAAAAAAAAATGAATGGTATTCTCTTGACTTGTAGACATACTCTTAATTCTAGATGGACCACCTAAACATCAAATATGTTTAACTTAGCAAACATAGGTGGAACGTGGAGTTCTTTTGGTAGCTACTAATTTGTATGTCTGCTTGTTCACAAGATGTGTATTAGTCCCTTATGACCCTGTGCCACATGAATAATGTGAACATTACTGACTTCTAATAAAAAGTACCATCACATCCTTTCAAGTGTTATCTTACTGTGTATGTTTATGAAAATATGAATAAACCTTCAGTGATCATAAGAAAACAATGCCTATTTTAAAAAGAGGGAACCAAGAAATGAAAATTTTAGCAAGCCACTCATTCTCATATTGAACCTACAGTTTCCATTACAAATTATTGTCTGATTTAATGTCTGCTTTCAGAAAAAAAAATTGTACCAAATTAAAGTTGCTTTAAATGACAGATATAGAGACTCTAGTGTTTCATGTAACAAGAATTCAGTGCAATATTTAATTTTAAATGAATATAAAACTAAAATCAGTTAATACTTACATTGCCAGTCAAAGCTATCCTATGCCATATAAAACACCAGACTTATTTTAATATGTATTTATCCCAAAGAATAAACATATTTCAGTGACTGGCAATGTAGTATCTTATAAAGAACATGGGCTTTTGCATTAGACAGATGCAAATTCATATTATATTTGCCACTTAATAGCTGTGTACCATTGGTACACACTTAAACCAAACCCTAGATTCTTCCTCTGTGAAAAGGGAATAATTATACTTTTTAAAAAAGCTGTAGTGACATGTTCATTGAAGCACAATTTATAAAAGCAAAACTGGAAAAAACTTCAATATTCAATTCCAGTTGTATTCATCAGATGTTGACACAGTAATGCATGCAAAAAAGCATCTCCAAACTCTTTATCTGCAATAGCAAGCATTTATTCTAGAATAATGCTTATGTGTCTGCAGATCAACAGTGATTGGCTGATTTAGACTAGGCTTGACTGGGCTGCTCTGTGGTGACCGTACTTGGCTCTAAGGTCCAGTTTGGGTTCAGATTTGTTCCAGATGGGCTTATTTTTGGGGGGTCCGAAACTGAAAGGACTGACAGCTATCTACAGTGAGTCATCAAAGCATTAGAGCCAAATCGATTTGGGCAAATACAATTATCATTTCTGCATAAAATTCATTAACTTCCATTGGCCAAAATAAGTTCCATGGCCAAGCTTGAAATCAACAGCGTTAGAAGATCATCTGCAGTATGAGGGGAGGGAAGCAAATATTTGCTGTTTAATAATCCAGACTACCACAGTAGCTAAGTAGTGTTTTAATGATTAAACAAGATTCATATGATAAAGGCTAACTATCATTTAAAAAATAATAACATAATAGGAAAAATGATTGGCATAGTAATATGCTTATGATCTATTTTCAAGGGAAAAGTACACTATAAAAAGACATCTGGGTGGAAAATTATAGGAAGATTTTGGAGCAAATTATTAACTGACGGTGATTATCTTTGAGGAATGAGATATTGGATGATTTTTGATTTCTTTACATGGTGTTTTCCAAGTCAGCTAGATGGATTACATATTTTTTTGTCATTTTAAAGTTAATTAATAAAACTTGTTTTTCAAACTTTGGAAAAACATAACTTCTTATTTGGGGCAAGAGCATCACCACATTACTATGGCTCAAGCAAGAAAAGAAATGTGAAAGAATGTTGTAAATTACAAACAGAACAAAATGTAAGAGATTATTTTTATAATTTGGATTATATCTCAAATTCCAGTATTCTTTTTCAAGTAGTTTTTCCTTGGAATACAAAAAAAAGAAATGTTTTCATTTTACCCTTATTCCCAAAAGATAGTTTTACTGAGTATAAAATTCTAAGCTGATGCTTCTTCATTTCTTTCTGAATTTACTTTCAGAGCTCTGAAGATATTATTCTGACTTCCGGTGTTATTATTGAGAGGTCTGCTTTGGTTTAATTTTTATTTGTTTGAAGTTATTTTATCTTGTTTCTCTTTTAAGATCTTTTTGTCTTTGGTGTTATGTTTGACAGTATACCTAGATGTGCTTTTAATATTTGGACTTCCTGAAGCTTAAAGTTGATATCCTTCAGTAATGCTAGAAAATTCTAAATCATTAACACTTTGAATGTTTCTTTGTTTACATTCTTTCTCTCTGTCTCTGTCTCTGTCTCTCATTCTCCATCTGAAATTTCAGTTACCTTCTTTATCTTCTGTTTTGCTTAACTATATTTCATATTTTTAATTTCTTTGTCTCTACTATATTCTGCTTAAAGCCTTTATTTTCAGATTCATTATTTGGTTCTTGCTTTACATATATCTAGTGATTTTTGAAAAATTTCTTGTCCTTCCTGATAATCTTCATATCTTGCTTCTCAAAACATATGACTGATGATCATTTCATAGTCTGTGTGTGTCTTTACAAAGCCTACAATATTTTGAGTCTGATTATTTTGGTGATTCTCATTCACAGTTGCTTTTATGGCTTCAATCTCCTTCTGAGAATGTTCTTTCTCAGTTCATTTACCAGGATGTCACCATTTGGAGGCTTTTGGTTTTGGAATTTTTCCCCTCTTGTATCTCCCCTTGCATAGACTCCAGGCTTTGTTCTCTACTTTGCCCATGCAGCTGTGGGCCACCAAGTATGGCAGATGCCCTCAAGACAAACAATGATTTTGGAACTTGCTTGCTTCTTTGTATTTATACCTTCTTACTATCTCCCCATTAAGATTTCCTTGTCTTGTTCATCAGTTCAGACAAGTAATACAAAAACATATCATTTTACAAAAACTTATTCAGTATTTGTAGGTATTATTTTCTGCAAGAGTCTTTCTGGACAACTATCCTACCATATTTTCAAAAATCAAAGTACCCAATCATCTTTTAAACTACCTGCTTACCTATAGGCAAATGAGAGCCCGTTGTGGGTGTGTGTTATGTTATGCATGTAGAAATCCCTGAAACTTAATCCCATAGCTGACACGTATAAGGCAATGAAGGAATAAAGAAGAAATGAATGAAATCAATCATATAATCTTATAGCATAAGATCTTTTAAAAATAACTACAAAGTCAAGAAATGTAAGACATTACTATTTCCCCAAAAGATTTGGACATCATAGAAAATTTTCATTTTACTGTAAAGATGCCTGAAAGGGATTTCATAGCCTAGTGAAAATATTATCTGAGAAAATTAAAAAGTCAAAATATTGCTAAAACTCTATAATTTATGCATAACTAGATACTTTTAAAGAAGTATGGCAACTGGCAAAGAAACTACAATTTGATATCCGGCCATTATGCTTTAACTGCAAAGTTTTAACTTATTTGCGCCCAAGAAAAGGGCAACCTGATGGGTGTCTTTAATCCCTAACTTTATTTTATAGAAATTTTCTGTCCTCTACATAAATGAGCCTAAATAATAGAGGTAAGAAAAAGACACTTTATGGTAAAAATGCCTATATTTTAGGGAAAGATTTGGGGCCTGAATCCTAGAGGAAGATTTGAGGCATAGTCACTTATTTTTTATTTTAATTGGCTATGTATGGCCTGATTATAAGAAACTGAATTCCATGGATTGTATGTTTTTATTTTGAAGTTTTGTTTTGTTTTGTATATTTGCAATATTTGTAAAGCCAAGCATTTAAACATGGAAACAGACATGAAATTTTTATATACTTTTACTGGGATGATAATAAGCTTTAAAAAAAAAAAACTGCATTGATGAAAATTCCTGGGAAAAGGGCCGACCCGTGTTAGTGTGTGTGTGTGTGTGTGTGTGTGTGTGTGTGTGTGTGTTGTGTCTACCTGTGTGTTTACACTTGTTTGTGGTTCACATATTTTGTGGTTGAATTATCCAAAGTTTGTTCCCTCCCTTCTGATGAAGACTTGCATTCCAGCTTCATTGCAGTGTGCAGTTCTTCTGTGTGGTTTGCTTTTTCTTGCATCTGAAAATAATTTGGAGAAACAGAAACATAAAATTTGATTTGGCCTGAAAATTTTTTTCTTCATTTCTTTTTAAAATCTGACCAGTCCAGCCATTTCTATATAAGGATAAAGAGTCAAAGACTGGCTAATCCAGGAAAAATGTGAACCTGAAGACTTCTTCACATCCGATATTTAGACAAACCAATCCCAGAATATCCAAGACTTATTCCTTGGCTCTGAGAATTACAACATCATAGGGATAGCTCTTTTCCCATTATTGGCAGATCTTTTGCTTGTTCACACTTTGCCATTGAGATTTTCTCCTTAAGATTCTTCTTGAAAAAGATTGAGTTTAACTAGAATTAACACTAGACTCCTAAAGTCACAAGAAATGAAGACAAAATGATTTCATTTTCAGGCATCAGGGCAAAGTATTTAAATCTGGAGGACTTCACTCCAAAATTAGATCAAAAATAGAAATCATTTTCTAAACTATGGAACATCCAATTCAATGAAACACCACCCAGGCATATTTACAAAAGTTTTGAAACTATGGTATGTGTTTATTATAAAATTAAATGGAAAAGTAAGCTCTAAAATTATATGATGCTACATTAGTACAACTATGACTTCTTTTAAAGCTAGAGTAGAAAAAATAAATCAGATAAAAATACACCATCTCAGTGTTCATAGTCTTTATCTTTTTGTTTAGAGAGTATGGGATTTTTAAAAAACCGTCACTTTTCTAAACTTAATGTGTATGGGTAATCTTATGATTTTTATTTCTGTATTATTGATATATATATATATATATATATATATATATATAATTTATTTATTTATTTATTTATTTATTTATTTATTTATTTGGAAGGGGCAATGTGTTAAGGCAGAACATGTTTCCAGGAACCTGAGTTCTGATTCTGTTCTTTGCCATCTAGTCATGAGGGCTTTATACTGGAATATTTATGGTACAAAAATACTACTATCCTGAGACTGTATTTCATTCACGCCTTATTCTGGTGATCTATAGAAAATGTATTTTCTGTTCTGCTTACATTATATAAGGAACCGGATAGCTGTTTAGAAATGTATTTGTACTGACAGATGTCACAAATCACATTTTTCACTTTGAAGTGACATTTCAAATGCAAATGTTTGCCTTGATAACCCAAAAATGGCTGGATCTGCCAAGGTATAAGTGCTGCTTAATACGGAGAAGCACCAACGTATGGTACTGACAGAACAATGAAAGCAAATGTGGTTTAGGAACCATCAATTGTATGGATTTCTGTGTGTTAGGTTGTTTCATGCAAAGGCCCATTTCTTTAACTCTTAGATACTGCTTTGAATCCTCAGGGTTTAGTAGGTATTAATCATAGTAAATACATCATGTGAAATTACTTACCAAATAACTGAGTGTATTTTCTCTCAACCCAACTTTTTACATCATCATAGTCAGTCAACTTAGTTCTAAAATGAAAGAAAACCATGAAAATTTCCAGAATGTTTAACTCTACTGTATACCCTGGTTCTGATTTTCAACTGACATAATCCAGTGTCCAATAGGAACTGTAAAATGTGCCTTCAATCCATTAGAAGTTATATATTTTTCTATTCTTAACTGTATTTCAACAGAAATGCTTTTCCCTGTAATTAAAGGCTGATGCCTTCCGGTACCTTCAAGTAATACGTTCTGTGGATATGATTTCTTAGAAGTTTTTTGAAAAATGTTATAAAATAGCCTACAGGAGACCACAAACATTCCCCTGCATCATAGTGCAAATTATATGCAAGTCTCACGAACAGCCTACCTATTTAAATTATCCAGTAGAGAGTTCTGAAAGTGGTTTGTCTGTGAAATTGTAGCCTGTGCCATTTAAGGCAGACCAATTACCTTAACTGCTTTAAGAGCACATTTGTCTTGACCAGTCCGGTTGAATTTTTTCAAGGAGCAAGTCGTTCTTCAAGCAGTAAACATTCTTATGGATATGAAATCCACATGGAAACCTGGGCATTTTCAAGTGAATACTGGTGGATATTCTACAAAACTATGGTCATCACTCAATCTAGATGTTCAGATGGGTTTTATTCTAGATGATTATAGACTCTATATTTTAGTTGAATGAGGCTAATGAACAAAATTTTAGGTAGAGACAAATATTGTTGCTTTATTATGTCTTATTAAAGTTTTTAACATTCTGTATTATACATACTGATTGACCTGACTTGGGTAATGGGCTTATCACATCCCTTAGGAAGCATTGATCTCCACAGTAAAACTGGGGTACTATTAGCAGACAGATGGGAATGAAGTTTAAGAAGGCAAGAAAAAAAATCCAGTGCTTTTTATTTATTTTCCTTGTTTCTTAATTTAGAGCCAATAAGGTATATGCATGAAAAATAATAGTTTTCCCTCCTAGTGCTGATTATTTGAAATATTTGAACCTTCTTTTCCTTTTTCCCTTCTTCCCTCTCTGGCTTCCCTCCCTCTTTCTTTCCCTCCCTCCCTCCTTCCTTCCTACTTTCCTTCCTTTTGCCTTTCTGTCATTCCACATTTCCCCGCTTCTTCCTTACTCTTCCCTATCTTCTCTTCCTCCCTTCCTTCTATCATGGCCACATTGTCATTCCAGAGCACAATACTGAAGGTATAGGCCTAGTTCAAGTTGATAATTGACACTCAGAATCAGATCAAACAACAATTCATTTATCATGGCTTTTTCAGTTTTGTAGCTTGCTACAAAGTCATTTAGATATGTATGAAGACTTGAACTATTCTTTTCTTAAAATAGTAATTGCTCTTTAAAATTTAAAAGGATAGAATTTTTTTAATTTCAAGTATTCCTCAAGGTGTATTTCTTAAAACTCTATGTTCTATAATAAAATAATCATAGAGTTAGAAAACAGTATTCTTAAAAGAAAAGAACTGTGGAAACGGGCCTAGAACTATTGGCTTGTTGCTTATTGTACTCAGAGATGGTTTTTGATATTGAATAAAGAAATATTTTCTTATATTAATATTGGTCTAAATTTATATAATGACATTAAAGATACATATTTTAAAGTAGTGTCCCCCCCAAACACTAGAAATTTTGTGTTCCCCCAGTGAACAAATTGGAAAACTTTCATGACATGTAAAAAAACCTTTCCCAAAGGCTGCTATTATGGTTGGTGTTAGAAGTTGCATTTTCCCCCACCTACTTTTTGGTCTGTTTTAAGTTTCATGAATGAAATCTTTTCTGTTTTTCTTTTATTTCTTCCTGCAAATCCTTGCCTGAAAGGTCAGCTAATAATGTGCATCTCTTACATATTGGCTGAATTTGCCATATTGTCATTAGATCAGAAGATGCTATATGTGCATGGTTTGGGGCCTGTCTGTGATTATGCATCACTGATCCAGCAGAATCCTTCCAAAGACAACAGACTAAATTTGAATGCAATTAAGATGATTCACATTTTTTTACATCCAAGCATACATAGAGAGGAATCATTTTATACTGAAGTAATACAGTCAATGGAGCTGATGTCAGACTATCTCTTTTGAAATGCAAATGCTTATAGAGAGAGGTGGGAATTCAATTAAAATTGTCAGTGAGAGGAAAAGATGGAATAGACATACCTTTCCTTATTCCTCCCACTATGGACAACTAAAAATCCTGGTCCTTATGTACAAAACAATCATAGGAAGACTGAAAGATGAGAGAAGAAGGCAGACCGAGTAGGAACTCAGGACCCAAGAAATGACACAATGGTGAATTCCCTATATTTTATTTTTGCCTCATATATCCCAGACTTGGAGCTAAAGAAACTGGTAACTCAGAAACACAAGTGGCTATAGACCAAAAAAGCCCCAACAAAAGCCTGCTCTCCTTAACCAGGAATAGGATGGTCTAGAAAGAAGGAGAAGTTTTAGACAATAACTACTCTACTTTAGCTAAATACCACAGAAAAGAAAAATCTGGCCCCACCCTCACCCATGCCAGTGAATGCTGACAGGAGATTCTAGACTTCCACCATCATCAGGCTATGAGGAATGCCCGCCCCCCCCCCCCCCCAACACTGGGGTAAGGTCAGAGAAAGCTGAGTAAAGCATCAGGACTTTCACCACCATCCAGTAGTAATGAAGCCATCTACCCACTCTCCGGTGTCACATGCAGAGCAGGAGGATGCACTCCTCCTTTCTCTACCAGCAGGGTGCTATCAGAGGATGCTTAGTGGGGAGTCTGAATTCTTACTCACACCTAGCAGTAATAAGGAGCCCCTACTCTTTTCAGGAGTCAGCAGAGGCTGAAAGGGAAACCAGAAACACATCTAGGAGTAATGGGTAATGCCCACACTTCACCTGCCACAGTGGTGTCAGAGGAAGCGAAAACTAAAGCAAATTAAATTACCAGATACATGGAGGGACATTACAAAATGTTAAAATGTCAATTCACCAAAAAGACCTAGCAATCTTAAATGTATATGTACCAAAGAACAGAGCAGCACAATATGGGAACAAAAACTGATAGAACTGGAAAGAGAAATAAGTCCACAGTTATAGTTGAGGATATCAACGTCCTTCTCTCAATAATTGATGGAACAGCCAGACAGAAAGTCAGCACAGATATAGAAGAACCCAACACCACCATCAGCCCACAGGCTTGAATTGACATTTATAGAAAACTCCCCCAACACCAGCAGAATACACATTCCTCTCAAAGATCCATGGAACTTTGCTGAAATAGACAATATCCTGGCCAGTAATACAAACTATGACACATTTAAAATAATTGAAGTTACACAAAGTGTGGTCTTGGACCACACTGGAATTAAACTACATACCAATACCAAAAACGTAACAGGAAAACCTCTAACCATTTGGAAGCTAAACAACACATTTGTAACCAGGGTCAAAGAGAAAGTCTCAAGGAAAATTAAAAACATATATATATTGAACTGTATGAAAATTAAAATACAACATATCAAAATTTGTGGGTCATAGCTAATGCAGTTCTAAGGGGGAAATTTATATCACTAAATGTTTATATTAGGAGAGAGAAGATGTCTCAAATCAATAATCTATACACATAAGTTTGATAACTTAGAATAAATGGACCAAATCTTCAAAAAGCACAAGCTACCACAACTCACCCAATAAGAAATAGATGAGAATAATTGCAATAACACTAGAACTATTAAGGGAATTGAATTTATAATTTTGAAACTAATTATACAAATATTTAAAGAAAAAGTAACATCCACCATACACACACTATTTTCCAAAAAAAAAAAAAAAAAAAAGAATAGGAGAAAACATTTCCCAGTTAGCTTTATGAAGTTAATACTACCCTGATACCAAAACAAGACAAAGATAGTACAAAAATGAAAAGTACAGACTAATAACCCTCATTAATATAAAAGTAAAAATCCTTAACAAAATATTAGCAAATAGTATTCAGCAATATATAAAAAGAATTATATGTCATGACAAAGCAGTGTTTATTTCTGGGATGCAAGACTAACTTACTATTTGAAAATCAGTAATGTAATACACCGTATTAACAGTCTAACGAACAAAGATCACATAATGGTATCAGTTGCTACATAAAATGCATTTGACAAAAATTCATTATTCTTTCATGATAAAAACTCCCAGAAAATTAGGAATAGAGGGGAAATTCCACAACTTGATAAAGAGCACTTTCAAAAACAAAAATAAAAACCCTACAGCAAAGATAGACTTAATGATGAAAGACCGAATGCTTTCCACCTAGATCAGGAGCAATCCAAAGATGTCTGCTCTCACTGCTCCTATTCAAATAGTGACTGGAATTTCCAGTCAATGTCATATGGCAAGAAAAGGAGATAAAAACCATAGAAATCATTACACCCCCAAAAATGAAATACTTAGGTACAATGCTAACAAAATATGTGCAAGATGAGGAAAACTACAAAACTCTGATGAATGAAATTAAAAAAAGAGAAACAAACAACTAAGTGAGTGGAGAGATAGTCCATGCTTGTGAACTCAATATTGTTAAGATGTCAGTTCTTCCCAATTGACCTACAGATTCAGTGCAATCTCAACCAAAATCTCAGAGAATTATTTTGTAGATATCAATAAAGTGGTTCTAAAGTTTCCATGCAGAGGCAAAAGATCCAGAAGAGCCAACACAGTATCAAAGTTAGAGGACTGACACTACCTGACTTCAAGACTTACTATAAAACTATGGTAATCAAGACAGTGGTATTGGGGAAAGAACAGACAAATAGATCCATGGAACAGAATAAAGCACCCAGAAATAGACCCACATAAACAGAGTCAGTTGATCTTTGACAAAGAAACAAAGGCAATACAATGGAGCAAAAAATGGTCTTTTCAACAAATGTAGTGGAACAACTGGACATCCACATGCAAAAAAAAAAAAAAAAAAGAATCTAGACATAGGCCTTACACATTTCACAAAAATTAACTCAAAATTGATTATTGACATAAATGTAAAGTGCAAAACTATAAAACTCCTAGAAGATAACATAGGAGAAAATTTAGATGATCTTGGGTATGGTTTACATACAACATCAAAGGCATGATCCATGAAAACAATAATTGATAAACTGGACTTTATTAAAATTAAAAACTGCTCTGCACAACATAATGTCAAGAGAATTAGAAGATAAGGCACAGACTGGGAGAAAATATTTGCAAAAGACACATCTGATAACTGTTACCCAAAATATACAAAGAACTCATAAAACTCAACAGTAAGAAAACAAATAACTCAATTAAAAAATCGTTCAAAGATCTTAGCAGACGTGTCACCAAGGAAGATAGACAGCAAATGAGTGTATGAAAATATGCCCCATATTATATGTCATCATGGAAGTGCTAATTGAAACAACGAGATACCACTACATGCCAAGTAGAACGGCCAAAATCAGGAACACTAACATTAAATTCTGGTGAGGATGTGGAGCCACAGGAATTCTCATTCATTGCTGATGAGAATGAACTGGCACAGCCACTTTGGGAGACAGTTTGGCAGTTTCTTACAAAACTAAACATACTCTTACCATACAATCCAGCAGTTGCCCTTTTTGGTATTTACCCAAAGAGTTGAAAACTTAGGTCCACACAAAAACTGTACACAGATGTTTATAGCAGCTTTATTTATAATTGCCCAAACTTGGAAGCAACCAAGATGTCCTTAAGGAGGTGAATGGTTAAATAAACTGTGGTACATCCAGATAATAGAATATTATTCAGCTCTAAAAAGAAATGAGCTTTCAAACCATGAGGAGAGACCGCCTGGGTGGCTCGTTGGTTAAGCGTCTGCCTTCGGCTCAGGTCATGATCTCAGGGTCCCAGGATTGAGCCCGACAAGCCCACGTGGGATTCTCTGCCCGGCGGGGAGCCTGATTCTCCCTCTCCCTCTGCCTGCTGCTCCCCCTGCTTGTGCTCTCTCTGACAAATGAATAAATAAAATCTTTAAAAAAATAAAACATAAGACGACATGGAGGAAACTTAAATGCATATTCTAAGTGAAAGAAGCCACTCTGAAAACACTACATACTGTATGAGTCCAACGAGTCAACATCCTGTAAATAACTAATGAGGGAGACAGTAAAAAAGTCAGCAGTTGACAGGGGTTGGGGAATAGAGAGACGAATAGGCAGCACGCAGAGGATTTTTAGGGCAGTAAAAATATTCTGCATGATACTATAATGGTGGATGCAAGTCATTATGTATTTGTCCAAACCAATAGACTGTATAACACCAAGAGTGAACCGTAAGGTAAACTATGGACTTTGGGGTGGTAATGATGTGTCCGTGTGTAGATTCATCTAGCGTAATAAAGGCACCTGCTGGTAAGGGATGTTGATAATGGGAGAGGCAATGCATGTGTGTGGGCAGGAGATCTATGAAAAACCTCTGTGCCTTCCTCTCAATTTTTTCTATGAATCTAAAACTGCTCTAAAAAATTAAAATCTTTAAAAAAGAACCCACACAGATTATAAAGGAAAAAATAAAACTTCTCATATTTGTAGAGGATATGATTGTCTCTGTAGAAAATCCTAAGGAATCTATAAAAACTCCTAGACTTGATAAGTGAGTTCAGCAAGATTGCAGGGTACAATATAAGCATATAAAAGTTAATTGTAGGTCTCCCACAGGTGTCAGGCATGGTCAGCAAGGTCAGGGGGGTCAGCAGTGTCCACAGCAGTGGCAGCAGCTGCAGGTGGGAAATGATGCAATAAAAATTTTTTAAATTTAAAAGTAATAAAATAAAAGTGGATTGTAATTCTGTATACTAACAATGAACACACAGATGTCAAAATTAAAAATACGATGCCATTTTTGTTCACTCAAAAAAAAAAGAGAAAGATTTAGGTATAAATCTAATAAGCACCTATGCTGAAAACTGCAAAATGCTGATGAAAGAGATCAAAGAAGATATAAATAAGTATAGAGCCATACAGTGTTCGTGAATTGAAAGGCTCAACATAATAAAGATGTCAGTTTTCCCCAAATTCCCATCCAGGTTTAACACAATTTCTATCAAAATCCCAGCAAAGTTTTTGTGTAGCGAGAGAAAGATTATTCTAAAACCTATATGGAAAGGCAAAGGAACTAGAACAGCTAAAACAATTTTTAAAAAGAGTAAGTGGAAGAAACTCCTCTTCCTGATTTCAAGACTTATTATATTGTGATGGTAATTAAGATAGCGTGATGGTGGTGAAGGAATACACACATAGATCAATGCAATAGAGTAAAGAACCCAGAAGTACACTCACACAATTACACCCAGCTGATTTTTGATGAGGGGCAAAAGCAATGCAATAGAGGAAAAATGATTTTTCAATCAATGGTACTGGAGTGATGGCTGTCCATAGGCAAAAACAAAACAAAACAAAACAAAAAAAAAAACACTTCAGCCTCCTCTTCACACCTTATATAAACTATAAATCCAAATGGATCATGGATTTAATGGTAAAACATAGAACTATAACATTTTTAGAAAGAAATAAGAGAAAAGAGAAAATGTTAGGGATCTAAGACTAGGCAAGGACTTCTTGCACTTGATACCAAAAGCATGATCAAAAGGAAGTTATAAATTGATTTCATCAAAATAAAAAAGAAACAACTTTTGCTCAGCAAAAGACCTTGTGAAGAGGCTCAAAAGAAGCCACAGATTAAGGAAAAATTTTCAAGCCACATATCCAACAAGAGATGAGTATCTAGAATATAGGAAAAACTTAGTACACAAACGACTCCATTAGAAAACAGGTAAAAACTTTTCACGGGCCAGGATGCACAGATAGCACATAAGTACATGAAAAGATGTTCAACAATATTAACCATCGGGGAAATGCAAATTAAAATCTCAATGAGATAGTATTACACACATATCAAAATGACTAAAAGAAAAGAGTAGTGAGAATCCAAGTGCTAGTAAGAATGTAGAATAACTGGATCGCTTATGCATTGCTGGTGGGAATTTAAAAAGATCTAGCTACTCTGGAAAACAGTTTATTGGTTTCTTAAAAACCAAATATGTAACTGCCCTACAACCCAGCAATTGTACTCCTGGGCATTTATTCCAGAGAAATGAAAACTTACGTTCATACAAAAACCTGTACACAAATATTTGTAGGAGCATCATATGTAATATAAACTGGGATAGGGGCAGATAGTATTTAATGGATGAATGATTAAAAATACTGTGGTGTATTCATAACATCAACTATAACTTCATAATAACAAGGAATTAACTATTGAAACACATAACAACTTAGATGAATCTTCCAAGAATTATATGACATTAAAAAATGCCAATCCCAAAAGGTAACACACTGTATAGTTTCATTTATATAATATTCTAAAAATAATAAAACTGTAGAAATGGAGAACAGATTAGTAGTTTCCAGGAGTTACAAATAGGTAGGAGGGAAAGAAAGATAGGAGAGAAGTAAGTGGCTGTACAAGGGCAAAATAAGAGATCTTTGTGGTGATGGAAATGTGCTGTATCTTTTTGTTTTAATCAATAAATCCTGTTAATTTTTTTGTATATTAAGTTTTTCTTAAATTTAAATTACAGTTAGTTAACATATGTGTAATATTAATTTCAGGTATACACTAGAGAGATTCAACACTTCCATACAACACCCGGGGCTCATCACAAGTGCCCTCCTTAATTCCCATCTTCTGTTTCACCCATCCCCCACTCACCTCCCCACTGGTAACCATCAGTTTGTTCTCTATAGTTAAGAGTCTGTTTCTTGGTTTGCCTCTCTCTCTCTTTTATTCCTTTGCTCATTTGTTTTGTTTCTTAAAATCATATGGTATTTGTCTTTCCATAACTGATGTACTTTGCTTAGCATTATACTCTCTACTTCCATCTGTGTTGTTGCAAATGGCAAGATTTCATTCATTTTTATGGCTGAGTGATATTCCTTTGTATATACATACCACATCTTCTTTATTCATTTGTCAGTCAGTGGACACTTAGGCTGTTTCCATAATTTAGCTACTGTAGATAATACTGCTATAAACATTGGAGTTCATGTATCCCTTTGAAGTAGTATTTTTGTGTTCTTTGGGTAAATACCTCGTAGTGCAATTGCTGGATCATAGGGTAGCTCTGTTTTTAATTTTTTGAGGAACTTCCATACGATTTCCCATAATGGATGCATCAGCTTGCATGCCCACCAACAGTGCAAGAGGGTTCCCCTTTCTCCACATCCTTGCCAATACCTATTGTTTCTTGTGTTGTTGATTTTTGCCATTGTGATAGGGGTGAGGTGATATCTCACTATAGTTTTGATTTGTATTTCCCTGATGGTAAGTGATATTGAGCATTTTTCATGTGTCTATTGGCTATCTGTCTTTGGAGAAATGTCTGTTCACGTCTTCTGCCATTTTTAAATTGGATTATTTGTTTTTTGGGTGTTGAGTTGTGTAAGTTCTTTATATATTTTGGTTACTAACCCCTTTATGAGATATGTCATTTGCAAATATTTTCTCCCATTCTGCAGGTTGCCTTTGGTTTCGTTGATTGTTTTCTTTGCTGTATAGAAACCTTTTCTTTTACGCAAATAATGAATCATGGAACACTACATCAAAAACTAAGGGTATAGTGTATGGTGACTAACATAACATAATAAAAATTATTATTAAAAAAAATAAATTTTACTGTTTTATTAGCCTAAGTAATAAGAAAAAAACTTTTCTGGGGTGCCTGGGTGGCACAGCAGTTAAGCGTCTGCCTTCGGCTCAGGGCGTGATCCCAGCGTTCTGGGATCGAGCCCCACATCAGGCTCCTCTGCTATGAGCCTGCTTCTTCCTCTCCCACTCCCCCTGCTTGTGTTCCCTCTCTCGCTGGCTGTCTCTATCTCTGTTGAATAAATAAATAAAATCTTTAAAAAAAAAAAAAAAAGAAAAACTTTTCTTTTGATGTAGTCCCAATAGTTTATTTTTGCTTTTATTTTCCTTGCCTTAAGAGACATAATCTAAAAATGTTGCTACAGCCAATATCAGAGAAATTACCTCATGTTCTGTCTTCTAGGATTTTTATGGTTTCAGGTCTTATAGGTCTTTAATCCATTTTGAATTTATTTTTGTGTATGGTATAAGAAAGTGGTCCAGTTTCATTCTTTTGCATGGAGCTGTCCAGTTTTCCCAACACCATTTGTTGAAGAGACTGTCTTTTTCTTATTGCATATTCTAGTCTCCTTTGTTAAAGATTAATTGACCAGGGGCACCTGGATGGCTCAGTCGTTAAGCGTCTGCCTTCGGCTCAGGGTGTGATCCCAGCATTCTGGGATTGAGCCCCACATCAGGCTCCTCTGCTGGGAGCCTCCTTCTTCCTCTCCCACTCCCCCTGCTTGTGTTCCCTCTCTCGCTGGCTGTCTCTCTCTCTGTCAAATAAATAACTAAAATCTTAAAAAAAAAAAAGATTAATTGACCATATAATTATGGGTTTATTTCTGTTTTTTAAATTCTGTTCCATTGATCTATGTGTCTATTTTTGTCAGTACCATACTGTTTTGATTACTACAGCTTTGTAATATAACTTGAAGTCTGGAATTGTGATACCTCCAGTTTTGTTTTTCTTTTTCCAGATTTCTTTGTCTATTCAGGGTCTTTTGTGGTTCCACACAAATTTTAGGATTGTTTCTTCTACTTCTGTGAAAAATGGTCTTGGTATTTTGATAGGGATTGCATTAAATCTATAGATTGCTTTGAGTACTATAGACATTTTAACAATATTCTTTTTTTTTTAAAGATTTTATTTATTTATTTGACAGAGAGAGAGACAGCCAGCGAGAGAGGGAACACAAGCAGGGGAAGTGGGAGAGGACGAAGCAGGCTCCCAGCGGAGCAGGGAGCCTGATGCAGGGCTCGATCCCAGGACCCTGGGACCACGCCATGAGCCGAAGGCAGACGCTTAATGACTGAGCCACCGAGGCACCCCCAATATTTATTCTGCTAACCCACGAGCATGAATGTCTTTCCATTTTTTTGGGTCATCATCAATTTCTTTCATCAGTGTTTTATAGTTTTCAGAGTACAGGTCTTTCATCTCTTTGGTTAAGTTTATTCCTAGGTATTTTATTATTTTTGGTGCAATTATAAATGGGATTGTTTTCTTAATTTTTCTTTCTGCTACTTCATTATTAGTGTATAGAAATGCAACAGATTTCTGTACATTGATTTTGTTCTACAATTTTACTAGTTTTATATCTGTGACTTTAGCAGCTTTTTGGTGAAGTCTTTAGTGTTTTTTGTATGTAGTATCATGTCATCTGCAAATAGTGTAAGTTTTACCTTTTCCTTACCAATGTGGATGCCTTTTATTTCTTTCTCTTGTCTGATTGCTATGGCTAGGACTTCCAGTACTATGTTGCATAAAAACAGTGAGAGTGGGGGCGCCTGGGTGGCGTAGTTGTTGAGCGTCTGCCTTTGGCTCAGGACGTGATCCTGGCGTTCCGGGATCGAGTCCCACATCGGGCTCCTCCTCTGGGAGCCTGCTTCTTCCTCTCCCACTCCCCCTGCTTGTGTTCCCTCTCTCGCTGGCTGTCTCTCTGTCACATAAATAAATAAAATCTTTAAAAAAAAAAAAGAAAGAAAGAAAAACAGTGAGAGTGGACATCCTTGTCTTGTTCCTGGCCTTAGGGGGAAAGCTCTCAGCTTTTCCCCATTGAATATGATGCTCAGTGTGTTTTTTTTTTATGTAAGGCCTTCATTATGTTGAGGTATGTTCCCTCTAGACCTACTTTGCTGAGGTTTTTATCATGAATGGATGTACTTTATCAAATGCTTTTTCTGCATTTATTGAAATAATCATAAGGCTTTTATCCTTTCTCTTACTGATGTGATGGAGCACATTGATTGATTTGGAAATATGGAACCACCCTTGCATCCTGGGAGTAAATCCCACTTGATTGTGGTGAATGATTTTTTTACTGTATTGTTGGAGTCTGTTAGTATTTTGTTGAGGATTTTTGCATCTATGTTTATCAGAGATATTGGCCTATAGTTCTCTTTTTTTATGGGATCTTTATCTGGTTTTGGTATCAGGGTAACACTTGCCTCATAGAATGAAGTTGGAAGTTTTCCTACCTCTTGTATTTTTTGGAATAGTTTGAAAAGAATGGATATTAACTCTTTCTTTAAATGTTCAGTAGAATTCACCTGTGAATCCATCTGGTCCGGGACTTTGTTTGTTGGGAGTTTTTTGATTACTGATTCAATTTAATTGCTGGTATTCAGTCTGTTTATATTTTTTGTTTCTTCCTGCTTCAGTTTTGGTAGGTTATATGTTTCTAGGAATTTATCTACTTCTTCTAGGTTGTCCAGTTTGTTGGCATACAATTTTTCATAATATTCCCTTACAATTATTTGTATATTTGTGGTGTTGGTTTTTATTTCTCCTCTTTTATTTGTGATTTTGTTTATTTGAATTTATTTGGGTCCTCTCTTTTTTCTTATTTTTTGTTTGTTTGTTTGTTTGTTTTTTAATGAGCCTGGCTAGAGGTTTATCAATTTGGTTGATCTTTTCCAAGAACCAGCCCCTGGTTTCATTGATCTGTTCTATTGTTCTTTTAGTTTCTGTATCTTTTATTTATGCTCTTTATTATTTCCTGACTTCTGTTCATTTTGGGTTTTGCTTGTTCTTCCTTTTCTAACTCCTTTAGATGTAAGGTTAGGTTGTATATTTGAGTTTTTGTTTTGTTTTTTTTTTGCTTCTTGAGGTAAGCCTGTCTTGCTATCAACTTCCCTCTTAGAACCACTTTTGTTACATCCCAAAGGTTTGGGTTCATTGTGTTTAATGTGTTGCATCTTTAATGTGTCCACATCAATATCTTGGTTGTGATAATGTACTACAGTTTTGCAAGATGTTATAATTTGGGGAAAACTGGGTAAAAGATACATGGGATCTCTATATTATCCCTTACAACTGCTTGTGAATTATCCCCAAATTAAAGGTTAATTTTTAAAAAGGTGTCCAGTAAAAGTCACCAAAATTAAGGTTTACAATGTCAAATTCTATTGAAAGTTACTTATTTTTAAATTTTGGAGTGAAAATTATGTTTCCTATAAGTATTTGGGGTTAGGATAATTTCCATTTAAGGTCATGTAATTTCTTGCTGTCAGTTACTTCTCTCATCCCGTATTAGAGAAATTCTTTCAGTGCCATTTGTAAAAGTTATTAACAGTCTGAAATGATGCAGTGATAAATTCTGGATTTATAGTCAATTATTAAATACTCATAAATTATTATCTACTCATAAAAATGATTGTGATATCCTTTTTGTCTCTAAGCATATTTATTTCTATTATGCTGCCCAACAATAATTATCATATTTTTGGTCAATTTGTAAAAATATTTGCAGCGTTACTATATTTCCATAAAACAAAACTCTAGTGAGTAATGTAGCAGGAATCAATGAATAATCTCTAGTAGTTTTTTGCAGAAGCTATCTGTAGTGTGGTGAGCTTTTTATTAAAGACAATTTTTAGTGTAATCTGAGATTACCAATGATATATGTACTGTTGCCTTGGCATTAGGAGATTCCAGATTAACTAGTTGATTATTGTATGGAGTCAGCCATTAAATTTAATGCTTGAGCCAAATTACAAAAATACAGCTATAAAGATAGAGATATAGATCCTGATTACCAGGAAGTAGATGCCTATAGGCAATGACTGATCAAATAGGATGAGTACATACTGATCCTATATAGAAATAAAATTACAAGAATGATAAAAGAGCATGAAACAGTGACTACAATGAACACTTAAAGAAAAAATAATTACTATTGCATTGTGGAATCAAATAACATTAAAAGAATTTTCAATTGGAAACAATATTTTATATATTCTAACTGTATTAAAAGATGGATAATTTCCAACATTGGTAGGGAATTGGGTGCACACACATGCAGTTGGTGGGAGTATTAATTTTATCACAGATTTTTTTGGAGAGAAATTTGATAATAAATAATAAAATGTAAAATTTTCCATAGTCTTTGGCTCACTTGTGGTTCTTATAGAAATCCAGTGTGAGGAAACAATCATGCACAAGGATAAATATGTTCACTATCACATCATTTTTTATCATGAATAACTAGAAATAACAACTAATGGAATTATTGGACAGATTATATTATATTCACACTCTGGCATATTATACAGTCATTGAAGAAGCAGATCAATATGAATTCCTGATTTTAAGGGCAAAGGAATTATTGTTTTCCCTTTTTACTTTACGTGCTCCTCTGTTGCTTGAATATAGTTTCAATGAACATATTACTTCTGTAATTTTTAATGTAAATTAAATGACATCTATGATAGATAAATAAATCATGCTTACTGAAACAGAACTAGCACTGTGAAAATTACGGAAATATTTGCATATTTTTGTGGAAAATAAGCTTCTAAAGTAATTTTTACCATAATTTCCCAATAATTAATATTTTTTAGCAGCACAATTATGAGGACAATTATATGTGTGTAAAACTTAGATACTGCTCAGCTTAAGATTTCAAAATTTTAAGTAATTTAAGGGTATCTATAAATGTATCTTGTCACTTGTGGGTTTTTTCTTTAATTAATCAGATATCAAAGACAAGTAAAATAAGACCTAAACTTTAATCATTTTCTAAATATCTGAGAAAAAGTACTGTTACCAAAAAGAGGTGAACATGAGTAATGAATGTGTGGGCATCGAACTGGATATTGAACAATTTCCATATACAAAGCACATCTTGTATAAGCAATGGAATTAAAAGCTTTTCACTATATTTAGGTTAAATAAATAAATATGATTCATGTTTCAACTTGTTTATTTGAAAAAAGCCTTTATAAGAAAAAGGAAGTATTACAAAGACTGACATTAAGATCTTTACCATATCATAGATTTCTCAGGACTTTTGTGTTCTCCCTTTAAAAAATAAAAGGGAGGAGGGAGGGAGATACTAAATCAGTGGTGAGCAAACTACTGCACAAGTGCAAATACAAAAAAAAAAAAGTATTCGTAGGCTACATTTTAGCAAGATATGTAAATTATATGTTTTAAAAACAGGAAAGGCAGTAACTATCACTGGACTTAAATAGTCCTTCGTTAATTTGCTGTCACTTGAGGGTTTCAAATGTTAGCCAATTTTCCAAAAATGTAAATAAGTGATACACACTGTAGTATCCAATTATAATGTTGTAGCTTGAACAAAATTTGTTTGTGAAAATAATTCTGAAACAAATTTATTTTATAATCTGTGTGATGGTTACTTCTATATGTCAGCTTGGGTGGGCCCTGGTGATGCCCAAATATGTGGTTGAGCACTATTCTGGGTATTTCTATGAGGGTGCTTTTAGATGAGATTAACATTTAAATTGGTGGACTCTGAGTAGAGCAGATTGCCCTCCATAGCATAGATGGGCCTCATTCAATCAGTTGAAGGCTTGAAGAATAAAAGACTGAGCTCCCCAAGCATGAGAGAATTCTGCAGTGCTCTGAACCTGAATAGCAACATCTGCTTTTCCCCGAGTTTCCAGCCTGACAGTCTTTGGACTTGAACTGTAACATTGGCTTTTCTCTGGATTTCCAGAGAAACTGCTGGCCCATCCTGCAGATTTTGAACTTGACAGCTTCCATAATTATGAGCCAATTCCTTAAAATAAATCTTTATATATATGTAAATCTCTTATACACACACGCGCGCACACACACACACCCTATTGGTTCTGTTTCTCTGAAGAACCCTGACTAATACAATCTGCTTAGGTTTCTCCAAGTGTATTTAATTAACTTTAAAATCATTTTCCCTTTGCAAATCAATTAAGCAGCAATCCTCATGCCTCACAGTCCCCATGTCAGGGTATCTCTGACTTAGTCAGTAGTTCTCACTGATTGTTTAGTGAATCCATTCTTGAATATTCTTTCTTTGCAGACCTAAGTGCACCCAAAGTATTAAAGACCACAGAGGTTCCAAGTGGGGCCAATGAACCCGAATTTTCCCTCTGACAGATTAGGCCATATGTGGCCAAGAGGCTCAGGGAGTTCATTTTTAGTTTCTCCCAGAGATATCCTATAGTCTATAATTCTAAATGTAACATTTACTATAAATTGGGTGTATAGATGATTGTGCCATTGGAGCAAGAAACTGAGTGGTGAACACTTGAAACAATGTTGCTCTTGGGGGCACAGGATTTTTATTGGCTTTGGAAACATTGGTTTTTCTCATAGTAATGATTTAACTGGTCAGGAGAGTGATAAAAAGGGGACTTTGAGGTATTCATAGATAAAACCATGTGAGGGACCCATGGTCATAAAGCAAGGATACAATAGCTGCCAATGTTTATCATCCTTCAAAATACAAAATTATGGTTCCTCTCATTGAGTTCTAGAATTGGAAAAGATGTTATAGAGATGTTATTTCATTAAACCTCTCATTCTAGAGATTAAGAAATAATAGTCAAAGAGGTCAAATTACATTTCATCAGCCCTACCAGGTCTTAAGATAAAAATGGTATTTGAGGAATAGGCACAGAAAGCACCAGAAGGCCCAAGCAAGCAGCAGAGTCTGGAGGCTTAGACTTACATTTCATTCACCACAGTTCTATGAAGCAAGACCTCCTACCCAGCGTATACTATTCTGCATAGAATGCATTACAACAGCTGACAAAGAAGGAAAAGAACAAACCTGATTTGTGAACTGGCAGCTAGGTATGAGTGTGCAAGCTAGAAATGGATTGGAACTTCACTACAGCCCCTCTCCATGGTGACCTTGAAAGACATTAGTTGGGGAAAATCTTCTCAATAGGCAGAGCTCCAGGTGGTACAACTGTTACTCCTCTTTTGGGGGAAAGAAAATAGCCCAGGATTAAAAATCTATGTAAATTCATGGGTGACAAATAGCTTGGAAGGAAAAAGGTGGGAAGATCAGGGACAAGGAAGTCTGCAGTCATGGTTGGTGGATGGACTTGTGGGAGTGGGCATAAAGTGTGAAGATCTTTGTATTGCATGTTTGTGTCCACAAGAGTGTCTACCCTGGAACAGGCATTAAACAGCCAAGTAATCAGAGTAGACAAAATGTCAGCCAGTCCATGTTAGCCAGCTCTCTCTGTCATCAGAGACCCCAGTGTTCGAACATTGGGTACAAAGAAACAGAGCAACTATGGTATCAAGGATGGAGGCTGTGTATGGGCCCAGCTATATGATCTCCCATTTACTAAGACTGATAAAACTTCTGCCACTGCTAAATGACCCAACAGTTAGCAAGAGAGACCAATGCTGACCCCCAAATACAGCACCATTCCTTCAAGAGACCAAGCAACCATCTACTGGCAAGTTCAATATATTGGACTCATTCCATCCTAGAAGAGACCTCCGTTCATTTTGGATTAACACTGTTTGAATCTACACATATTCTAGATATGGATTTGCCTTTCCTGTTTGAAGAACCTCAGACAGCATCATTATCCATTGGATTACAGAAAGTTTAATTCATCCACATGAATTCCCGATCACATTGCATCAGACTAAGGTAGTGTTTTTAACCAGGGGTAATTTCCCCCCAGGAGACATTTGGCAAAGTCTGGAGACGCTGTTGGTTGGCACAACTGGGAGGATGCTACTGACATCTAGTGGCTAGAGGCCAAAGTTGCTGCTAGACATCCTACAACGTATAGACTAGTTTCCCATAACAAAGAATTGTCGCACCCAAAATGTCAATATGCCACTGTTCAAAAACTCTGAACCAAGAGACTCACTTTATGGCAAAGGAGGTGCAACAGTGGGCCCACAGTCCGAAGAGCCACAGGTCCTGTCACATACCACAGTGTCCAAAAGCAGCTGGCATTGAAGAGCAATAGAATAGCTTATATTTGGCACAGATAAGGCTCAAAAATGAAACCACGCAAGGACAGGGAGTCATCTTCCAGGACACAGTATATACTCACATCAATGACTACTGTATGGTGCTGTGCCCCATTAGTTAGAATACATAATGCCGTGCCCCATTAGTTAGAATACATGGTGCCGGGAATCAAAGGGTGAAAGTAGGAATGAGCCATAGGGAACTTCTGCTTCCTTTTTCTGAAATTCTGACCTCTGTGTGTTTAGTGGTCTTTGTTCCTAAGGTGGAAAACACCCACCATAGAAATTCAAAGTACGATTTATGCCTGTGTACGTCATAATCTTCATGCTAAGGAGCCAGCGGCAAGGAGAGGAGCACTGTATTGATAGAGGCAATTGATCTGAACCTCAGGAGGAAGGCTGTTATGACCCATTGGGGACAGGGAGAAATATGGTTGGTATATGGTTATCTCTTAGTACTTCTTTGCCAAGTTTTGATGGTAAATGGACCAATATGGTAGTCACAGTCTCAAAAGGGCTTAATGACCTGGGGTTTCGGCAATCAGATATGACTTTGGGTTGCCCCACCAGCTAAACCACCAAGACCAGCACAGGTACTAGCTGTAGGAGAAGAGAATCTAGGATAGATTATGAAATAAGGAGACAATAACTTATCACAGCTGTAGCTGTGAGAGCTAGAGTTTTCTCTGTTAATTTTCCTCTAATAAGTTTACGCTAGGAAAAACAATCACCAGAGTCCTGGAGGAATGATGTTTGGGCTTAGGTAAAGCAAGAGGAGCGAAGACATGTAAAAGTGGACAGTAATGGATGCTGTGTTACCCGGCCCGATTCCTCTGCCAAGAAGGAAGGACTAATTCCCTTCACTGCTGAGTGTGTTGGGGGCTGATGGCTCTCAGCTGCCAGTCCTCTCTGGGCTTCTCTCCCCTGAAGAGAGCCACATTGCACGAGATCACTCTTTCTCCAGAAGGCGAGATGCATCCCCAGATTGGTTGAAGGCTAGGTCCCCTTTCCCCAGCTCAGAGTGTATCTAAAGGGCCATTCCGACCTCAGGGCTCCCCTGGAGCTTGCCCTAGGTGTTGTTACTACAGCTCAGCTTCTCCGTTGGCCCAACTCTGCTTCCTGCACAGGTGTTGATCCTGACAGCAGTTCCCCCAAAAACTTTGTGTAGACTAAGCTCCATCTCTTTGGCAACTTTCTGGAGAAACTGACCTGCAACATTAATTCATGCACTGCAGTCCAGGCCCTTCAAGATACAGTGAAAGTATGCTCCTTAAACTTGCCAGAACTTTCCTTCTTCCTTGAAAGCTTACCTTCAAATGTCTGTTCACAGACACACAGCCTTCCCTTCCTCGCTTTTGCCTCTTCTCTTTCATGTTTGGGGAAGTTTTCTTCTAGAAGCCACAATGGCAATTGTTAGAACGAGAAAGAAAAGCACATAAAAGGCTGTCCTTTCTTTCTTCGTTTTTATCTGCAGCGAGTACCTTGTGATAAAAAGATTGAAAGGAATTGTAATCAGTCTAGTCCTCCAGATATTTGTCCTGAAGCATTTGTTTATGAAATGCAAAACTCACCTTGATCTAGGCTCAAATTTACCAGTGCTCCTTTTTTTTCTTCTTTCAAACACACTGACTTTATGTGGATATTGATTTTAATCACCTTCAGGAAGACTGTAACTTTGACTTGTTTGTCCGACAGCAGTGTCAGATTCCTATGTCTGTCATTTCTCTTGTGCATTAGCCTCTGTTGGGGGTGGGAATGGCTGCTGGCTGAAGCAAAGGGTCAGTGTCAAATGTTAACTGAAGAACAAATGGATAAGCTCAGTAATATTAAAACCCACTTGAAATTGTAGTCAAAGTCCTTACTGGCCAGACCTGAGTCTAAATATCTCCATTCAGCAAATAAACTCAGACTGTTCCCTTAAGTGCACATTTCTATGGGAAAAAATCAGAAAAAGTTAAATATAATTGGGATCATTTCTTTAAATGCTTAATAAAATTCACCAGTGAAGCCATCTGAGCCCAGCATTTTCTTGGAGGGAAGGTTTGCTTTTTTAATTGAGATATAATTGACACACATTATATTGGAAGTTTAGGTGCACAACATACTGATTTAATATATGCATATGTTGCAAAATGATCAATAAATCTAGTTAACATCCATCACCAAACTTAATGACAAATTTCTTCTCTTGTGATGAGAACGTTTAAGATCTGCTTTCTTAGCGACTTACGAATCTACAATACAGTAGTATTAACTATCGTCACCGTGCTGTACATTAGATCCCCAGGACTTATTTATTTTATACCTGGAAGTTTGTGCCTTTTGATTTCCTTTAATTATGACTTTTATTTATTTAATGGGATTATTCCATTTTTTTCTTTCGTTTGTATCATTTGGTTTGCTGTTTTTCTAAAAAAAAAAGTTTACCCCTTTCATCTGATTTATTTTTTTCATAAAATTTGTCACAATAGTTGATGTTTCATTTTTTATTGTGTACTCACATTTTCACCTGCATCGTTTACCATCAGCCAAAAAACTTCCTCTAGCATTTCTTGTAGTGCATACCTGCTGCAGATCAATACTTTTCCAGGGTAACAGGTTTATATTTTTCTTTAGTAAGTTTGAAGATGTCATTCCAGTGTCTTCTGACTTTCACTGTTTCTGAGGAGGGGTCAGCTGTCTTATTGTGGATCCCTATATTTAAGGTATATTTTCTTCCTGTTCTTTTTATGTGATGTTTGACTTTGACTTTCAGCAGTTTAAAATCATGTGCCTGTGGGACTTTCCCCCCTGCTTGGTGGTTGCTTTGATTCTTATAATTATGGATGGATCTTTAAATAAAATTTTGAAATTGTCCAACCAATATTTCCCCAAATAATTTTTCTGCCCCATACTCACTCTTCTCCTCTCTTTCTAAGACTCCATTTATACAACTGTTGGTTCCTCTGCTGCTTTGGTACAGATCACTTATGTTTTGCTTTTGCTTTTTAAAGTAATTTTTGTGCTAAATTTGCTCATGATTATTAATTCTGATAGAAAAATCCAAAAAAAATCAAAAGATAAGCAGTATCAACAAATTCATATTGTACTGTTGGAAGTAGAAGGTTTTTTCTTTTCTTCCAAAGTTTGTACCTCATTTTCTTTTTTATGTCTTTTTGTCTTGGCCAGGACTTGAAGTTTGTATTGAGCAAAAGCAAGGATGATAAGCATTTGTATCTTTAATCTAATCTTAAGGGGAAAATACTTAAAATGTCACCATAGGGAAACAGTTCCCTAGGTTACTGAAAGGCATCTTTGATCAACCTTAGAGTTTCCTACTTTTAAGTATTTTGCTGTTTTAAGTAAATTTTGAAATTTATTGCTTTTGTTTTTCTTCAACTCTAGGGAAAATATGAGGCAGTCTTCACGAGTGCTAGTCTCTAAACATTTCAAAATGTCTCCATTTCTGAATACATGTAGGATTGCATTTCCTTGTTCCCTGGAAGTCAGGTTGTGTTATGCGCTTTGGCTTATGGTGTGAGCAGAAGAGATATATGTCACCCATGGGCAGAAAGCCAGTGTGTTGGAGCTTGCCAAGTTCCCTTCTTCGGACTTAGTGATTGTGTAAAGATGTATAGAGAAGGGGCTTCCACCAGCCTGGATCCCTCAGTGACTATGATGAGCAGATCTTTTTGCAGGTTCATTGGATGGGTTACATGAGAAAAATTTAATTTGTATCATGATCTACTTCTCAGATATTAGGGTTGTTTATTCATGAGGAATAACCTAACCTAAATCCTTTATTTTTCTTTTTATGCGAAGCCATTCTTTCATTGAAGATACTTACACTTGATCATAATATATTACTTATGAATATTTTTTTATTTCATTGTTTCCTCTCATAGATAATACTATATTTGGCATACCTAATAGGCAAAACCAGGTAAGCAATGCAGCTTAGGGAATATTTTCTTTAAAAACTTTTCTTCTTCCAAGTTGAATATGTAGTCCCTGTCCTCAGGGAATAATAGCCAGACAGTTTATTAGAATAAAGTAAATAAGTTCCGAAAGACCATTCTACAGGTGCTGTGGAGCTGGGAGAAACAAAGAAGAAGAAATCTTTTCTAGACAGAGTGATCCTGAAAGGCTTCCTGGAAAGGGTGACATTTAAATGGAGCTTGAAGGGTGAACAGTTATGTTAGGAAAATTCTAGGCAGGGTCCATTAACTAAATATATTATGAGGAAAGTATAAACAAGCCGTATTAGTGGAACAGCAAGTTATATAGTTTGCCTTATTTATACCAAATAGCAGAGTTATCTGTAGGAGTGTGAATTTGATTCTACAGGCATCAAAGATTTTTGAATAAGGGAGAAATTTTTTTGTTTTAAGAAGATGATTAATATTGCCATAGGATGAATTACAGGAGGTGGGTACTAGAGGTCATGAGAGTTTGGGAGGGGCAAGGATTTTTCACTGTTGAGGTGAGACATGAGGGCCTGGACAAGGAGATGGAAAGGAAGGAACTGCTTTGAGTTTTGTTGAGCTATATGGTTTACAGGTAGGTGTATTTGTCTATGACTTAGCACTTGAAAACCTAACATCCTTCTTTTTTTATATCATGAGCCATGCAAATAGAGTCTGTAACTAGATACACCTTTATTGGATAACCACCTCAAATGTATTAGTTTATATTATTGACTCAGTAGGCTAAGGTTTAATACTAAAGCCAAAAGTGAAAACAGAGATGCTTAGGGAAAGAAAAGTTGGCAGCACAAACCTCTGGGAATTAGGTAGGGTATTGTTTGTTTGTTCTTTGCCTTATGTTGTACAAAAGGCAGTTGTGATTCAGGTATATTTGTTTATTCTGATGGAAAAAATCCTCCCACTGAAAAAAATACCATTATAAAGAGCTAGACGTAATCAACAGCAACTTACTTTGCCATGTCTTGCATGATTGGACGGGGGTCCCATTTAGGGACTGTTGATCAGACTTTTTTATCTTCTTATTTTAAAAGGCATTTTGAGAATTATGATATTTTTCCATGTTTGAAAGCATCATTTGTCCAGGGGAGAAGGGTTGGGCATCAAACATAGCAGGGTTTGGGGGTTTTTAAAGTGGTCTCTTTGAGAGTCATTTCATAATGTATTTGTCGGTATGTCTTTCTTCCAGTTCTGGTTTTGTTACCTTCTCTCTGTTTTCAATGTAAACAGCAGGGCAAAGGGAGCTATCTTCCTGCTGCTCAAAATAACTTACTTAGTTGGGTAAAATTTATAATGTTGAATTCTACTTTTAGCCAGGAAACGCAAACAAAGCTTGGAGCCTGCTTGTTCCCTGACCCCAGATTCATTCCATGTTGCTATAGCATCACCCCTGAGAAAGTGGGCCCGCCTGTTTTCCTCTCCATAGACGCACTCAATGGGCTTTTGTCAGCTCTTGAATTATAGCATTAAAATTTAAACACCAGGGATTTAATGGAGGATTATTATGACACTCCAGTCCATTCTTTCTGTTGCCATTAGCAACAACCCATGGATGAAATAAAATAATTGTTTTAAGAGATGCTGTTTTCCTAAAAGATGAAGGATCTACCTCACATTCTTGGAGTTTTATAAACTGGTTTGTGTGGGACCATTACCATGAGAAGAGTACTGGTAGTATATAATACCAATCCAATGATTGAGGGTATTTTTTTTTCTTTTGGTTCACCAATCTACAAAAGCAAAAGATATTTTCACAGGCCCTCAGAAGATGAACTTCAATCTGCTGCTCCCAAACACATTCTCCACTGTCTGGAAGACGTGCAAAGGCAGTGGTCCAGCGTTCTCCATCTCAAATCCTTCAAAGTGCTGTGGGAATAAAAGAATCCCCGCTAAAGGCCCCAGAGAGATCTGTCTGTCTGTATGGTATGGTAATGACTGAGGCTAGTCCAGATAGGATTCTGGGAGAAACTCAGCTATTAAAACCTAATGAATGGAACAGAGAATTTCTTGTTACAATACTGTTTGTTTCCTCAATTGGTCATATCCTTGGACCTAAGAAGACATCAAAATAAATAATAAAAACAAGATATTGTTGGATTGGTCTTTGAATTTTCATTTGGTTATATAATGTGTGCAATTTTCTTATAGGTAATTTTGCATCTAGGTCTATTTTTTTTCTACCAGCCATTTGCCTACTAATTGTGTGGATATTTTTACTTCTTCCCTGTTCTAATGTCAGCATCCATATTTATATTCAGGATTGTAGTTTTCAGCAAAAGAGATTACAACTTTTGTTGCTCTCCCCACTACCAAATTATGGATATATCCTTTCTTTAAAATATTTGAAATATTTCTAATTTTTTTGGTCTTTGGAGTAAATTTAAGTTCATTGTATAAATAATACAAAATGAGTAACAGGCAGTAAATAAGTTGTCCTTTGGATTTTCACCACCCAGAGATAAAACTTCTTAACCTAAGTGTGATTCTTCATATATAGCAATGAAAATAAGTCCTATTTTCACCAAAGACTTTTCAGGGTTCCTCTAGTCTCTTCCCAGAGGTAACCCTATTACCAGTGCCTTGTGTTTTCTTTCATAGGTTGTCCACACAAACATCTTTGTATGTGCTATTTTTGCATGAAAATGATAAAATTTTACATTTTTCAATGCCTTGCCTTTTTATGTAACAATAAATCTTGAAACCAGAATTTGTATGGGGGACCATAGAGGTGATATTGTTGTGGGACCAGAGGGCTTGGGGTTTGAGGGAGAAGTGGAAGGAATTTGCCTTAAGGTTGCCTGTCTAAGCAAGCACACTGTTATTTGCTAGGTTGTATGTAACTGATCAATAAATGGAAAAGGTTATGAACCATGTTCTTATTCACACTTTACAAAACACTGAGAAAATGCTGTCCATGAAAACAAAAAGTTACTAACATTATTTTTACTTGTCATGTTTTGGGATAATTTGACATGGTTTGTACGGAACAATTAATTTCTTTGTCTAGTCCCTAAATTAGAAATTTTTTAATAGTTCCTTGTCATTTGCTATAAAAAAATGTTGCAATAAACATCCTTGCAAACATAACTGTATGCAAACATATTAATGTACTTGTACTCTAAATTATTAGAAATTGAATTATTTAGGTCAAAACATAATTGTATATAGATTCACCATCAGGGAACCAGACTGGGCATTCAGGAGAACCTCTGTGAATTGAGGGCCCCTTTGTACCAATGGTGTCACTTTGGAAAGCACATTGGGAAATGAAATTTTCCCAAGAGGAAAGCTGCCACTTTTCATATCAAGCTGAGAGGTAGCCGGGCTAGGCTGACTGTTACCCTGAATATATCATTTGTATCTGACAAATTTGGCTTATTAGGTATTCTCACCGTGGGAGTCATTGAGTTCCAGTTGATCCACACAAAAAATGGGACTATCAAGCCAGAGTCACAAGGCTTCCATGGATCTGGTGTTCAGCTTTGCCAAAAGCCCAGTAGCAAGCTATAACTGGTTTCAAAAAACCACACCTGGTAGCTATGCCAGAGAAGTGATGAGTCTGAAACCCCAGTGTCCTTCAGGATAGAGACTGCCTCCCTTTGCCAGAAACCCCAACTGCCTGAAACTTGTCAATGAAACTTGAGCTCAAAGGTGTCTTTTAGGGTTGTATGTTCTATAAGCACTTATCTATATGTGACTTCCATGATTGGGAGAATCCTCTTAGCACTCTTGGGATGAGGAAGTACATTCAGATATAGAAGCAACAACAACAGTACATTGAGTTGGCCCAAATTTCCTAACCTCCAAAGTCCTATTAGCTTCTTTTTCCCACTGTGAACCCTGTCCAAACACCATTTACTGAAGCTGGGTGCCCACTCAACCCACAGGACTGGGTAAGATAGTGACTTGGGCAGTTGTATTCAGCAGAGTTCCCCAGCATAATGAGTGAGACTGGTGTGTATGACCTTTGGTCTCTTTTAGGGACAGAGAGACCTCTCTGTATAGCATTTGAGATCAGTATAGAAAGGAAGAGAGTAATCAGAAGGTATGGGGGGAGAAAGGGGCTCCATGCCAGTAGACAAAGTATTGCATTCAATTTGAGCAGGTTTTAAGCACGTACTAACTTATAGCTCAATAAAAAGAACTTCTGATGATTTTGGTCTGCCCAACGCTCTGTGTCGAGTAGCAAGGTCTTCAGGGCTGACACCAGTTATTTTGATTTTGGAGCCTCTTTGGTTCATCAGTTGTAGCCTCATTGCATTTTAGCTGAGGCTGTAGTCCTTGGTGTCCCATTGTCATGGCAACATAGCTCATCTACCCTCCCAGAGGAGAGTGAGCAATAAGCAAGGCACCATTTGGGCAGCTTGGTTCAATCCTACCACTCACTGTTCTCAACATTTATTAACAGGCAAGACAGTAGGGGTTTTGCCACACCACCTCCCCCTTGCCCAGCATTTGCTGTCAGATCCCAGAGAGTCTTGTCACATTCCCAGACCAAGCCTGCAGAACCCTGTCCTTTCTCTTACAAAAGTCAGCATCCCATCTTTGTCACCAAAACTGTTAAAGAATTGTGCAGGTTCTGATATATTCTCTCACTTGCAAGTTAACAAGTTAGAATTTGTATGGGGGGACACAGGACTAATATTCTTGTAGACCAGAGGGTTGGGGCCTTGATGGAGGAGACTAAGGGACATCTTGATAGGCATGATAGGTAACATGAACATCAATCTATTTTTGAGAGTTCCTTTTGATCCTAAGTCCTATGGAGGTGACATAGATGGGCTCAGATGTAGCCTACATATGCAGTAGTTTGCATTCCAGGAGAGGATCCCTTAGCATAAAGAATGTCAGTATTTATAATGAGCAGTAAGCATGTCTGCTCTTTAATCAAGAGAGAGATATTATCTTTATTATAGCAGACAGTAAGCATGCCTGCAATTTGTTCCAGGGGAAATCACTATCTCTATCATTCAAAGTTATTCATTATACAAACATCCTTAAAAAGATAGTCCAGAAGAAAAAAGTCAATGCCTCTATTCCTAAGATGTTTCAAACTGTGAGACCCATGAAAAATTGTTTCCCAACACATTCCATGGTTTGGATATACTTAAATGTATTCAACTTCCCACTCTCCACTCCCCCATTCATAGCCATTCTTTATTAAAAAGCTGTACCAGCTGCTGTAATAATCCTTATGTATTGTTTATTTCTATTGGATAATTTCCCAGGTGGAATGATTAGGTGGGAGTAGATACATTTAATTTTAATATATTTTGCCTATTTTATTCTACCAAGAGGTTGTTAATATTAACATTTTGAACAGGTGTGTCCAAGAGTGACTCACTCCCTAATGCAGAAAAAAAAGATAAGCCTCACATTCTTTAATTTAATTCTTTCCTAGAAAAGTAACTGAACACAGAAACTATAGAATTTAATTAGAACTTGTTGGTTCATTTGGGCTGCTATAACAAAAACAGACTGGTGGCTTATATGACTGAAATTTATTTTTCATGATTCTGGAGACGGAGAAGTCCAAGGTCAAGGCACTGACTGATTCAGTGTCTGGTAAGGACCTACTTCCTGGTTCCTAAATAGTCATCTTTTCACTGTATCCTCACATGGTGGAAAAGATAAAGGAGTTCTCCATGGTTTATTTTATAAAGGCATTAATCCCATTCATGTGGCCTTCATCATCATGACCTAAGCACCTCCCAAAGTCTGACCTCCAAATACCATCACACTGGGGATTAGGCTTCCATATGAATGTTGGAGGGACACAAATATTCAGTCCATGGCAAACTTTAATAAAGAAGCTTAAATATATTGGTTAGACAATTGATATAGCTGCTTTGAAAAGAAAAAGCTTTCATATAACCATTATATTTTATCAGGACAATGAGAAAAGGCTAGGAAATATTTACATGCTTGTTTCCATAAAATTTAAAAGTCTACACTTAACCTATATCTCATCACTATGAAATTTGAGTTTTTGTCTAAAGTTTATTTTAAAAGGACAAAATTTTTTTTCTTTGTTGAGAGATTCTAGGGACTTTTCACTTGTAATTCGAAGTATATATTTTTAAAATAGGATCATACATTTGTTGATGTTTCTTTTAAAACACTGTATTCATTTGTTTTTAGTTATGTTTCTTGTACGAGTTTGAGGTTACCCACTGGACTTATAATAATTAACTCACTCCAAGACCTCACTGATTTATTCATAACTGCCTTGGTAGTGGCTTGAACCCAGTAGCATCAAGAACACACTGAGAATTTTTATTAATTAAGAGTTATTTATTTATTTGAGAGAGAGAGAGCACGTGCACATGCATGCAGGGAGTGGGGAGGGGCAGAGGGAGAGAGAGAGAATCTCAAGCAGACTCCCCACTGACAGAGGAGCCCAATGCAGGGCTCGATCCCATGACCCTAAGATCATGACCTGAGCAAAAATCAAGAGTCAGAAGCTTAACCAACTGAGCCACCCAGGCACCCTCACACTAAGAATTTTTGTTAAGTTTTCTACTACTATCTAATCTTTCTTAAAAATAAATTTTTTTATTTAACATATTTAATTCTAACAAGCTGTAACTATTCAAGTTTTCCTCCTTTAGAAAAATCTGTGTCAGTATTGAGTAGTCTCACTTAAAATTTTTACTTAACTAATTGGGTAAAAACAGGACTTTATTATTGTATTAATCCACTCTAACTTAAATTCAGGCCCTCAGGATTTTTATTTATTTATGTCAGTCAAATATTATCTGTGATCAAAGATCACAGCAAAATGGAACTAACTGGCACTAATGAGAGCCAATAGAGTCAACAAACAATATAGATCTCATGGACTGAAGATATGAGAATTATGAGTTGTAAGACATGTATAAAATATTTTTAAAATTGAGGGTAAAATACTTCTTAAGCTAGGAGGTGGATTTCAACAAAATACAACTTCAAAGAATAAAAATATACTTCAAATTAAAAATTATGGGATAATCAGATTAACACAGATGAAAAGTCAATAAGTAAACTGGTAGTTTCATCACATAAATACTGAAAAATGCAGCACAAAGACAAAAGAAAATGAAAATTACTTAAGAGAGGTGATGAGATAGGGAAAATGTAATAAAAGGAACTAAAGTTTCTCTTACTAGAGTTTAAGACAAGAATAGAGATCATGGAGCAGAGCTAACTTTTGAAAAGGTGATGACAAAGAATTTTCCAGGAATGATAAAGACAAGAATTTATAAGAGAGAGGAAGTATAGTGCATTCCAAATGGCATAAATAAAAATGAATCTGATTGCATACCTTCCATGAAAGTTTTAGAACTCCAGAGACAAAGAGAAGTTCATAAAAGCAACCTGAGAGAATAAACAGATTTTCTCAAAACAAAAAATTGAACTAACAGTAAATGCCTCTTTAACAGCAATAAAAGAAGCTAGGACACAGTGAAATGACAAAATTGTCAACCTCGAATTATATAGCCAGTCAAACTCTCTTCAGTAACAAGGGCAAAATAAAGACGTATTTACATAAAGAAGAACTGAGAATTTCTACCATCAGCAGAATTTCAGTAAGCCAACTTCTAAGGCATGCTCTTCAGCATAAAATGAAATTATTTCAAAAGGAAAATCAAAGATGCATAAAAGTAAAGAAATTGCAAAAATATATATGTACAAAATAGTCAAGCTACTGAATTGTTCAAGAAAAATAAAAAGGAGATAGGGTAAATAATATTTGTAATAGAAAAGAGAACATAATTAAAGATAGAGCAAAAATTAAAAAGATAATATCAGAACTTCTTATGAACTTTTAAATAGAGAAAAATTTTAAGTTCTTGGGGAAAAAAGTTGTAAAACCAAAGAATAATCTTATAATAAGAAGAATTTAATGGTAAGATTAAGAATAATCTGATGGGCTTTAGGACATGCTACCCCAAAATATGGCACATTGGCATATTAAATATTTTTATGAGAAAATGGCAGAAGTGGGAGAGTGTCTCTGACCTTTCTCCCGCTTCTCCCCACAACCAGTCATAAAACCCTCATGTGGGATGTGCCTTCCCTATACCCAGAGGAAAGAAGCATCCTTATCTCCAAAGACAAAGCAATGTCAGGAAGATCCAAACATAGGATTTACTGTTTTCCCCAGTTTACTATAATTTCTTCAGATTACTTAACCTATCATATTTCTGTGCTACTGCGTACTCTTCATCAAACCTAGCATAAATGCTCTCAGTTCTCGTTTTTTTTGTTGGTTTTTTTTTTTTTTTAATCTTCATCTCTTTATGGAGGCTATCATGTCACATAAAATTTATATTAAATAAATTTGTATCCTTTTCTCCTGCTTACCTGTTTTGGGCAGTTAAATTTTCAGACTTTGCCAGGGACCCTAACAGGGTCAAGGAAAATCTTTTCCTCTCCTCCAAATCTTACAACAATTTAAAAAATTTTTAATATATTTTTTAAAACCTTTACAAAGCCAGTAGCGTGCCCAGATAATTTTTTAAAGTTTTGTTAAACCTTTAAAAATATCATTCCAGTCTTGTACAGATTCTTCCAGAAAATGTAAATAGAAGAAAAAGAACCCCATTTCATCATATAAGTCAAATATTATCTTAATAATAAAACCAGATATATTAGTTTTCTGTTGTTGCCGTAACAAACTTTACAACAAGCTTTGTTGCTTAAAACAACACACATTATCATCTTGGAGTCCTGGAGGTCAGAAATCCAACCCAGATCTCTCCAGAGTAAGATCAAAATATGAGCTAAGCTATTTCTTTCTGGGGCTTAGGGGAGAATTGATTTTTAGAGTCTACCTGTGTTTCCAAGCTTATGGCTTCTACCATCTTCAAAGGCATCAATGGTGGGCTGAGTTCTCACACTGTTTCTGCTTCTCCACAGCTGGGGAATGTTCTCTGCTTTTAAAAACTGAAAGGATTAGATTGGGTCCACCTGAGTAATCAAAGCTAACCTTCCCTTCTCAAGATCCTTAGTGTTAATCACATTTGTGAAGTTCCTTTTCCCAAGTAACGTAGATTCCAGTGATTAGGATATGGACATCATTTGGTGGGTGGGGCCATTTTTCTGCCTACCACACCCAACAAGTACATATGAGAGAAGAAAATGTATGTTATGAACATACATGCAAGTATTTTTTTAAAGATTTTATTTATTTATTTTTAGAGAGAGTGTGCAGCGTGAGTGTGGGGAGGGGCAATGGGAGAGGGAGAGAGAGAGAGAATCTTGAGCAGACTCTGTGCTGAGTGCAGAGATCCACAGAGGGGCTCGACCCCACAATCCTGAGAACATGATCTGAGCCAAAATAAAGAGGCCCACCATCAACTGACTGAGCCACCCAGGTGCGCCCATATGCAAGTATTTTAAACAATATTTTAGCAAATACTTTGGGAATCTTAATCCATGATCATATTATGATCGGGAAATTCAACATTGTTGAATAGCTTAGAAAAATCTATAAATTTAATTCAGTATGTTAAAAGAATAAGATATAGGAGCACCTGAGTCGCTCAGTAGGTTGGGCACCCTACTCTTGATTTCAGCTCAGGTCATGGTCTCAGGGTCATGAGATTGAACCCCACCTTGGGCTCCATACTCAGCAGGGAGTCTTCTTGAGATTCTCACTCTCCTTCTCCTTCAGCCCCTCCCCTGTTCACACGCCCATTCTCTCTCCCTCTCTCTTTCTAAAATAAATAAATAAAATCTTTTAAAAAATAAAATAAAAAGACATATAATCATCTCAGTACCTACAACAATTGCTAGAATTCAATTATTTATGATCTTAAAAACTCTTAGTAAACTAGAAATGAAAGAATTTCTGTAATCTGATAAAAGAGGTCAACAGAAAACCTATATTAAACATCAGCCTTTGAGACAAAATATTCCTTTGAACATGGAAGTCTAAGACAGTCAAGTAAGACAAAAAGAAAGATAAGTTCTAAAATTTTGGGGAAAGAAACTAAAATCATTATAATTCACAGATGAAAAAACCCCAAGAATCAACAGAATTAATGAGACAATATAGCCAGGTACTTGGAAAAAATTAATATATAGAAACCTGTATATAGTTGCAATAAAGTGTTAAAAATGAAATTTTAAAATAGATACCATTTTGTTATGTCAGCTTAGAGTACAAGATGCATAGAAATATATCCAATGAAAATGTGTAAGGCCTTCGTGGAGAACACCTTTAAATATTATTAAGAGACATTAAAGAAGACCTAAATAAATAAATAAATACTATATAATAAAAATTTTAGAAGTTACGTGTTACAAATAAGAGGAACAATATTATTACAATAAAACAAAACACAACAACTATAATGTTCTCTCACCATCAACGATAACCTTGGTTAATAGTTTGTTGTATTTCCTTCTAGTACAGACACGCACACACACACACAGACACACACACACTCACACAAGTATTTCCCTTATTTTATTTTTTAAATAGTATCATATTATTTAGACTATTAGACATTTTCTCTTTTTACAAACTTTGTGAGCATTTCCTTTTTTTTTTAAATAGTGCCTCAAGATAGAACTTCTAAGTGCTCCATTATCTTAATCACTGTAATATATTTACCCAGCATACCAGTCTTGACATTGGCATTACATTCTTACATTGTTACAGCTGTGATGAATATTCTTGCACCTAGTCCTTTGTAAATTTAATCTTGATTATTTCCTTAGTGTAAATTTCTAGAAATAAAACTGATGAATCAAAGTATACAGATTTTGGTGGTCAAATTGACCTACTTTAGACTGCACCCATAGGTATGAGGCATAATTTTTCCTCTCTCACATAATGTAGTATTAAATTTTGTTTTTAGCATTAAATTTAGTACCATCGTATTAAAATAACACTATGTAAATTTTGGGAGGAATAATGAACCTAGTCAATGGATAAATCACCATACCATTTTCTATCTTTCTTTCTCTTTCCCTTTTGTCTTTCATTCATATATAAAAACAAAAACAAACAAAAAACCACAACACTATAGATCACCAGGTATTGAGAGAAAACCAAAAGAACAAAGAAGGAAACTGATACTTCAGGCAAAAAAAAAAAAAAAAAAGAATTTTTATTTAAGGGGAATTTAAGAGAATCATCCTCCACAAGATTCTGGAGAATATTTTATCAATAAAACAAAAATATGTTGCTATGAAAGAAGAAAAGCCAGAAAACCAAAAGCTTTCTTGGAACTTAAAACTATGCTTCCAAATATAAAAATACGTTAAAACCAGATTGTGGAAATAAAATTATTCATAAAGAGATTGAATACAAGAATAGTCCTTGTAGAAGAACCTAGTCACATCAAAGAAAATCTCCCAGAATGAAAAGCAAAAAGAGATGGAAATTGGATTATGGATGTGAAAGTGTTTTGAGTATTAAGCTACTACACATATAAGAGGTAGCATTAGTAATGGGTAGTGGAATAGAATATATGATGGAAGAATTCTACATATTCGGACAGAAAATTGGGACAAATATATTCAGCTATATATAAAGATGTGAGGATGGCCATGTGTGTGTATCTGATTGAACAGTTGAGTTTTCTAATTTGACTAAATCACTTTCTCTTTCAGAACACACCTTTTATTATGGAATTACTTCTGAGCATTGTGGAGATCACATAGATTCCTAGAAGTTACAAGATGCAATTTCATTCAGGCTGGAAACACAGGTAGGATGGATTTTCATGCATGGTCTGATACTTCTGTGATTTTAGGTAAGCAATGCTTAGGTTGGTATATACAAGAGACCAATGATGGTCATTAGAGAACATGGGTCAGTTTTACCAACTTCTTCAAGAGTTGACTAAAGTTCAGACTTAGAACAAAGATTCTGCATAGCTGTCATTTCATCTCAACTCAATTTTCCTTTTACTGGCTTTAAAACCAAACAGCACAGACGATTTCTCTAATATACTTAGATTTTCATTATTATGCAATTTGAGTGTCTGCACATGGATTTTTCATAAAGACATGTGCTTCCTACAAGATATAAATGTTCAACTTGATGACCCCAAACTCCTAAAATAGGCCCTCAAACACACCTGAAACCCAATAGTGATTCCAGGAAGTCCGCTAATACCCATGCTTTTAAACCACAGATACGTGCTACTCAGTGAGAAATCACCTTTAGCCTAGACTCGCTTCTTAGTAACAAGAAGTTAGGTTGGTGGCATCCACCATCTCCAACAAAATGAGGAAACCTAAACCACTGACTAACGTTGTCAACTTCAGAAATTGGGATTAGGTTATGGAGAAAACAAAAATATTAAATGAAGTGACCCTGATAAATATTGACTTTCTGGCAAGTTTGGATCTCTTCATGCTAAATAAAAATATGAGGTTTCTTAGTGACACTTGACCTATGAAGTCATCTCCAATAATGTTATAATATATTGGACAAGAACTGCAAAACAAATAATTCCCCTCACTGAGCCAAATTATTACAACAGCCTTTGACTAATTCTTTCCATATTATCCTTTCCTCTTGCCAATTACCATCTACTTCCTCCATATGGTTTTCCTAGTTTATGGGAATTTCAGGCTGTTGGTACCATAAGCTTAAAGAACAATGACCACAGACAGAAAATATAAACAAAATGTAATTATAATGCAATATCTTAATTTGGGGAATAAAGGTGAAAAAAAGCACACAATTACTGAAAAATGTACAAGAAACAAGAGATACATTTTCTTAGTTGGGTTAAGTTTATCAAACTATACTCTGAGAATTCTTTTCCAACTCATTTCTGACTTCTTATAAACAAAAGTTAAAGTCTCAGTTTCCATAGCATTTTCCTCTTTCTCCTATCCTAAATTGGGCTTAATTCAATTTCTTACCATATTCTTCTACAAGAAATGACCACAGTTAATACAAGAATTTTGTACTTTGCACAAGTATATCTCCAAGTAAATAATATCATGAATAACATAAATTTTGATCATAACAGATGAAGAGCAAAGTGGCTCCACACATGCTATGGTGTATGGAAGAAGGAATGTCAATATGAAAAATAATGCATGGTACTTGTACTAAAAATAAACTTACCAAATACGTGGGGGAAAAGACGTGTTCAAAAAAGGTTCAGGACTCATGGGTGTAAACAAAGAGGTGAAGATAAAGTGAAGTGGGAAGTACTAACTGCATGCTGGTTTTAAAATTATGTTTTGACATTTGAATGCTAATTTTATGGCATGAACTTTTTAAAAGTCCTATCCCGCTGCCGTGGCAGAGTGCGCTTCCAGATCTAGGAGAGAAGGTCACTCTTAAATACTTAACCATGGTATAATGATGTAGGATGTTTTTCTGGGTTGGATTTCAGAACAGCCAGCTAGGCATGAAGTCAAGCTGTATATATCCAGTTCCAGCCAACTGGAAGTAATACATAGCTCAGGAAAATGCTGTTTACTCTATTTATATCAAAAAGTCTGACTTTAATGTTAACAAAATAATTGTTGCAATTTATGAAAGAAAAACAATCCACCACAAAAATTTTCTTTTGATATTATGGAGATGAAACGATTGTTCAGTTGACTGATTACACTCACTTGGTTTTATAGAAACATGATCCTGGCTTCATAACCCTCTTTTTTCCTCCCAGTTCAAGTTTGATTCATTTTATGGCCATGAGAATGTAGTAAACTTGTGCCCCACTTGTCAGTGGTTTAACAGTCATTTCTTTGGGGAGATTGAATGAGTCAATGCAATATCAATTGATAAGACTGGGGCAAAAAGAATTCAAAAATGCAAAATAGTCACAAAACAGGCCTGAATTCTTTCCTATCCTGCCATTCCGCATGCTGTGTTTCCCTGGGCAAGTCACTTCAACATGTCAAGGGGGAGCCCTGGTATATATAAGATTGCCAGCACTTGCTCCCCATGGCTACATTACAAAGAAATTATATTACCACAGGGTAGTAATGGTTCATTTTGTTTGGTCGTATGCTGTTTTAATCAGGAAGGCAGAAAAACCTGTGTCATGGGTTTGGTTCTGCCTCGCAGTCACTGTGTGACATTACGCACATTTTGTTCCCTCTTTGGGCTTCAGTCTTCTTATTTGTAAAATAGAAGTTGGACTAAATGACCCCTCTGGTTCTTTCTAGCTCAAAATTCTATTATTGGAAAAAAAAAAGTGCCTCTGGGCTTCTAATTTGAATGCCAGGTTTCAGCCTGATGTGAATTAAACTGTCTGGGTTATAAACCAACTAACTACAAAACAAGGTTTATAATGGAAACAACAAGTGACCCTTGGCTGCGACAAAGCTAACAGTTCCCGCTATAATATTCAGTTACCGCTCATATCCCTGGGCAGCGACTGGAGTGTTATGTAACAGTGACTGTTGCAGGATTACCCAATCCTTTCCCCCAACCCTAATTGTACAGTCTGCTTGTGGCTCCTGTAATACCTGGTTCTCTTCAATGACAAGCTCCAGGATAGATGTGGCTGCCACCACTAAACCCAACTCTTGCTGGTTTAAAATAACACAATGACATGCAACTTGCAAGTACTGTCCTTTTTAGAGTACATTATTTTGCTTTCCCTTCTGCCTCTTTTCTAACTGGCAACGACTTCTTGCCCAAAATGACCTAGCACTAGGAAAAATTCTAACAAATAATAAAATGCTCCAGTACAGGTAGAGTACATACTGTCCTCTGACTTAAGGCACAGACCAAGTAAAGAGGTCCAGCTGGAAGAACCTAGAGGAAAGGCAGAGGGAGATGATTTATATTAACTACAACAAATCTTAAATTGAATCGACTTGACTCTTTTTTGCCTTTGCATTTAACCTGTATTTCCTTTATTATATGCAAATGTTTTAACTTTAAGGGAAAAAAATGATGGCAAATTTAAAAGAAAAAAACACTTTTTTTATTGAACGTAATTGACATCATTTTTATAACAAAATAGAAATAGATATCGAGGTAAATATCAAGTCTGACACTTAAGATGAAACAATAAATTTATTACAAGATGGGCATATCATCTAAAAGTTTAGTGATTAGAAACAATGTAAACATATGTTCCTTGAAATAGAACAATCTAATAACATGTTTCTCATAATATATTAATTTTTTCTGCTTATAAAATTTTTACATTCCTGTTTTGAAAACACAGGTCAGCAGAAAAACAAAGAATCAAAACAAATAAAAACTTATCAGATAATCTTCTACACTTTTTCAATGCGTGGTTATATTAACATAATAAAGAAATTACTGAAGTTTTGCATGCTGTTCATGTTTATCAGTCACTGTCATATAAACATTAATATTATTTAAATTTTTTAAAATATTTTATTTATTTGCTTGATGGAGAGAGAGACAGCCAGTGAGAGAGGGAACACAAGCAGGGGGAGTGGGAGAGGAAGAAGCAGGCTCATAGTGGAGGAGCCTTATGTGGGGCTCGATCCCAGAACGCTGGGATCACGCCCTGAGCCAAAGGCAGATGCTCAATGACTGAGCCACCCAGGCACCCCTAATATTATTTAAATTTTTGTGAAAAATTTCATAAGTGGTATGTATTTTATTAGTTATAATGTACTCATCCATTATGATTGAATTTCAGATTGTATACAATTTTTCTATGTATTGTTTATGAACGATAAATAAACATCCTTTCACAAACATTTTTGCCTGAATTTCTGATTATTTTATTCCTTAAGCTACATGCCTGAAGCTATTTATACAGACTACCATCTAAATCTAAAAGCTACAGCTAAAATTTAAAATTATTTTCCATCCACTAGAGGGAAATCCTAATGCCAAATGAATGTCACTATAAAGATAGAAACTACATAAGGTAGAAGTAAAAATTCTGTATGTGATGCAAAGTGTTTATATACCTGGGTATTTTATATTTCAAAACAATGTTGTAAATATGCTAAATTATAAATACTATCCAGAAGGAAGAAATTCATTTAATTACATTAATTACATTAAAGAAAAATATTAGTTGTAAAACCAGGTTTAAATATCATGATATAAAAGGAAAATTACTGGAAAGATGAGAACTTCCCACTATCAAAGTTACATATATGTACTTGCATCCGTGAACCCTCCTATTGTTATATCCTATTGTTATATATATATATATATATATATATATATATATATATATATATATATATATATATATTTACATACACACACACAGACAACGGAGGAGATGCTTCTCCTTCCATCTGAAGTTAATTCTTTCATTCATTGTCTGGGTCCCAGCATCCCCAACTTCTTTCAGGGATTTTGCTCTAATCATTGCCTACCTCCTCTCTGGTATCTAAAGTTTCTTACTCTCTACTGTATTTCTTCCATCAGTATTTTAAAAGTATACAAGCCCCTTCCATTTTTAAGATCTTTTCAATTTTCACTTTCTCCCTAGTGATTATACTATTTATTTCCTCCCTTTGACAGCCAAATAGTTTTTTGAAGAATTGTTTGTACATACTGACTCTCTTTCTCATTGTTATATCACTGTAAAAGGGATCCTACTTCCATCATTCAATGGCCCTTGTCAACTGCTTAATTTTCCTATCATGTCTCCTTTCTGGACAGTCTTCTTCTGTCTCTTTGGGCTCTCCTTCTTTTTTGCACTCTTGTGTAAGGATGTTCCGCATGTTTTGTCTTTTAAGTCATGTCAGTTTATGACCTCCTGTCTTTGAATTTTGAATACGATATTGTTAATTAAGCAACACAATCAGCTTTGTAAATACATATTAATAAACTTTTTCATCATCATTAGCCATTCAGTTTTTATTCACAATTATACATTCTCTTAGGTGCCTGCTGCTGCTGGAGCTAGAAAATCCCCATTTAAATCCATTTTCAAAATCCTAGAATTTTAGAAATAAAATAGCAAGTTTGCAAAGTGAAAACAATATTATTTTAGATGAGCATGTCTGTCTATTTGCTAGGGGGATAAAAGAGCCTTGAAAGCAAGCAAATTGCTTTCCAAAATTGATTTCTACCATACATAGAGATGGAGGATGATTCTGAGAGGCTTGGACACCTGAAGGACAGCTCCATTCTTGTCACAGCTACCTGATACTGGCACTGGAGAAGAGGCCCTTCTCGGTATGCTTCAGACTTGACTCAGCAACTGGCGTGCGCTGCCCACCTGCTGGCACAGTAATATACTCATGGAAAAGAAGATTCCAGGCTCACTCCCTCTCTCAGAGCAGCTCCTGAGAAGATTGGATTGTGTGTAGTCAGGTGCATATAGGACTAATGCCCTGCCTATTCTTCACATATCCTAAGATATTGTACTTTAGTTCTTTCAAAGGAATTTGTGTATCTAGGAAGTTTAAAATGTACTTGGTAAGATAGTGCCTGTTTTCTAGTAATGAGCTTGGTTAATGCAATTGTCTGATGACACATTTAGGCTTTCTAATTGAATTTTTGTACTGATGTGTCTTGAAAAGGGTTTACTTGGTGTGTGTATATTTTGGACTCTAATTTTAGTGAATTACATGGTAAGGAGGAACAGAAGAACTGGTACCTGCTGGCAAATTCTTAAGGAGGGGAGCTACTCAGTGATAGAACCAACCAGATCACCTCTGAATGCATGATTCTGAACATCTAGATGCCTGTTGTTTTGTTGTGTTTATTTTAATTTAATACAACTTTTTGTGGGTTCGTTAAAAGTCTTCTCAAAAGTAACACTGAGAAAGCCACTACAACATACATAAAAAAAAAAGTGTGCTTTAGGCCAAAATAAAATTGTTACTTGGACTTGTAAAATAAAAGCTAGACAAACTACATGTAAGGATAAAATTCTGACTGGGAGACAGAGCCCAAACACCGAACACTCTGCTAACAGACCTACAATTGGTAAAATTATGCTCTTGTTTGGCACTGATCAGACATTCCCAAAAGTTGTACAGCCACATAGTGGAAATCAGACATAAAACAGCCTTAGCCATTGGGTGATTTTTATTACTTATCCAAGTAAAAAAGCATTTTTATGGCATGACAGACTGAAATGTAAGAGCATACAGTACAAACTGTACACTAATAAAATTTTGTCTTGTGTGTGGGTTGGAAGCATGAATTTTCATGACTCGACCAAGTTATAATCACATTTTTGGATTTTGGATTTTTTCCTTTTTCAATAGTTCAAGGATAACCTCCTATTTTGTAATTTAATCTTAAAATATGGATTATAAAGGAAAAATGGAAATGGTAATAATATTGCAGTAAAAGAATCTGAATAAACCTTTGGCAAACAGAAGGCCATTTTCCAAGTGATTAGTCAGAAGTCTATCTTAATTTGGAACAGATTTCTGCCTAAGACAGTGGAGGAAAAACAACAACAACAACAACCACACACACCAAAAAATAGACAATGTTAATGTATAACCAGCACTATTTAGGTCTATATTTGTGTAGGATAAACCATTTAATGTAGGAACTGACAATGCTTATTAAGCCAGCCAAGATATTAAGGAAAGCACCATAGCCAAAGCCAAGATGCCACCAATTATAAAACCCTTCCTTCATATGTATCAGGTAATATCACTTGGGATAATGTAATATGGACACAGTGCTTATTCAATAACAAATAATCCCACTGTAGTTCAGCTGTAATGACTTTGTTCCAAGACAATAAGAGATGGGAGTTAAATCAAGTCTCCGATATCTCCAGAGCACAAATACCCCTAAAAATGTTTGGGTAGGTTTCTACAGGTTTCTCATCTACACCATCAAGCTTAGCTTCTTGAGGAACAATGACTTATTTTGTCTTACCTCCAGCAAAGAGCATAATATCTTTCATATTGAATTTCTAAACAAAAGTTTATTCAATTAACTTGCTAAGAATTTTGGAAGTTTGGATAAAGTAGCTCTCAGAATGACTCTAAAAGAGTTTTTGGGAGACCTCGTTAATAAGACATTATTTATGGTCTTAATCAAGGCATGAATGGGACACAAAAGAAATTAAATAGACTGCAGCTATGAATAATCAAAGAACTAAATAAATGGAGAGATAGTTCGTGTTCACAAATAGGAAGACGCAATATTGTCAAGATGTTAAGTCTTCCCAACTTAATTATAGATTCAATGCAATCTCAATCCAAATCCCAAAAGAGTATTTTGTGGATATCAACAAATTGACTCTAAAATTTATATGGAGAAGCAAAAAAACCAGAAATACAACACACTATTGAAGGAGAAGGACAAAGGTAGAAACCTGACATTATCTGACTTTAAGATTTACTATAAAGCTACAGTAATCAAGACAATGTGGCATTGGAGAAAAAATAAACAAATAGATTGGTGTAATACAATAGAGATACCAGAAATAGACACACATAAATATATTCAATTGATCTTTGACAAAGAAACAAAGGCAATACAATGGAGCAAAGATGGTCTTTTCAAAAAAAATGGTGCTGAACAACTGGATATCCATACCCCCCCCAAAAAAAGAATCTAGATACAGACCTTATACCCTTCACAAAAACTAACTCATAATGGATCATAGACATAAATGTAAAATGCAAAAATATAAACACCTAGAAGATAACAGAGGAGAAAACCTAGATGACCTTGGATGTGGCAATGACTTTTTAGATACAACATCAAAGGCATCATCCATGAAAAAAGTAATTGATAAACTGGATTTCATTAAAATTAAAAATTTCTGCATAAGACAATGTCAAGAGAATGTGAGATAAATCACAGACTGGGAGAAAATATGTGTGAAAGACACATCTGATAAAGGACTGTTATCCAAAGTATACAAAGAACTCCTGAAACACAACAGTAAAAATACATAAGAGCCTGCTTTAAAAATGGGCCAAAGACCTTAACAGACACCTCATCAAGGAAGATATACAGATGACAAAGAAGTAGGAAAAGATGCTCTGCATCATATGTTATCCAAGAAATGCTAATTAAAACAACAGTGAGATACCACGACACATCCAGTAGAATGGCCGAAGTCCAGAGCACTAACAGCACCACTTGCTGGAATGGGTATAGAGCAATGGGAACTCTCATTCATTACTGTGGGAATGAAAAATGGTACCAGCCATGGTACACTTTGGGAGATAGCTTAATAAAAAACATAAGTCTTACCATATAATCCAGCAACTGCACTCCTTAGTATTTCCCCAAAGTGTTGAAAGCTTATGTCAAAAACAAAACAAAAAACAACAAAAAAACCCAAAACAAAAAAAAAAAACCCAAAAACCTGTATACAGATGTTTCATAGAAGCTTTATTCATAATTGCCAAAACTTGTAAGCACCCAAGATATACTTCAGAAGGTAAATGGATAAATTGTGGTACATCCCAACAGTGGAATATTATTCAGCTCTTCATGCTATCAAGCCATGAAAAGACATGGAGGAAAATTTAAATGCTTATTACTAAGTGAAAGAAACCAAACTGAAGAGGATACATCCTGTATGATTCCAACTATTTGACCTTCTGGTAATAGCAAAACTGTGGAGACAGTAAAAAGACCAGTGGTCGTCAAGGGTTGGCCATGGGTTGTGGGGGGGTTGGGGGGAGGAATAGTCAGAGTATAGAGCACAGAGGATGGTTAGGGCAGTGAAAATACTCTGTTCGATATCATAATGAAGGATACAAGTCATTATATATTTGTTCAAACCCATAGAAGGTATAACACTGAGAAAAAAACCCTAAAGTCGACTATGGACTTCGGGTGATTATGATATACAGCTTCATCAGTTGTAACAAATCAGTACTCTAGTGGGGGATTTTATAATAGTGGAGGCTGTGGGGGGGGCAGGAAGTATATGGAAAATCTCTGTACAATCTTCTCAATTTTACTGTGAGCCTAAACTGTTCAAAAAATAAAATAAAGTCTTAAAAAGAAAAAAAGATACCTAGACCATCGTGATGTGTGACTTCGCCCAAGTCCATGACCTGTCTGAGCCAAGTCCATTACCTGTCCTCCAACTCTAAAAGTCCAAGACTCCATGAGATCAATGATCTCAGCTGGAGATGACCATATGCCAGCACGATTTACCAGCATCCTTTTATTGTTGCAAGTCAATTAGAGGGATCCCCTATGATTTATTATTTTTTTGCACAGTCAAGTTCATTCTCAGTAAGCACCCACATTATTCTGTTTGTCTCGGAAACAGATAAATGGTTAATATCCTAGAAAATTATATTGTCCCTACCCTTGTCCCATTTCCCAAAGTCTTATTTCTTCAATTCTCCAAATTAATCTTGTTAAGTAAATTCTTTTCTGATAAGGTGAGGATGTCTAGCAAACAAAGTAAATTCAAATATTTGAAGTCAAACTAGTTACTTTAGTACATTATAAACAAAGCCAGCAACAGCTTCATTATCGCATTGTCAACCTTAAACAATCTTTATAAAATTTTCGTTTCATGGATGGATCTTTGGTTAAAACATGTTTATTTTGGCTGTTTAAGAAGTCAGAACTTTAAAATATGTAATTTTCCCTACTGGAAAATATTGATTTTTCCAAAAAACATTAGTTTTAGCTTCTCATTTTCATGAAAATAGTAAAAATTAACAAATACCTATAGGTTTAAAATACAGTCTCCTTATACAATCCAATTTCTCATAACTCCCAGATGCTTGTAGCCATGACCTCTTAAGAACCTCATCAGTAAGCCAACTCACTGAATTTACTTCAGACCTGTCCTCGCATCCCGTATCTTCAGGGCAACATTACTTCATAGGTCAGGGGTCTGCTATCAGGGCATGCACACCAGTCAGCTGGCAGGACAGTCAGAGTAACCAGCAGGAACAATCAGGGAGGTTGCAGGCTTGTTTATGTTAAAAGCTCTTGCTGCTAGACAGCAGAACGAACTCCTTTAGAATTTGTTCCCATAATAGTCCCCAAGGTAATGACGCACAGCTGTGGAGAGGAAATAGACTTTTTAATTTGTTAACCATGCCCAGAAAAGAAGAAAACAAAATGCTCAAAAGGGACTATAAAGAGTTCTTTTTAAAGTCTTCTCCAGAAACAGCTGAAAAAAAAAAAAGCAGTACAAACTTATCCCCCAATCACACAGTGTAGGTATATATGGCTTGTTTTTTCCTTAATATATATCCAAACTTTGATTTGAATCTAATGAAATCTTTTCTTCTGACTTCTCAATTTCACCTTTCCTTAATGATCACATTGTCTAAAGACTCTGCTACTATCATAAGACCCCTGAATCATTACCGCTGAGAGATCCCATTTGGAAAAATTCAGAGAGTCAGGAAAAACAGACCTAAACTTTTATCCAGAAGATTGAGGTTAAGATAAGAATGTGATTTCCTTAAAATGAGGGCCCCAGGTTTTTAGAGCAGGATGTTAAATATTTTAATCCAAGTCCACCCCGTATAAAGTCCCTACTGAAACCCATTTTTTTTAAAGAATTGCTTAGTTTCTTGTTTTTAATGCATTTACTTTAGGTATCAAGAAATATTTCAAATATACAGCAAGCAAGATTGTACCATAGCAAGTGTCTGGAACCAAGACCTAGCTATGAAGTTCTGTTGAGTTATAACAGTTAATCATACTTGCTTCAACTTTAAAATTTTTTTTTTTAAAGAAACAGCTCATTACAAATATGACTAACATTCCCTGGCCACTTTTTCACATCTTATGGCATTTCCTTCCCCAATCTCTGCCTTCCCAGAGATAATCATCAACCTGAATTTTGTTCTCATCCTCATGCATGCTTACACTATTATAAATGTCCAGAGTTGTTTGGCATATTTTAAGATTTTACGTAAATGGTATCATATGCGTCCTTCAGTAATGTCGTTTCTTCAGTTAATATTGCTTTGAGGGTTTAATCAAGTTGATATGGGAAGCTGTAGTTCATGCTTTTTCACTAGTGTCTCATATCTACTTGCAAGATTTTTCTACAGTTTATCTGCCTGATGCTTTTCATTTTTTTTGCCATTACTCATGACATGGTGAACATTTTTATCCATGTCTCTTTGAGCACATAAGCCACAGATTCTCTAGATTTCAACTTGATTTGATGTCAAATTTCAAAATGGTTGTAACAATTTACTCTTTTAGCAGGCTCCAAACCTTAGCAACACCAGATATTGCCAACAATAGATAGAATTTGAAGTGTAGTTTTCAAGTGTGAATTTCTTTTTTTACTAGCATCTTTACCATATTTATGAGATTTCAGTTTCTATTCCAATCCATTGTTTGGTTTTGCTATATTTATAGGAGTTATTCATTACCTTTACATAGTTAACTCTTTGTTGGATACCAGCATTATAAATATCCACTCCAAAACGTAGATTTTTCAAAACCTTGTTCGTGGATATGGCTTTTTTTTTTTTTTTTGGCTAAATAGTTGTTTTTAAATTCAATATACTCCAGTTTATCCATAGTGAACTCCTTCCCCATCCTAAGGTAATAAAGATATTCTCTTAAATTTTCTTTCAACAATACTAAGTTGATCATATGTTTCTTTTTCAACCTCTTAAGATAGGTCCTTAATAAATGTTGTATTTAATTTCTTAGTACTTCATTTAAATTTTCATCTCGAAGTTCACAATGAAGTTTGGTCTATATAGTTGACATTTCTTGTACAATCTTTGTTTGGCTTTGATATTAATATATATTAATCTAACAGAACCAGTTGGCAATTTTCATTCCTTTTACAGTTTACACATAGTAGAGGTTATGCGTTCTTTGACCGTTTCATAAAACTCACTTCTAGGATTTCCAATCCTTATTTGGAGAGAAGGGTCAGAACACCCTAGAATGCTGAAATAATTGTTTTAATTGTGCCAAAAGTTAGTAGTTATTTTCTTTGTTTTTTTTCTGTTTCTTTTTAACACAATTACTGACAATTCCTTTATAAAATATGCATTTATCTGGTTATTTAAGTGTATGGAACAAAAAATTTTACTAGCATTCACAAATGACTTTCACAGTTACATTAGATCTATACTTATGTCCTATTACTATTTAGTTTGTTATTTACTTATGTCTTTTTTTTTAGTATATCAATCGTGTAAAATATTTGCCATATTATTAATCATTTTAAAAACCAGATTTTAGTTGCTGATCCTTTTATTGTTTCTCTGTTGTCATTTCATGTATTTCTGCTTTTCCATGTATAACATCCTTTCTTCTTTCTGTAGGTTTTTCCTAGCTTCTTGAATTAAAAGCCCATCAATTTTCCAAGTAGTCTTATTTTCTAATAAATGCATTTAAGAGTCTAACTTTCCTCACTCTGTGACCATCTTATGCTTTAATCTTGCTTAAAAGGTGATACTTGCTTTTTCTTTGTTTCTTTTTCCAGGATTAAGGATAGTCCCATTCGAGGGACAACCAAGAATAATAAAATTTAAAAACTACATATACCCACCATGAAAAATTGATATACAAAAACCTTTACATATAAGAGAAAGAACTTGGGAGAGAATGATCCACATGAAATGATTAAATGTTTGCCTTAATGGTAATGTCCTATTATGCTTTGCCAATATTTCATATGTGTCTGTTGACAATTAATCACTTGAGTGGGATGATAGAGCAGAGAGAAAAAAAAAAAAACACAACAACCTAGAACTAGAATCCATTACCAGTCTAAAATAATCAGGCACTGTCTTTGGACACATGCAATCAAAAAAATGAAATAAACAAAAACAAAACAAAATATGGCTCTTAACAATAAGGAATGGCCTGTCTAGTTCAGCTAAAGCAATCTTTAATTCATAACTTATGTAAATGAAGATAAAACCCACTTCAGAAAATAATATATTTAAACATAACTCTTTGCATTATATCTATGTGAAAGAGGTCTTCATAAATAGAAAATGAAAATGTGAAAAAGATATTTGTATTAAAAATGCCAGAAATAGCGTATATTTATTTTTTTAAAAAACACATTTAAAAACATTACAAAAAACATAATATAGAGAACTTCAATCTGGACTTTTTTTTTTTTTGCTGTCAATAGAAATATTATCATTTAGTGCTCTTGAAGTTCAAATTACTTTATTCCTTTTTATTTACAGGTTTTTATCATACTTTCCATAACTTATGGACCAATGTTTCAGCCTATATTCTTATAGTAGCCTTACAAGGAAGAAATACTAACACAGAAATCTACAACCTACCTTTAATGCGGTGTGGCGGAAAGAATACTTTTGAAATTTGACATACCTTTGACGTCTGCCTCTGCTATTTACTCATGTAGTCAGAAATTTCACTATGTGGTGTCCATACAAGGAATTTGGTGTCACTGGTAGTTTATCTACCTAGCTAGCTAGCTAGCTCTACCTACCTATTGTTAAAAGCTCATGAAAAAACAGGAGTGAAATCAACAAATCACTTAAGTAGAAATTAGTAAAAATGTATTGTGCACACACCAAAAATACAGAAGCATGGGAAGTAAAAAATGGAATGAAGCTTGGAGGGATATTGTTATTAAGCAGCATATAGAGTAGGAAGGCAGTGTTTATTTTTTACAGTGGTTGGTTACAATAATAGAATTTTCTTAAATGAAAGGGAATTGTTTAGTGGTGACCTCATACCAATTTTGGGTAACTACTTAAGTTTTGTTTGTGATTTTCAGAGACATAACCAAGAAGTGACCCTTCTCAAGTTAACTTTACTTGTCTTGTGACATAAACTAAATTAAGCTTTGCTTGTATGAGTAACTGTTTTTTTCTGCTCAGGGAATTTTCAGGGGTATTCTCATTTGTGTTTGATTTTAACACTGTCTATTATCTATTTGGTGTCCTTTTTTTTTTTTTTTTTTTTAAGTAGGCTCCACACCCAGCATGGTTCCCAATTCAGGGCTTGAACTCACGACCCTGAGATTAAGAGCTGAGCTGAGATCAAGAGTTGGACACTTAACCGACTGAGCCACCCAGAATTTGGTATCCCTTTCAAGCAACAGTTTCATTAATTCTTTGTATGTTGTGTCCCATCACTCTTCTGTAACTTCTTTAAGATGATGTCACAACTTCCAGATCTACCTTTCATGTCATTTAGTTTTTCTTAAGAAATGAAACAAGTTTCATTCTCTTTATCATTTGTGGTATGTTCTATAAGAACCCTTTGGCTTGATCTTTCATCATGTTGATTTTTCTATTTAGCTTTTTTAAGATAATGATTTTTTAGTCTCTTATTATGGAAAATTTCAAACATATTACAATAGGAAAAAATTATAATGAAATCCATGTATCTGTCATTAACTTATCTTTAATAATTAACATGTGACCAGTTTTATTTCATCTACCAGTCCTGACTGTCTTAAGTTTTTAATTTCTTTTTTTTTAAAAGATTTTATTTATTTATTTGACAGAGATAGAGACAGCCAGCGAGAGAGGGAACACAAGTAGGGGGAGTGGGAGAGGAAGAAGCAGGCTCATAGCAGAGGAGCCTGATGTGGGGCTCGATCCCATAACGCCGAGATCATGCCGTGAGCCGAAGGCAGATGCTTAACCACTGTGCCACCCAGGCGCCCCCTAAATTTTTAATTTCTATGATCAAATTTTTAATTTTCATGATCTGTTTAATTATTTACTTTATGTGCTCCATGTTTACTTGTAGAGTTCTCAGTTTTCAGATATAAATTATCTGATTACTCAAATCTGTAGGCTCCATTTCACTGTATTCTTAAATGTTCAGTGATTCTTGATTGTGCTTTCAATTTTACGGATGAAATTTTTGATTAGACTGTCTGCTGTGTGTGTTTGCACAACCCAAGGAGGGGTTAATGCTTGTCATGAGCTGGTGGAATTTGTGCGGCAGCCTGTTTGCACAGGGATGGCCTGGAAGAGACAGATGCCACTGCGTTGAATGTATCAGCAGTTAGTCTTCTGTGTGTGAGGACACACCACTTGCCCTAGGTATTGCCAACCACTTGGAGTTCTGCTTCATTTCTTTAACTCAAACCCCCACCTACTGGTGCCTCCAGGATGCAGAACATCCTGCCTAGCCAAGAGGTCATGTACCAGAAGTTTGACCTCCTAGATACTCCTGCTACTGTACCCAACGAACTAATTACCCTAAGAGTTACCCCTGCTTCCATCTTCTCCCCATCCGCCCCTTCTAGTTCTGCTCCCATCGTCTACCTGATGTTGCTCTACTCCTATTTGCTTTCCATCTTTCGGTTATTCCCCATAGTTTCTGGTCAGTGAGAGGGTTGTCTTTGTTTTTCTAGTATAGTTATGAATTTTTTTAAAAAGTTTTTACAGGTGCCATATGACAGCAATTAAGAGTGTGGACTCTGAACTCAAGCTACCTGGATTGAATCTTGGCTTAGTTATTTCCTGTGTGGCCTTGAGTAAGTTTATTAACCTCTCTGTGTCTCAATATCCCCAACTGTAAGATGGAGATCAAAGTGAGTGATGAGGCTATTTTGAGGATGAAATGTATTGGCATCTAAACTGCTGAGAACAGGGGCTCCTGGGTGGTGCAGTTGGTTGAGCCTCCAACTCTTGGTTTCGGCTCAGATTGTGATCTCAGGGTTGTGAGATCAAGCCCCACTCAGCATGGAATCTGTTTGAGATTCTCTCTCCCTCTGCCCCTGTCTTTCTCTCTCTCTCCCAAATAAATAAATAAATGAATAAATAAATCTTTACAAAAATATAGATAAATTAAATAAATAAACAAGTAAGTAAGTAAATCAAATGCTCAGAAAAATGTTTGGTTCAGAGTGTAGCATGATTCTAAAATGCAAAGCCAATTTGCTTAAACTTGCCAGACAAGGGAGATCTGTGTTCAGAAACACAACCTCTCCAAACAAAACCTGAAAACAATCAATTCTAGACAAGCACAGAAGATTTTGAAGAACTCTATCAAACACAGGGAGCAATTTTGATTGGCTCCCAGATTTAAGCAGGTCTGCTTTAACGTGGGTGGCATTCTGATATATTCCAGGTGAAGGCTGGTTTGTTTTTATCTTGTGGTTTTAACATAACTTCAAACAACCAAGTTTCTCAAAGTGTGTGATTTTTAAACAAGAGCGTTTCAAGTGTTATTTCCTTGCTGCTGATATGATTCCAAGAACAAGGCTTTTTGGTGCTCCATTGTTGGGGCTCACCAGCTAGAATGCTCCAGAGTTGAATAACAGTGAGTGCTCAGTAAGGGTTACTTGCTGTTATTATTGTTATTGTTACTACTTGGAGTAGATATTGTTATATATGTTTATTATGTGGCCATTGCGCCATCTGTTGCTGCCTATATGACCTTGGACAAGTTACTCACCAGCTTTCATCCTCATATTTATCATTAGCAGATGGAGATAACAATGGCTAGCTCATCCGTTTAGATGGCCATGGAGACTAGACATAATGTATTTAATTGCACAATCATGGTGATTTTTCAATAAACTATAGTGGTTATAATTCTAATAATTAGATATACTATTCTGGCTCAAATGATTTAAAAAATCTGTTGGAAAACACAACTGTCCCTGGATTGGCCTATGACCAGCTGTGCCCATCAGGTGGAAAGATTGTGTTGTTCAGATAAGTGCCAGATCATTTCATGCTCTATGGAATAGTTCATTGATTGGCCCAACAGGAACTGCTTGCTTATCATTATTGTGGGATATTTCCACTGGTGCAGTTCTCATTACCATCAGAGAGGGCATCACTCTGCGTGAGCTATATCAGCTCAGAGTAGTGTGCGTCAGAAGACTTAAAGAAGAATTAAATGGTAGCCTAGAACAGTGGCCCTGATATTGGGCTAACCTGGGCATATGCAAACACTTAATAAATAGTGGGAGGCACAAGTTTTAAGACGGTACATTTTTAGGTGTTTAGTTCAGTTTGTATCCTTTCTTCAGAATGATATATGTGAGGACCCAGGAAAGTGTCTTGAAGGAAGTGGAACCACCCCTCTTCCTCCCGTTCTATCATGACTGCCCCCTTCCTTTTTATGATTGTCCACTTTCACTTTACAAAAGAAATGCACATCCAGGGAATGCATACTTCAAGGATGTCAAACAAAAGGACACTCAAACACTGGTGTCTTTGGGTGACATCATATTGCAGAGGAGGAGGGAGAGGACAGCATTACAGCTCGTTGCTGTGAGCAAGTTTGAGGACCCCTAGATAGAGTACTCGTTATGGGAGGGGAAAGGGTGATGCTAGAATGTAAAGTAGTGACTAGAGTCTTGATTTTATTAAATGTTTCAGTCATGTGATGAAATATCACTTAAGAAACTGAGTATGAATTCATGTCAGTTTTTCCTAAATGTTCTCTTCATATTTATGTCAAACAATTGCTTGAAATTTGAACACCAAATATCCTTTTAATAATATAATGATTGAACAGCTATTTCTGATGTTTAATCAAAACCAATTTGACAAAACCTCAAAATAAACAAACAAAAACAGCGAATTCTGAAGATCTGGATAAATTAATAGTAAAGGAAAGGCGACCTTGCTTTTATAAAGGTCATCGTAGTTTGGAAATTACTTCCAATGATAGTAGAAAATTTTTGTGTAAACACTGCTCTGACGAAACAGCTCCTGAGACCTGTAATGCTGAGCATAAATGAAGCCTAGAATACCTCTATCTGTGAGGATTCTCAGCATCCAGTACTGCATGAACCTAATCCTTTGTTTCCGGTTTCTACTCAGAGTAAGAAACCAAGAAACCGATCACAGGTGAAGTTAGAAGGGCTTGTCTCCATCTAGTGGTCGGTGTATTGTACTAATACTGTTATTCTGAAATCAAAATACGGGCATTTTATTTTCTTAAGTGTAGTGAAAAATGGCTTTAACCAAGATACTATTGTTATTTTCTAATCCTGTCAAATTCGACAATAATCAGCTAGAAGATACATAATCTTGGGGCATCTGGGTGGCTCGGTCAGTTGAGCATCAGACTCCTGATTTCAACTCAGGTTATGATCTTAGGGTCCTAGAATCAACCCCACACTGGGCTCTGTGCTCAGCAGGGAGTCTGCTTATCCCTCTCCCTTCCCCTCTGCTCCTCTTCTGCTCATGCTGTCTCCCTGTCTCTTAAATGAATAAATAAATAAAACCTTAAAAGAAAAAGATACATAATCTTAAAATAGACACACTGATATAAATGGCTTAAATATATTGTTCCAAAATATCATGAGGCTGTTTCTCTGCTAAAAAAAAAGAATTTCTTCCTATTAAATGTAATTTCAAGTACAACTCATGTTGTCACAGTAAGATACATTAAATAGTTTGATTTTATTTTCATATTAGGCATTTCATTTTGACACCTACATGTAAAACAATACTCATTAACATATACTGAAGATTGATGACACTGTTCAAGGCTGTTCCTAACTAACAGAGAGTATTGTGTCTACTAAATTTAAAATATTATTTACCAAATAAAGAGACTAATTCCTAATGGGTCTGTCATACCTACTGTTTTCTTTGTAGAAATGTGCCATTCTTCATAATGACTTTTTTCTCTTTCTTTTTCTTTTTCACAAACCCATTAGAGATAAGAATGTTAATCACATATTGAAATTGTATTATAAAAACAATACTACTTTTCTTTTCTGTAGGATGTCACAATTTATAAATGGTCTCATATAGTTTCTATTATTATCTCCATCTTCATTTAACAGAGGTGTCCAGTGACTCTCCCACCACATTAAGAACTTAGTAAGATTGACTTATACATTCATTTATGCCAGTAGAAGTCCAAAGCCCTCCCTCAAGATTTCCTTCCTCAAAATGTCCTGAGGGCTCACACTCCCAAAGCCACTCCACCTCTGGACTTCTGCATTCAGGCCATACATGTCTTAAAGATGCCCTCTAGATCTCAAAACCTTATATTCTGTTTAAACTTTAAAAAAAAAGTTACTGGCCTATCGAAGTGAGAAGTTATTTGCTATAAACTGTGGATTTAACGTGCAAGTAACTCAAATAGAAGTCTACCCAGAGGAGGAAGAGAAAAAAAAATTTGTCTTTGTCTTTGATTAAGCCATCTATGACACAATCAAATGGTTGTAGTTTTATTTTGTAACCTAGAAATCGCTTGCCTTGAGGCCCTAAAATCTGTGGTAAGGGGGGGTTTTATACCTAAATTAAAAATGCAAAGTATTAGACCTGAAGGTAACACCCTGCCTTCACTTTCATTAGCAGTAAACAATAGGTGATCTCACATGAATTATTACAGGATAGGTTTGCCTTATTTTTAAAAATCAAGGTGTTTGGAATATCTCCCTCTCAGCTTTCTCAGATCTTGGACCAGTTTTCTCTTGGCCCTGATTACCAGGAGGAATAGAAAGGAGATTAATCAGCAGAATAAATGGATAAGATTTGAGGCTTGCCTCAAATTAAGGACTTCATATTATATATTATGAAAAATATGCAATAGTATAGTATGGGATGACGATAGAGACCAGTTAGTATTAACTCATGATATTGACAAGGGTGTCACATACAAGCTATATAGTCCTTTCATGTCGTAACGGAAAATATTTGTTATATAGGTCAAACTTGGCTTGATGTACTGGGTTTGAGTAGCTCAAAGATTTCTGAGCCATTCGGACAAGGGTCAAATGCAACAGATCATGGACAGTAGCTTTCATGGTTTCTTCCTCCCTCTTGGAAATTGGAAGCTCTGCAGGCTTCTTCAGAGAAAAATGGCTAGGATATTGTAAAAATCTTACAAACAGTAATTCCCAAATGACAAGTGTAATTTATATTGGACAAAGAGAAAAGGAGGCAAATATCATGTATTTCACTGCCACAAAGTGTAGAGCAGCTAAGCTCTCTAATTCCTCAAAAAAGCCATGTTCTTCTTGCCTGAGACCCAGTTTCTCCTCTTTTCCCCATCACCTGCTGAGGTAGCTGGTCTCCATAGATGGCTCCCCAAAGAACCTTGCCTCCTTTTATTCATCACCTTGGTACCTCTTCCCATTGAATCTGGACATTCCCTATGACTCACTAGGAAACAACATGATGCTGAAGAAGTGATGCTACAGGGTAGATGAGCCTTGGTCAGGGAAGGTCTTATTGATCCCATCTCTTAGGGTCTCACTCTTGGTGAGCCTTGAGCCACTATGAAGACAAAAGTGCTCCAGTTGTGATAGGGGTTGGAACATACCACACAGTCTGAGTATCACATAGAGCACAGGAATCTCCCTGTTAAGCCCTGCCCAAACTCCTTACCCATAAAACTGAAACATATAATAAAATCGTTGCATAAAGCCTCTAAGTTTGGGGGTCAATTGTGATGCCACAGTAGGTAACCAGATCACTTGATTCCCATCAGATCACTTTCCAGGTCTCAATACAGATTTTGTACCTTTAGGGAAGCCTTTTCCAACTTCATAGTCTGGCTTTGGCCTCCCTTCTAGGTACTGACTCATCCTAGCAGTTTATATATTGTGTTGTAATTGTCCACTTATTCTTGTCTGAGATTAGTGAGAGCAAGGATCATGCCTGAAGTGATTATCATTATATCCTCAGAACCAACAGTGCTTGGCATTATAGCAAGCACTAAACAAACATGCCCCATTGAATCAATGAATGCATTTCTGATGCAAATAAATACTGATCTCTTACTGGGCTGGACATAAGCCCCTTGCCTCTTAGACTATTTGATGATCGGCTTCCACTAAAAGCAATCATGTAAAACCTATCTCAGCAAACTGTAAGAGAAACATGCATTGCACAGTCCACAAAGCCACTCAAATTATTAAAAGACGCAGAGGATTAAGAAATAGGTTTGAGCAATAGAATTTCTTTTCTAAATATTCACTGAATTCCATTGTTCTGGATTTTGACCAATTGAAGTTTGTTTAATCTTGGATCAGTGCTATTCTCATAGTTTTTATGGGTAAGGAGAATTTTGAGACTGTGAAGGTTCATGAGCTGTGTGTTCTAAATGGAGAAAAATGCCCTCTTGTATCCTATAAATAAGACATCTGTGAATTGGCAAATGCCAGCACAAACAAGTTCATTTTATGACAGTAAAACTGTCACGAACATGCTTAAGCTGAAAATATACAACTGGAAAAGGTTACAAGATGCAGATGTCATGTAAGGCAGTGAATTGAGCCAAATGACCCAAAAGATGTAACGGGCAGGAATTTTTATTAAATGAATAAGAACTCAGAGAAAGTGAAACACAGATACACAATAGGATGACCCTCACTATTATGTCACTTGGTGGGTTCCTGGAGTCATCTGAAAAGTGGAATATTTTTCCACAAGCATCTGACCTTGATTAAAGAATTACCAAGAAAAAGGCCAAAGGTATTACCACATACTCATCTCAGTCATGAGCTTTGGTCAGTCTTCTTAACTCTTGGCAGTTGTTTACAATTTCTTGTGAGACCTACCTCAGTGCTCTTCTATCACTGTGAGTCTGAGAAGGTACTCTGGGATAAATGGTATTACAGGCTCTGCCACACACAGCAGCCCCCACACATTGCCTTCTCTGTGGGATTCTTTAGGAAATGAAATTCCAATGCACTGACATCTCGGTGAGAGCTGAATTTTTCCTACAACATATCCCTTACCAAGAATTTCCTATCAAAGAAAAGCGCAATGGGAGAACACTGGGCCAGTGTGACTTAATACATTTTTCTGCTATACTGCAAAATGTAATATATATTATTTTTTATATCAAAATTTATTTTTCCATTTACCTTTAAGGTCTTGATTGTCAACTGCGTGTTATAGTATTTAAACATTATCTAAGAGTACATGCAAGAAGGGAACCCCCTCTAAAGTCAATGCTTTTTTTTTTTTTTTGAGAGAGAGAGAGAGAGCTCATGAAGGGGGAGGGGAGGCAGAGGGAGAGGGAGAATCTTAAGCAGGGTCCCTGCCCAGCACAGAGCCCAAGGCAGGGCTCAATCTCATGACCCTGAGACCATGACCTGAGCTGAAATTGAGTCAGATGCTTAGCCGACTGAGCCACCCAGGCACCCCTGAAGTCAATATTATTATTCTAATTTCTCCCAATGCTTGAGAGGTTACCTGTTTCAAATTAGAAAAGAATATATTCCAAAAGCACCACATAATAAATTGAAGCCCTTTTTCTTCCGTAATTGACATGTCTCTCTGTATTCAGAATTATATAAACTAGAACCCCGCACAACTTTAGACATGTAGTCAAAAGTTTTTATTTGAAAGTCAAGGTCTAGAAAGTTTAACTAAATTGCTCAGATTCACATAGCTGGTGGCAGAGCAGGAATTACCTGCTATTGTTCTTATGAGATCATTTGACATTACCTTATGTCTCAATGGGATTCAGACACTCAAACTTCTGAACCACATAGAAACATTTTTTTGAAGAGGATGCCAAATGCTTTATAAATTCTGCATCCCAGTGGGTCTCCTGCGTGTCTCCGTCAGTTAAGCGTCTGCCTTCAGCTCAGGTCATGATCCAAGGGTCCCGAGATCGAGTCCCACATCAGGCTCCTTGCTTAGTGGGGAGTCTGCTTCTCCCTCTGCTTGTGCTCTCTCTCTCTCTCTCTCTGACAAATAAATAAATAAAGCCTTAAAAAAAATTCTGCATCCCAAATAACTAAATATAATTAATGGGGATATACTACTTCCCCCCAAAGATTTGATTTGTCCTTTAAGTGACACAGAAAAAAAATAAGAAGAATTCCCAAATAACAGCAGCCAAGAACGGTCAGATATTTTTCTAACACATATCTCTCTTGATCAAGTACAATATTTTTACTTCCTGTAAGGGGAAAAGCAAACCTACTATAAAATGATTTAAGAAAACTGATTTAAGAGACAGTTGCTCATTTTTTCACAAGAAAATGTTAACAAGGAAGTAGTCTTTTGGATAGCACGAGAAATATGGAGGAAAAAGGCTGAAGTGGGAAGAGACAAGAAAAATAAAAGAAAAAGAGCTCTTTAAGGGAATCAGATATATAATTATTTGAGTATAGATATTCCAAAGAAAAATTCTGGTACAGTTTCACTTAGTATATCACCCTGATCCTGACTTTGATCTGCTGATCATGTCTTCCCATCCAGTCAATCCTTAGCCATTAGGAAATAGTCTTATAATGCCAACAGATAACTTGCATAAGGCATAAAATTAATTAAAGAATAGAGTTTTAATTGGTTTCTCACACCAAAGATCAACAGTAATCCTTTCCCAAGGTTCTGTTTTCATTATGTCCTTACTGTATAACATTTCTATTGACTTTCTGAACTCAAGTGTCAAGCAAACAAATGGCAGCCAGCAGGCCCTACAACAGAGGAGTAAGGATAAGTCCATGGACAAGCCAGACACTTTATGTGCTTGGGGACAACACTGGTCTCCCTCATACCTCATTATCAAGCCCCCCGGTAAGATGCTTTATTGAGGTCAAAGAAGCTGATCAAAAACATATATTTAGAAAAAAAGATTATCACATGAAGCTTGAGGTTTCTTCCTCAGAAGTACAGTAAGAAATGAGGGAGATGTATGTATTTCTGTAGTTGAACACTGTCTTCGGTTAGGGCTTTTAATGACACACAGCTGCTAAAATTTGCTCCAAAGTTTAAGACAATAAACCTCTGATATTCCATAGAAAGGATAACTCTATTGAAGTGCTCTTCCCAGAACCAAACCCAGAACATGGGATCGAATATATCAAGGCTCAGAGGACCCTGAAAGATGAAAAATATTCCCATAAGTGGAAATAGAGCACAAATTTCACAAATCAAAGATTAATCCATTTAGGCTTGGAAAGAATGTTAAAAATCCAAATCACTTCGCCTGTCCTTTGTTGACATCATCATATTGTGGTACCCGTTAGGGTAGTTAATGTAATATTTACACTTTCTTTCTGTGGTTCTTTTCCACTTTCTGAATTAGTCAGAAACATCACAAAATCTTGGGTAACCATGTTGCCATTTTTCATATGGCATGTCTTTCATATCTAAGAAATTGCCATGTCTTTCATATCTAAGCAATCTAGCAAATAATTTTTAGATGAGGATCTTGATGCGTAACTCAGGATAGCTATATAGGTGAAGAAAATCGTGAAGAAATGTTGCAAACATCTCTTCATAAGTTATGTACATGTAAATAATTGTACAAATTACTTTCTTAGAATTTGAACAAGATTAGTTGACTTTTCACACTGAGGAGGAAAATAAAAAAAAACTTGGAAAAGCATAAAGGAAGCCCCAGACTGTCTTCTTACTAAAGACTATTTTTGTTTGTTTGGTGGGTGGGTGGGTGAGGTAGACATTTTTCCCCCTTCAAAGAAGAGGAATACTGTCTCAGGTGTGGTTCTTGAGATAATTTTAGGGTTTCCCTGGATGACAGGAAGTAAAACTGGTGTGGAGAACAATACATATTGAAGACACGCTTCTCCATGTGAAGACATGCCAGCAACTGTACTTGGTGCTTCATGCTTTTTAATTTTATTTAGACTTCACAGCAGTCCCATGACATATGTATTTCATGATTCTCAATTTATAGATAGGAAATTTGAGGCTCAGAAAACTGGAGACTAAACAGGCTTTTTGAAGAGTTTTGAGAAGACACATTTTCTTACAAAATCTTTGCCCAGCAGAATTTTTGAGCGAATCACTCACAGATCTGTTCATAAATGTTTCCCTCCCCTGTGCAACAATTATAACTATTTCTTATTTTATTGATGTAGTCACTAAATATCCATGAATAACCTATTCTGCGCCAAGTACTATTCAAAGCGCTGAGGATGCAGAAGAAAGTAAGCATGGAGCATAATTCTAATATGGGAGACAGAGTAAGGAAACTAATAAGTGAGATGGATAGTTGTATCAGATGGTTTTAAATGCTATGTAGTAAAAAAGCAGGAAAGGGGGATAGAGAGGGCCAGGATGCAAGAGGAGTACAAAAAATTGGTCCTTATTGAAAAAGTGAATTTAAGAAAAGATGATGTTGGAGAAGTCCCCAGCATTGCTGGCATGTGGGGCAAGAGAATTCCAGTTAGAGAGAACAGCTGGAACAAAGGAGGAAAGGCCCTAAAGCAGGAAAATGCCTAGTGTGTTGTAGGAACAGCAAGCATACCAGTGTCACTAGAGTGACAGGAAGGGTGGGGAGGGCTTCAGAGATGTTATGAGGGTCACGTCGCAGAGGACCTTAAAAGCTTGGGTAAGGCTTCGGGTTTGGGTTTGTCTGAGATGGGAAGTCACAATGGGTTTTAAATGGGATTATCATTATCTGATTTAAGTTTTCAAACAATCCCTCTGAATACTATACTGAGATTAGTTTACAGAGGAACGCAAGTGGAAGTTGGGTGACAGACTAAAAGATCATTCTACATGTTAGGCTCAGATTATTTTATGGGGAGCCATGTTGGAAATGGTCCATGTGGCTTGTTTATGTGATTCTCCATGCATCTCAGCCTTCCTAGCTCTTAAGACTTAGTCTCAAATGGAGTCCATGGAAACTCCACATAGCAGTCCATACGGCATTCCGATGGTTCTAAGTAGGACGTTTTTATTTGAAAACCATATCATGTGCTACTTGTTAGGGGAAAGCTGCTCCAGCAGCACTGACTGAATGCTGGGTCATTCCTTCCCTCCATCTTTACATACCCTTATTTGATCTCTATTTTTGGTAGCCTTTCTTTTTTCTTTTCTTTTCTTTTCTTTTCTTTTCTTTTCTTTTCTTTTCTTTTCTTTTCTTTCTTTTCTTTTCTTTTCCTTTCTTTTCTTTTCTTTTCTTTTCTTTTCTTTTCTTTCTTCTTTTCTTTTCTCTTTTCCTTTTCTTTCTCTGTGGGTGTGTGTTCCTGAAGTTTCAAGATGTCTCAAAGCTACATTGAAGATAGATTGGCTTCTGTTTATCATTCTTTTGATGATTTGTGGATGGTTTCCTTTCTGATGTTCCTTATTTATACCTGCCAATCAGGGTTTTCGCAGGTATCACTTTCCCTTCTACAGAAGAACTCCTCGTGTTTATTGTAGTTCAGATTTGCTGAAAATGAATTCTGTCAGCACTGATTTTTCTTTGGTCAGCTTTAGTATGATATTATCTTTTTTTCCTTTCAGTCCTTCAAAGTCATCTTTCTGTATTCTGGCCTATGTTGTTTCTAATGAGAACTCAGTCTTATTCTTATTGATATTTCCTGGAATGTAATCTATCAAGATCACTTTATTCTTAGCATTTAGCAGATTGACTATAAGGTACTTAGTTTGGGTTTCCTTTATATTTGTCTTGCTTGGGGTTCACTAAACTTGAATCTGTTAAGTACCACAGATCTCAGACACTGGTCAGTTTGTGGCTTTTTCTCTTTTCTTTTCTTTCTTTTTCTTTTTGCATTATTTTTTCTTGGTGCATCAGTGTGCATAAGTGTTATTGGTCTACCTTTAAATTCAAGTTCACTGATCCTGTTTCAGCAGTATCTAGTCTACCATTAAGCCCATCAAATGAATTCATTTCTGATACTGTATATTCCATTCTATAATTTCCATTTTATCCCTCCTATAGTTTCCATTTTTCTGATGAAAGGTCTCACCTTGATATCTGTGAGTCTTCTTTTATTGACTGATTCTTCTTTTGATTTTGGATTACATCTTCCAGTTTCTTTGCGTGGGTCTCATAATTTTTTGTTTGCTGGACATGCTAGGTCACTGCCTCTTTTAAGCTATATTTTCACTTGTTCCACAGGTTTAGTTTACCTATTCACTGCCAGCACGTTTCGGCTCTGTCTTTCCTTTCTTATTATATCTCCCTTTACTTTTTTATCACAATAGTTTTTTTTTTTAATACCTCTTGGGAATATTGAGCTAGTTTATTGTGAGAAAACCAGGGGTTTGTTTCACTAAGTACTTGCAATCTACTAAAGTTGTAAGACAAACAAATGCTTCAGTTCTTCTATTTTGAGATCAGGGTGGATAAGAGTAGTCAGGGGAGGTATAATGAAGGACAAGAACTTGAAGAGTAGATTAGATATTGACCAACAGAGAGGGAAAGGGAAGCATTTTTGGCAGAGAAACAAAAAAACCCTAAGGAATAAAGAAAAATAAGGAGGACATTTGTAGGTCTGTGAAGAGATAAATATGAGAGCTAAAGTTAATGTGTGATCAGAAAAAAATCATGATGAAAGAAACTTTTTAATTCTCTTTCTCCTTGTTATTTATTCTTTTATGATTAAATGATATGAGTAATATAGTGTCCTCTATACTCTTCCATTACTTCTCTACAAAGAGCTGTCAATGCTATTTCCTGCCCTACTATCTTTATGTTTTACCCTCTATGTTCAATGACCTTATTAAAATACAATTAAGATGTTTTCTATTTAGATTTGACTTTTCCTCACCATTCTAGATTAATTCTTATCTCCAAAAGGTCAAATAATAGAAAAGTGAAAGACAAATTGTCAGACAAATCAATATTTCATCTGTGAGGGATTAAACTACCAGTATGAATAATTATTTTGGTGAATTTATTGATTTTTTACCAAATTTATCAATCAATATAGTTAAAATAATTACAGTATCTATATAAATAACAATGAATCATGAGACCCAAACATATAATTATCAGTTTTCATTTTGTCAATTGCCAAGCTAGAAACTATTTTCTCTTCCATAAGCCTTTAAATTCTCTTCAAATTCTCCTTTATGACCTTTAAATTCTCAGCTCTGTTGGACTTTTAACACATCGAAAACTCCATCAGTATTTTACAAAGAACAACTAATCATCACAAAAAGTGTCTGCTCTGTGGTAAAAGAAATTCCTGACAGGTTCCTCCCTAAATAAAAATAAATGGAATGACTCCCATAAAATTCATGTGGTCCACACAGAAATAGTTGGACTTCATCAAGGCCTCAAAAATGTCTGGTTAAAAACATAAGAACCACACTAGAATAAACTTCCTATTAATGAGATCTCTCAGATCATGGAATCCCCATTAAGACAAGCTTATCACCGAGCCCCTGAAAAACACACTAAATAAAACACTAAACAGTAAAAGTAGCAATCACAGTTTATGTGGAGGTGGAGCAAAACTCCATCTTGCCTCCAAATACTAAGATTCTCAGAGATTCATGCGATACTTGCATTTTTTTCCTACTATCTAAAGCTGTTTCTTCAGTTAGAAATTATATAGGCATATCTTGACCCTGTGGTTTTGGTTCAGCATCTTTGACTCATTAGATTGTTGATAATCCATGTAATGAAATGAAAATGTTCTTATTCAGAACTCACTGTCTCGAAGTCCTAGGATTTCAGTAGTGTGCTCAGCATTGGTGATGGAACTCTATTTTGATTTCCCTATCCAATCTCCTGTGGGGCAAAGGACTTAAATTTGTGAGAGGGCTAGCCAGGACAAAGCTGCTTTCCCTGGCCTTGGAAGAGAAGTATGTTCAATCAGATTGCCATGGATTGAACTCATAACCTATTCTTCATTAATTTTACTCTATTCCTAACACTAAATGTAGGACTAAATTGCCATTTAAGAAACTAGTGCAAGTATAAATAGTAGTAGCTTTTAAGACATTTAGGTGGTATATAAATTTAAGCAATTGATACGGCAAAGTTTGGTCATAAAATGATTAAAATCACAGTATATTGTAGAAGTAAAGATATGACTATGAAGACACAGATAATAGTAGTAATCTCCTATAAAGATGTTATGTTTGAATAGTGACCCCCCACTAAAATAGCAAATAGTGCTTTATGCTCTTGGAGTTATTTAACCCAGAAATTTCTATTCTGGTTGCGTGCTTCTTTTAACTAGGCTACAGAAACATCCATTAGAAGTATGAGTTAAGCCTACTCCTTATATAAGCACTTCCAAATGTTATTTGTGTCACCTTTCAATCTGTCTTTCCTCCTAGACTTGGCAGAGGGACTATTTCTTTTTATAGTTGCTTCCCAAATTCCAACTCGGTTCTATCACGTCCTTTAATGAGCCTTTATGCATGCAATGCCTAGGAAACTGAGAATTCAGTACCTGGTTTATTTGCTTTTTTTTTTTTTCTTGCGCCACATATAAAAATAATGCAGGGAAATGGAGTTGAAGTAAACAGGATGAAAGAAACATATTATCATAAAAATATGCTAATCAGTTGGTTATTCCATGTGGAACTAGTTAAGGCTTCTAAATACCTTCACCAAGCCAGTAACAGTTTATAGGCCATAATTTGTGTAATCCGAGATCTCTAAATATATAAATCATGTAAAAGATTTCTGCAAGAGAGTGTGGCCTATCTAATTTAATTGATCACAAGATTGTCATGGCTTCATTCCTATGAATGGAACGATTGGCAGAATTTTACTCCTTATCAGTTGCATAATACAACCTAGCTTGTGTGGTTCTAGTGTTTTATAATAGATTTTATGTGGCTGGCATGTGATTCTCTCAACAGCCTGTACACCAAAGCTGTGGATCACTGGTGTGCTCGTTGTGCTCTTCACGTGATATTGCCATAACTCAGGTTCAGTTCATGTTTCACTGATGTGATCCGTACACATCTTAAAGAATCTTTTTTATTTGTTGTTGTTGTTGTTGTTGTTGTTTTCAAAGAGGGACTTGTTTGGGATTCTTTATCCTACAGGGTTTGAGGTTTTCTGAAGGTTTGCAACACTGAAGAGAACAACTTTGTTGTATTAGAAGAGGAGGAATCACTGTCTTTGAGGGCAGGTTGACAAAGGCACTTTGTCCCTGGAGTCATTTTATTATATGACTACTGTGTTCTGCCAAGAAGGCTGAGACCACCTACCTGCACATTGAAAAACACAGCTGAGATCTGTCTTTGTGACCCAGACACATGGCCTCTCAACTTCTCTCTGTACTGAAGGAAAACATCGTAGCCCAGGCCAGATGAAAACAAGCACTTTTTTCCCCACTTTTTTCTGTGGGAAAGATGAGCTGAAACCAAAGTTAATATATTTGAAAAATCTGGGAAAAAAACAGAACAGATTTTTAAAAAGTCATTCCTTTAGCCCCATCGGTATGCTACTTGAAGGAGTCTTACAAAGAAAACTTCTGTTGGAGTGGAAAACACTGAACGAAACCCATGTTATGTGAGACCTTAATTCCCTGGAGCTGGGAAAGGTGAAAGAATCAGGTCCCTATACTCTTGGACTGTTTTCATTAGTTACCAAGAATGTTTATGCAATTGGTTTTAGCCACTTCATTAGGAATCCCCTTCATTTGTTTGATATAGTTAACACATATCAGTTGAAGCTAATTTTTAAAAGCTGTGCACTGTATTATATACAATACATTCCTGAGGACAAAGATGCAGAAGAGGAAGAAGAATTTGTTCTGTATATTTTTTAGATTTTTTTTATTCACCAACTGTATATCTGTATAGCCCACATGTCAAAAGTGCAGCCGAGCACAACTGCACCAAATCACTGATGTAATGTGATTTATGGCTTCATGCTTTCATCTTGGAAGGGGTACATTTGGCACATAATACGTGATTTTACACAATAAACTTGCAGACCCTGGGCCAATCTTGTGAAGCCATTGGTTCATGTAAAGCTAGATCACTTAATATAATTCCTACATATAGCTTCTTCCATTTTTTAAATCACCATATTACTGGCAGATTTAATTCAACAATACCAAAATGAAAACTGCTGGGCCATTTGGTATTCTGCATGATGAACCTTCCCCTTTCCACCAAGAACAGAGATTCATTTCTATCAGACTAAACAAATTAATTTAACAGAGTAGACTTTAGATCAGTGCTTTTTTAGCTTTTTTGATATAATTCACATTAAGAAATACACCTTACACCAGGAGATAGATATGGATATAGATACACACACACATATGTATATACACACACACACACATATATATTCCATCCAAATAAATAATCTGAAACAAATTTTCATGAAAGAATACTCATGCTTATTTTTCCTGAGAAACTGAATTTATTATTTAAAAATGTTTTTATTTTTTATTAATTTTTTCTCTTTTTTATTGTAGTATGAACATTTAACATGAGATTTACCTTTTTAACACATTTTTAAGCATACGATACAATATTGTTAACTATAGGCACTCATGCTTATTTTGATGGTGATCTTTAATACGTTCTCTTCTATTCTTCATCAATGTGAATTTCATTTATTTTTGCTACTCAATTATGTGTTGTAAATATTAATTTGAAATAAATGGCTTTAAATAACATTTACTCTGGAGTTGAAAGCTGGTCACAGAATAAAATTGTACCTAAAACTACCAATAATAGCGAACTCTTACTGAATACTGAGCTAAGAGCTTGCTTTCATTTATTCGTTAACCTATAAATCTCCATGATAACCACACAAATGTTTTATAGGGTAAGGACATAGATGGGCAGATATCTTGCCAAAGACTGCATAGCTACTTAGTGGCTGTTGATATGAACCCAGGACTACCTATGCTCTTAGCCACTAAATTCACACCTAGACAGAAGGCTGAGTCTTGGGTCTTGTCCTTGACTTAGGAATACTTGGTTGACCTGACTTTCCAAATCACAAATATTTGGAAAACCTTACATGGTCCTGAGAGTCTTTCCATAGCCCTAGAATATTTATGGTCCCTCAACACTCTTTTATTTTTTATTTTTATTTTTTTATTAATAATGATTTTTTATTATATTATGTTAGTCACCATATAGTACATCCCCGGTTTTCGATGTACCTCAACACTCTTTTAAATTGTATACATCCTTCAAGGGGAAGGCAATGAGGGTTCTTGCTGGGGATTGGCCTTTGCATGAAAGGTAGTTTATAATAAGGCCTGGGGGAATAAATGTACTGGATGACTTATTCTAGAACTAATAATAGGGAACACCAGCCTGTAGTACAGGCCTATGACTAACCCTGGGGACAAAGAGGTGGGTGGGATCATAGCTTGGAGCCTTTTCTTTTCAGCAATTGGAGTGATCATAGCACCAAAGTCATTCCAGAAATGGAAGAGAGAGTCATAGATGCAGTTCCCCTTTGAGGTTTTCAGTTTTGTTTGACCCCTGACCTCTGTAACAGGTTTGGGACTGTTAATAGCCTACTTATCAACCACAGTCTTTCACTCCTGTTAACAGATGGGGCAGCAACCAACAACTCAAATTTGTTGAGAAACAACCTTATCATGGTGCCTCAGAGCTCAGTTAAACAAGGGTCCAACTTCATAGATTACGGGATTAATGTGTTCTGATCAAGTCTGACTAACTGATGAGCAAATAATTAATCGGTACACAAAGTAGTCAAATGAATAGGTAATTTAACAGAAATAACCAAAACATTCCTTGAAAATTTAACATAATCTTGGGTTTAAATCAATCAAAACAGCTAATCTAAACAAAGACTATAGATATTGATAGAAGAGCAAACAAGAGCGAAGGGCAGGTGGAGCTGTAGGGCCAAAGGATGAGATGTGGGTCTCTCACAGGTAGGCAGTTTTTACAATTTTTTCCATTCATTTGTTATTTTTGACTAAGGGGGGGAAAAAACCTTTTTACCTTGAGTTCTTTTTTTTTTTTTTTTTTGACTGACTTCTCTGGAATGTCTAAAAAGAATTATAAATAATTTTAAATTATGCCTGCTCTGTCCTTCTTTGTCCTTCGAAAAGAAATAAGGGTAGTCACAGTTAAATGTCAGGACCACATTTCATAGTATAAATATGCTTGTACATGAGATGTGCTCTGGCCTTCCCCTCCCAGAATGGAAACTCCACGAAGACCAGACTTCAGTCTGTCTTTTCTCATTGCTGTATTTCCAGCACTCAATTTCCTAAGATTCTTCATCTACTTATATTCTAAATGGTTTTTTTTTTTTCAGAGTAAAAAATTTTGAATCACTGAAAAGTTTTTACAAATCATTTCAACATTTCTTTAAAGCATACTTTTTAAAAAAAAGTATAATTCTCTTAGGGTAATACTTGTTTCTTTCTTTGCTTAACAGAAACTGAGTTAGTATCTTTGGTATGAGCTGAATGCAGACGGCATCTAGTTAAGGAGGTTCAGATCATCCAAACCTCAGTGAAAGTTGCTGCAATACTCTTTTCAACTTTAGAATCCAGGGGTCTGTGTTTTGAGGAAGCATCCTGTGATACATTTGTATTTGTCAGTAGTGAGCCAAAACTATTGAACGACAGCTCTGCAGTGACTGTGAATCATTTTTAAAATAGTTAACAGTGAATTAATAATGAGGTACAAGAGCCAGGTGACTAAACTATTCCCTGAAGGGAAAATGCTCATCTATGAGAGATATTTTTCCTAAATTGGACGTTGGTAATAACCCTGGTCTCATACACAGGGTTTTTAATTACTCAAGTCACTGATCAAGTAGAAACAAGTCTATGAACTCCTTGTGGAGATGGAATATTTGGACCTACCCAGGAAAACAACATCCTACACCAAAAGTATTTTCAAAGATGCAAAATGTGCATGCCATTTGTTTGCACATAAAGTTCTAAAAAGGATCTCTAGAAAAATCAAAACTCTCTTTGTACATACCGCAGGGATAATTATATTGAAAGATAGTTATTATCCAGGCCTAGAAAACAGTTTCTCATGTTTCTCCCAGTTGATGTACATCTGCATATCTTCCACAGACTTTATGGCCCGTAGGTCAGAAAGATCCTCAAAGAGGCACACAGATGTTTAGATCCTGTTCAGATCATTTGCAAGATAAATTAGAGATTGCTTCTGAACCCTGAAACCATCATTCACTTATGAAAACATTTTTGCTTTAATGGTGAATTCTATCACAAAAAGGTCATTCATGTGTTCAAGTTAATAGTTATATTTCAGGAAAAGTGCGTGCGTGTGTGTGTACTATAAATAAATTTATATGTTAGCATATATGTATATACGTGTTTATACTACAAATGGAGATAGATATACGTTATATATCTAGATATACATTATATATACATATATATAATGTGTGTGTGTGTGTGTGTGTGCATAGCCCTGGTTTCAGTAAATTATGTCTTTTCATTTCATAAGCTCAAACCCACCAGGTTTTACTGACTACCATTAAGATAAAAGCAGAATTCAAGTCACCTCTCTGGTTTTTATTTCACCTAGTATTTGCCCTCTAATAATCCTTTCCTTTACTGCCAGGTTATAGATGTATTTGTCTTCATCGGCATTTTAGTTGTTTTCAGCAGGAAGTTGCTCAGAAAACCCTGTCCGCCATACCGCCATAATCAGTAGTTGTGTTTGATGGATGTTTTTAAAAAGTAAAACCATTAAATGTGACATCACAAAGCTGTACAATTAGCTCACTATTCTAGCTATGCTGATATATCAATATATCTCATCTCCAGTCTGCATTCCCTTTGTGACAGGGCGAGTTACCTAACTGTTATGTCTCATTTAGAAATGAGGATAATCACAGGTCCTACTCTGCAGGTTTGTAGTATAGTTTAAGTAAGTTAATGCACACAAAACAGTATAGTGCTTGACATGGTATTAACGGTTGATAAAAGGCTAACTATTATGATTTTTATGCCTATACCCTATTCAGAAAAACAAGTTTTTGTGTGACTGGTATAGCTGGCTGTGAACGGCTAGAAAGACCCTGCTCAAAGACACATCCTGCTTACTAATTTGACTAACAGAAGTCAGAACAGAGTTTGAGAGAGAATTTTTCTTGCCAAAATGCCAGAAATTTCCATTGATGGTTTAAGTAAAACAGCGAATACATATGTAAAGTGCATTCAAAATCAAGAAGTAATAGTAATACAAAGGAAAAATCAGAGTATGCTATGAAGAAAAATAGGTGGAAACAATTAATCAGGATTAGCACATTAGTCCAGAATAGTTGTTTCATGAGCTGTGATGCTTCTGGTTTGTAGGCAGCTAGACATTCTATATACGAGACTTTTAAACCCTGTAATATAGTGGTGCTTAACGTTGCTTCATGTCCCTTCTGGATTCAAACTATGCTGATACCTTATCTTCTGAGAACCTGGGGATCTGAACAGGTGGTTTGTGAAGAATTCTAAGCTGTGAGATTTATGTTAACAAAATATAATTATACTCAGTAATGTGTAGAGAACTAATTTTGAGAACCATTTGAACATCGGCTCTCAGAATAATAAATTTATGAAAGTCAAGGACAGCAATAAATTGATATTCTGAGGATTGCAAGGAGTCCTTGGAGACTTAACTTCTCTGGGTGGTCCGTTGGCATTGCTGCTTCTGCTGTTGTGGGTGTTGATGATAATAATGATGAAGAAAGTCTTTATGTCCTTGATAACCTTGATCATTAAGATATGAAATACACCTCTTCAGCATTTTCTTTCCTTAATTTTTAAAATGAGTCATCAATGAATGAAAGGTGACTTAGGGACGGTATCTCTGGAAGCAGAAGGTTGTTTGTACACAGGTTGGGGACAAGCCTGTGTGGCTTGCATTTGCAGCTTCCCACAGTGTTACGGAAACACAGTTAGCCTTGGCCTGGAAAAATGGCTCTCTGTCATTCTCTGGATGTGTGCATCTTCAGGGCACAGGCTGCCAAAACAAACAGGCAGCATCAGATTCCTTCCCACCTCCCACAGAAGAGTGGCCTTATTGAGGATGACCTCTAGAATGGTGAGAAAGGATGCATTCACCCATCACTGCCTTTGCCCTCCCCGGATTCTTAAACCCCTCACTTGAACCCTGCAGGGGATGCAGACAATCAGCAAAGGAATGTTTTTATAAACACCATTTTTCAGACAGTTTTTCATCAGTGAAATATGAAAACACACTGGAGCCTTCTTCAGCCTGTGCTGTCGTGGACTGGTTCAGTAAAATGCCACCTTGCTGTTGATCGAGTTTTAAAGACTGACACATACATCCAAATATAGGCAAATATATTTAATCTAAAGGTTTTCATTAGCATGATCTGAGATTTGCCTTTGCTGCTCAATAGAAGGTGTCAAAGTGTCAAAGAGATGGAAAAGATCTTTGAGATTAATTAATCCAACCCCTCTTTCCATATGAAACATGCCTTGCTTGTTACCCAATGATTCATAACCACTCAACAAAAGGCTTACTATGGGAAATCTCTTGAATATTTTCATAAATTTGCCTATCAATCCCCAGCTCTTTTGAAAACATTTATTTTAAGCAATGGGCCCAAGTAACCTGTTAATAATTACAATGAGAAATTCATTCTGATACTTACACATGGTGAGACCAATGAGAAAATACTTCTAATTGGGTGGAAGGAAAACATGTTATTAAGTATCAACAATATAAGCGTCACCATTATAATCATCTGATTCTAGGTACATTTTTATCTGGTCATGTTTTCAAATGAATAAGCCAAAAGCGAATACTTGCTTCATGGCATATGTTCTAAGCCCTAAACTTGGTGTCTTGAAGAATACAAAAGAAACGGGAAGCAATTCTTGCTCTCAAAGATCTGGTGGAAGTGAAGGTATTGCAATGTATTCGTGAATAGGAGAGCAGAATGATATGTAATAGAGTGCCTGATGGCACAGCACCTAGCCACAGGAAATCAGGGTGAGAGAGAGATCAAGGGCAGTTGGGGAAAACCTTACAGAAGAGGTGGGATTTGAGCTTGACTATGGTTACAAAGGGAAGGCTTTTGTTTTTTTACTCCATTTAGCGTGGTCCTCAGCATGGAGAACCTCCTGAGCAGGAATTAGCATTAAAGAACTATTTCTGACCACTTCACTGAATGAAATGGCCAGGAAGGGAATAATGTGGCTTTTACAGACCACACACCTACTAGTCATTCATTGGATCTTCTGGTCCCTCCATGGCAGTGTTTCACTTACAAGTTTTGTTTTATAAGTCTAAATACAATATCTGGTGGAAAGAAATGTAGGTCTGGAAACACCGATAAAACAGTGAAGTAAAAACATATGACTTCTTCAACTGTAGCATTTCGTAGTGGTTTGGTCCCTATATCCTGAGTGTACTTTTCAGGTTTTCTCATATTAAGTCTTTCATCGGTAGTTAGCATTTAAAAAAATTAATGTTTTGCCATTTATTGATGATGTGACAACAGGAACAGTAAGACCAAATTCACAGAACAGAAGGTCTTGCCTAAAGTTTGTTCAGCAGGAAAGCATCATGTGTAAGGGAAAGTGCTGGCTGCTCCATCATATGAAAATATTTATAAAATTATGCCACTCGTGCATAGTTACAAGTTAGCACACTCCCCATTCCACCCAACAAATTTTCACACTTTTTTCAGATATATCCTATCAGTAGTTTACCCAAAGGCAGATTGCAATCATCACTTTTTATGAAATGAAAAGATACATAATTTAGCTGGAACCAAGGTTAATTATAATATATATATTCATAGTATATACACACATTCATGTACATATATATGATAGCATATAAGTCTATTTATAGTGTATACTCACATACTTGCACACACACTTTTTCCTGAAATGTAAGGATTTACTTGAACACATGAAAAACCTTTTTGTTATAGAATTCACCATTAAAGCACGTATGTTTTTACACCCAAGTGATGGTTTCAGGGTTCAGAAGAAATCTTCTAATTGAGTTGGTATTTGGAAGTTTGTGTGCCTCTATGAGCATTTATATTACCTATAGACCAAGTCTATGGCATACAGTTAACTGTTGCATTAGTGATCTACTGGTGTGTGAAAGATTATCCTGAAACACATGACTTAAACCAACAATAATTATTTATTATCTCTCAGTTTCTGTAGGTCACGAGTTTGTACAGAGAAAACAGATACAGCATGTTTCCATTCTACAATGTTGGGGACTTCAACTGGAAGACCAAAAGCTATGAGTAGAATAATTTGGGGGTCTCTTTCACGCACATGTCTGATGCTTGCTGCTGGTGTTGGCCATTAGCTCAGTTAGAGCTATCGGCCAGAATGTCAACACATGATCCTTCCATGTTGCCTGGTTTTACATGAATGGAGACTGGGCTCCCAGGGCAAGTGACCTGAGAGAAAAAGCCAGGCAGAAGCCACATCCTTTTTATGACCTAACCTCCAGTAGTCACAGAGCATCATTTCCACAAACTACATTGATTGGGACCTTTACAAGCCTCTGCCTCGATTCAAGGGATACAGTCATAAGTACAGGTCAGAGTTACTTCTCGTTGAGGAGGAAAGAGGAGCTAGTTCTCTGAAAGGGCTCTCTGAGTTCTTCTGAGGTCATGAGTAATGTTCTATTTTTGAATGGGGACAGAGGGATCATGTGAGTGTTATCCCTGCAACTCTTCTCAACCCCCTCAAAACACACCTTATCATCCCCATCCAAGGAATCACCATTGTTCTAAAAGTTTAACCTTTGCTGTATGTCATAACAGACTATGTACCCTCCAGACCCTGCCCAGCTCATCAGTTTTATCTTTCACTTTCTACCCTATACCTGATTTTTATTGCATACCAATGTTTCAATTGTTAAAAAAAAAAAAAAAAGTAGGGCCATACCAGTTATCATTAGAAGTCGGTTATGATTAGAAGTCGGTGACCCAAAAACTGTTCCATTTTGGACTGGTCTATATTAACACTTGGTCTTCTGTATCTGAACTGCCCATTTGTGTATTTGGCTTTTGTTGTTGTTACTGTGCTTCTTGGCATTCCTTTGTCTATTCCTTGAGAGTAAGGCCGTGAAAACAATTCCTGAAATGATGCTGATTCGTCAAGTCTCTCCTGGAAGCTGAAGAGGAAAAATGTGTTTTGCACATTTGAAAAGCTGGAAATAGCTATTCAGGCTCTGGGTTTATTCAAACCACTGATTTCTAATTTGTAAAATTCTTCACATGGTGTTGGACATAGAAAGCTCTACTAAAATTTTTGAAGGTGTTTACCTCTCTGAATTACGTATCTGTTTTTGGTCATTTCCTTGAAGGGCACGTCTAGTTAGCATGGCTGGTGCTTGACATTCCCCTTAGTAAAAGACACATCCCTGAGCTGACTTTTCTGTCAGAACATATTCTTTATGTGCTAGTCTGTCAGCAAGTATTTGGTGTGCAATTCTTGCCAGGCAACATGCTGGGTCCCTGGTAGCCCATGGTCAACAAGATTTCCATTGTTGTGGCCACTATGAATTGCTAGTCTAGTGATTATGAAGGAAGCTTTGGTTTTGTTGTATTTAAATTTTAAAACAGATTATTTGACTATTGTCTTGAAAATATATGAAAGGATGAATTCCTTTACAACTTACTTATACTTTCCTAGTGATAGTGTATCTGATCCACTGGCAAATATAGAACAGTATCAACTGAAAAGGAAGGTCAGAGAATAAAAGAAAAACAACATGAAAAAAACCACTATGAGCTTATTAATAAAAAGGCATAAACGATCATGGCTAATCTGTTAGGCAGCCATTCTTCCATATGCTAAAAATTGCAGTTCATGTAATGAGAGCAGTTCAATGGCAGGGTCATGTACTCTGTATTTTTTGGTATGATGTACATTTCAAACTGGATGTTTGGCTTCCTGATTTTTGGGAAATTGTTATTTTTTTACCTACATAGAGTAAACATAGCATTTAATAAGAATTTAATAAGCATTTAATAAGAAAACATAGCTATGTTTACTCTATGTAGGTAAAAAAATAACATTGATAAAGTATCAATGCTTTTGGTAGGTAAAAAAATAACATTGATAAAGTATCAATGCTTTTGATGCCAAAAGGGACTAGTGAGCTGGTTATAAAATGACTACAGATATTTATAGTTGCAAAGATGATAAAATCTATGCTGCAGGATTTTTATATTTATACTACGGGAGACGCAAAATGTCTGTGTGTCAGTTGTACAAGCAAATAAAATAATTTAAATAATTTTCACGTATGATTCTTCTTTCCCAGCCACAAACAATACTGTTTCTCCTACTTCCAAATGCTCTTCCAGTCAGGAAGACAATGATAGTCCATAAGCAATCCTAAATGTATTTGCTCATTATTTCTTTTCTGGGATTGTTGCAAAATAAATGAAATCTACTAAGTTTTGGAAATACATGTGGTTCTCAAGAAATGTTCCCTGAGGTAAAAACAACAGTAAAACTGAATGAAAATCTTCTTACAAATCACTACTTGACTGGTTTTTCTCTCCTATAAAAACAAAACTTGTAGAAAATTGACCTGAATTCAGTATTTAAGTCATTTTTCATATAGAGATAGCATTCCAAGTAACCTTGAAGCAATTTGGAACATATTTCTCCTGCAATTAATTTTCCTAAGAGTTCTGTGGAAATTTTAACCTTCTTAAATTGAGATATATACCACAGTTTATTTCTAATTATCTATTTATATGCCTGTATGTGTATGTGTGTATATATGTGTGTGTGTATGTATGTACAGTATTTATTTATAAAAGAACAAGGCAGATCTGAGAGAGGAAAATGGACCATTTATTTTGCCGTCTCTATTTCTAAATACTATGAAAACATCCTCCTTTGCTGCCTATTCAAACATTGACAAATTACTTAGCAACAAGAGCATATATTTGGGGTATATTTTTTTAGTCACCACATCAGTGTCAGGGATAAGAAATATTATCAGGTATGTACCTTCCAAAAATACCACATTATCAGAAAAAATAAAATCGCACCAAGTAGGTCAACCATTCATTAAAGTCTGGGGTAACAGCAGTCAAGAAAAAGTAGGTCTGGCACAGCGTAGAGAAAAGCACTTTGTCTGCAGAAGAATGAACACTAAAATTTGGTATGGAAGAGGAAATTGCTTCCTCTTCAAGGATTTTTTAATCTTTAAGTATTCATTCATTCAACAAATATTTATTGAGTGTCCACATAAAAGACATCAAGGCTGTGGGTAGGGGAAATGGAGAGGTCTTCAATGGGTATAAAGTTTCAGTTATGCAAGATGAGTACATTCTAGAAATCTACTGTACAACATAGTGCCTGTAGTTAATAGTACGGGATTGTGCACTGCAAAATTTGTTTACAGAATAGATCTCATAACAAGTGTTCTTACCACAAAAACAAAACAAAACGAAAACACACAAAAACGAAAGAATGCAAGGAAACTTCAGGAAGTGATGGCTATGTCTATTATCTTGATTGTGGTGATGTCATGGGGGTTTGCACATGTCCAAACTCATCAAATTGTCCACATTAAATATTTATAGTTCTTTGTATATCAATTATACCTCAATAACACTGCTAAAAAAAATTAAGAAAGAAAAAAAAACACTGTTCTAGGCATTCAGGATGTAGCAGTAACAAACAAGTCTGCACGGATCTTACTTTCTAGAAGAGGAGACAGAAAATAAACATCATAGAGTATCAGTTAGTGATAGCCTATAACTGCAGGTGACATATCTTTAGTTTAAAGTTTATCAACATTATCATCACATACATCCACATTAAGTGGGGTGATCACCATAAAATAATTTTGTTCAACACTCATAGGAATAATCAGTAGGCCAAACACTATGCAAAGTAAGTTAAAGACGCTATCTCTGCACTCTGGAAGCTGTCTGATGCAGATGAAATTGGCACAAGCCAACAATGGAACATCTAACAGTTACACAAAGTTAATTTCTAATCAGCAGTTGATATTATGGAATACGGGGTTACAATTATAGAAGGAATAGGAAGTGATGTGTAGATGGCCTGTCTTGTTTCATGGGTGGTAAAACTGACTTCAAATTTTCACCAAAAAAGGATCAGACTTTCATTTAATTCAGGGAATTGCCACAATATTTTCCCCTTAATCAATTACTCTAGAAATGGTGAGGTAACCCTTTGACACTTCCTGTTGCAGCAGAGCTAGAGGTTAACATGAAGCGGGTAGACTCCTTCCTAGGATGGAGGCATCATCTCCAGGAGATTCCTTATTTTCTCATCAGTGTCATCTTGGTTGCAAAGAAAGCTCCAGCATGCAGACAGAGAATCACAAAAATCAAAAACAGCAAACCAAGTATAGCTGGGTCTCATGTGAACTGAATGTGAGGACTGGAAACCCTAACCCTTCCTAACCACAGCCATTAATCCGTGTTCCGCATGAGGACCTTGTAAAATCAGACGATAACAATAGGTGGTCTTCTTATTTTTTCCTGTGAAATAATAAAATTGACACATTACATCTCTATTTGGGCTGAGTCTTTGGTACCAGGTGATGTGATAGGATCCCAGTCAGACAACAGATTCCTGTCCTTGGGTCACATGTCAGTGTAAGCTCCAGCCAGTGATAGTAGTGTGTCCTGTGGTCTATGTTGCTGCAGCTCAATGCTCTGAGTGAGGGAGTGTCTGAGGATGAGGAAGTGAGTAGGAGAGAAAATGAAAAATGTGAGGATCCACATTAAATGAAAATATGTTCCTGGAATTGACTACAGAATAACACACTGAATTATCAGATTAATTAGCTATCCCACAGTAGATCTCAGGATCTCAAGGTGTTAAGAGAGAGAACAGGTAAATTTAGTTGGAGGGAAGCAGAATAAAAGAGAGAAGGGGAAAATTAAATAAGCTATCCAATCCAAGAGGTTGTGTTCACGTGGCATGCAAATGTATAATTCTTTGGGCATATACAGATAGCAGGCGACTGGGCCCCCGGTAGGAGGAGGAGGGACTTGCTCTGATGGAGTGTGGTTATGAAAGTGGGGTCAATAGTAAAAACCACGTTTTCCTCTTTCTTAATTTTGCTAGAGGCCAGAGCTCTATGTTTGACATGAAATGGCAAATTTTCAGTTTTCATCTGGATGCTTAACAACATAGATACCGTCTTGATGTCCATGGAAAAAGATGAAAGCCTAAAATGCAGACGCCAGCAAAATCCTTCCTAGACTGAAGGAAGAGTAAACTATACTAACAGGAATGAGCTGAACACATCTCCCCAAGCCACATGGTCCCTTCTGGACATACTCAAAGACTCAACTCCTTGTCTCCTACAGGAAGGGGAGATCATGTCTGCCTGTAAACCTTACTTACCATGCACTCTACAAGACCCCGTTCCTTCCCAGAGGGTCCAGCTCTGTGCTAAAAAGCACAAGGAAAAGCACATGGTTTGGAAAGAAAAGTTGTTGATGTCTCTTTTCCCCAAAGGTACTTCAAGCAGTAAATGAACACACACAATCTGTGTTTATTTTCTTTTAAATATATTTTTGAAAATATTATGTGATCCAAAATATGTGTTTTCAATTTTGCTTGCCATTCCCTGGCCATGAGTGATGTATTTTATCCATATTCATAACCATGCACAAACTTTCTATTCATAGCTCACTGCAGTATAAACTCTGGCGGCAGGGAGGAATTTCCTTGTGGCCCACATATGGTAATCCTTTACCAGAGGCCTGGCTCCAAATCAATGTTTGCATTCCTCCGATGGCTCAGGTTAAATGTAAAGGAGTGAGGTATTTAGGTCTTCCTTCAAAAGATTAACTGCATTTACATGTCCAGGGAGGATAGGACAGTGTGTTCATAAGCTCTTGCTAGCTTCAGGAATGTCTAACCTGATTTCCTGTCATAAATATTACATTTAGAAAAAAAAAACACATTAGAAATATGCCTGTTCAAACTCGGTGCAGACCCTTCTAATACCAGCTCCCTGTGGCAGCAGGAAACCAGCACCACAGTTCCCAGTGCCCAACACCAGGAGGTCATGGGCATCCCCACTGTCCTCCTCTTCATCCTCAGTGTGAGGAAAGCCATTCCCCCTGGGGTTCCTTCTGGGTGGTAGAGGTAGAATTGTGGGTGGTAGCCCAGTGTGTGTGCACAGCTTGGAGAGGAGACATGTTTACTAAGGGATGACTTCAAAGCTGTCTCATAGAGGAAGTATCTGTCCCCATCTCCACCCCTGTTCCAGAGAACAGGGTTTTTGTTTCAGGTAGGAATCTTGGTTGGATCTCCTTCCTCTGAGTGACTATGGCCAGTCTCTTTCCTCTGCACTTTGATGAGGTGACACCAGCTAATCACAGGTTCTTCCTGGTGCCCAGCCTTGGAGGGAACCAGGCAATGCGTGCCTGTGGGCTGCTATCTGAGATGATCTGGCCTTTGGAAGTGAGTGAAGTTTCCTCTTAGGTTCAAACAGTGAGTCCAGGGCATTTCACTTTTCAGAGTTCTTCCCTCAGTCACATCTTCCCACTTGGCATTCGTTCCTAGGGCTGCCAGTGAACTGAAACTGAGAGGCTATGAAAATATACACAGGAAAGAGAGGTAAAGGAAGGGCATGGGCTGCTCTGCTGGGGCTCCAGTCATAACTTTCTCTGGTTACTTGTTCTTGATTTTCCTTACTTGGCAGTTTCGCTCCAAAAGAGATATCCTCCTTCTTCCCTTGATTTGTCTTTGTTGGGAATGTAGGGTCAGTTTGGGGGAGGAAGCAAAGGGATGTATTTAAATCCAAAAGGAAGTAGTCACCGAGTGTTCCTTCTTTCTGATGGGTGGCATTCCTCTGAGGGAAAACAGGAGCAGAGTTTGGGTGTTGTTATCGTACATTTCCCAGATGCAGTCCTCAGATTTCCCGCAGTGCAACTCAGGAAGACCCTGTTTTTACTATTAAACTTGGATTCATTCATGCAGAGTTGTTGCAATCACTAATATGACTTTTTTTCAAACTGACTGGCATAAAGTTAATAACATAGACCAAGACCAGCTGTGTCAACAGAGGCCAAGAAATTATCGAATGGCCAGTTCATTGATGATATTTATAATTCTTGTATAGATAATGTGTCAGTAATTATCATAAACAACTGGTAGTGAAAGGTTGACCTACATTCTGCATATACCAAAGACAGCTACATTAAGAACTTGGCTATGTGTCTCTTTCCAGAACAAGTCTATATTCTGCTTCACTCATCAACTATATATTCAATTATGTATCTAAGAAAGGATTAATGAACACCTGCATTTTCTGGAAACTGTGTGATACCCAGGGGGATACAAGATAGAGCTTTCTTCTTTAGCAGATAATGAGCAAACATTAAATATAATTAAATATAATTTTGAAGATGAATAAGCCAACAATTATGATATAATGCTATAAATATAATTTTGGAGATGTGTTTAAGGTGTTATAGAAGCAACAGGTATATATCTACGTCATATTGGGAAGTGGGATGTCAGGAAAAATTTCTTTGTAGAAGAGAACTTTAGCTGACTCCTGATGGACAAGATTTACCAGGCCAGGATAGGGGCTTGTTTTAGCCTGTACAAAGGCATGACTATGGAAGAATATTAGGAATTGAAGAATCCATACTTTGCTAAGATTGGAATGTAGTATGCACTTTGGGGAAGTTAAGTGGAAGAATCAGGGAGGGGAGTGGTTCATGAAAACTTTGATGCCATTCCACCCAGTTTGCAATTATCCTGACATCATTACCTTCCTGGGAAAGACAATGCAAGATTTTATCAGGAGAATTATCTACAGTTATTATTTTAGAAAGATCATTCTGACAGTAACATTGAGGACTAATTAAGAAGAAGAGAAAGGCAAGACTAGTCTTAAGGAAGTTATTAATTAGCTACAGAAATCAGGTTTCAGAGGAAACGAACTCTAGAGTTCTGAAGGGGAAATACCCTATAAAGTTCAGTGCCCAGTTCAGGGGAAGAGTCGGTACGTGAGGGAGGGAAATGTCAAAAATTGTAAAAGGTGGGAAATTTTACCCTACTTGCAAGATAACAATTTAACCTGCCATAGTTTCATGGATGTTGATAACAGATACAAGTATCCAGGGTCAGAGACGACGAGAGTCTATTACTCATAACAATAGAAGTAGCCTGAGTATTTGCATTTTCATGCCAGTTTCTTGAGCCTCCATGTCTATAGGGCCACACAAAGAAGGGCCAGATGACATCTGCACACACAGTAGAATGCATTATAAGGAAAGAACTCTGAGTTCAGGGAACCCAAAATTTTTTTCATGAGCATTAAGCATGCCTGCCCTTTCCTCTAGAGGGAGACACCACTACCCGTGTCTTCCACATCTATAAGCATATTTGCACTTTCCTCCAGAGAGAGACATTGCTTCTATCTTTTAAGGCTCTTCACTCTACAAACATCCTTGTTGAGATCATACAGAACAATGGGCACTCGCCTTGCTTGACTTGCCGAAATGCAAGAAACCCATGGAGAACTATCTTACAACAGGCAACTCCCCAAGGAAAAGGAGAAACTAGAATGACTTCCAGTTCTGTGGCATGAGCAACTAGGTGAAGGAACAATAGTAGAAACAGGAGGAGAGTGTTTGGTTTTACATATGTATCAAAGCCAAAATGGGAGAGTAAAATGAATCTTCAGTATCACAAGATAGACATATCAAATCATGTATGATAATGGTTAACCTCTAAGTTCATATAGAGTTTAGAGTTCTTATCCCAACATTTCAGTGATGAGCCTCCTTAACTAGTATAGTCCTCTCTGGAAGAAATTCAGAACGGCTGCCAAGTTTGAACCAATGTCCAACTTGCATATTTTGATATGATCCCTGTCCTTCTGGCTTTCTAAGAAGAATCAGTGATATTAAGAGAAAGCATTGCAAGAGCAGAATTAGCACCACATGCATCATTCAATCTTTGACACACATCCTTTCTGAAACTTCCCTAGACCAAAGATAGGAACAATTGTATAAAGACTGTCATCATTCATATCGTATTCTCCAAGCTAAGAGAAAGACCACTGAACGACCAGACTATTGTTTGGGAGACTGTCATACATCTATTCCCAGGCCCACCATAGCACTAAGTTGTAATTCTTTGGTTACAGTAGTTCATCTCTTCCAATAAACCATAAGTTTCTTGAAACTAGGGAGTGTCTTATTCCTCTTTATATTTTCCCCATACCCTATCTTCAGTCTGATTATGCTATATAAATCAGAAATGAGAAGTCAGTTTATTTAAAGTTTAACTTTTGCATTTTAGAAACTCTTTTGTCCTCCATACCATATAACTTGGATTCTAACCAATAAGTCAAATTATCTTCAAAATTTAAGTAGAATGGCTCAAGCAGTTTCTACAAGCAAGATTCAGAAAATCTTGTTATGTGCCATGAATTTTTATTCTTGGATGAACATAATCCCCACAGTCACTCTAATCCATATTCTCCTTTCTAAGTTCATTAACACCTTTGGCTACTTGATGGAACAATAAGTTGCTTTGTTTATAAAAAAAAAAAAAGTGACATCACTGTACTAATCTACAGATTAAGTATAAAATTTTAGTTTCTCTGAATATAACAGCCCAATTAGCATTTGTCTTGCTGTTAGCCTTTTTAGAGATACAATCTACTTACAAGTGTTCATGTTTTGCAGTTTCTATAGTTTGCCTCGGCCCCAAGGCTTATGTCACTAAAACCATTACCACATTATGAAGTGATTTTGGTATACACAGAGAACAATCGGTAGCTTTGTATAGCACCATTGACTTACATCTGAAAAATTCAAGGTCTAGAGTTTTGCCGTTGAGTGAAATGCTAATAATAAAATTTGACAGGAAAGGAGGAGAGTTTTTAGATATCTGTTGAGCAGGGTTATGGAGACTTACAAGATTTTGTTAAATCTTTCTTTGTTAAATACTTCTTCCCTAAAGGGTTCAATTATTGTGTTAGTTTCTGAGAGCAGCTGTAGCAAAGTACCACAAACTTAATGGCTTAAACAACAGAAATTTATTGTCTCACAGTTCTGGAGGCTGGAAGTTCAAGATCAAGGTGTCAGCTAGGCTGCTTCTTTTTGAGGGCTGACAAGGAGACTCTGTCCCGTGCCTCACTTCTCTTCCAGTGGTTTGTTGGAAATCTTTGACCTTCATTGGCACTTCACCCAGACCTCTGCCTTGATGTTCACATAGGGTTCTCCCTGTGTGTGTGTATCTACCATCAAATTTCCTCTTCTTATAAGGACACCAGTCATATTGGATAAGGACCCACCCTTATCACCCCATTTTAACTTGATTACCTCTATAGAAACTCCATCTTCAAATAAGGTCACATTATGAGGTAGCAGGAATTAGGACTTCAACGTATGAAATTTGAGGAGATACCATTCAACCCATAACAGCTAAGAATACCCAAATCCCCATTTTAACAGACAATCCTCTCTTTATGCCCTTGGCTCTCTTCTCAGAAGCTACAAACTCTTGGGGTGCCTGGTGGCACAGCGGTTAAGTGTCTGCCTTTGGCTCAGGGCGTGATCCTGGCGTTCTGGGATCGAGCCCCACATCAGGCTCCTCCTCTATGAGCCTGCTTTTTCCTCTCCCATTCCCCCTGCTTGTGTTTCTTCTCTTGCTGGCTGTCTTTCTCTCTGTCGAATAAATAAATAAAATCTTTAAAAAAAAAAAAAAGAAGCTACAAACTCTTTCAATGACACACATTAGCCAACAAGGAACAAATAACATTTCAATGAATTTGCTTGATTGGAAAACAATTTACTTCTCAGTTTTTGTTTTGTTTTGTTTTTTAATTTCAGACCTTGGGCACAATTTTTTCAACATAAGCAAGAAACAAAATTCTGATAGAAGTGAAATCATAGTTCGATGTGCTTCACCACTCCCAACTTCCATCCAGAATTTCAAACATCAAGTAAAGATACTAAATTATGTGCTTAATTATGTGCCAACATGCCTAGGACTGTTTTGAGCATATACCAGACACTTGATAAATATCAGTTAATTTTCTTTAAATATATCAGTTATAAATTCTAGGCTTACGAAATAATGCATTTCTTTACTATCTACAAATCAAGCTAATTCCCTTACAGAGTCTTTATCCGTTGGGTCAGAAGGAAATCCCATACCAATGGGATTCTAATGTTTTAGCACTGACATATCTTGTTGAACTCTCCCCATCTCCTCTGTCCAGGGACAGCTCTTTTTAGTTCAAAAGGAAATTCCTTCTTATCTCATTCTTATCCAAACCACTTCCTCTGGCCTTAAAACTTAACGAAACAATAGACTTTATGCCACAATAGACTTTATACTTGGAGCCTAACTTATTAGCAATTAGAAACCTTATTCTCCTTTCCCTTAGGACAAATAGATTTTAATATTTAAATCTTCCCAGAAACTGAAAAGAAATATTTGTATTTTGGTCGTCTAGTAAATTAAAGAAAGGGAAGAAGACAAGGGGATTATGTTGATATAATAAAATTCACATCTAGGCTAGACTAGACTAAAACTCCTTTGAGGACAAGAGTCAGACCTATTGAACCCAATTCTCCATGGACAGTGAGCTGCTGAATGCACAGAAGCAGTTCTCTACTGCCACCAACAGAGGGAAAGCCCTCAGCTATTCTGAGGGGAAAAGTGGGGCAGTGTATTTGAGTTCAAAAGATAGACATTTTGGGGGTGCCTTGGTGGCTCAGTCGGTTAAGCGTCTGCCTTCAGCTCAAGTCATGATCCCAGGACCTGGGAATCCAGTCCCACATCGGGCTCCCTGCTCAGCGGGGAGTCTGCTTCTCCTTCTCCCTCTGCTGCTCCCCCTGCTTGTGCTCAGTCTCTCTCTTTCTCTCTCTCTCTCAAATAAATAAATACAATCTTAAAAAATATATACATTTTTGAGTAAGAAGACCCATGTTCAAATTCCAGTTTTTGCTGTTTCACCCATTTTTGAGCCTTGGTTTCTGCAACTATGAAGTGAAGATAAAAGCTTTCAAGATTTTTATGAGATTTAGAGATAATTTATCTCAACTGCTTAGTACCTAAACCTACTTTACGGGTAGCTGTGCTATTTATTACTATTATTCTTTTGTTGTCACTATTGTTTTACATTCCCAACAAATCATGGAGTTTGGCAGATAGTTGCTATTCAATGAAAGGTTAGCTATGGAAAGCTGAAGCTTCCTCATGCTTTCTATCGGATAGTATGGGCCGACTTTAAAGTGTTTCACCACTAAGACACTGTGGTAGATAGAATAATGTCCCCCCCCCCCCAGGATGTCCAGTTTCCAATCCCCAGAACTTGTGACTATCTTACCTTATATGGCAAAAGAGGACTTTGCCGATGTAATTCAGCTAAGGATCTTGAGATGGGGAGCTTCTCCCGTTAGACCCAGTATAATCACAAGAATCCTTATAAGAGGGAGCAAGAGGGTCAAAGTCAGAGAGAGGAGACACATCTCCCCAGAGGCTGGGGAGATGCGTGCAAAATGGAAGTCGGCGCTGTCACAGAATACCGCAGACCGGGTGGCTTGAGAAGCAGCAACGTAGAAATCTGATATCCCAGGAGGGACCTCACTCGGGGGGAGAAAGACCAGGCGCCGTTGCCGCAGGTAGGAGGTCGTGGCCACAGCCCGCTGCTAGTTTCCCAGGCATCGCGCGGGAGAAGCTTGCCCTGTGGGCAGTGGTTCTACATCTGCACTCCGTGGGCCGTTTTCATCCTCGAATCCTTTTGCTTTTATTGAATTCGATTTTACCTGGCATGGTTTGGCATCATGGGAAACCGCAGGTGAAGTGGAAAGAAGAGATGTTGTTCCAGAGCACAGGGGACAAGAGGCAAGAGAGCCAGACGATTACTGGATGATAGAAGGGGTGGGAGAGTAGCCACCAGGACGAGCGAAAGCTGCGTGTGGGCACTTGGTTGGTTAGAGAGCTCTGCGGGAAAGAAAGTCTCCAAATTCCACAGCGATTTGTACGGTAGGTTCTTCTTAAAAGGACAGCTGCTGGTAATGTTTTACCACCAGCTTGCTGAATATAAAGGGAATCAGACACAGCTAACTACCGGTGCAGTAAGGAGAAAACGGAGAACACACAGTATCGTGGAACTCCAGTGAAGAAAGCGGAGAAGGTGATAGTGCTGGCGAGAGGTCTGATAAGATGCGGGCTGAGTGGTGAGCTGAGATTTACAGCTGCTCTATTTAAATAAAGTCAATTCGTATTTCATAGAAACACCTGTGTAATGTCCAGACAGTGCAACACTCAGGCGCATACTCAAACACGTAAGTTATTCTCTTTTACTGGATATTGAATTGGGCATGGGGGTGGCAAAGGGCCCAACCTGTACTCTCACCCAACTCAGAGCGTGGATCAGCCCCATGGTGTTACTCCACCCCTGGGGTGCTGTGTGCTCCCATTGCTAGGACCTTTGCTTTCTTCCGAATAATCCCGCCCCATGTACTTTTCTTTCTTTCTTTCTTTTTTTAATAATAATATTTTTTTATTATATTATGTTAATCAACATACAGTACATCCCTAGTTTTTGATGTAAAGTTCCATGATTCATTACTTACGTATAACCCCCAGTGCACCATGCAATACGTGCCCTCCTTAATACCCATCACTGGCCTATCCCAGTCCCCCACCTCCCTCCCCTCTGAAGCCCTCAGTTTGTTTCCGGGAGTCCATGGTCTCTCATGGTTCATTCCCCCTTCTGTTTACCCCCCCTTCTTCTTCCCTTTCTTCTCCTACTGATCTTCCTACTTCTTATGTTCCATAAGTGAGTGAAACCATATGATAATTGTCTTTCTCTGCTTGACTTATTTCGCTTAGCATAATCTCCTCCAGTCCCGCCCATGTTGCAGCAAATGTTGAGAAATCATTCTTTTTGATGGCTGAGTAATATTCCATTGTATATATGGACCACATCTTCTACTTCATGTCTGTTCCGTCAGAAATGTCTGCACTCTTGTCCACCTAGTCATCCCTCCACCAAACTCAGGTCTTCCTCTACTGGAAAAGCCCTCCTTTCCTCTTTGTTTTTAGCTAACATTTATTAAGGGCAATCCCATGCGGACACTGCGCTCACATTTCCACCTATGACCTCATTCAATCCTTAAAGCAACCCAAGGAGGAAGGTTCTGTTATTACTCCCATTTTACATAAAAGGCACAGAGAAGATAAACAATTTGCCCAAGATTCACTAACTATTTTGTAGTCATCTAGGTTTGCAAGCCAGGTCCTTTGGCTGAATCCAGAATTGGAATTCTTAACTTCTGTACCACGCTCCCCTCCCATTGCCCCCTTCTTTCCCTCCCTCCCCTCTGCCCAGACAGCACCTTGCTCGCCTTCAGTGCACCTGCCTGCCTGGCACTAGGATCTTGGTATCGTTTCCTACGTAGTTGGTTAGGCAGCTTTATATATGTCTGTCTCCCCATTAGACTCCGTGTTCCTTCAGAACCTATGCTTATCCCTCTTTTCCTCTGTGGCATATTCCCTGCGTGTGGTAGGGAGATGGGTATACGGTAGGTTCTCTAGCAAGTCCTTAGTGCTCAGGACATGTTTCTCTTCTCTAGAGAAGAAAGGCCTTCTATGTATTATTCTAGGCTTAATATTTGGCCTAATGACAATGTTTTCTGTTTGTCATCTAAAAACAAATATATAAATAGGAAGTTTCCTTCTAATCCTTGTTTTACCACATAGACTCCCAGGATGACATCATTTAACTGGTGGTTTTTTTTCAAGCTGGGTAATTATGATGGAAAAAACAGCAGAAGAAACAGATTTTTTTTGAGTGACATTTTGATGCAGTTGATGTTACTTGTAAAGAAGTGCTCATTTTCCAAAACCTGAGGGTGCAGAGTAAGTATGTGAAATAAAGCAGAATTCTAAGGGAACGTTTTTTTTAACATTTTTCTTTTTTCTTTGCTTCCTAAGCAGCAGTGGATACACTCTTAAATCATCGGTTCTACAGTAGGAGGGCTGTGTTTAAATTCATGAAGGAGAAGTTGCTTATATATTTTTTGCTTCTTAGGCAGGGACCTCTAGTCCATTATTAAAATAGTCAGCATTTTAATTAAAACTTCATCAGGTGTTGGTAAGACAGATCTGGACCCTGAGCCCTTTACCAATATGTAATATATGAGTCTTTGCATGCTAATATGTAAGTCATATTCAGTTTCAAACTCCTATTATGATAAAAAGGGAAGAAGAAAGAAAGAAAGAAAGAAAGAAAGAAAGAAGAAAAGAAAGGAAGAAAGAGAAAGAAAAGAAAGAAAGATAAAGGAAGGAAGGAAAGAAAAGAAGGTAGAAAGAAAGAAAAAGAAAAAGAAAGAAGAAAGAAAGAAAGAAAGAAAGAAAGAAAGAAAGAAAGAAGAAAGAAAGAGAGGGCTATTTTGAAGTTCTATAGACAGAAACACCCGCTCCCATCAGCTCTGACTCTGACTGGGTCTTAGCCGCAGGCCTCACTCTCACGGGTGCCTGGCGCCGGCAGCCCGACCCCGCGGGGGGCACCGTGTGCTCAGCGGGCAGGCGGTCATGCTCTCCTACAAGAGTGAGAAATGCAGGTCATCACCTCAGTCACACGGACCCCTCGGGGAATGCTGCTCTGGATAGATGAGTGTTGGTTCTAGTTCCCTGAAGTATGATATGTCCAGTTCAAAAGTAATTTCAACAGAAATCTTTCCAAACAATATTTCCTATAGTTTTCTTCCTGAACTAATCATCAAACGTCATTTGAGATGTTCTGCATCACTTAGGGTCACCAGCATGAACATTTCTTTTTTTTTTTTTTTTAAAGATTTTATTTACTTATTTGACCGAGATAGAGACAGGCAGCGAGAGAGGGAACACAAGCAGGGGGAGTGGGAGAGGAAGAAGCAGGCTCATAGCAGAGGAGCCTGATGTGGGGCTCGATCCCATAATGCCAGGATCACGCCCTGAGCCGAAGGCAGACGCTTAACCGCTGTGCCACCCAGGCACCCCAGCATGAACATATCTTAATGCGCTCTGTTGCCAGCCTGGGTTGGTTCTGAGGGTTATCACAGCCTGTGAGGACTGGGACCCTTGTCCTAGATTGCCTTCTATAAACTCATATAATGTGAGGGCTTTTTTTTTTCCTTTTAGCATTTTCCCGTCTTTTCCTGTGTACTCACTCCCCTCTGTGAATGTAGATGTCGGTGATTGCAGATCTGAATTGCCTGGGATTTGGCAACCATTTATGTAACAACAGACCCGTTATGTGATGCATGTGTGGTAACAGTAAATGCGGTTGGCATGAGGGTCAGCTGTGTCCCCCCAGAACACTGTACCTGCGTCTTGGTGCCTCGATCTGATGCGTCCTTTTTAGCAGCTCACTGCTGCTGTTTTTTTTTTTATTCCAGGTTTGCAATTACATTTGAAATATATAAGGTTGCCAAAGTGAAGAGTTCCTTAATAGACCAGGTGTTGAAGTAATGAGTTCTTCTATTTTATACTTGTTCAATTATTTTCACCCGTAGCATTACAGAGCTTGTGTCGCGTAGTGGTAACTGGGCTCTGTAACCTGGCCCGACTGCTTGTACATCCTTTTTCACACACTCAGCAGCTGCGTGACTTTGGGCAAGTTGCTTAACCTTTCCGTGCCAGTGTTGTCTTATCGATAAAATAGAAGTAACAATAGCATCTAACTCATGGGGCTATTGTGAAGATGAAGTCTATAGTCTATAGCTCCACGCCTAGCACATACTAAGCGCTCAATGAACGTTAGAGTTTGTTAACATTGCTATTGCAAGCCTAGGACTGTGGATCCCAAGGGTTAAGTTGAATCACCACAGGTGGTCAGTATCCAAGGTCTGTCTGTAATTCCACTTCCTGCAAAGATCTCTTCCAAATGCAACAGACCCTCACTTGAAAAGATCAGGGGAACTTTGACCTACTTTTCTTTTGGTGTTTATCTTACTGTACTTCCAACTGCAGTTATGGGGGGGAAAAAATCTCTGTAGAGAGCAAGAACTATAGTATTGACCACCATGACCTAAAGGACCAGCACTCAATCAAAAACTAATTTTGAGGGGCGCCTGGCTGGCTCAGTTGGTTAAGCAGACAACTCTTGGTTTTGGCTCAGGTCATAATCTCGGGGTTGTAGGATCGAGTCCCACGTCAGGCTCCGTGCTCGGCACGGAGTCTGCCTGTCTCTCTCCCCACTTGCTCTTCCTCTAAATAAATAAATAAAATATTTTTTAAAATTAATTTGAATTGAAAGTAGACATATATTAGGCAGCTTTTTCACTCAAAAGGAAATATATATATATAATTCAAGAATTCCTCCTTGAGGAACATCCCTGATTAATGATACTCTTACAGAGGAAAGCTTGCCCCGGGAGTGAGTAATGTTTACGTGGTAAACAAAGTTTTCAAAGTGCTTTTTCAGCTCTGCAAATCAGTAGAAAAACCAACCGCCCCAAAGAATGTGACTCTCAGTAATAACAGCAGGACTTTCCTTTCATGCCCAGACCTTTCTCTGGGAAGAGAAAATCAATACCCCGCAGGGGATTTTCCAGGTTGACTTCCTTCAGTGTTGTTCAGCTCTGGCAACGCCTGTTGACAGCCCAGATGGAAAATGTTGACGCACTTAGAAGAACGCTCTTCCAACGACATCAAGCTGAAGCCTGTGGAATATCTCTTTGATATAACCACTCTGTTTCATACTCTTCCAATTCTCTCAAGGTCAGAAGGGAAGAGGGTGGATTTAATGTGAAACACTTACCAGTGATAACCAGTCTGTTTGGATCGTCGGTTATAGATTACAACCCTTGAGCAGTTCATGTTCTATGGAAATATTCATGGACTCAAATATGTGTTATGGTTAAAGAAGGAAAGTTGTTCACTGTAGGGAATATGTGTTGTGTTGTTACTTCTAAAGACAAAATTCACCTTTGAGGGCAATTTAAAAGGAAAAAGAGGAATTCACCTCAGTTAGGCAGGAGGAGGTGTGAGGAGAAGCATGGCTGTCTTGAGGACAGGGAGGAAGTGGTCTCTGAATAAAGTACCGTGGGCGTGTCCCAAGTATCTCCAAGAACAAACACCCCCCCACCCCACTCCCACCCGCTGCTCCTCTTCCCTGCTTTACCTCCTTGAGGGGACCTTCCCCTTCTGACTTCCCTTAGCCTCCTTACTACAAGACAACCAAGCTAGGTTGGACTCTTCACACCACCTTGTGGCAACATCTAAAATCTTTTAAAAGAATATTTTTTGTTTCTTTTGCTCAGAAGTATTCCCAAAGCTTTCATGTAGCTCTTTCTTTTCTACTTAAACAAGCTTCATTTTTTAACCACTTAAGATAACTAAAACTTTGTTTCATACCATCAACTATTATCACGTGTGCTATTCTATACTTCAGGAGCAGAATTGTTAAAGATGCTTTATCGCCATTTGTTTTTGTGTGTTTTTGCTTTTGTGCCACTGATTAACAATCAACCTGTATCATATAAGCTTTATTTCTGTTTAAAAAAAGCGGAACTACCGTTGAGCCAATGAAGCAATAATTGTGTGAAATAACAATAATATCAAATTTTAATGTCAGGAAGGATGTGGAGACAGAATCGTATTCTGGCCTTGCTGCTTTCCACTTGGGGTCTCAGAACTTCATTCTTACACATCACCAGGAAGCACTAGGAAATTGGTTGCCCTTCTGTTTTCCTAAGCTAAGTCCTCCTCAAATAGTGTACGGCAGGAAGAGGCCTGCTATTAGTCCCCTGTCTTCCAATAGAAACTGCAAATTATTGATACCTCCCAGCCTTTGTTCTCAAAGATTCCGTAACTTCCTATATATGGTGTATCCTAGTTGAAGAATAAAGTCTCCATATAAAAGAACAGTTGAATTTGAAGAAGACTCATTACAGCATTCGTATTGTTCAAATGGAAGGGATATGAATAAATAGCTAAAGGCCTGGAGGTGTTCATGGATAAAAAGAAATGTCATCTTCAAAGAAAATAACAGAGAGAAACTTCTAGATTTAGAAAGAAACTTCCAAACTCTGATTCAGTAGTTGAGGAAAGAGTGTAAGGTCACATATGGCTTTTTGGTAGCAGTGTGGGACAAGAGCCAAGTATCTCTAATCTCTGGCTCGTTGGACCTTCCTACAACAGGCGAAGAGATTCAGGCCATGTTGAAATACTACTAATGAAACTGAACAGGACATCCTGGCTGGATGCATTAACAGGACATCCAGACTTACCTGGATGCCTTGTTCTAGGCCGTATGTAATACAGAGCTCTATGTAGAAGAAGAGGAAGATTTGATCATAACCGTAGGTACACCAAACCACCTTGTCCACATTTCTAGATGACTCTGTGAATAAAGAAATAAGGGCTACTTTGGGGTTTCTTGCCAGTATCATTAGCAGATTTCAGCTGATGTTTAGACTCAACATTAATTAGGTGAGTTCTGAAGCTATTTCATGCCTGGGCTTGGGGCAACTGCAGACCTCCAGTTTGCACAAGGAACCTCTGGAGCAGACTTAGAATGAGGTGCCTGATGGTGACATACCTCCTGGCATATCTTACTTCCAGAAAAGCCAAGCTTCCATGTAACTGTTATCTGTTCTAATCTCTCTCAGTCATGGACTTCAATGAAAGTTCTGTTTATGTAAATAGGAAAACATCACATCTGATTTTTATCATATTAAGCTAAAGAGAATTTCCCTCCTCTAATGGTTCTCTCATAGAACTAGGACACTCTTACTATGTTTTAAATGATGGCTGCCTTTGCACTTGAGGAGTAAGGGACAAGGAAGACCAGTGTCGTCGGAATCCAGCGTGCCTCCCCTGTATGAGGGTGGGCCATGATCTGCATCACTCTTGCCGAGCACATCAGGGACAGACATGTTGGGACATCTGTAGTTGTGTGATGTCAAAGAAACGTTTCCTGCAGGCTTTGGCTTGACAAGGTTTGCAGTATTTCCCAGCTTTTCAGAGATATTACAATATTTTCCACGTATAATGGATTTATTTTTTTTATGCTGCCAAAATGCGGTATATAAGAAAGACAACATGGAAAGTTGCCGATGCCTACAGGAGTCTAGTTCCTATATGGTTTGAGGCTCTACACATACAAGTTGGGACCTGAGCTCAATCTGGAGAGCAATTACCACTGACACCTTACATTGCAGAGCTACCAATCTTTATATAAAGTGGGGTGTCTGGACATTCAGACAACAAAGCTGAAGGAATACAAAATAGTGGCTAAGAATGTGGCCTCAGAGACATTGTTGCCAACATGTAACATGAGAATACCCATCCTTTAGATTTGCTGCAAGTATCAAATCCTATAATGCAAGTAGAGTACTACTCTGCTTGCACAGATTGAGTGTTCTGGAAATGTTACCTATAATCAGCATTACTGATGCCAAAACCCTGGACTGGGAGTGGGAACAAGACAGTAATCCAGACCTTGTTTAAATGATTGAGAATATTAAAGTATTTGAAATCACTCGACCAATGGATTTTTTAAAGATTTGGAATAACACAGACTTATGTTTAAATTCTTTTCTTTAAATGGTTCATTTCGCATGGGGTGCCTAGCGTTGTGCTTTGCATATAGTTTTGGTATAATAAATGCTTGTAAAATAAATTAATTTTTAAAGGAATGAATAAACGCATTCTGGTTCGTCACATAGTATGTGAGTTGTTCTTTCACGCCCCAGGCAAAAACTGCAGAGAAATTTCTCTTTTCTTCATTTGCCTGAGCACATATGAGGATTGTAGGGAGATATGAATACGAATCAATGAATATTCTTACTTTTCTGGCCCTCGTTATATAAATGTGTTCATTCCTAGGGGCGATATGTTAGTCATGATGATAATATGTTACTATTGTAGAGTGCCTTACATTTTTTCAAAGTATATTCAAAGGAAATATTTCACTTGGACTTTCTGGGCAAAGGATGTGGGGATCATTGTCATGATTTTATAGAAAACGAAAAACGTTCAGGCAGATTGACTCATCTAAGGTCATACAATTAATAAATGAAAGAGAGAGAACAGTGTCTGCACAAGACTATTTTTCAATACATATTTCTTGGATGGATGGATGGATGGATGGATGGATGGATAGAAGGATGGATGAATTAATGAATCAGTTATATACATTCTATCTACTGCTTTTTTACTACACCAAAACAAAGAGATGAAAGAATTGGATCTTAGTGTGTGCGTCTATTACTATTTTTGTACCTTTTCTATTTATTGCAAAAGTACTTAACATATTTGAAAAACAAGTCAATCTGTGCACGAATAATTATTGACACCTATGGGGTATTAGGCATCAGCAATACAGATGTAAGAAAAAAGAACCTCCTTAAGGAAATCATATTCTATTTGGGGACTGGAGAGCACAGATAAAAAAGGCTACAATAGAATAAATGTGATCTATTCAGCTGTTGCTAATTTATGGAGAAGATAAAATGGAATAATACGATAGAGACTAGAATATAGCACGTGACAGGGAGGTTAATGTTTTTGCAGGGCTAACTGAGGAGGCTTTTCTTAAGGGATAAATTAGGAGAAAGCAGTTGCAAAGATGTTGAGACAGAACCTTACTTTTTCTTTCAATATTTTTGTCAATGGCTTCAAGAAGTCTACATTTATATGTTCCTCTCCATATTTTTAAATATTATTAATTATAAGCAGCCTATTATTTTATAAAATCATCATGCTACTTTATTATTACTTATAAGCATTCTCTATTAAATTTTAAAATTGTTGCCAATTCTCAGTACTTTTAAAGCTACTTCAATTTTACAGTGAGATAGTTTATGCATTTATTTTTAAATCTTCTTTTAATCTCTTTCTATCTGTGCCTTAATTGGATTGAATCAAATTTGGGGACCTAAAATTCCCTTTTATCTTTTTAGGAAATTTCATTTGCATCAAAACAGTCTGAAGAGAATATTGGTACCGAATGATTTAAGACAAACTGAAGTAAGAAGATTGTGAGGGCAGGAGAAAATGACCATGCCCTTTTCAGATTTTTAATTGGATACTGATAATTGTTTTTTCCACAAACAATGCTTAGAGGAAATTCATGATTTAAGCAAAGCACAGTTCAAGAGATCTTGTTATGGGGAGAGATAGCGAGACTAGATATAGTAAATCTGAAATAGAACCCCGAGGAGAGTCTTGCAAAGAGCCCTATAACTCTGTAGTTTTTAAAGATTGTTGCAATGAAAATGTGGAAAACAAAACAAACTGTAGCATGACATCAGGTCCTCTCCTGACAAGTATGAAGCATCTCTGTGGGTGCATCATGATGACAGGTCAGGGGACAGAATGGTGGCCTGTTATGTGCTGTGGATTTTTGGCAGGGAAACAACATGCAGACAAGAGAACCATTGATTGTCCAACACATGGATTCAAGGGTGAATTGTAAGAATGCTACTTGCAATTTTCAAACACAGACACAATATAATGTAACCTAAGTTATGTAACCTAAGTAATGTAACTTATGCTGGAATAAATAATTAAACTATAGTATTTCTGTGTTCAGGAGTAAATAAGATAAACACATGTATGTAAAAAAATATCCAAAAATAATTTGAAAAATGAGAAACAGCACGGTGGGGGTGGGGAGGCTGTGGCGACACAGGCATTTATTCACTATATTGCTTAAGAATTTTTTCTTTTTGGGCCGCTGGGTGGCTCAGTCGGTTAAGCTGCTGACTCTTGGTTTCAGCTCAGGTCATGATCTCAAGGTCATAAGATGGAGCCCCACCTTGGGCTCCCTGATCAGGATGGAGTCGGCTTGTGATTCTCTCTCTGCCCCTCCCCCATTCGTGCTCTCTCTCTTTCTAAATGAATAAATAAATTCTTTAAAAAAAAAGAATTTTTCTTTTTTTTTCATTTTCTTTTAATTCTTTTTTAAATCCCAGTGTAGTTAACATACATTGTTGTATTATTTTCAGGCATACAGTACAGTGTTTCAACAATTCTATACATTACTCAGTGCTCATAGTGGTAAATCTCTTAATCCCCTATTTCTTATTCCTTAATCCCCTATTTCTTAATCCCTTAATCACCTATTTCACCCATCCCCCACCCACCTTTCCTCTGGTAACTATCAGTTTGTTCTCTATTGTTAAGAGTCTGTTTCTTGGTTTGTCTCTTTCTCTCTTTCTTTTTCCTTTACTCACTTGTTTTATTAGTTATTTTCCCACCTGGATTGGTTTCTCTATTACTGTTGTACCAAATTACCACAAATGTAGCAGCTCTTAACAACACCCATCTATCGTCTCACTGTTCCGTACGTCAAAAGTCCTAGGGAGCCCAACTGTGTCTCACAGGCAGAAATCAAGGTAGTAACAGGGCTGGCTCTTTTTGGAGGTTCTAGGGGAAGGCTCTCCATCCACACTCATTCATCTTGTTGGCTGAATTCATTTTCTTATAGCTGTAGGGCAAAAGTCACCATCTTCTTACTGGCTGAGAGCTGGGAGTCACTTCTAGCTTCTAGAGTAAGGCCTCAGTGCCACCCTCTCCATCTTCAACCAGCAATGACCAGTCCTTCTCATGGGTAAGTTGAGTACTTCTCCTGCTTTAAATGCTTCCAACTTCCTCTTTTGCTCCTGGCCAGAGAAAACTGTCTGCTTGTAAAGGGCTCATGTGATTAGATTAGAACCACCTGGAAGATCTCCCCTTTGCCATATAACATAAGATAATCACAGGAATAATATCAGGGGCTGAGGATCATGGGGACCATCTTGATATTCTGCTTACCATACTCCCTATAGTTTCTTACATCCATTGAATTATCAAGTGTTATGAGCTCACACAGTCACACCTTTGCATTGCTACTGCATACTTATTAAGGAAGTAGATTGGTATATTTACCAGGAAGTGTTAGGGCCTACAGAGTACATGTCCCGCCTAGGCAGTAGACCAATGTTAGGTTTACAATAAAAGCCTAAAAATCCAGATTTGGAGAAAAAAGTATCTCTATTTCAACTATACCAATATATATTTTTTAAAAATCTATGCAGATCAAAACAAACATTTCTGCTGGCTACATCTAACTCTGGGTTATCAGTTTATAATCTAGACTCTGCAAACATTTTTAGCTCTTTTCAAAACAGAGGTTGTGTCTACATATCTCCAGGATCTGGAATTTCTCTGATACCTGTTAGGCCCCCAATTAATGTATATTCAATGAATTAATGGTAACATTGAACTTTAGTTAAAATAGGGTAATAGTGTATGTAATCTGCCTATTTCACAGGAATGTCATAAGAATCAGGTATTTCTCATCTCCTTAGATAACAGTCCTTGCATCTAATTTGTGGCCATAAGAAAGGGTGTATTTTAATACTTAAGAAATAAGATGTGTTCTAGGAACGATGACATTCACAATACGTTAACGAAAATGTTTCCACCATTGAAGCTGAGATTGCTCAAGAAAATAAATCAGGTCTCTGATACTATTTATATCCACATCATTTAGAGCTTGCCCGAAAACATTCATTCTGTGCACGAAGCTATACTTTAAATGTCCACAACCCCCTGAGCTACCCGTTGGATACTTTACAAATGGGCTCTTACAATACCCAAAGATGAGGTTTGTAAGTACATTAGCAGTCTCTGAGACCCCAATAGTTTCCTGCATGAACCCTCACCAGTGTAATAGTCTTACCTGATAGTATATTTAGCACCAACTTCAAAGTCTTATCCAAAGTTTAAATGTTGCATGTTTTCAAAAAAATAAAATGGCCCAAATTAGTGAGCAGGTGTTTAGTGAGGAAGGATTGAGAGCATGAATGATGACTTCACTGAATTACTGAGTGACGTCTCAGTCAATGACACACATAGAAGGTCCGTCCACAAAACAACATGCAATAGGTTTTGAATTTCTGGGATGACAACCATGCTTCGTTTCTGCAAACCCTCAGAACCTACTTGTTTCCATTGGGGGCGGGGGGATGCATTTCTGAGCTCAGAAGCTATCAACAAAGAAAGTTAGGAGAACTGCCAGTTCTAGGCAGTTGCTACTGTACAAAGATAAATGGCATCCACTAGATTAGCCTGAAGATAAATTCAGACATTTGGAGCTAGAGTGTTGTCCTAATGTCATACTTACTATCAAAATTAAAGGATATAAGTTTAGATAAAGTATTTTTTAAAAAGATCTCTCTCAGGGGTGGGTAGTGCCTGGGTGGCTCAATCAGTTAAGTATCCAACTCCTGATTTTGGCTCAGGTCATGATCTCAGGATCCTGGGGTGGAGCCCTACGTTGGGTTCCATGCTCAGCGGGGAGTCTGCTTGAGGACTCTCTCCCTCTGCCCCTCCCCCCACTCACACACGCTCTCTCTCTCAAATAAATAAATACATCTTAAAAAAAAAGATCTCTCTGGATTCATGATTAGAATATATGGCTACACAGATGTTTCCCAGCAGATAACTAAAAATGTTGTTATTTTCTCTTTAAGATCCACATAGAAAGTTCCAAAGGGCCAAAGCACTGGATTTAGATGGAACATTAGCCATTTTCGGCTGGCAAGTGCCACTTAACTCATTTGAAATTTTAAGTGCTTTTGAAGACAATGACATTCATGAACTGAAAGGAAACCTGGCCTGCTTACAAATTATGAAGAAAGTTTGGGGCGCCTGGGTGGCTCAGTCCTTAAGTGTCTGCCTTCGGCTCAGGGCGTGATCCCAGAGTCCTGGGGCTCCCTGCTCCTCTGGGAGCCTGCTTCTTCCTCTCCCATTCTGCCTGCTTGTGTTCCCTCTCTCGCTGGCTGTCTCTCTCAGTCAAATAAATAAATAAAATCTTTAAAAAACAAACAAAAAAACAAACTTACGAAAAAAGTTAATCTATGATCACAAAACTAAATTTAGTTATCCAACCAGTAATGTCTAGTATCCTAAGCCAACTGGATTGATAGTGTTCTCAGAAAAATACATGAAACAAAATGAGTCACTTTAAGGGAGGTAGATCTTACACCATAAAAGACAGCTGCTGTTTAAATAACTCCAATCGGATTCTTAATGTACCCTATTAGAATTTTGTTTTCTTCCCCTTTTTGAGAGATGTTCTAAGTGAAACATAGTGACCTAAATCTACAATTTGGCTTTCTTTCCACCATGGCATTCTTATGTTCAATTCCCACTATTTTTAGCTTTGTGCAGTTGTTCCAAGAATATACTTTTTTTCTCAGACAGTAATATTTTCTCTATCTTCAAAAAGAAAATTTAGGAAAGGTCAGACAATGCAGACTCTCTAAAAATGTCCTTGGTCTGCTTCTTCTCAGAACCTAAAAACAATTGGGTTTCTTGAGCTCAGTCTCTCCAAAGAACAAAAGCAATAGCAGAGTTTGTTGTTGTAACTGTAACTGGACCAATGGCAAACGATGAAACTTAGAGCCCAAGACCCTCAAACCACTTAGGCGACTACTGGTAAGTAGCCTACCTTCTTTTGTGGTTGGTCCCTTATTGTCACTGATTCTTATAATGAAGACTGGTTTTTATAGCCTACAACACATGAGCCCAAAAGACTTCACTGCTTTTTTCAGGTTTTCTAAAAAAATCAGGAGCTTGGCAGTAGAATCATGTCTGGCCAGCATGTGCCAATCAGGTAGGATATACAGTAACTGCATCTACGTTTTATTGTGGAGATGTGCTATCGCGATATGACGGTAGAATGTGGGGACGTGATATAATGCGATATGTGATACAATGAGTTACAGGTAAATGAGAACAAGTGTTACCTGCAGCATACCTAGACAAGCACGAGGTCAGGAATCAAGTGTAATTCACAGGGATGAAAAGTACTAAAATGAAAACTGGTGATTTCAACTTTCTGGGGAGTTGAGTAGGCATTTGAATAATAGTGGAAAAATAAATGTCTATTCTGTTCCTCTCCACTTACAGAAGCTATTGAAGAGGGGGAAAGGCTGAAATACCAAAGCCTCTGCTATATGATGAGAGGCAGAGTAGACGGTTCTTTGCTGAGTGGCGCATATTAATGAGTCCTTTGGAGCTAAAACTAGTTTCAAAGACTAGTGAATGGTGACAGATTAACTTGAAAGACTTTGTAAACTGATGGGCCAGAAATGGAGGAACAGAGAAAGTGACATAGAGGACACCTTGAGAAGGGGACAGGCTGAGTAACAGGACCAGTGAAGCAGTGAAGGCAGCCTAAAGACATAAGAACAAGGACACACAATAATAATTTTGCATTGTTTGCTTTCCATCACTGCAAAAACTCACTATGCTGCACCTCAACTTCGGTAAAGTCAGAAGTAAATACAGTGCCTCCAGTCTGGTGAACTCAATCATTTTTAAGAATTAGCTCAAATGTCAGCCCCTCTTTGTGACTTCACCTCACCCACCCTACCCCAGGAAGCCCATCAGAGAAAATAATCTCTTCTTGCTCTGTGTTCTTATAGTGCTTCACACCTAACGTCTAGAACTTGCCTACCTGGATGATATCATATTGCTTTGAAAATATGTCTCATCCATCAGACCATGAGCTCTTTTAAGTCAGGGGTCTTTTCTATTCATCTCTGTAACCCCCAAATCCTAGCACCATTCTGGGCTGGCCCCTGATCACCAGTCAATAAATCTTGATTGAAATAAATCAGTCAAGGCAGCCTTCTAAGGACAAATAAACCTTTTAAAAAGAAAGAAAAGTTAAAAGTAAAAAGTTTCAACAACTTATTGATCAAATAGATAGGGAAATAGATACCAAAATTGGTTGTATTATAGGAGCAATTAGTATGGACACCTAATGTTTCTGGGTCATTGTCTGGGACCCATGGCACTTTGTGTATGAGTCTCTTATGGCGTCGATAGGGTTGTATTGCTACTAATTGTTTTCAAGTGTCCCACAGACTGTGGACACCTCATGCCAGGACTGTTCCCGACTCCCACAGCTACACAGTACCTGACGGACATAGTCCGGGTCTAAAAAAAGTTTAAGAAAAGAAGAAAGGACAAGTTGAAAAGAGTGAAGAAAAAAAAAACACAAAGGGTAAAATGTTAAGCGTGTGATATAAAAATAATACAAAAGAATGTTTTGCTGGGTTGGAGGTGTCTAGGCCAACTAAGGCACTCAGACATACAAGAGTTTCCAAGAGGACAGTGATTGAGCCAAAAGAAAATCTGATTCTTCCCGGTCTCCTCCTTGTTCCTCAGGTGCCACATGCGTATCTGACGAACGTCAAAACAGAGAGCTGGACTCCTCGTGCAAAAATGCACTGGCAAGCCATCGGTGACCTTTAAGAAGCCATCACTGAAAATGGGCATTGGAGCAAGAGGTTGGCTGCCTCTCTTTTGCATATGCTGGCTGGCAGAGTGGCAGACACAAAATTATAAGGAGCACCATTTTTGTTTTCAAACTGCCTGCCCAGACCTTTCAGTATTTTCCATAGCTTTACTGCATAAAATAACACCAGCCTTCAGCTTAACACAGGATGTGAAACTCCCGCCATGTCTGGGACCATCCCCCTCCCATGCCGCTGCTCAGCCTCCTGGCCTCTCCCCGCTCACCAGTGTGATCTGCGTCAATTATTTTAACAGCCAGATACCAAGAGCAAATATTGGCCTTTCTTCTTCCTGTGACCCCGAGTTTTCCCTTTCTCCAAAGGCACCTGGCACCTCGCCAAAGTCAGAAGGCCTTGCCTAGGTCGTACTTACGGGCCCGTGTGGATAATCACAGCTCCTCAGCAGCCCCCAGGCTTCCTCCCTTGCTCAGACGTTTTCGTTCCCTTTGCAAGCATCAGTCCAGCGGGCTGCCGGAAGCTGCCCACCACCGGTGGTCCTCTTTAGAAGACCAGGTGGCAGGCGGTGTCAGACAGCACATGGCAACGCCTGCCCTGACTTGTAAAAACAGAAAATAGAGCTTCTAGAATAATCTTTCTCCTTGGCCTTTCTCAAAGGACCTGCTCACAAATTTACACATTGTTTGCTACCGAATAATTCAAAGAAATGAACAGTTCCTAAGATTCTTCTAATGAAGACACACACACACACACACACACACACACACATGCACACACACAGGAACCGTGTTTTGTTTATTTCTTAGTTTCTCTTTGTTTTTGGAATGGAAGGAGGAAGTGAGGAAAGACGGTTGTTTTGTTTTTAAGTGTACAGTATACCTGCTTTTAAGACAAAAACATCTTTTTAAAAAAACCTCTCAAAAATCATACTATATTTGAACTTTGAATACAGGTTGCTTTTTCCTAGAAGGTGAGTTTCTAGCACAAGCAGAGGAGGTCAGTGAGAAGTTAAGTGAAACTGCTGTCTAAAGCAATGCTGTGTTAGAATAATCCAGCTTCGGTTATAACAGTCTGTCACCAGCTGATGAGGAGGAATGGCCTCACTGAAGAAGTTTAGACCATGTTCAGAAATGAATCGAATATTATAGATGAAATACTACTGAAAAAATATTTTTTTTTTCATTTTGAACAAATCTGAGGAGTGTAACACCTGTACTTGTCACTGTATTTCCGGCTTTGAATAGAAGGTACTGGATACATGCTTTTGAATAAAAAGCATACTGTATATTACCAGCTGACACACTTCGTTAGCCTTGTCTTTTCCTAGTCATATATCGCATGGCAATAAACTTCGAAATCTCTTCATCTTTGCCCTCTCCTGTTCCTATTTTTTCTTAGAAATTTGCTGTGAATGCGTCTTCAGGGCCATTTGAGCTCTTGGAGTCCATTCCTAATACCTTAAAGTCTAGCTAAGCAGTGGGAAAGGCTTCTTTTCAACAGGCTGGTGTAAAACTAGGTTTGCTATACGGGACAGCTCACTTCACTCCACAGCCTCCAACACCCATGTTACACATTGTTAATTAAGGAAGCCACTTTCTCCTGCAGAGTACAGATTAGCCTCAACTTTGCCAAATGTGGAGATCCAGACCGCTAAGGAAGCCTCTATCTTCTTGGACTGATTATGGAACTAAAGGAAGTCAGTCTGGTTCTCTGAAGTCCCTCTATGTCTCACAATTGTGCTCTTTGATCTATCATGATCACTCTGGGAGTTTGTCACGGCCAGTTTGAGAAACGTGGTCAGAAACATGCTTTTCTACAGGTCTGAACTAGAATAAAGTGTTTGACCTCTACAGTTTTATGAGTCAGAGAACTTTCCAGAATACTAACAGTACTGGACAAGCCCTGATCCTGGAGCAGCTAGGGTCACAACAGGACAGTTCTGCCGTCGTAGAAGTAGCACATTCTGTTGCTTTTCTTGATGGGCCAGCCAGAATAAATACGAGCAGGGCTCCCCTCATCTCTGGAGTCGCATTCCAGTGCGTACTGGAGAGGTGCCCCGGACACACGGTGTTTCCTACTGGGAAATGTGCTAAAATTAGCCAGAAGTTCCTCAAGTCCTGGCTGGGGAGATATCACACAGTCAGCAGAGCTCATTTTCCTCCTTCAGCCACAGTTTCTCTTGCTATCTCTGGAGCAAGTTCCTTGGCATTCTGGAGGATTTGTAATTGTCGTGTCTTAAACTTGTAACTCTCTAGTGATGATCAAAAGGTGGGAATTTCAGGGACCAGAGCATTTTACTATACTAATTCCAGGTATGAGCTACATACAGAAAGATTTTTGTGTGTGGCTTTTTCTTCCACAGGCCCATTAAATTACTTAATGGCTCTGATTCCATTTTTCTCACCCATAAAATGGGACCAACCATAGTCTCTTCCTCCTATTATTTTGTGAGCACTAAATCACGTGCATATATTAAACATTTAGCAAAATACCTGGCATATCACATGTTAACAAGGACTTTTACAACTACTCTTCCTACAGCTATTTAATGATACTGAGAATTCTTGCAATTAAAAAAAAAAAAAGTTTCTAATGTTACTGAACCAAGTGTTTCCCAAGCTTATTTGACCATAGATCTCCTTTTTTGGTGACCGTGGACAACACGAGCTAAAGAATTGAACCCTTAAGAGGTGTGCAGTGTCCTATAAGAAGCTCCCAGAGATGTTGTGTCTTATCCCAAAGAGCTTCTCATGCTGTAGCAACATTCACCGAGCTGTCCTTGACATGCGTGGTTCATGCGTGGGGGAGAAGACATTTGAAGAGGGCACGTTAGCAACAAAAGCATGGGCTTCAGAGTCCAGACACAAGAGCATCCCAACAGAGGGTCAAGAGTATGGCCCAAGGGGTGCCTGGGTGGCACAGCGATTAAGCGTCTGCCTTCGGCTCAGGGCGTGATCTCAGCATTATGGGATCGAGCCCCACGTCAGGCTCCTCCGCTATGAGCCTGCTTCTTCCTCTCCCACTCCCCCTGCTGTGTTCCCTCTCTCGCTGGCTGTCTCTATCTCTGTCTAATAAATAAATACAATCTTAAAAAAAAAAAAAAGAGTATGGCTCAAGACTCAGATGGAATTGAGTCTGAATCGTCACTGAGCATTTATTTTTCTTTTGGGGGATGAAAGGGAATTATATCATCCCCCTAAACTTCAGTTTTCTCATCTACAAAATAAGAATGATTGGCACTACTTTGCAGGATTGTTCTCTAGCATAATAAATGACACACACTTGAGCCTCAAGAAATTATATCTCTTGGTTATTATAATTGTATTATTATTATCTTTGTTATTATTATCCCAGATTCTCTGCCTGACTGGTAGATGATCTTCAGCACAATACACGTTTATGTCTGGAAATTCCTCATGGACGTTGAAGGTTAAATGAGAAAATGGATGTGAAAAGGGTAGCCCAGGGAAAGTGCTCACAATAACGCCTTTCTTCCCCCCCTTGGGCCCCCCTATAATATTGATTGTAGCCCATCTTATGCTGGTCCCCATTGTTTCTTATATTGAGACTTTTTTTTCTTTAAGATTTTATTTATTTGAGAAGGAGCACGCAGACACACGAGAGAGAGAAACAGAGAGAGAGAGACCAGGAGCAGGGGCAGAGGGAGAGGAGAAGCAGACTCCCTGCTGAGCAGGAAGCCCCACACTGAGCTTGATCTCAGGACCCTGGGATCATGACCTGAGCCGAGGGCAGATGCTTAACTGACTGAGCCACCCAGGCACCCGGAGACTTTTTTTTTTTTTACCAGACTGTAAATCCTGAAAAGTATATTATAAATTCTCTCCCTTCAGTCTACCTTTTTCTAAGTACCTAGAATATACCAAACATGTTGAAGATTGTCTGTGGTTCACTGTGTGAAAGAAATAGTGGAATGTCAAGTATTAATCAGACTAGTGTAGGAGAAAGTTTCAATCTAGCTTCTTTCTGGAACCCTTCAAATCAAAACCTCAAACAAATACCTTTTCTAGTTTTGTGTTCTAAAGTGAACAGGCACCACCTCTCTGTGGAAAAAAAGCAAACATTAACTCTTGTCATGCTTTGTTCTTCCTGTGCCTTAAATTCAATCACAAAGTCCCCAAGTTGAGGAAGCAAATCCTATAGGTATTTTATTCCGCAGAATCCTATATTCCCAGAATTAGTTTGCTCATTTTCACGTCCTGAATCGCTTCCAGAAAGCTGCCGATGGCTAACCACAGCCCCTAGGGCGTAAGTCAATGTCACTGACTTTCATCTGAGGATTCTGTGTTAAGATAATTACATGAAAAAGGAAACCTCTCACATCTGAAAGTCATGATCTCAAATTTCTACCTTCCATAACTATTTAGGAGGCAAGAATGGACTTTGTGATGGTTAATTGTATGTCAACACGACTGGGCTAAGTGAGGACCAGAGAGTTGGTAAAACATCATTTTGGGGAGTGTCTGGGAGGGTGTCTCCAGAAGAGATTAGCATTTGAATTGCTGACTGAATAAAGCAAACCGTCCTCACTCAGGCAGTAGGCTTCACCCAACTGTTGAGAGCTTAAGCAGGACAAAAAGGTAGAGAAGGGACTCTGTTCTCTCTCTTTGCTTGAGCTGAGAGATTCACCTTCTCCTGCCCTTGAGCGTGGACGCTCCTGGCTCTTAGGCTGGAGGATTCTGTTGGGAATTTCCACCTTCAGCCTCCCTTTCTCAGACCTTTGGACTCAGACTGAATTACCACACCAGCTGCCCCGCTTCTCCAGCTTCCAGATAGACGTTTCTGACTCCAGAACGGTGGCAGCCAGTTCCTACAATAAATTTCCTCTTATCTATGTATTTATCTATCACCTATTTGTCATTTATCTCCTATTGGCTCTGTTCCGCTGGAGAATACCGACAATACAGAGCTCATAGAATGGCCATATATGCAAACAGTCTCATGGTGGCTCACATGGTTAAGTGCCTGCCTTCGGCTCAGGTCATGATCCCAGGGTCCTGGGATCAAGACCTGCCATCGGGCTCCCTGCTCTGCTGGGAGCCTGCTTCTTCCTCTCCCACTCTCCCCTGCTTGTGTTCCCTCTCTCACTGGCTGTCATTCTGTCAAATAAATAAATAAAATCTTAAAAAAAAAGAAAAAAAAGAAAAGATAAAAGTTAATTTACACCGCTTTCATTACTTAACAGGTCCATTTATTTCATGAAAAGAATCATAGCTGAATTCTCACAACAGGTAATGTAATGAGCAGCTTTCTATTCACAACAATTCAATGAAACCAATACAGTTTTATTATGCCAGACACCTGCTAAACATTCAGGTTCTTGAGAGAAATCTAAATTTAGGGGCACTTCTCACAAACGGACATTGGCAATAAATTTGGGATTGTTTTATTGTTTGTTGCTTTCAATTTGAAATGGCTAGAAACGCTTGGATGTGTCATTGTTTTCGACAGGTTCCACCAATGTGTGCAAGACAAGAGACTGGGAAGCACTCTTTGGGTTCAAAACAAGTACTGTACTTTATCACAAATGTCTTTAAAAAGCTGTTTTAAGATGAACTTTCTTATCCCTCTTATGTAATAATAATAGAAAACATTAAACCTATTAGGATTGCATTCGAGATTTCTATGCAGATCCTCAAATGCCCACTTAACCTTTTGACAATATTCAAATCCTTCTTGAACTCCTTTTTTAATTCCTTCCAGAGAATTTACCGCTCTCTTTGCAAAGGTGACAAATCTACCACAAGAGGGCACTGTGCTCCCAATTGGCTCCAAAAGAAGCTAAACTCAAAACAGTGCTCTGTCCTGGCTTACCCCGGAAGGTTCCAGCTGTTGCAAAAAGAACGTTTGCATGTGTCTATTGTATTTGGATGGTGATAAAACAGATGCTATTATGAACCCAATAATTCCAAAGGCAAGAACACAAATATGTAACGAGAAAGACTGGCTTGCCTGCACTTCAAATCATTTTTCATTTGTGCCACAAGATGGCACCCCGTTCCCGCCCATAGCTGTGCTACCAGCACGGACCCAGCGACAATTTCTTTCTTAAAACTTTGGGTTGACAAGTCAACACTGGCATGTTGAAAAAAGAGTATTTCTCATAAATAGAAGTTTTACTAAGAAACTTTGTAACTGTTGCTTTAGCTTTTTTTTTTTTTTTTTTGGTCTACTTATGAAAATGTGTTATTTTTTTGAGAATGTGTTTCCGTTAAAGACGAGCAAAGGACAGAACAATGAAGTGGAGAGCTATTTACTACGTCTGAAGAATTTTCTCCAGTCCCTGAGTAGAGGTTCATTGAATATGGGCAAGGCTGTGTTCCACGTGTCTTTCATTTCTAGTACTACCTTAAAAGTCTGTCCGCAAAACTGACAGAAATCCTTCATTTAAATAATCTGTAACAATTCTCCCATGAGAACGGTGAGGAAGAGAAACCATTTTTTGAGGAAAATGATTTCATTTCTTGGTGTTGCAATTAGGTTTTCAGCTCGAGTTTCTGGATAGTTTTCCAAGTCATAAAGCTTTGTCCTTATTTTGCCTTTTGACTTGCATGGTCAATCGTTAAAGTTCTGAAGCTGAAGGCATTTCTGGGCTGTCTTGCAGCATCTTGAACTGTGGTTTCTCTTTGTAGCATGAGGGTGATGTACTGTCCTCTCTAGGAAGGGCAGCCTGAGTGTGAATAGGTTTATTGGAAATATAGACTGATGTGATGTGATGTGATAAGAATATTGATGACTATTTATTTATTTATTTATTTATTTATTACTTTTGTTTTTAGAGAGAGAAGGAGAGAAAGGGGAGAGGGGCAGAGAGAGGGAGCAAGGGACTCTTAGGCAGGCTCCATGCCCAGCACGGAGCCTGACATGAGGCTCTATCTCACAACCCTGAGATCATGACCTGAGCCAAAATCAAGAGTCGAACACTTACCTGACTGAGCCACCCAGGCGCCCCTTGATGAGAATTTTGGAGAAGCTAGTGCTTTGCTTTAATTAACCAACTGTGAGTGTTCCAAGCCCGTCCCCTGAGATTATGCTGCAGTAGGTATGATGTGGAGACTGGGAATGGGAAGCTTTATGTTTATGAAATGTCCCATATGATTCTGACACACATCCAGGTTTTGGAATCACTGACAAGGTAACTATGACAAAAGGTCAAATGAAAGATAATATAAATTTGAGTTGAACTCATTACACTTGCGGACAGAGAAAGTATTCAAGGATCTACAAGACATAGGGACAGACGACTATGAGGATTGAAGAAGTGGGTGACATCTATGATGAGTTCGAATTCCAGGTTAGATGAATGAGAAGACTGTGGGGCCAGTTCACAAAAAGGAAATAGATAAAAACATGGACTTTTGGGAGCAAGATGAGTTCTATTAGGGATATAACATATATATAACATATATAACAACATATATTATACATAAATAATATAATTTTACATATTTTATATATATTTAGTTCTCCACGTTGCTGTATCTAGTCCAATATGTTTGAGGCCAGGAATTATCATGATACAAACAAGAGTGAACCCCAAGAAGGCTGGAACCCTGATGAGCACCAACATTTAAGCCTGGAAATTGCTGAATCACATGAATACATTTTGTAAGGCTTACTCAGCATTTTAAAATTTTAATTTAATTTTAAAAAATTGACACTTTTAGTTGAGGCTTACATTCGTTAATGTGGCCAGAGACCTCTTCATTCCAAATTTTCTTATAATTGGCAAGCATAATGTTTATTTATATTACCTGCTTGGCCACCAGTTATTGAATTTGCCACCTTAAATTCAAGGAGTGGGTAAGGTTTAGGAAAAGATTTTCATCTGGGAAAGAACAAGGAGAGGAGGGATGAAGAAAGAAGGAGGTAGTGATCGTTGCATTAAATGCAACAGGGAAGTTAGATGACATCGGTCTTAGAAGCAACCTGAGTTTTCATCTAAGACTTTGTAAAAGAATGCATTTCTTCAACAAATGTTTATTGAACACTTTCTCTGTAGGCAGTAGTATGTTAGGAGCAATTGAGAAACAATAAACAGGACAGTTGTAACTCTTGTCTTTGTGGAATTTATAGGCCAGAGGACATGGAAAAATACGCAGGGAGTATATAGTAATAATTCCTCTTAAAAAAGGGAGCACATGATGCTATTGGGTAATAGACAAGGAGGGATGTGAGGGATGGAAAGAGTTGAGAAAGACCCTTGGAGGAATAGGCAGCTACAGCTGGCCCTTCTGTTCGGAGGTCTGGCTTCCTGCAGCTTGGATCACTCTGACTTGGACTTTGCTTTCTGGTCCTCTTAGCTCTGCACTCTTTCCTTCTTAGTGTTCCCTTTTAAACTGGGCCCCATGAAATGGATGGAAACTTCCCACGTTCACAGAACCCCACTGACCAGGTAGATAAGCTTTTCTTCTCCTTTGTGGGAAAAATGAAAATTCAGGCCAAAACTCAGTCATTTCAGATATCCACCCGTCATGAGATTTGCTAACTTACATGCTTACCAATTTCATGTCCATTTATCTAGGCTGCTATTTATCACTATCAAAGGAGCCCTGTAGTGTCCCTGAGTTGGGGAGACAAAACTGGGCTTACAAGAAAGCCAAGGATGCTAACATTCATAGGAAGTGTATGAGAGAGGAAAGAGATATACAGAGAGAAAACCCCGGGAATCTGCAGAGGTCCGCATGTAGTATTCAGTTGACTATGAGTCAGCTCATGCTGAAGCCAGGGGAGAAAACATCTGAACTGATTGGAGGGAATAATAGTGCCTGGTGGTTACTCAACACTGAAAGTAATGCTAGTGTCTGTTTTCACCAGCCAGAGTGAAAAAAACTCATAATTAATGGGGCATTGGTTGAAATGCTAAGACAAATCTTGCTTCAGTAGTAAGGAAGAAATTAACCCTGGGCTAAATGTTTCCACCAACAGAATTTAAGAGATCTGGGGATTAAACTGTTTCCAGGTAACTTAAAAGTGTTCCAGAACCAAATTCAAGACTATTTACAGTAATACAAAAATATCCAGCAGCCATTAGAGTAAACTTCAAAGTGTCCACCATTTAATCAAAAATGACTGCAGAAATGGGGCACCTGGGTGGCTCAGCCATTAAGCATCTGCCTGCAGCTCAGGGCCTGATCCCAGGGTCCTGGGATCAAGCCCCATATCAGGCTCCTTGCTCCACTGGGAGCCTGCTTCTTCCTCTTCCACTCCCCCTGCTTGTGTTCCCTCTCTCACGGGTTGTCTCTCTCTGTGTCAAATAAATAAATAAAATCTTTTAAAAAAAAAATTACTGCAGAAAAAAGTCCCGTAAAGAAGCAGGAAGATATAGTCCATAGTGGGGGGGGGGGGTAAGTCAATAGGTTGGAACTGATCTAGAGATATGAAGGTGATGGGATCAGTAGCCAAGGACCCTACAAGAGTTATGACTATATTCCATATATTCAAGAAACTAGAGGAAAGATTGAGCATGTTAAATAAAGAAATGAGAGATATAAAAGATTCACTTCAAATTTCTAGAGATGAAAGCTACATTATCTTTGATGAAGAGTACATTACTGGAAAGACAGTACCGGAAAGACATAGCAATAAAAATTATCCAAAATGAAGCACGGTGAGGAAAAAAAAAAAATACTGCTTTGAAACAAAACAGAACAAAAACAAAGCTCCCATCACTGTGGGACAACTTCAGGAAGCCTCATGTACACATCACTGGAGTCCCTAAAGGAGAAGGGTGGGAGACAGAAAACATATTTGAAGAAATAATAGCCAACATTTCTCCAAATGGGATGAACACTATAAATCCCAGATCCGAGAATCTCAACACACCCCAAGCACAAGAAACATGAAGAAAATTACATCAAGGCACACCGAAATCAGAGTGCTCAAAACTACAGTGATCACCAGGAAGCAGGCAGAGAAAAAGACTCACTACGCACAAGAGAATAAAGATGATGATTGTTCATTTTCGTCAGAAATAATGCAAAAGGGCCACAAGTCTGAAGCGCTGGAAAGAAAACGAACAACCTAGAATTCTCAGCAACAATGTCTTTCAAAAAGAAGGTGAAATAAAGGCTTTTGCAGAACTCAACAGCTGAATGAATTTCTTTCTGGCAGCCCCGCAGTGCGGGAGACGTTCAAGGACGTCCGACAAGCAGAAGGTGAAGGATGCCAGGTGGAAAGCTAGAGCCGCACAAAGAAAGGACGATCACTGGAATGCTGATTGCATGGCTGAGATGTTCCTTATCACTGAAATTTCTTAAGGGGCATACACTATTTGAAGGAAAAATAACACCATGTATCACGGGGTTTATAACACACGTAGAGGTAAAGAATATGGACAACAATAGCAAAAAGTTCTGAAGAGGACAAATGGAAGCACACTGTTGAGAAGTCCTTACGCTATATGCAAAGTAATGAGAAATCACTTGAAGGCAGGACGGGAAAAGTTAAAGATGTGCACTCTAAACCCGCCAGCAACCAGTAAAATGCCATAACTAAGAGTCAGAGGCAACCGGCAAGGAAACAAAGTGCAGTTAAAAATAATAATCAATCCAAAATAAGACAGAAAAAGAGAGAAAGTGAACAAAAAAGAGATGGAACAAATAGGAAATAGTAAGATGATAGATTTGAACCCAACCATATCAATAATAATATTGAATGTAAATGGTCTAAAGATTTCAATTAAAACACAGAAATGACCAAGGGCGCCTGGGTGGCTCAGTCAGTTAAGTGCCCCACTCTTGGTTTGGGCTCAGGTCATGATTTCATAGATGAGAGAGAGAGCCCCCCTGATCCCCCGAACCCCTGTCACATACTTCCCCTCTACACTGGGGGTGAAACCTGGTTAGGATTCTCTCCCTGCCCATCCCCACTCTTAAAAAAAAAAAAAATAATTGAAACACAGAAATGACCAGATGGGATAAAATAGCAAGACCCAACTATACACTGCTCAAAAGAAACTCACTTTAAATATAAACATGCAAATCCATTAAAAGTAAAACGATGGAAAAATAAATATCATACTAACACTAACTATTATCAACTAAATATGTGAAAATTATTTGGCTATGAATAATGTCAGTCTCCTGGCTAAATTTATTTATGAGATAAACAATATCTAGGGGGCAGGCCATGGAATATGTGAGAAATTTCTATACCTTCCTCTCTATTTGGTTGTAAACCTTCAACTACTCTAAAAAATAAGGTTTAAAAAAAAAAAAACAATATCTACAACTATTTGGGTATCTTCTGTCAAGCACCCTGTGAAGTGTTTGTCCCGTCAACGTCACCCAAGTGATGTTTCGTAGATGTCATAACTGTCGGAGAGATGAAAACTTTCTTTTGTTAGGGGCTCGTGCCCTTTCAGAGCATCTACTGAAGTCACTGGAGTGTTCCCGGGAGACTGGACCTCACCAGCAGTCTATGTGTGGTTGATAGCCAGACACCCTCGTTATTGTGCCCTGGGGCACGCTGACAGAATTACGTTGGCAATGGTCTTTGACTATGAAAGCTGTTCTACAGAAGCTGAGAAAGTCTGGGTTTTGGGGGGAAAGGTTTTCACGAGAAGTCACATCAGCCGTGGTGGTGAGGCAGAGACCCTGAAAGTGCTCAAACAGAGCAGGGGCTCTCACAGCACCCGCTGAGATGAGTCACCCAGTAACTGGACACAGCCCGAGTGACTCCAACTGAACCCTTCAAGGGCCCTGCAGCTCCCGTCTCCGTGTGACGGCAGCTGGCCCCATGCTGGAGCAGAGCGAACGTTCCAGAGGATGTTTCCCAACATCCTGAAATGAAACGTTCTCCTGACACCCTACACTCCCCCACGGAGGACAGATCCTTATTCTAATATTACTCATTAGTGTGAGTTTTCCAGCCAATACACAGTGAATTGTTTTTGTTATTTAAACAATTTTCATTTATGCTTTTTAATGTTTGACTAGCTTAAGACTCCCGAGAAGCTGAAAGCAGTCTGTAGTACAGATAGTCTGGGTAGCCGTCCTCCAGCTTTCCCGAAGGAGCACATCTGATGGAAACGTGGTGCGTTGTCCGAAGCAGCAAACGGATAGTGGTACAATGCAATTCACTAGACTACAGACAGTGCTGGCATTTCACCAGGATTTTCAGGTGCCTTTTTTGGAGGAGAAGCGTACCTAGACTTGGAAATCTTATCACACATGTATATTTGTGTAACTGTCACAATCAGGAAACAGAACTAGTCCATCACCACAGAGGAACCTCCTCATTTTATCCCTTGAGAGTCAAATCCTCCGTCCAATCCCGATTCCTAGCAATCGCAGGTCTCTCTCCCACCACGATGACTGCGTCTTTTGGAGAATACTATACAAGTAGAATTGCACGTGGTGTGACCGTTTCTAGATTGTCTTGTTCCGTCTGCACAATGACACTGGAAACCATGCAAGTTTTCATATCGAGAGCTCAGTCCTTCTTTCTGCTGAGTGGTTTTTCAGTGGCTGCATGTACCTGTCTGTTTCTGCATTCATCCCTTTAAGAACATCTGAGCTGTTTCCAGTTTTTAGTTATATAAATGAAGCTGCTATGAACATTCGTATAAGTTTTTGTGTGAACACAAGGCTTCCTGTCTCTAGTATAAATACCCAGGAGCAGGAAGGCTGAGTTATATGTTCAATGACTGTTTCATTTTAAAAGAAACTGTAAACTTTTTATCAGAACGGATGTACCATTTTACATTCCTACCCGTGATGTGTGAAAAATTGATATATTTTTGCTTCATCTCCTCATTGGCATTTCTCAGTGTTTTATTTTAGCCACTCTAACATATGTACAGTGGCATTTGTCTGACCGCTGTTCATGGTGTTTCTCTTCCATTAGGCAGTCAGTTGTAGAAAGTTCAAAGATTTGTCCTGTTTATGGCCTGAGTGGTGCTCAGTAAATATGTGGTGTCTAGCTGAGAGGAAGCGAAAAAGACGAAAGCAAGCAAGGACGAATCTGAAGATGGAAGATAGAAGGTAGAAGGTGGGGTGGGGAGAGAACATGGGAGAAGAGTGAGGAATCTGTGGGGTCACAGTGGCTCAAAGTCCAAGCTACTGTGTCGTCTGCAAGACCAGACTGCGGGATTCTCCAGTCATGAGAATATTTCTGCCTCGGCCTGGACCTATGTTCGTGCAATGGCAGCCACGTCCCTTAAAAACAAATGAGGGCTTCACGGACGGGTCGCCCCTCTGTTCGGTAGGTGTGACCTACAGCCAGGAGGGGAGAAGGAGCACCTCTTTTCCCTTGACCTCCCACCCTAGAACTTTGTTCCGTGTTAGGCGGGTCCATGTCTCCTTACGGGGGACTGAAAGAAAATGCATCTGCTGCCTGCAGGGGACGTAGTCACCTTTGCACTAGACTTTTCCTCTTGTGAAGCCTCTTGTTTTCCTTGCTGTTTTATACTGATGCTGTTTTTGTGGGTGACAGGAGAGAACGCACTAAAGGCAAATTATTTTGACAAATCTTGGGTGTGGCTTATGCCCATACTGTGGCCGCCTAAGAAAATGGGAGAGAAGGTTGTTTAGATTTCTCTAGTGCCTGTTACCTCTTAGAGGAGCCCTTATTCATTCTTTCACCTGAATACACCACCCAGCTCATCTCGAATCCTTTGACCCCCCCACATCCCACTGAATTCCTCTCTCTTCAGAAGAAATAATAAGATTTACTGTATTATCTTCCCATTACCAAATACTAATGTTCTATTTTTAGAATTTTAGGCGGAGTTTTTCCATCCATCCCATAAGCCTTTGAATTCACGAAGCTGGATCACACGGATGGTTATCCATTTTGCCTTTTTACAAAGTGAGCCCTGACTGCAAGACATAGCCTTATACTAGTTCTGTTTGCTGTGTTTTTCTACCAAAAACAAGCTCTCCCATGAAAGAACTTTACATGAAAACACTTGATTTATTTAGTCTGACATTACATGCTTTGTATCACGTTTGGTACAAAACACTCTGAATTCAGATTTTTTTTTAGAATTTTAAATAATAAATATATTTAGCTTCTTGGGATTTGGCAACCTACTTTAAAAAAATTTAAAGCATAGTTGGAGATACTTTAAAACTACATATTTCAGAACTATTCAACTAATATTTAGAGTGAAATGACTACAGGCAGTTCACAGTGCTAAACTCAATAGGGGTTACAAAGGGAGATGATGGGACCTTTTCAGTTAAATCATATTAGACAGTCCAGTGGACAGGGATTTTTAAATAACTATCTTAAGAGGAGTTTTAAAAGGTCAATATTTTATTATAGTTTTTTCATTGCACTTGGGTCAAATTTTTTTTAAAGATTTTATTTATTTTATTTGAGAGAGTGAGACAGCACGTGTGCAACCAGGGGGAGGGAAGAGGGGGAGGGAGAGAGAGAATCTCGAGCGGGCTCCACACTCAGCACGGAGCCCAACACAGGGCTCGATCTCATGACCCTGAGATGGTGACCTGGGTCAAAACCAAGAGTCAGATGCTTAACTGACTAAGCCATCTAGGTGCCCCAGTACTTGGGTCAACTTTAAATCAATCCTCTGTTCATCATAATGAAGTAAGACAAAGAATTAAAGTCAGTTCTTCATGTCAAAATAAGTACTTAAAGCTACTATGAGCTGGAGGCCAAGCTTGTGTAGCAAAGTCCAAGTAAACATGTTTCTCTGTAGGTGGGCGATACTGACCATAGCCAAAGCTCGCCTCCTCTTCAGGCTCTCCGCTTACTCACCCCACCTTCAGTTCCCCTTTCATTCTGGTAGGGAAAGTGTTCGAGAGTATAATTTATAAATTAGCGTTGAATGGGACCAAATCACATAAAAAATAATATTCTTGTTGGAGATACAGGTATATCTTACTTAAAGAAAGGTCTTTTAAACTATTGATTTAAATAAATTCATCTATAGATAATAACCAAAAATAAATTAAAAGTTCTAAAAATTCATCTATAGACAATAACCAAAAATAAGTTAAAAGTTCTAAAAATATCACTAACACTTAACTATATGCAATATACATATCGCATATTAGGATAAGATATATATCAGAAGTGAAAAGAAACTATGTCCTACGGCCATCAGGATTGAAGTTATATCCAAAGAGGACACAAAAATAAGAGATTTAAAAAAATCATACCTACAAACTCTGTTTCTGCCTGTATTTGAGCTCCAGCTTTCTCGTTTACCAGTGTATTTCAAGTCTAGAGCGAAGAGTCTGACTCAAGGGTGAATGACTGATGAAAAGTTAAAATCGTTTAAGGGTTGCATACAGATTTCCTGCAGAGCCCATATGGACAACTACATCTCAATTAAGCAAAGGACAGACTGCAGGAAATCTCTGTTAACTGTAAAAATAGAAGATTTTAGAAGAAGGAAAGAGAACGTTTCTCTAACTAATTAGCAATCACGAAAGCGACTGAAGAAAACTGGCAGCCTAAGATGTTGGCTCAGTAAACCATATTTGCCCAGCTCTCCAAGAGCAATGCCCGTATACCGTTCCTGGCTAGAGACTGAAATTGTCCAAATTAACTCCAGACACTGCGGTTTTATAATCTGGGGACCATGGAGTTTTAAAGAACAGAGTACTTCAAATCACTACTGATTGGTGTGTGGAAAGCAACGCCATTCTTGCAAATCCACTCTGCCATCTGAGTGATGGGATCTATGACTCTAGCAAGATTAACAAATGACTTCAAGCCTTGGAGAATTTCCTCAGCTGTCCTGGGAAATCCTTTACAGGGAGCCAGTGACAGAGATGCAAAGAGTTCTGGGGGGAAAATTCCTCCACTGCTTCTTGTTTGCAAAGTGCGGTCTCACCCACTGCTCATGATTCTGCTGATGAGCTTCAAGCTGTTAGGAGAGGATATTTTTTAAACATAAAGAACGAATGGACTAAATAATAAAGAGACTGGGAAGCAATGATTAAGTGGGGAGCAGAATTAAAAGGGGAAATTAAATTAGAAAACAAATAAGTGAGGGGCGCCTGGGTGGCACAGCGGTTAAGCGTCTGCCTTCGGCTCAGGGCATGATCCCGGCGTTCTGGGATCGAGCCCCACATCAGGCTCCTCCGCTGTGAGCCTGCTTCTTCCTCTCCCACTCCCTTGCTTGTGTTCCCTCTCTCGCTGGCTGTCTCTATCTCTGTCAAATAAATAAATAAAATCTTAAAAAAAAAAAAAAGAAAGAAAAGAAAACAAAAAAGTGAGAAATAAGAGAACAGAAAGTTAAAGATCTAAACAATTTCAAAATGGAAGGTGAAGTATGAAACGCAAGCTATAGTGAAGCGATAAATTGGAAATTTTATTTTATTTTTAAAGATTTTATTTATTCATTTTAAAGACAGAGAGTGTGTGAATGAGAGGAGGGGCAGAGGGGGAGGCAGAGGGAGAGAAAATCAAGCAGACTCCCTATTGGGGCGCGGAGCCCAGTCTCATGATCCTGACATCATGACCTGAGTTGAAACCAAGAGTCCGAGGCTCAACAGACTGAGCCACCAGGCACCCCCAAACTGGAAATGTTAAAAGGAGGCTTAGAATCTTCTCTGTAAAAGGCTAAGAGACCTAAGATTGACATCGGAGCTAAACCCTCAGATACAGAAAGTTTAAACTTCGGGTAATTGAATTTAGAATTAATGCCAATAAAGGTAATAGGGAAGGAAGTAGAGTTGGTATAAAAGGTCAGGGCAGGTTCTGAGAGGTGAGCGAGATTTGCAGCCAGATAACGCAGCACGCCCTCTAGTGGCGAATAGGGAGAAATACTTCCCTTGTAATACAGATCCCTCTCCCACCCCACTCTCTTTCATTTCCCGTATCTTTCCTTATTTTTGCTTAACAGAGTATCATTATATTTAGTAGGACTATTTGGAAAAGCCTGTTTTTCCAAACATATACTGATAAGAGAAGACAACTTATGGAATAATTTCTCAAGGTGAGGTGAAGTTACCCTAATCAAATACAGAAGAAAAAAGCTCACGAAGCAATAAAAAATAGCAGAATTTAAAGCTGTTCACATACAAAACTCATCATATAAAAGACAAGAAAGGTGGATTGGCTCATTTTAACTCTGAACTAACATTCATTTCAGTGAGAACTCATTATTTCCAAGAGGAGGGGGGAAAAAAGCAAAATACGATGTGTTTCCTCTTCAGAAACGGAAGACGTAACAAGTAGTCAGTCAGTCATTAGCCTTTTCGAGGGTGTGATTGTCAAATTCACCCAAATCTAATATTCATTTGATTATGTATCATTTGCTCAGCAAAAGTGGTTCGGTGAAAGTCAAATTTTAGTCGATTATATCTGAAAGTTAGGAGAGAAAAATCTGCATTATTGTCAGATGGTGTGCACCCCAGTGTGAGATCTTGCAAAGAAAGGAAGAAAAGTTCCATTGACGGCGCCGTGTGCCGGGTGCTCTCTCTCCATCGCCACTTTTGGTCCACGAGCCACTTTACAAGGTCAGAAATTAGTATCCCCACTTTACTGGTGGGAAAAGAGAAGCTTAGTAAGTCCAAGTAATCTGGATCTATTTCATACACATGTAGTTGGTGAAGTGATTGAAACAGGTCTCCCACGATTACTGAGGCATAAAATGCTGTCTCCTTAGCTTTTCTGAATGTAACTATTCACTTATAAGAGCAGTTTTAAGCATTAAATACTGTGAAAACACTTTGCAAATTCCAAAGCATTAGATAAATGTATGGCATTATTTTGCTTGTGAATATTTAATGGGGCTGCTTAAAAATATCAACGAGGAAATTGGTTCAGTTCAGGCTTGTGTCCTACATTTGTAGATTATTCCCCACACTTTCCAAAAAAAAAATTTTTTTTTTTTTGTATTACATCAGTTCCACACCATTAGTCTCTGCCTAGAGGTTGTAAACTTTCTAAAGACATACAGCCTTATTGGTCAACATTTCTCAAATACTTTATTCATGTCATGTAATTCATTTTAGTATATTCTTTTTTAATACTCCCTTTTAAATTCCTTTTTAAAATTCTCTCTGTATATTATACTACCTCTAGATTAATTTAAAAATGAAAATAGTGTGTGTTTGTTGGCAAAATCGAACAGGAAGTGAGGAAGAGACTAGTGAACGTAAGTGGAAGGCCTATGTCTGTTGGGCTATGTTTTATAGTTGCCCACGAACAGTTTGGAATCTTCCAAAGACTTGTTACAGAAACCTGGCCAAGCTGTGCAGGAAAGCAGTGTGCCTCAAAGCTTGTTTCTTGGGGAATGCTACTCCACCATAACACGGTACACTGGGAAATGTTGCATAGAACATCACTTCTTTTGGACTTTCAAATGTGTACTTATATTTTAAAGACTCTGAGAAGTTCTGTAGTAAAGCCTGTCTAACTTTGAAACAGTTTTCCATGACTTTTCATATTTTCCATGGAACACAGCTCTGGCCGGTGGAGTATGGGATGCTGCCATCCGTCTATTCAATGCTCTGTGTTCTGCTCATGACCTGTCAGTTTGACTATGCTGGATTTGGAGACACCTGTCAACCAAGCTTTTGCCGGGCTACGATGATCAAACTAAGCTATAAACTAGATTCATGGTCCAAGTTTACAGAAAAGTGAATGAATAAGCTTTTCACGAAGCTCAATTTATCCAATTTGAAGGACTAACATTTATTCTTAATCCTTCCACTATTTATTTATTTATTTATTTATTTATTTATTTATAAAGATTTTATTTATTTATTTATTTGACAGAGAGAGACAGCCAGTGAGAGAGGGAGCACAAGCAGGGGGAGTGGGAGAGGAAGAAGCAGGCTCCCAGCAGAGGAGCCTGATGTGGGGCCCAATCCCAGAACGCCCGGGATCATGCCCTGAGCCAAAGGCAGACGCTTAACGACTGCGCCACCCAGGCGCCCCCCTTCCACTTTTTAAAGTGAAATGTTGGTGATAGATTTCAGGTGTCTCAGCCATGAGCTTCTTCACAAGACTAATTCTCCGTCATGGCAGAGATAATAGCTGTTTTTGCTCACAATTCTAAGGCCAACACTCCAGTGCACAGACTGGCTCCAAGGAGGATTCCAGTAAAATTTGTGAAATAAATAGTAGTTATCTTGGGGACCTGAATCACCTTAAGAAGGAAAGTAACTTACTAAATGAATCATACGCATTGAACTATTATATAAGCATGAAATAAACCTTTTTTGTGTTAAACCACTCGTATTTTGGTATTTGTTGCAGAAGCTAGTGCAGGCTCACATCAGTGTATGGATTCACACAAATGTCCTTTCAGAGGCATATCCTAGAAGCAGATGTACCAAAAGGTTTAAAAGTGGTCTTCTCTAGGTAATAGGATTAATGGATTTTGTTATTTATTTTTTCAAAGTTATCATATTTTCTAGATTCCCTTCAGTGAATAGGCGTTACTACACATTAGGTTTATATAGGTATCTAATCAAGGGAAAAACACAAATGAAATATATGTATATGTGTATATATATATATATACACATTCAAATATATATATACATTCAAATATATATATACATTCAAATATATATATACATTCAAATATATATATACATTCAAATATATATATATACATTCAAATATATATATACATTCAAATATATATATATTTGAATGATTCCAAACTCCAAGACCTCTTGTTATTTTGTTTTTGGGATCCTTCTCCTCTCCCTGGATTCTTGAAGCCCCTTGCTTGCTCTGGACCTCCAAACTGGGCATATGCCCATCTTTAGTCAGAACTGACAAACTGAAAAATAATCTTCCAGAGGCATATGAGGAATAATCACAAGCCAGCTTCCCTTTTTGCCTCTCCAAAACGGCGGGCTACTGCCTAGGGGAGAAAGACCGCTTGGATTATCGTACTCTGAGTGGATCTTCATTATTTCATTCACATTTGTAGCTTTTTATTCTGAAATAATTTCAAACTTAAAAAGAATAGATTTTTAAAAACCTTTCACCCAGAGTCCTCTAGTGTTATCATTTTGCCATATCCATATTTAAATTATCATTCTTTCTCTGTAGGTGGATGATGGATGATAGATAGAGGATAGATAGATAGATAGATAGATACAGTTAGATGGATAGATAGATAGGTTGATAGAATTCTGAACCATCTGAAAATAATTTAAACAAAAAGTTGAAGACATCTGGCAATATTCATCAAAATTCAATTTATAATTATCAATTCAAAATTCTTGAAAAATATAATTATTAAGACTTTAATTTCACTTATAGTAATTTATTGTAAGGTAATATTTATAACCACAACAATGTTTATCGTACTGGAAATGGCTTATGTATCCAACAATAAGTTCAGGTGAGCAAATTGTACAGTTACGTACGGTGCAGTTACGTACGGTGCAGTTACGTACGGTGCAGTTACGTACAGTACAATTACGTACGGTGCAGTTACGTACGGTGCAGTTACGTACGGTGCGGTTACGTACGGTACGGTTACGTACGGTGCGGTTACGTACGGTGCGGTTACGTACGGTGCGGTTACGTACGGTGCAGTTACAGTGCTTCCCTACGTCCATCTGTTTGCCACACATCATTGGCCGCCACAGCCATTAAGATGAAGTTCAAAGCTCTGAATAGGTTTGCCTCTGTGGACTGCACCTCTCTTCTCATTACTAGGACTCTCTTGATCCTTCCTGAGACTCCTTCGGAGGAAGCGATCATCTTCAAGATACCCTCAACCTCACCCGGCTTTGATGAATATTGGCTTCATCACATATGTTTTCCCCACCTTTCCTGAATTAAGGATCAAAGCAGGGACCATTAGACATGCAGACTGTGTCCTCCCTTGTCTCAGACAATCCTGCTAGCCTAGGAAACAGGTCATGCAACGTGACCAAGGGCAGGGTAAAAAGCCTGGGCTATTCAGGAAGGTCTGCTCACTGTAAGAGCAAACTAACTTAGAATATAATCAGAATCCTACCAAATTTTCAACAGATAACCTATCCTAATTTCAAATAAAGAGTCAATGCCTCAAAATTATACATTCATGAGAATTCCTAAGAGAAGAATGCCAGCTTTATTCTTAGTAACATCCACTGGAAAAGTAGATTCCCTGAATCTACCATTGCAAACTTCCAAAAGCCATGTATCCCTTTCTAGCCTGTATATTCACCTTCCTCACTAAGAACAATGAAAACAAATATACTATTACATAATTTCCAAAGGAAATCACTTTACTTTGACATCTCAAATTCAGACATCCTGAAGTAAAAATAAACATGAAATTTCAAATAGGGAGTGTTTGGGATTATCGTGTTTCTTATACAAATATTTGGATGGAAAATCATAGAATTCGATACAGCACTTATGAAATAAAAACAAGTAAAGTTAACTATGAAATATGCCCCATAAATATTACAAACATTTCATTAAGTGGATAAATTCTGAGAACCAAGAAGGAAACACTCCAAAATACAATATTTATTTAAAAGACAATATAGTTTGTGTTGAAGACATTGCAGGAGAGAAAGGGCTTACAAATGGAATACAAAAATGCAACATTCTCAATCCGTTTGACGGGACACATCAATACCGAATCTCTTGCGTCCCTCAAGGAGTGTACAAGATACCACACAAACATTTAATTTTATTTAGTTTATTATTATAACCCAACAGACTTAGCTTAAGAAATGAGGAAAGGACACACAGCGAGAGTTGGCTAAACTACACAAAGGGAACCTAAAAAGCGACAAGATTTTCCATTGCTGATGATTTTACTAAGGGAAGTTAGTTCATTAACTAATATAAAAATAAATCTACCATAGCAACTGTGACTCAAATTGAGCCAGGATGCCACACACGTGACACCCAACTCAGTCAGTGAGGTGCAGCAAGGACCTCACACCTTCCTAGGCTGGCTCTTACCACCTGGCCTTTGACCCTGAACCTCATGAAGGACCCCTCACAGTGCAGGGTTTGCAGCCAGCTACATATTCTCCTCAGCCTACAATCCATTATGCACCATTTCTGTGTTTCCCTTAGCTTTTTTCTTTTTAGAAAGTGACAGAGCTCAGGGAAAACACTCACTTGGCCAGCACTGAGTAGGGAAGGAAAAAGAGATTACTTCGCGATGGGCTTGGGGTAGTTTGGGAGTACCAGTAGACTCAGAGAAACAGGGAAGCTAGAATGGGCATCGCTGAAAAGCACTGAGGTAAGGGGCCCATCAGTTTTTCACAGAAAAGGGCAGAGCTTGAATGAACACTACAGGACAGAAAGGACCATTGTCACACTGGGGAAGTCACACTCAAAGAACAATAAAGAGGAAGAAACGTGGAACAGAGAGTACTTTCTTTTACATTTTTAAGATGAAAGCATTTTAAGAAAGGAATCTGGAAGCCAAATCACCAATTAAAAAGTGAAATAACAATAATGAGTCTTTCAATAAAATGAAACATGGAAGGAAATAAAGAACTCTTTTACTTCCACTTGACTTTGTCCAAATTGTTAAAAGAGGTTGTGTTAAGTCAGTCCAGTTCTGTGTATCGGCGATGGATACATGTTATCAGACGTATCAGAGCAAAAGAAGAGAACCCAATGGACATTCTCAGGTAGACAGGGAAGGATGCACGTGGGGTGGAAGGGAGTGTGTGAGCCGACGATCTCCACAGCCTCACGCGCACTCTTCCTGCCCACAGCGTCTTCAACCTGACACGTTCGGGTCACAGGAAGCATCGTCCCCAGGCACCGAATGACAACCACGGGCGTGTGCTGGGCAGCATGCTGCCGAGAACCAGGCAGCCCACGAGCAGCTCAAGGGAGCGACTTCTGTGCAGAGAAGAGGAAGAAGAGGCTCCACACACCAAAGGCTCTGCTTTGTACGGTCTTTCCACGTGGGGAGGTAACGCTGTCATCCCTTGAATCTGAAAACCAAAGATTGTGATTGAAGAGAAGGTCTTGCTCAGCTCCCCCACTTGGGCTGGGTAAAAAGGGGGTGGGTGGGAGGGGCGTGCCTGCTGAAGGAGTCAACTGTCAGGGGAGTCGGAGCCTTAGGGATTCGGAGGGAGGTGGAGAAGAGAGCCACGGGGGCCTTTGGGAAGAAGAGATAGACATTTGACTCTGTTGCTTTTTGAAGCGCTCATCCCACCTATTCCTGCTTCATTCTGACCTTAGTTGATCAGTCCATCTCCCCCTTCTCGGGGGGCAGAATCGGGAGTTTGTGGTCAACCCGAGCAGTTATTGAACAAATGAGTGATCAGACATCAGCAAAAGACAACTGAAACATTGGGTTTGTGGCTATTTGTTCCCTAGATTTTGCCTGCTGGGGATTAGGTAGAATGTGACATCGGGTTTGTCCGAAGAGGAAAACAACGTAGGGCTTACCGACCACTCTGCACTGTCAGTCTTGGAGCATCTCACGTTCACGGGCAAGCTAAGGACAAGCTTGTTGAAGGAAAGACCTTCCTTTTTAGCCCATTTAAACTTATTCATTGCATCCATGAAAGAAAGGTTTTTATACTGCTTGGGGCTTTTGATAATGAAGGGCCAGGTCCTGAGTTTAAAATAATCACAATTAGTCATATTCAGAACAAAAGCATTACATTCGCCATTACTTTCCAACATTCTAAAATAGACCTCATACTTGTCCATTTTTACACACGTAGAAAACCGAATGCAAAGGATTGATTGAGTCACCAGCAATTGCCTGAAGAAATACATATACCGAGTAAGGAGTCTTTTGAAAAAACTCCTTATTTTAGTAGCAGATGGGTACTACTCTCGACAAATAACTTGGACTCAGAAAGCTTCCCCCAGCCTCACAATTCCTCGCTAATTTTTTTGGCTCTCCTTAACGATATAGCTGGTACGCGTTCAGCTCTGCGGAATTGAACGCTAATGCTGTAATGAAGAAATGTGTTACTGTAAGACATGGAAATTTCAGTTCCATAGAGTTGAAAAGCCTGACCCCTGCTGGCTGTCCTGTTCTGACTTGCCTAAGTGATAATAAATTAAAAAAATCTGAAACTGAACCAGTATTTTCAATTTTACTGAGAAAAAAAAATCTGTGGAAGATATACTCTTGCTTCCACTTGCTGCTCTAAAGAAACACATTAATATCCACGAAAGAAAGAAGAAATCACAGAAGAATGACACAATCTGCTTGAAAAGATACTCCTCAAGTGATGTTTTTCATTAAATGTAAGTTTTATATTATTGATTCCTGAAAAAAGGAAAAGTGTAAGTAAGTGTTGGCAGACCACAAAGTTTTACATGAACTAAACCGTGGGTCTTCCCGGAGATTATCATGGGTAACCAGCAGGACTTTGTCTCCCATAACATCTCAAGAAGATATTCCAGGGGTTCCAGTAATAACCAACTATTTAACCTCCAATTGAGGAATTTACACTTTTAATATTTGATATTCACAATTTCCCTTTAAAAAACATTTATTCATTTATTTGAGAGAGAGAGAGAGCACTTGAGTAAGCAGGGGTGGGGCGGGGGTGGGAGCGGGGAAGAGGGACAAACAGACTCCTCACTGAATGGGGAGCCAAACGCAGGGCTCAAATCCACAACCCTGAGATCATGACCTAAGCCGAAACCAAGAGTCCACAGCTCAACTGACCGAACCACCCAGACGCCCCTACACTGTCCTATTAAATACATGGAAAGCTACAACTAGGTTTTATTAAAAATAAAATAGTTTTAAAATCAAACATTAAAAATAAAATTTGCTTTTCAAAGACATAAGGTGTCCATCTTAAAAAAAAGAAAATCAATTTCATAACCAGTGAGAAATGCTGGAAGGAAGTCATCAGCCTGTAATCCCATGAAACACCACAAGGTGGCATCAAAATCCGCACTAAAGCGTTCAGTGGGACTAAATTGGCCGCGTTTTCCCCAGCCTTGCACATGAAGTGAGTAGCGTATTGCACACAGATGAAATCTTTAAAAAGTTTTGCTGCTAGAATAAATCAGTAAGCTAGTATTTTCTTTTTGAGATTTCACACTATAAAGTAACAGAAGCGGTATAACCACACTTGATAATTTACGATAAGTGCATAGAGAAGGATGTAGAAAAGGTTCACATGTTCTGAGACAGCATGACCGGGGCGGTGACTGGGCACGTGGTCCTGAGCCTCTCTGAGATGGCAGCTTGACTCATATTATTGTCTCCTCTGCATTCCTGCTGACTTTGTTCAGGACTCTAGCTATAATGACGTCACACCAACAAGCCTCCTACCCCTTCCAGCCTATCCTATACCACACTTCCGGATTACCTGTGAGGAAAGGTAAGGAAGAGATAGAAAGAGGAGAAATCCTGAAAAAGTAAATATTTATCCTGAGTATTTTTCCTTAAAAGACTAAGCTTTAAACCAGAAACAGATAACCTTGAAGTAGCAAGTTCTGCTCTCATGGGGGCTCTTGGGAGTTGGTTAGGAATATTGGGAATGGTTTAGAAATTAAAACAATTTCATTTCTCTGTATATCTGAGCAGTGTGTAAATGTCTACCCAGATGCATATATAAACAAGAGGGTATTATTTACGTATCACTGTAGTTGGTAAAAACAAATTACATTAACATTATGATTTAATATTGGTGAGTAATTTTCCTTTGTAAATTTAATCTAACTGACAAGTTGATTACATATATATATATATGTAAATGAAATGAACTTAGACTACCCAAAATAATTTTGGGAAAAGAAACAAATGACAAAGTGTTGGGACTTACACAGTCTTATTTCAAGACTTACTATAAAACTATGATAACAGCGTGTGATATTAGAGTAAGGCTAAACATGAACATCAGTGAAACAGAATTCAGAGTCCAGAAATAGTATATGACCCAGCAATTTTCCACAAACATTCCGGGGTAACTCAATGGGAAAAAGGGTTTTTTTCATCGAATGGTTCTTGAATAACTTGATATCCATATGAAAAACGGTCAACCTCAGTATTTAGCTCACAACACACATAAAAATTTACTCAACATCGATCATCAATCTAACCGTAAAAGCTGAAAACTATAAACTTTTTAGGGGAAAGAAAAAACAAGAAAATATCTTCATAACCTTGGGTAGGCAAAGACTTCCTATACAGGATATCCAAAGCACAAAATAAATTTTAAAAAATAATAAAATGGGCTTATAAAAAATACCGTTAAAAAACAAAAATGAAAATCTCCACAGACCAGGAGAAATTCATGGTAAAAATATATCTGACAAAAAGCGTAAGTATAAAGAACTCTTTAAAAATATAAAGAACTCTTACAACTCAATAATAAGAAAACAAGTAACCCAATGAAACAATGGACAAAAATTGGAACAATTAAAAAGGAACATATATAAATGACCAATAAGCGTGTGAAAAGAGGGTCAACATTGTTAATCATAAGAGAAATGGAAAATAAAATCACAATAAGATACCATGACATCTGCTTAAAATAAATAAAATTTAGGAGTTCTTATACATTACTGGCAAGAATGTAAAAAGAAACATCATTTTGGAGAGTATTTTGAGAGTCTTATGAGGTAAACAAATCAGTGATTCCAGCACTCCGTGCTAGCCCAGAAAATGGAAAACAGGTCTATTCAGAGACGAATACAATACTGTTCATAGCAGCCTTCTTTGTAATAGCCAGAGACTGGACACAATCCAAATGTCCTTCAACTGGTGAATCAACAGCTGGATTTCGATGTATCCACACGAGGGAATACTACTCAGTAATAAACAGGAGTGGGCTGCTGATACACGCACCAGCATAGACAAATGTCAAAAACATTGAGTCCAAGAAGCCAGGCACAAAAGAGTATATACTATCGGATCCCATTTGTATAAAACCTAGAAAAGATTAAACTAATGTATGATAGACGCCAGATTTGCAGTTTCCCGAGGCTTCGTGCGGGAGGTGGGACTGTCTCCAGAGAACAGAAGAGAGCTTGGGGGGTGATGAAAACATTCTATATCTTGTCCGTGTTGGGGTTAACGAGGGTATGCACATCTGCGAATGGGTGCATTTTGTCATAGGTGAGTTCTACCTCAAGCAATTTGACTTTAAAATAAAATAGTAAAACAGAAATAAAAACATACCAGCAAGCCGATGAAAAAAAAGACGACACCATGTCATGCGCTTGATAATCTAATTGTTAAAGAGGAAAGCCAGGAACTCTGACCTAACAAGTTATAATCCTTTGGACACTCCAAGAGTAGAGGAACGTTGGGAAGCCCACAGTAAAGTTGTCTCCCTGATAGAAGAGAAGCTTCTGGGCCACCACGGACTTGACCGCATGATGTAAGGCCTCAGACATTCCTCTATGGAAAGGGATTCAATCCCGGCCAGTTAGAAAACTTCTTCAGGGGGGCACCTGCCTGGCTCGGTCAGTGGAGCGTGTGACTCTTGATCTCCGGGTTGTGAGTTTGAGCCCCATGTTGGGTGTAGAGATTACTTAAAAACAAAAGCTTTAAAGGGGCACCTGGGTGACGCAGTCAGCTGAGTGTCCGACTCTTAGTTTTAGCTCTAGTCATGATCTCAGGGTCGTGAAATCAAGCCCCACGTCAGGCTCTGTGCTCAGTGCAGAGTCTGCTTAAGACTCTCTCTGTCTCTCTCCCACTGCCGCTACCCCCCCCCCACCCACTCTCTAAGATGAATAAATCCTTTTTAAAAATTAAAAAGAAAGAAAGAAAGAAAACTTCATCAGAAGATTTTCTTAATAACATCTGAGGAAGGAATAACCCATCCACTGTAATCCAGAGTGTACAGTCCCACCTCTATACCTCTATCCCCACAGCCCTTTCCCCTCAAAATATGGTAAAGTGTGTACATAAAATATGTCAGCCAAACCTCAAACTGTGGTGTGCAGAGACAGAGGGCTACTGTCAGGTTTGCTTAGAAGGTAGACAAGAATTCACCCACGTTTTATCAGAGCAAAGAGACATTTTAGACAGAATTAGCTCAGCACAAGCAAGAACTGACATAACAAGCCTGCAAACATAGGGAAAGAAGAAATTATTTCATGAAAAAAGGCAGAAAAAGCTGACTCTAGAAGAAAATACAAACCAATTATGTGGGAGAGAATTCCCACAAGTATTTCATGTACTAAGTTTATGTAATAAGAGCATGAATTTAATTAAACAAGAGCTCATGTACAGGAATTTAAAACAGCAGAATGAGATGAAAAGGGAGATAGCAGACCAATGGAAATAAATTTAGGATAAAACAAATTTAGCACCAAGTAAATTAGAAAAAGCAAGAAGCAGAAGAACCCTTCCAAAAAATTTTAAGAGAAAGCACTTGTGAAAAATTCCAAATAGATTAGAAGACACTTTGTAGATATAATATAAGAAAATTTCCTTGAAATGAAAAAAAAAATAAGTGAATATATGTACTGAAAGAGCATGTTGTGTTTCAGGAAAATTTACTACAGATGTTCGACACTGAAATATGGTCAGTTTAACTTACGAATTCTACAGGTAAGACGAAAAATATTACCATTCATCCAAGGAGAGCTCCCAAGGGGAAAAATGGTATGGCCCCAAAATATTACATCCAGCCAAATGCTGTCCAGATATAAATGCAGAAATTCTCAAATATTATAAAAAAAAAAAAACCAACACAAAAACGCAGGGCATAAGCACTTGGAAACCCTTCTTAATGAACCAACTTGGAAATAACATTCTGATGAATCAAATGAAAAAGCTCAGAAATGTAGAAATCCTATAAAATTAGGGATTATCACTGAATCTATTAAACCCTTAAAGTTGCATTAAATATTGTGGGAATTTGATTTGAGAAATAAATGGGAAAATTTAAAGTCTTGAAAATCCAAAAATGATAATCTCAGTAATAAATATTTGGAGGCAGGGAAAAGGGCTGTGGGGGAAAATGTGAAATTATGAATGTCCTCATCTTTTATGATCTGAAGTCAAAACATGTAGTGAGACATGTATGTGCAACATTTTCAAGTCTTTTACAATCTGTGTTCTCAACATTAGAGACCCTTTTATGAAATACTACCTCTTGCAGCTAAAAACAAGAGCAGCAACCATGTTTATCTGAAGTTCAACGAACGTTCAGGTTGAGCTCCATGTTTTTATATAAATCTTTTAAAGATTTATTTATTTATTTGACAGAGAGAGAGAAAGAGAGAACACAAGCAGAGGGAGCCGGGGAGGGAGAAGCAGGCTCCCCGCCAAGCTGGGACCCCGAAGCGGGACTCGATTCCAGGACCCTGGGATCATGACCTGAGCCAAAGGCAGATGCTTAAGCAACTGCGCCACCCAGATGCCCCGTGTTTTTATAGAAACTAAACAAAATGAAGATTTAATGTGTTATTTGAAACAGTGCACAAATTATCACCTTTATAACAGCAATCTATTCATCTTTATTGCAACACCCCCACAGAAAGACGTCTGTAATAACATTCAATTAATGTTAGCATTGTTTATTTCTAACAGAATTGGAGATGGCTTGTGTCTTCTTTTTGAAACATTTTTCTCCACATTCCTTAAAGCCTTTGTAACAAGCATGGGTGATTTTTAAACCTTAGAAACATAAAGGGATTTTTCTTACAAAGGAAAAATACACACACGTCCATTGATTCTTTTTTAGCGACTGAACAAATTACATCGAACTTTCCATCACATCGGCCTCACTGGAGCTATGTAGACAAGGTCGACGTGTGGTACAGCAGAGAACACAGAATTGATCTAAAAGGGTGATCTCGTCTGTTATCTGACCTTTGTGAGTCTTTCTGTTTTTCCTTAAGCCTTGCCAGATCTGTAGGAGGCAGGGGGAAATCACAACCCCTGGAACAGACAGATCCTGAGACAGGATGTAGTTGTCTCTACTTTTCTACCAGCTCTTCGTCCAATCCTAGGATTGTTACAGAATGTTTAAAATAAGACAGTGCACCTAACTAATCATCACATTAAAGGCATGGAGTAGGAGCGTAGGGGTTATATGTTATAGGATGGTCCTCTTGAGTAGGGGATCCTGAAACCAAATTCGCAATATTCTCTTCGGTAAAACAGAAAAAAAAAAAAAATCACCCTAGCCATTTCTCTTTCTGATCTTGTAGCCAGTACCTTCTTGGTCTGGCTTTCAAAAACGTCAGCGTCGGTGCGATGAACTCACTTGAAAGTCTGATTTAAAGAAGCCTGAACATCAATTTTATAACAGAGGCTCCTTTTCACTCGTATTTTTGAAGAATAAATAAATTTAACCATGTAGTTAGTGGTTTTATGTGGGCAATGACATCTCAAAACTGGCCTGGTTCTGGGAAGCAATCCTCCCTTTTATATATATATACATTATGTTAGTCACCATACAGTACATCCCTGGTTTTTGATATAAAGTTCGATGATTCATTAGTTGCGTATAACTCCCTGTCTTTTTAAGTAATGAAAAACCCAACTTCAGTATTTCTGGGGAGAGACCAAAGGTGTGGGCTCTAACAGAGCTCACTGGAACGGGGGAGTGGGGCATTTTCAGGGGATTTACACAGGTTGAACACCAAAGAAGATAATTAGGCCGTAGAATACATTTTAAATCATCGCCTTATAAAACCAACAGCTTTGAATGTCCATTTGTTTTTAACATGCTCTCAGATTAACCCTTGAATGGGAGAAGTTTCTAGTCAATCTGTAAAAAAATATTCTAAAGGGGGAAAAAAGGCTACTAAGTCTTAGTTAGGAACAATACTGATGTTTTAAAAACAAAACTATAGGAGCACCTGGTTGACTCAGCTGGTTAAGCGTCTGCCTTCAGCTCAGGTCATGATCCCCGGGTCCCGGGATGGGGCCCCGTGTGGGGCGCCCTGCTCAGGGGGGAGTCTGCTTCTCCCTCTCCTTCTGCCCCTGCCCCCTGCTTGTGCTCTCTCTCTCTCTCAAGTAAATAAATGAAATCGTTGGGGAAAAAAACAAAAACAAAACTAAATCCTAGTGTTTTTAGAATGACCTTTTATATACTGTTTTGATTTTCTTTATCACTTTATTTTTTGCATATGTAATTATTTATTTTGAATAAAAAGGCAGGTATCTATCTCCCTGTCTGTATCAGAGACACAGTGAACACCAGCTCCTCCTTTGATGATGAGCCATCTGATGTGGAGTAGTTTCTGAAACCCTCAGTTTCCATTTCCTCTTCTACAAAATTGGGATTATAAATCCTATTCTACCTACTGGAATTGTGTGAAAACAAATTAATGGCAATTATACATGTGGAAACACTTTATGAACTACACACAAATTTACATAAGCCTTTTGTTGTTTGTATTTTAGTAGATACAGACTTCTGTTCTGGTGGTCATTGGGTTGTCTGGGTAGGAACTCACTAGAACATATTTACAAATAGTATAATTTAAAAAGAAGAGTGCTCTCAGCTCATCATTTACAATCTCTATAATATTTTGGAAAAAAAGTAGATCATAACTACATGCTACTTCAGTGAGTGCATTTGACCACATTCTCATGACATGTTTTTTTTTTTTTTTTAAAGATTTTATTTATTTATTTGACAGAGATAGAGACAGCCAGCGAGAGAGGGAACACAAGCAGGGAGAGTAGGAGAGGAAGAAGCAGGCTCATAGCAGAGGAGCCTGATGTGGGGCTCGATCCCAGAACGCCGGGATCACGCCCTGAGCCGAAGGCAGACGCTTAACCGCTGTGCCACCCAGGCGCCCCTCATGACATGTTTTTTAATTCTCTCCTTAACCATAGCCCCTCAAAAATCTATGTGTACCTTTCACCCCATTATATCAGTCTCTTTCATTTTGAAAAGTCTTTTTCTTTTTTTAAGATTTTATTTATTTATGTGACAGAGAGACAGCCAGCGAGAGAGGGAACACAAGCAGGGGGAGTGGGAAAGGAAGAAGCAGGCTCATAGCAGAGGAGCCCGATGTGGGGCTCGATCCCAGAACGCCGGGATCATGCCCTGAGCTGAAAGCAGACGCTTAACAACTGCGTTACCCAGGCGCCCCTCATTTTGAAAAGTCTTAATCAGTAGAAAATTCTTCCTTATATTAAAACAAAATCTATGCTCCAAAATTTCTACCAGCCACCCTAATTCTTCTCTGTGGTGTTGCTAAGATTGAATAAAATCCTTTTTTCTACGTTGACCTTAACATATTCAAAGCAGAACTTTCCATTTCTGCTTCAAATGTTTCCCTACAGCACTCACACATCACCATTTTTTCTTTCCTCCTCTTTTTCCCTCGTCACATTCCTGAGATGCCATCAACCAGTGGGTCCAGTGTGTGTTACTGTGAGAAGGCAACCTGCTTGTAATCATTTCTCATCAGCTCAACTGCCACCATCTTGGTCCCGGACGCGTTCACCTTGCAACTGGCCGATCACCAGTCTCCTGGTTGGTATTATTTTTCCAATCTGATCCTCCTAGAGTCCTTTCTCAATTCAGTAGCCAAATCAACTTTGTCTCTATCCTACGATGGTTTCTCTTTGCACTTAAAACCCGAAGTTTTTATGTCGCCTATAAAGTCCTACATGATCTTTATGTCCCCTGTAACATCCCTCTTGCTGTCAGACCTCTTCATTTACCCTCTCCCGTATTTCTTTCTGTTCCAGCCAAACTCGCCTTCTTGCTGTTACTCGAACACGCTACAATCATACCCACTGTAAGGTCATTACATTGGCTCTTCGCTCTGCAAAGAGTACACTTGATATCTTTCCATGGCTGGCTCCTCACCACAGAGGTCTCTGCTCAAACATCACCTCCTGCCATGGATTGAATGTTTGTGTCCCCCTCACCCCCAAATTCATATATTGAAATCCTAACATTCAAAGTGATGGTATTAGGAACTGGGGTCTTATGCCCTCGTGGGATTAGTGCCATCCCAAAAGCAGCTTGAGAAAGCTCCCTACCTCCCTCTGCCACGTGGGGTAACAGTTAGAAGATGGCCATCTATGAGAAAGAAAGTCCTCACCAGACACTGAATCTGCTGGCGCCTTGATCTTGGACTTCCCAGCCTCCTGAACTGTGAGCAATAAATTTCTGTTGTTTATAAGCTACTCTGTCTATGGTGCTACGTTACAGCGCCTGGACAGACTAAGACACCTTCCCAGAGAGGCATTTACCACCGTACTGACAACAGCTACATGCTTTCATTTTCATAACATCTACTGATACCTGAAATTTTATATTTATGTTATCACCCCTCCCTCACTCTAGAATATAATCCCAAGAGGGCAAAAATAATATATACCTTGTTTATTATTTTATCATAAGTAGTTTCTATGAAGTGCAATTGTGCAGAGCGAGTGAACATAGTAGGCCTGAGAATTCCATCCTTAGAAATGCCTGTTTGGAAGGCTGACCTCTGGCTGGTGTCAGCGAACCTAAGTAGTAAACAATTTCCTATACTGGTATAAAACTGCCTCTAAATGAAGAGTGACTCATTCTGCCTCGACTATTTGTACAAACAATGCAATTTATGTTGACCATCTGCTTTCCTTCTAGGAGTCTAGATTTTAGTATTTACTAGGCAGAGGACACCTATGTAACCAGCCCTTAATAAAAACTCCCAGTACTGAGTCTCTCATGAGTATCTCTCGTTGACAACACGTCACGCATGTTGTCATTTTCCGATGCTAGGAGTGTTAAGTACATTCTGTGTGCGTGCACTTGGGAAGGTACTTGGGTGCTTGCACTGGGTTTTCTCTGGACTGGGCCCATGTGCCTTTTCCTTTTCTTAATTTTTCTTCGTATTCTTTCCCTGTAATAAATATTAGCCATGAATACAATAATAGGCCGAATCCTTTAGGTCCTCTTAGAAAATCACTGAACCTGATGGGAGTCTTGGGGACCCTGGACATACCAACCAAGAAGCTCACGTTGTCACCCCAGCTAAAAATAAGTAAACAGAACAAGACTTCAGATAATTCCATAATGTGGTGATAAATCTAATACAAAAATGAATCTCATCCTTCTCTGAAGTATACTACCCCACTACGAAATTCATTTATACTTACGTGACTGGCCTATAGATCTCCTTAACGCCAATGAACTGAAGTTGTTCCATGATGTCTGGAATACTTGCACATCGAGTAAGATTAATTCTTGGGTAATAAAGAAGGTATGAGAGACACATTTCATTCCTGGTGCTTAATCCTCCCTGAAAATGAAGATATTTTATTTAGAAAAGTATACGTTCCACCAATTCCGACACTGAGAGCACACAAGCCACCAATGTCATACAGTTCCATCCAATACTGAAATGTAATAAATCTGAAAGCTGAGCAATAACATACCGACGATTTGGTTTTTAAGAAGGTAGAGACACATTGAAAAACCAATAGGATGATTTCCATCTCTTTAAAAGTTGCCTCTCTTAAACAACCTAATAATCTCTTTCAAGTTCTGTTCACATGATGTAAACTACCCTCCACAGTGAACATTTCAGAGGATTACGGGGAAGTTTGGTTAACGTGACACCAAACAGGTTGATGGAATCTTTGCCTGACTGCACTGAATTTTCTATAATCTCATTGTCATGATATCAACATGATATAAACATCAGAAGACACCACAGAGAAGACAGATGTCACATTTTGAATCTAGGTAGTAAATTAGCTACTAAAAGTAAGAAGATCAAAGCTCCTCAGGAGAACAGAATCTAGAACTGTTACAACATATTATCTATAGTGTCACATTTTCAACCAAAAGTTATTAAACATAAAAAGAAATAGGAAACTATGATCTGCACTCAGAAAATAAAAAAAGTTACCAGGAGAAAGTGATTGTGAGAAGCTACGGATGCTGCATTTACCAAAACTTAAAAACAGTTAAAAATATGTTTAAATCCCTTGGGCTTCTGGGTGGCTCAGTCGTTAAGTGTCTGCCTTCAGCTCAGGGCGTGATCCCAGAGTCCTGGGATCGAGCCCCGCATCGGGCTCTCTGCTCTGCTGGGAGCCTGCTTCTTCCTCTCCCACTCCCCCTGCTTGTGTTCCCTCTCTCGCTGGCTGTCTCTCTCTCTGTCAAATAAATAAATAAAATCTTTTAAAAAAACGTTTAAAAAGTTAAAGAAAGATGCTCACGTAACTAAAGGCAAATATGTCAAAAATGAGTAAACAAATAGAGAATGACACCAGAGAGGAAAACATAAAAAAGAAGAAAATAGAAATTCTAGGGTTAAGCGTTACCATCATTGTATAAAAAATTCTCAGAATGTGTTTAACAGCAGATTTGAGATGGCAGAAGGATCAGTGACCTCAAAGATAGAATAGAAATTTTCCAATCCAAAGAACAGAGAAAGAAAAGGAAAAAGAAAAAAAAAGCCAAAGAAAGTGAAAATATACCAGAAAACAAGTCAAAATACGATATTAAGTGTTCCAACATATATGCAACCTGAGTTCCAGAATGAGAAAGAAGAAAGAAAAAGGTAGAAAAAATATTTGAAAAAATAATGGCCGAAATCTTCCCAAATTTAGTGAAAAAAACATTAACTTACAGACCCAAAAATCTCAACAAATGCCAAAGATAAATATGAAGAGAGCCATCTCTAGACACATCATAGTCATATAGTTGAAAGCCAAAGCCAAAGAGAAAATCTTGAAAGCAGCAAGAAAAAAATGACATGTCACATACAGGGGAACACTGATACAAATGACAGCTGACATTTCATCATAAGTGATGGAAGTAACAAAAAGATATTGGGATTACATATTCAAGGGCTGCAGGGAAAAATAAATTAACCAAGAATTCTGTATCCAGCAAATCATCTGTTCTTCAAAAAATGAAGGTGAAAAACTTGGCAGTGTTGTTCATAGTTCTAAATTAATTCAGTGGCTAAAATGCAATGATTTTACAAGTTGCAAAACTATGTTTTGCACTTGATAAGCAAAGCACGATTGGGCAAAGGGAGAAGCTGAGGCTGCAAATGATGCCTCAGTAAAAATCATATTTAATTTATTCTTCAGCTGGGATGGCTATTCGGAGTGATACTAAATTGTAGGAAGGAAGCCGGGCATTTGTATCTTCCCATGAACCAGTCACCGGCTGCTTGCTGCCCCATTTCGGGGAGCATAACTTCAGGTGGGGCATTCCCTGATACCAAGGGCAATGCCCAGTGAATGACACGGTTGTGAGTTATCATCTGATATTTTCAGCGGCTGGGGTTTAGCTGTGCTGGCCAGTAGCCAGGCAGACCACCAGATATACACTAAAATAATAATGTATGACATCCGAGGTAAAATATTTCATGTGAACAAAATCCTACATAAGGCACGAGACAAATAAAATCAACACCAGTGGACTGACCGTACGCTGTGCTCATTTTTAATTCCCTCTTCCCCATCCTAACTGAAGATGAGGATTATCTTACTCTTTTATTTATCATTCTATTGCTTCTCAAACCCTTTCGTTCTGTTCATCGATGTATGTACCCATCCCTAAACAATATTTTCATTTTGTATGTTCTACAGCTTAGACGCATGACATCGTACCACCCACGGTCTGCTTAACTTGCCCTTTTTGTTCTTCTGATACATTCTGGTTAACATATGTGGCTTTAATGCATTAATTTTCACAGGTATGTACTACACATATATTCTATGGACATATTATATTGTATTTATTTGTTCTCTTTTTGATAAATAGTTGAGCTGCCCCCAACTTTGTGTTCTCGTGTTGTTACATGTTACTGTGAATATTTTACATATTTCTCTCCTGGAACTCTTCCTGCAAAAGGAACCTTAAGATGAAATCCTCACAGGAATGGAAGTGGGTAGAGCATCTATGAATCTCCAGCTTTCAGATGATGTCATGCTTTTCCCCAAAGTGGTTTTATAAGTTTACACTTCGCGGTGTGTGAGGACGCCAGTTTTAGAACATTGGAATTGCAATTTTAAATATTGCCAAACTGATGGGTAAAAATATCTCATTCTGGTTTATATTTGCATGATCCTGATCTCAAATGAAATTGAACATCCTTTCCTATGTTTATTATCTATTTGGGCTTTTATTTCTGTGAAATGTTTGTGTCTGTTCCTGTTTTTCTATGGTCTGTTTGTCTTACATTACTGATTTATGGAATTTCTTTTATATGCTGGATACTAATGCTTTATTAATCCATGTATTGCATTTTTTTTCCAGTTTCAAACTTGTATTTTGCTTACTTAATAGTGCTTTTTGGTAACCAAAGGATTTCAAGTAGCCAAATTCATCCATCTTTTATAGTTCATGCTTTTTATAAGTTCTTACTACCCCAACATCATAAAAATATATTCATATATTTTGCTCCCAATAGTTTTAAGATTTTGCTTTTCACATTTAAATATGTAATCTACCGGGAATTGACTTGTTTGTGTATTGTATACCCAGTTGTGCTAGCATTCTTTAATGGAAAGTCCATTTTTTCCCACTTAAATGGATACCATGTCTATTCTAAACCAGGTTTCCTTATAGGGGGTTTGTAGGTCAGTTTCCAGGATTCCTATTATGTACCACTATTCTAATTCTGAACCCAAATACACTATTGATCGCCATAGCTTTAAAAGAAGCCTTCATATCCAATAGCTTGTCTCCATCTTTTACTTTTTAGTAGTGTCTGCCTATTATTAACCCTTTGCTCTTCTGTGTAGACTTCAGAATCAACTTGCTCCATATAAAAGCTAAAACTGTAAACTTTTTAGAAATATGAAAAAAATAAGAGAAAATCTTCACAGCTATGGCTAGGCAAAGATTTCTTAGTTAGGATACCAGAATCTCAAATCATAAAATCTCTCTTAATTTTTTTTACTGGAATTATATCAAATGTATAGGCCAATTTGAATAGAAGATTATCTTTATTTTATGGAGCCTTCTCTCCATGAACACAGTATCTCTTCATTTCTTTAGGTGTACTATAATGTTTTGCAAATAATGATTTATAATTTTTTTCCATGGAGATAAAACGCATCTAATGTTAGATTTTATTTCTATAGAACTTAGAGGTTTAAAGTGCATTTTCTTGAGATAGTTTTTTTTTAAAGATTTTATTTATTTATTTATTTATTTATTTGACAGAGAGAAAGAGCATAAGCAGAGGGAGGGGCAGAGAGAGAGGGAGAAGTAGACTCCCTGCTGAGCAGGGAGCCCATTGCCATGCAGGGCTCCAACCCAGGACCCTGGGATCATGACCTAAGCCGAAGACAGATGCTTAACCGACTGATTCACCCGGACGCCCCAAGATAGTTTCTTATATACTAAAATACAGTTAGTTTTAGATATCAATTTTGAGGAGGTTTTTTGATGTAGCAAATTATATCTACGAGTAATGTGTTTTGCTTCTTTGCTTCTTCCTTTCTGAGCCGTATGTCTCATTTTTTTCCTTTTCCAGTACAATGTTGAATGGAAATGATGATAATAAATATCTTTGTCTTCCTCCTCATATTAAAGCAATACTTCTAATATTTCAAGTTATTTGATATTTGCTACAGATTTTTCATAGCTAAGCTTTATCTGGTTAAGGCAATTCTCTCCTATTCCTGGTTTGTAAAATGTTCTTTTCTTATGACTGACTTAAATCTTATGAAGGCTTTTTTCTACCCCTATTGACCTGATCACGTGTCTTTTTCCTTCAATCTCTTAATGTAGAGTGGTATTAATATATTTTCTATTTGAAACCAATTTACATTCCCTAGCTAAGCCCAAATTGGTCCTAACATTACATTTTTATATAATGTAGAATTTGGTTTGCCAGTACTCCATCAAAGATATTTCCATCGGGTGCATGTTGTTGACCTCTTTCATACTGTCGTTATCAGTTTTTAGTATTAAGATTGTGCTAACTTTATAAAATGAGTTGGTGGGGCGGTATTCCCTGGGAGAGACCATGTACGGCACGAATGGTCTATTTCTTGAGTGTTTGTCAGGACTCTTCAGGAAATCTGTTGGGACCAAATTTCTCTTTGGGTCAGAAGCTCTAAGGTCATACAATTCATTCTTCCTTTTGAAGTCTTGATTCATCGAAGTCCAGACTCAAGCAGATGGTCATTTGCGACCACAGGTATTTAATTAATATGATTTGGGGAGGAAAAACTAAGGGACTAGGATAGCTTTTCATGAAAGGGTCACTAAACTATAGTGTAAATATTGCTGTAGAATCATTAGTTAATCTGATAAAATGCAAAAATAGCTCTGATTTCACTTTTATGATGTTTCATGCTCATGACATTCAGGAATTTTGCCTCCAAATGGGAATGCTTTTTGCTTTTTCTCCTCTAAAATGAAAGTTTATTCCTCCTTCTCCACAAATGAATTTTAATAAAAATAAAGATTTTCTTACCCAAGTCATCCGGACTCTATCTTTTGTGTTGTAACGACACTCAGTAATTAGATTATCTCCCTAAAACATTAAAAAAAAAATAAAGCTTTCAGATTAGGGTTTTAGGCTGTCTTATGTATCTAATACATTTGTAGGCCAATAGTTTTATATGCTGTGAGCAGATTCATTAAAAAAATTTGATCCAGGGGAACTGTGATCTACTTAATTCTAAGACTGCTAGTATAATAAACAAGCAAACAAACAAAAAGGTTCTCTCAGGCCAGACTCCACCACGTTCCAGCTGCATGACCTTAGGTAAGGAAAAGAATTATCTGGGCACAATTTATTTATTTAAAAAATAACTATATAAAATAGCTGTTATTTTGCACAGCTTTGTGAAGCAATTAAATGACATAACATGCATTTAGTTCTTAGTGCAGATTAAACACTTCATACATGTTAGCCGTAGATATGAGTTATCGTGATTCCCTTTTCATTTATATTATTTTCTTTAAAGGTCTTTAGTCACATCTTTATTTCTTCACAACAGAATTGTGAAGCAAAGTAATAGTTATTATTCCAATGTTTTCTAACCTTTGGAACAATTCAGCATACACAGAAAATCATGTTTTTTACGGCTCACCACTCAGGGAAGTGGACAGGCTATTCATGGGCCAGAGGCAGCTTGTGCTGGGTGCTGGTCCCTAGATTTGATCTCTCTGGCCCACTACTCAGAAGGCTCACGGATCAGTATCTCAACACACTGTCCTTCCACAACCCCAAGTATTGTTGCAAGCTGGATAATTAGCTCTGTTTGAAACCTTTGTCAAATGAAAGAATTATCCTTATTTTCATTTTTACTGAAATCAGACATCCCAAAACTCTCCTATGGTATAAAAAAAAATCTCTGATTTTTGCATCACCAGAATTGCAACCCAAAAGTTTACTGGAAATTCAAGTAAGAGTACTGTTTGGTACTCAGAATCCAAATTATTCTTTTCTTTTTAAATCAACAACTTGAGTTGCCCCTGGGAATGGTAAGAAAAGTGAGTTTTGATTTTGGAAATCAGATCAAACACATTCCGCCTGGGTTGCACACCACCCACGGTGGGTGGCTTCAAGAATGGCAGTACGATGAGCAACTCACTTTACTGGGAGAAAACCTCGCTAAATCGCAGTGGATAGATGCCTTGACTTTTCTAAGATTCAGTGAAAAAGAACAAAACAGGCATACTGGTAAGATTGTTTGTTCTTCCTTTAGATACTGAAACTCCTGGAAATTGAAGTCAAAGTCGTCATCATAAGCCAGTAATCTCATTTCCTCCCCTTTGCGAAAATGACGGAGCCTGATGCCCCTGCCAGCCAGGTGAGCATGGAGAAGAACAGCAAACACATGGATTCCACTTGGCTTTTCAGCTTCCAGAGCCTACAGGCGGGGCACGCAGAGGAAGACACGATTAGTCCAAACAAGCACATGTTCAGACAGTTCACCATAAAAGAGACTTGGAGGGACAACTGAGAAGAAAATCTAAAGCAATTTAAGTAAATGCTTGAGCAGCCAAACATTTTGAATTTGGATTTTTCGTGACTTATTCCTAGCAGTGTTATCTTTGTGAAGTAACATTTGTGGGCTTAAAAGAAAGGGACCTAATGCTTACTGAGGACCTACCAGACCACTCCTAAATGTTATCTTTTTCCTTCTTTTAGGAGGTAAAGAGTCAATCAAAGCTCCTGGCAAAAAGATTCCAGTAACCTGTAAATAGAAACTTTTAAAAGGAGAAATGATTCCCACTTTCCGAGGTAAGAAAATCAGGTGGAAGAGTGGAATTACATGAATTGCCTGTGGTCCTACAGATAGTAAATGATGTCCTGGCAATTTGAATCATGGTCTAAATAACTCAAAGGGCATAATCTTTCCACTTCATCAGTCTGCCATCTGTCTACAATACAATAGCTTATAAGTTATAAGGAATATGATCCATGTTGAAATATGTTTATTTAAGAAAAAGGAATTGTAAACGGAAGTAGCCAATATTAAATACTTTCATGTGTTTTTTCTTATCCAATGTGCATTTTTATGTTAGGTACTCTTGCTCTTTGGTTTGAGTAGGAAGGAAACTCTAAAGCAGAGGAAAGGAGGAAAAAAACTTAAATGAATAATGGAAAAAACAAATATGGATAAAAGGGAAGTCGAGAAATGAAAAAGAGTCCACACAAACCAAGGTAGAAATTGTAAAAGATAACATAAAGTGTTGAATATGAAAAAAAAAAAAAACCCAGAGGAGGTAGGTCAGGAAGGAAAACATCCTGGAAGTTATTCTTGTCCAGAATTCTACTCTTACAGCCTTCAAGATTTAAAAAAGCAGTCAAAGTTCTTGCCACAATGATAAATAATGGCTTTATAGTGTGACTACAAGAAAAAGATTAATAATAACAAGCACGGGATTTTCCAAACATAGTTTTCCAAGAGCACTGATGAATCTATGACTAGCAGCTCACAGACCTGATACTCCACATACCTCTTCCAGGCATTCCAGAGTGCAGTGGCCCTCAGACCGGAATTCAGGCATCCCTGGAGGGATGGTGTGGAAGAGGCTTACCCAGAGGCCAGCCTCAATCACCCCAGCATCGTACTTCCTTATATCTGTTGTATGAAATAACCTCAGTCCAGAATTATCTATTAAGCCTGGAGTAAGAGCATATAATTAAAAGTGAGTTTGAGTTCTTAAAAAAAAAAAAAAAGTTCTCCACATTCGGTTGAAATGGATTTATTAATTTTCCTTAAAATCTCATAAGGGAAAGAATTACAAGTAAAGATTAATAGAAGACAATATTCAGTTTCACAAACAGCAATTAAAACATAAGTCTCCATATTGTCTGCAACCAGTTTTGACTTATACAGTATACCATGGGAGAAACCGTATAGTAGTGTATCAGTGTTGTCTAGCTGATATATTCCACACTGATCTAACATAAAGACAGACAGAAGGAAAATTCTAAAGTCATTCATTAGAATATAGAAGAACTCAACAAAAGCCTTATTTTATATTGTTTTCAGGTAAAGTTCAGTAACATTTCCATAGAGGTAGAAGCCCCTTGGTTTAGAAACCACCTGCTGATAGAATAAACTACTGATGATTAATTTTCTTTATAGTTTGCCACCATTCTTTTAATCACTCAGCGAACAGTCATTCAATCAACAAAAAATATTCAGAATCCATTATATGACTAGAAAGCACGACAATAGGCATGCAGGGATGAAAGGTGAGTAAGACACATTCCTTGCTGAGACAGTTATAGTAAGGAGGGAGAGAATGAGTCCCAACCCCTTCATAAATTTGTCCCACTGACTTTGAAACTAATTGACTCCTTTCTGCAGGGCTGACTTACCTACCTGTGATTACCAAATTGACAGGTGGGAACCATTGGCACATACATAATTTTATATTAATTGGTGTGATTATTTTTAGTTTCTCTTTCTCACTACACTATAATTTCCACCCGGTTTGGTGTGTTTTTCACTCATGTTATATCGTTAAGCACAGACCGGAGACATAGTCGGTGCTCAGTATTTGCTAAATAATTGCACAAATCAGTGTAAAAGAATAACTTTGAGTTACTTCTGTTGAGAACTTTGTATTGACTCTTTCAACTTTCTGGTTTTGGAATATTACATAAGTAGGTTTAGAAAAGTAGATTCAGGAATCAAATGTAAGTACAAAACCTCTTCATTTCAAAATCATATTACACAATGTCACTGCATAAATATTTCTGGAGCATATTTATGGTTTTCCTATCGCACAACAAGATATTAATATTTTCTAGTATGATGAATGATAGCTTTTCATACGTGCAGGTAGAAAATGTTTCATAAGCACCATGTTTTGGGAACTAATTTATATCACAAGGAGAAAAATCTATTATCCTGCTTCTTGGAAAGTAGGATGCAAATTGTTTTTTGAAGATCAGTGACCATGGGTGTCCATTTTCCCTGGTTCAGTGCTGATTAATCACTGTTGTTCCAGTGTAATTTTTAATAGTATCTTCTTTTACTCTAGAAAGTATCCTAATTTGGATGACAAATGTATAGGTTAATTATTTCTAGCACTGAATGCTAGTTTATTTCAACCATGTTAAGAGAGGACTTACAAAACTTTTAAAAATCACAGATAAAACATACGAAGAATAAACTTACCCTCCTTGTATGTTGGATTGTCATAATGGACTTCCAGGAGCACATAACAAGGATCGAACGGAGTGCCAAGGGATAACCCAACATGAGGTGGATAGGAAAAACCCTGAATAAGGAAAATTCCATGAGACGTGCCCTATGAACATCCCCAAAAGTTCTATTCCACTCCCAAACCAACCATTCTCAAAGATATATCAACATTCTGGAACTCCATAATCTAGAGTGGGTATAACAAAATGGCTTAAGGAGAGAATGGCTTCCAATGGGAAGAAAAATAAGCCACCCTCATATCAGAAATAATGTACAGAGCTTCACTTATAAGTATTAGAACCGTAGGGGAAAAAACATGATCCACGAATGGTGTCCCATCTCGGTCATCATTGGTCCCACCTCTCCACCAATGGCCCAGGCAAAAATAACGGTCTCGCAGGTGAGGAAGGCATCAGGCATGTTGGGGTGGTAGCACTCGTGGCCGTAGTCCAGAACGCTGTCGTTAAAGCTGCTGCTGCACTGATAGAGCAGGATGTGGTGGACCAGACTCTCGTGGCCTCTCTGTATCACTGGCTCCACCTGAACAAGCACACAGGAGAGAGGGTGCCATGAATCAAACCGCCCTACAGCCCCTGCGGTGAGCAGGAAACCAGCATAAACGACGATCAGGTTTTCAAAGGAATCGTGCTCTCAACTATGTAATGGTTATGATGTGATTCAAAAACAATTTGTTCTGGAGAAGATAACAATGATGATGACGGTAATGATGGCAACAGCAAAGATGAGATAACCCATGGGGCGCCTGGGTGGCTCAGCCGGCTGAGTATCTGGCTCTTGGTTTCATCTCAGGTCATGATCTCAGGGTCTGGACATCAAGTCTCACGTTGGGCTTCTGACTCAGTCGGGAGTCCGCTGGAGGTTCTTTCCCTCTGACCCTTCCCTCACTCATGCACACGCGCTCTCTCTCAAAGAAATAAGTAAATCTTAAAAAAAAAAAAAAAAGAGGACGAGATAATGCTTTCCTCCAAGAATCATAGGATTTATTGATCTGTTTGGGTTTTGAACTCACATTTGTTTTCCTTATTCTGTGTGGCAGCTGTTTCAAAGCCTGCTTTCTTCTAGGCGACTTTGCCCTTGGTTCCCTTCCCTCTTTTTTCTTTTCTTTTCTTTTTTTTTGTCACCGCATTAAAAAAAAAATCAAGGCTGTAAATAGACATAAACTCCTCCAGTCTCCCTCTTTTCCATCTTAAAATATTATCTTTATCCATCCTTATTGAAGGTGATAGATGTCTCATTCATCTGTTATCTATCTACCAATCATCTATCATCTATCCATTATCTATCTATCTATCAATCATCTATTTGTCTGGTGCTAAGTATAGTGCTGGACACAAAGTAGGGCTCAATAATGGATATTTTTATTTTAGTGATTAAAACCGAATTCTAATAAGAATCTTACTATTAGAATTTGGGAGAGAAAACAACATTGTAGTGATGTGCTCCTGTGACACCGCTCAAATTAGGAGAGGGAAAGTAGAAACCAGTGAACAGAGAATGAGCGGTCAAGTTGGTTCTCATACTGACAGCACAATGCATGTGAACATGTTCCTTCCGTTGTCCCTCCTGTGAGTTCCCTTCATAATCCCTGCCCACCTTGGCCCGGGGAACTCAGAAGCAGCTAAGCGCATCCAGAGCTCCCCAAGTGCCTTACCTGCAGGGGAAGTGCAGGGTTCTTTGAAACCTCCATACATCTGCTAAAGAAGCCCTGGTGTGTCCCCAAATTTCCAAGACTTTACCTGCCTTAGAGCTCAACGCCTTTGCCTTTATCCCTAACTACTCAAAGGCAGGCAAATGCATTTTGAAACCCTTGCTTGTTCTCTGCTTTGGACATGCATATAAAGATAACATGCTTTTAGCTATTCTCTCACAAAACTTTCCATTTTGATTTTCTACATAGTTATTCTTTCTTTCTCCCTCTCTTTTTTTTAATCAGAAAATGGAAGCAGCCGCCCAGGGAAATGGTACGTAGTAGGCAGAGATCTGAATAGGCAGCCGGGGGTTCCACTTTATAACCCAGCTTGCCTTTGTGTTGCACTGTGAGTCATGCCACGGCTAACCCACACGTGCATTTCTAACATCACATTCACAGACACGACATCGCACATGGCTTTGTTTGCACTTGTCTCATCTCTAAAGGACCGCGCACCCTGAAGGCAGAAACTATTTTCTGTTTTGCTTGAAAATGACAGTTATTGTTCGGGCAAGGTTGCATAATACCTCGCACAGAAGGGTAACCCAGGGTTTCCATCAGACTGTAGCTCCACACCTCGCTGGAGCTCTCTCGGGAGATTTCACTGATTTGGGCAGCTCAGCACTCCAAGGGAGATGGGGCACCGCTAGGATGTCCACTGGAAAAGAGGGACAGGAGACATGTTTGCAAAGTGCCTTCTCAGTTGAGGCAGGACCTGCAGGCTGTGCTGAGCTCCACACGGGTCCAGAGAGGAGCCCTTAGGGCAAAGGAGAGCTGGCTGTTGCCCAGGCAGCTACAGAAGGCAATGGCCTTCATCGAGGCGCAGTGAGAGAGAGCTGAGAGTGTGCATGTGGAATATATTTATTAAGCTGGGTGGTGCCTGCCTTTAAGGGGCTTCATGTCAACTTCTTGAAAGAACCTTTTAGGAGCAAGTGCTTTTTTTTTTTTTTTTTTAAATACAGTAGGTGCTGAAACCAACACCAAGCTTCCAAGCTACCAATGCATTCTAGGACTATTACTATTCCCAGAATGTATTTTATTTAGCACCTACTCTACTATCTGCCAGCCACTGGATTCATCATTTCGTTTAATATTGACAACTATCTATCAGGTTAACGTTATTGACTCCATTTTACAGATGAGAAAACTGAGACTCAGAGGATTAGGCAACAAGCCCCAAGTACCACAGCTAGGAAACGGTAGATGGGGATTTGAGACTAGGCCGGACTGACCCCAAAGTCAGTACTCTCCCAGCTGCAACATGTCATTGCGGGAGATGCGTCAGGCCCTGGAAGCTTCTGCCAGGGAGAGGGAGGATGAAGCCTTATGTCTGGGGGGAGGGGGTAGTCTCCTGCCCTCCTTGCCACCCCACTCCAAGCGTCCCTTGGCCCTTAGGGAGACGAGACTGATGGTGGCCTTTTGATATGTTCTTTCCTAAGAAGAGCAAAGAACAAGATCTCTCTTCAAAACCTGGTGTGGTCTTCAAAGAGAATTAAATTGTAATCTGACCTCCAGATTACAAACTGAGGGGACAGCCTGCAAGTTTTTCCCAAGAAAAAAATACATTCATAAGATAACAAGGAAATTTTCTGCATGCAAAACTGAGCACTGTTCATAGGAGAAAATATGAAAGCTTGGAAGAAGCAAAGCTCTTGGCTAAACGGAAAGGATGTGAGAGATGAAAGTACAAACAAAGAAAGAGAAGTGAGAATAACTATTGAAAGAAGGCGCCGCGAATATCAGAGGAAAAAATGCAGGTTATCAAACTCCTGAAGAATAGAAGAATTTCTGGAGCAGGAATTTTAAGATGACCGTGTGGCATAGTTAAGTGAAACCCCAAGGATATTCCTAGGGGTAGGCATACCCTATTCAGGGCAGGGGACACGTTCCAAGGAGCGAGAAAGTCTTGACCAGAGTGGGGCTGGCTCTCTTGGTGCCCCACACAGAGTAGAATGCCCCACAAGCTTCCCGTCATGCTTACAGGGCAGAGTGACACCAGTGCCCTGCTACCAATCCCAGAAAAAGACTGCTGCTCCAGCCATTCTGCAAGCCTTGCAAGCGGTCACAGCACACGTGGTGCCGTTGTTCCTTAGCCCAAGCACGGCTGAGGCTGAGAGGGGACAGCGCCGTGCGCGGATGGAGAGAGCAGTCCTCCGCGACACATCCTTCTTGTAGCTGGAAGGCAAGCATCACTCTTCCTTGTGTATTCGGGAATCGTCTGCGCAAGAAGGACTCCTCCTTTCGCATCATGGCATCGTTTGAAATAATCATCTAATTTTTAGATTAAAAATATTTCTGAGACAAATAAGGCTGTAGTGAATCACTGCTTCTAAGGGGCAGCACTTAAACAGGGTGACTTATTTTGGTTCCTTCAGAGATGTCCCAATATTATCCCAAACGAGATGGGAATGCCAAAAGTTGCCTCTGTTCAAAAAAAAATACGAAGCTTATAAAAATTGTCAGAGAAGGTCATGGCAACATAAGGTATACAGATGTGGATAAATGGGTATTTCTGAGACTGGAACAAGCATTTAAGTTTACTTTTGTTTTAGGCTGGCTATATGACTGCAGAAGAAATAAATAAAAAGGAACAGAAAGTAGTGCATACGGAAGTGGGTGGCCATGGCACCAACAGCTGATGACGTATTAAACCGTGTTACTGATTCCTATGTTCTCGTACACAGGTGGGATTTACAGACCAGAACAGATGGGAGTTACTTACACCCACCTTCACATGCATTAGAAGCAGGCAAGGATGGCCTGGCACCTGTGGATTATCTGTTAGCCCCCATGCACAGCAAAGGAACAGTCTAGAAAAGAAATCACAGATGGAATGGGGATGAGGGGGAAGTTTTCAACCTAAAGGATTTATAAGAGCAAAAGAGTCTCCAGTTAGTTCAAGTAACTGAAACTTTGGGTTACTCTTGAGAGGACTTAGCAGTATAAAAGAAAACAAGAAAAAAAGACAGCAGCTAAGCATAGCCAAGACCAAAGTGGAAATTAACATCGACTATAAAACGGAACCTGGGAATTGAAAAGCCCCAAATATTGCACTGTTCTCATGACTTGTTGTCTCCTCTTACCCTCTTTATCCAGATCGGTATATCTAGCATAATCCCTGCCACACACAGACTGCTTAATAACTATTTATTGAATGGAAATGAAGTCTTTCCATGAAGCTTTTCCATCAAAAAGACTGAGTCAAATTCATTGCCTCTGAATTTCTTGATTGTCTCAATGCCAGGGACCTACCCTGCATCTCACTTCTAGCAACCCAATCCCACTGTCCCACCCTGCACTGAAAACCACCCAGAACTGTGCTCCTTCTGAAACTCTGTTTCTGTCCCTCTTTCCTGCTCTGTTGGTTCTTTCACACTTGGCCAGTCTCTCAACCTCCTACTTCTTCCCAGGAGGCTCCCTGAAACGACTTGTGCACCAGCCCCTCACAATTGACCCTCACGACTGTGGTGATCGATTCTGTGATCTTCCCCTTCTGATCCTCCACTTGGGATACTGAAGATAATTTCACAACTATTCATATAAGAGCTCAAAGGTCATGATTCAAATTTGTGCCTCCATGCATCAGTCTTTCTTTATTTTGCTCCTTGTTCTGTTCCTTGGCTAAGGATGCAGGAGACAAGTTTCAGAAAATGAAAGCACTTTGCTCCCATGGTGAACCTTTTAAAATCTACGTATTGCCCCTAATCAGTCTTGGTAAATGACTCAATTGTTTTGGTAAGAGAGGTAAGAATTTCTCCTTACTTGGTAGCTGCATGAGGGCAGAGTTGGACACAAAAGGATTGGGGAAAAATTTTTTTAATTATATAAAATAATGAAATGATCCAGACTCTTACTTGGTGTGACCTTGTTCTATAGAATAGAATGAGATGGGGGTAAGACAAAGAGCTTCTAAGTGTGTCCGAATTCCTTAGAACCTAGAACTAAGGCACTATTTCAGAATAGGAGGTAAAAAAAAAACCTCTTCATGGAAATGTTTATTATCCTTCTGTCATTAAATGTTTGGGGTCCTTGACAAAACTGTGCCTGCCTGATGGTCTTTCACCAACCCCTACTGGGAAGAGGATTCTGTTCCAAAACGACTTCTCCAAAAAGCCACTGAGCATTGGCAAACTTAAGAATCCACATGGTTTTGCAAACCTCAAATACCAATTGCCTCAACAATAACAACAAAGAAGCATATTTTTTGCTTTATTCCCTTGTCCTGGGTTGAAGAGTGTCCCTCCAAAATTCATGTCCACCTGGTACTTCAGAATGAGCCCTTATTTGGAAAGAGGGTCTTTCCAAATGTTATTAGTTAAGATGAAGCTTCACTGGCTTAGGATGGGTCCTAAATCCAATGACTTGTGTCTTTATAGAAGAGAAAGAAGGAGGAGATTCAGACTCAGACAAACAGACAGAGAAGATGACCATGTGAAGAGGGACACAGAGATTGGACTCAGGCTGCCACAAGTCTGGGAAAACCGGAGACCATCAGAAGCTGAAACAGCCAAGGAACAATTCTTCCCTAGAGCCTTCAGATGGAGCATGGATGGCCCTGCAGATCCCTTGACTTTGGACTTCCGGCCTCTAGAGCTGTGAGAGAACAAATTTCTGCTGTTTCAAGCTACCTGGCTTATGGTCACTCACCATAGCATCCCTAGGAAACTAATACATCCTCCACTCTCAATTTTTTATCATAGATCATCACAGATTTGTACGCTTACACCTAGGTCATGAATATCCCTGCATTTGTTTGAGACACAAACGTATTATAAATATACATTGTTTCCTCTTGCATGATTGAGGTTAAATAATTCCATATAGTTACTTAGTCTAAAGGCTATTTTACTTGATGAATATGCAAGTGTCCTTGAGAGAGTTAAATAAGTTTTATTATCTATAGCTAAGTATATGTGTATCTTACTTTAGTTTTTACTTTGGGAGGGTAAAAAAAGGAGCTGGGGTGGGGAAGAGTTCCCTTCTTAACTTGTCCAAGGATACTGAGCTCAGTGTGAGAAAAACAGGAGGTTATTAGAGCTCTTATGAGCAATTTTCCTATACTTATTCTTCCAAGTCTACCTATTTAAGATGTTGCTTGTTGAAACATGAGTAGGACACAACTCTCCAAAAACAACATGCAATTCAACAAATTAAAAATTAAAACAAAAGGAGAGAGGTGATGGGTGGAATGTGTAATGAGCTGGAAATCTGGTAAATCTCCAGCACTTTCCTTCCTGCCCATTCTTGTTCCTGGCACCGTGCTTTACATACCCACCCCAGGCACAGGCTGATGTCCACGGAAAAGCCAGTAAACCATCTCTGACAGAGGTTATCCAGAGGGCAGCTGGCTCCTCATGCAATGCTGCCTATGAAAACATTTCAGCCAGAACTGGCAGTGTAGACAGATGATTATAAAATCATGCTGATATGTTCATGGGACTATGGGAAGATAGTGGATAGTATCCACCTGTCTTATCTTCCTTATCCTCCTCCCTAATGGGGAGATCTCTTTTAGCATAACAATATATTCCACTTATAAGAGACAACCAAATTGAGCCAGAAAATGGTATCATTGTCTCACAAGTAATCCACTCTGAAAAAGGTCAGAGTTCAAAGCACAACTTGACTTGCTGATGTGGTGTCAAGGGGCCACAGCTTGAATGGACTTGGCAGCTAAAGCTCAGGAAGTGATAGTTAAGTGGAATAGAGATGAAGAGAAGGAATGAAGGGAAGAGCCGAGGGAGAGGAGACTTCTGGGAAATAATTTACCCCCTACCACAATCTTGATTTCTTATGGAAGCTACCATCTTCATGTGTGGCCATGCTCTGTCAGCCATAATGGATCAGTTCAGGAATGGGTGCCCAACCCATTAATCTTTCCTTGGGATTTTAAATTATGAAAAAGAACTTATCATCTTCTGGAAGCTGGACCTTGTGGAAGAAGTCAGTATGTGGTGAGATCCAATAAAGTTGGTACACAAAAAAGTTCCCAAGACAAGATAGTCTCAGCAGGGCTTGAATACTTAAGTTGTTCCTGCAACCAGCTGTATCCCTGCCCTTCTCTGGCTTACTTGTTCAATCTATCCTCTTATTTCATGAGTCAATTCCTTTCTATTTCCAAAACTAGTTAAGGTTGGGTTTCTGTTATTTGCACCCAAGAGTCTTGATTTAGAATCAAACACAACTAAATATATATCATCAGTTCATCAATTGTATTTATACATGTGGTATCTGAAATTGCCTTTTTTTTCCCCTTAGGAACTTTTTTTTATTATTATTATTAACTCCAATGTCCTTAATTCATAATAATCTCTTAGGAGCTTTTTGCCACATAAAACTATTTTATTTGTTTTCATTTTACTTTTTCATTTTATTTATAATTCTTAACTGGATCTGGGTACATTAATAACAAAGTTCCTTCAATCAATGCCCTTGAAAAGCAAGATGGGAAATATAATCACCCCCTATAAACACACAAATGTCTCTCTCCTTTGCTTACTGATTCCTGATATATTCCACATAGGTATTTAGTATTAAGGCTGGCTTACTTTGAGGTTTTATTTTTTAAGACTTGTTTATGTGTGACCAGGAAAGTCCCAGGGAAGGGGGACAGTAATTCTCTAAGCCATAGCTTCAGTGTTAATGTTTTTTGATATTCTTCCAAGGAATATCACCTCTGTGACTTCCGGCCATACAAACGAGTATGCTACCAGCACTGCGAAGCAGTCCGCTACTCCATTTTCATCAGTCTCAAAGACTGGGACAGTCACCGTCTTGACACCCATAGCAACACCAGGGGTTTCTACAAAACTGACTTCCGTCACCTCAGTTTCACAAAACATACACCAGAAGCCATTGACAATGACCATGACCACAACCTTCAACAGTCAAGCGACATCTGCTGCTTCATCAGTAACAAGTATGTATCAGAATTGACCCGTGTTTCCTATGCTGAAAACAGTTGTGAAATGTTACCTGTATGTCACTGTGCCATTCTGCAAAAATAGAACTGTAGACAATGACGTCATATTAAATAAATTAGTGGCATAGATCTTCGTATTCTTGCTCCTGCAGAAAACGAGTCTCCCACTTAATAAAGCAGAATAATGACTGTGAACAAGGGAAGTGTCCTACCAGGGACTTGTATTTCAACGTGGTTTGAAGACGTGTCATGCCTTTAACCCTGGGCCCTCATTAGGGAATAGAATTAGGCAGCATAGTCTCTATGATTTCTAAACCAAACGGCTAACTTTGGTTTTCATTCATTTGGGCCATAAAGATATTTTCAAATGGTGTTGGATCCAATCACATGTATCGGTGTCATTGTTCTTCATTTTTGGTATTTGTTTAAAATATGATGCCTGTGAAACCATAAATTCAGAACCTTACCATTTCCTTTTTAGCGTATTCAAAGTGCAGTTCAACCTAAAAGCTAGTGATTACATTTATCAGAACAGCAGACCTTATGGTTTTTTTCTGTGTGTTTGTACATGTTTTTACTCCGTAGTTTTATTACTACAATGTTTGTTTTGAAATCAACTGTAATGTCTCAAGGGCTCTTGATGCGATAACACCAAAGTAGTTTCAATTCCCAATTTATTCAAAAGGAGAAATTGCAGTGAGAACTGTTTACTCAGATTGGATCTGGTTGCAAGGTGACAGCTGTGTTGCCCAGACTTATTGTGAAGCCACGAACTCTTCAGAGGCCTAAGGAAAGAAAAATTCCCCAAATCGCACTGCCCCCGAGGCTGTGGTAGAGGATCCAACTCCAGCACCACAAACACCTACAGACGCTTGGGTTGAAGCCCCAGGGCGAGGGGGCGGGGATCCACGGGGGAAGGAGAGCCCGGCACTCTCTGGACCCAAAGCAGGCGAGGGAGCGACTCTCTACCAGGACACGCTCTCTTCCTCCATTCAGCGTTCTTATGTAGCAATTCAGAGTGTTAGCTTATTATAATGTTATTTAAAAGCACTAAAGCATGTTTTGTTTTGTTTCGTTTTTGTCTAGTCACAGCAACTATTAAATCTCAAGAAAATATACAGTATCAAAATTTGATATTGGCAGCTTTGTTGGTGTTGCATTAATACTAGAAGTTTTGTCAATTCTTGACACTGGAGGCAAAATGGATTATTGAAGAAGAGGCATTCAGTATAGAACCATGAGAGTTTTGATTGGCCAGGACATTATTATTTCTCTATTTCTATAAATGTCACAATAAAATACCAGAATGGGGCCGTGGATTTATGAACTACATTCCTATTACTCCTCTATGCCCAAAGTAAATCGTTGAAAAACGTGCAACGCTTCACAAATTTGCATGTCATCCTTGTGCGGGGGCCACGCTCGTCTGCTCTGTACGAGCCGATTTTGGTGTCTGTGCTGCCCAAACGAGCACCATTAAGACTGTTTTACTTGATGAATATGCAAGGACCTTCAAGAGACTTAAAATATTATGATTTACAGTCATTTATTTCTGAACGTGAAGTAATTAGATTCTTTTGCCAAACCCCTCAAGAATATAAACACAAACAAAGCAGAAAATTGCCTTTGATTAAATTTGTAACGGCATTCTTGTGTGTATTGTTCTTTGAATTTTTAATAGATTATTCATGAACCCTAAGGTAGCTTTTAGACCTATATTAACAAATATTAACTTTCAGTTAACTGAGATAATCAAGAAACTAGAGGTCACCTAGCTCCTTTAAGCAATGTTAAATTAATACCTAGATGGCCAGCAAGGAGTAGGGAAAGACCTGGAGGTCAGGAGACTGAGTTGGCTTCTTGGCTGTGCCACTGAACAGCTGTGTGACGTGACTGAGCAAGTCCCAGCACCTAGCTGTCCTTCGATCAGACTGGAATGCTCTAGTCCATGTATAGACTAGCTGAATATAATAATGAATATAGGTCTATGGATATATAGATCTGTATGTGTATCTATTCATTTAATCCTCCAAACAACCTCATGAGCTTAGGCAATAGAATTATCACACATTTTATAAATGCAGAAGATAATGCCCACATAAGTTAAGAAACCTGCCCAAGTGTCGGAGCCCGGATTTGACCACTGGTGACCCGGATCAGGCATCGGGGCTCCTAACCACCACCCTGATATATTCGTGTCTTTAATGGCAGGGGAGTAAATGGCAGGGAGCACAGTGTCTGTGCTCTACCAAGGTCACTTCAGGCTCACTTAATCTTTTCTGTGTACCTGTCACCCAGGCTCTGGGGGGCCTGATTTCTCAACACTCGTACCTGTGACTTTCCTCACCTGACCTTGGGCTCACTTTGCAGGGAGCAAGAAATGCCAGAAAATGTACATGACTCTGAGGAAGGTGAGAGTTGCTGACCCAGCAACTTTGGGTCAGATGGGACAGACTCTAAACAAAATTTATGCTTTCCATGGGTGCTATGGACTGAATATTTGTATCCTCCTCAAATTTATATACGGATACTCTAACCCCCAGGTGATAGTGTTGGGAGGTGGTCCTTTGGAGTCCAATTACGTCATGAGGGCAGATCTCTCATAAGTGGGATCAGTGTCCTTATAAAAGAGACCCCATAGAGTTCCCTTGCCCCTCTCGTCATGTAAGGACCCAGTGAGAAGACAGTCATCTATGTGGAAGTAGATCTCACCAGACACCAAATCTGCTGGCACCTTGATCTTGGACTCTAGAGCTGTGAGAAATAAATTTCTGTTGTTTATACGCCACTCAGTCTAATATTCTGGTACAGCACCCCATGTGCACTAAGACAATGGGATTAGGTTAAAGCTGGAAGTACAATGCAATAACGCCCTCGTTTGGCTGTTCCCCTTCCTTAGTCTTACTCTCCCACCTCGTGTTCTCTCCCGGCACTTCCTTAATCAGTCATATGCACGTAAATCCGTGTCTCAAGGATCTGCGTCTGAGAGCCCAATGTAATACATGCAGCATAATGGGAGATCATTTTTTGGACCACACTTTTGGGGGTTCGAATCCAATGTTGGGGGTTTAAATCTTGTTCCATTGCTTTCTTATTTATTTATTGACTTATTTATTTTTATTGAAGTATATCTGACATATAACATTGTGTAAATTTCAGGTGTACATGTGCATTTGATACATTTATATACTGTAATATGGCGGCCATTATTATGAAATGCTAAAAGACCAGGTCTTAATTATTCCCACCCCAAAAAAAGAATTGATAATTACGTGACTTTCTATCTCTGTTTCCTAGTCGTTCAACTTCCCTCTAGCTCAGTTTCCTTATCAGTAAGTCAGTGGTAATAAGGTTCACTTATAAGATTGCTGGAGAATCAAATAGCTGGCACTTCTGAAGCACGAGACACCTTGTAGTGCTCAGAGAATGATGTGAGTATTTTTATTGTACGTTGGATTCTGGGTTCTAAATACATGTTTAACATTGCGTCCAAGTAGATAACAAACAAATCTATACAAGTAATCCATTCACAAACTCCAGTATTTTGAAATCTAACTTTAAGACTTTTATGTTACAAATACTCAGGCAAAAAAAAAAAAATATTGCCATGGTCACATGTTTTATTACAAAGTATGTAATCATATGAAATATATATTTATGTGTACCATGTCAGTTTATTTAGGATTTGATTTTCAGATTTGTATGTGTAAGACAGTATTTTCTCTATAGAGTTCTTTTTCTGAAATGTGATCTCCCTCCTTTCTCCAAAAAAACTTAGCTACATTGACATTTCTTATATGTATTTATGCACAGTTTTGAATATAAATTTTCCTTATCATTTTGCTCTGAAAATCTTTTCTCTCAGAGATGTCCTCCATCCATTCATTCATTCATTCATTCACTCAACTAATTAACTGAAGACAAAAAGTACCCCACCTATTTGGCTCTTTCTCAGATGCCAAGAAGTAAGCGAAGATGCATCAAACAGGAATCTGACATTCATACAGTTTATATTCTAGAAAGAGAACAGAAGTTATATTCTAGAGAAGTTAAGAATTTGGTTGCCTTCCAGCATCAATTCCCCCAGAAGACTTTTTACCAGGGTCCTGAATTTTTTAGCCACACCATTTGGCTATGGATGATTCCCACTTCCCTTGAGTGGCCTAAACCCATCTATGTGATCCCATCCTTGAAATGAACTTAAGTTGGTCAAATCACAGGGACCTTTACATGGTGGCTGACAGAAGAGCTGTCCTTCCAAAATAGGAAACAGAAAGTGCTATTTCAGGAGTTCGGGCTGCTATTTTTCTACCATAAGGGAAAATAGCCTAAGGTTGAGGACCACACAATGTTAAAGGCAAAGTTCAAAAATGAAGCTGTAGCTCTTAAAACCTCATAAATCTCTGGGCTGTGGGATTTGCCTGAAATAAAGCCAAGCAACATTCAGTTGAAATAAAAATGAGTTTGATGCTGATCGTTATTATCAAGGACAATTATTTTCTTCGGCCACCTTTTGTCTTTCTCCTCTTTAGACCACGAACACTGAGAGGACTACCCAGATCTGGATGAAGTCAGAAGCTTTGTTAATTCAGACTTCTGAAAAACACAAAAAGAAGTTCCCAAAGTAGTATTTGAGTTCTATACTGCGTTTGAAAACCACATTTTTTTCATGAGGACCCTGAATATTTAGAACATGCCAAAGCGGTATGACTCATCCTAATTTATCTTTCTCGTCTTCAAAATGTTTTTCAAGTTACTGCCTAGGCACAGCGTCCACCCTGGTCCACAGGTCGTACAGCCCACCTGGACGACATCAGGAGCCGCCTGCTTGTCCTCTTGGATACTTAGGAGGCTGCTTTCTGGACAATGCTCCCTCTCCCAACTAATCTTCCCAAATCACTTTTCATCTTGTTAATCTAACTGATAATGGTCAAAGGCTCCACCCCACCCATCCTGCAGCCGATGAAGTCCACACTTCTATTTCTGACATTCAGGATCTTATGTGGTTTGCTGCCCGTGAACTGCACAGTCCCATATGTGTGAATGCCCAGCCACAGGAATCCCTGCCTACTCCACTCCATGTCCTTCTTCCCCCCATGGTTTTGTTCAGTGTTTATTCCATCCAATATGTCCTCCTAGCCACTCTTGAAAGTCCAGGTTTTGGGACACCTGGATGGCTCAGTTGGTTAAGCGTCTGCCTTAGGCTCAGGTCATGATCCCCGGGTCTTGGGGTGGAGCCCTGCATTGGGCTACTTCTCCTCTCCCCCTCCCCCTGCTTGTGCTGGTGCCCTCTCTCTAATAAACAAATAAAATTAAAAAAAAAAAAGATTCCAGGTTTTGTTTCCCCTGGATGCCATGTCTGATTATTTTGGCACACATTTGCCTTGTTTCTCTAAGCTTCTTTCAGGAGACATGGCTATGTGGTAACATAAGGCAAAGACTTGGTTTGGAATTCAATATCTGGCACTTACTAGCTGTATGACCTGAGACAGATTGCTTAACTTTACTGAAACTCAGTTTTCTTATTTATGAAACAAAATACAAATCAACTTCTTTTAGTTCACTGTAAATGTAAAGGAGAAAATGTGTTTAGCATATTGTAATTTGTATCAAGCAGTTGAAAACTATACTCAGTTCTGTGCAACTTAGCACATGTATCTTTTTTTTTTTCTATTGGATGCAATTATTGCATGCATGAGAGTTCTTCTTCTTCCCTGGAGTAGCAATTCACTGTTTTGCCACTTGTTGACAATTCACTATGTGGAGGAGACTTCTTCAAGGCCTTTATTATTTGTTGTAATTGTCTGTTGTAATTAAAATATAACATTAAGACTAAATCTTGCTAGCTATTTCTTAGTATGCCATTGCTTACATCTTTATAGGTAGGATCTGTTTTTAAATGGTAAATTGAATTGTTTTTCAGGTTAATCTGCATTTCAAACCCTGGCAATTCATAGAATTGAAAATTCATATAAAGTAGATATGATTTTACTGTTTCATACTGCAGAATATGGTTCAGAAAACTTTCTCCCACAGTTTTATTAGTCAACACATGCCTTTCAATGCAGCAATTGTATATCGGTGGTGTGCGAATGTATGGGTTTCTGCCAATCCGATGTAGAGCGGAGAGACACACATGGATCAACACGTTTTATGGTACATAAGATTGCAGGAAGGGGGTTACTTCTCATAGGAACATAGTTCGACATCCCAGAGCAACAAGGGAGACAGACTTATGCAGTAAAATACAGAGGCACTACAACTTTATTTTATGTGACCCCTCTCTTATCCTGGAGAAATGAATTAAAGGGTAATAGAAGAAAGAACCAGAAGCAGCACTCAGCTGAGCGAAGATAAGTAAACATTAAATTACCAAAACGACGACGAAAATCCTTGCAACATTTATGTCAAGTAAAGGGCTAGATCCTTTAACGAAGTGAGAAGGCAGCCATGACTACTGAGTTAAGAGACGAGACGTCAGAATAAAACCTACCTTGCTGGCACCTTGATCTTAGACTTCTCAGCCTCCAGAACTATGAGACATAAACGTCTGTGGTTTAAGCCCTCTAGTCTACTGGTCTATGGTACTTTGTTATGGCCACAAAGCAGACTAGTACAAAGTGTTCGTAAGTGGCATAAGGCTGAAAATAATTTAAAGTTGCTCTTTATTAAATTATATTAAATTTAAACCATGGACTACCACACAGTCATAAAAGAATAAGAGAGTCTATACATACTGTAGCGGTACATTTCCAGGACATACCATGAAATGTAAAAAGCAAGTGTCAAATATATAAGGTAATCCCATTGAGGTCTAAAAATAAAAGCAAGAAAAACTACACACACACACACACACACACACACATATATATTTAGAAAGAGAGAGAGAGGGAGGGATGAAAATATACACAGAAGTAGACATAAAGGGGTATGACTGCATAAGTATAGAAAATTTCAGAAAAATACAAGAAAATATTAATTTGGTTTATAGGGAGTAGAATGTGAATGGTAGAAGTTAGAGCTTTTTGCTTTTCCTTTCATGTCCTTCTGTATTTGAATTTTTACAGTGAATAAATTTTAACTTTATAACATGTTTTTTAAAATTCTGGTTTTATCCCTTACTAGCTGAATGTCCCTGAGAAATTAATTAATATGTGAGTCTCTATGTCCTACCTCACAAGGTGATTGTGACAATTACATGAGATCTTGGGAAACCCCTCACAGTGCATGGTGTATACAAAGCATTCATTAAATGTTAGTTTTCATATTTCCTATGCATAATCTGTCTATGATATTACATATGTATTATATATACGCCATGCTATTATACTTAATCATACAATGCAAAGTCCCCAAAAGCCTTCAAAATTGTTTATTCCCTACACAATGCAAAATAATCTATTTCCTCTCATAGTGTTTTAAATTAAAATTTGTTATTTAGAGGGCACCTGGATGGCTCCATCGTTAAGTGTCTGCCTTCTCAGGTCATGATCCCAGGGTCCTGGGATTGAGCCCCATGTTGAGCTCCCTGCTCAGCGGGGACCCCATTCTCCCTCTCCTCCCCCTTGTGCTCTCTCTCTCTCTCTCAAATAAATACATAAAATCTTTAAAAAAAATGTTATTTAGAGAAATAGTTGACCAAGATGTATTTGGGGCTAGATTTCTAGGACGACAGACATGTTGATCCTCTGAAAATTCAATGATATCCTCTGAGTTTTTAGGCTCTTAGAAAAACTAAAAGACTTTTCTACCCCAAACCTGTTGTCAAGACTTCCCAGCCCAATGGCAGATGTCAGACTGTGTGGCTCCCCCCTGAGCAGGCCCAGCTCCTGCTGGGAGGGTCCCAGCAAAGACACTGAGACCTTCCTTGGTTCTGCATCAAACGTTTTCTGTCTCTCTGGGTTGTTTTTTTTCCTTTTTGGTCTCCTTTGAAGTAACAGTTGCTAGTCTGCTTTTTGTTGTTGTGTTGTTGTTGTTGTGCACGTTTTTTCTTTTACAGTTTAAAGGCCTAATAATTCCATCCATGAAAGGACAGAATTCAATTACTAACAGATGACCCTCACGATAAAATGCCACAACCCCAAATTAGAAGAGAGAAAAACAACTTAGTTTTTCTTTTACTCCAATATAACTTACATATAAAAAGAATCAATGTAATGGTGTATATTTTAAAACTAACTTTCAAAAACGTATTTTCACATCCTGAAAGGTCTAGTACTTGTGTTTATATTGACTTTATCATAACAATGTTGGCAGTTTTAGATAAAGTATATTATTTTAGCATTTATTTATCATCATTTAGGGATTATATTTCCTGAAGAAATTTAATAAATGAGCCATCTTTTTTTTCTTCTAAGAGTAGGGAAATAATCATTGAATGACATTTTTTATTCCTTCAGGCACAGTTTAAAGATTACATCTAACTGGAGGCAAAACAAATTAACACTGTCTCATGCAGAGTTCTATGTTGGCTTTTGTCCAGAGGTCTAGAATTCATTGCTCTTTAAATTTAAGTGAAAATAATGTAAGGGATATTCTGTTTTATCTTATACTGGAAGGAGAAACTGATGTTAAGTGTTTTTCTCTAAGATATAAAGTAATGTTGCTTTAGAATGGACAATAAGTACAGGTCTTCAAATCACTATCGTATTGAGTTCTGGCTCTCCAGGAAGTGTCTACCAGCAGCACAGCAGAACTCTTCAGTTCGGTCCTTAAATTAGACACATAATCCACAGTGCCACACATTCAAAGTTCACGTCTCCAGGGGATAAGAGAGATTTTTTTTTTAAAAAGATTTTATTTATTTATTCGACAGAGATAGAGACAGCCAGCGAGAGAGGGAACACAAGCAGCAGGAGTGGGAGAGGAAGAAGCAGGCTCATAGCGGAAGAGCCTGATGTGGGGCTCGATCCCAGAACGCCGGGATCACGCCCTGAGCCGAAGGCAGACACTTAACCGCTGTGCCACCCAGGCGCCCCTAAGATAGATTTTCTGAGCATTGTTCACAACTCACCATCACTGATTTAAGTCTAGATTCCAGTCATTAATCCAACACTCACTCACTAGGCACCACCCTGAGGAACTGTGCCCCGGGCTGAAAATCCAAGGATGAGTATGGCCCAGCGGTGAAGGACTTACGTTCTCTGGTCAGGCAAAAAGACGAGTCCCATAGAAAACAGGTAGGTTCCATGGCATCAGTAATAGCCACCACGCGAGCATATTTATTTGTACCCAGCACACTGCACATATTATCACATAATATTATAAATATTATTATAATAATATTATTAATATTATTAATATTAATATATTATTATTTCATTGCATCTTCACACAATCTGGAGGTAGGTGTTACTGTCTAAATTTTACAGAGAAGGAAACTGAGGTACAGTTAAGTAAACTGAACAGAGGGGCACAGCTGCTGTGTACCAGGCTTGCTCTGCACCCAGAGCTGATCATTCAGTCCCATTCTCTGGGTGACTGTGCCTGCCTCTTTTCTGATCTGAACAGGCTGCAGTGGGGGTGTGAAACGGGAGTTAGGGTTAGAAAAGGAATTGAAATAGGCTCAAAATAATTTTGTACTTTAATGTTACAGTCTGTTTCAAAGAGCCATTTGATTATTTATTTGTTTGCTTTTTAAAGATTTATTTATTTATTTTAGAGAGAGAAAGCATGAGCAGTGGAGGTGCAGAAGGAGAGGGAGAGAGAGAATCCTCAAGCAAACTCCTGCTGAGCATGGAGCCCAAGGACGGGGCGGGGGGGGGGGGGCTCAATCCGAAGACGCTGAGATCATGATTTGAGCCAAAATCAAGAGTTGGGTGCTTAACCGACTAAGCCACCCAGATGTCCCAAAGAGCCATTTGATCTTTTAAATTAAGCTTTGCCCTCTGGTTATGAAAAGGGATGATAAAAAGAAATGAAAAAGGCTATCTATGCTGGACCTCACCCAATGCAATTAACCATGACCACAAGTACGAAATAGTCTTTTGTACTTCAAGAAAGTTAAGCAAAGAAATGAATACCAGTGGATGGCTTTTGTAATTCCAGCTCCTCTCTCGTTTTCTACGTGTTTATATAATTTTTATTTTGTTATATTAGTCACCATACAGTACATCCCCAGTTTTTGATGCAACGTTCCATGATTCATTATTTGTATATAACACCCAGTGCACCATGCAATATGTGCCCTCCTTAATACCCATCACCGTCCTATCCCAATCCTCCACCCCCCTCCCCTCTGAAGCCCTCAGTTTGTTTCCCAGAGTCCACAGTCTCTCATGGTTATTCCCCCTTCTGTTTACCCCCCCTTCATTCTTCCCTTCCTTCTCCTACCGATCTTCCTATTTCTTATGTTCCATAAATGAGTGAAACCATATGATAATTGTCTACGTGTTTAAACATGAGATCTCTATAAAAAGAAATGTTCGTTTTTAGGGCTATTCCGTGAAAAGAGGACAACAAACTGAAGTGTGCTCACGCTAGGACTTGAGTTAAACACTGGGCTTCTGTGAGTGAATCTCCACTCTAGGAGGATAACCCCTACTGCATAAAGCCTTTGCTTAGCTTTGTAAACAGTTTCATACTGAATTCACCTTCTCAAAGCTCTTAAGTCTCCTGCTGTCTTCTGCTATTTAAATAAATAGGTCTCTTCGAGATGTAGGTTTCAGGAAAGCAAAGCCACTGTTTCATTCATCTTTGAGGTTATTTGTTTGCTTGCTTACTTAAGAAATTTTATATAGAGAGAAAATAATATAACATTATTTGTACAAATACCATCCAGAATTTGTTAACATCTTGTCGTTTCTACTTTGCTAGTCATCTTTGCACTTGATCCAGCACATATGTCCGTTCCTATTAGATACTCACGGTGACCTGAATTGCCAAAGTGACCAGCAAGGTAGATGCCAAGCACAAACTCAGGTTGTTAGTCTAAACAGGTCTGATGTGCCTTTTTTCCTAAATATGCTAGCCAACTCCTTTAAATAAAACCTAGAATAACTTTTGCAATTAATACTTTTTATCAGAGTTTAAATATTCTCAGGTCTGTAGTTACAGAAATCACATTAAAATGGATCTATTTATGAAGGAAACATAAAAAGCATGGGTGATTTATTCCACGTTTTTCTCAATCAGATAAAAGCCACACTCAATTTAAATGTCATAATTTACAATCAGCACAGACATTCAAAGAGAATTTTGCAAGTTTTAGAAATGTGGCCAACCTCCTTTTTCGGCAGTTGAAAGAATAAACCTAAAAAGGATCTGATAAATCGAGTTGTAATAATAGTTCCAAAAGAGAACTCATCATCTTCTCTCCCCCATGAACCATCACTTCTTTCAGATTTGTTTAAAAGTCCTAACCCCTAACATCAAAAAAGTTGGGAGGGTTTCAATTTCCACCTCCACAACAACCCTCGTGAACATTCTTTCCTTATTTCCAAGGCCACTTTCCCAATTGAGGCTGCTTTTCCCTCTCACATACTTTGTCCCAACATGTCCAGGCTAAACGCCTGGCTCTAATCCTCTGCATTCTAAAATCTCTACAACAAATCATGCCATTTGTCCAATTGAAACCCAATAGTCCCTCTTTGTCTCAAGAGAAACCCCCTTCTTGGCTTACAATTCATGCTCTCTGTGGTCTTATCACGAGATCCCCGAACATTACCAGGAATACCTTTGGTCATGGAATCCAGCCTTCTCATTCTGAATCTGGCAAAACTGAATTGTATCCATTGGAACTTGAGATTCTAGTAGGAGAACTAAATGTTCAGAACACCTCTCAGTTGGAAGACATCTGGATTCCCAAAGCTTAAAACAAATGTGTCTTGAAATGTATTGATAAGCTCAGTAAGAAATTAAGGAAGATTTCCCAAAAGTAAAGGAAAAAGAATATAAAGTCAAAATCAGAGTGATAAAAACAGAAATTAAGGCTCCTGTGGGAATATATGGCATACGATGATCCTAGAGTCTCCAGGAATAATGGTCACAGGATAGACTAATCAAATGAGGCAGGACCGAACTTGACATAGACCTCTTTCTCCTGCACCCTGCATTTAAACATAGAACCTAACCCCTCTAAGCTCATACTAATCTAGTAAAATGGTGGACTAGAAAAAAATCTAACTACTAACAAAGGCAGCCAATGAAAAAGCTTGTCTGTCTCTGCTATAGTTCTGGATTATTATGGACCAGATGTTTTTGTATACCACGCCCCTCAAATTTATATGTTCAAGCCTTCACTTCTAATGAGATGGTACTTGAAGATGGGGTCCATGGAAGTGATTAGGGTTGGGTAAGGTCATGAGGGTGGGGCCCTCATGATGGGATTAATGCCCTCCTAAAAGACACCAGAGAGCATGTTGTCCTCCCCTTCCTCACCCCACACTTACACAAAGAAGAGGTCATATGGGCACACAGTGAAATGGCAGCTGTCTACATGCCAAGAAAGAGGCCTCAGAATGAAACCTACCTGCCAGTACCTTGATCTTGGCCTCCACAACTGTGAGAAATAAATTTCTGTTGTTGACTTGTCTATGGTATTTTGTTTGGTAGCTTGAGCTGACTAAGACATGGGTAGAAGAAAATAATAACAATATTCTCCCCTGGAGATGTGTAAACAGAGGTCCACCCTCATGGGACAGTAGGATTCAAATTTATAGTCCTGTATGGTTGGGGAAATTCCAAACCAAGAAAATAAAGGATCCCTCATGGGTTGCCATCCCCTGGCACCGGCAAAAGCAAATACAAATATAATACTTCCTGGAGGAGCATCCTCTCGTTCAGCTTTCCATGGATTACATTAACTCGGCAAAACTTAACAAACACTTGGGGAAACAGACTATACACAACATATTTAGATTCCCAAGGACTTGAGTCATTGGTATTATTAAGCATAAAGTAGAAAATTACTATGTATATTTCAGTTTTAAAGTGTTATTTAGTATACTTAAATGTTTTAAAAAATAAAAGATGGGCTTGGAAAGATGAGCAAGAAAGAGATTGAACCAGCATATTTGAAAAAGAACAAAACAAAATTTCTAGAAATAAACAAATAATTGAAATTTAAATCCCTATGGATGAGTTAAATAGCATATTAAAAAACAAAAAACAATTTAAGGAAGAATTACTGAATGTGAAAAATATCATTCTGACCTAAAACTTCTCGAAGACAACATTTCTTTCACTTTTATTAAAGTATAATTTGACATACACTAAGCTGCATACATTTAAAGTATAAAATTTGTTAAGTTTTGACATACAGACATACTCATGAAACCATCACCACAATTGAGATAATGCATATACACATTATCCCCCAAAGTTTCCGCATGCTCCTTGGCAATCCCTCACTGTCTTCCCTCTTTGCTTCATTCTCATCCCAGGAAACTGCTCGATGGTTTCATATCACTATAGATGACTTGCATTTTTTAGAATTTTATGAAAAATAGAATCTTATCATCTCTACTTATTTTTTTCTGGCTTCTTTCACTCAGTACAATTATTTTCAGGTTAATCTATGTTGGTTTTATGTACCAGTGGCTCATTCTTTTTAATTGCGGAGTAGTGTTTCATTGTGTTTGTTTATCCATTCACCTATTAATACACATTTAGACTGTTTCTACTTCTTGGTTGTTATAAAGAAAGTTGCTATGAACACTCTTTTACGTGTCTTTGTATGGCCATATACATTCACTACTCTTAGCTACTTAGCTAATAGAATAGCCAGAATATATGATAATGTATGTTTGATGATTTAAGAAACTGCCAAATAGTTTTTCAAAGTGGTGGTACCACTTTCTATTCCCATCTGCAGTATATTAGAACTCCAGTTACTCCCCATCTTGCCAACTCTTTAATTTTCAGAGGGAGATTCATGTAGGTGGTATCCCGGTGTGGTTTTAATTTGCAGTTTCTTAATAAGGAATGAAGTTGAGCATTGTCTCAAGGCAGTGGACATCAGGCAGAGAAGGAGATCTCCGGGAAACAAGAAACAAATGAGGTCAGTCCTATGATTTCCTCAGATGACTGTCCAGAGGGAGTTTCTGGGCTGTTGCACAGAAAAGTGAAACCCAGGCATAACCTGGCACTCTCTCTCTCTCTCTGAGTTGAGGAGATCACATTAGGAGTCCAAGGAGGTAAAAATCACCCTAAAAAATCCTACCCAAGACCAGGTGAAAATTACTCTAAAGGATTAGATGAAACAATGACAGAAATATCACAATGCAGAGAACAGAGCCTTTCCCCAACAGAGTGGAAAATCTTGTCATTCACATAGCATTAGGTAAAGTACTCAGAAAGGTTTGCCTTTGCAGTGGGTAAAATGAGTATCTAACAAAGCTTAAAAAATAAGACTCAAAAGTCCTGATTTCAAGTAACTTAACTACATCCCAGAACAAAGCTCAAAAATATTTCTAGAAATACAGACATATCCAGCATCCAGTAAGGTAAATTTAAAATGTCTGGCATCCAACCAAACATTACTAGTCATACAAAGAATCAGAAAAATAAAACCCATATGACAAAATTCAAACCAAACCAACCAGAACACATGCAAATGATAGAAATAGTAGACAAGGACATTAAAACAGATATTATAACTGTACTTCATATGTTCTAGAAGATAGATTAAAGTCTGAATATGGTAAGTAAAGATATGCTAGAGAACATACTTTTCAGATACTCAAATCTAACTTTTAGAGATTAAAACTACAATGACTGAGGTGAGAAATACAGTGTATAGTATTAAGAGCAGAGTAGATAATAAAAAAGAAAAGATAGGCAAATTTGAAGACAGAGTAATATAACTATCCAAAATAAAAACAGACTAAGAAAATGAATTTTAAGTGAGCTATGGGACAACCAGAAACAGCCTGAGGGGAGTGACAGAGAAGTCTCTAACAGCGTACTGAATGATAAAACACTGACTACTTTCACCCTAAGGGAAGGAACAAGCAAGGAATCCACTCCCACCATTCCTATTCGTCCTGACGGTGGAGGTTCTACACAGTGCACTACAGATGAAATTTTTATTTATTTATTTAAAAAAAATTTTTTTAAACATTTTATTTATTTGAGAGAGTGAGAGAGAGCTAGAGAGCATGAGCAGGGGGAGCAAGGGCAGAGGGAGAAGCAGACTCCCCTGCTGAAGGAGGAGCCAGATGCAGGGCTCAATCCCAGGACTCCAGGATCATGAGCTGAGCAGAAGGCAGACGCTTAACTGACTCCACCCAGGAGCCCCCAGAATGAAATTTTTAAAAAGAAAGAAGAAAAGGCATCAGATCAGAATGGAAGAAATAAAACTGTCTTTGTTCTAAAAGGGCACGATGATCCATGCAGAAAATCCATCTGAATCCATAACAATTCAGCTAGAACTAGGAGGTGAGTTTAGCATGTTTAAGGGACACAAGATCCATGGATAAAAATCATTTGTACCCATTGGTAACAATCAGAAAATGAAATTTGGAGGTCAATGCCATCTAAAATAGCATAAAAAATATTAGATAGTTAGGAATAAATTTGACAAAATTGTATAACACCTCTACACTAAAAACTAAACACACTGCTTAGAGAAATCAAATAAGAAAATATTCGTGACCTAGAGTTAGGCCAAAATTTCTTAGTTACAACACCAAAAGCATAATCATTAAAAAAAAAAAAAAGACTAGGCTTTACCAAAATTAAGAACTTCTGTTCTTCAGAAACACTGTTAAGTGAGAAAGACAAACCACAGATTAAGACAAAGTATTTGCAAATCAAATGTGTGGTAAACAAATTGTATCCAGGATCTTAAAGCATACTCAAGTCTCAATAATAAGAAAAAGAACATCCAATTTTAAAAATGGACAAAGATTTGAAGAGGCAGCTCACCAAAGAAAATATACGAATGGCAAATCAGCACATGAAAAGGTGTTCAACATCCTTGGTTATTAGGGAAATGCAAATTTAAGCCACAATGAGATACAACAATTAGAACGGCTGAAATTCGAAGAGTGGCTATTCCAGGTGATGGTGAGGATGTGAAGCAGCAGAAACGTTCATACCTCGCTGCTGGGAATGGAAAACAGGGCAGCCCTTTGGAGAACAGTTTGATGGCTCTTAGGAGTAGTAAACGTATTGCATACCACATGACCCAGTCCTTCCACTCTTAGGTATACATCCAAGAGAAAAGAAAACATATTCATCCAAAGAGTTGTACACAAATGTTCATTGCAGCTTTGTCATAGTCCCCAAATGAAAACAACACAAATATCCATCAAGTGAATATGGATAAGCCAGTTGTGCTGTATCCATACAAAGGGATGCTATCCAACAAGAAAAAGAATGAACTATTAGGAAAAACTGTCTTGTAGCCAGGTGAGAACTGTTTCTTGGGGCAAGAGTAGTGGTGCGCCTGTCCTAAGACCAGGCCTCAATCAGCCTTAGAGTTTCTATTTTCTCACTGGGAATCTTGCCACCAGCATCTGAACAAGCTCCATCTAGACTTCTGGAGAAGATGATACATACTATGAAGGATAGCCTGCTTCCCATCTGAGGCCTCCTAGACCAGCCTGCGAGGAGCTGACTCCTCACCGCAGGAGAAAGCCCAGCCACCATTATCGTACCGCCGACCCTCCCCACGCTGCTTACGGACTTAGGAGTAAGCAAAGTAATAAACAGAAGAACCCCCTGGTTGATTGTAAACTACAATAAGTGTGCGTTTACTTAATGCGTTGGCATTTTGGGGTGGTTTGGTGCATAGAACTAGCTAACTGATAGAAAATAAATAAAAAATTGTGGTATATTCAGATAATGAAACTCAATAAAAAGATGAAAATGAGCCCATTATTTTCTACACACAAAAGCATGGCTGACTCACACATCATACTGAGCAAAAGCAGCCAGACACGAAAAGAGTCTAAAGCTCATAACGTTCAAAACAGGCAAAAATGATCGAAGTCAGAATAGTGGTTTTGTCCGGAGAGAGGCAGTACGTGGAAGAGGTCTTGAGGGCCACTTTTGGTGGACCACTAGGCTTCTACTTTTTTTTTTAAAGATTTTATTTATTTATGTGACAGAGAGACAGCCAGCGAGAGAGGGAACACAGCAGGGGGAGTGGGAGAGGAAAAAGCAGGCTCACAGCGGAGGAGCACAGCGGGGGAGCACAGCGGGGGAGCACAGCGGGGGGAGCACAGCGGGGGGAGCACAGCCGGGGGAGCACAGCCGGGGGAGCACAGCGGGGGAGCCTGATGTGGGACTCGATCCCGGTACGCCAGGATCACGCCCTGAGCCGAAGGCAGACGCTTTAATGACTGCGCCACCCAGGCGCCCCTGAACTAGGCTTCTACTTCTTGATCTTCATTCTGACTCCATGAGTTAGTTCACCTTATGAAAATCCAATGAGTTGTATACTAGTGTTTGTGAATTTATATGTATGTAATTCGATAAAAGGATTTTTATTATTATTTTTCTAAAGATTTTATTTATTTATTTGACAGAGAGTGAGACAGAGAGGGAACACAAGCAAGGGGAGTGGGAGAGGGAGAAGCAGGCTCCCCGCCGAGGAGGGAGCCCAAGGCAGGGCCCTGATCCCAGGACTCTGGGATCATAACCTGAGCCTAAGACAGACCATCCAGGTGCCCCCATAAAAGGATTTTTTAAAAATGAATTGGTTGAACAGCAAATTCACCGAAGAGGAAATATAAATAAAAAGAGCCTCAGTCTCACTGGTATTCTGAGAAAAGCAAGGTGAAATAATCATAAATATCAGTTTTCACCTATCAGTAGCCAATAAATTTAAAAGACTGCAATACTCAGTCTTGAGAAGGAATGAGGAACTACGCACACATTGCCAGTATGTGAATTTTAGGAAGTGATCTGACAAATATATTAAAATTTGGAATGCCTACAACCTTAACTCAATGCATTTAGGAATCTATCCTATAAAAATGAAACTACTAAGGATATACATAAGAGAATATTTACTAAAACACTGTTTACAGCAGCAAAAAAATTAAGTCACCTTGAATGTAAATCAGCTGTAAATGGCAGCAAAAAGTGTGGTTTATACATAGGAGGGGATTTCATTACGTGAATATTTAAATAAATGTATTATTACATTTTGACCTGCAAAGACATGGGTGGTAACTTGAAAAAGCAAATTTCAAAGTAATATGTACAGTGATCCTCTTTTCCTTAAAAAAAGAAGGGTGATTAACTCAATAAAATCCTATGTAATTTTGTGTTTCCTTGAACGTAAAGTTACAGAAGGACACAAATAAAAGCGTTAACTTTCGTCACCTCCGAACTGGAATTTGGAGAAAGGAGGACATAACCACTATTATACACTTGAGTTTTTTCCTTGTAACAAGTATATATTACATTAAAAATGGAACAAATACACATTAGATAATACTTTTTGTTTAATTCCCAGCTTTTAAATTAAAAAACAATTAATTAAATGCAGTTTTCAAAGCTTATGTCAAGGTCAGTGCAGGTAGACACAGACTTCATACAAAATTGATTTTAAAAGGAGGAAAAAAAACCCTAAGCGTTCTCTCTCTCTTTTTTAAAAAAAGATTTTATTTATTTATTTATTTGACAGAGAGAAGGCACAAGCAGGGGGAGCAGCAGGCAGAGAGAGAGGGAGAATCAGGCTCCTCGCTGAGCAAGAAGCCTGACAAGGGGTTCAGTCCCAGGACCCTGGGATCATGACCTGAGCCAAAGGCAGATGCTTAACTGACTGAGTCACCCAGGCATCCCCTAAGAGTTCCCTTAAGAAACAGTGTACAGTGCAAACTCCCTAAACTTTCAAACCATGAGGGATAAAAATTTGACATTTGTGATTTCTTTTCAGGATCATTAAGGAACACCTCATTTCACATATGAATTTCATATGATTATTAATTCAAGCTGAAGAACAAATAGATCATTCCATAAAATATCTTTTAGCAACTTGGAATAAATATACTTTGAAACAATGTGAACCAACAATCTGTTGGAAAATTTTATTTGCTATATGAGTGGAAAATATTACTCAGTACTGACATTTCCTGTTTATCATTAAAAAAAGAACTTAGCTCTCTAACCTTGCAAATTTAATTCAGTTGTAAATCTTACAACTTCTTGCAATAAGACCTTGTCTTACATAACAAATAAAATGTATCTGGCAGGCTCATTCTTAAAAGAACTAAGATTTATCTTGAAAGTGAATATAGAAATAAAAAGCAAAGATAGGGGCGCCTGGGTGGCACAGCGGTTAGGCATCTGCCTTCGGCTCAGGGCGTGATCCCCGCGATCTGGGATCGAGCCCCACATCAGGCTCCTCTGCTAGGAGCCTGCTTCTTCCTCTCCCACTCCCCCTGCTTGTGTTCCCTCTCTCGCTGGCTGTCTCTCTCTGTCAAATAAATAAATAAAATCTTAAAAAAAAAATAAAAAGCAAAGATAATAGAACTAGAGAAAGCCAAGGGATAAAAAACTAACATACCATATGAAATCCAGTTGGATATAAACAAATCTATCTCAAGGCTTTCCCTTTTTAATGCCTGAAAAAAGTCAATGAGATCAAAATGAGTTTCACAACTGCTCTAAATTACTGGATAATTACATTTAAGTAATTTAAAGCTTTTCCAAAGCTCTAAAAATTATTTCAGTCTAGATTATTAAAAGATGACAGCAGAAAAGGATACAAATCTTGGGTGTATTTTTTTTACCTTGGAATTGTTTTATATTTCATATGTTGAAAAGAAATGTAGCAATTTAGGATTTATGACCTAAATTTGAATTCCGGTTTCAATTAATTAACTCACTAGACTTCATTTTCTTGCAACCATGAAATAAAATGTTGCCCAAAGCAAACAGAATGTTTTGAGTGTCAGAGTAAACAAAAAGTGACATTATAAGGACACTATTTCATATCCACCATGCTTGCTTCAAGTGCTTTATAAAGATCTTCAGATAATTTTCCCAACAATCTTGTGAACAGGTAGGATCTCCCTTTTGCCAATGAAGAAACTAAGTGTCATGAAGTACTGTTTAAATTACCCAAGATCATATAAGTGGTAAATGAGCCAGGATTTGAAACCAGCTCTAAGTGACTAGGAAGACAGGGACCTCCAAATTTAGACTTCTATAAATTAAATGCATTGTGCAAGTTCTCACTGTTAGACTAAGTGAATGATATGTTTTTTTTTTAAGTTTTTATTTATTTATTTGACAGAGAGAGTGAGAGAGCCCAAGCAGGGGAGTGGCAGAGGCAGAAGGAGAAGCAGACTCCCTGCTGAGCAGGGAGCCTGATGTGGGGCTCGATCCCAGGACCCCGGGATCATGACCTGAGCCAAACGCAGATGCTTAACCGACTAAGCCACCCAGGTGCCCCTACATGATGTCTTATAATACTACTCCGTGACATTAGGCAGAACATCTATTTTTTTCTGAGCCTCAGTTTCATAATTTGCAAAATGGCATAAGAAACAAAGCACAGTGTCCGTTACATAATGAGTAATCAACAAATAATTTGTTATCTAAAATTCTATATTTTTTTATAGATTTATTTATTTATTTTAGAGAGAGAGCACATGCATGAGTGGGAGGGGCAGAGGGAGAGGTAGAGAGAATCTCAAGCAGATTCCCCAGTGAGCGTGGAGCCCCATGTGGGGCTCAATCTCATGACGCTGAGATCATGACCTGAGCTGAAATGACGGGTCGGCCACTTAACTGACTGAAACACCCAGGAGCCCCTAAAATTCAATATTTTTAAAGGACTTTCAGAGTAATTTTGAGAAGATAGGAATTGTTATTTCTATTCTACGTATGGGTATGTAGTGTTACCAAGATCATAAAAGGTAAGAGAAAAGCCAAGGGGCATATTCAATAATAGGCCATGCTACTGATGGTGATGAAACACCGGTGTTCGGTTTCCATCCAAAAGGAGTAATTTTGCCTTGAAGTCATGAAGTTAAAATAGCTATTATGGAGAAAATACCCAATTTCATTTATAAAGATGATTTTAGAAAGTGGGAAATTTTAATAATTACAATAATGATAACCTAAATTTGAAACCTGGTTTCAGTTAACTAACTGGATGAGAAAAGCAGCTTTTTTCATCAGACTTCATTTTCTGCAAAATAAAATAAAATGTTTTCAAACAATAAGGGATAAAATTTAATGGTTGTGATCTTTTTTTCAAGGCATATCATATCACATATGAATTTCATGTGACTATTAATTCAAGCTGAAGAAGAAATAAATTATTCTGTAAAATGTCTTTTGGGTGCTTTTAAGGCAATATTTTTTCCAATCTTGGGCCATCCGTAAATTATCTCTGGAGATCTTTATTAGGCTCATGGTCCAATAAAATGCAAACCTTAATGCTACAAACTTCTATGAAGAAGCTCACATATATTACATACATTTCAACTATTAAGAACATGTAACTGACATTGACAAGGGAACGGACTTCCAGCAAACTCAACAGTCAAATCACTCTCCAGTGTCTGTAGCTCTAAGGAAGACCCCTCATTTCCACAAGAATTCAAAGGCCATCACCCTCTTCTGAGGAACTGCCTTCAGCCTTTCTTTAAAGAACTAAATGGTTATATGCATATCGTGCAATTAAGAGGTAGCCTTGGTTTCTATTTTGGAGAATATGACGCAACTTGCCAGAGTTTTAACATTAAGTAAAACTGGTAAGTTCATGTCTGGGGATAAAGCTACACAATGGTATCATTCAAGATAAAAATCAGTGACCCCATTTAGGTATTAAAGGCCACAGTCTGCAGTCCCTTTCAGCATTTCACACTAGGGGCTTTGGTATGATTAAGGCATTCTCTGATCAGAAAATGCAGTTACCCTGACAACAAGTAACGGCAGAGTTTCTGCATTCTAATCTGACATCACTATACGATGGATTTAAACTTCAGCCAGCAGCTGGGAGTTGGCTCTAGTACGAGCAGATGTTGATTGTAGCATCAAGTATTCTTTGCCACATGTGGGACCAGATGGGACTTCCGCACAGACAATTGTGTAATACTTGGGAACTCTAACACGGAAGCAAGAGTCTTACTTTTTAGCCAATGACTGCCGCCCTCTGCAAACCTAGAATTCATATTTTGAGGCTAAACTAGCAAAAGTGCTCACACATGTTTATTTTAAAAATACGCTGTCTCCCTGGCGGGGAGGGGGATTATACAAACAGGAAACTTATCAACAATGGGCAAGTTACTTAACTTCTCCGGGCTCCGGTTTCCTGCTCTGTAAAACGAGGATAATAATACTACCTACTTTCTAGGTTTTTTCTGATGATTGATGATCCATGAAATGTAGTGCTCTCAATAAGTGTTTTCTCATCATCTTATTTTATTTTGGTGCTTAAGCCAGTGAACAGAGAGGTTGTGTTCTAGCCATCCTCGCCACACGTCCCTACCCCGCTAAGATCCATTTAGTTGTACTTTCCCCAAATTATTCTTTCCATACAGCAGGAGATGGTGTCCAGACCGTCACTGCTTTCTTTCGCCTATACGATATACTTTGACAGCAACGTTCGCTTGCCAGTTTTAGGGGTTTCTCTGTTATTCAGGTGGCATCTCTTCTCCCCATCTGGACTGGGAGGTCCTTGAGGTGAAAGACTTTCTCTTACATTGCCTTGTATGGGCTAAAAGACATAGTCCTGAATGCTGTCCAAAGCAGGCGGTCATTAGACACTCATTGACTCTTCTTCGCAATTGGGAGGGTAGTGCAAAGGGATGTATCCAGCTGATTAAGATATATAGTGTATCAAGTACACTGATTTCTGAAACATACCACCAAGGGCCTCTCCTATATACTCTCAGGACTTCCTCAGGCCAAGCTGAAAGCCAGGAGGCTATGGGTAGTATTTACATGATCACTAATTGTTATTTACTTGGTCTTGCCTTTACTTACTATTTAAAGTTCCACATACAATTCAGTGAGATTGCAGTGATACAAAGATCTCTCTTTATTGGTAATGGAATGCATTTACAGTCAGCAAAGTCGCCGTCAGTATACAGTTTCTAAAGTGGGGCCATTACCTTATGAACATTAATGTATAGAGTTAACTTCAACGTATATATTTCACTAGGCCATAAATCTTTTTCCTTCATAGAAGAAAGTATCCCTTATATCTGAATTAGTTCATGTGGAAATTTTATAATGAAAGTCAGCTGTGGTTCCAGGAAACAGCTGGTGTTTTTGCATGTCCGCATCTACGAGAAATATGCAATGCATCAGGGAATGACCTATCTCAAAACCATAAACTGCTTAAATCTTTTTCATGTGCAGACAACTAGTGGTGTATTTCGACAGTAGATGTGTGCTATGTGTTCAGTTTTTAGGACGTTTGTTGAAGAAAACAGCGTATTACTATAGAAATGGGTATAGATGCTACTTAGCGTGAAGCACATTTTAGGAAGTGCTATAAAATGGAACCTAGGTACGGTCTTCCCCAGGCTCCTGGGAGGTTTTAATAAATACGAAACAATGATCCTTAGTCAAGGAGTTCGTATCAAGATCGCTTGGGGAACTTTTCCAAATGACAGCTACAGCCACCCACCACCATAAGGGCCCGGACCCCATTCCTACAGATTCTAGTCAGATGACTCACCCTAGATTATGAATCCAGAAAAATACAATGACTCCGTGAAGCAAGATTCAACCATAATGTTTTTGATATGCGAGAGTAATATATTTCCTTATAAAATAAATATATTATTAAACTTCTATGTGTAGAAACACATTCATTTTAAATATACCAAGAGAGGCTTGATATTTTAAAGAACACACTGTGCAGTCTTTTATAACTTGATTAGGATTATCCGAAGCTGACCTCTGATTTATGAGTTTTATAAACTCAAATAATAGATATCTCATTGATTTAAAGTGAGATCCTACCACGGATGTAATGTTTTCCTGCTCATTTCTCAAAGTCTCATTCATAAGAACTAGAAAAAAAATCATTACTGCATCAAAAAGGAAACAATGGATGTCATCCTGTTTTGATAAGGGTGTAATTTTTTACATTGAAAACAGACACCAAACTAAAATTGGCATATTACATCCTGTGGGGACACACACAAAAATTCTCTTCCTTTCTTTTACAACTTTTTAGGACAGTTTATTTTATAAACATTATTACATGTTTATTTTATAAATATTATATTACAGTTTTATTACAGTTTATTTTATTATAAATATTATGCATGTATCAAATTTATAAATTTGTAAGTGTCCAGTTTTGTTAATTCCAATATTTAATCAAAGTCATAGAATTTTAAGGGCTAAAGATCGCTTAGAACAACCTCTCAGTTACACAGATTGATAGTCTTTGAATTGTGTTATTGACATGAATTCATCTCTTGAGAAGCATTGTAGTGCAGCTGCATTAACCTTCTGCTGACCAATGGTTAGAGTGGGATTAGAACCCATGCTCTTGGTCTGGCTCTTAGGCCATGCTGAGATGCCAGTACTTCTAGTTCTTTCTCCAACAACATAGTTCTTCTTGGTTTCAGGGAACTTTTCTGTGGGTGTTTTGCCATAAATTGAACTTCCAAATTAAAATATTATTTTTTCCCATAAGTCCCTTTTCATAGACTGTTACAGTGAAGGGGGATATAATAGGTCATTACCATTATTTTCACTTCACTCCAAAGAGGACTGCAACGCAGCTTAAACAGAAACTTATGGTCTTGTTCCCAATGATCCTTATGTTACAAGATGTGTGGCTACTCTCTTCGATGAAATTTTTTCCAATTCCTTTCTCCCTAACATTGTCTCTGAGATTTGACATTCTGTGCCTTTTTATAGCCATATGCATAATCTTTCACCTAATCATTTTAATTCTAGTCATTTAAATGATTTCCTAAATCACAAATGATACTTTATATGTGTCATTTCCTGTTAATGAATATTTTCAAACCCCAAGCGTGAAAACAGCAGAGTTCTGTGTGCTCATATGCCACCCAACTAGGTCTAAGTCAGTTCCCAGGACTTTTGAACTGATATCTCTGGAAGGTTCTGGTGGAATTTACTCATATAACCTTTGGTCTCTGCGCTGATCCTATAGGATCAAAAGTAGCCTTGGCTCTGAGAAACTGACTCAAAGGGCCTGTGACTGGATATAAGCTATTAGACATCTCTCACCCAAATCATTTTTCATTGCAGCATATATCAACTAGAAGGCTTGGGTTAGTAGAATTGTAAAGAGAAAGGTTCACTAATTTTGCTAGAAAGATCTGTGCTCGGTCTTGGCTCTGCATCACAGAATTTGTGTAATAGTGTTAAGCAAGTTACGTGTACAGCTATGCCTCGGTGTGTTCATCTGAAAAGTGGTGCTAATTCAACTTGCCTTGTGGGAGGTTGTGAGAAATCTAACAGGAAAATGTATTTAAAATAGTAAAAAATAGATAAGTATATTACCTACATACCTCCCTACATTTAAATAAAGGCATTCCTGTCTGCATACTACCATACTTCTTCTTACACCTATTTTGCCATCAACACCCAGAATCCAACATAAATATCCTAGTACGGATTTAGTCTTTTCGATAAAAGGGCTGTTCATTAATTTATTTACCAATTTTTATAGCCAACAATTATCAATACATGTGCTAATGCTTTTCAATTTTGTTGCCCAAACTTTTAGACTACTTTTTAAAAAAATGAACTAGATTAGGAGTAGAGTTGGGTGGTAGAAGAGCAACAAAGAAAAATAAATATCTTTTTCTGTCTGTTGAAAATGGTGTTATTTAAGGCCACAGAATGGAAGGCTGATGGGTGACCTAAGAATGTGAAAGAATATTTCCCAGAGCATAGTCACCAGCTGGCTTTTATCCTTACTTAGACAAGAACAGGAGGAAATTAGCTTAAATTTCATTTGGGTTAGAAAAATGGAAGCTAAGCTATGAAATCTAATTCCTAGGGAATCTTTTCTTCAAAATAAAATAGAAACTGACTTCCTACCGTGGTTTCAGTGCAGCCCTGATAAGTATGAGAAAGTACTGGATGAAGTTTGAGTCGTCCATCTCTATAATCCCCATCAAGAGAAGAAAACGAGCAATTATGAGCCTTTCATGCAACAGGTGTTTTCACTTGTATTCATTTCATCTTCCCTGGAAATTATTTTTCCTACTTTACAAGCGAAGATATAAACTCTGAAAGTTAAGTTTGCCCAAGGTCATCAAGCTAATGAAAAGCAGAGTTAGGATACGACTCCTCCCTATCTCCAGAGCCTCTACTATGCACTGTACCAACCCCTAAGCTTTGCTCACAATGGCACTTTTAATTTCTATCCTTATTTAAAACTGACATTATGTCCAAGATTTAGATTTATTTACTCATTTATTTAGATTTATTTCATTTAGGTTACTTCCAAGATTTAGAGGTATCTGAAATCCGATGTAAATTGGAAATATAGCTACTATTTATGAGCTATCTAATACATGCCAAAGATGAGAGAACTCCATGAATATTATTGCATTTGATAATGGTAGTTATCATTTGAGACAAGTACAATTATCTCCATTTACAGATGGGAATCTAGGTTTCAAAATACATTCTAGGAGAGCCCAGGCCCAAGGGACTAAAGAGAGGGACCTTTAAACTTCAAGGGAAGCAACAGGGTCCTAAGCATTCTTACCCCAGCAAGCCTTCACTTTTAGGTTTAGCAAGTCATAGATATTTAGAAGTAAAAAGAGCCATTTGAAATCATCGGGTCCAATCCCTTTATCTTTCAGACAAGGAATCTGAGGACCAGGGAGAGGTTAAGTACTTTCTCAAAGGTCGGAAAGCTAATTAGTGACAGAGTTAGCAATAAATCACTTCCATGAAAAGACATGCTTTCAAAGTGAATTCAATTACCCTGTACTCTCAAGTGGCTATTAAGAACACCCAAGTAGCTAGACAATCTCCAATGTTTCTGTCAAGTAGATGTAACTTAAGAAGATCTAGAAAGAACTTTGCAACGCTGAACAATCTAAGACAGCAATCTTTAAAATGCGCTAATTTGACTCAACTCATTGTTAGGAGCAGAATTCTACCCACTTTTTTATGTGAATGGCCAAATATTTTCATCTCTTCTAGTGGATAAGAGATATATAAAATTTCAGATACACTGAAATATACATACATGCATATATATAATTATATATATATATATATAATTATTTTGGTATTTATAAACTTTGGATGACAAATTCCTAAAGAAGAGGATTCTTACGATTTTACAGCATAATTTTTCTAGAAGATAAGGAATTTCCCATTTTGTCCATGGGTGACAAAATGCACAGTGCCAGGGGTAATGCATTGGTATTAAAAATTTAATAACCAAATTAAGTGTTGCCAAATATTTAAAAAGTATTTTCACAGAAGGCCTACTTTGAAAGTTAATTTCTTTCAACACACTAAATTGATCTAGCTAAATATCCCAAGATTTGCTTTAGGAGAAACGGTTAAATTGGTAAAAAGACAAAGGGAAACATCGGTAAGCCAAAAAAGTTCAAGAGAGTTGAATGTAAATGGGTGAAAATACAACCATTCAGTCAAAGGTCAATACCAAACACCTGCTAGTCTCCCACCTAATGAAGTGAAACTGAAGGTGAACACATGAAAAAAGAATGAGAACTAAAGCATATTTGGAAATGCATCCTGAAGACAAACCAAAATGCTATTTCCATCAGGGAAGAAAAATCACATCAATGAAAATACATTTTGGGATATCATTTCAGGGGGAAAAAGGAAGAAGATATACTGAAAAGAAGAAATCATTCTAATAGTTGTCAAGTCATGTAGTTTGACACTGAAAATTCTTACAATTTACTAAATTTAACCTGGAAGTCTTACACATTTTCGGAAATAGAAATCCTCCATCATACTTGACATTTCCGAATATGTTAATGCTGAAGTTTCCCATGTGATGGTGTCCTTTAATTTAGAAGAAGAAGGAGGAGGAGAGGAAGAGGAGGGAAGACGAGGAGGAGAGGAAGAAGCAGCAGCAGCAGGAGCAGGAAGGGGAGGAGGATGGTGAGGAGGATGGGAAGGAGGAAGGGAGGAGGAAAAGAGGAAGAGCCAGAGCCAAACCGGGAGAGAAGGAAGAAGGAGGACGAGGAGGAAGAGAAATAAACATAATAGGGAAACTGACCAGCAACATTTATTTAACATGGTACGTAAACCCTAATGTTCATGCCATGTGTCTAGGACAGGAAAATCAATTTTTGAATGACTATTTCATGGCTATACAGTACTCTGGCTTCAAGAACATTTCACAGTCATTCAGTATCAATTATTATTAGATGTTCTTGTCCTCGGAAACATTCCCCCAAATTAAATTATTCAGATTTATGAATGGCACCAATGGAAAAGAACAGCAGCATCTAGTATCATGTCAAGAAAGATGTTCTGTTCAGTAGCAAGTTCAGAGCATCTCTCTTCCTGCATCTATTGATGAAGAATGATGATAGCGTTTTGTTTATCCCAACTTCACATTTCTCTACAACAGAAGGTGGCCTCCCTAAATGGAATGAGGGACAATCTAGGTTTTATTTGGAATTCTGACTGTTGAGAAAGAGTTGACTGGTTCAGGATCCCTCAGCAACCCAGACACCAAGGAAGATGATTGATGGATTAGCGACAGTGTATTGCTAGTGATCTACGTAGTTTTGTTTCATTGCTTTATTTAACAAACACTATATGGCAGGCATTGTTCTAAATACATATGTTAAATTCCTTTGATTCACTTAATAGTCACTACAATCCTATTAGGTGAGAACTATTACGCCCATTTTCCAGATGAGAAAACTGAGGCACAAGGAAGTAAATGATTTGCTAGAGGTCACACAAGAAGTAAAGGTAATCCTCTCTTAACACCCAGCAATGGTCAACCTTTCAGCATAATGCTCTTTCCTTTTCTGGGTCTCCTCACTAAACAGCAGTTTTCAATGAAAAGTCATTCAGACAGCAACACTGGGGGAATAAAAAGGCCTGATAATAATAGTTGGGTTTATTAAGAGTTTTCTACATGTCAGATACTGTGCTAAGTGGTAATAAAAATTTTTTAACTGCTATGTAACCTTCAGTCCAACTAATCCCATAAGGAAGTTACCATTAGAATTTAAATGATAAAATGGAGCTGTGGGTGACAAATCAGTTTCCCACGGATAAACGACTAAAAATGGAAAGAAAGTGTCCAGATCTGGCCCATCAGAGCACAGAACCCGCCTATGAGACCACGAGGCTTACTGCCTCCCTATTGGAAAGGTGGGCCTTTAAGGCCAGATGGCTACGGGTTGATGAGTTAACCCGGCTGTTTTTCTTTTTTCTCCTCTTTAACATAATAGGCCATCAACAATTATTTATTAAATCAAGTAAGATAGATCATGTTTAAAGGGAGTTAGGAGTTCAGTTTATCTATGAGAGAATTCTCTGACAATAAAAGCTCCATTAAAAAAACCCACAAACCCAGTGTGTTAAACCGACTGATAACCCAGCTTCTAGCAGAGCATATCCAATTGTTACTATCGGGTGATAATGATATCACTACTATTGACTAAAGAGAGTGGAAAGACTCACTTTCTCCCAAAAATTTAAATTTAAGGTAAAGTTACTTATTTGGCAAAGCTTAAATAGGGTCATATTCAAATATGGAGGTATGGGCTGGACAGTGGGTCTCGAGAGAGTCACAGAGGTGGTCTCACTTGAGAAGTGTGGTTTTAGTATAAGTTACTAAGAGTTTTCTTTGTATAATCTCCATATCTGTTTTCTAGTGTGATCTGCTGTCATCTGAAAATACAAATATTTTCAAATCATAATTTTAAACGTTTTTCACAAAAATCAAAATACAAATCAATAAATTAGAATCACAAGTGAATTCAAACCACCAACACTTTTTATCACAATCCCATTAGCCCTGCAGATGAAATTATTGACCTTTGTTAGTTTATACTTTTAGAAATTATTTACCTTTGTTAGTTTGTAATTTTAGAAAATATTCACCTTATTTCATATTTTTGGTAGTAAATAATTTTTATCATTACATGATTAAAATTTAAATTAAAAATGTAATTAATCTTTTTAATTTTAGTCATTTGCATTGACTATATCCACAAACAGTCGCTGATATATTTTATTTATCTGCTTGGTTTTATAGTTATTACAACTACAAAACGTATATTGGGCAATACTATTAACATTTAGACTGCAAGTACACACTTTTCTTTGTTTGAAATAAGAGTCCAGACAAAATTGATTTCTCACAATATTACTATCATCAATATGTTCTTAAAACTCGCTGCAAATGACTCAGAATATAATACAATATAAAAGCTATGTTCTTTTTTCTGAGAAAGTACTTTTTTTTAATCAGAGAAGAACCGCAGCTTTTTGATCCAGTGATTTGTGGGACATAAAATAAGGAGCAAGGACAAGCACCTCACTGATGGCTTTTCCAAAACATAGGAGTCTTTGATTCTATGAAAAGAAGATATGTTTTTCTTAAATTACTAGAAATCATCTCTGCTAAGGGAAAGAGAATGGAAATTAGGTAATTTCTTAAGGTAAGTTTTAGATCTATGAATTCTACTGTAGAAACGTATTAAAATTCTATTGTAAACTGGCATAAGCCACAAATTAAAACTGTTTTTTTAAGACTGTCTCAAAACAAAAACAACCCGAATTATTTTTACAATCTCTATTTTTAAAGATTTATTTATTTATTTGAGAGAGAGAGAAAACAAGTGAGGGGCGGCGCAGGGGGAGAGGGAGAGAGACGGTCCTCGAGCAGACGCCTGCTGAACAGGGAATCTGAGGCAGGGTTGGATCCCAGGAACCTGAGATCATGAGCGGAGCCGAAATCAGGAGCCAGTCACTTAACCGACTGAGCCACCCAGGCGCCCCTATTTTTACAATATAAATATTTTGAATTTATTTTCTAAGTAAAGCTTTCTCTTCCCTTTTTGGGTTTTTTTCTTTTTAAGACCTTATTTTTAAGGAATCTCTACATCGTGGGGCTTGAATTCACAGCCCTGAGATCAAAAAGTCACGTGCTCCTCTGACTGAGCCAGGCAGGCGCCCCTTCTCTTTTTGTCTATTATCCTACTTAGGTTCATTTCTGAGTAAAATATTTCATAATACTTAACGACCTTAAGCGCATTTTAGGGTTTAACAGCAAACTCAGGAATCTATTCTATACGTGGTCTTCTTCTTCTTTTTTTTTTTTTTTTAAGATTTTGTTTATTTATTTGACAGAGAGAGAGACAGCCAGCGAGAGAGGGAACACAAGCAGGGGGAGTGGGAGAGGAAGAAGCAGGCTCACAGCGGAGGAGCCCGATGTGGGGCTCGATCCCAGAATGCCGGGATCACGCCCTGAGCCGAAGGCAGACACTTAATGACTGAGCCACTCAGACGCCCCTCTATACGTGGTCTTCTTAAGAAATAATGGAAATTAAAATTCCAACCACTGACCCTCTGCCCCTGCAGCACCCAAATTTTGTATAACCACTCCTCTCTCCCTCAAATCCCCTCTTGCTAGGGGTAAAGAACTTTCATTATTTTATAGAACTCCAAATACTTAATACATGCCCACAGACCTGAGTACTACTATGATAAGCATGCAAAGGAAAATTCTTAGATGGGGTACCAAGTAAATGTCCTACATAGAGAGCTGGAATATAGACTGACTCCCCTTAAGAGCAGACAATTTTTTTTTCCATTCAACTTAATTATTAACATTAATAACGACTAGGAATAAAAATGCATGAATGTAAGTGGTTAAGGACTTCCTATCCTATCAATCAGCATTTGCTGAAAAATGATCAAGGGACCCATTTTGTGAAACATTTACTTTCATTTCTGACCCTGTAGATTTTTACATTTGTCCCTGAAGCTGAGTTCCCATTAAATTGGCTGTAAATGACACACGACACACAGTACTATATGACACCTAGTATATATAAATAAATATACCATTCTCTTTTCTGAGAAAGGCTTTTATTTGGCATAAGGGAAGTGCTTAGGCATGGTATCGAGGCACATGCAAGAAACAGAAAATAACATTGCATAGAGATAAGTGGCTCATTTGAAGTCTCATTGTTGGTAAGTCTTCTGATTGCACAAATACTCCACAAATACTCAGGACTACTTAGTAATTCAGTAACCATTCCCTCAACCTACTCCTCTTGTCTCTGTAAGTAGTTAGAATCACATGTGTAAACAAAACACAGCTCTGTGTCACCAGACAAATATATCAGAAATTAACAAATTTAAGACACTTTATAGAATGTACTCGGTGTTTCCATCTCTGCCAAAATGTTTCGATGATGGACCACCCTATACGGACAAGAAACCAGGGCATGACCCCAGAGCTACTTATCTGAGAGCGTGTAGTTAGTTCAAAAGACAACCTGAGAGTCAAATCTATGTACTTCCCTCTGGATTCTAGAATCTACAAGTTTGCTCCCTTCTCACAACCACTCTGCTTTGTTACATATGGGGGCTGACAAAAGCTGATGACGTCAGCCTTCTGAATGTTTAGAGTATTTGGGTGCCCGATTGAATTCTATCTTATTCTTTCCTGTGTCTAGGACACTTTTCCTACATGCCTACTATAGGCTCTTTGAGTGCAAGGATTACAGATTCAGCCTCTGTGGAACTACCAAAAGGTTCCTAGCGCAGAGCCAAGGACATGAAATTCCATAAAAATACTGTTCATTCACTAACCAGATGCAAAAGTTTTGGGAGACTATTCCTGGTAGAGGTGGGAGGGAATTACAGGCCACAGGCAAACTGGGCTTCTTTCTTACTCAATTCTGAATTTTTTAATTCTGTAGGAATCCACGAATTTTCCTGGTTTCCTATTTTCAAAAAATCACTATAAAAATTGTTTTTATGACAATATCCAACATTTACAATGAAGCAGACATTCTCAAACAATATTGGTGGGGAATGTAATCTTCTTGTATATAATTTATTAATATGCAAATATATCATTTAAATGGAAACTCCAGCAATTCCAACTGCACAGTGTTGCCTAAGAAATAACTAGTGTTGGGGCTTCTGGGTGGTTCAGTCAGTTAAGCTCCCGACTCTTGATTTTGGCTCAGGGCATGATCTCAAGGTCCTAAGACAGAGCCCTGCGTCAGGCTCCCCACTGAGCACGGAGCCTGCTTGAGCTTCTTCCCTTCTCCCTTCCCCTCCCCTTCTGCTCCTCCCTGCCCACCTTGTGCACAGATATGCATGTGCTTTCTCTCTCAAATAAATAAATAAATAAAATCTTTTCTAAAAAAGAAGAAAGAAACAACTAGTAGTGTTCAAATGCATCCCAAAACTTTTACCTTAAAATGTATAATTAGGAGACAAAAACCAAAATCTTGTCTACAATCCAAGATTTCTCTCTAAATTCAGTGACTCCTAAGACAGGGTGTGAGTCAGAGAAGCCAGTTCTTTGTTCTTGAAGTAACTTCCATATACTTGAAAATCATTTCTATTTTTTTAGTCATTTTCCCTTTAACAACAATTTCTCCTCCATTCACACACATTCAATTCAGCCTGTGAGTGAGTCACATACCTTTATTACATGATGCTTTTCCTGGAACACAGGGATCTTAAACATTTGACACCAGTAGGTCGTACCTTTGTTTGGGATGGGGACCTGTCTTAATAAAAAGGGGAGGGGGACACAAAGTCACACTATTAAACACAGCAGTGTAAGTAAACACTCTTACACGCTTTCAATAAGCCCACCCTTTCAATCAAAAAACCTGAAACAAACTTACGTCCTGATTCACCAGGTCAAAGTATGATATGGCTGTAGACAACACGTTGGTTTTCTCGGGATTCAACAGCCGTAGGCTCTTGGTGCCACGATTGGAGTCATGGTACTTGGGGCCGGCTTCGCCCGCATCTTCATGGTGGTAAGCCCAGATCACTCTCACCGTGCTCTCCTAGTGATCAGACAGGGGAATCATTAGGTCTCATGAGAGCACCTTCCCTACCACTGAGCTGAGTTTAGGGAACTCTAGTGAAAGCAGGATAGAGACGTGAAGAAAAGAGAATAATGACATTTAGAGCCCTCAGTATGGTCTCTAGCATTAATTGTGTCCATTTGATTAAATCAGTAAGTATCCAAATAGACAAGGTTCTTTTTGGATGAAACGGTCTCTCTCAGCACGCAAGATTACGTCTTCCAAGAGAGAGCTACGAGCAACTGACTCAGGGTTATGCTTTTATGCCCATGGCAACGGTCAATCATCATCACGCTAGGCCTGCAAACTAGCAACTCGTAGTTACCAAGCAAATATTGTTGTTAAGATGCAAGGATTCTAGAACATTAAAACCTGTTGTAATGCCATGCAACGTTTTAGGGAAAATCAATAAACAGAATGAAAGTTAAAATGACTTTCCAGGTCGGCATCTTTACGTTCATAATAGATTTTTCCCAGGCACTAGCCCAGTCACATGTATGAATTGACAGAAAGAGCAAACACAGGAGGAATTTCTGATTTGGGGTTTATTATCATAGAATCTAGCTTTAGTCATTTATGAATCCTGGGAATTTCCAAGAGACTAGGGGATCCCAACTAGGGAAAGTACTGTCAGGTGAAATTGGTTTCCACTTAGCAAACAAGAAAGATTGCCCAAGGGATGCTGGGGCAGGGGGAGGGCTTGCTGAGGTATAAAGAAATTGTTCTGTCCTCCCACAGATAAAGGTGTCTTTGCCAGAACTTTGTAACAAGAACTTTGAAAATAAATAATAAAGCAAAAGCTATTTATTTTAAAAGCTATATTCTTTCTTAATAAGTCAAATGACTATAATTATTTTTCCAATTAAAATATAATTGCACTGTATATTACATAAAAAGTGATCCATGTTTTTGCATGTGTTTTTTTCCTCCTCTTTTACTCTTTATGCTGAATGTTAATCAAAACTGCTTCAGATTTTTACATTCCCATTTTTAAAGCATTGATTTATCAAATAAAAAAACATAATTTGATTGATCTATACAAAATGAAATCGATCCAAGAAATTCATGGAAACTTCCCAAATAACACATGAATTATATACTGTCTAAATATTTAATTTGCATATGCATAAAGATATTAATGTTTGTATGAAGTCAATAAGAAATCTTGTATAACATGTCGGTAGGCAATTTTAATCAATCTACTATTCATCTCGACTTTAGAAATTTATAAAAATGAACCAGTCACAAATCAGATGAATTAGACCCTGATATTCAGTATCAGCATTCCCTCTTGTGTAATACATTTTTACCAACCTTCATCTACTGTGTATCCTCAAACTTTATACAGAAAAAGCTAGAAATCTTACAGATAAAATCATACTCACTTTAAATGGCCCTTGAAAGTTTGAGATTCACACAAAAATTGCCTTTCTTGAAATGTGTAGTTAGATTTTCTGTGGCTTCCAAAAAGATCTCAAAGATATTCTAAAACAGACTTGTGACTCTGTTTTCAAAGGTTATTTTTAAATATTTGTTCCTTTTATTCTACACAGTGTTTCACAACCGTAAGCATACAATATGTTCATGCCTGCGTTTTCTCGTAGACTCCTTACCGTTATACTCTTGTCGTTTACGTCACATGTGTGCAGTTCTCTGGTAAATTCAATTATTGTGTGGGTGCTATTTTCCATGGCATATTCCAGGTGGTAATCTTGCTGACCATCTTTTTTCAACTCTCTGTTTGCATTTGTAAAATAATCCTGTAGAAAATACGGGAAAGAAAAATTAGGACACCCCAGATTCAGAGTGAAAAGAATTTACATTAGGAATGGTTATAGGACTTTAAAAAACTGATTCTGGGTTTGCTTATTACAAAGTCCTGTATCTATAGTCATTTTTAAAGTCCTGGGAATTTTCAAGGAGCTAGAGTATCCAACTAGGAAATCAGTTCCCTATAAAAGTGGTCTGTGTTTGAACTTCCAGCCCTTCAGGAAAATGGGATATGGATTTACAATACCCTAGAGCATTGAAAGAGATGGAAAAGACAGACATTCAAGATCACCTAGTACTTTTCTTTCATTATACAAACAAAAAGAGGAACGTCAACACTGTGAAATGGCTGGCCCCAAAATGAACTGACTAGTTTGTGACAAAGATAGAACCAACCCCAAAGTAAGCACTTTTTCCAGTGTTATACCAGGTGGGGCTTCCCTGTACCTCTCCTAAAAGCAAAGAGACTGAGGTTATAGGTCATTTCAGCATGTGCTTTAATAGCAAAAGCTTATTAAAATGAAATACGGTGGAAAAGTATGGAAAGAAATGAGCCTCGTTGAATTACCGGATATCAAAAAACTGGGGAAATTTTGTTTTTATGAATCAGCTGTGATTTTTTTTTAAAGATTTTATTTATTTATTCGACAGAGATAGAGACAGCCAGTGAGAGAGGGAACACAAGCAGGGGGAGTGGGAGAGGAAGAAGCAGGCTCATAGCGGAGGAGCCTGACGTGGGGTTTGATCCCATAACGCCGGGATCACGCCCTGAGCCAAAGGCAGACGCTTAACCTCTGTGCCACCCAGGCGCCCCCAGCTGTGATTTTTGTACTAAACTTGATCAGTGGTATACAGATCACTTCTGGGAGGTAGACAATGCAATAGAGAGGTCATGGACTTCGAAGTCAAATGGTGAGGACCTGACCCCTAGCTCTACCCCTAAATAGCCTTGGAGAATTGTCGAAGTCAAACTCTGTGAGCTTTTGTTCTACCATTAGTAAAATGGGGATAATACATACCTATTTTATGGATTTTGAAAGATGAAGAAATGAAACAGTGTGTGAGGGGAAACTGCCTACAATGGTTATTGCCCATTTAATGCTAATTTCCTTTCCCCTTTTGCAATGTTTCCCTGCACCATATACCACTTACTTGCTATATTTTATCATTTGCCTACTATCCTACCACTTGGCCCTTACTAACATATTACTATATTATAAAACTCACGGTGCTAATTTTCATCACAGACACCAAATTTGCTAATTTTCATCACTTAAGACACCAGATTTGCCTTAATTGTACTGGCCTGTCCGTACATGATGATACTTTGTTTTTAAAAAGCCACAAATGGCTGATTTAGAAAATGCATGCTGAAATATAATCACAATTATTTTTATTAACACCAAAATTACATTTGAAGAAATGATTGCCATGCTTAGCAAAATAAATAAATAAATAAATAAATAAATAAATTATATCAGAAAAAAACTTAAATGGTAAATGTACACTCAAATGGATGGCATTTGGCATTTTTATTCCTAGTATCTTTTTAAGGTAGCTATCAAGTATGTGTAAATTTGACACCCAGATATTTGCTCAAACCCATTACTGGTGATGCACAGAGCCCAACTAACCTTTTTTTTCCACCCTGGTGACAACTACAACTCACTGAGTACATCCCACCCACCAGGCGCAGTTTAAGCATGTATTAATACATGCACACGCATTAACTCATTTCCACCTTCACATCAGGTTATGAGATAAAACTATTTTCCTATTTCACAGATGAAGACACTAAAGCACAAGAAGGTTAAGCATCTTGGGCGCCTGGGTGGCTCAGTTGGGTAAGCGGCTGCCTTCTGCTCAGGTCACGATCCCAGGGTCCTAGGATCAAGTCCCATGTGATTCTAGGATTGAGTCCCAAATCAGGCTCCCTGCTCAAGAGGGAGTCTGCTTCTCCCTCATTCCCTTCCCACCAACCCCCTCACTCGCCGCTTATGCTCTCTCTTTCTCTCTCTCTCAAAAATAAATTAATTAACTAAAAATATTTTTAAAAAGAAGGTTAAGCATCTTGTCCAGAATCAAACAGCTGGTAAGTAGAAAAGCCAGTATTTAAAACCAGTCTGACTCCAGTCTGTATCCTTCTTCACTGCTATACACCGTAGTGGCCACTGCAGGAAAAGTATGGGTTAGTTTGTATTTTTCTGTCTACAAATTAGCTACATTAAGGTTTTTTGTCTTGTTTATTTTATTTTTTACATAAAACGTTATTTTCTCTACCTCTCAAGTTGGGGGCTGTCAAAAAATTTATTCTGAGAACCGGTTGTAACTATGAAAACAATTCAAATGAAATATTCCTGTCATACTGTGATTTGCCCACTTTGGATCACACAGATTTTCAATATGTAGATGAAATAACAATGTCTATAGACAGCGAGGGATTCGGATAAACTGTGCCTTTATACTGAGTTCACATTTCACTACATGACTCAAGCAATCACAGTTTTTGCAAACAAAAAGAATACAACACAAAATGCAATCAGTTCGAAGAGTAGAATAATTAGCCTAGTCTTGCAAATATGTTTCCAAACCCATTAGTCCCACAGAATATCCAGCTGGCTCGCCAACTTTTCATTCCCTCTATTTGCACTCACCAGTAACCATTCCTTTCAGCTATTCTACCTTTTTCTGGTTTTTCAGATAACTTAGCTATGAGAAAATGGGAGAAACTTCACTCGGGTCTCCCTGAGGGTCCCTTGAGTGCGTCTACCCTACGCAAACCGCTGAGTGTTCAATACTGTGGGAAGACAGCTGCCAGTTAGGTCATAGCTCTAGACTCCTGGCAAAATGTGATTGTCTAAAAGATGCTGGTATCTTTAAACTTATGGAGGGAAACATGAATGGATTTTATTATAACTGAAATGTGAAATATCCTACGTACCACCGTAATTCCATTATATTTTCTCCACATTTTCCAGTTCTTAAGGCCTATTTTGACACGTCTTCAGATTTGAGCATAGCATAGCTTAGCTATCAAGATAGTATTATCAGTTACATGTTTCCTTGAGCTAGGCCCTTCCTAATGCTTAGAAATCCATGTGTTAATCCCTTACTGTTTTCTCAGGAGACCTCTCGAGACAAATATTCTAACCTTCTCCGCTTAAGATGCCAGCATTTCCCCACCTCAGCTTATGATCACGCATCTCACTTTAAGAGAATTTCAGTTATGATACATGATAGCTCACATCTTGCCCTCCTTCTATCTTAAATAATATTCACTTTTTGGAATCATTAAAAAAATACTAATCTAAAAGAAAGCAGGAGAAGAGAAATATAAAACAAAGACCAAATGGGACAAGTAGAAACCAAATAGATGTAAATGAAATAAAAGGGAAATATTACATTAGATCCTACAGACATTAAAAGGTTAATAATATTATGCACATCTAGATGTAAGAAACTTGGATAATTTAGATGAGAAACAGGCAAAGTTTGAAAGACACAAACCAGCAAAATTTATTAAGGAAAACAGATACTCTGAATAGCCCTATAGTCTACTCGCGGGTGAAAACCTTCCTACAAAGAAAATTCTAAGTCAAGTTGCTTTCACTTGGAATTTTACCAAATATTTAAGGAAGAGGTAATATCAACCCTTTACAGTTCTTTTAGAAGATAAAGAACAAGGAACACTGCCCAACTCATTGCTTGTTGCCAGCATTACCCTGATACCAAAATCAAAGACATTACACAAATATGTATTAGCAAATAGAACTTAGTGATTTTTAAAAAAAGAATAATATATCATTATCATGCAGAGTTGGTTCAACATTACAAAGTCAATCAATGCAGTTCATCATATTGAAGTCTAAAAAAGAAAACCACGCAATCATCTTAATAAATGCAGAAAAACCATTTGAAACATTCATTCATGGTAAAATCCTCAGTAAACTATAAGCAGAAGGGTACGTTCTTAACCTTATAAAAAGCACCTATAAAAAAATCCTACAATAAACATCATAGTTAATGATGAAAGACTAAAGTCTTCCCCTAAGTTTGGGAAGAAGTAAGTCTTGGGAATAAGGCAAGGATGTCCACACTCCCCACTTCTGGACAGCCCCACTATTGACTGCCTACTTCTGACAGTTTATCTCTATTATTCCCACTCTCTAAGCATAAACATTAAATTCTGAAGAACCCTTGACATTATCTCCTTTCTTCATATTTAATCCTTTGGGAATCTCATCTACTCCACGAGTTTCCAATCACCAGCTTCATTCAGTATCACATATCCAAAAGTCTATCGCATAATTCTACTCAAAAGTCTTAGTGTCGGGGCGCCTGGGTGGCTCAGTCGTTAAGCGGCTGCCTTCGGCTCAGGATGTGATCCCAGGGTCCTGGGATCAAGCCCCACATTGGGCTCCCTGCTCTGCTGGGTGCCTGCTTCTTCCTCTCCCATTCCCCCTGTTTGTGTTCCCTCTATCGCTGGCTGTCTCTGTCAAATAAATAAATAAAATATTAAAAAAAAAAGTCTTAGTGTCGTTTCAGAGTGCAATATATCCAAAATTGTATTCACCCTTTGTCTGTAAGATTCGTTTTCCTGAATTTCTTTCAGTATCCTGCTATCTTCCCAAATTCAAAACTGCAGTCTTCTTTAACTTCTTCCTCTGTTACTCACACTTCCACAATCCTATCAGCTCGACCTTTGAAAATATATCCCATCTTTTACTTCTACTCTATTACAACTTCTTCTACCTCACTTCAGACTACCACCTGCATTATTTATGTCAAAATCACTCTCAATGTGTCACTGTATTTTATTCAATGGTATATAGTACAAAGTTCTATAATTTAGATTCAAGTTTTTCTACCGTTTAGCCTAACCTGGTTTTTCAGAGTGTCTGTCATTAATCTTACCACATGATCTCTATTATCTATTATTCCCTTCAAATTCTGCTGTTTTCCATCTCTTCGCTTTTGTTCACACTCTTCTCTATACCCCCTACTCTCTTCACTCCACTGAGAAATCCTCTCCGCTAACTCCACCCATTGAAACTTAACTCCATTGAAACACTCCCTTCTTTCCAAGACTCATGACTTTATCTCCTCTATGAAGTTTTCTTTGATCATTCCAACTGGAAGTGATCATTCCTTCTTAGAATCCTTACTTCTCTTTTGCATTCCCATGTAGCCTGCAATATATTCTAGACATAGAATTATCTTCTCAACCATGTGGTAACTGCCTGGAAACAGAATGCTAATCTTATCAATCCCGTTATAAATTTGTACCTTTAATATAGTTGTTTGCACTATAACTGGAACAAAAAGAGGGAGACAGATTATTTTCTCAATTGCTCTCAATTACATTTACATATGGTTAAGATCGGGGTGGAATGTGTTTAACCAGATGCTAGCATGAGTTTGAGTCGGCATGATCTGCCACGCAGACACATCTGGCACTTAAATCTGGGAACGCTGTTGTGACCTTCCAGCCCCTAAATGGACATGAATCTTATGAAACTGACATCAGCATTTAGAAGAAAAAAGTTTATGCATGCAACAGCTCTTTGAAATCCTTTCGCACTAAGAGGGCATTCCCTACCTATTTTAAAGAAATAAGGCAAAACAAAAAATAAATAAGCAAAAAAACAACGCAAAAAAAAAAAAGATCTAAGAGAGAGAAACTTTTTTTCAGAATGTTTTCTAATGTGAATTTATATCCTGAGTGACTTGCATATTGCAGATGCTTATTAAATATGTGTAATTTTAAAAGGAGCATCCTGCCTTTCCTTTTGCTAATTCTAACTAAGGGGATAATTTTGGAAATAAAAGATAAGAATTCAAGAACCATCATCCAATATTCACATCTTAGTAGTATGTAAACAGTTTAACTTGGGGGGTGCAAAATTATTCCCCAGCAGCATTTTCTTTCTTCCTTCAACCTATATAAAAAAAATACGTGAGTTAAACAAACATAGTCTTAATGGTGTCGATATTTTACAATTAAAAAAATGGCATATTGGCAAACCTTAAAAGTGCAATTAAGTGAGGCAGGAGGGGAGAAAAAAGAAAAAACAAATCTGGGTCCTAAATTTCCTATCCTTCAACTGTTCTTGCCAGGAGCAAGAAAAGAAGGATGAGAGGGAGGAAAGAAGAGATGAAAAGAAAGCAACTTATCTGAAGAACAGTCAATCTTGAAAATCCTTCATGCAGATCGGCTCAACCTAAAAAGTATGCTCAGTGAGTTTAGCGGTTTCCCAACAGACAAAGGGATGCACGTTATCTGAGTGAATAATTACACGGAATCGTTATTTTGTACTATTATCCTTTGGGAAAAAAATAAATAACCTGCAGAATGAAATTGACAGTAAAACATCGACCAATTAGGAGGCTGAATACCAAGAATATCACCTAGAAATTTATATTCACAAAACCATACTGTATAGTACTTATAAGATATTTATGACATTCTCCCAGATCACTTTTACAATCTGATTTTCACCTTTACCATTAGAACAGAATGGCACCCCTGTGCCCCCACTGCAGGTCCCATTTGGCAAATAGAGCCAGACACAGCACTACTGAGCAGCCGTGATAAAAGCCATTCCTCAGCCAGCTTCCTATAGTGCTTGGTATTCTAGCACTTTTACAATAAAAATAGGAATATTGATCACAATGCACTCTCACTGTCATGGTCAGATGTTACAGCCGCTGTAAAAATCTAATTGTAGGATACGCACTGCACATATTATAAATTGACATAAAATGCTGATAAATAAAAGTAAGCTCCAATTAAGTACCATTTAAAAATGGACTTTATGAAGACAAGAGGGTTGAGGAGGATTCAGAGAATCATGATTCTGTAAAGATTTTGTAAAAGTTTAAAAATAAGATTTGAAGATGTTTTAATTATGTAAATTTGCAGAAGTCATTCTTTATGTTTTTCAGTTTTAATGTTCTATTAAGTGAAACATCAAGTTATGTTACTCTAGTTAAATGGCTGTTGTGGATTTTTCTCTAGATTTTCTTTCTTTATTTGACAGGTAGAGACAGCACAAGCAGGGGGAATGGCAGAGGGAGAGGGAGAAGCAGGCTCCCCACTGAGAAAGGAGCCCGATGTGGGGCTCAATCCCAGGACTCTGGGATCATCACCTGAGCCGAAGGCAGATGCTTTACTGACTGAGCCACCTAGGTGACCCATTATGTGGATTTCAATCATATTCTAACTCAAATATCTACATCTATCTCAAATATCTAACTCAAAGACCAACCTCAGGGCTTCTGGAGAGGCTCAGTCAGTTAAGCGTCTGCCTTCGGCTCAGGTCATGATCCCAGGGCCCTGGGATCGAGCCCCACAACGGGCTCCCTGCTCAGAGAGGACACTGCTTCTCCCTCTCCCCCTGCCTCTGACCCCTGCTTGTGCTCACTCACTCTCTCTCTCTCTCAAATCAAGAAATAAATAAATAATCTTAAAAAAAATCAACTTCAATATGAACTGTCATTAAGGTATTATTTTTTGCTTTTATCGTGGATTATTATTTTAATCAGGTGTTTGGCTTGTTTTACCTTTTAAAGATAAAATATTACCTGTTACCCTTGAAAATCTGAGTTGATAACTAGACTCCAGCAATAAAGTTAATCCGCAGTCGTGTCATAAAAATGAAACATGTTCTCACAGGATATTTTGCCTTTTGAACGCTAGGCTTTGAAAAAAAGGATGAAATATATCATTGAGCTTTCAAAATGCTGTGCGGCGAGAGTAAAGTCAGTCAGCCTGAGCATCCGTTGGCATTTATCACTTGGCGTGATAAGCAGGAGTCCTGACTGCCACTTTAAAACTAACATCCAAAAAGCCGGCTTTGAAAATCTGCACGATTGCTACGACCTCTTGTTAAAAAAACATGATTACACAGATGTTCAAATGGTTCTTACTCATTGTCAGTCTTTTTTCTCTCTCTTGAATAAAATCTCTGCAGAAGAAAAGCTTTGACTGGTACTGTGATAAGCAGGATGAAGTGAAAACTCTTCTGGGTGGAATAAAAGATATGAATAAACCCGGTTCAGCCTGGAAAACCGAATGTAAGCACAGCTGCAGGGGAACCTTGAGAGAAATGTTACCATCTGCCATCACTTTCTTCAACAGGTGCTTGTAGCATTTCCTCTTCTTTCTGAATCTCAAAAGCCTTGTGACTTCAAACATTCCTCTTTGTGATATCAATTTCTATAATAAGTGTTACGGTGGTTTAATAATATCAGTAGTGTAATAATAAATATTTTTGTGTTAAAGGGAATCTTTGATCCTAAAAATATCATAAACTGTATAAACAAACTCTATAATCTTCAGATTTCAGCGTAAGCAGGTTTTAATCAGTCATTTCTTCACTAATCTTAGAAATTGGAGCAGAATGTCAAAACAGAAGGGGCCTTGCCTTCTAGAAACCACTTCAGGTGAAACTGAAACTCTTTAGGTCTACTAAGGGATCTGTTAAATAGCTGCTGGAATGCTAAAACAGGAGCCCTGTTAGCTTGCGTTCCAATAAGGGACACCCCCCCCCAACAATCTGTTTGTTCTTCAAGTGCCACCTTCTGAAAATACACATCCTGGATTTTCTCAACAGCCAATGATCTCAGTTCAGTTTTCATGCAGAGTAATTTAATACTTTGCTATCATTATAGAATTAACAGAGATAGAATGTAAAATTAATATTTTGACTTTTTAGGTTAATGATAAACTTCAATGGAAAAAAAACCCCAGCAATTTCAGGTTTTATCATAGAAATAAGATGTTATTTTACCCTCATCCTATTCCACCATTTCAATTTTTTAAGATTTTAGATGACTTAACTACTCATGACCACTGTATGCAAGAAGTAAATTTTGAGACTAAAACTGGTTCCTTCCTCCCTCTCCCTCCCTCCTTTCCTTCCTTCCTCCCTTCCTTCTTTCCTTCCTTCCTTCCTTCCTTCCTTCCTTCCTTCCTTCCCCTTTCTTCCAACACATATTTCGTTGAGCAACTAGTATTTCTCAGCCTGCTGTAGGGCTGAGGCTACATGACTATACAGGGTAGCAAAGTCCCTACCCTGATCAAACTTATAATTTAGTTGAGGGGAGGGGGAAGCAGACAATTTAAAAATTATTTTTAATAATAATATAACCAAAATGTTTAGATAATAAATACTTAAAGGAGAATAAAACAGATTATAGAGAATAATTGGAAAGCCTTAAGGCTGAGTGATCAGAAAAGCCATTACTGAGGCAATGATACTTAGTCTGAGAAATAAATTGCAATTAGGAGCCAGCCACAAGAGGTTATAGAGGAAGCAGATTCCAGAAAAGAGGGCAGTTATGAGAAAAGACCTGAGTGGGGGTGGGTATCCAGTTTGAGGAAGCAAATAAAAGCCAGGTGCTGAACTACAGAGTGCCCAGGAAAGAGGTCAACAGGGATCAAAGGAAGTCCCAGACCTTGTGATACCTCACAGGTTAGGGTAGGGAGTTGAAATTTAATACTAAGCTTATATAAAAGTCATCTGAGCTTTAAGCAGCAAGTGACATATTCTGATTGACATGAAAAAAGTGTGTGTGTGTGTGTGTGTGTGTGTGTGTGTGTGTGTGTGTGTGTATTACTGTGGCTACCATGTAGAGGATGACAAGAAGGAATAAGAGTGTTGGTCAGAAGTCAGGAGTCATGGGGTACCTGGGAGGCTCAGTCAGTTAAGCGACCGACTCTTGGTTTCAGCTCAGGTCATGGATCTCAGGGTCATGGGACTGAGCCCCACGTCAAGCTCTGTGCTCACAGGGGAGTCTGTTTGAAGATGCTCTTCCTCTGCCCCTCCCCACACTAGTGTGTGTTCTCTCTCTTTCTCAAATAAATAAATCTTAAAAAAAAAAAAAAAAAGATACGGGAGTCATGTAGTGGTCTGGGTGGTCTGTGCTTGAGTGGTAATAGTAAAAGTGAAGGGAAGAGGGCAGGTTTTCGATTTAGCTTAGAGGAAGGGTCAACAGGACCTGAAGATGTGTTTCATATGTGGGGTGAAGGAAAGAGAAGACAAAATAAAGACTCCTCAGCTTTGACTGGAGCTACCAGGAGCTGCCATTTACTGAGACTGGGAAGGCTGGGAAAGAAACAGGGTGAATGAGGTTAATCTTGAGGTGCCTACCTAGACATCTTCCTGGGGTGGGGAGGTCAGAAGACAGAGAATATGCAGACTGGAAGGAGATAAATCAAAATAATGCCACCACCAAGTTTCAGAAACTCACCAACTTCACATTCAGCTTCCCCCTGGAAGCCCTCCACACTCTTCTTCTGAGTATATACAAGTCACAATGTAGTCTTTTTCTTTCTTTTTTTTTTTTTCCAGATTTCAAATACACATTCACTATACATAATTCAAATATACTGAAACACACAGTAGGGAGATGAAATAGTTTCACACCCACTCTCATGGGGCAGTGCATGCCTGTCCACAGAGACGGGACAACTTCTGAGGCAGGGTGAAAAACAACATAGACAGTTTCCAATGCAGTTGCTAATATCTTCTCTTCTATTGAGTTCTTGAATAACCTAAAAGCATGAATGTGGAATAAAGTTATTTTCAGCATCACCATAAAGCTGGAAGACAACCTGAAAGACACCTGATTCTAGCTCCCACCAAAGGAGGAATTCTCTCAAAAATATTTTTTTAAAAAGACTGATTTATTCATTTGAGACACAGAGCATGAATATGGGAGGGGCAGAGGTAGAGAGAGACAGAATCTCATGCAAATTCCCTGCTGAGGGAGGAGCCCAATGCGGGGCTCGATCTCATGACCCTGAGGTCATGACCTGAGCCAAACCCGAGTCGGACGCTCAACCGACTGAGCCACCCAGGGGCCCCTCTCAAAAATATTTTTAAGGAGATGATTACATAGTATTTAATACCTCTACTGAAAAGATCATGAATTTACAACTTCACAAAGCAATTCATTCCATTTTAAGAGCTTTCATTGTCAGAAATGCATTTGTTATACTGAACTAAATAAAATCTTCTGCCTTTTAATATATTAATTGGGCCTTTTTTCCGTCTTTCTGGAGCCTAACAGGGAGCATCTAATCCATAGTTCCTGAGGAAGACTGTCCACTATTTCAAAAACAATGATCACGTTTTTCTAATCTTTCTTTCTTCAGGCAAAACATTGACAGCTGTTTCCCATTACCCAGGGAACCCCAACTTCCAGACATTTCAACCATGTTTGTAATCCTCTTTTAGATCTCTTAAAAATGTTATTCTAGAACTTATCTTCTGATGTGAGTAGCCTGGTACAGAGTATCTGTCGATATTACCTCCCTTGATGTAAACGGCAGAGTGTATAGGGTAATACCGCATCTGTGCATTTAGCCAGCACATATTCTGAGTTTAAAATGACCTAATATTTAGAACTTTTCCATAGGCATTCTAATTAAGTTCAATTTTACACATTTTATATATACACAACTCATTTTTTAACCAAGTGTTTAATTCTATGTGTATTCTCAGTGAATTTTTAACTTTTAGTTTCCTTTCATTATTTTAATATATCACCATCTTTGAGTCCTCATCCCTTAGTCTAATGTAGCCAGTCTGATATCAACATATTTTGGGTATGAATGTTTAAATATCTATGATTACGCCTAATTCGACTTTCTTAGTCCATCTCGTACAAGAAATGAGAGACCCTGCCAATTCCCTTACTGCCATTCAGATGTACCATTTATTTAATACTTCAACTACACGTCCAGCAAACCAAATGCAAAAGAAAATGCCATCTTGTCAGTTTAATCTGTGTTTATTGAAACCAGGCTGGTCTCTGGTCATTCATGATGGCAAAGTAGTCACAAACGAATTACAGGTTTTCCTCAAATTTTCTTACAAAACGCTATCAATATCCCCCATCTCTACATTGAGCAGAAGCCTCTTCCCCAAGTTGAAAAGCTGCCGTACTTGTCTCCATGTCATCTCCTGCTAATTCTGACATTTCTCTGATCGCTTGATCGATTATAGTAACATCTTGTATTCAAGTACTTTCAATGCGCCACATAATTTGCCGAACAGCTTTACACGCCTGTTTCATTTAATTCTCACCAAAACCCCATGCTTTAGATAGCAGGAGTCCCTTCTTCATAAAGGAAAGTGTCACTTAGAGAGGCTAAGGAGTTTGCCAGGGACCACCCATCCAATAAGCAGCAAGCAGTCCCGGGATTCACACCAAGAATTCCTGCTTTTAAGTGTTCAGCTGTTATTACGCAAGCATTTCTTGATGACCTGCCAAGCAAGCACATGGAATTGTCGTCCCTGGTACCTCAGGAAGATGTGGCAACACTGACAGTCACCAACTTGTAAATGTTCCATCCAGACCCTAATAAAATACTAATTATCTACCACTCCCGCTACTATTCCCCCTCTCCCTTCTGCAGGGAATAGCTTCAGGGCATTTCACTGCTTATTAGGACCCTTGGAGAACAGAGGAAGGAAGGGAGAAGATATCTATTTACATAACTGCAAAGACACTTGAGAATTTTTCCAAATACAAAGGGAGTCCATTTTGTTACTGTGAATTCTAATAAAAGATTTTAAAGTAGAACATTCCTCTTGGCTTAAATACAGGCTGAGATTATCCAGAACTTTCATTTATTAATGTTCCTTTGATGCCCTGTAACCATATGTAACTTATGAATTTTAGACTCTGTGTGGGCAGATATTCCTGTTGCCTAGAAATACAGCAGCTAGAACCAACTGACAAAAGGTGTATAGAAATGATAGAAAGCTATGAGGAAGAGAGAGATTTCTGGTTCAGCATATGTTGAAATACACCACTACCCACAGTCCTTCCGTTGCTACTCTTGCTTCAGCATGTAAATCTGAAAAAATACTCAGAGTTATCAATAACTCTGTCAAGCTCATCTCAGAAGCCTTTCCCTTTTAGGAAAATCCACTTTATTTTTCTATTTTATAAAATAATTTTCAGTATCTACACATACACCAGCCCTTGCTTCAAACATCAAACTTCAAATGCACTCTAAATGACTTGGTATGGAATTCTCCTTGGCATCCCCATGCCAGATGCCTGGAATCTTCCAAGCTTCTGTAGGTTGACCACAAAGGAGTCACCTGATTCTTATCAAAGAGCCTGAACACATAAGGTCAGTCAGTAGAGTTCCCAAACATGTCTGCCGGTCAGAATCACCTGGGAAACTAAAATTTATTCATGCCTATGTCCACCCCCTGAGATTGTATGAGATTTAATTGGTATGGGGGAGGGAGGGCAGTTACCTGGGCATTGGAATTTTTTAAAGACCCCCAAGTGGTGCTAATGTGCAGAGAAGTTTGGGGACTTCTGGCATAGGAAATATCTTTCTCAGTTTCTCAGCAATTTAGTTTTCTCTAACAAACCGAGATTTCCGTGTTTTCATTTTAAAATTGCCCAAAAGTTGGAAATCTGCCACAGTCACGTGTGTTTTGCTGATCTGGCTTCTCCAAGTTCTTTAGCTCTCTAATATTATGGCAGATGAGAAAGAACACAGAGTATAAGAGAAAAACATTCACACCTAGAATTAAGAAAGAAAGTTCTATAAAATCACCAAGTCTCTAGATCAAAGCCTGAAAGACTCTAGAGGAGCTTACACTTTCTGTGTAGCAATGCCACAGAAACAGAAAAGAGAGCTCATGTGGTTCAGACACATTTGTTAAAACATTAATTATATTTCTTCCAGGTAAGCAGTTTCCTATATTCAAGGTCTACTAACTTCTTTGATGCACATGCCAGATAATCTTCTTCATAGATATAATATTTTGAGTTGTAAACACTATGATTAATCTCCAAAGATAACCTTTAAGACTTGGGACATTTGTTTTCCTTCGGGTCTTGATTATAAGCACTCTAATCTGAAATAGTCACATGGTTTCCCCTTATCACATCACTCTATTTTAAACCTCAGCACTTTCCGATATTTTTCTTACGTATTTGTTTATCCCCCAACAAAATCTGAGCTCCATGACACCACTGGCTTCATCTCACTCAATGCTATGTCCCTAGGATTTGGAACTGGTCAACAAAATTCAGTCAATATTGATTAAACGAATGAATGAGCATTCCAACGTTCACTGCTCATAGGTAAGTGTTTTACTCACTCATGAGAGTCACAAATGATTCCCCTGCTGTGTGACCTGGAGCCTCAAGTTTGTACATCTACAAAATGGGAGAAATAAGACGTTGACCTCACAGGACTATTGTGGGAATTACATGAGAGTACACACTTTAAGGACTTCTCATAATGTATGGCATATATTGAGAACTTAATGAATGAAAAATCATATCATTGAAATAAATGTCTATGACATTTGTAGTGGGAAAAAAGTAGTAAGAGAAGTACTATGATTTTATTTTACCAACACTTTTAGAATGTATTCTATTATACATATTCTTTTACTATTAAGGAAGAAAATTGGCATATGTTTTTATGTAAGTTACCGCTTACTTGCAGGAGAAGAAAGAACAGCAAACCGGAACCCAGAGGAAATGAATCCAGGCTGCTGATCTGCATGGTCTCCAACAAACCATTTAATAGGTACATAAGACTCTGTTTCTCACCTGTAAAATTGGGGGTGTGGGGAAATTTAGGAAACCTGAGGGGAATCAACTGAACTCTGAGCTCTTTTTTTTTAAGTTTGTCTATTTCTTAGCGATCTCTGCATCAACACGGGGCTCAAACTCATGACCCTGAGATCAAGAGTCACTGTTCTTCAGACTGAGCCAGCCAGGCGCCCCTGAACACTGAGCTCGTAAGAGCAGCAAGTAAATACCTAGAACAGCAACATTTCACCTGTAAGAGCAATAACTGTTTAAAGTTTTCTCATAATTTTTGGCTACATGAGATGAATAGGAAAAGCCTCACTAGCAAATTAAATCTGCTCTATACATTATTTGTATAGCACTCGATATATCATTCTAACTTTACAGTTAACAAAAATTACGCATTTGAAGTTATTTTTCTAGAATTCTCTATGTGCTATCCTTATGAGCAGCCTTTTTTTTTTTTTTTTTTTTTTTTTTGGTCTACTCTAGAATGTAACAAACTTGAAAGACAGATTGGGAAGAAGTTTCCTGGGGAAACAACTGTCTATTTAAAATTCTGTACTGATTATTTTTTTAAAAGTTACAATAAACAGCATTGTGAGGCAACCATATGCATGGTTTTGTCTTTTTTTTTTTCATATGGATCAAACATTCTCAGAAACACGGGGGTGTATAATGAATTCATTCCTTTTGCCAGCAACTTTATTGTACTAGGACTCTATTACAAAAAATGAATCAATAAGCCACCATTCACTTTCTTTGAAGTGGACTCTGCCTTCCTTCCAAGAATCCAGAAATATGCCATTGGTTGTTTGAAGCCTTGAACTTGCTGGTCAGTTCAGGTGCATTACTCCCTTGGCTCTTAGGTCTGCCCTGTTTCCTCTGGCTGGCATTATGAAATCATCTGCTGTGCCAGGGAGAACCACACAGCTGAAGAGTCTCATCGTGTGTGGGGCATTGCACTGGCTCACGTGTCCTTATTACTAATGCACAAAGCACGAAGCTTGGAGAGGTCCCTTCGTCATCTGGAAATTGGGGGGGGCATAATCTGAAGACTTATAAATATCTCTTAACAAAGCCCCAGCTGAGCTGTGTCAGGGCTGTACACTCTCTTCATCGTTCCCTTACAGCTTTTTCAATTTGCTTTCCAAACATTTCTTTGTTGCCGTTGGCTGGGGTGCGCTTAAAAGCAGCACATCGTTAACCACAAAGAATGCTCCCTGTTTTCTGTGATTTCAAATCACAGCACAATTTCCAAGCACTTCCTCAGCGAACAGCCCAGCAGCAATTACCCTGCTGCTGAAGACTTACTTCTCATCACAGAAATGTTTCAGTTTTAGAGACAGCCCAGAAGCAAGGCAGTAACAAACGATGACATATGTTTCAGCCTCCATTCACTAGCCATTTCTACCCCCAAAGGAAGAGTGAATCAATTTTTGTGCAAATTCAACCGGCACATCCGACAATGCTGCCCTCTTCTCTAACTCACACAAACTAGGCATTCATCAACCCGGATTACTTGCCTCAAATGGAGACTCACAGTTGCTAAGTGGCTGGGGTGGGGGTGGGATTGCACTGTGTCAAAAAGGGGCAAAGTACAAGGAAAGGACATGAATCCATCAGGGAAGTGAGAGTTAATTCATTGAGACAAAATAGTGAGGTTTTCAAAAGCCAATGCAAGAGGAAAGACTGCTTCCCACCCCCGCCCCTGGCAATCCTGTGAAAGACAGTGCAGAAATGACCTCAGCAGCATCCCAGGGGTCATGTTACCCCAAGTGTGAGCCGCTCCACAACAGTGTATCTGATAGATTATACTGAGACAGGCTTCTCTTCCCAACCACAGTTCTCTTTTCTTTCCCATTTGATCAGACCTGGTTATACACCATTTGAGGAACTGTCTCCAGACCGGGTCAGTGGGTTACAAAATGGACATACAGCCTCTCCTCTGGGTATAGTTTTAACGGTAGCCAAGCCTATTGCCTTGAGGCAAGAAAATCGGAATTTGATTCTTCGCTCCACAAGCCTACAAGCAAATGTCACACTGCCCTCTGGAGGTATTCTCATTGGGCCCAACTCTGAATCTGTGACTGGCAACCACTGAAAAATATGGAGTTGTAGAGCTTCGGTAGTCTTTACTGGCGGGGGAGTGTGGAATAGAAGTAACTCTTCACTAACTCCTTGTGAGTCGTGTGAAAGAGTGTGTGTAAAACGAAAGAAGGTGAATAAGTGAATATTGCCTCCCAATCTCAGTAGCGTCAAGAGAGAGTGAAGCCATGTAGACACGTACTCAAAGGTGGTCATAGGAAGGAGACGGTGACAAGTCAGTGGGGATGGGTGTGGAAGCAAGTATTTTGCAAAGATGGCCACATGCATATATTTCATTCCGCTGTGAACCCCTTACGATGTGATCCTGAGGTGGAGTCTATGTTCCCTCATGAATCCAGCGAGATGTGACTACAGCGAAGATGATTCAAAGGCTAAGTTATAAAAGGCTGCTATCCAGTTTCTGCCTGGGCCTCTTGGTACCACGGGGACCCGGCCACTCAGCTGTGGGGAAACTGAGTGGCAACGTGGAGTGGCCACGCTCCCACCACTGAGATCCCCAGCCAAGAGCCAAGAGCAGCTGCCAGTCAGGCAAGTGACTGAGGGAGCCTTCCGATGATTCCAACTACTCACCCTAGAGGTGACATCAAGTGAAGTAGAGATATGTCCCCACTTAGTCTCTCCTCGAATTGCAGATTTGTGAGCAAACTGTCACTGTGTTAAGTGACTATGTTTTGGGGGTGTTGTGTTATATAATAGATTAAAAAAAAAAAAAAGAAACGGGCAAGGTCCCCTCTGACACTGGACATTTCTTGGCACAGAATAAGCCAGGCTTGAAGAGATATGGGACCTGCCTCTCTGCCTTTCGTGGCTTGTCATAATTCGGGTTGATTCTTTACTAACCTTAGCCTTTTCCCTCTTGGCCCCAGATTAAGTTGTCCATGGGCTCTCATCTCCACTAAAATTTTGTGTATATATGTGCTCTACATGGTGCTTTGTACAAACTTGAAGTGTGGCCAGGATTTCGTAATCAGATTTTATTTACGCACATCTAAATTTCCATCTTTCTCAAAAAAAGCAAAAACAAAAACAAAAGATCTGCCAATACCCATTTGCATTCCCACAAAACAGTAACTCAGTCACAAAACCCGTTTTTCCTCCATCCTCTCTACTGTCTGTAGCATGGGATCAAGCTCGTCACTCTTTTATACTCGCTGTGTGACCTCTACAGGCATTTGGGTTTGTAGCACCTATTTTAACCAATAATTCTCTACCGGTTGGCTGGAATTTATTCTCACACAGTTATTCAGGAGTTGATATAAAAGTTTAAGATAACCAGAAAAATAGAAGTCAGAGCAATGACAGAAAAAATATCTGAAGTTCAAGTTTTTAAAAATTAAATAAGAAGAACATAAAATTTATGGGGAAAAAAAAAGTAGCAAGGGGAGGTGACCCCGGTGTCAATGTAGGGTATTATCAGGCAGCCTGATGCCATCGCCAACCATGAGCAGCTGCAAGTGCGTGGATGCCCCAGAAGCCAATGCTTTGTTTGGCAAAGTTCATTCTCGCTGGGAGTAAGATTACATCAAATCCAAAGTCTCCTACTTGAATCACATACACTGTTTAAGAACCCTATTCAACTTTTGGTATAGTTGCTTAGGATATCCTTATCACATCACTGTGTGAACACTCGCAAATTAATAGTTTCTAGAGAGAAGATTCGATTTCAAGTTTTGGAAAATCACCTAGCTTGGATGACCCAGATGGAACTGACACATTTCTTTTCATTTTTAGTGTTTGGTGTCTTTCATTTTATTAAAGAGGTTTTAGTCCATTTTCTTTCCATATAACTGATTAGCATAACTTTTAGTGTATTTTATATGTCCTAGAATGAATAAGATTAAGGAAAGGGAACAGTAAAGGATGTCAATCCGCTAAGAAAATAATTACCATTTATAGATGAAAATAAGGATCTTATTTCCTTAGGAATAAAAATGAGGGGAAAATCTTATTTCTTGCTCATTAAATATATTGGGAAAGTGACCATTTGTAAGGCTTATCTCATAGTGATAGGTATTCACTGATTACTTTGAGAAAATTTCTAGGGCTCAAAGTCAATCCAGAGAGCACTTAGTTAATTTTTATGCAATCTTTATGAAGAACCACCAGCAGTGTGAAAACACTCTGTAGTTTAACAAAGTCTGTTTTTGTGGTGGGCCAATTATGGCATGTTGAAACAGGACTCTACTCTTGGTCTTTCATTTGATATCAAATTGGATGGGCTTTCTAGAAATGCTACTCTTTGGGGGGAAACAATATCAAGTTATCTTTTAAAGTATACCCTGTCTTATATTGTCACAGAAAGATTCTCCATGTCCCTTTCAACAAAACCTGCAAGGATAGTTAAGGGGCACATTGCCTCTCCCACCATGAACAAACAAACAAAAAGACTTGGCTCAATTAGGTATTTAAATAAGGTATTTTCTTCTTCATTATCATTAGAGAGTTAAGTTATTCATCTAGTAAGGCCTGTGCCTGGAATCAAATTCTTGGTTTACAAATTTAATGCCTGAAATGCTGCCGCAGGAGGAAATTTATACATCAGTGACTTCAACAAAGCACAATCCTCATAAAACTTAATTTTACTGGAGTTGTAGAATACTTATTTTGGGAGAAAAAGATTAATTTATGAAAACAACAGACAACAGGATGGTTTTGAAGCTTTTATTACTGTCATTTTCTTTATTTCTAGCCAGAGTTAACAGCTCAGTGCCAGAATTAGAGTTAAAATTTGATAACATCTCAGCCAGAAAGTTGTGGAAATCAAACTTAGAAGTCAGGAATAAAATTACTGAGAAAGGCACTTTGGTATTCATCCGGTGCATTGATTTTAATATCATCAAAACCTTAACCCAATGCCAGAACAGCAAGGAGTTTTCATTTGGAAGGAGAGCCTTTCAGCAAAGGGCAGTATTTCGGGATGAACTTTTATAAGTAACAGAGTATAAGCACCACGATGTTATGTAATTGTGGAAAAGTGTCCAAATGTTGTCAAGATCAAACAAAGATGTCCTGAAAATCCAACCACCTAATCATTGTGGTTTTCTTAAGTTCTTCCCCCCCCCCCCATTCATAAAGGTATCTATGAACAGGCAACGTATCGTATCTACTCCGACTCTTTCAAAGCAAATAGGCAGCCGTCAAATTAACTTTGTTAGCTATTAAAATTAGCTAAAAGTTTCCCCACTTCCTAGAGGATTTTGCCTGGGGATCTCTAAGTTTTGCGGGTCTCTGAATGGGCATCCTAACCGGCTCCCAGAATAGCAAAGGTCCTAAATGATTTTTGGGGACCTTGCATTCATCTCTCAGATGAGGCAGTTGACCTCAGCTCCGTGCCTGAGGACTCCAGAAGAGCTACGATTTGGTGAGTTCTGGGATCCTGGTCCTCGACAGCAAGACAGCAAAGTGCTAAAGCTCACAGGTCCCTCCAACCTTGACAGTCGTCCCGTTAGGTCCCCAAAGGGTCGTTCTCCTTTCCCCGGAGGGATGAACGGGGATGTGTGGCAGGTGTGTATGTGAGGGAATCTAGTAAGTGGGGCGCTGGGGACAGGAAAGTGTTCAGAGACGGAAAGCTTCCCGAGGTCACCCGTGCTCGGCTTCCCCAGGCGAGGACTCGGGGCCGGGCGGCGGAGGCGCGAGGCCCAGCGGCGGGCGCCTTTGGCTCCGGGGGTGCGGGAGCCGACCCCCAAGGGGAGCGCGTGCGGGGTTCGGGCTGCAGGGCTCCGGGGAGCGACGGCTTCCAGCCCCGGCCGCGGAGGACACCGGGCGGCCGCGGGAGCGCCTGCACTCGCGCCTGCCCCGAGGGCGGGAGACTGGACGGAGCTCGGCGGGGCGGGCTCCGGGAGGGGACGCGCTTACCTGCAGATAGGGCCGCCCGTGGGCCACCCCGCCCACGACGATGTCCGCCGCGGCCATGGCCCCGGTGGGCGAGAAGCCGAAGCCCACGTAGCCAGCGGTGCGCACCTCGAGGCGGAAGGCGAGCCGGCCGCCCCGGGGGCCCCAGCTCAGCCAGTACTTGCCCTCGGAGTCGAGGAGGGTGCGGTGAGGGAGGGCCCGGTCCAAGCCCCCTGCCACCGCGCCGGGGAGCAGCCCCCAGAGGAGGAGCAGCAGCCAGCCGCACATCCTCGGGCGCCTCCTGCCCGCCGGCACCTGGGTCGCGCCGACTGGCGGAGCGAGGAGGCGGCTCGAGGGGCGGCGGCGGCGCGCGGGAGGCCTGGGCCCGCCCCCTCGGCCCGCCGCGCGCCCGCCCGCGGGGAGGGGCCCCACCCGCTCCGCTCCCCGCCGCCGGCTACCCTCCGCCCGTCTGACTTCCCGCCCAACCACCTGCGGCGCCGCAGCCGGGTCTCCGTCCCCGAGGTCTGGGCTCTATGGGGAGGCAAGAGGGGGGCGTCCTGGGTGGAGGAGGCAGAAGCCGGGAAAAGGGGGCTGGGGGCGAGGATAAAGGAGTGAGCAGGCTAATTCTGGGAGAATGTGGGCTCTTGTTGGGGCGGGATGGAGGGGGGGTCCCGGGGAAAGGAGAAACTGATAAGAGAGGGCAAGTTCAGCCTAGCCGAGAGGGGGAGGAGTTGAGTGATCGAAAGGGATAATCCTGGGTTTCGGTGGAGGAACCCTAAAAGAAAGTCCCAGTTGGGGTAACCATTGCAGTTGGCTTTCTGCAGCCATTGTACCAAGCGATCTCCCTAACCCCCCCGAAAGCGACACCATCCAACCTCCTCCAGGACATTTCTCCCACCCTTTCACCCTGTGGGAGCCCCAAGACTGGGGAAGTCTCGCTCCTGATGGCAGGTGTCAGAGCCCTGGTGCGTGTCTTCCTCCTGGGTCAGTTTTGGTGTTTAGGGGACAAATGCTGCCAACTACTTTGCCATCGTAGGTCAAGGTTAAAGCATCACTTGGAAGTTAGATTATAATTTGAAATCCTCTTTTTCTGCTGTGTCAAGTTCGGACCACAGTCGCGTTTAGCAAAAAGTGTTTTAGCAAAAAGTGTTTTTGACCACATCACTCCTGTCTTCAGAACGCTAGGTACTCAATGCAGTGACTATAAATTACCTTCTGTATTTATTTAGTCATGTATTTATATTCTGCCATGTTTCAAAAAAAGTTCTAAAGTGGCTTACAAACATACAAACAATACAAAATAGAAAAATAATAGAGGATTTCAGTTGAAAAAATAGAGGTAAAAAGAATACTACAAATATGTACACTTTACTCTGACTTTGGAGTCACCCATATGTACATCCTGTTCTCTCTCTTCAAGTCATAGTGCAGCCTGCTTTTTCTTCCTCCTATTTTCTCTTTCCATTTCTTTTCCTAGAACTTTTCCAAAGTCACCAGCCTGCATCAAAATTTTGTTCTCCCAAAGATTCAGGCACATGTCACCATATCTGGGAGGCGACCTTCAAGTGGATCTGCTGACTAGAGAGTTCCAGGGCGGCCTGAGAAGGAACCCATCCCAAGGAGAGAGGGGATGGAAGTCTACAGGGTTAGCCATGACAAGAGGCCAGCATCAGAGAAGAGGGCTGTTGAAACTGTGCGACAAGGCAAGAAAGAGTTGAGTGCCTACAAGTACCAGGGTCTTGGCTATTGCCGCTGGCTCCAGCCATGAAGAGAAGAGGCATGTGGAGAGAGAGGAACAACATGGTGGACGTGGAGGCCAAGAGGAATGGGTCTTGGCACCATGTGAGGCACACTCACCACGGTGGGCAGGATTTCAGGGGACCTCAGTTATTCCAGAGCAATCAAAGGCAAACTTCCTGCTTTGTGACCCTACTTTTATTCCTAGCATGGAGGAGCCTGGAACCCACAGCTCTATCTGCTTCCTGAGGTTGGTTCTATGAGTCCTAAATTCACATCTAGAACCTGCCCCCCTATTTAATGTTCTGGCGCCACCTTCCATCATGCCCTCTAGACATGAAAATTACCTCTAGAATTTTCAAAAGAGAGTCCTGCCGTTTCACATCACTCTGCCACATTTGCCTTTTCTCCCCTCTGAAATATTTTCTGATCCTTCCTCTGATACTTCTGCCAGATGACATTGGCCCCTCCATAGTGGTGTTCATGAAATATTCCATCCAGGCCTCATTGATATGCTTGTATTCCTCCATTAGCCTCTCTGATCAGGAACCCTTCTGGTTTCCAGTGGTAAATCCATTGCCTGGGGTACGGACCAGCACGCAATAGGTGCTTACTAAGTATTTATAGAAAAAGGAATAGATGCCTTTGCAGATCCTCCTGGAAGCATCCTCTTTAGGAAGTTGGACGGTTGGGGAGAAAGCTTGGCCCCCAGATATGTTGAGTGTTCTGCTCTGCATTTGTATTGAAGCAAAAATAGAAAAGAAGACCACACATGGATACACAAAAGAGAAAGTCTTAAATGGTTTTTATTATTTCATTAAGTAGAATCATTGAATGTGGAGTTATTGTCTTTTGTTTGTCTGTAACTGACATTGTATCTAAAACACCCTGAGTGCTCAAGAAATATTAAAACTATTAAAATCATCTTGACATTAGGTCAATAAACAGAACATTACCAGCATAATTCATATGTAAGAGACCCACTCTGCTTTGGCTTGAATTATCCCCATAAATGAAGACAAAAGAGAAAATTTTATGTAAGTGTAGTTCATTAGTTGCCTGAGCTCCCTAGACCAACACCGACTGCCTACTCAATGGCACAGAGGACTCACTTTCCCAATTTGGAAATGAATTACTGCATAACTGCTAGTCTTCAATTGGCAAGGAAAGCAAGAAGAAAGTAGAGGTCCTTTAGAAACTTGGGCAGAGAGAAGAATGAAATCAGTGGTAAGGGGTTTCAATTTTATTATTTTTCAAAACTATTTACAAAAAATATTGTTTTTGTAAAAATGATAACTTGCTCCTTATTTAGAAGGAAAAAAGTCAGGAAATGCGGGGAAGTATGAATAAGAAAGTAAACTAAAAAGATCACCTGAAAGTCCACCATCCAAAAATAACCCTTGTATGCATTCTGAGAACATCATTCTGGAACTTTGTCCCATTAAAATCTTGGAGGAACAGCCTGTGGGACAAGAATTTGCAAAGAAACAGGTGAATTAATTTTGGAAGACTCCACTTGAAACAAACAGACTCTAAACATGCCAGTTACAATCCCATTTTTTTAGGGTTCTTCTCACCATGTGTATCCAAAAAAGAAACAGAACAGACAAAACTAGAGATTCAGCAAGGTCTTACTCAAGTCCAGAACATGCAACCAAATTACTCATCGTTAAAATGAATCATTTTCTCACACTTTTCAATCAGGAATTTAAAATCTAATGTTTAGTTTGAATCCTCACCCATTCTGATACACAGCTTGAGGTCGGCCAGTATGACTACTCCCACTCTGAGCTTCCTCACCTTCCTACCCTCTGCTGTGAAGGTTTATTTATATTTCCACATTCATCAGCTGCAAGGGGGGGAGGAGAAAGGAAAAAGGAAAGCCCAAGGGACACTAACAAACCAATGCAAAGTTGCTTGGCATGAACTGGAATTGTCCGAAATAGGCTGTTTCTTACGTAAATAGAGGAGTATCATAATTTTCCTGTCTACTCGTACCTAAGGTGCAACAATAATACTAAATATTTATAAAGTTCCTGTCTTCTAGGGAGCTCAAAGAAAAATATTTATGTAAGTGATCTCAGCAGTTGTCCCGCATTCAAACAGGGAAGCTGAAGCATTTTCTCACTGTTGTGTGGATGGGCTTAGTTAACAGACGAAAGTTGGTCACTGGTTCAAGTTAATACTATGAGTCAGGGGCAGAAAAGCCAAAAGTAGAACTTTGGTTTCTTTCTTCCTTACCTTCCTTTCCTTTCCTTTCCTTTCCTTTCCTTTCCTTTCCTTTCCTTTCCTTTCCCTTTCTCTCTTCCTTCCTTCCTTCCTTCCTTCCTTCCTTCCTTCCTTCCTTCCTTCCTTCCTTCCTTCCTTTCTTTTTCTCCTTCCTCCCTCCCTTCCTTCTTTCCTGTTTTTCTTTTACTTCTATATTTTCTCTACTGTTTTCCTCCATTAGCCCTTTTAGACCAGGAACCACTTCTGGTTCCTGGTTGTAAATGCATTGTCTAAGAGGATGGGCCAACATGCAGTAGATGCTTAATAAATATTTGTAGAAAATATTTATTACCTCACCTTCAATAAAAAGTAATATTTTTCTTTTTTTAAAGATTTCATTTATTTATTTATCAGAGAAAGAGAGAGTGCACGCGCACAAGCAGGGGGACCAGCAGGCAGAGGGAGAAGCAGACTCCCCGCTGGGCAGGGAGCCCAGTGTGGGGCTCAATCCTAGGACCCTGGGATCATGACCTGAGCCAAAGGCAGACGCTTAAGTGACTGAGCCACCCAAGTGTCCCTCTTTTTTGTTTTTTAAGATTCATTTATTTATTTGAGATACAGCACATACAGGAGTGAGTCAGGGGGAGGGGCAGAAGGAGAGGGAGAGAATCTCAAGCAGGCTCTATGCCCAGCTGGACTCAGGGCTTCATGTCATAACTCTGATCATGACCTCAGCTGAAATCAAGAGTTGGACACTTAACTGACTGAGCCACACAGGCACCCCCCCCAAAATAATAATTTTTAAAGCCACCAAATCCTCACCATGACACTTTCTTCCAACAAAGCTGATATTTTTCATATAAGCAAAATGCTATGACCCACTATTAGCCCAACGATATACTCCTCATTGTAAAAATGGGAGATAGTAATGATGACTGTGGGTGAATGGAGAAGGTGGGGCTGTAGTACATTTACTTTTATCTGAGATGGGCTTGACTGACTTCTTGAGGTTATTTTGCAATGGAGTGTCAGTTGGCATTGGAAATCACTCTTAGGCTCTTACATATGAAAATAAAAATAATAGCTGACAAACCATTTTCTCTGTCGCAAAACCTACACTTTGCATAATCTATAAACTATGCTCCAAAATAAAATTGTTTCAACTAAAAAAAGTTCGTGGAAGAAAAAAAAGTAGTATTCTTTTTTTTATCACTAATGACCCTCTGTTAGAATTTCCCTTTACAGGGAACCATGATGTCTATCAATAATGTTGTAGGGAAGAAACTGATTTATACTAGTATTTAGTCTATATTGCTGTAAAGCCATGCATAAAAAGTTGTTTGGGTATTGATGAGAGCAATAGGCCCTGGATTTCTGCCATTCATCAGAATGATCTATAGCTTATTGAAAATACCCATGTCCTCATACTTTGGCAAACTGCCCTTCTCTGGGGATGAAGTGACATTAGATGTCGGTGATTACAGGAGGAGAAACGAGGGGTGATAAAATGTGCTGAGTTAATCCTAGAAATGTCAGTTTTGGAAGGAACCTGGTCAGTACTCTCATCCTGCAGCTGGAGAAATAAATCTTAAAGAGAAGCGAATTGTTCACAGTTACAAAGTCTTACTAGATACAAGCAGGTTGGTTGGGTGCCTGGCACCATTAATAATGATGTTGGGGTCTTTCCATATCCTTCTCTTCACAGTTACTTGTTTTAGATGTCTCATGCTCAACCTTGGTATTGGTTTCACCAAGTTCTAACCTCTGTAAACCTGTTTGGAGAAAGAATAGAGAAGAAAAAGGCAATGTGAACACAGTGTTCTTCTCCCCAAACCTAGGGCCCCAGATGTTATCCTCCTGGTTATGCAGTACATTTAGTAAGTATTTGTGCTTCTGTGTGCTTATACTTCTATGGCCATCAACTAGAACACAAGCCTGCGTCATTAGATGAAATGAGCAACCAGTATCCATTCAAAACTGAATACGAAGTTGGCTCCACACTGAGGATGAAATGATTCAGTACCACTTGATTCCAAAATTCCATACGTGGTTTTGGAAAAATTTAGAGAAATCTGTACTATAATGGGAAAAAAACCCCATAAAGACCAGATATAGAAGTATAAAAACATAACTATCCAAAAATTTCATTGAAGTCATTACAGTCATTACTAGGCACAATAAGTTACAAAAAGAGTTTCCCTTAAATAAAAAAGTGGAATAATTACCAATTATTTTTTCCATGTGGAAACTGGCAAGTATAAGACATATTCTGGGAATGAGTGTTAAATACAGCTCTGAATCTGTCTAATCAATACTTGGGTAAAGAAGAAGGATGCAGCGGTGGGGCTGGGGCAGGTGGGAAACCCCAGAGGGGAGGTGTCACGGTGCCAGTGTCCCCGGGAGCGTCCAAGCTGCGGCCGGAGGGGACAGGACCCTTCCCGGCCCTCTTGCACCCACAGCTCTGTCGGAGACAGTGAACAGGCGACAAGAAATGGGCCAACACCATTCCAGAGAGCAATAGGAGCCCAGAAGGGAATTAAAAAAAGGTAATGGGCCAAAGCTTGGGCACGGGAGAGTTGGGCAGCACAGGAAGGCACCTCTAAGGAGGCGACTTCTGAGCTGAGGTCTGGATGTTGCCTGGGAGATACTCAGGAAGATCCGCAGGAAACGTGCTCCAGAAGGAACAGCAAGTTCAAAGGCCCCGCCTCAAGGGGTTGACTGGAGCCAGAGGTTGAAAACACTGAATTGAAGACCAAGCCCCACAGGGGAATGGAGCCAGATTTCCCCACAGGGAAATCCAGCCCAGTTCTGTGTGACCCACAGCCCTATGGTCTTCCTACTACGTCGCCTCTCAACACAAAACTTCTGGCCCTGAGGATTTATCTTCTGGATTCAGTGGAGGTCAAGAGCTCTTTGGAGAAGGCTGCTGTGTGGGATTATTTATGATAGTGAAAGGCTGGAAAGCACCAGAGTCCAACCACAGAATAGCTGAGCCAATTATGGCCCACTTCACAAGGAATCCCTTGCTGTAGTTGAAAATGCTAATTATAAGGATGTAAACACAGGGAAAGGCCCATCACAACACGTTAAGTAAGAAAAAACCCCATGCAAAGTAATCTGTATGCCATGATTACAGTCATGTCACAATGTGGCCATGTATAGGGACTGAGAGAATGTAAAGGGAATATACTCGTGTGTTTGGTTGGTGGGGTTGTTTTTGCCATGTTCAAAATTACACTTTACAATTGCTGTTAATTTGTTATTCTAAAGAGTCTGTGTGTCTAAATCCACCCTCCCCAACCCCCAAAAGCCTAGTTTAGGTCCACCTGCGTCTGTCCCCTGCATCGCATGCCTGCTTCATGGAGTTGTCGGGAGGATAATGTGTTATAGCTTCTCATAGCGCCCTGTAACTTTCCTTCATGGCGCAGGACGAGTCATTGACATCCCAGTTCTGCTTGTTCTACCTCGAACCACCCCACCCCCTTGAAATATTTAATTCCTGCTACAGAGATTTTAGCCTGGTCCTCAAAGACCAAGAACCAAAAGCCTAAAGTCTACAGCTCCTCTCAGCTTTTGAAAAACTAAACTCATTGCAGAGATTGTACCTGGGGTGAGGGGCGAAGGAAGAGGGCCTGTGAGAATATGATAACCGCCATATAACAGGAAGGGACTGTGTGCCTGCCCTCAGAGAGACTGTAACTCAAAAGGATTAAAAAAATCATTACAGCAATGTAACTAACACAAAGTATTTATTATGAACCATATCATTTTCTTGGAAAAAATATATATACACATATGTATGTAAAAAAAAAAAGAAGAAGAAAAATGTGCGTATTTGTTTCCTATGCTGCTAGCTTTTATTTCCCCTCATTTGTAAATCGAAGCTCTCGTCTTTTTTTAAACACTTTATTTATTTATCAAAGTGAAAGAGAGAGAGAGAGAGCACAAACAAGGGAAGTGGCAGGCAGAGGGAGAAGAAGGCTCCCTGCTGAGCAAGGAGCCCGATACCAGACTCGATCCCAGGACCCTGGGATCATGACCTGAGCTGAAGGCAGATGCTTAAACGACTGAGCCACCCAGACGTCCCTTGAAGCTCTAGTCTTAATCCTTTGGAAATTTCTGCATTTAAAGATCCATATCAGAAGTTAAAGAAATTAAAGATTAATTAGCTTTGACATTAAAGGTAAATTAATTTAGCCTCACATGCATGCAATTTGGTCTTAAAAGTCATCTTTTCCCTCACCTAGATAACTTTTTTAAAAGCTATACATTTTAAACTAAATAATCAGATCGACTGTCACTGCTGTAATTGACCAGATAATTACTGTCACCTCACTTATAGTAGAGTTTACCAAAACAGAGTCTATCAAAACCCCAGGCCACCACAAAATTAGCCTTAGGAGTAAAAGTACCAGTAATAATGAGAAACAGGAGCACGACCAGAGGGTAATTTCTAGAGCCCCACCTTTGGGGAGAACACCACTGTATTCACAATACCTTCTTCTTCTCTACTTTTTCTCCTTCCATCATGTTTATGGAAATTAGTATTTGGTAAAAACAAATTCCAACAGTGATTTTGTGACATTTAAAGACTAAAGAATAACTATTAAGGGGAGGTTATGGACAGAGCCAGGTATTGTAACTCTTGGGAGTAAAACCATAATAAGGATAATGATCATCACAATAATAATGCTTGTATTGAGTGCTGCAAGTATGTTACATGAACTGTCTCATTTAAGCTTCAGAGTAACTTTATGAGGTCAGTAGTGTTGTCTATTTGGAGGAAATTGAGGAAGAAAATTGCTTTTCAACTTATATAAAAGCAAAGACAACAGGATCTTCTCTCAGTCGTGAAGGAAGAAATCCCTTATAATAGGGAATATTTTTACTACCATAAACTGTTATGGGTCCTAGAAATTTTTTTTTTATCTCTTATCAAACCATTCTATTGCTAGTATTTTATTGAGTAAAAGTAAAATAAACAAACAAAAAACCCCACAGAAAACCAATTTGCTACAGATGTTTGCACCTTTCCTTGACACAAATCTCTAAAACTTTACATGGTTACTGAGTTCCCAGAGGAATGGTTATATGCTGAAATTGATCGTACGGCAATGGAACATATGAAAATGTAACAGTGAGGGACACGATGTGAAGAGGTGAAGTAAGCTGGAGTGAAATTGAAGGAAGTGAGTCATCTTTTTATATTTTATTTCTCTGTGCCCCCCCACACACACTTTAAGGTAATTCAATTATTTCTGTGAAGGGGAAAGGAAATTATCAATCCATTTTTCTCCTTTTTTTAGATGTTAGGAAAACGCAACTAGAGGTGTTGAAAACTCAAACTTCACACAATATAAAATGAGAGTTAATGTCTTTTAAGGAACAGCTTAGAAAAAAATAAATAATCTAGCTCTCTTTCTCAAGTACATAATTAGTCCTTAGAATTCACAGCAGCAAAAAGTTATGATCACATTTTTTTTCAAATTGTAGGTTTATTTTGTGACTGCTAGTGACATTAGAGAGTGGAAACATTTGGATAATTCTGACCGTGACTAAAAGCATTAACCAGTTAATGTGTATGAAATATTTTGAAAACTTGTCTTTTAAAGAAACTAACAAGGTTTTATTATTGCTACTTATATTGCAGGTCTGTAAGGTCAGAAAAAAAATCTAAGGAAGTAAAAAAATATCATGATTTGGGATATAAACCAGAGAAATCAAAATATTATTTCTGTTTCTCTCATATTGCTGAAAAGCTTTTTTCACTATCATAACCAGTGCTTTGATTTGAAAATATTTCCAAAATATCTACCCTTGGAGGGTAGGTTTATCCATGTAAAAAATATTTAAGAAGTCTAAGTATTCCAGGAAAGAGAATTGTCCTGACCTATGGGATCACTTTGACCTGCCTCCCACAAAGAGGAAACAATTCGAACAGCCAGAACAGACCATCCTCTGCTCCACTCTTCCTCTCTCTTTAAAAGTGACACCTTAATTCGGTCTTACAGAAATTCCGGGATCAATTCATTTCCCAAGGAAATAATAAGTAATGCCGAGTAAAGAACATTAATTGAAATCCTCTAATTCACTGGAAACAAAAGCAAACCCCATGTAATAAAAAGCACGTTATTTGAGAGTGGCGAAGTTAGGCTGATAAACCCAATGATAGTAATTTCTTAAAGCACATTTATCGTCAATTCTGAATTACCTAATGAAGCAAGTGACCCCTTTAATATGAAGAAATTACCTGAAAAGTGTTTGTCTAAGGGGGTATGAATTCCATATGTTTTTTTGGTGACCAAGAGTGGAAAAAGAGAGAACTAGAAAAAGCAGCGGACTGAATCCCACTGAATGAGTCAGAAGAGGCAGAAGTAAGGGATAGGGTCAAGGGGAATACCGGAGGCCTGTCAACACCAATCACGTGGCCGCAGCCTGCTCTGCGTCCACGTCCCTCAATATCCCATTTCAAGGTAACTCTCCGTCAATTATGGCCATTGCCCTGATTTAGCTAGTTTGTGGTTTTTCACAATAGAAATAGAAAGCTCTCCTTCCAGGGGCTCCTGGGTAGCTCCGTCAGTTAAGCGTCTGCCTTGGGCGCAGGTCATGATCCCCGGGTCCTGGGATCTAGTCCCGCTTCGGGCTCCCTGCTCAGCGCAGAGTCTGCTTCTCCCTCTCGCTCTGCCCCTCCACCTCGCTCAAAAAAAAAAAAAAAAAAAGAAAAGAAAAAGAAAGCTCTCCTTCTAAACCCAGAGAGTAGATGCTTGGGATGTGCTAACAGAAAGCAGAAACTTAGATTATCCAAGACAGCTCTGTCCAGCTAACTACCCTGTTGATGGGAGGGGAAAACAAGTTAGTGCAGATGAAAGATAGTAGGAGTAGAGCTTATCTAAAAGAAAGTTAAGGATTCAAATAAAATTTAAAAGTATATATTAGATACGAGGTCAGATTTATGAGCAGTCTTTGATGCAGTTTGGTCAGTAGGGCAATCTCCATGTACAGGACAGACCTTAGGTTGGGGAACGCCAGACCTTTAAAATCAGAAAGTCTAAGCAAATTGTGATTTTTATAGAAAGAACAGTTGAAAATTAAGAACTACAATCCAATTGATAGAAAGAAATGTTCAGGGGCGCCTGGGTGGCTCAGTCGTTAAGCGTCTGCCTTCGGCTCAGGGCGTGATCCCGGGGTTCTGGGATCGAGCCCCACATCAGGCTCCTCCGCTGGGAGCCTGCTTCTTCCTCTCCCACTCCCCCTGCTTGTGTTCCCTCTCACTAGCTGTATCTCTGTCAAATGAATAAATAAAATCTTAAAAAAAAAAGAAAGAAATGTTCACAGTATACATTCTATATGTATATGATTCTATAATGAAGAAGTTAATTCAGCTTTCTGTAAATAGCTACCGGCATGTAGAAGATTTTGTATTTTTACCAATGTTTAAAATTTATAGATCAGCTGATTTTTGTGAGAACTTCTAAATAAGCAAACATAAAAAGAAAATTCACATATATTGTGAAGCCAAACCTTTCTAAGAAACCATCATGTTTACACAGCCCTATAAAAGGACACTTCCTTAATTCACCGGGATTAATCCCTTGAAATATTTTTTATTTGAAATTTGTGAGTTTTTAAATCTAAATTGCATCCCAGGGTGATAGTTTGTTTATTTATTCGCAAATACTTTTGAGAACCTGTGTGCCTGTAAGTCTAAACACTGGCAATATCTCGCTGAACAAAACTCATAAAAAACAAAAAAATCTGTCTCCTCATGGACCTTGCATTCTAGCGATTGAAGTTACTCAGGAAGCATTAGAAGATGAATCAAATTCTAGGTAGTCAAAAACCTGACAGGTTTTTTCCCCCCTTTTGAAGTGGATATGGAACACATTTTTCTTTAATATAAAACCATTTTTGAAGTACCATCACTTTCTTATTTTGAGCTCTACCAAATGAAAGAACAAAATTAGGGCCTCCATTTTCCTAAATAAATAAAGTGTTGAAATGTTTTGCTCCATGTGGTAAGAATTATCGGAACATGGAGACTAACGAAAACAAAGCAAAAATTTGGGGGAAGAGTATTTATATAAGAGAGAACTGCATCAAGATACTCTTCGTGGAGCCAAGACACAAAGTTTAAACGACCAGAAAGAAATAATGCATCTAAGCTCTAAAGAAACAAATGGAGATGTGCCGTTTCGAGCAGGACCAGGGTAACATCTTCTCAGAGGTCTGCAACGCTAATGCGTTTTGTTACGTGATACCCCAAAGCATAGCTGTCTAAATTATCACATTAATTTATTAGGAAGTAAATTCAGTCAACCAAGTGAGTGTTTGGGTACGACATTTTGAATGATTAGCTTTGTTACATAAACATTGTCATCTCTTCCTGTCTTCTATTTACCCAAATCGCTTCACACACAATTATTCTTTGGGTCCCAGGGTTCGGGCCTCACTTCCGCAATCTGATTTCTTCTGCATCCGGACCTTACCCTCCAGACCCCCTGCCTCCACCACACACACACACACACACACACACACACACGGTTACAATGTGTCTCTAATTTCACAATGCATTTCCTAACCACCCGTTTGAGAATCTGTACGTGTTATGGGATAGCTCTCTGTGCCTAGAAAACATACCTGCACTGACAGCATCTTTCGAATATCTATTTAACATATTTTTGCAAAAGTTTAAACTCAGTTATCAAGGCTACACTTGAAAACAGAATATAGTTTTTAGGAACATGGTAGAAATGGAATCCTTTCTTCAGACACACATTTTTTCCCTCAGCTTCTGCATATCCTGAAATATTCCCCCACAATCTTAGTCTACTCAGCAAATTCAAATGTCTGGTTTAAGCAGATTTGGATTTTAAGGCATTATTTCACTGTCTGCAAGTACAGGTATTTTGCAGCATAAATAGGATTATATTGGAAGCATTTTCAAATGATACATTCTCTAAATATGTGGTTTCCAATTAAATAAACCCAGCTAGTGATGATAGTGATGACAGTGACTCATCATTGTCATTTATGAGTCTCTTCCTCACCCGGTGCTTCTTCCTCATTCTCCCTCTTCCCTCCTTCCTTGTTTTTTTTTTTTTTTCCCCTCTCTTTCCCTGTCTTTCTTCCTTCTCTTTCTATAAGCAGAGTATACCTATAGCTAACACGGTATGGGTTCAGTTTTTTAGAAAATTAAGAGCATGGACTTTGGAGTAAGAGACCGCCTGGAGTTGAATCTCAGCCCTGCCACTTGCCAGCTGTGCAACCTTAGGGAAGTTAGTGCACTTCTCTGTGCCTCATTTTTTATCCCTTATAAAATGTGTGTAACATTAATAGTTATCTCATAGGACTGAGCTCATATTTACAAAGTCTTTGAAGACTGGCACTAGGAAAGACTGTATAAGTACAAGTTAAATAAAATAAATAAATAGGCCTAAAGACAAAACTGTTCTTGACTCCTAGAGATAATTTCTGTAGAATAAAACCGTGGCATGTCAGTCAAGCCACGCCGTCTTTTGTTTGCATCCGCCAGTGCACCTGGTCGTGCACAGCAAATATATTCCATTTCAAGAAATTGAAATGGATTCCTTTGTCCAGTGAATTCACACTCATAAGTAAGAACTCCAGAAGTTATCTATTGTTTCCACTGGTCCTTAATGAAAGGGAGGCTTCCCTCTGAATTAGATGTCCTTGGAGAAGGAGCGTGGAGATGGAGAAAAGTACAGCAGAAGTGACAGTAAAATACAGGAAAGCTGAAAAAAACCATTTAAAAACCCTGTAATTAAATGCATGCAAAGAGGTCTGTTGACCTCGGCTGACTCCAATAACACGGTTACAAGAGAAGTGGTCTACTCCAGCATGTCGTTAACAGTAAATACAGAGGTGAAGACTTCCAGAAAAAAAGAACATTAAAGGGAAAGAGTGAGAAGGCGAAGGGGCCCCACCCAACCTCCCTGGATGAGCTGGGCTTCACATAATTTTCCAGCAGACTAACCAAACCAGCAGCTTGGACCCGAAGGGAGAATTTTCACCGAAGCTGGCCGACGAGCCTGCAGAAGTTAGAGGCGGCTACCGGGATCCAGGCGCACGCTGAAATCCGAGACGCAACTTTCAGTCCCTTGTCTCTTGAGTGGTGACTGCTTGAGACCCTTGAGCCGGACTTGCATGAATAAAGCCCCTCGCAGACTTGCAGGCTTTCCTGAAGGCGTTTACATCACTTGCAAAACACTTGCTTTCCCATGAGATGCCTCGTGTTGCCCTCTGACCTGATGGAAAGATCTAGTTCCTGAGAGTTTTGAAATAGCAATTCATTTATAAGAAAGCCAAAACACAAGTCTGTGGACCTAGCAGGTCATTTTTGGAACTAATCATTAATTCTGGAAATTTAAAATGTGAATGCCTGGGTTCTTTTTTATTGCTTTTTAATTCCTAATTTACTAAATCACTATTCAATATTGACTCTCAAAAAAAATGGAGTTAAATATGTTAGTAAGAAAAAAGTTCAAACAGTATTTTTATTTATTATCTATAATTTTATCAAGAAAAGGATAGGGATTTATTTATTTATCTATTTTGTGATCAGGAGAAACGTTATTTCTCTGTGTGGCAGAGAATGGGGGCTCTGACAATACGGTGTCACTGTTGAGATACATAAATCCCCTGCCTTATGACCCACCACCAGTCTTGCCCTGAATGTCCTTATTTCTGAGCGTGAAATCTTTCCAATTAATTAATTTAAGGTACAAAAACTTTCTGGCACACAAAATGACATAAAGAATAATAGAACGCAGTGAGCCTGGGTGGCTCAGTGGTTTAAGTGTCTGCCTTTGGCTTGGGTCACAATCCCAGGGTCCTGGGATCAAGTCCCTCGTCAGGCTCCCTGCTCAGCCGGGAGCCTGCTTCTCCCTCTGCCTGCTGCTCCCCCTGCTTGTCTTCTCTCTCTATCTCTCTCTGAAAGATAAATAAATAAAAATCTTAAAAAAAAAAAAAAAAGAATAGAACACATTTCCGAAAAAGATGGTCTACTGAACACTTGATTTGCCTGGACTCCCTTCTTCCTGAAACCCACTGACACAATTTTTCAAATTCCTACATCCACAAAGAAAAAGAGAATGTAAAGGGGGGAAAGAGCACCAAATTTCGAAAGCCATAAAGCTCCTGGATCGATGATTAATGACTTAGCAAATCTGAGGAAACTAAAGCCTAATCCGGCAGTAGAGAAAGACCAGGAAAAAGGTGACTTAAATCCCAGAATCTCCAAACGGCCTAGCCCTGAGGACTCAATATCCTTGCAAGTGGAGCGGATGGGTGAGGAAAACAGTGAAAATATGAAGGGTGTTTGGAAATTTAGGAAGCTGGGGTCATCCCCCCTCTCTTCCACTCAGCTGCGCCTCATGACCCCTCTTCTGTTCCAGCCCCACACTTAAGGTTTACTCTGCAGAAAGTGTTAACAGAGAAACTCTAAATGGAGATGGGGGTGAGGGGACTAGGCAGCGCTGAGGGCAGGAGTTCTGGAAGGAAAGAGGGAGAATAAGTGAAGTACAGAATGTCAGACTAGAGTCCTTCTTTCTCCTCTAGCTTCTAGAATCCTGAGCTCTCACTTACATCCTCTAGGCAGAAGGTTATTCACTGGAGAATCTACTCAGCCTAAAGATATTAATGTTGAGGACCTCCTAATAAAACTGCCCAGTCAGATCACCCCACCATGAGACCAAAGCGTACAAGTCCCACTAGCTTCTAGAACTTTTCCTTGAATTCCCCAGCTTTCAGTATGAGTGAGCTGCAAAGGATCATAGGGTATTTGAGGAAATCCTCTACTATTCTAAAATGAAAGCCGGAGACTAAAGGAAAAAAAAAAAACAAATTATCAAAACAATGCAACTATGCAACTTGAAGAATCTGAAACTATTCCTGAGAAAACAAAATACAACGAAAATCTATCATTAATATCCTCCGAGAGCTAAGAAATAATATAGCATCTGTGGAATAATAGCAGGATGCCATTAAGAAGGAATAATCACATAATAAAAGGAGTCTGGGAGATTAAAAATAAAATACCATAAAAGAAAAGCTCAAAAGAAGACTTGGAAGATAATGTTGAAAACAAAAACCTCGAAAAAAATAAAGCAAAAAAAAAAAAAGAGAGAGAGAGATGAAAATAAGATGCCAAATAACAATTTTAATAACACTAAATCAGCAAAGAAGTTTCTGTCCAAATAATAGAAGTTCCAGTGTTAGAAAGCGGAGCAATTTGACTGCAGAGGAGAGGAGTTGTCAAGTCGGTCAAGAAAATCTCACAGGGGGCCCCTGGCTGGCTCAGTCAGGAGAGCATAGGACTCTTGATCTTGGGGTTGAGAGTTCGAGCTCCATGTTGGGTGTAGAGATTACTTAAAAATAAAATCTTAGGAAAAAAAAAAAGGAAAGAAAAGAAAATATCCCAGAACTGTAGACGTGGGTTCATTTGACTGAGGATGAAAATAAAACTACACCAGAGAATATCTTCATGAAATTACTAAACATGGGGTGAAAACAATTTGAAAATTGCTAGAGAAGGGGGAAACATCGTGTAAAACAGTGAGAGCTGGGGGCGCCTGGGTGGCTCAGTCGGTTAAGTGTCCGCCTTCTGCTCATGTCATGAGTCAGGGGTCCTGGGATAGAGCCCTGCATCGGGCTCCTTGCTCAGTGGAGAGTCTGCTTCTTCCTCTGCCTCTCACCTTGCTCATTCTCTCTCTGTCTTTTTCCCTCTCTCTCTCAAATAAATAAAAAAATAAACAAAATCTTAAAAAAAAAAGTGAGAGTCAGATTGGCTCAAACTTTCTAATAGCTGATTGGAAACCTGAAGTCATTAGAGCAAAGCCATCAAATTTCTTATGGAAGATTATCTCCCACCTAAACATTTAGACCCAGTAAATGAACAGTTAAGGATGAGGGACCAATAAAGAATCTCCAGACCTGGAAAAACTCAGAAATTTGTCTCTTTTTTTCATCTTTTTGCAGAAATAACTCTTTAGGGAAGAAAGCAAGAGATTAGAGGGTTGTGGAACCATGAATCAGAGTCTCAGGCATGGGAGAGAAAAAGGAAGAAACCCCCCTCCCCCAAGAATTTGATGGAGAGATCCAGAGATGACAACTCTGTCATAGAAAGAAATCAGTCCACGTTGACAAAGCTCCAGAAGAACTTCCAAAACTCTGAAATTGATGGGGTACTTGATGTGTTTGAAGTAGAGAGGGAATTTATACTTCTGGGAGAATTTAAGGTTAGATATGTGCCAAATACATAGAAAACTAAGCAAACAACACACGTGGGCAAAATTTTAAAATTTTGGCTTTTACATTTAGCTCTGTGATCCATTTAAATTAATTTTTGTGTATGGTGTGAGATAGGGTCTAGAGTCTCTTTTTGCATGTAGATAGTCAGTTGTCGCAGCATTATTTTTTGAAAGGACTATCCTTTCTCCCCAAGGTATTATCTTTGCACTGTTGTTGAATGTCAATCACCATAAATGGAAAGCTTTATTTTAGGACTTTACATTTTGTGTCATTGATTTATATAGGTCTATTATTATGCCAATACTACGTTGTCATTATTATAGTTTTCTATTAGTCTTTGAAATCAGGAATTCTAAGTTCCCAACTTTTTTTTTTTTTTCAGAACTGTTCTTGGTATTCTGGTCTTTTGCATTTTCAAATATGTTTTAAGATCAGGTTGTTGGTTTCTGAAATTCTTCTGCTAGGGAGAATTTGGAGAAAATTGTCATCTTAATATTGAATCTTCCAATCCATAAACATGGGATGTCTCTTCATTTATTTAGATCTTCCATATATTTTCTGAGCCAAGTTTTAGTTTTTTATCTACCTATCTTGCATTCTTTCATTAAATTTATTTCTAGGCTTTTAATTATTTTTAATAATATTATGAATGGAATTATTCTCTTAATTTTATTTTCAGATTGTTGATGGAATATAGAAATAAAAATGAATTTTGTGTACTGATCTTGTATTCAAGCTAGCCGAACTTGTGTATTAGTTCTAATGGAATCCCTGGGGCTTTCTGGATACAGGATCATGTTATCTGGATAAATACAATTTCACTTCTCCCTTTCCAAACTGGATGTCTTTTATTTCTTGCAAGAACCTCCAATACAGTGTTGAATAGAAGTAATGAGAGTGCATATCCTGACCTTGTTCCTGGTCTTAGGGAAGAAACATTCAGTCTTTCATCCATTAAGTATGATGATAGCCACAGGTGTTTCACAGATGCCCTTTATCAAGTTGAGAAAATTTTTTTTCTATTTCTAAATTTTTGAGATATTTTTATCAAAAAGTGATACTAATTTTGTCAAATGCTTTTTCTGTGCTTATTAAAATGATCATATGTTTTGCCCAACTTTATAACTGCTTTTTAAGGACAGGGTTTGTTTACCTCCTTACTCTGACATGTGACACATAGGAGGCCCCAATGAGGTTGTAATTTTGATTATTATTTATCCCTAGTTTATAGTTGTTACTGTTTTATTTCTTCTCAAATCTGAGTGATCATTTTTATATGTTTGCTTCATTTTAAAATTTCTTTTACTATTTTAAAAAGAGTTACATTGGATTTTTATTTTCATAATCCTTTAATCTGAAGTCCTGAGTGTTCAATTCTGTAGCTTGTTGTTTATTCGAGTCTCACCCATAGAGCCTTTGCTTCTTTGTGTGTTTTATAATTTTGTAACGGATGCTCATATCCAATAAGTATGTATTACATAGAAGTCATGGTTTGAAAATTTGTTTCTCTGGAGAGGATTTAATAATTGATTCTGCCGCACACTTCAAGGCTACCAATTCAGGACCACTTTTTGTAAACGTTCTTTAGTCTGGGGCTCCCGGTGCCTGCAGGAAGTGTAAGTCCACGCCTGAAGCTACGTGAGGGTCTGACTGTGGCTATTAATTCTTAGGGAACAAGTTTCTTTCCATTGCACTCAGCCCAATAAAAGTGGCCCTTCTTGTTTTCCTTTCTCAGTGGGCGGATTTTTCTAGTTCCCTTTTTGCTAAATGTGTCACAGTTTCAGGGGTCCAACTCTAGTGTTAGATTCTTATTCCAAATCCTTATCTTTCTGAATGTAAGCCTTAGTGATTAATAACTGCTGTGGTTAGATTATGCCTCAGACCCAGGAAGATGGAGACTGGTAGGCAAATCCCTTCGGGGTAATTATTACTTTTGTGCTGTTCAACTCTAAGGTTTTTAGCTTCTTCTATCTGTTTTTCCTTATTTCTTGAGTGCACACCTATATACATATGCAGTAGTGTTGTATCTAGTTTCCAGGATGGCCTTCAGTGATCCTTTTTTCTGGTATTCACACTTTTGTGTAGTTCCTTCCCACATTGAATCGTGGTTGTTAACACCATGTGCCCATTAGGGTAATGTGGAAATGACAATGTATGTCTTCCAAGGGTAGGTCATAAAAACATTGCAGCTGCCATCTTGGCCTCTCTCAAGGATCGTTTGCTCTAGGGGAAACCTGCTTCGTGTCCTAGGGACATCCAAGCAGCCTGTGGAGAGGCCCACATGGGGATGAACTGAGGCTTCCCACCAACAACGAGCATCAACTTTCCAACCATGTGAGGGAGCCACCTGAAAGCAGATGCCAGCAATGCTGCTCCTGGATTCTTGTTTACAAAAGCTGTAAGAAATAATGAAACGCTTACCGCTAAGCTCAGCCATTAGGTAATTTGTTACATAGATGTAGAAGTCTAATACAGGCGACATTTACTGTATCATATCCAGCATTTAAAGATATTTCTAAAGGAAGTGTTCACAGTTTTTTGGTCCATTATATTTCCAGGAACAGAAGTATTAGCTATGAAATAAATATGCAGGTAGCCTCCTGCTTCAAGATTTTTTCACTTGCTAGTCTCTTCCCTGGTCACCTTATCTAAAACTTCAGACTCTCTCTTATACTTCCTGTCCTCCTTCCTGCTTATTCTTTTTTCCTTTTCCTCCTTAACACTTACCATCATTGAACATGCTGATGATTTCATTTATTTTTTTTTAATTGTCTATATTCCAACTAGAACATACAGTCTATTGAGAGCAAGGATTTCGTTCTGATGCATTTACTGTGTCACGTGATCCAAGAACAGTGCCTGGCAAATTAACAGTAAGTGTTCGATAACTATTTGTAGAGTTAGTAAAGGAGTAGATGAAATTTTAGCCTAAAACTTTAGTCACTTTCATCTTGATAAAACCTTCATCTGTTATCATCGGCTATCTCCCCAAAGCCTTTATATTTATTTAGTTTTTAAAGATTTTATTTATTTGACAGAGAGGGACACAGCAAGAAAGGGAACGCAAGCTGGGGGAGTGGGAGAGGGAGAAGCAGGCTTCCAGCTGAGCAGGGAGCCCAACTCGGGGCTCAATCCCAGGACCCTGGGATCACAACCTGAGCCGAAGGCAGGCGCTTAACGACTGAGCCACCCAGGTGCCCCTCCCCCAAGCCTTTATAATCCCCAATAGTATCAGCCATGAAATCTCATTTCTTCAGATCTGGAGCTGGAGTGTGCCACAGTGTCCCTCCCTTTCAGTTCTATTCCTCTTAATGCCTATGGCACTCATCTGGCTCTTAATCACTGAAATCACTTAATCATTGAAATCACTGAAAAGTTCCTGAGGCTCACATTTTTCTAGACTGGGTTTGCTTTGACCCAAGTTTGATATCTCTTATCTACTTAAATCTTATTTAGATAGCACAGACCTCCATGTTGAAACTAACCCTTTTCAGAGTTCTAAAATGGGAAGAGGCGTGTAAATTTCACAACTCCATCCATTCATCCACCTTCAGCATTTCCTCCAAACTCACTTAACTTTTTAACTTAGACATTGTGAACCCCGCTCCTCATAATATTAAACTTAAAAAAACAGACTCTTACACCAAGTAACATTAGAAAACCCCAGTAAGAAGATTGAGTGCAAAGTCTTTTAAGAATTTTATTCCTCCTTAGAGACTTAGCCAAAATGGCCTTTTTATGTTAGTTTAAATTCCACAAAAAGATGATGTTTATTTGGTTATTCTTCACTAAAAAAGGAGAAGTTGTGTTTGTTATTGTAAGTATTAAAGTGGAGAAGAATGTTAGAGTTTCTAAGTAACAAGAATGTGACCCAGTTAGATTTATTCCTTGCTTCCCTCTTATAGATTTTGTTGCGCCAGACCACGGATCAAAGCATACTCATTTATTGTATTAAAAAGAATACAAAAGAGCAGTTGGTTTTTTAACTGAAGCAATATTGTCCTGAGAAATGTTACTAGGAAATATTTACTTTGACTAGAGTATGAAGAAGAAGGTTATTTCTGTCCTTAGGACATATGGAGGTTTTCAATATGCCATGAGATTGTCATTTGGCTAACTAAAGTCGAATCTCCACATGGCAAATGAACCAAACCAATTACAATAGGAAAGGCTTGTTGGCTTTAGATTAATTCAGCTGTCAGGGTGGTGGAGTGATACAACAGAGAATCAAAAATCACTTGGAATCAATAGTCTACCAAAATAGAATACATTTTGAGTTCTCGAGGTTTTTTTTTTTAATGATAAGATAGAAAATTTAAAAAGAAAATATGGATCAATTTCCCATTGTATGTTCTAGTGATGAGGATATGATTACTGTTACTGTCTAAATGGACATTTAATTTAATGGAACAGTGAATACATGTTTGCAATTCAGCATTTCATATAAAATCTCAAATTCTCCTTTCTTTGAGATAGTTATATAATGTTTTACGGAGACCAGCTTGCGCTTTGTGACCAGTTTAGACTGTTTGCAATTCTCTAGAGAGAAGTGTTTTAAGGTATGCCCAGGGGCAAATGGAAGTAAGTATGTGAACCTGCAAGGAAGGATGGGGAGTAGGTCAGCACACCTTTCGATTGTCATTCTACCTGCAGCCCTGAGACCAAGCTGTCAGGCTTGTGTCTTTTCAGGACATGGGACATCGTTTGCTGAGTTCATATAAAATCTTAATGTATGTCATTTTCCTGGAAAAAAGATCCCGCATGCACCTGTGCCTCATATGGCATATTCTAGTAGGTACCCAGGCTATTGTATTCCAGGGAATCTGAGCTAAATTAATTTTATATGAGCTAATGCAAGAATCTGTATACTGATATTAGAGCAATCAGTGGTGCTTTGGGGGGAACAGAGTCAATGGCCTCAGAGAAGACAAAGAGATTCAAGTCTCAGGGGGGTTGAGGAAGGAAAGACTGTGTTAACCTTTAGAGAATTCCTCACTTTGAATGAAGAAGATGAACTTGGGTTGATTCTCTATTCATATGTATATATAAATATATTATATATACATAATAAAATGGAATATGAAATGTATAAATACTAAAATATACCCTAAAATGCATATAATATATAAGTAAAGATAGCAAAGTTGTTGAAGGGATGGAGTATTGCAGCTGAAGAGGAGAAAGGCTGTAAGACAAAACCACAGGTATGGTAGGACAGCAAGTGCTTAACATCAACACATCCTAGCTTTTAGGTCTTTGGGCCCCTGCTTCTACCAAGCTCAAGCCAGAGAGGAGCTCCAGATGTACGTTCTTAGGGCATCTTCAGAAATACAAGAGAAAGAAGTTGATTTTCTGACCCATGGAGTAGTAAGACTTGACCGCTGCTCGTATTTGCATCCAACAAGAGCGAGTTACTCCTGCCTCTGTCCCCCCTTCCAAATTGAAAATCCTGGAACATGAGTGTTTGAGACCCTTCATTGACCAACTCACTCAGCTGCTCTCTCCAAACTGAAAATGATAAAATATGCATCAACTGACTACATACTAGTTACTCAATAAATGTTTTTTTGTTTTCAGAAGATGAAGGCGAAGAATAAAGGAGGAAGGGTATAAATGTAAACATGAAACCCAGTCTACAGCGGAACAACCTCCTTCTGCTTTGAAGTTTTAAAGGTCCAGGTTCAGATCGGTCAAACATCTGTATCATAATGTGTTCTGTGGTGCGCAAGATTTAATACCGTGTTCTATATTAGAAAGTCAATAGGTTAACTAAGATACTTTTATGTGTTTCTTTTCTTTGTATCTTCTGATTATAAATTCACAACCATCTTTTTCGCCACTCCTCACTTGGTTCCTAAAGATGAACCTCCCAACTGCCTCACCTTTTGTTAGCCCTTCAAGTCCTTTGTAAATGGGGAAATGTTTTGAACTCAAGTATAACATAAAAGAATGGTGATCTATGCCTGCTCTGGAAATATGGCTTCATTTAGAGTGTTTATAGTTATTAAACTTTAGGAAAAATATAATTGAAAGGAGGTAATGTGAACAGAGAATACATTTTACTTGTTTATAAACAACCTATGGTGATTTTCTCCAATGTAAACAGTGTTGATTTTCAAATGTCAAAAGTTGCTCATTCAATCATGTTCCTTCTTCAAATGGAGCCAAATGGTGTAGTAATAATCATCATTGTGCAATATTATTTTAAACAAAATCTGAGGCTACAAACAGAAAACGTCTTATTATTTTTATTCTCTTTAAAGGTTAACCACTAGAAGTTTAGAAAGCAAATCTGATATTTTCTAATATTTTATCCTTTGTGCTTTTATTCTAGATATTTGAATCTCTGTTATTTATTGGTTTACCATGCATGTGCTTTTCAATATTTAGATAGGTTATTTCCTGGACTAGTTAATGGAATTGATTTTTTTTCTGTGAAATCTCTTCTTTATTTGAAACCACAATATGTATTAATTCTGTGTCAGGCTTATTCCATCCATCTTGCGTAAGCTTGATTCTTTAAACAGAGATATACTGAAGGGCTACAATGCCACACAAATATTCCCAAAACTATAAACCGGTTAAGACAAGTTTTCTGATCTTTCAATGCTAAGATTACAAATGCATCTCTGTAAGCATAGCCAGATGCATCCACAGTCACGTGCGTCTACCGGAGCCAAAAAGCACACCTGGAAGGGATTCAAAGGAAGGTGGGCCAACATGACACAGAAGCTATTGAACTGAGGTCATCAGGCGGGCCTTTGGATTGAAAGGAGAATTGCTCTGCTCCCCGAAGCTTTCCATTGAACCTGTAATCTGTTTGATTCCTGGGAGAACTCTATTGAAGCTAAGAAGAGAAAGTGACCTTTTCTCTGCAGAACGCACTGAGGAACTCGGCTGAATTCATATTCCATAGAAGAAATTCCTGTTTTAAGGTTTTGGTGTCAAATTCTCCATTCAAGTCAAAGTGTTTGATTTTTTTATTCTGTGCTATCAGTTAGTATTGCTATTATTATTATTATTATTATTATTATTATTTGAGAGGTGATGGATTCACGAACCCTGTGAAGATTCAAACACAATCAAGCACCAACAAACAAGGAGGACAGCATAAAACAGCACACGTCCACACTTCAACGTTCACAGAATGTGCAGCAGGGGAGGGCGCCTGGCTGGCAACTCTTGATCTTGGGGTCATGAGTTCGAGCCCCATGTTGGGCATTGAGTTTACTTAAAAGAAAATGTGCAGCGGGGGAATGCTCAGGACAGAATTCGGGGCGAATCACCTCCCTTCCTCAGGCAGGGGAAGAGCAGCTGCTGCATATTCTGAGGCACTGCGACCACAAGGGACCCCCAGGAATACATGCGGGGGGTGGGGGAATCTCAAAGCAGCCTGTCTTGTTATCAAGTGAACTGCTTTCTATATGTATGAATAGATAGAGATAAGAGAATCTCATCTTTAATTAGTCACTGAGTTCTTTGGGTCAGGGCTACCTTTTGGCGAAGTGGACCAAGGACTACACTGGGATTTGGAAGTGGTACTTGTTAGCACATGCTGGCTAGCTAGTATGGGTTTCCTTGCCCAAGTATATCGTGTTATCTTGTTTTTTCACACTTTTATTTTTATTTTCTGAAAACGTGGAAGATAAATGTAGAACTCAAAATGAAGATTTTCTCTTTTTGTTTTTATAGAAAACATCATTAGTGATGTGGGGGGTTTTTTGTTTTTTGTTTTTTTTAGGGAGGCTTTAAATGCAAGGCCGATTTGGAATTTGTAAAACATTACTGGCATTCTCTTTTAAATAAATACTATTGTTGGATGGGAGATTCAGTAGAGAATCAGGAAAGACTTTCTTTTTGAGGGTTATATGATTCTTCCCAACATTTTTGGTAGGCTAAAATTTTAAAAAGATACCTTTAACATTAATTAATTTATTTGTCTGTTTTTGCTTTTCTATACCTGAAAAGGGTGGGGGAGCACCTGGGTGGCTTCCTTATGTAGGTTAAGCGTCTGCCTTCCACTCAGATCACGATCCCTGGATCGAGCCCCATGTCTGGGCTCCCTCCTCAGCGGGAAGTCTGCTTCTCCCTCACCCTCGGCCCCTCCCCCTGCTCATGCTCTCTCTCTCTCTATCAAATAAGTAAATAAAATCATCTATACCTGAAAGGGGTTGGGGAGAGGTGACATAGAATGACAGACACATTTCATAAGAGGAATATGACATAGACAATGGTGGTTTTTGGCAAGGAAAGAATTGCTGAGTGCTAAAGATCCTCCCCAAGTCCTTGTGCCTCTTCCAGGGGCCGGTGGCTGAGGATGAGAGTGAGAGTGTTAGGCAGAGAAGGGGATGAGCTGTAGAGTATAGCAGAATGCTTCCCAACAAACCCCACCTCTCCCCAGAAAGCCAAGTGGTGCTAGAAAGCATGCAGAAAAGCAGAAGTATAAAAAACAGAAGTTCAAGGTCTCCTAAGGATCGTGGGCTTCAGATAGCAGAGCTGAGGGGCAGAACCAGGGAACCCAGGGCCGGGGGTCAGAGGTCACCGGAATGCCAGTAACTCAGGAGTCCTAGAGGAGGTGAAGGGATGGCAGTGCGAGAAGAAGACGGTTTCGTGCAGGGCAGTCCTGTGGAATTTCCTGGGGAGTCTGTTAAAATGCAGATTCCCAGGCCACACGGGGATGACTAGTGCTGTAGGCTTTGCATAGGCTCAGAAACCTGTATTTTAGCAAGTGTCAGAGGTTGTTCCAACCCAGGGTTTATCAACTACACTTCATGAAACCCTGGTGCAAGGGATCAGAGGTACAGTGCCTTCGTCTTTTGGGAACGAGGCATGGATTGGAACTTTCTTCAGGGTTTTCAGAGTGGGAATAAATTTCTGTCCTCGTCCTACTGTGTGGTCAATTTCTGTATCTTTTGAGACGTGCACGGGTCTACATGGCCCAGAAGTTGTGAAACTGATACCGTGGACAGTGAATGGTGGCTGTCACCATTCTTTAGTATTTGAGGTAAAACTCCTTGACTCAGGGCAGCGGGCCAAGGCAGGAAGAAGAATAGGAGTGAGAGAACGACCTTTCCAAGAAGGTCTATTCCTTCTTCCAGAACATAGACCTACAGAATGTACATTGTTGTAGGCAAAGGAAACATACAATTTCGTATCCTATTTTCTACTTTCATCACATTTTTAACATCATGCCGTACTTCGATAAAATCTTTATGTTCTGCATAATGTAAGATCAAGCCGGCTTTCAATAGTTTAGACAACTGCTCCACCGTGTAGGGTATAATATTGCGCTTCCAAGTTCTTGCTATCCCACGGCAATTAACATCTTTGCTGATACAGCATCTTTTCTTGTTTCTCAGGCTAACGTTCTCTAAGTCCCAGGATACAGGTTGGGATCCTGGTCACACAGCACATGCCTTTTTGTTCAGCTTTGATACCTACGACTAAATTGTGAGAGTTGTTTTAGAAAAAAATGCCGCATAACACTTGTTTTCAAGGAGATGCTTCCATTTTTGTCAAAAAGAAGTGTCAAAAAGCCTCTTTGGAAGATATCGGTTCAGAAGTCTCAGAATCGAATTTCAAAGCATCTGTGACATTACGATAGATTTCTCAAGATCTTCAAGTATCTGGGATACTATGGAGGAAAGCTAGTATCATTCCATCTGGATCCACACGTCTCTTGATTCACTCGGAGTTAGAAATGTTCCCTGTGCCCTATGAAAGAGATGGGAAAAACCCAGTAAGATTTGTCCGATCAGCTGCAGGCATATATCACACTAGACAACTGCGTCTCTGCGAACACTTGACGATAAATGTGTATTTGTGAAAACAAATGCCCTGCGACAAAGCTCTAAAGCATTCACGTCCAGAGTCTACAGTAAGCCAGTTCACTGCACACACACAACTCATCGTCAACGACACTGCCAAGGATGCCTAGCACGACAAACGTGAAGTCTTCCGTGTGGTTTTTCTGTGGCTTCTGGGGTTTTCTCATGCTTTGTACAGAGACTGATTTCTAGTGTCCTCCAGTGAGTTGCCCTTATAGAAACAGAAAGTTTTCAGCCTGGAAAACAAGAAAAAAGAGGTAACAGAGAAATCATAGAGCTGAGGGAGTTTAATATAGACATTGATGTGTCTTAATGCCAAGGTGAGTCTTAAAGGAAAACAAAGGTACACTCAGCCTCATTCAAGATTATTAAGATTGGAATGACCATTGAAGAAAGGGGGTATCGTTTTGGGGGGAGACTGTAAGAAGAAAACAAAACAAAACAAAAAAAAGGTTTTGAGAGATGAAGATGTAGACAAGAGGAGAGGCCAGAGCTGCCGGATAAGATATCCCAGTGACATCTCAGTGAAACTGATGTTTGCGAAAGACAGTAGTAATCACTAGGACGGGCAACGTTTCTGATAAGTACGAAGGCGTGGGGGCAGAACAGCACAGTGACGGAGAACATGGAACTCTAAGTCACACAGCCTGGATTCAAAACTTCTCCATATGTTAGTTAGTTGGGTGACCACAGAGACGCTACCTTCCTTCACCTCAGTTTTCTATCCTAAATAATGATGGTGATAATACCTGCTTCCCAGGGTTGTTGTGAAGATAAAATATGGTAATGCATCAACGGTTCTTAGCACAACGCGGGGCCCCTCGTAAGCACGCTATGAATTTAGCCTTTAAAGATGCTGTGTACCGTAATGACAATTATTCATAATTGCCCATAAATAGTGCAGGACCATGAACTATATAACCAAGCAGAAGTTAAACGTAAAAGCATAACATGAGCGAGGGTTAATTTCTGCATCTTCTCCAAAATCCCAAACGTTCAGTAAAATTTGATGCCACACAACAGTATCTATCTAACGAGGGTCTTGGAAAATGAGGTGAGACCATGTTCAGGTTTTGAAGAAAAAAAACCAGAGAGAAGCTGGAGCTGTGAGCAGCAGTAAAGAGGAGCCAATACAAATTGATTAGCAGTTAATTTCAGAACAGGATCCAGGGTAACAACCACCCACCGTATTAGCATCGTCCTCAGGAACGTCTGAAAGAATTAGAGAAAATGCCAGATCCCAAAGCTACTTAGGATGGGGACTGGAGCTATCTTATGTGATTATTCATGTAAAAGGTGACCCCATAGCCTGGAAAACTTAGAAAGATTTGAGTTACATACATATAGATGTGGAATGTCTATCTACATAAAAAAAATTCTGGAAGGATATAAATCACACAATATTTCATGGGAAGGGAGATAACTGGAAACCTTCTGTATTCTACTTTCTGTATTTTTATGTTGTTTAAAAGGAAGCATGGACTCTCTTTATAAACATGAAAATCAGTAAAGATATTTTCACAACCATTATTTTTATGTACCCAGTGGTAACTTACCTGACGGTGTTGTTTAGAAGGTATGAGCTTCACTATTCTCACTCTCTTGGCTGGCCAGCCAACAGGATGGCCACGGCATCCTTCACCCCTGCCACAGGTCTAGGAGACCCTTGTGGGAAACAGAACACTAGCATCTCCTCATTCATCACTAGAGGCTGTTGATTGCAGAATCGAGACGATATTGCTGGTCATTTCTTGATCTGGAAGGAACCAGGTGACTCTCCACAGAGGTGCTTGTTCCTGGAGAATTCTTAGTGTAAAGGCGATTCAAAATATATCCCCTGATGTTCCTCTAAATCCCACTAACAGTAGTATCTTACTTGTATGGTTACTTACTTGTATGGTTACTTCTAGTCTTACATTTGATAGATGGATAGATAAATAGCTTCAATTTATCAAGTAACAAAATCTCAGTCTTTCCCCTCTTGTGTCTGTCTAGAATTTTCCAGGAAAGAGAAAAAAGTGTGTTGCATGCAGTTGGAGCCAAATCATAGCTGGCTTTGCACCAACTGATGTTCGGCCTTCAGGAAAGCCATCTGCCCCTGGATGTCCAGCACCTTAAACACAGGCCCACAGGCATGCTGAGGGATTCTTCGGGTAATAAAGACTTCAGTGTGATCTCCTGGGTTCTCCCCATCCCTCCTTGCTGCCAGAGCTCTTTCTTCCTGCCTCTAGGTTCCTGGACTTGAAAGGATGCTGGCTACCTCAGCTAAGGTATGCCCACGGCCATGTTGATCAGGACCCGGCCTGTGCTACCCTGGGACCCCTCTGCTATCTGCTATCTCTTGTCCGAGACCCTCTCTGTCTGCAGTATGACTCCTGATCTCCGGTATTGACTGCCCTTTCTGCCAGTTAGGAAGCATGGTTTTCCCCCCGTGTCCAGCTCTTTCAAAGGAAGTTCTTACAGCAGAGAAGGAGGCTCTGTTGTAATCTGTTCTGTTCTCTGTGCAGCCTCCTGTTGTAAAATAAGCCACTCGAGCGATGGTCGATGAATCTAACTGCCAATTTTATTGCTACTGCGGGTTTTTTCCCAAAGGACCACTTGTCCCTGCCTGCTGTCTGTCTTCCTTCGATTCTCCGCTCACCACCCCTCTCACCCTGCTCAGTCTGTCCACTGGCCTACCTCCACTCTACTAAACCCGAGGTCTGCACTGATTCAACATATTTTGTAGGGATGTACGCTAACAAGAGCAAATTGCTTCTAACTGCCTTCTAATCATCTGACAGAGAAGCTTTGAGGATCTGTTTGACAAGGTACACAGATACCCTCCAGAAAGATGTTAGCTGTGGTCAGAAGTGGATTTATGGATTTACCGTACTGTTAACAAAGCTTAATCTTTAGAGTCCCTCAGTTGCACCTGCTCTAAGGCTTGCTGTGTGCTCTGGGTAACCAATGAAGAAGAAGTGGCCCTAGCCAGGTGCAGGAGGCAGGAAGTGCTGCCCAGTCTGGTGGTCACCCTCTGCAATCTGGAAGTGGTTCTAAGACTGTAGTGGGCCTTGTAGGCTGCCAGGCATACCTCCTTGTCATCCTGTGCCTCCAGGTACAGCCACAGGCCCTATTTTTGACTCCAAGAGGAAGGGCCCAGGAGATGTCTCCCTATCTGCGGGGCACCATGACTTTTCAGGTGCTGCCCAGCAGGAAGAAGGGCAGCAAAGACCTAACCAAAGCAGACCGTCTTCTGTGGCCGGGGTCATCAGCATCCATGCTCAGTGACAGAACCAGGCTGGAGTTCTGCCATGGTTTTCCTGATCCCTGCCTGAGCAAGAACCTCAGATGTGGTATCGCCAGTAATGAATGATGAGGTTGCAAGCAAGCTTTCTCACCTCTTAGTTTCCATCAATCATGGAATTAGACTTTTAGTTTCTAGAGAAAATATTACAGAATTTTTCATATAAAGAGATCATCAAAGTGTGTGCTGCCCAAAAAGGTAGGAAAAAAATTGTCATAGTGGTGTCGGGCAGGTCATCGGCGACCTTACTACCATCGCCATCTATTATTTTCTAGATTTTCTGGTGTTTGTACTATTTTTCAGCTTTTTAAAAACATTGTACTTTTTTTGAGATTCATTTTCTCATTCTAGATACTCACTTTTATAATTAGTTTTGTACTGGTAATTTTGTGGGTTTTTTAAAGAAAGCCCATCCATGGCGCCTGGGTGGCTCAGTTGGTTAAGTGTCTGCCTTTGGCTCAGGTCATGATCTCAGGGTCCTGGGATGGAGCCCTGCATCGGGCTATCTGCTCAGCGGGGAGCCTGCTTCTCCTCTCCCTCTGCCTGCCCCTCTGTCTGCAGCTCTGCCTACTTGTGCTCACTCTCTCTATCAAATAAATAAATAAAATCTTAAAAAAAAAAAAAAGGAGGCCCACCCACCTGGCTCCGGTCTGTCCAACACTAGTTACTGTCTGGTTCCCATTCCGGCTGTGACTTAACAAAAACTGACCCTGCAGGGACAGATGCAGAAGACACAGAAGTTTTTAATTTTGATGAAGTTCAAATTAATTAAATCAGTTTACCACAGTGTAAGGATTTATATGTGGTTTCTCAAGTCTCTTCCATTGATCTGTATGCCTTTTCTGTGTGCCAATACCACTCTGTCTTGAGTACGCTTTGACAATAAGCTTTGAAATCAAGTTGCATAAATCTACCAATGTTATTTTCCTTTTTCAAAATTGTTTGGCTATTCTACGTCTTTTGTATTTCCACATAAATTTTAGGATTAGCTTGTCAATTTCTACAAAAATTCCTATTGGAATTTTGGTAGAGATTACATTGAATTTATAGATCCATTTAAAAATAATTGCCATCTTGCAATATTAAGATTTCTATCAATAAACACAAAGAACATCACCATTTATTAGCTATTTTTATTTTTTTCTCAGCAATATTTTCTAGTTTTCAGTGTCTAAGTCTTGCCCTTCTTTGTTAAATTGTTAAATTTATTCTTAAGTATTTTACTTTTTGATGCTAATGTGAATAAAATTATTTTCTTAATTTCATTTATAGAATGCTCATTGTTATTGTACAGAAATACAACTGATTTTTGTATATTGATCTTGCATCCTCCAACTTTGCAAAACTCACTTGTTAGTTCTAAGAGCTTTTTTGTAGATTCCATCTGATTTTCTACATAAATGGTTATGTTATCTGCAAGTAAAAAGTAATGACAGTTTTACTTCTTCAATTCCCATCTAGATGCTCTTTTTTTTTCTTTTTTTCATCATTGCAACAGCTATAAACACCAGTACAAGGTGATATAGAAGTGATGAGAATGGACATCTTCCTCAGAGGCAAAGCATTTAGTCTTTCATCACTGTGGATGGTGTTAGCTTTGAGTTTTTTAAAGATGAAGGAGTTTTATCATGAATGGGGACTGGATTTTGTCAAATGCATTTTCTGAATCTATTAGGCTGATCATAGATTTTTTTGCTTTGTTCTATTAATATGGTATGTTACATTAATTGCTTTTTAGATGTTAAACCAACCTTGCACTCCAAGGTTACATTTTTAATGTCTGTCTTATTATACCTAATCTTTCTTCATCTTTGCCAATTAGGATCCGAGCAAATATAGAGCTAGAACAACTGGGGTTCCTCCAAAACTGAGACTAAGAAGCATATGTTATGGCATTTGTAGGCATACCCCAGGGTCCTGATGGTAAATATTGTGTTGTTGTAGTGATAAAGGGCTGTCATTCTTCCCAGGATGACTTGACAACAGCAAATGTTTTATTTATTTATTTTTAAAAGATTTTATTTATTTTAGAGATAGAGAGAGAGAGCATGTGCACAAGTGGGAGTAGGGGCAGAGACAGAGGGAGAGAGATAATTTCAAGCAGACTCTATGCTGAGTGCAGAGCCCAATGTGGGGCTTGATCTCACAACCCTGAGATCATGACCTGAACTAAAATCAAGAGTCAGATGCTGAACTGACTGAACTACCCAGGTGCTGCATAAGAGCAAATATTTTATAGGAAGCTTCTCTAGAAGTATTTGTTAATGATTGTAGGGCCCCTACCCTGAAGATTTAATAGAAATACAGATGAAGTGGGATGGTCTAGTGATGTGCGGTCTCTGTAGGCAGGGTTCCTAGGTTAAAATCCTGGCCGTGGCACCTACTTCCTGTGTGACTTTGGGCAAGTTACTTAAACTCTTTGAGCCTTAGATTCCTCATCTCTAAAATCCCTCATCTATAAAATGGGGCAACAATACCACTGACTCCAAAGGGTAAGGAGTAAGATTGGGAAGATTACCAGTACGTGTAAGTAGAACATGGAGCCCAATACCTGGCACACAGAACTCAACAAATGGTAGCAATTAGTGGCCAACGTGTTTAATAGTTCTCCTCAGCTTGACTAAACTGTAGACCAGTTTCTTCTTGACTGGGGGCCTCTGACATCCCTTGTCATAGAGCATCTACTTGAAAGAACTCATAACTATAGAGCACCGAGTAATGTATGTTGAATCATTATATTGTACACCTGAAACTAATATAACACTGTATGTTAATTATACTTCAATTTAAAAAATAATCAAAATAAGACTGATGAATCACTGACCTCTACCTCTGAAACTCATAATACATTATATGCTAATTAATTTAATTTAAATTAAAAAATAAAGATAAATAATCAAAATAAAGTTCATACTTGGAAAAAAAAAAACAACAACTAGAAAGCAAGCAAGCAAGCAAACAAGCTTGCAATCCCAAATTCTTTCTCTGTGCCTTCTAAATATACATCTTTTAGAGCCTACAATTATCTTTCTCGAGGATCTGTGAGTCATAGCTTTGAAATGTAATCATAAAGAAATTTCCCTTATCTCCTAATCTCTGTGGGAAGATAGGAGCCTAACTTCAGTGGGCACAATTAGCAAACAGAAGGGGCCTAATGATATTGACCAACAACCACCCCCACACCCCTCTCCGCCCAACCCCCCCAAGCCCCCACTCAGCTACCCCCCACCCCCACCCCCCCACTTCGCCACCCTCCCACACCCCGCTGCTGATGCCCTCCACTGCTTTTCCACTAGCTCCCCTCAGTGCTTAAAAACTCTTCTGCCTTTTGTTTCCGCAGAGTTGAGTTCAATTTCTCTCTCCTTTTGCAGTAGTTTTGAATAAAGTCCTCTGCCTATTTAACCCACCCAGCGCAATTTGTCTTACATTATAATGATTGTTACAAGAGAGGAGCATGCAGTTCTCCCACTGATGGTTTCTGCTGTGGAACTAAAGTCAATACCCACTGAAAAGAGTCATAGTAACAGGAAATAACCTCTTTGCAGGTTAAGAGGAAGTGGCCTAGGGGATGGGTGATAGAATGCTAATGTAAGCCAAGAGGTATTGTGGCTCAATAATAGTGTTCTCATTCCTTTTGAGATTCTCTAGTTACATATTATAATTTAAATGGAGACAACAACTTAGCTTTACCCCCTTAAATATTGCTGTTGAAAGTCTGTCTGGCGCCTCAGTGGCTCAGTCCATTGAGCTAAGCATCTACCTTCTGCTCAGATCAAGTCCCGCATCGGGCACCCTGCTCAGCAGGGAGTCTGCTTCTCCCTCTACCCCTCCCCACTGCTCATGGTCTCTCCTTCTCATGTTCCCTCTCTCTCAAATAAATAAAAAGAAAATCTTAAAAAAGAAAGAAAGAAAGAAAATGTACTTGTCTTCTCCCTGTTAAATGCTTTCCCAACAGCCCTCAATAGTTTTAAAACACTTACAAGGGCAAAGACACTGCAAGTCTGAGACAACTTAGTATAATTGATGACCCCAAATAGAGTACCACATACTAAACCGTGACTTAAATGCTATTTAACAGATAAAATTATGCCACTGTCTCTCTCTGTGTTTGTTTCTCCTTAATAATTAGTTGTGTATGTTTCAATAAAAAAGAATAGTGTCTTCTAAGTAGTAGTATTGTTTTGTAAAAGACAATAACACCATTAAATTTTTATAATTTGGAAACAGTCAAGCAGAGAAACAAAAATTAAAAGTATTGAAAGAAAAGGTAAGGTATTAAATATGTATTGGGTAAGTATTGAAAGATTTTCTATTTCCTTCAGTAAGGGTAATATTTACTTATGCCTTAAGATCTTGATATGACAGATACTTTCCAGTTAATGATTCACCCAAAAAAAGAAAGTCAAAGTCAATTTCTCTTTGCTCTCTTCCACAGAGCCCACAGAAGTTTTTAGATTAAAAAAAAGAATACAAATGTCCTGTTGGAACCATTAAGTGGGAGCCATTGGCCTTTAAATTTGCTCTTAATACAATGATTAAAACAAAGGGTTAGCTCATACTACTTTATAAATCATAATAGCTTTGGAGATTAGGAAAGAGTGGACATTTAAGCATTCATTATTCAGTCAAAAATGACTGGCTAGACCTCACCTCGTTCTCTGAGGCATATAACTACCAGTCTTAGAAAAGCAAGTCAGAAAACACCTGACCCATGAATCTCAGTGATGTGTACGCATGTAAGTGTCTCTTCTGATCATGTTTAATATAAACTAAACATTGCATAGTCCACACTAAGACCGGCTTTGTCTTTCTGAAACTCATGTCAGCTTGTCATTGTGTAATATACTTGGGATTAAATGTTGTTCCTTATTAGACCTATGCAGAAAGAATGTCTGAAGGACCCAAATCAAAGAATTCTATTTGCTGTGAGTGATCAAATTCCTCTCTGATATAACATTCCTCTTCTCCATCTATATTTAAGAAATTATAGAAAGATTTGTAATGTCATCAGTGTTGAATTATGACTCAACAGGCTAAGTGCGTTCTTAGGATACCAGCAAAGCAGACAATCCAGGAATGACTAAGAAAAATTTAACTGTGATGAATTTATACAGCACTTTAAAGTAAGAAAATCTAGAAGAAAGTAATTTTAATTTCAATATTTACATGAGTTTTATGACCTTATGAAAAAATTAATTTTCAATTACATGTGGGGTTATCATCATAATCTTTTCTCTATTTAGAGCTTCTAAAATTCTCTATCTGGCTCTGGATACAAAAACTCTAAACACAGAGGGTTAAGGCATCAAAGATGAAAGCTAGTACACTTACAACTATTTATATTGCAAAAGCTTTGCCCTTCTTCAAGAACATGCAGTTTCCCAAACACTAACCTCTCTTTACAAGGTTATGCTTATTAGCTGGGATTTGTAACTCAATGGCAACACTGTTCATCCTTGGTTCAATTCAGATTGTAATTTCTTTTTAAACTACCTGACCCTTATAATCATATGGTGAGTAGGTCCGATCATTCATCTTCCCGAGGCCAAGTTTTTGGTTTGAACACAGAGTCACTTGTGTTTCTGAAGCCTCTCAGCATTATGATGATTGGGGTAAAAACTGTCAATTGAGAAAAGTTTAAAAGAAACCTTTCATACAATGTTTTCATTGTCTTGTTCTTTTTCTGGAATGAAAATTCCCGATTGAAACAACAAAAGTCTTCCTAGATACAAGGATGAAGTTTTAAGAGATGATCTTTGTTTCTAATTAAGTGTGGAAGTTATCAACTATTTCAACGCCCTCAGGGTGACAATATGCTGAATAAGATTTTACTCTTTCTCAAGGCTCAGCATTTATTAAGCACTTAGCAAGTTGTTATTGAATGAATGAATGAATGAATGAATGAACCAAACTCCTGGCATCCCTCTTAGTATCAAAGCTGTATCATCCTGCGAAATATTAAAATATTGCATCGGTGTCCGGCTTCCCATCCGGAGTACCACATTCCAGGTGCTGTTTAAATTGGATTATAGGCTGAAGGAGAGGAAGTCCTGACCTGATTGTTTAGACTGGGTTTCTGCCCATTTCTGAACCCTTCACTGAAACAAAAGGAATGGCATCAGGCTGACTGATTTATCTAAAGTCGTGCCCACCATCTCTGGAGTTAGGATGGAGTCAGTTCCACCTGAAGCATATGGCTGTTACCGAATAGAGGAGAGCGAATATTCCAAAGTCTGGGTCATTAAGAACTGACAAGGGGAGCACGGATGATGGGCAGGCAACTAAGAAATACAGACAATGTAATTTCTGTTTTTAATGTGACTCAATAAAAAATTGATGAATGTAGCTTATGTGTTAGAAATAATTCCTTATCTTTTAAGATTTAAAGAAAATCTCCTTTAAATTGGTTTTAAAAAAAAAGAAAAGAAAAAAAACCTACAAGATATTTAGCACTGAACACCGTGCTCTCGTTTTTAGGGAAGAAAGGCTGAGATAGGATGCTACCTATTGTGTAGTGGAGTTTATAGAGTTTAACTAGACCTTGATTAGCTGATTGGTTTGAGTGTTTCTTAAACAGTTAACAATGTTATTTCCAGAAAGGTTTTAAATTAAAACTGGTTGACTTTATGTAGACTATGGTGGGTTTTTTTTTTTTTCATATTTTCTAAGCAATATTTCATTAGAGGTCATAAAAACATTCTTCTAACATTTTCCCTCTAAATCTTGTATGCACGCTCGAGGAAAATGTGCATTCTCTAGTTTTGGAGTGCATGATCCTTTTTGTATTTATTAAATAAATTTTGTTTATTGTGTTCTAAATATTTACTTTTGTGCTGCTTGAACTAAAAACTGAAGGAGGTATAATAGGGTTCTCCATTGTTTCTCTGTAGTTCTGTTAATTTTGGATTTTCCTATTTTGTTTAGAACTATTTAGATTCGTTAGCCCTGCCCCATTAATTAAAGCTTTTATTATTTTTAGACACTTTTTATCCCTATTAGGGCTTTTCACCTTAGTATTTATAAGGGCTGATGTTGACATAACTACCCTAATGTGGTATACTTACTTGTTAAATAATTTTTCTTAATCCTACTGTTTTTGTGTTTATCCTTGTGCTTTTTGCTTTTGTAAACTGCATATACTGGGAAATGTAGCCTTCCTTTCTCTGATGGAGTAGGCCATTTATATTTATTGCAACTATTGATCTACTGTGCTTTCCATTTCTTTGCTGTTTTGAATATGTTATCCTAGTCTCTTCTGGCCTGAAAAGTTTCTGCAGAGAAATCCACCAATAGTCTTATGGGAGTTCCCTTGCATGTAACTTCTCTCTCTTCTCTTGCTGCCCTTAAGTTCTTTGTCTTTGAACTTTGACAATTTAATCATAATGTGTGTCAGTGTAGCCCTATTCAGATTCAAGCTATTTGGGGTCCTTTGGCCCTTATGGATCTGGATGTCCATTTCTCTCCCTAAGCTTGGGAAGTTTTTGGCCATATTGCTTCAAATATATTTTCTGTCCCTTTTCTTTTCTTCTCCTTCTGGCATTCCCATAATGAGAATATTATTTCTATTCATTATATTCCCTAATTCCCAAGGGCTTTCTTCTCTCTTTTCGGTTGTTTTTCTTTTTGCTCCTCTGGGTAATTTCCCCAGCCCCAGGTTGCTGATTCTTTCTTCCGCATGGTTGGGTCCTCTTTGGAAACTCTCAGCTGAATTCCTCAGTTCAGTTACTGTGCTTCCCAACTGTAGGATTTTGTTTGGTTTTTTGTTTTTTGTTTGCTCCATCTTTGAGACTCCAGTTAGACATATATCAGATATTCTCATTCAGTCTTTCAGGTTTCATAATCTGTCATTTATATTTTCTCTGTCCTTGTCTGTCTTTGACAAAATATATGTCATTTCCTCAGTTAACTAATGATTCCTTTAGCCATAACTAACATGCTCTTGAACTATTCATTGACTTATATATTTCAATAATGATATTTCATAGCTCCTTAAGGTTATTATCGGCCTTATCTTTTTTTTTTTTTTGAAGATTTTATTTATTTATCTGACAGAGAGAGAGAGTGAGCACAAGCAGGGGGAGCTGCAGAGGGAGAGAGAGAAGCAGGCTCCCCACAGTGCAGGAAGCCCAATGCCGGGCTCGATCCCAGGACCCTGGGATCATGACCTGAGCCCTAGGCAGACTCCTAAATGACTGAGCCACGCAGGCGCCCCCTGCCTTATCTTTTTACATATTTCTTATTATGTATCACTTTAATTCATAGTTATTTCTTTAAGCATTTCATAGCATTCGTTCCATTCCCGCTAATTCTAATATCTGAAGTCCTTGAATATAAAATCAGTTTCTCAATCAAAATGGCTTATTTCCCCATGTGTTTGATTAATTAATCCAGAAGCATTAATTAGGAAGGATTTCCTCCAGAGAGGATTTTCACTCACTTCTTAGAGTAACCATCAGAATTTACTGACCTAGGGCTACTTTCATACATTAAAGACTCCTGGTTTTATGCAAGAGTCTTAGGTTCAGCTTCTTGACTTTATTTACCTGGAATCCGTAACTTGTCTCAGAATCATAGCCTTTTCCTATTTTCCAACTACTGTGGGTTTAACTCACTTTCATTTGTAATGATTATCTTGTTTTCTAATGAGCCAAAAAATGAACCAAATATTATGTGTTTTACTTTATCCAATAACTTATATTAGTGGAAGGATCATTGAGCATATCTAGCCAACCATAACACCACCAGCAGAAATCACCTACTTCTTTCTTAGTCAATTTTAGCAATTTGCGTTTTTCATATAAATTATTTACTTTATCTGTTTTGTAATGTATTGGTATAAAGTTGTTTATAGTGCCCTCTTGTTTTTTAAATCTCTCTTGTGTTTATTTCTTGATCTCCATCTTTATTCCTAGTAATTGTGTCTCAATTTATTCTTAATCAATTTCACCAAAGCTATATATATATGTGTGTGTGTGTGCATATATGTGTGTGTGTGTGTGTGTGCATACACACATGCGCACACACACTTTTTTTTAAGAAACCAACTTTTGACTAAGTTTAAGTTGACCCTCTCTACTATATCAATTTTATACTCCAGAGGTCAGCAAACTTTTTTCTGTAAAGGGCCGGAAATTTTAAAACTGAAAAATACAGTAATCAGAATAAAACACTTAATTGATGGGCCCAATAACGGGATGGAATAAACAGAGGAAAGAATCAATAAACTTGAAGATAAAACAATAGAAATTAACCAGTCTGAATAACTGAAAGAAAATTATTTTTTTTTAAAGATTTTATTTATTTATTTGACAGAGAGAGAGAGACAGCCAGCAAGAGAGGGAACACAAGCAGGGGGAGTGGGAGAGGAAGAAGCAGGCTCCCAGCAGAGCAGGGAGCCTGATGCAGGGCTCGATCCCAGGACTCTGGGATCACACCCTGAACCGAAGGCAGACGCTTAAGGACTAAGCCACCCAAGCGCCCCTGAAAGAAAATTTTTAAAAAGATAAACAGAACCTTAGGGACTTAAAAGACTTAAAACGAATTATCTAACATTTGTATCTTCAGAGTCCCAGAGGAAAGAACAAGGCAAGGCAGAAAAGAACTTGGAGAAATAATGGCTGAAAACTTCCTGTATTTGGCAAAAGATATAAGTACATGGATTTAAGAAGCTAAACAAAACTTAAATAAGTTAAACTCCAAAAATCTACATGAAGACACATGTCAAACTGAAAACTAAAGGAAGGAAGGGAGAGAGGGAGGGAGGGATGAAGGGAGGAAGGAAGAGAAATAGAGAAATGACACCTTACTTACAATGGAAAAATAATTTAAAAAACTGAGTTTCTCATTAGAAAACACAGAGTTCAGAAGGAACTTTTGAAAAAAAAAAATCTCAAAATATCACCAGTTTGCTAGCGTTGAAAGGAAAATAGAATCCTTTGTCTAGTGAAAACATCCTTCAAAAATGAAGGGAAAATCAAGAGAATTTCAGGTGAAGGAAAACTAAGAGACTTCACTGACAACTGACATACAGTAAGAACAATAAAAGCCTAACAAAGTGTCCCTAAACAGAAAGGAAATGATACACAAAGGAATTTTAGAAAATCAAGGAGGAATGGGGCGTCTGGGTGGCTCAGTTGTTAAGCATCTGCCTTCGGCTCAGGGCGTGATCCCAGCGTTCTGGGATCGAGCCCCGCATCAGGCTCCTCCACTAGAAGCCTGCTTCTTCCTCTCCCACTCCTGCTGCTTGTGTTCCCTCTCTCTCTCTGTCAAATAAATAAATAAAATCTTAAAAAAAAAAAAAGAAAATCAAGGAGGAATGAACATAGTAAAAATCTGGGTAAGTACAATAGACTTTCCTTCTCCTCTTGAGTTTTCAAAATTATGTTAGGTGGTTGAAGCAAAAATTACAATATGGATGTGGTTCTAAATATATGTAGAGGTACCATTTAGGACAATTATAAATCGGGAAGAGTAAAGAGACACAAAGCGGGGTAAGATTTCTACATTTTACTACAATTGGTAAAGAGATGACACAATACATGTTGAGAGCTATATATTTATAATGTAATACAGCAAACACTAAAATGGCTTATAAAAAGATACGTTAAAAACATCATCGAAAAATTAAAATGAAATTCTAAAATATATTCAACTTATCCCCAGGAAAGCAAGGGAAAAAAATAATGAAGACAGCAGAAATCAATAAAAATTGAAACCATTAAAACAATATAGAATACTAATGAAGCACAAAGCTGTTTTTTGAAAAGATCAATAAAACTGACAAACTTCTAGAAAAATTTACAAAGAATAAGAGAGATATGATACAAATTAACAATATCTGGAATGAAATAGGGGAATATTACTACAGACATCAAAAGTATAACAAAGGAATACTACACAAAACTCTACATTCATAAACTTGATAAACGGAGATGAAATAGACAAATTATTTGAAAAACACATACTACCACAACTCAATAAGAATTATTGAGAATTATATAAGAATTAAATAGCCCCATAACTATTATGGAAATTTAATTTATAACTAAATCTAATTTATAACTAAAAGCTCCCCCTCCAAAATTCCAACATCTAGATGCTTTCTTTAGAGAATTCTATCAAGCGTAAAAAGAATTAACATCAATTTTTAACAATCTCTTAGAAAATAGAAGAGGAAAGAACACTTCCCAATTCATTTTGAAGCTATTACCCTGATAGTAAAACCAGAAAAAACACCACAAAAAAAGAAAGCGATGATCACTATCGGTCATGAATACAATGCAAAAATCCTTAACAAAACATTAGTCAATATAACTCAGTAACATATAAAGAAACTTATACACCATGACCAAGTGGGGTTTATTTCGGGGGTGCAAGGCTGGTTCAATATTCAAAACCCAATCAGTGTATCTACCATATTAACAGGCTAAAGGAGAAAAATCATATGATCATATCAATCGATGTAGAAAAAACATTTGACAAAATTTAACACCAATTCATGAAAAGAAAAACTCTTAGAAAAATAGGAATAAAGGGAATTTCCTTAACTTGATGAAGAGCATCTCCAAGAAACCTACAGCTAACATTATATTTAATGGTGAAACACTAAATCCTTTCCTGAGACTGGGAATAGGGCAAGGACATCTCTTCCCCACTCGTATTCAAATATAATGCTGAAAGTTCTAAGCACTGCATTAAGAAAGGAAATAAAAGGCATATAGATCAAAAGGAAAGAAATAAAACTATTGCTATTTGCAGATCACATGATTTTCTATGTAAGACAATCCAAGGAATCTACACAAACCTCCCAGAACTAATAAGTGAGTTAAACATGACTGCAGCATACGAGATAAACATACAAAAAACAAGTGTATATATACTTATGGGAATTAAGAACACAGTATCATTTACAATCTCTCAAAAAAAAATGAAATGCTTAGGTGTAAACCTAATAAAAACATATATAGAACTTAATATGCTAAAAATGACACAATACTGACTAAAGAAATCAAAGGAGATCTAAATAAATGAAGAGACATCTTGTGATCATGGATTGAAAGACTCAACATGGTAAAATGTCAAATTTCCCCAAACTGGTACACAGGTTTAACATAATTCTTATCAAAATCTCAGCAAGATATTTGTGTAAATATGGATAAGATTATTCTAACATGTATATGGAAAGACAATGGATTAAAGCACCTAATTTTGAAAAAGAAGAATAAAGTAAAACAAGCAGTCGATTTGATTTCCAGGCTTATTAAATAGAAAAATCAATACTGTCTGGTATTGGTGGAGGTATAGACACATAGATCAATGGAATATAACAACCCAGATATAGACCCATACAAATATGTCCAACTGATTTTTGTCCAGCTTGTTTTCGACAGAGGAGCAAAAAACCATTCGGTAGAGGAAAGGTAGCCTTTCCAACAAATATGATATTGGAACAACTGAACATCATAGGCAAAAAAAACCAAAAACCAAAAAACGAAAAACAAAAACCTAGATGTAAGTCCCACATTTCATACAAAATTAACTCTAAATGGATCATGGACTTAAAATTTAAGACCACAGAAATTTTAGAAAAGAACACAAGATAAAAGTGAAAATCTTTGTGATCTAAGACTAGGCAAAGAGTCTGTGATACCAAAAGCATGATCCACAGAAAGGAAAAATTGATAAAATGGACTTCATCCATCAAAATGAAAAACTTTTGCTCTGTGAAAGACCCCATTAAGAGAAGACAAGCTACAGAGTGGGAAGAAATACTTACAAATCAATTTAGATATTGAACAAACGACTACTATCTAGAATACATATTTAAAAAAAACACTCAAAACTCAACAATGAAAAAATAAACAACCAAATTAGAAAAAGAGGAAAAGACATGAAGAAACACATCACTGAAGAAGAAATATAGGTGCCAAATAAGCACACGGAAAGATGTTTAACATCGCTAGTCACTGATGAAGTATAAAATAAAACCTATCACAATAACTAAAATAAAAATTTGTGACATCACCAAATGCCGATAAGAGAGTGAAGAAGCTGGATCATTCAAACATTGCTGGCGGGACTGTAAACTGGTACAGCCACTCTGGAAAAGTTTGGCAATTTCTTAAAAACTAAACATTCAACTGTCATATGACTCAGCAATTTCACTGCTGGGCATTTATCCCAGAGAAATGAAGTCTATGTTCAAACAAAAAACTTGTACACAAATGAACACAGCTTTATTCATAATAGCCCAAACTGACCGGATATCCTTCAGCAGGTAAAGGGTTAAACTGTGATATATCCAAACCATGGAACACTACTCAGCACTGAAAAAAGGAGGAACTACCAGATGCACTTGATACATGCAACAAGTGGTATGAATCTCCAGAGAATTATGCTGAATGCAAAGAGCTAATCCCAAAAGGTTACATACTGTATGATTCCGATTATATAACGTTATTGAAATAACAGTTTTAAAAATGGAGAACAGATTATGGTTGGAAGGAGGAGGTGGGGTCTGGAGCAAAGTCAGTATGGTTATAAAAGGGCATCAGGAGGGGTCTTGGTGGGGCACCTGGGTGACTCAGTCGTTAAGCGTCTCCCTTCGGCTCAGGTCATGATCCTAGTGTTCTGGGATCGAGCCAAGCATTGGGCTCCCTGCTCAGTGGGAGGCCTGCTTCTCCCTGTCCCACTCTCCCTCCTTGTGTTCCCTCTCTCGCTGCCTCTCTGTCAAATAAATAAATTAAATCTTAAAAAAAAAAAAAAGGAGGGGCTTGGTGTTTGAATGTTGTATGTGGAAATGTTCTGCATATTGACTTAGTCAATGTCATTATTATGGTGGTGATACTGTAATTTTGCAAGATGTTACCATTGGGATAAGCTGGGTGAAAAGTACGGGAGGGATCTCTGTATTGGTTTTTACAATTGCATGTGAATTTACTGTTACCTCAAAATCAAAGTTTAATTTAAAATTTTAGGATTTGGGGCTCAGTTGGTTAAGCATCTGCCTTTGGCTCAGGTCATGATTCCAGGGTCCTGGGATGGAAGCCCCACGTGGGGCTCTCTGCTCAGCTGGGAGCCTGCTTCTCTCGCTCTCTCAAATAAATAAAATCTTAAAAAAGAAATAAAATTTTAGCATTAAACATGTTTTACATTTTATAAAATAGGCTCTTTATTTTAAATGTCCACACCATTCCAAAGGTAAGTATTGTTCTGTTGCTCCACTTCAGGCTTGAGAAGTTTAATGTAACATAGACAACTTCTAAATTACTAAGAAAAATGTGTGAGTGTAGATCAGGAAAAGACACAAGGGAAGTCCTAATTTAGAACAAGTAATATCCTTTTGCATGCAAGATAGAACTAATTTGAATGATATATGATGGTTACCTTACTGAACTGTGGTACATATCCCACCACAGAGTAATAATTAAATGTTAAAATTATGGTAACCTTTATGGAGATTAAAGCATTAAATCTGACACTGGAAGTAGTTCAGATGTGGCCAGGTACACTGGAAACGCCTTTACATGAACCTAAAATAACCATAGCACCTGGGTTTGGAAGGATGAAATAACAATATTCTCCACTAAGTTATTTTTTTCCTAGCATGATCACTGACATTACTACCTGCTTTTTACGATAGGTCTCCCGCTATGCAAGCGACTAAAAGCTTGTATCCTTGTCTTGGGTTAGATCCTCTACTTTCTAGAGATGTAAACTTGGTTCCCTTTATCGGGTCTGACTTCAGTATTTCAATCCGCCACGGAACAGTTGGTATGAAACTTTCGGAAGGCATTAGAAACTGAAATTAGTTTCGGGAAATCTTCACTGAGGCTAAATAGCTGTGTTTCTAAGTTTTCCACCGAGGCTAACAGGTTTTGGAGTTAGCAACTACTGTCTACAGTACTTACAGTAAACACTTAAAAATCTGTACTTTGGGTTTGCCAAAGTGGGCATTAGTGCCCTTTCAAGTTTATTTAAAGACTCAGTTCAGTTCTAGCAGACTCCCTCGAAAACAAGGAGGGGTGTTATGCATATAACGACGGCACAGGAAATCTGGTTTCGCCTTCCACCGCTTACGTTTTAAGCAGAAATGCCATCACTACACAAAACCTACAGGAATCCCACTCTGAGTAATTAACTGACCAACCTCTTAAAAACCTGCCAGAAGCAACAGTGTCTATAAAAATCTATTTAGTGTGTCAGTTCTTTAGTTCTATTTCTGCATTTAAAATTGGGATTATTTGGAGAAGAATAAGTGATCCCCTCATTTTCATGTTGACCAAATAACTGCCGAACCAAACGATTAAAATGGACGTCGTGACTCAGTGTTTCATCGATGAGCAAACGGGTTAACATGAGGTGGTGTCGTGCCTTGTGTCAGAGAAGTGGTGCAGTGTAGCCCTTTCAGGCTCCTGCTGGTGAAAGTTTTGCTAAGTGTATTTCCTTGCTTAAGACATCAAGCTGTTCAAATCTTAGGGTGGACGGAACAGGTCTGGGACCCACAGGGCAATGTTTCATTTTCGTAAGTGAATCATGAAAATACACAAACAACTTTCCCTGTCGCCCCCCGCCCAGGAAAGCAGGATGCCTGATGATGTTCTTTACCACTAATGAGCAATTTTCATCATATCTAAATGAACCAAAAATGCCATTTTAACTCATTTATTTTTATTCCAGCAACCTGGTCATCATGTGTAAACAGTAGTCAACTCTGACTTTAAAAACACAAATGCTGAGGGGCGCCTGGGTGGCACAGTCATTAAACGTCTGCCTTCAGCTCAGGGCATGATCCTGGAGTACTGGGATCGAGCCCCACATCGGGCTCCTCTGCTGGGAGCCTGCTTCTTCCTCTCCCACTCCCCCTGCTGGTGTTCCCTCTCTCGCTGGCTGTCTCTGTGTCAAATAAATAAAATCTTAAAAAAAAAAAACATAAATGCTGAATCCATTACCCTCGTAAATTGTTCTGGGCCATTAAGGTGGACAAGGACTTTTTTCTTTAGACAGGTTTTAACTTTTATTATGTTCTTGTTTTCTACACGAAGAAAAATTACACGAACTAGAAACACTATTCCAGCACTTTTCTTAAAGCACAGACTAATTTTGTGGAACAAAAATCTTCAAAAATCATTTTTCATTAGAAATTTGTTGAAAAACATTGATATTCAAAACACTGTTTTTCTGTGTGTACAAAATGTTACTTTTTTTTTTTTTTAAAGCAGTGACGACAGTGAAGGAGTCAGCGGCAACTTCTTCGAAGACACGGTGTAGTCAGACGACGACGCGGACGCTGCTGGCCGTGCAGCGCTTGGACGCCTGACTCCAGCTGCTGCCTTCATGGTTTGCTGGCCTAGATCAGCTCACCTGTGCCCACACATACATTTTTCTAGAACTGATCCCATGCCTACTAACAAACAAGCTGCCTTCTGTTGAAATGGCACCTGTATTTTTTTTTACTATCAATCGTTGTGCAAAACCAAAACACTTCCGTATCTAATGAGCAGTACAAGAGTCACACACTTCATGCCACACCATCATTCGATTTCTGCACAGAGGCTCAATCCGAGCTGTTCGAGAATGTCTTTGGAGCACACTGAAATGAACAACATGAGTCACCTGATGACGAAACTTCTTCAGTTTGCGACTCCGTTGCACTGACTCGAATATGCTGACCGTCATTAAAACACCTTCAATGGTATTTTCCGTAGTGTGAGCTTCACCTTTCAAAGCGATTCTACGACTACCCTAAAGGAAAACTTCGAGAACTTGAAAATCTTGGCTATTGTGCTATGTTTTTCCTTTTATTTTTTTCAAATCAAGACTACTGTGTTTCAAATATTTTGGGGTAAAATTTTCCCTCAAAAATCAATGTTTCTTAAAAGAATGCAAGCCACTGAAGTTCCTGTTTTTAATGACTGATCTGTGTCCCAGGTAAAATAATTTATAAACTATTACACTTTAAATGAAGGTGCTAAAATCGTGCACAAAAGAATTAAGTGCTCTTCTATTCCTGGGAACTCATCCCTGAAGTGAATAGAGTAAGGGCATTTGGCTATATGAGACTAGACATTTTATCAAGTACGACCGTGGCAAAAAATTGAACTGATGTGTGGGAGCTTTATGTTGGGAGTTTTATGCAGCCCTAGACACAGGTTTATCACACGCTTCTCTGTGGTCTTAGAGAAAGAACACGTTCAAACAGGCCCCGATAGGCTCGCACTGACCTCAGCACAGGTAGCATTCGTATAAATTCCTCTCCCCGCCTGGCCCGTCCTGTTCACTACAGCAAACTGCTTTGGTGAACACCGAGTCTCAAAGTTTCCACTCACTCACTCACAAGAACAGGCTCTACAGTCTCTGGTGGAGAAAAAAACAATATGGCGTTTTGCTGACGTGCAAGACAGCTTCTGCCAGCAGCAGAACTTTCTAAGATTGCCAAAATAAAACACCGAATAAACCAGTACTCCAGAAAGACAGAAGGGCTGCTGTGTGATTATGTCAAGTGTTGGTCCCGCAGAAGCAGAGTCCTCATGAAACAGAACTATCCAGACGCTTTTAAAATCATCTTTATTTTGGTTGCAAAGATACAATTTACTTAATATTTTATTTGTTCCCATTTGAAGTCTCATAGCTTTGCCATGTAAAACACTGACTTCACCATCAAACTGCTATGTAAGAACATTATAAAATACAAACTATAAACGAAGATAATCCTCTTTACAGTATTGAGATTAGTGCATTAAAACAACATTGATTTAAAAAAGCAAGTGAGTTAATTGGCAAACATCCAAACTGTTTTCTAATGAAGGGTGGTCAAAATGGTATGCAAGGTAAACATTAAATTTTCAGTGTTAGTGCTCAGAACCGTAATTCTGGGAAAGTTGCTCCCCCAAAGTAATTCTGACCCCAGGATACACACGTAGCCATTATTCTAAAGGACTTAAGGGAAGGTAATTAATTCCACAGTAACAGCTGTGGAAGTACATGGCAGAATAAGAAGTTGGGATCTTCAGATTTATAACGCGATAGGTACTGATTTTTCATACTCTTCCTTCAAATTACATTAAACATTTATAGTGACTATAAATACCCCAGCAAACATCAGACTTAAACAGGGCCTATGTAAAAACAATCTATCCTTAGTATTTTACTAGGCAATCTACAGCAAATGCTTAATATATACACATCGGGAGTATGAGATACTCTAGGAAATTATTCTCTGATTTTATTTAGAGTAAACAAGGGTCTTAAGAGAAAACCAACAAGAAAGGTTAAATAGATAATTTGTGCTGCTCTGAACCAGGAAAAAAAAAACAAACCCAAAAACATCACAAACAGGTACGATAATTTTTTTTTTAAGTTATTGAGACTATTTCCTCTGCTGACCCAAATCGAGATTAAATTTGAGAGCTTTAACTGAAGGAACAATCTGGGTGCCTATCTCTCTGTGAGAGGCAGATGCACACGGAACACACGCACACCTTTATGTTTACTAATTCCAAGAGCCAAGTTAACAGGTAAATAAATTACACATGAAAGGCATATACAACGTGGACAAACGTAATGCCAGCAGTCATACTGAGAAAAACTTTCAGTGTTAGAACGTATCAGATTGGATCCAAAGGAAACTTCCCCACCAAATGAAAATAACAAAGTATGGGAGCCATCCTTTATGGAGTACCTTTAAAATAATAATAAAAAAAACCCTGATCCATGATTACAGGAACCCTCCTACATAATTTAGAGAATGTAGTGCAGTAGTGCGCTCCTTCATAATTTAGCCTTTCACTTTCCATATGATGAGCCCGAGAATTACAACTCCGATGACAATGATGAAAATGATGATGCACAGGGTTTTTCTGGATTTGCGCTGCAGATGCAAAAACAAAAAACACGTTTACAGATGTACTGGAGCGTCTCTATAGCAACTGAAAACCACTTGCTTCATTTCTAGAGCAAAATCAATAGTAATTAACCGCCCTCAAATTTTCGGCTGTATTTTTTTTTGCTTCTCTCTTCAAATACAAGTGGCACTAGTCTTTCAAAAACAGTCTTCTTGAAATTAATGAGGTAATTCAGGGGCCAATTATTCAACTTTTGTTGGTCATATTTCTGGGTGTGGTGGGGCTTAAAAAAGGAGACACAGAGAAATGAAAGTTACTGACTTAAGCGATAGACTGAGGCAGGCCTGTGTATAGAAACTATGAACAGCTTAAAAGCTAACTTTTATCAAAGAGCTGCTCTTCAAAATAAGTTCTCTGAAAATATCAGCAAGTGTAAATGCTTGGCAATGTTTCCTGAAGTGAATTTATTAGTTTCCAAAGTTCCCATTCTTTAATATTAGTGGAAACTGCATTTAAAATCTCAACATACAGGGGCGCCTGGGTGGCACAGCGGTTAAGCGTCTGCCTTCGGCTCAGGGCGTGATCCCGGCGATCTGGGATTGAGCCCCACATCAGGCTCCTCCGCTATGAGCCTGCTTCTTCCTCTCCCACTCCCCCTGCTTGTGTTCCCTCTCTCGCTGGCTGTCTCTATCTCTGTCGAATAAATAAATAAAATCTTAAAAATAATTAAATAAATAAATACTCAACATACAAATAAAAAACAAAGAGCTAAAAAATCACAATGCACTCATTTAAAATACAGAGGTTAACAGTTTTGTTCCACTCTTCATTCCTGGCCCAGCTGTAGATTTCCGTATTTTTTTCAAGGCTTGCATATCTCACATCGACATGCAGGAATCCTTTCTCTTTTTCTTTTCTTTTTTAAGATTTTATTTATTTATTTGACAGAGAGAAAGAGCAAAAAGAGCATGGCAGGAGGAGGGGCGAGAGGGAGAGGCAGCCTGACGACAGGCTGGATCCCAGGACCCTGGGATCATGACCTGAGCCGGAGGCAGACGCTTAACTGACTGAGCCACCCAGGTGCCCCAGAATCCTTTTTCTTACAAAGTTGAGAAGTGTGTACATTTTTTTTGTCAACCAGTAGTACCATAAAATTTACGGAAAGATTTCTGACTCGGAAATTCTCCTGAAAACTATGACGACTTTCAGTATACCACATACTCAGCAATTTTTTCAACTGAACACTGCTTACTTCACGTGAAGCACCGCTCCGCCAGAGTTTCAGGATCATCCTGCCTACATAGTTTCCCCAGACTCCCCCTGAGTACCATAGACACAGGTGTAATACACCTGTCAGAGCAATCTCAGGCATCCCCCCGCTACAGGTTATCTGAGGCGCAGGGCACCCTCCCCAGTGTGGGGTGGTGAGGTCCCAGGGGATTGCAATGATAAGAGTACCTATCAGCTTCCCTTCCACTCATGGTTCGCCCAAACTATTTAGAAGCAGCCTATTTTGCAGACGCATGAGTTTAATATCAAGGCTTCCCAGGAGAACTACAGGGAAGCTACTTTCCCCCGTGGGATTTAGTGCGGGGCAGCTCCAGAAACGGAGGTGTGGCCTGGGAAGATGTGCTTCTTTCCCCCAGGGTGGCTGCAGGGTTTGCCCTGCCCCAAGGAAAGGGGAAAAGTAAAACTTGCAGATATAGCTACATCCCTCCAAACTCCAAAAGCAAAACAAAATAACACGTAAACCTAGTTACTGATAAATCCTGCGAAACCCCACGTTTGAGCAGATATGGCTGTTGGCCTTTATAGATTATCGTGTGTGTGTGTGTGTGTGTGTGTGTTCAACTACTCATGAATGACACCTACTGTCTGTGACATTATTCTACCAGCTGCATACCTGAACCACAGGCATACAGAAGGTAGAGGCGCCTTAGCTACTACGGCACTGAGTACAGCTGGCCGTACCCAGCAATCTCTATGCGGCTCCACCGTCCTCTATGGATCCTTAAGTCTGCAGTGATTTGTGTGGTGAAAAATGGCACTGAAATGAAAGGGGACTTCTGAGGTGAATGAGAAAAGTGAAAAGCAACTGAAAACATCTAAGACCATGAGAATATCTTAGATATTTTAGAAAAAGGCAACACAGTCTGAGAAAATAACTATGAACAACAAAAAAGAGTTTTAAGAGGGAAATCAAATGCTATGGTGGCATTTAGGGGTTCCCAAAGAGCCTGGCCTCATTCTTATTTTCTACACATCGTATGATATATTCATAGTTCATGGTCCTAATATTTGTGTAGTACTCTGATGTGCTTTATACCTGTCCCATCTACAGACTCCCTGTATTAACCTGATCCACTGAAGAAATCCATTCATTCCTGGTGAAGGGTCTGCTGAAAGCTGACAATACCTAGTTATCAAGGGCACTCCAAGGGAACGTAATTTCCATAGGACTTGATGAGAACTCTCTAGAGCAAAGATCTTTGCCTTCTTACTGCAAAGTGCCCCAGACAAAAAAGAAAGAAAAGGTGGAAGGAAACAGTGAAAGAAACAGAGAAAGAAAGTCTCAAAGAGGTTTCTGGGTTGGAAGGTCACAATAGCATCAGAGACCATCAGCTGGCAGACATGCCTGCAGGTGTCTTATCTCCTGCTCCCCTCGGGACTCGAGACACTGAACTTCCCATCCCTGGGGCCACAATTCTGGTTCAACCCTGAGAATAAACAGGAAACAGACTAACCCCAGCTTAAACAGACCAGCGGATCTCTGACCTCTCTTCCATGGGACTTTAAATTTTAATGTCTCCAGCCACTTTATACCTGATCAATCCCTCTCTCTCTCTCTCTCTCTCTCTCACACACACACACACACACACACACACACACACACAGACTGGAAAGCCTAAGTTACAAGACAACTCACTGAGGTTAGTATTACCTGATACTCTGCTGCCCTTGACAGCTGCTGGTTTGCTTGCTGGACGTGCACGTCTGCATTCTCCACATTGGCTTCTATGCTGTCTTTAAAATAAAACACACACACGCACACAAAGCTGTTAGACGTGTGCCGATGCTCCAGCAAGAGAGCTGCCTAAATCACAAGATTTCATGCAACATAAGACCAAACATGTTCCCTATTCAAGTGTTAACATTGGCAGTATCTGGGCAAAGTTGAATTTCTTTTTAAACTGGCTCTGAGTCTTCCTTACACTATTTTTCGAATGATCCAAACACACAGATATCGGAAGAGAAATTGGACCGTCCTCATTACGACACAATGGCGGTCCACGAGAAACAAGATGACCTGGGCAAAGGTGGCAATGAAGAAAGTCCACAGACAGGAAACCCTGGGAGTCGTTTGGCTTGTGGTGTCATTGGGATCGCCAAGTAAATATTCCCTAGGATGCGATCTGAGTCCTAGTAGCTCCTATGTTATCTTGCTAGTTGTAGAAATTTAACTTGATAAACATTAAACACTGTAACCTTGAAAGCTTTAAAAAAAAGTAACCTCCAGAAAGTACTATGGAGTTTGTGTGCTCTGATGGTCAGTGCGGCCCCAAACATCTAGCGACTCTTCCTGAGAGTCAATGCAGCGTACGGAAACCACCCTTTGCTCTGCGGTCATCATCAACCTACTTTGGTGCTAAAACCGAGCCCTCCCGAGGACTCAGGCAGCCGTCTTCAGTGGCAACAGTTCTCCCTCCCTCGCTGCTCTGGCCTAGAGGTGGGACCCGTGGCCCCCGCAGCCTGAGACCACAGCCTTTCCCTTCTCCGCACCAACGCTCAGCTTAAAGCTCACGCTCACAAAGGCATCCAGCCCCCTGTAGCAGACGCCCCTGCAACAGACATCTATAGACCCCACGGTCCTTCCTTCACTCTTTGTATATTTTAGCCCTGATTCACTCATGGACCCTTCGAAGCTTCCATTATATAAATCGGCAATTTTGCAAGCCAACTGCTGACCTGCTAAGACCCTGCCTTCGTCCAGGCCTTGACCACACTTTTTCAATGACTTTGCCTGTTCTCCCTTCCCAGGCCACCCACCTCCATGATCATATCCCAGCCTCGTCACTACCGATCACCTCAACTTCTCTATACAGTTTCAAACCTCACTCTGAGCATCACCTGCCACCTGTCTAGCACTCGCCCTCCAACACCCCGACCTCACTGACCCTACCACTGTTTCACTGTCCCTCAACACACCTCATGCCCTCACCTTCCTCCTCACCCGGCTGAGATCCCCTGGGCCACCACTGAGCCACGCCTTCTTGCGCTCACCCTCGGCTCCCTTGCCACCTACCTCGGTAAGACGTACGTGACAACACCCCAACCTGCACCCTCGCAGCTGAACACGGGTACAAAAAAAAAACCGTCATCTCCATCTCCCTCTTGCTCATTTCACTCCCCAAAAACATCAGACGTGCTTCTGCCTGAAGGCCTTTGCACCTGCCCTTTGCTCTACCTGGAAAACTTTCTTTCACTTGTTCCCTTAATTCCATGAAGTCTTCACTAAATGTTACCTGACATAAGGTCTTACTTGACCACCCTAGTAAAGCAGTAACATTCTCTACCACCAGCAGCCCCATCCTACTACCCACTTTATTTTCCCGATAGCACTTATCAGCATTTACTTGCTTTTCTTTCAAAAATTCTCTCTCCTCCAATTAGATTATAAGATTCATGACGGCCGGGTCTTTCACCTCTTGTTTAATTTCGGCTAAATCCCCAATGCCTAGATTTGTGCCCGGGCATAGCAGGCACTCAATAAATGTTTACCGGATGAACGAATGAATCGGTTTTTGAAATTTCACCCCATGATCTATTGTGGCTACAGAGAAGGGTAAGAATGGACAAATGATAGTTATAGTAAAATACAGGTCCAAGTATTTCAATGAACCAAATTCAGAAAATGTATGAAATCTATCTTTAGAAACAACCACTGATATCTTCATATTTCTAAATGATGAAAATGATCAGGACACTGATCAGTGCTGACAGTTACACCTTAACTGAAGAGCTATTACATTTAAAACTTACAGGGAGTCTTAGTCACTCATTTTTTTTTTTTTTTTTAAAGAATTTGTAAAAGAATGCTTCGCATCCAAGTAATACTAAATTAATGTACCGAAAAGACCCTGGGATACATGTTCAGGCAAACGGCTACCTATTCCCTCTGATCTAAAAGACAAGGTAGCATGCACAATTATGAAGAGCAAGGCTTCCCAGAAAGTGCTTGGTGTGGTGAGAATTAGTAGGGGTTGAGATGGAAACCAGGGGTCCGGCAAACAGGCGGCAGAGAGACTACGGGCTGCCTCCACGGTCTCAGCAACAGCAGGCTCTGGTGAGATCTGGGGCTTCAGAAATAAATGAAGCCGGTTGATTCAATCAGTGGGAGCCAAAGATGAGATCTGTTTCAGATAAGGCCAACAGTGGGGCTTTGTCTGTTGGTAGAGCCTGTGCTTTTAACTCGAGGGGGTCCAAGAAAGTCAGGGGTTACTCTTGCTTGAGAGGTTACCGCAGGTAAACTGCATGTAGCCTGCTCCCACCCCAGTGGGGCTTACCTATCACATCTCCTTGTTCATGGATCATCATTCCCAAATCTTTAAATATTTCATTGATATCCATAATATCAGCCTGAGAGAAAAAGGCACGTGTTACTATAACCAGAAATTCAGCCCCCGATCCACAAAAGGGGAAAATTTAAAAAAAAAACAAAAACAAAACCAAACAACCCAAACCACCACTTAGACACAAGTGAGAATGCATCTATAAATTTCAGAAATATCAGGAAACTGACTAGAAACAATCCTAAGTAAGACGACCTTATGCCCTGGTTACAGTTACTCATAACTGTAACCAGTTCTTTAAAAGTAAGCTTGTGACATTAAAAATACCAAGTGAGGCAGCATGGAAACCAGGAATCTATAACAGAGAAGGGCCCTGGGTCACTGAGTTTATGTTTATGTAATCGGATAGTTTTGTTATCACTAGCAGTATTTCCTCTTAAGAGTATAAAATATCACTGTTATGATTTATTTCTAGTAAAAACTTACACATCAATTTGACATTATAAAAGTATAAAACGTCAGGTATAAATTTAAAGTCTCACATTAATAAATTTGATTATGCAATGGAAAAGCAATGAATAAATTATAACTTTACTTTTCTATAATATATGGTAACTATTATTTTGCCCGATTAAAGAGTAAAGTTAAAATATTCTATTTGGGGGGCAATTTACATATTCATCCTGTGCCTTAGTTTCCCCATCTATAAAATGGTGATGATGAAGACACAGTTAACTACTTCATGGTTTTTAGGAGGACTAAATGAGATAATGCAAAGAATTTATCACACGGTGCTTGAAAACGCTCAACAAATCGTAGCTACGGTGAGCTGCTACAGCCCACCTTCTAGGTAGGTAGGGAGTAGGCAGGTTCCACAGAACGAAGGCTTATTAACCCTTCAGATCTCTGATGTCCCGAACATACTACAGAGAATCGAATACTTGTAAAACCCCTGTCATGTCTTATCCATGCGGCTCTGAGGTACCCCATGTGCTCTGGAAGCCGTCTAGACTCCCTGAGCAGACACGTCTGGACTGAGATTTTCTCCGTGCTAAGGACCTGAGATGATGTGACAGGATAAAAACCAAAAGTCAAAGATGAGGGATGTATGTTCTCTCATTTTAGCACGAATTCTAACATGATTTATTTTAAAAAAGGGAATTATTCTCATTTATACAAAATGCCACATTGATATATTTAGTTTTCTTTCTCAAGCCCCTCCCCCAGCACGTCTAAGCATCTTGAGGACAAACACGCGGAGAACAGAGTGGCCCTCCAACTGCCACGTCAGGCTTACTTCAAGTTGCCTAATAGAAGACTCTCTCTCCTGAATGAGGCGGAGGTCGTCCTCTGTGATTTCTTCATCCTGCACTTGCACCTGCGGTTGGGCTTGGCTAACAGAACACGGGGAAAAAAAGGAATGGTATTAAACTAACGGGACTTCTTTCCTTATTTACGAAACATGAAATAGAGTATCTTTTCTTCGAAGTTAGAGAATTGCTTTAACTTCTTATTTATATTCTTAAAGTTTAAGAATATAACAGAAATATTAATCAACCTTTATTCATGTTTCATTTCATTGTGGTTTTTTTTTAGGTATTATTTAATTTGGCAACTGGGTATTTCTTTGTGGTTGACTTCAACGTCACAGGAGGAAATAATCTCCATCAAATAATTTATTAGTCAATCATATTTACTTGGGTAAATAATTATTTACAAAGTATTACTGCTATATTGGAATATTTTATATATTTATAGACTTCATGAATAATTATTTTGAAAAAAATTTCAAATTTATTGCTTTCTATTTATAAATAACTTAGGATAGTCATGAATATAATAAACTGAAAGCTTTCATTCTGTTCTAGGGACCATAACGTATAAAATACATTTGAAAAATTATCTTTTGATCTGTATGTTCTGTATTTCTTACCTTTCCCAGGACACAAGATTCCTTTCCTTTGAGCTGTCCTCAGGAAAACCACCCTGAATAATTTAGTAATAGAATGGATTGAGAAGGGGCAAAGAAAAAACACCAACACTCACTTTTTCTCTTATAATAATCTAAACTGATTTATGTACACATGTGCACGTGTGTGTGTGTGTGTATGTAGAGAGAGAAATGTTTTTGTTCTCATTTTCTAGGTCAAGTGCTTCGAGTAATAACAGAATTGTATCCTAAGCTGAGAAGGAAGGAATTCATTACATATTCTCAAGGGCCATATAATTACTGTTACTTGATTAAAATGTACGATAGTCCTGGAATCTCTACATTAAGGAACAAGGAAACAACTTGCAATAGTTTTGAAGCTAATTTAAAATTAGATTAACTCAAAATTTCACTTTAAGTTATCCTTTTGTTTATTTTCTCCAGGCTTGTACTCGTTTTCAGTATTCACACAATACATTGACTCTGTTCATTTCTGTCATCTTCATATAACCCAGGAGTAGTGTTCCCTACATGAGCCCTAGTGCAAATCAATGTGGGAGTATCACTCAGGGTCTGACCCCTAGTCTTTTCTGACAACATGCTTCCATATTTTTATGTAATAATCTGTAATCTTTGGTTCTATGACATGGAGAAAATAACCACAGCAATACATAACTACCATCTGTCGTAAAATTGAGCAGAAAAACCTGAAAACAAATATTTAGATTTTGATTTCCAAGACATCACAGATCCTTATGACTTAGAAAAAAGCTACTGTAGTCTCTCACGGGAACATCACATTCACTGTGTAACGCCTTGTTAAATACTTACAGAGACTCTGGAACTGGCTCTTACTCGAGCAACAAACTCTTTCTCTTTCTCTGCAGCTTGCCTCTGGACCTTTTGAAAGTTTGTCAGTGATGTTGTGAATTCAGCCACTAAGCGATCCTTCTGTATTTTCCTTTGACGCTAGAGGAAAGGGGGAGAAACCTATTAGAATCAAGCTGTGAAGTTCTACAGAACTCACAGAAGTTGTTTCACCACTAGCTGGCTCTTCGTTTTATTCTGAAATTCTCGCTCACGCTCCAATTACAGGCCCTACTGATTACATCTCAATAACATTTTGACAACATGTTCAAATGCTATGTGTATTTACTATCTCGAGGCAAAAGGTCCATAATGTTGCATTTCTCACCTCAAATTTTCATCCTAAAAACTGGGCCATGATTTTGAGATTATTCTGAAGTAGTTCTTTGTGTTTTCGTTTTAGGAAAATAAAACCTTGTACTCTCACCTAAGAAATAACTTCCGCTAAATAATCAGCAAGGAAATAAATACGCGCCCCTAGGAAACCTCACATCTTGAATGAGTGTGCATGTCTCACTGAGTCAGCCCTGGAAGGCCAGGAAACAATTACTCAGGAAGCATTTTCTGAACACTTGCTTAATTATGGGTCAGGGCAACTGCATGGAAATAATTTTTGCTTTATTGAACCACAGGATACTACCTGGGCAATTAAATATAGTTTTGTGTTCTGTGAACTAATCTCAAATACAATTTTTCCCCCTTAATTTCCTTGCTAGCATAACAGTTCAAAGACCCAACAATGCATGTGATTTCTTTCACATTCAATTCATCAACAACATGCCTTAAGGCTCGATACCTGTTCACTGGGGGTGGTGGGCAGAGATCCAAACTCTTTAATGTACTTATCCGTTTCTTTGGCAAGTTGATTAGTATATTGCTGCTTCTGTTGCCTAAAATGTGAAAACACACATTATAGTGAAAGAACGAAAAGATTTAAGTTACGACTCTGCCAGTTGATGAATAGTTTGATAAAAATCACTATATTATAGACTGGCTCTAAATTTTCTCTATGAAAACGAAAATTTCAGGGCACCTGCTGGCTCAATTGGTAGAACATGGGACTCTTAAACTCAGGGTTGTGAGTTCAAGCTCCACATTGGGCGTGGAGTCCACTTAAAAAAAAAAAGTTTCAGATTCTATTTTTTGATAAATATTGAACAAATATTACATGGAAAGTTCTTCACTCACAAGGGGCAACCAAGCTTTGAGAAATAAATCTCAGCGGCCGTTTAGAAAGGAGGATGACTCAAGCCAAAGCCAAACTGTGGGATGTCTGATGTTTTAGATATGGGGGTGGGGTGGTGGGAGCCTTTTGTCTGCATCCCACAATTGGGAGGTCAGTTGAATAAATGAAGAGGATTTGTCCCCTGAGACTTTGTCCAGTTCCCAGGGCTTGGGGTACATGTAGCCTTTCTTCTTTCTCTATCTGGACATTTATATCTTTATAGACACTTAAAAAAAAAAAAAAGAGGGAAGGGGTAATAAATAATAATACACATTTACTATTTTTTAAGTTTGCTATGGAAAAAATAATACCATTTCTCTGTAAAGAGAAAGAACACAATATAAGAAGTACATTATAACAGTATCTGTATCTATCTTGTTAGGTAGCTTATAAAGTAGAAAGTCAGACTTTTAACTAAAGAACTTTACTCTAAAAAAAAGCCTACATTAATGTGCTGCTTTACAAATTACAGTATCAGTACTTCCCAAATATATTATCTCTCATTTTATTTATTTATTTATTTTTAAAGATTTTATTTATTTATTTGACAGAGATAGAGACAGCCAGTGAGAGAGGGAACACAAGCAGGGGGAGTGGGAGAGGAAGAAGCAGGCTCATAGCAGAAGAGCCTGACGTGGGGCTCGATCCCATAACGCCGGGATCACGCCCTGAGCCGAAGGCAGACGCTTAACCACTGTGCCACCCAGGCGCCCCATCTCATTTTAAACACCTATTAGTCATACTTAGGAGCTTTTAAAATAATGAGATATTGTATAAGAGTATTTTTAAGTACAGATATCTGTATCTGATTGGTAAGGAAGAATTATAACCCACTATCTATTTTCCGAGTACCCTACCTTTAATATGTCTTTTAAAATCTTTAGAAAATGTAAGATAGCTAAATTTCTGAAAAGAAGACTTTATTGATATCTACCAACTTACAATCTCCACTACTAACCTTAACAAAATATTATATCTATTAAGAATTATGTGTTTCTATTCCATTTTAGTTTTTTTTAAAGATTTATTTATTTATTTGAAAGAGAGAGAGAGAGTGTGTGTGTGCTCAAAATGGAGGGGAGAAGCAGTGGGAGGGGGAGGGAAGCAGACTCCACACTGAGTGGGGAGCCTGATGTGGGGCTCGTTCTCATGACCCTGAGATCAAGTGTCGGACACTTAACCGAATGAGCCACCCAGGTGCCCCTCTATTCCATTTTAGTTTAACAAATGATGGTTTATTATTTAGACTTGGGGCATTTTTACCACCCCAATATCTCTCCACTGCAGAAAAAGTCAGTATAAATTAGACATAACTATTTATTCTTCAAAACGTACTTCATAAAAAACATAAATTCCCATTACCTATCTTTTAATTTCTTCCTTTTTGTAATTTTTCCTTGTATAGCTAATGGTGTTTGGAATATCACTTATCACATACATATTACCAGAAATATGGCTGTAATGACACTGAATTATGATTTAAGATTCAGGTTCACAATGATGTTAGGCAAATCATCATACCCTCATGAGACATATTTTCCTTATGAACAAAATGAAAATAATTGTTTTCTTTTTTTTAAAGATTTTTATTTATTTATTTGAGAGCGAGTGAGAGCGAGAGAGATCACACAGGGAAGGGGAGAGGGAGAAGCAGACTTGCCCCTGAGCAGGGAGCCTGATGTGGGGCTGGATCCCAGGACCCTAGGACCATGACCTGAGCCGAAGGCAGATGCTTAACAGACTGAGCTACCCAGGTGCCCCGAAAATAACTGTTTTGATCTAGACAAAGGTTCAGATGAGAAAATGTGTAAAAACACTATAAAATCTGTAACACCACAAAGCATTATGCCGTTCTTCTAACAGCACATTAATTTCCTGAAACATGTACTATATAAATTCACTAGAACTTTTTTTTTTCCTTAACCAAAGGCTAATGCTTTCTGAAATTCAAGGATTTAGGTATAAGTTTTTTAGGGATAGCAATTCATATTGAATATGTACTGGATCTAAACCAATAAAAATCCAGTCACTGAAGTAATTGTTAGCTATGAACAGTAAATCACGAAAACAGAGAAGCTTAAAATATCATTTTTCAAAAGCCATCAAAACAACCTATTCAATAAGCATAAGAAAGGCTCTTTAAAATAAAGATAGAGTGAGCCGGCTCTTTAAAATAAAGAGAAATAGCTGCCTACCCTGAACAGGGAAAAACCTACACAAAAGCTTGGTACAAATAAAGGAGCTGAAAAATCTTATTAATTTTCCATTGTTTCTCCAGTAAACGTTAACACTACATGCCATCAAAGCGACAAAGCAGTAAATGATTTTTTTTCCTTTTATTTTTTTAAAATTATTAAATACTTACAGCTGTTGCCTCAGTTCAGGTGAATCTTGAGGCGTTCCAAGCTGATTCAGACTCCTCTGTATTTCCACAGCTATTATGATGAAAAGATAAACGTACAATTGTTATAAATGTTAAGGCAACCGAAATTAAGTTAGAAAGTAATACAGGCAATTGGACAATTAGAAAACGAAAAAAAACCCCAAAGAGATGAATATAGAAAATGTTAACTGAGAAAAAATGATGAGTAAGTGGTTTATTTAAATCTAATTAGGTACAATAATGTATTAATTTTCAAGAGGAATTGTGGGGGGATGTAAACATGTGAAACTGCACTTATGATCCAAAAATATTATTTTCCTCCCTAGATCCTAGAACATTTACCACAATGGCACATGGACCTTCACTTAACTACTGGCATAAAAACTGTAAGGAAAATAATTGTAACAGTTACATAAATCAGTGGAATACAAAGTGAACGAATGATTGTCAATAAACAAGGGAGGAATAATAAAGATGAAACAGTTATTTGTAATTTTCCATGTAATTATGGATCCAGGCAAGTGTCATCAGAGGATGCTGAAACCATAGGACATTCACAGAATCCGAAATTATCGCCATGGATGACCTTAATAAAAGAACTAACTTCACCTTGGATAAATTTGTTGATTAAAACAAATGATCGGGACACTGGGAAGGCTCAGTCCGTTAAGCGTTGGACTCTTGATTTCAGCTCCGGTCATGATCTCAGGGTCATGAGATGGAGACCAGGGTTGGGCTTCCTGCTCAGTGCACAGTCTGCTTCTCTCCCTCTGCCCCCCCCCCCACATGTGCACATGTGCTCACTCTCTCTAAAATCAATCAATCTTTAAAAAAAAAAAAAAAACCACAAATGATCAAATTTTTTTGTTTTTAATTTTAGAGAGAGAGAGAAAGAGCGAGAGAATGTGTGCACGTGGTGGGGGGAAAGGGAGAGAGAGAACCTTAAGCAGGTTCCATGCCCAGCATAGAGTCTGACTCAGGGCTCGATCTCACAACCCTGAGATCATGACCTGAGCTGAAGTCAAGAGTCCAACGCTTAACGGACTGAGCCACCCAGTTGCCTCCAGAACAAATAATCAAATTTAGCAGCACCAACGAGACAAAATGGCATGATGAGCTTCCTGACATGATGCAATGAGAAAGTCACAATATGATCTACATTTTTTTTTTTTTTGCCAAAATGTTTAACCTGAATCTAATCATGAAAGGACAAAAAACAGACCAATCTAGACTGCAGGACCAATCTACAAAACAACTGGTCTGGGCTTTTTAAAATGTCAATGTCATGAAAGAGGAAAAAAAAAAAAAAAAGACAAAGCAGGGGAGCTTTCCAAATTAAAGAACTAAAGTGCCCAAATTACTAAAATACCCAAAAGCAATGTAGGAGTTTGGATTGGGATTCTAAATCAGAAGGAAAAAAATGCTATGAAACAAATGTGGGGCTACTGAAGACACTTAAATTTGATTTTGAAATTCAAATTTGGAGAGAGATACAAAACAAAAATGGAAAAATGGCAACAACTGGTGAACCCAGGTGAAAGGCATACAAAAAGTGCACTGTGCTATACTTTTCTGTAGGTTTAAAATATTTAAAATTAAAAGTGAAGAGTTAAAATTCAGGCTAAGCTCACAATCCAAAGTCTATAAACACAGCAATTTTTATAAAAAGGTTATTCTTCACAAAAGGGGAGGTCCTGTAGCTCTATGCATATGTGTAGACAAATAAAATGTCAAGTAGAAGCTGGAAATCTATCTCCAAAGTAAAGAATTTGCACATTTCCAAGAACTAGAGAAAAATGATCCAACTCACCCATTCTTTTTATTTTAAATGAGTGGTTTATTTATATAGCTTAAATGTTTTTAAGGTTCACTGAGGATGATGTAATGACAGTTTTCAAGTCGAAGCTGAAAAATATAAATGCTGGAAGGGAATCATATAGCATAAGCTAGTTTCAAAAGAATTTCTTTTTGCCTTTTTTTGGGGGGGGTAGTAGATTTTTCTTTTGTAGGGCACAGAAATCTTGTTTGCTGTGTTTAACTTATGGCTGTTTGCTTAGTTATATATTTCCTTCTGAATCTCAACAGGTTTTCTTGGACTGCCTTATAGGGGTTTAAAGCTTTTATTTTCAAAACTAAGTATGTTGGCAAGACAAACTGTAGTGTGAGCATTTATCTCATCTCTAGAGGGTTCCTGTCATTAAAAAATGTCATATTAAGTTGAGAAAAAACAGAAAATTCAATAAGTGACATCAGAAAACTGACTAATCATTTGGGATTAAAATAGAAAACTACCTTACCTCATACAACAAAATAAATCTGCAATTATTAAGTTAAATATTAAAAGCTGAAACCATTAAACTGCTACATGAAATGATAAACAAATTTATCATTATGATCCTTTTATGATCTTCAAGTGAGGGATAAAATATTATCTAAGCATGATATAAAACTAAAAACCATGGAGGAAAATGTCAAACCTGACAACACAAATAATTTTTTAATGCTACATGAAAATGTGTATCTGTATTACAGATATATATATATAAATAATGTGTGTGTGTGTGTGTGTGAGAAAACATCTGCAACATATGATAAGCAAAGGGGTTAAGATCCTTAATACAGGAAAAAGAAAACTCCTATAAATCGGTAACAGAAAAATAGTCCAGTGCAAAAAGGATAAAAGATGTCACCATGAAATTTATAACAAGCAAATAAACATATGAGAAATTCAACTTCACTGATAACTTTTCATGTTTCGGAATGGTACAACTTAAGAGAAATAAGCAAGTAGAGATACAATCACCATCAAAAGCTTTAAAAACAAAAGGTAGAGATATATCTAAGAAGCAGCAATACCCGAAACATATGAAGAACTAGAAATAACTGAGAAAAGTCAGACAAGCCAGTACAAAAATGGGCCAAGAAGACGGACTTTAATATTATTCACTGAATAAATGAAGAGCAAAAAAAGACCAACAAGCCTATCGGTCTTAAAAAGCATCAGCAACTCTAATGTGTGAATGCTATGTAAAATTGTCCAGGCATTAAAAAGAATTATGTAGAACTGCTGAGAGGCCCAGTGGGAACTAAATCCACCAAGTGGTTGTCTCCCTGGCGTTTTTCACAGAAACACTCAGCAAGTCCAGCTTTTACCCTTACTCCCTGAGTGAAGGCTCTTATGGGGAAAAAGTAATCAGAAGCCCCTAGGGGCTCCGCAGTCTAACAGGAGTAAAACCAAGAGAGAACAGCATCCCCTGGAAATGCTCAGAAATGCTACCACATGCTGAGATGGGCAATGCCTCTCCTATTCTCATTTAACTGGCCCACCTGGAGATACAAATAGTCAAGATAGCTTAGCAGAAGCTTATTCAGATGGTAGCTCCAATTCCAAAGATCTCCAAAATGTGATCTGTTTCTAGAACAGACCACCACAATCTCTGGCTCCTTGTATATATCTGCTGATTTGGTAAACACTTTCTGTTCTATCTCATAAATGAGAACAGGGGAAGGGGTCCCGTTCAATTGGATGGGACAGGAGTGAGACTTCACAGTCTTATCTCAGGTTTACATACACTCTTTGCCTCTGTACTCCTGTTTAGTTTTCACAGATACTGATCAACTCCTCCTACAGAACATTACAACAGGCCAATACACTGCTTACATTTGCTTTTAGGACCTGAAAAAGCAAGAAGTGACCATACACTCTTAGGTGCCTGGAAGGATGTTAAGCATGCCAGCAGGTAGAAGATAAATTCCATGAAACTATAGGGCCCTGCCTCCTCCTGGTCCATTAATCTGTATGGACTGTAGACATAGCTCAGCAAAGTAAAGGACAGACTGCTTTCTCTGCGGTCTCAAAGACAAGCGGGGAACATCTGTTGAGCCTGGTGAGACTTTTATGCGAGCGGCTCCCATTTTACTGAATGTCCCGAAGGGTTACCAGCTGCGGTTTTAACTCCTCAAAAGAAAAGGCTATGCAGCTAGCTAGCTCAAGTGCTGGTACAAGCAGCTCTATACTTGGTTTTAATGACTCAGTTGATCAAATGGCAACTTAAATGCCCGTGCAATATCAGGCTACTCTATAAAACGAGTTGCAAGTCCCAATAGAACAAACAGAGGTGTCCTTTAGAATCCTGAAGCAAGATCATCCTCTCTTTGCAAACAATGTTATCCTTCTGAGGAATAGTTCTAGTCTTGCTACTGAACCTCCTATAAAAAGGAAACAATGGTGTACCAGGTGACCAAGTGACTTAAGTTGCCTACCAGCTGGATTAGGTGTTATTTTATCTTGTTGGTGTATCTCTTTCTGTATTTTATTCTATGTCAGTCAGCCTATCCCTTGCCCCAACTCCTACAGCACTTACTCAGTAACAGTAAACTAGCTATGGTGTAGGAATAAAAGCCACATACAGGCTCACCAACATGGATTTCCCCTTACTGAGACTATCAGGGTTACTGGCAATGCCATGTACCAATCCGTAGCAAAAGCAACCAAAAGTAAACCTGAGATATGGTGCCATTCTTGGGAGTATTAGCAGGCCACCCACTGACAAAATAATTATGCTTCTTGGATTTTGAATGAGACAGAATTTTATGTTCACTGAAGTAGTGATTATGGATTTTGGTGTGCTTCCTCTACTCCCTTCCTCCAAGCTTCTACCAGCTTCCTAATCCATGCATTAGTCACAATCATGGTGCTCCACACATCAGAGTTTCTGATTAAGATACCCACTTTACAGAGAAAAAAAAAAAAAGGACAGATCTTCCAAAGACAATGGAGTTCACTGGTTTGCTAGTACTCCATTATCTAGAACCTGCTGGACTTTCTAGAATGTTTACTGGCCCATTTTAGACTCAATCATGGTGTCACTTGGGAGACAGTATCCTGGGAGGGTGAAACTCTGTCCTACAGGAGGATCTTCATGCTCTCAAAGAACAACCACTCCAGGGGAGCCTGGGCGGTGCAGTTGTTAAGCGTCTGCCTTCGGCTCAGGGCGTGATCCCGGGCGTTATGGCATCGAGCCCCACATCAGGCTCCTCCGCTATGAGCCTGCTTCTTCCTCTCCCACTCCCCCTGCTTGTGTTCCCTCTCTCGCTGGCTGTCTCTATCACTGTCAAATAAATAAATAAATAAATCTTTTTTTTTTTAAAAAAAAAGAACAACCGCTCCAGGGTGCTGTTTTACCCAGAGCCAGGAAGAAAACTTAGATTGGGAACTAAGTGGTGAAATGAAAAGGAATAATTCACGTTTACACCTAATTATCCATTTGCCAATTTTCTTCCATGTCTGAAGGTTAATTTAGAGACAATATTCAAGTGAGGGATACAACCATGTTTCTACCTGAGCAGAAGCTGAGATTCCACGCAGCCACTGGAAGCCAGGATAGCACAGTATCAGTGCAGGTAACTGTTAAAGGGATGTAAGAGTGTGTCCACACTCAAGTGAGAAAGAGGAGTGGAAACATGTCCCTGGAGATTAGCTGGGGAGAACTTGTTAATACCGCCATCTCTAATCACAAAGCACCGGAGCAGAAGCAACAAGGACGCAGGTTTGACAGTCCAGGTTACTCCGAACAGACGAGGCATAGAACGAAGGCAAAAGGAACGTGGGATGGCTACTAAAGGAGAGAAAATTATTAATGTGAACCACAGCCGTGTTTCCAGCTGTAGAGAGGCAACTGTAGCACCTTCAGTGTTTTCTTCCTTGTTCTGCAATGTACCTATTTAGGTGTTTAAACTGTCTGTCTCCGCCCTGCCCACATCCTCCACTGTTTTATACAGGGTGTGTGGTGGTGGTTGCACGTGCTCTCTGGTCCACTGGCTAAGGAGTACTGTGATTCAATCTTGCTGAAACAGAGGAACTGACTGGAAATCACCCTCAAGACTTGGCGCTGGATGCAAGAACTGAACAGACCTTGGTTTTCCCCTTTTGTGGAAATGGGAGAGGAATTCTGGTGGTTTGAGACAGTAGCGCAGTATCTGGCAGGGGATTTTTTTTTTTTTTTTTTAAAGCTAACGTACCAAAAAAAAAAAAAAATGTTCACTGTAGGAAACAAAAGGGATGAACTATAACGGGTATTTATTTTTGGCCACCTAATACCTAGACTTCTTAATTATATCCAGATCTTCTTGGTTGTAACACCATGACCACTGAGAAGGATCATCACACATCCAGTCTTAGGAGAAAAATAATTTTGGTTGTTAAAGCACTACAACTGTTCTAAGAGGCTCTGCATTTTGCTTACCTCCACTCGGAGTGATAAAGGTGGTGAATAGTAAAGAGACCTAGCAGCAATCCCAAAGAGAAAGGGAGACTCTTAAACAAGCTAGCTGTAAACAAAAGCTAGATTTACTTAGTACTATTTAGATTGTATAGATGCTGAAGTTCCTCACAAGTGAAATGCTTTGGCTGATGACCTTCTCACTTGGAAACAATTTTTTGGTATCACAGTATCTTACAGAATGATGTTTATTAGGAATGCTCCCATTAAGTTACATTGCCTAATAGAATGAATTTAACTGAGTGCTAGATGCTTTTCATGAATGCTTTTTCATGAAAATATAAGTAAAATAAGGCCTCTTATAGTTTCCTAAAAAAAAAAGGGGGAAGGAAAGCACATCATATAAACCCAAAGAGGAAGCAGGAGCATTAAGTGCCATAAAAATGCTTCACGTAAGGAGCTATAATATTGGTCCTGTATTGGAGGGCAATCCAAAAAGCCTAAATGGAGGTGGTATTTGTAATGGTTTAAAAGTATAAGAAACAGGACACTTCAGCTTGGCGATTCAAATCTCTAATACCGTATTAGCATATAAATTGAAATAATTAAATTACTTGTCTCTCTGACTTGAAAGTAAACTCTTTATAAAGGCAAAAACTAGTCTTACTTTTGTATCTTAGAACCCATCATGTGGTTGACGCTCGATGGGTATTTTAAAAGGTGAACGACAAAACGGCATTAGAAAGATCAAACCTTATGTAAGGAAGGATATGTATTTCTAAAATAAAAGGCATATATAAGAATAGAGTTGAGAGGCAAGTGTGCTCAACTATTCATTCACTCAGCAAACATTTACTGAGCATCCACTATGTTTCCGGCACTGTGGGAGAGGTTTTGTACATCAACACTGACTCAACTGTGTTCTTCTAATTTCTGTAGCTCTAAATTTGGGGCTCATCTAAAGGTATCTGACAAAGGGCTTATGAAACATATTTCTGAAATTACTGAATCAAGTTTAGAAGAAAAATTATATGGCATTCGTTCGATCCTATTTTATAAACAAAGAAGTTGAGAACCAGACAGAATAACTGACTTATCCAAGAAATCAGTTACTTAGTAGGAGAGCTAGGATTAAAAATGTAGATTTCTGAGTTTTCAAACCAATATTTTTCAGTGTACTACAAGGGCTAAAAGTAACAGACTTTTTATTTTTATTTTATTTTATTTTACTTATTTATTTATTTATTTATTTATTTATTTATTTATTTAAAGATCTTATTTATTCATTTGAGAGAGTGAGACAGAGCACAAGCAGGGGGAGAGGCAGAGGGAGAAGCAGACTCCCTGCTGAGGACCTGAAGGCAGATGCTTAACCTTCTGAGCCACCCAGGCGCCCCAGTAACAGATTTTTTAAAGGATTATTTCATAATTTAGGTGTATGTTTGCCAAAGCAAATAAGGGACAAATAAGTGTATGCTAACTTGGGATAAAGAATTGAGCTGTAATTTCATGGCTCACCAGTGGATCACAAGGACCCTTCAGCCTGGCTGAAATTGTTCAGGAAATAAATGCCTGTCCTTTCTTCAGATCTTATGAACTGGCAAGATTCCAGGGACATCATTTTACATGACTGGTTGTTACACTTTTACAACAGGGTCAGAAATTATGGACTGCCTTGTACAGCCTTCGAGCTAAAAACAGTTGTTACATTTTTGAAGAATTAAGAAACAAACAACAAAAAAGAAGAATATGCAAGAGACCAGATGTGTCCACGAAGCCTAAAATATTTACTATTTGTCCCTTTACAGAAAAAGTTGGCTAACCCCTGTCCTAAATTAGTAAAAATTACTAAAACTTTGTGTTCACAAACCCTGACTCAGTGTTACTTCAGTACTCACTACGTTACTACACCAACGTGTACAATATTTAACAATGTTGCAAATTTTTCACCAACCAGGCATGTATACTTTCAGAAAGAATACATAATCAGTACATCACAGGTGCTGGCTTGATGGGTTGCTCTTTCACCTTAATTTAGAAACAGAATTACAGTTACCTCGTTGTCTAATGGCTGAACATTTTTGTAGGGTAACTGTTGTATTGCTACCACTCTCTTATTTTATTACTCTCCAGTTTTTCACGATCTCCTAGTTCTTTTTCTTCTGGCAGATTAGAACAGTAGGATAGTGGTCCATAGGCTCTTTTTGCCATACCCAAGTTGACCATGTTCAAAAATGCTGAGTAAAGATGAGCTTACAGAAAGGGAGACAAAATAAGGTCTCTGCGTAGATGACAAGCAGATTGGTGATACAAAAAAATTGATAAGCATTCCTAGTTTCTCCCAAGTCAGGTTCTTTATGGCTTCACTTCATTATCTAGTCTGGGGTATTGTAAATTCATAGGATAGTTATATTCACTTCTAATTGGCAGATGCCTAACTTCAAGGAAAAAAAAAACCCATGAAACATGAAAATTGAGGAACAAATTCTTTACATTACCATAAACAGTGTCCTGAAGAAAAATTCACCTAATACATGGAAGTAGGGTTAAATCCATATGCACTTCTACAAGAATACAATGAACAAATTATTTTTGGATGACCTGTAATTTTGAACTATTTGCACCATTATCCTTTTTGAGAGGTGACTTTAAAGAACACATAACATTTTTCATAACATAAAGAGAAGTCTATTTCCTACACACCCAAAATGGTGCATTACTATTTTCTCAGAAACAAAGCAGTCCCCTTTCTGGCTCTTACCTTCAGGGACGAAGACCCATTCTATTCCACATGGGTCTGCTGCCATCTAGTGGATTCCTTGGAAAAAAGGCTTCATCGCAAAGAATGTTTTGGGGGTTTTTTGGCCATAAAATCATAGGTAGGCAGCAGCTGGTACAGGGGCTATGTAATGTTCCAACCTGTCATAGTTCACTGGGGGTTTGGGGAGATGCTGTGTGACCAGTGAGAGCGGCCAGCATGCGGGGCACCTGGGCCGGCCCTACCAGGCACACAGAGCCTTCAAAGAATTACCTCCAGAAAACAGAATACAGCTATCTTCTAAACACTAAACATCTCTGTTGCTCAATCCCCCTGAGTAACTCTGAATTGTAATAACCAATCACGGAAAACAAGTAATAGTTAGGAAACCCCTCGGGTAGGTGATTCTGAGCCTCTCTGACTCAGCGTCAGTCATATCACACCGCAGAAGAAGTATAATGCTGACCAGCAAGCAGCCTTGGAGCCAGACGGCCGGACATGGAAACCTGACCTCACTTCTTCCTAGCTGCTGACCTCCGGCAATTTACCTAATCTCTCCAAGCTATAACTGCCTCAGTAGTCAAATGGAGAGAAAATCACCTCTTTCTCTGTTATGCAATTGAACTGCGAACCGTGTATATAAACACCTTGCACTGGATATTGTAAGAAAGAGCTCAATAAATGGGAGCTAATGGTGTGAAGTGGTTTATGTCTTTCTTCTGAAAGTCAGAAATGAACAATAAGAATATTCTTTTCTTTTTTAAGAAAGAGAGAGTGAGCATGCGAGCAAACGAGTGAGCAGAGGGGGGTGGCAGACGGAGAGAGAGAACCTTAAGAAGGCTCCTCGCTGATCGCAGAGCCCAACATGGCGCTCAATCTCAGGACCCTGAGATCACGACCTGAGCCGAAATCAAGGGTCAGGTGCTTAACTGTGCCACCCAGGGGCCCCAAAGAATATTCTTATTAATGTATCTTAGCTAACTAATGTGAACCATGCACTGAAACTACATCATCTCTGATATAGTTACAAGAACTGCAGAGATGATAATAAATACCAACTGACACAATAGTTATGTTCCATCATCAGAAGGGAAGAGTTAGCTGTTGCTAACACTGACAAGTACCTAGCAGTTGTGTACAAATCATATAATGGAAACTGAAGTAGAAAACAATGAAATGTTGAAAGAAACTAATTCTGTTTTAGCCTTCACTCTTTTCTCATCTGTCGATTAATCCCTCTACATGTTTTAAAGAATGGTTTGGAGTATTACAGGGGATGATACATATGAAAACATTCTGGAACGGCACAGACCTCTTTAAGAATGAAAGATGCTATTACTGGTAAGTTTACTATAATTCGAGTTAGAACCATTAGGTTAGGTTCATTACAGAGTACAAGGTGCACAGTATATCATTAAAAAAATCTTATCAGTGAGTTGAAAAAAAGTATCAACACAAAAAGGTTCTAAGGAAAAAAATTGAGTGAAATTACGCTATTTCATATATCAAGAAAAACCATGAGAAGTGTATTGTAATTCTAAAAAGCACTAGCTGGGAAAACCCCCAGAGAATCTGAAAGACAGCTACTAAAATAATTATGGGCTTTTTTCCAATATGCTCTCTATCTCGTGCTCTGTCTTGTGACCTGGGTAGGCAGCTTATCTTTTTTGTGGGTGAAAGAATTGAAGCAAACTGTGGAGAGGAAAAGGGGTAAGAGCGAGATGAAGGATCTTCCAAAGGATGAGTCTCGAGCTGAGACTCCGTGATGGAGTCTGTGCCTCCAGAGGCCAAGCGCACTGGTTGGCTGTGCTCTCCTTCCAGAATTAACCAGCACGCCGGCACCCACAGCCTCTTCCACAAAGCGATCTCGAACACTGAACAGATTTCATTTTAAATTTCTCACTGGTTTTTCTTCCCAGATATTTCAAAGGTAGGAAGGATATAGATTAACAAAGTAGAAATGTGGGGTATTTTAAAGCTACTGTAGATTAAAAGAGTTAAATTTGAGGGCATGGTATGTAAAAATATCAAGCCATGTGAAAACTGTACATAAACAATATTTTGGATTTCTAAAATGGCTGGAACATTACAAACTCTCTTAGCAAAGATATTCAGTGCTAACATTTTATCACATGGATCTACTCAGTTTACCTACTACTCTAGGGAGTCTAGAATCAGAACTTCTTAAAAATACATACATGTGGCCAAAAGCAACAGCAAAGAGCAGATCCTGAGTGGGAAGCCATATGGGTAGGGTAGGGAGTAAGGGGGGCTGCAGAGAGGTGTAAGGGAGGCAGAGCTCCAAGCTGTCAGCAGCGAGTACTCGCTTCCAGAAGAAGATGATCACACCCTGAGTGGGACTAAGAGCAAGGCTGACAAGGAACTGGCCACCCTCCTGGGAGAGGAGGAAGGAGGAGATCAGGCCATGCTGGGGACCCATGGGCTGCTGACTTCGAAAAGTACATCTTTCCTTAAGAGCAGACAGATGCCTCACAAAAAGACAGCTGTGCGTCTTGGGGCCCGCAGAGTGATGGGGGGCTCTGAGGACTGGAGGGGGAGGATCTTCCACACAAGACTAGGTTTTGAGAGGCAGAGGGGAAAGAAACAGTGCCTCAGGGCAAGACAGAGAGAAATGAGCCCCTGAACAGAAAGACAGCACTCCTCCCTTCACAGGACTCCCCTGCCAGGAAAACCAAACTCATTCCGCTGAATAACAGAAAAAGCACAGATAGAGCAACCACAAAAAAGGCCATAACAGTTATGGAAAAGAACGGCAAAACTCCCTTCGAAGAAAACACAGCAGGAAAAAATGTGGCCACACAGTGGATAGGGTGAAAATTATAGTCCAAAATAGCACCACAATTTTTTTTTTTAAACTCAATGAGGCAATTGCAATTTTAAAGTCAGGGCACAAAAAAACTCATAGACAAGATGGCTAGATAGTAGGCCTGGGGAAGGAGAAACTTGAGGAACTTAGGAAAGAAAAAGGCAAATTCAGAAGGGAACACTAGGTGACAAGGAACACAAGAAAGAATGGACACAGAGAAAGCCTCGACCCTGCCACCACTACCCAATACAGCTGAGATCACTTTGTGTTCTTTGGCCACGCCCCCTCACCTACTGACAGGTTGAGCTCCTGCCTCCATTCTCCCTGATTACAATACACATGTTGATGAGGACCCTTCCACCAATCTGGACTCAGTTCTTTGCACGCTCCTACCCAAAGACCTCGTTCCCCATCCACCTTAGTCACATGCTCCAACATCCTATCAAATGCTTGCTCAGTGCCAGTAACTGTTAACTCTTCTGCCATCTTACTCTCATGCGCACGATTTACAACCCACCACCTCCTGTATGTCCTACTCACTCCCACTGGTACCCTGGCTCCAACAAGCCTCTGACCTACCAGGACCTTCCATCCTCACACAGCCTCCCTGTCCTCCCATGTCTTCAATCGCCTCCTCACCCAACCTAAACTCTATGGTCAGTTATCATATTCACTCTCTAGAATAGATCCTCTTCCAGCCCTCTCTTCATTTATCTTAACCACTTGACAAATCTGGGACTCTGCTTGAGCCCAACACAGTGCCTCCCCTATTAGACCAATGTGCTGTACAGCATTTAATCTAACCTCTGTTAATCGACATTTTATCCTAAGACTATGTGTTTAAAAAAGCTGGGGAACTTATCACTTATGCTGAATTCACAAATGTATCCTTCTGAGTTCTACATATATCAAATAAAGTGTGATGCTGACTGCATGATAAAATTCTCAGATCTGTTTCTGCACTCCATTTATTTAAATGCTCAAAACCCTTGTTCTACCTGGAATAAAAACCCAAGTCCTTACAGTGGCCCACAAGGCCTCACCAACCCCATCCCAGCTCCTATTCTCCCCTCTCTGTGCTCTGTGCACACTGGCCTCCTCACCATTTCCCCAGTCCTGCTGCCACCACAAGGCCCTTGTATTGTTACTTCCCATCTAGAACATTCTTTCCCAAGATCCAGAAGATCTAGCTAGGATAATTAATGAAAAGTGGCTAAACTAAACAACAGATCTTCCATGTAGATGAAACGGCCTTATATTGTTGGAAGAAGATGCCATCCAGGACTTTCATAGCTAGAGAGAAGTCAATTCCTGGCTTCAAAACTCCAAAGGACAAGCTGGCTCTCTTGTTACAGGGTGATGAAGCTAATGACTTTTAGTAGAAGCCAGTGCTCATTTACCATTCCAAAAATCCCAGGGCGTTTAAGAATTATGCTAAATCTACTCTTCCTGTGCTCCAGAGATGAACAATGAAGTCTGCATGACAGCACATCTGTTTACAACATGGTTTAGTGAATATCTTAAGCCCACTGTTGAGACCTACTGTTCAGAAAAAAGATTCCTTTCAAAATATTACTGCTCAGGGGTGCCTGGGTGGCTCAGTCAGTTAGGCAATCAACTCTTGATTTCGTCAGGTCATGATCTCAGGGTCATGAGATCGAGCCCCGCATCAGGCTCTGAGCTCAGCACAGAGTCTGCTTGTCCATCTCCCTCTGTTCCTCCCTCCACTCTCTCTCAAATAAATGAAATCTTTAAAAAAAATATTATTGCTCATTGACAATGCACCTAGTCACCCAAGGACTCCGATGGAGAAGTTCAACAAGATTACTATTGTCTTCATGCCTGCTAACACAACACCCATTCTGCAGTCAATGGATCAAGGAGTCATTTCAACTTTCAAGTCTTCAGGAAGCAATTCCTCAGCCACTAAAGTTTTATCATGAAGTTGCAGCATTTCATACGGCTATAGCTGTCACAAATAGTGATTCCTCTGATGGGTCTGGGAAAAATAAATTTAAAATCTCTGGAAAGGAGTCACCAGTCTAGATGCCATTAAGAACATTCATGATTCCTGAGAAGAGGTCAAAACATCAACATTCACAGGGTAAGAAGTCAATTCCATCCGTTATGGATGACTCTGAGAGGCTCAAGCCTCTGGCGGAGGAAGAAACTACAGATGTGGCGGTCATACCAAGAGGACTAGGATTAAAAGTGGAGCCTGAAGATGGGACTGAATTGCTGCAATTTCACGATAAAACTTTAGTGGCTGGGGAGTTGCTTCCCGAAGAAAGTGGTTTCTTGAGATGGAATCTACTTCCGATAAAGCTGCTGTAAAGACTGCTGAAATGACAACAGAGGACTTAGAATATCACATAAACTTAGCTGGGCAGGGTTTAAGAGGATTCACTCCAATTTTTAAAGAAGTTCTGTAGGTAAAATGCTACAAAACAGCACCACACGCTACAGAGAAATTGTTCACGAAGGGAAGAGGCAACTGATGCCATAAACATCACCTTTGTCTTATTTTAAGAAATTGCCACAGCTGCCCCCCAACCTTCAGCAACCACCAGCCTGCTCGGTCAGCAGGCATCGACACGGATGCAAGACCCTCCAGGAGCAAAAAGATTATGACTCCCTGAAAGCTCAGATGATGGTCAGCACAGTTTAGCAATAAAGTATTTTTTAGTTAAAGCATATACATTGTTCCTTTAAACATAAAGCTACTGTACATTTAGTAGGCTACAGTATAATATAAATATAACTTCATATGCACTGGGAAACTGAAAATTTAACTTACTTTATTGGTCTGCAACCAAACCCACAAAATCTCCAAGGTATGCCCATAGTTAAAAGATACTAACTTACACGCCTTCTGAAGACTTTTGAATAAAGCAGGGTGTACTGCCAATACTATACAACTAAAATCACTGGATGTATTTGCGCCATCCTGCCCAGCTTTCCTCCTAAGCCCCAACAGCAAGACAGTGCTCTGGATATTCACAAATAAGCAGGCCTCAGGTGGATTTTTAGCTAACAGTTTTCATAGTGCTCACTAAGAAGATAATAGTCCACAGGCTAGGAAGGACTCTTGCTGATGTCTGTAGGCATTCTCTTGGACTTTAGATAGGACAACGACCAAGCTATCCCCAGGGAAGCAGCTGGCCATACTCACGATCTACCCCAACAATGGTTTCTTCAAACACTGACCAAGATAATGACACCGCAACAAGAAAAAAGCCCGGGAAAAATAAATGTACCAAAACTCATAGAACACTATTTTGTAAGACTTTTAGGTTCTTCCAAATAAATTAACAGGCAAATCAATTAATAACTGCTAAAAAAAAAAAAATCCAGTCCGGAATGAGTATAAAAGGTAATTACTCTTCAATGGAAAATATTACTCAGTAACTGGTGAAAAACAACATAAAAGAGTCAAAGACAGGAGGACAAGAATTGTCCAAACTATTACAGGAAACCCAAACTAAACAACCTAGCCTGACATCTGCTGTCTGGCTCCCACATCAACACGGAGCAACTAAGACGTACAGACAGGCAGCACCACAGGGCAGTTGGGAGGTTGTTACACAACTAACTACAAGGTTTATTTTAACGAAAGAGAAGCTACTCTGTGATACACAAATGCTAAGCACATTGAACATATTTATAGTGAAAAATCTAATAATAATTATAATGTTTTTATATAACTCGGTGTGGAAACGTACATAAGAATTTTTATCATATAATCAGCACCATACCTAATGAACACAGAACGCAGGAGGACTCACGTGTGGAGGCAGTATAAATGGTAAGTTCCCCACTTTTAAACATATAATCTTAGGATAAAATGTCTGTTAACAGAGGTTTGGTTAAATGATGTGTGACACACTCATATAATGGAAAAGTATTTGGCCAACATAGAAGACTAAAAAAGCAAGCAGAAAAAAAAAAGTATAGTATGACCTTGTTTTCAGAAAAAAGAGACAGAATATAATTATGTGTACATATCTCTGTAGCCATTAGATTCACGTTCCGTTATAAACAGCACTCATGTTCTGTCATGTAGGAAAAGCCACCGGAGAGGAATAAAAAAGTTGTCGCTCTGTTAAAGTTCTCTTGGATAAGGCATTAGTTCCCACACCTGTATCTATGCTGTGTCAGCACCCTAGGCATGAGGAGAATTACAGCAATGAGATCAAAGCTACTAAAGTTTTTCTGCTCAAGGGGAAAAGAATCCAATCAGATATTTTCAGATGTGTGATGTTAAAAGTAGATGTATCAAATAGCATCTTGGGGGGGAGAAAACAAGTTTTCATCTCTTTTTCCTCCATAAACCACCTTCCGATCCACCAATAGCCACCAACAGAATGCACCCCAGAAAAAAAAGAAACATCCCTAATTCCTGGGTAAATACATAGTTCCAGTAAATTTACTAATTTCTCAGGACTGGAGCTCTTTTTTAAAGAAAAGTTGGCCCTGGCATCAAAAAAAGAGAAGTCAATGATACTGCTTCCCTTTGGTTTAGTCATGTGTTGAGATGCAAAAACAAGGGTCCCCTTCACCAGACTCTAATGAAAAGAACTGTATTCATTCTCAAAAGTAACAAAAGGACTCACACGTTTATATAGACTTTATATTTCATCTCAAAGTCCTAGGAACCTTATGAGGACAAGAGGCCAGCACTGATCCTTTATAATAAATAAGGAAAGGACCCATACAGAATGAGAGCTAATTACAACACAATAGTATTTTTGCAACTCTAAACAAGTCCGTGTTGAACTATCTACAGGAGATAAATGATAAAAAATGAAACAATGAAGATTCAACATAAACATTTTCCAGTCACCTTCTCTTCAACTTTACAACACGGGTTTAAGTTCACACATTTTATGCCTCTCTAGAAGGTTCTGCTTTCCCAAATCCTCTGTAATGAACACACATGTAACCAAAGTTTTAAAGTTTTAAAGACATATGTTTAAAGACAAAGTTTTAAAAACATATGACATGTTATGCATATTTTAGCAGAAAACTTCGGCATTCATAAATGTGGCTGAGTAATATTTTATGTTACCAATGGATCTAATTCGTTCATTTTCCATAGGTTAACTTTTAGCCATTTTCTTTCTCTTTCAGATTATTCTTTTTAAAAAATACTCAAATGCCAGAATTCTCATTAGCATCAGTGGTAAGACTTACTATTTGTACACATGGGAAAATTTTATTTCAATGACTGTTTCTTTCTTTTTTTTTTTAAGATTTTATTTATTTATTTGTCAGAGAAAGAGAGCGAGCACAAGTAGAGGGAGCAGCAGGCAGAGGGAGAAGCAGGCTCCCCACTGAGCAAGGAATCAGCGACTCAATCCCAGGACCCCAGGGTCATGACCTGAGCTCATGGCAGAACTTAACCAACTGAGCCACCCAGGTGTCCCCTCAATGACTATATTTCATGGTCAGCTGCTTATATTTCTACTTATCAGTTTCCTTCAATTCATACCTTAATTAATTCAGACATGATTCACACCAGAATCCCTTGTGACTGCAACTCTCCCATCTTCTAATACTTAGAAATAATACACAAGTCTTAGTGGAACTCTAGCTGGTCTTGTAAAGACTATTTCAATTATGGAATTTTAAAAGTATGTGTTATGAATCCAGACATGGAAATTGGTCTCTTAGTAACAAAGAGAATAATCCTACATATGTTGGAAGAGCTTTCAAGATTCTTTAAAACTTTGGTTACAATTATAGCTTGTTAAAGTCGAAAGAGACCATAATCCAGTCCACAGAAAATATATGTAAGAAAATCACGTCCTAGGAAGGAAAGAGCTTACTCAAGGTCACACTGCTACCCAGATCTGATTTCAGGAAGTGTGCACACACTCACAGAGAGCTTGCTTAATTAGAAACCTTTCCTATCGTCTCGTTGATTTTCCTAACTAGGGATTCTAAAAAGTCTGATTCTAATCAGGGAATTGCAATATAAGTCACAATGAGATAGAACTACGGCTAACAGGGTAAAATTTAAGACTGTAAATGTCAAATGTTGGCAAGGATTTGGAACAAAATGAACTCTGATAACACTGGTTGGTGGGAGTACAACTTGGTACAACTACTTTTGGTACACAGCTAAACATACACACACCCTGTAACTCAGCAACTTAACTCTTAGGTACATACATGAGACAAAAGACCATGTGAAAATGTTCAGCATTGTTCATAATAGCAAAAAACAAAAACAAAAACCCAGAGACATTCCAAATGTACATAAACAATAGAAAGAACAAATAGATCGTGGTCTGGTTGAATATGGAATACTATACAATAATGAACACAATGACCTACAGCTACACGCAACAACACGGATGAACTGCGCAAACATAATGGGAGAAAGAAGTCCAACATAAAACGTAATACCTGACTCTATTAAAGTTAAGAAACTGGGAATATTCATCAGTCATGTTAGAGGTTTACCTTTAGAAAGTACGGAGTGGGAAAAACATGAGAAGGGCTTCGGGGGGCTGGTAATGTTCTACTTCTTCATATGTGCGGTGTTGTAACAGATGATTTATTGAGCTATACATTAATAACGGGTGTACTACTCTCTATATATTATAGTTCTATTTTTTAAAGATTACAAAAAGTCTTCAACCATGTGATGGATTTCTATATATTTATTCTGTTTCTTTCAAAAACATGACCTACTTCTGTGTGTTCTGGGTGTCCTGAATACATTTTTCTGTGTGCTTGCACAAGGACGAGTGGTCCAGTGAAAATATCCTACTCTGGTTTACCTTATGTAATAGGCTCAGCCATTTCAACTCACAAGGGTTGTTCATCCTTGTATTACACATCACTGGTAGGAGTTTGTTTTAAAGACAATACAGACAGATGATAAAGGGTAAATGGGTGTATATCTCATTTCCAGATGCTACTCATAGAAACATTACTTGTAAACATCTCAAGCCAAAGCTTGAGCATTAAGTGTAAGCACTTCTTTGATGCATAATGATCTTCTAGACCTGGGATAACAAATGCTTTTATTTACATGCCAACTCCAGTCTATTGGGAATGGTTGCCTGGAGCACTGGGTTGAGAAAGACTGGATGCCAGGGTAGGGCCATCAACAGAATATTGTCTATGCCATGGGCAAAAGATGGAGCAGTTGGGGCACAAACACCTTGCTGACTCGTGACAGTCATCTCATAGGATAAAAATATTTTCCTAATCAAGATCACATTGGGATCTAAATAACTTTCCTCGTTCTTCCACCTCCACCCCCACCCCTGCCCCACTGTCTTACATTCGATCTGTCAATAACATTCCATATTCAGGAAAATTTTCAAATAAATAGTTCCATTAAGACAAAAAAATATATATTTTCTTTACTATTTTAAATGCTCCACAGAGTAATCCCTAACAAAGTTCTAGTCTGTTAAGCTTACCAGTCATTCTTAAAAAGTCATGTTAATATAATCTATTTCTATTTTATATTTACGTATTCACAATATTTAAATATTTCATTTAACATAAATTATATTATTGTAATACAGTTTAAGTAATTCACTAATAAAGCAAATTGAGTAAGACTACAAATTATTTTTAACAAAAAGTATCTTAAAACAAAAAAAAGCTTAAAAATATCTTGTTTCATCTATTCTACTCTTTGCAAAACAGAACTGCCAGAATATAACACTAGTTAAAGAAAAAATTCTTATCTTAATAAATGTTATTCTTGGGTCTCTCCAAGAATCAAAAATCTCTTTGACTGCTATTTTCTTTTTTGGTATAAACCATACAAATTAATATTTTATAAGTTTTCACTGATCTTAATCGAAACTAATATGAAAATAAACTTTTCCCACTGCAATATTTAGGAAGACCTCAGCTTTAGTTGAACAGATGCACATATTCTAACAAGGGTATTACCTTACTTATAGCATCTTTGCTTTAGATTTCTTTTGTACAGCTAGATAATTTGTACTGACACAAATCTAAAAGATGCAAATGCAGTGTGAAGAGAAACACCTAAATGTGGTGCAAAGTACCATCCTATTTAATCACATCCAGTATTATTAGCACTAGCAGATGGGGAAAAATGAACTGAAATTTCACACTTCTGCCTTTCACTTCCACGTGATTTCTTCATATCCGTCTCGGTGATGCACACGGGGCAGGTTAGGTCTTTAACAATAACTAACTCTACCTCATCTAAACTTCCCTTCATTCAGACACTGAATCTCAGAATTAGAAAAAATACATAGTGATGATTGGTTTCACTAAATTCATGACCCCAAGTCTCAAATGAGTACTCAACCTGCCAAACAACCCTTCATTCTGAGGTATGTCAATCCTCTCCATTGTCAAAACTACAACTAATCACTTTCTCTTCTTTCCATAAACTTCCCACAGCCTTCCATCCCGTTCTCTGTCTAATGCCTTTGCCTCCTATTTCACTTAAAACCAGCCCACTCAGACAGGAACTCCTCCATTTTTGCCCACCATGTTTACTGTCCGCGCCACACTCTGCCTGGGCTCTGTACAGTGGTTGAGAAGCAAACTGGGCACTGGTGACCCATTCCCCTCCCCCTCTCACCTTCAGAGACCTTTCTTTTGCAATTATACTCTCACTAGACACTCTCTTGTGTAGTGGAAAAATGCAACCTTTTCTTTGACCCTCTTTCTACTTAATGGTAGAATCTTCCAGTTACCTACTAAATACTGATTTTCCCCTTCTTAAGTGGAGCAAGCTCCAATTTTAGTGAGCATAGTGCTATCCAGCCTTCCTGGCAGCTAGGTGTAGCCATGTGACCATATGTAAACTCTGGTCAATGATACAAGCAGAGGTAAGCAGGATTCTAGGAAGTCTCTTTAGCTGAAAAAAGGTCAGTCCTTCTCTCTTCTTTTCTCCATCTACACTCAGAACATGAATATGAGACCATTCTTTTCTTTTCTTTCCTTTTTTTTTTTTTTATAAGATTTTATTTATTTATTTGACAGAGAGAGAGACAGATGGGGGAGCAGAGGGCAGAGGGAGAAGCAGGCTCCTCGCTGAGCAAGGATGCGTGGCTCGAGCCCAGGACCCTGAGATCATGACCTGAGCCAAAGGCAGACACTTAACCTACTGCGGCACCCAGGCAGCCCTGAGACCATTCTTTTTGAAGTGACCAGTTTGCCAGATCCAATTCTCTGCTTTTTAGTCTCTTGGCAGCATTAGACACAGATGATGCCTCACTTGGTCTTGAAACAATTTTGATTTCTGGAAATCCACCAGATCCTGATTTTCTTCTTACTTCACTGGTCACCCTGATTCTTTATGCTTTCTCCCTGCCTTCCTGACTTCTACATGTTTTAATGCTCCAGCTCTCTGCTCTTACTCCTTTGTGGTTATTTTAGACCTATGGTTTCAAATACCATTTATTCTCTGATGACACTCTGATCTCCAAATTCATATATCTAAACTAGATATTTGACATCTCCGCTTAGATGTTTAAAAGACATCTCAAACTTTACTTGACCAAAACAAAATTCTGTTTCTGAACTACAGTCCTTCCCCACCTCAGTATATACTTACCACCATGCACTCGGTTGCTCAACGCGAAAACCAAGGAGCCACCCTGGACTCCCCTCTCTCTCTCTCAATCCACCCACATTCGTCAGCAAGTCTTGCTGACACTGCCTCCAAAGAACATCCATCAGTTCTCTCTGTCCCCATTGCCACCACGCTGGTACAAGCCAACATTTCCCTCACCAGACCTCTGTGATGGCCAACGTGTCCCCTCCTCAAATTCCCCAAAGTCTTCTTTCTAAGCAGCGGCAGCCAAAGCAATCTTTCCAAAGCACAGATCTGATTGTGTGTCCTTCTTCTTAGAATGAAATCTAAACTCCCCCGACAGCCTCCAAGGCCCAGGATGGCCTGCTTGGCCTCCTCTCTGATTTTATCTCCAGCCACTCTTGCCCCAACTGCTGTGTTTCAGCCACACTGGGCTTCTCTTTCTTGCCTATTTTCTGAACACCCCAAGCTCTGGACTGCTTCAGGATTTTAATACCAGCTACTGGCTGCTTCTAAATGCTCTTGTCCTTTATCTTCTCATTCTCGGGCCCTTCTCATGCGCACTTAGGGGACCATCTCGGCTAAGGAAGCTTCCCCCCCGCCCCCCGTCCCAGGCACCTGCTCTCATAGCACTCTCATTTTCATCACAGGACACTATGTGGTTCATTAATGTTTTTTTTTTTTTTTTTTTTTACTTTTTAAAAAATTTTATTTAAGTTCAATTAATTAGCATATAGTGTATTATTAGTTTCAGAGGTACAGTTCAGTGATTCATCAGTTGTACACAGCATCCAGTGCTCATTATATCACGTGCCCTCCTTAATGCCCATCACCTGGTTACCCCACCCTCCCATCCCCATTAATTTTTTTTTATCATTGGTTTCTTCTTACGCTATAAACTACATGAGAACAGGCCAGAACAGGCCCTTGGGGATCTTGCTTACTTTTGGACTCCCAGGGTCTGGTACCATGACTAGCAAGCAGTAGGTGCTCAATAAATTATTCGCTGAACCAATAGAGAGAGAATATCCTAATTACAAGTCACTCAGTCTGAACCATTACTCCAGTATTTAAACCTCTTACTAACAGACCTGAGAAATAGTATCTGACCACCATATGCTCATCACTTAGTAACAGGGACTGCACTCCTGAGCGTGGCAATTCCATCCCTGAATAACTAGTATTATTCAAAAGCCCTAGTCTTCTGGAGCTGAAGTCTGGCTACCGTTGCTTCTATTCGTTGGTGGAGACCTTCATGATCGTGTAGAATACCTTTCTTAGTACTTTACACAAGACAGTGTTTCCAGTATTTGAAGGTGGTGACTGTAGCTTCTCATGGCTAAACAATCCTAGTCTTTTTTTTTTTTTTAAAGATTTTATTTGTTGAGAGAAAGAGAGGGGGCCTGTGAGCAGGGGAAAGGGCAGAGGGAGGGAGAGAGAGACTCTCAAGCAGACTCCACACCCAGCATGGAGCCTGATGCAGGGCTCGATCTCATGACCCTGAGATCATGACCTGAGCCGAAATCAAGTCAGATGCTTAACCAACTGAGACACCCAGGGACCCCAGTCCTAGTCTTCTTAACCCCTTTCCACAAGGCAGAGGTGTGGGTCCTACCACCACACTCCCCCACACTCCAAAACTGTCCTGAATCACAGAACGCAGTCACATACTTAGTTATCAGTTATACCATGAGTATGCAACTCTGGCCCAACGTATCACTTCTCATCCAGTTGTATCAACTGATCTCTTTCTCAGGGGACATGACTTAACTCTTACCTCCTTCCAGTTCAAGCTTGCACATCATCTCCAACCTGTGTATCTATCATACCACCGGATGCTTACTGCCTCTATAATCTCAGCCTACACTCATTCCTCCTGCTCCTCCCAGCCTTCCTAACATGTTCACCTTTCCCAGCACAAAAGACCTGCCCTGTCCTCTGGAGGAAGGCCTCCTGGCCTCCTTTCTTACATAAAGGTCCTGATTTTCCCACACATGTAAATTAAAATTATAACCTCTCTTAATTTTCACACATAAGCGTGAGGCAGACCAGCACTACTTCTAAGAAAGAAAAATATCTTGTTTTCTTTGCCTTTTACATTATACCACTGTGCATAGGGGCACTTTCTTAGAACCATCTATAATCTACTTTTATTCCTTTTGCCTCCGAAACATGCTGACATCTCACTGAGATCATTTGGGTAGAGTAGTAACTTCTGGGAAGTTAATGATTAGATAAGAAAACATGGTTTGGTCATCTGAAAATGTTCTTTATTTTCACACTGCGTTAACACATTCTGGTACGGAGAACAGGAGACTTAACAAAGTAAGCTACAGAATAATGCTGTATTGGGGCGCCTGGGTGGCTCAGTCTTTAAGCGTCTGCCTTCGGCTCAGGTCATGATCCCATGGGATCATGATCCTGGGATCGAGCCCCCCATCAGGCTCTCTGATTACCGGGAAGCCTGCTTCTCCCTCTCCCACTCCCCCTGCTTGTGTTCCCTCTCTCGCTGTGTCTCTGTCAAAAAAATAAAATCTTAAAAAAAAAAAAAAGAATAATGCTGTATTAACATACTCTAAAAAAAGAGTTCAGGTAATGCCCAAAGGGCCAAAATACCCATCACCACAAGGTGACTAGAATAATCCACATATATGATTACCTATGATTCAGAAATGAAATGTAAAACAAAAAAACTTTAGGCTCAAATCTGCTACAATGATCTTTTAAACAATTTATCTATCTACCTATATATATCCTAAGGAGTAATAATTTCCAATAAAATGCTGCACGGGATTGGTCTACTAGGACTGTTTTTGGTAGATGTAGCATGGGTAGTCTGTGGGAACTCTGAGAATTATCTTCTAGATCTGTCTCAATGGATTAAAATGTTGCCTCATTAGTTACTCCCTGCTCTTTAATAAAGGACCATGTATTATTCCCTTCACAAAACTTTATTTTTAATAAATGTAAACCCTTCTTGGTGCTCCCCAGTTCCAATCCTATGGGATTTAATCAACAAGTCTCTTTCATCCAGAACCAGATGATTTTAAAGCAAATATAAATATATATCCTTTTAAATCTTTATTTCATTAATAAAATAATGTATTATGTGCACGGCACTCTACAGAAAAATGCAGCAAGTATTATCTCTTCTAATGTAATTATCTCTCATATTCACCCTAAAGAGTTCTAGCCTTCCTTTTTTCTCAGGTTTTGTTTTGTTTTGTTTTGTTTTTAATTTTAAGAGTTCTAGCCTTTTAAAATCTGTTTTTAGAGGACTGCTCCTCCCTCTCTCAGTCACTGGAGTTGTCCTGTTACGAACCTCCACGTTCAGTTAAGAACTGAAAACAGTGAAGTCAACTTAAATTTCAACTTACAACATTGTGTGATCTTCTGGATGTTAGAAGAGATGCGCTGGGCCAGCAGAGCAGGGTCACCACCAACTCCCGGAGTGTAAGACATAGCTGATTTGCTTATTCACTAATTTCATCAGACGCTGGCGGGCTGGGCAGTTTTCTAAGCAGTCACCTAAAAAACAGAAGTTACATAATTGTACTTTTAAAGTTATTGGCCTACATTTTCCAAATTACCAAATATCAATCTGGGAGGTTGATTAACCCAACAGGGTTGAAATACAGCAAAGGGACACATCAAACAGTAAAACTCTCATGGCTATCAAAAATACTGGCCTTTTAAAGAACACAGTCATGTTAAACAATTATAATAAGGTTCAAATTGTACATTCCCTTTGAAAACTTTGATCTAAGGAAGAGTTACCAACTCCCTTTTCTGTGTATAATCTTAATTGTTTGTATATTTTTCTCCTTAACTAAACTGCAAGCAACTATGAAGCAGGGCCCACATGCTATGTACCTTTCTTTCTCCAACATTTAAACAATTCCTGGCATATTTATTATGGTATATAGACTTCATATTTACATATTTATTAAATGGTATATAGACTTCAGGGTGTTCCCCAGAAATGTCACTGTATCTAATTTAACACACACAGGAACAGCTTAGGAACATAGGACTTACGGGTCTCTGATTTTAACAGGAAAGGTCAACTTTGAGAGAGGCACAGCCGACAAGGGAGGAAAAAAAGGAATGCTCCATAAAACGCTCTTCACACCTTGCCACCCGAGCAAGGAGAACAGCTCTCCTCTTCCAGAAGCTGGCATCAGGACAGGAAGCAAAGCTCGGGCACGGCCACAGGAAGGAGGCAAGAGGGAGTTCTCTTTCTCCGTCCACACCACACCACATATGTCGTCAGGGTTTCCAAAGAAAGATGGAAAGGGTGTCCCCGCATACAGGACTGGGCACAGCAAAGACTCAACCTCTCAACGACCCCACCCCCATCTTTTCACGAAGTGCACAGACTGCAGCCAAGCTGTAGGCAGGCAATCTGTAAACCAACTCTCTACTGAGAGTCCGCTACATGACCAGCATCAAATGAAGCACTGGGGGGGGGGTGGGGGGGCAAGCAAACAACACAACAAAGGTGAAGAGTCTGCTCAATTTCCGTTTGTCATTTAGGAGAGCGGAGAGACTTAGTAAGTTAAAACAACAAGAGCAACATAAATCAGCAAAAGGTCATGTGCCAGGAAAAAGTGAGAGGTTAGGAAAAGGAAATTTCACTACTGCCCTTATCTAGAAAGAATTTATGAAACAGAAACAGAAGAAGTGACGACCTGGGCATGACTGGTACGGAAAATGACAAAGGCAAAGATGTGAAGCCTGGGATGGGTAGACCCAGAACGTGTGTACAGGGCATGCGCAGTGTGTCATTTCTGAAGGCAGGGGTGGAAGCCAGTCTACCTGGGAACAGATGATTCATGGCTGGGACAAGTGGGAGACAACACGAAAAGAGAGAAATGACCCAACGTTTATTGCCCAAGTGTGAAATGAAATACATTTCACATAGATTGTCTAATTTAATTTTTAAGGCCTCCCCTCTAAAGTAGATAATAGCAAATAAACCTTGAGCAAAGTGGGGCTTATAAAGATTAAGTAACTGTAAAGGTAATCCAACCCACCTCCCATGTGGAGGCGGGGTTTAATCCCAGGGTTTGGGTTCCAAAGCCACCCATGAGTGCTACCATACAAAACTAATGTCACGGAAGAGGGGGGTCATGGAAGAGGGAGGGCCCTGAATGCTAGGTTTAGTTTTAATATGTTGCAATAAGAAATCACTGGAGATTCTTGGTAGGGGAGAAGAGGGCACAAGGAAATGTGCGTCTTTGTTCTTAAGGTCAGTGCTGGCAGGACGTACACCTGTAGAACTGTGGAGACGGGCAGAACAGTACTGGCTCCATATCTGAAACTCTGGTGCAATGTGAAAAGTCCCTGACCACCCTGGAATTCCTGGGAACTTTTAGATGCTCTCCATTCATCCTTCATTGATGCACAGGCCCACTTTACCTATTCTGGGCCCTTCAGATCTCACCTAGTCCTACATAGACCTAACTCTCAACTCAGACAGCAGAAGTGCTTCAGCAGGGGGGCAGACAGCCTTGGACTTGGGCCTGCAGCCACCTGAAGAGCTGGGGCCCAGACAGAACAAGACTGGACCTGGGGAGTCAATGAAACCAACACTATCACACACATCCTACAAAGTACCAATGAAATCTCTAAATTCTGCATCTTGTTTTCAATAAAAGCTTGAGATATAATTCACGACTGTATGATTTGCCCATTTAAAGTGGACAATCCTGCATATCAAAACTAATACAACACCGTATGGTAACTGTATTGGAATTAGAAGTTCAAAGAACATTAAAAAGTGTACAATCCTATGGTCACTTTCCGTGTCGCTGCAATCTCTCCCACTGTAGGCATAATCTATAATAATAATCTATAATAATCTATAATAATATAATCTATATTATATATTATAATATATAATATAATCTATATTAATATATTATATATAATTTATTATATTGATATAATAAACTTTAATAAATAAATAAATAATAAATAAATAAATAAATAATAAATAAAGTAATCTACTTTATGTCTTCATGGTTTGCTATTCTGTACATTTCCTATGAATAAAACCACACAATGTGTTCTTTCATGACTGGACTCTTTTTCTCAGCATGTTGCCAAGGTCCATCCATACTGTAGCATGATCAATAGATCTTTCCTTTTCATTGCCAAATAATATTCCACTGATGGATAGAGGCAATTTTCTTCCGGCTCACTGACAGCTTTCTTTTTCCTTTCCCTCATCAACCAAATCTCTAGAAAAACTGGCTCACTGCCAACACAAACAATAAATGAGGAAATGTTTCTCATTTACTGTCTTCAGGAGGCTCCTCCCTCCACATACATAGTATTATAGCACTTCCCTTAACCCTCGAAATTCATGAGAGCCTAACCTAAGCCCTCTCCCTGTTTTTTTTCAAGGCCCCCTCTTTTCCTCTTCAGAGAATCAATCAGTTAGCTTTAAACACTACCAGTTTTCCTCATCCCTCTACTCAAGCAACTAAATTCTTGAAAGTTCCTGCTGTTGAGATAACTGGGCTTCCTTCATCCAAAGAGCTGCTGCCACTGGATTGGCTGGAATCTCCTTAGAGAAAGGGCACCGCAGTTATCACCTCAGCTCTGTGTTGAGTGAAGAATGAGAAGAAATTTGCAAATGATGGAAGACAAAGATACATTAAAAGTCAACAAGATTAATAATGGCTAACTTACATTTCCAAAGCATTGTGCTTAGGACTTTTACATTTATTTTCTCAGTTGATTCTTACAACAAACCTCTGAGGTAGGTACGCTTGTTATTCTGTTTTTTCACATGAAGATACTGAGGGATAACAAGAATAAGTAACTTGCTTAATCTAAGAGCTAAAATTTGAAACTACATTTTATAGTCCGTATTTTTAAAACACTAAACACTTCAACATATAACAAAAATTCAGGATAGGTAAACTCACTCAATTAAAAAAAAAAAACCAACAAATTTACCAGCTTTCTGCAGACTCTGCTTTTAGGATGAGGAACAGACCTGGAATAGCTACATGAGTAGATCAAGGTAACACAGCTGAACAGCTTAGTCCTTTTCTCTCTTATTCTGCTAATAGTGATCTCTAGGAGACAACAATGGTTGGCCCTTCTGATGATGAAATATGAGAAATAAAGGAGCCAAATCACTAATTTACTGCAAAAATATATATACATAAAGACTACAGTTACAGCTAACTATAAAATGACTTAAAAGTTTATGATCTTTGCATGTAGACTAGAATCAACCAAGTTACTCTGACAGCTGCTGTCCACATCAGTCTCCAGCACCTATCCCAGACCTAACAAGCACCAATGAACTCTTGATGAGTATTTTTGAAAGCTCATTCAGAATTCTTAGTTTTATTGCTCAGAATAACAATAACTCTATCTATACCTGCTCTATCAAGTATTCAAATACCACATGTGAGGCCAGTGGCTTGTACAGCTCTTGTATAGAACATTCCCATCACAACGTGAAGTTCTATTGAATAGTGCTTATGTAGACATCTCAACAATTACCTTTCTATGAAAATATATAAACAGTCTAAAGGGAAAGAAGGAAAGAGAGGATCAAAGTGCAATACTCTTAATGAAGATAGTCTCAAGACTTTCTGTAGAGCACAAATAACAAAGGGAACTGTGAAATCTTAAGTGTCAAACACTACCCCCAGGTACTACTACTGGACACCCCGCAGAATCCCAAGACTCCTAATAAGCATAAATCTCACGCTCTATAAATCAAGCATGGACAGAGCAACAGAAATAGTCAGTTTCACTTTCTTACTTGTGAGAACTAGCATAAAACACTGGACTTTCCTCCACCCCATGCCCCAAAATGTAAGCTCCCATGGGGGCAAGGTTTTGTCTGTTTTGTGTGCTACTCTAGTCTCAGTACCTGGTTATATGATGGGTGCTTAATAAATATAGGTAGACTGAATGAATAAATCCACCTATTTCCTATAACACATACCTAGTCTGAGGATAAATATTTGCCAATCCTAAGACATTACATTCCAGTGTCTTCTTTCAGACCTGAATGTACTGGGCTAATTATTGCCTTAGGGTCTTTGCTGAGTGTCACTTCTTATCCCTAGAAGGCTTTCCCCATGATCTCCACGTGACTGGCTCCTTTACCCCAGCAAAGTCTGACTGCATGCTGACGAGTCTTTGTTGAATACTTGGATCTGAAATGAGAAGTCACCACCCCTGCCACTCTCCCTTGATCTATCTTCCTTTATCATAGTGCTAATCACCATTTAAAATGATCTAGGCAGTAAATTGCTTATTATCTATCCTTACCTCGGTGATATAAACACAAGACGACCTTGTCAACCTTGCAGAATCCACAGTATCAGGTGCACAGATGTTCCATGAATGTGAAGGCAATCATTCTAGGCACGGGAGCATTCTCTATCTAAACCAAATTAACCGAATTCTTGAGCTCAGCATCTTCCATCTGTTAAACTATTATACTATTTGGTTTTACTCACAATACCAAGGATTATTTTTCACCCTTCCATACACCAAACTTTCAAGTTAAATGTAATCGTGGCAAACTTTACTCAGACTTACTGCTGATGTTTTATAGAATTTATTTTTCCACCCCCAGCACTCAGCTAAAATTTGATATCCTAACCAAAACAAGAAAATGTTATGGGGAGCAGCAGAAGTAAAATATCTGAAGAAAAATGATGCAGACATCAATGAGGTGCTATGATATCACATTAACTTCTACAAAAAGTTTGAAACGAGCATAATTCTTAATTAGTCACAGTCTTCAGACAAACTTCTCAAAGCGGACTTCAAAGCAGAGGCCGTCCACATCACAAGACACTGCTGAACATTGCTAAGAAGTCTCTGCCAGGGTGAGGCTAAGGCTGCTTCCAGAAGAAACCTCCACCTGCAACATTACTCAACAGGCACAGCACTTCATAATCATTTTCTTCCAGATTCTGCCCAAGTTTTAAATTATACATAGATATAGTCAAAATACACTGATCTGAATTTAACAAAAATTAATGTATGTACAGAAGAGCCAAGCAAATACAAGAAACTTGAGAGGAAAAAAATACAGCATTTGACCAGAAAGGTAATGTTATTCTTCTCTTTGTGTCTGAATTTTAAAAAAGTAACAACCTAAAAAACAAGGAGTGGGTGGGGGTAGGGGAGTCTTGAAAGACTTTATGTATTTGTAAAGGTCCTTATGTAAGCCAATTAATGACATGTACTGAGATCAAAGAAAGTGAGCTTGCCTTCCAGCCAGACAGAAAACCAACTACAGTGAGCCTCCGAATAAATGTATAGGGTTCCTTTACTACAGCCATCTATTCTCAGTTCCTCTGTATTCGGGAAGAGAACTTTAAAGTGTGTTTTCTAACTCCATGAGTCGCAAAGAGGAAGAGGTCACTTGTCCCGCTCCAGGCAGAAGCAGGATTCCCGAGCTCCGCCCCAGCGGGGCCCCGCGCCCGCCCCGCCCGGGTGCGCGCAGCCCGCCGGTGCACCGGAGCCAGCGCCCCGGCCGGGCTGCTGCGCGGCGAGGCGGGCGCGGGGCTGGCGGGGCCGGTAGGGCCGGCGGGGCTGGCGGGGCCGGTAGGGCCGGCGGGGCCTGCCTGACCGGGGGCGTGGGCAACGGTGGTGCTCCGGGGCTGGGGCAGCGCCCGCCCTCCGCCTCCCGACCACAGCCGCAAAGCGCAAGGCGGCGGCCACCTGACAACGCGCACAAACAAGGAGGCGCGGCAGCCGCGGGGACTTCGCGCCTCTGGGCCGCCGGGCCAGGGACCCCTTCCCCTCCCCCGAAACTGCTCTTACCCCAACCTCCTCGGCTTCCTCCTCCTCCTCTGGCCGCGGGCACCCACGGGCCCCAGAGCCCCCAGCTACGATTCTCAGCTGATGGGCGGTGGCACTGGGACGCCCAGTGCGCATGCCTGCAATACAGATCTGGGAAGGAGGCGGGGCTCGCTCCCCTCTCGTTGGCCGGCGGGATCGAGTGACAGCCGTACTGCCCCGCCCCCTCTGAGTCTAAGCTAAGGAATAAGGTACCAAGAAAATTGCAAGGGAGGTGTTTTTTTGAGGCCTCGACTTACGGCCAGCGTCCAAAAAACAAAGAGGAGGAATGGAGAGCATCTGTCCTTATCGGGTGATGGCGGCCTCTCTAGACTCGTGTCTTCAGCCCGCCCCATCAGGTCCTGCCCATCCTGTCCTTACTCTGCAGTGGAACGTCTTCACAGCTCCACTAAAAAATGCTAACGCAAATATGCAATCCTAGCAGGAACAATGATAGACTAAGTGAAGAGTCACCTTCGTGTGCCCATTTAGTATACGAGTTTTCATAGCACAAAAAGGTCGTTCTAAGCATCCTTGAAGGTTAGGGAGTAGTTTTAACAGGGTTTGAAAAGAACAGAGAATGTTTTGATGGTGAATATTTGAACAATGTAATTGTTAGATAAAAGCATCGGTTGCTTTGGGTGAAAGAAATACTCAGCAAATTAATTAGAAGATAGAATGGCTTGGCCTTTGCCTGTATTAAGGCAACACTATTATTCTGAAAGGATCATCAGAACATGAAAGGTCCAGATGCACTCAGGTGAAAGAAAACCAAAACCAGAATATTTTGAATCGGTACCACCTGAGCAAATTCTAGGTTACTTAGTAGTATACATACATATGTACCTAAGTGAGTGAGGTCAGACAGGAATAAGAAACACAAGGGTCTCTCAGTTTATTTTTAATTGTTCTGCTTTTAACAGAAAAATGGGAACAAGAAATATTTCCTATTTCACATCTTTCCTCAAGAAAACTACAGTGCAAGTGTTTTAATAAACAGCAACTTATATTCTGCCTGTAAAAAGGGAGGAATAGAGTAGGCATGCTGGCCAAGCAGAAGGAATTCATCCCATCTAAAGGCAGCATGATTCAGTTAACACCAATTGTACTTTTAGGAAATTCAGGTTTCTTTGTGAAATCCCTTTTTTTTCAATATTTTTAAATTTTTATAAAACATTCTGTTGTCAAATAAAGTAGGTGTTTCAGCTTCTGTAGTAGGCAATCGTTTCAAACATAGAGTATAAAAAAACAAACAAAAAAAAAGCTGGAGGGGGCCTTACAGGAAATCTAGCTCTAATTCCTCACTTAGGAAGTAAATTAAGGAAACTGAAAACAAAAGAAACTTCATCAAAAGTACACAAATAATTATGAGCAGCATAGGTCCAGATGACTTAATTCAGAATCTTTAGTTCTTCCTGTCATGTCATCCACTTAGCCAATATTTATTGAGAAGCTGCCATGTGCCAGGTACTATTTCAGGAGCTGCAGGTATCAAGATTTGTGGGGTGTATAGTATTTTCCCTCAAGGAACGCAAGGAGTGAGATCCTTCCCAGGATACTGTAAGAAATACTGTGATAAAGATTTATACACAACATGGCGGAGGCCCAGGAATGAGGATGACTTATTGTGTGGTCAGGGACCATTCCAAAGGGGAAGTGTTAACAGAATCCTGAAAGATGTGTAAGAGTTCCCTGGGAAGACAAGATGGGAAAGGACATTCCAGGCAAAAGGAAGAGCACATAAAAATTCATAGGCAAGTACAAACTCTTAGGGATCTCTACATAATTTTATTTAGATGAAGCTCAGTGGGTGGATTGAAGGGGCATAAGACTGGAAACACAAGTGGAGTTTATATAATGAAAAACCTTTTCTATATCATGTTAAATGAGTATCTAAGAGGAGTCAAACTATTAAAGGATTTTAAACAAAAGTGTGATGTGCTCATAATTCTATGCTATGAAGAAAACTCTGGAGACATGGGGGATATTCAAAGGAAATTACACTGAGACTGAAGAGAGAGAGAGAGAGAGACTGTAACCATTTTAGAAGGCCATGTAACAGTAGTTACAACAGTTGTGCAACCCCAATTTAGAGTCTCCCCAGTATCAGAGATGTTGAAGGACTGTCTTAAGGCAAATGCACTGGGAAAGAAAAGGGAAGGACTGCTTTGAGAAATATTTAGGAAGACTTGGAAATTAATTGGTTATGAAGAATGGAAGAGATGACTACTATTTTTGGGATGTAAGCTGAACATGGCATAGCTATCGGAGATCTAAGATCGCTAATAATAATAGAGCGATTGCAGTTTGAAGATGAAGGTGCTAGAATGGGGGAGCAAAGCTACATTAAGTGAAGCTTTGGATGTATTGTAGTTATGATTTTGGGGAAGTGATATCCAGTTTGAGGTGTCCTCCAGGTACTTTGAAAGTGTGAGCTGGAGTTCAAGGTAGAGTTCTGGCTGGAGCTATGGGAAGAGATGAGGTCATTAACTCTAAGGATGGAATGTTATGGACTCCTGTGTTTCAGGGAGGGCTGAGAAAGAAAAATCCTGAAAAGGAGTAATCAGAGAGCTGGGAAGTACACCAAGAAAAGCTATAGGAGAGAATGAAGGAAAACATTTCAAAAAGAGGAAATGCTCTATGATATCACATGTCACAGAAAGTTCAAGTAAATTAAGAACCAAAAGTTGTGCATTGGACTTCAGAATTAGGAAGTGGTTGGTGAACAGGAAAGGGAATTTCAATCATTCAAGGAACTATCATGAAAAGAACTCATATCTGCATAAGGCCTATTGCATCTTTCAAACATCCTTTCCTGTTTCCTTTGAGAGAACGCAGGACTGTGGAAGGGAAAGTACAATGCAACAGAGAATCTGAGGCTTGGGGGCTTCTTGACAGTCCCTTGCTAGTTACTGACTTTACCAGGACCAAGGCTCAGCTGCCCGAATACTCCTCCTGGGCTCTTTCCATTTTTTTTCATGTTCTAAAATATGTCACGAATGGATTCCTTTCAGGCCCTTCGAACCCTAATAAGATGCCACCCCTTTGTATTCAAATGGGAAAAAAATACATAGACTGTAGTAAGCCCTGCAAAATTTAGAGGCACAGAGGGCAAACGAATTCCAGAAGGTTCCTGACATTTGTAGCATCCCATCTGAGCATCTGCCTGCTATTTAGGGAAATTCAGTGGGCGGCCTTGAACACAGTAGGGCTCAAAATTCTGTCCATTTAATCAGTAATCATTTCACTTCTCAAACAAATCCTTTACACTGTGGGAGTTACTTATATGTGAAGCCTCGAAATCTGGATTTTTCCAGAGCCAGTAATTTTGGGGATTTGGGTCTTCTTGGAAAGATTTTCAAGGGCAATTAGAAGTCCTTAAGTGGGGATTGTATCAGCATATTTGTTGTGATCTTATTAATATAAATACCACCTCTGCCATGTGGGATGAGGAACTCTCCCGTTGTTCTAGCTCCAGTGTTCGGAAGAGCAATTCCAGTGAATGGAAAGGAATCGTTGCCTGTTCATTCAATAGTCCATGAACTAAAAATGATTTTTAAAAAGATGATGATCTTGTGGGAGAGCCAGAGAAGTAAGAGACACAAAAATAAAAATATAGCAAGACAAGGAATTTATTGATAAGTGAGAGGTACAAGATGACTTATAAAAGTGTATTTTTATTTATAATACAGAGGAAAAACCACAGCTGTTTTAAGAAATCTGTGCTAGTTTAAAAGTCAGCTTGAATGAATATCTAATTAATAAGAGTTTGGTTTATTGTGCCTTATTTTGAAGCACCTCTGCTGTGTTTTCTAAAACCACGCAAATGCCTAGTGATACGCCAAGCACAGAACAGATTCTGCTTTCACTTTCAACACATGTAATAAATAGGCATGCCGTAGAAATCGTACGTGAACAATTATGGTAGGATGATTGGTATGTGCCATGCTAATTTCGCCTCCTACATATTGTTGATATGTCCCTCTGTCAGCGTCTCAGTCCGTGGCAGCAGCCTCCTCATCGGTGTCTCTATATTCAGTTCTTATCAAGTTTATTTTCCTCAAAGCCACTCCTGAGTATTAGAAGCATGGATCTGGAAACATCACTCCAGACTTTATGCCATCCCCATGATTGCAGCATGCCCCCAATTTACTTCTTAAAAATAAAAGTGCTTGGGCTGGGCAGGCCTGGGAGGTTGTGTAGGCTGGAGGAAGGAATCAGAAAAGGGCGTCTATGGGAAACCATATTATGATACAATCTTGAAGATTCACAGCACGCTTTTGTATAAAGCCTCGAAGATGTGGTTCAGCAAAGTAACAAGTATAACTTTCTTTAACTCGGTTTTTTCTGAATGTATTTGACGATAGAATTTTATGTTTCATGGCTGTGAAAACCTTCAAAATACACATTAGGGAAACCATTGCTCTCAAAATCAAGTCCAAACCCTTGCTCACGGTATACAATAGGGTGATTGATCAGATGTCCAGTTTGCCTAGGACAGTCCCAGTTTATGCTTGTTGTCTCAGTCTTTTGTCTGCTGAGCCCCCCCTTTTATTCTCAAAAGGGTCTCAGCTCAGATGATACATTATACGGTCACCTCATACATAAGGACCTACATGATCTGGACCCTGCCTTTCCCTACATTGAAATTTATGCTTTGGAATACACCAGCTTAAAGAACTCCATCTTTTTCTGCTCCCACCTCCTTCCTGCTAGCACTCTAACCACACACCAGAGGTTTTCTTATTTTTGTGCTTTGCTCAGGCAGTTCCCTTTAACTAGAATATGTTCTCTCTTCCTCCTCATTTTTTAAGTAAACTCTTTATTTTAGAATAACTGCAGACTTACAGAAGTGTTGCAGTGATGGTTCAGAGTTCCCATATATACCGTACCCAGTTTCTCCTAACGTGAACATCTTACATAACGACAGTGCGTTTGTCAAAACTAAGAAATTGGTGTTGGTTTAGTCGTGGCAACCAAAGTATTGATTTGATTTACTTCACTAGTTTTTCACTGATGCTCATTTTCTGTTCCAGGATCCAATCCGGTATACCACAGTTTATTTACAGAGCATATTTCCATGGTCTTTTCCAATCTTTGACAGCTTTCTGTCTTTCCATTTTTGTCATGACCTTGATACCTTCTAAAAATACCGGTTAGTTGGGGAGCCTGGTGGCACCGTCGATTAAGCGTCCAACTCTTGGTTTTGGCTCAGGTCGTGATCTCAGGGTCGTGGGATCGAGCCGCAAATCAGGCTCTTCACTCAGCGCTTAGTCTACTTAGGATTCTCTCCCCATCCACCCTCCCCCGCCCCCCGCTCTCTTTCTCTCTCTAAAATAAAAATAAACCTTAAATATATATATTAAAAATACTGGTCAGACATTTTGTAGAATGTGCCTCAGTTTAGATCTCACTAATGATTAGACTGGGCTATAGATTTTTGGAAGGAATACCACGGAAGTGGAGTGTCCTCTTTATATCATTTTGTGGGGTACATGGTATCAGCAGGGTCTATTTCTGGTGATGTTAACCTTGATTACCTGATCACCTGATGCCTGTGAGTTTTCTCCAAATTGAAGTTATTATTTTTGCATTTCCATACTATATTCATTAACAGAGAATCACCAAGTCCGGTTCGTAATCAAGAGAATTGAGTTCCACCTCCAGAGGGGAGGAATATTAAAAATTTATGGACATATGTTGAAACGACCACAGTAATTAATAAATATTTGGAGAGAGATGCTTTGTGACTATGGGCATATCTGATCTTTCCTTAAAGACTTGCCCACGGATTTTAGCATTCATCAGTGTGTTTTGCCTACAACAGTTATTACTGCGGTGTTCTGAAGGTGATTTTCTATTTCTTCTGTAAAGAATATCACTTCTCCCAAGTTGATTTGTTTTTTCAATAATTTCTTTATATCAGTATGGATTTATGGATATTTATTTTATTCTTTAGGTTATAATTAAGTTACCTTTTCACCATTAGGAATATTTTTAGGTTAGCTCCTGTGTCCATTTATTTTCCTAGCACTTCCTTACTTGATACAACACGGTGCTCCAGCCTCAATCATTTTACTTGGAGCCATTGTTCCTTTTAGGGGAAAATTATATTTAGAAACCAAGACTGGGGCGCTAGCCTTCTCGTACGGGGCATCATTACTTCTATGCCCTCTCAGTGGACAGAGCTAGCAAATCTGTGTATATTAAGTCATGTATACATACGTATCTATAATTTTATATGGATCTATCTATCTATCAACATGAGTTCACATCAGTATTTCCAACACTAATCTGACATCAGACGGTTATTTCTACCCTTCTCTGTTTTCTTATTGATAGCACATTTCTTTAACAGTGAAGAACTTGGCTCTTATCTATAATTCAATATTTACTTGTATGATGTAGTTTCAGAATTTTTTTTTTAAAGAGAGTCAGGAGGGGGTGCAGGGGCAGAGGGAGAAAGAGAGAGAGAATGTTAAGCAGGCTCCATGCCCAGTGCAGAGCCCAATACGGGGCTTGATCTCACAACCCTGAGATCATGACTGGAGCCGAAATCAAGGGTCGGCCATGTAATCTACCGAGCCACCCAGGTGCCCCTAGTTTCAGAATTCTTAATCCATACTTCTGTGAGAGAAAAAGTTGAGTACAGTGTTTATGGAAAATTATTTTTGTCTTTATTCTTACAGTATTGAGTCAAAACAATGTTTTCCAAAATTACCGAGATCAGTTCTTTTTCCTCACCCCCTTCACCGAAGTTACACTATATTTGTGTTGCAGTTAGATTCATTTGTCACATGTCTGCATTACACCTGGGATTCACCAAACAAACTGGTTGATTTTCTTATTTTAAATTTGAGTCAGGTTTACTCTCTGTGATATACAGTTCTACGGATTTCTGCCAAATGCGTGGAGTCATGTATCTGTCGCCCCAGTACCATCAGAACAATTTTGTCTCCTTAAAAATTCCCTTTGGCTATAACTTTTAGTCAGCTCCTCCCCAACCATTGTCAACTGCTTATGTTTTCTGTCCTTATAGTTCTGTGTTTTCCAAAATATAAATTAAGTCATAGAATAAGTAGTCTTTTGAGTCTGACTTTTTTCATTTAGCACAATTCTCTTATTTTTAAAATTATTTTTTAATTTTTCTTTTTAGAAAGGCAGCCTGCCATCTGCATTGCTTCATTTGGCTGGGTCTGGATGCTTAGAAGCTTGACCCTCCTACTTTCTCCTACAAACGGACCTTGAGAGCTTGTATGGAGGTTCTAGCAGGGGAGTGCAGCTACTTGTATACCTTTGACCAAGACCAGTTCTCTTCTGTTCGGGAAGGTCAGATTCTTCAACCCAGAGTGCTGCTTCCAGAGAGATGCCCATGGAGCAGTAAGGGAGGAAGGGGACACACGCCAAGGCAGCCAGATCAGCTGAACCAGCCCCGGTGGTCAGTGGAGCGACAGATGTCACACAACCTACCAGCATTCTTTTAAATACATCCACATTGTTGTATAAATCAATAGTTTGTTCTTTTTCAAGGCTGAGTGGTATTCCCTTGTTTGACTGTAATGCTATTTATTCATTCACTTATTGGTTGTCTCCAACTTTTGGCAATTATTAACAAAGCTTCTATAAATATTTGCATACAGGTGTTGATAAAAAACAATTCACTTGGGTAAGTATCTAGAAAGTAGGATTGTTGGGTCATATATGTTTAATTTTATAAGAAATTGCCAAATTGTTTTCCGAAGTGCCTATATCCTTTTGCACTCCCACCAGCAATGACTGAGGATTTTTGTAGCTCTAAATGCTTGTCACCATTTGATGCTGTTAGATTTTCTGTTTAAATTTCTAATTTAATTTTAATTTACATTATAATAGGTTGTAGTGGCATCCTGTTGTGGTTTTAATTTCATTTTCATAATGATATTAATCAACTTTTTATATGCATAATTGAAGTCCATATTTATTTTTTAGTGAGGTGTTTGTTGAAATCTTCTGCCCATTTTTTGTTGTTGTTGAGTTGTCTTCCTACTGTTGAGTTTTAAAAGTTCTTCATATGTTTTGGTGTCTATCAAATATGTCATTTGCAAATATTTCCCTCATCTTACAGCTTGTCTTTTTGTTTTCCTTACAGTGTCTTTCACAGACAAAAATTTTTAATTTTGATAAAGTCCAATTTGCCAAATTTTTGTGGATTATGCTTTTTTAGTGTTCAATCTTTCATCACCGAACCCAGAGTTATACAGATTTTTCTCTTATATTTTCTTCTTGAACTTTTATACTTTTACATCTCACATTTAGGTCTAAAATCCATTTTGAATTAATTTTTGTATAATGGATGAGGGTTGTACCAAAGTTCTTATTTATTTATTTTTTTCCTATGGATATCTAATTATTCTAGCACCATTTATGCAAAAAATTATCCTCTCTCCATTGAATTGCTTTTGCATTTTTAAATAATTCTATTTTATCTCCTCTATTGATTCATTATACATACCTTTTTAAAGAAATAATTTATACCTCTTTTAAAAAGTAATCTGAATTTACCTTCAAGTAATGTGTTTCTGAAGACATTGTAACGGTGTATTTCCAGGTCCTCCTCATTTCTTATGTTATTGCTGTCATGCATTTTACTTTTACGTATGCTATAAAAACATAAGGTATTTTTTTATTTCTGATATAAAATCATCCATCTTTTAGAGCAGTTTAATATAAGAGAAAAAATTATTTTATCTTTATAAATTCTATTTTTGAATCTCTTCATTTCTTGTAGATCCAAGTTTATGACCTATATCACATTCTTTTCACCTGAATGATTTTTTTCATCTTGGAGTGAAAAAGGCAAGGAAAGCATAAAACTTAGAGAATGATTTATGTTTATGACACTTGTAGGGGAGGGGGGAAAAAAGCTTTTCCTCTACTCTCTTAAGTTCAGTATCTGAGGCTTATGAATTAAACCAATAAAAGAGAAATTAGCAGGGCAAAAAGGTTGATTTTGCATGCATATAGGAGCCAACGAAAGAACTAGCTGGCTTGTCAAAGGGATAGAGGTGAGGGCTTATATACCTAACTTAGTAGAGGAAAGGCACAGAGGAGAAAACTCTTCTTATGAGAAAAACAAATAAGTTAGGAAAAACAAATAGATTTTTAGGAGAACCGACTGGAGATAAAGTCTGTGATAATGTTTGTCTACAGGTCTGAGCAGTCTTAAAACTCCCCTGAAGAAAGGATTTGGGTAGGTTATATTCTGGTTCTCCTTTTTACAGAAATCTAATTTCCCGAAAGTTGTTGCCTTTAGTCAGATAAGAGAAGCTTTGAAAAGCACCCCCCTGCGTTTTTTTCATGTGTTGACTCTCAGATATCTTCAGCTTAAAACAAACTTTATGCCAAAGTGGTCTATTTTGGAATGGCATATTCCAATCCTCTCCACACAAAAATGTATAATTTCTTTACTAAAATCATAAACAAAGCAAAAGAGAATGATGAATGAAGAGAAAATATTTTCAGGCTCTAATACAAATGGTTTACATCCTGCTATGATTTGTAAGAAAGAGAAATCTTGTGTATTAGAGGCTACAGATACCCCAGCCAGATCCCTTTATCTGCTGTGGTGACCGAACGGTGTTTGCTGTATCGCTAAGAACAAATCACAGTTGCCTTCTCCGCAGAACTGACTGTGGTGGGAGGGAGAGCTGCCCCACTCGGGAGGCGGTGTTCCCCGACCCACAGACTCTGGCAAAGACTGACTGACACCAACTCCTGGGCTTGCGGTGGAACCGACTCTGTTCCTGATCTTCCCTCTGGGGACGGGACTGAAGCCAGTCCCCAGTGGAGACAGCCTCCCTAGCTTTCTCCTTGCTCATCCGACTTTCTTAATTCCCCTCTCCTCTGAGTGTTCTTCCCAACCTGTCTTGTTCCCCACTTCAGTTTCTGTGCTTAGGAAACAACCTGACACATCACACTAGAAAAATGACCAAAAATTCAGAATAGACGATTCACGGAAGTATTTTAGCTCACATTTCCTAAAAAATAGAGCCTAAGGCAAAAATCTTACATACTAAAGCTTTTTTTAATTGAAATGTATTTGAAATGTAATGTGGTGTAAGTTTAAGATGTACAACATGTTAATTTGATACATTATATATTGCAATATGGTTGCCATTGTATTGTTAGCTAACAACTGGATTATGTCACATAATTACCATTTCTTTTTTGTGGTGCCAGTAGTTAAGATCCTGTGTCTTAATGGGGCGCCTGGGTGGCGCAGTCGTTAAGCATCTGCCTTTGGCTCAGGGCATGATCCCAGCGTTCTGGGATTGAGCCCCACATCAGGCTCTTCCGCTGGGAGCCTGCTTCTTCCTCTCCCACTCCCCCTGCTTGTGTTCCCTCTCTCGCTGGCTGTCTCTGTCAAATAAATAAATAAAACTTAAAAAAAAAAAAAGATCTTGTGTCTTAACAATGTTGAAATAAATTTCTAAGCCCAACATTAAGCCACTCCTACCCAGGATGCCACGTCAGCAAACCAAAATTTACATTAAATTTCATGTCCTTGTATATGCTTTGCTTGACCAGGAAAGCAGTATTTCTAGCCAGCCAATCCCCAAATGCCAATCCAACTCTGGGCCTCCTCACCCCAAACGAGAATGACTCTGTGGCCCCAGCCAATCAGATATTTTGTGTTTTCCTTTTCGTTGTTCTTTGCTCTTCATCTTATAAAAGTTTTCTCCTTCTACCCCCTTTGCAGTTCTCTGAAAGGAGACTGTCCACTAAATGAAGTGTTACATAGAGGGTCTTTGTGTCACTTAAATTGTCTTCTTTGATCATTTCTTAATAGCAAGTTTGACGTTTACAATACAATATTGTTGTCTATAATCAATATACTGTGCATTAGATCTCCAGGGCTTATTTATCTACTAGTTGCACGTTTGTCCCTTTAAACAACATCTCTTCTACTCCCCGAATCCCCCATAGTGAAGTTTCACAGTAATCCCAGGGCAGCAAGTACAAGGTGAAAGGGGAAGCAAGGCAGGAAAGGAGGGAGAGCAAATACAAAGCGGAATGTCACCAAGAAAGCATGGCTTGGTCAGTTACACATATTGAAAGATTTGTTTATTTATTTGAGGGGGAGAGAGAGAGAGAGAGAGTATGAGCGGGAGGGGCAGAGGGAAAGGGAGAGAGTCTTAAGCAGAATCCCTGCTGAGTGAGTACCCCCATGTGGGGCTTGATGCGGGGCTCGATCTCACGACCCTGAGATCACAACCTGAGCTGAAACTAAGAGTCGGATGTTCAAGCAACTGTGCCACCCAGACACCCCATGGCTTGGTCCGTTAGGACCAGTGACTTGGGACATCTTCCAGATTGGCCGTCCAGATAACCGCTGTGCCTTGGCACCAAATCAGGAGCAGTGCCAGGGAAGACGGAGAAGGGAGGGATATTGACTTTTGCTTCCCTTCCTCCTCTTGCTTCTCATGGATCAAAGTTCACCCCACGGGGCATTAAGTCCCCCTACATGCTCAGGTTGTATTACTCAGGTTCTAGAAAGTCAGATCCAAAACTTAGAACCGTATGTTGTTTCAAGGAGACAGTGGAAAGCGAGCATGGCCTCCGTGGATTGGCCTGACTTGGCGCTGCGGCCTGGAGCTGCTGTAGCGCGCTCAGTGCACGTGGTGAGGGCGCTGCAGAAACGCAATCTCGTGCTAAGCATGCAAGAGACCCAGCAGTGTGGAACTGTCTCCAGTGGCTGGATCTCCCGGGGACAAATGGCTACAGTCACCTGGGACTGAGCAAATCTGGGAGGGTTTACAAACTTATGAAAAGCCACCAAAAGAAATAGCCAATAATCACACTTGAAAAGCAAACAAAATTACATAAAGAAAAGTGACATAAAACAACCTGTTTTGTTGTCATTGTTTCAACCTGCTGAATAAAAAACAAATCTGGATTTAGGAAGGAGACCCTTAACTTAGAAGTTGTTGCGATAAGAGAAAGAGACTCTTGTGATGGGGAGAACCCTCTGATATGAGATCTGCAAATGTCTCAGGAGTTAGGCCATAGGGTCTTTCTTTTATAGACAGGAATCAGCAAGACTAGAAAGAAGGGGGTGTGGATATTTGGTCTGGACAGCAATGACAAGATCAGAAAATGTTGTACTCTCAAGCCAGTCTCTTCTCCAGAGAGGCCGTTAAGGAGCGGCTGGCAGTGTGCTGTCTCAGGCGAAGTGTGCGCCCACATTCAGGCCCCTGGGGAAGGAGAGAGTTTTCAGCGAAGTTTGGTTAAGAAGCATTTTGTTCCAATTGATCTGTAGAGACCAGTAGTTCAGCTAATCATTTATGAGGCAAAGAATGGGAATTTGACCTTTTCTTTCTGGCCTTGTCTTAGGTAAACGGGGAAAATTCGTGAGCCTTATCTGTGTCATAGGAAGAAGGGTGGTCATTGCAGGAAGTCATTTCCCAGAATCCAAAAGGTGTGAGGACCTTAGGCATCACTGGTTTTCAGGATCACAGAGCCCAGGTCAAGTCCAGCATTGCCAGACCTGGCAATACGAGAAAGAATGATAAGACACAGTGCTGACAGGTGTAGGATATGGGGGAATGGACACTCTCACAAAGTGGCGGTTCTACAGATGGACACAGCCTTTCTGCAAATGTTTAAATGCAAGGTACTCACTCTCCAGCCCATGAACCTCGCCTTTAGAGATCTATACTGAGGAAATGCTTGAATAGCTATAATGAAAGGACATATATTACAATATTAATTAAGGTATCAAACATTTCGGAATGACATAAATACCAATCAGTGGGATTTGTGAAGGATATTCGCACACACATAGCAATGCAGCATTAACAAAGAGAATGAAGAGGCAGAAAGTAGTGCGGCCATTATGAGTCTGCTCTCCGGAATCAGGCTGCCTGGGTTCCAACCTCAGTGTCAGCAATTACAGATGTGTAATCTTGGGCAAGTCACTCTCTGTGCCCCAGTTTTCTCCCCTGGGAAACACAGATGTGTATCCACCTTGTAGGCTTATTGGAAAAATTAAATGACTTAATACGTGTTAGCATGCAGAGCCCATATTCTAATAGAAATGTATCTGTATGGTTAGTATTACTAGATTTATACTACTGATATCCAAGACCTTTGCCATGTATGAAAATCTAGTTACAAAATGAGATATGTGTTTTGATAACGGTTTTGAAATATATAGAGATAGAGGAAGGGAGAGAGAGAAACAATAATATCTGGGAAAATACACATAGGCAGATTTTAAGTTTTTAACTTTTTACTTAATACCTCTAAACCATTCAATTTTTTATTTTAACAAAATCTATGGGAAAAAATAAAGCCATCTCCTATTTAAAAATGAATAAAAGTATGTGGATAGTCAAGGAATAGGAAAGGGTAGCGTGGGGATACCATGGCTTGGGGTTATAATTGAATGTAGGGTAATAACTCTTTGGTCTTTGAAGTTGAAGAGAGAATGACTTCCATAAATTCAGGTTTGTGCTGAGATTACTCTAGAATACAGTCCTTAAATGTTTAAATGTCAAAATATATTACAAAACTATAGTAATCAAAACAGTATGGTATTGTCATAAAAACAGACACATAGATCAATGGACGAGAACACAGAGCCCAGAAATAAACCCATACATATGTGATCAATTAATTGATGACAATGGAGCCAAGAATATATAATAGGAAAAAGTAGTTTCTTCAATAAATTGTGTTGGGTAAACTGAGCAACCACATGTGAAAGATTGAACATAAGACCTCAAACCATAAAACTTCTAGAAGAAAACATCGGGTGTAAGCTCCTTGGCATCGGTCTTGGCAATGACTTTTTTGGATTTGATGCCAAAAACGACAAAAGTAAAAATAAACAAGTGGAACTGCATCACACTGAAAAGCTTCTGGACAGCAAAAGATACCATCAATAAAATGAAAAGGCAACCTATGGAATGGGAGAAAATATTTGCAAGTCACATATTTGACAAGGGGTTATTATCAGGGGCGCCTGGGTAGCGCAGTCGTTAAGCATCTGCGTTCGGCTCAGGGCATGATCCCGGGGTTCTGAGATTGAGCCCCACATCAGGCTCCTCTGCTGGGAGCCTGCTTCTTCCTCTCCCACTCCCCCTGCTTGTGTTCCCTCTCTCGCTGGCTGTCTCTCTGTCAAGTAAATAAATAAAATCTTTAAAAAAAAAAGGGGGGGTTGTTATCAAAATATACAAAGAACTCATATGCCAATAGCAAAAAGACAATCCAATTAAAAATGTGCAGAGGATCTGAATATACATTTTCCCAAAGAAGACAAAGATGCAGGTGCATGAAGTGCTGAATATCGCTAATCATCAGGCAAATGCAATCAAAACCACCAGGACATATCACCTCGTTCATGGTCCAATGGCTATTACCAAAAATCAAGAAATAACAAATGTTGGTGAGGATGTGGAGAAAGGTCACCTTCCTGCGCTGTTGGTGGGAATGTAAATTGGTGCAGCTACTATGGAAAATAGTATGGAGGTTCCTCAAAAAATTAAACAACATCACTGTGTGATCCAGTGATTCTACTTGCAAGTATTTATCTGACAGAAACAAAATTGCTAGCTTGAAAAGATATCCGTACCCCCATGTTCACTGCAGCATTATTTATAATAGCCAAGACATGGAAATGACCGAAGTGTTCACTGATAGGTGAATGCATAAAAAATTGTGGTGTATATACAATGGAATATTATTTAACCATATGAAGAAGGAAATTCTGCCATATGCAACATGGATGGAACTTGAGGGCATTCTGCTAAATGAAATAAATCGTAGAGAGAAAGGCAAAAACTGTGCGATGTCAATTGTATGTAGAATGAAAAATAAACTCGTAGATACAGAGAACAGGTGGGTGGTTGCCAGAGGCAGGGGGTTGGAGGTGGGGAAAATGAGTGAAGGTGGTCAAAAGTTACCAACTTCTAGTTAGAAAATAAATAAGTCCAGGGAAGCATGGTGACTATAGTTAATAGTGCCGTATTGTATATTTGAAAGTTGCTAAGAGAGCGCATGTTAAAAGTTCTCATTGCCAATATGTTGCATACCTAGAATTAAAACCATCTTAATGCCAATTATATCCCAATTTAAAAAAATACAGTCTTAAGGATCAGAATGATAGATTATTGAAGATTATTTTTAAAAGTGTGAATGTTAAAAAATAGCAAAGAACTTCCTGCAGTAGTCAGTCAGCTTAGGTACAGTGTAGGACATTATCAGCTGAGACTTGGCTCTGGATATGCCCAGTTACAAGCTCCAATGACTCTTGTCCTCAAAACTTGCTAAACCACTTCCCCTCCAACTTCCTTTTTTTCTTCTTGAAGTCATCAATATAATTTTCCTGCCTCCGTTTTCACAAGCCACTGAATTGAGGAAGATAGAGATAAAAAGGCACCGAGAAGTCCTTGTCTCCAGACAAATGCCTAGCACAGGATTCGTGCTCAGCAAGGGTTCGCATTGTTACCGGAGCTGTGGGCAAGAAAAACTACCGTGCACGGATAGTGAGCTTGCTTTAGGGGGGACCTCAAGAGCAGGTGGTTGCCATGCGGGGCTGTGAAGGGGGGAGAATGACCATCCTTTCCTTTGTCTTTTATCCTTTCCCCTTCACTCTATTTCACTCATTTCCTCTCCTCTCACACTGTCTCATCCTATTTTCCATCTGAACATTTCTTTGGTTTAACTGAAGTTCTGTGATCAATGACAAGGCTAAGCAAAAATGCATTACAGCTTTCTGTTTGGTAGATTATTGTGAAGTTATTAAGGAAATTCAGTGAGCAGTGAGGATCTTACCTGTTTTAGTTGGAAGAATAGCCAGTTGCTCTTTCTAAGGCATCTGGAGTCCATGTATGAATGGGACCATGAAACAGTGGGGGGATCTGTGTGGAGTCAGTGAACGGCATCTTGGGGTCCTTTATTTTACCTATCACACTGCAAACACTGTAAACTGCTAAGCACGCTGTCAAGAAAAAGTGGAAAGTACCAGAAACACCCACCCAGTTACAAATCCACAGGCATATAACCTGTCCTTTTCTTATGCAAGCGACCAGCAGAAGCTCAGAGAGTCTGGAGGTGTGTGTGCAGGGTCACAGAAGTGGGAAACTGAAGTGCCACTTGTCCTTGCGAAGGCAATTCAGACGCTCCGCCTGGTAAATAGCATTAACATTTGGCTCTCCCCAGGGCCCTCCCCTCACCCCCTCCTCATCTCTCAGAGTACTCCTCTTCCCTCTTTCCAGAGTTCTTATCTCAGAGCACTGTTTACTTGGCCCCTCCCAAACTAGACTATGAACTTGTTCAGGCCGGGGATTGTGGCTTTTATCTGCATTCTTAGCACCTAGTATGGGTAACTGGCCGCAGAATGTGCTCAGCAAGTATGAGTGGAATGAACAGGCCCGAATTTTCTATCTTTTTTAAAGATTATTTATTTGTCAGAGAGAGAGAGCTTGAGTGCACAAGCAGGGGGAGCAGCAGGCAAGGGGAGAAGCAGGCTCTCCGCTGAGCAGGGAGCCTGATGTAGGACTTGATCGCAGGGCCCTGGGATCATGCCCTGAGTCAAAGACAGACGCTTAACTGACTGAGCCACCCAGGCGTCTGTTCTAGACCTAAATTTTCTGATCTAAGTTTAGAGTTCTGTCCTTGATCACTGTGCTAACTCCCCTGGAACCGTGTTTCTCAAAAAGGAGCCTGTAGAAGAATGACAGAATCAAATGGGGTGCTTGGTTAGAAAAGCACACGTCAGGTTTTTACTTCAGTGCTAGAGGTGAGAACTTCTGGGCGGAGAGCCTGGAGTACTTAGAACCTCAGGGGATTCTGATAAAGACCCAAGTTGGAAAAAATTTTCTGTTTCTATGCAGTGGTGACTTGGAAGGGAGAGAGTAGATAGCCACCTAACTGATGCTTTCAAAGTGTTTGGTGTAGGGCTCATTTTTTGGGAGCAGGGAGCTAATTTTGTGAGAAGAAGGAGCTCATTTTTAAATAGATGCTTCCCTTCTGGGCATTTACCTACTTAGCTTTTGTTTGGTGAGCCCAGTAGTGTTCAGAGTGACCACTAAGGGGCAGCAGAGTATGGGTAAAAATGCAGAATCATACTCAAAAATACAGGGTCATAAAACAGAACGGAGACATTTCCTCTAAAATAGTTCAGTAAGGAAGACATCTGCCCCTTCCCCTTCATGCTTTTACCTATTATTTTGGGGATCTTATTTTCAAGCATAATATATATTATATTATATTATATTATATTATATTATATTATATTATATTATATTAGTATATGATTTCTAGATTATAAATTAGGTTCTCTCAAAACCAAGAAAACAGTGTGTAGAAATAGCTTCTTCTTAAAATCAAAGAAACTATCCCAAGTGAAGATATGTTTGACACTGATTAGTCAAGAAAGGGAAATTTCTTAAATTGTTGAAAAAAACCTCTAATACTGTTTGAACTATGTTATGGGAAATATTGTATCAATAAGATTTTGGTCAACAAAGAATCTAACTACAGAAATTTCAGAACCATTATTATACCTAATTTGTTCAATGCTCTATAAAATAAATCCAGCATCTTGGAAAATTTTATTCAGGCCATAACATGGAATTGTAAAGTCAGTCACAGACTTGCAATTTTATTGTGTTATAGTGACAGTAAATGCCTGACACATAGTTGATTCATAATATTCATTCCCTTAGCACTGTTAGTTCCCTCAGTGATTGATTATGACATATGATGGTCCCTAAAAACATTTTCTAGTCTTTCACTTCTACATGGATCTATCCATTTGTCCACTGGGCAGTTCCCAGTTTGATCATCCATGCACATCTCAGCTTCAACAAATCCCACCTGAAAATCCTCTCCCTGCCCCACCTCTACCCAAACCGCGTCCTCCGCTGAGTTATGTTGGCCCCTAAGCAAGTCATCAACCTGGAATTCTCATTCTTTCTCACTCGTAACATTGAATCCATTTTTAAATGGTTTCATGCAGTAATTTTGCTCATTAGAAAGGTTTAGGGTTGATGCCCCCATCTCCAGGAAGGCAGGAGAACCAGGTTCAGAGAGGAAGCAAAGGAAGAATCTACCAGGAGAACTTTCACTCTCAGCTGACCTCTGCCACCTTGAACCCGGGACGACATTACCACCCTCTGCTGACTCCATTGCGGCTGCTGTGAAGACTCTGTCACCCGAGTTCTGAGTGGATACGTGCATTCACACTTCAGATGGTGTGTAGGGAGACGATCTTACCATGGGTCTTGAGTTCCCCTTGCTTGGTATCTTCACAATGGGAAGAATATTTGAATACTGGGCATTCAAATTAATACATGTCCTCTACAGTCAACGTTGTCCTTTCCCCATACTTATATTTCAAAGTGCTTCTTTGAAATAATACTCCTCACATAACCCAACACACATTCAGCTCTTACCCAAGTGGCAACGCAGTCCTCCCAATTATTGCTTCCAGCTCCAAGTTCACGATGTCTGGATGGCATATGATTCTCTCTCAATAGTCAATAACTTACCGACTAAATTATAAAGTTAAACAACACTAATACACCCTATAGAAAGTAGTGAAATAGAGGGAGATAAAGAAATGCAAAAAGTAATTTACAATACACATTTTAAGATTAAGAAGCTGGGAAAATTAGGTTAAGCGAAACTATCCCCTTTTCTACAATTGGTCACAGGGATGTGGTTGACAGTTGTTTTTTTCTTTCTTTCCCACCACTGATTCCATTTTCCTTTGCCTTCAGCCACGACCTTAGCTTCTTGGGTTTCTCTCCTCAGTGACGGTGCTTCATTTCTGAGAAAATTGAGCCTTTAGAAATCCTACTTTTATTGGACTAAGTTATTCTTTTAACATTTTCCCCTGGTTCAAGGGTTCCAGCCACGCCCTTTACTGTGCTCACCGCCCAGCAGGGCCCAGGGTGATTACTGCAGCAGTGAATACCCTGCCCTTCTTTTATGCTTCGTTGCATATGAGGGGCACCTGGGTGGCTCAGTTGGTTAAGCTTCTGCCTTTGGCTCCAGTCATGATCCCAGGGTTCTGGGATCGAGCCCTGCATCAGGCTCCCTGCTCAGTGGGGAGTCTGCTTCTCCCTCTCCCTCTGCCTGCTGCTCCCCCAGCTCATGCTCTCTCTCTGAAATAAATAAATAAAACCTTTGAAGCAAAACAAAAAAAGGAGACCAATATGACCAGATAACTATCTCAGCTTCAAATTCAATGAAATGATTGCTCAATTTGTTGAAATTAATATGGAAGCATTCTTGCATTGGATGATACACCACTAAACCTCAAGGGCCACAGTTATTATTACGTGAAGAAACAATCTTCAAGAGGATAGTCATGGGAAGTACTTCTCACATCAGGTGCTTGGTAATAAGATCGACACGTAGGCTCAAGTTTACCTAGTTTCTTAGGTAGAAACTAAGAAACTGTTGTGATTTTTTCCAACTTCATGTGCATAACTAACTTGGGTTTTGTAATTTTGAATTCTTTTTCTAAAGGAAGAGCCTGTCCATGAATGTTCCATCTAGATCTTTCCATCTTTGAACCTCATTTCTGCCTTCCTTATGGACTCTTTCCTGGTAATGTCTTAATTTTTTACAGCTATAACAATGACATGTGGTTGTTTTCTGGCAATTACTAATGGCTTTCACCGTATGGTCTCTGAATATCCCCACAACGCCTGGGTTCCTTACATGAGATTTGGGTCCTGTGGGTGAGGGATTATATTCTGGGCACCCCCAAACCACTTCAGAGTTAACTTGGGGTGGAGGCACAATTACTATTTCCCTTTCTCTGGCTTCCTAAGCCATGATTCACAGCCCAGATTCTCAGATGGGGCCAACACTTCTTCCCTATTCAACAACTGTGGCCGCTCAGGAAGACTGTGATTTTATGTCCTTTATTGTTCCCAGAGAAATCATGAAATTGCCAGAAATCAGAATGCGGATTTGAAGTGTTATGCTTTGGGGGTGTCCACGGTAGTAGCCTTACATTAAAACGGCATGTGTCTCAAGGCTTTCTGCAGTTACAGCGGCGGTGGGGACAGGAGCGGTTGGTTAACAGGCAGGGAGCTAAACCGCTGCTGTGGAGAGCTTTTCTGTGGGCCAGATGGTGGGGTTTGAGAGGGGCTTGCACGTGATGATGATTTAAAATGAAGATACAGGGGCGCCTGGGTGGCTCAGTCGGTTATGCAACTGTCTTCGGCTCAGGTCATGATCTCAGGTTCCTGGGATCTAATCCCACATCGGGCTCCCTGCTCAGCAGGGAGTCTGCTTCTCCCTCTCCCTCTACCCCTCCTCCTGTGCTTGCTCTCTCTCTCTCAAATAAATAAAATCTTAAAAAAAAAATAAAAATGAAGATACTAAAGGTCCAAATTTTCAAAATTGCTTTTTGCAAAAGAAAGTTTTTATTTGGAAATCATTTTAAACCCGTGGAAAAGTTGGGCAAAGTTGTGTGAACCACACTTAGGTACTCTTTACCTGGGTTCACCTATTAAACTTTTGCTCTATTTGCTTTGACATTTGTTCTTTTTCTCCAACTTCATCAATGTGTGTGTGTAATGTTTTTTCTGAACCAACTGAGAGTAAGTTGTATACATCACGGCCATTTACCCCTTAATATTTCAGTAATTTAATACTGACACACTACTTTTACCATCTACCATTCATATTCCGATTTTGTCAATTGGCCCAGTAATACATTCCATTCTAAGATCCCATATTTCTTTTGGTTGTCTTGCCCTTCTGTCTCCTTTGTTCTGGAAAGGTTCTTCAGTCTTCTATTACATAAATATTTTTGAAGTATATAACCCACCCCCTCCCCACCTTTTAAAAATAGAATGTGTCTCAACTTGGGTTTGCCTGAAATTTCTTCATGATTAGATTCCAATTATGCGTTCTTGGCTGGAATAATATACACGTTTTATTGTGTGCTTCTCAGGGCAGCCCTCCAGGGGCATATGTGGCCCCGTCCTCCTCATGGATGATGTTAATTTGATTCCCAAAGTTTTATTTGATTTCTCCACTGGATAGCTACTATTTTTTTCTTTTGCAGCTAATAAGCAATCTCTGGGAGTTGATGTTTTATGCCATATAAATATCTGACTCTCATCAAAATTCCCCTCTCCTATTATAAGAGTTAGCATCAATTGATGATTCTTGCTTTAATCAATATTAATATGATGCTTCCAAAATTATGATGTTCCAGCTCTAGCACATTCTCCGTATATAATATCAGTTGTGCTTGGTATTCTGCTGTAAGGAATGGCCCTCCTCTATCTATCTATCATCTATTATCTATCTATCTATCTATCTATCTATCTATCTATCTATCTATCATCTATCATTAGTATGACCTCACGGATCCCCCCCTTCCACTATATAACCTTTTACTATCTCTCACTATTTTTGGCACACGAATTATCCCAAACTTGGTTAGTGGGAGTCTATTCAAGTTAGCAACAGTGTCCTTGTAAAATGTCAACATTTAAAAAAAATCTCTTATTTTCTGATATAAAAATATATTCCAGTTTCTTCCTGTACTTTTCTTGTCCCATTGCTTGGATGAAACATTTCTTTGAGAAGCTCTAGTTCATTTTACTGGTATAAGGTATTGAACACCAAGATGCGGGTCTTCGGAGTGCTCATTACTTCTCAAGTGTCTTTGCTTCTAGGGAAGGACACATTTTAAGACCTTCTGTAAGACTGAAGTCTGCTATTCTAAAGCCCAAGTATGAAGACCAGAGGAAGGGCTTGGTTGGGTTTTTTTTTATGCAATAACAGCATTACTTGGGCACCAATGAAGTGAGGAGATCTGAAGGTTGGGGAGACAATATCCTTAACATAGACACTCAGACTTTCAGGCAGGGCACCATCTACAGTGGCAGTGGTAAGGTTCCTTAAGTCAGACTGAGAATAAAATAGGAGATGTGGCAGACTTTATCAGGAGCACCAAGGCAGAAGAAGAAAATGCTGGGCTTATCAAATGGTGATTTTATTGGGTAACTGACCTGTGAGCACATGGGTGCATCCGTGTAGGGAATCCCAGGAGTAAACATGAGACATAGATTTATGCCATCAAACCTGTGAGGGCCTAAGTAAAGCAGGAAACTGGGAAATAAAAGTAAAAATGAACTGATTTAAAACTCATAGAATTGCAAAGCCTGAAAATACCGTAAGTGTATACATAGCCACCACACACTCACCCCCACACAAACATTTAAAATGTACAGACTAGTGAAATCTACTACCCAGGGAGTATCCACACCTATGTGTGTGCATATAGCTTTTTCTAGGATTCTGTACTTTCGACAAAGGTCAAACCTATGGTATGGGAAAATGGCAATATAAGTACTCCAGTCTCTAGTTCAAAGATTAAAATTAAGATTAGATGTAAGATTATACTTTTTTATGGTTAAATAAAATAAAAATTAATTATTCAACCATTGTTTGGTGAGATCTGCAAACTGCTTTAAGATTGTGTGCCTCGGCACCTGCACCCCCATGTTTATAGCAGCAATGTCCACAATAGCCAAACTGCGGAAAGGGCCTGGATGTCCATCGACAGATGAATGGATAAAGAAGATGTGGTTTATATATACAATGGAATACAACTCAGCCATCCAAAAAGTGAAATCTTGCCATTTGTAATGACATGGATGGAACAAGAGGGTATTATGCGAAGCAAAATAAGTCAATCAGAGAAAGACAATTCTATGATCTCACTTGTATGTGGAATTGAAGAAACAAAACAGAGGATCATAGGGGAAAAGAGGAAAAAATAAAAGATGAAATCAGAGAGGGAGACAAACCATAAGAGACTCCTAATCATAGGAAACAAACTGAGGGTTGCTGGAGGGGAGGGAAGTGGGAGGATGGGATAACTGGGTGATGGACATAACGGGGGCATGTGATGTAATGAGCACTGGGTGTTATATAAGACTGACCAATCACTGACCTCTTCCTCTGAAGCCAATAAGACATTGTATGTTAATTAATTTAGTTTAAATTTTTAAAAATGGAAGAAGAAAAAAAGATTGTGTGTCTCAGGAGAAGAAGAATAACCCTCAAATAACTAGAGAAACAAACATTCTCTATTTGAACTTTGGATAATTTAGCATGAATCCATTCCTTTCATGATGAATCTAGAAATATCCCTCCAGTGTACCCAGAGGGTCCCCCCTTCTTTGTGCTAAGTTTAAAACTATACTATTTTTTAAGAATGGGGAGGTGAGGGCCTAGGGGAGTTATTGCTTATTTGAATCAATCTTATTGATTTTAGACATCTGAAACTGGCCATTAGCCTGAAAAATACTTACACACAAATGATATTAGTATCACTTTGTAAGAATAGTTCTCCAAGTCATCTCAAGCTGTCCAAACTGAGTAACTAAAAAAGGGGGAAAAAAACCCCTAAAACTCTGAAAATATAAGCAATAGAAGAACTATATTACCCAAATAAGTTTAGCAAGCTGCTATGATTAAATCTTTCCTCGGTCTTCACATGCTATACTATAGGGATTTTGAGGTCACAATTTGAAGGGGATGTAATTTATTTTTTCCTTCTTGAAAAAATGAAGTATAGTTTCTCATTACTGCCACTCAGGGGAGATAACTTCATAAATATAACTCAACCTTTGGTAGCCCAATTATTTTTCAACTCAGGTGATTACAGGTGAGATTTCCAAAGGCAAAGTATGACAAAAAAGGATTCTCTAGTGATGAGCCAATTACATTCTAATATATATTAATCGAATATTATCGAATATTAATCTAATATCTTATATGTATATATATCATTGGACCAAATGCATTGCCAGTTACTTATTTTGTACAAAATTTGACTATAATTTTAATGCCTTTCTGTAACAAGTTCCCATTCTAGATATATTAAAAACTTGGGGATACTTTTTAGAAAGATCAAGAGGTTATAGTTAAAATGCAAAAAAAAAGAAACAAAAACAAAAAAACAAACCCAAAAAACACTTGGTGGAAAAGTTCCTAGTTTTCATTTTAACTGGAGGTTTTCTCCCCACTCCCAGAGGCTCTTGAAATTAACATTTCCTTGTTTTAAATTGCTGACATAGGGAATTTGACACTTTTAAAATAACTCCAACAAGAGGGCAATGGTGAACAGTCTCTCCCCACCTGCCGCGGTGGAGCTCTGCTATGAGAACGTGAATGGATCCTGTGTTAAAACTGTGTACTCGCCGGGTCCCCGAGCCATTCTGTACACAGTCCTCGGTTTTGGGGTTGTGCTGGCCATGTTTGGAAACTTACTGGTCATTATTGCTATCCTTCACTTCAAACAGCTGCACACACCTACAAACTTTCTGATCGCGTCCCTGGCTTGTGCTGACTTCTTGGTGGGAGTGACCGTCATGCCCTTCAGCACAGTGAGGTCTGTGGAGAGCTGCTGGTACTTCGGGGAGAGTTATTGTAAATTTCATACATGTTTCGATACTTCCTTCTGTTTTGCTTCTTTATTTCATCTATGCTGTATCTCTATTGACAGATACATTGCTGTTACTGATCCTCTGACCTATCCCACCAAGTTTACTGTCTCCGTGTCAGGCATATGCATTGTTCTCTCTTGGTTCTTTTCTGTCACCTACAGTTTTTCCATCTTTTACACTGGGGCCAATGAGGAAGGAATCGAGGACTTAGTAGTTGCTCTCACCTGTGTAGGAGGCTGTCAGGCGCCACTGAATCAAAATTGGGTTCTACTTTGTTTCCTTCTATTCTTTATACCCACTGTCGCCATGGTGTTTATATACGGTAAGATCTTTTTGGTGGCCAGATACCAGGCTAGGAAGATTGAAAGTTCGGCCAGCCAAGCTCAGTCGTCTTCGGAGAGTTACAGGGAACGAGTAGCAAAGAGAGAGAGAAAAGCTGCAAAAACGTTGGGTATTGCTATGGCAGCATTTCTTGTCTCTTGGCTGCCATACATTATCGATGCCGTGATTGATGCTTACATGAATTTTATAACTCCTCCTTATGTTTATGAGATTTTAGTGTGGTGTGTGTATTATAATTCAGCTATGAATCCCTTGATATATGCTTTCTTTTACCCATGGTTCCGGAAGGCAATTAAACTTATCGTAAGTGGTAAAGTCTTAAGGAGGGATTCATCAACAATGAATTTGTTTTCTGAGGAAGCAGATATGGACTGACAAGGTGACTGCAGGGATCCCAAAACTAACATGGAATAAGGTCAAAGGCAAAATGAAACCCTTGGATCTAGAGAGGCAAGTGTAATCATCTGCAAGTAGGAGGATATCATATTCAGTTGTTCTAAAGCATTTGTTGTCTTTATGTATTTCATTTTTTAGAATTTAGTAATAGACAAAAAAAAGTTGCTGATTGCTTCCTACTTACTATCCTTGGTATTATTCTTCTGTGGTTTCTAATTTCTATGGTAATTTCTAATAACTTCTCTGAATTTCCTACTTGTTTCTTCAAACAATTTGAAGCTTTGTAGTTTCTCCCACATTCGTTACCAATGTTCAGTTATCCAAGATACAGAGAGGGGATAAAAGGAGTTTCTGCCGAACTTGTAAGTTAGTTTCTTTGGGGACAAAATCTTTTTAAAAATATATTTTGTTCGAGAAGTAAATAGAAGATTCAAATTCTTGGAGTTTTTTTTTCTAATTGAAAAGGACTTTACAGAGAATTGAATAGTGGAACTTCCTAGTAATTGAAGATTGTACAAAAAATTCTGGAACTCTTGCATTTTCCGAATGCTGACAATGCTTCCTCTCCATTTGACAGAAGCTGTGTTCACAAAGAACACGTGTAATGATGATATGATTATATACTGCATCTTGCTTTTGGAGAACATAATTTATTAGAGTCAAAATAAGCATGTCAACAAAAAGATGGTTTCTGTACTTCTTTTTTAGTAACTGAAATAAAATAATTTTATAAGAAAGCCACTTCAAATTAACATTTTGTTACTTTTGATTTTTTTCTTTGTACCAGACACTGTATTTGACGTTGGAAATACAAAGCTGAGTGACCCAGATATAACCAAGGATTATTTTGAAAGAGCAAATACCCCAAATTGGCATTATACGCCTTAAGAATAGCTTCAGTTTTTTTCAATTGATATCATGTCTTAGCCACATGAATTTAATTCATTTTAACTAAAAATATATGTTAACTATTTTAAGATAAAGTAAAAATTTGAAAGAAACTAATAGGGTGATTTGCTTTCTTAAGTCTTTGACTCACAGCCTTAAGTCTTTGCTTAGGTAGCTGATTTTCACAGACCGTTCTGTACCAATCTGTTTTATGATATGAAAAGAAGAGATACTAAGTAAATAGAGGTACATAAACATTACATGTTATGTATTTTATAAATAAACCAGTTTTAAAATGCTTTATACAAAATTAAGCTGTTTCACATTTGTGCCTTCATATTTTTCAGATAGAGCTCAGAGAATTTGGTGGGGGGGGGGAGTTAAAGGTAAAAGAGGATGAAAGGAATATGAAGGTCTTTGTTGCAGAATACCTGTTTGTGACTGAGATGATAATGCCAAGGAACAGGTCTATTGACCCCCTTTCAAAGGCTCATAGTTAAGGCCTCCCCACACTCTCTCCTGAAGAAGAGCACAAAGCTTGTGTCTCTTTGATGGTGAGTCAGGAATGTTGTCTTCATAGAAACATGTGTCCTCTCAATTGCAAGTGCAAAATTACACTGACACTCATAAATAATAAGGAAAATCCTTTGGGGAGACTTAAGAATATATACTAGACATCTGTTACCTTGTGTTATGTAGAGTGTAATCTTTAGATAAAATTACAGAAATACTGTCCAGTGATGTTTTCAAGCTCTTGTACATATTGGTAAGTGGAGAATACCCTTTAGAGAAAGAAATTTACTCTTTCTTGTTTATTTTTCTACTCTCCTTATAGCCTTTTATAAAGGAAGTCTTTTGATTAAAAAAAAAAAACTAGCTTATTTCCCCCCAAACTAACTAGACTATTATTATAGCATGGCTCCCCTCTTCTACCTCTCGATTTTTTATACCAGTAAGCTCCTAACTTCTTGGCTGGCTGCATACCAAACTGTAGCAGCACCATGGATACATTTGGAACAAGACACACTGGCGCTGGAAACTGACTTCATTCTGCAAGACTGTCTGCAAAGTAAAACCTGGCCTTGAAATATGTTGCTCTGGTTCCCAAGTTGTCTGCTTCAGCCAATCGGAGGCTGCAGAACTGTTGCAAGGAATTAATTAAGCCACTTACACTCCAAGTTGTAGATTACATAAATACAATGTCTCTCACATATACGTTACTTACTTAAAATACATGTTATTTGTAAATACATGTAAAAGCATCACTGAATTCGTAATAGCTTTTGTCCACATGTATTTTTCTTAGTTTAGTGGATCCTAAAAGTATAACTGCTACATTGTATAGGGTTTTGTATAATAATAATAAAAAAAAAAAACGTAAATGGTGAGTTCAGACACAGTTCAGTCATAAATGAAGAAATGTTGTTAGAGCGATACCCAGTCACACTGGTAGCTTTCTGAAAGGACCTAGCTCTTAATGACAGTCCACTCTGTCATTGCAATTTGTTATTCATGGATTATTCACAGCCCTGCCACTAACTGATAAAGTTGCTCTAAATCCAATCAACCCATTATTTTATGCTTAGAAATCAGAGTTCAGGAAGAGCTGCAGGGTTCTGCGGAAAAAGTCACTTAGCTGGTTCGGAAAAAGTCACTTAGCTGGTTCAGAAAATGACGTGAAGTCCAAAGTAAATCCTTCACGGAGAGTAATTCTAAGTCTGCTCACAAGAATAAAGGATGGCAGAAATCCAAAAATAGGAATGAAAAATTACATATATCTACATAAATAAAAGGACATTTATATAAACTGCTTACACTGCATTCCTCCTATGTGGTTGATCAGAATTGATATTTTGTTTTACTTGCTAATATTAGTCATAGGAATTATTAATGAGGAAAGAAACCCTGGAGAGATTACACGCACTAAGTGTTGGAGCTAGATGTTTAGACCAGGTCTAAACTTCCTGGTAAACCTGCCAGGAAAACCATCCATATTTCTCAGAAATGAAAAGGCGTAAACTATCTTCCCAGGCATTACATAGAAGCTGACATATTTTATTCTGTTCAAACACAAACGCACGTGCACACACACACACACACACACACACACGACAGATATAAAGATAAGCCTTCAACGGTGTCTCATGACAAAGATCAAATTTCATCAGCTTCTAAGATCAGTACTAAGCTAAGCAGGCTAGGCCATTTCAAAGGTGAGAATGGATAAGGCCCCTATTATGACTCATCCCAGTTACAATAACGAGGCATTCAAAATCCACTTGAGTCCCCAGCCTGCCCCCTCTCTACTGTCCAGCCTCTCCTAGGAGCTCCCTTGCATCACTGGCTACGATCAGCTTATTTGTGCTGTGTCCTTTCCCACCAGTGATATGAGCTGCTAAACAATAACCATTGGCTAAATTAATAAAAATGGTGCATACTGAAGCTTTCACGATAAAACACACTGTGCTCAGAATTTCCCTTTTGCGTGGGTCGTGGATGAAGGCCCAAGAGATACTTTAGGGGACATTCAGGAAGAAGTACTTGAGGAAAAGAATCAAATGCTAAGAGTGAAGTTCAAGAAGGGATTTATTCAGGTAGAATAACTTCCTGGTGTCCCTCAATTGACACTATTAGTCAAAACAAGTCCTCCTGTTGAGAAGAGTTCCCCTCTCCACTCTCATTCAAGGCCAGTGCAAGTCTGTAATGCCACTGCTGTCCATTTTTGGTTTGCACCCACATACTGAGACAGCTTATCTGTAAACCAAGCTAGACCTTTTCCTCCTCTTCAGTTTGTCGAAATGTGGGATGAAGGGGTCCTGGTGCAACTGTGTTGGGTAACATGGGCTCTGGGCTCGTGCTGTCTGGCCTTGCTCAGGCTTGGTTCCAGGCGAATCATTTCCATTGCACAAAGAATTTGCTGGACCCACCCAACTTTATGACTTTGAAGATCCAAGAGGACCTACATCATCATGGGCAGTTAGAGACACGTGATCACTTGGTATCACGTCCTCAAGCGTCCAATCACAATTTGGGCTCAGAGAGCCGTGTTTCAAAAGGCGTTTTATCCTCCATTGTAAAGAGCATGGTCTTGCTTCAGAAGTCCAGAGGACTGCATTACATTTCTCCCATGGAAGCCTTCCATAAAATCTAAACAGCATTTTTTCCCATTATTAATACCTCTAGCACCACCAGGTTACCAAATTGCATGGCAATGACACTGCAGCCCACACTCCAAGCCCCATACAAAGCTGGCAGACTTTTTGTTACTCAGCGTATGGACAAAAGCAGTATGCCTAAGTGTGGAACACCTTGTTTTTGGATCCCGAGGAGGTCTACCAGCTATTGTGCTTCCTTCTTTGCCATAGAAGATACAAGATGTAGTCAGCTGTCTTGTACGTGCGATGAGACATTCCTGACTGCTTTAATGAAGTAGAGGGCCCCTGACTCTTCATTGGGCTCATCTCCAAACTTCTAGGAAACACGGATCTTACCAAGGCTAGGTACTAGGTATCTAGAGTGCGAGGGGCTACTTGCTCGTCCTGCCAGATCAGTGTAACACCACCAAGGTAATGAATCGATGTCATCTTTTGTAAGATGCACAGATGGTCCAGACTCCTTTTTTGAAGGGGAATCTGAGCAGTGTCTCTCTGGGTTTGCACGAAGACACAGTAAATAATAAGGGTATTGTTTTGAAAGTGATAATAAATCATATCAAGGTAGACAACAGATTCTGGTTGGAAACCAAAGTAAGTAAGTCTTACTGTAAATGTTATTTCATATCTGACGGGCTACCAGACTGCTCTATAAAGCAGAGCTTTCCAACCAGCTTCCCATGACAGCATGCTGCAAATGGGTCATAAGCATGCCTGGAGATACTGATCCATTCAGTGTTCGGGGCAGTCAGATGGCACCACGGTGGCCAGTACACTCAGGACACAAGCAGCTTCCCTCATTGTCTTCTGATGTTGTCCCAGCTGTCTGACAGGGTGCTGCCCTTTCTATACATAGCAAGTACAATGAGCAACTTCCAGGACTAGCTGTGCTTCCGCATCTCGCTGAAAAAGGCTTGCTTCTTAATATTTCATGTGGCTGACAAAATGTTTGAAAGCCCTCCATCATGCCCCTTGCTGCATAACTTGGAAGTTCTTCCCTCAGGAGGCAAAGTGAGAGCAGAGGTGGTGGTATACCAGTTCTAAGCATGGGCCTTAAGAAGGCCTTGTTGTTTCTGCTCGCTGTCTTGAACCCCTGCCATCACCATGGGAACCTACTCTCATAGCCCGCTGCTCCAAGGACAAGAAGTAAACTTTCTCCTATTTTCATGACAGGCAGTAGTTTTACACCTTGGAATATGCTATCCTTTAAAATTAGGCTCCTACCCTTCCACAGAACCTGAGAAATAGGTGTGCTATTTCCCCTGATGATTGCATTTCAAAGATGGCTCTCAGCTACTTGGAAAAGACAGTCCTGGGTTATAAAACCGGCAAGAAGCCTTGAAAAAGATTTATATCTCAAAGGCACAGAAAAAGAACTTATAATTTTAAGTTTTCTGAAGCAAATCCTCTAAGAAAAGGGAGGGCAGAGGCCTAGAGTCAGGAAGAAGCATGCCAACAGTTTATTCAAGCCGAGTGGAATATTAAGGCCATTTGCTCAGTTATAATAATTTCCTTTCATTGAGGTGCTATACTGACATCCCAAATCACCTGTTTACCCTCTTGTGAAGTACGTGTGTCTTGATCAGCTCGGGCAGCTATTAAAATGACCAGTAATTGGGGGTCCCATAAACCACAGGAATTTATTTCTCACAGTTCTGGAGGCTGGGAAGTCCAAGAGCAAGGTGCCTGCAGATTCAAGTCTGGTGAGGACCCGCTTCCTGGTTCATAGGCGACTCTTTTTGCTGTGTGTTCACTTGGAGGCAGGGACAAGGGATCTCTCTGGGGCCTCTTCTATAAGGGCACCAATCTCATTCATGAGGGCTGCACCCTCATGACGTAATCACCTCCTAGAGGCCCCATCTCTAAACAGCATCACATTAGAGGTGAGGTTCAACCCATGAATTTTGAGGGGACACCAAGAAAGAAGATAGTACACAACAAGAGAAAAGGCAAATAAAGCAGAAGATCATCTGCCAGATGGTAACTCACTAAATGTTGATTTATAGCCTACTATGCATTTTGCATAGAATTGAATATGCTAATAGGAGACACGAAAGAAGTAAAGTGACGCTTCCCATAGTGTCATCTGCTGTTCTTAGCACCTGAATCCCCTGCAGGCTCTACTTAGAAACAGGTTCCAAGCTTCCTACCAAGAGCTCCCAATCACCATCTGTCATGACATATGCATCTGAGCAAAAGATGTGAATAGAAACATCACCAAAAGTTGTACTTGTCTTTCTCAAACAGTTCTATAAGATTAACTTCATCTGGAATATTTCAGGTTTCAGTTGTTGATTTTAGAGTCATATTTTGTCACAGGCTTTGGATTTTTGTTGTGCTTTCTTATTTCAGATGGGCTGGTTTGTTTAGCTTCATATTTATTTCTTTCTTATTCTCCCCTAACCCAAACACACTTCAAGCACTCAGTAATTTTGAAGTCGTCTCCATCCAGCCCTAAAGATCCCCAAACACAGTCATGGTCTGGTGCTTTGGGTTCCTGCTCTTCCGTCATGTATATTGGAAATGTGACTGATTCAGGCAATCAGCCGCTGGGCCGCTCAGCTCAGCTCCTCGTCGTGAATCTATGCTCGTGTTCTTATTTCTCCTTATGCTAGCAGCTTTCTGAAAACCAAAGTCCCCAGTGGAATTGGGGCAAAGTCACCTGTTTCACCGTCCTTGCTCGTGTGCTGTGAAGTGAGAAGGTTCATGCCAGCTCCAGGCTTCGAGTGGTGAGCTGTTCACTATCTCCTGTGTGACAGGGAGCACTTTTAGACCCTTTCACAGGAGTCAAAATGCTGGATTCCGCAGCTACTTCCAGACATGGAAACCACCAGGTTCTCATTGTCAGCCCTGCTCACATTTGGTCTTCCTGTTTCTTGAGTGCAGAGAAGGTGATTTCATTCATGAACATTCCTACAACTTCCCCACCCCCGCCCGCCATTTTTATATGCCTGCCCTCTCCATGCACTTGAAACACAGGAGGTGTTGAAGGAACGAATTCAGCCTTCTTGAACATTTTCATGAAATCTTTATCTCATTGGGGAAGGACAGGTGGAAGAGAAAAAAACCTTTCTCTGACTCCTATATTTTCTGATCTTTTTTCACGCGAGCCAGGTTTTTGGCCTTAAGAGGTAAGAATTTAGAGGCATTGTTTCCCAGCTCCTCTCTGGACCATGGCTGCTCTTCTTTCTAAGTTTACAGATCCAACAGGGTGTGACAACCTAGGGACAGGCCCCTTACAGAGGCAGTGGGAGGAGAGGGCACTGTCATTCAGGGCTCACACGTGACCTCAGCAGCAGCCGTAGTTTGATGCCTGTGGTGGGCAGAATAGTGACCCCTCCCTTCGCCTCCCATGATGTCCACGTGCTAATCACCAGACCTGTAACTACGTTACCTTCCATGGCAGAAAGGGACTTTGCGGATGGGGTTAAATTAAGGATTTTGAGATGAAGAGATTATTTTGGATTATCCAGGAGGCCCGTGATGTTTGTTGGTTATATCAATGGAGGAAGGGATTACAAGCTAGGAATGCAGGTGGTCTCTGGAAGTGGGAAAAGGCAGGAAGCAGATACTACTCTAGAGCCTCCAGAAGGAAAACAACACCATTAACCCCTTGATTGTAGTCCATGAGAACTACTCAAATCTCTAACCTCTAGAACTATGAGATAATATATATGTATTGCTTTAAGCCTCTAAACTCATGGTAATTTGTTACAGCAGAAATAAGAAACTAATAGAATGGCGTGATCCTGAGGCAAGCACTCCATCCATGTCTGTGGATACCCCAGGGAGCCCAGTGGTTACCTAATGAATGAACACAGATATCATCATCCAATCAGCAGCACTTGGAGACTTTGCTTTTCAGATATAAAGCAGCTCATCGCCCTCTGCCTATAAGAAACATTCCCTATTCCTGCTCCCTTGAACTGATTTTCTCACAGCCCAGATCTGTGCTTTCTTGCTTGACAGCAGAACTTTTCCAAACAGAGCTCAGTCTTTGGTCTCATATTCTCATAAGTCTTTCCTTAGTACTTCAGAATAAAATAACAAATCAAATCAAAACAAAACAAGAATAGCAACATGGACCCTCTTCGAGTCCCTGTCCCCTGCTATCTACTACACATCTCTCTCTTTCTCTTTACAGTTGACTTATTAAAGTGTCAGTCACTGTTCATGGTCCCACTTGCCTTCCCTACCCATTCCCACTCATTCTCAACCTACTGCAGTTTGGACTCTGTCTTCGCCATTCCCCCAGAAGAGGTGGAATCAAGCTTATCCACGGTCTAGCTGTTAATGCCAACAGACGATTCTCATCTTTTATTTAACTTGACCCATTGTCAACGTTTTACATTCTTGATATACCTTTCTTCATAAACCTTTCTCATCCCATGGGGTCTGTGGGTCCACTTATCCCATTTTTTCTGTTATTTCTGGCTGCTCTTTCTTTTGCAGACATAACCTTATAGTTGACGCACCTTCAGTTCCTTCCATTTTCACTGTTCACACTCTAATCCAGTCAACTATTACTTCCTGAGTATCTGATATATGGGAGGCATTATGGCAGGCGTGCGCCGGGCAGTCACATTTACTCCTGTGGCCTCAAAAACACTGGTATGTGGAAAAATCCCAAATGATTGTTTCTGGCACATTTGCTTTCCTGAGCTGAACACTTAGAGGCTAAATCACCCACCGAAGAACTCGAGTTTTATGTCCCTCTGACCCATTCAAACCGAACCCAACATCTTTCCTTACCCAATGTAGTCTTTCTTGGACATTCCCTATCTATCCTGTTGGCAAGTTACAAATCTGGGACTCACCCATGATTCCTGCCTCCGTATAGAGCCCTAAATCCCTACATTCTTTCAGGCTTTAAATTGTGTATTTCCTATTTTCAGAAAACGGGGAGGCAAAGCTACTGAACAAGGGCGGGGTAGAATCGAGTCAGCTTTGAGAATTTAAAGAGAGGGTAAGATAGTGTTACCAAGAAGAATTGGGTAGATGATGGCTTGAATAACTGTTTGCCTGTCACACCTGTAATACCTGTTCTACTCTTATTCTAGTATATTTTTAATACCTGTATCCTAAGTGACAGATCATGTTTCTGTTTTCTAGTGTTAAATATATTGTTGTGGAGGAAAAAAAGTCTTCGGCACTTCCTATTTACTTTATAGGATCAAAGGTAGCCTTTTTTCTCAGACTTGAAATCTTTTTAATGTGGCTTTCAGTATCTTTAATTTCCCTCTCGAACTCCCTAAACTGCTGTAATATTGCAAGGGCAGCGTCTGTGTCAGCAGAGGCTGCTACTATCAGAACTCCCTGGCTCTTAGCTTCTGCAACTTCCCATCTGGTAGTTTTGCAGTGGTTTTCATTGCGTTTTTCTTTGCTTCATCATTTAATTGCTGTTGCAAAGAGATAATTTAATCCCTGAAACGACATAGGCAGGGCCCTTCTGTGGGCTTGTGACCAGGCCAGTGGCATAGAACCCTGCTCTTGGGGCTTGATGCCAGTTGCTGTGGTCTTGAAATTCTTAAAAATTTTATCTCTGAATTTGTGTTTTATAGATGAAGTCTTGAGGGGCAACAGAGCATGCGTGGGGGGATTTGGAACCTCAAGTTGCATTACATGTGATTGTCCTGCGTTACACCCCTTCCCCTTCTCCCTTGGACTAGCTCTCGGCCACCTGCCTGCCCCCTACCCCCTCAAGCCTTCCTTCCCTGGGCACCTTCAGCTTGGTCCAGCCTCCCCCTCCTCACTCTGACCTACTAAGACTGCCATGTTGGAGGACTGGATGCAGGAAAGGGAGGGTTGAGGCAAGGTAGCACTCTGTGGTCTCAGGGTAAGTCATGGCAGTTGTTACCCCATCTAGGCTGGTAGGGCCATAGCACATTTGAAGGGCAACTTAGGGGGGCCAACCCTCTCAATCCACACATTGAGTGGGTCCTAATATGGAGGTTGCAATCCCTAGGGGGTCAGCCATCTGCCTTTGGCTGAGGTGACAGTCCCAGGAGAAGGACAGATGCCTTGCTCATCTTCCTAGACCCCAACCTGGGCACGCATATTGTTTCAGCAGTTAGTGGGAGGGGAAAACTGGCAGTGGGTGGGCCAGGCATGCTGAGTTCTAGGGCAGGGTCTCCAGGCACCTGTGAGGGTCTGCACTTGCCCTTCACACATTCCATGCTCAAGGAAGTGGGACATTATAAATAAAAATCAAACACCATGGCAGGTCAGGAGAGGCTACAGAAAAAAAGAAAAAGCTTTATACTCAAGGGTGATTTCCATATTTTTGAAAAATGAATTCTATGTTTTTATTCTGCCCTGGGCTCTACAAATTATACAGCCAGTCTTATAAATAGGTAATATGACTACCAAATATGGGATGAGGCTATTCCAGGACAGTTGAACTTAAAGAAATCTCTTGGTTAGAAAGATCATACGTCTTTCTGCAGTGTAATAGAGCATTGAGCAATAATGCATTTTGTAGAAAAAATTACTAATTATAATTATCAAAATTTTCCTTTCCAGATTCACACCTTACACTGTAGGGATTCCTTGTGAGGAATTCGTAATGGGTGAAGTTAATTGGCCAGCTTCCTAAAACATTCTAGGCGTTAACTTCTTGGACAATGTGAAGGTGGAAGTCTATTAAAAGGTGACTTTTCAAATATGTCATTATATTTTATGTGATTTTTTCTTTGCAAGGAAGAACTTCGTGGTGTAAAGAACCAGGTATTTAAATTACATTTCTTTGATTATTCAGATAGCACAAATTCTGGCTGTATGAAAATTCACGATAGGTCAGCTTGGAATTAACTACCTGTAAGAGTTAGATGTCATTACAGAAAGAATTGCGTGCATTAAAGTCAGAAAGGATACATTTCTAACTTGTTGAAATTCTCTTAACTTCTTTTTATGACTGAAATGGGAAAAAGGATGGACTCTAAGGCAATACTTACAAGCAATTGCTCAAATATGGGGTTTGATTTTTTTTTTTTTAATTCTCAGAATTAAAAAACTTTCCTACCACAAGGAAGGGCAGAAAGACAGGAAGCATCAGGCTGCAGAGCCATGAGCAGCGATCCTTCCCACCCTGCTGTCGTGCAGCTTTGCTATGAGAGTGTGAATGGATCTTGTGTTAAAACTCCCTACTCGCTTGGATCCAGGGTGATTCTGTACTCAGCATTTGGCTTTGCATCTTTGCTGGCTGTGTTTGGAAACCTCCTGGTGATGACTTCAGTTTTGCATTTCAAGCAGCTGCACTCTCCAACCAATGTCTTGATCGCTTCTCTGGCCTGTGCTGACCTCCTGGTGGGGGTGACCGTCATGCCCTTCAGCATGGTCAGGTCCGTGGAGAGCTGCTGGTACTTCGGAGCCAGATTTTGTACCCTTCACAGTTGCTTTGATGTGGCATTCTGTTACTCTTCTCTCTTCCACTTGTGCTTCATCTCCATCGACAGGTACATGGCCGTCACTGACCCTCTGGTCTATCCTACCAAGTGCACGGTGTCTGTGTCAGGGATCTGCGTCAGCGTCTCCTGGATCCTGCCCATTGTATACAGCGGTGCCGTGTTCTACACAGGTGTCAATGACGATGGGATGGAGGAATTAGTAAGTGCTCTCAACTGTATAGGTGGTTGTCAAATTGTTGTAAATCAAGACTGGGTTTTGATAGATTTTCTGTTCTTCTTCATACCTACCCTTGTTATGATCATTCTTTACTGTAAGATTTTTCTAATAGCTAAACAACAAGCTATAAAAATTGAAAATACTGGTAGCAAAGCAGAATCATCCTCAGACAGTTACAAATCCAGGGTGGCCAAGAGAGAGAGAAAAGCTGCCAAAACCCTGGGTATCACAGTGGTAGCATTTGTAATTTCATGGTTACCATATACAATTGATACGTTAGTTGATGCCTATATGGGCTTCATAACCCCTGCCTATATTTATGAGATTTGCTGTTGGGGTGCTTATTATAATTCAGCCATTAACCCTTTGATTTATGCTTTATTTTACCCATGGTTTAGAAAAGCCATAAAAATTGTTTTAAGTGGAGAAGTTTTAAAGGATGGTTCATCATCCGTTAGTTTATTTGCAGAATAAATGTAAACACTAGGTTGAGAAGTAAAAAAATATTTTGAAAATTATAAATTCATGACAAAATTAGATGTAAGAAGTGAAGAAAGCATTTCAAAATGCGGTAAATATCCTACTTTTTTCAAATGGGCCAGAAACCAAATCATAAGAAGGTGCCTCCATGAAATCATTGCAAGGGCATTTACTGAACTAAATAATAAATAATGAAGTGGTTTACACTGTAATCTCGGTGCTCTGTACACATCCTTGCCATGTGCACTTGTTTCTTACAATTTCACGGAATTCGGAATCTCATTTTTGGTTGCGATATCTGTAATCGTTTTCTCTCACTTATCTTCAAATGGTCTTTTTTTCCCCTTGTCTTTTCCAACATTTTACTAGTTTACTAGGGCTGTCATAACAAGGTACCACAGACTAGGTAGCTTACACAACAAAAATTTATTCTTGTGATTTTGGAGGCTAAAATTCCAAAATCAAGGTGTCAGCAGGGTTGGTTTCTTCTGAGGACCCCCTTTTTTGGGTTGCAGGTGCTTCTCACATGGTTTATGCCATATGTATGTGTGTCTATGTCCTAATCTCCTCTTCCTATAAGACCACCAATCATATTGGGATGGAGATCACCCTTAAAAACTCACTTTAACTTAATTACCTTTTAAAAGGCCTTATCTCAATATACGGTTATACTCTAAAGTACTAGGAGTTAGTACTTCAACATATGAATTTGGGGGACACCATTCGGCCCATAACAGGCACCAGACTAGGATAGGCGACACTGTCCACGGGTCTCTTTGTTTGCTGCTCATTTGTGATATTATTTGTACCTTCCAGGAGCTTTTAGTACAGCAGGTAAGCCTTTCCTGTTTAAAGGCTGGACAGAATCTTGATTTCTTCACCTATAATATTGTGGGATCAGTCATTCAGCCTTGGAATCAGGTATTAACTACAGACATTGCTCAGAAGTGGAAAATTCCAAGTGGAAAAACTTGCCACAAAAAGGTTGACCCAAATGAAATGGAAATCTGCAAGTGAAAAGAATGATTGATTTTTGGGGTGCCTGGGTGGTTCAGTCGGTTAAGTGTCGGACTCCTGGTTAATCATCTGACTGCTGGTTTCGGCTCAGTTCATGATCTTGTGGTTGTGAGATTAAACCTTGCACAGGGCTCCACACTCAGCACAGAGTCTGCTTCTGCCCCGCCCCCTACTCATGTTCTCTCTCTTTCTCTAAAGTAAATAAGTAAATAAAATCTTTAAAAAAAAAAAGAATGAGTAATTATTACTAGCAGTGATACCAACTTTCTTATATATACTGCAGGTTTCACTTCCCCAGAATGTTGCAGGGTCAAAAATTCTATGTTGATACTGCAAAGACTTCTATTAAAAAGAATATAAAAAATGATGCATAATTTTACATTTTGCTGTCTGGAATATTTTACGTTGATACAATAAAAGGTTTTTGGAATGTATATCTAGAGTATTTTGTGCAATGAGTCTAAATTGTAATACAGTACTGGTCTATAAACCTTTTTTTTTTCCTTTTTGGTTTATCTCTGGAGTCAATTAAAATGAAGGAAGTTTATTTTTTCTCATTGGTTTTCACTGAGATTTTTCATTGTTTTCAAGCAAATATTTGACGTAAATTATATGCAAGTACCTGTGTTAGGAACAGCTAATGATAAAAAAAAAAGTGTATTTTATACAGTATTTTCCTTAGGGAATGTAATTTTGTAGATAATATGGGCAACACATTTTAAATTATATATTGAGAATCAGAAAACTGTCAGAGATGCTAAGCCTTATGGGCAGAGGACTAATTGTCACAAGGCTGGTACTTGGCACTGGGTGTTTCTAAAACATTGTCTTCTCACTGACAAGTGGTCTCTGGCCTGAGGGGTTAAAGAATTGTTAAAGACTTTTTTTTTAGTAGAAGGGCCTTTTGAGCAGTCTTTAAGCATTAGACTTGCATAGGCAGACAGAGATGTGGACTTCTTTTGGGGAGGGATTGATTTCCATAAATGGAGGGTTCGCTTGGCAAACTGCAGGATGATGAGTAGACTATAGCACGGTAACCAGCAATTCATGCTATCAGTGACTGTACTCAGTAGGTCAGTTTAACTGTATCAGATTAAAAAAAGATATCGTGCTCCCTGTTTTTAGAGTATAGAGGACAAACAGAAAAAAGCAAGTGAAAAAGTTTAATAGTCCTATTTAATAAATGTCTCATAGAATGGCATTGTTGCCAAATTATAGATAATGAATAGGATAGAAGTTCAAAGGTGAATTAAAGATTTTTGAAATTTATCTTATGAGCAAGCAAAATATGTTGTTATAAATGCTATCAAAACCTCCAATACAATTCTAAATATGGAATTTCTTTTGACAGGTAGTGGGTATGTGGAACTTCACAAAGGAGAGAAGAAAGAAATTAGATTCTTCCATATACTTCATGATAGTCTTTCCTAAGAATGACTACCCCAGATACAGATTTAAAAATTCACCTGTAAGCTCCTGGCTTTATTTTACACTGGGTTTAGGAGTGAATGAAAACAACATAATTGGCTAAGAACTAAAGGACAGTTTATCAACATAAATGTGTTTTCAGGATAAGATTAAATTAAAATCAAGGCAATTATGAGATATTGGGAATTTTCCATGTATATTGACATGGAATATGGTGCATGAATATGATATCAAATTTGAAACAAGGCGTTCCTCAGATTCAATCAAACATTGCTTCAAGAGAGCTTCTCTAAGGATCTGCTACAGACAGATTTACTGCCCTGGTGAAGTGAGGTCCGATTTCCTACTGCTGATTCTGCCTACTCCTCTGCTTTGTCACTTTTCCACTGCCCCGTCTTCTGGGAGGAATTTCTTGGTATTTTCACCTTTCATGCTCCCTGCCCTGTACTCTCTCTCTCTCTCTTTTTAGGTTTATTTGTTTATTTGAGAGAAAGAGAGAGAGAGAGAGAGAGAGAGAGAGAATGTGTGTGCGAGCAGCGGGGAGGGGCAAAGGAAGAGGGAGAGAAGCAGACTCCCCTCCTCCTTCCCAAGCTGAGCAATGAGCCTGACTGGGGAGCTCAATCCCAGGACCCTGAGATCATGACCAGAGCTGATATCAAGAGTCGGTTGCTTTATGGACTGAGCCACCCAGGCACCCCTGTCCTGTTACTTTCAATGCCCTTCTCCTTCTTCTTCCTCTTCTTCTTCTTCTTCTTCTTCTTCTTCTTCTTCTTCTTCTTCTTCTTCTTCTTCTTCTTCTCTAATTATGCCATGTACTCTTGGTCTTCCCTTAGACTTTAGTTCTCTTGACTGTCATTCCAATATCTTCTTTTGCTGGAGTTATTTTCTTCAGTCTTCTCAGACCCTCTGCTTCATGCTCTAGCAAGGAGATTAGTTCCTCTTGTTCACCAGTGCTCTTGCAACAGCAAGGGAATCAGATGTTAAATTCAGATCTGGCACAAGACGAAGATTTGATGTTTAGAGGACATCCTCTTATAGTGGAATTGAACATGACGAGGTGATACACGTACCACAATAATTATCCCTTCATCATAATTACTTTCATGTGATATGCCCCTTCACTTCTTCAACAGGATGTGGGAATGATTGGTTGCCTGTCATGGCATATTATAAGCATCATTTAACACTGTCACTGTTGATCATAATGCAAACTTAGGATGTCACATATTCATGCGGGAAGAGGATATACTCAAGAAATCATGTTTAAACATCTAGGTATCTATTTGGGGAAAAAATATTCTGATTCTCACTCTTCTCCTAGACACACATGTGCACTTACATACATATTGTTCAGGACAGATCTTAGTGTAAAATATAAAGCCGTGAAACTTTAGAAGAAAATATAGGAGAATATTTTCATAGTTTCTCATGAAAAAGATTGGCAAATTAACTAGAAATTTAGTATTTCTACATGATAAAAAAATCAAAATCTGAAAAAGATAAACTTGAAAAAACTCTTTAGAATATTTATTGCATTCTAATTGCTTTCGCTGAAATTTTTTTCCCCAGCACTTGAGTCTCAAAAGCGTAGGCCCTGTTAGAAAGAAAAAGAGCTTATATTGAACAGATTTGGGGAATTAAGTGCCATAGAAAAACTTTCCTGCATCCCAGAACAAGAGAAGAGAAGATAGTTGGAGTACAAAAATAAGTGAGAAAGCAGCGAAGGTCTGTGAGGGAGGAGCACCCCATCTCTCCCTGGATACTGTCTCGTTTGAGAGAAGGGATAACTGATATGCCAATGTGATTGGTTGAATAAGAGCCCCACAAGGAGATCCACATCTAAATCCTAGACCCTATAAACATTAAAAATTATTTGGAGAACAGGGTCTTTGAAGATGTGATTAAGTTAAGCATCTTGAGATGGGGAAATTATCCTGGATTATCTGGGCGGGCCCCAAATGCCATCCCGAGTGTCCTTATAGGAAAGAGTGTGTACAGGGAGATGGCACACACAGAGGACAAGGCAGTGTGACCACACAGGCAGGGTTTGGAGTGATGGGGCCAGAAGCCAAAGCATGCTGGCAGCCAGCAGAAGCAGGGAGAGGCTAAGATGGATTTTCTGAGACCCTTGAGAGGAAGTGCAGCTCTGCTAACACTCTGATTTTGGATTTCATACTTTGGCCTCCAGAGCTCTGCAGAAATCAGTTTCTGTCATTTTAAGCCACCAAGTGAGTGCTGATTTGATACAACAGTGACAGAAACTAATATATCAAGTATGTTTGGGGGGAGAAGACCCAAGTTAACCCTGGGCAAGTGATTCACTTCCCATGTTTCAGTAAAATAAGGATAATCATCATGCAGACTTCATGGCGGTTTTCTGTGTGTGACTATTTAAGAACTTACTCCCTGTAAAGCACCTAGATAGAGCGGGTGTCCAAATGCTGTTTGCTACCGTTGAAATGGCAGCTGCCTTAACAATAAAGTAACACGTTTGCAACCTGAATCTGTGCCCCGTGACTCATCGAAGATACTGTGGGTCTTTCTAGAATTTCTACCATGTTTGAAGAAGCATTTCTGTACTATAGACTATTAAAAGCCTATTAAAAGATAAGAGATATGACCAAATTCTAAGGAAATTGGTGCAAAGGTGTAAGGGAGACGCTCTGAAGTTATGTTGGGTTCAGAAACCTCTGAATATTTGTGAGGAGACAGAGTTTAAGAGAGAACTTGAGAACGTTTCCAATTTCCTGGGCAGACCCAGGGAATTAGCAGAGGCTAAGGGGAGGGGAGGGATGGAAGGAGGGAGAGAAAACTAGGGAGAATATGAGAGACAACTCTGACTTCACTCAAATCTCTCAGTCTTAGCTGAGGACACCGGAACGGAAGGGGCTTGAAACATAGAACTAAGACCCCCAGTTAATCTCCCAATTTCAATAAAATTGTAACCTTTTCCTGGAGACACAGGAGAGACTGAGGAGGGTACACTGGCTGTGAAACCTGAAGAAGGCAAAGCAGCATGCCCCCCACTGAGCCCCACACGGATGGGCTGGAGCACCTGTGAGAGATTGCCAGGTGTGTGGTCTAGAGGGGGGATTGGTAAGCATGCCATTCAGAGGTTAGGGTCATGTGAACATCCTCTTTTCCATGATGAGATAGGTGGCCATTTATCCTAGAAGACACCCGCAAAGACAATCCCAACCTATTCCCGAGGAAGTGAGGCAGACTATATAGCCTCCTGGAATTCAGATGCAACCCTGGGAGAGGAGAGTGGGAACCCCACACTGACTGAACTGAAATTTATTGCACCCCATGACGTGGGGCTCACGGGGAAATCAAAGGTCAGTTACAGAAAATCGAGCAAATTGCCTTCTGTGGTAGTTGAGATCTTTACCTGCTAATAAGTATGTTTTCTCTACCTCCATGCATGAATCACAGGATAAAATCTAAAATAATTATTGGGATGTACAAAGCTGTGGAAAGAAGTTTTGAAACTTCTCCCTGTTCTCGACCTTAATACCTTCCCTTCATCCTTCTAAACCTGGCCCTAAATTTATATCCTCAGTGAATTCTATTTATTCACCCGGTTATATTATTTGTCGATGGCATTTCTCACTTTACACTTTTTAAATGTGTAAATTTTAGCTTGAATCGCAGTGAATTGTTACGTTGTTTTATGTCTGTCTCTCTTAGTAACATGGAAACTCCCCCTAAGGGAAGAAGATATTTTCTGTTTATTCTTGTATGTTGAAGACCTTGCCCATATCGATGCTTAATAAATAAACAAATATAAATAATGCATACATGAAAGACTGGACTGCGGGTGGGTCTACGGGCATCTTATGCCCCCTGAATCTTTTACTGAAGAATCTATGCCTTTTTACTCATGTTCAAGAGAATACTCTCAAATTTCACTATTGAGTGTATCCTATGTAATAGCCCTTTTTGTACATACCTATATAGGTATAGAAGTTCTCTTATTTTTTTAGTTACGGAAGAATTTTTCCCTTTAGTAATGAATACATTTTAAAATTTATCAAATGCCTTTTTTTCCATCTCATCAGATGATTGTAAAATTTTAATCTGTTACAAAGGTGAGTTACAATAATTGAGTTTCTAACTTTAAAGCAAACTTTCATTCTTGGCATAGACTCTAATCATGGTATATCATCCTTTCATATTTGTCTGGGTTTGGTTTGTGGAAGTTTGTTCAGGACTTTTGCACCTTTGTTTATGAGTGAGAGTATTTTCACATTTTCCTTTTTTAAATCATCTACGTGGGTTTTAGTATGGAAGCTACATCTAAATATAAATTTTAAGTGGAGATAATTAAATATAGGTTTCTCCTCCCTGTTCACACCTTACACTACAGAGATTCATTTTAGATGATTTTGGGGATGGGATTTGGCCGTGCTTCCTGGGGATTTTGTCATTAGTCCTCAGTCTTGGCGTGAGTGTAATAGAAGGTAACCGATTAATAACAAATCACACACATCTCGCTAACTTCGACCAAGAGGAATACCCCTGTATCAAGACCAGGTAATAAAAGATAATTGATAAATTGTAAGGCATGAAGAAATCTTTGGTATTCGCAAGTTTGTAAAAGATTTACTTGAAATTAAATGATTGAATTTAGAAAATTGTTTCCCAGTATATTCTAAAGTATAAGAAAAATAGTGGTAATAATGTATTAAAGCTAAGATTGGTTGAGCCTTTAAATTGAATCTGTTACTTCATATGTTCAGAGATTAAAATTAATATGAATATGTGACAGGCCACAGAGATATTATCTGAGAACTGTAACAAAGGAAGGCAGTTGTAAACCTTTTCTCTGCCTTCGGGAAATGTGAAACTGCTGTATTTGGTGTGATTGACCAAGGGCAGAACTTCTCTGTTTACCTGCTGTTTACAGCAGCACCATGAGCACCAACTCGTCCCCCCCTGCGGCCCAGCAGCTCTGCTCCCCGAACGTGACCGGATCCTGCCTGAAAGCTCCCTACTCGCCTGGACCCCGGCTCATTCTCTACACACTATTTGGCTTTGGGGCTCTGCTGGCTGTGTTTGGAAACCTCCTGGTGGTGATTTCCATCCTGCACTTCAAGCAGCTGCACTCTCCAACCAATTTCCTCCTGGCCTCCCTGGCCTGTGCTGACCTCCTGGTGGGGGTGACCGTCATGCCCTTCAGCATGGTCAGGTCCGTGGAGAGCTGCTGGTACTTTGGGCCAAGCTTCTGTACCTTCCACACGTGCTGCGACGTGGCATTCTGTTACTCTTCTCTCTTCCACTTGTGCTTCATCTCCATCGACAGGTACATGGCCGTCACTGACCCTCTGGTCTGTCCTACCAAGTGCACGGTGTCTGTGTCAGGGATCTGCGTCAGCGTCTCCTGGATCCTGCCCCTTGCATACAGCGGTGCCGTGTTCTACACAGGTGTCTATGACGGTGGGCTGGAGGAATTATCTCGTGCCTTCAACTGTGTAGGAGGGTGTCAGCCTGTTCTAAATCAATTTTGGATGTTGATAGATTTGTTATTGTTCTGCACACCTACGTTTGTTATGATGATTCTGTACAGTAATATTTTTCTTGTGGCTAGAAAACAGGCTATAAAGATTGAGAACATTGGTAGCCAAGCAGAAGCATCAGGGACATACAAAATCAGGGTGAGTAAGAGAGAGAGAAAAGCTGCTAAAACCCTGGGTATCACGGTGATAGCATTTTTGATCTCGTGGTTACCGTATATCATTGATTCATTCATTGATTCTTTTGGGGGATTCATAACACCTTCGTATGTTTATGAGATATTTTGCTGGTTTGGTTATTATAACTCTGCTGTAAATCCTTTGATTAATGCTTTACTTTACCCTTGGTTTAGGAGAGCAATAAAACTCATTATAAGTGGTCAAATTTTAAAAGATAGTTCATCAACTATAAATTTATTTTCTAAAAATCCCTAAATTTCAAATTGAGGACTTTGGGGATATATTGGGAATTTCTCAATGTGTATGACATGAATCATGGTGCATGATAATGATCCATTAAACTGAGGAGGAAAAATGGTACCTCAATTTCAGGGACATGATTTTTATGCTTTTATTTTCTTAGTGTGGTAAACATCTTTAAATGTTTGACAGAAATGTACTTACTAAACAATGGTTGACACAAAGTTTATATTTCCTAGTTTCCCCAAATCTGCGCACTTCCCTGCTCTGTCAGGTAATTATTTTTGTCTCCAAGTCTTCCTTTCAAGCTTATCTTTATGTCACTTTCAAAGGCTTCCTGGTTCTGTGTCCCCCGGGGAGTCTCGTAGTCCCTGTCTTCTCTGGACTCTGGATACTTGACTTCCATTTTAAGCAGCTGTTTCTTGGGGTCCGGTCTTCCTGTAGCTCCTAAGAGGTCTCTGAACCATATACAACAGCCACCTCAGGCTCAGAACCAGACTCATATTTTCTATCTTTGGAGATATCGGAATAGTTATGAGCCAATAGTGTAATTTCCACACTAGTGATTGTATTTATATGTGATGATTTTCTCATCCTATGAGGTGTGTTGTGTTACTTTCCAGCCATTGTGGAGGGAGATCTTCTGTCATTTTTTTTTTCTTTATTAACACTACCCAAAGTAGTGTATTGTTGATGACCTAAAAAACAGTGCATTATGAGTTATGGTAGAAGGATGGATTATTCAAGAAATGATGATATGGTATATAGCTCTTTGGAAGATATTGTTAAACATCTTGTCTCATGTCATTCACAAAATCAAAACTGATTTCTTTCGGATGTTAGAAAAGTCAAAGAAAATATTTTATAATTTTTCATTGGAGGAATCCTGATAGAAAACCCCTGTAGATTTGTGCACATAATTTAAATTTTAAAACTTCAAAAGAAAACAAAACCAAATTTGGGGAGGGGGAAGCCAATTTGGGAAAACTATTGGCAGCACACATGGTGAAGGGAGGGTTAAGGATGTAAAAACTAAAGGCCTTTTACAAAAGGTAAGACATAGCCTAACACCTTCCTACACAAATACGCAATTTTAGACAAAAAAAGTGTAACTAATGAATACATTAAAATGCCAAATGTACAAAAAACTTAAAAAAGCTAATCAAAGTGTGCCAGTGTTTCATATATCAAGTGGGCAATTATTAGAAACATAAAAAATACCTGATAACAATTAGAGTATGGGAATGTTTTGAAGCCATTAAAAAGCACTATCAAGTTCTGTATAAATTGATATATGCCCCCATACATGGATATACTTCTATATGCTTTTACAAAATGTAACTTTATGTATAATGGACAGCCTGTATGTGGGGTGTGAGGAATTTGCTTTGTAATTTATTTTTATCATTTTAATGTTTGAAATGAAATGAAATAAATATGTTAAAATAGATATTATAAAAATAAATAAAATCAAATAGATATTATCAATACACATCTCTACTCTTATCTGAGCATTGAGGTTACGTTTGTCTGTATGTTTGGTTGTTTTATTTCAGGGGAATTTCTTTTTTTAAATACATTTTTATTTATTTATTTTTATTTTTATTTTTTTTTTCTATTTTAATGTTTTTTTATTATATTATGTTAGTCACCATACAGTACATCCCCGGTTTCCGATGTAAAGTTCGATGATTCATTAGTTGCATATAACACCCAGTGCGCCATGCAATACGTGCCCTCCTTACTACCCATCACCAGTCTATCCCATTCCCCACCCCCCTCCCCTCTGAGGCCCTCAGTTTGTTTCTCAGAGTTCATAGTCTCTCATGCTTCATTCCCCCTTCTGATTACCCCCCTTTCTTTATCCCTTTCTTCCCCTACCGATCTTCCTAGTTCTTATGTTCCATAGATGAGAGAAGTCATATCATAATTGTCTTTCTCTGCTTGACTTATTTCACTTAGCATTATCTCCTCCAGTGCCGTCCATGTTGCAGCAAATGTTGAGAACTCGTTCTTTCTGATAGCTGAGTAATATTCCATTGTATATATGGACCACAACTTCTTAATCCAGTCATCCGTTGAAGGGCATCTCGGTTCCTTCCATGCTTTGGCTATTGTGGACAATGCTGCTATGAACATTGGGGTGCATATGGCCCTTCTCTTCACTACGTCTGTATCTTTGGGGTAAATACCCAGTAGTGCAATGGCTGAGTCATAGGGTAGCTCAATATTTAACTTTTTAAGGGACCTCCACACTGTTTTCCAGAGTGGCTGTACCAACCTGCATTCCCACCAACAATGTAGGAGGGATCCCCTTTCTCCACATCCTCTCCAGCAATTGTTGTTTCTTGCCTTGTCAATTTTGCCATTCTAACTGGCGTAAGGTGGTATCTTAGTGTGGTTTTGATTTGAATTTCCCTGATAGCTAATGATTTTGAACATTTTTTTCATGTGTCTGTTAGCCATTTCTGTGTCTTCATTGGAAAAGTGTCTGTTCATATCTTCTGCCCATTTTTTGATTTGTTTATTTGTTTCTCGTGTATTGAGTTTGAGAAGTTCTTTGTAGATCTTGGATACCAGTCTTTTATCTGCAGTGTCATTTGCAAATATCTTCTCCCATTCCGTGGGCTGCCTCTTAGTTTTTTTGACTGTTTCCTTGGCTGTGCAGAAGCTTTTTATCTTGATGACGTCCCACAAGTTCATTTTTTCTTTTGTTTCTCTTGCCTTTGGAGATGTGTCATGAAAAAGGTTGCTTTGGCCGATGTCGTAGAAGTTGCTGCCTATGTTCTCCTCTAGGATTTTGATGGATTCCTGTCTCACATCGAGGTCTTTCACCATTTGGAGTTTATTTTTGTGTATGGTGTGAGAGAGTGGTCAAGTTTCATTCTTTTGCATGTAGCTGTCCAATTTTCCCAGCACCATTTATTGAAGAGACTGTCTTTTTTCCACCGGGTGTTTTTTCCTGCTTTATCAAAGATTAGTTGCCCAAAGAGCCGAGAGTCCATTTCTGGGTTCTCTATTCCATTCCATTGGTTTATGTGTCTGTTTTTGTGCCAGTACCATGCTGTCTTTGTGATCACAGATTTGTAGTACAGCTCGAAATCTGGCATTGTGATGCCCCCAGCTTTGTTTTTCCTTTTCAGCAGTTCCTTGGCGATTCGGGGCCTTTTCTGGTTCCATACAAATTTAAGGACATTTTAAAAGATTTTATTTATTTATTTAGGACAGAAGCGGGAAGGAGAGAGAGAGTGCGCATGCGTGAGTATGAGCGGTGGGGAGAGGCAGAAGCAGATTCTCTCCTGAGCAGGGAGCGCTGAATTCAGGACTCAATCCCAGGACCCTGGAATCATGACCTGAGCCAAAGGCAGCTGCTTAGGGACTGAGTAGCCCAAGCGCTTCAGGGGAATATCTTTTGAGTATGTATCGCTGCTATATTTTTTCTTACCCAAGGAAATGAAGTTGTACCTGAATTGGTATATTTCAGGGACTACATCTTAAGAGTGATTAAATTATCTTAGGAATGACATCTTAATGTTGTTAAGTATTTTTAATTTTTTTTTTTGGAGCAGATCTTTAAGTTTCTCTAACTCTTCCCCTCTAATATTAATTATGTGCTGTATTCAGGTTCTATGCAAGCTAGCAACAATCACTTCTCAATCTTTTATTTGTGTTTTATTTCTACTCTTTAGATCCTCTCTGGAAAAGTGAAAACAGCCACAGTGGGTGCTGTCAGTCCAAGCACTTGCTTTGAGAGGAGCTCAACTTCTCAGTAGGGCTAGAAGGCGGCACCTCTCTTTTTGGAGGGGGATGCTGTGGAGTCTGCTTCTTAGAAGCAGGGAAACACATTCCTTATAGACAGACCTCAAGGAACACCCACAGATGCTAACATGGAGGCCAAGACCCCTGGAGCTCGGATGCCACCCCAGGGTAAAAGGAGCAGAATCCCTAAATTTACTGCCATCTATGTCTTGTTCCTGGTGGGATATGAGCCTTTAAACAAGATTTAAGAGTATTGCAGAGGGAATAAAATCTTGCCATTTGCAACGACGTGGATGGAACTAGAGGTTATTCTACTAAACGAAAAAAGTCAGAGAAAGACAAATATATGATTTCACTCATATGTGTAATTTAAGAAACAAAGCAAATGAACAAAGGGGAAGGGAAGGTAAAATAAAATAAGACAAAAACAGAGAGGGAGACAAACCATAAGAGACTCTCAACTCTTGGAAACAAACTGAAGGTTGCTGGAGGGGAAGTAGATGAAGGGATGGGTAACTGGGTGATGGGCATTAAGAAGGGACTTGATGGAATAAGCACTGGGTGTTGTATGCAACTGAAGAATCACTAAATTCTACCTCTGAAACTAAGAATACACTATATGTTAATTAAATTGAATTTAAATAAAATACTTTTTAAAAAAGCACTGCAGAAAAATAAATTGCACTGTAGCACACCTGAGTAAGTGGTAGCTAAGATTTGTGCCTGTCACTATGTATATATTATGTCCCCTCCCCCACACTGACCTCTGCATAAATCCATACTGCTTGGCAAAATCATCTTAACCCTGTGTCTATTTCTCCCGTATCCCATGCTGCTCCCCACACAGAGCCTGTCCCACAGCCCCTCGACCCTCCTGATTCCTGTTGACACCTTGTTCTCCCCATCTCCACGCCTTAGCACGCATTGTCCTCTCTGCTTGGATAACTTTTGTCTGTTTTTATCCTAAATCTATCTTCAACCAACTTGGCCCATCTTTAAAGTTACTTCCTTGGTAAACACACCCCAAAGGTGCTTGGATAAAAGACGTTGCCTCGTGGTGGTGTTTTTCCATTGCACTCTATATATGTGTATATCGTGGCAATCGACTCATTGCATTGTCATTATTTGTCCACATGTTGGTTTCTCATAAGGAAGTTGGAGAAGTAAAATAAAATATAATGGATGGAATTTTATTTATTCACTATTATTAAGAGATAGGCAATCCACCAGGAGAAAAAAAGAAAGAGCGACTTAGCTTGAGTTACCCCAGAAGCTGACTCTAAGACAAAAATGTCAATGGCTGAAGTTTGCTTAGGGGGTGGGGGTCATACCTGCACGAGTGTGGAAAATAAGACCGGGAGGAGAAAGCACCCAAGAAAAGTGCTACCATAAGAAGTGACCAGAGCTGGTAACCAGTGTGAACACATTCCTTAAAGTCATCCCCTCTGATGGCAAGGAAGCTGGAGAGTTTACACACCAACTCCTGCCAATCGTTGTTTCAGGGCTGCTGCCAAGAAACATTAATTCTCAAGATGTCCCACCTACCTTGTGGGTATGGTGCTGGCAGTTGGAAGTCAAGCCAACTGAAGTGGTTCTGGTGAGGAGGTGTGGGTAGGGCACTGGCCGCTTATGTTACCCAAGGCAGGGGACTAAGTAATCTGATGCACCATATTGAGACTCTGTCAACAAGAGGGGGTGGGGAGCAGAACAGTGCAGAGCCCAGAAGATGGAGAGGCAGAATTTGGTGATGGCCCCGGGGATGAGCAGTTTGGGAAATAGGAGCCTTGCAAATTCCTATCCTGTGGATCACCAGGCTTCACTAGGTTTTCTATGATCTAGCCGTCTAGAACCAATCTTTTCCCTTGTCTGGTTCTGTTTTTAACAAGCAACCTTCTTGTTAATTTGCTACCAGTTATTCTTTTTGTGGTCAGGAGTATTAAGGGAAATATAAAGCAGAATCTGTTGTGTTTGTCCATTTTCTCCTGTGGAAGGAGAGGGGAGGGAAGGGGAGAGGGGCATCTCTGTGTCGCCGTTAGTCCTCTGACACTGAGGCTGGACAAAGAAGACAGTGACTGTCGGCTGAGAATAAAGAGTGATATGTGGAAGAGATACAATGTGAACGGAACCAGGACCTGGTCTATGTAGGACAGAGCTAAAAGAAAAGCCTGTGCCAGTGCCAGGCCCAATGCAGTAAGTACACATCAAGGACTAGGTTTAAATGAAAGGGATTAAGAGTAGGACGCCATTTCCGTTTCAGGGTCTCTGAAGAAACAGGTGTTAGGGCTGTGGTACCTGGAAAGATTCCATATATTAAGCCTTATCATATGGAAATTATGGACAATGACCTGAAGACTTCAAGAAAACTATAGGTAAAGGATACCAAATTAAAATTAGGAATTAGGATGCTTCCTGGATTTTTATTTCTTTAGTCAACTGATAGGATTGTTCTCAAATTCAAAATGCTGACTCTAGCACCCAGAGTTTACCTTTACTTGGCAAATATTCATCAATGTTAGCTCTGCTTATTTAAAAAAAATTTGTTTTATAACTCAATTTTGATTTTAACTATATAAAATCCAAAATCATCACCCACAAAATAAAAAAAAAATCACTAAAAAGCTAAGGCAATATTTGCAGCATGTGAAAAGGATCGATCTTCTTAAGAACTACAAATAAAATGCTCTTGAAAAAATCCAATATTAAAAAATAATGTCTCTGACCGTAAAGTGGACAGGTCACAATTATAATGAAAATGCACAAATTGCTGATATGAGTATGAAAAGATCTTTATTCTCTTTGTTATCCCATAAATATAATTCAAAATGTGCTACTTTCTTTGTTCTCTAAAGCTGGTGAGTATTGAAAAATAATGGTATGCTGTGTTGGGTGAACCACAAGGAATGAGTGTGTTCGTATGTGGTGATGAAAGTGGAAATTGTTTTGCATTCTCTAGAATACTTAAAATGCACATATGTTTGTTCGAGATAGAGCTAGTTGACTGAGCCAACATCTTTTAATCGCCTTTTCCTTCACTAGCTGGAAAAGCCAAATGCTCACGAGTCCATCTTCACCTACAGCCAAAAGTCATCATGTAAAAGAATCCCACCTAACTTAGCAGAAGCAGAAGTCTGGAGGGGCATCCTGAGACAGCGTTATCTCCTGGGGAAAAGAATGGAAGGACTGACAGCTCCTCCACCTCTTTTTTTCTTGGTCTAAATCCTGCCTTTTAATACTTTATATTATTTCAATCCCTGGCCATATCCTCTGTCCATCTCTTTGCAATATTTTTCTAATAAGAAGTAAATGCAACTAAGAGATACTTAGATAGAAGGTGGCTCTTTGCTCCGAGAAGGCAAAGGAGTGAGTCCGTACAGTCTGGTGTTGATCTGCAAGTGCAAGAATGTGATTTTAGAGTTGGGTAAGATCGATCAAAGACACACCTATTAACTGTAATATGAAATCAGTTATTTGCAATGGGAAAGAGAACTGGCTCCATAAATAACATTTATTTTGTGAAAATGAATAAAGTAAACTTAATCCAAAATGGAGTCAGGAAGCCACAAAGGGATGGCTCTCATTTGTCAACAGCACAGCTTGTGGAAACCAACCTTACACACCTCAGCAGGAAGAGGCTTGCTTTGCACACTCCAGCAGGAAGTAGGAAGGTATTCTCCTCATCCTGCAACAACACAGACAATAAGAAACCACCACAACCCCGAACTCACACTCACCTCCAGTGAACTTTTGTTCAGAATGACCCCTCACAATTTCCTTCTTTCCTCTATGAAAGGCACTCTCCTCCTTTGTTCTTTGGACCCGCCTGTGGTTCTATATGGTTTGCATGTCCCAAGTTGCAATTCCTGTGCTATTCCCAAATAAACTCATTTTTTGCTGGTTAAGTAACTGGCTGTTTTATTTGTAAGGTCGATAATGTATTGAGTGGGCTTCTTTCTGATAAATCTCCTGACGCAATTAATTAGAGTTCATAAATTTTACCAGTTAGCATATGTTTAAAGCTTTGAGTTTTAAGGGTTTTAAGATTGTCATTCATTATGTTACTTCATTTTTTAATTAATTAATTGTTCAATTAATTGTACATAGTTCCAAAAATTATGTACAGGGGCTTTCAATGATACACATGAAAGCATAACTGAAAAAATGGGTCAAAGGAGAAGGGAGGCTTGGGAAAATGGCAGAGCAGGAGGGCCCTGAGCTCACCCTGTCCCACATTTACAACTAGATTTCACTCACATCTAGGTAAATAAACCAGGGAGCAATCGGAAGACGGCAGAACACATTCCACAACTAAATGTGGAGAAAGAAGCTGCACTGGAGAGGTCTAGAAAGGGCAGAAAAGGTGGTCAGAAGCCAACCACACGAGGGAGGGAGCTGTGGTCACAGAGAGAAGAAAGCACTGGGAAGGCCACACGAGGAAAAGGAATTCCTAGGACATCTGGCCTGGAAAACTGGAAGCACTGAATTCCAGGAGTTTGCGTAACCAGTGGGACTTGGAGCCCGGAGCTTTAAAAGTCAGCTGACTCGGTACTGGGTGAGCTGGGAGGGTGAATGATGGTCAGACCCTGCCCTTAAAGAGACAGCAGCTCAAGGCGAGGCAACAGAGAAGCAGCAGCGGGAGGGAGATCTGTTTATACCGATTTCAGAGCGGGTTGAGGGACTTCTCTAGGAACAAAGGAGCTGGCAGGTGCCCTTTTCTTCCCCCACCGCCCAGCATACACACAGAGGTAGCTACCTAACCTGCTAGCAGTGCGAGCTGCCTGCTCCAAACCTGCTGGCCTTGGACCTGGGTTCAGCACAAACTCTGTTAAAACTGTGCGTGGCCTGCCTGGCAGCTGCCTCTGTGCTCCACCCCTGCAGCCACAGCCCCTGGGGATCCCTAAGACTAACAGCTCAGTGGAAATTTTGCTAACACCACTGCCCTGCCCCCAAGTCCTCCAGTCCTCACGTCCCCTCAGAGCCGGCCTAGCTCGATCTCACTAACATCACAGAGAGCAAGCACAGCCCACAACAGGCAAAGAGTCAGCGCAGACGTCTGGACTGAAAGGAAAAGTGACTCAGACACAATAGCAGGACGCAAGCAGCACACATAGGAGACTCCCCTGAAGTGCCAGGTCCTGGTGAACGGGGGACACTCCACCGCAGGGCACCGTGGGCCCTCTTCTTCATAAAGCCACCGGTGTCAATAGCAGAAAATGTAGCTGACTTTCCTAACAAAGAGAAACAGACACAGAGAGGTAGGCAAAATGAGGAGATAGAGAAATATGTCCCAAATGAAAGAACAAGACATGGTTACAGCACGGCATCTAAGTGAAAGAGAAATAAGCAATATGCTTGAAACATGATTTAAAGTGATGATCGTAAAGATACTCACTGGACCTCAGAAAAGCATGGAGGACATCAGTGAGACCCTTGACAAATCTTTGAAAATATCAGAGATGAAGAACTCAATAAATGAATTTAAAAATACAATAGATGGGGGGGCACCTGGGTGGCACAGCGGTTAAGCGTCTGCCTTCGGCTCAGGGCGTGATCCCGGCGTTCTGGGATCGAGCCCCACATCAGGCTCCTCCGCTATGAGCCTGCTTCTTCCTCTCCCACTCCCCCTGCTTGTGTTCCCTCTCTTGCTGGCTGTCTCTATCTCTGTCAAATAAATAAATAAAAATCTTAAAAAAAAATAAAATAAATAAAAATACAATAGATGGAATAAATAGTGGGCTATAGGAAGCAGAGGAATGTATCAGTGACCTGAAGGATAGATTAATGGGAAGCAATCAGACTGAACAGGTAAGAAACAAACAAATACTGCATAATGAGAATAGACTTCAAAAACTCAGTGATGATATTGACAAAAAATAGACATATAGATCAATGAAACAGAATAGAACACCCAGAAATTAACCCATAATTATATGGTCAATTAATCTTTGACAAAACAGGAAGGAATATTCAATGGGAAAAAGTCTCTTCAACAAATGGTGTTGGAAAAACTGGACAAGATTCTCTATATAGAAAGCCCTAAAGACTCCACCAAAAAACTATTAGGATTGATAAATGAATTCACTAAAGTCACAGGAGACAAAATCAATGTGCAGAAATTTGTTCCATCTCTAAACACAAATAATGAAGGAACAGAAAGAGAAATTAAGAAAACAATCCCATTTACAATTGCACCAATAATAGTAAGATATCTAATAATAAACCTAACCAAAGAGGTGAAGGACTTGTAAAACTATAAAAAACTGACGAAAGAAATTGAGGACAACACAAAGAAATGGAAAGACGTTCCATGTTCATGGATTAGAAGAACAAATATTGTTAAAATTTCTATATAACCCAAAGCAATCTACACATGTAATGCAATCCCTATCAAAATACCAATAGCATTTTTTCTCAGAACTAGAACAAAAATTCTAAAATTTATATAGGACCACAGAAGACATGAAATAGCTAAAGCAATTCTGAAAAAGAAAAGCAAAGCTGGAGGTTTCACAGTTCCAGACTTCAAGTTATACTACAGAGCCACAGTAATCAAAACAGTATGATGTTGACAAAAAATAGACATATAGATCAATGGAACAGAATAGAAAACCCAGAAATTAACCCATAATTATATGGTCAATTAATCTTTGACAAAGCAGGAAAGAATATTCAATGGGAAAAAGTCTCTTCAACAAATGGTGTTGGAAAAACAGCTACATGCAAAAGAATGAAACTAGATAATTTTCTTTCACTATACACAAAAATAAACTCAAAATGGGTTAAAGACCTAAATGTGAGACCTGAAGCCATTAAAAATTCTAGAAGAGAGCACAGGCAGTAATTTGTCTGACATCAGCCATAGCAACATTTTTCTAGATATGCCTCCTGAGGCAATGGAAACAAGAGCAAAAACAAACTATTGGGATTACATCAAAATAAAAAGCTTCTGCGCAGCAAAGGAAACAATCAAAGGGCAATCTATTGAATGAGAGAAGATATTTGCAAATAACATATCTGATAAATGGCTAGTATCCAAAATATACAAGCTCCTGAGATAACGCAACACCCAAAAAAACAAATAATCTAACTTAAAAATGGGCAGAACACATGAACAGACATTTCTCCAAAGAAGTCATACAGATGGCCAACAGATACATGAAAAGATGCTCAACATTACTCATCATCAGGAAAATCAACATCAAAACTACAATGAAATATCATCTCACACTTGCCAGAATGGCTAAAATAAAAAACACAAGAAACAACAAGTGTTAGTGAGGATGTGGAGAAAAAGGAACCCTCTTGCACTGTTGGTGGGAACGCAAACTGGTGCAGCCACTGCAGAAAACAGTACGGAGGTTCCTCAAAAAGTTAAAAATAGAACTGCTCTGTGATCGAGTAATGGCACTTCTGGGCATTTACCCTAAAAATATAAAGCCACTGATTCAAAGGGGTATGTTCAACACTATGTTTATAGTAGAATTATTTATAATAGCCATATTATGGAAGCAGCCCAGTGTCTATTGATAGATGAATGGGTAAAGAAGTGGTGTATGTATACACGATGGAATATTATTCAACCATAAAAAAGAATGAAATCTTGCCATTTGCAATGACATGAATGGAGCTAGAGAGTATCATGCTAAGCAAAGTTAAGTCAGTCAGAGAAAGACAAATATCATATGATTTCATTCCAATGTGGAATTTAAACAAACCAAAAAAATTAGCAAAAAAAAAAAAAAGGAGAGAGAGACAAATCAAGTAACAGACACCTAACTACAGAGAACAAACTGATGGTTACCAGAGGGGAGGCGGGTGGGAGGATGGGTGAAATTGGAGTTGGGGATTGAGGAAGGCATTTGTCATGATGACCCTTGGGGGATGTATTGAATCACTATATTGTACACATGAAACTAATATAACACTCTATGTTATCTGTACTGGAATAAAATAAAATGAAAGGAAATAAAATAGAATAAAATAGAATAAAATTTAATCCAAAAAAAATGTATCAAATAAAACAGATATGAAGGACACAACATGATGATAAGACAGAGCCCAGTAAATGCATTTCATTATAACCCACAGATTTGGTGCCAGCAAAAAAGGGAAACTGAATTAGTTATGCAACTGACAGTGAATCAAGCAGAGTTATTTCAGCGATGGACTTATTCTTGGTCCTAAGACTGAAGGGTGCTGTGTGTCTCATGCGCAATGCAAATAAACTACTTGATTCTATCGAGCTTGGTTTTGTGGCGATCAGATACCAAGATTTCAAACCAAAGCATCATTATCTTTGGGGAAGGAGTGAATACATATCAAAAAATACTATTTTTCCCTAATTTCTAGAGAAATATAAATCGACGTTATCGATTAGCATATCATTTTTATTATTACACAAATGCTACGAATTGGTAAACCTTTCCTGAAATAGTCTATTATTTCTTTTTTAAATAAATATTATATTTATTTATTTGAGAGAGAGAGAGAGCATGAGCGAGGGGGTGGGGGGAGAGTAGGAGAGGGAAAAACAGACTCCCCACTGAGCAGGGAGCAAGACACAGGACTCAATCCCAGGACGTTGAGATCATGACCTGAGCCGAAGTCAGATGCTCAACTGTCTGAACCACTCAGGGACCCCTGAAATTGTGTATTATTTCTGATTATACTGTGCTCGTGAGAAACCCTCTTGTCTTTAACTGATTTTATAGGTGATTAAAGGCATGCCAGACAGCTTAGTATATTTACCCACACCCCTTGAGTTTGAACACTGAGTACCATCCGTTTGTTTTGATTCCAGTGGTTTCAATACAGCAACCTTTTCTCATCCTGTTCTGCAAGCTAAAGAATCATCCTACTGCCTCATTTGAAAGATAAAGAAGCTAAAACCAAAGTGTTTAAGAAATCTGGGGAATATCATAAAGTTTATGCTCAGATAAGCACTTTTAACATCAGTTTAATACATTTACACTGTCTTTTCTTTTTTTAGTAGCCTTCAAAATTAGACAAACCATTTAATCTTTACCACTTCCTTCCTAGACCAACATATTATTGAACTTTTATATGTGCGTGAAACTTTCACCTTGAAGAAACCTTCCCCGATTGTTCTCTTCTGTGAACTTATTCCAGTTGTGTGGGGCCTTTGCTATTGGCCTTTGCTTCCACGAACATGTACTGAGTGCTTCTGTTAATATGTGAGCTCTGGAACTGGAAGGATGTCACACTAAAACCCATTTCAACCTAATAATGATTTATCTAGGTCAGGACACCCTCATTCTGTGCATGGGACCCCTTACCTGCACTAGCCTCCTTCATCTTCACAATAACCCTATAAGAAGGGGAATATTATGACTACTGTTCCATTAGTGAGGAGCCTGAGGCATAAGGAGCTGAGTCGCGTGCCAAGGTGGCACAGTTGTTAAACGGTAGAAGCTGACTCATAGGCAGGCAGTCAGAGGGTAAGTGCACCTGCCACCAGCTAGTCCCCCCTCACAGAGGAGAATGTGGCCCAGCCTCTCTGCATCCAAGTCCTTGGCAGAGATTTGGAACCCAGATTTTTTTTTTAAGAGAGAGAGAATATGGGTGCACCAGCAGGGGTAGTTGGGGGCGGGGAAGGAGGGAGAGGGAGAGGGAGAGAATCTAAAGCAGGCTCCATGCCCAGCACTGAGCCCAACCAGGGCTTGATTTCATGACCCGGACATCATGACCTGATGATGGCCTCGAGAGTCAGGTGCTTAACCAACTGAGCCACACAGGCGCCCCTGGAACACAAGATTTTTATACCGCTTTCTACTAAGGGAAAATATGAGCATCGTAAAGAAAAGTGCGAAGTTCTTTGGGGAGATGGCGACACTACAAGGAGTAATTGATTCGCTATGGTGCAACATTTTAATCTATAGTTTTCCACTGATCTATACTTCTTCATTACAGATACTGTACAAGGCTTTTCCCCCTGAAGCTGTACATTTAGATAAACTGTATCTTAATCTCTAAGACAGGATTGGACTGCACATCAAGCAATACCCCAGCCTTGCTGTGTTATACTATTTAACCATTTGGTCCTTTTGTGCCTATCTCTACAGCACTATTATATTCAAAGCACTGCATCCCACCTAGGTTTGTGGGTTTACAAATTGCATTTAACTTCTCTCTTTCTATTTTCTCTTTTTTCAGTGGATGTCAATTCACTATTACAACAATATGATTATGTTTGTACCTTTTATGCATCTTTCAGAGCCATGCACATGGCCTGTGACTTTCTCTTTATTTTTCATGAATGAAAGTTTAAAACAATAGAGACTGTGGAAGCATGTGGATGCAGCCCCAGGCTTCTCAGGAACCACTTTGTTCGTCGTGTCTACCACACTGCTTTCCGCTTTCCAATGATCTGTTGTGCACATTTGTCCCTCACCCCTCCCACTTCAAATGTTTGTTCCTCAGGGGAGGATCCCAGTTTTCTTCATATTTGTACCTCTAATATTGACCTTCCACTCTACTTGAAATATGATGGAGAATCAATAAATACTTGCTGAATGAATAGATGCATATTTCCCTTAAATATATAAAAACGTCAGAAGTTATATAAGAACGCATGGTCATATAAAAGATGCAATTGTTCATGCATCATTCTTTATGCATCAGAGAGGTTATCATGATATCTCAACTGAGACATTTAATTTGTGGTATGTGAGTGTGAACTTCCCTAGAAATGAGTTTTAATTGGATCATCCTCTGGGAAGGGCATCCTTCTGTAACTGTCAGACATCCATAGATGAAATCAAGGGACAGAAAGATTTTCCTGTTAAGAATATTACAGTAGCTACATTCCCTTTAGCACCAAATCATGAGTCTGCCATGACAGATTTACAGAATATTAAATCTGAATGATATCTTTGAGATGATCTAATCTAAACCATCTCTTTTTAGATGCAGACCAAGGCTTAAGCAACCTGCGCATGGGCAGATAGCCGATGTCTTGTGAATTTGCAGTAGGAGGCTGTTTATACCCCTGTGGTCGCTGGCTGCCCGCAGGCCTGGATGGGGCCCTGCTGATTGAGCTCCGAGGTCCAGTCTAATCTCCTCCCTCCCTCATGACACAATCTCTCCTTTCTAAAAATTGCTTCAGCTCTGCTCTCTTGGATCTGGCTTTGGTCTGCTTCTAGTGATCCATGGCTGCCAATTTCCTGAGTTTATGTATATGCATATATGGTTCTCAATTAGCTTTGAAGCATTTTACAGGGATTCTTCTTCTTCTTCTTCCTCTTCTTCTTCTTCTTCTTCTTCTTCTTCTTCTTCTTCTTCTTCTTCTTCTTCTTCTTTTTAAGATTTTATTTATTTATTTGAGAGAGAGAGAGAGCATGAGCAGGGGTGAGAGTGGAGCAGAGGGAGAGGGAGAAGCAGACTCTCCGCTGAGCAGGGAACATTTCTGGGCTCGATCCCAGGACCCTGAGATCATGACCTAAGCCAAAGGCAGATCTTTAACTGACTGAGCCACCCAGGCGCCCCATATAGGGTTTCAATTATAATCATAATTTTAACTAGAATGAGAAATCTGGTTCGAAAAAGAAAAAACCTCAGAACGTTGGAAGGGTTTCCGTATCACCATCTAGGACGTGCATAATGATGGGCACTGGGATGCCAGTGTGATGTGCATATCTTTTAGTTCGGCTCACTACCTCCCTCAGGCCCTTGTTTAGGAGTTTTTAAGATTTTCTTTTTGTGCTTGTCTGAATTTGTTGCTTGCTTACTTTATGACCCCAAAGTCATCAGATTGCATAAGCCCTGCCCTCCTTAGTACTGCTAAGCACAGTCTCCAGGGTCCTCCTCCCTTCTTTCACGTGAATTGTAGTACCCAGCACTCTCTCCAGTACTACTCTCCAGATACACAGTATGTAAAACATAAACACTTGCTCTATTAAGTGCTTTAGAAATATTCATTCCTACAATCATCAGAATAACTCCACGAAGAAGGTAATATTAGTATCCCCATTTCACAGCAGAGAATACTGAGGCCTCGGGAGGCTGAGAAGTTGGGGAGAGTTGGATTCTAGCCTAGGCAGACTGGAGACCCAGAGCTCATGTTCTGGACCATGTGCTGAGCTGCCTCCCAGATCCTGGAAATCCTCTCCACCCCACCTCAGTCTCTCACTCACAGGGTCTTAGCCTAGGACTTCTCATTCTTAGGGCTGCAATCTCTTACCTGAAACTCTTGGGACTACTGGAAAGCAGATATTTTTAATTTGAAAAGGCACATCCATTAGACATTAGAAATATACCAGTGAAGTATGGGAAGCACTTGTAATCCACACAATGCTGTCTCTGCACCGAAGCATGACTATTCAGACAGAATGGAAGAAATAGGCATGAAATGACCTATGTCAATATTTGTCACCAAATTAATTAGACACAAACTTCCAGTTCTAGCTTTTGGAACTTCAGAATTTGGACTTGTACCAAAATCTGAAATCTCTCCAGTTTGTGTATTTGATCAGTGACTCCTGCTTTTTAGGCTCACTCTTCTAGAAAACCAACTGGAAGTAACTTTTCACCTCTCATTTGCTGGGATTCTTCACTGTCCTCCTTACCTGGCTTAAATGCCAGCAACAAATATTCTAATCACTTCTTAGAAGTGAAGTTGAGGTTGGAAGAAAAGATCATGCACTTGTTCTTATTATTTTTGTTAACAGTTACTCTATCAATCTATCTATCCATCCATCATCTATATATCTATCTGTCATATTATATGATTGGTTATTACATACCACTCACTTCTAACTGTAAGTTCTTTTCCTTTCTTATCTCTTCTCACAGCTCCATATGGTGGGTGCCATTGTTTCCCTATTAGAGATACGTAATCTGAAGCCGGGAGAGGTTAGGTAAGTTGTCCAGGATCACATGGCCAGGATTTGTCCTCAGAGCTTTCTGATTCACAGCCCTGTGCAACGATTCTCCAGGGACGCTACCTTCCTGTCCTGGAGGATGGGCTCTCTCTATAGCTTATGCCCAGCACATTTACTCTCACTGCTTATCACTTTTCAAGAAATGACATGAAGAATAGAAATAAAACCCAAATGGCAGTTAGAAGAATAACAAAAGATCTCATCAAAGAAATAGTGAAATTGGTAATACAAGCTCTCCAAAGTGCTGGCCTCTCTCCTGGCCTCCTTTCAAGCAGCTGTAGTCCCCAGCTAACCTTCTTGTCACCTGTCTGGCCTTGACGGACTTTTTGGTGGCTGTGGCTGTGGCACTCAGTTGCACGATGGGGAGACTGAAAAGAGCATAGGTATGGAATCAGGCCTGAACTTCTCTCCCATCTCCGTGACGGAAGCTCCCTATCTTTTGTCTAGCTTCAGAATAGGCCGGATGTGGGAGACCCTGAGCCCTTGTGGGAGCAGAGAGTCCACGGGAACAGCTGGTGAAATTTCACTGACATCTACTGGCATCTGGTAGCAGGGATGCTGTTAAACACCCTTCAGTGCAGAGGCCGGATCCCCACATCGGAGTTATCTGATCTCAAATGTCCACAGTGCTGAAGTTGAGAAAGTCAGGCCGAGACCTTTGCCTAGGTAAGCAATTATCCTTATTTTACAAAACCAGATTCTCAGAAAATATTAGAAGCAATATTAAAAAGAATCTAATTTTCTTGATAAGGAATCAGGTGGCCAGATGGATTAATGATGATACCTATGGAGCTTTGTAACTTGAAACGCAAATTCACCCACACCTCTGAGGTCATAGCCCTGCAGGGCAAGAGTCTTGAAACTTTCTTTGAGAAGGTTGAATAGTGCTTTTCCTTGCTCTGCGGTGTTCAACAACCCAGGACTGGGAAATGACTAAGGAATCGTGTTCCCATTTTCCAGCTTTCTGCTCATTATTCCTTATTTGAATTCATTTAGCACTGGAAACGGAAATTCTATCAGCTAGAACCATAAATGTGTGTCGTCAGAGGACTCATGGCTCATTTGTCACGTGGACAGAGAGGCATCCCCGATCTGCTTCCAGAGACAATGCCTGAGAGGAGAACTGATCTCCTTTCTACCAGCACTGACAGTCATAGCACCTCAGAAACGCTGGTGTGTCGAAATACCACGTTGTTTTTTAATGCCTGTGTGTGATGTCGTTCACCAATCTCAAGCCATCCTTCATGTGTGTTCCCTCTTCTGTTTGTTGGTAGTCGGTGCAGATGCACAAATGACACCCAACGGGAGAGAAAAAGCCAAGTTTTCACTTTCACTGTTGACACTCTATTGAACTTCTGCACAACAATCCAGTGAGGTGACTACATCAGGACTGAGAGGAGGGGAAACATTCAAGTCTAAGAAAACAGAAATCTTGGACCCAAGAAACATAATGGCTAAGATAATTTAAGGCAAAGGGTTGTTTTGTAGAATACATTTTCCTAATAATCACTGTTGAAAATAATCTTCCAAGTTCACACCTTGCACTACAGGGAATCCCTGCAGGAAATTTCCCATTGATGGCATTTATTTATGTCTTAGGCAGGAACGCAGGTCAGACAACACAGAGATAAAGAGGAGGTGATCCCTCAACCTCACAGTTATATCCCATATCGGACGCTGTTGTGAAGAGGAATTCTAGAGGTAAAAATAGCATATATTTATGATTAAAACGGAATTTTGTCCTATTTCAAAGGAACCAAGCATCTGTTAGTTGAAATTAACCCCCAGTAATCTCGTACGATATAACTTTTGTTCAATTTTATTTTGTTATAGGAAACATTTGAGATTTATAATAATAAATGGGAAACTGAAAAAAACATTAGTAAGAATATCTGATAATGTCTTCAGGTGTCCTGGTGTCCTTATGTTTTTCTCCTCAGGAGTATTAAAAAGCAGAATCCTACATTCATTGCGAAAATCAAGAAGGACAGAATTCTCCACATGCACCATGAGCACCAACTCGTCCCCCCCTGAGGCCCAGCAGCTCTGCTACCCGAACGTGACCGGATCCTGCCTGAAAGCTCCCTACTCGCCTGGACCCCGGCTCATTCTCTACACGCTGTTTGGCTTTGGGGCTGTGCTGGCTGTGTTTGGAAACCTCCTGGTGGTGATTTCCATCCTGCACTTCAAGCAGCTGCACTCTCCAACCAATTTCCTCCTGGCCTCCCTGGCCTGTGCTGACTTCCTGGTGGGGGTGACCGTCATGCCCTTCAGCATGGTCAGGTCCGTGGAGAGCTGCTGGTACTTTGGGCCAAGCTTCTGTACCTTCCACACGTGCTGCGACGTGGCATTCTGTTACTCTTCTCTCTTCCACTTGTGCTTCATCTCCATCGACAGGTACATGGCCGTCACTGACCCTCTGGTCTATCCTACCAAGTGTACGGTGTCTGTGTCTGGGATCTGCATCAGCGTCTCCTGGATCCTGCCCCTTGCATACAGTGGTGCCGTGTTCTACACAGGTGTCTATGACGATGGGCTGGAGGAATTATCTCGTGCCCTCAACTGTGTAGGAGGGTGTCAGACAGTTGTAAATCAAAACTGGGTGTTGATAGATTTTCTATCCTTCTTTATACCTAGCCTTATTATGATAATTCTCTATAGCAGTCTTTTTCTTGTGGCCAGACAACAGGCTAAAAAGATTGAACATACTGGAGGCAAAACAGATTCGTCACTAGAGAGTTACAAATCCAGAGTGGCCAAGAGAGAGAGAAAAGCCGCTAAAACGCTGGGTATCACGGTGGTAGCATTTATGATTTCATGGTTACCATACAGTATTGACTCATTAGTTGATGCCTATATGGGCTTCATAACCCCTGCCTATATTTATGAGATTTGCTGCTGGTGTGCTTATTATAATTCAGCCATGAACCCTTTGATTTATGCCTTATTTTACCCGTGGTTCAGGAAAGCCATCAAAGTTATCGTGAGTGGTTCGGTGTTCAAGGACCGTTCAGCCACCATGAATTTGTTCTCCGAACAAATGTAAGCAATTGGACTGGGGAAGTTAAAGAAATCTTTACAATTTCCAAATGAAATGAGTTTTAAAAAATCAAATAAGACTATTAATAAAGAGAAAAGAAATTGCAATTCAGACTTAACAGGATAAATCAAGGTTTTCCAGTTCTAAGTGTGCACTTCCTTGTCAATTCTCAAAAAATATTTACACGACTAGTAAATGTCAAATCCCTATTTGTTCGCTGCTGCAGAGCTCACTCATTCCCTGCACACACTTCCCTTACCCCCTTTTGCTCTTTTGTCCCATTGATTCTTCTTCCCTTTATAACCTGAAAACATCTTTGGTTTTTTTTTCTTCCCTCTTTTCCTTACAAAATTTTGTACTCGCTCCTACTTGTCAAACATTTCTCTGCAATTAGCTCTCACAGGGCTGTTGCGTTGTTTGTTTGTTTTGCTTTCTTTTTTTTTTCTTTTTTTCTCTTTTTTGGCTTGGCTTTGCTTGTTTCCCCAAGGGAAAATTTGGGGGGCAGCAGTTATTATGTTTGATGTCTGCACGGTGTATGTGCCTCAACATCTGGATCCTGCCTCTTGTTACAATGGGTGGGATGAAGGAATCAGTAAGTGCCTTCTGTTCCATAGACGGTTGCGAACTTGCTATCAATCAAGTTTGGATATTGATTGAATCTCTCTCGTTTTTCACATTTAGCTTTCTGTACAGGTGGTTCTGTATGGTAATATTTTTCTTGTGGCTAGAAAACAGTCTAAAGAGATGAAAAATATTAATACAAAAAATAGAATCATTTTCAGGGACTTGCAAGACTAGGACGACTCAGAGAGAGAGAGAAAAGTGGCTGATAGCCTGGGTGTCACAGTGTAGCATTTTGGGTCTCATGATTACCGCATGCCGTGGTTTCATTCACTGATTCTTCTTTGGGGTTTATGACACCTGCATATGTTTATGAGCTATTTAGTTGTTTTGGTTATTGTAACTCTGCTCTAAATTCTTTGATTTATGCTTATTTTACCCTGGGTTTAGGAGAACATTAAAACTCATAATAAGTGGCCAAACATGAAAAGACAGTTCATGGACTCTAAATTTAATTTCTAAATTAGCCCACATTGATCATTTGAAAAAATTGCCATTGATATGGTGATATGGTGGACATTTCCTAATATTTATGATATGAAATACAGTACACTAAAATGATATTTTAAATGATGGAGGAGAAACAGTATCTCAATTTTAAGAGCATAATCTTTACGCTGTTACTTTGTCAGTGAGGTGAACATCTCAAAGCATTTGACAGACATGTATTTACTGAATACTGGTCGACACGAGGTTCCTTCAACCTGTGCACTTCCCTGCCTTGCCAGTTGTTTTCTTCCTCTTCCAGGCCTCCCGTATCTTACCTTTCTCTCACTGTCAAAGATTTCCTGGTCCCATATTCCCTGTTAATGTCTTTTCCCCCCTGCCTTTCACTAGACTGGGTTAACTTTGCTTTCATCTGAGCAGCCTGTTTCTTGGGGGCCAGTTTCCTGGAGCTTCTAAGAGGTCTCTCAACCATATACAGCAGCTCTTTCAAACTCAGGACAAGACTCGTATTTTACATTTTGGGGGAATCTTCTGTAAATGTGGGAATCATCGTGGGCAAACAACACAATTTCTTTCATGGTGATTATAGCTTGATGTGACAGTCTTCTCATCACAGGAGGTTGGTTATTTTATCTTCAAGTCATGATGGAGGAAATTTTCTGTCATCTTATTTCTATTAAACACTATGCAAGGACTCATGGGTGGTTCAGTCTGTTAAGCATCCGCTCTTTGTTTCGACTCAGGTCGTGAGATCGAGTCCTGCATTGGGCTCATGCTCAGCTTGGAGTCTGCTTCTCCCTCTGCCCTTCCCCTGCTTCACCTGTGTCCTCTCTCTCTCTCTCCCTCCCTCAAATAAATAAATAAGTAAAATCTTTAAAAAAAAAAAAACACTATCCAAAGTTTATACATTGCCCCTGATAAAAAATAACACTGTGTTGTAAGTTTATGGGAAAAGGATGGGTTGTAAAAGAAATGTGGATGTGGTATTTAACTTTCTGGAAAAATATTGGTAAGCATCTTGCTTCATGTATTTCATAAGATCAAAACTGATCTCTTCCAAATTAAAAAATAAATTAAAGAAAATATAGGTTTTATAATTTTTCGTGAATGAAATTATAACAGAAAACCCACAGGGATTCATTCACTCAATTTAAATTTTAAACTTTATTTATTTATTTATTTTAAGAAATGTATTTTTTAATTGATTAATTGTTATTATTATTATTTTAAGTAGGCTCTGCATCCAACGTGGAGCCCAGTGCAGGGCTTGAGCTCATGACCCTGAGATCAAGACCTGAGTTGAGATCAAGAATTGGACACTTAACTGACTGAGCCATGAATTTTTTAAACTTTAAAAGGAAACAAAGCCATGTTAAGGAAAAAAAGACATTGAAAAAACTATTGGCAGTATACATGATGAAGAAATGTTAATAGCTTTAAAAACATAGAAGACTTTGACAAAACACTAAGACATAGACAAACATTACACTAAACAAGTCAGTAGCAGTTTTACAGAAGGAAAATCAAATGACTAATAAATACATTGAAATGCCAAATACATGAAAAATAAACAATGCTATTAAAAACATAATACAGTTTCATGTATCAAATTGGCAAATATTAGGTGCCCAACCTTAATTAGAGTGTGGGAAATTAAACACCCTCATAAGAGTTGAACATGCTCATATATATCGGGGATAAATTTAATTTAATTTCTCCTTTCTGAAGTGAATTAAAATATTTAAATTAAAATTTAAATCATACATGTCACTTAATTGCTACAGTTCCATTTCTAGAAAGTAATCCTAAGAAAAGAGCCAGGAAAGGAAGCAAGCATGACCAGGACATTTTTTGTATAACTCTTAATTATGAAGTAGAAAAAACCTAGATCAATATGGGGTAAATTAAATAAATTATGCCCCACGTATGTAGCGGAAGGTTATAAAGTCATTAAACAGTGCAAGAGCTCTGTATACATTGACATGGAAAGACAACCACAATATGTTTTTTGACTAAAATGAAAACAAAACCAAAAAACCCTGACCCAGATTATAAAACAGTATATGTCATCTGGCCCTCCTATGTGTATATTTCTATATGCTTTTACAAAGTCTAACTTTATGTATAATGGACAATGTGTGTAGGGAGAGTTTACTTTGCATTTTATCTCTATCATTTTAGTGCTTGTGATGAAATAAATATACTAAAATTGGTATTCAAAATCCACATCTCTATTCTTATCTGAACGTTGAAATTAGATTTCTCTGTTTGCTTCCTTGCTTTATTTTAGGAGAATATCTTTTGAAAATATGTACTATATATTGGCTAACTAAACATAATTTAAAAAAAGAAAATATGCATCTGCTATATTTTTCCTACCTAATAAAACTAAATTGCAATTGAATTTGTGTATATTGGGACTACATTTTAAAGTGATTAAAGTATATTGTAGGGACGCCTGTGTGGCTCAGTCGGTTAAGCATCTGCCTTCAGCTCAGGTCCTGATCCCAGGCTCCTGGAACGGAGTCCTTCATCGGGCTCCTTGTTCAGCAGGGAGCCTGCTTCTCCCTCTGCCTGCCACTCCGCCTTCTTGTGCTCTCTGTCTCCCTGACAAATAAATAAATAAAATCTTTAAAATAAAATAAAGTATCTTGCAAATCACATCCTGATGTTAAGTATGTTTGTTGTTGTTGCTAAGTATTTTTAATAAGTTTTTGCAACAAGTGGTTAAGATCGTCCAACCGTCCCCTCTAATATTAATTATGTGCTGCATTCAGGGTTTGTGAAAGCTAGCAAGAGTCTTTTTTCACCTTTCCTTGGTGTTCTATTTCTACTTTTTAGGTCATTTCTTGAAAAGTGGTAAGCAGTGACAGTAGATGAGTTGGCATAAGCCCATCCTCCAGGACAGGAAGGCAGCGTCCCTAGAGAATCATTGCACAGGACTGTGAATCAGAACGCTCTGAGGACAAATCCTGGCCATGTGATCCTGGACATCTTACCTAACCTCTCCCGGCTTCAGATCACACATCTCTACATATGCTCCAAATAAAGCAATATTACCCACCATACGGAGCTGCGAATAAATATAAGGAAGGAAAAGGACTTATTTATGGTTAGAACTCAGTAGCATATAATAACCAATAACATAAAATGACAAATAGATAAATAGAGTAACCATTAACAAAAATAATAAGAACAAGTGTATGATCTTTTCTTCCAACCTCAACTTCACTTCTAAGAAGTGATTAAAATATTCGTTGCTGGCATTTAAGCCAGGTAAGGAGGACAGTGAAGAATCCCTGCAAGTGAGAGGTGAAAAGTTACTTCCAGTTGGTTTTCTAGAAGAGTGAGCCTGAAAGGCAGGAGTCACTGATCAGATACACAAACTGGAGGGATTTCAGATCTTGGTACAAGTCCAGATTCTGAAGTTCCAAAAGCTAGAACACTGGAAGTCTGTGTCTAATTAATTTGGTGACAAACATTGACATAGGTCATTTCATGCCTATTTCTTCCACTCTGTCTGGATATTCATGCTTTGGTGCAGAGACAGCATTGTGTGGATTACAAGTGCTTCCCATACTTCACTGGTATATTTCTAATGTCTAATGGATATGCCTTTTCAAATTAAAAAAATCTGCTTTCCAGAAGTCCCAAGGGTTTCAGATAAGAGATTGCAGCCCTAAGAACGAGAAGTCCTAGGCTAAGACCCTGTGAGTGAGAGACTGAGGTGGGGTGGAGAGGATTTCCAGGATCTGGGAGGCAGCTCAGCACATGGTCCAGAACATGGGCTCTGGGTCTCCAGTCTGCCTAGGCTAGAATCCAACTCTCCCCAACTTCTCAGCCTCCCGAGGCCTCAGTATTCTCTGCTGTGAAATGGGGATACTAATACTACCTTCTTCGTGGAGTTATTCTGATGATTGTAGGAATGAATATTTCTAAAGCACTTAATAGAGCAAGTGTTTGTGTTTTACATACTGTGTATCTGGAGAGTAGTACTGGAGAGAGTGCTGGGTACTACAATTCACGTGGAAGAAGGGAGGAGGACCCTGGAGGCTGTGCCTGACTGTACTAAGGAGGGCAGAGGAGATGCCATCTGATGACTTTGGGGATTTAAGGAGGATGGAGGGAGAATGCTGTCATCCCACGAGGAGGAGCCAGGAAAATGCCCACCTCAGCCTCTGCCTGCTGGGAAGCCCAGTCATCAGTAAAGACCAGGTTTCTAAAAGGTGCAGGGAACCCACACAGAGGAAAACATGTCTCTAATGTTATTTCTCCGTGTTTACGCATTTTGGTGTTGTCTTGTTTGGAGACACAGTCTAGGAACAACACTAGACTGTGGCAAAACTCTCATCGGTCAGAAAAAAATGAGAAAAATAAGAAAAGTGGGACATAAGTCTCATGATGGAAGGTTTACTCAATTTACAGGACTGTCCTTTATTCTTAGATTATATTCTTCTTCAACTTTCGATATTAAAACATACGCATATGAAATTATGGCAAAGTACCTACAGGTTGTCCCTGGTGCTGTTGCTTTTTATTGTGTCCTTAGCTGGCAGAGTTAAAATTTAGCAGTTGGTTTGTTTAGTGCCCCCATTTTAAGCCAATTTTATTATTTCTAATACAAATTTCTACAAACTATTATTTTGACCCATTGGTATTTTTAATAGCAAAGGTGGTATTTTCAGCAAATAAGCCTTTTATTACACCCTCAAAACAAACCTGGACAGCATCTGGTCAACTCTAGGCTTATTAGAGACAGTGAAGTAATAATGACTGTTAATAAACCTGACATGAGCCAGTGGAAACAGATGTCCTTCTAGAGAACCTTCTAGAGAAAGCAATATGAAATGTCTACTAAGAAAAAGAATTCTTTTGCAATTTTCCTTTTTTTTCTACATCTTTGAATGTTATTAGCAGAGTCTAGGTTATTTTATACATTCGTATTTGGGGTTAGTCTGTAAAAAGCAACTAGCCCAGAGCTGAGATGCCATGTAAATTGACGTTCTTCCTTAAGCCTCTAAAATTCTTGCACATGTATGAGTCTTCCTGTCTTGCTCATAAGACCATCTTGAGTAAACGTATTTGTATTAGATAAAGATCATGGTTAAGGGGATCATGTTTCTCAGGGGTTATGTCTTCTAACCCCAACAGCAGGACTTGGAGGCAAACTTTCGATTGTCTTGCATCATCCAAAGTTTTCAGTCTCTTCTCTGCACCTGAGAATCAGTTGGCAAGTTTTGAACTTCCCAGACATTCCTAAAATAAAAGTGCATTAAGTAAACTATCTCCCCAGTGACTCAAAGTGTGAAACATTTCTCATTATCAGGGAAAAAGATGCATTAATGATCTCTGTGTCTTTCCAGTGCCCAAACTCAGACATTTGTTAACGAGAGGAAGGGGAGAAAAATGTTTGTACTCTTGTCTCTTTGGACTAGAGGCTGAAGCTAACCAAACACAAATCAGAGCCAGAGTGTTCGACTGTAAATGAGCAGAGTTCAGCACTGATAACACGATCAATACAGCTAATTGACGGTCCAAGCAATCTGCCAAGTTAGTTATAGCTGAATCAGTTCTCAGTTTGACTCATCACATAATTAATTTGTGTTTAACAAGTATTTCCTAGAAATGTGTGTTAACTGCTTATGGAAAACTTGGGGGTGAGAAACAACATGAAATTAATTTTTCCCCGATCACAGCCTCTAATTGTGCTCTAGCAAATCTTCCTTCATTCTTTCATTAGATCAAGACATATCGTAGAATCACTCTTGAGTGTTAAAAATTCAATTTTATTGAATTCAGTTTTAAAAATTAAATAATTTAATTCCATTTTTAAACTCAAGTTTAAAACTACAATTTATATCTAACTGAATATCCCTGTCCTCGTTATGTCCAGCGCCAGCCAAGTTTGGACTTAAAAAGCCTGGTTTAGGGATGGGGCATGTCTGATCTTTTACTCTTTATCCCGTCCTCCTCTTCTGCTCTATGCCATAGGGAGCAACAGAGAATAGAAGAAAAGGAGTGCAACACTTTTATACTGAATTTGGTCTCCTTATAACTTTTGGTTAATGGTCATGACCCCTGTGTTGTGACGTCATATACCGTCCCAACGGTATGTGGGTCCTTCGGGCATCCCTGCAGGAGGCATTCCCATCCCCAGGTCCCTGGGCTTGTGGTCAGTGCTCAGTTGACTTTTCCCAACATCGTCCTTCAGTGGACGTGTCACAGACTCTCGGTGTACCCTGCAATGGGAGGCCTGCAGGAAGGGACACACCTGACAGGCTTCCACATGTCCTCTAGGCCACACGAAATTAATCTGTCGGTGCCACCTGGATAGTTGGTAGGACAGGCTTCCTCCTTGTGCTGGCTGTTTCTCCTTCCAGCCATCTTCCTCCAACTCCGCTTTCTTCTGCTCAACATAGAGACAGGGCAGGTCAGCAGGACTGTCTGGGCAGGTCAGCGGGGAATCAGTTTGAAACATCTTGCCAGTACCTTCTTTAATGGAGAGATTCCCTGGATGAAGGAACCCCAGAAACAAAGGTCTATAAGGTTTCCCTTCATGGACAGACTCTAAGGAGGAGTTGGAACTTCAACTAGAATGGCTCAGCTCTATCAGGGGACCAGACGTCTCTCGAAAGGAGTCATGCGTGTACCTCATCACAGAGCCTCCAGTTGGGCACCTGGCGCATTCAGGGCATTGTCCATCAAGACTCTGACACTCCCAGGTGTGAGGACAATTTTGTCCCATTAGTAATATTCTCCTTATTCCATTGCTGCTCCGCTCTGGAGGACGGGTGGGACCACGGGCAGGAAAGCAGAGTGGAAAGCAGATTGATACTCCTCCCCACTCTAGGGCCCGAGGGCCTGGGCCTGGACACCCCTGAAAGATAAGAGTACTGAACTGGGTGTGATTGCAAAGCTTTAATCTGAATTAGAAAGAATTTATTATGGGCTTATAAATATTGGAAATTGAGTGGAAAGCAACCAGATCCGCTTAGAGTGTTATTAAAACATGGGCAAGGGAGCGTCAATAGAGTGTTTGCCTGTTGCAGCAGAGACAATGGTAAAGCCGTTTTCTGTTCGCAGCGCACCAAGCTCAGACGGTCTCAAATCTAGTGACATGTTCAGTGAGCCAGGCCTCCACATAGACCAGCAGAAAGGACGAATCTGATGACTACAGTTCCACTCCTTCATGCTTTTTCTGAATAATTTGAAGAATACTTGCCACCACCCTACCATACATTTTGAGAGACCTCATTCATTTCTTAGAAAGCAAATGATAATTAAACAATCATTAATAATTCTGAATACACTCTTTAACTTCTCCTGTTTAAGCTTTCATGAATAAAATAAATGTATCATTGATGAAATGCTCTTCAGAATGTGACCACTTGATTTCTAGCTCAATATTCAGGGTCGATCTTTCGAAACACTAAAAAACTGTATAGCAGGATGGAGGCCATGATGGGTTGGAACGCATGCTATTCTGAGAGACAGAGCCAGCCCTGGAGATGTCCTCCCTTGCCTCACACTGATCTTTCAGCTGCTGGATCATGAGGAGCCTTTGGAGTCTGGGGAGAAGTTTCTAGGGAAAGTAAACAGCGAGTTGCGTGGGGGTTTAGGGCCATAGATATTTCCCAACCAGTATTAAGCATTTCAGTGTTTTCACAATTGGGATGGTTGATTGGTACATATCATCAGAAGATCAGCCCCACGAAGATAGTTGAACACTGTACCTTAATCCTAAAATCCCAGTGAAATGCCTCAAAAAGCATTTCTGAAAGATAAAAATCAGATGGGATCATATTGATTGAAAAACAACCCAAAATACACACAGTAAAAGGTTACCAGAGATAAGAGCTGTTCTTTCCAATAGAGCCAGGAAGAACAATCACAAAGAGTATAAAAGGAAGGAAATATTAAAAAGCAATTGTAGGGCCACCTGGGGGATTCAGTGGGTTAAGCGTCTGCCTTCGACTCAGGTCATGGGTCCTGGAATTGAGGCCCACATCGGGTTCCCTGCTCGGCGGAGAGTCTGCCTCTCCCTCTGCCTCTCCCCTCACTTGCGTGCTCTCTCTCTCTCAAATAAATAAATATAACCTTAAAAAAAATTTTTTTTAAAAAAAGCAATTGCAGGGGAAGTTTCTTCTGGGTGAAAGAAAGGTCTGAGGCTTTAAATTGAAAGTACAAAGAGGACAACTGAAAAAAAAGAACACAGCAACAGGCAACAAATTCAGACAAGTATAAAAAGAAAATCTGAAATGGGCCACAGGGAATCCCTTAGCTTCAGTTAAGGAATGGAGTCATGCTGGCTTCACACAGCTCCTCAGTGTGCTTGTCCTATAAGTCAATGGAGAAATCCATTTAAAGTTCTCAGGGATTTTCTTTTTTGAACCACAATTCTAATTCTCATTAACATCATGATTGTAATTGAAGTCCTATAAAGTTGTTCAAAGCTAATCGAGAATCATAAATGTGTACGTGTGTGTGGAGGAGCGGGCCATGGATCCATGGAACCAGGCAAGCCAGGTCTAGGGGAGGGGAGTGGAGGCAGCCTTCAGAAAGGAGAGGTTGTGCTGGGACCACAGGTTAGAGGAGACGAGAAGCTTCAGCTCAGGCCCTGCTGCTGGAGTGCGGCCAGCCCTCTACAGGGATTCACTAGACGCCGGCTGTCTGACCTCGGGCAGGTTACTTAAGCCACGGCCTGCATGTGGTAAAGGATGGCTTAATTTAGATTATTTTAAAGGTAACTTTCAGGTTTTCACAGTCTAATGTCTGGGTGGTAAGGGGTACGTGGAAAAATACGTTTCTACTTTGGGAATTTTTCTGTCCCTTGAATTCAATGACCAGTGCCCTGTAGTGAGAGAATGAGACTCTTTTCAGAGGACAGTTCGAATAAAATTCATTTTCATGAGTGGTCACACTCATATGCTACAAATTAACACATACGCATCTGCAGTATTGATAATGATAAGCACTATGAGATCATATGGAATCTGAAAGAAAAATCAGATACAATAAATTGATTGAAAAATCAGAGTTGAGAAAAACACAACCCAAACTGCACTCAATATAAGGTTTTTAAAGAGGTAAGAGCCATTCTTACCAATAGAGCTTGAGAGAAATTCTAAGTCTATTATTGTCTTAATGGGACCATGCACATTCTATATTAACTCATTAAAATATTTCTATATTTAAAGAAATACACAGCTATTTATTCAATAAACATTTATTGATGATCCATTATTTCCAAGTATAGCGTAAGGTCCAGCGGGGTTCTCCTTAGTAACATAGTATTTTTGAATGAACAAATATGCACAACAGAACATTAGAAAGCAGAAAGTAATGTCATAGACACATTGAACATGGCAGTTCCTAAGAAAGGAGGACATATAGAAATGTTTCTACAATCTCTATTGTTTTAGTCCTTGCACATGGAAAAATAAAGAGAAACTTTACAAGGTACTGTTAAATACACGAGCTATTAAAGGGACATAAACTTTGCAAACATAATCATATTGTTATTCATAATAATGAACTAATGATAACTGTGGAAGAGGGAAAGTGAGACTTCTGATCTCAATGATGTTTAGGTGAGATTGAGTGATTCGTGTGGAGAAAAGGTGCAAAGGAGCCAAATGAATTAATAGTATAAAACAAGATCATGATTGCACATGGTATGCGGGCCAATCCTGCCTTAGTAGTTAAGATACAGTTTATCGGGGCGCCTGGGTGGCATAGCGGTTAAGCGTCTGCCTTCGGCTCAGGGCGTGATCCTCGCGTTATGGGATCGAGCCCCACATCAGGCTCCTCCTCTATGAGCCTGCTTCTTCCTCTCCCACTCCCCCTGCTTGTGTTCCCTCTCTCGCTGGCTGTCTCTCTCTCTGTCACATAAATAAATAAAATCTTAAAAAAAAAAAGATACAGTTTATCCAAATAACCCTCCCTTCAGCCTCAGGGGAAAAGCCTTGTACAGCAAAATACTATTTCCATAATGAAGAAGTATAGATCAGTGGAAAAATGTTGTTGAAAATGTTACATCAGGGGGACACTTGGGTGGCTCAGTCGGTTAAGTGTCTGCCTTCGGCTCAGGTCATGATCTCAGGGCCATGGGATCGAGTCTCCTGTCCGGCTCCCTGCTCAGCTGGGAGTCTGCTTCTCCCTCTCCTTCTGCCCCTCTCTCCACTTACGTTCTCTCTCTCTCAAATAAATAAATAAATAAAATCTTAAAATGTTACATCATAGCAAATCAATTACTCCCTCCAGTGTCCCCATCTCCCCAAAGAACTTGGCACTTTTCTTTACGATGCTCATATTTTCCTTTGGTAGAAATTGGTATAAAAACCTTGTGTTCCAAATCGCCCCCAAGGACTTGGATGCAGAGAGGCTGGGCCACATTCTCCTCTGTGAGGGGGGACTAGCTGGTGGCAGGTGCACTTACCCTCTGACTGCCTGCCTATGAGTCAGCTTCTACCGTTTAACAACTGTGCCACCTTGGCACGCGACTCAGCTCCTTATGCCTCAGGCTCCTCACTAATGGAACAGAAGTCATGAGTTTCCCCCTCTTACAGCATTGTTGTGCAGATGAAGGAGGCTAGGGCAGGTAAGGGGTCCATGCACAGAATGAGGGTGCCCTGACCTAGATAAACCATCATTAGGTTGAAATGGTTTTTAGTGTGACATCCTTCCAGTTCTGAACCAATGCCCTGTAGTTAGAGAATGAGACTCTTTTCAGAGGATGGTTCAAATAAAATTCATCTTCATGACTGGTCACACGTGTATGCTACAAACTAACACATATAAACCTGCAGCATTGATAATAATAAGCACTGTGAGATTCTTACGGAAAGGGGTTTTAGCGTTACATCCTTCCGGTTCCAGAGCTCACGTATGCATCCCAGAAGAACTCAGTACATGTTCATGGAAGCAAAGGCCAATAGCAAAGTCCCCACACAGCCATGAATAGTTCACAGAAGAGAATAATGAGGGAAGGAGCTGGTTTCTTCAAGATGAAGGTTTCACACTCATAAAAAAGTACAATAGTATAATAGTATGTTGGTCTAGGAAGGAAGTGGTAAAAATTAAAAGGTTTGTCTAATTTTGAAAGGCTACTAAAAAAAAGAAGACAGTGTAAATGTATTAAACTGATGTTGAAAGTACTTATCTGAATCCAGAAGCTTTGTGATATTCCCCAGATTTCTTAAACACGTTGGTTTTAGCTTCTTTATCTTTCAAATGACACAGGGGCGCCTGGGTGGCTCAGTCAGTTAAGGGGCTGAGTTCGGCTCAGGACATGATCTCAGGATCCTGGGATAGAGCCCCACGTTGCATCGGGCTCCTTGCTTGGTGGGGTGTCTGCTTCTCCAGCTCCCTCTGTCCCCCCCACCTCGCTTATGCTCTGTCTCTCTCAAATAAATAAAATCTTTAAAAAAATAAAAGAATTTAATGAAGCAGTGTGAAGATTCTATAACCGGCAGAACAGGATGAGAAGAAGTTGCTACATTGAAACCAGTGGAGTCCAAAGAAATTGATGGTATTCAGGGCTGGAACTAAAGAGTTGTAGGTAAAATGATACTAAACATTCTAGGGTGCCTTTGATCATCTGTAAAATCCAATAAAGACAGGAGAGTGTCTCACAAGCACAGTATAATCAGAAATAATACACTATTTCAGGAAAGGTTTACCACTTCATAGCATTTGTGTAATATAGAAATGACATGCTAGTAGACAATGTCGATTTACATCAAGCTAGAAATTTGAAAAATATAGCAAGATTATTGTGACATATATTCCCTCCTGCTCCAAAGATCTGATATCTGATTTTGAAATCATGGTGTGTGATTGCAATAAAGCTAGGGCTAGAATAGAATCAGTAATTTATTTACATTGTGCGTGAGTACCCTTCAGTGTTAGTAGGAAGAAAAGACTGAAATAACTGGGTTGCTTGATCCTCTGTGAATTGCGTAACTAGTTCAGTTTCCCTTTTTCGCCTTTGAACCAACTTTGTGGGTCATACGAAACGCATTTTGCAGGTTCTGTCTTGGCTTCTCTTTATGCCCTATATTTCAGTTTTCTTTCTTCTTTTGAACACATTTTTAACTTACATTTTCACATATATGCTTCAAAGCCCCTGTAAGTAATTTTTGGAACAAAGTTCAACTACGTGAATAAAAAAGAGATGAATTTTAAAATAAAGTAATGAATGACAATCTTAAAATCCTTTCTTTAGACAAATGCTAACTGCCAAAATTTCTGAACCCTAATATAATTCTAGGAGCAGACTTACCAGGAAGAAGCTTACGGAATAAATGTGGCTTTTTTTTTTTTTTTTTAATGATGCCGGTTATCTTTCCATTGTAAATAACTGAATTGATATTGCAGTGAGGAGATGTGTCTCTTGATTGAGTTTTTCTGACTCTGAATCACATTTTTGGACTCACAGATCTGAACCCCAGACAGTGCAGACTCATTCCCTTACCTTGTCAGAGCAAAGAGGCACCAACTTTTTAAGTATCTCTTAGTTGTATTTACATTTTAATAAAAAAATATTGCAAAGGAACAAAGAGAAGATACAGCCAGGGATTGACTCATATAAAGTAACAAAAGGCAGGATTTAGAATAACAAAAATATACTAGGCTCTTCATATAGATTGTAGCTCAGAGTAAACTAAGCCATCCAAGATCACAGCTTTAAATGGCAAAGTTGGTACCATAGTCCGGGCCTTTCTGGCTCCAAGGCCATGCCGTTTCCATCACAAATGGGTTTTAATGTTGTTGCATTTACCAAAGAACTATGAACCTGAATGTAAGCATTCCAGTAGAAAGCATAATTCAATTATTTTACATTAGAAGATCTTGCACAAAGGGTGCCTGGGTGGCTCAGTCAGTTAAGCATCTGCCTTCAGCTCAGGCCATGATCTGAGGGTCCTGGGATCAAGCCCCATGTCAGGCTCCCTGTTCAGTGGCGAGTGTGCTTCTCCCTCTCCCTCTGTGATCTCTCTCACTCTCACTCTCTCTCAATTAAATAAGGATCTTAAAAAAAAATCTTGCACAATTATGATTAATTTTTTCTTCCCAATGCCATGCTCATTGCAAATCTATTTTCAATCTAAAACCTACACTTAGAAAATAAATCGATTGTTGAGGAATTCTCTCTCAAGACGCTGCCAGTGACAATTAGTTTGATGGCTTTTCGAAACCAAGGATAAAAGAAAGCATAAATCAAGGGGTTCATTGCTGAGTTATAGTAAGCAATCCAAACCAATATTTCATAGATATATGTGGGTGTGATGAAACCCAGGAAGGCATCAATGACGGAATCAATGAAGTAGGGCAACCATGAAATCAAGAAGGCTATCACTGCGATTCCCAGGGTTTTTGCTGCTTTTCTCTCCCTCTTGGCCACTCTGTCTCTGTAGCTGTCTGCTGATCTCACCGTCTTATTGCTCATACTTTCAATTCTTCTAGCCTGTTGTTTAGCGATGAGGAAGATCTTGGAGTAAACAATTATCATCACAAGCGTGGGTATGAAAAATAATAGAAAATTGACCAATACCCAACTTTGATTCACTGCAATTTGGCAGCCTCCCACGCAGGTGAGAGCACTTACTAGATCCTCCAGCCCAGCTTCATTTGCACCTGTTCCAAGAAGGGAAAAACTATAAATAATTGAAAGGAGCCAAGAGAAGGCAATACATAGACCAGACATAGACGCTGTGAACCTGGTGGGATAGACCAGAGGATCAGTGACAGCAATGTATCTATCGAGAGAAATAAAACCCAAGTGGTAGATGGAAGCGTAGCAGAACGACCCTTCGAAACAAGAGTGAAATTTACAGTAACTCTCTCCGAAGTACCAGCAGCTCTCCACAGACCTCACTGTGCTGAAGGGCATGACGGTCACTCCCACCAAGAAGTCAGCACAGGCCAGGGACGCGATCAGAAAGTTTGTAGGTGTGTGCAGCTGTCTGAAGTGAAGGATTGAAATCATCACCAAGAGGTTTCCAAATACAGTCAGCACAGCTCCAAAGCCAAACACTGCATAGAGAATCACGCGGGGGCCTGGCGAGTAGGGAGTTTTGACACAGGATCCGTTCAGGTTCTCGAAGCACATTTGCACAGCTGCAGGAGGGAGCAAATCACTACTCATGATTCTCCGTTTTGCTACCCGGAAAAACCATCGTCTTCTATGGCTAAGAACGTCATTCCAGTTGTTAAAAATCCTTTTAAAAAGGATATGTACAATAGGTCAGTAATTGCCGGTACGTTCTTCCCCTATTTCTTTGTAAATCCAAATCCTTATTTTCATGTTTAAAAAGTGATTCATATCTTTATCTCAAAATATTTCACTTTGTAATGAATAAGCATTTAATTTTCATCATTGCATAAAAGGCTGTTTATTTTAATGGAAAAAATAGTTTCTCTGTGTCACCTTAGTCTTTCATATCTGAGACACGTTGGTCATCAAGGAGCTGTTAGATGATGCACACGCCACTTTTTGTTTGCGTCGCCCCTCAACTTATCAGAGCTATATTAATGCTCGAATGACTCTGTCCTCTCAGGAAAGCAGCCAAATAATTCCAAACACCCAGAGCCCTTAAGATTGAATCCCCATAGTGCAAGGTGTGGAAAGAAAAAAAAATCTAAATAATGATTATCTTTATGCTAAAAATAAGTTTAGACCCTTCTAATTTCCAAATGACATCTGACCTTTTCATGAAATAGAAATGGAAATAGGGCCCGTCCTTAAAAACCTTTGTCTAAAATTTGAAACCATATTGTTCATTCTTACCGATTACTGGAGATTGCATTTTCATTTTTGCAAGAACCATTTATTTATGATTCCTGTTTGTCCCTAAAGCTTTCAAATAAGCTCTTTATCTTTCCATCATTGGTTTGTGTTACAGAAATTAAATGCAGAATCATTTATTAAAATCTAGAATGTCTCAGGTTGAATTTTAATAATTCTGATTTGGAAAAACAGGCGTGTGGAAATACAGTGTTTACCTCATGAAAATACACAAAGGAAGTGTATGTACACCCAAAAAGCAGGTTTTTGCTAAGGTTTTTTGGTTTTGTTCATTTGGTAGTTTGTTTAATTTCTGAATGGGAACTGTTGGGAAGATATTAAAGAAATAATATGAAAAAAATCTTTGGAACATGGATATTCCTATATTATATTTTAGATTTTACCATTGACAAATTTCTTTTTCCTCTTAGCTCTCTAAAACAGATCTCAGCTTAGGCTTTGAAAAAGATTTTTCTAATAAATGAATTCTGGTCACTTTTAAAAATTAGCCTTTTCATATTGAGGTATAATTGATGTTTGAAAAATGTACACTTTCAAAGTGTGCAGGCTGATGACTTATGATAAATATATCCACCCATGTATCCACTTTGGCAATCAAGGTATAGAGCATTTTCAATGTCCCAACCCAGTAATTTCCCTGAGCCCTTTTACAGTAGATCTCACCCTAGACTGCCCTAGGCAACCACTGATGTTCATTCTATCACTACAGATTAATTTGTCCGGTCTAAAAATCACATGAGAAAAGAATCACACAATATGTCCCATCTGTGACCTTCCTTCTCTCAGCTCAATGTCTGTGAGATTCATCCATTAATGGGTATACTTAGCGGTTCATTGTTACTGCTAAATAGCAATCCATTGTACGAATTAATCACAATTATTTTATTCATTTACCTGTCGATAGACATTTAGATTGTGTTTATTTTGGGGTTCTTAGTAACAGTGTTGCTAAAAACATTCAGGCATAATTCTTTGCATAGACATATGTTTTCATTTCCTTTTGGGAAATACCTAGGAGTAGAATTGTTATATGCAAACTGTATGTTTATCTGTACAAGAAACTACAAACCATCTTGGAAAGTAATCGCACCATTTTACACACCCACCAACAATCTATGAGCATTCCAGTTGCTCCAGTCCCCTTCAACACCTGGTATTGCCAATTCTTTTTATTTTAACCACTCTAGACAATGTTAGTAGTATTTCATGTTTTTAATTTAATGAATGGTGATATTACGAATTTGTTCATGTTATTCTTGGTTAGTAATGTATCCACTTCGGTGAACTGTTCATTAACATTTTTGCCGATCTTAATTGGGTTTTAAATTTTCTAATTACTGAGTTGACTGGGTACGAGTCCTTCCTAAATAGATGTTATCAATATTGGACTTCTTAATTTTTCTTCTCTTTAGACTGTTTTCTAGCCACAAGAAAAATATTACCATACAGAATCGCCCGTACAGAAAACTAAATGTGAAAAATGATAGAAACTCGATCAATATCCAAACTTGATTGATAGCAAGTTCGCAACCGTCTATGGAACAGAAGGCACTTACTCATTCCTTCATCCCACCCATTGTAACAAGAGGCAGGATCCAGATGTTGAGGCACATACACCGTGCAGACATCAAACATAATAACTGCTGCCCCCCAAATTTTCCCTTGGGGAAACAAGCAAAGCCAAGCCAAAAAAGAGAAAAAAAGAAAGAAAGCAAAACAAACAAACAACGCAACAGCCCTGTGAGAGCTAATTGCGGAGAAATGTTTGACAAGTAGGAGCGAGTACAAAATTTTGTAAGGAAAAGAGGGAAGAAAAAAAACCCAAAGATGTTTTCAGGTTATAAAGGGAAGAAGAATCAATGGGACAAAAGAGCAAAAGGGAGTAAGGGAAGTGTGTGCAGGGAATGAGTGAGCTCTGCAGCAGCGAACAAATAGGGATTTGACATTTACTAGTCGTGTAAATATTTTTTGAGAATTGACAAGGAAGTGCACAGTTAGAACTGGAAAACCTTGATTTATCCTGTTAAGTCTGAATTGCAATTTCTTTTCTCTTTATTAATAGTCTTATTTGATTTTTTTAAAACTCATTTCATTCGGAAATTGTAAAGATTTCTTTAACTTCCCCAGTCCAATTGCTTACATTTGTTCGGAGAACAAATTCATGGTGGCTGAACGGTCCTTGAACACCGAACCACTCATGATAACTTTGATGGCTTTCCTGAACCACGGGTAAAATAAGGCATAAATCAAAGGGTTCATGGCTGAATTATAATAAGCACACCAGCAGCAAATCTCATAAATGTAGGCAGGGGTTATGAAGCCCATATAGGCATCAACTAATGAGTCAATACTGTATGGTAACCATGAAATTATAAATGCTACCACCGTGATACCCAGAGTTTTAGCGGCTTTTCTCTCTCTCTTGGCCACTCTGGATTTGTAACTCTCTAGTGACGATTCTGTTTTGCCTCCAGTATGTTCAATCTTTTTAGCCTGTTGTCTGGCCACAAGAAAAAGACTGCTATAGAGAATTATCATAATAAGGCTAGGTATAAAGAAGGATAGAAAATCTATCAACACCCAGTTTTGATTTACAACTGTCTGACACCCTCCTACACAGTTGAGGGCACGAGATAATTCCTCCAGCCCATCGTCATAGACACCTGTGTAGAACACGGCACCGCTGTATGCAAGGGGCAGGATCCAGGAGACGCTGACGCAGATCCCTGACACAGACACCGTGCACTTGGTAGGATAGACCAGAGGGTCAGTGACGGCCATGTACCTGTCGATGGAGATGAAGCACAAGTGGAAGAGAGAAGAGTAACAGAATGCCACATCGCAGCACGTGTGGAAGGTACAGAAGCTTGGCCCAAAGTACCAGCAGCTCTCCACGGACCTGACCGTGCTGAAGGGCATGACGGTCACCCCCACCAGGAAGTCAGCACAGGCCAGGGAGGCCAGGAGGAAATTGGTTGGAGAGTGCAGCTGCTTGAAGTGCAGGATGGAAATCACCACCAGGAGGTTTCCAAACACAGCCAGCACAGCCCCAAAGCCAAACAGCGTGTAGAGAATGAGCCGGGGTCCAGGTGAGTAGGGAGCTTTCAGGCAGGATCCGGTCACGTGCGGGTAGCAGAGCTGCTGGGCCGCAGGGGGGGACGAGTTGGTGCTCATGGTGCATGTGGAGAATTCTGTCCTTGATTTTCACAAAGAAAATAGGATGCTACTTTTCAATACATCTGGGAAAAAAATCTAAAAGATGTCTAAGAAAATTATCACAGAGGATCTCTATTATATTTTTCAATATTCCATTTTTATTATGAATCTTAAAAGATTTCTATAGCAAAATTAAAATTATATCATACAAGATTACTAAGGGGTTGATTTCAATTAACAAATAGCTGCCTCCTTTAATTTGATAAAATTTCCTTTTAGTCATAAACACCTTTATTTTTTACCTTTAGCATTTCTCTTCACAACAGCCACTGATATGGGATGTAACTGTGGGGTTGAAGGATCACTTCTTATCTTATCTCTATGTTGTCTGACCTGCATTGCTGACTAAGACACGCAGTCCGTCCAGATAAACAAATTCCATCAATGGGAAAATCCCTAGCCTTTAATTCCCCCATGAGCCCCATGTCATGGGGTGCGATAAACTTCAGTCAATGTGGGGTTCCCAGTCTCCTCTCCCAGGGTTGCATCTAAATTCCAGGGGGCTATATAGTCTGCCTCGCTTCCACGGGAATAGGCTGGGATTGTCTTTGCAGGTGTCTTCTAGGATAAATGGCCACCCATCTCATCATGGAAAAGAGGATGTTCACATGACCCTAACCTCTGAATGGCGTGCTTACCAATCCCCCCGGCAGTCTCTCACAGGTGCTCCAGCCCCTCCCCGTGGGGCTCAGTGGGGGGCATGCTGCTTTGCCTTCTTCAGGTTTCACAGCCAGTGTACCCTCCTCAGTCTCTCCTGTGTCTCCAGGAAAACGTTCCACTTTTTTTGAAATTAGGTTATTAACTGGGGGTCTTAGTTCTATGTTTCAAGCCCCTTCCTTTCCGGTGTCCTCAGCTAAGACTCAGAGATTTGAGTGAAGTCAGAGTTGTCTCTTATGTTCTCCCTAGTTTTCTGTCCCTCCTTCCATCCCTCCCCTCCCCTTAGCCTCTGCTAATTACCCTGGGTCTGCCCAGGGAATTGGAAACATTCTCAAGTTCCCTTTCAAACTCTGTCTCCTCACAAATATTCAGAGGTTTCTGAAGCCAACATAACTTCAGAGCGTCTCCCTTACACCTTTACACCAATTTCCTTAGAATTTGGTCATAGCTCTTATCTTATGGCTTTGAATAGTCTATGGTGCAGAAATGCTTCCTCGAACATAGTAGAAATTCTAGAAAGATCCACAAGTATCTTTGGTGAGTCACAGGGCACAGATTCAGGTGCGCAAAACGTGTTACTTTATTGTTAAGGCAGCTGCCATTTCAACGGTAGCAAACAGCATTTGGACACCCGCTCTATCTAGGTGTTTTACAGGGAGTAAGTTCTTAAATAGTCACACACAGAAAACCGCCATGAAGTCTGCATGATGATTATTCCCATTTTACTGAAACACAGGAAGTAAATCACTTGCCCAGGGTTAACATGTAGTAAAGGATGAACTGGGGATGGGCATCCGAGCAATTATCTCCAGGTCTTGTGTCCTGCTCCTCTGTGCTCTGCCAAGTATAAATGAACTTGATGTCTGAGCCACGCCCCTGACCTCCAGGCGATAGAAACTTCCTCTCCGTCTGTCTGGGTTTTCTCTGCCTTCCCTGCGAGTGAACCAGGCATCAACAGTGACTCTGTGGAGTGGAGATCTGGTCTGGGTGACCTTCCACCCTCAATGAGATGTCCTGCCTGGACTCTGGACTTTGGTCCAATGCTGTCACAGAGCAGTCACCCCTCGCACCTGGCCGTGAGTCTTCTTTAGCTCTGACTTTTTTATCAGCCAATTCCAGTGTGCTTCTCAGAAGAGTTTAGCTGTACTTGTGGCATCACGGGCCATGGAACATTTGGTGGAGTTTCGAGGACCTGTCATGACTCCATGGCACCCTTAGGGACTTGGGAATTTTTCCTGTCCCTGTTCTGTGCAGAGCAGTGAGGTGCTCGGGAAGGCTCTCAGGCTAAGGGCTCAGACAAGCTATGCAGCCGTCTCTGCCCTGTGAGTTCTGCACGAGGAAAAGAGGGGTTTTCCTTGCACTTGGATCTTCGTTCCTTAAACTTACCTGACTCCAATAGATTCTTACGGCTCTGGTACCAAATTACCAGAGCCTTGATGGCTTAACACAACACAGATTTATTCCCTTAGAATTCTGGAGGCCAGAAGTATGGCATCAGTTTTCCTGAACCAAAATCAAGGTGCCTACATGGTCTCGCTCCCCCTGGAGGTCTAGGGGAGAATCCATCCTAGCCTCTCCCAGCTTCTGCGGGCTGCTGCTCTTCCTGGGCTTCTGGCCCCATGGCTCCAGTCTCTACCTGTGTGATCACACCTGCCTTCTCCTCCGTGTGCCATCTCCCCGTGCCTCTTTCTGATAAGGACACTTGGCACAGCATTTAGAGCCCATACAAATAATCCCAGAAAATTCCTTCGTCTCAAGATTCTTCATTGAATCACATTTGCAAAGACGTATTTTTCCAAAGAGGACTAACAGCGATAGGCTCCAAGTACTGGGATGCGGATCTCTTTCAAGGGGCCATTATTCAACCAATGACACTGGCGTTAATAGTTGCTACTCTTTCTCAACCCAGACCAGAGAGAGGGAGAGAAAGAGTGCTCCTGCCTCAGAGATTCTTACTATTCTCTCACTTACTTTTGTCCTTTCCTACTCTTATCTGGAATACAGGGAAGTTTTGAAACTGCCCATAACTTCCTCAAATCTAGTGACTATTGGCTTTTTCTTTTCTGAATAGGGCCTGAGCTTTGGAGGCTCAAGTGTTTGGAAAAAAAGAAAATCCTTTTCTTCCTCATTTCATCTAAATCAATTAGAACACAATACATGTTCTAAAGATTTTTTTCAAGTTTATCTTTTCTAAACTTTTTTATTATATGGAAATTAAAAATTTATGGTAAGTCTACCAATATTTTCCATGAGAAACTATGAAAATATTTAATAGCTTCTTCTAAATTTTTATGGTTTTATTTTACACTCAGATCTGTCCCAGGGGAATATGTATATCCGGGCGCATGTGTTTTTGGGGAAGGATACAATTTTTTTTTCCCAAATAGATAGCTAAATGTCCAAACACAATTTTTCGAATATATCATCTTCCCCCATAAATATGTGACACTGTAAATTTGCATTATAATCAACAGCGATAGTATTTATATGTCGTGAGAGGCAACTGTTCTCACTTCTTCACTTGAAGAAGTAAAGTGACATAGCACATGAAAGTAATCGTGTTGAAAAGATAGTTATTGTTATAAATACATCATTTTGTCATGATCAATTCCACAGTGGAGAAACGTCCGAAGGAGATTGTCCCCTAAGCATCAAACCTTAGGCTTGTGGCAGATCTGAATTTAACATCTGATTCCCTGGCTGTTGGAGGAGCGTTGGTGAACAGGAGGAACTCATCTCCTTGTGAGAGCGTGAAGCAGAGGGTCTGAGGAGATTGAAGAAAATAATTCCAGCAAAAGGAGATGTTGGAATGAAAGTGAGGAAAACAAGAATCTAGGGGAAGACCAACAGCACGTGTCATTAACAGGGACTAGGAAGAAGACAATGAGCTTTGAAAGTCACAGAAAGGTGAGCATGAAAGTGAAAACACCAAGGAATTCCCCTCAGAAGACGGGAAAGTGGGTGAGTGACAAAGCAGAGACGTGGGCAGAATCAGCAGTAGGAATGGGACCTTGTTTCACCACACCAGTAAATGTCTGTAGCAGATGCTTGGAGAAGCTCGCTCTAGGCAATGTTTGATTGAATCTGAGGAACGCCTTTTTTCAAATTTGATATATTCCTACACCATATTCCATGTCATACTACATGGGAAATTCCTAATATCTCACAAATACTTCCATTTTAAGTTTAGGCTTATCCTGAAAACACATTTATGTTGATAAACAGCCCTTTAGTTCTTAAGTAGTTATGTTGTTTGAATTCTCTCCAAAAGAGAGAGGGTAAAATAAAGGAAAGATTTTACAACCGAATGTTAAAATCCAGTCCAATAAGCTCGAATGTGTATTCTTACATATTTAATATAATTGTTGATGCATTTGGGCTGAAATCAACTATCTTAGTACTTTTTCATTCTTTTTTTTTTTTTTAAGGTTTTATTTATTTATTTGACAGAGAGAGAGATGGCCAGTGGGAGAGGGAACACAAGCAGGGGGAGTGGGAGAGGAAGAAGCAGGCTCCCAGCAGAGCAGGGAGCCTGATGTGGGGCTCAATCCCAGGACCCTGGGATCGAGCCCTGGGCAGATGCTTAACGACTGAGCCACCCAGTCTCCCCTATTTTTTCATTCTTTACATTTGTTCTTTGACCTCTCTTGACTAATTTTAATTTTTTTTATTATCCACTTTTTCTCCCAGGAAATTATAAATTGGACTTAATTGCATTATTCTGTTGGAATCCTAGAGTTTTAATATGTATCCCTCATTAATTAAATTCTCTAATAAATTAATAATTTTACCAATTCAAAGCAACGCAAGAGTTTGCCTGAAATTGTGATTATATACTCCATTTACCTTTGCCAGATTTTTGATACCGCTGTCACTTATTTTAATTCTGCCATAATTTAAGTCAAAAAGATGTTCGTTTTTACATTCAGCCTTCCGTTTATTTTCCCGGTACTGACTTCGTGCACACGTCATTACTTCCTGCACTACAGTGTTTCCTCTGGGATTCGATTTTTCTGTCTTGGAAACGCCCTTAAGGTTTTCTTTTTGTGTGGATATGCTGGAAATGAAGATTTTCAGTTTTTGTCCACCTAAAAATATTTGCATTTCACATTTCAATTTTGAACGGTATTTTTGCTGACTTCAGAATTCAAGGTTGTCAGTTTTTAAAGGCATTGGTGATAATGATATTGAATTTTATCCAAGCGTGTTTGGGGTAAATTTACCAAGGAGACAGACTTAAAATGTATCTAGTAGGTGGAGGAGAGAGATTTATGGTAAAAACAGGATATCCAGGCAGAGAGGGCAATAAGCGCCAAGGCGTGGAGATGGGGAGAACGAGGTGTCAGCAGGGATCAGGAGGGTCCAGGGGCTGTGGGACAGGTGCCGCGTGGGGAGCAGCATGAGATACGGGAGAAATGGACAAGGGTTAAGATGATTTTGCAAGCGGTATGGATTTATGCAGGGGTCAGTGTGTGGGAGGGGAGGGGACATAATATATACATGGTGACAGACACAAATCTTAGCTACCACTTACTCAGGCGTGCTACAATGCAATGTATTTTTCTGCAATACACTTCCATCTTGCTTACAGGCTCATATCCCTCCAGGAACAAGACATCGATGCAGTAAATTTAGGGATTCTGCTCCTTTCTCCCCAGGGTGGCATCCAAGCTCCAGGGGCCTCCACATTGGAGGTCTGTCTATAAATAATGTGTTTCCCTGCTTCTAAGAGGCAGACTCCACAGCATCTTCCTCCATGAAGAGAAGTGTTCCTTCCGGCCCTGCTGAGAAGTTGAGTCTCTCAAAACAAGTGCCTCAGCCAGGGCTTTCTGTGTGCCCTGGTTGGCGCTCATGTGCTCAACTCAGCCTTCTTTTTCTTGCTAGGAAAATACTAAATTCAAAAAAAAAAAAATTCCAGCCCCAGATTGGAGATGTTTAAAATCACCTTCTTTGGGGCGCCTGGGTGGCTCAGTCGTTAAGCGTCTGCCTTCGGCTCAGGGCGTGATCCTGGCGTTATGGGATCGAGCCCCACATCAGGCTCTTCTGCTGGGAGCCTGCTTCTTCCTCTCCCACTCCCCCTGCTTGTGTTCCCTCTCTCGCTGGCTGTCTCTATCTCTGTCAAATAAATAAATAAAATCTTTAAAAAAAAAAATCACCTTCCTTGCTTCTCCTCTTTCTAAGTCCTCTCCTGGCAGTCAACATTAGTCTAAAAGCCCATTTTGTTTTTGCTTTTTTTTTTTTTCCTGCTGATCGCCCTGTATCTGCCCATTTATTTATTTATTTTAAAGATTTTATTTATTTATTTGACAAAGAGAGCGCACATGAACAGGGGAGCAGCAGGCAGAGGGAGAGGGAGAAGCAGGCTTCCCACTGAGTAGGACCCTGAGCTGAAGGCAGATGCTTAACCGACTAAGCCACCCAGGTGCCCCCGTTTAATGCTGCCCCATTTAATGAAAAATATTATGTAGAACTCTTCTGAACGCATTCCATCACAGTCCTCTAGTATTTCCTCCTGGGACTCTGTTTGAACTCTTTAATCAATACTCTTACAGGGTCACGGTCATGACTCTAAATACCGTGTTGTTTTTTAATACTTTCCTATAATGTTGTTCGTCAATCTCAAATCGTCCTCAAAGTATGTCACATTTTCTACTTGTTGGTAGCCAGTGCAGATAAATAGTTATTCTTACCAGGACAGAAAAAGCTGCACTCTTTTGTGTTTTTGTAACAGAAACTCAGTAAGGTGGCCAAGTCAGGATTGAGAATAGGGGAAAATTTAAGTCTATACCCAAAGAAATCTTTGGCCCTAAATCCATAATGGCTAAGCTAATTTAATGTAAAGAGTTGTTTAGTAGAATGACTTTCCTAAAAATCACTGCTGAAAATAATCTTCCAAGTTCACATCTTACACTATAGGGATTCCAGCTAGGGATTTTCCCATTGATGCAATTTGTTTATCTGGACGGACTGCATGTCTTAGTCAGCAATGCAGGTCAGACAACATAGAGATAAGATAAGAAGTGATCCTTCAACCCCACAGTTACATCCCATATTGGTGGCTGTTATGAAGAGAAATGCTAAAGGTAAAAAATAAAGGTGTTTATGACTAAAGGAAATTTTATCAAAATAAAGGAGGCAGCTATTTGTTAATTGAAATCAACTGCTCAGTAATCTTGTATTATATAATTTTAATTTTGCTATAGAAATCGTTTAAGATTTATAATAAAAATGGACAATTGAAAAATATAATAGAGATCCTCTGTGAGTGGTTGGGTTTTCGAGGACAGTTCAGCCACCATGAATTTGATCCCTGAGCAAAGGTAAGCAATTGGACTGGGGAAGTTAAAGAAATCTTTACAGGGGCGCCTGGGTGGCACAGCGGTTAAGCGTCTGCCTTCGGCTCAGGGCGTGATCCCGGCGTTACGGGATCGAGCCCCACATCAGGCTCCTCCGCTAGGAGCCTGCTTCTTCCTCTCCCACTCCCCCTGCTTGTGTTCCCTCTCTCGCTGGCTGTCTCTATCTCTGTCAAATAAATAAAATCTTTAAAAAAAAAAAAAAAAAAAGAAATCTTTACAACTTCCGAATGAAATAAGTTTTAAAAATCAAATAGGATTATTCATGAGGAGAAAACAAATTACTTTTCAAATTTAATAGGGTGGATCAGTGTTTTTCCAGTCATGTTAAGATGTGCACTTCCTTGTCACTTCTTCGAAAGCACGCAATTTCTTAATAAATGTTAAATTTTTATTTGCTAACTACTTCAGAGCTCAGCATATTCCATTTTCTAAAAATACTTTCTTCCTTCATTTCTTTTAATTCACTGACTCTTCCTTTATTCTGGTATGCCACCTGAAAACATCTTTGTTCTTTGATCCCCTTTCTTTGTCTTACAAAGTTCTTCACCCTCTCAAAACCTGTCAAAAATTTCACCCGTGAATTGCGTTCCTGAGGTTCTTGTTTTCTTTTGCTTTGCTTAATTTCCCAAGGGAGCCTTTTGGGGAGCAGTTAAATGTATTGTGCCTAATGTCTGAGGAGAGAGATCTCAAATATTTATCTATAAATTGCGTGTAGAGTAACAGAGACACCTCATCTGATTGGGAATGCAGAGAGATGTCTTGGGGGTTGGGGGACATCTGCAAACATAGACACCAACCTGAACGGGCTGTTGTGATTGCCAGACAAATTACTCTCATGTAATTATTTCCTCCCCCACTGCAGAAAGCAGAAGGCATTGTACTTCCCCAAATGATGCTAGGACGATTATTTGTCTGCTCTTCTTGCCACTGCTACTACTCAAAACTGTGTAAATGGTTGGTATGGAGAGCACTCCCTGCTATGCTGTTCTGCTCAAACACATTGAATATTACTTTTTCATGGGGGGGGGGGAGATTTTCTTCTGCAAACAGTCTCTAGTTCTTTCTTTTTCTGTAACAAAACTTAATTTCAACAGAGAATTTACTAGTTTTAGGAGATAAGTGGAATATACATCAATAAAAACATTCCCGTATTCATCTTTTTTTTTCACTTCTGGAACATGAACCCCATGCCCACAGTGTACTGAATCCGTGCTGGCTTACGCAGAAACAGGTAATAGGATCCGACCTTTATCTTGAAGCATCTGTAACTGGCAAGAAGCAGTGTTGCCAGAGTCACAGCGCGATTTGAAAAGGACAAACACCGGCTCAGTTCGATTAAAGGCCACCGTCAACACTGACAGTCATGTCGGTAATAGAGCGGCCTTGTCATCATGTGGTGAGAATGGCATGTTATTTCTACGGTCTTTTCCCCCCAAAACCTATAACCCCAGTGTAATCAGGAGAAAAACATCAGACAAACCCTCATTGAGGACTATCCTACAAAATATCTGACCAGGGCTCCTCAGAACCATCAAGGTCATCCGAAACAAGGGGAGCAAAAGAAACCATCAGGGTCTAGAGGAGCCTAAGGGAACATAGCAACTAAAGCAACGTAGTGTCTTAGATGGGAAGCTGGGACAGAGGAAGGACTGTAGGGAAACCTGAGGAGATCTGAATAGTGTATGGACTTTTTCTTGATACATTAATAATAATATATCAATGCTAGTTCATTAATTGTAAGAAATGCATGATACTCATCTAAAATGTTATTAATAGGGGCACCTGGGTGGCACAGCGGTTAAGCGTCTGCCTTCGGCTCAGGGCGTGATCCTGGCATTCTGGGATCGAGTCCCACATCGGGCTCCTCTGCTGGGAACCTGCTTCTTCCTCTCTCACTCCCCTGCTGTGTTCCCTCTCTCGCTGGCTGTCTCTCTGTCGCATAAATAAATAAAAATCTTTAAAAAAAAATAATAAAAAATAAAATGTTATTAATAAGAGAAGTGGGATAGAGGGTATAGGAACTCTCTGCACTACTTTTCCTGTAAATTTAAAATTATTCTAAAACAAAAAGTTTATTTTTAGAAATGTAGGGTATACAGTTGTGTGAGGACAATGGGCATTAATCCTTATACTGACCCGTTCACTGATCCATTTCACTAATATCTTTGAAGACTTAGTGTTCTGGATTCTGGGTTCAGTGTTTCAGGAATACAGAACAAAAACCTTAGAAGATCTTGTAGAAAAAACTGATATACTGGCAATTATGGCTTGGAATTCATAAAGGTTTAAACAATAAAAGATGTGTTTGAGGGGCGCCTGGGTGGCTCAGTTGGTTAAGTGTCTGCCTGCAGCTCAGGTCATGATCTCGGGGTCCTGGGATGGAGCCCCATGTCGGCCTCCCTGGTCAGCCGGGAGTCTGACTCCCCATTCCTGCTCTCTCTCTCTCTCTCGCACTCTCACACAAATAAATAAATAAAAATCTTAACAAAAATAAGATGTGCTTGAGGAACACAGAAGAAAGGAGAATTGGCATCTAGCTGGAAGATCAGGGAGACATATTAAAGAAGCAGCATTTAAGCTGGGCCTTAAGAGATTAAAAAGTTTTTGCAGGAGGGAAAGGATGGAAAGGGTTTTTCAGGCTGAAGGAATAGCATGACCAAAGAAGCCGAGAAAGCGCACAGAGTGTTCAGGAAATACGGAGATAAAACAGCTAAACAACTTCCAAGGGAATAGTCACCCTTTTGACCTTCCCGAGGCTGGCATTCAAGCCCCCCCACTTTTCCCTCTCCCTACATCTCCCCAGGCATTTTCCGTTTCATTGTGGAGACATTCTTACCTCTACCCCTCTGCTCAGGTTTTGACTCCTTTAATTCTCCTCTAAATCTCTGAGCCAACATTTCCCAAATGAGGTTTTATCAGACAGTCATCCTATAAAGTACTCCAGGGAAAAGAAGTTTCTGCGTGAACAATGTTTAGGAATTACAGCATGCTATATCCTGCTCTTGGAGAATAACACGAGACACGACGTATTAAAGACTCTGAGAAGTCCCGTTTCAACAAAAACCTGTCTAACATTGTTTAAGTACGCATTTAAAAAGTTTATGTGGAGTTCCAGCTTGTGGTATATCTGAGCCTTCTTCTAGGATATACAGTGCCATGTTCAGTAGGTTGGGAAGAGGTGTGGATTTATTTCTAGGCAGAGGAAACTATGTTTTTTAAAGTAATGACTGATATATACTTTGCAAATTATATTTATTCCTATATCTAAGGCACTGTGTTCCATAATGTCTCAAGATTATATATATTAGGATGGATTTTAATTTACAATTTTTTTCATTAAACTATGTGATAATACTTGAGTTAATTAGAAAAGAAAGAATAATTACTTCCAAAGAAAAATGAGGCATTAAAAAATACATTGAAAAATATGTTTACAATAAATAATTTTTAATTAAGAAAAAAATAAAGTTAATAGAAGTTATCTTTCTAGCCAGAAAGAAAGAATTGGAGTGAAATAAATTCATTTCAGCTAACTTCAATGACAAACTAAAACATTACTTCTGTATTTATGGAGATTGGTCTATGTTCGTATCTATGTTACATCTATCTATATATTTGTCCTTCAGAGACCTCCAATTAATTTACAAATAAGTTTTCCAAATAAGCGATTTTTAATTTGAAAAATATTCAGTAAGAAATGTGGGAGCTGGGGCGCCTGGGTGGCACAGCGGTTAAGCGCCTGCCTTCGGCTCAGGGCGTGATCCCGGCGTTACGGGATCGAGCCCCACATCAGGCTCCTCTGCTATGAGCCTGCTTCTTCCTCTCCCACTCCCCCTGCTTGTGTTCCCTCTCTCGCTGGCTGTCTCTATTTCTGTCGAATAAATAAATAAAATCTTTAAAAAAAAAAAAAAGAAAAAAAAAGAAATGTGGGAGTTACTAGAGAGCTGTTAGAAAAGATTTAGGAAGAAGACAGAAGCAAAATGTACATAAAAGATGTCAGTACCTTTACTAGTACTAGCTTGTAAGAAACACTTGGTTCAATGGTGAGCAAGCATGTGGCATATGTACTTGTTTTACCAAAGAAAATTATGTACTTGTGTCCCTGGAAAGATAGTAGGTCTAACTTTTGTGATTTTTTTTTTTTTAAAGGAAGAAATATTACAATGGCAAGATGTGGATCATTATCACTTTACAAAATATTTCACTATTTCCAAGTTTCAATTATTAAAGGAAAGGGAGGAGATATTCCTTTAATAATATAATACATTTATTCAGTAATCATTGAAATGGATGAATCCAGCTTACAATCCTGTTTAGTGGTAGGGTTCCAAGAAGACAGGGATTCTAAAGGGAACATTTTGAAAAAGAAACAGTCCAAACACTTGACTATAATTATGAAAGTAATGTGAAATTAAGATTCAAACAATATTTCCAAAAGTTAAATCAAACAATGTTTGAGCTTCAGGAGACCTTAGAGGACAAACAGTATGAAACCCTGATTTTCTAGCTGAAACTCTGTGGGATAGGAAGGACTGCAAAGATTGCCAAAATAGTCTCACCTAGCACTGCCAGGTGGCAGAACCAGGATGAGAATTCAGAAATCCCAACCTCGTGCTCTTTTCCCTCCACCTCTGTATCTCCCCTGTCTCAAGGAAGTAATAAACAACGAGCCCAATATTTTCACAGAATTTCAACTTATCCAACAAATATTTAGTTGACTTCATTCTCTCCTTTTCCTACGTTCTACTACAGAAACATTGAATAAAGAGAGGGCTGTATTTCTTTCTGAATTAAGAAGTTGGTTTTTTTCCACCACTTAAACCATGGTGCCCTTAAAAGCATGCCCACAAACTCATGACGCCACACAGCCCACTGCCACAGCACCACTTATTCCTCCTGCAAGGACACACCCCTTGCCTGCATTCAGTTGAAAAAGTCATTCTTGGTACAAATCAATAGTGCGTGTCCGAGATGAGAAGATCTCCTGACTCAGGCAGAGTTTCAGTGCCTTTCTGAACCATCGGTAGGAAAAGACGTAGATGATAGGGTTGCAGGCTGAGTTGAAGTAAGCAAACCAGATAAAAATGTCGAAGACCAGTGGTGGCGTGATGAAGTTCAGGAGGCTGTCAACCAGCGTGTCCACAGTGAAGGGAAGCCAGCACAGCAGGTAAATGCCCACCGTGATGCCCAGGGTCTTGGCTGCTTTTCTTTCACGTTTGGCAGCCCCGGCCAGGTTTTTGCTCAAGGTGTTGATCTGCTGAGCCTGCCTTGTGGCAACCACAAAAATCTTGACATACAAGCTGATCATGATGAGGCAGGGGAAGAAGAACATAGGAAAGTTGAGCCAGCCCCAAAACTTATTGAACAGCAGCTGGCAACTGCCCACGCAAGGCATCTCTTCCAGCCACTGACGGAGCCCATTCTCCACCACATCTGTGTAGAGGAAGAAGGCAGTGTAAGCCGCCGGAATCCCCCACCCTGCCAGGATGTACCTGAAGGCCACCCTGACCGTGAACTTGGAGGCATAGATCAGGGGCTCGCAGATGGCACAGTGGCGGTCAATGGAAATGAAACAGAGATGGAAAATGGAGGTGAGGCAGAAGAGGGTGTCCAGGTAAGTATGCAGGCAACAGAGGAAGTCTCCAAAGTACCAGCAGCTCTCCACTGAGCGAACGGTGCTCAAGGGCAGCACTAGCAGACCCAGAAACATGTCAGCCAGCGCCAGGGAAAGTAACAAGAAGTTGGTGGGGGTGTGAAGCACTTTGAAGTAAGACACAGCAAACACCACAAACAAATTTCCTAGGACCGTAGTCAGCATGCCCACTGCACAAGCCAGGTAGATGGCCAACTGAATGTGCAGCGGATGGACTGTCCTGGGGCAAGACCCATTCATCTGGTAGCACAATACTGTGGGGTGTTCTTCAGCACCTTGGTTGAGGACAGTGCTCATTTATGGTTTCTACTCTTCCTCTCTCTCTGGGAACTGGCCACCTGTCTCACCCCCCCCCCCCAAAAAAAAAGAGAGAGAGAGAGAGAGAGGAGAAATTGAAGGGCAGTTTGGAACCTGGTACAATTTCCTTGGGTACTGACTCAAATGTGCTCCAAAAATCAAAGCAGCATGGGATTTAGGTCTCGTAAGAGTCACTTCTCTGCTAGATCTGTTTTGTCTGACTGGGCACTTTTGAAATTAGCGTAGACTATATCTTTAAGGAAAAGAGGAATGTAAGCTAAATGTTTCCACAAAGACAAAGCAGGCTATGTCAAAGTAGTAGAGGGGGTCTCTACCATTTTTGATAAGTTCACCTACTGTCAAATGTAAAGTGAGATTTCAAGTTACGAGTCTGAACCAAGGCAAGAATTCATCCTTTGTAACAAATCATTACTTGGGGGAAGGAGTAACTTCAGGCTCCTCCCTTCAAGAATTGAATAAATTGACAGTAAAATCAACAGCTTAAGCTCTTTAATGACCTGTCAACTCTTCCCAAGAAAATAATTCAAAATACAAATAATTAAAAGAGTAGAGAATGACCCGATTTCAGTTTTGCCTGTTGCACAATTTCTAAAGAGAACACAGATTGTTTATACATCTCCAAAGAGCTATCTGATCTGAAAAAATATTTTATCTATCTTAACACTAGCCTGTGAAATTTTAAACAAGTTCTAATAAACTGAATTCACATTTCTAAGCTACTTACATAGGTAGGAATCAGAATCAGTTCGTCAGAAGAAGCCCTTCTTGTAGCAGGTGAACGTAGTATGTGCAATTCTCTCCCATCAGCACAGGTGACAGATGTGCAATCAGACAATGATTTTATACTCCAAATACAAACTAGCCCTCAGTGTGGTGGGTCATGCAAATGAGGGCTAGAGGAGCACCAAGGGACCTAGTTTGCACTCTTCACAAGTCTCGGTAGTTTGAGGCTCCGACTCGGGACAGGATCGTTCATCCTGCCAATTAATTACAGATGAAAATTGAAGACACTGGTTTTATATGTTCTTTAGTTTTATTTTTAGTGAGTTTCGTATATCCCTTCTGCTTTAGGATTACTCGTGTACATTTCTTTCAACAAAATAGTTGAGAATCGATCATAAGCCCTTTGGTTTGTGACCCCCCACACCGGATTCATCACGATTTTTTTTTTTTAGCTCTATGCTTTGTGTCACTTAAAGAAATCACAATAAATGAAACAGTGCCCTGAACACAGCAGAGTTATATTCTGGTTTTGTTACTGCCTATGTCATCACTTATCCTCCTCATCACTCTGTCTCCCTAATTGGTAAGAGTACCTACAATTAGACTTATATGTCCCAGCTTCACATGGATATTATCAAGGAAAATAATACATTCAATCATATTCTGCTCTCTCTGATTCTTGGTACCAAACCTCCAGAGGATGGAATGCCTCTTTAGGGCCTTGGAGAGATCATTGCACAATATAAGTCAAACTGGTGTTGCAAAAATGACATAGTTCTAAAGGTGGCAAGAAATTGTATCTGCCAGTGGGGCCTTTCGTAGAAGGTGTAGAGATCAAAAAGAACAAAGGAAAAAAATGGGGAAAAAAATGAAGGAAGTTGGTAGGCATCTCCACCTTCTGTACAAAGCCTGGGCGAAACCCAGTAGTGACTGCTAGAAACTTGCCTTGTATCAAGTCCATGCGCGTGGAAATAGATTTTGGATCCAGAACGTGATAATCAGATCGGGAAAGATCCTACATTATCACAAACCATGACACCCTTCGGTTTATAAGTCATAGTCCATCTGCAATCAGCCAGGAAGTCCTATGGCTCGAAGTTGAATCTGACCAAGAGACTGTGAAAAATAGAGACAAATGTCTTATAAATAAAATAAGGCCTGAGGGAGGAAATTCTCAAAAAAAGTTGTGTGCTTTGTTTGTTTGTTAGGTATATTACATCAAACCTGCAATGCAATATGCAATCACGAATCTATCTGGAGATGCAGAATTTATAAAGACTGTTTCTAGTTGTGTGATTCTCTAGGTCAGAGATTACCTAACACGCTGTGCCCAGTTTTCTCATCTATTAACTGAATATAATTCAATACCTACACCAGTTTTGTCATGATGCTGAAAAGTGTTAAGAACAGTTCCTGTCACAGAGCAAGCGGAGTTGGACAGACAAGAGTGCGAGTGGATGTTAGTTCAGATGATGACTGATGACTAAGGTCTGAGGAAGTGAGGGCTTTATTCATTTATTTTTTAACAGAAAGAATAGTAAAAAGCAATTCCCTTGAAGATACAAATAGAGAAGCAATTTCAGAACTTGTTTAAGGAGTGTAAGTTTTCCAGTTTTTAGTAGTCCCTCTGCAATCGAAAGATCAATTAAATGCATATGTCAACCCTCCCAGGTTAGGGCTCTCGTCCCTCTCTTCCACTCACTTTCAGAAATACATTCCAGTTACATAACAACTAGGAGCGAAAGTCATTGGAGTTTGGATCCTCTAGGTTTTCTTGCTTATCTCAGGTTTCACTGATGTTCCTTTTCCCCAGCTTTCCTTGAGGTGGCTATATAATGTAGAAACAGGAAAGAGTAAGTGGGATATTTATAAGATAGTCAAAGTGTTGTTTAGATTTAGGATTTTAACAATTAGTCTTGCTTTTTAATAACACGAAAGCCACTAGCCTAGGCTGCAAGAGAGGAATATTAATGTTTTCCCCCCAAAGCCATGTCAGACTCCCTTGAAATAAACGATGAGTGTTGGTCCAGGAGAGAGAAGGCTACGAGGAGATATTCTAAAAAAGAAAAAAGCTAACCAATGATCCCCAAGGAACCCATAAATGCTCAGCGATATTTGGGACAGGCAGTTAGTAAATTTTTAAGAATTGCCTTTGTTGGAATTTGCAGTCTGAAACAGCAATCACCACTGATGACTAAGGTCTGAGGAAGTGAGGGCTTTATTCATTTATTTTTTAACAGAAAGAATAGTAAAAAGCAATTCCCTTGAAGATACAAATAGAGAAGCAATTTCAGAACTTGTTTAAGGAGTGTAAGTTTTCCAGTTTTTAGTAGTCCCTCTGCAATCGAAAGATCAATTAAATGCATACAAAAGGGAAAACCTAGGTTAGCAGTAGATGAGGTGAAAAGCACAGGCTTTACCAAGAGATAGACCTTGTTTTGAATCTTATAATATCGGGAAAATTACACAATCTCTTAAAGGAACAGGGGTTCAAGCTAGAGGTTATAAGGAGTGTTAAGATTAGATATTTCAGTGGTTGGAAGTGGATCTCTTGTTCAATCTGATAACATATTTCTTTGACCTAAAATGCAGACAGTCTCCCCTACACCCCAAGCTGGGCAAAATTTTCCTCCTTTATATCCCCATAGCTTATTGTGCCTGGCTCTATCGTAGGACATATTACTATGTTGTGTAATTGAGTGGCTATGTCTCTCCTGTTAGACAATAAGCCCCTTGGAGCCAGGATTTCAATTTTATTCATCTCTGAACCACAAACACTCGGAGTAGCACTTGGCGCATAGTAGATGCTCAGTAAATGTTTAACGAACTGAGTGGCCTTCAATACAGACAGCCAAGTGTCCATGGCAGCCACCATCCTCCTGAGAAAATGGCTGCTCTATTCAACCAAGATACATTCTGGAAAGAAGAGCACTGGGTTTGGAACAATAATGGAATGATTCACTTTTGCTTGGACTAACCACCTCCCACTTGGGAAAAGCATGTGGTGCTGTTTTGAGAAATAATTGAGCTGATGTTCACGGGCATCCTTCACAAATAACATAGTTCTTTGTGAAGGTAAGGAATGATTATGACTGCAGCCAAAGCTTCCACTTGTTCTCTCATTTCTCTATTTAGCTATCTTTTAGTGGGCAAAAGAAAATGCTGGCCTACAAAAAGGACCACCCTATGGCCTCAGATCCCAGTTCCTTGATATTAAGTCACATTTTATGCTATTCTGAGGATCAAATGACAAAATGAGTATGTACTGAGTGAATGGCTGCACTTCCTGTTCAGTCCCCTGGCTCCAGCAGTTCGAAGAGCCTTGTTGAATCCCTAAAGAGGAAGGAAGACTCATCAGGGAAAGCAGGTGGTAAAACACTCCTGTTATCGTGCCGTGTTCTATCTGTTGCCTCCTCAGATCCAGGAAGGAGGTCTATCTCAGCCTAGAGCCTGAGGAACTTCTCCTGCCTCTCTGATTCTTCAAAAGGAAGGAGGACCTGAGCCTCTGGCATGTTGCCTTCAGGATTAGGGGCAGAGGACATCTCCCAAAGGATTAAATTCCTACAATCATTAACGAAAAAACCAATACTCTACTAAGCATCTCAAAACCTAATTCTGATTTCAAATCCTGTCCTTCGATAAAAATAATAATTTGCCGAAACATCTCAAGACCTAAATATGTTATATTCAAATTATCAAATTACAAGTACGGTCCTCAGGAGCCTTTTTTTTTTTAAATTTATCTATTTATTTGAGAGAGAGTGAGAAAGAGAGCACACAAGCAGAAAGAAGGGCAGAGAGAGAGGGAGAAGCAGACTCACTGAGCAGGGAGCCCAATGTGGGGCTTGATCCCAGGACCCAGGGACCATGGCTAGAAGCCAAAGGCAGACACCCAACCCACTGAGCTACCCAGGCGCCCCATAGGAGGTTCTATATTCAACAGAACACAGAGATCCAGAGAGTATTGGGAATTCTCAACCTAATAGAGATGTTATTAAATGTGTCTTGGAATAATGAGTCATTTCCAATAGATAGTCTACAGTGAGGATAGAGTCAAAAAAAGTAAAAAGGTTCACAACAGCATTTGGGATTTTTATATATATATATATATATATATATATATATATATATATATATATATATACATACACACACACACACACACACACACACACACACGTATATGAACATTAGAAACCTCAAGGATTCAGATGTCCTGCCTGGATGTATGATGTCACTTGGCCAGATCATAGAATGGAAGGGGTTTGGTTAACCAAATATTCTGATATTACTGTAAGAATTACTGTAATAAAATGCACTTAACATTAAAACCTCTGCTAATGATAACAAGTTTTCTCTTTGCAACCTACCAGTGTCTGAAAGTTATCATTCTGAAGAGCAACCTTACTTCCTGCAAAAGTAGGCGAGGGTTATAAATAAATTGCATCAGCCACATATAAACAATTCTAAGTTTGCAGATATATCCTATTGAGCTGGAAGACACTTCTACTGAATATCTCCATTTAAGAAATTTCCCAATCTGTCAATCTATGAGATAGTGAACAATATTTCTACATGACCAAATCCTTCTATAAAACACTTCCACTATTGAGTCATCAGGAAAGGGAAGGGAAGATCTGATTTCTATTCTCAGAAAGCTCATTCTATGAGTATGAAAGCTTCATTTTGAAGGTTCTCAGTCAGTAAGTCATTTTCCACAGTGCTTCTGTTGGCCCTGTACCCAAGTTCCCTAGTACAACATTGTACACATGTGACCAGAGAGAACAGGAATTAAATTCAGTTCAATTTCTTCTTTATAAATAGGCTCTTTCTTCCATCTTCTCTCCCAAGAGAGGGAGCCCCTACTTGTCTAACATTCTTTGCTTTATAATTGTTTATTTCTGTGAATTTGAGTAACTCCCATTCTCTTCAAAGTTTCTGTTTCAATTATCCAGTAAACATGTTTAGATATTTTTATGGGAAAGGAACCATACCAGACACTGTGGGATACAAAAATGGAAAATACAAAGACATAATGTCACACAAAGAAGCTTACAGTCTAGTGAGGAACCTGTGTACGTTCAACTCTGGTACAAAGCAGGAGTCAGAGAAAGAGGTTTGGGGTGGTGGGGTGTGCACAGAGGGAGGATGCCGGATGCGTTGAGTTTGAGATCTTGATGGAGCATTCAAAAAGATACTTCACTGGTAGTAAGAAATGAGGCACTCAAGTTTGGAAGAAATGATACAGCTGAAAATAAATATATTCGAGAGACATCTATCTAGACGCGAATGTTGAAGCTGTGAGCTTAGCTAAGGTTAAAGCAGGGTTTCTCAACCATGGAACTATTGAAGTTTGGGGCCAGATAATCCTATATTGCGGGGGCTGCTCTGTGCATTGTAGACCATTTAGCACCATTCCTAACCTCTACCCTCTGGATGTCAGTAGCACTCCCTCCCTGGCTGTAAAAACCAAAAATGCCTTCAGACGTTGCCAAACGTCCACAGGGGGCAAATCTGTCCCTGGTTAAGAACCACCAGATTAGAGAGATGGTGTGAAGGATGAAAAGAAGATTGTAAAGGACAAAATAAGTTTATGGGGTAGAAAGAAGAAAAACACAGAAAAAGACAAGAAGAGATATTTGAGGCATTAAGTATTATCCTAAAGCTCCGGGGTAGGTCAGGAACTTCAGTTTGTGAATGAAGCTCAAGCTTGTGAATAATTAGTAGGTACACACAGACACTCAAAGAGGTGCAAATACCACCTACATGTATACACACACTCTCTCTCTCCATGCATATGTGTATGTATATACAATTATATATCAGGAAAAAGAAAGAATACATTCCCGAATTATTTCTTTATTCATTCTTCTTATTCAATAAGACAGTTCAATTTTATCAAAATATTACAAAGCTCACATCAATTCTTTCTGAAAGAGGTTTAAATCAGAACCGAAAAAAAAAAAAAAAAAGGTAGCTGTGCCTGTCTGCTTCCTTCTCCCCTTCCGCATCACTCACACGTTCAATAATCCAGGCTTCCATTGTTTGCAAGCTCTCTCCCCCACTCCTCTAAGATATAACAAGAATCTTAAGAAAGATGTAAATAAATTCAGCGTGGCTGTCAATGAGTGTGAAGACCAACTGTGTCTCCTCTTCGGATATTTACAAGAAAAAAAGAAGATCCTCATTTGATTTAAACCAAAGGAATGAAATTCTAAATCCCTAATTTTGTAAATTCAGGAATCAGCAAGCCATGGGACAGAGTTTCTTTTTATTTGAGGTTCTAAGTCCATGGCCCTAGATTTGGGGGAAAGAGCGTCCAAAATTCCCTACCAGGAAAGAATCTTGGAGAATGGGAAACATTGCCTAAGCATCTGCGGGAAATAGGTTTAGGGTGGAAGAGTCAGGGTGAAAGATGGTTCCCGTGACAATCATCCTCAATGCCTTGCGAAACCAGGGATAAAACATGCCATATATAATGGGATTGAAAGTGGAATTAAAATAACCCAGCCAGAGGAAGACATTGTACAGATCTTCAGGAGTTGTAAAATTAACGAAAGGGTCTGTGATCGTCAAGACAAAAAAGGGCAGCCAGCACAGCACAAACACTCCCATGACTATGCTTAAAGTCTTAGTGGCCTTGCTTTCTTTTTTGGACGATATTTTCATTTTACTTTCTGACCCTCCTTGTTTCCGAGTAGGACCCATGCCAATTTGCCTAGCATGCTTCCTAGCTACTGTGAAAATGTGTACGTAAATCCCCACCATTACGGTCCCAGGGAGAAAGAAGGCTATAAAGGAGGCCAGCACCCCCCAGAGCTTGTTAAATATCAATACACACAAACCCGTGCAGTCAATGGCTGCAACAAAGTCTTCTGCACCGATTATGTTTAACTCGGAGAATACCAGGCCAAAGGCAAAAAAGATGGGAATGGACCAACTGATGAGCAGAAAGACCTCTATTACGGGGATGGTAATTTTGGTGACATAATGCAAAGGGTCACAAACAGCATAGTAGCGGTCCACTGAGATGAAGCAGAGGTGAAAAATAGAGGTGGTACAGAGCATGATGTCACAGCAGCTGTGGACTTTGCAAAAGAGGTCTCCGAAATACCAGCAGGACTCGATGGACCTGACCATACTGAAGGGCATGACCACACAGCTCAACAAAAAGTCGGTGGTGGCCATGGAGAGAATCAGGACGTTTGTTGGGGACTGGAGCTGCTTGAAGTGGGCAATGGAAATGATCACAACCAGGTTGCCCAACATGGTCATCACTATCGCACCGATCATGACAACGTACATGGCACACACACTCAGCACGGACCTCACATTTCGAGGGCATGAATTGTTGACCAAAGCAAAGCAAAATTGTACTTCTGGAGGGTTCCAAAGGTCAGGTGAATTCATAGTCTTCGTCCTGTAGATACTATTCGTCTTTTGCAAAAGTACTATGCTTCTCTCCTTTCTATGAAAGAAAAAGGAAAAACGATGGAAATTGTTGGTGGGCAAATTTTCAGAAAGGCCCAGCTAGTTGCATGTCCAATCCCAAATTGAACTCCCTATCTACCAGGAGCATTGCTTCCTAAATTTTAATGTACATAGGAATCACCTAGGAATCTTATAAAACACAGATTCTGATTCTGGGGTGAAGGTTGAGAGTCTGCATTTCTCACTGGCTCTGGGGAGATGACAATATTATTAGTCCAAAGACTGTCCCTTAACTAGGAAGGAACTAAAGACAACTAAATAAATATTGTCACCCAACATCTAAGTACCCCAGTCAAAGCTGCCTAAGTAACCCAGGTAAATGCCCATGGTCTGATTGCACTCATACGTACCCCTTACTCAGGATTCCAAATCTATAGACAGATCAAGAATTTTCTCTGTTCCACTTATATTAACCATTTTGCTGATAAAAGCCCTCAAGAATAACGAGGACCAATGGAACTATTATTTAGTGTTTAGCTCAAACAATAATTACAATCTAAAGATTGTGCTTTTTTTTTTTTCCCTTAATTTCTCTTGTGGGTATTTGCAAATGCTTTGGATCCTGTTGCTTGATAGAGGCTATTCAATTTAAGAAACATTTCTCTTTCCAATGTGAACAATATAGTTTTTAGCATTTAGAGCGATTTATGGTCAACTGAAAACGTGCTAAAGCCTACAAAATTATATACATGAGTAATCTCAGGAAAAAGGGCCGGGAGGAATACTGAAATGAAAGATTCTGTAAGTCTCATGGGTTATCTCCTTTCATATAGCAACTGCATCCATGCATTCAAATGTAAGTTGCGGTCTCCTTGTCCACAGATTGCAAGGCTTCTATTGGTAACAAATTTGACATACAGGCGTGCTCATTGTTTAAACTGTCCCTTTACATAATTTATGCTCTTACCCTGAAAATGTGAAAATAATGAGACTGACTCACCCAGAGTATGACTGAGGTGTGATTTGTTTTTCCAGTGCCAGCACTGGATGTGTGACTCTGATGACCGAGGACAAGCATTACTGAGACCTACAGCCAGGTTGGAGAAGTGGACTTTGGCCTGAGAAGAATACATTAAGTGAGAATACAAGTACCTTTGAAAATAATTTACCGTATTTGCTACGATAGCTAAGCAATTTTACCCAATGTGTATTATTTGAAATTTTGACATTATGGCACGTTTTATTTGCTCTGGATATAATAATTTAATTTCTCAGGTTCGCATTTTTCTTTAGATAGGTTTTCATTGTGCCAATCAAATATCATGCAATGGAGTTGAACTTGAGAAACCAAAACACAGAGAAGTAAGAGGTAAGAAGGCAAAGATGTATTCAAGTCCTTTTTAAACTGTTTATTACTGATTTTGGAACACACAGTACAAATTATTTGATCACTTATCACCTAAGCCATAAAATACTGAATATAATGAAATCTTAAACACCAAAGTAACTTCTTTAATAAATTAACTTTATTCTGCCTTTTATCTTCTTTGTTTTTGTGAATTTAAAATTTTTTTCTTTAATTATTTTAAAAATTATCTTTAACGGTAGCTAACAAGTACCGCAAAATTACTTAAGCATTTGTCACTCTCTACCCATGGACACAGTATTCCTTATACAAAATGTATACTTTTCAATAGTTCATGGTATAATTTGGGGAGTTTGAAGTTTCATTTTTGAAAACCGAGTGCCTGAAAGAATTGACATAACTTAACCTCTTAGGTTTGTAAAGTAAATGTCATTTATTTCATCCTATTTATTTATTTTGTGTGGGAGGAAACAGGGTATGAAAGAGCTGCCTGAACTTAATAGCATCATCTCAAGTTTCCGATCCGAGGTTATATGTATCAAGGCAGGGTTTAACCCTGTAAGTGTCAGAGTAAGACAGAAAGAGTAAGATGCACACATTCACTTAAGAAGTCATTACATGGGTGAATCGTGAAGGTAATGCCAAAGGTAATAATACTTGAAGCCCCTACATGTAAGTTCTTGGCCCCAAATTACAAAAACAAGAGAGCAAAAGCAAAAGGGCTGCTGGTCTACTTCCTTAAACAAGGAAATTGTCCCCAAATCAAGTGCAGTTGGGGTTTTGTTTGTTATTTAAAAACAGAATAGAATAGATTCCTTTACTTTGAAGATTCACTTCCATAACAGATACAGTAATTTTTAATAAGATTAAACAAAGTTAAACCCACTATGATAACTCACTTTTATCAGAGAATATTATTATTATACCTTATATTATTATTATTATTATTATTATTATTATTATTATCATTTAACCAATAACATTTCCAGGGGCCAAATGAGTGACAACATGGTAAGCAATCGCAGGATGCAAGCATAGGAAATTATTAGTTATTTTTGGTAGGAGGTAATAAAAAACATTTGCAAACAACTCTGGAGAGGAGGAAGAATTGGCATTGTCTTTTAGTTCAAACTTAATTCTTAAAGGGAAAAAATAACATAATAAGGAAACAGACTCAAGGACTCTGAAAGAATGATTTCCTCAGAATTGCAAAGAAAAATGAAAAAGGACTCATGTAATAATTTTTCCTAAGCAATAAATGCCTAAAATTCTAGTAATAGATATGTATTTCCCTCAAGAAGGAAAATATCCATTGAGCTGAATAATGTATCGTATATAAAAAGGAAAGGACGTATCATACCTGCTTTATCAGGCATAATTTTTCTTCCCTCGCTGGTGACATAGTGCAGTCGTTTTACTTCTGAAACTCTTTCTGTGGGGGGAAAAATTTGATCTTCCTGTGATGTATCTCACTCATAGAATAGTTTCTTAGGTAAGGGAGCTTACTTGGGAAGTATATTTAAGAAAGAACTGCTGTGGGTCCTCCTATCATTGCCTCTTTAGAATTTCCGTGTTGTTGTTTTTTTTTTAATGATCTAGATTAATTTTTTAGATCAGTATTTGAAGTTTGGTTCCTTTCAACATGAAAAAAAAAAGATAAATGTAGCTGATCTTTTTTGTCTTTTAATATATTCTTCTCTGGCTTACCAGAATTTGTCTAATGAGATAATTTGGAGCTAAAATCTCTGAGAGATGAATTATCTGTTGTGCTAAGATTTCTTACCACGCAACTGGGCATTGTGCCCGGTGGCTCTCCTCCTTGCTGATACCTGACCAGAAAAGGCACTTGGGCCAAGTTCTTATGGGTAGACTCTTGGCAGGCTATGCTGTCATCGGTACATATACACAGAATATGCCTCCTGAGGCTGCATTACCTACTTTTGTCCTACTTTGGACAGGTGTGCCCTTTAACAATGCGCAGTGTGCTGCCAGGAAAGCGATTACAGCAGGTCACCAGAGAATTGGCCCTGGGAGGGTGAATCAGTTTGTGTGATTGTCCCTTTGACTTCAAAGGAACAGCATGGACTAGCCTCATAGAAGCCCAAAGTGGAGAAAAAGGAAAAAATGAAATCAGGGAGGAAAGGAGGGAGGGAGGATAAGGAAAGAAGGAAGAGTAAGGAAGGAGAAAATTTAGTTAAAATTCAAAAAATTCTCACTCCACTTACTACCAAATGATAGATGTTTTTAAACACTTTAATTCCTGGGCACCTGGTGGCACAGCCGGTTAAGCCTCTGACTCTTGGTTTTGGCTAAGGTCATGATCTCAGGGTCCTGGGATCGAGCCCTGCATCAGGCCCTGTGCTCAGCTCAGAGTCTGCTTGAAATTCTCTCTCTCTCTCTCTCTGTCCCTCCCACTCATGCTCGCTCTCTCTCTCTAAAATAAATCAATAAAATCTTTAGAAAAAATAATTAATTAATTAATTTAATTAAATGCACAACTGCCCATCACTTTTTAAAAAAATAGAAAATAAACACTTTAATCCCTAGTGAAAATTTGACTCATTTGTATCTTTTCTTTTTGCTGCCATGCACAGTTCAGTGATATTCACACTGCAGTTAAGTCCATAATTTTACAGAGGAAGGTCTCAGCCAAGCAAAAAGCAATAAGAACTGTGTTTCAAACCAACCAAGTGAAAAGTGAAAACTTCTGTCACCATGTGGATGTTTTCATGACCCCTGGAAGAAAGTGTTTCTATTAGGGTACCCCAGTTCTGAACACCAAGCTTCAAGTTGTTTACATTGATAATTTTGTCCTCCATAAAGGACACAAAACTGTTATATCTAAATACTCAGTGAATGGGGATGGTTAGAAGATGTTGGGTTTTCTTTCTGTGCTCATCTGGGTTTGCGAAACTTCTCTTTCCAACTTCCTCCTAGACAGAGCACTAATGATGTCATAGTACAGTTTTATAAATTTTCATTGTATCAGGCAGGGTCCAGTCAGGAAAGTAAAAAGGGAAATTGTTATTTTAACAGAAAGAAATTAATTATGAAACTGTTTTAAGAGATGTTGGAGGACTTATGACCTATGAATGGCTTTAAGAGTCTGTCCAGGCTCAAGCTGAGGCTCAAATGCTTCAGTGGTGTTTGACTAAACAAAACTATTTCCCATGAAAATAACTGCTCAGTGACTTCCGAGATGATGATGATAAAGCGTAAGGCACACACTTGGTTGCTGCAGTGGGATTCTGAGCTGTCCCAACCGTTATCACAGCTCTCCTGGGGCTCCACCGAGGGCGGGAGGACTTTTGGAGCACCAGGACTTGATTATTACTGAAAGAACTTCGTTTGTGCAAGGAAAAACAATGGCATCCTTTGGATCTTAGATCTTTTCTTTCCTTGGCATTCATTTACCAGTGAACCCCTCTCAGGTGCTCATTCCCCAAGATGAATAAAGTAGTATAGGATAAAGTACACCTAAGAATAAAGTAAAAAAAAAAAGAAAGAAAGAAAGAAGAATAAGGTAATATAGAATAAAATAAAGATCAAAGAATAGAGTAAGAAAGAAAGAACGAGAGGAAGGAAGGAAGGAAGGAAGGAAGGAAGGAAGGAAGGAAGGAAGGGCAAACCAGATTAACAGGTCCTTACAAACTACACATCTGAATTTTCAACAGGATTTTCTTCATACACCAAAGAACTAATAGATCTAAATTAAACACAAAATTTAAGTGGTTCGGGTTAGGTATACTATACCTGAGTTCAGGTTAGGTATACTATACCTGAGTTCGGGTTAGGTATACTATACCTGAGTTCGGGTTAGGTATACTATACCTGAGAAGCTTTGCAAAATATGTGTTCATCTGCCCTTATGTTTTCTTTTCCCCCACTAGGATTCAAATTTTTAGAGGACAGGATTTAATCCAGTTTATCCCTGTGTTTGTTCTGTTCCATATCCCTCTGGGTAGGCCTCGATCACTATGCACCGTACTTAATCACAGAAGGAGGCGTGAAATAATGTAATCATTGAAATGCAGTAAAATAAATATCAAAAAACAAACAACTAAGGTATTTACTGATATACAGCGATGAATGTGTACATGTTTGCCTGGATATTTACTGCAGTATGACTTGTTACAGCAGAAATTAGGAACAGTAGGTTAAATAAATGATGATATTTCCAAATAATGGGATATTTTACAGACTTTGTGAAAAATTAGGCAAAACTTTTTCCTGATAAAGCTTGAACCCCTGAGATGTATATTAAGTGAAACAACTGAGGGTCAGAATAGCATGTATAGGGGGCGCCTGGGTGACACGGCAGTTGGGCGTCTGCCTTCGGCTCAGGGCGTGATCCCGGCGTTATGGGATCGAGCCCCACATCAGGCTCCTTCGCTATGAGCCTGTTTCTTCCTCTCCCACTCCCCCTGCTTGTGTTCCCTCTCTCGCTGGCTGTCCCTATCTCTGTCAAGTAGATAAATAAAAAATCTTAAAAAAAAAAAAAAAGAATAGCATGTATAGGTGTTCTGTCATTTTTTGTAAGTGTGAGAGAACAGTATACGCATATGTGATTGTTTGTGGAGATGCCTGTGTATGTCCGGAAAGATATGTAGGAAAGTGATTGCCTCTAAAAAAGAGGTCTATAAGACAAAAAGATGAAGACTAGAGGGAAATTTATTTTTTAGTATGCAGACCTTGGATCCTTTTGCATTTTTTAATATGCATGCATTCCCTTTGAAAAAATTAAAAAGATTTTTAAACAAGCTTTCTTTGTTTTATTTTTCTTTATGTCATTCAAACGTATTAATTAAAACTTTATCTAGCTGTAGGCAGGTTTTTAAAACCCTTATAACTCATGCTCATGAAAGCTTTGAATTAGTTATAGAAATAAGGTCATTGAAATCCAAAGTATTAGTATAGTTTATGTTCAGTTTAAAAGTAATCTTTGTATATTTGTTATTTTCTCTACTTGTAGTATTTAAGAGAATTTAGCATATTAGGGCATTTATCACCATAGCTTTGTGATTCCCACTTAAAATGTGTTATTATTATTTTTTCTGTTTTACACTTCATTATTGTTCAACACACACCCAGTAAATGCACAAATATCAAGCAACAGTTTATGAGATTTTAAATACATATAGACCCGTACAGCCATAATCCAGAAGAAACGTAGGATATGTCTAGTATGCAGATGATTCCTTCCTGCCCCTTTCCAGTTATACCCCTCCCCCAAGGAGAAACAAAGTGGAAGAGGAGGGTGAGTTACCCTCAGGTAGGGCAAACAGAGGAATGATTTACTGGGGGCAAATGATGCCTTCAGAGAAGTGGGGACCCCAGAAGAATGACTAAATGTGAAAATACAAAGAAAGGTCAAGTTGGGCGTGGACAGACTTGATGCCTTTGGCGAGAATTTCAAAACTTTATCTCAGAGCCATGAAAAGCTACATTCGCCACGTGTCTAGCAGGAAACAGATGGCGCAGTCAGGCTAGGTGATTGAGGAGAGTTTAATAAAGAGACTATTTACAAAGACGTGGGCAACATTAAGAAAACCAGCAAGAAATAGCCTAGTACCCAGGGGCAACAATAACACAGCGTCACCACTCTGCAGGGCCCAAAGTGCCCTGGGAAGGCACTGGTTACGGGAATTTGAGAGGTTGGCTGTATAGAGAAGGACTCCACATGACCTTTCCTGAAGGAACTCAGCCAACCCCAGGGTGATGTGGCAGAGAGGTTGTCTGGGTTAAACACCTTCATCTCAACTTCCTTCCATCCTGCAAGTGCTTCTCACTGGTAAAATGCCACTGGACACCCCAGGGCAAGGAAGCCCCTTAATTCTAATCCTAATCTGTGCTCCCCACTAGGGAAAACAGGGAATCTAGCATAGAAACCATGGAAGATATTTAAGAGGACAGTTGTTAGCTTCAGATAACTGTGCAGGGTAGATTGGAAAGCTGTGAAACCTGAGGCAAGAACATGAGTTAACACGGATGGGAGGGGAGGCATATTTATAGATGACCTTGCATGTCCTTTATTGAGTACTTAACATCTACATCAATAAATAGAGACAATTTTCCCATAGCGTACAGCTATGTATTTCATGCAGCTGGCTACCTAAATCTATCCAGATAGATGATTCCATTTCTATTTAGATAGATTTAGATCTACAGGCAGTCCTCGGTCTAACAACCACATGCCGTTGTTCACATACTAAAAAGCTGGCCGCCCCTGTGGTGCTCCCTTCCCCCTCGGGAAGCCCCTGATGCTGCTTCCATGAGAAGCGTATGGGAGGACAAATGACCAAGGCTCTCTCCTTTGACCAGATTTCAATCAGGCTCCTTTAATCCCTGTGCTTAACTAGACCCGAACCTGGGCTTCCCTCTCTGCCTTTGTAAAATCCGGTTTGAGCAAGAATCCTGCTAAGTCAGCTCAGCAAAAATCTCCACCCTTTGTATCTAACCAGCTTCAACATCTTATCATTCTGGCCTGCCTTCAGCAAAAATTCTGATGAGTCCATGTAGCAAGAATTCCCTTTAACCCTAGTGTTTCCTCTGAGTAATTTTCCACCTACTGCCCCACACCCTATTCTTTGGGTATAGATTCCCACTGGAGTTTGTGGGAATCGGATTTGAGTCCAATCCCCCCTACTCTACAAACCACACTGTAGTAGCCTCCCTTGAATAATAACCACAGTGTAGCAGCCTCCCTTGAATAAAGTATGCCTTACTACCTTTAATAAGGGTGATGAATAACTTATTCTTACACACACACATACACACACACACGTGCTTGCACCATGATATTTTTTAAACAGAGAAATAGTTCAGAAGTAGAGAAACAAATGAGACTTTTTTAAAAAAGATTTTATTTATTTATTTGGGAGAGAGAGAGCGCAAGGAGAGGGGCAGAGGGGGAGGGAGAGAAAGGGAGAGAAGCCCAAGCAGACTCTTTGCTGAGAACGGATCCCAATGTGCGCTCGATCTCACGACCCTGAGATCATGACCTGAGCCGAAACCCAGTCTGACACTTAACTTCCTGAGCCATCCAGGCACCCCCAAATGAGACTTTTAAAAGCAGGAACTGAGAGGAAATCAAAAGTAGTACAAGAATCACTGGATAGGAAGTGTCTGTCACTAGAAGTGGGGCAAGTCAGTTTTAAGGTCTTCATCTGTGATAACTTTTTTTTTTTAAATGGTCTTTACACTCCATGTGGCTTGAACTCAGGACTCTGAGATCAAAAGTCGCATACTCTACCAACCGAGACAGCTGGACACCCAGGTCCTCAAGTGTGAAGGGAGAGGTCCATGGGGGGTGTCCACCATCTTTTGGGACTCTCAGGAAGAAGGAGCCAGACAGTGCTATACGCACCCAGTATCTCTCCCTGGATACAGCCTAAAATGTTTGTCTCAAGACCAGCAGTTAGATTGCATTAGCAAAAATACTATGGTAGACATGAAAGTACTTCAAATATGCATTTATTATGCACCTTTGCTTTTCTATAAACAAGTACAGGGAATGAAAACTTTAATGATGGTGAAGAGGAGTTGTCTTTATGGAATCATATTGTCCTTCAAGGTACATGTTGAGCCTGGCTAATTGTCCATAGTTGGATCTAGGACATGGTGTGTCAGGGAACGTGGAGAGAAGAGCTAAGAAGAGAGTCAGAAAAAGCCAAAATTAAAATTTCCTATTCCAAGTTTGCCTTAAAGCTGGACTTGGATTCAGGAGCAGTTCTCCCTCCTTCTGCTCCTCCCCTTTTCCCTCCCACCACATAATCCCAGGTAGGAGAGAAGGTGGACATGGCTGTTACACGTACTCATGTATTTTCCATTCCATCAGGTAAAAGAAAGTTTCTGTTTGTTTCTTAACATTTCACAGAAGAATTACTGGAAGGATTTTCACCAAACATTAATGATTCTACTTAAATCATAGGCACTGTGGTGTGGATGAAATTTATTTGGCAGAACTCTAAGGCAACTTTCAGAAAAAGTTATTAAAACCAGTACAGGTGGAGGCCTTGTGATTGCTGGCCAATAGTGTAGACACACCATGTGGAGGAAGAAGGTAGAGACAAGGAAATAGGAAATCATTTCAAATACAAACCACAAAGTGAAAAAATCACAGGGATAAAAGCTCAAATTGCATATGATGATTTGTAATCAACTGCTTCTCCTATGGACGGCTCTTTGTAATAAGCTTCAGGGTGTCAGAAAACGACTGAATAATTTATATAATGATGGTTAATAATTCTCCCAAGCCAAACAATAAAGTCGACTGCTAGTTGATAGTAAAGGCCACCCTTCTGTCACACTTCTCCCATGGGTCCATAGGCCGCAATAATCTCTTTCCTGAATTCCTAGAGTGGAATCAACAGCCAAGACAACTAGCGCTTGATTTTCTTTATTCTTAAATTAGTTTATAATTGTCTCCTGTGTATAAATAGAGGCCAACCAATTCTGAAATGTTTTATATTTCTCTTGTATATCTCCCCCCAGTCAGATGGGAGTGTTGATTAGATATGGAGTTCACAATTAATAAGTGATTGATTGATTGATTGATTGGTCAAAGATACTGGATGTAACTCTTGCTCAGGTTACAAAACACTTATCTGGATTACTGAGATTTAATAGAACAATTAATGTGAGGTATGAGGCCAAAATAATAAGTCTCATTTTCAATACTCTCTTTGCTTTTGTAATAGTTTTCTTTTTTTTTTATTATTAATGTGCTTCAGGAAACAGATTTGCAGTTTCTGAGTGAGAGCTAAATATTTTGCCTGACACTATATACTTAAGAGCTTTCCGAAACCATGGATAAAAAAAACCATGAATGAGGGGGTTGCAAGTAGAGTTGAAGTACCCAAGCCACACTAAAAGATCAAGTACTATTATGGGAGTGGAATAGTCTAAATATGGGTCTATCAAAACAGCAAGAAAACAAGGCAGCCAGCAAGCTAGAAACACCCCCATTACTATACCTAGTGTCTTAGCTGCTTTCCTGTCCTTTTTCTTAGATAAGTTTTTTTTCACTTCCCCCTTTGTGTTTTCAGGCATGTTGCTGATAACTCGAGCATGTCGTTTGGAAACAATAAAGATTTTGCCATAAATTCCAACCATGACGGAGCCAGGAGTAAAGAAACATGTAGTGAACAATATTGTCCCCCAAAATTTGTTGAAAGTAAGTGCACAGAAACGGAAACAAGCAACAAGAATCTCGTAGCTCTGCATACCAGCAACGTTGGCCTCAGATAGAACTAAACTGAATGAAAAAAGAGCAGGGGCTGACCAGCAAAATGCCAATAGTCGCTTTATCATGGAGGTGGTCATTGTGGCCGAGTAGTGTAAAGGGTAACACACGGCATAAAATCGATCAATAGCAATGGAACACAGATGGAAAATGGAGGTTAGGCTTAGCATCATGTCAAAGCTTGCATGGAATTTACAAAAGCCATCCCCAAAATACCAGCAGCTCTCCACCGATCGTACCATGCTATATGGCATAATAACGAAACCCAGCAGAAAGTCAGTGGTTGCCATGGAGAGAATCAGAAAATTTGTGGGAGAGTGAAGCTGTTTGAAATGTGATATGGAAATCATTATAACCAAGTTTCCAAAGATGGTGATAAACATGGCTGCAGTCATAATAGAATACATGATCACTCGGACATGCAAAGAACGGTTGATGGGAGGGCAAGATTTATTTCCAAATTTTGGACAACTGGATAAGTCTTCAGGAATATAAGTTAGATCCATGGTGCTTTATCACTTCAAATTCCTTTTTCTAGAAAGATGAGTCAGTGTTTCTTCTCTTCTTAAAATGATTCCTGTAAATTTCAGCTCCTAATAGTACAATAAGGTTCAAAGTCATCTGTTATTAATTCATTTCCATTTTTATTTATTTAAATATTTAAAATTATACATTTGTGGTTGCTTTCCGAGTTATTTGCTGCATTAGGAAAGGAAAAGTTTCAACTGCTTATTCTTTTCTGCTCTGTTTTATTCTATTCCACCCATCTATTTGTTTATTCAACATGGGTTTATCTATTGAGTGCTCTGTTCTTTTTAATGTATTAGAAGCTTCTCAAGAGTCTATTCCACTTATATAGGTATCTATAATAGTCAAACTCATGAAGCAGAAAATACAGTAGTGGTTAGCAGAATGGGGGAGGTGGGGAGTTACTGCACAATGGATATAAACTTTCAGTTATGGTAGATGGATAAATTCTAGAGATTTGCTGTGCAACATAGTACCTCTGGTTAATAATATGGTATTGTGTACTTCAAAATATGTTAAGATGGTAAATCTCATGTAAGAGTTCTTAACACACACACACACACACACACACACACACACACGCAAACAACTAAAACTAAAAAAGAAAGAAAAAGCAGGGGGGACAGAAGATGTTGGTTCAGTCCATTACCTTGATTATGGTGATGGTATCACAGGTATTTGTGTATGTCCAAACTAATCAAATTGTCCAGCTTATATACCAATTATACCTCAATAAAGCTGTTTAAAAAAAAGAATTTACAGTCAACTTTTACTTTAAGCAATGACATTTCTAGAAACTCCTTTAAACTACCACAAATTAACATCTCTCATCATAAAAATACTTGATACACAAAAGCTAAGTGAAATCACAATGTTTTCCTTTATCCAGTCTTTCAGTAATTTCAAATCTTCTTTTTAAAGAGTCCACAGATGTTTAAGAGTTATAAATGGCATATGGCAGTTGAAATATAAGGAAAACCATGTACCTATGGGTCAAACCATGCACCTGTGTCAATGCTTCATAGTTTCTCTACTCTCTACTCCCTTCCTCTCCTCTCCTTTGTCCTTCTCTTCTGCCCACTAGTCTTTGTTTCCCTTTCCTATATTTCTTGAGTTTTGTCACTCATCTGAAATTCTAACTCCTAAAGCCATGTCATAAATCTCATCCCTGAGTGACTCACAAGGTTCACAAATTTCATGTTCACAGACTTGGGCCATCAAATCTCACGTGACTCTGATTTGTTACAGAGCGCTGAATAAAAGATAATGGACAAATTGGCATAAATCCAAACTCTTAGCAAGTTATTGCACCTGCTTTGCTATTTACTTTGGGATATAAGCCATCATGAAAAATCAGCCCACTGGCTGCTTCTGGAGATGCCTGACACCGTGCCTCTCACAAACTATCAAATCTACTCAATGGGCTACAGAAAAATAAGTCCAATCTTGACTGAGTCAGAGGTAAGAGACACTCTACACCTACAACAGATTCTCCCAAGCCATAGAGATTCAACCATAAAGTAGGTTTAGGCAAGTTCATCTATTTTGGCAGACCCAACTTAGTTTTGCCTTTAGAACCCTAAGAAAGAGCACAACAAGTCCCTTCCAGATCTCAAAGTGTCAGAAGCTCTTTTCATTCCTTCTGATTCTATTGATCTTTCCTGACTGACAGGAAAGGAAAAGAACCCTGTCATGACAGAAGAACCTGTGTGATGTTAGGTGGAGAAGCTTCTTTTCCCAAGCCTCAGGAAGGTTTCTCTTCAGAAAGTCTTAGGAGGACCCCTTTAGAGCTGAGTGCTCCTGCGGCTCTCCTGTTTGCTCTAGTTTAGGGGGTTACATGACTTACTTCCAAATCAGAGGGAGCAAAAGAGCCTTGGATTAGGGATTCTTCTGCTAGTCTGAGCTCTGTCTCTCGCTAGCTGGGAGTTTCCGGTACAGGGAAGTGTGCTAGACTAGATGGGCCTTACAGGCTCTTCTAGCTCTGAAAGTCTGTGAATGACTGGTAGCTGAGAGGTCATTAGTTTTAAATCATCTTCCTGTAAACAAATAGAAAGTGGAAAAACAGAGAAATAAGATGAAAGAAAGACATGGAATAAAGGATGTGGCTCAATGTAGGAATTCATTGAATAGTACTTTCAGTCCTGGGGTAGATCTGATCAAGATCACAGATGTGTTTCTCTCCACAGTAGATACTCCTCCACTCCTCATTGCCTCTCTTTCTTCTTTGGTTTTCACCAAGGAAAGGCTGTGAGCATCTAACCTGGCCCCATTTTACATGTAAGTTATAACAATAAACAGTTGCTAAATGTAATATCTGTGTTAAAATATATACCACCTCACATCTTGTCTTTTCTTGACTTAACCTCCTAAAATAAACTCAGAGTAACAGCTACAGCTTATCAGGCACAACTTTTTAATATACTACCATCAGGCAAAGAGCCTATACGTCTCACTCACCCCTGGATTCTCAGCACTTTGATTGGTGCTTACGGCAGACACTACGTACATATTTTTGAATGAATAAAAATATAAATAAATGGTAAATTATGGTTGTTTAAAAAAATATTTGCATTTTTCCAATAAAAGCAGTTGCTTCAATATACTTGAAACCTTGCTATAAACCAATGGACTGGATCCAGGAGCACAGTTCATGAGCTTATCTTCCAGGATGAATTTCTTCTGATGGTGCTATAAAATAATCCCTCATTATTTAGACAACATTGAGACAAGCAGAAAAGAGATTGTTGTAGACATATTTTACTGATCCCTTAGGCTGCTGAGAAGAGGATTAAAGATATTGAGTTCAGATAAGTACAAAGGTGTCAATGAAAAAAAAAAAAAAGCTGCTGAGTGTTTCAGCTAAATGCACCTGGGAGGTGGTGGCAGTGATGGCATCGGACTCCTTGGTGTTTCATGAATGCATTAAGGTGGGGTTAGCGGAGTTGGGGATTTTCTTCCAGCTGAAACTCACATACTTTCATAAATTTAACACTGTATGGAAAGCACCGACTCACAATTAAACTTGTACGGTATGTAAGTCCATGAAGATCTATGCACTCAATGTATATTATTACCCAAGAAATCCCTGTCACACCTCAGTTGCCCATATGACCTTAATGATGACAGCCATGACATTGAAACATCATACGAGTGTTGCATATAAGTAACTGCTCCATTTTAAGGTTTGAGAGGATTCTAGGAGGTGTTTTGACATGAGCTCAAATTTTCCACCATGCACATCACTATTTATATAAGGGAAACTTCACATAATTTCAGAACTGGAGAAGACCTCAAATAGAAGGTTTTCAAAGATGTATTATATGATACCGTTTCCAGTCTCTTAGCTGTTTTACATCCTACTGTATGGCTTTGAAATCAGGCCAATTTAGTTTGATGATTGGTTCAACCACTTATTAATCGTATTATTTCGGACATGTTTCTCAGTGTCCCTGAGCCGCAGTTTCCTCTATAAAATGGGGAAGCTGTCTCTGAAGATATTTAAGACCATTAGCATTATTTTTTACCTTCCTCCCTCCCTTTCCTCCTAAAAACTATGGCACCCCCTCCAAGTTTGCCTTCTTTTGAATCTTCCGTGTAATCTACTATGTTGAACCACACACCTGTATGAAATTGCCATTTTTGTAAGTTAAAAATGTTCAAATATTAATAAGTTTGAAGAATTTACTATTGGGATCTTTTTCTTTTCCCCCCTTAAATTTCAGTGTCAAACACGGACTGATAAAAAGATTGGCATATCTCCAGTCACATACATGTACAAGGAGTCAGATTTTCAATGCAAGATTGTATCAGGGAGCTAAAGCTTGTCAAAGAGAATCTTCAGTGAGCACATTGATTTGGGTAGGAGGAGAAGGTGGCCCAAGAGCACATTTTAGGTTCAGAATCTAATTTTCACAACTTTAAAGTACAAATATCAAAGAAGATGTAGTAGAAAATGGGGAATTTACAGTCCATGGTTCTAACAGAAAGAGGCAAATATTTGTACATGCTATCTGTAAGGTACCAACTAATTTAAGTATCATCATCACTGGAAAAACATTCCCCTGTTCTGGAACCTATTTGGTAAAGAAATTAAAATCGACTTTGCTACCCTATGTATGTATGTATGTATAGATATATAAATTAATCCAAATTAAGATTTTTCTCATTTTTTTAAGTAGGCTCCATGCCCAGCATGGAACCCAACGCAGGGCTCAAACTCATGACCTTGAGATCAAGACCTGAGCTGAGATCAAGAGTCAGACACCTAACCAATGAGCCACCCAGGCACCCTAAGATTTTTCTCATTTTTAATTGTTGAGAAAATATCAGGTATGAAGGATCAACAAAAGGAGATATAAGTAATTAGTATTGTTGTTCTTTAATACACTGACTCAAATTAAATGTAGTAAGAAGTAAATTTTAAAGTTTTTTTATTTGAACACAAATTTGGATAATGTTCATAAATAATGTGCTTTCTTTCTTTTTCTCCTTTAAATTCTGATTGCCCTGGAATTTAAGGTTGAAGTCTAAAGTATTTCAGCTGATTACCCAACTGCTTAAGAGAACCACATAAAATTTTATGGGGCGCCTGGGTGGCTCAGCCGTTATGCATCTGCCTTCGGCTCAGGTCATGATCCCAGGGTCCTGGGATCGAGCCCTGCATTGGGCTCCCTCTCACACTCCCCTTGCTTGTGTTCCCTCTCTAGGTGTGTCTCTCTGTCAAATAAATAAATAAAATCTTAAAAAAAAGAGAGAGAGAGAGAACCACATAAAATTTTAAACTAGCCTCCCAAACCATTCGCTCTTCTTAATGTCTTCTCATGGTATACCAGTAAGCCAAAATCTCTTATCAAAATCCACACCAATTTAAAGACCTAGAACTAACACCAATAATGACTGTTTCATTCATCTTGCCACAGGTCAGAAAATTATGTCAATTTTAATATAATCTTTTAGGAAATTGATCTTAAGCTGCAAAGTCTCAAATATGAATTCTGTTTTTAATGCTTCAAAATCATTCTTAGCCTAAAAGCAAATTCCACCCAAAGAGCAGATTTGTGTGAATTTTCAATTGAACTTGTTAAATCAAGACAGCAAGGTGACAGGACAAGGTGTAAATAGCATACATAGTATAATAGAAAAAATAAGCAAATTGAAAATTCCTGATATTGGATCTTTTCTGGTTAATTCTTTAATATCTCATATAGACTGTAATGAATATTTAAAGACTACAATCACAAAGACTCTGGAAGATGCTTCAGGGAGGATAAGTAGACCGTATCCAAATGTAACGCTGAAAACTAAAACAAACAGAAGAAAAAGAGTTCTTTCTGTAAGTCTACTTTATAACTATCTATAGTAGTTTACACATCATGACATCAAAAAGTCAAAGTAGTATCTGGCATGTAAATGACTGATGTACTCCAAATGGCTCACAGTTCATAAGTCAGCCTTACAAAACCACATAGCAGCTGGCCACGTGCAGAGATGACCTCTTGAAAATGTTGTCTTCTCAAAAGCAGCTGGGATCGGGAAGCACATTTTCAGTGGCACTAAATACACAGGGGAACAGGCAGAGTAAACTCCATGTCCGAAAGCGGGGGCAGACAGAAGAGTGCAAATTAAAAGCAAAGCGAAACATCTTTCTTATAACTAGCTATAAACGACGGCATTTTGAATAGCAGCAGAACAGAAGAGTCTTTACTAAAACTATGCATCAGAGCACGTGTTCGAAGTAGAGGGCCCAAGAGGAATTGAGCTAAATAAATCTTTTATCAAAATCACAGATACGTTTTTCGTTGGATACAAGGGAAAGCGTCTGAGAAAACACACCTTGGCTAGAGCAGCAGAACGTGCTTTTGCAGGCTGTAAATTTATGTTTTCAGCATCTGTCAGTCACCTTTCCTGTCTTCAGTCCACAATAACGCAGCCACGTTTGCCTACAGCTGTCTCCATGTTGCCCTGTCAATGTCCACCCCGTGGCTTGGCCAACCCCCCTTTCCTGCACCTGATTGCCTGTCCTTTCATCTCTGAGCACCGCAAGGCTCAGCAAAACTATCATTTCCTTCCAGGAACCTTTTTTGACTCTCCCAGTTGGAGTTAATCTCATGAAATTATAGACTGTTGGGGTGGCCAAAGATTGTAGAGATAGGCGATTCCGCTTCCTCATCTTACAGCTGACTTTGATTTCAAAAACATTTGTTTCCTTCTTCTGGCACAGTTCTTTTTAAAACAGCCTTATCTTAACTGTAAATTTCTTTCTTTTTTTTTAAGATTTTATTTATTTCTTTGAGAGAAAGAGTGAGAGAGGCAGGGGAAGGGCAGAGGGAGAGGGAGAAGCAGGCTCTCTGCTGAGCAGGGAGCCCAAAGCGAGGTTCCATCCCAGGATCCTGGGATCATGACCTGAGCTGAAGGCAGGCGCTTAATCCGCTGAGCCACCCAGGCGCCCTTTTAACTGTAAATTTCTTGAAAAATTTTTCTACCTATTCCCATTAATCTTCCAACTCTTACAATGCTTTATACGGAGCTGTGTACGTGGCAGGTAGGTAGTAACAGCTTATTGAGTTAAATGCAAGGACATTAATCCCAACACATCACGAACCTGGTTACTAAGCACCTCCTCTCGTGGTATTAAGAGACAGGTTTAGGAAAGACGAAAATATTAGGAAAACAGTAAATGCTGTTCAGAAAGTAGCTAATGAACCTCCTTCCTAAACAAACAGTATTCTAAATGAAACCCAGCCCACAATTAAAATTTTGTGTGTCTTAAAATTTCTAAATTACTTAAAAGACACATTCCCGCTCTAACTAAGGCCTTGAAGTAACCATTGCCACTAAAGTCTGGAACCAACATCATAACCTAGGTCTTTGAGCTCCTGTCCAGTGACCCTCCCACCACCTCTCACTTTCCCTAATTACGGTAACAATTCGCTTCTGATCTATTTGGACAGCAAGAAAGTTTATGGCTTCATCTGCCTATCATTTTTCCCTCTTAGCCTTGCTAACCAAAATATGGTTCATGGGCCAGCCACATCATCATCTCCCGGGAATATTTTGGAAAATGAGAAATCTTAAGCCATCCCGAAGTGTATATCTTAGCAAGATACCTATGTTATTTGTATGCCCAATGAATTCCAGAAGAACAATTCTAGACAATAGAGAAACTGCATTTTTAGTTTGGACGCTCTCTGTATCTGAAATGAGTGAATAATTTTGAGCAGCAAAGAGCAACTGAATACCTTAAGTCAATGCTGGTGGCAAGAGAAAAATACCAAAAATGAAATAGGTAGTGAATTAAGTAGTATATAACAGAAATTGTTTATTAAATTATAATATTAAAGAGGAGAGTACATTTTAGCATTATCGAGACACATAAGTACCTTACATTTATTAAATCACGTTTGGCACCTTTCTTGAATTTTACAAAACATTTTTTATATGCCACCATCTAGAAATTTACAAACCTTGTCAAACAAACTTTGATGGAAAATATAAGAAGTTTCTTTCACTTAAGTATCATAATAATCATTTTCCAGTTAGAAAAAAAAAAACCCTATCTCCTCTACTGCAACAATTTCTGGTTTTTTATAAAATTTAATTATCTCTGTTCAATTATTTTGAAGAAGAGAATAAATTAGCAATTTTTTGGAAAAAAAGGTTAGTACATTTCCAATTCTTTGTATTGACTCAGTACCTTCCCTCTCCTGAAAAGTTAGTTGTGAACCACGAATCTCTTCTGGTGGCTTTGCAGGTACGAGGTCAAGGAAGTTCTAGAAAGTGTGGTGTTGAGGATCGAGATATATGATTCATATAAGTTTGCCTATGCTCTCAAGAGACCTGAAGCGGAGAACTCAGATCCAGGAGCTCTAAGAGAGGAGCGTAGTACAGAGCCCCAGTGGGATTGCTCTTCTAACTCTCTTTCCTGGAGGATATTGAAATATTCTGTGTATTTTTAATGTCCCAAGTAGTTTTCAGTTTCTCTTTTTTTCCAAATGAAGGACAACTTTATATCAATTTCATGAGTATTTGGGCTTCCTTCTGGGAATATAAGGTACCAAAGATAAGGTATCCTTCTGTATTTTAAAAATACACAGATACGTGTAGGCTAAATTAAACATTGGCTGATTTCCAAAGGAGGGACAATTGTTTGACCCAGAAAAGATTGCTGGTTATACTTTGACTCCTGAATGTAATAAGATATTGGGGTAAGAGGGAAGTATTTATTTTTGCTTTAGTGATTTAGGCCAGTTGGACTAAAATCCTTAGTAAGAATAGCCAATTCAAGTGTCACAAATCTTGAAAAAGTCAGTTCAGTGAACAAAGAACACTGAATAAAAAGTCTAGAGAACTGGGTTCTAGTTCTGTTTTTTATAATTAGCTGTATAATCCAGGGCAAATCATTTAATATCTCTGGGTTTGTTTTTCTCATTTGCAACTTCCTACAAAATCCTGGGTGCAGAGGGGAGATGACTTGACTAACTCTGGGAAATGATGAAAGGCAGACACCACATAGGAGGCTAGATCACTTTCTTCACCAGCAAAGTCAGGATGCCTACATTCTGAAACCAAAAAGTGCCATGAAAATCTACAGAAAAAAAATCATGGTTCAGTGAAAGGGGACTAACTGAGCAGAACTTTACAGAGGGCCTAGTTGATGTTTTTAAATATGAATAGAATCTAATAGAAAAAGAAAAGAAGCATTATAACAAACTTTATGGTGCACGCAGGGCTGCCAAATTTTTATTGCATCTATAAGCACCAGCATAAATAGTAACCACCATCACAAACATTATCCTTCTGAAAGAAAAGAAAGAAAGAAAGAAAGAAAGAAAGAAAGAAAGAAAGAAAGAAAGAAAGAAAGATGTCTAAACCTCTCCAACAAATGTCAACAGACAAACTTACACCAAGATATTTAGTTTCATTTTCTAAAGTCATATCTTAAGGAATTGGGAGAAAATTTTTAAAATATTAATTCAAAATGATTCTGCTTTACAGTAAAACTATAATCTATTTAACTCATTTTATTTTTTTTAGCAATTGGTCTTTTAAAATAAAGACAAAAACAAAATAAAATAAAGACAGGAACATCTGTGTGCGTGTGTGTGTTCAAATACCAAAAAGCATAAACATCAGTATTTCATTAAAAAGAATTACCAAATAGACTCAATAACATCCAACGCACCATATTAGGACTCGTAACTGCACCTGGCTTTAATTGCTCTCTTCTTGGAAAATTATTGTTCCCATTTATTTTGTACTTGCAATCTCTTTCACCATCTCAAAGCATCTCCGCCATTTCTCCTCTAAGGCTAAAGGGAGGGACCAGCCCATCAGCAGGCTGGCAAGGATGGAAGGTCTAGACCACATGTGGCAGGGCCATCTTTGGGCAGGTAGGCAAAACTAATATTCCAGCTGACTGCTGAATGGTCACTAATTGTGATTTTTGCAATTAACTAAGATCAAAGCAAATTTATGGGCAGTTATGTAAACTTTTCCACAAAGAAAAAAATTGCTAATTTGTTCATTGATATACAGTAAATAAAGAAATTAGCCAAAAAAAAATTTTAGTGGAATGTAGTTCACTTACACACACACACACACACACACACACACACACGCACACAACTAAAATTAAATTATGAGGCAATATTTACCCTTAGTACAAGTGACATAATCTGAGATGAATTATTTTCTTCTGTTTTACTTTGCTTTTGATGAAAAATGTTGTTTGCAGCCAGGGGTATGCTGGCACCACTCATATCCACTGACAAGAACAGGTTAACTTTTCCGGAATTCTGAGAGCCAAGTGGCATCACATTCGTAGCTTAAAATCAGCTAAATGAATACACACACACACACACACACACACACACACACACACACACACAAACTGGAATAATCATTTTCATGGGATAACATAAAGGGCAATATATATATAGCTATATCTTGATTTATCTCTATCTATCTCTATCTATCTATATATCTGTTTAGCTCAAGGAAATCGTCAAGTTCCACAAATCAGGGCCCTTTCTTTCTTTCTTTCTTTCTTTCTTTCTTTCTTTCTTTCTTTCTTTCTTTCTTTCTCTTCAGAGGCAGGTGTTAAATACTTAGCAGCACCCCGCTGGCTGCAGACCACTAACTTCATTTCATGAGTTATTTATGGGTCTCCGCGTGCAATTGAAGGGATACTGAATAACACATACATAGTTTCCAGGACCTAGAGCCACCCCTACCCCTGCCATAAAAGTTTTCTTCTTAGCTTCCCCCTTCCACCACTCTATGATTCAAACATGTACGTATGACTATTAAGCAAAAACAAAACACACACACACACATACAACTTTTTGGTATATATTTACATTTATTAAAAATCAGAACACAGGGGCGCCTGGGTAGCTCAGTCCATTGAGTGTCCGAGTCTCGGTTTCAGCTCAGGTCATGATCTCAGGGTCGTCAAATCCAGCCCCCAGTGGGACTCCACACTGAGCACGGAGTCCGCCTAAGATTCTCTCTCCCTCTCCCTCTGCCCCAGCCCCGCTTGTGCACACACTCTCTCTCTCTTAAAAAAACAAAACAAAACAAAACAAAACAAAAAAAACAGAACACCAATGAGCAATACAAAATGTGGCTGAGCCTCAGGAAGGAAGGAAACCCTGAGCAGAATTCTCCTGCAGGTAAACAGAATCTTGCCAGCGGCTGTAATTAAGACGATACATGAGGGAAAACATGAGTGAAATCCATGGCCTCCGATGTGCAGTTGCCCCTCTTTCCCTTAAGAAACGTTTAACCTCACCACAGTAAAATCTAGTAAAGGTTTAGCTCTCCACTAACTAATGACAGGTTCCTGACAGACTATGCATTTTTGAAATTATTGCTGCATTTATTTATCTATAATTATTAGTTGTTGATGTTTCAAAATACAACTGGTCAGATGCTGAGGAACAAGAAGTGAATGGAAATAGCACACAAAGTGCTGGTGGTGGAAAGAGGGGGCAGCGGCCCTCAAGCTCAGCTTGTGCCCGATCCCTTCCAAATGGGGTAAAAGTCCTGTGTGTTGTCTTCACTCCATTCCAGACTTTTCCTCATCTTATTTCTTTCTTCTTCTTCTTCTTTTTCTTTTTCCTACCAAGAAGTAGTGGGTATATCAAGTATTCTGAAAAAGATGGATTTGGGGTTCAATGAGAAGATTTCCTCAAGTCTTAGAAACGAAAACCTTGCCATGGTAGCCAAAAGCATGCACACGTGCACGCGCACACGCACACACACACACACACACACGCTTTAAGTGGCTTTATTCTTCTCAGTTCCAGTCCTTTTGCTTCAATTCACTCATACAGAAGAAGTCTATTCAGTTTCTTTTTGAGTAAACAAATTAGTATTATGGAAATGTGAGCTGAAAATTTTACCCAGTAAAATGTACTTCAGCGCTCTGCGAAACCAGGGATAGAAGAAACCGTATATTAAGGGATTACACGTGGAGTTAAAATAACCAAACCATGTCAAAGCATCAAACAAAACCACAGGAGTAGAGAAGTCCAAAAAGGGATCCAATAAAATTGTGAAGAAACAGGGAAACCAGCATAATAAGAAAACACCCATCACTATTCCTAAAGTTTTGGCCGCTTTTTTGTCTTTCCTCATTTGGTTATTTTGATTTTCTGGCAAGTTATTAATTGCACGAGCATGTTTTCTTGACACTGCAAAAATCTTGCCATAAATCCCCACCATCACAGACCCTGGAGTGAAGAAACCTGCCATAAACAAGGTGGTCCCCCAAAGCTTGTTGAACATCACTGGACAGGAACTGGAACACGCCACCAAGATACCATAGCCTTCTATCCCATCGGCGTAGGCCTCGGAGAACACCACCCCGAAAGCAAATGCTCCGGGGACCGACCAGCAGAGAAGTAGCAGCCGCTTAATGAGGGGAATCGTTATTTTCGTGGAATAACGTAAAGGGTAACAGATAGCATAAAATCTATCAATGGCCACCGAGCAAAGATGGAAAATGGACGTTATGCTGAGCATCAGGTCAAAACTATAATGAATCTTGCAAAATGTAAGCCCGAAATACCAGCAAGTCTCCACCGATCTGACCATACTGTAGGGCATGATGGTGAGCCCCAGAAGGAAATCGGTGACTGCCATGGAGAGGATGAGGAAGTTGGTTGGTGTGTGAAGCTGCTTGAAGTAGGAAATGGAAATGATCATGGCAAGATTGCCAAACACCGTGATGAATATGGCTCCTGCCATAAAGGAATACATAGCTGCTCGGACGCCCAGTGGCCTTTGATTTTCTGGGCAAGATCCATTTCCATATCCAGAGCAATCCAATATTTCCTTCAGAAAAAGCAAGAACACATGAAATTTTGTCAATAAAATATTCTATACTTTATGTAAGTTAGAAAAACTCAAGAAAAAATATAGAAGACACAAGGAAGATATTTACTTTATGCTAACATATTAGTCATGATCTTTCTTATGTATTTATCCTAACCTTTATTTGCAACTTCATAGAATTTTAACTGGAGCTTAAGTGATCATTATTTACTTTACACTTTCCTAGATACAAATTATACCACCAACATTTAGTTAGCTCTTATTTTATGCCAGGGCCAGAAATTTTAAAAAAGGAAGAGAGGAGGAAGAGAAAGAGAAGACTGGGAGGATAGGTAAAGGGGAAGAGGAGAAGCAACAAGTTCATTATCTAATTCATTATCATTGATGTTCCTTATGTTCATAGAAAGACTAGATATGTATTAGACAATACATTCACTTCTTCCTCAAATAAGTCTGAAATACATCGTCAGATTTTATTTGATTCGGGTTTATGGCCTTGTGGGACCAGGAGGTTATGATCATCTGAAAATTATTTCGTTCGTGTGTTGTGCTATTTTCATGGTGTTTCAATTTTGTTTGTGCCAAGGTTGTTTGAAAGGCAAAGAGTCATTTAAGGATGTCTAATGATCTCGTAGAACACCTTCAGCCAGTCATGGAGCCTTGACAAGCATGGCACCAGCGAGAGCAGCTCAATCAGACATGGGCAGAGGCCAAAGCTGGACCATCCTCACTTCTTTGTGAATAGCAAGCCCCCCTCCATGGTGCTCCCCCTCAGAGCCTAGGGCAATGCATAGCAGGGAAAAATGAAAGCCTGATGTTTCAGTGTGTGGATCTCATAGAGAGCTACGAGCAGATGGTAAGTGAGCTTTAGGACAATAAGCCATCTCCACTCGTTTCTTGGGTTGGCCCAGTATCTTCATTCTGCATATAAAAATCTGCATGATGCCATTTGCATGTATATTTGAAAAGAAACATGTTCAATAATTAGGATAACTTTCCTTTCTTAAAGTACATCGGGGGGAAGAAGCACTATCTAATACAAAGCATAACTATTAATACGTAGAGTCTTTGGCCATCGAGGATTTTACAACTATCAGACATGACTACTTACTAACGGATAAACCAGTAGATTCTCAGCCCCCGCGAGCACTGATCCACAACTGTTTATTGAGTGCCCACAACATACAAGACACAATGAAAGAGCAAGAAAACACTAGTTCACTGGTCCCTGGCTGCAGAGATTCTACGAAACAGGTGATGAGGCAAAACACATCAGCACTTAAAACATAAATGATGCTTCACCACAGAAAAAAGCAACTATGGAGATTAACTGACCTGAGAGGGGTTTAGGCAACACGTGCAAGATAAAAAATGGACAAGAGAATTTCAGGCTGGTTAGACAAGAATGATCCAGTGAGGGTGAGACTTTCCATCTGGTTCTCAATAGATGAGTGGGATTCGAAACAGAAGAGAGAAAGCCGGTTCCAAGCAGAAGGAAAGGTGAAGAAAAAGCATGAGGTTGTTTAGAGACTTTCATAGAGGGTTGAGGAGAGGATAGAGTGGGAGGAGGGTGGGCTTCTAGTTTCATTGTTGCCCTCCAAGCCAGTGGTCTTAGCCAGCGTATAATCGAGGAACATCCCCCATTTTGTTTTCAAATTTAAGTGGTGATTTTAAAAAGAAAAAAATAAATAAAACGTTTAAGATAGCTGCGGGAGAGTGAGTACAGATTGGAAATTAAAAGCTTTCTCCAACTGATTCTTTTTTTTTCATTGAATAATTGACATTCAAGATGGTATTCCTTTCGGGTGTACAACATAGTGATTTGATATTTACATTACAAAATGGTCACTACAATAAGTCTAGTTATCCCCTGTCACCATGCAAAGTTGTTAAAATATTGTTGACTATATTTCCTACGCTGTACATTATTACATCCCCATGTCCTACTTATTTTTTAACTGGAAAATTGTACTTCTTAATTTTATTCACCTATTTTGTCCATCCCCACCCTTCTGCCTCCTGGTAACCATCAGTTTGTTCTCTGTATCTATGAGTCTATTTCTGTTTTGTTCATATGTTCATTTGTTTTGTTTTTTATGTTCCACATATAAATGAAATCATATGGTACTTGTCTTGCTCTGTCTGACTTATTTCACTTAGCATAATACCCTCAAGGTCTAAGCATGTTGTTGCAAATGGCAAGATTTATTCTTTTTTATGGATGAATAATATTTCAATGTAGGTATATATATATACCACATCTTCTTTATCCATTCCTCTATCGATGGACATTTAGGTTGCTTTCACATCTTAGCTTTGTAAATAATGCTGCAATGAACACAGGAGAGCATATGTCTTTACAAATTAGAAAATGCAGCACAGTTGACCCTTTAACTTTTATGTGGATTTAATTGCAAACTTCTTTGTGATCCTGGCTTGGTGACTTTGATATTATAATTATCCTACTGTCCATTTTTGGAAAGTCATACTCATCCTTCTAAGCTTCAAATCATAGGGCATAGAGCTGACGTTCCTTCCCTGTAGCATTCAGGAACCTTAATTAGCCAATCAACTCTAAGAACTATAATAAGGTTCTTTGAAACACATAGCACGATGTATACATTAGAATATGTCTTCCTTGTACCCCCACCATAGAGCAGGAAGGGACACAGTAGATGACTATTTGGTGACTTATCAAACAAGATGTTTAAGTAACTTCCCTCTAAGCATCATTGTCCTCTGTGGTGTAATGTGCCATCCATTATCAATTTAAACCTTTCGATGGCTGTATCTTTCACATCTTTCACAGTGATTGTCTGTGAATGCTAAATTCACAAAACAATACTTCCAAGGCTATATTCTTCAATGTGTCACACAAAAAAATTTTTTTAACTATTAATATAAGCACATATAGATACATGGATGGCAAGAGAATTAAAGTCTGGTCTTTTCTTCATTATTGCTGTATCTAAAAGAAGCACAAAAATTAAAGTTCCAGAATATAACGATTTGCTCGCCCATTCATGAATAATAAATAAATGTATTTAAACTGTATTCTACTAAATTGTTAAAAGTAAAAGTTTTTTCTACATTCCCTGAGAAAGTGATTAAATTGCAGGACCATGACCACAATAATAAGGAATTTTCTGATTTTTCTAACGCAATCTCATTTCTCTTTACCTTATTAAATCTGGTTGAGTGCTGCCATAGTAAATATTCCTTCACTTTAGCAACCACTTTTTAAACTTGGACAGATTTTACAAAGTCCTTCTTCCTGCTAATCATTCTTTCTACCTTTCTGTAATTATTCAGCCCTTACCCAAGCTATTGGTTTCCTTCAGTTTTTTAATTTCTATCAAATATTCCATGTTAATGAATCATAACGTATTAAATAACACAATGCCTGATATACAAAGAACACGATCAAGGTGACTTTCTTCTTATCTTTCTTCCTTCCTTGTTGGGACGAACACCACATTCAAGAATTCAGAAAATACTGTTCCTAAGAAAGTAAAGAAAGGGACGGTATGTAAAATCCTAGGTCTTCTTTAACCCTCTGTACACTTAGGTGAATACCAGTGATAAGTTACACAGCCACTCGTGAAGAGGTGACTCTTTCTAGGATTCTGTATCTTCTTCCCAAGAAACTTGTTGCACAGCCGAAAGGCAATACATTATCCTGTTCACGTAATAGAAAGACTCTGCCTTTTATTACAAATTCATATTAAATCCTGGGGACCTACCACCTTTCACATTCCCACACCTTCTCTTTGCACATGACAGAGATGCAATCAAGAAGAATCAAGTCACACATAATCCTATCGCATAATTAGAGTGACAATTTACTTCTTAACAAAACCTCAAGAAAGAGAAAACATCCATCCTTAATCCTTTCTCCACATACCTGTTGTACTACAGAAGATGCCATTGTTAATGAAACTCCTTCTGGAAGGAATTTTATTGCCTTGTTTCTTTTATATGGAACTAGAAGACCTGAACTATGTGACTTATGCTCTTCTAGAACTTATCAATTAGTCTTGAGGGAACTGGGTCTGAAAATTTTAAGGGGAGAAGAAAAGCAGAAACAAACCCTTGCTGCTCTGAAGTTGAACAGCTTAACAAGCCTAACGCACTCCCCCTTCCTCTCAGGAGTGTCTGTTTACCTAAGTTGTCATCACCTGACCTGAGGTCTCGAAGTCTGCTATCACATAATGACTGTAAAAGCAAATCGGAGCTGTTGTGTTCATTACAGGTGGCCCTAAGGCACCTGATCCCAACCACACAGGGATGGGACCAGTGGTTCCAGGAGAAAAACGGACATGTGTCCTGCATCTCTTTAGGAAAATCCGACATTGTCACAGTCACATTTGTCTCACATTCCAGTCACTGAGAAGAGGCCGTAACATCCATTGTTCTTTTTCTTTTTCTTTTTTTCCTACATAAATATGACTAAAAGAACAAATCTCATCAACCCTCTTATACCTGGAAGAATAAGGCAACTTGGTGAATTCTCTTATTATTTGAAAATTTTCTCTGTAGATTCTTTTGGATTTTCTATGTGGTGAATAATGTTATCTATAAATAATTTTGGTTTTATTTCCTCCTTTTCAATCCTTTAGGCTTTCAATTTCTTATTCTTAATATATTGTGCTAAGACCTCTAGAACAATGTTGATTGAGGTACCATTACAAAATGATGAAGCTGATTTTAAAACAAAACTCCTACATCTTGGGGCGCCTGGGTGGCACAGCGGTTAAGCGTCTGCCTTCGGCTCAGGGCGTGATCCCAGCGTTCTGGGATCGAGCCCCACATCAGGCTCCTCCGCTATGAGCCTGCTTCTTCCTCTCCCACTCCCCCTGCTTGTGTTCCCTCCCTCGCTGGCTGTCTCTATCTCTGTCGAATAAAATCTTAAAAAAAAAAAAAAAAACTCATACGTCTTATGACACTGAGAAAATCTTATAGAGGTGATATGGCTCAAAACCTTTTGGGAACTCCTTTCTGCTAGTCTTTAATTCAGACAGAGAAAGCTAGCCACTTTAGGATAGGTCATGTTCCTTTCTAGAAAATAAATACCACAGGTTATTACCAAATCAGATCACTGAGACTATGCTTAAAGTGTTTATTATTGTTTCTGAAAAATGCAATTCACATTAAAGATTTTTAAGGATATATCTTAGCTCTTTTAATCTGCAAAAAATAGAATTATGTTTACTTTAGTCTGAAAATGACTTCTTCTCTGGATTACTAAAGCACTCGTTCATTGTGGCAACTTTCCTTGTCACTCAAATACTTTGTGTTGAGATTTTCAGTTTATACTACACTACTGTTATCTGTGTCCACTTTATTTTTACCTTTATCTTTTCCCACCCCAAACGCATACTAACAAAGTAGATTTTAAACAAAGAATTTTTATACTACAAAGAAGAGAAGAATTAGGGGAAAGAAGGAAGCAAGCGAAGAAGGAAGGAAGGGAATGGGGAGAAAAGAAATGAAAAAGGCACGAAAGGAGAAAGACAGGTGTGATATGATCATGCTCAAAACTCTCCAATGGCTTCTCTTTTTGAAATAACAATCAAAGCTCTTATTTTGGCTTAAAAGTTCAGCCATTCCAGGGGCGCCTGGGTGGCACAGCGGTTAAGCGTCTGCCTTCGGCTCAGGGTGTGATCCTGGCATTGTGGGATCGAGCCCCACATCAGGCTCCTCCGCTATGAGCCTGCTTCTTCCTCTCCCACTCCCCCTGCTTGTGTTCCCTCTCTTGCTGGCTGTCTCTATCTCTGTCGAATAAATAAATAAAATCTTAAAAAAAAAAAAGTTCAGCCATTCCAGCTATTTGATATTGTCTTCTATAATTCTCCTTCTTAAAAGAAAGTATCAGATTTGATAGAAAAAATCCCACTATAAGCTGTTTTAGAGAGATGAATCTAAAACTAGGATACAGACCTTTTGACAAAGAAAAAAAGAAAAAAATTCCAAACAACTATAAATCAAAAGAAAACTTGTGTAGTCATGTCAACAGCAGACAATATATATGTTAAGGCAAAAAGCATTACTAGGGAAAAGGATATTTAACAAACGGAGTTCCATTTGCCAAGATGATGCAATGTATCTAAATTTAATCACAGTCTACGATATAGAATCTATAAAGAAAAAACTGACCAAGCTACAAGGAAAAATAGATAAAGTCCACAAACCTTGTGGCAGATTTAACACCGATCTATCAGTAACTGATAGAATAAGTATCAGATATCAATAAGATTTCAGATAAGCTAGACCTAATGAAAATAGGTGACGCACAACAGAACAACTGCAGAACGTAGAGTCCTCTCGGACACACACAAACATTTACAAAAGTTGATAAAATATTGGGATATAAAGTAGAGCCTCAACTAATTTCAAGGGACTGACATGATATGTATCAGGTTGTCTAAGCCAGAGCAATTAAGCTAGAAATAAATAAAAAGGTAACTAGAAAAAAAAACCCTTGGGATATTAAAAACATACTTCTAAATCAATCATTGACTTAAAAAAGAATCAAACATTAAAATTGATACTTTGAACTAGGCAATGAAAAGATGTATTAAGTCTTGAAAGAGTCATCTAAAAATAAAACTAAAAATAAAAATAATTTTTCCCTTATTAGAAAAGAAGAAAGATTGAAAATTTGCTCAATAATCATCCAAATTAAGGAGTTAGAAAAAAAGCAATGGAATACCCAAAGAAAAAGAAGGAAAAAAATAATAAGATAAGAGCAATAATTGATAAAGGAAACCAACATAAAATAGAAAAGCTAAATAAAGCCTAATATTTTTGAGAAAGAGAGAGAGGAAATACACAAAATTAGAAATAAAAAAGGCATATGAATATGTGTAACTACGTAATCAGCAAATATTAAAAAGGTAATAAGGTACTATGAACAAATTTTCACAAAAGGATAGGAAAACCTTAGAATTTCCTAGAAAAATACGCTTCATAGAAACTGACTCAAGGAAAAATGGTAGACAGTCTGTTGGACAGTGTGTGTTTCCATACTACAAATTAGCTCATACCCGGTTGATCGTACGTAGCAGGATGATGTCAGTATAATTTAGAATTATACCTTGATTCTCATGTGATCTTTCCCAACACATTAAAGTTTTGAAGTAATTATGACAGGTCCTCACAATCGAAAAAAGAACCTTAGTAATATATACATATAGGTCTTAGGGATCTTCCTGAAGCCCAAGTAGTAGCTGCTTTGATGGTTTTGAAGATGGCTTTCCTCGGCGGCACGAATCTCTCCGGGGAAGCCGAGAGCACATAGGAAAAGACGGCAAAGGGTATTCCCTCCAATGCTAAGTTTTTTGTTTTTGTTTTTTTGGTTTTTTGACTGGTGATTAATGGCATGCCTTAGGTTAGATTTTTAACTTTTATTTTGTTATTAAACTGATCTCTATTGGAAACAAATGCACTCAGGCATCCAGAATTCAAAGACACAAGCAGAAGCCCCATCAAAGAAATTCACTGTGAAGTTGAGTGCAAATTCCAGCAGAAATGTACTCTACTCATGTTTTTGTTAGGATTATTATTGCTTTTATTAGGGTCCTGGTTACAGTGCTACATGGGGCTTGGGTGGTCTGCCAGTAATCCTATTTCCCCATTAGCTCTATTATTCATTCATAGAGCACAATTTTAATAACATTGGTTTCTCTGGTACCCACACATTACATTAAAGCAGAAACATCTGGGACTAGTCTGGGACCATTAAAATGAATAGTTTGAAATGTTCTCATAAGGAAAACTTCATGTCCAGATGGTTTTAATAGCAAGCCCTACTGAACATTCCAGAGCTAAATAATTCCTGTCTTACACAAACTTCTAGAATACAGAAAATGGTCAGTCTGCCAGTCGATTTTATGAGCTTAGCATAAACTTCATATGAGGTTATCAAATCCTCACGAGGATATACATACAGGATAGGAAAATTAAAGTTTATTCTTACTCATAAAAATAAAGGTAGCAGTCTATAGACTACTGATTTATTTTCTTAAAAGAAATGGTAAATTATGCCTACATTTTTACCCAGGTATATAAGCATGGTTTAACATTTTGACATTAGGACATGACTTGCAGTCACTCACAACATTGGAATAAGAACGGATAATCATTCAATTATCTCAATTGACACATGATAAAATTCAAATCTATTTATGATTTTAAAAAATAACTTGCAGCAAACTAGGGGGAAAATGATTTCCTTAAACCCAATTAAGAGTATCTCTGCAAAAACTGAAAAGTTTTCAACAGACATCTTACTTAATGATGAAACATTATTCTCTTGAGGATGAGGAAAAACCTCTGAAACCCTCTAAAACCACTTCATTTCCTGCTTTTGCTGAAGGCTTTGGCTAGTGCAGAGAGCAGGAGAAAAATGTATAAGGATTAGAAATGGGAAAAATTGTTATTATTGACAAATGATACAAACATCTATGTAAAATATTCAAAATATGTGTTACATTTTTAGGACTAATAAGAGAGATTAACAAGGTTGCTATTAAAAATCAGTATACAAAATATATCGCTTTTCTAACAAAAAAGGATCAGAAATCATAACTTTTTAAAAGTCTATCTTTACAACATAATCAAAAAATACAAAAAGTACCTTTAAAAATAGATGTTAAAGTTCTTTATGGAAAAGGTTTAAAATTTTATTTAAAGATGTAAATGGGCCCCTAAATAAATGAAGAAATATACCATATACGGGATTGGAAAGATCACTTTGGTAAAGGTGCTCATTTTCCTCAAAATGATCTATAGATGTAATATGGTCTCTATTAAAATTTCAGAGGGTGTGAGTGTGCGTATGTGTGTGGCTGTGTGTGTGTGTTATTTGACAAGTTGTCTCAATAATTTATAAGGAATTACAAAGGGTCACATAAACCTAAGTTCTCCAGGTGAAGGAAAAGAAAAAGGAAGAAAAGAAGGATGAAAACGGGATGAAGGGAATTTTCTTTTACCTCATTTAAAGACTTAATATAAAATTATAATAGTTAAGACATTGTGGTGTTGATACAGGTAATGGAAGCTTCAAAGAGCCTAAAAATACATATTTTCCTTCATACATATGGAAATAAGATTTATGATACTGCTCATAACAGATTAATGGAGAATGGTTAGGGGTGTTAGGACAATTATATAGAAAAGATAAATGAAATTGGACCCTATCTCACACCAGACACAACAATCAATTCCAAAATGAAGGTGAATTAAAAACCTAAATATGAAAAACAAAGCTATAAAACTCGTAGAAGTCATTTGGGAAAATTTCTTTATGATCTCATTATAGAAAAGGATTACTGCTATCACAGAAAGGACAAAAAATAAAGCAAATTCTTGATAAATGTGACTAGATGAGGATAAAGAATTTATATTTAACAGTAGTTATAAGAAAGTTAAAAAATAAACTACTAATTGGGGGAAGATATTTGTCACACATGTAACTGACAAAGCATAAATAATATGCAAAGAACTACAAATTAATATCATTTTATTTTTTTTTATTTTTTTATTTTTTTTTAAAGATTTTATTAATTCATTCGACAGAGATAGAGACAGCCAGCGAGAGAGGGAACACAAGCAGGGGGAGTGGGAGAGGAAGAAGCAGGCTCATAGCTGCGGAGCCTGATGTGGGGCTCGATCCCAGAACGCCAGGATCACGCCCTGAGCCGAAGGCAGACGCTTAACCGCTGTGTCACCCAGGCGCCCCGAATTAATATCATTTTTAAAAAATAATGTTATTTTTTCTGAACTGAGTATAGGCTGCATGGATGCTCGGAGCGATGCCTAATATTTGTACCTTACATATATTGTGTTAAATATTCTATTCAATATGTGTTAAAAAGGTCATCACACTGCAATGAATTATGTGCGGTAATAGGACTACGCCTGAGTTGCTTCTGGAGATCAGAGGAGAAAGTACTCTCAGGGTCAGAGTGGCTCTCTATCAGGCAAGCTTCAGGAAGGAGTTAGGCTGTGGTAAGGCTTTGAGAATGAACACGTAAACAATTTGATGAAAGACATTCTTTTTTCTTTCAAAGATTTATTTATTTGTTTGTTTATTTGAGAGAGAGAGTGGGGGTAGGGGCAGAGGGAGCAGGAGAGAGAGAGAATCTCAAGCAGACTCCCTGCTGAGCACAGAGCCTGAGATGGGGGAGGGGCGGGATCCCAGGACCCTGAGATCAGGACCTGAGCAAACAACAACAGAAACAGAGTAGGAGGCAGCGAGAGTACGATCACAACGATGACCTGGAGGATTTGACATATCAGCTAAATAGAAAGAGATCTGAGCTCAAAAAGGATAGTCAGGGTTATATTTTTAAATTCGTTCTGTCCCTGGGTGGCTCAGTTGGTTAAGCATCTGTCTTCGGCTCAGGTCATGATTCCAGGGTCCTGGGATTGGGCCCTGCATCTGGCTCCCTGCTCAGCGGGGAGTCCGCTTCTCCCTCTTCCTCTGCCTGCTGCTCACCCCTGCTTGTGCGCTCCTACACACTCTCTCTCTGTCAAATAAATAAAATCTTTTAAAAAAAAATCTCTGCAGTATGGACTAGGTTGACAATGGCTAAATGAATTGTAAATCATAATCATAACCTGGCTAATTTGTTGACTATGTGCTATGAACCATGCACTGCACGTCATGCGAACATGGGTTAAAATAGAGTCTCATTTCATTTCCAAACGCTTGGTTTTATTTCCATGAAAATTTCAGAAGGCCTGGGAACATGTTGGCCTTGTTCCTGTCTGTACTTAGCATGTAGCTAACATAATGGGTTATAACAGGTGCTCAATAAATACTTGTTATATGAATGAATAAGTGATTTAATGAATGAATAAATCTTGACAACACACTGGAAGTTATATGTTACTCACTTTACAAGTGAGAAAGCTGAAATTTAAAGAGGTTTAGTAAATTGCTTTCAGCTATTGAACATTGCTAAACAGCTAATAATCACAGTGTTTGAATGTAAACTCAGGCCACTATGCTTCTAGTATACATCACGAGCAATGATTCTGGTCCCTTTTGGTTGTGGTTTTATTTGATGGTGGCAAAAGGGGTCATGAGGAAGAGTTTAGACGACTCACCCAGGTAATGACCACGTTTTTCACTTTGCTTTTTCATATAGAACTAACCTGTCACCTAGCTGGGCATGATCAAATTTAGCCTTGTGGTAATTCCACAGCTAGTCTACTAGGTGGTAGAACACAGGTGTTACTGCAATGTTTGCTTTGTTGTGTTTTATTTTATTGTTCCTTGTAATATAAACCACGGAAGGAAAATCAATGGATGACCTATGTGTTTTTCCTTATTCCTCAAACTTTTTAAATTTTTCATGCTTGGAACAATATGCAGACAAGATGAAAACCCTAAGCCATGTAAAAATAAAGCTAACGTATTTCAAGCATATGATATCACTGTTTGCAAACTCTGCTGTTTGTTCAAAGTCTTGGGAGAATTGCTAATAACAGTAATTAAATGTGTTGATTGGATATTTACCAATGCCCGCCGCAATTCATTTACAGTTTGACACTCTGAAGGGGCAATTTGAGTCCACAGTCCAAAGAGGCAAGTATAAGCATCATCTCTTTCCTTTTGCGCTCATTTGCCAAACTTCCAAGTAAATAGAGACCAGAGGGCATCATTAACACATCTGCTGTTCTGCCTTGGTCATGGTGGGAAATAATTTCACACTCTAAGTCATTAGGGAAGCAGTTGTACTTAGTAGAGATAGGAAAACATTTATCACAGAACTTTATTTGAGGATTCAAACGTTTGGGGAATTCTCCGATTATTAAGCAAAGGCAAAGTGGAAATCTGGGGAAGAAAACTTTAGCTGATGCAAGAGAAGTAAAATAGTGACTTCTAGCTTAGTCAACCTTCTTATTTGATGTAAATATGTTTACAGAGCTGGCATCATGAGCAACGAAGCAAAGAGTCACCTGTCTGGAAGATTTCAGAAGTCTCAGGAAAACCATTCAAATAACATCACATCTAGCCCTGGTTGGCGAAACAAGAGAACTCAACTAGATACTTATTTTCTTTGCCCCTTAATGAGTAATTTCAGGTTTTAAATTTATAAGTGAGTTAGGTGAAATAAATTAAGATCCTGTGGCAAAAGAAGGAGTATTACAGGGAAAGGATGATTTTGTTCTTAGTAGCAACAATTATATTGTCTGTGTTTGGTTGTTGCCTTTGTCCTATGTTACCACTGATTGTGACTGTAGGTTATTAGTGGTCCTTACGACATTAATTTCTTCAGTGATTGGAGCTGACCAGATGCCTCCCTGGTAGGTTTCAGGTCTACCGTAAGATCTTGTTGCGAAAACACCTTTCTTGCCATTGGGGTTAGTTAGTAACAGGGTAGAATAATGGATATGGGAATTTCATAAATAAAAATTTTTAAAACATGGGTGGTAAATGTAGGTTTGTCAAATAGTCATTTTAAAAGCCTTCCATCTATTATTGCCATATTTTCATAAAAGAAAAGAGCATCTTCATCTTGAACATTTAGCAAGGTCATGACCTTAGATAAAAGAAAAATTTTTAGGGGCACCCGGGTGTCTCAGTCGGTTGAGTGTCCGACTCTTGATCTCAGCTCAGGTCTTGATCTCAGGGTCATGAGTTCAAGCCACATGTTGGGTTCCACGCTGGGCGTGGAGCCTACTTCATACAAGAAAGAAAGAAAGAAAGAAAGAAAGAAAGAAAGAAAGAAAGAAAGAAAGAAAGAAAGAAAGAAAGAAAGAAAGGAGGGAGGGAGGGAGGGAGGGAGGGAGGGAGGGAGGAAGGAAGGAAGGAAGGAAGGAAGGAAGGAAGGAAGGAAGGAAGGAAAGAAAGAAAGAAAGAAAGAAAGAAAGAAAGAAAGAAAGAAGGAAAGAAAGAGAAGAAAAAGAAAGAAAGAAAATCTATTAAGTTGAATAAGTATTCCAAAATGAAAAACTCTCTATCTTGTTTTTATTTTCTTATTTCACAATGATCTGTAAAATGTTTATCACATCCAATGCTAATCCACAGACTGAGAGGGTTTGGATAGCCTGAGTTGGACTGCCAAGGCACCATTAATTTGAGAAAATAGCATTAAAATGCCTTAATTTCAGAAGATAACTTGAGAAATAATATTTTTCTTGCTGCTTTAAAAAGGTCACATTCTAACCCCTTATCCTTCCTCTCTCCCTTCCTTGGACACACGTTTCTGGAACAACTGCTCTGTGCTGGGCTCTGTGGCAGGTGCTGGGGATTCATGTGCCAGGGCTTCTGAGCTCCTTTCTAAGTGTGCTATAGTATTTAGCATCTTCCTACATTTTTACTGTACTACACAAACTCAAAAATTTAGAATTCCTTTTTCTTAAGGTGCTAACTCAATGGTTGTCAGAAGAAATGTAGCCCAAAGAACCTGAATTGTGGGTTGAAATTGAAGACTTCTGAGTCACAGTCCAAACATTCCAAAAAATTCCAAGGCAGTTGGGGCTTCAAACATCAGCTTAGACATTAGACCATAAGCTAAATAGAGATACATTTTAATAACTTAACTCTTGGGGCACCTGGATGACTCGGTTAAGCATCTGCTTCTGGCTCAGGTCATGATCTTAGGGTCCTGGGATCGAGCCTCATGTGGGGCTCCCTGCTCAGTGGGGAGTCTGCTTCTCCCTCTGCCTCTGCCCGTCCCCCCACTCATGCTCTCTCTCTCACTTTCTCTCTCAAATTAATACAATTAAAAAAAATAAAGGAATAACTCTTAAAATCATTTCTATTCATATCAAATACACATTTACTGCCAAAATTAAACCCATATAGGTACATCTGCTTAGAGTTGGCTGGGGATCAAAGTATGAATCCCTATAGTTTCCCCATTGTTGGCCCCACTTCCTGAAATAGATTTCCTGGAGAGTGGAGTTTGTAGCCAGACAGACTGGGGCTCAAATCTGTCTCTAACTTTTATTAGCTTGATCTCCTTGGATACCTTATTATAATCCCTTATTCATTTATTCCCTCTTAACAACAGGCATAGAGTTACTTGTGTGTGTCAGGCGTTGTGCTAAGCACAGGGTATACAATGATGAATAAAGCACACTCCTTAACCTCAGCGATTCACGGTTCTGTGGGGGGCAGAGGACATCTTAGCACAATGAACAAGCACCAACAAGGAAGTGCATAGGACATTCTGGGAGTTCAGAGAAAAACACCTACCTGATCTGGGAGGATTATAGATGGCTTCTTGGAGAGATAAGCCTCAAGAGGAGTCCTTTATTTTTTATTTTTTATTTTTATTTTTTGTAATTTTTCATCATGTTTAGTTAGCCAACATATAGTACATCATAAGATTTTGCTGTAGTGTTCAATGATTCATTAGTTGCATATAACACTCAGGGCTCATCCCAACACGTGCCCTCCTTAATGTCCATCACCCAGTCACTCCACCCTCCCACCCTACCTCCCTTCTGTAATCCCCAGTTTATTTCCCAGAGTCCAGAGTCTCTCATGGTTCATCTCCCTCTCTGATTTCTTCCCATTCAGATTTCCATCCCTTTCCCTGTGGTCCTCTGTGCTATTCCTTATGTTCCACATATGAGTGAAACCGTATGATAATTGTCTTTCTCTGTTTGACTTATTTCACTTAGCATAATCCCCTCTAGTTCCATCCATTGTTGATGCAAATGGTGGATATTCATCATTTCTGATGGCTGAGTAATATTCCATTGTATGTATGAACCACATCTTCTTTATCCATTCATCTGTTGAAGGACATCTCGGCTCCTTCCACAGTTTAGCTATTGTGGACATTGCTGCTATAAACTTTGGGGTGCATGTGCCCCTCTTTTTACTACCTCTGTATCTTTAGGGTAAATACCTAGTAGTTCAATCACTGGGTTGTGGGGTAGCTCTCTTTTAATATATGAATCCTTTAAAATGAGTAAATGTCGACCAGTTAAGGGAGGTGGAGTTAGGGAGGAGGCATTTCAACATTTCAGGCATGGGGGGCTGCAGGAGCAAAGGCACAAAGGAGAGAAAGCACGGGAACTAGGAAGAGAGCTGGGATTTGAACTCAGGTTTGCTTGCTTCCAAAGCCTGAGAACGTTCCTCTGTGTGGGTGCTGCAGGCCGCTGCCCTACCCTGCGGAGCTTCCAGGCTTACACAAAATATCTGTTCAAACTCATTAGATGGGCACATAATAGTCACTTTGCAAATAGATATCAGTATTATAAATGTATATATAAGTGTACAGTTATTACATATATGTATACTTTATATGAATTATTTTTTAAAGAAATAAAAAATCCCACAGCCTCTCAAACATACCATATGCCAAACACTGACACATCACAGACCAGTGATGTAAAAATGTGGCACTAGGTTCAATTTCCTTCTGTGTGGACCTTGGAATAAATTTTCTGCTCTTCTTTTGCGTAATGGTAATTTTGAAATTTATTAGGAAAAAGGATGACATAATTCTGCACCACCTTTAAAAAAACCCAATCTGGTGTGTAATGTTTGCCTGTGTCAACTTCTCTGTGTACCCTGCCTGAGCGGATTCTGAGTAAGCACCACCGTAGCCCACGCCAATAAAATGACAGGGAATAATACTAGTAAGTATGTTTGCCGAGTGTTTTTTTTTTTAATTTTTTATGTGTAAATCTCCATGCTAGACAGTTTCTCTCATCTAATAATCAACAGTCTGGTGAGATAGGTAATATTATTGTTCTCATTTGTAGGTGAGTGAACGAAGGTTTAGAGTTTTTAAATAGCTTTGTCCAAACATTAGCTGATAAATATGGTGCCAGAATTTAAAGCCCTGGTGTCTGGCTTCTAAGCTTTCCCTCTTCACCACAGATCATTTTCTTGACACAGGACCTGAGTATCCACATTATTTATATTTATATTTTTGCCCCCCACCCCCAGCAGCAGCCAGGGTTGAGAGACACTACTCTTTAACATACCGCATTGTGAAAACATTGACCAATAAACAAATCTTAGAGTTTATCCTCTATCTTGGTTATTATTTATCTGACTCGCGTATCTATGAAGAGGAAAGTTTGCCATTGATAAACCATTGTGAGTGGCTTTGCTTAAAGCTTATAAGTCACTTACGTTGATAAATATGCTAAGAACTTTCAATTTGTATGAGTCGTGGATTTCTCTCTCCCGGGAAAAATCAGACAGAAACAAATTAGATGCTGATGTTGACATGATGACTTCACAGGAGAACCAGCCTCAACCAAGTTAAAATGTTGGAGCAGTAAAAAATCACGGGGAATTTAGATGTGGGGAAGGGGTTTGAGGAGGAGGAGGGATGTGGAAAAGAAGGTCAGGACCTGTCAAAGATAAATTTACTTTCTTTGAATACTTTTTACTGCTGCCCCTATACTCAATAACTCATATTAAAACACTTTGGAAAATGCATATATTCCTTATCTTAAAAAAAGACTTCAATCTGATTCTTACATCATCTAGATTATTTGAGTGTAGCATTCAAAATATCTCTCTGGAGAATTGTTTTGTTAGTACATTTTGTAGACTGTTAAATTTAAAAACAATTCATTCTTCGTATATCTACACATTTAAGTTAAAGTTCAAGCTCTTGTTGACAATGTACAACTAAACAGAAACTATGGCTCACCAGAATCTAGAATGGATTAGAGTTCATATGGTTTGCCTTATGTTTTTGGGAAGTATTTATGACTATCCAAGGACTGGATTATTGAGTTGAAGAACCAAGTTAAAAATGGGGATGGACCTTCAGTTTACCGATCTCTTAAGATGTCTTTATAATTCTTACTAATAAATCGGTTCCAACAAACTTCTTTGCTAATGCATCTGTTTTTATCTCTTCCTGAATGGTATTTTATACAAATTGTCTCTTTGAGAGGCAGTGAGTGGAAAATGAGACTGTTTTGATTGGAAGCTGTCTGGATTTGGAAAGGAATGTCATGTCATTGCAATCACTTTCTTGGCATTTACCATAATAGAGTGTATCAAGTTAAGGTTCTTTCCATGGATGCACCTAAAAATTATTCTCAAAGAGTTTTTATTAGAAAGCTATCTGGGATTCATGGAATACCTGAGATACTGGAGAACTTAGTTTGGAAATGAACAGACCGTCTACGACCATACCACCCTGAACACGCCCGATCTCATCTGGAAATGGACAGACCATGAGGCAGCTCTGGAGTCTGGTAAGCCAGAACCCCAATAACACTCAGAGCAGTCTGGTCATGATCCTACCACGTGGATGGAATGGAACCCCACATGTCTTCATCGTTTTCTGCTAACGATTCTGCTAACAATCACTGTCTTTTCCCCTATTCTAAAGATTTGAATTCTAAAGAAAGACTTTTTTGAAATGTTAGCATGTCTTACCCACCTGTCTATTTAGTTAAGGGGAAAGGCAGGGGTCTATCTTCTCCCTAGAGTTCCACCAGGCTATGTCCAGTCGGAGTGGGAAATGTCTCAAAGGCTAATTGGATGCACATTGGGAAATGGACTCTTACAACCAAAAGGCAAGTATACTTTCTGCATGAAGGAATGGAAGCCAGAGTAAAGCTGGGACTAAGGAAAGACAAAGGGAGCTTGTCTTCTTGTTGTGCTAAGAGAGTAGATTATGGGTTATCTCTTACTGTGAGTATTAAAAAACAGAACCACCAAGAAAGATAGGCTACAGGGCTGTAGCACTGAGTAGAAAAAGGTAGAATTATTTGAGTCATGAACTTGTCCCAAGAAAAATGTAGAACCCGTAGTAAAACTGAAGAGTAATTTAGAATAGATGTAAGACAAGGATGACTCTTATCACCACTATCAATATTGCTCTAAAAATTCTGACTAATATAGCACAGCAAAGAGTATAAGGATCATAATTATTGGAAAGGAGATAAAACTTAGCATTGTTTGAGGATAATATGACTAGGTAGAACGAAAGTCCAAACAAACCAACTGAAAAGCTAAAATAAATTTTACTGTATGCCAGCAATAATGGTTACATAGAAAATACAGTGGTTTTAAAAAAGATTTATTCACAATAGGCAAAACACACGTACACAAAAGAACACAACATCTATGAATAATTTAAAGAGGAAAGTGTGGGAGCAAATGAAGAATACCACAGAAACTTGGTATAAGGTATAGAATACTGTCTAAATACTTTTGTTCCCTTTTTAAAAAAAGATTTTATTTATTTATTTGCGAGAGTGAGTGAGCGAGAGAGCCTGAGCAGGGGGAGGAGCAGAGGGAGAGGGAGAAGCAGGCGCCGTGCAGGGAGCCCAAGATGGGGCTCAAGCCTGGGACTCTGGGATCATGACCTGAGCCGAAGTTAGATGCTTAACAAACTAAGCCACCCAGGCGCTCCCTTTTGTTCCCTTTTTAAAATCTGAGAGGCGAAAAAAAGTCAGGGTAGTTTTTGACACTGCGGGTAATTAGCAACAATTTGTCTTACCTTATATTAAATGAAAAGGTAAATGTCCCAGAACAAAAACCTAGTCAGATCAATAAAACATAATACATAGTCCTGAAACAGACTGTAATCGATGGAGGGATTTAACATATCCCCAGAGACCATCAGGTCTGTGAACAGACACTTGGATGCAAGAAGGCGCACTGTAATTTCATTTAAAATTAGCTGCTTTACCCAAACCCACTCATGAGTGGAAGTCCCTGTTATTAAACAAATAAATCCAAATCCCTAGGGCTACTCAACATGCAACAGGCTGCGTGAAGTCTGTATGAGAAACTGTTCAATTGGAAATCAATGCTTACAATTTAGAATGTTTGCTTACTTCCTGTTCGGGAATCTTATTCGAAACCGCCATTTGTGTCTCTTTTTCTTTTCGTGTACGCCATCTTCATAGGCACGGCATGTCTATTCCGATTATACCTCGTGTTAATCCCCCGTGTTCAGCTGCACTGATGGATGTCTGCTTCTCTCTCAGAGTAGCCTGGAGCCCAAAAAGTGAATTTGTTTTACCTCACAGAGTTTGTATTTTAAGTCCTGCCATACCACACACAACCTTGAAATATGGTAAAATCCCTCCAGGCACTTTCATAATCTTCACTAGCAAGAAGCAGACAGAAATTTGGTTTAATTTCCACTATTAAAAAAGAAAAGAAAGAAATTGAAATCTAGTGGTCGACAATAGGGAAATGGTTAAAAGAAAATCTTTGGGGGTGCCTGGGTGGTTCAGTCAGGTAAATATCCGACTCTTGATCTCAGTTCGGTCACGATCTCAGGGCCATGAGTTCAAGCCCCATGTTTGACCAAAAAAAAAAAAAAAAAATCATAGTACATCCTTACAATGTAACATTATACAGTCACCAGAATATTATGTTTTTAAGAATTTTAAATGATGTAGTTCTTTCAGAAGGTAAGTTCTGAGTGATAGCTTTATTTTCATTTCATTTATGTATGATTTTTTGTTTTTATTTTTTCTTTATTTTCTGCATTTTTTGCAAATTTTCTGAGAATCAAGAAAACCTATTATAAAAAGATGAAAATTAAGGTATTTAAACATTGGAATATATATTAATAAAGATTCATGATAAATAGCAAATCACATATAAACAATTTTTTTTAAAGATCTTATTTATTTATTTATTTGAGAGAGAGAGAAAGAGCACAAGCAGGGGGAAGGGCAAGGGAGAAGCAGGCTCCCTTCTAAGCAGGGAGCCCACCATAGCGCTGGATCCTGAGGTCTGGGATCATGACCTGAGTCAAAGGCAGACTGCTCAACCAACTGAGCCACCCAGGCGCCCCATAAACAATTATTTAATAACATTTAATGTGTACTTTCTTTGATTTTATAAAAAGGCATTTATATTCAAACAAATGAATGGCAAAGCCATTCTAATTTGCATTTCCAAATGCATTCCCTGAACAACTGAGTAAGGTACCACTGACAATTTCATAGCAGTTCATTTAAGTCCTGGAAAAGTTCTTTAGTGTAGATCCTTCAATTCTGGACTTGCAAAGCTTCAGTGTGGGTAGTAAGAATGGCAAAGATCACATCTACTACATCTCAAACAGGAAGCAAAATGTAAGAATTCTATCTCACTACACATTCCTTGGCTCAAATAATTGATCAAAGACCCTGCAATTGGTGCATGTGGTTGATTATGTTGTGATCATAAATCTGATCACCACCTGTTTTGCAAAACAGTGAACAGTAAATATAATTCTATGGATGTGATTCTAAAAATAGTTTACACCTACTTGAATCTTTTTGGAAAATTTTACCAAACAGAATCATCTTCAGCGCTTTTCTGAACCAGGGATAGAAAAATGCATAAACCATTGGATTGAGAGTAGAGTTCAAGTAGCCAAACCAAATCAGTGCGTCATTCAAGGTGGGTGGAATACTATAGTCCAGGAAAGGATCCATGACCATGCAGACAAAGAAAGGACACCAGCATATTAGGAAAACTCCCATCACAATCCCTAAAGTCTTGGCAGCTTTCCTTTCGTTGCTTTGTGACATTCCATTTTTTTCTTCCAATCCAGTTTGAAACTTCTGATTTGCATCATGAATTGATCTTGCCTGTCCCTGAGCTATGAAATATATTCTGGAATAGACACACAGCATAATAGACCCTGGTATGTAGAAAGAAGTCATAAAGGCGAGTACCCCAGATGTTTTGCTAAAGAAGACAGAGCAACCCCCTATGCAGTGAATGTATTTGTAATACATCTCTTCAGCTCCTTTGACATTTAGCTCCAGAAAAATCATTCCAAATGCAAAAAGAGCAGGGACACTCCAACTGATGAAAATCATCACAAAGATAACCAACATACTGATCTTGGCTTTGTATCTCAGTGGATCGCACACAGCATAGTAGCGGTCAATAGAAATGAAGGACAAGTGGAAAATGGATGCTGAGCTCAGCATAATGTCAGCACTGGTGTGAATTTTACAGAAGACTTCTCCAAAGTACCAGCCATGCTCAACAGATCGGACCATGCTGTAAGGCATGACCAGGCACCCCAGCAGAAAGTCCACGGTGGCCATGGAATGAATGAGCCAATTAGTTGGCGTATGAAGGTGCTTGAAGTGTGATATGGAAATAATGACTATCAGATTGCCAATGAGTGTGGTCAGAATTACGAGTACCATTAAACTATACAGGGAAGCACGAACATCATTGGATCTGCTGCTTTTCACACAGGAAACATTAATTATATTGTGGCAAAAAGACATCATTCCTGAGGGCTGTCCACCAGTTTATTTTCTCCTTTGTGTGTTGAGGAATCTTTCTTCGAAATCCATAATCACCTTAGAGTTCCTTCTTTTATTTCTGTATTCCTATTCCAGAAACCCAGGAGGAAAAAAAAGAGAGGGAGAGAATCATTGTCAATTTGATTCCTTTCATTTCTAACACACTTACTCTTACTTCTTGCTGAAAAATAGTTATTTTAGAAAGAGTTTTATTCCTAAGTTTAATTCCATAGGTCAGTTCAATAACTTTTTTTAACATCTCCTCAATGTTAGATACTGTGCTAGAAATGAAAAATTATTAGTTTGAAATATATGAAACTGCCACTTTTTCAGTTAGAGAAGGTCAAATGATGAATTTTCCATATGCATCCATCTGTGGAAATAGTCTTTGCTCAAAGGAAAGCTTTGTGGGGAAAGTTTATATTCTAAAGAGTATTATAAATTGCCAGAAATTTTAGAATTAAAATATGTTCGAGAGAAAAAGTGAAATATTGTAAACAAGTAATATCCACTGTTGCTTTTGCACTTGGTAACATATAAGATATTTCTTATTTTGTAATTAACTGTAACAGAAAGAAGCTTTCATACCTTTACTTCCAGTTTGCAAAGAACTTATATATACATTCCAAGCATTATTTCATTTAACACTTTTGCATCTATGATATAAACACTATTTCTTATAAGGAAGACAAGACATGTTTTGTTAGTATAATTATACTGGTAAGAAATTGAGTCTTCGTTCCTGAAACCATTAAAGCTGGAATATGACCTGAAGTCTCAATTACTAGTACAGTTTCTTTTTTACTAATCCACATTTTCTTTCCACGGCAGAAAGAATCAATTCAGATAAATTATTTTCAAGAACATTAAACCTTGAACTTTCATGTGAGAACATAGGATGTCTTGAAAAGTGGCACCTACTAGTGAAGTGTGGTATTGTGGTCCGGATCATTAAGGATTTTAAATGTACAGACCAAAGTCTGTGGTAAGACATGTGGCACAGGGAAAAGATGGCCCATGTGAGAACCCAGGGAACATGACCTTCGGTGTGGCCTGCGGGCATGGCAGTGGAGCTCTCTTTTTTTTTTTTTTTTTCTTGAAGCTCTGAAACCCATTAAAATTTTTTTTTATGCAATCCCAATTTTAAAACAAAAGCAAAATCTTGTTAAAACAGAGATGGCACCTTCTTCTTCCTCTTGCTCATTAAAGAATCCAAGGCTCCATGAAAGCTAGTTTAAAAATATCCCTTTGGGGGAGCCTGGGTGACACAGTCAGTTAAGCGTAAGCCTCTTGATTTAGGCTCAGGTCAGGACCTCAGGGTCATTATTCTGAGACCCTCTCCCCCCCCCACCCAAGTCTGCTTCTCTCCTTCTCCCTCCTCCTCTGTTCCTTCCCCCACGGGAGTGTGCATTCTCTCTCTCTTTCTCTCTCTAAAAATAAATAAATAAATCTTTTTAAAAATATCCCCTTGTTTCTGTATGATTCTGTAATTCTCAACTAAATTCTGGAATTTTCAATATATTTTGAAATATATATACATATATATGGTATGTATATGAAGAGAGGGAGAGAGAGAATTTGGAAGAATGCCAATTTCTGACAGTCAATCAACAACCTGCACTATGTTGAAATGCTAGAAAATAGCAACAAGTCTTAGAATATTCCAGGAGTCTGCCTTCCTTTTCATTTCCTCCCATCCCCTCTGGACTGACAGTTTAGATCAAGACTAAGTAGAAATCTAAATGTATCCATAACTGGAACTGCAGCAATAAAAATAAATAAAATATTTAGGTACTAAAATGCATATTTTAATAAATTTAAAACACCTCTCCTCCAATCCCTTCAAATATTAGTACTCTTCCATAAAAATAGTAACTTCCTCAAAAAGAATTATTTTTAAATCCACATCTTCCGATGATCCCCTTATAGCTCCCCTTTATGAGAAAGGAAAGCAAAACAAAACTTCTTTGAAAGTCATTTACACTCTTTGTCTTTCATTCTTCTATTAACCTTTTGAATACTCTCTAAGGAGCCTTTTATTGTCAACACTCCAACAAACAGGTTTTTTTTTTTCAGCTAAGACAGCAGAAGAGATGATTTATTGTACGTATGTTACATTTAGCCACAAATGAAAACAAAGTTAGTCCAGAAAGTCATAGGTCCAGGGCAAAGGACCAAAAGGGACTTTTTGGGTATGAGTGAGGTGGGTCTCGCAAAGGTGGTCATTGTGATCAGATGGAGAGGCATATTCTGGATCCACTGGATCAAGTTCTAGAAAGTAGGCATGCAGTCCAAAAATTGGTACTAGCGTCGCTGGCCTCTGGCTTTCCTTATTTCTGCTCCTGTGGCTTCCGCGGGTATACAAGCCAGCACTTTGCTTGGACCTCGGCTCCATCTTCCTTCCTTTACCCTTCAGCCTGTGCATGTGCTGCTTCCTCTCATGGCTCAGACGTTTCCAAGAAGGTGGCACCAAGGCCAAGAGCTCAAAACAGTTTTTTAATCTTGTTGTCCTAGGTTACTAAACCAGTGCTGAATTCTCAGGCTTCTTCTTGCTTGACCTCCTAGATACTTCTTGAAACAATTCCTTCCCTTGCAGCTCTAAATGCAATGGCTACTCTTTTCAGTTTCCATTGCTAGTTCTTCCTCAACTCACTTGCCCTGAGGCTACTCCTTGGTTCTCTTCTCTACTTACATCCACTCCCAGGTGATTTCTCACAGTCCCCTGGCTTTAAGCTAATCTTTATGAATAACTCCAGCCATGATGTCCCCTCACCTGGCACTCTGGACAAACATTTCCAGCTGTCTGGAGAATATCACCACTTACCATGTCTAAAGCCTCCAATCTTCTCCACAACATGTGTCCAGCTCCTCTTCCTTCCTACACGTCTCAAAAATGGCAACACCGTTCTTGAAAATCCTCAGTCCTAAACCTTGAAGTAATTATTGACTATTCTTTCTCACACTCAATAATATAGCCAATCCATCAGTAAGTATCTTGACACTTCATTGAAAATATATCCATAATTGGACCAGTTCTCATGGTCCCAGCCACCAACCACTGTCAAATTAGTAGCCTCCCCGCTTCTTTTCTTTTTTCCCTTCCTTTCTAGTTTAATTCTAAAGTCTTGACTTGAGTACATAGTTTCAAAGCCAAGGAGTGGATTGGATCCCTCCTCACGATTCTTTCACAAAAGGTAAAGAACATGAATGAATTCTGTGGACGGTGTGGAAAGTATGTTCAACAGACGATGTTAAGCAAAGGAGAAATTCGTTCTGTTTGCCAGCAGTTGTATTAATGAATTATAAAGTCAAAGGAAAAAAAGGCCCATGGGGCCCCTTGAAAAGGTAATCATGGAGTACAAAGGAAAAAGTCATAGCCTTTTTTTTTTTTTAAGGAAGAATTGTCTTCTATTAATATCTCATTTTCAAATTACAGATACAGACTTGCCAGAGAATAATTATTTGTATTTTGCCCAGCATCAATCTGCAAAAAGTTTCCAAACATAGGTGCATTTCTTGTTTAATTTCCCAAAATAAAGGCTTTCTATCTGAAAGTATTTACATTCCTAGCTCTCTAAACATTAAGAAACAAAGGACAAAAAATGATCTCCCAGCTTCTGAAGAATCCATTTAGTTACATGAAGTATATTCTTTCTCAACACTTTTTCAGATTCAAAAGATATTTACTTCCTAAGAACAGGAGGCTCTTCATTTCAAACCCTTCAGTCTGTTTCCATGGCAACACTGCAGCACTCCTGGGTACCCTGCAGTCGCCTTAGTGGACTGTGGAATTTCTCGATCTTCTTTACGACTCAGGCTTGGTCTGTTCTTTGCACCAAACAAACTAACTCACCTGTTACTTTAATACACGAATTCCCTTCAGAATGCCAGTTTTTGGGAACCCCACGCGCCTTCATAGGGCTGGTGAGGTGGTTTCTCAGCGGTGCTGCTGAATGCCTCCCAGGTCTGGAACTTTGGCATAGCACGCCTGCAGCGGCGCTTGGAGGAAGCGAGGTCGGGGACCTCATGCGTGCCACCTGGCCCACCTCCAAAATTATAGCTTTTTAAATCTCAAGCAGCAATCACTGGTGTCCAGGTGAACAGAACCAGGGAGAGGCAGAAGTGACACTAGCCTCGTTGAGGAATTTCTCTGCCTGTCACAACCCTACAGGAGAAAGTCACCTGAGCTCCGAAGTACATTTAGGGAGACTTCAAGATCTTCTGCCCCTTACCCCAAGGAAACTGGCAGTTATTCAAGGAAAACAACAGTAGAATGCCCTGGAGTTGCAACAGTGCAGAACCTTCTGGTCTGTCCTTACCCAAATGCACAAGCCAGATAGAAATGCAAAAGCAGTTTCTTAGCAGGAAGTGTAGAGCAGTTAAATTCCTGGGGAATTCAAGGCAAAGACCACTTGATACCTTAAAGGAAGCTAAGAATAAACAACTGTCCTTGACCCAGATAAAAGCCAGAATTTCAATGCTTTGTTGGCTTGTTTAGATTTATGTTTTTAAGCGACTTTCTGTTTCTGCTAAATGGTGACATTGTGCTTAGCACAGTATGTAAGATGAGGGATAGAGATATGAAACATTATAACCCAAGATTCCACTTTTTGTTCTAGAACTTTCCATAGATATTCTGTACTTGCTTTTATAAGAAAAACTCTGAAGTACATAATACCCTGACTGAACTGAGGGAGGGAATTTAAAAGTAATATGGACCTAGAATTGCAGCTAAACTTTGTTTTAACCCAAATATATTATTGTCTTATGATTGTTTTACCGCTCCCAGATAATATTACAAAAAATTGTATGGTCCTACGTAAACGAGTCAACCCAAACTTTTGGCAAACTTTCAACGTTTCAAATGATTCTTGACCAATACGTGACCATTTGAGAATCACAAGAAACACTGTCAGTCAACGCAACCAGTTGAGCTGATGAAAGGCTATGAGTCTATGATGCTCAAAGGGGATAAAGGATTTAAAGTGTGCTAGGAAAAACCATACAGTCTGTGTAAATCCCGTAAATAGTCCTCAAGTTTGTTCAGAGACCATAATTTCCCTCTCCCAATAGATGGGACCGGAAACTTGCTGATTGTGCATTTGGTTCTAGAACCAAGAAAGCAGGACGTTATTAACTATGCCCTACCTAAACTTTCTAACCCAGGAAGACCCCACCCTGCATGAGATTGTCCCCCAGTCTGCATAAAATTGTCGCCAGACATTATGTGTCCCGGTCAGAGTATCTGGAGAAACTACAACTGCTGACATTTGCTGGGCTAGCTCACTTTCTTCTCTAATTAAAGATACCGGGTAAGTACATGCATTCACAGCCAATACAGTCCAGAATTTAACTTTATATTACAGTAGATATAATTTGGTATCTTCCTGCAAATCCAAAACCCTAGAATAATGTACTTCTCAGGAACAAAAATAAGGCTGACCCCAGTACATACAGGGCTATGAGGAGAGAATTTTATATGCAGGAAATGTACTTATGGACTGTGAAGGATGGTCTACTCTATTCAAATGTTCATAAAACATACTACCCATGTATTCTTTTTGAAAAAAAAATTATTTGCAGAGAAGCATCAGCTGTTTGTGGAAGGCATGAGAATTAGGCTCTCAAGAATTGGGAAATGAAGCCGTAAAAGGACTAATAATTAGCTTTTCCAAATCAAACAGCAGATGAGTTTAAAATAATTCTGGCAGGGGCCCCTGGGTGGCTCAGTCGTGTCCATGTTGGGTGCCCTGCTCAGCAGGGAGTCTGCTTCGCTCTCTCCCTCTGCTGCTCCCCCTGCTTGTGCTCTCTCCGACTCTCTCTCAAATAAATAAATAAAATCTTGAAAAATATATAAAATAAAATCTTTCTGGCAAATTTTGCTTTAAAATTGAAATGCAGTTGATGAAGAGACACTTTTTTAAAAAGCAAGCTAGAGGAAAATCATACCATTTACAAACTGGAAGCAAGCATTGTAAACAGCCTTGCCAGTGAAAGAAAAGCTTCCACCCAAGAGACTTTGACAGCCTGGCCTGCCAAAAAGGTCTACACCCCTGCTCAGAGCTGTCAAAGTTGGCATTTCATTTAAGAAAATGGCAGTAGCAGCACCAAGAGGGTCAAGTCAATTAGAAAAGGTGACCGGCTACTCTAGAGGCAGAAAAATGAGAACTTTAAACAAAATTTAGTAAAAACACCTAAGAACATCAAATTATAGCACAGAAAAAGGTTCTACCACCAAAAGAAATGATATCATGTATTTTTTAAATCCATAAAGAACTTATAAGAGAGAAGAATCACAGTGAAGACAACATCATTGACCTTGGGAATCAAATGGAAGAATATCAAACACAATACAAAGAAAAAGACATTCACTCGTTCTTTTCCATAAATATTGAGTGAATGCCCTCCCTCTGTCAGAAACTAGGTCCTGGGGTGAACAAACACAACAAAACCTCCTGCCCCTTCAGGCATCTACATCCAGTGGGGGGGGGGGGGGAACACAGAAAATAAATGTGATCAATAAATAAGAAGTTAGACTGCAATGATCACTAAGGGGGAAAAATGAAACAGAGAAGACAGAGCTGCAATGTTTGGGGAGACGATTGAACTTCAGGATAAGGTAGCCATGGAAAACTTAAATAAGAAGCTGACTCTGAATGAAATACCTAAATGAACTGAGGAGCTAACCACCTGGATACATAGGGGAAGAGCCGTCTAGGGAGCGGATACAGCAAACTCAAAGTTCCTGAGATGGGAGCTTGCTTTAGTGTGTTTGCAAAATTAGCAGATGTCAGTGCGGTTGGAGCAGAGCCAGCAAAGCAGAGAATAAGAGATGAGGCTGTACAAAGCTACACTGAATAGTGCCTTACAGGTCACAGTAAGAATTTGAGCTTTGCCTTTGAGTGAAGAAGGAGGACACTGGTGGGTTTTGAACCCAGCAACATGATCTAACAGGTTCTGACAGATTCACCCTGGCTGCTGTGCTGAGAACAGAGGCAGAGGGTAAGGACAAAGGTGAGGGAAGCTGCCACTATAACCTGGTGAGGGAAGATGATGGCTTGGGCATAGCAGGGGCGGTAAGTATGGAGAGTAGCGGTCAACTTTGGAAATGTTCTGATGAAACAGCAGGCAGGATTTCCACATCGACTGAGTGTGGGCAGGGAGGAAGCTATCAGGGGAAACAGCAAGGCTTTCAGTTTGAGCAGCTTGAAGCGGGGGGGGGGGGGGGGGGGGGGCTCCCATTGACAAAGATGGAAAAAATGGTGGTTGGAGAAGGGCATGGAGCAGGAGGAAATCCGGAGTTGGGTTTTGAATTTGTGAAGCTGGACCTGTGGGCTGAAGAGTATGGCCTTTAGTGCCCACTGCCTATGTTCAAGTCCAGGCAGGCCTGGCCATTCACCCATTCTGTGCCTTTGGAAAAGCAGCCTAACCTCTTGGGGCCACAGTTTTCTTGTGAAAAAAAAAAAAGAGAGAGAGAGAGAGAAATCTATTTCCTGGCCTGTTATAAGGCTGGAATGAGTTGATATTTGTTAAGTGTTTACAATAGCATCCTGTGCATAGTGTTTATCAAATAGATAAACATCCAAGAGGAATGTTATAAACATGTTAAGGAAATGTGTAAAAAGTATCAGGAAACCTTTACAAGGATACCCATATATTTAAATCAATGTGAAAAAGATGCATTCTAAAGTGTCATTATAGGCGGAAGGAAAGGAATGGGCAAAGGGGGATAAACAGGGAGAAAACAAGATGAAACAAAACAAAGAGGGGTAGTATGTCATAAGAGAATGGGCTGTTTTATTAACTGCTATAGCCTCAGGGCCTGGGAAATGTCTAGAACATGTACTGAGCACAAAAAATGAATAAAGCCTTGAATGAATGAACAAATGAACTGAGGAGTTCATTAGCTCATTTCTGTGCCCCCTGGGGCCTATATAGAATAAGGCACATACACTTAGCCTGGCTCTGATTCCAAAGATAAGAAAGAAAATCTTATAGCCATCCAGTTAGATTCTTTTGTTGTGATGATAGTATTACAGGTGTTTGCATATGTCCAAACTCTCAAGTCGTACCTGTTAAATGTGAACAGTCCTTTACATATCAATTATATGTCAACAACACTGCTTTAGAAAAACAAAGAAGGAAAGACAATCAGTCTACCATAGGATTCATTTGTAATTTTGGAAGCCAGAGAGCAGTGGATTGAGTTTAGAAACTATTAAGGAAATAACAACTCAACAGTCCTGTATTCAGTCAAAATGGTAGTCATAGGAAGGTGAAAGAAAGATAGCAAATATGCATTTATGATCACTTTTAGAGAAACTCTAGGAAATACTATAATAGTAGAAAAATTAAATCAAACCAAAAATTTCTAAAGAGCAAAAAATGAAGAATAAAAGCAACAACCGTAATATTATCTAAATTAAGATTTATTTTAAATCAAAAAGGATTATGATCATAAGACACAGTATAATGCTTGTTACATAAGGATTTTTGAAATGAAAAGCATGTATTTCAAGAAAACACTTAATGTTAACCTGGAACTTAAATTCTCAACTATCTCAGTGTCCCCCAATCGTTATCAGGTTGGTAAGAGGCTAGCAAGATAAACTTCTTGACAAGATGACGAGATATATAGCTAATTATTTATTTTGGCAAGTTTCTCTACCAGTATTTTTTTTTAAAGATTTTATTTATTTATTCGACAGAGATAGAGACAGCCAGCGAGAGAGGGAACACAAGCAGGGGGAGTGGGAGAGGAAGAAGCAGGCTCATAGCAGAGGAGCCTGATGTGGGGCTCGATCCCATAACGCCAGGATCACGCCCTGAGCCGAAGGCAGACGCTTAACCGCTATGCCACCCAGGCGCCCCTCTACCAGTATTTTTTGAAGTTTAAAATGCTCGTGTTGTTCAACCCAACAGTAGTTTTCGTAACAGCAACAGAAGTAAAAACTAAAATAGTCTGAACTTCTATCAGACATATACACACCAGTAGACATGATATATGTTCAATAAGATGTTAAATTAAGGTGCCTGGGTGGCTCAGGCAGTTAAGCGTCTGCCTTCAGTTCATGTCAGATCCCATAGTCCTGAGTTCAAGTTCTGCGTCAGGCTCCCAGCTCCACAGGGAGTCTGCTTGTCTCTCTGCCCTTCCCCCACTCTCTCTCTCTCTCTCAAATAAATAAATAAAAAATAAATCTTAAAAAAATAAGATGTTATATTAAATGAGTTGGTTCTCTTTACGTAGAGACATAGAAAGATGTCAATGATATCTTGTCAAGTAAAGAAAAAAAAATTTACGAACTGTTTTAAAATACCATGTATAGGGACACACGTATTCACACACACACACACACACACACACACACACACACACATATATTTGTATAAGCCTGAAAAATAAGTATGGAATGGTATACTCCAAATTCTCAATATCATTTATTCAGAGATGGTGATATTGAAACTCAAAAAAAAAGTAAAAATTAAACAACATAAAAAATATATAATACCAAATATTAGCAAAAATTTTTCCTAAGTGTCAAAATAACAGGTGAGTTTTACTTTCTTCTCTCTAATTTCTACATATTCCAAGTTTTCTACTATGAAGATGCTTCATTTTCATAACTAGAAAAAATTATTTAATAAAATTAAATAGATTGTCTATGAATTGCTCCAAACAAAAGTTTAATGAAACTTAAAAAAACTATTGTGAATAATGATTAACAGATTATACAATTTGTGCTTTTTGTACTTGTATAATTCTTTACGTGAGTTATTGATCCATTTTAACATTATATTAAAATTAAATTTTTGCTAAATTTCTGAACTGAACCCATATCCTGTTTTTGTTCTAAACGAATTTAGGAATATAATTAGAAATAAATGATAATAATTTTATTCCAAAAATATGTTTGCAGCTCTGTAATTTATCCAGGATTCCTTATTAAAATACTAAAAGTATTTTTGGAAAATACTTATTTTATTTTTTTAAGATTTTATTTATTTATTTGAGATAGAGCGAGAGTAAGCAAGCACAAGCAGGGGGAGCAGCAGAGGAAGAGGGAGAAGCAGGCTCTCCACTGAGCAGGGAGCCCAACGCGGGTCTCAATCCCAGGACCCTGGGAACAGGACCCAAGCTGAAGACAGATGCTTAACCAACTGAGCCACCCAGGCACCCTGAAAAATACTTATTTTAAAGGCAAGAAAGAGTCAAGGGGCAGGAGAAACAATGTTTTCAAATATTTAAGTCATGAGTCTTGATGGGGGACATCGCTGGAAGCAATCTGTTTCCATCTTAAAGAAACAGGAAGCATGGCAAATTCCATTTGTTTGCTTGTCCATCAACATGGACAGACAGATAAGAGAAAAAACAATCTCCAGCAATATTATGAGTAGGTAAATAAATAGACTATACCGGAAAGTTTTTCTGCTGTGTAGACCTGCATAAGATAATATGTATCAGATTTAAGTTATCATAACTAAGAGATTCTTAAGTTAGTCAATCTATAGATGGCATGTAGACACGAAAAGACACACACGTACACACACACACACACAACACACACACTAAAGAGTGCAGTCATTCAACAATGGGCCAGGACTTTTCCCACCAAATAGTATTTGTGCAAGTAAGATTTTAGTTCTGTAGTTTCGTATATAGTAACAATAACATACGATTTAATTTTAAAACTTGAAAAAGTCTCTATGAAGATCCTTTTCATAATATTAAAACCAGCCATCTTACACAGAAGGAATGTCTTTCTTCATTTACAAGAAAAGGAGATAAAAAACATGTTTCAACTTTTTCAAGTTTCCTAGGTTTTCATAGGTGAATTTCCAATAAAAGTGAAACATTTTAAAAGTACAGGTAAAGCAAGCTATTTAAAAATAAATAACTATTTTTTTAGCTTCTCTTACTAACATAGGTTTTAAGTAACTACATTACAGAAACCTTCTTAACTTTTCTATTAAATAATCATAAATTTTAAGGTATGAGTAAGTACCAAACCCCTGATAACTCTTATGGTCTTCAGTGTTCTCTCAATAAAAGATACCCTAGGCCCCCAGGCTAGTGCCTGCTTTTTGGTGTGGCTGTTGAGTGCGTTCAGACCTACCTTCTCAGGTAAGAGTGAACAGAGAGGGCGGGCGAGCTGGGAGCAGAAACACAGCCTTGGGGAGGAGAGGCCCGCGGCATCGCTGTCCCCTGCACCGCTGCTGCTGGCTAGAGCCAGCACTGAGCTCCAATAGGCCACAGTTCACATAGACAAGTGACGCAAATACTAAAATCTGAAAAAGATAAGCTGATAATAAATCTCTCTGAAACAAAGTAACAATATATTATTGATACATGTAACTGGGAGGTGCTTTTATTCTAAACCAGCATCAGGAAGCTAGCAGTGAGCAAGCTAAACAGAGAAGGTAAATATTACCATTACTTTAAAAATAATCTCAAACATGAGCCACCAGTAACCACAGACATGGGTGTTAACAGCATATATATAAAAACACACGTCCATTAAAACTGCCTTAATTGTTGATTGATTTGAAAGAAAAATACTCCCGTATTAGACATCTTTACAAAGGAAATAACTAGCACTAAAAAACAGTTCAGTTTCAAAAGAAGTAACGTATACCTGCCAAAGGACTAGTTCGAAAAATTAGAATGTACTTAAACCCAATAACAGCCTCTGGATAGAAAATAAGTTGAAACAACAGCTTTCCCAAACTTTGTTTTAACCATGATAAGAAGAAATATATTTTATTTCATGAATCAATATAAATGTAGGTAATCCATAACAGAAGCAAATGTTTTCATTAAAAAATATGCTTACTTCATTCAACCCACTCTGATATTTTCTATTTTCTTTTTTTAATAACTGGGATTTATACCCCAATAATGTTACTAATCACAATTATAGAAATACTGCTTTAGAGGTTGGATGATCACTGTATGTAGTCCATCGATTTTTTAATTCCTCTAAATAAAACTTCCCTCTCACACATGGAGCCAGGTCCTTCAATATAGCCAAATGACCAACTTAACAAAGCGCAATTTCTTGTCTATGTCTATTTGTTGTTCTGACACAGGAAGTCATCGGATCTTTATGACAGACTCTTACTGGTCCTAATTCTCCACTCTCCTAGAATACATCTATGTCTTTTCTTCACTGAGAATGACGGTTTCTTCCTGAAACTTCAGCTTTGCCACTTTCCTTTTTTGGCCCAAAGAATATAGACAGAAATAAAAGTGTGCCAGTTCTAAGCCTTGTCTTGAGGGGGACTCCTGTATTTATGAATGTCTTCCATGCCTTCCCACGAGGAGACCACGCCCCAGGGAAGACCACTGATCCAAAAAGGATGAGACACATGTGGAACAGATTGGGTCGTAGAGATATGTAGCGTACGGCAGAGCCACCCTAGCTGACCCCACAGATTCGTGAACATAAGTTACTATTATTTTAAGCTACTGAGTTTTGGGGTGGTTTGTTACACAGCATTTTCATGACAACAGATTATGGGGTTAACTGTGCTTCTGAAAGAAGCCACTGAGATCTATCACCCCATTCCCCAGCCTCGCAGAAACACTGACACCACAATGGGTCAGCTGTGATCTAAATAGCCAACTTTAGCCATAGCAAGCTGCCATAGCAAAACCAAAAAAGCATAAAATGAAAATTACCCTTTACTAAGTGAAGCTGACATTTTACTAGGTGAATATAACTCCTGTTTCAGAAATTTCCAGCTATTAAAGTTTGGTTCAAGAAATAACATACAAGTTCACTTCTTATAACAGTAAATAGAAAATAACATTCATCTTTCCAAACATGCGTTCGATGTTTGCCTGAATCATACATACACCTGTCTCTTTGTGAGTGAGTTTTCTTTGCAAGCAAGCCCCATGTCTCACGGAGTGGAGTTTACTATGCTCTAGGAGATCAGAGATCTCATCTGCTTTGTTCATTACTGTCTCCTCATCACCTCAAATAGCCTGCAAATTATTTGCTCAATAAATATTTGTTGGTTGAATGATGATAAATTACTAATTAATTATTCATTTTAAAAGGTTTTTCACTCAAAGTATTACATGAATATGGAATTCTCATAATTTCACTTGTGTTAATTACAAAACTGCTCTGCAAGTCCTCTTTTCACTTTATGTCACATTCTTTCTTTTAACCTGAACCTTTATTCAGCTGACAATCACTGGGTGGCAAGCTTGTGAGATAAAATATGATTATGACTCTTCCTTCCAGGACATATAGCTAATGGTGAGTTAGATGTGCAAACAGATGCAGTATGCTAGAGAAAAGGCTGAGTTATGGGAGACATAAGAGAGATCTGGAAACCACACATGGTAGCCAGGAAAGATTGCTCACAGGAGGTCACATATAAGCCAAATCTAGAAAGGGCTCAGAGAACCTCACAAACAGACTAAATTTAGAAGAGGGGAATATACACAAAAACTTCTTATTTAATCTTAATAAAATAATTTCATAGTGGACAATTAAAATCATTTAATCGGTAACAATCATGTCTTACATTTTTATTATCTTATCCAGCATCATTTTTATCAATAGAAGTGTTTTGACTGTGTACATTAGGCATTCAAGTTAGTTTCTTTTTCCTTCTTGCTACACACACACACACACACACACACACACTTGAAAAAATAGAAACTAGCAAATGTCTTAATTCCCACTATCTAAGCCCAATGAATTCCAAGTTAATGATTAGCTTTATCCCTCCTGTCTTATTTGCAAAGAACAAAATTGAGGTATCTTGGTTTGTATTTGGAGTAACTTAATATTTTTATAAATGGCATGTTTCCTTGGGTATGTTAATGAGGTTTTCTAAATATATATTTTGAAATAAGTATTTTGAGAGAGCAAAAGCAGGAGGGGCAGGGAGAGGGAGAGAGAATCTCAAGCAGACTCCGAGCTGAGCATGGAGCCCTACTCGCTCAATTTCATGACCCTGAGATCATGACCTGAGCCAAAAAAAAGAGTGGGACGTTTAACTGACTGCACCACCCAGGCACTCCTCAAAATATATTTTTCAAGTTTTTCTGTTCTATGTGAATAATACTAATTGAGCACTTATTATGAATGGAATTAAGTGCTGAAGTATCATTTTCACTTAATCCTCACAATAACCAAATGGAGTAGATATCATTATTCCCACTTTACAGGTTATGATGAGTTTGGGAGAATTTAAGTTGCTTTTCCAATGTCATATTACTAGCAAATGGCAAAGCCAGAAATCAAGTTAATATTTTTTAAACACCCAACCCCATGCTCTTAAGGAAGATTCTACACTGCCTCCAGAAACCAGCTTTGTCATAGGTATAGCAGTTCATTATTGAAGAAAATATCACAATCTCATAAGGGATGAAAATTTTTAATGAAATGGACTGTGTGAAGGCAGGAACGAGTCAATAGAAAAATTTGCAGTAAAATAACTGCTCTCTTGCTATTCATGTTTTCTTAGAAATGAAAAAAGATCTTTAAGAGAAATGAACATCTCGCCACTGACACAGCTAGATCATTTGTTCTCAAAGGTGGTAAGGTGCCCTCCCCAGGGGACATTAGGCAATATCGGACTTTTTTGATTGTCATAACTGGGGGATGTGGGATGGGGACGGTGCTATGGGCATGTGGTAAGTAGAGATCAGGGATGCTGGTAAACATCTTAGAATGTATGGGACAGTCCCCTCAACAATTATCCAGGCCAAAATGACAATGGTAAGATGGAGACACCCTGGGTTAATTGATACTCTCAGTCATTATGAGTATTAAGGCTCTCCTAACTAATTTGCAAGAAAAAAAAAAAAACTTCAAACGGCATTCTTTGGGAAAAGGGGGACTTCAGGAGAAAAGGGACGCTGCCTGAAAGAATGGGTATAGGCTAGGACTAGAAATAAAAGGACGATTATCCACCTCCCAGTTTTACTGAGCACTCTATTCATGGGCATGTTGCCAAACTTCCAGGAACATGAGCTTCCCAATTACAAAATGAAGGGTTGGTTGTTTATCAGTTCCATCATTGAATGATTCTTAATGATGGCATGATCCATGTCCCTGGATATGCGTCCAGTTTGCCTGTTGACCTGGGGTTTGAGTGGGACACTCCTATAGTGATCGTGAGCCCGATGAAAGCAGAGACCGTATAGGCTTTGTTCACTGTCGTGTTCCCAGGACCTGCCACACAGTATGTGCTCAATAATGACTGGACAATTGACTGCCTGAGATTTCTAGCAGATTAGCTGAATATTTATGTCTGTACCACAAGAAGAGTCAGAACCTGTGGTATGATTTGGAAGGCACCATTCTTGTGGTAACAGTTGAAGCTGTCTGTGGTAGAGGGTTAAAAAAAAACCCAGAGAAGGAAAGAGAGGGAGGATGGAACTGTGTGAAAGATACTTCAACTTATGGAGAAGAAAAAATAGGCCAATACAGCCAAGGGGAGGAAAAAGAATGTTTAAGATGGAGTCATAGTATAAAATACTACAAAGCACAAAAGTGAACTTTGGGACGTCATCAAGATAAAAAACTTCTGCACAGCCAAGGAAACAGTCAACAAAACAAAGAGGCAGCCCACGGAATGGGAGAAGGTATTTGTAAATGACATTACAGATAAAGGGCTGGTATCCAAGATCTATAAAGAACTTCTCAAACTCAATACTCAAAAAACAAATAATCAAGTCAAAAAATGGGCAGAAGACATGAACAGACACTTCTCCAAAGAAGATATATGAATGGCTAACAGACACATGAAAAAATGTTCAACATCATTAGCCATCAGGGAAATTCAAATCAAAACCTCGTTGAGAAACCACCCTACACCAGTTGGAATGGCAAAAATTAACAAGGCAGGGAACAACAAATGTTGGAGAGGATGTGGAGAAAAGGGAACCCTCTTAACTGTTGGTGGGAATGCAAGTTCGTACAGCCACTTTGGAAAACAGTGTGGAAATTCCTCAAAAAGTTAAAAATAGAGCTACCCTATGACCCAGCAATTGTACTACTGGGTATTTACCCCAAAGATACAGATGTAGTGAAAAGAAGGGGCACATGCACCCCAATGTTCATAGCAGCAATGTTCACAATAGCCAAACTGGAAGGAGCTGAAATGCCCTTCAACAGACGAATAGATAAAGAAGATGAGGTCCATATATACAATGGAATATTACTCAGCCATCAGAAAGGATGAATACCCACCATTTGCATTGACATAGATGGAACTGGAGGATATTATGCTAAGTGAAATAAGTCAAGCAGAGAAAGACAATTATCATATGGTTTCACTTATATGTGGAACATAAAGAATAGCATGGAAGACATTAGGAGAAGGAAGGGAAAAATGAAGAGGGGGAACCATGAGAGAATATGGACTCCGGGAAACAAACTGAGGGTTTCAGAGAGAAGGGGGTGGGTGGATGGGTTAGCCCAGTGATAGGTATTAAGGAGGGCAAGTATTGCAATGAGCACTGGGTGTTATATGCAAACAATGAATCATGAAACACTACATCAAAAACTAATGAAGTACTGTATGGTGACTAACATAACATAATAAAAAAAAAAACTACAAAGCAACAAAGTAAGGACATGGACTGAGAATAAGATCACAGGGTAAAGAAAGTGTCATTAGTAATTTTGGAGCAATGTCAGTGTGGTATTATGAGCCATAGGGAAGGGTCAGAGAAAACCTAGATTCATGAGATTAGGAAGATAGTGTGTAGTGAGAAAATAGAGGTAGCCAGATAAATTAATTTTTTGAGACATGTGACAGTGAAACAAAGGTGAAAATGGAATATTATTTTGAAGGAATGGGAGGTTCAGAGAAGGGCAAATATAAATTTAAAATCAGATGCTTAATTCCCCTTGTTGAAAATAACAGAAGAGATTCCCCCTGCCCCACAGCCTGCTCCCTTTTCTTAAAGCATTTACTTCAGAAGACTTGTAAGTTTTTTCCCTGTCTCTTTGAAATGTATGTAAATATTTTTAAAAGCTTCATGGTCCTCTTGCCAACTTTATGACCCAGGAATGTCTTGCTCAAGGACCTGAGAGCCGTCTCTTTGAAATGTAATCATTAAGGAAGAGAATGTCCTTTACCTCCCAGTTTCTGTGGGATAAGTCTAACCTCAGCGAACATGTCACTCCCAACGTGCAAGACTACCTCTTGTCATAAAGAGTTTATTTTTCCTTTGGTTAAAGACAATTAGCCAACACAGATGGTCACCCCAACTACCAAGTGAATTCAGGATGAACTATGCGGGACAAACAATGCTGTCAGTGCTTTTACTTGAGGACTAGTGATTGTTTATCTTGAGAACATGCATGTATTAGTCCGTGTTCTCCAGAGAAACAGAACCAATCAATAGGTTACATATATACATGGAAAGAGACTTATTATAGGAAATTGGGTCACGCAATTATGAAGGCTGACCAGGCTCAGAATCTGCAGGAGGATCCAGCCAGTTGGAGCCCCAGGAGAGTCAATAGGGTGGTTTCAATCTAAAGGATAGCAGGCTCAAGATCCAGAAAAAGCCAATGTTTCTGAGTCCAAGGCAGAAAAAAGCCAATGACCTGATTCAAAGGCAATCAGGCAGAAAGAATCTTCTCTTCCTCGGGGAGGGTCAGACTTTTTATTCTGTTCAGTCCCTCAACAGATTGGATGGGGCCCATCCACATTAGAGAGGGTAATCTGCTTTACTCAGTCTATCAATTTCAGTGTTAATCTTATCCAGAAATATGCTTACAGAAACACCCAAAATAATGTTTTACTAAATATCTGGGCACCTCATGGCCTAGTCAAGTTGCCACATTAAATTGGCTGTCACAATGGAATGGGGAAATGGGTGCATCACATTCTGGTTCAATGCTTATTCAGTAACAAAATTGTTTTCTTTCTCTTCTATTTTTGTAGTGTGATTTTCTGGGTTAAGAGAAGTTTTTAGCTATATTTCCCCAGCAGCAGCATTGGTTTAGTTTGACTACAATAAGTGTGAAAGGATTTTTCAGCCACCAGGACAGAACAGAGAAAAAGAAAGAGTAAACATCAAGAGGGAGGAATTTGACAGGACACAGGCTCAGGTCGTGATGGGGTCAGAAATATGGGAGGTGATGAGCATTAAAAATAAGAGGAACTCTCGCACCTTGTTCTTTCTCCTCTTTTCAGTGGGATTAGTTTGCGAGGGCTGCCGTAACACATGCCACAGGCTGAGTTCTGAGTTCTAACAACAGACATTTGTGTCCTCATCATTTTGGAGCTGGAAGTCCAAGATTACAGTGAGGCTGATAGGGTGGGCCCCAATGTGATCTAACTAGTGTCTTTGTAAGAAGAGGAATTTGGACCCACAGACACCAGCAATGTGCGAGACTTTGTGAGGACACAGCAAGAAGGCAGTCTACTGTAAGCCATGGAGACAGGCCACGGGAGACACTACACCTGCCTACATGGCAGATACAGAACTCAGTGTTTATAATATAATGAACAAGACTGAGTTCCTATCCTCCAGGTAAAAGAGTTTACATTCTAATCCTGAACTGCCATCAAACCCGTTGGTTTGTCTTGCTACTCTTGTTCATCAGCTTCTCCATCTATGGCTCACTTTGCAAAAATCATGCTTCAGTGAGTCTTTTCAGACTATCTTTCTCCTATTGCAAGTGTGGTCAATACTCTTTAGTTTTCAGGCTAGATATTCTACAGTTCTCGGGCCTCTACACATCACATGAATACACATCACATGAACACTAAGCAATTAGATAGAATGATGAGATACTATTTGAATGCCCCATAAACCTAATAGATCTGCCCTAAGCCATCTTTCGAGTAATGAGCAGGTGTACCTGAAATCACCTCTTTACAGTAGCTTCTTTGGATTGAAGTGTTCTCTCTGGAAGCTTTCTTTTGAAATGCAAATATTATATCTTCTGTTGTACTTTATTATAATAATTGATTGGGACTGTATCCTTTATCTTACATTTCCCACAGTGCTTTTAATGTAAACAATGAATGAAGTAAAGTTCTCAAAAGATTATACCCACTAACATTAATAGACATTTAATACAAGTTAGCTTATGGAAACAGAGCTTCTGGGTAACCTAGTATATTAAGGTGGAAAGAAGGGTTCAGGATTGATTTGGGGACAGTGCTCATAGAGGGAATCAGAGTATCAAAGCAGATAAATCTAAATGCTCTGAACTATTAAAAATGTACTGAAAGCAGATCTATTGAGGCAGAATGTATTTGGCACAAATACTCTTCTCGAATATAATGGAAAAAGATGAATACTATAATCAGCTAGCACCATAAATGAATCAAATTCTTAGAAAAGGTGGTGAGTCATGAAATGCATAAGCAAGGAGTAAAGTTTCTACTTTTAGATTCATAGAGGTTTTCCTTACCATATAAGTGAGGAGTCAACAAATTGTTTCTGTAAAGTGCTAGGTAGTAAATACCTTAATTAAGCTTTGAGGGCCACAGGGCTGTGGCAACTATTCAGTTCTGCCATTGTAACATGAAAGTAGTCATAGAAGATACATAAATGAAGGGGTGTGGCTATGTCCAATAAAACTCTATCTGCAAGAAAGAGTTTACTTACCCCTGATATAGATTATAGAAGAGATAACTATGGGGTTTCATATCACCGATCAAAGCAAAATGATGGGGATTCAAAACCATTTTACTGGTAAGATCCTTCTTTCCATTCTACTACACATACAGAAGATAATTAGGATAGAAATATCACTTGCAGCGGGGAAAAAAATCAGTTGATTGAGACAAAAATAAGGAAAGGGACAGTCCTTACAATTCCATTTGAATTTTACATTTGGGGTTGTTGCCTACTGATATAAAGAGAAAGCAATGTTGTCACAGCAGGAAATCGTATATATAAATCTCTTTGTAAGGTTACCATAGGCATAACTGGTTATTACTTGGAAACTATTCCAGATTCCAGAAATGTCTTCAACTTAAGGAGAAATCTTGGATGGGGGGTTGGGGGGGCTTCTCATTTCCTAACCATCCCTCAATTTTTTATAGTAAATGTAGCAGATTTTATCTGAGGTCTTTCCACCTTTCGTTATTTTCAGATGCCCTCCCACTTCTTTCCATCGTAGAGCTCATCTTTTCAGCGAGTGGTCATCCATGAGCCAAGTTTTCAACAGCAAAGCAAATATGACCATGCCCAGAAATACTTGCCATTAAAAGGACACAGGCAAACCAGGTCTTCAACGCATAAACGAACGTCTCAACTTAAGGAATTTTGAGCAGATGGGACAAAGGTCTTGGTTTAAACTATGTGGTTTCAAGCCCCTGAAATCACAGTATAGCCCTGGCATTGTCTAGGACTAAGCCTTTCATGACATGGGCGATGCATATGGTCAGTTGGGCAGCACCATTCTATTGTGAAGAAAACTGATTCAGCAAACTATCATGGCCTCCTGAAAAGTATTCCACAAGAAGATAAATGGCCTTTACTATCTTTTTTTTTTTTTTAAGATTTTTATTTATTTGACAAAGGGAGACACAGCAAGAGACGAAACATTAGCAGGGGCAGTGGGAGAGGGAGAACCAGGCTTCCTGCTGAGCAGGGAGCCCCATGCAGGGCTCGATCCTAGGACCCTGGGATCATGACCTGAGCCAAAGGCAGACACTTAACAACTGAGCCACTCAGGCGCCCCTACTACCATTTTTTTTTTAAAGACTTATTTTATTCATTTTAGAGAGAGACAGACAGCGTGTGTGTGCACGCATGTGGGGGGAGGGGCAGAGGGAGAGAATCCCCAAGCAGACTTCCCGCTGAGTGCGGAGCCCAGTGCAGTCTCCATTCCACAACCCATGAGATCATGACCTTAGCAGAAAACCAGGATTCAGCCACTCAACCAACTGAGCCATTCAAGCGCCTGTACTACCATTTTTAAATGATTTTTAGCAAGCAGATCTATATGTATTACAAGATTCTACTGTAATGTCAACTGCTGACCCCCCATATGGTTGAAAATCTGTGTATAACTTTTGACTCTTCAGAAACTCAACCACTAATAGCCTACTGTTTGACTGGAAGTCTTATTGATAACAGTTAACACATATTTTGCATATTACATGTATTATATATTGTGTTCTTACAGTAACGTAAACAAGAGAAAAGAAAATGTTATTATGAAAATCATAAAGGAAATACATTTATAGTTCTGCAGTGTATTTATCCAAAAAAAATACGAGTGTAAATGGACTCACACAATTCAAACCCGTGTTTTTCAGAGGTCAACTGTATTCAGGTTTCCCAAGAAGGCTTTGTATTGTGAAAGATGCTGCTGTTCTGATATGAGTATCCAACTGGCTTAGGAATAAGCAATCAATCACTTATGGAGTGCCTCCTGTATGCCAGACTCTGTTCTATCCTGTCACCTTTAAAAAGACTGATTCTCAAGGTGGCTAAGGAATTTGGTCTCACAACAGCAAGTGGCAAAGCTGGGAATCAAGGGCAGGTCTAACTCTGAAGTTCCATTTCTCTCTGCTACCATTTTATTTCTCTCATTATGCAGACAACTAGAAACACTCTGATTTATAAATTGTCTTTGGTGGGACTCCTGGGTGGCTCAGTCATTAAGCGTCTGCCTTCAGCTCAGGGTGTGATCCCGGCGTTCTGGGATCGAACCCCACATCAGGCTCCTCAGCTATGAGCCTGCTTCTTCCTCTCCCACTCCCCCTGCTTGTGTTCCCTCTCTCGCTGGCTGTCTCTCTCTCTCTAACAAATAAATAAAATCTTTAAAAAAAATAAAAAAAAATAAATAAATAAATTGTCTTTGGTGAGTTTAGTTAAAGTGGTTCAATTTCCCAGAGCCTGATCACTTCCGGTGGCATTGAGACAACAGAGTTGTAGAGCTTACAGAGAACCAGACAGGGAATAGAACCCTCTCTCCTCCAAACAAGGTAACTTTGTATAATTTGTTAATCTCTTGACTGTATTAGCAGACGGTGTATAAGTACAGGATATGACAACGATGCCTTTCACTAGCCTAGAAAAAGACATGCAGCCATCCTCAGGCATGGAATCTAGAAGCGGGTCAAGGGAGTATAGAAATCTTCATGCAGATCTCTACATTAGTGCTGAATTGTGTCTGGGGCCAGTTATAGCTAAGTATCTCAGCATATCTGAAGCACTTATATCTTCGGAGCCTAGCACAGCCCCTGGAATTTAGAAACCTAGTGAATAATAGTTATGGAAACTAATAATAGTATGGAAGCTAAAAACCAAAGTGATACTTCAAAAATTATGTTCAGTTCAAAGCCCTGAGAACAGACCAAATGCTAGCAGGTCTCATAAATCTCTTAAAACTTCTTTCAGAAAATAGGTTGACTGATAAATAAAATCATCCTGATGCCACCAACCCTGAATATTTTCATGACTATTACAGGGAGGAGATTTAGAGGATTGTCTGTATATCTACTCTTTTGCTACCACAAACAGAAGAATGAAATATAGGGGAATTCAGCTTATACATTTCAGGAAGGATATTCTCTCTTTTTTGAACCTATCCTAAAACATTCACCTTGAATGTTAATTTCTCATTGAACTTGAATCTCTGACCCAGATATTATATCCACTTGGACCTATAGAGGGCAGCCTTTGGATTTTTATACTGGATCTCTACTCCCCAGGGCCGCAGAATGAAGTGTGACCCAGTATGAAGTAACTTCAACTCTCTTATCCTTTTTGTTTGTATGGTTTCCCCATGGGAGGGGAGAAGAGGGATAAAGTAGGGCAACAGTTTACAATAGTGAATTTCCCACAGTGTGCTGCTGAGAACCATCTCTCACATTTTAGGAACTCTTGAAGACAGAACCTGAACATATTGTTCATGTGGGCTGCCAAAGCTTGGTTAATGTCAGTAGTAATAAAGAGAAATAATAAGGAGGAAGAGGGGGGGAAAGAGCAGTGGTGAAAGAGGAAGAAGAGGGGGAGGAGAAAAGAAAGAAGGAGAGAAGAGAGAAAGGGGAGGAGGAATAACTTATTGAACTTGGACCCATCAGTGGGTGAAAGGCATCACATAAAATCTCCAGTTTATTCCCAATACCCTCCAAATAGGTGGAGAGGGAAAACTGAGGTAATTACCAAATTAATGAAAATTTCACCTAACATTCATCTATGGATAGGTGGACAGGAGAATCTTCTTAATTATAAGCTAAGCAAGATGACATTATAACATACTAAATAGTAATTTCAGAATATTTTCAAAAAAAGGGAGGTGGTGCCTGGGTGGCTCAGTTACCTAAGAGTCTGCCTTTGGCTCAGGTCATGATCCCAGGGTCCTGGGATCAGTCCCTCATCAGGCTCCCTGCTTAGCAGGGAGTCTGCTTTTCCCTCTCCCTCTGCCCATCCCCACTGCTCAGTGTTCACTCTCTCTCTCTCTCTCTTTTCAAATAAATAAATAAATAAAATCTTTCTTAAAAAGAACATTTTCAAAATAGTATTTGTAATTGTCTTAATCAGTATCATCATTAAAGTATATTTTTATCAACAATCTCTGAAGATAACTTTCACATCTTTATTTCAATTAAAATTAAACTATATATGCACTTAAGGAATAATGTCAGGTTATCTGATTTTATTTTCTTGCTATAATGCTTTTATAATCCATCTCTACAACAACAACTTTCCTAGAACTAGGTACACACAATGGCAGGCTTTTCAATCAATTTTTACTCAGATTGTGACAGCAAATAAGCTCTCAGTAATTGTCTTTGATAGAGCAAGATGATATTTTATCACAGACGGAAAGAAAAAAAATCAGCTGGTTCATAATGAATTTCAGTTAAATCAACATCATAATCTGTTAAAAGAGTATTTTGGGATACTAATATTTTCATAACTCAATTCAAAGTTTATCCAGTCAACATGTCTACAAAGCACATTGCCCAAACATTAACTTTTTATTAGGTAATCTACCACCATGCTGACAGGTGGGCCTTATTTGCCTTGGCAGGAGTTCAAAGTTTCTAGAAGGTATTGATAGCTAAATAACTATTAACACTGATAAGAGCTCTTGTATTTCTGTGGCTAGACCACCATATGGAACTGATTTCAAAATAAAAAGAGTAAGAGAGCTCACCCTTCTGTTAACATATTCATTGATACTTCTAAACTTACCTCCCAAGACTGAAAAATTCCCACTCTTAATGTTGACAATCTTCTCCGTTTCTCAAGGCAAATTTCTATTCTCCATGCCACGTCAACAGGTATGACCAACTAAGTTCAATCTTTGATCCAGGATGTATATATCCTTTAATATTAATCGTGTACTTTCACCTTAGCCCTCATCCTGCATTCTATCAAAGTCTGTGACTATTAAAACTATAAGAGTATGAGGAATGTGGCATATCTTTCCTATAAAGGTAAGGATGCAATTAAAATCTGGCTTTAAAAATCAGAGTAAATAATCAGCGTCCAGCATTTCAGCCAATAAGGTTAACACTGAGTCTCTCAGAAAGCCACAGTCTAGTGTGGTTGTGTGAGAAACCACTTGTAACCTAAAATACTAGTGAAAGCACTGGACAGAAATTAAAAGATTCTGGTTTGAGGATCTGATACACATAAATTAGGAGATTAGAAAATAATATTTTGTTCTCTAAGGTAAAAATGGGGGAAAATATACCTACTTTGTGAAATAAAAGAAAAAGTATGTTAAATGTTTTGTAAACTATAAAAACACTACACATAAGACATTAATGATGCCTTTACATACTCTGGGTAAGAAGATAAAGGTAAAGTTTCCTTCTTTAATGGAAAGGTCAAGAAAAGTTTGAAGAAACTGGTGGTATTGGCTTGCAGTTGGCAGGTACAAGGGGCTGACAACAAAGAAATGGGGTAGGAGGCAAGGGGTATAATCACTATAGGCTGGAGAATAAAGGAATGGTAACTAGCAGCCCTGGTGACTCATGGCAGACATTAATCATTTATTGAGTGATTTCTGTATGTCAAAGTAGAAAAAGAATGCAAGATGCACGCCTTTGAGGAACTTACATTCAGTGATAGACGTTACTGGTGCTAACAAATATTTATGAATCTCTTCCCTTTCCTGGACACACAGGGAAATTATATTCCCTATGCATCTAAATTTGGCATAGCATATGACTTGCTTCGGCCAGTAAAATATGAGTGGAGATGACAGGTATCACTAAGGAAGAAAGCATCTAAAAGGCAGTGTGCAATTTCTCCATATTCTTTTATTCATGCTCCAGAAACGATGGGAGAACTGGTTGATAAGGAAACAACACAATGAAAAGGCCTAAGGTTCTGAGCTTTGACATGGAGGCTGCCCTAGAGTAGACTTTGAATAAGCAAGAGCAACTTTGAATAAACAACTTTGTCTTATGAAGTCAGGAGATTTTTTGGTTTCATTTGCTACTGCACCATAAGCTAGCCTATCCTGTCTCATAGGTATGGGAAGAAATATAGCACGGTGAAAGAAATTTGTTTTTGCACTGTCTGTACTTAAAATGCTAAACCTATTATACATGAAAGCATGCTACCTATGTATTACTAGTGAATATAAAATATTTTCCCCATCTAGGACTCTGTGTTTTCAAAAACTAAAATTAAGGTAATGTATTCTGACTATGCCTGAGACATCTAGAATAGAGAATCAGAGGAATGTGTGGAATGTGGGATTCATTTTCAATACAAGAGCCAAGTGATAGGTTTCAGAACCAGCTTTTGATATTGGTAATGACTTTCTAGTTATTTTTTCCATACTCCTCTCGATATTCAGAACACTTCAACTTATGGTGGAAATGGAGAAGAGAGGGGATTGGAATCTGAATTAGTTTGCTAGGGCTGCCATAATAACGTACCATGGATTAGCTTAAACAACAAAAATTTATTTTCTCAAGATTCTGGAGGCTAGAAATACAAAGTATCGGCAGGGTTGATTTCTTCTGAGGGCCTCTCTCCTTGGCTTACAGATGGCCATCTTCCTTTGTGTCTTCACAGTCTCCACTCTGTGCATGTCTATGTCCTAATCCCTTCTTCTTACAAGAATACCAGTCATATTGGTTCAGGGTCCATCCTAATGCCATCATTTTACCTCTTTAGACCCTGTTTTTAAATACAGTCACATTCTGAGGTATGAAGTTCAAACTTTAATATATGAATTTGAGAGGAGAAACAATTCAGTCTATGAGACCTGAAATACATTGTTTAGATAAAAAACTAAAAGAACAAATAAGTAAAATCATTAGAACACTTAAGCAGAAGAGATATATGTTACAGTAAAAGTGACAATGGATTCAGATTTATTGTAAGTGTCGAGGCTCAGAAACTATGTAAGAAATAATATAAGAATCACGGGCGCCTGGGTGGCTCAGGCAGTTAAGCATCCAACTCTTGATTTCAGCTCAGGTCATGATCTCAGGGTCGTAGATTGAGCCTGTGTTGGGTTCTGTGCTGGGCATGGAGCCTCCTTAAGATTCTCTCTCTCTCTCCTTCCCCCTCTGCCCCTCCCCTCAACTCATGTACTGACTCTGTCTCTGTCTCTCTTTCTAAAAAATAAATAAATAAAAAAGGAAAGAAAGAATACAAGAATCGATAGCAACAAAGCAATCATGGAGAATTTCTCCATGGAGCCTGGAGGTGGGGATCATTGGGCACCATCTTGGAAGAGGGTTACCACAGTAAGAGACAGTGTATGTCTGTGTGTTTTACGTCATCATGAGGTTGATAACAAATCATATCTTTAAATGAGGGGGTGTCAAAAATTTTACTCTGGACCACTCAAATTCATCAAGGTATAAAAAGATTACGGAAAACATATTTGAGCATTGATCTTTTTTGGAATTAGTTTGTTTGTATTAGAAGAGCACCACAAATGTTTTATGCAGAGGAAATAAAAATCACAGTTAAAAGCATATCAAAGCTACCATGAAATACATATGTGTTAAAGAAATCCATAGTGAAAAAGTAATCAGAGCTGGCTATAGATGTAGTAAATATCATTTTTTAAAAAATTCACTACTTGTAATGTTTGACATTAAGAAAAAATCATTCTACGACAAGCTATTGAGTTTGTCACAGGGGGAAATATCAGATAGTATGTTCAGATGAGTAGTTCTTAGTTGATTTCCAGGAGAAATTTGAAAATAAAAACGAATATGCTTTATCTCAGGAATTTTAGTACATCCCAAATGCAAAAAAAAAAAAAAAGACTTTGTGGTGTGTGTCTTATAGTGAATAAATATCAACAATGTTCATAAAAATTAGCTTCACTTATTTAGGATATTAGTTTACATAACACATTTGGTTGTAAGTTAATCAGGGTAATCTTGTGTGTGTGTGTGATGGTATATCGTACAAAATAAAGACATTTTATTTCTCTTTTTATGAAAGAATTACAAGAAAGACACTTACAGGCAATTTGCCCACTGAGTTGTTTTGAATGTTTTCAATACTAAAATGCATTGTTATTTAATACTTCAGGGCAGGAGTCAAACTTTCTGTAAAGGGCCAGGCAGTAAATATTTGCAGCTTTTCTGGCCATAGGGTCTGTGTCATAACTACTCAACTTTGCCACCATAGCATAAAAACAGCCACCGACAATATTTAAACCAATGTGGCTGTGTTCAGTAAAACTTTAGGCATGGAGACTGAAATTTCCATTTCAGAACATTTTCACATGTCACATAATATTCTTCTTTTGATTCTTCTTTGTTTTTCAAACACTTAGAAACATAAAAACCTTTCTTAGCTCACAGGCCACGCAAAAACAGATGACAGTCCAGATGTGGTGAAATGTTTGGTGTAGAACCACCCTATTAATATGCTTACAGGCTGACAAGATAGGTAAAACACTAAGGAGGCACTGAAAAACACTCAGAAAAGTGGAGGCCATCTAATAGGTTCCTAGGTGTAAGCCCTGCTGCCTTCTAGAATATGTCACTTCTAGGTGTCAAACCCAAACCAATTAGCTAATGTTGAGTTCACTGATTTTCTTTTTTTTTCTTAATAATTTTTTTTATTATATTATGTTAGTCACCATACAGTATATCCCTGGTTTTTGATGTAAAGTTTGATGATTCATTAGTTGCGTGTAACACCCAGTGCACCACGCAATACGTGCCCTCTAACTGAAATACGCAGGGCGGCTGAGCCGGTAGAAGACGTTTACACTTTAGACAATCAGAGGTGATGTAATTTTAGCAAGAAATATATCACACATGGTTGTACTGTGATAGTCATACACAGTTGTTAATAGCTAACACATATACAGTACTTTCCATGATCCAGAAACTTGTCTAAGGACTTTAAATGCATTCAATTATTTAATTCTCACCAAAAAAACCCCTAAAATGTGGGTAAAACTGTTACCCTCATTTTATAGATTTTACCCTTCAAAATTGTGTCACTGTTTATCTGGCTTCTATTATCTGGGGTGTGTGTGTGTGTGTGTGTGTGTGTAAGTGTAAGTGTAAAAACAGTGAACTATATATGTATATATACTTGTATTCACTTGTACAAGAGACCATGACCACTGTTAGGATCTGTATCCTTCTTTTCTCATCCATCATTTTCTTAACCACACAAAATAAGAGAGCAAATGGAAATATTCTACCAACTTAATGAGCACATAATTGGTATTATGACTAAGAGCATTACTCCTAGTGTTTTTGCCCGGGGGTCTGATGAAGCCTTTAATATCTGGTCCTTCTCATACATTCTCCCAAAGAGAGTCACGGTCAAGAGAGGTCCAGATGGCGGCTTCACGTTGAACAAGCGTCCATCACTTGACACCTAATTAAAACACAGAGAAGTTGATTGGGTCTCCCTGTAAGTTAGACAACCCCACAACAGCTTCTAAAATGCAGTACAACGGGATGAAAAATAAATAAATAAAAATAATGGCTAACTTCTCTTCTAAAAGAAATTTTGAAATGGTACAGAGTATAAGAAAAATTGGCACTGACTCATTTATTATTGAAATGGCTATAATCAATATCTTAAGAGTTTACTTATCTGAGTAAGTATTCCATGAGTCAATAAGCATAAAGCAATGGGTTTGGGAGTACCTAGGAGAAATCTAGTCCTCTCAGACGTAACAGGCTCCTCCAAGTGGACAGAAAGGATTGACTGAGGGGTTTCGAGCTGGGCCTCTGGCAGCCCTGTCACTCACTCACTATAGCCTCCCAACCTGCTCACTGTCCCTAGTGCCCCACAGCAGCTGTTCCTACAGGAAAGGGGGACTAAGAGCAAAACCCACAGGTAAGTCAGGGGAAGAATATGGCTGGGCAGAGAGTTTAGGCAGGAAGGAAATATTTCTGGACTTAAAAAAAATAAAAAGTGTTTGCTTTCTTACCTATTTCAGCCACTGGCTCTTCACCCACACAATGAGAGGAATTCTGTCTAACTTCGCTAAGTTATCACTGCCCATGATGTGAAGGGGTTCCCTCTGGTGGGACCAGTCCTGAAACCCTTCTCCAGTCTTCCTACTCAACAGAGTCAAAACAGTCCAGCCTCCTCCCAAAAGTCTCCACTATATTTATTTATTCAAGGATACACTAATTATTATACTAAGAATTTCCAGACAAGAAATTCAACCTGCTCAGTGTCCTTCGTGATTCCCCAAGACCAATTTTATTCTTTCCACATGGAGACTTTTGTGATATTTTTAAGCACTTGAGTAGGTTTTGTACTCAAAAAGCACTTTCTCTTACATGAAATGAATTGTCAATATTAAGCAAAGGTCCTTACCTGAAATTCTCCAGGTGCAAGCTGACTTTCACTTAGCAACACCTCAGGGAAGACATACTGGGTTCCAAAAGTGCCGCTGAGGGAAAACATTTCAAACCTGGTAGAAGCCGTTTCAACTGCATCACCACAAGTGTTTAAGTTTGCGGTTTTACACCTCAGCAGGGTACAAATCTAGGAAAGCAGGTGCAAGCCAGTAAGTCCTCAGAAAGCCGACTGGTACACCCTGCTGACCTAGAAATAGTGCCCGTGCAATGCCTATGCCCCTTGGTTTGATAAAATATTATTTTTTTCATCAGACGAATCCAGTTCATTGATAGATCGCTAATTCAACTAGTCATAAAAATAAGGGACTTCAGGCCCCAGTGCTTTCTGCAGTTCACAGTCAAACAGATTAAATCTCTGAAAGAAACAATCAGACCCTTGGTCAACAGCCATGAACTACACCCTCATTGTTCTCAAGCTAGCAATGCTTTTAATCATCACGTGCTCTATTTTTTAAAATACGTTAAATTTAGACACGAGTTTAATCTCTACATTTTTGCCTATTTCACACAACAAAAGAACTTTAAAGTTGTAACGAACCCTTGAGTTGACCTAGAGGCAATCCTTGTGAATTGGAAAAGTCACATACTTTACATCTGAGCAAGAACTGAAATAGTTCTCACTATACTGCACAGGTAAGCTCTACTACACTATACTACTACGTAATTATTTGAATGTAAAATCTAAGTATATGAGTCATCTCATTATGCAGATGCAAAGTCCCCCAAGGAAGACCCATATTTATTTAATTCTACCTGTAGTGCCTCTTCCAAGCCTTATTTCAAGCCACCTTTACCTGACTAAAGTAATAGCCTCTAACTGGTCTCTCTGCTTCTACTTTTGAAGTTAGAGAGTAAGTGCTTTAGAGCAAGTGTGTTAAGATGGGATATAATTAGTTTTTAGGTAAAGGTAGAATGAATACATGTTTCTATTTTATTACCTTGACATCTTACTGAAACCAACATTAGTTTTTTTAAGACATAAACCCACACAGATAGAATGGGAGGAGAGACCATGGTATAACGTTGGAAGCTGGGGTGGTTGATGCAAAAGTGGCAAATGACGTAGCAGACCTAAAGAAAGCCAAGTCCTAAACCGGCAATGGCAGAGCCAAGAATCAACCCTATCTACACTGCAGAATACTCGGAAGATTCCATCACTGGAGCGCTAGGTACCTCAGGAGCTGGTAAAGTAGTGGCTCAATTTAAAGAAAATTGTTGGGAAGTCGTTAAGGATGCCTCAGATACTGAGTCCCCCACCATGGACGGGCAACTGTCCTTCTCTTATTCCCATAAAAGATGGGGCATTTATTTCCAGAGAGAGTAAAGCAGATGATGTTTAGTGGAGGTTTTGAAAAACTTAGTTGAAAGGGATTACATGAATGAAACCTACTAAATGTTATGACCATCTCCTTCCACCAAGGTCACATCCAACAAGGTCATTGCTCCCACCTGGCTCTCTAAATGCTGCCAGCAAATAATTTATCTTGCAGAAATAAGATTGCCAGATAAACACAGGAAAGGAGTCCTGTTATCTGAAGTTTAGATAAACTAGAAATGTCAAAAATAGTTTTTAAGCATAAGTATGTCTCAAACATTGCATGGGACATACTTTTATTTTAAAAAATATTTGTTGTTTATCCAAACTTTGAATTTATTAGAACATTTTGTATTTTAATTTGCTAAATAAGGCAACTTATTCAGGAAGGGAATTAGAAGAATTTTAAAACCTGGGAAATCTGACCCATCCCAAGAGGAAGTCTCCAAATATACTTAACTCAGGGATTCCACTAACAAAAGGCCCGGCTAGATTACCCTACTGTGAAGCTTAAAATTGTCAAGTGTCACTCTTATGCTCAGGTTTTCAGTCAGTTTTTGGTAATGTTAAAGGGTTCCCATATATATGAGGAAAGCTTCTAACATGAGAGAGAGCAAAACTAGTAGATATAAAGGAAACTTGAGTAAAAAAGAGACCATTTAAGAATAAGAAGCTCCAAGGAAAAAAGTTTCCTTAATAGCCTCAGAGAAATAAAATACTGTATCCACAAAACAACATCAGTAAGGGAAAAAAAAAAAAAGACTCAAAGCAAAAAAACAGTTCTTGAAAAGTAAGAACATGTCAGCAAAAATAAAAGACTCAATGCAAGGCAAGCCTTGGAAGATCAAGAAGAAAAACTCTCAGAAAGTCAATGGAAAAAATGAAAAGAAATAGCAAAGAAAATATTTAAAAATTAGAAGACCAATTCAAAAGACACATGACGCCAATAATAGGAGTTCCAGAAGGAGAAGAAGTGGAGGGGAGGAGATTCTAAAAGGTTTCTAAGAAAAGGGAAGGAAGAGGGATACACCTACAAAGGATCAGGAACCAAAATAACCCAAGAATTCTCAGTAGCAATGCAATGACCTTGAATTCCATACCTAGGGAAATACTCCATCAAATTTGAAAGGAAAGGTATTTTCAATCCTGTAAGTTGAGAATATTTTATCACCCACTCACTCTCTTTCCGGAACTTACAACAACAAAGGAGGTGTGTGGTGTTGTGACTTATAGGAAGAAATATATATTTGGTCTTTTTTTAGTTCCTGACATAGAAGGCCCTAAAATCCTTGGAATTTCCTTAGTGATAAGAGGCGAAACGTGAAAGGAGGGGCTCTTGTTACTTACAACGAGCCTCTTTCAACCACACCTGAGTACGTGTTGATGATGAGATTTTTGGAAATCCTTAAATAACCACAGGGTGGAACTGGTTACCATCTGGTTAGAGTTGGAACTTTAAGCCTCACCATCCCCACCCTTATCTCTGGAGGGGAGAGGAATTGGAGGTTAAATCAATCACCAATGGTCAATGATTTAATCAATCGTGTCCATGAAATTAAGCCTCCATAAAAATCCCGAAAGTATGGGGTTCAGAGAGATTTCAGGTTGGCAAACAAGAATGCCATATCTACAAGCCAGGAAGGTGGCTCACACCAAACTCCATGAGGACAGAAACTCCTGTGCTTGAAATACTTCCGGATCTTGCCCTCTGTATCTCTTCCTCTGGTTGTTCATTTATATTCTTTTAAAATATACTCTGCAATAAATTTTTAGCAGTATATAAGGCACTTTCCTGGGTTCGATGAGCCATTCCTGAAAACTAGCAAAATCCGAGGGGTGATGGGAATCCCTGATTTACAGTCAATCAAGTCACAAGCACAGGTGACAACCTAGACTTGCGATTGGAGTCTCAAGTGAGTAGGGGACCAGTCTTGTGGGACTGAGCCCTTAATCTGTGGACTCTGCATTAGCTCCAGGTAGATGGTGTCAGATGAGTAAATTTCAGAAGAAACAGCTAAAAGATTCAAAAGGTTTTGCCTTCAGAAAGAGGGATTGGGTGGATTATGGAAGGAACTAGTGTTTTACAAGCTTTCAGTGTTATTTGTCTTCGTAGTTATGTCCATGCATCACTTTGATTAGAATGAAGAAAGTGATAGAACCAGTCCAGGTGGTAGGAAGGGACAGGACATCTGGCCTATGAGAAGGACTAAAGAAATAAAGGAGTTGAATCAGGTGCTGCTTGCAATGGAGCCAGTGTTTATGTGAGTAAAACCTGGTGGTAGAGGTCTGATAATTAAAATAAAAAGTTATGTAACTTTTATTAACAATAATAATAATAAAAGTTAACATTTATTGAAGGCTTTCTATGTGTGAGGCATAGTGCAAACTCTTCATATTTATAAATCAACCTTCCCAAAAACCCTATGAAGAAATTATTATTATTATTATTATTACTATTATTATTAATATCCTTACTCCCCACTTAGGACTAGGTTTAAGTCTTCCAGTTGTATTCTTTAATTGTCCATGGTACTTTTCCTTCTACGACATTTGTCACAACTAAAATTAACTAGTGATTCTCTTAGTTTTCTGTTCAATGCCATTTTCCCACTAGTATTACGTTCTGTGAAGACAATGACTATATCTGTCTTGCTCATCTTAATATCCTCAGGTCTATCAAGTGCTTGCACACAGAAAGCATTACATAAATACCTGGTGAATAAAAATGAGTCCATATGTTATAGATGACGAACCAGAGGTTTAAAGAGGTTAAAAGGCTGGCTCAAGGCCAGGTGGCCGTTACCCAGCAAAAAAGGAATTTACCCAGGATTTCTGACTCCAGAATCTATGTTCTCATCATGTTGTGTTAAGCCCCTGAATTTAATCTTTGGTTTTTAGCAGAGTTGTTATCTCTAATTTCTTATCCTGTTGGGAAATAGCTTTACATTCTAGAAGACTAATAGGCCAGTGACTCTGACATTCGTGGGAGGAAATGGAGAGGACAAAAGGTACAGAAAATAATCTAAAGAGGAAAGTCTCCTAAGTCTATTGGGTAAAGGGAATGAACTTCTTTCATTTAATTTATTCCTTCTTTATTCATTGATTTACTCAATGATTCTTTAAAATATGTAGACTGCCTCTTCTCCCACTCTCCTCTAACAACTGCTGTCAATCTCTACCCAATCTTTTACCATCTTCTACTCTAGAAAATGCTACAAGCACCTTCTTTCCCCATGTCCTTAAAATTCATTCTAGAACACTCGGAAAATCTCTGTGGCAAGATGCAGAGTTATTGTACCCTTATCTCCTTTTCTTTTTCTTCTCTCGTTAGTTATGGAACATAAAAACTAGGAAGATCAGTAGGGGAAGAAAGGGATAAAGAAAGGGGGGTAATCAGAAGGGGGAATGAAACATGAGAGACTATGGACTCTGAGAAACAAACTGAGGGTTTCAGAGGGGAGGGGGGTGGGGGAATGGGATAGACTGGTGATGGGTAGTAAGGAGGGCACGTATTGCATGGTGCCCTGGGTGTTATACACAACTAATGAATCATTGAACTTTACATCAGAAACCAGGGATGTACTGTACGATGACTAACATAATAAAAAAAAATTTTTTTTTTAAAGAAATAGATTTTAGTGTTACAGAGATTTTTCTAGCACTAATTATCATCAGTTAGACTATGAAAGATTATGAATATAATACAATACCAGATTCTCTCATCCTTTATTCCAAGACCAAACTTCTCTAAAAATAAAGGTTTTTGTAGCATATTTGGCATTGAGATCTAACTTGAACTAACATAAGGCTATGTTTTTATTTAAGCTATTTAGGATGAACAGTCCCATGTTTTCCAGCAGACATACTAACATGTTTGATTTGGGGTGCTGCCCCAGAGTCTGCTGGTGATATCAGGTACCATGGCTCCAGCTGAATGCCCCATAAATACTTCAAAACCAGAACATCCAAAGTGAACTGAACATCTCCCCACTGCCACTGAATCTGCTCCCTGTCTAGCATCCTGATCTGTCAGAGCATTACATTCACCCCGTTACTCTTGCCAGAAATCTGGCACATTCTAGTCCCCTCATTCTGCTTTCCTGTTCTCGATCAAATTAGCTATAAGTTATGTTTTCTACATATTGCTTGACTCCATACCCTGCTCTTATTCCTACTAACATAATCTTGGTACAGGTCCTAGTAGGACTGTTTTAATAATCTAACTAGTCTTTTTGACCTAGGTTCATCATCCAGAGTGCTGCCGCAGTGATCTACTCAATGGCATATCTGATCACATCATGCCCTTGCTGAACACCTTCCAACAGAAGACTATTACCCAGAAAATAAAGTCCAAACTTTAGGAATGATAGTTCAGATGCTGTCAAATGTGATCCTGCCTCATCTTTCACCAATCCTTGCTTCTACATTATACCTTAGTAACACTGCCCTACATATCTTCCTTCTTGACACATCCACACCCTCGCTTACACTCCACTCCACCCGGAATTTCCTCCCACTCTTTTCATCTGGATAATAGCATAAGCTCATACATCATGTCTCCAGAAACTTCCCTGAATCCCCCAGTTAGGCTTAGTACAGCTTGTTAGTACTCCTACAACAAAATGTGCATTCTATGTTCTATCGCACGCCAATCTGTACTGACATTATCTGTTCACATGTCTTTTCCTGCTACTAAATTCTTCAAGAGGAGGGCCTTTACCTATTCCTCTTCATATCATTAGCACTGAATACATAGTAGGCACTCAGTAAGTTGTCCAAATGAGCAAGCATTGGTAAAGTGCTTATCATGCAGCAAACAGAATGTTGTACAGTGGGCATAGTTCTAGCACTCAAAGGGTTTTCAGTCTCAAAGTACTATGCACATAATTTCACATAATATGTCCTTGATAAAACTGAGCAGAGGATGCCTGAAGTACCTAGCCCAGGTGGGGAGGTGGGAATGGTGCTACAGAAAGTTCAGGACAGCCTTCTGGTTGAAGACAACAGCTGAAAAGCACTGTGAATGGTGAGTAGGTGGGGCCATTACAGATAACGGAAACCATCTGTGTACAGACCAGAGCGTCTGCAGAAGCCTGCACCTTGCGGATGAGGAAATGTCTCAATATGAGAGAAGCCCAGGACACACGTGGGTAGAAGTGAGAGAAAAGAAGAGAGAGTAGGAAAAGGCACAGGTCAAGAATTTATGAGTATGTTTTGTTAAGGAATTTGATTTGCGAACTAGAAGACAGTGAGGAATTTTAAGCAAGAGAGTGAGATAATCAGAATTGACTTTTAGTAATGTTTATAGTTAGAGTGTAAGACATAGATGGGATGGAGCTGAAACTGTCAACAGGAAGCCCCGAAATAGGATGGGAAACAGATCAGGGAAGAGCAGAGCAGAACGAGAGGAACATGGAAGTTGTTTGTCCTTAGGGGTCACACCTCACCAGGCTATAATAGTTCCTCCTTTATTGTTGGGGTGTGAGATACGCAAACCTTTGCAGTAGTAAACTACTCTACTATATATCTCAGAAGTCGACCCTCTACGTCTCCAGGACAAACCTACTGTCAAGCTCTTAATGAAACAAGCTTTAGTGAACATAAAGAAAACGGAAACATTTCTTTAGGCAGGAAATACCGGAGGTGAATCACCCATTAAAATCATTTGTAATTCGATTGTATCATTTTAAATACAGGTACTGTAAATAAACCTTCTGCCTTTTATCCAGCCAGTTTAAAATTGGACTGCCATCTCAGATTTCAAGTTTAGCAAACAAAAATTCAGGATGCCCAACTAAATTCGAATTTCAAATAAACAACAACATTTTTAGTGTACAGGTATCCTCGAAAGTGAGACATAGTTATAATAAAAATAATCCATTGTTTATCTGAAATTCAAATTCAACTAGGTGTCCTGTATTTTTCCTGGTCAACTCCCTCCCACCAAAATAATCATTACCTGTAAATAATATGTCCCTTCGACAATATGTAGTCCATCAAATGCCCCTAGGGCATAAACTTCATCTGTTCTCTTCTCAGACATCTTGTAGCTTAGATGACAGCAGAGTTTTTTCTGACAAACTGTGTAATTTCCTGCGACTCTTGTGAGCTCCAAGAAGGTGAATTCATCAAAAAAGGCAGTACCTATAAATTCCTGATTTCCTGTTGAGAATGCTTTTATGCTACTGGCATAAGAAGTCCAATTCACTACAGGGCGGTGTGTGTAAGAATCCAGTTGTGAGAGGAGGAGTTTTCCTTCCTTTGTCTTCATATCATAATGAAATGCTTTTGGAGAATCAGGCGCATAGATGCCACTTCCTGAAAGTGATGTTGGAAATGGCATTTGAATTAGAAAAGTGAAAAGAGACTGCACAGTCGTTGTTGTTATTTTAAACTCACATTACCATTTACTCTCTCTAAGCTGGATATGTCATTAATTTCAGTAAAATATACTGAGAAGGACAACAAGTGAGAGGAAATCCAACAGTGTGATGCCAAAAAGCCAATAAGAGAAACTTTCACGTAAGAAGTGGTGAACTTTTGAGGGGGAAAAGAAGAAATGTGCATATAAGTTGAATAAAAATAAATAAATCTACAAAATAATTTAGACTGAGATGGATTCTACAGTATGTCACCAGCCAGATAGGCCAAAAATTAAGAGTTGGAAAACATTATACTAAGGAGTGTATGTTAGCTAGAAAAAATTATTTTTTCTTTTACTTTTTTGATTACATAAAGTTTATAAATCTCAGAACTTACACATTACCTGTCATTCTCTTCGAGGGGTGATGTATATTGGATGCAAGGAAGTTGACCCCCATGCCCACTGCCCAAGCTGAGTGGAATTGAATAGCTGACAAATGTGGCAAAACATTCATCCATGCTGTTGGGAAGACTATGGTATCCACATGGAAATCTTTCACCAGAGTAATAGCAGGATCATAGAAGAGTATATCGAAGCACGTGAAAATGCCAAATCTTCCAAAGATGGTGTCAAAAGACACAACCTCAGGCTTCTTGGGTACATTGAATTGATTTTCACCCATGAAAAGGTTGTGCTGTAATAAACAGAAGATGAAGGGGGTAAAAGTCTCTTTTCAGAAGTTGGCCTGAGTGTTACTGTGTCTGAAAAAGTGCAAGCCAACATCTCTTAGACAGTGCCAATTTAATCCATGACCACTGTCTTCATGGGAAAAAGTGTAAAAGAATCAGAGATTACTATAGCTGATAGGAGCCTTTGGTTCAACCTCCACATTTGATAGATATGTAGGCAGGAATCCTTATTTGTTGAGACCCTCTTGAACCTTACAAGACATAGAAGTGAAATAGATAACTTCTATTTGCCAAGAACACTTAACTATTTTCTGTGGACAAAGGACTTCCTTTGCACTTTTCTCTTCAAAATCAAGTCTATCTGGTAGGTAGTTTCTCCTTCTAGTCTTGACCCATTGCCAGGGTATGTCTTCAAAAGGACCAAGTCTAAAAGACAACGTTATATTTCACTACAGGCACCTCCTGCTGATTCTCATCCACTTCCACAGCCACATTCCTAGGTTTCTAATGCACAGAAAACCTCTTGAGCCTCTTTAGGGGAGCTTACCATACCTAATCATTACTTTCTATGCTTTGTCTCTATTCTGCTTCTAAAGTATGCTTATTATCAACACTAATGATTTTTCCTTCTTGTCCACTTTATTTTGTAACATTCAGTAACTGAACTGTTTGCAGATTAATTTTACCTTATGGTAGCGTGCCACCAGTTTTCCCTGAGAATCAAACACCACATCAGTGTTGTATTGGTAACGACCATCGGGGGGACACTGAGCGTCACTGGCATTGCATGGCTTCTTGTCTCCAATATTTGCCACAACGTAGATAGAGTTGTCCTTGGCCAGGCAGCTGAGTCTTTCTTGCACTGGGGTGTAGCCAAACCTGATATGTATTCATTAAAAAAGGAAAACAAAAATGAAGCTTATTGTTTAATAAAGTTCAGAATTATATGGCCTGAACCTGTTATGTGATATACATGAAAATAAATTCTAAACAGCATCATCGAAAGGAAGGTTTAAAACAGGAATAGATTTCCAAGGAAGTACATGCTTGTGGGAATTTGGTTGTAGGAAACTATTCTAGGAAAACATTCTAGGCCATGTATTTTTTTTTCATCATAGCATTTCTCATCATTTTATAATCATGTGTTCACTATGTGTTTATCTTATCATGTGTGTCACATCTCATAGATATTTTGGGACCATGATACAGATCTTCTGTTCACTAACCCTGGCAGAAAAGAGGAGTTAAAAAAAATATTTCAAGTGAAAGAACAACAACTTGAAATCAGAATTCTGGGAAGATGGCAGAGTGGAAAGCAGCAGGAACACATCCATCCACCTACATAATATTTGTTCTGGCGGGATCTGACTGGTATAACTATTTTGAAATTCAGGAGTTTATTTCAAGGCTTGTTAAGTTCCAAAGGAAAGCTTGGAAGGCAAACTGCGGTCAATTTCAGTCAATTTCCGCTCTTAGCTCAGCACTGGCTACCCATGCTTTACCCACACCCAGGCCCCTGACAGCCAGCCATGCCAGAGCACCATGCAGGCAGCTTACGGAATCAGGTTGACAGTAAAAACCCTGTCCTCCAAATATCAGGGATCTGTGTTCTGATCACTGATAACTGCTTCTGATCATGGAGGTGCAAACACTGGGGAAGGCAGCCATTGTTGTACCCCACCACCACCACCGCCACTATATTGTTGCAAGTCCTTCCCCTACTGGCTGAAGTAATTTCTAGAGGACTTAAAGAACTAGAGTTATCTTCTCTCTCTTTTCCTTAAGTTTTCCTTTTTTCTCTTTTGGAAATCAGACATTTAAGGACTAGGATATGCAAAAGCAATCATATATATAGGAGAATTCAGAAAGTCATCATACATGCTCAGGGAAAGACACAGGCTAAGACAATGCCTCAAAAGATCTTAAATTTACACATCAAGCTTATGTCTAGCACAGAAACAGCTTTCAGGAATCAAAACAAACAAGCAAAAGGCACTAAACCCTGAGGAAAGGGAAGAATTTGATTTTCAGAATGATCACATTTTAAGATTCAAATATCAATTTATCAACGAAAAAATCATAAGACATACAAACAAACAGGAAAGTACAGCCCGTTCAAAGGGATAAAAAAGAATAAGCCTACAGAAACCATCCTGGAGAAAGACCAGATGGCAAACCTACTAGACAAAGACTAAAACAGCTGTCTTAAAGATGCTCAAAGAACTAAAGACAAATGTGGAAAAAGTCAAGAAAATAATATATGAACAAAATGGAAATATCAACAAGGAGATGGAAAACCTAAGAGAAATCAAAAAGAAATTCTGGAGCTGAAAATTACAATGACTAAAACGAAAAATTTACTAGTGGGATTCAAAGATGGATTTGAGCTGAAAGAAAGAATCAGTAAATTTAGTAATCCCCAATAAGATTATGAGCAGTTTTTAATCAGACACTAGAGACCAGAAAGCAGGGGGCCAATATATTTAAAGCACTAAAAGAAAAAAACTGTCAACTAAGAATCTGGTATCCAGCAACACTGTTCAAATGTGAGGGAGAAATTAAGACACTCTATGCTAATATCTGACAAAATAGACTTTAAATTAAAAAAAGATTACAAGAGACAAGGAAGGACATTATATATTAATATTCAAAATATAAAAGAACTCTTAAAATTCAACAATAACAAAAACCTGATTTAAAAATGGGCAAAAGACTTGAATAGACTTTTCTCCAAAAAATAGCCATACAAAGGGCCAATAAGCATATGAAAACACGCTCAACCTCACTAATCACTAGGGAAATGCAAATCAAAACCACAATGAAATATCACCTCAATGAAATATCACCTCATATCCATTAGAATGTCTACTATAAAAACAAACAACAACAACAACAACAACAAAAATAGTGTTGACGAGGATGTGGAGAAATTGGAACAAAAGGCACTGTTGTAAATATAAAAATGATGTGGTCAGGAAAAGGACTGCCAGGAAACCAGTCTGGCAGTTCCTCAAAAAATTAAAAATAGAACCACCACATGATTCAGCAAATACACTTCTGGATATATTTCAAAAAATTGAAAGCAGCATCTTGAAGATATGTTTGTACACTCATGTTCATAGAAGAATAGCTAAAAGGTGGAAGCAACTCACGTGTCCATCAATGGATGAAAGATGGCAATATATATATTAGAATATTATTCAGCTTAAAAAGGAAGGAATTTTTGACACATGCTACAACATGAATGAACTTTGAAGACATTATGCTAAGTGAAATAAATCAATCACAAAAAGGTAAAAACCATACAATTTCACTTATATAAGGTAGCTAGAGTAGAGTAGCCAAATTCATAGATATAGAAATTAATATGATGGCTGCCTGGGGCTGCAGAGATGGGCAAATAGGGAGTTACTGTGTTCTTTCCCCAGCTTTACTGTAATATAGCTGATATATAACATTGTGTGAGTTCAAAATGTAAAATGTGATGATTTGATACATGTATATATCAATAAATGTTTACCACAATTAGGTTACCACATTTTTTAATTAGTATAATTGTCAATTTATTGTTATTATTGTGAGAGCATTTAAAATGTACTCCCACTGCAACTTTCAAGTAAACAATACAATACTGTTAACTCATCATGCTCTACATTAGATCTGTGGAATTTATTCCTCTTGTAACTAGAAGTTTGTAACCTTTGCCCAATTTTGCCTCCTTTCCCCCTGGCAACTACTGTTCTCTCTGCTTCTTTAAGTTCAGCATTGTTAGATTCTACATATAAGTGAGATCATACAGTTTTTGTCTTTCTCTGCCTGGCTTATTTCACTTCACATAATGTTCTCAATGTTCGTCTATGTTGTTGCAAATGGCAGCATTTCTTTCTCCCGGCTGAATAATGTTCCATTGAATGTATGTATATACCACCTTCTTTATCCATTCATCTGTTGATGGTCACTTAGGTTACTTCCATGTCTTGACTATTGTAAATAATGCTGCAATAAACATAGGGGTGCAGATATCTTTTTGAGATAGTATGGTATGTTCAGATTTTCTATTTCTTCATGATTTGGTCTTGGTAGTTTGCCTACTTCTAGAAATCCATGGATTTATTTTAAGTTGTCCAATTTGTTGTCATATAATTATTCAAAGTAGTCTCATGATTTTTTGTATTTCTGTGATATCACTTTTTTTTTAAGATTTTATTTATTTGTCAAAGAGAGCACAAGCAGGGGGAGCATCAGGCAAAGGGAGAAGCAGGCTCCCCGCTGAGCAAGGAGCCTGATGCGGAACTCGATCCCAGGACCCTGGGATCATGACCTGAGCTGAAGGCAGACACTTAACCAACTGAACCACCCAAGCGTCCCTGTGGTATCACTTGTAATGTCTCCTCTTTTCATTTCTAAAAATATGGAATTCTTTGGGAATTTCCATGTCATCCTTGTGCAAGAGCCATGCTAATCTTCTGTGTTGCTCCAATTTTAGTATATGTGCTGACAAAATGAGCAGAAGCAGAATTATTGTTTAATGGGTGTAGAGTTTGAGTTTTGCTAAATAAAAAGTGTTCTGGAGGTGAGTGATGGTGATGGTTGAGTTATTAATATGAATATACTTAATACCACTGTACATGTATTTCACCACAATAAAAAAAAAATCAGAAAAAAAAGGACCCTTGGAGGTTAAGAAAAGGGAAATCTTGTTCAGGGAACTAATCAATCTGGCTGGAGCAGAGGCATTGTTAGGGAAGAAAAGGGAAAAGGGAATTTAAAAAGATGCATTTGGGTTCATAAAAGAGCCTAGCACAAAAAGCTAAAACACTTATTCCAAATTTAATAGACAAAAAGATTTTGAGGACAGAAGTAACATGATCTGAATTTTCTTTAAGATAATAGGCCATTAGGGTATAGAATGTACTAGAATAAGAGACTAAATGTACAGAATCATTAGGAAGTTGTTGCACCCATAGCTCAGATTAAAGGCAACAAGGATTGGGCTAGGGCAGACCAGACAGTATGGAAAAATGGAAATACTGGAACACTTGTTAATGCTTGATTTTTTTAAATTCTTTTTAAAAAGATTTTATTTATTCATTTGAGAGAGAGAGAAAGAGATGGAGAGAGAGGACGCACATGAGCAGGAGGGACAGGCAGAGGGAGAAGGAGAAGCAGACTCCCAGCTCAGCAGGGAGCCCAACATGAGGCTCAATCCCAGGACCTGACCCAGAGATCATGACCTAAGCCAAAGGCAGATGTTTAACCAATCTGAGCCACCCAGGTGCCAAGGAGTTCTTTATCCTTTATCATGTTACCAGTAGTTGTCCCAATAACGCAATTAAAATGCAATCTTCAAAAGTGAGACCCACTACATGTAACATATAGCCATATTTATTCTCTATTGGCACAACCTTTAAATAATAAATGGTAAACAATAGGTAGGTTATTGACGAATAGCTGAGAAGAGTAAAATAACTGTTGACTGAATGGAAATTTATTGCCATCTGCTGGCAATAGTAGTGAAAGCTTTCTTTGAGTATCAAATTGAGACCATTAGATCTACAAATTGGTACAATTAATATAAGCAAAACCATAGCAATTATCTACAAAAACGTATCCTTGAAAAAGACCAAGAAGGATGAGAAACCACATCTAAAAAAATATTCTAACGCATTATGTATAAAGAATGACTATTTGATAGTTTTTCTCCCTCGTTTGCTTCAATTAAAGTCTGAAAGACAGAGGTAAACAACACATCGAACCACTTGAAACATATTTAGCCCAAGTCTTTTCAGATCACCACAACTGGCAGAATATATTGGTACATGAAATAGAAATCTGGTGTTTGGGATTTCTTAAACAGTCCAGATTACATATTTCCCTCCTATCTCTATTAATCTTGAAAGTGTATCATATATTCAAATATATTTACATTTAAACTATATTTTTCAGATTGTTTGCTATACCCAGGAAAGATTACAAAATGCTTTGCTAAAACATACACCCATATGACCTACTCCCTCACTTCCTCCAAGTCTTTGCTTAGATGTCACCACGAAGCCAACTGATAACCAAAAATTTAAGCCCCATGCTTGCTGCCATATTCACCTGTCCTGCTTTGGTTTTCTCCATAACCTTTACCTTTACTACATAGCATAGATAAGCAGATAGATAACAGATAACTAAATAGGTAGATATTATGTTTTTTTCATTGACTATCTCCCCACACTAGAATATAAGCTCCAGGAAGACAGATTTTTAATCCATTTTGTCTACTCTACTGTCCAGAATAGTTCCTGTCCATAACAGGCACACACACAAAAACCTGTTAAAATAAATGAATGAAGGCAAGGAATGGAGATGCCACTAGCTGATAGAAAATAGGAAGGGCAACCAGACTCCTTGAAATGGAATGCATGGAACAGCCTGGCGGAGATTTTCAGGAGCCCCTTGGAAATTTGGTTCTAGGAAAAGATCATTAAGATACAAGTGAAGTCTGGGGCGCCTGGATGGCACAGCGGTTAAGCGTTTGCCTTTGGCTCAGGGCGTGATCCCGGCGTTATGGGATCGAGCCCCACATCAGGCTCCTCCGCTATGAGCCTGCTTCTTCCTCTCCCACTCCCCCTGCTTGTGTTCCCTCTCTCGCTGGCTGTCTCTATCTCTGTCAAATAAATAAATAAAATCTAAAAAAAAAAAAAAAGATACAAGTGAAGTCAACACATGATGGAGGTGAACAGAGTGCTTGCCCTTTAGAAAAATCTGGCGTGAGAGGTGGTCAAATAAAAAGTAATTATGATACAATGAAACATGAAGAAAGCAGATGATTAAGATAAATACTGAACTTGTCAAAATCAAGGTGTCTCTATAAGCAGTTACCGTAGTTAGTTCGTGTGGTTTGGAGAGCAGTGCCTATAATGTTAGCAATAGTGTCTTTAGAAAGAAGTGAGGTATACATTAAAAATAATAGTGCTATTTTTCATCACACATCATATTCCTTTAGTCTGGACCTGACTTAAACCACTTACACAGTTCTGCTACATTGACGATCACCTTAAGCTCTTGGGATTTCATACACATTAAACTCATCTAGCCACCTTATTGATGTAAAAGGAAAAATTTTAATCCTAAACTAACATGTGATTCTATTTTGTCATTTTCTCATGCAGTTTTCAAATTACAGACCCATGTGGGGCAACAATTTTCCCTTCACTAGTAAGAAGTCAGAAGATTAGAGTTTGATTCTGGTTCTCCCGCTAACCAACCACCCCTGTAACCCTAAGCAAGTTATGCTATTGTCTCTCCAGATTCCTTCCTTCAAAGGAAATATATTCGTATTGAATTTGATGATTTCTATGTTACCTTCCAGAACTAATTTCTGTGATTTCACAATTCATAGTCACTTATCTAATAAATGTATCCACAGAAGATGACAAATAATAAAACGATCTTGAACTTAGAGTTGACAGTGGATCTTATGCAGTGATCTACTACAAAGTCCTCCCAGGTAAAGTGCATTCACTTTCATGACTGGATTGTCTACCATCTGTTTGGGATTATTACCTTTTGGGATTATTACAAGGGATCCAGTTCACTCCAGGGTCTGGGATATCCTCCAGGTATGGGTAGATAGTTTCCCTGGTAAAGTTCCAGCCATAAATACCATCTTCTGGAGTCACAATAATATGTGCACCCTGTTAAAAATGTAGCTTAATTAAAATATCTCTCAGTTAAGCAAACAATCCAAGACACGTCGGTAAGGGGACCTGAGGAACTGAGTGGATGAGCAAACGCCATCCAGGCCTTTTTTTTTTTTTCTTTTCTATCTTAATCCTTTGTTTTCTGTATTTTTATAACTTATTTTCTTTACACAATTGCATTGTCTAATCCCACCATCACCATTTGTACATGTTTTCCTTCTTCCATAAACATGAATAGCTTTCCAGGTTATTCGCAGGTTTGCTACCCACTGCACTTATTAAGCCTAAACCCAACTCTTCTCAAAATTGCCCCCTCCCTGGACTTCAGTAGACATTGTGCCCAGAATGTCACGGATTGATTTATACTCAAATTCTCCATTTTACTTCCTGCTCCACTCAAGCCTTCCCTGCTATGTATCCTGCAAAATTGATTCTGGCTTCTCAGAAGGCTGGGAAGGTGCCAAGCCCAGAGGTACACCCCGAGCTCACCTGGGCACCTTCAGATGGAAGAGTCACCCTCAAAGCTGCTGTGGCCTAAGAAAATAGTGGGACTAAGGATAAAAAAGAACCTCAGAATTCTTAATAATCTTTAAAATGTTTGTATTGTCTAAGAATGTGTATTGGTAGATATAAGTTATATGTATGTATTCATGATTCGTCACACTTCACATAGGCCTCCTCCACACCTGATGTGCAAAATCTTGTTTGAATCATATCCATTCAAACCACACTTATACTCAACCCTTCATTCAACTCAAGGACTTACTATGCAATTAATATATATAGCTTATCTTGTAATTAGAATGAAATTTGAAGTACATAATACATCTTATTGAGTAATTTGCAACTTAACTTTATTTTAAAGTTATGAACTAATCCAAAAACCTGCACAAGCTTAAGAGCACAAAAGTATCGCGAGGCTGCTGATACTCTGAGCACAGCACCTTGTCCTGACTCATTTATCCTCCACCGTCCATGTGTAGCAAGAGAGAGCAGCAAAGTTGTTGAATGTATAGAAAGTTCCACAAAGTTCTGCTGCTCCTTAATGACGAAGCCATCCTTTTCTTAACTTTGTCTCAGTATGAGGGAAGTGTAATAGAGCCCCTACTGTAATAATTTCGAGAAGGAGGTAGGAGTCTGGTTGTACAGTGAAGTTGTTGGCTACCCCGACACCTATGTCTTCCAAAAGTGTAAGTGCACCTGGCAGGGACCCTGTCTCCTAAGACCCCACCCCTTCTCCTGGTGGAATCCAGCACACTTGAGAGATGGTACCTGGTTTGCCGCTGAAGTGATCGCTGCCTCCAAAAGATCCAGATTTCGGTTCATTAATGCCAATGCCTCTTCGCGGGACACTGGTATCAGGGTGGCATTAGGCAATATCACTGCGTGCTCATAAACAGCTGCAATAAATGTATCCCGGGAGCTGACTTTGAAGACACAGAAAACTGAAACTGCCACATAGGCCAGCAACGGAGAGGGGATCATGCTGAAGTCCGATGATTGCTGATGAACAGCCCAGTCCCGACATGTAGATAGAGAAAACACAGTTGATCGTGTGATTTCCAGGACTTAGTCCTTATACATAAATTACAAAATCTACTCTAAACAAGCCTTATGGAATTGCATCGTACACACAGATGTAAACACATCTTCTATGACAAAGGACTCTTACTGCAGGGATTTGCAGGATCTAATAAGGAAATGCATGCTTTAGTTTTCTAGGGTTGTCATCACAAGGCACCCCAAACCAGGCAGTTTAAACAACAGAATTTATTATCTCACAGTTCTAGAGTCAAGAAGTTTCAGATGAAAGTGTCAGTGGAGTTGGTTCTTCCTGAGGACTGTAAGGGAAGGATCTGTTCACGCGCTCTCTCTCTGCATAAACGACTGTCTTTTCCCTGTGTCTGCACATGGTATTCTCACTGTGTGCATGTCTGAGTCCAAATTTCCCCTTCCGACAAGGACAACAGCCACTGGACTTAGTGCTCACCTTACTCCAGAATGACCTCATCTTGACTTTTTTCTGAAACAATCTTATTTCCGAATGAGGTCACATTCTAAGGTATGGGGGGTTAGAGCCAGAACTGGTATGATCACATTAACTGTCATTGACGAATTGCCAGACATTCTGTGTGGACAAGCTTTAAGAGTTAAAAACTTAGGGAGGTCCCAGGATCAGAGAAGCCCTCACACTTTTGTGAGCTTTATCTCTAGGAACCCTACCAGATCTCCTGGGAGAACTGTGGAGACAAAAATCCCTCTGCCTCATGCTTCCTACAGGAGGAGGGGTAAAATATGCCCAACTTTAAAAGAAGCCCAGAGCATTTCGTTCTCCTTAACAGAAGGCTGCCCTCAAGGGAAACTGTTTACCAGAGCCTAACCTAACTGGGGAAAGGGAAAACTGTGACTGTAGCCCTCCCAGCCTTCCTGTCTCAACCAAGGGGGAAAAAAAAAAGTTGAGAAGCACTAGTGAAGGTCACAGCCCAAGGGCACAGGCTCAAGACAAGATAGAAACTTCATCATTGGACTAAATAGCCCTTCCCTTGTCCTCACATGTTACCGCCTCATCGATCTGTAATTTGTGGGCTACTTAGCATGTACTAGTCAAGAGAAAGTCTTCAGATGAATAACAGCAGTTCATGGAGTAGACTGCTATTGGCTGAAACTGTAACTGGTTGGGGACCAAGAGCCTCTACTATGGCACCTGAGCTGTGTCCCCTGATCACTACTGTCACTGCATCAGCTTTGCTAAGCCGCCTACTAAGTGCCAAGCTCCCCAAATGTAGCCTTTCTGCTCATACAGAGGAGAGAGTGTGGGGAAATTGTCTCTGTGGGGCAGAAACAATTTCCTTCTACCCTTCAAGACCTTCTAGCTGGTCTAGAGATTAAATTGACATAAGGTGTATTAAAAGGAGAAAAAAATGAAATTTTATTGAGTGTGCATGGAGGCCCCAAAATGAAACTGAGACCTAAAGAAATAACCAAGGCAGGCAGTTTTCATACTTCTTAGACAAAGAGACAATAAATCTGTGAGGCATTGACAAGACAAAGAAAATTTAACTTGGGGAGCTTCAATTAGTAAGGAATTCTAAACAAAATTTTGGCTGGAGTAGTAAATTAGTAAAAGTAACAGGGGTTGTTTATATAAGGCTTTTTGGCTCTAAACTGTTTATCTCTGGTGATAAGGATCTCTTTACCTCCTGGTATAGACAAGCTACCTTGCACATGGGAGATTTATTTCTTGTTTTGTGGAGACAAAGATGAGGGGTGTCAGAATATTCTTTTTGCATCGGTTGTTTCTTAAGTAACTTTTATTTAAAATAATTAATATGCCAAAGTGTCACATTTTGGGGTAGTCTGCTCTTGGTCCCTCTAGTTCCCTCCTCTGAAACTTCTATAGAAGTTGAGCTGGCAGATTTTTTTCTCTCACTGAACAGTGTTAGTTCTGTCAACAGGTTAGTTTAATTAAACTCACTTCAGAAGGCTGTGATGCTTACGTATTTTCAAAGTTAAGCCTATGGTTCAATTAATCATGTAACAAATAAGAGGCATTTTTATGAGAACAAAAGAAAAACAATGGTTAAGATTAGATTAATTATAAAACTGGTTTCTGAGTTCTGAGAGCAGCCAGTGAGAAGATTTGAGATGTCAGACTAAAAGCATCTCAAATAGGGTGAGGACAGTTAGTGGCAATCTGGCAGCCTCTTTCAGTTTGTACATGAAGTGTCTCTGGTGACCTTTCTGAGTGACCCAGAGAACAACAGGCATGAAGATGGTCTATACATGAGCTGTTGTGATTTCACTCAAGTTTACATGAAGTTGTTTATATTTAGTTTTCAGGGCTTCAAGAAAAGGGGAAGTTTTATTTATGAAATGATTCCAAGTCAAAATTACGGGAAAAAATTGGAGATGTTAATTAGGAGTTGTGGCCCGACATTGAAGGAAACTAGAAAAAATTAGGATCTAGTTTCATTTATAAAGAACTGTTTTAGAATCTAATATCCATAAAGGTGTGTTACTTAAACATAATTTTTCTCTTTATAATCACTCTCATTTTATCAAAGATAGCCGAATTAAGACTGATTTGTTTATAAAATAAACCTAGGGGAAAATACCTACCTTGGCCTGATTGTATATGTAAGTTCAGCAAGAATAGTAATTGGTCATATAGACTTTCTTAAATCTGCTTTGCTGGAACTTTTTATAGGGAATCTCTAGATTGAAGTTTTAATAGCCTCTCGATGCCAGAAGCCAACCCATATACTTGCCATCAGACTTTTCCTGTAATACTTATAGATTTGGGTTAATTCCTCTCTGTTGAGGTCTGCAAAATATCCTGAGGTTCCTGCACCTGCGAAAAAGTGACGCTCTTTACCTGTAAGATTGCTAGCAACCCTGTAAGTATTGGGCTGTTTATCCAAGGGGCCTTATTGGCTCCATATAATCAACGTTATTTCCTTAAAGCAGTCTGGCCATACCTAAGTTTTTGCAGGTCTCCATCAAATATGACATTCCAGTCAAAGCCTCAATAATATAATCAATGTTTTCAATTATGTTCTGATACAAGGAGGGCAGATTCATATTGAATTCATGCAAATGAATACATTGCCATGAACATATAAGAATATTTACTGAAAATTCTGGAGTGATCAGATAGAAAGAAAAAGGTTAAATGTTTAATTTATTGAAAAGTTTTATTTTATCAGCTGATGGTCATAGTTAGCTTAAGAGAAAGTTTCCTTAAATCTGGAAAAATAAAACCTTAAAAAATCAACAAGTCATAAAAATTATAATGGTCCTAGGGCGCCTGGGTGGCTCAGTCAGTTAAGCGTCTGCCTTGGGCTCGGGTCATGATCTCAGGGTCCTGGGATTGAGCCCCACACTGGGCTCACTGCTTCTCCCTCCCCTTCTGCTCCTATCCCCCTGCTCTCTCTCCCTTGCCTTTCCTCCCTCTTTCACGCTCTCAGATAAAAAATACTTTAAAAAATTATAATCATCCTCCGTTCATTTAGTCTCATGTTATTAATTTTTGTTCTGCTTGAATCCAGTTTTTCTACTAATTCCAAAAATTCTTACCAAGTTTAGTTTTATGATCTTGAGGTTATCAGAAACCTATACTCAGGGGTCTTTCCGTGAGTCTCATTGAAGATGAAACACAGTTTCAGGAAGCTTTTGTACAAGCATCTGAGTAAAAGTATAACTGTCTACAAATGACAAAGGACTTTTAAAAAAGTCCATGATTAAAGATCTGACTAGAATTAATTACAGTGTCATTGACATGGAAATTTGGTTATTTTTGTGACATGTAACAATTTAAGATAACAACATACCAGGACATATCAGATTTCTAGAAGTTTCATACAACTTCCAGAATAGTTACTTTAGTACCATATATATACACAAATATAAGACAGTTGAGTATTACTTGTTTGACAATACTTCCTATGTAATTTAACATATCAAACAAGCTTACTTTCTCTCTTTAATGATGAGAAACAAAATCATTGAAATGTTCCAAGGGCCTTCTGGAACATTTCACATAAATATAAAACCTTTAAAAAAAATTTTTATTTTGGAAGTTTCTCAAAAAATATCAAAAGTTTCAAGCATTTAATTAAAGAAGGATCACAGATCATTATGAAACTATTAAATGACTTAACCAAAGTGACAATAAAAGATTTTAAAGGCAAATACAGAAGGTTACATAGTTGTAAGCAAGTCTTAGCTCTTTTAATATTAAGAAGACTGTCTTCTCTGGGGCGCCTGGGTGGCACAGCGGTTAAGTGTCCGCCTTCAGCTCAGGGCGTGATCCCGGCGTTATGGGATCGAGCCCCACATCAGGCTCCTCCGCTATGAGCCTGCTTCTTCCTCTCCCACTCCCCCTGCTTGTGTTCCCTCTCTCGCTGGCTGTCTCTATCTCTGTCGAATAAATAAATAAAATCTTAAAAAAAAAAAAAGACTGTCTTCTCGAATGATCAAAGGTTTGATGAAAACAAAACAAAACATAAAATCTTTTTCTAGGCAGAACACATAAAAGGTAAAGAAAATTTTGTTTGAAATTTCTCATAAAAAGCAAACCAATCATCTAAGAAAGTTTTTAACAGAGAGAAAAACCAAATTCTAATTTTCCATCAGTGTTCTTTTGATATTAAAACTCACTCTTAAATATACTTATTCTAATCTTAGCTATATATAAAATTCTCTTTCAAAGGGTTTTTTTCATAACTCTACAAGTTATTTATTTATTTATACACTCAGATTTTAAGTTTTCCCTTTTTAAATAACTAGCTTCACTTTAGGAAAAATTATTTTTGCCCTCAACAAAAATGTATTGTCATTCCTCATACTTTTTTTTACCCAAAACATATATCTTACAGAGTTGTTTCCCTTATAATTTTTAGCAGCTTTAGTCACATGTTAATCACAACTCTGAATCCTTAGAAACTTTAATTTCTAGTGTAGTAGTGAACAACTGTAAATTGTCTGTTTTTCCTGCATTTTTTAGATCAGCAAATTTATGAATATATTTCATAATTTCTAGAAAAATGTGCTTCTTCATAGTACAATCTTTTAATAAAGAACAGAACATGTTTACTAGCAGACCCAAAATTTTTAGTTTCTTTAGAGTAATAAGGAAACCACAAGTAGATAAACCTACGTTCAGTATTTAATGTTTATTATTTTATCTTATTTAGAAATGACCTAAATATTCAATGAATTCAACCTAACTCATCACTTACCAAAACTTCAAGGTTTCAAGTTGCCAAAAAGATTTGGGGAAACTATTTTTAAAGTTTACCTAAAAACCTTTCAAACTTTATTTAATTTACTCGTTCTTAACAATTATACTTAGATTACCCATAAAAACTGTAGGAGACATCAAAGTCAGTTATTCTTCCAAGCTAATTATTTTTTAAAAACAGAGATAGTATCAGCCTATTTGACTCTAAGTAAACCGAGGCAGAGTAAAAGTTTTAGTTTAAGTGTTGATAATTTTAAAGGCATGTCTCTTTTCATTAAACCAACAACCTTAAATTATTTTTAACACTGAATTTGCTCCCAAATCATATAAACTTGAAAATAAGCGCTTGCTTTGAAACCAACTAAACAGGGCTCTTTTACGAACTAATTTTAGTAATACCATCCAGATGTAGAAAACGATCTCACACTTACAACATATATATTGTTACAAAGAAAACCACAGGCCCAATATGGCATTACTTCTGTTAAGGCTCCAAGTCAGTAAACCAAGACTTAATACCTAAACTAACTGCAGTTTCAACTCCCCAGGAATGTAACCTTTAACCAGGCAACATGGAATTTCCTGGTCAACACAAGAAGTTTATTGATAGACCCTTTCCATCTCCCTCAGGAGGGCAAATTGCCTACAAAACGCCTTCTTTGCTATAACTTGTCCTTTTCTGCTCCATCTCTACCTTTAAAAGCAGTTCCTCTTGGTAGCACTTTGGAGTTCCTTTCTGATTGTTAGAATGGGATGCTGCTCAATTCATGAATTGATAAAAAAGGCCAGTTAGAGCTTTAAAATCTCCTTCGATGGATTGTTCTTATTTAACAATAGAGACATACATACAAACACACGATGTCAACAAAGATCTTATGGTTTTTGTTGTGTGGGGAGAACATTACAGGCCTGATTTTTATATACATTTTCTCCCTCTCTTTTTTTTTTCCTTCTGGTGAGAATTTTTTTTTTTTTTAAGTTTATATTTCAAAGAATGGCTCTTAGGTCCTAGAGAAGAGGGGGTAGAAAATTTAGACCACAGAGGCACCAAGGAAGTACCCAAGTTTTCTCTAAGGTGGACTTTTCGGGACATATTGTCCACTTAGCAGAGATGCTAGAGCGTGGGCACAAGAGCCCTTCTAGCAATTTGTATTTTTACTTTTAAGTAAGCGCCACCCCCAGCATGAAGCCCACTGCGGGCTTGAACTCATGACCCTGAGATCCAGCCCTGAGCTGAGATCACGAGTCCAAAGACACTGAGCCATCCAGTTGCTGCCTTAGCAATTTATATTTTTAAAAGCCCTCTTCCCCTCCCTGCCCTTTTTCTTCAGTCTCAGGCCCAATGGTGGATTGTATTTTCATTTCAAAGATATGACAAAATTGATAACTCTAAGGGACAGAGAAAGAATGCAAGTTGTTTGTTTTAAAGAAATTTGAGATATAATTGCTATTTAAAAAACTATTTCTTTTCTTAGGTACAGGACAATTTTGTTCCAATATCCTGATCTTTTATAATACCTACAAAGCATTTTGAGAGGAATAGGCAAGGTTTTGAGATTGGTAAAAACAGGTGGGCTTTGACTTGTTTTCAGAATTGTCATTTATAGTTTTGTGGAGATTTTTAGACAAAGACAGCTGTCTTTAATTCCCCCCAAAGATGTGGCCTACAGCCTGAATATCAAGAGATGGACCTGCCTTTTTAACTAAACTTTATACATATATATACGTATATACACCAGGGAGATGGTTAACCAAAATGGGAATCAAACCTTTATGCCTTTGTAAACTCCGTATGAAGTGTATTAAGAAAAGCATTTTTCCTAAGTACATAATTTAACCTTGGGCTTTCATTATATTAGGCCCTGAGATCGGCCTTCCACTGATTAATTGCAGGAGGGCCTACGAGAAATTTTGGTCATCTGCTTCCTCTGTGAAGGGGGGCTGTGTTCCAGGGGGCCTTCTGGCTTGCCTAATAACCATAGTATAATCAGGAGCTGAAAGAAACTTCCCTTAGCAGCCAGTCAAGTTCTTTTTGAGTGAAGTTGTGAATAGCCATCAACCTTTCTAATTCCTCTAAATTCGGTAAGATCTTTTGAAAGCGGAAGAAAAGGGGCTTTATAATTTAAAAGATCTGCTGCTGTTCAAGGGACATGAATTCTCTGTGTGTGCTGGGGGTGGGGGGGTGCGCAGTTCTAAGATATATCTGCCAAGGTCATTGCATAGAAATGTCTAAAGTTGGCAGAGCCTGATTACAGCAAAGCCAGCCCTACTGCCTGTCCCAGGTACTGCTAAATTTACTTTTTGGCTTCCAGCCTTTGTAAGAGCAGTCTGTGTACTTTGAACTTGAGAGTAAGCTGGAGTACTGTCTAAAAAATCTCATAGGCAAAGGGAAGCTAAAAATGATAGATGGGGCCAGATTTCAGGAAGGGAAATTTACAATGGATGTAGACATTAATTTTTGTCTTAAGTCCAATTTCTGTTCTTTATCTTGTCAGAGGAGTCCTTAAACATAGCCTTATACTAATAAGACAATTGAGAACTCACCATAAAGAGTTTTTTTTTAATTTACCAATTTTAATTTTTTTTTAAGACTTTGTCAGAGAGAGAGAGAGAGTACAAACAGGGGGAGTGGCAGGCAGAGGGAGAAGCAGGCTCCCTGGGGAGCAAGGAGCCCGATGCAGGACTCCATCCCAGGACCCTGGGATCATGACCTGAGCCAAAGGTAGACACTTCACCAGCTGAGCCACCCAGACACTCCTTAATTTAGCCAATTTAAAGAATCCATCTCCTGGCCATTGATCTTGTTATTAATATCAATTAATAGCAACTCAAACCAATAAGCCTTTTTATGGTTTGACCAAAGATACAAGAGATGTCCCTAGAGATAGTCGATGAAGCCCCCATGATCCAAAAGTCTACTCCCAAGAATAGGCTACGAAAGCAAAGACCTGCAGGGACAGGATATAAGAATGATGTGGTCTATCAGGCGTCTCCAGTCCTTCCACAAAGTGCGAAGCTTCCAGTCACAGAGTCGCCAATGGGAGACATCAGGCAGGTGCTACTGGGAGTGGGATTTTTCTAGCACTAACAGGCAATGAAGATTGAGACCACCAAGGCCTTTTATAGTTTAGGACCTCTTATGACAAAGTCCCCTGAGAGCTAGCACAACTGGACAAAGAGAATATTTGCTTATAAATGGGTGTCTCTGATCCCCAGTCTATTCAACTGGCCACCAAAGTGCACCCCAGTAAATGCACCCTCCGGATGGCAGAGACCAGAGAGAATGTTCTCACTGGTCACAAAGCCAAACTCTTAGGGAAAAACCTCAACTCTTTTTACACCGGGGACCCACAGCAACGTTTGTCCACACAGACACTGTCTGAGGAGAACCGAGAACTCTCCACTCTGTGGGCCCGCTTGATCAGCAGGCTGATAGGGGCTATGCCCACCTTCTGGGCTATGGAATCCCCTTTACGACAAACAATACAGACAAAGGAAAACAAAGACCATCTCTGGAAGGAAATGGATCACTAGCCAAACAGTACTCCACCAAATTTTTACCAAGAGTCGCTAAGCCAAAGGAACTAGTCCCACAGATATTTTCTCTGGCTAATTTTAACTTGAGAGAAAGAGAAAAACACTGGCATCCCTCTCACTCCACCAGACCTCACAGACAGAGAGAGATTCCTGGAGGCCGACATGGTAAGAAATCTTACCTTCTGCCGGCTGTACGTCAGATCTCCCAAGATCTCAAAGCTGCAGAATCTTCAGAGCAAATATCCAGCGGAAGTTGATCCAGCTGGCCACGCGGACTGCAGGGGAGGGACAGCCTCCTCTGCTTTCAAGGATTTCCAGCTGCCCCAAGAATTACATGGACACGAGACAGATTAACAGGAGGAAGAAAAAAAGTTTTATTACATGCACACAGAGGCCCCGGAATGACACTGAGACCTAAAGAGATGACCGAGGCAGGCATTTGTTATACTCTTTAGACAAAGAGGCAATAAATCTGTGAGGAATTGACAGGACAAAGAAAACTTAACTTGGGAAGCTTCAATTAGTAAGGAATTCTAAACAGAATTTGGGCTGGGGTAGAAAATTAATAAAAGGTAACAAGGGTTGTTTATACAGACTTTTTGACTCTAAATTTCCTATGTCTGGTGATAAGAATCTCTTTACCTCCTGGTACAGATGGACCACTTTTTACATAAGAGATTTCTTTGTTTTCTGAAGATAAGAAGTCAATGTTCTTTTTTTTTTAAAGATTTTTTAAAAAGATTTTATTTATTTATTTGAGATACAGAGAGAGAGAGAGCACAAGCAGGGGAAGTGACAGGCAGAGGGAGATGCAGACTCCTCGCTGAGCAGCGAGCCCAATGCCGGGGCTCCATCCTAGGACCCTGGGATCAGGACCTGAGCTGAAGGCAGACGCTTAACCGACTGAGCCACTCAGGCACCCCTTGAGATTTTTATTTATTTATTTGAGAGAGAGAGAGAGAATGCAGAGAAGAGGGGCAGAGAGAGAGAAAGAAGCAGACTCCCCACTGAGCAGGGAGCCCGATGTGGGACTCGATCGCAGGACCCTGAGATCATGCCCTGAGCCGAAAGCAGACACTTAACAGACTGAGCCACCAAGGTGCCCAGAAGTCAGTGTTCCTTTTGCATTGGCTGTTTCTTAAATAACTTTAATTTAAAATAATCAACATACCAAAGCAGCACATTTTGGTGGCCTGCCCTTGGCACCAACAAATATTTTATGTGGAGAGAAGCCTTGATTAATACCACCAGACTCCGCAAGGATGGAGAGCATTTCCTCTTTAGAGGGACAACATGACATCCCACTGCCTGGAGTCGGAAGGAGACCCCTCACTGACAGCACCCCAGGAAGCAGGCCTCAGAATGAACTCAGCAGGAAATTGTGCCCTGCCCAAGTGGAAAGAACCAGAAACAGGGGAAAGGAGGGGAGAACAAAGACTGAATGGGGGTGAGCACTGCCTCTCACACTTCTCTACATCCCCAGCACCTAGCACAGTGCCTGGTACACAAAAGACCTAACCTGTCATTTAAGGAATTGCCCCAGGACTGCCCCTAGCTTGCCATAGGACTGGAGATAATTTATTTCCCCTATCTCCTCAGCTGTTCCAGCTAACCCAGGTGATCCAGTTGATCCTACTGAATTGAGGGGCGTCAGTGCAGGACAACCAGTCATGGGATTAGAGGACTGGAATTTTCAGTCCCACCCCTGCCTTCAGGGGAGGGGACAGGGCCTGGAAGTTGAATCAATAGCCAATGGCCAATGATTGACTCAAGTGTGCCTATATAATGAAGAGGTTTGGAGAGCTTCCAGGTGGGTGAACAGGTGGAGATGTTGGAAGAGTGGCATGCTTGAAGAGGGCTTGGGGCTCTGGGCCCCTTCCCTTGTCCCTTCCGTCTGGCTATTCCTGAGTTATATCCTTTTTAATTAAACTGATGTTAAAAAGAAAACCACAGGCCCAAAATGGCATCATTTAGGGCCCCACATCAGTAAACCAAGACCTAATAACCTAACCTATCTGTCATTGAAACACCATGAGAATGTAACCTTTCACCAATCAACACAGAATTTCCTGGTCAATTCTAGAAAATTTACTAAGGCTCCTATTGCTACCCTTAGGAATGCAACCTTGCCTAAACAATGCGTCCCTTGCTAATAAATTCCTTTTTTTTTATTTTATTTATTTGAGAGAGAGAGTAAAGAGAGAGAGGGAGAGGGAGAAGATGACTCCCTGTTGAGCAGACAGCCCATCATGGGACTCAATCCCAGGACCCTGAGATCATGACCCGAGCTGAAGGCAGACGCTTAACTGACCAAGCCACCCAGGTGCCCCCTTTTTTCTTTTTCTTAATGCCTTCTCTCTGCTTTTAAAAACTGTCACCAGCTACACCCCAAGACCTGACCTTTACTGCTCACTTGCTTATACTCACCAACCCTTGTCCCACATTTTTCCTCAAGCTCTTCTTTCCAGCTTCTCTCTTAACATAGGTAAATGGAAACCAAAACCACCCCTTACGCAATAGTGAGTGCCCTGGCAAGACCTCCAGCCAGCCCAGACCAACAAGACCGGCCTGAGCTTAACCCCCGACTCACAGCTGCATGGACGGACCAACAACTACCTTGACTTCGGTGTAGTACTAAAATCTCTGCCCGAGGAGGAGCAAAGCCTCCTTTCCATAACATGTCAATGTATGTACACTCATGTTTCCTGAAGGCCCACGTGTGACTTTGTGCCCACCTTTACACAAGAGGACGAGGCCTCCTAATCTAAATATTCATCTTAACCCTAAATAAAGAGAATCCACTCACCTTTGCTCAGAGAGTCACGGCTTTGGGAACCATCCCCCTTGATCTCCTTATTTGCTGCAAGTAAACCTCTCTTTGTGTGAAAACTTAACCTGGTGTAGTTTCTGACTCACCCAGGCTCAAACTCGCATTGGTTCGGTTACAAAATCTGTCCCTTGTTTAGCTCAGGGGATCTCCGCCCTATTTGCTAGATGGGATTCTGCCTGATTCATGATGAGTCATTTAATAAAGCCAATCAGATCTTCAAATTCACTTGGTGGCATTATTTTTTCTTACCAAATTTTGTGGCAGCGTCAGGAGCTGAAGCAAAATTCTGACTGGGTTTGAGAAAAACGGGAAACACAGGTATGGTGCTCTGTGAACACTTTTGAGTTCACGGTCTTTCTCGCTATTTCTGAGGGCCATTGGCAAGTCCCTCTCAGTTAGGCTCTGCTCTTTTTGCATTCCAAGTCCTGACCTAATTGGCTTTCTCATCCAGGGTTAACAGGTCAGTCTAGACTGACAGGAGATTCTAACGGAGTGCCAGTCCTTAGCCCTTGGCTTGGTCCACAATTCCACGCTGGAATTCCTTCTTCATTTCCAGCCTGCAGTCCCCATTTACTGTGGTTTGCTGGTTTAGTCCTTTCCCCAGTTCCAGTCTGCAGTCTCAATAATGGATTCTGCTGGTTTAGTCCATGCTGGGAATTGCTGGTGGTGGGCATAGCCTTCTCTTGGCCAGTCCACAGTGACAACTTTTGGTTATTGCCATTGCATTGAGGTACCCATGTCTGTCTTGTTTTGTGTAAACAAAGCCTTAGCTAATGGGATCCTTAAAATCAGAAGAGTCAAGATAGGCCACCTTTTGGCACACTTGCTTATTTTATGTCTAAAAACAAAACTATGATGCAAGGAGCTGTGATTATCTACAGAAATGGTAAAATTTTACTAAAAACAACACAGAATTATCAGGGCCATGATGGAGAACATTTCAGTTAGATAAGGTCATCTAAGGAATGCACTTGAAAGCAAGGGTTCCCAAGGTAAACAGAATGGGATATCTGTTTTAAGTGGCAAGGAGAAGCCTCCAAAAAGTTTCAAAATTCCAACAGTTTCATTGAAAGATCCATTGCAAAAGTCTAATGAAAAATTTAATGTATAAGAGGTACCTGTTGGGGCCAAGAGCAGGTTGCCCCAAGACAGGCCACTTTGGCATAAACACTATTTTGAGTTAAAAGCCATCAAAACCCATTACCTCCCCCCTCAATTGCCTCCCTATACTAGGAAAACAGGTGTTAACAGAGATTTCTCTTTACCTAATAAATCTATCTGCATAAAAGGGCAAGTTATGTTTTCCAAACATCTCCTCACCTTCCTGCTGCTGATCTTTCTCACCTTTGTATCTTTAGGACCCTACCCCTCTTCTTAACTCATATAAGCATCACATAAGTCTGGAATTTCATGCCTGTGTAGGTCCCTGTATATATGAAATTAAATTTGATTTTCTCCTGTTCATCTGTCTCATGTCAATTTGATTCTTAGTCCAGCTAGAAGGACCTTGAATAGCAGAAGAAATTCTTCCTCCTCAACACACCTTTGTAAATATTAGATTTTAATACTGCTTATTATAAGCTGGACTAGATCCTGATTTCTTGTAGAGTCCTCCAATGCCTAGCTCCAACTCTCCAAACTAGCATTTTTTAATTTTTCTTTCATCTTTCTGACTTGGAATCATTTAAAAACTAAATCTGCCCTTCTTCCTGAAGCTCTACAAATTGATTATAAACAACTTGATATAAATTTCAGAGAAATCACCACAACAGCTCATTTATAAATCATCTTCATGCCTCTTGCTCTGTGGGTCACTCAAAAATATAGCCTGACATCTAGAAATCTTGATTGGCTACGCTTAAAACTCAGAAATTGGTTTATGATTTGATCTAACCATTAGCCATTGTTTTTCTTTTGTTTCCATAACAATGCCTCTTATTTAATACCTGATTGCTTGAACCATAGGCCTAACAGAACATACCTTCATCACTGCCTCTTGAAATGAGTTTAGCTAAACTGACCTATTGTCAAGACAAAGGGATAGGTTCAACAAGATGAAACAATCCACCAACTCAACTTTTAATGCGTGAAACTTCAGGAAGTTTCAGAGGAAGGGAACTGTAGGGGCAAAAGGCCAGCTGCCCCAAGATGGGCCACTTTGGCATGATGGTTAGTTTGAGTTAAAGTAATCAAAAGCCAGCAGATTCAGGGACAGCTCTTCACCTCCTCCGCCACTTCCCAAAGAGAATTTGGATAGAGGATCTGCTCCAGGAAGAGAGCTGTCACCATAGATAACTCTGACCCCATCACAACATGAACTAGGTGTGGCAGACAGGGAGGAACCTCACAAGACCTGCCCGATCAAAGTCCCCCAGGTCTCCTTTTTTCTGATAGTCCAGCAAACATGTTTACCAACCATTTACTCTTTCTCATTTTCCTGTCAATTACATTCCTTTCCCTTAGAGACCCAGACCCCCACCCCCTTCTCCTTACTGTAGAAAGACATACATACTCACTTTTCCTCTCTTTGGAATTTCCATGTATATGTGGATTCCCCATACATATGAAAAGAAATTTGATTTTCTCCTGTTAATTTCTCATATCAGTTTGATTCCCAATCTGCCTAGATGGGCCTTGAAAGGGACAGGAAAGTCTTGCTCCCTGACATACTGACAACAGAAGACTATTTATTAGATTGATGTAACTCCCACGGTTCACCTCTATCCTCCTAGTACTCATTCTACTAATCGCCCGTCTGAATTGTTTTTCCACTCAGGAAAGACTACATAATTGTAAGTAAAAGTCTGCCAAGTTAATGGTTTTACAGACACTCCCATATCTACTTTCAAAGAAGGGCTCCCATAGAGGTCCCCTCCCAGATTTGAAGACACTGAGGACCTTTCTGGTAAACTGCTACATTGTTCCCTTAAACAGCTAAGGGAACACTCTGGTGGATACCAGAGCTTACAGACAGGATCCTGGATAAACTGTCTAAAGCCTGTGAAGGATGAAAACTCTTACCAGAATCAGTTCTTCTGAATCAATGTCTGTGGTGCCCAGTCTGGAGAGGAAAATAAAATCTCACTGTTGTCCCTTCATTTCCAGCTTCAAACCCATTGTGGATTGTTCTTTTCTCTCCCAGAGAGAGCAACCGCCTTCTTGCTTGTCTCCTTTTGCGTAACTAGGCTTGGCTTTCTGCCTGCCTGGTACAGGCAAGTTGTTTCTTTCTTTTGGCTGCCTTTGGGAGTGACTCTGGATTTGTGGAACATAGTATCCTTTGCACCCTCTTTGGGGATCTGTCAGACACCCACGGGGTGTTACTCAATGCTCCCAGAAATATTTAAAAGTAGAACTATGTACTCATGCAGCATTATTTATGATAGCTGAATTATGGAAGCAGCCAGAGTCTGTTGACAGATGAATTGATTAAAGAAGTGGTATGTTCAGCCATAAAAAAAGAATGAAATCTTGACATCTGCAACAACATGGATGACTCTAGAGGGTATAACACTAAGTGAAATAAGTCAGAGAAAAACAAATACTATGTGATTTCATTCATGTGGAATTTAACAAAACAAACAAATAGGGGCGCCTGGGTGGCTCAGTCGTTAAGCGTCTGCCTTCGGCTCAGGGCGTGATCCTGGCGTTCTGGGATCGAGCCCCACATCAGGCTCCTCTCCTGGGAAGCCTGCTTCTTCCTCTCCCACTCCCCCTGCTTGTGTTCCCTCTCTCAATGGCTGCCTCTATCTCTGTCAAATAAATAAATAAATAAATAATTTAAAAAAAAAAACGAACAAACACAAAAGACCAAAAAAAAAAAAAAAACCACTCTTAAATACAGAAAACAAAATGATGGTGGGGGGATGGGTGAAGTAGGTGATAGGGATTAAGAGCACATTTATCACGATGAGGGCAGAGCAATGTACAGAATTGTTGACTCATCATATTGCACACCTGAAACTAATAACACTGTATGCTAATTATACTGGAATTAAAAAAACAAAACTATGTACCCAGAGGGAAAGCAACCAATTGAAGATAATATAGTAGGATAGGTGAATGAACATAAGATGGCCTTTAAGTTATAACCCAATTCTTTGAGGAATTGAAAACACCATCCTTATTTTACAAAAGAAAAATCAGTGTACAGGCAATTCAAAATTCACCTATTCTTTTACGAATCCCAAAACTTCCCTTGTTTATCTGAAATGCCCTGTAAATTATTGGCCTTAGAAAACCAAAGTCCTTCTTAGAAGAACTTACTTTTTTTCTCTTCCCTTTAAAGTTACACATCTTATCATGCCTTTGCAAGGTAAACACAGTGCACAATTACCTGAGACTGAAGGGGGAAAAAATAAAGGAAGAAATATCTTTTTAAAATAAACTGCTAGGGACGCCTGGGTGGCTCAGTCGGTTAAGCGGGTGCCTTCAGCTCAGGTCCTTGGATCAAGTCCCACATCGGGCTCCCTGCTCGGTGGGGAGCCTGCCCCTCCCCCTGCTTGTGCTCTCTCTCCCTGACAAATAAACAAATTAAAAGATCTTTTTAAAAAAATAATAAAATAAAAAATAAAATAAAATAAACTGCTAAAGGGCTCTTGTGCCCAGACTCTAGCACAGCTTTCTTAAGATTGATTCCAGGGACAAGTACAAATCTTAAAAATCTTCCCAAAGTCCTTGCATGCATGTGTTCGTGAGCATGTTATAAAGGTGAGATATTATTCTACCTCTGGATGGTATTGCTAAAATTAATTTTCAAAAGAGCTCTATTTAGTTGAAGACAAGTGCCAATAAGGATTGACCATTCTAAACCTATCAAAAAGATAGACACTAACCCAAATGTTTTTTTTAAGTTCATGTGATCTGGGAAAATATTCAACATGAAAGCTTGTTTAAGATTGTTGGTTTAGTTAAAATGGACATGTCTTTAGAGTTATCAGCAATAAAATGGAAATTTTTATTCTACCTGTGTTTACTTAAAGTCGTAAGTCAATGTTATCTCTTGTTACGGACTATTTAAAAGAAAAACAGCTTTGAAGAATGACTGATGTCTCACAAAGTTTTTGAGTAATCTAAGCATAATTGTTAATAACAAGTAAATTAAATAGACATAAATAAAAAATTTTAGGTAAGCTTTTAAATTGTTTTACCAAATCTTATTGGCAACCTAAAACCTTAAAGTCTTGCTGAGTTAGGTTAAATGAGTTAAGTTAAATTTTTTAAATATCTAGATCACTTCCAAGTAAAACTGATGGATAGTTGGAAGGCAGACAGGCAGGGAAAAGCTCCCCCCCCCCACCCCAAGAAGAAACAACCCTTCAAAGGGTTTTACACCATCCTGGAAGGAGCCCTCCAGCCTTTCCCATGTGACAAAAACCTGATTGGATGACAGGTGCAGGGATGGTTAATCAGATTAAAACAGCCAGCCAACAAGCCCATAAAAACTCCTAGACTTAGAAACTCCTGTAGCAACCCTCTCACATCCCCTCCCTCCTCAGGACCTTTGCGCTATCACTGCACCATCGCTCAATAAACCTTGCTTTGCTGCCCACCCCTCTGTCTGGTCTACCCCTTCATTCACTGAAGCGGTGTGAACCACAGGCACTGACAGAAAAAAATCCTGTAACAAAACAAAATACTAAAACATTGATTACTAAACACAGGTTTATCTATTTTTGGCTTCTAATTACAGAGAAACTAAAAGATATCTGGAGCTGTTCATGCTACACCTGAAAATATAAAAAGGCATATGCTTCTAAATATTATGATATATATTCATAAATTTACAAATCTAAAGAAGTGTGGTAAAAGAGACCGTTCACTTACTACTTAATTATCACTAGAAATTGAGATTTCTAAGACTTAAAAATTCTAATAAATGTAATAATTTATTAGACTACTAGAAATAAAAAGGGAAAATAACTTTATATGCAAAGAAAGTAAGATGCATGTTTTTGGTAAGAAAAAATTATGAGGAATAGAGATACATTTTTGCTGAGGAAAAACAAAGTAATTTTGTCCTAAAGCAAGACTGTTTATTCCAAGAGGGAAAACTTAGGACAAAATCTGAGTGTAAAGAAGAAAGTTGTAGAAGCTTTTTGAAACAGAAATCTTTGGAAAGAACTTTGAGTATGTGATCCAGCTGGCTTCCATGGAAAGGCAGCAACAACAGAATCTATAATGATTGTAACACACCCGGATGAGGTCCATTCTGCTTCTGCAAAAATGGCTCCTCATTCCCAGGGTTTTGCCATCCTGACGTCCCTATAACATGGCAACAGTCTGCTCCTGAATCAGAGAAACTGAGATGGGTAAACAAGGGCTGTAAATTAAATGAATAGTCAGGGCTATGGGAAACCCAAGATGGCTGCTTGGTTTTTCCCAGCTCCTTGACAAACCCCATTTTCTGATTTTTGCATTCCTTCACCCACTGCAATGCATTTAAGATAACTCGAGTTACAGACATTAGTGGAGAAACTCTGTGAAATTGCAAAAAACAGTCTGCCAATAATATTTAACTCATCAGACCCAAAATCCTGAAAAACCGATTTTGTCTCCAGTGTCCTCAGACCCTCTCCCTGTAGACCCTTCGAACACCTGTAGCTAAACTTCATTTAGTTGCCACTTAGTGTGGGTTATCAATATGTCCTTGCTATTGTATGCATGCTTTCCAGATGGGTTGAAGCCTTTCCCTGCCACAAGACTGATGCTCTCACAGTGGGAGGGGACCTGTTAAAAAATGTGATTCCCACTTGAAGTATGCCTTCTATAATCTCCAGTGATTGAGGCACCCACTTCACTGGGTGAATCATAGGAGCCTTAATGAAAACCTTGCAGACTTGGAATTCTATCAATAGATAACCTCCTGCTGATGCCTTGTCTCATGCTAGTATGACCACTACTGTAAGTCTCTAATGCCTTATGCTCAAGCCTGTCATCAACAGGTTAAAGAAGCCTTCCTGGGCCCCAATTCCAAAGGATCTTGTTCATCACAGTTTAGGGCCTGGTGACCAAGTATTCTGAAAACATCATCAGAGGAAGACCTCGAGCCCCACTGGAAAGAAGCTTACCAAGTGTTCCTGCCCACTAACACTGGTACAAAATTAGATTGTATTCAGCGTTGAGTACACATCACACAGGTAAAGAAGACTCCACCTGATACCTGGTCCTGTGCAGACACCGGAGACCTCTGAATCAAACTGACAAGGAAGACAAGTAGCTGCCATTGAGGTAGACTGCTTCCACCAAGAGACCAGATCAAGACTTCCTACTTCAACTGAAACCCCTTCTCCTTTTCCCTTCCTTCACTCTGGCATTGGCCTGGAAAGATAACACCCTCATCTTTATCTCCCAGGCCACTGCTAATATGGGTAACCTCTGGAATTTAGGGCAACCTTTTTATTTCAGACTAGGAACCTGAAACCTGAGCCCCTACATCTCATTGGTCAACTCCCCTGAATTTACATAGTCAAGTTAGAAAAGGTCTACCAAGAGGCTTTCATGATTCAGGACTCACTCCTTTTGGCAGGTTCCTACTTCCTGGGCAAGGGATAAATATAAATGAGGCTCTGATCAGGAACTTCTCCTTAATTCTTGAAATTGTTGCAGAATCCATTGCAAAAGCAATAGCTGCCCAACCAAGATCCTCAGACACTCTGGCCAAAGTTGTTCTTGATAATAAAATAGCCCTCAATTATCTGTTGGCCCCAACTGCTATCCCTGGATTAACACTCCTGGGGAAGTTAAAACTCAGATTACAGTATGTGAATGATATTCTAATCTGTACTCCCACAAAAGAAATATCTGATAGTAATTCTATAATCTTACTTAATTTACTGGCAGACAGGGGGTATCCTGTCTTTCCTAAAAAGGGACAAATATCCAAACCAAAGGTAAAATATCTGGGATATGAGTTAACACCAGGTCACCAGACCCTGTCTACTGACAGGAAAAAGGCTATATTAGACCTTGGGTCCCCAACCACACAGAAGCAACTTGATACTTTCCTAGGCATGACAGGTTTTTGCCACCTGTAGGTTCCTAGATTTGGGCTCTTAGCCAAACCATTCCATGATTCAATTAAAGCCCTAATGAAGAATCTTTACTCTGGACTAAAGTCCAGCAGATGGTCTTTCAAACATTAAAAATTAAGCTTTCAACAACCCCAGCTTTGGCTTTACCAAATTTAGAAAAACCATTTACTTTATATGTAGCAAGCTTTGGGAGTCCTCAGCCAGAAATTAGGAAACAAAATAAGACCAGTGGACTATTTTTCAAAGACCTTTGATGATGTAGCACAAGGGTGGCTGGCTTGTCTTCGAGCGGTGGCTGCGACAGCCCTCCTGGTGGAAGAAGCTTCAAAACTTACTATAGGACAGTCCTTGATAGTAATGACCCCACAAGAGGTCCAAATTGTCCTAGAGACCAAAGGACACCAATGGATGACAGGAGGCCGACTTACTAAACTCCAGGGTATGCTTTTAGATACACCTGAAATAATACTTAAAACCTGGCAAACTTTAAACCATCCTTACAGCTGCTCCTGACCACCATGCTTCTGTGCTGGAACACGACTGCTCGGAAATTACTGATCTTGTTTATTCAAGCAGAGCAGACTTGAAAGATTCCCCTATTGAAAATGCAGATGACGTTTGGTTTACTGATGGCAGTAGCTTCATGGATAAGGGAGAAAGAAAAGTCAGATATGCTATAGTTAGCTTAATTAAGACCAAGGAGGCAAAAGCCCTTCCAGTGAATACTTCTGCCCAAAAGGCTGAATTAAGAGTACTTACCCATGCTCTTCAATTGGCAAAAGGCCTAAAAATTAATATTTATTCTGATTCCAAATGTTTTTCTGGTGCTACACACCCATGGGGCAATTTGGAAGGAAAGGGCATTATTATCAAGTCATAATTCCCCAATCAAATATGGACCTGAAATAATCACCCTTCTCAAGGCTATACACCTACCTGAGGAGGAGGCTATAATTCACCTCTGAGGACATCAAAAAGATAGGAACTTAGGGGCGCCTGGGTGGCACAGCGGTTAAGTGTCTGCCTTCGGCTCAGGGTGTGATCCCGGCGTTGTGGGATCGAGCCCCACGTCAGGCTCCTCCGCTATGAGCCTGCTTCTTCCTCTCCCACTCCCCCTGCTTGTGTTCCCTCTCTCACTGGCTGTCTCTCTCTCTGTCAAATAAATAAATAAAATCTTTAAAAAAAAAAAAAAAGATAGGAACTTAGAGTCTAAAGAAAACGATTTGGCAGACCATGCAGCCAAGCAGGCAGCACAAAGTAAACAAACATTAAGTCTTATCCCATCTTAACCCCCATAAAATCCATAACTCCAGTCTACTCAGACCAAGAGATTCTATATAGCCCAGGAGTGAGGACAGTGAAAAAATACACAGGACTGACTTGTTAATCAGAGAAAAATCTTCATACCCAAAAATAACCAGTGAAAAGTTAATACAAGGTTTATACCAGGCTACCGATTGGTTTGCTACTGATTGGACAAGGTGACCCAGAATTAGATGGCTACCTCCAAATGGAACCCAATGGTTATGTGGATCTAACCTATGACCCTGGCTTCCTCCAGGGTGGATAGGTTGTTGCACTTTGGGTTTTGCTTAAATTCACGGACATATTATCAAAACCATCACTACCCAGCTAATCTTCCAAATTTAAAACAACGATGGGCAGCATCAACATTTCACCGGTATGATCACTTAACATTTATCTTCGCTCCATCAATGGGACTACAGAATGTCATTGGGCATTTGGAGCCCTTAATAAATAGACCGTAAAAGCACTACATGACTCACAAAGCAGCATTTCCTACTTAATGCTGACTTCACACAGATGCGTAAAGCAGTTCTACAAAATTGAATGGCCCTGGATGTTTTAACAGCTGCACAAGCAGATACATGTGTCATTAGCAACACCGAATGCTGTGTATAACTCCACATTATCAGAGAAATGTAACAAGATTGCTCAAAGATGAATACTCTCTCCCTCTCCTTTAATGATTGGTTAAACTCCTGGACTGGAGGAAAATTTTGGTCAACTATCAAAGGTCTTTTTGTTGGGCTCCTTTGTTTCATAATAATATTAACCTCAATTTGTTGTCTCTTCCTGCCTGGTGCCTAGACTCCTTCACGGCCGTAACTTCAAGCCGACAGCTAATCCTTTCTGCACAAGGAGATTCGTATATGTCCTCTACCTTGGATTTGACTGCCTCTGCCTTTTGTAACTCTCTATAGAAATTCCCCAACTGACCAGTGCTGGCCCATAGGTAGAGACATCTCTACACCCCTATTCAGCAGTAAGAAGTTACAGAACATAAGACCTTCTACCCTTAGCAATCTTAAAGATTTAAGGGTCAAAACTGTTCAGGGGGGAAATGATGAGAACAAAGGCAAGAGAAATGTAGATTAAATTAAATTTCCTTACAGCGCAGCCCCTTGATAAATATCTGAGACGCGCAGAGAGTGACATTCCTCAAGGAGCCCACAGATGCCTTAATGTTACTGCTTTGCTAGAGACTAAAACCATCCTTAGCTTGACAGCAGCCAGACCTCCAGGATCCTTTAAGTCTTCTTTATCATATAGAAATCCTTTTAGAGACTTCTGTTATCTCTACTGCCCCCCCAACTCCAAAATATATAATCAAAGTCACATGTCACAATCACAACTGCATGTCTTTCTGCCCACGGATCCTGTTGCCATGTTTTAATAAAAGCACCTTTTTGTAGCAAAAATGTCTCAAGAATTCTTTCTTGACTGTCGAGCTCAACGAGCCTGCATACGGAACCGCGACAAAGTGCCCTCCAAACATTGGGAATTATCCCGCTTATAGTCATCAGAATAACTCGCTGCTGCATTTTATTCTTTCAAAAGCTTTCAGGGCATCAGAACGTCAGAAAAGGAACCGAAGATGACTGACCTAAAGAATGGAAACCTGAATTCGTAACCTGTAAATATCCCAGAGAAAAAGGGAAAAAGTCATGACCTGTGAACACCACACAAGGCATCAGCAAAAGTTTCAGCGCTTCAGAGCAGCGGCTGAGGCGGGCGTTCATGCCTTAAATTTTGACCCCATCTCAGTTAGGCTGCAAGTCTTAACAAAAGGAGGGGACTGTTAGCAGGAAAACCACAGGCCCAAAATGGCATCACGTGGGTTAAGGCCCCAAGTCAGTAAACCAAGACTTAATACCTAACCTACCTGCAGTTGCAACACCCCACGGATATAACCTTTCACCAGTCAACACTGAATTTCCTGGTCCCTTCTAAAACATCCACTGATAAGCCCTACTACTCCCCTTAAGAGGGCAACCTTGCCTGAACAACGCATTCCTTGCTAATAAATTCCTTTCTTCCTCACTTTTATGCCCTTTCTCTGCCTTTAAAAACCTGTCTCTTGTCAAGCTCCTGGGAGCTCCCCTCTGCTTGCTGAATGGGGGTGCTACCTGCCTGATTCATGAATCATTTAATAAAGCCAATTAGATCTCCAAATTCACCCGGTCGAATTTTGTTTTTTAACACTGGTAATCCAGTAAATAAAATGTTTCTGAGTTCTGTGAGTCCCTATAGTACATTAACCAAACTGAGGGAGGGGGTCCTTGGACCCTCCTTTCCATAGCCAGGTAGTCAGAAGCACCAGGTGACAACCTGGGCTTACAACTGGCATCTCAAGTGGGAGAGGGCAGTTCTGTGGGACTGAGCCCTTCACCTGTGGGACCTCTCTCCAGGGATGCAGTGTCAGAATGGAGTTGAATTATAGGACCCCCAGCTGGTGTCAGACAATTGCTTAATGGTGTGGGAAACACAGATCGGGATCGTGTGTCAGAACTGTGGGACCGGGTCAGAGTTATAGGGTGTTCTGTATGATAAAAGATGAGAAGTCTGTCTCTGTGCTGTTACTAAATATATATGCCTAGATGTTAATATTGTTAAAAAAAAGACAACAGGCCCAAAATGGAGTCACTTATTCTAAATCCCACCAACACTTAATACCTAACCTAACTACAGCTTCAGCTTCTCCCAGAAATGTGAACTTCAACCAGGCAACCTGGAATTTTCCCAGGGCCCGCACTAGGAATTAATCCTCAAGCTCCCCTTAGGAGAGCCACCTTGCCTGAAATATAGCACTGTTTGATCATTTCTTTTTTCACTTTCTGCCTTTAAAAAGGTTCCCTTTTCTAAAACTTAACAAACTTTTTTTTTTAATAGATGAAATGTTGCCAGATTCAAGAATCATCGAATGAAGCCCACATAACGTTTCAATTTACTCCGTTGAATTCTTGTTACTTAGTAATATTTAGTGACTAGAACACTTTTGACTTCCTTATGGACATTAATCCAATTGGTAGTCATTTACAGGTTAAGAATATATATATATAAATTTTATAAATAAAAGTTTTATAAATAAAAGTTTTATAAATAAGTCCTAGGACTTAATAAAACTTTTACTTTTTTAATACTACCCCTAACCATTATCCTGTGGCTTGAACTGGCTTCCATAAAAAGAAAAAAAATTATTTTTGCTCACCTGTAAATTATACTCTGCAGCCTCAGATATACTAGTTGAAGCCAGAATGACTTCCCTCTCCAATGAAAGAATGTAGGAAGACACTGCTCTGAGGACTGCGGTCGGTCAGAGCTTCTCATTTATAAGTCACTGTAAATAAAATGAGAAGGGCGGGCAAGAGGGGCAGGAGATAAGATAAGATTGGGTCAACGAAATAAAAAAGCTTGTGGTATTAAAAGATACGGATCACAGCAACTTCCAGAGCGGCCGCTGATCCTGCCGTTCCCAGGGCTAGAGAGAGGGAGCAGAAGTCTCTTCTGTAAGATGCATGGGTGATGAGGGGTAGTGAGGAGGCTGGGGCCACCAGGTGCTTGTACGCCAAGCCAACTTGGTACACCAGCCGACTGTCTAGGAGAGAGAGGAGAAAAGCCTGGAAAGAACCAGCACAAGGCCCTTAGGATCTGAGTATCAGAGCCTTTGGAGAGAGAATCCAAACATGATGGGAGCAGAGATAAAGGCATTATCTGCTGCCCAGAATATCTCTAGCCTCCGGGAACTGTGTTGCATTAAATGGAATGGAAATAAACATCTGGGAAAAGTCTGGGAGAGCAATTGTCATATCCTTTGTGAGGAAAAAGTGTCTCCAACTCAGAGCAAGCCTCAACCACTCCCGCAGGAACCCGAGAGCTCCCCGGCTCTCAAGTGTCTCTCTTCCCAGAGTTAATGAGTGACCAATGGAGAGGAAAAAAGAGCTTGGGGCCCCGGGCTGAGGGACCAACGGTGACCAGGGGAAAGGTGACAGGGTGGCCCTTTCCAAGGAAGCTCCCTGTCTAGCACAGACTGCCACAAATCTAAGTATCCAGGGGGCTTGCTTTTACAGTGGAGTAATTTCAGAAGGGAACAGGGTATGGTCTGAAAGAGATAATTGTTTTCTTTTTTATTTCGTTGTAAGTATCTAATTCCCATACAAATGGAACTTAAGAGTAGAATAAAGAGATCATGGAACAATTTTAATTAGTTAAAAAGTTGTTCCTAATTTTTTAAAAAGTTATTCTTAATTACTTTACAAGATGACCTTGTTTTGTAACTTCCTGTATCTTAATCGACTAGGATCCACTAGGCTCCGCATATTCAGCCTTCACCCTGTGTATTTACAAGTGATAGAAAAACATGTGCATACATTAGAGTAGTTAAGACTAAAGTTTTCTAAGGCTCCCCTCCATTTAAATACAGTCTGGCTATACATACCCACACTCACACACACTTCCGTCGCACCTACTTGGAGGATAAAGGCAGCTCCCACAAATGAGTTGGTGCTAAATCAAATACGTAAAATGTAAAACAGGCAAGACACATCCACTTTTTACATTTTAAGTTTGTTGTTTCAGCCAGTTTGTGATATCTCTTCCAAACAGACGTGAAGCATTTTTTCTTTCTCCCTTTCTTTGCCAGCGCAATCCTGAAAGTGTGCCAGTGGGAGGACATTGTGATCGTCTCCCAGGTCCTTGCCCTAAGCGCGGAGGGTCCTTCTCAAACACTGCTCTGTACAGGGTCATAACTAAGACAGGCAGAGAGCTTGAAATCTGATCAAAGAAAGCAAAAGATTCACTCCAACGCGAGCTTGGATTTCCAGCCCAGACGCCCTTCTCTGACAACCTCCCTCTAAATAGTAACACGCACACAGGATTTGGTGTCAGAAACCGATGTGTCAGATCTAAAGGTCAATAGGAGAGAGATTTGGGTGAAAGTGCATCAGGTAATCTGTGGCAGAGGTGGTTAAAAAAGATGATGTATAAAAAAATTCTTTTAACTCATGAAATAGTATCATTATTGCTCTCGTTAAAACAACTTCTTAAAATAACATACCCATGAAACAGGCCGCAGGTGCATTCTTTAATGTATTTAACTTGGGCCTTCTACACCATGCGAATAAAGAGAACATTGGTTGCCATCACCCACTAGTCGATATTTCTTTTTTTAATTCTCCATAACCCTACTGTTGCCTTGGGTCTCAACATCATATTTATGTAGAAAAATGAACCCCAAATTTTCCATCACAGCTTAAAGATATCTAGAAACACAACTTCGCTTCCATATTGTAGCTTCCACTTATCTTTAAAGTTTTGCCATATAATGTGAGCCAGAGTATTGCGATACTGTGTCATAAAATTTATGACATTGATTGTCCCGGATTCCTCCTACCTCAGAAGGTCTCTCAGGAGCAAGCTGACTTCCACGGAGAGTGACCTGTGGGAAAACATAACGCACTGCCAATGTGGCACCAAGGGAGAATTCTTCAAACTTTGTGAAAGCTGACCCCACAGACTCCCCACAAGTTCTCAGTCAGTGGTTTGACTCTTCAGTAATGTGCATATCTATGTAGCAAAGGAGAGACAGAGGTGGTCAGAAATCTTGGAAATATTTTCTTCACAAGAGACACAATGTCAAGGAATAGAGGAAAATTTGTTAAGTTGCATCTGTCAGGGAGGAAGAATTTCCTGTGCCCTTCGTGGTCCTTCCAGTCAGACTAAGAACCAAGTAGACATGAGACAGATTAACAGGAGAAAGTCAAATTTAGTTTGACTTATGGGGAATCCACACAGACATGGAAATTCGAAAGGCGGTCAGGCCAAATGAGGTACGTATGTCATTCTGAAGTAAGGAGAAAGGCTAGGGGCCTGGGACTTCAAAGAGTTGGAATGCAATTCACAGGAAGATGAAAAAGAATAAACATTTGGTAAACAAATGTTTGCTGTGTCACTCAGAAACAAACAGACGTAGACCACTTTGCTCCAACAGGCCTTGTGAGGGGTTCCTCCCTGTCAGCCACTCCTAGTCCGTGTCATGACATAGTTCTCTACGGTGATAGGTCTCCTGGCGCAGATCCTCTCTCTCAATTCTTCTTAGGCAGTTGTGGCGGAGGTAAAGAGCTTTTTCTGAATCTGCTGGCTTTTGACTGCTTTTTATCTCACAGTAATCTCCATGCCTGCCTTTGTTCCCTAAGGCTCTGAAGCAGTCTTTTCAAACTACAGGTCAGAGCCATTAGTGAATCCTAAAATCAATGAGTCAAGATTAACTTTTTTTTTTAATAAAAAGTGAAATGCAATAAACTAGATTTTTATTTTTATTTTTTTTTGAAGATTTTATTTATTTATTTGACACAGAGAGAGATAGCCAGCGAGAGAGGGAACACAAGCAGGGGGAGAGGAAGAAGCAGGCCCCCAGCGGAGGAGCCTGATGTGGGGCTCGATCCCAGGATTCTGGGATCACGCCCCGAGCCGAAGGCAGATGCTTAACAACTGAGCCACCCAGGGGACCCAATAAACTGGATTTTAAAAGTCAGAGTGCCATTGCTCATAATTAGAGCTATTTCTGGTGGATTGTTGAAAGGCAGGCAGGCAGGGAAAGCCCCCTCCCCCCCAAAATGCCCTAAGAGGAAACCACCCTTAAAAGGGTTTTAAACCACCCTGGAAGGAGCTCTCCACCCTTTCCCATGTGACAAAAACCTGATTGGATGACAGGTGCAGGGAGAGTTAATCAGATTAAACCAGCCCCAGCCGGCCAACAAGCCCATTAAAAACCCCTGGACTTAGAAACTCTGGTGGCAACCCCTCTGGTCCCCTCCCTCCTCTGGAGCTTTGTACTATCACCTTGCTAGCGCTCAATAACACTTACTTCGCTGCCCACCACTCTGTCTGGTCTACCTCTTCATTCTTTGAAGCGGCATGACCAAGAACCCCAGTCCCCAACCGAAAAAAAATCCTGTTAACATTTCTAATTCTAATTTGAATTTATTAATAAAATATTTGTTTAAAGCAAATCTATTATACTTCAGTCACACATCTTGACTGCCCTGCATCATGATGGGAAATGAAGTTCTTACTCTGCACTCTAGTTGAAGACAGTTTGGAAAATACTGCTCTAAAGATACCTGACACTAAACGAGAATGCATGGAAATTGCAGCCTTTTAAACTTGAGTCTGCCTGGCCGAGAACGAATCAATCTGCTTTATGTTTTACTTTGCAGCCAAGAGAACTAACTCTGTTCTTGCTAAAACTAACAAAGCATTCTGGCGGGGGGGGGAACTTCAGTGATGAATGTTAGCATTATAGAAATTAATTAAATCCAGCATAATTTTTAAAGAAATGCAGCGCTGATCTAGCAAAAAAAAACAAAAAACAAAAAAAAAACAACAAAAAAAACACAAAAAACTAATTAAAAAATCCATTCTAACACTTTGAAGCATTTTTTACCTGTAAGTAATATTGACCTCCTACTGTGTGCAGTCCATCAAAAGCACCTAGTGCATACACTTCATCTGTTCGCTTCTCGGACATCTTGTCAGTTAAGTAACAACACTTGCTGGCAAACTGTCATTTCCTGTGTTTCTCTTAAGCTCAGGGAAAGTGAGCTCATCAAAATAAATCATTCCAGGAAAATTTGACTGCTCAGACAAGAATGGCCTGACACTTCTGGCATAAGCACTCCAATCCACAGCTGCAGAGTAGGTGGGCTCACTTCGAGGCCGGGACTTCAATTCTGAGAGCATCAGCTGGCCACTCTCTGTTTCCATGTCGTAGTGATACACTTGCACTGCTTCCGGTGTGTAGATTCCACTCCCTATGGAAGTACATATTTAGAGACTCGGGTATGCAATGCTGTTGTTGCCACTGGTTCAGAGATTCATTCAACTCTCAAAGTGAAATTAACGAGCTGATCAGATGGTCCGCCCCAATCCAAAAAACTCTTGGACTCTCTCTCTCTTTTTTTTTTTTTTTAAATAAAATACGTTTTCCTGGTGGTTTCCACTGGTAGAGCCAATACTCAACTCTTCTAGAAGGCAGTCGTCGTAACAACAACTTGTTGAGAACTTCCGTATGCAGCTGTAACAGACATGGAACAGACTGTGAGGCAAGCTCCAGTTTTAACAGAGCTCGCAAGATGTAAAGGGAGAATAGATAGAGGTGCTTATGACTGTGTTCACTTGTTTTTGACCAGTGGCCCTCAACTTTTATATTATAAAAGAATTTCAGCAGGAACCACCGTTGCTGGTTTTTCGTGGAAAGACTGTCAAATAGTCTGAAGTGTAGGAACTTTATCTGGCCACCTTGTAAAACACAGATTATAACATGGTCAATAATGATGAGTGTCCACTGAGTTGAGTCTCTGGGCCTCTCCAGAACGTGGCTAGTGCCGTAGCATTCATGTGCTGAAAACCAAAGATGCTAGGCTTCGGGCCATACAATTTGTTCATCTCTATAGAACCTGCCCATTTTTTAAGTGAAGTCCTCTTCCCTAAATACTTGTACTACGATGTCACCCAAAATCTCATTTTCAGGAGATGGTTTCCTTGTGCCTCTAAAAAGCTAAACATGTTTAAGATATTATAGTTGTCATTTATTTAACCCGAGTCTCTGACATTTTCTTCTCCCTTTGCTCCCACATCTAAATTCCTCATAAAGTTTCTTTAAGACATCTCTTCCTGTTCTGATGTATTATGCTGAGCCACATTCTGCTTTAAATTTATCTCTCTACCTGCCACAATGGCCAAAGTTGCTCATTCCAGCCAGAGCCATCACATGAATTTTCTCTGAAGTCCAGCTCCTGTTATGTCACTCAGACTCCAAAAGAGTCAGTGATTTTCTATGTTTAAAACACTAATTCTACAAATGTGGTCCATGCTTCATGAGGGGTAAGCAAGTTGAGTTTACAAGATATTCAGATAAATACTTGTAATAGTTACAAATCGGGGCACCTGGATGGCTCAGTCAGTTAAGCATCCACCTGATTTTGACTCAGGTCTTGATCTCTGCATCAGGAGATGGAACCCCGCGTTGGGCTCGCTCTCAGCATGGAGTCTGCTTTTCCCTCTCCTTCCACTCCTCCCCCTGCTGTTCTTGAATGTCTTTGTACACATGACTAAGTCTATCTAGAACGCTCTGACCGATTTACCCAGCTGGCCCCTGAGATCTTTGCTGTCTTCCAGGGTAAAATGGACACATTCTTGGGCCTTAATATTGATCACAGCTTTATCATTCTATGACTTTTATTATAGTGTTAAATGAGATGCTTGAAAATGCTTAGCGCAGTGTAAGGCATTTTCTGAGGGTTCCAATTTGGTGACCTCGGTAATGAATGACGGTGATGCTAGTGATACTCTGTCTCCTCTTCTAGACGGTGATCCTTGAGAAACAGAACATTCGTGCTATTCATTATCACCATCCAGCTCAAGGTCTGCCTGAGTAGGCATCCAAAAAGTTCTTTGACTTAAGATCAAAGAGACACATACAAGGATGTTCAGAGAAACTTTATTTATAATAGGAATTAATAGTAATAATAATTGTAATAAATAAATAACCAAAAATGAGAAAACCTAAGCATCTGTTGAACAGACTAAACCACAGAAAAAGGTCCAGAGACAAAGACCGTTGAAAATGATGACTCAGAGTCAGCTAATGTTCCCTCTTGGTTCAGCTCGTTACTAAATCATATAAACACCTGCTTCCATGTGGCCACAAAGCCTGTATCCTCACAGATGTGCATCCGAAGTTCATGATTCCCACAGTCCTTGTGAAGTGAAGAATATGGCAGGTCAGAGGAAGTCAGACGATGGGCCCTTTGCTTTTTTACTGTTGGCTGGGGGAGAGGCCCTGACAGCATACCTGGAACCACCACTCCACCTCTCCACACTGTTTGTTATTACATCGTAGAGTTTACCCAAGATTTCAGGGCAGCCAGCCTGGCCATGCTCACCATATTCATCAACAGGAGAAAGGACACATGGATATTGTTTTCACCAATGCACCAGACAAGATGCAACCAGGAAAACGGAATCCACGTCAATCATTTTAAGAGAATTTAGCATAGGGATTTGGTTAAAGCGGTATTTGATGAATGCAGGACATGAAAGGAACCCTTGGGTAGCAAAGAGAGCAACTGCAGAAAGCAGCTACCACTCCTAGTGTGGGTGATCAGAGGGAAGAGAGGTGTTAGGGGCTAGAAGCTTTCTGGAGGAGCCCGTGGAGCTGAGGCTCCAGCCCCGACGTGGGTGTGCTCTCCAGCTGGAGCTGAGAGCCAGATCCAAAGAAGAAGAACCCTAGGGAGCTAGGACTCTAATCTCTGGAGGAGGCAATGGCTGGTGCTGGTAGTTTTGAAGAAAGGCAATGACACTGGTTCTGTCACAATGAGAACCAACTGAAAATTAGACGCATCTGCTATGCGAACAAACTACAGCCGCCAGGTGATTGGGACAGGTGAGCAGAGTCCTGGCTCACCTCTTCCATCCTTCTGTATTCCTCTAGTGCCCCCTATCGGCAGAGTCTTATAGGGACCCAGGTGGCAAAGGAGAAACAGGTTTGCTAGTCCTAGCACCATCACAAAGAATATAGAAGGGTGGGTTTGGAGCTAAGATTTTTTTAAAAATTGAAATTTACTAGTATTTTAAGAATTGATTGACAAAGATACTCTTTTTTTAAAAAAAAGATTTTATGTATTTATTTGACAGAAAGAGAGAGCACAAGCAGGGGGGCGGCAGGCAGAGGGAGAGGGAGAAGCAGGCTCCCCATTAAGCAGAGAGCCCAACGTGAGAGCCAGGACCCTGGGATCATGAAAGTGAAAGTACCATTAATTTATATTTATAAAGAGGGAAGTATTTACAAAACATAAAACTAACTGCCAGCTAGGAGGCTCTTATTTAATAATCTTATGAATATTATGCCTGACCACTTTTGTGAAAAAAAATATTGCAGTTCAATGAATACAATCAGAAAGGATTATAAGGATTGTACAACATGTACCATTGATAAAATCGGATATTAAATTCCAAAAAAACCAAAATTCAAATATAATACAATTGTACCCTTTTGTTGTAGGAAAATAACTAAATTAACTCTCATGAGAAACATCATAATACAATACACATTTCATTTATTAAATTACAAAAACTAGCTAACAATTTTTTTCCGGTTCTGTTACATGATTTACATCACGTTTATTTTTAGAAGAGGAGAACAATTTTAAAATATTTGCTGCTAGGAAAATGCACTACTGTATAATATCAGGGAAAAAATTCACCCAAACTGACATTCTGACTTCCCTATTAAAGACTAAGAACGCATGCTCTATAAAAGCATGATTTTGTGCCTCGTTTATTCACTGCTGAATCCTTAGTGCCCAAAGCACGGATTGTGAGCTGCTGCTCTCTGGTGTCAGGCCGGAGAAGAAATCAAGGCCATTGCTTAGCCAGCCCCAACCCTCGGTAACTAAGCTTACTCCTCCCTCCCTCCCTCCCTCCCTCCCTTCCTCCCTTCCTTCTTTCCTTCCTTCCTTCCTTCCTTCCTTCCTTCCTTCCTTCCTTCCTTCCTTCCCTCCTTCCTTCTGAAGTAGAGAGTAGGAAGAAGACTCTCAGGCTGGTGATCGTAAAGATCATCTCTCTTATAACCCAGAAAAGATATAACTTTCATTTTGTTAAAGACAAATTAATCACATAAAAGAGTTTTAAGAATACACATGCATTATGTGACCTCTGATGCTTTCCTAGGACATCCATATTCTCCCTTCCCTGATTCCAGTCCTACCATGCAAGAGATTTTTCTAGTTGTTTTTTGTTTAGTTTTTTTTTTTTTTAATTTGGGCTTTTCAGCAAAAGTCATTCAAATACTTTGAGACAGCATAGTAGAGTAGCAACAAGTAAATACAATTATTCTGTGCTTTCCCTCATACTGAGATAAAGTTCTTGGTGAAGGAAAGTTCTAAGGCCTATAAACAGGTCTGCTCATATTTTCTGCTTTGGATAGAATTTTCTATTTAAGAATAAACTTCTTACCTCTATAACATAGAACAATAAAAATAATTTTGAGAAAATGATCAAGCCCTTTTGTGGAAAATGTGAGGGGATAGATATTTTTAGAATTTTTAGTAGATTGTACAATAGATTATTAGTATGCGATTATACTATACATATAAGTTTGTATATAGTTATTTTATTAATATAGGTCATTGGTATAATATAATCTATTCCTATGTAGTAGATTATGAGTGCCTTTAGAGAGCATAGAAACAAAATGCTCAGACTTTATAAGACAGGAATCTGAGGCATAGAGAAGCAGAGTAACTTAGAGAAGGGTATGCAACTTCTCACTCCTGATTCCAGAATCTTCCCCTTATCCAAGATATCATGCATGTGTCTGTGCTTTGATTTAATGCTTGCATCCAAGTGTCTGAACATTGGAGCCTTTTAAAGAACCCAATTTAAAGTGACCTGCTTGTGATTACCTGGGTGGCTCAATCGGTTAAACTCTGAACTCTTGATTTCGGCCAGGTCATGATCTCTGAGTCGTAAGATCGAGCCCCACATCGGACTCCACGCTTAGCGGGGAGCCTGCTTGAGATTCTCTCTTTCCCTCTCCATCTGTCCCTCCTCCTCCTCCCCCACTAAAATAAATAAATAAATCTTTTTAAAAAATAAAGTAAAATGACCACCTTAAGGACTCTCAAGCTCTTCCATATCTCCAAGAATTATTTAGATCATGACCTACTTTCATGCGACTTAACTCACCAATTAATACTATTTCATTATCTCTTTTGCTTGGAAGCAGACAGACAAGGCAGTGGAGATGAGCTACAGTCTTCTTTTTGAGGGTGGGAACAGAAACAGCCATATCAGCCTTTCATGTCTTAGTGTCCCCAGATTTCCTGGAGGATCTTCTTCTCTTCGTGGCTATAAAAGAGAGAAATGGTGTTAAATAGGGGTTTTGGCTGGAGGGAGAAAGGGTCAACGGCTTCTGATGTGAAGTCAAGATAGTGACCAAGTTCCCTTTTTTCTCTGCGGCATTTCAAAATTGTCTCATCAAAATTGAGATGGGAGTAACACAAGTAAAAGCATGGAAAACAGCAATTTAAATATAGAAAGATCTTTGAGATATAAAGAAAAAGGGGATCGCATCTTTTAAAACATTTGCTATAGAGGTCGTTGATACTATTTTAAGTCTTTAGAAGTGAAAGATTCAATTCAAGACATAGAACTTCCAAGAAGCTCTTCCTGCCATGGGTCCTATCCCAGTGCTTTAATAAAAACATCTTTTTGCACTAAAACAAACAAACAAACAACTTAGAACTTCCAGAGTTTACATTTTCATGTTCATAAAAGTGATCAATTAAGTAAGGCTTAACTTCTTTAGTTTAGCTTAGTTATAAAATGTTACCTAGTCACAGGGAACATTGATTAATCATAATTTACTTCAAAGTGCTTACTTTCTAATTTACCACTTTGTGATTAATGGATGTGGTTTCAAGGGTGAAAAGTTACAACTGATTCAAAATTATTTGGTCAAAGAGTCACTATAAAAAAAAGTCATAGCTCAAATATTTGTTTCTAATTGTGCATCTGATTGTCTCTTAGAACAGTGTTCAACTGGGTTAGGTTTTACATCGGTAATAAGGAAAACAGAAGTGATTTCTGCTTTGCACTCTCCTTCTTTGAACCTCTGTTACTCACCTAGGAGTTGAGGTAATCATGCCTGCTCCATCACCATTTACAAGGTTATTCGGAGAGGCAAAGATACATCAAAGTCCTCTATAAGATTATGATGGGATCACAATAATTAACAAAAAGGAGCGACAATTGAGTCATGTAATGATCCTGACTGCTTACTATTATATGTTACGTTTGCAAAACTCTGTTGTTCAGTTAGACAAATCTAGTCTACATGAGGCGCTGTGCCGGGGAACTGCTGGGGAAGGAACGGACCCCAGAGCATGCCCCGCCCCGCACGGCAGGTGCACATCCTGGCACAGCAAAGGCGCCACAGAACTCAGCCACAGGAAGGCAAGGAGCAACTCCAGGCTCTGATACAAGCGACAGGACCTCCGGGTCTGGTCTCTGTCCTGGATACGAAATGATAATAAGTGAGTTAAGAAATAAAGTGTTGGAAAAAGCACGTACAATTATTGAGAGCATTTCCTCAAAGGCAGCAGGGATGACCCATCAAAATAGAAAGCAAGAAACAGAAAAACACACAGGCCCTTCTTTTATAAACGATTTTCTCTTGATGCTGTATCCAGAAAAAAAAAAAAAAGGAGAAGAAGAAGATACTGTACCCCAAAAAAGAACATGATGATAAAGAGCAATGTTACGGTCCTGCCCCCACACTGGATTCTTGCATGTGTCCTTTGCAAGACTGTTTGAATCAGCCTCTGTGAAAGGAAATGTCAGCTTGAGCAGAACCAGCCTGAACTTGTGCAGAGCCAGTCTGAACTTTCTGCACTTGAGTGGGCATTCATCTCTCGGACCATTAATGCAACTGAAGCCAAGAGAGGAGCAGATAACAATGATGCGCGATAGCCCAGGGCTCCCTGAATGCCTGCTGGACGGACAGAGCTATGCCACAGGAAGTTGCCACTAGCTAACTGTTTTTGACCTATAGCAGCGGCAGTTTCATGTGGTTCAACCTGTCCTGCTGCTTCCTGCCCTCAGAAGTTTAGAGCTGTGAATGCTGCCCTACAGAGAGCAGGTGCGCGCTCCCATGCTGAGCCCTCTCCGCGCCCCCCGCCCTGCCCCGCTTCCTCAAAAGAAAAGCTGTAACAGGCTCCCTTAGTGATTTCATTTGCAGATTGTTAACTTTCTTAAAACAAAAAAGATGTTATTTATTTATTTATCGGAGAAAGAGAGAGAGAGACAGCACAGGCAGGGGGAGTGGCAGGCAGAGGGAGAAGCAGACTCCCCACCCAGCAAGAAACCTGATACAAAACTCAATCCCAGGACCCTGGGATCATGACCTGAGCCGAAGGCAGATGCTTAACCGACTGAGCCACCCAGGTGCCCCCAGATCGTTAACTTTCCTTCTGACCCAACTCTGCCAAAAGTTCATTGCATTCACCAACAGGAACTTTAAAAAATTCTCTTGGTTAGTGCTATAGACTGAACGTCTGTATCTTCCCACCCCCCAAATTAATATGTTGAATCTTGATCCCTAGTGTGATGATATTTGGGGGTGGAGCCTTTGGGAGGTGATCAAGACATGAGGGAGAGGTCCTTGCCAATAGGATGCCTACTCTTACAGAAGACTCCAGAGAGCTCCCCTGCCCCTTCTACCCAGCGAGGACACAGTGAGAACTTGGCAGTCTGCAGCCAGGAAGCAGGTCCTCACCAGACGCGGAATCTGCAGGGGCCGGGTTCTTGGACTTCGCAGCCTCCAGAACTGTAAGAAATGAAGCCAACCAGTACACGGCCTCCTGTGACAGCAGCCTGAACTGACCAACACAGCTGGATTCAAAGTGAGGATGACTGCCACAACGAAAACAAATCCGAAAGAAATGGATCCAAATTACTTGTCTCATTTATGAAGCTGTTGCAGAAACAGGCATGTGAAAGGATAGGATACAAAAATGAAACTGAAATCTCAGAAACTTACAGAGGAAAAAGACCGATAAAAATAGAAAAGTGTCGAGCTATGGTACGTTTACTGTTCCGTTAAGCGATATGACGGTGCCACAAGAATTCACCATAATTCACCTTGTTCATTCTCAGTGAGCAAGGACATAGCAAAGCATGTCTGAGGCCTAAGATAACTACTTCCAGGTTCTGTCTAAATGAAGCCCTCCATCCCCCTGGGATCTCATCTGCTTGTTTTTTTCCCCAAAGCCTGAGGATCCTCCAGTCACCCCTGACTTTCCGTTTTATTTTATTTTCTGGGTGAGCAGCAGCTGGGCCAGAGGATTCTGCTCCAGGAAAGGGAGTCTTTGCTTTAATTTCTGGGATTTTCCTTCAAGCAGTCATAGAAGCCAAGTTGACACCGGCAGGGTGGGATTGCATCACTTCTACTGAATGATGACCAAATGGCCAGGAGAAATAACGGAGCAATAGAGGCTGGGCATTTTTTATTTCTCAAGGCCTAAGCTGACCCTTCAATTCATGTCATATTCTTTCCCTTTAGCACATTGTTCTTTTATGATTACACAGATCTACTCTAGAACTTTCCTCAAAGCGGAGATAACTAAATTCTGTATGGCCTTGCATCTAATTACTGTTGATGTGGGTGACATGAATTTTTTCTCACTATGGTTATGAGTCATGATGGTTTCAGGTTACGGTTAAGGACATACACCCTGAAGCCAGAATGCCAGGTTTGAACCACTTTCTAGCTGTGCGACTGTGAGCAGGTTATGTGCTGGTTTTCCTCATCTGCAACACGGTGATAATGTGTGCTAAGTCATTTTTGCATTATTGTTATTGCCTCAGGCCCACAAGACAGGGGCCCCATTATGAGGGCAATGCCCAGGGCATCTCTGAATGCACTGAGTCGGAGGCCCACCTGTTCCTAACTACCAACTAGTTAAAAGAACATCAGTTAATCCACATTTTCTATTTTCTCATGGTTCTGTCTCTTTCCACAAAGTCTTTCTTGTTTCCTCTCTTCTATGTTTCTACGGAAATTGTTCAAGTCCATTTCTACTAGGTAATCCTGATGGCCTTCCTTCCAACGTAGATTCTCCCTCTGATCAATAACTCTCTATCCTTATTTCTTGCATCATTCTATCTTTTTAAACCTCACACACATACAATAAAACTTACCAACAAACTGGATCACTCATACATTGCTGTTGGGAATGGAAAATGGTACAGCCACTCTGGAAAACAGCTTGGCTGTTTCTTAAAAAAAAAAAAAAAAAAAAAAACTATCCACAGCCTGGCCCCCTCCAGGATGGCACAGTAAATCAGGGAGGTGGGGCAGGGTCACTGTGCCTCCTATATCCTCTTGTTCCCTGCTCTGGAAGAGGAGATAGGACCGTGTGGAGAATTTAGAGACCCCAGTGTAGGAAGAAGCTCTTCATGAGCTATTTCCTCCATTTCTTGTGGGTTGCACCAGTAACTAAGTGACTACATGCCAAGACAAAGAAGAAAAGCTGAGGTATTGTGCTTGTCTGCTTTGAACATGCAGATTCCCAGTCTTATGCCATAGCTCTGCTAAATGGAATTCATTTATATGGAAGATCAATTAACATGCAATATCTGTTTGGGAGTTCTCGCTCTTCTCAATCAACTAACCATAGTCTTGAAAGCTGTGTTAAGATAAATTCACTAGCTACTGGAACGAAGAAGTTGTGGACAGACCTTAACGGTCCCATGCGGTTATTTTTTCCAGTTAATAATGCTGCTTTACCTCAAGAATTTGTTTTCTTCCAGAAGCTTTGCAGTGGCATGCATATAACCCAATGCTGCAGTTCCCTTACTGTCAGATGGCAGGGCCGCTTCCTAACGGACGCCCCTGGCCCCTCACCACCATGTTCCAGATCCAGAGATGGGACCCACCTCTGAGGAACAGACTCCCCAACAACCAAGTGACTCTGATTTTTATCAGAGAAGTAAACAAAAGAGGCAAAAGCAAACCAGTAATGGCGATAGAACAGAAAACAATCGAGGAAGCGAATATGGCCCCAAATTCCAAAAGGGTACAAAGAAAAGGTATTAGTATTATGTTCAGATGAAATCTTTATCTACGCTGTTGTTTTTTATAAAATTTTATTTATTTATTTGACAGAGAGAGTGAGAGAGCACAAGCAGGGGGAGCAACAGAGGGAGCGGGAGAAGCAGGCTCCCCACTGAGCAGGAACCCTGGTGTGGGACTCAATCCCAGGACCCTGGGATCACGACCTGAGCTGAAGGCAGATGCTTAACCAACTGAGCCACCCAGGTGCCCTGAGAGTTGCAACTTTTCCCAATGAAGACTAAATAGGCAGGTTTTAGTTTCCTTTAATACCTTAGAAAAATATTTTTTCAGTCTAAATATGTTGTTTCTGAGCCTTACCCTTGAGGACATATAACCGTGATATCAAAGGAAAGATAACTCTCATAGGAGTGGTCTTTGGATCATTCCCTTTTGATATGATTATGTAAATAGAGATATCTGCTTTATTTCTCATTTATTAATTATATTTAGTGAAAATTAGTTGGCCATGGAGTATTATTATCCACCTCTTTTGCCAGGTAGGTTTGAGAGGATATGCTTAACATATTTAAATCTTGATACATTAATAAAAAAGTAAATAGAATATTTCATTAAAGTATGATATTTAATATTTATGTCTAAATCAAATCTCCTATGTAAAATAAATGGGTTATTTGGGGGGAAACTAAGTATCATACAATCCAGTAGTTGTATTCCTTGGCATTTATCCCAGAGAAAGACTTAATGTTTGCAAAAAAAAAAAACACGTGAATGCTCATAGCAGCTTTATCTGTTATAACCATCAAATGGAAAAATCCAGATGTCCTTAAATGAAGAATAAACAAGCTGTATATCCATACCATGGAATACTACTCATCAATACATAGAAATTAACTATTGATATATGCAACATGGATCTAAAGAGCATTAGGTCGAATGAGAAAAAACAATCCCCAAAGGGAACATACTATAGGATTCCATTTATACAGCATTCTTGAAATGATGAAATTATATAACGGGAGAAGAGATTAGTGCTTGCTTAGAATTAAGGAGGGAGTGAGGGTGAGAGGGGAGTGGGCATGGCCATAAAAGAGCAAGAGGAAGGATGGGACTGTTCTGTATCTTCACTCTATCCTGGTTTTGATATTGTACTGGAGCACTGCAAGATGTGACCACTGGGGGAACCTGGGTATACAGTAAACACGGTCTCTGTATTATTTCTGTGTATTATCTCAACTGCATGTGAATCAGCAATTACCAGGGAAAAAAAAAGTTTCAGAAAAATAATTTGTGAATTTTTATTTGCCCTCCTTTTGGATTATTTTGTGTATCATATATATGATACCTTTTATTTATTATTATATTCTACATTCGGTCTCATTTTTTTAAGAAAGTGTCCTTTAAAGCTGGGCATCTTTGTTATATTTAGAGGAATACAAATATATAAAAATAAAAACACAGTGATTTCCCCCTGATAATTTTGACCTACCTTTTCAGCTCAGTGTTCCTCTATCTTTACTCATATTTTTAGCTTTTTTGTCATCTATTTTAGTACTTGCAAACTTATAAAATGAGGAAGGGGTAAAGTTGGTTTCTTAAGAAGTGTCTGTCGGCATATATTAAAAGCAACGTTTTTGGGAATGGTGGCAGAAACCTCTCACTAGAGAGCCTGGAATCTCTGCGTTGACTTGAACTCCGACAGTCAACAGCGTTGGTGGTCCCGAGCCACGTCTGGGCCCCCCAGTGGTGTCTGTGGGAGCGCGGCCTCTGCGCCCCAGCTGGATGCGGCAGGATCGACCGCCTTCGTGCTGTAGTAGCGGCCCCGCGCGGCAGCGACGGGAACTGCAGGTGTTCGGCGGCAAACTTGGCCCCTGCGCTGAGCCCGGGTGCAGCGGGTCAGGGTCGCACTCAGTTCTGGTTCTGCCCTGGGAAGTGCGTGAACAGGAGCCACTCCTGCTTGTATGCCCTGGATCACCCTCTGGAGTGCTCACAACAAAGGGACTTCGAGGGAGGAGGGCAATGAAGAGTTCATGGGATTTGTGAAGGTTCAATTCTGGCAATTAATGCCAGTTTCCCAAAACGGTTGTCATTGCTATCATCCCCATCTCCATCACCCTTTTGATTTTTTTCGTTTTGGTGGTGTGAAAGGGCATCCCATCTTGGGTTATTTTGCCCCTTCAGGATTTGTTTTACTCCTATCCTTCCCCATCTCACTAAGAGTCACCATCAACCACCCACACCCTCAAGCCAGAACCTCCAGTCACCCTAAATTCCTCTCTCCTCTGCCTTCACAGGAGCAGGTCCTGTTGGTTCCGCTTCCAAACACATCTTTTTCACTCCATCTCCACTACCACCTCCGTGGTCTGAACTACTAATGCCACTCTCTCAAAGCTCCCATAGCACTCCCTCCATCCCCGCCAATCTGCCTTCCCACTCAGGTGTACAGAGCAGAGACAATGACCTTCCCGAAACATTAATCAAATTCTGGCATCCCCTGTTGACAAGCTGGCTCCTCCCCACCTCCCCAACCTCCTCCATTCACTAGATTTCAGCCATGTGGGCCTTGGTGTCATCTCTGACCATGTCAAGACCTTTTGCACGTGCTAGGGAAGGCTCTCCCTCAGGACGACTGTCTCATTCCCAACCTTCAGGTCTCAGTTTAAAAGTCTCCTCTCCAGGGAGAGGCCTTATCTAAATTAGGACCCCACACTGAATTACTCAGTCACTTACTCTTTCGTATTCCCATGTTTTTCCCTTCATAGCAACTCTGTAGGATAATGGGATTCCGGTATTTACTTACAGTTTGTCCAGTCCACGCAAATGTAAGTTCCATAAAAGCAGATTGTGTTTATTCTGATCACAGCTAAATTGCTTGCACCTCGCAGAGTGTCAGTTCAAAGACATTCAATAAATATTTTTGAATTAATATATAGATCAAACCATTTCTTTTATTTAAAAAAAAAGTGTAAATGGGGCTACTACAGCATGAAGACACATCAGGAGGTATGAGGATGACACAAGAGGGATTCAGTCATTTCAAGCACCAGCATGGATTTCACACAAAGTCAGATGCACTCGTTCCCTAGAATACAGTAAGCATTTCTGTGGGCCCGCTTGCTGTGGGAATGGGATACATCTACCAGAAATATGTTAAAAAAAAAAAACAAACAGGTGGTAGAACTGAAATAGGGACATCAGGGAAAATGAACAACGTTAACCGAGCATTGTTTATAAATCGAGATCCTAATTCAAAGCATGTTACAAAAAGGGAAGTCTGAAGTAATGTTATTCTTATACCTCTCACACAAACAAAACTTCTAGAAAAGCTGAGGGCCTGGGAATTTTATAGAGTTTTTGCATGGGAGGCAGGAATTTTGCCTTCTGAAGAAGAACAAAAATCTTAGGACACAGAGAAAGCATGTCTTTTAAAAATTGATTTCACATTAATTATTCTATACATTTTGAGTAATCTTTATATTACTTTTAAGCATATCAAATTAATCATTTATTTCCCTGTTAATAAAGAAAAGGTATAGTCACAGAATTAGTGCACTTAAAAAGTAAACAGAGGAAACAGGAGACCTAGAGTCAATAACCTCTTCAAGGCCAAATCTGATAGCCTCAAAACACAAACTTTTGCTGATTTTCAACTGCTCTGCTCATACATAATGTTGCAAATATGGTTGGTTTAGCAGGCCAGCTTTTCAGGACAGCCCAACACATGATAATCCAAAAATACATTGAGACTTTGAGGATGCTGGTATTGAGTCCATGGAGTTTCGTGTGTAGTATTAAGAAAACCCTTTTAACTTTGATGTTCAAGGCCAGGAACATCCATCTTCCAATGGGTATCGATCCAGGATTCTTAAGGCTAGATATCATCAGGTAAGAGAGCAGTCCGTTCCTCCTCTGTGCCCGGGATGTTTTGGAGTTTAGATCTGCATTGAAAGAAAAAAAGAAGAGAACTTCAATATTTCTTATCTTAAAAAAAAACCCAGTACCTACTTCTCTACCTTTCCCCCTAAATGCATCTACCAAGTAATGAGGCTTCAAGCGCCCAGAAATCTGATTGGAAGAATGGATATAAAATGGTTATTTCTTTCCCTCTCCCACAGGCTGACTTTTAAAGGGAAAAAAAGCTCAAGAGTTGACCATACCGTCTTCTCCGTGAGTGCTCCCACAGGTAAAACAAGCCCATCGTTAGTCCCTTGAACACAATTAACACTGGTTAACGCCAATTCTGTAAGCCACACTTTACAAATGTAAAGAAGATGAAAATGAAAGACCGATTACTCACACTTGTCAGAGACCAAAGACCTTGTACAGCAGCTGCCCATTCAAAACCAATTTTCTCGTACAGAAATCCACCCAGGGTCGGTCCTATAAAAGCACTAACAATGAAAAGAAGAGAGAGTATTCAATAGTGTTAAAAAAAAAAAAAAGAATTACTTTCTAAAGGCTGCACGATCCCTCAATCGTAGATCTTCATTAAATTGGACCGTAAGCACTGAAGACAAAAGCCAGTTCCTGGACAGAGCATTGGGGGTGAGAAAACAATCGCACCTGATAATGACGACGCGTAAATTTTTTAAACAATTCTAAAATTGTAACTGTTTCTGAAAAGTTGGTGCCTTACACAAAAACTTTAAAAAGGTGACATACCCTCAAAAGAATCTTTATATTATTCTCTCTATTCTTCTCAGGATTTGTATTTAAAAGAACCTAATTCGGTACATATTTATTGAGATATACTACAGCACCAGCACCTGGTTATCCCGCAGGTATAGCAAAGAGTAAAAATAACCAAATGAATGAAGAAATGAATACATTTTTAAAACTTGAGACATGCTCTTGTTAAAGGAACTTAGAAAGATCACTCAAAAAAACACAAAACATCGGGGACCATTTTGCTGAGGTTTTAAAACTTCTGGTATCACCACTGGTCTTGGAGCCAGAGGGTGTGGGTGAGGCCGCCAGCTCTGCTCTCAGTGAGTTAGGCGCCTTTCGGCAACTCATCGGTTCTCTGTGTCGATTTCTTCATGGAAGTAGAGATAGTACTTTCCAACTGGCAGGTGTGAATGAAATGGCTACTTACCCAACTGACCATGTTGCACTGAAGAGACCGGACACGAGTCCCAAGGTACTTAATCCCTCTTCAAAGCCATTTTCACTGCAGAGACACAAGAGTAGATCTGTTATGAAAAGGGAAACCTACATGAAAGCAATCAGTGTGTGAGAGGTAATTTAAAATAGACCGGAAATGATCTGAACAAAACCAACACCCAGGACACTCCATTTCTAAGACGAAAAGCTAATCTAACTTGAAGGAATTTTCATAGTTATGTTGACTCTGTGGTTTTCTAAAAATACTTTTATTGCATATATAAAGCATGATATTAAGAGTCATGACCCATTTGCATGAAGTCTCATAAAAATATATAATTCACAAAGAACTTTTTAAAATGAGATGAACATGCAAAGAAAATAACAGGAAACTTTTAGAAAACCCAGAGGCAGCTCCTTATTGCTCGGAGAATTGCTGACACGAGCCAGCAGAGCTCGCGCCATTCTCCCTGCTGCAGATCCCTTGGTGTTCGTCATCATGCCTCCTAAGCAAAAGACTGGTGGCCCAGTGACAAATGCCTGGTGTGATATGGGGATTTATAATAAGAAACATATATTTGGTCTTCCTCCTGTTTCTGGCATAGAGCTCCCAACACCCTTAGAATTTCCTAAGAGAGGAAAGCAATTTCAAGCGCCTTTGGTTATGTTAATGAGGTAAGTCTTAGGGGCTGGTTGCCAAGAGAGCCAAGATGTGATTAGAGGGCTAGAACTTTCAGTCCCACTCCTGGAAGCCCCCACCTGGGAGGAAGGGACAGGTGCTGGAGGTTGAATCCATGCCCAATGGTCATTGATTTAATCAATCGTGGGTATGTAATGAAGTGTCCCTAAAAACCCAAAAGGACGGGGTGAGAGAGCTTCCAGGTTGGTGAATCAGACCCCCTCTGCATGCCAGCATGTGAGGCCCCACACTCCACAAGGACAGAAGCTCGTTTGGTCAGGACTTCCCCCCGTTTATCTTTTCATCTGGCTGTTGGTTCATATCCTTTCATCTCTTCTGTAATAAACCGGTAAATCTAATGAGGACACTGGTTTCCTGAGCTCTGTGAATCACTCTAATTAATTGAATTTCAAATTAATTGAATCATTCAAATTAATTGAACTTAAGGAGGTTGCTATGGCAACCTCTGATTTATAGGCCAGTCAATCAGAAACACATGTAACAACCTGGCCCTGCAATTAGCACCTGCAGCACAGGGCGGTCTGTGGGACAGAGCCCTTCACCTGTGGGGTGTGACGTTCTCCCCAGGTAGACAGTGTCAGAATTGAGTTGCACTGTAGGACACCTAACTGGTTCTGGAGAGCTGCTTCATGATGTGGAACCAGCCCCACCCCCAAACCTCCTAACCCGCTGGAATCATTTTACCTGGTCATTGTATGCCCTTGTATGGATGGACCTTCTCCATGAGAAGGAAACAATGCTGAGGCCTTTCCATTGTGCTTTGGCTTTTCAAAAGCATATGTGTTTCTAGGCATAAACCAAGCCAAGCCTCTATCCACAACTCCTTTTACCTATCACTGTATTAATATTACCATATATCGTCATCTATAGTATTATTGCATATACTATTTATATCACAATATTGTGTGACCTAAAATCATGGAGATTTGGTCTTGTGAAAAAAAAAATCCAACATCCTACAAAACTGAGAAATTCAAGAAAGTGCGTGATGCTCCCTGCTATTCGCAGCACGGCTGCTGAGACACAGAGGTAACTTACTATGCACAACTGAGGATCTCCGGGATAGTTGGAATTATACTCATGCCAGCAGAGATGCCGTTCAGGACTAATATTAGCACCAGGAGCCAGAGCTGACTGCAAAAGAGTTTTGGAGGAAGAAACAAACAAAACAACATTAGTATGTTGACAGACACAAAGCCTCATACTAAGGAGGGCAGGCTGCACCCCAGAGCGGCCTCTTTCACAGATTACGACGTGCCTAGTCGGCCTCATTCCCATCTGATCCCACTTCATTCAGTGACAGCACCCTTGAGCTCCTTAAGTTTTGGTGGGGCCGGGGAAGCGGGGGAGGGAATCAATTCACCACGGTATCTCAATTTCCTTGGTCACACATACCACATGCCTGGAGTCAAGGTGATAAGAGGTTATCACCATACAAAATCTTTCCAAAATTTGCTAAATGTTAATGTTGCTCCTTCAGTCACTTGGCTTTGAAATTCAATTGACTGGAAAAAATGGCGTCGAAGGGAAGTGGTAAAGGAAGTGATGGGAAACTAATTTTGTCCCACTTCCTGCACTGAGCCATTTACTTAATATCCATTTCCCCCATTGAATCCTGGCAGCAATATCCTGCCAAGTAAGCACTATGATCAGATAAGAAAACTGAGGCTCTTGGAAGCGAAATGATTTGCCTGAGTTCGCACATCTAGTAAGTGGCAAAGGCAGGATGCAAACCCAAATCTGAAGAACCCTGAGATCCTTGCTCTTCCATGTCCCGCTTTATCCCAGGACTACCTGAAAAGCTCTAAGCTCCCTTTATTTCAGCAAACAAATTACATTTAACGAGCTCTAACGAGTAGCGACTACATGCTAAGAATGAGACAGAAACAAAAGAAAGATTTGACCCCAGTCTCAAGGATCAAGAAGGAATAGAAAAAACAAAAACATACTGTCAGAACTATCAGCGAAAAGGAGGTAGCGACAAATGCTATTTTAAAAATGAAGTACAAACAAGCGTGCAATTGAAACGCAAAGGGAGAAGAAGCATTGTTCTCATTTGATACAGATTTTAGGCATTTCTGTTGGCTTGTACCACCGCTAGCTCCTCATTAGGTAAAATACTGCCAGTCTAACAAACAATTCACTGTGGTCCTAAATCAAGATAACTATTGAAGTAATAAGGTTCAAAATAGGAAGCCATGCCAGTGTCCCACCAAAAGTTTCTTTAATAATTCTTAATGCTATTCAGCCAAAAATACAGAAAAAGGAAAAACATTACCTTTTAATGTGCAAGATTGGGATAGGTCCTAAGAGCATGTAGCATCCTGCCGTGATGATGTTTCCCCAAACCAGAAACCATTTCCTTAGATGCTGGTAAAGAGAAGGAGAGTCCAGAACAACTCTGAGAGGTAAGGCTCCTCCATAAACAAAGCATATGCAAAAAAATCATAGAAGAACACAAGCCATGACATGGAAAAATCCAAATACACTGAAGAAAACAAAACTTTACATTTAAGAGAAAATAGGTAAATGGCAAACAGAAAGGCAAGGACGATACACCCCAAGCTAGGGAGTTTCTAAGGACAAGGATTCCTTGGGAAGGAAGTGGATTACAGATTTTGCACAGGATGAACAATTCCAAAAGTAACAATTTAAAAAGTAGTCACCACAAGGAACCACCTGGTAGATGTAATACCTGAAACACTGACATTATTTAAAAAGTACCCAATAAAAGTATTCCTTTTAAACTACTTGAATGCAGGCTGGAAATTCTAGGGGCAAAATATCTGCTTAGTTACAGAAGACTGTCTAAAAACCAAGTTCCAAACACTCTTTAAGACACTTGAGTTTTGTCACCCAGATTACTAAGTAATCTTCATGCAATTTAGGTCTTGATAAATATTTATGTAAGTTTAATGAAGAGGCGAAATGCAAAATAATAATAATAATAAGCACTAACGCCACAGAAGCTTGAGATCTGGCTGTCAGTACTTATTACTACCGTATACTAATCATCTGGACTGAATGGTTTAGACCTAGGCAAAGGAGAACAGAAGTGATTTTCTATCAGGATGGCCACAGGATAACCATTGTCTATTTATGTAGCCAATCCTTTCATTCCCACAGAAAAACTAAATTATCTCTACTCAATCTGCCTAAGTCCTAACTACTTCTGGGACTCTGCCCTGATTTTTAAGGCCAATCCATGTCTTTTGCATCAAGGGAGTTTTTTCCTTTAGAAAGTCATATCCAACAGTTTGTCAACAGCTTCAGTACAGACCCCTTTTTTCCTAGAAGAAGCAGTTAATAGTGAATTTTCTCAGAGTGATGGCAGGTTGGAAGACACTGGAACCACTCCATCGACTCCAAAAATTGAATAGAGTAGAATTTAAATTTCTCGCCCCCTCAAAAAAAAAATTAAAAGATAATATAGAGGTGATGGATATGTTAATTAACTAAATGGAGGGTACCCTTTCACAATATCTTACAATTTTATTTCTCAATTACGCATTAATGAGCTGAATTTTTTTTTAAAAAAATTGAGTATCAATTCTAATTAATGGACTGCTAGAGTTCCAGAGATACAGCTGGAAAGCCACTGGTCTAAATACACAAAAGTGATTCTTAAATGTAGATTCGGTGTACGTACTGGTATTTTATCACTTAGTAAACCAAACAATGGTGAAGAAATGGCGTAGGATAGTGCCAAACCCAGGAATACCAGTCCCACATATCCAGCTGGTAAATTAAACTGTAAAAGAAATTTTGTATTAGAGTTATGTCATTAAGTCATTTTTAAAATAAACATAAATCTTTTCTAGCTACTTCAGTTCTTGTTATCTACCATGAGCCCACTACTACCATTCAGCATCCTTCCTAGTTTTGATCTTAACTTTTGTAAATGGATTCCTTTTTCTCTATGAGAGGAAAAACACCTAACCAGAAGTCAAAAGTCCTAGATGTCTTGCTTTGTAGCATTTGATTTTGAACATATAATTTTGCTTCTACGAATCATAGCATTTTTTATCCGTAAACCACTGCTTCATAAACTTTAGTGGGCTTTAAAATTACCCGGAGAACTTCAAAGATGTTCTTAATTGGAACCAAGTGCTGACATGCCTTGGTTCAAGGGATGGGAGAAAAAAAAAAAGAGGATCTTAGACTTCAGCCCTAGAATTTCTGATTCAAAAGGTATGGGATGGGGCCAGAGAATCTGCATTCTTTTTTTTTTTTTTTAAATAGGCTCCACGCCCAGCATGGAGCCCACCATGGGGCTTGAACTCACGACCCTGAGATCAAGACCTGAGCTGACATCAAGAGTGGGACACCTAACCTTCTGAGCCACCCAGGTGCCCTAAGAATCTGCACTTCTAACAAGCAACCCGGTGATACTGACTGTCCATAGACTGAAATGCACTGACGTAAAAATACATTGAGGATAATATCCATCCTATCCATTTCAAAGGGATGTTAATATCTAATTAAAGAATTAGATGGTATGATACATTACAAAAGGCTTTTAAAACAGTAAGCTACCACAAAGCTTTGATACTGTAACTATTTCCAGCATGACAGAAATACCTTTCTTTGGTTAACTGAGTTGTTCTCATTTTCCTTAATTTCCTTAACTAATTTTTTAAGTAAGCCCATGAGATTTATATATGAGTCCTTACATGTTTTAACAATTTTTATGACAAATTAGTCCTTTAAAGATACTAGTATGAAGAAAAAAAGTCAGAGGTGTCTTCTTCTGATTTTATAATTGAGGGAGATACAGTGGAACTCCCCAACCCGAAAAGGCTAGGTGACGAATGACAGGACAGTAAGCTGCCAATTCAAACAACTGATGAGAAGTCAGAAAAATGGCAACAGGATAAAAATCTTTTTATAGAAAAATAGGCAAATACAAACAGGCATTTCTAAGTGTATTTAGAAAATATATTTAGAAAACAATATTTGTAAAGATTTCTGATAAAATAGACATGAGCAACTTGGATATACCAGAGATTGGTTACGATATTTTTTCCTTGTTTACACAGAAATTCTTCAGAGGATAGAAAAATGACTCTTGAAGAGACACATTGTTGATGATGGGAATGGCACGTGTCATCATAAACACAAAATAAGTTTCTTGTTACCTCACAGTTGCTCAAGCAAGATATTATATTATTTTCTAAATGTTGGGCCAGGCACAATCACAGTCTCCACGTTTACCTTTTTGGGTATCTCCCATACCCAGAACTGTCTTTAGTGACTTCTAGGAGCTGTGTTTTTGGTAACTGTGTTTTTGAATTCCCATACCTCACCTAAAGTCAGTATGGGCTGCAATTAGAGTTCTGGCTTTATAAACACATATTAATTCTTCGGTATAATGAACTACCAGACTTGATAATGTACTTTATCACATTATTAATAATCTTTTTTCAGAAATATCTAAGAGCAAATTTCTATAATATCCAACTTTTAAATTCAACATTTATTTTCCAGCAATCAAAAAAAAAAAAAATTGAAAGAGACTCTTGATTCCTTTCTACCATCCCAGAGTAATATATTCCATAGTCATTTCATTGTATGTAATAGCCTAAAAAGTAAGGGGACCCAGAGGGGATCTGTTAGAGAAGAACATTAAACGAGCTACTGGAATTGTCTCACTGGAATTCAAACAAATAGAGGAAAGTGTCCTTGTCAAGCAGCCAGACCTGTGATGACTCAAGCAAGACCTTAAAAAGGAGACCAATATTTGGGCGATTCGGTGAAAAACTTCTTTCATTCACCCTCAATCAGACCCCTAGTCAAAGGGATGTCACAGAGGGAAGGTACAGGCTACCCTGGGGTGCAGTTCTCACCCTGTCTCCTTCTCACAGCCACTCAGAGGTCTTTCCACAAAACATGGCCCAAGAGCAAGCAATCATACCCACTTTCTACAGTGCAGAGCTCTTTGACAGTCAGGCTACCTACCTTCTCCAGAACGAAGAGAGACAGAGTCGGATCAAGGAAGCCAAAGCATGCGCTGAGCGAGTTGATGACGAAGGCTATGAGAGCAACCTTGGGTAAAGTGACGAGTTTCCAGAATGAGTGTTCACCGGGATCAGAGTCTTCCGGTAAAAAATTTAAAAAAGAAAAAAAAAAATCAGAGTAATTAAAATTTTGACCTATTTTGAAAAGTAAAATTGGTAAGGCCATCTTTATTTGGTAATCAAAATAACTATACCTCTGAGTTTGCCTCAAACTGCATATTATCTGTATTTGCATATAAATTATTCAAACCTAGAAGCCACAATGAGTTTTCTTAAAAACAATTTGTCAAATTCATAAAGAATCAACTGGAAGCAGAGTGTGAGGAGAAGAGAGGGTCTCAGGTTATAGGTTACAGCCAAGAAGCAAGTGAGGCCTTCCCCTGATGGGACAGAGAATGCGTAAAGTTAGTTAGGTGCATGGGAAAGGCCAGAAGCTTTACCAAGGAACAATGTATGTATGCTGAGAGGGAATCTAAGTTCATCAAAGAGCACAAGACAATTTTTTTTTTTTTCTGATGGCAAAGAAAATACCAGATTGAGAGGGGTGCTACTGAATCACACATAAATTACACTGGCATTCAAGGTCCACTGCAAGGACCTCACCTCTAGCATTCCCCTTGCAGGAACCCAGCTTCTTCACTGCTCCCAGCAACAGGAATGGTTGTTTCCACGCCTCCAGTCACATGCTATGACTCCTTTCTTTTTCTCTTGCTCATTTTTCCAATTCTATTCACTCTGTAAGGTCTGGCTCTGGCCCACAAATTTTACCTTCCTCTGTTTCCTACCACATTTCCAGTCTCTACCATACCTTTTAGCACCTAAACTACCTTTTGTTTTACATTGTTGACTATTGTTGGTGATTCCCCTATTGTCCCATTAATTTACTGAGCAAAAGCTTTGCTGGGTCAAGTACTGTGCAAAAAGCTGGGCAGACAAAGGCAAAGAAGACAGACCCAGGCCCTGTCCTCACAGAGAAGTTACGGGAAGGAGTGGAGAGAGCTAGGATGGAACTAGGAGGGAACCTTTCAGCGCCTATGAGAGGACTGCCTTAAAGAAACAAACAAACAAACAAAAACAGGGAAAGCCATGTAAGAAGGCTTCCCTAAAGTAGTGATATCTAAGTTGATGACCAAAGCATGAGCTTAAGATGAGCAAGCAAAGAAGGAGGAAAGAATAAGGCAGGTACATTATTCCAGAAATGGTACCTTCCAAGACTCAGAAGTCAGGAAGACTATTCTGTGTTTGAGGAAATGAAAGGAGAGAAGCAAAGCTGGGGGACGGCGACTGGAGTAGGCGACACCAGCAGCGTGGCGAGAGATCACACAGCAGAGGCATGTTTATGCAAGACTCTGTAAAACATGCTAAGAAGCCTGAGAAATCCCTAGGGATTCCAAACAAGGGGTAGGAATCAGATCTGTGGCTTAGAGACCTCTCTCTGGCCTTGTGGAGAATGGAGACAGGGGACCAGTCAGGATGCTGCTCCAGTGCCGAGCCAACACAGAGCCAGAGACGACGGTGGCCAGGTGTGGACAGGGAAGCTCTCTGAGGGCGAGGACCAGCACTTGTATATCCCATCTCGCCAAAAACACCAGTCATGGTTCATTACTTAATTCTTCGTGAATAATGATCCAGCATGGAGCAAAATATAAAAAAAGCACAAAGAACGGTTCAAGTATTTTAAGTGTGATATTTAGACTTGGTCAGGATCCAAGGGATAAAGTTAAACCATGATGTTAGTTTCTTACGTATCAGCCAAACAGTTAACGGTGAACCAAATGTGAGCAGAGTTCAGGATGCTCAGCTACAGAAGGTATATGCAGCTAGACAGAGAGGACAAACACTGCCACACGGCTTGCTGTGATGGGGCTAGCAGGGACAGATTTCCTTTGGTGTGGATTTTGAATGGTTTACTAAAGATGTTCATTAGTCACCTTTGAGATATAAATTATAGAAGGTCAACTGTAATCGGTTACGTTTATTTGCATATAAAAGGAATTACAGATTTATGGTATAAGATAAACTATGATGGCAGAAGTGGTCACCTTCTCCAAAGTGGGAAAAATGAGAAATCACAATGAGAATACATAAGAACATCCAAAGGAGCAAACACATAATGAATAATGAATTTAATTAAACTGTGGCAGAAGGCCAAGTAATGAAAGCCTAGGGTGATATCTGCTTTAAGAGACACACGGCAGAATCACCTGGGGAACTTTCCAAGCTACTCAGGTACCCTCTCTGCTCCTCACAACTCTGCCCTATTCTTTCAGAGGGACGTGACCCCTGGTTGACGATGCTGCCACAGGAAGCTACTGTCAGAGGTGGGGAAGCAGGGAGGGAAGTGGGGTTCCCCTTAGGTGTGAGAGGACAGGAAAAATGCTGATCACTGCAGCACTCCTTACTCAGCATTTAGTTGGTTGATCGAGAAGGTTCAGGAAGACTTCCCAGAAGAGGGAACATAGAGTAAGTTTTGAAAGATGAGGAAGGGTCAGAGCGGAAGGGAAGGGGAAAGATTTCAGATCACGTGATTCCTCTCCTGAAATCTCACAACAGTTCCTCATAGCTTTCAAGATAAAGCTCGCGTTTCATGGATTTAGGGATTTTTAATAAGAGGATTGGCACATCCGTAACTGTTTTAGAAATATTTCTTTAGAGCCGTACAGAAGAGGGGACTTGGTGAGCAGATACAAAGGATGACAGGGAGAGAGTAAAGCTGACTCTTAACCCCCCAGAGCTAGAGCCCCATTGTCTATAAGTCTAGAAGGAGGTAAAGGAGTGGGGTAGAACCTGGAGGACACAAAAATCTGCCAATATCATCAAAATAAGAGCAAATTTAATTTCCTAGCTTTTATCCAGAAGTTCTTCAAAAACATTAATTTAAATAAGTGCTCCTTCACAGGAACACCTAAATCGATATTTACAGTCTCAACATGATCAGTCTCAGAGTGTTGTTTAATACCAGTCTTTTCCATTCAATCGAAACAGAAGATCCTTCCAGAGATGAACAGCAACGTTGCCAAACCATTACGTTCATGAAAATATAGCTAACTGGGACTGTGTTAAGTTCATTGAAAACGCTGGGAGATTTTAATTGAGGAGTAACAGAAATGAAGAGAAATAACAGCCAAGTAGCCAGGCTGGTGGCAGTCAGAAGGGGCTGCAAAAGATACCACGTGCTGGGGGGAGGGAGGAGGTAAGGCGAACAGGCCAGGACTCTAGGAGTAAAGATGTGGGGTGCAGTCCAGTGCTTCCACTACAGAAGTTCTATATACCCCGCCCCACCCTGAATTAATAAGCAAAGCCTTTTTCCCCTATACAGTGTGGCAAAGGGTTGACCGAACTCTTTTCCCCACTGCATGAGACTCTGCCCTGGTGTCAGTTTCTCGATCATCAGCCCGGTGTTCATCTGTGAACTAAGCAACCAGGAAGCTGGACCACAGAAACCACTCTTACAAGTAGAAAGACGACAAGCATCACCCTGAATTTCAGGGTGGTAGTGACTCTCCAGAAACTCTCTCTAGCTCTCTTCTCTCCAGCCTTCAAGTTAACTCTCTCGGTCTGCTCCCTTCATCACCTGATAAGGGTCAAATGCCAACAATGTTACTAGGCAATCTCAATTCTAATAAAAATAACCCTTGCCTGGTAAATGTCATCCGTAGAGAAGGAACTAGAAATGAAACACTATGCTTGGTGCCTCCCTGAGTGTGCTGACTCGGGCGTGTCCCTTATGGTGACCCTGGCAGCTGTGTCCATGGAGCTGTTACAGGATATGTTGACTCTTACGGGGCACGAAGGTTTGAAGCCAGGATGACCCCCATTACTGCCTGATGTGGCTCTGTGTTCTCGCACTGGCAGCTGGGAAGCAGGTCTGACCCCACCCTCCTGCCTACGGGCCTTCCAAGAAGATAGTGCCATGTGCAGCCTTTGATAACTTCTCATTCCAAATATTTAATTAAGTCCAAGAAGACCTCTGGTGGAAACCTCACAGGGTGATATTTTATGATGAGAAATTAAATGTTTGTTAGTTCTAATGGTCAGAAAGAATTTGCAGTATATAGAAATTCATATGAACTGCCTACAGCAACGTTTCTGAAAAGAGAATCAGTTCTTGCAGGGTGTTCCATAAATCTATCATTGATTATATAAAATAAAAGTGAGCATTCATTAAATTGGTCTCCTACAAAGGCATAAAAATACTTAAATTTCAGATTCTTAGAGTGAGTAATAAATGTGATCTTACCGTAATTAGGTAAAATGTACATGTTGAGTGGTACCATCAGCAGAACTATGCATCCCAGAAAAATAAAAGGCACTTCATAGCCAAAGGATTGATACAAGAAGCCACCTAAAGGAGGCCCTAACACTAATCCCAGTCCAGAAAAAATCTCAAGACTTCCCTAAAAATGGGGGAAGAAAAAGAAAATTGAGTCAATATAGTTTGAAGAATTAACAAATAAAGATTTAATGGACACTATCTTAAAAAAATTCTATCCATTTCACAATTTACACACACAAAACCAAGATGAGCCAAAAACTTAAACATACATATTGAAATCACAGAAATACTAGAAAAATAAAATATGGCAGCATTTTTTAAAAAATTTTTAACCTGTATGGTGGGGAAGTTTTTCTAATTGCAACATAAAACTCACAAGACACAAATGAAAAAATTCATAAATCTGATTACATGAAAATATGAAAAACAAAGGATGGTTAAGTACATCAAAAGACAAATGACAAACAGTGAAAAAAATACTGACAAAGGACTAATTTCCCCAAATATATCAAGAGAGCTAATACTAATTAGTGGGGGGGGGGAAAACAAACAACCCGATAAGAAAAGGAGCAAATGCTATACGTAGACTGTTGACACATAAAACAAAATACAAAAAGCTCTTAGGCATGTAAAAGAAAGCTCACCCTCACTTTCAAAAGAAGCAAGCAGTTAAACCACAAGATACCAATTTTTACCCATCCCCCACCAAATGCTCGGCTGCCAAGAAAGTGAGGAAAGCAGCCCATGCGTACACACTCCTGGTGAGTAGACACAGGAGGGTAATTTGGCAAGTCCATCAACATTACAAGTGCACATACTCTCTGACCCAAATGCCATCCGGGAATGTAATTGATGGGTACAGCCATAAAGATGTGACATGGTGTATGTACAAGCTTATGTGTTGTGGCGCTGTTTGCATCAGCAAAAGATGTAGACGACCTAAACATGCATGAACACTTTGAGTGAACTATGGGTGTATGTTACCTCCATATAGTGAAGTACCATATGCTGCCATGAAAGGGGAGTAAAGAGTACGAAACCCTTCAGATACAGGCACAGAAAGATCTCCAAGGTGATTTCACTGTTAGTAGATCAGCAAGGTTCTAAGGAGTGTAGAGTATGTTACCCCTGGTGTAAAGGAAACAAAGGGGGAAGGGATCATGCCCTGTGTGTGTGCGTGCGTGTGTGTACATTTTCCAACATACATGGAATCACTCTAGAAGGAACCTATAATCCCTGTTGCCTTCTGGGAGAACGATGTTGGATTGCGTGCCTGGACAACAGGTGTGTCCATGAAGGTGAGGAAAGTAACACATAGGATACAGTCACTATATTCTTTACTTCCTTTGGCAACTTTTGAATTTTGTACCATATGAAATTCTTTTTTGTTAAAATGAAAATAAACAAAATAGTACTATGGAAAATACTTTACTATCAAAAAACTCTTACAGAAATTGTGCCATTTTAACCCAATCTAGTCTTCAGATTGCTACTCGGAGACTGTGGCTTGCAAGCCTACATCCTCAGACCTCACAGAGGACACAAAAGTAGTCCATTGGTAACTTTCAATTTCATAAAGAATATAGGAATTCTAAATTAGACACAAGGAAGCCATCCAGATCAACTACCATGTTAGGTGTGTCAGCTTTTGGCTGCAATTTTTATATAGAAACGGCGTATGGCAACATGAATTTTCCCTGTTCATCAGAAAATTGAAGGGACTATTGTCGTCATCACAGAAATTTCTTGGGCAGCACATTCTAGAGTGTTCCACAGAGCAGCAGTTCTTTTAAAAGTCAAAAAGTGTTTCCATTGTCAAATGAAGTTGTGGAGAATTAAATATCTTCACTACAGGATTTCTCAGAGCCTTAAGACACTCATGTGAACTGGACATCTCTAAGTTGGAGGACAGCATAGGCACACTCCAAACATTTTACCCACAAAACCATGTTTTACAGAGCATGTCAATGGCCTTGTGTTCTTCTGAACCATTTCTGAGAAATGTATTTCTGGGAAATGTCACGGGGGTCATCACTGCACGCCATACGGCCACAGAACCTAAAATGAACCTGAGCAGCCAGCTAGCTAGCTACAGATACAGATATTTAATAAAAAGTGGGAAGATATAATTACCCACATGGCAAAAATACTAATGGCCCAAACTATAGTATTAATATGGGTAAATAAGGGCATGGTTGGCACTAAGCTGATGAGCCCCTAAAGTCTACAGGACAATTATTCCTTCTGAGGGCTGCATTTGGTCTGCTAAGCAAACCACAGGTCCTTCAGGAGTGCATGGGTCCAGAGGAGAGAGCCCTAAGAGAGCCTGCTTGGGGTCAGAGGCAGTAGCCAAGAGCTGGGACCGAAATCTGGTATGTCACTAATACTAGGGGTCCTGCCAATATGTGGGAATGTATGTCAATCAAGTTCGGGATTTGGAGGAAAGTAAGAGAGCACACGAGGACTTCAAGCTTTCTGAGATTCCTTCCATGGATCTGGGGAAAGTAGAGGAAGGACTCGAGTGTAAATCAAGTGTCTGGTCACTAGGGAATTGTTCACTATTGCTCAGTCTGAGTCTGGTTACAGAAAGACAACAAAATACTACTGGGGAGCTCATTCGGTTTGCTTTTGTTTTTAATGGTAAAAAGAATATTAGTTTGAACCACATGTACCTGTCAAATTGCTCATTCAGGGGATCCTAAGCCTGGAAAGAGACCTAAATAAGACGAATGGTACATTCACTGACAGCCTGCTGCTGGACGCAGTAATTGGAGTAAAAGGTAACCAAAACACAGAAAATAGAAATAAGCAGATCTCAAAGTGTTAACTTGGAAAGGGCAAATATTTTAGCCTACACTAAGAGGAAAATAGGAAACATGTATGACATACATACCAACACCGTAGCCACATTATTTGGAAAAGCCTTTACGAGAATGGAAAAAGAAGCAGTTATTGCTGCCGCAAAGCTGACCGCATCTGCCACTCTCACTAGAAAACACATAGCAATAAATATCGGTCCTTCCGGAACTTGATCCAATACACTAAAAAAGAACAAGACAATTCACAAATGCCAGGCAGGTTTTTATTGTATCTCGACTCACTGAAAAGAGTAGTACCTCACCCATAGTTCTTACAATAAATCTCTTTAGAATATGATTTTTTTTAAGTTGCGTTGTTATACTTTCAGTAGAAGGGAATTATCTCTTTTTTTGGTAACGATCTGAGTCAGACTGACAGTTTCATTGCCCTTTTGTGCTAACATAGCTGGCCCTCTTCATGATAATACTAAATAGGCTTTTTGATATGTAGAATCACTCTCACAAGAACATATACAAAAGATTTCTAGGCCTCAGGTATCCCTCAGTGGTAGAACTCAAATCTAAAACAATAATAATAATAATAATAATAATAATAATAATGCAGAAAATAGAAGACTATCCCCCCACTCCCCTGCAAAAAAAAAAGAAAAAGTAAAAAAAACAAAACAAACAAAAAAAAAAACAAAAAAAAAAAACAACTCTTAGTTTGATATGAAGGCTTCCTGACCTTAATTCATCATAATCTTACTGTACTCTTTTCATGCCTCTATGTTCCCCAAGAAGTTGTATAGACTCTTCCATATGATTTGCCACTATGCTGCTGGTGTAAGGACTCAAGCTTAAGAATCTCTACAGCTATTTTTGCCTCTGGCACTTACTTTCCCTTTTCCGGAAACAGCAATGGAGGGAACCATTATGAAGGGGGCACGTGACTCAAGCCTGGCCAATCAGAGCATTCCCCTCCCCTACGCTGCCCTTGAGGCAAGGATGGGTCACCAGCAGAGATCAGGTCAAGGGCTCCATTCTGTGGATCTACTGGAAGCTCAGGAAAAGTGGGAAGCCGCTGGGGAATTCTTCCTATGGGAGCTGCCAGGGGGACTTCTTGCTACCACAAGGGGGCAGCTTGTCCAAGAACAAAGCACAAAAAGAGGAAAGCAAAGCAGGAGCTTGAAAAAGATTTCCGATGACATTATTTTAACATCTGTCTTCTGATATGCTTCAGCTGATTCTTTAATGCACTTTGCACTTGAACCAAAACATAGCCGTGACTCAGAAAAGTGAGTTAAGTTTCCGTCACTCACACTCATAGGAGTCCTGAGGAACAGATTCAGAAGCCACTTAACGGTAAGTCCTTAGAAGACTCTTTCCTTCATTTGTCCTATCGTTTAAACATCCAGTTCCCTTCACCAACAGCTACAAGCCGGGCCCTCAACAGGCAATCAATGGTGCTGACTGATTTAAAGAATCCATTAACATTTTAAACTGAAGATAAATTATGAAATCTGTTCAAGCTCCCAAACATATCAGAACATGACTTACCCAAAGAGAATTGTAACTCCTCCTGAGACAAACATTCCTGCTACAAACATAAATTTTGCTCCAATTTGTACAAGCTATAATAAATGTCAGAGAAGAGTGGTAAATTGATGACTGTTACAAGTCCACATCCACATAAATAGAAAATATAAGGTTTGGGAAATACATATACAATTAATATAAGATTATAATAATTCTTTAGTGGAATGACAACATACATTGCTTGCAAACACGGAGGAAGTGAAAAATCAATCAACCCATAATGGTAATTGAATAAGTCAGTCAGGGAAAGACCAATACCATATGATTTTACTCATATGTGGAATTTAAGAAACAAAACAAACGAGCAAAGGGGAAGAAAGAAACAAAGACGCAAACCAAGAAGAAGACACTTAACTCTAGAGCACAAACTGATGGTCACCAGAAGGGAGGTGAGTGGGAGGGATGCATGAAATAGGTCATGGGGATTAAGGAGGGAACTTGTGATGAGCACCAGGTGTTTCATGGAAGTGTGGAATCATTATATTGTACAACTGAAACTAATATTATACCGATGTTAACTAACGGGAATTCAAATAAAAACTTTAAAAAAATCAATCAACCCTAAGAATGGAACCATCAACAGTAGCATAATTCATAAAATATAATGGCTATTTCTGTACCAACAGAAATTCTAGACTTAAATTAGAATAACTCATTACACAACATATAAAAATTAAAATGTTCATATGAACTTCAATACTTACGTATTTTCCAAATACCAAAGATGCCAGCAAGTCAAACAAAGCGTAACATCCAAAGATCATACCAGTAACTGTATTGCTGACTCCTTTCTTTTCAGCCTTTGAAGAAACAGAAAAGAAACAAAGTTTGAAAGACAAATTCTCATCCATGTGGAAAGATGGGAGCTATTAGATCAGACCATTGTTTTCTTGTAATCTTTATCTGCGTAGCAATTTCAAAGATTATCATTTTAAAATAAGCAGGATGGGGAAGGAAGGGAAACCAGTCTCTCACATGTAAGTAAAACCTAGTCTCTGACATGAAAACTGCTCACTCACCACACCCAAAAAGAATTGTTAGCTTTATAATCTTGAGAAAGAAAAACAAAGCTGGAGGCAATGCATTTCATGATTTCAAAAATAAATTACAGGGGTGCTTGGGTGGTTCAGTGGATTAAGCATCCAACTCTTGATTACGGCTCAGGTCATGATCTCAGGGTCATGAGATCAGGCCCCAGAGTGGGGGTCTGTGATGGACGTAGAGTCTGCTTAACATTCACTCCCTCTGCCCCTACCCCTACCCCCACTTGTGTGCATGCAAGTGCACTCTCTTAATTAATTAATTAATTAATCAAATTTAATTAACAAAGCTGAAGTAATTAAAACAGCATGGCACTGGCATAAAGACAAACATATGGAACAGATTAGAGAACCTAGAAATAAACCCACGCACATGATCTTCCACAAGGGTGTCAAGGACACGATGAAGAAAGGATCATCTCTTCAACAAATGGCGTTGGGGAAACTAGACATCCACAAACAAAAGAATGAAATCAGACCTTCATCTTACACACACTCACAAAATCAACTCAAAATGACTTAAATGTAAGACCTGAAACTGTCAAAGTCCTCAAAGGGGGATGCTTCTTGACATTGGTCTTGGAAGTGATTTCTTAGATTTGACACCACAAGCTCAGGCAATAAAACCAAAAGTAGACAGATGGGAAGAGAATTCAGCGATGGATAAGCCAAGGAGAGAGGCCTGAACAGACCCCTCCCTCACAGTCCTCAGAAGGAACCAACCTTGTCAACACCTTGACCCCAGATTTCCAGCCTCCAGAACTGTTAGACAATGAATTTCTGCTGTTTAAGCCCCTCAGGTTGTGGTACTGTGTTATGGCAGTGCTAGCAAACTAACACAGGTTCCTCAACAGGAAGATGTCATCAAAGGAGTCAATAAAGATATGGAAAGAACATTCACTGGTCAAGTCATATTATCCATGTTCTTTGCTTAGTCGAGCTGGTAAGTATTTAATCCTAGAGTCTGGCATTATTTATATAATGGCTTTGCAACTTACATTTATTGGATCCTCACTATGAGCCAAGATCTCTATGAAGTGCTGTTTGACATGCTTTCTAACAACAATTAAATAAGGGGTATGTTTTTAGCCGGCCCCATTTTATACATGAGGACACAGATGTGCGAAAGTTACACGGTCATGGCAGCCATGACAGTTGCCATGTTTTGCAGGTTCCCACACTCGCTGTGGAGATGGGATGGTGACTTCAGATATCCCAGAATCACATTCCATGGCAGCAGCTAAATATCACTTTTGGAATGTGGAGGCTGCTTCACATTAGAAAAGCAAGAATAGCTATTAAAAGCAATTTCTAGTTCACATGTTATCCTGTGACAAAGAAAGAGGGTGCCAGAAAAAGGATGAGTAGAAATAGGAATCCTGCACCAGAATTTAAGAAGGGCCCTGTTTTTCCTTTGTCTAATTAGCTCTAGCTAATAGGAAGGATACATGCAGGAGGAAAGGTAAGTTTTGCCAGTGCATTTGGCAATCACAAAGCTTTATTTTTAATAAGAAATGAAAAGGAAGAGCCCACTCTTTGTATATAGATCTTTTAAAGTTAGAAAGCTCTTTCCCTGCCTCCATCTTCTTTCCTTCAGCCTTCCCTCCTGTAAGCAAAAAAACTAAATCAAAAACTTAAAAGTACAGCATAGGGAATATAGTCAATAATATTTCAATAACTTTGTATGGTGACAGATGGTAACTACATTTTTTGTGGTGAGCACTGCATAATGTATAGAATTATCTAATTGTTGTTTGTAGACATGAAACTAATATAACAATGTACATCAACTATATGTCAATCTTTTTTAAAAAGATTGGAAAAATTATTAACAAAAACCCCCACACATCTACAGTCTGGTTTTCCTTTGTATTCCAACCAACATTAGTTGCTCTGAGTTCCAACTGAGCCAGGAAATGCTCTGCTAACTTTTCTTCCAGTTACTCTGTCCTCATTCCGGAGGCTCTACCCATCATTATATTTTCCGAAACCCAGAATTCATCAGGCTACTCTGTCTTGTCAAACAACCCTGATATCTTTGGCATATATGGAAGGACCCTTGCCTGGTAGCTCCCCCTGTCTCCACAGATCTGCTGCCTCCTGCTGGACATCCCTCCAGCCCAGGCCCAAGCCACCTCAAGTTGTGTGCTTTCCCCAAGAACATGCTATCTACTTTGCTAATCCCATGACTATCTCAAGCTATTTCTTTCCTACAACACCTTTGCCTCTGTTGTTCACTTGAAGAACTACATTGCTCAAGACTCACCTTGGATCCAGCCCATGAGGTCCCTTTCAGTACTACCCCTTTGTCTCCCTCCCTCCCTCACCACCCTCACACAGGACAAAATTAACCACTCCTTCCTCTAGAGTCTCCTAACAATTTGAACAGCCTTTTGGTAAAGGGTGTCCAAATACTCTACAACTTATGTTTTTTTCATCTTTTCTCACTCCCAATGGATAGACAAGAGAGGGACATTTTCCTGGTCTCTTTTCTGCCCTAACGCATCCAATGCCTGCATACCCTAGAGTGGGAGGCCATTACCCCTCCACTCGCATTCAGTAAAGGGAACTAAATTGGGCCAGTCACTGAACTTCTGAGTCTTGTCTTCACTGGCAACATCATGGGATTCTCACTACTCTGCCTATCTTACGGAGTAGCTGCAGAGACCAAATGGGATAAATGTGTGGGAAAGCACATTGAAAAACTAAAAAGCACTGTATGGGTACAGAGTCACATTGTTCCTTTAGCAGAGAAGCCATTTCCATCCTCCTTGGTAACACACAGAATGAAGGACTCCAAGTTATCAAGGCAGTGAGAGGACTGAGAGCACAATGACAGCTGAGGCTTTCTCGAAGAGTACAAAGCCAGTATCATTCCTTTCATGCTACATCCCACCCCCCTCCAGATTCCAGGTGGATTCTCTAGGAGTTAATTCCCTTTGAGTCTGTGCCATGACCTATCAACCCACATAAAAGGCAATGATTGGAAGGAACTAGCCAATATAATCAGAATTCCTCCTTGGCACAAACCATTGCTACTAGATTCCACAAGAAATTCAAGTCAGAGAAAGGGGACTTAGTGGGACCATGTCTTCCTAATTCCAAAATATTAATAAGCTAAAAACTCCAGAAGACAAGCTTCCTGTCTTAGCATAGACCTTTTGCAATAATGCTAAAACCTCAATTACTTAGAGCACCCCTTTGTTTCAGCTCCAGAAACCAAACAAAGATTTATCAAACTACATGGTAAGCAAAGTAATCCTCAGGTCAATTATATTTAGGTGAGTTATCTCCCAAGAGGATTTTCTTTTTGACAGGATTTTTTTTTTCCTCTGGTATCAAATATTCCATCAGAGGTCTTTCTGTTTACTAAAGTTCTATGCATCATCTTTAATAAATGCAGATTTTTACATTTTATACACCATAAAATGAAACAATTCAAACTGCTTTTTAAAAAAATAAAATTCATAAAAATATAAAAAAATGTCTCACCTCCTTGGGGAAAAAGGGTCCAAGGATAGAATAGCACATCATAGAACCCAAGTTAATGGAAGCTGCTGATATCAGTACAAAGAGCTGTTCTCTTGAAAGCTGTCTGGGTGTCTCTCTTGCACTTCCTGGAGGGTCATCACCTTAAATGCAAACATGCTACAATTACAGGCATATAATTGGGACGCCTGATCGAAGTTCGCAAATGTCACTTCTGTGCATGCTGAAGATAATATTTGAGGGGTAAGGGCTATTTTGAATTTAGCACATTTGATCCAATGTAACACAAAACTCATACATCACTCCCACTTTGAAAACGTATCATTTTCAGGATAGAATTTATCAAACCATCTGATCTATTTTACCTTCACTATTTCTTCCACCTTTAATAAATTCCTTCAAGAAGGATGAGACAACAAGGAGATCTCCACAGGGTACTGCTCTCTAAAGTATTATGTAATTTCTCAAGTTCCTAGCTCCATATGCTACATGGACTCAAAATGTTCTAAGCATGTCATGTTAGCTGCTCATTAAGCAGTCTAGGGTAGTACTGAAGGTAAGTGAAGTGTAAGTAGAAGAAAACAAGCTAAAGTATTCAATTGGCGAATGAATACTTAACAAAGGTATGCTGCTGGAAAGACAAGTCCCACAAATCCATAAATCGATATATATTTTACACTAATAACTGGCCTTGTGCACTGGTTATTTTAATACTTATTCCCAGGGCTAAGTGTTCATTTAATTTAAAGACAACAGGTCAATTACTCAGTTTCAAATATTCAGCAAATCTATCAGTCATTTTTAAATTCAATGGCTTGGAGAAAAAGAGAAATTTAAGTAAGAAAACTTTACTTCGTTTGATCTACTTTTCAGAGGTTGCCAATGCAGTCCAGCGGGGAAAAAAAATCTGTGCAAGATGAGGAAGTCTCAAGAATCTTTGTAAAACTTCTGGAATAGATGAGGAAGCGAACTGAAAGTTAAAAAGGGGGAGCAAGAGTAGGTGCCCGAAATGTAAAGCTTTACCTTTGTCTAATGGCATACTTATTTGAATGCATTCCCAATCACTCGATATTTATAGAAGCAGCGGCACAGAGGAGAAAAGTCTTGAGAGACCTCGCCCGGGCCCTGACCTTTAACCCCTTCCAGAGAGAGAGAGAGAGAGAGAGAGAGAGAGAGAGAGAGGAGCTCTAACTAACCCCAAGCCCCCCGCCAGGCCCCAGTCTTTTTTGAATCTCTTCGAAACAAACCAAGCTAAAACGAGTTCAATCGTCGATAAAGGGGACAGGGCCCACGCCACCGAGGGGTGTCTGTCCGCGCCGCTCTCGGTCACCTCTAGGGAGGCGTGGGCCCTCCGGGTCCCCCGGCGCGTCCATGCGCGCGATGTGCGGTGCGCGGACTCCGGCGCCGGGGCTCAGGGGTCCAAGCCCGCGCCCTCGGACTTGACCTCGCAAGAGCGGACCAGCCGGCGGCGCCTGATCAGCCTGACCCTGGCATTGTCGATTCCTCGCGGGTAGCGCTGGGCCGGGAGCTGCTCGCCGCGGGGGAGGACACCTAAGCGCTCCGGGAGGCGGGCCGGGGGCGGGCATGGGGTGGAGCAGCGCTTTGTTTGTTTTAAAGACACAGGCTACTATCGTACTCCACGCCCTCGGATAGGGGGTACTTTTCATTCTGTATGCGGTGGGGTGGGGGAGGACTACCTATTCTAGGTAGGCGAACCCCCTAGCCTAAAATGAGTAAAATGTATTTCCATTAAGGTAAGAAAGGAAGCTTATATAGACACAGAAAAGATAGGCGGCCACCTTACCGTCACCATCACAACTTGCGGGCACCTGCACACACACACACACACACACACACACACACGCACACACACACGCACAGAGGCTTCCCTTATCTTCACCTTATTTACTATTCGGAAACAGTTAACGTTTAAGGCCTGCAAAATTCTTGATTTGGGACCAACATAAAATTTAAAAGACTACTGAGTTACCATCTTGTTTCAGGCATCGTGAATTTAAAGATGAATAAGCCCCATCCAGCCTCTAGTAGCATACCTCCATCTAGCGGGTAACACAAACACCTGTAAATAATTTATTATGATGCAATGAGTTCTGTAATAGAAACATATTGTAAGAACGCTTTACTTTGGCTAAGTGACGCCAGGATGGCTCCCTGAGGAAGAGATGTTATCTTGGGTATTGAAGTTTATGCCAAAATTCCTTAGGTAGGTAAGAAGAGTCTTTAGAGCCGTTCAAAACAGAAGGATTAGTTCTAGCCCACCTTCCTTCAAGTGGCTTTCCAGAATTTTTATTATCTAACCCCCACTAGCTTCTCCAATTTCATGTTACTCTACGTTCCCTCTCCAATCTAACATCAAACCATAAAGGAGAAAATTTTTTGAATTATTTCTTTGATGATTACATTTCCTTTTTTGTTCTTTCTTTCTGGACTGCTCCTTATGCAGATATTGGGTCATCTAGACTGGCCCTCTTACTTATTATTCTTTTTCTCTTCTACTCTTTATCTCTTACTGTTCTTGGTCCATCTTGTAGGGATTTCCCCCAACTTTATCTTCCAGTCCTTCAGCTGAGTTTTTAATTTCTATTGTCATTTATTTCTCTCTATCCCCATTCCCATCCCCTGCATCAGCAATCATTCTTGCATTTTTTTAAATGATTTTTTATTTATTTGACAGAGAGAGAGACAGCCAGTGAGAGAGGGAACACAAGCAGGGGGAGTGGGAGAGGAAGAAGCAGGCTTCCCAGGAGAGGAGCCTGATGTGGGGCTCGATCCCAGAACACGAGGATCACGCCCTGAGCCAAAGGCAGACGCTTAACGACTGAGTCACCCAGGCACCCCTGCATGTTTTCTTTTTAATTTTATTTTTAAGTAATCTCTACACCCAGCATGGAGCTCAAACTTACAACCCCAAGATTAAGAGTTGCAAGCTCTACCCAGTGAGCCAGCCGGACATGCCATTCTTGCATATTTAATACAAGTCTTTTTGCTTGTATATATCTTCATAAAATGTATACTCTTATTTTGCATCCATTTTTCATTTATATAAAGTGTATTGTGGTATATATTCGTATTCCTAACTTTCTCTCCACTTCTATCCTCTACCTCACATGATCAATGTGACAGGCAAAAATATTATCATATTAGTTTTCTGGGATTGCTGTAACAAATTACCACAAACTGGGTGCCTTAAAACAACAGCCTGAAGGCCAGACGTTCAACATCAATTTCACTGAGCCAAAGTCCAAAATGATCTTCTCATCTCAAGATATTTAACTTAATCACATCTGCATGGACTCTTCTTTCAAATAAGGTAACAAGTTTCAGGGATTGGGATGTTAATATACCTTTGGGAGTCACTATTAGCCTATCACAAGTATCCATTCTTTGAAGTTTTATATACTCATCATAAACATATGGAAACTATGGAAACTTTTTTTTTTTTTTTACAAACTAAAGTGGAATATTTTGTTTAAATTCTACTTCCTCAGGGAAGTTCATCCTTGGAGGATCTTTTTATTGGATATAGAAATATGGGAAGAGAGGTGTTATCTTTCAGCATCTTCAGAACATGGTTCTACTGTCTTTGGTTGCTATAATTTTGAATGTTACATATCTTTTTATTGTCCTGGATGCTTTTTGGAATTTTCTCTTTATCTTTGAGTTTCAATAGTTCACTTATATGTGTCTAGGTATGTGTGTAGTTTTTTTTCAAGTTTTTATTTAAATTCTAGTTAGTTAACATACAGTATAATTTTGGTTTCAGGAGTAGAATTTGGTGATTCATCACTTGCATCTAATACCCAGTGCTCATTACAAGTGCCCTCCTTAATACTAATCATCCATTTAGCCCATCCCCTACCTGCCTCCCCTCCATCAACCCTTGATTTGTTCTCTCTAGCGAAGAATCTTTTATGGTTTGCTTTTCTCTTTTTTTTTCCTTCCCCTATGTTCATCTATCTACTTTGTTTCTTAAATTGCACATATGAATGAAATCATATGTTATTTGTCTTTCTCTGACTGACTTATTTCTCTTAGCGTAATACCCTCTAGCTCCATCCACTATCATTGCAAATGGTAAGATTTCATTCTCTTGATGGCTGAGTAATATTCCATCATATATCATCTCTCTCTATATATATATTTGTGTATATATGTATATGTATATGTGTATGTATGTGTGTGAATATATACATATATATATATATATATATATATATATATATATATATATATATATATCACACCTTCTTTATCCATTCATCAGTTAATGAACATTTGGGCTCTTTCCATAGTTTGGCTATTGTTGATAATGCTGCTATAAACATCAGGGTGTGTGTGCCCCTTCAAATCAGTAGTTTTGTATCCTTTGGGTAAATATCTAGTAGTGCAATTGTTGGATCGTAGGGTAGTTCTATTTTTAGCTTTTTGAGGCAGCTCCATACCGTTTTCCAGAGTGGCTGTACCAATTAGCATTCCCACCAACCATGTAGGAGGGTTCCCCTTTCTCCACATCCTCGCCAACATCTGTTGTTTCCTATGTTATTAATTTTAGCCATCCTGACAGGTGTGACGTGGTAGTCTCCTCGTGGTTTTGATTTGCATTTCCCCGATGATGAGTGATGTTGAGCATCTTTTCACGTGTCTGTTAAGCATCTGGATGTCTTCTTTGGAAAAATGTCTGTTCATGTCTTCTGCCCATTTCTTAACTGGATTCTTTGTTTTTTGGGTGTTGAGTTTGGTAAGTTCTTCATAGATTTTGGATACTACCCCTTTATCAGATATATCATTTGCAAATATCTTCTCCCATTCCATAGGTGGTCTTTTAGTTCTATTGATTGTCTTCTTCACTGTGCAGAAGCTATTTATCTTCATGAAGTCCCAATAGTTCACTTTTGCTTTTATTTCCCTTGCCTCTGGAGACATGTCTAGCAAGAAGCTGCTGTGGCCAAGTTCAAAGAGGTTGCTAGCTGTGTTTTCATTTGGGATTTTGGTGGTCTCCTGTCTCATATTTAGGTCTTTCATCCATTTTGAGTTTATTTTTGTGTGTGGTTTAAGGATGTGGTCCAGTTTCATTCTCCTGCATGTAGCTGTCCAGTTTTTCCAAAACCATTTGTTGAAGGGACTGTCTTTTTTCCATTGGATATTCTTTCCTGCTTTGCCAAAGATTAACTGACCATATAGTTGTGAGTCCATTTCTGGGTTTTCTATTCTGTTCCACTGATCTATGTTTCTGTTTTGTGTCAGTACTATACTGTCTTGATGACTATAGCTTTGTAATATAATTTGAAGCCGAGAACTGTGATACCTCCATGTTTGCTTTTTCTTTTTCAAGATTGCTTTGGCTATTCAGGGTCTTTTGTGGTTCCATACAGATTTAGGATTGTTTATTCTGGCTGTGTGAAAAATGCTGATGCTCTTTTGATAGGGATTGCATTAAATGTGTAGATCGCTTTGGGTAGTATGGACATTTTAACAATATTTATTCTTCCAATCCATGAGCATGGAATATTTTTCCATTTCTTTGTGTCCTTTTAAATTTCTTTCATAAGTGTTCTATAGTTTTCAGAGTATGGAACTTTTACTAATTTGGTTAGGCTTATTCCTAGGTATCTTATGGATTTGGGGGCAATTGTAAATGGAACAATTCCTTTGTTTCTCTTTCTGCTGCTTCATTATTGGTGTATAGAAATGCATCCAATTTCTGTACATTTATTTTATATCCTGCAACTTGCTGAGTTCTTTTTTTTTTTAAAGATTTTATTTATTTATTTGACAGAGATAGAGACAGCCAGAGAGAGAGGGAACACAAGCAGGGGGAGTGGGAGAGGAAGAAGCAGGCTCATAGTGGAGGAGCCTGATGTGGGGCTCGATCCCGTAACGCCGGGATCACGCCCTGAGCCGAAGGCAGACGCTTAACCGCTGTGCCACCCAGGCGCCCCAACTTTGCTGAATTCTTGTATTAAGTCTAGTAATTTTTTGGTGAAGTCTTTGGGTTTTCTACATAGAGTATCATGTCATCTGCAAATAGTGAAAGTTTGACTTCTTCCTTGCCGATATGGATGCTTTTTATTTCTTTTTGTTGTCTGATTGCTGAGGCTAGGACTTCCAGTACCATGTTAAATAACAATGGTGAGAGAGAACATCCTTGTCTTGTTCTTGACTGTAGAGGAAAAGCTCTCAGTTTTTCCTCATTGAGGATCATATTAGCTATGGGTCTTGCATATATGCCCTTTTATGATGTTGAGGTGTGTTCTCTCTATACTTACTGTTTTGAGTGTTTTTATCAAGAATAGATTCTGTATTTTGTCAATTGCTTTTCCTGCATCTATTGGGAGGATCATAGGTTCTTATCCTTTCTTTTATTAATGTGGTGTGTCATGTTGATTCATTTGCAAATATTGAACCACCCCTGCAGCCCAGGAATAAATCCCACTTGATCATGGTAAATAATTCTTTTAATGTACTGTTGGATTTGACTTACTAGTATCTTGTTGAGGATTTTTTTGTATCCATGTTTATCAGGGATATTGGCCTGTAATTCTCTTTAGTAGGATCTTTGTCTGGTTTTGGAATCAAGGTAATGCTGGCCTTGTAGAATGAGTTTGGAAGTTTTCCTTCCATTTCTATTTTTTGGAACAGTTTGAGAAGAGTAGGTATTAACTCTTCTTTAAATGTCTGGTAGAATTCCTCTGGGAAGCCATCTGGCCCTGGACTTTTGTTTGTTGGGAGATATTTGGTTACTGATCCAATTTCTTTGCTGGTTAGGTCTGCTCAAATTTTCTATTTCTTCCTGTTTCAGTTTTGATAGTTTGTAGGTTTCTAGGAATTTGTCCATTTCTTCAAGATTGCTCAGTTTGTTGGCATATAATTTTTCATAATGTACTCTTATTATAATTGTTCATATTTCTGTGATGTTGGTTGTGATCTCTCCTCTTTCATTCATGATTTTATTTATTTGGGTTCTTTTCTTTTCTTTTTGTTAAATCTGGCTAGGGGGTTATCAATTTTATTAATTCTTTCAGAGAACCAGCTCTTAGTTTCATTGATCTGTTCTACTGGGTTTTTTAAAAATTTCTATCATTTATTTTTGCTCTAATCTTTATTATTTCCCTTCTTCTGCTGGCTTTCGGTTTTATTTCCTGTTCTTTTACTAGCTCCTTTAGGTGTAAGGTGAGGTTGTATATTTTCAACTATAATTTGCTCAAATAAACCTTCTGCCCCCTCTTTCCCTCTTTTTGTCTTCTGGGACTCCTATGATTCAAATGTTATTATGCTTTACGGAGTTGTTGAGTTCCCTAATCTACATCTGTGATCCAATATTTTTCTTTCCCTGTTCTTTTCGGCTTCATTATTTTCCATAATTTTATCGTCTGTATCACTTATTTGTTCCTCGGCTTCTTCTATCCTTGTCATCATTACATCCAGTCAGTTCTGCACTTCAGTTACAGCAGTTTTTAGTTGTGGCCTGTCCAGTTTTTAGGTCTTTTATCTCTGCAGTAAGGGTCTCTCTGGTTTCTTCTACACTTTTCTCAAGCCCAGCTAGTGTCCTTGTGATTGTTGTTTTAATTCTGGTTCAGGAATATTACTTATATCTGTTTTGATTAGCTCCCTGACTGTGATCTCTTCTTATTCTTTCTTTTGGGATGAATTACTCCATCTTGGCATTTTGTGTAGGTGTCTATCTTTTGTGTGTTAGGAAGGCCTGTGCCTGGTCCTATTTCCACGAGAGCTGAAGTTCTACAACACTCTATGATCAGTAGACCTGGTGTGTGTAGTGGGGTTATGCTGGTCTTCTGGGGGAGGGGCCTGTTGCTGCTCTGGCTCTCAGTCACACTTGCCCTATTAAAAAAAGACATTTGCAGAGCATAGGGATGCAGGGCTTGATCTAAGTGGCTCAAGCCTCCGCTCTGTGAACTGTGCTGCTCGCTGAAGTCCTTGTGTGTTAATGGGAGGGGTGAAAAATGGCATTTGCCCATTCTCTTCCCCAGAGAGGGGAGTTCACAACTGTGACTGTGTAGGAAACCCCCACAGAAAAGTGAACAATCTCCCTCCTGGGTCCCAAGCATCCGTCAGATCCTTGCCTTGACCTTGTCTGTGTCTGCACTGTCCCCCACCCCTGGTGGTAGCGCAGTTCTCCTCTGTTTTATCTCAGGTATATGGCTGGGTTTCAAACCTCCAAATTTTAGAGACTGAACGTGGTTTGGACCCATGATCCTGTGATCCTGTGAACCTGAGATTCTCTGGGGGAGGATCTTGCCCTGCTGTGGTTTGTCCCAGAATAGCAGTCACAGGACTGCACAAGGGCTTGGAGTTTATGCTAAAGCACAGCAAAAAGCTGGCATCTGGGTTAGCTGCCCTCAGATGCCTCTTCTTGTATGCTAACGAATGGGACAGTTCAGTGGAGCCCTCCCACTCATTTGTTCCCTGAGAGGCAGTGCCACCTCTCCCAAATGTACTCCAAGAAGGGGAACTATCTCTCCAGGCATGACCCAGGGGATCCTTGGATGCTTCCAGTCCCTTACCTCTGACCTCCATCTCCTTCAGAGGAGCACTGCTGTGCCCACCAGGCTTTACCCTGGTGATGTTGCGGACTTCTAAAACTTCAGACTTTCATCTCTGCTGCTTGTAAAAACTTGCTACAATCAGCCCCTCTCATTTTCCTAGCCATTGGTTTTAGGGAAGTGCTTTACTTATGCAATCCCCCACATGCTGTTTTTTGTTTCTTTCTCTCTCTCTCTCTCTCCTCTCTCTGTGGTCAGGGCTCCCTCCTCTCCATAGCACCCATGGTTCTTTTCTCCTCCAAATCACATCCCTGCACCTCCTACCTTCCATGATGTGGCCTCTTTTCTCCCTCTAGTTGTACAGGTAGTTCTCTCAGTCCTCAGATTGATTTCCTGGATGTTTGGAATGATTTGATAATTATCTAGTTGTGTTCAAGGGAAGAGGCAAGCATAAGGTCCTTCTACTCCTCCACCATCTTAACTCCTCCTTCTGTACTTGTATTTATACTTCTTGGGGTTCACTGAGCTTCTTGAATCTGTAAATGTATGTGTTTCATGAAATTTTGGAAGCTTTTGGACATGATTTTTTCAAATATTTTTTCTATCTCATTCTTTGTCTTCTTCTGGCATTCCAATTGTGTATGTTAGGAATATGCATTTAATTATATGTATGTTAGATTTTTTATTTTGTCCCACAGATCATTGCAGCTCTATTCACTCTTTTCAGTTCAGTAGTTTTTCTCTCTGTTCTTCATGTTGGGTAATTTCAGACTGATCTAGCTTAAAATTCACTGAGTCCTTCTTTTGTCATCTTCAGTCTACTGCTAGCCCTTCCAATAAATTTCTTACATTTTATTTTTTAATTCTCAGATTTCTATTTGATCCTCTTTTATAGTTTATGCTTTTTCTATTTGCTCATTCATTATGATAATTTTTTTTACATTCTTGAGCACATTTTAATAGCTGCTTTGAAATTCTGCTAATTTTAACTTTGATTTCCACATTGCCTTTTCTCTTGCGCAAGAGTCATGTTTTCCTGTTTCTTAGTATATATAATAATTTTATATCATATCAAGGATCATGAGTAATACATTGCACAGATTTCTGGATTCTGTTGTTAGCTTTCAAATAATACTGATTAAAAAAAATGTCATCAAGGGTTAACCTGCCTTAAGACTTTATATCTGTTTCCCCAGTAGGAAGCAGCTGAAATTGCTGTGTATTTGTTTAGCCTTCACTACATTGCTAAGAATCTGCCCCATACATGTGTAGTTCAAAAGCCAGCCAGAGATTTAGATAGAGTTAATATATAGAATAGTCGTCTTCCTTTTTCAGAGTCTCTCCTTTCTGGGATTTTCCCCAACCTTCCATTTCCTGTAGCTGTGGTTGCTCTAAAGTCTGCCCTCTGGTTTTCCAAGAAATAAAACAAAATTTTGACAATCAGTTGCCCCATGTGGCACTGACAGTGGTCTGCCCTTATAGTAGAAGCCATAAAAATTGGAGTTTAGCCACTGCCATTCTTTTTTTCAAGCATTGATCAGCATCCAAACCCTCCCTCCCCCAGTTCTACTTTTGTCTTTAGGTAGTTGTTTTAAAATTTTTTAAGTTTACATTTGTTATCTGCAAGATAGTTAGTCTTGCAGAAGCTCCCAGTAGTTGTGTTGTATTTTATTATATGCTGGATTGGGTGAAAAATCTCTATATAGTCAGTTTGAGAAGCACTGCCTTACGAGACTTTTCATGAGCTCCTATAACCAAGATCCCTAGAACCATCCTGTTTCTATCATTCCTCAAACCTGATTGCTCAGCAAACCCTTTAATTTTCTGAGCCATCCAATAGCTTATCAGTAGATTCATTTTTTTTTTAATGTTGGCCATAGGTCATTCAGTTGTATGCAAAGAACTATAATTGATACAGTATTATCCAAATTTTCTACAATGAACATGCTTTCTTATCCTAATATATCTAATATCTTATCTTAAATATTTTATATAAGGATAAGAAAGCAACAACTGTCAGTTACAAATAAAGAGATCATCTATAACTTGGATACACACGAGGAAAGTTGGCATCAGCTATAACTCAGTGTCATGTGCTGAAGTCATATGATATCAGAAAATGAATACAGCAGGCCGCATAAGTGTTCAGCATTTACTAGAAGTTAAAATTATTGTTGCAAAATAATAGCATAGAATGTCCAAACCAAAAGAGTCTTTAAAAGCATCTCATTCAATTCCCCACTACATTTTGTAGATGAAGCACTTGAGGATGAGAGACTAGAAGTATTTTGACCAAGGCTATAGAGTCAGAAAATGATAGAGAGGAGAGTTGACATAAAGACTTCTTGAATCGTCAGTCTGCCCTCTAACTTCATCGGTGGGGTTAGAACTGGTTAGGTGACTAGGACTTTTTTCTGTCTTCAATGTAGTTCTATTCTAAGGACAGGAGTGGTCCTAGTTTTACTCCAAGGTGTCTCTAAGAAAACTGCAGTTATCAAACACATTTTATAGCATCAGGACCCATTTTTCAAAGAAATGTTACACAGGTAACAGCAGAAGTCGTCTAGAGAAAGCAGCATTGGGGTCTGGAGTCCTACACACTCAGGTCCCCCTTGTATCACAAGTGAATACATTTGATGTGAATTTAGGGTTTGCTCTATTGGCCACTACTTTTTTTTTTTTTTTCATTTATAAATTACCCGTGTTGCTAGTTTATAATTAGTTTATTCATAAATCTTAAGTATTATCTCCAATTATCTTCCTCAGTATGTTTAGTTCCCACAAATTCTGAATTTGCACTGTAGCAAGGAGCTACAGCACCCAAAGAGCTCTGGGGAGCATCTGGTAGCAATAACAAGGACCGAGAAAACATTCTTAGTAAGACTTATGAAAACTTTGGGGCACCTGGGTGGCTCAGTCGGTTAGGTGGCTGCCTTCGGCTCAGGTCATGATCCCAGAGTCCTGCGATTGAGCCCCACATTGGGCTCCTTGCTCAGTGGGGAGCCTGCTTCTCCCTCTGCCTGCTGCTCCCCCTGCTTGTGCTCTCTCTCCTGTCCAATAAATAATAAATAAAATCTTTAAAAAAAACTTTAAAAAGTTAGATGAGAATCACACCAAACCCTCAAAATACGTCAGCTATTAATGTAGGCTTCATACTCTGCTTTTCAATCATCTAGCCCCATTCTCTCCTATAACCATCTCCCCCCTAATAAACTAGGTTTCCAATGAAAGGCTTTACATATTAACTTTACAAGCTATGACCACATGTCTTTATTAATTATTGCATTCTTATTCATCTTGTTTCTTATTTTCTTTTTCATTTTCTTCCCTCTTACCAACTTTTCTTTCTCCTTTGATTCTTCCCTTGATATAATAGGATTCTATCTTCTTTGGCCTAAACCTCTCTTCAGCTACAACTAATTTTCTGCAGTATGTTTAAAACCAAATGTTACATAAGCCAAGACTAGACCTATATGATCCTGAACTGCAGCAGATTTCCTGAGTTTTCTCCTATTTCTTACCTCCCATTTCCATTCATTGGATTTCTTTTCTATCCCCAAAGGTAGGGACATTTAAAAAGTTTTCAAATTAAATGCAGTTTTCTTTTAAACGCGGTTTTCTAGGATGCCCCAAACCTCCCACTAACTGCCAAGAGATGTTAATTTATCTTGCTCTAGTTCTGTAGTTACTGTAGTTTTCAACATGGCTTTCTCTTAGGTTTGCTATCTACCCAGTTGTTTCTTTAAACTTATTTATTCAATGTGTTCACTCAGTACACATTAGTTTAGTGATTCCAATACGCAAGTTACTGTACTAAGTGCTGGGTGGTTTAGGGCAAGAGAAAGTAATACTTAAGAATCTATCTATCTATCTATCTACCTACCTACCTATATATATTTTTTAAAGATTTTATTTATTTATTGGATGAGAGAGAGAGTGTACAAGCAAGGAGCAGTAGGCAGAGGGAGATGGAGAGGGAGTAGCAGCCTCCCCACTGAGCAAGGAGCAGACCTGGGGCTCGATCCCAGAACCCTGGGATCATGACCTGAGCCGAAGGCAGACACTTAACTGACTGAGCCACCCAGGCGCCCCTCCATATATTTTCATATGAAGCTCTCTATAAGATAAATAACTACATCCACAGGCACAGTGGTAAACACTTTAAATAAACATCCTATTTAATCCTCACAAAGTTTTATAGTATTATCATGATTTTGCTGGCTCAGAAAAGTAAGTAATTTGTCCAAGGCCACAAAGTGAGCTGAAATTTGAACTCAGCTCAGCTGGTCCCCATCACTTCAAGACATAAAATCTTTAATGGGCCCTGGGCCAGCTTCTCTTCCCAGCTCTGGTCTTCCAAGTAAGCTTGTGGTGGTTTAACTCAAAGATCTTTTCTATCATTTAATCTGTCCTACATCTCTTCTTCTGATATCTATCATAGGCTGAATTGTGTTCCCCCAAAATACATATGTTCGAGTCCTAACCCCCTGCACCTCATATCAAAACCCTATCTGGAGGGTTGTTCTGATGTAATTAGTTAAGATGAGGTCATACCAGAGTAGGGTGGGCCCTTAATACAAGGTAACTAGTATCCTTGGGGCGCCTGGGGCGCTAAGTCAGTTAAACATCTGCCTTCTGCTCTGGCCATGATCTCAGATCCTGTCGGCAGCCTCCCTGCTCAGCCAGGAGTCTATTTCTCCCTCTTCCTCTGCCCCCCCCACACCGCTTGTGCTCTCTCTCTCTCTCTCTCAAATAAATAAAATCTTTTTAAAAAAGTTAGCTAGTATCCCTATAAAAAAAGAAAAATTTGGACACAGACAGGGAGAACATGGAATGTGAAGATGGAATTATGCTGCCACAGCCAAGGAACACCAAGATTTCTGGCAAACCTCCAGAATTTAGGAGGAAGGAATGAGCAGATTCCCCCTCACAGCTTAGAAAGAACCAACCCTGCAGACGCCATGATTTCAGACTACTTGCCTTCAGAACCGCACGACAATACCTTCCTGTTGTTTTAAGTCACCCAGGTTTTGATACTTTGTTATGGCAGCTGTAGCAAACTACTAAAATATCTAAACGTAGATCTGGAATTCCTACTGCTCTCTTTTTCTGCCTAACACTGCAATATTCCCTGTCCCATCTATCCAACTTTTTATAGCACAATGAGGTGGAACCAGTTGCACTGTTCCCAATTTCAGATGTGAAGAGTTATCATTGAATTCTGTGATCATCCACATTTGGGCAATCATTCAAATGGATGAAGGGTTGGAAGCATGAGCTTTGAAGTCCACTGGGCTCAAATAACCAGTTTCTGCATTTACTAGCTCTTGAGCAACCCTCTAAGCTTATTTCCTTACTTTGTTAAGGGAGGCTAATACCACCACTACCACACAGGGTCTCAAGGACAATCAAGGGAGAAAACATCATAGTTTAGCATATTAGTTGGCACATAGAAAGTGCTAAACAACACTTCTTATTATTTAATTTTCCTAAAACAAACTTTAGAATTTACCTTTCATGGGTATTTCAGAGGCACATTTGTGTACTTTCTGTAAGTATTATAATCTGCTGGTACAAGAGTGACTCTGGCCGTTAGTCTCTATTGTCTTCCACCTTTGGCAATCTCTAAAATGGAGAGGAGGTAACCTTAAACAAGTGAACTAAGAAAATTTATATTAAAGAATCCTTGAATCACCACTGTGTCCTTTAAGTTCATTCCTAGGATTAGAAACAGCTATATACTAGACTTCAAAAAAAAAAAAAAAAAAAAAAAAAAAAAATATATATATATATATATATATATATATAGATATAGTCTGGTTCTAAGGAAAGAGGTTTATTACTGATAGAACAGGTATTTATAAGGTGAAATATTAAAGTATAGGCCCATGATATTTGAGTCTACATAAAAGACTACCAACTGCTAGAAAACAGAAATCAGCAACATAAGCAAAAAGGTACTTAATTGTTTTCCCCCTGTATAAATACATTGTTTGGAAATGATTATTTTCCCCTTTTAAAAGGTTTCTTGAGTTTTTACCAAATTCTCTGCCTTCTCTCTAAGATTTGGGGTTTTTCTTGGGGGGGGTGGAGAGAAATCTAATATGAAACGTAATGCATAGCACATTAACTTTAATTAACTTTAGATAATTAGAAATTGTTGAAACGACCACATTCTTTTTTGAGAATACAAGTGTGGTATGATAACTTTCAAAAAAGCCAAGGAGGCATCTGTGCCTTTACCCTACTCTCTCCTCCCCTTAGAATACCCTCTCCTTTTCTCTCACGCTCCCTGTTTGGAACCCTTTCATTTGTTGTTGTTCTTTTCCCATTTCAAACGTTGCCACAGACTCAAATCCATCTTTATCTTTCCACATCATCCCCACTCTCTAACCCCCCCTGCCACTTTGTATCTACCCTGTGGCATTTAGGTATTCTAATATTTAGTTCAAATCTTACTCCTACCACAACCGTGAGAGCGGCAGAAATAAATCTCATTCTTATAAACTCTGCAGCTTTCTTTTTTAAACAAAAGTTCAATAGGTTATTAAATCAACAAATAAGTGAGCAGCCTTTTAGGATGAGTTATGAATAGAAAGAAACAGCTCAACACTTTTAAATGAAAATCTGTGAGCATTCAAAAAGGTAAAAATGGGCTATATAAATTTAAGTTCCAGTATATCTCTGTTGTTCTGGTTAATTCCACACTCATGTTATCCATTTTTGTTTTCTTCACAGCACTCGTCTCACTGTATCCACGGTACCGGCACTTACCAAATGCCTAATTGCTGCTGACTGGCTTGGAGACTTGTCAGGAGAGGAAGTTAAAAAAAAAAAAGAAGAAAGAAAGGAAGGAAGGAAGGGAGGAAGGAAGGAAGGAAGGAAGAAAAAGAAAGAGAGAGAAAGAGAGAAAGAAAGAATAGACTTTACCGAGAATACGCTGCCGTATTTCATATATTTGCGTTTTGAAATGGGGGTAGGAGAATGCCAATAAATACAAAATTCAAAATGTTGCTTCTAGTAAAAGTCAGAGTTCTAGGGTCCTCAGATTCCACTTCTAACTTCGCCAGTCCTGCATAGCAAAATTAATGCCGGATTTCTCAAAGACCACGTTCTCATCATTACATTCCGGATCCAGGTCCTGTGCCTGGCACATTGCTGGCGTTATAAACGCACCTACTGAATCCCGATCCGTGCGGGATTACAAATTTAGGAGACAATCTAGTGCTACAAACAAACAAACAGAACAAAAACAAAAACCAACTTCATTTAGAACCAACTACATTTGGAAACCGTAACCAACCACCTAAGGTTCCACTCTACTAACACACCGAAGGTAAAGTGAATTTACCACGTGCTTGGTATTGAAAACGTGCTGGCTTTCGTTTCACAACAAATGAGGATCACCGACAAAACGACACATTCTTAGACATTTAGAGTGACTCAGAAGTGAAGAGAAAGCGTGCCGCTCAGGAAGACCCAGTTAGTGGGATCGACAAAAAATTACAAGGCAGTGTGACAAAGGTTAAAACGGAGTTAGCGAAGAAGCGAAAGCTCCAGCGAGCTCACAACACAGCACAGAGGCGCGCTTGGCCCCCCTCGCGCTCCGTAGAACCAGCTCTCTGGGCCTCCGTAGACCACGCCTCCGGCGGGGAAGGACGGCATGAGGCTGCCCGCGTTGGTGCCTGTTGCGCGTGTCAATGAACGGCCTCTCAGAGTTAGAAGACTAGGAATACTCTTGTCTCAGAACCGCCTCAATCCGGAAACAGAAATTCTCGAGGCCCGGCACTATCAGAGCCGTCTCTTTCATGAAAGGGAGTGCACATGCGCATAGGGGTCCTGGGAAGCCCTTAAATACCGTCATGCGGGCGCGTACGATCTCTTTCCCTGCCGCCGCCGAGTCGTGCGGAGGCGGAGGCTTGGGGTGAGTTGAGCAAGGTGGGACTGATAGTTGTGCTTTTGCCGTGTTTGGCGGGGTTTGGTCTTTGGCTGAGCTATTTAGTCAACTGATTTTTTTTTTTTTTTGGTTTTGTATTACAGTGCAGTCAAGATTCGACTACGCTTGTAATCCACCGCCATGGCCGAGGAAGGGTGAGCTCAGGGTCGGGGTCGTGGTGCGGGGAGGGCGTGGGCAGCGGGCGGTGCGGGCTCAGGGTAGGCCGCGGCGCCCTAAGGGCACGTGATGTAATTTAATGATTATTGAGTCTAAGTCGTTAAGTGTTGTGTGGGGGGGATTTACCGATAGTTTTGACATTTATTTTAGCATTGCTGCTGGAGGTGTAATGGACGTTAATACTGCTTTGCAAGAGGTGCTGAAGACCGCCCTCATCCACGATGGCTTAGCACGTGGAATTCGCGAAGCTGCCAAAGCCTTAGACAAGTACGTGTATCAGTCTCAATACTGTGGGTTGTTGGAACCGGAACAAAACAACAGCCGAGGGAAGAAAGCGTGAAGTTCATGGTGTTAGCACAAAAGTTCTGAATGGCATCCGTCCTACAGGAAACCTAGGAAAAGGTATCAGATTCAGATCTATATAGCCCACAAACTCTGTGGGTTTCTGTTTGGAATGGGATGAGTATTTGATTTTTTTAAAGACTACAGTGTTTGAATGATGACTTAAATTGTCGGATACCCCTTCACTCTTTTAATGAGTGAAACATAACAGTCTGACAAACCTGTAGATGGTGGGGCTAATTTTACTGAAAAGGACAGATAGGAATCCTCCTTTGTCAGCTTGCAGAAATTGAACTGTCAAGTTAAACTAGGGGATTGCAAGCTAATGCTGCAGAAACACCTGGACTTTGAAATGAATTGAGAAAGTGGTAGCTGTAGAAATAAAAATATGGAATATTCGTAAATACATTCGTTTAGTTTCTGGGCCGGTTTGTTGGCAAAATAGCTACGTGCGTTAACTGTTCAAGAATTTCATAGCCAGAAAATTTAAGTTCGTTCAACTCAACTTTGGTGTAGATTGGCCACTTCAGTCCATCGGAGATAGCACTCTTGTTGGACGCCGTTCAGGTCCTGGTGTGACTGTTTGTACAATGCACTATGTACAATGGCAGTGCTGCACATAACTAATTTTCTGGGCCAGTAACTGGTAACAACTCTAATAGTGGTCGTTTGTGTTTCACACAACAGCTTTTGAACGTGTGTGGCTTGCAAGGAAGGATGGTACTGCTTTGGCCACAAATTGGTAAACTAATTCTATATAAACTTAGTATTTTGGGGAGTTAACTGGAGGCTTGATTTTGTAGATGAACGAATCCATGCTCTTAACAGGTTCCTCAAACTGAAGTAGATGTATTCCCCAGGGGGGTGTTGCTTGTGTTTTGCCAGTGTAGTCATTGCAAAGGTAACTCCTTTGTAAAGTGACAAGAGTAGTAGATTCAGACCTGAGTTTTGGTTTATATTGCATTTTGCATTTCAGGCGCCAAGCCCATCTTTGTGTGCTTGCATCCAACTGTGATGAGCCTATGTATGTCAAGTTGGTGGAGGCCCTTTGTGCTGAGCACCAAATCAACCTAATCAAGGTAGGTTACCCATTTAATTTGATTATCTGAATTGTTAAGAGATACCTGAGCTTAATGAAAATTGAGCCAGTTAGGGTTATGTCTGGATAATGCTGTTGTATCCTATCAGTAGATTTTGTAAAGAAAGTGTTCTTGCTTTCTGGTGCTGTGAAAAACATCACATAGATTTGGTATCTTGGTCTGTGCTAAAGCTAGTTGCGGAAATGTTCTGTTCCTGCAGAATTAATTGTTAATTTTGGTGTTGGTACAGAACAGAAATGAGGTAGAGTGCTTTCAGGTTATCTTGGTGCTGTACATGATGACAACTGGCTCCCTCTACTGAACTGCCATGAGGAAACTGCCATGTCACCCTATCTGACTACAGCTACCTTTCGAGTCTGATATGTTGTCCGTAGCATTAATGTCTGCTAATATGGTGTTGTGTTTATTTTATTTTTTTTAATTCTTTTCAATAGGTTGATGACAACAAGAAACTAGGGGAATGGGTAGGCCTCTGTAAAATTGACAGAGAGGGGAAGCCCCGTAAAGTGGTTGGTTGCAGTTGTGTGGTGGTTAAGGTAAGTCAGTGTTTATCTCTGGGATGAAGGTTGTGCGGGGAAGCTGCAGAATTCTGTGCAGGATTTTAATTGTTAAGAAAGTCAGGAATGTCCTAAAGAAGAAATGTGTGATTTTCAACATTTTAAAATCCCCTTTTCTGTCTTTGAGAAAAGGAAGATAGGCTGTAATGAAGCCAGCCAGTTAATCTGCTTACCTGAATGTGTTTCTGCAGAAATTTCAGAAACGCTGGCAATAGTAATGCCATGTTACGAGCCTTAAAGACATTGAAGTCCTTAAGGTCCCTGAAAATGGCTATAAGAGATTTTAATGATGGAAGCAGTTTCATAAGACAAGTAATTCTGTAAAGCTTCACCATAACTAGTGCTAACAACTTGGTAGAGTTTCTAAATGTTAATTTAAAAAATGGTTTTTATTATTTTTTTAGGACTATGGCAAAGAGTCTCAGGCGAAGGATGTCATCGAGGAATACTTCAAATGCAAGAAATGAACAAATAAACTTGGTTCTTGTTCCTCACCTCTGGTTTTTTTTGGGGAGGGGGGCAGTAGAATAAGATCTGTTAGCAGTAGACAAAAGATGATCGTTACAGAATTAGCAGAATAACTGGAAACATGCTGTTTGTCTCCTGGTTTCTAAATGAAAGCCTACTCTAACCACTCAGTAACCAGTGTTGGCAACTGAAAACAGTATGACCTAGGTAAAGATAGCCTTACAGTGATTGTGACAGCCAGGGTTTCTTAGGTGCCGTTCGTCACAACCAAGACTAGACAGCTTGGGACCTGAAGAAATGGCCCGAGGTCAGTTAAGTGTGGATGTCACTTTGCAGTCTCGGAACTTGACAGCCGATTGAAAAAGCTGAACAAGTCGATAGAAAAGTACAAAGGTGGTCAGGATTGGATTTAGGCTGTGGGGTACAAAGTATAGGATGTCCGGGAGTGCTTATGGACATGCCCATTAGAAAAGGTCAGCGTGTCCATGGCATTTATTAACCTCCGGTGTTACTTAAGTGTTAAGCGTGGAAGCAGGTTATGCTTATATATATATATATATATATACTCAAGTCTCAATCTTCACAGGGAGAGGCAGTGATGACCCATGTATTTCAGGCCTGGACCAAGTCGGTGCAAGCATGAATTAGGTAGGATTCATGGAAATGTAATCCAAATCCCTGCAAAATTGCTGCCGGAGGATGCTTTGAGTTTACCTACTCAAGTTTTCTAGTACTGCTGTGTAGTTATGGGAGCACAAGAAGCCGAGCTGGAGCCAGATCTGGTTTTGAATGCTCATTTGTATGGTGACTATTTTTCTTCGCATGTTAGGGATTTATAGGCTTAAGCCCTTCGTTAAAGCCATCCTTCGATACCGTGGCAACCTCTAGTGTCTCTAAAGGGTGCTTGTTCTCTGCATGCTATCTACTGTGGTGGAGTGAATGGCCTCAAAAGCTCTAGAACTAACCATAAAGCCTTATGGATTGTTTTCTTAGATATTGTACCCTGGGGCCCATCTACCATTAAATGTCAATCCAAGCTATCTGGCATTTCTAAGGAAAGGGCTTGCTATTTGCTTTGAATTCTGGCATATATCAACCTTTAAAGCAAACAGTTGTTATTTACTCTCTCTGGCACTGTTGAGCTGTTGATGCAGTAGCAACAGCTGTCTCCAGTATTACGTTTGATGGTTTGTGGGAGTTCTGTAGCTTACGCTAGGGAGTCTGGCTGAGTACAGCATTCTGCATTTCCATTTTTTTCACTTAGGCTTATTTTTGAGATCCGTGTGTTGTGAAAAGCTGAACTGCTGAATGTTAACTTTCCACCACTGACTCAGATAATCAGCATTGGGTATTTTTTTGATGTTTGCATATCCACTGACCCCTCAGGTAGAAAGCCGACTCCAGTCTCTTCAAGGAATACTCTGTGCCCTTAACTACATCTCTACCACCTTGCTGTAGCTTCTCAAAATAACTACCCAAGATGGTTTCCATCCCCTCATTTGCTTATTTGGCTTTTGTCCTCTGCTAAAATGTCAGTGTGGTCACCAAGACCTCTTTATGGTCAAATTCAATAGCTTCACAGCGTATTCCTCTTCACCTCTAGCTAGCATTTTCTAGTATAACTTCTGTCCATACTTAGCACTTTGCCACACTCTTCCTCTTTGGTCCTTTCTCTTTCTCCCTTTCCGTTAGAACCAGAGTTCGGCTATGGCCCTGTTTACTTCCATGCAGCATTTCTAGGGACATTCCTGTAGCTTCTGCTCTAGATTCCTTTTATTTCGAGATCTGAGTTCCTGTTTTAGTTTTGGTCGGCTCTAGACAAATGGTGTGCACTAGGGAGCACCCCGTGAATACCCACCTGTACCTCAAGTTTTGTATACCTCAAAGTGAACTTGATCATCTTAAAATGTTTTCAGTTAGAGGAAGGTAGTTACTGAATATCTAGTGTTGTCGGGCTTTGCACCAAGCAGTTACATCTACCTGTTTTCAAGGCAGAGGCCTCAGGCTTCCTCCGTTCCTGCCTCTACCTCAGTGTAGCCATCCCAGACTCTTCACCGATTGCAGTAGCTGCTCACTTCGATTGACTCATTCACGCTGCTCTCAGAGTTGTTCATCTATGAGCTCGTTCTGCTTGAAGTGCTATTTTCTCTACCTGGCAGTCTACTCATCCTTCAAAACCCCAGTCCAAATGTAACTTCAACCTTAGGGTTGTGATTTGTCTGTACAGCTGTATGGGATTCACAAGAGAGCTCATCCATGCTAACGTGCCAAGGCCAAAGCAGGTGTCTTCATTTTTAACTGGGGAAACCAGTTGCTGTGTGCACTCAGAATCTTGAGGACTTGCCTCATGGACCCAAACACGTGAGCCAAGAGCTTTATAGTGTTTTCTTGCTTTTGTGGTCAGTGAGACTTGGGCATTCCTGTTCACTTCAGCTGTAAGAAACCTCCAAGCCAAATACTCCATTTTCTTTGTCCTTAACTCAGTTTTTACTTTTTTTTTTATTTTTGCTTGGTTCTGATTTTATTAACATTGGTATTACATGTGTTTTTGGCCACTTTTAATGCTTTAAAAAAAGCAAACCCAGGGTGTCAATAGTGGAATTATAACAGGGCTGTATGAAGTTGGTATCTGTTAAAAACAGGAATTTGTTCATTTTCAACTGGATTATAGAGGCAACAGAACCATTATGTAGGCAGAGTTTTAGATGGTTCAAGGGATATGTTCCAACAAACTTTTTTTTTTTTTTTAAAGATTTTATTTGAGAGAGACAGACAGCACAAGCACGGGGAGCAGCAGGCAGAAGGAGAAGCAGGCTTCCCACTGAGCAAGGAGCCTGATGTGGGGCTTCGTGCAGGGCTTGATCCCAGGAGCCTGGGGTCATAACCTGAGCCAAAGGCAGAGGATTAACTGGCTGAGGCACCCAGGCGCCCCTCAAACAAGCTTTTAATACCTCTTGATGCCCTCCTGAGACCCATAGAGAAGGAAGGTGAGGATATTTAGCTACGAAGGGAAAGAAGATCACAGCTTTCATCACTCCGGGTGGATGATGGGACAGGCTGAGGGGGGTAAGGCATCGTCTTCCCAGTGGGTCCTCAGCTCAATCCACAAGTCAGAACTTCAAGGCAGTAAGTTCCAGCAAGAGCAATGGGGGCATCATGGCCTGGCTAAGGAGGGTCTGAGATGGAGGCCACCAGGCTCTCTCAGAGAACGTATTGGGTGAAGTGTGACTCATTGCTGGTGGCCAGGTGCTGGGGGCAGAGGGGTCCTAGAGGTCAAAGTTGAAGATTAATCTTTCAGAGAGTGGTCAGGCATTTGGGACTTGGGCTACATCTTAATGCATCAGTGTTCAGAAGGATTCAGACTGGTGCTTGCCCCCCAGGGGGGAAATTTTTGAGTCCTTTTAAAACACACACACACACACACACACACACACACACACACACAACATGGCTTATGCTTCAAATAGCACAAGCACACCTAAATTCAACCTGCTTTATCATCAGCAAGGTGTTTCGGTCAAATTTTATCTAAGCCCTGCACTACCTAACCACAGTCTGCTGATTGAAGTTGCTTACAATCTGGGTTTTGCTTGGAAAGGCTTAGAAATGAGGGGGGAAGGTGATCCTGAGGATTCTTTATCTACACAAAAGGGGCAATTTTCTCAGCTCTTTCCTGGTTTGCATGAAGCATCCTTTAAGAGTATTCCTCTGCTTTTTCTTTGACTCCTTGCTTTTCTTTGACTCCATAGTCACCGTCATCACTGCATTCCTAAATTGATTTCCACAGCAAATTGGCTTTGGACAAGGAAAGTGCCAGAGAGGGGAGAGAGAAGTACTTTTATAGGTAGAAACTCAAACTCTTTCAAGTCCTTTATGAACTAAACTGGGTTGTGAAATACATAAAGGTGGAGACACGGGATCATCCCATGGCACTGCCAATCCAGGAGGTTCTGTTAACTTCTGTTTTTGATGATGAAAAAAATTGTACAGCATCGATTCAGAATGCCCTTAGTTAAGAGCATGCATTTATTGACCAATTACAAAGGGAAGCATGATTACAGCTATTAGCATATTTATCACAGGGCTATTAGAATATACTTTTTGTGGAGGGGTTAAGTAGAAGGATTTAGTTAAATGTACAATTACATAATGGGATATTATGGTGCCTAAAAAACGGGCAGTTTGAACTTTTTTTTAAGATTTTACTTATTTATTTGACAGGCAGCGAGAGAGGGAACACAAGCAGGGGAAGCCAGAGAGGGAAAAGCAGGCTTCCCACTGAGCAGGGAGCCCGATGTGGGGCTGGAGCCTGATGTGGGGCTCAATCCCAGGACCGCCCTATCAGGACCTGAGCCAAAGGCAGCGCTTAATGACTGAGCCACCCTGGCGCCCCAGGACATTTGTTAATATACTTTTAAAGCAATATTCAAAATGTACAATAGGACCACATTTTGTAAACAAAAAGCAAAAGAAAAAAAAGGAATATAAGGATATACATCAAGGTTTTAGTGGGTTCTGAAAAGGTGGGTATTTTTGCTTACTTTTTCTTCAACATGTGCTTTTGTAGTAAGAAAACATATTTAAAGAAACAAGATAATGGTATAGGGCTCTCTTGGGGTTAATATTAAGTACCAGTAATATAAAAATCAAAAAAAATAATGCGTTGTGAACAAGTGCATTAATTTCCTTGTCTAGTAAAATAGCAGTCAGGTAAAACACAAGCTTAAAAAGGCTGGTCTCAGACTTAACCAGCAGAGGGCAGCAAGAAGCTGGTACCTGGTGAGGGATCTATCCGAAAACAAGGCAGACCAGCCCAAGTACAGTTCTCCCTCCCACAGCACATACACTAAAATTGGAACAACGCAGAGGAGATTAGCGTGGCCCCTGCGTAGGGATGACACGCAAATTCGAGAAGCAGCACTAACTACAGCAGGCTCCCCATAGGAAAAGCTGCTCACCCCCACCCCCAGAAGTAATAGTATTGGGCTCTAGTTTACGACTTCTGATTGCATTTTCTTTTTGCCCTAATATTGCCAAATCCAGGATCCCAGGCTAGTGAGGTCGTTTCATTATGTGCCGGAGGCTCTCGGTAGAGGCGATTGTGGTTATTTTATTACAACTAAGATACTGAAACTCTGCAACACATTCCTAGAGGAAAATGTTTGGGTCTGTAATTGTCTGCTGCTGTTAGACTCCTCTTCCATTACACTGAGATTTGTCTAGAGCTCCCTGAAGGCCAGAAGGTTTCTGAGCAGGCCGATTTTGGAAAATGGGCACAATATGGAGAGTATCAAGGCAACCGATGTATTTTGTAGATTACAGTCCACACAGTAACTTGGTGGAAGCATTGACTTTGTTCAGTGCAGTGTTTCCGGGGTCTTGAATAGTGCTTGGTGTGGTAGGCACTCAGAGATTTTCTGTTGGATAAACAGGTTTGACCTGCCTGCCTACCTATCTAGTAAGTTAGTTAATTTGTGGGTTTTCTTCTCAGGCTTAAACTCCCCAGCCTCTTTTGACACTTCAATTTCTCATGTTCCTTTTTTTCTGGCAACAACAGTGAATCTCTCAGGCTGGGCCTCTTTTAGACTAGAACGGTGCCAAGCTGTCTCAGCCACCCTTCACTCCAGCTCCACTCCAGGGAGCAGGGCAGAGAAATGTATGCTATCACAATATGGGGTACAGAGCGCTAAGAGTCTGAAAAATCATTTTAAAAGCCACTTTGGGACCTGGGAACAGTAAAAAGCACGTGAATTCAGTGAAACTATTTTTACATTGCAATAATTTCTTTTTGAAGCCTATTTATTAAGACACATGCCAACAGCACAGTATTGTACAAGTGATGTGAATTAAACCTTACACAAATGTAGTGTTTGTCTTTTTATTTTTCCTCCTCTCAACTCAACTGCCCCCAACTAAAAATTTACAAATGGATATAAAAATCCTGTTTGTACCTGGTTGGCTTGTTAGAGAAATACTGAGGGAAAGGCCTGTGATATTTCACAGTGCTGCCACCAGATTAAAAGGAACAAAACTCACGTAAAGAAAGAAATAAATATGAGATTCATAAGGGGAAAATAAAATATTAACCTACAAAAGGCTACAAATTAAAAGCCCCGTCTTCGCTCTTGGATTTGAAGCTCAGTTCTACTTGGTGAGTTCCAGGGGTCAGCAGATGTTTTGCTAAGTGGGTGCATGCTGTGTCTTGCTGGGGGGTACTTATCCACACGTGGTTTATAAAGCGATGCAGTTATCCCGTTATTTCAGGAGGGACGACGTGTATAATTTTTAAGAAGAAATTAGAACCTCTTCTACCCCACCCACAAGCTGCATTTTGGAAGGCAGCTATGCTCACTGTACCACCAACACCACGCCATCAGCTGCATTTTGATATCGTCCAGTTCACAATTTTATATTCTACATTTCTGTCATGTAAAGAATCTAGAAACTTTACTCTAAAACATGGAAATGGTAACACGCATAATGTGAGCCATGGCAAAGTGCAGAAGCAGAATTACGAGCTTTTTATGGAGAGGAATCAACATATATTAAGTCTTTCAGATTTTTAAGTAACTATGATCAAGGCATAAAGGTCATCCTTGTCATGACCTTGATTGTGGCCATTGTTGTCCTGTGAAGCCGGCTCATTCAAAGCATTCCAGGGAGCATGGCTGCCATCTGCAGCCCTGGGTAATAGAATGCAGGACAGATGTAGTTGTGGCTAACATTCAGTGACAGCCTGAAACTATCGTGTTGGGTGGCAGTAAAAATCAAACAGGTAAGAAATGAGTTGGTCTTCTAGTAAAACCGCTGAGTGTATTTCTCCTATCATAGCTTGAGAACAAGGGCCACGGTTCCTTTAATGAAGCAGAAACCTGCCCGAACAATGAGTCCCAGGACTTTCTAGTCGTGACAATTTGAAAGTAAGTGTTCAGTTCATTTGTGGCCAATGAAGGCGATGTTTTAAAAGCAAGCTGTATTTCTGGGGGGCTGGGTGTTAAAGAAGAGGAAGGAGGGGAGGGATGGGAGAAAAGATACAGAAAATGGGAGAGGGAGTTGTAGGGGCCAAGGGCAGACTGCCCGAACATGGGACACTTTGGCATGAAGATTATTTTGAGTTAAAGGCAACCAAAACCTAGGAGATTTAGGAAAAGCTCTACTTCCTCCACAACTGTCCAAAAATAATTTACTCATTTTTAAAAAAAGATTTTATTCATTTTAGAGAGGGGGTGGGGATAAAGAGAGAGCATGAGCAGGGATGGGCAGAGTGGGAGGGAGAGGGACAAAGAATCTGAAGCAGACTCCGCACTGAGCACGTGTCCCATACAGGGTTTGATCCCACGACTCCTAGAGCGTGACCTGAGCCAAAATCAAGAGTCTGACAGGCAACCAACTGAGCCACCTGGGTGTCCCTAAGAAGAATTTAGATGGAGGACTTGCTCCAGAAAGAGAGCTATCATCACAGATAACTACATTATAATGGGAACTAGGTGTGGTAGACAGGGAGGAACCTAGCAAGGCCTGTTTGATCAGGGTCCTTGGTGTCCCACTGTTTCTGAGTGGCCCAACAAACATTCGTTTACCAAGCCTTCACTTTTTTTCATCTTCCTGTGGATTGCATTCCTTCATTTTGAAGTCCCAGACCCCTATCCCCTTCTCCTTAGTTCAGAATGACATATATACCTCATTTTGCCTGCCTTTGGAATTTCTATGTCTGTGTGGATTCCCTGCACATAGGAAATGAAGTTTTATTTTCTCTTGTTAATCTGATTTTGTTTAATTTGATTCTTAGTCCAGCTAAAAGGACCTTGAAGGGCAGATGAAATTCTTCCTCCTAGACAGAGGGAACGAGAGAGAGAGAGAGAGAGAGAGAAGAAGAAAGAGAAGAAGGGGAAGAAGGAGAAGATGAAGGAGAAGAAGAGGAAGAGGAAGAGGAAGAAGGGGGAGGGGAAGGAGGAGGAAGGGGAGGAGGAGGAAGGGGGAGGGGAGAAAGGAAGCCGGAGAAGAAGGGAGGGAGAGGGAGAGAAGTGTATGTTTATGTTATTATAAAGTAGTAGAAAGCATTTATTTTATTGATTTACTCCACACGTTATTTTCTTCAGTTAAAAAAATGAGAGAAGGTCAACATTTGCCTTTGATTTTGAAAGGTCAGCAATCACTTAACATTATAAATCATTAGTTGAAACTGAGTATAAATGAGTTGCAGATCAGCTGACCGGTTCCACTTTCCTTGCATGGGCTAGAACTTGGGTAGTTGTTTTCCCTGGTGATCACAGTCTCAGCTGCAATGGTGTTTTATTGAAATGAAAGTGCTCGTAATCATGGCCGGTCCCCAGACTAGTGCTCGTGAACTCAAAATTTTTCTCTGAGCAGCAAAACAAAAAATTATATCCCACCTCCACAGGTTAACTCTATCTTCCTCATAAGGCATTGAAATTTGGAGGTTAACAGCCAGTTTGGATGAAAGATGCAAATTCTTATTTAAGGAAAAAGTACATTAAATAACATTTATATTGCTTTAACTAAACTAGAACACAAATAACCAAGCAAAATCCTCCCAACATAAAAATAACATGAAACATGTAGGGTTGAGCGCATGGGTATGTCAACTGCTCCTTTTAGCCTTCTAGTTCTGCCTCTTTGATTATTGCCTTGATACCTTGACAACGAGAGTCAAACAACTGTGCAAAGAAATAACAGACCTTTCTTTTATTCTATCGTTCTGTCATTGTAGGCAATTCCCAAATTGCTTCATGTCTGATTTCAGTCCTTTGAAGAGGGTCTACCAGGAAGGGCTCTTATGTAATTCTAAGCTCTATTTAAGACTAATCATTTAGTGAAAAAAAATTTTTTTTTCTATTATACCTATCATGATCACCTCCCAAAGTGAGCTCATGGCTAAATGACACAAGATCTAGGGAATTTTAGTATTCTACACAATGACACAAGTGATATTCTTTAATACTGTCATCTCAAGTAATCATAGCAATTGTGGTAAATTATTTTCTGACAATCAGTAGCTCTCTTGCCTCTATTACCACTACTGGTTGTGTTATGTTTTTGAAGTAACTATGGGCTGACCAAAATGTGACCTTGCTACTTTCTCCCTGTATTTCTAGAGTAGTTGTTCTCTCTTGCCCAGAAAGAACTGGGTCTGGAGCTCAGGCCTGAAGTAACGAGATCATTCCCACTACAGACTCTACTTGCAGTTAGAATCCACATTTTTAAGATGGAAGGACCTGAGAAATGGTCTTGTTTGAATCCCTCATTTTCCAGCTGAGAAGACAGAGTCCCAAATCCCAGGACATGCCCCAAGAAGCCTTTGGATATGTGAATAAACTGAGAGATTATAGGATTCGTCTGTTTATTGAAGATGAAAATATTCTGTACTTAATGTGTGTAGAGGGATTATATTTGTAAATTGACGTGTGTAAGTGAAAACTATCAGTGATGAGAACCACAAGCATACTATGAGTCCATAAACACTTTTTAGAGCCTGAAAAAAAAGTTAACGAGGGCAATTTAGTTGGCTCCCACAAGAGGAATGTACAGATGTGGAAGAGTGTTTATACAAACGAAAATGTACTTGCATAAGCTTCCACAGGCCATCTTTCTGCAGGGCTCAGCACTTGGAGTTGGGCTGTGCAGTATTTTCTTGATCTGCACTTCCATATTATCCAGGCCAGCAACAGGATGCAGAGTAGTGATGTCTCCCGAACTAGAGATCTAAACAGAGACCTTTGTGGGGCCCTCAAAGACCTTTGTGGGGCCCTTGAACTAATAGGTTCAAAGATGTGTCCTTAGAGAGAGAGAGAGAGAGAGAGGAGAAAAGGAGAGCTATTTTCCAGAACGCAGCGATTTGAAGAAAACCTGTCTCAAAGTGGATACTGACGATGTATTTTACAGAAGGTTACAGCCAGAGGCTTTGCCTTGCTATTAAATAAAGTAAATAAATTAGTCTTAATTTTCAGAAGCAGTTATAAATCATTTGAAAGGAGGAGCATTGCTGTCTCTAACTGATTGGTGGGAGAATTGGACTTCTCGTTTTAAAAATGGTCCTGGATTAGGTGTCCATTCTTCTGATACACTGTTGGCGGAATGTTGCTAACGTTTGTAGAGAAGAGCCTACCTCTTAACTATCTCTTTCAGTTATGATCATGAGACTTGGATTCTTATCCTAGCCCAGAACGCAGTTCCTATCTCCACAAATCTGGGGAGACAATTGCATTAACACATCAATGGTTTCTGGTAATAACAAGAGCAAAAGAAAAAAATGATTTTTGAAAATATGGAACTCTCTGGTGGGTATGTTTTCAGATTCTAAAAATTAGCGATGAAAAGAAAATTTGCAGGACTCCTGGGTGGCTCAGTTGGTTAAGCATCTGCCTTTGGCTCAGGTCGTGATCCCAGGGTCATGGGATCGAGTCCTGTACTGGTCTCCCTGCTCAGCGGGGAGTCTGCTTCTCCCTCTGCCTACCACTCCCCCTGCTTGTGCTCTCTTTCTCTCTCTGACAAATAAATAAAATCTTTTTAAAAAACTTAAAAAAGAAAAGAAAATTTGACAAGTTTGTTTACTTACTTGTCTCTGTAGTTCGGTAAAATTCCAAGATAAAACATATTTTTGTTAATGTTAACTTGTCTTCCACCTACTCTCTTCTCTGTGACTGTTTCCAAATGTGGAATCATTGAAGAGAAATCGATTTCTTGAGACCACTTTAGCTAATATTAAAATTCAACATATATGACTGTTATTTTTAATGTTTTAAAATGCTGTATTCATGTTTACATTGAAAAAATAATCGAAATTTAGGTCATGTGGAAGGGAGAGTTAGTAAAATCAGAAGTACCAATTTAATGTTTAGATGAGAACTCCCAAGCTTCTCTATACAGTAACGTCTATCTAAAACATACCACATTTAAAACAAGATTATTATGGCATTGCCACTTGGAATAAAAGTGGTCTTCATCCACTGGTTGAGGAAATGTGTGAAGGAGCCAGCATTCTCTAGTTGGGCAGTTTTGTCCTTTTGCGTGCCTTTCCTTTAGAGGGTGAGTTCATTACATTCTGCGCAGTGAACAGGAGATGGCAGCATGACTTCAGACGTTAGAGAAGAGGCTTCTGCTAATCCCTTCTGAAAAGAAGGTTGGGAGCCATGGAGAGTAGACTTATAGCAGCAGGTGCTACAGTGTGTCTATCAAACAGGATACATAGGAAACAAATGTGAAATAAAACTGTTTAATGCCTCTGAATGCTGCAGATTTTTACGCATATTTTCCAGGGTAATAGTCCCTTCCTTTGTAAAAATGAAATGGGTCAGATGTTGAGATTTTTATGGGATTTAGAAAGCCGTACAAGCCTAACAAAGAACTTGACTCTACAGCTGTGGGCTTTTTAATCTCTGTTTTTTTTGTTTTGTTTTGTTTTTAATGGAGAAGTAATTTTCTAAGAACACTAAACACTTATCTTCCTTATTTCTTCTCAAATTTCTAAACAGACTTTAATAATAATGGACAAGGAACCTGGATCTCACATCAATAAAAACACATAAATACGTTAGAACTGGAACTACTACTATCTGTTTTGTTACAATGTTAATGTGGGAGAAAAGCAATTAGATTGGTAAACCCAGGGGCCTCCAGGTCTCAAGACCTCAGCTTCTTTTCAGTGTTAAGTTTGGTACCTTTCTTGGAGGAGGCAACTTCAAGGGATACAAACATGTAATGTGGAACGTGGACATATTTTACCGACATACTTAAAATGATATGTATTTGTAAATAAATTCACATTCATTCTTTGTGTAACAATATTTGGAATGTTCTTTCTTCGCTTCCCTTCAGGAATTTTAACCAGCTATTGGAAGAGTACTTGGAGAATCAAAATTTATTGGCTTTATGAAAAAAGAAAAGAAAATGAAGGCCTCAGTAGAAAAGGGTTTTTGCTGCCTTTGGTAGGTCTTTGGTTAGGAAAGAAAAGATTCAAAGGATCACTGGTCATTTGAAATTGGAGAGTTGCATGCCCCCATTAACCTTCATTTTAAAATTCTATATACTTAGGGCACCTGGGTGGCTCAATCAGTTGAGCGCCTGACCCTTAATTTTGGCTCTGGTCATGATCTCAGGATCCTGAGATCCAGCCCCGCACTGGGTCCATGCTGAGCAGGGAGCCTGCTTGGGATTCTCTTTCTGCCTCTCCTTCTGCCCCTCCCCCTGCTAGTGCTCTCCCGTGCTCCCTCTCTAAAAAAATAGAAAATGAAATTCTATATACTTAGGAGTCTTAGGAGATATTTTCAAAAACTCTACCTTTAATATGGATTTCTATTGCTCATTTTCACTAACCAGTAAGCTTTAATCTCCTCATGTCTGCTAGAGTCTGCTTTGGCCAATGCTTGGTTTTTGTTTGTTTGTTTGTTTGTTTCTAGAAAGCAACCCTTCCACAATGGCATAAACTGGACTTGTGTGTACTAAACAGAACATTTTATTAATATGCTAACTATCTTTCCATTAAAATTGGAGGTTAACAAGTACATAAATATATCTTTTATAGGTTGACCAGAGACTCAGAGGTGACCTTGAAACTGAGTCTACCACTTGGCAGCTTATCTCACTGACAGGGTTACTATATCAGAAATAATGGCTTGAGTGTGAGTCTGAATAAATGAAAACCATAGATGTTTAATCATGACTCAGTAAGAGGTTTATCCTACCTCCATATGTAGTGGGAAGGGAATAGCTAACCTTAAAACCTGTGCCACTTTTCTTCTGCAATGTCTTGGGTCTCCTCATTAAATAACTGTGAACAGAGATACTGCTAATTTTCATCTCTTTTGACATACTAAGGACTTTAAAATGAGATTCGACGGAGGTTTTTGGTGTGTTTATAGGACCAACCACTGGGCATCAGACTGAATAGTAGAAGTTGATACAGTATTCATAGCCAATTCATTTGAAAATGAGAACTCAAGGGAACACAATGACTTCAAGTGTGTGTGTGTGTGTGTGTGTGTGTGTGTGTGTTTGCGTACTAGTTATTTCAGCCCACACTGGCTTGGGTGTGAATCCTGGCTTTGCCTATTAGTCATTGTGAGACCCTAGAGAAGTCATTTAGCTTATATAAACCCCAATTCCTTTTCTCTAAATGAGGAATACTAATAATGTCTTACAGCTTTTTTAAAATGAAAATTAACTGAGATAATATGGGTAAAGTTCTTAGCCCAGTGTTCAGACCATAAATGGTGGTGGTTAGTCTTATGATGATACAGAATTGTCACAGCAAATTATATATATATATATATATATATATATATATATACACAATTAGATTACTTTTTTCTTTGCAAAATCCTAGACTATATAAAGATAATTTTAAAATCTGTTAAAAACTTGGATATCCCTTAAGGAATAGGTTTATAACTTTTAGTTACACAGCGCTTGAGACAATATATTTGTGTAACCTTCTCAGAAAAGTTTTATAAATAGCTTTCGAAGGCCATGGACTTTATTTTGGTCCCAGTCCTAAGGGGTTCATAGAGGCTGGTCTAGAGATTATTTAAAAAGATTATAGAAAACTGTTTGGCCCAATGGGAGTTTATGTCTGTTCAGGTTCCTGCTCTTGACTTCAGCTCTCCACTCTAGTTTTGTGCCTCCGCAGATAGCATGCATGTTAAGAACATTGGTTGTGGCTTAATGGAGGAGCCATTACTCTGAACAGCATTTGTCAAACAGGACATCCATTCCTGCATACTACTTAACGTACTGGATGTTTAACACAATGTGTTACTCTTCATTGGTGTAGATTTTTTGGTTGTTGTTACCTAGGGAACAAAACAAATTTACGTATTTCTAAAATCTAAGTCTTCTGCCTTGAAAGGTGTTCGACGTTGGGTCTTTTGTGTTTTCTTTCAATGACAGTTTAGGTTTTTGAACAATGAGGTCAGACAATCTTGTCCCTTATCCTACCTTCTTCTCCCCCTGTCCTCTCTTACCTTCTCTAAACCCTCATTTACACAACCCACACTAGTTTATATACCACATACTTGATTAAAAAGTAGGAAGCTTCTTGAAAGTAGGAAGCATTCTTCTCACATCCTTTCCCTAATACCTAATGTGATGTTTTGTTTAACAAGTACTTGAAAAATGAGGACATGAATATGAACTGCAGTCATATTTTTGTGTATTGGGGTTATAGCACTGGCAAACATGATTAGGCTAAAATGGAGGCTCTTCATTCTAGAAAGATGACAATCGAATTACATGACAGGAGTCATGTGTGGTACAGACTGAACAAACACACTTTTTTTTTTTTCCTAAGGAATGTATTTATTTGTTTGTCAGAGAGAGAGAGAGAGAGCACAAGAAGGGAGAAGCAGCGGTAGGAGAAGAAGAAGCAGACCCCCCACTGAGCAAGGACCCTCATGTGGGACTTGATCCCAGAACTCTGGGATCATGACCTGAGCCGAAGGCAGATGCTTAACTGACTGAGCCACCCAGGCACCCCTAAACAAACACACTCTTTTCGCCATTATAATTCAGGCTAATCTATGAAAGAGTTGCATAAAACAGAAAGTCACCTTACATATTGAGTAGATACTATGTTACTTCAAGGGTGACGTGGGCTGAAAAGAGTAAGTTTGAAGAAGTGTAGAGCCAAGTGTAAAATGAATATAGGAGGCTGCATGTTGTGAGTAAATCTCTGAACTTCAGAACTAAGGTGAGCTGCGGCCATCTTGGTATATTTCTGCCAAGACCGAGCAGTTCTATTGAACTAGCAGGGTCCAGGCTTTGACAGTAGCACAGTTCTTACGCTCTCAGGAGCCATAAAGAATGGAATGTATCACAGTTATAATTTTATAATAATTATGATTTTTTTTAATTTTCTTTTTTGCTTTTTTATTTTATTATTAAGTTCAGTTAGCGTTCAATGATTCATTAGCTGCGTGTATCACCCAGTGCTCATATTTTGTCCTTGTTCCCACACTCTTCATCATCCTCACATAGCAAAACCCCACCCCTGGTTATTACAATACTGTTCATTCAATACTGGTTAATACAATACAAGTGAACCTGGTCCATTCCTACACCTACAGAGCTGAACACCATCGCAGAAAAGCACGCAACCAAAACTGGGTTCATGTTGTAGGCTGGAGGTGAGAAATTGTGGTGGCAAGTTGACGTTCCTCTCTGATTATTTATGTTTTCTCTCAGTGAAACAAAGAAGCAAGTTCACCACCCAGAATCAAGGTGAGGGAGGAGGTGATGGAAATCTGAGGTGAGAGGAGACATCCAGGAGAGAGACAGAATGAATGGGCAAAGTATATGATCTCACATCCCCTTTAGCTACTGTCCCCATTTCTCAATTCTCATGCAGAGCAAACTATCCAAAGGAGTTGTCTATCCTCCCTGTTTTCAGTTATCTTTCCAGTTCATCTCGAAACCACTCCAATCAGTATCCACTAAAAATTCTCCTGAAACCTTTCTTCTCAGGGTCACCAGGGAATTAAATGTTGTTAAATTTAATGTTCACTTCTCAGTCCTTACTTTTCTTGACTTTTCAGGAACATCCGAGAGTGGATCACTCCCTCCTCTGTGAAACACATCTCACTTGTCTTCTGTTTTTGGTTGCTTCATTGACTTCTCCCTCTTGGACTACATTACCAATTCTTCATTCTGTCTTGGACTTAAATATTGGAGAACAGAGGTTTCATTCCGTGGATCTCTTCTCTATCCACACTCACTCTCTTGGTGATCTCATCCATATTTTTGTGGAGGGCTTCACATTTATGTCTTTTTAACAGACCTTTCCCCTGAAGTCCAAATAGCATATGCCTGACTGCTCACTTGATCTCTCTGCTCGGATGTCTATCAGGCTTCTCTAATCAAGCTTCTCGGCTTTCCTCAAAAAACTCACTCCACTGATTCCTCTCCATTGTAGTAAATCACAACTCTACCCTCTTAATTGCTCAGGCCAAAAACTTGCGGGGGAGGTTACCCTTGCCTTCTCTCTTTCTCTTATACTCTACATTCACTTTTGTCAGCCACTCCTGTTGTTTTTACCTTCAAGATATAGTCAACATGAGGTGATCTCTTACCACCTTCATTGCGTCCATTCTGGTCCGTGTCAGTATTATGTCCCACCTGGATAGCTGCAGAAGCCTTCTAACCAGGGTCCCTGTTTCCACCCTTGACCCCAACAGTCTATTCTCCCTAACAGCAGGCAAAGCGAGCTTTTGAAAACTTAAATTAGATCATTTCCCTTCTCTGCTTGAATTCCCTCATGGATTTTCATCTCATTCAGAGTAAAAGCCAGTCCTTAAAAGCATACAAGGCTCTACATTGTCTGACTCTGCTATCTCTATGATCTCTCCCCTCTCCCCTTTTTTTTCTTTCATTCACTTCGCTTTCGCCACACCCAGGAAAGGCGCCAGGAGGCTGAGAAGGGGGTGAGACTGGGGTGTTCATATTGGAGCTCCATGTTGGTTCACCCCCGTCCTATAGGACAATAGGTTTGTCCCTACTCTCTCCAGGGGTAGTGACAGCTTTCTGCTTTCCCGAGTCCTAGGATGCTATCTCATTCCTTACTGTTTCTCCAAATGTGCTTACTTTTTAAATAAATAATCTCTTTATTACACTCTGCTCAAACAATCTGAGTATGCCATTTATTTCTCACTGGGACCTGGACTGATATAAGGACACTGGATATTCTAACAATAATTTTAGGGAGCCAAAGAGGACTGGGGAGATTACAGACTGTTCTGTGGAACAGAACAGCTGAGGAGACTGAGTTTCTATGCAAAACACCCAGAGAGAACACTTAAACTGACTGACCGTAGACATTTGCAAACAGACGATAAAGTAGACTGATGTCAAATGGTCAAGGTCCATGCCCATCATCACAAAGGTAGGAAAATGAATTAGGATACATTCTGAAGAAGTTTACAGACTAATGAAGCCCTTTCCTCAATATTAAGCTCTAGCCAGGCAAAAGTTCACAGAGAGGTGACGATAATAGCGCACTTTTTCTATTTCCTTGACATCTACACCCTCTAGCCTTAATGTCTCCTCCATTGTTACATTGATTTAACATGTCCTGTAATTCTTGCATGGTATTGATTTGTAAAATAAGATTAACAAACAGGCCATTACCAGTTCACCTGTGTCAAAACAGCTCTAAAGGGAAAGACATCTGTGGGGGATAAGTGAGAGGGCACTTAGGCGGCCAGAGGAACCCAAAATAAACAGAAGGAAAAAAATAAACCCGAGATGATGCAGAATTTGGGAAACTATTTATATACCAATGCTACAGTGGTAGAGGGACTTTCAGGAGAAAATCTGATGTTCGTCTGCCTCGGAGACAGCAGCAGCTGGGCTCTCAGGGGATCACTAGGCATAATTTTTCCTGTGTGTGTGCACTGATCTGCAGTTCTATTTGTGAGTATGCACAGTGCTCATAAATTGAACATAAAGAACAGATTACTGTTTTTATTATTATCTTAACTCAGTGCAGCACCTAATAGAGGGCTTTGTATATTGAAAATGCAATCATTCGTTAAATGACTAAATAAACGTTAATCTACTGAGAAATAAAGCACAAACCACCAGCGTATTAATACATTAACACTCTTCTTAGTGTTGTTTGCTCATTGAATTGATTATTATCTTGATTGGAACTCATTAATTGACTCTTGCCAATTAACAGCCAGTTATGAAACCTATCAAAGAAATAAATACATGGAATATCTGTTCACTTGGCCAAAAGGTAATTGCTGTGATTTCGAACACCTTTTGGATCATTCCCTAAAGGAGTTACAGAAAAATCTATTAATTTTTAAATTATTAACATACGGCCATTGTGACTTGTGTGAGTGAATATGGAAACTAAATTCATGTTGTCAAATTGCTACTTGTTTCTAATTTCGATCCTGAGTTGCCTTTTTAAAACGGCACTTTTAACCTAAGCGAAAGTATCGTCAATCTGACAGAGCAGCGAAAACCCAGTGCGCGTCCTGGACGAATGTATCAAAGATGAGTCCTCGGATGGGGCACCACTCCCATGAGCTTCATGTATTGATCAATCTGCATATTAAAGAATTCAAGTTTTTAAATGGAATTATTACAATTTTATCAATGCTCTATACTTGCCTCAAAAGCTAATTTTGTGCCATCTGAGTCATTAGGTAAGAGGACAATGAGAAAGTGTATTTCATATGTTAGATTTAAATACATTTAAATTTTGGTGCAGCTTTAGGCTTGAGTTGAAACACTGGGCTCCTGTAGAATTTTTTTACATATTGTATAATAAAAGTCTGTAACCTGACACCTCACACATCTCCGTTAACCTCTGACATTGAATTTGTTCTATTCTGATTGTGTTTTCATTGATACAAGTGTTCGGTGAGGAATTAAGGAGCTTTCCTTCACAAAAGTTTTGTTTGATTTACAGCGTTTGGGGCTGTGATATTCCTGGTTAGAGTACTTTACTGTTGAAATGCTTAAACAAAAAAACTATTAGTTGACTTCCCAAAGGATAATGTGCATCAGTTCTATGTTAAGCTCTTCGTTCGGACTTATTATTTCAGCCTCCAAAATGTGTTTTCACTAACATAATAGCATGATAAATGCAAAAAGTGTGTGCACAGCTTAAAACATTTGGAAATGCTTCTACAAGTTGCTTTATACTGGGCAGTTTACTTTTTCTATAAAGGCATCTCTATTCCATACTCTATGGTTCCACAGGTTTCTGAAATGTGAACATGGATTCTGTGGGAATTCTATTTTTGGACTTAAAAAAATACTGAGTTGCACGATAGACAGTTTTCACTCTTGTCTGTTGAGCGCCTTCTCCTTTCTTCCTTCTTGTGTATATGGACATCAGTTTCACTTATTTCCCTTTGAATATTTATGTGCCCTCCCTTGATTTACAGGACATAAAGCTTCCAAGAACCAGAATTAGGTGTCATATTCGTCCCGTGTTTTATTTTCTTTCTTTCTTTCTCTCTTTCTTTCTTTCTTTCTTTCTTTCTTTCTTTCTTTCAGATTATTTATTTACTTATTTGAGACAGAGAGAGGGAGAGAGATCGGGGGAGCGGCAAAGGGAGAGGAGAGAGAGAATATCAAGTCAACTCCCCAATAAGCAGGAGCCCGCACAGGGCTCGATCCCACAACGGTGAAGTCATGACCTGAGCTGAGATGAAGTCAGACGCTCAACCAACCGATCCAAGTGCCCCATCCTATATTTTTCATGCTGTTTCATTTTCTTTTTTTGACCTTCCTAATCACCTCTTTTCCTCAAGCACTCTGTAATTGTGAGCCATCAAAGTAGAGTACCATCTTCGAGATGGCCCACACCACTAAGACAGCTTCCCCCTTTGCGCTCTATATCTGCTTTTCCTGACATGGCGTCCGGGAGCCATGTGTGGCCGTGGAGCACTCGCACTGGGGCCAGTCCAAATTCAGTTGTGCTCTGAGTATAGAACACACACTGGACTTCACTTCGTAGAAAGAAAAAGGATGTAAGACATCTTGTTAATAATTTTTATATTGATTACATGTTGGAATGGTAATATCTGGGGCTTATTGATTTAAATAAAATACTTTAAGTGTTTAAATCTTTTGAGAGATTTAAAAGTATTGTTAAGATTTTTTTTTTTCTTTTTTGAATGAGGTTACTAGAAATTTCATTTTAAAATGTGACTACCGTGGTGCCTGGGTGGCTCAGTCGGTTAAAGCATCTGCCTTCAGCTCAGGTCATGATTCCAGAGTCCTGGGATCGAGCCTTGGATCTGGGATCAGGCTCCCTGCTCAGTAGGGGGTCTGCTTCTCCCTCTGCATCTGCCCTCCCCTCTGCTCATGCTCTCTCTCTCCTTTTCTTTTTTTCTCAAATGAATAAAAATCTTCAAAAGAAAATAAAATGTGGCCACCAGAAAATGTGACTCACATTTGTGTCATGCGTTATGTAGAGATTAGACAGTGCATCATCATCAATCCTTCCCAAATGTGGTTGCCCATCCAAAGCATCTAGAAAACCTTAAAGATCCCCACAGTTTCTTGGGTCTTATCCCAGACTTAACTAAATCTGCATACTGGACATGGGTCGCAGGAATCTGTGCTCTTGGACAACTCTCCTGATAATTTTGAGGCTGCCGGTTAGTAAAGCAACATTTGAGAACTTCTATTCCATGTGCCACACTTTTCGGTCCCAGGTCTCTTGTACTACGAGGAGTGTGCTTTTATGTGACTGGCTATGGTTGTGGGTAAGTCACCAAACAAGTCCCTACCTGCTTCCCTTAACCTGTCTATTTAGAACTCTCCACGAAGGGGCTTAATGAGTAAGGGTGTTTGCATAATGCTATAGAAACTCTTTTATCTGATTCAGATGGGACCAGCAATGGTCATTTACTTTTCTTTTCTTTTTTTTTTTTTAAGATTTTATTTATTTATTTGACAGAGATAGAGACAGCCAGCGAGAGAGGGAACACAAGCAGGGGGAGTGGGAGAGGAAGAAGCAGGCTCATAGCGGAGGAGCCTGATGTGGGGCTTGATCCCAGAACGCCGGGATCACGCCCTGAGCCGAAGGCAGACACTTAACGACTGAGCCACCCAGGCACCCCTGGTCGTTTACTTTTCTTTTTAGACTTTTTTTTTTTTTAAGAGTAGTTTTAGGTTCACAACAGAATTAAGAGGCAAGCACAGAGATTTCCCCGTATGTGCCTCCACACATGCATAGCCTCCCTGCTATCAGCATCCTCCCTAGAGTAGGACCTTTGTTACAACTGATTACTGATCACATTGGACACATCATCATAATCCAGGTGCACAGTTTACTTTAGGGTTAACTTTTGGTGTTGTATTGTTTACTTTTTAAAACGCTATTTATTTATTTATCTATTTATTTATTTATTTTAAAGATTTGATTTATTTATTGGATAGAGAGAGACACAGAAAGAGAAGGAACACCAGCAGGGGGAGTGGGAGAGGGAGAAGCAGGCTTCCCGTCCACCAGGGAGCCCGACGCGGGGCTCGATCCCAGGACCCTGGGATCATGACCTGAGCTGAAGGCAGATGCTTAACGACTGAACCACCCATGCGCCCCTTAAAACACCATTTAAAGAGGAGGGGGAATGATCTGTTCATATATCAAACATTTTATTTGGACTGGAGAAACGTATGCACACACTCCAATATCAATCTTTTGATGTAGGGCCAGAGTGTTTTCTTGATATACTGGTCTGCGGATTAGAGTGGTCTAGTATCTTTTTCCCCGTAAACAAGATCTAAAATGTCTCCGTTACAATTTTCACTCCATTTCTATAAAATGTAGAACAATCTTAAATATGTCTATGAGGCAAACTCTGTGCAGTGCTGTCCAGCTTATTGTGATTTTGTTCATAACCTCCTGCAGGGTTGTCACTTCATTTGGCAGACATTATTTTTCCATCTATTGTCCTGAAGCATTTAACTGAGTTTCCACAGAGATAACAACTCTGTGTTTTTGCTCTTACGGGTTTGGGAATAAACCAATTGGACTTACGTTAAGCATAAACCTCAGCCGGCTGGAGCAGGCCTTCTCAGGCATCGTCTGCTGTTGACAACATTTAGAATGCCACGGGCATCCGTCTATCTGCTTAACGGAAGGAATGGGCAGCATGGTGAATTCATCTGGCAAATCAGTTAATGGAAGGTCATTAAGAGATGCTCTACAATGAAACATAATGTAACAGTAGTAATAGTAACCGATGTTTACTGAACACTGACTATGTGCCAGCCGAAGCCACTCTCTGCACGGTACCTCTCATCTGATTCACAAGCATCCTTTGAGGCATGATTTATAATTAGCTTCATTTTACGCGTGAGGACTTTGAAGCTTCCCGAGGTGAAGTCAGTTGAGGTCACACAACGTTAAGTTTGGAGATAAAACTCAAACTGAAGTCAGTCTGATGGAAGAATCTGGAACCAACTTTTAGCTTCGAAAGCCGAACCTTGACGAGAGGGTTCATGCTGTCCCTTGCCGGAGACCTCACTTGGCCTGACATTGATCTATGGGACTGGGTCAAGGGCAGACACTCTGCAAAGCAAGCAATCACCATAACAAATAAGTTGCATGTGTGTCCTAGATTAGAGGACAAGTCTATAAACCTTTTTAGAGTAGGACAAAGCATCATGTAATCAATATATCTAATGTCTTCAGCCAATGACTACAGTGGGTGTTTTGAAGCAAACTTTGCTGAGAATATTATTTGAGCCAGAGCCCAGACTTCAAGGAGATAAATAAATTCTGATGCGCATTTCTGGACATGCTATCACGGGATCCCGAAACCAGGTATTTATCATACTGTCTCCTCTGTGGCGGCGCTTTTCCTTGGTGTGATGAATGCGGCTTCCTGAAAAGGCTGCTTTACACCAGCCTTGAGGCAAAGACCTTTTAGCTCAAAGAAAAATAAATTGACTTCAGAAAAAAAAAAAAAAATCACTGTCAACCTTTTAATCCTTCGTTTTCCATCTTCTTTTTCCTGACTCTGGTATCATGCATAGTTCAGTCTTCAGGGATCCCTTGTTCATTTCTAAAAGAGCCTTGAGTGACCCAGATGTGTACTTCGAGTGCCTTTTATATGTTTTGTCACACCCGTATTTGTATGTGATAATTAATCACCCAAGGATCAATCACCTGAAATAGTGCCCCAGGCTATCTCTGACCCCACCGTAATCTTCTTCCATCAGGAAAGCCGCTTTGCCAACGTGTCATGGTCATAAAATATTTCTCCAAGAAGTTTTCTAGTGAGCTATGAAGCGCTTAACAGAGATTTACACCTATTTTCTTGTCTTTGCGCATGAATAATGGCATTTACTTGCTTCGAAGTATAATTATGTCCAAAAAAGTCACTGTATTTATTTAGTGGTTCTAGGTTTTCCAAGGTTTTACTTTCGAACCCGCCACAGTGGAACTGGTTTTTGGTAATGATTATTTTGATCTGAATGTGAAACAAAACAAAACAAAAACAATCCATGTAGCTTCCCTTTTGCCATGGTAAAAACAATCAAAATTATTCTGTGAAGCTTTCAGTTTGTAAAAACTTGCTGCCAGGGAAGTGAGCAAGTTTGGTAGAGCCTGCAACTCAATGGGACGTCAATTGACTGTGTGGTGTTGTTTGTAATGAAAGCTGTCTGGCAGCGGGGAAAGAAGCAGCTCCCAGGACTAGGTCCAAAGAGGACACATACTGAAACTCCTCTGATCTGAGGCTGTCTCTGGTGTCTGTGAAACAATATTAAACGTGAGTTTCATTTCACTTCAAAAAAGTTGGCTTTGGGGCGCCTGGGTGGCACAGCGGTTAAGCGTTTGCCTTCGGCTCAGGGCGTGATCCCGGCGTTATGAGATCGAGCCCCACATCAGGCTCCTCCGCTAGGAGCCTGCTTCTTCCTCTCCCGCTCCCCCTGCTTGTGTTCCCTCTCTCGCTGGCTGTCTCTATCTCTGTCGAATAAATAAATAAAATCTTAAAAAAAAAAAAGTTGGCTTTATGGTGAAATCAGCTTCTTGATCAGAAGAGAGTCTTTCCTTGGTTTTTGCTAGAAGGTCTGTATTTCAGGATTGGAAATCAAATTGAACATCAAGAGTGGATGGGAACCTTCGATATGCCTTTACAGTTAGACAAACGCAAATAATTTGCAGAGACCGCTGGCATGTGGATAATGGCTTGCATGTGCCTTTTAAAATAAACACTGTTTCTGTAGTAGACGAGTGGTTCTCAAACTGTGCTCCCCAGAGCGGCCGCGTCACCTTCATCTAAGGGAGGCAAATTCTCAATCCCCACCCCGATCTTAAATCAAAACCTCTGGGGGTGGGGTCCAGCAATCTGGGTTTAAATAATCCCTCCAGACGATTCTGTGCACTCATGTTTGAGAAGCGCCGCTGTACAAAATTATTTTAGTTGGAAGGAAATTTTGGTATCGTCTCTCTGACCTCATCACATAAAACACAAAGATTTGAGGCTCAGAGAAGTTCCACGATTCAACTGGGGTGTTAGTTTGTTCCAGGTTGCAAGAGCAAAGTCAAACAATGACCATTTAGTTTGTGGAAAGTTATTACAGGGATTTGTAGGGTATCACGGATACTGGGTCTTAGACTCCATTAGTACGTGGACTCAGGCGTCTCTCTTTCACTATTTCTCTTATTTCCGATACTTCTGACAAATGACCTTCTCTTCTCTCCTTCTCTGTCATGGCTTCTGCTTGCTTCCACCTTTCATGGCCTCCTTGCTTTTACTTAGTGCCTTTCCTCTCCATTAGCAGTTTTGTTTTATCTTGTTTTTCACTCTCTGCACCCATCCACAGCTTGTATCCCACTCTGTGTCTTGCTAGATGAAGTCCCCAAGAGGGAAGATCTGGTAGAAAATATGGAGTTCTGCTGCTAGGCAGGACTCTAACACCCCCCACCCCCCCATCTCATTCACTCAACAGCCATGTATTGGGCCTTTAGGTCTTTTATTATTCTAGGCTTTAGGGGCACAGTGAACAAGGTAAAATATTTAGATATCCATGGCTCTTAAATCCTAGTTGGGAGGATGGAGAGAAAATAGACGAGGAATACTTACTTATAGGTCCACAGTCTCTTATCTGTGGTTCTGAAATTCCCAAAGCTCTTTGAACTGAAAGGTGTTTTCTAACTCAGCTGGCAGCAAAAACCTGACCTGACTTGAACTGAACTGGCAGCAAAACCTGACCTGGAGAAAGGTGAAGCTATTTGTATCTTTGTTTATGGTTCCTCGCATGGATCCCCATGCACGGCATTGAAGAAATACTAATGTTTGATTCCGGGGAGCTGTCACTGACCCTAATGGGAGTAAGCCATAATGTCTTTGTAAACATGAAAACAAAAAGGCTTTATAAAAATGTTTTTATAAGTTGTATTCTAAAACACAGCTAGTCCTAAGGGTTTTGGATAGGGTTGCAGACTTGTAACAAGGATTGCTAAGATGCTATGAGAAAAAAGCTCTCCAAGGTAAGAGGATAGAGAAAATGGAAAATGCTACGTCGATTCTAAACCCTGATGATTGCCATGGTTCTTCTCAGCATGTGTCCAACTCTGCGAGCGGTCACTAACATGTGGGGATAAAGAAATATAATCACCAGGAGAAGATAGAGGTACTAGTGCAAATAAATCACGCAAAAATCATAATTTATAAACTTCTCATCAGTTCTCACCAAGCAATTCCTGAACTATATTAAATTATTAAACATTAAGTCAATTATAAAATCTTACTAAGATTACGGCCTGATGTAGGAGGTCATTAATGCTCTTAAAGCGTGAAGAGTCCAAGGAGCTGGATTTAAATCATGCTCTTCTATAATAAGGACACAAATATATGTTTAGAAAATAATGACTAAATGGATTAGTTGGTGACATGCAAAGAGAGATGGAAGAGCAAGGGAATTTGAATGATTTCCTCTGTGTGTATGTGTGTGTGGTTCAACCTAAGCAGATTTATGGCCTTTTCATACATGCAGGAATGGCATATGGAAATTTTCTATGCAATCTTAGCGATAGTGTCAGTCTTGTCAACTTCAAATTGTGCCACTGTTGATGTTTACATTTTTTCTCCTGTTATGTAATATAGTCTTCACCTGCTAGGAATATTATTGCTAGGCTGTTATCGACATGTTTGAAAAATATAAGTGGTGTCTGACTCTGTTGTCTGACTTTATTGCCTTATTATTTTTTCTTAAGTGTATAATTTGTAACAATATTTAGTGTGCACTGAACTGTGTCATAAGCCCAGAATAAACTTAATGAATATCAAAGACTGGATATGCATCTTGACATATGCTGGATTTACATTTTTAAGTGAATTCTGGCCTTTTGATCTCCAAAATTCTTCAATAAGAAGTTATGTTTGGCAAAGAATCATACATTGAGATCTACAAAATCAGTGTTGGGTGAAAAGTTAAGAGTCATTCCATCAGCCCTGTTGGCAGACGATCACACGGTCTCTGTCCACAGGCGCGGTTATACTCAGCCACCTCTATTTCTTTTTACGGCTTCGTTTTTGCTCAATGTGGAGTAAAATATTAGCAAGCGCTGATTGTGTTCTGTGAAATTATAGAGACTCGTCTCCTCTCCCGATCTTTGACATATACTATCCAAGTCTCCTTGTGTCTTTTCTTTCCCAAGTTGTTACAACAGTCAGTTCTGGCAAATTCCTTCATAGTTCATGGATTCTAAATGAAATGGTCTCCAGCAGACACTGTCTTATTTTGTATCGTCCATTTAAAAATGTAACACCCAGATAGAGTCACAGTGATCTAGCAGTGTTCTGACCGATAGAGAATATAACGACAATAAAGTTGCCTAAATCTGGAACCATACTGTTACTTTGCAATTCTCTCATATATTTTCTGGTCTTTTTTCTAACTCAGAGCTGCTGTCACTTTTCTGTTGTCTCTGGCACTTTGCTAGGGCGACTCTGGATCTTAGATTTTTACAGATGGTCCTTTGCTCATGGTTGGTTGTGTAAGTGATACCCAGAAACAGCCTATTTACTAGTACATTGATAGGTCAAGGTGAAGGCTACACATGGGAATAGTCTCGGATTACTAGAAAAACTCTGATTACGCTAATTGGAGTTTTAAAAGCAGAGCTTTCATTTTGGTTTGAATTTTGAGGGATAAGCCAATTGTTAATCCTACTGTTAACCATATTCTCATGGCTTTGTGCCTTACCTTTACTGATTTCAGAAAATGTCGGGGGGGATTCATGTTCAAGATATGGAACCCTCAAGTAACAAGTAATACCTCGAGTAGTGTTGGTGAATATAAAGTTTGTGGAGAAACAAACAAACACACGCACTTTATCTTAGAATTTATATTCTAGAATTGACCATAAGGATGTTAGAGGTTCTTATTTTTTCTTTCTTCTTTCTTTCTTTCTTTCTTTCTTTCTTTCTTTCTTTCTTTCTTTCTTTCTTCTTTCTTTTTTTTTTTTTACTTTCGTGGTTAGAAGAATGAGTTACAGTGTTGATTACAGATCTTCATTGCAGACCTTCAGCTTATGAGGTTAGGGGAGTGATTTATAATGTTGACTATAGGTCAGATTGTCTTTGAGAAAGCTGTGCTTTCAACACCACGGGATTAAAAGAGAAAACCGAAAGGAAAATCACTATATTAAAAACAATCCTCCTTCCCACTCCTACTCCCAACCCCCACTCTCCCCAATATCCTGGTTTATAAACCAGCATAAAATTGATGCTGTTGACTGATTGTCTTTGCCTCCATGAGTCGACTTCCTTACTGTTTTACTTTTCCCCAGCTTCCCTGTCTGTGCTTATTACTCTCACTCGCTCCAGTTCTATCAGGATTATTAAACTGGTGGAGTCCTGCTTTGTGGTCTCTTTGAAAGGAAACTCATAGCTATAGCCAAAGACAATGGAGGAAATTTCACTTTCCTGGTTTTAGCATCGTATTGCTAAGGGAGTTACACTGTGTCATGAAAAATTGGTTGGTTACCAGATTTCCAAGACCTCACTCATGGATGTAACCCTTGTAAAATATAAATAAAGGCAAGAATCCAAGAGCACCATACTAAACTTCCCAAAGGGAATTGTATTTTCAAGATAGTAAGCTTTTAAATGTATTATGTAGGATCCTTTTAAATGTTATAACTGATTTCCTGATTATAGGGAGTGAAGTAGACAATAACACACAAGCAAAAATATAGAAAATAATAGCCTTGAAAAACTGCCATTTAAGTTTTCACACTGGATACTTAAAAATGAATATTGCATATATTTTCATGAATTAGCTAAGCACTTATTTTAGATTTTAGGCGGTCTTACATTTTGTCTTTTATTTCAACGTCTTTCCTCATTCTAGAGTTTTCACATTGACAAAAATTTTAATTGCACCTCTATCCAACATGGATAACTTACAAATTAGAAATTCTGATTCATTTGTTATCTTACTAGAACCAAGTTACTAGCATAAATGTGTGATAATATTTTCCATAAAAATTATTCTCTTAGGGGAAAAAAAAAAACTATTGACAACGATAAACTGCCCAGACTTTATTCTTATAGTGGGTAATATAATCGGAATGTCTTTGGGGAGTCAATTCATTAATAAATGTAAAATATTTCATTGGAGGAGTGTAATTATTGACAAATTGTTAAGTCTTCAACTGGGCCCCCCTGCACAGACAGACAAACTTCCCTAATGACCTTGTAAACTAGAAAGGCAAAAGTTGAATGGTTTGTCAACGTCAACAACACTCGGCTGGATGAAACTTAAGTCACGTAAGCACCCCTTGAATGTATATGTTTTTCATTATAATAATTTGCTTTTTAAAAGGCATATTCATATTAAATGTATGTGAAGTAGAATTGTCTTCTGAAAAGGGATAACCAAATACTGAAGTGTGGGCCAGGAAAAATTTTGAGACATCGACTCCAGTTAATAGAGGACATTACAGGAATGGCCAATCACCAGAAAGCCAAAGTGACATTTGGGATTAGCATTGACTGTCCTTCCAACCAGCTTTTAGCTTCTCTGTCTCATTGGATAACAGTGAAAGTTTTTGATTTAGAGCAGAGATAGAAAATCTGCGGTAATTTAAACATGGCTACATTTCAGCTCATCTTTGTTTTCTCTGTGAACAGCCAACTGATTAAAAACAGTGAACAGGATTATAATGGAAATGGGTGTTTTAGAATCAGGCTAAAAATCTGGTAACTCTCTAAGTGGCCCTCTCCAGATAGCTAGTTAAAAGTCTTCCCTAGTTTTTTCATTCATGGAACTCTATACTTTCTCTCTTAGTTCTGAAAGCACTACAACCCCTTCTTAAAAACAAACACAAAACAAACAAAAAAACTTCTATAAATTTGGTATTTGCTTATGCCAGTTTAATTCACGAATTTTATTATTCCCAGTATTCTGAATCTCTATTTATTTCTTCTTTTTAAATTAAAACATTTTTAAATTTTATTTTAATTCCTGTATAGTTAGCATACAGTGTTATTTTAATTTCAAGTGTACAATACATTGATTCAACAATTCTATTCATTACTCAGTACTCATGATAGTAAGTGTGCTTTTAATCCCCTTCACCTGTTTCACCCATCGCCACCCCCGCCCCACCTCCTCTGTGGCAACCACCGGTTTGTTCTCTGTAGTTACCAGTCTGGTTTTTGGTTTGTCTCTAGATCTCTATATAGATGAACTGTGCTCCTTCCCATCACTGCCTTTGACCTCAGTTCTGGGCAGCACAGACCTCAAAGCTCGGTGCAAGCAAATGGTGGGAATGGAGATGGGTACCTGGTGCTGGGTGATGGAGGTGCTGATAGGGGCTAGCCAGAAGCTGGTAGATCACAGTGAAGCCAGGAACATGCATTCTCTAACTTTTATTTCCGCAAACCTCTCCTCTCCCTACTTGTTTCTCCACCCTGGGACAGTGCCAGTTATGAGACCAAGTGCAAACAGGAGCCAGATCATATTGTCCAGTCCAGTCCAGCCGTGGGAACTCTCAAGGCCGAGGGTGGAAGCTGTCCAGAGTTAAGGTGAGGTGTCGTCCGAATATCAGAGGCAGAGCTGGATCCTTCCAACATTTCTTTTGGAAACTGAGGGAAGAAAGAGAACAGAGCTTAATCCCAAAGATTTGCAACTTGGATAACAATGTGGGAACCATGGGGCGTTTGGATGGAAAGGGAAAGAATGTGGTTTCCCTGGGTAGTTGGAAGAACATACGATAACTTTTAAACTTTATCAAAACTCCTGATTCCGGTCCATGGTTTGTGCCTCTCCTTCCACATCTCACCGCAGTCCCAAAAGTCTACCAGAGCATTACTCTGTGCACCTACTTTTGGATTTCATCCTTGAGATGATGCTGATTTTTATTAAAAGAATTACAGTAAATAAGTATTGTCATACTTTCCCCAAGCATATGAATACTTTTTAAGGTAGCAAGAGGCCACTAAAAGGATGGTTCTAGACTCATTACAAATTGAATTACAGGCACAAACTCTTATGGTCCTTGAGCAGCACTGGACTGAGCGCTGTGGGCTGAGGGCAGGTGGTTCAATTGCCAGTCAATGCAGAGTATATCCAATGTCAAAATGGGAATGGTTCAAAGGATGAGTGTTGTGGAAGTTCAGAAAAGAGGAATAACTACACAGATTTGAGAGATCATGGGACCCTCATGACAGAGGGGTCACTAGCTAGACGAGGCTATTCAGAGAGAAGAACAGGGGTATGTGTATGTTTCCTGATGGCCGGAAAGTTACGTCAAGGAACATGGGGAGGAACTTAGGCGAAAATAAGCATAAAAATTACATAGGGCTTTGAAATTCAGTTTGAGGAGTATAAACTTCATACTAAGGGTCAACTGTTGATTTATTGTTTATTTTTTGAAGTGTGGCATCTTGATGAAAGGAGGGTTTTAGGAAGATTATTTGTCTAGCAGAAATGCAGTTTGGCTTGGAGAGTAGCAAAGCTGGAATTAGGGAAGGCAAGGAAAGCTCTAGGTGGGGCTGACAAAGATGTGGATGAAGTGAGACCATGTTTTCTCTGCATTGTAGCAATTAGGGAAAGTTCAAGACAGGGCCACCGGTAAGAATGATCATGGCTGTGGGAAGTGACAGTCAGTGCTCCAAACGGAGAAAAGTAACCCAGCTTTCTGCTTTTGGAGAAAGAGATTTAGTGTCTTGATTCCGTGTGGTGGGTCTGCATGGCACAACTGCATGGCACAACTAGTTTCAGCTCTAGGGCTGGGGCCCCAACTGGCTCCACAAACAGGCATTCTGGAAAGGTTTTTCTAAGAAATTAGCTCCATGGAACATTGAGGCCTGTTGCCTGTCTGTTGGTTCTAATCTTTCTGACATGGTTTTCCTTGCCAGGAGTATGCACGTCAATTTCACTTTCATCACTTTGGATGAAAATGCTTAGAGCAGAAAGACCAATTTGGTGCCTGGTGCTTTCTAGGTACATGGATTTTAGTGGCCTCAGATAGTTGCCACACCTTAATTCTTCCCAGCTCCCAAAGCTCCTTGTCCTTGAAGTTCTTTGAAAGCAAGCCTCAAAACCCTAGGACGTAGTCCAAGCAACCAGTCAGCCTCACACCCACCCACTCCACTTCATCCTAAATTAGCACGACTTCATTCGTTCTCCAACGTATATTGACAGCTTGTTATGTATCGGATTAGCCCCTGTGGGGATCATAGTGTAGTGAGGAAGTTAGATAACTAGACTAGCAATTAAAGAAAGCCTCACGCATACCATGATAGGTGCAGTGTGGGACGGGGCTCCGGAGCCAGACCGCTTACGTAGCGCTGCTACTTTCTGGCTGTGTGACATTGGGCAAGTTACTTCATGTCTCTGGTGTCTCAGTCCTGGCATCTATAAATGAAAATAATAGTAACACCTAGCCTAGAGGATTATTTTGAAAGTTAATTGAGGTAATATAAGACAAGTAATAAAAACAATATGCAGCACAAAGGAAGTGCTCAGTAAGTATTAGCCAGTATATTCCTGCCCAGGGGAAGGGCAGACACAAGGAAACATAGCGTGGAGGCAGCTGATTATTGCTAGTACATTCTAGTACATTCTAGTACATAGGAGAGGTTGATGGCCAGATCCACTCTGCTTGGTCGTGGCAACTTTCATAGTGATTGGTCGCTATATCCGTTTTGATTGGTTGGTGACTGTGCTGTGTGGGTTATTATTTTTTGTGTGTCATTTCAGAGTCCAAGTCATCGGTTTTGAAACAGTATGATACATTATAATAACAAAACGCTTGCTTAAGTGTAGTTCCTTGGGCCCTAGCCCAGAGAATTAATTCAGTTAATATAGAGTTGGCTCCAAAATATTTTAAACAAGCGTTGTAGGCCTGCTCTCTGAGAAACTCTGAGTTAGAGTACCTGAAGGACTTCAGGTCTTTGTTTAAACATTACTTCTTCCAGATAACCTTCAGGCAAGAAGGTGGGAAGAGCAGAATGGAGCAGGAGATTATTGTTTTCTGAGGAATAGTGTGGACAAATGCACAGAAGTGGGGGCGGGGGAGAAGTTCAGAACAGCTGGAGCATTGAGTACAGAGGTGGAAAGCAGTAAGCCATGTTTTTTGCTTTTGTTTTAGTTTCCTCTTCAGGACAGTGAATGGGAAGTCATTTAAAATATTTTAAGGATGGGTGACAGGATCATATTTACACACTAGAAAAGCTCTGGTTTTGTGCACAGGGAGGAAGGGCAAGCAAGTCAGAAGCAGGAGGCAAGCCAATGGGTTCATCCCCCCGCCGCCCCCCAATGATTTCTCTAGTGAGAACCATTCCTTTGGTGGCCTGTCATCTCTCCTTACTTTTGCACTTGGCACTCCCCCTCTTTCCCTCACTACTTGACATCCAGAGCTCTTGACTTACTCAGCCACTCAGGCCTTATTATCTTTCTTCACATCAGGTGCGGCCTCCCTGCTCGAGGCTCTGGCAATTCAGGAATAGCCACCATGCTCTTGGCCCCGTGCTTGGCCACACAGGCATCTGAGGAAGAGGAGGAAGGGGGGGGCGCCTGTAACTTAACATACGGGGAGGCAAGGCTCTGTCTCCTCCAGCTCTCTGTGGCTACAAAAGTGGCAACGAGTGTAGCAATAGTGTCTAGGGTTGTGGTATGTAGTATGTGTTCAGTAAGTACTCGCCAGAAGATGAGAGCTCTGTCTCCAACAGTGGACCTCCCCATAAACACCAGAGGGCAATTCTAAGTTCCACAATTAGTGCGGATTGATCTATAATGACCCACCCTGTCACCGTCAGTTCGGAGTCATTTTAATTCATCCTTTTGATCATACTTTCTTCTTTTTTTCCCTTCTTGATTCTTCGCATATTTCCTAAAAGGGAATGGGGATGGGACATCATTTTTTAAATGGGTTAACCTCATAACGTTGTGTTTTAGCCATATGAGCTATTCTGCTGTTGTATCTTTGGCTTATTTGGAATCACTTTGCCAAAGCAAAGAAAGTACAAATCCTAGAAACCTGCGATACCATCTAAACTCACTTCATAAACCCATCCAGAGTAATTTTCCACACTGAGATTGAGAAAGAAAGAACAGGCTGTAATTGACTGTGACACTTGTCAGCTTCCCCCTCAGGTCTTACCCTTCTGCCAGCTCTTTGGGGCAGGATCCCTAGAGGGCAAGAAGTAGAGAAAGGGGAGGAATAAGCTAAAATGGTCATAACGCCAAAGGCCATGTTTTAAAACTCAGGGATTAGTCCCTGGAAAACCATTTATTCAATTATTCAAACCAAGTTATGGTTAATGCTTTTTCCCCCACTAGTTGAGTGGATGTTTGTTAAAGCCGAGTTGTACTTATTGATAATGGGGATTAGAAAGCGTTTGCCATTAAGTGCCAACTGCGTGTTTAATTGTTACTGCAAGAAAATATAACTTACTGGTACACTGTGCAGAATTTTAAACAAAGTACCCTTTTTACTTTTGGAGGAATGTGGATGCTAACCAAATGTGTCCGCATGGTTTCAATTAAGCAGAGGAATGTTAAATGTAAAGCTAAATTGATGAAAATAACCAAACTTTCTGACAAACCAATAAATTGGAGTCTAGAACTCATTGCCCATACTGTATGGCAGCCAGAGAAACATTGCTAGATCATCAATTTTTACCTAATTTTTTGAGTTAGTTTATACTTGAAAAGAAAGAAGGAATGCTAGGAAAGTAATTTAAATTCTTCCCAGCTATAAACAGAATTTGCACGGTGGACGTAGACCTTATTCTTCACAGTATGCAATAGAACTAATTGTTTATTCTTCTAGCAATTTCCTCAGTGACATTTTTGGAAACTTAAGACAAAGTTTTCAGGGAACTCTCATGTCAACATTTTGGCAAATGATCTGGCAAAATGTTAGTCATTGGACTATTTTTCTAAACTCCTCAGAACTATTCCATGGCAATCCTTATTTTTTTTAAATAATGTTTTAATTTTCCTTCCTTCAAATTTTGTATTCCTTCATGTTGCTGTCACATTGAGATGACAATGTACTAGAAAAATTATGAGCTTGGAGAAAATTCTAAATTTCTTGCTGAACACAGAGGATACAATTACAGTGTCAGAAATCTAACTCTTTGCACATGTCTGCCTCTGTCAGAAATTTCTATTTCTCACAGAGAAGTTTACCTCTGAATACATCTTTATATTTTGTGGGAAATGGCAGGAAATAAACCATTGGAACCCAAACTGAAGCTGAAGCCATCATCTTTACCATTGTGATCTTCTTGTGGCGTGAAAATGGGCATCCCTTGCTGAAACCGGCCCAGGAACCCACCATCGGAAAGGCTCGGAGGTCTCCTGAGATCCACTTGCAGGGAATGGTTGCCAAATGCAAGGTGGAGTTGCTTAGTTTTCGAGTCCCTGTCCCAGGTTCCAAGTGTACCAGATGGACCCTGTCCTCTGATTAAGTACATTCCCAGCCAGGGCCTTTTCAGAACCTATTTATGTTATAATTTTAACAACACTATAGGACAATCCATTTTTTTGAATTAGATGGTCCTTCAGCACATTTTATTTACCACTTAACAAATGTTAGTTTTGGGACACAGTCATAAAACTGCTCCTTTATGCACTTTTAGATTAAGTTTTCAAAATTTTTTCAGTGTTTTTCAAATTGACCTAAAATTTAAAATCAGACACAATTAGATACATTACACATTTACTTGGACTCTATTTCAAATTTTCATTACCTGTTAAATAGCATCCAGAGGGGAAAAATAATCTTGTTTGAGAGCAGGTAACACAGTTTCCACTCAAATTACTTTTGTATCTAATTGTTTCTACTGGTTCTGACTTGACTCAATTAATATCGCTTCTAAAGTTCCCTTTAGCTACTGAATTTAAGATGCATGGTGGTTCTCTATTGATGAATTAAGTATTTACAGCACCTTATTTAATAAAAGTTATCCTTCAAGCTTTGCATCATCCACGCGTTTGACTAGCTTAAACCTCTAAGGTATTCATTCAAATCATAGTTAAAAATGTTAACATCTATGGGGTGCCTGGGTAGCGCAGTCGTTAAGCATCTGCCTTCGGCTCAGGGCGTGATCCTGGCGTTCCGGGATCGGGCTCCTCGGCTGGGAGCCTGCTTCTTCCTCTCCCTCTCCCCTCCTGTGTTCCCTCTCTTGCTGGCTGTCTCTCTGTCACATAAATAAATAAAATCTTAAAAAAAAAAATGTTAGCATCTGGACATTTTCCTTCAAGGTCAGTTGATCTGAAAATATTTGTTGTGTATCTTTTGTTCAGTGTTGGGATGCAAAGATAAAGACTATTGCATGGTTTCTGCCCGCAGATACTCTCAATGGAGACTATAGTAATGCATTGATGAATAAATAATTTGAGCCAGCTATTAATGCATTTAATGTGGTCTTCTCTGGGTGACATTCCTCGTTTTTCAATTTATGAAGTGCCTACTATATGTCAGTCAATATGATAGGTCTTGGAAATAGATAAAACATGGTCTGTGATCTTTATTTTAAATTTATCCTGGAAGATTTTATCAAGAGTTTTTCTATAATCAAGATCCACGATGCCAGTTAATTTAGGATAATTTCAGCCTGGTGATTTCCCCAAATTCAAACAGGCATAGCTTGTAGGGAGCAAGCTCAATTCTCAAGTTTAGGATGATAGCTGAAGCCTTCTGGTACTCTGGCTCGTTAATCAGACATCCTTACGACTTTACCATCCTCTTTCCTGGGTCTGATTAAATTTTTTCTAGTTACTTTGTTTTTAGAAAAATCCATTGTGTTCTTGTGTTTTGGACCCACCCTTCCTTCTCTAGTCTTTCAAAAGCCCTGCCCTCCAGTTCCATCCAGCACTGCTCAACTTTTGCCCTAGTATTCAGCCTTCGGTCAATTTTCTGTCTATTTCCACATTAGTACTTTCAAAAGATGTGTAAGGATATCTAATACATGTGTTGGATATGATATTTATCACTCATTGTATATTATCACTCTCATTTACATACATTTGCCTTAAGTTTACCTGAGCTAATTTCTGTCTCTAACCCAAAGACATTACATCATTTGTAAAAAGGGTGAGAAACATTACTCTTTACACCGCAACCTCAAGGCCTAATAAATGCAACATTGTATTGAGGATGGTGGGGCAGTGTATTTCTAAGTGGGATTTTCGGGAAAGTCTTTAGTCATCATCTTGCCCCGAGGAAATAGTGTTAAATGTGCTTCATCTGAATTACCCTTCAAGGGCCACCTAGAGTATTTATGAGCCTTCCTATCACAGCATAGAAGTAAACTCAGTCTGGGAGGGTCTTCACTTGAGTGATGGTCAAGTGTTTTATAATCTTTAATTACAATTCTGTGCTGTCATTTGGTAAAGACATGGCAACATTCAGATTCAATAATCATTTATTATTAAGGACCTATCATATACAGGTCCTCTCATAGGCACTTTCACAATAAATCGCTTATTCTTTATTTTAACAAGTATATATGTTGAGAACTTATTATGTGCCAGGTTTGTGCACTATATGGAAGGCTTGATATCTGGTTTCAAATCCTAGGGAAAATCCCAGTGAATATAAAATAGGAAGATAAAGACTCTCAGAAAGTTCTTTGCATTTATTTTACCAGAATAATGGTGGGAAAGTTTCCCATATTCCAGAGTCTATAGATACTGAACAACAACAAAACAAAATGAGGAACTTCTAATATAAGAATATTGTTATTTTTATTTGATTTTTCCTGACACAATGCAGAATAAAGCAAAGATCATGTATGGGGGAAATATATACATTTTTCCCTTCTACCTTATAAATTTTTTTTTGTCTTTTTCCTCCTTAGAGTCATGGTAATATGTACTGAACATAAATTTATAGTATATTTAATAATTTTGTATTTTACATGAATTTTAATGTAAATGCTCAAATTTAAGCTGAATGGTTTGGATGAATCCAATTCTTTTATGAACAGTGACTCACATAATTTTGGTCACCAGGAAACTTGCGTGACCTGCTTATTGGTGGATTTCTTTATAATCTCCTTTCAGAGGTGCTGACTTGTCCGAGTTGGTTAGAGTCAAAACAGAGATTGGAACGGAACTCAGGATAGGCTCAGAACTCAGAAAAACTTGCCCTTTATTTTAACTTAGGCTGTGACATGAGCTGGATACCTTCACTTCTCCATATTTAAGACAGTTACATTTCTACTGAGTAACAATCTTCAGGGATCCACTAAAAATCTTTTTAATTTTAAAGGCTGCAATAATAATGATGATAATAAAAACAATAGCAACATCAATAATAGTAGCTAACATTCACGAGACCAAGTACGTTATTTAGTTTATTTTAAAAATATTTTTTACTGCTTAATCAAGAACATTCTTTTTTTTATTTTTTATTTTTTAAAGATTTTATCTATTTACTTAGAGAGAGAGTGAGTGCATGAGCAGAGGGAGGGACAGAGAATTTCAGAGCCCAAAGAAGGCTCAATCCTACGACGCCAAGATCATGACCTTGGCTGAAACCGAGAGTCAGATGCTCAACCAACTGAACCACCAGGTGCCCTGAGGTATTTCAAATACACCGTCTTTAATCCTTATCCTACTCTATCCTGTAGGTTCTATTATTCTCTATTTCACAGCCAAAAACCTGAAGTTTCAAGGGATGAAGTATCTTTTCCACATCTGCTATGTTCTTAGTGTGTATTTTTTAGAGTTTCCTTTGGACTTTTTTCTTTTTTTTTTTAAAGATTTTATTTATTTATTCGACAGAGATAGAGACAGCCAGCGAGAGAGGGAACACAAGCAGGGGGAGTGGGAGAGGAAGAAGCAGGCTCATAGCGGAGGAGCCTGATGTGGGGCTCGATCCCATAACGCCGGGATCACGCCCTGAGCCGAAGACAGACGCTTACCCGCTGTGTCACCCAGGCGCCCCTGGACTTTTTTTCTTTACCATTTGGTAATTGGTTTTCCAAGACTATTAAGTTGAAAATAGGTATATCTATAAACCCAAAGTCAGTTCAAAACACCATCATTTGATGTTGTAATATATAAAGATATAATTAATATATACAGATAGCAAATATAAACGTAATCTATAAAGATAACAAAGAAATGCCAAATCTGAGTTTGAGATTAAGATAATATTGTTCCGTTATTGGTGGCATCAGAGAAACATTTGAAAGTAATGTCCCAGAAGAATAAGGAAATGAGAAAGGGTTACAGAATGGCAGTCCCTGTGATGCTGGGAGAAGCCAGTAGGGGCCTTGGGTCTTTAGAAAATGTTTTGGCTCACAACAACTTCTTTTTTCCTTGGAGCTGTAACAAAGGGCATTTTGTTAATAGAGCAATTTATGTCAAATCCCCTTCTGAGCCCAGGAAAACCGGACTTTGCTTCCAGGTTATATTTCTCTCATCCTCCCATGGCCAAGGTTTGAAAAAAGCTCTAAAAGCAGGATTCAATAAATACATGAGCTTGCTAGGAATATTTAGCTACTTGGTCTTGTGACTGTGGCAAATCATTCACTTGAGCAGAGCCCGAAGGGCTTTTATTTCCCGTTATGGGAAATAGAATCTGGGCGAGATGGAGAATGTTCTTTAAAGGGAGTTGTTTGTGGGTCACTTCAAAGTTACGCGTGCTTACCTAGGGCTCTCTCCTTGAGGAAACTTTAACATCAGCACCCATGTTTCTGTTTTTAGTTTAGAATGCACATTTCTCCTCCCCACTCACCCCCCGTTTCTCTTTTTCTGGTAGCTTTGCAGATTCAGAATGCCTCTCTCAGGATGCAGTGGAGAGAGGCCTGGGAGGTGATGCCGAAACACCAGCTGTGCTTTAGAACAGTTGAGGCCCCCTGGATGCCTTTTCTGCTTTACCAGCAGTTTGATAACTGAAGACTATAAACTTTGCGTGGTGACTCCGGGTCCCTGGAGGCTGCCCTGCTCACAGCCCACCTTCTACGCTATTTTATAGAGCACAACATTGGCTCCTGCCTTTTTAAAAAAGTATTTTCTGGTTCTTTAGAAATATTGAAACATGATATTTTCCAAATGTTGAGAAACTAAGTTGGAGAAGACTAAGTTGACAGTAGTCTTAGGTATAAATTCCTTCTTAAGATGGCCTTTCCTTCCTTATTACTTCTTGTAGCGAATAGTCAGCCCAAGTAAGCTATTTGAGGGAACACATCCATCACACAAACCCATTTAAGAACTCTTCGAGTCTTTTTGGTGAAAAGTGAGGATGTATTTTCTCATGCAAAAAAAAAGGGGGGGTTGTATTTTGATTTTTTAAAATTTAACATCCATTGAGAATTGGCTAAAGTCAGAGAGTAAAAAACACAGTTTTTGTAGTCAAGAAGCTTCTGGTCTAGAATAGCTTACTTCCACATTTAACGTTCCCGGGGCAGGGTCCCGTGAAACACAATTCTTAACAAATATCTTAACTTTTAATTGCTTTAACACTTTATTTAAAGGAGGCTTGCCAGGCTGGAAAGTTCCAAGGTGACCGTTTTCAACCGACTGAAAGATCTGCCCGGTGACAGTTTGCTCTCGTTGTTGGAGAGCAGCTAGAGCCCATCAACTTTGACCTGACACGGCCACGCTCAGAAAATCCCAGTTCCTGCTTTGCCCGGTTCCCTCAGCCTTCCCACAGTCCACCACCCATGGGGATGGGAAGAGTGACCAGGGAGTAACCAGGAATGTCACAAAGTGGGGGCAGGGGCCCAGGCACATGGCACACCCCTGGGCTTGATTTGGAGCAGCTCGGCCAAGCACCACCCCATGAATCTCCTGAGGTAACTCAGGTCCATGACACTTTTATAAAACCAAGCATTTGTTTTACCAAATGAAACATTTCCCTGAGGCTTTGTACACAGAAATGGCGGAGGCGGCTGTGAGGAAAGTGCCCGGGACATTCCAGCCACCAGCCCGGGAGCCCTGGACTTGCCTTGGGCACGGTTGCTCAATTGATGGGAGGGAGACTTCTAATGGTGCTCCGCAGGTTTCAAAGTGCTTTCACACAGTTCATTGCTTTTGATCCTCCTCTCAGTCCCCTGAATTAGTGCGGCAGGGATCCTTCCCACTTTAGAGATGAACAGTTTAGGTTTGGAGATGAAAGGATTCGCTTAGAGTCACATGCTAAGGAAATAACCAATTCAAATCAGCGTTAGAACATAGGCTTAGTGCTTCTCAAGAATCATCTGGAGATTCTGATTTAGTGGGTCAATGGTGTGGCCAGAGATTCTGCACACCTAACCCTCTTCCAGGTGATTCTGATATTGCTGGTTCCTGTTAGACCATACTTTGAGTAGCAAGGTTCTAGACCGCATTGCACCACATAAATAAGAATTCGTTGAAAATGTATGGGTAGTTTGTTTCTCAAAAATCTTAGAAAGTTCTCACTTGAGTATAATCGAGAGGAAACACTGTGGAAGAGGTAACTGATGTGTATATCACCATATAAATGAGGTCAGTTGAAAAAGAGAAGATACAGACAGCTAAGAATGGACTCCTGCCGATGCAGAATGGAAAGAGGTAAAGAATTGAAGGCAGAGGACACATCAGTGAGGTAGGTGGTGGATCAGGCAGAAGGTAAAATCCACGGGTTTCCGGTTCATTAATCGTGCGCCATGGGGCAAGCAGAGAAACATGGAGGCAGATTCTAGGGGGACACTATAATCTTTTTCATTTACAATGAGCCTCTCAGCATTCACACATCCATACCTCTTCATTAAACATTACTGCAAACATGGAAATATTTATTATTGAATACATTTAGAAAAATGGTGATAAAAATTGAGCGAGATTACTCATTCTTGACAAATTTATATTGTGTGAGGAAACAGGCACAGTCTTTTTAGCAAATTGAAAATTTTTAATTGCAATAACCATAGTATAGAAATAATGATGGAAATCATGTATTATATTGAGTGATTGTAATCATACCAGCACCCATACTGATGTGGATGAACTGTTCACTCTGCTAAGACCTACTTCTTCACTCTAACTCATCCTCTCACCTTACAAAAGAACAAACTCCATCTATTCTTTGCTTTCCAATGACTCATTCCCATCATGACACAGAAACATGTTATTTCATCAGTCTTAACCTGTTATGAGGAGAATCTTCCTCAACCCCACTTTTCCTTCAGGTTTTGCTCATTGTCTCTGCTTATAGAAAATTTCTCGAAGAGTTGACTTTAGTTGTGGCCTCCAATCCTTCCTCATTGCCTCGTGGATCCACACTTATCAGCCTTCCCAGCCCCCCATCCTTTCATTCCACTAAAACAGCTCTGACAAGGTCACCGATGACTGATGACCTCCATTTTATTGAATTCAGTAGTCAGTTCCTGGTCTTTATATCACTCAGCCTCTCAGGAGTATTTGATGCACTTGCTCATTTCCTTGGAATACTTTCTCCATACCCCAAAATGAACATAACATGTCCCAAGCAGAACTCCTGACCTCAGCTCCTCCCACAGGAAATGGCAACTCCATCTTGCCCATTGCTTGGACTGAAAAACTTGGTGTCATCCTTGGCTTCTCTCTTTCTCTCCAACTCCACACCCAATATGATGGCAAATCCTATTGGCTTTACAATAAAAATATAACCAGAGATCTGGAAACTTCTACTCCTGATGGAAGACACCATCGCCTCTTACCTTGGTTATTATATCTTCCAACTTGCTTCCCTGTTTCCATCCTAGCTTCTCCTATGGTCCATTCTCCATATAACATCCAGGGATACTGTCAAGAAATTAAGACATATAATGTCATTTCTTTGTTCAAATGACTTTCCATGTCACTCCAAGTAAAAGGCGAACTCCTCATGATGGCCTGTAAGAGCCCTGTATAGACTGATGCCTGCTACTTCTCTAATCCTGACACCCCTCATAGCTTTTATATGCCTGCCTCAGGGACATTGAACTTGATGTGTTCTTTGCTTGTATCTCCCTGTGGTTTACTCTCTCAATTCTTTTATGAATATGCTCAAATTTCACCTTTTCAATGAAGTCTTCCTGATCTGTTTATTTAAAATTATGAGTCCTAACCCTTTAAACCCCAGCTTTCTTCTAAGCTTTATAATTTTTTTTTTTTTTTTTTTTTTTTGCAGGCTCCCAGTGGAGCAGGGATCCTGATGTGGGGCTCGATCCCAGGACCCTGGGATCAGGCCCTGAGCCAAAGGCAGATGCTTAACGACTGAGCCACCCAGGCGCCCCTATAATTTTTTTTATTGCACTTGCTACCATATGACAAAATTTGTATTATATGTGAATGCCTTCAGAGTAGCAATTCTTTTTTTTCATTGCTGTATCCCAGAACCTAAAACTTGTCTGGCACATCATAGGCACTCAATATATATAAATGAATTTAATTAAAAACCAAATCAGCCTGATTTAATTTAATAAAAGTATTTGCATTCATCTCATATTAAACATCCAGAAAATTGTTTGTCTTGACTGTGGAGTGTTTTGGTTTCCAATTCAGTGATAATCCAATGATAAATTTCAATGATTGTTTAGGTATTTTAGGAAATATTGGTTTCAATGGGAGCATTACTTTTTGGGAAGTAATCTACATTCATAGGAAATGCATCAAGGAACTAATATATGTGAGAGGGTCCTGGCATGGATTATCAGTGATTATTAGCTTCTCAACAGCGTTCTCCTGGCTATAAATATGTCTTGCTTACCATAGTCAATGATTTAATGAGAGGCAGTGTGATCAAATGGAAAGAGTCTGAGATTTTAGCCTAGGGTAGCCTAGGCTACCTCTCCCCAGTTGTGTGACCTTGACCTTTAATTTTTAAATAAAAATTATTTAATCTGAGGTATTTTCCTTCTAGCAAAATGGTAACAACAGTGAGGTGATTGTGATGATTAAGTCTAAGAAAATTTTTGAGAGCAAGGACTCTGTTTTGTTCATTGCTATATTCGCAGTGAGTATTACATGTGAGCAGTGAGTGTCAGATAACATACTCAATAAAATAAATATTTGTTTGAAGGAATACGTGAATGAATAATGCATGCAAAGCATCTAGACTAGTGCCGGGCCCAATGTAGGCACTTAATAAATAGTTGCTATTACAATAGTTATTAGTAAATTAGCTATATTTCTTTAATTATACAAAACGCTTAGAGACTTAAGAACTTAGCATAGGTTCTAGCTGACCTCAGCTGTTTTTTCCTTATTGGATGGAATCGAAGATGCTCGATAGAACTTACGGGATATTTTTAACACTAGAATTAGAAAGCATTTTCTTTGGCTTTTCTCTTGAAGAAAAGTACCATTCAACGCTGAAACTGGAGCTGTAGTTAAAATAGAAGCTTCAATACACTTAGGTTAGTTAATGTCAAAGTCCATTTCCTGGGGTTTTCGTACCAAGGTGATGGTAGAATTACAAGTAAATGGTCCCGATGCTTTTGCCTAAACTGTTCACTAATGGTGTCCTCACATGGTGCTACCACAGCAGAACCCACATGTAGCAATTAGCCAGCTACGCCACCTTATCGACACACCTGTTCTGTCTTCAAGGGCTGCCAGTACAGGCCTGGCCATATTTACCTCTGAACAGAGGAGAGTTAACTGTAGAGGACCTGGAATCAGAAGACCTAAGCTCTAGTTACAGGGCTTCAGGAACCAGTCAGATAATGTTAAATTATTTGAGAGTTCCCCATCTATTAAAGGTGGATAAAAAATACACCTTTCAGTGCAATTTAGAAAGGAAAAGTACATATTTGTTCCTTTGATTGCAAGCAACAAAATAACATCTAAAGTGGAAATAAAGAAAGGGTTTTTTTTGTTTTGTTTTGTTTTGCTTGTTTTTAAATAAAGAGAGAGTTTTAATAAAACAACAGGTGTATCTTATGGAACCAAAGACAAGATGTGTAGCTAGGTCTGAGTGAGTGCTGGAACAAAGAACTAGAAAACCCTCAGAAACCACAGCTCCTTAATCAACCTATTCTTTGTGTCACTTACGTTCTTTATGTTGCTTTGTGTTTCTACGTCATCTTCTTGGTTTCCCCCCTAGACAGCTCTGTTGGCTGGTTCATTAACACACAAAATCTTGAGTTGGTAGTCTAAGCCACCAGTCTGATAACTTGACAGGTAGAGTAACCTCAGAAAACCTCCTGTGTTTTAACTGCAAATTCCCAGAAAAAAGAGTCTCAGAGACCTTGTCTGGGTTAGGTGTCCTTCTGGTCCAATCAGCTATGGCCTAGGTTTGGGTCACATGTGTTGCTGCCCATTATTGGATCCTGTGGGAACATACTCTTTGAGATGGGGGATGGGCAGATTCTTGGAAAGAGTGTAAGAAAGCACGGGGAAATAATGTTCAAATGAAATGATTGGTTTTTCCACTTTAAGACTTTACATTTATTTGGGGATTAAAAAAATCATATAAAATTAAAATCAATTATCTTTGTGTTTTTCCCAGTATATTGATTTTTGATGTAAAAAAATTAGACTGTTAAGATAATTGACTTGATTAGGATTTGAAAAGATTAGTTTAGCTCAGAGAAGTGTCTAATTTACAAGTATGGAGTTATATTATGTGTTCAGAGGGCTTCACTTGCATAACAGCCCTGCAGCCCCCTCCCCTACCTCAGTGACACCCACTCAACTTTCAACTCCTTTTATCTGAAATTAAAAAGAAGATGAAACTTAACAAACAAACAAACAAAAAACTCCAGGAAATATTCAGACTCTTATAAAAACAGAAAAAGAGAGCTTGCTTGGAAAGTTTTCAAAAAGTTATGTTTGGTCCCTGAGGTACCATGGTCCATCCCAAATTGTTTGTTTTCATTTCTTTTAATGTAATATATATTTACATTACCAGATTAGCACTGAATGAAGTCCCGCATGGTTTTGGTTACCTGAGTACTCTGGAGAGTCTCTTCGTTGTTTTTATTAATGTCTTTTCCAGCATTTCTAAATGAAATTTATTTGTACTGCCCTAGCAGCATACATGGCTCATGGAGAAAAGTGTGGGGAATGTGGGAAAGTATAAAAAAGAGAAAAAAGCTACATAGATGATCACACTACCTACAGGCACCACTTATTCATACTTTGTCTGTTTCAGCACTTTTGTCAATGTTTTTTAATTATTCTTTTTCTAATAGAGGTCATACTGAATATGTGGGTTGGCACCCTGTGTTTTCCACTTACTATGTTATAATATGAAATTTCTTGTGTCATTAAACTCGTCATGAACATTTCTAATAGTGTCAGAATGTCCTACTACATGGATGTGCTACGTAGTAAGAAGTTCTGTTTACCTTCACCATAACAGTGGGCATTCAGCTTGTTTCTTATTTTACTTTATTATCACTGCAATATGTGATGGTGCATATTTTTACCCTACAGTATTTGCCCTAATTTTTGTTATTCCTGTGGATAAATTACTACAAAAATAATTTCTTGGTCAAAGGTTGTACACGATTGTCATGTTCTTTTTTTTTTTTTTTTTTTTTTAAGATTCTTTATTTATTTGACAGAGAGAGGCAGCCAGCAAGAGAGGGACTGATGTGGGACTCGATTCCAGAACGCCAGGATCACGCCCTGAGCCGAAGGCAGATGCTTAACGACTGCGCCACCCAGGTGCCCTGTTCTTCATGTTTTTGAAGCCATTTCTAAATTTCTTTCCAGAATTCATGTACCATTTTACAAGTCTATCAACCATAAGAAGATGTCTCTCCTTGCACCTTTAGGTATGGAGTATAATCATTAAAAGCAAAATAAACCAAAAAGCATCTGCTACTTTTGTGGGGAAAATAGTATTCCATTTTCATTGATAACTAGTGAGGTCGTCATCTTTTTTCCCGTATGTTTCTCATGGTATTAGTCACTTGGATTTCTTCTGCAGAGCATCTGTTTGCAACCTTGGCTCATTTGGGGTCCTAATATTTTCCTTATGAACTTTTATGAATCTTTTATTTCGTAAGCGTACAACCATTTGTCAAATGATTTAGGAGTGTCATCTTGTTTCACATAGAGATGCTATGCATTTTTAGCTTCAAATCTATTGTTCTTACAAGAAAATATTCCTTCCATCTTTCTACTTAAAAGTTTTCAAGCTTATAGAAAAATTAAAGTATAATCCAATGGGCCCTGTATACTCTTCACTTAGATCCACTGGCTCATAGTATTTTGTCACATTTTTTCTCCTGTTCTTTCTCTTTCATATGTAAGATACATACATATATGTGTTTGTATGTGAATGTGTGTGTGGGTATAAGAGAAAGATATTTATTCATTATTGTTGAACTGTTTGACAGTACAATTCAGACACTTGGCTGCTAAATTCTTTATTGTGTGATATCTTAGAATAAAGACACTTGCCTACATAACTACAATACTATTAATTCATCCAAGACAATTAACAATTCCATAATATCTAATATCCAGTTCTTATTGGCATTTCCCCTACTGTCCCCCCCAAAATGTCTGTTACGTCCCTTAATTTTTTTAATCCAAAATCCAAATTCCATACATTGCATCTATTATGTGTCTCTTTAGTTTATTAAAGATTAATTTAAAAAAAAGTCTTTTCCTAAGAAGAGGTTAAGTGGGCTTCTTCTATATTTTGTACTTAAAAAAAATTTTTTTTTAAAGTATATATCCAGTTAGAATTTGTGTTATGGTGACTGTTAACCATCTCAGCTCATTTTTCTTTCTAATAGCTTATTTTCTTCCAGCAATATTTATAAACATTACTTGGATTTCTCACTTATTTTTAAAGTTTTATTTCTAAGATTTTATTCAACATTTATTAAGTTCTAATACATACTAATTAGGATCTGTTTCAAGATCAGGTCTCTGTTCCATTGACCTTGTAAGAGTTCCACAGAAATGTCATGATTGTAGATTTGTAATGGATTTTAATAGATGGTAAGTCTAATCATCATTACCTTCATTTTCCATGGTCTAACTTTTGAATCATCACACAAGTTTTGTTACTCATATAAATGTTAGGATTTTTAAAAATTTCTCCTTCCATTGTACAAAGAATATCACATTGATTCAGAGGTTCTAGTAATCCTCTGAACTTACCTTTATTAAAGTTACATATTTTTCTTGCTTGATAACTCTTGGTACTCAGTAGAAATTTTAATCTCTATATTAATGTCACTTAATATTAAGTTTTCAGAGTTTACATAAATATGAGTGGAATAGTGCTTGATATACGTGTTGTCTATCCAGTCATAGATATTCTAAATACCATCCCAAGATGAAGCCACAGAGAGCCACAGTCCTGCTCAACATTTATTACTGCCTCTCTCCTGCCCAGATCCATTCTGATTGCTTTCGTGGAATTCTACTTCGCCATGAGGCCCTCAGTTTTACTTATTAAAAAGATGGCCTTATTAACTTTGTTCCTATGTCTACATTAAAGATGCTGTTTGTTACAGTATGTAGGGTCTTGCTTATGAGAACCTATTGGAAACTTTTCTCTCTAGCCTCACTCTAATGAGTGCTTTCCCTAAATGGTTATGTTTTAATTTTAGGGATAATGAATCTTATAACTTATTAAGTTTGAATTTATGCTTTTTGTCATTGGTAATCATAGAGCCAACTTTTTGAACCTCATTCATTCATTTACTCCTCCCGATCTCAAATCAATGCTTTTACAAAAATCCCAATTTCTTTACTTTCTTCTCTGAGTACATACTTGCATCCAAATAGTGTTTGTGCTGTCTGTTTAAATTGCTGCTTTAATTCGTCTATTTGTGACTTTTCCCCTTTCTCTTTAAAATATTGCAAATTTACCTATAAACTGAAAGAATGGTTTCGGGGAGCAGTAAAAGAATGGAGAGAATACCCACTATGGTAAAAATGAGCTTGAGTCTCATATTTTAAAGAGACTGTAAGTTTAGCTTTGCTCTGTCACTGGAGCAGAAGTGTTGTAAACACTTGAAAATCACTACCTCCAGGCCTGCGCTCCCTTTGCTCCATCTCATTCTATAAACCTTCACGCATGCCCTTCAAAATATGAGAGAATTGACCTCATTACAATTTATGGAGATTTTACTTCCACAAAAGCTCAGGGCTCTTCAGGGGCTCTTAATATTATAGCACCTATTGCAAAGATTTAAGTCAGTGCATTGTTACATATTCCAAAATGTTCTTGTAAAGAAAGAGTGCACCGCATTCCCTCTTCCCCAATTCAAGGAGCGAAAAAGTTCTGATTCCATTCTTAAACAGCTGCAAAAGGAAAGGGTATTCTAATCACGTTGGAAAGTCTCCTGACATGTCACAGACCGTTCTACCTTCAGACAGAGTAAGGTGATGACAGACTATTTACACATCTATTTCAGGAGAAAGGGCTGTATACACTTTCACCTTCCATCTGCTTTCTCTTTTGATGAATAGTTTTCTTTAAAAGTTAATATCCTTATTGGAATATAAGGTGCTATAAATACATGTATGTGAACATATGTACGTGGACCTCTTCTTTCTATTGATATCATATCATAGGGCAAAAGTCATATTTATCATGACATCCTTTTATGAATCTAGAAAGGTTTTTTTTTTTTTACTAGTGTATAGTACAGCTAGAGGAAATAAAAGAGATTCCCTTGTCACCAGCTGAAGTAGTAGACTAGTAAGTTCAGGACCAGAGGTCTTAGATACCAATGTTTGGTTTCACTTCTAAAAGGGCACAGTAGTGTTATCAAACCTGATACCATGGTCTCAGAGGTTAAGCCAATTCCTGTGAAGAGTTGGCAGACTTTTTTCTTTTACATCTGGGGGTTAAGCTTCCACCTGGATTTTTTGTTCTTCGAGTGTTTTGAATTTTGTGTGTATGTAGCCAAACTTTGAAGAAATTCACTTAAGGTAATCATATCTTTAAAGCTATACAGGGTTTTGGATTAAGGTCATAATTATGCAGTTGCTTAGTTTTTCTTCTGATAAAAATGGTAATAATCAAACGGATGAGACTCAAACATTTCTAAGAAGTACTTGGTTGAACTACCCAAGATTTGCATTTTAATACCATACAACTTTCAAATAAGGAAACCACTCATAGAAACACAAGAACAGAGGTCTTTTGAGCAGACCAACCTTAATTATAGATAGTATTTTACTGTTTTCCTATAAACTTTGGGTCCCATAGCTAGGTTCTTGCTTTATTCTGAATAAGAATTGAGATTTACTCAATTTTTAAAATGATACTGTGTAGAAATTATGGATTCATTTCCTTGAAGAAACACCAAAGTGAAGGGTTCAGGGTGGAATTCTCATTATACTTTATGAGTAAAAAGCTGTATTATATACTATTTAATAAAATTAAACTTCAGCTTCATCATAGATTTTTGACACTAACAGACATGTGTTGCTGCTTTTGCTGATCTCTGTAATACCCATTTCCGCCTTGTGATTGTTACCATTGTCAGTGGGAATTCTCCTTTAGTAATCTGGGCTACCATATTGGGGACAATGCTAAACCTGGAAGTACCTCCTGTACCTCCAAAGAGAAGTTGTGACGTGCATCTTGCATTTACTAAATGTTATTTTAGCACATCTTTTTGAAAATGGGTAATAGAAAAATCATGTATGAATCTTTAATAGCTTTCTTTACCCTTAATGTTTGATTATCATATGTACTTTCCCTAAATCCTCTGGGTAGGCATTTACTGTAATATTTTTGGAGTCATTTATGGGTATGGGTCTAGGTTGAAAAAGCAAAAGCAGGAACAGTGGCTGTGCCAGATTTTTCTGAGCCAGTATCTGACCTGATTGCTTTTCCTCAAGGAACCATATATCAATCAGGCCTGATTTCTAAGAAATGCTTTGTTTTGTTTGAAGCATAACGATTCATTACTTTTAATAGTAAAACACAGAAGCAGGAAAATAGTTTTTTAAATAGAGCCAGCCCATGTAATTTCTGAGCATAATCGTTTTATAAAATTTTACAAAAATTTCCTTCCTTCCAACTTTTGCATTCCAATTGAGCCTAATCGTTTTGCAGCTTTTGATGAGCTAGAAGGTATGAAGCACTATACATTAAACGCAGTGTTGACAAAGGAAATTCACTAGCAAGGGTTTCATTAACTGGGGATTAAGCTAAAACCCTTTCCCAGAATTGCCAATAAATGAGACTCTAATCTAAAATTTCACATTAAGTTTAGTACAACTAAAATGTGTGTGTTCGCACATGTGTGTGTGCTTGCTGAATGAGTGTGTATGTGAATGAGGGCAAATCCTAAAATGAGTTTTTTGTTGTTGTTGTTTAATTCACATGGCTGGAAAAATACAAACTGTCCTAGTTATTTTGTAAATATAATGTCCTAAGCAAGAGAAAATCCTATAACTTAAGGCATATTCCATAGACCCATCCAAGCAGATGCAGAAATATATAATTGAGAGATTTGAGAAGTGAAGTATTTACCATATTCTATGTGTGGGTTCAGGCCTGATTTAAGAGAATATCTTTAATAATTATCTTATGGAATGGAGATTTTTAAAAAGCTGTTTGTAAAGTGATTCTGAAAATGCCACAGTATTTCTTATATTTTCTATATTTGGATTTGGTTATAATTGTTAAATACCCTAAGGTTAGAATGAAGATTGCTCAGATATTGTTGACATTTTTTTCTACATTAGTGATTTAACTTTAGACTTTGAGGTAAAATTGGTTGTAGTTGAACATATCAACAGAAAACTAACTTCGTGATTAAATTACAATGGTTTGCTATTTATTAATCATTTTTTTTTAGACTGGGATCATTCCTTGCATATTTTCAGACCACAATGCTTTGAAACTTGAACTCAATCACAAGAGGAAATTTGGAAAGAGCTCAAATACATGGAGGCTAAAGAGCATCTTACTAAAGAATGAATTGGTCAACCAGGAAATTAAAAAAGAATTAAAAAATTCATGGAAACAAATGAAAATGAAAACACAACTGTTCAAAAGCTTTGGGGTGTAGCAAAGGGGGCCCTAAGAGGGAAGTCTATAGCAATACAGGCCTTTCTCAAGAAACAAGAAAGGTCTCAAATACACAATCTAAACTTACACCTAAAGAAGCTGGAGAAAGAACAGCAAATAAAGCCTAAACCCAGGAGAAGAAGAGGAATAATAAAGATTAGAGCAGAAATCAATGTCATAGAAACCAAAAGAACAGTAGAACAGATCAACGTACCTAGGAGCTGGTTCTTTGAAAGAATTAAGAAGATTGATAAACCCCTGGCCAGACTTATCAAAAAGAAAAGAGGAAGGACCCAAATAAATAAAATCCTGCATGAAAGAGGAGAGATCATAACCAACACCAAAGAAATACAAACAACTATAAGAACATATTTGAGCAACTATATGCCAACAAATTAGGCAGTCTGGAAGAAATGGATGTATTCCTAGAGACGTGTAAACTACCAAAACTGAAACAGGCAGAAATAGAAAACCTGAACAGATCCATAACCAGCAAGGAAATTGAAGCAGTAATCAAAAATCCCCCAACAAAAAAGAGCACAGGGCCAGATGGCTTCCCAGGGGAATTCTACCAAACATTTAAGAAGAATTAATACCTGTTCTTCTGAAACTGTTCCAAAAAATAGAAATAGAAGGAAAACTTTCAAACTCTTTCTATGAGGCCTTGATCCAGACAAAGACCCCACCAAAAAGGAGAATTACAGTCCAATATCCTGGATGAACACGGATGCAAAAATTCTCACCAAGATACTAGCTAATAGGATCCAACAGTACATTAAAAGAATTATTCACCACCACCAAGTGGGATTTATTCCTGGGCTGTAAGGGTAGTTCAACATCTGCAAATCAATCAACATGGTACACTATATCAATAAAAGAAAAGATAAGAACCATATGATCCTCTCAATAGATGCAGAAGAAACATTTGACAAAGTACAGCATCCTTTCTTGATTAAAACTCTCCACAGTGTAGGGATAGAGGGAATATATCTCGATATCATAAAAGCCATATACAAAAAGCCCACAGCAAATGTCATTCTCAGTGGGGAAAAACTGAGAGCAGGAACATGACAGGGATGTCTACTATCACCACTGTTGTTCAACATAGTCCTAGAAGTCCTAGCTTTAGCAATCAGACAACAACAACAACAACAAAATAAAAGGCATCCTAATCAGCAAAGAAGAAGTCAAACTCTCACTCTTCAGAGATGACATGATACTCTACATGGAAAACCCAAAAGATCCACCCCCAAATTGCTAGAACTCCTACAGGAATTCAACAAAGTGGCAGGATTTAAAACGAGTGCACAGAAATCAATTACATTTCTATACATTAACTATGAGACAGAAGAAAGAGAGATTAAAGGGTTGATCCCATTTACAATTGCACCAAAACCATAAGATATCTAGGAATAAACCTAATCAAAGAGGCAAAGGATCTGTACTCAGAAAACTATAGAACACTCATGAAAGAAATTGAGGAAAATACAAAGAAATGGAAAAACATTCCATGCTCATGGATTGGAAGAATGAATATTGTTAAAATGTCTATGCTATGTAGAGCAATCTATATATTCAATGCAATCCCTATCAAAATACCATCAACATTTTTCACAGAGCTGTGACAAATACTCCTAAAATTTGTATGGAACCAGAAAAGACCCTGAATAGCCAAAGGAATGTTGAAAAAGAAAACCAAAACTGATAGCATCACAATCCCAGATTTCAAGCTCTATTACAAAGCTGTAATCATCAAGACAGTATGCGATTGGCACAAAAACAGACACATAGAGCAGTGGGAACAGAATAGAGAACCCAGAAATGGATCCTCAACTCTATGGTCAACTAATCTTCGACAAAGCAGGAAAGAATATCCAATGGAAAAAAACCAGTCTCTTCAACAAATGGTGTTGGGAAAATTGGACCAGCCACACGCAGAAGAATGAAACTGGACCATTTCCTTACACCATAGACAAAAATAGACTCAAAGTGGGTGAAAGACATAAATGTGAGACAGGAATCCATCAAAATCCTAGAGAAGAACACAGGCAGCTATCTCTGTGACCTCAACTGGAGCAACTTCGTACTAGACATGTCCCCAAAGGCGAGGGAAACAAAGGCAAAAATGAACTAGTGGGACTTCATCAAGATAAAAAGCTTTTGCACAGCAAAGGAAACAGTCAACAAAACCAAAGGACAACTGACAGAATGGGAGAAGATATTTGTAAATGTCTTATCAGATAAAGGGCTAGTAACCAAAATCTATAAAGAACTTATCAAACTCAACACCCAAAGAACAAATAATCCAATCAAGGAATGGGAAGAAGACATGAACATACATTTCTTCAAAGAAGACATGCAAATGGCCAACAAACTCATGAAAAAATGTTCAACATCACTCGACATCAGGGAAATACAAATCAAAGCCACAATAAGATACCACCTCACACCAGTTAGAATGGCTAAAATTAACCACTCAGGAAATGACAGCTGTTGGCAAGGATGCAGAGAAAGGGGAACCCTCTTACACTGTTGGTGGGAATGCAGGCTGGTGCAGCCACTCTGGAAAACAGTATGGAGGTTCCTCAAAAAGTTTAAAATAGAACTACCCTATGACATAGCAATTGCACTACTAGGGATTTACCCCAAAGAAACAAATGTAGTGATCCAAAGGGGCACCTGCACCCCAATGTTTATAGCAGCAATGTACACAATAGCCAAACTACGGAAAAGCCAAGATGTCCATGGACAGATGAATGGATAAAGAAGATGTGATATATATATATATATATATATATATATATATATATATATATATATATAATGGAATACTACTCAGCCATCAAAAAAAATGAAATCTTGCCATTTGCAATGACATGGATGGAACTAGAGGGTATTATGCTAAGTGAAATAAGTCAATTAGAGAAAGACAATTATATGATCTCACTCATATGTGGAATTTAAGAAACAAAACAGGATCATAGAGGAAGAGAGGAAAAAATAAAACAAGATGAAATCAGAGAGGGAGACAAACCATAAGAAACTCCTGATCATAGGAAACAAAATGAGGGTTGCTGGAGGGGAGGGGGATGGAGGGATGCGGTCACTGAGTGATGGACATTAAGGAGAGCATGTGATGTAATGAGTGCTGGGTATTATATAAGACTGATGAATCAGTGAGCTCTGTCTCTGAAACTAATAACACATTATATGTTAATTAATTGAATTTAAATTAAAAGAAGAAAAAATCATATTTTTTAGTTGAGAGTATAAGCTTTTCCAATTTTTGATCTGAATAATTTGGACTGATACTTCAATGGATAATGGCTTATTAGACTTCAGTTTTTTAAAATCTTTAGAGAAATTTCAGAACCGTGGATATAAAACCATCATGAAACAAAAATAACAACTGCGACTTGTATCTACTGAGAGTTTATCACATCCCTGGCAGTAGGCTAAACTCTTTAAGAACATCATCATATTATCATGTATAATCCTCATGCAGCCCTATGGGGAATGTACTTAGCATCTGAGGAATGTGGGACTTAGAGGGGTTAACTTTTGTGCCCAAGATCACGTAGTAGTTAATACATGACCTCAGAGCCTGACCGCTTAGTCACCATGCATTGACATTTGGGCTAAACATAGATAGCAAGTATCTAGAATAAGCATATCTGAAAACTAATTCAGACATTTAAACAATTATCCATAGGTGGGGGGAAGAGAAAGTCAAAGTTGAACCATTGTACCTAGTTAATAAATGTTAATATGTGTTAACTTATACTATCTTTGATTAAAATTTTAAGAGCGATTATTGATTGCATAATAGAAGGTGAAAATACAATTGAAAAACATGTTACATGGTAAATACTTAAAATACCGCTCTTGTACAAAGCTTTTGGAAATAAAATGACATTTAAATTAGAGTAGGGAAATTTCTAGAATGTTGGAGCAGCAGATCCAGTCATATAATTTGAAAAAAATCTCATCCCAAACTTCACTCCTTTATTACTTTTCCCTGGGTCTCATCCCGCGTTTCTCTTTCATATTTAGTGGGGAGAACTAAGGATTTGGAAATTTTACTTTGCCTTTTCTTTTCAGTCTAGTCAGTGGAATCAAAACTCTTCAGGACCCAAAATACATAAAACAGGTGCACATGAACAGTACTTGAAAATGCACTCAAGTTCAGTGGAATTGTATTCACCACTCTTACTTGTGTCAAACAAAGAGATGAGATGGCTTAAAAAATAATAAACATTTTTCCCCCTCTCAACAAAAAGCTCCATTTTCTACCTCAGATAAGGGTGGTCTCAAGCCATCAATAGCTGATCCGACAGAGTAAATCTGAAACAAATTGCTGCCACGATAATCCCTCTTTGGTATGAGCTGATCGGGAAAGAAACCACAAGTGTCTCAGATATGAGCTGACTTAAGTTGGTGAACAATACGTTCATTATCATCTAATGAGATGAATGTAATCTCTTTTATCTTTACACATTAAAATAAAGTATTTTTAAGGAACAAGTATATTCATCGAGGTAAAATAAATGATCATCTAATTATCTTTAATAATTTTGAACCCAATGTAAATAATTTTATATGAATACTTTTGTTTGATCTTTTATTTGTTGAAATTGCTTCTGATCTCTGTATGAAAGGCATTAACTAAAATAATAGGTGGGACAAGTAAAACTCAAATAAGGTTTAATTAATGTAAATGGTTGCCAAACAAAGAAGTGTAATTGTTCAAATGTTTCTTCGGAGTAAACATGGAAAGCAATGAACTCTTAATGCCCAAGTTTGGTTCTCATCCCTGATTTGGCATCTAAATGATGATTCCCCCCTGCCCTCTGGAATCATATTTTATATAACGCTTCAGGGTTCCCATAATAATACCTCAAATATTGGCTAAATCACAAGTCATGTCAATGAGCTACCAAGAATTGCATCACTGGTCAAAAGGCTTGATTTGGAGAACAGAAGTAAAAGGCCTTTTTAAAAAAAAAAATTTAAAAATACCTTTTTAAAGGCTTTTTTTCCCATCAGGTTGGTTTTATTTAAAAAACTTTTAGTTGCTTATATTTGGACTTAATACTTTTTTAAATTTAATACACTTCATTTTGGTTGTCTCAGCTCCCAACCTTTGACCAGCTCAAGAACATATTCCAAATTGAGTTACAGAGGGACTGTTTCAACTGGATTAAAATATAACACTTGCTATATGTGTGAAATAACAGGAGAAAAATAGCATCGGATGCCATAACCAACAACTTTTTAAAAGGATAGATGAGAAATGATTTTAATACGGATTAGATTTTGAAAATACTAGATAAAGCCTCAGAAACAAGTTATTTTTTTCTTTAAGATTTTATTTTTAAGTAATCTCTACTCCCAATGTAGGGTTTGAACTCACAACCCAGATCCAGAGTCATGTACTCTACTGACTGAGCCAGCCAAGTGCCCCTCAAGTTATGTTTTTTTATTCTAGATTTTGAGAAACTCTACAACAGCGAGCATTAGAAAATATCCCATTTTCTAGGGGCGCCTGGGTGGCACAGCGGTTAAGCGTTTGCCTTCAGCTCAGGGCGTGATCCCGGCATTGTGGGATCAAGCCCCACATCAGGCTCTTCCGCTATGAGCCTGCTTCTTCCTCTCCCACTCCCCCTGCTTGTGTTCCCTCTCTCGCTGGCTGTCTCTATCTCTGTCAAATAAATAAATAAAATCTTTAAAAAAAAAAAAAAAGAAAATATCCCATTTTCTGAGTAAATGATACAGGTAAAAATCCAACTGTAACAAAAATGGTATTTAGATTTCCTTGCAGACCGATTCATGGTAAGTTTCAAATCTAGCAAGGAAGACCCAAGTGTGTTTTTTATTAAAGCTTAAACAACCAGCTAGCGTAATGTTCCTGCAGTTTCATCCATCATGCTACCAATTTCTTCATACTGGGGAAACATTATATTCTCTTGTTATGTCTCAAAGACAAGAAATACATTCAAGAAGTTTTGCCAGTGACAAGTGAATAATTGAGACGGTGAAAGTCATAGACAGCATTATGCTTGCTAGGAGGTGTTTAGAAAGTCGGGCAAAGAGATTTCCAAAACATTTTACTGTAGTATGAACCATGCCCAGTCGATCCTTAAGTGGTGAAATCTATGAATTTGCTTTTGCACTTTTTCTGGTCCTATGGAATTCAGAGCTCAAGCAATAATTAGGGTAGAGCTGTCCCAGAAGTCATCATGCATTTAGGCAGGGAAAGTGAGTCTTTATGGAAAGCATGTAACACAATCACAGATGATTAGGAAGAAGTTTCTGATAGAAGTTATAGCATGAAGCAAGTTTTGTAAGAGACTTTATTGCTCTCATATTGTTGCCAGATCAACAGTATTTGGGTGCTCTTAAACAATGAGAAGAAATTTGAAAATTAAAAATCAGACTAATGAGGTGATTTTTGCTGCTGAAGAAATTATAACTCATTGTTACTTCAGTAAAAGCAAGCTGTTACACTAGACGTGTCCAAGATAACTCCCAGCATGTTTCCCACAGCTGGTGGCCCTTCTCTGGATGTCTCATTATGTGAAGCAGAAAGTTTTGATATCAATATTTTAGGATGGTTTTACTCTGCCATTTTGACTCAGAGAAAATGTAGTCTTGGTAAGTAATTAACAAAAAATAAAGTGAATGAATATCAACTCTGCACACCATTCTTTTTCTAACTGAAATTTAGATGTGCGAAATGGGATCAAAGGACATTGTTCTTGAACAAAGAACAGCCACACACTCTATCAGAAAACAAAAAACCCACAACGGCTTATGTAAAAATTGATACAGTTATGGATCCTACAAAGTAGCTAAATCTTCATTGGTGATTTATATTATAAAATGATATTGAAAATAAGTTCAGTAAACTTAAAAAAAAACAACTAAAAATGGAAATGGTTAACTGTACCACTTTGAAAACTAGAAAGGGATTGAATTGACAATAAATTTTGCAGAAACTCATTGTGTATAGAAATTGACATTAAAGGTAAAATCCTGTATAAAACATTTATTTTCATAAACATGGATTTAGATTGCACTCAGACACAATATGATAGATCCAAAATGATCATAAATGATAACTTCCTGTATTTAGTTTTATGACTTATTGTCCACGTATTGGCACTTACTTAACTTTTCACTTATTGCCAGTTTAATGATTATGAGGATAAGACTATTTGCTTCAGTGTTTCACCCCAAAACAGTTACATTCTGTAAGTTCGCTGAAAGTGACTTACTTGACACAGTATTTGATGTTTTCTGATATGCTCACTCTCATCCAGCTTTGATATAGTGAAACATCACTGTCTTTCCATATTCATGGCATTCTGCTCCTGTTTATTGTTTAAATAAGAATAATTTATACCTAACCAATATTTTCTAGATTACTAGAGCTCATTATAATTTTAAAGGCATCTTCTGCATTTATTTGAGCATTTAACAATGAAAAAATGAAACTATTAAAATTTAATTCCAGCAGTCCAAGATAAAGTCCATGTTTAATGACCAAATTCTTATTAACAAGTACACTTTTTGTATAATGTTTTTAGAATGTTTAGGACTAGGATTTCTTTTATTTGTATTTTCACCATTTTCATGGTTATTCAGGTTTGAAAATTTAGTCATTTTTATTTTCTCCCTTCTGTTTTTAATATCCTTTCTGTCACTAATCTATGTGACATTCAAATGTATTTCCCTCCCTTTTCTCACCACCACAATCTTAGCCTGATTTCTTACAGCCTGGATATCTTTAAGGATCTGTGGCCCCTTTCATATCAGACTCAAACTTCTGAGTCTGGCGTTCAAAATGTCCAAAATCTGGCTTGTTTTCTCATCTACATTATCTTCCCTACTTAAGCAAAGTACTCTGTTCTTACTACTTCCAGAATTCCCTTGGCCCCACATCCTCACTTTGTTCACACATCATCTGCCTCTCTCCACGTAGAATGCCCTCTATTTTCTTATTACCACTGTATCATTCCGCACCAAACCTCCTTTGAACACAGATTTCAATCTCTACCTCCTCTTTAAAGTATTTTCCAGACAACTCCTGCCTATGTGGAAACCCTACATATAATTGTCTCTACTGTATAGGTTAAGCTGTGGGATTTTCTTGAATTGCTTTTTTAAATGAAGTCTTTCTCCCCAGATTTTAAACTCTAAAAAAAAGGAAGCTAACACAGCATCAGCCAATGTCGAGCAATGAAACCCTTCAGTCAGTGAGTAATAGATGGAATTGAAATGAAGTATTGAGATCTAAAGAAAAAAATGGCTTACAGTGTTCTTTATCAATAATATATATGCTATTGTCAGGTTTTAGAGACCTTACATTGCTAAACAAAAGAAAGGGCTCAAAGATGGAAACTTACATTGCAGGGATTTACATACTCCTTTGTAATCACAAATACATCAAAGAAGAGTTTAAATTTAAATTTTTTTAATAATAATATTTTTTTATTATATTATGTTAGTCACCATACAGTACATCCCTGGTTTTTGATGTAAAGTTCCATGATTCATTAGTTGCGTATAACACCCAGGTCACCATGCAATACGTGCCCTCCTTACTACCCATCACCAGCCTATCCCATTCCCCCACCCCTCTCCCCTCTGAAGCCCTCAGTTTGTTTCCCAGAGCCCATAGTCTCTCATGCTTCATTCCCCCTTCTGATTACCCCCCCTTTCTTTATCCCTTTCTTCTCCTACCGATCTTCCTACTTCTTATGTTCCATAAATAGATTTAAATTTAAGATGGAAAGAAGTTATTTAATGAATATGGCTTTTTCTATAGAGATAATTTATCAGAAAGAGTAATTAAAATTAGTTGTTAGCTAAAAATAAGTATTTAGTTGTACTGATTTTAACAAATCTCATCCTTGACATAACTAAGATTTTTACAAAAAACTAATTAAAATTTTTTTCAGTATAAAATGATATGACAAGAACTGTAACTATTAATCTATTTGAGAAGGTAACGGTTCTAAGTTAAACCTAGACTTACAATAAGTGTCCTAGTTTCTTATTCAATTCCCCAAGAGACTAGGAAGGGCAGATAAACCAACCAGATTTCTCTTAACACTTTCCTTACCTCCAGTTTGACCTAATAAGATCAGCCATCACCATCAGTGTTTTCCACAGCAATGTTTACTCTCATAAGGCAATTAAAGTGTATCTATCAACTCAGATAAACTCAGCCAACCCAAGTTAAATATCCTTTGATGGGGCTATTTCAGACAGTCCAAAGTTAGAAATACCTGTTCTTGTCTCTGCTCTGTCTTCCAAATCATAGCTGTCCTTTACAGCAGAATGAGTTCTTCAGAGTTTTTCTTTTTCTTCTTCTTTTCTTTAGTTTACATATTTCTCTGTTTTTCATCTTTAAGAATCAAACTGATTTTTTAAAAAGATTTTATTTATTTATTTGAGAGAGAGAGAGGGAGAGCACTAGACAGAGCAAGCGTGAGTAGGGGTCAGAGGGAGAAGGAGAAGCAGACTCCCCGCTGAGCAGGGAGCCAGATGCAGGACTCGAGCCCAGGACCCTGGGACCACGACCCAAGCCAAAGGCAGACGCTTCACTGACTGAGCCACCCAGGTGCCCTCAAGTTGATTTTCTAAAAGTATAGAATTGCTAGTTTGAAATTATCCAGATTCAGGCTTTGTAGACAGACTTCCTTCTTTCGTCTAGAATCTGAAGACCAGAGGTTCAAGCCTACCTCTGCCACCTACAGGCTTTTGACCTTAAGCCAGTATCTCAGAGGCTCGGAGTACTTCTCTGCAAAACCTGTGGGTGATAAGAATGCCTGCCTTCATAAAGCTCTTGGGAGAACAGAGCTCTCTCTCTGAGGCATTTGGGCACAGTGTCCTTTCCAACTTCGAAAAAATGTACTTCTTGGCGGAGTCTGGATACGGTGAGATGTAACAGTTCTTGACAATTGAGTTGTAACACACACTGATTCATCATTTAATACTTTTGATCTGAACTTTTGCACGTGATGCAGACCAAGAAAAAGTTACCTGTGCTCACTGGAAAAAAGGAAACGAGAGGCAGGAATTAGGGTGGGTTTGAAGGACAGACCTTCCCGTGTGTGAGACGCATCATCTTTTCCAACGCTGTTGGTAGCAGGGTGTTTGCAAAACCGCTCACTCACTGGAACGTATTCATTGCGTGCTTTCTATTTGTCAACCCTTCCCAGCTCTTTCAGACTCTTTCTAAAGGTAATGTGATAACATGCAGTTATTTCCAATAAGTGTCAGAATTTTGCCCAGATATCGTGTGCTCTAATGCCGGTCTATTAACATTAAGTCCAATGAGCACAAATAGAAAAAACTAGAGAGGCAATAGTACTATTGAACATTTGATAATTTTAAATAATTATTCTTTCATGTAGCAACTGTAAGAAAAGAATCTAAATTAATCACTACTTCTTCATCTTTCCTCAGTGGCATTTCAAAGTCAAAGTGGCAGCAGCAGTCTGCCTTGAGGGAAGTCAGTAAGGGGATGTGCTGCCGTTAGAGAATTTAAAAACAATTATACAACCAACTTTTAGTCAATCTGCTTTGTCACCATGTGCTTCCGATTCTAAACAAAGTTCCTTATAAACTATTTTTCAAAAAAAACCCCACTTTGCCTCAGTTTAAACAATTGATATGGTTATGTTCCCTTTTAATGACATATGAGCATATGTGTGGGTGTGTGTAAGCTTCAAATTAGAATTTTTTAAAGTGTATCCTTTTAGTAAACATTGTTTTTAATATAAAAGCTCATTCAGAAAACTCCCAGTTTTACAGTCTGACCTCAACACGCAGAGATTCAGCTACACAGGTTCATTTTTAGAGCAAATTCTTAAGGGTTCCAAATCCTTTTTTTTTTTTAAAGATTTTATTTATTATTTATTTATTTATTTATTTATTTATTTATTTATTTATTTAACAGTGAGAGAGAGAGAGAGCGAGAGAGGGAACACAAGCAGGGGGAGTGGGAGAGGAAGAAGCAGGCTCCCAGCGGAGGAGCCTGATGTGGGGCTCGATCCCTGGACTCTGGGATCACGCCCTGAGCCGAAGGCAGATGCTTAAGGACTGAGCCACCCAGGCGCCCCATGGGTTCCAAATCCTTCTTTCTCCCTTTGCAGGCAGTTTGTATTCAGAGCTCCTGATATTATGTTTTCTTTCTTTCTTTCTTTCTTTCTTTCTTTCTTTCTTTCTTTCTTTCTTTCTTTCTTTTGATTTTATTTATTTGCGAGACAGAGAGATAGCAAGAGAGCGCATGAGTGGGGTGGCGGGGCAGAGGGTAAGGGAGAAGCAGGCTTCCCGCTGAGCTGGGAGCCTGACATGGGTCTCGATCCCAGGACCCTGAGATCATGACCTGAGCTGAAGGCAGCCGCTTAATGACTGAGCCACCCAGGGCGCCCCATGTATTCTTGTTTTCTAAGCACTGGATCTGAAATAAAGTATGATAGGATGGTGATTGCTAAGACAAAAAAGCGAACTTGAGTTGCTGCGATTTTGTTGTACGTGTATTCACTTAGAATTCTTCTTTATGTTTAATTCTTTTCAACTGGTGGAGATGTTTGGAAACTCCTAGACCTGATTCCAAGAAACAAAAACAGAACTGCAATTTTTGGAATTTATGGTCAAGTGGTATTTTTCTGATTCTTTGTTACACACTCAGCCTTCTGTTTACGAATTGTCCTAGGTGTGCGTCTGCTTCCTTATGTGAAAGAAACTTTTCAAAGTTAAAATTATAAAAATGTTCTTTAATCAGCTACAAGCAAAGGTAGATTTTTAAAAATCTGACTATAACGCCTATGAGTAGGCAAAGGTCAATTTTGACCAAGTCGTTACATATTTGCAGAAGTTAAGACTTTACAGCAGAAGATGCAATGTCTCTCATTCAGTACTGTGATAGACCATTATGCAGTATAAGCTTTTTTCTCTTCTTCAAAGGATACGGTAATGTATAATTATACCTTGAATGTATCAAATACTAATTCACTGCCTTCTCTTCTTTTTTGTAATGTAGTATTTATTTTATTTTTTATGTTTTTACCTAACATGAATATATATCCAAAGTTCAATAAAAGAAAAAAATCCACCACTTACATTTCTTCTCCAGGTACATTGTTTGTTTCCTTGCATGATTATTACTGGAGGTAATTTTGTCGAGGGGGTGTTAAAAATTATTTTCTCCAAGTATGTCACCGTCTCTTCATCAGTATTTTAGATACCTAAAAACGAACAAGAAAAATAAATACTGTATTTCAACATAACTGCCGAGGGTAAGGGAACTGAAGAAGACCTGCCTATTTTAAAAAGAGTTTAAACAAAATACACAGTCAAAAGTTCGACATTGTGACTTTCTCGTGGCGAGGCAAGGAAGTGTTAAGCAGAGTTCCATGTGGAGAACTACTACCATTTGAATGGCTGCTTGTCATTAAAATAATTTTAGGAATTGTCAGACATCATAATTGGTGTAATAGTTTTTGCTCATATACAGAAGATGCAATGAGAATGATTGGCTATGGGAATTTTTATAGAGTATTTAAAAATTGTGTTTAAAAGTTAGTGTTTGACCCAGGTTAAAAAGTCCAAGGCTGACACAGCAACATCTCTTTCCCTTTAGTAGATTTTATGATCTAAAAAACAAAACAGATCAGAAGAATTTCTGTCCAGGCGTGGTTTACTTCCTTGCTCTCAATTTCCTGTTCCCTTACCATCCCTCCCCCCCAATCAGGGGGATAGACTAAGCTAGGTTAATTTCTTTTTCCGTTTCTTTTTCTTTTTTTTCTTTTCCTCTTTCTTTTCTTTTCTTTTTTTTTTTTTTTTTTAAGATTTATTGATTTATTAGAGGTGGGGGAGAGGGGCAGAGGGAGGCGAGAGAGAATCCCAAACAGCCTCCCTGCTAAGTGGGGAGCCTGACACAGGCTCCATCTCAGGACTCTGAGATCATGACCTGAGCCAAAATCAAGAGTCAGAGGCTCAACAGACCGAGCCACCCAGGCATCCCTAATTTTTTTTTCTTGATCTTTCTAAACCCAAAGCAACAGGGAGTTGGGAGAGCTAGTAGCAAGGTAGGGGTAGAGAGGAGGCAGAGCTCCCACTGCAGACAGGGCTGCCTTCAGTTTGTTTTTAAGTTTGGAGATTTTTCTGCAGTATTTGAATACCCAAGTAACAGGTCGGGCGTCCAACGTAACCCAGGTAACACAGCTTAGATGGCTCAAGGTCATGAGAAGGATTTTCTGGTAAAAACAAGCCCGACTCCTTCCAAAATGCTTGAAACTTCTTTAGTGAGAAGTAAACTTTCCTCTCTAAAATTTGTTAAAAAGGCTTAGAAAGTAAGGTGTAAGTAGTAACATCCTTTCAGATGCTTTTCTGAGTATAGCTTTTGCTAAAGTAAAAGTTATTAGCTGTATGAAGGGATATTAGCTACACATGGGGGCACTTGTGAAGGGGATGGTGAGGAGGGAAGCAAGAGCCTGTCGTAAACCACACAGTGAAGGTCAATTTCAGTACACCTGTTCACACCTGTCTTTGATACCTGACATCAAGGTACTCATTGGTGGCTATAGCCTTTTTTTTTTTTTTAATGATTTTTTATTATATTATGTTAGTCACCATACAGTACATCCCCGGTTTCCGATGTAAGGCTCGATGATTCATTAGTTGTGTATAACACCCAGTGCACCATGCAATACGTGCCCTCCTTACTACCCATCACCGGTCTATCCCATTCCCCCACCCCCCTCCCCTCTGAAGTCCTCAGTTTGTTTCTCATAGTCCATAGTCTCTCATGTTTCATTCCCCCTTCTGATTACCCCCCCTTTCTTTATCCCTTTCTTCCCCTACCGATCATCCTAGTTCTTATGTTCCATAGATGAGAGAAATCATATGATAGTTGTCTTTCTCTGCTTGACTTATTTCACTTAGCATTATCTCCTCCAGTGCTGTCCATGTTGTAGCAAATGTTGAGAACTCGTTCTTTCTGATAGCTGAGTAATATTCCATTGTATATATGGACCACAACTTCTTAATCCAGTCATCTGTTGAAGGGCATCTCGGCTCCTTCCACAATTTAGCTATTGTGGACATTGCTGCTATGAACATTGGGGTGCATATGGCCCTTCTCTTCACTACGTCTGTATCTTTGGGGTAAATACCCAGTAGTGCAATGGCTGGATCATAGGGTAGCTCAATTTTTAACTTTTTAAGGGACCTCCACACTGTTTTCCAGAGTGGCTGTACCAACTTGCATTCCCACCAACAATGTAGGAGGGATCCCCTTTCTCCACATCCTCTCCAACAATTGTTTCTTGCCTTGTCTATTTTTGCCATTCTAACTGGCGTAAGGTGGTATCTCAGTGTGGTTTTGATTTGAATTTCCTTGATGGCTAATGATTTTGAACATTTTTTCATGTGTCTGTTAGCCATTTGTATGTCTTCATTGGAAAAGTGTCTGTTCATATCTTCTGCCCATTTTTTGATTTGTTTATTTGTTTCTCGTGTATTGAGTTTGAGAAGTTCTTTGTAGATCTTGGATACCAGTCCTTTATCTGTAGTGTCATTTGCAAATATATTCTCCCATTCCGTGGGCTGCCTCTTAGTTTTTCTGACTGTTTCCTTGGCTGTGCAGAAACTTTTAATCTTGATGAAGTCCCATAAATTCATTTTATCTTTTGTTTCTCTTGCCTTTGGGGATGTGTCATGAAAAAGGTTGCTTTGGCCGATGTCGTAGAGGTTGTTGCCTATGTTCTCCTCTAGAATTTTGATGGATTCCTGTCTCACATCGAGGTCTTTCATCCATTTGGAGTTTATTTTTGTGTATGGTGTGAGATAGTGGTCAAGTTTCATTCTCTTGCATGTAGCTGTGGTGGCTATAGCCTTTTATTTCATTATCCCACATGGCTCTGTTCTGGTGACACATTTCAAACTCTAGAACATTCATGACCTCCTCCTAACATCAAATGGACTTCAGCATCTGATTACTCAAGGAGGGCCTTGAGTAACAGGACATGAGTAATCTGAAAAATTACTCTTCCAGGGTAATGATCTAGGTGCGTCACCCCTCATAGTCACGTGAGTCTGACTTTCCTGAAATTCTTGACCCTGAGGCATTTCCAATGGCCTAGTGGGAAGATAGTTTGGTTGCAGTGGGGCAAGTTCCTAACATAATTCTAGATAGTAAACTTCTTACTCTGGTCCTGTGTCTATATATTGTTATAGTCTAGAAAAATCTACAGTGTTCTCATTTTTTTTCAGCCAAGACAGCCTTTTTCAACTAGCAGAACTCTTTGGTACAGATCTAATTTTGTATCATCTTCACGGAGACTTAAAACATTTTATCAGATCCATGTGCTTTCATGGTAACATCCATAAAAAGCAAATATCTAGTGTGTCCTAGGCACTGATTTAAATGTTTGACATGCATTCATTTTGCTAATCCTTACAGCAATCTATTGCTAGTATCTTATTATTCCTATTACAGATAAAGAAACTGAAGCAGACAGAGGTTGGGTGATTCGAACTGGAGTTGCTGGGATTTGAAAGCTTGACTCAGGGTTCATGTGTGCAACCCCCACCTGATATGCCCCTCTGCACATGACTCAGAGAAAGCTTCACTCACGGTCAAAGGAGAAGTAACCCCAGGCGGGCATCTCCGTAACACTGTTAACCTCTGCACTTGTAGTTGCCGCGCGATTCCGTAAGTTTTATGTTCATTTCTGTGTCCCACTACAGTGTGATCTTCCTGAAGACAGTTGTTTTACTTTATTCATGTTTGTTTATTTTTGGCAAAATGAACGGTTCATGTTATTTGTTTTGTGGAAGGCAGAGCGGAAGTCAGAGTCATTTAGGAGAAGATCTGATCTGTGTCTAATGAGCCTGTAATGCTTTCACAACCCCAGAGATTGCTCTGTCAGTAACTGACATTATAACCAAGTCTGAGCTGGGTCATTGCTTTCTCGGTAATAAGAGTGGAACAACCAAATAATGTACATTTCACGCCCCAAATGTAAGTCTTGAGAAAACCATCAAAGCATCAGGTTTTAGCAAAACAAGAAATTAAAAAAATTTAATAGGAGTATACCAAGCTTCTGGACACAAACCACACTAATAGAAGGGACAGAGAACTTGTTAAACCAAACCATGGAGATGTAGCAAAATGGCTTGCAAGTCCAGTATTGGTTTTCTGATATGAAAACCTGGTCTGGAATTGAGATTTGGAAGTAGGGAGGAGGAGAGTATGGAAATGTTGACAATGGACACATTTTGTGGACAAGATTGAGGGCTAAAAGAATGATTGGGGAAAGGCATAGTTGGTGCTGGGATTGGCTTGTACCAGACGATGAAAAATTTAGATTTTCCTGTAGTCTGAATAAATTTGACCAGCTAACATGTTCTCCAGGTTAGAACCACAAATAAATAATGGTTAGAAATATAAATTATTTTTATTCTGAGACTTTTCCAGTTCATTTTTAACTGTGTTTTGTTGCCAACCATCTCTCCTGGGAATTCTTTTCTGCTTGAATGATTTCCATCCATCTGTTTTTAAGAAATTATTTTAATTGATACCCATTTGCTTTGTTACCTGCTTCTGATGGAATTGTCATTTTAGACACCTCTAGATATAGCTGTTCACTAGACATTTATTAAGTACCTCCTGTGAATTGTGCTTAGCCCTTGAGATTCTGGCTCTTGAGATTTTAAATGAAATATATATTTCATGAGAGAAGTACAAAAATGCTATGGGAACACAGTGGAGAAGAATAAACTTTGCCTTGAGAAGTTGGGAAAAGTTGCACTGAGCAGGTGACATTTGAGCTGAACCTTGATGAATGAGTGGGAACCTGCTAGTTGGAGAGAGAGGAAATAACATGTTCAAATGTCCAGAGTTGTGAAAAATTCGTGGTATGTTCTGTGGTAGAGAGAAGTTTAATGAACTGATTCAAAGGGGAGCAATATGATTGGTGAGGTGATCATTCTCTTGTTTTTTTTCTTCTCTTTCTTTCTTTCTTTCTTTCTTTCTTTCTTTCTTTCTTTCTTCCCCCCTCCCCCCACCCCTGAGCTAAACTAAGAAGAAAAAAATCCCAGAGAGCCAAAGCATTGTACCACACAGACTAGCAACACACTGGCCTTGTAAGTACCCCTATGTTTGTCTTGGGAACTTTGACCTTTCACTTAACGGGTAAAGGAGAGCCAGTGATAGACTTTAAGCAGGAGGATGAAAGGATCTCAGGCCTTAGACAAAGCAGGGGCCTGGAGGGGATGGGCTGGATGGATTTAAGAGAAATGGATGAGGCAGAGATAACAGGACCTACTGTTTTATTGGCTAAGGAGATGAATGACACAGAGGAAGGGAGGGATTGAATCTGGGCACCTGGTAATGTGGTGACGTCATTTGCTGACAAACCAGTGGGAGCTTTTTGGAGGAGGGGGCAGTGCAAAGAGATGAGTTCATCCTTGGGCTAGTGATATCCATCTGGGTGTTGAGCTGGGTCTGAAGCTCAGACGAGGTCACGATGAGGTTTTGGAACATATAGGGAAGCAGCCGCTGAAGTCATGGAAATAGATAATCTGTTAACATTCCTTTCCTTCAAAAATCTCTTCAACTCAGCTCCTGTTTCATCCTATTGAAGATGATACTTGTGTCCTTTACATGTCTCTCCAGACTTACAACCAGGTTTTAAATGGATTCTATACAGTCTGGTGAATTTGACAGTACATCCTATTTCTCAGAACCACATTTCCAACAACTCTATTTCAGACTGCTTTGGTGAAGTCACACTTTTTTTCCCTAATGGTTATATGCTCTCCTTTTGATCCCAGATTTAATGTTTCTTTTCCCATTCTTACCTCTTCCTCTTGACAAAATTTTTTCCCCTCAATTTTATCTTTTTATTCTCTTAATTCTTGTGACCCATCTTAGGCTAAGGCTTTTCTCACTGTGTTATATGTCATCAATCAATTACTCTTTATCATTTCAACATTTCTCACTAAGAAATGTTTCTTTCCTTTTTCCATATTGGTGTGCTACCCATAGGCCTCTGGTTCTTATTCGTGTTGTGATTGAGTGAGTTTACTGTGATGAATTATTCTCTGCCACCTATTCCTATGTTTCAGCTCCTCCTAGAAACGGTAGTAGAAGGTATTGGTAAGTGGTAGCCTCGGATGAGCTGTGCCCGGCTGGTCTCTTTGGTTACTGCAGCACAAGCAGCAGTGGCCAAGACTTGAATATGTACCACACATGATCCTAAGGGTATTGTGTATATAGTAAATCATTCAGTACTTACTACAGTGCCATCAGGGAGGTGTTATTATTATCCTCACTTTACAGCTGAGGAAAGTACGCCACTTACCCAAGGTCTCCAAACTAGTGAACGGTCAAGTCATCAACCAGATTCCTGTCTGTGCACTGAGTCTGCTGTTCACTCCACCCTTTTGGTGTCCAACTGTTGTTCTTGTTCACTCATAGTGTCTTACAAATATGCAGCACTGTTTTTCAGCAGGGAGGGTACTTGGCATCTTTTTACTAAAATCTAGGTAATGTCCCAAGCACGTGGATGAGAAGGTAGTCTTATTTACTAAGGTCAAACTCACAAATACTGTGGTTGACTTGTCATAGGAAATAAGCCCGAATTTGAGCTCTGTGAGCTCTGTGTCTTACCTCTCATCACCTGTGGCTTTTCCTCCTGAAACCCCCCGTGGCTGAGGAACTCTTCTCTGAACTTCATCCAGTGATTTAATGGAAGTCAATGAGCACTTCCTATGGAACCCTGCCTTCTCAGTGTCAAAATATACAAAACCACTGACGAGCATCAGGTGATGTTTGGGGGCTGAAATCTAATTTTAGCATTTCTAAAAGTATCTAAGGAAACAACCCTTCCGAATAATATTGAGGATTTAATTGGATGCGTAAGCTATTTACTGGTCATTCTCATTACAACATAAGCTACTATGACCACTGAAGCCTGGTTATTATTATGAAGATTACACTTCTTTTTTATCATGAGACCATGCCTTGTCTTTTCAGCATTGGATCCATTTAAAGGCAACACTTTCCCCCCTAAATGTGCAGGCTAGTCAATATGAAGTTACATAAAGATGTGTTTCTTGCTGTTCCGTCAGTACCGCCGGCCAGCCGTTGCTCGTGAGGACCAGCGGCGAGACATCCTGCTGAATGAACTACCTCGATAAGGACAATCTAAAATATATTCCCTGATGAGTATGTCACATTTTATACCTGTGTGACATTTCTGTGTGAAAATTTGGAAGTATCCAATTCTATTTTTTTGTAGAGCCATGGTAATTAATAAACATTAATTCTTTTTGCAGTGTGTCTATTATATTTAGCTATTAAAGAAAAATCTTTGCTTTTTAAAATTTTTTTTAACATCTACATAGAAAAAGAACTTACTGTGGCAATAGATTGACTTGACCAATTTCAGTTACTGGTTTAACAGGAACCCTATCAAGAGCAATATTACGATTTTATACAGTCCGTGAATTATATTTATGATGGCGAGGGTGGAAATGTGTAAGGTCAGTAAAGATTTCTTCTATTTTCTGATTTTATTAGCTGCTTTTAAAAGGAAAGAAAATCATGTTGTCTACTTTCTTATTATGATGGGGAGCAAAATCATCTAGGATATTTGTCTTTTCTTTTTATCTTGTTATTCTCCAAAGATATCAATCATTCAATTAGGTCTTGTTTTTCGTAAAATAATTGCCAGGGGTCCTCTTTCAATTTTGGTCAAACAACTCTTGACTCGATTACTTGATGTCAAATCCACATTGAGTTTCCGAAGTGGGCTCCACGCAGTCTCCATACCTGAGAGAATACCAGGTTTCCTGCTTCCTGATTTACGTGACTTCTCAAAGTCAGCATTTGGATAATGACTTATAATGAAAACGATCCTTTAAAAAAGGAATGGCTTGCTATTGCTATGGGCAGGAGGCATTTGGGGTGACCGAGCCGCTGAAGTCATCTCTTTATTGGAGGATAAATGATGAAGGGGAGTTTGAATGGGTTACCAAGTTATAAATTAATCTTGAGGTACTCAAATGATTGTAAACCACCTGAGCTTTCCTCTCAGCTTTTAAATCATATGATATCAATCTTTGCTCATTTTCCTCTGGGTAATTTGTTATTATGCTTATGGTAACCAACTCCACGAGACATTAACCGGCAATCCACATTACCAGTGAGTATGCATTACAGCACTAAAATAAAAATAAACTCATGGAAGAATTAGCTGGAGACCTCAACTGCACTTTTCTGTCTGCAAAATGGCATGACAGTTTGGGGATTTGTAACTGAAAATAAATTTAATTATGTCACTACCTTGCTGCCGCTAATCAGTGCATGAGATGTGTATCAGGGCAGCGAAGTGCAGCTTTGGAAAAGAGGGTTCGCTACAAAGGCGGCATGAAGAAATGGGCTGCCTCTCTCACTCTTAGTATCTAAATTGACATTTAAATCAGATCCTGGACATGACCTTCTCTGTGTACGTTAGCAAGATATTTTTCTCGTTTGCCTCAGTAGAGTAGGGAAGCAGCTTTATACCATTTTGCATGGCTTGCATCAAGTGTTTTGCATACCTGTGACCTTTCAATTAATGTTATTTATGTTTCAATAAACCACCATGCTACTTTTCCAGATGTTCTAATCCTTCATGTAAATGAATTTATTAGATCCAGCCACCAGACTCAATGAAATCTGCCAAATTCCCTGTCTGGGCCACATACCACGGCGTTTAAACTAGATTTGCATAAGCTTGTTCTGTAAGTGTAATCTTAAGTATCATCTGCAGAGTTAAAGTTTCACTAATGTAAATCCCTGACAAATCAAATACAGATGTAGCTTTTTGCCCTTAGGGTTGAGCCTGTCAATTCTCTGCTCTCGTATCTACCTCCGCCTCTTGGCGCTGGGGCCTCCCATCCTCAACTTTTTTTTTTCAGTACCACTAATCTTTCAAAGTTGTTTATGATGTAAGTACATTGCAGGTACTAAACAGGGCAGCGAACAATGGCTGCCCCGTCTTCTTTTGCTTGTTCTGCCAGACTGAAATGAGGTTGGCACGTCATTGGAGGGGAGCTAGCTGTACCACCTGGAAAAATTCGCCCTGCCAATCAGTAGATGGCAGACAGATTGTTTCAGTTTGCCTAGAGATGTTTTAGATAAGGAGGAGTCAAGCTCAATAAATGCGTGAATGTCAGCCGGCAAATTCCAGAACGTGGCCAAGGTAAATTCAATAAGAGGCAATAGAGAAAGAGTGGGGGATTGGCAGGAAGAGGTTGGGGCGGGGGTGGGGGAGGGTCTATCTGTTTACACCCAGTCTTTTGGGTTATTGTCACAACCTCAGTGAAAGGCAGGATTCTTCTTTAGTTTCAGTGATTAGCTTCAAAAACTCTTGACAGGTTTAAGCCTTGTATAAAAAGAGGGAAAATATGACTGCTGAATGTGGAGGGTGTTAGTGTTCTTTGGGTTTGTTTTTGATTATTTTAAAGTCTAAATATGTTTCCTCTGCTGGTGCCCAGTTGCTATTTATTTGGTTTTAGCCTTTGAACCCCCTTATGCTGGCACATCATAAAAAACATATTCCTGCTCAAGTCTTATATTATGTAGTTTGTTTCTGCTCGGGGTGTTCACCAGGCAGGGCTGTACCCACTGAATAAGCCTCTCTTTGTTTTTGATAGACTCCAGGTGTTTATCGCTATAAGTTAGTAATGGAGTTAACCACAAGAAGCAAACTAGAAAAAGAAGGAATTGAGGAAAATTCTGAGTTTGATAACTCAGGAGTCTGCCTTCTGGCAAACCCCCTGAGGGAATAAATACTCTAAGAAAAAGAGGCCTTGCTTCTGCTTTTTAATCTAGTTGGATGAAATTGGGATTTTAGTATGCATAGATGCTCATTCATTTTACTTCTTCTGTGAGTTTCTTTGAAAGTGGCCAAAAAGCCTTCTTTCCCCCTTGAATTTTCATCATGGTACTGAAATGAGTAACGATGGCTATTTCCGAGGAGATTACTGATATCCATATTCTTGATCTGAGCTAGAAAGATTAGTGCCAGAAGCAATTTTCCACCTGTGGTAATTTTTCCTTTTCCCTTTCGAAAGGGGGAGGGCAGGGGGAGAGCAATAATGTTGGGATGGATGTCTGACGACGAGGCAGTGAAAGTGATCAGAGGACTCCCCCTCTTTTCCCTTCTCTTTTCAGTTGGGCTCCTTCTTATTTTTGCATTTCTTTTCTGTCCATCCAGACACTATTTTAAGACATTTGAGGCCAATTTAGGAGCATGCCGTGATTGTGAACAAGATTATTGAACAGTCTGTCCATTTGTCTACCTTCTCTGATAATACCAACGTATAAAGCTCTTTCCATGTTATGGAGTATTTTTCTCACCTTCAGGGCCCAAGAACTAAGTTCAGGGTCTCTAGGGAATGCAGATTTTCTACTATCAAAATCAGACTCCTGTTCTTTCATTTTTTTCATAGATTATTTTTTTCAATTGATTTAAGTATTATTGTCTTGGGCATAATAAAAATTTGTGTCCAAATAAGAAGATTGTGGGATTAAACAAAGTATTTATACAAAGTGCATTACAAACAGATGCAGTGTCGAAGGAACATACATTTCATAAAGTACTACTTTAAAAAAAATTTTGAACGTGTGCTAGGCATTGTTCAGCTATTGTTCCACGAGTTAACACATTTAATTCTCCCACTGACTGATGGAGGAGGTAGTCACTGTTATCTTCATTCACGGAGGAGAAAACTGAGGCACAAAGCATTTAGCTCATCTTTCCCAGCAGTGAGAGAATGGCACAGCCGGGAATAAAGAACAGACAGTTTGGCACTAACGCTGTGTTTGGTACCAGGTTTGTGTCAGGTGCAAGTAAGAACGGGTTAAGTTTCCTAACGTCCAGAAATCTATGCTGCTAAAACTGGATTTCTGGCTTCTTATTTGAAACCTTTAAGACAAATAAGCCCCATAAAAGTACAACTTAATACTAAATGTTCTGTTATTTTGCTTAATGTTTTTACCACACGATATATAGTGGGACTGACATGAGAAATCAACTCAGAAGTTAACCTTTGTTTGACTTTCTCTGGGTAGAGTTTTCTGATATTTAAAAATGCATTTTATTTTTTCTTTAGAGCAAGAGAGTGGGAGTGAGGGGAGAGGAGCAGAGGGAGAAGGAGAAAGAATCTCAAGCAGGCTCCACACTTAGCCAAAATCAAGAGTTAGAGCTTAATGGACTGAGACACCCAGGCACCCCCAAAAATTCAATTTTGGTGTCTACTTTTCATGTCTAAATAGGTGTGTAAAATAAATGTGTGTATTTCATCTTAAATGAAATTGGTACTCATAGGACTATAATTTAAAAAGACAAAAACCTATTCTCACTTTGGTTTTTCCAGAGCAGTTGCTCTTTCTTTCTTTCCTTCTTTCTTTTCCTTTCCTTTTTTCTTTTCTTTCTCTTTTCTTTCCTTCTTTTTCTTTCTTTCTTTCTTTCTTTCTTTCTTTCTTTCTTTCTTTCTTTCTTTTCTCCTTCCTTCCTTTTCTTCTTCTTTTCTTTCTTTCTTTCTTTCTTTCTTTCTTTCTTTCTTTCTTTCTTTCTCCTTCTTTCCTTTCTTTCTGGACTATACTGTTAATCTAATCCGAAGTTGTTGCTTTCAAATTAGGTTTTTTAAATTCCCCAAATAAAAATTAAGAAATCTCTATATATTTATTATCTTGAAAAGAAAGGATAGCTATTAAGAAAGTAAAAATTGGAAAAAGAATCGGACCCTAAAGAAACTCTCCAGTTTCCAAAGAAAAGGAATACTTAAGACATCTGCAATCAGTTTGGGCATTCGAGTCCTCTGTTTACGCACCAGTAAAAAGACTAGGTTGGCATTCTCGATAACTGCAGGTCCTTATTTATGCAAAACTTCATTGCCCTGTTTGGTGCCATATGGATAAGAGGGAAGGGATTGAGAGGTAGCAAATGTCATCCCATCTTTAGGATACCCCATTTGGTAATACCTTGTTCTTGAACCCCCTTTACAGACATTTCTGGATCCATTTATATTCTATTTACGAGGACTCATGGTCCTTGGACATGCTCCCACCACTCTCCTCCACAACATACAAAACATTTAAGAATGTTTTTTTATGTGTGTGAACAATGGTACCGTATCGCATTTCTTTCTTTTCTTTTCATGTTTCTGAGTATATAAGATCATATCCAAATGTGCATGAAACTTGTTATTAGGTCTTTCTGTCAACACAAGGTCAACAGAGAGAATTTGGAAGTGCTCTGGAAGGTCATTGCAAGATACGTTTTTAGGTACCTTGGGTTTATACAGCGAAAACTCTTCCCAAGGAGCTGGACTTGGGATTAGCATGCAGTTCAACAGAAAACAACCATTTAATCAGCTGGAGTTCCACCAAGCAGGCTTGAAATGTAAGAGTTCTCTAGTGGAGAAGATACACGGCCACGCCGAAAGACCAAGGGTGACTGCGGACAAGGCCAGGGGTGTCTGCACAACTGCAAAATGATGACAAGTCAAGGAACAAATCATTTCTTCTCTCACTCCAAGCCGCTGCCTACCGCAACACCTCCAGTGACAAACAGAAGCCACCCCCACACCCAGGACAGTCGCGCGGCCGGGGACAGCCTTGCACGCCTATGCTTGCACACCATGGTTTTCGCTTCCTTCCCGCGTCCTTTTCAACTGGCCCACTCTTACCATAGATTTTCGTCTCAAGAAACACTATTTGGAGAGCAGTGCCAAAAGGATATGCATTCCAACAACTTCTCCAGTTTTTCTAATATTTGCCAATCCGCCAGACAGTTACATACTTTGGCCAAATTGCTCTGGCCCCTTGTGGGATCGCTTTGGCTGGTCTGCCTTTGGCGTCCCGCCCTCAGGAAGCACGGGGCAGGCGAGGAGAAGCAGGCCTAGCAAACGATTGTAGTTTTTATTGAAAGGATGTTCTTAAGTATGTTGTTTATCAGTGTCTTCTTATGAGTCCCACAAGAGGCATTTCTGTTAAGCCTAGGCCAGGCAAAGCTGTCCTCCCGAGCAACTGGTATATTTCGAACTTACAGACGCCAGGCATCTCATAACAGCTAACTTAACAACATTCAAGTATAAATAAAATCTTAAGAACATAGCCAGAACACACCATTTTCATATTACTGCCCAATTATTTCATCAAATACACAGGCTACAGTTCATTTGAAATAAAATTGTCCTATCACTGATCATGAAAACTGCCAGAGTATTTAAATGCTGCAGAGAAAATGGTCTGGATTTAAGCGCTTCCATTCACAAGAGTTACCGATGCTTCCAAGTGGATGTGGATGCTGATGATGGTGACTTGTTTTTTGGAGTTTTTGCTTTTTATTTTTTTTCCTTTTTAAACCTACTCCTAAAATTTCAAGGACTTTTGGTGTTGGCTAATTAATAAGAAAGAGCAGGTGATGACAAGGTAAACGGTAATTTAGAAATTCTGATTGTTGCAAGGCAGAGACATGTATCAGGTAAAGAAGGAAAATAAATCTCAGGATCTACAAGCCTCTGGAGATTTTACTGTAAGTATTGAAATGTTCCTTGGCTGATTTCCCTACATATCAATTTTTATTTGAATCGAAAGGTGTGGACGTTAAGTTGGGAAAAACTCATTGCTATTTGAGAGGTAAAGGACAAAGATTAGCTCAGGCCCCGGGGCGGGGGGGGGGGTGGGGGGGTGGGCGGTGGGAACTGGCTGCGACAGACCAGCAGCCTCAGCATCACCGTCATCCCTGGACTTGGAAGAAATGCAAATTCTCCTGATGGTGATTCTGAAAAGCTGGAGAAAGGCTGCCATAGAGCAAACATCCAAATGCTCTGTGGTGATATTACTGAGTCGAACCTTTTCTCACCCACGCCGACTGTCCATAGGCCTAGTGTCTCAGAAGCAGTCGCTCCACACCATAGTCTAGAAAATGACCTGACGGGGCGCCTGGGTGTCTCAGTCGGTTAAATGTCAGACTCTTGGTTTGGCTCAGGTCTGATCTCGTGAGTTGGGAGATTGAACCTTGCGCTCCGTGGGGAGTCTGCTTAAAGATTCTCTGCCTCTGCCCCTCCCCCACTTGCTGGCTCTTTCTCTCTCTCTCTCTCTCAAATAAATAAATAAATAAATAGATCTTAAAAAAGAAAGGAAAAGAAAAGAAAATGACCTGATGAGGGTAGTCTCACTCACTGATCAATTTTATATTTTTCCCCTGCATTATTTCGAACAAATAAACAGAGATGTTACTTGAGTTTTATGAATCTTCAATACATTCCTTGGTACTTTTTCTTCCAAGAGGTAACAGTTTGCTGTGCTCTGGAGAGCATTCCACTGCAGATGTATTAGTGGTGACTGAATTTGTGGCAATCTGGGGGGCCTCTGGGTAGCAAGGTCTGGACTTGTGCTTTACAATTGCTGAGTAACACTTCTAGAAACACGAGTATTCACAAAAACTGAAGTGAATCACACAATGTCTATTAATTCTGTCCTTCTAAAAATTGTTTTTGAAATTATAAAAATAATAATGCTCATCATGTAAAAATGAAAACAAACATCACAATGTTTTTTCAAAGGAAAATGAAAGTCTCTTATAAGACCCACCAGTTCTTCCCATCCTGCCAAACCCCTGCATAGTTATTTATTCCTCAGAGGTAAACACGATCAACAATTTGGTGTGCATCTTTCCAGCCTATAGAAACATCTAAAAATATTCCATTTCTAAACAAGAACTAAATTATACCCTACATACTATTTTGCTACTGCTTTTTTTCCACAAAAGTATATGGTGGGACAAATTTTTGTAGCTAGGACTTACAGAAAATATAATTTTGAAAAATCCACACACAAGCTTGGGTAGCTCGCGCTGTTCTGTTGAGGAGGACCACGTGTATACTCAGTAGGTGTACCGTGTGGTGAGGGAGAGCAGGCTAATACTAGTGAATCAGAGTAATTAAGAGCGGGGCTGCCTGGGACTACTTTATGTGTGGTTTTGTAATGAAGACATGTGAGAGGTATCAGTAAGGCTCAACTGCCACAAAGTTGTTCAAGAAAGAGGAGGCAGTTAAAATGCAAAGGATCAGGACACTAAAAAAGAAGTGGTGGGGGGTGATGGGGAGCTTTTCAGCTTTTCTAAAGCAGGAACAAAGTCATAATAATAATACTAGCAGAACTGAGCATGGCATCTGGAAGGATAGATTAAAAGACTGGTCTGGAGTGAAGGGGACTGTTTGGGATTAGTGGGAAATCCATTGGATTAGTGCGGGAGTGGGAGTACATTGGACATGAAGGCAAAGAAATTTAGACATGATATCATAAAACACTTGGATAAAAGTAAAAATGAAAACATTATGTGACATGGACAAGAAGGAACATCTTTCCTTCTTCACATTTATCTAACAGATACTTTATTTTTTTGAAAAGCAAACACAAGCACACATACGCGGCCCTTCTTTTTCAAGCAGTTTCATAAAAAGAGTAATTTTTAGTAGTATTTGGTTTTATAAGGTGGCTATTTCAATATTAATATCTAAATTTGAACTTGCATAATTCGTTATGTGATGTTCTAAAGACTAAACATGGACTTGCATAATGGTTAAACCCAGGGGAATAGTTGTGGCTTTAAAAACTCTTTTGGTAAGTGTTGAAGTATAATTTGTATCTACATTTAAATTTCTAATAGGAGGGTTTGTTCTGAAGCATAATCAACTCACGACTTGTCACCCAGAACAGACACCGTTCGTGGTAATAGTTTCATTTAAAAAATACACAAATGACAGAATACGACTTAATAAACAGAAGGCAAAGGTTTGGTACTTTTCCAACAGGAAACTTTCTCTGACAAAATATATATAATTCTTTCTTTGGCTCAGAGGAATCGCTAAACGTCATAAAAGTGTAATCATCATAGCCGGAAAGCCCAGCACCAGATAAGGAGAGTGCTAGTTGTTTCTGAAACAGGCTGAACACTTATCACGATTTGTTTACTTTTTCTCCTTAGACTAAGATCAAATGAACAAACTCCAAGAGAATGCTCTAATAGAAGGAGACAAGGGAACATGAACAACTATATTCCATCGCTGACCTTTCGCCCACATGGAGATGTGATGTCCAGAGATTTCACAGTTTGTCTCATGGTCCTGACTCATGCATAGGATAAATAGGATTTTCCCAAGGAAAGCAGCAGAACGTCATGGTGTTACAAATGTGTATTTTTATGCCTTTAAGTCTTTTATAATGTGGCTGATTATCTTCAGAAGAGATCACCACACTAAAGACTCTCCCGAGGCTTTATGGAATAATAAAATATGTCGGGCGTGTTTTGTTTATTTCCTTTTTAAGTACTACACAAATTTAAATACACTATTTGTTTCAAAACAATCTGAAAGAATGAATAAATCATTTCCAATAGGATGGAAACACATTAAAAGCAGAAATTTGGAAAAAGCCAAAGAAAGCCTCAATCTGCACATTTTTCCCATCCTATCTCCCCCTTGTTATTCAAAATCCAGCTTGTATGTTAGGATTTAAAAATATTATACCTAAAATGTCCCTCCCTCCCTCTTTCCCATGTTTCTTCCCATTTTTTTTTTTTTTTTAAGCTCTACACTGGTGAGAATTTGGTGTACGAGTCTGGGGCAGTTTATGGCACCAGTTATTTTGGTCTACTAATCTTTCCCAGGCTTTCCCTATTTTCAAGACACATTCTAATTTGGGGTCATATGGATCATTTATAAGGAAATGCCTTTTTGTAATCCACTTGCCCCTACATATATTTTTATTTGTAATATTTACACAGCTAATTTGACCAGAGGAGAAACTGCTCTTGGAACATGAGTGATTTCTACACAGAGAGCAAATTTAGTTCCAATCAAGATCTCTATGATTAGGAACGGGTGTTCAGAGTAATTTGGAATTCAGGGCAGCTACCCATGCAGCACGCGCTTAGATTTTTAGATGTGGTGGTGAACTGTTGAAAAGAAACTGGCTGAGATGTGAACATCATTCGAAGTGGAAAAAGAAAAATAGCTTGTCTTTGGGCTTCATGCCATTTTCTTCCTTTGGTATCTGAAGAAGAGTTTTTTTCCTGTTTGGGCAGAAAGCGACCCTAATAGTAACCCAAAATGGTTCCTCCACAAGCAAGTGTTATCTGCCCCATGTATCTCAGTGAAAGTGGGTCTAGGAAATCATAGACGGACTCTTATTGCTAAGACTAGAATAGAAGGAATAGAAGATTACAGTGCTCTTTAGTCTAAAATGTTAGATATTGGATTATTTAGAATAGTTTTAGCTGTAGTCATAAAAACCTGACATAAGCGGGTTTAACAAAAGGAAGATTATTATATCGCATCCTATAAATCCCAGAAGTAAGACCTCAGGCGTGACTAGTTTGGTAACTTGGAGGCAGCATCAAGGGTCAGAGTTTTTTGCTTCCCTCACGTCGAGACTGGGACCATCCCAGCTGTTTCTTCTCCTGGTTATGAGGGAACAGACAGGGGTAGTCAGGATTCTCACTTTCTGGATCACACCCAGAGGTAGAGAGGGAAAGAAATTCTTGCCTTCAAACACGTTAAGAGATCTTTCCCTTCAATCTGGTTACACCTTTGAACTCACGGGAGTCGTCAGGAGAACGCCATCTGCTAATTGACTCCAAGTAGTCAAGATCCACCTTAGGAGCTGGGCATAGACTCCGTTCCTGTTTTGTTCATTGCAGCATTGAAATACTTTTTGCTGCCATTTCTGGAAAAGGTTGTTTTGTGCCACAAGTTAAATTTTATTCTTCTTGAAGGGAATAAAGTTAGTACTGGCAAGTTAAAGTACCTTTGCAATTAGGATCTGGAAGAAAGGATGAATGCAGTAGAACCATGTGGCATATACAATTGATTTAGGGGTGTCATCTGGAACATAACCTCACTTCGAAGCACTGCCTCTATGGAAAAATGCATTCTGTGTTAAAAAAAAATCAGCTTTCAACTGAATAGGCTGTATTTATTCCCAACATTTAGCAGAGTCTGGCATAGGATAGATGATCAATAAAGATATATTGAAAATATGTATGACATGGGAAATACAACCCATTTGTAAGTTCAGAATACCTGCCTTCAACTCAACTCCTTTTTCAGGGAACTTTCAGTGGGAGATATGACATCTACAAGAAAGTGTTAGTGATCAACAGAAGAAGGTATATAATAAAATACTAAATTGAATATCACCAAGAATTCCAAATATAAAGTGTAGCCATTAAGGTCTAAGGACAACCAGGGGGGAAAAAGAGCAATTATTGCCAGAAGATGTGTTTTTAAAGAGTTAAATAAAAAACGAACCTGAAAATAATAAAAAGGAACAACGAATATATCATAGTATTTAAAAAATACGACTTAATAAACTGTAAAATTTGGAAGAATTTTAACTATAGTGTTAGGTTTTTAAATTCCACAGTTACAGGTATATGTTAAAAAATACCAAAAATAGGGGCGCCTGGGTGGCTCAGTCTGTTAAGTGTCTGCCTTTGACTCAGGTTAGGATCTTGGGGTCCTGGGATCGAGCCCTGCGTCAGGCTCCCTGCTCAATGGGAAGTCTGTTTCTCCCTCTTCCTCTGGCTGCCCCCTGTCCCTGCTCATGCTCTCTGTCTCTGTCTCTCAAATAAATAAAATCTTTAAAAAAATACCAAAAATAATTTCTTTTATCAAACTGATATTAATATGTAATCAAATATTTTTTAGCCATATCATTGCAAAGAATGTTAGAATTTCATCAACTATGATTTTAGGAAAAATGTTTTTCAATTTGAAGAACTCACATAGTGAAAGGCAGTGTCCTAGATGTAGCTTGCTTTAGAGCAGGGCAGGACCTGATCATGTTGGTGTAGGCCATTGCGTTTGAGTCATGAATTGAGAACCTAGAAAGTGTCTCTTGCCTCAAAATATATTTCCTATTCTACTGTCTTCCTGGTGAAATCTCACCACCAGATATTCATTCCTGTGAGTCAGTATATGTGCTCTTTTGAAAAGCTAGTCATTCACCTCTTAATATAAAAAGCAGCTCTAATTCGTTCTTCCTTTCCTGTAATTAAACCTGGTCACTGAGGGAATCCATTAACCCATAATCATTTATTGACACCTGCCACGACTGGACATTATGTAAATCTCTGGGTTACAAAGATAAATTATAAGCAGTCTCTTTTTTTAGAAGTCCATACTTTTGCTAAGAGACCAGCTTAACTACAGTGATGTGATGGGGCGTGTTACCTGGGTGACAATACTAGTCTACATACCAGGGTGGAGGAAAGACTGTGTCGCCAGGATGTGGAACTTCAGCATGGGGCAAGTGGCAAAAGAGGCTTATGAGTTTTGGTGGGATGGTATTTCTAAGATAAGGAACAGGGAAAGATATGGCAAGAAGTCAAGACAGCCCACAGGTCACATTTTAAGGATTTAAAAATAATTTTTTGTAAATGGAATCTTTTATAAAATGATCTCTTAAATTGAGACATTCATGTAACATTTGTTTGACATTTAGAATAAAATTGTGCTCAATTAATAACCTTGACAATAGAATGTGTAAGACAAATGTTACAAGATTCTTTTGAATATGTGGTGATGTCACTCCTGTTCCCCTTCATCTCCCAAATACATAACAGATGAAGGCAAAGTGACAGACGTGGGCATAGATGATGTTACATAATGGTTACAGGATTTGAAGTTATTCATGACTGACAAACCGTCACAACATTCCTTGCTTTTTTCCCAAATACTGCTCCTCATGTGGGCAACAATTTCCTGTACAAAAGCCCAGAGCAATTGCTCTCGGGACTGAGTCTCACAGTCATCACTCAGACATTGTTTCCAAATTATCTTAAATGTCAACTTAGACCAAAAGTCCTGATGGTAAAATGCATGAGTGTGTATCCTGATTGGTCAATAAAGCCGGTTAACAGCACTGCCTTCAATCACAGGTTACAATGATGTGATTACACCAACCGTGTCTGAAGGCTGAGCTTGTAAGACTTAGGTGTCAAATTGTTTGCACCATTCCTAGTCCCCTTTTAAAGTATGTATTGCACTATCATGGGGCCACCTGGTTTCTCAGTCTTGGTACTTTTTAACCTTTTCAGCCAGATAATTTTAGGGGTGGTGGGGGAGGGAGTATGCCTTAGCAGTATTCCTGGCCTCTACCTACTAGATATCAGAAGCATACTCTTCCCCCACCAAACAGTGATGAACAAAAATGTCTCCAGACATTGCCAAATGACCTCTGGGGGGCAGAATCATCCCCAACTGAGAACCACTGGGCTATATGCCATACCGATATCCACTCTTGAGTAATGTAATTGATACTGTATATAGATCTATTTTATGGAGCTATAAGGTGTTGAAAAGAAGCTTACAAGTGACTCAGTGAGAAAGAATGACAGACCAACCAGATCAACACTTATAGCCAATGATACATCAGAACACACTTGACCACAGATGACAGTATACAACTTAATCAGGAGGAAGTGAAGTGGGAGGTGAAGCCGGTGGTATGATACAATGAATTTTCTTTGTGTGTGATTTTTTTCCTGCTTTTAAAAGTAACATATGTGTTCATTACAGAAAAAAGGTAACATACAGAAGTAAGAAGAAGAAAAGAAAAATTAGCCCTAAAATTAGATGATGGTTATTGTCGAATTTGTTATCACATGGTTTCCCCTTGACTCTTCTTTCTCTGACATGTGAAGGACAAAGTACCAAAGACAGACTATCTTCAGACTAAATAGTAGAACTAGGAGGGTGCATGAAGGAGAACCACAGCTGACTCCCGCTGACAGGAAACAAAAGCAAGAATTTAACCTTTATTTCATGTCACTAAGTTTTAGGACTATTTGTTACTGCAGCATAACCTCATAAAATCTAATTTATAGTATATTTTATTCTCGTCTATAGACATACACGTATATCATGAATAAAATATAAATATAATATTTAAAATATATACACTTCTATTTTTATATTTATATTCTAAATAACTGGGTAATTTTCACTTTTGTATCCTTGTGATTTACTTTTCTCTCTTTGATAATTTTCAAGTATAATTATTCCTCTCTTACATGAATTTGAATAACTGCCTCGTATTCTATTGTGCTAAGTCAACCCCCTATGTTATTACACGTTACTTTATTTTCAATTAATACCCTTATCCATTGCATCTCGACACAGAAATCTTTGTGTGCATCTCTGATTATTCTCATAGGATAAGTCAAAGAAGTAAAAAACTGGGCAAAGAAGGTAGTCTTGTAAAGCTTCTAGTAGAGATTGCAAAGTTGCTCACCATAATTACCACACCGGTAGTCTCCTTCCAGGGTGCATCGAGGTGTTAACTTATTCACACCCCTCATCAAAATCGGAGATCAACATTCAGTTCAAAAAGAAAAACTTTGAAAATGTCATGGAGGGGTGCCTGGGTGGCCCCATTGGTTAAGCATCCAACTCTTGGTTTTGGCTCAGGTCGTGATCTCAGGGTCGTGGGATTGAGCCCTGCGTCAGGCTCCACGCTCAGTGTGGAATCTTCTTGTCCCTCTCCCTCCCTCTTCTCTCCCCCCATTCATTGGAGCACGTTTGTGTTTGTGCTCTCTCTCTCTCAAAAATAAATAAATAAAATCTCTAAAAAACGAGAAGATGTCATGGAGCAAAATACTTTTTTTTTTTCAGTTTCTTTTCCTGGCTTCCTACTGACATTATTTTTTTGCATATTATTTTAAGTGTGTTGCTCCTTATTTTCAAAGTAAACAGGAAATAGGTGTAAGAAACCTGGTTTTCCTACTCAAGTTGGAAGACTAGCATGGGTAGGCTCAAGGTTCCAAATCAATAATCCAATAATACGCCCTAAGTAACTTGGAACAATAAAATACAGTAGGAATGTCAGCATGGAAAAAATTCATGTAAAAATGGTTTCAAGTGAACTTTGAAAGGAATGAAAAAGCAGAGAAGCGATGTTCTATGGCACTCATTCATCCATGAATTCATTCAACAAGTAGTAACCAGAAGAGCCAGCTATTGTGTAAATGTGGAGGATACAGTGTTGCACAAGCTAGACAGGCTTCCTGTCTACCCTGAGATTGCAGCCAATGGCCAAATAATCACAAGAGCAAAGCCATTTGATTTAACGGTGCCCCAATAGGATAAGTTCAGAGCCAGTAATCACATGACGGGAGTATCCAACCATGTCAGATGCCCACTTCAAAACGTTCCTGTGAGGGAACGTGCTATTCAGCAAGGGGCAGATTGAAGATTCGAATCCAAGTCTTCTTGATGCTCAAGTCTGTGCTCAGCCAAAGATTTGTATAGTATAATTTAGCAGGGTAAGTATATAAGATACGTAGAAAGAGAATATATTGACAAAACAATATCACCTTATATTTCAGGTTTGTAGGTGTGCATCTCTAGTCTAGAAAGGGGTAGAATGTGTCTTAGATCTTTAGTGATACTGCTTGGTTAAAATTTCTCTGTCTTTATTATTAACCCCTCTGACAATTTCCCGTATAGTACATTGAGAAGCCAAGTTCTTTGGCAAAAAATGTAATTGACATGTATTTATGTGTGCAAAAACAGTCATTTTATCTTTATGATTAAAAGTTAGTTACCGAAGCAAAAAGGGGTTTTTAAAACCTGGGGGGCTGTTTGGATTTGTAAAGCAAGTGAAACCTTACAATAAGGCATGTGCTTTACATTTCCTTGATTGGCAGCACTGTTTACTCTGGGGGCAGCACTGCTTAAGTCAAGCTTTCTTGCTCTTCCCCATAAACTGTTACATGATAGACTGATGTCCACCAACCTTGAAGGATATATCTGAAAACAGCACATTTATTTTTTTGATCTAATGCTGACCAGTCCGGCCTCTAAGCTCCTTATTAGACTATGTGGGAAAAGCTTTTAATGTCTGGGAGAACATGATAATGTGGGTCACCAAAATTTAAGTATTTTATAGAGAGGAGACCATCATAATTTAAGTGCAACTTTGTAAAGTGTAAGCTATTGTTTTCCTAATGCAGGGTCTCCACATCTTCGTTAGCTTATTTTAACTGTATCCTAAACCAATGGTTCACCAGATGGCAAAAAATATACTTTTTACTGAGTTTGACACATTTTATGTTTTAGTTGACAGTGTTGATTAGTCTTGATGTTTGACTCTTGGCTAAGCAGAAAGCTTTTTTTTTTCTTTTCTTTTTAAAAAAGATTTTATTTATTTACTTGAGAGAGAGAGAGCAAGCTAGAGAGAGCATGAGTGGGGTAGGGGGAGTGGGAGAGGGAGAAGCAGACTCCTTGCTGAGCAGGGAGCCAGATGTGGGGTTCGATCCCAGGACCGTGGGATCATGACCCTAGCTGAAGGCAGACCCTTAACTGACTGAGCCACCCAGGCGCCCTGCTAATTATTGTGTTTTTGAGTAGAAGTCTGTCTATACTATACTAGAACCAGGAGCTGAAATTTTTTCTGTTTGGTACCTGCAGATGTTGACCCAGAGAATAGCAGTCTCAGTGGGGTGCTAGGGAGGGAAGGAGGTTTGGTGGAGGAGATGGGAAGTGAAAAAGTGGAGACAAGGATTATTTAAGCCCTCTTTTGAGGAAGTAGGAATAGGGTGACAACTGAAGGCAGACCTGAGGTCAGGGAAGGTTTTTCTTAAGGGGTTTTTGTGTTTTTTTGGAGATTTTATTTTTAAGTAATTGCCACACCTAACATGGGTTCAAACTCACAAACCTGAGATCGAAAGTCACATGGCTTACAGACTGAGCCCGCCACGCACCCCTCTTAAAGCACGTGTTTTGAAGCACGTTCATATACTGATAAGAATGAGCCAGTAATAAGGAGAATATTGACGATGCATGATAGAGAGAGGCAGGGGATAATTGCCAGAAAAAATTCTCTGAAGAAGCTGGAAGAGGATGAGATCTGGGGTAAAAAATAGCCTTAGAAGAGGAGAGGAAGAGTTAATTCAGTTTAACCAGAGGGAACAGAGTATGGACATGAAGAGGTACATTGGCAGATTTGGTGATTAGAAATGAGATGATTTTCTTCTGACAACATTTTCTCAGTGAAATAAGAGAATAGTTGGCTAAGAATGAGGCACAAGTAGATATTTGAGGTATAAGATAAAGGAAAGGTAAGGAAAGGTCATTAGATATTCTATTATACATATATTTAAATACATATATATTTAAAGATTTTGTTTATTAGAGAGAAAGAGAGTGAGGGAGGGAGAGCACGAGAGGGTGGAGGGTGGAGGGAGAAGCAGACTCCCACCGAGCGGGGAGCCTGATGTGGGGCTCGGTCTGAGACTCCAGGATCATGACCTGAGCCTAAGGCAGTCGCTCAACCAACTGAAGCACCCAGGCACCTCACCATTTTATATTTTTAATGTAATAACTTTTTTCCCTTCAATTTCCTCTATAAAGATAGAAAAAAGTAACCCCTAGAAATTTACGTAAGTATAAAAGTCTTCCCTGCTGTCATTATCATTTATTAATTCTATAGCTATCCATAGAAAGTTTTACTTTAATGTAAGATCCTGCAGACTACTTGAACATTCTGACTTATGGGACAAATTTACATTGTGCCACATGCAAAACAGTGCTTACTATGTGAAACTTTTTATTGCTTATAATGATGGTTTGCTAGTTTTGAGGTTCAAAATATTTGCTGAATTAAATGGTGGTTGTGTTTGTTACCGAATGCTGCAATAAAGTCTTATAAAGTTGAGTGATAGTCCTTATAAACTTTCAACATTTTTATATTTCTAAAGACTACATTAAGGATGGATATTGTGCGGGTCAATTCTCCATGGTGTTTCTATAGGTCTTGTGACAGCTTGCATTCCATACTATGTTTTCAAGGGTATTTTCTGTGCACATGGCATAACACTTGAAAGAAAGAGATCTTTCTGGAATAGAGGAGGGACCTGCTTCCTGACTAAGATGATAAAGATAGTAGCTCTTTCTGGAAAAGTTTGAGCAGATATGTTTAGCAACTCCTTATAAGATTGGGGTTTCCCTACGCTCAGAATTCCCTGGCTGTGATATATACCCATTAAGATGCATCACCCACTTTGGCCCACTTGCATCAATCCCATGGGACTTGGGGCACAAGGGGAACCAACATGAATGAATCTCATGCTGCCTTCTGTGCTGGGAGTAGTAAAGCCATTTGTCTTTGACCCAGGAATCTCATGTCTTTGAAGAGCATTTATGACTGTGGCCAGCTAACTTGTTAACTTACAAGTAAACATCACATTTCACAGTTCCTGACATTTCAAATGATGACATTAGCACTGTCATTTAATAGCATTTAAAAATGCAAAGTGCTTTTTCTTTTGAGTTGCATTTGCCCCTAATCTTTTCTCTCCATTTTATTATTTTTAATTTTCAGGATTAATTTAAACACCTAGTTATTTCAACCAACATGTAAGACACATAATATGTTTTAAAGTCTTTCAGTAATAATGTTTAAATGTCTGACTTTTAAAAATGACACTTTTCCTCCATTTTTTTAAAAGAATGGTTATTTTAAGAAGAGTTAAATAAGCATGGAATAGTAATTGTTTCTGAGTTACAGCAAGCAATAGATTGAATTTTGAGCTCTGAAGATCACATTCCAGCTAAACAATTTCCCAAGGAACAGAAAGCCCAAGTGCTTCCCTAAATATCAAGCAAATGACAGCAATAATTGGTAGGGGACTGCTTTGAACTGACGATGGAGAGCAGCTCACTGTGGTTTACCAAATTTAGACTTGGTAAAATGAAACCTAGTAGGTATAGGCAGAGGAGACACCAGGGTCAGTCAATGGGGCAGACCAGGGAGAGCCCAGCTGGCTTCTTTCAAAGAATACAACCAAAGAGAGGGTCTTGGAAGTCATCAAAGAGTGAGAGACACAAGCAACATAAAATACTCTGGAGATGGCAAGGGAAAATTGCATCCTGTGCTTTTAGGACGGCAGGATGTGGGTTGACAGAATCAAGCATGGAACTTTCCTACTCAAAATGAGTCAGGGGATAAGACTGGTGATCAAAGGCAGGAAGTAAATAGAGGTCCCAATGCAGCTGGGACCCATGATGCATACTGCACAGTGAAACCCAACTGATTTGTTTCCCAACTGGTAAGGAAACTTCGTGAAACAAATGAAAGAATGCCTGATTCTCGAAAATGTGGTGGGTCTTAGTTAGGTCCCCTGAATTGTCCCAGTTAAAACGTCATTAAATATAATTATTAACTAATTATTTAAGTATGCAAACATTTGTTTATTTTAAGGAACTTAATATAAATTCAAGGAGTTAAAATTACAGACCATTAAAATACTCTTTTTTATTAAGCCCACTTCTAAACAAAGGTATTAAGAATGGATTTAATTTTATTTATTTATTTATTTATTTATTTATTTATTTATTTATTTATTTATTAAAGTGAACTCTATGCACACTGTGGGGCTCAAACTCATGACCTGAGATTAACAGTCACATGCTCTACTGACTGTGCCTGCCAGGCAACCCTGTTAAAAAACTCTTGTGATGTGTGCTAATTTAGTAATTATTTATTGGATTTCTTCCTAAATGCATAAAGTAAAAAAAAAAATTCATAGAAATGATAAGCTTTCATAAGTATTGCTTTCTTTTTTTTTTTTTAAAGATTTTATTTATTTATTCGACAGAGATAGAGACAGCCAGCGAGAGAGGGAACAGAAGCAGGGGGAGTGGAAGAGGAAGAAGCAGGCTCATAGAAGAGCCTGATGTGGGGCTCGATCCCGTAACACCGGGATCACACCCTGAGCCGAAGGCAGATGCTTAACCACTGTGCCACCCAGGCACCCCTCATAACTATTACTTTCTTGAGGGGTGATAAAATGTCAAATAAAGCTATTCTGTTGTGCTATTTCTACCTGTTTATTAAAAGCATGTGGACTTTGAGATCTATTTTGGATAATTCTAGATGCGTACCTCTTTCCTTGAGAAACAACTCAGAATGGATCATTGGTGATAAAGTGTTTTTCCTTGATGCCATTTTAAAGGAGTTACCAAAAGAATCTTGACTAAAATTTTAATTCTCATGTTTGTAGAATGTTGGCTACCCCACCAAAATAAATTGCTCCCAGAAGAAAGGGCAATCAAATAAATGGGTGAGTTTGAAGATGAGAAGTTGTATGAAGTTTTCTTCATATGCCATTTATTTAATGAATGTTTAATGCAAGACAGGTGCTTATCTATCTGTCCTTATGGAGCTTACATTCTGGCAGTGGGAGACTGACAACCAACAAATCAAATAATATGCCAGGTGGTGATAAGTGTCATGGAGGAAAATAGAACAGGGGAGAAGGAATGAGGGATGCTGGGAGTGGGATGGGGATGTTGTCTGTCAGATATTTTGAAAGCACACATCTGATAGCAATGTTCCCTTGCTTAAACCATTCAAAGCCACCCCATTACCTTCAGCACCAAGATCACACTTCTAAGCCTGAGGTACTCCACCCTGCATGGTTTGACCTTGATGAACTCTCAGTTCTCAACTCCTTCAGTGCCTTCAGGCACACTCTTCATTTGGGCCATATTTAGTTACACCAAATACCAGATTAGGGCATGCTCTCTCATGCTTCTATGCCTCTACTTGTTTGTGTACCTTAAAATACCTACCCTTCCTCCCCAGTTCTGTTTACCTAGTAAACTTCTTACCCTCTAAGACACAGATCTAGTATCATAGCTTCTTAGAAGTGCTTTCTGATCCATTTTTCTGCTATCGCAGGCCAGTTTCAAGCCTTTCCTCTTTTCAGGGCCCTGTAATTGGCTCACTCCAGTGCAACCTGCTTACAATTCCACAACACTATACTCTATGCTTCTCTGTTTTAACACCGTTCACACCGTTATATACAGAAGTTTGGAACTGAGTGGGTGTAAACGAGTAATATCCTCACTCTGAATTGGTTTTCACTGCATTGTGTTTTACCTGAGGATAGGGTTTGTGTATGTGTGCATTTATACTCTGTGCATGATCGCAGTCCCTGGCACATGGTATGCATTTCATAAATGTTTGTTTTATCAGTAGATTTTATATGTCAACATTCCAATCAAGTTCTCGATATTGATTTAGCTGCAAAGATCCTTTATAGTATTTTCTGCATGCTAGTGTCAAGACACAGTAACATGAATATATCCACCCCAATTTCTTTCTTTTTTTACCTTTTGATATTATGGATGCCATGTCATAATCTAAGGACATAATAATATACAACATTCATTGAACTCATACTATGAGCCAAGCACTGTCCTAAACATTTTACATGTAACAACTTATTCATTCCGCATGACCACCCTAGAGATGGGTTTTATCAATTTCCCCATCTTGCATGGCCAAAAAGTGCTTAAATAACTTGTCCAGGATCTGTCATACAAGTAGGTTTCAAACACAGGTAGCCCAACACCCATTCTTGTGTTTTTAATCACTACACTATGTTGTCTAATTTTTATTAAGCCTCAGAAAGTTAAATTATTCATTCCTTAAGAGAAAGAAAAAGAAGCAGCTGAGAAATATTGGCAGAGAATTTGAACTACTGAAATTTTTAAGGGTTGTTTGGAATGGTGCGGAGGGTGCAAAGTACCTTAGGAATTGTGCCAAAGCTTTGAACTTAAGCCTCTAGGTACAGTAAATTAGATACATGATATTCTCGTCATCTGCTGCCTTCAATAATAATTCATCTAATCCAGTGAAGGATGGTAAGTGCTTTGGAATAAATACAAAATGCTGTGGTTTCCATGGGGTGCAGTAAGAAGACTTAAAATAAATAAGCAACTCTTTGTAGCCCGCAAATAGTTTTCCCACTCTACTCTACGTCCTGTTAGTATAATAACAACAAACATTTGACGAGCACGGTCACATGCCCTATTTCATTTGATTCTTTCCACAACTCTGGAAGGTAAGCAGTGCATATATGATTCATGTCTTACAGAGGCAAAGACTCGAAATGTTAAAAAGTATGAATGAGACATGTGAATTACATCTCTTACCTCTTTTTCTCTCCTCCTCATCTTGCTTTTTTAAAATTATGTCTGATAAATAAGCTTAATTGCAATCAATGCTATTTATCTAATATAAAGTGATAGCAAAACTGGGACAGTTCTTCATTACTGTTAAGAAAATGATTCATTGAGAAACTATCTCAGAAGTAATTAAAAACAGACATAATACAGGCCATATGCGTACAATCTCTTAACTTTTGAGAACTTTTAATTGCTGGTTTTACCTACGAGCATTCCAGCTATTCTGTACCTATCCTTGGCAGTGCCTGCCTCCTACATTCCTCTCTGGGGAGAGCCTGGAAAAACCAAGAATGGTGGTTCCTAGAAATCTGCATGAAGGTCTTAATGATACTTTAGTGATAGTGACCCACAGTTTTCTAGAGGAAGCGAAGTATTTCGTATATTTTACTTCACATTGGATCATTCGCACAATACTCTTAAGTATGTATAGTAGATGCTAATGTTCCATCCAGGTTTATAGATGAAGAAGTGGTGAGAATAATGTGACTCTATGTTCTTTTTAAAAGTTTCTCCTTGGCCAACTGTGGAAGGAGCCAAGATACCCTTCAACAGGTGAATGGATAAAGAAGATGTGGTTCACATATGCAATGGAATATTACGCAGCCATCAGAAAAAACTGAATACCCACCATTTGCATCGACATGGATGGAACTGGAGGGGATTATGCTGAGTGAATTAAGTCAGGCAGGGAAAGAATTTTCATATGGTTTCACTCATATGTGGAACATAAGGAATAGCGCGGAGGACATTAGGGGAAGGAAGGGAAAACTGAAGGGGGGAAATCAGAGGGGGAGATGAACCATGAGAGACTATGGACTCGGGGAAACAATCTGAGGGTTTCAGGGGGGTTCAGGGGGGTGGGGTAGCCCAGTGATGGGTATTATGGAGGGCGTGTGTTATAATGAGTGCTATATGCACAAACAATGAATCATGGAACACTACATAAAAAACTAGTGATGTACTGTATGGTGATTAACATAACATAAAAAAAAACATGAATAAAAAGAAGACCCAAAGTGGAAAAAAAGAAAAGTGTCTCCTTGACCTCTCCATATATGTTTTCATGAATTTAGTTTTGCTATGAAGCATGAGAAAACATTTCTCTTCTCAAACCTATCATTTCTCACTTTTTTCCATCAAATGAGCAATACTTTCATTTAGTGCCTGAGTAACAAACTTAGGAATTTCTTGATATCTCTCTTTTCCTTCTCCTGACGTTAAATCCATTGGTAAGTTCTGATGACTTTTTTTCGAAATTATAACCCAAATCTAGGGCACCTGGGTGACTCAGTCAGTTAAGTGTCCAACTCTTGATTTTGGCTGAGGTCATGATCGCAGTGTTGTGAGACAGAGTCCTGCATTGAGCCTTCTGTGGAGTCTGGCATCAGGCTCCGTGCTCTCTCTTTCTCTCTCTCTCCCTCTCCCTCTGCTTGTGCTTTCGCTCTCTCTCTCAAATAAATAAATAAATCTTAAAAAATAAATTATAACCCAAATCTTTCGACTTCTTTATAGTAGAGCTACTTTTGTCATTTCATTTAGGGCTAGCATTCCCAGGACCTAGAATAGTATCTGCTATGCCACAGGTGATATGTGTAAAATCAATATCTTTTTCCTACACAAGCAGTGATTTTCAAAATATTTAACAATATATATGGCAGGAGCTTGGACTATCAGCAGAAATACTGAAGTCCTGTAAGCTCTCTGCTATGCCACATCTTAACCGTTTAGTTAGTGAACCATGAAGAAGTTTGGAGGTCCTGGGGGGGGGGGGGAGTATAGGATGGCCAGGATAGGAAGGTGGGCAGTATTCAGAGGATGCAGGACAAAGGCAGTATTTCAGTATTTTAACACCTGAATATTATATTATGACTTTATTTGTGTGTAACAGCAAATACCAGCCACCACTTGGTCTAAGCTAACATCATTGCTCCCAGGGTTTCTTAGTTTCCACTAACCACCTAATTTTTATAGTGACGCTTTTAACATAGCAGTCAAATAAGTTATTCCCCTGTTTGGAATCCTCCAAAGGACTTCTCAATACCCTTGTAGTAAGCCACAACTTTTTTAGCCTTACAAATCTTTTTTGGATTCCTCAGTTCATGGTCCTTCAACTAGCTATTTCTCTCCAAAACCTCCCATGACTGCCTTTTCTTAATCACAGGGGAGAGCTGAGCTATAATCACACTCCTTCAGAGGGAACTTTTCTGACTACCCAGGATTACAGAGCTTTGTCCATCAGTCTGTATCTCATCACCCAATTGCAAATCTCTGCATGGAACGCCTTGCTAGCTGTTGTGTTTGTATTTGTCTTTTCTGTCTCATTCTCCCCCACTTAATCAGAGCACTGGAATGTTCTCTCTTTTGTTCATTGCAGTATCCACAGGACCATCTAGAGCAGTACCAGGCACATAATAGTCTTCTAATAAATATTTGTCTTTTGATCAAATGAAGGAGCCAGATATTCATCATGGGCTAGAGTGCTAATGAGTCTTGATAGTACTATTTCTTTTTCTTTTTTTTTTTAAGATTTTATTTATTTATTTGAGAGACACAGAGAGAAAGAGAGAGTGTGCATGAGCCAGGGGAGGGGCAGAGAAGCAGACACCCCGCTGAGCAGGGAGCCTGGTGTGGGACTCAATCCCAGGACTCTGGGATCATGACCTGAGCCGAAGGCAGACTCTTAACCGACTGAGCCACCCAGGTGCCTGATTATATCATTTCTTAAGTTCTAGGAGATATTAAATTTTTAAAAAAGATTTATTTATTTATTTCAGAGAGAGAGAGTATGAGAGGGAGGGGCAGAAGGTGAGGGAGAGAGAATCTCAAGCAGACTCTGTGCTCAATGTGGAGCCCAATGGGGGGCTCCATCTCACCACCTTGAGATCATGACCTGAGCCAAAATCAAGAGTTGGGCTTTTAACCGAATGTACCACCCAGGCGCCTCAGGAAATATTTAATTCTTATTACTGTGCTGAATGTCACAACAGTAAAAATGTATGGACCTACATTTGGAAGATGATCTTGTCAATAATTTGCTAAAACTGAAGTATTTTTAAAAGTATGGATATATTAGGGAAGAAGATAAAATGCTTCTCTTATAATGGAGGCAAATTTTTACCTGAACTATGTAGTTTGGGAAATGTTACTGAAAATATATTCATCCAAGAAAAGTAACTTGAGACTTCATCTCATTTTACAGAAAATATCCTGGCAGCCAATATAATCCTGTTGCAGCGATAATAAAGAAGTGTATTTACCAAAATATTAACCAATCATCAGGAATACTCCATAGATTAAAAAAAAAGATAACTGAGATACAAAGATTGGGAACATTACGTGTTCTATTGAAATAAAACAGGAAAGAAGAAATCTGTTACATTTCTTATTCTATTTTAATTTTAATTTTGTAAATTCTAAGTAGTATCAGATAAGGGCGCATTATCACTTCCTAATCCAGCAGCTTTGTGATTTGTAGACTATTTACTGCATCAAAAAAAGGGCGGACAGGCCAAAAACCCCAGTGAATGCCGAATTCATATATGAATGTGAAAATATTAGGACTCCACTGGACTTGACTTGTCTTCGATTCCTCAGGAATAATCAGTTTTTAGAGGGTCCGGGGAGAGCCTTTCCTGTTGGAGATTTTCTTTGTCTGTTTCCGTCAGCTGTATCAGATAGGAGTTAGGTTAAAAGTGAAACATGACATTCTGACAGTGAATCCGGCAGACAGATTCTTGGCTGGTTCTCAGCTGCACTTGAACTTCTGCTAAGCATGTGATGAAAGAGTGTTTTCAACTGCACCAGCTGTGGAGAGGTTAATAAAACAAAAGAGGAGAAACAAAAGTGCTCGCTGCAGAAAGCTTCTGACTTGCTGATTTTTCTGGTTACAAACAATATGTCCGAGAGCTCTCACTGCAGCATCGTTTTGGCCTTGAAATCATTTTAAACAAGTTGAGCTTCCGAATTAGAAGTTTAGGGGATGATAAAGAAGTTGCACATCAAAATGCAATTCTACATATTTTGATCCAGGAACTTGAAAATTCTTACTTTGCCAGAGACCAGCGGGAATTAGGAAAATTGTGTTTATTTTACTGGCAACCGAGGTAGCTCCTCCCACAAATAGAAAACTGCGTGCGGGCTTTAGGGTTCTCAAGATAGGCGGAAGTCAAGGTGGTCTAGGGCCCGGGAGCAGAGACTTGTGTTTTCTGTCCCGTGGCTCCAGGAAAGGTCCGTGGAATGTGGAGCCTTGCCCAGCCTGCCTCTCAGGAGGTGATTTTGCAATCCTGTCTTGTGCAAAGAAGGTCAATTGCTGACCCACGAACCATTTAAACTGGGAGGAAGAATGAAACAGTCCCCTGGGGGACTGACAGCAGAGGCCTCTCTCTACAAGTTAGAGCGCTGTGCGCAGGACGGGAGGGCTAGCCACTAACCTCCCCGAGTCCCCCGGAGGCCCTCTACTCCCCGTAGCTGACGTCCAACACTCAACGTGCTGGGTCATCTCTGCGGTAACACTGCATTCCCTGAGCTGAAGGCAGACAGGCTAAGAAGTCCCATCGCTTCACACAATAATAAGGCTTCTATCAGGAGGAGAGACACAAAACCAATCTTTTACTGTCCATTTCACTCCTGGCCGTCAAACTGGAGGCCTGTTAGGTATGTCAGTGTTAGAGGGTACAAAGAATGTGATTTACATGTGCCATCTGGGAGATAGGGCATTTATGTTTGTTGGATTAAATGGGGGCAGAAAGAATTGTGGACATAAAACATTTGTAATATGTGAGAGAAGCTTTAAAAGGTATTTTTAAAATGATATTTTAGTTATATTTTTAGTTTCATATATTTTTTTTAAAGATTTCATTTATTCATTTGACAGAGAGAGAGAGCACAAGCAAGGGGAGTGGCAGACAGAGGGAGAGGGAGAAGCAGACTCCCCACTGAGCAGGGAGCCTGATTCGAGGCTTGATCCCGGGACCCTGGGACCATGACTTGAGCCGAAGGCAGATGCCCAACCAACTGAGCCACCCAGGTGTCCCAGTTACATTTTTTTTTTTTTTTAAAGATTTGATTTATTCATTTGACAGAGAGAGAGACAGGCAGCGAGAGAGGGAACACAAGCAGGGGGAGTGGGAGAGGAAGAAGCAGGCTCCCAGTGGAGGAGCCTGATGTGGGGCTTGATCCCAGAACGCCAGGATCACACCCTGATCTGAAGGCAGACGCTTAATGACTGAGCCACCCAGGCGCCCCCCAGTTACATATTTTTTAAAGTTATTTCTCTCTTCAGAAATTTCTGTCTCCACCATTTTAGCTATCAGTGACTTAAAAGACTTGGAGAATCAGAAATCTCTATGAGATCAAATGGATTGTGTTGGAGACGGCTTCTGAGTAGTTGCAGGACTCCCTACAAGTCCTAACGCTGGATGCCTTCCCTTTCTCCTGCTGACCCCCAGAATTCCAGCCGCTTAAGCTCATCCATCCTCTTTTCCTTAGCGTCTTCTTCACTGGGCAGAGATCCTCATGGAGCCTTCTCGGTGACTCATGGTTTCGTTCTCTCAACACGGGAGCATCGTGGCAGCAAACCCAGGAAGTCACACCTCCGTCCTGCACCAGGAGATAATCAGCTGTACCAACATCTTCATTTATAAGCTAAGGAATGATTAATTACAGCGGTGAGGAATCTCTCCTTTTAGGCTGTATTTGCCACAGGATAAGAAATGTGATTCGGTCGATGCAAATGTGATCTGCAGAGAGGTCTGTTTGGGAGTACTTTAAAAGTCACACACTGAGGTGTCCTTTTTTTTTTTTTTTAATTTTATATATTTATTTGACAGAGAAAGAGAGAGAGAGAAGAGAGAGAACAAGCAGGGGGAGCAGTAGAGGGAGAGGGAGAAGCAGACTCCCTGCCGAGCAGGGAGCCCAATATGGGACTCCATCCCAGGACCCCTAGATCATGACCTGAGTCGAAGGCTGCCGCTTAACCAACTGAGCCACCTAGGTGCCTCTGAGGTGTTCTTTGGATAAAGTGTTTGAAGAGGTAAAGAGAGCAATGGGGCAGAAGTGGGAAGGTGTTGAGTTGGTGGGAACAGTATGTGAGAAGCTAAGTCCCCCCCCCTCCATTCTGTACAAGATAACTAAAATTGTCAAATGCTGATTTGCATGTCAAGATAATGGTAATTTTCACTTTGTTTTCACTCTGCAGCTAGCCTACAAAGAAGAAAGCAATGCATGGTATTTTTCCATCTCCCACCTTGCCTTCAATAAATCCTGACATTTACCTATGTATCACTTATGAGAAATCACCGGCAATTTAAGAAAAAGAAACAAAAAGACAGTTTCGGGTGAGACATCTTCAAAGATCACATTTAAAGCATTATTCTTAGCTTCTAAGCAAAAGTGTGTTTTTACTGTGACTAACTTATTTTTCTGGACCTCAGCGTTTTATGTCTCAAATAGGACTAAGGGTACCTGGCTAAATATAAAGAAAATAATTCAATATATGTGTAATCAAGTTACCTAGCAGAGAATACACAAACCTAGTTAAGGTTCTGCATCCTTCCATATAAGAAATACAACACTTACGGAAGTTGATAGCAGAGGTAAACATGAATGAATTCCCATAATATGGTCTTTAAAACACATAATCAACCAGCAAAATTAGCTTTGAGGAGACAGTTGGCCTCTAATTTAGAGAGGACTTCATCTGTGCATTCCCTTCAGAGCTTTCGGAATGTGTGAATAAGTTGAAGTGGGCAATAAGCAAACAGAAGTTTCAAATCTTCGTCTTGGTTTGGAAGAAGTAGAAATAGCCTATTGGCCCTGAGACTCTGTGGCTTTCCCAAGAGACAAGATGTGCTGGGCGTGGAGCCGTAGATTGTGGGGGAGCAAGATTACAGGGCCTGGAACAAAATATTATTCTACATGGCCCAACAAGACATGTTATCAGATACTTAGTACTGGCTGCCTACCTGGGCAATGCACCAAAAAGGAGAAGCGTGTGGGATAGAGGAAATAATTATTGGAGGCTGTTCAACACTTACAACCCATGTGAAGGAGCCATGGGACAGAGTCTCTTTTGCTGCTGTCTGGAGTAAAATGTCCATTTCTCCCATTTTCAGGAATATGTTGTTTGATTCAAATGATTATTTTAAAATTTCAAAATGCAGCCTTAGGTTTAGCAAACAGGAGAGATCATCTGCTGAGAGAGGACGGCTGAGAGTTGAATCAATGAGGGGCACCACAGGGTCTCCACCTTCTACCCAGACTTCCTTTCCAGTGGGTCCCTCCCCCCGCGGGAGGTGAGTGAAGCACTGAACACGCGGAAAGATGACGAGCTGCTGGCAGGTTACCTCTGGCTTGGAGCTAAACAAAATAAACAAAACAAGGGACTCGTTGCAACATTTGAGAACTTTGCTTTGATAACCGAGAACCTGGAAAATTTTTGCCGGATAGATTCACCAGTTTGCTCTCCCACAAAAGTTTGCTAGCCTGCTTGCCTTAATCTGATTTTTGTGTATTCTAAAATTGTCTGTAAGAGTAAGTATTTCCACGAATGGACCACGAGGCACAGAATATCTGCGTGTCTTGCCTTATCAGGGTTCAGATCTCCCTGGAATATCTGCTGTTTCATATCCAAAACAAATACAATATTGCAGAGTGAAAACTCACAAATAACTTTCTAGAAAGTACATTTGGAAGCATATTTCTTCTTTCTGGATTGTCTGCTTCATTCTTACAGTAATTTTAAGTGGTGAATTTTTAAAAAGGTTTTATGATCTCTTAATCATGTACTGGAAAATGAAAGGTATTGGAAAAACCAGTTTTAAGATACTAATAACTCTCCATAAAGTTCTATAACATTGCTCTTAAAAATTACTTATTATATCAAGGCCTAACATAAATATTTATAGATTTGTCAGATTAGTTTCTGTGGGTCTTCTTTCAAGAAGATAAGTTTTTTCATTTTTTTCCCCTAGAAGACTTATTTATTGAATCGCCAATATGATTTTTAAATTGTTGTTACTCTTTAAAATTTTCAGTTATCAGTGATTTTGTATCAGTTATATCTGCTATTAAGGCTTTCTTCTGTTCCTCCTTTCATCAGTAAGAGAGCTGGGTAATATCCTCACCATTACATCCTCTTCCTCATCCCCATCCTCATCTTCATCACCACCATCCTCATCACCATCCTCATCACCACCACCACCATCATCCTCACCACCATCATCCTCACCACCACCATCACCACCACCACCATCATCCTCACCACCACCATCACCACCACCATCATCCTCACCACCACCATCACCACCACCATCATCCTCACCACCACCATCATCCTCACCACCATCATCCTCACCACCACCATCATCCTCACCACCACCATCACCACCACCATCATCCTCACCACCACCATCACCACCATCATCCTCACCACCACCATCACCACCACCATCATCCTCACCACCACCATCATCACCACCACCATCATCATATCATTCGGAACCATTATGTGCCAGGCACTTCACGTGCATTATTTTCATTGTTATAACACCCCTGAAGTGTTTACAGGTGAGGCTCAGAAAGTTAAAGCTCCAAGGACTCAAGGCTAGTAAGAGGTGGCTCTGGTAGAATTTGAACTCAGGCTCCTTTCTTTCAAAACTCTTCACTGTCCCTAATTCTGAAATATGTAAAATTCTCAAAATCCAAAATACTGCCTCTCTGAGCATGGTAATAGTTAACTTATAAGCCTTAATATAGCCAGTGGAGCAAATCTTTTGCCTTTAAAGTGCCTGTGTTTGTTCCTCAGAATCTCTGAGGATCTAGGGCTATCCCACACCATAAACTCTGTTGGTTTTGTTCTGTTCTCAAAGCATCCAATTCTCTGCCAGAAAACAGTTCAAACATGTTGGAAGAATCAAGCTTCCTGAATTGGGTAACGCATGATTTGGTTTAAAACTGATATAACAATCGGAAATTCTGCTTATCCACTGAATCATATTGATTACACGCCAGAGTCTTGTTTTTTATCCTAACCACACTCATCCCATTTTTTTTTTCATCTACAGAATTCTCATAGCCGACAAAGCAAATTTCAAAACATATACAAAGGGATGAAAGGGCTTAGGTAATGTGATAAAAGTTATAAAGGGGACTTTGATTTCAAAGAGAACTATAAGTGTCTGGAATATTTAAGCAGCATCCAAGTTCTCGATAATGAAGTCATGTTGTTTTATATTTTCAGAAAATGGAAAAAGAAAAAAAACCCCTCAGAATAAAAATAAAAGTAGAGATAAGGCCTAAAAATGGAAAGCAACCATGGAGATAAAGTGAAAGACAAACAGGAATGTTTAGAAAAATCAGATAACAGTGATCCAAAAGAGAGAACCCTCAGGACAGAGAAACATACAAAGATAAATACCGATGGAAAATCATCAGGGCACAAGGTTATAATTCAAAGTAAAATTTCCAAATTGCACATCCTGTTTGAAATGTGTATCTTGGAGTTTCCGTGTGCTCGCTGCAGTGGGGAAAGGCACTGGATCTGGAATCAGAGGTCCTGGTTTGGGGTCTGGCTCAGGCATTTGTTATCTCTGTTTACTTGGACAAGCTACTCAGGGCCCTGTTCTCTTACATACAGATCAAAGAGATGATATTAAATGCCTTCCAGCAGGAAAGAATGTAATCTAGCAATGAGTAGAATTTCGAATGACACCTTATTATATGGCAAGATAACATTTTCTTACCTTTTACTGATACTGTACTGATGACAAGCTGCACAGGAGCCTCTAGCTTTCAGAGAACCTATTCTTTAAAAAGAATAGCTTTACCCTCTCACTGTTACAACCATATTTTGTTAAACGTTATGCCAATAGCATCTTAGATTTTATTGTATGTGGTGCATATCTGATCTTTCTTCCTGATTAGAAACTGACTAAGCAAATAAAAGGCTGATATTTTAAGGTCTATTGCCATTCTTGAGGTCTAGATTAAATCAGTGTACAATGGGTCACTACTGTAATTTGGGTCCTCTGTAGAATATACTTTAGCTTTCTGCTGAAATTCTCCCTGTAATTGCCAAAACAGTAAACCCTTTAATTTCAAATACACAATAATGCATAAAAGTATAGTGCTGTAGTTAGCATAAATTTTAAGATGGTCTAATGGAATGCATGTTAGAAAGAAGTAAAGGTGAGTCTGACATTGTAATTTCATATAGGTTTTAACGTCACATGGATAACTTTTCTTCTTCTGGTAATAAAGAAGAGATCTTTTCCCATCTCTTATTGTGCTTTTTTTTATGCAAAGAACCATCCCTGCCAATACCCTTGAGTAATATAAAAATAAGTCCTTCTTCTCTCCAACCCTGCCTCCCCATTCCATATTTTCTCTCTCTCTCTCTCTCTCTCTCTCTATCACACACACACACACACACACACACACACACACACACCTTTGAGTGGACGATGCAGACATTTCTCATTTAGAGAATAATGACCATGGACATTAAGGAAGTCAAGTGTTAAACATGAGCCCACGTTGGAGTTTGAGAAACTGGTTTGAGGGAAGGAAGCATAGATGGGAATCAGTATTAATCCGAGCAGAACTGTACCTTCTCTCACAGCTCCATAACTTTTAGCTATAGATTCTGAGACATTATTTAAACCCTCTAAAGCACAGTATCCTATTCTGTAATGTGACTATAAAAATAGTATCGATGTTATAGAAATATCAGTAATAAATGAAAGTACTTACTTCTGTGCTCTGTAAGCTCTCAAAAAAAGTAAACTGTTTAATCTATTTTTTTGGATGTAAGTGGGTGGATTTTTTATATTAAATTAAAATAAGGGACTATTCAAATGAATAAAAGTAAGGAAAGTAAATGTGAAACATTTATAAAGATTATAAGAGAGACTTTTGCATTCTAGAATGACATATTTAGAATACAGGAATTTCTAAGACCAAGTCATGATCAAATCAGATCCTTCTATCTTTATAAAGAAAAATGTAAATAATTAATTATTCAGAAAGTGGTTTTAGATATAGAGAAGTATTCACACAGGAGTCAGAAAAAATAACTTCCCAGTGAGACTGAAGCAGATTTATAGCATAAATGGGGCTAACAAAGGCTGGTCCCTCTATTCCCTCAAAGAGATTTATGAAATCAAAATAGTCCCTTAGTACATAATACGATAACTACTTAAAACTACTCTATGTTTGTCAGTTGTCTTAACTTGGAAGAATTTCTTTCTTACTGGTTTTCTCAGTCATCATTGTGTGGGTAGATGAAAAGCATCCAGTGTCAGTAAACATTAAAAGAATCAATAACCAGATTATCACAGAAAAAACCATTAGTAAGTGAACACGGAAGCCAGTGCAGTGAAGGAACCCCCTATGCTTCCTCTCCAAGGTGGCCTGGAAGGTGGTCATCTCAGAGAAGAAGGACCTGGGTTAGTCCTGACCCCATTCACTCCCACTCATTCATGTCATAGCTGCAGGATCCTGGGGAAGGTGAACAAGATCACCGTAGTTCAGAATTAGTTGAGCTTCCAGCCACAGTAGGGAGCCTGGCCAGTCTCAGGCTATCGAGGTGCACTGAGAACAGGTACACGGCTTGAGTAAGGTAGTTTGAAAAATGGGAGAATCCTCCACGACATAGATGATCTGGAGCCATATATGATAAAGAGCCCTTTCTATCGTCTCTCTCAGCCACAGGGCTCTTAAAAAATATCACATCCTTATATTTTTATTACTCTTTAACATTATTCCATCCTACCTGAGGAAGTGCATGTATGTCTATGTTTCTTATAAGCTAAGAGACCACTTTGAAGTATTCAAATGTTGCATAATTAGAACTTTATTTTTTCATATAAAATTATCTTTCAGATGGAAAATACAGATATGGATAGAAAATCAGATAGTCTCTTAGAAATCAGGTTCTTGAGGGGTGCCTGGGTGGCACAGCGGTTAAGCGTCTGCCTTCGGCTCAGGGCGTGATCCCAGCGATCTGGGATCGAGCCCCACATCAGGCTCTTCTGCTATGAGCCTGCTTCTTCCTCTCCCACTCCCCCTGCTTGTGTTCCCTCTCTCGCTGGCTGTCTCTATCTCTATCGAATAAATAAATAAAAAAATCTTTAAAAAAAAAAAAAAGAAATCAGGTTCTTGAATATTTAAACAGTGGAAAAATTGAAGTTGGTAGAAATGTAAATTTTACATTTATTTTTGGATATGTAAATATCATCTACCTCCCTCCTCATTTGTTTCTAGGTCCTGATTAATTTTGCTATATGATTTAACTTTTTACTAAAGTTTATAAATACAAGATCCATATTCCTTCCATATTATAAATCCTATTTTCCTAAAAATGAATACTATCTTTGCCTTTTTCAACAATAGAAATAGGCAATTAGGAAACAGACAAGAAGAGATAGTATGTTACCTTATAAAACCTTCATTTATTTGGACTTATTTAATATGTACCAGAAACACACACTGTAAAGACTATTTATATACTTTGTATATAAATAAAGAACAGAAGTAGATATACTGATGGAACAGAATAATAAAATAAATTACAGCAGGTACCAGATTTCAGGACTTTTCCAGTTGTTTTGATAATATTTTAAAAATATTTTTCAAAAGGTATAGTATTAAACTTTGTGATATTACACTGAAGGGAATATGCCTCAAGTAAATGTGTAAGATGTAATTGGAATCAGCAGGAAACATCCTGTAATTTGTTATCATGGCACCATAAAAATACGGAGTTATTTATTTAAAGCATAAATGAATAATTCTTCTGTCACTTCCGACCTCCATTTTACTGGTAAAGACCTGGTGAGAATATCGTTTACTGGAATAAAATACAAAATTTTGGACTTACTCTCTGAATTATTTACTAGTTCTCACTTTTATTTTTTCATAGTAGTGGAAGTAGAAACCCGGGAGTAAAAGGGCACACATTTCAGGGGGAACTCTGAGGGTATGAGTTGGACGAGACTCCTGACCGCCACCCAGGAGCTGAACCATGGGGACAGCAATGTGGCTTTCTCATGGGTATCTGGATTTTCAAGTTCTGGTGTCTCTTTCTTTTATAATATTTCTGTTTTTCTGCTCCCCTCCCACTTTTACAAGTCTTTATGAGTTATGGGCATGATGTCCACCATAGGAAGGACTCTGAAGGGTTTTAATGATGTCAACTGCTAATGTTTCTTAAATGCGAGGTGTCAAGTAACTTCATTAAATTCTTTGTCTGTAAAGGTGCTTACCTTTTCTCTATTGTTCGATGCCTTGGACAAAGAAGGAAGTGTTATCAAAATTGTGAGTGATGCAAAATTAGGAGGATGAGCTAATGAGTGTGAAAACGAAAAGAATTCAGTTGAAGTATTTTATATGCTAGAAAGGTCGGTTGCACCAAAGAAGTGGAAATGCAACAGGATAAATTAAAAAAAAATCTTGCATTTAGATTTAAATAATCAATGCCTCACGTGGAGAATGGTAAAAATATGATTTGGTGATAAATGTAAAAAAAAAAATTAGGGGGTTTTAAGGCAAGTTCATGTAACCCAAGAGTGTGCATCTGTTCTTAAATACCTAACTCAATCATATACGCTATTAATTGAAATATAGCGTTCACATCAAGGGAATTATTAGTCTAACCTCATTCACTGCCGGTCACTCAGGAAGTGCTGTATTGAGTCCCGGGCACCACATTTTAAGACAGAAGTTGACAGCAAACTGGAACATGTTCAAAGGAAGGACCGGGAAGGGTCTGGAAACCATATCATATAAGGAGTAACTGGGGGAATGTGTTCATTTAACCCGAGAAAATGACAAGTTGTGTTAAAAATTTCAAAGGCTGTTCTCCAGAAGAGGAGGTAGATTTTTCTGCAGAGCTACAGGACGAAAAAGGAATGGGGGTAGTCCGGGGTGGCACCCTTAGGTGCCTAGATGCTTTTCTAATCATTAAAGTTATTTACGAACAGGGTGACTCAATACTAGTGAGTCACTGGCCGCGAGGAGAGCTGGGCAGGGTCTGGGTGCTCACCTGCGAGCGGTAGGAGAGAGTCAGGGCAGCAAGGTCCTTGTGCGTCGGAGGTAGAATCGGTGTCAATACTCCTGTTTATTTCCTATAAGGAGCAGAGTAGGGGCCTCGGGTCAGTTTTTCCTGGTTAGTAACTAAAGCCCATTTTCATTTCCATAACACCCACTCAGGATACCTGTATGCCTTTGGGGCAAGAAGGGGAGGCTCCTTCTACACATGCACAAGCGCGCGCGCGCGCGCGCACACACACACACACACACACACACAGCGCTACTCCCTACACACACACACACACACACACACACACACACACACACAGCACTACTCTACACTTCCATTTTCTATCTTTCTGCTTTTTACGCTCTCTTAGTTTTTTAGAAAAGGGGACAAGGTAGGTCAATGAAAACAGTAAGATCTACTTAAAGTCACTGTCAGCACCTGCAGGAGAAATCCCTTCTCCAGGCTTCTTTGTGACTCTGACCCCAGCAGTTGCTGATCTAGCTTGACACACATCAGTCGGGCTGTTCCCTCGAACCTTGTGTGGGAAGAGGTATCCTGGAAAGAAAGAGATGAACACTAGTGGTGTTTGCTCTACCACGAAAATCATGAAGGTGTTGCATTAAATTACAAAAGATGAAGTTGCAGATGCTTGTGGATTTTCTTGGAGATTGCAGAGTAGAAACATGGTGTGAAAAGAACAAGCTAAATGTACTATTGTTGGCATCCAGAGTTTTCTGAAGATGTTCGTGCACGTGTATTAGTGACTATTGTATTCTTCGATGTAAATGCTTCATTCAGGAAGACAGGTCACTAATTTGTGAGTTGAGAAAGGGACGTTGTGTAGATGAGACTTTCTTTTCTTTGATTCCTCCCTCCTTCCACTTGTCTCCCTCCCATCCCCCATGGTCCTCCTCCTCCTCCTCCTTTTCCACTTTCTCCTTCTCTGCCTCTACCTCCTCTCCTTCTCCTCTTTTTGTTTCTCTAACAAAGGGCATGCTTTTTTGGAGCCATCTCCACAGCCCCCACACCCGGTGCTCAGTCTTGCGATTAAAAATGTTTTCTTGGCTTTAGCTCTGGCATTTTAACTTTTCCCTGTGTATTGCTGTTTGCTGACTCCACAACTTTGCAATGTCTTTTTTTTTTCCTTTCTAGATAACAAACAGGGCAGCCTAAACCATGGAGAAATTATTAATAAAATCTCAAGAAGTCAGCTCAGCACGTATGGAATAATGGCCGTGGCATGGTTTCCCCACCGTTGTGCGCTCCAGCCAGGCAGCCCTGGCCCGGGTGGCTCAGCCCGCTTGCCCTGTGCGGTTTGGGGCCTTTCACTATGGGGCAAGTCATTAACCGGCTGGGGAAGCAGCAGCACATTGTTCTGTTATTTTCAAACCACAACAGCCTCTGTGGAATCCAAGAGCCATAAAGACAAGTTCTGATGCTGCCTGACAGAGGCATAATTCATGAACACTATAATTTAAAGGGATTTCAATGCAATTGTAAAACTAATAAAAAATAAATTGCTTTTGGGGAACACTGGTACCTTTTTTAATCAATTGATTCTATTAATTTAAAAATACAATCAGTCTGGTAGCTCTGGGTGTGCGTGAAGATAAGAAAGATTAAATCTGAGTCCAGTAGTTTCAAGCAAGTTCATAACATGGCTGTCAGACCCAAGAGAGGGGGAAAAAGTGACAGAATGAGAGACAGAGAGAAGAAAAGAAGAGAAAGAAAAGAAAAAAAAAATCCAGAACAATGTATGGCCTATAGCCAGTAACAAAGTGTTTCTCCCTGTACCTTTTTATCATTTCCCCCACTCCACAACTGTTATGTCCAAATTAAAAAAAAAAAAAAAGTTTTGGTAACTTTCTAGAAGGTTTAGATTTCTGTCTGAAATAAAAAAAAAAAGCCTCAAATGAAAGGCTCTCTTTAATCAGATAATTGACCAGTCAGTAATTTCAGCCCGTCTGTGACACGCCAGTTGGGAGGTACAGAGGCACACAGCCCTGTGCCTTCCCCTCCACTCCCCCCTTCTCTGCCTCCTGGGACTGTCAGTGAGCTTCCCTGGCTTATTGCCGGTCCCCAGAGACTGTCCCCAAACATTCTGAAGTTCAGAAAAGGAGAGCCAGCTGTCAGAGGTGTCCATGCAGATGGCGCAAAAGGGACTCCATCCCTCCATCACCCACCTGGGGGGACAAGGAAGGCCCCACTGAACAGCTGTGTCTGCTCGAGAGCACCCACATTTCAAACTGATCCCTAGTTTCCTGAAATCCTGGCTCTAAAGTTGTTTGGGAGGCTTTGGTGGGGCTTTAAATACAAGTACATTAACTCCTCTATTTTAACTCCCTCATCATGAGTAATGGCAGCTCAGAAATGCCTTCTATAATGTCACGTCACAAAAGGCTCGGCAAATGATCCCTTACCCCTATTGTCTGCCTGTTTTCTTTGATTCCTTCTCTACTCATCACGTTCCCTGGCAGCCATGAATGAAATGTAACATGCTAAATGACTGACATCCATTAAAGCTCCTCGACAAGCCTTGGACCAGGTTTTGAAAGGCCCTTGGAAGAAAAAGGATTGTGTGCTCTTTGAATCTTGGTCTGCTGAACGGCTGCCAAGTGAGGGCTGCTCCATTCAAAGGGCTGAGTGAATAAATGAGAATAACATCCTTGGGGACCTACAGGATCGGCTTACTCTGAAAATGCTCAACTTCACAAAGGGTCAGAGTCACAAGGTAAATGAAAATGGCTACGAGGGGACTTTGATGGCCGACACACGGTAACAGTAGAGGACTTGAAAGAAAACTTTATTTAAAAAAATAAAAAAAAAAAGGAAAAAGAAAGAAGTGGGGGATGGAGAACCTCAGAACTGCAAAGTCAATTGATAAGAACAAAACGCTTTGACAGCAGCATCCATGAATAGCTGTAAATTATACACGGCCACGCGTAGGTAAATGTATGCACTTATGAACATGTATACACTCTTCAGCTACCCACAGCCGTAAACGTCAAGAATTAATTTTATTTTACACATGAATAAAAACAGGGTCAAGCCTGTCAGCTCATTTTCTTGGTGGGCATAAGGCCTCTGATTTTCATCTTAGTTGCAAGTGATAAAATCTAGTGAGCCATCAAACATGTAGATTTCTTTGGTCACTCCTTGTTTTTTTTTTAATTTTAAAAAAGATTTATTTATTTATTTTGGGGGGCAGAGAGAGGGAGAATCCCTAAGCAGACGCCCCGCTGAGCTCAAAGCCTGGAACCAGGGCCCCATCCCAGGACCCTGAGATCATGACCTGAGCTGAAACCAAGAGTCAGAGGCCCAACCGACTGAGCCAACCAGGCACCCCCACTCCTTGTTTTTTTGTTTGCTTGTTTTGCCTACATGTGATTTCTCAGTTAGAATGATTTCTATTTACCACTTTCACGGAGGTGCATTAGAAGCAATTTCTACGCCAAAGAAAAAAGAAAAAAAAAAAAGAAAAAAAATCAGAAAACCCCAGGAATTCTTGCCATGTTTCCATACAGACCCCACATGGTACCTGCCACAGGGTCACTCCTAGTAAGGCTCTCTGGCTCCTGACTTTTTCAGTTCATTTTTAGATATCTACACTGAGGAAGCATGAAGAAATCCTATTGAATTTGTTACATGAGAATGCCTCCAGTGAAAATTTAAATGAAGTTCTGGTCCCTCCTTTGATTCAGCAAATGCCAATGCCAGTGGAGGCTGTGGCTCAATGGGATGAAAACTTGTGACAGAGGGCTACTGTGCCCCTGTGGGTATGATTTCCACTAGCTGTGATATGTTATAGAAATTCAGGCTTGGAGGGTAGAGTGGATTGAATGGTGCCCCCACCTTCCAAGAAGATACGTCTACATAGAATCTTTGAATCTGAACTTACTTGGAAAAAAGGTCTTTGCAGAAGTAATCAAGTTAAAGAATTCAAGAGGAGGTCATTGTGGATTAGGGTGTGTTCTAAATCCAATGACAAGTGTCCTTAGAGGAGAAGGGAGAAGGAAATGTGAAGACAGAGACAGAGATCGGAGCAATGTGTCTACAAGCCAAGGGACACCAAGAGTTGCCGGCTGTCGCCAGAAGCTAGGAGGGAGGCACAGAACAGATTCTCTTCTGGAGCTTCAGAAGCAACGACCTCACTGACCCCTTGATTTTGGACTTCGGAGCTCCAGAACTGTGAGAGAATAAAGTTCTGTTGTTTTAAGCCACTCGGTGTGTGGTAGCTCCAGGAAACGAATACAGATGGCCATGGCCCGGTGTGCTACCGTAATCACAAGGCCATCCAGCTTGGGCTTGCTGCCCCTTCGTAAGAAGATCACTGAGTTAGTGGATCACACTGGTGATAGAGGTGCCCTCTCCCAGGCTCCTCCCTTTCATCATCTTCCCATGACAATGCTTCCTGGTTTTCAATAACGAAACATGCATATCTCCTCAATACATTTTTCAGATAATGTTTGGAAAGAAAAAAGTTGTTCCCCCAAACTCATGAGTATATGGGAAAAGACTCATGTTGTATTCCAAACACAGCTGGTATCAGAATCAAGGCTGCCGGTGTAAAGGAAGGCCACCCCCTTCACAAGCAGCAAAGTTAACTATATTCAGTAATGAGGAATAGATGTTTTCAGCATCTTATATTCCAACTTGCTAGCTTGTTACCTATACTTAGGAGTCATTGTGTTAATGATTTGATTAGTATTTTGGGGTTATGATGTAGCAAAAAATTGGCTTTCAGCTATTGGTTTCTTTCAAAATGTCTGATGGTCAAGAATAAACAATGTATGTTGTATAGGAGAGGTCAGTACTTTCTTTTATTTATGTATATACATATTTTAAAGGAGCATGATTATACTTTTAGAGAAATTTTTTTTTTGTTACCTAAGTATCTGAGTTAGAGACCTTTGGGAGTGGCCAATTTAATAAAGATTTAAACTCCTTCAGTGTTTTCGAGTTCTGGTAGATTCTCTTCAGTTTTTATTTATGGTACTAGCTAAAAGAAACTTCTGAATAAAGGTCATTTATTTAAAACAGACTGTTTCTAGGACATAAGAATGGTATAAGAACACATAATAAGCTTGAGTTTTTATGAATTAGGTTGATTGAACAAAATGCTTTCTATTTGTTATAAAAACTTCAAGGAATACAACATTTGAGGAAGTGTCTCAGGTATGCCTAATTATCAACAAAAAGTTTCTAGGTGTCAGTGGCCAGAAAAAGTTAATCTGTTTTCCTGCTTCACTAATTCCCAAGGAGTAAGATACTGGAAAAAGTGGCTGAAAGTGTGAATTTATAAAGCAGGAGCTGTAACTATCCATTAATATGTAAATGTCCATTTGTTTAAAGTCTGTATGTGGAAGGAATCCTAGTTCCCAAAACAAACGAACAAATATATATCATCCAGAGTGGGTATATCACAATTGCGTGTTCTAAAAATCCTATATATTTTTTTAATGCCAAGTAAGACTGACACATGGAATTCATTACATTCTAGCTAATGGTTTCAGTCAAATTTATAACAGAGCTGAGCAGGCAGCAAGCATTTCTGGACTTGTGTCTCCAATCACAGGGTACCCAGAGACACCAGCATTCACGCACAGAGGAAATTCAGTGCCCAGACTACTGAAGGCTCATTCGTCTGCCACCCACATTTTTCACTCCCATGAATAAAATAAGTTGTTTTGTTTTAAAAAAATAAATTTAGCCTCTAAGAAAGGCCAAAATAAAGGACTGGTAGGATACATGATATGGTAGGATAAATGGTGTTGATTTTTTTTTAGCTAAGCACCGTGATAAGTTCAGAGTAGCGTCTGATGAAATGGAAGGAAAACACTAGATTTCCGTATTGTGGCATTGCAGGATAGGTTTTTAAAACAGTTTATATGTGGAGGAAATAAGAAAGAATGATTTATTGACACTGGAAGTGCAAATTTGTGTTCATTCTTTTTTTTAGTGCATTCAAGTGTGATTTAACGTTGATATTTATCTGGATAGTCTTTAAATTCTCGCTTTTATTTGGAGTATTTTGTTAATTTTTCTACACTATTTACCCTATTTTGTTAACTTCAGTGAACTGAACTTTTGTTTTCTTTGGGGTGTGGAGACTGGTGAAAAGAAGAACTCTGTGTGAGTGTTTTTTAAATGTATTTCTTTTTGCAAGGATGCTTTGAAGAGAATCAGAGACTTTGAGACTTTCTGTAAGCTGTGGATTCCGTTGAAGCGCCTTGGGGGAATTCTTCGCCTGTATGTGCAGTTCTGGCCTGCAGGGGGCAGCCCAATGCAGCGAAGCTCAAGGGGCTGGCATACACCGCCCTGTTTTCTTGCTACCTGAGTAACCCTATTCAGAAAAATGCAGCAAAAGCCAAAGTAAGCACTCCCTCCCCATCTGTCACTGCGTGGAAGAGAGCTGAGGCAGCCATATTTAATCAACACTGAAGTCTCCCCTTGGGTGATGTTCGTGCCCTTCTGTAATATTTTATTCTAAGCCATTTCCCAGACAGCATTATTGATTCGTGTCATTATTCTCCCCCAAGCTCCGGGAGCTTGTGCAACGTGATACCAACTGCAGATCTCTTCGTGAACATAACCTCGGAACCGAAAAGTAAGGTGACTGCCTGCCACATTCAGACTTACCCAGATGGCATATTAGGTAGTGTAGGGAGGCATTTTTAACTCTTACAATCTGACATCCGTTAGTTGTAACGCATTTGCAAGAACAGAAATTTACAAAAAAAAAAAAAAGAAAGAAAAAAGAAAAAAGAAAGAAAGAAAGAAAAGAAAAAGAAAGAAGAAAGGAAAGAAAGAAAGAAAAAAAATGGAGTTTGGCACTTGTTTCTTATTTCTGCTTTTTTACTTCGTAACCAGTAGATTTGTGCTCACACTGAGAAGATACTGTACTTAGGTATTTTGCGTGGGTGGGTGGTTTGGATGAGGAACTCCCCTCCCCTGGAAGAGTCATTAAAAATAATAATACATTTGATATTTATCTTGACTAGAGTTCTGAAATTCTTTCCTTTCCCTTCTCTCAGAGGTAAAGGAGGACAGTAAACATTTTCTTTTCTTTTTTTTTCCCACTCCTAGCACATTTAAAAAAAAATTTTTTTTAATTTTAATGTTTTTTTTATTATATTATGTTAGTCACCATACAGTACATCCCCGGTTTCCGATGTAAAGTTTGATGATTCATTAGTTGCGTATAACACCCAGTGCACCATGCAATACGTGCCCTCCTTACTACACACCACCAGTCTATCCCATTTCCCCACCCCCCTCCCCTCTGAGGCCCTCAGTTTGTTTCTCATAGTCCATAGTCTCATGCTTCATTCCCCCTTCTGATTACCCCCCCTTTCTTTATCCCTTTTTTCCCCTACCGATCTTCCTAGTTCTTATGTTCCATAGGTGAGAGAAATCATATGATAATTGTCTTTTTTTTTTTAATGACAGATAGTGAATTGTAAGAGGAGGCCCTATTTGTTGAATGGATGAATGAGGGAAGGAAGGAAGGGAGGAAGGAAGAGAGGGAGGAAGGAAAAAAAGAAGGAAGGGGAGCAGGCCCGCAAGTTTCATTATTCCCAGAGGTCTTCTTACTCTCAGGAAACGGCCCATTAATCAGTTTTCTCAAAGCCATTTCAATTTTGAGTCCATAAACATCCTTAAAAGTGTGCAGAGTTATTTACCTCGTAGACACGGTATTCCGAGGATTAACAAATGCTCGCCACATCATCCCTCATCCATACCCTCACACACATCTCTCTGCATCAAGGTCTACAAAATACAACCTGGATATTTGCAATTTTAGCCCCAAGTTTTTGCTTGGTCTTGGGCCCGTGGAGTCATGAAAGTTGAAATGCGCTCTCTTTCCTCCTCCTCCAGCAAAGGTTTTCTAATTATAGTATCAAAGGTAGCCTCTGTAGGACTAATCCTGTGTTGCAGGCACCTAGGAATCTTTTTGTCTAGTTCAGTTTACATTTGCAATTGAAATTGACTGTTGCATAGTAATCATTAGCAGTCCAGAATTCTGCTTGTCACTTTCCAATACATAAAGCTCTTATAGTAATAATTTGCCTGAATATCATGAGAGATGACAATCAGGATGACAGTCATCACAATACTTCCTATTCTTGAACTTCTTCCCTGCTTTGGGCTCTGGAGCCAATCACTCACTTGTAGTAACATCCAGCCCTCCCCAAAGCTATAAGGAGTAGGTATTCCATGCTGTTCTTATGTGCTTAAACAGTAGCTCAGAGAGATTAAATAATTATCCTTGTTTTAATTACCTCACTCAAGTTACTTCAAGGGAGGTAACTGTTTTGTAAAGAATAATCATATAATAAAGCCTGGATAATGCTAAGAAAAAAATTAATGCAAGACACTTGCCTCAGTAGGTATGAAACATAATCATTAAAATAACTTATTACAGGATTGTACTGTAAGTATACTTATCACAGGGATGATAGGACTGAAAAGAAAATCTAATAATAAGCCCAAGTCCAGCTAGGAACTAATTTTACTGAAATGGTCATCGTGCCAGATGCCTGGCTGAGTGTTTGGCACACTTTTTATCACTTCATCCTTGTGTGGTTTTAGGAGACGTTATTGTCTCTACACTTTAGAAAAGGAAACCGAGGCCTAGATCGATGTAGGAACTTGTCCAAAGTTAGTTAGTGTAAACATTGAGTCTTTCTAATTCTAGCATTAACCTGCTTCGCTGCTATGTCCACAGTCTTTCTAATCTATCATGGTGTTTAGTACATGATAAAAGTAGCATTTTGGATCAGCTAGTGGAAAAGCAATATATTAGTGAAAAAGTGGTGCTGGCATGACTCTATAAATTGAGGGAAAAAAATTGAACTAAGTATTTACTTTAATCATACCAAAATAAATTCCAGATGGATCAAATATATAAATATAAATAATGACTCCATAAACATCTTTAATAAGTTAGGATGATTATTTTTCTATTCTTGGGAAGGCCATTCTAAGTGTGACAAGAAAACCAGGAATCAAAGTAAAAGGGTGGTAACTCTGACTATAAAATAGTTTAAACATTTGATGGTAAAAGATATTTTAAACAATTTAAAAGGCAAATAACATATTGGGGAAATATTCATAACATGTATACTAGACAAAATATTAATGATCTTGATGTATAAAGAACAATGAAGTCAAAGAAAGTCAATGAAAAAAATCGGTATTTTAATAGTAAAGTGGGCCAAGTTTATAAATAGGTACTTATAAGAAGAGAAATACAAAGAGTAGGGGCGCCCGGGTGGCTCAGTCCGTTAAGTGTCTGCCTTCGGCTCAGGTCATGATCCCAGGGTCCTGGGGTCAAGCCCCACATTGGGCTCTCTGCTTGCAGGGAGCCTGCTTCTCCCTCTCCTCCCTGCTTGTGCTCTCTCTTGCTATCTCTCTCTCAAATAAATAGATGAAATCTTAAAAAAAAAAAGTAAGAAGAGTCAAAAAATACTAATAATAACCAAAGAAAAGCAAATTAAAACAGGAATTAGATAGCATTTTTCACCTATCTGCTTGGAAAAGATCAATACTTTGTGTTAGCCATGGTTTGGGAAACATGAGTATCTTATGAAATTAAAATTGCCAATACTATTACTGAATAAAAAATAAAAATATACACCATTTGGCCTAATAACTCTACTTCAAAAATATTAAGTTGTGAAAATAATTAGACAGTTAAATAAAGATACATGTATACGATATTTAGAATGTTGAAGTAGATTTATTGCCACATTACCTATTACAGGGCAAAACTGGAAACTATATAAATGTCTACCATGAAGGCATTTCTGTTAGACATTATAGTATATGGATACAATGGAATACTATAAGCCATTAGAAGTCATCTCCAAAGCTGTATTTATGATCATGGAAATGCGTTCATGACATTTAACTTAAAAAATGCAAGCTACAAACCAGCTGTGAAAAATCATATGTGAATACTAGTATGTTTCTAAAGAGAAGACTAATGGCTATTAGTGGTTTTTTAAAAAAATCCTTATTGTATTAAAGATTTTGTTTGTTTCACGATGTCCTGTGTTTCTACCGGGAAAGCAGCAAAGCTATTTTCCTTTTGGGAAACTGTTGGAAGAATATACGTGAGTTGGAACTGAATGAAGCAGAAATGAAAGGAGGCAATTCTGAGACTTTCTCCTCAGGCTTTCTAGGGGCTTTACAGCCTCATTGGAGCATCTCTGTTCCTGCTGGGCAACCACTCTGTTCTTTTCCTTTAATGCTAACATGTGCAGCTCTGCCATTACTTTGGCTGGCTTATGGCTTTGGCTAGTCGTGACTCTTGCTGTTCTGGTGCCATTTCAGCATTTATGTTAAAGCTGGCTGTACTGCTCTGTGGGTGTTTCTTACTTAAAATCACAGAGAGAAGGAATTTGATCGATCAAGCCATCTTTTCTTTTCTTCAACCTAGACCATGTCAAACATCATTGGCGAGCCTGTGGCTTGCTTATCCTTGGGACAGGTGCTCACTTAATATATTTACTGGGTTGATTGGAGTATCTCATGATACCCAGGCCACTGAGATCAGACACTCAAATAGCAGTTGGAAGCAAGGCCATTTCTTTTACAAGGGCATTTTGGTGGGCAGGCAGGGATTAACTACTTGGCAACTTAAATTGTCATGTGGAGACTAGCCAACTCACTTCCTATGACTATTCATTTAACAATTAGAAGAGTTGGTGGGGGAAAAAAATCTATCAGAATTTCCTCTTTGAAATAGGGTAAGCTTGAAGATCCAGAAAGAAGAGTCGATAGAACTCTATTTAGTAGGGAAACCTGTTTTTCTATTTAAGGAAATTTTGGTCTTGAAATAATAGAATACCTTTAGCAAATTTGATGTCCAGGTAAAAATACCCAAACCATTGGGCACTCTTAATGTACATTTTTAAGAACCATTCAGAAATTCTTCATAGCATGTGTAACATGATAAGTTTTTGCTTAAAGAAATACAACGTATAAATCTTTACAAAATTAAAACTCAAAGAAGATAGAAAATAGCATTTAAAATGACAATTTAATAGTTTAGCCTGAAAGCCTTTGATAAAAATTTATAGTAATGTTCATCTGTTCATGTTGTACAATTTGAAGTTTGAATTTCTTTAAAATAAGTTTGAATTTCTTATAAATTATAAATGGTCATGATCTGCACTGAGCAATTACTATGATTTACTAAGTGTCTCTAAATGTCTTATTACAAGTCACAAATCTTAACTGATTTATAAACTGAGATAAAAAATTTAAGTAATGACTTTGTCCAAATTCGTATATTTAATTATTTGCTTGAGCAAAGCAAACTCAAAGCTTGTGTAATTATCCGGGGAGCTAATTTGCATGAGCAATATCAATAATACTGTGAAAATTCCTTAAGCAAATAGAGTAAATGTTGATACTACCTTAAGAGACCAGTGTTCCAGCCCAAATCTGAGGATTGGATTCCATGATATTACTCACTTCCAATTATATTTATGAAAGGTTTTAATGCAAGTACACATAATACTTTTATTTTGTCATTCCATTATTTCAAAACTGTGATTAAAATTCCCAGTGTGTCTTGGAATATGCTAGCATTAGGGGTTGAGACTGAAAGATACAACCCCTAATTTGAAGGAATTTAAATTTTAGTAGAGGAGACAGACAAGTAAATAGCTTCAAGTATGTGCTTTTCTAGAAAAGTGCTCAGGATGTTATGGGAGGCCTGGACATTATTCCTTTTCTCATTCTTGTTGGGAGTCATCCATGAATTAATATTCTCATGAACATTCCAGTATTTCAATATCCTGGTTTTGAGTGTCTTCTCAGGGTAGAGCCATAACACGTTTTTGGAGTTAATAGATAGTCTACACATACGCACACAAGCCCTTAGGCATAATTTCTACTGATATGAAACATGACTTTAAATTCTTGCCAAACAATACTTCTGTAGTGTTTTTGCCTGATGAGAACTGTTGTATTGAGTTCTGACAGCAATAAAGGTGTTTCATCAATCCATCTCATGAAGTAGTGGTATCCATCTAATGCAACCAACCAAACACTTTATAAAGTTTAATATTCTCATTTCATTTCCAAACACTCACTAAATACAGAGGATATATATATATTTTAACACACCTTGTTGATTTTCTATGTAGGGTAAAAAGTATGTGCCTTATTCAAGTAATTGGTATTCAATCTCCTACACTCATCTTGTTTAAAATTTCTTCTTTCCTACTTTCTAATATCAACTTGCAAGTCATTTTGTAGTGCCCTGGGTCATCTTGTTTTGTAGATAAAAATCACTTAATACAAAAAGGGGGGCAAAAAAGGAAAAAGTGAATTGATATACGACCTTAACATTTCCTTGATGGGCAATGCAAGAGACCTAAGGAATTTTCTTGATGATCCGTTTCATTTCCTAGTTATACAACTTAGGAAAAGATAAACTTCCAAAAAAATTCCATTGAGAAAGTGCTCTTCTAACATAATTGTGGGATTTCAATTTCAATTAAAATAGGACTTTTCTCTACACAGTCTGAAATTGAGAATGAGACTGGAATCTTTTATTCTTGGCTAGGACTATACGCCAGCAAACCCCCCTGAAGGATAGAAAAATGGGTAGAATAAAACTCCTAAATCTCCAGAAAATGTGATACTTCATTATAAGACAAATATCATGAAGAAGAGGAAAGAGATATGTCTTTCAAATATATAAAACACAATTTGTAGCCACTTGCTTCAGCCCAGCTAATAGAAATACAGTTAGACTACAGAAGATGAATAGATGTTTTTCAGGGACAAAATGCTCAAAGACTAAATGGTCATTACGGATATCCATGTTGTGACTTGTGTAGTAGTTAAAATGTTCCTGATTTGAATGCAGTTCTCTTTCTTTCCCTCCCTCCCTCCTACCTTTCCATCCACCCTTCCACCCTTCCTTCCTTCCTTCCTTCCTTCCTTCCTTCCTTCCTTCCTTCCTTCCTTCCTTCCTTCCTTCCTCTTTCCCCTCCTCCTCCTCCTTCTTCTTTTGGTTTGATATGAGAGTGGGTGGGTGGATGTGTTTTCAATTGTGCCCCATGTCTGCCTGTTTTCTGCCCATATTTCATTTTCAAGCCCACGTACCAACCTGCAAGTTGGTGTCTGAATTAAAATAGTCTCAGTGCTGAAGTTTCTTTTTAAAGAGTTAGAGTAGTCCCCATCATCTTTAAGTTTAAGTAATTAGATATGTCGATTGGAGACCTACTAAAGTAGAATAAAAATATCTTTGACCCACATGTTCCTCTGAAACATCTTTAACTGAACTGAGAGAAAATGCAATAATACATTAAACTAGTAAAGAAGTTTCCTTACAAGGAGTTGAAGCCCTTGGGAGGATCCTTGGCCCGTTATTCTTGGACCTATGGCTCACTCTTCCCAGTACTCTGCTCCGATCTTGATTTTTGTAGGCTGTAGTTCCCAGGATCTGGTCCTACGTGGCTTCTGGATGGGTTTGATCAATGGGAGGCTCTGGTGGGGGACAGGAGGCTGGGAGAAGAGAGAAGTGAAGGTATTTCTTAGCCCACTGTCTGCCTCTGGTGCCATCTTAGCGATGATTCCTCCATGGCACTGGCTCCCACCAGACTTACTTGCTCCAGCTTTTTCTGAACTATACTGGCTTTTATACTAGCATCTTCTCCCTTTGTGTATCCAGCCCAGCAGTGGCAATAACTTTCTTTTTGTGACTAAGCTCTGGGTTTCCTCACTATCACAAGTTTGGTTTCTTAGGTTCCTTAGCACTTGTGTAACCAATTCCCTGCATTAAAATTACTTGTAGTAATTTCTTTTTTCCCTGATCAGATCTTTTTTGATTTAACTTATTTTTATAAGTCATTGTTGAATACATTTTCCAGGAGTTGCATATTTCAGGGGGAAAATAAGCTTGGTGATACCAACAATATTGGCTGGATATAGCAAAAGGTAGAAAATAAATCAATGTTGTTTTTTTTTTCCTACGTGATACCAAATAGCCAGTTTAATGGTATTATTTTTCTTTCATAATTGAGTAATTTTTTGGACTTGTGTTGGTGTAATTTTATACCATAGTTGCTGTCTCCCCTATGGTTATTTAGAGAAAGTCTACTCAAAAGCACAAAATTTGAAATTGAATGCCTCTTTGGCTATCTACAGCTTCCTGGGGACATTTTGGCTGCAATCATACCATTGGACATGTTGCACACACAAATAGGTGGTGTTGGCTGTCTGAAAAATTTGAAATGGTCAAATTTACTGTGAGCTTAGTTAAGAAAAAGAGGGAGAGAAGAGGAGAGAAGAAGGGAAGAGAAAAAGAAAAAAAAAAAAAAACTCACCTGAAACCCATGGGTGTTGTGAAGCCTGGCTGTCACAACCTGCTACTTTGGGCATGTTATTTAACCACTCTGAGCCTCAATTTAACCCAAAGAGATTTGCATGAGTTCAGCTGCTGTGAGAAAGAAGAGTTAGCTCATCCAGTTTAAACATTAAGGACTATTTGTTATCACAAATGACAAAAGTCCTTAGGTGGCACTGCTCCAGTTGCTCAGGATAGGTCGCAGAAGCTCCTGGCATCCCCACCGTTTGGGTTCTTTCCATTGTTCTCTCTGCCATCTTGGATGCCCCCAAAGTCACTGTCACACAGAGTTCAAGGCAGCGCCTGCGTAAGAGACAATCGAGCAGAAGAAGCCTTCTCTTCTTCGAGTCTCTTTTAAAGACCCTTTCCCAGAAGTACCCCAGGGGACTCCCTAAGTTAGAATGAGTCACTCTGAAATTTAGACGTATGGGAGAAGTAATTTTAATTGCTCTATTTGCTTATAAATCTTAGGGACTAAGAACAGTATCAAAGTTTTTGATCAAAATCAGATTTTTTAGAAGGCATACCAAGGAAAGCATATTTTTCTTATTTTTAAACATATTTTAGGGTTATTACGTAGAGAATAGTTTGGAAGTCTTCCTGTCTAGGAAATAATACAAATGACTAAAGTTTACTGGGCATTTACTAGATGCCAGGTGCTAGGGTAAGCACTTTAATCTCACTGTTCTTTACAACCAGTCAAGGAGGTAGATACTAGTAATAGTCCCCCATTATATAGATGAGGAATTTGAGGTACAGGGAGGTTTAATAATTTTTGCACTGTTCTTTGCTGGCGAACTTGACAGAAAGCTGGGATTCGAACTCAAAAGTTTTAACTCCCTAGCTACAGGAATGCCAGCACACGTTCTATCCAGAATTACTCAAACAAAAACCTTGGGGCCTTACAGATTTTACAGCAATTCTTTGCAGCTGTCTTGAAGCATCTCGATTATTGGAGGTTTAAAAAGAAAATTTTTTTTTTGATTCTAGTAACTAAAAAAATGAATATGTAGGGGTGCCTGGGTAGCGCAGTTGTTAAGCTTCTGCCTTCGGCTCAGGGAGTGATCCCGGCGTTCCGGGATCGAGCCCCACATCGGGCTCCTATGCTGGGAGTCTGCTTCTTCCTCTCCCACTCCCCTGCTGTGCTCCCTCTCTCTCTGGCTGTCTCTCTGTCAAATGAATAAATAAAATCTTAAAAAAAAAAAAAGAATATGTATGTATATATTCACTAATTTTTAATTATATATACATATACATGTGTATATATTTATTTATTTCCCTAAATTAGCATCCATTCAAGCTGTTCATTAGCTCAGTTCTTCTCAAACTTTACTGGGCCCAAGAACCACTTAGGATTCTGTTAAATGCAGATTCTGACTCAGGACTGTGCGGTGGGGGCCCACAAGCTCTCAGATGATGTCGATGCTGCTGGACTGAGGACTGCAGTCTGAATGGAACAGTATTAAATGGCCATTCAGGGGCGCCCAGGTGGCCCAGGTGCCCAGCGGCTGGCTCCTGATCTGGCTCAGGGCATGGTCTCACGGTCCTGGGATCAAGCCCCGCATTGGGCTCCCTGCTCAGTGGGGAGTTTGCTTCAGGATTCTCTCTCTCTCTACCCCTCCCCCTGCTTGCTTTCTCTCTCTCTAAAATAAATAAATTTTTTTAAAAAAGTTAAAAATAAAAAATAAATAAGTAGCCATTCCTATGGCGATAGAGACTTGCAGTGTGCAGGAGCTAGCTTTTATTGGCGTGTGAGAGCCTGTGGTTTAATTTTCAGGAGTATTGGGAGCCGTTGTCAAGCAGTCATTATTAACAATTAAATCATAGAAATGTACAATTAAATGAATTGTGAGCAAAGGCAATAAATACTCCTATCACGACTCACTAATTATTTTACCACAATTCTCAATTACTGGCGCTCTCAGTGTTTCTTTCTGTGTGTGTTTCTTTATGTATCACTGCGTGATGGCATGCCACTACTCATCTCTTCCCATCTCTGTGCTCGGGGATGTCCTGTTGAGAGCCTGAAATCGATCATCGTGGGAACATTTACACTTTGGAAACTGGAAAATACTACAATCAGGACTTTTCTCCTCGACGAGCCTGTTGTTAAAATGCTGACTAGCATACCACTCTGTTGCATTTATACTTTATGTTTACCGATCGAAAACCAAAATCTGGTTGTCATTCTAAACATGATACTAGTTTACATGAAGCTATCTGCCTAATTTTACAGACTGGGTGAGAGTGTGAGGGAGGGTCTTTTAGTTCCGATTAGTGAGTTAGCTGGACTACGGTTCCTGAGTGTGCATATCATCTGTGCTCTCATTTGGGGAGGGGCCCGTCGGGGGGGGGGGTCGTTCATAAGAGAGGGGAGCGCAGGAGTCCTGTTGGACATGTCCAGTCTGTGCTCCCATGGAACTTGCTAACATGAAATGCTAACTCGCTCTATCGTTTGGTCTTGAGCACCCCCTCATTATAGTCATTTGTTCTGCGTGGTCTGGGCACAGTTTCTTATTTTGCCTTTGGCAGCTGAGAACTATTATTGGACCCCACAACATCTGTTTCAGTGACAATGGTTCCCCGGTCAGAAAAACTAATGAAAAAAAGTCCCAAACAAAATGCCATCGCTTGTGTTGTACGTATACGGTAAACAAGGCTACCGGCAAAAGAAGGAAAACCCTTGTAGACGGTTGGAATTGTTTACAAGACCGTGACAAGCGATGAAAGACCTGTGCTGGGTTTGGAGTTTGAGGCTGCGGGAGAGGATTCAAGGGAGCCAGCAATCCTAATGTGGGATGCTTTGCGAAGGCCGTGTTAATTGGCAAAATCATTCTCCGGCATGATCAACTGTAGAAATAGCAACACGTAATGGGTCCCCAAACACTTGCTCGGTCCTGCTGGTTCATTCTTCCATCAAATTTTCACTTATCAAGATACAAGTATAAAGTGCTGGTGATTTCCTGGAAGGCTAAATAGTTTTTCCTAACCTGGCAGCAGCAAGAGCAGGGATGTTTACATTGAGCTCATGAAATGCAAGTAATAGACAAAACAGAGAGAGATGTGGGACCAGGAACCTGTAAGGATTCTATCACTTTTTCTTTCAATTAGCTGCTTAGGTAAGAGAGGAAGGCAAAAAACTCAAAATCTTTTTCCTTCCTTCTGTATCAATGGGAACACGCTTCCTACTCTTATTATGAACGGAGCCTCGATGATTGAAAATGCTGTGTGTGTGTCTGCTTTTGAGAAGCACAACTTCTTTTGAGAACTTAGAGCATTAGAAGCAGACCAATGACAAACGCTAAATCTACAGTTCTTAAAAACCAACTGAGGCGTATTCCTTCTATGAACATTCTGTCTCCCGCAGGGGCCGAGGCAGGGCTAGGTCCTGCTGACAATTGTGCTTGGTTTTATTTTAAGCCTCTTAACCCCACACAACAGCTGCAGGAGTGCTGGGACCCCTGGGGGAATACAGCCCACCTGGTTCCCTTCTTTTCCTCCCATCCAGATGAGATGTTTAGTTTTCTAGTTGCTAACAAGGCAGCTACCCGTTTCCATGGTTGACTGCCGCCATCCCAGATAGTTTTGAAACTGGTTATGCCTTAACCTGGTAGTTGCCTCTCACACTCATTTTGCGTTTAATGGTGTGAATCAGCTTGACTCTAGAGCAATGGTGCATGCAGGGGAAGGGTGTAGACACAGCTAAACTGCACGGGTTGGAATCCTGGCTCTGCCATTTACCAGCTGTGTGATTTGGATAAAACACGAATATGTTCTGTTGTTTTTAAACAATTACTCAAATGGAACTTGCTGTGTGTCAGGCAATACTGGAGAACTGCACAAAAATTAACTCACTAATTTTCACAGCCCCGGGGAGAGTGCTTTCATTATTCTCCATGTTTCAGATGGGGATACTGAGGTACAAGCAGCTAGCGGGGCACGTTGGTGAGGAGCGTGGGCTCCAGTATGGCATCCCCTGAGCGTGGATTCCGGACTTGTCACCCTCTGGCTGCGTGCGACTGCAGGCAACAAAACAGTGACACATCTGGGGCGCCTGGGTGGCACAGCGGTTGGGCGTCTGCCTTCGGGTCAGGGCGTGATCCCTGCGTTGTGGGATCGAGCCCCACATCAGGCTCCTCTGCTATGAGCCTGCTTCTTCCTCTCCCACTGCTTGTGTTCCCTCTCTCGCTGGCTGTCTCTATCTCTGTCAAATAAATAAATAAAATCTTTCAAAAAAAAAAAAAAAAAACAGTGACACATCTTACCCACCCTATCACCATCGTTCTAGTCCTAGAGAAATTTTTTCTTTAATACCAAGAGAATAAACATGACATGACATCCGAATAAATGGCAAACTTGTAAATAGAATAGGTTCAGTGTTTTAGACAATGACTGCATTCTTCATCTTTTTCCTATCTTGTAATACGCTGGTAAAAACTTTGCGCGGCATTTAGGAACCCCTATCTCACTAGCGTATCTCTGGAGCCTCGTTGTTATTGTAATTCATACTGTGTAGTAACAAACAAACATACAAACAAAAGACAAAAGGAAAGGCAATATCATTCAAAGAAACACAAAACCCACTTACTCTTATTTGGGGAGCGGTAGTACGTACCGTGTAACTTCGATAGTATTTACGGAAAATTCTTGATTTAGTCATTCCAGAAGGCACATATTCATACCACAAATTTTCTCTCCCTAAATGTCTGGCTACCACAGAGCACGTCTTTGAGCAAACACAGCGTACCTGGGATTCGAGGTGGTTCTGCTCCGTAGGTGTGCGCTGGGCTGTAATGATCCATGCACCGCGCTGTAGTCTCGCCCCGCCGTCGGCCAACCAGAACGCCGCAGAGACTTCTCGGGACATCTGAAAACACAGCCAGGAGAGGAGCCTCTGCCTGGATATTTCCCTCTCTTCCTGCGGCTACGGCCGATTGATTGTGGTCCTATTCTGAGGCAGCAGAAATGTGGCAATGTATTAGTTTCCTAATGGATCTTCCATAACGTTTTCCACCAGGAATTACTAAAGACTCTTGACTTTCATGAAATAATGGTAAGGCCGCCCTCGTTTCCCTGTGTCATCTTTCACAATCTGAAAACATGTCAAGATAGGACAAGATGGTGGAGCTTTGGTTTTTCTTTTAAGAATTGACTGAGAGGTGAGAATTATCTCCTGGGCAAACATTCTTTGCTAGACGTCGTGTGTTAAGTAAATGGCTTTTTTGTTGTCTCATTTTGAAATTGAGAGCAATAGAGCAGATTCTTTTTTGTTTTTATTCCTCTATGTTTTTTAAAAAATTGACGCTTTTTGAATTTTTTTAGATTATGCATTTATTCACAGAGCCTTTCTAACATATACATTGAAAGGAAATGTGTGGGTTGTTCTTAAGTTCCCACTGTGGACATTCACTGACATTAAAAAAATTCCATTCATACCTTGAGATTAATAGAAAAATCAGTGCTTTTAAAAATGATTTGATTTCCAAGAAGTTTGCCTGCCAAAATCGAAATATGATTTAGTGTAGATAACTCAGAGTTATGCGTAGAGGGAGTTAGGGTGAAGGGTCTATTGGACTCACCTTTTTGTAGATTAAAGCCTTTGGTTTTGTGTGTCGTTGAAATGGGTTGGAAAACACCGTGGTCAGTAACCATCTTGTGCTCTCCCAATGGGACCCCATATTGAGGGTACACAGTTGAGAACCCAAGAACATAAGCACCCTTTTTAAATTCACATTTTTTTCAACTTTGCCCACTTTTCAGTAACACTTTTATTTCGTGTCTTTATACTAACTCAGTAGAGCATATTCATACAGAAGGAAGAAAAGGACATAATCTTTTCTTCTACCAATTGTTTCAGTTGGTAACTTTACTGAGATATTATTGTCTACCATCCTTCTTAATCGTTGCTCAAAGTTGGCTCAAAGTCCGAGAACACTTTACACTGAGTCAGGGATTTGTTCGGCTGCCCGCTCGAGACAGACGCAGGCACTATGATTCTCTTCCTTGAAGAACTTCCTTATACGGAACCAAAATTTATTTCCTTGAGGTTTTGACCCTTCCACGTGACAAACCTACCTGAAGGCTGTGATCACATCCTACGGAAGTCCACTCCTGAGGTTAAAAATTCTCAAACTCTTGAAAATTTCCCCAGAAACATGATTTTGTCTCTATTCCTAATTGGAGTTGTCTGTCTTTTGAATTTACTCTCTTGTACAGCATGGCTCCCAGAAATGAGCACAACTCCCAGGACTGTCTGGTCTGAGTCGCACAGTGAAGGCTTCTGTCTCCCTCATTCAGAACACTCTATCTGTGAAGGAGGCATGAACTTCTTTGAAGTCCACGAGTGCCGAACTTACCAGTCACTTAAGCCGATTAAGCCACTAGACATTTTTGTTTTGCTGTAGGCCATATTTCTCCTTTGTCAAGAATACTTTGCTCTCGATCACTTGACTAACTTTGCAGCAAATGAAAATTTGCTACCTTCATCCCTCCATCCTCCAACAGAAATGTGGAAAATGACAGAACTGAGAACGGAGCCCTGTAAGATGCCCCGAGACCTCCCTCCACAGTGGTTGGTTGGTTAGCACTGAGCTTTCACCGGACTAACAATCCACCGAGCTGTAAAGCATTGAAGCCAATCCACCCATCTTGTTCATGAAATCACTTCCCTTGTTCATGACTTACCTCCCTAAGAGAAAAGTGAACTTAACAGGTGTGATTTAGTTCCCTTTAAATACATTCTGTTTTGTAGTCATTACTGCTGCGTGAAACTCAAATGTTCACCCTTTCTTAGCTATTTCCAGTGGTTGGGCAGCAACCTTCCTTGCTTGCCCTCTTCTCATGTGTCAGCAGGGGCTTGTGTTCATTTACAGACAATTGATGGTGTTTCTGCTATGTTAGACTTCAGTTCTTTTTTGGGTTTTTCCATTCTCTCTCTTTTAGCTCCAAGATCGCTCTTGTTTTCAGAAAGTGGAAGAGTTCTCACCTCTCAGTCTTTCGCGCACATGTCACCGTTACCTCAAGCAAATATATGGATTTTTTAATAATTTTTTTTTACTAACTAAAATCCCTTCATAAACATTGAGACTTTTAGTACTATTCTTCCTACATTTTCAAAACAGGGCTTTGCAAATCTATTGTCTATCCCTGCTAAAAGTCTTTCTTCTATCCTTCATGTATTCATTGTTAAAACTGACTGTATTGGGAGCTCCCTGGACTGGACTCTTCTTAGATACATGTTTCTTCTTGTCCTAATTTTAGCTTCTGGAGGCTCAGGCTGGGATAATGACAGTGTTATCTTGGAAATGTTTGAAGTCTTTCTTCCTAACTTCCTTCTAGACCCACCCACTCTATGCTCGCCCAGGGTCCAGGATCACATCTGCACCCCCTTTCTCTCAGGTTCCCGTCATTGTCACGTTGCTTACCAATCTCTTGGTCTACAGTTGGTCTGCAGGAGTGGTGCTCCTGACTGTTTCGTAACATTTGAGGCCTGGGGTCAGGCTTAGGGTGCAGAAGTATGCTCCTGTGAAAATACAAGGAATGAGGCTATCATAGCATTTCCTTTGCTTTTCAGGTCATTGAGGTTCTACTTTTTATATTTCCACCTTGCTTTCTGAATGGTTTTATTTGGTAGGGGCCAGGGAACACTAAACTGTTTTTTAGACATAGAGCAGCCATAAACTTGCTATGTGACCTAGGACAAAAGTTGGCCTCAAGGGTGCCCCTCCCCCCAGTAAAGGAGTTTGGCAAGATTACTCCACCTCATTAATCGTATAAACTTTAAAAATGAAGCCTGAAGAAGATCTTTTGGTTCTGGACCTTTCGTTAGGATTCAGGACTACATCAGTTCCAGGGACAGCCCATGTTGAGCTGGCTTATTACTGGAACTTCAGGTTTCTAAAATTCTGTACATCTTACTTCCATTATTCTCAGTAGGGAAAATTTTTAATCAAGGAGAGCATTGCAAAAAGAGAGCTAATGCTGATGGAATAATTTGCACAAAACACAAGATGTACAGTAATGCTTGTTCATATTCTCTTCTCAGAAATTTTTGACATGTTTCAGGCATGTTTCAAATTTAAAAATATATGATCCTTGGGGAGCTTCAAAACCAAACATTTCTGAATCAGAACAAACATTCACACAAAGTGAGATAAAGACTAACATTAATATTTCTGAGGCAAAGCATGAATATCCTTATAAAGTGGGATAAAGACTATTACATCATTAGTTAAGATCAGGTTGTCACCCACATTTATAAAAACAATTCTCTTTTCAGATTTTGTTGGGGATTTCAGAATTGTAGATAGGGAATTATGCATGGGCCTAGATTAGGAAAAAAAATTGTGGTATTGGTAGTAGAGATCAAAACTGGTCTTATTTACTGGTTTTGTTTTTACCAGAACAGAAGGTGGGAAATTGGGTATGATATGTATCCACTTGATTTTATGAGATTCACCCAAAGCCTTCAAATGAAGTACACATGGATGATACCCACTGACTGTCTCCCCGAGTAGAATTGACTGCATTTGTGTTTCTGTTATATGCTAAACAAATTCTTTCATTCAATAATCATCAAATTTATACTGGGTGCCAATTCCTGAACTAGGTAAATGGGGATATAAGAATGAATATGTTAGGGGCACTTGGGTGGCTCAGTCGGTTGGGTGTCAACTCAGGATTTCAGCTCAGATCATGATCTCAGGGTTGTGAGATCGAGCCCCGCATTAGGCTCCACGCTCAGTGTGGAGTCTGCTTAGATTCACTCCCGTTCTCTCTGCCCCTCTGCATGCATGTGTGTGCCCTCTCCCTCTCTCTCTCTCTCTCAAAAAAGAAAAGAATGAATATGCTATTTATTTATAACTGTCCTTACTGACCCCGCCAGTCAAGAAAGGAAGAGAGGCATTATCCAAATGTTTGCAAATTAGCAGGAAAACTTAATCTAGTCTTATGGTTCAAAGAATTCCCTTAAAACAGGCATCTAGACTGAAACCCCTGAAGGATGACATGGCACCAGCCAAAAGAGGAGGGTAGGGGAGAAGCATTGTCCCAGGAAGTGGGCATATGTGATGACACAGGTGGGAGAAGCCCATTCAGTGAGCCGGAAGAATCTAGTAAGGTTGGAGCAAAGAGGAAGATGAAGAGTAGTTAGAGAGGTAAGTTAGGGGTCAGACTGTAGAGGACCATGTAAGCCAGATTAAAGAGTTTAGAACCATTGGTTACTATGTCAGTCTTGTCTATAAACAACCTGTTCTTTGGTCATGGACCATATTCTATTCTCTGTATTCTAGAGCTCATCACAATGTTTGGCATGTGGCAAATACATATTTATAAAAGGAAGAGAGGAAAGGAGGGAGGGACAGGAATGAATTTAAGAATGAATGACTAAATATAGGCATGGAAGAAAACTTGAGTATGAGACACAGTGTTAACCATTTTTAAGAATGGGGAGGTGTTTTCTCAGCTAAGGGTTCAGAATCTGGGTTTTTAAGTAAAGCTGTAACATATTCTATGACTTCAGGCAAATAGCTTTGCCCTCAAAACCCTGCAAAATGAGATAGTTCATCTATCATCTCTAGGTCTGAAATTCAATAAATCTATAAAAAGAACTTCCAAATGAGTGTGGGGCAGATTTCTATCATTCAGAACACAATTGGTTGCAAATTGCAGTGTGATTCTTGTGGATACGACTTCATGAGGAAGGAATCATGGAAAGAGTCTGTTTTCAGGAAGATATATGCCCACATACATCATCTAAACTTTTTGATTCATCTTTGACTGAATATTCATCCTACTTCTAACAATATAGTATGAAGAGCTGTTTTTCCTCAAATTTATATTCAGTAACGCCCTCGACATTTCTCAAATTACTAGTGTCAGTTAGGACAAGAACAAAACAAGAATGTTAAAAATACATTGTGTCTCTATGCCATGGCCGCAAGAACTGAATAGCCAACTTGCCAGCGAAGGCTTTCTTTTCAGGGAACATAATTTGCATGTGGGACTTCATTTAAATACTTTGAAAATGTGTCCAAGGAAATATAGCAATTGAAATGATTATCAGAAACTGGTTGTGTTTCATTCTAAATCACACTCGTTTCCAGGACACTTTTGGTAAGGCTAGAAGAGGATCAAGAGAGGGTGTTTGGAGCCCACTCTCAGTCCTCAAACATACAGGACATTTTTTTCTTATTATCTAGTTGGGTCCATGGCAACTTGGTCTGTTTCCCTATTTTGTTCCTCCCGTATGTGGAGGTAAAATGTCTATTATTTGGCTGAGAACTTTGAAGAACTTTTGTGGCCGGATATCTGTAAGACATTTTAGTATTTAGTAGACATTGTAGCTTGGCTTATTAGAAAACAAGCTCAAGAGCTTATGGAACCAGTGGGCTTGTCATAATTTTTTTGAACTGAGTTTTCTACACGGCAGACGCAAGAGTAGAGGCCAGTCAGGTATCATATAGGAATAGACAAATCTCAGGATTTTGGTTTTTACAATATAGCTGAAATAGCTGCTGAGGCAAGATGGAGAGGTTGTAAGGTCTTAACTCTAGTTGTATGACCTTGGGGAGTTCACTCAAACTCTCTGGGCCTCATTGTCCTCTCCTGTATGATGAATGAGACCATATGAAGCCCAGGGTGTCTCAGTTCCAAAACTCCAACATTTTCTACAATCTTAGGAAGACAAGTTGCTTTATGTACAAAAGTTTGAAAATTGCACATTTTGGGTCTGAGCTAAAATAGCATAGAAATTCAAGCTTATTCTAATACAAAAAAAGTTTACATGTTTTATTTAAGGAAAGACTGTTGATTTCCAGCAAAAGAAATCTAACAGCTTCTAAATCATGAATTGTCTTACTTCTCACTTTGGGAGAAGCTTCGTTGACTTGCCCCAGTGAGTGTGCTTTAAATCTCAGAGCCCAATGAGAAGAATCATTTTAATTATAAACTTATTTGACTGTTTTCTTTCACACCATATGTATATATGCAATTATATTTACATATTAGTATTTGGTTCATTATTTGAAACATTTTAATTACTAAGAGCTTACATCTACTTTATGGTTTAAGGAATAATGCTTTCCAGGCACTAGCGTGCATGACAATGCTATCAGTTTATAAGAAATGAAATGGAGTGGGATAACTGGGTGATGGGCATTAAGGAGGGCACGCGATGTGATGCACCCTGGGTGTTATATGCAACTGATGAATCACTGAACATTACATCTGAAACGAACGATGTACTGTATGTTGGCTAACTGAATTAAAAAAAAAAAGAAATGAAGCAGAGAAATTGTTACAATCTGGGGTTTCAAGGAAATTTACTCCAGGAAGTCAGCATTACCAAGAGTAAACTGCTGTCTGTCTGTGTTAACACTTCACCTAAAACATATTGTCCACGTCGGCTGGACTCAACTCAAGAATAGAGGCTTTAGCATATCATGAAATGATAAGTAGCAATGAATTTTCTTTCTGAGCTTGTTTGTCTTCTTGTTTCTGCCCTGTCCTACCTCTAAGGTAGTATGGCATTCTGCTTAGCACTGTACTACTTTACAATAGGTATCTACGTTCCTCTTCTATAAAATGAGAGGAAGATGGGACTCAGCCTACAAAAGGAAGAGGCTGTAAGAACAACATCTCGAAAGTATTCTCAGCTCTCACAGGAAGGCAATACATGAATATAACTTGTTACTATTTGTTTTTAATTTTTAAATTTAGTCCCCACTGACGACTAAAAAAATGTAATGTTCCTGACCGTAAAATACATAAGTGCAATGAAATAGAAAATCATTAATACCAGAATAAGAAGGCCTGATCGATAGGGGAGAGAAGAGCAGAAGGTTTTTGTTTGCTTTCTGTTTATTTTTCAAAGAACGGAAAATCAAACACTGAGTCATTACCCCAAGGAATTTCTACGTCCTGACAAAATTGGCCTTATGGTGGGAGGTTCAGTGGAATCACGATGGGATGTGCAAGGCTCTTACTTGGAAGCTGCTGAGCCTGGCAGGTCATGACGATCAGCAGTTAGCCTCTGACAGCTATTCTGTGGCTTAAGGAAGCTGGCTTGTGGTCACAGTCCAATCCCTGCTGGACAGGTATCCACATCATAAGAAACCACCACTAACTTTGGCACTAAGGCAAACTATTATTGGCAGCGGAGAGAGAAGGCCTGAATCAGCATTCAGCCCGAGAGCCCTGACCATCTAACCTGGTCACTCCAGGCCAGGCCTGAGAGAGGCCACCCTGCAGGGTAACACGGGAACACAGAAGGGATCATGGCCTGAGAGCATTTGACAGTCTGTGGACACAATGATCATTCTGACTTCCAGGCTTTTCCACTTGGCACATTTTTATGCGCTGAATTTCATAAAGAAAAGGAAGTCCCCCGGCCCCTTATATCGAGTATGATCTTTTATCGGTCAATGAAAAAAATATAAGCCGATAGCCCAGGCACTATTTTTACTATGTAACAATGTATTGAAGCCCTCAAAGTTGTTTTAAACATCGTGCTGAGAAAGCTCACATTTTTACAGAATGGTAAAGCGATGATGAGGAAAAACGAAGAAATCCATGCCCAAAGGTCATTCAGCAGTGAAAGCAGGCCTTTCAGGGAGCTGGCCGCGTCCTGGGGGTTTACTACTGCCCACCTCAAGGGCAACAGAGGGCTCATGGTGGTTCTCTCCAGATGGTGGAGTTCTCCAGGCCTTATTTTCCTGAAATCTGATGTCCTAATAGGCCCTGGTATCTACTGCAAAGAAGTATAAATGACTTATTCTTCCAGTAGGCGCTCACGTTGTTTCCTTCACTTTTCCATATCTGGTTATTTTTATTCAACACACAGTAAAATACATCCCTGAATGGAGAGAGCATACTCCTGGATCAAAGGTGTTCCAAGGGCATTGCCACCAATATGTCAACAGTAGAATTTACCTGGCCCACGGGGCCCAACAGTCATTAAACAGGGTAGCAGTCTGGGGCGCCAATGAGCTCCGCAGTATTACAGTTAACTTGACCCCAGTAGGGTGGGTGCACCTCCTGCTGGTCAATAAATGAGGTAAATTTAACGGCCGCCTTTGAGGTGAACCCATGTTTTATTCCTTGGCCAAGGCTGAAAACTGTGGCTGGCCGTAAGGAGCGGAGGGCGATGTTTAGGAGTGTGGAGAGGCAGGCGAAATGCTCGTAAAGAGCTTGGAAAATGCTTATAAACGTGGTTGAGAAGAGACAAGGCATTGGAAACAAAAGTAGATTTTCCAAACCAAATCTCTGAGATGCAATTATTTTTTTGTTTTGTTTTGTTTTTTACTTTTTTTCTGGAGACAAGCTCTGGTTGAACTGTGTGGTACAACTGCGAACAGCCTTTTGCCAGAAGGAGTCAAGTAAACATGGCAAAGAAATGTTTTTCTCCTTTAGGGAATATTGACTTTTCTCTTTCCTGTGACTGTTTTTTTTTTTCTTACCCTACCTGGCAACAGTTATAGTTGCTATAATCATATCAAACTAAATACATGGAGATGAATTAGCCTTGACCGTACTTAGCATTAACACATGGTAGAGTCAATGTAGTCAACATAATTCAGAATAATTAAACTTTTGTGAGATTTCCCATTTTCCTTTACCCTGTGTTTGCTTAATTTCTTTGGATAGTCATAACTTTTGGCACTTCAATTTAAAATGTTGTACTTGCTTTTTACACTAAATCAAAGACAATTTTTTACTAAGTTTCAAAGTGAAAGGAACAGAATATAATGGCAAGCAAAAAAGAGTGGGGCTGACGTGATCAGGGAAATACAATGTAATTGCTAGCTTAAATGGAGATTATCACGATTGAGGGTAGAATTTGATTTCTAGACTCACCATTCTTAAAATATATTTAGCTGTCATTCAATAGCAAAAAAATCATTTTCTTCATTTTTTCGCATTCACTGACTTTTGACTTTCAGAGTTTTCTCTGTAAATGATTTTTTTGTTTAAGATTTTTTTAATTTATTTGACAGAGAGAGACAGCCAGTGAGAGAGGGAACACAAGCAGGGGGAGTGGGAGAGGAAGAAGCAGGCTCCCAGCGGAGGAGCCTGATGTGGGGCTCGATCCCAGAGCACTGGGATCACGCCCTGAGCCGAAGGCAGACGCTTAACGACTGAGCCACCCAGGCACCCCTCTCTGTAAATGATTTTTAAATTGGAGGAAAGGCCCAGTAAACTTTTAATGCTTTCTTATTATCTCAGTATATATTTGGGAAACATCAGGATATATGTTAATCTAATATTTCTGGCAATTAAAATTGGTCATGTGCAAAGAAAAGACTTCTACTAAATCCCTGAATACTTCCTATATTATCAGTCTTATTTCCTTACAATAATGAAAGTAGGAGTCCTTGCTAGTTTGTAAATCCTTCAACTTGAAGTGGGCTGAGCATTTATGTAGTGTTTATGTCAATAAAGCATCTGAGTACTGCAGCTTTTTTTTTTTTTAATTAGTAGCCTCAGGTAAGCTTCTAAAAAGCAGTGGGTTAAAAACTGTAACGTCACTTTTTGGTTTGCTTTTTTCCCTGGTGCACAGCAGCCTGGGCCCTACAGGCAGGTTCCTCCAGTAAGCCTTCTTACCTTCAAGGGCCACATGGCGAAGGCGCGTGTAACGGCCGTAGACACCACCAGGGGGTGCCAAAGGACAGCACCTGTTTGCAAAATAGGCCGAAGGGCACTGCAAAAAGAGTAGAAGAAAATCACCCCCACGTGAGAAAGCTTGTAGTTGGATCCACTTTGGGCCACGGTGGAGTAACTTCTTATGATAATGGGTTTGTGCAAATTGTCTTCAATCACGAGACATGGACAGGGCCATGGCAATCATCAATCAGGTAAACCTTACTTTATAACGGAGTCTGCTGAGAACTACAGAGAGCAAAGGGCTTGTCCAAAGCTCTGACTGTGGGCTGTGGCAGGACAGGGACTACAAGGGAGCTCTCCAGACTTCTGCGCAGCTTCTGCCGCTCCGCCATGCCAGCTCCTCATAGCGGAAATACCGCAAGCGAAGTTCACACGTTGCATCTGACCTGGCCCCATTGTCCTTTTCGGCACTGGTGAATGGAAAATCATCTCTGCCCCTGAACCTCCAGGTTTTGATAAGTAGATATTGAGAATTTTCCCTCTGTACCCCCTCCTCAGAGATTCTTATGGAAGAGAATAGGATTCACTCTGAGGACTTTGTGTTCTATTTAGGGAAACCGCATTCCAGTTGGAGTGTGTTCTAATTCTTTCCTCACTTTTTATCTCTACTTTTCCAGTGAGCACCAGCTGCAGGATCTTTCTTATTTCTATAGTCAGGACCCTGTTGGCCTCTTGTCAAAACTAACAAAATCTCTCACGCCAAAAAATACATTAGGAGCTAATATTTTAAAATATAGTAAAATGTCTCTGTGTTATAATGCATGCTAAAAACCCCATTTTCAACTGATCCAGATCCGATGTCTTCAGGTAAAAACCTATGTGCCTACTTTGTAAGAGACCCTCTGCTTTCTTCATAAACAACTGAGGTTAGGCCTATATTACGGATGGAGGAGAAGCCCACTGCGCAACATAAATTAGAATTAGAATCATAACTGAAACCTTTTAGAGCACCTATCGATTTTAGTATGTCCGGTTCGTAGAGGCGACTTCAGTGAGTCTACCGCCTCCTAATTTGACAGCTGCTTTGCTATGGCCAGAGCTTGGACTAATGAGGTTACAGCTGTCAGGGTTAATCAACAGATCCAAATACGAGCAAGGAATTGGGTAGCTGGTTCCAGTTAATTTGTGCAAATGTACAGATTGGGTGGGCAATATTTACACTGGTGACTCAAAACAAACTTTCAGGAATTGAGCCAAGTATGATCTCACTAGTTCTCAGCTCTACCCTGGGGAGATAAGACACAAATTACAGAAACAGGAGATGAAATACAAAAGAGTTCATAGCTCCAAACTACCCACGAAAAGCCCATTTATATCCAGCATATTTTCCTCTTAAGCGAGTATCTGATTCAACTTCCAATACTTGAGTCTGGTCATGCCTGAAAAAGTTCTCAAAGCGTCGCGATGATTCAGCTTGGGATTTGCGAGTCTTTTACCCTTGCCATGGGACTTTATGTAAGAGCTACCCCTCCCCCGATCTGTGCACTTGTGAGAGCATCCAAAGTGAGCACCACAATTGCTGCACATCCATTTTGTTATGAAAACATCATTCTATTAATATAAATACAGACTGCATCTGCCAGGCTAACTAGAACAGGTGCAAAGTCTTTAGATGCTTGCTCGTACTGAGAAATGAAAAGAGCGGACAAACAGTTTTTTGTGGTGGCGCTGCTGGTGTCAATGTAACATTCATCTCTGTTGCATTCCTTGATGTTCGTGGAAGGTAGCCCGGGGAAACTCAATACCACGGGCTTGTAGGGGAGAGAGGGAGGAAGGAGGAAGAGAAAGACAGCGACGACATGGTCTCTAGGATTCTGTTTATGCAAATACTCTTCTCTTGATCTGGGGCTTGCATGGGTTATGTAGAGAGTGCATTCTGTCGGATCTCCTGCTGCGAGTTATGGGGTGCTGCCAACATAAATATTCCGCTGGTTCTGAATTTAGAAAACAGCTTACAGGCTCCTGATATGTCTGTTCTTCCTCTTTTTTTTTTTTTTTTTTTTTAATCTTATCCATGTGACTGCCACTGTGTTGCCCATGGTTTCAAATTCACTTTGTAGTTTTCCAGGCAAGAGAAAGTCATTGCCTGAGAGGCACATCTGGGTTCCTGTCCCTATCGAGAGAGTTATCTCAAGATTTCTCTTTGTTTCATGGAGTGAAAGCAGGAAACACGTGTGCCATTTATGGTGCAGTCTTAATAAAGAAACAAGAAATACTCTGCGTGATCATCATGGATCTTTAGTGGGGGATTTTACACTTTGGGGAGCCCATGCTCAGAAGTGAGTTCCTAAGGATAGGAGTGTGTCATACACACACACACACACACACACACACACATGCATATACACGCATACATATATGGTAGTTCGGGATGGACTGTGGTCAACCCAACGTGGCAGTCTCTCCCATAGGGGTAGGTAGAATTCTAAAACGGCTCCCAGGATTCCTGTCTCCTGTGGCGCACATCCTGGTGGGTAAGACCTATGGGTGTGATGGGATATCGTCCCTGAGATTACCTTGTGTTATATATGGTGCGGGGAGAGAGGCATTTTGAAGATGTAATTAAGGTCCCTAATCAGTTGACCTTGAGTTAATTAAAAGGGAGATTATTCTGAGTGGTCTGACCTAATTAAGCAAGCCATTTAAAAGAGAACCAAAGCCTTCCCTGAGGTCAGAGAGATTCTCTGCTGTCTTTGAAATCAGCTGTCATGCTGTGAGAGAGCCCATGAGAGGACTGCATGACAAGAATTGCAGGGCCCTCCTAGGGCTGAGACAGACCTCCAGCTGACAGCAGAAAGACAGCAGGGACTCAGTCCTACAGCGGCAAGGGTAGGAGTTCCCCATGGGAGGGAGTTTAGGAGAGAACCCCAAACCCTCAATGGGCTCACAGCCCTGGTTGACACCTTGACCTCAGTGTGTTGAGACTTTGAGCAGGGAACCCAGTTAGGCTGTGAAATGATAAAAGAGTATCACTTTACGCTGCCAGGTATGTGGTCATTTGTTAAGCAGCCACAGAAAACGAATACACCTATGTTCCGTACATCGGTTGTATCTAGATTTTGAACACCAACAGAACTGGCATTGCTAAGGGAGAGAAAAGTGTACCCACACTGTGGATGCCACAAATTACCTGTTATAAGGACCTTCAAATTATAAATGGTGGCAGTGGTTGTTACATTCTTCTTGTCAAACATCTCATTTTCTTCTCTGCCTTAGGGTTAGTAGCGACTCTTTCATTTCTCAAAAGGGATTGGAGTTTGTATGAATTCTGATTTAAGGTTTCAAAGCACAGCAGCGTAATCAAGATGCATCATATTTTTGTTATGGGATTTATTAATTATTCATGCGGTTCCTAGCTTTTTCTCTGTTCTACCTTCTTTGTCACCAGCCTAACATTTTGGCTTTATAATGAACAACCCAGAAGGAAAGGGAAAGGAAAAGATGACAGCAGGCACAAATGCCAGGGTTGGGGCTTTCGTTTTGGGGAATTTCCCAGGCAGGGACTATCCTGACCATGAAAGTAGGGATCCCATAGCCCTGGTGTAAGTGTCATTGTCTAACATGTAGGTGGTATTAATAAATCTTTCAAAAATAAACTACATGAAACATAGAGATGCTAGGCAAAAGTGGAATTTTAAAGAGGCATTCTTTGCTCTAAAATCCCCTCAATGGTATAAATAAATGACTGAGGGTTTTTTTTTTTGGAAATGACTTTTGTAAGCTAGACTCTGTTCTTTGAACTATATAACACTCAAAGTCTGGACCACAGGGAAGCAAAGACTTGTAAACATAAATTGGGCACAAAATGTTGAGTGTTTATGATGGTGCTGGCACCGAGTCCTTATGGCCACTGTGATGTATGAGACACAGGTCCTGCCATGGTGCTTCTGGTATCACGGGAGGTCACACCAGGAGATCCATCGTCACCTGTTGCTGATAAAGTCAGCAGGAGAAGGGCCAACTCAGACACACCCACAGGCTTCCGCAGAGGCGCCTCTGGCCTGCCACGGATAGGATGCTCGCGCATGCCCAATTTGTACTCCCGAGCAGCAGTGAAATGATGTTTTCAGCCTTGATTTCATCTCACAATTTGTAAGCTCAGTTTAATTACTACTATTCTGAGTCATATATGGGAATGTAAAGACATGGTTTATAGTTGAAGTTATTATTATTATTATTATTATTATTATTATTATTTTAATGAAGCACCAACATTCAAAGCCTGGGTAGCGACATGTGAAAAGGGAAAGCTCTTTGTTCTTTTTAGACTAAGCATTAGCAAACAACAGCCTGTGGGTGAAACCCAGCCAGTCCCTTGTTTTTGTAAATAAAGTTTTATTGCAACACAACTGTGTTCATTTGGTAACACAGTGCTTATGGCTGTCTTCATGCTACGATGGGAGAGGTGAGTAGTCGAAACAGAGACTGTCTGGCAATGATTAAAATATTTCTACCTGTTCCTTTGTTTGCTCACACCTATTTTAGAAAAACCGCCCTTATATATTGTTATCATGGAAAGCCATGGAAAGTATCTCTGTAGTGGCAAAGTTTGGTCATTTGAAAGATTTAGGGAAAAAACACATTTATATGGATCAATTTGGACATTGTCCAGCTCTGAAAACAATAATTCACAGGACCTGTACTTTTATCCAAGCTAAGTGTTTTGCAAGCATTACCCTATTTCATGCCTTAATAACTCTATCAGGTACTATTGTTCCTCTTTTACAGATTAAAAAACAACAACCAACAAGCCTGAAGCTGTGTTGGGACAAGGAACTGGCAAAAATCTGCCCCTGCTGCGTGTAGGATTCAAGCTCATGTATCCATGTCTATCTGAATCCGGAGCCTGGGATCTAAGTATTACGCTGTGATGTGTCAAGATGGTAAATATGGTACCCTCTACACAAGGCAAGCTCCCCACCCCCCAGAGAAGAAAAACTTTCTATTTTTGGGTCAAATCAAATTTTGGGATTGGAAATGGGTAGTATAAAAATGGTGTAGGATAAAAAGAATAGATTTCACTCACTAAAGATGAACTTAGAAATATAATAATCTTGTGCAATGTTTTGCCTGAAACTTTTTATTTTTGTTTCTTGTCTTTGAGGAACAAGAGCCATCATTGATCCAACAAACATTTACTGAGTATTGACTTTGGCAAGGTGCCCCACAGCCATGAAAGACCACCCTTTCCTCTAGACGCAGGGACGTTAATTCACATAAACTTTCCTTTTCACCCTCAGGACAAGGGGAAGATGACGCTTGCCAAACTGACCCATTTCTTAGGTTAAGAGCTCCCAGATGCAAAGAGGTAGATTTCCAAGGCTACTTTAGTAAGATTCACGTGGCGAGGAACCTCCAGCCTAAACTAGGATGTCAAAAGCCCTCGGTAAATGCTAGTAAATGAGATTGAATGGGATTGCTTTGCCTGTGAATAAAACAAGGCTTTCATTTACTAAGGTTTGGAAAGTCTCTGAAGGCCATGAAAACTGGGGATTAGGGAACTTCAATTATAAATTTTTTTTTTTTTTTTTTTTTTGCATTAAAAGTTTGCCACCGCTCCCTGAAAATATGTTCAGAGCCATAGTTCTCCACCGGGGGTGATTTTGCCTCTGAGGGAATATTTGAAACTGTCTGCGGCCATCGTCACAGCCCTGGGGGACGGTGCCATGGGCATCACGAGTAGAGGCCAGGCATGCTGTTCAACATCCCGCAACGTGCATATGACAGCCCACACTGAGGAATGATCTGACCCCGAATGTAACAGTGCAGAGGTTGAGGAACTCTGCCTTGGAGGTTTTATTAGCGTCGGAGGGCAGTGGAGCACTTACGCGGTGCAGATAGTTACATAGGTGGGAGGAGAGACCAAGTCTAATTTGCTCCGGAAGAAGCTTGTGTCACAGCGGATTCTCATTAGCCTCTGCTTCTACAGCTGCTACTGACTTATTTGTGGGCACAGAATACTTTTTCAGGTCCAATTATTACTTTTTTTTTTAGTTTATTTTTTTGTTATGAACGTATAATGTATTATTTGTTTCAGGGGCCCAGGTCTGGGATTCATCAGTCTTACACAATACACAGCGCTCCCCACACCACATACCAATTACTACTTTTTAATACCCTGGAATGTGTCATTCGCATTGACACCCGCGTCCCAGGGCTGCTGTAACGAAGTACTAGAGACCGAGGGACTTGCACAACAGAAACTACTGTCTCACGGTTCTGGAGGCTGGGAGACCAAGACCCTGGGGGCAGCAGGGTTGGTTCTTTCTAAGGGCTGTGAGGGAGAATCTGCTCCATGCGGCTCTCCTGGCTTCTGGGGTCTGCTGCTGGGTGATCCTTGGCTTCTGCCGTATTATCCCAATTTTGCCTTCATTCTCCTTGTGTATGTCCAATTTCTCCTTTATTTTTTAAAAAAGTTTTTTCTTTTTTTTTCTTTTTTTTCAATTTCCCCTTTATATAAGGCGCCAGTCACATTGGGTTAGGAGTCCATCCTAATAGACCTCATTTTAATTTGATTAATTCAGTAACACGTCTCCCTCCAAATAAAGTCACATTGGGAGGCACTGGGGGTTAGGATTCTGACATATCTTTTTGGGAAGGGGGGGCGACATAATTCCCTGTATCCAACACCACAGGCCAGTACTATTTTAGAAACAGCCAGTTCAGTAGTTATGAATTTACACAATTTACTAGGTGCCCACTTTTCTTTTGAGACTCTACAAAGGCAAATATTTTGGAGATACTCAGTGGGAAATATTGAAATGAACTTTCCATTGATAAAATGAATATGAAAAGGATTTGGCTCTCAGTTCATTCATGGTAACTTTCTCTGCCACCATCAGTCATCTTAAAAACGCCTTGCAAGCCCTCAGCAATGCGAAGTACTTAAGCAAAAGGGAAGATAAGTCTGCTGGCAGAGAGCTGCTTTGGTCCTGCTGCGGAATATGAGCAACTTAATTTGTGCTGAAAGGGAGACGGAACCGGGCCGACTTGCTTACATGACTGTCTGTTCGCTTTTCTAAATGGTCCCCCTGCAGCCTGTGGTCACCTTTGGTGGTCAGGGGGCTATGTAAACAAAAGGCCCCAATGTGCTCGCTGCAACCCTGCCACCCTCAAGTGACCAGCCGAAATTACCTGTGACCTTTCCCAGGAGTCTAAGCAGAAAACCCTTCTCGAAAGAGGGAGCGATAAAGAAATTTGGACTTCATTCTTTCATGGGTTTGCTCATAGGAATGTTTATTGGCGAGACACTAAGAATAAACCCAGTTATTGAAGAGGGAGCTGGGAAGTTGACAAGCATGGCTAAACCCAGCAGAGAAATCTGATGAGGAAATTAGACGCTGTGTAGATGGTGTGTAGTGATTAGTCTTCTGAAAGCCGGGATTATTATATAAGTAAGTGGGGGAAGGGCAGCTTATTGTGTCCGGCAGATTCCATTTATACAGGTATTCTTCTAGCTAATTAGACCCATAATGCTGCACGTGTTTATACATTTCTAGCAAACTCTTTTCCATGGAGTACTTTAATGAAACCCCAAAGCAGCAGCATTTTCCCTTCAAAACTGGGTCTCAGCGAAAGGAAAGAAGATTTTTAAAATGTACTGCTAAAACCTATTCCTGTAACAGGTTTTTTAGACTTTATATATTCATGAATACATGGATTCGTGTGCGCTTACCGCAATGAAGACGACTGACGGTGTCAGGTAGAGCCCTGCGGTCGCATAAAGGAGAGGAAAGAGATCCATAGAAACCGTCTCCACAGGAGCATTTACAAATCTCAGTCGGTGATTTGTATCCCCAGCGGCTAAAACAACTCCTCTTTGCAACCTCCAGTTCTCCGATAATCGTTCATTCTGAAAGGCTTGTCTAATATTGCGTTCGTGCAATCGATCAAAGGAGAATACTACGTAGGGGGCTTACCTAGCACAGCACCCAGCACATAACAGGCGCTGGAGAGAGTGGATGATTTCCCTCCTCATTTTAATTCCCGTCTTCCCCCCTGGCTACCACTCCCATAGTCACACACTGAAGGTAGAGATACCATGTGCTGGTGCAAAATGGTACAAAAGCATGCACCTTAGCTGTGCACGTGGCGTGATACTCCGCGGGTGCTTCGCCCGGAGTCCTCTGCATCGTCGCCCGCAGCCAAGCAGCTGCAGATTAAATGTCTTGTTTAAGCCGCACCGAACACATTTTATATGTGGATTTCTTTGACAGCCATCATGACTCTTTTGTGGGAAAAACTCAACCTTAGCAAGCCAAAAATGCAAGTGAATTCAAACGCGGTCCATGTTTCTGACGGTACCCGCCAGTTTTGCTGCCTGAAGTTGTAAGATGAAGTGACAGAGGATTTGCTTGCTCAGCATCTTGGGGAAGCTCTTAAAACCATGTCAGCCTTGAGTTGTTTTTTTGTTTTTGTTTTTGTTTTTGTTTTTCGTTTCGTTTTGTTTTTTCACCGTGCACTTCATCGGGCCTTGTAGTTGTTGTTTTAAGTGAACTCTGTGTGTTTGCAGGTTGTTGGTTGTTTAAACCATACATCTACCAGGTCACTCAAAAGGGAAGGGATATAGATTCATAATGAACTGATTTCTGGAGCTTAATTAGCTAACAAGGACAATTCATAGTGAATCCATTCTTGTCATAAACGAGACATGCAGCAGAGACTTCTTCAAGTTCCTCTGTGTTGAAATTGCACACACTGGCATGGACACTGCCACGGTGATAGATGATGACGTCAATGCTGTAAGGGGATGAATTCATTCTCCTCCTCTATCCTACGTACAGCCCCATATTGTGCACATATATACATTGACGCATTGAGAAATGAAGCAGAAACAAACAAAAACCCCAATCAATTATTCACTACTGGTAATGTGTTATTTAAATGAAGTTAGCTTTCTAAATGTAGACTATACCTGGTGGATACGCTACACATTTTATAAATTCATGCCACTTGCAAGAGTAAGAGCCCTCACATCGCACACATTGCGAAGAACTTCAAAGTTCTGTCAGTGTCTTTACTCACTTATTTACAACAGTTAAATGCGCAAGAAGTATGTTTAGTCCCATTTTATGGATTAGAAACCTGAAGCCCAGAGAGCATAAGTAATTTTCGCAAGATCACACAGCTGGTAAATGAGCTCAGATTCAAACACAGGCAGTTCGGCTCCAGATTGCACGCTCTTAAACACCATATCACCTCTTCATGGAAAAACAGAGAGAGAGAGAGAGAGAGCTCACGGTGGAAGGAAGTTCTCAGAAAGGGAACCATCTCAAGTCAACTATGTAAGCTTTCACTTTAAACAAGTATAAAAAGAAGAGTATAATAAACCCAAGAAGAAGAAAATATTTAGAAAATCAGAAAGCAATGAAATTGGAAACAGAAAATAATAAAGAAAATCAGTAGACTAGCTTAGACATAAAACTAGACAAAAGAGAGCTGGGGTCTAATTTTGCCTTGCATTGTAATAATTGATTTTAGTTTTTGATTCACAAGTTAGAAAATTCATGTTTAGGATCTTAATATAATCTCAGCCCTTGTACTGAATCATCATATCTAGTTACTGTATTTATAAACTACTTAGCAGTTTATATTATAAGCTTGAGAGCATTTCTTTTGTAGCCCATCAATTTCACACTTAAATAAAAAGCATGTGTTTTGAATATGTATTAACATTTTGTGCACACCCATTCTCATTTCACAGTGGTTTCACGTATTGTGGAATTAATTGTTTTAGGCATAAAAATCATCAGCTTTTTCTGAAGTGAACATCTTGCCTCACAAAAGATACGGAAGAAGTAGAGTGCCATTGAATTAGTCACGAATGCTTGCTCTGTTTTTCTTGCAAACTCTGCCAAACCAAAAGTGTTTCAGGGGTTTATTTTACCTTTCAATGGAAGGACCAATTCCTTGGAGGGAAATTATATTTTGCTCATTACAGTTAAAAATTATGTTTATTTTATTTTATTTTTGCAGCAGAGGTATTGTGACAAAACCATTTTCTCTTTGCAGCCGCTATTTGCCAAGATAGCCTTGAAAAGTTTGCTCATTTTCGTTTCTGAAGACTCTGTTATTTCAAGTATGTTTTTCTCTCTATTTTTTTGCCAGCTGTGCAAATTTTTATAAAACAGCTTCAATATGAATCTTTTATGACTGTTCTTCAGTCATCTGGGTTATACTAAGCACGAAAGGCATAAGAGATACCCACTTTGGATACTGGCTAAGAGAGAGAGCAGCCTGCAATGCACACAAAGGAAACTCAATCCTCTAACAGCTAATTAAAAAAGCATTACTTTCCACCAGGGCTGACCTCCAGCCATATAAAGGATAAAGATGGCTGTCTGTCAATCATGTTTACCTAACAAATTCTGGCACGGGATCATGATGAATGGACAGATCTAAAAAGGGACGATATTGCTCAGAACTCCTAGGTACTCTTAATACCACCTTTAAAGAGGCAGAAGACCTCATCAGTAATTTGAAACCCCTGCCTCAGTGCTAGGGATACACCAGGGCTAAATTTGCCAAGGACGTCAGATGCTAGATGCAAGAAGGCAAGAGAAACATATTTTCACATCCGCAAAGATTTTGATTTAAGTGTATTTAAGATATCATAACAAGTTCATGTACCCTGTGTTTTTTTTTTTTAACTTTTTTTTAATCACTTGAGGATATACCAGAGACCTAAGAGTAGACTTGTTTGTTCTTCCCTGTAATTATCCCCAAATCAACTAGGAGGAAGGAATCCTTGAAGTCATTTAGTCCATCCCCCTGCTTCCAGGCAGGCCAGCGAGAGCCTTTTCTTCTTCAGTCATAAAAATACTAGGTGAGTCAATAATTTACTTTCCTATGATACTGCAGAGACTAGATTTTTACAGCCTAGAAATTTCTCCTAAGTCTGAACTAAATCCTTCCATTTTCAAAGCAGCATTTCATTCTGGCCTTCATTAGAAAAAAGAAAGTCTTTACCATCAGCCATAAATATCTCTTCACAACTTTTCACTATGGGGACTACTTTGAAGAGAACCCCGATAGGAAAAAGTTCACTCAAAGTTCACGCAAGGGAAGAGTGGCCGGTCTAGATCCTCTCTATACAGCAAAGGTATGATTATCTCTGCAGACTCCTTCTTTCTCTCTTTTTTCTTCTTTTTAGTTGAGGTACAATTGACATGTAACGTTATGCTAGTTTCACGTGTACAACATAATGATTCGATATATTGTATATATTGCAAAATGATCACTTTAATAAGTCTAGTTAACATCCATCACTATACATAGTTACAATTTTTTTTTCTTGTGATGAGATCTTTTAGGATCTGCTCTCTTAGCAACTTCCACATATGCAATGCGGTATAATTAACTTCAGTCACCATGCTGGACATTACATCGCCAGGACTTTTTTCTTTTATAACTGGAAGTTTGTACCTTTTGACTCTCTTTACCCATTTCACCCACTCCCCAAACCCCTGCCTGTGGCAACCACCAATCTCTTCTCAGTTTCTGTGAATTTGTTGTTGCTTTTAGATTCCAGATATAGGTGAGATCATACTGTATTTGTCTTTCTCGGTCTGAGTAATTGCACTTAGCATAATGCCCTCAGCTTCAATCCATATGGTTGCAAATGGCAATATTTTTTTCTTTTTATAACTGAATAACATTCCATTGTTTAGATATTCCACATTTTCTTGATCTATTCACCCATTGATGGACCCAGGTTATTTCAGTACCTTGGATATTGTCAGTAATGCTGTAATTCCACAGGACTTCTAACCTGTGTTTTTCAACAGTCTGCCATATCTCCAGTCTGTCCTTATCATTCCTGCTGAGCTTACCTTATTCGCCTCAATACTTATTTTGGATCACAACAAAGAAACATTGATTTTTTTTTGTCATTAATTGTAATAATGCAAATAAGAGTAATACTACCAATAAATCACAGTGTCTGGAAAACAGAAAATATAAATTTACTATTCGGATGGTTTATACCTACATTTTTGAGCTTCAGCTTTGTCCAGTGATGGCACAGTGGCACAAGAATAATCTGACCAAATATGTTGGTAGGACGTTCTCAAGATTCTTATTTCTTGATTCTATCTCTTTATGATTTTTGAACTCACTTAAATTTATTTTGCTAACTCAGGCTGAGACTCTGATGTATCATATCTCTTTTGAAATTACCTTAATTTGCATTTTGCCCCAATTAAATATGATTTTTTTTTCATTTTTTGGCCATGTTCCTTCTCCAAAACACATTTCCATCCTCCACATTTTTTTGGTATGCACATGTAGCTTTTGTAACACAATTTTAATTGTTTTCTAATTATTTAATGAAAGTTAGTTTTGTCTATTCAAAGTTGAGAGGTAGTAGAGAGTACTGGCTCTCATTTACTCATTCTCCGGGGCAAGTTATAGAACTTCTTGTGCCTTAGTTTACTGTTATTATGGCTGTTAAAACCAAGTATCATCATAGTGCTTTCTCATAGGATTATTATGAAGATTACAGAGATTGATGCAGTGCTTAGAACAATTTCTTTTCTTTTTTTTTTTTTAATTTTATTTATTTATTTGACAGAGAGAGAGACAGCCAGAGAGAGAAGGAACACAAGCAGGGGGAGTGAGAGAGGAAGAAGCAGGCTCATAGCGGAGGAGCCTGATGTGGGGCTCGATCCCGTAACGCCAGGATCACGCCCTGAGCCGAAGGCAGACGCTTAACCGCTGTGCCACCCAGGCGCCCCAGAACAATTTCTAATACATAATAAACACTGTATATATAGTTACTATCAAGAGCTAACCATCCACCTAATGTTGTAATGATATCATTGGAAAGTCCAAGCAATTGATTAAAATATAAAGTCCTCTGAAGACTATTTCTGGGTTTTTGCTCAGTTGCATTTGTCATGTGTTCTTCTTTTTCTCCCCTTCTGGCTGATATCTAGCAAAAGCAGTTTTCCTTTGTCAGGCACCTTCTCAGGTGTGTGCTATATCATAATTTGCATAACTATTTTATCCCAGTTATTTCAATGCATGTATATGACATACTTAGATAATTGTTTTCAGAGTCAACTTATTAACTTATCAACGTATACCACCATTCTTCTGATTTGTTAGATGTCCAAATCTATGAAAAATATTATCAAGCCAATTTGGCTTATTGGTCTCATTCATCACATTCAAATTTTTCTTAATCCAATGGTTTTGATCTTTATAAAGACATATTTGGGTGATAAGTTTTAATATATTTCCAACATTTTGTCTATAATTTTGATGGCCATGACTTGTTCCATGTCATTCTCCTTTAACTGGAGAATGAATCAGGGTCAAACTTTGGTCTTTTCCCCAATTGCTAATAAGAAATTAAGTTGTAATTATCCACGTATTTTTTACAAAACTTTTTTATTTTGTGTGTCCAAAATTTATTATTTTATTGTGCAAGGAAATGAAATGAGGTAATCGGGGACTTCAACTTAGTGATATGAAGTCAGTGTCATCTTGGGGCTGTGTGTGTGTGTTTGAGATTTCCTTGACATTCCTAAGGAAGGAAAGAGAATTTAGATAATTTATGACATATAATGATGCTTAGTTGAAATATATGTGTAACTTGTAATGTTTAACAGCGGTGAGAAAGTTTAATTTGCCCTCTCTTTTACCCATGTTATTAAAAAAAGAATATTTGAGTAGAGAGAAAGTGAAACTTAAAGGAGGGAATATTACGTGGCTCCTTTTTATTTGCTTTCCATGAGCTTTACCCTAAAATTCCTGTAAATGCCTGTCCTCATAATGGCTTTTGGCACTGTTATTTTTGGGTAACCTAATAAAGAATGCAATACAAGAAATAAGTGTCAGAGTTTTGGGCCCTGCAGACAAATTTCTGTAATCAATCATGAAATTTACAACAGATACTAAAAAGAGAAGCGATTTTAGAGAGAAAGGATTTAGGATGGCATAATGTCATCATAGGAAAAAACTCTAAATGGCATTTAGTTCCAGCATACTCCAGAAGTACAACTGACATTTCATAAATCATCTACATTATCATATTATGCACAGAGTTATAAACATTGGGGTATTACTGAATGTAATTTAAAGTATTTGACCTCAAAATAAAGTCACTGCCTTGAGACTGATAAGAAGTATAGCTATCTCCCACACAAAGTTTCATGATGGAAACTTACCAAGGTAGAAGAAATTTTGAAGTGGACAACTGTAACTCATAAACTGAAAAATCCAAGGAGTTACTTTCTATACCATGCTGCTCCTGCATGATATGGCCATCCAACACCGTTTTGGAGTGGTTGGGGAACGAGTGGACCAGTTGTCCAGGCTCAGCTTTCAGGGAGGGGAAATACAGTATGGTAGAAAGTGAGTTGAGTATTAGACAACCCATGAATTGGCCATATAGACATCTATAATACCTTACAAGAAAAATGTTAAATGAATATTTTAGTTGAGGCATCAAGACAATTGATGTCACAATTCAAAGAGATCTGTAAGAGCATGAAGCCATGCTTCCCCTTTTTAGTTTCATGGAAAATTCCAAACATTTACAGCAGTAGGTAGAATAGTATAATGAATCCTTAGTGTCTATGGCTTGGCTTCAACACATGGCCAACACATATCGCTTTGTTTCATCTTTATCCTCACTCCTTCTACTAATACATTATTTTGAAACAAATTCCAGACATCATATCACTTCATCGATAAATATCTTAATGTATATCCTTAACAGATAAAGACTCCTCAGTGTTTAATATATCCACAATGCCACTATCTTAATAATTAAACTATATTTCCTTAATATCACCAAAATCCAGCCAGTGTTTACATTTCTTTGTTTCATTTTTTTTAATAGGTAGTATGTTTGAATTAGGATCCAAACAAGGTTCATGAATCATATTTGATTTATATTTTATTTCCCCCTCTTATAATTATTTCTTGGAAAAACTGGGTTGGTTGACTTGAAGTTTCCCACATTCTGGATTTTGCTGGTTTCATTCTTGTTTAATTAAAGTTCTGTTCTCCTTGTAAACTGACAATAAAGTTTAAAGGCTTGAATAACACCACATTTTCGAAGAAGATGGCAAAACTAATCCTATTAACCCTTCACTCATAAAGAAGGTGGAAAGAGTAAGGGTTAGAAATGGGAAAATGTTTGAAGAGAGGAGTTAGTCTGTTATGAGTCCTTAACAGCAGATCAAGAGAAATGGGCCTTAATGAGACCACCCTGAGAATTTAATATAAGGCCCTGCATTTACTCAGTCTTTGGATCCTGCCTAAAAACCTGAAAGGCCAGTAATGGAAAGACTAGCTTCTTTGATGTGGAGCCAAGGGGAGCTGACTGGGTTGAGATTTGCATTCTTGAATTTTGTCAGACTTCGGGATGTATGAGATCATCTTATGAGACCATAAGTGTGAAAGAGTGGCATGGGCTTAGTTTAGATTCTAATGAGAAGGCTACTAGGAAGAAGGCCCTAGTGCCTCTGGGAAGATGAAGGAGCAAAAGATTGGCCAGAATACAGATGGATTTGCCCTAGATAAAGGAACTTGAAGAAGAGATCTGAAGCCATTGATGTGCTGTAGTTTTTAGGGGATAGCTCTCCCAAGGACTGATAAAACCTCCTGGAAGTTTGAGTCAGATCCTGACTTCTGTGTATTTCACTGTCCAGTTGAGAGGAGCAGCTTCTCTGGAGAAGCCAAGCTGATGCCTTGTGATTGCAGCACATTGGAAGAAAGACTGAACTTATAAGAAATAGACACAATGATTACTTAATGCTCCCAATACAATCCAAAATCACAATGATACCTGGTGTTTGTTCATTGGCTCACCTCACCCCAATTCTGGAATATAAATTCCAATATGGATGGCAACTCTTACGTATATCACCAGCAGTTATTACAATGGTGCCTGGCATGAACCGTTGCTCAGGAAATATTTGTTAACTAGCTTACTACAACTTTAACCCATATGTCTGAATTAAATCTTAAATATTGGTATCATTTCAGTAGTGTTTTGCAAAATTTATTTAATGGCTATCAAATTGATCTCTTTTGCATTCGTTGCAAGAAAAGAATATTAAGTTTCTTAAGTGGCTTTTTCTTTTATTTAATCTTATCTACTCTTAGACATAAATTTTAGAATTTCAGAGATTGAAAAGAACAAGGTCAACCCTCTTATTTTACAAACGAAATAATTCAGAGAGGCTAAGTGTCTTATCCAAAAGCATAGAAAAATCTACCAGAATATGGTTTTTACATCAAATGAGTTATTTGCTATTTCTTCCATTTATGTTACATCTGTTCCATTAACTAGATTGTAGTAAGATTATTGTTGATGCACTAATTTATACTTCTACGTAAATCTCCACAGCATGTATCTTAGTGCTGGCATATATGTAGCTTTCAAAAAATACAAATCACTTAATGAGTTATTGGAGTTTTAGAATGTCACTCAAAATAATAACAATAATAATAATAACAAGAAAAATTATATTATAAAAAAAGTGGTTTACTCAAGTTACTTTCAGCATTTAAATATTATTACAATGATAATTACATTAAGTGAAATAGCATTTTATATTCAGAACTGTCTTAACGTAAGTGTGGAAAGACAAGGTATTCAAGAGAACATTTACCCAGAGTTTTGTTTGCTGTTTGAACCATGGTTTTCCCATTTTAAGAAATAAGGGAAAATAAAGGAAATAAAGAACAACTAATTTGAAAACACATTTTTATTAAAAGGAGTATAAAACAGCAAATGGTCTAAATAATTCTCTTCACTAAGGATGAATTTAATTTAGTGGAAAGAGCATATGGCTCAGAGTTGACTTGTAGACATAGCCCATCATGAACTAACTGTATAATGTGGGCTTAATGCAACTTTATGTGCTTTTATTTTCTCACCCTTATTATTTCTATGCAGAGCTCAGTGGGTAAAATACAATAATAAAAGCACTTTTGAAATGATAAAAGTCAATTGATGTGGAAGGTTCTATATGACTATGTGGACTTCTCTGTGCTTAGCAGCGGAAATGAAAAAGTCATGCTTCTGCAACTATCATCTATTTAGAATCATAGATCACAGAGGGAAAGGGACATTAAAGATCCCTCTCTATGCTGAAATGTCTTTTGCAGCATATTTCCTAAAGTTGAAATGTATACCACTGGTGGAACATCAGGTGACTTTAGACGGTACATCAATGAATGTTTTTAAGTTATTTAAATGCTTATTTAAAATGCTTGAAGTATTTTAGGGAAAAAAATAAAGTTCCAAGACAGTAAACCTTCAATATGACATGTATTATTGCCTTTTCTTTCGGCAAAATTACTTAGGCAAAAATGTTATCATTTTAATGTAAAAACTTAAAACATTGTACATAAATATGGTGAATTAATGATGTAAGTTTTTAAATGACTAAAGCTTGGGAAATACTTTTCTACAACCATCTATGAAGAAGAGTGGTCACTTGGTCTTTGTTTGACAAAGCCAAAAAAGGAAAATTCACTGCTGGATCAGAAAGTTTATTCCGTCTTTGGAAAATTTTGCACATCTTAAAATCTTGCTCTTATCTGTGCAAAATGCATTACATTGTAGCGTCCAATTTTTGATGTCAGTTCTGAAAATTAAGGACACCCAGAGGAAGTCTAATTCCTTTCTCTGCCCCCAGTCTGCTACCATGCTGCCCACCTAAAATGTCTGTAACTGAAGAGGGCAGCAGAACTGGGCTTTAAAAATACAGATTGGTGAAACTGTCATTGTTCCAGTTTGCTGAGTCTCTCCAATATTTTGATTCTGGCCAATTTTATATGGAATAATAATTTACTTTTCAATTTTAAGAAATTTATAAAAATTGGGAGAAACTTGTTCATATGCTTTGAATTTTATCACACTTAGATAATAGTGAATCTGTTAGCATTTATGGGGGAGAAAGGGCCATTTCAAATTTTGAAATGATATTTCTGTGAGATATTTTCAGCTCTTTAAAATTACAGTTTTCTGTTTACCGAAGGCAAGCAAACTTCAGTATTCCGGCCTCTCATTGTCTTCTAAACTTAGCTTACATTGGAGCTTTTGTTTTCAAGCTAAAACTGCTATTATTTCTTTGGGTGATGTCGCTTATTTTAGGGGAAAAAAAAAAAGAGTTGGTTTACGTTGTACATCAGCATATTTTATTCCAAATCACTTTCTTGGACAGAGACTTCTGAGAATCCACGAATGCAACAGCTTTTCATCTTTGTCTGTGCAAAGGAACTAGAAAAGAAGAATAATGTAAAGGAACAAAGCCAAGCCAGGACATCAGACTCCTAAGAAAAACAGCTTTCTATTTCATTGTCCAACTGAGAGGAGCAGCTTGATTGGAGGAACAGAGTTGATGCCCTATGACTAGAGCTCATGGAAAGACATAAGTTATAAGAAATGGACTTAAGTAACTTACTTATTAAGTAATTCACCCAGACCCACAACATCATTATAATTCTGCCAATCCTGTGCAATCCTGATTGGAGGTGAGCTGAATGACTTCCCAAAGCAAGCTCACAGACCATGAGGGACCTCAAAAGCCATCGCTTGTGAGTTTTTCCAGTGGAAGTGAATTTGCTTCTGGGAATATTATTTTAAAAAGAAAATATTACTGCCCTGATGGGGATTTTTACTAAACTTATGACCACTAGAGCAGGAAAGTCTGTAATGTTACCCTCAGAACTGGAGTGAACTTCTGCATGCCAGCATCCCAGCAACAGAGTCTGGTTGAGATGGAAGATGAATCGAGGTTAAAAAGGGATAATGGAGAAAGGGGGCTTGAGAAACTGACTTGGCTAAAGAGACTGGATCTCCAAAATGAGTAGCAAGTGCTTAACCAAACGGTGTACAAAAAGAGGAGTGAACTTGATCTTGATTGTGACAGATGCTAAATATTATAGATTAGTTAATTTGATGGATGAGGCAGATCAAGGGAATGGGTGATATATTAAAGTCAGTCAAGCAATGACTCTGTAAATCTGAGAATGATCAATCCATTCATAGTGAATCCTCACATACACCTGTCAGTGTATGTTTCCATGACCCCCATTGTATTCAACTTCTCTTTCTCCTACATTCTCTTTGGCTCAATCCATTCCAGACTGACTGTCTTTGGTGTTTCCTGAACATGTCAAGTGTGCTCCCAACTTAGTGAAGCGTTTCTTTTTTTTTTTTTAATTAAAAAGAAGATTTACTGAAGGATAATTAAATGTCACAAAAGCCAAGCACTATAAATGAGTATAGCTGGACAGGATTCATCAAACTGGAGCTACTAACTGGAGAGTTACCAGAACCAGGGCAATGAGTTTCTCCATTTTGTCTCATAAAAGACACATCATGTGATGCTTTTCTTGAACCATTCTACTTTAAACTCATACTCTCCTTTATTCGGCACACACTATTTCTCTTCCTTGCTTTCTCTCCATAGCACTTACCACATTCTGATATGATATGTATTTTGCTCAATGTATTTATTATATTGATCTTCACACTAAAACGTAATCCTTCCATGAGGGCAAGTATTTTTGTATGTTTTATTCACTGCTGTAGTTCCAGAACCCAGAAAAGTACCTGGAACACAGTAAGTGCTCAAATTTTTGTTGAATTTTCATTTGAATAATCCTTGTTACCTTTCTTTGCCTCTTGATCATTTCTCCCCTTCTTAGTTTTCTGTTACCCTAAAACTGAGGTTAATCCATAAGTATAGTTTGTTCATAGAGTCTATTCTTTCTATAAACTTTCTCTAGGCTTCCTTTTAGATTTGCTTCTGTTTCCTACAACATGAATCCCTTCATATTTCATAGCTCTAATTATTGAAACAGACTATTCAAAATTAATTCCTATTGGGCCACCTTTTTTTTTTTTTTTTTTTTTTTTTTTGCACTTAGCAACGGATCACCCTGTAAATAAACTTTCTTGGTCCCACATTAAGATTCCTCAGCTGTGCCTGAAGATTCAAACCATGGTTACCCAGACTATCTGCCCTCTCTCCCTTGGGTGAGGCAAATACCTAATCTATACAGGTGTTAAAATTACTGGTTTTAAGATGTAAATGTGATCTGAGTTGGATATCAAATGTTTTCAAAATGTGTTCATTTACATTACTCTTTCTCAATCACTTCTAGTTAATTCCCTTTCTTTTTAAATATCCCCTGTCTCATGTAAATGTCTAGCCACCCTGGCTAGAGATCTCAGGCCTTATGAGTGATTACCATCTCTTGTCAATTTTATTTCTGAAAAATCTTGAATGTGTCTTTCTCTGAATTCCTACATATATTTCCTTAGTTAGATTTCTCTGGACCTAACTTCTCATTTCAGTAAATATTACACACCTCTACCAGAAAGTCTTTTAAAAATACTGAAAATATTTTTTTTTTAGAATAGAAAAATACATTTTTCTATTCAAAATCCTTCCATGATCCTAGGTAATTCAGTAAGATAAGAAATAGAAATAAACTGTTAAAATATTTTTTAAAAAGAAGCAAAAGGCAGATCACATGATTGTGTAAATAGAATCCAATAAAATAGATTGTTAGACTATCTGCAAATTATCTAATAGAATCAGTAAGTAAATTTAACAAAGTTTTTAGATACAAGGTAAACATATAAAAATCAATTGTTTTAATCTGCTAGCAACAGACAACAGAAAAATTACAAAATAAAACAATTCCATTAATATTAGCATCAAAAATTAAATATTTAAGAACTTAGTTAATAAAAGATGTACAAGATTTCTACACTTAAAATTATAAAACATATTAGTGGATGTTAAACAAATGTTTATTAAATTAACACCAAACACTTGTGTCTAGAAAATATTCTCCAGTCACTTCTGGAGATCTTATACATACTTAATCCAAAGGAGAAATGCAAAAAGTGTTATCAGCTTACTTGGAAATACACATGTGCTTTGCTCATCCTTAGCAAAATAGACTCTTATACTCCCGTGGGGATTGTAAATAATTTTAAAAATATCTTAGTGACAGTCCAAATGTTAAATGATTTTATTTTGCTTCTATGAATATCAAATGCACAGAGAAAGAAAACTAAGGGTGGTGCACATTTCTATACGTTTGAATATATGTGTTTGTTGTGGAAAAAAAGCACAGCAGAGCCAAAGAATTGTTTCTATTTCTGGTAACATCCTTGCTTCATCAATAGCTGTGATTTTAGTACTTGAATACATGCATTTTGGTCAAATGACAAAATTATCAAATTTAAAATACAATTTTTAAAAGGCATATGAAACAAGATTTATTTGTTTGCATTTTCCTTGAATGGGGACTTGTCAAGCAGTCGGTTGGGTTCAACATTGCTGAACGTTTGCCCTTGATTATGACTGCCCTCTACAAATGTAGGAGAGCAGCCAGTTTCAACACATGATTCTCAGAGTTCATTTAGGGTTTTGATGGCAGGGTGCAAAAATACATATATTTGTTGGTGGTGGTTGAACACCTTAATTGGCATTTTTCTAGATGTCTTATGACTATATAAAATTATACCTGGATATTAAATTGTTCTTACAACATTTCCTATTTTAAAGAAACTTATTAGGTCTAAATGACTAATTCCCAGTTGCAGAGTCATGAACACAAAATATGATTCATGGAAGTAGGAATGACTTCACATCCAGGACATGGTAACGCTTTATTTGTGGGCATTTAAGGAAGACAGGGGCAGAAGTTCATTTGCTGCACCTGTTACAAAAAGTTGTGAAGGCAAGTAATAGTCTGGAATCGTCCGTACATCATGCCCAGTGGCACTTCAAGAATGACCGCCTATGCCAGCCGCATGCTGACAACCCTGCTTCTTCAGTCTTACCATGACTCACACACGGTGAGTACAGAGCAGGAAGAAACTGAAGGAGGGGACTCAAAACCTCCACTGGAATCGGGGTTAAAAAAGAAAGCTGTTGAGGTGGGGGTAAAGAACATTTCCCTCTCAGTTTTGTAATAAATGATAGGTTTGTATTTGTTGATTTAAGAATATTCATAAAATGCATACATTATTGTCATTGCTTATGATTCTGCATTTGAAACAGGGGTTCCCTGCATTGCACACATTTTTTTCTTTTAAACATTGGCATTTTCTAAGAAATTCAACACCTAGGGTTTGAAACATATCTTTGGTTCTTAGGGTTTTGTAATTTTCATTAGGTCTTCTCATTAAGAAAGGCAACACAGAGCAGACAAGCATTGCTTACTGAAATTGCTGTATAGGTGGTAGCGTTTCTCGGCTGGGATCCAGATACTAGAGCGCACTTATGGAACCATAGAGGTTACAGATGATACGTCATTCTGGGATGCGAGCTGCAGTGGACATAGTTTTTTGCTTTGTTTCATTTTATTTCACTGCTCAGCATTCATTTTCCTTTAAGTCATCATTTCTTTTTATTTTATTTTATGTTTTTAATTGAGATGCCATCGGCATATAACATCGAGTTAATTTTAGGTGTACAGCATGATGATTTGATATGTGCATATGTTGCAAAACGATCACCACAATAAGTTTAGTTAACACCCATCATCACACATAGTTACATTTTTTTTTCTTTCTTACGGTGAGCCCTTTTAAGATCTACTCTCTCGGCAACTTTCAAAATATAACAGGGTATTGCTTACTGTAGTCACCACGCTGCACAGTACATCTCCATGACTTATTAATCTTATTTCTGGAATTTTGTTATCTTTTGACCCCTTGCACCTGTTTCCTTTCCTTTTCTTCTTTTAAACAGCATCCTTACTGCCATCATCGTAGGCCTGTTGTCTTCCAGTCAAAGACAAATCCGGACCCATTGGATGCTCTGTTTCAGAATTTTAATCTTGAGTAGAAGAATGAACAGACCAAAAATGGTTAGTTGTTTTTTTTTTTCCCTTCCTGTTGGTGAGGCCCTTATTACTTTTGCCTGGCTCTGACACTACTGTGGTGGTTCCTGCTTCCTAGCTTTGGGAACGTCCTTCGTATGCCAAAACCTTATTCTTTATCCTCTGATGAACTTTGAGTCCTAGTTTCCCTCTTGATCTCCTTCCAAGAAATTCTATGTCTGTAGCTTTCAATGAAAGAGATTTAACGGATATTTTACTCATAATTTCATTTTTACGATGTCATGCACAATGCAAATAATCATAATGCAAGGGACATTATGAATAAAAAGCAAATCTCTCATAAATATTTTACATTTATTGTTGATAACAAGGGGCAATTATCTCACAATTATTGAAACAAACAGCTTCTAAGCTATTGGTAATGGCTATCTGTTTCTTGTTAACTCCGAGTAGAGATGGTCTCTGGGATGCTTTATAGGTTTGGGGCTCCAGGAATTCGATAACATAATCATACCATTAGTAGGAACATGCTGGAATTGGTGCAAATTCTACTGAGGGGAGTTTTTGTCTAAGCTGAAGTGGGAGTGAAGGGTGTGTGTGGGAAAGGCAGGAGGAAGAACTCAGAGGACATGACTGGAGGAGGTAGAAACAGAATAAACAGCTTTATCACGCAACTTTGGGACTTCTCCCTTGCTGTGTAAGTCAAGTTTCTGGGTTTCCCAACACTGGCAATGTACTATATACATGAGTCATTCACAGTCACTTTCAAAATTATAGCCCCCATATAGGGACTGACTCAGGGATAGAGCCTGCTAAGATAGCATCTATCTGCATACAAATGGCTGCACTGTTATGCTCATTGCTGATTGGACCAAGTGATGGGCAGCTAGCAATGGCCTATAGAGCTGGTCTGGTATGTCTGCCTAAACAAGGAAGAATGGTCTAAACAAGGAATAAAGGACAAGCCCTCCTTTCTCTTGGGGGTATAAACAGGGAAATTTATGAAGAGAGTTAAAGAGAATGATAAAGAGAATGTATTTCTTAGCAGGGGCATGAAAAGTCAAAGTTCTGAATAAGCTGAAATTAGAAGTGAGAAGAAACCATAAGGTAAAAAAAAAAAAAAAAACGGTAAAGAGAACCAACAGATTTCCATTTCTGGTAACATAGTGGATTAGAGAACCTGAAAAACCTTCTGTACCACCTGGAAATTCAGCATACAATACAACAAATATCAATTTAAATGCTTCACTGAGCTTGGAAACATGTGTTCTTATGTGTGTGTATATAAATATATACATATACATATGCATATGTAAAAGCAATTTCTGGAAGCTAGAACCCAAGAGGAAAATGAAAACCAGAGCAGTTAAGAGGGAGTTTATGTAGGAGTTGCTTGGGGTATTTGCCAAACTTAGTGGCCAGAGATTTTGCTTTTATGTCCTTGGAAATAGAATATTAAGCTTTGAGGTAGCTTGAGATAGAAGTTCCGAGTGTTTTGCCTAAAGCCAGGACTGCAACTTTAATGAAATGGTAGATCAGAAACAAACTGCCTGCTAGTGCAGCGAGATGACAAGGGAATTTGCCTCTCTTGTCCTGGAGTCACTATGAGAAGTCTTCTTGATTATTCGCATCCATGAGCTTTCTGCTCTGATTTTGAGATTTGAATTTATCTTTACTGTAGGGTCTGGAAGCCCCAAGGCGTGAAACTACTTTTTTAAAGTAGCAATATCCAGTTTCTATATTAATTTAGGACAACTTTATAATTTTATAATAATGTAAACATAACAAAACTCTGGAGGAAGACACAATCTTAATGTTTTCTGAAGATGAGATTATAATCTGCATTATAAACTGACTCAAAAAAACAATCTACCATAGGGGAAAATGGGCAGACTGCAATAAACATCAAGATTTGGCCAATAAGAAATTCAGATAATAAAATGTTTAAACAAAGACTCTCTGGGTTTTAAATAAATACCAAAAGATAAGGAGAAAATATAAAAATTGAGACACGAATCAGACTCTATCCAAAAAAAACCTAAGCATTTTACAGAAATGTCAGGAGTTATGAAATGATTTTGTTGTTAAGCAATGGTCTAGAAGTAGCCACACAAAAGCGGGAAGAGGAGAATGCAAACGATGCTTTTGTTACATTTTTATAGTCATGGTGAAGGAAAATGAACACCCATCATGTTGAAAGCCTCAGGACTAGAACAAAATTTTAGTGTAAGACAAGATTGCCATGTGAGTGTATTTTGAAGAATGCAATGTAGAATTTATTTTAATGGGAAAATGTTTTAAAAGGCACATTGAAAAAAATCATATGCAAATAATGGCACTTGAGAGCATCTAATTGGCTCGAGGGTTCTGTATTTTGCCTAGTGGCTCAGAGCAGCTAGTTGAGAGAATGACTTCACTGGTTGCCCTTGAAGTGACGTGTTTACATCTAAATCTCAGGTAGTGTCTGAGGATGCTCGTATGATGAGACGTTTTCTGATTAAGCAAGGTCATAGCGTTTTGGAAAGAAATTTCCTCATGGGGAGCTGTGAAAATGCATAAAAACAATGCTATAATGCTGGGATCTCAGGTAAACACTTTTCATGCAGTATCTCATTTAATCCTCACTTCAAGCCCAGAATAGAGGTAGTACTACTACTATTCACCTACAAGTAAACAGAGGCTGAGATATTTTAAGTAATTTGGCTAGTATTGTACCCATAAGTTAGGGATAGTACATTTGTGCCGTTTCAAAATACGAAAGGGAATTAGCTAGTCAGTGAGGTAAAGGAAGAGTAATCTACCTCGTATATGCCATATATATGAAAGCACAGAATAACAAAAGAAGTCTGTGTTTATAAACTGATATGGCCAGAGAAAATGATCTGTATGGGAAAGTTATGGAAGGTAAAGGAGACACTTAGTCAGGAATCAAAGCACGGCAAGCTGAGCTGAATTTTCTCCTAAAAATCAATAAAGCTCTCTGTACAGAAAAGGCCTATAACTTGATTTTCATTTGAGGGCGATCAGTCGTGGAATAACATGGTGATAGGACTGTCAGGGATTGGACTGGAAGCCAAGACACCAGCCAGGGGTGCAAAGATCTAGGAGAATTATTTCACTTAGTAGAATCTATGACATCTAGTAATCAATTGAGTGTGTGTGTGTGTGTGTGTGTGTGTGTGTGCTGTTGAGAGCTGGGGAAAGGGATTAAGCAGTGACTAAGAGTGGACAGTGATTCCATACAATGAGGCAGAGAATGAAAATTCAGTTTTGACCCAGCTGAATTTGTGTTTTTCTTTGGGATATTAAACTGTTGTAGATGTGAATTCCAAGGCCTCAAACTTAGTTGTGTGTAACGACAACAAAAAGTAACCCTATTTCCTACAACATATTGTGTTAGTTGTCTATTGCAGGGTAGTAAATTACCCCCAACCTGAGCTGACTGAGGTTTATTCCATTAGACAAAAGCCCTCATTGTATTGATTGAGCAGTGTTCTGAGGTCGTGCCTTTGCTCTCTATGAAGTCTCAAGAGATTTTATGGTCACATCCTCAGCTTCATCTTTAAACCATGTTTTTCTGATAGTATGCTGGATTTGATCTTTGCCCAGAAGCCATTTCTTAGTCTTAGCCATTTGTAGAGGTTGGGAATACTCAACTCGAACAATTCCTGGCTCCTTTTTTGTTCATGGTCTTTCCTTTTGCTTATTTCTCTCTTCTCCCCCTGTAGTATGAGCATCAGAAAGAAATAAGGCAGCGCCTTCAGCACACTGCCTGGAAATCTCCTTAGTTACTTGAGAGGTTAGTTGACTAGAGGAATTTGCATTCTGTGTCCAGAATGGCCAGTTGTCATTTGCACTTGAAATGACATGCTTGCATCTGAGGTTCCAAGTGATGTACCTAATTAATTGGTGTATTTTCTACTTTCCGCATTACCACAGGTGGCAGTGTTGCTAAACTTTCTGCCAGTGCGTAAGTATCTCCTTTCCTCCAGTTTCCAATAACATTCTCCCTACTTTTCTTTAAGCCTTCACTGGCAGTTCTCAAAGGCCATTAGGATTCTGCTAACAATATCTTCAAAGCCCTTTAGATTTTCCCTAATACTCTTCTTAGAGTTCTTCCAGCTCTGCCCACTGCCCAGTTATAAAACTTTTCCTCCCTTTTAGGTTTTTCTTATGTCAGCATCCCATGCCCAGTTACTGAAATCTGTAGCCGTCACCTGATATGAAATAAATTACCCCAAACCTGGCAATTTAAAACAGTAAACATTTATTATTCAGAATTTCTGTGTGTCAAGAAATTGGCAGCAGCTTTGCTGGATGGTCCTTGCCCGAGTCCCTTACGAGTCAAGATTACAGGTAGCCAGGGCTATAAATTGTCTGAATGAAACATGGAGATTAAAGGATTTGATTCCAAGATGGTTGACTTGCATGGCTGGCAAAGTGATGCTAGCTGTTGTCACATGGACTTCTCTGCAGGACTTGAGTATTCTCACAACACAGCACCTGACTTTCCCAGAATGAGTGATCCAAGAGACTAAAGTAGGAGTTGTCATGTCTTTTATGACCTAGCCTTGGAAGTCATACTCTGCCTTTTCCACAATATGCTTCTGGTTATACAGGTCAGCCCTATTCAGTGTGGAGAAGTACCGTACAAGGACACAAACACTCATAGTGGGAATTGTTGGGGTCTACCCTGGAGGCTACTACAATAATTTAAACTCATTGTGTCCTCTTGTTTTCCTGGTTATTGTCAACTCAAGGTTTTTCTTTCTCTTTCTCTTTGTGAAATTGCCAGTACTTAAACATTTTAGACCAACTATCCATCTAAATTCAAGGGTTGTCACATCTATTAAGTCACATGTATAAAGTCTCCCTTGTTGGGAGAAAGTGATCTGGTTTTCATTTGTTACCATCTACTGACAAATATATATTTGTCTCTTATTCTTAAATGTTGTGATTCCTCAATACTGACATAGGCCAAGTGATTCCCAGACTCACCAGATGATGGGCTTTGTTGGAGTATTGCTGAGTCTTCCTGATCTTGGCTCAGGACTTCTTTAAACTCTCTTGCTGTCTCTGAGCTATTTCCACATTCTTACAAAAGACACAGAAATCTTTCAAGTTCAAGGATGCAAAAAACTCAGCAGGGCTCTTTCATCCTAGACACATTGGATGCAGGGAAAACAACATGAGGCTGAACACCTATCTTACTGTAGTAGTCAAGGTACTGGCATGAAACAGCTGGTACACTAAAAATACTAATTTGAAGACACTAATAAAGGCAGTATTTATAAAGTTGTGGGCAGGTTTGGGGAGAGCTACAAGGAATATGTAGGAACCCAAGGCCTAAGAACAGTGGCAGTGGAAACTATTGCCACCCTGGCCCTGAGAGGCGGAGAGAGAACAATTATGGGAGCCTGGAAAAGGCCTCATGACAACATCATATCTGTGTTCCTCGTATAGGGAGGCAGTCAATCCACAATGAGAGGGAAGAGAGGGAGCCTGGGGAAGAAGTACCCTATGTCACGCTCTTCTTTCCCTTCTGTTAGTTCCTCCATTAATGTAAACCAATCAGTAGCCAAAAGGCAAGGAGACACATGGATTCTATCCGTTCTGCTCAGAGACAGCCTCCTGGTACATAGTCAGGAGAAGGGCAGAAAGTAGATCTGGAGAAGCAAACAGACAATATTCAGATTATATCCAAGAAATCAGACAAGTGCTCTATACCTGTGGTTTCAAAGTGTGTTCCCTAACCAGACCCACACTTCTGAAACTTACTGATAATAAATAAAAAGTAAACTCCTCCCTTTCCCATCTTCAGGGACACCAGAAGAGAGTCACTTCCTTAAATGTAGTCTATAAAAACATCTGTTCAAGACAATGATTTTGAAAAGAATCAAGGAAAGACATCCAAAGGCTTTTACCCACATTTCCCCAGACCTCAAGGAAGGGATGGGTTTCCATGAGAGTGGAAAGTCTGATTGGTGCAGGCTTAATGGATTATTCTTTAATTGGACCTGGGAGAGTAGGAGTGAGGGAGGTTGACAGAAAACAAGCTTGGAAGAACCATTCCTGTTGCTGAGAGTGACCTTAATTCATTTACTTGCAGGATAGAGATAATGAGTGTCCGTGAGAATGTCCACCTTACAGTGGTGTTGTGAGGCTTTGATAGGTTAATACACGAAAAGTGCTCATCTTAAGGAACACAGTAGGAACTCCGTTATCAGCTGTAACCACAGTTCATGGTGATTAAGAGTAAGGATGCTGGAACTAGGTAGCACAGGTTCGAATTCCAGGTCTGCTACTTTTTAGGGGTGTGAACTCTGGAAAGTCACTTGATCTTTGCATGGGAGTTTCTTCGTTGGTGATTACAAAATCGCCTACCTTATAGGGCTATGAGGAAGGTTAGAATATTTATGAGTCATTTCTGCATTAGGTATTTTTATTTATTAAAATAAAATAATGCATATTGTTGTATATTACCATGTTTCTGATTTTCACAATTGTAAAGGATGTGATGACTGTCCTTGTCACTAAATCCTCAGACCCATGGATAGAAGTAGAACTATCCATTTAAAGATATGTGTGACTTAAAGGTTTTTATTTGTGTTACTAAAATATTCTGATAAGAATTTATCCTCTCGCCAACAATGTGTGGGTGCTCATTTCCTTGTATTCTCACTTTGGCCAAGTTATAATTTTTAAAAATTTGCCAATTCATATGGAAAATGTGAATCCATGTAAAAAACTCACCCTCCACTCTATTGGTTTACTAATTTCTAAAGGTCTCACATAAACAAAATCTATTTGAAAACTCTTTCTAGACTCTTACATTCTCAACTCCCTAAACATTTTGAATTTAAATAATTCCCAAAATTATTGCTGCTGTTTTTAAAGCAATGTCATTTATCTAAGATATCTTGAAGATCTGGGAAACATATGTCTGTTCAGACAGGAGCCAGTATATACCCATTTCTCATAATTGCCAGGTAATGAAGAAAAGTTGAATTTTCCAGAAGTCATAACTCAAAGCTGTAAACTTTGGTTTGGTTTTTGCTATTTTAATTTTTAATTTTTATTTATTTATTTTTTGCCCACCCACCACCCTGGTGTTCAAAGAAGCAATATAGCACTCTTTTTCCTTTAAAGGAAGTGTTCTAAAAAGTGCAGAAGGCTCCAGTAGTTTGGTTCTATTCAGTTTAGATAAGTAGCCAGAAAGTTCAGAAGCTCAATCCAAAATTATTCTGTTTCAGTTGCCATAAAATCAGATTAAATATCGCATAAGAATAGGCTTTCTTGGAAGATTTCTGGTTCAGGACTTCCTGGCTTTGGCATGAAACAAGAACACCACAATACAGCAAGTAGTTGACTCAGATTGGAATGTAAGCAGTACCTAGAAATCTAAACTTGAAATACTATTTGCATCTTCTATCTGAATAACTCATGGGGATTTATTTTTGTCTATCTCTACAGAGTGTCAGATTTAAGTCACATTTTGTTAGCTAATGATTTTAACTTAATAGTAACAGACAACATGTAATGGCTTAAATATACTCTTGCTCGCAGTTTGTCGAAATGCCGTTTTTCAAGAAACAATCGTTTGTCCTTAAGTAGAATACATACCCTTTAACCGCCCGATCATTACATTTCTTTTTCATGCTTCTGTGTGGTATAATTTTTGCACTTTAAATAGTACACTATTAAGCCATGTGGAGGATATTTTTGACTGTATCATACCTATGGGTATTTGGTTTTTAAACATTATATGGTCTCTTAAATGGTCTGCTATTGCAAAAACAAATTTAGAATAAAATTACTCTCTTAACCATATCCCTGAAATGGTTTGAATTCTAGCTGTGGATAAATCTTAGTTCTTTTAGAGGTTACCTCTCCCCCTTAGGCCATCTGCAGTAATTAGATGGGCTCATGCTGTCCTGCTGACAGCTCCTGCCTTGATTTACAAGGTTTGGAATTAAGGAATTTTTCATGAAGGATATTTGCTGAACGTTTTCCCAATGCCTGCAAGTGCTACAAAGCCTACGTATTTTGAAGCTGGTGTTTATAAATTTTAGTCCGTAGTGGATATTTATATTACTTTTTTTCCTCTATACTTCAAATCAATTATATTTTAAATACTTGATTTAGATTTTTTTTTTTCCTAAGTGAAACAAACTAGTCTGAAAAGGCTGTTACATGATTCCACTATATGACATTCTGGAAAGGCAAAACTGTAGACGGTAGAATGATCAGTGGCTGCCAGAGCTTCAGGGGGAAGGGATGAATAGGTGAAGCAAAGGGAATTTTTAGGGCAGTAAAACTATTCTGTATGATACTGTAATGTAGACGCATGACATTGTATATCTGACAAAACCCATAGAGCTTTACAGCACAGAGTGAACCTGAATGTCTGCAAATTTAAAAAAATTATTAAGGAGGTTGGGGGAATCTCAGGAAGGAATACAGATTGTAGTAAGAGAATATACACGTATTGCAAATATATGAAACAACCTCACTGAAGAGGATGGGGGTAAAAGATACTGACCTAAATAACTTAATGAACAGAGTCTATAAGACTAAAGATAAAAAGAAGTGCACAAAAGTGCTACACTCTAGTCGATAAAGTGATTTCTCATGAGGGCCCAGGTAAATAATTCTGATACTGACATATGCATACTGGAATTGAAAAATTAAGTAAATAGATGGCAGATGGTGGGAGTCAAACTTGTCACTATTGTACTGGAATCTACAGACAAGCAAGAGGAAGAGGCTAGAGCGACTCACATGGTAGTAGCTTAGGAGACAATCAGTATAAACTCCTCTGTAGCTGCATATGCATATGAAAGGTTACACACAGAAATATTTATAGATATTTGCATATACATGGGTTAGTGTATATATTCATATTTATTTGCTCTGTCAGCTGAGGGGACCTAGAAGCAAAATCCCAGTAGTGAAGAGCAGACCTAGTGCCCAGATGTTGGTTTCTAATACAGTTCTTCCAATAGAAGGAACTGGGACTCGTTGGCAAAATGGCTGATTCTGAGCTGGGGAAGGAAATATACAGGATCAATCTGGAGCATCTTGTGGTGCCAAACAGTAAGGAACTATTAAAAAAAATAATAAAACACAACTGATGGACGTATGTCCAAGAAGTACGGGAGCCAACTGAAAGAGCTCCCAATTTTGGACAAAAGAGCTCCCAGTTTTGGACAAAATTGGGACAATTGGAGTAAAAAAATAAATAAAGTAGTATTAGTTATAACACAGAGTATACAATAAACACCTGTGAGTCCATAATTATATAAACAAATAATTGAATAAATTAATAAATGTGGGAGAAGAGACAAATCTCCTGTTAGAAGAATTCCAAACAGTTTATGTAGGTGCCTTGACGTCAAGGTAGGGGGAAAATAAATCTATACTTCTTAAGTGTGGTCTATGCATAGTGACCTTCTTCCGAAGAGTATAGTGTGAACGAGGGGATGGAGAGGACTTTACAGTGGAGAACTTTACAATGGAGAAAACTGGCTACTTCAGCCAGCCAGGTGATCAAGGTCAACATCAATTGTCATAAATCAAGTTGATAGTATTTATCGTTGACGTGATGTGTTGAAAATAACAACCTTTGTGATCTCACTCTTCCAAACCCCAGTCTTATCATGAGAAAAAAAAACAAAATGAATTTCAAAAGAGGGGCATCCTACAGCTACATGACCAGTACTCTTCAAAACTGTCAAAGTCATAAAAAAAAAAAAAAAAAGAAAAGTCTGAGAAATTGTCAGGAATAAGGAGACATGGCAATTAAATGTAATATGACATCCTGGATGGGACGCCGGAACAGAAAAAGGACATGAGATAAAACTAAAGAAATCTGAATAAACTATGTTTTTATATAATAATAATGTATCAATATTGGTTCATTAATTGTGGTAAACATGCCATACTAATGTATGCAAAGGGAAACTGGGGGCGGGATTGTTGGAACTGTGTACCATATCCACATGGAAAACTACTGGAAAATTGAAAACTACTGGAACTAAAACTACTCTAAATCTGGAAATCTAAAACTACTCTAAAAAATGAAGTCTATTTAAAGAAAATTACACAAATAGCACACGCTTGTATCGAGAAAACACATTAAAGCAATTGAGAAGTATGGAAAGTGTAAAATGAAAAGTCCTTACCGTTCTTCTAGTTTTAATTACTAGTGGTAACCAAATCAGTAATTTGGTTAATGTCTATTTTTCTAAAATTTTCTGGGCATATATAAATGTGCATGTATTTGGTTTTCTCATAGAAATGGGATCATATTAAGACATATTTTGTAATTTTCTGTTCTTTTTCAACAATATAATATGGACATTATTCTATAAATATTTGAATACTTTACTCTTTTAATGACAACACAATATCCTATGTTCTGAATATACCATGTATATATTATGTCTAATTTTTGGTGATAAAACTAACGATATAGTGTACATCTTAAGGAAACATCTGCATGTTAGTCTGTTGTTTGAGAGAATAGTTTGAGGAATTTTAAAAATCTCGTATTTCTTTGCACAATGATTTTGGGATATTGTGCCTTGATTAAGGAGATCATAGAAATAATTTAACTGTATTATATTCCATTATTTATTACTTTTAATATTTAGGTTTGGATATTTAATCCATCTGGAAAGTGTTCTTTGCAATATCTTTTTCCCCTAAATAGAGAGTTGTTTTAATAACACCATTTATTGAATAGTCCATTTTCTTCTGAAATTTGAACTGTTACCTTTTTAATATACTAACCTCTCATGTAAGCATAGAATTAACTACCATCATCATTTTATTCTATTATTTGTCTATTTCTGTATTACCAGTGTTAATTAATATGGCCTTAGAGTGTGTTTTCCTCTTTATTATCCTTTCTTTTATAAAATTTCTTCCTCTTTTATGTGTAATTTAAGGATTAATTCTTTTTTTTTTTAAAGATTGTATTTATTTATTTGACAGAGACAGCCAGCGAGAGAGGGAACACAAGCAGGGGGAGTGGGAGAGGGAGAAGCAGGCTCATAGCGGAGGAGCCCGATGTGGGGCTCGATCCCAGAACGCCGGGATCACGCCCTGAGCCGAAGGCAGATGCTCAACGACTGAGCCACCCAGGTGCCCCAAGGATTAATTCTTTAAAAAAATATTTTCTGTGCTTTCTCCTCCTTATGTTCCTCCTCCTCCTGCTCACCCGTCTTTTCTTCCTTCTCCTTCATTTTTGTTGTTATATTTTGCCTGGAAGTTTTTGTTGGGTTGTTTGCTTTGTTTTTAAATTTTTGTGGCTGGCACTTTGAACAGGATCTTCTTGTAAACACTTTTTTTTGAACTGACTGTTGCTAAGAAACATTTACAAAAGCTATTTACTTAATATCAATAATTTAGCTGATTACCTTACCTTTAGCTGATTGGCTGTCTTATTAGTTCTAGTCTTGCTATCATTGCTTTTGGTTTTTCTATTTGGAAAATGATAGCCAATTCAAATAAAGAAGGCAATTAACTCTGCCACAGAGTTCACCTTATGGTGAGAAGCCCATGACTAAGAAGGGTACTACCCCAACATCTACTTAACATATATTTCTGGAGATTGTTAATTTGATCCATTAATTGACTTATTTTACTGAAACATATTACATTAAAACAATGGTGTTTATTTATGTTTATAGTTATGATTAATTTTTTTTTAATGTGGCATGAAGCCAGTTACTGGGCCAATGGATGACTATTTTATATGGAAACTGCATTCTGATTAAATGTAAGGATTTACAAATGTTGGGCCAGAATTATGTAAATGATTTTAAACTTGTACCATTCTGTCCAGAGACAAGAGTCAGATTGTTATACGAAAGCCTGTTTAAATCAAACTAGTATGTTACCTTGATCAGAGCATAAGCACGTTAACGAATAAAATCTCATTTAATCCTCATAATGACCTTTTAGTTCGATATTATTAGTCTCTATTCTTATAATTGCCTAACTACCAAGTTAAGATAGAGACAAAATCAAACATCTCTTGGCACACATGTAACTTTAATTCATATAAATCTGGAATGGTTTTTTGCTTTGAGTAAAGGCAACAGATCTTCATTTGATTAAGTCTTTAAAGCAAGGAATCTACTTAAATGCTTCAAAGCCAAATTGCCTTCTGTCTTTCCTCTCCCAACCATGAGAAATGGAGCTTTCAGTGGGAGGAGGGTAGCATAAAGACCCAAGAGAAAGAATTAAAGGCTGGGCAAAAAGGAAACAGTTGAAAAATACAAAAATAGGAAAAAGGCTGTGTGAAATGGGACGTTGGGAGCTGCTTAGGAGGCAAGTGTTGGTAAGAGATGATGGGTTGGTGTCAATTAAGCAGTTATTGATGGGTGAAAGTCTATGTGTGGGTGATTGGGTAATGGTGGGTAGCATTTGATTCAGAGTGGTCGTGAGTTAAATTGTTTTTTGTATGTAATGTAACATGCTTCGAATTTATTTGAGAATTGAATGTAATGTAACATGTCTCGAATTTACTGCTAAATGATGCTGAAAGTCAGACAAAGCTGCAGTTTGAAAAACTGTATCACTGCCCATATTAATTAACATATAGAACTTCACATGCCTCCCCTCAAATGATACTGCAATATTTCAAATAGAAACATTGCCTTGTATATGCCAATATTAATCTTCTCCTATCTTCCAATTGCCCTAAAACACTTTTTTGGGAGTCCTCTGAATAATGTAGTAAGAGATTTCTCTGTGTTGATATTTATATTAAAAAGCAATGGGGGCGCCTGGGTGGCTCAGTCGTTAAGCATCTGCCTTCGGCTCAGGGCGTGATCCCGGCGTTATGGGATCGAGCCCCACATCAGGCTCCTCTGCTATGAGCCTGCTTCTTCCTCTCCCACTCCCCCTGCTTGTGTTCCCTCTCTCGCTGGCTGTCTCTATCTCTGTCAAATAAATAAATAAAATCTTTAAAAAAAAAAAAAAAAAAGCAATGTGCCTATAATCTGAAGACAGATGCTACTGATATTAGTTGGTATGTATTCAACTGTTTCTGGGAATACGTGCATTGGATAAAACATGGTTGGTTTAACAATTTTCTATTAACTACATGACTGCTGAGGCATTGTGGTTTTCACAAGCCAAGAAGGGTGTCAAGATTTGGAACAGAACTTTACCAGAAACCTCACGTGTGAGAACTGAGGAGAAAACGTATGATAGGAATAGAGAGACTTTGTAGTGAAAAGCACTTGAATCATTAGAAAGTACACGTGGGAAGCAGTGAGCGGTGCCACGACTGAAATTGGGCATCTAGTTCCTCAATCTCAACGAACATTTACCAAGTGCTACTGGGTGCAAAAACCTGCCTTAGATATTGTCAAAACCATACTCGAATTATAGATTGTCACCTAGCGGGTTTTTGTGTGTGTCTATATATGTGTTCATCTGTGTGTACGTGTGTGTGTACACGTATTGTGTCTCCAAGGGAAAACTGACCTATAGAGAGTAGTGTCACACTAGGGTTCTTTTTTTTTTTTTTTTTTTAGCATGTTGTTGTTGGGAACACATACAAAGATTAGCACTTACGGCTGGGGAGGTCTGTCATTGTCAGGCACTGCTTGGTTAAAGGTAGACCGAAGGAGTCAGGCTTGGAAGGACTCATACCCAGAACCAAAACTTCGGTGGGGATTGGTGAGATGGTGAAGAGACAGAACCAATCCTCTATTCCGAGAGACTGTCCAGTCCAGCAGAGTGGAGACAATAGTAGCTCTGACATCAGCCAGTTCAGACAAGTCAGCATCCGGGTGTCCCACCTGAAAGGTGAGGCAGAGGCAGTCAGCTTCAGAATTAGGTCAGCTGTTAAGGGTCTCTAGTTATGAAGAGGGGCTCAGAGTCAGACCTCCTTTTCAAAGGAGGCACAAGAAAGAGCCAAAGTCAAATCTCAGAACCAGGGCAAATGCACCAGACTGAACTAGTGACATGACGTCGAGTCCCTAAAAAATGGCTTCTTTCTGACCAAATACTCAAGGCCAGAACTGCCCTTAGAGGTTCGATGTGGTCTAAGCATATAGGACGAAGATTCAGGTGAGGGGAGGGAAGAAAGAGTCAGATCCAGGCAGGGAAATGTTTGAGTTTAAGCTATGATACCTTTTCCGTATCTATATACACTAAGTGGCAAACACCATTTCGACATGCGTTTAGGAACATATTTGACACTGAAGGCTTGGCAGCTTTGGCAGTAAATTTATGCTGTCTTTATCAAATGAATCGGGGAGATTTGCATCTTTTTCTGTAGTCTGGGATAACTTAGCAACAACAGATTTTTAAAAATGTGGCTTTTAAAAATGTGGCTTACTACCCAGGTGATGGGTAGTAAGGAGGGCACGTATTGCATGGTGCACTGGGTGTTATACGCAAGTAATGAATCATGGAAATTAAAAAAAATAAAATAAAATAAAAAATAAATTAAAATGTGGCCTTTTATTGTGACAGACTATCTTTCTTATTATTTTGCGTTTATTGCATTTATCCCTCATTTCTTAGCAGTTTGAAGAGCTCTATAAAATCTACTTTCTTACACAGGAGGCATAACTTAGAAAGTTGGAAACTGGAAAAACAATGCTGAAGACTCACAAGAAGGGAGTGATGAAGTCAAGGCCAGAACAGTGTCTTGAGGGCTGTTCTATAAATACTTTGGGGCTTTTCAGAGACATTGCTTTAAGGGCAAATATCCTGTCTTTTATTTTGATTTTGACCTAAGCTCTCTTTATCTAAATTACATGATAAATATAATTTATTTATATTTATGTAAATAATATGATGTGTTTTTCAGTAACAAAATATTTTCAATCCTAGAAAAGCAAGGCTCTGGTAACCACAGTGACCTTGGCAAAAAATGCAGTGTAGAGCCACTAAAAAGAAGGTGTGAGGTTCCACAGCTTTTAAATGATTTGTGAGTCATGTCTCCTTCTTATAATGGGTGGCTTTGGTCAACTATATGCACGTAAAAATAGGAAAATGACAGTAAGTTTTGCTTTTACTGAAGTTCTTGTAACAATGGTCTCTTTCTATTACTTACACACACACACACACATACACACACACATAAATTTTCCCATGTTCAGAGTCTAAGAGATATATATATATATATATATATATATATATATATATATATATATATATATATACTGACATATAACGTTTCCTTTTAAATGCAATTTACTATATGAAAAATTCTTAAGGGCCCTTTGTGTGCTATATTCATTTTTATCCACTTAATAATGATCTCTACATAGGATCCTAGACTGAACATAAGAAAAATATAGTTAGTGTTTACTCTGGTTCAATGTAGATAGGAAAATCTAACCTTAACCTTATTTAAATTAAGAGTGTGAATTCTTTAACCAAATCTCATGGCACAAACTGTATTAAACTTTGTTTAATTTTTGTTGATAAAAATTTAAAGCACACTTTAAACAAAATGAGGATATTCTAAATATAAATAATGAATTGATGGCAAAAATAAGGTTGGCTTTAAAATTACTTGTGTTTCTAATTTGTATGTTACCCATAATATTATGAAATTTCCTGCGTGGGAAAAGACATAAAGTTATGGTCTTGGAGGCATGGGTGCAAGCTGGATTTGCTAGCATAGCCAGCTCAGGCACACAATGAAACAAATCTTTTGGTTTTTGCTTTAAGGCAGTTTCAACTTAGAAAGGAGTTGTATATATTGTTTACTTTGTCTTTATATTGCTCATATTGTCAAATTTGGGTTATGACTTCTTTGAGGAAGCCAGAAAAGTGAAATATACAACTTAAGTGCATTTTCTAAAGAAGATGTATAAACAGATTTTTGCATATTATATGTATTTTTTACTTCACTTAAGAAACAAAAGGTTGAATCCACTTAACGTAGATGTCTATTTCAATTCTTTGACTGTAAATTCCACAATTTGGGGATTGCACACTTATTTTCTAAGTACACATATTTTACTAGTAATACTTCCAAGCAAACCATTTTCAACTAGTCAGACGATATTTTTAAATGGCTGTAGTTTTTGGCTTTGAACAGCATTTTGCATTTGAGTATTTGCCTCTAATGGTGAGCCTTTGAATGTGTTATTCAGATTCATACACACTATGTGCTAAAATGTGATCTCATGTTTTGGAGCTTGGTATAAGCTCAGTTTGAATTCCACTAAAAATGTATGCAATATAAATGTATATGCTTTAAATATCTCTATAATTGGCATAATTGAAAAACAATTATAAAAAAAATTGAAACAGAATCATGCTATTCTTTACTGTAGTGGAAATTGTTTGTTAGTTTCTCAGTATCATTGTCCCACTCTCCTTCCTTAGAATGTCCTGATTTTCAGCTATGTGTTCACCTTTTTTCTGGGCATTCCAGCAAGTTAGAAGAAAGCTCATGTCTGATCTAAGATAATCCCATTATCCTTACCACAGGAACGGGTTTAGGAACTCAGGGCTAAACCAACAAGGCCACAACAATTATTTCACATGTGACGTGTTACCCAGTTTGGACACCCAAGACGCGAAGAAAGATTGCTGAGCTCTCCTGGGAAAGAAGTCTCTTCTATGTTGTGGTGTGAAAAGTGGAGGCCTAGAGCTGCTATATGGCTATTTTGTTCCCAATTGGAGGACGCAGTCGCTCTGGGGAGGGTGCACAACTAGGGCACAGCAGAGAAATGGAGACAGAGTCTGGATTAGTCAGTTCTATCACTTGCTCTACCCATGAAGTTCATTATGTAAATTTCCTCATGGTTTAAGTCCGTTTGCATTTTCTCACCAAAATACCCTTAATTTATACATTTAAAGATGCAGCAATCATACAATTTGGATTTTCAGCATAACTCTGTTCCCGAGAAATTTAATTATTTTTAGGGAAGGCAATTCAGTCAGTGTTAAATATGACTTATTTTTATTTAAAATTTTTATGTAGATAGATTTCTAAATCACAAGAATCATTTGTCAGACCATCTATTCTGGTTTGGGATTTGGAAAGTTTGGCTTCCAATTCTAGAGCTAATCTTATTAGTATGATATTCTCAAGTTTTGGCAAGATACTTGAAGCACATCTTCAGCAAATCATTATAATATCTTCCCATCTGTTAATGGAATATAGTTTCATTGCTTCAGTCCATCATGAAATAGTTACATATATATCCTGTTCTCACCATCCTCCCACTCAGAGTTTCAGTGACTATGATTTAAGAGTGAAGAGTAGTACAGCATTCGATTATATTATTTTTCAGAAGTGTGCCCAGTCTGTGCCAGCACAGTGCTAGCCATCGGTATTAGCCACATTGCAGACACAGCCCCTGTCCTCTAAGGCTCATTGACTTGTGGTTTAGGCAGAAAATGAGATGAGCAATTAATTCAAAGTGATAAGAAAGCTATGGGGCTTAGTATGGAGTCTTATGAAAACACATAGTGGGTGACATATAGTCCAGAGAAGAAGATTCAGAAAAAGTGATATCTAACCTGAGACTGACGGGCCAAGCAGAAAATAACCACAAACGATGTGAAATTCTCAAGGAAGAAGGAAGGTGTAAAAGTGGGGTTCTGGGTAGAGGAATAGTACACAGGCACAGAGAGAGGAGAGAACATGACACATCTTGGGCAACTAATTCAAAATGCTGGAGCACAGAGTGTCTTCATGTCATCAGAGGCCTGAGTAGGAAGGGTCTTGGAGGTCTGCTAATAAATTTGACGTTTATTCTGAGAACACTGGACGCTCTGAAAGGAAGAAACTTTAAACAGGATGGTAAGAGGATATCCTTGCCTTTCAGCATGATCACTAAAGAGGGATCAAGATTAGAGTCAGGGAAGAAAACGTTTGCAGTAATTTGAGCAAGAAATGATGGTGGCTTGAGTTCTTTCAGGAGAAACAATGAGCAGGATTTAGTGATTAATTGGGTGCTGTGAAAGTTTGGGGTGTTAATTTAACACATTATTTAATAGGTGTCGGATCCCACAGACTTTCTTCCATGGAATTACTTTTGACTCAAACAGAAGTTTTATTCATAAAATCATCAAAATGTCTATACTCCAGGAAAGGGAGCCTGCACAGAGCTGCCATACCAATACAATAAGCTGACTCCATCGTTAGAGTAATTGAAAACACAGCCTTGTGTTTAAGCAAAAGCAGTTTGGGCAGAGGACACGCATGAAAGTGTAAGATTCTCATCCTCAGGGGGTTCTAATGATCACAATCTCACCAGTGCTCTTGAGCGCTGAGGATAGAAGTGACAGTTGGCACAAATCCATGATGGATTAGTAGCTATGCATGTGGTTTTGAACTTCAGAATAGCAGTGAGGTCATCACTGTTAGGAAATTTTAAAGTAGTAGAAAATGCGAAAACACACATTTCAACTTATAATTAAAGGCATTTAATTAAGGTTGTTTGGGGGTACTTGTAATTTGAAGAAACTGTTAAGAGAAAAGGGAAAACTGGAGACAGAAGGTACAAACTCAAAAGCAGTTTGCTAAAATGAACGAAGAATCAACAAAGGAAAAGGGAGAGGTCAACATACTCTTATACTGAATTTCAGTTGCTTTTGTATAGCAATGTATCTTTTGCGGTAGTTTGGTTTTTTCTTCACTATGTATTGTCTAAGCATGAAAAGAGAAGGAAGAGAAAAAAATATCCTCCTTCAAGAAAACATTTCTGGTCACAACATATTGCTACTCAATCTCTTTGTGAACTGCTAAAAACAAAAGCAAAACAAAGCCAAACAACAGGCGTGTGAACTTCTGTTATAGCCACATGGTATCAGCTCTTTTCCTTCAAGATGAAATATTTCACACTTGATGCATCATTTTCTGCTGTTTACAGTCTGAAGAGAAAAACAACAAAAGGTGATCCTTAAAAATTTTTGACTCTCAAGTTAAAATGTTTCTTATTTACTTTAGGTTGGTTTAGTTTTTAAATTTTTTTATTGTGAAATGTAAGCACACATACAGAGAAGAGATACAGAACAAAAATGTTAAGTTCTATGATCTATTACAAAGTATACATCCTGTAATCATGACCTAGGAATAAATAAAAAATTGTCAAGATGCAAAAGTACTCCTAGTGGACCTCAGTATCCCTTACTTCCTCTTTCCCCAAATTTCCACCATAATTTTTTCCCACTTCCATAATTTTTATGATAATCACATTCATGCTTATCTCTATAGTTAATCACATACAGATGCATCATTTACTACCATAATGTAGTGTCCGATTTTTGAAATTTACAGGAATGGAATCATATGGTATGCATTCTTTGAGTCTGCAGTCTTTCATTCCACATTATATTTGAAGCTTTATCCACAGCGTTTTTTGCAGTTGTGTTTTCATGCAATTCATAAGAATTGAATGGACGTACTAGAATTTGTTGATCTATTCTTTTGATGGACTTTTGGGTTGCTACCAGTTTGGGGTTTTTATTAGGAACAATGCTGCCATAACATTCCTAAGCATGTCTCTTGGTGCACATGTGTTCATTTCCACTGGATATCTACATAGGAGTGGAATTATTGAGTCAACTGTCATTGAGTCAATTGTATGTAAACTGAACTTCAGTAATTAATGCCAATACGTTTTCCAAGAGGTTATCAATTTACACTCCAATCATCAGCTTATGAGAGTCCCCTTTGCTCCACCTGCTCACCAACACTTGTGATGGCCAGTTGTTTCCTTTTTAACAGTTCAGGTGGGTGTGTGGGGTTTACTCATTTTGGTTTTATTTGCATTTTCCTGATTACTAATGCAAATGAGCCCTTTTCCATACGTGTATTAACCTCTTGGGATTTTCTCTTCTTCGAAGTGCCTATGCAAATATCTTGCCCATTTTTCTATTGCGATGTCTTTTTCTTATTGATCTTTAAGCATCTTCTCTTAGATTCAGTATGTGAACCTTTAGTCAGGTACACATATTGCATGTACTATCACTCAGTATGTGACACTTCTTTACTCTCTTCATAGTGTCTTTTGTTTAAGTTTTTATTTAGTAGTGTCTTTTGATAAATGGAGATTGTTGATTTTAATGTAGTCCATTTTATCAATCTTTTCCTTTATGGTTAGTACCATTTTCTGCCTTCTGAAAAGTTTTTCCTCACTCTAAGCTCATGAAGACATTCTCTTCAAGTATCTTCTGGAGTGTTTGTTATTACTTGCTCTTCACATTTAGATCTAAAATCTATTTGAAATTTCTTTGTTGTGCATTTATGAAGTAAAGGATAACTTCTACTTTTTAAAAATATTGATATCCAATTATCCTGGTACATTTTACTCCCACTGCTCTATGGAGCTAACTTTTTAATAAATCAATAGTCTATATATGCATAGGTCTGTTTATGTGATTCCCATTCTCATTGCTTTAATATATCCTTGCACCAATAACTCACTCTTTTAATTACAAATTATTATTATTATATATAGTCAATATTCATTGAGATTTACCCACATATTAGCCCTTTCTATTGCTTTCTCTTTCTTCCCGCATCCCAGACTTTCATCTGATTTATTTTTCCTGCTGCCTGATGACTATCTGTCAGTACAGGTCCTCAGGAGAGGAATTCTCTCAATTTTTGTTTGTCTGAAAAATACTTACTTTTCCTTCATCCTTGAAGAATACTTTTGTCGGGTATAAAATTGTAAGTTAGTGGTTATTATTCCCAGACCCGTAAATATATTATGTAATTCCATCGTTTTTACTTTTTGTCTGTTGAGAAGATGGCTCTCTATCCAATTGTTGTCCTTTGATGACTGTTCTATTTCTCTTGTTTTTTTGAGGGCAGTTGGGATTCAATGGGCTTGCTGTGATATACCCATGTACGAAATGTTTTAATGCTGCTTAGGGTTTTTAGGGATTCTTAAATCTGCAGTTCAATATTTTTTCATCAACAACTATCTCTTCAAATATTTTTTCTGTCCACATTATCTCTTTATTTTATGTCTGATGCTTCAAATACTTGCCTATTAGAATTCCCACTGCGTCTTCTAAATCTTATATCCACTTCTCTGTATTTATCTTCTTTTGCTCTCTGCTTTCTTCCAAATATTTTCTTTTTCTTATTTTGTAGCTACTAATTCTGTCTTTAGCTGGGTCGAATCTGCTGTAATGCCTAAGCACTGATTTCTTAATCTTGGTAAATGTGATTTAAATCACAGAATTTCCATTCAGTTTTTCTCTTTATAACTTTCAGTTCTAACTCTCAATCTTGTCTGTTATTTCTTTGATCATAGAATGCAGAGTTATTTTACAGTTTGTGTTTTATATCTCCATATACTACCAATATTTGGAGACCTTCTGGATCTGTTTCTTGCTTTTATTTCTGCTGATTTCCTTGAATGTGTTATTTTCTCCTAATGTGACTTGTTTTTCATTGTGTACCAGAAATTGATTGTGCAAAATTGAATACAGAAATACCTTGAGGCTTATGGTGGTGTTATCTTCCTCCAGAGAGGATCTACATTTGCTTTTACCAGGTGCCTGGGCGGTACTGACAACCTGGGATTCACTCAGTCCAGTTTTAAGGATTTCATGGCATACAGCTGTATTTCAGTCACTGTGGAGGTCTTTTTGCTTCTTGTTCACCCTTAAGGTATGGCCAAGCAAAAGCTAGGATAATCACCAGGACTCCACTCCTTTGACAGGTTCTGACCACAATCCTTGATCCCTGTTCCTGCTAGTTTGTGGAAAGCATAGCTTAGCCTCACAACTCCCCCATCTAGGGTCAGAAATGTTCCCAGAAGAAAAATGGCCTCAAATCTCAGACTCACCTTCCTAGGCTCCTATATTTTCTCATATTCTGTCCCAATAATTCTTTACTATCTTGACAGATTTCCCTTTTCCGAAATACACAGTTTGTCCAGTTTGCTCATTTCCTTTATCTTGGAGGTTGATTGGAATTACCTCTGCTTGGAGCAGAGTAACTTTTTTAAAGTTTGAACTTATTGCTTCATCTTTTTAAGAAAAAGAAATATATGAAAGGTAGAATTATCAGCACTTCATAACTTAACTCAAAGCTGGGAAAGTGTTGTGGATAACATTTTTGGGGAAAGTATGAAATATGCAGTTTCAAAAATTCTGATCTGATTATATTATTCACTGTATTCTTTTCTTTGTTTTATTAAGGCTACTAACAAAATATAACTGGAAATTCTACAAGGGAAGTCATTACTAGATGAGTGAATAAGAACTTGGAAAGTGTGCTTTCAACTGGCACCAGAGGGAAAGAAAATGTTGGATTGTAGCTAACATGCCTTTAGGATCCTAAATGTAGCCAGAATTTTAAATGCACAATTTGGTTCATAGTGAAAGGAAACATAAAAAGTATCATGATAGATTGTGTTTTTCTGACTACAAATTCTAAGGCTTTATTTGTTATGGGTTAGAAATAATAGAAGAGAAGCAGACAGTATATATTTTTTTAGAGCTAGAGCAAAGCAGGAAAATGATAGTTTAATGATGTTGTTCAATATGTCATTTAAAATTGAGATGAGCTATACTTGCATTTGAATAGCAAAATGGCTTTCACTTTTCTGTGTGGCTATAGGCCAGAATAGCAAAGTGAAAACAGAATTGTAAACTATTTTAGAATTTGCTAACTAAATTCTTAATTGTTTCACATTAGCCTTGTAGTAAGCTTACTCTCTGTTCTTTTTTTTTTTTTTTTAAGATTTTATTTATTTATTTGACAGAGATAGAGACAGCCAGCGAGAGAGGGAACACAAGCAGGGGGAGTGGGAGAGGAAGAAGCAGACTTCCAGCAGAGAATGGAGCCCGATGCAGGGCTGGATCCCAGGGACCCAGCTGGGATCACGCCATGAGCCAAAGGCAGACGCTTAACCGCTGTGCCACCCAGGCGCCCCTTACTCTCTGTTCTTATCTTGTGATATAATTTAATTAGATCAAGGCACAGGTTATGATGACTATGCTCATTTTCTTTTTGCTTTTAGAATAAAAACAGCAGAGAAAGAACTAGAGTTTCAGATGAAGAGTTAGAGAGCCACTGGCTGGCAATCTTTCATACTTCTTCAACTTGGAGCATTTGTAAGATTCTTTAAATATTCTATACTGAAGGGACTATGGTGAAGGAAGTAGTGGAAAGGAGCAATTCAGAGCTGGCAGCAAGCATGGCAGGTTTTATACAAAAGAAGGGAAGGTATTGCTGTAGCTTCAGAACAGCCAACCTTACACTGCCAGGCTCCATCCAAAATTATGTACCCAAGGTTTTGGCTTCTGTCATTCTGGCAGACTAGACACTGTGAAGGGCTCTCCGAGGGAAAAAAATGAGATCTGCATAAAACATATTTTAATTGGACTTCTGGACTTGCAGGAAATAAAGAAAAACCTGCCACCTGGAAACAAAAACACAAAAATATGTGCTGAAAAAGGCATCATTAAACAAACTGAAAAGTAACTTTGCCTTAAATATACATGCCTGTATTAGGGCTATAGAAACTGTCTTTGGCCAAGGGCAAAATGGGAGAAATAAGTCAAAGACTCTAGGACTAATCCAAGAACTTTCCAAGGGGGATAAAATTGCCCATGGTCAGTAGTACCTTCCTGCTTCTAATAGAAACAAACATAATTCTTCTCCAAAGGTAAGCATCCTCAATTTTATATGGGTAAAGATAAGCCAAATAGAGATCAGAATCAAAGATCACTAAGCATATAAGAAAATTAACCACTAGGTGAATTTCAGTGGAAACTACAAGCAACTTATGATATTGGAATCATCATATAATAACTACTAAAATAACTAAGCAGATATCTTGAAATTAGTAAAAATGAATTATGACTAAATTAGTAAAACTCTCATGTGGGGGCCTTTGCACCCCATTATGTTCTTTCAACTCTATCTCTTCTTCAGGTACTGAAGAAGCCTTGGGACTTCTCGGCCATCACAGCATGGACACGCACTTGGCACTCACTACCTGGGGGAGTTCATGCCATGGTAACCTTCTTGACCAGTGGAGATTATTTAAATGCAGTCAAATGTATTAATCTTTTTTCATGGTTTTTTTCTGTGTTTTATTTCATAAAAATATTCCATATCTAAAGTTTGTAATGATCTCTTCTTCTTCTTCTTTTTTAAAGATTTTATTTTTTCATTTGGGGGAGAGAGAGAGCACAAGCACAAGGTGGGGGGAAGAGAGAGAGGGAGAGGGAAAAGCAGACTCTCTGCTGAGCAGGGAGCTGGAGTGGGGCTTGACCCCAGGACCCCAAGATCATGATCCAAGCCAAAGGCAGATGCTCAACTGACTGAACCACCCAGCCACCACTGTAATGATCTCTTCTTACACTGTCTTTTAAAATTTGAAGGTTTGTTTTCTATATTTCAGTCTAATCTGCTGGAATTATCATTTTGTGATAGATTGAAAGATCTAATTTTTTTTAAAGTATGGATGACGAATCGTCCTAGTTCCTAGCATGAGTCTTAACCTGAGCTCTTCATTCTGTTCAATGGATATATTTATTTATCCCTGTTCTAATACTATGGTGTGTTAATTAATTTAGCTTTATAATAGATCTTGATATCTGGTAGGAATATTTCTTCTCCCATTCTTTTTGTTCACTTTCTTTAATGTCTTCACTCCTCTTGGATTTTTGCTCTTCCATATAAATTTTAGAATTGTCAAATTATTAAAAATAACTACTTAGCATTTTTAAATCAAATTTAGAATTTTGTTGGAGATAATTTATATCCTTATGATTTTGAGTCTTCCTACCCTTGAATATGAGATTTATTTTTAAATATTTAAAATAGGTCTTCTTTAGTATCTTTCAAAAAGCTTCAACATTTTCTCCATACTTGTCCTGTGCCTCTTTTGTTAGATTTGTATCTTTGTACCTTTTTCTTTTTGTTTCAACTACGAATGGTATCCTTTATAGATTATTTTTTATAATTATTTTATAACAAATACTAATGTAATTCTCTTTATACACTGATCTTGTATTTAGCTACCTTGCTACAGTTTCTTACTATTCTAACATTTTTATCTATATTTTCTTTGTTTTCTAGGTAGATAATTATGCCATATGCAAATAATGAAAATATTTTCTTTCCTTCAGATACTTAGAACGTTGTGCTTGGCTACATGACTTGATTTAGCTATTGGGATGTTATTGAACATGATGGAAGCAGAAACTTAAAATATGGATGCACAATTGGACTGGTCTTCTGAACTCCTATCTTTAGCCTCAAGAAGACCATGCCTTGAATAACCATTGTTCCAAGGAAGATGAAAGACATGAGTTGCAGATCTGGAGTTGATCCACAGCTTCAGCTGGCCTAGCCAAGCCCAGACTATATCAGCCAAACCTCAGCAAAGTGAGAAATAAATGTTTATTGTGGCATGTCACTGAAATTATGTGGTTGTTGTGGCAATAGCAGACTGATACAACATTGAACCTTTAGTCATGGGAGAGTGCTCCCTTGTCAATAAATGTTTCTGACCAACCTTACAATCTACTGTCCTTTATGTTCTGCCCTTTCTAGTCCTATACCCTTAAAGACCACCCTCATACATAGTCTCCTGGTTCTTGCTTTTATATTTTTGCCAGATTTAGCAATTTTTTTATGCGTAAGCTATCTTCTCCCAAAGCAGGGGGGACCCCGTTTGGGCTCTCCTGAGACTTGACACTATTATTTGGCCTGTAGACAATACATGATGAAAGGTAGATCTTGAGGAAGATAAAACATCATCTTGCAAGGCCACTGCCTCAGATAAGGCCTTTACAGGAAAGGGAAGGCTGCTGTCTTCTTGCAAGGGGAAAGGAACTTCTGCTAATCAATGGATTCAGTGAACCCTAGGTTCAAGATTTTTGGGCTCATCTACTCAAGTGTCCTCTTCACAGGTCTCTAAGTCCCACTCTTCCTGTTCCTGACCTCGACAGAAAAGAACTGTCAAGTCTGTGCATTGTCTCCTCTGTAGTTTTGCCACCCCTTATCATTAAAGCTCAAGAAGTGTCTGACATAAGTGCTTACTATGAATCAAACCCTGATTCACCTTTCTTACATGTTTTCACTTAATCCTTTCCATATGTCGGTGGCCTGGATTACTATTATTCTCATTTTTAAAATGAGAAAAATAACATTTGCAGAAACGAAGTAACTTGTTAACAATTTGAAAAATCAGGTTTGTTTGACTTCAAAGCCCACACAATGGTATGTGGTATGCCAATGAAAATGAATGGAGTGCAGAAATAGTTTCTTATTTTACAAAGATTATTAAAAACCAAAAATAATTTACATAGATTTTTTTAAAAAACCTGAAGATGTTTTGAGAAAAAAATACCACCATTAGAAACTGACAAAGTTAAAATGAGACATGAGAGACATAACAAGTTGACAGGGGTAGTTATTCACATAGTGGGAAAGAAATTAAGATTACTGAACAGCTATTAAATTCCAGATACTATCCTAAGTGCTTTCACATGCATCTGCTTATTTAATCTTACCAATATTTTATTGTTTTAGGTATTTCCCAGAGCTAGTAGGTGAGAAAGTCATAATTTGGGCTCTGCTCTGACTTTGTGCCTAGGTCCTCTCTATTAGACCCATGTTAATCAGAATGAGGACCATAGACCAGCAGCATCAGCATCACCTGACAGGTTGTTACAGATGCAGTGTTTCAGGTGCGACCCAGATATTCTCAACCAGAATCTGCATTTTAACAAGCTCTTTAGGTGAGTCTTATGCACGTTAAAGTTTGAGAAGCACTGCATCATTGCTTATAATCTTCTCAGCATGTGAGTACTGGTAGGACTTAGAAAAGTTTAACAATGGACCCTCAGGAAATTGGTCTTAAAAGAAGCTTGATAAATAGCAATAGCTGAAATCTCTCAGCGGTCTTAAAACTTGATCCAAATGGGGCTTAGTTTTATGGAAGTTCTAGCTAATTTTGTGTCTAGCTCTCTCCTCCATCCATACTAGAAAGTCTTAAGTTATTTGACTAAGTTATAGTGAAGGGTATTTATTAAGGAGCCTCTGTATGCTGAACATAGTCCTAGGCAAGACTAAAAAGTCAGACATGTGTCATATCCTTAAAGAGCTTTTAATATAAATGGGAAAGAGGGGCACCTGGGTGGCTCAGTCAATTGAGCAGCCGTCTCTTGATTTCGGCTCAGGTCCTCATCTCAGGGTCCTGAGTTCAAGCCCCACATTCAGCTCCATGCTGGGTGTGGCGCCTACTTAAAAAAATCTATCATCTATCTATCTATCTATCTATCTATCTATCTATCTATCTATCTATCATCATATCTATGAAAGAAAACCCAGATGAAACAAAAAAAAAGAGCATGGAAAAAATAACAACAACAACAAAAGCACATAAAAAAGCTTCTAGAATAAAGTAGGCATATGACAGAGGTATGTGTTTTATGGGAATTGCTAGAGGTGTCAGTGACCAGAGCCGCATGAGTTTAGATCATAAGGCTTTCTGCAAAGGTGATTCTAGTCAATATTTTGAGGGAAGAACTGTGGTTCATAAGGCAGCAAGTACTGAGACATCTCATTAGATGGAAATGGCAAAAAATATCTGCTTGGAGATGGGGCCAAGAAAACCATGATTCATATATAGGGGTGAAGATATTTGTCTTATGAACAAAAAATAAGTTGAGCTAAGGGTCCACATTTGACTAAGTATGTCAAGCATAGGGAAAGAAAGTAAGGAATAGTAGAGAAGGGAAGGAAGGGAAGGAAGGAAGAATATTAAATGAAATGTATTAGTCCATCAGAGAAATAGAACCAGTAAGATGAAGAGAGACACAGAGAGAGAGAGAGAGAGATGGAAAGATAAGAGATTTATTGTAAAGAACTGTCTTATACAACTATGGCGTTGACCAATCCAAAATTTGTAAAGCAGTCCGGAAGACTAGAAATTCTGGCAAGAGTTGATGTTGAGTCTCTTGAGTATGAAGGCAGTCTGGAAACAGAATTGCTTCATCTAGGACTTCAGTCTTTTTTGTTAAGGCTTTCAACTGACCGGGAGGAGCTCACTCACATTATGGAGGGTAAGTGCTTTACTAGTCTATTGATTTCAATGTTAATAACATATAAAAAAATATCTTCACAGCAACATCTAGAGTGGTGTTTGACCAAACAACCGAGCACCACAACTTAACCAAGTTGACACATCAATTAACCATCATAGCATATGTGAAGGCACAAAAATTGCTTAAGGTGTCCTGCTAGGGCTGGTGGAATAGGGTGATTATAGGCAATGTTGCTACAAACATCTTCGGTGTAAGGTGTGGCCAGAGAGTCTGAATGAAATGAAACTATTGTTATAATTAGAAAATGTGTTATAACTGCATTTTGACTATTAATAGATATTCAGTGGCAGTATCACATTGACATGATATCCCCATGTTATTCCGCAAAATTAGTGTTCTTTATTCAGTTCTCGACATCATGATTTGAACAAAGTAAAGTTCATCCAGAATAGTAAGTCCAGAATACCTTACTTTTGAAATAAGAAATTTAGGAAGATTCAATGGTTGATTGTTAAAATAACGTAAGAGGAAGTTAAACGTTGTGTTGCTCCAGAGTTCTGATTAGGACCCATGGGTAGGAAATACGTAGGTAGAAGTTTCTGGCAAACAGAAATTCATAGAGTGAAGCCAACTATGGAGAAAAGCCTTCCTGGAAGCAGTGACCTGAATCTGGCTTACGCTCCCTCAGAGGTAGCATGAGGAAATTCCTGGGTAGGATTTCAAGTTGTCTATTCTGCCTCTAAGACGCTGTGATTTGAAGGTAGTTCTTTTGCTTAGTCACTTTGCTGCCAGTTGCTTGGCTAAATAAATATTTGGACATGAACAATGTAAAAAGGAACCAGAAAATGTTGAGTACATTTATCTGCTCTTTTGATTTCTGTGTTTGCTTTTAGTTCAGCAGCTAAGAAAGTGAGCGGAGTTGTGGGCCTATGGATCATTTTTATTTCCTTTATGCTTTTCTGTATTTTCCAAATTTTCTACAATGAATGTGTATTAATGTTATTTTTAACAAAGCAAAGAGAGTGGATACAAGGCTACAGTCTACTTTATGTCGACCACAAATGAGCCTGTGTATGGAAGCCTTTCCGGCCCTTAGAATAGTGCAGGGGTCTGTGAGACAGCAGCTGGGAGACAAGAGGAGCCAGAACTTGCCGTAACCTCTTATTTTTTAAAAAAAGTCTCATCGTGGTTTTGAGCGGTAGTTTTTAGCATAGAGCTACTCCAGGCCCCCTATTTTCGAGCAGATTCATAATACCAAAACGAACGCGCGATTTTGCTTTCCTTTCTTGAGTTGGAAATGCCCCAAACTCAATGTTTCAGGGTGTGTCAAGGAGGTAAAACCTAGAGGGCGGTAGAGATTCTGCTCAGTGCTTCCTTTCCTGTGATATGATGGGAGGTCAAGTCAGCAGGGAGGGTGAGCCCATGCAGGTGGCAGTGAGGTACAATGGGGATATGGAGGTCAGCTGAGTGGAGAGCTTCTAGGGAAAGGGAGAATTCCCACGTGCACATGTTCATTTCTGGTTGGAGAGATCACCAGCCAGCTACGGGAACCCACTGCAAGGAAGCGAACAGGCTACACTCTGAGATCAAGGCCTTTGTATCTCCTTCCACTGCAGGTGAGATTTATAAACTCCTCTCCTGAGGATGGGCAACACAGGTCACCGTGAGCTATTGTTTTCTTTTGGAAAGACACCTTCCTGGAGATACAGTGACATAAGGACTTGAGCACTAATGTCTGGTAGATTTTCCTGCTGACTATGTGTTCATAAATCCCGAGGAAGACTTCCAGCAACAGATTGCATTAGGACCTGAGAGAGCTATTGGCACTCAAGGACTGAAACTCTTCTTAAGAACAACAAGGTTTTACTCTTATAAAAGCTCCCCAATTGGTCAACTAAATTTTGGCTGTGACTTTTCAAGCTCCCTGACTCAGCATCAAATGAAACGAAGTAATAATTGGCCAGTAATCTCAATCTTGTTCTCTTGATCCACCAGAAAAAGCCAAGCTAAAGTTTATTTCATTTATCGTTTATATAGTATATGAAGAAGAATGAATTTAAACTTTGAAAAATTCGTTCAAGACTTTTCTTCATTGAAATGATGAGACATTAAAAGAATAAATCAGATTGGAAAATTCCATCACATAACCAAGATCAGAGGTGAAGAGAGCAATTTCAGTCCTTTCTCTGGTGTAAGGATGGGCAGATTGTTTTCCCTCTAAGGCTGAGACCTGTATGCCAACCAAAGGATGAACTTTAAGGGGGATGAAGTTAGAGAAGGAAGATGAAGTAATTTTAACTCTCCCTCTGTCTCATTTCTGATGTGACCTAGGGCTAAAACCTGTGATGGCCTACTTTTGCCAAGATACTGCTTTTGCTGTTTAGCTTACTGTCGATGGCTCTGATAATATGGATCTCTCCATATAGACAAAATTGCTGTGAGCCTTAAATTTGTTAATATATGTACAACGCAAAAACATGGCCTGACATATAATAAATGTTCAATAAATTTTTAGATGTATCATTGCCCCCATCCAATGATGGATCAGTGCTTCTCCAGTCTTTCCTCACACTTGCTTATGTTGGGATTACGCTTATTGCCCTGGATTTTTACATTTCAATCTAGAGGAAAAGGGACCAGGGGAGGAAAGGAAGAGAAAGAAAAGGAAGTTAAGGATTACCCCTAATGTAGGATTTTCTTTGTAGAATGTGATTACTGCTTTTAAAATGTATTTTTGATTGATATGCAATGAAAACCATTTCAGCAGATTCAGGGATTTTAGAGCTGCCACAGAAGCACCAAAAAACACCCCTATGGACAGCAACAAGTGTATTCAGTTTCTGTACGAGTGAAAATCCCCGTGAAAACCTAATAAATGCGGTGATAGAAAAGAAAGGGAGACTCTCTAATATTTTCCCCAATATTTTTTCCATCTGCTGCCTGGTTTGCTTTAGACATAGGGCCTGATATTCCGCAAGTCTGCAGGGCTGTGCGCATTGTCTATTTGAATGACTATTTCAATGTACCCAGCCCACTGACATTAAATATGTTTTATTATTTCCCCCTGCCTTCGACTTGGTAATCAAAAAATCAGTAATGATTTTCTGACTTATTAAAATATCAGTAATAATTTTTGACTTATTGAAAAGAGTAAAGAGTACAGGAAGTGCATACTTGAAATACTGACTTTTATGCATAGTTTCATTAATTAAGCTCTTTCTTTGTAAAGGGAATTACGTTCAAAGAACTAATACAAATGCAGGGGCTAAGTTGCTCTACTTATTTCAGAAATAGTTATTTACCTGAAATTCCACTTATGAATATTTAGAATTTTATTACAAAACGCATCGAGTATTTAAAAAAGGAGACTTCTCTTTTTTCTTTGAATTTCTTATTCGATCATTTTTTAATTACTCAAGTACTCAATTCTTATATTATCAAGTAAAAATAACAAAGGAAAAGGTAACCCCTTCTTTCTCCCTTGTATCTCTTTTCATCTCCCCCAACCCCACAGATCACTCATCCAATAGTAAATGACTAGTGTATACCTTCTCCCTATTCTTCCTGCAAGTGCACATCTATAGTGTGTGTGTGTGTGTGTGTGTGTGTGTATACACACATGTATATATGTATATATAATCTAATGATTTTACTGAAATAGAATCATACATATTACATTAAACTTACCTTTTTTGTGTTTGACTATATAAGGAGAAATATTTTTTGACCTAGTAGTCTGGGTGAAGCAAATGTCAGCATTTCAAAAATTTTCAGTGTTCAAACAACGTTAATTAGTAGCTTTCTACATTTCTCTTTAACTAACATAGATATTTGTACACTAACGACACTGCTAGTTTCTGAGAGCAGCAAAGAACTACAAGGTGTCTACCCTAAAGCATTTTATAAGCTCAAAGTAGAGAGAAGACTAAAATAAATAAAACAACTAAGCAATAAACTGATGGTAGGACAAAAGGGAGTGCAGGGGTTTAGAGAAGAGCTATCAGGAAGGCTGGGGTAGACAGAGCATTTAGTGCAGAATTAGAATTGTGTTTTCAGCAAAAAGTCACTTGAAAAGATCTGGAATGTTTCCAATTGATGAATTTGCTGTGGCAGCCACTGTTGGTCAGTTAACACAATAGCACTCCGTTTTCTTACTGTCTCCCTTGAAGATGGGGAGAGGTATCATTGTTATTTTAAAGCTGGAAACCTACTGCAGGCTCTAGGAAAGCTTTCCCTGTCCTCATCCAAGGGACAGATGTAGTTACTTCTCTTTCTCTCCCCTATATCCTGTTTGGATGATGGATGTAATTCCTGGAGCTGTGGTAGCCATCCTGTGACCATGAAGTGACAAGGATGAAGACAAAAGTCCAGTGCACTAAGAATGATGATATGGAAAGATAAAAAGCATGAATTTTTCAATGAATTATGGCATCGTTGAGCAGTTAAAACTGCCTGCAACCGCTCATTGCTGGACTTCCTATTACATGGGGAGAAGAAAAGTATTTAAAACAAATAGTGTTTTCATTGTTGGTTAACATTTCTTTTACTTGTAATCAAAAGCATTCTTAATTGATATGCCAGTATAAATGAGCAAAAATATATATATAAGAATGGTCTTTAGAGTGTCATTATAAACAGCTTAAATGTCCATAAACAGAAGGCTGGTTCAATCATTTCTCACCCATTCATATGATGGGCTACAATGTGGCTTGAGAAAGAATGACAGAAATCTATACATATTACAATGAAAAATCACCAAGACACAGTAATTGGAAAAAGCAGAGTAATATATATATTTCAATCCCTCAAAGTAAAGATGGCAAATGTTGATGAAAACAGATTAACATTAAAAAGATACTATTCAAAATTTAAAAGACTAAATAAGTATAAACACAATTTAAGTGATTAAAATTTTATGTTTTTTGGTGAAAGTTCATAGCATTTATACTTCTAAAATTACTAAAGCTTGAAATTGCACCAAAATTTTGGGACAATGCATAGTATCGTTTACTATATTAAGAAAAAAAAAAGGATGATAGATAGATGATAGATATGCACACATGCATACATACAAAAATGTATATGAATCCTCCTATTTGTATTGGCTTACACACACACACATATATATATATACATATATGTATATATATGTAATTATATATAAGATATCTTGCATATAGTGACAATCTAGACTGGCTGTCCAAATGGACAGTCAGAAGTGGAAGCAGACCAGATAGGGGAATGAGATAAAGGGGTTGGGTAAACTTTTCATATATACCCCATTTCAATGTTTGAATTTTGTTTTACTTTGCATTTTAAATACCATGGGACTGCTATGGTATTTTTTAAGTGAATAATGTGAAAAGAAAAATAAAATGCCGTGTGAAGAAATAGTTTGAGAAGAACTTTCTTGTGCAGGACAAAGGTGATCTAACATAGTTTCACCCACTACCAGCGTGTCGAAAATGCAAAATACTCACTTTGTGAGATGGGAACAACAATGAGCTACACCCAATGCCCCTCAGCTCAAAGTGTCTGCTTTAGAGCGGGATCTGCAGAAAGTTCTATTCCTGGAAATGAAGGAGAGACAGAAGTCCGGGGATCATCTCAGAGGGGTGTAAGATTTCTGGGGTATTTGTAATTTTCTGTGTTTGCTATTTCTGTATTCTCTGCTGTCCCCCTAGTCAAGGGTAACAAAGCAGGTTATAGAGAAAAAAACCTCGCCCCCCTGGGGTAATATGGAGGAAGAAGGACTGGAGGACATTGCTGACTCTGCAGCATGTCTTGGGTGAGAGTATTGATGCTGGGGAAATGTCAGGAGACAATGGGTTGAGGTGGAAGAAAGGAGAGCAAGTTGGGGTCTTGTGGCTTGCTAAAAGGAGGAAAGGGCTGCCCTGGGATAGAGAAGGGGTCCTTGGGTTTAATCGTCTCATGTTTGCCCTCTTTTCATGAGGCCGTCGTGATAAATCTTTACATTTTAGACTTGTCAGACTTCTGCTCTTTGGCCTCCTTTTGTGGGTAAGAACTACCATGACCTCAATTGCTTTCTGAAGCCATCACTCTACTCAGTACCCCTGCTCCAGTCAAGTTCTTCCTCCCCATGAAGCATTATAGACTAACCAGAGGGCCCCCAGGGCTCTCTGGACCACACTTGGGAGAAACTCTGGCTCAAATGATGCATGAGTAGGAAATAAAACACAGTATATCAAATAGTTGTCCTCACTTATCATATCCAAATGGTGACATTTACAAGGAAAAACTACAGAAAACTCAGTAACACAATATACTTGCCTCAAATATTACATCATCTTTCAGTAAAGGCAGCCCCATTTTTGTGATGTATGGGATGTACCTTAGTTAAGTGAGTTCTTTGCCCCTGGGTTTTGAGCTGTGGTATGCCATGGTTGAAAAATGAAAGTGTAATAGGCATTTCCCTGTACCCCAAAATGCGTAACACCTTTTCTTATATTTTGTGGGGGCAATTTCTGTATAAATTTCTCTCCCGTTGGTCAAGAGAAAAGGCATTTCTGTAAAAACTATGAAATTGTTTAGTACAGTTATCCTAGGCCATGTTGTAACTAATGATACGGTTTTTAGAGAATCTGAAGCTCTTAACATTTTTATTTGATAGCATCTGATTTTGACTAGAACATGAATGGAATGATTTGTTAAATTGGTCTTTTTTTCATCAGCAGCATCAAGGAAACATTAGATATTCTAGGGAAACGTATCAGATTTCCACACACAAATGCACATATTAATTTCCAAGACTGTAGTTTATTTCTGATGTACATGTGTGTATTTTGAGGAGCAGATATATATGAATTTGTCAGTTCATAGTGAAGAAAAGAATTTTTCCTCTGCTGGTAGGTAAATGACATAAATATCTGAGATCTTGTTAATAGACTGCTATGGACTGAATTGTGTCTCCCCAAAATTCGTATGTGAAAATCTTAATCCCCGATGTGACTATATTTGGAGGTAAGGTGTTAGGTGGTAATTAGTGTTAAATTAGGTCATGGGGGGTGGTCCTGATATGATAGGACAAGCATCCTTATAAGAAAAGACACCGGACACCTCATGCTTTTCTCCCCGCTCTTTCTCCCGCTTTCTGTTCGCTCACAGAGCAAAGGCCATGTGAGCACACAGCTGTGTAGAAGCCAGGAAGAGAGCTCTTCCTGGAAACCGACCCTTCTAGACCTTAATCTGAGACTTCTAGCTTCCAGAACTGTGAGAAAGTACATTTCTGTTGTTTAAGCCCCCAGTCTGTGGTATTTTGTTGTGGCGGCCTAATTAGACTAAGGCACGGCCCAAATACTAGTCTGTGAAATAAAAGAATCCTGTATAAGATCTTAAAATCTTGTGCAATTTAAGCATTGTGACAACACAAAATGTTACCACTTGAATTTTATTTTAAAATTTGCTTTATAAGAGGTGAAAGTGTTTAAATATAACACCCTCTAGATAATTCATCACTCAAGAACTAGTAAATTCACTACATAATTTACTACATCTTTCAGCCTCCTTTTAGGAAAGGCATTCTTGGAGAACTATCATAGAGGGCTGCAAAGGTTCGAGGTGAATTTCGTGTAGAATACTTTCAGCAATGTTTTGGCAGTATCTCCATGGGGTGACCAAACTAAAGAGCTAACACCTCCTTTTCCCCATCTTTGAGTATTTACTGTAAGAAGATGAGCCACTGAGAGCTCCGAGAACAGATGCCATCATTCCAAACTCTTGACTGAATGATTCGTTTCTCAGAGCTTTAATGATGCTTTTCAATCTTAGTGCAGTCGGTGTAGTTCTATTAGCTCTTTCTCCCTCCACATTTCTTCAATGTAGGAGGATGTGTCTCTGTCTCTATCCAGCTCAATTTCTACTTCTGGCCCTACGTCTGCATCCACCTTTGCCTCTATGCCTGCATCACATAAGACCGTTCCTGGAACCCATTTTCCTGGGAGATTCTGGTGTCTGGCTTTTAAGCAGGCCTCAACCCCACTCATGCCTCACGCCTCACTCGATCTGTTGTCTCCTTGATCTACAGGAAATTGAAATCTTCAAAATAAAATACAAGTTGGTGACTTGCCACATATCCCGCAAAGTGTGACAAGAGGGAGAAATCGGAGGAATAAAGAAGCTTGACTCACACTGTCTCAGAAAATTCTTTTACAGCTGAGCAGCCCTCAGTGGGATAGCTGTCTGACTCTGCAAGCCCACGCACATCTTAAACATTAGCTCCATTTTCCAGGGGAGGTTTACGTCAATGCATTGCTGATTTGAAAATGCACCAATATCTCTAGACTCATGTTGGAAGCAGCAAAGATCTGGAATCCTTCTTTCTTCTTTGAGGGAAGGGGAGGACTCCTCGTGCGCTGGCTGTGACCAATCAAGTTTTGCTTGATGCCAAAAAATTAAACACAGTAAGGCCAGACCCTGTCAGCAACGAGTTGATTGCTTTAAATAAGGGAGATTTCCTGAATGTTTAAATTGAAACTTCGACTTTGATTAAAGCAAAGAGAAGTACCAGGATGGCTTCCTAACTATTTAGTTCCTAAAATTCCTGTGAGGTCTGGAGATGACAAATTCAATTCTGATGTGCTGTGTTTTACACTCTGCAGGCTGTAGTAAAAGGGAAAACTAATCAAGCTTGGGTTTCCCATGGGCTGAGCTTTAAGATGTTTTCCTATTTAAAGCCATGGAAATATGTTAAAACCCACATAGGCAGGATGAAGTTTATACAAGGCAAAATCTATGTGACCATGTTTTTGCACAGTGTGCATATTTTGACTTTTCATTATTTTTGGTTTGCTTAATCTTTCATTCTGTTTAAAATTGTATTCCTACTGCATTTTTATTATAAAGATGGGAAAGAATCGTTTAAATACATATATACAAAAATACATAATACATATTGCAAAATGATTTTGTTGTCAAGTAGAACATATTTGTTTGAATTTAAAATTCATATTAAAAAGAAAAAAATAGAAAGCTGATGAATGACTGAACAGCACGTAAATATATGGCTACATACCCAGGCGCGCCAAGGTAAAAATTACAAATTTGTTCTTAGGGCCAGTGACCTTATCATGTAATTAAAATATTAATTACTATGTAAAAATCATCAAATGAAAAGAAACAGGAAAGAAGGATCAATGAATCCATATGTCATTTAAACAATCTAGGCATTTCATATAGAAACAAAGGATTGAATTGTGCATAAAGCACTGTTTGCAAGCAAATCACAATTAAAAGTAGTGCTTTCCATTAGAAGATGAAGCAAGGGACTTCCATTAGTGTCTCTGCTCCGTGTTAAGCTGGTTATGAGGCTGATTCTCATTAAGTCTTCTTATGTCTATGAAGTTATAGGCAAAACCATAGGGAAGTTAAAAATGTTATAGGTGTATGTATGTAGATACACTCTGCCTATCTCCACCTGTCTGTCTATCTATCTATCTATCTATCTATCTATCTATCTATCTATCTACCTTTTTTTTTTTAGATTTTATTTATTTATTTGACAGAGAGAGACAGCCAGTGAGAGAGGGAACACAAGCAGGGGGAGTGGGAGAGGAAGAAGCAGGCCCCCAGTGGAGAAGCCCGACGTGGGGCTTGATCCTAGATCGCTGGTATCACGCCCTGAGCCGAAGGCAGACGCTCAATGACTGTGCCACCCAGGCGCCTCTATCTATCTATCTATCTATCTATCTATCTATCTATCTATCATCTATCTAAGTTTCTGGACGATGGTTTTTAGACTATTAGAAGAATGACTACCCACATTGAAATTTTATGCCATGAATATACACAGTTACTACACTTAATCCTTGACTCTATTCTCAAACTTAATATACAAGTAAATACAGTAAAAAAATATAATTGTCTTGTCAGTCCTCAGAATATGCCACACTTAATTTTACGCTTTGGGAAGGAGAATAATACTCAACTTTTGGAGATAGAGTAATTCTTTCAGACCATATAACTCAATGGTTTACTCCTGTTTACCAAAACGATGGAGGAGAAATATACGTTCACTAATAGCACCCATAGATTCTCTATCATGTCTATGTTAGATCATGAAACGGACATATCAGACAATGAACAACAATTTATACATTGTCAGAGTCAATCTTGGGGTTTTTCCTTTTTGTACGTTAGCTTTGGAAGAAGCAAGACAGATCCAACATTGAATTAACTTGAACACTTAATGGAAGTGGCAGAATCAAACAGTTGTTAGCCTTTGTATAGACAAAGCTGATTAAATGAAAACCTGACATGGGTTACTTTTCCATGGTTAGACCCTTCGAAAATGCAAAACTTCTTTGCTCAGCCTAACAAGTGACTAATCTTTTCAAATTTTTACTATGATTTCCCTAGTAATTTACAGAACATAAGAAATCCTGAAGCTGATTTATTCTTATTTTCAACTTTTACGCATGAGGAAATTGAGACCCAGAGACTTGAAATGCATTTTGTAGTTCTGCAGCTCATCAGTGGGAGGCCAAGTTCTGGGCTTTCTGCACTGATGTCCATCACTCTTCGCCGCCTCCCTTGCAATGATTGCTTAGCATTTATCATTTAAACCAGGTAGCACAAGATAAGGCAGCATCTTAAAACATGAAAATCATGATGGAAAGTTCAAAATTCTTTTGAAAGAGGATTTTTTTTCATAAAAAAGTCTTTATCAACAGTTTACACAAAGGGTGGATGCACAGTTTCTACAGGGTTGCCTGTATAATCATTTTACATTTTTCTTAAAAATATGAAAGTTCTTAAACAAACAAAAATAAAAGTTCAGTAATAGAAAAATATCATTTTGACAAACCTTTCCACTATAGTTAAGTATAAACTTGGCTCTTGTGGTCTTTGAGGAATTCATACTTGTGTTAGAAGGGAAGTTAAGGACATATTTATGTGAATTCCAAATTAGCTGTTTCAGAAACAAATAAACTCTATCTTTTCAAAATGAGAATGTTTGAACACACGATTATAGATCTGGTCGGTTTTGATCTTTGGAAGTCCATGGTGAATTGCATTGCATGTTCTTCTCCTGCCAAACTACACCAGGAACTGTTGTTACTGCTGATGAGCAGTTTGACTTTAGAACCATAATATAAATGGTAGTTTAAAGGTCCTTATTTTCTTTATAGGCATGTTCATTTGGATTGATAGGAGTGACTGGACTTCACCCAGAGAACTGGTTGGTGGAACTTTTGGGTTTTGTGTAATGGCAAATATTATCTGGAGTTGAAAATACTTCGATGACAAAATCATGTCAGATTTTTAGGTAACTGGTAAGGAAATATGGTTGAACATTAATTACTTGTCAAGTTTAATTGAAGTTTGTGCTCAGATCATGATATATTTCAAGCTTTAAATTGGATTATTTTATCCCTCTTCTCAAAAAGCATGGTTTTTACTATTTGAAGCTTATTTAAATGATTGAAATTTTGGGGCACCTGGGTGGCACAGCGGTTAAGCGCCTACCTTCAGCTCAGGGCGTGATCCTGGCGTTATGGGATCGAGCCCCACATCAGGCTCTTCCGCTATGAGCCTGCTTCTGCCTCTCCCACTCCCCCTGCCTGTGTTCCTCTCTCGCTGGCTGTCTCTATCTCTGTCGAATAAATAAATAAAATCTTTAAAAAAAAATGATTGAAATTTTTTCATTACCAATCGATTCCTTGAACCAGAAGGTCAGCACTAAGAGTCTTATGTAGTTTGATGGGAGCATCTCTTGCTGTGTTAAGAATTCTGTAGATCGGGGGCGCCTGGGTGGCTCAGTCGTTAAGTGTCTGCCTTTGGCTCAGGGCATGATCCCAGAGTCCTGGGATCGAGCCCCACATCATGCTCCTCCACTAGGAGCCTGCTTCTTCCTCTCCCACTCCCCCTGCTTGTGTTCCCTCTCTTGCTGGCTGTCTCTCTCTCTGTCAAATAAATAAATAAGGTCTTAAAAAAAAAAAAGAATTCTGTAGATCAATGCTGCCCAGTAAAACAGGCACTAGCCATGTATGACTAGGGAATACCTGAAAGGAGTCCAGTTCAAATCGAAATACGCTGTAAATGAAAAATACACACTGGATTTCAAAGACTTAGTAGAAAAAAGGAACACAAAATACCTCACTAATTTTTTAATTGATTATATTTTTAAAAAGATTTTATTTATTTATTTGAGACAGAGAGAACAAGAGAGAGCACGAGTTGGGGGAGAGGCAGATAGAGAGGGAGAGGAAGACTCCTCACTGAGCAGAGAGCCTGATGCTGGGCTTGACTGCAGAACCCTGGGATCATTACCTGACCCGAAGGCAGATGCTTAACCAACTGAGCCACCCAGGTGCTCCTACTGATGACATTTTGAAATGATAATTTCAAATTATTGTGTTAAATAAAATATAGTGTTAAGCGAATCTCTTGTTTCTCTTTTTTTGTAATGTGACTACTAGACAATTAAAAATTATGTGTAGCTCACATTGTGTTTCTAGTGGACAGTGGCACCAAGAAAATTTGAAATTACATATGTGACTTGCTTTCTATTATTAGATAGTGCTGCCGCATGTAACCCATACATAGAATCTTTGTCACTACTCCCTTAGCATGTTCTTAGAAAAATCAACTTGGAGTTCCATCATCTAAACTCCGTCCTGGAGTATGCATAGGCATTACATAGAAGTCAGAGGGTACCATACTTGAGAGCTGAGTTTTCTCAACAGGTCTGTTTTTTTTTGTTTTTAAAGATTTTATTTATTTGACAGAGAGAGAGAGGAACAGCAAGAGAGGGAACATAAGCAGAGGGAGGGGGACGGGGAGGGGGATGGGGAGGAGGAGAGGGAGAAGCAGGCTTCCTGCTGAGCAGGGAGCTCTTAACAGGTCTGTTTTAAGAGAAGAATCATTGAGTTAATTCAGAAGCCCATCTCAGTGGTTGCTTAGTCTTACCTTTCCCCAAATTTTTCTTATTCAATCCATGAGAATTTATTTTTGGTCAAATTTGATAAGTTTTTCTCTCCATTTTCCCCCTGAGAACAGAACTGCCTTAACAGACCACTGTAGGTCATGATAGATTCTCCTGTCCTTGCCAAAATTAGAATAATTATTGCCTCACTTAAAATGGCTGATAGGAAATTTAAGAGTTATTTAGCTGCAGTCTAACTGCTCCATAGAGACTCCTCACCCCCTTTTATTTTCTAAGATGGAGAAGAATCACCACATGCCGGTATCTTCTTAGTGGGAAATACAAACAAACCAAGGTAAACCAAGAACCAAATTAAAAAAATTATCTCCTCTTCCTCCATCCCTTTGAAACTTGCTGATCCTGCAAGATGGTGACTATGAATGAGATGTAAGATCTTACGGAGTATCTCGTCCATCTTTATCTTCTCACTAATCCTAGCACCATGCCAAATATACAATAGAAGTTAAGGAAATTTTTGTTGAACGGAACTTAATCATTCAGAAATATGAATTATCTTAATGAAAAGGATGTTTACGGAGATTATTTGTAATAGAGTAAAGAAAAGGAACTAAGAGAGAATAGGCACCAAAACGTGAACTTACTCCTGAAGTGGTTTTCTTTTAAAACTTTTATGGATATAATGTGTTTAATTTAACTAACTTTAGTTTGGGTAGAAGAAAGAGGTTTCTATGCTCTTTTGAAGCTTGGATTTCTACTTACCAGAGTGCCAGAGCTTCTGTCAGTCAATAGCACATGCAAAATTTATCCAATATATTATTTGACATAGAGGTTACTCTGTCATTACTAACTAACTTGAGTCTGCCAGAGAATTTTTTATGGAAGTGTGTGCCTGCCAAAAAAGAAGTGTCTCTTGATTGATTGCCACAGCTGACCTAAAAGCTCAAGGATCACTGTGTAATAACCCCGTTATCATATATTAACCACAGAACCCAAGTCCAAATCGCAGTAAGGGTCTTGTTCAAACCCACAAAACTTCGGAAAGCCAGAGCCTGGGAGGATTTTTATCCTTTCTGTAGCCTATGACGTCCCACAGCCTCTATGTGAGATTGGGTGTCTGATTTGCAATCCCCGAGAACAGATACACTGAAAAACCTTTTGAATTAAAGGTTGTTCCATAACCCCAATATTTCCTTCTTTTCCTCTGGTTTCTCCTTTTTAAAAAATCCATTTTATCTTAAAAATGTGAGGCATAATCATAATATTTTAAGCCATAAAATGATTATACATATAGATTACTGGGAATGTAAGCCAGACCAACAATATGTCATGAAAGTGGTTTATATAATTTCATTTCCTCTTTTATTTTGGTAAATGCCAGTTGAAAAGGGGGGAGGGAAGAGTGGGAGTGAAAATCTCCATGCTTTTGAAGTATACAAGAGCCTATAAGATTGACTGTAAGGGCATCTCAAGCCTATATGGTCTGTCATGTATTATTCTAATTTTCTTCATGTTCTAAACTACAAGCTGTACTGAAAGTACCTAGGAAGACTCAGAAGGGTTTCAATCAGTAGGACCTCAGATCTGGTCCTTGTATGTTTGGCAGAGAAGGGTCTGGTAACTGGGTCCTCAGTCATTGGTGGGTTTAAGATATTAATATATTTATATTTTATATAATATAATAAATATTATATAGTATAATTTATATTTACTAAGTGTGTTATATAAATTATTCTATTTTATTAATTAAATAATTATAACATATAATAATTATATATATATCTGATGACTAAGCTGACTTCTGAGTCTATGTTCTATTTAGGAATAAAGTGCAAGGACTGTATATTTGTGATGGCCTAATAATTGTCAGGTAGAAAGCTAGATACACAATTGTATTTAGGACAGATGAATAAATCACTGAAGCCGCCAGAGACAATTTTTCTCTCATCTGCCTGCCATTAAGAGTGCGGTGTTTTGTTTTGTTTTGTGTTGTCACTTGGTAGAAAAATCATCTTTCTGGAAGTGAAGACAAGGGCAAGGTCAGTAGCCCTCAGTGAGAAAAGCCAGTTACAGTATGAGAGAATGTCAGTAGTACTAGAAAAGGCCCTCCAATTTGGCCAAATTTGTTTCTTATTTGCTGACTAGTGATTGAAATGTTACCACTACTACTTCATTTCTGTGGATAAAGGCTTTTATTTCTTTTTTTAATAAAGATTTTCTATATTTACTTGAGAGAGACAGAGAGAGAGTGGGTGGAGTAGAAGAGGGAAAGGGACAAGCAGACTCTGAGCTGAGCTAGGAGCCAACTTGGAGCTCGATCTCATGATCCTGAGATCATGACCTGAGCCAAAATCAAGAGCCAGACCTTAACTGACTGAACCACCCAGGCGCCCCAAGGCTTTTCTTTTTTTGAATGACCAATACTGTCCTCACCACCATCATGGGGAGTAAGGTGGGAATGGGTGGAAAACTCCTTACTTATGTTTTCCTTAGGTTTGAGTCCTGAGAGAAGGTATTCGTGATGTAGAAGCGGATGAGAGAAAAATGTCACAGCCTGGGAAGTCATGACAGATGGAGTCATGAGGTAGAGATTGGCTACAGATTTCTTGAACCTGAATAAGGTCAATCCGAAGGAGGGGTACCTACCAAAACCTCTTTTATAGTCAGGGTGATGGTTTCACCACAACCATGAAATCTGATCCTTATGGAGATAAAGTGAGTAAGTTATTCTTGGAATAGCTTCACATTTTAAGAAGACACAAAGGAGATCCAAGTTCAAGCCTGAGAAAGAGAGGAAGAAAGAAAGGGAGGGAGGAAGAGAGAGAGAAAGAGAGGGAGAGAACCACATAACCAAAGTCTGGATCAGTTTGAGAGCAGCAGAATTAAATGGTGAAAATCTACAGAGAGAATTCTGAACGCATGTGCTGGGCTAATGTGTTCAGGTCTGCTTGGAGGTAAAGCCTACATTTTGGTCCTAATTTTTATTTCAAAAGGATACGGGAGTGTTTATAAGCAGCTAAGTTTGGCATTGCAGCTTCACGGTGTCATTGATGGCACTAAGTAGTGGTTTGGTACCCAAATACCACCAAAGACTCTGTTCTTATCTTCCACCCCCTCTAGCTAAAGAGCCAACATTCTGACATATTTACATACTAAATAAACTTTTTTTTTGGAAAGTTACAATTAGTCAATCTATTTTTGAAGATTAATTAAAGACATTTATGGCTGTTTATTAGAGCTAGTCCATTAAAAGGAAGGTCTGTTAGATGTTAAGATGATTCTTATATTTATAGAACTCCTGGCAGAGTTTGTTCAAGCAGTTACGCAGCCATTTGTTGGCTGTCCCATAGAGTCTCTTTTTCTCCTGTCCGTTACCCACATCTCCCTCCTGGCTATCAGTGGACTACAGATAGGCAGTTATAGGGCCCTTGTCTTTGCTGACTTGCTCCTTTGTTGTGGTCACTTATTCATGGCCTGACAAGGCCTGGTCCCTACTTAGGGGTCAAGGAAAGAGCTGCATACCTGGTTGTTAAGGTTCAATGAAATCCTCTTCTTAATTTGCCATCTGATACCCAATTCCCAACCTCAATAATTGCTTAAGTATGCTCACTCAGGTTTAACAAGAAGCTGACCACATGATCTCAAAATCTGCCTCGAAGTTCGGCTAGATCATGGAAAAGGCAAAAGACACTTCCCGGTCTATTCCATTATAGGTTATACGAAAGAACACTGCGCTTTGTTTGGCAAATAATCTCTTGGTAAGATTTGCTTCATTGCCAATTTTCACTAAACAATTAAGCATTTCATTTCCAATGATTGATTTAGATGACCTATCTGGAACAAATGTTAATGAAATGAGCTATAATTACCAGTTTCTACCCACTATATGCCTTAAAAATAGACCCTCCATGGTCTTGCCTAATAATATTATAAACAGTAAGATTTGAGAGGTTGACCTCTTATAGTACCTAGTGTCTCCACACAAATTTTGTACTTAATGGTACTGTTTTATATTATTCTCTCATTAGTTCACGTGTTTATAAGCCTGGTTGTGATTACAAATCATGGCTGGCAGGGTTCTGTCTTTTATTTCTTTTTCTCTTCTTAATATCCACAAAAACTCGACATAGTGCTAAGGGCAGATGTAAGCTCTGGACACTTGCTTGTTCAATGGAATTGAATGGTTCTTCCAGTTTTCAGACCTGAAACTGCTCCCCATGACCACGTTGCACTGTGGTATGTGATGCCTTGGTTGCCATTTTGAAATGCTGATCCTCCTCACCCATCAAGACCAACTTAAGAATCACCTCCTTTGGGCAACCTTCTTGGACCACTCTGCGGATAATTAGCCACTTCCTCCTCTGTGCCCCCCTGTGTTTTGGGTGTGCTTTGTGCATACCACCTCCTCTGTAACCCCCTATTATTTGTTTAAATGTTCATTTTCCTTATTCGAATATGAAACTTTGTGAAGAGGGTCTGTATTATTAGTTTTTCATTGGCCTCGGCGTATTACAGGCTTAATAATTTGTTGAATGGTAAATAAACACGAATCATTAGGGCTGGGTCACCTTTAATAAACTGCTGTTTATGCCTGTTGATCTGCTTTTAGTGAAAATTCCAGCAGACGTTAAAGGAAATTCCATATGTTGTTTGATAGTTGAAAGTCTGTGTTGAACTTTTGAGTATTTATTTTATATTGCGCCTTGGCACCAATATCTGTCTACATTCACTTCTTTTTTTCTAACATCCCCATGAAACTTGAGTTCCTCAAATTTCCCCTGCCTTTGCCTTCCAGTTCCTGCTTTCTTCACTTCCCTTTGGGTTTAAGCATTCTCTTTGGACATTTCTATACTCGATATGTTTGAGAGAATATTTATTTCTAATTCCACTTTACTTTCTGTGATACCTAGAAAAAATAAGAGCGACCTCTCAAGAAGAGAAGACAATGTGGAACTTTGGAAGTTGTATGAGCGTCTTTGCTCTCCAGGCTATTTGGAAGAGAAGATCTCTGCTGTGAACAAAGAGAAGTGTGAATGAAAACAGAACTTAGAAACAATTGAAATAAGGGTCATATTCCATGATCAAAAAAACACCTCTTCCTCCAAAATTATTCTCAGCAGGGCTCTTTTTGCAGCGAGTTCATGGAGGTCAGTTGATATATAATTGAGTTTTCAAAAATAATACTTTGCGGCAATACAACATAATAAGATTTAGTCCCACAGTGGTTATCAGTAATCTTGAAAAGCTGTGCAATGTTTTGAATTTTTCACAAGTTGCCTTTCTTGAAGTAGTTGGATACCTATGTATCAAAAACTGCAGTCGTGCCTGTGACAAGGACTTGGTTCATATCTCCACCCGCTATAAAGTTGCTATGCTTCCCTGGAGACACAAGATAGAAACTTGTTATTCTTAATGCGGTTACAGCAAGGATGACGAGAAGGACAGAAAGGTCTCCGTGGTGGGGAGAAGGAAGAGAAGTACATCATCGTCTAGACTTGTGACTCTCTGAGCATGACTCCATTGTTGCCTTTGAGGCTTTATATAATTGGCTTTCTGCAAGTGTTTTTTTTTTTTTTTTTTTAATATGTCAGGACCCTTGTCTCTTGAGATCTCAGTTTTTAGACATTTCTTTTTATTGCTTCACATATGTGGTACCTCTTGGGGAAAGATACTTTCTTTTTCAGCTTGTACAACCTGTAGTTTTCCTGGACAGTCTTGAGGATACCAAGTGTATCATTTTTTATTTTTGTCTTGCCTAGGGTGGACTTAAACTTTTTGCCCAGGTCAAGTGTATGTACCTTGGGTCCCTCCTGTTGGCTTTGGCAAGACCTAACAGAGCGCTGAATCAGTTCCCACCATACTTATGGCTGGTTTGCCAACCAGCAATGGTTTTCTTTGTACATCACGCTGGGCTGGATGCCTGAATTCTGCTCCCGCAGACGGGCCTGCCTGGAGAAGCAATGTTAAAGCAGCAGCAGACCCAAGTACTCATTCTCGTCCAGAGGCTACTGTCTTTTTTTTTTTTTTTTTAAGTTTACATTGAAAAGGTTCTTCATTCTCAATCACATAGTTTCTAGTGACACTAAAACCAGGAAAAATAAGATAGTGGAGAAAAACTAGTCCTTTCTAGAAGTAAAAGAGGCTGATCTAGATTAAACATGCGTATGTTTCCATTTCCTTAATTATCTGTAAAGTAGCTATGAGTTTTGTGAGGAGACTTCAAGAAGTGAAAAAAAATGTGGTCAATGGCTGGAAGGTTTGAAACTGCAGAGCCTCCTGTGGCTGCAGAGAGAGAGGTTGTCTCTAGGGGATGCAGGGAGAGAGGAGGCAGGAGGTACAGAGGCCAGACCCTGAGAGGGTACATGTCTCCCTCAGCAGTTTGGACTTTGGTGATGAGGAGCCTGTGAACAATTGCAAATGGAAGGAGACATGTTGTGGCGGAAAGAGGGTTGGATGGAGCAGGTGAACAGATATCCAGAGAGTCTACTTAGCTGTGGGAACTTGAACAACAACAACAATTCATCTTCAGTTTCCTTATCTGAAACGTAGATACAATCATAGTGGTAAGGATTCGATAAATGTACTGTAAAGTACATTGCCCAGAACATGGCACCCAAACAGAAGCTCGGTAAATAATATTAATTCGTCTAAAACAAATGCAAGCAAGTGGGTGTTTATTCTCTTCAATTAGAAATATGAGTGTTTTAGTCAGGGGAAAGCTATGGTCGGCTAATTTGTCCCACATGAGTCGGGAAAATACAGGCTAAGAGGTCATACACTTCCTCCCCAACAAAGCTGAAAGGCACAGAGAGCATTCGACATGTACATAAAGAAAAATACCCTAAACTTACACTGGAAGACAGAATAGCAGTTTCACCTAATTTTCTGGAGACTGAACAAAATGTTCTAAGCAGGCTGGCTGGTTCACTCATTTGTTTTAGGGACCTCAGTGTCTAATTCTTTAATATTCCCCTCCTCTGGCCTTATAGCTGGCACTTGAAAATGACATGGAAGCAGAGGTATGATGATAATCAGAAGCACCACCAATGGCAGGTAAAGAAATTTCCATGTCATAAAGACTTGATTGTGGATACAATGTTCTGTTTTTAGTCAAAACTTTTGAAAAGAAGTGAACAAACTACACTGAAAATAAAGATGGCCAAGAGTACTGGCCATAAAAGTTGATAAAGTGGAACAACACAGTGTAGGGCCTGGAGGAGCCGATTTCCAGCTGGAGCTCTGCCACTATTACACAACGTGAGCTTGCATAGATTGGGTCACCTATGACCCTCAGTTTCCTCATCTGTAAAATGGTAGAGTTGGTCTAAATCACTAGAGTCCCTTTTAGGTCTAACTGTGTATTTGGTGAATCTTAATTCATATTTCAATATTTCTAGATTCAATAGAGTGTCATGACTCTGACCCCAAAGCCTGTCTCGGGCCCCAGCATCTGATCATTCACCAAGTCTTGCTCGGCATTTCCGTTAGAAATCTGAGCTTCGGAATTAGAGAGACTTTAATACAAATCCCAACTCGGTCATGCATATCAGCATAGGGAAGTTCATTTTTCCCTGCATTTCAATGTCCTTATCCACAAAGTGAGTCAACAATAGTATTTATAGCATAGCCTCGTGGTGTGGACTGAATGAGATAATGAATGTAAAGTCCTTAACACAATGCCTGGTGTCTAGTAAATCGTAACTATATTTAAAACCTCCCTTTCAAACAGCTCTTGAATATGACTCTTCCTCTTCGCCCAGAATACTGAAGCCAAATTGGTTTCTTTAACTCTAGTCCAACTGTTTGCCCCAGCAGAGAGGTCATCTCTTAAAAGCACATGGCATTTCAACAACAAGAAGAAAATTGATAGGGGGGTCACAGAAATGGAAGGGAGGATGCCTAGAAAAGCAGGGCCTGATTTGACAAATTCGAGACCAAATTTCTCATGGTCCTATTTCAGGGTGACAGAACTCAGGGTCTTCTTGGAGTTTTCAGGCCATTTTAACTCATCAGCTTGAAGCTGAGTCGCTTATGGGGGAGACAGTGTTAGGACCCCTAACAAGGGTCCTCTCTATGCAGCACTTACGACTCCTTAAATTTTATTCCCGAAACCTAAGATTTGCTTTGTCTTGGGGGAAGATTCGTTTGTCTGCTGGGCAGATGTGTGGTTGATTGACCTGTGTGGCCCCTGGCTTTTGGTCAGATGGGGGACAGGCTTGGGTAAAGGATGAACCAAAGCCAGCCACGTGCTGACATTTTCCCATGCGATCTGGCACAGAGCAGGAGCTGCTCGGGCACATGGCTAGAGCTTCACTTCCCTGCATCTTTCCTGAGATCAGGGAAAAGCAGCCAGAAAAAACCAGGGGCCCCAACACCAGCGTCAGTGATTCCAGGGAGGCACCAGCACTTCCTACCAGGAGTCCTATGTCGTATAAGAAAATTCACTGGATTTTTCATTTGGGAGAAGACTCTCTTGTCTGAAAAAGAGGATGACTCTCCCGCCAATACAAATAAGTAAATAAAAGTTTAGCTTTCATAACTGACCTGCTAGCCGTCTGGTTCATGGTGGGAGGGAAAAAAAAAATTAGCAGCGCACAGCTATCTCAGAACTCAGAGAGCAGAGAGCATTAGAGCGACACCCCAGAGAACTGAGGGCTTTTAAACCCCTTTCAATTTCAGGCCAATGGTAGCGGCAGGGCCCGGGAGTGGGGAAGGGCCAGGGGGCTGTCCAGGCGGATGGGCGTCACGTTACAGGGCCGGAGGGACTGGAGAAAGGGAACATTTGGCTCTCATTACAGAACAAAGGGACAGGGTGCTAGAAAACAGAGCGAATCTGGGTCAGACGTACCTGACTCTCCCACAGGTGCTGTAGTCAATTTGCACATCTCCACTCGGGAGGGAGCCTCCCAAAGCCGTCTCCCCACCAACCGCACTTGCCAACAATAACATTTTACCAGGAACACAGCTTGTCAAGACCAGCATTTTCGCTAGAGCCGTGGTGTGATGAAAATCATGCTTGCTCAGGGGCAAAGCTCGTCGCTGTTGAGAAGTCAGAGGGGTTAGTACGTGATTTTCATGAAAGCTCCTCCAAATATTCAAAACGTTGGTATAATTTTATTTTTTACAAATCTCCTTCTCTCATCAATGCTTCACATTCTCTAGGAGGGGGTTGGTGAGGAAGGAAGAGACAGAAAAATCTGTGATTCTTATGAAGAATTGATATTGATTATAATTCAAGATCTAAACTTTAGATTTTCCTTAATAATGACAGAGGCGCACACAGTTTGATGGACGGTGCACAATCTTTTTTCCCTTTCATTTTTTGTTTCGAACTCACCACTCCATTTTTTTTTTCTTTCCAACTTGGCTTCCGATGAAGCATTCATTTGAAAACCTTTATTTTTTGGCAACGCGACAACTGGTCCAAGCTTTTGGTGGCTCCCCTGACTTCTGCCTATTTCTCTCTTCCCTTCATTTTTTCCTTCCTTCTCTTTTGAAATCATCTCCAGACCTTCGGAGGGAGAAGCTTGGGTGCCACACGGACCGCAGCTCTGCCAGCTTACCACCCGAACCTTGTAACTGTGTTTTAAGCCATTAACAATGAAGCCCCAGCAACGCTGGCGGAGGGTACGTTTCATCTGAAACAATGTAAAGTGCGCAATGAGAGAAAAGCAGGCCTCAGGTATTTGCAGGGGTCCTGGTATGTGGTGGTTGTGATGAAAATAAGCTTAGTGACTTTAACAGCTGGCAATTTATTAGCAAACCTGGTTCTACTAAAAAAATATGGAAAATCAGAATTGATGTAGAGTGTTAATCGCAAATCCTTTGTATTAGCGAGACTCTGTATTGTGTTAACTTTTACTATTGCGGAGAGCAGACATCCTTTGGAGCAAAAGGCTGGGCAATGAACTTCCTTTGTCAAACAGCCCTCTGTAGGGATCCAGGCCATGTCTGTCTGTGACATTCGGTCTAGGAGACAAATACTTTCCCTTTAGGCGACCTGGCAAAACTGAGGGGAGTCTTGGGGCTTGGCTGCTGTCATGACTGAGAATCCCTTCTTGGGGCATTTTGGGGTTGTCCTTTCAGTGTCTACTTGTAGTAGCTCCCTCTCTAGGCCGTCATCCTGAAAAGCTTTCCCTTTGGCTGGGCTTTTACACACAGTAATTGAAAACAACACATTTTCTGCTGCCAACTGGAGACACCAGAGCGATCGCTCTCTCCTTCTACTCTGGATTTAACAATGTGGCGGTGGATGAGATGGGAGACATGCTCTCGGTATTCAAAATGAAAAACACCAGAACACACGTTATTTTATGAAAGAGGCTGGAAAATGGTTAGTAAAAAAATCGCAGATGTGTTTCACAGATGAGGGAGAGGTGGAAGGAGGACTACATTCGGAAAATAGCGTGACAAGCACAATCTAGTCCTCACTTTTCTCAACAGATTACTTTTGGGGGCTTTCTAAGCTTGATTTGGGGGTTTATTTTCACTTTCAAGAGTATCTGTGTGGAAGGGGAGGGAAGGATTTCGACCCTCTGGGGAAACATAATAGTATTTGCTAGAATATTGACTCTAGTTCTTTACCTGTAGTCACACTAAGGGAAGGCTGATGAATTATGGGGACAACTCCCCTCTCCAATTAGAAATTACATTTTTGAACTCTTGTTCAAGAAGGGAAATTCAAAAACATGAATATGTTTTAATGGTAGACCACTCAAAATAGGCCTTTTGTTCTGTAAAAACTTAAAATCACAAATTATTCACTTGCCTTAATTTTGACTCTTTAGAAGATTCATTTTTTTGAACATAATGACTGTGACTTGTTTCACGCGGCCATGCACCCAGCAGGCATTCAATGAATGCCTACCTAGTGAATTAAGGATAGTAAAAGAGTATGAAACTTTATAGATGAGATTTCTCTACCCCTTCCTCTATCTAAATAAAATTCTAAAAGAATCTTTTATTTATACTTCATTTCTTTGAGCCTTTATGTATGTTTTAGTGATTATTTCTCATATAGTTTAATTATGTGTCTAAGTGACACTACTGGTTATCACAATAAAATAGACACATACTAATATTTAAATCTCTTAAATGACTATGGCTGATTGTCATCCACAGCAAGGGATACCTAAGAAGAATTATTCTGTGCTCTGACAGTTCCAACAGTCCTGGAAGAGAGAGGAACATATAGGAATAAGAACAATATTTTGGGGTCTATGCTTGCCTTTCACAAAGTGTTTTAAAATATATTTTAAGTGTTTTAAAATATATTTTAAAATATATTGTAAGAAAGTATGTGTTGGTTCACCTCTGTGTCTGTTGCTGAGCATCTTTTTTGTGGGACTTAATAAAAAAAATTCTAGAAATTCTAATTCTATTACAGATGTGGAGTTTAGGGCATTTGAACAATTGTAGTCAATTTACTCTCAGTTAGCCTCCATTGGAAGAATGTTCGTCTGCTTCTTCCAGAGAGGAATAATTTGCTTGTATTTTTAGTTTACAAGTGCATCTATAATGTTTATCTTATGCCAGGCACTGTTTTAAGCCCTTGACAAACCTTCACATATTTAATCCTTATAACCCTATGAAGTAAGCACTTGTATTATCAGGCCCATTTTATAGATGAGAAAACTAATGCATGGAGAAGCTAAGTAAATTGCCCAAGGCCAAGCAGGTAGTAGGTGGAAGTGTAGGCTTTGATCCCATGAGGTCTGACACGAGCATCCTTGCCCTACTTCCTCTAAAACAGTGTCGTCCAATAAAAATATGTCAGCGCATATGTAATTTAAAATTTCCTAGTAGCTACATTAAAAAAGTAAAAAACTAAAATTGAACTTAATAATACCTTACATGATGCAACAGTTGAAGTGAAATGTAATATTTACCAAAGCAATACAGTTGTGTTTAACAAAAATATGTTTTATACTGCTTTTTGTCTTAAAATTTAAATTCATTTAAATTACGTAAAATTAAAAATTAAGTTTCTCGGTAGCACTAGCCATATTTCAAGTGGTCAATACCCAAGTGTGGCTGGTGGCTACCATTTTGGACAACACATCCATGAAGAACAAACTTCCCATAGAAGCACATTTCTTGGGAATAGCTCCAGAGAATAAAATTAAGGGGAGTTGCATTCAGGAAATTTTGTTTTCCCTAGTACTCCAGGCTCATTGCCATGACAGAAGGAAAAGTAAACATTGGTTCTCAATTTCTGACTTATCAGAGGGCTGAACACCATTGGTTGGCACGAAGATGTCCTCTCATGGGGCTTTCCGATGGGTTTGTGTTCTTAATGGAACCATTTCCAACTCTGCTCAGGCTATGATTTGGGGGGGGGGGTGCGGTTCTGTGTGCCTGGCTGGAAGCATTTCTCTCTTAAGAAGAAACATTAACACCACCAACCACAAATGAAGAAAAGGAGGGGAGGTTTAGATACTCTGATTCCCCACTCTCCCCAGGCCCACCTTCACCAGATTTTACCATTGTTTCCTCCATTCACACATTAACAAATATCTAAAATGATCTTACTATGGTTTTGTATTCCTTTCTAAATATAGACATAACCAACAACACAAAATATTTTTGGAAGTTGGGGATCTTAAATCAAATATGAATGACTAGGTTGACAGAGGATAGAGGAAAGAACTTTAATTTTGTTTTCTCTTGATCACTAAGAATTAAAAAATAAATCAAGGGATGGTATATTTAATACTTAATGTGGCAAATCTGTATGCATTTTTTATTTAAACTCTGAGTCTAATATAAATTAAACTTTGCTAGAACTATTAATATCATTTAAACTATGTTTTAATGAAAATGGAGACAAGCTTCCCGTTCAGATAATTTACTATTAAAAATGAAAAGTTTTCATTATTACATGAAAATAAATAGTTTCGTAAACAGATGCCAATATTACTTAATTATGATTTTTTTTTTTAGTTTTTGTTTTTGTTACTGTGGGGAATATTTTTATAAATTGTCATTTTTACCTTTTCAATTTTTCATTGAATGGAAAATCCTGTGGAGTGTAATAGAAAGAGAAGGAGGTCTGGGTTTAGCAGACATCGATTTTAATCCAGGAGAGCAGAAGTTTAACCCAAGTTCTGCTGCTTAAAAGCAGTTTCTCTCTAAACTTGAATACTTTACTTAATCTTTGTGAGTTTCCAGTTTCCTGCCCTGTAGATTAAGGACAATAATGTGTATTTCTTCAGGCTGTTAAAAAGAGTAAATGAGAAAACATATGTAAAATGCTTAGCCTACTGCTTGACACATATTAGGAAGCTAATAAATGTTAAGTCCTTTTCCAAAGCTACATGCACATTCTTTCATATGAATGGATCTTAATTCATCCAATGCCTCAAAATTTATTAGCAGAAATGCTATTAAAATTGGCTTATGATATCTTCTCTTAAAACTCAAATTTCTTAGCTGTGTCCTTTTTTCCATGAGAAGTTTCAAAATTGTGCCTAAATTAGTGATTACAGAGCTCAAAACTGTTTACATGGCAAATCATTTAGGGGCTGAATTTTTTACCATTTTCTGGGAAGGGAAGACAGAAAGTGAACCAAAAAAGGGAGAGAACAAAATCTTAAGTCATAGTATAGTAACTATCCTAGTGGCAATATAGTGATAATTGAATAAACAAATAGTTGCTCTGGATTAAACCCTTCCAAGGGTTCTTCCTCATAGCCCATCAGTCATGGCTGGAGAGCTGCTGACGTCACGTCATGATGTACGCAGCTGGGCTATTTAAAGGCTGCCATTCCATTGCCAAGTCTCACTCCCTTCTGACGTCTTCTGCACTGTTCACTTGGCACCCTTGGCTACACTTCAGCGGATAATTTGTACACTACACAAGCATTTAGAAAAACCCAGAGTGAAACCAGGGGTGAGAGTCATCGGTGACATTTATAGTTACTGAGTTCGTCACTCTATACCACGATGTAGGTCAGAGGGCGCATCTTTCAAGAGAAAAAGACCATTCTTCAAGTGCTATTTCTTTCACACTGATAGGACAATGATTCCTCACCAAATTCAGGCTGGACCTCATTTGTCAAATGATTTTGTCAATAGATTTTTTTCCTAGATCCTAAACATTTCTCTCTCTCGCTCTTTTTGTTTAAATCACAAATTCAGCATGTAAATGACGTTTAAGCAAACGTAAATTTTTTTTCAAAGTAAGACCCACCTTTCGTTGACAAGAACTGACTGGGAGGCAATTAGATAAATGGATTGAAACCAAAGGAGTGTCATCAGACCCTTTTAGTTTAACGGATAAAAGAGTGCGGTGGGGAGTTTTTTTCTTCGCAGGGTTGGAATATGTGCGCTGCTCATGGCAACCAGCTGTCATGCCACGTCCCAGAACTCGGAGGAAACAGAAGCTTGCTTCTCTGCTCTTACTAATGCAGGAGGGTGTGCCTGGAGCGAACAGCAGGGTGGCTATGAAGGGACGGGTAGTTTTATGTATTTGGAGGGCATCAAGCAACATCTTCCTTTGTACTTCTTTGCCCCAAATGGGGCAGTGCCTGAAACTGGCGCATTCAGCAGCTCTGTGGGATGAGGTATGCACGGGGCACCATTTCCCTCTAAGGCGAATACCGTCGCTGTTGGCAAACCGTCAGAATTTGCAAGCTCAGCCGGCACCTTTGACCCGACCACGCAGCTGACAGCACAGTTGGCAGTCGGTAGCTTCCATTTATCCTAGGTCAGCTTCTGAGGCATCAACAGAAAATGAAATAAAGATTTGGGCAGTCACTTCAGAAACAAAAATGGAATGCTCAAGAGTTTGCTTCAGTCTACTCAGGCCGAGAACCATTTATTAAGCTGGGAAAGACGGGAAAATCAGATCCGTGAGAGAAGCTGCTCAGGGTAAAGAAACTGGTCGGCAGACACCTTATCTGAAGATCCAGATGAGGAAACCACTGCTTTATACAGTCGACCAGACGACTGCTTGCTTGAGTGGGGAACGCCACACAGTTCGGTGGGCAGAGATTGTCTCCTTTCACATCCTCTGCGCCCAGCACTGTGCTTGGTAGTTGGCGCTCACTCAGTGAGTATTTGGGCAATTAATGAGTGAAGCCCATGACTGCTGACTGTCATTAGTGGCTGGGTGTTCAGTAGTCTTCAGATCAATCCTGTGACTTGATTCATTAACTTTGAAATTATAGTCACTGGTATTTCATCTATAAAGTAATACCATTGAGGGGCTCCTGGGTGGCTCAGTGGGTTAAGCCTCCTACTCTTGATTTCGGCTCAGGTCATGATCTCAGGTCCTGGGATCAAGCCACCCTGATGCTCTATGCCCAGCGGGGAGTCTCCTTGAAGGTTCTGTCTGTCCTCTGCCCCTCCCCCACAAAAGCTAATACTATTGATTATAAAATGCATACTCACATACATACATAGATGTTCATTTTGCCACCAACTAATTGGACCAGGAGAAAATTTATCTAAGTAAATAATATAGATACATATTATTTATATGTGTATGTATTTACATATAATTTTTTTCTAGTTCATATATATCTAAAAGATGAAATTCCCAAGTCATATTTCCTGAGAATAAGACGAGGAAGAAGGAATTATTATTTTTCTTCCATTCCTACAGTATATTATATTTGAGCTTTGTGCTTTGTAAGAGTTCCTTAACTTTGTCTCACTGCGACCATTCCAAGGGAAAAATCAATTCCCTTTGGTAAATGAGGATACTGAGTTTCAGAGAATATATAACTTTCCAATTTTACACAGTGAGGAAACATTTGAGCCAAGATGCAACTTACTATCTTTGATGCTAAAGTTTGTGGGGTTTTCTCTTTACCTAAAACTTAAAATGTCATCAACTGTAAAGCATTTGAAGTAGACACAGTATACAGGGAGATATTCTTCAAGAAGTGTATGTTAACATAAATATGGAGAAATTAACTTTCTATGTGATGGAAAATATCACTTAGCAAAATGTAAGAGATTAAAAAGGTCTCTCTCAAGAGATATGAAATATAAAAAAATACATACTAATTTGGAATAAACTTATAAGAAAAATGCAGAAACTAATGAAAACCAAGCTACAAAGCTTTATTAGCAAGAAATTTTAAAACCACAGATGGAGATATATATTTTGTTTTAGGATGGGAATTTTCAAGAGTGTAAAGTTGTCACTTCTCCCCCCATTGATGTATACACTTAATAAAATCCAAATCCAAAGTCTACAAGTTCTTACTTAGAAATTTGATCACTAATTCTAAAATTCATCTGAAAAAATACATAGAAGAAAGTAGGCAAGATATTTTTTAAAAGAAGAGTAATGAGGCATACTTATATTATCAGATATTAAATTATAAATCTTATTACTTAGAACAGCGGGGTATAGCCATTTGAATTTACAGCAGATTGTTGGAAACATAAAGAGAATGAGAAATACAAGTAAGAATAATGAATATGATAAAGACGGAATTTCAAATCAGTGAGGAAATAATGGATTCTCTAAATAATGATAATAAGGTAATTGTTTTAAAAATGCAAAAACGAGTTAGCTATTAAAAATTTCATTCCTGTGGTTTATAGAGCTAAATATAGTAACTTAAAGATGAGTGTCTAGTTGATCTTGGAATAAAGTGCAAAGACTGAAAACAAAAGAAAACATATATAGATTTGGGTAAAAAATATCACAAATAAAAATCAAAGAACAAACTACAAAGTATAAAAAACTCATGCAACATATTGTAGAAAGGTTGTTAAATCTTCAGATTTATAAAGACTTCCTTTTAAGTAAAAAGAATGAACATTACAGGAGACAAAGAGACATGAATAGGCAAGTCACAAGAACTATATGACCAACAAACTCTAAATCATTTAAAAAATGTCTTAGAAATCAAAGATACGCTAATTAAAATAAGACATCATTTCTTGCCAATCAAATTCATATTCCAGAGACTATCTTTCTTGCACTTGCAGATTTGTTCTAGAACTTACCTCCCCTTCTGCTATTGCCCCTGGTCAGCCTGGGCAGAGCTGTATTTTACTCACTCAGCATTTGCTGGAGACCATTTTCTCCCACCCCACCTGAGACACTAAGAATCTCCAGATGCCAGATATCTCCTTGGAGCTTCTTGGATGAAAAGGGGATATGACTTGTTTCCCTTATGGGATACCTCCTGTTGGAGGAATATTTGCATTATCCTTTTTATTCCCCAGGGGCTTGCTAAGTTTTATTGGAACAGCTTTTCGTGGATTCTCCAGCTCTTTGATGGACTAAGGTATGATTTTAATAAAGAACTGGCCCGAGAGACAAACCCTGGCACTGGACCCCATATGGCACTCAGAATCTGGAATAGCAAATCTCTTTCAAGGGCCAAGTCTTACTTAGAGGTTAGGGTCATTTTGCTGGGACTTTTTCTTTGGCTTCTTGCAGGTAAGCTGAGGTGAATCTCAAAGCCTCCAGCCTGTCTGATTTGCCCTTAGCTTTGAGTTTATACATCCCCCCCCCTTTTTTTTGCATCATAAACCCATCAAGTGGAGTTGATTTCTTTCCTTCTCTATGCTTTTAAACTGTCTCTAAATTTCTCTCATGAACTGGCACTCCTGCTATAATTTTATAATGCACTTTTAAGAGTAAATGTTATAAGTATGGAAAAATGCAAGTTTTATTTCGTGAATTCATAGGCCAGAATGTTGAGTCCTTAGCAAGACCATTTCCTTGAGCCAAAGATGAAGGTCTGCATTTTCCTTCATTCCAGGAAGGATAAGCAACATTTACAGATATTTTAAATTGAATTAAGGCCTCAGTTTGTTTTTTAAATGCCGAGTTTTGTTCGTCATCCTAACTTTTTGCATTTAAATTATAGCTGAGACTGTTGAGTACGAACTCACAGCTTAACCCTGGCATGGAGTAATTCCGTTGAGGATTTCTTTCAAAATAAAATAGAATATTTTCCATATTCACTACCATTATGCTTCCCACAAAACACGTAAAGGATATTTGAGGAAATGTTTCTAATTTTCAGAGTGTCTCCTAAAAGCTGGTTTGGACACGGAAAAGAGCTAGAGCCATAAATTTTTTAAAGGTGTTTATGGGCAACTACTAATTTGTTCAAAGTTTACATTTCATATATTAAAATTCTATTATGATGACAAAGTTCTTGACATACACTGTAATATTTATACTTTAAAACAATTCTCATGTGAGCTGGTATTTATTTACTCCCTATGGTTTGATTTTTTTAAAATCTCTGAACGAAGATTATGGACTTTGTTTGTTTGTTTTTTAAGTGTTCCTTCCTGGGGATTAGCTGGTATTTGAGGTGATTAAATAAATCAACCAACATATATTTACTGCCATTTATTATGTGAAATATTTAATAATAAGAAGTGAAAGCCATTTAAAAGAAAATAATTTTAGTGCATTATACCTGCTCCCTAATCTTCTTGAAGAAAAAAAAACATGCAGACACAGAAAAGATTAACTACAAGATAACACTGAATGCAAGTGACACAGCTGATATGGATTTCAATGAATAAGTATCCACACTGAGAAGCGAAAATGATGATGATGATGGTCCCTGACACATAGGAGGTGCTTGAAAATTGTTGTAATTTGAATAAATATATTTGTTAAATTATTTATCCAAAAAGTGCTTCCTCCATGTCCCTTAACCTCATAACAGCCCTGAAAGAAGACATAATTAGCACTAGTTTTTAAAAAGATTTTATTTATTTATTTGAGAGAGAGCTAGAGAGAGAGAGCACGAGAAGGGGGAGGGGCAGAGGGAGAGGGAGAAGCAGACTGCCCGCTGGGCAGGGAGCTGGACGAGGATGGGGCTTGACCCCAGGACCCTGAGATCACGACTTGAGCCAAAATCAAGAGTTGGATGCTCACCCGACTGAGCCTCCCAAGATCCCCAGCACTATTTTTGTTGAGGAGAAAACTGATGGTCAGGGAGGACTCCAGTTGATATGCTTCAAAGTGGTAGGTAGAAAAGGAAGTTTCATACCCACAATTATTTGACTCCATGGTCCATGTCTCCTCTTCCTCATTACATAGCTTCCTGAAGAGAGGACACTGTCATGGCCGCTTTGAAAAGGTGGATCTACCATTGTAGACATGTTTATTTATCAAGTAATTCTTGCAACAAATACCACCGACCACTCACGCTATGCTACACATTGAGTTAAAATTGGTCAATGTCCTCAGGAAGTTTAAAGCCTATTCAAAAGATAGCAATAAAAATGCTGCAAAATAAATGTAAAATTGAAATTCTAATAGTATCTGAAAGAAGATATACATTCTACTAGAGAGCTTATAATAGGTATATTTGATCTAGTTTGGGGATTAGGATCCTAATCTCTGAAAGGTAAATAGGTTTAAACTCTGTAAACTGGAAAATAAAGAATACTCAAGATCCAAAGGATTTGGAGCAAGAGGGGAAAATGATGATTAAGGAGGACCTATGATGGCCAGCAAAGCTTAAGCTGAGAGAGCAAAAAAGATAATAATACAAGAGGAGCTGAGAAAGCAGTAGGCAGGAGACTATTCTGGGTGTTATAAACCATATTGACTATTTGGTCTTCTGAGACAAATGGCAAGCCAATGAAGAGTTGTAACAGGAGAGTTGTAAAGAGGGAGGGTGGAATTGAAGAGAGCATATGGATAGATGTGGAGTTGAACTGGAGGGGGTCAACTGAATTTGAGTAGACCAGAAAGAAGACATTTTGTAGGCCAACGGAGAGATGATAGCTGGTTGGACCACAGAGTTGGTAATAAAGATAAAGAAAAAGGAATTTATTTCAGAGCTTATTTAGGAGATAAATTAACACAATTTGGTGATAGATTAGATGTGGTGAGGAGACTATTGAAGGAAAGGTAAGTTTCAAGGATGAATTCAGGTTCTTGATTTACATAACTTAAAAATGTTAGTTCCATTCACTGTGACAGGAAACAATCACAGTTTGGAAGGGAAGACCATGATTTTGGTTTTCAAAATACTGAATTTGCCATACATTTGGGACTGGCTGGAGACTGTGAAATTGGCTGTTGGATATATACATGTGTAGCTCAAGAAAAGGTCTCAGCTACAGAGATAAATTTGTGGGTCATCTGAGTTTAGGTGGTGACTAAGGATATGAGTATAGATGAGATTACCTAGAGAAAGATGCAAAACGAGAGGAACAAAAGGCCAGCGACTGAACACTGAGCAAGGACAACGTGTAATGGCCAAGTAGAAGAAAATGTACTTCTTCAGGAGACAGAGTAGTGACACAAGGGAAGATAGTAGTATATCTGAAGACCAAGGAAAATGGTATTACAAGAAAGGAGTAGCCCAATAATGTTGAATGCTTTTGTAAGGTCATCTGAAATGCTTTGTGCTGAGCCAGAGAAGGAAGGGAAAGAATTTCTGACCACCTACCCACCCAAAATTGAAGCAGACATATAAATCCCTCTTTTCTTACTACTTAAAAAGTGAGGGGGGGAGAGAGAGAGACAGAGAGACAGAGAGAGAGAGAGAGACAGAAAGAGATAGAGAACCTAGCCTACTTCTGAATAATTGTTTCCTAAGGAGACTTTAATAAGAGCTATTGTATCTACTTCCTCCATCACCATTCCCAATTTTGACACCCCTGGATTGTCCAACAGAGATAGTACTTAGATTAGTAATACAATGTCTAATATATTTATCCAAGGATCACCTATGCTATCTAAAATAGTTACTGATTATATTTGCAACACTGACTGAAAACCTGCTATTGTTACTTTCTCAAAAGCACAGCCATTTCAAGATGACAATTTTGAGGCAAAGGAAACTTTTAGAAGGCTTTTTAAATTTGCTTTGGTTGGAAAGCAAATGTATATCCTCAAAATAATTTAAAACTCTTTCCAAATTTGTTTTTTTAATATGTATTTTTGACTCATTAAAATTGGCAAAAATGACTTATAATTTAAGAAAAAACTTTAAATATATGCACACATTTGGAATTAGAGTGATTTGAGGAAGAGAAAGATTGTGAGAATCTCATAGAAAGACAGTCCTAAAAGGGGAAAAACTGGAAAATGGATTACTAGACGGGATGCTGTTGCAATAGTCCGGACAGGAAGCATCTACCGCTCTCCTCATTCTCCTCATCAAGAGTAGTAGACGGTAGTGGGAAAAATGATAGTATTTGGAATTAGGTAGAAAACTTGAAATGATGCTATGACTGAGTGGGAATGGAAGCGTAGATTTGAGCTTCCGCAAATGTTTATTTAACGCAATTTCACATGCAGAGTGTTCTCCATTTTGTGGAAGAGGGGAAACTCACAGATTCAATAGTCCACCCCAAAACACTTTAATAAGTTGTAGACCTGGAATTTCTACCTACGATTTCAGATACAAGGTTTTTCCTAATATAAAACTATAACAAATGCCCCAAAAAGAGCTAAAACAAGTAATAAAAAGTTTCATGAGAAGTACAATGCCGTAAAACAAAGTTGATGAACAGAATGAACCAGAACTCTGTTTCAGATGGAAAAGGAGCTTCTTCTAATGATGTCCTTCCTGCAGAGGCCTAGGTTATCACCACTGGTCTTTGATGGCAGACGAAGAGAGGGGAGGAGGTCCATCCCGTTCAAGTGCTGTGGCCCCAGGTGACCACACTGAAGACACACACTCTCACAGCTCAATCAGTGTGGGTCATTGTGTTCACACTTGCTCCCTCCTGGTCCCCAGTGAGCTGCCACACTGAACGCATGAAATAATGACATAGAATGCATCATGCCCAAGCCCTCGAATTTCTTATCACAAGATTTCAGGTGGAAAAAAACCCCCAAATTTATCATTTGCTTTATTTTTTTTCTTCTTAGCTGAGGAATCAAGGCTGTCAAGAAGGATGGACATCTTGCAAAGAAATGGAAAGTGAGGCCTTTAAAGACATTGTTTATACACCCCGAAGAAATGAGCTCTTATTTCAGTCGGGATCACAGAAGACTTGGATATATTTTATATTTTCTTTTCAGAAGTGTAAAAAATACTTAAAAGTGCGTATATAGACTGAACATAGATTTATTGCCAATGACTTGTAAGGCGGGTGGATTGAGGGTGCTAATGTAAGTTTATGAGTACAGCTGGTCCATTTAACGGCAGGTTTATAGGCACACCTCAAGAACCGCCCCGTGTCTGTGGAAGGTATGGTATCAAACAAACTCTGTTGGACAGATGGGCCCATCTATGGGCAATGTACTATAAACCAACCCATAACTACTGCAGCTGTGATCATAAACCTTTTTAGAAAACAACTAGAAAAATCTGACTCAGAAATGTGTGCTGTGTTTCAAAATGGCAAGGTGGAACATACAACGTGAGTGCCGTTGCAGGGTTTGGGTGAAAATATCACAGGCGCAGGTTAAACCAACAAAACCGACTCCACTCTCATACTGCGTTGTGTTCATAAATCTCGATTGAAGGATCAATGGCAATTAATTTTCTGCTTTTAAAATTCTAAGTGCCTGAGACCACTGGTATTCCACTAAACACCAGTGGTCCTCAAATAAGTCACCAGGATGTCGGTACTTACCTACAATGTTGATACAGTGTTTTATTACCCAGGCATACCTTCAAAGATTTGTCTTCCATGTAATGAAGATACATTTCAAAGTTGAGACTTTTCATCGGTTAAAAGGGCATTTTGCCTCTCCTCTGACATTTTGAAATATTTATTTTCAAAAGTATTTTATGGAAAGGACCACCAGTGGACCAGCTAAGTGCATTGTAAAAACTTCTAGAAATTCAATGACTGGATTTTTTTTTTTTTTTAACAGAATATTGGCTGATGGATGCAAGACTCTTTCTCTGTCCTGAGATCTGCCCTTGGACCACATGAGGTAGTCAGAAAACAATTGCTTTTAATTTATAATAAATACAGCTACCATCTAAAATGCTTTGCAGCTCTATCCCTTTTTGTACTTTCATGGTGTCTAAAGTTAGCACTTGCAGAGTAGGTTTCATTGATTGGCCCACAGAATACACAATGATTTCATAGTAAGGAGGGCACACACAGAGAAGTGTTTTCCCTTCCTTGTTCACTATCAACAAAATGTCACACTGTTTCCCCTCCTTCTGGATTATGTTGAACAGTCTAGTTGGTGATGTTGACATTTTTCTCTTCTATTACCTATTTTAAAATATTTTTTAAAACGTTGGAAGAAAGTGTAGATAACTGTCTACTTATGTGTTTCAAATGGAACGTCCACTTTAAAATATTCAGAGTCCAAGCAGCTACCATATTCAAAATTGGCTCTAGCAAAATCAATCATTCGAATAAGATTTTTTAAATAGTGAATTATAGAGGTTTACACAATTTAAATTACTTTGACGTATTATATTTCATTTACTGTTCACAATAATCATTTAGGTGGGCAGCTCAGGTACTGTTTTCCCATGTTACAAGTGAAGGAACTAAAGCTCAGTGAGGTTACTGGTCTCCCATAAGTCTCACAGCTGGTTAGAGATCTACTTTGACCTTGAACACAAGTCTTCAATTCCATGATAAAGTTACAATTGAAATTCACATGTTGCCTAAATAGAAGAGGATCACACTTTAGATGATATTATTGCTATTACATTGGAAAGCTGAAAAGAGAAAGCCTTATATAGAACGGAACACAAGGCAGGTACATTTATTATAAGAGGGCCACTGGAAAATGTTGTCATTTATAGCATTGACTTGGCAGGGCAGAGTTAGGTCACACTCTGGACAGCTGAAGGAAGGGGCTTAATGAGCCCACAAGCGATTGGGTATGGGAACCAACGCTCTGTGGGTACCCAAAGGAAATAGAGAAACTGTAGAATATGACACTAGCATAGCTTTCTTTTATTTTTTAAATTTTCTTGTATTAATAAATATATAAAAATGGCGACTCATCATGTTAGCAGTCTTGGGCAGAAGATGGAAGTAGAAACCACATCAGAAGGAACTCTTTTATTCAGCCACCACATCTGTTCAAGTACAACTGGGCATTCCAAAAACCCTTTGTGCTGGTTTAATCATGCCAGATATTCTCTGTTAGAGAAGAGGTCAACAAACCAACTCACAAAACATTATCTAATGCTCTCAGAGCTGAATCCGTCTTAATTTTTAGATGGCTTGGTGATAACAACATTATTTATTGAGTACTCTCCAAGTTTATAATTTAATCTTAGCTAAATTATTTTAAATACAATGCAATAATATAGGTTGGTTCTTTTCCATTTGGATAATATCTTGAAAAAATAATGTTAAATAGTTTCATACATATATATTTCTATTCCACGATAAGAATTTTGACTCTAATTCTTAGAAATAAGGAGCCATAGAAAATCTTATTTTATTCAACCTATTTTACTCTTTTTTTCCTTGCCTGCCTTTATTACATCAATCAAGTTTCTTTATTGCTTTTTTTCTCCCCATTATAGTTTGGAGGCCTTACAGCCTATTTCTACTTTATTAAAGATCAATCTTAAAATTTAACGTGTATGGAGCTCTTAACACAATCTGAGTTTTTCAGAAATTCTAACTTTTCTCTTAACCAGGAAGGGATCGTTGGAGAACTAACTCCAGTGCATTTCCTGTATATAACAGTTATCCAATATTTCAGTTCCACCTTATGTTTACACTCCCAAATTAATCATTGAAAAATATACAGCCAGGGGCACCTGCGTGGCTCAGTCGCTTAAGTGTCCAACTCTTGATTTCGACTCAGGTCATGATCTCAGGGTTGTGAGAACGAGCCCCTTGTCGCCCCACACTGGGTGTGGAGCCTGCTTAAGATTCTCCCTCTCCCTCTGCCCCTTACCCTACTCTCTCTCCCTCTAAAATAAAACAAAATAAATAAATCTTCAAAAAAAAAGATATTTTCTTTATCAGTGATATTCTGTAATTTTGGTACTATTTGTTTAGGTACGGAGCTATTTTTATTTATCATGCTTAGAACTCAGATTTCTTCAATGTGAGGACTCAAGTCTTCATCAATTTAGGGAAATAGTCAGGAATTAAATATTGAAGTATTGCCTTTCTCTTATTCTCTTTTTTCCTCTTCATCTAAAACTTACAGACGTGTATCTTCTCATTCTATGTTCTGTATTTCTTCATCTCATTCACATTTTCCAACTTTTAATCCTTATCTCTGCTATCTTTGGGTCAATATGCTATTTCTCTCTCTTTTTTTTTTTTTTAAAGAAACGTATCTATCTTCCAGTTTATCAAATTTTATTTTATCAGTGTCTAGTATTTGATCCTTGATAAGTCTGCCAAGGTTTCTTTCATGATGCCTTTTGGTTTCTGTGTAATTTCAACTCTCCCTGAATCTTGGTCATGGGGGATTACATCTCTGGATATTTTGTAATGTTGAATTATAAATCCTTGCTACAACAGCTTAGGAGTAACCACTCTGGTGTCACTTCTCATTTTAATCCCCGCATTTAGGGAAACCCATTTCTTTTCGTGCGTTTCCGCTGTGTATTTAAAATAAAGGTTTTATTTTATCTTGAATTTCTAGGTGTTGGAGGTGGGAGGGTTTACAGGCTGTTGTTATACTTCATTTCATGTGGATGAAAGAGACATAAACTTGCTTCTCGTAAGACCTTTAAGCAAATACGTAAAACTAGAAAGGATTGGATTTCAGGTTCTTGCCTGTTTTTCTATCTGGTTCTCAGACTATTGGATTATGGATTATGGAGATTATTGTAGTCATTATTGAATCTCCAAGACAAAAAAAAAAAAAACATAAATTACTCCCAAAGCAAGAATTTGCTTAGGATTTAATGAAGCCTAGTCTTCACAGTGAAAGAAATAACTAATCTGGTTATTTTTCACAGTGATTTGAAACATTGTATTTTAATGCAAAAATTTCAATGCCATATGTTTGTCCATCGTAGTAATATAAATAGTCCATTGGGTGTCATTTTACAATTCTGAATTAGGTCACCTTTCATATTATCGCTAAATGCTTATCCAGATTTGGGGGCTGTTTTGCTTCCTTTCTCATGTAAACCAGAATCATTCTAAATCACTTGAATTATTTCTTTATTAGAAAAAAAGTAAGATTCATAGTTTTGTGCGATTTTCTATTTTATAATTTATCAATTTTTCTTTCTACTGTGGTATATTTGAAACAAAACTGTGAAATTACAATGTTGGCCCAGAAATGGATGATTTGATTGTTTCCTGCCTCTCTTACATCAAAAAATATATTTTATTTCAAACGGAAAAAGTTTAGAGGGTTTTCTACTGAAGAATGACTAATTTAATATACTCTTGGGCAGAAGTAATAGTCATGCCAAGAAATTATGAAAATTTTATAACGTATGGTCTTTGCTCTAGTGGCCCTTCACTGAGTAGCAGAATAATGTCGGAACCGCATGAAACATATGGTCCATGAATCAGTGGGAGTGTGTGTGCAATATGAAAATACATGTAGTAGGTATATGCATATGAATACACATATATGAGAAACAACTAACAATACAATTATGATTTAAAATACCAGTGTAAGTCCCATGTTTATAAAATAAATATTCATATAAATTCAATTTATATATAAAGTGATTGATTTTATATGTAAATGGCTACCAGAGGAAAAATCGTTCCTTTTTTTATATACCATTCAGCCTAAGTTTTCAGAGTTCATTTGTACTTTAAATACAAATCAAAAGAAACTTGCCAAAAATTGTATTTTAAAAGAAATATATTATTATTATTACTGTATTGGTCTTACCTATTTAAAAAATTTTTTTTTAATTGTAGAAAAATTTGGTATTCCTACCAGTTCTGCTCAACTTTTGGAGAACTTACCTCAATTTAAAAATAAACTGCGGCAACAACAAAACGAGAAGAGAGCCAACCTGCTATAGGAGAAAAACAAGGAACAAAAATTTGATAGCAAGCTTTTGATTTTTAAAGCAGTCAGTCAAATAAGAGAATGTGTTTTTCAAATCTGAACAGTCTGGGCTTAAAGATCAGGAAAGAGTTCATTCTCTGAGCCGTAGGCTTGATAACAATTTCGTAGGGTTGGGAAGAGAAGAAAGATCCAACTAATGGAATGTGATTGGAGCCATGTCTCCCACTTCCAGGTCTGGTACATAAAAACATTCTACTTGGTTCTTCATAGTCTTTCTTCTTTGGTCTATTGGCAAGATGTAAATGACCAGCCAAGGACACAAGTGAGAAAGAGTTTGATGGATTTAAGCCACTGAGATTTGAGAGTTTGTTATATGAGCTAGAACAAATATAACAAATAAATAGAACCAAATACATTAGCTAGAACAAATATAAAAACATTGTTTTTATATAACAAATAAACATAAGTTAAAATAAGTATCCCAAACCTTCATATCCAGCAATCAGAAAGTTATTTGAAAGACAGCAAATTACAAGTTTCAGATATAAAATAATTTATTTTAATATTTTTTGAAGCTCATGTTAATGCTGAGATGAAATATATACACTAAAGATCCTTGGCTTTGAGGAATAATGGGTTTCTTTTTTTCTTCTCTTTCTTTCTTTCTTTCTTTCTTTCTTTCTTTCTTTCTTTCTTTCTTTCTTTTGAATAATGGGCTTCTTAGAAAAAAATTTAAAGTAGAAAATCTAAGCAAAGTAATTAGGAATATCAAGTGCTCAATAACTATTTGTGGAATAAACTCTCCAGTAATTGAACAGGACTCTACTAAGGGTTATCAGTCAGGGGATGACATTGTGCGTTGCATTAGGTATCTATTGCTAATGACAAATTACTCAAATCTGAGGAGCTTAAAACAACAAACATTTATTATCTTGCAAAGTTTCTGAGCTTTGCTGGTGGTTCTGGCTCAGGTGGCTCCTCTATGAGATTGTAGAGCAGATGCTGGCCAGGTCCATAATCATCTGTATATTCAACTGGGGTTGCAGGATCTACTTTCAAGCTCTATGGTAGCTGGCAGGACTTAGCTCTTCCTCACATGAACCTTTACCTCTCCATAGGGCTACCTCATGATACGACAGCTGGCTTCCCCCACAGCAAATAACAAGAGAGAGGGAGAGTTGGAAATAGAAAAATGATAGATGATGAGAGAGAGAATCCTGACAAAGAAAGCTCAGTCTTTCTCATCCTAATCTCAGAAGTAATAAAATTCCCTTCTGCCATATTCTATTGGCCATATAAACCAAACCTGGTACAATGTGGGAGGGCAATACACAAGGGAAAGGATACCACGAGGAGGTGAGGATTGGTGGGGCCATCTTGGAGGCTACCTATAACTTACATATCATAACTTCTGAGATGTTTATCAATGCAGATTAATTATCATTAGTGTTGCAAAAAATGTTAAATAATGTTTATTTCTTTATTACAAAGAAACCCGTGTTCATTGTTAAATAAGGTTTTTAAGTTACATAAATGTGTAGAAGGACAGCAGAAGTCTCTCTGCAAAGTCCTTCCTTTATCCTACCTGCCTTCTTTATTTTGTTTAATCCAGAGGCAAATTACCCCCAAAGAGCTTTGAACAGACAGAACATGTCAGAGAAAGAGTTTTTGAGGGTATTCCTAACTCAATTCTCGGTTACTGGAAATCCTAGCAGCCCAGGATTATGTTTTAAACTTCACTGTTCTTCCAGATCACTTCACACAGTGTTCACAAAAGGTAAGAACTCAGTAAATATTTGTTAATTTGAAGTGAATTTAATTCAAAGCAGTAACATGTATTTTCAATATATAAAAGAAGAAAATTACATGGGCCTTTTTTTAATAAGAGTTTTGAAATAAAACTGTTTTTCAATAAATCCATTAAATAATTGGAAATAAAGAAATCCAGACCCAAAGATATATAGCAAGGCCCCATTTAAATGATGCTAAATTAGCTGAAACGTTGGTACTGTAGCTCCCTGAGGACTTCCAAAGATTTTTGGCCTGAATACAAGGCTCACAAAATACTATCAGCTGGGGACTGAGGGCATGTTTTCCAAAGGGCTGCCTGGTTCCCTACTCGTGTAAAACTTTGTTTATCCAAAAGCTTCGTATGTACATTGCCCCACTCTATCCACCCTCCTAGCATCTACTAACAGAGCAATCTACCCAAATTTTAGTCCTAGTTAATGATTTTTTTTCTAATTTATTGAGGAATAACTGACATGCATCACTGGACATGTATATGTTTAAAGTATACAGCAGGATGATTTGATTTACCTATATTGTGAAGTGATTACCATAATAGGCTTAGTTAACACCCAGCATCTCCTACAGATACAATAAAAAAAAAGTCTCCTTGAAATGAGAACTCTTAGGATTTACTGTTTTAACAACCTTCCTGTTTACCATACATCAGCATTAACTCTAGTCATTATACTGTACCTTATATCCCTAGTACTTACTTATCATAACTGGAAGTTTATACCGCTTGACTACCTTCTTCGAATTCCCCTTCAAGTAACACAATTGAAACAATGCCCTAAAAGGCCTCCTTAAATATTAGGAAGCTGTATTTTTACATCAACCAAACTCAGCCCAAAATATCACATTCTATATTCGGAACACCTTTATGGAATAAGCTTGAAATAAACTGTGCAATTTATGCCCAATTTCTTGGTGTAACTATTCATAGCTAATAAGTGCAAACACTGCAATCAAATCTTTTTCATAACAGGTACTTACAAGCTTTTATTCTGTAATAGGGACGGATCTACTAATTTATGTTAACATTAACCCTGAAGAAACAAATATAAAGCAAAAGCACTTTCATATCCGAGCCATTCTGATAGAGGAATACTTGTTGCATATACTTGGGGCATCTGCATGGCTCAGTCAGTTTAGCATCCAGCTCTTGATTTCGGCTCAGGACATGATCTTAGGGTTGGGAGATTGAGCCAGGCATCTTGGTCCGCACTGAGCATGGAGTCTGCTTGGGATTCTCTCTCTCTCTCTCATTCTGCCCCTCATTCCCACCTCTTTAAAAAAAGAAGAAGAAGAAGAAAAAAAAGAAGTGCATTTCTTTTGTTTTCTGAAAATTGTTCATGCTTTTTAATTTAAGGTGCACGTAACATAGGGGCACCTGGGGGGCTCAGTCATTGAGTGTCTGCCTTCAGCTCAGGACGTGATCCCGGCATTCTGGGATCGAGCCCCACATCGGGCTCCTCCACTAGGAGCCTGCTTCTTCCTCTCCCACTCCCCCTGCTTGTGTTCCCTTTCTTGCTGGCTGTCTCTCTCTCTCTACCAAATAAATAAATAAAATCTTTAAAAAAAATTAAGGTGTATGTAATGTAGATTCACCATGTAATCGACTTCAGTGTGGAATATTTTGGTAGAACCTTTGCTATAGAAATAGTCCCAGTAGTTTAAAAAACTTTCTCATATCACAGAGGGTCTTGTTATTTTATGTCACATAGTTATTGTAATCAGCGTGTAATTTGTGTGTTCTTATTAACGTGATCATCGTTTTTCCATATGTAGCAAGCAACAGTGGGATGCCAACTCAACAGCTATTTTATTCACCTTTCTTACCAAGGCAACCCCCTTTTTTTTTTTTCAGATATTAGGCAATACTACACTCAGGGAAGATGGGTCCCTTGTCAAATCCAAAGGATAAACTATGACCGTTCAAAGCCAATCCTTGCAATCCATTCTCCTTTGTTGATGAATATTGATGGGTGAACATGTGATCCATTTCTAACTAATGAGACACAGGGGTAAAAATAGTGTAAGGTTTCTGGGAAAACACTTTCTCCCTGATAACAAGGGAGATGTGCAAGGAATAACTTCCTTTTTATTTTTGCTTTTGGATTTTATACTGAGAAGAAGTTATGCCTGAAGCTGCTGCAGGCAACATATGATCATGAGAGGAAGCACATTTCCCTCCAGTCCTCTGATCTTATTAAGCCGTTGAATTAACCAACCACAAAATCATCTAGTTCTTGACTTTTTGTTATGTGAGATGTACAAAAATGTTATTTGACCTTTATTTGAGTATTTCATTTTTTGCACCACCAAACATCTGAACTAATGTACCATTCCCTTAACACTGTATGTTTCATTCAAGGGACCAGTATTTATGCAGCTAATTTATTTATACCCCTCCTGGCGGTATTTTCTTGTTTTCATAATTGTTAGTAATGGCATTGGTGAGTGACGTTTGATGATCTCCCAAGACTTTTCTGTGTTTATATTTTTATAAAGTAGGCAACAGCATCTCCATTTTGCTAATGCCAAAATAGAGGCTTTCAGAGAAATCACATCAGTTACACAACAGGCAAATAATAGAGCTGAGATTGGCTTCTTGATGCAAATGTTTAAGTTCAAAAACCACCTCTCAGACGCTGCACCACACTGCCTCCCTCGTGGACCATGATGCCTGCACAGTACTCCCTCCACTATTCTGTCGTTGTGTTCTTGACTCGTTTTTCTTGGTTATCACTTTTTAATGTTTTCCTAAATTGTGTTTTCCCATTATTAAACAAAATTTTCAAACATACAGCAAAGGTGACATAATTTTGTAGCGAACACCTAGGTACTCACCACCTAGATGCTACTGTTAACATTTCACTTGTTTGATCACATATTTATCACATTTATTTTTGTTAAGATTTTATTTATTTTGACAGAGAGAGAGCGAGCACACAAGCATGGGGAGCCACAGGCAGAGGGAGAGGGAGAAGCAGGCTCCCCCACTGAGCATGGAGCAAGATGCAAGGGGCTCAATCACAGGACCCTGGGATCATGACCTGAGCCTAAGGCAGACGCTTAACCTACTGAGCCCCCCAGGCACCCCTATTTATCACATCTTATTATCACCACTCTCCCTTCTTATTTTCTTCTTTAACTTCTAGTACTTTTCTAACATATGCATGTCTGCAGTTTCATTAGCAATGGAATTGATGGTCCCTTGGGTGCTGACTTAATTCTCTAAATCTGATGCTTCAGGTAATTATTGGAGTAGATGATGACTCTCCTTTGAGACCATTTTGCTGTATGTTAAAATTGTGTACTACTAGCATTATCACTAATGAATTAAAATAATCACTATGATAACCAGTTCAGGTCTGAACCTATTTGGTTTAATATAGAGAAGTGCCAGGCGGTGTTGGTACAATAGACTAGGATTGTCTTTCATTTCCAATTATATTTACACAGCGGTAAGTAATGGTGTCTATTAAATAATCTTTGAAATAGACAAATTATTCTTATAATGTTCTTGAAATATTTCTGATTCAGAGTGTTCACACATGCCTTTTCTAATTTTAAAAGTTTGAAGGGGTTGCTCTCTTGATTCACCAGTGAGAGAGTTGTCTTTGTGTTTCTGTGTGAGAGGGGGTAGGTGTGTGTGAGTGAAGCCACAGTCAGCTGTCTGAGGTTCCCCTGTGCCCTCTGCCATGTGTTTCTGTTTCTGAACCTCTGGCCAGGCTCACTTATGCCAACAGAATAATTCAGCGAAGTTCTTTAATTCAGTTCTAATAGTCCAACTGGGAAATATAAAAGAAACCAGGTTTGTAGCTTGGGTCTCCAGCCTCTCCTATTTCCATAGCTTCTAACTCCTTGGCTACCCATGGCTAAAAGCCGTGGGCAGGCAAGTAGTGATATTTTTAAAACTTATTTTTGTATCTACTATCTTAGTATAGAAAAGAGGAAAGGTTCTTTGGGGTGTGTGTTAAATATTCTGTATAATAAAAATAATGAATGTATGTCCTTATATCCCAACTATTTGATGCACAAGATATTTTGATTTGACTTTTTCATTTAGTGTTTGCTATCTTTCTCCTAAGGGAAAGCAATGCCACTCTTTAATTGTTCTGTGGTTACTTTACTTGGTATTAATGTATGTCTCAGTGTACACTTTGTCTGCATAATAGAACTAATTTTAAAAAGACTTTATTTACTTATTTGAGAGAGAAAGAGTCCATGAGGTGGGGGGAGGGGGAGAGAGAGAGGGAGAAGCAGACTCCCTGCTGAACGGGGAGCGAAATGCAGGGCTCCTGGGATCATTACATGAGCCAAAGGCAGACACTTAGCCCACTGAGCCACCCAGGCGCCCCTAGAATTGTTTCACTATTCTCTTTCCTTAGAATGCATTTGCTGGTCAATGGCTTGGTTATCACTCATTTTTACTCTTTTTAAAGAAATGTTTGTTGATGTCCTTTGTGCAAGATACAGTCTGGGAAACACATACATTGGCTACAGAACCTGTCTTCACACAGCTTATATCTAAGAACATGAGTGGCTGTTAAGTATCTTATCTTCTTATTTTATCTAATTTGAAATGGAATTTGTAAAATATATTTGTCAGTAATATTTTTCCCAAGTTGTGTTTTCCTGTTTTTTTTCTCCCCCACAATTGGAAACGTTTTGTCTCCTCGCAAAGCTTTGATCCATGTGTGGAAATGGGATTTATGTATTACATGCTACTTTAGATACTGAGCACTTAAATATTTCAAGAAATTCGACTTAACCTGCAATAAGTCCTGGGAACATAAAGTGGAAAACGCGTTTGGACAAAGTACATTTTTATAGCAGCATCACTAAGGTTCTTCAAAGCCTCCCTAAGGAGTGGGTTCTGAGGTGATCACACATCTTCAAGACTTAGTAAAAATGCTGACTCTGCTAAGACACAAGAGTATACTACGAATGTCACAGCATCCTTCGGATTTCCTTTACTCCAGGAAGCGATGCTGCCTTTTGTCATGGAAAGAGCATTATCTGTAGTTGGTCAGAAGTAGTTTGACAATCACTTCCCCTGTTTCCTTGGGTCACGGCTCTGAGCATCCGTGTTGCTCTGGAAGAAGGCCATCTTCTTCAGGTCTATCCAGTCCTGGTGCCTTCTCTTTGCTCAGGTCTTTGTTCAAAGGTCTCTTTTTCAGTCAGGAGTTTTCTGTCTCCCTGTGGTTCTCGCTGTGCCCCTTCTGTCCCCCCCCCCCACCCGTGTCACTCTCTCTCTGATGAATGCCCTGAGGGAAATGGGCGGAGTGATCCAAGAGTAACAGGAAGGGGACTCACTAAGCTTAGGCTTATCATTTGTCGCCTGTCTCTCCCCCTGGAATGTGATCTCCAGGGAAGCAGAGACCTTTCTTTTCTCATTCACTGTAGTGTCCCTCCTATCCACCTACAACAGTGCCTGGCACGGGGAAATCATGCTATGATTACTGTTGCTATTTTTAACTTCCTGCTGAGGGAGACACTCTGCTCTCCTACTTTGCAGAACAGTACAGTACATGGGCTTCTCATATTTTCTCACAGGGTGGACCCGGAGCCATGTGGTAATATAGACTGCCTTCGGCTTTAGAAAATTGTTTTGTTAGGTTTAGTTGATTAACTATTTCACTGGGATGGAGCCAATGAGTATGATAGAACCAGCAGGTGTTTATTAATATTACAACCTTATTTCCTCTTGCGTTCAGGACTGCCAACTTCTAAACAGGGAGATACCTGAGCCTTTTGTGTGCCGCATGACAGGCTTGTATTTTTTTTCACAGGTGTTAAAACAAAACAGGGATAAGCAGATTTTGTAATCTTGTGTGTTCTGAGCCAAGCAGAAGCCGTGCGACCTGTTTTCATGGCACAGCTCAGTGTTGCTGGCCGGGAATTAAGTAGAACATCACTAGGGGCAAAATAGATTTCCACTTATTTAATTAGACCTGTGACCAAAGATCTGTTTCAAGTGGGTGGCAGAGTGATAGAAAATGGTATTTTGAAATATTCTAGATCTTCACCTTTGCACCAGTTACATCAGGGCTGTTTTTCAGGATTTAAAATCATTATACTTTTCATGGTATTCAACATAATTTGTTAACGGAACTGGATTTTAGGCATTAAAAAAACCTACAGTCGAACAGGAATTCAGGGGGCCCATTTGCATTTCTTTGAGAAATTTGTCTTTTATTTTTTTATTTTTATTTTTTTAAAGTTTTTATTAATTTATTTGACAGAGATAGAGACAGCCAGCGAGAGAGGGAACACAAGCAGGGGGAGTGGGAGAGGAAGAAGCAGGCTCCTAGCGGAGGAGCCTGATATGGGGCTTGAACCCAGAACGCCGGGATCACGCCCTGAGCCGAAGGCAGACGCTTAACCACTGTGCCACCCAGGTGCCCCTAGAGAAATTTGTCTTTTAGACTACTTATCTTAAAAATCAATACTATCAACAATTGACATAAAATTCACATTGATGGGTTTGCTTTAGTTTCATTACTTTATTTCTTTTAGACTAAGAGATTCACTAATATGCATACCTAATTTTTCAATGCTAAAGTTAATTTCTAAGCTTATTTTTCTAATTCCAGAGGCATTTCTTATAAAACTTTAAAGCTTGATGCAGCATTTGATATGACATAAGATCAGAAATACTAATTTATAGAACCCTCATTATCTTTTAGGTATTATTCTAGGTGTTATCGAATATATACATGTATCGAATGCATACATTACTCTATCTTAACCATAATCTAGTACAACACACAGTAAACCAGTAAGTTGAATCTCAGAGAGGTGTGGTAATTTGTTCAGTCACACAGCTTATAAATTGCAGCACCAGGATAAAAATATTTTGTATGACTCCCAGATTTCTCCCATTTTCATTACATCAGGGTACTTCTCAGAAGACAAAAATCCTCAAAATTCCCATCAACACAGCATTTGAACGCAGTTGCTAAAACAAATGCCACCAAGCCAAATTTATGTAATAATGTGAGGCTCAAAATGGAGTCCCATGTAGTGTTTGAGGGAACGTTTCATAGATTCAAAGTGAGAAATTTCAACAAGTACAGGCAAGGCTGACACAACTTGATGCCTAATGATGATGGTTGTACTACTGGCAATTTGATAAAATTTTCTTTGAACCTGCATAAAATTACAATTTGAAAATGGAGTCCAAGCTTTGGTTCATTTTCTTGAATCTAGAGAAATCTGGATGCACCAATGGAAGCTCTGGCCTGGAGAACCTATAAGGGGAAGAATAGAGTGAGAGCTCCCTTTCTACCACCATCCATCATGTTCCAGTGTCTCGGGAGTGCAGAACCTGGGGCAGATTAAACCATCCAATAGTAGCTAGCCACAGCAGCATGGAGTTTGCTCACTTCCCTTCAGTAGTCTCTTGGGCAGCCATTCTTTTCCTTCCTTATTCTTACAAGTTAAAACAAACCCACTTCGGTCCCTCAGTGTCTCTCCATCTTAATCTCACTATTATTCTAACCATCCCCCACATCCCCACCACCACTACCACACCACAGACACACACACACACACACACACACACACACACACTGGAAAAAAATTGAGTTTCTATTCTTTATTGTCACTACTTACCATATGGGAAGTTCATATTTTATTTTCATAACAAAGCAGCAAGTTTCTTCTGTTAATCAAGGATAGGCAGTGTGAAAACATAGATTGCTTGCTTGCAAAGAAAGAATTCTGATAGCTAAGAAATGAAGCTGGCTATCTGATTTCAGTGGTAGTGAATGATGCTTTCAGGAATTTCTTCTGAAGTTATTCATTTATGCCTAGCCAGGTTCGGCTATGATAACTTCATTTTTGAAATGATGTATGATCCATACACAAATAATTTACAAACCCAGAAAAAAATCTTTGGGAAATTATGACTTCCATGACTAGAGTTGAAACAATGCCAACCCCAGTGTTTTATAAATTGGGCTCTAAGTGTGAAATCCTTCCAGCTGTTAAATTCATCCCATATCAAATTATATTCACAGTTTTTTCAAAATATTTCTTTCTGTTTGGAGACTCCTCTGTGTGTGTGTGTGTGTGTGTGTGTGTGTATCTAGAAGGTGAGATGTAAATATCCTTTTAAATTCTTGGAAGATTATGAGAAAAAGCATATATGTAAATTAAGTGTACACAGGTCATGTTTTTGGATGGCTGGTAAGGTTTTTTTTCTCTATGGCTTTCTTAGTTTTCAGAATAGTTCAAAAACAGAATAAGCAATCACCTATAACCTGACCACTTCATTATTTTAAAAGTTCCAAGCAAGGAAGTGTGGCTTGCACTCTTTCTTTAGTGGCTGCGATTGAGATTTGTCTTTCAGAGAAAGACACTTTTTCCTGTTGATACAATAGCTGTATGGTGTCGAGGAGCCCCTGGAAGGAGGTGATGCTCTCTCCCCTTCCCCTTCAGCTTCAGCTAATTTAGTCTGAATAGAACGCAGTCACATACTCTCACTTATAGGATGGAACTGATTGTCAGTCCAAATTCTCAAACTATCTTTTCTCTTGAAGGACACAAACTTTATTTATTTATTTATTTATTTTATTATTATTTTTTTTAATGATTTTTTATTATATTATGTTAGTCACCATACAGTACATCCCCGGTTTCCGATGTAAGGCTCGATGATTCATTAGTTGTGTATAACACCCAGTGCACCATGCAATACGTGCCCTCCTTACTACCCATCACCGTTCTATCCCATTCCCCCACCTCCCTCCCCTCTGAGGTCCTCAGTTTGTTTCTCATAGTCCATAGTCTCTCATGTTTCATTCCCCCTTCTGATTACCCCCCCCCCTTTCTTTATCCCTTTCTTCCCCTACTGATCATCCTAGTTCTTATGTTCCATAGATGAGAGAAATCATATGATAGTTGTCTTTCTCTGCTTGACTTATTTCACTTAGCATTATCTCCTCCAGTGCTGTCCATGTTGTAGCAAATGTTGAGAACTCGTTCTTTCTGATAGCTGAGTAATATTCCATTGTATCTATGGACCACAACTTCTTAATCCAGTCATCTGTTGAAGGGCATCTCGGCTCCTTCCACGATTTAGCTATTGTGGACATTGCTGCTATGAACATTGGGGTGCATATGGCCCTTCTCTTCACTACGTCTGTATCTTTGGGGTAAATACCCAGTAGTGCAATGGCTGGATCATAGGGTAGCTCAATTTTTAACTTTTTAAGGGACCTCCACACGGTTTTCCAGAGTGGCTGTACCAACTTGCATTCCCACCAACAATGTAGGAGGGATCCCCTTTCTCCACATCCTCTCCAACAATTGTTGTTTCTTGCCTTGTCTATTTTTGCCATTCTAACTGGCGTAAGGTGGTATCTCAGTGTGGTTTTGATTTGAATTTCCTTGATGGCTAATGATTTTGAACATTTTTTCATGTGTCTGTTAGCCGTTTGTATGTCTTCATTGGAAAAGTGTCTGTTCATATCTTCTGCCCATTTTTTGATTTGTTTATTTGTTTCTCGTGTATTGAGTTTGAGAAGTTCTTTGTAGATCTTGGATACCAGTCCTTTATCTGTAGTGTCATTTGCAAATATATTCTCCCATTCCGTGGGCTGCCTCTTAGTTTTTCTGACTGTTTCCTTGGCTGTGCAGAAACTTTTAATCTTGATGAAGTCCCATAAATTCATTTTATCTTTTGTTTCTCTTGCCTTTGGAGATAGGACACAAACTTTAATCTGGGTTGATGAGAAGTATAGGATTCTATAAACTTGAAAATCTTTGTTTTTCTGATAATCATTTTCTATTCATTCATACTTCCGTGGTGGAATACTTCAGAGGGAAGTACACATTCCCCCAGAAGAATGTACGGCAATTTTTTCCACTTTACCAGATGCAAGGGAGGAAAGCATAGTGAATGGAAAGTTTCTTAGTCACCTGCCTTGTGGATTTTCTGACCCGTTTTGTAGCAGTCTGTCAAACTCAATGAACTGAAGACATACAAGTCCTTAGAAGCATTAACTAATTCTTTCTGTCTTATACTTGTTTTCATCTAACTTACAACTATTGTGAATATATAAACATTAACATAAAAATTATGATGAAAGACTAAGCTATTAAAAACATTGATTGGCTTATCAAATCTTGATTTTTTTTTTATAGTTTGCATCTTAGTTCTGTGTTATCTGTGAAATCCTCCTTCTCGCTTCTTGTACCACTTCAATGGCCATTAGGAAACAGTGTCACTGGGGTCAGGGGAGGGGTCAAGACTGGTTCTTGCTCCTTTGTGGACGATATTGTGTTCTGGCTATAAAAGTGTGTTCCTATGCTGTTAGTATTTGTTTATAATTATAAACAAAAATAATTATCCATGGTCTTTCGACCATTACTATTTCAGCATACCACTTTCTATTCTCTTTTTCCATGCATTTTTAAAACAGAAATTTTGAAATATGTAACAAATGTGAGCAGTAGTCTTTTAAACATGGAGATTTCAAATAATGAGCCCAGTGAAGTGTTGTCATTTTGTAAGTACCAATTTTGAGTCCTTCCCTTTCATCTTGCTAGCACATATAATTCAGAATTCAGGGATATTCGAACACTCTTTCACACATGCACTGAGATAATTCAGTTTATAAGATAGTCGTGGAGCTCGTCATATTGTACTAATAGATCTAAAATAAGCTATGATTTTAAAAAACTATACAGGGGTGCCTGGGTGATGGAGCCAGTTAAGCCTCTGACTCTTGGTTTCAGTTCAGGTTGTGGTCTCAGGGTTGTGAGATTGAGCCCACGTCCAGCTCCGTGCTCAGCGCGGAGTTTGCTTAAGACTCTCTCTGCCCCTGCCCCCCACGAATGTGCTCTCTCTATAAAATAAATAATTGCTTCAAAATAAATAAATAAATAAGTAAATAAATAAAATTAAAAACTATACAGAGGCCTCCACTAAAGACATCACCTTATATGTATTTATTTTGACATCAGATCATCAACTTTTATACAAACACAGAAAAACAAAATCACAGCAGATTGTCTAGATTAGATTAATTTGCATGTGATGATAGCATTCCTTTCATTCATTCATCATTCATTTGTTTAACAAATATTGCCTGAATGCTTACTCTGTGCCAGGGACTATCTAGAAGCTTAGAATATATCAGTGAATAAATTCCTTTACCTTTGTCCTTGGAGAACTTTCCTTCTAATGAATTCCTCATTTCTATTGTCCAAGCAAGCTGCTTTATTTTTTTAAAGATATATTTATTTATTTTTAAGAGGGAGAGGGAGAGAAAGAGAGAGAACATGCAAGAGCAGGGTGGGAGGGGCAGAGGGAGAGGAAGAGACTCTCAAGCAGGCTCTCCACTGATCATGGAGCCCCATGCAGGGCTCAATCTCACAACCCTGAGATCATGACCTAAGCTGAAACCAAGAGTCAGATGCTTAACCAACTGAGCCACCCAGGAGCCCCTATTACTTTAAATAATAGAATTTTTCATTAGCTTTTTGGTAACTCTGAGTCCAAGAGGCAAGAGGCACGAGGCCCAGAAGATCTACGCCAATGTCATGAAGTAAGCCAACAATTCTGCCCGGATAGCTGCCTACTTCTATTTTACTTTAAAAATTCATTTCAAGGAGATAATTTTACATCAGTGTGGGCACCCAAGACAAAGACTGGAATAATGAATTTTGAATAATACTGCTGAGGCATTTCAGAGACTAAAAACTACAAAAGCCACTAAATTAGCACATTCTCTGGTCTTGTGCATGATTGAAGAACTCTGATCTCTGAGAGGTCCACGGGGAAGAAAGATACTGCAAGGGCTACTGAGCTCTGTTCTTAACTGCAAGATGATCTGTAGAAGAGCCATCCATTAGAAACATCGTATATTGAATTTCTTCCCCAGAAGAATGCCTCTTCCCAGACATGCCAAAATGTGGGTGCACACAAACCGGATCCAGTGGATTGATTTACCCCTTATAAATTACCTTCTAAGTGACCACCAAAGATGCCCATACCCTAGTGCTTGGAGCCTGTCACTGTTACGTGAAATAGCAAAAGGGATTTCCAGAGGTAATTAAGGAGAGAGTGTGTCCTCATTATCCAGGTGGGCCCAATCTAATCATTTGAGTCCTCAAAAGCAGAGAGGCTTTTCCAGCTGGAGATAGGGCAGATAAGGCAGAAGAGAAGGTCAAAGAGGTTTGAAGGGTGAAAAGAACTCCCAAGACTACTGGCTTCGAAAATGAAGGAGGACATGAACTAGGGAGTATGGACAGCCTCTAGAATCTGAGAATGACCCCTAACAGCCAGCAAAAAAATGGGGACTTCAATTCTACAACTGCTTGCCATTAAATTCTGCCAACAACCTGAATGAGTCTGGAAAAGTCTTCCCAAGAGCCTCCAGGTAAGAGCCAGGCTGGAGGATTCCTTGATTTTGACCTTGTAAGACCCAGAGCAGAGAAATCAGTCAAGCCCACTCAGACTTTTGATTCACCCACCGAGCTGTAACATAGTACGTCTGTGTTGTTTTAAGCCACTGAATTTGTAGTAATTTGTTATGAGAATGATAAGAAACAAATACACTCTCCAATGTAATTTAATCAGTCAACAATAGCTCTTCAGTCATGTTTTTGTTAGAAATAAATACATAAATATCATATCCTGGGGTTGCATATTGATGTTTACATTTGGTCAATACATAATCTTTCTGATAATTTGGCACTTACATGATCTCCTGCATTTCCTAAAGGCTTCATTCAACATTATTTATCCATTAAGTCTTTACCCTGGGACAGAAATAGTAAATGCTTGAAGATATTGCTGCTTAGTGGTTCTTTGGTGCCTGACTCCTCTCATTTGTGGCATGGGAGCCTATTTACAATGGTGAGTGCCACATGGGGCCATCCATACTGTCACCAAAGGCCTGGCCAACAAGGACCCAAATGAGCTATCTGGAAGGTTTGTATACATTTATCCTGGGAGGGAATTATACGTTTACTGAGCAGCCTCAGTGCATCAGGTTGAGTTCCTTCTTCCTTGCCTAAGGCATCTTTAAGTGGGTGACAAGTATAGCATAACCAGAAAACCTAGCCATCAAGAAAGTTGACTTGATCAACAACTCAGAACAAGTCAGGTGAACCAGAGGAGAACTTTATACCTTTATCTTCAACCCAATTGTAATTCCAATAACATGATGCATGCCATTTCATTTGTATGATTTCACAATGAAATCCAAACCATCTTTTGGAAGACTGCTAAATGTAGTGCCAAAGACATACTTTTTGTGCTTAACTCTCTCGACTTTATGCTCATTTGATAGCTATACGATTCTAAAAATCTGATTTCAAAACAATTACCCTGGCTTCCAGGGAATAATTACTTTAATGATCTTTTAAATATTTTCCCCATAAGATTTGACCTTGCTGTAAATTCTTTATTGCCTATTTATATGGTGATAGGGGATTAGGCAGACACTGTTCTTAAGTCTTTATTGAGCTAAAGGAAAGTGGCCGATAGATGGCCTAAAAATCATGGGGAAATTTTAAGGGGGAAATGAAAATTCAATATTTCCAGAACCTACAAAAACAACCAAAGTCAATGGTAAAAACAGATGTACTATGTCAAATTAACAGTAGAGGGAACCAGAAAATGTCAATTTTTGCACTGAGACTTAGAGTTGGAAGATTTGTTGTTTAGTGATTATCTTGAATTATTTCAAAATAATTTTACTGATATGTATTAATTAATTAATAAACAAATAAATTAATAAACTACTAAAATTAAAAGAAAAGAAATGGTGGAACTCTTTTATAAAAAGAGACTTGTTCACTTAAATGGTAAAGTTGGAAATCATAAGGACAGAGTTTAAGCCCCCCCAAAATGGATTGTTTCTTATTTGTAATACACAAAAATGCACAACAGTTATGCATTAAGGAGTAATAAACCAGATAAATGATGAATAGTTTTGCAGTAGCAATCAGTCTTCTAAGTTATATAAAGTTTAACCACAATGAATACACAGGCTTTTATGGAAAAAATTTTAAAACCTACTAAACTACTGAAAAGAACACCTGAATAAATAAATGGTATGATATGTTCATGAATGGGAAAGCTTAACATTTTAAAGATATAAATTCTCCCCAAATCATTCCAAAAGTTCAATACAATTTCAATATAAATTCCACTAGGTTATTTTAAGAACTTGACAAACTATTCTAAAATTAGTTTGAAAAAATACAGATTTGAGAATTGCTAAATCAGTCTTGAAAAGCAGATTCATTCTTGAATCCACATGTGGATTGTAGTTTGTGATAAAAGGATGCACCTCTCAGAAATCTGATCAATTGACCCAGCCCCCAGCTGCTTCATTCTGAAATCCATTGCTGTGTTTGTGCTCAAGGACACACTTGCTCCCTATAAGTATTGAGCATGGCAGATGCTATGGATTGAATGTGTTCCCCAAAACTCTTAGGTTGGAACCTAATTCCCAATGTGAAGGTATTTGGAGGAGGGTCCTTTGAGAGGTGATTAAATAGTGAAGCTAGAGCCCTCATGAATGAGATTAGTGTCCTTAAAAGAGGACACCCCAGAGACCTTGCTTCCTCTTCTGGTTTCTGCCATGTGAGGATACAAGAGAAGATGGCCATCTGCAAACCAGGAAGCAGGCTCTTACCACACACCTGATATTCTAGTATCATGATCTTGGACTTCCCAGCCTCCAGAACTGTGAGAAATAAATACTTGCTGTTTAAGCCACCCAGTCTACGTTATGTTTGTTATAACAGCCTGAACTGAGTAAGACATATGGGATACTAGAGCAAGCCCATTACTGGGAGACATGGAACGCTTCTGATGGCCAACTTTGGTTCCAGGACTCTTGAACAGTCTTGCCAAACTCTCCTTAGAACTGCACGGCAGCTTAAGAGCTTTCTTCTTCACTTCTCTTCTGCAGTTGAGGTGAGACTGGCATTATGGTTTGATGGATCTCCCGGTCCCTCATTTTGGCATCTGCTTCTTACGGACCCAGACTTAACACATATTACATAGTTATTAGTTGTTGTTTTTTTTTTTTTTTTTGAAAAACCAGAGTGACACTAGCACAGAGACAAACAGAACAGTGAAGCAGAATAACTTGCTCAGAAATTAGTCTGTGCTTGATTTCAGTTGATTAAAAAGTTGATTTCAGTGATTAAAAAGTGGTACCACAAATGTGTGGGGAAAGAATAGCTCACTAATTGAAGGTTTTGGGGGAAATTAGTTCATTACAGAGAGAAAAATAAAATTGCCTGTCTTCTTCACAATGTGTATAAAAATAAATCCTAAACTGGATTGAAAAACTAAATGTGAAAGAAAAAAATTGTGATACTGGGGTGAGGAAGACTTTACAAAAAAAGACCTCAAAATCCCAAGTCATAAGAAAAAAATCAGTATATCATAATTAAGAGTAAAACAGGTGACAGTCTTAAGATAATTATAATACTGAGAAGAACAGATTAATATCTGATGCATTAAAAAAAACTTCTGCAAATCAGATAAAAGGGAAAGAAAGAAGTAATGGAGCAAGGTGGGAGGAAGAGAAAGAGAGAGGAAAATAGGCAAAGTAAATAAATTGGCATGCCACAGAAAGGGAAATTCAAATGGCTAATGAGAAGATTTTACACCCATCAGATTAAATAAACTAGAAAATCATGTAATACTCTTTTCATAAGATTATGGGGAAGTAGGAACTCTCATGCACCATAGGTTGGAATGTAAACTAGCTGTTCTGGAGACAAACTGACAGCACTCAGTAAAGCTAAGTACATTCCCTGGGATCCACCTACTGCCATTATTAAGCATTTCTCTAGCACATATCCATATGCAGGCATGTTTGAAAATGTCTGTCACAGGACTGTGGGTGAGGAAAGAGGTTGGAAGCTACTTGGAGGTCCAAAAGCTAGGAGAATAGATAAGTTCAGCAACATTCAGCAACGTTCAGCACCAGTAAGAAACAACAAATTAATAGTATCACTGTGGCTAGATCTTTAAATCACAGACATGATAGAATAAAATTAGAAATAGAGTTTGTTTCTCAGAGTCCATAGTCTCTCATGCTTTATTCCCCCTTCTGAGAAACAAACTGAGGGCTTCAGAGGGGAGGGGGGTGGGGGAATGGGATAGGCTGGTGATGGGTGGTGGGGAGGGCACGTATTGCATGGTGCACTGGGTGTTATATGTAACTAATGAATAATCGAACTTTACATCAAAAACCAGGGATGTACTGTATGGTGACTAATATAATATAATAAAAAATATTTTAAAAAATTAGAAATAGAGTAAGAGTAAGAATTATTACACAATATCACTTATATAAAGTAAGGGCACACATACATAGTAGCTCATAACACTGTACTGTATGAGGATCATTACACGGTCAAGGACATATAGCAAAACATTAAGGAGGGTGCCAGTGGAGGGGAGGGGGATAGCAGTAGGGATCTGAAATAAGGAGAGAAAAATAAAACAAGAGGGAAACCTGTGTAGAGCAATGATGATGGATGCCATGTACTGGGGCATAGGAGTAACTGATTTCCTAGGGCTTGATGTCCCAAGCAGACTTGAGGGTAGGAGAAATATGAGCAGATTTCCCACAAGCATGTTTTATTCTAGTTAAATCACTCTGAGCCCTTGCCCTCTGTCTTCTGTCTTCATGTTTCCAGGCTCTGTAGCACGCAAACTCCAGGAATTCAACAGAACCGAAACTCTAATCTTAGAGTGCCCTGGACAAGGTTCCTTTTGTTCACAAGTTATGACAAATTCAGCAACTAAAAGCAATATACATTTAGTATCACACAGTCTCCATGGGTCAAGAGTCTGGCTGTGGGTTTAGGTGGGCCTTTTACCCAGGGTATCTCAGACCAACCTCAAACCATTAGTCATGGCTCCAATTTTGTCTAAGTTTCAGGGCTCTCCTCCAAATCATGGTTGGTGGCAGAATTCAGTTCCTTGTGACAAGACCGAAGCCCTTAGCTCCTAGAGGCCATCTGCCACTTCCTGTCATGTGATTCCTCTGCCATGATGTCATGGCAGTTTACTCCTTCAAGGCCAATAGGAACATCTCTACCACTGCTTTGAGTCTCTTTTAAAGGGCTCATCTGCTAAAGTCAGGCTCAATTAAGGTAATCTCTCTTTTGATGAACTCAAAGCCAACTGATTAAGGGCCTTAATTTATCTGCAAAATCCCTTCACCTTCGCGATCTAATATAACCTAATCATAGGAGTTAAATCCCTTTGAGATAGCAGGGCCAATATTCATCCATGCATTTGACAAACACTGATGGCCCATCTACTATGTGCTAGGAACTTACAAAATACTTGAAGATGAGGAAGATAAAAGATTAACAAAATACAGTAGTTGGCCATAAGGAGCTATTATTCTAGCAGTGAAGAGAGATGTATACTCATTTAATTAAAATGAACCAAAATAAAATGAAGTGGAAAGAGTTGTTAGAGTTTGGATTCTGGCACCAAATTGCTTGAGTTGAAATCCTGGCTGTTTCTTCGTAATTTTGTGACTTTGAAAAGGGGCTTAAACTTGCTATGAAACAAAGTAAGGAAAAGAAGGAAGAAAGAAAGAAGGAAGAGGGGAAATGGAGAAAACTTACATCATTTTTTGTGAAGATTAAATGAGTTAATAGAGGTAAAAAGATGAGAACAACACTTGACACAGCTTTAATAACAGAGGAACGATAAGGTCTTACGGGAGCATAGAGGAGCAGACAATGGGTAGCATTTTATGGGTTAAAAAATGAGGCTCAGTAAGTTTAGTGACTTCTCTGTATTCACAAAATTAGTGAATTAACAGAACCCGGGGCAGAAATGAGTTAACCCTGACACACAATAGTTTAAGGCATTATAGTCAGTAAACAAGGTAATAACTAGGGTTGAAGTCTGGCCAAGCAATTTGAGAATGGAACGGAGCTATTTTTTGTTATATTGGTGCAATGACCTCTATACAACTCCTTCACTATGTGACCATTTATCTAGTGTTGGAATGATTACTGTGATGATGATGATGACGATGAAAATTTGTCAGACCAAGAGCAATTTTCAAAAATATAGCTTCATTTACTTCTTAAAACAACTGACGAATTACTTTCAATACAAGCTCTCCCAAATTCTTTTCAGGGAACTAAGCAGATAATAATCTTAACAGTTCAATAAATATTTTTAAATGATCTGTGTTATCTAAATTTTGCTCCACTGTGTAAAAAACTTGCTACACAAAACAAAAACAATGCCAAATGACGTGCCCATGTATCATTATTCAATATTTGATAATGAACAACTACTTTGCACCAGGTATCATGGATACAAAAGGGATACGACAAATTTATAGCATCTCCAGGCAAGGAAAAATTCCAGCTATTCACCAAACTGGGACATCAGCAGCAGTAATACCGGGATTCTAGGGAGATTGCTGGCTGCTTTGAACAGCAGGATAGCCTGCAACTGCTTAACTGTCTTCACCTGTGCCTGTCATGGCCCGCACTGAAATGAAAAGTTATTACTTGGTATTTTCTGGGATTAGTTTGAGCATCTGTTTATCCTGAACAGTAGATAGAAAAGAATTGCTACAAGTTAGTGAAGTTTGATCAGCTTAATAAAATCAGCAGTGCAATTCAATTCTACCCACCAGGCCAACTTTTAAATTCACATCTAAATTAATAATAGAAATGTACAGTTAAAAGATGCTTTGATCTTAAGGATTCCAAAGGCTTTACAAATTTAGGTGGTTGATGTTCAAGAATGGAGTTTACCCACAGCTGTTTGAAGTAAGCGAACAGTGCGGTAGTGTCCTCCAGTGAAAGCAGAGTTAGGCTCCTAAAAATTCCACTGTGTCATGAGGAAAATAGGATATGGGAAAATAAAAACAAGATTCTATGAGCACTTTTATATTCTTGCAATAAAACAATGATGATAGTCATTAGCCAAATAAAGAGATTATCAATGAAATCTAACACATATTAAGTTTTATAAATGATTCGTATGTTATGCTAATTTCTATTTATCATAATTTACTTACCATAAACCTTCATCCTGAGTGAAATATAAGGAGGGTTGTATTATTTTAATAAGTATACATGATTTTTTTTACATGATAGTCCACCCAAATATCTAGTTAAGGTGTTCATATAATTTGTCATACAAATGGACACATTTTGAGAATGAAATGAGGGAGTTTAAATCATTACGCTAGGGTAACAGATAACTAGGACTGTCCTAGGTGAACCAGGACAGATGTCCACCCTCTGATTAGCTTTTTAAAAATTTTGACAATGTTGACTCCTGCCTCCTGGGCTACACTTCCCATATCTCTGAATCCCACCTCCCCTTATCTCAAGTTTTCTTTTTTAGCAATTTTCCTCTGGGCTTCTGTCCCCTCCCTCATGTAGTGAGTAACTATTTAATAAGCTTGTTTCACATACCAGATATTATTCTGGTAACTAGAGATACAGATGCCGTCCTTGACCTTTAGATGCTTATGTTTGAGCCTGGGAAGGGGGCAGACTTTAATTAACTAATAACATAGTTACATTTAATTACAATTTTGAAGAGCTCTACAGAGGGGAAATCATACAGTATCTGAGCACCTGTGATCTGTCTTAGCTGGGACAGGGACAATTCTTTATTTATAGCTGCCATCTTCAAAAACTAGAGAACATGTTTGCTGTTTCTCATCTCAATCAATTGTTAAGACTACGCTTGTATTTTCTTGCCATTATCTCCTTCTGCATCCCCTTTTCATAGTTATTATTTTAAAAATTTCAGTTTTTCTTTTTTTCTAATTATACAGTATAGTGTAATTACATTGAACTCAATTTCTACCAACTTAAGATGAGATATGCAAAATTAAGTTAATCAATACTCCAATTTCACACAAAAATGCAATATAGTACAAGAAAAGATGCCGATGCTACTCGCAGGCAAGTTTGTCAAGAATTTTGAGAAGCTTGTCTTACTTAATACATTGATACTTGATGCCTTTGTCAATTCTTGGTTCCCTTCAGTACTTTGCTCTTGATCTCATGCCTCTTCCTGATCCTTCCCTTATGAGTCAGTGTTTCCTGTGATTCTGTTCTTAGCCTTCTTCCAACTTATTTTGCTTGGAAAACTCTTCTTCTTCCATGACTTCAACCACCACCTCTATGCAGAAGACTCTGAAAACTATCTTCCACCTTCTAGAGAGTTTTCTACAAAGAGCAATTCTTCAGGTCCAACTGGGCCCCGGACAGTGTCCCAGCTCAGTCTACCGACTGCCCCAGCTCAAGCACTGTAATCTCCCATCTCGAATTACTGTAATAACCTTCTAACTCGTTTCCATGTCTCCAGCTTACCCCCACCCCATCCATTTTGCCTCCACAAACTTGATCTTTCTAAACTGCACGTATTGTCTTAAAACCTTTCCCTGGCTCACCATTGTTCTTGAATTAAAAGTCCAAGACCTTAACACACACTGATCCACTCTGAATAATCTGACCTCTGGTTTTCTCTCTAGACTTGCTTACTATTTCCCATCTTGCACCCCCTTCTCTAGCCCTGAAAGAACTCATGCTTTCTCTTAATTCCAAGACATTGCACACGTTTTTCCTTCTTCTGGACATCCTTTTTCCTCTTTTAACTGACTTCCACTCATCTCTCAAGGCTCAGCATCTTGGAAGGTTTCTGGAACTCCTAAGTCTGGACAAGATGCCCTTATAATGTGTTTTCATAATAGCGTCTGTGTCTGTTATCATAGCCCCATCTCATTCTTGCATTTTAAGTTACACACATTACCACTTGGCTGCGAAGTGCATTATTGCACGCAATGTCAATACTACCGTAGAATGGCAAGACTGAACATGTAGGAGCGCGATAATTATTTGTTTCATATAAAGACCTTGAAAGTGCTTAGATTTTGGTAGTAGATATATGAGTCCAAAGAAGGAACAGTATTAGCAAAGATGTATAGAGGTATTGGAAAATACAAAGCAATTATAGTTATTAGGTCATTCTGAGTAAAACATAAGTTCGTATAGGAAAATAATGAGAGCCACGGCTTGAGCAGCTAAGGCCTTGAATGCCAGATACAGGCATCTGATATTTATTCTCAACAAGTTGCTCATTGGATTCACCTGGGAAACGTTTATAAAAGCCACCAATACCGGGCTCCGCCTCCCAGAGATACTGATTTAATTGTAAATCAGGAGAGATATTCATGCACAAGTATTTAAAAAAAGTGTTCTAGGTGAATCAGCTACAGTTGAGAACCACAGATCTAGCAAACAAAGATCCACCAGCATTTTTAAAATCATTATCTGGTATGTATTAAATTAGTAATAAAAATGTACAAATGAATGTGGATGCTACATGCCAGATCCCCTTGTTATTGGATATAAAGATTGTTTCACATTTTATGAAAATAGGTTTGTTCACTTAAAAAAATGCTACAGAGACCTTATTCCCCTTTATTAGAGGTAACACATAATCACTTAACAAAGTCAGTTGATTATATCTAATGTCTTAAATCTGTTCTTCTTTGTGTGTGAACACAAGCACTTTAAGCATGATTTGAACTATTTTTTTCAGAATATACAATCTTTTTCTTCAATATTTGCTATTGTCTAAAATGTACTGTTTCTAAGGATGCCCTAAAAGCCTTGGCAATGAAAGAGGTAGGCTGTTGAGTGTATTCTAAATGCCACCTTTTCTAGTCCTTTACTCAATTACTATGCAATGTTCTCCTAGCTCTATCTTCAGGCCCCAAACTGTAGAAAAACTTCCAGCCAAAGCACTGAGAATGGTGTTAGAATCCCATAACACACTACCTCCAAGTAGTAATTTGTACTAGATTCATTTTCATGTTTGAAGTCTTGATTTGATCCTGCAATTAATAAAGACTTTAGAACATAATTCATATATTTAGTATACAGTGTGGTTTTGTATGTTCTTGATTTATTAAAATCATAAATGTACATATATGCTAATGTGAGAATTCTTTGTTGATAGCAGTTACCTCTAAGAGGCTCTAAAGATTTTAGTCTCATATTTGAAAGGGAAGCTAGCAATAGTATACACTGCTTTTCTCAAAATTAATAATTCTCAACTCAATATGCTGTTCTTGACAGGCAGGCATGGAAATAATATGATATAATCACAAAACATGATCAAACAACTAGATACAGCCATTTATTAGATTGAAAGTGTTGCAATTATTACACTATTGTGAGAGTAGAAGGGAAAATGAATTGTCATTATCTAATAAATTAATATAGTTACTAATCCCATTTGAGAAAAAAAAATTGTTTTTCTGAAAAACTCCAGTATTTATGTCCTTGTGAAACATTTCCTAATATTGACTCTTTTGATAGGAGCCAAGGAAGTAATTTTTCTTTAGTGAGAAGGAAAGTGGTTATAGGAAGTTCATATTTAGGGAATAGTCAGATTTAAAACTCCATATTTTCATCAGATGCCACATTTTCCCTAATTTCTATGCTTTATCTTTTGTTCTTACAATATTTCCAAAAAATCCAATAAAAAAGAAAAAAAATGCATTGGGAAACTCAGAGCCCATAGTTCAGCCCTTATAAGTAATCAAACAAAAATCAGGTATTTATGCTAGCACTTGCACAGAGTGGCCAGAGCTGAAGTTCACTGAGAGATTCTCTTACTGTAAGAATTCTGGTTGTCCATACAGTTATAAAAAAAGGCAATAATTATAAACCTTAGGGGGAAGAATCACTAAAACATTTTTGAAAAAATACTGTTTTATAATCTAACTGAAGATAAAACTTTTTGTAATGTTGATTATATATAGCTGTGTGTGACTGGTGAATGACGTCTAGAGGGATTGCTCAAGGTTAGAGGAAAAACTCCAAGGAATTCTTGCAGCAACATCCTGAAATAAGAGCTCTCACATAATAGATTCACTGTGGTTTCCTTCGTGAAGCAAGCCTTACACGGGGAACATGCAACCTTTAACTCTCCAGGATCAGGGAGAGAATTGGCCCATACATCTGAGTGCTTTTAGCTTTAGTTCACCCTCTGTTTAAAGAAGAGAGTTATGAGATTAGCTGAGTTTGATCATTTTCCTTCTCCCTTTCATAATCTCCTGCCTATGTTATAAGATATATGATGCCTCCTTTGACGTTCAAATGGAAGCTACAATGCATTTTCCAGGCGTACAATGTTATATTGGCAGTGGAGAATTTGCATAAGTGAGCTGAATCTACAGCTTGTACATGTCAGAGTTGAAAGAAGGCAAAATCTTTTTCATCACGAAAAGTGTGGGTGCGGTAAGAGTGAGAATGTTCAGGTGCGTAAGGGTGGGAAATGGGGAGATTGGCATTTTGGCCTTGAATCTAGAAAATGGGCATTTATCTAATATTTTCTCTGTAGTTTTGAGCTGATCATCTTTGTCTTTTAACCTCATTACTATGATTATTTTAATAAAGAGTTGTAATCTTTCTACTACTCTTGATAGATAAGAGCCCTGGTGTTGTGAAGATGGCAATTTTTCTCAAATTAGGTTAGAGAGATAATACTGTTAATAGCACAAATCCTAGTCGGATTTGCTTGAATTCATAAGCATCCAGAAGAATAAAAAGGCAAGAAGTCAAAGAAATTTTTGAAAAAGAAGAATGCTGGGGGACTTGCTCTACTGGCTACTAAAAGCATAATACAGAACTATAATAACATGGCAGAGTATCCTAGGTTCAAGAATCAAAAAGCAGATCAAAGAGATAGAAAAAGAGGTCTAGAAACAAATCTCATTAATTGTAAGCATTTTCTACAAGGCATAGTTACCATCACAAATAAAAATAAGCAAAAATAGTGCTAGGAAACCAAATGAAGTCACTTAATAAAACTAAAATTAAAATATCGAATAAACCACACAGGAAGAAATTTAACGAATGATTCTGTGAGACTGGGTTAAATAAAAGAGGTCTTAATATTACAGCCAAATTAATTTCAGATACGTTATAAAGTAACGTCAAGAAATAAAACTACAAAAAGAGATAATTTATATAAACAGTAATCTGAGCCCAGACTTCAGGAAAAAAAGAAGTAACCACCAAGGGAGGAAAAAAAATTTGCCAATAGGACAATGGACTGAAGTTTGTAGATAGAATTCATTGACAAGGAATACATATGTGACTAATAAAAACAATAAAATGTGTTTGCCCTCACTACCAAATACATTTCAACTATATATCAACTTAAAATAAGATAACACCATGACCCACAGACTAGTGGGGTAGGGGGTAAGGAAAGTACAATGGGATTTCATGCACACCCTACCCTGCCCCCAGACCAGAGAAAGAGAACCAATAGGATAGAGACCTATCAATCATCTATCTATCGATCAACTGATTGATAGATACAGACTTTCTAAGGAATTAGCTGACATGCATGTGAGGCTATCAAGTTGAAAATCTTCAGGTCAGGTTGGAGCCGAAAACCAGGGAAGAGTTGAGGTTGCAGTCTTGAGTACAGAGGCAGTGTGGAGGAAAAATTCTTTTCTGGGTACCTCAGCCTTTTCCCTTAAGACCATCAACTAAATGGATGCATTTCACCCATATAATGGAATTTAATCTGCTTTACTCAAAATATAAATGACTTAAAAGATAATCACATTTTAAGAAATATCTTCACAGAAACATCTAGACTGGTGTTTGGCCAAAAAACTGGGCACTGTATCCTAGACAAGTTGACACATCAAATTAGTCATCATAGGTGATGTTTCAGCTTTGCAAGTTAATGACAAGATGTAACCAGCCATGTGTAGTCTTGGTGGAACAGATGCAGAGATTCTAAGGTAGGAAAGAAAGTGAGGTGGTTAGGCGGAAAGAAAGTGAGGTGGTTAGGCAGATAGAAGACCTAGTCTATGCTGGGGTCCTAGCGGTATGCTGGAATCTGCTCATATTGCCTCCCAAGAGCTGAATATAGGACACTCTTTCCAACCCCATATTCCATGACACCATGCTAGTAGCTTGAAATCATTCAGAGAAATCAGAAAATGCTATCAAACAGCTTTTATTACTGCCACTTTTTAAACAGTTGTCAGCATAGTACTGAAAAATGGAAAGAGATAAAGGGGTAGGCACAGGTCTTAAATGTCTTTAAAAATTTAGGTCTCAATCTAAGTGTGATGATTGACACTTTTGAGTCATATTATGAGTCAAAAGTACTGATGAGCATGCTAGTGAGAAGGTGATTAAGCAATCTTGAGAAGAGATGTTGGAGCCTGGACTAGAGTTGTGGCAGGCACAAAGAGAGAGGTGGACAGGTTTGCAGGACGTGATTTGGAAGGAGCACCAACATGTGTCTACAGGGAGGTGCAAGGAGAGAAATTCAGAATGACCCCTGGGTTATTGACCTAAGCAACTAGACCCATTTTGGGGTCATTTTATGAGATGGAAACACTTGAGAAGGAGAGGTTCAGCAGGGAAGTGGCAGTACAGGGAGGTGGGGAGAGGAATCAGTTCTAGCTTTGGCTCCATTGATGTTGAGATGCCCACTAGACTTTGAAATGTCTGAAGTTGTTAAGGGAGAATTTTTGTATGTGAGTTTGGAGCTCAGTGGAAAGGTCAGGGCCAGAAATTAAATTTGGGAATCATCTCTATGGAGATGCTCACTTTCCTGAGGAAATATTCCAAAATTAAGGGAAAGACTTTAAAGATTGGGATAGAAGAAAGACCCAAAATGTATATGCTGTATGACTAAGAGAAACATATGGAGATAATAAGTTGACATATTAACAGGTTTGCTATGGTTAGTGTAATTATAGGTAATTTAAATATTCTTTAAGGTTTGTTTGTCTTTAAGAAATTCACTACAACAAACAAATCATTCTTGAAATTAGGAGCAAACTACAGTCACCTTGGATGACAAGTTTGGCCGTTTCTTACAAAACTAAACTCACTCTTACTACGTTATGTAGCAATTGTGCTTCTTGGTAGTTACCCAAAGGAGTTAAAAACTGTTCGTGGAAAAACCTGCACACAGTTGTTTATAGCAGTCTTATTCATAATTGTAAAACAACTTGGAAGCAACCAAGTTGCCCTTCAGTAGGTGAATGGAAAAATAAGCTGTGGTCCATCTAGACAATAGGATGTCACTCAGCACTAAAATGAAACGAGTTATCAAGCCATGAAAATGCATGGAGGAACCTTAAATGATATTACCAAATGAAAGAAGCCAATCTATAAAGTCTACACACTGAAATAATGTCCCAACTGTATGAATTCTATAAAGACAAAACTGTGGGGACAGTAAAAAGATCAGTGATTGTCAGGAGTTAAAGGAGGGGAGGGAAGGAGGAACAGGAGGAGCATAGAGGATTTTTAGGGAAGTGAAATTATTCTGTATGGTCCTACAGTACTGAATGCAAGTCATCCTACATTTGTTCAAACCCATTGAATGTACAACACCAAGGGTGAGCCCTAATGTGACTTATGGACTTCAGGTGGTAATGATGGGTCTATGTAGGTTCACTGATTGTAACGAATGTACCGCTCTGCTGTGGTATTTTGATAGTGAGAAAGGTGTATGTGTGGGGGAAGGCAGTATGTGGGATATTTCTGTACCTTCTTAGTTTTGCTATAAACCTGAAACTGCTCTAGAAACAGTCTATTTTTTAAAAATTAGAAGAAACTGTCTTATTTTAAAAAGAGAATAAAAAATTAGATGTATTAATGATAAAATTAAAATATCAAATGTAAGCAGCTAAAATTACATCTAGCCATTAATTTACTTTTATTTGACCTAAAGAGCCTGCAGTTATGTAAGTACTGTATTTTATTTTGTTTTCCCATTACTAAAATAACACATGGCTATAATAGACAAATTAGAATGTTAAAAGAATAGAGGGTAATAACAATTCACATATTATTGGATATTTAGTTTTGTTGACTCTATCTTAATGGACAATTCACTAAAATCCAAAGTTTGTGATATATTTCTATCTTTTAATTATAAAACCTCTGTGTTATTAGTCCCCTAATGGCGCATTTTTGTCAGAGGTCAAAAAAGGTTCACTGCTTTATATGGTTTTACATCTTGTGATATGATCTATAATGTTTAGCCTCTATGATACTGCTGCAGTCTAGTGTTTCACTGGAATTTTTCATTTTCACTTCAATGCCATAAAACTGCAACCTTAAATTTATTGCAATATTTACATATATGGCAGCTGTTAAAACTACAGTAGTTGAAATACACTTTGGGAATAGTTACTAGGGCAAATGTGTACACACACACACACATACACACACACACACACAGATGCACGCGCTTTCATGTAGGTTACTTATTGTAAAGTTCAACTTCTTTATTCTTGCGGTAAAAAAAGGGTAGATGTATTGATACTTATGTAATAAATATCCCCAATTCCCTGGGTCCATTTGTTTCTTTATTCATATCAATATTTACTGAAAAGCTTATGAAGAGCCTACTATGTGCTAGACAGTGAGCCAAATATAGCAGTCAGGGAGAAGAAACACATAAAGAGAAAAACAGTATTGCCAGATGGTAAGAACTGCTGAAAGGGGGTATAATCCGAGTCCTTTGGAATCACATGGGGGAATGGGAGAAAGTGCCCCTTGCTCTGGGTGTGAGTGGATGGATGCATTTCCCAGGCACAGGGAATAGCATTTACACCTGTGTAGAGCTATGAGAGGAGGAAGAACAACAGGAAATAAAGCTGGAAAAGTCTTGTGATGAGTCTTATGTGCCGTGCTAGGGAATTTGGAGTATGGATTACAGGTCATGAGAAGTCAACAGAGACTTCTTTGCATTGGAGACTGTAACCATCGGTTTGGCTTGGGGAGTTCATTCTGCAACAATGTGAGGACAGATTCCATTAGAAAGAAACTGGTGACCAGTGGGGGGCTGAGTTCAATGCCAAAGATCAGGAGGGCTGCAACTCTGGCTGCCTCAAAGGATGGAGAGGAGTAAATTCATGGATCAGCAAACATAACAATATTGAATGATTGATTAAAGGGAGAACAGGTGGGAGGGAAAAAATAGAGGATAAAATTTTAAAAAGAAACTTGGCTGTAAAAATCAGACAAATTGAGAAGTACTTTGAAGAGGGGTTAGAATCAAACAGATTTCTTTTTCTAAGGATAAGAGAGATTTGAGCATGTGAATAAATGGAGAGATACTGGGGGAAAACAGAAAGTAATATGCTTTTCTAAATTGAAATCAATGTGTTTGAAATATTTAAAGGTTGCATTTTTCCTATGTGAGAGTGGGAGAAAAAAGGGTTGATAGATCTACTTTCATTTAGGCGAAATAGACTCTGGAAGAAAGAGTAATGGGAATCTGAAGATGGCAAGAAGGAAGGTGTGGAGTGAGATAAAGAACTTGCCCTTTCACCTCTCACACCAATAAGAAAATTTCCAGGATGAGCATAGAACACAATCCAAAACAGAAGAATGTCCTGGGGGTACTTGGCTTTACAGTGAGATATGCTTGACTTTTGCCAGAGGAGACAGATGCTCCCCTTAGTGTATACTTTCCAATAGTGTCATCACTTCAAAGTGATATGCAGACCATACATGGGACCACTCACCTAAGAATAAAGGCTGTGTTCTAGTCCAGACTCCACCACTTTCTGCAAATAAGACTTCCAACAAACCGCCTAACTTTTACTTTTGTGAATGTCCATCCTCATTATGTATAAAATGGTGGTGTTATCTCCCTGCCTACCCCACTGGGTTTTGTAAATAAATGATAATGCTAAGAAAAGGGCACCGAGAACTGTCAGTCATCATTCAAATGCAAGACATTCACATGGGCTTTGTCATTATCACTTGACTATCACTTCACTTGACTAAGACCATACGACCAAAAAATCTGAGAGAACTTACCAGCAATACATGATGAATTTGATTTGGCTGCTGAAGAATATTCAACTTGAATGGTTGAGTTTTGCCAATCCCAGGCTGTATATTGTGACTCAGGATAAAAACTGGGAACATGAGACTTCAGGTGTAATTCTTTTCATCACCTGATAGTTTCTTCTATGCACCCAGTCTTAACTTTTAACCTGATGGCCCTTGCCACCAGGGCCAAATTGCAAAGTAGAGTTCATGAAAGAATTTTCAAAATTGTGCGATCTGCTTTTATGCTTTCAGTACAAAGGGAAAGAGGGAGAAAAATGAGGAAGGTCACATTCATACCCAACTGCCTCCCCAACAATTTTCTTGGCATCTCCTTGGAGGTCCTATCTGATGGAACACCCCCTTCACTTTTTTAGCTGCAGCTCATGACCTTCATGTCAAGCTCCCTCCTGTCTCAATACTGCTCATACCTCCCTGACCACGCAGTCGGAAACAACAAAACATGACCAACCCCTACTTTCCTTGCCTGGCTTCAAAACATTCTTTCATCACCCTTTTTAAAAACTTATTTGTTTTCTTCTCTCTCCCCTTTCATGTCAGTGTAAGCTCTGCAACAATAAGATTTTGTCTTATTTGCCATTTTAACTCCTGTGCCTGGTACATGGAGGGCATTCAGTGAACATTGCTGAATAAATTAATGAATGAGTCTGAAATGGATGTATCAATTTCAAATGTCCCCAGCCCTTAGGAGGACTTTATTTTTTTTTTTTTAAGATTTTATTTATTTATTTGACAGAGATAGAGACAGCCAGCGAGAGAGGGAACACAAGCAGGGGGAGTGGGAGAGGAAGAAGCAGGCTCATAGCGGAGGAGCCTGATGTGGGGCTCGATCCCGTAACGCCAGGATCACGCCCTGAGCCGAAGGCAGACGCTTAACCGCTGTGCCACCCAGGCGCCCCCCTTAGGGGGACTTTAAAAATTAAAAATATAAAGTAGTATAAGGATGATTGCTCATCATTAAAAAAAGAAATGAGGAATGAAAAAATCAGGAAATGGACAGGCTTTGAAATGAGAGAGCACTGGGGCAGGGCAGAGCAGGGTAAGGGGCTAGCACAACAGGTAAAGCAGGATCTAATTGGGTCAAGTCATCTCTGATCACCTAGGAATTTTCCAATTCTAGGACCCCAAATCACTCATTCCATGCAGCCCTTAGTCACAGGCAAACTGGGACAACTGGTCACCTTGGCTTTTAAGACTTAGATGCCCTCATGAATTTGAATTCTCCATTCACATTTACTAGCAATATGACCTTGGGTAAGATATACTTATTCTCTCTGATTTTAGTTTTTCATTTGAAACATTCGTAATTGGGAATGGAAATATCTGGGTCAAAGGTTTATAGGGATTTCTTGAAGAGTATATAGAAAATACTTAATACATTTCCTGGTATATAATGAGTGCTAGATAAACAGCAAATGATATTATTAAAGTGTCTGGCTTATAATTGGCTTCAGTAAACGTCAGCTTAAAGAGGAGGGAGGATTCTATTTCCAGACTGTTCTTTGTGACTTGGACAATCACTTTTCATAACAGAATTATACTGTCTCTAAAGGTTTAAGAAAGAATACTTCATGGGACACTTTTAATACTAAATTTGCCATTCTGTTTGCTGAGCTTTATCACCATTTCTTCGTTTAGAAGAAAAGCTTTTTTGAGGGTCGTAATCTTTTATTATCATTTTTTTAAACCATGCGGTGCATTAAAAATAAGTAAAAATAATATGAACATTTATAAAATTTCAGACATTTTAAAACATTGCTTAGATATCTTTCATCTGTCGGTACAAATAATTTACTCAAAGTCCTTCAAATAAGGTTAGTATTGGCTGGGAATGCTATATTTTAGGAAGGCATAATTCTTCTCATCAACAAAAACAAATGTTCCAACTAGTTTTATGAAATAAAAGCCTTTCAAATAGTCACTTGGAGTTGATTTTGGGGGGAAAAAAGTTCTCTTGTCTGTTTCTGTTAATGCCCACATGAGTTTTACTAGTTGCAACTGAAATCACAAAAACCAGGGCCTGATGCTTAGCTGGCAAAAAGCCAGGATAATGAAATTAATAACATATGCTGAAGAGCCCATTTGTAACAATTTTTCCATTAAAAAAAATGAGGCAGCTCAAAGTTACAGACAGGGCTTTCTCCCCCTGCCCCCACCCCTTTATTTTCTTTTGCCTTTAATATGTCTGAATGTTGAAGCCAATGGTTCTTAGTTACTTTCACAATCCACATGACTTCAACATTTAAGCAACCCTGTAGCTGTTAGACAGTTTATTTTTGTTGTTGTTTTTGTAGGTTTTTTTTTAGATCAGAGTTGAATTATTTGAGTCTCAGCCAACCATGGATACTCCCCAATTTGGAACCAAGCCTTATGCTAGGGACACTTATTAAGACACCGTCTTGGTCATGTTGGCTGGCCTCACCTGTCAGCAACCTGTCATGGAACTTTTCTGGAAGGTAACTCTCAAATCACAGATCCCATGGCCAAAGGTACACACATCTCATTTAAGAGAAGATCCTCTGAAAACCACTCTTAGGACTTCCCCCTCAACTTACGCAGATCCCCAGCAAACCTGGTAATCTAATTTGCTAACATATAACAAATTAGAGGTTTCAAATTAGGAGGAAAGAACCAGATGGACTGATGGTAGCAAAAAGCACTAACTGACAGCTAAGCAGGGAGTCTTGGACACGTTAAAACCAGACATTGAAAAAAAACAGAGCTATCATTAATAGAAGAACTTTTACCAACTTAACATTTTGGGAGGGCATCACAGAATTTCAGGAAGTGGTAGGCTCTAAATTATTATTGTATGGTGATAGGCATTCATTGTAGATACGCCTAAGTCATAAGGAAACATCAAGTTCACTATTCACTGTTGAGGAATGTGGGCAAGATGGTCATGCATTTTTTTCACAGATGTTAAAGATATATTATGTGTGTGTGTATATATATCTTTATATATACATCTTTATTATAAATAAACTCATATATTATAAATGTACTTGTGTGATCGTATATGCATAGAACATAATCAGAAAGACACACAACAATAATGGATCTTTCTGGACAGGGTGCTAGAGGGTAAAAAAGTAAAGAAGACCTCCACTTCATATACTTCTCCTTTGCTAAAATTTTTGGAAGGAGCATGTTTACCTTCATAATAAAAATATTTAAATATTTTCTAAGAAAGCTAAAGCATTATTGCATTTTGACCCATGAGCACTTTATCAGTCACTGTAAGTCAGTAAGATCTTGAAGGACAGGGTCTATATTCATCCTTTCAACGCACATACGTTGAACCTCTGTTCTGTGCTATATCTCTGTATGATATCTCTGTTCTATATGCTGGGAGAAAAATATAAATTAAATGTAACCCAGTCTCTCCAAGAACCGATAATTGGGTAAGAGGTTGAGAAAATAAGAAAAGTGTGAGTGTGGAATGGAAGAAATGAAGACAGAAAGCTTTGGAGCTTGTGGCCTTGAAGACCAATCAAGACAGTGAGACTGGGTGGCCAGTGGAAGCAGGGGAGCGTCAGGGTATGGCAAGATAGGCAAAGGGCTTTGCCAAAGGGGTAACAGGGAGAGATGTGAAAACAAACTGCAGGGATGTTAGAATGTTACAGAGGTCAGAGTCATCTGCATAGTGGCTCCTTGTGTGGGGCCCAGCTTATTCCATTCCATTTATTCCACTGAATAAACACAGATACTGCAAAAAAGCCCTTGGCAATGTCTCTGTGGGTTTACTCCTGTCCCCACCCACTATGCTCTTTGTGGCCCAACTCCCTCTGCTATGATCAGACACTAGGGCCCTTGAGGACAGCACCAAATTAGTGATACAGAGATACAGACTTATTTAACTAATGCTCTTTTAATATATACATGTTTTTAGGAAGCATTGGTAACTTGTAAAGAGTGGACCTTGAAGCTCTGCCAAGCATCATGCAGATAAGACACTTTATATTGCTCTCTGCATCATGAACTATCCTTTCTTTTGCTTTTCAATTCAGAATAAATAATGAAAAAAAATCAACTAAAGATTCTTCCCAATCCAAGAAGAAGGCCACAACATTTGGCTGAAGGATCTTATGTGCCTATCACCCTCTTTCAAAGATAAGAAAGACAGAAATGAACCGTCAAAAGCATGCCAATGTCTTGAAGTTTCTCCCTACACTGGCTTTGGGAGTTGATAGGGCTGTACTCGGTGTGTGTTCGGGGGGAGGGAGTTGGGGGAAAAAGCGATACTTAGTTGAAGGTTGACACCATAATGAGTAGTAGACCTTTTCCTTATCTCTAATTCAGAGAGGGCCATATGCATTTGAGCTCTGTAGCACAAATTAAAAGCAGCATTTTATGAGTGCTGTCTATTGTAGTGACAAAGACCAAACATCACACAGTGAAGTTCTTTTGGAGGAAATATGCAAGACTCACTGGGCACATATGGTTGATTTCAGCAAGAAGAGCAGTGTGACAAGAGAAAGGAAATCAGCTGTGTGTGTGGCAGGGGGGATGCACAGAAAGAAGCGCACAGAGAAACGGAATGACATTAAAAGTCAGTGAATTGGCCATCCAGAGGTACTTAAAGGGGGACAGAAAACTGGGAGTGTGGAGAATAATGTGTCGGTGGGCAAACAGGGTATAGACACTGCCTGTCAAAGCATATACTGGGAGAAAGAGCAGCAGGGAGCAGAGAGAGAAGTCATGCGTCACAGAACAAAATACTAATGGAAAGAAGGATTTGTGGCACCGGACGTGGTGGACTGAGGTTATAAAACCCAAATTTCTTAAACAGTTCCATGAGGTCCTTAAAAATCATACTTGAAAAAACAAAAGCTGACTAAGTATGTTTTACAGCTGTGGAGGAAGAAAAGGGTCATTTACTGTTAACTGGGACATTAATGTGGTAAGAAGGTAAGAATGAGAAGTCTGAGATAATAAACCAATATGGAAGCAAATCAAGTGCTCTAGTAAACCAGAAAAAATCCAGAAACTTGTAAAAATGAGGAAAAAGCCCAAATTTTTCTATAAGTTTGTGAGATTAAAAAAATATATATATATTGATATCTGCCCCCAGTTCCTGACACTGAGCTCCTAAAATCCTCATTATTTTCTATGTGATAAGAGCACTAGAAGCATCTTTTGTTCTATTGATTCTGAGTGGGCTCCTGGATGAGGGCTTGTCATCACAAAGACCAAGCCATGCCTGGAAGCTCGGAATTTTCAGCCCTACCTCTGTCCTTCAGAGAGGGGAGAGGGCTAGAAACGAAGTTAATAATTGATCATGTCTATATGAGGAATCCTCTATAATATTTTAATAGTAGGAGTTTTGGAGAGCTTCCGGATTGGTGAACACATCCACACTGGGAGGATGACACCCCTCAGCTCCACAGAGACAGAAGCTGCTGCACTTGGGACCCTCCCAGGCCTTGCCCTATATATCTCTTCATCTGGCTGCTCAACTGTATCCTTTATCATAACCTTTCATAGATGTTAAATATTTCCCCGAGTGGTGGATGGATTTCCCATGGTGGATGTTAAATATTTCCCTGAGTTCTGTGAGTTGTTCTAGCAAATTAATTGAACCCGAGGAGGGGGGGAAACCTCTGATCTATAGCTGGTTGGTCAGAAGCAGGGATAATAATCTGGGCTTGAGACTGGCATCTGAAGTGGGGGGTGGATAGTCTTGCAGGACTGGGCCTTTAAGCCGTGGATCATCTGACACTATCTCCAGGCAGGGGTAGAATTGGGTTGAAGTGTAGGACACCCAGCTCGTATCACAGAGAATTGCTCGTGGAGGCGGAAAACCCCTACGCACTTTGTGACCGGAAGTGTCCGAAGTAAAGTGTTCTGTGTGACTAGTAAAAGAGATTCACAGGAGAGAAACCCAGAAGGGAAAACTGAGTTTTTCCTTACCCAAGTGAAAAAATGTCTTTGGCTTCATTTCCAAAGACAAGAAAGGCCAGGATATTTTCTATATTTTTATCTTCCATACTGACAAACACAACCTGAGGTGCCAGGCACTCTTCACAGTGCTCTACAAGCGTGCGATTGTCGAACCCACACAACAGCTCTATGAGATAATCATGCTACGATTATCATCCCCGAGTGAAATGAATAGATGAAGAAACCAAAACCGCAAGCCTTTAAGTATCTTTTTCAAGATAACCAGCTAGTAAGTGACAAAGGAGCGTTGAACCTCTATGCTTTTAACCTCTGTGCTTTATTAACTTTTTCCCTCAGCCATGACAGCCAGCACAGTCCGGAGGGCTGGTGCGTTTTTCTCATTCAAACATAGGTGACATAATGATCACGACTAAATGTTAGAGTTGACCTCCTCCGGTGATCATCTGATCGTTAAATTACCTTTATTTAAATACATTATGTTCACCTCTTTTTTTCTTTCCTTCATAAATTAGGCATTTATTAACTGTCTATTCTCTCCATAGATGTATGTTTGGCTCCACGGAAAAAGCAGAAGTTGGAGAATTTTTTTCCTGTTTTCAAGGACCATGCACTAATTATAGAAGGCTAACTGTTGAAACCATCCCAATATTTCAGTGTTTTCTTACAATAAAGTCTTACCTTTCCCATGACAGTGAGGTTTGAATGGGCAAGGGAAGTAGACATAGAGGGACTCTACTCCAGAGCTGACCAAGAACACACACTTTCTCTACCATGGGCTGACCCCTCCCCTGGGAGCCAGCTCCATCCAGCTGGTTGGTGGGGGATGAAAAGAGAATCAGCTTCAGGAAGTTTGTAAGAGCCAGGCTGGAGGGGTGCACCTGGTTGAGGCTCCCATTTCATTGGCCAGCTCTTGGGTGCAAGGCCACATCTGATGGGAATGTGGTACCCAAGAAGAGCCAAGAAACACCTGTCCTGGTCCAAAGTCAAGAGAAGACTCCACTGGCTTTTACTGTTGGTAACAATAGCTGTACTGGTGAGGAATTAGAGAGGAAAAGAGAAACTGCTCTAGGATGTGCATGTGGGAAGGGATTTAACTCAGGAGATCAGAGACTTACAAAACCACTGGAAAGGCAGGTTGTGCAAAGGTCAAGGAAGCTGCTGCTAATGTTTAGGAAGTCAGGAAGGTCAGGAATCTCAGGGAGCCACTGTGGAAATCCTCACTGCCTGTTGCCCTGATGTAGGTGGGTTCTAGAAAATGCTGGAAAAATCATCACATCTGTCTCCTGGCCCTCTGCGGAAGCCCACATGTCTTCCTACCATGGCAGGAGCTGTATTGGCCCTTCCTTGCTTCTGCCAGGAAAATCGCATTCAGGGGCCTCTGACTCGCAGACTTTAAGCTGGAACCTGATGGCAGGAACATCTGGGAAAAGTGGGTTCAGGCCTTCAGCTCTTTTAGTAAAGGAATGAACAAGGAAGGGTGTGGAAATGGTTGCAAGATGTCACTAGACAATGGAACACAGGGGAAACATTTTTGTTTTCTTTGTATAAGTTTTATTTTGGAAAGGGAAAACTCTTGTGTGTTAGAATCCTGTGTATTAGAACTATACTCAGTCTTTCATTCCCAGATGTTAAAATCCTTTTTATGTTTCAGAGCCAGTGTTAAAAGAATAATATTAGAGAAGTTAACATAACACATTCGGTATTTGAGAAATTGTGCTTAATTGGGGGATTAAGATTGATTTGTTTCCTAAAAGGTTTTGAGGAGAACAAATAAATATAAAGGTCATTAGATTCAGCACAGATGCCATCAATCTACCATTAAATTGATGGGCAGCAACCAGTCAATGAAATAAATCAATATTAACATGTAATCCCTACCATTACCAGCAATGGTGGCCTTTGCGCTGTCTCTATTTTCAGCTCCAGCTTCCCAGGGAAAGGTTAGTCATATCATAGACTCAATATTATTGGTGATTTTGGAGGGGGGGAGGAGTACAATGAGGGATTTTTTCCCCACTTTGCCTGAATTCTCTGGTTGTTATTATTTTAAACCCTGGCTTCAATTTAATTGTAATAGTTCTTTTTTTTTTTTTTTTAAAGATTTTATTTATTTATTTGACAGAGATAGAAACAGCCAGCGAGAGAGGGAACACAAGCAGGGGGAGTGGGAGAGGAAGAAGCAGGCTCCCAGCAGAGGAGCCTGATGTGGGGCTCGATCCCGCAACGCCAGGATCACGCCCTGAGCCGAAGGCAGACGCTTTAACCGATGTGCCACCCAGGCGCCCCTAATTGTAATAGTTCTTGGTGACTTCGTTGCTTTATCACTCACTGTGCTGAAGGAGTACCACACTTCAGTGTTCTATGGAGGGAGGAATACAGTGAAGCAAGTACAGTTGCAGGTCGCTACGTGTAAATGAAACAATTAGGAGTCTAAGGCAATTCATAAAAGCCAGTCCCTACCTCAGCCTGCAAATAGAAGCAGAGGTTGTGCAACACCACTGGTACAGAAGTCACCCGAGGTCGGTGAGGTTGGCCCAATCGTTCCGTAGAGCCTAGTCAAGTCTGACAGGTCTAGACATCAGTGTGACCTCTCTGAGCATGTTCGCCTCAACCGTGTTTTCTGCAGGGCTGAAGGCGGAACGTACGTATTTTGCTTTTATGATGAGTGATGAATACATCTTTGCTAATGTTTACTAAACACAATAGTAATAATAACTGTTACATAGTGTTACTAACCAGACACTAAGGAGGAACTACCAGTATCCACATTTTACAAATGCACTCATTTGCAATGCAAATAGGGTAATAAGTTGCCCAAAGTCACAGGTAGAAGTAGTCTGGTTTCAAAGCTCGAGTTCTTAACCAATGTGGTGATATATGGTTCACAACTGTAGTTATTTTGACTGCCTCGGTACACATGAATCATCTGCCAATGTGTCCAGGAATATCATTCTTACTAAACAAATTCTTATAAAAAGAGATGATATCAGCCACTTTAATCCATTTTCACAATCCTGTATTAAGGGAGTAAGCCTAGTCCTTCTCTTGAGTGATTCCTGTCCTTGTTGGAAATAATTGTCTTGCTATCGCAGTTACAGTGCAAGCAGGGATGCGGAATATGGTAGATGGCCTTTAATGAGACTTTTTCCAGGAACATATCATGAATTAGAACATAAATATGAAAAGTCATCTTAGAGGGCCAGGGTGGTTCTGGACCATCAATAAATACTTTCATTGAAAATGAATCTATCTATGTATCTATAATTTTAATGCAAATCTGTCTATATCTATCCAATACGCCAACTGGAAGGCACTAGTTATAATAGCAAAAGATCAGAATCAACATGAATGTCCATTAGTAGTGCCCTGGTTAAATAAATGATAGTATGGATTTATAATAAAATGTGCAGTTTAAAAATTGGAGGAGGGGTGCCTGGGTGGCTCAGTCCATTAAGCAACCGACTCGATTTTGGCTCAGGTCATGATCTCAGGGTCATGAGATCAAGCACCGTTTGGGGCTCCACAGGGCGTAGAGCCTGCTTAAGATTCTCTTTCTGCCTCCCCGTCTGCCCCTCCCCAGCCCCGTTCTCTCTCATGCATGTGCGAGAGCTGTCTCTCTGTCTCTTTCTCTCCAAAAAAAAAAAAACCCTAAATAAATAAATAAATTAATTAAATAAGAGAAACTATTTATTAATGGGAAGCTATTTGAAATTAACTGTTAAGGTTTATAGAAATGGATTCATCACACCTTTATAAAAAAAAAAAGGATAAGAAAAAAGAGAAGCTATAACTGTATTGGCTTACACCGGAATAAATTTTTTTCTGGAAGGATAAATAAGAAAATAACAATAGGGTTATCTGTGAGTGATGGGGATGGAGAAGATGAGGAATAGGATGGGAGAAAGACTCTTCACTATATGCCATTATATCTTTTTTAATGTCTGAACTATTGAAATATGTTCCCTTTATTACAAATTGATTAAAAAAATTAAGAGAAGCATTTATTGCATACTTGGTCATGGACTATTCCAGCTAGGCACTATGGATGGGAGGTATAGAAAAGACAAGGTTCTCAAGATCTTTATTTGGGTAAACAAAACATACACCACTTAACACTTACTTAGTAAGCAACATATAAGGAAACACAAATTAGGACAAGACAAACTGATGCCCTAAGTGCTAAGGGTATGCAGAGTAAGGGCATGCAGAGAATGTGCTGAGTATTATCAGAGATGTCTTCCTGAGGGAATTGAATTGCAGGCCTTGTTGAGAGAACAGTGATATGGTGTCATAAACAGTGTGGCTTTGCACATGCAGCATTATAGCAACTACCATCAAGTGTGGGAAATCAAACTAAAGTCTTCAAAGTCATTGAGTAAGATTGAGGGGCTGTTGCCTTGAGAGGGTGGGACACTGGTAGCTTGAGTCTCTCATCACAACAAGAGCAGGGGGCTCTATTCATCTTATTTATGTAGGAATTGAGCTTGATTTTGGCTCATATTTGTTTTCTACTGGGTTAACTAACTGGATTCTATTCTTGTTTGAAAGAGCTTTTAATCAACTCTCTTAGGTGTTCCAGGTACATATTTATGCTATTTACAAAAAGAAATAATTTTACTCCTTTCTTTCCAATTTTTATGTCTCTATATTTTCTTTCTCTATTTTTAAATGCATTGGTTGATATTTCCAATACAGTCTTAAATAATACCAGGGATACTAGGTATCTTTCTTGTCCCTAACTTAGAGAGAACCATCCAGCTGGCTATTGAGATAAAATATATTTTATTATGTTAAAGAGCAATTTAATCAACTTTTTAGTACTTAAGTGTTTTTAAAATTAAGAATGGATGTTGAATTATGTTAAATGCCTTTTCAGCATCAATGGAAATGATTGGATTTTTTCTTTTAGATCTATGAATAGAATGGATAATAATAATACACTTATAATATTGAACCATCCTTGCATTTCTAGAATTATCTGCACTAGATTGTAGCATTTTATTCTCTTAAGGTGCAGCTATATTCTTCTTGCCAATATTTTATCCAAAAGTTTTATATTGATATTTATAGATGTGAGGTCCATATAGTTTTCTGTCAAGGGCTGCCGTGGACAGATTTTTTAAGATGCCCTGGTGGTGTTTATGCTCTTGTTTAATTGACTTCCCTTGAATAAAAGCAAGTCATGGATCCAACCAATACAATATGGCAAATGTGATGGGATATAACTTCCATATTTACATTGCCTTATATAAATTTTTATCTTCCTAGCAAACTTTTTCTGGAGTCTCTCACTCCGTTGGTGGCTTTGAAAATGCAAACTTCCATGAATTCTACAGCCACAAAGAAATGAATTCTGCCAACAACCTAAGTGAGTTTGTAAACAGATTTTTCACTTATCAGGCACCCAGATAAGAATGCAGCCCAGCTGATATGTTTATGGCAGAGGACCAAGCTTAGCTGTGTCTGGACTCTTGACCCACGGAAAATATGAGATCATAAATGTGTGTTGTTTTAGGCTGCTAAATTTGTGATAATGTATTATGCAACACAGATACAAATATAGGGACAGTCTTCATTAGACTTTGGTCTCAAGATACCTTGTATTTTCTGGAAAATATTTGGAAACTTTTCTTCTTTATTTGTACTCTGAAACTGATTAAATAACATTATCTTCCAAAAGTTTGGTGTAAATCCTCTGTTAATCTATTTTTACTTGGTGCATTTTGGAAAAAAGTTCTTTGACAGTTTCATTTGTTTCCTCTTTGTAATTAGATTTTTCTATTTCTTCTGGAGTCAGTTTTGGTAAATTACATTTCCCAATAAAAATTCCTTTTTCATCTAGATTTTTTCATCTATTGGTATGGAATTGGGGAAAATACTGTCATAATCATGTTAATTTTTTACATCTGAACTTTTAAAAAACTAGGTTGGTAAAAGCTTTAATCCAATTTTTCCAACAAAATTAGTTTTTGGATTTATTCATTGCTTATAATTATTTATTCATTGGTTTATTTATTTTCTATTAATGTCACCTCTATTAATCCTTTCTAGTATGCATTTTTTATTCTTTTTCTTACATATTAAGATATATGTATATTCCATTTTTAAATCTTTGCTGCTTATTGATAAAATATTTAAGATTACAATATGTTCTCTGAACACTATGTTTCATGGTAGCTATATTTCATAAATTTTAATATGAAGTATTTTAATTATCATCTTTTTAAAGGCATTTTACAACTTGAGATTAAATATTCTTTTTGAGTGAGTTGTGTTTAGAACTTTCTAATTTCTAGGAAGTGAGGGCATTTTATTGTTGCTTTTGTTAATTTCTAGTTTTACTGCATTGTGATCAGAGGATGTCTCCTGTATTAATTTTACTTTTTGGAGTATACTGAGATTTTCTTTCTCCCCTAGTATGATTGTTATTTATGAAAAGTTTTTGAACACTTGAAAATAAGATGTATTTTTTTATTTTCATGGTTTAGTAATTTCCAATACAGTTAACATAAATGTTATATTAGTTTCAGGTGTACAATATAGTGACTCAACACTTCCATACAACACCTGGTGATCACAACAAGTGCACTCCTTAAGCCCCATCACCTAATAAACCAGTTCCCCCCTCCCCCCCCCAATCATCAGTTTGTTCTCTACAGTTAAGAATCAGTTTCTTGGTTTCTCTCTCTCTCTTTTCTCTTTGCTCATTTGTTTATTTCTTAAATTTCACATATGAATGAAATCGTATGGTATTTGTCTTTCCCTGACTTATTTCACTTAGCATTATATTTTCTAGCTCCACCCATGTTTTTGCAAATGGCAAGATTTCATTATTTTTTTATGGCTGAATCATATTCCATTGTATATACATATGACATCTTCTTTATCCTTCATCTATCAATGGACACTTGGGCTGCTTCCTTATCTTGGCTATTGTAAATAGTGCTGCTATAAACATAGGGGTGAATATATCCCTTTGGATTAGTGTTTTTGTATTCTTTAGGTAAATATGCAGTAGTGTGAGTACTGGATCATAGGGTAGTTCTATTTTTAACTTTTTGAGGACCCTCCATACTGTTTTCCACAGTGACTGCATCAGTTTGCATTCCTACCAACAGTGCACAAGGTTTCCATTTTTTCCACATCCTCATCAACACCTGTTGTTTCCTGTGTTTTGATTTTAGTCATTCCGACAGGTATGAAGTAATATGTCATTGCAGTTTTGATTTGCATTTCCCTGATAATAAGTGATGGTGAGCATCTTTTCATGTGTCTGTTGGGCATCTGGATGTCCTCTTGGATGAGGTGTCTGTTCATGTCTTCTGCCCATATTTAATTGGATTATTTGGTTTTGGGGTGTTGAGTTTTACAAGTTCTTTATATATTTTGGATACTTTATTGAATATGTCATTTGCAGATATCTTCTGCAATTCTGTAGTTTGCCTTTCACTTTTGTTGATTGTTTCTGGGCAGAAGTTTTTATTTTCATATAGTCCCAATAGTTTATTTTTGCTTTTGTTTCCCTTGCCTCAGGAAACCTAACTAGCAAAAAGTTGTTATGGCCAACATCAGAGAAGTTACTGCCTGTGTTCTCTTCTAGGATTTTTATAGTTTCAGATCTCATATTTAGGTATTTAATCCATTTTGAGTTTATTTTTGTGTATTGCGTAAGAAAGTGGTCCAGTTTCATTCTTTTACATGTTGCTGTCCAGTTTTCCCAACACCATTTGAAGAGACTGTACTTTTCTATTGGATATCCTTTCCTGCTTTGTTGAGATTAATTGACCATATAGTTATAGATTTATTTCTGGGCTTTCTATTCTGTTCCATTGATCTATGTGTCTATTTTTGTGTCAGTACCATACTGTTTTGATTTGCACAGCTTTGTAATATAACTTGAAGTCTGGAATTGGAATGCCTTCAGCTTTGCTTTTCTTTTTCAAAATTGCTTTGATTCTTTGGGGTCTTTTGTGGTCCATACAAATTTTAGGATTGTTTGCTCTCGTCCTATGAAGAATGCTGGTGGTATTTTGATAGGAATTGCTTTAAATGTGTGGATTGCTTGGGTAGTATAGACATTTTAACAATATTTGTTCTTCCAATCCATAAGCATAGAATATCTTTCCATTTCTTTGTGTTGTCTTCGATTTCCTTCATCAATGTTTTACAGTTTTCAGAGTACAAGTCTTTCATTTCTTTGTTTAGGTTTATTCCTAGGTATCTTATTATTTTGGGGGCAATTGTAAATGGGATTGTTCTCTTAATTTCTCTTTCTGCTGCTTCATTATTTGTATATAGAAATGCAACAGATTTCTGTAGATTGACTTTGTATCCTGTGACTTTGCTGAATTCATGTATCAATTCTAGTGATTTTTTGGTGGAGTCTTTCAGGTTTTTTTATATTTAGTATCATGTCATCTGCAAATAGTAATAGTTTTACTTCTTCCTTACCAATTTGGGTGTCTTCTATTTCTTTTTGTTATCTGATTGCTGTAGACTTTCAGTACTATGTTGAGTGAAAGTGGTGAGAGTAGACATCTTTGTCTTGTTCCTGACCTAGGGGAAAGCTCTCAGTTTTTCTCTATTAAGGTATTCACTGTGGGTTTTTTTTTATATATGACCTTTATTATATTGCGGTATGTTCCTTCTAAATCTATTTTGCTGAGGGTTTTTAACATGAATGGATGTTGTACATTGTCAAATGCTTTTCCTGCATCTATTGAAATGATCATATGATTCTTTCCCTTTTTCTTATGGATTGTCATTTAATTCTGACATTAAATATTGCTATGAAGATGTATAAGACTGATTTTTTCCTTTTATGTAAGTGATATTTTTTCCCAACTGCCTAAAGGATTCATTATTTTTTTAAGTCTTGTAACCTTATTAAAAATGTGCCAGTGTTGGGGTGCCTGGGTGGCATAGCGGTTAAGCGTCTGCCTTTGGCTCAGGGCGTGATCCCGGTGTTATGGGATCGGGCCCCACATCAGGCTCCTCCGCTATGAACCTGCTTCTTCCTCTCCCACTCCCCCTGCTTGTGTTCCCTCTCTCGCTGGCTGTCTCTCTCTCTGTCAAATAAATAAATAAAATCTTTAAAAAAAAATGTGCTGGTGTTGAACATGTGTAACACATTACTTGCTTTTTATATTTAGATTTAAGTGCTTTTTATTTTAGGAATGTTTTCTTGAATTGTATCTTTAAATATTTTATCTGTTCCATTTTCCTTCTTTCATAGACTCCAATTATGCATATGGTGTATCTCCTTTTCCTAGTGCCAACATTTCCTCTCTCTAATTCTTTTTAACTATTTATTCCAACTGTATTTTTGTTTATTTTTGTCATTTTTCTCAATTGTGTCCATTGCTGCTTTTCCCCAAGATTTATTTACTTTTGAGCTCCTTCTGATTCCTTCTTCACTTTTGATGCTTTTCTTATCCCTACATCCCTATTGAGTTATGCTGGTTTACCTACTAGTGTGGTCTCTCCATCTCTTCTCTAAGCTCTTGGTATTCTGTGTTGTGGTCTTCATTCACAGAGGCCATTGCTGCATTTACTTAAAAAAAATGATGTAGTAAAATATTTGTTTAAAATTTAGTCTCTTCTTTGGAAACATTTTTTTTTTAACTTGGTAAGTGGTTTTGTTAATAAATGTTGCTGTTTGTTTTTTCCTTTATGCTTATGGCTTCTCTGCATACATGTGTGCCCATTCCTGCTTATTATTATGAACCAAGGGTTTGTGGACCTATAATAAGAAGAGTTTCCTGCAAGTGGGATGAAACAAGATAGGGCTCTAGAGTAGCTGCTTTTTTGTTTTTGTTTTCTTGGTAACATAGATCCTGCCTTATCCTCAACTATCACAAATTTAGGCAGCTTCACACAAATATGGCTTTTTGTATAATTCTCTCTCTCTCTCTTTTTGGTAAAGTCTTCTCTACTCTGTTTTTGACTTAATCATTCTATCTGGTTAAGGGTAAAGAATAGTGGCTTCTGCCTTCAACTAGCTCACTCCTGTTTCTGCATCCCCTTTTGAAGATACAGACAAATATTTTGACCATCAAATATAGTTTTCCCCTCTATGAAGTGTACTTTGTTTACACATTCAAGAATCTGCCAGTGTCATGTTCTTACTCTCCACTGTTCTCCACGCCTTTCCATGCAGTTTCTGCATAAACTCTCTCACCTGTGGCAAACTGTAGACATTTTGTGACTCAAAGTATTATTAAAAATGGAATTTGTGCCTTGTTTTTAAATTTCAATTGTTTTCTTCTTGATTGTACACAAGAAAAGAGGAGAATCTTGAATAGAAATTGCCACATCCATACCAGAAGTCAATAAATGCTCCTTGAGCAATTCTGGCCAGCAATCTCTAGTGAAGTTACATCACTTCAATAGAGTAACTATATATTTACTGTAGCATGGCAAACATATGGTTTTATTTATTTTTTATTTTTTCTGTCCTGCTTCCTCTCCCTCATACTGTGATTATGATGGGGCCATCAATTTCATTACTATACTTCCTGGATTCAAGGATAGATGCGTGATTTTATCCCTGTAGGTAAAGTACTTAGACCAGTTTAGGCACATGACCCAAGCAGCATCAATCAGAGCTCTTTGGGGAGATTATTTAAGAGAGTGGGGAAATGATCTTTCATCTTTTCAGGTTTCAAGCTATACAAATCCTACAAGTTTAGTGCTGCTTGTGGTTATCTTTTCTTCACATGGGGAAAGGCTTGCCTGAGAACGAAGAAATAGAGGGAGAAAGGACAATTCCTGAAAACATCACCTGAGTGCCGGGATCCAACTATGCCTGGAATCAGTTTCTGTTATTGTTTTATGACCCAACAAGTTCTTTCTGCTGTTTGAACCAATTTGAATTGAAATTTTATCTCCAGCAACCCAAGCAGTCATGACTGATTCTAGGATCTTTAAGTTTTCCAGATTTATTATTCACTTATTCTAAATTTTATTCATTGATTTCTAAAATTCAAAACATTTTCCCATAATTTTGACTCATGAATGTGGTATCGAAGAGATTTGAATGTTTAGATGATATTTTCATAAGTGTATAACTTGATTTCAAAATTTATTTTATCTTATTGCATAATTAAAAATCATTCTTTTATTTCTGCAACATTAAATATTATTAGATATTTGCTGTGTTAAGACTGCAAACATTTATGAGATTTTTGTGAGAATGTCAGTCTGCCCACTATTTTTGGCTTCTTAAAATGTGTTCCCTCAGATGTAGCTCTGAGTTTTAGGATGTATGTTCAGTAATTTGCTATTAATTAAAGCATAGCTAGGTGACATCATTACTTTCAGAAAGAAGAACGTTACACAGCCTTATTTCTCAGGAAGTAAACTTGCCTTTGGTTAAGCATGATGCCAGACCAGTGGTTATTTTCCTGTGATGTTAGAGCCAGATGAAAATATTTGCAACTCTCTGTACCGCAAAAGGCCTGGGCATTGGGAATGCTGACAGTCTAAAGACTATTTAGTGGTTAAAAGCCAAATTAATACAATTTAGGATGAGAGAGTTTCAACATAGAAATTAAGCATGTGTTAAACTTATCTTAATTTGTTTAACGTAAACTTCTAATACGAAAACAGAAGAACGTGTCTTTAACACAGATGTTCATTTATGTTTTGATCATCAGTATGCCATTGGTCATTTTAACACTGAAAGGATCAGGTGCAAGCAAGTTGAAAACGATATGTACTGCCTTAAATGTATTTTAAGATAATTAGAAATTTTTCCTTTGCTCTGGTTAAGAAAAGAAAAAAGTCTTTTGATGTTCTTAATAGTATTCCAGGCACTCTGGCAAGCCTGAATGTTGGGAATGATACAGTGGAGTATTCTGAAGAGATGATATTAATATTGTTTTGGGCAGAGGACCTAGGAATGTCTGAATCAACTGCCAGACCAATAACCTCTCTATGGGAGGTGACTGGGAGAGATAATGTACAAGATCATGACTGACCAAAGCAAGAATTAATGCTTCTCATTATTAGCTGGCCTAATAGTTTAATGTAGAACTTCAGTGAGTTAATACACAATCTTTTTCTCTTTAGTATAGGTAGTCCCCAGTTGCTTAAAAACAAAGCAGTTCATATGTGAGTTTTGTGTACTTCAACTCTAAAGACCAAACCCAAGTCTCAGACCTTAGCACTCCAAGTAGGAAGAGGTAAATCCAAAGTACATACATCCATCGGCCCCAGAGGAAAGGGAGAGAGAGTAACTAAAAGAGAACTTCTTGGACAAGGATAGCAGCCCTGAGCTTGACCGACCCATAAAAGAATAAATGTTCCCAAAAGAAAGGAATGAATGTGGCCCAAGCTGCTTAGAGCAGTCCTGGATTTCTTATCAATCTAGTCAAATAAATGAAACATGGCTGCTCAGGGCTATGAAGAAAATAAAGCAGGCTAAAGTGATAGAAAGTGACAGGGTGGTGGGGACTATTTTAGATACTGGAGACAAAAAGGGAGTCTCTAAGGAAGTGGCATTTAAGTAGATACTTAACTCATATGAAGGAGGAACTAAAGAAAATATGTGGAGAAGAATATTCCAGGAAGTGGGACTACTGGGTATAAAGGCCAGAGTGTTACTGGAGGAGCCAGAAGTCCAGTGTGGCTGGATTGGCCTGAGGGAAGAGAGAGTGCTAGAAGATGAGCTGGGGAGGAAAGCAGGGGCCAGATACAGGGCCTGTAGACCAGGCAAAGAGCTTGAATTTTATCATTATTATAATACGAAGCTGTTGGCAGACTTTTAATTGGGGTTTGAGGGGAACTTACTTGTTTTTAAAAGATCACTCTGATTGTTCTGCTGAGTACAGATTCTGAGAGGACAGAATGAGATTTGGGAGACCAGTAAGGAGGGAGTTCCTACATTCATCCCAAAGACCACACGTGGTGGGAGGAGCGCCTGGGTGGCTCAGTCAGTTAAGCAACTGACTCTTGATTTTGGCTCAGGTCACGATATCAGGGTTGTGAGATTGAGCCCCAAGTTGGATTCCCATGCTGGGCATGGAGCCTGTTAGAATTCTCTTTCTCCCTCTCCCTCTCCCTCCCCCCTCCCCTCCTTACTTGCATGCTCCCCCCATAGATAGATTGATAGATAGATGATAGATAGATAGATAGATAGATAGATAGATAGATAGATAAAAGATGATGGGCTGTGGACTAACAGTCCAACATTCAACTAGAGATGACGCTGTCTCCCTTGAGAAACAAATTTAGCAAAGAGGTGTCAGAGATGTCCCACCAGCATCATTGTGGGGCTGTGTCCCTAGTCTTTGGCCAGTGTGTAGCCACAGGGGACCAATGGAATGGCCAGTTCAGTCCCCAAGGCCTTTTATAAATGTCTGTTTAATGTTGCCTCTAGAAGCTTCTGATAGGGCTCAACATATGATATGAATATTCCTTCAAGGCAACATTATACTGTATCTCCAGTATATATATATGCTACTTTCCATTCTGTTTTCACCTTGATTTATGCTCTGCTCTAATTCTGCCCCAGTTTACCACAAATGGCTAAACAATGAGCACCAGATTATAACATAGCCCCAGTACCGATATGCCAACATCAAGTGTCTGATGTTTCCTGCCACCTTATCAAATTTAATAACACAATTCCTCTCATTATCAAACTCTCCCAGATAAAGTTCCTATACCATGAATCAAACCCCCCTTTTCCCACAAATAAATTTAAACCTCCCAAAATGAATCTTCCCTCCCTCAATCCCACTGAGAAGTGAAGGTCTGCACTATGAAAGTCTTCATACCAAGGCCACCCACTGCCTGTTCTTCCTGTTCTGTCACTGGAGCCTTTGTAGCAACTTCAGCAAATGACAAAACCAGATCTTTCCAACTCTGAGCCTCTTATATTTTTCACTTTTTCAAAATTCCGCAGGATGAAAAGCACACTTAGGTACACTGCTAATCTAATCCCATATATGTTCAATCTTACATACTAAATCGTTCAAATGTCAACACCATTATGGAATGAAAATCTTCTAGAATAAGAACCTGGAAGCCACAGATATCCTACAAAGCTTCTCATCAAACTCAGAATAAAATCACTCCAGAGGATACCTCAGGGGCCCCCATCCCTGCCTAACTATCCAAACCCATTCTCTGTCACAGTTTCTCATTTGATGTATCTGGGAACTCATGGGGCAGCCAGCCCTTCCCACTTTGTCTTAGCACTGAAAGCCATGTGTCCTGAGAACCCCCCTCCATTCCGGGCAAACTGGGGCAGATGGTCACCTTACCAAGAACTTGTTTTCTTTTTCTCACACATGCAGGCTGGCTTCTCTGCGTGGAACATTCTTCTCTAGCTCTCTCCTTCTCATTCAGTTCTCTCTTCCAATAAATCTTTTCAGAAAGGCCACCTCTAACCACCTGAATCATTTTGGTAGCATTTATCAGTATCTGATATTATATCTTTTATTTTTCCATTTAATTATTTACTGTATGTCTCCTCCTCTAGCATATATACTCCATCAAGTACATAATCTTCTTTCTTGGTGTATTTCCACTGCCAGGAACAGTGCCTAACACATGGTAGACTCTCCAAAAATATGTGTTGAGTGAATGGATGATTTTTTTATTCTGTTCTAGTCTTTAAACATCATAATCATCTGTACCAACACAAACAGCAATTTTATTCATTCATTCATGCGGAATAAAAATTTCAGGACCAGTAAAATTTTATGGACTATGGCAAACCAGCAACTGGGGGAAGTCACTGAATGCGGTCAATCCATAATGAAATGCTTAACCAGATGGGTAAACTCTACGAATGGTACTTCATGAAGACATTGCTTTCCTTCATGTCCTTTCGGAACTGTTATGAATCATCCTCCTCTTCCTAACATGAATTTGTTCTTTAAGATGGGGATACTCCCTTCCATAAATATTGTCTTTAGTCCTGCACAGGGCAGAAGGCTCACCCTATCACTGAACCCTTATTTTAAGCAGCGTCAGTACCATACCAGATGCCTAAAACAAGTTCTGGACACTTCCTCAAGTCCCCAGAGTTTTTGTTGTTATTTCTAATTCTAAGATTTTCCAAAATAGAATTGTTTCCCGAGCTACTGTTTGGTCAGCTCAAGTTACCATGTCAGGCCATCTAGAAACCCTCCTACCCCTCCCCAGGGTTCCTACACAGGTTCTCAGGCTCTTGAGCCACTAGTAGGAGTCTTATATACCCTAAAGAAGGTAGATGATTTTCCAAACAAACTCCAAAGAATATCAGGCTTGAGAGGGTGGGCTACAGAGAGGTCCTCTGTTACTTTACATTCCATGCTTATGGTGCCAGGTACAAGGCTTGATAACTTTAAAGTCCTTCCCAACAGTGGACAACTGACCTCATTTAAAAACCGAATTGAAATAAACGTCACCCAGGCAGGCCACTCCTTAGCCTCAGGACTGAACAAAAGGCTGGAGGGGTGGGGATCAGGTCCCCTCAACCCCAGAGGGTTTTCTAATGAGTCTGCCAGGAAGGTAGGTGGACCCCTGATGATAAATAGATTGGAACAGCCTATTTTAAAATAGGCCCCGGGAACCTGGCTACAGAATGTTTACCGTGTCATCTCCTGGAGGTGACTAAGTGGGCAGGCATCTCCTGGAGGCCCGCCAGCGGAGCCCTGCAGGAGAGTGACACTTCCCCGCCTCCCACGCTCGGCCTCCTTCCTGTCTCTGGATACAGATACGACCAGTCCCTCCGAGGGGCCGCCCTGAGCCATAGGCGGGGATGGCAAAAAAGTTGAGGGGGAGCCCACGATTGCTTTTCAAATCCTTTCCAAATCGTGTTTCTCGCTACAGCGTGTGTGCCTCGTCGGAGGGGGGTTGTGATACTGGCTTGTTGCTGGTGAGCCTCACTGAGGCAGGCCCATCATCGGGACTTGGGGGGGGGGCACCCTTGTAGAGAGGACAGAGCTCCGGTTGTTTGAGAGAGGGCCTCTCCCACCTGGCCCCACTCTGGAATTTCAAAGGTAGAACGCAGCACCGCCCCAGCCCCCCACCTCCGCTTTCCTCTCAACAGACCCCCATCCTCCTCAACCTCTGGGGCTTTGGTCTGCGCTGGAAGAAATGAAACATATTTTCCAATGTGTTTTCTTTCTTTTTTAATAAAAATATCAAAGGCATACTTATCAGTGGTTGAGGAGGGAAAGCTGCGGCAAAGGCTATTTTGTAACTGGAACATGCCCCGTGCTGCGACACACTCATCCAGGGGCGGCGGAAGATTGATGGCTGGACATGTGGGGGGAACGGCCACTGATTGAAATCAGACAACTGCAAGCTGTGAGGGAGAGCCAGGGGAAACCATGTTAACCACAGCCATCCAGTCTTAGCACACTGGGACGGGGCTTTTCCCGGTCCGCCCGCCGTCTGCACCGCGGAGCTCGGAGGCGCTCCGAGGCCAAGGGCAGGGCCTGGGGCCTGGACAGTCTCGGGCGCCAGGCACACGCCCTCTCGGGGTCTCCCTTTGTAAAAAGCCCCGCCCCGACCGAGCACCGTCAGTTACCCATCCCAGGCCGGAGGGCTCGACATGCAACCGGAGCTGTGCGCTTTCAGGAGCAGAGGAAAGAGATCGAAGGGATAACACCCCCACCCCCGTTCGCTGGCCTAAATCCCCGACGCTACCGTCCTCTCATTTCGGGGCAGGATTCTTTTATTTGCTCTTCGCTGGGGCAGGGGCAGAGAGGAAGGAAGTCATGGGAAATTGTCAGTGCATGACTTAGTACCCATCACCAGGATCGCAGCCAGAGTTCAGGGTTGTTAACAATTGTGCAGCTATGCACTTGAACTGAGACATTTTTATTTCATTAGGGGTGTCAGTTTACAGCCATTAGCTAAGCAGATTGGCCAGGACCGAAAGGCCTTTTTGGTGCCTTATCGCCAGATCTCGCTTCCATTATTCAGGTCTTTAAAAAAGAGAGAAAGGGAGGGAGGGCAGCTTTAAACACATTATGTTTTGTGACTTGTCTCTATCCTCTGGCCCGAACAGTCTCAAATAGGTTTTATTAGAAATCATTATTTAAATTCCTGCCCAGGAGCATATCGATCTCCCCGTGTATAATGGTTCCCAGATCACGGAAAGTAGCAGAGAGGGTCTCCAATGGGCCGACATAATGTCAGTGACAATTCATTTTTTTGCCAGTTAGGACGCTGGTTTAATATCCTGAAAAAGGCACTTAACACCACCCTTTCATAACATCTGTCAGGGTCCGTCCAGTGGCTTGTTTCTCACACTGTGGGCTCCCGGGCAGTTTGGGGCCTTGCTCTGAAACATACTTCTCTCCCAGGCCTCGGCATTCCTCAGACGTCCAACCACCCCCAGCCCCGGGGCCCAGCGCTCGCAGACCAGCTGTTACAACTTTGCAGGACACTCCTAAATTTTCTAAATGTGTGCCATATAAAAATAAAATTTAGGACGGCGAGTGTTCAGGAGCTTTGTATGTAAGAATATAACTCATCCCGCGTCTCGGGGTCCATTATTCCCACATTCTTCCGCAGCCCTGGCCGCTTCCGCTGGTTTCAGAAGACTTCAGCAGGAATCCCGAGACTTAAGATTTGGGTCTAGAGATGATCGTTTCCCTTTTCTCCCTTTAAAGTCCCATTTTTATCTGGAAAAAAAAACATTAAAGTACAAAAATGTCGAGAGAAAATGTTAATACGCTCTTTCCTGGGATTTAGCGATGGTTAAGCTCACATCTCATTTGCTGTCCATGGCTCACTCTCTCGCTGTTCTGCTCACACAGACGTTCACACGCGATGGCGTGTAAGCTCACACAAACACACACTCCCAGGCGGTAGCTACAGTCGTGGTGAGCACAGCGCGATGTACAGACTGGCCGAATCACTCTGCTGCACATCCGAAACTAAGGCAGCACTGTGGGTCAGCCACGCTTCAATAAAGAATAATAAACACACACATTCATACGCAAAATCACACTCACCTCTCTTGTACACACACACACACACACACACACTCATGCAGTGCTCTCTGAACCATTTGAAAGTCCGTTGTAAACTTCCTGACTCCATGTTTCTAAGTACATCAGTGAGCATTTCCTAAACACCATATAATAATACCTTATCAGGCTTAAGAAAATTAATAATAATTTCAGGATATAATCTACTATCCACGCCACATTCACATCTCTCCAGTTGGCCCCGGTAGACTTTTCTAGCTATTTTTCCCCTACTCCAAAACTCAATCAAGTTTTATGCGTTGCATCTGGGTGTGCTTTGTTTTGTTTTGTCCGGTTTTTAGGATGATTCTTTTTTAAGACTCCAGGTGAGTTGTCTTTTAGAATGTCCCTTCCTATTTTTGGTAAACTTTGTTACTGAAATATAACAGGCAATGAGGTAAAATCGTAAGTGAACTGTTCTGTTAATTTTTACAAAGTGAACACACTCACGTAACCTGCACCTCAGTTAAGTTAGGCAGAATGACCCGGATCCGCAAGGCTCAGGCCAGCGCTATCGCAGTCATTGCCCTCAGCAAAAAGTTACCCCTACTCTGACACCCATCACCACAGATTAATTTTCTTCCCCTTCACTCTTCAAACTGTTCAGTCAGTGCTCCAGGGGGCACAGGGAGTCTACACTAGCTGGGGTCCTCATGAGATCTCTTTCCAGAGCATACTATACCAAAACGGATCGCTCATCTATTTCAGAGCCCTGGTATAAACCCATCTTTAAAAACAACTATGCACATCCTTCTTAATCTGCATTACCAGTGAAATAAAATTTTAAGAACCTATAATATTGTTAGTGTTTTAATATTGTTTCTCAATTGGATATTATATTAGTTGCACTGGATTCCTTGCAAGTTTAAGTTGAAAAAAAAAAAAAGAGTAAAACCTTAAGAAACCCATGGGTGGCCGACTGGCTCAGTTGGTTAAGCATCTGCCTTTGGCTCGCGTCATGATGCCGGGGTCCTGGGATCCAGTCCTGCATTGGGGAGCTCTCTGCTCAGCAGGGAGTCTTCTTCCCCCCTCCCTCTGCCCCTCCCCCCTGCTCGTGCGTGCTCTCTCTCTCCCTCAAATAAATAAATGAAATCTTAAAAAAAAAAAAACCAAAAACCTGAAGAAACCTAAAGTCTGTGTTGCCTTCTAAATGCTCTTTCCTTACCTTTAGGGAATTAAATGATGAAACAAAAAGATCACAAATGGAATATATCATTAGGGTGTAACCAAAAAATTATTACTTAGAACAATTAAAAACAGGTTCTTCATGAGTAAGAATGTAAAGAACACATCACATAGCCACAGCCTTCAGTTAAAACCATGGCTTCTCTATTGTGTCTTCTAAAAGTGATATTCTAGGGGCACCTGGGTGGCTCAGTTGGTTAAGCATCCGACTCTTGATTTCTGCTCAGGTCATGATCTCAGGCTTGTGAGATTGACCCCCACGTCGAGCCCCACGTCAAACCCCACATTGGGCTCTATGCTGGGCGAAGCCTGCTTAGGATTCTCTCTCTCCCTTCCCTCTGCCCCTCCCTCCCTAACAAATACAATAAAAGCAATATTCTATATGCTCTATAGCTGTTGAATCTCTCCCTTAATATTTGGGGAGATAGGAAGGGATTTTCAGACTAAAATGATAAGTATCAGGAGCTAGCTGATGATTTAAACATACATTTCATATTCATGCATTGGTAGCCAACCTCCATCTTACTAAATCTGACCACAGAATGATGATAGTTGCCTCTTTATTGTGGTTCTTTCATTCCCTGACAAATATTATTAGTGTTTTGGCTCTGAATATAATCTTATTTGGGAAGCCTGCTAGTAACGCAAAAGGAAAAGCTCAGAGTTGGCTTGGGGTCACTCACAGTCTTTGTTTGAATGCCACAAATTACGATATTTAAGAACTGGACCAGACTCATCATTTTGAAGGGAAAAAAAAACCCCAAAACAATGACAGCATTCAGATAAAATTGGAGCAGATATTACGATTTGATGTCACATTCTTACAGGGAGGGTCCTGAAATCTTTAAAGCAATAAGAGTTTAGGAAGCGGGTTTACCATCTCATCGAAGTCATGGCCTCTTTGACCACATTAGATCGTTTAACCAATTTCCATCTTAATCTGGTATCAAATACTACAAACTCTGTCAGATCATCACACATTGTCGACATCACCCAACACAATTTTTTTGGGACTTTGGTAGAAATCCCAGTGTGGCTGCAGTTTTAAGAATTGTTGCTTAGCTCTTCTTATTCAAGTCACGCCTCTCTTTTCTCAACCTCAACTGGTAACTGGTTCCCCTAAGGAAGCAAAGAAGATGCAATTATCCACCTTCCATATAGAAGTTTGGAAGTAGAATTTTCAGTTTTAAACTTGGTGAAACTAATATTTACTCTTATCTTCATAGAAAGTGTATAGTTACTTCTAGTGGGAAGTGATCTTAGAAAATGTTCATTAACATTTTATTTTGTAATCAGAGACATTAAAATAATGTGATTTGCCCAAGTTTGCATAGGGAGACAACGGAAATTTTGAAAGTCTATTCATTCAGTTAATTGTGCCTCAGTGATACACACTGCCCTTGGCCTCTGGACTCCCAATTCATTGATTTTTCTTCTATTCTAGAAGAATGTTTTGGTTGCAAATAATATAATTTCAACTTGGACTGGCCTAAAAAGTAAAGGGTACTTGTTTGCTCATGTGACTGAAGCAATTCTAGACGAAGTGTGGTTATTTTATCTGTTTTCTCTTCCATGTACCACTTCATACTTTGGCTGGTTCCCCATAATTTCAAGGATAGGTGCTTTCTCACCTACACTGGGGAGAGGTAAGGGAGTGATAAAGAAAGAGAATCAAATTGGATTATACACTCATCTCTAGCTTTACTGAGTGGCCATAAAACCTAAAAAGATTGTTCCGGAAAGAGATATTTGCTATTTCTACAACAAATTTTTTGTGAGTTTAGAATAAACCTGTAAGTTAAAATATAATTTTGAATAAGATTGTGTTGATATTTTCCTCATTCTGCTGAGGTTTTGTTGTTATTGTGGTGAGAACACTTAACATGAGATCAATCGTTTAAAATGTTAAGTCCACGATACAGTATTAATTATAGGTAGAGTGTTCTACAGTCCATCTCTAGAACTTACTTATCTCATGTAACTGAAACCTTACGCCTGTTGAACAGCAGCTTTTTACTTTCCCTTCTCCCTACTCCTTGCAACCATTTACCTTCTATAAGTTCGACCATTTTAGATTCAATGGAATCATGCTTCTGCACTTGGCCTTAATTCACTTAACATAATGTCCTCCAGGTTCATCCATGGTCTCACATAGGGCATGATTTGCTTCTTTGGTAAGACTGAGTGTTATGCCATTGTAAATATGTACTGCATTTTCTTTATCCAATCATCTGCCGATAGATATTTAGATTTTCATATCTCAGCTATTGTGAATAATACTGCAGTAAATAAGGGAGTTAAGATATTTCTCCAAGATCCTGATTTAAATTCTTTTGGATACATACCCAGAAGTGAGATTGTTAGATCAAACGGTAGTTTTATTTTTAATTTTTTGACAAATAACCTGATTTTAAAATAGGGAAAAACACTTGAATAGATATTTTTCCAAAGAAGACATACAAATGGCCAACAGGTATATGAAAAGATGCTCAACATGACTCATTAGCGGCAAAACACAAATCAAACCCACAGTGAGATATGACCTCACACCTGTTAGGATGGCTATTATAAAAATAATAGTAATAGCAAGTGTTGGAGAATATGCAAAGAAATTAGAACCCTTGTCCACTGTTGGCGGGGTTGTAAAATGGTATAGTTGCTATGGAAAATGGTACAGGGTTGGGGGGGGTTCTCAAAAAAAAAGATAGTTGTAATTCTATGTGTCTCTTCAAATACTCAATCATTGAATATCAAATACTCATCACTGAATATCAAAACAAGCAACAGTGAAGATTGAGAGACGTGTAAGTGTGGTGTTTCAGTGGGATAAAGCAGACAGTTAAAAAAGAAGAAGGAGGAGGAGGAGGAGAAGGAGAAGAAGAAGAAAAGAAAAGCTATCTGGGCAAACCAGGAGAAGGAAGCAGTTTGATGTAAATTCAGAATTTATAGTCATTAAATACTAGAAGCAACAACAGTCATGAAGCTTTCATAGATTACACCAATAATACTTTCATTTAAATTTGAGAATCAATATTATTTTTTACTTATTTGCATTCTAAATCCAAGCATAAAAGGGCAAAACAAAAGAGGAAAAATTGTTGATGTGACCCTAGTACACTGAAATAAGCATGGGCACCAGAGCTCAAGTATACATTTTATGCAAATATTTGCCAGAAAATAAAGATAAATTTCAATTGCATTCTCTTTTCCCATCAAAATAAAAACTTCCTTGAAATAAAAATGATCTGATTCCATCAAGGACAAAATTAGTGGTAGGAAATTTTTTAAATTAAATTACTACTTGGCCAAATATTCTCCAGCTTACTCAATCACTTCACTTTCCTATGTAAGAGAATAATAAGGCAATAAAGTCTGAAAATAAAAAGGGTAAAGACTTTACACAGAAGGAGAAAAGTGGGGAATGGCCGTGGAGGACATGTCTGAACCATTTTCATGGACCATTTTCATCCAAAGGCATTCCCCAAATTTGACATGTCATCTTAAGGTTCTAGCTATATCCGTACCCTGCCCCTGTGATAATTAGGGTCACAGAAACCTAGTGGATCACGGACTGGTTTGATTTGTTTCAACATTATCTTCCAAATACAGCTATTTTCTCTAAAAAGTAGTTTTGAGGAAGTATTAAAAATGGCTTGGTTGAGTTTTGCAATGTTTTTCTAAAGCAATATGGTCTAACCAGAGTTTCTTCTTCTCTACGTCTCATTCTTTAACTCCTTTGATATTTGGCTTTCAAGCCCAAATATTAAGTTGGAACTACTCTCTCAAAAATTGCCAGTAATCTCCTAAACACCAGATGCTGAGGACTTTCCTTTATGTCCATCCTTCTCACCTTTTCTATAGCTGGTGGTCCTCAAATTTGACCACACATCAGATAATTCTAATGTGAAATGGACATTGAGAATTACTAGAGTGGCTGTTCACAATAATGATCACCTGGGTTCCCCCAAAACTCTTTCCACCCTTCACCTTGGTAATCATGTCTTGGTTCTTTTGCTATAATTCTAAACAACTCCATGTCTATTGCTTTTCTTGCCTCCCTAAATCCTAATTGCATCTCTCTCCTCATCCACACTCACAGCTTTAAAAATCTCCTTCTGGGATGCCCGGGTGGCTCAGTCAGTTAAGCAGCTGCCTTCAGGACCCTGGGATCATGACACATTGAGCTCCATGCTCAGTGGGGACCCTGCTTCTCCCTCTGCCTACAGCTTCCCCTACTTGTGCTCTCTCTCTCTCTGACCAATATATAAATAAAATCTTTTTAAAAAATCCCCTTCCACATCAACATCTCTTGCTCTAGTTTCTTTCCAGAACTCCAACTTGCATTTCCTATAACCAGCTAGAACTAGCCACCTGGATATTTTAGTAACCTTTCCAATTACAACTTATCATTCTTTTGCTCACCAAACCCATTCCTTCCCTCTCATCCTCTTGATTTTCCTTTTTAAAAAATACTTTGAATAATAATAATGAAAATAATATAATTTAATAATTAAAAAAAAAACAGATATCAAAGTCCCTGCAAGAGAAAACTGAAACAAGAATTTTGAGGGGGTAAGCCTGAGCATCAACATTTTTTAAAAGTTCTCCAAGGGTTATAATGCAAAAGTTGAGAATATTACTAACCAAAATTCAAAATTTCATAAACACACTCTGCTTCTGCTCAGGTTTTTCCTTCATCTAGAACATAGCTCTTCCAAATGTCAACTATAGAAATACTACATATTCTCCCAGGAAGTCTATCTCAAACACTCCTTTCTTAGGTATTTTCAGATTCTATTTGCCAGGCATAATTTTTCCTTTTAAAAAATCTAAATAGCATTTTCCATGTTATATTTCCATGCAACTTTCCTATTACATAAACCAAATCATGCCGTATATCACAGTAGCCTGTTAATTTGTTTTATTTTTCATTGAATGGAAGCTCAAGAGTAGTGGTTCTCTCACTTTAGGATACACAAAATTTTCTGGGAAGAAGGTCAAACCATATAATTCCAGGCCAAACCATCCAAAATTCTTATTCAATAATTCAACAACCTGGATATTGCTCAGAGTATTGAGAGACACACAAGGCAGCTCTGCCGTAGGTGATTCTAGAATCACACCTGGAGAAACATTCTCTCCACCCAGAAATCTGTGTCTTGCTCCCTCCCTTCTGTATGCCCAGCAGCACGCTGCATGCTCACTGTATAGTGAATGACTCAACATTGATGCTTGATTAATAAGATCACTTCTGCTAAGTGCATTCAGCTGCACGGGTTGGCTACATTTCCACAGAGCTCAGAACTTTTGGTGAAACTCTTATAAGAAACCACCAGCAAAGATAGCGCTTTTGCAGCCCTTCCCTTACCATGTGTCACGCCCTACCGCTATTCCCATAGAAGTGTACTTCCAAATCCATTCAATCTTATCCATGAAATAAGTTGAGAATTTCTCACAGTGAGAAACACTTGACTTTGTTACCATGCCAAAGCTCTCCGAATTAATCACACTGTCCGCAGATTGGAAGAGTTCCACCAGTCTGGATTTCATAGTTATTTAAAGCTGAGCAGAAAAGAATTGTTCAGCTATGGAAAAGGAACTCACAGACTCTCTGAGGCATAATCAATTGGATTAGGAGTCTCTCTTCTGAAGCTAGTTTTGTAAGTTTGTCCCTTCTGAATTTTCCCAGTCACCAGTTATCTGGCCGGGCAAGATCTATTGCAGAGAAGGTGACTTGCGCACAGTTCAATAGGTGAACATAATTACAGTGCAATTAACAGCAAATTTAATTGCAAAAATGATATTTCATTGTCAAATGCGAACATTAAAATTATAGACATATCTTGCTTTCAGATTCCTTAGAAAGCAACAAAATTGTTTTCTTTTATTTATGCTATAATGCTAAATGCAATGCTATGTTGTTCTTTATATCACCATGGCTTAGTGTGAGAATGTTTTCATTAAGGTAGAAAGCAATAAAGAAGGAAATTTGAAAAAGTTTGGCCAGATTGTATTACCACCCCTTTATCCTCCAGCAGCCTTTTTAATTAAGAAAGAGCAACCATTATACAAAATCAAAGTGGAAAAACCAGGAAGCAGGAAATATTTTTAAAACACTGTGTTGTTTTAAGATTACCTAAAGAAAATATGACAAAATGAATTAAAATTTAATTATACTATTACTGCTAGACAGAGGTGCTTTTAAGTTAGTTTTATTTCTTATTAACAGTTTTATAGATTTTTTCCACTTGAAAACACTGGCAATATTATAATCAAATAACTTTATTTTAACTTCCGTAATGTGAGAACTGGGATACTTCAGATGTATAAACATCATCTCACTGGGCTCAAAGAGAGATACAAATCTAGATCATGGAGCCTGTGGAATAATTTATTGATGGAAAGTATGATGTAAACCTTTCTCCTTTCTATGAGAGACGCTTGGGTGATTCCTGGGATAATTCTTACCCTCAGGACATACTTAGAACAGTAACAATAGTTGGCTCTTGTGAACCAGCATTTTTTATAAGCAATTTATGTGTTTACCTTATTGGTCTTGAGATCACACATTTATTTAACAAAAATATATTGAATTTTGCTACCTCCTGAGCTGATAGTTGAATAAAGTCTCCCAAAACTTACAATTTAATGGAGAAGAGGTTAAGAGAGAAACGAATAATTTCAGCCCATGGAGAGTATAATCATTGCAGCTTGAACAGGCTGCTGTGGGAATACAGAAGAGGCAGGTGCTAGTTCCTTGGTGAATTGGGGAGAAAAACATGGCAGAAGTGATTTGAACTGAATGTCAAAAAGACAAGCAGATATCTGCTTGACATGTAAGCGAGACAGAGGCTTTTTTTTTTTTAAGATTTTTTTTTTTTTACTTATTTGACACAGAGAGAGAGACAGCCAGCGAGAGAGGGAACACAAGCAGGGGGAGTGGGAGAGGAAGAAGCAGGCTCCTAGTGGAGCAGGGAGCTCGATGCGGGGCTTGATCCCAGGACCATGCAATCACACCCTGAGCCGAAGGCAGACACTTAACGACTGAGCCAGCTAGGTGCCCCAGAGACAGAGGCTTTAAACCAAGGCAAAAAACAGCGTTTGCCCAGTGAGGAGCTACAAAAAAAACACTGTTTCTCGAGGGAACTTCAAGTCATTGAATAGTAGGAACACAAGTTGTGGTAGAGGAATTATAGGAGATCATATCTTAAGAAACACTGTATGTCATGCCAGAGGGTTGGCTTCTATTAGGCTATGCAGGGTTTGTAGAATTTTAACCAGGGAAGTGATATGATCCCATTTGTGTTATTATTTTGTTGAGGTTTTATTAACAGAAAAGTAACCATTTTTTGCATGGAATTATATACATCCATAACCACAATCTAAGTAATGAATATATATATATATATATCCATCACTCCCAAAATTTCCTTGAGTTCTTTTATCATCCTTCCTTCTTCTCTTTCACAACCAAACCCGGGGGTCCAATGAACCACTGATTTTCTTTCTGTCACTATAGATTAACGTTTCCTAGAATTTCGCATGAATCAAATCATATAGCATGTACTTATTTTGTCTGGCTTCTTTCATTCAGTGTAATTATTTTGAGATTTGTTAATGTCATATGTATCAATGGTTTATTCCTTTTTATTGATGAGTAGTATTCCATTATATGGACATACTACAATCTGTTTATCCATTGCTTATTGACAAACATGTGGGTTGTTTCCAATTTGGAGCTGTTAGGAATAAAGCTCTAGATATTCATGCATAGGTCTTTGTAAGGACATACGCTTTCATTGTCTTGAGTAAATACCTAGAAATGTAATGGTTATATCATATGATAAATCACGTTTAACTTTTTAAAAAATTGTCAAATGGTTTTCCAAAGCGATTGTACCATTTTATATTTATATCAATAGTGTATGAAAGGTCCAGTCCCTCTGTATCCTCACCAACATTTGATGTGGTCAGACTTTTCAATCTTTGCAATTTTAAGAGGTGTTAGTGTTATTCATGTGGTTTAAACATGCATTTCCCTAACGACTACTGATATTGAACATTTTTTTATGTGCTTATTTGCTACCTACGTAATCTTCTTTGCTGAAGTATCTATTCAAATCTTTTGCACGTTTTTTTCATTGGGCTATTTAGTTTACTTATTTTTATATTTTTAGAGTTCCTTAGATACTCTAATTTATCAGATATAATTTTCAAATATTCTTCCCAGTATTTTTCTCCCAGGCTTGTTTTGTGAAAAATTAATGTTTTTAATTTTTATGAAGTTCAGCCTATCAATTTGTTTTTTTATGAATCATGCTTTTGTTATTTCTGAGAAATCTTTACCTATCCCAAGGTCACAAAGGTTTTCTCCTACTTTTTTTTTAGAAGTATATAGTTTTAGGTTTTACACCTGTGTAAACCACTTTGAGTTCATTTTTGTATGTTGTGCCAGGTGTGGATAGAAGTTATTTTTGTTTGTTTTTGCACTATTTCCTGAAGATATTTTCCCCTCTCCACTGAACTGCTTTTGTGCCTTTGTCAAAAATCAGTATTCCAACTCTCCAACATCTATGAAACACTTCACCCACCAACAGTATAACATGCATTCTTCTCAAGTACACATGGAACATTCTTCATGATAGACCATATGTTAGGTCACAATACAAGTGCCAATAAATTTATAAAAATTTAAACCACACAAAGTATCTTCTCTGACTACAAAGGAATGAAACTGGAAGTCAATAACAGAAGGAAATCTGGAAAATTCACAAATATGTGGAAATTAAACAAAACACTCTTGAACAACCAATGGGGCAAAGAAAAAACCCCAAGGGAATTTAGAAAATGTTTTGAGATGAAGGAAGACAAAAACATACCAAAACTTATGTGATGCAGCAAAAGCAGTGATCAGAGGGAAAACGATAGCTGTAAATGCCTATATTAAAAAAAATAAGAAAGATCTCAAATCAATAATATAATTTTACACGTTAGGAAACTAGGAAAGGAGAGCAATCAAACCCAAAGTTAGCAGAAGGAAAGAAATAATTGACCACAAAATGCTGAAAAAGAGAAAATAAAAGAAACAGCCTCTCTTTGACCCTCAGCATATTGGATATATTATACCTTTAAAATAATGTCATTGTCATAAGGAAATCTTATTGTAGGGTCAAAATAATAATGGATGTGTAGCTGTTAGGCATGTAATAAAGTTGACATTTGTATGTCATTTATTATGAAAGAGACTATGACTTTAGAGAACATAGATTTAACATAACTCGACCTCAAAAATCTACACATGGTGTTTCCATAGTACAGATGTTCACTCTGAGATTGTAGCTTATTACATAATGTACCAGTGGGGAAAATATTCATTTCAACAGTACGTGGCCAATGTTATTCACCATAAAATTCTGTCAGAGCCAAAAGTCCCTGAAATATACCTTGTTTGCGCATTAAAGGATAGACTGGAAGTTTTACAGGAAAATTATAACGTTGGATTCAAGTCATTTTTTTAAAAGATAAGCATAGAAATTGGTTGACTTCAACTTCAGAATTTAAGTAAATGTGATCTTACTCAAGGTACTTTGAATTAACATAAAAATGAAAAGCCCTCCACATCTGTAGAATATGGGGAAAATTGAATAAAATCCAGTTTTATATGTATAGGGAATGATCTGTTACTATTCAGTTTCTGGGAAGAAAGCAGAAACTTTGGGTTCTGGCTGATACACTGAAGAAGCTAAACGATTATCCTGAGACTGCCAGCAAAACCACTGTGCATTGTTATCACGTGCTATAAGCTTTTGATACATTTAAAACATACAAAGATATTGAAAAAGGGATGGAGTCATGTAACAAGTAAGCCAAAATCAGTTCCTTCCATTTTTCCGTATGCAGTGTCATTCACACAGCAGATGATGTCTAGTTATAAGCATGATACCCGACTACCTCTGCCCTCCACACTACATTCAAAACATGAACCAAGCTGAGACCCAATGTGGTAAATCACATGATAGTGTTAGTTTATTAGGCACCCTGAGAGCATCTAATACGAGCAGCACAAGGAAACCTAAGAACAGATATAGCCAGAGGCTCAGAACAACAGCATTTCTATTCAAAGTCTGAAGGAAAATGGTCTCTATAATAAACAATTTGGCTTCACAGCCATCGGTGGCTAGACTTAGAGTCTAGAGTCTTTACTATCAAAAACTTTTTAGTATCCACCCTTATATGGATAATCATCTTTTCCCATGAAGTGAGAAGTCATTTTACAGTGTGTGAATCCTTAAACAAAAATAAAAAGCAAAATATTAAATAACCCGTTGTAGAAATTCAAGAGGACATGAAGTTAATTAAATCTGGAGTAGGAATGCCATAAGATTTAGATAGTATCACGTTCATTCCTTTATCTAATAACCAGTTGTTGAACACTGTGAGTGTATGAGATACAACCAGTTGCCCAATTAACTTCCCGTGTGAGCAGGGAGGCTGAGAATACTGGTCTAGTTTGCGTAAAGAATCTGGAGCTATTATCGGATTGGGCTGGAATGGTGACTGGTTGTGGAGCGTGCAAAACCACAGAGCTGTCCAAAGCATCATTTCTGAAGGGGAGATGGGCACACCAGGCAACAACTCAAGACTTCGCAGAGGTAGGACTCCAGCAAGATTGTGCGGGCAAGACCACAAACAGGAGACAGAACCAAAGGAGGAGACTTCAGGCATTAGCATGGAGAAGGGAGACTTTCTTTAAAGAGAACTGTCCCATGCAGGAATGCAAGGAAGACACCAGATGCCCCTGTTTTCCCAGTTCTTCTTTTAACCCTGATTTTTTGTTTTATGGGAACCATAGAAAAATTCTTAAAATCTTTTCAATTGACTCCTTAATCAAAATATGGTTATCTTCTGGAAATGGACTCTTATCTATTTAATTTTGCCATCCCAGTCACCCACCTGGTGTTTTTCAAGCAGAAGACGCCCCATAATCATTTGGCGGCTTCCAATTTAAATTCATTATGTAAATGTTGTAGTAGTCCAATATATCCTTGAAACATCTAACCAAGATGCAATTCCTGGACATCACTGGCAGTGAGTAATCATAACTATCGGTTGCCAGATATTAGGAATCTCCCTGCATTTCAGCCTGAGAGGTTATGAACGCTTTTCTGCTCAGCTTGTTCTTCCTCTTGTAAAATCTATATTGAGACTTGAGTCAGCCGTCACTGCGCTGACTGGGTTTTCTGCCACCAGAACCAGGAGTTAGTGGTGTCTAAGCCCTTTCTTGCTGAATCCCCTGGACATAGACTCCTAAGTACACGGTATGGACAATATGCATTTGAAAAGCTGCCTCTTTAATATTTTGTGATATAAAAAATGTAATTTAAATCATCTTACAATCACCACAAGATTTCCTGCTAGGAAAGACAGAGCTGGTGATAAACTATCTTATTGCACATCATTGACCACGGAAGTTTTCCTAAGAGCACCATACTTCTATTCAGAATTTCAACTCATATTTTTCTTTGTTATTTATTCTATCTCATTGGATACAAAGCTGAAACTTTAAGATCCCCTAGAAAACACAACCAAATAACTCTAATAGATTTCTATGACATCAAAATCCTTTAGACCCCATATTTATATTCAACACATAACTCCTCTTCTTTTTGCACAAACACTTCCCCCTAAATATCTACAGTAGGTCCTATGAGGAGGAAAGATGAGCTCATACACACAAAAAGCTCCTCAAAAGAGGAATAACAAACTATGCACAGGAGTGCGCTCCAACTTGGAGCAATGGTGCACATGAAATTCAAGTCGGAATGACCATAAGCACATACTATGGAAGAGGTCAAAAGTGGCAGGTAATTAAACAATTAATCTGCTTAGCTGAGTTTGAATTTAACCCTCCATTGAAGGAACTAAACCTGCTTTTTCTCTCCCATCCTCTGTTCCTCACTTCTTCCCAGAGCACAAAGACTCAGCCCTGGCAGAATGGACAAGTTAGTTTAATTACCTTTTTGTTTTGTTTTTCTGGCCAGTAGATCACAACTGATAACAGATATGAAAATGCAAAACCCAACCAAAAATATTCTTTATTATTAATCTCTGAATAAATCTAATACTTAAGCCTATGTAGCTCTGTATTCTCCCAAATAACCAAGTTCAGAGATACAAGATCACTAACATAGTAGAGCCCATCAGTGACAAGCTGGATCTGACTTTAGAATATTCTTCTTTTGTTACTATGTTCCATGAAAAAAGTGTCTGATTCTATTTGCCTTAGTAACAATGGTATTTGATGCCTATGTAGTGTTTTACACATTTTTACCCATATAAAAACAAACTCAGGATCATTCAACAGTATTATTATACTGGAATATACATCACAGACAAAATTAATGAAGGTGTGGCATACATCTCCAATGCCACCAAACTGAACAAAACGCATAATAAATCTTGTCATGTCTTTATTGCTTTCCAGAATGTTAAAACACAAATTTTTATCCAGAATCAAACATTTTCAAAAATGCTAGCTTATGATAAGGCTTTAATGGAAAAGCTCTGCTTTTCCCTTTTAGGAAATTATAGCGATTTTTCTTCATTGTCTGCTTGAGATATTTTGGTACTATAAAATTGTTAAAAAGTTTCAGAAGACCACCCTCCTGAATGGCATTTGAATTTGATTACCAGGAAGAATCAAGGGGAAATTGATGAAATCAAGAACTTGAGGGGTGAATATTTATTGGATTTAGAATACGTCCTGTAATGTGACATAGATGTGTCATCTAGATGGATTTCAGACTAGAAATAAGAACACATTGGAATGTCCAGAAAAGGTAACACAAGTAGGTAGTAGTAGTTAGATGTGGTCAGAAAGAGGAACAATGCGATAGGGGCAACAAGCTTTGGGATGACAGTGCCCAGCCTGGATCCAGACATTGGCTTAGAATATAAACCAAGCTGCACCCACTTAAAGGAAGAAATTATAACTTCAGGAAAAGAAAACTGAATCAGAAAAAAAAAGTGAATGGAAGAAGCCAGAACATTGTAGTCTTTGAAAAAGAATAAAGAATCTTGAAAAAGATGATTAGGATGGTCCAGAGCCTGGGGAGGAATCTTTGGGGAGGGTCACAGAAGGACGTTTCCACCTCATCTAAGAAAGCAACAGCTAGAAATAGGATGCAAAAAAGCTAGAAGAACAACATAATTGAGGAAGCTCGGCTGAGTGGCCAGAGGAAGTAATCCTAGGGCCTGAACCTGAAAAAAAGTTTAGAACTGAGTTTCTGAAAATCCCTCAGATTTGACAGTCCAGTTTTCCCTCAATCTACCTATTGCTACAGGCCGTGTACTTTCATCTGGTATTCAGGTAAGATAAGTCTGAATATATCTTACTCCCAAATTGGAACGGAAATAAACAAGGGAGTCCTTTGCATATTAATGAACTGAAACAAGTATTATTAATACTTCTAAAAACATGTTGGGCTGGCAGAGTGGACATGAAAACGAATACTTAACATTGAGTACGAGTCTTAAAAATCTTATGCTGTTTTTTACTCTCGAGTGTGATAAGTAAACCCAGGTAGACATTCTTCCAGGTGAATTTCTTTCTCAAGGGCACCGAACAGGGAGCTGGTCACTTAAAATCACACTGCGGGGTGCTTTAGGGCAGTGTATCAGTGATTTTGTGAAATAGGATTTGAAACCTCTGATACCAAGGCACTTCCACCTTGACCCCTCATCATACTAGTCTCTTCAATGTCTTAAAGAAAGCGAACAAATTATGGGGCCAAACAATTAACTCAACCGAAAGGGCATTGTTACTGGCTTCTCAGCACCTTGAAGATGACCTTTTGATGACTCCATGGCTGCATAGCTGAGATTCCATAAAGGTGCAACAAGTTTTACAAAATATTGGGGAGACTACAATGGCAGCAATAAGTGATTTCACATACCCTTGGCAGATGCCCCCTAACAAATTTCTAATATCTTAGTAATTTTCGTATCTGTTGTAGTTAGGTAATCTCTGATTATTTTTGGTTATTATTAGTTGAGGGGATCTGAGTGGTTGTTGTGGAGACTATAACAAAGAGACTATCCTGCTTTGTAGGGTAAGAATACCAAATGGGAAACGAGATGATGGTGGCTGCAGAAGAGGACAGCAAGGTTACATACCTACAGCCTGCAGAAGATGAAAATGGGTCAACGAGATACCAGAGTTGACCCTAAACATTATCCTAGACATTTAAGAGAAAGAAGGCTGGTATTTCACCATAAAGGCTGTATCATAGCAATAATTCTGTGATTCAGATGAGAAATCATGGTGTGGTGAGAGTATACCCAATAATAAGAGCTTTATAGATGATCTGCAAATTAGTTGTTTGAAAACCTAATTATCAAAGAAGGGAAAGGAATGGTACCCACATTTACTGAGGGTCTTCCTATGTTATTACATTTCATCTCAGCAACATCGGTGCAAGGTAGGTGATTAATCTGAATGCATGGAAAAGGAAACTGAAGCTTGAAAGAGTAATACAATTTGTTTGAGATTTCGACATAAAGATGTCCACCAGGTTAGGTCTAGAGTGAAAAATGTGGATGTTACCTCCCCTACCTGATGGTGCTTAAGATGAGAATGAATCTGCCGCCTGCCTATCAGCTCATAACATCTATAGCGAACTGAAAATAAAGCCTTTGAAGAATGATTTTCAAACTTTGCTTTTCTGAGCCTTGGAGCTTCCTCAGTAACTGTCTTGAACAGCAAAAGGGCTGAGCTGATGAGGCTTTCAATCCCCACCTCCACTCTAATCAGAAACTCCACCCCGTCTTTTTATATATTGAGATCTATAATAATATTTCATTTGGATGAAGGACTCCACTGCTAAGGAAAATTTGGCAAATTTGAAAAATAGATATTAGAACTACCTAAAGGCAAACAACTTTTGTGAAAGTTTTCAGCTAAACTATTTTAGGAAAATAGTCTTTTTTTTGAAACCTAAGAATTTGCTATGGCAAAAATCAAATAATTTCTTGAAGATATCTATGCCATATTCCAATTGTGAGCTGATCACAACTTTTTTGTTCTATTCAGTAAGTGACAATTTCATTACTTAGGAAGAGACACATCTTTAAGAAACTAAGACCAAGTGCTCTGCTAGAATTGAAAACCAATATATGGGCATCTTTGTGAAGTCACAGTACTGGCTATAAAAATGGTCAAGGAATGCAATTTTATCACAGGCAATGGTAGAGGACCAGGATACCTGTGCAGATGCTATTTACAGCAATGCTGCTCAAATAACACATCCTAACTGCAGTGGCTTTCTCTACAGGAGAGGATGAATCCGAGGAAGCAAAAAGTCTAAACTTTATTTCTTTGTGTGATCTGGCAAGGTCTTTGTAACGGGGATTTCAAAAACATCTTGGAAGGAAGCCTCCTACATTTTCATCCATTGAATCTAAAACATTAATCCAGAAGATTACATTCTGGAAAAATGATCTCCAGGAATCAGCCATGTGAGTGTTTTAGTTACTTTTCTAGTATTTCTGAGGTTTGGTGACCCATCCTTAACATACTACATAGGAAAAAATGGCTGATATATTTTAAGGCAGACTTCACCAAAAGCTAAAATTAACTTTTGAACAAAGACCAAGTTGGACACGAGCCTTTTTAATTTTAAAAAGTTTTGTGGGAAGGTCTGGAAATAAAAAATGACAAGTGAATGAGTTGGAAATTACTACAATAATTATACAACTTTGAACTTACCATCATAAATTGTAAATACTTGTTAGAATGCATACTACAGTTTCAACAAAGCAATACTAATGGGCATAATAAATCTTAAACTGGAGCACTCAAGTATTTAAAACAAGCACTAGACCAACCAAAGAAAATATTTTAAATGAGCAATGCTAAATGAATCAAGTCCTTTTCAGGTAGCGTGGGTCTCCTGGATCTCATGGTCTGGAGCCTACCAGATGGTTTTTGCACGTGTTAAAATCCTATTTGTGAGTATTAGTAATGGGGCAAAAAGTAATAATGAGATAGAACATTAAGGATGTAATAGAAGTTCTAACACTGTTCAGGCCACTGATAGAAGGTAGAAAATTAGTAGGATGTTTTTAAATGGAAGAGTAGGGGAAAAAAGAATTCTGAGACAGTGGGGTCTTTATTACAAAGTCATCCATACAAAAGTAGTCATTTCTTTAAAAAAAAAAACCGTTACAGAAATAAATCTAAATGTTTTAAAATATATGATGGCATAATCACTAAGTATTGAAAAGTAATAAAATAAATCTATGGTACATATATTATATATAAATTATTGGGCCAATAAACAAGATTCAAGCATTTGGCATATATAGTGTAATCATTCATTCCTTTAAAAACATACTTTCTTCTGTGGTCCTCTTGCACTCCTTACTAACTTTAAGGGATATAGAGCGATTGTTTTGAGAACATTAAAATGGACCAAAACAAACTAAAGTCTGCATAAGTTGTCAGCACCATTTTTTATAGATGCAAATAGAGCATAATGACTTGATCTGTTTGCATTTCCCATTTTCCTTCCTCGCCAGTATAATGAAGCGGCTATTTTATACCATTTAAACCAATTTTCGCTATTTCCCCTCTCGAGCTATGTGTTTGTGATGAGCAATCTGGCATAGGTCATCGGGGAGGTTTACGTAGTTGGCAGACTTAGATGCTCTCTTTAAAGTATGTGGCAGGGGTGGGGGGTGAGGAGTGAGGGCAGTACGCATGGGTGGAATTCATGACGCTGAAAATTTTAGAAAAAAAGGGGAAATGCCTTTGCTAACTCAATCATCTTCTGCTGACAGTAGCCTCGCCTTGGGGAAAAGGAATGCGTTTATGTGAATCTTTTCTCTATTAACCCTCAGGCTGATTCAAACGTCGATTTTCCTCTTTTACTCCACAGGGCACAGTGAGCCTGATTTCCCCTTTCTCTCTGGAGGACCTTGGCTGTTCCCATAGCTGATGAATCTAAGCAAAACAGCCCTGCAGAACAGCAAGACACTCTTCCAGAACTTCCCACATCGGGTCTTATTTTCAAATGCCAGACAAGAAGAACAAATAGTCTATTTGTACTTTACACTTTCCCTCAGCTGTAGGAGAAGTGCTCAGGGTCCCTCTCTAAAGTTCTGAATCTGTATTTCCACACATCAGTAAGCGTACAGGACGAAGTGCATTTTAATGCCAGAGAGTGATCAGAGTTCAGCAGTATTCTTCCTCCGTCTCTTGAGTCTTTCATTTTTAAAAGACTATTTTTTTAGAGAAGTTTTAGGTTTACGGCAAAATTGAGAGAGCAGTACAAAGCTTTCCCGTATAACTCCTGCCCCCACACCTGCTTGGCTTTCTCCATTATCAAATATCTCTCCTATTATCAACATTTGTTGCAATCGATGAACCTACTCGACACATCATAATTACCCAGAGTCCACAGTTTACACCAGGTTACACTGATGGTGCTCTCCAGTCTATGGCTTTGGACGAATGGATAATAACGTGTATCCGTCATTATGGCATCATACAGAATGTTTTCACTGTCGTAAAAATCCTTGCCCTTGGGTCTTTTTCATCTCTAGCTCAATCCATATATGTCATAGAGCCTTGAATGTTAGAGCTCTTGTTAAGTATACAATGAATTAGTAAGTGAGTCTCTAAAACACCATAACGACATACAGGATAACTCGGCGAAGATCAGCTAGGTTACTAACATTACGTTCAGGACACCTTGGGACAAATGGATCTGAACCTTTTCTCTCTGAAACACATGACCTAGGAAGGGTCTTTTTACTTCATTATGCTGTTGGTACAGTGAATGAGAAATACACAGAACAGTTGGGAATGCACAAAGGTTGTTTTTTTTTTTTAACCTTTTATCTTTTATTTTTATTTTTCTTTTCTAAATTTTTGCTTAAGTTCTAGTAGTTAACATATAGTGTAATACTGGTTTCAGGAGTAGAGTTCAGTGATTCATCACTAACATATAACACCCAGTGCTCATCATAACAAGTGCCCTCCTTAATGCCCATCACTCATTTAGCCCATCCCCCATGTACATCCCTCCATCAACCCTCAGTTTGTTCTCTATCCTTAAGAGTCATTTATGGTTTCCCTTCCCCCTCTCTTTCTCTTTTTTCCCCCCTTCTCACATGTTCATCTGTCCTGTTTCCTAAATTCCACATATGAGTGAAATCATATGGTATTTGTCTTTCTCTGACTGACTTATACATAATACACTTTAGCTCCATCCACGTCATTGCAATCCTGAAAAAGAAAAGCAAAGTGGGAGGCATCGCCATTATGGACCTCAAGTGATACTACCAAGCTGTAGTCATCAAGACAGTATGGTACTGGCAAAAAAAACCCAAAACAAAACAAAACAAAAAAAAAAAACAAAAACAGACACATAGCTACATAGCTCAACGGAACAGAACAGAAAATCCAGAAATGGACCCACAAATATATGGTCAACTAATCTTTGACAAACCAGGAAAGAATATCCAATGGAAAAAAACTCTTCAACAAATGGTGTTGGGAAAACTAGACAGTCACATGCAGAATGAGACTGGACCACTTTCTTACACCACACACAAGGATAGATTCAAGATGGATGAAATCGGGGCGCCTGGGTGGCTCAGTTGGTGAAGCGTTTGCCTTCAGCTCATGTTGGGGTTAATGCAGAGCGTGAAACCAGCCATAATACCTGGCTCGCTACAATGTAACGGAGGTGGCTGGGGGCGGGGGAAGGTTTCGGAGAAGGGCCTAGGCCTTTGGAATGCAGAGGCCTATGTGACCACTCTGCCTTTGGAATGCCGCAGGGAGTTGCCGTCTGGAAACTTTCCTAGTCCAAACAGCGGCCCCAGGATCTAAGAGATATATTCATTGCCCTTAGGCTATGTTGAGCAGACCTCCTAGAACACGCCCAAATTAGCATATTGTATCTTTCCTGTAACCAAATCCTCTTAGTTTCAGTAAGACCCCTTGTCACATATCACACGCGTGAGAAACAGTGATAAGGATTTGTGATTATCCTGAAGGACCAATAAAAGCGGGAGCAAACAGGAGCAAAAGGGCTTCGCCTCTGAGCGTTGTCCCCCTTGCCCTCTTCCTCTCTTCCACTGCAAAGTCTGGAGTCATCTTTCATCCGTCCGTACAGGGATTACTGGCCATTCCCAGCAAGCTCAGGTCAGGATCCTGGAGTCCTGGGATGGAGTCCCGCATCAGGCTCCCTGCTCAGTGGGGAGTTTTCTTCTGCCCTTCCCCCACCCCTGCTCCTGCTCTCTCTCTCTCTCTCAAATAAATAAATAGAAATCTTTTTTAAAAACGGATGAAAGACCTAAATGTGAGACAGGAAACTTTCAAAATCCTAAAGGAGAACACAGGCAGCAACCTCTTTGACCTTGGCGGCCGCAACTTCTTACTAGACCGGTCCCTGGAGGCAAGGGCAGTGGACAAAGTCTTTTGCAAGCGCTTCCATGTGATACGCCTCCGGCTGTTGTCAATTCATCAGAGATAATGTCAGGTAGGATGTGCGGGATAGTTGTTGACTAATGACTTGATGGTTATAAAAAATGGTCAAGGGTTTCTAATAAACAGTTTATTTACACATCCTATTGAATTTAGTTCTAAGCCTTTATTACTTGAGAGGTGAGTTCTCAGGAGAATAACAAGGAAGTCACTGGTGCTCTCTCTAAATAGTGTGTGATGTTCAGTGCTAGACCTGTCAGGGAGAGGGACTGGGAGGGCGCTAGCGGGAAGCTGGCAAGTCATTTTCCTCTCAAGTTGTACTATCATCTGCAATGTTCTTACCATGTGTCATGTCTGACAAATCCAAATCCTTCTGGTAGGGAAGACTTCGCAAGTGATTTTGTTGTTCCATCTTGAGTCGGATTAGCAGCTGATTTTTATGAAGCTGTGATTTTGTAAAGTGAAATCCATTATGTGATGCTGACACTGATGTTCTTTTCTCAAGGGAATATGCATAAAAATACAAGTATTATTTTTGAAAGATACCTTATTTAAAGAGCTTCTCAATGAAAAAATGATCATAGTTAAAAGTTATTGCTTTATGGAAAGAAATTAGAGAGGGAGACAAATGAGGGACTCTTGACTATAGGAAACAAACTGAGGGCTGCTGGAGGGGAGGTGAGTGGGAGGATGGGGTAACGGCACTAAGGAGGGCAGGTGATGTGATGAGCACTGGGTGTTACATGCAACTGATGAATTACTGAACTCTACATCTGAAACTAATGATGTTCTATATGTTGGCTAATTGAATTTAAATTTAAAAAATAAATACACACAATTTTAAAAAGTTAAAGTTATTGCTTTCACATTAACGTCACAATGTTTCACATTTGTTCTCGTTAACGTAGTGAGTATTTAAGTTAAAAGAGAAAAAAATGATTTAAGGCCCCGAGTTTCAAGCCTTTGTTGTATCAAGATCTGATATGAAATGTCAAAAATTCCATGAACTTCCACATTGTGTTATTCGTGAAACACTTACTACTCCTTGATTGGTAACTTACATAAGTGAAAGACATGAATGAATTCAGTGGTGTTTTCAATTGTTAATATTTTGCTAATCACAACAGAAATTCCTTATATGTGAAACTGACATTACATAAATGTGCAAAATGTATTATTCATCCACTCAATAGCAAATGCTTGACTTCACTGGAAAATGCATTTGTAGACTGTCTCTGTAATAGCTTTCTGGCCCGCTAGAATTTGTGGCCACAGAGAGGCACCTACTAATTTAGAAAATAAACCAGCTTGTGTAAGAAAGATCTCATCGGTATTTTAGGAGGCCACTAGACAGCCTTCTGAAGGAAAAAATAGGAAATACTCTTTCTGGATAAGCCGCGATGCCGAAGGCTGTAGGTCTACACAGCGGGGACACTCTGTGTGGGCATCTGAAGGCATCCGTCATGGGCTTCGCACCTCATCCATCACTGACAGTTTGCTCCCATAACCAAAACGCCCACATAGACCTCTGTCCATTTACATCAATCCAAATAATTTGGCGGTTCAATTCGTATTTTGGATAGGTTGATTGAAAACAAGTCTTCACAATAATAATTTAAAGAACACATACACACAAGGATTTTGGGGTGGTTCTAGCTTGTTAGTGGGACTAAATTTTACCTCATAAGCTATGTATAGGACGCTGAAACAAATAGGAAAAGGACAAATATATCATCTATGCTACTTTTTTATAGATTTAGAACAGATCTTATACTAAAATTATGAAACATAAAGGTAAGGTTTTCTATTACTATTGATGAAAAATCCATTAAAGAGACTTATTGAAATGCAGACTCTCACTGAGGCATTTTGGAAAGATCTGATATCCAATAGCTGGAAACATGCCTGTAGGTACGTTAGTGACCTAAAATCTGTAGCTGGAAAAAATATGAATAGGAAAGAGTTAAGAATTTGAGAATGTGGGGGCGCATGGGTGGCACAGCGGTTAAGCGTCTGTCTTCGGCTCAGGGCGTGATCCCGGCGTTATGGGATTGAGCCCCACATCAGGCTAGTCTGCTAGGAGCCTGCTTCTTCCTCTCCCACTCCCCCTGCTTGTGTTCCCTCTCTCTCTGGCTGTCTCTATCTCTGTCGAATAAATAAATAAAATCTTAAAAAAAAAAAGAATTTGAGAATGTGATTTGTAAGAATAAATGTATGCTTGCAAAAAAAATCCAACAAATGTAAGAAATACAGACTCAAATACAGTTTCATTGGCTCAATTATCAGTAAAGTAGAGGTTTTATTAAACTATTAGCCTGAGAAATTGAAGATTAACAAAACTACAGAATATAATCTTGGCAATTTATTTTCTCTTACGTTGGCCATTGTCTTCAATCATAACAAACTAGCTCACTTGGGAAACTATTTTAGCAAAGATATCTAGCATCCATGTAAAGTCTGAGATTTTAATGAGTATATCAAACACAATTCAATAGCCTCCTATATTAAAAAACTAACCAGGTTAATATAATTTTTAAGAGATTTAGAACAGTTATATATTATGCACTATACATTATATACTAAATGTGTATGACACTTCGCAATTTATATACAGTAAACCTCCAGGTGCATATAATATTTAGTTTTAGTTTGAGTTGTGAGAAATTTAGATCATGAATACAAATAAGAATTACTCTACCAAAAAAACCTGTTTTCTAATTTCCACGGTTTTTTTCTCATTTTTAAAGTACCCCATATTAATTTTATATGCATTCTAATACTACATTATACTTGACAATGGTGAAGAGATTCTTGTTTTCCAGGTATGATTTTAAAACACAAGCTAGAAATTGAATTACAATTTTACACTCAAGTAAATAGTGTATTTAAAATTAATTAATTGAGATTTTCACTCACTTAACAAACATTTATTAAATTTCTACTGTAGGCCAAGTGTATTACGAATGGAAATATAATGAAGTCATGTGCCCTTATGAAGTTCGGGTCTAATAGAAATGAGATACCTCAGGGTAGGAACGTGTAGTAAGATAAGTTCTGACACATATATGTGTGTGACCTATGTGAACATGCCCAAGGTGGGCTCTTTTCATACTGAGACATTCTTCACAAGTGTTTGGATTTCCATCAGGGCCTAAGAGTATTAGAAAATGGTCACATCCATAAATTTGATTAGAAACGCTTACAGCCATTGCACTACTGGGTATTTACCCCAAAGATACAGGCGTAGTGAAGAGAAGGGCCATATGCACCCCAATGTTCATAGCAGCTCTGTCCACAATAGCTAAATCGTGGAAGAAGCTGAGATGCCCTTCAACAGATGACTGGATTAAGAAGTTGTGGTCCATATATACAATGGAATATTACTCAGCTATCAAAAAGAACGATTTCTCAACATTTGCTGCAACATGGACGGCACTGGAGGAGACAATGCTAAGTGAAATAAGTCAAGCAGAGAAAGACAATTATCATAGGGTTTCTCTCATCTATGGAACATAAGAACTAGGAAGATCGGTAGGAGAAGAAAGGGATAAAGAAGGGGGGGTAATCAGAAGGGGGAATGAAGCATGAGAGACTATGGACTCTGAGAAACAAACTGTGGGCCACAGAGGGGAGGGGGTGGGGGAATGGGATAGACTGGTGATGGGTAGTAAGAAGGGCACGTATTGCATGGGGCACTGGGTGTTATACGCAACTAATGAATCACCAAACTTTACATCAAAACCCAGGGATGTGCTGTATGGTGACTAACATAATATAATAAAAAATATTTTTAAAAAAAGCTAATAAAGATATATCATAGAACTAAAAAAAAAAAATGCTTAAGCAAAAGTGAATTGCACCATCAATATAATGAGAAAAAAAACAACCTACTAATTGGAAGAAAATGTTTGCAAATCATATACCTGATAAAGGGTTAATATCCAAAATATCTAAAGAACCTATATAAGAACTTAATAGCAAAATACAAACAATCTGATTAAAAAATGGGCAGAGGATCTGAATACACATTTTTCTAAAGAAAGATATAGACATGGCCAGCAAGTACATGAAAGGATGCCCAACACCACTAATCATGAGGGAAATACAGATCAAAACCACAATAAAATATCACCTCACCCCTGCTAGAATGATTATTAGAAAGAGAGAGAGAGAGAAAAAAAAAAGACAAGAAACAACAAGTGCTGGTGAGGACGTGCAGAAAAGGGAATGCTTGTGCACTGCTGGTGGGAATGTAGATTGGTGCAGCCACTAGGGAAAACAGTATGGAAGTTCCTCAACAAATTAAAAGTAGAACTACCATATGAGCCAGCAATTCCACTTCTGAGTATTTATTTAAAAAAAAAAGAAAAAATCTAACTTGAAAAAATATATTCATCCCCATGTTCATTGCAACATAATTTCAATAGCCAAGATATGGAAACGGCGTAAGTGTCCATCAATGGATGAATGGATAAAGAAAATGTGAGATACAGGTGAATATTATTTCACCATAAAAAAAGATGAAATGTTGTCATTTGCAATAACATGGGTGGACCTTGAAGGTATTATGCTAAGTGAAATGTCAAAGACAAATACTGTATGATCTTACTTACATGTGAAATCTAAAACAAAAACAAAAACAAAATATGCTTATAGATACAGGGAACATACTATTGGTTATTAAGGGTTGGGCAAAATAGGTGAAGGGTGTCAAAAGTTACAAAGTTTCAATTATAAAATAAGTAAATCGCAAGGATATACAGCATGGCGACTATAGTTAATAATACTGTATTGCATTTTTGAAAGTTTCTAAGAGTAAATGTTAAAATTTCTCATCACAAGAAAAAACCAGTTCTGTACCATGAATGGTAACAAATGTTAACTAGACTTAATTGAGGTAATCATTTTGCAATATATGCAAATATCAAATCATTATGTTTTACATCTGAAACTAACATAATGTTACATGTCAATTATACCTCAATAAAGGAAAAAGTGAATTTCTGTTGGGCCATAGTTAGGGTGGTGGAGAGGAGTCTTTCCTCCTTTCCTTTCCTTTTTTTTTTTTTCCATTTATTTATTTGAGAGAGAGAGAGCATGAACAGGGGAGGGGCAGAGGGAGAAGAACAAGCAGACTCCCCACCGAGCATGGAGCCTGTTGCTGAGCCTGATGTGGGCCCAATCCCAGGACCCTGAGATCATGACCCACGCCAAAGACAGATGCTTTAACCGACTGAGCCACCCGGGCACCCTGAGGGGAGTCTTTCTAACAACAGAAGGCTGCCTGCTAGCTATAATGTTGAGCCGCAACTCTCCAAGTCATCCTCAGTAAAAATAAGTACAAAATGACTGAACCAAGAGAAAATGAGAACAGAGGAATGAATATACAAGCATGGTCTCCTTAGTCTTTAAAACACCTGGGAGTCACTCCTGGCAGCTGCTCAGGGCTTTGGAATGTTGTGGGTGTAGAACTTAATAACTGTATTGTAATGGGATTTGTTCCTCTTGGTCAACAGTTCAGGGGAGTGGATTCTATAAGCTATATTCCCAGGAGAACTGAAAGTAATCCCACTCCCCTATCATCCCCACAGGACAGCACTTCTCGGGTTCTGATTTACATAGGTGGCAGGTCACTGTTGCTCCGTCTTTCTGCCCATCACTGTGGCCTCAGGCACACTAGTCCTGCTCAGTGTCTACCATTAGGCCTGGTGGAATCCCAGAACACCTATTCTTACCTTGTTTTGTCTTTTGTTTTTCTTAGTCTTGGAAGCATGATGAGGTGCCAAAATGCTAATCAGGTAAAAACAAGCAAAAAATTATACACAGATCAAGGGAAAGACAAAACTTTAAAATAAATAGAATAGTGACAAAGGAGAAAAAATAAAATTTATTTCACTATAAGGTCTTAATTAAACATTGATTCAAATTGAAATCCTTAATTAATCCAATTCATTTTCTTTAAACTGCTTTTAGGAGAAACATGCAAATTGTATGAAGAGTTTTAGAATGTTCCCAAATCTGACTTTCATGGTGTGTACTCAGACAATATACATTTATCCTAAATTTCTTTATTTCCTCTATCTTCTTCTACAGTCATAGCAAGAGAATTATTTGCTATTCAGAACTCTGAGTAATTATAAAATATATATTTGCCAAAAAATTATTAATATTCAAGATTGTAGTGTTTATGAATATATGATAACATATTTTACAAATATTTTAAGATCAAACATTGAAATCTATCACTAGAATGTTTCATTTCCCAATAATCCCAAGGAGTTACAGTTTTATAATATGTGGTTCTTATTGAGAACAGTCAGAAGAATCTGGTCTGATCCACTTTTAAGAATTTATGAATGTGATAGAATCATACACTTATTACTGGCTTAGAGCTTTTGTTTTTCAGTCCATTTTATTTTATTTTATTATAATTTATTTTATTTTTTAAAGATTTTATTTATTTATTTGACAGAGGGAGAAGCAAGAGGAGCAGCAGAGGGAGAGAGAGAAGCCAGCTCCCTGCTTGGGCACCTGATGCGGGGCTCAATCCCATGAGCCACTCAGGCACCCCTTTCAGTCCACTTTAATAGGCAAAGTCAAAATGATGTTTACAGATTTAGGTTACAGAGAGTTTTGATGCCAAAAATCTAACTTATAAAAGATTGTTCCCTTTATAAATGGATCCATTCATTCAGCACATGTTTTGAGCACCGACTGCCAGGTACTCTTCTAGGTGCTCATGACAGATCAGTGAGCGAAAGACACTAAGATCCATGGCCTCTGAGACTTACATTCTAGAGGAGTGAGACAGACAGCACAACATGATTAATAAGGAAATTATATGTGTGTTAGAAGGTGATACGAGCAATGAAAAAATGTTCAACAGCATGAAGGGTGTTGGGCGTCCTGTGGTAGGGAGGAGGGTGAGGAAGAACGATGGATTGGAGTTTTCAACAGGGTAGACAAGGGAAGCCTTGTACAGAAGATGGAAATTGGGCAAAAACTTGAAGTAAATGAGTGAACCACATGGATATCTGGAAGAGAAGTGTCCTGGGCAGAGGGAACAGGTCACCAATTATTTTGCTCTAGCAGTTTCTTAGGGCAGCTTCAACCCTTGGCATTCCCCTCTCGATGTTGGCTTTCCCTAACAAACAAACAAACCAAAGAGTGTCTTTTTCAGGAAGACCAGCTATGTTTAGTCACAAGGGGTAAAACAGAATCTAAGTATCTCACAAAGCCTATTGCCTTTCACCACATTCGCTGACTTCTTTCTTCCTATGCAAATCAGGCCAAGAAGAATCAATGAGGCAGTGCCAGGCAAAGATCCAAAGATTCACTCCCCATGTTGGCTAACCTAGAGACTTCATTTCTCCTAGCACGAATAGCCCTGACCCATAGCAATTAAACCTGCATGATCTAATTCTTTCAGATGTTTAGAATTACCTCAGGTGCAAGTTAAATTCAGAGTCATCAATCCCCATATTGTGTTTTGTTTTTTTTTTTTAATTCACTGTAGACAAACTGTTGCAAAAACTTGGAACTTTGAGAAGACTATGGGGTAAGGGTTACCAGCTAAAATACAGGGCACTAAAATAAAAATAAATAATTGTTTAGTATAAATATGTCCCCAATATTTTATGGAGCACACTTACACTATAAACATATTCTTTGTTTATCTGAAATTCAAATTCAAATTTTTATTTGGTAGATGTGGCAACTCTAAATAGAAATAAAATTGATAATGTGTTTTTCTTTTAGCTGGAGCAAAATTGAGATCTGGATTAATTTCTGATTTTGGAGAAGAGCAAACATTTCTGCACTGAGGCTGTTTACAATGTATCATGATACTTCATACCAACTTTGACTGCGTGGACAGCTTTCCATCAGATTCTAAACTGATACTGATACCATCTGATGGCCTGTATAAGGCCCTTGTTAGTCATCAGGTATGAATGAGTTCCAGTTCCAGCATCTCCCAGCATTGTCTGGAATAAAATCAGCTACTGTCCTCTGAGCTGAAAGGATGCCTTTTTCTTTATTATTACCCAGTCTCTTGAAGCATCCAGTCCCTACTTCCTACCCTTTATGACAGTCAGCATACAGTACTTTTTGTTCTAACAGGTGTATAATGATATATCTGATTACTTATCACGTGCATTTTGTTTTTCAAGACACTCACAGACTGCCAGTGGAAAGAGCCTGGTCCTACCTCAACATATACTAAGAGTTTTTAAATCCCGAAACGGAGAGGGTTTTTGCTAGACGCTTTTTAGTTTATTGGAGATCCAAAGCACCAGGCACATTCTCTTTCTTTGTTTGCCTCTGTTAACAGCCAAACTAGCTTAGTGCATTGAACGAGATTCCTTGTTTAAGCCTGAATAAGAACTATCAACTTTCCACCTATTCCAATCAACAGTAAAGTTGTACTTACATTCTATTGTGTGTAAATGAAAACCAACTACTTTGTGACATTATTCTTACCATTAAAAAAAAAACCTATCAGAGTAATAATGGTAGAAACATGTCATATGACAATGCAGTTTCCACATTCTATGTATTGAATTTCAGTAAGAGAAATACCTGTAGAAATACAAAATCAACACAGAATAGTGCTGGCACCGGGCAACCCAAACTTTTGTCTCCAGAGGCAGGAGGCAATGCTGGGTTGGAGACCCTATGTTAGTAATCAGACAATATCCATGCTGTGTGGTTCATCATCATTAGAATAGGGACTTTTTCCAAATGTCTATGGTACATATACAAGGAAATCCGTGGTTTTATTTGATTTTTTTTTAAAGAGTAAGGAAATATATCTACTCGCTAGTACTTTTAAAATGATGAGAGTGAATCTTTTAGAATCATAAACACATGTAAAATAATTTCCATTCCACTTCACCATGTCAGATATGCTACTTTTGAGAGGATTTACTTAGCCACCCTCCCACGCCCCGCTGAATTAACCTTTTGGAAACAACGTGTTGCTACTTTTTGTGAAACCCAACAAATGCTCAGAGACTTTCTCAAAAAAGCTATTATAAAATTTTTACATAGGAAAATCACATACGAAGCATATGTACAATGTTAAAATCTGCCACCCTTCTTGTGAAGTAGAATATTACTAACACTTTGAAGTCTCAGGCACACCCCTGGAGGATTTCACTGTTACTCTCCTGCATTTTAAGATTATCACCCTTGTGTTCCTTTATGGTTTTACCACATATGTGTGCATCCTCCCAAGAAATATTGCTTGGTGCTCTTTATATCTATCTTATCTTTCTTTTCATAGCATTTGGGTGGTTTTCAAGTATTTTATAACTATAACCCACGATGATAAGAATTCTGTGTACCTGACTCCTGTGTACATGTGAAGGTATTGATCTGTCAGTGAAAATGCTCCCAGAGTAGGCACATTTTAAATTTCACTACTAAATGCCAGGCTTCCAAAGTCGTTGCGTTTATTTTCCCGTCAGCAGTTTATGAGAGTTGTCAGCGCTCACTACCTCTTGATACTGTCTGACATTTAAACATTTTGCCATTCTGATGGGTGTAAAGTGATATCTCAACCGAATTGCCCGAGTCCTAAGGGGATGAGCATCTTTTCCTATGTTTATTGTTCTTCTGATTTTGTTTTCCTATGAGGTATTTGTCCAAGTCTTTCCCCTTTACTCTACCTGGTTATTTGGTAGAGTAAAAAAAATCAATCTGGGCTGGGGTTGCCTGGGTGGCTATGTTGGTTCAGTGTCCAACTCTTGATTTCGGCTCGGCGTGTGATCTCACCATCATGAGTTTGAGCACCGGGTCGGGCTCCTTTCTGGGTGCAGAGCCTGCTTAAGAGTTTCCATCCGCCTCCCTCTGTCCCTCCCCCACTCTCTCTCTCTTTCTCAGTAAATAAATAAATAAATAAATATTAAAAATCAATATGTAGGAATCCTTTATATATTTTGGGTACCAATCTTTTGGCATATAAAAATATTGTGAATTTTTATTACGTTTGTGGCTTGTCTTTCCACTTTCTATGTGATATCTTTTGATAATAGAACATTCAGTTTTAATATTATTGAATTTACTAATCTTTTCCTTCTTAGTTTGTGCTTTATGAGTCTTATTTAAGGAATTCTCCCTTGTTTCAGTATTATAAAGATTTTCACTATTATTATCTTCTAAAAATTATCATTTGGAATTAGTTTTTATTTATGGCATAAGTCAGGAATCTTATTTAGCTTTTCTTAACATATGGATAACCCACTGGACTTGTTTCATTTGTTAAACTTTTTCCCCAGCCAATCTGCTGTCCAATCTTAGTCATATATGAAGTTCCCAAGTACGCACAAGTCCAGGGAGGGGTCTGTTTTGTGCCATATGGCACTGTGTTTATCCTGGCATGACATCACAATTAAATTATACATCCTTTAGTATAAGTTATGGTATCTGTTAGTTCTTCATGAGGACAATCTGGACTATACTTGTCTTTTGCTTTTCCACATATATTTTAAAATCAGCTTGGAACTTTAATTGGAATTAACTTAAATATCTTGATTACTTGGGGAGAATTGATATTCTTCAAAATATTCAGTCTTCCTTCCCATAAATATAGTATGTCTATTGGCCTTTTCTTTAATGTCTTATATTAAAGTTTATAATTTTCCCCATAGTAGTTTTATATATTTTTCATTTGTTCCTAGATACATTATACTTTATATAAGTAATATTATCTTTAAATTTTCATCCTCTATTTTGTCCCTGGTGTATAGAAATAAAATTGAATTTAATTACTGTTCTTATGTCAGCAAAAGAGCTAAAAAATTAATTCTGTAAATTATTTAGGATTTTCTAGGTAGAGCACCATATTATATGACAATAATGACAACTCTTGGTATTTTATTATTTTTCTCACCTAATTATATTTGTGAGGTCTTAAAAGTCAGCGTTGACTAAAAGTGATCAACTTTGCTCTTTTTTCTTAAAGATTCATTTATTTATTTTAGAGAGAGAGCATAAGAAAGAGTTCAGAGGGGAGGGGCAGAGGGAGATGGGGAGATGGAGAGAGAGAATCTCAAGCAGACACCTCCCCACCCCACCCCTGCTGAGTGGGGAGCCCAGAACCCAAACAATGGGGAGGGGGGGACCTCCATCTCAGGATGATGAGAACATGACCAGGGCTGAAATCAAGTCAGAGGCTCAACAAAAGGAGACACTCTGTTGCCCCTTATTTTGCTCTCGATGTTAAATAGAATGTTTAGCATTTCATTATTAGTGATGTTTACTATAGGATAATTTTAGATATTATATTTACCAGTTTGAGAAAGTTTGCCAAGAGATTTTAGTTTATCTTTTCTCTTAAAGTAGGAATGATATTAAATTTTGTTGAATGTTATTTCTAAATGTGAGAGCACATGTTTTTCTTTTAATCCATTAAAGTAGTAAATCATATTAAATATTTTTCTACCATATTAAATTAACATTGCTTTCCTGAGATAAATCCAATTGGTCATAGTATAGACTCTTTTTATACATTATAAACTTCATGCTAATCTTTTGTTTTTATTTTTCCCTCTATGTTCACCAGTGACAATGTCCTATAGTTTTCCCTTACTTCCTTCTCTGCTCTTTTGAATCAGGGCAATTCTTTACAAAACAAGTTAGAGAGTGTTCTCTCAATTGTTTGGTTTCTGAAGAGCTGGTAGAAATAAGAACTTTCTCCTTTGAATAGTTGATAGAACTCATGAGTAAAATCACCCTGTACTGGGGTTTTTTCCACTGGGAAGATTTTTTTAAATTTAAGATTTTATTTATTTATTTGAGAGAGAGAGAAAGAGAGCAGGAGTGGGGAGGAGGGGCAGAGGGAAGGAGGAGCCTAGCGGGGAACCCAACAAGGGGCCCTGAGATCATGACCTGAGAGGAAGGCAGACGCTTAACCAACTGAGCCACCCACGTGCCCCTCCACTGGGAATATTTTAAATGACATTAATTTTCTAATACAATAGGACTCAATAGAAGTTTTTATTTTTTACACAGTTTTAGCTAATTATATAAATCCTCTAGAAATTTCAATGAAGTATTCAAACTCACTGGCAAAATAGTCTCTTGGCTTTTTCATCTGTGCTGTGAGTTAAGTCCTTTTTTATTTCCTAATTTTGCTATGTTTTATTCTCCAGTTTATTTGTTTGTATATTCATGCATGCATACATGTGTTTTCTGTCTACTAGTTTTGACGCTCTACGTTCTTTTTCTATCCTATTAGTGTTTACTCGAGAAATTTTTAAATTAATATTACCTTATAAAGTCCACATTTAAGCCATGTATTTACTCCTTTCAAGGAATTCTAAGAATTTAGAATGCATTCTAAACCCTTTTTCTCCCTTTTAGTTTTATGTTTTCTTAAGCTCATAGATGATACAATTATCATTTTATATAATCAAATTTGGTATAGCTCACCCTTACATTTATCACTTTCTTTGCTCACCATTCCTATTTGCACCTCAAACTTTTCTTTCGGGAACATTTTGTTCTTCTGGAAGTTTTTTCTTTAGATGTTCCTTTAGAGAGGGCTGGTTGGTAGTAAGCTTCCTTCGTCTGGGTGTAAAATATTCTTATAAATCTTTTCAAAGATTTTTTATCTAGATATTTTTCTTCTAGATATTTTTCTTCCTATTGAGACATCAGCCTAGTTTTCATTCCTTCATAAGTAATCTCTTTCTCTTCAGTACTTTTTGTCTTGCAGGTCTATTATTTTACTATGATTTGTCCAAATGTAGATTTCTTTCTATACATCCTTCTTGGGATTCACTGAATTGTCTCAATCTGAATTATTCTTAATCAATTCTGGAAAGTTCTTGGACATTACCTCTTTACCTATTGCCTTTCCCGCATGTTCTCCGCTCTCTCATTCTAGAGTTCCACAGTTATGCGTTTCACCTTCTTACTGGACCTTACGTGGTTTTTTTTTCTTAACTTATTGTTAATATTTCCTATCTCTGTCCTATAGATTGGTTGATTTCTTATACATCTTCCCATCTGTAATAACTTGTCTCAGCTATGTTAAGTATTTTTTTAGCCTGCCCATTGAGTTCTCATAGTCATTTTATTTTTCATTTATAGTGATTCTATTAGTTGTTTTATTCCCCCAAATATTCCTGAATATTTGGGATAGTCTGCTATTCCTTTGTCCAACTCTTTCTACCTTTCTTTTTTTCAAATGCATTGTGTTTACATATTTTATAATAAGTACATCTGTAGACTTGGTCCACTTTATAGTTTTTGAATTGAAACCTCGTATTTGTAACACTTTATAGGGGTACTTTTTGTGGTCTGGATAAGCATGTACTTCCCCAGAGAAAATAAGTGTTTGCTTCTGCCAGGTGGCTAGAGGCACTAGCAACCCAGGATCAGTTTATACCAAATTTTTATCTTGGAGTGTTTAGACCACACAAATAGAATGAATTCTGGCCCAGAACCTACATAATGCCTTGCCTGTGGTTACAAATTCTCAAGCAAAGTTTTTCTTCCCTTTCTATCTGCATCCAAATTTTTTCGTTTTTTCTTTTGTTGTGGTACTCTTTCTAGTTTATTCTTTACTAAAGATGCTACCTTTTGAAGGTACTGGCATCTTAAGGATGATTATAATTAAACTTCCTACCTTGGTTAGTCCATAAGCTTTACCACCGATAGCCTGTTCACTTGGTCCATAGAAAGAAAGCTTTGGGGCACCAGGGCCTGGCAGATGTCCCCCTGGGCAGTTGTCCAATTTAGTGCTATAATAGATCTCTGGATTTATGCTTGCTAGTTCTTTTTGGCTTTTATGAATCTGCCTCCTTTATTTCTTGCCAGAATAGTTAAGCATTTAAAAAGATGGGTTTTGTTAAATTTTATCCAGCATTTTTAGAATTTTTGTGCAAGGAGGTCTGGGTGTTTTTTTCTTTTTTTTCTTAAGGATATCTGATCTGCATATTGTCAGAAATGAAAGTCCAGAAACTATCCATGCAAATAATTTAATAAAAAATATCTAAAGGTAGTTTTATGCTAATATTTCAAGAGATAAGAAAAAGGTTGCTAAATCAAGTTTTCACTTGTGCTATGTTGCTTAAATCATAAATTTGAAAGTACACTCTTTCCATGTCTAAAGTTTATTTTACTATAAATATTTTTTCTTACATTTCAGTATGAATTTGCTTCTTCAGGTATATTTGGAACTGGAAACGAATTCTATTAAATGTTCTGATTCCCACGTAATTTATGAGAACATATCACCTTATCACAGAAATCAAGTCATTTTTCCATCTACTCCTGAGAATTTTAATCTTTCAGCCTAAATTTTGTGTGTAGGTAATGAGAAATTGGATGGAAGAGTGGCAAGGTTGGGGGTGATAGCAGCAGTTAATAATCAACATCTATTCAAAGCTACAGATTTCAAATCTCCCTAAGGCCATGATTCCTAAACTTTTGAGTAGGAATAAAATGTTCACTATTTTTTTGGCATAAATTATACCTTCCATTGCAACTCTACCTTATAATTGTCTTTCAGAGGAATTTCCAACATCAAGCTATTCATGCATTATTACCATTGTATAATGCAACTCTATACAATGAATCAGGATTGACTGTGTTTTTTAAGGAAAAAGAAAGTCTTTAGCCAAAAATGATGATATCTGAAGTGAAAATTAAATATTTCCCCAAGTTTAGGATCAAGGATAGGGCAATAGTTGAAAGGATAGGGTAGTAGAGAATACCTTTTTTTCATCTAAGTTTTATTTTTTCCATTTTTATAATAAAACTATTTTACCAGTTGAACTGATCTAAGGAGATCAAGTCTGCTTCGCAGTTGCTTTTACCTACTAAGTTAGAATCATTTTTATTAGATCTTGTTATTTCATCAGGAAGCTACCTAAATGCTAATCTAATCTTCCAAAGATGGAAATATACATATTGTAATATTTTATTTTTATGATTTTGGCTGGAAAGACCTGTACTCTGAAAACTATAAGACATTGTTGAAAGAAATTGAAGATGCTACAAATAAATGGAAAGATATGCCATACTCATGGATTAGAAGAATTAATATTGTCAAAATATCTATACCGCCCAAAGCAATCTGCATATTCAGTGCAATCCCTATCAAAATGCCAACTGTATTTTTCACATAAGTAGAACAAATAAACCTAAAATTTGTATGGAACCTCAAAAGACCCTGAATAGCCAAAGCAGTCTTAAAAAAGAAGAACAAAGCTGGAGGTATCACAATCCCAGATCTCAAATTATACTATAAAGCTATAGTAAACAAAACAGTATGGTATTGGCACAAAAGTAGACATATTGGTGGAACAGAATAGAGAGCCCAGAAGTAAACCCACACTTAAATGGTCAATTAATCTATGACAAAGCAGACAAGAATATACAGAAGGGAAAAGACAGTCTCTTCAATAAATGTGCAGCTATATGCACAAAAACAGAACTGGACCACTTTCTTACACCATACACAAAAATAAACTCAAAATGGATTAAAGACCTAAACATAAGGCCTGAAACCATAAAACTCCTAAAAGAAAACATAGGCACTAAACTCTTGGACAGCAGTCTTATCAATATTTTTCTGGCTCTGTCTCCTCAGGCAAGGGAACTAAAACTAAAATTAACAACTGGAACTAAATCAAACTATAAAGCTTTTGCACAGGAAAGGAAACCATCAACAAAACAAAATGACAATCTGCTAGATGGGCAAAGATATTTTCAAATGACATATCCAATAAAGGGTTACTATTCAAAATATATAAAGAACTCTCACAACTCAACATCAAAAACGAAATAATCTAATTTGAAAATGGGCAGAGGACCTAAATAGACATTTTTCCAAAGAAAACATACATATGGCCACAGACGTATGAAAAGATAATCCACATTACTAATTATCAGATGGTGCAGCCACAGTGAAAAACAGTATGGAGTTTCCTCAAAAAATTAAAAATAGAAATACCATACAACCCAGTAATTCCACTTCTGGATATTTACCCAAAGAAAATGAAAACACTAATTTGAAAAGATATGTGCACCTCTATGTTTATTGCAACATTACTTACAATAGCCAAGATGTGGAAACAGCCTAAGTGTCCATTGATAGATAAACGAATAAGGAAGAGGTGGTACATGTATACAATGGAATATTACTGAGCCATGAAAAGAGTGAAATTTCGTCATTCATGACAACATGGGTAGACCTAGAGGATATTATGCTAAGTGAAATAGATCAGGCAGAGAAAGACAAATACCATATGATTTCACTTATATGTGGAATCTAAAAAGCGAAAACAAATGAACAAACAGAGAACAGAAACAGACTCAACTACAGAGAACAACTGGTGGTTGCCAGAAGAGAGGGGGGTGGGACAGCGGGCAAAATAAATGAAGGGGATTAAGAGGTATAAACTTCCAGTTATAAAATAAAGGAGGTTCAGGGATGAAAAGTACAGTCGATATAATATTTAATAACTTTGTATGGTCACCGACAGCTACACGTACGTGAGCATTTCATAATATATATAATTGTGGAATCCCTATGTCATACATCTGAAACTAATATAATAGTGTATGCCAACTATGCTTCATTTTTGAAAAAATGGCAATGTGTTTTTATAAATCATAACTAATTTTTCAGTAGAAATCTTGGATTTTCCAGATTTGTACCATACATATCCTGTATACATAATTTTGTATATATGTAAAATTATATATCTATAATACATATGCAAATTCTACTTAATAGTTTATAATCTTGTCCAACTGGATTAATAACTTCTAAAGAGCAGGATTAAATAATAGCGGGAAAAAACTGAATTATGTGAGATGATAGATGTGTTAATTAACTTTATTACGTAATCACTTCACAATATAAAAAGTGTCAGATCATCACTTGTACACTTTAAACTTACACCATGTTATACTTACACAACGTTAATTATATGTCAGTAAATCTGGAAAAAATAATGTCAGAGATATGAACCCTTCTTGTTATATTTCTAAATTAATGACAATACTTTGTTTCATCAATAAATTATACATTTTAATTGTGTTTAAAACATCTTTTTAATCCTGGGGCACCTGGGTGGCACAGCGGTTGAGCGTCTGCCTTCGGCTCAGGGCGTGATCCTGGCTTTATGGGATCGAGCCCCACATCAGGCTCCTCTGCTGGGAGCCTGCTTCTTCCTCTCCCACTCCTTCTGCTGTGTTCCCTCTCTTGCTGGCTGTCTCTATCTCTGTCGAATAAATAAATAAAATCTTTAAAAAAAAAACATCTTTTTAATCCTAATTTATTGAAGTTCATTTTTCATCCAAACAAATGTAAAATGTTATCAAATGAATTTTTGAAAATCTGTGAAAACTATCAAGTAGCTTCTCCCTTTGAGTTCCTATTCTGAGGCATTTTAGAAATGGTTATCTAAATTGAAACCATCACTGTATTCTAAATTGAAACCATCATTGTTAGATTGTACGGTACTCTCTTTTAGAACCTAGTCGGTCCCTTCAACTTTTTTTGGTCCTCATTCTTAGTTTGATTTTTTTCTGAAAATGATAGTTAAAATTTATTGCCTGCTTGCTATTTTATATGCCTTATCTCATTTAATTCTCACAACCACCCTGAAAGTTAAATACAATTATCTTGAAGTTTGGGAATTAGGACATGAGGTTCCATGAAAATAAAGAACTTACTTCATGTCTAACCACTGGTAACCAGAAATATCTCCTGCCCGAATCTGGGCTCACCCCAAGATACTGACTGCTGAGTTTAGGATGAGGTCGGTGGATGTTAATATTTATTTCAAAGACTTCTTAGACAAGTTATGTGACTATGAACTCCATTGCTCTTACTTGCCAGTGGCCAAACTTCTTACCATCCTGGCTGTGGTGTGTGTCCCTCCCCAAAGCCCTCCCTCCCATACACTCACTCACGCAAGAATATCCACAGCTAAAGGGAAGAAATATAGGTGAAGCCAATTGCTTTTCCCTATGAAGACAGGATAACTATGGAAACACCTGACTGAAGACCCCTTTCCCTTTTTATTTCTTAGATTCTTGACCAGCACCTGCCTTCTTTTTCTTGCTTCTCCTTCATCTCTAACTGCCATGAGACGTAAGAGATTGTTCATTCTTGCCGTATCGTGGTACTAAGAAGTACTAACACCTATTAGTTCTTTTTCCCAATTATAAAAGTTCCATGATCAAAGTTACCTTAATATGACATTTTTTCAACTTCCAAGTTGAAATTCCAAGTAGAGTTCCAGAAAGCCAGAAGTTGAAGCTTGTAACTGATGTACCCAAAGTCCACAGAACAGTGGACTAAACAAGTTTGCTCCAAAAATGTTTGCTCAGGTAAATAAAAGGCAGAGCATCAATAGTTCATTAAATATCAAACTTAAAATAAAGTATATGTTAGATTTGTGGCAGGCAAAGGTAATATTTAATTACCTCCAACACGTTCATCAAGGTTGGAAGCCATTCCATGCGCCTATTAAAAAAAATTTGTGTCTATGAGAAAGGGAATAAAAACACTTTCTAATGATCATTATTTAACTTTCTCTGAAAGGCAAAATTAACATGGGAACGGATATATAATTACCTGATTTCTAAGTTGAGTGGAGTGCAGTAATCTGATTCTCCAACTTGACAAAATATATAAATTTTCTTTGCCTGCCCTGAGCTTCTAAGGAGACCGTTTCTGTCTTGTAGGGTGGGGAGTAGGCCAGGGTCAGGTGGGGTGTTGGGGGGAGAACCCACAAAGGTAACAGACAGCTGAACAATGTAAAAAACACAGGAAACTCCAGAGAAAAAAAAAGCCATGTACATATTTCATGTTGATAAACCAATTGCCCCGTTTCTGTCACCTTTACATTTTCAATCATACGCATATGAAGACTACGTGGTAGGGTCAACATTTCAAGGAGACGGGGTGATTCTCTTCTAGTCCCAAATTATTTGAGAACAGAAAATTCTGCTTTGGATCACCAAGCCCAAGACCTAGTTTAACAAGTATTTCATTCACTTTCTCTTTGCATGCGCTGCTACAGCAGTCATAGAGGTTAAGCATCTAGGACAAAGAAAGGTAATTTGGTAACAGGTCCTGTACCTCGGCATGTTGAAAGCGTCATGTAGCAAATAAAACCTCAGAGTGGTGGGATTCTGAAAGGCACCTTCTTGGAGTCCAGCAATCAGTACTGGCACCTTTGAGCAAACTTTAGTAGAAGAAGCGTAACAAGCAATGGCAGATCAAAAGCTTGTATTGAACGCCCTGTGTTCATCCCAATGGTGTTCACTGAAAAAAATAGATGCGTAAAAATAGATGTATAAAACCCAACCCTTGCCCTCTAGGCATCAACAGAGCGCAATTTATAAATCTATCTCCACGTGTCTTCAGGTTTGGTGGGGGGAGGCGGGAAACTCTGCTCATGCCATAAATGGAATCAATACTATCTCATCAATATCTCATGATGAATTACAGGAACAACAGCGATAATACCAAAGTTAGCCAATTAATCACAAATATTTTCACCAAAGGGATTCTCCCTCTCGCACTCCCCTGCTTGTGTTCCCTCTCTCACTGTCCCTCTCCTCTGTCAAACAAATAAATAAAATCTTCAAAAAATTAAAAAATACATTAAAAAAACAAATATTTTCACCAAAGAGCAAATTAGAGAAATAATATTATTTTCGGGTTTTGCACTTTAAGAATAGTTTACCATTTTTCACAATTGCACACATCAACTTATAAATATTTTGAATGGGAGAAATGTAAGTCAATATAATCCTATTAATATGCATGTTCTAGTTAACTTGCAGAAAATATGTATCACCAAAAAGTGAATGTCTTCATATCTTCCAGAAATCTAAATTCCTATATTTTGAAAAAAATTATTTTTAAATTCCAAAAGAACAAAAGATTTGGAGCCCCAAACAAGACAATACACTGTCAGAGTAGAAATAATAGAGCATAGAACTAGGATGTCATTTTATTCGAAAGAACCCAGTAATTTCTGTCTATTAGTAAGAAGCTGTGTGATCGACACAGGTCTCTTAGTTTCTCTGGGTCTCCTTGATCAGAGGAAGGTGGAGTTAGATCAGTTGGGTCTCTCTAGTGCTTTCCCACTTTTGAATTTTATCACCCGCGAGACGTCATGCCTTAGTGCGGAGAAAACGGGGCTAAGAGACAAAAGCTCTGGGTTCCAGTCCCAACTCTGCAGCTAATTTATTTCCTCACAGTAAAGGTCATTAGGCCTCAGTTCCTACAAGTATAAAATTAGGTAGTCAAATTCAATGATTTTTGATATTCCTTAAACGTCTGAAATTTTATATTGATTATGAGTAGTTGGAAGTGCATTTCAGGTACATTGTGCATTATTGTGAGTCAATAGGGGGAGCTCTCACATAGCCTTTTTCACGTATCCCACGAATAATAGCATTTACATTACCTTAATTGCAAACATTGGGGTGGATTATTTCATTACAATCAGGTACTTCTGAACCAGAGGAATCTCATTACCCACTGCCCCAATCCACTCAGCTGTGCCCCTTTAACTTCGAGGGCTTTTTCATCATCCATCAAAGCACACGTTCGTTAGTCCCTGTAAGCCATTTCAGAAGTTGTTTTGTTTCTGTTTGTCTTCTGGACTCCAGCTCCAGATGAAGTTAAGGTTTACATTTGATTTGTACTCAAACCTATAAGAGTTAAAAGCAGCAGGAAAGGTTTATGGAGATTACAAAGCAAGAAACCATTTCGTTAGGTCTCCGCTCCTGTGGGTTGAAGTTGCTACACACACAAGCTGACACGTGTACTTACATTATTATTGCTCAATTATGTATTTCAGGGGTTGGCATCTTTGTTCTGTACTCTTTTTTCCCCCCCTCGGTGTGTTATATGTAATTTACGACCAGAGATCACCAAATATAAAAGCAGTTCATCATTGAATCTTTAGGAAGTTTGCTTTCTTTAATTGAAACAGATCTCTTTTATGTTAATTAGAATATGAAACATGGGTTGTTAACTGTTGGCGTTCAAATGAAACTCATACGTTAATGTTCAGGTAAAACGAAAACGAGACACCACAGTTTTAATAGATAGTTCTTCAATAAGGTTGTGGTTTATTTTTAGGATGGAATTTTATTGCTTACTGTGATTTATACCTACTTTATCTAAAGGTTCATGGTGGCCAACAAATAACGGCTCATATTTTTTGGCCATTTTTCCCTGAAAACATAACTACATCTTAAAATATGGAAAAGTAATTTATAAGGGAAATGAAAAAAGCTTACATGGAAGATTACATAAAATACATCTGTCTTTTCAAGCCATTGAGATATATAAACAACTCGTTAAAACCTTCAAATGCCAAGAGGAAGGACAAAAGATTCTTTTATTGCAATGAACTTTTGAAAATATGTCTTTTTTTTTTTACTTGAAAGGAGTGAGATTTTACTTCGCATGTAAATGAAGATCTTGATTAAATGTGTGTACGCGCTTACATTTTTAATAATATCACTTGAAGGCCATTCTTCAAAGGGATCTGTGATAGAGCGAAAACAAAGAAAAAATAAACATGTTTGGCAGCCAAAAACGCTTTTTTCAGTGCAAGTACAGCCTTTTGTTTTTGACTGCAAAGGTTTTTCTTTTTATGTCAAATGAAATTTTAAGATCACCTCTGAGTTTGGAACCGAATCCTTTACTGCCAAATCTGATTCCAATCCTTAAAATCTGTTTTTGTAATACTGCCAGCAATGCACTAACTTTAAATAGGTAGCCAGACATATTGGCAAAAAAATATACGTGGTTAATCAAATAAAACTATGTAGCAGTTTGGGAACAATCAATCTACTTTCAGAATCTTTTAAGCATGAAGCCGCTGCGAAGACATCGTGACTTGCAGTGAAATACTGCGATCAAGCTGTGTAAGCAGCTGCTTTTGAATTCATCTCCTTTGTTTTTAAGTTTTCATAGACCTTTCTTAACTATGAATTTTATAAGCTTTTGAAAGAAAGAACCTGGCAAGCCTACTACTTCAGCTAACAAAGCAACGAGAACCAGTCATACGTTGGAGGCTGAGCGCACGCCGAGAACTGCCAACTTGAACTTATCTGGTTAGCTATTACTGTGTGGATTGCACTTGAAATGTCTTCTGATGACTGACGTTATTTCACTGAAAGGGAGCACATGTGTGAAGAGACTGAAACACTTTTTATGGTGCTTCATGACTTGATTATGACTTTTTTTTTTAAAGATTTTATTTATTTATTTGACACAGAGAGAGAGACAGCCAGAGAGAGAGGGAACACAAGCAGGGGGAATGGGAGAGGAAGAAGCAGGCTCCCAGCAGAGGAGCCCAATGTAGGGCTTGATCCCCACGCCCCGAGCTGAAGGCAGATGCTTAACGACTGAGCCACCCAGGCGCCCCTGATTATGACTCTTTTCAAAGAAAAGATGGCATTACCTGACAACCAATCCTGATAACATTTTTGGTTCTTTACAACATTTACACTTCTGTTATGTGAGACAATCATCTGTGTCCTTTAACACATGCCAAGGCCAACCCCACAAGAACGCTGCTTCGTTAAAAGAAATGTTTTTGTTTTAAATCAGGAACCAAAGTTTCATTTTACAGATGGCTATTTATGAAAACATTCTAGGCCCTGCAGTTAAATTAGAATGTTTTCCTGCTTTTATTTTTTATGCATTCTTGTTTTTCATAATCATGAATGTACTTCATTGGAGTTTTAAAACTTGAAATACTAATGAACGATTTGGTTCTATCAAACCAAAATGTTGGATCAGACCAGATATTAAAACTCAATTTCTTAACACTTGAAAAAAAAAGGTCCCCCTTCTTTTCAGTGACTGAGGATAATTTTATTGAATCTCAACAGTGGCTAATAGTATTAGCTCCTAACGTACTATGTCTTTATGTAAGGTTTCTGTGTGTGTGTGTGTGTGTGTGTGTGTAATGGGCTCCCATTTTATTGAACGCTCTTAGGGTTTTTTTTTTCATATGTTTTATCAAATATCCTCAGATTTAGTCATGGATGAAAATCTAAGGATTATTTCTGAGTCGGAAATGAATATGTATTTGGAAAATACATGGCTTACAGTGATAAAGGTTGTTTTTGAGCAATGTTCATAAAAGCATAGATGTAATGCTGAATTCGGAGCTAGAGAAAGTCAGGGTGGAAGTTAAGTGTAGTTCATCATAAATAAAGGCAAGACAAAGTAAGAAAAAGACTAAACCGATGGCTTATTCCATACTGTTCCCCACCCAAAACTTGGCTGCCCTAACTCCTTGGTAATCTCTAAAGTCCTCGAGAGAAGCCTTCTCTGCCCAGATCTGAACACCCCCTTTTCTCCCCTCAACCCGGCCACACCTTCTCATCTATCCCTAGGTCAGGGACCCCTCTTGTGCATGTTCTAATTCCCCTAGGGGCCCCTGTATCATCACACTTGCAAGTTTTATTTATCTATTTAATGTGTACTATGTGTATTTCTTTGTCTCCAGCTAAATTGTAATCTGGAAGGTACAATTGCCCATTATCTTTACAGCCCCAGTGTTTCATGAAAGGCTTGCCTAGGAGTCAAAGGCAGAGAATGCCCAGTTAACTCCACTTTCCACCCAAAGACCTAAGTACTCGCAAGGTCAGACGCAGGAGCAGTGTTGGTCGGTTGGGTGAGTAAAGCTAGCTGCGTGAAGAGACGTGAGGGCTAATAGAAGGGTGACAGTCCAGTCATTCTAGGATCATGCAGTCGAGTTGAGGCAGGAAACGGTAACCGAGTCACATACAAGTCAGGTCTGCAAGCTGACCCCGTGCTCAGCGCCTTCCTGTTTGTACGCAGAGGGAATGGAGGTGCGGTGTTGCCAGAGCTTGAAACTTTTCAAGTAACTGAGAAATTTAGGTATTTTTTAATATGAAACATGCCACTTTTTAAATTACAGTTCAATAGATTTTTTAAAAAAGATTTATTTATGTGTTTTAGAGAGAGAGAGAGAGAGTATGATGGGGAAGCACAGAGGGAGAGGGAGAAAGAGACTCAAGCAGACTCCATGACGACCTAAGATCTTGACTTGAGCTGCAATCAAGAGTCAGAGGCCTAACAGCTACACCACCCAGGCGCCCCATGGTTCAATATTTTTAAAAACACCCTATGGACCAAGAAAACATGTGTGCGAGCCATAGATGGCAAGTGGGCCATCAATGTGGTCTCTAAACAGAAAAAAATGCCATAAACATCTTTATTGAATTAAAATGGTAATGAGAATAATCAAAAACTTTCCTACCAAATTGGAAAAATGCATGTATGTGTATATTTTTATTTATATTTGTTTATTTTTATATTTAAATTTACACTCAATCTTATACATAAAATTATACTTTATATTTAAACTTTTTAAAAAATGGATACATACGTTTATGTTTGTATTTATGTTTATATGGCAGTGTCGGCAGGTTAGGGCTCCGAATGCGGAAATGCAAGGTCCGTTTAGACCTGGATGGCATCGAGAAGAGTACGGTTGTAAAAATGCCGGCCTTATTACTTGGGTTTGAATCCAAGTTTGCAGGCGGCTTGTTTTTCTGACCTTTTAAAACCGCCTCTGAATCTCTGATAAACACAGAACTAAGCTGAGAAGAAAAGGTATTTACAACACCACCTTTGGATAATTTTAAAGCTGCTCAAGTATTTTTGCAGTGACCGGAGGGGATGGAATGCTGGGAAAGTAACAGCGCTGGAAACAAAGCTGACTGGTTTTATCTCAACTTTTTATATCCAACAGAAGCACACTTCACCTGTGAATAGTGATTATTAAGTTTCTTTCAAGGGAACGGGGCCTATAATTCATGAATGCTGCAGGTGTGAACACCTACAAGCCTTTTCTCTGAGTGAAAGAACGTTAATCATTATTCATGGGTGAGATAGTCCATTTATTCCACAGCAGAGAAAGAATTCCTTTTTCATCTTCTTAAAACATGAGACCTTCAATTTTATAAGCTTCACAACAATAAAGATTCCCTCCTAGAATTATGTTTATTAGGGTTCTTCTTACTTCATGCCTGTTTTTTTTTTCTTTTAAATACTTGAATTTGTGTAAGTTACTAAAATGTCAGTGAGAATCTGTGGTTAAAAATAACAATTAATTAGTTAATTATTCAATAAAATTTCCAAAGACATTGGTAATTCTAGACCAACGTTTATATCAGTGAGCAGAGAATAAATCCCATCAAAATGAAATCCAAGGGAATGGTTATCTTGGATTTTATTTGTATCAAAAGTTGCTTGAAATAAGGAAATCATTGGCTGGAGCTTAGAAACTTTTTGATTGTATAGAGATTTTAATTTGTTGTGAAAATCAATTGACAGTGTACATTCATAAATATATTACTTGACAAGATTTTCGCTAATTTTCTCATTTAATTCCTTACTTCATACATGTCACCCTTTTTCTATTCATTTTTTTCAAATATATAAAAATACATTTAAAATATATATGCTTTTTTACGTAGGTATGGCTAGTCCTGTTTTTGTTGTCAAGCAACAGAATGTGCACGATATAAATTCTTACAGTTTACGTGGGTTATCAGATTGATGCTGAAGATAAATCAGGTGTTCTATGGTTTTAAACCATTCTCATTTTCCTGTAACACTCTTAAAATCATGCCAGATTAAAAACAAAACACAACTTTACTGCCTAACCAGATTATATTCAGCACATATGCTGGGTAGCCAAAGAGATTATTTTTTCTCTTTTGAGGTGTAGACTATATATATGAGGTAATAGAGGAACTCAGGCTTGTCAGCCAGTAGTTGCATAAAATTATGTGATATTGGAAGAGAAACTGTAATTATTAATTTGATGAATGTTACAACTAAATGACCACTTTATTCCATTTAATCATGTTATCTACTTATGTAGCAAAATCAAAACCTAAATTGGGAGCTAACTGTTTTACTTTTAAAACAAAAAGACACTGCAATCCTAAATTTGGTCAGAGAGAAAATAGTGAAGTTACAGTTTATATTCGTTTAGAAAGATAGACAAGATTTGTTCTGTAGTTGAAATCTATAGAGATTTTATGGTGGAACTAGTCTTAGTAAGTAGAAAGCCCAACTAGATTTCTTTCTTTCTTTCTTTCTTTCTTTCTTTCTTTCTTTCTTTCTTTCTTTCTTTCTTTCTCTTTCTTTTTCTTCTTCTTCTTCTTCTTCTTCTTCTTCTTCTTCTTCTTCTTCTTCTTCTTCTTTAACCTTATTTGGAAATTTTCTCCAAATATTAGCCAATACACAATTAAAAGTTTGGACAAATTAGTGAGAAGATCATCAGTTCTTTTAGGAGGAGGATGAGAAATTTAGTTACCGTAAGTTCAGAAAAGCATTCATTTTTCATTTATTCGAAAGACTCGAATCTTAGCCTCTTCTCCCTCGGGCTTGGGGTAAGACATTCACTTAATATCGTGAGGAGAAATCACCTCCCATATTTTATCAATCATCAAGGTAAAGAATTACAAGGTAGTCCTTATGGCTGTGTCCAGCCCAAGGACCTAAAGCCAGAGACAACTCATAAATCATAAACTATCAGGCAATTATTCTACAATGTGTTTCTATTTGCTAAGCAAATGTGCCCCTTAAAAATTGTAGAGAACTGAATCATCTTCCCCAAAGTCAAAGATAAATCAGACACTGAAGACCTACTCATTCATCAACTGTAACATAAATATAATCGCTTCAAGAGCCATTTTAAGAGTCAACCTCTGACTTTTCATATTCAAGTGGCTTCTTGGTGTCCTTACTGGACTGTGATGGTTTCTGCCCTAGCTATGTGGTGCAACTCCTTCATTGCATCCTTGGTGACATGAAACATGTTTACTGCCTCTTGCTTGCCTGCTCTCCCTGGCAGTGTGAACTGAATCTATTTTTAGGTCTTGCCTATTTTTCAGAATGTCTCAGCCATGGCCTATGAGAAGACCACTGTCCAGGTTGGGGTGTTGTCACAGCACCCCACCAGTGTATCTGAGGTATGCTTTCCCACTCACTGCACAACCTGCTTCCCATGAAAAAGCAAATTCTAGAGAAGATGGATTTCCTTGTTACATCTTTCCAAGCTTCATTAAATCCTGACACAAATGACCTGGATTATTAAATTTAAATGCTCTGTCTATATTTCTCCAGAATCATAGGAAGAATAGTGCTGAACTGCTTCCCCAACAACTTTCTCAAAAGTGAAGTAGAAATTGCTCTCAAATGCTAGTTATAAATGTGTAATCTGAACTCCAGCCACTCCACAGGGCTGCAGAAGAATTTACGATGTGCTAAATATTTCCTTTGTTCTTCCCAGTGGTAGCCTGCTGTAGCAATTAGAAAGCAACTGACTCCACATGTAAACTGCTAGAATTTTCTAAAGAATTGTTGATAACTGTTCAACAGGCTCGGTGAACAGGATTTTCTTATTGTGCAGAATTCTGATTTTTTAATTTCCTTTCAAGGTTGCATTTTCTGAAATATTTTCTAAAATTTTCTCCCTGCTTCCCCTGGTGCCTTTCCATTGCCCCTTACAAGGAGGGAGGAGAGGTCAAGATGACTGCTATAAGCCAGTGGAAGTCCAGATTCTCAGACTCCTAACACTGCAATGTTTTTTTAAGCCTTATAAAGGTCCATTGTGTTGCTATCAAAAACACCTCTGACCTCCTCTTTCTCATTTTCATAGAAAGTGACAGCCCAGTCCCATCCTTCATAAAAAAGGAAAAAAAATCTGCCAATACCATCCTTCTTCAGAAGCCAGACACTATAAATCATCAGCAGGAGGCAGTATGGCTTCAATTAGCTACATAGTGTACAATAAATTCTCAGTTATTCAATGTGTGTGTGTGTGTGTGTGTGTGTGTGTGTGTGTGTGTGGTGGGCTTACTCAGTGCTGGGCACCTTTCTAAAATGCTTTACACGTATTAATTCTATGAGGATATACTACCATTATTTCCATTTCAAAATTGAAAAAATGAAGTATCAAGAAGTTAAATAACTTGCTCAAAATCATGTAGCTAATCAGAGGCAGGACTAGAAATGCTTTCGAAACCACGGCCTTTGGTGAAGAGGGCAAATGTTTTTGAGAGGCAGGGTGACAAAGTGGTTAAGGAGGAGACTGAAGCATCATTCGGTTGCTGTGTAATTCCAGGCCAGTCCTGAGTCTCTCTGGGCGTCAGAGTCAACATCTATAAAATGGGACAACAGTAGTACCCAACCCACCACGGTTTTCTGAAGATTAAATGAGTTAATGTATATTAAGCACTTAAAACTGTGCAAGGAATACAACAAGCACAATGTAGATGCTTTTTTTTTTTTTTTTTTAATCCACACTAAGAATCTAAGAATAAGCCTTGAAGAACAGGGGGAATTAGCTGCATCCTTACTTCTGGTCTTTGTATTTAACACCACACACTGAGCTAGTCGCAAGAGATCTCAGATGATTTAGACACAGTGTCCAACCTGAAGTATAATACATGCGATAACACATGATGTCACTTTTTTTTTTAATGGTCATGACAATGGGATTATGAACGCCACCATTCAGAAGGGGAGTAGCATGTTTAAGGAAGGCTTCTTGAAATGTGCTAGACATATCTATGTATTATGGACATGAGTGAAACGTTTGAGATAAGCGTTGAGGGAAGAGTAGGAGTTAGTCATAAATGGGACAGAGAAATTCCAGGAGTGGGAATAGCATAGGCAAGGGCAGAGATAGACGAAAAGGTGTGGTGAGTGTAGGCACTGCTTGGTTACAGTGTATTTGTGTATTTGGATATAGAGCAAAGGGAGAAGGAAAGACTAGACCTTCAAAGGCTGATGCACACACAGCTGCCAGATCACTCCTGCTAAAGGGTAATTCTGTTTAAGACCCTCTCCTATGACAAAGCCTCCAACATTTCCCCACTGTTCTAGGTCGAATTGTGCCCCTCTAAAATTCATATGTTGAAGCCTTTACCCCCAATACCTCAGAATGTGACCTTATTTGGAATACAATTAGTTAAGATGAGGTCATACTAGATAAGAGGGGGCTCCTAATCCAATATGACCTTGTGCTTACAAAAGGGAGAAATGTGGACACATAAGTCACACAGGGAGAACACCATGTAAAGATGAAGACAGACATTGCATCTACAAGCGAAGGAAAGACAAGGGTTGCTAGAAAACCACCAGAACCTGGGAAAGAGGCATAGAACGGATTCTCCCTCACAGTCTTCAGAAGGAAACAACCCTGTCCACATCTATATCTTGGACTTCCAGCCTCCAAAACAGAGACAATGAATTTCTGTTGTTTAAGCCACCCAGGTTGAACTATTTTGTAATGGCAGCCCTAAAAAACAAATACACTCATCAGTACAATGTAAAGACTACATTTCCAATATTCTTAAATTTCCTGTAATAATTGGTAAAGGAAGTAAACATTAATAGGGAGGTACCAGGATTGCACCTATAGTACCTCCCTTTCTGACATTCTGAACTGATATACCTCCTTCCTGAATTAATGTAAGGCATTCTATAACTTACCACTCTTAAAACACACGTCTAATTCTCCTGCATCCTTGCATTTATTCTTAATAACTATTTACAACTAGAATATATTTTCTGTGCCTCATAACTATGACTCATATTTCTACTCTCTCTCAAATATCCAGCTGAAATGTCCCCTCCTACACAAAGCATTTCTCTAAGCCCAGCTCTTAAATTTTATTCTTCTTTATGTGGTCTCATATATTCTGTCCCGTACCAGACAAATAGCAAAACTTCTACTTGCCTTATGCACCTGAAGAGATTGTTAAATTCTTTAGAGTAGGGATATTAGGTACCTTGCTCTTCATTTCTTACATGAATTATTATCGTATTTGACATAAGGTAAGCGATCAGTATTTACATATCCATTGTACTTTAAATTGAAATAGTACCAAACATAATTAGCGGTTCATAAAATGGATTCAGTTCTGCATTATTGTAATTGTCCTGCAATTACAAATACATTGTTCTACTTGACATTGTCCCTCATTCACAGATATTCTGTTGCTTTAATTCTATAACAGCTGTTGAATTCCTTATGTGCTTATTCCATCATCTTTGTCATTGATGGGTCTGTTTTTATTGATTGATTTTTCTCTTCAATATGGATTGTATTACCCAGGTTCTTTGTCTGGTTGGTAAGTTTTGATTTGATGTCAGACATTGTAAATTTTGTTTTTCTGGTGCCAGATTTTTTTTTCTTTAGTCTTTATTATAGCATACATATACATTTTTTGGGGATCAGTTTTAACATTTGCTTTTAAGCTTTGTTAGGATGGGTACAGACGAGCCTCTATTCTCAGGGTAATTCTCTTGACAAAGTTGATAAAGTCCCTATGCTGTTATTCTTGTGCTAATTAGAAGGTACTATAAAGAGTACAGTGACTAAGCTAAATGAATTTGCTCTTGTGAATAAATATATGGTATTATTTATTGCCTCTCAATCTTTCACTTTATTTTTTTTTTCTTATGGAAGGACTATTTTAAATAAAATGTGGTTGAAAGGTCTACAAGAAGTGGATAAACACAGCTTTGGAGTTATGTAAACCTATGTTCCAATCCTGATTTCACCCCATAACCTATGGCTACTAACTTAATCCTTCTGAGCCTCCCTTCTTCGATTGTAAAACAGAAGCTAACACAATAATCCCACATGATTATTGTGAGGATTAAGTGTCCATCACATCTCTACAGCTTTTATGGTGAAGCTTTATTCTGAGATCCATGCAACAGGGTGGGTCAAAAATTATATGTGAAGTTCTTATTAGAGTCTACCTCAAAACAGGCACCTAATAAGTTCCTCTCCACATTCTCTTCTCCTCTAAACAACAGGAAACTTATTGTATCAGGATGTGGAGGAATTGGAGGTCTAATCTCTGTTAACTTCTGAATTTTGGTGTATTTTCCCAGGCACTTTTTTACTCAAATTAATAGGCAGACAAACGTGGTTCAACCATTTACCACTCTACATCTTGACTCTGAGAGTTCAAACTGTAATGATGAATTAGTTCATTTTTCATTTTGACAGGCTTTCTTCATATTCTTCCTAAACTCTTCTTCAGGCATCTAGCATTTGATTTTGCCTATGGTTGAGCCAGGTTTTCTCATTCTTTTTATTCTCTTTTATTTTGCTGTGTCCTCCTATTCTCACATCCCTCAATGGACTTCCCCAAAGATTAATTTCTGATCCCTGTGCAATATGCTAATAACCCAATATTCACTGTATTTGAAAGGCCCACAAATACCATTTGGTTATCTTTTATCACAGCTTTATTCTCAATGTCTCATTGTTTTGACTGTTACCACACTGTTGTTCCAATCACGAGGACTCACATATCTTCCTCCAATGTTCTTTTATTTAAATTCTCACGTTACCAAGCCCTGATGACTACTCCTCTATGAGACCTTACTCACAGGAAAGGCTTTCTCACAAGAAGTAGTTTGTGGCAAAGTGGAAAGAGCATAGAATGTGCTGACCAGAAATCTGAATTTGAAATTTTTGCTGCACATTGTGACCTGGGGTAAATTCCTTAAACTCTCTTTGGCCTTCAGTTTACTCATTTATAAAATAAGGATAATAATAAACTTATAGAGTTTTCATAAAAACTAAAATTAGATAATCTGTGAAATACTTATCAGAATAATCAGCACACAGGAGATGCTCCATGACTATTACTTTGCTTCCATATCATATATTTCTAAATCCCCAAACCTCCCGCTTGGTCTTTGGTAAAAATCTTCTAATATTTTCTTCACTTTTAAGCTTTTTCTTTTATACTTTTATTAGCAGAGAATATTCGTCTTGAAGAAGGTATTGAGGATCAAATGAGGTATGTAAACATTGTTATGTATGTGTATCAGTTAAGATATATTTTGCATCAGTAAAAATAAAAAGAATTAGTTCATATAAGAAAAAGCCCAGAGATGGTGTAGGCTTCTTGGAAGGTTGATTCAGCAAGTTCTTTCTATCTCTTTTCCTTCAATAACAGTGTTGGTTTCATCCAAAGATAGATCCCCTCCTGTAAGAAATTGAGGTCATATGTTTCTTCTTCATCCAATAGGAAAGGAAAATTGATTTCCTGTGCCTTTATTAGGCTCCAGCAAACAGTTTTTTGATCATATTACTCAGAATTGGATCATAAGCCCCTTTCCTCAAGCAATCATTGGCAAGAGAGGGTTGCCTTTAGCTAGATTGGCCCACCACTTGAGTGGAGGAAAATTCTTTACACTGTATTGCTGCTACTCAGTACGAAAAGGATGGAAAAGATGCTGGGAGTCAGTCTGAATGTTTACTGTTTATCTTTCTGATGGTATGGGCTTATTTGGTCTGTTTTCTTCACTGCTGAATTCTTGGTGCCCGAAACAGGGACTAGTATGTATATAAGCCATTCAATAAATAATTGTTGTGTGAATATCAGTTATTGTCACTGGACGACTTCATATTTCTTAGAATTATATTGCTGCTCAATCAGGTCTAATAAATGTGAAATGAATTCCCTATCAAAATCCTCAAATTGTGTGCTTCTAGCCATTCTACCTACGAAGGCTCACTTTCTTCCCCATGTCTAACTCTCTCTTTCTCATCACATACTAAGATAGACTCAACTTAATCAGGGTTCGTGAATCTTCCACATGCTTTGCTTTTGTGCATTTCCAAAGTTGGAATGATTTTCTTGTCCTTAAAACAGTGTATCTCCTTGAAGGCTTCCTTAGAAGTCAAACATTTTCAACTCTAGTCACTGAATCCTAGCAAACCCTCAGCATTCTGGCACATTTCCTTTATCTTTTGGGATATTTATTGGTATTTTTCAGCCTTCTTTTTCTTGTTCAATCAGTAGTGAGCCCTGGAGAACTACATCTATTTTGGGTAATGTATGCCTTAAAGGATACATAGGAGGTACTGGCAGGATATTAATGTTTGAGTGACATAGAGATGATTAAGATAAAAAAGATACTATCAAGGCAAATGCTATTGCTTTTAATGTCAAATACATGGAGTATCCAAACTCTGGGGTATTAGATAGACATGAAAAACTTGCTTAACCTTCAGATTTCATATCCCATTACCAAAGATTCTGATTTAGGTCTAAGGTGGTGCTGAAAAATCTGCATTTTTATCAAATGTCTCAAATAAAAATTAGATGAACAACATTTGGCTGAATAGGTATTATTCAACCAACCTCTTCTTCTTATATCATACAAGAATAAAGAAGTAAGGCTTAACAGGGTGATGTATGAAATTGTTGAATCACTGTATTTTACACCTGAAGAAAAAAATATGGCGTAATGTCTAATACTAAGTGAAAGAGTCAATGAACATCCCTGATCCCATGAGTAACTGCTAACTAGAATTACAGGAGTATTTAAAAATATATTTATAGAAAGGGCAGAGAAGTACAGGAAAGGGGAGGGACAGAAAGAGAAGGTACTAGATGGGAAGACTGAGTTCTGATTATGAAGGGTTTTGACTGCTATGCTAAGAGGTTTGGATTCTTCTGAAATCAGTGGGGAGTCTTGGAAGGCTTCTGAGCAGGAAATAACACAATATAATTTGTGTTGTAGAAAGCTAACTTTGTCTGTGTATGATGGATTGACCAGAAAGGGGAAGCTAGAGGCAGAAGAAAATCACATGTGATCAAAACCACAAATGGTTTCTTCAGGCCACAGGGACAGGTGAGGCCCCTGGGGCTTAAGGGCTGATGTACCATGAATCAACCTAAGGCAAGTATTGTGAGTGATTGCCTATGAGTTCCATTTAGAGTCACAGTGATTCATCTTTGTGAGGCAAGTGACCGCTAGTGGCTGCTCAGTCCAGAAAATAAGGTTCTCAAACCTGAGACACTGTATGCTAGTGTTCAAAATACAGAGGCAGCCCAAGAACACCTTTTTCTTTTTCACTTATTAGTAATAGAAATTGTAGCTTAAACCTAGAAACTTACAAGGAACAGCAAATATTTCACTTTAACGATATACCATTAGAATTTTTTAAAAAAGATTTTTATTTATTTATTTGTTTATTTGAGAGGGGGAGTGAGAGAGAGCACGAGGTGGGGGAGGGTCAGAGGGAGAAGCAGACTCCCCACTGAGCAGGGAGCTCGATGCTGGACTTGATCCTGGGACCCTGGGATCATGACCTGAGCTGAAGGCAGTTGCCTAACCAACTGAGCCACCCAGGCGCCCAGCATATGTTTTAAGAAAAAAAAATGCCTATATTAAAAAAGTGGCCGAGGCATATTGTTTACATGTAGAGTTTATATTGGAATAGAGACCCAGTCTCCCAGCTGGCAGCATCAGGGTCAGGTGTGAGGAAAGCCCTGGTGCTCTATATTTAGAGCCCAGGAAATAGGCCATTGAAGGTGTCCAGGGAAACAGGCTTTCCCTTTATGACGAAAATATTCTCTGCCTTTGCCACAAATCTCTACTGAAATTTCTGTTTCATCATCTTTCCAAGGAGTCCATTTGCTGGACAAAATGCTGGATGGTAAAACTGGAGACACTGGAATTAGTTCTTTCCTTTGGAGAGGGCAAAGGAACGAGGGAAATTGAATATGTGCCCAGAAATAAGTCAATGTGAACAGCCAAAGGTTATCAGGAAGGCTGAGAATATTAAATGGTAAATAAACTAATTTTCCCCTTCTCTTAAATGCTAAAGACAATCTTTAAAATCTGTATAAGTCAAAGTGGTGTCATCTCTTCCCCAGTCCTCTTCTTTGGAGCTTCCTTCCAACCCACCTCCTTTTCAATGCTTACCCCAGCCCCAGCCTTCCTCACATATGCAAATCCACTTCCATTAAAACATTAGGAAGAAATCGTAGATTTCATTTTAAGATGAGAGAATTTTATCATTGAAATATCCCCTTTAGACATTTCTGCAATGTCACTACCTCCTGAGCTGCCTGGGAGGTCTCCCCCTCTCCACTTGCCTACTGCAGCTGCTCAGTCTCCCCGCCCTCCACTCTTCCTCCCCGCCCCCTCCCACCCCTGCCCCATTTCTTCAATCCTGCAGAGAAATTCTCCACAGTCACTCCTGGTTCTTAGCAAGGCAAGGCAAGAGATCCCAAATTTAAAAGAAAATAATTTTTTCTTATTATTTATCTGCATAACCATTGTTTTACCTATTTTTCCTTCAGTTTTGTTATCAGTGAATAAAAAAACTTAGATCAAACTAAGTAAGAAGGGCATTATTTTCATACTTACATCTGTCATAAATTGTGGGACCAAGGGAAATCCAGGATTTATTTTTCACCTGTTCCTTTGTGTATTTACTCCACAATGGTCACTATGTTGGGTGCTGGCATTTTTGCACTCAAGAAAGTGCCTGTAAAGGAAATAAGACCAGCCCGGCAGGCATCCATAGACCTCATATTCTCAAAATTAATATTTTAATTGAGCTCTTCACAGGGGGTCCTTAGGTGGCTTTCCCCCATGGTTCTAACAACCATCATGTGAATATATTACCTTGAAAAATTGTTGAAAACATGCTATATTGGAATTTTTCTCCAGGGCCGAACCACTCTTTCACAACCCTGCACCTCCAGCCAGGATTCTGACTATGTCCCAATCATGGCAAAAAGGGGGCATTTACTCCATACCTCAACTGGTCCTAGAACTAATTTGTCAAGTCACAAGATAGAGGAGAATGTATCAAGTAGTCTTTTACTTGTGATTTGAATAATAAACTCAATCCAACTATGGAACCTGAAATGAGAATTGGAGGTAATGAAGGGGCAGGGCGACCTATATCATTTGTAGGGCCCAGCGCAAAATGAAAATGCAGGGCCTCTTGTTTGAGAGCAAGGAAAAAGTGGTGTTAAAGTTCCTTAAATATAAAGCTTTTTCCTTCTTCTATGGTCTCTCTCAGCTTGCCACGGTGTTGTTGTTGTTGTTGTTTTTTAATTTGCTTTTAATGTTCTAAGTAAAGAAACATTAAAACTTTAACATGAATTTTGCTATATATCTTTATATGCTACAGTGCCAGTTTTAAATGCAAACCTAAGATCATTTGACTAGTATGTGAAATTACTAGTTGCGCAATTCACATTTCATAGCCTGCATGTGCATATGTATTTCATTCTTACTAGAACAGCAGAGGTGCTGCACAAAACACAACTGTATCATTTGTCTATACGCACGCATTGTTACCAACAGCTTTGCCTTTGGCTTACTGGTGGGTAACGAGAGACTGAAAGGAAAAGGACTTACGGCTTGCTCTATTTCTCCCTTCCCGTCTCTGTCATTATTTTTAGCTGAAGTGGTCGGCTAATTCAAGGAAGTAACATCAGAAAGAAAGGATGTGAGAGGGTTCTTCGGTCACTGTGTTTCTTAGAACATCATTGTGTTTTTTCTGTGTTTGAAGTATGTTCTGGTTCTCAGGGAAAGCATGGCCTCTTGGAGCTGTCAGCACCCAATGACTCAGTTGTAGACATGACGCGTTTAGCTTATACTCACAATGTCAATGAATTCCCACACTGTGAGGCTCTCAGAATTCTGTGCTTAGGGGGAATCAAGGAACAGTGGACCCACATATTGAGTATATCTCTACTCTTGAATGCTCAATTGTCTCGTTAGATTTCAGTTATAAAACACAAGTTCAGGGGCGCCTGGGTGGCACAGCGGTTAAGCATCTGCCTTCGGCTCAGGGCGTGATCCCAGCGTTATGGGATCGAGCCCCACATCAGGCTCCTCTGCTATGAGCCTGCTTCTTCCTCTCCCACTCCCCCTGCTTGTGTTCCCTCTCTCGCTGGCTGTCTCTATCTCTGTCAAATAAATAAATAAAACCTTAAAAAAAAAAAAACACACAAGTTCAAAAATAAAATTAAGAATTTCAAGATGGTGAAAACAGATCGTGAACCAAATTTGAGGCCCTTCTGATTGTGCAATGGCACAGAAGACATGCCTAGGAAGCCTGTCTTGTGCAGTGCACTGTTAATCCCTCCCACCCTGACCTCCCATTTAGCCTCACTGCTACTGACACCTACTAGGCCATCTCCTCAGAATTTGCAAAAAAATCCTGTCTTCTCTTTTCTTTCTCATTTCCATGCTTCTATCCTTTTGTTATTTTTATTTTTTATTTCTGTTCTTCACCCCAGAATCAGGCTCTTCTTATACTGGTTAGCAATCTGCAAAAAATGGAGTGGAGTGGTTTGAGAGAAAGGCCCCCATTCTAGCTGACCTTCTTCAGGGAGTGTTTTAGAAATAGCAAGTCTAACATATTGAAGGTGAAGAGTATAGTATGATGTTTTTGGAGCATGTGCTGTGTTCGAAATCACTGTTATAAATACAGGTAGTGAGGAGCCACAGAAGACTTAAACTAGGAAAGAAAATAAAAAAAAATAGGAAATGTTTCATTTTAGAAAAATCTTCTGGCATATAACATAGACTTAAATTGGAGGAATCTGGAATAAATCATGCGGACTAGTTAAAAGGAAGCCATTCTAGGGGCGCCTGGGTGGCGCAGTCGTTAAGCGTCTCCCTTCGGCTCAGGGCGTGATCCCAGAGTTCTGGGATCGAGCCCCACATCAGGCTCCTCCGCTAGGAGCCTGCTTCTTCCTCTCCCACTCCCCCTGCTTATGTTCCCTCTCTCGCTGGCTGTCTCTATCTCTGTCAAATAAATAAATAAAATCTTTAAAAAAAAAAAAAAGGAAGCCATTCTCATACAGCCCATTGTAAAATGACAGTTGCCCAAGACTCTAGTTTTGAATGACACTGTGATTCTTTGATTTTACTGGTATGTGAAGGGTAGGAGAATCAAGAATTCGTTAGTCAACAGCTTCAGGACTAGGGGAAACTTTCTCTGAACTAGAAGTGACTGATGGTAGAAAGGGGACAGAAGGCATTTGACAGAAGACAGGTAACTCTTCCAGGAGCTTGAGAGAAGAGAATGTGTGGGCCAATGGACTTGATTGTCACAAAGTCAGCTGGCAGCTACGGCCCTTCATGAGGTTACACAAGCTTGCGGGTGGCATTGGAGACTGTTGTACTGAAATATACTGGCAATCCCTTAGAATAGAAGTTTTCCAAGGGCAGCCCCTCTCTGTCCCAGAACTCCAGATTGAGTTCTTCTACAATGTTTTTGTATTTCTCCATAATGGTTCAGTCTAAAGATGGGAGAAAGTAGAAAGAGAAAGCCATTACCATTCTCTGCAAAATCTGCACATACTCCTAGGTTCTTAAGAGCCTACTTCCCTGCCCACACAACTGAATCAAGGGATGTTTTTGTCCCATCCTATTAGCACAGAAAGGAATCTTATTAGCTGGCAGAAGCTGTTCCCTGTACATTCTGACTTTCCCTGGGTGTTTTCGGTTCAGTTTTGAATGTTCTGTTTTTTTGGTGTGGGCCTATCTTCACACAGTGGTACAGGGAATGCAGGAGGATTTTCTGGGGATAGTTAACCTGTAGTCAGATGGTGAAATTACTTCTTATTTGAATTAAAGCCACGTGTGGCAGACGGAGAGCACTGCTGGGCTCCTGTGCACACGTTTGGATTTTAAGAAAGTTTAGGTAGTTTGTCTTAAATAACAATGTCAGGATAAATGGAAACAAAACTGTGAATGCTTAATGTTTTCTTTTATGTCAATCTTTCTTACTGTCAGCATCGTGTAAAAACTGCTAGAGAAATATCATATGCCTGCTACCTCATTTGGAAATTCCCATGTGGAAATTCCAAGGTAACATTTGGAAACAAATAAATACAAATAAATTAGGCTCTGAAAGGTAATGTGTTTTCAAATTCTACTTTTGAAAGTGTAAATACGTCTAAGTCTCTCCTCATAAGCCGATCTAAGAACACTTTAAAAAGTTCTATTAAAGAGGTAATGCAATTAGAAAGACTCAGAACATTCTTTCCTCTGAAGATAGATATCCTCAAATCTAGAAATAAAATGAAAACAACAGCAAAATGAACTTTTATTTCATTATTGTCCATTCCATAGAATAAAAAAATGAAATGTACGTGCTTTTGTGAAGGTTTTCCCAAACGGTGCCCCAAAGATATGCCAGTTCCAGGGAGATACTAGAGATTGGATAGTACTTACACTTACTCCAGAGTCATTTCTACTCATATATTTCACAAGTCTTTTCAAAATTGCTTTACAAAAGTAATTTTAAGATATGATTTTGACTATACTATATTTAAATCATTATCTCTATATATTTTTATGTATATGTGCAGTTATTTGGCAAGCCATACAACTACCAAATCAAAGTAGAACAGTAGATCTCTTGTACCACAGAGACACCGGGCGCTTGGGACACGATACTCTGCTGATTATTTTTGTACTTTCTTTGTCAGGCATTTTTGAAAATGTTGTATTGTTTTCCATCATCAGCCCGGCCGCTGCTACCTAAGTTCCTTACGAATCTTTAAAGACTGCAAAGCTAATCAGCATTTGCTGACCCCGTCTCTCTAAGAATCCTGAGGTCTGATTGACAAGAAAAACTACCTCTCTCTCTCCTGGCTCTCGCTCTTGCTCTCATTTTCTCTCTCTCTGTCTTTAATGAAGCAGCTGCCCTTCTAAACTTGATCCCATATGGTCCTGTTTGAGGAAAGAGGGGGAAAAAATTAAAATCAGTTCTCACTAATTAGAGGAAAATTGTATGTAAATAATTGAAAGGTCTTTTCATTCTTATGGCTGACATTTCTACCAAGGCCTTAATTGACTGTCGGGTCTAAAGGGTTACGTGCTTTTTTTAAGCGACATGTGCTCCTGGCCAAGTACTCGCTGGGACATGCTGAGAGTAGTTTTAGATCACCAGCAGCTCTTGCTATTTTAGTCCGTGTCACTGCTGGAAGTTGTAATTAATTTGGATAATACTAAAAATCATAATTATGACAGTTCTGGTATTTTATAAGAATAACTTACATTCAGTCTTGTCAAGAAAGTCATGGAACGTTTAGCAGAAAGGCAAAAAATCTACACGGTGACAACGAATATCTCACCTAAAAGCAGACCACAGAAGCCTTGATAGGGCTTAGCTTGTCCTTGTAAGTAATTTGTGGAATATTCCATGCTTGCTAATTAACCGTTCTGCATTTAAATTGTATTTTCTATCGGTAATACTGTGTTGTGTTTGTTTTTGTTTTTAATTCTAAAAGTTCATTCATGGACAGTATTTATAGCCAATGCCAACTTTAAATCATTCTTGTACGTAGAAATGCTATGTGTGCCCACAGAGCACAGTGTTTGATTTTTTTCTTCAACTAATACTATGATTAAATAACCTCCCAAACCTAGCATCATTGTTAGATCTCCTTCTCTCGCTCTTGTTCCTGATTACTTCTTCTTTTAATTCAGTTTTACGTGTAACAGCTAACTTTCCTAATGGGTTTTCTTATTCTTCAAACTAGAAAAAGAAAAAGCATATATAAAGAAAAGGTTTGAGGAATTAATAGTGAATGTCTAAGATGCTGGAGTATGATCTTTTTCTGACTTGCCGGGTCATTCAAATTAGGAACATTGAACAAACATTTTGCATGTATAAACAATGATCTTCAGAGCACTGTACATTTTTACAAGATCGCCCAGAGAATTACTCAAGAATTATACTTTTAGTATGTGTCCCTGTTGGGTGGATAACAGGTCTTGTAATAAATTATTTTTTAGAAGAATATTTATTTGGAGTCATTATGGTTAATAGGTGCATGAAGGAGGTGGACTGTAATTTATAGGCAGAAGTTCTGTATTTAATATTGGCTTTAGTCTGTACCAGCTGTCTGATTTTTGATAAATTATTTTCTTTAAACTTCAGGTTCATCTATAAAATGAGGATAAGAAAAATAATAACCTGGTCTACAGAGTTGTAATGAGGACCAAAGAAGCACGAGAATATTAAAGTGTACATTTACAGTTCATATAAACAATTAGTTGAGAATGAGCATTTTAGTCCATAAATGCTTCTTATTAGTGTTAAGGGGAGAAGTAACTAAGTAAAGGGGAAAATGTATAAGCTAATTCATTTTTTGTCCTTACTGATTGTTCATTGCTAATTTTTTTTAAAAGATTTTATTTATTTATTTATTTATTTATTTATTTATTTATTTATTTATTCGACAGAGATAGAGACAGCCAGCGAGAGAGGGAACACAAGCAGGGGGAGTGGGAGAGGAAGAAGCAGGCTCCCAGCGGAGGAGCCTGATGTGGGACTCGATCCCAGAACGCCGGGATCACGCCCTGAGCTGAAGGCAGACGCTTAACTGCTGTGCCACCCAGTCACCCCCTCATTGCTAATTTTTTAATATTTATTTTAGAAAACTTGATAAGCAGGAATACTACTTTATTATGACTTTAATAACCAAGCAACAGTTGTGAGGAGGTGCTGAATTTAAGGACTATGCTGTTTTTACCTATTGCTAACTCGGTAGAGTCAGAGAGCAGTCCTCATACTGCCCCATAGGAGCTCTGGTGGTCCATCTATGAAGTGGAGCGGTAAGTGTGGAAAATCTAATCACCCACATATGACTGCTCCTGGCTCTCCCGAACCACCAACGGGCACACTCTTCTGAGGGGTCAGGACATGTCTGCAATGAGCACTGGCAGGGGCATGAGTGTCCTGTGTCCTCTTCTCCTTCCTGTTCCCTGATGGTTTTTCTGCTTTCTGTTTTTTTCTCATTGGAGATACTTTTTTTTTTTTTTTTTTTTTTTTACCTTTGGGAGAAATTGTTTATTGCTTCTTGTTCCATGAATTTTTTTATGGTAATGTGAGTAGTTTTGTGCTCCTAGGAAGTTAAGAAAAAAGAAAAGGAAAGGAAAGGAAAGGAAAGGAAAGGAAAGGAAAGGAAAGGAAAGGAAAGGAAAGGAAAGGAAAAGAAAGGAAAGGAAAGGATAAAGAGTTATACTAGTGTAATGTGTACCGTAATAGGCTCCAAATGAGACGGACCTTTTGCATTTGTTCTACAGATTCATGTCAAGTATTTTTGGGGATCTGATGTTTATTTCTCCAAAGTGAATTTCTATGTGGTATTAACTTCAGTTTTAAGAAATACTGCAGATACTTGAAAGTATATGTTTTTATTTACATCACCTTTGATTCTCCTTTAAAAACTGATAAAACCCTCTTAATCAAAACTTGATATATTTTAGTGGTAAAAATATCACCCTAAAATATGAATTAATGCTTCTGCAGAATATAAGCACCTAACAACTACAGGAAAAAAAAAAAAAGAAAGAAAAAAACAAGAAATTAAAATGTTATGGATTTAGGTTTTTGGTTGACATGGTGGTTCTTACTCCCCAAACCCTTTTACTTTTATTGTTTTCTAAATACTTAATTTAGATTTATAATCTGAGTTAGGATGGGTTGCTTAGATATAAGTAGATATTAATTTTGGTCTATTTTGTTTTTGTGGAGTGTCCCATAAGTGAGTGTCTTAAACCCTCTCAAATAAAACATTTAAAAAACACCCTATCATTAAAAATATATCAGCTGAATTTTTCAACAATTTCCTTTATTTAAGAGTACAATCCATGCTTCTAAGTTCAATTTTACTTTCTCTATACGTTCCATTTTTATTCCCTCAGAACACATTGCTTTGTATGCTTTCTCTCAAGCATACCTACAATAAAGCCATCTGTTGTCCAAGGGGTCATTCCTACATGAATCATGCTCTGTCAAAATTTTGAGGTTATAAATGTTCAGCTAATTGAGCGGTCTGACTAGCTGAATACTTGTAAGTGCTTTATAATATCTTTCAACACTTCAAAAACCCTGGCCCACTTAAAACTCCAGAATCCCAGAGCAAATGGGACAAGTCATTCACATGGATTCTTGCTGATAAAACTGAAACATGTTTATGAATGTCTCAGCATTGGGAATAAAATGGATGTATTTCTACTCTTAAATATTTATGTTTGAGCTCTGTCTATTTTATGACAAAGCAAGCTGCTGGGAAGTGAAAACTTAGTCAACCAGCCAATTATTTTGAGTACTCTGTATTAAACGACTACCTTGACTTGTTTTTCTCGCCAAACTGATGTTTTGGCATTGTGGATGCTTACAGTTTCTAAGAAAAAAGTCGCGCACTCTCTCTCTTTCCCTGGCTCTTCCAATTACTTTCTTTTCCTTTAAGAGACTCTATAGTGGTGAGATACTGAGAATGAATGCATAAATGAACACTTCTATAACTTACAGCCAGCTCAAGCCACACAGCTGATTTTGTCCCTGAGATTTCTGGGGGACTCATGTTTTCATGGTCTCTTCTGGCTTCAAGTGCCAGAGTTCATAGGATTCCGAGCCTCACTCCTACATCACTTCCATCGTTACTGCTCTGCGTCAGTTCAAACATGGAACTCAGTCCTCCGCCTTGATTCCCTTAAAAAAAAGCAATTCTAATAAAAGTATCTGTCTGTGTCCCTGACTTTACTGAAAGTTTGGCAAGACTAAAGTTGTTTACTTAGAGAAGACACAAAATTTTGAATACTGGTGATTTCTTTACTTAAAAGTATGTTGGCCTGCAGCCATAGGTCACCTGGACCGGTGATCCGCTTTCTCTAACCAACCCCAAACTCAGCTCTAGGTTTCCCAGTCACGTACGAAGACCAACTAAGTGCTTCTAAACTTTTATATCACGTACTACCGTTCTCTGGCCTTGGCCAGTCTCTGTACAAGGAAGTGAAATGTACAGAAAAAGTTTTACTCTACTCTCTTAAGAAATACTCATATCCAAAACACACACACACACATGCACGCATGTGCACACTCACACATATGCACGCATGTACATGCATGTACACACTCACACACATACGCACGCATGTACACACTCTCACACACATATGCACGCATGTGCACACATGTACACACTCACACACATGAGTACATACCACTCTCCCCACGTTCCCATTCCACAGAAGGCAGAATTATCTATAGTCAGCTTGGGTTTTAAGCAAAAATTTGCCTTGAATACATTTATATTAATATTTAAAAGCTCTTAGTTGTCGTATATAATATTTCAGTGGAAACTTTTAACTTGTTCTCCAAGCTGGCCCTTGCCTGTCCCTCAGACTTTATCCCATACTAGGCCACACAGACCTTCTTGCTGTTCCTTGAACGGTAAGATCGGTCCTTCCACATGACTTTTGTACGTTCCTATCTCTGTGCCTCTCAGCAGAAATAATTTATTCTCATGCCCCAAATTTCTCCCTTTTAGAAGTGACCACCTAATCTATAGCAACATCTTCCCACCTCCCCCCAGTCACATTTACCCAATAGTCTCCATAAAAATCACTGTCTTATTGCTTTAAAAGAAATTAATCACACTCTGAGATTATCTTGATTTTGTATTTAAATATTCTCAATTTCTATTCTTGAGGACAGGGTCCTTTCCTATATTGTTTACTGCTCTATTTCCAGGACCCAGAAATGTGCGTGATACTAAGAGCTTCATATATTTTTAAAAATGAATAATTATGTCTATTGTTAAAAAATAAAAAAAATAATAAAATTTGCTTAGTAACTTTAAAAAGTGTAACTTTAACATACTTTAAAAGGTATCATTACTAATATTGCGCAATGATTGTAACTATTATAATAATGAGACCTTCTGATGCTAAGTTGATGGTAAACACTATCATTTACTGTGCTCATATTTAGAATGTAAATGTTCAAATGAAATAGTATTAGCCTGGGAATGAAAACAGCCTCGTTAAAGGTTAGCATCATGGAATTCTAACCCAATCCTCTCATTTAACATTTGTGGCAACTGAGACAGAGAAAAACTATCTTGCCTAATATTAATGGCAAATTTCAGTCTGGAATTCAGGTTTCTTGAATCTCAAATGACTAATTTTTCCCCTTAAACCATGTCCCCAGTCTTAATCTAAGAGTAATCAGTTACTTCATGTTTCATTTATAGAAAATGCAGGTGAAATTAGATGATCTCTCAGCATTTGCTATTCAATCACTCTTTTTCTTCCTTCCCCTCTGCTCATCAATTACTCCACAACTTGACTGGAAGCAGTTGCCTTAAATTCTCACTCATATCGTCAAGCTCCTCCTCAGTGATACCTTGAGTCCCTAACCACTCTCTATGTCTGTTACTCAAGGGTAGTGGTGTCATCTGACTGTTGCTGCTGATACACAGCAGAACTTACAACTACTGAATCTACGCAAGTAGGCAAATAGGGATGGTTGACCATTTGCATGTACTTCTCTGGAGCACTTTCCGAGTATCAAAGAATAAGGCATTGCCAATCAAACATCATGTAATAAGGTAAATTATGACCAAAATGAAGTTAAAGTTCCATTTAGTATACACCAAGTTTAAAATTACAGTATCGCTGGAAGACATTGTTAGGACTTTTTTTGGTACCCAGCATATTTGGTTTAGAATTAAAATGTTTTGCTCATCATGGGGGGTAAGTTTGTTCTATGTGTTTCTTCTGTTCTTAGTGGTAATAGTTTGCGCTATCAAATGAGACAGGTTACCCACAAAAATATGTATAAGTATATTATAGACTAGAAAGAAATCTTACTCCCTGATGTAAAAGTCCTCGGATGAATCAAGTTTAGTCTACCTTAATTAGATTGTTATCCAATTTATTTTAATACCTCACAAGAACATTACAAAATCTACCAGGATAGTTCAAAGTTTTGTGTAGTCTAGTGAAAAACTGTTTTTAGAAGGACACTGGATTGAAGTACATTTTCTTAGTGACTATGTGAATTCAGAACAGAATTTTGTGTTTTAGGATTTTCAAATACGCTAAAGAATTTAACATTTCTTTAATGTGTTAACCTCTGTGCCTGACGAGGAGTTTCCTAACACTGTTTATATAAGTGCAAGGAAAAGAAATAATGGTATATTCTATTCATAGACATAATCCCTTACCTTGTTCCCTCAATCACTCTCTGTAGTATCTGGAGCATTTGGCTAAATCAGCCTTGATCTAACCATTGGAAATCAATAAAGAGGTGTAGACAGCAAGTAGTAGAATGGGATAAAATATTGGGGCAAGAAATCTGCAATGTATTTCAGAGGAAAATGGAACGATTGAGATTTTTATGTTTATATTATACAATACTCAGTGCTGATCTGGGATCTATGCATATTCCTGGAACATTCAGGGGGTTCATACATCTCCAGAATTTTAATATAAAATTGTAAGTGTGTGTTTTTTAAGAGGTGAGCAACAATCCATAGTTTTCATCATATTTGCAAGGGAAGTCTGTGAGCCAAAAAGGCTAAGAGCATATTTTGTGCACTATAAAGATGGCAAACAATTAACTAATATTAAATAAGCATCTCTCCTTTTCCCATCTCCAGTTGTATTTGACATTTTTAATTCCCAGACTTGAAATTAATTTCTATGGGACTGTGAAGCTGAAGTAGATGAGAATAATTTAGTGAAGATTTAGGGAAGAAAGCTTAGGATAGATAAAAGGTAAGAAAATAAGATTTAGTAGAAAAGAAAACAAAAAGACGATTTGGCTAAATGGTAAAGTAATAATGATTTCTATATGTAGAAAAATTTAATACAATGATAGGAAGCAACCATTTCTCATCCTCTATTAAACGTTGTTTTCATTGGTAATGACAACCAATATTTATTGAAAACTTACCATGTGTGTTAGATAGTGCTTAAGAATATCCTTTTTTTACATCAAGTTCTCACAACAAATCAATGAAAGAAGGACATTTTTCCCTCCATTTTTTCAAACAAGGTAACTATAATCATCCTGAAAGATCAAGAAGGACTTCCAAGAGAGATGATATTTAACACTGAATTTCCAAAGATCAGTGTGCACATTTTGGGAGTGATGTGGAGTTCAGAATGGAAAGGAGTGAATGGAGGGGCTGGCAAAGGAACAGAGTAGGAAGAGTAACAGCAAAGTTAGATTTTATTTAGATATGAAGAAACTTCTTTTGAAAGAGATTTGAACATAGGAGATTGATAAGGAAGGCTTTGAAATTTTGTCTTGTAGAGGCCTTCAATAAAAGAGAGTTACGTTGAATCAGGATGAGACTGTTCATGAAGGCTGGGGAATGAACACCATGTTTTGTGGGGGTTTTTTTCTCCCCAAGTTTCTTCCAGCTTTGATTCTTCAAAAGCTAAAACTTAAGTCCCCCTAAGCAAAACAAATATTCAGAATTTATAAATAGGTCAAGAATGGTAGACCATCTTAAGAAACCTCTTCCCATTGTTTTGTGAGTGATCTTATCAGTGCTTCCTTGGCAAGGAGAATGTGTTGACTGTGAAGACTCTAAGGGGAGGGATATGGTGATACCGAGTCCCTCAAAAAAGCAACAATCACCTTTAAAATATGAAATGAGCCCATGGATAGATCTGAGAACTTATTAAAAATATATGCAAAGAACCCAGAAATTCCACTTCTGGGTATATACCCAAAAGAATTGCAAGAAGGGACTTGAATGGGTATTTGTTCACCCATATTCATACTAGCATTGTTCACAATAGCTAAAGGGTAGAAGCATCCCAAGCGTCCAGTGATGGATGGCTGAATAAAGTGTCCATTGATGGTAGATGCATATAATGGGACATCATTCAAGCTTAAAAAGGAAGAAGATTCCTACACAGGTACAACATGGGTGAACCCTGAAGACATCATGCTAAGTCAAATAAACCAGTCACTAAAGGACCTATAGCAGCATATGATTCCCTTTATAGGAGGTGTCTAGATTCATCAAGATCATAGAGACAGAAAGTAGAATGTATTTACTGTACTGGCTGGGGTGGATAATGAGGACTTATTTTTTGATGGGTACAGAGTTTCAGTTTAGGAAGATAAAAATTTTGAAGATGGTTGGTGGCCATGTTTACACAACAACATGAATGTGCTTCATGCCACTGAACTGTGCACGTAAAAGAATGAAATGGTTAATTTTATATCTAGTATATTTTCTCCATTTATCTATCTATCAAAGAGAACAGAGCTTATGTTAATTTGATATTTTTAAAGCAGATTTCTGTGCCTAGTTTTTAAATACATATATGCCATATATGCAATTAAATTCCATTCTGGAGAAGGCTGGGTTAAAAATTATACATTTGTAAAACATAGCAGTTAATAGATTTATGTATGTGAGATCAATATAAATGTTTTGCCTTAAATTCCTATATGTTATATAGCTTAATTCAAATGTGCTTAAAATATTATATGATTAACATTATGTATCTCTGTTATTTATTGAGTATAGTCAACTTAGAATTTCATTATCCAAATTGAAAATGTTGTTTGACATGGTTGATGACTAGTGGCTTATGTGGTAGGAAAATATTTTACCAGGAACTCTTGGCTAGTAGGAAGTCCAATAAGATGTATTATCAACACTGTAAAATGGTGGTATATTCATAGAGTGCACAGTCTAATAGATGGCTAACAATTTGACAAATATCATTTTTAAAAAATTAAATATACTGGAATGTCTCTATAATGTTTTCCAGGGATCTGGGATTTTTTTCAGTGTTACATGATCCTCTTTGGGCCCTTAGCCAGCCCTTTAAAAAATGAACATTAGCTGCAGGAAAATGTTAAATGAAGGCATATTGTGATGAATTTCACTGTCTAGTATTTATTTTAAAGGGTTTAACCTAATATACAACACAGTGAAACTTTGCTTTCTCATACATAATGTATTAAAAAATTTAGTCCCTTAGAAAACATTACCAAAGAGTTACAGTGAATAACAAATCCATATATGTACTTAGAGCTAAGATTTTTTTTTCAGTAGAGTTTATTTTTTCATAGCTGTCTTGAATGGATATTTTAAACTTAAATGGGTTTCATTTCTCCTAAAATAAAGCATCTTTAGAGGAGAAATTTTAAGAGAACAGATGAAATTTCATTACCATGCATGTGGTCACACCTTGTCAGAAGTTAGGTCCTAAATTTCACTGTGATATTGATATTTGCACACATTTAAAGTGACATTATTTGGCAAAAGAACAAGTATCTAGCTTGAGTTAGTGGTGCACATGGTGATGACTAACCACGTACTACAAGGTTAAAACAATTTTTAAAATCACTTGTTAATGTGATAAGACTAGGCTCATGTTTTTCCTAGCCTCATTTTCAATTGGCTTTTTTGTCCGGCCCAGCTAATAGGTGAATAAATGTTTGCAACTGACAGATGTATTCTTTACTCAAATGAAAAGGACACAAGGGCCAGATATTAACTGGAAAAGATTGATTCACACCTTTGCGGACATTAATCCCTTATTTTAAAATTGAATAGTGCTTTTAGTATAATTGTACCTACTTTGACTCTAAACCAAGGATTCCACCTACATGGATGGACTAATGGGGGTGATCTTGTTGGAAAATCATACTTCTGGAAGAATTCTATTTTAGAGAATAATTTATTGTGTATAAATTATCTTAGAATTTCTCTCCCTTCTCCCTATCACTCTTCCTCTCGCCTACTCTTCATCCCACCCAAAAAAGAATCTGTCAAATTAAATAAATTCCACTAAATTCTGACTTTACCTTCCTTATTATCCTCCCTCTACAGTGGTGTTCTTTGTAAATAATAGGTCTTTTGGATATGAAACTTAGTAGATATTTATTTAACAGGATTTATTCTTATTTTTCTTAAATTTTTATGGATTGACATTGTCAATAACACTTAATAATTATTTAAGACATTTTTGGATTTGTTTAATCATTTGAAAAATCAAACCTGCCATGGTTATGGTCACTGTGCCTATGTAATATATCCATTTGTATGTTCTATTCTTCACATCATTTTCCTCCTTCTCTTCCTTGTTCCTTCCCACCCTCCTACACAGAGAAAACTTTGAAATCTTCATCACAGCTCTGCCTCACAGGAGCTGTTCTCTGCTGCTTTCAGAGTCCAAGCCATGGCCAAGGAAGTGATGGAACCCTCATGCTTACTTATCCCCACTCATCTGAGTAACTCCCTCGATACTGGGAACCTGCCCCTCAAATTTCACATTCTTCTACACCTGCGAAGTCAGGAAATTCCTCCTCGGCCACACCAAATTACTATTTCTACTTGGACTCCAGTTATATGTGCTCAGCTTCAGAAAAAATAAGGCTTATCTCATGCTTTTCCATTCTCTCAAAGGTGACAGTTGTTTACCACCTGCTCCCTGAGGCTTTAATTTTTCTATCGTAAGTTTTATCCATGTTTGTATGGATTAACAGCGGGAAGACAATTCTCTTAGCAGTTACTGTATCATGATCAGAATTGGAAATCCTATAGAATTCTTAAAGAAAATAGTTTTAGCTAAAATTCACATGATAAAATCTACCCTTTTAAAGTGTACATTGCAGAGGTTTTTAGTATTTTCACAAAGTTATGCAACCATAACCACTATCTAATCCCAAAGCATTTCAGAACCCCCCCCCCAACACACACAAAGAACCTCATATACATGAGCAGTTACTGACCATCATTCTGCCCCCTTTAGCTCCTGGAAACTTCTGATATATATATATTTATATATATATATATTTATATATATTGAGATATATATATATTCATATTTATATATTTATATTTATATATATACAAATATATATATATTTGTCTCCATGGATTTACCTCTTCTAGATTTTTCATATAAATGAAACCATGCAATATGAAGTTCTTTGTGACTGGCCCCTTCCATTCAGCATAATGTTATCAAGATTCATCTGTGCCGCAGCATCTATTGGTACTTCATTACTTTTTATTGCTAATAATATTCCATTGTGTGGATATATCACATTATTTATCTATTTGTTAGTGGCTGGTCATTTGGGCTGTTTCCACTTCTTGACTCTCATGAATAATGCTTCTATCAACATTCATGTAGATGTTTTGTGTGTATATATGCTTTCATTTCTCTCAGGTAGCTACCTAGGAAGAGCATTCCTTGGTCAAATAGCGCTGCTTGGCTTAACTTTTTGAGAAACTATCAGACTGCTTTCCAAAGAAGCGACACTACTTTACATTCCCACCAGAGTATCAAGGTTCCAGTTTCTCCACATCCCTGTCAACACTTGTCACTATCTGTCTTCTTGATTATAGCCATACGAGTGGGTGTGCAGTGGTATTTCGCTGTGGTTGTGATTTGCATTTTCTGATGGCTAATGATGTTTGAGCATCTTTTTGTGTGCTCGTTGGCTTTTGTATATCTTCTTTGGAGAACTGCCTACTCAGATCCTTTGTCTATTTTTAGCTGGGTTGTCTTGTTATTGAGTTGTAATTGTTATTTGTGTTTTCTATATACACGCCCTTTATCAGGTGTATAACTTGCAAATTTTCTCCCATTCTGTGGTAGTCTTTTCACTTTCTTGATGGTATCACTTGAAGCAAAAAAGTTTTAAATTTGATGATACCCAGTTTAGTTGGCACTGTTGTTATTCAAGCTTTTGGAATTATACATAAGAAACCATTGACAAATTCATGGTCAGAAAGATTTACACCTCTTTTCTTCTAAGAGTTTGTAGTATTACAAAACTTGCATTTGGATCTTTTATCAATTTTGAGTTAATTTTTGTTTATGGCACAAGTTAGGCGTATAACTTCGTTCTTTTGCATGAGGCTTCTAGTTGTCCCAGCAACTTGTTGAAAAGACCACTCTTTCCCCCATTGAAATGTCTTAGCACCCCTGTTGAAAATCAACCAGCCAAAAATGTAAGGGTCTATTTCTGAACTCTGAATTCTATTCCTTTGGTCTTTATGTCTGTATTTATGCTGATACCACGCTGTCTTGGTTATAGTAGCTTGACAGTAAGTTTTCAAACCAAGAACTGTGTGCCCTCTGACTTCGATCTTTCTCAAGATTGTTTGGGCTAGTGTGGGTCAAATAATTTTTATATGAATTTTAGTATCACCTTGTCAATTTCTCAATGACAACAACAAACAGTAGCAATATTCATAGGGATTATGTTGAATCTGCAGATCAATTTGGGGACTATTGCAATCTTAACAATATTGTCTTTTAATCTATGAATATGATGTCTTTTATTTAGGTCTTCAATTTTTTTCAACAGTTTTCAGTGTATTCATTTTGTGCTTTTTTGGTTAAGTTTACACCTAAGTATTTTATTTTTTTATTCTATTGTAAATAGAATTGTTTTCTTAATTTTATTTTTGGTTTGCTCACTGCTATTGTATAAAAAACAATTGGTTTTTGTATACCGATCTTGTATCCCAAAACCTTGCTGAAATTGATTATTCTGATAGTTTTTAGTGGAATATTTAGGAATTTCTATGTATAATATGTCATCTTCAAATAGAGATTGTTTTACTTCTTTTCCAATCTGAATGCCTTTTATTTTATTATTTTCCCTAATTCCCTGGCCAGAACCTCGACTACAACATTGAATAGCAGTATCATCTTAAAGTTTCCCTACCTCCAGCCTTGCCTCCAGCCCAGGCAAAACTAATCTCTATATTGCATTCAGTAAATATGGAATTTATTCAGTAAATACTGAATGTGCACCATGTACAAGGGGTTCTAGGGGTTGCTTCTATTCTAGTGTTCATTATAAGCCACTGCTCTTTATAAAACACAAATCTAATTATGACATTCTTCCATTTAAAAGTTTTAGTGATGGGGCCTCATTATTATTAGAAAAAGGAGTAACTTCTTAACAGGGCTTACCAGATTCTGCCTTTCCTGGCACGAGCATCAATCTCCAAACTTCGTGTCCTGCCACTTCCCTCCTGAAACTCTTATCAAGGCAAACAGAATTTATTTTAGTTTTTCAAATGCTCAATACAGTGATCCTCATTCTTTGTGGATTCTGTATTTGTGAATTCACCCACTAGCTAGCATTTATTTGTAACTCCAAAATCAATCCTCACAATGTTCTTGCAGTGATTTGCAGACATGCATGTGCACACAGCAGCAGAAAATTTGAGTCTCCAGAGATGCACACTCTCAGTTGAGGTTGAGCAACTGTTCTTTTCACGGTCTATTTCATGTGATGTTTTTTGACATTCTTGTTGCTTTGTAGTGATGATTTTGCTATATAAAATGGCCCCCAGTTGTAGTGCTAAAGTATTATCTAGTGTTTCTCAGTGCAAGAAGTCTGTGATGGGACTTATGAAGAAGATAGGTGTGCTAGATAAGCTGTATGAGTTATAGTGCTGTTGGCTGAGTTCAATGTTAATGAGTCAATAATACATATTGAAGAAGGTGTCTTTAAAGGGAAGCACACATAAAACAGTGTTATATATTGTTCAGTAGACGAAAATACTGTGACCAGGTTTGTGGGAGCCTAACCCTGTATTTTCCCTAAGGGTAATGATTCAGAATGTTTGAAGGGACTTTTTAGAACATAACTACCATGAATAACAATAATCCTCTGTATATAAAATGATAATAATGACAGTTATAAAAACAGCTAATATTTACTGAATGTAACCTATGTTCCAGGTATTGTGCTAAATAATTTACAGGAATTAACTTGTTTAATCCCCATTATCGCATGTAATTCATGAGGTGGGTATCATATTGACTCCATTTTTTAGATGAGATAACCCAGGCTTTAGGGATGTTAATAGGCGTCCCCATAAGGCTCATATTCCACACCCCTTCACCCACATCCTGCCTCCAGTACACTGAAGTCAGAGCCTGGTTATTGCAAATATTTCTTGAATGATAAATTATTTTCATGTTGTGTTCCATTCTATTTGAATTGGTATATATAGTCTTTAATTTATTTCTTGGTCACTTTCATTTTGTTCTTTCATAATAATAAGAGGAAGAAGCTGTAATTTACTAGAACTCCCTCTGATTCAGGCTAACCTGCATGTTCGTAATCTCTATGTTCAGTTGTGCCATTCTAGAAATTCAGAATTGTTCATTCTAGAATACGTGAGGAATATTTCCTTTGGGGGAACAATGATGATTAAGTACCTGATTGAGTTCTTGGTAACACAGAAAGTGGCAGATATCCTCAAAAGATGTTTTGCCCATCTGTAAATTAGAGGAATTTAAAGCTCCTTATCAATGCTTTAATTCTTAAAAAAACAAAAATGTCAAATAAAACCTTTAAATTATTAAATTTCAGGGAAACAAAATTCTTGGAAAATGTTAATTTTCAATGACTTTTCCATTAATATTTCAACCATTTGAAATGCTGTCCAAATAACATAATGAAGAATTGTTTTAATTTTATTGATCAAGAAAACGTGAGGGTTAAGTAACCTTCTGAAGGCACTGGTTATAGATATAAATGACACCAAGTTCTCTTCCTGAATCTGGATTTACACAGCATCATTCCCCTATGGTATTCATGTAACATCACACAAAGTGTCATGAGGCAGAATTACAGCATTCAGTTAACACTGGAATTATTTATCCATAAGCCCTCTGTGATTTGTGTTGGAGAAGATGAGGGTTACCTTAAGAGAAAGATTATGACAAGCCTCAAAAGGAAAAAAATGCCTTGAAAACCAGAATCAAAAAATGTACAACTTTCAAAGAATAATTTTATATCTCATTTAGAATTCTGTTCCAGAGCTCTGTTAATTGCAATTGCAGATACCTATAGAGTTTCTAGGGTAAGGGGTGTTCCAGAAGAATGCTTCTAAGACTCAGGGCCAGATTAACCTAGGAAATGTGGACCAGCCCTTTCCTGAGTATTAAGAAGTCCACAAACAAACATCAGTTGATCAGACTTCACTTCCTAAATTCAAAACAACCTGTTGATTTAAGGATATGTGTTGTATTTCAAACTATGAGGAGCCAGGTATCTTCTTTTAAACATGGGGAAATCGGTTGTAGGAAGGAAAAAGGAATCACAGGGTTGAAACCCTATGGAGATTAAATAACATTTTTGTTGAAAGACAAAAGCAAAGTTTTTACTGCCAAGAGGAATGGATCATTCAGGAAGGAAAGAAGCTGAATACCTCCAGTTGACTTTGTAGTTCTTAGTTTGAAGCCATCTTTGTTATCCTTGACCAAAAGAAAGAATGGAATCCCCAGAGATTGAAAACTGCTGTGGGAACAGTGGTCTTTGTTGTAACCCAAGTGAGTAACTGGTCCCAGAAAATGAGATGAAAACAAGTGGCTTCTCTACTACATGTTCTCCCCGTAGCAATAGTGCCATTTCAATATGTAGACAAAAATAAACACCATAAGGGTTCCATTACAAGGGCTCAATATTCGCATGGTAATACTGTTAAACATACAGGGAAAAGTCAACATTTCAAACTGGTATTAGAGACATTCAATAGAATTTCAAGTGCAGGATACTTTATACTATTTTATTTATTTCTCAATTCTCTACCATTATTTTTTAACTCATAAGCAGGATTTCTAAAGAACACATTCTATTTGGGGTACATGCCATCTCTTTTATTTCAAATTTTTATGATTTATATTTTGGTCATAATTTCAAATTCTTCGAGGCATTTATGCTTGGGACTGTTTCTATAGATAATGTTCTTATAGATTTGAAGAGAAGTACCAAATAATGGCATATGATGGGAATTCAGGTATTTATGGAATAAGTGAACGAATGAACACAGAAAATTATTTTCCCTAAATAAAAGTTATCTCTGAAATAACGTTAATTGAAACCCTTGTATTTAGTATTGGAACTATTCTGAGTTGTAATTCATGTATACTATCACGTGGTCTTATTGATAAACCTTCACCGTCTGAAATCTGAACAGTATGAATGTTCTATGTGGGTTTAATCCCACTTCCTTCCCCCATTTTCAGCCTTCTTCTAGTGAATTGTAAATGAAGAACTAAGAAAGAAACACTGTATAAGACCACCAAGGCTTGCAGGGAGAAAGGTATACTGTTCTGAATTATTAGGGAAAGTTTAATTAAATTCTATTGTCACTTGGAATAACATCAACATTATTTTTGATTAGGTCTAGCCCCGGGCAAATTGTGAAATAAGAGAAGTTTGTTTTCAGGCCCTACCCTCCAGCTTTTCATTTTATATCCCAGAATCTCTTTCTCTTTTCCTTTGCCTGCTCACACCTGCCCTGATCCAGGCCCTTTGAGGTATGCACAGCTGCATCTGAAATGCAGCTGGACCCACACTAGCTCTCCATCTGGGCCTACTATGTTCATAACTCTTTCAGATTCTCTGCTACCTTCCCATCCATAACGAAATTTCTTGACCTCAGTTTCATCCTGTCAAGTCTCTTCTGTTTGCTTTTCAAGGAGATTGCTAACTAATCTGATAAATGCTACCTCACTGATGTGATACTTAGATTAATGTATTGTAGAAGAGGTCTTCCTTCATCTCTTTTGAAAAATTATCTTACTGAAGAAATAACATAAATTCAGAAAAAGTACACTAGTCATAAGGGTGCAACTCAATGAAGGCGAACACACACATGTGACCCACGCCCAGATTAGAAATAGGACATTTCCAATAGCCCAAAACCCCTTTCCAAGCACTATATCCCTGAGTCTGCACTATTCTAACTTCCAATAAATATTGGCATAAATATTGTCCATTTTGTACTCTACTTGAATCGAATCATACCGTACATACTATTTTGTGTCTGGCTTCTTTCACTCAACATTATGCCTGTGAAATTCCTGTATACTGTTGCGTGGGTTTGTGAATCATTTTCATTGTATATATAATCCAATTGTGTGAAGGTGCCACAATTTATTCATTCTACTGTTGATGGTTGATGGCACTTGGGTAGTTTCCAGTTTGGATATTATGAACAGTGCCATGAATATTCTTCATATGTTTTTTGTTTATTGTTTTTGTTTTGTTTTTTGGTGAACATAACTTTGTGGTTTTGGTGGATATATACTAGGAGTGGAATTGCTGGGTCATAGAGTACGCATATGTTCAGCTTTAGTAGACTCACAAAAAGTTTACCAAAATGATTAACCAAGATAACACTCCCTGTAGCAGAGGGTAAGAGTATGTTTTTTCCCCCAAATCTTCCCCAACACTTGTTATCGTTTGCCTTTTCCTTTTTGTTATTCTGTGTGTTTATAATAATGTCTCACCATAATTTTAATTTGCATTATGTTTGTGACAATGAAATTGATCATCTTCTCACGTATTTTTTGGTCTTCTATATACCATCATTTTCTGGTTTTCCATGATTGTCTTTTTCTTGCTGATCTATAGAAATAATTATATTTGAGAAAGGAGTTGTAATCATTGGAATATGGATGTAAGGGAAGTGTAGAAAGCCTGGGCAAGATGCCCATACGTAGTGTTGTTTCTATTTGTTTCAGCCCTTGAGTGTAACTTTCTAGGTAACACAGGAATACAACTCTTTAGCCACATAACCATTTGAAATAATACCCTACCTTAGAAAATGGCTGACATTTACCATCCAAGTTACACATTTATGTTATTTTTCATCTTAACTTGGGGCTGAGAAAAACCCAGCTTGAAGTCAATATTCTGCTGAGTTGACATCAAATATCAAAACCCCAATGGGAGAAAAATGCAGAGAATGAGAACGAGTGAGGGTGGAATGGAATAAACATCCTAGCCTTAGCTGTGTATCTCTCAGCCACGGATGCCACTGTGGTAGTGTTATCCCACACATGTGGTCACAGTAACCAAAAGGACAGCATCACTGAAATACACCCAGAATTAACTAGCCCACAGTATTTGAACCAGCCTGAAGAATGCTCCCATCAGCGCTCCTCTTAAGAGAACGCAAGCAACAATGCAGAGAATAACAATAATGCTGAATTACTAATGCTCTCAGCTGTATTTTCCATTTTCTCTGAAATTTCTTATTTAGTCACAAGTCTACTCGAAGTTCCTAGGTTTGGCAATGATATCTTAATTCAATTTGTATAATGCTTAGCCCATCAGTCTGCTTGGAAAGTTACACACAAATTCTGGTTACTGACAATTGCAGTTCAGCCTGAATATATTTTTATATGATTCCATAAATGCCATAGTGGGTAACTATCTTTTGTTTTCATTTTGGTCTGTTTGTTTTCTTTTCACCAATGGTATGTGCCAACCAACACCCTTCAGCTATAGTAAGCTCTCTGCCAGAGTTGTTTGAAGATCCATCTCCATAGTCTTGTTACCCTGGGTTTGAATCAATGCTATGCTACTTGCTTAGCAGAGTGAGCTTGACTAAGTGACTTGACCTCTCTAAGCCTTCATTTTCTCATCTGTAAAATGGACTAAAAATAGTAGCTACATTTTAGAGTTGTCAGGATTAAAGGAGATTATCCACATAGAATATCTGGTAAGCGCAAAATAAAATGGGTTAATGTTACTGCATACTTTACTACATAAAGATTACTACATACATCTTTAACACATATTTCTCTGCAGTATTTTATTTTATTTTTTTAAAGATTTTATTTATTTATTTGACAGAGATAGAGACAGCCAGCGAGAGAGGGAACACAAGCAGGGGGAGTGGGAGAGGAAGAAGCAGGCTCATAGCGGAGGGGCCTGATGTGGGGCTCGATCCCGTAACGCCGGGATCACGCCCTGAGCCGAAGGCAGACGCTTAACCGCTGTGCCACCCAGGCGCCCCTCTCTGCAGTATTTTAATTCTTGCTAGTATTTTGGTAGTGATTCTTCTTTCCCTACCTGCCCTTTAGCCATTGAGCTTTCTAGGATCAGAGATTAGGAAAAGTGACTTTTTATCTCTATGTTAGATTTGGAGAAATCAATCAATTTTCCTGTGGCTATTCTAATTTATAAGTGCACAGAATTAACAAGAAAACTTGGCTTCACAGAAGTTCCACAGTGGTATAGGTATAAATGTAAAGGTAATGTTTTAAGTACTAAGAATCAGAAGCATCATATTATCAAAAATAACCAAGAGGTAAACATAAACCAGCAACAGGGCTCTAAACAGAGCAAGAAATTGACTAAGCTTATCTTTTGTTATTCTCCTGTCTCTCCTTCTGTTGACTTTCTTCCCTTGGGGTCTGAGGCTCCCCTCTTGACCCATTCTGGTTCCAATTTATCTCCACTGTGACACTTCACCCAGACCTATACTTCCCCAGCCAAACGCTGTAGCTCCCTAACCCATATCAAAACATTTTTACTGTGTGCCACAATTAAAGTGTGACCCACTTTCCTATCACACTGGAAAAAGAAAGTCCCGCTAAGATAGCTTAAAAACATATGGAACCACCTATCCAAGATATATTCATGCGAACAGGTGAATCTTCACTCAAAGAAAGGAGTTCCTAATAGTGGAATGTTAGGAATCCCTTACAGAGCTGTAGGTGAGACATTTTGGGAGAAAACAAGTGTTCTTAATAGATCACATCAGTCAAGACTATTAATGAATATGCAGCCCCGTGGGCAATCCCAATCCTAATTAAACACATCCACTTATGCGTATATATTTGTGTGGGTTTAATTGAATTTTCCCAGCACTTTTTTTCACTACATGTAATTACGTCTGCTAACATGACTCACTTCTTCCCCTCCTCCCATCACTTGAAAGTTGTTACAGGACACCATCTGAATAACGGCCATATTCACACACCCATGATAAGCTGGACCTGAAAAGTAATTATCCTGGATTAGCACAGCTCCTCTGATGCTAAATAAGCAGCCAGACCCATGTACGCAGTTGCTCCCTGACCCTCAGTTACTCTTCACAGAAAATCTGCAGAAATATGAGTAGAGCAGTCCTTATGCTATTGGTTTAATTTACTTACCATTTATAGACCTGGCCTCAGTTGGGAAACAGATTTATTTAGTCACTAAGAAATTCATCCAACCTAAGCACATATTAGGCAACAATTAAATGCTTATTCATTGGCTGGCAAATGAGGCAGGGGGAACAGCAGGATCAATGCTCAAGTTGGAGCAGGCCTTTAGGAGTAACCACTGAGCTGGATCCCCTTTCTCTGCAGATTAGGAAACTGAACAGAGAGGTTAAATGTCCACAAATGGTAGCAGACGTGGACCTGGTACCCAGGACTCTGGATTTCTATGTAGTGTTTCTTCTACTATGATCTCTGGTCTCTGCATCCAAAGGGAAAAATAAGGCATAAAGCACAGCGTGATGCGGAAACTGTAAAGTCTGATCTCCCATTGTTAGGAAGAGCTGCATATCCCACTTGTCGATATACACCTTAAAGTACATTTCATTCTCTGACTCTGTGACTATGTGTTTATGATAGCTTCCACTCTTCCAGAGTTCTCATATATGTGTTTAATCATATCTCTAGTTCTAGAAAAAATTACAAATTCATTTGTTTGCAGTTGGCTCAACAACTGGGCAATGAGATGAACCTAAATGTCCTGTGATGGCAGAGATTCCTATAAAAGGGTCATCACCTTCAGTCATTCTGCTTGCTATGTATGCCAGTAACAAGACAATACATGAAGTGTCCAGAACACGTTTCTCTAGCAAGTCAAGTAAAGAATAGAAGACACTCTACAATAGTATCACAGGGATGCCAAGAATGAGAAAATTGAGGGAATAGAGCGTGAAGTGATTAGTCTGGGGTTGACAGGAGGTTATTTGTACTGAAAAAAGAGTTAAAAGCTGGAAAACTGGAGAGCAAGATGGAAATAACTTTGGATAAAACACTGAAGTCTCCCAGTTTATATTTATATTTAAAAAGTTTTCTTTATTCTGCTTTTTTGTGAAGTAGAGATTCATTACCTAACGCCAGCACACAACAGTTAGTATGGCACATATTGACTCCTATCTGCTCCCTAATTTGCAATCCATGGACTTCAATATTAAGTTACTTTTCATTTTGACTTCAAGGGCATTAAGATGCTGCTATAAATCACAACTCAATTAAAAACTGATTTATGTAAACTTTCTAGTAGGAAACAAAACTGAAACATTCTAATCATTGAGGGAAAATACTCTTGTCCTCTTGCACCTGTTGGAGAGTAAATGAGTCACTCCTAACCTCTCTCTGTATAAAAAAGACAACTCTGAGGACCAGGACGCCTGGTCTTGACTCTTCTAGAGAGGCTCAATAAAAACACAAGGCATCCGTCACAGCCAGGCACAGCTGGAATTCCCGAAGTGCTCCCTACTGTACTTAACCATTACGCCACCTGCCTGGTCCTGTGTGTGCTGCCATTTCTATGACTTTTCAAAATAACCATTTCAAATGGAAGATCCTCAGTAATGAAACGAAAGAGTTAAAATGGGCTACATCCAAATGAGAACAACCCAAAGCATGGAAATTATGGGTTTGGGGAAAATGTTTTCTTGGTTTATTTGATTAACACTTTGCCACTGAGGAGAATTTTCCTTTGAGGTTTCTTATTCTGGATAGTTTTTAATGTAATTGGTTTAAGTGATACTTTACTTAAATATATCTTAAAAAGAAATCTGCCACTAACTATAAAATTTTCATGTTCAGTCCAATTGACTTCAAAGTAATCCAAAATGCTTATTCCCAAGTGACACCTATCAGTCTCCAGCTGTGTTCCTGATGGAGACTGATATATGAAACCAACAATTAAAGTTACCTAATGCCAGGACTCTTTAAAGACTAAAGGGCTTTACAGTACCCTATCAAAGCAGGTTATAACCAACTCATACTATTATTGTTTCTATAAGTGTGGTGGGAGGATTAATTTCTTGACACTCATTTAGCATTACAGGAAAAATAATTTTCAGAGCCAAAAGGTCATTCTTTGGCAAATCAACACATTCAAAATAGTATGTTTTAATGAAAAAGTGAAAGTATCAAGGCTTTGACTATTTTTTGTGTATTCTATAATCATCCTGGCCCTCATTCTCTCATTCTCTGTGTGAGATCAATTAAGGGATATTACTTAAATTTAAAACTTGTCTTAAAGTAACAGAAGAGCTTGAGAGAGAGAGAGAGAGGAGAACAAGATACATTCCCATTCAGATTGAGGTAAAACAAAGCAATGTTCTTGTTCTGTATGTGGAAGTCTCAAAATTCATGTAGCCATGACTGTCCCCAAACTCAGAAAAGGTGGTTTTAGGGAAACAAAATATCATTAGTATTAAGCTCTAAATTTGAGATTGGTTTGATTTATTTATGCAACAAATATTTATTAGGTACCGACTATTTGCCGGGTCCTAAAATGATGCTAGGAGACTATGAGTTATGGATGATGTCAAAGGAATTCTTGCTGAGAGTGGGAAGCGGACACCCTTAACTATGACTGCAGCTTGAATCAATATATAACTCCTTCATCTACCCTACCTCCTTCCCCTCTACTTCCTACCAGTTAGGCAGCCTCTTATCCAACTCATTCTTCCCTTGATATTCACCCTTAAGAATAAGGTACCAGGACCACATCAAATTAATTAGACAGATTTAAAGGAACTTAATAATAAAATTGTACAATTTTGTGGGCACAATGCATGATTTATCAATACAAAGATATAAGGCACTGGATATCCAGATTTCCAACAGGATTCCCAATTTTTCAAAAGCTTTCAAAAGGACACTCTAATCTGTAGAAGACTGATGCATCTTAATGTCCTATTACGTAAGCAAAAATAACATAAATAGCATATATAATTACTGGCAGGATTAATACATGTTGAAATATGCATTATTTTAGAGAAAGAAGCATATCTCTTTTTTGCTATTCCTTTTGTATTTTATTTGTTTTAGGAACTAAACTATATCTATATCAAAGATTTCATTACAAATAGTAAGTTTTATTTTGACATAGAGAAAAACTGACCTTCAGCTAGAAAACAGAACAGGATAAATGGCACTTCTGACATTTAGTATCAAGCAGGTACTAAATAGAAAATAGACCTATAATATTTTTGAAGATGATCTAGAGGCAGAAATTAAATATCTCATCTTTTAGATGATATTAAGCCCTTCCTGTTTGTAAAATGTCAAGTAAACATTCAGAAGGATATTTTAAGGCTCTGCACATTAAGAGCTTTATGGAGGTGAATTTCAGGATGTCAACTGCAAGGCAATTGTCTTAACAAAAAGTACCACTAACAATACTTTGAGATGATGACTTCTAAATTGTAGGTTACATTCCCAGAGGGATAATTGTTATAATTAGATAATTTCTGAAGAAATAGGCCCAAATGCTAGTGAGATTACCACAAAGTATTTTGTTACATTCCTGATATTGTTTAGAAATATATTAGAAGCATAAGAGAAACGGTTTTTCTACCTTTGCCCAGAATTGTGGTTCATCTGCATTGGGAATGGGATTGCCGTTTTGGTGATTATACTCCATGAAAAATCTGATGGGATTTGGGAAAGTCTAAAGAAAAGCCAATTCTGGTTGAGTTCTGTGTTCTTTTCTTCATTTTATAAGATGACTGGGCTCGTCAGTTTCTTCACAAGAAAATTCTAGAGGCCTCTTAATAGAACTTCATCAAGTCATGAATTATGAAAAAGCATTTAAGAATATTTAAAAAAAGGGAACAGTCTTTGCAAGAAAGGGTTTTTTAAAAAATTTAAGTGTGGACTAACTCATATATAATAATGAGTTATTAATAACTGTAATTTTGGGGTCACCTTAATAGGCAAAAATGACTTTTTTTTCATAAGGTATCTCAGATCTTAGGTTATTACATAAATTTTAAAAACAAGAAAAGAGCCACATTCATTTTTAAACTGGTATTCTGTATTTGAAAGTATAATTCCATAGGTACTGAGTTGAGTAATCCTTTATGAGTTTTAGTATGAAAAATTATTCCTCACCAGTACTTTAACAGAAATGCTAATGACGCTAAAATTACAGTTTTGCTGTTTAATGATTTGAGAGATCTAAATGAAATACAGGTTGCAAAACTGAAGAAACAGAACGTTTTCTTTTATGTTTGATCAAGAATGGCGTCAAGGTACAGTTTGTAGACTCCATAACAAGCGGTAAAGTTAAACTATGAGTTAATCTAGCTAGTTACTCATAGTATACAGACCACTGATGGCCATGAGAAGCTATTTCATATAAGCATACACTTCAAAGTTACAATAACATGAAAAAGGAACTAAAGCAAGTTTTTACTCGTTTTGAAATACAACCCTCAATGAGGCATTGTTTGCACATTGAACTAAATGCATAAACAATGCGTTGTGGGTTTAATTTGTGAAATGAATGTAAGTCTTGATGAGCTGTGATGTTTGCTATTTGGAAATAGAAAACTACTTTTAATTTTACATATTCATCTGAGGATTGACACAAACATAAAATATGGAGGCTCCCCAAATTAGCCTGAAGTTTGATATTTTTCTCAGCAAAAATTTAAATGATAGCACAAAGAGTGATTAAAGGTTATATCTTATAGGTTATGAAGTTTTATGAAAACACAACTAATAAAAATATTTTTACTTGTTCTGATATCAAAGGTACAAACAAAATATTTTCAGTTGTTGGTAATGGGTTCCTAAAACCATGCACAATGTGTCCTAAATCTACATTACCAGTCCTTGTGTGTTGTACATGTATCATGCTTTATTTTCAGTTTGATAGTTTTTTAAGTATCACAGCCATGTGTTTAAGATGTATTAGCACTGTTTTCTATTTAATACAAATATATTGATAAGTAATAGTATTAAATCATAATTAAAATATATTGATAAGTAATAGTTCTAAAACATAATTAAAATATATTGATAAGTAATAGTATTAAATCATAATTAAAATATATTATAAAGTATAATTAAGTTATAAACTCTAATTCAATAATATATTAAATAAATTTGATATAAATACAAATAATGCAAATATTGTTAATATTTATACAATATTGATAAAGCAGTCACATTATCAAACATCTTTGAGTTTTGTTTTGATACTAAAAATAAAACTGTAAATTCAAGTCATGCTTGACCTCAAAAATATTACAAATTTTAAGTTAAAAAACAGTGTTATATACACACATAACACTTCTGGTTTGTTCTTATTTGCCAGTTGCAACTTGCTCCTGAATTAATATCCAACTTCTACATGTAGCATTATTAATAAAAAGGATAAGTCACAGTCTCTTGATCCCTGAAATTTGATAACTGTGGTAAATGGATGTAATTATTCCATCTTTGTAGTAATATTTTGAATTATATATTATGGGAAAGCTATACCAAAAATTGTTTTATGAGTTTCCAATTTTATCCAGAAAATACAGGGTGCTACAAAGAATCGATCTGAAAAAAGAGTTGGAAAGAAAGTGGGGGTGGGGAAGGGATTAAAAAGTGAGTTTTGTCAATTATGTTACTTCGCCATTAGTTGTATATTTTATAAAACTAATATTATATTCAGCGTTCCTGTTAAAAATGTGTCATCCACAAGCACAATAATACATACACGTTATGCTCAGTGACTTCAGTCAGTGTGGGAAGAGTTGAGAGACCTCTATTCTATTTCCGTTTCCCCACATTTAATGAGCAAACAAATCACTTAGCTTCTCTGCAACCAGAGTTTCATAGCTAGAGAATGAGAAGATTGGGCCACATTATGACCAAACTTATTTATAGGTTTATAGAAGCGGTTATTCTGTGACAAGTATTATCATACTGTTACTGAAAAAAATGAAAGAAATCTATTACCTGGAACTTTTTGGTGGGTTGCTGACAAGGATGGAGTAAGCAAGTTAGAGGAACGGTGGAAGGAACTCATAAAAATGAATGATGTACTTTCTAAAATGCAAGATTCCTAAAATTCTGGCCCTGAAGAGACTTTTGCCTTATTTTGTTACATGATCATTTAGAATAGTACAAATGCTTTTAATAGGTATTTATAAATAGGAGGCTTATATGGATAAAATATGATTAAAGACAAATTAAAAGCAGGTAAGAAGGAAGAAAGATAAGATGGGGCCTTAAATGGTACACGGACAAGATTAATACAAAAAGACATACCACAGCAACCTATACCCTTGCTGGGGATGAAGCCCAAATGTGCCTTTAACCTTTTAGAAGGAAATCAAAAATAGAAACTTGATTAGTTACACAATTCTCAGTGCCTTCAGGATATAAACAGCCTATGATTCTGATGATACTAAGACTTCTTTGTCTTCATACACACACACACACACACACACACACACACATACACACACACAAAACCAGCATGTGATGTCATGAATTAATTCTCAACAACAGTCTATGAAGTAGATGGAATACCTCCTTTCACCGACCTATAGTCACTTTTAGGGTTTCTTTTCTCTCTCTCTCTTTTTTAATTATAGCATACCAATTTATACAAAGGTATATTTCATTGCAACTTGGGCAATACAAGGAGGCTCAGGCTGTCTGTCGTGCCTTCTAAGTTTCTACATTAAACACTCCAGAGGATACAAAGGTGAATAAAATGTTATAAGTAACCATCATAGGTAGGCTGTTATCCACACCTAACACACAACTATGGAGGAGTTCATAAAAGAGCGAAGATCATCTCTGGTGGGGTGGGGCTGAGGGCTCAGAGCACAGCAAATAGTGTTGGAAAGACAGGATGGGACAAGAGAGTGGAAGCTCTGGAATGTGAGCATGAAAGTTGACTTCCCCCTCCCCCCAAATAAAGCAGTGGCATGAACGGAACTGTGTTGTAAAATGAGTAATCTGATAGAAGTGGGGAAAGGCATTAGAAATGGGGAAACCAATTGTATGGCATTTAAATACTCTGTGTGAGAGTCAATGAAGCAGAGATTAAGTTAGCATTAAAAAATACAGAGGAAGGGATAAAGCAAAGCTTATCACAGAAGTGAGACCTCTAGGATTCAGCAACTGATTGGATGACCAGGGCTAAGGAATGAAAGAGCTCATTTGTGCCTCCGGGTGGCTGGGGGGTTATTGGTGCCATTAATAGGTAAGGGAACACGGGGAGAAGAGTATCTTGTTCTGGAGGAGGCTGGGATGGAGAGACAATGGCTTCTGTTTTTCTTGGTTTGAATTATACATATTCCTAGGCATGAACACTCTTCACGATCTAAAGGCCAGGTCCAAATGCCACCTCCTTTATTCCCTCAGATGGAAGCAAACTCTCTCTGTTCTGAATTAAAGTAGTGCGCTTGTCGATATTTCTCTTGAGCTCGACACTTTCTCTCTCATGTAATAACTATTTTTAAATGCCCTATTTTCTGCTCTAGACCGAAATTGTTTGGTTCATCTCCGTACCTCCTTACACTGAGTAGGCGCACTTGAATGCTAAGAGCAGATGCTAAGGGACATCCGCATTTAAATGGCCAGAATGGATTCAAGGCAAGGATAAAGGAGGGACGAGGTGACCAAGGCTGGAGCTGAGCCGCAGATGCCAAGGAGAAGAAAGTTCCAATGAGGAGTTTATCAGTGGGGGCCGCTCACCAAAGAACGGGTCTGTAAATGGGAAGACTGGGGAAAGGCTCTGACAGGGAAAGACGAGGGGCTTAGGAATTTGATATCCTAAAACGCAGGGTGAAAACCAGACCATGCCACCACGCTCTTGAGCTCCTCAGGATTGATGTCCTAGGTGGCTGCAGTCCTGGCTGTTAGGAATAATTTTTTGGCACTGAGCCAATTTGCGGGAAAATTACAAATGTTTATGGGTTTCTTTCTTTTAGAATAGCTTCATTGGCTCAAAGGGGGCAAAAGATCCATTGTTATTATTTAGATTGCCTCTTATCTGAAGGTTAAGGAGAAACATGCTACAGTATTTTTAAGCACTCAACTCTTCCAAAGAGTTAGAGATGAGACGTAACAGCATGGAGACCTCCCCGAGGCTTTGTCTCACATAAGTATATAGGACTTTAGAGACCACAGTGTGTTTTCACTTGCGCTGGCTCATTTCATCTTGAAACAAAGGAGTGGGAACTCATCCTTTTATTTCAGATGGGGTAACTACGGCACACTTTAAGTTAATATCAAGTAAGTTCTTTTATTTTTAATTTTTTAAAGACCTTATCTATGAGAGAGAGAGAGAGAGGGCATGAATGAAGGGGAAGGGTGGAAAGAGAGGGAGAAGCAGACTCCACCCTGAGCAGGGAGCCCGATGTGGGGCTCCATCCCAGGACCCTGAGATCACGACCCAAGCCTAAGGCAGACGCTTAAACAACTGAGCCACCTAGGCTCCCCAAGGAAGTTCTCTTAATGAGTACAATAATAATGACTACTTCTTAGGTCCCCAGCACTACATGAGGTCTACTAATAGAAAAAAGGCAGTCATCCTGAATGCCTCTCCTCCTGCCTGTTTTGCCCCAGACCTCCCTCTCCTGTCTGGGTGAGTGGTACTCAAACTCCTCTCCTGAGCCATGAATTCCAATCTCTGTTTTCCTGAACTCATAGACTGCTTTGGAAATTGGGTCATGAAGCTGGGATGATTCATCACAGATTCGGAACTGTAGGACCCATATAGAACATTTCATCTCTGCTAATGGGAAACAGTAAAAAATAGAATACAAAAGAGGGAAGCTGTTCTGGGATTAGAGGGTATCAAATTGCCCAAAGGGAATCCTTCACGAATTGACATTACCTACAAACAAATTAAACACATAAGAGGAAGATTCTCATCATACTGACTATTCTCTGCTCTATTACAAGCAGGTTATCAACTGAAGTATTTGGTCAGCCTTCATTTAAGTACCTAATTTGAATTGATTAATTAACTTGTGTAAGTAAATATCGATAGCTTGCTAGATACAAGGGACTGTGCATGATATGGTAAGGAATATGGAAGGTTCTGGTTTGCCACATCTGCTCTGGGCAGTTCACTGCCAGATTAGATTTTGCACTTTATTAAATCGACATTTGAAGCTGCCGTGTATTTTCACTGAGACGAGCTGTACTTTAGAGAAAGACAAACTCCTATCTCTGTGTAATGGATAAGCTGAAGAGAGCCTAGAGGAGGATGGCATTTATGCAGAATCTGGCCTGGGGAGGCAGCAGTGAGAAAGAGATGGAAGGACAGATAAGGAGACCCTGCCCATGCAAAATAAACTTGTCCTGTTGACTCTTTGTATATGAAAGGTAAGAAAGAGAGTGAGGATGAATTTTAAGTGTTGGGCCTCATGAAGACGGTGCCCTAGAAACTAAAGTACAATTGGGATAAACACAGAATCATGGAAGTTGAAAGAAGAGAAGGCTCCTGGAAGTTAGTAGAAGGATGTTGATAATACAATGCTTCCCGGACGTCAAGGGTGATGAAGAAATGACCATTAGAATGACCACTGATGATTTTAAAGACAGCAGTCTCTGTAAAGAAAAGAGAACGAAGTCAGGTTTCTAGGATTTAACAGGGTGGAGAAGTAGATGCACTGAGGGCTGACCACTTATTTTGAGATGACTTATGTCAGAATAAAAGAATTGGGTGAACAGGAAAGTCATTTTAATGTGTGTTAGGAGTGGGGGTAAGAATATAAAGCTAAAATTAAAAAAATGCATAAAGATGTGGTTTCTAAATGTCTGTGCTCTAGGATATAATGAAAAGAATGGACATTACAAAGCTTCTTTCACAATTTTCAGTTATATTAAAATATTTTCATTAAAAAATAGTCAGTCTAAATGGATAGCTGCAGTATAGCAGTTATCTTCCTAACTTTAAGATTTTATAAAATAAATAGGTAATGGAGTTAACCATGCCAAATGCATTACCTTAACATTGTCAAATCGATTTATTTGCCCTTCATAATTTGGGTACTTTGGAATTATAATTGGTGGACTTTGGGGACTTTGCGATTGTAATAATCAGTGGACATCTTTTATGAGTAGAGGAACACCATAAGGATATATAATAGAGTTATATTAAGAAAGAGGTTAGTTAGACCTTTCCTTGTTTGAAATGTGGGTAGTTATAAGCCCCTGAAAGCAAAAGAACAACCAAGTAATATTGTTTACTTATTTAGTCCTATTATCATTTAGAACTATGCATTTGAAGTACTTGCAAAATCCTGGTTGTTACAGTATGCCAGAAGAAACTCTGCTAAAGTGAAAACAGAGAAAGAAGTTACATGTAAGTTTGCGAGCATATGTAAAGTAGCATGAGTTGGTGGGAATTTGCAATGAAGCCAAAACATAAGGCCACATAAGGAAAAAAAAAGGACTCATTCTAGGATGCTAATGAGACCACACCTGGAACAATGCGTTCAATGTGGGATACGTCTAACAAAAATGAACATCTAGGAAACTGGAAATAGTTCAGAGACAAGCAATAAGAATGATTAAGGGCTTGGAGAGACTGCGCTGAAACAAGATTAAAAGGCCTTACATTTGTTTAACGTGGCTCACAGATGACTAAAAGTGGGCATGATATCTGTTTATAAACATCTGAAGGTTGGGTGTAAACATGAAAGATAGAGTAGAATTGCATAATAGGGTACTAAAAGGATTTAACTTGAGAAAAAATTTCAAGAGAGAATTTAAAAGTAAATATAATGAAGCTGTCTCCCAGAGAGTGTGCATTTATTTCCTTTTCTTTAGAGACTCTGCCAAGAATGAGGAAGTTTAGTAGAGAGCCCAGCAGAAGAGAATGACCCAGCAGGTCCCCCGCAGATCCGATTTCTTCACTTTCATAAACCAGTAGAAACCTTTTCAAGCTTGATCTGTTTGCACACAATTACTCAGAATATGTGTTTATTTACAGATTTTAGTGAACCAGCAGCATAGCACTTTAGATTGCTGGGCAATTGTGTCTTATCCGCATTTGTTCCCGGAATCTGTCATTGGTAGAGTAGTTGAGTAAAACCACGTTAAACCTACATTGTATGGATGCTGGCCTCTGAAAGGCCATTCTCCCAAAGCTCAAAGGGTTTACTTAGAATTTACTAAGAAACAATTGAATGACTTTTTTTTCTTTAAGAACTGTGTATACTTCCATCTGGAGTTCAAAGGTACACCAATGGAGTAACTTGAAAGATCTGTTTTGGGATTATTTCTATAAGCATCCATTCTTTCGTTTTTTTTTTTTTTTTTTGGTTGGTGAATGTAGTGTCTTATTAAATTTTTTTAGTCTAACGTTTGTTCTTACTAAAGTGATGGAATGGTCTTCCCTTAAGGTTGCTTTTAAATGAAATTAAAATAAAAATTATGTTTTGGATTATGAGCTCCTAGAGGGCTTTGTTTGTTTAATTTGTCTTCCATAAAACCCAATGCCAAACTGTACTATGCACACTTGAAAAATAAACAAATAGTAGATGACAGGAGCAGAAGCATCCCGCCCTGGAGGGGTTGGCTGAAGGAATTGTTAATAAGGGAATCTTAGATTTCCACCGATTTTCACTATAAAGTCACATTATTTTTTGCTCCCAAACACATGTCTTTTCTCAGATTAAGTTGGACATTTATGGATAGTCTGATGACCTGATTCGTGTCATGTAGGGTCTGTTAGTGTTTCTGAATCACTTCCAGAATTTTCCAGCAGATTTCAGAATTTCCCCAACCATCTTTTCTTTTCTTTTGTTATAATTTTTTTTATGTTATGTTAGTCACCATACAGTATATCCTTAGTTTTTAGTTTTTTTCCACGATTCATTATTTGCGTGTAACACCCAGTGCACCATGCAATATGTGCCCTCCTTCTTTTCAAGCTCTTTGACCCCTCTTACTGTTTTACTTTTTCCTCTTCCCTTCATTGCCTTGTAGAACTTTGTTGCAGTTCCAGACTGGGCCAATAGATGCTGCCACTTCATGAGGTTAACAGTTGGAATTTTCTTTCTTAGAGGTTAAGGCCTAAGATGAAGTGTGAGTGTTGAGGCGGCAGACCGAAGGGGAGGGTAATGGGTAACTGGCATAGTCTCTCTAGAGAGTAATTTGGTTTTTAATTGTATGCTTATGAATTGTTTGAATTTTACTATAAATAAGATACTAAGAAAAACAATGAACAATAAATTAACAATAAATTAATTTTAAAAAGACACCTCAACTTCAGATACTTCAAGGCAAGGAAATCAATAATTGAATAAAAACAGAATTTTAAAGGTTAACACCTCAAAGCATCTTGGACTCAACAATTCTCTACAGTAAAGGAAAGGAAAGGCTTGGAAATACGTTTTGGAGAGCCTGAAGGACAATAAGGAATGTAATTCTTTAAACCAGTGTTTCTCAGACTCATGTGTGAAATAATTTTAGGGGCATAGAATAAATAATTTTTATTTACATAATACAAATTCATTTGCAAGGTTATTTTCTATTTATAGTAAATTATATTGATTTTCCATTTATGATGATGATAAGTTTCCTTTGTCAGATAAGCTTATAATATAAAGTTTAAAGAAAAATATTAACTGAAAATATTACAGATGATCTAGCAATAATTATAAAAGCAATATTCAAGAAATGCTGGAAATAATGCTTATTTAAACAAGCAATAAATTTTGCCTATAGAACCTCAAAATTCTTTCCTATGCTCAACTTCTTATTTCAAACTTGGGCTGAAATATGACATTCTATATCACTCCTGTTAGTGTCTATGTAATCTATGCACATCTAAGACTCGATGGATTCGAGGATAGTAATAAGAAGTTGAATACTGTGATATAATTAATTCTACGTTTTTTAAAATAACTTCTGTAAATACATTCTTATGAAGACACATAAAAAAATCACATGGGAGCGGAGTAAATTGAAAGCAAGGTCAGTCTTGCTGAAAATCTGATTTTAGAAGGGAATGTAAAACCATGCTAAAAACTATATTTGTATGAACGATATGCTAAAGTATGAAATTTTACTGCATGTAAATTGTGCATTTCCCCACCTTTATTTAGAGGTCAAACTAATATAATGTTTCGTACCAAAATGAAATTCAAAAATAATGGCCTTATGAGAGTATTAGATTCAACATTTGCACTTACATTTTACATATTTGGTACAGTCATTGAAACATATACACTGTACTAAAAATATTTGCTATTTTTCTGACTACTCTATTAATAATAATAGCATCACAGTGGCTAACAGTGGTCTTTGGGGTTGCACAGAGGCTGGTTTGAATTCTAGGTCTGCCATTTATTAGGAAGCTGCTATAAATTCCGAGTCCTTAACTTTCTTACCTGTAAAATGGGAGAAAATAAGATCTGCGAAGTTAATTAAGTCTTCCCGTTGATATTTCTGTCTTACATGTATAGTAACTGACATCCTCTTCAGGCCACGGTGTGTTTCAGATCATGCTCCAAATCCTTTTTGCACAAAATCCACCACCAGAACCTTTTCCATCTCGAGAAGCAGAAAAGGGAACATGGCTCCTGGCAGGTCTAGGCCTTCAAAATAAATCTGCAGGCAAGATCAACACCCAGCGAGTGGTGAGAGTAGCAGTGAGTGCCTTTATCAGTTTAAATTTACAACCTCACCTTTTCCATTGCCTGTACATAATTGTGGATAATGCCCCACTAATTAAAAAATAAGCTGTAATTACAAGAAATCAATACTGGTTTTTGCTTTTAAACCTGACAGTCTTCATGGCAGTTGCAAAAGACCAAGCTGAAGTAAAGGGGGAAATATTTTTCTGAACTTTTTATGGAAAATGATTTAAGTTGACAAAACATTAAAACTACATTTTCTTCGAATAGGAGTAAATTCTACTAGTTACCTTGTAATCTCTCCTGCCACATCTAAGGTGATGTGGGGAGCTGCTTGTTGAATCATAGGCTTTGTGGTTAGAGACCACTGGGTTGTCTCTGGTGAAGTTACTTAGGTTTCTTTGGGCCTAGTCTCTTTATCTCTCGTATGGGCTTAAACAACCACCACACAATCGAGTTATGAAAATTAAATGAACATACACCTACCAGAAGGGACCAGTAACGACTGACAGTAAATTCTCAATAAAGTAAAACACTTAAAATCGATGTGACAATTAAAGAAGATGCTCCCAAAATGGACAACAGGTTTCAGGGAGAGGTGGTTAAACGGATGCAAAATTTGTGTGTTGTTTATTGTCTACTTTGCCGCGGCCTCTGGTTGTGATATACACATATGTTCCTATAGAATATTAAATCCTATGTGGGTGCATAATGCATGCGCAAAAGACTTAGGCATGAAATGTCACTTCAGCAATGTGCCTGGGGAAGCACTGACGCTGCCTGACCTTTGGGCCTCTGGAAGGGATGCCTATACCTGTGCCCAGCGCTGGAAGGGGCCCAGGCCCTTCCCAGCAAAGCTTACCCCCAGACTGCTTACTCGTTCCTAGCATACATCTTCACGCGAAAGGGTATTTCGTCCCTTCCCACTGGCGTGGGTTGGTTTTTCTTTTACGTCGTTGCAAGTAGGCGAAGTCCCTTCTGGCTTCTCCCTTGGGGTAAGTGGAAAGGAATCCGGCAGGGGGCCCGAAGTGGCCTACACGCGGGGACTGGGTAGCGGCGGAGTGGGAGGCAACTCCTGGGCTGCCCCGCCGAAGCAGGTGGGACAGACAGCGGTTCACTCGTCCAGGGAGGGGAGTGCGGTCGCGGGTCCCTCCCCTCAATTGCGGGTGGCAGCAGCCGCCCCCAGGCCCGTGGGGGCGGGGTGGGGGCGGCGCGGAGGGCGCGGAGATTACTGCGGCGCCACCGGGGACGCCAAGGGTCCCGAGCGGTCCCCACGGGGGACCGCGAACGATGACAACAGGCAGTCAGCGAGGTCGAATAAAAAGAAGTTGGTCCCTGCGCGCCGCCCGCCCCGGGGCCCCCCGGCGGCCTCCAGTGGCCACGGGCGCCGGCGGCGGCGTCCCCCGCCCCCAACCCCGCGCGCAAGTGCAAGGCTGCCCGCGGCGCGGCGCACGCTCCGCCGCTCCCGGCTTCCGCGCAAAACTTCGAGCCTGTCCACGTGAAGTTCTCGCTCCCGTTCAGAGGGGGAAAGAGCTTAGGGAAAAGCGGGGTAGTGGCGACAGCGGTGGCTGTGCGCGCGCTCTTTTTCTTTTCTTCCACTTTTCCCCACCCCTGTCTTAGTCCAGAGTTTTGGCTCCTCTCCTTTCCTCCTCCCCCTCGGAGCCGGCTTCTCCCCCCGCCCCGTTTCTCCCCCACTAGTGTACGCTATTTGTTGGGGGGTGGCCGAAGGGGATGTCCTGTTTTCACCAGAGGCACAACGCGAAGGGGAAACTCCGACACTGGAAGGAACGAGAGTAAATACCTAAATACAGACGCACGGGTCCGCTGCTGGGACAGACACTTGAACTTCAGATCCCGAGGCGGTCCGGGCTGCGGGAGGTGAGTGTCCCTTCTCCCCGTCCCCGCCCGCGGGGTCCGGTTTGCCGGGAGTCTGTGAACTCTCTCCGGGGAACTGCGTGTGGCTCCGCGGGGGGCGCGGAGCCCCGGGGACCAGGGACGCGCGCCGGGACGGGGTGTGGGCGCCGATTCCCCGCGGGCTCCCAGAGGCGGAGTGCAGCACGCCCGCCCGAGGCCCAGGCCGCCGGGGGGCTGCAGTGGTGCCTTCTGCCCGGGAGGACACCCCGAGCCCCGAGGGTCGTCTCCAAGCCCGCGGGGCTGTTGCAGGGCCGCGGCGGGATGGAGTGCGCCGCTCCCTACCTGTACCCGCCCCCTGGTTCTCGGGGGCGCGCGCCCTGGGTCTCCCCTACGTCCTTCCAGTGCTTTTATTACTTTGATGACCCCCTAGATAAGCCTGACGCAGGGATGCTGACCGGGTTCGGTGGAGGGCCCAGGCTCCTGGCATTTTCACGATGCTACATGCATGTGTACGTTCACTGCATGTGCTCTAATCTCGAGGCACGAACCGGCCTTTTAAACTGCGGCCATCCCACTTTAATAGTTTTTATGCGGCGTGGACCGAATGTTTCCTGCAGCTTGCCAGGGTCCGTGAAATTAGAGGCGCCTTGTCAGAGGAGTCGCGTTCATTGGCTCGGGACGCGGATGCCATGGAGGGATTATAACTTCTCCAAACGAAGGGACCTGGCTGCGGAGAGCAGGTTTTCTCCCGTTTCAAAGCTTGCTGGATCTGGGGTGGTTGTGGCGCTGGAAAAGGCTGTTTTCGCGTGGTTAAGCGGGATTCGGAAGAAGACCGCGTGTGTGCTTGTTTTATTTTGTGTCACACAATAGCCAGAACTTTCGTTTAGTAACACTTTAAGGATGTCTCTTTCTTTGTCAGCATTATTTGAACAGCTTGGAACTGTAAGGAAATTTGCGGACCGAGTCCCATGGCAGGGCGGTAGCGAAACCGGAGAGCAATCAGTCCCTTGTTGGGGTGGCAGTGTCTGTCCTCCCCGCCACCTCTCTTGCTCCTTCCCTTGAAGGCTAGTGGGGTTTGTGCTCTGGGTGAGTGTGTGTGTGGGTGGGAGGGTAGTGTTTGGAGACAGTGTCTTCTCCCCTCGCTCCCCGCGCCTCTCTCCCCAGCACTCCAGAGCCGGCAGTCAGTCAGTCATTCATGAATCCTAACCTGAGGGCGCTGGAGGAAGGTGCAGGTCCCTGGGCCCTTTCTGCCAAGGTGCAGAGTAGCGACAGGGCGTGTGTTTTGGTTTCGGAGCAGTTCCACGTGGAGCATCTCCGTGTGCGTGTGTGTGTTGTGTACTTGATCTGGGAGGAGGTAACAGGAGTCTCGTGTTCAAACCCAGTGGGCCGTTGGCCATTAATTTGCTTTCCTGGCTGTCATTACAGACACTTCCAAAATCTGATACCTAAGAGAACCGACAGGTTAGGTTTCACATTAAGAGCTCATACTTAACAGTTTTCTTTCTCCCTTACCCCTTTTGGCTTGGCACCCTGGGATCAACGTAATTGATGTAGCGACACATATCTTCTCGAATATGGCATTTTGTTGCTCTTGTCTTCAGCGGCCACATTTTGCACCGTCCTGCGTTTGTCAGTTTCTGTGCGGGCTCCTTCGGGACTTAGGTGGGAGTCTTAGGAGCGTTTAACAACCGCGGGCTCCCCTTTAGCAGCTTCTGAAGTTTCATTTACACATGGGTGACTGGCAGTATTCAAAGTCAGTGATGGTTTTTTGTTGGTTGGGCTGTTTTTGTTTTTATTTTTAAAACCCCGTCAGGACAAGGATTGTAGTTGATAACCTTTCCTGGGTAGAACTTGGTTTTAAGCAGAAATGTTTCCTTTTCTTCTTCTTCTTCTTTTATAATGTTTCTGGCCATCTTGTAGCTGAAGAACCAAAAACGAGGAAAGGGGGCTGGGAGAGAATCCTAAAACAAAATATTTGATACGTGGTGTGGTGCGTTTTTAAGAGCCTGCACTCAAAGGCATTTGTGTGTGTGTGTGTGTGTGTGTGTGTGTGTGTTTAAATAACATTATCCCAAGAAATAAGTAGCAGTAGTAACAAGAGACAGACTGTTTTGTGTGGAGCTAGACGGCCAGAATCTAATTTTTATGGCAACAATACCAAAGGCAGATATAACCACATCCATTTTTATTGTTATTATAAACCATAAAAATAGTTTGTTCCACCCGATTAAAAGTTGTAAGTCATTCAGAGTTAAACCAATTTTTAGAAGTGACTGTACAAGAAAGAAAGTTAGAACTTTTGACAGTTACAACCTTGAAGGTAACATAATTAGATTATTTGTGAACTGTCCTTTTTAAAATTATTATTATTAGGGACATATCCTTGTCTTTCATAACAAGTGAAGGTTTAAAATTTAAAATCAGTGTGTTTTTCAAAAGCCTGTTTTTCTTTTTCAATTACCCGAGAAGAGTACCCTTCAATATTTTAAGGCCATCATAGAGGTTGTTTCACAACTATAACTGAAATAAAAAGATTTACTTACTTTTTATTAGGAAGTATTTATTTCATTGGATATTAGTAACTTAATTTCTCTTATACTAAATGGAAAGCTTTATGTATATAATCAGAGGTAATGTTTAAATCATGTGTTCACATTTAAAAATTAAAAAAAATAAACCCTAAGATTTGTATAAGAAGAAATTGGTTCAGGAACAATCATTATTCTAACTAAGAAATATAGATGCTGTTCTAGAGGATTTGTAGAAGCTAGCTGAAAAAAAAATTTGCCTTTGCATAAAAGTTTCTTTTTTGAAGGAGACTGGCAGATGAGTAGTTTGTCATTTCGCTGTAATTTATTTTTTCTTCTAAAAAATCTCTGAATTAGAAAAAAAACTCACTTTTCCATTTCTAAGAGTTTTCTTTTTATTTATGTTGTGACTTAGGGTGTAAATAAATTTTTACATACCCACGGGAAATAGAGTGTCCAGTTTCATGTTTTCAATCTCTGTTGCAAGCTCTAAATGACTGATGCCATGTCTAAAAATATATTTATGTGGCTTGGTATTTCATTTAAAAAAATCTATGCACTGAAATTAATTTATCCAGGCATTTTAGGAAAGTAGAATGGTAGAAAAGCCTTAACTATTGTTACGAAGTGTTAGGATGTTGGAAAGTTCACGTTCTAACTTTCAAATAATAAAAATTAACTTATTTTACCCAATGAAACCTCACATTTTTATAGAGAATTCAAGAAGAGGGGAGATAATCCTTTTCAAGACTTAGTGAAGTGTTAAGTAATTTAAGAGCACAGGTATTTATTATGTTTTTTCATTATCTTTTTTTTCCCCCTCCTAGGTACATGCAGGAACACTGAACATTCAGTAAAAACAGGCCCCCTTTATAAGGACTTTATTCACCATAGTCTGTATCGCAGCTGGTGATCATATTTCACGGAGCTGTTAAAGCACTTAAAACCTAAAATTAGGTACTGTCTGGTTGTCAATATTTCAGATCACTCATTTAAGAAACAAACAGAAAAGCGTGGTATCAAAAGCAGAAGTTGTTTGCAGTCTTTTCATTGAAGAACTGAGCAAGCCCCTCATCTTTTCAGGGAGAATATGATCACGACAGTTTCTTTTTTAAATGGATATTATTTTTACACTTTCTAAACTCTTATGTGTCTTCCTACAGAGCATCTTAAACTAATTGTATTCAGAAATGTAGTTGGGGGATTTTATTGCAATGGTTACTAGGTGAATGAAGTGAACACGAGAACAAATGGATGACATTGCAATGTACCTGCTTCTCGGGTGAATTTTCCCCAGTGAACTAAGAAATGACGTGATCTTTCAGGCACTTGTGGTAGAGATGGGTGAGATGTAGCTGTGTATTTAGTTGCCGCGTGTGTAATACTGCATATTCCGTTAGATGTGTTTTAACATGGGGGACGCTGAATATTCATTACGTTGTACATGGAGCCAAACTTGGCATCCTTTAGTTTGAACTTGAGTGGAAGAAAATAAACAAGAATCACATATTCAAGTGCAGTACAAGCAATTTTGATTGCGTTTAAGAGGTTTGAAGACTTTGTAAACATTACCATCACCTAATATTGCTCCTGGCGCCGCACGTTAGTATGTGCCTTGGTGATACGCCATTTTACTGTTGAACTTTGTGATTCTTTCATGTGTCCGGCTGTGTTTCTACTAGTAGAGAGGTACTGAAAATGACTACCACTACCCTTACGGCCCTGACTCCCTTTCTGTCTTTCAGAAAAAGAGATGAAATGGATTAATGTAAAAATAGAAACCATTTTGAGTTATCAATACCACATTTTTATGGTGGTTTAAAATAGTTTCAGAGAGTGCACCTCTGAGTCTCACTGTAACCTTTTCTGTCATTGAAAGGTGCTAATTGATCTTAGGTCACTGACATAATAGTATAGTTTGATATTTGAAACCTTTCAGCATTGGCCTGGCCCTTTTCTCACCCTGAGATTTCAGTCCATGGCTGATGAATAACACCATATTAAAATGTCAGGAATTCTAATTTTTTTCTCCATATGAAACACTTTAGTACAACATGTTCATATTTTTAAAACTTTTATTTATATACAATAAGTACATTTATTTTGGTGTACTTTTGGGCCATGGGAGAAAGACCTATATTATCATGTTAGGATTTTTTTTTAAGGTTTTATTTATTTAGGGGTGCCTGGGTGGCGCAGTTGTTAAGCGGCTGCTTTCCGCTCATGGTGTGATCCTGGTGATCCTGGCATTCTGGGATCGAGCCCCACATCAGGCTTCTCCACTAGGAGAAGGCTCCACGAGGAGACTGCTTCTTCCTCTCCCACTCCCCCTGCTTGTGTTCCCTCTTTTGCTGGTTGTCTCTCTCTGTCAAATAAAGAAATAAAATCTTAAAAAAAAAGATTTTATTTATTTATTTGACAGGGAAAGAGAGGGAGAGAGAGCACTAGTGCACATGTAGGCAAAGCTACAGGCAGAGGGAGAGGGAGAAACAGGCTCCCTGGTGAGCAGAGAGCCCCATGTGGGGCTTGATCCCAGGAGCCTGCAATCATGAGTCCTGGGAGCATGACCTGAGCCAAAGACAGGTGCTTAACCAACTGAGCCACCCAGGTGCCCCACAGATTTTTTTAATATTATTTTTTCACAGGTAGATAGTTTCAGATTGAAAATTTTAGGCAAAGTTTGATTGTTGTGATCACATTGGAATGCTTTCAAAATGAAGTTGCAATAAACCAATATTGAAGGGGTGCCTGGGTGGCTTAGTCAGTTAAGCATCTGCCTTGGGCTCAGGTCATGATCCCAGGTCCTGGTATCGAGCCCAACATTGGGCTCCCTGCTCAGGGAGGAGCCTGCTTCTCCCTCTCTCTCTGCCTGTCGCTCCCCCTGCTTGTTCTCTCTCTCTGTCAAATAAATAAATAAAATATTCAAAAAAACAAACAAAAAAACCAAACCCCAAATCGCCAATATTGAATAGCCATCTTGAGCTTTTACACCTAATGCATATTTCCTTAAGTATGTTCATATCTCAAAGTATATTTTAATGTAGAAATTGTCAGTATTTTCATACAATTGTAATTTTTATGTCCGTGTAAATGATCATCATTGCTGTCATCAGTCATTACCATCGTCAGTCATTATCATCATCATAACATCACAGCTAACATTTCCTGAGGTTTTACTTTATGCAGAACACTTTAAGGTGTTTATGTGGATTAGCTAATTTTGTCTTTTCAACTATGCCATAAATTAGTTACTTTTATCATTCCCATTTTATAGGTAGGAGAACTGAGACCCGGTTATGCAGTGGAGTGGAGCCAGGATCCCAACTCTGTATCAGAGTCCTTATCCTTAAGGGTTGCATGAGCCAGTTGCTCCCACCAGCTAGATACGAGTTCATTGTAGGTGCTCTCTGAAAAAACATTTTATTTTTATATTATTGGTTATGTATTTATTTCTAGGATATTAGAAAAATATGTAAAATTTCATATTAAGCCTATAATTTCACAGGTAATATTGTTTAAGAAAAGTCCAAAAAGAAGTATTGAAGTAAAACAAATTAAATTTTAGAAAGGACCTATTTAAAGAAGCAGATGAAGTGACAGTGAGTAAACGCTTGGCTAAAATAGCCAAAAGCCTAAAGGTTGGTGGCAAATGACTGAATTTGGAGAAACTGTTATTCTAGAATGCTTCCTGAGTGTTAGGAACTTATGACCAGATCTTTCTAATATTTACCTTATATGTAGAATTTTCCTTTGCTTTTTAAGCCTTGTCCACTGGTTAGTTGCTATCAGTTTTACAGGGTTTTGGTTACTGTTGTTACTGTTGCTGCTGTTTTAAGCCTGAATGCTAGTTATGAATCTCAAATCTACTCATTTATGTTGAACCAACTAATAAGGACTGCATAACGAATTTGTAGAGGCAGGTTTCAATTATAGTGGGGTCACCCATATTTTGGAAACACTTTCAGTTTGCATGGATATCATATCAGACTTTACATTTTTAAGGTTTTCTCTAGGTGAACACTTTTGTTTTGCTGTTGATAATCTGTTTTGTAACTTGAATGTATTTTTTTCACTGAAACAGTGGTTTTCATTTTTTATTTATGTATTGAGCCGCAGACCCCTTTACTGAAGTGAAAACTAACACTGTGCCCACTGGAGAAATATTCACTGTTCTGAGTGAAACCGAACGTGGGTGGCCCGTGCATCACTCACCAGCACTGCCCTCGGACCATTGCTGGCTCCCAAAGTCTCTGTAAGGGTCTTCCAGTGTGCGAAAATCATGGCCAAAGGTCCTTGGAGAAGGGGGTCCGCTCACAGTACCTGCAACAGTATGTTAGCATGACCTCCACTAAAAAAGAAAACAAAAACAACTCTCAAGCACCATAAAATATCTTCATTGTAATATGTGGGCAAAAGGTACAGTCTGCTCACCCTAGTGTTACTTGAATATTCTTATTAACCAAACTGCAACTTAATTTCAGTTTAGTACTGGGAAAGTAAAAGTAGTCAGTATGTTTCCTACATAGAGGTACAGGTCTGAATGAGGCCCACCACGTTTTTACATGCAAAGGTTTGTTTTGTAAGAGTATCTTTTTCCCTTTAAAGACTTTATGAAGAAACATCAGCAGTGGCCTAAATTGACATGGCCTTAGATTTCCATATAAATTTTTGCTGCTGTTTCTGTGATTCTTTCCTCTTTTCTTTCTAAAATGAAAGGGACATTTCTAGTGAAGGCTACAATTAAATCATAAAAATTTACATTCAGATGCCATTAAGTTTAATTCTACTCACAAAAGCAGTAGCATTCGATTTGAAATTCTATACTTAATCAAGTAGGTGTACCACATACTGGGGGAGCTTATTCTCCAGAAGGTCACATACACAATTCACAGACCTCTGCATATACCCTGCGGAGTGATCGATTCATTACAGTTCACCTCTGGCTCTGAACTCCCCAATGTTCAAGGATTTGAAAAGACCTAGATGTTCTAACTCAGAGATTGAATACTTCCAACCTAATGTGTCCGGTGTGTTGAAAGTGATGATGACTTGGGGAGTCAACAGGTCTCTGAATTAGCTAATGCTTTTCGCTTAAAAGTTTATATTTAAATGCAAATGTATAGTCATGTATGATTATGACTCAGGTAATTCTAGCCAAATTTTATCACAAGTGGGTGAGTCATGTTCAGATTCCCTCTGGCAGGTTTTCTGTAATCTCAAACTTTGCTTCTAGTAGGTAATTTAAGAATGCAAACCTCAAAAATTCTGTCAAGAACAGCGGCACTATTAAATTTTTTACCTGAACTTTCAGGTGTTCAGATGAGGCTACTGTTTTATTTTTCTTAGTTGACCCAAGAGGAATTTCAATTTAGGTCTGTTTTGTCTCCTTAATCATCGAGTTTACATTTTCCAGGCTTCATTCCTGAAGAGACCTAGCAGAATTCTAGGTACACCTACATGCTTTTTAAGTGCTTTTTCATTTTCAGTGTCACTAAAGACCTGTGAAAGTTAGAGATGAATAGGTTTTCACTTCTCTGTGTTAACTTTGAAGGCTTTGGGGCTCTTAGTTTCTTATAATAAGTTTTATTTTTTCTTGACATATACCATTCACAAGGAATGGTTAACAATACTAAGTGAGTTAACCATGATCACCAAGATCCCAGGTTTAATTCTCAGATTATCATATTAGCTTTGGGTAGACACGTGTCCTATACACACTTGGTCATATTGTCTTTGGTTTAGTCCTGAGGGACCACCCTGGACTACGCTGGCACTGTGTCCAAAACTCTCCTCCCCATCCCAGGAATGTTCAATCACATTTGTTCACAATTTTTATCAGGACCCTCCTTGACTTAAAATACTTCAAAAAATGTTCTCTTGCCACTAGGACAATTCCAGAATTTTTAGCAGGGAGCTCAGGGCCTTCTGTGCTGAGAACCTTGCCCAGGTTGCCATTCTCATCTCTCACCACCTGGTCACAAGAATCTCTAGCCGTATGGAGAACTGCAGTTCTCAGATAAATACACCCCCGTCATTTCCACCTCATCTCTTTGTGCATGGGAGTCTTTCTACCTGGAAGACATCTCTTCTGCCCCTGAAACTTTCTTTTCAACTTCTTTTTCAAGACCGCAGACATAAAATGTTACCTCTTCTAGTAAGTTCGTCTGTCCTCCGGAGGCTGAATTGGATGTTTCTTTCCTTTTTGCTGCCAAAGCACCCAGTTTCTACCTTTATTTAGCACAGCACTTGCCCCACTGACACGTAATAGATTACGTGAATTTAAATCCTGCTCTAGACTGAGAATTTACTGACATGATACTGGCATTTGTCATCTCCGTATCTCCAGGAAGGTAGGGGTCAGTAAGTTTCTGTTGAATGAATGCATAAAGAAAATGGGGACAAGGGCAGTGATGGTGGCCCTGGACATCCTCTGCCATGAGTTTGGGAGCAGCGGGGATAGCTGTGACCATTAGACTGCAGAAAAGCCTTAGGAATAACCTCAGGCTTTTTTTTTTTTTTTTAAGATTTATTTATGTATTTGACAGAGAGAGACACAGCAAGAGAGGGAACACAGGCAGGGGGAGTGGGAGAGGAAGAAGCAGGCTCCTAGCGGGGGAGCCTGATGTGGGGCTCGATCTCAGGACTCTGGGATCATGCCCTGAGCCGAAGGCAGACGCTTAACTACTGAGCCACCCAGGCACCCCCAACCTCAGGGATTTTTGTATCTCAGTACAATTACAGCTCTGAATCTAGGCCCAGCTTATATGTACATGTATATGTATGTAGAAATGTATTTATTTCCCATATGATCATTGAAAGTCAGTGATCCCAGCAGAGAAGCCAAGGATCCTGAAGATCTCTGAAGATATGAGTATTTCATAGCACTTGAAATCTAAGGGACCTGATTTTTTTTTTTAAAGATTTTATTTATTTATTCGACAGAGATAGAGACAGCCAGCGAGAGAGGGAACACAAGCAGGGGGAGTGGGAGAGGAAGAAGCAGGCTCATAGCGTAGGAGCCCGATGTGGGGCTCGATCCCATAACGCCGGGATCACGCCCTGAGCCGAAGGCAGACGCTTAACCACTGTGCCACCCAGGTGCCCCGGACCTGATTCTTTTTATAGCATAGTGGTTAAGTACAAAGAATATGGAGCCAGGCTGCTTGCTTTCAAACCCCAGCTCTGATACTGAAGACTCTGTAATGATAAGCATGTTACTTAAACTGGTTTTGTTTCAGTTTTCTCATATATACTAGAGCATACTTTGCGAGGCTCTTTTTAGAATTCAGTAAGTAAATACATATGAGGTATTTAGAATAGTGTCTGATATGAGTATTAGCTATTATGATCGTAAGTGTTATTCTCCATTAGTTTACTGAAAATGTTCACAGATTTTTAGAGCTGGAAGTCATTTTTTGGGGCCACAAACTGGGGACTATAAACTGAGTCCCCAGTGATCCAAGTACAAATTCGGCATTCTTGGGTGATCTTGGCAAATCTGAGGCTGTAATTGGAGGACTAAGAGAAAACATTAGAGGTGCTCCAAACTGAGATTTGGCCATTTATGTTGCACAGAATTGCTTTTAACAAATACTTCCACATGCAATAATATAGAATTTATTAAGGCTTTGATTTATGGGTTCCTCAACTTCCCTCAGTAATTTTAAGCACATTCTATAATTGTACTCTTATTTTATAATCCTCGGTTGCTTTTCTCAGCCCGAAGGTACCAATTATAAGAATTTGTATACTTTTCAATTGACAGTGGGCTTGATGGACTTAATGTAAACTTAATGAGATAACTTTAAATGTTGCTATGATTCTTATCTCTGCAGAGACAATAGGGGGTTATAAGCTCCTCTGTTTCTAGAATTTATCACTCAGTCCTTGGATTCATATGTAATGAATGTATAGCAGAGTGGGGCTGAGGGAGAAAGGGAAGTTAAAATAACAGATGCATCCGTAATAAAAAATTTTATACTAATATTGATGCTGTGCTTGCATCCCACAGTATATATAGACCAATGTCTCCCACTAGCTGATACACAGTGTTACATTAGTCTCGGATGTTCTCAAGCTTTTATTATTGACATTTAAGTTCAATAATTCTTTTTTTCTTTTAAAGATTTTATCTATTTATTTGAGAGAGAGAGAGAGAGAGAGAGAGAAAGCACGTGCAAGAAAGAGTGTGGGGGGGGGGCAGAGGGAGAGGGACAAGCAGACTCCCTGCTGAGCAGGGAGCCCGATGCAGCACTTGATCCCAGGACCCCAAGATCATGACCTGAGCTGAAAGCAGATACTTAACTGACTGAGCCACCCAGGTGCCCCAGGCTCAGTAATTCTCTGTTGGGGTGTGTGTGTGTGTGTGTGTGTGTGTGTGTGTGTGAGTGACTGTCCTGGTGTATTATAGAGTGTTAAGTATCATCCCTAGCCTGCACCCACTGGATGCCAGTAACACCTTCCCCTGAGTAATGACTGTCTCGACATTGCCAGACATCCCCTGGAAGCAAAATTGCCCCCAGTTGAGAACCCATGACCAAAGTAGATCTTAAGATCACTTGATATAGTCAAAATGTTCCCAGGCATTTGCATGACAGAATTGTTCTATTTTCAGTCAAGTGTGAGAATCTTCATACCTTCCTCCTAAGTTTAAATACAAATCAAACAACTCTCATTGGTCTGTGTTGATAGATAAACTTTACACAGAGGGGACTTACAGATAAGCTTTACACAAATTGACTATTTTCAGCACGTTTTTCCCCTAGGAATAATATATGAGTGGGGAAAGCAGAATACATAGGAAGGTATATAGGAAGTAGGTATTTATTTGATTCACCTTAATGTCTATTTTTTAACTGTTATTTATTAGTAGTTACTTTTGATTCATTTTAAATAATGACAGTTATTTATTTTTCCATAGATAAATAATTCAGTAATAAGAAACTTTTATTTATAGTCTGTAGTGTCAGAAGAGGTAAAGTCACCTATAATTGCAACTGCCTAAGATTAAAATACATAATAAAATCATTTGTTCATTTGTGATGAGAAATTTTCAGATGAAATATGTCTTAGCTTTCAGTCTGTACCACAATTTCGGATCTTGAGTTCAATAACAGTGGTACAATCTGAAGAAAATAAAAATGAAAATATTGCATGTAAGCACGCCAGTGATGAATTACCAAATCCAAACTTACGTTCTAATTCTTGAGGTTTAATTTTGACAGCCATTTTATCTACGACTTGATCTGTAGTTGACTGTAAGCAAATGTGATTGGTCTGAGTACCACCTCTGACCTCTGCCTAGTTTAGGCCTCTATGAAAGATGTTTGAAGATTACTTAAAGGAACAAAATAGGAACATATAATGTTAACATAAAGTGAGAGAGGGTAACTTTACCTACACGAGTAGTGGGTTGAATGTGGAAGTTATTTTGAAGTATGAAACAATTAGTATTATAAATATATGATTGTACTAATACTCATATGAGGTCTAAACAGTATATAATTTTTGTCATCTCATTAGTAATTGGCAAAGATACTCGAAATTCCACACTTAATGTATTGTCCGGTTTAGCGGTTTTACTTTGAGTTATATTAGGCAGGTACTCATGTTACCTGGAAGCAGTCAACTGACCTAGGGATTTCACATTATTTACTAACTGATGCTGAGGCAGGCAGGGTGGAGGTACTTAAAAACATACTCTATGTGTCTGTTTCTCTCATACCTCTCCTTTGGTTTATGCTTTAATTTTTGAAATGTACTTTTAAGAGGGGAACGTGGCTGCAGATATAGCCTATTGTATGTGATCAACATGTCTTTCTGTTTTCTAAGAGGAGAAGAACCTTGCATGGCTACGTGTTAGAAGAGAGGTGAAGGTTCTGGGTATCCCCTTGACAGATGGGGGCTGTTCCAGGGGAGTTGGGGGGGGTGGTTGTAAGTCAGGGGCTTACATCATGAGTTTTCAGACCATGGAGGAGAGTTCTGTTCCATGCATTGACAAGAAGTCCAAAGAAGGCATAGCAAAACTCAAGTCCATCCACACACTTCATCCCTGATGTTGAACAGGAAGCCTGTTCACTGGAGAATAGCCAGCAAACCAGAGGTTCTGTTTTTCCAAAGGAACACTTCTTGGGTTCATATATTAGGGAACTGCCCTCCTCCAAGAATTCAGATCACATATCTGCTTTCTCAGGTTGATTCTTTGTGTAGTGGGTCTTAATGTAAGACTTAGCTATTTTTATGAGTGCTCTGTGTGATTAAACACAATTAGGCACTTCCTTTTTTTTTTCTCCCTGGGATACTCTCACCACCTTTGTCTTCCACTGCTCCAGCTCCCTTAACCTATTTGCCTCTTACTCTTTTGCTGCTTACCTGGACAAAAAAATCTACTTACCTTTCAAGGCTTAGCTCAGATGTCACCTCCTCTGGGAAGCCTACCCTAAGACTCAGGCAGAATTCATTCTTTTCTCTCTGTAATACCATAGCACCTTTTTTGGGGCTATTAATATAAAAGCACATTGTCCTGAGGCTAATTATATGTGAATCTGTCTTCTAGAGAGACCTGAACTCACTGAGGTTAGAGATCCTATCTTTCCTCCTGTGTAGTCCCAGGGCCTGGGCATATTGATGGAAATTCACTAACTGCTCTGTTCCATGCGTGTCTTCAAAGGACACACATCCAAAGCCAGATAACTACAAAGAAAATCCTGTTTACAGTTTGGAAACTGATTCTCTTTTCCTTATGGTCACGGAAGCAAGTTTGTCGGTTATTTTTTGTTCTAACTTATTTAAAGCTTCATTTGTACTAAGATATTCTTGATTTTCTAGAAGAAGAAAAGATATAGCCAGCGTGAACTGGCATTTTGAGTATCCAAATTAAAAAGACAGATTCTAGTCGAGGTTTATAGTTTTCGTACTTCTACTTTTCTCCCGAAACAAACTTTGGCCTCTCTGGTTGCTTTCTGCGGAGATACACTTCATGTTATTTTGAAGAATTTTTAACCCTCAGAATTATGGATTTCATCTGAGAGGAAGCATGTTCTATATTTGTTTATGTCAATGTTTCAAAATATGGGGGCCAGAAATCCCAGACGTGTCTGTTAAAGTATGTGTGGCCTTTTGGTGAGAGAAATTAGGTCTTTTTTCAGGCACAATTGAGGAAGGAAAATTTTTTGTTTAGTTTTTAGTGGTTTGTTTTTAGGCATTTTCCACAAAAAGATGAGCAAGACCCTTCAAAACCACCAACTTGCTTATTTAGGGGGAAAAAAAAACCCCTCTTGTGTCCAAAAATAACATTAAATTAAAATTATTGTTTCCAATAGTTTCAAAAATTGTGGTTTTATTTCCTTGTATGAGTCACTTCTGAGTGCAGTATGTGATTTCTCTACCTCATGAGGAAACATATTTGCTCTGTAGTTTAGTAGGTCACATTATTTATCAGAGAATCGGACCAGAAGAGGAATTTACCTTCACTTCATTTTGCAGCTGGGGGTTGGATTAGAGATGTTAAGTGATGGATTCAAAAGGAAGCTAAAAAGAGGACCTCGTTCTGAAGACACCTTAGTGCTCCCAACTCTCTGTCTTGTTGCCTTTATTTTCCTTTGTTTGTGTCTGACAAGGAGTCGCGAATACCAGAATCAGACTACATCTGTGTGTCTGGGCCCTGCTGCCGTTCCCCGGCAGTGTAACCTTGGGGCACTTACCGACGGAACTGCCACAGGACACGGGGAGTAATAATAATCCTTGCCTCTTGCCCCTCGGAGTTGTAAGGAATAACTCAGTTCGTACAGGAAAGACCCTGAAAATGCTCAAAATGTTTTTTAAATTGATTTCTTTGAATAACCTGCTAAGCGTATTTAATATTCAAAAAAAAGAAGCCTTCATGCTGCCGAAGCAAGTTTTTTTAAACCATTTTTTTAAAGAAGAGGTAGCTCAGACGTTGGGTAACACATTAAAACAGATATGATAGAAATTAATATGAGGGGAATGACTGCAAGAGGGAAGGAGAGAGGCTTCTGGAATGCTGGTAATAGCCTTTATCTCGGTCTGATTGGTGACGTGGGGGTGCTTATTTAATATTGATCAGCTGTCTACTTTTGATTTCTGTATGTGTGTATGTTTTACAGTAATAAGAAGTTAAAAAACACAGATGTATTTTAAATAAAAAGTAGATGTCCCTCACTTTATTCATATCATCCATATCCTACAAATAAAAGTTAATCGTTATACTTTAGTGCACGTCCTTTCAGACTCTTATTTCTATACATGTGTAAATGTAAGAACTATGTGAAGCTGTAATTTATTTTTATTTTATGTTTGTTTTTATTTTGATATGCTGTATCTTGAATACTTTCCCACATCAGTACATACAATTTTGGATACTCCTATGGAATTTACGCATATGTTTTATAATTTAACTGTTCCCTTCTTGGTGTATATTTAGGTTGCTTGCAGCTTTTTACTATTACAAGGAGTGTTGCAGTGATGATTTTTATATAACTCCCTCTATACTTACCCAAAATTCCTGTACATAAAACTTGAGATGTAGAATTAATAGGTGAAAGAATATGTGTATATTGCATAGATTGTACCAAAATATTTTTCAAAAAAGTTATAACACCTTGCATCCCTATGATGATGCTGGCATGTTTCTCATAAAAGCCAAGGGCAAAATTTTATGCTCAATTGAACATGATAATGATATGTGCTCTGATTCATAAGAAGGCTTATTGTAAAATTCCTTGAGACTCATACGTTAATAGGAAGAGTTCATTGATGAGAGCAAATAATTTATTAACCCCATATATATCATATCTATGTTATATATTGTTTATATCTCATTTAAGAGTTGTTAGAACTGAGTTATATGAATAATTATTGTATATATTCATAGTTCTTAAACTAATTGGTAGGAAGGAAAAAAGCAGTATATGTCATATTTGTGACATGTTTTCACTTAGTACCATAAAATATTTATAAGAATTATTAGGAGAAATGGCTCTAACTCAGATATTGTTGATGAGACTTTATGAGCAGTTATGTATTATTATTCTGTTAAGAGCCAGGTATGTGCCAGGCATGATTCTAAGCACCTTACATATATTACTATGGTTTTTTAACATGCAGGTGAAAGATACAGACATTGTATTGTTATTATAAAAGAGATTATTCTGAATATATGTTGATAATTATTACTATATAGCAAAATATAGGCTGTCTTATCAATGTACTAATTTGTAAATCTGTGAAATGTTGTAATTTGTTTAATGTGAAATACAATGTATCAAAATCCAGAGAATAGCTACTCAAATCCTGGCTGAAGTAATGTCATAGATGAAGTTTAAAATGAAGTGTATTAATCAGTTGACTTTATTGTTACAGTCATCTACGTAGAAAATTCTGTGTCTAGAGTATTCAACTCTTAAAATTTCTGGTTAATTAAGATTCTGGTTAACCTTTAATGGTTATCTATTGCCTTCAAAGAGTAATCCAACTCAAAATAGCTAACTTATTCCTCTAGCATTGAATAAATATGGCTATCAATTTTTGTGGGTTTTTTTCCTGCAGAATTTCCTGTTATTCTAAGGGATTCAATAGGACTTATGCACATAAAACTGAAAATTATATTACTATGGGGAAACTGCTTTGTGCCTTTGAGAAGGAACTCTCTTGCTAACTTAAGTACTATATGTGTGTAGAATAGCTAACATTTTCCTCCCAAGAAATTTCATGTATGCAGTTAAAACACTCTTAAATTGATTAAGGATTTGTTATATATTTCCAGAAGCACTCAAGAGTACTTTTATGGTTACAAGAGTAGAGTGCATTAGAATGCCAGAAACCAACGAATACGCTAGAGGCCTTCAAAACCATGCCCAACATTCCTGACCGTACCATATAAACATGTGGGGCAGCCTGGAAAAACAAAACAACTCCCCACCCCCCAAATATAGGTAAACCTATGATGATAACACTTCAACTGGCTTGAATATTAATTTGATACTTTTTCTGTTAGAAGTAATTTTTATGACTTAGCAAATGGAATGGAGAAGTAATAAATATGACTGGTATTTATTTCTCAAGTATCATTTTACATTAGATTTGACTAGTTACCTTTATACTTTTTGGAAAGCGTATTATGCAACTACCACAGTATTTTGCCTATTAATCAGGGAAGCTAAGAAGCGTTTTATAACTGTTGAATCAAAACCTTCACTGCAGTGAGGGAATTGAATTTCAAGCAATATACTCCTTTTATAGGGTGAGAAACTGAAGTATGGAGAAATTACAAGGTTTTCCCAAAGCCATACATTGAGTCATGGCAGGCATGGAAATCTACTATTCTGTTTGCCTGATTCAGCCTGCAACTTCATGAAATTGAAGTTATCTGTTTCCTGACATGGGCCTTAGGAGTGTTTCCTTATATACTTATTTGTTCATTTGCTTGTCCATTCATTCACTCATTAATTTATATATTATATAGGAATCTATGTTTTTGCAAGATACAGTCTTGATGTAGGGAGTGTGAATAATATTTGAATTTATACATCTTAGATGTTTTCTTTCAAGAAACTTATTGTATTTTTTTCATGACCATGAAAGGGAAATTAAGGCATTAAACAATAAGTTGGATTGTCCAGGTACACGCCATAGAAGTATCTATGAGAAGCACCTAAAGCTTCTTTAGGAGCTAATGTAGTTTGTTCAGGGCTTGAACAAGAATTCGGCTGCAGCCCTAGTTGAGCCTGGAGTGCCAAGTGGTGACCAGAAGAAACCATACTACCCATCAAGAGTATGGAAGGGACCGGTGTCCACATCTCTTCAATCTCTCACATTTGGTTTGATCAGGAGGGGGAAATTATTCTGCCTCTCTGTCATTTTCTGGAGTTTCAAGTCTCACATTTTTAGTTCTTATTTATTGTGATCTTTTTCTTACTAGTTTAACCAGTTTTTTTTCCCAAGATTTCTTCATCCCTTTTTTTCTCCAAGCTATAAGAGTCCTATTTAAAGGAAGTAGTATTTCTCTGGGTCAGACCTCACTTCTACTTGATTGAACAGCTGGGACCACCAGTAACTTCCAAGGAGGAAGGTATCCAGCACCTTCCCCTAGCACAGTACCCTATAAGAGAGAATCCAAATAATACAGGGATGCCATCTACCCTCAATCTCTTCTACAGAGTTTAGCGGACAGTTTTTTTGGTCGGTTTGTTTATTTTCTTGTTCTTTGCATGCAGCCCTGAGACTTAGGACTCAGACTTAGCTCCAGCTTTAAGGCTCACCAGCTCTTTCCTTGGAAGAGTTCTTTCCCAGGAGGCTCCTCAGGCCCAAGAGCTCTTGAAGCCCTGGGAGCCTAACCCAGAGATTCTACAAACAAGCCCAGGCACGTCCAAGTCCTGGGCAAACCAGGCCTTCCAGCAGCTTAAACATTAGTCTTTTCTCTTCTTTAATTTTCCTGGAGAATAATTCAGTCTTCAACAAACCAGCAAACAGAATCCTAAGGTTGTTCATGCTCACTGCTTTGAAAATTTATTGCCTTTAATTTCCATTTCAGCTAATTGGGTTTCCTTTTCATTTTTGGCTGGGTATGAATGTGATATTTGGTATACATTAATGCTGATCTGTAATAATTTAATGTCAATTTATTATTGAATAGTTTAAAAATAATGATGCACTATGACCTAGGTCATATCTATCTTCCATTTAATGCATTTCCTAGGCAATTATGCATTCCCAGCAATTGTGGCTGAGTGAATTCTCCTATAGTCCCTGTTGGGAAACAAGGACTTTTTATTTTTTTTTATTTTTTATTTTTTATTAAAGATGTGGTCTTATTAACTAGGGGTACTTAACTTGAGGAAAAAAGATTTAGGGGTGACGTGAATGATAGCGCTCTCCTAATATCTAACAGCCTGCCATACATACTAAAGCAGGATTCAGCTTATGCTCTGTGGCTCTGGTTGGTAGACTAGAGTGGAAATTCTAAAAGGTGGATTTATAAACTAACATGCAAGGAAAAATTGAAAGAAGGAAAGAGGAGAAGGAGGTGGTTCAATTCCCTGTAACTAAGAAGCTTCAAATATTCTATCTACAGACTCATGTGATCACTCTAAATAAACCCCACTTAATTTCTATATTCTTCATGCTCCCAAGACAAAGAAATAAGGCTCTATGGATTCCATTCATATTCTCTAAGTTTCTCTTGAAGTCACAACATACAACAAGGAAGTACAGTATAGAATTGAACAATACCAAATTTATTTAAGATATTATTTTCTGAATTCTTATATATTTAGCCCTTAAAAAGTTCTTGGATTTTTAGAAGCTATAATGACAGTTTTTTGTTAACGTGATTCTACTTTGAATGTAGTTATAAAGTCAGTGGAATGCTTTTATTCTCTGATGCTATAGGGGGATTTATTGAGAGGGAAGAAGGTATTCAAACTTTGGATCCAGCCCTAATTAAAACTGTGGATAAAAAATTTTCAAGTGTCCCAAATTTTAGGAAGGCAAATAGCATCATATGTAATTAAATCCCTAACTAATATTCACTGTAGACAGAATTCAAGCAAGTAACTTGACTTTAGGTAAGTCAAATTTATTGTTATATTTTGTATGTCTCATGTTTACTTTATTATATATTGGATTCTGCACCCCTCCCCCCAAAAGATGACTCTCAGTTGTCACACTTGATTCCTGAGAAATTGGTGATATGGAAAATTTGAGGGAAAAATACATGTTTGCATTGCTACTGTTTTTTGTTACCATTAATTTCACTCAAAGGGCCGGGTACTTTCTGAGTATTTTTTAAATTTATTTGTTTGTATTTTCTACTTCAAAAATTGTTTCTTTAGCTAAATCTAATTTGCTATTCACTTCATTCATTTCTTTTTTAAGATTTCAGTGCATATAGTTTAAAAAACATTTTTTATGGTTCTTTCCCAAATTTGTGTATTTATTTTTCATAGTGTGGGGTTCCTTCAATATTGTTTCTATTCCTTCTGTCTCTTTGTTTTAAGGACACTTATATTTTTCAGATTGTCCTATAATCTCAGATTTTGGGAACCTAGTTTCCTTGTTGTTGCAGCCGCTGTCTTTGTGCCATTTTGTTTCTTATGTAGCTTATCATTTTTGATGAATTTCTCTCTCAGAATCCTTTCTGCCCTGTGGGATAATTTGCATTTACTTCCCCTGGAGTTTAGGGATTTCAAGTCTCTGGATCAGTCTTGATTTTAGTTTTTTGGTTTGAGGTTTCCATACCAGAGATGCAGTAACAACTTAGAATTTACATTTGAGCAAGACTGAGGTTTTGATTTATCTCAAGTAATTATTTTCTTTTACTCTCTTCCCAAAGGCTCCATCATACGACAAGCTTCCTTGTTGAGTCAGATGGTGGGTTGAGTTTTCTAGCCCTCCTTCGATAAAAGAGACAGAATTCTCGGACTTTCTTTTTATACGTTGCCTCTTGCTTTTGTTTCCTGCCCATCGATGCATAAATGAAGATAATGACAACTAAAACAATAACACACAAACAAAAAATATCTTTTCTCTCAACTTTTCCATATGACACATTTTTTCAGGAACCATGGCGTGACACCTGCAAGTTATATTTGCCTTAGGAGTTATAGTCACATATTTTCTATAGCCTATTGATTTGTCTTTAATGTTATCCTGCATATCCACCTTTTTTCCAGGTGTCTTTCAGCCATCACATCAGTCCAGATTCCCTACCTAGATCACTGCAACAGCCTTCAAGTTGCCCCTTAATTTTGGTTTCTGTTCATCTTGTTTTTCAGAAATTCAAAGTAGATGGGTCATTGCAATTTTATGGCACATGCATTTGCATTTTAGTTGCACCAAAATATAGTGGTAATAACCAATTGTATTTATTCACCAATACTAGCTCCTCACTCTTGCTTTTACCAGTTCAAAACTTCTTTTCTGAAAATATTTTCCCTTCTCTTTCACACACCCATCTATAATTCTGTTACTGACAGCATCAGTCTCTCAATACTAAAGAAACCAGCCACAACTATGAGGTTCTGTAGGATGGCAAACTAAAAAGGGGTAAATGGTGATAATGTAATTAAGATATTGTTCATTTTTACAAACTTATATAAGTTCAAAAAATTGGTCAAAGATTGGTGACTTTTGGCTACTATCTAAACAGAGGTAGTTAATACACCTTCTGGAGAGCACTGGTTAGTATAATATTCTTAGTAGAGCAAAGTTAAAAATCATTACATTTCCATAGGAAATTGCATAGATAATACTTCACTGCACAATAAAAATGTTAAAATGTTTTAATTCATTATATAGAAAGCAAAATAAAGAAGCAGAGATCTTCGTCCACTCTGTCACCAGTAATCAAATGGCTCGTATTTTTGAAATACATGATTTCATTTAATCTCAACATAATACAATACAGGTATCATTATTGTTCTTATTTTATGTATGAAGAGAATGGTATTTAGAGGCATTCATGAACTATCACAAGGCCATACCATTATCCAGTGGCAAAGCAAGGACTCACATACATGCTTTATTCCGAAGTCTTTATTCGGAATCGCTAAATTTATATTCCCTCTAGCAAAACTATCTTTTATATCTCTAGGGTTTCAAGAGGGGAATACTAAATTTAGGAGATGTATTTTTAAATTCTCTCAAAGTGCAACAAATTTTCCTCAAGAGAGGCATAAGTCATCAGATGTGTGTTCAGTAATATATAGGGTCAATATATTCTTCATCAGAAAATTTCCCAGGTATGGAAGAGAGGTTTATGGCTGAGAAAACAGACTATTTTTGTGAAAGGGCTCAAATAGTTTTCCTGCCAGGCTACAGGACAACCAGAGCTAGATGAACCATTACAGGGTGACACAGAAAGCTCAGCAGAGTAATTGTGAAATCTAGACTGGGAGGAGTGACAGAGGCAGCGCGTGAACCTACAGAGTCTGCCCGAGTATCTGTAGGGTAATAGAAATTGCTCAAGCTAATTCCTTTAGAGGTTTCTCTGGGACCGTCCAGTTATATAACTGGGCTTGCGTTTTCTAGGGTAACTAGCCAACCAGCAACAATTAACAAACACAAACAACATAGAAAAAACTTGGCTGGCCTTGCTTGTCAAAAATCAAGTGATCATAATTTATAATTCCAGGAAGACGATTGCCAAAAAATGAACCTATCACTAATGACCCAGGCGATTATCATGAAATTGAGCTGGTTATAATTTTAGTGTGAGAAATTAACCCTATTATTATGAAACGTTTTGTGTTAAATGGACTATTTTGCAAGTTCGTGCTCTCCAAAACAGTTCAAAATAGCTTGGCATCTGGTTTTTAGTTTGGTTTCATTTGAGGAGACTGAAGCAGCAGAGTGCTCATTACTGCTCACCCAGATCTGTTTCTTGGACACCTTTGCTGTTTTCCTTTTGCACAGGTAGGGAAGAGTGTCACGTGCATGGTCAAAGAATGCACATGTCCACCTCTTAACAGTTGGCTGTAGAATTGGAGCTAGGTGTTCTTTGTGCTGTTGGCTTCCCTCTCTGGCATGCCGCCTGGGCTGTTAGAACCAGCCAGTGCTTGTCCCAGCTTCACAGACCCATTAGTGAAATTTGGAGGTCAGTGTAGGTGACTTGATGTGCAGGATGTGAAAGCAATGCCCTCTTGACAGTCGGAGTCCAGCTATAATATCTGAATAATGTAATGATAACGCAAGTTTTGTGTTAAGCAGTATGCTTAATAAGGGAGGGAATTTAATTGAAGACTCTGAGGATAGCTCATGGAATCCAAGGAAGAATTGAACAGCCAAGTAGCAGGAAGGGCACAGAAACAGTGGAGACTTCAGGAGTAATAAGATCCAGGTCCTTGAATTCTGCCAGGACTCTCTTGCCATCCTCTCTTTTGCTGCTCTTTCTGGGTCACCTCTCTTCTGTCTTTCCCTAGCAGACCAGGTTTTTCCACATGTCTATAAAGAGTGCCTGTTTCTTTTTAGATTTTATTTACTTATTTATTTATTTAGAGCATGAAAAAATGGAGGGACAGAAGGAGTGGGAAAGGGAGAATCTCAAGCAGACTCCACACTGAGCACGGAACCTGATGTGGGGCTTGATCCCATGTCCTTGAGATCATGACATGAACCGAAACCAAGAGTTAGAGGCTTAACTAACTGAGCCACCCAGGCACCCGAAGTGTGCCCAAGGTTTATATCCCAAAGATTTGCCACTAAAGGAGGACTAGCCTGGTACTTTCCCACACACCCATCCTAAGCAATAGGAAGGGATTGTGATGCATCATCAGATACAGGTAATTTCGTGTTCACTGCAAAAGAACTGCGCAGTCCAACAGGGTTAGGTGCTGAATACCAGATACGGATCAGTATATTTATATTATTGCCCTGTGTGGGCCAAGTGTCATTTTGTACGCAATATGTTTCTGCAAATGTAGCTGCCCTTTGAAAATCTGAAAGTGAAACAATAGGTTAGCTGTTCTGAATGATAGAATGTAATGGAAGGGCACCCTCCCCTGAGCCAGGAAATTCTGTACATGGACATAGATCCTTCAAAGCGCCCACCCAAGTTTAAAGGGGGCCTTGTCGGTGGTTATGGGTTATGGAATGTGCCTCCCTCCACATCTCAGGGTCTGCACAGGCCCTGGGACCAGTCTGGGCAACTGTGCACAAGGTCGGCTTACACCTTTCCCTCAGGATACACTGGGCATGTGGCACGTGGGTGGGGGCTGTAAGTCTTCTCCCCACTCCTCCTCCCTTTGTACTGTAGCAGAGCCTGCCCTGTGCACACATCCTCCCGGGAGACGCTCCTGCAGTCCCGGCCTGGGGCCGCAGGGCACTGGGGTGATTGTGTCCGTAGTGACGGGATGAGGGAATGGTGAGCACAGTGGAACACAGCCAGGGCAGGGAAGTTCGCCCTCAGAACTCCCGCTTCCGAGGGCAGTGGCCCCCGGGAGCAAAGGCAGCTGACTCGTGGTTATCCTTCATGGGGCTCTGCTAGGCACTGCCCCGGCTTCAAGTAGGACTGACTAAAGACTTTCTGGCTTATCCAAAAGGTAGGGTAAAGCTCTGATTTGTTTTAAGAGAATCGAATTAGGCCTCTGCTTTAAAGTATCACTCTGGCTGCCCTGTGAAAAGTCAAGTGCAGGGAGTCGCTCTGGAGGAAAGGCACCCCTCGGGAGGCTGTGGCTCCCCATCTGGGCAAGGGCCACTGATGGCTTGAAGGACCGTCGCAGCGGCGAGGAGAGGAACACGGAGAGATTTGAATGAACACTGGGAGGTACTGAGAGCCCTTGGGAACTTCTGGAATCGGAGAGGAGTGGGCAGGCAGTCAGTGACAAAGCCCAGGTGTCTGGCGTTCATGGCTGGTAGGAGGCTGTGCCATGTGTGTGCCTCTCCCAGAGGTGTAGTGTTCCCGTGTGCAGCTTCTGTCCCCGTCCCGTGCCAGCCCTGGCGCAGAGAGCCACCCCGCCACGTTCATGTGTATTCAGCCGGAGTGGAGCATGCCTGTACCATCTCGTCTTCACGGAAGGTCTGCTGAGGAAGGTCAGTCCGGGGGTGAGGGCTACAGCACCCAAACTCTGCGAACTTCTCAGACATCTCTCCACGTCTTCTCTTTCTCTTTGCTGTCTCCGCCACCTGGACCAGGCCTCAGTACCGTGTTCCATTTCGGAGAGTTGTTTTCTAACTTGATAGCAGAATCTCATTATATATTTAAATTAGGAGATTGTTTTTAAAAATTCTCCTTCTCTAAGACACAGGAGTAGTTACAGCTCACTTTTCCTAAAGCAGAGTTGAAGGAAAGGATATCAGCCATTTATTATGTGTCGAGGACCTGACCGCAGGAGAAAAAAAAAATCTAACATGGAATGGGTGGGGTTGCTATTATTCCTTTTTAAATTCACCTTTTCGGGGTGGGGGGTGGGGAATGGCCTTGAAAGAGAGCTGGGAACTAGATTATGGCCTCATAAAACAGCAAGAGGTTATTGTTATTCCTTAATTTTATATCTTTATTATAAAGTAGTACTTCTCTTACTTGATTTGAAGAGTGTTCTTGTCGTCTTCTTATACATTTGTGAAAATGAAATGTTAAAAGTTTTAGCATAACAACCATTGCTAAATTATGATGTAAAATAATACTGTGTCTGCAATTAGCCTAGGTAGTTTTACTTGGTTCAATAATATAAAATCACTGGGCTCATAATTTTTTAGTACCTTAGCGTGTTTGGCTAAAAAAGAAATTCATGTTACCATAAAGAAGTTAAACTAAGTAACAATCTCAATTTTAAGGAAACATAAAGCAAAGTATTACGTTGTAACATGGAACATTAATGCAAATAGCTCCCCAACTGGAACGTTAAATACATTCTCAGTGGGCGGTTAACAAACAAAAAAAAAAAAAAAAAAAAAGGGCTGGTTTTTGCTTAATTCTCTTATGTTCCAACATCTTTTCTGAAGTCTTAATTTTTAATTTCACTTGAGTTATTACCAGTGTCCTGAGGTGGTGGTCCTTCTAGAAAATGATTACTTCTTTCCTAGTGATCCGTATCCTTAATTTAATTGTTAGGTATCCTTTCTGGAAATATTACATTTAAACCTTGATGACTTCTTAAAAATCATTTTAGTGTGATAGTGCGATAACTATACATATGTTGTGGGTTGAAATGGATCTCCTAAAAGATATATTCAAATTCTATCCCCCTTACCTGTGGATGTGACCTTACATGGAAGTAGTGTCTTTGCAGAAGGAATCACGTTAAGATGAGGTTTTAGTGGATTAGGGTAGGTTCTAATCCAGTCGCTGGTGTACCTTTAGGAATAGGAGAATTTGGACACAGAGGCACACACAGAAGTCCAAGTCAAGAGATGGGCGGGGAGGTGACTGTTGACTGTGGAAGCAGAGATTGAAGTGATGCGTCTATGAGCCAAGGGATGCCAAGGATTGTGGGCAACACTAGAAACTAGGAAGTCACAAGGAATGATCCTGTTCTAGAGTCTCCAGCAGGAGCACGGACCTGCCAGTACCTTAATTTAGGACTTCTTGCTGTCAGAACTACGAGAGAATAAATTTCTAGTGGTCAGAGCCACCCAGTTTTTAAAAAATTTTTAAAAATTTAAAAAATAACAGCCTTAGGAGTACTTGGCCAGTCTGTCATCCAGGTAGTGAGGAGAAAATGCCGCTAGAGGAGATGATCTACCACAGTTCCATCTGGGACGATGGAGGAAGGGCGTGTGAGGCGGGCAGGTGTCAATCTTAGCAAGGGCAGCATCAGCTGGACTGGTGGCCCCGCACTCACCATGGTGCGCCCCTACCCAAGGCCAGCCTGACCTGTGTGGTCTTGGTCACCAGGGGAGGGGGCAGTATGCAGAGCCAAGGATGGGATGGAGGTCTTCAGGGATAGGAAGAGCAAGCTAGAGATCAGTAAGAATCAGGATAAGGGTGAAAGACCCAGATTAGAGGCAGGAAACTAGTCCTTAAGGAGAAGGAGAGAGTGGGAGACGAAAGAGGGAGGACATGTGCGGTAAGAGGCAGAGCTGGGGTTTTCCAGTCACCGTTTCTCACGTCCACCTCCAACACAAAAAATAACATCTGTACATCTTGAACTCCCTGCCTGCTTATCTTTCTAAATCCAAATGCACGCTGCCACCCTTTGCACTTACCCTTCCTCCTTCATGTCATATACGCTGTAAAACTGTGCTGTTCTTTAAAGGGACACTTTCCTGGTTTTGGAGTATACTTCATCAGTGTCTTATGGAGACCGTCACATTACATACATACAAGTTATATTCCTATTTTATGACTTTTAACTTTTAAGATTGAAGGAAAATCTTTAATCTGTATCTCTGGAAGTTATATGCATAAAACAATTTACAAGCTACGTTTTACATTTCTTTTGTGATTTTTAAAATGTCTTGTATTCTAAAAGGGAAAGTAATAGATTTTTTGTAGAAAATATTGCAATGTGGAAAAGAAAAAAAAATTAAAGCCACGTCTGTCTGGTTGTAGTAGGGTATGTATGAATGGATGTTTGTAAAATGGAGCAAAACACCTGCGTATGTTGAATTTCAATAAACTGGGGAAAATGTTGTTTCTGCAGAACAGTTATTGGAGTACTTATCTTTCACTTAAATTAATCTGAGAATTTCGATGGCACTAAATATTCCATTAAGTGTGAGTTTAGTAGTTTGTATCTGAGATTTATGCCTGTGAGAAGCAACTTTTTTTTTTTACATTTATCTTTTTTTAGCCTCATATTCTTTTTATTTTTAAAATTAGGATTTGAAGGGCTACAAATGCATCGTCGCTCTTTTACATTTTATTTTATTTATTAATGAGTTTGAGCATTGTTTTGTGCTGATGGACCATTTTTCTGTAGAGGTGTGTGCATTTCTGTTTGCATTTAAGAGCTCTTTATATGTTAAGGGCATTAGCCTATTGTGTTTGATATTTGTGCAGATATTTCTTTTTATATTTTCACGTATCTTTTAATTTTGATAATTTTTTTGATGTAGGTGTGGGGGGATTCAAGAGGTTGTTTGGCTTTTTTGTTTTGTATTCCGTTGTTTCTGTTACAAAATCCTTCTCCACCTGGAAATGGAAAGAAATTGTGCCTATTTTTCTTAGAGCTATTTTACACTTCAGTTTGCCTGGAAATTATTAAATATATGGTATGGAGTAAAGATGAACTTTTTTTGAATAATTAACTGATTGTCTCACTATGGCTTATTAATGAATTGTCTTACCCATGTGTGTTTGTAATGCCTTCTTTATTGTAATCGTGTTATTTTTATTCTCTATTTAAAATTGAACATCTATTTTATGACATTCTGTTCTTCAAAACTGAATAATGATCATCTGGTAATTTAGACAAATTTTCTGTTATAGCCAGTTGTCATATTAAGATACACACCATATTTTCTTAATTCATGTGCTTTAGAAAGTGAACAATTAATGCAGACTCTTAATTTTTAATCTGCCAATTGCTTAATGGCAGACTTCTTTCAGCAAAATAATATACTACTTATTACAGACCGTGTCTCCAAAATTGTCCTCAGATGTTTTTGTTTATAGTATTCCTGAGTAGTTGTTCACATATTCCAATTTTACCATGATGTGATTTTCAAGATCTTTGGTCTATAAGCTATGGAGATAATATTAGTGAGATTTGTTCTTTGAAAATAATGCTTCCATAGATTACCCACTATTACATAAATTATAGTGTGCTTTGGTAATTTGCAAATAAATAAAAAAGATAACTTTTTCATTTTTCCTCTTTGTTTCCATCTTTTTGTTTTAGATAGTCCACTTTTAATTGAAAGAAGCTGCTTCTGTTTGGGGGTGGCTGGAGAAGTGAGAGAACCACATGGAAGACTCCCAGGACTTAAATGAGCAATCAGTAAGTCTTATTCAACCTCAGGTTTGCTGAAAAAGTTGTGGCAAAACCACTCAAAATCATACGAAAAGGAATATATTATAAAAATCAAGAATTTTGTTGAAAATATATATTTTAGTTCAATTTTGAATTCTCTTCCAAGGCCATAAAACAGACCTTTGGAAATGTATGCTGTTCCTGCTTAATGATTTCACATTTTGAGGTCTCCCTTTATTGTCTGCTTGGAAAACCAGGGGGAGAGAGACTAGGGCATTTAAATCATGCCAGGTGTTTTTGACAATCTAAACAATTTTGCACACCTTCTTTATTTGGTTTTATTCCCAAAGTGCTTAGATAGTTAGTGCATATAGTGTTGCATGTCAGAAGCATAACAGGAGATGTGTTACCAGCATGCCTCTTGTTCATTTCAGGGATGGCAGCCATAGAATTCCTGTGATTTCACGGGCTGCCTTATTTTACTCGTTCTTTGCAGAGGGAGGAATGCACAAGATTGGTGGCAGTCACTCTAAGATTCTTATTTCTCAAAGGGAAAGGATTTTCATGGCCTTTGCTCTTAACTCATTAGTAGTGTGTCCATGGCACTAATACTTCAGTGTGGAACTGGTCAGTGGGAGGTCTTCTCTTACTCTCCCACACTGCTGCCAACCGTGGTCCAAGCGTTTCTTCCCACAGACAACTAGTGATGTCACCAGTCAGGAGACATGGGAACCTATCAAGTGTGTGTTATGCAGATTGAGCTCTTTTTTAGTAGCTTGTATGATCATGACTTGATCTTAGAGTCTAATGTGCCTCTGAGGCAGCAGAAGACAGTGTATTTGTGTATAATAACATGGTTCTAGAAAATGCTATGATGAGCTTGGTTTTGAAATATAGAGGGATGTATGTATTGGCGAATACATGCCATTTCAAGTTAATTAATTTTTTAAAATGTTTCATTTAAAAGAAAAAATGATAACCAAGTCTTTATAAATAGACACAACCATTGTCTAATTTCATTGTATGTTATCTTAAATAATATAATAAAACTAAATAATTTAGTTTTGCATGGCATCATTATAGAAAAAAAGTAACGAAAAATACAAAACCATAAAAGTATTTAAAAAAGTCTGTCAAATGGTAGAGATGTTACTCTTCAAAAAGTTCCTGACTAGACAAATAGCAGTTAGGAGGCAGGGGCTTCCAAGTAGTTCTTTTTTTAAATGTTGGTTATCTTAGTGTGGATTCTAACAAAATGGATGATAGCATGAAGATGGCAGCCAAGCCATTGCATGTTTATGGATCCCAGTGGCGTCAGAGGTCTGTAAGTGAGACTATGTACGGACCTGAGTGAATGATGTCATTTTAGTGGTGCTGCTTCATGAGAGAGCTACTGTTGATCTATACTTTGTTCTAACACACTGAGGGTTTGTGTGCATGTGTGCATGCATGTGTGCGCGTGTGTGTTTGTGTGTGTGTGATTCCCCAACTGTCCCCGTTTTCCAGAGACCTTGGGGTTGCCTGGGACATGGAAATTTCAGAGCTAGTGCAGGTGCCGTCCCTGCAGACTGGGGTGGTTGATCTAATTGTGTGTGTATCCTCGAGAATGGATATTTGTTTTCTACATGTAGTGGACATTGAAAAGAATATGTTTTTATGTTTAATATTAGAGTGAGGTTATTAAATAAGATGCTTCATATGACCTTTTACAAGGTGAAATACAGCATTTGTAAATCATACATCGTTTCCTCCACTGTTATTTTAAGGTTATGGAACTCAAGATTAAAAAAAAAAATTTTTTTTTTTTTTTTTTTTTAAGTTCCTGGTGTTGCTAATGCGCAGCCAGGTTTGAAAACCAGACATCTCGTGTGACCTTCTGGCATCTCAGCTTCACATTGAACTCTCCACCTGAGGGTTATCACCTGGTCAGAGTCAAATTGGGAGCTCCTGATCTGTGGAGTGGTTTGATAGGCCCTCAAAGAGTGGGCACTTTAAACACAGGAAGCTTGAAGTTTGTGTCAAGTGTTAATGACTTAAGGGCTTTGGTTTTATAAAGATTGTAAAGCCTTTCTCCTTCAGCATCCTTAGACTTAGAAGAACATATAGGCCTATCTGTGCATCTTGTACAATTACAGAGGGACCCTTGGGACTGTTAATGACTTGCCCATGATGCCATGGCTAGTAAACAGCAGAGTTGGGACTTCACCCAGGTCTTCTGACTCCAAGTCCAAAGCTCTTTCCAGAACATCAACAGGCCTTATGGCTTTAGGATTTTCTTATTTTGACATTCATCACTATAAGAAATGTCAAAAAAAATTGAATCAACCCCTTTACATTGAAATGATTTCTATTTGATTGAAATCTTTAAATAACATTAAATTTTATAGAGTATGTTTCAAATATTTTGAAAAATGATACTTAGCCTTTACTAAGATATAGAAAAAATGAAGTAGAATTAAAAGAAAGTTCATAGTAAGATGAAAGGAAATTTGCTCAGATCATAGAATAATTCTTTCTCTAGGCATAGACAGAACAGTGGGTACCAGTTATTGCACATACAGACTGAATCTAGCATTTTCCATATTTTCTCTCCAATCCTTATCATCTTGTGATGTAATTGTTATGGTCACCATTATACAGGTGGGGAAACTATGGCTTGGAGAGTGTCAGGGTCACTCGGCTGTTAAGTAGCAAAGATTAGAACTGAACCCATGTTTATCTGGTCCTAAAACCTATAATGGATTTTGCATGATCCCGCAGAGTATAGAGGGTAAGGGCTTGAGCTTGAAATCAGAAATCCCTGACACTTAAATACTTTGTAACCGTTAGGAAATTACTTAAACTCTTCTTCATGTGTAGTGGAATAAAAAGAAGTTATATGAAAGGCTTGGCATATGCCCCGCTTAGAGTAGAAACTTGGTAGATGTTGGCTGTTATTACAATTACCTGACATATTCAGATGGTCTTTAAAGACCATATCCAGTTACCTGCTGGCAGACAGCCCTGTCTGGAGGTGCATAGGTTTACAAACGCAGCATATGACAATGGAACTCACAAGCTCTCCTCTCTCAATTTTTCTCCCCTTCTCTTCTGTTCCGCTACTTCTCATCTCCGAGGATGGTGTCCTCTGCCACAGAGTGGATTAAGTTGGAAAGCGGGGACTCATCCTTCACTCCCTCATCCCCATTTCAAACTCCTGTCTCTTCTTAATTTTTAATATCTCTCAAAGCTGTTCTCTCTGCTCCTCTAGCTCTTATTTTGGATGTCTGTTGTATCTCTTCACTATCTTTCTCTGCTTTAAGTTGCTTCTAGAGTGGTCTTTCTGAAATACCTACCTGACCATGGTGCTGTTCTACTTAATAGCCTTCACAGGCCCTTTCTTGCCCTCGAGAAGAAGTCCCAAGCGCGCAGCGAAGCACACAGACTCAGTCGCTTACCTCTATCCGTCCAGTATTCTTTCTGGCTTCTTTTGGTTCCCGGAATCTTGCAGGTTGTCTGAGGTTTCTGTGTCTTTGCCAGAGCTGTAGCCTCTTCCCAGAGGGCCCTGCTCCACCCAGGTAACTCGTAAATCTGGAAGACTCAGTGTGGGTTTCGGTCGTTCTGAGAGGGCCTCTTTCTTCGCCAGGCTGTCAGCCCCGCTGGGTCAGGGGCCTCTGCCATGTGCTGCCAGTGGCATTTACCTCCATGCTGGGACTCACCCCACAGACCTGAAATCTTATCTGTTTATTTACCTCTCTGCTGGATTATAAACTACTTAAGAGTAATAGCGAGTCTTGTCCATCTTTTATCCTTACTTCTTAGCACAATTCTTGCTGACATTTAGTGAATGTTTTCTTCAAAAGCTTTTATATACTGTTACATACTAAGGTATGTTATTGAATAGCCTGATGAATGTTAGAAAGCCAAAATGTTATTCTCAAAATGGATTACTGACTCATGAAATCATGTTTCACTTAACATTTTTAAAAAATTGCATGTAACATGTAATACTCACTTAACAGCGTGTAATCAAAACAAAGTTTGGTTCTTAAGTATTTTTTTTTTTCATTATATCTGAGTCTTATTTTGCAGTCTGGCTGAGAGCATCTAGGGAATTTTAAGAGGTCAGCAATTAAAGTAAGGTTTAGTTTTTGTATTTGTCTGAAATTGTATATTAGAACTTCATAATTATTTAGAAGCAGTTTTATATCCAATTGTAGCTGACTACAGGTTTTAACTAAATGTCATAAATAGAAATAAATAGGAATCTATATAGCAGTAGCTATACTAATAATCAAAAGTTCCTTTGATACTGCGAAATATATTATATTCCCTGTATTCAAATAAAGACTGAGCAATATTTATTGTTTTTATAGCTTGTGTACTATCCTTAAACATTGAGCTATTTTGAAGTCCTATTTTGATGATTTCCCATAGATTTTTTTTTCCTCCTCTTAATCATTCATATCAAAGTGAGAGGGAGTATTGCCTAAATTTTTCATCAAGCTAGAAGTTTGGGGAAAAAATGTTGCTTGTGAATTTTAAGTACTGTGTGTTATGGGATAAAACACTAGTGGTTACTAAGTAGAATGAGGGAGAATGAAAATTTTACTGTAGGGTAGCATTCCCTAATATTAGACGTTAAGGGCCTGAATATTCCTACGTATGTCAACATTGTTACACTTAACTTGAATCACTTAACTCATATTATTGATGACACATTTCAGTTCGTGAGGTCTAAATTCACATCCAGTGGATCCGTATTATATATATGTTGCAGCAGTGTTTTTAGAAGCTTATATATATTTGTAGGTATAATAGTATTTATTTTTTTGCACCAAACAACTAACTTAATAATGCAAATTAAAAATCTAGAGTTAGTTTAAGAAATTAATTTCTTCTCTGTCTCAAGTTTGTCTCCCTTAGAATACTAAATGGCTTTAGATTATTCCTCAGCTCTTTGTTTTTAGAGTTTCTATGAATAATTTTTTATTATAGCCACTAGCCTATCTTTAAAACCTGTGTTCTTTTCTGAGTCTTTTGGACAGTTTCTTGCTGTCATATGGAATTGATATGTCAGCCAAATTATCCTTTAGATGTACGACTTCAGAATCGTCAATTTCTGTCAGTGTTTCAACACCGTTTGATAAAATAATTATTTTGAATTGTACTACTGGGTATTTACCTCAAAGATACAGACGTAGTGAAGAGAAGGGCCATATGCACCCCAGTGTTCATAGCAGCATTGTCCACAATAGCTAAATTGTGGAAGGAGCTGAGATGCCCTTCAACAGATGACTGGATTAAGAAGATGTGGTCCATATATACAATGGAATATTACTCAGCCACCAGAAAGAATGATTACACAACATTTGCAGCAACATGGACGGGACTGGAGGAGATTATGCTAAGTGAAATAAGTCAAGCAGAGAAAGACAGTTATCATATGGTTTCACTCATTTATGGAACATAAGAAATAGGAAGATGGGTAGGAGAAGGAAGGGAAGAATGAAGGGGGGTAAACAGAAGGGGGAATGAACCATGAGAGACTGTGGACTCTGGGAAACAAACTGAGGGCTTCAGAGGGGAGGGGGTAGGGGATTGGGATAGGCCGGTGATGGGTATTAAGGAGGGCACATATTTCATGTTGCACTGGGTGTTATATGCAAATAACGAATCATGGAACATTGCATCAAAAACTGGGGATGTACTGTATGGTGACTAATATAACAAAATAAAAATTATATAAAGAGCTAAGTAAGTAACTAATAAATAGGGGATAATAAAGAAATCTCCCATAAAAAAAGAAAAAATAATTATTATTTTGAGTACCTTCAGTTTAAATTGATTTTTCATTTTTGCTAATGTGGCATTGTCAAAATCCATTATTTTATTGCTTTTTTCCTTAGATACTCTAAATCAATTTGAGCATCATGCATGCAATGTATTTTATTCTGCTCTAACCAAAATCAGATTATTTTTGAGGCTACAATCTGTTAGGAAGAACTTGACCTTTAAACTAGTCAAAAGAGTCATGTTCACCACATGTATTTTTTGCACCATCTAACTGGACAGTATATTTCAGAGTTCAGTGGAATTTTGCTTAAAGCTAATTCACTTTCAAAACTGTTGTAACTCCTGATCGCCAATTATATCTTTACTTTGCAATTTTATAATAGAGCACCTAAAAAGCAGATGCAGTAAATTTAATTTTTAATTTTTATTAAGCACTAAGGCTTACTCTTCCATTTTGAACAATTTTCTAACTCTGAATCTCTAAATTTTTGCATGAGTTGATAAGGATTCATAAGAAGATTCCATGAATTATCTTCTATGACACTCTAAAATTATAATTTAATTTTATTAAAACCTTTTCACAAATTTTAGAATACACTTGTATACAGAGAGAGAGAACCCCATATTGTACACCTGTAATCAGTTGGTAGCAGTTGCCCCTGTTGAGAAGGAACCTAAAGGTACCTCCTGGCTCAGTGGAAGAGAAACATTATCAACTTAGTGCAACCTGTCACAGACTTGATAAGGAGGCGGAGTGGCACAGAGTCTCACACCTGCTGATCCCGGGCTGGATAGTTGTCAGCAGCTTTGAGCACTTGGTTTGGAGAGGATAGATGCAAATAAGAGCCATAATATCTTTAAGTACTAGAAGTCTCTTACCTGAATTTACAACTTACATATGGTATATTGATTGTCCAGTAATTCTGTCTTAACAATTAAAATGAAAATAACTTTATGATATAAATGTAATCTATTTCTTTCATGCTTTAATATTTCTGAGAAATGGGAAAATTAATATAATGTAACTTGCTGTACGGTGTACAGCAAATGGAAAACGTTGGCTGATGAAAAGAGCTTGCATTCATTGATAGTGCCTTATGTGAGTCATCTCATTAAACTGCCCCACATGGCAGGCTCTGTCATAATTCTAGTCTAAAGAAGAGGATACTGAAGCTGAACTTGGAGATCTTATTCAAGATCATCGCAGCTAGAATGCTGCGCTGATGGAATGTAAGCTTACGTAGTGTTCCTCCAGAATCTATGCTGCTAAATGTAGTATCTTACCTGCTTTGATCAACTTAAATGGTTTTCAGACCCTTCAATACATTTGATGTCTTTAAGTATGCATTAAAACGCAAGTTGATCTCAGCTTATTCAAATAAAGAGCAAATGTTTAAATACCCTGGGTCTTGATGAGGAATAGAAGTTATTCTTCCATGATTACAAATCCACTGTACAATCTTCATTACTACATATTTGAACAGTCATAAGATAGCAGAATGTATGAAAATTAAATGACAATTCAACAAATTCAGTTAAAGAAATGTTTAAAGATTCCTTGTTCTCTTTCAGGAACTTTGCTAAAATTAGGATTAAAAAGATAAATGTAACACCATTTCTGTCCTCCCCCAAATTTTAGTTTAATATAAGACTGTAGGATGTTATGTTGACTTCTAAAGTTATTTTTTTAATTTTTGTTAAAGATTTATTTATTTGAGAGAGAGAGAGAGCATGCACATGGATGCACAAGTAGGGGGAGGAGCAGAGGGAGAGAATCTTCAAGCAGACTCCGTGCTGAGTGCCGAGCCTGACATGGGCCTCAAACTCAGAACCAACCCATGAGATCATGACCTGAGCCAAAAGCAAGAGTCAGACACTTAACTGACTGAGCCACCCAGGCCCCTGAGTTCTAAAGTTCTCTTAAAATGCGTTTTGGACAGTGGCAACTAATTTATTCAGTGAATATTTGTGAAGAACTGCTATATTTGAAGCATGGTTTTGGATATTAGAAATCCATGGTGGACAAAATGGACAGATATTATTATTCCTGTGGAGCTTCTATTCTAGGTGGGGGAGATGAACAGTAAACAAGAAGAGTATGTTAGATAATAACAAGTGTATGAAGGAAAACCAGATAAAGTAGGGAGGAGGATAGGAAGTTCTGGGGGCAAGGTAGGGAAGGCTGCAGCCTTGGAAGAGGAGTCATGGGGATCTTACCGAGAAAATGGCATTTGTGCAAAGATTTGGAGAAGGTGAGGGGGTGACCCCTGTGGGTACATGGAGAAAGTGGGTTTGAGTTAGAGGAGACAACAACTATGAAACTGTGAGGTGGCAGCACAGCTCATATGTTCAAAGGATAGAAGGAAGCCTATGTCACTGGCAGTGGTGGAGAAAACAAGGTGGAGATGAAGTAATCAGGTTGGAAGTGTGAGGTGGAGAAGTACAGATTATGTAGGGGTTTTTAGGCCATTTTAACAGCTTGAGCTTTAACAATTCAGCGACCTGTGAAGCAGTTGGAGGGTTTTGAGCTGAGGAATGACATGATGTAACTTAAGTTTTTAAAAGATCACCCTGTCTGCTGTGTTAAAAATGACAGTATGATGACAAGAGTAGAAACTGGGCTGTTGGAAGTATCCAGATGTGAAATGGACCGGATAGCAGTGGGCAGGTGGTGTGAAGTGACTGGAGTCAGGATATGTCTTGAAGGTGGAGCTAGAGGACTTGCTGATGGATTGGATGTCAGTTATGAGAGAAAGGAGTCAAAGATGACTTCAAGGTTTTCATCCTGAGCAATGGAAAGGATGGCATCGCATTTACTGAGATATATTAACTTAGAAGGAACAGACTGAGGGTGGAGATCAGGAGTTCAGTTTTAGACATGGGAGCAGGGACATTACTGTGTTTTCACCAATGCTGTTTCATATTCTTTTTTGGGAACTACATTTTGTAGCCTCCTTACATTTAGATAGAACCATAGGACTAGTTTTGGCAAATGAAATGCAAAGGGAAGTGATGTGTGTATCATTTCCAGGTGGAAACAGTGAGAAGCTGCTGGGTGAGTCTTTGGTCCCTATGTTCCCCTAGCATGAGGAATGAGGAGGAGGCTTCAGGTCAAGATGGTGGAACCCTGAGATCAAATGATGCTGGATCGCTGAGACACTGTGTGGAAGACAGATTTCCAGGAGAGTATCAAGCAACTGAGTTCACAGAGACATATTAAGTTTGACCTGATATTAGACGTATGAGTGGAAATGTTAGGAAGTCAGGTAGATGTAACCATGTGGAACTCAGGAGAGAAGGCTGGACTCAATATATAAATTTGGGAGACTTCAGTGTATCAGTGATATTTGAAGAAATAATATTGGTTGAGATCACCAAGAGAGTAAGCCTAGAAGGAGACAAATCAAAAGGACTGAATTCTGGGGCACGCACATTTAGAGATTAAGGAGACAACAGTTTACTTAAGGTGGTTGCTTGATCTTACTACATGATAGCTATAAATACTGAGTTATGCCATACCTGTATGTTGCCACAGTCAGTAAGTTTTCTTTTGATGTGCTTTCTTCCAGATTTTCCAAAAATCACATATTTTATGTGCATTACTGGTTACCAGGTTGGCCTCTCTTAAGGAGGAGATACAGCTAAACAAGTACCACGATGTTTCGATCCAAGTAACAAAGCCATAAATATTTAAAAATCAGTCCACAAATATTCATTATTTTCTGATTGCTGTGTTTGTGGATACGAGGTTTCTAGACGTTACAAATTAGCAAAGAATTGACCTACCTCAGGGTTTCTCAGTTTCAACATTATTGACAATTTGGGCCAATGGTTCTTTGCCATGGGGGATGGTCCTATGCATTGTATAATGTGTAGAAGCATTTCTGGTATCTACCCACTAGATGTCAGTAGCACCCACTTCCCTCCCCTACTTCCTCTCTTTAGTGACAATCAAACATGGCCATAGATGTGGACAAATGTCTTCTGGGTGGAGGCAAGAATCATTGGTCTTTGTTATATCTGTTTTCAGTAAGTTATTTGCTTATGTATTTATTCCCTGCAAAATATTTGAGGAAGTTTATCTGAACATGGACTGTGATATGCTATACTAAATTGTTGAGGGAACTGGTATGAAAAGGCAAACACATGATCATACAGAATATAGGTAAGAAAGCAAAACAACAATGCCAAGTTAGCAGTGGAGAATAATAAGTACTATGCTATTATCAGTTTAAGAAAGATCAAGAAAAGAATTATAGATAGGCTAAGGCATACCTTAACTGGATCTCAAATGATGAGAAAATTGTTTGGACGCAGAAGACCTATCCTGGCCTGGCAGAGCTCAGGAATGAAGACTCAGAAGTGTAAAATAGAAGACAATAAGTTCTGTACAAAAACTGTAGATGAATTAGAATTTCTGAATCAGAAGCTTTGTGGGGATGAAGGTGGAGTGTGGTGGGAAATCTAGCTGAGAAATCCTGAGACCAGACAAAAAAAAGATCTTTGAAGTCAAGCTTAGATAGTTACATGTTGCTTCATGTCCAGCACGATGCTTGTCACTACATGAAGTATAGAGATGTGTAAGATCCTGCGCTGTCTTTTGGGACTTTTATCTTGGACGTAATGGAAAGTTACATAATTTTTGAGAAAGTAATATTTTTAAAATGTTTTAGGAAAATTAACCAGATGGTGAGAAGATTAGTCAAGGTGTGAAACTGGGCATGGAAGATGGTTTGGGAGATCTTGAAGCAGTTTATGTGTGAGCTGAAAAGGGCCTAAACCAGTTGAGCAAGCTTTTTTTTTTGTAAAAGGCAGGATGGGAAATACTTTTGGGTTTTCTGGCCATCAAGTCTCCATACAACTACTTACTTCAGCTGGCGAAGTGTGAGGGTAGCCATAAACAATGCATACATGAATGGTCATTTCTGTGTTCTAATAAAACTTTATTTACATAAACATGTGGCAGGCTGTGGCCCATACTTGGCCAGCTTCTGGTGTAAACTAATGATGTGACAATGGAAAGAAAGCAAGGAAAGACTCAAGAGAACTTGTAAGAGAAAGCTTTGCTGAACTTGGTAACCAGCCAAACAGAGTGAAGAGGAGAAATGGTGAATGGTGGATGTGGGAAAGGAAAAGGCAAGGATTATTCTGCAGTTTCAAGTTTAGGAGATACTAGTAAGAGGGTTCAGGAGTAAGTGTCAGTGACTTAAGGAAAGAGAAAGATGTGTTTGGATTTAGAACCGTAGAGAACATGTCAAACTAGCAACTGGTGAAGCTCTGTTGTACCATGGAAGAGATGTCTGGGCTGGCTATGTTGAGCAGAACAGTATTTTCCTTGAGGTGTATACATAGGAGGAAATGATGTCTGGTTTATGAGGATAAATCTGGGAGAATACCATGTTTCTGAAGCGGAAGGAGGAAGATGGATCAGGAGAGACAGAAGAGAGAGGGTAACAGAAGGAAGATCAGGATAATACTGTTTTCAGAGCTAAGCACTAAGATCATTTTAGGAGGAATTGGTCATCACTGTCTGACATTTCAAGGGGTCAAGCAGAATGGGGACTGAGAAAAAGGTTGTCTCACTGGTTGATTAGAAGATCATTGGTGGCACTTTGGAATAGAGTCTCACTTGAGTTGTAGTAAGAAGAGACATCTTAGAGGCTCAGTACAGAGAAGAGGAGGAAGTAAGAGGAAGCTTGTGTGTTTAGAGAGAAACAGAACAGTAATTGAAGGGAGCACCTTTTTCAAACAAGAGGAGGCTTGTGTGTGGTTGATGACGGGGGAGAAAGGCACCGTGGGCTCACGTTGTTGCAGAAGCGATAATAGAGCTCAGTAGAGGCCAGAATGAAGAAGATAACGTTGGGATGAGGGAGGGATGGCACTCTCTGACTCTGAAATGGTAAAGAATGCCTGTAGTTTTTGAGTATTCCAAGGTGCTCTCCCTTGCTGGCATTCGTTTTTTTAGTAACACAGGAGGGAAGTACATTTGTTCAGACAAGATCAGGAAATGGATGGAAGCATGGTAGGATTAAATACTTAAGTGGTATAAAAAAGATTAGCAATAGCTATTACTTTAAAAAATGGTAGGGGATCTCTTAGAGCTCAATACATAGATTATTGAGAGATATTTTCAGTTTTCCTTTAGCAAAGTAGGTCACATTGACTAGGACTTAAGACTGTGTGTTAGCATTGGAAATTTATTTATTTATTTTTTTTAGATTGAAACCATTAAAAAGAGACAAGAGAAAACAAACACTTTTGTGGTTAATGAAAATGCCTTTCATCTCCGGAAGAAACTGCTTGCTGTGTTTTCTTTGGATATCAGTATTTCCAACGAAAAGAAGAGCCTATTATTTAGATGTGATTGTGTCAAATTTGACAATAGAGTCAGACTGAAAGTACTTGTCTCAAAGTACATGAAATTCTATCATTTCATATCTTCTTGGGTTGAGGATTGATTTCTCTGCCCAGACTTCTGTAGAATGTAAATACCCCTACAAGAGTTAATATGTTAATGTTCACGTTAACTCTGTTGGCAGGAACCAGGATAGCAAGGTAGAAGGTCTGAAAAAACAACAAACAAGAGTTAAAAAAGGAAGGACAGACATTGCCTACTTACTTTCCTTAGCTTTCATTATTGCCCCAAGTGCTGCAGCGAACACACATAGCCAGTGGATTATGACTGGATTGTAAGCCCCAGATGCTCACAGCTAACACTTACGTAGTCCTCACTTGAGCTTTCTAAGTTCTTTATGTATATTAACTCAATTAATTCTTATGGCTTGATGAGGTGGGCGCCATTATTATCTGCCAGTTTATAGGGGAGGGGTCACCCAGCTAGCAGGTGGGGGAGCAGGATTTTAACTGGGCAGTCTGGCTCCTGAGCCAACAATATTAACCGTGATGTGTACCTGCTGGGAAAATGCTCTGTATTTTTTAGTTTTCCACCCTGATGCAGGCCTTCAACAATAATAGCAAAATTTTGAAATGTAAGTTTTCATACATAAGAAAAAAAAAATTTGATCTGTGTCCATTTTTTTCTGTTAACATTTTCTTTAATTCACAGATCTGTCACACCAGAAATAATATGAAGGGGTAGACTGGAGATGATAAAATAGATGGTATTTATTTTTCAATCTACTGATTTAAAAAGAGGCTTGTAACAACCTTGTATGGTGACAGGTGGTAACTAGACTTATCGTGGTGACTGTTTCATAATGCATATAAATACTGAATCACTGTGTTGTACACCTGAAACAAATATAATATTGTATGTCAGTTATTTTTCATTAAAAAATGGCTTAGGTGGATTTGGGGGTCTCTGCTGGTTTTTCTGCACTAGGATCTGTAGGAAGATTCAAAAGCACGCTCACATTTCTCTTGCATTAAGTGTCTTGCCCACTTTATCTCCTTTTTATATTACCATGCTTAATAGGGAGGACTGAGGACTTGTTGTACAGCGGGTGGGACCTTTAGAGGTTACACTGGTCAAATGCTATATTTTACAGATGCAAAAATGGAGTCTAAGAAGCTCGAGCACCTTATCAAGCTAAGGCCATCACGACAGTATTGTGTTGTGAAACGAGATTTTTTTGATGTGTTTCAACCTCAACACTAAAATTTGCATGCTTTCATATACAGCTTTTTAGCATGTTGAAATTAAAGTCTGCCCCCTGAAAACTGCAGTTGAGTTATTGCTTTATTTAGAGGCTGAGGAAATAATTGCTTTCTTTTGAGCTTGTATTAAAGATGGTAGATTGGGGTCATTTAAGAAAGCTCAAGCAAAGCTGTGAAACACTTTATTTTACATGTTTGTTTTTCTGCTAGTTATTATTTACTGCTCAATCAGCATTAACAGAAGAAAAATAATTTGGCTGCAAAGTTACTTTAGTATAGGATTTCAAAGGACCTTATTAGAGAGAGATGTAATTTCATCCTCTGGGCCTTTTATATAACAGAGTGCATATTTGGGTTACTTCATCTTGACCCGGAATTAAACAATAGATTAAAGTTGTGCACAGGAAGTTAAAATATTTATTGAACAAAGATTGAAAAATGTATTATGGTGGTTTTTCACATTGCTCAGGATGTCTTTATACTTTATAGCTTTATACTCTTATTTTAGCAAACTCTTGTCTGCCTCAAAATTTTCTCATTTCACAAATTTTATAAAATATAGGTATTTGGTAACTATCATATATATGATCAGTGGCTTTTAAATGCAGAACTTTGACAGGTTGATAGACATTATATCGTTATATGTTTTTATATATTGCTTAACTTTATATAGCCATAGTTATGGCATTCAGTAATGAAAAATACAGAGTAACTGTCACAGGTTGTAACAGTGATTCAGATATCAGTACTAAGGGGAGTGAGCTTGAATGTCCATAAAGCAAAATAAAAAGTAAAATAAAAAACAAACCTTTACGACTTCAGTTTTGAGAGGATTTACATAAGATGAGAGAGACAAATAATGTCAGGGTACTCTTCACTCTGTGTGGCAGTGTCTGTGTATCTCTCGTGGGACTCTTCCAGTCCCCCCAAGACTGACTACACTCCCTTTCTTCAGTACTCCGATTTGCATAATAACATCTACACTGATCCATGCTTGGGGTGGTTGTTTCCATCCTCACTGTGAGATTGTGGACTTCTGATTTTTTTTTTTCCATGAAATGTAGTTTTCATTGGCTGGGATCCCAGCTAGACTGATGTTTGCTTTTTTCTTTTCTTTTTCTCATTTTGTTTGTTTGTTTAATATCTGAGATTTAGAAAGTCATTCAGATTGAAAGAACTTTTATATTATCCTAGGAAAATAATTTGTGATTTGAAACTCTTTATGAAAAATCAGAAGAGGTATTTAATATTTAAGTAACTTGTCATCGGTGCTCAAAGGTCTTTCTGGAATGCTCACCTGCTGAACATTTGTATGGGACTTATCATAATGGTATCTGCTCACTTTGTGGTTGGTTTAGACACATTCTGTTGTGCCTCAGTTACTGTGCAGAAGTAAATCAGGAATCATTAATGATAACTTCAGGTTATGCATAATTATTTTAGAATGTCAAAGGAATTTGCTAATCTTTAAGGGAGTAAACTCCACACTGAACATTTCTGGTTTAGTAGGTTTAATATTTGGATACTACACTGATTTTTTCCCCTTTGTTTATTGTTTATTGCACTGTCATTGGAATTGTATGTAGATTGTTTTCATTTTTGAACCCTTAACGTCAAGCTTGAGATTTAAAGGAATTAATGGAAGGACTTCGGGATACTGGTGTCTGTTACATGAACATGGATTGAATGTTAATGTTGGAATCTTAAGCTGGAAGTTGTTTTGCTGTTAGATTCTGTTAGGTTGAGTATATCAACCTCTCTGCAAGGAATTGGAGGAAAGTGTACTCCCAGTGCCTGATTTTCCCTGTCTCTGGGACAAGTAGCAAATTTAAGAATTGTGAGAAAAGAAAAATTTTTGTGTTGTTAAATTTTTTTTTTGACTCTGAAACATGATTATAAAATACCCTTTGATGTCTGGATGTATATTAAAAAGCCCTTAGGAGTTTAAGTGTATTTATTTAAATAGTTTTGTCCTTTTTCTAACTGTTGCCCCGTTGGCAGATTCCTTGCTCGTTAAAGCTTGTACAGACCGCAGAGACCAAATTGTCCGACTCTATCATTTCGTAGGTGTAATCAGAGTAAGCTGAGGACGAACAGTATTAAAGAGGTTACTCCGGATCCCATAGCTGGTTGGTGGTAGAACGATGATTCAAGCAAGGTTTTTGAGTCCCAGGCTGTGTTCCAGCGTACTTCATTCTTTCATATTCTAGAACTTTCAGCTATAACATTTGGTTAAGTTTTGAGTGTAAGGAACTTTTTATTGATGAATTTTTTTTCGAAGTCACACAGGAGAAACCTTTACTAAAAATTTCAGACTGATTTGAGTCCGCGTGAATCCCTGCCATATTCAATTTCCAGTATTTTATAATACATGGAAAATGGTTAGCCAGGGTGTCTCATTCTCAATAAAATATATCTGAAGCTTCTTACACTAAACCCAACTATAGGGCTCTACTGCGCAGAGAGTGTGAACTAATTTTAATTGTTTCTGAAGAAAGTGTCACTAGTAAAAAGTGAAATGATCTTGAGAAATGATATAAGCCTTGCAGTGGAAGTGACTGTGTCATAGTCTGTCTTGTCCGCATCAAGACCCATTTGATTAAGCATGTTTTCCTTTCCATTTTTATTTCTTTAAGATTCAGAAATCATTATGTGCTCAGTGGCGGGGGTGGGGTTTTCGAGTGCTGTGTTCTGGCACACTTCACAATTACCAGCACCGATGCCATACCCTCGCTCCCTTTTTCTTTCAGTTTGGCTTAGGTTATTTATCCTTATTTTAAGGCATATTATATTATAAACCACCAGAAATGCTTGTTTGGAGAAGAGGGAGACTCTGCGAATAAACAAACATTCATATTCCTGCTTCTTTAGTAGAATAGGAAGAATTGAGCGTTAAGTAATGCAAAGAGCTGTTCAGGATTTCTGTTGACTAGTCAGCAATTGTAGAAGACATTTTCAGTTGCCTACCGGTCATTTACGTCTTTCCTTCTTTGTTAACAGAATCCTGATTTTGTTGAGGGCCACTCACTGTCCTAGATGTCTAATTGGCAGAAGCCAGATTTATGGTAATCCTAGTCTTCTTTGACAGCGATTGGTCTGCTCTTGGGCAAGTGACCCAAGGGACTTCTGGGAAAGATCCGATTTCCTCTAAATAGAGAGCCAGAGGAAGGAGGACTCCTTTCTCACATCCTGCATTGCTTTACTGCTGTGGAGGCTGATGCAGGAGAATGTGATGCGTTAGCCATTCTCTGACAATGAGGTGATAAGCCTAAGAATGAAAAGCCAAAATGCTAAAGATGGCCAAGCAGAAGGACAGAGAGAACTTACATCCCTGAGGAAATTATTGAGCTGCCAAGCCTGACACATCCTCCTTCCAGGCTGCTTGCTTGTGAGATAATTATATTTCTGAATTGAGTTATTCGGTTGTATTTGTTAAGCCTTGTGTGTGTGGTTTCAGTCCCTGGTGGAGAGGAAAGAAAAAATAGAAGTTATAGTTCCTGACCTTACGGATCACATAATCTCATGCTTCTCAAAACTGATTTATTTTTAAGTGAGATAAGAATCCTTCTGAAATTAGAGATTCCCTTATTTAATTTGTTTTAATTTTTAAGTTTTTATCGAGGTATAATTTATATATAGCAAACTCTCTGTGTGAGTGTGAGTGTGTGTATGTTTAGGTGTGTGTGTATTCTGGATGCAAATCCTTTATCAGATATGTACTTTGCAGGTATTTCTTTCCAGTCGAAGTCCTGCATTTCCACGGTCTTAGTAGTTTATTAGTTAAAAAAAAAAGAAGGAAAGAACCCTTTTATTGACATTGCATGGAATCTATATATTAGTTGAGGAGAACTGACATCTTAGCAATGAATGCTGAGTCTTCTGACCCATTTATATGTCTTCTTTAACTGCTCTCAACAGTGTCTTAGAATTTTCAGTATACAGGTCTTGCACAGCTAGTCAGATCCATGTCTTCGTCTTCATATTTTTAATGCTATTGTGAAAGTTTTTTATTTCAGTTTCTAATTGTTCATCTATCCCTTATGTATGGCACTAGGTTGATCTTTGTATGTTGATCTTTTATTATGCAACCTTGCCAAATAAATTAGTTCTAATGTATTGGGTTTTCTGTGTAGACAGTCATATTGTCTGTGAATAGTTTTACTTTTTTATTCCTCAATCAAAATGCCTTTTATTTTTCTATCGCCTTATTGCAGTGGCTAGGACCTCTAGTACAATGTTGAATAGCAACTGAGAGAGTAGAACCCACTTATCCCTCTTTACATTAAGTTGAGGATGGAATCTATAGGAGTCCATAGAAAATCTCAAATGAAACTTCATTGAAGGCTTATGATTGATTTTGAAAAAAATCATTCTCCTCTGTAATATATCTTTATAGGTGAAAATACAAAGTAAAATTTAAAAAGTTAATAGTTAAATTCTCACTCAAGCACTGCCTCACCCCTACCCCAAACATAGGTGACACTTACGCTCTAGGAAGAGGTGCTGTATTTAATCCTGTGATTTTTGAGCATGTTTCTTAAACCCTAGTTTAAGAAGCAAGGTAACATCATAAAATATGAATCACTTGTAAAACATATCCTAAGAATGCAAAACAACGTAAAAACGAGTGCAAGTTGTAGGACACTGTCCTGAGTTATATTGTAGGCTATGTATTAATTTGTTAATCTTAGAGCTCCACACCCAAATTGTAAGTTTCTTTAAGGCAGGCCCATGCTTTAGTCTTTATGTACCACTTGTAGGTGAAGGCTTGTAGGATGGTGCCTTCTCTAGAATTTATAGAGTTACTATTTCACAGGTGATTACTCAGCCTTGTATATGTAGAGATCACTGGAAATAAGTAAGAGTATGATTATACTAAAGTGATTAGGTTAGAAACCAGGTTAGAAGAAAGTGTATGTGAGTTTTGGGTTATGGTTGGATGGGAAGACAGGATGCCTCTGAAATGGAAATGACTATATGTCCATTATGACTGAGAGATGATACAGAATGGTGTTTGTCATGGTGAGATCTGTATACCCAGGGGTCTGCAGGTATATTTCTTGAGGGAGTGGGGCTCAAGTTCTTTATTAAAACTTCTAAAGTATTATATATTTGAGCAAACAATCACTGTGTACATTTTTGGGTCCTGTGTATCCAAGTACCTCTATGAAATTTTAGTACTGTGGTTTGCAATTTTAAATTATATTTTATTGGTGCCAACTGATCACAGAAGTGTCAACATTTATCTAGTTAACCTAATTACTTAAAATTTCTCAAATTAGACTCTGCAGATCATACTCTCAAAGGTCTTAGAGTCTGAGAAACACAGATTCAGGTCAGTGAGCCAGAACAGGGTGGACGAGACAATGGAGTGGTAACCCAGATGTTCGCAGCTTCTCTACCTTCTATTCCCCTGAATCTTCCAGCTTTCCAAAATCAGCAGGTTGGAGCTACTGTGCTCATGAGTCAGTGCACACAGCTGCCTGCTTCTCTGCTCTTGTCTGGATCTTTAGCATGGTTCTTAGACTAGGAGGGCACTCTTCTCTGCCACACTGCTTTGTCCACAACCTTTTTGAGTTACTGCTGCCCTATTCCAATGAACATACGGCAGTTACTGTGGCAGATACTTACGAACTTCTGGAGGAGGTTTTAGAGTGAGTACAGTGAAATACATAGAAGAAAGAACTTGGAACCTCTTGTCACACAACCCAGTTTGTAGAAATTCAGTGGTCACTGGCCATCTCTCTCTGGAGGTCTCTGTCTTGCTCCAGATTCCCATGGTCCCTGTCTTACCCTGTTACATCTCCACAGCTTCTCTAGGTATTCTGAATTTCTCTTTATCCACAGGATCCTCAAGTTCACTCACTTTATTTTGTATAAATTCAGTTCTGTCTTGTCATGGCCTCACCTTCCCATCTGTGGTCAGAGAACTATGCTATTTTTTTTTTTTTGTCCAAAAGTCCATTAAAAGATATGAAGGTTTTTATTTATTTAAAAAAATATATGCCCTGAAAGGGAATAATACCATCTTTTATTAGGCCACATCGCCTGTAACACTATTTTTTTCTTTCTATTATAATCCACACACAAGTATGCATATTGACTTAGCAGAGTGTGTATATTATACCTACATACATGCATTTCATAGACTTTATTTTCCATATTTTTTATATGTAAAATACGTGAGAAATAGGTAAATTTTCTGTTATCAAGAATCTCTCAGAGGGACGCCTGGGTGGCTCAGTTGGTTAGGCATCTGCCTTTGGCTTGGGTGGTGATCTCAGGGTCCTGGGATTGAGTCCTGCATTGGTCTCCTTGCTCAGCAGGGAGCCTGCTTCTTCTGCCTGCAGCTTCTCCTGCTTGTGTGCTCTCTCTCTTTCTCTCTCTCTGACAAATAAATAAATAAAATGTTTAAAAAAGTATTTTAAAAAATAAGCTTTAAAAGAGAAAGAATCTATCATGCTTGATGATAGAATATTATGGTTATACTTTATGAAAGAACAAGAAAAGGCAACAGTGTTTTAGGAGGGACACTGACTTAGGGTTGGAAAAATGGTTCCTAGCTTCCGTTTCAGTCTTCCAGTTAACCCTGTCACTTTTCCTGTAGCACTTTGACTCCTCTGAGTCTCCTTCCTCACCTGTAACCTTTGTCCCTGCCCGCCCCAAGGGGGGTAGAGTGAGACTGTGCTTTCTAAGCCATAAACTTTTCTGAAAATATAATTGTTATGGCATTTTGGGGATCACCGTTATTATCATCATCATCTAAACTAGAAAGATCCCCTTTTCCTGTAAAATATTCATAGGTAGGCTGTTCACAAGCGAATCCTTGCAAGTGATTTACATGAACTCTAATTACCAATGTGGGACCCAGACTATGCTCCAGTCTCCTAGAGAATAAGAATAGGATATTTTTGGTCACTTGCATTCTATATTGTCACTAAGCATTGAAATGAACTGCCTATTAAAAAAGAGGTCAGTCTTGCCATTTAAAAAGGACTATTCAACATTGCGTCAATTAAACATTTCTTAACTTTCTCACTTATTTGAATATCCTGAGTAAATTTTTTTCTGCTCTTGTGTAATGTAGCTAGACTCTGAAACGGTGTGAGTAAACATTTCTCATCCTCCACCAGATAGTAAGTATAATTCTAAATATATTTAAAGGTTTTTAAATGGTTTCAAAGTTAATATTTTAACATTTCTATTTTATTAAGACTTATTTTTTTGAGTTTTACGTTCACAGCAAAATTGAGGGGGAAGGTACAGAGATTTTCCACATACCCCTACCCTGGCACATGCATAGCTTCCCCCATCATCAGCATCCCTCACCAGGGGATGCATCTCTTACAATTGATGAACCCTCATTGGCACATCAGAATTACCCCAAGTCCATAGTTTGGGGTCATTATGGTTCACTCTTGGAGTGGTACATTCTGTAGTTTTGGACAAATGTATAATGGCATGTATCCTTCATACTATCATACCAAATATTGTCACTGCCCTAGAAGTCCTCTGTGCCGCACCTGCTTGTCCATTTCCTCCCCCTGCTCCCAGCTCCTGGCAATCACTGATCTTTTTACTGTCGCCATAGTTTTGTATTTTCCAGAATGTCATATGATTGGAATCACATGGTATGTAGGCTTTTCAGATTGGTTTCTTTCACTTAGGAATTGCATTTAAGGTTCCTCCATGTTTTTTCATGGCTTGATAGCTCATTTCTTTTTAGCCCTGAATAATATTTTATTGTCTGCTTGTACCACAGTATATTTATTCACTCACCTACTGAAGGACATCTTGGTTGCCTCCAAGTTTGGCGATTATGAATAAAGCTGCTGTAAACATCTAAATGCAGGTTTTTGTGTGGACATCAGTTTTCAACTCCTTTGGGTAAATACCAAGGGACGTGACTGCTGGAATGTGTGGTAAGAATATGTTTAATTTTGTCAGAAGCTGCCATACTGTCTTCCAAAGTGTGTGTACCATTGTACATTCTCACTAACAGTGAGTGAGAAAGTACCTTTGCTCCTCACCAGCATTTGGTGTTACAAGATTTGATTTTGGTGTTATAAGATTTTGGCCATTCTAATAGGTGTGTAGTGGCATCTCGCTTTAATTTTCATTTCCCTGATGACCTGTCCTTATTTGCCATCTGTATTGCATCTTTGGTACTGTGTTTGTTAAGGTTTTGAAGTTTTTGGTCCGTTTTTGGTCCGTTTTTCAGTCTACTTGTTTCCTTCCTTATTATGCTGTGCATGGAAAACTTGTTTGTGATCAATATCGTGTTTTTCCATGTTACACAAAATTAATACTTGCTTATTGAGCACTAATTATAAATCACAGGGCTTTATATATGATATATAATTTTTATACACATTAAATATTTGTATATACATGCAGTTTTTATCCTTGGAAAAGTTGCAATTACAATTTAGGTATTTATATTCCCCTTTTTGAGACAATGAGGTTAAGGTTTTGCCCAAATTCACATAGCAAGTGGCAAAAACAGGGTCCAAATCCAAGTCTGTCTGAACCTATGGTTTTTGTTTATTCTGTTATATTGTATTTATTATTTAATGATGAATTGATTAAACGAAGATTCACTGAGTACTTACTATGTGCTAGGCATTGTTATAAGTGCTTAAAATACTCCAGTGGAAAAAATACAGCTCAAGTTTTTGCTTTCAAATATTTTATATTCTAGAGAAAGAAACAAGGTATATACATGTGTCCTACAGTGGTAAGTACTATTGTAAAAAGAGCAAGGATATGTAATAGGAGAGAAAGTGATGGAAAAAGAGGTGTGCATACATTTTTCCATAGGTTGATGATCAAAGAAGTCTCCTTTTGTAAAACTGAGCAGAGGTCTAAAGGAAGTGAAAGGATGAGCCATGGGAGTATATGCTAGAACACCCTTGGACTGAGGGAACAGCACATGCAGTGCTCTGAAGATGGGGACTTGCTTGGTAGGATCATAGAAGAAAATGAGGCCATTGTGCCTGAAGCAGAATAAGTCAGGGAAGGAAATCAGATGTGATATCAGAGAGGTGGTGTGGGGCCAAAAATCTGTAGGCCTTGGTCATGACTTTGGCTTGACTGTGAGGAAGATGGGGAGTCATTGGAAAGATTTGAGCGTATGTTTTTGACATAGTGTGATTTATATTTTAGATGGAGAATAGACCATAGGACAACAGGGAAGGATCTGAGGGACCAGTTGGGAGAGTGTTGCAGTCATTTGGACAGGAGATCATGGTGGTTTGGACTGGGGGTAGTAACTGTGGAAGTGATGAGAAGTGGTAGGATTCTAAATCTATTTCAAACATTGAGCCCATAAGATAAGCTAATGGATAGGGTGTGGGGTGGGAGGAAAAGAGAGGGTCAGTGATGACTACAAGTTTTGTGACCCTAAGCCCTACGATAAGAAAATCTTCAGGTGGAAAGATTGGAAGGAAATGAGGAGTCGAGTGTTTATATGATATGGGGTAGGTTTTTTTCTCCCCTAACTGGCTAATCATTCTTGGCACATTGGTTGTCTTTCCTTCTTTTTCATTTGTAATCTAATATGTATCCATGTATGTCCATTAAAGTAGACATATTGTGTTGTTCACAGCTTCCATATTACTGGTTTTTATTGATTAACCTATCAATTTTTTTTGGCAGGTGGGTGTGTATGTGTGTCATTGACTGTTAATTACTGAGATAGGTGTGTTTAAATCTCTCATTGTGATAGTGGATTTATCAGTTTATCTTACAATTCTACTTTGGGTTTATACATGTTAAAGTTATTTTACTGGGTCCATGCATATTTAGAATAGGTAATTCTTTCTAATAAATTAACTTTTATCAGTATAATGTTAATATCTTTATCAAATGCCTTTTGCTCTAAGGTCTGTTTGGTTTTATTAGTCTGGCTACAACCATCTTTCTTTTGGTTAGGTTTGTGTTCTTGTTTTTGAGCTCATGTTGTTTTGAACTTTATCTGCGAGAATCCTGTGGGACCTGAATTTAAAATATGTTCCTTCGCAGAATTAGAATTTGCTCTCACCAGATGCCTAGAAGCTCTATCATCTGGGGTTAATTTAAACTAAGTTTTGATTAGGCTTTTTTGGCAACCCATGTAGCATGAATTTTGATTCTTAAATTGAGTGAGTGTGAGCTTGTGGTTAGGAATTCTCAGGAAAGTTTTATCTTCTTTTCCCATCTAAGTCAAGGTCAGGGTAGGCATGTGGCCCCATCATTGCCCTCTGCAAGATGGGGCTTTTCCTGCTACATCACTGAGGCAGCCGTTCAAAGATCCCACCTTGACGTGAATGCCCCAGATCTTAATATCTCATTCTGTTGAACTCCTGGCTTTGCCTCGTTTAAACCCAAGTTTGAGTCCACTGGGGATTAACTGACTCCAAAGCAAACCCAGCCTGTGCTCGTTAACCCTTCCAAATTTTCCAGTCTCCATTTTCGTCCTCTGAGGAATTTCCTTACTTTCCTGCCATCTCAGCCATGCTTTAAAACACACTTAACTTTTAATGCAGCATTTTTACATCTGCTTTACTAGGGAAGGTTTCTCTAAACATCTAGTCCATAGAAGTTCTTGCTGGCTTATCAAGTTGTAAACACATGAGGGGTTGAGGTCAACCCCAGCATTGTGGTGTCTGCTCACCAGCTTTGAGGGGGCAGATACCTTCAGGCTACATGAAGATCCTCTTCTCCAACAACCTTTCACTCCGGTTTTACATCCACTAGTGATTAGTGCCTGAATCAGCAATTACCCTGAAGGACTACAAAATAGTGATTTTTAATATCTCTTATTTCTTCTGCATGTATTATTTGCCTTTTTTCTGTAAAGAAGAGCTTTCTTCTTTCACCTCTCTACCTTTTTTTGCTCTTATTGTGGTCTCATGGATTATTTCTAATTAAACATGTTTTAATCCTATATAGTCATTATTTTTGATACTGCAGCTGTCCTGAATTTGTTACGTGGGTACCCTTCAAGCCAACTCTGTGTCCTTTTGACATAGCCCACTTGAAGTTTTGAGTCCATTTTAGTTTTCAGAGTAAGATATCCCAGGCTTACTTTGTATTACCCCTTCAATTAGATCTGGAACCATCCTGTTTTCCCAGGGAGCCCTGGTTCTTTTGGTGGGAAATGGCATTTATAAACAAGATCAGAGTTTGAGATGTGCTCATTGCTACTGGAATGTCATTGTGTTTAGGACCTTTCAGTGGAAACAACTAGAAAATCTAGTTTTTAATATCTTAAGTTTATGCTGAGACTCTCAGTGTATACTGTTTATTTGCTCAAAAAAAAAATAGATGTTAGAAACTAAGCATAGTGGTTAATAATCTCCAAGTGAAATGTACTGGCTGTTTGATCTTAGATGATTTATTTAACTACAATGTGTCTTTCTTAGACTGCACATTTACAAAATCAGAATAATAGAAGTACCTGCAATAGGAAGTGTTTGTGAAAAGTGCGATAATTAATATATGTAAATTACTTAGAACTGTTCCTGCCTCTGAGTACGCACTTAGTAATTAACCATTTGCTAAAAAATAGGACGTTGGACTTTATGGAACTACCACTATTTGATCATTTTTGAACTACAAAAGTGATAATTTCATGTGGTTCAACCTAATAAATGTATCAGCACCTTCATTCATTGAGTGCCTGCTAGCTGCTGGGCACCAGCCTCTATAGTAGACACTCAAAGATAAGGACAGGAGTCCTGCCCTACAGGAATTGAGAGATAAGCCACAGAGCTATAAATGAGGCTCCTCCACAGTGCTTTCTGTGTAGTGGGGGAGTGAGGCAGGACTCTTCCTGTGTTATCAGCACCAGTGGGGGACAAGGGACAAAGTCTGAAAGACTAGAGAATAACAAGCATGGGATTTTAGATTGGAGATCCCAGACTGAAGGTGGGAATTCCTACGGGATATCTTCAGGGAGTAACTTGAAAAGAAATAAACCACATAGGTGCAGTAATGTACGCAGTCATGCAAACGAAAAATTCTGATAATCATTAACCCATTTCTATAATATCATAAACATTAATATATGCATTAGAATCCTACTTACTCCTTTCTTGACTTTTCAAAAATTTTTCATTCCATCTCTCATGTATGACACAAGTCCAATCCCATAGTGATATTTTTATTATTGAAATGGTGCTGTTAACATCAAACTTGCATGTAGTTATCCTCCACAATAGCACCGCAAAGAGAAATTTATATGAGGAATATTAATAGTTTATTCTCGTTTCTTTTCTCATCTCTTATTCAATGTTAATGTAATGAGAATAACAGAATGATTACAAATATGAGGCTGAAGATACCTGATTTTCTTCAGGAAGTAGTGTCTTTTAGTGGCCAATATTTGGTTGATCTCAGTATTAATCACAAATATTTGTACAAAATGTAACTTGGTTTCTTTTAGGAGTGATGCATTCTTATACTGGTCGCCTCATTTTGGAACACGCTTTCATTGGTGGAAGTGCCAGAATGGAGGAGTATCACGAGTACCTTCTCACGAAATAGCCTCTTAAAATTTCTGGTGAACACAATAGATTGTTACCACACTGCTCTGTTTACCTTCTGTATAGTGCATGTCCAATTATTTTCTTCGGTGCTTATAAAATTAAAAACAAAGTTTTTGCAGAATTCTAAGAAACTTCATCTTGCTGAAGGCCATCTCTTACTGGGTCTTGACTTTTCTTAGCATATGTTTCATATTTTATACACTTTTGACTGTAATGAGCCTGGCATATCCATGTGAATCATGCTGATGAATAGGATGTGTGTGTTTGTGTTTATGCTCCGTATGAGGGTTCTGGAACATATGCAATTATTACAATCATAAGAGTCTATTAAACCATCTTGATAAGAAAGTTTAAATATGTAAACCATTCATTAAAGAACTCTTCAGAGAGAAATTCCTTAAGGAAAACATGATGAATTAATGTTTATCTTTTAAACATGATACTATTGTATTAATAACACATGATGAAAATGGTAACCACCGTTGTCTTTGCCTGGTGAGTTTTTTCCTTCGTGTATATTCTGAATTTCCAGGTTTTCCCTTAGTGCACCAATATGACTTTTATGATTATCAAGATTTCAGTGGATTCCTGGATGCCTTCGTGGTTTTTTTGTTGTTGTTGTTCTTTAATTTTGTGAAAAGAGCAAAACCCTAATACAAGGGGAATGAAAATAGCTGTACATAAGATAATAATAGCTATCTTACTGCCCATGTTAAATATTCTATTTGCATTCTTTTATTTAATCTTAATACAACCATATAAAGTAGATGCTGTTTTTATCTCTGTTGTATGTATGAGGGAAACTGAACTTGGAGGTGTTTAATAACCTGCAGTATGTGGAAGCCAGTAAGTGGTGGAGCTGGGATTTGGACCTGCCTTCAGAATTCAAGTTCTTATCCACTATGTTCTATCTGACTTATTGTGTTGGTTATCATGAATACATTCACTTGTGCAACAGATTTTTGGTCCGTTTGCACTTTAGGTGAGGAAATTGCTGGACTTCGGAAACGGGCAGATCATGAGGACATGTCTGTTGCTCTGAAGGAGCACGTAGTCCAACGGGTTGTAACCGTGTGTGCATTCGTGGAGCTCTGAGTGCCAGGAACTGTGGGAATACAGAAGAGCATGACCAAATCTGCAGGCGAGGAGGACGGGGGAGGCATCAGGTTAACTTCTTGGAGGAATGATATTAAGACTTAGCTGGCGTAAGAGGAGAGAAGGGTATTCCAGAAATTGCCGACATGTGCAAAATGGTGGTTTTGCAGATGACTCAGAGGCCGCAGTTTGAAAGGGTTTGGATGCCCGGTGAAGGAGTTTTCACTTTTTTTGTGTGAGAGCTGTAGAGAACCATTAAAAGGGTTTAAGCAGTAATAGAATTAGGTTTGCCTTTTTTTTTTTTTTTAAACACAAAACTTTCTCTAGCAGCTGTGTGGAAGTTTTGTTACAGTGGGGAGTTCGTAGTTAGGGAGACCAGACGGAAGACTGTTAGGATTCCATGGCCCAAGTCCTTCTGGGAACAGGGCAGAAATAAAAATATCTGAGCCCCTGAGATTTCAGTTTAATACTAGAGTTGTAGTGGGTTGAGTTGGTTTTTGGAGTCGAGACTGTGTATTCTCATGCACCAAAATTTACAGCATATTTTACGGCTTATTCATTAAATAATTGTTTCACAACTGAATGAATTTGGACTTTATTCAACCAGAAACCTTGACATTCTAGAAACAAATTGTTCATAAAAAATGGTCAGTTGTGCTTGTTTTAGTTTTTTAGCCTGGCCGTTAGCTGCCGCAATGAAGTTGAAACTTTTAAGAACATATATACATACCTCACACAAACGCATACCTTTACACAGCAACTTATTATTACTTGTTTATGGTAAATCCCAAGTAGCTATAGATTTTAAAAACCAAGATCTTAAATCTTTCTGAACAGATGACAGCACTATCACCATATGATGATAATAAGTTTATATTTATTAAATCAAAAGCTTTATGAAAGTTTGTAGAAATAAAGTCTTCTATAGTCAAGAAGTATTATATCAGCTATACCAGTCACAGATAAAAGATTTACATTATTAGCTTGATCCAGGGATCTGCAGATTCTTTCTGTAAGGGGCCGGTTAGTAAATATTTCAGGCTTTGTGGGCCATACATTCTGCATTGCAGTTAAATTCGCTCTGCTGTTGTGGGGCGGAAGCAGTTCTAAGCAACATGTAAATGAATGAATATGGTTGTGTTCCAACAAAGCTTTATTTTTTTTAAAGATTATGTATTTATTTGTTTTTGTGAGAAAGCGGGGGGTAGGGGGAGTAAGGAGAGCACACGCCTGCCCAAGCAGGTAGAAGGGCAGAGAGAGAAGCAGACTCCCCACTGAGCAGGGAGCCTGATGTGGGTCTCCATCCTAGGACCCTGGGATCATGACCTGAGCCGAAGGCAGATGCTTAACTGACTGAGTCACCCAGGTGCCCCCATCAAAACTTAATTTTACAAAAACGAGAGGCAGGACAGATTGGGCCCATAAGGCATAGTTTGCTGATTGCTGCTCTATAGTTTTGTTTTTTTGTGTGTTTGCTTTAGATTATTAATTTTACTATAAGATGCAGGCTTGCACTGCACGATGTTGCATTTGGTCCTAGTACGTGCTTAGTGTAAGCATATTGGTATTCAATGTTTTTTTTCAGTGATTTTTTTTTTTCTTAGCAACATAGATTAGTTTTATATTTGGTAGAACTAGATATATTAATTTTTTTGTTTTGGTTTTTGTAGCTCTACTGTTTGGAGCCAGTGAAGCCGTTCTTAATGGTGATTTGACTATGGCTTGTTAAGTTTAATTATTTCAGATACTCACTTAAACAGAGACAGTCCACTTTCATTAAAAGACCAAGTGGCAGGCGGGTGCCAGAGCTAGACCAGTGTTTTCCAGCCAGTGTTATAAGACTGGAGAGGCCAATGTTTATAGGCTCCCTTCTACTGCTTCTGAGATGGTAACTGTGACTGGGCTCCATTTTTTCTATCCTTTCTGTCTTTCCCCATTCCTGGGGTTCTAGAGATTTTGAATGTTTTACCAGACTATAATAAAATTTTTGCTTAGAAACAGTAAATTATTTGAGTCCCTATAATTGGATAGCAAAAGAGATATTTCACTTTATTCCATCTTTTAAGATTTGGTTTAGGAGGAGTATTCTTTTCATTTGATATGAAATATAAATGTTACAATACAACCCGTTCTTTTAGGTTAAACTTAATATGACTCCCTTCATGTTGTCTTTCCTTATCACCGCATCCTGAAGTGATCCCTCATGTGTCACAGCTCTGGTAGTATTTTGTTCATATCACTCATGTGAAATTTATGTGGCACTAAATATAGTACGAGTTTGTTAGCTCCTAGTTGGAGGTGGGGTAGAGTGGGTGCAGGGCTTAGGTAGGGGAAGACTTATCTCCATCTTCATGGGGTCCATGGAGTCTAACACAGTACCTCATATAGAAGATTCAAGTAAATATGTTAGCTGAGTGAATAAATACATGTATATTCTCCTTGAAGGAACAAGAATGGTATATATGATATTGTTGGTAGCAGCGATATCCCTCCCACACCTTGAACACATAAACTTCCTAGTGAGTTTCTGTGGCCACCGTTCAGTTCAAAGTTAATTGAGCATTAATCCTGTGCTATGTCTTACTTCAGATTCTATGGATTAATTAATCAATGAGCTGATTAATTAGTTAATCAGTACCTTAGGGGAAGGTACACATTAATATATTATTTTAAAAAATGTGGGACAGGCATCTCAGGGAACATGTGCAGGGTTCTGTGGTAGTACAGAGGCGGACACTCAATTATTAAGAATCTTCTTGTGCAAGATAGACATCCTTTCCTTCTCTTATATTCCCAGCCAGATCCTGAGATGTGAGTGTAGGCAAGCTAGGGAAATAGCAGGAAGAAGAAAGGAAGAACATTTAGGCTGAAGAGCTAGCTGTTGCAAAGTCTGAGGTGTGCGACACATTGTGGCATGTACTGGGCAACCACGAGCAACTCTGTGCTGTTGGTGGGCAAGGAGGTGGGTCTGGAGAACTAGGCCAGGCTAGATTATGGACGGTTGTGTGCATCATGGTAGAGGGCCATGAACTTTATCTTGGGAGATAGAATAGCATAATGTTCAAGTATGCATTCTAGAGTGTGAGTTTTAATCCTGCTTCTGCATCTTACTGCAAGTTCAGATAACCTCTCCATTTTTCTCACCCGTAAAGTAGGGATATAAATGATCTATCTTTTGGGGTTTGTTCATTAATTCAAGAATTAATTTATGAATACATCCTGTGTTCTAGGACTTTCTAGGCACTGGGAATAGAGCACTAGATGAATAAACAAAAATTCCTGTCCCTAGGTTTATATTCTGGGTGCAGTGGGGTGGGGAAGATAGACAACAAATAATATAAGTAAAATAAATGGTGTGGTAAATGGTAGAAGGAGGACAGAGAATCCAGGGTCAGGTTAGGAGTAGAGAAAGCACGATTGCGATTTTAAATAAAATTGTCAGGGAAGACCTCTTTGAGAAGATGACAGTTTAGTAAAGACCTGAAAGAGGTAGGGGTCCAGTCAGTGAGGTTATCTGAGGGAAAAGCATTCCCAGCAGAGGGAACAGCAAGTGCAAGGCCTCAACATGGAATGTGCTTGACATATTAAGGAATGTAAGGAGTTGCTACAGCGAGTGCAAGGGAAGTAAGTAGGAGATAAGTTCAGAGCAGTAGTGTGGCCCAGAGTCTGTAGGTCTTTTTGATCATTGTTATGACTTGTAGTGAGATGAAGCATTGGAAGGTTTTGGGTAAGCAATAACAGCATCTGACTGTTTTAACAAGAACACTTTGGCTGCCATTTTGAGAACAGACCAAGTCAAGGACAAGGTCAGAAGAAGGAAGACCAGTTAAGAGGCCAGTGTGATAGGAAAGGAGTGGTGAGAAGTGGTCTTTCTAAGGATTCAACAACTTATAACTCACTTCAAATGGTGCCTGGCGCAGGGTAAGCAAACAATGAATGCTAGCTACCAGTTGATTGTTAAAACTTGTAATGACATTCAGCAAAGAGGGTTCAATGCATAGCCTTCTTTGACTTTCTGCTGCTGAGCACAGTGCCCTCCATGAGTGGATGAATATAATGAACATGTCCTTTTTTGAAGTTTTGAGTAAGAAAACATATTCCATTACCTGCTGAGACATGGCAGCCTAACCTGCAAGCAGCTGTTAGGAAGAGTTGAGCATAGTGACTGAGCAGACAAAGAAGGTAGTTGCTGCAGTCTACAGAGCACTCACATTGAGCTCGTGTTGTGTGGGCTCTTTAAACGTGTTTTCTCCTTAATTTTCCCAGTAACTTAACATGGCAGCTGTTGTTACACCAGTATCTATGCTTCAGGTTAGGCTATTGAGGAAGTTGAGTGTCCTATTCAAAACCAGAGAATTGGTAAGTGGCAGACTTGGGTTTGGAAACCAGGTCTGTCTTTTTCGAGTTGGTTAGATTGCCTCATATCTATTCAAAATTTCAAGTGGGTTGTACAAAAGAGTAAAATAGGTAAATAAATAAAAAGAGGGAGGACATATCCATATTTCTGCCATTATTCACAACTCTTAAATAACAATGATTATGTGCTTAATAATGTTATTATGGAAAATTGGACAGCTATATGCAAAAGAATGAAACTTGACCACTCTCTCACACCATACACAAAGATAAACTCCAAGTGGATAAAAGACCTCAGTGTGAGACAGGCATCCATCAAAATCATAGAGGAGAACATAGGCTGCAACCTTGTTGACATCGGCCATGGCAGCTTTTTTCATGACACATCTCCAAAGGCAAGAGAAACAGAAGAAAAAATGAACTTGTGGGACTTCATCAAGATAAAAAGCTTCTGCACAGCCAAGGAAACAGTCAAAAAAACTAAGAGGCAGCCCACGGAATGGGAGAAGATATTTGCAAATGACACTACAGATAAAAGACTAGTATCCAAGATCTACAAAGAACTTCTCAAACTCAATACACGTGAAACAAATAATCAAATCAAAAAATGGGCAGAAGATATGAACAGACACTTTTCCAATGAAGACATACAAATGGCTAACAGACACATGAAAAAATGTTCAAAATCATTAGCCATCAGGGAAATTCAAATCAAAACCACACTGAGATACCATCTTACACCAGTTAGAATGGCAAAAATTGACAAGGCAGGAAACAACAAATGTTGGAGAGCATGTGGAGAAAGGGGATCCCTCTTACACTGTTGGTGGGAATGCAAGTTGGTACAGCCACTTTGGAAAACAGTGTGGAGGTCCCTTAAAGAGTTAAAAATTGAGCTACCCTATGATCCAGCAATTACACTACTGGATATTTACCCCAGAGATACAGACATAGTGAAGAGAAGGGCCATATGCACCCCAATGTTCATAGCAGCATTGTCCACAATAGCTAAACCGTGGAAGGAGCCGAGATGCCCTTCAACAGATGACTGGATTAAGAAGATGTGGTCCATATATACAATGGAATATTACTCAGCCATCAGAAAGAATGATTACACAACATTTGCTACAACATGGATGGGACTGGAGGAGATAATGCTAAGTGAAATAAGTCAAGCAGAGAAAGACAATTTTCATATGGTTTCACTTATTTATGGAACATAAGAAATAGCAGGAAGATCGGTAGGAGAAGGAAGGGAAGAATGAAGAGGGGGTAAACAGAAGGGGGAATGAACCATGAGAGACTGTGGACTCTGGGAAACAAACTGAGGGCTTCAGAGGGGAGGGGGGTGGGGGATTGGGATAGGCCAGTGATGGGTATTAAGGAGGGCACATATTGCATGGTACACTGGGGGTTATATACAAGTAATGAATTATGGAACATTGCATCAAAAACTGGGGATGTACTGTATGGTGACTAATAGAACAAAATAAAAATTATTAAAAATAAATAAATAAATAAATAAATAAATAAATAAATAAATGTTATTATGTGTGTATGAGTGTGTGTGTGTGTGTGTGTGTATGGATGTGTGTGTTTATTCTTGTAGATGGTATGTCGTATATAATCTCAGTAAACATCAGGCTAAACAGAAACACTAGGCCTGGCAGTTGTAATGATGTTGCGAAATTCTGTGATGTTTTTAGGTCCTTTTCTCTGCCAGGTAGGCAGTGTTTTAATATTGCACGATTATCATCACAAATTACAAAAGCAAGGAGAGTAGGGCGCGGAGAGTTTCAATTCCCTGGTTGAAGACACTTGCCTACGTACGTGGCAGAGTTCAGATTAGGACTGAACAGGTGGGCTTCAGATGGACTAGAACAGGTTATGCCTTCTGGTGCTCTACTCCATAGGAACAGACATGGGCATGTGGTGTTAGAAGGGGCCTCATAGACAGAGTTCCTCATTTGCCATGTAAAGAAAGTGGGTTCTGATAGTGGAATGACTTGCTGTGGCCAATAGCTGGGCGAGCCGGTCCTGTCATGTGTGCCTCCCTCTTCCGGTTCCCTACACTGCTTTAACTTGATCAGCTGATGCCCTGGGTGAAAAGTATATTCTCCGAGGGGAAGAGCAAATACTTCTTTTATACTCTCAAAGCTTCTGAGCAACTTCATTTTATTGTGGACATTTATTATAAACAGAATCTTTAATTTGAAATCCAGGCTCATATCTTTCCGTTATGTTGTATGTTTAGTTATACTGAAAATTGCCATGTTCAGAATCTCTCTTTTTTTGCATATTATCTTAGAATAGTTAACATTTTAAAAACTGATCCTATCACCATGTTTAAGTAGTTATTTCTATAAATCAAATATGAGGGATAAAATAGGCCTTATTTATGACGTACATAAATTTGAATCATAAAGGAGCTGAACGGGACAAAGATCCTCAGTAGGAACTTAAAAAAAAAAGATCACATGTATTTAATCCACACTTTCACTGCAACAAAGCAGGGGATGATTTATGTGTAAGAAAAACATTTTTTATTCTTTTTGTAGTGGGGCATTTATTGCACACACAGTAAGTGTTATAACCAAAACAAATACACAGTTGGGACATTGTGTTTAAATTATCTTCTGTCATGTGCTATGTAAACCAACAATAGTTTGAAATGTATTTAAACTACCATATGGGACAAAGCAAAAGCCGTTCCAGGATCCAGCATATGATGAATGCGAGCGGAGTTTCATGAGGAGCCTCCTAGCACGTCTCTGCATCCTGAATCATTTCTTCCACGGTTTGAAAGGAGTCCAACATCCGTCGTAGCTCCCAGAGGTTTCGAGTGTTTTTAATAGATCATGACATTTTTTTTTTTTCTGGCCTCATAAAGAACTAAATCAATGAAGTTAAACGTTACAGTGTTCAGATTTCCTTTTAGTCTAGAGAGTTCAGACTTGTGTCTTCAAAGCTTCGGCAGAACGTCCCATTTGATGAGAAGTCTTACTGAGATTTGACAGTTGGGAAGGAGCAGTGTTGCTTTTAGGCTTGACTCACCTGAATGGAGAAACTGCTGACAGACAAACGCAGAGCTATTTAATCAAGTACCTGTTAAGTGCTGTGGGCTGGAGGCATTTCAGACCGGAATACTGGTCACGCATTCTACTCCAGCTCTGACCGGCTAGAAAGCCTGCCTGACTGTTTTCCTTTCGGGACACTGTGTGTGTTGCATTTATCCCGCATAACGACAACAGCACAAATAGTGATAGCTCCTGGGTCCTTACTGTGTACCGAGCATGGTCTTCAGCACTTTATATAAATGGTCGCATTTATAGGACAGCAGTCTTATGAGGTGGATAGATTTATAATCACTGTTCTGTGACTTAGAGGAAGCGGAGGACCCACACAGCCAAGGTTACGTGGCAGGGAAATGCTGGCCTTCTAAATCAGCCCTCATGACAGTGCCGGTGCTGTCTCTGTTTTCTCAGATGCTAGAACTAGGATGCAAGGAGTTAAGCGGCTCTCCCAAATAATCGATCTAATACACAGAGAAAGCAGGAATCGGATCCAGGGCTTCTGATTCCAAATTCAGTAATTTTAGATGAAAACATGTTGTCTGACTTTCAATAACTTGATATTTTTGTACATATAAACTTTAATACACATGTGTAAAATATTTAAAATAAGTTGATGTATAATTTAAAGTAAATTTTTTTTATTCAGAGAGGTTTTTAGAATTTTTTATCTGAATCGCATCAGAGATGATGTAAGATTGTAATTACAGATACGATTTTCTGTAGCTACTAAACTACCTAGTTGTACTGGAAATGTGCACCCTTAAACAAAATGTAGCAAAAAACATGCTCACAAAAGCATTTTAGGTATTGTTTGAAGAGACGTTATACAAGTATAGTTTTCTTACAATATCCAATATAATATAGGTTCCTTTAGTAGTTATGCTAAAATACATATTTTTTGCCTTTATTAAAACAATATAATGTCCATTAATAGGCAATGAAAAAAAAATCACCAAACCATGGAAATCAAAGATATTTAAATTAAGATTTAATAGAGATACTACACTTGTTTTTAGGCAATAACTTTCAGTATATTAGAGTTTAAGTGAGTCTGATAATGATTATATGCTGATCCAGAATTGCAGTAATTTCAGGCCAGAGCCTGGAAGTTTTATGAGATTTTAAAATAAACGAGGCAGTGATATTGCAATAATAAGTACTCTTAAAATACTCAAATTTAACTTATTAATTATATCTTTATATATGTATATATGCAGATGTGATAGAAAAACATTTTTTTTTCATAAAAATGTTCTCTTTTAAAGCCCTGCAGACATTTTCAAACAAATCTTTGTTCCCCATTCTGATTAAGGTAGTAGTACTACTCCAGAATACTTAGGAGGGGTTTTCATTAACTTGCTATCAATCTTACTATTCTCGCATCCTTTCTGCAATACAAGAGGAGTAAAACCGTGTACCACAGTAAGATAACGCACTAACATGCCTATTTGCTTTGAAACCAGATCTCTTTTTCTGGTTTGAAACATGTCAATCGTAGAGTTCTCTTGCACAAGAAAGCCAAGTGAGGTTAGCCTGTAGGAAGAAGTCTGTACAGTCAAACCCCGTGGTAATATATGGACCTCTGGGGTGAGAGCTTCCTCTTTTTCTTTTGGTTGTGATCCTTTATTGATGAGGAAAGTGGCAGGAAGAAGGTTTTGGGGATTTGTAGGAGAGGAGAAAAAATGGGTGTTATCTGGGAAAGCCTCTATGATTTGCTGACAATTAGCAAGTCTTAGGCAGAGATTCTTTCTTCTGGGTGAGGTTTTATGATAATGAGTCAGGGAGCCTCAGAGCCTGGAAAGTGAGGAGGTACATTTTACTTATTTGGTGATTAAAAGGGGAAGCCTGTGTGAAAACACTGTGCTGTTTCCTGCTTTAGAGGACCTTCAGTTATTTCCACTTCCAGAAGGAAGAGAACTTTTTTCATAGCAGAATATTTACTGACGAACAGGGATTGCAGTTCCTTGTTATTTCTCAGCTATTTATGTGTTCTCAACTATTTATCTGTTGTTTAATTCTGACTTGAAAACAGTTTAACGTTACATAAGTAAATATTTGCGATTCTGAAGAGTTCATTTATCTCCCATCAATACGTTACTGCAGTGTGAATCTCCTGTTCCCTCCCCCCATCCATCAGTTGTTAAACATAATTTTAATACAGTATGCTAGGAAATAAACTGGTTTGTTTGAATTTTCATGTTTTTTTCCAACTTTGATTGAGTGAACCATTAATTGCCATTGTAAAGCAAAGTGGTAGCTTGTACTTGACATGGAAGATGGTTATCCTGTACTTGTTGATAGTTTTCTGAGGACTTATGAACTTAGATGTGGCACTGAGATTTGGCTAACAGTTTTTTCATTGATTTCAAGACTTCCGTGACTCTAAAATATATTTAGAGGAGTCCTGAGGAAAAAGAAATGCGAACCACCCTGAAAAAAGATGTGAAGCATCCCAGATTATAACAAAATCTTGTGATTTAGAGGAGTAGTGTTTAGCCAAATTCAAAATTCAAAATTCAAAAATAGATTCTTGAATATGAACATGTTAGGATGATTAAAAAATCCAATGGCTAGCCTTAAGTTTGTGGGAAACAACTGCAATTTTTACCTTTGAAATCTCCTTTATGTTAGACTCCTAGAAAATCATATATTTCAAAATTTCCATGTCTTAGAATCTTTCTTTCTTTTCTTTCTTTGTTTCTTTTTTTTTTTTTTTTTTTTAAGTAGGCTCCACACCCAGCATGGAGCCCAATACGGGGCTTGAACTCCTGACCCTCAGATCGTGATCTGAGCTGAGATCAAGAGTCAGATGCTTAACCGACTGAGCCACCCAGATAGCCCTTTAGAATCTTTCTTTTGATGACTTTTTCAAAAGAGCTCAGACTTCTTTTTTTTCTATATTCATCTTTGAAGTTTTATTATTTGTCTTTTTAGTACCTCAACCCTAAAGCTAAGGTTTCCTCTTTTCTTCTTGCTCATTCCCCTTGTGCAGTTTGTTACCATTTTCAAGGTCTCGCCATTTTATCACTGTTATGTGTCTCGTCTGTTCCATATTTCTAGCTCTCGTGCTTGTACATTTGCCCCTGCCAGGCTGTGATGATTCTTCTTGTGGACCATTGCAGTTGCTTCTAGCAACTATCCCTTCCTTCCCCCTCTTTCCTGTGCTTGTGTATTCTTTATACAATGGAAGGAGTAAAATGTTAAACATTTAAGATTAGATCATATCCCCCTCACCCCCAAAGTCCTTTAGTAACTTCCCGTGGCACTCAACTAAAATTCCAAACTCCTTACCATAGCCTACAAGCCTTGTATGGTCTGCCTCTAAAATGTAAACCCAATGGAGACATTCTTCCTCATTCAGGAACATTTTTAAAACTTGTGTACAAGGCAAGCAGTGTGCCGGGTGCTAGGGATGTAGTTGGCAATCAGTTGACAAATAAATAAATAAAAATGAGAGAAGAAAAAAAAAGTAACCTATGTGGAGCCTGTATGCATGGAACTTACTCTCTAGAGGTAGAGAGTAATACTAATCAAATAGTCACATCCAAAAAAACCTACAGACGTACAACACTGATGATAAATACTATTGAGAATGGATTCATGGTTTTATGAAAGCGTGTAATAGTGAAGCCTTTCTGAGAGAGCCTGATCGAGGTTATGAACAGTAGTCATTTATGTTGAGTGGTGGGGTGGGAGATGTTTATGAGAGGGAAGAGAGTGAAGAGGTATAGGGGAAGAGTTTTCCAGAAAAAAAGAAGAATGTGCCAGAAGCCTATCATGGCAGAGGTAGACCATGACTGGAGGACATAAGAAATGACCATTTCTGGGGCATTTGGGTGGTGCAGTTGAGTGTCTGACTCTTGGTTTTGGCTCAGGTTGGCTTATGGTCCTGGGATCAAGTCCCAGGTCAGACTCCATGCTCAGCGGGGAATCTGCTTGGGATTCTTTCTCTCCCTCTGCCTCTCTTCTCTCTCTCTCTCTCTCTCTCTTAAATAAATAAATAAATCTTAAAAAAAAAAGGAGCGACCATTTCTGCAGACTGGTGGGTCTTATTTAAGGATTTCCTAATGGATTGAATGTACGGAGGATGAGGAAAAGGGAGGAATTAATCGGTTTTTCGTTAGGCACTTGGGTGGATATTGGCAAATATAATTAAACATTTGGAGACCTAGGTTCAAGTCTTGGAGGTCCCACTTACTTGTGTGTATGTGTGGGGTGGGGAATAGACAGACACCAACCTACCTTAGGGAAATTGCTTAATCTTCTGAATTGCAGATTCCTGTTATAATTTGTGTAACAAACATAATAAAAATACTTAACTCTTTGTGGCAAGAATCAAACGAAATAGGTAGAGATATAAATGGATATAACTATAAATTGATATATGTATCAATATCAATAGTTGATACATATATCAATTTATAGTTAGTAAAGTACTTTCACTATCTATATACAGATTATTGTTACTGTTACTCAGATATTTCCTTATATTCCTCAGTATTCATTTCCAGCCATTCCCCAGCTGGACTGTCACTTATTCTCTCTCACCAGACCGGTAGCATTTGCTTACAGCTTCATCTTCATCCAGAGCAAACTGTGCCCCTGCAGCTCATCCTCCTTCTGGGCTTCCATCTTTCCTGTCTTTATTACATTTATCTTCCTTGTTTCTTTGGTGTCATCCTCCTCATTTCTTTTGTTTTTTTTAATTAATATGTATATATTAAGTTTATAACGTAAAATGTTATTAAGTTTATTATATATAAAATTATATAAATTAATTTTATTAATACATATTAATACATATATACTTAATATATATATACTTAATATAAATATATTTATATATATATAAATAAAGTAGGCTTCATACCCAGTGTGGAGCCCAACGTGGAGCTTGAACTCTCACAACCCTAAGATCGAGATCCAAGTTGGGATCAAGAGTTGGACACTTTACTGACTGAGTCCTCCAGGCACCCCTATTTTTTTTTTTTTTTATACTATTCCTTCCATCTTGGGCCGTCTCTCACTTTCAGAATATGACTTTCTTCCATTCCCCTGCTACACATATGCTTTCCTGCATTTATTTCTATTCCCTTATGGGACAAATATTTTAGGATTAATTATAGCGATATCTAATCTTTTTAAGATTATTCATATTCCTTTATAGTTATTTTCATGTTCTTTTATCAGCTAGGTTTTCCTGCTTTATAACCTCTCTCAAAGCTCATGTCTAGGACATTAATAGAAGTCACATATTGGATTTATTGTATGTGTAAGAATGTGCGGTGTTTATGAGTGTATGTGTATGAGTGCATATGGTGTGAGAGAGCTCCATTTGTTCCATTTTGTTTTAGGGAGAAGGAGATGCTTCCTTTGTTTAGGATGAGAGGACATTGTCTCTCTCCCCTTGAAGAGGGAAGTTTTCCTCAAGCCAGGCATAGCCCCTTCCTGGGGATTGAGGAATACCTCTCTGCCTGTGTCTGCTGTCCAGATTGCCCAGAAAAAGTTACCAGATAGGTGGAAATTAAGGAGCTATGCGCGTAATGTGCTTCTGACTCTGATTCATATTTAACATTTGTTGTCTTTATTTTGGAAAAAAATATTAGCTTGAAGAATCCTCCCCTTTTAACTTTGTCTCCTTACAGCAGTTGATCTACCACATATTTTCTAGGAGATTTTAGACCTAGATGGTAATGAAGTTAATTTAATGAAATATAAAATCTGTGTGAGGTTAATTTTTGCTATTCCAATAAAGAAATTTACTTATTTTACTTATTTATCTATTTATTGTTAAAATGTGGTAACCAAGATCCAGCCATAAAGATACATTTGAGTCTACATAATTTATATAATTTATTTTTATTTTACTTTTGTAAACTCCCTTTTTCATTCTTTGTTACACACATATCTGCAGTAATCCTCGGGCTTCTTTGCTATGTACCGTTGTTAGATTGGGACTTTGTGTCCTGTCACCTTCATTCATTTTATCATTATTTTTAAACCAACTACTGAGGAATCATGTTAGAGAATGTATATGAATTATCTCTCCCTTTCTGAGTATCTTTCATTTTTAAAAAAGATTTTATTTATTTTAGAGAGAGAGAGAGAGACAGAGCAGGGGGAGGAGCAGAGGGGGAGGGAGAGGGAGTGGAAAAGAATCTCAGGCAGACTACCCTAAGTGTGGAGCCCAATGCAGGGTTCTGTCTCGTGACCCTGAGATCATTACCTGAGCCAAAACCAAGAGTGGGCTGCTTAACCAACTGAGCCACCCAGGTGCCCCATATGAGAATCTTTCTGATATCTTATTTTTCTGAGGGAGGCTGTGTGTTGACTTTGATTAGAATGCTAACTTTTCATCTTTCAAAATGCCTTTTATAGAATTAAAAATGTCTAACACCCAATATAAAGCTGCATTTTTAAAAAGTATTGCTATATTTTTAAAACACTTAAGTTTTAAAAAGTTTGTAGGTTCTGTGTTACTATCTGAATAGTTATCGTGAGACACCTGTGGTTATAAGAAACATGAAAATGTAAATGTGGCCAAATCACTCATCTGATACAAATTATTTATGAGTCTCCAGTTGTACTTCAAAAATAGAAAGATTAAGTTGAGCATTACCAATTAAATGTCATGCCAGGAGAAAAACATAGGTGCGAACAAGTAGCACAGTGTGTGCCTATGTGTAACTGTCTGGTATACAGAAACTTACAGATTACCTGCAAAACCTGTTAACTTCTGCAAAGCTTATATTATTTTACCATTTTCAACTTTCACCATTAATTTCCATTTCCTTGATTTAGAAAGACTATTTGAATACGTACTTAAATGAAACCTAAAAATAAATTTTAATTTATAGAACAATAATCAGAAACATCTCACGGTTAAATATTTTTGTTTTAAGATTAGCCATGTGTGGCTCATTTCCCTTAGTATGAATGATGAAAAGTTAACTATTCTGGGTATAAATTATGTGAAAATATATGTATACATATATATTTATTTTTATTATTCTACTTTATTAAATAGATTAATTCTTTACATGGTAATAACTAATTTTTTGTTTCGTTTTGTTTAAGCAGTGTTTTTCTTCCAGGCACATGGATACAACTTGCTTTCTGCATGAAAATATTTCAGCTTCTCAAGCCATATATCTCAACTAAAATTTGGTTAACATAGCAATATTACAGTCATTAGTCAAAAGCTAATATTATACATGATTAATTTTTATTTTGAATTTACTTCATCATCCTTAACTGTTAAAACATTATTTCTAATTTTTTTTTTATTTTTTAAAGATTTATTTATTTATATTAGAGAGAGCATGAACTGGGGAAGGGTAGAGGGAGAGGGAGAGGATCTCAAGCAGACTCCCCACAGAGCTCAGAGCCCCACATGGGGCTTGATCTCACCCCCCTGAGATCATGACCTGAGGCATAATCAAGAGTCGGACCCTTAACTGACTGAGCCACCCAGGTGCCCGATAAACATTTTTAGCCCATAAAACACTTAATATGGTAAAAGAAAGTACTATACAGCTCTCTCCCTTGAGCAGTTGGTGATGAGACCTGCAAATCAATTGGAATATCTAAGTGAAATCGGAATCTGTTATGAGCCAGTATCAGAGATCTCTCTGTTTACCCAGCTTATCTAATACGGGAGTGCAGTTTTGGGTGGGGCTGATTTTCTAGGATGTCTTTAAAAGGACATTCTATATAAACCTTTGCTTTTCCCAGCAACTCTCAGTGAAAAGGACATGCCTAAACCGAGGGGTAATCCCCACACATGGAAAGGATGAAACATGGTTAATGTAGTGTTTTCAACAATAAGGATCTGTGGTTACCGAAATGGCACAGATTTTCAGTTTTCAGGCCACTGAATCACACTTGGGCAGCACAGCTCTATAGTTGGGGGAGGCCGCAGATATTACTCAGGAAAGCAACCGCAAAATTTGAGGGTTTTTTTTTTTTTTTTTTTTTTTTGTATTATTTTTCTCAGTGTTTTTGGAAACCCATCAAATGTTAAAACTAAGTGTTTTCTGGGAGAGTTGAAGACTTTTCTTTTATGGTGATTTCAACCTTAAGGTGATTTCTTTAATCATAAGTAAATTACATTTTTTACTTGAGAAAATTATATTAAAACGATTTTGTGGGAAATTATTGAGCAAGAAGGAAAAATCTGTCTTTGAGGTTTGGTTAGCAGATACTCTTAAATTCAGGAAATTTGCTGATCATTCTCTTAAAAAATGGTAAAGAAGTTTGATCAAGATAAATGCCACTGATAGACAATTGGAAAGATACTAAATGCGTGTTAAGAACAGAAGCGATGAGGGTGACTGAAGCAAAGTCTTAGGGCCTTTAAATAGAAGTCAAAATTTAAATGATGTCTTTTTTTTTTTTTTTAAAGATTTTTTGTTTATTTATTCGACAGAGATAGAGACAGCCAGCGAGAGAGGGAACACAAGCAGGGGGAGTGGGAGAGGAAGAAGCAGGCTCATAGCGGAAGAGCCTGATGTGGGGCTCGATCCCAGATCACTGGGATCACGCCCTGAGCTGAAGGCAGACGCTTAACCGCTGTGCCACCCAGGCGCCCCTTAAATGATGTCTTGACACAAAAAGGAAGCTCATGAATTGGAAATTATGGTGAAAAACATATTCTACAGCCATGATTGGGAAGTATATTGATTCTTATTTTAATTCATCTAGAAAGTATTTTTCTTTCCTCCACTGCTAAGATTCGTATTACTACAAAGGCATTTTGCCTCTCCGAATAGAAGTTCATAGTGGGAAAAAGTGGCAGCCACAGTGTGGTAATTTCTAAGCAGGGGAGATGTAAAATCCACGGCAACAGAGTGTTACTCGAAAGTGTCAGCAGAAAGGTCTGACTACCGGAACAAGCCGTGAGACTACACGCTGCCTAGGGCACTTCTGCTTTCCCATCGGGCACCCTGCAAACCCTGCCAGAGCTCAGGGAGAGCCTTTCGGCTCTTGTCACCGTGTGGCCGGCTTGTCATTTGTATTCCTGGTGAAGAGGCTCGCTCTGACTCTTGATTCAGTGAGCTGAAAACTCCCTAGTTCTTTCAAAAGCGTAGCAGCTTTATTTTTTTCTTTTTCTCACAAAGTAGTTAACATTCATGAAGGCTCATGTAGAGACTTCTTTAATATTATAAGGTATGTGGATGAACACGTAAAAAACGAGCAGTATTAATTTATTCCTTTAAATTCTTAGGTACAGTGTCTCCACCACGCGTGATTATAGGCCCCAAGGTAAAAATCTTTTAGCCTTAAGTATTCAGTTATAAACCAAGATAGTTCTGTGATCCGCTTAAATAGGTTTCAGCTTGGGTATTTAGTTAAGTATTTAGTTAAATATAAGTTAATGTATGCTAGAGCAGATCGTGCTGGGTAGTGAAATTGTTTTTCAGTAGATGTTGATAGATGCTTTTTTTTTTAAAAGATAACTTGATCATTTAGAAAATTGATACTCAAGTGCTTAACTGAAGTATTACTTTAGCCTACTAGTTGTACCACTGTCATATTCTTCTGTAGCTACTTTCCATTGATTCTCTACCCTTCTTTGGCCCCTCCTTACTTATCTATGGCTGTTCATTAATACTGTGCTTTGTCTCTCATTATCTCATACCAACAGATACACAGAGTATCTGTCTCAGTATTTTCCTCTCGAGTCACTATTTTGATCTGGCTGTCACTGTGTTTCTCTGTCTTGTACATATTAGTTCAAGGTACCTGCCAGTGGGAGCTAAAGTTCTGACTACTTCCAACGGCCTGTTGATGACCTTGCTATCCATGCAGCATTCAGGGCCTCTCGTACCTCCCCTGGTCCTACTGGCTTTGTAGCATTTTCTTCTTTTGGCCTGCATAGAAGCCTAGGCTTGCTTTGTTCATTCTGGACCACCGGGGCCTCGTCCAAATTCCTTGTTCATCTTGGAACAAGAAAGAAAGTGGCAAAGAGAGACAGAAGTGGAGGTTAGAGGGACAGAGGCTATACCAGGTGAATGTCACCACCATCAAGCAGGTGCTCAAAACCAATGGTTCCATTCATTCTCTTGAAATACCAGGTCAGAGGCTCTAGAACTTCAAGAAATAGGTGTTTGTAGGCAGCTCATTTCAATAGCTGATGGCACTCACCTGTAACTACCAAATAACAAGTCTCTGCAGAACTTCCTGGTGCCCCAAAGCAGCTCATCTTGAGCAGTGTTGTTCTTGTTACCCACACAGGTAGATGGCTGGGGATTAATTTAGCTGCCAGGCAAGCAGTGTCCCACTTGAGCTTACTGTAGCAAATGCCGTCCCCAGTTCTGGGCAAGTATTGGGATCAAAGTAATTATGATTTTATTATTAGCAATTTGTATATGTACTAATAAGCAATGTATTTCTGTTCTCTTTCTTTGGTTTTATGTTGGAATTATTCTAACTTAATAGAATTCTAAGTTTATACTGATTGTTGTACAATTATTTAGGATAAATGTGCTTAGATTAATAAACAAAAATAATTATAAATTAGCATGTATTTACTTTTCTTAAGTAAATGAAATAAAAGAGAATAGTAACTTTGGTGATAACCACATAATAGTTTGGTGTGTATCCATCTGAATTTTTATATAACCATTCGCAGTCTCACCCTCCATCATCTATCCATCCATCCGTACATCATTCATCTCATAAAATGTGACCATAGTATTTACCTTGTAACGACACTTGCTTTTATCATGAAGTTTTGAAGGTAAATATACTTTTGTAGAACTTACTTGTATTTGTTTGCTGATCTACAGTTCAGAAAGCCGATGTGCCAGAGCTTTATTTCTTAGCATGTGGTTCTTCAACTGAATCGTTTTCTTCTGAAGCATGACAATTTGTGAACAGTTTCAGTCTCTGCATTGCGGTGTAGGTTTCGGACCCTTCTGTGGGTGTAACTGGAATTGTTTGCTGGCTCCACTGAGGACAGAAGTAAAGGGAAAACATATGAGAGGAATTATCACAAATTTAAAAACAGAATTTTAGAGCCAGATGGTCAGTGTTTAGAGTTTAATGTAAAGATTGTTCTGGCAGTGAATACACGGTTAAAGAAGACTGGTTTGTCTGTGGAGGTAAGCAAAGACTCATGCTATTCTCATTGCCTGAAGTAGTTATTTCCACACACTAGTTCCTGCGATGCCTACCTGTTCATCTCCATGCCTTCTGTCTTCTTCCCACCTGATAAAACTTGCACGTAGTTTATTCTATTTCCAGATGCTCTTTTTATTCTGTTGCCCATATTTTTCCAGTTCAAAAGTAAGCAGGATTTTGTTTTGTTTTTTTCCATTCAGGGTCTCCTGAACTGATTTAGTTACTTCAGCAGCTTTAACCGCCCTTTGGAGAATACCTGAACACGCTCTGTGCCACGATCGATGTGCTGACAGAGGTCACTCATGCTTATTTTGACCTCGTAACTCTCCTTTTATCTAAATGTTTCTAAATTTGGTTTCCCTGGAAGTCTGGGACAGTATTTTCTATTTTCTTCTCTCACTTCTTTGGCACTCTTCATATTTGTGCAGTCAACACTGTCTCAGTGTGATCATCTGAGCCCCAAATACCATTTTTCTGAAGTCCCTGTGAATCTGCCCAGTGCTGTCCAAGCAGGGAACCTGTGACAGGAGGCCACAGCATTCTCGCCTGCCACGCTCGGGGGAGCAGCTCAGAGGCTGTGCCGTCTAGCCAGCACTCCTTCTGAGGAAGTCCAGTGTGTAACAAATCCCAGCCCCTCATCATCTCTCCCATCTTCCTACCAGCGTTAGACCTCGCAAGCCCCTCTTCACAGCTCCTGCTCGTGGTGGTCGGGGTTCTTCATCCTCAGGGCTTTGCTTTCATCTTTGAGGATATCCACTGGTCATACCTTTTAACAGGTGGAGAACTTCAGAACTAGAAACAAGTAGGGGATTGTGCTTCTGTGCTTAGGGTTAGCAACCAGAATTTAGATACAGTCAGTTGCCACGAAACTAGATGAATAAAAGTCTCCCTTTAAGACTGTGCATTTGTTTTTTATTATTCTTTTTTACATTGTAACTCTGTCAGGTTTTTTCTTCCTGTTATGTGATTTTTTTAATTACATGTTTTATTTTAATTCCAGCACAGCTAGCATACAGTGTTATATTAGTTTCGGGTGTACCGTATAGTGAATCATGTCAGTTTTTGCTTTGTATATTTTGAGATGATGCTGCTTGTACATACAAGTTCATCATTATTGTGTCTTTTGGTGGATTTTTTTTTTGCTCCTGGACAGTGTCCCTTTTTACTCCTATTAATGCTTTTTTGACTTACACTTTATCTTTTCATATCAACATTGCCGTATCAGCTTTCTTTTGGTTAGTATTTGTTGAATATTCCTCTTTCAATCCCCATGTTCTCATATTAAGAGCAATTCTTTTGTATGGTTTTGTTTTAAGGATGTCTCTTCCAAGCAGATTAAGCTTGATTTTTTTTTTTTTTAATTTTTAGATAACTCTGATAATTCCTGTCATTGACTAGGGCGTTTATTGTTTGTTTATTGTGTTTGCAGGTATATTCATATTTATGTATTGTCTTCCTTTGAGTTTTTTGTTTTGCTCCCTTTTCCCCCCTTCCTGCTCTCTGTTGGGTTACTACAGGTTTCTTTGTTTCATTGTACTTTTCACTGCTTATTTGAAAGCTATACGTTGTAGTTCTGTTTCTTCAGAGATTCCTTTTACGTTTTAAACATATAGAGACTTTGAGACAGTTTAAAGTCTGATTTCTTCCTGAGCGTGTTATAAATACTCACTGAATAATTCTCATTGCTAATATTGACTGAGGTGTTGGTTTTATTTTTTGATACAATATCATTTGTTATTATTTTACAGTAAATAGTAACATTTATAGTATTTAATCTTTTTTAATACTGTTGCATCCTTATACATTCGTTTTTCTGCATACTGAAGTATATCCCTAAGTAATTGATTTGGTGATGATCTGAGGTGTGGTTTTATTTGTAACTTCATTTTGAATAAACTTTAGTTGGGTATAAAATTCTAAAATAACATGATTTTTTCCTCCTTAACACTTTAAAGATGTCCTCTTCTGCCTGGAACACACTAATCAAAAATATTTTTTGATTAAGTGAATGACATCTCTTGTTGCTGATAAGAACCTCCCCTCAATCTAATGGTTGTTCCTTTTGTTGCTAATTTGTTTTTTTTTTTTCTCTTTAGTGACTTTTGATACCTGCTATTTTGTTTTCAGTTTTACTATGTTGTATCTAGGTATGGATTTCATTTTATTTATCCTAGATGGTATTCAGACTAAATTATTGAGGTGAAGAATTATATAACTTTATGAAAATTCTTAACTTTTGTATCTCCAAATATTTGTTATCTGTAATTTCTACCTGTAATGTACATATCTTTATCTATAATAGATACTTTACCTCTTTTTTTTTTCAACCTCTCCTGTCAAATAGATGGTGAAGTCTCTCAGTTGCCATTTAGACTGTTTTTAATTTCCTTTTCAATATTTTAAATTTGTTACATTTATATCTCTCGTTCTTTAAAATTTCTGTGACTTGTTGTTTGCGAATGTTTTACTTTTGAGGGAGGAGGAAAGGGATTTTCCCCTGTATTTATTTGAAAATTCGTAACTTATTTCCATAAAAGTTATTTCATATGGAGAAACAATTAATGTTTAAATTGGTTGTGTTTAAAAATCTGTTCTGAAATTTTGGTATGCAGGCTTATTTTGAGTCAGAGAATTTCAGCAAAAGTGTTTCCCCCCTTCTAAGCCTGGGTTGCTCAGGAGCCAAATTCCTACCTGGACATAAAGGCCAATAAGTCCATGGCTTTTGCTTTCCTTACAAATTTTCCATTTCTTACCTAAAGATTCTAACCATATTTTTAAAAATCTCAGTGATAACTTTATGACTTTATATTCTCTTATTATATTTATCATTGCTGTGGGTTTTGAGCCATAGGAGGTATATCAGTGATTGAATGTGTGGGAGAATCTTGATTGGAAGTTGAGACTAGACTTGGGAAATAATTACTGAGTAGAAGAAAAAGGTGATCATTAGTTATTTAGATCAAGCAGCTATATAATTTATTATTTAAACTGAGACAGCTTTGAGAGTGAAAGAAGGCACTAGCAGTAGTTATATAGGACAGTAAGTAAATCAAGGCCACTACAGAAAAACAGAAATGTATAATCATTGTGCTATAAGACTATTATACTTTAATTTTTATAGATGAATATTTGTGACTCAGTATCATAGACCATCTTTCCTCTGATGCCTATGCTCTACCCAGAATTACAAGATGGATGTTCCTACAAGAAGCACATGACTAGTATATAAATATAAAGGCCAGGAGATTTTGAAAACTTGGAGTACAGTGCTTTTGAGATGAAAATATGGTGCATGAATAAATTGAAAGTTAATTTTAGTCATTGATTTATTTAACAAATATTTACAGTTCTTTTTTAAAGTTATGTATAATATTGTATCTCATGATAGTTGAGCCTAATTTCCCAAGGAACAGACACAGGAATGTCAGTATTAGGAGCTGATTCTGAGGTACACTCGTTTGTGGACACATTACAAAATAAGACTATCTTGACTATTATAATTGCCAATGAATCTTTGTGTGTGTGTGTGTGTGTGTATGTGTGTATTTATATTTATATATTTATATTTATATGTATGAGAAATTCAGGTGCTATATTCATTACAAATACAGAATGAACCAGTATCTAGAATGTTAATTAAAGCTAGCAGCATAAAAATATGATACTTTACAATTGCTTTCTGTGCTTTATAGAATTTCCTTGCATACTACAATGTGCTTGCTACTGGTTAGGTTGGACAAAATGATTTTTAATTATTATCTTTGAGGGCCTGTGATTCTAGTGGTTGTTTCTAAATATGAGTATTATCAGTTTCTCAGAACAAAATTCATTTTTTTTATAAATCTATATCTCTGCATATATATCAGTACAAACCCCGTGTGTGTGTGTGTGTGTGTGTGTGTGTATGTGTGTGAAGATTAAAAACCCATGATGAATACACCTTTAAAAATTTTTCAACATAATTTTTCAACATAATTCTGGATTTCTTTTTTTAGAATAAGTTCATGCCATCATATTGGTCAGCTAGAAGGAGAACCATCTCATCTTTTGTTTGTTAGAGAGTTTCAATTATTTAATAAGTGCAAGTAATTAAGACATTAAGAATTAAAGTGGCTCCAAGAGGAGCTCTGAGACTCTAAACTACAGTGTTGCCTCAGTTTCTGAGTTTGAATTTCAACAAAAATGAAAAGTTCCTGCTACTGGTTCTTTCAAATTTTTTATAAGATGCCATTTGTTAATATTTTAATCTTTATTAAAGACAGAATGTAAAATTTTGTTAATAGGAACAGTTAGAGAATCCAAACATCGTGCTTTTATTTCATACTAAAATTACAATTATTAGTATCACCAAATAGCTTAGTATAAATGTACATTTTTGCGTGTGTGTACCAACTGTTATAAACTACTAAGTTGATAATGCGGTTCTAAAGGAGGCAAGGATTATTATTTGCATGTATATGTGTGTGTGTGTGTGTGTCTGTGTGCCCATGTGAGAGAGGTGGGGAAGAAGGGAGAGGAATAAAGCGAATGTATCAAAGGGTCAGTACCTTCAAAATTTTGTTTTTCAGTAATGAGATTTATGCATTAATGTAGACAGAAATAATAAAAGACTCACCACAGTTATTTCTGTGACATTACAAATGCTTCGTAATCTCCCCTCAGGTTATAAGGCAGATGTGATACAAACACAAGGTTTTTAATACAGATCCATAAGAAGTTACATGATATAGTATCCAGATATGTGAGTGGCCACTCTTCTTTCTCAGTTAATACAAGAACTTTCTGGTATTAAACTCATCCTCCATTATTATTTTTCTTAAGTTGCTACCTCCATTTGTATAAGTTCAAATATTTTTTTCATGGCATCTGCTGCTGCTTTTGAAAATCAACCCCTCAAGTTTTGAAAGACAACTTGAAAACTGGATACCAGTTCATACATAATGCATATAGCCTCTCCACTGCTGTCAAAGCAGTCTTTCGGTAGCTTCAGATTAGAAATACAGTTAGAATTCTTCAATCTGGAAAGCACATTAATTATTATACAGCACATCCCTTTATGTGACTGAGAATTTAGAATATATTCTGCCACCCCAAAATAATTTTGAACAGTGCTTGTAGTTAGAAGTTTTATTTACAATAACATTTCAGCTTCTGTAATTTTGAAGGAAACAGATAAGACTTCGAAGATTTTAAAATTCTGTGGGCTTTCTTTGTGTGCGCATGAGACCAGTGTCATAGAATACTTGGTTCACCACTTTTCTGTTTTCAAGTATTTAATTGTAGAAGTGTTTCTTATGGAATATGTAATGGTAGTTACTTTTTGTTTTATGAATTGTTTTTTTTGTTTTATGTAAAATAAATGAAAATCCTTCCACGATGTGTCTGAAGTGTTGGGAAAATATAAAGGGTCTCTGTGAAAGTGAAAAGATAGAAAACCAGCCCTAGGTTATTTCTCTGGTTCAGACTGGTCCCCTGGATAGCTCGGGGCATACAGTGGTCCTCAGTAAATGTTCGCTGAATGAAAGACTGCATGAACTTTCTTAAATATGGATCTTTTTTTTTTTTTAAAGATTTTATTTATTTATTCGACAGAGATAGAGACAGCCAGCGAGAGAGGGAACACAAGCAGGGGGAGTGGGAGAGGAAGAAGCAGGCTCATAGCAGAAGAGCCTGATGTGGGGCTCGATCCCAGATCGCCGGGATCACGCCCTGAGCCGAAGGCAGACGCTTAACCGCTGTGCCACCCAGGAGCCCCCTTAAATATCGATCTTAATAATGATAGGAAATTAAAAGAAAGATTTCCATTAGCAAATAAGCTAATATAAAAATATTAATAAATCCAGTCCCTTCTTTCAAGTTTAGTTTTGTTACTTTTCCTGGAAAAGTATGGAGCATAGTTCAATAATTATTTTGACAGAGGTAGTCTAATCTCTGAGAGGCAGCGGGCACATTTTTAGGATGCCAGGTTAGCTCACCAGGTAAAGTATTCATCATGGCAACTAGGCGTCCATTCATAAAATGGGCAGAACGTGATCAATGGAGCATGTACATTTAGGCAGGTATGAGTGGAATTTGTATGGTTGTGATCCTAGGAAGAAAGAACTAATATAATCTTGTAGAAGGTAAACATGTTGGTATCAGTGGAGAAAAACCAAACACATAGAGAGAGAGGCAGATAGAACTGAAATATCCTAGTTTATTGATGTGTAGACCATTGTGTTAGTATTAAAATTCTGATTGTTATATCCACGTCTGTGGGATTCATCTGGTTATAGTGTGGGTCAGCTGTGGAGATTGTATGATATTTTTATGTTCTGTTCTTCAAACTTACAATTTGAATTTTCATTGCTTACACTTATTTCCATGTATAAATTTGCATCTATAAAGATTGATACTTCTCTAAGGCAGGGGTCAACCCACTTTTTGTATAAAGGGCCAGATGGTAAATGTTTTAGGCTTTGTGACCATATGGCCCCATTGGTGAGTACCCATTGTAGCAAGGAAACAGCCATAGGCAATGGGTAAAGAAAGGAGTGTGTGGCCGTTCACTTTCTGTTAGTTCTGCTGTGGGAAAAACTGAAGGGAGTTTGTTGACCTCAAAGCCCCACACTTTCTCCACACCCTTCCTCAGAGCCATTAGCTCTTCACGCGTGATAAAGTGAACCTCCACTCTCATTACCCACCTGTCTCTTGCTTAGTTCTGGTGTAATGCTCTATCTACAAGTTTCTGTTTGGTGTTTGGTTTGCCTCTTACGCTTCATAGACTCCCTTCAAGGAAGACCCTGAGGGGACTTCCATCTTTCTTTGCAGGTTCGGATTTGGGAAGAGGTATGCAGCCTATGCCCTTCTTTCCTTTTTTTTTTTTTTTTTTTTTTAAGATTTTTTATTTATTTATGTGACAGAGAGACAGCTGGCGAGAAGGAACACAAGCAGGGGGAGTGGGAGAGGAAGAAGCAGGCTCATAGCAGAGGAGCCCGATGTGGGACTCGATCCTGGAACGCTGGGATCACGCCCGGAGCCGAAGGCAGCTGCCTAACGACTGTGCTACCCAGGCGCCCGTATGCCCTTCTTTCCTGTTCCCTCACCTGTGATGCTCTGATCCGCCTGGTTCCAGAGCTAGTCTTGACTAGAACTTGACATATGTTGTGGACCTCTCAACCCTTTAAGCTGGCACGTGTGTGATGTGTTCTACTTCTGTGACTGGCGCCTGGTAGGGCTGGGTAAACGCTAGGCAGGGCTGTGTTCCTGGGCCTTCCTCATGTTCACAGGTCTCTTGTTCTGCTGAGACCAGGTCACAGCCTACTTGACTGGACAGGGTGATTCACTCTTCTCCAAAGCTCTGGATTATCTTCCTCATACCTTTGCTATATAGCTGAGGTGCTGCTCTTAGTGGGCTGCTAGCTGTCAGTTGACTCCCTCTGTTCTTTAAGTACTGGAGGCACACTGGTCTCCTGTGATTCTGTCTGGTTCTGTCACTTAGCCTTTGTGGGCTCTCAGTCCCTGCCTGAACTAAAGCTCTTTGGCTTTTTTGTTGGCCCCCATTTTCCCTGTTGCTTGATGTTGCTGAAGACTAATGCCTCACTGTTGGCCCTGCCTGGGTTAGGCCAAAGTAGAGATTATGTTGCTTCATTTTCAGTGTAGTGATATCAGATTAAATTTTTTGTTCAAATCCTTATATTTCAAAGTTATTGTTAATTAAGTATAAATAAAACTTACACTAATATTGATTTTAAGAGACAATTTTCAAGGAAACTTAAAATTGGTGCTCAAAGATATTATAAATAAATGAAAACCAGAGAAAAGATCAGTGGGCTTTTGTGTTGGTCTTGGTACATAGGGAGCAACATGGGGAGCAATTTGACATTCACAGGAGATAAAAACAAGCTTCCCCCCCCCAGTCACAAGAATGTACAAGGGTGTTCTGTTTCTAAATTGTCTTTTATCATTCTAGGGTCAGAGCACTTGATACAGTCCAGTAAGTAGATAATATACAAGAGACTAGTAATTATTTACATTGTATATCAGAAAATTTCTAGGGAAGATATTGAATCATCGTAATTCTTTTGTTATAAAATCAGTCTTTAGAGACTGTTTCATACGTATATAGACTGGAGAGTGAAAAAATGAGATGCCTAAAGACCAGTTAGAAGGGCACTGATATTGTCCAGGTGACAGGTTGGGTGGGATGGGAAATGGGAAGAATTCCTAGACACTTCAACTGGTTAGTGTTACTTTCATATGGTTCAAATTGGTAGACTTTTAATCAAGCTCATGATCATTTATAGACATAACATAACCCTATGTGATAAAGGAAATAAAGGTGAATTAGAGGCTTTTAGAGCAAAGACTAAGAGAATATCAAGGAGTTGGACTATCTGACATTACAGTCCAGTTCTGCAGCTTGGTAGTGGGAAGTTATTTTATCTCTGTATGCCTAGTTTTCTCATTCTTAATATCGTGTAATTAAGAGTACCCAATTTCTTAGGGTTGGTTATGTAAGGATTAAATGAGATTAGTACATGCGAGGCACTTAGAACCTTTAAAAAATATGTTATTGTTAATACTTGGAGTCAGATAGATATGGATTCAATCCCTGCTCCACTATTACTAGCTGTATGACTCTGGGCACATTAATTTCATCATCTTTGTTTACATATCCTTATCTTTATTGTGGAGGTAATATTACCTATTTCATAGAATGGTTGTAGGGATTTATTTGGAGAACTATAGGTAGTCTTTTAACACATAGTAGGTACTCAGTAAATGATAGCACCCATCAGCATTCTTTGTAAAAAAAATATTTTAATTAATTTATTTGACATAGAGAGAGAGCATAAGTAGGGGGAGTGGGAGGGAGAGGGAGAGGGAAAAGCAGGCTTCTTGCTCAGCAAAGGAGCCTGATGTGGGGCTCGATCCCAGGATCCCGGGATCATGACCTGAGCTGAAGGCAGACACTTAACCCACTGAGCCACCTAGGGGCTCCACCCATAGGCATTCAATAAAGAGAAAAAAATACCTGGCTTAAGTAATCTGTTTTTTTTAGGGAGAAAATTTTTAAAAATGTATAGAAATAAAATCTATCTTCTGTAGGTCACTTATTTAAAATTCATTTATAGGTTTCGGTTTACTCCACTGATAAATATGTTAAAAATGTAGTCACTAATTAAAGACAGTTTGGTGTTTTGTATGGATGGAGAAATAGGTAAGTAATACCAGATGTATGTGTGTATGAGTGTGCGTGTGTGTGTTATATACACACACACATATACACACACACACACACACACACACATATACATATATAATTGTCTCTTGGGGTGCCTGTGTGGCTCAGTTGGTTAGAAGTGCAACTCTTGATTTTGGCTCAGGTCATGATCTTAGGGTTGTGAGATCAGCCCCATATCGTGCTCCATGTTGGGCATAGAGCCTATTTCAGATTCTCTCTCTCCCAGGACACCTGGGTGGCTCAGTTAAGCATTTGCCTTCAGCTCAGGTCATGATCCCGGGGTCCTGGGATGGAGCCCTGCATGTGGCTCCCTGCTCAGTGGGGAACGTGCTTCTCTTTCTTCCTCTGCTCCTTCCCCCGACATGCCCTCTCTCTCCCAAATAAATACATAAAATCTTGGGAAAAAAAAAAAGATTCTTTCCTCTTTCCCTCTGCCCCTGTCCCCGGCTCGTGCTCTCTCTCTCTCTCTCTCTCTCCAAAAAAAGAAAGAAAGAAAGAAAGAAAGAAAGAAAAAAAAAGAATTGTTTCTTAAGACTCAGTACTGATGAATTTTAAGATCTTGAAGGTGGATTGCTTTGATAAATCTACAGGTTTGCAGAAGACACTAGACCGTTATGGGTAAGCATTTAGTTTTTAAAAATGGATATTTATATTCAATGCTCATCTGATATCAAATTCAAAAGCTTGGATATTTTAATCAGTTCAACACATAGAGGGCTGCTCAAGTGCAAGGAAATTTCTCTATTCAGTCTGTTTTCAAAGTGTCTTTCACTTACTTGTCTACATCTTTAAAAATACTTTTAAAGAGCAGCCTCTCCTAGTTCTTGGAGTGGTGACAATTAATTCTGGTATATTATGATTTGATGATTAGGTCTGTGTTTATACCATCTGAAATTTACAGATGGTAAATTTTCCCCATTTCTGTTCTTCCAATATAAATAATATGTGCCCTAAGAGTCCTATTATGTGCTAGCAAATCCCTTCCCAGTCTAGAGCCCACACCTACTGAGTAACTATAAAATTTTTACAGGCATTAATGAGGAAGACAAAAAATGGCAACGTGACCATCTCAGAAATGAGCTAAAATTCTAGCTGAGGAATTTGAAGTCAAATGATAATTTTTTTTCCCAACTAAAAAAAACTTAATAGTTTTGGAAAACCTTAGCCTGTCTACTATGAAAGAACAAGTTACGGAGATCAGTCAATCGAAAAATCTCAGAAACGCCCGGTCTTCGTTGAGTTGTTACTTAATTATTTTTGTGGGAACTGTATATGCTCATGGCTGATTTTATGTTGCATTTGTAGTCATAGTGTCTTCTTGTAAAACTGTTCCTAGTTCATATTGGTAGAATTAAATAGTTGGTATTTCTCAGAAGGCCTGGTGTTTTCCCACAAACTCCCCATGTCTTATTTGCTTAAGACCTGCCACTGTAGTACAGTATATACCTACATATTAATCTCATGGGCTATTCAGGATTCTTTGTGGAAGTGAATGGTGACATGATGTCAGAGAATCTCAGAGTGACGTGTTTGGGATCAGCTCTAAAGGAGAAAAGGCATGAGTTGGCAGAGAAGGAGCCTGGAATGCAAAGGAGTGACCAAGAGCTATTCGGGGAAGGTAAATCAGTGGGACTGGAGTTGGAAACTTGTCCATTTAATGAAAAATGTGCAGTGGGCAAGAGAGAGAAAAGGAAGAAAGAGAGTGGAAAGTGATGCAGAGAGGACCTGTACAAGGACTTCCTAACCCTATCAGCTGATTGAAAATGAAAGAAGCTGTTTTAAAAAAGTATGCATTGCAATGATATAGATACGTCAATTGTATCTCCTTGTTAGATGTTTCAGGAATTCATACATTGGATACAAGATAGACTAGATGTCTTCCACAATACGATATGACCTCTGAGATGCTGTGATTCTGTTATTTATATTGTTGATCAATGAACATAGTATACCAAAGACATGGTAACACAGTTGATTACTTTGTGGTTATAACTCTGTATAATCCCCAGAGTTCACTGCAATGAGTCTTTTTTTAAAGTACTAATGCAATACATGTCTTTATGAGGGAAGATTATGTCCCATTTCTAACTTGATTTTCTAAATCCCAAGTTAAGAAAAATCTGACCTCTTCTAGAGAAATAGTAAAAATAAAAACTGCAGTTTAGACTGAGATTTTCATATACAAGTATTTCTTTTTATATTAGAATCCTTAAAATAAACCAAGTAGAATAACTATAATCCTGTATGTTTGGCTGATAACATTTGGAATGGCTTATATTTTGTCATACACCATGGTATTCATAAAAGCTTATATTTTTCTCAAGTAAATGAGGAAGTGGCTCTTAAATGTTTTCATCTCCTGAAAGTGAGCTTTAGTGGATTTCATTTTTTCCTTATGTTTATTTGCCAGGGTATGTATCTTGTGCAAAGTGCAGTGAGAACAGTGTGTATAGCAGTGAAGTATGTGGTAACTGGAAGAGCTTAAAAATTGTGATTTATGTTGGTTCGTGGCAAATTAAAAAAACAAAACAATAACACATTAACTCTGTAAGGCTCTTTTTACTGGTTACTTTATATTAAAAAACCAAACAAAATTCTGAAGTTTCATTCCCAATGCTGTTTCATGATTTTGTATAATCAAACTCCTTTTTGCATTTTCAATGATTAATACATTCTTCCTTGTTGTTATCTTGAAGTGGATACTTCAGATTATTAATTCTGAGACCCCTTTATATATTTATCCTATAAAATGAATAAACTGTGTGGGTTAACATTTTTACCAAATGGATACATTCTCGTGACTGACAAAATGATAGCCCTAAATTTTCAGTGGACTTCACAAACTTTGTGAAAGTATCAGAAGTCTTGGAAAAATGTGACTTTGGAGAAGGATAATGCATATGTGTGATCAATATAATTTATTATCGGCAGAATGGCAGAGCCCTATAAATAATTCACTTTCTTAAGACCCGACTGATACCTAGTGAATCCCTGTGTCATCATCAGCATTATTTAAAAGATGGCACAGAAGGTAACATCTGGGAGCCAATTCATCATTTAATTAAATTATCCTGTAATGAAATCTTCTGTAATGAGATTAATTTTAATTATTAATCAGGAGTTGACATGGGCACAAGGCACCATGAATAATAAATGAAAGGCTTTGTCTGTTCCATTTCTAAGAAAGGACCTACTTTACTGCAACAGTGCTTTTATACAGCCATGCTGCGTCCTCGCAATGTGATCATCCAAGAAGCTGGCTTGATTTCTCTTTCAGAACCTGGAGAGAGGATAATTGATCAATACTTTCAGATTTGGATTCCAAATCTATGCATTTCCAGTGTGCCCCAGTGATTTTTAGCTGAAGCAGTTTTCATTAAAGTATTTTGAAGAAGTCAAAGGTAACAAAAGTAATCTGAGTTCAGTTCCTAATTGAGGTATGAAAATGTCACCATTTGCCCCCAACTTTATTAAGTTATAATTGACATAAAATGTTGTGTATGTTAGTGGTAGACAACTTGAGGATTTGATAGATGTTTACTTTGCAAAGTGATTACTCCAGTAAGGTTGATTAACACATCCATCACCTGACAAAGTCACAGTTTTTTGTTGTGGGGGTGACAATTAACATCCATTCTCTTTAAAGTAGATAATACCATATTGTTAACTATAGTCACCATGCTGTATGTTAGATCTCCAGGACTTACTCATCTTGTAACTGGAAGTTTGTATCCTTTGGGAAATGTCAACTTTAATGGCTAAAAATAGTTATCACAGTTGCACTTGGATGTCAACTATAGGCATATAATTGTTTTCTCTTATGTCTGTTTTGTCAATTCCAAGCAGTTTGTCCATGCAGGGTCCTGGCCTCCAGGGAGGCTTTCACGTTCCTTGACAGGACAGGAGGACCAGTAGACTGAACCACAATTCACTGGGGACTCAGCAGTGCCCTGGGAGTACTGGGCATCCACGTGGTGGCCACGGATGAGCCTTCCCTGAGACCCTGGCTGTATTTTCTTAGGTCTTATAGCTTCTCTTTCTCTTGTTTGCCTGAAGGAGAGTCATAAAAAAGAGGAATGAGACCTATGCTTTGTAGCCCTAGACACCAGGGTGAGGGCCCAGTTTACAGGAAAGCAGACTGAACAGTCTTCAGACAAACACAACCAAACCTGGTCATCTCATCTCCTTGGTTGAAGCTCTTCAGTAGATCCATAATTCCATTTAGACTAAAATTTAATTCCTTAATATGGCCACAAGGTGTGTGTAACTTCTTCAGCCTTCTTTCAGTCCATGCATATCCCCCAACTCATTCTGCTGTTGAACCTGTAATACTATTTTAGGAGATGGAAGGTGCCACAGTTTTTCCTCCTTTGAGGGTTTCATTATACAGTTCCCATGGCCTTCTCCTGGATCCTTTCCAGGTGTGCTCCTAGTCATCCTTTAGCTCTTAGCTTAAATGTCACTTCTTCCAAGAAGCCTTCCCGGATTCCCCGGTCTAAATGATTTCTCCTCTGGTTTATTATAGTCTTTTGTCACATCTCCATGGATTCATTCAGTACTGTGTTACATTATTTCGGACTTACCATGTGCCATGAAGCTTTTGCTTTCCTTCAGATAACTTACCAAATTTGTGCTTATGGAGTCATTTTCTATGATTATTTATTTATCTGCCCTACTAGACTGGAAGCCCCAAAAAGGCAGAGAACATGCTGAAATCCTGGCCTAGTACCTGGTACAGAATATTCCTTTAATGAATACTTGATACATGAGAACAACAGAGATGAGAACTTCTTAACAATTTAATTTATCAGACACTAGAATAGGCTTCCTTAAAAGGTAGTGCACTTTCCATCAGTGGAAATTTTAAAAAGAGTATAGATAACTCTGTGTTAGTGTTTGCCAACAAAAAGGGGATTTATGCATCAGACAGGAAATTGAAACCGATGACCATGCAATTTGACTGTAATTCTGTGTGGTGGTGGTTTTAACTTCAAGGAAATAATCAAGAATCAATTGCTTACTAATTAACTAAGACATTTTCACCTCTTGGTGATAGTCTCTCAATATTTATTCACAATACAAAGAACATTTTTGTGACTTCTTCTTTCAGAATTTATTGAGCATATGGAGTGAAAGTGGAGACTGCTGGCTCAGCATTGTAGCCATAGGGATGTCTAACCCAAGTCATCCCCTGTGATGCTTTTTCCCTTTGTTTTCTACCAGCTGTGTTAGCAAGAACACCTTTCTTAATATAGTAGAATAATAATGAATACATAGGAAAGAAAAATTAAATAACGTGATAATTGTAGTGAGTGGTATCACATTCTATAATCTGATTAGATTTTACTTTGCATTTTGGGTGTCATTAATAGGTAATGACAAAACTTTTGCAGAAAATAAAATTATCTTGCCTTCTGAAAAAATTCCTGTATGATTAGGAATTTTACTGGTGGGATACACACACACACACACACACACACACACACACACACTCTACTGAACTCTTTCTTTTTTAATTGGTAAAATTCCACTGCTCTAAGCTATCTCTCAATCTTGACCACTTAGTGTAATTACAAAGAGAAAACAGAAGAAACATTGAGCCTCCACACAGTTCTCTAGCTTAGTTTGCTGTTTCATTCAGTGACAATGAGTGTCTTTAGGAAGGCTATTTCCTACCCCTCGTGATAGCCTTCAACTTATAAGATGACAAAAATCTGAATTAGCAGATGCATATGCTAAAAGCAAAACATCTTTGTTTTTGTTGTTGTTGTCATTGCTGTTATTCTGGTTTTACAAGCCGCAATTGCCTCTGGTGTGCCTCAAAGGCATGTAGGGACAGAATTCATGGAAGTATTTCCTCACTCTTCCTGTGTCTAAGAGATTCAAGCCTTCTGTGTTTTGCAACCAGAGATTTAAAATAGTTCAGTCCAGAACGGAACATTTCTTTCAACATGTGTTTGCTTGCAGGTTGGTGGTAATAGAAAAGCTGTCAGAACGGGATTTTTTGTTGTTGTTGTTGTTATTGAGTGGTATCTGGAAATTGTATTAGTAATTGCGATTAGCAGGCTCTGCCTGGATATATTTTCCTGCTGCCATGTGTCTAGTTGGCATGTGTCACTAGGGCTGAACATTTTAGCACAAACTACAGTTGTATTATGTTTCAGTAGCTTTCCTACATGAGCGTGCATTTGCCAATCCATTTGATCATTCTTAGCAAGAGAAAAAAAACAAGCTTAGTGACCTCCACCAAATTCTGTATAACATAGTCTGTTTTATTAAGGTTCATTTCATTAAGGCTCTATTACGTACTTTGAAGGATGATGAGTATTAGCATTCATGTTAGAAATAGCATCTAGAAAGAATATTTTAGCATCCGTTTTTTTTTTTTTTTGTTAAGAATTTGCTTTGCTAAAATTTCAAAATCCAGCCACTAATAGAGTTCCATACAGAGCTAGCCAATAAATAATACTCATCAGCTAATTTTAGGAGTAAAAATATCATCAGAGCTCTAACTGACCATTTCATATTGCTTTTACTATGCCGCAGTGTGTTTAAGAGGGAATTCCATATGCCACAAAAGAAAGGAAAGTTATTTTTAGACGTGACTGATGATCTGGTAGAGGTCTTTCTGCATTTATGTTTTTCAAAGTGTAGCCCATTGATTCCAGATTACTAAAATTATCAAAAAAAATTTTTAAATGAAGAACTACAGCAGTGATTCAGCATATGCCCTTGTATGCTTAGGGCTTTGCTTTTCTTTTTTAGCTAATTATAGTTGGATTCAATAATAAATTCTGGAATCTTTGATTGCTAGTTTATACATATTTAAAGGCACTTCCATTCTGTCTCTAAGTAGTTCTAAAGTTGTATAAAAATAATTAGTAACACCATGCATCAGGTTCAGTTATTCATTGATTGAGCGGGTATGTATTGAGCATCTACTATGTTCTAGGCACTGTGCCTGGTTAAAAATATAGCAGATTCTGTTCTTGCCCTCATGTTGCTTATAGTCAAGTTGGTCAAAGAGGGATAAAGCAAATAACCATGCAAATAAGTATAAAATCTGTCTGAAGTACTGCAAAATCAGGTAAGTAGTTAAAAGGTTTCTCTGAGAAAGGGGTTAATTGAAGACTAAAACTGGTTCCTGGGAGGTAAGTAGGCAGAGGTGCATGGGTGAAAATTCAGTTGGGGGAGTGATGTGCACAGTGTGGGAGGAGGAAGCCTGGTGTGCTGTCGATGGAGCCCTGGGAGCAAAGCGAGCTTCAGGTGCCGTAAAGCTGTCCAGGGGAGCAGGGGCCAGAGCACAGGCACTTGTGGGCTAAGTTAAGCTTGTTGTGTTCTTTCCTTTTTTTTTTTTTTTTTTTTTAATTTATCCTGAGAGCATTGGGAAATCCTTCAGGTGTTAAAATGTGTGTGTGAATATGTGCATGTGTAAGAGAGAGAGACAGAGAGGTTGAGAAAAAGATTTGCTTTTAGGAAAGGTGTCTTTGCCTGCACTGTAGAGCATGGGTTAGAGGCATAAAGGATAAAGAGTAAGGATTGCGATTTATTGTAACCCGAATGGAAGAAATTAAAATCGATGAATCCATAGTGACGCTTGGCAGTAGGGGGGTGTGGAGTAAAGCTCTTCTTTACAGAAAAAAAAAAAGTCAGCTATTTTAAATAGAAGGAATGATAAGAAGTCACCATTTTTGTAATTCCTGATTTAATAACTGATTGGAATATTGTTAACAGATGCTAAAACCAATACATGAATGTCTCCTGGGGAATAGTATATTCGTAAGGTACCAAAGCGATATCACTAGACACCGAGTGCTAATTACAGAAGAAAATTGTAACTTCCTAGTGGAGGGTTAGCACTCTAACCAAGGGATTAAACTTAGTTTTACTCGTGGTGGGACAACAACCTGATATTGGAGGCTTTGCATGGGATGGGGTATGAAGTTCTTAGCCTCGCATATGCAGTATTTATGCAAAAGGAAAAAAAAAGGTTGAACCTGACTATAATCAAGCCTAAGACTAGAGGATCAATTAAATGACACCATAGTCTATAAGCCCGTCTGTAAGACTCCTGGCCTACATGTTTTAGAAACTTGGTGTCATGGATTAAAAAGATGACGAGTTTGTTTAATATTAAAATAGATTAAAAAGATTTAATAGCAAAACGTCTTATGAAAAATCTTCTTTATATTGGTTTTAAAAAAACTATTAAAAAAAGAGACTTTATTGGGATGATTGAATATATGGAAGATTTTATGGTATTGTTAATACCATCAGTGATAATGAATGTGTTCTTAGGAGAAGGCATGTTGAAGGCTGAGATGTCAGACTACTTCCCAATGATTTAACAGAAATTATAAATGTAACATTTATAGAAACAAAGACAAGTAAACATGAAAACATTGGAAGAATTATGGAACTTAGCAGGAGAACATCTGAGTGTTGGATGCACTATTCTTTCTTTTTTTTTTTTTTTTTTTTTTTGGTCTGTATAAAATTTTCATAGTAGAAATTTGGAAGGAGAGAGCAGATGGATAGAAGCTGGGTAGTTACCTGACTCAGCCTGTGCATCTGGTTACTGGATTTCTAGTACTTGACAAATTAGAGCTGGTGAGAGGATCCTTTACCAATTCAGAAAGTCACCCTACGATCTACACCCCCAAATCTGCCAAGTCTTCCAGGTTTTGAACACCTGGAATGAAATCACATCAGGAGTGTAAATGTGTGTTTTGTGGGATGTCTCTCAAACCCCGTACCCCTCCACTGAGAGTGTGAAACTTTAGGATTGCTTTGTGCCTGCCGCAAGTAGAATGTGCTCGACTTCACCCAGGAAGAATGGTTGTGGAATACGGGTCAGGAAGCTCCTGCAGTTTACCTGGTAGTTGATGATAGGATAGCTTTGTACTGGGATGGTGGCAATGAGAGAGAGAAGTGTAAGATGTGAGAGAAAGATACATTTTAGAGGTAAAAAATGACGACATTTTATGCTATATTGTTAATGGGGAGTAAGGCAGAGGGGGTTGTAACAGACGATTCCTAGGTGTCTGCCTTGTGTAACTGGAAGAGTATTGGAGTCAGGCATGGAGAGTCAGAACTCTGAACGTCGGCAAGTTTGGGAAGAAAGATTCAAGGATTGGTTTTAGACAAAGTGTATTTGAGATATTTTGAGAAAATAAGGTGGAAACATATCATTTGATTATATTGGGTAGTTAAATATAGTTTGGCTGTAAAACAGACCTTTAGAAAGTATTGTAGTGCATTTCTCTTTTGTGCAAAATAACACTAATTTGGTGTACTTCCCTAATTGCTCTTGTTTGAAACAGTTTCCAGACAATTAAATGATGAATTCTTTCTAATTTTAATCTTTGAAAAGGACACTTTTATGTACTTTTTATTCTCTATGAGGCTGTTCTGTGTAAAAATATTATATAAGCTTTTTTTTTTTTCAGAATTTCTCCAAATATAAAACCTAACATTAATTCTCTGTTGGGATTAGAAAAAGCCCAAACCTGGGGTGCCTGGGTGGCTCAATTGGTGAAGTGGCCGGCTCTTGATTTTGGCTCCGGTTATGATTTCAGGGTTGTGAGACTGAGTCCAGCATCCATCAGGTTCCATGCTCAGAGGGGAGTCACCTTCAGGATTCTGTCTCTCCCACTTCCCTCCCCCCACCGACCCCTGCCAAATAAATAAATCTTAAAAAAAAAAAAAAAAGAAAAAGCCAAATACCTACTTTAGAGCTTACTTTATGGGCTAATCATTAGCCAAAAAATTAACCAAAATATTACTACTATATGTAATAGTTACTCATGTTAGAAACATTAGAAAAATTCTGAGAAAAAAGTCATTTGTAATTTCACTAGCATCGATATTGATAATTAATGCTCATTTTAAACTCAAATTATGTATGTGCCTTATATGTAGTGAGTGAATTCATTCCTTTTGTACTATCCATGTAAATTTTGCCATATTTATTCAACAAGAGGTAACTGGATGGTTTGTTTTACTTCAACTGAACGTGTATTTATATTCCAGAGTGGTTCTTTCAGGAAGGTCTCTACTTAATTTACATTGACAGCAATTCATAAAGAATAAACCTTTTATTTTTACCTCTAGAAGTTAGATGTCATGACCATCGAATTTTCTTACAGCTGTATCTTTAAACAAATGATAGTTTAATGTAAGACCATGGCCCTTGATATAACACTGATTGTGTTGTTCTTTTACTCACTGCCACGTTTGTGCCTTAAAATAATTTCTTAGGAAACATTACAGCAGCCACATTTGTGGTGTTTAGCTTAAATATGGCGTGATAATTGTAAAAGAGGTAGCAATGTCAGTTCTCGCCAAAATCACACAGCATTGCCTATGTGCACGCACACACACACACACGCACACACACACATAATAAAATTTAGAAAATGATCACCAGTTACTTGTCTTTTTTTGTCATCTCAGAAACAGGGAGATATGTTATGGACTAGTCTCTTCTATGCATTGATTGTCAGTGTTCTTTTTATCACTACCAGAAGACCTTATTAGGTGCTGAAATCAGTGTAGGGAATGCAGGATGTGGTAAGGAAAGGTTGTGCTGGATATCAGGAGACTGGATTCTTTGTAAACTGGGCCACAGACCTGCCATGTATCTTTGCAGAAATCATCATCGTTGAAATCGTCATTTGGGGAGAGGTTGTATAGCCTGTAAAGGTAATTGGCTACATGGCCAGGAAAAGGGACTGCTTTTTGGACTTCTGCTAGAGCAGCACAAGGTAGTGAGGTCCATCAGGAGAGACCTAGTTCGGTTTTGTTAAACCTCTGAAGGAGACAAGTTCAGATACACAGTCCAAATTGCTCGTGGGGGTGAGTGGAGCTGTAGCTTCTGAGTATCTAAGCAGTTGCTGTAAACACCAGTGTGTTTGCCGTCTGCCTTTAGAGACCAGCAGGTGTATGGTGGTTGCAGTTCGGTCAGATGGTTTAAATGGCCAGAGGTGGTACAGAGCCATCAGTGGAGGAATATCAGATTTGTTTGTTTTTAGGATTGGGGAAATATGATTACGTGTGTCTGCAAAGCAGAGTTCGTCCCTCGAGAGGAAATGGAAACATGCAAGAGAAATGAGGGGGAAAAAGTCAATCTTGCTTATTGGTAAGATTATCCTCTGAAAGGATGATCATGGATTCCTGGCTGCCTAATGAAACATGACAACCAGAAGGGGCCTGTAGCCTACAGTTTGGGCAGAATGTTCAGTGGAAATGTGGTTTCTGAGGTGATAAAAAGAAGAGCTTGTATTTAGAGAGGGTCTACTAAGAGTTTAAGCTCTGATGGATTGATTAATAACCAGTATGACAAGGTCCAGATAGGTATTTATAAGTAGCTAAATTAGAGAAGAACATGGGAGGTCATTGACTTGCAGGCATTGAAGGACTGCTTCCAGAGGGCAGAAAAGGCTAGTAACATGATGCTGTATCGTCAGGGATGATGGCCAAGGGTGGATTACAGAGGTGAGTGAAATAGTTGCTGAAACCAACAAGCAAGTTTGGAAGATTGATCATGGGATTGGTAAAATGTGGCAACCAGTGTTGTGCTGGATATCAGAGGTTAGTATAAGGTGATGGGAAAGACTTCAAAGAGAAGGGAATGTTAAGTCACGGTACCAGAATTTGTCATATCCATTGAAGTTGGTTAAAAAAAAAGGTCACCAATGTTAAAGAGTATACATAGGCTAACCGTGTTAAAGTGTGGGCATAAGTTCACTCCACACCCTTTCTGTTTACTGGAGGGATTGTGGTTATAGACACAGACCAACAGAATGTAAAAGCAAAGCAGCAGTTTGTAGACTCTTCCATCCTGTTTTTTTGCCAGAGTGGTTTTGGACCACTCCTCTGGATACAAGAATGCTGCTGCTTCTGCCTTTACCCCTCGAACATACACATCTTTCATTCAGGACTTATGCCATTTGTAAGGGCACGGGCGTCTTTGACCTGGAGTGCTTTCAAGGTCACCCTAATTCCTCTCTTCACATTCCCATAATGTAGGTCCTTCAGGTAGCCTAGACGTCAGTTCACTGTGTTTGTCCATGCCTCGATTTTGCAGAATCTTCCTTAGAAGACCTGTTAAAATGTGTGTCCAGGGTGTTCAGATCCAGGCTAAATGGCCACGGTATATACAACAGCACATGGGAATGTGGGAGGAATTGCACTTTTTCATTTTCTAAGTTTTTGTAAGTGACTTCCGTTTAAAATCGAGGGCACCAGCAAATTGTGTTGGTCCATACTTTAACCACTGCTCACCACCTTCTCTAATTTCATGCTGCTGAGTGGCACAGGCTTGAAGAAATCTTCCTTTGTGTTCACTTGCCCCTCTACATTTTTTTCTTCACACAGCAGCCAAAGCGATTCTTTGAAAAATTACATGAGTCATGCCACTCCTCTGCTCCAACCTTCCATTGACTTCCCATGTGACTTACAGTGAAGTCTGTCTTTATTGGCCCACAGGGCTCAATGTCATCAGTGTCACCACCCCTGCGGGGCTCAGCTCGGAGTCCTTTCCTCTCTCTCACTCCTTTGTAGCTGCTTGGCCTCCTTGCTGTTTTCAGACCCTCAAAACACAGTTCTGCATTGGGAGTTATACAGATCCATCCCCTGGAAGGTTTGTCTCTCATTTATACTAAGACTTCCTTCTCTCATATCTGTGAGGTCTCTGTGTAAGTATCACCTTATCAATCCACCCCAGTCCTCTCTAATCTCCTTTCCAGCTACATTTTCTCACAGACCTTATCACCATCTGACGCATCGTGTATTTTACTTACTTGTCTGTTCAACTCCACTAAGATGCAAATGTCAACAAAGCAGAGATTTTTGTCTGTATCATTCATGCTTTATCCCTGAGTGCCTACAAAGTACTTCGAACATGGTAGGTGTCCATTCAGTGTTAGCTGAATGAATAAGTGTTTGGATGGACATGTGGATGATTTTAGCCTAGGTGGTAGTTTAAATTACAAAGTTAAGTGGTAAAGCTAGGATTGGTACTCAGGCCACATTTTGGTCAAAGCCATTATTCTTTCTGTATTACCATGTGAATTAATCTGGATCGCTTCCTAAGAGATATGGATGAACGTTAACAGTGGAGCCCTTTGTAGAGTCAGGTATAATGTTAAACTTTAAATTCCAGCTGCATTTGGCTTTATGAACTTCCAAATATAAATAGTCTAATAAATTCTAGTTTGGAGGTGTAGCATTGAACAGAATTTAGAAAATTCTTTTCTGTCATTGAAACAAAGGACTTTTGCAATAGGTGAATTGAAAAAAAAAACATTGACTCACAAATGACTAGCTAAGGGAGAGCAGGATTTCTAGATAAGCAGGACAAAAAAAAAAATTCCACTGTTTCTCACCAACTATGTAGCTAATGGGGATGGTGGCTTTAAGCCAACTACCACTTAAGGGGGAAAAAAAAGCTTACCATTCAACAAGTGAATAGTTAGTGTGGAATGGATAGCATCTACTGAAATTTGATTTTCAGTTGTCTCCCCAAGTGACTGAAGACATTTTTTTCAACGTGTTTACTTTTGTAACATGTCTTCTCATAGTCAAAATCAGGATTAATTATATGAGAGTATGTGGTTTAATGCTACTGAATTTTCTCAAAAATATCTTGAGGGGTCATTTGAAACATCCTGGGACCCTACATGGGCTGACTGACCAAGGGTATTAACTCACAATGGTCAGGGCTTAGGGGAAGTTTACTGACTACAAGACTGTGAGCTCCAAATCCAGATCATAACATCTCAGCAAATGAGTTGAAATTGAAACTAGCCTAGATTGGAACCAACACCTGTGGGTTTTTTCTGTGGCAGGGTAGAGTTGGGTGGGTGGTACCATGAAGCCGTTATGGATCTGGGCTGATAAAAATCTAAGGATGAATTCTAGCCAGTTGGTAAGTAAGGTACATAGTCCCAATCCCCAGAAGGGTTTCATGAAGCCTGGACACATTTTCGTTGTCCAGCCGAATGTGCTAAGTCTCACATTGTATGGACCCGTGAGGGACAAAAGGAGAAAAATAGAGGTCAGCAGGCAAATCAAGGGGCAGGGAATGACTGTTTTGTCATAAGCATCTAAATTTAGGTCCTTTATTACCCATGATTATCTGAGAACAAGGTACATTGCTGCTGTCCATTTTAAGGTACCCACTGTTACACATGTGGTTTCTAATATCTTTCTGAACTTGACTTAAGGCATACGTTGAACTTATCCTTCTTAATATAATTCCTTGGCATTTTTCTATTTGGATCTGGCTAGGGTAAATAGGTATTGACAAGAGAATTTGGAATTTCTGAAATCTTTATTCAGTATATCTGAATCATCAAGGAGGTTTTGATATAAACTAAACAGTTCACTGATTTGTTTTAATGGCAAAAATTCTCTTCCATTTCAATGCTGGTATATCGTTAATATGGTACAGACTTGATTCCTAGTTGTGCACTATACTAATAGTTATGTATTCTGAATGCTATTATCTCTATTTGGCTTATTGATCTTTAAGACTTTGATAGAATTAATTTGTGTGTCATTTATTTTGTAAGTTATAGAGAATGAACATTTCCCATAAATAATGACAGCTTACAGATCAATGGCTATTTTGAGTTCTTTGATTTATTGGTTTTATAAGTTTCTTCTCAGGAGGTAGAGAGTAAATTGATCTTTGAAATGTTCCATGAACTGTTCTAGATTATGTGCCAGATACCCTGGGGAATGAAGGAGTGGGCCACTTTAAGAAGAGCTTGACCTTAAGCTAACCCAACAAAAACTCAATTGTGAAGAGATCCGTCAGAACAAAACTGTACACATTAGCAGATACCGTTCCTGCATATGACTCCTCAGTTGAATTGGATTTATTGGGATGGGTCTGTGACTTGTCTTTTACTTTAGATCTGTTAGTGGTTTTCATTTCCTACTTGTATACTCATTTACTTTGTCCCTACTCTTCCTTCCTTGGGTCTCAGCCCTCTTTCTGCATTTTGGTTTTCTCATCTAGACCTTGGTCCTACAGTGGGACTCAGTTTCAGCAGGTGTCCAGGTGGGTATTGGTCTCATTCCCTAGCAACTAGCCCCACCCTAGCCCAACAGTCCCTCCACCTCCACCACCAGCACTTAGCTTTCCACCCCTCCCCCACCATACACAGGTTACTTAATTGTATTCTGATGCCTTTACTTTAATAGACTTAACAAAGACTAATGATAATGACACAGCATTTTGCCATTTACAAAATATTTATATATTTATTTTCTTATTTGAGATAGTGGTTGCTATTTCAAAATAAAAAAAGGAAGAATGTGGTATTTAAAGGAGAACTATGTTTTTCATAAATACATACTTACATTTAGTAAGAAAGTGTCGACACTTTATATTTTCTTATTACAGGGTAGGAAATAAATATTATGGACTCTTATATTTACAAAGTTTATTTTCTTATCAGAAAAATATTGTTCCCAAAGTTTTAAAATTTGATAGACATTTATTTATCAATGAATTTTATTCACTATTAAAGAAATCATTTCTTTGGCCTTGTTTGTCATACTCTAATATAAAAGTCACCTGCTGTTCTTGCGATGAGAAGAGAGAACAGGAGATTCTTCATTCAGTGTGGATACAGATGAAAGTAGCGAAGCAGAGCATTACAGGAAAAGACTTAAGCATGTGTTGACCGCTGATTAATGTTAGGCACAGTTATATGCCAAGGGCATTGAGCTGGAAGTCAGGAGACCCAGGCCCGTGATTACATGACCTATCTGACTTATCTCGGGTCCTTGGTTTCTATACTGGAGTTGATCTAGGACCTTGTGATTTCAAGTATGTGTAATAAGGGATGTTCATGCCCTTTTTACTTTTGAAAACATTTCTGATGTTTTTTGATTTTTTAAAAATACAGTTTGACAGACTTAAGGGTTTAAAGCTATGTTTCAGTTTTTTGAGACGTTTGCTTTTGCTTATGACTATATAAACTTATTATATCAATCTTATCTGATTGGTCAAGATTTTGGGTTAGTTTTACAGTCTGATTTGGTTGCATTTATACTTTGAAAGATCACTTTTAGATAGTAAACCAATTTAAGGAAGAAAACTGCCTTTAGACGAAGCTGATATTTAAATTAGATGGCATTTGTTAAATATCATATATATGTTTCTATATATACATTTATAAATTATATAAATGAAATATATTTCAATATAGTATTACATATAAATATACATGTGTACATAACCAATTGTGGATTTTGATAAATATTTTTTTAATCATATCAAAGTGGCATCTCTTCCTTTTACTCATGCATTTTCACTTGTTTTATAATAACATGAATGATACAAAACTTTTATGGCTATTATGTAATATTATGCCATGTGTCAATATCATCAGCACTGAGAAACTTATTGGCTTATGTCCAAAAAATACCACAGATTCCTTGGGTTTTTCTCCTTTCTATTTAATCTTATTAAATAGATGGCTTCCATTTTGGAAATAAACTGTCTTACTTCTGAAAAAAAGGCTGGATATTCCTCCAAGTTTCTTTAATTAGGTAAGATTGTTGGCTATTGACATGCTGTTTTCATAAGTATGTGTATATACGGAACTGTGATCTAACCTAGCTTTTAAAAATGAATAATAGATTTAATGGTTTAAAAGAAAAGATGTACAAAGTTATTTTGTGGAAGAAAGAAAATCATCAAGCATGATTTTTCTATATAGTTTGCTTATAGTTTACTGCAGTTATTACATGGAAATGAAATGGCAAAGATGAGATGTAGACTTTGCCACTTGGGTCTTATGAGAAGTTGTATTTTGTAGCATGGATTATTTGGCCAATCTCTTTTAACAAACTAAACTTTTCCACAATCTTACGAGGAATATGGATACTAAATATGACCTATATATCTGTGCAAAGACACACACGTAAATGGAGATTTACTAAACTATTTTTTTTTTAGGATTTTATGTATTTATTTGAGAGAGAGAAAGAGAGAGAGAAAGAGGTGGGGGGAGGAGCAGAGGGAGAGGGACAAGAAGACACCAGTCCAACTTGGAGCTCAATTCGATCCCATGACCCTGAGATCATGACTTAAGCCGAAACCAAGAGTCGGATGGGATGCTTAACCATGGAGCCACCCAAGCGCCCCATTACTCAAGTATTTTTGACTAAAAATGTAAGTCCAAAACCTGTGTATCCAACTTTTAACTTCCAAAGATACCTTATCGCCTTTGTTGATTATCAGTCTTATTATCCATTAATGATATTTTTAGGAGGTAAGCCAGTAAGTTTCTCAGTTCTGATGATATTAATATTGGGAGTAAAATTATATAAATTCCTTAAAATTTTTATATTATGTTTTTATAAAACAACTGAAAATGGAATGCAAACAGCATATTGTAAAGAGATGATTGACTCAGTTTTTCTATTTCATCATCTGTTTCAGTAACAAGAGGCAATGTACCCATTTTTAGATCATATTTTAGTTGTATCTTTAATACTTAAAATTGAGAATAATTGTAAGTAAAATGTGTATTTGTCTAGTTCAGTTATAAGAAAAGTGATTCCGTAATAAAAATAGCCTATTCATCATATCATCCCTCAATTTTCAGGGCATTCTGAAACGTATTTTACTATTTACTTCTGTACGATATGTAATGCTTAAGAGAAGGTAAGGACATCTTTAGAGAAAGGGTATTTCTAATTCAGAGTTACTCCAACCCTGGTTACCTGGAATGAAAGGTTTGGTAATATACAGACCCGCAAAGAGCTTGAGGGTATAGATTACCTGGTTGGCAAAAGCTTCCCTTGCTCCTTCCTTCCTCAGTTGAATGCACTCACCAAAGCCCATCTGTGGGGACTGTGTCAGGCTTAGTAATTTGGAGAGGAAACTGCTTCAGAGGAATGATTGCTTGCTTTCATCTGTTTGTCTTGTGAGCTTTCTAGGTTATGTTTCCAGTGTGCTCCAGAGGTATGAAGTTTATTTTTTTTAATTATAGGTTCGAACAATTTTAATTTTGGTCAGACTTTGCACTAAAATTTAATATAGATTTCCTCCCAAGGGGTAGTTGCCTTGTCTTTCTTAACATATACTTAGAGAGTGTATAGTTTGGGCTTTAAAAAGAGGAGAAATAAATAACTGAAATTAGTATTAGAGGAACGCTTACTCAGATCAACTACAATTGATAAAATTTAAAAAATCTCATGGTTAGAAACCTTGTGGACTCAAAATTATAGTCAGGGTATTCTAGAATTATCTCTTTTCTGATTATTTGTATAGTTCCTTAGCCATCCTTTTCTCAGAAGAATGGCTAATATTTGTTGGGTGATTTCTTTGTCACTAGAAACTAAATCCTTTGCATAACTGACTTTATTCTGTCTCCTATCCACTTTATCATGCCCATTTTACAGTGATGGGGCAGTAGTTTGCCCCCAGTCACATAGCTCAAGGGTGGCTGAGTGTGGATTTTCATCTTCTCAGGCTGAATTACTCTACACCAAGCCTTGTTGTCAGCATTTTGCATAGATTATCCTACTTAATGCCCAGGACTCGACACATAGGTAATGATTGTATGCTCATTTTAGAGATGATGACACTGAGACACAGAGTTAAAGAACTTGTCCAAGGTCATGTGCCTATCGAGTGAACTGAGGACATCTGATTCTAGAACCTCTGTGTTGCTTTTCATGGGGGCTTCTAGGCTTTGAGAGAAATCTGTACTTTATGGACTGGTCATAACTTTATATTCATTCAATAAATATTCAGTGTGGATTTCCTACTCCAGATTAGAGACTTCTTCTTCTGTATGATGATGGTATTTAAATGTTGCCCTGAGAGACCTATCGTATAGGCTCGAGTAGCGCAGATGGTCATGTGGGCCCTGTTCACGTTCCGGCTCTGCCGTAACTAGTTGTGCGACTTCTACAAAGTCACTTCGTTCTCTAGCACTAAGTTTCCTCATTTGGCAGGGGATATTTTCAGTGCCTTCCACCTTTAACAATCGATGATACCAGGTTCTAGTATCACTCTTGCTTATGCGTGATATGAATGGAAACCTTCAGATTCATGTAATGGGCACTCTTTTCCTAGTCTCTCTTATCTTTCCACATTAGGTATTTGCTCATGGTCAATTTATCCAGTCCCTGTATTTTATTTTATTCTTTTAATTTTTAAAAATTTTTTTTAAAGATTTTATTTATTTATGTGACAGAGAGACAGCCAGCGAGAGAGGGAACACAAGCAGGGGAGTGGGAGAGGAAGAAGCAGGCTCCCAGCATAGCAGGGAGCCCAATGTGGGACTCGATCCCGGAACGCCGGGATCACACCCTGAGCCGAAGGCAGACGCTTAACGACTGCGCCACCCAGGCACCCCCAGTCCCTGTATTTTAAATACCATTTTGATAATGAAGATTCACACATTTTAACTCCAGCCTTCACGTTTTCCCTGCTCTGGAGACATCGGATCCATTAGCAATACTATTGTCTCTACCCTTAAAATATAACCAGAATGTGATCAACTTCCAATGCTTTTATCTCTATGAGGCCTGGCCCAGGGGGGCTTCATCTCCATTTGTATGATTGTAGTAGCCTCCTCGCTTGTCTTCCAGGGCATATTCTTTCGTAGCCCAAAGTGAGCATTTTAAAACTTAAGTTAGCTCAGGTCATTCCTCTATTTAAACCTTCTACTGGCTGCCAGTCTCACTCAGCACCAAAGTCACAATCCGACAGTGGCCTAAAAGGCTCTGCATGATTGATCAGGCCCTTGGTTGCCACTTTGATATTACCTCCTACTTTTGTTTTTCTCGGTACTGTACTCTAGCCAAATTAGCAGGTTGTGGTCTTTGAATATACCAGGACACCGCCCTCAGGGCCCGTGTACTTTATCCCCTGTCTAGGAACTTACAGGTCAAATGTCTCCATGACTTACTTCCTTATCCCTTTTAGGGAGACACGTATTAGGCACTTAATAAACATTTAGTGGGCTAATTTGTATGAATGGGTGAACGAATGAATGAGTGAATGAACGTGTTTAAATGATATTAGGAACTTATATCTTCATTTGGTAATATTTACAAATTAGTGCTAGTCTCTTATTCCAATAGCTGGGACTTTTGAGTGTATGCCAAAACGAGGTGCCTTGAGACCCAGGCAATAATGTCAACATGTGAAAGGCTTTGGGTAGAAAGCAGTACAGAGTGGTGGGGGCTGTGTCCAACCAGAAGGTTAAGAAAATACATCTTCATATGAAACTTCCAATCCATTTCGGGGGAAGAGGGTGACAGATAGTCATTAGATTAACTAGGAAGAGGCTAATTTTCCATGGAAGTAAGTGCTGTAAAGATGGAAAACAAATGCTCTGGTAGAGCGCTAGCCTAGGGGTCGTGGCTGATTTACAGAGTAGTTAATGAAAGTGTCTTTGAGATGGTGACGTCTGAGCAGAGGCCAAACCGACAAGAAAAAGAACCATTCAGAAATCTGGGGAAGAGCTTCTGGACAATGGGACGTAAGTGAAGAAACTGGAAAGCAGAAAGGAGCTTACTGAGTTTGGGGAGCAGCCACCAGGATGAAGGGCCAGAGTGCAGCGAGTGAAGGAGAAAGCCAAGGAAGGCCAGGTTGGGGAAGTAGGGAGGGACCCTGTTTGGTAGAGTGTAATTATAAAGGTGACCTTAGATCCCATAGTGTAGACTTTGGCTTTTATGTGAAGAGCAGTGAGTAGGGAGGCCTTGGATACTTTTCAGCATAATCTACTTTGTATTTGTAGCAGAGACCATTTTTTTTTCGGTTTAGACTCATAGTCAGAAATATTTTGCGTACCGGCTCCTGGGTGGCTCAGTCATTAAACATCTGCCTTCAGCCCAGGATGTGATCCCGGCGTTATGGGGTCAAGCCCCACATCAGGCTCCTCCGCTGGGAGCCTGCTTCTTCCTCTCCCGCTTCCCCTGCTTGTGTTCCCTCTCTCTCTGGCTGTCTCTCTCTCTGTCAAATAAATAATCCTTAAAAAAAAAAAAAAGAAAGAAATATTTTGCATAGCTACCCAATACACACACACACACCCCACACACACTCTTTTAAGTTTTATGAAAGTATATTTTATTGTGCATAGGAAACTCTGATATTTCTATTCCTTGCATAAAACAATTCTGGTTTCAATGTTATGACCCAGTAAAGAGTCACATCCCGCGGTTTGTAGAACAGTGTTTTAAACCACTCTCGCTTTCTGTTCATAAAAAGGGCAAGCATGGAGAAGGCTTCTGCAACAGCAAAGAAGACAAATTATACTGTTTCGGACTAGGATTGTCATTGTGCAGGTGGAGAGAAGTGTCGTAGAGAAGGACTGAATCTGAAGGAGATTTTTAAAATAGCCAATTTATTGAGATACAAGTTACCTACAATAAAGTGTGTGCATTTTTTTTTAAAGATTTTATTTATTTATTTGACAGAGAGAGACAGCCAGCGAGAGAGGGAACACAAGCAGGGGGAGCAGGAGAGGAAGAAGCAGGCTCCTAGCGCAGGAGCCTGATGTGGGGCTTGATCCCATAACGCCGGGATCACGCCCTGAGCCAAAGGCAGACGCTTAACCGCTGTGCCACCCAGGCGCCCCTGTGTGCATTTTAAATATAACGTTTGGGATGTCGTGACACATGTGTACAGCCCTGTAACTGCCACCATAATCAAGACATCAAACACTTCTTTCACTCCAAGAAGTTCCTTGTTCCTCTTTGTAATCAGTAAATCCCCCTGTCCCCAGGCCCAGGCAGCCATTGATCTTCTTGTAACTATAGATTAGTTGTACCTTTTCTAGAATTTCATCTGAATGCATGCAGACAGTGTGGTATCTTTTTGTTTGACTTCTTTCTCTCAGCCTGATGCTTTGGTGCTTCCCCAAATTCTTGTGGGCATCAGTAATTTGTTCTTTTCATTGCTGGTGTGCTATCCGACTGTGTGGCGTTACCACGTTGTTTATTCACTCAGCAGCTGGTGAGCATTGAGGTTGTTTGCAGGTTTTGGGGTCTATTATGGAGAAGCTATGAACATTCATATACAAGTCCTTGTGAGGATTTATGGTTTTGTTTTTCTTGGGTAAATACTTAGTTGGGAGTAGAATTGGGAGGTCATACGGTAAATGTCTATTTGCACTTCTACGAATCTGCCAGACTATTTTCCGAAACGGTTTTACCATCTTACGTTCTTACCAACGATGTCTAAGAATTCCACATGTCCCACCTTCTCACCGACACTGGTGTTGTCTTGCGAACTTTAGCTTTCCTGGTGGGGGTGTAGTGCCATCTCCTTGTATTTTTCATAAGCAGTTCCCTGGTGGTAATGATGTTGAGCGTCATTTCACGTGGCGTTGACCACTGTCTATCTTTTGTGTGTGTGTGAAGTGTCTGGTTAGCTCCTTTGCCCATTTATTACTGGACTTCTTATTTTGGGGTGGTGAGACTTCTTTATACATTCAGGAGGCAAGTCTTTTGTCAAATGCAGGTATTGGTAATATTTTCTCCCAGACTGTGATTAAAGGTATCATTTAAAGAGCAGTTACTGTTTTGACATTTTATGCAAACACTTTTTTGCTCCCTCCCACCTCAATTATACATGTGTTTGATTGCTAAATATTTCCCTGCAAGCCCTTGTGTCTCTGTTTCTTTCTTGTTTTTTTTTTTTTTTTTTTAATATTTCTTTTTCTTTCTGTGTCTTAGTTTGCTATGTCCCCGACTTTGCTGATCTTTTCTATTTCAGGGCCAAATCTCCTGTTGCTCTAATTCAGTGATTTTATTTCCATTTTAAATACTGTGTTTTTAGCTTGAGAAGTTCCATTTCATTATTTTTTACACAATTCATTTTTTTATTCTATTCATTTTTTTCATTTAAATTCGCAAGCATATTTATGATAATGGTTTAATATCAATTTCTCCAAATTATATTGTCTTTGATACTTCTGCCTATATTTCTAATGACTGATTTTTCTCCTGGTTATATTTTCTTTGCACGGCTGGTAACATTTTATGGGATGCTGAACATAACGTTATGTTGCTGGGTATCCGGATTTTATTGTCTTCCTGTATGGAGTGTTAAACCCTGTTTTAGAAAGCCACTAATTAACTTCCAAGTCAGCTTGAATTTTAGAGCTTGTTTTTAAGTGTTGTTACGTGAGTCCAGTGTAGCCCTAATCTAGTGTTAGTTTTGCTTTACCATTAAGGCATAAACTTTCAGGGTCTCATCAGAATCTCCCAGACATTCACTGAGGTCTTTCCACGCCAGCTGGATGGAGTGCAAATGTCTTCTAGTTCTCTGTAAACTCTGCATATTGTCAAGAGTAGAGTTCTTTGGTCATTTTTTTTTTCTTACCTGTCATGTGGAGTTTCAACCTCATGTGTGTACAATTTAGTTCAGCAACTATGTAAAGGGGCACCATGCAAATTTCTAGAGCTCTCTGCCTGCATAGCTCTGTTATTCCCAGTGCCCTGCCCCATGAATTTCGGGCTTCTTAGCCTTCCAGAACTCTGATAGCTGATTTCTTATCTAAGGTATCCCCTCCCTGCCTTACAATCCAGAAAGTGACTCTAGACAGAAATCTGTTATCATTGTATTTCACTTTATTTCCTTCCTTTGCTGCATTACTCTGATGACTTTGTCTAATGTCTAAAACCAACCATTTTATACATCTTATCTGGATTTCTAGTTTTATTATGGGGAGGTGGGGAAAGTCTGATACAAGTTCTTCAACACGGTCAGAAACGAATGTCCATGTGAGATATTTTTTTAAAACAATGTTTCTTATGGAAAATTTTGTCACATACAGAAGTAGAGAAAGGGCCTTAATGAATTCTTATACTCATCATCCATCCTTAATAGTTAATAAAAGAATACCAAATTTGTCTATCTGTACCTTCTGCCTAGTCCCCTCACCCATCCTAGATTATTTTTTAAACCAATCATGAAGAAGACTTTAAAGCAAGAAATGGCAAGATTTAATGCTATGTTAAAGAAAAAAAATAACAGAAGAGTAAGTAGTATTTATTGAATCCCTACTTTATTACTTGGTGTTTGTTCTTGAACTATAGATCTAATTTCTTTAAATCTCAGAAATCTTACAGCTTAATCTTTTTGAAGGCTGCCAATTTTTTTTAGTTAATAAACTTTATTTTTTAGAGTATCTGTAGTTTATTTTTTAGAGTAGGTTCACAGCAAAACGGAGTGCATATAAAGTCCTCATATTCTCCCTATCCCTACATATGCGTAGCCTCCAACATTATCCATGCCACAGTGACACATTTGATAAAAAGTGACAAACCTACATTGACACATCATTCTCACCCAGAGCCAAATACTTCCTAAATGTACATTTGATTTGTATCTATATTTTTGTTGCTAAAAAGAATTGCAATTAGGCCTATAATTTCAATAGTTTATCCACTTTAAGCATTGGTTTGTGTACAAAATGTGATCTAATTTGGCTAAAATTGGTAAAACAAAATAATCTCACAATTCAATGGCTGCCATGGGAATGACCCATCATCTCTTATTCAAAAGGAAGTTTGTTCTGAGATCTTCTTTTTATTATGATGAATAGTCTGGAGTTTAAAAATATAAGAATGAGGGCGACTGGGTGGCTCAGTCGTTAAGCGTCTGCTTTCGGCTCAGGGCGTGATCCCAGTGTTCTGGGATCGAGTCCCACATCAGGCTCCTCCGCTAGGAGCCTGCTTCTTCCTCTCCCACTCCCCCTGCTTGTGTTCCCTCTCTCGCTGGCTGTCTCTCTCTGTCAAATAAATAATATAAGAATGAAACGACATAGAAATATTTTTAAATGATGTACTTAATATTAAATGAAGGAAACTATGCAGTAGCTTCATGTGCATTATAATTTGTGGTATTTATTTCACATCTTTTACATAGATGGTTTAAATATATATACATATAAAAGTAATATAACATAGATAATGTGGAAGATATCTTAAAAGGAATATAGAAAAATTGCATAATGTCAGTAGTTTTTCTGATGAAATAGTGGGAATATTTTTTCTTTTAAATTTTTCTTTAATATTGTTTCATCAATAAACAGAAATGAAAATAAATGGAAAAGAAAACATTTGGATACCTATAATGAACATACCAGTTGATTTAATTTACAAAACATTATGATCATGGGGCCAGAATTGTAGCCACACTGAAAGGAGAAAGAAAGAAATATAAAGTTGAAGCCAGGTTTAGTAAAAGGAAGAGCCTTACAGGACAGAATGAAAGTTGGGAAATCAATCACCCATAGCTAAACCAACAAATTTAATACTGCTAACGAAGCTCCACATATCTTAGCATAAAATATCATGGTTGGTAATTGTGAAAAGTTGATAATCCTGCTGTCCCAACACTAAAGATACTTCAGACGTGTGTGTACAAGTTCAAATGATAGTAAGTTCATAGTTTATTACCAATGAAAGCAAGCGTGTATTATAATAAAAATCTCACCGTGGGTAGTATTTTCTCTACTTTGAATAAATTTCACATGATTTAAAAAAAATTATGACCATATGTTATGCAGAGAATGTTTATTTCTATAACAACGGAGAGAATTTTCCTGAATAGTAAAAATAATAATATAATAATAATAATAATTATTATTATTATTGAGTCATTCCTCTATTTACATAAAATTTCTCAAACATCTGTTAACCGGTATCCTATTTCTAACTTCTTGCCAGGCAAGAGCACTGGTGTGTGAGTGTGCCAGCCCTTCCATGTAGGGTATTTTATGAAATTATAATTCTTTACTTCTGTTAGATAGTTAATGTTGAGATGAGTGAAGGTTATCCACTCTTCCTTCCAAACCTTGCTCCTGGGTAAAAAAATGAGTGAAGTCTCATCCAGATTCTGCCTCCTATATAAAAATGTATTGAACGTTTATTAGCAAGCAAGCACACACACAGAAACCTCCCATAGCTCATTCTATAGGCTCAGAGAAGTTCTAGCTTTATGTCTTTTTAGGTGTTGGGACCACCAGCTCGCATGGAAGCTTCAGTTGATACAAATGTCAAAATTCCAAAATCAGGATTCTCTCACCTTATTGGCCAGTATCAGGCAACCTGAATCTTCTGTGTTTCATGATTCAGTTTAGGATTGCTCAAAGAGTTAGCCAAAGACATCTTAAAAGTGAAGGCTGCAGGAGTCTCTGATTTTTATACTCAATTTATGCAAGTGTGGGAAGTGTTGCTAAAATGTTTTAGTGAACACTTAATCTTGAATAGTTTTATTCTCATCTGTGTCCTCAAGGTTTTAATCTCGTCTCATTGCTCACATTCACAGTGCTAGTCAAGAGGCTACTATTTTCATCAGTGAAAACCTACTTCTGACATTAAATATTCTCATTTTCAGAATGTTACTTTTGAAGAATATACAGGTAACAGAAGACTTAGAAGCTTCGAAATGTGGGTTTTCTGATAAGAAAGTCACCCCTCTGTTACATTTTTTTCATGGAATGCTTACAACACCTAAATCATAGCTTAATCTAAGGGACCCACACACAATAATGTTTTCTATGAAGATTGCAGCCATCATAGCTTTATAATGTAGGTAGTATTAAAGGCACAGTTACACATGCTTTATAAATCCTTGGTTACTGCTTCGGTAACAAAATGTCACCTGAATCTTTGAATGAACTTTGTATAACTTCCGGAGAGGTGAAGTTGTAATCTTTAACTACAGAACTGAACATACCAGCAGTAATAATAACAGTTATTGTTATTGTTATGGGTAGTTGTGGTTGTAGTGGATTAAAAAGTCATAGCATTAATAATAGTCATAGTAGAAGAAGAAGATACAGATGAGCTAACGTTTCCTGAGTGTTTATTCTGTGCTGTATGCTTTTTACTGTTCCTGGCTGTTGCCATGCAAGCTGTACAAAAGATAGTGGGAGTTGACTGCCGCTGAGGTCATAGTGATATCTGCTCAGTTTCAGATTTAGAAATAGTGACTGTTGTTACAAAGTCAGCTATTTTGATACTATGAAGACCAAAGGGTGTAATGAATGCAAAAGAGTTTTGAAAATGAGCTTACTGAAGACTAGTATACTATCTATTAGCATTCAAAGTGTCAGAGCATTATTCAGAATGTTTTAAAGAGAGAGTGATGATTGCTAGAGGGGAGGGGGGATGGGCTAATAGGGGACGGGTATTAAGGAGGGCACTTGTGATGGGCACTGGGTGTTATATATAAGTGATGAATCACTAAATTCTACTCCTGAAACCAATATTATACTATATGTTAACTAAGTAGGATTTAAATAAAAATTTTTTTAAAACTTTAAAAAAGAGTAACATCAGTTAATCCAGTGAGTTCTTTTTAAATGTAAGAGCTTGATTTTGGTTCTCTAGAAAAAAAAAAAAGTAAGAGCTTCTATCATATGATAGCATCATAGTAACTAATAGGAAAATGTATGAGAATATAGTAAATACCTACATAGTAACCATCTGAAATATCTATTCTTAGAACTAATGTGTAATGGAGTAGTTTAGGAGAAATTAATTCCAAACATTCAGGCAATTTTTCTGTCAGTCAAACTCAGTCATTTATTTAAACCACGAATTGGGATGAAACTGTTATTTTCATTCATCATTCATGATAAACTTGGTTAAGAATAATTATGTATATTAAAAGTTAATTTTTAAAAAAGTTAAATTTTTCCGTATATTTATAATTACACTACATGTAATGGCCCCCCTTTTTTCTTTTAAAGATTTTATTTATTTATTTATTTAACAGAGCGCACAAGCAGGGGGAGCTGGAGGGGGAGAAGCAGGCTCTCCTTGCTGAGAAGAGAGCCTGACAGGGAGCTCAATCCCAGGACCTGGGATCACGACCTAAGCAGAAAGCAGACGCTTAAATGACTGAGCTACCCAGGTGCCCCGTAACGGCCCTTGTTTAGTAGTTTTTAAGTAGTCTTATTTCTCATTTTTTTTCTCTTTTGGCTAAGCTGAGCCTTTCTGAGTGGAGGTAATCCTACTTTAAGATTTTATTTCCTATTATGGAAGAGCAGAAAAAATTAACTAGTCTTCTATATATGTATATACTCAACTATTTTCATTTTCTAGTAAAGAAAAGGGAGGACTTTAGGGACACCCTGGTGGCTCAGTCCTTAAGCGTCTGCCTTCCGCTCAGAGCGTGATCCCAGAGTCCTGGGATCGAGCCCTGCATCGGGCTCCCTGCTACGCTGGGAGCCTGCTTCTTCCTCTCCCACTCCCCCTGCTTGTGTTCCCTCTCTCGCTGGCTATCTCTCCCTCTTTCAAATAAATAAATAAAATCTTAAAAAAAAAAAAAAGAATAGGGAGGACTTTAGTATTCTCATAAAATCTATTTTGCAGAAATATCTGAATGTTAAAGTAGGAAAATGAATTTTATAGAGGTACCTCTTTCCCATCCTAATTAAATGATAGTGCCTGCTATAACTGTAAGATAATTTTTGAACTGAAAAAGTCATTCGGAAGACTTTCTAAACTGTCTCTCAGCATGTCTTACTTAGCCCATACATTTCAGAAGTTGACATAAATCCAGAGCCCCCTCATCCATGTCATGCCAAAAAACCTAAACTATTTTGAGTAATTTTCAAAGACATGGGACCCTGTTATGCAGAAGCAGCTGTTTTCTGATTAATACTTATTTCTCTGCATTCACTCAAAATGGGGCTCTTTATCACTGGGGTGGTTTGTTTTGTAATTAAGGCAAGAGTAAAAGGGTCTTTTTGATAATTTTGCTTGGGCCACAGATGGTATGATGTTGTTATTTGGGGAACAATAATATGTGCATGAAATTTACAAAATTTATATTAACATGTATTTATATATTATATTTAGGACCAATGATTATATGTATGTGTGTATGTATATATACATAATTATGTATATTTTTACATATATCTCATTAGGTCCAGTTTGCCTGAAGTATTACTAAGTCTTATGACATAATATTTTCCTCTCAATATGGTTTGAATTAAAGCAAATGTTAAAGGTAAAACAAACCCTGAGGTGAACCCCACTGATAACTTCATAGCTTCTGTTGATTTACTGGTAATTTTATTGAAGTTCTTGCTTCAACACAGCAAAAGTCACTGGTCTGAAACTAATTTGATAGTAAGAAACCAAAATGTTTGTACTTAATCCTTTGATCAGAGCCTTTTCTTGAAAGCAGAAGTAGCGTGGTGCACGGGAGGGAACTGGACTTGTATCCAAGGACCTGACTTTGAATTTGAGTGTTATTGTCGTGACCATGAGAAGGTTGCTAAATATCTGAATTTTCAATATTTTTCTCTGTGAAATTGAGATAATAACTATCTCACAAGAGCAAAGGAGAACATGAGTAGGTGACTCCAAAAAACCCTGTCTTTTTTTTTTTTTTGGACTGGAAAATACATCTGTAGAGTCATACTTCTAAATGAAACAGCAGAAAGGAGTCATCCATTTTCACTTTTTTTTCAGATATCCTAGTTTTTACCCATTTAAAGTGTCAAACTTTTTTTCTGGTTGAACTATTTTGATTGAGCATTTTTCTAAAAATAATTTTACATGTATTTACTTCTTAAAATGCACAGATGGTATGGCCTTATACTGCCATATTCATTCCATCAGTTTTAACAAAATTTTGTAGAGTGCCTTTCTGTGCTGTGCACTCCATCAGGCCCTGTGTATAAACTGAAGGAAAAACAATATAGGTCCCGGTTTTGCAGTGTCATGAGCTGGTAGGGAGACAGGCATTAGGTGAAAACAAACACATGCAAATTGTGATTAGCGCAAAGAAGGAAAATGAGAGAGCACTACAAGAAAGGATGGCAAAACTGCTTGAGATTGAGTGATCTAGAAAGGTCTCTCTGAGAAAGTGAAGTTTAAGCTGAGATCTGAAGGGTGAGAGGCAGCCAGTCGTAAGAGAATGGAGGGAAGGCGTTCTAGGCACTGGAAACGTGAATGAAAGTCCTTAGTAAGAGAAAGGATCTTTTTTGTTTTCAAGAAACTGACAAAAATCCATGGTGACTGGAATACTGTGTCATGGAGAAGAATTGTCTGACCTAAGATTTAGAGAACTGTATAGTTTACAAAGCACATTGTAGAAAAGAGCTTAAGGCGACCAGCTGAGATACATAAGAACGTTTTGTTTTGTTTTGTTTTGTTTTGTTTTGTTTTGTTTTGTTTTGACAAATACAGACCCCGAGGGTTAAGGAGGATGACTTGCCCAAGGTTACCTTGCCAGTAGGTTAGATGAGAGCTCCAGCCTCTGACACCTAGTCCTGGGCTCTTTCTGCTGTGAAAATCTCCTGGCTGAACATTTTCATATTTTCCTGATGCCTAAAGTCATCATTGTGCAATCAGTTAATGAAGTGAAACCCTAAGAGGCAGTTGGAGTGTGGAAGGCCAGTTGTTCTTACATAAATGTCTTTTGGATTCTTATGTTGGAATCATTGTTTTCTGTTTTCTCTGCTGTTGGGTTACTCTCTAACTTGATGTTGGCTTTTCTTTTTCCTTTCTTTTTTTAAGGAGCTGCAATATAGAAATCAGCGTATTTAGTTTCTTAGGCATGTGTAAAGTAATATTTAATAGCCTCTGAGTAAGAGTCCATTAGAATGGTCCCAATAATAGAGTCCATGAACACAGGTGTATAGCGTTTGATATTTTTTATGACTATTAGAAAGCAAAGTTTGACTTTTGTTTGGCCCTTGTTTAAGTCTTTTCCTGATAGAAGAAGTTGTGAGGTTTCAGTATTAGATAGTTGTATGTGTTTGACAGGTGTTTGGGAGTGAAACTGTGTATCTCCCAACATTTAGTTGTCTCAGTAGACCAGGCAGTGATGTACAATTATTCCTAATTGCTGAGTTGATTTTACCTTGGAAATATTTGCATATAAAACAAAACACATTTCTCTGTAGCAAAGGACAGCATGTTACTGCCCATTATAAAAGATCTGGGCTCCCTAAGCACGGGGTTGTTTTGGTGTAATGCAACCCATTGCATGTCCTGATGTCCTATCACCCTGTAGAAATTGTTACTCAGGAACTGTCATAAGAAAATGGTGATATTTTGGCTTCTGCTATTGCTGTGAGTATAGAGTCCTTAGAATCTGACCCAGAAGTCATGTATATTCTGCCAGCATCTGTAAAATTGTGACAGGCTAACTTATTAGCTTGTAAATAGAATAAAACCCCAGACCCTTCACAATTTTTGGCAGTTTTAGTGATGTGGTGGGGATACTGATAGAGACATGGCTTCATTAAAGAGAAAGGATAAGGACTTCATGGGCAACCAGAGGGGTTTGAGGGAAATCTATAGACACTATTAGTGAACATATTGACCAACTTGTTTGGTCAGTTGGGGAAAAAATAGTCCTCAATTTTATTGCCAGTTAATGAGGATGAATTAGTGAGGTGGTTGTAATCCAAGTACCGGGAAGTAGGTTCAAAGTCAGTTGCTGAAAGGTATCCTGGTTGTACCTAACCCAATTCTAAGCATCGGGTCTTCCTCATTAATCTCAGGGTCAGCTTCAGATCTTCCCCATTGTGACGAGTAGTACAATGACCCATCCTGGTCTGGAGGAGGCTTCTGCCCCTCTCCAGACAACATTTATAATTTCATGGGTTAAGCATGAAATGAGGGAAATTTGAAACCATATGGGTAATAGCCAAGCAAATGACTAGAACTTTGGTGGTTCACTTGAAAGATGAAGGTGTGGGGTGTATAATATTGTTTAAAATGGCAAAACCTCGTCCATTTTATGGCTCATCCCTGCTGTAGTCTGTCATATCAATCTTAGATCCATGAGGAAAGAGTGGAAGGTCTTAGAATTCTTGAAGTGGGTCTGGACTGCTATAATGGAAGTTTGTCCCCCTTGGGGAGATTTCCCAGAAACAAAAAGCTCCAGGGGAGAACTATGGATGTGGTATTGACTAGTACTGGGGCTCTTGCTGCCCTGGAGTGCTGATGAAGATGATCTGTTGGAAAGTAAACTGCCCAATAAATCTAGACACATTCTTGCAGTCATCTCCTTTGCCTTGGAAAAGTCTCATAATTCTTATGTCAAAACAGGGATAGGACTTTAGAGATGTTATCATAGGGCAGTAAATGCCCTCAGTTAAAATGGACTCTAAAACAATCTCTCCTATGCAAATCAAGTCTGAGTCCACCAAGGGGAGCAAGTGCCAGAGCCACAGGTTATGGCTACTAAGTCTAGGGATTCCCCAAACTGAAATAGATGATGTCACTGATGGTGATCTTGCTGCTCAGTACAGAGCAGTGCATGAACTGAACACATCAAATGTTCGTTTGATTAAGTCCTGAGCTTGCCGCCAATTGAAGCTGAAATTAAAGGCACCTCATTTACTACATGGAGCTATTCTTCTCTGTGACCCTAGATCCTTCCCTACTCCTCTATCCCAACTTTAGCTTCTTTAATGAGAAAGACAGTACTGAGGCTGAGTTCTCTATCTTGGAGGACCAAATTGTTACTTACCAATCCAAATGTGGGTAAAAGATATGTAACATGCTAGGAAACTATGGGGAGGGGAGGAACATAAACTTTTATGGACATGTCAGATACAAGTGCCCAATTTACCAACCTCCCCATCTGTGGAGATAAGGGATACCTGAATTCAGCTAATGTGGCTTGAGTAGGGTTTGCAATAGAGGAAGTAAACTAATAGACTGTGTTGGCAGGTCCCATTGGCCAATTCAATGTCTTCTAGTTGTGGTTTCCATTACTGAATTCTACATGATTATACTGTGAATACTTATGGAATCCAGAGGGGATTCTTCTGATCTTGAAGAGCTGCATGTGCAGAGGGGCTAGGATTTTGGAGGCCTCACAACCCGCATGACCTCTTTTGAGCTTCAGGTCTCTATGACTTTGCTCTTTGGGGCCTCTGGCAAAAGGAAGCAACCTTCAAGGGGTGGTACCACTTTTGGTCTCACCACATCCCTGATATGGATGCCAGGTATACTTCTTTTGAGTCAAACTGAATGCCTGGCCTGGGGAGGCATGTGACTTTTCAATCTGATATTCACACTTTGGAGTATATCAGTTCATACTCAGTGAGTAATGGCATAGGAAGGGCCCAACGAGCCTCAGTTGTCCAATGGAAATGACATGGTCAGGAATGCAAGCAGCCATACACCAGCAGCATCTTAACTTCACATGAAAAAGTATCAGCTCTCCCTTTAGGGAAAGCTTCATCTCCTCACTCACAGGAGGTTCCTTTAAATGCCCGAGCCCCCTTCACTGATGGTCTGGCTAAATTGAAACCTAATTCTTTTAGGTTTGGGCTGCTGCAATTATTCAGGCTCACCATCAGCTATGCAGAAAATGGATATGATCTCTGCTCGGTGTGCAGAATTCAAGGCAGTTCCTACAGTGCTGGCCCATACTCCCTTTGACGAATCTTGTTGCATGTTTACTGTCTCTGGGCATGTTGCCAATGATGTATTTGTTTAGTTTGCCACTTGAAAAACTATCAACTTGCAGATTAAAAACTGCCCCCCTCTGGGGGGCCACAAGCTATGGAAATGGTTAAGCCATCAGGGTCATTCATGAAGACGTTTCTGGTAAGGGCCTGCTCTCTGATAACCAATTGGAATCAAGCTGCTGGTTCAGTTTACGCCCAGAATTATGCCATTGCCACCTGGATTCATTACTGAACTGGACGTGCAGCAGATTCACAGTCAAAGACTGAGCAGGAGGTGAAACACTCTGTTTCCATAGGGAGTGACTGGCATGGGAAACTGATGACTCATGCTAACAGTTGACCTGTTTGTCCCCGGGGGGGGGGGGGGCATGTTTTCCAGTGGTTTATTCCTACCATTCCTGGCAGAATGACAGCATTGGACCCCCTCTCGGGATGTCGTGGTACCTCACCGCTGTAGACAGTTTGCCAGGTTATGGTTTTGCTGGCCTATTCCAGTCAGCCAACGTCAGCCATACCATCATGGCCCTCGAAATTAATCTAGGTAAGTCTGACAGTGGCGCACCTTCTGTCACAGAAGCCAGGGTGGATAGGCAAGGTGTTCAGTGACCCTTCTGTGCTCCCTGTCATCCACAAGCATTTTGTGTGGTTGAACACTGGAACAGCCTCCTTAAAATCAACTCCAAAGATTTATAACTCTGCCTCTCTGACCTCCTCTGGGCCACCTATGTTAGTAAGACACTTTGGTTACTGAATCCAGCTGGCCCCAGGTTCGAATCATATCTTGACCACTTCCTGCGTTATGATACGAGTGGAAGGGGTGAGAGGTTATATCATATTTTGTATTTTGAAGATTTGGGATATCATCCTGACCATTCCTAGATGTGATGAGTCTTTTTTCCCCTTAATAGCTACCCCAGATCATCCTGTTTGGTATACCCTCTGGGTGTCAGCCTGGTCAAAATGGGGAAGAGAGGATTCAAACGTATATTGGTTCAGCCACTTGAAATTTCTTATTAGATTGAAATGTCCTGGATCATAATGATATTGACCACTTGATTGAGTAAACTGCTTGCTGATTCTTCCTAGATATTGATATCTCCATTGATGGCCTCTATAAGTTTTGTAAAAATAGCCTTGGTCCCCTTGTTCTTGACCTTTCTGGATGAAAGGTCTGTGTAAGTAGGGGATGATTAGAAAAAGGTGAAGTAGTAGCTACTGGAATATGACACAATTTTGTGGTGATAGGGGAAGGACAATGACTGAATCTATGGATAGAAAACATTAGACCTGGGAGGTACAGTGATCCAATAAACATTAGTGATGTTTTTGGTCTTTCTTAATCATTCTTGGAACCTTCTTCTTGAAGGAAACTGTCCTAGTGTGGCTTTCCCATACTGTTAGAAGCACCTTAAATTTAAGTGACTTTTGGCTCTGCTGTCCCCTGCCAGATGGATCTGACATGATTGAGTACCATTTCCCTTTACCTGACCTGCTATTGACACCAGCAGAAGGAGGCCCAGCTTCTCCACCTCTCATGCAAAAAGCATATGAACACATTTAGATGTCTTCCCCATTGTTTCTGTAGCTATTATTCATTCCATGTGACAAATAAATGCCACTAGTTAGTGGTGTGGATAAATAGAGATTGAACTGACTGGTCCCCAAAACCGGACTGAGTTATTGGCACTGGACTGGGAATCTTTTTTTTTTTTTTTAAAGATTTCATCTATTTACTTGACAGAGATAGAGACAGCCAGCGAGAGAGGGAACACAAGCAGGGGGAGTGGGAGAGGAAGAAGCAGGCTCCTAGCGGAGGAGCCTGATGTGGGGCTCGATCCCATAACGCCGGGACCACGCCCTGAGCCGAAGGCAGGCGCTCAACCACTGCGCCACCCAGGAGCCCCTGGACTGGGAATCTTAAGGCCTACTAACTGACCTAGAAGCTGCATTGGAGGCACCATCTGCATGTATCTCCCCAACTGATGTTGATCCTACTTGTGGGGCCCTAAATGTTGCAAAAACCACTTTCTTTCTGGGGGATTTATGTACATCTTCAAACTGTGCTTGTTGTTCAGAAGACTTTTAGGGATGTCATAAGAGGCATTCAAGTAGTTAAGAGCTATAGATCATACACGGGCCGAATATGGAGCTCCTTCCAAAATGAAGCTACTCTTGGTCCTTCAGGGAAGTTTTATGGAAGATTAACTGACTCATTATTTGTGTGCCCTGTGGACCATTATCTCTGTCTCCAATTAGAAAAGGTGGTATGAAATTTGTTCCTGATTTTAGCCAAAGTGATTAGTAATACCACCTTGATCCTGGTGGTATTTAGCCCAGGCTCAAATCACTGTGCAGGGTTGTTAAGGATGTTAAGAATTGCCCTAATTTCCTCTTGTGGGACTCATGGATACCTGAAGACTAGGCCTCTTTCAAAAGGTTGACTCTAATGGTTTATGAGATTTGTTCAGCTGATTTGGCCTTGTACTCTGGGGAACAAGGTTGAGGTTAATTCTTCGGGTTGGTCTAATTCTGCTGATTGGATGAATTTAGATACGGAGTTTGAGGAAAAGGAGGACCCAGTGACTCTAGTTTCTGGCTTTATTTATATGGAAAATATTGGACAGTAAAGACCGGATTGGTGGAGTAATAAAGAGCCTAGCATTGGACATATTAAAGTTTGATATGGCTGTGAGATATTTATGTAGAGATATAAATTAGGAGAATGTGAGAGTTTGGAACCCAGATGATGGATCTCAGGAGGTGATGAAAATTTGGGAATCTACAACATACAGATGGCATTTAAGACTTGAAATACATTAATTACCTAGGGAGGAAGTACAGAATTTGAGTGGTTCAGGGAAAATCATGCATTTTGCCAATAGCCCCACCTCCGCTTGACCAGCTTCACTCCTCCAAATTACCCACTTGGCTCCTGAATATACTTGAGTTTGACAGCCTTACCAGAAAAAGAAGGAAGATTAATCAAATGGCAAATATAATTACCGCATTGATTCTACAGTGGCATTCTACAATGGCACAGGCATAATTTGCTAAATGTTTATTTTAAAATAGGCTCCTAGGTATTGGATTTTGTATTTTAGTCTAGATACCACATCAGTAACCTAGCTAAGGAGGTGGTTATAGTTTGTGGTAGCTGTTTAGTTTTGATTCCATATGGGCTTTTCCAAACCAGCAATTTAGGACTTTATTGTACCTACAGACATTTTAAATTGTTTTTCTCTTCCTTCTTTATGCTTTTTTGGTTGTTGTCAGAATTATGTGATTGTGCTTTTGGTGTTCTTTTGTTTTCCCATGTTGGTGCAGTCTTATCTCTTGATTTTTAATATCTTTTCATGGAACTTCTCACAAAGCTGTCTTAGTATTGAATCAGACATTAATGAAAAGTGGCAAGAAATGCTATAAAAGAACCTGGAGGTATTTTTAACTTTGGAGAAGGTGAGTACTTGATAGATGACTCGACAATGTACAAAAAATGATGCCATGGAGCGGGGAAGAAAGGAAGAACAGGGAGCCCAAAAGCACCTACTTTGTGCTAAGACTTCATGGAGAGTGAGTATTTAGGGCGATTGTGAAGGACACACTCATAAAACTGCGGTACCTGATTTATTTTTGCAATTTAAAAAAAATTATGTGAGGGGCACCTGAGTGGCTCAGTTGGTTGAGCATCCAGCTCTTGATTTCGGCTCAGGTCGTGATCTCAGGGTTGTGGGATTGAGCCCTGCATCCGCTATGCACTTGGCGGGGAGTCTGCTGGAGATTCTCTCTCTCCCCCTGCTCCCTCCTCCCCCACTCACTCTCTCTCTCATATATAAACAAATCTTTAAAAAAAAAAATTATGTGATTTCTACTAAACCTTAGAGTTGTTATGATTGACTAAATTTCATCTCATTTTGCATATTGCTTTGGAGGACAGTCATGCATTTAACAGATACCAGCGCAGCAGCACTGTGCGAGTCGCCGCTGGAATGCATCCACCATCAGCAGTTCGTGATAGTCTCACTTCTGTCAGAACGTGGGGCAGGTCCTCACTGACAGCACTTTAATCACTGAAAGGGAGTTTTTAGAAGTCAAAGTGCTATTTTCAATATTTTAAAATAAGAGGGAAACCAAACATTTACCCATAATACGGCTCTACTTGCTTTTAAAGATATCGAGGTCCTTTCATTTTGGCTATTTTATTAACTCAGTCGTACCTACAGTACATTTCGTAATAATTAGCATTGACTGACAGCTACCTGCTTGGTTTTAAGTGTGGGTAATGAAAACAATTATTGTTAAATGAAATATATTTGATAAAGTCTCAAAAATATGTGGTTTGCATTGAAAAAATAAATACTGTTGACACTCTGAGATGGAAACCTTTGTTTCATAGGAGGGAAAGGGATGCTTAGAAGTTGATTGGGGCTCCCGGGGGGCTCAGTCCCTTGAGCATCTGACTCTTGATTTTGGCTCGGGTCATGATCTCGGCGTCCTTGGATCGAGCCCTGCGTTGGGCTCAGTGTTCGGCAGGAAGTGTGCTTGAGATTCTCTCCCTTTCATTCTGCCCTGCCCCCCCCCCAGCCTGTATGCTCTTTCTCTCTCAAATAAATACATAAGTAAATAAATTCTATTTTGTTCCAGTTCATGTAATTAGTTGGTAGCTGTATATTGGGTCTGGAAGAGCATCTCAACAATCTGTTCATAAATATTATTAAAAAATCAATGTAATTTTCTTCCTTAGTTTATAAACAATGTAAAGTAAAGGTACAGCAGTTACTTTTATGTTTCTAGGAATGCTTTGATGACCTATGTCAGCTCAGATAAAGATTACACTTTTCATCAGAAAGATTGTAGTTATTTGTACTCTCAAAGAGTTGTAACTACCAATGACATTTGTTTTCATGTTCGTAGTTCCCTTATTTATAAAGTTTTCATCGCACATTGCTCACTGACCCTCTTCTTCACTGCCCCCCACGCCCAGATTGGGGAAGAAGATTGCCATCTAGCCAGCTTTCTTTAATTCATGAAGAACGTATTTTGTCCTTAGGGTTTCAGGTATGGTTCACTGGGTCTCTAATGTAACAGGGACAGACATAGATTTGGCTTCAAGGAATGTTTCTTGAGCTCTTCCGTGTTTAGCAAATATTGAACGACTTATGGTCCCTGAAGAAAGTAGCCGTTTCAGAAGCATATTCCGTTGAAATTAAAAACTCTATACCACATGGGGCGCCTGGGTGGCTCAGTCGGTAAACGTCTGCCTTCGGCTCAGGTCATGAACCCAGGGTCCTTGGATCGAGCCCTGCATCGGACTCCCTGCTCAGCGGGAAGCCTGCTTCTCCCTCTCCCACTCCCCCTGCTTGTGTTCCCTCTCCCACTGTGTCTCTGTCAAATAAATAAAATCTTTTAAAAAATCCAGAAAACTCTATACCACAGTCTTCAAGAAGTTCTAAGTACTTAAGCTTTGGCTGCAGAGATGACGTTACTTTCAGCGATCCAGCCATGCTAGGAACAAAGCACTGGATCTGTCAAAATGAGGTCTCTAAAGTAATTGATCAGCACATTTTATTAACTCTAATAGAGCCAGTCAGCTCTCTGTCGTGGCATCAAAACCTGGGCCAAACAAAAGCTGCAGGTGGATTGTTTATACTTACCCAGTTTCCCAGCCGCCACAGCAAGCAGCCGGCACTATGAGAAGACAGCGCCGTCTTCAGTCCCCGAGGGCACTCGGCTTGCCGGAGTGCCCACCGAACCTGAAGCTGGGGATGGCTTTCCACTCCGTTCCTCCCTTGCAAATGAAAATGACTCCAAAAATGGAGCTGTTTACCCCTTGGCTGTCGGTCTTTATTTTGAAAGCTTTGCCTCACTGTCGCATTTAGAGCCACACTGGATAAAGATCAAGAAAAATGGAAGGAATCATCCCAGAATTATGCAGACCAATTGGAGGCAGTAATTCCCATAATGCCTGTAAATGCTAACTTGAAATATTGTAGGAGGAATTTACCAAATGAGCTTATAGTCTTTTGAGATTTTTGAAGGGCGAAGGGATGAAACTTTCATAATATCATGTTCTCTAAAGAAAACAATTCTTTTTTTTTATAAATTAGAAAGAAGGGGGAATTTCAGTGCCAGAGATGGGACTTATTTTGCATTATCCTTATCTCTTGAATTTAGCTCTTTGTTTTCATTTTATTAGAACTTAACATATCTCTTTTTCTTCCTTGGTAAATAAAAAAAGCTTTGTTTTAGAAAACATTTTACATAAAATGATAAGCTCTGTGCAAATATTTATAACTGTGATCATCCCTTTGTTTACCTCAAATAAAAATACATAAAAAATGAATTAAATAAAAATGCCTGTAACTATCTTCCCACTTTGTCAGCATACATGCGTGTGTGCTCTAGGGGAGAAGAAAATGTACTTAATGGAGAAATGTAATACTGAAAGTAAAATTTTACAGGACTTCTTCCTCAAACCAAAAAAACAAAACAAAACAAAACAAAAACCCTAAAAGGAACAAAAACCAAAATGCTGGTTTGGAACATTGAGTAACAATCCTTATGTAATCCTTATTTAAATGAGTACCAATCCTTAACTTGTCAAGAGGTATTTCTTCTACAGAATGTTTTGCTTTAAAAGAAATGAAAATAAAATTTGATTTTAGAAAATTTAATGCAAGAATTTAACTCCGAGTAGCACCAGTGTGTTGTGAGGACAGCAGGGTAGTAGCCTAGAAGTCAGGATAAAGGCAGTATGTTTCACGTATGCCCGCGTGGAAAGACAGGCGCTCTTGGTGGGGGTGACCTCTGATGGCAAGTCATCTTACTATAAACAGAAGGGCGTGGAAAGCCATTGGCTGGAGCCAAGGGTGTTTACTCTCCAGGTGTCCTCCTAGTTAACCTAAATAACTACACTGCTTCTGGAGCCAGAAGTTTCATGCCAGAGCAAGGTGTTTTTAAGGCTACCTGGATGTTGGTTAGAGACTATAATCCTTTCAGAGTATTGTGTGATCCTCGAACCGGGTTTCATTCTGCTCATACTGGAGAGTGGAATTTATTGGCTTTTGAACTTCACACACACACACACACACACACACTCATGCACACACAAAACTTACTTCCAAATAAAACTGGAATTAGTTTCAGGTTTTGGGACTTTAAATGAGGTAAGTCGTATTTAGCTTTTGATTGAAACATTATAATGACGATTATATGATGTGTCATACGTTTATATATAGGCCGTTCTATCTCAGAGAAAAACATTAATTAAAATAATTTGGTTGGATTTTTCTCAGTTTTAGCATAAGGATGATAGAAGAAATATGTACATAAAATTGAGCAAGCGGGTCGGTATAGAGAAAATCTCCAATCTGCCCATGCTGAGACTTTTAAATGCATTTTGTTTTTACTTCATAAAACATAATTACATTATGCTAATGCTAGGAGAAATGCAGGTGAAGCAGTAATTGGTAACAAATAGATTATATTTCATTAGAAAATATTAATAGTTGACTTCAAGGAGTTTTCCCTGATAGATGCGTGCTGTAGGATTTTTTAAAAAATTCCATCTATTTAGATGAAAGACTTTCTTTTCTGGATACTTGTTGTTTTGAAATTTTGTGCTAAATTTGGATTTTTCGTTAGATTTCACATGTAGTCATCTCGATGATAAGTGTTTTATATTTTTTTAAGAGCACAAATGTTTTCCTATTTTTATGGGATTTTTTTCCCCTTAAAATGCTAATAGTAGAATCAAGTTTAACTTCTTTAAAAAAAATCTTAACTTTCTAGTAGGTTTTGCCTTCAGTTGCATGTGCAGTTGAGTGGTACTTCGATTTAGAACCTTGATGTGGAAGCCTTGGATATGCTTTGGTTTAGATTATGTAAATATATTTTTGTATCTTTGAATCTCATGAAGAAAGAGTGGGAATGGCTGTTTTGCTGCATCAAGGGGCTAAGATGTGGTAAATTGTCAGAATAATTTCAGTATCTAAAAGATTTCTTTCATTCAGGACAACTGAGGAAAGCTTTGCTCTTGGAGTACTGTTTTATTATTCTTGTGAGAAAAAACACAATTCAGGAGGAGAAAATATCCTCTAATTCTAAATGTCTGTGACCACTGATTTACTGCCAGAGCTAGATTGTTTAGGGAACCTGTTTAAAGAGAGAGAGGATGAATTATCACAGCCAATAAGTTTTCCAGTTTGGTTTCCAGGGTCTACTGAGCATCAGTCAGCACTATCCGGTTTCCTGCTCCTTTCCTTGATTGCAGTTACGATTTTCTGAAATCCTGTCTAACTGAACAATGATGTTGCGCTACCTTATTTTGCCTTCTGAGTGTTTGTTTTTTCACCGAAAGTTTTCTAAACTACGAAAATGTTACTTATCAAAAATGGCAACAGAAGCAAATACCGATAACCTGTAATGCTTTGTGTTTTAACTTAGGGAGAGGGAGGGAGGAAGGGAGGAGGAGGAGAGAGAGAGAGAGAGAAAGGAGAGAGAGAGAAGGAGTGGGGGAGGGAGGAAAAGGAAAACAGAGAGAAGTCAATTTTAAAAATCTCTACTTTGATTTTTCTCTTTCTTCCTCTAAGTTCTTAAAAATTGCTGTTGTTAGAATTTTCAAAATTGTATGATGTGACTTTTTGAGCTCGCAGTCACCCTCAGAAGGAAGGTGGCTTTGTGTGTCTGGGGGCAGTCTTACATTTTGCTTTGGGGAAATGGTGCAAGCCAATTTTGAAGGTAATGCAGCTGTTGAAGAAATACAAAAGCCAGATGACTTCATAAGTGTGTATTGAGGAAACCAGGATAAATTGTCCTTAGAACCTGCTCTCACAAGGCCATTTTAATTGAGGTCAAAGAGGAAAAAATCGTAAGTATATTTCAATTATTTATTAGGTTTACCTAGAATGAGACCTTCACTACAGGTAGACATAATCTATAATTCCTTTACTCTTTAACCCTTGTGATTAACCACTGTGTGGATCCATTTTACTTTGAGACAGCAGAGGGTACTCTATTCCTTATGATAGATCCATATTTAGGGCCACAAAAACTGTGAAATTACCCCACTAAATCTTACTTCTATGTAAGGAATCAACTTCTGCGTTTAAAAAAGGCTTATAGCAAATTGCTTAGTTTTTACTTGAACTTAAACAGTTAATAGGAATATTTCTTCTTATCACATATTTGTATGTGTGAACTGTTTCATGTGAAACTGTTTTGTCATATGCCCTTAGCTTGCAAGTAATTCAAAATGTTAATTTAATTTGATAGAAAATCTACTCAGACAGCAGTCATATAATTTGTGTTTTTTAGTGTCTAAATTATGTCACAATCTGTGCTTTATTAACTCTGCTAATGAGGAATTTCATTTTGGATTATAACTTAAGGAAGGGTGATTTATAAACTTTTTATAACAGTGGTTTGCAAAATAGGTTTAATATAAAACTACTTTAGGCTTTAAAGCTAAAAAATGTTGCTAAAATTATAAAAAATATTTGATTAAAATAAATAATGCTACAAATATATTTTTTTCTTATTGTGTATAGTTTAGTTAAAAAATAAAGAATTTGATGCCAACACCCCACGATTTTTTCTTCATAAAGGTTGTCATTTTAATAGGAGATCAAGAATTTAAAATTTATAAAAATTGGAAATATAGCTCTTTGTATACTTTTTTAAAGTCAATATGAAAGTGCCAGAGGTATTTACATCATATGTAAATTAATCTTCAGGTTAATCTACAGATATATGCTGTTCAATTTAAAATTGCCTATAACATTTTATTGTTTACATTCTATCCATCAATTTGTTTTTAAAGTCAAAGAATTGCTCAATTTTCTCTAAGTTACTATGATACCTTTGGACACATGAGGAGAGTTTTTGTAGATTAACTGAATATATCTTTTAGAGTTTATATATATGGTCCAAACTAAGAGAGATTTTAATAGAAGCTTTTACTAAAATTATTACATATAAATTCTATAATTATCTGTTAATAAACCAGATTATCTCTATATTAGTTATCATTCAAATTGAAAAGGTCAGTTATCAGTTATACGTAATAGACAAATGATGTTAGGTATGCTAGAGTATGTTACAGAATGATTGATATTTATGCTGCAAAACAAATGATAGTTAATCTATGCCTGTGGCCAAATTCTTTTGAAGTTTCATGGCTAAGATGAGCTGAATTTGTTAAGTGGTAGAAGGCTGCGTTGTCTGGGGGCCTGTTGTGCTTGGCAGGTCATGATAAATGGGGAAGTTTTTCTTAACCTTGTGGCCAAAACATTCCAATATCTAAAAAAAAAAAAGTGTGGGGGGAACCCCAGAAAGATACAGAAGACATTGCCAAAAACATTAGCAAGACTTCTCTATCTAGGGGGATAGGGTCAATTCCTAAGATTATTTTTAAAGCATTATTTGTGTGAATTCATAACTCTTCATTTGAATGGAGGGAAATCTAAAGCTAAAAGATCTTTATATTTAGGATCTGTGGAATTACTCTTTTCTGGTACGCGGAGAAAATGTGCAGTAGAGACAGCAATTTGAATTTAATTGCAGTGGCTTCTACCAGATTAACATTATGCTCATTATGTACTAGTTCTTGGTTTAGAATTGAATATCCATCCCACTTTGCTCTTTTGTTGTTTTAATGCTGTCTGCTTTGTGGCACCCAGGACTGCAAAGAAACATGTAAACATAATGTATAAACGAGACCAACATCTATGGTGGTGTTTAGAGTACATATTTGTGAGACAAAAAAAAAATCCTTTTAAGACTTATCTATCGTATTTAGAGAGAGTATCATGGTTGAACAATCTAGTCTCGTTTCCAAACTTGGAGGGGGAAAAAAACCCTTTCATATGTGCTGTAATGTGATATGTGAAGGCATCTTATGGTCCCTTTTGTGGCATTTTAAGTACTATGTTACCTTTGATATAGTCCCTGTTGGGTAATAATGAAAAAACATACCTTTAGAAGGAGTTTGAAATTTTCCTGGCTATTTCATATCGTGTAAGTGCAGTTTATGGCAGGTGACAAAGGACTCTGGCATAATTAAGGAGAAAATGTGCTTCCAAATTCTAAAAACTTATGAGGTTTGACATTTGATTTAATACTTATATGCTGTACATATATAATTATGCTTTGCTTCCCTGAGTCATTGTTACTAAGTTGCGTTTTAAATATATCCAACCTTGCAATGAACTCTCAAATAACGTGAACGCTGTTGTGACAGTTGTAGTTGATGAAGAGTTATAGCCTATAGGATTTTTTACTTTTAAAATATAATTCCTCCCCAGTGGGTGATTTTGTATAACCTCCCTCCCCCAAACCGGGGTCCTGGAAGGCCCCCTGCTTTCAAGGCCAGAAATCAAGTAAGATCTTGCGCATGACAGTCCAATACTAGAGGAGTAAAATAATTTTTACTTCAGGTTTTTGGTTGTGGATTTTTACGTATTAATGCACTAACCTTACTGTTTATATGTTTATTTTATTTACTGTTGCAGTTAAAAATGGAGTATTCAATTGTATCTTTGTATTTGATCTTTGTACAGCAGTTAAAGGTTATGGCAGTTTTTCTTTGAACTGAAGTGGATGTAGATTTTCTAGTTCTGTTGTAGAGTTCCCTCACTTTTATAATAAATAAATAGCTTGGGCTTCGGGAAAATGATACTTGGTGTTGCAGGGGAGAAGCTGGGGGAAGCAACGTTAAAGAGGTTGAAAAGGGACATACTAAGTAAAGGGAAGAGTAAAGACACGTTCCGAACTCCATGAGAAGGATTTCAGAAATGTATCCATTTTAGAGCTGGAAGATTTTTGTTTCTAAGAAAGAATGACACTTTATAAAGGTAGATTTAGATTATTTAGTAATGAGATTTTTATAAAGTCTGTCCCTAAGACTTCATTTTTTGACCATCTTCTGGCCAAATGGCATTTTTTTTTTTTTTATTTTATTTTATTTTAATTTTAGAAGCCTCTCAGTTTGTGGGGGCATATTAAAACAGTGATATATTTTTATTATTTTTTATTTTTTTATTATTTTTTTTAAAGATTTTATTTATTTATTTGACAGAGATAGAGACAGCCAGCGAGAGAGGGAACACAAGCAGGGGGAGTGGGAGAGGAAGAAGCAGGCTCATAGCAGAAGAGCCTGATGTGGGGCTCGATCCCAGATCGCTGGGATCACGCCCTGAGCCGAAGGCAGACGCTTAACCGCTGTGCCACCCAGGCGCCCCTAAAACAGTGATATATTTTTAAAAACTGCTTGACAACTTTTGTGTTCCTAAGATGTTTTTATGCCTTAAGTTTTTAGAAGTCAAGAAATTAACTGTAACATACAGAAAAATGTAAAATAGGTCTTGTGGAGGAATGTGGAGACATTTTAGTTGAAGTCAGTTTAGATAGTGTCCAAGTTTGTATTTGTATGGGATTACTAGCAGACTAGCAATTCTGTGCTGATCTTCTCAACATAAATCATAAGTACTTGGTTGCGCAAATAATCGTAGATTATCTCATGAAAGTATTCATCCAGTACTAAGTTCTAGAGTGGTATTAACTTATAAATACCATGTTTACAAAATGAACATATATTCTATTTGACTATGCCAAGTAAACAAATATTAGAATAATTTTTAGCAAAAGCCTCCATAGTAAAAATTATGTATTTTGTTGAATATTCCAGCTATTATTATTTTGGCTCAATTTTTAAAAATTAATTCACATACCTACTTTTATATTTTGTTATGTTACTATATGCATTCTGAAGTAAAATTAAAAAAGACATATTTTAATTTGTATTTATTTAATGCTACTAACTTGAGAACAAGATGATCTGAGGAAGCCCATGAAAGTATCAGCTGGTTCAACTAATTGTAGAAAATTAAATGTTTTTAAAAGGGTCATCTAATTAAAATGTATTTAATGAGAGCATAAGTTATATTCCTAGAATCAGAGAAATAATTACAAGAAAAGACTTTTTCTTTCCATTATATACTTTGGAATTCAGATACGACCAACTTTCTAACTATTAGAAAATATGAGAAATGTCACAACAATTGATATTTCAGGCAGTCTCTTATTTTCACTAAGTCAGAACCTAAAGGTAACTGACGTTAGATACCTATTCTGCTTTATTGCGCAATTATTTACAACTTTACTCAATCCAGTCATAAAATACATTTTATAACATGGATGTTAATATAAGATGCTAGGCACTGACATGTTGCAGTATTTGTATAAATATCATTCATTCAGTCAGATTTGCATTTCATTCACATTTGAAATACAACCAAAGTTGGCAACCTAAATTTTTGTTGTTGACAATAATTCTGTGTCACTTTCTGTGTTTACAAAGAATTTTCCATGCAATAATCTATAATATAATTTGCATTTGGAGAACACATTTTATTTTTATATGACTTTTTATCCTTTTTTCCCTTAAACATACTGCATTCAAATCGAATTTATATTTTCTACAGAGTTTAGTGAAGAAATAAGGATTGTCTTACACACCATCCATAAAAATACGTGTAATGAGCTATTCCTTACATCAGTAAACTTTCATCTCTGAAGTTTTCATCTTGGATTTATAATTGCAGAATTGATCCTTTATTATCACTGTATAATATATCCTAAGACTTAATCATTAAAGTTCATTTCAAAACAAAATGCGGTTACAAAAGAGTTCTTTTTAAAATGTCATCATCTATTATTCTATCCTTTATTTTTTATTGTCTTTAATGTTTCAGGATTTATAAACAGTAAGATTAAGTAGAAAATAATTGGGATAATTGGCTCCAGCTTTTTTAGAAGATGGTGGATGGGATAAAAGAAACTTGTCCTCTGCAATTTTTCTAAATGAGTTAATTCTGTTTTTCCTGAGAGGACTGTAAGCTTCTTAAAGCATGTGAGTGATTAGAAAATAGGAAAATTTTTAAGGTGATTTTTATACTTGAATATAATAGTCATAATGAAAAAACTCTAGAGATGATATCTTCTGCACATATTTTCCAGACATTGAAACCGTTGATTACTCTCAATACCAAATCCAACATTCTTTACAATTCATTTAAAAAGTACAACTTACAGTTACTTACGTACATACAGTCTGAAAAACTGGAAGGATGAATAGTATTATGAAATTAGAACTACTTTTATAATTGTCTAACTATTGTAATATTATTGAGCAGTGTTCTCAACCCCTTTACTCTGCTTTCTCTTGGAACTTCCCACTGACAGTGTTCTTTGTTTGCCTATTTATAGACTTACTGCCTGTCGTCCCCTCTAGAACGCGTGCTCCATGCAGGCAGGTTTTTGTGGGTCTGAGTCAGTTTTGTTCCACAGAAATAGTGTGTAAGCCATATATGTATTTTCAGTTTTTTAGTAGCTGCCTTAGAAAAATAAAAGGAAACAGGGGAAATTATTTTGTTAACCCAATATATCTAAAATATTTCATTTCTCAATATAAAAAATACTGAGATATTTTACATTTTTTTTTTTTCATGCTGACTCTTTGAAATCCTGTGTGCCTTTTACACTTACAGCACATCTCAGTGTAGACCAGCTGCACTGCAAGTTCTAAATAGCCAGAGGTGGATTGGGGCTACTCGGTTGGACTCCTCAGGTCTGGTTCATCCCCATGCCCAAAATGGTACCGAGTACACCCCAGTGCATTCAGTAAAGCTCTTTTGAATGAGCCGCTCCTGATATTTCAGATGTAAAACACCAACAAAAGCACAGAAGTCATTTTTCGTGGTAGACCTTTTATTGCAGTTGTTGGGGTGTTGGTAGCGGCACTAGGTGCTGGAGGTATTTGGAAAATTCCTTTAAACCTGCATTTCGCTTTGCTTATATGGACTTTAAATGTTACCAGTACTTGGTAAAGACAGGTTACTTCAGTAGCCCAATTTAAAAGATTCCCTTAATGGTTGATGTATGATAAGAAATAACTAGTAGGTTCTTTAAAAATTTTTCCATGGGATGTTAGTTTCAACTCTTAAAAAACCTACTAAAAGCAACCGGTGAATCTAGCATAGAAGAGAAAGGCAGGCTTGATGCACAGTATTCAGTTCTAATTCCATCCCTGTTAGTTCTAGCTGTGGGACGTTGGACAAGTTGCTTAACCTCTTTGGGCCCTAGTTTTCTCATTTGTAAAAGAAGGATTTCATCCATCACACCTGTCTTCATAAATTAAGTGAAATTACATATATACGTAGTCCAGCACAGTAAGTGGAAAAAAGTAATTGCTTAATAAATGACAGCAATTATCATTATTATGATGTAGTAAAAATTCAACTTGTAAATAGCAAGACATTTCGATCTTCATTTTAAACATGTTAGGTTGTATGTTTATGAATTTTAAGTTCTTAATGTACTGGTTAAAATGCCTCTATAAATCTGGAATTGAAGTTTCCTACACAACTTGTTTGCAGATTAATCTTCCTGGTTCTCAGTATTCTCATCTACGAATTGGGAAAAAAATAGTTTCTACCTAAGCATTGAGCCTGGCATATAATAAACACTTAGAATTTTTAGCTTTCATTCATTCATTCCAAAAATTCAGTGTTTTGATATTTTTATGTTCATTACATTCTAAATAGTCATTTTCTTAAAATAAACCTGTAATTATTTGTCATTTTGCTTTGATTTTGCCTGTACTTTTATAATGTTAAGTAGGGAAAAAAATTCACATTAGTGCAGCCTATTAAATGCATATAACACTGTTCATCCTTTTCCTCTTGGCATATTTTTTGCTCACCTCCTTATGTGTCCTTATGAAAACTAGGATTTGGATTTGGATTATGGGCATGAAATTCTGCCTCATTTCTTGGCCTGCTTGTTTCAACTTTTTTCAAAAACAAATTCAAAACTAAATTGGTAATCACTGAAAACAGAAGGTTCAATATATTTTGTAAGGATATTATTTTTCCAACAACGTGCATACTTAAGCAGCCATCATTTAATTAAGTGTTGTGGATCTCTCAGATGGGAGGGGGTGTTCAAATTTAGGTACAGCTATCCATTTGCCTTCTAGTTCCATGATCAAGACACAATAAACATAAGTTTCTTAATGATTCACTTAACTTTTCTCCATCAGTTCAGAAATAAGATAGGGGTTTTTTGAAGTATTTTAAAGAAGCTACAAGTTAACATCTTTTTTGGTCTTTGGTATTACCAAAATTTCTTTTCAAGGACAGATTACTAGATCAGATCATATTCATCTTGGTTCTTTGCTTCAGTCAGTAATAATGTTCTGTCAATTCTGTCTCAGGAATATCTGTCAAAAACATCCTCTCACCTCTGCCCTCATGGCTCTTGTCTTAATTTAGGTTGTCACCATCTCTCACCAATGGATTGAATGTGATTCACTTAGTAAACTAGTATTTGGGGAGTGCCTAAGTCCATTTGAGCTGCTGTAACGAAACACCACAGACTGGGTAGCTTATAAACAGCAGAAATTTATTTCTGGTGGTTCTGGATGCTGGAAGGCCAAGATCAAAGCACTAGCATGGTCGTGTGGTGACAGCCTGCTTCCCTGCTCATAGCCAGTGCCACCTCTCTGTGTCCGTATGTCATGAGAGCATCAATCCCGTTCCTAAAGGTGCCACCCTGATAACCTAAGCACCTCCCAAAGGCCCCACTTCATAATCTCTAGGGCTTGGAATTTGAACAAATGCATTCTGGGGGGACACAGACATTCAGACCATAACAGGGAGCAGAATCTACTCAAGGCTAGGGATGTAGTGATATGCAGGATCAGTGCCATCTCTGCTTTGGTGGAGCTTAAACTCTCTCCTGTTGCATTAGTCTCTACAGCCTTCACTTTGTCCCCCTTCTACACTATCTTCTACGTCATCTCCACCAAGGCTGTCTCTTAAAACTCTTCAATGGTCTTGAGTGACCAAAGATTAAATTCTGAATTCTCTGTCCTATGTAAGGTCTTCTTCATAATAGGATTCCTCTGGCAAATCCCATGATATTGAAATACCTTTCTCCAGATTTAGTCTTTGAAGACTTTGTCTTTTAAGACTCACTTGAGAAGTCATCTTCCTTTGGCTGGGGTCGATTGTCCTTTGAGCATCCATAGCACTGCAGAGACCTTTCCTAGAGCAGTCATGGTATTCTAAATATTATTTTTCCCTCATTAGACCGTGAACAAATGGATGAAACTCCTAAAAAGGATCACTTTGTAGAATTTACAGCTCTAGCAATATGTATAGATAAAGAATATCTGTATCTACTTCAGTCTTTCATCACATACTTATTTAGCATTACCTAGGAATCTGAGACTCAGGGGGTACTAGACGGTGAGTAATCAGTATGTGTTCTCTGCCATTATAATTACTACTTGGAGGATGAATTAAAGTAATCGGAACTGTCTGGTTAATTATTTGGAGAACGATGCTTTATCAAACCAGGAGTATTAAAAAGATTCTTTGTTTTTTAAGCCACAGGAAGCCCCTGCTTTGGGAGTCTATGTCTAGTTCGCTAGTGTGGTCTGGAGCTTCTTCAGCCAATCCTAACGTCTGGTCATCATAGTCTTGAGGAAAGTAACATTCACTTTGAGGTGATTCTGTATGTTCACTGGACAGTTCATATAATTTCTGGTGAGGAACCAATAGGAAGGAACCAGTGAGAAACAAGGGTTTTGTTCTGGTATCCTTCCCTTATAGTTTTCTTTTTTTTTCCCCCTTTTTGGACAATTTTTAGTGGACCTAAGATTTTTGTGGGTTTTGTAGTAAATTTTGTTTATATTTTAAGAAAAGTATCCCTTTTTTAAACTTTTTTTCTTTTTAACTAATTGCTCCTGAAAATATTTCTTGACTCTTCGATGTCATGGTGCTGAGTTCCATGTTAAGAGCACAGAAGATGTCACATGATTGTATAGGGATGCTAATCTCTTTGCTCATCAGTTTTATTTTCATACTGTATAAATGTATACACAGGATACAAAAGAGAATGTGGTTAATCAAGCAAAATAATTGATTTCCCAGATGATGAAAATGTCTAGGCTTAGAATTGAAAGCAAAAGACATAGATATTTGAAAGTGTAGGAGTTTTTTGTGTGTTTGTTTTTTAAGTATGCTGAGTCAGAGGAGGAAAGAATTACTTTATGAGCTGAAAAGACAAAGCTGCATCTTTAAAATTCAAAAGTTACTCTTCTTTTTAAAGATTTTATTTATTTCTTAGAAAGAGAGAGAGCACGAGAATGAGTGGGGGGAGGGGCAGACAGAGAAGGACAAGCAGACTCCCCACTGAGCAGGGAGCCTGATGCAGGGCTGATCCTAGGACCCCGAGATCGTGACCTGAGCCAAAGTCAGACCCTTAACTGACTGAGCCACTCAGGTGCCCCTCAAAACTTACTTTTAAATGATGCCATTTATATCACAGTTAACACCCATGGTGTGTGCCTGTGGTGTATATCCAGTACTTATTTTTCACTTCCAAGCTTCGTATTAGAATTTAAAATACCTGGATTCTGTAGGTTGCATAGATGGACCCTCAAGATATTAACACCCAGAGTGTCTAACAGTGGACTTGTAAATGTGTATTGTTGATGCTCCATATTAACTAAGGAATTTTTTAAATTGAGTGTATTTGCATATAATATACCATTAAGTGCATAGCGATCAGATAAAGTATCCGTGCTTGAAGTTAAATTGTGAAAGACGATGGATTTGTGCTTTACTTTCTTTCAGAGAATGTATCACACACTGTTGTCCCGAAATGTTTAGCAAAACTAGAAGCAAAAGTTAATTTTCATTCTTTACCTTTCGTAAAAAGCTAAAAACTGCCAAGTGGAAATACAATCTGCAAAATATACTGCAAATATATGTGAGAAGTCTAGTCTGTGAGTCCTGCTGAAACTTAATTGGTATGCTGAGAAATAGATAAAACATACAGCCACTGGATTGGGAAAAAGAAAATTAACATGTGAATGTTTTCCCCAGCACGATGCTTTGCCCCCAGAACCTGGTGTTTGTCATTGTGCACTGTGGTAGGGGATAGAAGCGGTATCAATTGGAAAGACATTTCTTCGTGAATTGAGAACAGTATGGCCTTCTTGTTCCTAAGTGGGAAACCTGGTTCTTTGGTTTCTTTGTTCCTGGTTAAGCTAGTCCCAAGCCATTTCAGCTGAACATTTTACGTACTGATGGAGTCTAGGGAAGTGCGTTGGCTGCTGATCCTGGGATAATAATGAAATACGCTGTTTAGCACCGCATGTTGCCGCTGGAAAACGTGCGGATTGTTTTGTAGAGATCTCAGTGAGCAGCGCTGTATCCACTTCCCCAAGTGTGTGAACCTGAGTGAGGAAGTTGTATTTGCATATGAGAATAACTAGTCGTCTTTTCTTACAGGTAAAGAAAACGTGCACAGAATCAGACGTTTCAGAAGCTCAGAATTCCAGGTACTGTAAAATAGAGGCCAGGACTCCACTAAGGAAAATGGCAATTTTGGAGAACTAACTAGTAAGATGTCATACTCCAGATACAACTGTGATTTGAAACGTTGCGGCTCTTTAAGAACTTTTTCTTTATGAAAACTACATTTTATATTGGCTAGGGTACCGTTAATGATAATATGAATAAAAAGAAATCCGATTGAAGTCCGCTTTAAAGAATGATGGTAGAAACATCCTCCAAAAATACTTAAAAACCTCTTCCCTTCCCATTCACTATGTGAATTCAGCTACAGTGTTCTTTCTAATCTTTTCTTACAATGTATTCACATCTGAAATTTTTCCAGAAACTGAATAACTTTCAAATCTGTGTTTACCAATAAAACTACAGTATTTCTTTTCTTCCTTTTTTTTTTTTTTTGATAAAACACTGCTAGATTTTGAGAATGCTCTCAAATTGGAAAAATCAAAATTGACTTGGCCTTCTCTCTTTGGTTGTTTGGAGCCTGTAGAAGTGAGGCAATAATGTGGTCAGACCACTGCATCCAAGAACTTAGCACCATTTTTTTGTTTGTGCTTAGACCGGATGCCCAATAGATATTTTCAGTCCTACAGATTTTCATTTCAAAATCCAGGCTTGAATTTTAAAAAGTATTGTAAATACCATTACAATAATAAGCATAACCTGAGTATGATATTAATGATATAACTTATCTTCTTATATTGAGAAATTTGTATTTAATGGTGAGATGGTTCATAGTTTATTTTGTCCTCCTTGCCCCAGTGTATGATGTAAAAAGTGATTTTCTCGGTGTAATACAGCAATACACATCTAGGGAAAATGTTTATGGCCACCATAATTTTTTTTTTTTTGGAGAAGAAGCATATATTATATTATATAATATATATAATACAATATAATATATATTATATAATACTATATAATTATAGTATACATTATATAATATATAATGACAGCTTGAATAACTCTTCCTTTGTTTTATACAGTATGATATTCCTATAGTTAATTTTGATACATCTTATATTAAAATGACTGTAAATGGCCTTTTCTTTTGGACCAAGAGCATTCAAATATGGTATAGGATTTTTCACGTTTGTTCTTTGACATTTTGTCTTTGTCCTTTATAGTCAGATATCAAAATATAAACAAGTAGCTTATCAGAGCATTTGAACCATTAAAGGTTTTCCTACAAAGCAGAGTAATTCCAGGATACATGGAGAGAAAGAAAGGTCTAAGCTCTAATCCTTGTGGGCATTTCCTTCCTGATCATTTTGCTGATCTTTCTGAGTAACCTACCTTTGACTTGTTATTTAAGTAATTAGATAATTTTTGCAAAGCTGATCTTGAGGATTATTAAAACAAAACAAAACAAAACAAAAACCACAGAGCAATATCATCATCCTTATTAACATTTCATATCAATAATTTTTCCCTTACGTCCGCTCAGGATTTTTGGATATGGTGTTATGCTTAAATAAATTTTAAACAAGTAGAAAGCCACCAAACTAATTGTGTCCACAATTGATATCAATAACTTAGATGAAAAGCAGAGAATTTTGAACTCAGTGTATTTGAACCAGAATTAGATCTCTTTCTTTTATCTAGCAAAACCCAGCTTACATGGCCTTAAAAGCATAATTTTGTTTCTAAGGTAAATTGTGGTTATTTTAAGAGGACTATTTAAAATACATTTTATTTTATAACATAGAATGTATTATTAATATATAATGTATAATATAAATTAATTGAAAAAATATCTTCACTTACTGGAAACCAAGAGGTGGTTGCCACAGGTTAGCTCCTTCTAAAAGTTTCCTAATTTGTGATATAAATAGGTCACATTAGGCAAATCTATCTCTAATGACTCTGAAGCTTTGTAATCTCAAAAACAAAAAAGAGTCCTTACTTACTAAAATACAAGATGGAAAGACCTTCAGCATGAGCGAGAATCATTTATTGGTTCAAGACTGCCTACACATTTTGATCTTGGCTGGTCTCCTGTCCTACCTTCTGGTGCAAGGGACAGTCTCCACACCCTAAAAGTGTCAGTAACATAAAGACATGGCTATTCTTGACTTCTCTGTTTACTCATAGATAGTAGGTACTAGAGTGCTAAAACTGGCACTTAGTTAATGCAGTGACGGAATGCCAAGAAAATAGAAATAGGCAAAATATCATTCTACACAAAAATGATACAGTAACTTACTGAATAGTCAACGAATCCAAGAATGCCCAAAATAGTACTTATTATATGCATGTGCTCTGAGGCTCAGTTTTTATCACCTATTAAACACATACCACACACACACACACACACACACACACACACACACACACACACCCCACGGTGCCTTTATTATGGACACCAGGCAGCATCATTTTAGCAATATATGTACATGGCTACATTCTTTTGTTCTCATTAGAACCACAAACCTTCCTGTATTCTCATTCTTTCTCTCCCTCTCCTTCCTTCCCTCCCTCCCTTTGCGCGTGTGCATGTGTGTGTGTGTGTGTGAGAGAGAGAGAGAGAGAAAGAGAGAGAGAGAGCACAAAACAGAGAAAGAAGGAGAGAGAGATTGATTCAGATTGAGATTTAAAGCCTGGGGCTAGATAATTCTATTCTAAACAAATCTAAAGTAGAGAATTGAGCTCCAAATGAAATACTGCATCAGCATAAAATGCATGCAAGCTGGAGACCCTCTGCCTTCTAAAGTGCTGCCTCACTTGGAACCTAAAGCTAATATAATTCATTTATTTAGCTAGCTTTATAGTGTGTTGGTTTTGGATTTGAAAAGATTAGAATAAATGTAGATGGAAAGTGTTTTTACAGTAGGGAAGTAATTAAATTGGGCGTGGAGACTTTGTAAGGAAAATTCTTATGGTGACATATGTGTATCAGCAAATTCTTTGTCTTGCTTGGCTTTAATTCCTCTTTTGGAAAGAAATGTTTGGGCTACAGATGTGACTGGTAGATTGGGAAAAAGAGACTTTACAAACCTATGTAAGAAAGGTAAAAATGTATTAGAAATAACATTGTATGTATATATTAAATGTCAGATATTAGGGACTATATTTTCTCAGGCTCATAAAACTATATTGAACTTGATGTCATATGGGAAGGGATATAATGTGCTTCTTAGAAGAACTGACCTTTTTTTTTTTCTTTTCTTTTTTTTTTTATTGCTTTCCTCTGTGTTCCTGATCATGTAATAGTATTGTTGACCTTTGTTCCTAAAACTAATGTTAACCATAAAATGAGTACGAGAGAAAACTAAAATCTGTATTTTTTACATAGTTTATCTTACCCTAAAATTATCTATTACTGGATAGACTATCCTAAAACATGGACAGAAATATCAGTTTTATGTTGATTTTTTTCCCCTAAATTGATGGTGAATTTCTTTGTGTAGATTTGTGCCTCCTTTGAGCCTTCACTGAAAATACGTGGATCTTGTTTAACTGTACTATAATGAATAGATTCTGGACAAGTGACGCTAATAGAAATTTCTATAAGCCTCACATACTTTTAACTTTTCTACTTTCAGTTCTTTCTGATAAGACTTGAGGAAATAATTTATTTCATTCTGTAATTGCATTCTTGGCAAATACCCTGTATGCAAATATGGCTGTATGTTAAATAGTCCTCGTGGTAACCTGAATGATTTCTTTGGTGATTTCCTTTGGTGGAATTGGGCTGTGTGAAGTGACTTCTAGGAAATATGTCTGTTCTTTTTCTCTCAGCCTGCCCTCAGTACCAACCACCAGCAGATTACAGTAGGGGAATCTAAGGAAGAGAATTCAGATATGGGAAGGACTCCTGGTACCTATGAGCTACGATGATAGTTTTTCCATGTGAAAGTAAAAGAGAATGATTCAGTAGGTAATGGTGGGGGTGTACTTTTCCCCACTTCCTAGGTTGAGAAATTTGGTTTGCTGAGAAATGGGGTTTCCTGAAATCAGCAAAGGCTTGGTTGAGTGCTGTGACTTGCCCTAGTCTATACTGACTTTACAGTTACCAGGAGAAAGGCAAAATGACTCTCCAGCTTTTAAAGAAGCACCGGAATGAATCTCAGTGTAATATCTAATATTTCAGTGAGCCTCAGGAATTTGATCTAATCAGTGTCTATGTATAAAATCTTTGAAGATGCAACTAATTCATGTTACGTAAACAATTATGATTTAACAATGTTATATTTAAGGCATTAAGCTGTACATATTTATTTGCTGATAAAATAATTATTGTAATGCTTCCAGAAGTCTAAAATGTTTGTTGGTATAGAATTTCCTATCAAATATTTAAATGCTGTATTTTTTCATAGCAGTGAAAAGTGAGGGCCCCTTTGTGAAAATACACATTTGCATTTCATTGTGTCAAATCAGAGGCCCATCTAGCCCAATATTCTGTCTCTAAAGCATCAAAATTCATTACTAACAAATTGCATGTTCTCAAACTTGCAAATTTCAGAACGTAGTACCACAGGTTCAGTAACACAGTCTGGCTGTCCAGTCCATGTTTATGTAGGCATTTCTTAGACTTAGTTACATACTAGCAAATACTATAGACTAGTATTTTGGACTATAGAACCCGGAAAATTACTAATCACAATACAAAGTAATTATTAATTCCTTCTAGTTGTTTAAAACTGCCTCTTTCAACTTGTCCTGAAAATGATAGATGATGGATAAATATTCTAAGAGTGTGATTTAATTCTCCTGTTTGGGGATTTGAAGAGAAAGAACTCAATCTGGGAACTCCATCTCTATATAAAATGATTTAGTTAACCCGAGTCAGACTATACCTTAATCTTTTTCTTTCCAATTGTGCAAACATTCTATCTCATTTCAAAGCGTGGCCTCATGAGGGTGCCTCTCTAGTCTCTTCATCATTTTGGCTAGCATTTACTGGAAGTTTCCTGAATCCACTTTGCCTTCTCTGATGTGTGTTGACAGATTTACAGGTGTGGAAGCAGCTGGGATTCTGAACACGAATGAAGAATGTGTTCTGTGTTGCTGTTAATTGTATCCTCAGTATCTGGGATATCTTGACCCTTTGGGTCAGGGAAGCATATTGAGCTGATTCCCTCAGATGATTGTCTAAGGCATCCGCTAAATCCCTGATATCAATTAGTGTTACTTGAAGATTTAAAGAACAGTCTCAAAACTTAGATTATTGTTTTTGAAGTGTCTTGTCACACAGGTTTCTGATCAGCCTTTTCCTGGAGCTCACTGGGGACTCCTGGTGATGTATCTTTTTTACCCAGCACAGCTTAGTGTTATCTCTATACTTAATTTTTTTGCATATTTCCTCTCTAAATTTAATTATCTTCCAAAATTAAATGAGTAAATAGAGTAAAATAATACATGTGAAAGGCCCTTACACACTGGTACTCACAGAACAGTTTCTTATTATGTGTTTAAAACTGAATAAGACAGATCCCTAGGTTTTGCTATCTTTTTGCTTGCTTTCCATTTCATGTTTTTCACATGTAATTTCTGTTCACAACTCTTTTTTTTTAAAGATTTATTTATTTATGTATTAGAGAGAGAGCATGCTTGCAGGGGGAGCAGTAGAGGGAGAGGGAGAAGGAGACAAGCAGACTCCCCACTCATCAGGGAGCCTGACACTGGGCTCAGTCTCAGAACCCTGAGATCATGACCTAAGCCCAAATCAAGCATGGGACGCTTAACTGACCGAGCCACCCAGGCGCCCCTCTGTTCACCAGTCTTGACACGGCCCACAATGCCTAGTATGCTCTGGCTGCTGCAGTTCCTCTCGCTTTGGTTTCAGTCAGGCTTCCCCTGGTGGAAGGGTCTGCACTCACAGATGCTATTCTCCTCCCATGGAGGCTGCACTGCTCCTTCCCCATTTGTGTTCTGCTCCCCCTCCCAGCTTTGCTCACCAATTTCATTTCAGTTCAACCCTTCTAGGATCTCTGCTCTTCCCTGGTGAGCCCCGTGGTCCAGACCCACTGTCCTCTGGCTGCGTGGCCCCGTGCACGCTTCTCCTTCAGAGGCTCCTCATTTGGTTAACGTTTGCTTCCTTCACTGCACTATAAGCCCTACAAGGGAAAGGGTTACATCCACTTCTTTCTGGTCCCTGTTGTATCATGTGCTTAGCATGTACCAGGTCCTCATACATACCTGTGTAGTGAACAGTAACTTCCAGATGATAAAGCTAGCTTGGCATCTCTCCTGGAATGTCTCTTGTAACCACAAATCCCTAAGACAATTTTATTGGGGATTTCACTCTGCCGTCTCAAACTCCTCTTGTAAAAAATTATGGTGATTGCACTCCGTCCCCCAGGATCTTTTCCTTCCAGTGATAATTCTCTCAGTTGTGTCCTGTGTCAGGACTCTAGAGTAATCTCTGACCTCTTTCTCTCTTTCCTTTCCCAAGTCCTGTTGGTCATCAAGTTGTATTTAATTTTCCTCGGCTATGTTTGGCATCTTTTTATCCTGCCCTTCCCACTGCTGCTGTGAAAGTTCAAGCTGTCCTCACCTTACCTCTGAATTAATACAACAAATTTCCAAGTGGCTCTCTTGGCTCCCTATAGACCTTGCCTATCTGTTCTGCCAGGCTGTCAGATGAGCCTTTCTTAATGACACTTTCCAAATGGGGTTGCCCTGTTCATTGATCAGAAAATGAATTTAGTAGACATTTAGAGTACACGCAGAAGCATGAATAAATAATCTGAAAAAAAGAATTGTGTGTGCGAGGTAAAAATAAGGACATACATGTTTTTACCTAGTGCTGGTCAGAGGCCAGGGACTCTTTGGGCTTCCTGTTAGCTACTGCCCTATTGCCCTTATTCTGATCTATTAGATATTCATTTGGTCTAATTTCCTATTCTTCCTTTAGTTGCAAACCAACCTAAGAATACATGTCTCTAGGGGCGCCTGGGTGGCTCAGTCATTAGGCATCTGCCTTCAGCTCAGGGCGTGATCCTGGCATTCTGGGATCGAGCCCTGCATCAGGCTTCTCCCCTGGGAGCCTGCTTCTTCCTCTCCCACTCCCCCTGCTTGTGTTCCCTCTCTCGCTGGCTCCGTCTCTCTCTCTCTCTGTCAAATAAATAAATAAAATCTTAAAAAAAAAAAAAAAGAATACATGTCTCTACCATGGGTCTCAGAAAGTACGTTCCAGAGAAAGATATACCAGTGATACATGTACTTTGATTTTCATTTTTTCCTTCTCCGGCCCTCATTTCCTATATAGACCTTAGAGTCAAATAAGGTATTTATGTACTGTGTGGCTTCCTGAAAGCATCCATTTTAGGGTAGTACTTGCTTGGTATTCTACAGATGAGCTCATTTCACTAGCGGGTTAGAGGAGAATACCACGAGAGTACAACTTGAACCCTGAGCACTGTGAAGCTGGAGTGCTAGGGAGGAGTTGCAGGGAAGACTTAGGGCCATGGCTGAATGTCAAAGAATAGATAAGATTTGAAGAAATGGGGAAAAGAGAACACCAGTGAGGTACAAGAAAGGACTAGAAAGTGAAACTGATGGGGATTCTTTTTTTAAGATTTTATTTATTTATTTGACAGAGAGAGCACGCGGGTGTGCATGTGCGCCCAAGCAAGGGAGCACTAGGCAGAAAGAGAGGGAGAAGCAGGCTCCCCGCAGATGAGGGGCTCGATCCCAGGACCCTGAGATCATGACCTGAACCAAAGGCAGACACTTAACTGACTGAGCCACCCAGGCGCCCCTGATGGGGACTTTTATAGGTGGTGAGTTGTCCCACTTGATTCGTGTGGGAAAATAGTCGGTGAGATTGGAAAATGGGTAATAGCACAGAGTGTTGGTGGCTTGGATTTCTAGTGGGTTTTTTTGTTTTTTTGTTAGGGCTCATTGATTGTAGCTACCACTGTGAGGCAGTTTAAGCAGAAAAGAGGAGTTTTGCTTGTTTGTTTGTCACTTTGTTGTTTCGATGTTAAACAAGGATGTGATACATTAGGGGACCTGAGAAGAAAAGGTGTCCTGGATTTTTAAGATGTGCGAGCAGGGACCACCTTCCTGGTCATTTCTTGTTTAGGGAAGTCCTAGCTGCTTAGCTACTTTTGTCTTTGCCTCTTGATGAAGATTGGCCGATTGGTCTTATTTTTTCTCAAGGTCTCACAGTAGGAGGAAAATGCCTATGTGACACTGCTCCTGATACTATACTTTTTACCTAAATAAGTAAAATCTCTAGCCTAGAATCTCTCTCTTGTTCCTTATCTCAGCTCCAAATTTCCGGGGAAGGGAATAGCATCAGAGGGACGGGTTCACAAAACAGACACTTGGCTTTCAGGAGCCACCTCTGGGAGCATATGAAGCAGGGGTGAGAAGAACTTCCAAGAAAAGACTGCTGAGCAGATAACCCAACTAGGGGCCTCTACTTTCTACCTTTGCCCAGGCCTGTTTCCTCCAGCACCCCTTCCCAAATCCTTCATTTCATATAATCCAGCTTTTATTGCTCTCTCACCTTCCCTCATCAGATATAACTCAGTGGTTGTCACTTCCCCTTGTACAGAGACTTGGAGCTTGACTTCATAGGTCCAACATCTACAAGCTGCAGTCAGCAAAAAGGAGATCGTGTGAGAGAGCTTTACGCCAAGTGGCAGCCATACTTCACAGGAAAGAGGTACTCCACTCACCTCTTGCTGAAAACCCATCTTGCAATATTTGCTCCTCCTGTCCCAGTCCCCAAACTGACCAGTTGCTATTCGGTGGGCCCAGTCCTTCTCTCCTGCTCTCAAATGCCATTGCAGATATAAATTACTTTCTCCACTTCCTCCATTTACCTGATTGTCTGATGAATGCATTTCATGCAGCAGTTTAAATTATTTATCTTTCTGAAGATAATATTACCAAAATGAGTGTATAGATTTGGACTTATGTTAAAAAACAAAACAAAACCAACTGTCGAACACATTCAAAGAAATACAACCAGTGACCAATAACCTAGAGTCTAAATTTGAAATTTTGGCAGCCCATCTTTCCAGGTCACCGGTGGATTGCTGATCAGGTAATAACATGATTAAATTGTACTTGTGCTGACAGAGCAGCGGCGGCACAGGTGCCTGGAGGCAGGGAAGCTAGCTCTGAGACTCACCGAAAAGGCCTGAGAGACAGTGAGCAAATTGGGGTTATTTTGAGGTAACATTTTACGCTATTTTTTTTCATGATTTAAACACATTTTCCAAATTTTCTACATCGTGTATTATTTATTTGTCTTAAGAACCAATAAACATATTATAAAGCATGAAATAATAGATTCAGCTTGAAATAGGCATGGTGGCAGTGGGAGGGCTCTGGCTGCTTCTTCCTGACAGCTTGCTTTATTCTCTAAAGATGAGAAAACACTTGATTTCCCCCCACGTGTTATTAGTGATGAGTTCCAGAGAATGGTTGTGATCCTGGTTCAGCCCCTCTTACAGAAAACTGAGTTCCTCTGAAGTCTTTATGGTTAATAATGTGAAACAGTCTTTCTTGAGACTGTTAGCTGCTTTCAATTAATTTGGTCAGAGTAACACATCACATAACGTAGCCTTGGTTTAGTGACTTTTACGCAGAGGACCTGAGGAACTGAGACAAGATTCTACTTTGCATCAGAGTGATAATCCAAATTATTATGGTTGGGGACAGGTCTCTGAGTCTATGCCATGTTGGCTGATGGACTGCTTGGGATTTACTGATCTACGTCAATCCTTACGGTTCTTCTGGACTTGGGGTATCTTTAGAGCAAAGTTCTAGACTCAAGTGAGTAGAAAATAGAAATTTTTGGCAGGCCCTCTGCATGTTGGGCCAACCTAAGGTGGGAAGAAACAAGATCTTACAGTTTTCTTCTCAGTGGTTCACTTAGAGGAACACTAATTCTTGCCCCTAAAGTGACAGTTTATGGGCATCTTCCCTGTGTCAGGCACTGGTCTGGGTGCTTGTCATCTTAAAAGAACAAAGCGGGAGCATGCATGATGATGGCTTATTTGAGAAGATGATAAATGCTATGGAACAAAGCAGAGTATGGGGAGGATTGGGAAGGAGTAGGTTCTGGCTTTAAATTGGGCGATACTGAGCCAAAGACTTGCAGGAGCTGGTAGCACAGCAAGAGTGGGACTGGCGGAAGTGCATTCCCTCAGGGAGGAGCCACCACACAGCCCTTCAGTGGCAGCCCTGTCTGGCGTGAAGCACCTGTGAGGAGGGTCTGGTAGCTCCAAGCGAGTGAGCCCAGAGTTTCAAATTTGAAGTAGCAACATTCTAGAAAAAGCTGCTACTTCTGCTACTTACTGTACTTTGAAAATATTTACTTACAACTTTGATAAATCCGTTGCAAATCATTTTTCCTGACCTATGGGTGAGAATCTCTGACAGGCAGCCCATCCATCACTGCTGCACGATGGGTTTGGGTCCCTGCCAGGGACACCTCTTTCTGCCACACCACACACATCCTCCAAGACAAGGGCTCTCTCCTGATCAGAGGCTGCAAGCTATTTCACCAACAGACCTCAAAGCCTGAAGGCATTTTTTTTTTAAGTAATATTCTTAAAATTTCAACTATCATATACAGAGGAGGGCTTAGATTCCAAAAATTTGATTCATAAAGACACGAAGATTCTGCTCATTATCTCACAGTTAATCATCACATCTCTGTTGTCTTAGCAACCTACACAGTGTTCTCATTTGCTTTTCAATAAGCCAGTAGTTGAATGGGTTCTTTGTTCATGTGTTTTATAAATTTCTATCACCTGATACTTGATGTCTTTCTGGCATGTTACTGTACCAAAGAACTGCCTTTTAATTCTTAAAATTCACGTAACTAAAATTAAACTTTACTTTTCCTAAAAATCTAAATTTCTCATGAGAAAATATCCAACCTAAGAATATTTGGACAAAATATATATGAGATTATATTGTAGAAATGCTTTCATTTTAATTGTAATTAATTCCCAAGGCTCAGTGAACTTGGCAAACTGAGTAATCTGACAAACTTCACTTACACAGGCGTATTTGGGAACTACAGAGAAAGAAAAATGCCTGACGACAAATCTAGGTGTCATAGAGTTGACTTACCCAAGCTCATAGGCTCGCCTTTCTCAGATGCTGTCTGAGAGCATATTTTCTCGTACAAAATTCTAAAGTTTTCAAGTTCCTGGCTTATTCAGGCAGATGTGGCATTGCTTACAAGGCAGCGTGGGCAAACGTGGTGGACTGCCTGAGTTCGAATCCCAGGTGTTTGACTTTGAGCAAACTGCTTCACTTCTCTGTGCCTCAAAGTTTCTCATCTGTAAAGTGGGGATATGTCATATTATCCTACATATCCTACTATATTATTACTTTAATACTAACAAATGACAGTCTAACTGTCAAAAGGAGGCAAAAATAATGAAACATAAATGGAAGAATGCAAAATGCTGAGCCATATGGGCTGTTTTTGTATTAATGCTAGAAGCCCTGTATTCTTTAGCAATTCCTGAGGGCATTTGCATGCCTTGGTACTGTATAATCGTTCTCACTGGGTCTGATCACCTTGACTGTCTAAGGAGAAGTTATGTTTAGCATCATAACACATTGGGAAATTATTTCTATATAGAAGATTCCATAATGAATGTGCCGTTGCTTAAAACGATGCACATCTCAGCCACCCAGATGATTTGACTAAACCCTTAGGACCATTTCTTGAAGGTCCTAGATAGCTGAAGTGTTGTAGAAATACTTCTTTTTCACATTAATAGGAGCAACTCAATGTCTGGATCGTTTAGGGATTTTTTTTCAACCCAGTTCAGGTACCTAGCATAGTACCTGGCACATAGTAGGAAAGAAGTAAATATTTGTTGTATACATGAATGAATGAATAAGTAGCTTACTTATTACATTTTTTGTATTTGAAAGGTTCTTTATGTCTGGACCTAGATTATTCTCAGTACAGTTTGCTACATAGTAACTTACAAGGCTCAAATATCATTTGGAAACAAGGTAGACTCTCAGAGAGACCTCTGAGCTCTTTGTAGCAAGTAGGGGGACTCTCTATCCAGCTTTGTCCAAGTACACTCCCACTTTACATCACTGTTCCAGTGTCCCCTCCAGAACTGGTTAGAAATACTCTACTTCCAAGAAAATCCTAGTTTGCACGATAAGTTTTACAGTTACTCTAACTGAAATACTCATGCCCTTATCAAATTTTCTAAGGTGGAAATGTAACAATCACTCTCTGCTTTCCCATCCTTCCCTCCTTCTCTGTTTTCCCTTTCTGTCTCTGTCTTCCTCTCTTTCTTTTCTTAGGATGGCTTTTATTATGGGCATTGCACTTTTGTCTCTAAAGCAACACAACATGTGAAAATGCTTCTTGAAACAAAAGGTCACTGGGAAATAATTATTCTGTTTTTATAGGCTTGACTTAAATAGGGAGTTTTCCTCTGTTACATTCTGTCATGGGATAAATTGGTAGAAAGGCCATGCCTCTCAAAAGTAATACTAACTTCTCAAGAATGTACACAGCCTTATTACATGAAGTGATGTGACGCTTTATTATTTATCTCCCCGACATGGCCCATTCTCTCGTTTTCCATCCTCTTCTGATGGGAGATCCAGAGTCCCGACTAATGGGGATGTCAGCTATCATGCTAGTGCCTAGGAAAGAAGGGCGAGTGTGGTTTGGCAGAACGTCCAGGTGGCTGCACCACACCGCCCGTGCAGAAGCTGCCGTAGTAAAGCCTGCTGGCGTTGGAAGGGAGCATGGTGTCTGACACTGAGCGGGACACAAAACAGGCCACTGTAGCTCACACACTGACTTGACATGTTCTTAAACATAACGTTCCATATGTGCTCTGAGGGTATAATTATCCTAGGTTTCCTTGTCAAGAGAAGCACTGATGGTAACCATGGTGGGGAGGAAGCATGAGGGGCAAGCGTACAACGTGACTGGAAGCGTGGGTGACCCACCAGTGTTTCTTCAAGGGGGATTTGGAAGAGTCAATTCTTTATTATGCAGGACTGCCCCTCACACTGCACGACGGTCCCCACCTGACTTCTTCCAAATCTAAGTTGCAGCCACCGTTGAAATGAGAACCCCAAACTCCCTGACATAGTTTTAGACATTTCCCAGGTACCCAGTGGATGCCTGATTATGGTCGGAGGAGGCTACTGTGTATCCTAAAAGATCATATGTCTTGTGGACTAAGAAGTTTGAAAAATACAAGGCTTAGCAACTGATGCTAGTAAAGCCAGCCTTCCTAGGGCCCAGAGTGAGTCACTCAGCTTTGCTGGAAAAAGAGCTCTCATCTATAGCCTCTGACATTTAACCCCAGAATGGCTCTCACAGACACGACATTGGGACAAGGGCATCCATGTGAGAGTATAGACAGCAAAGCACAACCCATCAATACCTTAGAAAAACAACTCAAGGTCAGTATCCCAATAACATCATTTGAGTTGTTGATGCTGCTTAGACAGTCAATAATCTCTACAGCCAGATTTCAAGAACATTCCTAACAATGGAGGATGAGCAGTGTGAGGTTTCAGAAGTATTTCCAAAATTCTTACATGCTTAGTGCCTTTTTACTCTTTCCATTCCATTTCCAGTCTACCCATCGCATTCCATTGAAAAAATTCTCGATATTAGAGTATATGAATTTTTATAAAATTGAATTTTACTTCATGGAAAACCTTTTTTTCCCCTCATGCAGTGGAAATTAATGTTCATTGCAGAATCTTAGAAATGGTTGGCTTTTTAATATTGATACCCTCTTCTTGATTTATCATTTATCATTACTTTCAACAGGAGTTGGAAATCCTGTAGAATTGATTTATTTTGCTTGCGTAGATGGTACGCTCCCGAATTTCTCACCCTGCGTACTTTTGTGTGTCCTTTGGTCATGCACTGAGGTCCATTTAATTAAAGTAGCTGGGTGGCTGCTGAATAAAATGGGAAAAAAAAGAGAAGATGGTGCAAAATGTGGCCTTGTTTTCAGGTTAAGAATCAGGTGAATAGCAAAGGAATGCCTCTGTCCCATCTCTGTAATTCCAGGAGTGACCAAACTGGTTTTACAAAGCATGTGAATTGATTCTGTGTGTATGGTTGGGGTGAAGAGGTTGTTGAGACTAGTTTATTTGGGGGTATTTTGAGTGTTTTTTTCTTTCTAAATAGTCTTATTCCTTTTCTTAAGGGAACAGAAATTTTATGCAGTAGACTTTTATTAAATTGAATTTAATATCCAAATTGAAGCTGGATCAGTTGGTTGAACTCTCTCTGAGCAATTCTTAGGACAGGTTTTCATTTCTTCATATTTAGGGAGTCTGATTTATTCAGCTGCTACTTTTTTTCTTCATGTTACTTTTACCCAGTTGGCCTTTCTTTTGATATTGTCAGTAGTAAGAGTTAGAACTTCTCAGGCGGACATGTGTTTCTTATTTTAAAGTTCTTCTTAAAATTGCTCCTTTTGCATGCATGCTATAGAAGGTTTGTTCAAAAACTTCGGGAAGATTCTAAATCCGTGAAGTCCAGAATTTCACTAAAAGTGAGGACTTTGGCGGGGGGTGTAAATTGTCTACACTATAGAATGAGAAAGATCAGTTTCCTGAAGAAAGTTCTGATATGGCTTCTTTGAAAAAGAAGGAAAAAAAGCCAATCTTGTCCCCTATTGGAACTGGCGAAATGTGTGCAAAGACAAGAAGCCGGCACAGGGTTATTTTAGCTGATGCGATTGGTATATGAGGCAGAAGGATTGGATTTGTTTAAAGATGAATCACAAAGCACATGGATGATAGTTAAGTAAGTAAGTATAAGGTATAACACAGCTAACTACATGGTTATTTATCTTTTGGCCAAATGTGTGCCTTCCAAGGTCTGTAATCTTTTGCTGTTCTGCTTAGAGGAGTACCAGCTCGGGGCAGCTCGTGCCTGCACCAGGTCATGCTAAATCCAGGTCAGTATCCCAGGGAATCCGTTTGCTTTGCTAGTGGATTTTCTAGGCATAATTTATACATGCTCAATTCTTTACAGTGTCAAGCCAAGCATATTTATGTCATAATTTATTCTTATGATTGTAATTTGGAACAAATATAAATTATTTCTAACGAAGCAGTAGGGACAGAAGGAAATTACTTTTGTTAAACTAGTACTCTGGTGTGTTTTCCTCCCTCTTTCAAGCAGACGATAACTACGAGTAACTGATACTCATTGTTATTCATTATCTGGTTAGTTCACCAGATCAAGATGTTGGTGTGTGGTGTGGAAAGGAGGGGAAAGTTAGGGAGTTAAAAACAGGTTGATAGAAGCTGTTGAGGAAAAAAAAAGTCAAATGAGGCCACTTATGTTTTAAATCAAGAATGTTTTCAGTGAAAATATTTTCTAATGATTCACAGAAGAATGTTGTCAACTTTGACTACATCTGCTGAAAATCAAAATATAAGTAGTTATATAGCATAGAATTCTGGCAGGAGTCTATGCTGTGACATGAAACAAAGTTCCCGTTAAATGACAATACTTTTGTATTTTTCTGGCTTTAAAAGTAGTTTCCTGACTTTAAAAAATGTTAACAGCAGTTTTTCTCCTTCACATTACATGGATAAATTGGCAACATGCCTGTGTGATTTCCAGAGTAGGTTTCTTAAAATAATTTTGATGGGAAGATAATTGTTTAACATCAGTATATAAAGTTCTGCTGTAGTTTAAACAAATTAAGTAAGAGAAAATAAGAAAGAGGATGGTTTGTATAATTACTGGGAAACATGGAAGGAATAATTAGGCAGTTAGATCTGAAAAAAATAGGGACTAGTACTTCCAAATTTCATAATATTCATTAGGATTCCTTTCCTCATTCTCTGACATTGCTTGATTTTTATGTTTCTGAGTTTCCATATCAGAATAACAGCATATTTACCTACTTATTTCTAAGTTTTTTGTACTTACATATTCTCTATTTCAAAGTTTCATATAAAAATGAAACATGCCTAATCCATATTATATATAAAACATCATTACTGAAATATAAACTGATCCAGATACTGGTTAGACAATTCCATGTAAGCCTTCTTGCATAAACAGTCTCTGCTAATATAAGGATTTTTATTTAGCAAAATCCGTGAAAGTAGAGTTTGTTCCCCGGACATCATGTTGAAAGCTCTATCACAGTTGAGTCAAGGATAATAATCTTTTATGTTACATTGTAGACTTTTTCTTACTTAGCAGGCATACATTCTAATCACTTCTAACCTCTATGTAAGAATGAAGAGAAAGAACTTGCATTGGTTCATAAGGTCAAGTTGGGTTTTGGAATTAAACTGAAGGATACAGCTCGAGTTCTCCTACTTTGTTCTAACACTCTCTTCTTACATAATGGTATCAAATAGTCAACAGACTCGACACAAAAAGACCTGAGTTCAAGTATCATTCCCTTACTTATCAACCTCGATGTTTCATATCCTCTTTTACCCCAGAGAACTTGTGCTTTCTCTTGTCTTGTCATGAAGACTAAATTAGATATATTTTGTTCAGTGTTTGATACGTAGTAAACATTCCGTGAGAGGTGGCTATTATCTTCCCAGTGCACACAGCTGACCCTGGGGACTTACGAATTGACCTGATTGAAGGGTGGCAGAATCCAGGGCTCAGCCTTCCTAGGAATAAGCAGCCTGGACTGAGAGTCTTTTCCAGCATGCCTCTTTCTAATACCAGAAACCCAATATTTTAGCAGACACAGAGAGATGATGACAGGCAGCCCCAGTGCCACGGTATGTTTATGTGTGTAGGTTGGGAACAGCAAGGACTGTACTGCTTCTGACCTTTGAGGAGCAATCACAGGGAAGTAAGGGGAGGAGAGGGAAGATCTGGAGGTTGCCCACTGCTGCATTAGGACCGGCCATCTCCACTGGCTATGAGAAGATACTCCTTTACCCTCTTGTTCCAAAATTTCAGCCAAAACCATATATTTTTTTTTCAAAATTAACCATATGATTCTCGGCGGGGGGGAATATATTCTTGGGAGAGGGGCTTTACATGTGGGTATGTACACACACACACACGTGCATAAACACACACATGTAGATTTGTTCATACTATTGTACATTTGCGGACCCAACACGCACACCTTCCACCGATTGCATAAGGACGCAGAAGGATATCCAATGACAGTTCTTAAAACTTCTCCAAAATACCTTATTAGGGAAAGGTACTTCAGTACATCTGTTAAACTGTCAAGTAGCAGACTCTTCTTAGGTTATCTTAGTATTATTAAATTAGTTACTCATTAGCTAGCAATTAGTTCTCTGAACAGAACACTTGCCCTTTCTATTCCCTTCAGATTTCTAAAAAGGTAGCGTTCATGAAATAACACAGCCTTATAAAAACATTCCAAAGTGAGAATCTACTTAAGTATCCGGAAGCTTAAATTCAAATTATTTAGTTACCAACAGAAATGTCGAAATGTGTACTGAAAGGGTTGAGTCCATTTTTTCCTTTGCAAATTCATTTTGATGAAGCACGACAGAAATATTTAACCATAATTAAGAATCGGATGCCTGCCTCTTTGAGGGGTCTCATGATTCAGGGAGCAGTGCAGTATAAAGATGTCATCGAGGCATGCCTAGTAGGAGAATTTGCTCCATATTAATCCCTTGTCTAAAAATTATGAGCCATCATTAAGTACAGTCTTTATATATTAGTTTAGTCAATAATAATTAGGATTCTGTTAGAATTCAAAAAGAATAATAGAATAAGTCCATTTGAAAATATAATAAAATGTCATGTTTATAGAGAAATAAGAGGCAGGGTAACAAGTGTCAGTATCAGTAGAATTAGGGAGGAGAATGGGCTGTAGATCTGTTAATTATTTGATACCACTATTCATTGTGAAAATACTACTACAAATAAAATACCTTTTACTGAGTGTTTTGAGAAATGGCATTGCGCAGTGGTCAAGCACCTGGGTTCTGGAGACAGACAGACAAAGACCGTGGCCTTTGCTCCACAACCTGGGCCCTTCTCTTAACCTTCTGGTGTCACTGTTTTGGCACTTCTGTCCTGGGGATACTGAGTGTGCACTGTCCCTAGTTGTGGGTCTTACATTCATGAAACGAAAGCACTTAGAACAGCCCCAAGTGTGATTTTTTAAAAATTTCTGCTGCTATTATTTACTATTTATTGTTTATCATTTCCATGCTTATGTGTTTGTGTAACAGGAAGCATTAATACTGTGTAGGCCAAATAGCAAAAACAAATAAAAACGTGTTAGGCTAAATAAGAATTGGTGTGGTTTTAGTGCACCTGAGCCCGGCATGGGTTAGTGCACCTAAACTTTTAGTGCGGGATTCTGGGACACTGAAAAGAGAAAAGGACCAAGCAAGTTCCTTTCAGACCCTCTTCATTTGCTTATACAGAAAAATAGAAGTTGACCTGATAGGGAATGAAAACTATGCTATGGCTAGCTGCCTTACTTTAGCGATATTTTCCACAAGCTTTGTTTAACTCCGAAAAGACCTAGCCCAAGCACTGGAGTCTCAGAGGGCAAAATCCTATAAAATAAATACTAGTTCTCTTTCCCTCCAAATGCCTTCTTTAACTGAAAGGGGGGGAAAAAAGACTTTGTTCCAGTATTTTTTTCCCAAAGATTTATTTATTTCAGTGAAAGAAAGTGCAGGGGAGAGGGGCAGAGGGACAGAGAGAGAGAGTCAAGCAGACTCCGTGCTGAGTCTGAGCCTGATGTGGGGCTCGATCTCACAACCCTGAGATTATGACCTGAGCTGAAGCCAAGAGTCAGACACTTAACTGACTGCGTCACCCAGGTGCCCCCTGGCATATTTAAGTTCAGGGTAGTATGTATCGTTAGTGTACAATGTTAGTTCCACATGAAAGTGACAGTTTGATGAAACTGCTTAAGAAAGATTTTTAATTTCAAGGATTTTCTTTTATATGAAGCATATGTATTTTTCATGATTGAGCTTATCTCCTTAAAATAATCCATTTAAATCTGAGTGATAATAGTTTCCTTTTTGCACCTTCAAAATTTAGACCGTTTTATAAAGAAAGGATCTGCTTCCGCAACTCATACCGCAGAACTGGAAGACATCTTTTCCTTTCATATATACCTAATAAAAGTGTCTTGGGAATTTGAACTCTTGATGCCTTTGGACTGCTTCCTTTACTCATTTTTTTCAGATTCAAAGTGAGAGTTGCCAAAAAACAATAGAGTAGATGGGAAACATAAAGCACATTGTCTCTTTTCTAATCCTGATGTTATTTAGTGGCGGGGAGAGAGCAGTTAACATCCCTAGTGATAACCTTATTCCATTAATTCATTCGCATCCATTTAGCCAGTGACACACGAAGACCTGTGTTTGTCCCAGTCACTGTGCTTCTCCTAAAAAGACAGTACACACTCTTGGTGGGTTTCACAGTAGTGGTTGCTAGTTCAGTATTTTTCTTAAAACATTCACAACTGTGTTTTTTCAAATTATAAATATAATACATTGTAGATCCTTTAGATAAAATAAATACATGCAGTCACACTAAATAAAACAAATCCTCTATATTTCCAGCTTCTACAGTCTTCTAGTGCTAAGGACAATTCTAGTTGTTGTCTTGAATATTGAAGGCTTTTCCTAATATAAATTATTTGAGACTAATAATCTGCTGTGCAGTTAGCTAATATGAGCCTATAAGTAATAGAAAGCATTTTAATTTCATTTTGGAATGTACTTTTGGTTTACATGTGGCCCTGCTTCATCAGCCACCACAAAGTGGTTTGCTTATCTGCATCTTCTAGTCCCCTTGGCTCTTCCTGTGGAGAGGGAGAAATGAGAAAGCCTGATTCCCTGTGCACTTGATTCAACATCTGGTATTACATTCTATTTTAAAACTCTCCTCTGACAGTACCTGCTCACTCATTTTTAGTTGTATTTTGTTATGTTATTATTTCTGTTTGAACATACTTCCTTGGTCCTTCTTTTCCATAACTCTTGCCTTATTCCAGAAAATCATTTCCTAGTGTCATAAATTCGAGGTGCCTTTCCTATCTATCCCTTTGTTCCCTAGGCTCACCACTGCCATGGCCTTAACACACTGTGCTAGAATATTATCTGACTCCCTGCCACCCTAACTGAACTTCGGTTGGTAGGGACTGTGTTTTTTTATCTGTGTTCCAAAGGGTCTTACCCATCTGCTGGCATATGGAAGTGTGAGTGTCATGAAGTATCTAGTGAATATGAGAATGAGTGAATGGATCAGCATCATTTGGGCAATCTCTCTTCTGCAATGAAAACGAGAATGGAATACACTTCTGACAGTCTAAATTGTTCTAACTGGGTATAATGGTTATCTTGGTGGCAGAATGCACCATTGATCTGAAAAACTTCAGGTTGTCTAGTAACTTATTTTATTTATTCTTGCATTTGTCACAGTGAGGTGACTAATTTGCACAAGAATCGTGAAAAATCCTCAATATTTTATATTCTACCTATCTATAGATTATAAATACTCCTCATTCATTAATTCAACAAACTAATTCAACATATACTTACTGAATGCAAATAATGTGCCAGGAACTATTTTAGATGGAGGTACAGCAGGGTATAAAACAGACTCAAGTTTCCCTTTTGGGGTTTACATTCTAGTAGAGGGAGGCAAACAATGAGCAAGATTAATATATAAAATAGAGTATATTGTGTCGTGGCAGGTACTATGGGAAAAGAGCAGGAAAAGAGGAACGGGAATGTGTGGGCACAGGGGATGATAATTTTATATTGTATGGCCAGGGAAGACCTTAGAGCATTAGACAGATGAAATGAAGGGGTTAGCCAAGCAGATAGATATCTAGGAGAAGAGTCACAGGCAGATAAAACTGCATGTGCAAAGGTCCTGAGGTGAGAGCATGTTTGTTGTGTTTTAGGAACATCGTGTCTGGCTGGAGAGCAGTGAGAATGGAATTGAAGGATAGGTGATATGGTGCGGGCTGGGGTGGAGGAGGAAGGCACCTCATTTAAGGGCATTATAGGGGTTTTACCTTTTGCTCTGAATAAGATGGAAAGTCATTGGAGGGCTGTGATCTGAGGAGTGAACAATTTGACTTTGTTTGTAATGGGATCACTTTGATTACTCTGCAGAGTAGGGCTGTAACCTGTGCTGTCCGGGATAGTAGCTGCTAGTTACATATGGCTGTCGAGTGCTTGAAATGTGCCTAGTTGCAACGGAGCAAGTGAATTTTTCATTTCCGTTTATATTTAAACAGTCACATGTAGCTAGTGTGTACTGTATCAGACAGCATAGATCCAGAGGAAAGACTGACGGGAAACCTAATGTTGCCATCTGTATCAAGTATTACCTCGTCTGTATAATGTCGACTGTCAAACTTCACTAATATTTCCATTCATTAATTTCCATTCATTAATTAAAAACTATTAGATGTAGTTCTTGCAAAACAGGTTTGCAGAATAATAGGAGAGATAAGACACATACATGAGGAGTGATTCAAGATAGACTATCATAAAGAAATGACTACTAGTCGGTCGGAGAAGGAGAGTGAGCGAAGTCAGGGCTTCCCAGAAGACATGGCTTCTAGCTGCACCTGACAGGCGTTCCACGCAGAGCCTCACGCACCGTGGCAGGAATATGAGCATGTCTGCAGGTGACTTGTACTTCAGGACCTATGAAAACAGCAGGGAGGGTAAGACTGGGAAGGACTGTTTTGGTCAGCTTTGGAAAGCCTTTGAAACCGTGTACATTTTCTGAATTCTCTTCATTAAATATGTCCTAAGATTTCAGGATGTTCAGTGCCTTGGTCTTCAAAATCCTCTGTTGTCCTCAGCTAAGGGCCGGTATGGAGGGGTTGGATTGCATCGCCGGCACACATCCGACTGCATAGCCTGCATACCGTTTCAAGCTGAAAGCTGTTAACAAGTTGTAGAAAACATGTTTTTAGACTTTAACAAAGTATAGAATTTCCAGGCGTACACAACTATGACTTTTTAATCCTAGAAAGTTTCCGGCCAAAATTAAAGTGAAATTTATTTATTTCACTCCTCTTATAATTATCTGAACTGAATAAGTTAGGAAGAAATGCAGAACATTTTTAATAAGCTTCTTTATAATGACAGAGAAAAGCTGACTAGAGAAATAACATATCTAGAGCATTGGTTTTTCCAGAAGTTGGAAGATAAATCACTTATTTGACTTTGAACTTTTTTCATCTGTATTTCTTTTTAGTAGATGTTGCATACAGCTTCTGGTATAATATTTCAGTATACACACACACACACACACACACACACATATATATGTAAAATACTATAGCTTTGAATTTAGAAAGAAAGGGAAATTACCTTTGCTGTCACTTTTGTAGTTGTTGTTGTTAGGGAAAGGATTGATTAAAACTCTTAACTGTTAAGCGTTCATATGATTATTCAGTGTTATCAACCACATGTTATCAAAGGGCTTTATCAACCTACACTGTTAAATAACAGCGTCTAGGCATTTTTTTAATTGCAGGAAAGGTATTCATTTCAAGAGCTTTATTTAGATAATTCTGGGTCTTTAGTCTTGTTGGGAGTTTGTTAGTGTTTCTTGGACTAAGAGAAGATTGGACTAGATGTTGAATGGGGGACCGTGGGGGTGGGAAAAGACAGACCCTAGGAGCCCAGACTCTCCCACATCACCAGGACTTTTGTTCTTGCTTACTCCCTTCCTGCTCTCCCAGCCTGCTCCCCCCTCCCCCGCCCCCCAGTGGCGTCACATTACAGCAAGCTTAACAGAAGCCCCTCACAGGGTACCAGCTCCCCTGACTCTTAAGTAATCCCAAGACCCCCTGTGCCAGGGATAAAATGCAATAATAAATCTTCTCAGCTCCAGTGATTTTAGTCTCCTGAATTCAATTAAGTTGAGCCTAGTAGGAATTTGTAAATCAAATAGTGAACTCTATGTAGATTCAAATTCAATTTAGGGCTCCTATGTTTGTTACTGATTTTCTGGAAAAAAAAAAAGAAAAACACCGCTGCTGTTTTCCATTTTTCAGCTTCCTTGTAAAGGTATTTCTTATTGAAACCAAACTCATATTTCTTAAATTCCTAGACCACTATCTATCATGCAGTTCAAGTCTCTTTTCCAAATGGTAGAGTGCCAGAACTCAGAAGCTGCTTGTTTGGGTTGCCTGATTTTCTAGAGCATTCTTTGGAGGATTTGAAGTAGAGGGAAGAAAACACTGACCTATAGTAAGAGCTAAATCTGGAAAGGGGATTAGGACAAGCTTTAACTAATTTTATTATGCAAACAGTTCCAGAACTCTAACGCATCCCTTTAGAGGGTTTCTTTTATTGTTGGTGCTGCTGTTTGGGTTTTGCTAAAGAGTATTTTGTTATGTACTAAAGATTCAGGGCTTCTTACTAAGCATGTCATGTGTTTTACGTGTGCAACCTTTGTATGGTGAACAGACCGTCCACTTCTGTCTATTTTTGGTGAATGCCCGTCTCAAGGTCTGGGTGACAAGCTCGGGAAGGTACTCCCCCACCAAGGGAGGGCAGCATCTGGCTCCTTGGCAGTTCCCTTGTGCACTTTTGTTAATGGGCTCAAATTTGCCAGGAAGTCTTTTATGTGGTTACATTACATATGGACTGTCTGCATAGTCTTGTCCTCCTGAATGATTTGTGTAGAGGTGTAAAGAAAAAAAAAACACTTTGGTTTCTAGAATCTAGATTGAATGAATCTTGGCAGGAAAAAAGTTTTTGAAAAGTTGTTTTTAGGAGGACAATCAAGTTTCAAGTATAATGGTAGGGAATATAAATTCTGGAGCCAGATTGACTTAGTTTTGAAAACTGAATTTACCACTGGCCAGCTATGAGGTCTTGGATAACTTATTTAACCTCTTAGTGCCTCAGTTTCCCCACCCAAGCATGAGGTGATCATAACAGTGCCTGCTTCATATGTTTCTGTGAAGGTTTAAAGTGTTGACTTCCCAAAGGTGCGAGGGACAGTGGCTGGCATACACCTGGCACTCGGAGAGTGTTAGTCATGATGTGATGTCTGTCTCTGGTATTCTTAAGGCTGGAGTATGTTCTTGCTTGTATGGATTAAATTCAGCTTTACCTGTCAGGTGGTTTGATGCTATTTTTTATTTTTGATGGGAGCTCGGGGAGTTGTGTGGTCATTTCTAGTAGAGAGTAACTGCAGTTCCTTTTTAAGTAGTGAAAAAAGAGTTCACCTTCCACTAACTAGACTTTGATCTTACAAAACCCCTGTTCCAATCTGGATTTTATTATAAGTGAAAATGAAGTTGGTGAGTCTGTCTGTGGTCCTTAGGTCCTGGGTTTGTAGCTGCCATGTTACATGGAAAAGGCATGGGTCCTGATGGGCAAAGACAACATTTGAGGTTGGATTGGCAAGATAATTTGGAAGCGTTAAAATTTATATTCAGTTTTTCCAACCAAATTAAAGCGTTAAAATTTATATGCAAGCAAAATTAAATCATTAAAATTTATATTCAGTTTTTCCTGGGTCATCTTAATGGACTTTAAAAAAAAAAAAGAGAGAGAGAGGGCTGTGGAGCTTTTGAAACACTTCAAATACAACCACAACCATTGCACATCTATTAAAAGCTTAACATAGCAGATTTGCTAACATTTGCAAAACCAGATCATGACCTTAGTGTCCTATGTGCTTTCAACATCTGTTGATTAAATCTATTCCATTAGTTTAGTGAGATGATAGTAGTATATACTAGAAGTTGCCTAAGTGAACAGCAAAAGTAACATCCTAGAAAGTTTCCTGTTGAATGTGATATGAGTAAGATGCTCATGCAAAAGATATTTCTAAAAGATAAGATTGTGTTATTGGTGTTTCTTAAATATAAATCACATGTTTGACTTTCTCCATGTTTGATTTAAACTTTTAGAGTGAACATCAGGGTGTGAAGACTAGGAGAGAGAGAATACACATTTTGAGAAAGCATTATTTCAGTTGGTGTGTAAATCCAGCTTAATTAAGGGCATTAGGTAATTAGCATTCAGGTCACAAATTTTCAAAAAATGACCACCTACCCTAAAAATTAGCAATTTCTTCCAAAGGTAGAGATTACAGTTTGACTATGAAGGAGTTCCTTCTAGAAAAAAAAATTCTCTGTATTTTTTTGTCGAACTAAGTTTGTAATTCCTTCTATCAATCATGAGCCTTCCTTTTCCTCTTGAAGGCTCCCTACTCTCTTAAGCTGCCTGAAGTCCCTCCTGTTGACCTGGCTTCCCTCCCCTCCTGCGGACTCCCTGCAGTCCACTTCAAACAGGGCTCAGGTTCCCCAGTGGGCCAGTTAAATGATTACCCCCAGGTGCTGATTCACCCTTGGCATTGTTGGATTTTACCTCCTTCAACCTTGAGTCATGGGGGAAGGGGAAGGGAGTTGGAAGAAGATCAAAGTAGCCGTGCTCTAGTTGGAGCCTTGGAGCTGGGGTTGAGCCCTCAGCCCTGTCTTCTGCCCCTCCCTACCCAGCCCCCACCATGCTTGGACCTTCGGCCCCTCCTGAGCCTAATCAGAAGATGGAGTGTGATGTGTGGCTAAACCATGAACTGTGCTGTGAGCAGTATCTTTACTTTTGAAGACAAGCAGCAAAAAGGTTAATGTTGCATGCTGTTTATTTAATTGTATAGTATAATTATAGGAATAAAAGATAACAGATGCGGGCTTGATGTTTGATTCAGTCTTTTTCTTTTTTCTTTTTCTTTTTCAAGATTTTATTTATTTGAAAGAGAGAGCACAAGAGAGAGAGAGCATAAGGGGGGGAAGGGCAGAGGGATAGGGAGGAGCAGACTCACCCCTGAGCAGGGAGCCCAACATGGGGCTGGATCCCAGGCGCATGATCCCTGAGATCATGACCTGAGCCCAAGCCAGACACCTGACTGACTGAGCCACCAGGCGCCCCTGATTCAGTGCTTTTAGAGAGCAGACTTTGTTCTCTGCAAGGTGTTCTGGGAAAAAGTCCAGCTGAGTTAAAGAACACCCTGCCCTCAGGCAGCTCAGAGTCAAACAGTTAAGACCATTCTTAGGGAGCAGAACACAGTTGTTACTTATGTTTCTATAAAAATCGGAAACTTTATCAGAAGAGCAAATAAAAATGCAACACAGGCATGATTTTTTTTATCTGTAATCAGTAAAGTGTTGCATACTTTTTAAAGAAAATCTAGGAAATATGAAAAGAAAACAAAATCATTCTACCAGAGATAACCGCACTTTGGTATGTATTTTTATGGATATTTGGAATAATACTGTGTACTCACTTTTTCTGTCTTGCTTTTTAAAAAACTTTATATGATGAACATTTCACTATGTAACTGAAAATTATTGCATAATTACCACATCACAGCATTTAACAGTTTATGTAATCATTTTCCCCTTTTGGGGACACTTTTGTTCCTTTCAAAGTTTCCCTCTTATAAATAATTCATTGAATATATTTATGCATAAGTCTTCTCATATTTCTGATTTTCTTAAAATGAACTTCTAGAAATGAAATTCTAGGTCGAAGGTCATGCATATTTTAAAGCTCTTGAAACATTTTGCCAGATAGCTTTCCACCAAGCTTATGCCATTTCAAAGTCAACCCACGAGGGCATAGGAGCTCTTGCGTCATGCTTGACAGCATGGAGAGGTACTGTGTTTTTTAAAAACTACAACGTCTGCTATTTTGATGAGTAAAAATGGTATGTATTTTTCCAGTTGGGCAATTTTAAAATTTAGTTTTTGAAGTACAGTATAATATGGAAGCATGTACATATTACAAGTGTGCAGTTTTCTGCATTTTCACAAAACTGGACACAGCCATGTAATCAGCACCTAGGGGAAGACAAGTAACATAACCAGCTTCTAGCAGCCCCCTTGTGATCCATCTTCAGCCACAATCCTTTTCTTTTTTTCTTTTTTTTCTTTTTTTTTTACTTGTAATGTAATAGTTTAATGGTACCTGGTTTTTACTCTATATTAGTGGAATTATATGTGCTATATGTATTTTTTCTTGTGTCCAGCTGCTTTTGCTTAACATCTTTATTTATTTATTTATTTATTTATTTATTTATTTATTTATGTTTTTTTTTTTTTTATTATATTATGTTAGTCACCATACAGTACATCCCCGGTTTCCAACGTAAAGTTCAATGATTCATTAGTTGCGTATAACACCCAGTGCACCATGCAATACGTGCCCTCCTTACTACCCATCACCGGTCTATCCCATTCCCCCACCCCCCTCCCCTCTGAGGCCCTCAGTTTGTTTCTCATAGTCCATAGTCTCTCATGTTTCATTCCCCCTTCTGATTACCCCCCCTTTCTTTATCCCTTTCTTCCCCTACCGATCTTCCTAGTAACATCTTTATAAAAGTCCTTCATATTTTTCTGTGTAGTTGTATATTTTAGTCTCCATCAGTCCTGTCCATCTGCATCTGTTCTGTTAAGTGACCCTAATATTGTGCAAGACTTCATTAAGGCACCTCGTCCTTTGACCCAGTCTGTCACCTCTGAATGATCTTCACAGCCTCTCTGGCTCTGGTGTAGGTCCCATGGCTCACCTTTTCTTTCTTTCTTTTTTTTTTTTTTTTTAAGATTTTATTCATTTGACAGAGAGAGACACAGTGAGAGAGGGAACACAAGCAGAGGGTGTGGGAGAGGGAGAAGCAGGCTTCCTGCTGAGCAGGGAGCCCGATATGGGGCTCAATCCCAGGACCCTGGGATCATGACCTGAGCTGAAGGCAGATGCTTAAAAACTGAGCCACCCAGGCACCCCCATGGCTCACCTTTTCAACTAGTAGCTTGCCAATAGTCTTAATTTCCTATCCCTTTTTCTCTTTATCATACCCCTGCCCAAAATCAAGACTGTCTACCCTCTAACACTCAAGGCTTCTGTTTTGAGACTTTATGTATTAGCTAGACTACAGACTAACAAAGAAATCTAGAAGCTCCCAGATTAAATAAGAGAGATGTTCTTTCACATCACATGGCAGAGGTCAACAGTGACCCAGGGCTGGTGGTAGCTTCTGCTTTCCTCTGCACTTGACTGGCGCTGGTGGGTCCACAGTGGTCGCTCCACTTCTCATCATCTCCCTGCAGCTAGAAGAGTTAAGGATAAGGAGGACAAACCCAGCTGGAAAGACATGTCTCTTAAACTCACTCTTTAGAGAGAACGCATTTGTGTGTACAAATCTACCTGTAAGAAGGTTGTGGAATGCAGGATTATGGCTGGGTGGCCATGAGCACAACTAAAACCCTATTATTATTATTATTATTATTATTATTATTATTATTATTATTTTATGAAGGAAGAACGGAATCCCCAAATACTGGGGGGCAGCCAGAAGTATGCCAGAAAATTCTATCAATTCATTCTTGGTTTTCAGTGAGGCCCTCCATCCTGCCTGATAATATTCTAAGTTTCACCAATAGCTCTCTTTCTCTTTTCTGGTAGTATATTTATTTGAAACTTGCTTCACTCTCCTTAAACTTACTCCACTTCATCTTCCCTTCATATTCCCACATGTGAAGAGTTTGCCTCGCACCTCACAGAAAAATTAGAACCGTAGGCCAGGGATTTCCTCCCTTAATCTGCATCTGCGTACATCCTTTTTTGCCTTTTACCTTATTATTCTGACACAAAATGCCACTGTCCTGTCAAAGTCTGATTCTTTCCATATATGTTCGGCATCCCCCACCAGTTCAGAGGTTGTCAGTAACTTCTGATGCTAATCCAGTGTATTTTTTAACTATCCTATAGACCATACCCTCCTGGCTTTCTTGCCATCTTTTGATTCTTTCTTTTCTGTTGTCTCCTTTTTATTCCCCTTTTACACCTATCCCTTAAGTAACAGTCCTTTCCCGTATCCTACCATGTTTATCTTCTCACTGCCTACCATTGTATCGGAGGACCTGCTCCATACACAGAGCTTGGACCCTCCATATGTGCGGATGAACCTCAAAGCTGTCTCCAGCACAGGCCTCTCCCTCAGACTTCCTGTTGACACTGGAAAGCTCTCCTTGCATGTCTCTGGACACCTTAATCCCACCATGTCCAACACTGAACTCACGTATATCTCCAGAATTTCTCCCCTTTCTTTGCCTTCTATCTCAGTGAATCATGGTACCTTCCCTGTCACAGAAATCTGGCTATCCATCCTCGATGCTTTTCTCATGCTCTCCCCTCATATTTAATCAATCATAATTTATTAGAAAAATTCATCTCCCTAGAACTTTTAGAATCTGTTGAGTTTTGAACTCATACCTGTTATCTGTCACCTAAATATCAGAGTCTCCTAATAATTTCCACACATCTGGTTTTCTCCTCTAGTCCACTTTCTACGTGTTAGCAAGAATGATTTATACAAAATACAAATAAAATTAGGTAATTTCCTATTTAAACCATAGGTGGCTCCCCACTGCCTGCAGAACTAAATCTCTTTTGTTAGCCAGACATGTAGGGCCCTTCAGGATCTGAAGGCTGCTGACCTCTGCACCATCCTCATTCCTAGCCCTTTGTATGTCTGTGCTCTCTGTGCTCATTCCCGTGTGTGGGCTTTTGCATGTGTTCCCACTCTGCCTGGATCACCCTCCCTTCCTTTGTTTAGCTTTTATTTAGATTTTAGAACATAGCTTATGGTTTTCTCTGCAAAGAACATTTCTCTGATCTGTTTCCTCCAGGGCTGCTGGAAATCCTTCTCATATTTTCCCAAACGACTGTGGGCTTGCTGTTATTGTAGAGAACTTAGAAAATTGTATTGTATTTTTTTTCTTAATTGGCCTGTATTCCTACTAGACTCTGAGCTTCTTGAGGACAGAAACTCTTCTTCCTCCACTCCATCTGTGGCTGATCTTAAAACTAACGCAAGAAGTGACAATGGTGCAGCTCCAACAAAAAGGAGGCCAGTCCCCTTTCGTGCCAGGCTGTGTCTCCTCCATTCACTGGGCTCCACCTGTGTTCTTCTGTACCACGGCTTGGAAATTTTCTCTAGAGACTAAGCCGGAGGCCCCACCTGATTTGTCTTCCTTCTCTCTCAGATCACTGTTCTCCGTTGCATGATGTTCAATGTGAGAACCATTGTTTCATATATCTTGTTTGTTTTTAAGTTGTTTTAGGTGAGAGGGTAAATGAGCTCCCTGATACTCCATCTTCGCTAAAAGCGGAAGTTACATCATGCATTTTACCTATTTGAGGTGGATGATGAGGAGAATGTGAGTGAGGGACTTTCACATCCGTAAACTGGGCTTCAGATAGAATTTCAACATAATTTAGAACAGATCATTATGAATATTGTATGTTACACTAATATCATAGATAAGCAAAGCTACACATCTGTGGGCATTTAGACATCTGTATTTTTGCATTAAGAACAATTGGACTTTTGCATTGAGAATCAAGGCCCCAAATCTGACTACTCTAGCTTCTTGGTTAAAAAAAGTAGTAGAACCACATTCCTTGAGGTGAAATTGTATTTTCTTTCTATGTCCCTCTGCACCGTAAATACCATAGCTCACACGTGAATGGGAGAGTAGGGCAGAGCACCATCTCCGTATAGCTTCCGACCTAAACTCACAGAATCGAGTGGAGACGGGGAGGCCCACCGCCCTCTGTGGTTATGCCACGTGGGCACACAGGTGGATTTGGGTGCTCGCTTCATACATGCTGCTCATGAGCGGGGCACAGCAATACGCTGGTAAAGCACTTTGTTACTGCTGTTTCTCTCCTGATCATTATTTACTTTGGGACAGTTGTCTTGACTATCAGTGTTTGCAATGCTGTTTTTGATGTATCATTTGAATATTAAATTTAAAATTAAGAATATTCAGTTGGAGACCCAGAAATCATTTATATCAAATCTACTCAGGTTATAGAGGGGGAAACTGAAGGCCAGAGAGGTTAAGTGATTTGCCCCATTGGGTTAAGCTTGAAGCAGAACCAAGACTAGACCTTAATTTCTTGGCTTGTACTTTACTCCCTTTCCACTTCACTCTGCAAACTATGTGCTACTTACACAGGGGAAGGAAAATCATCTTTTAGGGAGGTGGGTCTGTTGGTAAAACAGGAATAAATGTTGAAGCAAGAAGGTCTGGATAGCACTGCGGTGATTCAGACCTAATACAGAGGGGCCTGGGCTAGGCTGGAGTAAGTGGAAACAAGAAATAAAAAGGTGAATATGAGACCTGTTGTCAAGATTAACTCAAAGGACTTGTGATGAGTTGGTTAATTCATAGGATTTGCGTGGGATAGAATATATAGTTTGTGGAATGTTGAATGAGTAAGGGAATGTGTATTTGTGTGTGTGTATACACACACATGTACATATACATGGCCCTCATGCGTATCACAGATGCATTCTATGGACATTCTATGGACATTCATAACCAGGCATGTTACTAGTACAAAAAAAACCCCCAAAAATGATTTATTCCTCTAATCTGTATAATAACACTGTAAGTTACTATCCCCACTATATAGATAGAAGTAAGGCTCTGGGAGTTAAAGGTTTGCCTAAAATCACAAATTAGTATGAGGAGCTGATCTGGGTTTTGAAGACATATTTCTTGAATTAAAATCTGAATCTTTCTACAGGAGCCTTTTTAATTATCCAAAACATATAGAGAATATTTCTGTGTGTGTGTGTGTGTGTGTGTGTGTGTGTGTGTCCTGTCGTGGCTGATTCTTAAACCCGATATGTAATTCTATCCCTTTATTGTATTCGGTGCATAGTATTCTTTTTCAGAAAATATATACCCCAGCCCCTTTTCTCTGATTTTCCAGATTTGTTTCGCCTTTCCTGCTTTTCCCTGTGTTGGACAGCTAACTCCATGTTGCTGGAGGACGTACTCCTGCATTGTGGCTTTCGTTTTGCTGGTGGCCTGTAGCTTTCCTACGTGAGCGTTTCCTCCTTTAACAGTTGGGGGAAAGCAGCATCCATGCTGAACCTGTGTGCTCCCCGGCACAAAGCCAGGGGGTTGTGTGCGGGTGGACTGCATTCTTGGAGTTGGTTCGCAAGAGCCTGACTCTCCAGGGTGGCGCCTGAATACCAGCTTGCGTTTTTCACAGTGTGGCTGTGACAGCTGTGGCGGATCTTTGGACTGTGTTATGTAGACGCTGGACTCTTAGACGGCTCGTAAATCTTTCTCTGTACAGTGCCCGGCGCAGCACCTTGCAGATACTTATCGCCCAAGAATATTCGTTGGGTGCATAATCAATGGAATTATCATTGCCGTTATACTGTGAACTTTTGTCTCTGACATTTAACATTCTGTGCTTGCTTCGGCAGCACATATACAAAAATTAGAACGATGCAGAGACCTTTAACATACGTATACATATGTGCGGTATGTATAAACGCACGCATGTGTAAACTATCCGTGCTTAGTCTCAATACATTTGAAACACATAGTTAACAAGACAGTACACAGATAAATTGTATGAAGTTTGACTCATGAACTTAAGGTTTTGTTCAAAATGAGTACTTCCTGAGGCGCCTGGGTGGCTCAGTCAGTTAAGCGTCTGGTCTGTCTTCATCTCAGGAGTCCCAGGATCGAGTCCCATGTCCATTCAGGCTCCCTGCTCAGCAGGCAGTCTGCTTCTCCCTCTCTCTCTGTCCCTCACCCAACTCGAGTCTGCTGCTCCCTCTGCTCCTTACCCTGCTTGTGCTCTCTCTCAAAAAGTAAAGGAAATCTTTTAAAAAAATGAATACTTTCTATTTTAGATTAGCTGGAGAAGTGTTAGTACAATAACCAAGATAACTATAAACAGGTTAACCAAATAGACATAATCAGGGATCTAAAGATAAATTGTGACTTTATAAAGTTTACAATTTTGGCATTTTCAAGTTAGAATATTGAGTACTTCTTTCTTTGATGTATGAGAATAGAGAAAATAGTAAAGCTAGAGTAATGATTTCTAAATTGCTGAAATATAATTCTACTTATATAATTATATTAAATACTGCCATAACGTGCTGCTCCTTTTGTTGGTATGTGTAAATAGAGTAATTTTCTGCTTTCTCTTTCTTGTCTCTGGGCCATTATCACACTGTCTAATCATATCCACTCATGAGAACATGGGTATGTGCAATACTATTTCAATATTCCTTTGTATTTCCTCAAATTCTTTAATTCCTAATGTGGTTTCCATAAGAGCAGACCTTGCACAGCCTTGAAAATAATGAAGAAGGGATAGAGTCAGGGAGAAATGTCCAGTAGCATGATTTCCACTTCCATAAACTCATGAACCAGTGTGTCAGCCAGGTCTACACTGTGATGGGACATGTGCTTATCCAAACGTTGATGGTCCTAACATCAGAATGAAATACTTGATTTGCACACAGTTAATCCTTGCTTTGCACATCATTTGTGTTTTATCAAAGTTCATCCTTTGGGATATATCCCTTTCCTTCACAAGATGTCGGTGGCCCGGTGTCTTAGAGCCCCTCAGGACACATCTGTGCATCATCATTGGGTCTTTTTGATAGACCCTGCCTCGAATCATCTTCTCATGTGTGATTGTTATGGGGTGTCTTCCTAATTAAACTATAAATTCTTATAGGAAACAAATTATAGCTTATAAAACTTAGTAGCCCTTAAATGTGCTTCAAATGAAGTAGATTTCAGTTACGTATTTGTGAGTGAATTGAGGTGGTTTTGTCCTGTATGAAAATAATCATGCAGATACACCACAAATACTGTTTCCTCTATGTGCACTCTTCTCCATGGGAAGAGAAGAATCAAACAAACCAAAACATCATACTACCCAAACCCAAAGGATTTCCATGCATTTAAAAAGTAGTGCAACACAGTCTAACACTATATCGGCCATGACAGTCTGAGTGGGTGTGATCTCTTCATATAATACAAACACCCCAGCTTTTTCATCTTCTGTGTAGTGTCTTTCATGGTGCCCAGCACACAGTGGGCATCAAAGAAACGCATTTGTTTTTTTTAATTTTTTTTTTAGATTTTATTTATTTATTGACAGAGAGAGAGTGTGTGTGTGAGAGAGCATAAGCAGGGGGAGCTGCAGAGGGGGAGAGTGAAGCAGGCTCCCCCGCGGAGCAGGGAGCCCAATTCAGGCCTCAATCCCAGGACCCCGGGATCATGGCCTGAGCTGAAGGCAGACGCTTAAGCGACCTAGCCACACAGGTGCCCCGAAGAAAGAGTATGAATGACTGACTGAAATGTCTCATATCTGAAAAATCAGAAGAGATGTTCCATTTTATTACTCCTGCTTGGGGTCCTGTTTAGTGTATATGTGGGGGAAATGGTGTCAACATAACCATGGGAAGCACATGTCTGAGGAGGGCTGCCACAGTGGAGCAGCTGTGGACATATATTTAGACAAGTGACTCTGCACAGGAAGGTTCTAATAAGATCTGTAGTTCTAGTCTCTGGAGAGTCCCTAAAAAAAAAAAAAAACAAAACAAAAAAACCCATAACTTAGGATGTAGGAATTTCTCATAATTTAAGAGACATTCTTTTGGGGAAAAGCCGTAACTTCATGCATCATTCATTTTCATTAATTAAGCCCACGAACGGTTATTCAGCGTCTGTAGTGGGCAGAACTGACAGCATGTTGATAAACATCCCAGTGTTAGGTAAAGACTGTAGGAAGAAGGGGTACTTTATAAATCAGAGGTCTCTCTTCTGATTGTTATTTTTGCTATTATTGCAAATAATATCTTGCATTGGCTTACAACTTAGTTTTTTTAAATTTTATTAAGTTTTTAATTTTAATTCCAGTGTAGTTGATGTACAATGTTATATTAGTTTCACGTGTACAATATAGTGATTCAGCAATTCTGTACATTACTCAGTGCTCATCATGGTAAGTACTCTTTAACCCCATCACCTATTTCACCCATCCCCCCACCCACCTCTCTTCTGGTAACTGTCAGTTTGTTCTCTGTAGTTAAGAGCTATTTCTTGGTTTCTCTCCCCCCCTCCTTTTTATCTTTGTTCATTGTTTTGTTTCTTAAATTTCATATGAAATCATATGGTATTTGTCTTTCTCTGACTGACTGACTGACTTTGCTTAGCATTATACTTTTTGCCCGCCTCATGTTTTTGGTTGCAAATGGGAAGATTTCATTCATTTTTATGGCTAAGTCATATTCCAGTGTGTGTGTGTATATCAAATTAGTATTTTTGTAGTGCCATTTCTGGATCACCGGTTAGTTCTATTTTTGATTTTTTGAGGAACCTCCATACTGTTTGCCAGAGTGGCTGCCCCAGTTTGCATTTCCACCAACAGTGCATGAGGGCTCCTGCTTCTCCACCTCTTCTCCAACACTTGTTTCTTGTGTTTTTGATTCCAGCCATCCTGACAGGTGTGAGCAGGCATCTCATCGCAGTTTTGATTTGCATTTCCCTGATGATGAGTGTTGTTAGGCATCTTTTCATGTGTCTGTTGGCCACCTGTATGTCTTCTTTGGAGGAATGTCTATTCATGTCTTCTGCCCAGTTTTTAATTGGATTATTTGTTTCTTGAGTGTTGAGTTGTATCAGTTCTTTATATATTTTGAATATTAACCCTTTATTGGATATGTCATTTGTGAATATCTTCTCCCATTCAGTAGGTTGTCTTTTAGTTGTTGATTGTTTCCTTTGCTGTGAAGAAGCTTTTTGTTTTTATGTAGTTCCAGTAGTTTATTTTTGCTTTGATTTCCCTTGCCTCAGAAGACCTATCTAGAAAGAGGTTGATATGGCCAATATCAGAAAAATTACTACCTGTTCTATCTTTTAGGATTTCTATGGTGTCAGGTCTCACAGTTAGGTCTTATATCCATTTTAAGTGTATTTTTGTGTGCTCATAAGTAAGTGGTCCAGTTTCATTCTTTGGAGTGTCCTGTCCTGTTTTCCCAATACCATTTGTTGAAAAGACTGTCTTTTGCTCACTACATATTCTTGCCTCTTTTGTCAAAGATTAACTGACCATAAAATCATGGGTTTGTTTCTGGGCTTTCTATTCTGTTCTGTTGATTTATATGTCCGTTTTTGTGCCAGTACCATACTGTCTTGATGACTACAGGTTTGTCATGTAATTTGAAATCTGAAGTTGTGATACCTCCAGCTTTGTACAACTTACGGTTTTAAAGAGCATCTTCCCCAGCACGCTCTATTGTTTGTATTCCATCTTCCTTGTGAGGCAAGACGAGGGCTGTTTTCCTGGTTCCATACATGAGAAAACGGAGGTGTAAGAGTCAAAGGAATGGCACTCCTTGGAGAAAGAGGGGCGCGGGACTAGAGTCCCAGCCTGCCAGACATGCCATTTTCCTCCCAGGCCACTTGGACTTTTAAAACAGAACCCCAAAAGTAGGGGGCCTGAGTTGGCTTTTCATTGAAACAATGTTTGACGGAGGGACGACCTTGATGACATTGAGAACTTCAACACTTCTGTATCAGCTCTGCCAAGCTGGTGGTGTGACGCGGTGACTACAGGCTGGGAAGCTGACCCTGGGGCATGACCGTATTTTGAGCTGTGTGCAAAGGGCCCGGATTAAGGCTAGTCATGGCACGAGCCTGCGGAACCCGACGCCAGCTGTCTGACTCTAACACTCCATTCGATGCAGAGTGAGCAGGCCCTGCAGTAGTTTAAGAAGTAGCTGCACACTTTATATAGAACAGGCTAGTCTATACAGCCCGTTCTCTGGCTCACTTTTCTTCTCACCTATTTCTTGTTACTGCAGCCTGCCCTCCAAGTCAAGTTTCCCCGTAGAAAGGAGATGGAGACGCTCTGAAAAAAAATTACCCCTTCCCTCCGTCTACCCTCCGTTTGGCTCATTGGTAGGCTTTACCTCCTCTGCAGTGAAGACAAGTCTCCATCCGGCACAGCCCTGCAAGAGGCAGGTTGGAGGGAGCCTCTGCTTTTTCCCCTGGGCAGATGCACTCAGCAGAAAGATCCACCACTGTTTCTACCGCATGCTGATTATAATTGCACCTGGAGTCGTATTCCCATATAAATGTCATTCAAATTAGCTTAGCTCTTCTATCCAAGAATTCTTGAAAGAACCCAGGAAGAAGAGCTGCTCAGACTGCCAGCACATTAATCCAAACATGCCAAGGAGTCTAAATAAATCAAGTAACATCTCATTTGGGATAAGGTTTAATATACTGAGCTTGTGGCAAGCCACAATGTTTTGAATCTCTTCCACATGCCTAAAATTTGGTTACAATAGGTTTTATTTAGCATGGGTTCTCAGGAGTGGCCTAGAAGCTCTTCATTTTAGTGTCTCTGTATTTAGGCAGTATTTCTCTGGGTGTCCCCAAAGCTCTACCTCGCTTTGAGGGGACACAGAGAAATGGAAATGTAAAATGGAGAGATTTCTGAAATTGGGCATTACTTTATGGGAAAGGATCGCAACCATGCTTATCTGTTGTTTTGCCTAAAGTTAAATTCGAGCAAGAGCAGCTCAGCTTTAGATGTTTTCCTGCAAGAACATTCTCATTATCAAAAGCCGAACCACATACATGACCGGTTTAACCAGGACACTGTCCTCGTGTTCACACATTCGTAGATGGGGTGTGAACTCAGAAACCTGGTCAGCTGGAATACCTCTGTTACAACTGAACAGTTCACTGTTTCCATTATAATGGATTTTAAAGGTATCCTGTGTCTTCAAGCTCTTGTCTTTATACTTTTTTTGGCGGGGATGAAAATATGAAATCGTTTTGGTACCAATCCTTTTGGTGTGAAAGGGAATAAAACTATTTTTTATCCACATGTAAACATTTGTCCCCACCCCTATGTATATGAGATTTTAACATCAGTTTACATTCACTTTGGATCTTTTTTTTTTTTTTTAAAGATTTTATTTATTTGACAGAGAGAGAGACAGCCAGCGAGAGAGGGTACACAAGCAGGGGAAGTGGGAGAGGAAGAAGCAGGCTCATAGCGGAGGAGCCTGATGTGGGGCTCGATCTCATAACGCCGGGATCACGCCCTGAGCGGAAGGCAGACGCTTAACCGCTGTGCCACCCAGGCGCCCCTCACTTTGGATCTTAAAAATAAACACGGATGGTGCTGAAGATCCTTGTGTATTCCTCTGAGATAACTGGTCTCTGTCCTTGAGAAAGGACTGTCCTGAATTTAGGAGCTATCATTATCATGAATGCATTGTATCTCACTACATATTTGTAAATTTAGAGACAATATATAATACGTGTTGGTCAATTTTTAAAATCCACGTGAATATAAAATAATATGCACAGTTCTGTGGTTTATTTTTTCCCTAAGCTTATATTCTTTATCCATATTAATGCATGTAGCTCTAGCTCATTTATTGTAAACATTGTGTAGTATTCTGTAGTATTTATATGATCCAAATAATCTGCGCAATCTATGGCCATAGATGGACATTTAAGTTGTTTCTGTTTACTCTTATAAGTGAACAATGTTATGGGGTCATTTTTCTGGAGTCGAAACAGAAAAGAGGAATTGGGGGACTCCGTGCATGGTGTTTGCTGTAGCAGAGCAAATGACAGCTAAGCCCATGAGCATTTATCCTGTAATACCGGTGTTAATAACAGACTTTTAGATTATCAGAACGCGCACCTCAATAAAAACATTTTGTGACACTATTAAATATCTGAGACATTTCCATAAAAAAATAGCTACAAATTATAAAATTATAATACTACCCCTCTTGCTTTACTGCTTTCTGGGTGTTTCGTTACCCCTAGTCAGAATGTCCATAGGATTGAGGTTCCTGCCATGGCTGGCCCTATAAAGGCTTCAGTACCTTCCTGCTAGGTTTACTTGATGCCGTGGCTTTTCCCTGCCCACCTTGTCCACTGTTGGACTGTCTGCATCTCAGAGGACAGATGTGTCTTCTTCATGTGGTACTTCTGATCCCTGCTCAGCCGTTTTTTGTGGGGGCATAGAGAGCATGGGGTGGGGGCGGGGTTTGGGATGGGGGAGAGAAAGGCGCTGTTAAGAGGCAAGGAATTTCCGGTGGGTGAAGTGACTGAAGGATTTGCACTGAGGCTGGCAGGGAGAAGAATGACCAGGGGAAGGGGAAGGAGAGAGAGGGGGCGCCTGGGTGGCACAGCGGTTAAGCGTCTGCCTTCGGCTCAGGGCGTGATCCCGGAGTTGTGGGATTGAGCCCCACATCAGGCTCCTCTGCTATGAGCCTGCTTCTTCCTCTCCCACTCCCCCTGCTTGTGTTCCCTCTCTCGCTGGCTGTCTCTATCTCTGTCGAATAAATAAATAAATAAAATCTTTAAAAAAAAAAAAAAGAACTAGGATGATCGGTAGGGGAAGAAAGGGATATAGAAAGGGGGGGTAATCAGAAGGGGGAATGAAGCATGAGAGACTATGGACTATGAGAAACAAACTGAGGGCCTCAGAGGGGAGGGGGGTGGGGGAATGGGATAGACCGGTGATGGGTAGTAAGGAGGGCACATATTGCATGGTGCACTGGGTGTTATACACAACTAATGAATCATCGAACTTTACATCGGAAACCGGGGATGTACTGTATGGTGACTAACATAATATAATAAAAAATCATTAAAAACAAAAAAAAGGAAGGAGAGAGAGAGAGAGACTACAGAGAGAAATCTAGGAGGGACGAACTAAACTGTGGAAGTCTGAAATCTCAACACTTACACAGGATACACACAGCAAATGTGTGTTCATACTTTACAGTGCCACCAATTATTAGAAGCCTGGAAAATCGAGACCTGGTTCTGTAGTCCTTAGTATGAACACAGTTTCAACTTTGCTAGCTATTGCAATATTTCATTCCAAATTAGCTGTACCAATTTATATTCCCACCGGAAGTATGAGACTTATCCACTTCACCACATTCTAGCTGACATTTGACCTCATCTGATTTTGTAATTTTGCTAGTCTGATGGGCTTGATACAGTATTTCACTGTTGTTTAAAGTTGCAGTTCCCTGATTAGTAGGATTAGTTGAGTACCTGGCTAGTGCACTTTTTGTAATTTTTAAAATGAATTTTCTTGTAAAGGTGATATGGTTTTATATTCATGTTTAAAATGTAAAAAAAAAGAAGAAAATTAAAATTAATCCATAACCCACCACACAAATATACCTATTATTTTATTTTTGAAAAGCGGCTTTATCGCGGTACATTTAACGTGCACGTTTAAAGTGTTCAGTTTGATGTTCTGACATATGTGCATGCCAGTGAGCCCGTCACCATAGCCAAGATCATTAAGTTATCCATCACCCCCCAAATTTATTCCTGCTTCTTCATTTATTTTTTCTCCCATCCTCCTTCTCCCTCACCTCCCATCTCCTCGCAACCACAGACGTCCTTTCATAGTTGTTTTCAGATTCCTCTGTGTCGTGAGCACCTGTCCGTGGGTCAGGTCATTCCTTCGCATTGCTGAGCAGTGTTCTCTTGGGTGCTGGTACCGAAGCTTGTCTGTCCGCTCACCTCCTAGTGGAGATCTGTGTTCTTTCCAGTTATTTAATTGATTGGCCATTTTATATTTTGTAGAATTTTGTATATATTTATTTATATATATTACATATTTATTTATATATGTATAAAACTCAACATATATATATATATATGCGCCCATTTATTTTCTCGTAAGCTAAACATTAAACATGAAATAATCCCTGTTATTAATCAGAGCCTGGGACAACTGTCTGGCATGTATAGTATTCAGTAATTATGTGGTAAAAGGAGTAGATCTCTTTTGGCAAATCTAAAAGCTAATTGGGAAAATAAAGCAAGCAAACTGCAGAAGTTAAAGCTCATGGGGTAACTGAACTGAACTGAAATCCATCACCTGCCTCTCTCACCCAAGGGCCGGGGCCCCCGGCCTGCTACTTGGAAGTCTTCCCTTTCCCTCACAGTCGCACATCACTCCTTCCTCACTGCAGACGGTCTCTTCGTTTTGTTCCTGTCTTGTTCCATCCTTTTCCCAGCCACTGAGTTCAAAACCTTCGTTACCCCTGTGAAATGTCCCTCTCTTCGCATCCGATTCGTTTCCAGGTTCGAGGAATTTAGCTTCCTACTAAGGTTTTCTTCTTTTGTTCACAACTTGCTAATCAGACATTTAAATAGCCGTCAGTGCATCGCCTTGTACTGCTGTTTAGTTTAGTGTCTACCCAGCTCCCATCTCAGCACGCTCGCCGGCTCCCAGCTTGCCTCCCTGACTCATTTTCCCGTCCCAGATTCAGCCTCCACACGGTCATCTCGTCTCTCTCTAGCATGTGATTTTGTCCATGCTGCCCTGTTGCTTCCCGCCGTCCAGTTGCTCCTCTCTGCCTGCAGCCTGCAGCTCAGTCCTCAGCCTCGAGCTCGGGGAGCTCTGTACCTTTTGCCACCTGCCCCCTGACCACTGTGATGCAGAAATATACCCGAACACGCTGTACCATCTCCCACCTCCATGCCTTTGAGTCAGCCTGTGCTCCCATGTTCTGGAATCCCTCACTACCTTTGACTGGGGAGAATAACCTCAACTCAGTTTTGACGCCTTCTTTTATCTCCGTGTGCATGTGCGTATGCATTCACACAAGCCCAGGACGTGAATCCCGTCTCATCCCTACTGTGGATGTCCACAGCACTGCCCCGCATTGTGCTGTCGCTCCCTCTCGTTTCCTAGACTGTGACCATCGTCACACAGTGTGGAGGCCCATGGCGTTTTCAGCACCATTGAATCTTACAGGTACAATGGCGGATGTCCAGTAGGTGCTCAATAAATATGTTGGGTGCTAGATCCACGTGAGTAACTCACACTGTGGTGCTCGATACATATGAATAGATGAATGTAGGATTTACATGTCTGATTATCAAGTTGTAATTTCCCAGGCCAAATATCCTTAATGTCTCATACCTTGTATTCAATCCTGTTATCACCTCTTTAGTCAAAAATCGTTCAACTTCCTGCCTGAATGGTTGCATTAGCTTCTAAACCAGCCTGTGCCAGTTTAAGTTCTCCCTCTTGTCTATACCACACTAATGCACGTGAGCCAGACTCATCTCCTGCAGTGATGGCCCCAGTCTTGTCAGATTCCTGTGCCTGGCCTTCAGCAACCTTAGCGAATCTAGTAATCAAACTCCTTTCTCCTTCTCCAACATGAAGTCTCCATTTTAGTCAGTCTCTTCTCCCCACTTGCCTGGGCCAGCTTGTGTTCCAGGGCTCAACTCTGTCTTCTGGCCAGAAGACCCTGTCCCCATGCCTCCATCCGTCTGAATTCTGCTAATAATCTGTCTTACTGAAGTTGTACCATTGTGCCCAAGCCACATCTCCTATGGACTCGAGGTATTTCTGCTCTGTAGCACCGAGGCTCTAACTGCATGGTAGAGAGTGAAATAACCCATTGCAAAGATTTCAGAGTGAATCACAATTGCCGTATAAGGGAATGTTTACTCTTCTCCCCTACCCCACTCCAGAAGGCGGGCTCCACGAAAGTCAGGAATTTGTGTCTGTTTTGTTCATAAAGGAAAACCAAGGACCGAGGCACCCAAATATTTGTCAAATAAATAAATAAAGGGATGAAATTGTGTACTACATGGTGGAATTTAAATCTTCCTTCAAAAAAAAAAAAACCTTTGAAGAAAATATGGACAACTTTGAGTGATTTCTGAATTTTAAAGAATGTGATACTTTAGAACTAATTTCTTAAGCGGAATCACAAAACTAGCAAATCATCATATTCATTTATATAAAATGTAGTATTTAAACTCTGAACTTTAGAGCAGCTTCTGAAAAGTACTAATTTCTATATATGACAGTGTCAATTAGTCAGTCATATTTTTCTGGAATTTTTCTGCATCAATATGAGTTGAAATTAACTCAGGATAATTCTAGTTCAGCTCTAGATAGATGGAGCATAAAAATGGTTTGCAAATAGTCTATCAGAGTAAAAATAGATGCCAGTCCTTGGATTCAGAGTAGTATGAGGATACCTATATTTTGCCATAGCTAAGGTCATTTACCAGATCTTTCCTAAATTATATATGATTTTTAAAATAAGAAAAGCATAACTCACTCTTTCAAAGTACTTAGCCCAAAATCTGACATATAGTAGACATTTATTAAATATTTGAACTTAAGCCACTGGAGATTTTTGTTTTGTTTTGTTTTTGCCTGTGGGAAGGGTATTTAAGAAGGGAAGTGACATAGTTGTATTTTGTATTTGAGAAAAATAATTCGATGATTGTCTGGAGGATGATATGGAGAATAAAAAACTACCCAGAAAAACCGGGCAGCATTCATCAGTGAAGGAATGGTCATAGAGCACCTACTGCTTGGTATGCACCGAAGAATGAGTGAACTGCTAAGATTTTGTGTGATAAGTATGGCCTATAGATAAAGTTTAGATGAAGAATTATGAAAACCTAATTTAAGTAGTGATTAGGATAAAAAGGAGTAAATGTCTTGGTATCTATTTAGACAGAAGCACTGACGGTATTTGGTGAACTCTATAAAGACCGAAGGCTTGAGTATATCACCTAGGGTTCTGATTTGAGGGACCGCAAACAATAGTATAGTTCGAGGCAAGAGTTTATTAAGTAGGTATAAAGGAAATGATGAGTTGAGGTGTGGACATATTCTATTAGGAGAGTCTGTGTAAATCCCTGTGGAGATGACAGTATAGAATCATAAATAAGATCTGATGCTTAGAAGGGATATGTGGACTGAGGAGGGATGGCTTTTGAATTGATCAGCAACAACCAAAAGTAGTTGTCGAAGACACAGATACATGTGGATTCCCAGAAGGGGGTTTACCTGAGGGAGACGAGATGTGGGCTGAGGCTATAAGATTATGGACATCAAAAGGTTAAGAGGACGCAAGAATGACCCGCAAAGAAGGCTGAAAACTAATGGCCAGACATGACGTCAAGAAACCAGGAAAGGGTAGTTGTATCAGTGAAAATGGTTTCAAGTACAGGTAATAGAGAAGCTGACTCACCTAGCTTGAAACAATAAGGTAATTTATTGGATCACATAACTAGAATTCCAAAGGTAGAACGGCCTTGGGCGTGGTTGATCCAGGAGCACAATAATTTCATCAAGAAACCAGTTTCTTTTGTCTGCTTTCGCTCCGCCATCCAGTCTTGGATTTGCCTTAAGTCTGTTGCTCCTCTGGCGATAGAATGACGGGTTGTGGAAATCAGGGCTATGTGCTCCCTCATTCACATCCAGCTGAAGAAGCAGTTTGCATCTAGAAGTTCTCCCAGAAGAGTGAAGAGGAGCTTACCCCAAGTCTCCAGCAAAAGTACTCCTTGTGTCCCCTTGGCACTGGTAAAATCAAAAACAAACGGACACCAGTCTTGAAAATTCCCTGAACAGACAAAACCAGTTTATTCATACAACAGAGTTTAATTTAGCTTATTTTGCAAGGCCAACTTGACCTGGGTCATTTCTTGTTTATGCCTCTGGAAATCATAAGCAACACTTGAACTGTTGCCCAAGGTTGAAACGAGGTAACCACTGATCAATTCCCTATCACTTAAGAGAATTCTCTTATCATAACCAATCACTGTGAAGAACACACCGTCACTGCTTTCTCACTAGATAAGCTGCTGTGTAACGATACACGCCTCCACCTCAGCCTCACTTCATATTTTGGTGTGGGCACTCCTGGTTTGCAAACTGTCTTTTTTCGTGAGTGCTAGTTGACTACTTCAGTGATTCATTGGCTTTTACTTTGGCTCCTTTTGAACACTTGACAGCACAAATACGGTTACCTGACTTAGGATTCCTGAAAGAGTCAACTGGGGAGAAGAATTAGACTGCCATCTCCTGGAGCTGAGCATGGATTTAGCTTTCCCCAAGGCTATGCACTTCGTTGGTGAGAAATGGATACGGGAACAAAAGTGGAGATTTTTTTTTTTTTTAGGTAAGAGGAAATGGCAAATGGAGAACCCATACCCAGGCAACAGGACCACTCTGCAAGTAGGAAGGAAGCCTAAGAGGAAGAACGTTTGAGGAGAAGTCATTAACGTTGTGAAATGCCAAAGAGGGTCAAAGTGAGAGTTGATGAAAAAAACCCCACAAAAATCCCATTGGATTAGTAATTAGGAGGTCATGCTAATGACCCAGTAGACTCTGGATACTGGTTGAAGGGGAGAGAGGGTAACTGAGGTGAGGAGGGGATAGGAAGCACCGACGCCAGTTTGAAGACTCTGGGTTTGGAAAGGAAGAGTAATGATAATAAAGCAGCCAGAGGGGAAAAATGGTAGCAAGAATGTTTTGTTTTGTTTTTTGTTTTTTGTTTTTGCAATCATCCATTAAATGTGTCGAAGCCTAGTCGTGGCTCCTAACCAGGTTCTGATGCAGGCTCTTTTAGTGAACTTTGTCAGCTTGTCGAGTCCTCAAGTTCTCATCACTTCAGAGAGAGAAAAACAAAGCTGTTTGTTTTGTTTTTTTAATCCCACAGAGTTGGTGAATTTCAGAAATGATTTAAAGAAAAGAGTGTTATCGTTATGTTCAGGAGAGATTGTAAACGTTCTACTGCACTGAGGCTTCAAAACTTTTATTTGGAGCCTGAAAATGGAATATTTTTACTCTTTACCTCAGCGCTTGGTGCTGTGGTCTGAATGTCGGTGTCGCCCTAAAATTCACATATTGAAATCCTCACGCCAAAGATGATAGTATTAGGAGGTGGTGCCTTTGAAAGGTGCTTAAGTCATGAGGGTAGAGCCCTTATGAATGGGGTTAGTGTCCTTATAAAAGAGGCTCCGGAGAGATCCCTAACCCTTCTACCATGAAAGGGCACAGTGGAAAAGCGCGAGCTCGGAGCCAAGAAGAGAGTCCTCACCGGGGAACTCAACCCTGCTGGCATCTTGCTCTTGGACTTCCCAGTCTGCAGAACTGTGAGCAATAAATTTCTGTTGTTTATAAGCTGCCCAGTCTTTAGTATTTTGTTAGAGCAGCCTGAACTAACAAGACACTTAGTCTTAAGCCAAAATTTGTATTGTGCAAAGAATGCAAGAAAATGTTTAATTTCAGGCAAAACTATGTTTTTATTAAAATTATAGAAAATAATGCCTCTTGCATGCTAGGCACCCATTAAGTAATTATTAGTTATCTATACTTCAAATTTAAGGATAAAAAACATGGGGATTCTGTCAGACTCTAAAATTCTCTATCCTTGAACCTTATTTTTTAAATCATTAGATACGTGATTCTAAAAAAACAATAAAACTATGCCACAGAAAACTAGTAATACTGAGCAATGTAATAAAACCTAAGTAACTAGGATTAACTAGGTTAGTCAGATGAAATTAGTGGGTAATTTAGTCACATACTCAGCAACTATTAACGGAACCATCCCTGTGTACCCTGCACAGTTCTAGTGCTGTCGATAACAGCAGTGAACAAAAACTCTGTGCTCTCCTGGAGCGTACATTCTAAATGGACAGACAGTTAAGACATAGGGGCGTCTGGGGGGCTCAGTCGGTTAAGCATCTGCCTTTGGCTCAGGTTATGATCCCGGAGTCTTGGGATTGAGCCCCAAGTTGGGCTCCCTGCTCACCGGGGAGTCTCCTTCTCCTTCTGCCCCTCACCCTCCCTGCTCGTGTTCTCTCTCTCTCTCTCTCTCTGTCTCTCAAATAAGTAGATAAAATCTTTAAATAAAAAGCAGATAAATTAATATATACTGTGTCAGGGGAGGTAATTGCCTTGAAGAAGAATAAAGCAATGTATTAGGATAGTAGGCAATTATTGGGTGGGGGTGGTGCTGCTGTTTTATAAGGAGGACGGGAAAGGCTCTCTGAAGAGGAGATGTTTGAGTGGAGAAACAGGACAAGGAGGATGGCTGGGGGAACTGTGTTCCAGGTAAAGGAAGTACCAAGTGCCCTGCTCTGTGAGCCTGTTGGGCATGTTTGAAGACCAGCGGGCAGGATCCGGTAGATGGGATAGAGTGGGCTGAAGGAGCTTCACGAGTGAGGGCAATCACTGGGAGCCAAGGCCAGAAAAATGGGGAATTGGAGCATCATGTGAGGAAGGAGGCCTTAGGGCCCGGTGAGGAATTTGGGAACACTTTAAGGAGGATGAGGTGGGTGGGACACCTGGGTGGCTCGTCTGTTGCTCGTCTGATTCTTGATTTTGGCTCCGGTCCTGCTCTTGGGGTTGTAAGATCGAGCCCCTGCACACTCAGCAGGGAGTCTGCCTGAGATTCTGTCTCTCTCTCCCTCTCCTTCTGCCCCTCCCCCTGCTCTCTCTCTCAAATAAATAAATTTTAAATGTCTTTTTTTAAAAAAGGAAGGATGGGGTGGCATTAGAAGGTTTTGAAAAGTTTGAGGTGGTTATTGCAAAGCTCTGTCTATCTGCTGTGGGGAAGCCAGGCTGTTCTGGGGCAAGTGTGAAATTGAGAGAGTTAAAAACAAATGTCACTTTTTTTCTTTTTAATACACAATAAAGGGACCTACCTCAGAAATTTATCCAAGTAATAGAACTGACAGATCTACTCTAATAAATAGGCAAGATCAAATTGTAATTATGAGCGCAGTGAGTACTCATATAGAAAAAACCAAATGGACCCTAGTTAACCCTTCATCGTGTATTTGTTGGTATTTGGTAAACCTTGCTTCATAGCAGGTGGAATACGAGGCACACCCTCCCCCATCACTGACAGATTACAACAGATTACTGAGGTGAGTGCCCTAGAAATTAGTGCTCTTATGACATTTTTATTGTAAAGAAATAATTACATCGTAGTGTACTTTTGTCAAGCTTTTAGGAACTGGGCAAGTGCTTTATATTTAGAATATTGTGTGCTCCCCTTAAATGTGAATGGTTGGAACACATCTAAGTTTATGCAATATTTAAAAACCTTTTTGGCAGTGAGATTCATGGGATAGTGATCTTAAAGCCTCTCTCATCCTACGTTTTATAGGCTAAACAGCAACTTATTTCCGAACTTTGAGGCAGCCATCTACTTTTTTTTTTTTTTTCCAGGCAGAGGTCACAGAATGATTTTGCTTTGGAAAATGAAAAAAAGGAAAGATGGCACGTGAGCCCAACAAAATATTCAACACGCTTGATATATTTTGCCAGGATTTTTGTCAAGAGCATTATTCCACACCCCCAGCATTTGCAAAGGACCAAACATTTCCTGAGGGACCTTCGTAGATGAGACATGGAATTCCCTGGTGTCAGCGTTGCCTTCCACCTGGGAAAAAGGCAGCCCTGTAATGGAAACCTAGCATATGCATTGTCATCCCCCCTGCCTGCCCCTCTGGTGCTTTACGAATTAAAAGATCCCAAGGCTCAGCCTGCTCTCCAGCTGCCAGCCCCTGGTAGACATGAGGGAGCCAGAAGGGACCAGGTGGAGCAGTTTTGAGTTGCACTGAACACACGGTGCAAGGAGGTTGGCTGTAACTTCCCAATGAATATTTATACCAGCCCCATTTCTCATCTTGCTCTTTGGCATGGATCGGAGTGCTGAGCTCCTGCTGATTTCAAGGGCCCTGCATTGTTTTTGGACCTGCTCCGTGAAGTATTATGTCAGATGAGAAATGGGCCCCAGGTTCCTATCACTAAGATGGCTGGTTGACTTTTTTTTTTTCCTCCTAATGGAGACTATCATGTTATAGTGTCATAAGGATGGGGCAGAGAGGGAGTTCCCTGACGTCTCCTGACATTCCCATTCCTTGAATCACACACCCCACTACTGTTTACTATGCAGTGGAACGTGAACTGCTTCTGTTTGGAGCCACACAGTATTCTGGTTTATGTATTGCTGCATTTTCTTCTTTTTCTTTGGGGTTTTATTTTTGTTTGCTAAGGTCAGGCACTTATCACAGGGCTCCCTCATCATATTTCACATTCTGATCCCTCGTGGCAGGTGCTAACTTCCTTGCGTTCAAAGTGAATGGGTTGAGTAACCTCATAAAGATACAGAATGTCTTGGCGTAAAAAGGAAGGGAGTCCAGAATGCCTGCGTATGGAAGACTCTCAGTGTTATTTAGAGAGTCCTGTAAACCTGAGAAGATATTTAGAAAACCATCTACACATACACCCATTAACTTTTTCTAGGTAGTAGATCAGAGACTTATATTCATGTTTCTGATTCCCAATCCATATTTTTTTTTTTTTTAGATTTTTATTTATTTATTTATTCAACAGAGATAGAGACAGCTAGCGAGAGAGGGAACACAAGCAGGGGGAGTGGGAGAGGAAGAAGCAGGCTCCTAGCGGAGGAGCCTGATGTGGGGCTCGATCCCATAACGCCGGGATCACGCCCTGAGCGGAAGGCAGACGCTTAACCGCTGTGCCACCCAGGCGCCCCTCCAATCCATATTTTTATCTAATACAGTGCATACCTTATGGGTATTTTATCACCGTATTGCTTATGAGAAATCGTTTTTTCATTGTTTCTTTATATGACATAAACTACAGACAGCAACATTCTTGTGGGAATTGTTGATTCTGTAGTTATATTCTCAGATAATTAAATGTAAATAATTAGAAAGAGGGTTGTGGTCAGGAGAATCTAGTCTAAGTTCTCTAAGCAGAAGGCAGACACAATAACCTCAGTCTTTTGTGACAGCAGGTACCAGAAAAGAGGAACAAAGGCACGTGTCATACAAAGTACAGGTGGCATTCAACAAGGGGCGTGTCAGAGGCTCTTGATATATTTATGAGGGTGGGGGAATGATAGAAGAATACAGACTAAACGTGAGTACTACTAGTAGCTCAATACTTACTCCTGAGGAGCTGGTATAAATCTGGAGCTACACCTCTAGGGTCCTCTTCAAGATCTCCTTGACATTGGCCCTTTCAACATTTTTACCGTGATCTGGTATCGAAGGCATGCTAAGAAAGTTTATTGGTGTCAGAGCACAGGGGAGAGGTAGGTTGAGCAGCAGAATCAGAATGTAACGGGACGAGCTGAAACAATGGACTTGCTCCAACAAGATGGCCTTTAGGAGGAACACATGAAAAGCTGTTTACTTGGGTTCCAAATGCCAACTGCATGTGTAGTGACTGAGAGAAAACAGGACTGTAAATCCTAACATGGGACAAAGGCTTAAGGGTTTCGTTAGTTAGGTTTCAGCATGTATTCGTGCTTTGAAGTGTCTGGGAGCAAAGCTGATGTACTCTTCAGGCTATGCTGATGGGTCCGCGGTGAGAGTGGTAACGCCTCTGCGGTATTTTGTGTCTACAAAGGCCCGGGGTCAGGGCAGCCCTCTTTGGAGTTCAAACGGCAGTTATGGGAAAGTAGGTTTAGACTTGACCCATGTCAGTGGGTTCACCTTCTTCTAAGACCAAAATTCCATGGACACCGTGTATGGGAAACTTTCTAATAGTAAGAGTGATCTGAAAATGAAATGGGCTGCCTCTTAAGAAAACAATTTTGTTGTCAACACAAGTTTTCAAGCAGACAAATGAGGAATATATTGATGGTGTTGTGGAAGTGATTGTAGTAATAGCTAACATTTACTAAGATCCGTATTGCAAATTCTGTTCAGTGTGCGCTCACGTGCACGCACCTCTGTGTGTGTGCTTCTGATCTTATTTAGTTCACACCGTAGCCCTCCAGTGGATATTATTATCTTCATTTTTGAGCCTAAGTTCCAGTGACTGGTAAATGGGAGAGAGGGTTTAAAACCCAAGTCTGAGTCTACTGTATAGGCTCTTAACACTGCATTCGCAGCCTCGAACATAACATGGTATTTTTGCATTTGAGGTCATCGAATGTCCTTTGGACCCTGAAATTCCAACATTTTAGTAGGGGATGATCTTTTTGGGGAAGGGAGGTCATCTTTATTTTGTGCATTCATTCATTCAGTTTGGTCCTTACTGGTTGAGTTTTTCTCAGAAAAAGAGTCGATGTGTTTCTGGGTATAATTGATGGCATTAGCTGTTTTGATTGTGGCCTTCAGCTTACTGCTTACTGGAGGGAAATAATTTCCTGCCTCATTAACCATGGTTTGTAACTGACCTAACAGAAACTTGAGTCCTGTACCATTCAAATAATGCTTGGGAAATTCATTTGATTTTTTTTTTCTTTGTTTACAGATTAAGTAGGGAGGGGGCTTTGAATTTAGAGCTTCTGTTTTTTTACAAATATTTACTCACATTTCTTTAGTGGGGAAACCATGTTTTATCTGGATAATTTGTTAGGATCATAGTGAGGAAAAGGCCAGAGTTGCAGGTCTCAAGTGTAGATCTGCAAGCCCTGGAAAGGAAAGACTGTAGAAGTGTCCAGAGAACAGTGTGTTCATGGCTTTATTTGCTGTTACTCCAGGGCCTGAGGTCACCCTGGCAGACAGGTCACTTGTACTGCAAGCATTCATGCTGGCCCCAGGGACAGGCATGAGGTCACTGGCAAATTGCAAGAACAGCTCCCATTATGCGTGGCCCATTTTCTTGATATTTGTTGCTAGGGTCTCCTTCCTCCTCCATGTCCTCTTCTCTGTGGTGGAACCCAGTTCTGACCATGTCTGGTAAAATGGGTTAACAAGGGCCTCCTTCCAAGACTGCTGTTCACCTGCTCAGTGACATCATGGATCTGCGTCCACTGGAGAGGTTCCACACCTCCCAGCCCACTGCCAGAGGAGAAACTGGCTTAGATTTGCAGCTATGGATTCTTGGATTCTAAACTGAAATGTGTTGGTTTAAGATGGCCTGGCATTGCTACCTGATGGGCTTTTTCCAGAGAGTGGGAACTGGTACTCAGTAGTGACGTGCCATGACTTTCATCTGATCTAAGTTGACCAAGTCGCTTTATTTTCTTTTTTCTTCCACAGTGGTTTTCTGTATGCAGGCAGAGCATCTTTCTCCTCACCCCCAACACATGGGTGTGTACAAACACACACGCACAACCTCTTACTCGTTTGGGAGACCTAACACTGCACATACAGATATGAACACTTCCACACATTCCCATCAGAGAACTGATCCCTGTTTCTCTCCACCTGTTCTCTTGCTCTCCACTAGCCAGCAAGCTCTCTGAAGATAGTTTATGTATTCCTAGAACTGTCTCTAGAACATAGTAGATGTTCAAGGAATGTTTTCTGAAGTAGACTGCATTTGACTCCAGGACCTCAGATGACTTCATCTACATTTTTCCTATTCCTGTTTTATTGTTCATTCATTAGCACTCACCAAGTAGCCTGCACAATTCTAAGTGTAGTGAATAAAAACAGTGAATGAGATAGAAAATAATCCCCGCCCTAATGGAGCTGAGACTCTCATTATTGAAGTAGAGACTAATGTTGTTATTCCTACTTTGCAGCTAAGGGGAATTTAGACTTATGTTAGAGAAAGAAGTTATAAGCAAAGCAAAGCCTAAAAACTTAAACTTCTTCTGGTGGCTAAAATGAAGATTGACGCTGACAGCGTGAGACATAGAACTATACGTACATACTGTCCACTTTCTGCAAAGAGAAGAAGCTGGTATGAGAGTGACTGTCCTCGAAAGTATTGGATGCTTTTGCATTTCTTGGGTCATGAAGGATTGATGGAATCTCAGCCTGTACTTGCAAAGGCTGTGACCCATTACCAGCATCTGTGCAGAAGGAATTATGGTTTCTGAGTTAGAGTAGACTCTGAAATACGCAGATATAGAGTTTCTCTTCCTTGGGTTTCAAGAGGATTTTTCAGTCTGTTAGGAGTAAATTCCTTCTCTGCTACAGAGGAATTTCAGAAAAGAACCAAGAAACTAGTTGCAGGTGACCTGCAATTCTTTATTTTTTAAGTGAGTTTTTGTGTTTATGGATAAGTCCATTTTTTATATTGTCCAGACTGATGCTGGTATTCACAGGGCCTTATGACACAAGGACCACTAAAAAGGGGTTGAAACAGGCATCTCGGGTGGAAAAGAGGGTCACCTTTAAATATGGTAATAACTGGTATAGATTCGGCAGAGTAGATGCTTATATTCACTTTAGTAATTTTTGAAAACTGTTCAAAGTGTTTTGTTGCAGGAGTCTGCATTCCTGATTGTGGTTTCACAGTGTGACAGAATTAAAGTCACTTTAAAAATGGAAAACATGCAATGTGTGATTGAAAGAACCTGGGTTCTGCCATCAGATAGACATGAGTTCAAATTCTGGTGCTGCTCCTTTCTACCCACACGGTCTTGGGCATGCTGTGTATCCTCCGTGAGCCTTGATTGCTTCACCTATAAAATACGGGAAGTAATATGTATATCAGTGTGTTACTATAAAGATTAAAGGAGGGAAAATATATGAAGTACCGGCATAGAATGTGTCACACTATATGTACTCAGTAAAAACTGGTACCATTAATCATTTTCTGCTGTCGAAGTCTATGATAAATTTTATATTTTGTATATTCTAATTTGTGTTAAGTAGACTTAAAAAGTATCTGAAGTTTCAGAATTAAATTAATTACAGAATATGCAGAAGGAAGTACAGGAATATTCTTGCTAAATAGTTTGTGGTAATAATGCACGTCTATTCTCAAAAGGCTTTTTAATTTTAAGAAATATCAACCCAGTAAAGTGAATTCAAGCAAAGGGGACTTACTATAAAGATTCAGATCATTGCATTTTGGTTTCCTGGAAACTGGAATGTAAAACACCAAGACTATTTTTGTTTTGTTTTGCAGGGGCAACAGAGTTTTACTCGTCTCTTCAGTGTACGCTCCATCCTTTCATTACTGACTTATTTTCCTTGTTTCTTCATCTTGCATGTGGTCTAAATTGGCCGAGCGCCTGTCCTACCTTGCACCTTCAGTAGTACCTCTGACCAAATGCTTCCCCCAGAATCCCTTTGAAGTCATCAAAACCCAGCTAATAGTGTCTGAGAAAATTTGCCATACTCTGAGTTCATGCTGATTTCTGTTTGTTTCATTCAGTGGGCGTTTAATGTACTTGAATTTTCTTTGCACAATATCTGCCTTCTCATTTGGATCTCCTGGAGGGTAGGGCCATATTTTCTTCACTCAGCAATCCTAACAACTGTGACAGTGCTTTGCATATAAGCAATCATTAATGTTTTTGATCAATTACATTAAAAATATATTGGGTGGGTCCACTAGGAGATAATAAAGTCATGAACATTCATTGCTTACTGTAATTAGGCTTATTACCAGGAGTGTGCTACAGATAATAGTTCTTTGGGGAATACTACTATTTCCCTCTTTTTTATTCTGGTTGCTCTAAAGCTTTCTACTTATGCTATTTTCAGAATTTGGCTACAGTGTGCCTATGGTTTGGTTTTCTTTTCCCTTTTCTCATATGTTGTTTACTGTATTTCAAGGGTCTATGGGTTGGTGTTTCATCACATTTGGAAAAATTTTGGCCATTACTTATTTCAGTATTATTCTGTCTCACTCTCTTGCTTCCTGATAATACTACACTAGTTACTTATACTCAGTTAATCCCCCTGCCCCCCGTTTTTGTCTTGCTGTTCCAGTTTGGGTACTTTCTAATGGCCCAGCTTCAGATTTACTGATTCTTTTGCAGTGTCTAATTTGCTGTTAAATCGATCCAGAGAATATTTTTATTTAATATATTGTAATTTTTGTTCTAGAATTTTCATTTTTTTAGAGTTTCTGTTTTTCTATATGCAGTACATAGATATATATGTATATATACATATGTATGTATTATATGTATGTATAACCATATGTACATATATACATCTGTATTATATATACATAAATGTATTATATGTGAGTATATAAATATACATGACACATGTGTGTGTGTGTGTGTGTGTGTATATATATATATATATGTATATATGTGACATACACACACATGCACACATCTTGTGTGTGGGTATGTATCTTTTCCTGTAAATTATTTCATATATTAACAATAATTTTTAAATTCCTTGTCTGATAATTCTAAAACCTGGGTCACATACAGGTTTCCTTGTGTTTACTGTGTTTTCTCTTTAGCAGAGTTCACATTTTCCTGCTTCTTGTTAGGACTCAAATATTTATGGTATTCAAAACATTTATGTTATTCTGAACATACAAAAGCTCAGTAGAGCCTGAAGCATACTGTTTGTTTTGTCGTGTTTATTTCCTGAAAAGCCTAAGTCCTTGGCTCTGACTGGCAGTTAAGGTGAGGGTTTGAACGTTCAGATTCCTCTTAAGAGTTGAGCAGGAGGGGTACTTCCAATTCCTGAACAACCATCATTTTGATATTTCAGTATTTGAACTAGAGCAGTATTGACTGAAGTTTCAAATATTTTTGGTTCATGTTTTGATTTAGTAGTAGCAAGGCCCTTGTACCTATAACTTAGTACATTCACTCATTCATCCTAGTATTTTTTGTTGTTTTGTTTTTGTGGATTTCTCAGTTTTTTCTACATAACTAATTATGTTATCTGTGAACAAACAATTTTTTTTCTAAACTTTATCCCTTTTATTTATTTATTTTTGTCCTCTTGTACTGGCTAAGATTACCAGTAAAATATATTAAAATGGGAAAAACAGATATCCTTCCCTTAGTTCTGAGCTTAGGGAGAAATAATTTAATATTTCATTATTAAATATGATTTAAGCTATAGATTTTTCAAGAATGATCTTTATCAGACATGAGGGAAATATTTCTTTTCTAGGCTGCTGAGAGTTTCCATCATGAGTGGATGGTGAATATTGTTAAATGCTTTTTTTGTACTCATTGAAATAATATTTTGTTAATATATTGAATTGCATTGTTTGATTTTCAGATGTTAAATAAACTTTGCATTCTTGGGATAAAGCACACTTAGTCACGATATAGTAGCTATTTTATTGTTGCATTTCACTTGGTAATATTTTGTTATTTTTTTTCATCTATGTTCATGAGAAATATAGATCCACAATTTTTTAAAAATTGTCTTCGTCAGGTTTTAGATGAGAGTAATCCTTTTCTCATATGAGGGAGGGAAGTGTGTTCCCTCCTATTTTTTTGAAAGAATTTATAAAAGACTGTTATTTTTCCTTATTTATTAGACTTCACTAAGAAAACTCTATCATCCTGGAATTGTTTTTTTGGGTTTGTTTGTTTTTTGTGGGGTTTTTTTGGGGGGGTGTTTAATTATGAATTCAATTTCTGTAATTGATATAGGACTATTTGGATTTCCTATTTTTTATTGGATTGGTTTTATAGGTTGTGTCTTTTAAGAATTTTGCTGATTTAATCTAAATTAGTGAATGCTTTGGCATCAGGTTGTTCATAGTATTTCCTTATTATCTTTTTAAATATTTTTGCTATCTCTAATGATCGTCCTCTGGATTTGTAAATTGTCTTTATTACTCACATATTTTTCTCTTTCAGTGATTTATGCTCTTTATTGTTTCCTTCCTTTTATTTACTTTGGGCTTATTTACTTTTCTTTAGTTTATTAGGGTAGAAATTTAGATCACAGTCTTTAAGCCCTACTCCTTTTCTAGTGTAATCTTTTAAAGAAATAAATTTCTCATTAGCCACTGCTTTATTTGCAGATCACAAATACTGATTTGAAGTATTTTTGTTTGTTTGTTTTAAGGACTTCATTTCTTGATCAGTTAAAGTTCATAACACAGCTGAGAGGAAGCTACAGAAATTTCCCATATACCCTCTGTTCCAATACATGTATAGCCTCTTCCATTGTTATTACTCACCAGAATGGTGCATTTATTACCAAGGATGAACCTGCAGTGACTCATCATAATATCTGTAAGTCCATAGTTTACTTTAGGGCTAACTGTTGGTATTGTATATGCAATGAGTTTAGACAATGTATAATGACATGTATCTTTCATTACAATGTCATACAGAATATGTTCGCCGTCCTAAAAATTTTCTGTACTCCTGTTTATCCTTCCCTCATTTCTACCCCAGTAAGATAGTTTTACTTTTCTAGAATATCATAAGTGGAATCATACACTATGTATGGCTTTTCAGATTGGCTATTCACTTAGTAATATGCAGTGAAGATTCCTTCATGTCTTTTCATGGCTGGAAATCTCATTTCCTTTTAGCACTGAATAATGGCCCATTGACTCTATATATTAGAATTTATCCATTCACCTTAGTGAAAAACGTCCTGGTTGCTTCCAAGTTTTGGCAATTATGAATGAAGGTGCTATAAACATCTGTGTACAGGTTTTTGTGTGGACATATATTTTCAGACCCTTGATGTAAATATCAAGGAGTGTGACTGCTAGATCGAATGGTAAGAGTATGTTTAGTTTTATAAGTAACTGCCATACTGTCTTCCAAAGTGGATGTGCCATTTTACATCCCCACCAGCAACGTATGGGAGTTCCTATTGCTCCATATCCTTGCCAGAATTTAGTTGTCAGTGTTCCAGATTTTGGCCATTCTAGTAAATAGTAAATTGTTATCTTATTATTTTAACTTGTATTTCCTTGATAACATGTGATGTGGACTGTCCTTTTAAATGCTTATTTGCCATCTATATATCTTCTTCGGTGAGGTGTCTGTTGAAGTTTTAGGTCCTTTTTTAAGGAGGTCATTTTTCTCTTATTGTTGAGTTTTAAGAGTTCTTTATATATTTTGGATAGCAGTCTTTTATCAGATGTGTCTCTTGCAGATATTTTCTTCCAGCCTGTGGTTTTCTTTTAATTTTCATGACATTGACTTTTGAAGAGAAGTTTTTTAATTTTAATGAAGTCCAGCTTACCAGTATTTATTTTTCATGGATTCTGTCTTTAGTGTTATATTCAAAACTGAAAGTCATGTCTAAAGTCGTTTAGGCCTTCTCTTATGTTATCTTCTAAGAGTTTTATAGTTATGCATTTTTACATATTGGTCTATGATCAATTTTGAATTAGTTTTTGTGAAGGATATAGGGTCTGTGTCTGGACTTATTTTTTGTGTGTTTGTGGATGTCTAGTTTTTCCAGCACCAGTTGGTAGAGAAACTGCCTTTGCTCCACTGTATTGTCTTTGCTACTTTGTCAAGGATAAGTTGACTACATGTGGGGTGATGTGATGTGTTTTCGTTAGTATTTTGTCCTAAGTATTTTCTAAATTCATTGGTGATTTCTTCTTTGACTCATGGGTTACTTAGAATTGTGGTGTGTAATTTTCAAGTATTAATGATTATTTCATTAATTTTACTATCATTGCTTTCTGATTTGATTAATTATGACCAGGTACTATACTCTGTACGGGTTAGTTCAAAATCTTATGATACTTATTTTTGCCCTACCTGACAGTCCTTCTGCTAGACATTCCATGTGCACTTGAAAATAATGCGTATTCTATAATTATTGGGTGTTAGTATACTGTAACTGTCAACTACAGCATGTTGTGATGACAGTGTCTACTTTTGCAATTGGTTATTGTGGAAGGAATGTTATAAAAGCTCCAAGTATGACCATAGACTCCTAGTCAGTTTCTTCATTTAGTTCTGTTAGTTTTTGCTTTATATCTTTTGAAGCTTGGCGGGTAGGTACATGCACATCTAGTGTTTTGAAGAATTTATCATTTCTTTCATTTTCTTAATTCTCTCTTTGTATCTGGTAATACTGCTCATTTTGAGGACCATTTTGTGACATTATAATAGCCCAAACATTTATGTTACATTTATTATTTACATGTTCTATTGTTTTCTGTCCTTTACTCTGAACCTAGCTGTGCCTCATCACTACTCAAGTTCCCCGGAAGCAGACTCTAACATGGAGATTTATATGCCAGAAGTTTATTGTGTTGTGCTTTCATTGGTAATATTTTTGGGGGAATGATGTAAGCATGATTAGACTGAGAAACTTCGATCTTCAATGCAATTGCAACAAAGGCCTCAGCTGATCTTATGGTGACTCTAGACTCAAGTGACCTTCAGGGTGAGGGTAACACCTTTATACCCCTTCATGGTCAGTCAGTAGGTAAGGGCTAACCCCAAAAAGGGTGTGATTTAGGATTAAATGACTCTCTTTAGTTGAGAGCAAGGCTTGGAAAGGAACTTAGTTGAGAACTTCTAGTTGGTAACACTCCCAGCAGGTATAGGAATGACTTCTTCTGGGCAGTATACCATAGTATCACAGTGTGTCTGTATTTAAAGTACTTCTCTTGTAGATCCCTAATAGTTGGGCTGTGGTTGTTTAATACAATCTGACAGTCTTTGGCTCTTCATTGGAGTATTTAGTCCATTGATATTTAGTGTGACTGTTCATATGGTTAGGTTTGAGTGTGCTGTCTTGCTATATGTTCTCTATTTTTCACATATGTTCTTTCTGACTTCCTCTTTTCCTGGTCTTTGGGGTTAGTCAAATATTTTTAATGTTTTAATTTTTCCTTTGACTTTTTGTTATATCTGTTAATATTTTTTCTTATTAATATTTAATATTAGGTATTACTTGACGTATCCTAAATGTCTTCTCCAAGTATATCATAACACCTCATGCCAAATGAAAGAACCTTAAAAGAATATAATTTTGTCCCACTATTTTTGTGCTATTAACATGTATTTAGTCCTATACCATATTATAAATCATATAATACAATGTTGTGGTTTTTTTTTTTTTTTTTGCTTCAGTTGGCTGTCTTCCATGAATTAAAAGAAAAACAAAACATAACCTTTGTATTTACCTATATATTTACATTTCTGTCACTCTTCATTCCTCCCTGTAGCTCTGAGTTTTTATCTGGTACCCTTACTTTTAACAGAAGGTCTTCCTTCAGTATTTTTTGTAGGGTAGCTTGTTGGTGATAAGTTCTCTCAATTTTTGTTTATCTCATGTGTTTCCCTTCTTTCATTGAAGCATGTGTGGCTTCTTTGGCCTACTGTGAAATTCTGCTTTTTTAGTTTCTGTTTCCAAAGATGGTCAGCCTTTCAAGAGTCTCAGTTTTATTTAGGGTCTCAATTCCAGCACATTTCCTGAAATAGACTTAAGTCAAACCATCTATTCCTAAGTAGATATAAAAGGTGTAACAACTCTAGCCCTCAGTCCTTCCGCTCCATTTTTCACCCTTGGATCCACAAGGTCAGCTAGAAGTTTCTGTTCTGACTTTGAGTTTATACTTTATTTCTAGTTATTGATTTCTTTGACACTGGTGGGTAAGGACATTAAATTTTAGGAGTGAAATATTTTCAACATTTCTACATGTTTAAAACAGAGATGGTCAATGTAGGAGGGAGGGTATCCCTATCAACTTAAAGAGCTAAGATGACAGAATCTTTCTTCTGTACTTTATTATACAGAATAGTTGTAGGATTACAAATAAATTATGAGACTAAACTACCATGGAAGCTTTATTTGTTTACTAATTTTTAATGGACTGTCATGTTCACCTGGTTAACAAAGAAGTCTTAGCTATTGGTCTCAGTTCTTATTGTGAAATCACATGTGTACTCAGTAGAATAATATGTGCAGTTTATTAAGAAGTCATTGCTGAGATTTCAGCTTTTGCTCTGCTGCTTGCTGCTCTAACAGGTCTATGGAAATGCAGGACCTCGCAAGTCCTCATCCTCTTGTTGGAAGTGGTGATACTCCTGGTAGCTCCAAATTGGAGAAGGCTAATCTCAGCAACACATCTGTCACGACAAATGGAACAGGAGGTAAGTGTACCATCCCAGAGACACCCAGAATCATATTTCAATGTTTTCTATCATGTCACATGTTAGGGATCCTCTAATAAATAAATCCTTATCGTCAATAACATAATCAGCATTATATCCAGGGAATATATGGCTAATAGACTGTCTATTATTCTGTTGATTTTCTTTAAACTTTTTTGCACCTCCTCTGTAGCTGGAAAAATTCAGAAAGAATAGATAACCCTGAACAACATTTTGAAAGCTTTTAGCAAAGCTTCCTTTTTGTATTTGCCCTTGTAAATATTCCAAAAAATGCAGAAAATGTGGCCAAAAGGATTTGTACTCTGATCTTGTGAGAGAGAGAGAGAGAGAGAGAGAGAGAGAGAAGAAATTATAACTAGTTTTCAGTTTTATTTTGAATTGCAGGAGAAAGCTACCCCAAATTTTTCTTTTATTTTCTTAAAAAAGGTTTGAGAATAGAAAAATATTTATGTCTTTTGCCCTCTCTTTTCAAAGAGATTAATACCTGATGTATTAAAATGGGAATTAAAGTTTTTTCAGATACTTTCTCATTTGATCAGCCTATAATTATGCCACAGCATATGGTAACAATAACAGTTATTTCAAATATTCTGCCCTCCTGATTTTATAAAATGCATTCAGCCATTAAAAGATATGGTCTAATTTTTACATCAGAATATGTAGCAAGAGATGACAAGTATATACACATATTATGTGTAAGCTACTTTTTAAATTATTCACCGTCATTTTGAAGTTTTATAGATCTGTTTTAGTCAATAAGAGAAAAATTATATGAAATTTGTTTTAATTTATAAACTAATCATATTATTAAATAACATTTGCCACATCATATTTTCTTTTAAATTTTCAGTATTTATGAAATTGATACACCTCTTCCCATTTATTTTAAAATAACTGTGCAGTCTAAAATTTTTTTGTAAAGTTGTGTGCATTGCAATTTGCCTGTATTTAATAATGTTTTACACCAAACCCTTTGTAGATTAACATTTCCTTGTTGATAATGTTTATTTGTCTCTAAACATGCATCTATAATTTTAGCTAATTAATTATAGGTTTGCAAATTTGTAAGATTGTTTAATGATGATTTCTGGTGTAAGAACATTGATATTTAAACACTTAACTTGGGTACACATAATCAGATTTTTAAAAACTCTGGAATCAAACCTTGGAGTTCACTAATCATCATGTATATGTATTTAACTGAACTAAAACAGACCTGATAAAGTAAAGTGTAAAAGTCATACAGCACAGTTATGATTTTGGCTAAAAGGTCAGGAGCCAGTGCAAGCATTGAAGACTATTCATGTACACTGAACAGGCATTCAGACAATGAACCCTTATACTGTTCCTGTTCTCAGGGGACAACATGACTGTTTTAAACACTGCAGACTGGTTGCTGAGTTGCAACACCCCCTCTTCCGCAACAAGTATGAGAGATGATGGTACACTGCATGTGTTTGGGTGTGTGGTATTGCCCTTCTGGTTTGCTTTCTGTTGCTCTTTCTGTTTGCACTTCCTTTTCTGTGTTAAGTACTTGTAAAGAAAAAGGAGAAATAAACATGACTTTTTGTTGTTTATAGATAACAGTTGACTATGTTTTTTTCTTACCAACTAGTATTCTAATTTTAGATTCCTTAGACCAGTTGCATTTTTCCTTACATTTTTTAGAGTGTTGCACCAACAGATGCATCTATTGTTTTTCTACCTACCTATCATTTAAGTGGTTAATTCAGCACAGCAGTTATATCAGTAAGAGCAGGTGAAGCAGACTTACATACGTAAAACTCAGTCATCTCCATAACCTACAGACTGTCTTATTTTAAATTCTTAACATGGCAAAACATAACAGCGATTTTATGGATTTCAATAAATAATCCGGTTAAAGTGACTAAAGTAACATAAACATTTAAAATTTCCATCATTTAAAGAATTATCAGTGTGAAAGCTGTACATTAAAAGTTACAAATCAATATTAACCCTTAAAACACTTTGAACTACAATTACTACATTCATATAAATAAAATATATAAAAGTATAAACAAACTTTCTTTTTTAAAAAGAGTTATTTATTAGAGAAAGAGTGAGTAGGGGGAGGGACAAAGGGAGAGGGAAAAAGAGAATCCTCAAGAAGACTCCCCATTAAGCGCAGAGCCCAATGTGGGGCTCAATCCCAGGACCCTGAGATCGAAACCAAGAGTTGGACACTCAACTGATTGAGCCATCCAGGTGCCCCATAATTTTTTTTTCTAAATTAAAAGTTAATATACTATCAGAATCAAAAAATAAAAGCAAAACTATAACACTAACATGGAATCACCCAATATTAGGATTAAAAAGAAGACCTCCCTGCCTGTTGGAAATGTGCATTATAAGAGAGTAGTTAGGATAGGCAGTTTGGCTGGATCTTGCTGTATCTGATTAAATTAAAATATATGGCCAGTGAGAGAAGAATACTCCATTATACCCATTATTTATGATTTTTTAATAGTTTTACCTTGAAATGTTTTTCAATTCCACACTTAAAATATACATTTTATACTTAAAAATATGTTGCAAGAATTTACTTTCTCTTAATTCTAACTCAGGGGTCTTTTTCTAGAAAGAGCCAGACAGTAAATATTTTAGCCTTTATAGAGCATACCGTGTCTGTCTCATCTACTCAGCTTTTCCACCGTAACTCAAAAGCAGCCATAGGCAATGCATTAATGAATGAGATTCATCAGATTCCAATAAAACCTTCTTTATGGATCCCAGTATTTAAATTTCATAGTTATCACATCACAAAATATTCTAGTTTTGATCTTTTAAAAAAAAAAAAAACATTTCATTTGTAAAAAAAACATTTTTAGCTCACTGGCTATTGTTCTGTTTTCAAATACTCATGTAACATGGGCAACTTTACTAAAGTGAGTATGTACGATCAATATTTAGTAACTTAGATCTAATCTCAACCAGAAACATAAATCTACAGATTTATACTGGAAGATAATTTTCCTTTCAATTTTTTTTGCTTGTAAAATTGTTATAATATAGAACTGTCAATAAAAGTGGAATAAATGTAATCACACCCTAGCATATAGATCAGTGGTTAACAATTTTTTTTCTGTAAAGGGTCAGATAGTAAATACTTTAGGCTTTGCAGGTTATATGGTCTCTGTTATAACTGTTCAGCTCTGCTATTCCACAAAAGCAGTCATAGACAATGACCTTGGCAGTGTTCAAATAAAACTTGATCTATGAACACTGAAATTTGACTTTAAGAAAATTTTCACATGTCACGAATATTCTTCTTTTGATATTCTTCAGCTATAGAAAAATTTAAAAGCCATTCATAGCTCACAGGCTATACAGAAACAGGCAAAGGGGATGATTTGGCATGTGGGATGTAATTGCCGACCCCCGAAATAGAGCTATATGTATGCTCTGTATACTTCATGTATATGTATATTTATGCATGTAAATGCATGACAATCATATGAAAAATTACTTACAGAAATAGGTAAGATTTTTATTTGCTTAATGGTGTCAATTCATGATTAGCTGTACTTTACAGAAAGACATCTGTTGGAATTGCTTCAGATAAGATCTAAAAGTGGATTTTCACTTTCTCAATTAAAATGTATCAAGTTCCTGTTATATGCCAGGCTCTGTGCTAGGAAATGGGAACCCAGTGACCTATAGAATATGATACTGGCCATCAAGGGACCAAAAGTCTAGCAGAGGGAAACAGACAAGAAAGTAATGAGTGCATAATGTGTTCAAGGTGGGTGCATAGCAGAGGGAGGGAATATTCGATTCTACATGGAGATTAAGAAAATGCTTTAAAGAGAAGGTTTGGGAGAACCTAAATCAGACATTCTGATCAGATTTATAACATTTTCTATATTTAAAATCTATACATTATAGAAAAGAATCTTCCAGAATTTTTATTATATTTATTATACAGATGATTGATTGACTTATGCAAGGGGCTTATTTCTGAATGTTACATGTTCGTAAAGTAGAACCATCTACCATCATGGCCCTATTTCTTTTTAAATTGTTTTTTTGATGAAAGCCATAAATTGCGTTATCAAATTATTTTACAAAATTACTTTCTGGATATTTAGGAGTGAAGGACACTTGGTGCTCATAGATTTTAGAGTGAAGATATTGATTTAGACAAACATAAATCATAGGCTATACTAATTATTAAAATCGGTAGGCAATACTGCATGCTCCCCTGTAGTGTTATAAATTGTATCCTTCCTGATCTAACTCCTCCTGAAATTCCCTGTAGAACCTGTGCTGTCAGAAGGAGCTACGGGTGATTTTGTGGTTCAGAAAGAAGTATATTTAGAATTGACACATACATGTCTTTTAAGTCTATACCAGTTTAAGCACAGATTTTGGAAGATGAAATGTAAGATGTAAATTACTTGGGTCACCTTCTCTTTCAAGGATTAAATCTGCTATTGCAACCAATGAACATGAACTTTGAATTATTACAATAAACAGACTTTCTTCACAAACAATGAATATACATTAATGTTGTGCTTGAGTTCCAAAGATAACCTGAACAGACAAGATTAAATTTGCTTTGAAAATATGCGTAAGAGGATAGTAATGAAGGCTGCAGCACAGCTGACACCCGACAATAATCACATACAATTTTGATTTTAGTCCGTAGATACCAATTATTTTTAAAGGTAAAAAATAAAATCCAATTATACCAATATATTACAATCAATATATTAAAAATATTTTGACTTTTTTTTAAAAATGTTTGGCTCTATGAAAAATACCCAAATTACAAATATATAACTAGTGGGGGGAGTTGACAATACAAGTATTTCTTAAGTAATAAGTTCTGTACAAAGTGCTATATATAGTTTCTCATCCCACTTTTAGAGAAACCCTGCATTACTGAATTAACCCTGAACCCTGAACCCTGAATTACTTATTTTGAACATATAGAAGAGTAAAACCACAATACTCTTTAACTTAGGACATTAAAATATGATTGTTACTTTTGAAATCAAAACATTTGTAAGTTTCATTTTATTGAAAAATATGATGTTTATCTCTTACAGAAGATTGTCCTTTCCATTTTATAGCATGTAATGATTCTGGACATTGTCCTAATGAGTTAAAAACCCTGTTGAACCCGTGTTAATTTAAGAAAAGTGAAAAACAGTGAGAAAAAAATACATTTGAACATGACAATGAATATATACTGATAATCATTTGGAATGAGGATTTTTTATAAGTTTTAGAAAATAATAAGATGTTTCATTGATGAATATCTTTCCAGTAATGCCTTGCACATTTTTAACTAAAAACAAGTTGCCTGTCACTAGAAAAGTACATGGTATGTTTAATTTAAAGTGCAGAAACAAAACCAAGACAGAAGAAAATAGAATACATTTCAAATATATTTGGACCTTTATTGAAAATGAGTTACATTTTTGAAACTTTCTCATTAAAATAGTGTTTCCTTTGTACTGGTTACCTGTTTTATAAATATTAAGATACTCGTTTGTAGTCTGTCTTTTTAATCAACTAATCATATATAGAATGTCCATTTCACTTCTCTTAGTTTTCTGCCCCTGGAAGAGCAAATTACTCATTATTACGTAAAGTTATTTTGTTTCTTTACAAAATCAAACCAAGTTAATTTGCATTTCACTTGGAGCTCAAGAGATGTTTGTTGATGTCCACGTAATGTGAGAATAATTTACTTTGTGTAGCAACATAATCAAATTTCCGTCTTTTCCTTTTTGTTCTTATCTGCATATGAAAAATAAATTAACATTAATGTGCAGTTTTTCCCCAAATGCATTTGTTGAATTATTACTTTAAAATACATGCATGTTAGTACACTGAACACATCTTGACATTTATGCTTCTCTTCATATACTTTCTACGGATGCCTTTTCTCAGTAAAATGAAACTTCTTTGTCTGTCTTTGACTAAATTCAGACCTTTAAAATTTTAATGAGTGATGTTTCCAGTATAGTGAATGCAACCACAAACTCTTTGTCTCCCTTTTCTTCCTTCTCCTTTCGACCCCCTGCAACTTTCAAATTGAGATTATAATCGACATCAATACAAAGTCAGGATCCAAAGTAACAAAACTAATCCTCATGTCTGGCTTCTAGACTAGTTTTTTAGACCCAGCTCACGTTCTGCTCCTTTCTCCTCAATTCACAAGTGAAATACATAATTTTTTTACATCTATTTTACAGGTATTGTTTATAGATTTAGACACATGTAAATAGGAATTTAGCCAGCATTAGAATTTGGAAGTTTCAAGAGACTGTCCCTTGTATTAGTGTTGCTGAAGGCTTTGGACTGTGCTTTTTTGTCAGAAGTTGAATGAGGGCATTACCTCAGAGCTTTACATCCATCTAGGTCACACTCTGGATCATCTTCATACAGATGAAAGGAATTCTTGATTAGTTAGTGCTTCCTGAGAGGCAGTTTGGCTGAGAATTTGGATTCTGAAACCACACCACCTGGTCTCAAATTCTAGTTCTTACTGGCTATGTGACTTACAGGCAAGCTATTTAGCTATTCTGTGCTTCACTTTCGTTATCTGAAGAATTAAGATGATAGTATTCTCTACCTCATCTGATTGTCATGAGGAAGAAATGAGTTCATATCTGTAAAGCATAGCAACAGCACCTGGCTCGTATTAAGTATCTTTTAAGTGTGTGCTGTTATTATCTGCTTTTCGACTTGCTACTTATGCCTTTGAAGATATTTCATGAGAAGAAATGGAAAACATACTTTAGTAGCCTAGTCTCATATTTGCAGTTTTCATCTCTGACATAGTTTTCTTAAGGACGCTGTCTAGAGGATAAGCCCGTTCTTACCCATCTCTGAGCCTTTGTGATGCGTCTCTGTGGTGAACATAAGCCGTTTTCATACCCGAAGGCAGCCTGTTACGGTGGAGAGACTGTGGATGTAGAGCTAAAGACCTGAGTTCAGAACACAGTTTCTTCATCTCCTTTAAAGGAACCAATGCAAGCTCCTCAACCCACCCTTCAGCTTTCTGTTGTATAAAATGGATATGGTGGTTCGTATCGATCAGAATCGTTTTAACGATTAACTCCATGTCAGTGGTCTAGCACATAGTAAGCTCTTGATAAATAGTGTTGTAGCCGTAAATAATTTTGTAGTGGGAAATATAATTAGTAGTCAGGTATAACTATAAATGGACTACTATGTAAATTACTACTGTAAAGTTTTAACCACCAATTCATTACTTATCAGTATACAAATACCTAGACCCTATTCCTCAGATTATTGTGGCTGTTGAAAAATAGGGCAACCTAAACTTAAACTTCCCTTTTGCCTAGGATACGTAATCCAGATTTCTTTACTCCTGCTTTCCAACCTTTACAGTTCTCCTCTGAATCTTTGGGCAAATCTTCATGACATTATTAAGTCATGGATCCTAACTGAATCCCAGGTCTCACTGAGGAAGGGTCCGGTCAATTCTGTTTCTGTGGAAAGAGAGCATAATCATGACTGCATGTTTCTCCATCAGTTAACTGCTTTTCTAACAGAGTAACATTGCTGACTTGCTTGGTTGATGGGGACGCTCTGACCCTACTCTTCTTTTTGCCATCTTTGTTCATGGTTGGCTAGTCTTCAGCTTTCTTTATAGTTTTCTGCTTGCTTCTAAGTTATTTAACTGTATCATTCCATTTATGACCAGGAAACATAAGAGGTGTTAAGTAGAAAATAATTTAGTTGATCCCCATGTTGCTGTGATATATGTAACAGAGCTTTGCCCACAAAGGGAAAATATGGTGTGACAAAAACAGGTCGAGGATTTTTCATGGCCCCTCTCCCTGACTCACTGTGTCTAATAATGACAATGATGATGTGTGCCTGCCGACATCATTCCCAAGGGAGGATTTTGGCAAAATATACTACTTCAGAGTAGAAATAACCTTTTAAAGAGTTTTCGGAAGATGTACTGACTGCTGTAGGAATGATCTCTTTCTCTCTGCTTATCTCTGTAATGCATTAAAAATTGTTATACCATTAAAATAAAACCCCCCACATCTTATGACTGTTTAGTATATTTAAGAGCAGAAATTTATTCAGTGCCTCATTTTCCACCCAACTCAGGAACAGGCCCATGGTTTCCACATTTGCATATGCCTCCATTGTACTCTTATGCAGTCAATCACTTTTTTTTTTTTAATGTCTCCTTGGGAAGAATAAAATACAAGGTCGTAAATCTCTTTGTTATGATTTGGATTAAATGGGCTGAAGACCGACTATGATTCCTTTTTTCTGTCTTTTGAGTCTAATGTCAGAGGGTGCTTAGGTGAGTTACCAATGTAAATACGTGTACTGCTGTTTCCTTTTGTAAGGTGGACTGCCTTTAAAAACCAGATCTGAGAGAACTAGCTTAGTCAGAGGATTTTTATATTAAATCCTCTACAAATGCATGTCCATTTTTTAGAAGCTAAATTAACAAAACTTTCCTCATCGACTTCTCAAGTGTTCTCTTGCATGCCCGTTGGTAGTTGGAAAAGCCACTAGTGGAGCAGTCAGCATCTTTGATAAAAATGTAGATATCAAACTCACATGGACTTATTCTTCTACGTAGTGTCTCTCCTTGCAGTCAAAACAGAGCCTTTGAACAGCAGTGAAGCGGCCACCACCACTGGAGATGGAGCCCTTGACACTTTTACTGGGTCAGGTAAAGCCTTCAGCTCACGTGTTGCTACGTACACATTGGGGTACACATCAGCTTCCTAGTGAACAAGCAGCGTAAATACCCAAGTGGAGTTTCAAGAATGCAGATTCTTAATCACTTGAGCGTTAGATTTAGTTTTTTGAGAACTAATTGTCATAAAAGTGTGTATTTTTAAAAATTATATTTGTGATCGTTTTGCTGGATTTTTCAGTTGGCAGCAAAATGGTCCTCTGACTTTCTTGTTAGAAATAAGCAGGGCTGGCTTCCTTTGTAATTATTTTATACAGTGTTTAATTTAAAAATTAGGTTGTAATCGTTGGCTTTGTTCCCTTAACTTATCCATTTAGATGGCATAAAAAAACTCCCTTCCCTCCCAACATTCGAGATGTAAAACTATCCATTTGATTCCTTCTAAATAACCTTGTTTCCTCTCTGGGTTTAAAAAAAAATCCTCCTGTGTAAGCAGCTGAGTGACAAGTATTAAAGGTTAATGGGCTGCGGGAGGACACATGCTGGTTGCATTAGAACCCAGCCTGACAGCACTACTTTCACTCAGGGCTTCAAAGAGAACAATAGCGTGTCTTTAAACAGCAATCCTTTTAAATATAAATTCCTGATAACTCCCAGGTGGGCACAAAGGACACGCATTAAGTTGACTTCGTTCAAGATTTTAAGCTACAGTATTTTGTTTAGTTTATTATCTGGTGAAAGGATTTTTTTTTTTAACCTGAGAAGGAATTTGAATAGCGCAAAGATGAACAGTAAACCGAGGGAAGTATTTGTGGTAATTACACCGTGGTTCTATTGGTCTGCTGTAGTATATCTAACGTTTTATCCATATTCTCACGTACAAAGATTTTCTGTGGGTATGCTTCAGGTATAAAGAGTGGAGTATGTCCTTGAATATAATACCATTGTAGCATACGTTGCACTTTTATCGATACTGATGATCCCCTCATTAGTTCACACTGACTGGGAGCAGTTGCCATGTGTCCCCATAAGTATTAGTATTTCAGACATAAAGAGGTAGTAATTCATACACTCTGCATTGGGGCTCACGTGCTAGTCCATATCCTTTCTAGCATTTCACCTGCCTCCCAGGAGGTAAATAGGTAGCAACTCACTCTAGCAGTCTTTATGGCTCACCTACCATAACTCTTGTAAACTTTCTGCAAAGTAAATGCATGGGAACACGTTTTTAGGGAAAGAAGTGAAATTACTAAGTAATTGCTGGCATACTTAAATATCATACCACAAGTTCATTGAAAGCTAAATGACAACATTGTAGAATGTCAGCCCCACAAGGAATTTCGGAGGTCTCTGATCTGATTTATAGGCAGGAACATAGAGGTGCAGGTAAGTTAAAGGTGGTGAAGGCCATATAGTCCAGGCCTCACAGCTGGTCACTGGTATGAATGAGTACAGAGCAGTATTCGGATCAGTCCAGGAGTCCCTTCTGGACTATCCCATTGGAAAATATAAAAATGGTAAAAGAAATAGCTGTGAGCAGTTATCTTGTCTAAAATTCACTCACATTATCTTTGCAAGTAGTTTCCCAGTTTTCTTTTACAAATCATCTAGGGCCATGCTGTGTCATAGTCACTAGCCATATGTGGCTGTTTACGTCTAAATTATTTAAAATTTGGTAAAAGTAAAAATGTTGTCTCTAGTCACAGCAGTCCCATTTCAAGTGTTTAAGAGCTGCCTGTGGTCTTCTAGTGGCTACCAGGTTGAACAACTTAGATATAGAACATTTCCAGCACCATGGACCAGGTTCTTTCGATCAACACTGTTCTAAGTCAGGGATTCCCAACAGCAGCACTATTAAACATTTGGCTAACTTTTTCCTTTTTTTGTTTGTAATGGGGGATCTGTCCTCTGCGTTGGAAGAGGTTTGACAACATCCCTACTGTCTATCCCAAAATGACAGTAGCACTCCCCAGTTATGACAACCCAAAATGTCTCCAGACATTTTAAATGTCCCCCAGTGGGCAAAATTCCTACCTGCCCATCTCCCTCACTTCCCATCCCCTACCCCATTGAGAGTCTCTGATCTAAGGTGTCACAATAATTAGAGTAAAACCTTAAAGTTGTTTGCATCAACCTCTAAGAATCTGGTAATACCGTGTAGAAATTTGTTTTAATTCGTTTTCAGGGCATTTCGAAAATAAGCAGTTTGCTTACTTTTATTTGCAGAGATGATGGAATATAATGGGTTGAGTGCTTTGGATAATATCTCATTTACTTAAATGACAATGAAGAATGAAAGGAAAGTCTCCGAAATCTGTACATGGTATTCCAGAAACCATACTGGAGATTAGGCTACCCGGTGTAGGAACAGACTTTACTCTGGTCAGCATAATCTCAATCCACTTTAGTCAGGCTTTATTGTTTGTGGTTATCTGTAGATTCATGAGTTAGAATAAATATATAAATTTTAGTTTAGAAGCAAGTTTTGTGTGAACATCTTAGCTTTCTGAGCCAGAGGTTTTGCATTCTATTTAGAAAGGGAACATACAGACATTAATAGAAATTTTTTTTAAAGAGTTTATTTATTTATTTATTTGACAGAGAGAGACAGCCAGCGAGAGAGGGAACACAAACAGGGGAGTGGGAGAGGAAGAAGCAGGCTCCCAGAGGAGCAGGGAGCCTGATGTGGGGCTCGATCCCAGGACCCCGGGATCACGCCCTGAGCGGAAGGCTGACGCTTAACGACTGAGCCACCCACGCGCCCCTTAATAGAAATTTTTAATGTTTAGCCTTGATACTGTTGTGGGTACAGTATTTTAATGTTGTCTAGATTCATTCAGCAGCAGGAGGAAGATCCTGTATATTCAGATTTCCATTCAGGTGTATGAGGCTTTTTTTCTGAAGTAATTTTGCTCTTTGGCTTTTTTAATAAAGGCTCCTGTGGTGGATGGTTCTTTTCATTATTTGATGTCTCTTTGGAAAAGCTTTGTAATTTTCAATCTTGAGAAGAACTGATTGCAATAAAGCCATGAGTGTGCCAGAGTGACATTTTATAAGTAAGAGACAAAAACACATGGAGTTGTGCCTCATTTAACTATATTTTTGCTGAAAAGAGTATTCACTATTGTGAGTTAATGAATCAGACTGAATTTCCTGGGGAATAACACTGTTGCTATTATGTAATGTACACTTAGTGCCTGTGGTGTGGTAGAAAAAAGCATGTATTCATCAAAGTGATTGGAAGGTTTTAAACATTAAACTTTTAATTAATCAGTAGAAAATTAATGGTTCATTGGTTAGTCGATTTTCAAATCTATATAGCAAATTCACTTAAATTTTGCTTGGTTAAAATATTTAGAACATGACACCTCTTATCATATTCAATGATTTTCAAAGTTGATTCATAGTATTCTCGAAAACCTACTCTCTGCACTATTGCTATGAAAACTGTAATACACTTTCCGTACTCAGAGCTTACAGGCCAGATAGCATTTTAAATACATTAAATTCTGTGTGTTTATGAAATGACAGATCACAAGGGTACTTAATAGCATTTGGATATAGAAATATATCATGTTTCATAAAATAGTTAGCAACCTAAACCTATTTGTCACTTTTACAATTCTAAAAGTTTAGCTCCAGAATTATTATGAACAACTTAGGAAGGACATTGTACTTTGAAGTATAACTATGATTGATTAGACTAAACTAATTCCAGCACTGCATTGTGTACTACTTTAATCTTTTTGAAAAGTGAATGAACAGCAGATGGCCTAATAAAGACACTCTGTGTGCTTGCCCAGTATGGATTGGCTCTGAAGGGACTGCCTCAACACTTCGGAGTCCATATATTTGCAATACATCTATCTTAGTCAAGGCAGATGGTTAAGGGAAAGAGAAACTTCCAGACTTCTGAATGTATTCCAGTTTGGGACTGCGTGTTAGGACAGAATGTGAATAGGGCCTGACTTCCCCCTTTAAGTTCTTCTCAAAAAAGTCCTCTCTCTGATAGTCCAAAATATATTTGTAAATAGGATTGCAGCTGCATTACGCAGTTATGTTTCCTAAGACATGGGGCATCATCACTCATGCTTTCTGTGCATATTCCAGTTAGTATTCACCGATTTTGGACTCTGCATTTTTAACTGTTCATCTGATTGGTAAACTTAGAGGCAATATAAAATGATAGCATTTTACAATTTCAAAATGAAGTTGGAACTTCACGTTTTTCTTGAATTTGTATTGTATTTTTAGTAGAATAAATATGGAGGAAGAGCAATGCGTTGCTGTCATATTTGGAATTTAAAACATACAACGTAAGGTCTGAAAATATTAAAAATTTACGTTTGTGTCATGAACTCTTAATGATCTGTAATCAAAGATACCTATTCATACTTAATCATACATAAGAATATGCTCCTGATCTGAGAAAGCAAAAGAATGACAGAGAGAAAGGATTTGTGAGAAGATTTCATTTTATGTTCAAAGATTTCATTTTATGCTCTTAGACCAAACTTGAAGAAATTCAATTAGAAGAAAATATTTAGGCATCTGTTTCTGTTTAGAAACTGAATTTTTTCTGTTTAGAAAATGCATGAATTTTTAGAAACATCTCTTGAACATGATAGTTTCTTCAAACTGGTTTTGTCATTCTAGTGAGACATATTCACGAAGCAACTTTTTTTGCACTGATTTTTGTGTCTTGCAGTAATAACAAGTAGTGGCTACAGCCCCAGATCAGCACATCAATATTCCCCACAGCTATATCCTTCCAAGTAAGTGCTCAGTAGATTCTTTCAGATTTGTTAGAATAATTTTCCAGAATTATCTTTATTAATCTGTATGCACACGGCATAACTTCATGTTGGGATACCTTTATGTATATAAGTGTGTTATAGAGAGTTGAATAGAAGAATGCTTGGACAGATTAGTTGGGTGGGTTAGACATACAGGTAGATATCCTGTACAAATCTAGAACTAGAGATATACTCATGTTTGTCCAGACAGTTCCTTTAATTCTGGATCTTTGTATACCTTGAGGAAAGCATCAGGCTCACACCGGAAAACACTGATTTCTTAATGGAAATTCAAAAATGCTGACAAGCTTAAAGAAAATCTGAAAAGACTACATTTAATTCAAACATTAAGTCCTCATAATTTGTTCCATATTACATTATTTTCATTGGATTTCAGGTTCTCAGAAACATATTTTTTAATAACGTGCTCTCTTGTTTTTATAACAAATGAAGTCAATTTATTGAAGACAGTGGTAGAAATTTCAAATTTAACAGTATTAGTTGTATATCTGAATTTCATTACAATCAGCCAGGTGTGTCAAGGTTTTGGAGTCGTGATTCACACACGTTGAAATGTTACTCTCTGCACCATCTACAGTCTCTGCCTTTAAGTGCGGACTGGTGTTTGGATATCCATTCAGGAACATTCTGTAAAATGAGGCACAATAGAGGGAGTGGCATTCCATTTCTCTTCAGGAAGCAGCGGCCGACCTTTTCCCCTTCATTTCTTTTTTAAAATTTCCAGTTCTTGGTAGGGCTTTTCCTGTCTTCTGTATCCGTGGTAGAGCGGTAGGTCACTCCTAGCGACTGCACGTACGCTCACGGGCATGGGCTCACTGGGCTCCACTTCCCTGATCTGCACATGAGCTGGAGTACTATTGCAGGGGTAAACAAGAACTGTAGACCTGGAAGAGACTTGAGATACAATATCTGATCCAAATTTCTCCTTTTACAGGGGAGGTGTAAGTGTTTAGGGAGTTTAAACCATTTGTCCCAAGTCGCTAGGCTGATTTGTAGCAGAGCCTGGGCTCCAGGCATTTGGACTCTTGGCCTTTCCCTGTTGTTAGAATTGTATTGTGGATAAAGAAGAGGATTACTTCCTGGCTATTATAAGGTTTCACTGAATCTAAGCTGTCTGAAGTAATGTGCAGTCTTTGTTGCCACAGTAATGCTATTTTTCTGATATTTAGGCCCTATCCACACATTCTTTCTACACCAGCAGCTCAAACGATGTCTGCCTATGCAGGCCAGACTCAGTATTCGGGGATGCAGCAGCCGGCCGTCTACACAGCCTACTCACAGACAGGACAGCCCTACAGCCTGCCCACTTACGGTATCTCACGTCTTCTCTCTGCTCCTTTGCTTATGAGCGGGTAATCCTGCTGCCTGGTGCTTAGATATGCAAGCATAAGTCACAGCTCGGGAGCAAGGTCATTGTACTAATCAGAGGGTCTGCACGTGCGTTTCCCAAACAGATCTGGGCGTGATGTTGCCGGGCATCAAGACGGAGAGTGGCCTTTCACAGACTCAGTCCCCGTTACAGAGTGGGTGCCTCAGTTACAGCCCGGGCTTTTCCACGCCACAGCCAGGCCAGACGCCTTATTCTTACCAGATGCCAGGTAAGCCGCCACACAGGAGGAATTCTCTGAATGAGCCTCCCTGGCTTCAGACTAGGAACATGCCGTCACGAAAATGGTGTTAATCGTTACTGCTCTTCACGTCAGGAAAGACAAATAACTAGGGGGGAGAAAGAAACATGATGAAAAGAATTGAATGTACCTCAGGAAACATGACCCATACCAGTACTTAAGCTGAAGTTGTATAAAATCAGCAGGACCCTAGGTCTAAGCAGAGTGACCTTCGAGCCATGTCAGTCACACATATGGCATCTCCTTAAGTGAGGTTCAGAGCTTCATGACAAGTCCCCGTGTTTTCTGTCTGTATCCCTTAAGTACGTAACACTGCTTTGATTATATTTAAAATTGAATCAGTACCATTTTAAGTCTTGTGTACCATTGAACCATTGTGGATTATCTGTTCGTTCCTAAAATACCTCTCTATTAACACTCTGTTTCTTACTAGGAATATTTACATAATCTGTACCTCCCCCTGCAAAAATCCTCCGTCTCTGAGTATTTAATTTTGCTTCTACATTTGATCATTATGTAGTAGTTGCAGAAAGAATTTTAGTGACATAGTAAACACATTAAAAGCTTATTTCTGTCATTTTGTCTCTATTGTTAATCATAAATTTGGGGCTGCATGAACATACTTTTTGAATCAACTAGTGTTGAAATTTTAGTCCATTGACTAAAATGAAATAATTACCTAGACCTTTTTGGCTGAAATGGCAGATCTCTTTTTACCTGAATTGTAGGTAGAAATATAGTTGCATAAATCCTAAAGCCACAGTGAACCACACAGCTTCAGTTAGGAATATGAAAGCAACCATGAGTACATTTTCATTTATTCCCCAAAATACTTTCATATTGGATATTCTGGGCCAGGTCAGTTTGCGTTAATTACATAATATTATTGCAATTCAAAACACATTGATAAAACAAATAATCAGCTGTGTCAATAGTCGTTCGTTTTACTTCTTCACAAGTCCATTCCGTAGAACATATGTTTTAAAAAAATAATCTTTAAATTGATAGCTCACTTGTTTTTGCCCTAATTAAAAAAAATAAATTTCTGACCTTGTAGTCAAATTTTAGAAGTCTGTCAAACCCTAGGTGACTGCGATATGAACAGCTCTCCCTTGAGTCTTGAGCCCAACTTCACATCTTTCTTGGCTCTAAGGAAAGGACATAGGAGGAAAGAAAAGACAGGTGCCATACACATCAATTCTAAGTTGGTTCTGTGTTTGTTCCCTAAGCTAACCCCATCCAAATGTTTAACTCAAGTGGTTTCTGTGTGCGTGTGCAGTTGTTATGACCATTTGAAAGTTCCAGTAGCTTCCTAGAAGTACTCTGTCTGAATAGTATTTTATTCTTTGAGAACCTCTTCTCTTCTGGACATTTAACCTTTAAAGGTTAGCTGCTGTCCTTAAGACTGTTCCCATGTTCTCTTGTTTGGTCCAGCAGGCATCTATACCAAAGACTTTAACTGCTGTCACAAGAGGGAGAGAGCTAAGCACATTTTTCTTTATAAATCTCTCAATTTCAGATTTTGTGTTTTGTTGCCTTAACAAAATTAAAAATATACTTCTCTTGTTGGATTCTGCAAAGTGAAATGTTTTTATTATTTTGCAAAGAAATACTTTTTAAATGCAATTTTTTTCTTTATTTCTAGGTTCTAGTTTTGCACCATCATCTACTATTTATGCAAATAATTCAGTTTCCAATTCAACGAATTTTAGCGGTTCACAGCAGGTATGGTAACTTTTTTGTATTTAGGCTTTTTGTATCTGTTTCAGATCTTTGAAGAATAGTTTCAGGTTGTCGTGTAAGTGCATATTCTCCTAGAAGAAGGTTTCTTTATTTAAAATTAACATGTCATTTCAAGGTGTTAAAAATTAGCTATCCCGAATTCTTGGGATCTGTGTTATTCCGGGTATTTTAGGTTTTCTGGTTGCTGAAAGTTTGCCCTTTAAACATTTAAGCCATGATTATTTTAATCATTTGGCATAGAACTACAAAATGTATTGCGTATTTCCTATTATATTAAACTGTACTAAACATAATTTTATTTTTTTGATAAGTTATTGTGAATGTTAATTAAGAGATTGAACTACAACCAAGAATTAGGTTATGACGTTTTTAGTCCAGGATATTTGTTAGTAAACCAAATGCCTCTTGGATTTTTTTTTCTTTAGGTTCTGTGGTTTATTTTAATAAATGTTTGATTCCTACTTTCCTGACAGCTGTAATTTTTGCTTTTGTCACTGTGCTTGCCCCTAGCAGTCCTTAGTCCTCCTCCTAATTATGTTTTCTTAGTATTTTTGTGAATTCTAAAATCTAGTTTGTTAGAGTTACATGTGGAGCAAGAGTGAATGTTTCTGATGAGTGAATATACTGACACTTCAGAAATCTTTTGTCCTTATTTCCTAGTTCTCAGTCATGTTCAGAGTAGTTGAGATAGAAAGGTAGTTGATTTCCTTGGTAGACAATACACTATTTTACTTTAACATAGTTGTTGGACTTTTATATATTCTAAAATCTAAGTTATTGCACAAGTGTGCTCTTTGGATTTACTGAAGGAATTATATTAATTGCCTTCTTTTAATGTTTATTAATGTAATAAAAGGCAAAAAAAATTCTGATTATTAATGTGGAAAAATAATATCTTTGATATATTATACTGTGTAATTTAGCATTAGTTAGAAAAATGGTTTCTTAAAACATTAAACATCAAAGCTGGTATGTCTATTTTGTATTTTAAAATATTGAGAATTTTTGATAATCCAGGTAGCTTCACTTTACTTTTTTATTGATATAGGAAACATTGATTGAGCACTTACTATCCATTAAACTTTTGAATAGGCATTGAAGATTCAAAAATAATGTCATTGTTTTCCGCTGTCTGGAAGGGAGCAAGTCCAATGAAACAGATAGGAAAATAATATGAACAGAGGGTAGGATATAATGACTATAATAATAGAAATATACACTAGGCAGAGTAGTAGGTAACATAAAGAAAAGACTACTCTGTTCTACTTGGGAAGGTTTAAAAAAGATTCATAAAGGAGAAGAAAGATTTATGTCATAAAACAGATATCCAGTAGTATCTGAACATTTAAATGCAGTGGCTCCAATATAACACATAACCTGTATTTTGGACCATGGTTGGAATACCAGTCTATTATTTTAGCTAATACTTACTGAGTAGTTATTATGTGTCAGGACTGGTCTGTATGCTGGGGACATGTAAGTGGGGACAGGAGTGGTTAGGACCTCCTGGAGCTTGCCGACTGCTGAGAGAAGCAAACAATAAACCAGTAAACACATAAGAAAATATAGAATTGGAAAACACAAGGGGTCAGAACAGAGTCCTATTAAAGATATTAGTAGAAATCTAATTTTGAGTAGGGAAGATTTTGTGGAAGGCTTATCTGTGGAAATGACATTCAGGACAAGTCTTCTAAGACTTTGGTGAAGAAGGAGGGCCAGGGTGTTTCGGGCATAAACCCTTGGTGTGCCAGTGAATTCAAAGAAGGGGAGGGTTTAGTCTGTGCATGAGGGCAGATGGAGGAGCATGTTTAGGAAGATAGGCAGGGCCCTGTATGTGTAGGGCTCTGTGTTTGTGTGTAGGGCTCTGTATGTGTATCCCTCTGTAAGGGATTTCAATTTTATTCCAAGCCCAATGGGAAGCTATTAAGGGATTTCAAGCAGGAGAATAGCATCATATGGTTTATGTTTTGGAACCATGTATGGAAAACATACTCTGCCTTTAGGCACTCCGGAGAAAACTAAACCTAGAAATGAAACAAATTAGAAAACCGGTCCACTGGCTCCAACAGGAAGTGAAGGTAGCTTGGATCAGGGTGACAGCAGTGGGATGAAGAGAAGCGGAGATCTTTGAGAGATGTTTGAGTACAAAAAACATTTTAGTCACCAGTAGCTGGCAGTCAGACCTTTCCTCTCCGTCACTTCATCTTCCCATCAGGAGGTTAGTAGCCTCAGGGAGAGCTTCGGCACACAGGTGTTGGAGTCAATCTCTCTGGGTTCCAATTCCAGCTCTGAAACTTGCTAGCGGTCTGACTTCGAGCAGATAGATCGCTTAACCACACTGTGCCTTCGTCCCCCTCAAGGTAAAATGGGGCAGTAATACCACATAGGTGGTGTGAGGATTAAATGGGTATATCCAATCCACTTAAAGCCTTAGAACACCGCCTGACACCAAGTAATACTGTGTAAATGTTTTACTCTGAGAAAGATATGGTGCTAGGAACTTTGTCCAAGTATTGCTGAAAGATTTTTTCCTTGGTTTACAGTTGGTAATGGGGACTATCAGATCCTGAAATTAACAGCCAAATAGAATTTTAGTTCCATGCCATACTAGAGTTGGACCAGAAAACATGGGGGTTGGGGCACCAAACCTCCACCAGTCAAAAACCCATGTGTAACATTTGACTCCACCAAAACTTAACTAAAATAACCAGCTGTTGACAGGAAGCCTTACTGATAACATAAGCAGTCGATTAACACATACTTTATATGTTATATGTATTATATATTGTATTCTTACAATAAAGTAAGCTAGAAAAAAGAAAATATTAAGGAAATTCACAAGGAAGAGAAAATACATTTACAGTACTGTTCTATGTTTATCGAAAAAATCCACGTATCAGTGGACCCATACAATTCAAACCCATGTTGGTCAAGGATCAACTGTACTTAATCCTTTTAGATCATACATATATTTGCTTATATACATATTTACTTATATAAAGGATTTCCTTTTTTGGAAACCACATCAAACATGGATCTTTATTCCCTTAGGTACATGTATCAGGGAATCTTAATCCTGACCAAGGATTTGTCATCACTGATAACAGTTTGGGCTAAAACATGCTAGATACATTAAATACCAATTATTGCAACAAATTCTTATTTGTTATCTTAATATGTAAAAGGATTTTGAAGAATTACTTAGATCACTTTAAGGTTCTTAGAATTTTTTAATAAAATGGAGGTCGGAGGAGTTGACCCAACACTTTCTTTTTTCTCTAGCAAATGAGGCAAACTCAATATTTGAAAACCTCACTAGAGATTTTAAGTCAAGACCTTACATGACATGTAGCCTATGAAAGGCTGGGTAAAAAACTCTCTTACTCATTTTCTTTTATTTACTCCTTATTTCATGCATAATTATCAAGAGTAACCTAGAAGGGTAACAGAAATCACAGGAATGCAGACTGAGGTCTGTATGGAAGCCGCGAAGGGCAGCCAGACCGTCTCCTTGCTGGTGATCTTAGAAGATGTGTAAGAACTGGTGCTATGAATATGAGCTCATTGCACTTCCTTCTCTCCTCTTCCAGTGCATGAGACCTTCTGATGTCCATCCCCGGATAAGTAATCGTGGTTAAGTGAGGCACAGGCAGCCTTTAGGCAGTTTGAGAATTCTGTGCTGAGCCTGGTTGGCGAAGCCAGGAGGGTAGTTCGTAACTGTGTCCACTCACTAGGATCACCTCAAAACTGTGGACTCCAAAACAAATGGAGCCCAATACTAATCTTTCAGTTACCATAGTGATTGCTTTTCTTTGGAGCATACCAGAAGTAATTTCTCCTTCAAGCACACATATGTCTCAATTACTATTTCAGGATTACCCATCCTACACAGCCTTTGGCCAAAACCAGTATGCACAGTATTACTCAGCATCCACATATGGAGCATATATGACGTCAAATAACACAGCTGATGGCACGTCATCCTCGACCTCAACCTATCAGTTGCAGGAATCTCTCCCGGGACTGACTAGCCAACCAGGTACAGATCTTCATCCAGGTGAACTATTTTTATGTTTTGCTGGGTCTAATATATGGAGAAAAAGGACGTTTTGGAAACAAGGCTGGAAGTTCTCCTATAATTATGCTGACGTTTAACCTGTGCCAATACCACTGTATAAGACGAGGCTTTGCTTCTGGCGTTTCAGAAGACCCTTCTTTTAGATGTCGATGCGTAAGAGATTGTGATTTCAGATGGCAGTGTATATATACATGAATATGGATATAAAAAGCTCAGTCCTTTCTTTTGTAAAGCTCTTGACACTGTGGAAGAGCTGTAGTACTATTATCTTCTTCAGGTGTAGCTGATGGTATTTCCTTTAAGCTGGAGAGACTGTGTAGCTCCTTCATCTCTGTGAGTCATCAGGAGCTCCAGCCAGTGAACATTTCCTCCATTCCTAGGATGTGTAGGGTCATCGGTAGGTAGTTTAATATCTTTCTCTAATTAGCACTTACTTAAAATCCGTTGTATTCTTCATTGTCTGGAGCTTATCTGCAGTGCCACTGGACTTGAATTTGCTGACACAGCTGAAGTATTTAAAGTTAAAAGCAAATTTAATAAAGATTCATTGTAATCCTATTCAAAATTCCAGCAGGACTTTTTGGAGAAGTCATCAAGATGATTCTAAAATTACAAGGAAAGGCAGAGGAACTAGATTAGCTGAAATAATTTTGAAAAATAAGAACAAAGTTTAGGGACTGACATTGCCTGATTTCAAGATATATTGTAAGGTACGGTTATCAAAAATGTGTGGTATTGGCAAAAGGATAGATACATAGAACAGTGGGTAGAATAGAGAGTTCAGAAATAGACCCATATGCATACACTGGAAAATGGATTTTTAACCAAGGTGCAAAGTAAGTTGGAGAATAAAGGGTTTTTTGTTTGTTTTTCAAAAAAGTGGTACTGAAACAATTGGATATTCATATGCAAAAATAACAACAGTAATAACACAAACAAAAAACAAACCCTGAAACAGAATCTTGACTTGTAACTCACACCATATACAATACGTATAAAAACTAAAACTGTAAACCTTCTACAAGAAAACGTGGTGGAAATTTTTGTCAGCCTTGGGTTACATTTTTATAGTTGTGACATTAAAAACACAATCGCTAAAAGAAAGGAAATTAGCCTTCGTAAAATCAAGAACTTCTGTTGATGAAATGGTGACGTCCTTTCTTTTTGGTTCCCTATTCAGAATAGGGTCTCTAATCCTGTGGCTCCAAGGAGAAGCTGTCTAGTATTCTACTAGACTTGGTCTTTGGTGCTCTTCCGTTTCAGTTTCTTTCTCCTTATCTTCCCTTCAGATCCTCCCTTCCATGACCATTCAGCCCCCGTGAATTTCCGGTCCTTGTCCCCTTAAGGCTCCTGTCTAGGCTTTTCATCTACCCCCAGCCTCTCTGAGCAGTTGTATCCTGTGCAGGGCAGGACTAAGGTAAGGCCAGGGAAGCACAGGGTACACAATGGAAGGAGGCATTCATTCTCAAGGCCCTTAAATTTTACTCCCTTAGTGCTTCACTTACCTTAACCTCATTTCAGCTTAAATCCCATGTTCTAAATGTGTCCTGATCCTCGTTGAGTCAGTAGTGATGTTTCATCAAGAATAGTACCTCAAGATAAAGAATGTGTGGGGTGCCTGGGTGGCTCAGTCAGTTTAGCATCCGACTCTTGGTTTTGGCTCAGGTCATGATCTCAGAGTGGTGGGATCGAGCCCCATGTCAGTCTCCCCGCTCAGCAGGGAGTCTGCCCGAGATTCTCTCCCTTTCCCTCTGCCCCGCCCCCCACTCGTGCACATGTGCACATGCTAATGTACGCATGTGCACCCTCTCTCTCTCAAATAAATAAATCTAGAAGGAAAGGAGGGAGGAAGGAAGGGAGGGAGAGAAAGTAAGAAAAAAAGAAGGAAGGAAGGAAGGAAAGGGAAGGAAGGAAGGAAGGAAGGAAGGAAGGAAGGAAGGGAGGGAGGGAGGGAGGGAGGGAGGGAGGGAGGAAGGAAGGAAGGGAGGAAGGAAGGAAAAGGAAGAGGAAAGAAGAAGAAAGCGTGATTTCAGAATACTTGCTTAACGGATAGTGGAGATGTTTTAGATGAGATATCTTGTCACACTGTGAAAGATTTTTCTCAATAGTAAATGCATAGGGAAACAGGGTAGGATGACTGTATTCAAAAACAAAGTCACAGGAGTATTTGATCATAAAGGTACTGAGACTGAATGATGGGACCAGGACCAGCAGATGGTTTTTGAGTTTACTAGAATAGAACTACCATGAGTGAAAACCATTTGGTTTTCAAATATGGTATCCACTGGATAACACTTTGAATAAAAGGGTGATTTGCTCTAATTTCAGTGTGATCACAAAAGTTTCTCTGCAGGAAAGACACAGATGGACACTTCCCATTAATTAAAGAATAATAAATACTCAGAATAGCTATTTTGTTTACATTAAAAATACTAAATGCTGGCATGTAGGTATTCTGAATGCGTGACTTGGGATGTGACGCATCCATGTGTAATCCTCATAGTCACTATCAGAATGCAATTTTTTCAGTTTTCCATTGATTGCTAATGCCAACAAATACAGTTTGACATAATTTCAGGTCTTATCAGACTTTCTGTTGAATTTTTACTTGTAACTACATTCTCTTAACCAAAATTATAACAATACACATGGCTAGATTTTTAGGGAATTCTGTGACCCCAGACATTCAGGCAAGGTAGTTTTAAGTTTGATTTTGCCTTTCCAGATCTGGCATGCATCCAAAAAGCCAAGAAGTTTATAACTATGGGATTTTTCTTTGTTATTGATGAAATTTGAGGTACTTAGTTCAAGGGTATGGAAAATATTTCCCATTGACCAGCTCTGCATTTTGGACATTTGGACCAGCAGAGACCTAACAATTAAATCCACAATTTTTCATAAATCATTTACTGTTCACGGCTCTCATTTTTAAAATAGAAACATACTTTATGTTCTATAGTAGACAACTGGTGGTTCTGGTTTAGAGATAAACATAAAGGACATTAAGTTGGATCTAAATAGCCAAAGCTTGGAAGGTATAGTTATTCATTACTGTACTGATTAAAGGAGAATTATTCAATCACGTATAGTGTTGGCCCAAGAAAAGCCTAGGGCAATTGGTAATGACTGATGTTATTTGGAAATTTCAAATAGCATTCAGTTCTTGACTTTACCTTACTAGGCCTTTTGACAATGGATTTAAAGAAACATTAGCATACTGATTAAGAACAGATATTCGAGTTTACATTATCTTTATAAAGGTCTCTTTTTGCCTTTAACAAAGATTATCTCAGGTATATAATATTTTTGATTTGCATTCAGAAAGTTTGATGACCGATCAGCACATTAAGATTAGAGATTTTTGTAGCTCCCCCTTTCAATATTTTAAACACCTTTAAAATGAAAAATAATCAGTAATTTATAACAGTATCATCCTTTACTCTAAGACCTTGGCACACATTACAATACATTAGCTAATTAAACTTTACAGGTGCTTCAGAAAAGTAAAGGATATAGTAAGATCACTTCACTCTTTGAAAAGAAGCCAGTTTCTTAGGCAGAACTCAATAGAATTTCCATAGCTTCATGGCATTTCACACAAGGACAGGAAGGAAGGCAAAGTGTTCATCCATTTAATTAAAGCTAACAAGAAGTTTTAGAAAGAAAGGACTGACCACATTTAATTTCTCTGCCAATTTGCCTTTTCCCAACCTGCAGCATTAATGTACTCTAGGGCAATTACCTGAATGAAATTTGGCAGAGACACTGGAATGAACAGCTTTCTCTTAAGAAAAAAAAAAAGTGTCAACAAATGTTTAATGACCAGTGGAGCTCGAGTTCCTGGATTTTCCCTTTATCAGAGGAAAAGATGGCACCTTCAAAAGATAGAGAGGTCAGAACAGTTCCCCCTGGGTGGTTACTATAGGAGCCCAGCTACCACACATGCACTCTTCAGGACCTACTCTTTTACTATGAAGATCTTTCCATGAATTTGTTGGCCCTTACTCTCACAAAATTGTATAAAGTCTATATACTCTTTTGATGGGTAGAAATAGATGTAGATTTGACATCTTTATAACCTGGAGGACGTGTTGCTGTTGGGAGAGAAAGGATAACCTAGTGGTTAAAGTAGGAATTCTGGAATCATACCGGCATTCTTCATACAAGCTATTTCATCTTGGTAAGTTAATTTAAAATCTCACATGCTTCCAGTTCTCCCATTATTAAAAGAGGATAATGAAGGACCAAATTCACTGGGTTAAAGTGAAGTTTAAGTCAGACATATATATGTAAAGAATGTTTTACGATAAAGAGCTCTCACAAATCAATAAGAAAAAGATAACCCAATTTTTTTTTAATGGGCAAAAGATATAAACAGTTACCTCATAAAAAGAAGATCCCAAATGGGCAAATAAACATACAAAAAAAAGTGTTTTGCATCATTATTCATCGAGAAAATGCTAATTAAAACTACAGCAAGACCAGCATAGCCCCACAATGGCTAATGTAAAAAAGATACTAGCAAAACCAAGTATTGGCAAGGGTGTGGACCAACTGGAAATCTCATTGCTAGTCAGAGCGTGAATTAATACAACCACGCTAGGACAAGGTGGTCAGTGTCTGCCAAAGATGAACATATTCCTTCCCTCTGACCCATCAGTCCCACTGCTAAGAACATACCCTAGAGAAATAGGAGCTTATGTCCACAAGACGTGAGCAAGAATGTTTATAGCAGCTTTATTTGTAATTGCTTAAAACTACAAATAACCAAATGTTCATTCACAAAAAGGATAAATACAGGGTAGTACACATACATAATGAAGTTCTAGCCACATGAAGGAAAAAGCAAACAACTGTTCCGGGTTACAAAATGGAAGAATCTTACAGACACAATGAGTGATGAATAGAGCCGAGCACATATTTCAATAAACTTTTTAAGAAAGAAGGCAATGCATGACACATACTAAGGATAAATGTGGAGCTACTCTTCATAGTTTTCTTAAAAGGATATGCCTTTCATCAAAACACTTCTGTCCATATTTTGTCCAAATTTGTAGAGCCCTGTTAAGATCCTTCTGTAACTTGGCAAGAATCAGTGATATCAAATCCTACTTTTATTGAAACCCGGACACTTCCTGTGACCAGCCTTTTCCCTTCTTCCTCCTCTGCTCTTTAGCAGCTGGTTCTCCAGTTCCTTTAATAGCTGAGTTGTTCCTGCCAAACTCCTTCTTTATGGATCCAGTCAACAATCAGCCACCCATAACTGATCACGATGGCTTTGGAATTTTGCAAGTTTTTGACCTTTCAGCCCTTGCATTTTTGCAAGAATAAAGCTGCCTCATGATAGTTAGCAGCTGAAAATTGATCTATCATGAATAGAAAGACAAGTTTTTGTGGGAGGTCATCCAAACAGTTTTATAAGCTTACTTAATAAATGGGGCTTAATTTGAATCAGCATTGTATCAGAATGAGGACAGTGGACTTGCAGGGCATAGTAACCTTACAAAAATTCTGTTTAAAAAAAATAACTAAAAATAGAAGAATTTTTGTGTGATTTTTTTTAAGTTGGCATGTGTTTAAGTACCTAAAGCCTCATTTAATGCTTGTGCCAAGTAAGCTGAAACATGATTTACTCTAAGATAGGGCAATATTCAACTGAAAACTATAGAACCTTTTTATTACACTGTCTACTCTCACACAGTCGATAGCAGAGACCCATGATAGGAACAGTGCTAACAGTGTTTTAAGAGCAGATAATATTTGAAGCACAGACATGTGTTTTCTTGATGCTGTCCTGACATGCACAGTGTTTCCCAAAGAAAATCTTATAACCATTAGAAATAATTACAGGTGAGCTTTGTAAAAATGACTGTTTATTTAGAATTTCTCAGAAGTATGACCTAAGTGTTGTCTAGCTTGTTTAGATTTGTTTATTTAGATTAATAGCTGCTTAGCTGTCCTCATACTTACTTTTCTTTATTTTTATGATAAAGCATAATAGTTATAACTTCTTTATATTTAATTTAAATTTAAGTAGAGTATTTAAATTTAATTTAGATTCAATGTAGTTTGCCATCAGACTCTCCTAGAAATGTTTACGCATATGATTGAAATCAAATTAAAGAGAAATCATTTTTACCTCAGTAATTCAGAAAGCAGCTGCTATTGCTTATGCTTTAATATACAAAGAAACTGATTCGGAGCGATTGCGTGAAATGCTTCAAGTCCTGCAGTCAGTCTGACTCTTGTTACTTGTGAGGTTTTGCAGCACCTCGCTTGCTTTGGTTTACCTTCCCACAGATTTGCCGCTGCTCAGTACTCCTTCCTCCTAAGATGCCCCACCCCCATGGCTAAAGCCATGTCAAATATTCAGGTGCCTAGGGGGCAGGCAGAGGTCAGTTAGATACAAAGTCTGAAACTTCTGTAGGATGTGGCCTCGTCGGAGGTATGGATGTATGTATGGCTCATCTCAGAGAAGGTGATTAGCCAATGAGAGGGTTAGATCACCCAGATGGTGTGGAATAAGGAGGACAGTGACCGAAGGTTGGAACTCTTATATACCAACATACAAGGAATGGGCGAAGGAAAAGGAGTGCATGTCTTCTAGACAGAGAAGGACTGGTGAGAGAGCTTCCAGAGCTAGGAGATCTCAAGGTATCAGGTGCCAAAGAATGGCTCTAAGGAGGTAGTGTTTAACAGGATCAAACACAGCCCAGGCATCTAGGAAGATAAGGACGGAGTCTATCTATTACATCTGTCACTTAGGTGGTTATTGGGGAGTCTGAGTAAGAGTCTTTTGTTAGAGTTTTGGTGAAGTGATTATGACAAATCAGGTGTCAGGAAGTGGAGACAAAGATGGTGTCCACTGCTGTCGCCATTGGCCACGAATGGCTGCCGAGCACCTGTAGTGTGTCTAGTACAGTTGGAGGTCTGCTGTGAGTGTGAAATACACACAGGAGTTCAAAGACTTAGAATGAGAAGGAGAGTATGTAAAACATATTGTTGATAACTTTTAGGTTGGTTCGTGCTGAAATGATAATATTGTGGTTATATTGGGTCAGTTTCTATATGAATAAAATTAATTCTACATGTTTCTTTACATTTTTTACTATGGTTTCTAGAAAATTTTAAATTATATATGTGGTTATATTCATGGCTCACATTGTATTTCTTTTGGACAGCCCTGTTATGTACTATTCTTCTAAGGAGTATCACTTAAAAAAGAGAAGATAGCAAGCAGATACCTTCTAGGTGAAAATTAAAGGTCAAGGGAAGGACTTTTAAACTTGTCTGTGGCCCACAGAAAAGCAAGAGGTTGGAAGAAAATTAAGAGAGGGTTTAACTAATGGAGCATGATTCCCTAAGAGGGTGAGGTTGGGAGTCAAGTTTATAGGTAGAGGGATGGGATTGATCCAGAAGATCTCCTCCTTTGAGCTCTGACATAAGGAGATGAGAACTGAGCTAAATTTGGATAAATATGTAGGTGAGGGTAGAGACAGGGACGGTAAAGACATACGGAGTATAAAAGACGTTCAGGTTTAATAGATCACATAGATTGAAACTACGGGGGACTTGAGTGACCTGCAAAATTTTTAATTGAATTGGGATTTTGGTTATTTGTGATGATAAATCCTTTTTTGTATAAGGATTCGTTAACATAATCCACAACAAAGACTCATACCTGATCTAAAAATGAAGTGCTGTTCTTGATACAAGTTGTGTTATTTCTAGGAGAGTTTGAAACCGTGCAGAGCCCCTCCACACCTATCAAAGATCTTGATGAGAGAACATGCAGGAGTTCTGGGTCAAAATCCCGAGGAAGAGGCCGGAAAAATAATCCCTCCCCGCCTCCTGACAGTGACCTGGAGGTATGCTGATTTACCCTTGAAGAGTGGAATATGATGTGGTATTTTATTGAATGATATATTCTATACCTTACAGTTCCATAAGGTTTCAACCTTAAAAAAAAAAAAGAAGGATATATCATGAAATGAGTGGATCTTATCGTGTAGGTATTTCACAGCTCCAAAATTTGAGATTTCATCCATGATAATGGCAAAATTAAAAACTTTAGAATGATGGTACTTTACAATTCTAGGCCTGAGGTAATTGCATCTTTTGATCCTAACTGGCACAAATGGAAATTTATAAAATAAAGCCATTGCTTGTGGGATAGTTTTCTGAGAGACACTCTATTTGGTAGTATTAAGGTAATGAAAAATGTTTATATGGGTCAATAAAATTTGGGGGAGGTTAATAAAATTTAAAAAGGTAAAATTAATCTGTACAGAAAGGAAAAATTGTCTTCTGAAAATAGGAAAAATTCCAGTCATTTGATGCATGTTAACATTTTTATATCTATAAAAACTTCCTTGCATCCTATTTTTCTGGTTGAGAGCTCTTTTGAGATCTATCCATGCTAAGCAGGTTGATTTTTATTATAAAACATCAGGGAAACTATTCTTAACCATACTATGTTACTTGTTACACAACTACATCCTTCAATTAAGTAAAATACCCAAATTTCCAGATTCGGTAAAATCAAATAACAGTCATTGTGCCTCCTTGTAAGAGATCACTTCTTTCACCTGAAGGACAGTGCCACATCCCAGTGCCTTCAGGTACCCAGCAGGTGATATAAAAGAGTGAACAGGGCCAGGGAGCCAGCAGAAAGTAGGGAGCAGGGAGCATTGGCCCAGGAGAAGGAGGCCCGCCCATCACTGCCTGTGGAATGTCAGTCCGCATTGCTGTATCTTCCGGTTTCCCTGCTGCAGTCAGAACCCTGATGTGTGTGTGAAGTCTCCTAATCTGGAAATGTTGATCAGTAATTTGAAATCTTTCTAAACACTGTGCAAACTGAACATCTCATCAGATGGCCTAATCTAACCCAAAGGTCAACAGTTTGCAATTCCTGTTTAGGGATCACTCACTGATTTTTTAAAATATTTTTTTAAAAATTGAACCCTTTGCTTGAATTGCAAAATCTAATGAATCCATGAGACAAAAGATTTTAAAATAGCATCTCAAGCACACTTATGTCCTAAGTTCAAATGTGTCTTTTGGGGTATTAACTGCAAGGAAATATTTAGATGAATTCATTCAAATTAGGACATCCGATCTTTAAGCTTATTATGACTTTTTTAATCACCCCCCCTCTGGTTTTATCATGGTAATGTCTGGCAACCTTGGAAAAATATTAATGGAGTACTGTAGTTTTTTATAAAGTCGTATTGAGATTATACCCAACAACGAAGTCAGGTGTTTTCAACTAAGATATTTCTGTTTCCTTAGAACTTGATAATTCTTTGATACTTTCTTTTTTCTTCAGCGTGTGTTTGTCTGGGACTTGGATGAAACCATCATTGTTTTCCACTCACTGCTCACAGGGTCTTATGCCCAGAAGTATGGCAAGGTAAGAGATTAAGAAATTTCACCCCAACATACCTTGTTGGAATTTTATTTTGTTCAAAAATCCAGAGGAACTTCAGGTCATGATCTCAGGGTCATGAGATTGAACCCTGTGTTGGGCTCCGCACTTAGTGGGGAGTCTGCTTGAGATTCTCTCTCTCCTGTTGCCCCTTCCCCCACTCACACTCACACTCTCTCTCTCTCTCTTGCAAACAAATAATCTTTAAAAAAAAAAATCCAGAGCAATTTAAATACATTTAAGTGTTTTTATTGTAGACTGCCAGATTGGCTCTTAATTCATTTCCAGTGGCTCATTATTCTTTAGTGAGAACTGGCAAATTTTACAAAAGTAATTCAAAATTTTTTTCAGAATGCTTTTGAATTTTCTTCATCAAAAGCAAGCTTATTACTATGACATAATCATTTTAGAAAAATTAGTTTGTTAATTACTTCAACATTATAAAATCACGTATTATCCTCTAATAAGGAAACTTTAAGAAATTGTTTGAATTCACTTATTATATCAAATGTTGCTAGAGAATGCCAGTTGAAATAAGGAAGTAATCTTTTGTCTGAGAAATCCTTTGGATCTATGGATAAAAGTATTTTTGATAACTTTGAATAAGCATATGAACAGCAACTGAGGATAACATCCCTTCACACACATAAATTCAGAGACAGATGGTCTCATGACTTCCTTCCTTTCTTTCTTGCCATCCGTTTCAAAGTTAGCTTCTTATGACTGTGTTGGTATACGCTGTGTGCGTGCCATTACAGTGATCAGAGCAACTCCAGCACACTTATCAGGGAAATAATGGTTTAGGCCATTGTTGTCTGAGTCTTCCACCCTATACGATTTGTAATCTGACCAGAGTCAACTCAGAACATGTTGGCCTGTCTTCATTTACCATATTCAAAGTATATCTAACTTTGGTTCCTTTACATTTTACACTTACAGAACTGCCTTCCCTGTGTCTTTATAGCGTTTCATTATTTAGGAGGGTCTCATGTCAGCCCAGCATGCAGTGTTTAGCAGTTTTGTTGAGTTTGGTCTTCTAGACCACTAATGATGGATTGTGCTTAAGTATTTCCTACTTGAAATATTCATGTAATGCACTCTAGGTGAATCTGCACTGTATTTGATTTTTAGTGTAAGTAACATATGTAACTAAACAAATATGCAAGGTAACAGTTTTGCTTAACAGCCATTTAGAAAAAGGGATCTTTGCCCCTTTATCACAATCTTGTCATTTAAAACAGTGGTCTCCAAAGCAGGATGTATAAATATGTTCTGGATAGATACACGATGCTCCACAGAGATAAAAGGAAAAAAAATAATGTGTGTACACACCCACACACACACACACATTTTTGTCTTGCAGTTTGTATTGTTATATGTTTTAAAATGCACATACTTTACAAATACATGCATATTATTATAATTTAAAGAATATGTATATAACATATAAATAAAGTAACTGTATATAAATTTGGGGTGCACATTCAAAAATTCTATGACTGGTTGAGTATACAGTTTAAAAAGTTTCCAGAGAACAATCTAAAGCATTTCTTCTGGAGTAGTTTTGGCTGCTGAGCTGACTGCAGTATTTTTATATGGCTAAGTTTCACATTACGTCAGTGTTTAAGATAATCTAACTTGAACATATGAATCCAAATAAAGTTCCCTTCAAAATAGTCACCATCAGAGGCTATACCTAAATATCCATGTTGCTCCCATCATGTCAGACCAGTGGTGGAAGTCATCTTTGGGAATTTTAGATTTTTGGAGTATTTCTTCACTTCAAACCTTCCTCCTTTTGTGGTGGTTTTGATTGTTAGAAATAGTAAGATCATTCGAACCCAACGTGATACATAAGGAACATGGTCAAAATGTCATTATATATACATTTTTTCTTTTTGTCAGAAATACCATAAAGTTGCACCCCTCCAAGAACTAAGCATGGACTTCCCTTTGGGAAAGAAGGGCCAGTAAAGAGATGGGGTGAGGGGTGGTGAACCATAAAAAACCTGAATAACAAGCTGCCTTTCTTGAGTGGTTCAAACTGGTTCTAAGAGTAATTTTAATAGCAAAGTTCTCCTGCTTCCCTCAGCTGTGTGCATCATCGAAATAAACCTGTCACTTTGTGGCCACGTGGACATGTAGCATTCATTTCACATATGAGTTCCCTTCTCTTCAAGTACCATCAAAAAGCTTTGTTGGAATACAAGAGAGACAGTTTCAGTGCTTAAAATAGCAGAGCTTATTGAAAGAGTGGCGCGAAGTGAAGGGAAGAAGGGAACCGATGTCATTTAGTGCCTGCCAGGTGCCAGGTGTGAAGCATCGCAACAGTTCTAAGAGAGAGAATTTTCTCCCCATCTCTAGATGAGGAAACATAGTCAGGGAATAAACTATGTGCAGAGTCATCCGGCTCCTCAGTGGCAGAGATGAGTCATGGGGCTCTCGACTATTTGACCCCAGAGCCCATCTCGTTTCTGCTGCAGCCCATCACACACAGGTCATCAGTGTGTCAGGAACGCAGTATGTGCCATATCCTAAGGAGAGTGAAGACAGTCAGTGAGGAACTGTGTAGGCAGTTATGGGGATTCCCCCTAAGTTGAAATAATTCGAATGATCTTTTCTCAGACGATTGGGATACTTTTCCATCAAGAGGTAAAATTTAAGAAGTGTTTCGTGACGTGGATTGTGGCAGACAGATATCACTACCTCATGGCAATACAGCATGGGAAAAGAATCAGGGGCACTATTGAAAGTTTGGGGAAGATAAACTTACATTTATAGAGTACCTACTGTGTGGTAGATGGAGCCTGTGTTCGGCATTTGACAAGCAGTAGGGATGATGGTTCAGGACAGGAACCTTTGAGTTGGATAAACTTAACTTTGAAAACCCAGCACTGATGCGTGCAGCTCTGTGACCTCTGGCAAAGTCCTTAATCCCTGGGCCTCAATTTCTGTAAAATGGGAATAGTACTACCCATAACGAATAAGAATGAAAGGGATAACATGTTTAAAGGGCTTCACAGAACAGTTGGCATGAATTAACATTCAAAAAACCTGTTATTGGTCACTTAAACAAATGTGATCCTATTTGATTCTCTTAATTACCCTGCTGTAAGTTCTTGTCCAAGTCCCATGGATGCAGAAACCCAAGGTTATGAGGGTCTAAGAAACGTGACCAAGGTCACAAAATGCTAAATGCTGGTACATTCCGTCAGTCTCATAACAAGTCCTTGTACTTTATACAATTCTAACAGGAAGGGAGCCTGTTGGAATTCACCGTACTGAATAACGTTTTACTTAGGGCAATTTAAGGAAATTAGAGTAAAAATCTGCTTAGGCTCTATGTTTTCTAATCAAAATGAAAACACCCTTCTTGAAGTCCATGCAAAACAACTTAGATGACCTTATTAAATTATTATTTACATTTTTCTGAAAGTCATTTCATCATTGACATGTTTCTTAATGTCTTGAAAGGAAGTTGGCATTGTCTTCTCGCCAATAAGACATTACTATCTTGGCATACTGGGAAATAGCTAAATAAGGGATGTTATGCCAGGCCCATCTTTTGAAGCCGGAGACCACACGCAGCTCAGAGGTCATTCAGAGGGAACCGAGAGGGCACTGGGCAGCTTCGACTTGATCACAGACCAAAAGTAAAAATGGCGAAACTAGAGCTCTGTAGACAGACTATATTCATCTAGCAATTATTTACTTAATGCAAGACAGACCCGCTTCCTGCTCTCATGGAGCTTACAAGAAACAAAATCAAAGCAGATAGCCATCCCTGTGAAGACAATGAAACTGCGTCATGTAGAGCGTCACCGGGGTCTGAGCGTGGAGGTGACATTGATCCTGAGACCTGGGTTGCAGGAAGGAGCTAGCCGTGCCGATGTGGGAGGAAGGGGAGAGCGTGGAGGAGTGTTCCGGGCAGAGGGCACAGGAGGGCCCTGGAACAGGAACAGTCTTCCAGTGTTCCAGGAATATAAAGAAGTAGTGTGGCTGGAAGGTTGTAAACAAGGGAGAGAATAGCTCCGGTAAGAACAGAGTGGTGAGCAGGGGGCCACATCAGCTAGGGTATCTCCCATAAGGCACTTGGGGTTTATTCTTGGTGCAGTGTGTTGGAGGGTTTTTGGCTGAGTGGGGACATGATGGTTTATAACTGGCTGCTCTGTGGAGACTAGCAGGCTGCTATGCAGTAAGTAAGAAGTGGTAGCGATTCAGACTGCAACAGTGTTTCTCGAACTTCCATGTGAGTCGCCATAACCCGCAGGGTTTGTTAAACACAGATAGCTGCATCCCACCCCCAGAGTTTTGGATTCTGTAGGTCTGGGTGGGGCCTGAGATTTTGCATTTGGAATAAACCCCCAATAAAGCAGATGAACCATGCTCTAAGAACCACTAGAATAGAGTATTTCCCCAACTTTTTTTCTTGAAATAGTGAGTTCTGGGACATGCCAATGGATAGTCTTTGTGGAAAGGCCTGTGGCCAAAAAGAGGTAGGGACTACTTGCATTTTATGGTCATTCCGTGCCCATTATCACGTTAGAGGTCTTGAGATGTTTTACAGTTGAGACTCCTTTGTAACCATGTTTAATTCCTCAGTTCCCTTCTGTCTTCAGTAAGGACCTTGAGGACTGCCTGAAGTGAGAGCATTCTGGTGACTAGTTGACAATTCAGAAGGACTTTTTGCTTTGCTAATAACAAAAGTGACCAGGGCCATTCTATGTGGAGAGGAAAGAATGACCCTTATACTACTTAGAGGTTGTGTCAGCTTGCAGTTGTTAATGTCTTTTGTCCTTTTCATTTGTTAGGTGAGTCTTGTTTTCACAACATGCATTTTTAGAGCACAACATTTTTGTATAACATAGCGATTTTTCAGTTCTTTCCTTCTCACCTGAGAATGCTTTGTGCACATTGACTGCGTCACACCGAGCATCTTTATGTAAAACATCTGAGGGCAGACCTGCTGTAGGTGAAATGGAGATGTTGAGGGACTGGAGATACCACAAACTTCCCTCATGGAGCCAGTCCCTTCCCAAAAGGGTTTCCTGAGTCCTGGGTGCTGCTCAGAACACCGTCCGTAAGGCAGGCATCCAGCTGAAGGAGCACCGAGCTAGAAGCGAGAAGGAAGTCCTGTGCCTGGGTGCGCCTCAGGTGTCATTTCACCTCTCAGCCTGTCTCATCTGAAAATGGTTATAATCTGTTTCCTTCCTGGGGTTACTGGATGGATTAAATGAGGTAATGTAAATGTATAAAAGTAGCACTCAGCTCTGAAAACTATCATCCACATCCCAGGCCAGAGAAACTTATAAAAATACACATTATTTCCCCCAAATGAGAAATGACTAATGGCAGTTATTTCTGGACACGCAGAAGGTCAGTGTTTATATGAGGTGGTATCATAATGGCGTGATACATAGTGAGCTGAGGGCTGGAAATGGAAGAGTCAGAGATACAAAATCATGTCCTGACAGAACCACGCCTACTTACCTCTTTATTTATCTTTCTTTCTCTCATCAAGAAAAAATAAGCACCATTTTAAGTTCTTGCTATGGGCCTGACATTTTGCCCAGTGTCCTGTTAAATGCATTATCTCCATAGTTTTCATCACTACCCTGTGTGGTTGTTAGTATCTCACACAGCTCATAAGTGGTATGGCCAGTCAGAACCCACATCTCTTTGACATGTTCTTAATCTCTACATTCTTTTGGTCTCATGTTTTTTTTTTCCCCCACCACCTATAAAAATAAAATGCATGGAACATAATAATTTAGGAATGCCACTTCACTTGTAAATGCCCTGTGTAACTAACTTTTGCATTTTAATTTAAAAAGAAATTTCTGGAAAATCCTAGTTCCACTTATAAGTAAATGATATTGTGAATTTTCCAAGGATCTTCCAAAAAACTTAGCACTGTTTGACTCTGTTCTGTTGTCAACACAACATGCTCTTTTCCCAAGCAGAACAGTTCCAGGATATTTACCATAACGGCAAGTGAGCCATGTGGGTGTTTGAGCCCTTATGAAGCTGATGATGGGCTTTACAGCAGAGCACCTGTGGGCACGGACAGTTTTCAGCCGTGTAAAACTCCGGAATAGGAATTTGTAAATTTGGCAGGACATAGATGAGGAATCATCTCATCTGTCATCTGTTAGAGTTTGTGAAGATTATTCCTTCTCCCTGATTATGTGTATGTATTATTTTACTTGGTAAGTTGTAGTAATTTCTCTTTTTTGAAGGAGGGATGAAAGGAGCTAAATAAATTGTGCTTTAGGGATTTGATTCATTTTGGAGCATTAATGTGTCATGTGCTGTGAAGCCATGGTTCTCTAAAGTTATTCCAGAGTATGGGCGAGGAAGCAAAGGAAATAGCCCAAGGCAGGAAAAACACTGAAGGAAAAGTGAACAGTTGGTTAGTTGCCTTGTGTTGTGAAATTGAAACGCAAGCTCTCCAAACTACTTGCTCATTGTAGACAACATCTTATATAAGAGCCGCACTGGGCAAATACGATGTCCGTCAGCATAAACCAATTGGTTACTTTTATATTGAAAGTGTACACACACTTACATAGAAGATTTCCAAAATGGCACCAGCTAGATTTTAAATTATGGGATAGTTACGAAGGTAAGTATTGACTTACATGCATGTCAACTAGGAAAAGCAACATGATTTAAAAGGGAGTGATTAGAATTAATAAGTGTTGGAACCATGGGTTAGTGGCCACCCTAATGGAACATTAACACCAGTGCAAGTCACCTCCTCTCTGGGCATAATGGCTTTGAAGGGAGATGGAAGAGAATGGCTTTGAAGGGAGAATGGACCAGAGTTTAAACTCTAGCTCTACCTCCTACTGCACACGTGACCTTGGTAGTTTATTTAAACTTTGTGAGCCTCAGTTACCTTCTACATAAAAAAGGAAGGATGATAAAATTAATCTTATGATTAGGAGGATTAAATGAGCTAATGCATTAAAATTCGGCACATTGCTTACCACAGAATAAAGATTCAGTAAGTGTAACCTACTTTATCTGGTTTCAAGGAAATCTGAAGGTTGGGAAACGAATTTTGGGAAAACTGGATGTCTCCTAAACAAATTTGCATATGTTTATATCTGTTGTTTTTTCTCGTAATGTAAGGTACTCGGCTCATAGTTGTAGGGAAGTCGAGGGTGACAAGAGCATGTGTGGTACATATGAGTGACTGAGTGCAGAATTCGCAAGCCTCCTTAATGTTTTGGTGTGCTGTGTGGTTGCTTATAATATGTGTGTTTGTGTGCACATATGTGTACACACATGTGTGCCAATATGTACATATGTGTACTTGAACAAGTGTACATAATTACAGTGCATATGTAAATACAAGTAAAGCTAAGTCAAAGACAGTGACATTTCTCAAACTCTGTCATAGGGACTCCTCTTATAGAGCTCTGTGTTGCTTTTACGTGGAGTATCTGTTCCTTTTAGAGAAACTGTTTTTTTCAATTGGACTAAATGGATCTAGGTATATCATAAGTAGCCAAACATCGGGCTCACTTTTATTGAAGCCCAGCCTTACCAAGTTATTGCTGGGAGTAGGTGAGAAAAGGAAAAGATCTTGAAGGGACATCACATTTATTAGCTTGAAACTAATATAACAAAAAGGTGAGTGGCAATTTGTTTCTTAAAGACACGAACTTCTAGAGGAGACTTCTATAACCTCCCTTGAAATTTCAGTCCCTGTGTATGATCTCAGTTTATAAACCTGCTCAATCTCCCATCTTGAGGAGGTGGGCAGGGCAGATCCAATTATTAACATCCCTTAAATTTCCTTAAGTCATCAGCTGTCCATTTTCTAGGTTAATGTCTCACCTCTCTTTTCTACAGCCTTCCTCTCATGTACCACTCACCTCCCGCCCCCCGCCCCCTGCCCCCACCAAGTCCCATGGCCATCCCAGTTGGGTGTGTTCATGCATCTCTGCCCCTACCTCTCCTGTCTTAGTCCCAGGCTTTCCCAGCTCATCCTCCCATGGCCGTTCTCACCAACCTGGCTGTCTTCTTCTCACCCAGTTGTGATGCTGTAGTATAAACATAATGCTATGTTGTTTTTTTATATTTCAAAGTATATCTGGCATATGATGGACTAGAAGGGCCCCAAAACAATAAAAAGTCAGCAAGTCTCATTGATCCAGAGTCTCCACCCTAGCTGTAATGTGGCATAGCAACTGTAGGCATAGCGTATTACTACCGTTACTACTGCTATAATTCCCCTTGAAGAATGTATTCCGTCATTAGTTTAATAAATATGGGTGAGCTTTATTTGTTGGATTCTCTTCTGATTGAAGCAGAAGTTGGTAGTGGTAAGTAAGTTGTATGCCTCCATCAGGGTTTCTGATTACTTAATATCAACTACTGTTCAATTGCAAATACGTTGCTTACATCGAATGCTTAGATTTTAGATAAATACTCTTAATCCTGAGCAAAAATTAGCTAGTTTTCCACCTTTACCAGCTCTCCAGCAGTATCTGGCTACATGACTAAGGAAAGAGCCACTGTGGGTCATTTGGTTGCTGAAGTTAAGTCCACAGGTAGTCTATATGGAGGTGAAGGGGGAGCAGTGCGCTCTTACTCATAACTTTAAACTATTAGTAGGGAATCCTAGTTCCTAAGAAATTCTGCTGAACCAACATTCTACTCAGTGATCAGACCAACTTAAGTCTTAGAGTCCTTCAGAAACAACCCAGCTCTGGTCTTCTCTCCTGTCCCAGAACTTGTTGAGAGCTCTTAACTAGTACTTTTTAAATATCAACATGCATATGAATCACTTGACAGTCTCATTAAACTGCATATTCTGCTCGGGTAGATCTGGGGTGGGGTCTTGCATGCTCCCACGTGATGTCAGGGCTGCTGGTCTGTGAACCACACTTTGAGTAGCAAGGTGCTAATCTGTTGATTTTGTCTTATTTGTACATTGGAATCACTGGAGGGCTTTGAAATTACCGATGCGTAGCTCCCACCTCAGAGAATCTGATGTCATTGGTGTGGGGTGTGGGGTAAGCAAAGGGATTTCTAAACACTCTCCAGGTGTTTCTCATGTGTGGTCAAGTTCGACGGCCTCTGCATTAGACATTGTCACCACAGCCCTGGATGTCCCTGTAGCCCCACTTTCCCGTAAAGCCTCACTGTTCTTATCCTGCTCTTTCGGCATCAGACTCACATTGCAGAAAACCTCACCTGACTCTCTACCCCTATCTCAACATCTGATTGTGTCCAGTGGGTCCAGCACTCTTGAGTTAATTAACTCTTCCAGCTGACTATTTCAAACCTTCTCTCCCCTCAGACCTTCACAGCTCCTTCTCAATTCTGCACAACACTCCTTCTCACTGGAGGAAAAAACAAACAAACAAACAAACTGGAAGACTGAGAAAAATTGCTTTATCTTCACACCAAAACCATATTCAGTGCCTTCTTCTTGCACCTCCATTCATGTCCTGGATCTAGGCCCTTGTGCTTAGCCAGTAAATTGACTCTGGAAATGACCTTCTTCATGCCTGAGTCCCCAGCTCCCCACTCTTCTGGATTATTCTTTATGCCATATTTCATGTTGTAATGGTCCCATCAGCAGAAAAGCTTCTGGAGCCCATTTTCCAGTTGCTACTCTCATTCTCTGCCTGTCCTTTCAAGTCGGAGGAATGACCTGCTTGCTAAATTCCTGGTTTATCTTGCTGGGGCCTCTCACGTGTGTCTGAACCAGTTGAGCATTCCTTGTTTCTCAAAGTACTTGCTCCACTTCCCTTCTCTGACTGGGGTCATGGTGCCTCACACCGCTCCACGCACGTGGACCCCCTCCTGCCTCTACGCGTGCTCTCTGTGCCTTCTTCTCTGTATGGCTAGTTCCCTTACCCTGTTCAGGTTCTTAGCCTCAACTGTCACCTCCTGAGAAAGGCCTTCCCTGAACTTTGTTTAAATGAGCCATCGCCACCTGTCCCCATAGCCTTCTGTATCTGTCGACTGATTTTTTTTTCACCACTTGACATACTATATATTTACATGGATTTTTGTCCATTTATTTATCAGGTAGCTCATCCAGAATAGTATTAACCCCATAAGGGTAGGAACTTTACATATTTGATTCTCTGCTCTCTACGCAGAATTTGAACACATCTGACATCATAGACACTCAGTGAATACATGCTAACAGAATGAGTGTTCCTGAAACCCTTCTCCAGTTCCCCCTGAGAACCCTGAAGCCCTCTGCCCATCCATCATAGAGAAACTTGTCAGTTGTAAATTTGCCCTTCTGATTCATGACTGAGTTTCACTTCATCCCCTGTCACTGATTAGAAGAGTTCACATACCCTCACAGAGCCACTAGCTCTCCCCGCCCTAGTTCACAGCGCTGTGGTCTTCCTCCTTCTGTAACGAATTTGCACATCTTCTGCCTCCGTGCCCAAAGGCGACAAATGCGCTTCCAGTCCCAAAGGAGTAACTGTTCCAAGAGCTTTAGTTCTTCTTGAAAAAACAAAAAAGTTCCTTATTTCTTTAAAAATACATAATTGCTGCCTCTCCTGAGATATTTTTACGTGGTGTCTCTAGAGGAGGAATTCCAGCTGATGGCCCAGTGCAGGGCAGAGGCCCATAGACAGACAGTCTGGCTCCAATTTATGTTCTGTGCTAACATGGCTAATAGGCGTTAGTATTTTGATACAGAGAAGTGCCATACTTGATCCTGACTTGGTTAAAAACTGGTAACATCTGGCTTAGAATCACACATTTAAGGGCCAAGAGTTATTCATTTTCTTCATCCTCCCTCCCTTGCTCCCTCTCTCTCTGTCTTTTCCCTTCTCTCTCTCTCCCCCTCCCTCTCTTAAAATGTCTTGGGAATAGTTTAAGTATTTTAATAGAGCGGTACACAGAGTAAATTGGCAGAAGTTCAGTTTGCACCATGTTAAACTCTGCTGTAGACACTTGGAACCTACTGGAACTGTTACATATGTATAATATGTATCAGAGCTTCCACAAAACCCTGTTGGTGCCCTTATTATCCCACTTCCCCCCCCTCCCCACTCCAAGTTTTCACCGTCACTTCATTTCAGACCCTAAACTCAACACGCACTACAGTTAAACTTAAAAAAGGCAGTAACTCTTGATTCATAAGGTGCCCGTAATTCTACAAACATCTCATGAAAATGAGCAAACATCTCTGTATAAAACTTGGGTTCAATCCAGAAGTATGTTTAACTCTCAAATGCCCGATAAAACCATGGAGTCGCAGGCTTTGGCAGCTCCTTCGCAACAGTCTGGCCAAGCAGAGGGTACCCACCGTTGCAGACCCTTGCTAAGGCCACCTCCACCAACTTGCTGGTCATCTTTCTTGGATTCGTACATCTGTGGGTTCTTTAGCTAGAAAAATGCGGTGCTGTAATCCACTTAGATTTAGCTGTCCCGGTGATTTAGTAAGCTGAGGGGGGAAAAAAACAATATTTGAAAGTAAGCCCTCACTGAACATTCTCTTAGAAACAAGATCACCACTTCTTACCGACATGGTTTTCCTTGGCTTGTGGCATGACTGTCCCGAGCCCATCCGTGCCAAGCCTTTGGCATGGCTGACGCAACACCCCCTTTCAACAGGCCTTGTTCTCTGGAAACCTTAGTAAAATACAGCTAGTTCACACTCCGACAAACCTCAAACCTCAACTTGCCCAGTTAACAAATGATATTTTGCCAAAATGCTTACTAAGTCCTGGCTCTAAGTAGAGTGTGATGTGGAATCGCCATAGCCTGGAAAACTAGCGAGCAACCCCTTCTAGTGACATGGTGTTGCACGCCCGCGGAGTGCTCAAATACAGTTTTCATCATACCATGCGTTATGCTTACTTGTTAGAGAATTCATGTTGGTTTTTTTAAAAGTTGTATTTGCATGCTTATCAGATACACCAAATGCATTCTTCATGGATTTGCCTATCATGGGGAGCATAGTTATGGACTTCAGAAGCGTGGAATCAGTGAAAGTAACAATCAAAGACGAACAGTATGTTTTCTCCCAGCCTCATAAATCTGATTTATAAATGCAAAGAATGTGAGACATGAGTATAAGAAATTCAGTAATTTTATTTAAAACTTAAAAAAAAGAAAAATTGGCACATCATAGAGAAGAATTTAACAAACCGAGTCTCCAGAAGGAAAACCTTTTAAATAGGACGTTTCTGAATCCCCATCTGAAATATATATCTTTAGGGCAGTAATCATCAGAAACATAACGGGGTAGTGTAGAGCTCGGTTTTATTGTCCTGCATCAGTGAACATTCCTCAAAAGCAGAGAGCGTCACTAATGGAATTATATGTTTTCATGCTATAATTACATTTGATTTTTTCCTGATATTTCTATAGACTTTTTGTTCATGGTCCCATGACTAGACAGAGTATTTACAAGTTTTCCATCCTCAGCCTATCCACCCCACCCCAAAAGAGAGAGACAGAGACTAGAAATAGGAATTCCTGAGCAGAAAAAGACAGATGTAGAGTTTGACACAAAATTATTCAGCCTTCAGGGATTTTGTTTCAACAGCAACAAAAACATGAACAACAACAAAAGAAGTAAGGAAAAAAGACTTTCATACTTGAAGGTAACAGCAAGAGATCCTTCTGAGACACAAAATAGGCACTCCCTATTTCTGTCTTTGTTCTTGAATATTTGTTGGAGAAAAATGGAATTTATCTGGTCTTTGGGTATGTCACTGGAAGACAAATGAATCTGGCAGGCAAGTCTGGCCAACTGGAGGACATGGTACCAGGATGCCATCAAGTATGTGAACATGAACATCTGTTTTTGAAAAGAGAGTCTCTGACTATGAAATCCACAGAAATCTCTAAGGAAGTGATGCAAGCAATTAGAAAATTGTGTTGACATCCAACATATTGTTACTGCCCTGTCTTCATCTTCTCTCACTTCTCGAGTCGTCGCTTTGCTTCAGCACACCTCAGTGAATTCCTTCTTTCTTAGCACTCCATTCCAATTCTCTAGTATTTAGTCACTATGGAATATGAAGCTGACAGTCACTTCAAATATATTTTCTCTAGGGTTTCCTCCTCAAAGCATTATGGAAGGGAGTCCAGGCAGAAAATTGGTTGTTGTGGTGTAGGAATGGGATGAGGAAGGGCTTCTCCTGCTAAGTGGAATAAGTTCAGGGGTATATACGAACACAGCTTGGCCTGTTGGGTTGCATATCCTTATCATAAATTGAAGTAAAGTTAACATTAATTTCCCCAAGTTTAAATACATTTTTTTTGAAATGCCGTTTATTAGAACATTGAAAACACAAGTTTGGTTCTCTCTCCTCAAATCCCTACAGTCTGGCTCCTGGCCCAGCCACTCAACCCAAATCACCCTCTGAAGTCTTCCAAAATAACTTCTCAGCCAAAACCAACAGTATCCTTCTAGACTTGTCAGCTTTATTCGAAACCATATTCTTCTCCCTGCTAATACCCGTTCTGGTCTCAAATTCTGAGGCTTTGTCCCTTCCAGGTTTTCTAGTTTCTGTATCTCCAGAGGCGGACCTACTGCAATTCACCTTTAGAGATCATTTCAGCCTCCATCATTTCAAGCACAATGTTTGTGCACGAATTACTTCCTTAGCCCTATCCCTAAACTCTCCCTAGTTTTTAAAGTCTTACACCTCTGATGCCAGGCTTTTCAGCTCTGGTTAATCATGGTAAAGTACCCACCTTGGAGGCATCTGGGTGGCTCAGTCGTTAAGCATCTGCCTTTGGCCCAGGGCGTGATCCCAGGATCCTGAGATCGAGCCTCGCATCAGGCTCCCTGCTCCGCTGGGAAGCCTGCTTCTTCCTCTCTCACTCCCCCCGCTTGCGTCCCTCTCTCGCTGGCTGTCTCTCTCTGTCAAATAAAGAAGTAAAAAATCTTCAAAATTAAAAAAGAAAAGTACCCACCTTGATCTTGGTTCTCAGCTCATTGCTGCTCGATAATATCTTGGTTTCTGTAGACAAGAATTAAGTCACTTGCCTCCTTACTCTCCCCCTTACATTTATTAAACTTCTAAATGTATGTATTTTCTATTTAGATTACTTTTACTGCATTAATGTTCCTTTAGTTATCCCAACCCTACCCTCTTAATTTCTAGTCAAATGCAGGTTAGACCAAACTAAATGCGTATTCAAATAAATATGGCCTGTTGTTCAAAATGCAATTAATAATTGAGTGGTGGTTTTACAGTGTTCCTGTCCCACCTTCAGATGACATTTTTCTGCTCCCGTCCTACAGATACTAGATGTCCTCCTTTTCTCCCTTTCCTACTTATTATCTGTTATTCTTAAAGGATGTCCTTTCCTCTTCTGTACAAGTCTGCTCCATTCTTCAGTAGCCCATCCAAACATCTTTCTCCAAAGGACTTTCCATGGAGTACGTATACACTGGGTCCTGTGAACTAGCTTGCTTCCTCCTTCCTCCGCACGAACATACAGACGTATGTGGAAGCGTGTTCTAAGTTGTCTTGATGTGTGTATAAATTCCTGTAAATTCACAGATGTCTCTGTACGTTTAGTGTGGCTTAGAGTACCCTTTAGAAAGGCATCTTTTTCACTCATTTGGAAATCTTTTGGATCGTAGGTAAAAATCCATACAGTCTACTCACCCCCACCACTCACAACAATATATACTTAAAATAATCTTAGCAATAAGTGGTTATTGAAATTGTGCTTCATTCTATGTGTATTTTCTTTTCAGGATCCCCCCATGGCTGTAACCCTGGGACTCCGAATGGAGGAAATGATTTTTAATCTTGCTGATACACATTTATTTTTTAACGATTTAGAGGTAAGAATTGAAAAACATAGGAATGGTCATATCCCAACTATTATAATGCTTCGAAGGTTTCTAATAGGCAGATAACCTCAAGAAATCTGAAAATCAGCTCAAGAGGATAGCAAAGTTTCTGTCAAGGGGAACAATGTATATGCAAATATAAACAAACGCTAACTGGCGCTAATGAATTCTGCCTATGTGCTGGCACCTGTTTAAAACAAAAGTATCTCAGAAGAGGAGAAGTTTCGCTTTTCTGTCCCATACCGGACAACCCGTCTAGCACCTTTGGAGTCAAGGTTAGCTTTTCCAGGTTACTAACCAGGGGATTATTTAAGTTAAATCACTGGGTACTATTCATGGTGCTGGCATGGGCCATTAAATTTTGTAGATAATCTGAAGCCTAATTTTAGACAACATTATCATTCCTTATGTCCTCTGCATCTGGATAAAACAGTGCTAGAGCTGTTTACATAGCACATCTGACTGGTTGCATTGCATTTTTTTCTTTTGTTCTCATTTATCTTTTCATTTCCAACCTCAAAGGGAAAATAAAAACAACAACAAAATGAAAGAACTCCCCCTCCCTCAATAGTCTCAAGACCGCTGAATAAGTACTGTAATAAGGTATATAACCTGGGTGCTAATGATCTGAGTTCTTAGGCATTCAGATGGTAAAATCTGAAGTAACTGAGTAGCTGGGCACTGAGCAGAAGTACTTCTCAATCAAGTGCAACTGTGGTGAAATATTTTTAAGTGACATATTTACATTTATTTTTTACCTCATGGTTTCACAATGAAATAAAAGTGTTTATAATCGTATTATACATGGAGAGGAAGATTGTTATTGCAGAAATCCCACCTTGTGCAGAACATTGTATATTGGATTTTCTGTTAATTGAATAATAACCTTTAAAATAAATTTATCACACTATTTCTGTAGAGGAGAAACTGTAGGGTCCACGAGCATAAAACTCACGTCTAAGGTTACCTGCTAGCTAAGTGGTAAAGCTGAGATTTGAAACTCTGGAGTCTCCCTGGCTCCAGAGGACGTATTTCTGCCCCCAGACTATGCTGAAATTAACGGAAGGGTGTGAGAAAGAAAAGCTAAATTAGTCAGTGTCTTAAATAAGTTTTAAAAATTGACAAGGTCTTAAATCCAGTTTCAGCTGCACTTGAGACATAAGAGTAAAAATTCTGTTTTTTAGTATATCCCATAAATGTATGTGCTGGAAATCTGGGTAATATCATTTGTGTGTGTGTGTGTGTGTTTTCTCTGCAGTGAGTCATTGTTTTTACTGGATAATAAAATTACTGTCTGTTTAAAGAGGTTTTATTTGTTTTCTTTAATGGCCAATATGAAAGATCAGTATTCCTCGGCAAGTTTTCCAGTTTTAGATAATAAGAAAAAATAATCACCTCTCTGAAACCTGATTTAAATTAATCCTGCTACTTATTAGTAGTGTAGTATACAGAATGACTTTATATATACATTATAATAGAAAACACATTTTAATCTTTTTGGAACTTGAGTTTTTCTATATAGCAATGACTTTTAGGTTGGTTTTTTTCTGTTGGTTAAAATGGATGAGTCTCATTTTTCTAAAGAAAATTCTAAGATTACTCATCCTTTTAAACTCATAAAAGACCAAAAACAAATTTTTATGTGGTTTTATTCAGGTTTTAGAGTTTTTATTTCATTTCATTATTTTTACTAGAAATAAATGGAATAAATGACCTTTTAGCTTTTTAGTGGTACATTAGAGGCCAGATGGAATAAATTTACCACCAACTTTGAACAGAACAGTAAAGTGAGAAAGCGAAAGTAGCATACGATGAATTTGCAAATACTTTTAGCAAGTTTGACATGAATATTGGCATATCAGAAGCATGTGGTCAGTTGTGGTGCTTTAAGAATTTTTATCTTGGATTATATACTATATAAAATATATTTTTAAAATACCCGACAGGATCTCTGGTAAAAATAGTAACTGAGAAAATATTGGTATTGACTTTCTCTTCTGATTATAGTTTTTTAGTTATGTTTTAAAATGTGATAAAAATTCCATTTGACTCAAGCACTACAACTTAGAATCCGGCAATAGCTTATCAGTGAAGTGATTGAGTGTCTGCATATGAATTGACTGAACTGTCATAACAACATGCACGTATGCACATCCGGATGAAGTGTCCAGAGAAACTTAAAGGCTTATTATTGACTTTAGTGAGATAAACAAGCATGAAAACAAATAAAATCTAAACAGTAGCTTTCGAGGTCGTTCAGTGCGGTGACATATACGTCCACGATCCTTCTACGTCTGATTTTGAAAGTCAACTTGACTTTCTCCCCATTTTTCATTTCAGTAAACCTCTTGAAGGCAAAGATTGTCATGGACTGCAGAAGCTATTTCTGCTATTTCTGCTTCTGCTAACAAAGGGGCGAATTCCTCAAGAGAGCAACTCCATCATTAGCCTATTTTTTTTTTTTTTTGGCTTCTGTTTTTAATATCTCAGGGTTCCTTTTCTTAACCCAGAAATCTAATTTGAGACTCAAATCCTTTAGTAGATACTGTAACATATGTAGTAGCAGCTGCTCTCACAGAATTCCTTAAAAGATACAAATTTAAATCCTAATAGACACTTCTCTGCATCCTGCCCAACTGCAGAGAAGGCAGATGCTCACACTACTTCTCCTAAGAAGAGAATGCTCTCTGTTGAAATAAAATGTTATTTCAGTTAGAATAACTTCCAGAAAAGCAGGCACTGGGGAGTTCAGGTTCACCAAAGTGAGAGAAGACTGCTGTGTGGGTTATAACTGGTAAAGATCAGTGACAACTTTATGGTCACCTTGCAAGACAAAATTAACGAATTTAAGATTAACAACAGAATTATTCTAAATGTTCGAGTGCTTATACTGAAATTTGTTGCAGCTAAGCATTACACTGTTTTTAGTATTTCAGGTTTTGGTCAAAAATAATTCTTGCAAAATTCCTCTGAGTGAAAACTAATTGAAGAACAATTATTTAGAATTCTCTAAAAATGTAAGTGATTGAAGTTCAGGTTTCTTTCACTGGACTGTAATCCTCAGGCAGGAGTCCAGAGTCAACAAGCATAGTTAACTAGGCATAAATTTAAAGAGAAGTTCCATTTGGAAAAATCTCAAACATAACTTCAAATATGCAGCTCATGCTCCAATAAGTTTGATATACTGATGTCCTCAGGAGTAAAAAATAAATTTAGGGGCAAAATGTACAAATTAATCGTGTGAGTTAATACTTGAAATGCTAGAGGAATTTCTTTACAAATTAGGATGAGAAGGTATGAAATCTAGAAATAACTTCTAATTACCAGAGTCATGCCTAAGGATTTCCCCCACTTTTGTTTTTGTTTTTTAATTTATTGTACTTTATTATAAAACAGAGACATGGAAGCTATTTACATAATGAAAGATTTCAAAACTTCAGTGGAATGAACAGCTTCACGTGATGCCATTTGGATAGTGACTGGTTTCCGTCTTCATACTTACCGAGAATGTCACTGTCTCTAAATAAGAAATAAGTCTTGTTGTCTAGAACTACTTTGCTGCCTCCCTATCCTGGGAGAACTTTATTTCCAGTTTTCATGCTAATAATTAGATCTCTCCACTCTTTCCTTTAGAGCCCAATCCAGTAGCCACTACTGTTGCTTACCGTACTTTTCCCTGAGATTTTTCTGGAAGCATAATGCCTCCTTTGGTTAAAGTTTGGGCTGTACTCCTTTCCACCCATACTTAGTCAAAATGGGGTAAACCCTTTCCAAATGCATGTCCCACCCTGACTCCTGTAGCCTTGGCTTGTACCCCATTCTCCCCCCACTCCCCTCCACTCTTGAAAAAAATGTCTTCTTACAGTCCTTACCATGTAGAATATTATTTTTAATGTAATTTCAACTTTGTATTAGAAAATTTATTTATTTATTTATTTATTTATTTATTTATTTTAAAGATTTTATTTATTTGACAGAGAGAGGCAGAGCGAGAGAGGGAGCATGAGCAGGGGGAGTGGGAGAGGGAGAAGCAGGCTTCCCACTGAGCAGGGAGCCCAATGCAGGGCTGGATCCCAGGACCCTGAGATCATGCCCTGAGCCGAAGGCAACCAGTTAATGACTGAACCCCCAGGCGCCCCATCAACTTTGTGTTAGAAAATCTAAATGATTGTGGTAACTTTGTCAAGAACTGTCATTCATTTGTCTAAATACCTGCCATTTAGTCAACAAAGACCTGCTGAGTAATTACAATGTGCCAGATTGTGCCTTAAGCGGGTGGGGGGTATATCCAGGTGACCCAAACATCACCCTCACGGAGCTTCCAGTCAGATTAAACTCTTTGGAGCCCTTCCTTACCTATGAACATTGGTAGACATTTATTCTAAAATTACTAATTTATGTATAGTTTATGTAAATCATATGAACCTTTAATTTAACCTGAATTTTCAAGTTATATACTAAAATTGTATTGACTGGGCCATTTTCATATTTTACATTTTAAAAGAAGCCCAAATCAGCTAGTTCACCCTCAAACTATAAGAGGATCTAATATACTCAGTGTGGAAAGCTGGAGACGAGATACGAAATATTTCACTACCAGATACTTTCCAGGTCCTATAATGAATATAAATAGCAGCTGAAAAGCTCTTGTTTAGTATGGCATCTTCTTGTCAAAGTTAATAATTTTTAAAAAGTGATTTTGAATAGTAAGCACTATGTTATACTGTCTGTGAGTATCTGAAATAATTTGAGGGGAGAAAAAGAGGCCCAAAAGGCTAAACCATACTTACGTAAAGTTAGTAAGTACTAAGTACTTTAAATGCCCTAGCCAAATTCCACTTTCAGATCACATACTGTTTTACTAGAACTTTGCAGATTATTTGAAGGTAGAATAGGATCCTTAGAACAGCAAAGAAGAATTTACTTATTATCTAGAAAAGTGACTGTTTGCTCTGAGACAGTCAGGGCAAGTGTATGGGTGTATGTACCCAAAGTTTATTCTCCTCCGAGTTTGTAGCACATTGCAGATGGTAAATCTTCATTATTTTCCTTTCATTTGTAAGTATCGTTTTCAGCTTCAAGATTTCAAAACTCGAACAAAAGGAAAAAAAGATACCAACCTCTATGGTTATTATTTTTTTTTTCTGTGTTAAAAGATCAGGACCTTTAGAATAACATCAGCATGGTTCTTTCATGGTACCCCTGGCCCAGCAAAAGGCAGGAAGTCCCAGAAATCTCACAGGACACCATAATCATCAGGCCCCTCCGTTGCTGCTCAACAAATAGCAAATACTAGTAACCACCTGAGGTTCAACCACACAAGTTGTGTGTACCTTCAGATTAGCTTTGTTTCCATACTTAAGTATACACAACAGAAATGGCTGAAAGTGAACACCAGTCACTCTTAAAAAGATTCAAAAGATAATTTATTATCCATAATTTTCAGAGTAAACAATTTTAAGCTGCTTGAAAGAAATCCACATGCCATATGTTTTCAGATCCCTTTTAATGGTGCTCTTCCAGATGTAAAATAGAAATGCTACCATTTCCCCAGTTTGGCAGTGGGATAGATGGGCAGATGCTGCCACCTTCTGGCCATGGCCTGATCAAATGGAAAGATGGAAAAACCAAATACCATACAGGCATCTTTTGAAAAACAAATAACTTTTCCAATGTTTTTAACAGGAATGTGATCAAGTTCATATAGATGATGTTTCCTCTGATGATAATGGGCAGGACTTAAGGTAAGCCATGCCTTTTAGTATGCTCTTTCCTACAGAAATTCAGCTATGGAGTTTTGCACATGTAATTATTTCTTTTATTTCTTTTTAATGTATTTTGGGTGTTGCAGTACCTACAGTTTTGCAACTGATGGCTTCCATGCAGCTGCAAGTAGTGCAAACCTTTGTTTGCCAACAGGTGTAAGAGGAGGGGTTGACTGGATGAGGAAGTTGGCTTTTCGTTACAGAAGAGTAAAAGAATTATATAACACCTACAAGAACAATGTTGGAGGTACGTGTGGCTCTTTACATCTAATAAAGATACTGTAGAGAAAGGGAGGATCTGTAGTTCTGTGTTCCATATGAGAGACTACTCTACTAGAAAAGAAATTACCAAGAGCTCCTGCTGAACTACACTGAGTCAGAATTTTAAGTTTCTCAGTTGGTGGGGGAAATCAATGTAACTGCAGAATAAAACATGCGGCTCTGCCAGAGGAGTTGGGAATTCTCTGTGCCCAGATGTTTGGTCAAGATTTACAGCAGGACGTGGAAAGTTTACCCGTCTTCTGCAGACACTATTCGTATAAACCAGACAGGGGAACTCATTGAGGCAGTGGGAAGACCTGTCTAAAAGCAAAGGCCCCAGTCATTAAAGCAGAGCGGTTAGTCCTCATTCCCTTTCTGGAATCCTTTCCAAAATAAATATAAACAGTGCTTTATGTCATTTTGAAGACTTAAATAAGCCTATTTTTTTAAAATTGCATGTTATCTGGCAGTATAATGTATAGCATTAAGTGTGATTATCATGGTTTTTAAATGTTCGGACACTCTAGGCTGTATCTAAACTGTTCTACCTTCATCCACATATTACAGGTGATATTACAACCTGTGACGTGAAAACTAAAATCCTGAATATGTTTCTTGATAAAGTAAACCTCGTTTATTTCTGTTATTAGGATCTTAGGTCAGCAAGATCCTAAGATTAGCGATGAAGTCACATCACATTTTTCTCCCAGGGTTCTCTGTTTCTCTCTCTCTCTCTCTCTCACTTTTAAAAGGATGATTGAGGAGCTTACATCAGAATCTAAAACTGAAGGATAAGTTAAATGTACTTATGCATAGTATATATATGTATATTTATATACATATCATAGAATACAGTATAGTAAATAACATTTTCGTCTGTAGTGTGTATATGTCACGTGCCACACACCATGGGGGTGGGGGGCTGTGTGTCTGTTCATCTTGTATCCCCAGTGTCTGCTGAGTCTTAAGGTACATAATAGATGCCCAGTAGACACTCAGTAGCTACAAGAGAGCAAAAAGCATGTGGAACCATAGACAATAGCAATGTTATTATTGTGGTTGTTAGAACCAAAAAGGGCTCTTAGAAATAGATCTTCCTTCCCAAATGAGAAATAGGCCCCTGCAGGACAGACAACTCTAGTTTTCTAATCCACTCTAATGCTCCAGATAAGACACTTCGGTAAAATCAGACAAGCAGTATATACTAAGTTCAACTGTGGGTAACATGTTTAATTTTAAAATAAATATCCCCTTGAGAAATCTGAAGGGATTTTTATTTACGTACGGCATTGTTTCCCTCATGAAGGGTATTAAAGCTGTGTAGAAACTAAAAGATTACTACTAAATAATATTAGAGCTTTAGAAGTTTAAGTGCTGACATGCAAGTCCATTTCCTGTGCTCTGTTAGTATCCCTGTATTGAAATAAGGGCAAATGAGAGTTGCCAGAAACTATACATTTTGATTTAAAAAATCATCCCCCTGTATATGTGCTCCTGATATTCTGAAATACAATTTAAATAAGAAACTTCTTTTTAGGAGATTTGCATGATCTTGTTTTATCATAAAACAAGGCCTATTTATTTATTTATTTACTAACTAAGCTCCATGCCAAGAGTGGAGCCTGTCTTGGGGCTCGATCTCACAACCCTGAGATAAAGACCTGAGCTGAGATCAAGAGTCAGACGCTCAACCGCTGAGCGAGCCAGGCACCCATAAACAAGGGCTTTTTAAATAAAAACATTAGTATGCCTACTTGTTTTCTTATCCCCACATCAGTGCAGTTTTAACCATCGTTTATAACTTGTGTCATATACTTCAGACTTTTAAACACAATTCTTTTTTTTTTTTTTTTAAGATTTTATTTATTTGACTGAGAGAGAGACAGCGAGAGGGAACACAAGGGGTGGGGAGGGAGACGCAGGCTTCCCACCCAGCAGGAAGCCCGATGCTGGGCTCGATTCCAGGACCCTGGGATCATAAGCTGAGCCGAAGGCAGATGCTTAATGATTGAGCCACCCAGGCGCCCCTTAAACACAATTCTTAACTTCTTTTTAAAACGCAGAGTATTTGTGATAACTTCAGTGCTGGTAGCTACATATGATAATGTCAGTATTACTGCTTAAAAGTGGTAATGATTGTGATTATTAAGAAGTGAAACATTTTCAGACAGCCAGAGTGTTCGAGGTTTGCCTTAGTCTTGTCGACCCCAGCTTCTTCTCCCAACCTATCGTATCACTGTCTTTTGGAGTGGGACCCCCGGCGCGAGCGGTCGAAGCCTCTCAGGTGATTGCGTCCACTGTGCCAGATTCTAGGTTCAGTGAGAGCAGAGCCTGGGACCCCCTTTTTCACTGTTAAATCCCCAGTGTTTGGCCCAGGGCCTGAAATCTAGAAGCTATTAAGTAAATATTTGAATGAATGAATCGATAATCAGTTGTTAAATGAAAGATCACTATTGATATAAATCTCTCTCTGTTTCTGATATGATCTATACTAGGCAGAAGGGAGACCAAGCTAGGTATTCCTGAAATTTTTCATCTCTTAATTCTGCCTTGTTTTTTGGTTGCAGGACTCCTTGGCCCTGCCAAGAGAGATGCATGGCTACAGTTAAGGGCAGAGATCGAAGGTCTGACAGACTCCTGGCTAACAAATGCACTTAAATCTTTATCAATTATTAGCACTAGGTAAGTGGTATTATTTCAGTTTCTGTATTCATTGTATTGAAGATGTAGATGTAATAGCATAACAGATATACAAACCCTTTAATTACTAGAGTATTCTAGAATTCAAGGGACCTAACAATTCATTGAATCAAGCGATTTTCAATGTACGTGGGGGGGTGTTTGGGTACAGAGCATGGGAGTTACTGCTTCTCAGAATAACTAGGAGATCCCTGGTCTTTCCCCTCCTTTCTACATTACTACTGGTAATCTCCACAGGAAGGTCATGTGACTTACAATTTAAAAAAAGGGAAAAAAAATCAGCACCCTGTTGGTTGCAAAGTATAGGAGATGGTGAAAAAAAAAATACAGTTTACACACAGATGCATGTTTTTAAGTGCTTTGGCCTATTATAGATAATACACATAATTTAAATGCAACGAAATAGCTAGAGAAATCTCTTTGAAAAACTTGTAACCATTGTGTTGTTTGAGCTAAACAGTGAAATACTGACTTACTAACATAGATAATAGAACAGAATAGACTTGTAACTAGTTGAACACCATGTGCCATAAATGCTAGTTCATGAAGTAATATAAATCTGGAAAGTGATAGCTAGTTAGGGATGGGATGGATCTTTATATTATCCCATTCCTTAATTTTATTTCTGAATTAGGAGGATAAATAAGAGCATGCGTAACCAACCTGTGGGTAGCCCGAATTCAGAGAGAGGTAATACTCGGACTGATTGAATCGGGATACAGAAAGCCTTGGCAGGGTAAAAGGAGCATCCAGGATTAGAATATGGAAGCCAGCGGGTAGACATCCAATCCTGCACGTGGCTTCCAGCCGCCACGTGACCAGCAACTACACTGACTGATACCAGAAAGTGTAAGTGGGTGGATGGAAGTGGGTAGGAAGCTGCAGATTTCCTGGGTCAGGCTGGGGAAGCCATACTAGAGTACTTTGCTCAGTTCTGGGCACCTCATTCCATTGGGGGCTGTGGCATATTTTTGAAACGTCTTGTGTCTGGCAAAGTGGCCGAAGGGGTTTTAGGCTGAGGATACCACATGAAAGGAACAGTTGGAGGGAGGAACCAAGGAGTTTCATCGGAAGGAGGGTCCTATGTGGAACAAGATTACCGGTTTCAACTGTTGGAGATGTTAGGCTGAAAGTAAATTGCATTTCTCTCTGATCTGTAAAGGAGAAAATTAGGATGGATGGCTGGGAATCCTAGGAAGGAAAGTTCTGGCTCTGTGGAAGGAAGAACTGTCTCATAATTGAAGCTGTTTTAAAATGGGACTTGCTGACTCGTGATGTGTAACTGGTGCTACGGAGACGAGAGGTCAAGGAAGCTAGGACGTGAGGGTCCTGAGTCCCTGCAATTGTGTGTAAAGTGTAGTAGAATGTGCATGTCTCTGAGGAGGAGGAGGTCAGCAGCTTTCCTTATTTCTAGAAGAGGTCTCTTAGATGCTTAAACACCAAGGGTTATTACAGAGTTATACAGATTATATTGTGTTATGTACAATATAGAGACGTTATTATTACACACCGGCCTTAAGCAACTACACGGGTATGTGATTTTAAGAAATAAAGGTGTAGCAAGGAGAAGGGGAAAAATAAGTCATTACACACTGGAGATTTAAGCACCTTGAAATTTGCCAAGTCATCCACATGGAGGACCCTACTGGTCATTTTTACAAAACGTCCAGGAGAACAGAAACTTACACAAAACTTGGCTCAATCACGTATCCGAGGCTTTAGCTAAGGTTGCGCCCTCCCGCTTTAATTCTTCTCCTGTGAATATAGTTAAAGGTCATAATCAAATGTGTGGGAAAATTCTCTATGTAAGACAGGATTTATAATATTTAGAAATCAAACCATTCCAGGTGAGCTAACTTTCAAAACATGATGCTACAGCCATGATTTTCACACATTGTATTTTGTGGGGAAAGGGGAACTAATAGGTATTTTGACATAAATGAATAGGCTCATGATACAAACAAGTGAAAAAAGTAGAAGAAAAAATTATATATATAGTATGGTACTAATGAGAAAAAAGTCTATACACAAATTCTTTTTTTTTTTTAATTTTTATTATGTTAGTCACCATACACTACATCCTTGGTTTTTGATGTAAAGTTCCATGATTCATTGTTTGCATATAACACCCAGTGCTCCATGCAATACGTGCCCTCCTTAATACCCATCACTGGCCTATCCCAATCTCCCACTCCACCTCCCCTCTGAAGCCCTCAGTTTGTTTCCCAGAGTCCACAGTGTCTCATGGTTCATTCCCCCTTCTGTTTACCCCCCCTTCGTTCTTCCCTTCCTTCTCCTACCGATCTCCCTGCTATTTCTTATGTTCCATAAATGAGTTCTGAAAGTAAACACACAAAACAGCTAGAGTAGTTCCTCTCTGCTCTCTGGATAGCTAAATAATTGATGCTTTTCATGCTCTTGATATTTGCCCATATTTCACAAATGTATATACATGCAACCTATAAATATATGCAGTGTTTGTAATTAAAAGTTACAATGCAGGGGCGCCTGGGTGGCTCAGTCGTTAAGCGTCTGCCTTCGGCCCAGGGCGTGATCCCGGGGTCCTGGGATCGAGTCCCACATCAGGCTTCTCCGCTGGGAGCCTGCTTCTGCCTCTCCCACTCCCCCTGCTTGTGTTCCTTATCTCGCTGCCTGCCTCTCTCTCAAATAAATAAATAAAATCTTTAAAAAAAATAAAAATAAAAATAAAAGCTACAGTGCATTATAAATTGAGTATTAAATATATGCGATGTTTGCAGTTTATAAATCTGTAATTTATATACAAGGTTTGTAATTTAAAAATGAAATGATATAACTCCAAGTATCACTATCAGTGGCAAACCTAAATTTCAAAATACTACTTCAATACAGTAATGTGTTTGTGTATTATGCTTAATAATCTGCCATCATTCGGGGAGTTTCTGTCTAATAACAGGCGAATCACTTTCCAAGTCTTTATTGCCTTATCGGCAACATTAAGGATTGTATTGGTGATACTTATTAAACTTCTACCTCTGGAAGGCTTTGTTTCTTTATCCCATATAAGTGAGAACCTCATCGTGTGTTTCCAGAAGTCAGAGCTCCCATTACAAAATCAGGTTATTTATGGAAATAATTTAGAAGGAAAATGTTTTAAAAGCCTGTAATTACAAAGGTTTTTTAATAAATTGCAGTTTTTCTTTACATAGGATATGTCTAAAGAATAAAGCATAATATTAAGTGTGCTGGGGGGGTGAGCATCTACATACCCATGGGAAATAGGCACTCAACTTGCTATTCTAACTTCGAACTTCTAACCAGGCTTCTGAAAATCAATCTAGAGAATTCTAGAGAATCTTTTTGGGGGCCCTCACTAATAAGTATTAAGGTCTTGTGCTACAAAATACCAACAGAGAAAGGTCCATACCTTTATGGCTCTGAGTCCCAATTTGATGTGTGTGGTTTGAGCCCCTCAAGGCAGGACAGTTCAAGTTTTTCATAATCCACAAGGAAGGACCATAGTCCATTCTTTCCAGATCTCTGCCTCACAGTTTCCACTCTCTTGGTGTTTCCATTATCTCCCCCACAATATTACCATGAAAGAAACAGCTGTAAGTTGTAAAATGGGACACTGTCCCTGTCAAAGAGTAGGGCCTTTATAGACGGATTAAAACTGGACCCACTAACTGCAGTTGGCCCTTTGTTGTTGTTGAGAAGAAGATCCAGGGATTCACCTCTTCTGGATTAAATAGGGTCCTCTCCATTCTTACTTCTTCGGGATCCCCATCTGTCAGCCCCCTTGATTGGAACACTGGACTGTTTCTCCCACAAAATCCCAAAACTCCTCTTACCCATCCCATCACCTTCTTTCTGCCTATGTCTACTACTTTTCCAGGCTCTTCTAATCCTGGGATGTAGACTCTTACCACCCTGAAAAAATGCCTCGTCTGGATACTTGTAAAACTTAGAGCTAAACTATCCCTCTGAAAACCTTCCCGTGATTGCTACCGGCTGGTGTAGGTGTTCTTTTCTGAGGTTCCACAGAAACCTGAGGAGATCTTTATTACAGGACATATTTCACATTGCAGGTGTCTATTTCCTTGTCTCTCTCCTATCTGTCTTGTGACCTGGGATGCGGCGGGGACAAAAACGTCATTCATCCTTGACTTCTTTTTGCCTTCTCGCAGCACTTCCCGCATTCGGGGATATATCCCTAGCCCCTGTCCTGGTGACGGCCAGGTAGCAGGCACTCCATTAGTAACTTGAAAGTTAGCAGGGCCCGTTGGTTATGGAATTGAAAGACCCCAGTGATCATTTTAAAATCTGCACCGTTAGAAATTATTTAGTATTAGAAAACAATTATGCGTATTTCCTCCCTATCTTAGGAGTAACTGCGTAAATGTCTTGGTAACGACAACCCAACTGATCCCAGCACTCGCGAAGGTTCTACTCTATAGTTTAGGAGGTGCTTTCCCTATTGAGAATATTTACAGTGCAACTAAAATAGGTAAGAAAATTCTTTCTAACTTTGTATGAAATGTGTTCACATCTGTGTCTTGGGGGATTTTCTTAATATGTCTCTCTGCATGATTCCCTCTTTTATTGATTCTGCTATTAGAATAGCACGCAAATTTGAATAGAGCTCAGATAACAAAGTAGCCTGCGACTTATTGTACATGTGCAAATTTTATGGAAACTCTTGCCTAGTGAAATTCTGAATTCAGTATCTGGACAATTCCGTTTACTTATGTATTTGTATTTATCTTTCATTACAGCGCCTGTTTTCAAAATAACAGAGTGTCTTTGGCCATGGTACTTAATATCTTAGCATGATATATGATACTGCATCTTGGTAGATGCAATAATCTGGATGTAAGATAAAAATGCTATGTTGGCATTACAGGGGAGTCTAGATGGATGGCAGTAGTATCCTTAATTCCAGAAAAAATAATCTCATGAATCATAGCTCACAAATGGCTGGAAATCCACATTTCCAACAGTGTTCTATAGTAATCAAAGAACTACAGTCTTGTTCATGTGCTTACTGTCTGCGGAGCCGTCTTTGACTTGAAGTGCCTCTCACAAACTATGTCTCTAATAATCTTTCAAAAACAGAGCTTCCTAACCTCTGCCGTCCTGGAAGAGTTAAAAGCAAACAGCTCCCGTATTGCACTGTCTTGTCAAGGAAATGCCCGGGGAAATGTGTTGTATAATTTGCCCGCAGGTCAGCAAACTTAGACTCTGGCACCTTGACAAGAGCTCAGAATCCCAAAATCCCCTACCAAAAATAACCTGCCCTGGGCCTCGCCGAGTTTTGATATTGGCACCAGCTAAAAAGAGGCCCCAGTTGCAGCTGTTTCAGGAGTATAGTTAAAGAGGGCCTCTATAAGCTTTCATAATGTAAATCCCACATTGTCATACGCACTACAGCTCAGAGCCCTGATGCCAGTCCCACTCATTCATTACAGAAATGTATGTATTTATGCTAGCAGGATTAACCTATCACACTTTATTTTGCATTTTGACACGTCAAATAATTTTACAACAGCATAAACATTTCTTCTAGCAAGGACAATATTCTTTTTTACTGGCCAAAATTTGTTCCTTATATTTAATCTGAAAAAACAATCCTTTTTATTTTTCCCTTTAAGCTAGTATTTTTTGGCGTTCTGAACTATCAGATTAAGAAAGAAATGCAAAAAAAAAAAAAAAATAGCCATGACTGCATGAACATTCTGAGAATGAAATTCAGAGAATTATGCCAGTGTTGTAAAACGAAGAACATGTAGAAATTCCACCGTGTTATTCCCGTAGTGCAATCAGAGGAGACAGGTGTCTGCAGTGCTGTGGTCCAAACAGCACCCTTAGTACAATTAATCTGAGCAGACTAGCTCCCAGCCACTTGAAGAAAGGAGTTGTTTATCAAGGTAAATCCACATCTTAGTATTTCCTCGTTCCTTACAGGTGAACCTTCAGTTTTTTACAATAGTATTTCTAGCTGACTTGTCTATACTACTTAAACTAGATAAAATTGATACACGGAATTAAACAAATAAATGTTTAAACTCATAGTTGCTTGTAAAGTTGTTCCAGTATTCTTTTGGTGGTGTAAAAGATGCTAACATTTTCTCTGGGTCAAATGTTTAACCCTACTGACTTTTTTGAAGTGTGAAACACATTTGTTCAATCATCTGTCCCAAGTAAAGACTTACATGATTCAAACATATTTGTTGATTTCATAAACCCAGAGGTCGCAAGCTAGTTTAAGTGATTGACGTCCACGAGTGATTAACCTAACACTTTATGAATCTTCAGGTTAATGAATGCAATGGCTGGAAGAATAAGCAGTGCATTGTTTTTCAGGCAAGGAAAGCTGTTTTGAGCGTATAGTGTCCAGATTTGGCACTAACATAACTTATGTTGTGATTGGAGATGGCCGAGATGAGGAGCATGCCGCTAACCAGGTAACTTCACTCTGAACTTTATCTCATTTATCTTCCAGGAAAAGAAAGTTGCTTTGAACGAATAATGCAAAGGTTTGGCAGAAAAGTAGTATATGTTGTAATTGGGGATGGTGTAGAAGAAGAACAGGCAGCAAAAAAGGTAACCTGTCTCAAACACTGTTGGTGTGATACTTCTAATGCAAGCTTTTGTGTTTGCATTCCTGTAGTTTGGCCCAGTGGCAGCTTGACAAATGATTTAAATTTATAGATGCAAAGCAGTAAGAGCATGAGAAGGTCAATACTTACATTCAAATAAACCATTTGGAGTCTAGCGTTTTTTGCCTGAAATTTGATAGGAAATGTGTGAAAATTTAGTCAAATTGTGTGTTTGTGTGTGTGTGTGTGTGTGTGTGTGTAATGCACACAGATAGGGCAATCTTTGAAAAGGTGGGGGAAAATAACTATTTTTAAACACATAAAGTTTAACCAGATAAGTTTAGTGAGCTCCACAGAAATCATATGAATGGTTCTGTTCTTGCCCCTTGGCTCACCCACCTTTTATGCCAATGGTCCTTGTGAGTGCCTTGTAGTAAGTGTGCTCCATGATGATAAATGCTAAGGATAGATTTAATAGCTGAAGAAAAAAAACTCTTGCTAGAGGATTTAATAAATGCCGTTGGAATGGCATATATTGTTCAGAGCCTTTGGTGCCAACTCGTCATAGAGACTTAGAGGCAGTATGCCTTATGTCTTCTACAAGAGTGTTGCCAGCCTCAGTGAACCGTTAGTACTCAGTTGAAGCCAAGCAGCTGGCGTTGAACATATTCAGAAAATCTCATAGACCCTAGGTATTTAAATAAGCCTTTTCATCTGGCCCATATTTTTGAAGAAGAAATTAAGGTAGTTAAAAACCATTAAATGGTTGGCCCAAGATCAAAAGAAGGAGGCTACCAGGATCGGTCCTAGGCACCAAACTATCAGTTGACACAACACTGAGATCTAATGCTTCCTTCACGGAAGGGTCACAAATATCATCTAGCCAGGATTAAAATCATAAAATTTATAAAATAAGGCAAAATGATAATTGCTATTTTTAAACAGTGAATATCAGCTTATATTGTTTTACATAGAAAGAATGTTGTCGTTATCCTGAGGAGATCTCAAATCATCATCTAATAAAGCCTTCACTAGACACTTGCATGTGCTAGAATGTTTACCTGATTTCTGTTTTCCAAAATAAATACATAAATGAGTTTTTAAGAAAAGTTTATAGCTATACTAAAAGATAAAAGAAAGGACTTTGGTTTGTAGATAATTCAAATTGAACAAAGTGAAGAAAGAGAAAGAGCTTCTACTTTAGAAGGTTTGGTGAAGCGTTGGAAGCCATAATTGAAAAATTCCATGCTTTTCCATAATATGAAGTGAACTGCTGTAGGTTCTGACTCCTACAGACCTCTTGGTCTTAATTATTAGCAGCATCAGTGACCCAAGACAGCACACTGGCCCCTAGGACATTCTGTGTAAGGTCAGAGATGCAGCCTCAAGAAACACAACTTTCATTGCTGACTGCTACTTAAAAATCCTTCCAGTTGCACACAGTTAAAGTGTCTTTTGGAGTTTGTCCATGTCCAGAGTCCCTGCTGTTTCAATCTTTCATATTGGCACCATCGTGACAAACAGCACGTAGTCAATGCAGCCAGTGCAGCAGACATTTTGCGTGTCTTTTAGACTATGTGAAATTCACACATATCTAGGTCAGAGCCATATAAATTCGCTTTTCCAAACCAGAAACATTATATGCCTTTGAAAATGAAAATTTATAAAGTCCACACCATTTATCTATGGTGTGAAAACAGGACTTGGCACCCCAGTTGTTAGACCCTCTGCTTTACCCCTGAAGCTTCAGGAGAAAAAGGCATGACTCCAAGTGGACGAGAACCTTGTTAGAATGCTATTTCCAAATGGTTGTTTATGTAGGTACAGTTTTGGTGATGGTGAAGGCTTACAGTTCTATTTTGAAACACAGGTGGCTGGTTCCTCTAGTATCCAGGATGCATGCTTTTCTTTGGATGTGGCTGTAATCGCATGCGCAGAAATATAAAGTACTATTTTGTTATTATAAATAGATCTGAGCTGAATGACAAAAAAAAGGTTACTTCTAGGTGAATTTCTGTGCTTTAATTGGATCTAGAAACATGTTTCGTTTGCAAATTTAAGAAGAAATTTCAAAGTTTAAGAATTAATGTATAACCACACCCCCCTATAGAAATATATAATGTGAGCCATTATTGTAATTTTAAGTTTTCTGGAAGTTGCATTTTTTTTAAAAAAGAGGTAGAATGAATTTTAGTAATATACTTTAACCTAATATACCTAAAATATTATTGTATCAACACCTAATAAATATAATAATTACTAATGTGATGTTTACATTCTAAGTCTTTGAAATTCAGTAGGCATTTTGAACAGGCCTTGTCACATGTCAGGTGCTCAATAGACACATGGCTGCCATATTGGACAGCAAAGAATCATAACAATAGTGATTATATTTTAATGTTTGACTTTTATAATAAAATTTATTTTCCATGTTATATACATAGATATGTATTTCCATTTTATATATATATAAATATATATATGGATATGTATTCTACACATATATATTCTAGAATATGCCATCAGCTGAAAATTACAAGTAATGCTTTGATTTTAATTGCCACTGTGCATTATTTCTTTTTTTCATTATTGTCCATAATGGAGTATTCTTAGACAATTTTTTCCTCATTACACTTTTTCGTGAAACTTATCACACATATACCATATCCTGGTATGTCTTTGGAGAGGCTCAAACCATTGTAATGTCTAAAAATATTTTTCCCCATAAGAGGCTATTTTTGTCCCCCTTAGTACTTACCACCCCTATTGAGAATGGATGCTGGAGTGCTTTCTTCAGTCCTATACCAGTGAAATAAGTCAGTGCTACTGACTTAACTTATACTCACCCCAGACAAGGAAGAAGGTTGATCATCCCCACATTGTTTTCTACCTTATACAGTCCAGCTTCAAATTATTTTTTACATAAAAGGAATTCACCCTCTTCTTCTCATATAGACAAAAACCTTGGACTTAGGAAATTTATCATTTTTTAAATTTTGTTTCTAACTGAGAGGTGAACCCTAAGGAGTGTTGTGGTTAAATATTGCTTCCCATCAGCCACGGAGGATTTTCATGCTCAACTTGCTTCCCCAGATGCTGATGTTGGTCATGCTTTTCCAGAATAAATATTAAACTACTTAAGAAATCTCAGTATTTGCTTTTATAAACATTAAAATCCAGTTCAGATCTATTTCTCTATTATTTTGACAATACGATATTGATGCTACCAAGCCTTCAGATACGATCATGCCTCCCTTGAACGTGGATGACCCACACGTCTTTGTGTGTACGGCTGCTTCATTGAGACAATAGTTATGATTTCTCTCCATTCCTTCCCCTTCTCTCCTCTGTCCCTCCCTCTGTCAACACACAGCACAACATGCCCTTTTGGAGGATATCAAGTCACTCAGACCTCTTGGCTCTGCATCAGGCACTGGAATTAGAGTATTTGTAACTGTGTTCTCTAGCTGGAGATCCATTTTTTTTTTTTTTTATATTTCAAGTACACTGAATTTTTATGTGTGATTCAATGCCTCTGGCTTTACACATATAAATTGTCTTAAAGGATGAAATCATATTTGGAATGAAAATTCCAGAATGAAGAATTCAGATTGCTGAATGGAATTAAACTTTAGCACTACAGAAAGGAAGCTCTATGGTCTTATATTTACAACACTTTAATGGTTAAAAAAAAAAAAATCTGTGGAGGTTGCTGGTACACACCGAGTGAGTCCTAACTGGAACTAACAACTTTAGCAAAGAACTCTTACCCTGGCAAAGCACCAACACAGGCTCCGTCTGACAAGGTGGTGTTCAACAACATTCCTCAAAATGGGAGATCTTCTCAGCCCTGAGGTTTGAATCTGACTTTAGCCTACCTAGCCCAGAAAATCTGAATTGGAATGCACTCAGACTGTATAAGGACAATCCTATCTAGACCTGTAATTTGTGTAAATTATTGATGAAAATAATTTACTGTGACTTTATTAGCAGCTGACTTTGAAAGTGGATGCAATTTTTTCTTTCATTTGTTGGGGAGGGAAGTGGGTGGGCAATGGGAGTCTAATAACGTCTCTTTTTTAAGTTTGGCAAACAGAATGTTCATACTGATGTGTTGTGCCTTAAAGACAAGACAGCGTTTGTGTGTTACAATGTAACTTTGGTTAAAATCTCTGTAGATAATGAAAAACAAAAACAAACAAACAAAAAAAAACCTTTGTGATCATTCTTAAGATGACCAAATTTAAAATTCAAGCCGTCAAAGCTTAATACTGCATCATCAAGAAACTGAGTATTTGTTGCAATAAGAAAACAATGATAATAAAGGAAAGCTTGTGTTTTATTTGGGTTCTTAATAATTCCAATAATTATGTGAGGCAACTATTTGTGCATCCAACCATAAGCAGGAGGTTTGGGAAAGACTGTGGGACCTTTACTTAGAAAGTGAAATGTATGTTGAAGTCTCGAGTACCCCTTTCTACAGTTCTTCTGGAGAAAACTAAGAGCCATATTCATAACTACTTATACTATTTTGAGTTTGACTTTTTGATATGTGTAAGCTGTGTAGAGGAAAATAGTCTCATTAAAATCATAAGCGAATAGCACCCAAACTTTCTTAGGATATGCCATGAACCTGGCTTGAAATTCACATTGAGTGAACATGGCTTGCAATAAAGCTAACTGCATTCATTCCCAATGCCGTTGCGAAAATGAAATGTCATCAGTGGTGGAAGGCGAATGCCCAGATGGCTTCTAAAGAAAGGAGTGAATCAATGAAAATTTTACCTAGAATATCATCATAAAATAAATTGGCAAGCGAGCCAGATCTTGGCAGCAATACTAAAATTACAGCAGTGAAATAGTATCTGGTTCTCCGTCTGAATGCGTCAATCCAGTTTCTCTCCCTTAGAGACCCACGCACCTTCGTTTCTGCCTGCACTCTTCCTGCACAATGGCCTGCATTCATTGCAAGGAGAACCTGTCATCGTTGTGTGTGCATGTGTGGTTTTTTTTTCTTGGTGTGTAGCCCATGTTAGGAACACGATACAGGTTCTCCTGTCATCTTGTGTGACATGATTTCCCTTGTGGAAATTTAAGACTTCAAGATCTAGGAGTGTTTTAATGGTGTCTGCACCTGCAGTTCTGTGTTCAAAATGTCATAATGTGGAAGTTGGAATCCAGCTAGTAGGCAGCGCCCCTGACCAGAGGCCAGTCCATGGTAGCTCATCACCGGAGGCTTCGGTGCTCCTGTAAGGTCAGTGCTTTGTACACTGATTACAACATTCACTATGGAAATGTGGTTTTATTTTCCAGGTTGCAAATCTGTATTTCTTTACTGAATGATAAGGCCATATTTACATTGGGCAGAAAGAGCTTGAGATCCAGTTTTGCAGATTTTAAGACTATGATTTCACATGAACCTTAAACTCACTCTTTAAATTTTGTTAACTTTTGGCTCTTTCTGTGCCAAGCACTGATGCAGACAAATTAAGGTTGTGATACTTTTAATAATAATGATAGTGGTCATCATCATCTTCTTACAATTCTGTTGGCCTTTAGCTTGAAAATAGCAGTTTAAAAAAAATCAGAAAGCTGCACTGGATTATCGATAATTATATTTTGTGCACTAGGACCTTAAATATTTATTACTGTGAATAAAAAATTTATCTTTCTAGACAGTTTCTTCAAATGATAGAATTGTGGCATTACATCTAGACTTTTAATTCTTTTTCGCATCAAACAAGCAAGGCTTCTAATGCTACTAACCCTGCAGGGCCAGAAAGGAACACCCTTCACAGACAAAGGAAGGGTCACCGATGATATTACCCAGTGCTACTTCTCACATTTTCTCCCCTGGTTGTGTGTTCAGAAGAGGCTGCCAGCATAAAACCTAAATGCTGGGTTAACGAATAACTTGTCTGGTACAACAATGGGACAGGCCAATATGGCTGACCTCTCAGTTTGACATGCAACTCTGAGCGTGCTCACACTAGAACCCTGTCCTTCCTGTGCCCGGAACAGAGATCCTCTTCCTTTCTGATCTAAAACAAACAAACAAACAAAACAAAAGAAAAAATAAGCCAACAAACCAACAAAAAAACAACTCCTTTGGCAGTTCGCACTTTCTGTTGACATAGAATATTGTGCCTTATTCTAAACCAATTTGAAAATGTTCTGTCACCAAAATGAGTTTTCAGCTACTACATGTGCAAACTTGGTAACCACCCGTGTCACACCTGAGAAAAATCAAAAGAGGTGGCCTGGCTACAATATTATAGCATACAAGACTAAGTCATGATACCCCTACAAAAGTTTGTAAGTCAAATTCAAAGGCAAAAGAAAAAAAAAAAAATAGAATCATCCAGTCTGTGCACAAAAAAGCAGATAACTCTCAAAATGGTTTTTTCCTTAGTTTCTGGTGAGTGAAGATTCAAAATAGTGTCAACAGCATGCTCCAGTTTGAAGTTTTTTTTCTTTTTAAGCACATGTGTTTATGATGAGCCTACATTCTCAGTGAATATGGCCTTTAGTATTTCTTTCAAAAACAAATTTAAGCATCATGAGCCAAAGTTGCATTTTGACTCCCAGCTATGGTAGCATTATGGAAATCTCACAAAGTCACGGGTTTCTGTGATGTATTAGTACAGTATAGATTATCGGGGCCGACATAATTTAAAGAAATGTAAATTAATATTAAAAGCTTGTAAAAATATGTACATCTTTACTATTTCTCAATAAATACCTTTGGAAATGTTTTCATTTTCTTCACCCTCCCATGTTGTAGAGTTTTTGTTGTGTGGACTTAGCTCGATTTTAAATAATGTGAAATTTTATATTTAGGCTTCCTGCTGTATTCTTAGCTTCCCGTGCTTGTGCCTAGATGATGGCCTTTGCAGTTAAGGCAAGCTGAGATGTAACATGGCAGAATGTCACTCATCAAGACTAAAAGCGGGCTGGTGTGCCGGGAGGGTGTGACTTGCGTTAGTTTTTACGTAGGAGCAGTCACAGGCAAGTGTAATGCAGAAAGGAGCTGCAGTTCGTTAATGACAACATAATACCTTTTAGAATATTTAAAGCAAGGTTTTTTTAGATAAATATGGGACCCAGCTTATAAGTAGCTTCCAAGAGTGATCAAAGGAGTGTTGTTCTTAAATAGCTTTTTTTTTTGATTATCTGAATTCAAGTTAGTTAACACATGGTGTATTATTAATTTCAGGGGTAGAATTTAGTGATTCATCAATTGCATATAATACTCAGTGCTCATTACATCAAGCACCCTTCTTCATGCCCATCACCCAGTTACCCCATCCCCCACCCTTCTCCCCTCCCAGCAACCCTCGGTTTGTTTCCTAGAGTTCAGCGTCTCTTAACGGTTTGTCTCCCTCTCGGTTTTCATCTTATTTTTCCTTCCCTTCCCCTATATTCCTCTGTTTTGTTTTCTTAAATTCCACATATTAGTGAAATCATTTAATATTTATCTTTCTCTGACTAACTCATTTCACTCAGCATAGTACCCTCTAGTTCCATCCACGTTGTTCAGATGGCAGGATTTCATTCTTTTTGATGGCTGAGTAATATTCCATTGTCTTAAATAGCTCTTAACAGTTTTATCACCTTGTATATGGTATTTATTTATAAATCTGTTGTTCAGATGCAAACCAAAGGGAAATTTCAGGCAACCTCATTCATCACTTTTTAAAAGGTTTATCTCCAAAAGGAATAGGTCCCACCTGTTCCCCTAGCACTTCTATCATTTCCCTGCTTTACTGTTAAATAATACGTAATCCCTAGACTTATAATTATCCAACATGGCACGTAATTTTATTTATCTCTTGTATTGGATGACTCCCCCACTAGAATGTGTACTCTGAGGGCAGGATTTTTGTGTTGTTTTGTTTTGTCCACTTCTATATAACCAGTACCTAGGAAAGTATCTGGCATGTAGTAGATACCCCCCCAAAAATATTTGCCGAAGGAATGTATACACCATAGGAAAACTTGTACGATCATGGTCTGGAATTAAAAAGATTTTAAAAGGTTGAGGTAGATTTTTTTTTTAAAGAGAAAATGTGCAGGTAAGTTTGGATGGAACTAATGTGAATTTTTACAGCTTAGCTGGAGTGTCTGCTGGCCTAATAATTCATGAAAATAAAGAGCAGAGATGGTTATAAGCAAAGACATATTTGGAAAAAGAGTTACATGTGAATTGAGAATAATCTGAAAAGAAACAGTAAGCTTGCAATGAATCAGTAATTGCTTCCTCTGGCCCCATTACTCTTTTATTAAATAATAATAACATGCATCATCAGTAGCTTTAGTTGATTTAAATTACTTAAAGCCACAAAATAGCACATAAAAATTAGATCTGTTTGCAAAGTCTGTGGTTTGTAATTCTGAGATCCCAGAACAAAAAAAAGAAAGAGGAATGTGTGATTTCCCTTAGCTAGCAAAAGCTAAGCATTATTTCACATCTGTTCATGATAATACTTTTTTTTAAATTAGTTATTGAATATAGTAGTACAAAAGAACCATATATTCATTCACGGGTTACTATTCAAAAACCTCTCAAATCTGACCAGGCCAAAGTCAATTCTGGGGATCTACTCTAGTAAACTAAACGTGTTCTCACAGCACCAAGGGGAAAACTTTTCAAGTTCTGACTTTAAATGCCTCTCCCTCATCCAGAGAACCTTCCAGAATTGTGCTGGCACACAGTTTGAAAAATGTCCAAACATAATGTGCTAATATCTGACAAAGCAGATAACTCTGTACAAGCCAGAATATTATCTTCCTTCCCCATAAAATACTTTTATTTGAGAGAAAGAGAAAGAGCCAGGGGGAGGGGCAGAGGGAGAGGAAGAGAGAGAATCTCAAGCAGGTTCCACGCCCAGCTTGGAGCCCAGCACAGGGCTCGATCTCATGACCCTGAGATCATAACCTGAGCTGAAACCAAGAGTTGGATGCTTCACCAACGGAACCACCCAGGTGCCCCACCCCAAGAAAATACTTTTTGATTGGCGCTCGCGGGAACACTGTTTCTGTGCCTGAAGAGTACCATGTTGTCTCTGTAGTCATAAAATAGATTTCTGTGCCTGGTGGCTACAGTGATGATGTCAGTCTAGTTCTCTGTAGAGCCTTCAGTGAAAATACACAGAATCGAGTGAGAGTATTTGTTGGAGGAGGTGGACGACCCATCAATTAAATCAGTCTCCGCAGAACCATGGGCACCGCTGACTCTGAACTCATCACACTCTTGACCTTCAAGCTCTTGGATAGTTGGGTAGGGGTGACTCTGAAGATAGTGTGTGAAAGGGGCATGGGTGTCACATGGGGCATGGTGACTAGTTTGCAGAGGTACTTCACCAGTCCTCAAAGGGGAAGGGAGAATGGAGAAAATGATTGCCAAGCTAGAACTCTTAAGGACAAAACGGAGAAGGTCAGGGATTGGAAGCATTTTAGACAAAGTGGAAAATATATAAGAGAGTGTTTTGGTAAGAGAGAAAAGTAGAATGGTGTGGTCAGGGAACTACTGCAAATAATTACTGTTTCTGGAACACAGGGCGAAGAGAGGGAATGGTAAGAAATGAGACTGGAAAATAAGCAAGGGTCAGATCATGAGGATTTCAGTATACCATTTGGTTTCATTTTCAATACACGTTTTGATTTTATCAGGTGATTAGTGGTGTCAAACAAAAGGCCTGTAAACAGAGGATGCAGTTGTCCGGATTTGCACTGGATAAGTTACTCTGGCCCTACAGTGGAGAATGGGGGATCTGTGAGGCTGGCACAGGGTCCCAGAGAGTTATTAATAGACTCCTGAGTTAGGTGATGGCCATGAATGTGGAGACAAGGACACAGATTTAAAGAGAGTAAGATGCTAAGAATAATTAGCATTTAGCAATGGTTCCTGCTTCTCCTTATGCCCTCAGGCAAATCCAGCCTTACCTCTGGGTTTCTGATTTGGGAAATTTGGTAGATGCAGTGTCCACGATGTGGCTGTAGGGCCATTCACAGAGATCAGAAACAGAAAAGAGAAAAGGATTCTGGTACCTGTTTCCATTGCTGTTGGTGCTGCTAGTTATTGGAGGAAGATACTGAGTCCGGTGATTGGAAGTGTTACTTGGTAGTGGACCTCAAAGTAGAGTCCAGTGGGATGGTGAACTTGTAGCGACTTCCTGGTTGGTTATTAAACACCTTGTTGCATCATAGCGGAATTACTCTGAAAGCAGTCAGTAAAATCCTAAATAATTTCATCAGATCATATCAGTCATTGAAACAGGATTTGCCATTTGTGCTACCTTGAGATAACATTTAGTGAAAGCTAGAAATGATGGCAGGAATGTAGGATGTGTATGTACAGTGTACACCGTGGAAAATTATTTGGGGTTACCAGTTGACTTAACACCCTGCTTTCCTATCTCTTGCCTTACCCCGATTTTCTGTAAAGATAAAATAATACTGTATCTGGATTTACAACCCTGAATTCAAATGCCTCTATGAACTGTTCATTGGTCTTTTGTACAAGTCATCGCTTGCTTATGTTTGCTTGGAAACAAACATGATATTTCTAATTTATTTGCCGAACAATGAAGACCTAATAGAGAAGGAGCTCTCCAACAGAATGACAAATGATTTAGTCACTTCTTCTTCGACAGATTCACGTACTCCAAAAAAATACAGCTTTCATTCAATTGTATGTTATGGTGGGATAAACTATTTTCATGGAAGTGGGCAGTAATAACGTGTATGTGAATAGAAATTAAAATTAATGCCGAACACACATCTATAAAACCATCCTATTTAGCTCGTGGAATTACATCTACATCAGTTATGGAAACAGCAGGGGGTGAGGTGGAGGAGACATTAGAGAGGGCTCTGGAAAAAAGGTGGTATAACACATCATTTTTTAAACTTGCATTTAAAGTCTTACAAATGACCAGTGTATTTTCCAAATGTTGAGGACCGGCTGCTTTCCTAAATAAAATCTACTACCACTGATTATTACCACTTCTGGCACTATATGTCGTCACCATGCTTGGCTCAAGAATTGAATTGGTTCTTAAGAAAAGAGAACATTATGCTTCTGTCTGTCCAGAACAGGGATATGCATTCATGCCCCTCCTTCTCTCTCTGTAAAGCCTGTATTATGGTTGTGGTTTTACTCATCTGACTTCGGCAGTGACAGATCCAAGTAGAGACAGCTGGTACCATTGAAGCAAGGTGAGGAATGGGATCCTGCAGGAGGTGGCCAGGCTTTGATTTAATCAGTTGGTTTGGAGACCCCCCTGAAGTGAGCATGCAGAAGGAGGAAGAAGAAGGAAAATAACATTTGAAGAGACTTAATGAGCCAGGAACTTACTGTATCTTACCTCATTTAATTATCACATGCCTGAGAGCTGGTATCATTAGTCCTAGTATATAGTTTAAGTGACCCCCTAAAGTTATGACTTGTGGGTGGCACAAATAGAATTAGAACATAGGTCCATCAAGTGAACTGTCCAGACTACAAAGTTATGCTTGTTTCATTGTATCTGGCCATCCACTTACTGCAATCGAATTGTTCAGAACTTGTAGAATTCTGATGTGAGGAAAAGTGCAATCCAGGGCATGTGAGATTGCAAGCAATGGAATTACCATAACTCTTTTCTTTCCCTATGGGCGTAAATGCCATGAACATACCATCCCGCATTACCTATGTGACAAATGACCCTTGTGTAGTAAAAATATTACTTCCGCAGAGAAGTGGTAAAAGGGCCCTCAGCTGATTTGGCTTAGGGATCACAATTATATCCAGTTCTGTATGGAAACCGGGAGATAAGTACCCAATGAAAGCTGCTGAATTGGTTTACGTTTAAGCAAAAACACATTCTCCAGATGCTCCTTCTTCAAAACACCTTTCCTGGAGATAGCGTATACATCAACAGCTTTTGACACAAGTGACGTCTACGCCCCATGAACTAAAGTGTGGGCCTGAGGACGGTTCTGAACAGAGTGGGGAATTAGGGAGCTTCTAGAGTTACCTAGTATTGGGAGAACAAATCAGGGGGAGCGCTGAAGATTCCGCATGATTTTGGGAGTATCTGCATAACAGGTGTCCAGAAGAAAGTCCCTGCGGGATAGGTGGAGAAAAAGTTTTTAGAACAATTGGGCCAACTTTGCTTCTTTTTAAAAATTCTATAGTGGGGGGCACCTGGGTGGCACAGCGGTTAAGCGTCTGCCTTCGGCTCAGGGCGTGATCCTGGCGTTATGGGATCGAGCCCCACATCAGGCTCCTCCGCTGGAAGCCTGCTTCTTCCTCTCCCACTCCCCCTGCTTGTGTTCCCTCTCTCGCTGGCTGTCTCTATCTCTGTCAAATAAATAAATAAAATATTTAAAAAAAAAATTCTATAGTGGGCATGACTTTTTTAAAATAGCAGTAAAATACATGTAAGATTTATTATGTTAACCATTTTTAAGAGTACAGTCAGCGGTACCAAGTACATCCACATTGCCATGCTACTGTCTACCATCCAGCCATAGACCTGCATGTCTTGGAAAACTGCAACTGTACCCACAAACAGTAACCCCCTCTCCCCTCTGCCTCCAGCCCCTGGAAACCACCGGTCCACTTTCTGCCTGTGACTTGGACTGCTGTAGGTACCTCCTATAAGCATATAGACTAACCATACAGTATTCATCCTTTTATGACAGGCTTATATCATGTAGCATCAGGTCCTCCTCCGTGTTATAGTGTGCATCAGAATTTCCTTGCTTTTTAAGGCTGAACACTATTCCCTTGTATGGAGACACCACATTTTGTGTATCCATTCGTCCATTGATAAAACGCTTGGGTTGTGTCCACCTTTTAGCTCCTGCAACTGACAGTGCTATGAACATGGGTGTGCATACACCTCCTTGAGTCCCCACTTTCAGTCGTTCGGGATATATGCCCAGAAGTGAAATTGCTAGATCATATAGTAATTTTACTTTTAACTTTCTGAGGAACTGACACACTTTTCCATGGCAGCGGCACCGTTTTACTTTCCCACTAATAATGCACGAGCCTTGTAGTTTCTCCACACCCCCATTCCCATCATTGTTACAAAGATGTGTTTGGACTGTTGTCATTCTAATGTTTGTGAAGTGATCCCTCATCATGGTTTTGGTTTGCGTTTCCTTAATGATTTCCTTAAACATCTTCTCATGTGCTTATTGGCCATTTGTATACCTTTTTTGGAGAAATGTCTATTCAGCCCTTTGCTCATTTTTAATTCGGTTGCTTCCAGTTTTTGGTGTTGAATTGTAGAAACTCTTTATTCTGAACATTACTTATCAGATATATGATTTCCAAATATTCTCTGCCCTTCTATGGGTTGCCTTTTCTATAGTGAACATGAGCTTTTTGTGTGTCCTTAGTATCTCCTTTTTAGGGAACCACCATACCTGTGGGCATATGGCTCAGCCTTAGCAAATCATATTCCATCCTATTTGCTATAATTTATCTGCCCAAGGATGGGTATAGGACCCAAGCTGTGCCTATGAAAACTCACCCCAAGATTTTTCTCCAAAGATGTTGTGAGAGATGTATGTTTTTCTGGGGTCATAAGCTGTAGGATGGGCTCATCAGCCTAGAACACCAGGACCATCCTTCCCTCTATATTAAGAGAGAACCAGAATATGACACCAACACAGTGGCAAACAGAGCTGAGAGATGGAGCCCTGATGATCTGCTGGAGCATTTAGTTTCAGAATATAAGGAGCCAGAACTTCTATTCAACAATCATAACTGGCTTAGTTTTATAAGCCAAAGCTCTCCTTTCTTTGTGTTTCTTTTCTTTTTTCTTTAAACTTATTTGACTTTGGTGTTTTCACTTGCAGTCAAGAGAGTGTGCACTAATAACCAACTGGAAATGGTGATTTCTGGAGCAAACAGCCCCAAAGCATGCCCTCCCTTGATGTTTTGGAGAATAAAGGAGGTTAGAGTGGGTCACTCAAAGTATATGTAATGGTTTTGGGACTCCTCATTCTCTAGGTCTTCTACTCTTTCCAGTTACACAGTGCCCAATAGATCTGGGTTCATCAAGGGATGGAAGCGAGGAACTGTTTATTTTAAAGAAAGGGGCCCAAAATATCCCACAATAGATTAAAATTGTTCCTTTCAAATATTATCTCCTCTAAATTACAGTGCTCTGGATAAACCCTGATACCTTACTTAATGTTACCCTACAAATTGGCCATACACCCTGAGAACCTAAATATCTAGGCCTAGAATCTCAGTGCTCCATCTGCTTCGCCCCCCTCTCCCCACCACTGTGACCACATCACCTAATTGTCTATAAAGTGAAGTTTAGAACTAACTTAGCCCATTGGATGCTAGATCCTGTGACTCTTTGATTTTTCTTTCTTTGGAAAAAAATTCAGCCAATTGCCCTGACTCATTACAATCCCACCTATAGGCATACAGTGGGTTCCGTGAAAAGGGCACTGCTGAGTCACATAAAGGCTCCAACATTCTATATGACCAAATTTAGCATGGTGGTTAGGAGCGTATAGTTTCTTCTTTTTTCCTATTTCTCATATAATTCCAAAGTACCCTTACTTTGTTTTTTGACCAACCAGAACCTTTTTTTTTTTTAACAGTTGAATGATAAACCCTAAAGTTAGGAGTTTCTATTATAACAAGTGACAGAACCTTGGTGCCAGAAAACACATCATGCTGATGAAACAACAAATCATGGGCTTGACAGTAATGAGGCTGTTGTTTTACTGGGCTGTAATTTAAGCTTGTAGGTACTTACTGCCTTAACATGAAGTCCAGGGATAAGATGCCTTCCTAGCCTGAAATCTCCTTCTTTAACTAAAGACAGTATATAATTGAGTACACCTTTTGCATTTTGTTTAAAAAAAAATAGTCTAGCAGAGTTTCCTTCTGAACACTTAGCTTTGATCGTGTTTATTAACTACAAAACATGAGCTATGTGCCAGCTCTGACCATAAAGTGTTCTATCCTGAGATTGCCTCTCTGTTCACAGGAGAAGAAGAGAAATGTCTTTAAAATAACCAAGCCCATCCTGAGAAAATGTTCCAGTTGCTTTCTCTCCTTGGGATTTGTTTTTTAATTAAGACAAACCAAAGTGAATTAAATCAAATAAATATAAAATGATCTGTAAGAGTGGAGGCAAGTGGAATTAAAGTACATTTTCCATTCAAAACAATGTCTAAATAAATGTCTAAATTCATCAGCCTTTCACTGCCTAATAAAGTGACATGTTTACAATGTTGAAGGAAATCAGGTGTTTTCATGCTAAATGAAAATAAAATTTATGTGCTGTTATTACCATATTCTTTGCCTGGTGTTTCTCACTCTATTCATCATAAAAGGCTGCTCAATAAATACTCTGCAAACTGCAATCGGGGAAGTTATGCAGCAATAACTCAGAATCAGCTATAAATAACCACCCACCAGAGCCTCGGGAAGAGTCAAGGGCTTAAGGGGGATTGTTTGCTCCCCAGTTGCTAAATTGTGAAAAAGAGACTTGTTGGTCTTTTTTTCTGTTCATATTTGATAAGTTGACACAAAGCTTGGACACTTGCACTCTAGCCTAAGAGAAGGTCTTTGCCATCATGTGAGCTGAGGCAGGCAGTAGAGTAAATGGTGTGATTTTGGACACTAAACCTTCCTTTACTCAACTCTATCAGAAAAGCCAATAAAGAAAAGCTCATCTACTCTGTATTAGTTAGCTGTTGCTGTGTAACAAATTACTCCAAAACTTAGGAGCTTTTAAAACATTAAGCATTTATTACCTCACATAGTGTTGGAGTATCAGCAATCTAGAAGGAGCATAGCTGAGTGGTTCTGGCTCAAGGTCTCTCACAAAATTACAGTCAAGTTGTCAGCCAGGATTAGTTATCTCAAAGCTCAACTGGCTGGAGAATCTTCTTTCAAGCTCACGTAAATGATCAGTGGCCAGGATCAGTTCTTTCCTGGTTGTTGGCTTCAGGTTCAGTTGCCAGCCCCGTGAACCTCACCTTAAGACTAGTCACAATATGGCAACTTGCTTGCCTCACAGTGTGAGATCCAAGAGGAAGAGATTGATTGAGCTAGCAAGACTGTGCCCCAAGTAGAAGCTGCAGTATTTTATACTAATCTCAGAAGTGGCATACCTTTTGCCATGTGCTATTAGTCACACAGATCAACCACGAGACAAGACAATGTGGGATGTAGGATGTCAATACCAGGAAGTAGGGATGAGTGGGGATGAGTGGGGGGCCATCTTGAATCCTGGCTACCTCACTCTTGGATGAAGATGTCATTGATACTTAAGAACAGGCTAAAAAGTGAAATAAATCAGTGTAGTCAATTCAAAAGAGCACAGTTTAGAGTAAGACATACCTGGTTACAAATCCTAGAGTGCTTCTTGCTACTTTATGGTAATTACATACCTCCCTTAGCCTTCAACTTCCCATCTCTAATCCTTAAACAACCCATGTCATACAGTTGTTGAGACAGTTAAATGATATAGATATTTAAAGAGTTTTCCTTCTACAGAAGGAAGTTTCCTCTAAAGGAAATTAACAAAAAACAAATAAAAACAATTTTTTTTGTAAGGTAGAGAAAGAAGCTCAAAGATGGCATGCCGCAGTTTCCAGAAGGTAGAGTATCCTCAGGCATGGACTGCCACAGGTGATTTGAGGGTGCTGATAATGTACCAGAAAGAGTAAGGCTTGTAGTACTCAAAAATAGGCAGTGCTTCCAATCGCTATATTGGCCAGGATTTCCCAGGAGTGCTGTTTGGTCACTTTCTAAGCATTAAGCACCCATGCTCCAAGCACAGCTTGGAGCTAGGGTTACAAAAACAAGGAAGACTCAGTTCTTGACATCAAATTGGTCCTAGTGTTGACTCAAGATGGAGAGCAGGGCAAGGAGACAGGCAATAAGACAATTCTAACCTTAGGCAGAAGTTTGAAAAAAGCAGTGTATTCAGAGGAAGAGGACCTGACCGCCCGGAAAAGAATAGGCAGATCGTCAACCAGCTCTTGGCAGTCAAGCAAAAGAGTGCCAACCAGAGGAGACCTGAGCGGCACGCACAGTCTGGGCAGAGAAGGGGGTGACGAGGTTCCCCAGAATTCCTCCTGGAGTGAGCTGCCAGATTTAGCAAATACAAATATAGGAGGACTTGCAGCTAAATTTGAATTTCAGAGGGAAAAAGCCCAATATTTTAGTATAAATGTATTCCAAATATTTCATTATTTGTTGTTTTCTCTAAAATTCCAATTTAGCTGGGTGTTCTGTATTTCCTCTAGCAACCATGTCCTAAAGAGAACAAGGAATTTGTGTGGAGCAGTGGAGGTTGAGCATAGGGAAGAAGGCAGTAGGATGAATAGAAAGGATTTTGGAGTCCAAGTTGAGTTGAACGTCACCAATACTAGACATGTGCTGAAGAGCTAATGGGTTTTCAGCTAGGGAATGACATGAACAGATTTATTTGTAGGTAATCCCACTCTGGTGGCTGTGTGGAAAATAGAGGGGCATGATAGGGACCAGAAGCTGAGTCCAAAGCAACTTTAGTCGAGCAAGAGAGGCAGCTGTAGTCATTTTGGAGGGCAGGAATTGGTGGCGGAGCCTTTGTCATTAGGACACACATTTTAAAGGGTGAAAGACATTTTTCAAAACCTTAGCTGTACATTGGAACTACATAGGTTTTAAAAAATACAAAATTCTCTCTCCCATTGATTCTAATTTAAATGATTTGATGCGGGACCTAGCCATTTCTTTTTTTACTTCTCCAGATACTTTATTGTATAGTCAGGATCAACAATTATTAAATAATCTTATCTTTTATTTTTCCGAGGAATGACTGATTTTCTTTAACCAGTGCACCTGAGCAAAAGCACATTATCAACACCAAGTAGCGTAGAACATCCTCCTTCATAGAACCAGTATCTGTCACTTCTACATGCTTCCAGGGTGAAAAGCTGGCTATTCTTGCCCAGGAACATTAAGAGACTACTGTAATCAATCATTTTTCTAGATATATTATCTCATTCTCTGGTTGAACAGTAGGAGGGGAACAATGTCAAAAGATTTACTTGGGCCCCATTTAAACACCCACATGTATGAACACCCTCTTTACCCTTCTTTGGCTATTGCCAGTTGGCCCAGAAATTTTGGGCATCTGACTATAGTAAGTATGCTAAGTTTCTGCCCAGAGAAAACATGTTGAAATGTTTGAGTTTGTGCAGTTCATTAAATATCCTTCAGGAGAACTCCCTGATTTTCACTAAAGGCACCTTGGTTTTTTTCTAGTGTCTACACGTAAGTACTACCACCTACTGTCAATTATTTGGATTGGTTAGGTCAATGGAATATGGATGTCCTGTAGATCTTTCCAAGTCAAGTGGGTGTTCCATTTTAAGAGAAAAATAGAGGTCATGAGCCTGTTACTTGGTTTTGTATCAGCAGCCAAGTGTCTGCCTTTCACAGAGAAACATTATGGACATTTTTATGTTCATACTTGAGGTGTTTTTTTTCTACTTACAAAAGACTTTTCCCAAGATTCCTTAGCAGCAGAAACTCTTCAGTTTCTATAAAGTGTGATTCAGTCACAAACGACTTCACAAAAGCCATATATGCCAGTATTTTCTAGCTTCTTTCTTTCTAACTCAAGGTATGCTCCCTTTCTTTGCCTCTCAATAAGTGGGTTCCCTAAGGTCAATAGTTGTGATATTTGTGCCTGCCTAAATAAGAAAGGAATGGATGATTTGAACATACAAGATTGTAACTAGTCAAGGAAAACCAAGAGGTTGCATAGCCGACCAAGGGTTGACCAGATGTTTTGATGTTTAATCAAGCCTGAAATCTAATTTAAATTAGATTTATCTTTTGACTTCTTCCCTTTGTCATTAGAATTTCTTTCTTCGGAGACTTTTTTTTTTCTGTGATATCTACATAGGAAGAAGCTGAGGGTAGTAGCTTGAAATATGAAGTGACAATCATTGTGAAATGTCTTAGTGGTTTAGTATTGGCAAAGAATTGATTACAAGAACTCTGCTCTCTCAATCTGATTATAGTGAAAATACGGAAACTAAATTTAAATAGGCTGATGAAGTTGATACAAAAATGATGTTTAGAAACTGTTTTGGACTGATAGGAAAAATAAAAAATATGTTTAGAAAGACCAGTGTGGGATGACAGGAAAAGCACTGGATTAAGAATTGAGAGGCCTGATCTTAGTTTTTAGTTTTTTGTTTTGTTTTGTTTTGAGAGAGAGGCAGAAAGGGAGGTATAAGAGCAGAGGGATAGAATCTTATTCAGGCTCCATGCCCAGCGCAGAGCCCAACACAGGACCCAGTGTCACGACCCTGAGATCATGACCTGAGCCAAAATCAAGAGTTGGACACTTAACCGACTGGGCCACGCAGGCACCCCTAGTTCTTTTTTATTGAGATATCATTGACATATAATATTATGTTCATTTCAGGTGTACAAGATAATGATTTGTTATTTGTATGTATTGTGAAATAATCACCACAATAAGTCAACATTCATCACCACACAGTTATAGTTTTTTTTCTTGTGATGAGAACTTTTAAGATCTATTCCCTTAGCAACTTTCAGATATTCAAGACAATATTGTTAACTGTAGTCATTATGCCGCACATTACATCCCCAGGACTTATTTATTTTAAACCTGGAAATGTGTACTTTTGACCACTTTCAGCCATTTTGCCCACCCCTCACTCCTCACCTCTGGCAACCACCAATTATTCTCTGTAACTGTGAGTTTGGGTTTTTGTTGGCTTTACTCTAGATTTCACATATAAATGAGATTATACAGTGTCTGTCTTTCTCTGTCTGACTTATTTCACTTACCATAATGCCCTCAAGTTTCATCAAAAATTATTTTATACTCTGTTTTTCAGGAAACCTTATAAACTAAAATAAGGGGATTGGAAATTATTGGTTCCAACATTTCTCCCTACTTGGGGATTCTGAGTATTTATAGTTGAATGGAACTTGGAAATGAGCATAATAAAATGAATATGTTACCTCTGGTTGCATTTAAGAAATATTTTGGCATCTGGCATTAAAATCTTACTGATTTATTTATTCAATGAAAACTTACCGAGTACCTATTATGTGTCAAGCCTTCAAATAGGCACTGGGCCAAAATAGCAAAGGAAGGAGACCTGATCCCCAAGGGTGTTCGGAGACTGGGGAAGGACATGGTTAGCAGCACAGACAACTATGTTGCCTGGGATAAGTGCTATAATTGGGGCTCTATGGCATGGTATTTGGAGTTGAATGCTATTTTCAGTTTAATAATTTTTGAAACAGAGCCCTTTTTCAGCCGTATTAAACAAAAAATTAAAACAGCTTCCAAATCTTACATCACAATATAAACAATGTAGTGGATTCCAAAAAATGCAGGCCTTCTGTTGATTCGGTGCAGAGAAGGCATATGTACTAAGACATCTGTTTAGACATCCACTTAGCAAGCATTCTGTCAGCCTGTCAGGACCAGCACCACAGCTGAAACACATATAGCCCCAGACATCAGCTGTAAGGAAACCAAATGGTGCCTTACCAAAAATTACCTTAGAATTCAAAGTATCTAAATAGTTTGACAGGCGCAACCAATAACTTACAAGAGAAAACCTACAGCACACATACATAGTCCCTAAGCTCAGTAAGGAACCATTCTGGATTTCAACTGTATCACTTCAGTACTGGATTTGAAATCTTCTTCATAGAGCGAGACCATGCATCATACCATGAAAATAAGCAAGATGAAAAGATATGTTAGGTGTTAGCCAAATTATGGAAGATTAATTACTAAAATCACACAAATTCCAAATACTTGGCAATATTGGAAATCTTTGTTGTATACTGCCATTGTTATGAGACGTTCGAAAATGGAAATGCTTTTTATTTTTAGATTTTCAGAGTAGCAACGCAGTGAAATGGACGATTTGGCCATTACTGAGTCAGTCTCCTACCTATTGAGAATAATTAAAGAAAAACTAAAGAAGAGCTTGAGAGTTCTAGAACTTTGCTAACCAGTAAAGCTTAGAAACTAGTTTTAAACCTGTTTAATACATTTCAGTTAAAAGGCAAATGCAAGCAAACACCAGAGCTGATCTTCAACTTGCCTAATTAGTTAAAGCTGATTTTTCTAGGAACACATCTCTGAAAACCAACCAATCAGCGGCAGCCTTACATTTTCAAAGCCAGAGTCATTGGGTGACATGCACACTAGTAAACAAGCCTATAGGGCTGAAATCTACCCACTCCTGCCTCTGTCACCAACACAAAACCCTGCTGCCAACACTGTGGCCGTGGCCACTTGCCTTGGTGACCAACACCACCCAAACCATGTTCTTCCCCAAACCCTATGTAAGATCTTCCTTTGCTCAGTAAGACTAGATAAATTCTCCTTTACTTAAGCAAGCAATTAATTCAACTTTATGTTTTGGGGATCTAATGTATTGGCCTCTTTCTTTTTCCACACAATATACAGATTGTTTGAGATTTTAAGATGAATCTTTAAATTTATTTATCATGTCCTGCAGACTTGTTTTTCTACACGCTGACTCATCGTGTTAGAACATTTTCTTTACGAAACATTCTTTATTAAGTATTGATTCAGACCCCTATGTAAATTTTGTCTGCTTCTTTACAAGTTCGTCTTTACTTACAAATACTGCACTTAATCTTCCCATAATTCAGCTTGGATTCTCTATCTTGGTTTATGCCATAACCGTCTACCTTGTTGCCCAAACTACAAACCTTGGACTTTGTATTGACCCCCTGCTCTGCTTTCCCTCTCTGGCTTATCCATACCATGTCTGAAATGTTCTTGAAATCTCTGTCCTCGCCTCACCCTTTTGGCCCCATCCCTAACTGAAGATTTCAACTCCTTTTTGCCAAGATGATTAACAGTGTTAAACTGTCACCTGACTGCTCCCCACCATTCTAATACACCCCCTGTGAGCCAGGTCACTGGCGGGGAAGAAAGAGCAGAACTCAGCTTGTCTCTCTGCTCTTTGAAAGCTTGTTTGCAAGACCCCAGGATTTCTTAAGCCATCAAGGGGGAGACTCTTCAGCCTGGCGCTCTGGCATCAACACTGCTACATTCACCCTCCTCTCAGCCCGTTCTCATTCTGGGTTCACATGGATCTCATTTGCTCTTCTTACACACCTTGGACTCTCATTGCTCATACTAATTAATTCCTCTTCTAAAACTCCTTTTTGTCCTCTGAACATGATTATAACCCTATCTCGGGTTGGCAAAATCCCGCTCAGACTGGAATCATCTCTCTGTGTGTTACAATCCATTCTGCTAATAGAGCATATGGTTCAGTGCATTCCTGCTCATAGTACAGTACTTTACTCCCCTTCTAGAAGCAGCTTAAGACCAAGGCAAAATTTTATTCTTCTGGGTTCTATTGGTCAAAACAAAAGGTAATATCGAGTAAGATTCCACGAAATGTTAGTTAAAAAGGATTTCATTGGTATATGGGCTAGTTTCTACTATAGACTTGAATGTGTTTATAGGACTTGCAGAATTTCCCTACTGAAAACTCTTCATCCTGTTAATCCACTTGACCTTGACCTCTCAGCACTGCCTATATTAAGGTCTGTAAGTTTCTGTGAGCAAATGTTATTCTCTGGTTTCGTTTTTCTCTCTGCTGGGCTCTCACTGAGCTATTCTTATGAACGAATGCCAAGGCATTCCAGAATGAATGTTTGCATGTGTTTCCAGAGGAATGTTTCTTGGACTTTCCTGTCTTCACTGGCATTTTAGAGGAATGACTTCTTAGATGGCAACAGAACGGCATGATTGCAGTATGTTTGCCTTGGCAATTGCTAGCAATGCTTTGGCAGATAGATTTCATGCCTCCTCGTTTGGGAGGTGGGAGTTTAAGAAACTTCTATTGAGCTGTTACTGTAGCGCAGGTACGAGGCTAGACGATAAGGATACAAAGACAGCTAAAACACACATCCACCCTAAAAAAAAGTTTGCATATGGTTGTGTACTACGAATGTGTACACGCAAATAGTAAAGGCACTTTCAAGGAAGAGTTGGTGTGCAGGCATGAAGAATGTGTTCAGGAAGCACAGAGAAGGGCTGGGAAGGGCTTCCCTAGCAGGCGACGTTTGAGCCTATAAGCATGTGCATATGAGCCTGTGTCCACATACATGCTGTCTGGAAAACACACCCATAGAAGGGCCCTAGAGAATCTAATGATGCTCTTCCACCAGGAAATCTTAGAAAGCTCTTTCAAGTTAATAATTTTAGTTTATTTTTAAAAAACAGGCCCTTCAAATGCACACTGCTTTTTTGTTTGCTTATTGTCGGCTTGGCTTTGTCAATTCCACACCTCCAAGGTACTATGCTAGCATGTTTCCTTGGGGTCCTCAAACTAGGGCTTATGTAATATAAGCATGTTGCAGAAGCAAACGTCAGTAACCATGTGGAGCCCACACTTCTAAGAACCTCCAGTTTCTTAGCCTGGAAAAGGGTGGGGTCCTGACAGCAGGCCAGTAAACACGGGAAGATGGAATAAGTCCCACCGCATCACGTCAACATGGGGCACGTTCTCCAGCGGTGGCAGCCCTTTGAACTGATGTCGCTTGCTGACAGTGCCTTTGTGTCCACTTGACTTTTACATGCCCGACTCACAGGATCAGTGCGGAGTGCTCTAATCCCTCCTGCTGAGCTCAGGCCATTAAATACTCGCCCTACATTTTACAGCTTCAACCCTGTGACAGGGGAGCTGACCCCAGCTCTGTGCCAGGCACCCAGCAAAACGGGGATTAATAAACTCGGCCCCAGTGTAGCCAAGGGCTCTACAGCTGCTTCTTGCAATTAGACTTGTCATCATTCTCTCAAGAAGCCCCTGTTGATTTTTAAATCCTAATTGGCAGGAGACACCTGTTTCCCAACGGGAAGGATGGGAGGGGGTCATTCACTTGCTGCGGGCACAGTGGAGAGGCTGAGAGGCTAGAGGAACGTGTGCAAAGACTTCTACCTCAACACTGTTTGCTTCCATTTCGAATTTTGCTTTTTTCTTTTTCTTTCTTTCTTTCTTTCTTTCTTTCTTTCTTTCTTTCTTTCTTTCTTTCTTTCTTTCTTTCTTTCTTTCTTTCTTTCTCTTTCCTCTTCCCTCCTGCCCCCTCCCCCACCCCTGCAACAACAGCATGTCCAGAGTCAGGCTAGTCCTTGGGAGAAAGTAAGCATTTGGCTCTGAATCTCCTTTTTGAGCGAGAACTTACCACTGGTTTCTCCCTCAGGTGTCCCCTTTACCATCCAGCAGCCCCCTCTTGGCCTGAGTCCTTTTCTGTGGCTCTTTTTTTTGCCAGGATCTTGGCGGCCATTCATTCTGCTATTAAGGTTTTTATTAACTGCCTGCAAGCTGCTTAAGCTCTGTAACCTCTTTGTGCCTATGAGGAGTGTTAAGTGTATTTTTAGTTCCTGTCTGCACTGAGCTTTCATTCTAGAGGGAGGCATTAGAACTGCGTGTAAAAACACATATGAAATATTCTTTTCCAAGAACATATTGAAGGCGGTGTCTACGAGTAGAAAGACGAAATGACAGAGACGCTCAGCACGGACTTCCCGAGGCTTGGGCATTTTGATTTTTGCCAAAAGTTAATCACCTTAGAGTTTCGGCTTGGATCCAATGCTTGAAGTTGCCCAAATGGCAGCAAATAATGTCTGATAGAATTCACCAAGACACTTTCTCTTCATTGAGATCACGGGATGTTTTCAAATGAAGTATTACTATTATTTAATAGGCTCTACTCTTTAGGGCAAATACGTAGGGAAGGGAGAATAAAATCACAGGATAGGAAGTAGAGGAGACCATGAATCAGTGCAAAGGGAGAAGTGCTGAAATCACAATGTTCACTTCCATGTCACAAACATTTATTGATCACCTAGTGTATACCAGGGCCTTTCCTAGCACTAGGACCCCTTTGGGTCACCCCAGTTTCAATGCCGTTCATAAGCACCATCCTCTTCACAGAATTTTGCCAATGACCCGTGCAGCCTTCTCCCCAAACTTGCCATGTCCTATGGGCTTCATGAGATTAGACAGTCAGGGAAGACTTATCCTGACTGAATCCCAGTGGGATGTTCCTTTGAACGTGATACCATAAATGCCAATACTTGCTCTGCCTTATTTTACTTATTCTACCTTGTGCCTTATGTCTAGTCTAGCAGACTGTTTGTCTTGTTTATTCATTGCCACTGCTGAAAATGGAAAGGGAGTGCAAGACCTGATTATTGCCCTTGAGAGATCTGCGTGGTGGGGGATGATACGTGCATAGGAAGAACAAGCACCTACCTTTGGGCAGTGCCGCTTGAGGGTTTGGCGCCCCCTGCACCCCATGCTAACTGTTTAGGGGATTCCCTTGTTATTAGAAATCTGAAAGTCTCTTTAGAACCTGGATAAATGGTTCTCAAAATTCAGTGTCCAAAAAGAGTACCCAGGAATGTCGTTAAAATACAGATTGCTGAGGCCCCACACTCATTGATTCTGATCTTCGGTGGGGGCTGGGAATACACATTTAGCAAGCCCTCCAGATGTCTTTGATGGAGATGGTCTGCTCTCTACACCTTAAGAAACTATGAGAGTCCCCCCACCCTTTATATAAGGGAAGTTGTAAATGGAAGTGGAAGAACATAATTACAAAAGAACCACTTCTACCTCCTTGATTCTTCACTTAGATTTCATGTGGATTTCAGCCACGGATGTTGAAATCTTTAATTTAATTTAATTTTTAAGGATTTTATTTATTTGAGGGAGAGACAAAGACAGAGCAGAGGAGGGGTGGGGAGGATGCAGAGGGAGAGGCAAGCTCCCTGCTGAGCAGGGAGCCTGACGCAGGACTCGATCCCAGGACCCTGGGATCATGACATGAGTCAAAGGCAGACACTTAACCATCTGAGCCACCCAGGCCTCCCAACTTGAATATGTTTTTATCAGGTACATGAGAAAGCCACTCTACGTCTTCAACTAATAATTGATACGGCCTTTGACTTCCACGTTCCTATTAAAGATAGGGCCCTGCTCTGTCCATGGTTCAGAGCTCAGCTGTTACCATATAAGGAAGGAGACACTCCGAGGCTAAAAAGCTGCTTTTAGATACTTGAAACAGAGGCTTTGCAGCCTCTGTGTGTTTACAACGTAAGCAACAGTGAGCAGCACAAAGAACCTAGAGAATCGGTGATTCATTCAGGAAGAAATGGCTTGCCCCCAGGAGGGTGCCAAAGATGCCACTTGGCGTTATTGGGGAGCTGCCTTAGCTGGTAGGCAGCCTCTGCCCCACACAAACTGACAGCTTGTAGATGGTGAGCCGAACTCGGCCTCGTTCACGGTCATGTTTTGCTTTCAGAGTGAAAGCAAACTTGTGACTCGCGTGGGAGCGGAGGGGAGGGAGGAGCTTAGTAGCCCTCAGACTTGGCAGGAGGGCAGCGGCCACAGGCACGGGATGCCATCTAATCAGCGCACGTGCTCTTACAGTATGCCTTGTGGCCAGGCCACTTTATCTCCAGTAATCCCGATCTATGTCCCAGAATCACATTATCTGGCCGGGGATCAGACCCCATGCATTCTTGGCTTGGGGAGTAATGAAACGTGATCTCAAGACAAGCTAGGATCCTGCTCTGGAGACACCGATGTGGTTCTCTCCACCCCCTGCCCCCCACCCCGGCAGTACAACGGTCAATGTAACATGGCAGCAGGAAGATCTAGCTAACATGCTAGAGAAGCCCAAGCCTTGCCATCCGTATATGGAATCCTGCCTCCGTCGCTTATGATTGCCGACAGAACAAATTTATGTGCAAGATACAAGAGCATCAGAAAACAAAGCCTCAGTAATAGGCAGCCGTATAGCACTGCCTGTACTTTCTGTCACTGGCTGTAGCCGTTTGTCTCTGAGAAGGCCCTGCGCGCTCTTATACCCGTCACTCCAAGGGCCATTTATCAAGCAAAGCCCTTCGGGGGACAACAATGTTAAAAGAAAAAACCCATTGTGCTTACGGAGTGTGGTGAATGGGACGAGGCCACAGCTAGACCTCGGTACCTTCTCTGTGCTCCTTCTTTTGAGCAAGCCTGGTGCAGGGGGCCAGAATCAATGTGATCTAGGAAGGGTCACTGGGAGGGCAGGCTTCTAGAAGGCTCCAGACAAATAAGGGCTGAATCCCTGTAGCCACTGATGATCAGAAAGCGGCCGGTGTTGGATCCAGTAATGGGAAAACGAATCATTTCCTTTGGAAAGCCTGACTCTCTTGCTATGAAATCCCATATATGTCAAGTAATCTCTTAAGGCAGCGATAACTCTTTTCCAACGTCATCCCATTTGCTATGATTAAAACTCTGGCTTGTACCACAGCGAGCCCTTTTCAAAATATGAACTATCCTTAAGCTCACTGTTCACACCAGGGACACATGTAAATTGGACAGGCCAAAGTCATGGCTGCATAGAATAGAAAAAAAAAAATAGTACAGAGTGTTTGGGGAGCAGGAACGAAAATTCTGTTGACTTTATGTGACTCTACTTAAGAGTTTCCAGCGCAGCCAGTGTTGTATATTGATGTAATACAATTTAAAAAGTACCTCCAAGTTAAATCTCCACTAGTTCCCAAAAGGAAAAACAAAAGCCAAAAAAAAAAAAAAACCCAAAAACCACACAAAACAAAAAAGCAAAACATAACAACAAAAAAAGCACCTATTTTATTTTTAGATTTTGGTTCTGAATTTTCAAGAAAATAGTTTTGTCCTCTGTTTGGAAAGAAAAACAACAATGAAATTTATTTTTTATTAGGTGAGCAGTAACCACTGCTAAAATGTTCAGGTTGGGCGACTTGGTTTGCTCTACGGTGAGTACCAAGTCTATGAAAAGCAGAAACAGTCAAACACTGCCACCTGCCGTCACTTTTCCTACATTTACTGTGAAATGGAGTTGATCTGGCCTTGGTCCCATGGCGCTGGGTGATCTGGCGCAGTCGCTCCCACATTTCTGCTGGCATCAGAATCACCTGGAAGGCTTTAAAACCCATCACTGGGGTTTTGATGGGGTAGGTCTGGGTGAGGCTGGAGAATTTGCATTTCTGACAAGTTCCCAGGTGCCGCTTCTGCTGTGATCCAGCTACTGGTCTATTTAAAAACGCCAAGGATGCCCTCGGTTGCTTGCCTAAAGGTTTCCTGAGAAAAGAACTCGACTTCTATGGCTCTGTGAAGATTTACATTTTCCCGCTTTTTCGAACCTTTCCTATACCCCACATAGCAAGGGCAAGTTGGGCGTGAAAGCCAGATCTGAAGGAGTGTGATCAGAGGTGCAATTAACTAAGCGTGCAGGTTGCTGTGCTTGAAGCTGAATGATTATAACAGAAGACCATGGGATGAACTGGACTACAGGAGATTGTTTATATAAAGAAATAGCTTGGCCTGGAATGTGAAGGACCCGCCCATATGTAAGAAAACTGCTTTCAAACCAAATGGATAGTGCTAGTCTTTGAAGGTCTGGGCAGAGTCCCAATTTCTCTGCCTTTCTTTCATATGCCACATGTTAATTTGTCTTCAAGATTCACTTACTCTGAAAAGCAGATGGCCAGGAGTGTGAAATTTTGGTGGTATTAAGTGCTCTCATTTTTGTCATCACCAATGTTTTCAGTAAAACCGGAGACTTCATTGATTAAATAATTCACTGAGCAAAGCTCTGCTTTTGAACTTTGGAAACAGAGGAGAAGAGGAGGAATGTGTTTCAACTACTTTTTTTTTTATTGTGGTAAAAAAAAAAAGACACATCACATTAAATTTACCATCTTAACCATTTTAAGTGTATGTTTCAGCAGCACTAAGCATATTCACACTGTTGTACACCAGGTCTCTAGAACTTTTTCATCTTGTAAAACTGGAACTGTGACCATCAAACACTAATTCCCCTCCCTCATCCCTTTCCACCTTTGGCAACCACCTTTCTACTTTCTTTTTCTATGGTTTTGACTACGTTAGATATTTCATATGAGTACATCATATGTCTTTCTGTGACTGGCTTATTTCACTTAGTATAATTTCCTGGAAGTTCAACTATGTACCTCCATCCATCACCTGTCATAGCGTTGGACAAGATTTCCTTCTTTGTTGAGGCTGCATAACATGCATTTGCAGGTAGATCCATAATTTCTTTATTTGTTCATCTGACGATAGACAGATTGATTGCTTCCACCTCTTGGCTATTGTGAATCATGCCGCAATGAATATGGATGTACAAATACCTCTTTAAGACACTGCTTTGAATTCTTTGGGTATATACCTGGAAGTGGGATTGCTGAATCATAAGGTAATTTAAAACAATTTTTAGAGGAGATTCCATACTATTTTTTATATGGCTGCACCATTTTACCTTTCCACTAACAATGTAGAAGGATGGCAATTTCTCCACGTCATCACTGATACTCTTTATTGCCAGTAACTTTTGTTTTGTTTTGTTTTCTGGTTAGTTTGTAGTAGTCATGCTAATGGGTGTGAGGTGATATTCATTGCGGTTTTGATTTGCTTTCCTCTTATGATAAGTGATGATGAGCATTTTATATGCTTGTGGGCCATGTGTGTCATCTTTGGAGAAATGTTTATTCAAGTTCTGTGGCCTTTTTAAAATTGGGTTATTTGATTTTTTGTTGTTGACATGTAATTCTTTATATATTCTGGATGTTAACCCTTATCAAATACATAATATGCAAATATTTTCTCCCATTCTATAGGTTTGTTGTCTATACTTTGTTGATTGTGTCCTTTGATGCAAAATGTTTTTAAGTTTCACGTAGCATCATTTGTGTATTTTTACTTCTGTAGTCTTTGTCATATCCAAGACATCATTGCCAGATCCAATGTCATGAAGTGTTTCCCCTGTATTTTCTTCTAAAAGTTTCATCATTTGGGCTCTTTCTTTAGGTCTTTAATCCATTTCAATTTAGTTCTTGTACAAAGTGAGTTAAGGGTTCAGCTTCATTTTCTTGCATGTGGATACTTAGTTTTTCCAACACCATTTGTTAAAGAGACTGTCCTCTCTCCATTGAATGGTCCCAGAACTTTTGTCAAAAATCATTTGATCAGGGGCACCTGGGTGGTTCAGCAGGTTTCAGCTCAGGTCATGATCTCAGGGTCCTAGGATCAGGCTACACGCTCAGCAGGGAGTCTGCTTGACATTTTCTCCTCCCTCTGCTCCTTCCCTACTCTCTTTCTCTTTTTCTATCTTAAATAAACAAACAAACAAATAAACAAGTAAATAAATAAATAAATAAACCGAATATTTTAAAAATCATTTGATCATAATTGTGAGAGCTTATTTATGGACTCCCTATTCTATTTTCTGTTCTCTATTCTGATTCTATTTATTGTTTGTCTTTATGCTAGTGCCACAATGGTTTGATTATTGTAGCTTTGCAATATATTCTGAAATCAGAAAATGTGAGCCCTCCAACTTTCTCCTTTTTCAAGTGTGAGCCCTCCAACTTTGTTCTTTTTCAGAGTTGTTTTGGCTATTCTGGGTGCCTTAAGATTCTATACGAACTTTTGGTTGGATTTTTCTTTTTCTGCAAAAATATCATTGGGATTTTGATTACATTGAATATGTAGATTGCTTTGGGTAGGATTGACATTTTGTCAATATTGTCTTCTAATCCAATAGATGTCTTTCTATTGGAACTTGAGATGTCTTTCCATTTATTTGTATCTTTTAAAATTTCTTGTGACAATATTTTATAGTTTTCAGTGTGTAATCTTTCACCTCCTTGTTTAGGTGAGTATCCTACAACCTTTCTGACTTTGGTTATTAGTTCTTAACAGTATATTTTTTTTGGTGAAATCTTTAGAGTTTTCTGCACTTATATTGATGTTACCTGTGGGCTTTTCTTATATGGACTTTATTATGTTAAGATGTATGTCCTTTATTCCTAATTTGTAGTGAGTTTTTATTATAAAACAGTGTTAAATTTGTCGAATGCTTTTTCTGCATAAATTGAGATGTTGTGTGGTTTTTGTACTTCATTCCATTAATGTGGTGTATTACATTGAGTGATTTTATGTTGAAAATTTTTCAATTCTAGTTTCAATCCCTTCAAAATCCCTTCAAAATGACCTGACAATGTATTACCATTGGGAAAACTGGGTAACGGATAATTGGATATTTCTGTATTATTCCTAACAACTGCATGTGAATCTATAATGATCTCAAAATAAAACATTTTTTAAAAATGACCTGAAGCGCATACTATTAAATCAGAGCACATTCAATGAGATCCCGTTGTGTCTGGGGAGAAAAATAATTGCCATTCTTCCAAGTCAGCAAAGGTATTACCATAGGTGACCTGTGAACAACACAAGTTTGAACTGTATGAGTCCACTGATTTGAGGATTTTTTTTCGATAAATATATGTACAGTACTGTAAGTGTATTTTTTTCTTTCTTAGGATTTTCTTAATGACATTTTCTTTTCTCGAGCTTACTGTAAGAATACAGTATATACGGGGGTGCCTGGGTGGCTCAGTTTGTTAAGTGTCCAACTCTTGTTTTTGGCTCAGGTCATGATCTCAGGGTATTGAGATGGAGCTCTGGGTCCAACTCTGCAATAAATGTGGAGTTTGCTCGAGACATTTCCCCTCCTTCTCCCTCCCCATCTGTTCCTCCCCCCTGCTCAGGCTTGCACACATGTGCTTTCTCTCTCTCTAAGTAAATAAAATCTCAAAAAAAGAACATAGTATATAATAATATACAAAATATGTGCTAATTGGCTGTTTGTTATTGGCAAGGCTTCCAGTCAACAGCAGGCTATCAGTATTTAAGTTTTGGGGGAGTCAGAAGTTATACATGGATTTTCAACTGTGTGGGAGGTCGGTGCCCCTAACCCTTGCATCATTCAAGGTCAAGGGTACTTTCTAATAGTTTAAGTAATTGTGCCTTCGACTGCCTGTGTATGAATCTCTTGCTTCCCCTGGTGTTGTTACCTCTCATTTTCCTTTTCACTTTTCCTTTCATCCTTGCCTTTCTCCCTTTCTTGCTCTCTCATACAGTTGTTCACATACTCTCACACTGTTTTTTTAGAAGGATAGGAAACGCAAAGTGTTTTGGTTCTAATTCTGCCCTGATTATTGCAGGAATTATCTACATCTATGGTCATAAGTAAACCAAAATGGAAGCTCATCTGACTTTGGGGCAGATACAAGTCATTATTACATTTTAAATTTTAACTGGATTTCATTCCATAGTACTGTATTTCCCAATTTAAAATCTTTATTAACTATATATGGATTTACTCTGAGACTAGAGAAACCTGTTGCAAATAATCCAAAGCTTTAGAGAGAAACTGCTAGATAAACAAAATGTCACACACACACATCTTCAGTGATAAAAGCAAACTTCTGTCTCTGTTGTATACTGTTATCTCTTATGGATTTTTGTTATCGAATGCAAACTTGCTAGCCCTCGAGGGCCCCTGGGAAATCAGCATTGTCTAATGGTAAGACCAGTGAGGTCAGATAGAAAAGGGTTCAAATTTTCATGCCATTATTTGTCATCTTTGAGATCCTAAAAACTTTATTTTTTGAAAATTAATTCTTCATTTATTAAATGGGGATATGCAGCATATAAATTAAGCAGTCTATAAATCTACAGTAGATTCATATCTGTAGTAAATTTTAAAAATGGCCATAAATTCTTTCCTGCCCTAGATCCATAGTAACTTTGAAGTTCCTCCAATCAAAATTTTTCTCCACCTCTTCTGTTTGGACTGAGACTGTGACTTGCTTTGACCAATGAGACAGTTGCAAATGTAACGCAAGCAAACATTTGGAAAGTACTGATGCATTGGGACCTGCTGGCTCGATACTCTTGAAATGACTCTGCCATGTAAACAAGCCCAAGCCTGCCTGGTGAGGAATGAGAATTCGTGTGGGGAGAAGCTCCAGGCACACCAGCCAGAGCTAGCCAGGCCAGAAAGATTGCCCAACTCAGATCAGCGCAAAGTGCCAACCTGAGGAACTGTGTGATAGGTCAGTGGTAGTTGTTTAGAGACACTAACTTTTAGGGTGGCTTGTTAACTCAGCAAAAGCCAACTTACATCATGTCCAACTGGGAAGGTGAAACTGCTGAAATGGTCTGTGGTAAAGCAATTTGTAGTTAAGAACTTCAGACTTGAGAAAAAGAGCGATACCTGGTATCGTAGGTGAACTTGAACAAACTCTTGTAAGTTTGTTTATAGTCGTTAAAACAAAGCCAAAACTCTCTCCCATCAAATTACATTTTACATATATTGCACTCCCGTAACGGGGAGTGTCTCAGAGCACAATTACTATCTTTTACTTGCTAGAACATTCTTAGACTATCCCTCCTCTGAGGTTTTAATGACACGTTTTAATTAATTTTACTTTTATGTAGACCACTGAATACTAAGGAGCATCCATACAAATAGACAATGTTTTAGAGGTTTTTTTAAAATGTCAAATCCATATATTCATGCCTTTAGAACCTACTAGATTCAAAGAGATGCAAAAAATGTGAATGCTCAAGAAAGAATATACATCGTTAAGCTGTCTTGAAATTATTCTGCATAGCTGTTAGGCATTTCTCAAATCCTTCCCCCAATATATGAAATTATATAGCCTTGAGTCAGCCCACAAACTTTATGTCAAAACCTTTAGTTGCTTTGAAAGCTGCCCAGTTGTCATTCTGAGAAAGATCTGGCTTATCTTGTCATGCTTTCCTTTTTTTTTTTTTTTAAGTTTCTGTTCCTGCTTTGTCTTTTATTTTATTTCCCCTCTTTAAAAAATGTTAATCATTCGGTTCCTGGTTTTTTGTTTTTGTTTTTGTTTTCCAAATTATCGACAATGAGAGAGATACTCAAGATTTGCAGTTGAAGAGAAGGAATACGAATATAATACTACCAACCATTAGTAGTAGTAGTTGAATTATTGATAGGACTCACAGTGCTTTCTCAGTGGAACACATTTTTTCAAATTTTGTTTCCTCAACCCGGAAGCTTTTTCAAAATGTGTTAAACATATATTAGCACCTTTTATAGAATACAATTCTATGCACCATTGGCCAATGAAGATGTCAGTTTCACAAGGTGTAAACAAATGTACTCATGAAGAAGATGTATCCATCGTCATTATCATTATCAATTAACTTGTATTAAACACTTCCCAGGTGCCAAGCATTGTGCTAAGTTCCTGACACATACTTCCTGACCTTCCCTCTTAGCTATTGCCCCAGGTATTCATGGAAAAGTTTCAAAGCCAAAGATTAGCTCCTTAATGGAAGAAAATTGCCTCCAAAACCCTAACTACTCTTTAGGGATAGATTGTGGTTGTTGAAGGCCCGTTGTGTTCTGCTCAGAGCTTCACTGTGTTTAAGATACACCATGGTGGGCCTGCATCTCTGTTAGAGACTAAGATTTGAAAATCCTTTTGTGACTGAGTGAGAGCAATTTAGGGCTCTTTGGGTAATATGGCAGGAAGTAATGCAACAAGATGGAAGGGGTGGAGCTGAGAAATAGTCAGCAGATGCGAAGTGTTGGGGAACTTGAGAAGGATGGAGCAGATCCTAGTGATTTGGGGGCCAAAGCAAACAAGGACATTGTCTCCAGTATTTCACGGAACAATTAGTTTAAAGGATCTATCACTAACTAATAATTACTAAATAGTTTTAAATTACTTTAAAAAGAAATAATCAGAAGAAATATAGAGCAATGTTTTATATGTATGTATATGTATATCCATCTATCCATCTAAGCTCAGCAAACACGTAGTGTTTAAGTGAGTTAGGGTACATCCATATGGTGATATATTATGGAACCTTGTAAAAATCACATTTATAAGCATAATGAAAAAGGAAAATGTTCACAACACAACGTGGAAAAGTAGAATACTAAGTTATACATGCAGAATGAGCCAATTTTTTATAGGGAAAATTGGAAGACTGTACATCAAAATATTACCAATGGTTCTCTCTAGGTCATTATAAGCGATTATTTTTTTCTTCCATTTTTATATAGTTCTATAATTTTTAACAATGAATATGTTTCACTTCTCTGACATTATAATTTTTAGAGTTTAATTCATAAGGTATTATTTTAATTAAAAATAACTTTAAATAGTACAGAATTCATATTTGGGAAATATATGAATAAATGATATTGTAAAAATGGAGTACAGCACAATCAAGTAAGGAATCAAATAAGGAAGCTCAGATTTTAGCATATCAAATGATCTAATATTATCTCGTTTATTACGTACTCTGTGGCATAAAAGCCTACAAAACGATTGGAATAAAAATCCAGGGTTACAATGAAAATTCCTACAATGGAGGTCAGATCATAATTCTTTGATAACAACAACAGAACAAAAAAATAAAATAAAAAAATAATAAATATAAAAATAAAATAAAAATCTTGGTCTAAGTTAGAATGATCTTTCACCACTTAATAAATGTAGTCTAGATCAAGCCTGAGGAGGAGTTACAAATTATTACAAATGCTACAAATATGTGTGGTCATCAAGCATTGTCTGTAGCCTGAAAAATATCTCACACATATGCACTATCATTTTCCAAGGATATGTAGACAATATGGAGACTAATAAAATACAGCCCCATTCAAAAGTGTTTCCAAGTGCATGAAGGTGATCTGTCATTATGTTCTTAATAATGGGGATTCAATTACATTTTAAACATTGATTGTTGCATCCTCAACAAACCAACAGTAAAAACATGCTTTGATACAATCTGGGAAATTAATTATGAATTGAATATCATTTGATGCCAAGAAACATTTTTAATTTTGTTAGATGTGATAATGGCATTTTGGTTAAAATATTTGTTTTAATTTAAATTCAATTAGCTTTTTTAAAAAAGGGTTTTTTTGAGATACACACATATCTATTGGTGAAATGTAGGATTTGCTTTAAAATATTTCAGCAAAGAAAAAGGAATAGTCAAGCAAAATAGCAAAATATTAATACTGTTCAATCTGAGTGAGATTATATAGAGGTTCCCGTGTACTATTCACTCTACTTTAGGGAATGTTTGCAACTTTTCATTGGTTATATTTTTAAAAAATTTAAGTGAGTCATACTCAAATCCTGGCAACTATAGAACTAGATAACAATAGAGCAAATCATTTTTTAAGAAAAACATTTAATGGAGAAAAGCATTTAATTTTATGTTTTTTTTAAACATCTTATCTCTGGATTCAGGATGCCTTTTTCACCTGGTGGTGACTCCTGGGGTAATAGCAGGTTGCGGGTCCCCTGGCCAAGTAGTGAACTACCAAGAACGTATATTTCACTCCTACACCTTGCCCACAGTCAATGTCCAGGGAGAATCAAACATTGCAAAATAGGATAAAGGGTGGTTCCTGATGTTCTCCCTAAAGATCATGGATGATAAAAACCGTCACTGTGGAAGAGCTGAATGGGAATCTATTTTATTCCTCAGGTAAAATATCGGTCTCAGAAACCCAGGATTACAATTTTTTAAAGAAGGAAACAAGTTTAGAATGATAACAAATTGCCAATAGGTAAATGGTTTATAATCTTTGCAAGTAAAACATTTCCCCTTTGACAAACTGACATTGACTCTTAAATTACTGTAGCCACAGGGCACCTGGGTGGCTCAGGTCATGATCCTGGGGTCCTGGGATGGAGCCCTGCATAGGGATCCCTGCTTAGCGGGGAGACTGCATCTCCCTCTACCTCTCCCCCCTCATGCACGTGCGCTTTCTCTCTCTCTCTCTCCCTCTCTCTCAAGTAAATAAATAAAATCTTTAAAAAAAAATTACTGTAGCCACAGAGTCAGCGGGATCCATGGGTTTACGAAGATTGGAGGCCATCTCTTGATCAAGCAATTAAAAATGCTTAAACAATTTTGCTGGAGGTAAAAAGGAAAAAGAAAAAAGAAAACAACAGCTTTTTTAAAATTGAATTTGACTAGATTGCAATTATTACTTGTGCTCACTCAGCAAGATGTCCTGAGGTCTACAAATTTCAGGACAATTAGTATCGTTTTAATAAAGATGAGAAAGATGGGTCTCCAGGAAAGACATAAAGTGGGGTCTTTGATTTTCCATTTCATTCACCCCATTATTAACGTAGGTAACTAACCATCAGAAATCAGCCATCATTCTCAGTGCCGACCACTAAACACAATCCTCTTCACAAAACGTGTCACACTTGAGATTTATGGAGAAAATGGATTCATAGTATGATTGAAATTTTATAAGATGCCAAGGGGCCTCTTTTGAATTCCTTTTTATATACTAAACAATATGGAACATTTTAATATGTTTGTTTTTTATTTCTTATTTTCATTCTGTTCAAGCTTCTGACAGCCCAATATAAAACAGAAACTTAAAAGCCTGATAGATGGTTACCCAAATGTAAACGGCAGATCTGGTCTCAGTTTATCTATACTCCATTTATTAGAATGTACCACTATCATTCATTCATTCATTTCTTCAGCAAAATATTTATAAATCACTTTTCTTTCTTTTTTTTCTCTTTTTTTTGACAAGCACATCCTGCACTGGATGCTAAGAAAACAAAAAGGAATAAGTTATAGTCTCTGCTTTTAAGGGGCTTTAATACAAATGGGATATGTAGACGGGAAAACAACGAACACAGTTCCAACAGTGCTCCTGCAGAGATATGAACGGACGTGGTTTCGGAGAACAGGATGAGAATGTTTGTGACCTCCCTTCATCTCAAATTAATTACAAATAACAACTCAGAATTCTGAAACTGTACAGGTACTGCTTGTCAACAAAGAGGGTACAAAGAGGGAGAGGAGAGGTAAGTGGATAAAAGCAAACTAATTCTCAGAGGACTTTACTCCGTCATCCAACCCAAAATTCTGGGGATCTTCAGGCTTTGAACTTAAATTAGCGATGTGATTTTGGTTTGCAGCGCGTCAGTTCCCAAAGACTCTGGCATAGGATTCTAAGAAGACAAAACAGAAACATACATAAAACATGGGAGATGTGGAACCCGGCCCCACAAATTCCTTCCGTATCTGCATTTCTCAGGCAGCTTCTCCTTTGGTCCCTGATCCGCTTTGGTTTAGATCTCAGCCCCCTTTGTTTTTCTGTATTTGGATTTTATAACCCAGTCCAGTCTTGGACTAGCTCCTGCAATGCCAACTAAACCCCCGGGATACTGTATCTGGTAAATACCTCTAGGATCACTTACTCCAACGGCGCCCTGAAGCCAAGTGCCGTCCTGGGGAAGCCGCGGGCCAAACTCCACGGGTCTTTTATCACTTGCGGGAGAACAGGGGACACATTAAGGTACAGCAATGTCACCATCTCCAACAATTTCTGAACAGTGCCCAATGTTCCAGAGCTTTTCAGCTTCCTTCTCTATTTTTTAAAGCTTTATTTATTTAAGCAATCTCTCCACCCAACGTGGGGCTCGAACACATGATCCTGAGATCGAGTCGCATGCTCCTCAGACTGAGTCAGCCAGGTGCCCACAATTTTTGATCCCCATACAAATGAATGCCTCATCCTCCCAAAAGTCAATTTCTGCTAAGAGAGCTTAAGTCATCTATAAGAAATTAATTCTCAAGTACATTTGAGACAACTTCGAAGATTCCCAGAAATTTGGGAGAATTTGACAGTGACTGAAATTCCCAAAGAGCAAAAAGAAGCCGATCCTATGTTTATCGGCAAGCCCAAGGAGTGAGATAAAAATAAAGAAGTTCCTTCAGTGGGTTCACAAGAATACCTCCCCAGGTACTTCCCCAGACGTACCCCAAATTAAAACTGATTTAGTCATAGGAGCAACCTGCATAAACTTAACTTTTCCTCCTCTTCAGTAATACTGGTTTTAAAAAATCTTCCACCTGGCAATACTTCGAATGAACACCAGAGGGCGATCCATTTTAACTGTTCGGAATCCCTTTAAAATCCCATCTCTCAAGAGTACCAAATCTCACAGATGGGTTCATCGAAGACCTAGTCCAACGAAATAAAGTTAGGCTCATGCCTTGTAGAGAAACTGTGGTGTAATTCCTTACCCTTCAAAATGATTATATCTTTTCACAATGAATTTGTGCACAAATAGGAGGATTATTCCAAGTCGAAAAGGGGCCAGTACAAGCACAATATCCTGAAGAGCCTTTCAAGTTTCAGGAAAGAGCAGTTTGCTACATACCGCGGTAGCTCCCAGCTGGGAATAGGCTTCTTTTCTACAACTTCCGACTTGACAAGTGTGGTACTGTTACAAAGATCGAGGAGAAGCTAGAATTCTCAAGGAACGAAATTACAGGAAGTGTGTATGCTGCCACATAAAAACAAGTATGCATATACATAGACCAACCTGCGTATATATGTATATATGTCTATGTGTACACGTGTCTATTTATACACATGAGCCCCTCAAAACTATGATCATGCTCCCACATGTTAATGTTATAGATACTATTTCATCATTCCTTGACTACTGATTTACAGCAGTTGTGCTGGGAAGTGGGGATGAGAGTTTTGGTGACTGAAAGCTTTGCCCCTTCTCGCTGCACCTGCAGGCTGTGTCGCCCCTGGATCGTGGATCGTGGGGCGCCGGCTGTCCTGAGGAAGGTGCCTCAGACCCGCCCCTTCCAAGTGGCAATCTCAGCTTTTCCTTCAGCGAAAACCTGGCCGGACCCGCTCAACTCCAGCACACCTGACTTACAGGTGCTTCATATAAAGGAAATGTTGTCAAAAAGTACCAGAAATCAGTCTTTGAAAGTGAACATCCAGTTAGTGAACGAAAGTCTGTATTTCCCCCTAATATCTCAACAATGATTTTAAAAAAAAAAATACTGGTTGTGTTAGTGGAGTATTATTTATTTATTTATTTTCAAACCTGGACTTCTTTTAATCTCCTCACCATGGGTAGGGCCCTGAATTCCTTAAAACCTCTCTGAAAGATAAGCTAAGACTGTTATCTTCTTTCCCAAATGCCAACGTTTTATTTTCTGTGAAGCTAGGTTCAATATTCAGAAATTATTCTGTGATTTGTCATATAATAACAGTCAAGGGGATGTGCAAAATACAGTTGACTCAACATAGACAACTAGTTGAAGGGACTTCAACTTGTAAACAAAGCCCTCCTAATCCCCAAAACATTTTAAGTAATTTTAAAACATTTTAAAAATTCAGAAAATAACTTATTAAATTAAAATAACCAGTGATTCCAAGTTATTACGAATATTAGCAAAATCACTGGAAGTTCAACTAAATTAAATCTCCAAAAATCTGGGGCTGGGAATACTGTATTCATCATTTCTACATATGCCAAGGCACAGGTATAATACCTAGACATAATCACATCAATATTCAGGTGTACTCAGATATACTGTGAGTTTGGTTCCAAATCACCTCAATAAAGTAATAAATATTTTTTTTGTTTCCCAGTGCATACAAATATCATGTTTATGCTATCCCATAGTCTATTTAAAGTGTGGAATAAAAATCTCTAAAAACTGTGCATACTTAAATAAAAAATACTTTATTGCTAGAGAAAGGTTGGCATAATATGAGCTTTCAGTGAGTTGCAACCTTTTTGCTGGTGGAGGGTCTTGCCTCAGCGCTGCTGGCTGGTGACGAGCAGGGTGGTGGGTGCTGGAGGTTGGGGTGGCTGCGACCATTTTAAAAAATAAGACAACAATAAAGTCGGCCACATTGTTTGACTCATGCTTTCATAAACAATTCTCTGTAGCATGTGATGCTGTTTGAAAACACTGTAGCCACAGAACTTCTTTCAAAATTGGAGTCAATCCTCTCAAACCCTCCTGCTGCTTTATCAGCTAAGCTGTATGACATATTCTCAATCTTCTGTTGTCATTTTAACAATCTGCACAACATCTTCACCACGAGTCATTTCCATCTCAAAAAATCACTTTCTTTGCTCATCCATAAAAAGCAACCCTTCACCCATTCAAGTTTGATCAGGAGATTACAAGAATTCAGGCCCATCTTCAGGCTCCTCTGCTAACTCTAGTTCTCCTGCTCTTCCCACCAAGCCTGCAATGACTTCCTCCACCGAAGTCCTGAACCTTCACGCTCATCCAGGAGGTTGGAATCAGCTTCTTCCAAACTCCTGTTCATGTGGATATTCTGGCCCCATTCCATGGACCACAAATATTCTTCATGGCATCTAGAATGGTGAATCCTTTCTGGAAGGTTTTTGGTGTATTTTCCCCAGATCCATCACTGTCTATGGCAGCTATAGCCTTATGAAATGTATTTCTTAAATAATGAGACTTGAAAGTTGAACTGATTCCTTGATCCATGGGCTGCAGAATGGCTGTTGTGTCAGCAGGCATGAAAACAACATCGGTCTCATTGCACATCTCCATCCGAGCTCTTGGGTGACCAGGTCCGTTGTCAGTGAGCAGTCATATTTTGAAAGGAACCTTTTTTCTGATTTTCCTTTTCTGAGCAGTAGGTCTCAACAGTGGGCCTAAAGCGCTCAGTGAATCATGTTGTAAACAGCTGTGCTGTCATCCAGACTTTGTCGTTCCATGTATAAAGCAGGGACAGAGTAGATTAAGCATAATTCTTAAGGGCCCTAGGACTTTCCAAATGGTAAGCGAACACTGGCTTCAAGTCAAGTCACTAGCTGCAGTTGGCCCCTAACTCGAGAGCCAGCCAGTCCTTTGAAGTTTGGAAGCCAGGCATGGACTTCTCTCTAGCTATGAAAGTCCTAGATGGCATCTTCTTCCAATAGAAGGCTGTTTTGCCTACACTGAAAATCTGTTGTCTAGTGTAGCCAGCTTCATGAATGATCTGAGCTAGACCTTCTAGAGAACTTGCTGTAGCTTCCACATCAGCACTTACTGCTTAGACGGCGTCTTCCCTTAAACCTCATGAAACAACCTCTGCGAGCTTCAAACTTCCTTCTGCAGCTGTCTCACCTCTCCAGCCTTCCCAGAACTGAAGAGAGTTAGGGCCTTGCTCTGGGTTAGGCTTGGGCTGAGGGGAATGTTGTGGCTGCTTTGATCTTCTATCCAGACCACTCAAACTTTCTCCTTATCAGCAATAAGGCTGTTACACTCTCTTATCACCAGTGTTTTCACTGGACTAACACTTTTAATTTCCTTCAGGAACTTTCCCTTTGTGGGGTGCCCAGGTGGCTCAGGCAGTTAAGTGTTCTGCCTTTGGCTCAGGTCGTGATCCTAGAGTCCTGGGATTGGGCCCCGCAGTGGGAAGCCTGCTTCTCCCTCTCCCTCTGCCTGCTGCTTCCCCTGCTTGTGCTCGCACTCTCTCTCTCTCTCTGTCAAATAAATAAATAAAATCTTAAAAAAAAAAAAAAAAGAACTTTCCCTTAGCATTTACAACTTGGCTAACTGTTTGATGCAAGAGGTAGCTGTCAGCCTATCTTGGCTTTTGACATGCCTTCCTCACTAAACTTCATCATGTCTAGCTTCTGATTTGAAGGGAGGTGCGGGACTCTTCCTTTCACTTGAACACTTAGAGGTTACAGTAGGGCTATTAATTGACTTAATTCCAATATTGTTGTATCTCAGGGAATAGGGAGGCCTGAGGAGGGAGATTGGGGAACAGTCAGTTGGTGAAGCAGTCGGACACACGCAAGGTCGATCGATCAAGTTTGCTGCTGTGGGTGAAGTTCATGGTGGCCCACAACAACAGTAGCGTCAGAGATCATCGATCACAGGTTACCATAACAAATATAGTAATAAGGAATGGCTTTGAAAAACTGCGACAATCACCAAAAGGTGACACAGAGACACAAAGGGAGCAAAAGCTCTTGGAAAAATGGCTTCAGTAGACTTACTTGATAACAGGGTTGCCACAAACCTTCAACTTGTAAAAAAAAAAAAAAAAAAGGAATAAAAGCCCTCAATAAAGCGAAGCATAATAAAATGAGGTATGCCTATGTGACACCCTGTAAGCTAAATAAACCAACATTTCAGCTTCAAAAATTAACTGCCTTTGGGGTGTTATGGCAGAGACTGTATTTTAATGTATCAAAGTTTTGATGAGAAAGATTTGATACTTGCCTAATTTCTATTACAGAACATATTTCTTGTTTATCATCCAGTTTCCCTGAACCTCATTTTCCAGATCTGAACCAACAATTAGAAAAAGCGAATATTATTAAATGGCACACATGAAAATATATTCAACTTCATTACCAGAGAAATGTAAATTACTACATATTATGTAAAAAAAATTCAAAATATTGAAGTATTTTTAAATCAATGAAATACCCAGTTTTAATAAAAATGTGATGAAACCAGTATATTCATATATTACCAGTTTAGTAAATGTTAATTAAGGTGGTCATTTTGAAAAGCAATTTTTCAGTGTAGTTCAAAAGGCAATTTATTCATTCAGGAAATTTAAAAAGTAAGTACTAAGTACCTCCAGTACACTGGTTGGGGCTGGCTGGCAATCAATGGCTGGCCTACCGTTACACTAGATTTGTCTTCATGCCGCTTGCTGTCTGGCATTATTTCAAACTGAAAGGATACATCGTATGCACATGCATATTCTCTAAACAGAATCTAAATGCCCAATAACTGAAAAGTGAATAATAAATTTTAGCTTACTAATATCTTATAAAATTATATAACCACTGAACTGAGAGTTATGAATAAAACAATTAGAAAAACACTTCAACATAATATTGTGAATGAAAAAATAGGAATTGATAATATGTTATGCATGTAAGAACAAATATGTACGGATAATGTAAGGGAATATTAGAATGAGAGAATTAGATGAATTCAGTATTTTATACTGTATTCTCCATTGTTTTTATCACAATGCTTTTATATAGTAATTTGAAAGCATTAGTAACTGAGAAAAATAATATCTTGACATCATGGAACTTGCTATCCCTGTCTCATATGACTCTTCTAAAAATCTCATGTTTCCCAAACTACATTTCACAAGAGTTCCGTATAGTTTTTAAAAATTTCCATTTTAATTATTTTTGGAAATGACTTAATCTATGAGATCATTTTTTGCTACTTATGTTAATCTAAGCATATTTTATATCTCATATTTTTCTATTACACCTGTACTTAATATTCTGCGGTAAAATGAATTTGAAAATCCCAAGTTAATAGATGTAAAAATACTTTGACACCTGTACTATACTTCGTAAATACAGGATTTTATTACCATAATGCACAGTTTCTTGAATTATCTTTTTTTTTTCTCCTTTGTTTACACTGAGAGGATTGGTTTAATAAGATTTTTCACTGGGAAAAATCTTTCTTCTGTTCCTTCTCTTTATGAGTAAGAAAGATTGGCTTCCCCAAAGGAATGTGAAGGCTAGTTGGTTTATTGTGTTTAAAACAGATTAAAGGAATACCTGGTATAGCAAGCCCTACATCCTGAGAACGGTAAGCAGGGGGAGACAGTGCTCCAGGACGAGCCACACACCCACAGGACGTTGCCTGAATCTAGACCCCCAGGAAAGCCATGTGGAGACCGTTCTCCCGCAAAGACAGAACATCCGAAATTAGAAGGATGTGTGCAAGAGGGGGGTGTCTTGGAGCAGCACACCCCAATCGTCAGCATTTGAGAAAGGGAGATGGGCATTTTAGTTCAAGAGATGATAAAAGTTTTGCTTCCTATATTCTGTTTGTTTGTTTTGCTGCTTCTTTTTCTCTGTAAGAATGACAGTAGCCACTTTCCACTGTAAATTACCAAGGAAGTGGGGAGCTGTGTCCCACTAGGCGGCGGGGCTGGTGGGGAGAGGAGCTCTCAGCACAGCACTGAAAAGGAGAGGGATGCAGGGGGAGACATACACCTGGAAGAGGAAGAAGGAGAACCGAGAATGCAGGAGGCAATTGGATTCCCGCTTTCCCATCATACTTTTTTTTTTTTTAAAGATTTTATTTATTTATTTGACAGAGATAGAGACAGGCAGCGAGAGAGGGAACACGAGCAGGGGGAGTGGGAGAGGAAGAAGCAGGCTCCTAGCGGAGGAGCCTGATGTGGGGCTCGATCCCATAACGCCGGGATCACGCCCTGAGCCAAAGGCAGACGTTTAACCGCTGTGCCACCCAGGCGCCCCTCCCATCATACTTTTTATGTCTTGTCCTTGTCTGGTTGGGGCAGCTGGACCCACTGTGTACACGTTGAAGAGAAGTAGGCCGTTTTGCCTTGATGTGGACACTTTAAATATTTTACCAAGTTGTGTGATGTTTGCTAAGTTTTTTTTGTATTCTTTTATCGTAGTACGGAAGTTGCCTTCCACTCCTTTTTACTGAGAGTTTGGTTTATAGCAGGAGCTTTTCTTGCCTCTGAGATCATTGTATGATACTTTATCTTTTTAATCTGTTAATATGTAAATTGTTCTCATTTTTTTTCCTGAAATACATTGTGTGACATTTCAGGCATTCAAACAAATATAAAAATGTGTGGCCACGACCTAGCATAAGAATACAAATTTGACATAAGAATTGAAGCTCTCATATACCACCGCTTGATTGAATTTTCCTGTTTCTCAATGATAATTGCTACCTCATTTTGAGGTTTATCATTTCCCACTGTTTCCTCACATTTCCTCACACTTTTACTAATTAGAATATATACACCTACATGATACAGGTTTGCGTGTTTTTACACTTGATAGAAGTAGTGACATTCTGGATGTATTTCTCCGCACCTCGTGATTTTCACTCAACATTATATCTTTGAAGTTCATTCATTCACTCATGTATTCACTCATTCATTCATTTTCACTGATACATAGTAAGCCATTAAATGCATCGCTCACAATTTTTATTCATTCTTATGTTGTTCATAAGATGTTTCCCATTTTCTCTTAATGCAAACACTGCTGTCTTGAAATTTGTATTTTCTTTATGTACACGAGTCAGAGTTTTTCTGAGAACATAGGTACACTGGGGTTTCTGAGTCCTAAGATACATGTATTTTGCCAAATCTCTACCAAATAGATTTAACTGTTGTTCTACGTATTCCATGACGATAGGTACCAAGGTGTTTTTCCCAATCCAATGGCGATGCAATTGCATATCTTGTTGATTTTTTTTTAATGTATCCCAGTTTCCCAGTGAGTATTTTTTCATTGGTTTATTAGCCATTTACTGACCTCGTCTTTCAATGTACCTGGTCATATTTACGTTGTTTATCATATATAGACATATTTCACTTGTCTATCAGATTGTCCTTTGTTGGTTGATTTTTAAAAGTTACTTATGTGTTTTGTTTACAAATCTTTTATTGTATACATGCATTAAAAATATCTTTTTTCTTTTTTGTGGTATGTATGTTTCCTCTATTTATAGGGTCTGCTATAATACATTTAAATTTTGATACAATTAATTTTACCTTTTTGTTATAATTTGTGCTTACTGTGTTTTGGTTAGAAAAACATTTATATCTTATAAGTGTAAACATATTCTCATGCATTGGCTTTGAAAATTTCATTTTTTTCTTTTTACATTAGATCTTTAATACATCTGCAATTGTGTGTGTGAGAGAGAGAGAGAGCGGGAGAGAGAGAGAGAGAGGTCATTTTAGTTTCTTTTCCTTCTGCAACATTTACGTCAGCACAGTTTCTGGAATAATCATCCTTTTCCCACTCATGTGCAAGGCTCGCTCACCAGAGCTTGATAGTGTCCATATTTCTTATTTTAGTCATTCCAATAGATGTGTAATGTTATTTCATTGTGTTTTAATTTGTATTTCCCTAATGGTTAAAGATGTATATAACATATTTTCATGTGCCCACTGCCATTGTAACAGCCTCTTTAAAAAAGTATCATTCATGTCTTTGCTGACCGTTCAATTGGTTTGTTTAATGTCTTTTTTCTTGAATTTTGAGAGTTTTTTTAATATACTGGTTAAAGTCATTTGTAGATATGTGATTTTCAAATAACAACATACTAGATATAAATCCAGATAATTAAATATAGATATAAATGCAAATATATTAATATTGCATTGAATATGAATAGATATCATCTCTATAAATGCTCTCAATTCAGTAGATACGACAGGAAATGGATAAAGAAAATCAATGAAGTAAAAATCTTTTCCTTCAAAAGATCAACAAGATTGGTAAACATCTCACTAAACTGACAAGGAAAAAAACCCCACAAATTTCTCACACCCACTGTGAAAGAGGATGTGTTCCTACAGACATTGTGGTTAATAAAAGTATAATAAAGCTATGTTACCAACAACCCTATGTACTGTTAAAATAAAATAAAATGGAGACCAGGCTTGAAGATCCCCCAAGCAGACAAAACCATTTAAGCCATGTAAGCAAAACTGAATCTAGCTTATTTCATGAACATAAGAGCAATTTACTTTAGATTATTTCTTATAATGTCTCTGATAATCATAAAAGAAACTTAAATCACCATCCTAAAATGATATAATCACTGTTACGCAATCCCCTGCCATCTGGAAATCCCTATCGTAATAACCAATCATTGGAAAGGTTAAACACCTACCTCATTTTTCACTTTATAAGCCACCGTGTGTAATCATGCCTCTAAGCTTCATGTCAGTCTCGGGTTTGAAGTATCTCTGTTCACAAATGATTTCTTTCTTTCTTTCTTTCTTTCTTTCTTTCTTTCTAGAGTTTATTTATTTATTTGACAGCGAGGAGAGCAAGAGAGAGCACAAGCAAGGGGAGTAGCAGGCTCCCCGCTGAGCAAGGAGCCTGATGAAGGACTCAATTCCAGGACCCTGGGACCATGACCTGAGCTGAAGGCAGAGGCTTAACTGTCTGAGCCACCCAGGTGCCCGTGAATGATTTATTTCTTGCTCAACAAATTATTCATATCAAAAGCAAAGCTCTCTGAACCTTCTTTTAACAATACATAAATTCAACAACTTGGAGAAAGGACACCAATTTCTTAGAAACCACCAAAGCTCAACCCAGATAAAAGTCACTTGAATAATCCTACTACTATCAAATTGCATTAATAGTCAAAAACTTTCTGAAAAAGACATCTCCTGACCTAGATGGTTTGACTGGTAGATTCTTTCATTTACGAAAAAAAAAAAAGTACATCAGTTTTTCACAATCTCTTCCTAGATATATAAGTTAGCTTCACAATTATACACAAATTAATTCATAATGAATCACACATCTATTTTTATCTTTTTTTTTTTAAGTAGGTTGCACACCCAGCATGGAGTCCAATGCAGGGCTTGAACTCACAACCCTGAGATCAAGAGCTGAGCTAAGATCAAGCTGAGCTTAACTGACTGAGCCACCCAGGTGCCCCAATGAATCATGGATCTAAACATAAAACAAGAAACTATAAAACTTTAGTTTTAGTCTTCATTTAGCCATTACTGGAAGTCTTCTCCTGAAAGTCACTTCTCTTTGAACCCGTTTCTTTATCTATAAATTGGAAGACTAATATCTCTTAAATCAGTACCCAGAAAATTGTTGCAAATATAAAAAAAAGGCATATGCAAACTATTATTATTATTCTACAATATTATTCCCTAATCTTTAATCAGATAATATCCATCAATCAGATATTAGTAAAGAAGATATTTCATGTAGTGGTGAGTTCTCGAGAAATATCACAATTCAGAGAAAGGAAGCTGCCAGATCTAGATTACTAAATTAAGTTTAATGAATAACTCTATGTGTTTAGAGCAAATTGTTCTGAGCTTGTGTTGAATAAAATCAAATTTATTTTCTTCTATATTTTATTATGTTTATGTATGCCCTGGTTAGTGTACTCTCATAAAGTGATTTTTATTGTTGTGTGCCAGATTTATTACCATGATCTATGTTTTTAGATCTTGTTCTTTTGTAGATTTAAAGAGGGAGGCATATAGTAGTAAAGAAATTTATTCCTAAGAGTCTAGAAAGCTTTAGTTTACTGAGGAAGCAAGAGAGTCTAGTTAAAGGATATAGTGAAGAAATGTGAAGGACAACATTATGACAGCAAATTTGATAACTCAGATGAAATATACAGATCTAAGTCATGAGTATAGGTGGCATGGTCCCTTTAAAACAATAAGCTTAGCGTATTTAGAATACCTCTCCTTTGGCTATGAATAGAACCACAGAGCAAGTCCGTCAGCAAACTAGGTCAGTAACCAGACAATGCAGTGTGAGCGGGAAAGTGGTAGGAATGATGGCGAGTGGGGCATGAGAGGTTTGCTAAAGCCAGATTTCATCACCACTTCATTCCTAAAAGGGAATTTCTGAGAACTCTGAAAATTATGCCTTGAGTCACTTTCAGGAGCACAGGCTAGGGATGAAAGTGTTCTCTGTAAGTGAACAGGAGGAAAGAATGAACTATTTGCCAACAAAGCAATACTCTTCTAAAATAACTTAAAGAAAAAATTACAAAAAAACTAGGAAATATTTTATACTGAATAACAGAAGTATAGCATATCAAAATTTGTAATATATACATAAAGCCATGTTTATGTTATATGCCTATATTAGAGGGAAAAAGTTTAAAATCAATTATCTAAGCTTTTACCTTAAGAACCTAGAAAAAAGAAGAGCAAACGAAACCCAAAGTTTGTAGAGGAAGGGAATAATAAAGAGCAGAAATCAATGAAATAGAAAACAAGCAATAGAGAAAATTAACAAAACCAAAAATGTTTTTGAAAAATGAGTAAAATTAATTAATGCCTATCAAGAAAACGACCTTTATTCGGAATGAAAGAACTGCCGTCTCTGTGGACCCAATAAAAATGGAGAGAGTAAGACTTCCCCTTCCGGGAAGATGGAGTGGTTGTACATTTCCCTATTTCTCCCGCTAAGTAGAACCAAAAACCCTGAAAATTATATATAAAAAAACATTAGAAGATTTTGAAAGAAGAAGGCAGATCAGTTACAGACCTCAGGACCTGAAGAATGACATGTGGGTGAATTTGCTGACTTCCTTTGCGCCTGTTAGTCCCCAGACTTGGTGCTGGAGAAACTGGAGATGCCAATGGATGCGAACTCAAATACAGCTCTAACGCAGCCTCTCTCCTTAGTCCAGGTCCAGGTAAAGGGTAGCCTAGCTAGACACAGTGTTTTAGAAAAGAACTGTCCTATTTTATCCAAATACACACATGTGACAGCCACGACTGGGTGGTGAACCCGTACTTCACCCGCCCTTACCAGCTGCAGCAAGGTGCCCCAACTCCCCATTGAGATGGCATCAGAGGCTGAGTAGGGAGCCGGGACCTTCACCCTTGCTGGGCAGTAATAAAGCCTCCTCTCACTGCCATGTCCCTGGAGACCACATAAAGAGCAGGAACTTCCATCTCTAAAAGACAGTCATAAAGTGTCCATCTTACGTCCCACTGGGATGGTGAAAGAGGAGACCTAGTGGAGAAGTGATTGTATCCAGGCTAAATCCCCCCCCCCCCTTTTTGGTGTGTCAGCCTTGTGAGGAGCAATGACAAGACACTCAAGATGGAACGAGTCAGTAGAGGCTTAGTGAGGAACAGGAACTCCCACCCCACTCAGCGGTAACAAGAACCCCCCCCACACACACACACGTTGAGAGGCTGAGTAGGAAACCTGAACTTCTACCCCCAACTGGCAGTAATTAGGTGGTGTCCACTGCCCTATCCCCTGTCGGAGAAGCACCAGAGGAAAGTTTAAATAAGATTCAGAATCACATAACATAATAATTAAAATGTCTAGATTTCAATAAAAAGCTCCTTGTCATACCAAGACCTAGGAAAATCTCAAATTGAATAAAAAATACAATCTGTATATACCAGCGAGAATTATCTGGCAAAGACTAAAGCAGCCATCATAAATATGCTCCAGTGAGCAATTATAAACATGCTCGAAACAAATGAAAAAAAATAGAAAGTATCAGCAAAGAAATCAAAAGTGTAAGCAGGGAAATAAAAGATACAAAGAAGAACCTTATGTAAATTTTAAAAATAAAAAATACAGTGGAAAAAATCAATCCCAAAAGATTACACAGATATGATTCCATTTATCAAACATTCTTGAAATGACAAAACGATTGAAATGGAAAACAGTTTAATGCTTGACAGAGGGAAAGTGCTTGGGGAGAGGTAGGTAGGTGTGTCTATAAAAGACAGCATGAGGGATCCTTGAGGTGATGGAAATGCTCTGTGTCTGGACTCTATCAATATCAGTATTTTGGTTGTGATATTATATAGTACTCTTCCAAGATCCTACCATTGGGGAAAATTGGATAGAGTATACAGGGGCTTTCTGTATAATTTCTTATAATAACATGTGAGGCTAGTTATCTGAAAATAAATTAATTGAAAAAAACAAGGCATTGAATCTAATAAAATATTAATTTTTAAATGCAACAAAATATTATGAGCATTTTATACCAATAAATTTAATTGGATATAATGAACAAATTCCTAGAAAGACAAAATTTGCCATACCTAACATAAGAAGATACAGAAAATCTAAATAGGCCTTTATTTTTTAAAAACTTAAATTATAATTAAAAATTTTTCCACAAAGAAAATTCTACAGTCGGCTGGATTTTTTGGTTAGTTCATTGAAACATTCAAGAAATACCAATGTTAGACAAAACATTTTCTAAAGACGGAGTAGGAAGAAACCCTTCATAACTCAGCTGATGATGTCAGCGTCACTCTAATATCAAAGTCCAATAAGAACATTATAAGAAACAAAAATTAACAAGTTGAATCCAATAATATCTGAAAGAATAATGTATAATAACCAAGTGAAGTTTATTCTAGAAATATAAGATTGTTATAATATTCATTTTAATACTTGAACACAGACACCTCTGTGGTTGAAGCCTGATTCTGTGCTTGCTTCAGTGGGATATTGGACACAGGGACTGGATTTCTACTAGATCAGGGCCTGCATCCAGCAGTCTTTGAAGAAGATAGAGGAAGAAGCTAGAGTCCTTTTATGGGAAATCAGCTTCCCTTAGGGGCAGTTGTGAAATAACATCAATTTTTGGAGTAATTTACCCTGATTTTTGAGAGGGCTAAGATGAAATTTTCAAATACATTGTCTTTTGAATGTTGTCAACTTCTGCTCTTCCTACACATAGGTTAATCAAGTTCATTGTTCAGAGCAATGGGATCATTCCATTTACCAACTTGTTTCTAGTTCCTTCCAGTGGTGATTTCTCCCATTATTTCAACCTGTGCTCCACTTTGCTAGAGGCTGCAAAACCAACTGCTACTTGGTAAATTGGAGCCATCCTCCCTGAGACACAGCCTAGAAGGGAAATATCAGTGCTGCTAGTTAAAAGACCATTTGATGCTACAAATAGCAAGGACATGGAGCCTTTTGTGAGAATTGCTAAGGCTTTATTGTTGCAATTCCAGGCTCTCTACCTCTGCTGTTTCATCCCAGGATTCAGATGTATCTGGAGAGCTTGGGGTCTGAGGGATGGAGAAAACTTATGGGTAAGAACTCATTCTAAGGAAAGGGGAAAGAGTTGAGGAGGACAGTGGAGGCTGAAGTATTTTTCATATTAGTCCCTAAGATGGTCTTTTCGTCCAGTTTCTGTGATCCAGTAGCATAATAAAAAAATACAATTGAAATTAGAACATCTATGAGACCTGGAGATACCCAAGCAGCTCTGTTTTATAGTCTGTGCAGTTCAGGTCTAGTGAAGAGGGCTGTTGGAGCAGCTGACGCATGGGTGGACACACCATCCTGGGAATGGATGGAGATAACCAACACCGAGGGGTGGAGGAGGAGACAGCATCAGATTGCTGCAGAGGTGGCAGGAATCACTTGGCAGCCATAACTGAACAGAGGCATGGAGATACGTATAGAACAGGAAGAGGAACATGGTAGGAGAGAAGCACCCATAAGAGACACGCATGAGCCTCTTGCTAGGGTGGCCCAGGCTACCCCAGAGAAATTTCAAATGGACCAAATCTCCTGCAATTCTCTAGTCAGGGAGAGTCTGGAAAAGATCTTTTTATAAATTTGGAACTAAAGCTCATGAGTCAGTGAACAGGGATTCCGTTTGTATTCCCAACAGTGCCTACCCCGCTGCCTTGGTCATGATGATAAGTCAGTAGCTATTTATTGATGAGTGATAGACTTTCTTTCTCTACAAACTAAGGGAGTGGACTCTGATTCTGGCATTGGGGAGAAACTACAAGAATGTGCTATAAACCACTGAGCCTCCAGTCTGGGAATGAAAATAACAACTAAATTAGAGAGACTATTTGGAAACAATAACTAAATTGTTTTGGCTAAGGATCAGCTGGGTCCATGCCAAATGGACTGGGATTCTGGTTATCATGAATAGAACTACGGGCTGAATTCCATGAGAAGAAATGAGGTTGTTTTGAAAAAAACAACATGAAAAGCTAAACAACTTGGTAGCTAGAATGCAAGCAAAATATGCTGTTTTTGTTACACAAGAGGTTTTGCTGAGAATTTCTTTTTAATTCCCATTCACCTAATAAATGCTGACGTTTATTTTGAATGGTATGGATAACATGATGAATGCTCATCTAGTAGTCAATTTGTGTAGCTAAATACACGATGTCTCAATAAAATTTAAATGCACTGTTTAGCATTTTCCATAGACAGTTATGTTTTTAGTTGTGAAATATTTAAGTTTTTGACAACCAAAACCATAAGGTTTCCTATCGGTAGGTGAATCCAATTGTATAGTGAGTATTATGGATCTCTGATGGGTGATTTATTCTGCTTTTGAAATTTCCCCAGAATTCCTTAATCGCTGGGTGTCAATTCTATGTACTTGCCTGTAAGACTTTCTCAATAGTGGTATTAAGTCTTCAGAACACAAAATGCCAAGACAAAAGCTGCAGGATGAGAATGCCAAAAACCAAATGGAAAAGTAGAGATAAGAAACATACTAAGAATTCCGCTTTAAAAGCAAAACAATTGTTTTTAATTGGATGTAACTTTCAAGTTATTATCTTTTCCCTGAACTAACGCAATAGCGTTTTTACTGTTCTTTCTGCTTCCAGTTTTCACTCACTGCAATCTCTCATACACTCAACCCTCAAATTATCTTTCTGAAGTTCAATTCTGATTGTGTCATTCCTCAGCTCATAAACCTTAAAAGACTCCTCATTCTTTGAATAATGAAGTCCAAACTTGAGAGGGGCATTTAATCTCCAAACTAGCTTTCCCATTCTACCTTCCATTTTATGGTCCTTATAGTTCCTTTATGGCCCTTAGAGTCTGGTCAACTGGACTATTCTTGCTTCATATGTGTACCTTGGCTATTCCTACCTCTATCTATGTACTCGCCTTGTTCCCAACACTGGAAGTCTTTGTATACTTAAGTTCTAACTAACTTTACAAGCCTAGTCTACATAGCACCTGTTACAGATTGAACTGTGTTCCCTCAAAATTCATATTTTAAAGGCCTACCCCAGTGAGTGACTTCATTTGGAGAAAGGGCCTTTAGGGAGGTCATTAAGGTTAAATGAGGTCATAACGGTGAAACCCTAATCCTATAGGAGTGGTGGCCTTATAAGGGGAAGAGACATCAGAGATCTTTCTTTTTCTCAACACACAGAGGAAAAGCCATGTGAGGACACAGCCAGGAAGAGAGTCTTCACCAGACACCAGCTCTGATAACATCTTGATCATGGAGTTTTAGCTTCCAGAATTGTGATAAAATAAATTTCTGTTGTTTAAGCCACTCAATGTGTGCTATTTTGTTATGGCGGTCCAAGGGACTAACACACGCTACTTCCTCTGATCAAATCCCCTCTGATTATCACCATTTCCCCTCCTCTGATCTCATGGCATTTCATTTGTATCTATATAACAGATCACTTCCCAGCATTAATTACAGTAATTTAATGTATCAGTTAATAGTAGGCTTAGGACAGAGGTTAATTGTTCTCTAATGTAGAAGCAATGGGGTATACCTAGTATAGATCTGGTAGGAAGACTCCTTGTTCAAAAAGGCCCAGTCTTGTTTGAACTTTTGATTTGTCCAGTCTGGCATTTCCATCCTGAAGGTCATCTGATTGTTCAAGGTAACTGCAAAAGCCCAAGCCATATATATTCTAAAAAACAGGATGGTGCAAGGTTCACAAGGGAAGGGGCAAAGGGTCCATCTCTCAGCTCCCTGTAGGAAGCCTTCCCAGAAATCCCAAACAGCATTCTGTTTACATTTTATTAACCAGAATCTAATTCTATGTAACACTTCCTTGTAAGGGGTGTGTAGCCATTTAGTTGAATGATAAATATCAAGAGATATGATCAATATCAATGAATGAACTAATCAATATTAATTCACTTGAACTGTACAGGAAGACCATGTGGGTAGTAGGTAAAGCTTACCCATTTCCTGCTAACTGCAGGGCACCTTAAGTGTCTTTTCATAGTAACACTGTCATTATGTTCTAAATGTTGTATTTTATGCTGTATTTTCTTAAGATTGAGGTTTCCACTCATTTCTTACAGGGTCAAATAGTTTAGCTGTCTAAACTTTTCCAAAGGCAGCTAATTTTTGGTGTGACAGTACTTTCATTTTTTTTAACCTCCCAAAAGCTCCTAAGAGCAAAACTGTTCTTTTTAAACAAAGGAAATAACTTTGTGTAATTCCAGGGGAGAAGACTGTGTCTCCATACCTTTCTGTTCTAAATTGGATGACTTCAGCACCATCACACACTCAGCCTTCATCTTTTCCCATTGTCAGTGGTGAGATGGTGTTGGTAAGATGCTACATCATTTTATTTTGTTTTGTTTAAAAAACCTATTCTCTTCTTTTGGGAAGGTGCCAAGTACATCATTTAAGTGCGTCTTAAATTTTCTACCATTTCTTCTCCTACTTTTCCCTTTCTTCATCTCACTCCCTCATACTCCAAACCAGCATTAAATATCACAAAGGACGATGAGGGATGTATGCAGCAAGCATAGATGATGGGGGTACTCTCTCAACCCTTGCTTCTGTGTCCCCACTTATACAGGTACAGGGAATATCCAACAGAAGTGAATTCAGAAATGGAACTAGGTCACCATTGCTTGCTTCCTCCTTTCCAGTGTCACAGTTGGACTGAGCCGGTCAAAGGTTGGTTAAGTTGTTGCCCCAATGGGCAAATGGTAGGCCACCATTAGGCTCTCTTAATCCATAATCCTGCTCAAAAGGGTCCAAGGTTCTACCGGACTTATCTCTGAAAAGCATCCCTAAAACAGAACACTATCCTGGCCTTACTCCATTGTGTCATTCCCCCGTGAACACAATTACCATGGAAGTGTTCATACCTAGCAAGGGATCTTAAGTCAACTCTGACAGAAACACATAGAGAAATAGAGGCATCTCTGTTTGTTTATTCTAACTCCTTCTTTCTCCAATGTAACCAATCAGATCTACGGTAAATAACAGATGTCGTTAATAACATAGTAAGAGCCACTAATATGCCCATTTCCCCAGGAGTGCAACTGAAGGATATTCTGTGAATATGGTAACAAGTGACAAATTGTTCCCGTCTATTTTCACGAAATGTTTTGACTGCTGAAGTTGTTCTATAGCAGTTCATTAAAAGACCCATAAAATATGTAAGTTTACCTTCTATAAAAAGATCATCAGGAATTTCTTGGCTGATCGTATCCCTTGTGTTAAGCATCTGTTTTCTATTTTCTAAAGGATTGCCGCAGTGTTTGTCCAATTGTGTATTAAAAATAGTTGGTTTAAGCTGGATGAAAATGTTGTACTTTTTACTAAAGATTAGTAACCCACCAATGAAGCTTCCTTAGAAGGCAACCAGTAATGTGTACGTAGCACATCTGGTTTTAAAATATTAAAAAATGATAAACACTCACGGATCTAATCCATCTGTTCTCTCCATCTGCATAATTGTCTTATTCTAAAAACTAGGACATGCACTGAACTTGACATTACACAAAGCTGAAGAATTTTGCTCCTCACTGTCTAGGCAGTAGTGAATGATTGAGGTCAATTTCAGAGGAATGTCATGTTTATTGTTGCATATGTAGGCATTCTGGAAAACTCGTTAAAACCCACTTCCAATGTAAAGTAGGCTGTCTTTGACTTGAGGTTGTGGGTGAGGTCAACTGGATAGAATATTTAAAATCACCGACCAATGTTTTTGATCAAAGAATTCCAAGAAACCAATGAATGCTATCTAATTTAACACTGTTTATAGTAGCTTGCACTTATTAAGTACTTAATTTGTGCCCAACACTATGCTAAGCACTTTACATGCATTATTTCATTTAGTTTTCATAACAATCCTTACCCCATTTTAGAAAACAGAAATTGAGGCTCAACAGTTAGCAGTTTCCCCAAGGCCACACAGATAGTGCATGGTGAAGCCATGATTCATGTTTGGAGAACACAACTTCAGTGTCCATTCCTTTCTGCTGTGTGTGATAATGGCACACAAAACACCTTTAAACAATACTAGTCTTCTTAGCTTTAACAGTTCTTTCCTAAAGACCGTAACCCTCAAATGTTAAGAGCTCTTTCTCCAACTTGCACCTCAACCATAAATTCATTAAACGATAACATAAATAATAATGATGATAATAATGAACACTTGTTAGTGCTTACTGTGTTTCAGATGTTAAGCTCCTTGCAAATTAACTCACTTAATTCTCAGAGTGACCTTACAAAAGATGTACAATTACTACCTCCACTTTTCAAATGAGGAAAATGAGGCGTAAGAGGTGAAATAACTTGTTCAGATGAAGCAACTAGAAAATGAAGCTTCCAAGATTTCAACTCAGAAACTCTGGCCCCAAACCTATGCCAGAAATCACTTAGTAGGCATGTGCCAGGAGCCATGTGAAGTGGTGAATGTCTAAGAGTAAGTAAAACATGGTCCACTTTTTTCAGTTAGCATATTTTCAAGGGTCCTCCATGTTGTAGGACATGTCAGAACTTCAGTTTATAATACCATTATATCCATAGACCACATTCCATAACTTCCAGTATGATTCCATTATATCCATAGACCACGTGGGTAGTAGGTAAAGCCTGTTTATCCATTCATCTTTTGATGGGCCCTTGAGTTGTTTTTGACTTTAAGCTATTGTGAATAAAGCTGCTGCGAACACTGGTGCATGAGTATGTTTACTCATATTTTTAACAGAATAAAATAATCATTAAAAAAACATTGTCTGTGTCTTTGAGGGGCCTACATATTGATATGAAATGACAGGGATTTGAACAGATAATTAAAGTAATAGGATACGTGCTCTATTGGGAGCATGTGCAAGGTGCTATGTGAACTACTGCACACCCAGTGATCCTTAGAGTGGGGTGTAGGGCCTCAAGGAAGACTTCAAAAGTGACATTTGGGAAAGAGCTTAAAGGATGATGAGCTATTCTCAAGGTTAATGGTGGTGGCTAATAGTGTGGGGGTGAAGAGGGTCCGAAGGGTGGAGAAAGCATTGCAAACAGAAGAATTTCCATGAACAAAGGCTTGAAAATGTGCCTGCTCCCAAACGTGATGGTTAATTTTGTCAATCTGAATGCACTACGAGGTGCCCAGGTATTTGGTCAAACACTGTTTTGGGTGTGTCTGTGATGGAAATTTTATTTTATTTTTCTATAAAACCTCAGCCATATATTCTTTTTTTTAAATAATTTTTATTTTGTTTTATTAGTCACCATACAGTACATCCCCAGTTGTGATGGAAATTTTAGATGCAATTAACATCTGAATCTGTAGACTGAGTAAAGCAGATTCCTCTCCCAAATAGGGTGGGCATCACTCAGTCAGCTGAAGGACTATCTAGAAGAAAAAGCCTCACCTTCCTGAAAATAAGAGGAAACTCCTGCATGGCCGCTGAGCTGGAATACCAGTCTTTTCCTGCCTCAGGACTCAAACTGAAACCTAGCCTCTTCTTGAGCTTGCAGACTTATGGACTGCAATTTATGGCATTACCCCTCTCCGGTTGTTGGGCCTTTGAACTCAGAATGGAACTACACCATCAACTCGCCTAGGCCTCCAGCTTGCCGACTACAGATCTCAGGACTTTTTGGCCACCATGATCCCGTGAGCCAATTCCTTATATTACATCTCTTTCTGTATAAATATACATCTTGTTGGTTTGGTTTCTCTGGAGAACCCTGACTAATACACTGACAGGTTGTAACTTGGTGTGGTTGTGTATGAAAGTGAGGGGAGGGGAATGCTCTTTCATATTTGTAGAGTTAGAAATTTTACACTTCGCTTTGACAATTCTTTCTTTATCTATTACCTGTTTCCAAACTCTGTTGACTCATCTTTATGGCATTTGGCTCTATCTTAGCATGCATCTCCCTGTTCACGCCTGTTGTAATCTGTGCTTCAGCCGTCCTTGGCTATTACTGGCATGTTCCATCACATGCACTTCCCTCCCTCTGTACATTTGCTCACGCTTTCTTGCTTTCCTAGGATGCCTTTTCCCCATGTCTGTGTGATTATATCCAACTCATGCATAAAGGTTTATGAAGCGATGCAAGCTCATAAAAGTGAAAAATTCTGTCTGCTTTGTGTGTTTGTTCACTGCTCTAGCCACAATGTCTAGGATAGTGATTAGAACATCAGGGAGATAGAGATGAAGATAGAGATATTGAGATAGAGATGAGAGCATGGGGAGAGATGAAGAGAGAGAGAGAAACACACAGAGATAGGCACACACACACACACACACACACACACACACACACACACACAGAGATATTAACTGACAGAATTCAGAACCTAGGATGAGTTGTCAGAGTGTTCAGCTCCACCCCTACCCTTCCTGGTTTGGGTACATGGGCTCAAATTCATTCAGATTTATGCCACTTGCAAACCAGAACAGCTCTAGCCAATCCACTATCTATAGAGGTTTAGCCATTAAAACTATTAAGAGGAATTTCTTGCAATAAAAGTTGGTCACAAGGATGAGGGTTCAGCATTGTCCACTGCCTCAGGCTCTTCCCATCCTTTAGGATATGTAAACACTAAAATTCTCCTATAATCACAGGACTACTTTGAACCAGGGAGAATCTCTTATCTCTGGATACCTTAAAAAAATGTTCACTGAAAGCTAAAAGAAATACCTTGTAATCAATTTATGAACCAACTACTCTTAAGATAGCCACTACTCTTTCCATTTGAAATAAAAGCACTGCTTGGGCTCCTTACATTCTACTGAGTCTTATGTGATATGTTTCATTATTAGTTTAATGATATGTTAGCCAGTAGTTTGAAACAAGTCTCGATATCAATAGCATTGCTCTTGAATCCCATTATGTCTGATTCCTTTGTATTACTAAGAAGAAATAATAATTAGTCTCATCACGTAGGACTTCTTTAATTATACTTTCCGTTTTAGAATGTAGTGAAAAAGTTTTCACTAATTTCACGTTTCTAAGTGCCAACCATCCTTATTAAGTGAGGGAAGTTCTTAAGTCTTCAAAGAAGGAAGCAGAAGTAGGGCAAGTCATCCCTAGACCTTGATGACCATGACGGCTCCAGCTGAGGGCTTGAACACACGGAGCCTGCTTTCCATCTCAATAGTTCTTATTCTCTTCTGCATTGCTTTCCTCTTTTTGAACACTTTTACAGAAATATGAAAACTTCTCAAGGTTTCTTTCAAAGCATATCTCCAGCTAAGTGAATGAAGCAATTGATGATCGCTAACAAGCTTAAAAATGCAGTAATCTTGTGCTTTTTTATTTTTTAAGTTTTCTTTTTTAGAAATTTATTTAAATTCCAGTTAGTTAATATACAGTGTAATATTAGTTTCAGGTGTGCAATATAGTGATTCCACACTTCCATACAACACCCAGTGCTCATCACAAGTGCCCTCCTTAATCCCCAGCTCCTATTTCACCCATTCCCCACCCACCTCCTCTCTGGTAACCACCAGTTTGTTCTCTATTGTTAAGAGTCTGTTTTTTGGTTTGCCTCTTTTTCTCTTTTTCTTTTCCCTTTGCTCATATTTTGTTTCTTGAACTGTATATATGATTTAAATCATATGGTGTTTGTCTTTCTCTGACTGATTTACTGGCCCTGACCCTAACCCTAAATCTGGAAAAAATAAAAAAATAAATGAGATGTGTGTGTGTGTGTGTGTGTGTGTGTGTTCTGTGTGTGTTGGAATGGAATATTACTCAGCCATGAAAAGAATGAAATCTTGCCATTTGCAATGACATGGATGGAGCTAGAGAGGATAATGCTAAGCAAAATAAGTCAGTCAGAGAAAGACCTTGTGTTTTTTAACAGAAGTAGATTGGAGCATTTCATACAACATTAACAGTTCCCAGGCCTTATAACTGCCTAGGGAAAGTCACTAAGGGAGTCCTTTATGCTTTCATGGCTTTATACCAGTCAGCATCAGAGGGATTTTTCAGGATAATAATACTTTTAAATTTTCCTTAACCGAAGAAAATACAGAAAGTTTCTTTGGTGTTTTAATAAAGCTGATGCATAAATTTCACTCAATCTGCGATGTCATTTAATACAGTGAAAAAGGAAGAATAGAATGATGATATATCTGACTTTAGGCTTCAAATTTTACTGATCTCTTTAGATGAAATTCACAGTTTTCCCCCATTCACCTTTCTAGTTTTTTAATGCAAAAGTAATTCTTTTAGGTATTGATTGATGAGCTTGATTTACTATTTTCTTTTCCAAAAACTCTAATGAATCTTTTGCTGTGATAAAAGCAGGTAAAAAGAGTCAGGAAGTCTATTTTTATTATTTACATATCATTTTTTCCATTCCCCTCAGAGAGAAATACATATTATGATGAGCGGTACCTGAAAGAGTTTTCAGTTATTTGATTTCAAATGTCAGTCCAGCCACACTTTTGCTTATGACCGAGGACATAGCAAGGTGGAGATAGTTGAGCTGTGAAATATCACTTTTCTCAGATAACAGTTTGATAGTGGAAATTTTAAGGGTTTTTTGATAGAGGAAAAAAACACATTATTGATTTCCCTCATTATATGTTTGCTTATTTCAAAAATATCTCTGTAACTACTTGTTTAGGTGTGAGATCTTGGAGCCAGTTGGAATACAAATGCTTTGGAATAATTGTTAGGAGTATTTTTTTGTTCTAATCTCAAAAGAGAAATAGCACATCTTTGCTGCTATTTTTCCTTTCCTGTTACTGCTCTTATTATAAAATTGGCAGCCCTGCTACTTTCCATATCATTCATTTGCAAAATCTGTGGTTATAGATGCTATATAAATATAGTTCAAAATATAACATAGTGGCTTCAGTCATTGCACAATAGATGCAGAGGGTGATTGTTCTAAAGATTCTGAATGAATTTTATATACAGAGAAAATTCTGTTAGTTCTGGCAGGATGAAATATGGCCAAACAAGCTAGAGTCTAACTAGCAATTTCATGAAGGAAAGGACAGGATTTGTTCATTTATAGCATAGTAGTTGGTTAATAAATAATTGTCAGATAAAACACTGAGTGAATGAGTGAATAAACAAATGAATCATAGATATACTGTGAAAACACGAAGTTTTAGGAGTTTCAATTGGAGAGTCCTATTGCTAAGAACAGTACAGGTTCCCTTCTCTCCAAAAAGCATAAGGTTTCCTGATGCAATGCAATACAGACAGAATCAACGGAGATGGGATACAACACACCAAAGGTGATTTTAGACTTTTCTTTCCATAAGAACTGTAAAATATAAATGAATGGCCATTTGGTTTGTGTCGTTAGGGTATTCTCCTCCCTAATAGCACTAGAAAGCATCCTAATAATTATTTTGGCATTTTGGGTCAATAGGGTAGCTGAGTTTTACTTAAATTAGAATAAAAGAAGCTCCATGGAAAAATATAAATATAATGTTACTGCAGGGCTTTTCACTGATGTTTTCGCTATGGATTGAAAAGGGGAGGTTGGCAGGGGGATAGGTTAAACGGGTGATGGGTAACAAGGAGGACACTTGCGGTGAGCACTGTAACTAATATTACACTATATGTTAACTCTCTGGAATTTAAATAAAGACTTGAAACAAAACAAAAACTAAACAACAACAACAAACATTGCAACAGAAAAGCTGAGATTAGATCCAGGGTAAAATGAGTCATGCTTTGGTGACTAAATGGAACCTTTAAATTACGGCAGCACAAACACATTTATGTCAAGATATGTTGGATTGAAGTAGACTACACGAGGTGATCACTGTCTTGAAAGGTCAATTTTACAAACCAATTTTGGTTTTCCTTTTACCACAGCAATTGTTATTTTTGCAAAATGATCTTTGAAAAGTAGCATTTTCCTTGTCTTGGTAACTTCACGTTAAGAAAACAGCCATATTTCTTCTTTAGTTATCACAGAGGAAGGCTGACTTCCCGACTTTCGAGAGAACAAAGTTACAGTCTTCTGAATACATGGGTGGTAATTTGAACTTGACCTAACAAAGTCAAGCTCACAAGTAGCCTAACTTCCAGAGTTAGAATGCATACACAACAGGACAGAAATGTTATTTCCTTTCTGTAACTTCAAGGATGGCACACGTTTAAGAAAAAATCTCTGGAAGGTGAATCAACCACTGTCTCGAGGGCCAATTTCTACTATGGCTTTCTTATTTTCTATCCATTACACAAGTGTTAAACAAAATGTTTGAATGGAACATTTAATAACAAAAGACATTTATGATGTTTACTTAATGCTTTGGACCATTAAGCATCAACGACATGAGTTATTGTATGTAATATCTGGCCAAAAATCTTTTGACCAGGCTGCCTTTTACTACTCTTGGAGCTGCCAGCGTCCCGATTTGGAAAAAAAAAAAAAAAAAAAAAAAAAAAACTGTGGTCAAATCCTAGTTTTCTCAGAGGATTTGGATTTGAAAATATCTCCTGTTGCCAGAAAGTACCTTTTGAAGTTTACATTAAGATGGATATTTATTTATTTTTTCCCTATAACAATGACAGTGGTTGAGATAAACTGTTTAATTCCAAATAGAAAATACATCTGCTGTGTCTGCATTGTTTGTGGTTGCTGGAGGGGTGACAATTTAAACCAAGTAGCACACATGACATTTTAAGTGAGATGTTGTGTGAGGGCTCACAGCTGCTGACATCGTCCTCTCCCGCTCAGATGGGTCCCGTGGGGCCGCTAGAGCCGAAGGCCCTACTCGCAAGCCCACTGCAGGTGGTCATCCAGGGATGTCTTTTGCTTTCCTTCCTTCTCAAAAAGGGGAAGAGTGGCAAAAGAGGACTCAACACTTTTCCTACTGATACTCACCTGTTGATTTGTAAAAAGAAATTCAGCATATTTTTTCAGACATGTTCTCCACCCCAAATCACCTCGATTGGGAATGCATAGAATATACAGAGAGTGGATATCCTTTTATTTATTTTTTTAAATTCAATTAGGCAACACATAGTACATCATTTGTTTCCGATGTAGTGTTCAACAATTCATCAGTTGCATATAACACCCAGTGCTCATCATATCACATGCCCTCCTTAATGCCCATCACCCTGTTACCCCATCCCCCACCCACCAGTGGATATCCTTTTAATGTCAATTTTTTCTATGTACTTTTCATGTGTTTCATAAAATTTTCAGAAATTTCTCCATACAGTCCTTCATACTTATTGTTACATATATGCTTAAGTATTTTGCATTTTTTTGCCATTTTGAGTGAGATCTTGCCGAATGTTATATATCATAGCTTTGTGATGTTTGCATTTGGGAAAGTTAATGCTTTTTGCATTCTTATTATAACCAGTGCTTTTACTGATTTTTAAAAATGTTTCTAGTAAGTTTCCAGTTCATGCTCTATATTTTTGGTGGTATATGATAATACTGCTTTCTCTGCTGTGACTATTATACTTCCTATTCGGTTCTCTTGTCTAAGTGACTGTCTAGCACTTCCAAAATAATATTAAATGATGATGGCAATAGTGGGTATATTTATTTTTTTCCTGATTAAGTAGAGATTTTCTCCATTAAGCCTGATGCAAGTTTTAATTTGTTTTACTTATTATTTATTTATGTATTTTTATGTTTTTATTCAATTCATGGAAATTTTAGTATGTACATATAAAAAGGATATTTTTCAAAGATCTGACCACCCATAATAGTAATCACATTTAATAATAAAATAATAATTCCTTAATATTATTAACTATCCAGTAAGCTGATTCCAATTGTCTTATAAATATCATAAGCAATTTTTCAATCAGTATCCAAAAGGATCCACATATTGCAATCATTAATATTTCTTCTTTTTAATGTTATCTGTTTGATTTTTTTTAAGGATTTTATTTATATTTTGACAGAGAGAGAGAGCACAAGCAGGGGAAGCAGCAGAGGGAGAGGGAGAAGCAAGTTCTCCACAAGCAGGATGCCTGATGTGGGGCTCTATTCCAGGACCCTGGGGTCATGACCTAAGCCTAAGGCAGACACTTAACCGACTGAGCCACCCAGGCGTCCCTCAGCTAATATTTCTTGCCTCTTTTAATTTATAGGTACATCCACCACTTTTCTTTCTTTCTCTTCTTATTTTTGCCATCTTCTCATTGAAGAAATTAGATTATTCGTCTTACAGAATATCCCTCAGCCTGGGTTTTGCTAATTGCATCCGTGGTGTCGTTTAACATGCCCCTGTTGCCTATAGTTCCTGTATGTTGGTTGTTTGAGCTAGAGACTTGATCTGATTCAGATTTATTTTTTTAAATTTTTTTGGCAAAACTGCCTTGTAGGTTGTGGTGTGTTCTTACCTCAGGATGCACAAAATATGTTTGATTTTTTTGTGTGTATAGGTTAGTAGCCAATAATGATCAATGCCTAGATTCATGAATTAATCAGTAATGGTAAATTAGTGTTTTTCTAATTTTATCATTACTGATTTATTTGGTAACTGCAGTTTTTCCATAAGAATATATCTTTTTAAATTTTAATGCCAATTAGGGGTTTTGCCTTAAGACAATTATTGCACTTTGATATGCAGCAGGAATGATTTATTTGTTTTTCCCATTTCATCACACAGAATAGTAAAAGATGTGTACTTTAGGGATGCGATATAATAAAATTAATCATTGTCCTGTTTCAACAAAGAGATTGTTAAATGAAATTAGTGTTTCAAAAACTGTGTGTGTTTAATATTAAAAAAAATACAATGACTACAGTACAGTTTGTTACCAGAGAGCTGATCCCTACTACTTTTGCCCACATTTGCTTTTTTTTTTTTTTAAAGATTTTATTTATTTATGTGACAGAGAGACAGCCAGCAAGAGAGGGAACACAGCAGGGGGAGTGGGAGAGGAAGAAGCAGGCTCATAGCAGAGGAGCCTGATGTGGGGCTCGATCCCATAACGCCAGATCACGCCCTGAGCCGAAGGCAGACGCCCAACCTCTGTGTCACCCAGGCGCCCCTGCCCACATTTGCTTTTGCAACATCAGTGTCATTGTCAACACAGTGACAAAGTTGAATAATATCTTATTATTTATGATATATTATGATAATAGTTTTGACCTTGTGGACCTCGTAAAATGTCTTGGAAGTCTTAAAACCACACTTTGAAAACCAATGTAGTAGACCCAAGGTCCCTACTAAACAGGAATATTCTCTTCCACCACCTGTTTTCCACCAGCTGAGCCAGGGCTCAGCTAAAAGGTGAACTTCTCAGAGCAATCTTCCCCGGGTCAGCCACCACAGAGCATCGATATCACATCAATATCACATCTTCCTATTTTAATTCTCTGCAGAGTGTTTACCACTATCTCATGATTTTCTCGTAAATATTTTAAGAAGTGTTTTTTTTTCCTAACTTCATATTCTTTAGCACATAGTATGTATTTAAAAATATTTAATGAGCTAATAAAAGTGTTTTTATATACATAGGTAATTTCTAGATTATACTGTAAGTCAGTCACTTGGGGGGAAAGGCACTAGGAAGTCAAGGAACCTGGGAGGAAGGAGCAGCAGAACTGGAATAGCTGGAGACTGGGTTTTAGGTCCAAAAGATGCTTTATGATTTAACTGTGGCTCCTATTTAACCAATCATCTCTTATTCTCTTTTCAGATTTCTTTGGCTTTTACATCTCATGTTCTAGTTAATCACATTTAACATACTGTATTACTTCCACCCATTCCTATACTAGTGTTGATGTCGTATTGACTCTGAAAACCAGAAGGGTAATAAGCTGTCCCCTCTGTTATTTTCTGCTCCTCTCTGAACAACTCTCTTTATCTATACTTGGGTAGATAAAAGATGATTGCTCAATAAACTCCCATGTCAAAGCCCTCAGTTTATTCATATCCTGAGAAAAAGCAATCATCACTGAATCACAATCCCAAATTTCACCAAAAGGCAGATGGTGAAGATTCTCTGGTCCACACTGAGAAACAGGTCTATTAATTCTAGCCAGGGGAACAGGGACATACCCAAAAACATGGCTATAGGGAGCTTACCCTTGAATATAGAGAGGCTTTCTTAGAAAAAGGGTAAACATAAGCTAGGCAGAGAGCTAAAATGATATTTTCTACAATTTTAATTCATTTTGGAAAAGTTTTTAATTAAAAAATCTTTAAAATTATGTAAATATTTAATGTTTAGATAAAGAAATTTAAGTAAATTTTGGTAACTAACCCTGACATTATGCTTGCTACAAATGAAAAGGTGAGGAGGCCCCATTAATCTATCCCACAGAAAGCACAGTCTTACTTGCAGCCCATTACAAATATACCTCAAGACAAGAAGGTTTTGCAGACATCCCATTACTCTTCTTCTATGGTCCTTTTTGATCCATAGGAAACTTTTTCCTTGGGGTACCAGAACTCGTCTCCCTATTGGAGTATAGCTCTAGTTTTCTATTTCTTTTTTTTTTTTTTTTCAGGATCCCAGCACCACCCTGCCATAAGCCTCTGCATTCAGCAACCAACTCCTGTGTCTCATGGCTTCTTGAGTATTGGTACTCTCAGGTTCCCTTGTCATGGATCCTTGCTCTGTTTAGAGAGTGGCAGATAGAAGACAAACCAAGCACTCTCTTCTGCTGAAGCTGATTGTCTCACAGAGCCTTACTCTCTTACTTTTCAAGGATTCCACTGCCAAGTACAAGAGTTATTGAAAAAGACAATAGGGGGAAGCCCTCCAATCACAGTGATTTCCAAAAGGGAATGCAGTTTTCATTCTGAAACATAAACAAAGGTGTTAAAAGGTACAGAAAAAGCTATCCCACTGTGCCTCCATGTCACAATTATCTTACTTAAAAATTCTGTGGCAGAGGAATTATTTAATTCAATTATCAAGCACACTAATTTGTTTTTAACCAAAATACCTCCAACCTATAAATATCTACAAAATACCTACAACCATTAGAGATTAGCAAGGATAGTTGAAGAAGCATTGGATTAAAAGGTCCTAGTTTTGAAACTTGAAACTAAGTTACCTGATTTAGGAAAATCGTCTCTGAGCCTCAGGTCCCTTTTTTTACCTTTCTGCATTGTGTACCTAACAGTACCTCCCCTATTCAAGTTATAAGTGTATTGTAAGGATCAGTGAACAAGTTTTATGATAAAATGCTTCACGATCTATAAAAGGTTTTATTTTCTAGCGGCTTGTAAGTCCTTTGGGTACAGGAGCCTCTTCTTGGTCATCTTTACATTTCATCAGGGCTCATTGAGTGCCTTGACCTCAGTCTTGTTTTTTTTTTTTTTTTTTAGATTCCATCTATTTATTCAACAGAGATAGAGACAGCCAGCGAGAGAGGGAACACAAGCAGGGGGAGTGGGAGAGGAAGAAGCAGGCTCCTAGTGGAGGAGCCTGATGTGGGGCTCGATCCCATAATGCCGGGATCACGCCCCGAGCCGAAGGCAGACGCTTAACCGCTGTGCCACCCAGGCGCCCCTCAGTCTTGTTTTGATAAATGTTGTGTAATGAATTAATTAATCTTTGGCCCTATCATAACTTTCTATTTTGTTGTTCAGCATGGCAGACCTTTTTGGGTCCTAGTCTCATATCACTTCATATTTGCTCCATACTTTTTAATCGTTCTCATCTAAGTTCATTTACTTTGATCCGTCTATTCTGTTGAGTCACATCAATTGTACATCTATCACTTTGGACACTCAGTGGAAGGAGAAAAATCTAGTAACTTCTGTCTCTATATAATATAAAGACACTGATACAAAACAATTGCAAATCGAGAGAGATTTTAGAATATTAGATGATAGAGAATTGATGTAGCCTCAACATAGATGAAATCCTTAAGGAGACTGAAGTTTATTAAAATAAAATCATGGTATTCTTAATGTTGCACATTTTGTCACCAAAAATGCTATTAATCCATGCTGCAATCAATTTATCTCCAATATATACTATCCACCAGAGAGAGTTCTCCAAAATGTGCTCCAATTCAGTCTGTTTGTAATCCCCAATGGTTGCTGAGTAGGGTGATCTTAGTTCAATTTTCCTTTATCCAAGGCTCTGTGAACTCACAACTCATTACCAAAACAATAGATTCAGTTATTCCATTCAAATAGTTATAACCTTCTTAATGATAAGGTGATGTATGTTTAGCCAAAATATTCCATTCATGATTCATGAAGAAAAACATAAGTGAACATTTTGGATAGTTGAATTTATAACTTAAATTACATGTGTCAGTCCCTCTAAGAAGTGCTGGCAATACAGGTATCAATGACATACCCAGTCTCTGTTTTCAGAGTTCAGACTCAAGTGCTGGAAATGACCACCACTTTGTTCAGCCTTCTCTGTAGCACCCTGGCAAAAGCTGATTGATCCATCTATATTTGAGGCACTTGAAATTTGGAAATAACTTCTGGAATAATTTACTTCCCATTTACTACACACCAAACATGCAAGGTGTTTTATCTGAATTTTTATTTGAATATTAACAACAATCCTGTGAGATAGCATTACTGAACTCTCACAGTTAATTCACCCAATGTCAGCTAGTAAGTAGTGGGAATCAGCTTTTAAAGCTAGTCCGTCTGGCTTCAAAATTCGAACTGTTAATCTCTATCGTATACAATCTCTGATAAAGGAGACCTATTTTTTTAAGGTTCCCACATGACTGATGCTAACACATGTATCTTCACCCAAAGGTTTGCCTCCTTCCGCATGTCCATTGGAAGGACTGGAGTCATCTCAAAGAACGATCCATAGGTGAGAAGGAATTCTACTGTGAGGTGAGCATTATCTAATCAGTAAAGGGCAAAGCATAACAGAAGTCTCTTTAGAATAACCAAAGTATTCTCACATTTTTACTTTGGGAAAGTCCTATGTTATAAAATATTCCTTTGGCATGATGCCCCACAAATAGAAATAATAAAGGAAAATATTGATAGATCTGACCAGGTACAGATCTAAACATTTTAAACATCTAAAGGTTTAAAACAATCCATAAACAGAATTGAAATGCAAAGGGCAAACCAGGAAAACATGGCAACATGTACAGCAAATAGATATTAATATATTAAAAGTATGCTTCTAAAATAAGAAAAAATGAAGTAAAAAAAAATCTAAAACAATGAATGATAGTAAGAACGTACACAAGAAAATATATGAATGACTAATAAATATTTGGTGAAGAAAAAAAAAACTTAGTGTCACTTAGCTAAGAAGGAAATGAAAATTAAAACCAAAGTGTTTGGAAAATTGATGATACCTATAGTTTACAAAAGTATTAGAGAAATGGGCGATCTCATTGCTGTAGGAAACAAAAGGCGTATAAGATTCCTGGGAGGCCACTTGGTAATACTTTTGAGACGACCGTTCTAGGAATTTATCTCCAAGCAATTACTAAAGATGGACTTAACAGTTTACCTAATATGGTTAAATGTGACATGATTATAAAAATGAGGGATCAGGGGGAAATGTCCAGGAACAGACGGACAGGATAAGTAATAGACAAACTGTGATGTGTCCAGGGGAAAGAATACCTAAATAGCAATTGAAAATGAAGCTGTTTATTTTTTTTTCAGATTGTTACATTTTTTTTTATTTTTTTTTATTATATTATGTTAGTCACCATACAGTACATCCCTGGTTTCTGATGTGAAGTTCGATGATTCATTAGTTGCATATAACACCCAGGGCACCATGCAATACATGCCCTCCCCACCACCCATCACCAGCCTATCCCATTCCCCCACTCCCCTCCCCTCTGAAGCCCTCAGTTTGTTTCTCAGAGTCCATAGTCTCTCATGTTTCATTCCCCCTTCTGATTACCCCCCTTTCTTTATTCCTTTCTTCTCCTACCGATCATCCTAGTTCTTATGTTCTATAGATGAGAGAAACCATATGATAATTGTCTTTCTCTGCTTGACTTATTTCACTTAGCATTTTCTCCTCCGGTGCCGTCCACGTTGCAGCAAATGTTGAGAAATAGTTCTTTTTGATAGCTGAGTAATATTCCATTGTATATATGGACCACAACTTCTTAATCCAGTCGTCTGTTGAAGGGCATCTCGGCTCCTTCCATGATTTAGCTATTGTGGACAAAGCCACTATGAACATTAGGGTGCATATAGCCCTTCTCTTCACTACGTCTGTATCTTTGGGGTAAATACCCAGTAGTGCAATGGCTGGATCATAGGGTAGCTCGATTTTTAACTTTTTAAGGGACCTCCACACTGTTTTCCACAGTGGCTGTACCAACTTGCATTCCCACCAACAATGTAGGAGGGATCCCCTTTCTCCACATCCTCTCCAGCAATTGTTTCTTGCCTTGTCAATTTTTGCCATTCTAACTGGCATACGGTGGTATCTTAGTGTGGTTTTGATTTGAATTTCCCTGATGGCTAATGATTTTGATCATTTTTTCATGTGTCTGTTAGCCATTTGTATGTCTTCATTGGAAAAATGTCTGTTCATGTCTTCTGCCCATTTTTTGATTTGTTTATTTGTTTCTCGCGTATTGAGTTTGAGAAGTGAAAATGAAGCTGTTTTTATTCAAAAATGTGGAAAGCTGTTCACAATAACAAAGTAAAATAAAGTAATTAATTAATTAAGGAAAATTAAGGAAAAATAAAAGGTCACAAAAAGCATGCCTAGTTTTCTCACAGATGTGAGTATCTGTGCACATGTGTGTGCATGTGTGTGCAAGGACATGTAAGCATACACATGTGGGCCTGTATTGGAAAAGTTAGTCACCAAAACCATAGCTAAGGTTATTCATGGGTGATGGCATTACAGAAACTTTAACTTTTGTCTTTTTGCTCTAATAATAACAGTGAGCATCTGTTATCTTTAAGAATTTTTGTCATGTAAGAAATGTATCAAATAAGCTACCATATGATTTGATCTGCATTATAAATACTTGATGTTTACAAAAGAGCTTACCTTGCTCAGTTCCTACTTTCTCTGTTGAAATTACAAAACACTCCTCTTTGTGTAACTGCAGATATTGGTCAAGTTATTAGTCAACATTTATTATGCGAGAACTGTATACTCAACTCTAAACAAAACACAAAGCTGAGGAGGGAGCCGAAATGAAATGAGAAGCCTGGGGAGCTGGGTGCTGATGGCCGTTTGGCAGGAGCTCCCCTAATGGCTGGGATCAGTGGCATATTTACTGCATGGACTCCTGACAAATGGATTTGGACAGCCCTGAGTGGCCTCTTAGGTCTCAGTTGGCAAGCGGGAGCAAGGAGAGAAGAGTAGGTGGTGAGGGAATTTAAGGCCACAGCCTGTGTCCCTGTAAGAAAGCTGGAATCGGGGTCATATACAAGGTGACAGCTGGTCTAAGCTGCTAAGACGATGGCTCGTTCCTCTATCAGTAGTGCATTTTCTATTTTAGTCTGTACATTCACAAATGCTAGAAACTACCTTGGAAATAGCAAAAGAAAAGGCTCTCATAATTATGATGAGAGTTTAGGACTTTCTAGAAGACTGAAATCCTATGCTGGCTTCAGGGTCTACTCTAATTAGAGATTTCTTCTAAGAAAGATTGAAAGTGAAGTGATGAGAATAAAGCAAGTAAAAATTGAAGGCTGTTCAAAATTTGGTTCCCCAGCCAGATATATTCTTTTCTTTCCTGTTTCTTGCTTGGACCAATCCACCTACTTAATCTCTCTCCCCAGCTCCTTTTCGTTTCCTTACCCACAGGAATACCAAGACCCTGGGACTCTAAAATAGCACTTCACAAAGGCTGGTCCCTGGTCCTGTGGCATCAGTGTCACCTGGGAACCTCCTAGAAATGCGCATTCTCAAGTCTAACCTCAGTCACACTCAGTCGGGATTTCTGGGAGCACAGCCCAGCAGTCTGTGCTTTGACCAGCTGTAGATGTTGAGGCATGCTCCAGCTTAGAACCTCAGGTCCAGATGAGGCACCTTTCAAAGTTCTCTTGGTGAAAGTAAAGAAAGTGGTCAATGATTTTTAACCTAAAAATTGATGTGTAAAGATACCATGTAGCACCAAAAAAGATAATGAGTTTCCAAATTTTGAGGGGGAGGATATTTTATACCCAAGTTCAACATGTTTTTCAAATTAATGAGTACCATATTGAATAGACCAAATTTTATATTTCTGTATGTGTGCATACAACATGTTGAAATGATGCAAAATTATATATATGTATAAGTGCACATGGAATTTTATTTTTAAGACAACTAATAAGACTGTCCTTTATGTCTCTTCTGAGGTTCTTGTTAAGATGGGGAACATGAAGAGCAGGAAGATTATATTTTGCAACCTCTCCTCCCTTCTCAAACCTCCAGTACTGTCCTTCTTGTCCTCATTTAGCAGATGACCTTCTTTATTTCCTTCAGAAAGACTCCTAGAAGCTGCCAGAGGATTAGAAATGAACACCCACATGCTCAGACCAGCATATCCATCAGCCTCCTTGGACGTACTTCACACTCTTTACTCTCTGTGGTGGATGAACGTGTGCCTGAATGAGACACTCACATGTGTCTTTTCTCCTGCATCACTAATTAATCACTCTACCAAGTCACTTCCATTAGCACACAAATGTGTTAGATTCACCAACCAAAAAAAAGTTCTTTTACCTCAAATCCTCGTAATTTCTGTAGAGATTGCCCCATTTCTCCCCACCTCTTTTTACCACACAGTTAGTATGCTCACTATCTCCCCTTTTCTCAGATTTTCCTCTGAAGCCACTCTACACTGGCCTTCATGCCAAATATTCAACCAACACTGTGCTTCTAGGGTCACCAGTGACCTCCACATTCCAAGTGAAATGGTCATGTCCCCAACTTTAGATTCCTTAAACCTCCACTTTTGACACAGTTCCTTGCTCTCCCCATCTCAAAGTGCTTTTCTTCACTTGGCTTCTCTTAGATTCCTTTTTCTCTGTGTTCTTCTCCTACTTTAGTCACCGTTGTTTGTTAGTTTCCTTTGCTGGAACTTTCTCACCTTTCCCCAGCCTCCAAACACAGAAGTAGTCCCTCAACCCCTTTTTTCTCCACCGGCCACCAGGGGATTTTACACCGTGCCACTGATTTGAGTACTGAATTTACATCTCTAGCCCTGGCCTCCTCTGGTCTAGACTTGCCTTCTCAAATTTTCCACTTGGATGTCTACAGGGCCAAAGCCCTCCAGGAACACCCTCTAAGGCCTAGCTGGGTAGTTCCAGGCCAGCTAACCGAATGCCAGGGGCTGCTTTTCTCTTTTCTTATGGGCATCTCAGACTTGAAATATATTAAACACAGCTCAGGATTTATCCCCCTCCTTGCTTCCCACTAAACTTGGGTCTCCCAAGTCTTTCTCAAGAGTAAGTGATGACTTAAATTATCCTGCTAAGGTTGTTCATGAGTCCTCTGCTTGCCATTGAAGTCATCAGCAAATTCTGCCAATGCTACCTTCAAACTACGTCCCAATCCTGACCATCTGTCATGCCCATTATCCTAGACCAAGCTCCAATCAGTTCTCACTTAGATACTGCAAAGGCCTTTCTTGTTGGTCCCCCTGCTTTCACCCACGCACACTTACAGCCTCTTTCCCACACAGCAAGCGGAGTGAACCAAAGTGCAAACCAGATTATGTTACTCTTCTACTTTAAACCTTTTAAGGGCTTCTCTTTTCACTCACGAAGAAAGCCAGAGGCCATGGCCTAGATACCTTATGTGGTCTGTGTCCACACTAACCCTCAGATCTCATTTCCGCTTTCCCCTTACTCAACCTGCTACAGTCCTGCCAGCCTCCCTCTGCTCCTCAAACGCACCACGCACATCTGCCCCTTGGGACCTTTGCCCTTGCGGTACTATTTGCTCCTACGTTCTCTCAACCAGCTGCACTAGCTGTCTCTTCTTCATTTACACTTCTTCCTCACATCACCTTATTAGAATGGCTTTCCCTGATCGGTCCTCTAGTCATTCTTTATTCATTCACCCACTTCTATTTGCCATAGTACTCATCACCACCTGATGTATTCGGTTTGCTGTTTCCTGTGTGCCTCTTCCCACTAGAACGTAAGTTCCATCTGATTTGGGACTGTCCTGTTCACTGCTCTCCTAAAACATTGCCTGGCACAAAGGAGATGCTCAAAGAATATTTTGGAAGTGGGGAAATAGTGAAAATAGAGTTTACAAAAAGGCCTAAATTGGGGCATCTGGGTAGCTCAGTTGGTCAAGTGTCTGCCTTCGGCTCAGGCCATCGTCCTAGGATCCTGGGATTGAGCCCCGGGTGGGGAATCCCTGATCAGTGGGGAGTCTGTTTCTGTCTCTCCCTCTGCACAGCCTCCCCCCTCCCACTCATGATCTCCCTCTTAAATAAATAAATAATTTAAAGAGAAAGAGAAAGAAAGAAAGAAAGAAAGAAAGAAAGAAAGAAAGAAGAAAGAAATCGTCTAAATACTGTAGTATCTTAGAGCTGACCTTTCTTGGCTGCACTAGAGAACTGTAACACAAAGTTTGGCACTGTGAGGAAAAGAACCTTTTGAATGAAGACAGAAAGGAAAGGCAGCATGGGCAGTGGGATGGAGCCAGGAGCTACAGTGCTGCCAAGTGCAAGGGTCCTAACGGACAGAGTCAGGACACCGAACTCTCCTGCCCAGTGTCGAATGGCCAGCTGAGCAGTCTTGAGCCAAGGAACCATATTCTCCCTAGGTCTCATTTCTTCATCAGTAAGATAAGGTTTAAATGACTATTAAGGCACGGGATGTTCTGATCATAAAAATATTGTACCTAATTATTTTGTTTATAGGATAATTAGTAGAACTATGTCTTCATCTTCATTTTTCACCCCAGTTATGTTCCCTCCTCCAATGTCTTATCACCCTCTCTCCCTCCCATCTCTTACAAAAGTTCTGTTGCCTTCTGTAGCACCAAGATTACCCCAGGCACCAGACTCCTAGTTGTTGAGGCATTTTAAAACATCTTATACTCTTTTGCCCACATCCCCAGTCCATTATCAGGGCAGGCTGCCATCCCATCGGTAAAATCCCACTCTGCTGGCCATGACCCAGGCCCCCTCTGCCTACACCTGAAGCGCTGTGGTTATTTTCTCCCCACAACCATCTAGAGCCTTCTCCTTTGACTTAATCCAAATGCAGCAGATGTAGTCCTTGACTTGGAAGAGTTTTAATTGCCTCAGTTTTTATCCAACCCCTCTCGTAATTTCCAGCCTTTCCAACCTAATTACTGACTAGCTCCTCCCTTTCATGCTGATCTCTTTGCTCAGCATCCTCGTTCTGTCTCCTGTCCAGTGAGCTTGAATGTATTTTGACATCTCCAACAAGATTTTTTCTCTTGCCTCTATGCCTTTGTGCATACCAGCTTCTCATCTCCTTTGGATTAAAAACAACCATAAAGGACGCCTGGGTGGCTCGGTCAGTTGAGCATCTGACTCTTGACTTTGGTTCAGGTCATGATCTCAGGGTCCTGAGATTGATCCTGGAAGTCTGCTTGAGGATGCTCTCTCGCCCTCCCTCTCTGTCCTTCACTCCACTCGTGCTCACTCTGTCTCTCTCTCTCTAATAAATAAGTAAATCTTTAAAACAACAACAATTAAGTATTCCTTTAGGGAGCCTAGATTGTTTTCACTTTTCTCTGACTATCAATGAGCAGGACATCTGAGCTACAGGTGTATTCTGTGCTATGCTCTCATGGAGACAGCTGGATTCTGCTGATGCACTATTCTTGAGGCAAGGGTTCTGTGCTGAGGCTGATAGCCCCATGCTGGAGCCCCACCTCCCTACATGATCCTAACCACTGTTCTTTCTACTGCAACCTTCTCCCTCCTCCATGATCCCTCCTCTACAAGCCCTGCACGTGTTTCCATGCTCTTAGGCTCTTGGAAACATAAGCCAGAAAGTGGTTCTGCCTTGCACTGTGCCACAGGGCCAACCCCGAGCTGATTATCTGCAAAAGGGGAAAGATAGACACAAATAAAAAAAAATATTATCTAGCCCCAAGAATGAGAGACAGCTTTTGCTGGAAAATATACCTGTGTCATATCCGATAATACAAAATTGTCCTTTAAGGCATTCAAGGAGGATACACGACAGAGATTTTGTTTTTTTCCCACTTGAGATAGAGTTTGTTTCCCATAAATCCTGTATGACACTGTGGTAAGAAGCATCTCCCAGCATAAGCTTAAGAATACATGTAAGACTCTTCAACAAATGGTGTTGGGAAAACTGGACAGCAACATGCAGAAGAATGAAACTGAACCACTTTCTCACACCATACACAAAAATAAATTCAAAACGGATGAAAGACCTAAATGTGAGACAGAAAACCATCAAAATCCTAGAGGAGATCACAGGCAGCTTCTTATCAGACATGTTTCCAAAGGCAAGGGAAACAGAAGCAAAAATGAACTGTTGGGACTTCATCGAGATACAAGCTTCTGTGCAGCAGAGGAAACAGCCAACAAAACTAAAAGGCAACCTATGAAATAGGAGAAGATATTTGCGAATGACATTCTGATAAAGGGTTAGTATCCAAAATCTGTAAAGAACTTATCAAACTCTACACCCAAAAACCAAATATTCCAGTTAAGAAATGAACAGAAGTCATGAATAGACACTTTTCCAAAGAGAACATCCAGATGGCTAACGGACCCATGAAAAGATGCTCAACATCACTCATCATCAGGGAAATACAAATCAAAACCACAATGAGATACCACCTCACACCTGTCAGAATGGCTAAAATTAACAACACAAGAAACAGCAGGTGTTGGTGAGGATGTGGAGAAAGGGGTACTCTCTTGCACTGTTGGTGGGACTGCAACTGAGTGCAGCCACTCTGGAAAACAGTATGGAGGTCCCTCAAAAAGTTAAAAAAAAGAACTACCCTACCATCCAACAATTGCACTACTAGGTATTTACCCAAAGGATACAAAAATACAGATTCGAAGGGGTATATGCACCCCAATGTTTATAGCGGCACTATCAATAATAAGCAAACTATGGAGAGAGCTGAAATGTCCATCAACCGATGAATGAATAAGAAGATGTGGTATATATATACAATGGAATATTACTCCGCCATCAAGAAAAATAAAATCTTGCCATTTGCAACAACGTGTATGGACCTAGAGTGTATTATACTAAGTGAAATAAGTCAGTCAGATAAAGACAAATACCATATGATTTCACTCATATGTGGAATTTAAGAAAAAAAAACAGTTGAACATGTGGGAGGCGGAAAAAGAATGAAGAGAGAGGGAAAGAAACCATAAGAGACTCTTAAAGATAGAGAACAAACGGTTGATGGAGGGAGGTGGGAGGGGGATGGGCTAGATGGGTGATGGATATTAAGGAGGATACTTGTGATGAGCACTGGGTACTGTATGTAAGTGATGGATCACTGAATTCTACTCCTGAAACCATTATTGCACTGTATGTTAACTAACCAGAATTTAAATAAAAATTTGGAAAAAAATACATGTAGGAATTGATTTGTCATAATCCTTTTACATTTCTGAAATGAAGGATAAGAAAAACACAGTGAACATTTGAAACACCCAAAAAATTAAAGTTTACCCTTCCAATTCAAAGGGAACTTGTCTGGAATAAGTGGTAATTATGGCTAATGAACCATAGGGAGGGAGGGCAGGCATTGGCGAGTGTAAGACAAAACAATAAAATAAGAAAGTTTTATCCAGAAAGTGAGCAGGGTTGTAGCTTCTGTTGTATGCCAAAGGTCCCCTACTGGAGTGAAGTGAAAAACGCACGTGCTTTATCTTTTTACCCTAATTTCTAATTCTGAAAATGTTTCTTCCAAGTGCTTTTATGTTCTTGTCTCTGTACTCCTTGTAAAAGCAGTAATACATCGTTTCTCTGTGGTAATCCCACCTGTGGCACAGCTTTGGGAAAGGTCTTAGAAGTTCTATACCTATTACTTTTTCAACACACAGGGTTAGCAGATTGACTCATAGGTCCATTCCGTCTTCATTAGCTTTAGAAAGGTTTATTACTATTCATTTTTATATATGAACTCTTTGTTTTTCTGTCTGATTTCTACTGAGGACTGAATCAAGATCCTTTTAGGCTTCTCAAATACATTTTGGTAAAGAGGGATTTTGTTTTTTATGGGCATTCACAAGTTAAGCAGCAAACATTGTGATGTCCTTTTCTTTTTTTCTTTTTTTTTTTAAGATTTTATTTATTTATTTGACAGAGAGAGACACAGCCAGCAAGAGAGGGAACACAGGCAGGGGGAGTGGGAGAGGAAGAAGCAGGCTCCCAGGGGAGGAGCCTGATGCGGGGCTCCATCCCTTAACTCAGGGATCAGGCCCCGAGCCCAAGGCAGACGCTTAATGACGGAGCCACCCAGGTGCCCCCATTGTGATGTCCTTTGTTTTTGTTTTTCTATTTCTCCTGAAGTACTGAAAAGATGGGGTAAGTATAGAAGCACAGAATCAACACAATCCACAGCATTTCTTTTCCATATATACTGAGCCTCAAATTAGCTAATTTATTGAAAGTTAAACATCTTGTAATGATTGGGAATGGAAAGAAAATTATTTATGTTTTAGTCTTTTTGAAAAATGACCCCAGGACAAATGTCTATCTTATCTACTATTATATCACTGGGCCTAGTACTAAGCATGCATGGGAAAAGAGATGTATCATAAATATTTGCAGAATGAAATTAATAAACAAATGTCAAAATCTGGATGCTAAAGATGCCAGGATGATTTTAGAAATGATCTAGAAAAAAATCCCTAAATAAAAAATAGATACCTTGTGAATTCATTATGATCCTAGGCCTATTTCTGGTCAAAGGTATCCAAGGTGGTGAAGTATGGAGGGATATACGCTATCTGAACACTAGTCAAAAGAAAGCAGGAGAAGTGATGTTAATTTCAGACAGAGCAGACTTCAGACCAAGGAAAGATAACAAGGATAAAGAGAGGCATTACAGAATGACAAAGGGGTCAGTTCTCCAAAAGGACATAATCTAATGCCTATGACAACAAAGCCTCAGTAGGTACCCCTTCCTCAGCACCCAGGGCATGGGCTGTCCTTTAGTATTACAGCAAATAATTAATACTCCATCTTTTGTCTTTTGTTATTGAAATATATTTACACATTTATATTTTAAGCTATTAAGTGGAAGGGGCTTGATGATTTTTTTTACTTTTGATTCTTCCCCCAGCTTTTGGTAACTATGTCCTGCACACACAGTGAGAACTCAGTAAACATTGGTTTAGTGAAGTCCCATGCACCCTTTTCAAGTTATTAGAGATCCATACCCAGGATTTTCCTGATCACAGAATGATAAAGAGTGGCAGTTCTCAGTCATGCCCCCTTAGCACAGAGCTTGGCTCCTACACAGGGTATCTATTCTTATGCAGACTTGCCCCTGGCTTTGGTTAGGTTACTTAACCTCTCTGCACCCCATTTCACGATTTTTAGATGCAAATGATGATGATGATAATGGTGTCTACCTCACAGGCTTCTTGTTCTGAGAGTAAAATGTAGATACAGATATAGGTATAGGTTTATGTTATTAATAAAAGTAAATTTCCTTTCCTCTCTCCATTTCTAGACTATAATTCAGAATCCTACCAGAGTTGGCCAGGGCCAGGAGGACAGAAAACAAAGCTAAGAAATGAAGTGGAATTTGGATAATATCAAGATTTGCTCTCACCAGCTGCTAAATACAAGTGATGAAGACGTGAGATTTATGTAGACTCGAGAGTTCAAGGAAAAATAGTAAAGCACTTGGAACTTGAAGAAGACAGAAACTCAGTACAGACGTGCCCAGGAAATACCAGTTCATTTGCACAGTAACTCCTCATCCTCAACTTAAAAATCTTGAGAGCAGCTGTGCATTTCCCCTGTTTCCAAAGCCCAGTCCAGCTCCCTCTTGACCCATTGTTCAGTTTGGCAGCTTGCTTCACATTCTGCTTATACCCTTTGTGGAGAGAGCCTGCCGATGGAGACGCCAGGCTCCTCCCACTGCAGGGCTGCTTCTGGAAACAGCCAGGGGGAAGGGGAAGTGGCCAGTCACTTTGCCCAGCTCCTCATCCTCAGTTCTCCCTTTCTGGCATTCTCCTGACTCTCCAAGAGACTCTTCACCTCTATTTGAGATCGAAGCAATTATGGTTAACTATCTTTTCTTCTTTCTGTTTTTCTTCCTCTACACTTAATAAGTGTAGCGATGTTCAGCTCTGCTGTTAAAACTCACCGGTGCTCCTCTATAGTTTAGAAAGTGCAATGAGTATTTTCACTTCAGAGATTAAGTCCGAGAAATGGCTATTTTTAAAAAAATGGGAGTGTTCTAGGAAAATTCCTTTTTCTCAGACATTATGCCAGAATACTTTTTGTTCTTACCAGTTTCCTCACTGGTCATGGGATGAAGGAAAAACTATTCATTTCAGGCTGCCTGTCTGTGATTGTTATGGATATTCTTATCCTATTATAAACAGGATAATGGAACAAGAAAGTGATTAGCTTGTACTATCTTGAACCAGGGAACTGAGGACGTTTTGAGTGTTAATTTTTAAGAGTTAATTTCCAAATCAGTATAAAATCAAAGGCTTCTGCCAAAGGAATTGAATAAAAATGGAGTCATCCACTGGAAAGCATGGTGTTTGCCCACTTGGAAACTGATCGGATTAACTATTTAGAAATAATGGAGGAGCATGGTAATCTAGTCACCATGCTGAACAAAACTAATTTGAGGATCTATCTAAGTAACTTGCGTGCGAAGTGTATGTATGTCGTGTGTCTGTCTGATCACATGTGCCTGTGATTGTATCTTTCATACTCAAATGTGGTATTATTGACATTATGTGTGTCAAGAGTCAGAAAAACCAACGTTGGAAGCATGGTTTGTTAATATTAACTTTCTTTCAATCTGTATTCACATTTATGAGGAAGAGCCAACACGCCTCTGCTGTCAAGCCATTAAGCAACTCTTTATTCTACTATACAACTTTGATTGCGCCCTTCAAAAATTGTTCACCAAAACTCTTTTTCCTACAAGGTAAAATTAAAGCTCCTTAACCTCTCATTAAAAAAAAATCTCCGGGGGGCACCTGGGTGGCACGGCAGTTAAGCGTCTGCCTTCGGCTCAGGGCGTGATCCTGACGTTCTGGGATCGAGCCCCACATCAGGCTCCTCTGCTATGAGCCTGCTTCTTCCTCTCCCATTCCCCCTGCTTGTGTTCCCTCTCTCGCTGGCTGTCTCTATCTCTGTCGAATAAATAAATAAAATCTTAAAAAAAGAAAATCTCCAGGATATAGTTAGTTTCTTTCTCAAAACTTATTGTAGCAAATGCATTTGTTAGCTAATCTAATATTCATTGTTCACTGTTCTCCCTTGATATATTCTCTTTGGTAGAACCTGAAAAGCTAAACTGTCCATTTCCCAACCTCCCTTTGGGTTGTCATGTGTCACAGGCTGCCAAAGAGAGGGCTGCAAGCAAAATCAGTGAAGAAACCTCTCAGAAGATTTTGTTCTTAGAAAGAAGGAAACAGATATTCTAGTGTCTTCCACTTTTCCCTCCCTTTATTTTCCTAACCTTCACAAAGACAAGATGCCTAGAGCTATAGCAGCCATCCTATGACCATGAGGCGAGGGCATTCGAATTGCAGAGATTCTGGCCCTGACATAGTTGAGCTATTAAGACAAAACTTCCAGATTTACATGAGAAAAATGAACCCCTGTTTGTTTGGTTAATTTGGGTTCTCTATTGTTGTTGTAGAATGTAACCTAACTGACCTACTCATCTTCCACCTCTGTTCTTCTCACAAAAATTTATGCTCCAACAATGCTGAAGTGCTTATATTTCATCTAACATGCTATAGTTTCTCAGGGCCTTCATGCCTTTGCATGTCCTCCGCCGTTCCACCTTATCCACTATTTCCTTCTTCCCTCACTGTATCTAGTCTCATCTGCTGAAACCCAGGTTTGATATCACCTCTTCCAGGAAACCTTTCTTTGGACACTTTAAAACAAAAGTAATCATTCTCTCTCCTCTGGGCTTTGTCTTTATTTTGAAGATATTTCCATTCTAGAACTTCACACCTAGTATTATCATTTATTTATTTGTATATCTGGTATCATAAATAGACATGAATAAAGTGTTATGGAATGACATATTAGCTATGGACTGTATTGGAGAATATAGAAATAATGTTTCCTGGGGCACCTGAGTGGCTCAGTTGGTTAAGTGCCCGACTCTTGATTTTGGCTCAGGTCATGATCTCAGAGTTGTGAGATCCAGCCCTATGTCAGGCTCCACATTGGGCATGGAACTTACTTAAGATTCTCTCTCTCCCTCTCCCCCTGCCCCTATCCCCATGCTCGCAAACTCTCTCTCTCCCATTACAGACCAGACCATTTGTAAGAGGGATGAAAGGATGCCATACTGTTTCACTTCTTAGATCCTGGTAGAAGCTCTTTCCTCTGCCTGGAAATACTTGTTCTCTCTAATTTATCTGGGGACCACACACATCCTTTTAGTCCCAGTTCAAGGAGGTTCTCCATAGAGGACTCTTCATTTCCATTCTCGCTCTGGAGTTCATCATTCTCTTGTTCAGTAACAATATATTGCATGAACCTCAATTTTAGCACTGATCACACTATGCTATGTTTATTACACATCTATCTTTTCTACAATATAGCAAGTTTCTTGATTCCAGGGTCTGTGTCTGATTGATCTTTAATGTTTAAGTGTCTGAAAAAGCCTCTTGCATGAATACTTGTTTAATGAAATAATGACATTCATTTTATTAGCACGCTAACATTCGTCCAACAAAAAGGCAAGAGAAATACCATTTGCCTACAGACTCCAGGATTCATACATTAGATTCTTTGGTGTATAGAATCTTAAGAATAAAAGACCAAAGTCTATTTATAAAAACAAGATGCCACAAATCATTTGGAGAAGTAACAAATTGTAATGGGAGTTTACACATCTATTAACAGCTTGTGTAGTCACAAATGGGTCCATTCTGTCGAAGTGTATATTGTAGAAATTAAACTGTTCCTTCATCTTTTATGATTTGCTTTTCCTCTGCGTTAGGCAAGATTTGTACTTGAAACTTAAATATTATCCCCTTTTGACCAGAGTCTTCAAATACCACCCACAAATTGTTTAGGCAGCGTATCAAGAGAGTAAACCCTTTTGCATGAAAAAGATCAAAATGTAGAACACATAGCTCATAAAACTTCTATAGAACATAACTGTGCGACTCTGCCATGAGTTTTTTCAGTTAGATATTATTCATTGTTGAAATTATTATTATTGAAATAGTACCAAAAGATTGCAATATGATTAAGACCCAAAGAACTAATGTTTTAGCAAATACGCTGGCTGCTTATGGAATAAACTGCTATTCCACAGCCAACTTTTTGTTGTAAACCATGTTATGCAATAAAATACAAGCTCCCCCAAAACTGACATGGGCCTTCACTATCTTTTTGGATTAAATTATAGCATCTTTGAAATGATTTTTGGTATGTGTGTTACTTTATCTTCATTATAAAGAAAGAAAAAATTGGAGATGATCTTTGCAGAAAATTACAGCCTCATTGGGACACAATGAATTACATATGGCCCATTAAAAACTGTCAGTTCACTTCAGATAAAATTTATTTATTATTAGTTGTTTTAAAAGTTTTATAGTTATTTTCCAGATTATTTCACTGCACTTTACTTACCCTCATTTAAAATTCCTTTTCTATGGTTTACTGACTGGTTTAATTTTTGTTTCCATTACTTTACTACTGAAAGTTAAAATATGATGTCATTGGTCATTTGCCTTCTAGATCATTATCATATTCTGGGCAATACTATTCTCAGAATTTCCTATGAGCTCTAAGCCACTTATTTACATGGACTGTGTTGATATATACTTGTTGAGAGAAACAAATTTACCTTATCAAGATGCATTTAATATGAGGCATCGTGTCCTATGCCAAAGAAAATCAAACAAGGGACTGTGTCATCCAATGATTCTAATATTTTGAAGAACATCTGAAAGTTTTTGTACACGGAATTAGTACTTTTGGTTTTATCTCACATAGTTTAGCTCTAGATGAATTTATTTGATGTGTGATTTTTCCTATTTGTGTCAATAAGTTACAGAGATATGAAAGATATGAAAATAAAAGATATGTATTACTGTTTTAAGTAATGTGTACTTCCAGAGTTGACAGCATGGTGGAAAGTAAGAAGCATAGGATTTAGAAATAGGCAGGCATCATTTCAAATCTTGGATCTGCAATTTACCAGCTAGGTAAGGCACAGTTCCCTCATCTACTATGTGGAGGTGATAATAAATACCTTGGAAGATTGTTGCAAGGATCACATTAGATGATATATATGAAAAATTGAGAGCCTGTAGTACTTCAGTAGATGATGGTAGTACTAATGGGAATAATAAGAGCTATGTGGGATGTTGATCATATATCCATATGAATTGATTTTTACTTTTCACCCAGAATTTTACTGTTTCAGGCAAGCACAGCCATTGATAGGCTAGGCTTTCATATGAATCAAATTAATCTAATTTGGTAGTAAAAACAGTGGTGATGAGGATGCTGCTGCTGTCCTGGTGAAGATGCTGTACTGTGATGATGGTGTGGGAAGACAAGGCTGTGGTATGAACACAGTTTGTGTTGGTGACAGTTTAGTGTGATGAGGGCGTAGCATGACGATGGTTTGGTGTGATGATGATGTGATGTGATAATGGAGCCACATATGTCAGGAGGTGATGGTGTCATGTGACAATGATGTGATTTGTTAATGGTATGGTGTGAAGACCGTGTAGTTCTGTTTCTCTGGTTGAACCCTGATTGATACAAATGTAGCATGAAGAGTGATTCTGATTAGGTTTATGATAATTCATTGTTATTCTCCAAATTCATCTGTTTTCTGCACAGGACAAATAGATGAGTTGAATGGGAATGTGGTGGGAATCACCATCCCTGCAATTTCCAAGTGCTGGATGGTGCTGCTGATCTCTACAATCCCTCCAAGAATGCAGTATTGCTTTTGGTTTACTAGTGTTGTAGATAGAAGCGGTTCTAGTAGCTTCTACTCAGCCTTTCCTACTACCTTTCCTGATCGCTTCACAGTCACAGAACAAACGTGGGGACTCTGCCAGTTGCTGAGTATGTCCATTCCAATTATGCATTCCGGAACCAAGGAAATAATCACAAGATGGGTTCAGGGATCCAGCATGAGACCACCCCCAACTAAAACCGCTGATCACCTGACCTCCTTTAGCCTTCACTCTGACTGGTAGAGCACAGTGATGCCATAAGCAATCAAACATTTGCATAACAGCCAGTGGTTTAGTTTTCCCATTTTTAAACCTTCGCAAAATATTGGAAGAAAGGGTAGCAAAATTTCCAGAGAAACCTAACTTTGAGGGTTAAAATAATATCTTACCCAAATCTAGTCTGGAGTAGTCTTTGCTCCTGCAGAAAAGACTAGCTCAGGTTCTGAACAAGGTTCTGAAATAGGTCTCTCCATCAGATGATACTGACCCTGAAAAACACTATCCTGAAGCCCACAGCAGTGTCATGCTCAGAGTCATAACACAAATGATATCCTAGCAATGTTCTAACCCCTTTGGATGGGATTCTTGAAATCATTATTCTGCATTCCATGCTATAGAGGGCTGTGTTGCAGCCAAATTCCAGAGCCACAATGCAACTGTTTACTCCTTCTCGAAATGTCACATCAACATGACCCTAGAGAGGAGGTATTTGTTTGTGTGAGTCCTCAGAGCAAGGCCTTCTCTGAGGCTGAAATATTATGAGTTGTTAGTAAATATAAAACTAATAGAGGAGGAAAGGAGAAAACTGGACCCCAAACAAACAAACACAAAGCATAGAAAAGAAAAGAAAGACAGAGAAAGAAAGAAAAGTAAAGGTGACAGGAAGGAGGCAGACATCTATTAAGTACTTAATGTGTGTCAGGCAATAGTCTAGAATCTAGATATTTGCAGATTAACTCATTTAATCTTCATATTATCCTAGTAATAGGTACCATTACACTCTCCATGTTTAGATCAGGAATCTGGGCATAGGGAAGTGAAGTAGCCTGCAAAATCAGTACAGTTTCTTAGTGGTAAACCTGGGATTTAAAGTCAGGCAGGCTCAATTCAGAACCTGCGCTTTTAAACACTGTGCTCTACTGCCTCTAAATAAAAACCAGTAACAGCAAAACAGAGTGGAAAAGGGTAAAGAATTAGAAGAATTTATTCAATAAACATTTTGTCCAATAAATATTTATTGAGCTGGAAAGACAATATTTATTGAGTTGTTGAAGAAGACACAGCTCCCGTGATCAAAAAACTTAGAATTTGGCAGAAGAGAGAAAAGGGGAGGAAAGCAGAAAATGAATGAGTGCACTAGAGTACAAGAACCCCAGCAGGACTTTACGCTGTACAAGGCCATAGGTACACACGTTACAAGTCAGCCATCTCTGTCTGGGAAGCAAGTGATGGCGTCATTGGTTCTCCAGGAAGCAATGTCTGGCTGGCTCAGAGAACGAACTCTGGTAGCTGTGAGAAGGGTGGGTTGGGAGAAATGGAGGCCCAAGAGGAGAACATTTAGATCCTGTTGTAACAGCGTATGTGCGAACTGATGAAAGCCAGAATAAGAGCACTGGCAGTTGGATTAGAGAGGATAGGATGAACTGAGATTCAGTTTGGAGGAAGAATTGTCAAGAGCTCTTTATCAACCAGTTGCCATTAAGGAGATGGGACATCATGAGATGACTCCCCCTTTTCAGACTTGGGCAGCATGATGGTGCCCCAGTGAACCTAGAGAGGAAACACAGGGAAAGGGGCAACTTATAGGAATTTGAGGAGAGGAGATGATATAAAGATAGTAAGTTGTGTCTTGTTGAGTTTGAAATCTCTGTGACACTTCCAAGTTAAGATGTCTAGGGAGCCATATGTCAGAATATACAGATCTGACCAGATTGTACAGATTGTGGCACTTACATCCTTTAGAGTAGAAAGATTGCTGAGGGAAAGTGCTTAATGAGAGAACATTCATAGAGGAAGGGACACTAGAAAACAGAGAGTGGGAGTTACATAAAGGAAAAGGAGGCTGAAGAGCAGTCAGATGTAGAGGAAAGAGAATCAATCACCCAAACAAAGGAAAAGAATTTCCAATAAGAAGAAATCACAGTCATGTCAAGTGCCACAGAGTGACCCCACAGAATACATAATGAAAAGCATTTATAAAGTTTAACTGTTAGGAGATTAACGGGACCTAGAGCCCAGGTGGAAGACTTTTGAAGAGAAGGGGTAACATTTTTCCTAAGAGAGGAGAGGAAGGAGAGGATAAGGGTAAAGATGCAATTGCCACTGTTTTAAATGGAAGGCAGACATTTGAGGCTAACCTGTGAATTAAGACGTGAGATTTGATGCTGAGATGATCAGGGAATCCATAACAGTGGGTAATATTTGAAACATCCACTGATGGAAAAGGACAATTTAAAAGGTTTCTGAGTGACAAAGATGTCCCAGCTGGGACTGAGAAGGGTCAATTTCCAGCTACAAATTCTGCATTCTGACCGCCCTCAGCAGCCCCTGCTCCCAGGCCAGCAGAACATAGGAGGCTGTGATCAGTGGGTGGGATATTGGGCTTTAAGAATTCAGAGGTGGAACATTATGAATGCTCAAATGCAAAGGGAAATAATTAATGAGAAATGTCTATTTTCTGATTATTTGTTAAATTAAATATTTATCGATTACCTACTCTGTGCTCTGTGGAGAATCATTATCCAACCAATCACAAGCATTCATTGAGCACCTACTATGTGCTTGGCACTCTGTTAGGCACCCAACACTCAAAACTAAATGCCCTTACCCTTAAGGTGCTTATAGTCTAATAGAGGAATCACACAAGAAAACTGCAAAGGCAGAGCAGCGTGGTAGACAGTCTGATAGACTGTCTACAGGGTGCTGGGAAATTGTAAAGTGTGCAAATCCAAACCCAACCTGAATAGAGAGAGACAGAAGGAAGATTTCCTGATGTGGCCATGCCTGAAATGTAAGGACAATTTGGACAATCAGGCAGAGTGCTTGGACGAGGCCAAGAGAGACACATGATAAGGCTAAAGAGATAAAGAGGGCCAGATCATAGCAAGCTTTATGGACTGTATTAAGGAATTTGAATTTTATCCATTGATTCTCCTTTTTACTTTTATTGTTTTGACAAATTACACCAAAAGCAAGCAAGTGTTTACCTCCCAGGATATAGTAGTATAGCCTAAAATGGGTGTTGCTAGCTCTAAGATTCTTTGAGGTCCCATGTTTAAAAAACAAATGTGAATTTTGTAACCTACTCTAATATATCAATTTTAATATACCTTGAATTTTTTTGCCTTCAAATAAATTCAAGATGATCACGCTTCTCTGGGAGATTCCTGCCTGCAAATGTTTGCTGTAGGTAAATAAGAAATCATTGCATTATCTTAAGCAAGACTGTTGCATAATCGGATTTGTGTTTTAGAAAAATAGCCTGGCAACAATGTGTTGTATGGTTTGGGAAACCAAGACTAGTGACAGGAAAAGCAGTTGGGAGGTCGTTGCAGTAATCCAGATGAGAAACGAATTCCTCACCACTGTCAGTATGAATAAAAAGGAGGATGAGTAATCAAGGATTATTAAGGAAATAGAGTTTTAATGAATTATGCTGGGAAGAGTGAAGAATTAACATGGCTACCAGGATTCTGGTTTGAATGCTGTTCCCTAAGATGGTACATAGAGAAGGAGAGTCAGGGCCTCAAGATTAGAAGAAATAGCTCTGTTCTGGACATTAAACTTAAGGTTCCCATGGGCCATCCATTTTCTGATGACCAACATGCATTTGGTCACGTATTTGGGAATGACCAGGATACATGTGGAGGGTGAAGCTCTGTGAATGGAGAAGGCCACCCAGACACAGTGCCTGGGAGTTTATAAAGTAGCTGGAGATGTGACCCAGAAATGAGAAATAAAACTGCTCACCAGCAAGTCCGGTAAGTCAGTTCCAACAGAATGTAAAGGGCTGGGGACAGCGAGTTAGGGAACGTGTTCTCCTCAGGGGAAGAAAACTACCCTGAGCTCAGAGCCAAGTTCACAGCATTATCCGAAACTGAGAACCACAGCCACAAGCCATGTCTTCCTTATTGCTTCACCTTGTCTAACTGCCAAGCCGGCTGCACCTGCTGGAAAAAAATGAGGATGCCTTTTACAGCCCTTGAGGTGACCTACATAGGAGACCTTGGAAGATGAGAAGACATTGGAATGAAGTAAGTGAAATTCCTGAGCCTGTGCTGTGAGCATTGCAATGATGCTGTTCTCCCTTTTATCCGTTTGATTCTACCGTCCTGGGGCAGCTGGAAAGCACTTCCAAAGCAGCCAGGGAGAATTCCTCTGTCCCTGGAGACCACATGCATGCCGGTCTGGGTGGCAGAGTTCAGTGACACTTCCAAACCAAAAGTTGGGGCTGGAGCCACTCCAGAGCGGAAAGGGAAGCCTCGAAGACATAGTTTGAATATTAGTATGTATTTAACTTCTAGGACAGTTTTGTAGCTTTAGGGGCAATAGGACACAATATATGAAATTAAGCCTGCCCTGCCCTGCCTTTGTATGTATAGAGGACTTTCCCAAGTACTCCAGAGAAGGAGAGAGGGAAGAAAGATGACCAAAAGTAGTCCTTGCCTCTACTCTTGTTCCAGCCTCTCAGCTTGCATGTCAGAGCTACATTTATGCCCCCCCCCCCCAGCAATCAGTGTTTGGGGGAAGGTGAGGTGATGGGAAACACTGTGGGAACAGGAGAGGATATGATGATCTAAACCTTAAGGAGGGAATGTAGGTCATGGGCTTCTGGAACTCTCATTTTAACTTTCTTCAGAACAGTTACTTCTCCACTTTGGAACTTGGGGGTGGATGGAGCCTTTCACATAGCTAGAATAAAAATGACATAAATTGAAAAAAATTAGATATCAGTGAAACATGCTTGTAAGTAGAGGAAAAATATATATAAACCCCCTAAATTCTCAGTCATATCTGACCTGGCAACACTTACTACAACTTTTCATGGTGTTTATTTTTTATTTTAAAAAATTCTTTAGATTTTTCTCTATTGAGTATGTCTGTCTTTTGTACTCAGAAAAAAAAAAACGGTACAACCTGTTTAGAAAAGAATACTGTAATTGCTACCAAACTTTCCTTCCAAGTTCCCTCACCAAGTCTCTAGTGTCTGTAACTGATGTCAGAGCCAGACTCAAATGATTTCAGCAAATGTTATGTCTCCTGACCAGCCCGGATCAGATTTGCTCTACACAGGTCACCTGTGAGTTCTCTGTGACTCTCGTTTCCAGTCTGAATCTTGGAACTTTCTGAAGGGCCAAGATTTATGTGGCCATAAGCGAAACAGTTCTTCTGGAATGAATAAGATCTAAAGTTTAGAAATCCTCAGGCTATTCTCTAAACAAAGATGTGGGAAACTATTAATGTTTATATTGAAGATTCCCTAGTGTTGGTTTTCTTTCTTTCTTCCTTTTTTTTTTCTTTTTTGGTCATTATAGGATATGAATGGTTATATCCTCTGTAATCCCTTTGCAGGCTGCCCCTGGCTTGGGACATGGGAGAGCGTGGAGAGGTAGCTTCCTACATTAGCTTTAAAAGGAGGTTAGGAGGTTAAATGTTCACACATACATGTGCATGTGCACATGCACACACACACACACACACACACACACACACAACCTCTTAATCCTGGTTATAAAAGCAGTTCCAGGGGCACCTGGGTGGCTCAGTTGGTTGAGCGTCTGCCTTCAGCTCAGGTCATGATCCCAGGGTCCTGGGATCAAGATCCCCACTGGGCTCCCTGCTCAGTGAGGAGTCTGCTTCTCCCTCTCCGTCTGCCCCTCCCCCTAATTCATGCTCTCTCTCTTTCAAAATAAATAAATTAAATATTAAAAAAAAATAAAAATAGTTCTGAAGAACCAGAAGGACGAAGAAAGCAAGTAAGTTTATTCTTTATGTCTGGCTAGGCTGACTTATTCATTAGACATGATCGGGACAAGGCCCAAGCTTACAATACTTTTAGGAGCCTACAAAAGTGTTTTAGTTTCTTTTAAAATTAGAAGCAAAAAAAAAAAAATGAACCTTAGAGTTGTAGGGAATATTTTAATATGTAATATTAATATATTCATTTTTATACCCATGCAGTTACAAATTAGAGTCATTAATATTTTTTTAGGAGGGAAGAAGCCCACAAAGGCAAAGGGGTGAGGCTCCTAAAAGTTATATGGCGGTCAGCATGTCTGTGCTCCATTCAGTTGGCTGTAGAGACCCATTGGAAGACAGTAACTGAGCCAGTTAGTCTCTTAGTTCCAGAAGCAGGATGCTAATGAAGCCAAGATCTTGGGTTTCATTCCTAAAGAATTCAGTTACTTCAGAGAATTCCTAAAGAATTCACTTGCTTCAGAGAAAAAATATTCCATCGCAACCAAGCCATCTACCAAATGCATTACTTGATTACAAAGTGAGATTGGATAGAACAAAAATTACATGGCTCAATGCAAACTCTGTCACTACTGGGGAGAATGACTAGGAATTACTTTATTTTACTGTTTTTTTAAAGATTTTATTTATTTATTTGACAGAGAGGAAGCACGTGCACAAGCAGGAGGAGCAGCGGAGAGAGAGGGAGAAGAAGATTCCTCAATGATCAGGGAGTCTGACACGGGGCTGGATCCTAGGACCCCAGGATCATGACCTGAGCCCAAGGCAGATGCTCAACCGACTGAGCCACCCAGGTGCTCCCATGTACTTTAAAAAACTAACTTATTGCACCATTTACGATGTTAACGAACCACCATGAAACTCTGTGGTTTGAGAAAACCAACATTGACTAGCTCATAATTCTGTGGGTCAGGAATCTGGCCCATGGCTGGGCAGTTCTCATCTGGGTTCCTTGCAGTCAGCTGGCACACTGGCTAGACAGGAGGCTTCACTCACATGCTAGCACAGGCTGCTGGTCAGGGCACCTGGATCCTCCCCAACCTCTCCTCTCCTGCTGGCCAGACTGGACTTCTTCATGTCCTGATAGAAGAAAACTCTGCTTCTGTCACCCTTACCAAGTCCATTGGCCAAAGCAAGTCGTGTGTTCAAGACCAGCTTCAAGAGATAGAGAAACAGATTTTACTTTTTGATGGGAATAGCTGCAGAGTCACTTTGCAGTGGGTATGCATATGGGGATGGGAATAATCTATGGTCTTCTTTTGCAATCTCCCACCCTCTTCCTTCAAAACCCTCATATCGATCCTTCCTCCATGTCACCTCCTTCTTGAATTTTTCATGTTCACATGATTGCTTTTACAGTTTAAGCTAAAGTTTAGTTTCGTTTCAGGAGAGGAGAAGGAATGAACAGAGATTTGAAACAAGCCCGGTATTTCCTTTAAAATCACAGTTTGTATTTTTAGTGTTTACAGCATAGTGTAATGAACAAGACTGATTCTATATCAGACCAACCTGAGTTTATTTCACAGCTTTGTCACTTACTGTGTGACCACGTGGAAGTTGCTTATTCATTCTGAGCCTGGCTTTCCTCCTCTACAAAATAGAGATAATGAGCCTCCCACACATGACTGTTGGAGAATGAGCGAGAAGTACAGAGTCTACCAAGCATGAGTAGGTACCTAATAGTTCTTACCTTTGGGATAACAATGGTGACATCTGGTCACTTGCTAATTGAAATAAAATCAATTCAACAAATACCTGTGAAGTAAGTTCTGTGCACAAATAAACTTCCTGTTGTTTAACTTTATCTCTGTTTTTCACGTGCTTTCTTGAGTTTTAGGTATGTAATGATTGTATGTCCCGGCTACGTTACTTACGTTGTTAATGTGCAGTCAGCTCTGAAGTGGGATGGGGATGTCTTCCAAGAACCAATAGAGCTTTATTGGAAAGTTTTATAATCAAATCTAACCAATCACCCTGTAATGCCATACTATTTTTATTTAAAATTTTATTTCTCCCATGCATATGTCTGACCATAGTCTATTTTTTTCTTTCATTTTTGAAGTTAGTGATTCAAGTATAACCTGACCACCCTGTCTCTTTCAAGTTGAATGCAAGTACTTTTGCCAATTAAATTTCTTGTTTTTAACTGATGGTTACCAGAGGGGAGGTGGGTGGGGGTTGGGTGAAATAGGTGATGGGCATTAAGGAGTGCACTTGTGATGAGCACCGGATGTTGTATGGAATTGTTGAATCACTATATTGCACACCTGAAACTAATATCACACTGTATGTTAACTAACTAGAATTTAAATAAAAACTTTAAGAATTTTTCTTGTTTTTTATTTAATCTTTTCCACTTCCATAATATTAATTACTTATTACCTCAAGTTATTTTCTTAAGTTTTCATCTTATGGTTTCATATTTTAAATAAAGGTTTTCCTGTTTCAAGATTCTTAAAAAACAAAATTTACACCTTCGTATCAGTACCTTATATCTTATCAAAACACATTTGCTTGTTTTATACTTAAACAATATGTAACCTTACTTAGGATGTCACCATGCTTTCAAAATGCCACATAGATAAAGGCCTTGGACTTCGTTATTACCTGGGATATGAGTTTACTAATAGTAAAGTGAATAGAGGTTATATAATAAATATGAAAGTAATGCCAAAACACAACTAAATTAAAAAGTATTTTATCAGGAAAGTATAGTGGTTTTCTACTGATACTTACATTTTTAAAAAGATTTATTTATATATTTTAGAGACAGAGACAACATGAGCAGGAGGAGTAGAATGAGAGAGAGAGAGAATTTCAAGGAGCACAGAGACCAATGTGGGGCTTGATCTCAGGACTCTGAGATCACGACCTGAGCTGAAACCTAGAGTTGACCACTTAACTGCTTAACCAACTGCACCGCCCAGGCACCCCTGATATTTACATTTTAGTGAGATGAGATTTCATGGTTTGTAGTTTGGAAAGAACATACATGGAATGAATAATGTCTATATTACTTGTGAGTAGGCTATGCAACCATAAGCTTTGTGATGTAGATGAAATGACATCCCTATGCATATTAAGGTTCAGACTCTTCCTTAGGCTTTCTTTGTGAGACATTCCAGTTAAGAAAGAAAGGTAGGGGCGCCTGGGTGGCTCAGTCCTTAAGCGTCTGCCTTTGGCTCAGGGCCTGATCCCAGGGTCCTGGGATCCAGCCCCACATCGGGCTCCCTGCTCTGCTGGGAGCCTGCTTCTTCTTCACCCGCTCCCCCTGCTTGTGTTCCCTCTCTCGCTGGCTGTCTCTCTCTCTCTGTCAATTAAATAAATAAAATCTTAAAAAAAAAAAAAAGAAGGAAAGAAAGGTAGTTTCTTAGTACCCTCCTTCATTCAGCCCGATTTAAAATGAAAGCACTGTATTTACTTAGAATTTGTAAACTTGGAAAGTCAATGACATTTCTGGACTGATTAGGTTTAATGAATTTCATTTCATTCACCCCTTTTTTTGTCACCAGATACAATGATGCCAAAAAGCATGGAATGATATGTGTTTATGTTGATTGCAAATATATATGTAATTTATAAATACATAATTAACATAAATTTTGTATTAAGACCAAAAATGTACATATATATTTACATACATACGTATTTTTGAGTGTGTGTGTGTGTGTGTGTGCAGAATCCTAAAGGAATTTTTCATCCCAATGTGATGATGGAGAAACTCACTTTTCACTAAATCTCATTAACTATGCAGGAGGTAGTCAACGACATAGAAAAGGCCCTCAGCAAATATTGGTGGAACGAATTGATGCATCCATAATAAATTTTTGGGAAAATAAATAGCTAAAGCTTCAAAGCGTTATATGCAACTAATGAATCGTTGAGCACTACACCAAAAACTAATGATGTACTATATGTCGGCTAACTGAACATTATATAAACAAATAAATAAATAAATAAATGTGTACGTCTTCATTACCTAACTTGTTCTGTCTAAAAGTCTCTTCTTCTGCATGGACCTTTCTATTTGCGGAAGTTCCCTTGAAAAAAGCCCAAGATTTACTACCAGAGAGCTAAATCTAGAAAGATTCTCATCTGGCCCACCGTTAGCACCCACTCCACTTTTACTACATAATATATAAATAACTTAGGGAGGGAAAATGTTTAGACTAAATAAATGATTTGGAAATACTAGCTGCCCGTGTGCTTACCCTGTGAGTGCATTAATGAAATTCACTTGCGCTCCAGTGAGCCTTCCTGGTCGCTGGGTTATGAGATCAGAAACGGCATTCCTGAAAGCCTTGTTAGATGAGGTTAGGTGTGAATCAAGAGAAAAGGTTTTCTTAGCAAGCAACATACTAGAAAAGAAAGCAGAATTTTGTGGATGGCATTTTTAAAATATTCATTAAAAGATTTATCAGTTTGGTCATCCACGTATAGAAAATACTAAATAAATAAATGCAAACTTCTCTTATCCGAGTTGATTTCTTTAACACACCTATAAGAAATAAATAATAATAGTTTCCTCAGCCTAGATATATGTAGGTGTAAGTATGTTATAGAAAAGTTAAAACATGATTTTAGATCATTTTTGTCACTGTGACAAAGAGAACTATGTAGAAGTAAGGAGAGAAAATGATGTGGACGAAGAATTCACATAAGAATGATGTAAGAGTCCCAAGTCAGGCTCTCTGCTCAGAGGTGAGTCTGCTTCTCCCTCTGCCTCTACCTGGCACTCTGCCTACTTGTGCTCTCTCTTTCTGTCAAGTAAATAAATAAAATCTTAAAAAAAAAAAAAAGAAGGATGTAAGGAGTTGAGAAAAACTAATAAAATCAAAAGAGTATACAGAGCTTGTAGATAGTGATATAAGTTCCTTAAAATGATCGTAGTTTTATATTGTTATTGGTAGGGCTTTTTCCCGGTAGTCTTCTTTGAGGGTTGGACTAAAATATACGCATATAACTGAATGTTGCTTATTTCCTAATCATTTGCCGTATGATTAATTGTCACATTTCAAAACGTTCAGTGTGACGGTGTAGAGACATTTTCTCAGCAGAAAAGAATGAAATGAATTTTGTGTTTTCCTTGTCAAATTTCTGTCATGTTTTAAAATATTTTTCAGTTCATTAAAACCTCAACCTCTAGTCAAAGTGATAATAAACCATTTTGATCATGTGTCATTTCATTTGATACATATTTTTACTCCCGAAAACAAATCCATCTAGATTCTTTTTTTTCTTCTGTATATAGAAGATCGGGGCCTGTAAAATTAAATGTAGCGGCAACTTAGGGAAAGAAGTGAAATCACCCTCAGCCATACCTGTACCTTGGTAATTTGGAAAGACACACTGCCCTTCATACATAGCCTCTAAAACACGGACGTGAACCAATGGTAACCGATACCACTGATGCGGTATTTCCTGAGTGTATGCAGGATGCACTTGACAAATCAGTATCTCACAGTAGCTGCGTTTTACACACAAGGAAGCAGAAGATTAGTAATTAGCCCTTCGCATCAAAACACCTGGTTCCTGAAAATATGTAACCTAAGAACCATCGAAGGTATTATTATACTCTTCATCTACTCCAAGGCCATCAGTAACGCCCACCATGCATTTCCTCAGCAGATAGCCACACTGTGATATCAGTACCCTGGATAGGAAAGCAGTAAAATGGGCATCGGAAGACCATGCCAACAGTTTGCTGTGTGAACTGTGACAAGGAACTTTTCCCACCTTTGGTTTTCTCACAAAACGTCAGGGTTGGACAAGACAGCTAGAGGCTTATTCCAACTCCAAAAGTTTCCTTACAGGCTTAAATACTTCTCTGGACAGAAATCCCTTCTGTAGGAAGAACTAGGGCTCTCACTATCACATTGAGGGAGCTTAAGCTTTAAAACGAGAGTGTCCATTCTGGGTGACAGCTTTGCTCAACATGGTGCAGTAGACATTCACTTTAGCTGATCTGCGTCCTTTGCTTTCTCTCTCTCCTTCAAGACTCTATTCATCAAACAAGAAAAAGTACGTGATTATCGATTAAGGGAGAAAATCAAGTGCCCTAGATTACCTATTTATTTTGGGGAGCAGAGGGTTATGTACATTAAAATGATTCAGCTTTTCAGAAAGAAATATTTCAAGAAGTCAATAAGCCAGTACGAATTTAGCTTGAGCCAGTTATTTTTCTTCTTAGGCTTTCTATTTTTATAAGAAATAAAAAAATAGAAATAAAAAAATAAAAGGAAAGTTGTTCTATCACTTGGGTTATTCTCCTTTATACGCTATTCTGTGTTCCAATCTGTGTGGGCCTATGTCTCCCCATAGTCCGACTGATAAAGCCTTAAAGGAGTTTCAAACATTCTGTCTGTACAAGATATTGACTCAGTGTCTGGCTAACAGGCTAGTTTCTGAAACAAAAACAGAATGGAAAAAAAGTTGTCTTCTCCCCAACTCAGGAAAATTCTTCTTCCGGCCCTAAGTTTGGAGCCCTTGATTTTAACCTAGCTGTGCTTTTTGTCTGATCAGGAGGGGCTATTTATTAGGAGTCATACAAAATAAACATGGAAAGTTCACCGTAAAATATGACAACCACTTTAAATAATGTTGACTTAATTAAACTTTAAACTTTATTTATATATTTTATGGCTTTAGTGTGAGCTCTTCTCGGATGTTTACTTCAGTGGAAAATCCATCATGTGAGGACCTTGAGAGGAATTAATCCCACTACCCCTGGCACAGAACTCAGCTCCAACAATTCAGATCTAAATATTTAGTGATGGATGATACGTGTTTATGGAACCGAGGGCAGCGTGACATTTAAATGTGAGCTGCAGTTTCCATCTTGAACATATGGTTGAAAAGACACTAGAAGCTGTAGTTATGCCAACCAACGGAAGTTAAATTTCTTTATGCTTGTCTTTTTTTCCCCTTTCACCCATTCCATCTGTTTCTGAGGTCTCTTTAACCAAACTATTCTTACAATCAACTTTCCAGAAAAGAAGTTCTGCTGACTCTTATGCATTTGGTAGTGCATCCCATGGTTAAACTAATAGCCTTGCTGGGTGTCAGCCAAAGGTTACAGGCCTCTCAAAATATTCCTGGAAAAAAAAAGTTTATCACTAAACTGCAGTTTCTCATTAGTAACCCTGTGGTGTCTAATCTGTGAAATTACATGATTAACTCCTTTGCGGAGTCAGCGTCGGTTGAGGTTCGCAATCCCACAGGAAGTTATTAAAAGTATCACCAAGATAATTCCCTAGCTTTGTACTTGGCCCCTGGGGTAGAGGAAATAGATCATCAGATGAATACTTTATAATAAAGTCATAGATCACTCACAATTATTAAATGACTGTCAAGGAAGATTATTATTTTAAAAGTTGAGGACAATGTGATTTGAAAAACAAATAAAAACCATGAAAGAATTTCTTACTTCCTTTGTTTTGGGAAAGAAATGGGAAACATGACTGTTTTCTCCCCCATGCTTTCTGAAGTTGATATTTTAATGTCTCCTTTCAAATATAGATATCTTACCTTGTGCTTTTTTCCCTGAAGTTGTTTAAATGTTCCTTCAATGAAAGAGATAGTCATTGTAAGTAAAGTGTGCAAAACAAAATATGTTTAAAAACAGAATGGAGGAATACCTCATGAATTTGTCTGAGTAATGTGAGAAGATTTTTCCTCTAGTAAAAGACACATGGCCATGGCCATGGTTAGGAGCCCACTGGAGGCTTATAGAGGTTATTCTAGACATTCATTTCGTGCACAGAATAATTTTTCTTAGCCAGGACACTTTGACTATGGTAAAGAGTAGAAGACAAAAATACCAATCTTATAAAGAAAAACAATCCCAGATAACTCCCATCATTATTCCCAAGCCACTACACACCGCAGCTGTTCTTGGTCGTTTCAGTTGGATATCTGGCTTTTGAAGCTCTGCTCTAGATTCTGAATCTTATTCTGGTTCAGACAGAAATGTTTCGTATGTCCTTTTCTTATTTTGTTTTTCGAAATATTTACTGTAAGTTTTTTGATTAAAAAGAAAATCCTAATTAACAAAGTACACGTTTTCTTTTAAAACCAATCCCTGACCAGCCTGGGTTTTATAATAAAGAGCCCCATTGGTTATCCAACCAAACCACTTAGACGCCTGAGTTTAACCACACTGGCACTTGGCACTCATTGGATAGTGACACTTAAAATTGTCAAATGGACTCAGTAGAAAATCCCTATGCCATGTTGGAAAATCCTCATACACATGATGGCAAAACTGTCATAAATTACCAAATATCAAACTCAAGTAATGGAGCAAAGCATGACATTGGTAAAGGACTGATTCCTTTTGCTTTGTTTTTCTGTTTAGTTTATTATATACATTCTCTATGATTTTCTGATCCCAACCAGAAAACAAAAACAAAAACTTGTCCTAAAATTTCATTAAAAAGGAAATGTATAGCAGTTGAAAAAGAAATCCAAGCTTTCTGCTCACACATGGATAGCAATTCCATTGAAGAGTTACCAACTACTAAAACATAGACTATTATTTCAAAACAAGAAATTATACCAATCCATAGTCTTTTCTCTCCCATTTGAAGTCAATAGAAGCATGAAGTGCAACGTAAGATCCCATAGGTAGAGAAATATTGAAGATTGATGCAGAGGGAAATAATTGTATTTCTAGATGCCTTATGATGCTTTCATCGTTCTTTTAGACAGGAGCCTAGTGAGGACTGTAAACACATCTAGTTGCCACACCAACACCATTTAAAGGGAGCAATAAGAAATGCAGCTCTGGTGATTCTTGTGGTAAGTTTGGCTCACTCTTGCTAGGGGTATTGGCAAGCGTGGGCAGACTTCTGCCCAATGCTGTCAACTGTGCATTCACAGAGCCAGCTCCATGATTCAAAGGGAGCTTATGTGGTGTGACCTGAGGACTGCTGGAAGGGTTCTTACCCAAATGTCTGGCTCCATAGTAAACCATTGCTGGGAATTCCATTCATTTCATTAATATACAAAAATGGGAAAATGCACATCTCTGTTCAGGGATAGAAAAAAAATGGATACTCACAGCCAATACTAATTAACTGGTTACATTAGTCACCCAGAAACATCTAATCCCATCTTTTATATATATCGCTCTTTTACTGTATGTCATGCACTGTGCTAAACTTTTCTACAATTAATGCACTTAAAGCACACAATGTGCTAGTGAGGTGAGGACCATTATCTCTCCCATTTCACAGATGAGAAAACGAGCACAGACCTGTGATTTTCACTGTGTCACACACCTGGGAGATGAAAAAGCCAAGATTAAAACCCAGATGCTCTTACCCCCAAGGCTGGAACCATAGTGTGCACAGCTTCTGTGTGAGACCCAGGATGAGGCCCTGAAGAGACAGGTTTGGAGGGCATATAAGAAGCAGGAAAGAGCCCATTAGGAAAGTCTGTGGATGGAAAGATCCCTGCAAAGGAGCAGATCTAAGGAAAATGCTAAAAGCAGGCAGGACACAATGCTGTTTGTAATTGGGTGCCCGACGTCAATAGGAAATAGATGGGGGAAGGAAGACCCTTACAGGTCAGTCTTAAATTCCACATATAAGTGAAATCATATGATAATTATCTTTCTCTGATTGACTTATTTCACTTAGCATAATACCCTCTAGTTCCCTCCACATCATTACAAATGGTAAGATTTCATTTTTAATGGTTGAGTAATATTTATATATATACACACACATACCACATCTTCTTTATCCATTCATCTGTCCATGGACATCTGGGCTCGTTCCATATTTTGTTATTGTGGACATTGCTACTATAAGCATTGAGGTGCAGTATGTGGAATTTAAGAAACAAAACAGAGGATCATAGGGGAAAGGAGGGAAAAATAGAGTAAGACAAAATCAGAGGGAGAAACGAACCATAAAAGTCTCTTTTTAAATTTTTATTTTTTTAAGATTTTATTTATTTATTTGAAAGAAAGAGAGCAGAAGCATGGGGAGTGGCAGAGGGAGAGGGAGAAGCAGACTCCACACTGACCAGGGAGCCCAACACAGGGCTCAATCCCAGGACCCTGGGATCATGACCTAAGCCAAAGGCAGATGCTTAACTAACTGGGTCACCCAGATGCCCCAAAAGACTCTTAACTATGAGGAACAAACTGAGGGCTGCTGGAGGGGAGGTGGGGGGGGAGATGGGGTAACTCTCTGATGGGCATTAACGAGGGCACGTGATGTAATGAGCATTGGGTCTTATATGCAACTGATGAATCACTAAACTCTATCTCTGAAACTAATAAGACACTGTATGTTAATTATTTAAATTTAAAAAAAGAAAAGGTCTTACCTGCTGTACCATTTTTCCGTGGCTACCCTGACTCTGCTTTCTAGAGGAATCCTCTCATAGCTGTAGCTCCATTACATGGGACTGCACTTTTTAACAGATGAAAGCAAAATGCAGAAAACTAAGTCACGATATTACAAAATGCAAGAGGTAAATAAATACAAAGACTTACTTGGCCCGCCCCACCCCCATCTAGACAGAGAAACTGAGACTCAAGAGAGGTTAAGCAGTCTGCCCAAAGTCCCACAGGGTATTAGTCCCAAAGCTAAAACTAGGAGTTAAGTCTCTTCTAATCTTTCACACATGTAAAAGACTCCCATCTACACCATGGTCTATCTTCTAAAGAAAGTATCCAGTACTCTCTCTGTATATCTGAACTCTGATGCTTTCTGCTGCTTAAGAAATGCATCAGGATACTCTCTGAGCTCTAGCTGTATGACATCTGTCCTTGGAGAGATGACATCAACATAATCCCCATTGCTGTGTGAATAAGGTAATTATAGCCAAACATCCAGGTTTACCCAATTAACTTTAAGCACTAAGACTTGGGGACAGGAGCAAGCTAGTGGTACACCACACTTCAAGACTTCTTAACATCTTTCTTAAGGCAACTTGCTACATGCATTCCCCAAATCACACACATGTACACATGAACTATTGAAATTTATGAATGAAAGAGCTTTGGTGCTTTTTTGGACCTGCTATGGACATCGAAGTTTTTAAAATGGTCTGTTTAGTCCCATTAAATAAAAATTTAAAAAAAAGTCCCATTTTCATGGATTTTGGAGTCAGATTTACCTAAGTGTGAATCCTCAATCTCTCATTTCCTCGCTGGGTAAACTTGTAAAGCAAACCAACTTCCAGACAGAGCCATTGTGAAATGGGGCACAATGGACTTTGGAGCCGAGGCCACATTTGGATTCTCCTTCCACTGCTCATTAGCTACATATTCTTGGATACATCTATTAACTTTTCTGAGCTCCTGTAAAACAAGATTTTGCAAAGCCACCCACCACAAAGTTCTAATTGAATCTTTGGGTCTGGCTGTCCTACACAGCCCTCCATTGATAAGATACAGCATAATCACCAAACTCAGATGCAAATAACACATTGATTCCAAGCTAACTTGTGATTTCCTGCTTCCTACTTCTTCTTATGCTCGCTTGCCAAGCCCACCTGCAGGCTACTGAACATGTGTCCCTCTCTTGCCGAGCGATACCTAACCACCTAGCTGTGCATCCATCAGCTCACTGGATTCTTCTTCTACCCCCTCCCCAGAATCCCCAAAGTATTCCTTCCTCCCCACTGCCTCATCCAAGGCCACTACTGGCAGTCACCTAAACTCATCATACAGGCTTACTTCCCTGCTTACGCTCATCATGGCCATCTTCGGATCTCAGCTTTTTCAGTGGCTTAGCCCTGGTTTATTTTTGTCCTTTCTTTCCAAAATCTCTACCATCAACTTAGATTTCCTTCAACCCCCATGTTGATGGCACTTTCAAAATGTTTGCCTTGGAGCTCTCTGATTTTAACTGCACTCACGATTGCACTACTAAACCATTACATTCACCTTCGGTACATAGGACGCTCTGTTTCATGTGGAATCTTGACATCACCCCCTCTGACCGTAGCCTCTTTACATCCATCAGCCCCCTTGAACTCACTATCACTAATCTGAACTTTTTAAAATTCCTTAAGCTTCCCTGTGCCCCAGTCCATGTTCACCATTCCGAGTCCTACAGCCTGTCATTCACACCTGTCAATCTCAAACCTCAGATAAGCCTGTTTGTCCATTTTACAACCAGTCTCTTTCATGAAAGAAGATGAAGTCATTCACAAAGAAAGAAGCATCCCCCTTCCGCAAGTCAGAATTTTCCCAGGGCTTCAAGCACCTTGTCTTCCCCCTCTACCACTTTGCCAGAGAAGGAATTCTACCTCTTCCCCAAGTCCCTCTCTCTACACCTATAAACTTCATATGTAACTCTCTCCAATCACAACCTTGCTAAATAATTTCTCTTTTTTATTTTCATCAAACTCTTGTACTTACTGGCTCCTTCCATCTGCGTATAATCATGAGACATTCTCCCCTCAATCCTTCCCACTCCCTCAATTCCTGGAATTGTGTTAAACCTCATAATAAAATCTCTACATAAAATGGAAGAAGAAAACTACTTAAGTATGATAAACAAGAGTTAAATACTGAGGTAATTCCCACTAAACATCAGAATGATGTGGAAGAAACCTGCTAACACCACTATAACTCAGCATCACTTGGGAGGCTTTAACAAATGCAATGAGAAAATAAGTGCAATTCCTTATGTTCCAAATATGAGTGAAACCATATGATAATTGTGTTTTCTCTGATTGATTTGTTTCACTTAGCATAATACCCCCATGTGATGAGCACTGGGTGTTATTCTGAACTGATGAATCATTAAACATTATATCAAAAACCAATGATGTACTAAAATTGAATGTAAATTTTTTAAAAAGAAATACAATTAATCAATATTAAAGAAGAGGAGGCAAAGTCACTTATACATACTTAAGAAATGACTAGATGCCCAGAATACATAACAGACTATTAAGAAATTTAGTGAAGTAGCCAGATAAAAGAAAAAAATAACAAAAACAGACTTTCTTTATATTAGCCACCAGTTAAAGATCCAAACTGAAAAACAAATATTAGTCAATAATAGCAAACCAAACAAAAAATACTTAGGAATATTTTTGTAAGAAAGGCATAGGACTTAAAATCATATAATAGTAATATCTGAACACTCAGTGCTATAGATTGAAAGTTTGTGTTTCCCCAAAATTCATGTATTGAAACCTACCCCCTAATATGATTTGGACGTGGGGACTTTGAGAGGTGATTAGGTCATGGTGGTGGAGCCTTCATGAAGGGGATTAATGCCCTTATGAAAGAGGCCCTAGAGAGCCCCTTTGCCCCTTCCACCAGATAAAGGTTACAAAAGAAGACGACCACTTCTGAACCAAGAAGTGGGCCCTCACAAGACATAGAACTTGCTGCCTCTTTGATCTTGGCCTTCCCAGCCTCCAGAACTGTGAAGAATAAATTTCTGTTGTTTATAAGACACCCAGTCTATGGTATTATTTTTTTATAAGCAGCTCAAAAGGACTAAGATGCTTGGGAAAACATATTTTATCTCTGAATGAAATAACATAATATTTAAAATGCAATTTTTCCAAATTCACATATATGTTTGGTGCAATTTCAGAACTCATTTGCTGTAATTATGAATATGATTAGTCTTAGAAATGATAAAATTAATTTAAAATTCTTATGAAAATAAATCACTGAGAAAACTACAAATATCTAGAAAAGGAGAAAAAATTAAAGGCAAGCATAAATTAGCATATACTAATGTATTATGTAAACACAATTCCAAGCAACATAAAAAATTTGTCAATGGAACAAAACAGTCCAAAAATAGAGACCCAAATACATATATAAACTTAACACTTGCCAAATTTAATCAGGGAAGATGTTGAGATGATTCATTTTTGAGATGAGATGATAATTATTAATGATGATGATGATAACAATAATCAGAAGTGTGTTAATCAGGGTTCCCCCAAAAGGCAAGCCAAGACAAGAACTTGGTTTTAGATTAAGGCTTCTTACTTGGGAGGTAGTCCCTGGGAGAAGTGATGGGGAGGGAAGTTAGGCAGGAAAGGAGGAAAATTTAGCCTCTGTGTGCATGATTGAGGTTGCTGCTTTGCACAATGGGCTCGACTCCTCTGGGACTGCCTAGGAAATGTGTAGAATGCCTCCTAGAATGGTCCTCTGAAGAATGGGAGGAAGATGGGGTATTTACCTATCAGTTTCTATCCCTCCTCGGTGAGGATTGCATCAGGATAGTAACACTCTCTCGCACATGTGGGCTACTCTTAAGTGCAGGAAGGCCATCGCAGAGAACATGGGCCTGGAGGTAGGATGCTGTCAGCTGAGGTAAGCCCAAGGTTGCCTGGAACTGTGCAGTGTGGCTAAAATCAGGTTGACCATGGGATGCTGATGTGAGAAACCAGAAGTCCATGGTGTGCTGGGAAACACTGAGCATATCAGTTCAAATGGACTCGATGCCTCAGCCTGGAGAAATCATTGAGTTTCGGAAGGTAGGTGACTTAAGTGATAATGCTGTTTCTTTATTGTCACCTGCTATGATACCTTGATTTTATGTGGTGAGTCTCATTAAGTCACTGGAAAACAACTGACAGCCAATAAAGAGCCCATAATACATGCAATTGATCTATATAATGGGTATTCCAACTCCCAAAGCTAATTTTGCAAGGCAATTCCAGTGTTCTTGGTTTGTTTTTTGGGTTTTCTGTGTGTGTGTGTGTGTGTGTGTGTGTGTGTTGTTTGTTTGTTTGTTTGTTTGTTTGTTTGTTTGTTTGTTTTGTACTGGCTGATAGGAGAAATTTAGGGTAAAATATCTTCCAGATTAATAAAAAATCATTGAGTTCACCATTGGATTCTTGGCTTTCAGCTAGAACATAAGCATTCCTTAATCATCTTAGTGTAAATGAATCATTGTTACAGCCTCAGGTGATTATGTGACTGATGAGCCTGTTCTCTGTTCAGCAGCCAAATGTGTGTCTGATTAGGAAAGTTTCATGATGATTTAAATGCAACATGAAGAAAGGAGGAAACTATTCCCATGAGCTTTTGAAAGATCAGTAATGGCAATCTCTCTGAAGAAAAGATATATTTTAAGAAAATAAAGTTGGCAAAAGAAGCAAGGTCTAGTGAACACCAGAAAATACTAGGATATTAATGTTCTCCAGAAAAATAGTTGTCATTCCTATGGTGGTTAATACAGCAATCGTAATATGATTTATTTTCAACCATGATTGATTTTTTATATCAATTGTATTTCCCAAGGTTTGCTTCTAATTTCTTCACTTGAAAGTTTCTCCTTACTTGTCTCTATGTATTTAAAACTCCCTCTGATTTTATTTCTTTGCTGATTGCTGCTGATTAATAGTAAAATTTTTCTTTTCTGTAACACAGATTGATTTATATGAATCACCTGGCTCCTGTGCCAAATGCAGTAATAAGTTTTGCATGCATGTGTTTCTGTAATTGTATATGTCACATATATTATCATTTTTTAAATATTTTATTTATTTATTTATTTATTTATTTATTTATTTATTTAGAGTGAGCCCAAGCACGGGGAAGGGGCAGAGTGAGAGGGAGAGAGAGAATCCCAAGCAGACTCCATGCTGAGCCTGGAGCCCGACATTGGGCTCAATCCCACAACACTGAGATCATGACCTGAACCAAAATCAAGCCAGTGCCTCAACCAACTGAGCCACCGGGGTGCCCCACATATATTACCATTCTGAGGTAACTTCCTCTCATGACTGTACTTCATGATCTCTGCTGGATGTCCCATAAAATCAACTTCCTGTCTCTATTGCACACCTTCTTGTTTGCACTGCTTTATAGATTACTTGACTTCTGATACATCATAAAACAAATATAATTAGAAATTATCCTTTCCTTTAATTTAAACTAGCCAGACAGTATTATATTCTATAATTCATAAAATTGAAGCTTGTTCATTGAAGGATCTGAAGTGTTAAATAATGCAAATAAAACTGGGTTGCTTCTTGAAGATTCAAGACTCATATTTTTATAGCATAAAACATTAGATTAAAAACAAAATCTTTTCTCATGCAAGGTATCTAAAGTTGTCTGGAAAATAAGCTACCCATATACCCATAACCATTATGCTAAATTAATAAGAGAACATCCAAAGTAGTTGTAATTCATACAACACAGAATAGAAGTTGAATTTCTCAAAGTAGTTGTAAAATAAACTAAAACTATCTTCTGACATAGAAAAATACTGTACTCTGTGCATATAGGTACAAGCTAAGCAGAATGTTTTCCAGAATTTAAAACTTAACAAGACATATACTGTATTTTTGATAGATAATGCATCAACATGTCCAAGCAAATAATGCTTTTCTTAAATAAGACATGATTGAAAACTAAGTCTCTCTCAGGGTGTCTTTAATGTGGTGTCTGTCAGAGGTGTGGTCAATGTTGTGGTTTGCCAGGCAGATCCTCCTTAAGAGCTCAGGCACTTCCAGATGCCAGGATATTGACTACTAATAGATCAGTTCCTCTCTGCACATTTCCTTTTGTGAAGGATGTTGTCTCTCCTAAGGTGACACCTATTCCCTGGACATTGCCCGCATCTAGGATGGTCAAGACAGGTATAAAAGGGTCAACCTCCTTGCCTGGACTCAGGACAACTCTAAAGGGTCATCTCAATTCCAAAGGATCCTCTGAGGCCTCTGATATAGCTGAATCAGAATCCTCAGAATCCTCCAAAGAACCCAGAATCCTCTGGTATAGCTCAGCTACTCTCTCTGCCCAATCTTGTGTCCCTCAGCCCTCATGGGTGTTTCTCTCAAGGAAACTCACCAATTAACCTCCTCCGGGAAAATTCCTGCCTCAGTCTGTTTCCTGGGCCAGCTGAAGACCCAAAAAATTTCTTCAACATTATTCAGTTAATATTATTCAACACTTTAGCCTTTTTTGTGTGTGTTTCACTCCAGAAAATAGCATTCCGATATATGTTAGATCCTAAATCTAGTCACAGAAGAAGAAAAAGAAAATTGAACCACAAGGAAAATGTAATACACTAAAATCAGCTTTATTGGCATTGTTCATTTTAATCATAAAGTAAAAATTAATCAACACAGATGTAATTGATCAATGTAATATTTATTACACTGATTATAACACTAAGTATAAGATTTTTTATTAATGAAAATCTAAAGTATTTGTTCAATTAGTGGTTCATTTCACTCAAATCTTTCAAGCTTTCATATGCAAAGATGTCAAAAATACTTAATCCATAAGCATCATAGAGGTGAGAATTTAAAATGATATAATCATATCATTTCTTATGAAAAGCATACTTGAATTTACTAGAAAAAAATATTTTTATATAATATAATTATCTTGGTAAGTATTGCCTATAGTTTTGGGCTGTTGAAGTCTCCAGTCGATTGGTAACACATTAACTTTGCCAGAGAGCCTATGTTCATGGAAGATAACAGTAATGTTTCCTGTTTTTATTATAACATAACAACAGATGTGCATTAGATAATTTCTGTGCTCTACAACCTTCCCTACCTCCTTCAGATGTGGAAAGACAAACACTACATTTCTGAAACTTTCTTACAACCATGGACTGATTTTGCATCTTCGACGTGATTGAGTTTCCACCAGTGAGAAGCACTCCCAAGAGATTTAGAAGGTGGAAGGGTGGGACAGGCTATCTTTCTGTGGTCATGCTGGATAGACTGTGGATGTACAGGAGCCAGACTCTGTGTTCCCCTGTCTGTCTCCAGATTCTGGGTGTGGGATGGGTGGGGTGGCTGTGGTCTCCTGGCCTGTAGATCTCAATTGCGGTGGTGTGACCTTGAATGTAAATGTCCAGTTTGCAGCCTCCATTTCTGCTCCTCTAGCTTTTCCATTGATTTTATAAACATCTAATTCCCTGTATCAGACACCATGCACTTGAACTGCCTACATTAGTTTCTTAATCCTTTACCAAAACCTGACTGATGTGTGCTTTCCTACCTAAAAACATTTCAACCTGGTTTTGTTTGCACTGTCACTACTTCTGTTAGAGTATGAACGAGTAAGTGCATATGTAACAGTTTCCTCCCCTTCTTTGTTATGTAAGAGGGGACTTTCTCTATACCAAACCAAGATTTAAATATATATATTTTTAAAGTTCTGCTTAGGTGAGGGAGCACTATGGCTCTAGAACAAAGATTAGCTTATAAGTGTCTTTCCAAGCCAATGTAACCACACCCCAAATATCCGATTTCATCATCTGAAGTAAGAATCCTGTGATCCTGTGCCTGTAACTCTGTCGTCAAGACTGCTGTGTCCCCTGGAAGAGGCCTTTATGGCTCAGATGGAAACTGACACAGAAGGGCCACAAACTGAACTTTCCACACTGAAGAGTCCTCCTCACTCAGAAAAGGTGAGTTCTCCAGGGCTCTGCAATGAGAAACAAGCCCAATGAGTTCTAGAAAACCTGGCCCCTTAATCCTCCAGAGGTAGAGGAAAGGAGATTGCCAGACTGCCAAAGAGCTCTGTAATTTTGAGAAGAAGAACCCTTGTCTGGGACCAACAGTTACACCTTCTCCTCCGTGTCCCATGCCTGACCCACTAGGCAGAGCATAGGATAGTCTAGCAGACCTATGGCTCAGCAAACAGCTCATCAACCAAGGAATAATTGGTGTCTAACATTTAAACGCAAGACTTGTACTCGTGATAATTAAATCAATGATGTTTTTGAAATATTTGTTTAAAATAAAACAAATTAGAACAGATTGTTGAGTATTCCTATAACACTCACTTTCTTCTAGGTGCATTTTCCTAACATTGAATGAGAGAGCAAAACCCAAGTCTGTTTTATCAATAATACAGCCCAGTCTTTGAGAGTATATTATATAGCAGATATCAAATATGATGTGTATCATATGAAAACAGTTTAAAATTGCTAGTCTAGAGCTTACAAGAAAGATATTTGAGCCAGAAGATCTGAGTTTGAATCTCCCCAGTTCTGCTATTTAAAGCTATGTGTCCTTGGCTAAGTTACAATTTCTGAGCCCTGGTTTCACCATCTGTAACATGAAGAGAATGCTTAGATAGAATGTAGATTCCAAAAGGGCAAGGGTTATTTCTGATTTGCTCTCAGCTATATCCCCATAATCAAGCATTTAATCCAGCACAAAATAGGTTCTTTATAAATATTTGTTGATATCCACCTAATATGGTTCTCAATATTTATTGGGGATGAAAACATATCCACCAACTATTTAGCTAGTATGGAACGTAGAAAGACTTCAACTGCTAATATAATATTAGAGGCCCCTAGCCTTGAGTCCTCCTTCCTTTCGTCTTGGGTGATCCTTTAAGCCTGAGCAGGTGCTGATGAATTCTTAATCACCCAGTGATGTCACAATTGCCTTGAACCTAGTCATCTTTATCCTCAGTTTATAAATCAATTGACTTACTCCTAATACCAGCTCTTCCTCCCAGGTAATCCAAACTCTGTTTCTTCCTAGATTGGTGCCCATTTGACTTGGCAAATGTCTTTGAGCTCAGACCATTCCCAGGGCATGGGGTTGGCAAGAATATTCTCTCCCTGCAGTTGACCAGAGCCCATACTGAGGTTTAGGGCAGCACAGATGGCAGTAGCGTGATGGGGGCTGCTCTCTTGACTTTACAAAGGCAAGTGAGACTACACAGTAAGGAATTCTGGGACTGATCTCAATCCAAGAATCCAAGGCCTGGATGTCTCTGTCCCGGTCTCCTCAGCCTAGTGCTGACTTTAGGCAGCAAAAGAGAAGATGAACATTAGTCCCTGCTGTCAAAAGTTAGTTGTCTTTCAAGAATCCCAGAGAAGGCTGCAGCCTCCAGGTCCCCTTCCCAGGCAGGCATGAGGACTTAGTCTCACCCTGAGACCTGTGATCCTATGGTAAAGCATGGCATGCCTGCTGACTATTCCTTTCGAAGAAGAGTATGTGTTCTCTGCAGTATGGAGATATCCAAGGCTGATATCCAAGGCTGATATCCAACAATTAGAGCTGCTCTTGTGATTTCTCATCTCCTTGGTGGTTGCTTCTTGTTCCAGATTTGTTGTAACATTCTATCAGCCTCTTAGTCCGTCCATAGAGGAGTATTAATTGCTCAGATATCATTGTTTTCTCAAAGGGACAGGAAAGCCCATGGGCTGGGGAGGGGATGCAGGTGAGAGCTCCTTCTAAATAGACATGTATTGTTAAAGAGCCTTGCTGGTCCTTGTCACTCGAGGCTGCTTTATATCCCCAGGGGTCAGTGGGAATGTGGCTGAACTCTCCTTCTGCAAATACTCCCATCTTTAAATCTTGCTGCTGCAGGTGGGTGTAATTCTGGAAACTTTATAACTGTTCTTTATCAGGAAGTCACAGAGTAAGAGCAGAGCTGGAAAGAGATGATGATACTATAAAGAAGCTGCAAAAGAAGTTCTCTCCGGCTTGTATTTCAAAAAAACTTTGCCTGTCTTTTGTCGTTTATTCTCTGTGATTAAAATAATAAAATGTAATATAGAATCAGAGGCACAGGATTTTAAGCAGGGTTTTTTTCTAAGCTCCTTGCAGAATTGACTAAATCAATTTACAGTATTTTTTTGCTTAACGTTTCCAAAACTCTTTTATAATCTCTCTCATTGGCCTTGCTCTATTATTATTTCATATTGCACTTTAATTGTTGATAAAGTCCATCATCATGGCTTTGTGTTTTATTTGGTAGAACACCAGACTCACAGATGATTAGCAATAGTTTATGAAGTAAATTTCCTGAGAAGTTCAAGGGTCTTATACTGTGGGAAACTGAATGTCTAAAAGTAGTGTCTTTGATATTCTGTCAGTATAAATGGTATGGTCACAACTGCCCTCTCATCCAAAGATAGGAAAAGTAGCCAACGCCAGTATAAGACGATTAACATTGCTCATTGACCACTACTGATTTCATAATCAAAATGAATTTACAAAGTCCTTTTTTGGAAGATCGCAGTTTTGTCAAATAAGTGAGTTTTTAAAAATACATATATCTAACTAGTTTTATTTTAATCATCATATTTTTGTTAACAATTAAAATAGGCAAACAATGAAGTCTTAAAGAGAAAAACAACAAATCCATATACTGTCAACTCCATGGTAACGCACTTTCCGACACCACCTACAAATAAGTCAATGAACTATAATAACCCACTACATTGTTACATGTTAATTAGAGTTGGCAGGGAGAGAGGTGAGGAGAGCAGTGTCATTAGCCCAGAGAAAAGCAGACTGAAGGCCATACATGTGAAAAGCATTCAGCAACTAGATTTTATTTGTTTCATTCTAATCGGGGTGGTTTTTTGAAAGCAATAAAATATGCCACCCATCCACTTTTAAGGAAGGCAATTCAAACATCCCATTCAATAAATAAAACAATAAAAAATATTTTAACTTTAAGATATAGTTAAGAGAGCTGAAGAAGAGAAAGAAGAAATAGACATGCAAAGAGACCACACACAGTCACATAGTGAGAGATAAAGAAAGGGGCCTTAGGAAGGGAGAGACACAGCCTTTAACACAGAAACAAGCAGGACAGATTTTCACAGAGAAGTACCTTCATCCTGTGGTCTGTGAGTTTTTGTTCCTTGAAACCCATGACGCTAGTGAATGCTTTCCACAAAAGGAGCAAACAACTTGTCACTAGAAGCTGCTTGACTGTAGGCTGAGATTAAGTCAAGAACCAGATGGGGTCCATGAACCAGCCCTCACACTTCTTAATTTTCTTTTTTTTTTAAGATTTTATTTTATTATTTATTCGACAGAGATAGAGACAGCCAGCGAGAGAGGGAACACAAGCAGGGGGAGTGGGAGAGGAAGAAGCAGCTCATAGCGGAGGAGCCCGATGTGGGGCTCGATCCCACAACGCCGGGATCACACCCTGAGCCAAAGGCAGACGCCCAACTGCTGTGCCACCCAGGCGCCCCAACACTTCTTAATTTTCTTGGCCAACTTAATAAATTCTATCTACTTATACCAAATTTTACTAGAAAGTGTGCCAAACAATGGAGGTTTCTTAAAAAATTAAAAATAGAAATACCATACAATCCAGTCTTTACACTGTTGGTATTTACAAAAAAACAAAACAAAAAAAAAACAAAAAAGACAAAATCCAAAAATACTAATTTGAAAAGATACATGCCACCTTATGTTTATTGCAGCATTATTTACAATAGCCAAGGCATGGAAACAACCTGAGTGTCTGTCCATTGATAGGTGAATGGCTAAAGAAGATGTGGTATACACACACAATGGAATATTACTCAGCCATAAAAAAGAATGAATTCTTGCCATTTGTGACGACATGGATGGATCTAGAGGGTATTGTGCTAAGTGAAATAAGTCATACAGAGAAAGAAAATTTCATATGATTTCACTTCCTTGACAGAGGGGAGGTGGGTGGGGGATGCATGAAATGGGTGATGGGGATTAAGAGGTACAAAATATTAGTTATAAAATAAGTCACAGAGATGAAAAGTACAGCATAAGGAATATAGTCAGTAATATTGCACTTACTATGGTGAGCAATGCATAAGGTTTAGAACTGTTGAATCACTGTGTTGTACACCTGAAACTAATATAGCATCATATACCAGCTATACTTCCATAAGATAATGAATTAATTACATACAAAGGTAAAAAAGAAAAAGAAACAATAGTAATTCATTCTAATTCTCTCACTTTAAAATGCCAAATAGAAGGCTAAAGCTAATACTTTTAATTGACCAAAAAATAAACCAAAAACAAACCCCAAAAAACAGTGTCATGAACATTAAGAACTGGTATGACTTTTTCAGGAAGAAATGGAAGAGGGGTGTTTACCAGTTTTACACATATCTTTTTTTTAAAAGACCTCATTGAGAATCTAGGCCCTGAGAAAAATATGTCAGGGAGAAAAAGATAAGCAGTGAAAGAGCAAGCCAATAGCAGCAGCAACCCTGCGTGAACTTGGACCTGAAAGACAGAGAGAGCAGCAAGATGCCCAAAGGGATGATGGCTAGAACCCAAGCAAATGAGGAGAGCGGCCACTGCTGCCCCCAGTGTTCTCACCCCCGGGCTGGACCCAACACTTCAAAGCATCATTTAAAAGATGTATTTAAAGATAAACTTATGGGAAACTTAAGCCACACAGAGATTTTTTTTTTTGAACAGATTTATTGAGGCACAGTTGACATATATAAAGGGCACATATTTAGCATGGAGAATTTGAGCCACCCCTGCAAGATAATGAATATATTCGTCACCCTGAAATTTTCTTTGCACCACTTTGTAATCCCTACCTATTATAGCTCCTCACCCACTTTCTCCAAGCAACTTCTCATCTGCTTTCTGTCAGAATACATTAGCTAGGATTTTTAGAACTTTATAAAAATGGTATCGTATAGAATGTATTCTTTTTTCTTCTTTCATTTGGTATAATTATTCTGAGATTTATTCGTGTTGTAGAATTTACAAATATTTCATCCATTTTTACTACCGAGTAGTATTCCATTGGATGGACGTACCATACTTAATTTATACATTCACTTTTTGATGGAAATTTGAAATTGTTTCCACTTTTAAGCTATTATAAATAAAGCTCCCATCAACATTTATGTACAGGTCTTTATATGGACGTATGCTTTCATTTCTTTTAGGAAAGTATCTAATGGAAGTGCTAGGTCATGTGGCATGTATACGTTAAACTTTTTAAGAAATGGACTTTTTTCCAAAGTGGTTGCCCCATTTTACATCCCCACCAGTATTGTATACAGCTCTACTTCCTTGCTAACACTTGGTATGGTCAGCTTTTTAAATTTTTAGTTATTCTAATAGGTGTGTAGTGAAGTGTTATTTCACTGTAGGTTGTTTTAGGGTGTTTTTGGTTTTTGGTTTTGGTTTTTTTTTTTGAGAAGGAGCATAACAATATTGCTTTATTTGAAAGAATGGTACAAATGAAAGAACTTAAGTTGATGTTTTGGTACGACTTATGGAGAAGGTAAAGATAAACCCAAACGCATGCACAGCCTTGGTGACAAAAGAAGTCACCCCCATGGCTATGGCGAAACCAACCTAAGGCTTAGCTATCAGTGTCACTGTCTCCCAGGGTGTGCTTGTCAAAGATAGGCTCTGCAATGCCAGGATCCAGGACCCCCATCTTACACAAGTTGGTTACAGTGGTCATCTAATTCTTCAATGGGTTTTACCTGCTCATTCAGGTAATAAGTCCTAATGTAACCACACAAATAGAGGTCCATTTTTTTCACTGGCCTTTTTGTGCAGTTCTAGCAGTGAGCAACTCACACTTTTATTTTTATCAAATGTGACATACACTCCATTGCATTCAACTCACTCCGCAGTGGGCACAATCTGGTTTCTTGATATCCTGATGGAAGATGTAGTCTTTCTTGGTTCAACGTCTTCATCAATTTTCTGCATGCTCCCTCTTCTCATGAAATCAGTGAAGAAAACATTCGCTTCTTCAAAATCACATCATCCCAGTCAAAGTAGCAAAACGTGGACAGGTAGATGTAGGAGATGTAGAGTTCTGGGTCAATTTGGTGATTGATGGTGACCTCTGAGTCCTGGTGGTAGTTCAGGTGCACCTGCAAGGGGGGTTGGTCATCACAGCAGGCAGCAGGGGTCTGGAGACTGTCCAAAGGATCTGTGAGGAAGTGTTGGAGAGCTGGCTCTGAGTAGTTGGCTACCTGGGGTAGAGCTGGGAATGCAGGGAGAAAGACACCATGAACAAGATTAGATGATAAAAATAGACTAGGGGTAAAAAGAAAAGAAAGAAAAGAAAAAGAAAGAGAAAGAGAGACAGGAAGGAGGGAGGAAGAAAAGGGAGAAGGAAGCTACAACAAATACAAAAATATTTTTTAAAATCTACAAATGAATTAAATTAATAAAATTATCCAATAGAAAAATAAGTAAAGGATTTACTACAGTTGAGGGAAATGTAACTTCAAGTGTCATAATAAAGAAAATTTAAAAGATGCTCAACTGACTGCACCATCCCACTCCTGGTTTCAGCTGGGATCATGATCTCGGGGTCATGATCTTGGGGTCATGGGATGGAGTCCAGACTCGGGCTCTGCACTCAGCTCAGAGTCTCCTTGGGGTCTTTCTTTCTCTCTCTCTCTCTCTCTCTCTCACTTTGCCCCTCCCACATCCCAACCCCTCGCTCGCTCTCTCTTAAAATAAACAAATAAATCTTTTTAAAAAATGATAGATAATATCCAGTGAGATTGCAAGGATAGGAAGTTAGTACCTTTGTGTATTGGTTTAGGAAGTATTTTAAGAGAAGAATCTGCAAGTGTCATTAAAATACAAACTATATATAACCTTTGACCCAATAACCCCACATTTGGGATTTTTCCTATAGGGGAGAAAAGATTATTGTACAAGAGCATTGTTTATAGGGGGAAAGTCTTGGTAATAATTTGGATGTTCCTCAATTGCTAATTAAATAAATTAAATAATTAATTATAGAAAATCAATAAAATGGAATATTTGCACTATTAAAAAATGACTTATTAGGGAGAGCTGTCCATAATATGTAAAATGAGAAAAGACAAATTATAGATTAATGAGTAAATATGATATCATTTAAAAACTTGCTTCTATATATTTGTGTAAAAACAGAGCTATATACTAGAGATTTCTTACAAAACTCTTCCCTAAAATTCTGCTTATGATAGCTCATTCTAGCCACTGTATCCTGGTTTCTAGATCTTTTCCAGTGCATCACCAAGGGTTTCTTGCCTTTCCAATGTAAACAAATCTACAGCCTCCTGGGAGACCTGGCATCTCCCAGTTCCCTCTTTCACTGAGCACAACAGGCTCAGGAGTTCATCAGGATGACAGAGGCTGAAGATACATTATATATATTTATACATTATATATATATATATATATATATATATATATATATATATATACACACACATATATATATATATAGTGATACTTTTTCTCTGTCACAAAGGGAAATTCCAAAAATGCAGTGGGAAGCTTATAAGATGAGCCAACTGTTTTTGGGTGGCCATTTTTATTTAAATGACAATCTTACATAAATTAAGCATCCATGGGTAGGGAATGGTCTTATAAAGAATTTTCTTACAAGTAATTATGGATAATTTTAAGGTCATGAGCTTCCCAACACTGCGTTCACAAGAAGACTGGAAGACCTTCTCCATGGATGCTGGGGAGCAAATTTCCACATTAGGTGAGAGGCAAACGTCACTGATTTCAAAGGTAGCATTCAACTCCAAAAATTTATGGTTTTCGAACCCTTTGTCATAGTATAAATAACTACATTAAGTGAGTCGTTTTCAAACTCTATTCCACAGGGTTCTAATATCCCCAAGTATAGAAAGAGATGGCATTATTTTGCTGTCTGCCTCGGCTATTGCCTAGCAGTGTGTTCCCAGGGCCTGGGTGAGCAAAATTCATTAGGAGATTCCTTCTAGTTCAGAACTTAAAGTCATTCCATTCTCCACTGCTTTACACTCTCACTTATATAAACACATACTGGTGTTTTTGGTGATTCGAGCAACATTTCATACTTGAATGGCTTACTCTTCTGTGGGAATTTTTCCTCTGCTCACATGGATGGCCACATGAACCATTTCAGAATTCTGCAAGATGTAGCAATAAAAATGACTTTGGCCCACATGTTTGACTGGAGAGCTGATATCTACCCCAGATCAAATAGTTTTTACTCTATAAATAAAGGATTTGACCTGTTCATTTTAGCTCGCTTGTCTAAACATAGCTGTTCAGCTGAGAAGTGATCCAGATTTCAAGTGTCTGGGCCTTACATATATAACACACATGCACACATTTACACACATATGCAGACTTGTGTGGGTACACATACTGGCATTCTTCCCCCTTTGACCAGTTTTGGAGCATTTGCCCTAATTCTCCAGGGAATCCACTCAGTAAATCATCAGTACAGAGAGAAAGAACAATCCCAGGATTTTTTCCAGAGCACATCTGGCTTAGTAGGCACTAGAATGAAAAATAGGGCAAATACCAATCTTAAAGTGCATTGGCTGTTTAGTTTCCAGCCAAGAAAGCAACAAAGATGGAAAAGGGGGAGTACCTGTGGTCTGTGATTACTGGGGTGGCAGGCTTCCAGAGACACCAGGCCTTGACTTTGTTTTATCAGGATTCTTCCTTAGTTGCTATTAAGAAGTATTTTCAACAATCTCATTTTTATTAGCCGTTTGTGCCCATTATAGTTTTCTAGTTGCTAGTTTGTTATGGCTTTAACATAAATAAGGTTCTAAAAATGTCTCAAATGAGGAGTTGCAGGGCTGGGTATGCTATTTAGACCATATAAAAGGCCTGCGTAAAGGACTTCCCTTGTAATGGGACTCTTTTATATTTAATAGAACTGTCATATAAACATATACTAGCATTTAAAATGCAGTTTCTGGGCCATAAAATAAACACCATTTCTAATATTGCTGTTGGCTTTCACATGCATAGAGCTCAGTTCATTAAGTGCCCTTTACTCCATTTATGTGAAATATGTTTTTAACCACCAGAGAAGTATGTAAAGTACATTATCCCTTGAAATGCAGTCATTATCAAGGAAAGACTAGTGAAAATCAGATAGACCAAATATTTTCCATAGATTTAAGCAAATTATAGTTAATTTTAACACCTTTACAATACCACAAACCTGGTTAGCTTCCAATAAATTATTACTGATGATTATGATAATAGCATTCATAACTTGAAATATAAATGTGGACATACATCACAAAAAATTATTAATTTATTTACAAATACATTTATAATTCAATGTTCACCTGAAAGTTATATTATAGCAATAATTCATTTATTTTATCAATTAAAATAAGGTAGATTTAAATAAAGTAGTTCTTCATTGCCTATCTTTATAAACATAAGTAAAACTTCAATGTGAAGTTCTCCTATGAAATATGTTGATATTAGCAATAACCTGACTTATAGTTTTTTAATAAATGAGTTAACACGTTCAAAGTTCCTAGAACATTCCCAAGCACATAATAAGTACTCAATAAAGCTAGTACTAATAATATTGTTTTTTAGACCTTCGTTTTAGAGTAACCAGAAGTGAATATTTTGTTACATATGTTCAAAACTTTTTGTGAGACTTGATAGAAATCATGAGTGTGAATTTTGTGGTAAGTAGAAAGTGCTATGTTGTATGTCAATATATAGCATCAATCAATCTAGGTACATACATTTATTAAAAATATTTTCTTGAGCTTAATTTTTATGAACATTAAGGAGTTTGATAGAGTTGAAGAAGAATAAGATGTGATCACAGCCCCTAAAATGTTATGTGAACATAAAAAAGTTATTAATAATATTAACACAAAAATACTAAAATTAATTTTAAAAAGAAAACATTGAAATGGCATTACCAAGCAGTTGGGAAATTTTGGCATTTTCAATACATGGTGTTAGAACATTTGGTTATCCCTACAAAATACAACCCAGAAAAAGTAAATTCCTGGTAAATTAAAGACCTCAAAATGAAAATTAAAACTGCAAAACTTTTGGGAGAAAATCTAGGAAGATATCTTTATGACATCAGGAAACAGAAGAATTTATTAAACCAGACACAAAACCCACAAACTAGAAAGGAAAAAATGTTTGAAATTTATCTATTAACATTTAAAATTTCTGTGTGACAAAAGATAACATAAAAAAATTAAAACAAGTCACAGACTAGAGGAAGATATTTGCAGACATATTAAAGTCTCCTTTCCCCAAAATGGTATCTGGAATTCTTCATGCCTTAACAACCAAAAGACAACCCAATAAAAAGTGGGCAAAGGATTCACAGAGAAGAAAACACAATCATCAGTAAATATATAAAAGCATCCTCAACTTCATTACAATAAATGGATATGCAAATTAAAATGAGAATCAGAGGGTGTGTGCTTCTGGCTACAGTTGACTAACTTTGCATGAGACTATATCTTTTAACATGAAACAAAACAAATCTAGAAAAATTTAAAAATCTGTTTTAAGACTTCAAAGAGTAATCAAAATAGGACTTGAGGAGACAATTCCAAAGTAAAAGGAAGAACAAAGAGGTAAGTTCAACATTCACTGTTGCCTGCCTTGTAAAATATTTGCCAATTTGCTATTTTCAACCAAGATGGTAAAAGCCAAACAAAAACTGGTAACTATGAGATGAAGAAACTTTTCAAAATTTTCAACAGTCACAAGGGCTGGAGAGACAAAAAGGTCTCATCATAGGAGAAGATCCTGGTAAAATGCTCTGGGCATTCAGACGACACCCCAAAAAAACTATACCTTTAGACTAAGGAGGTTGCAAATAAACTACCTCTCACTATTACTGAAAAACATCTGGAATTAGTTTAACCAAAGGTAAGTTAAGATGACCTACATCTATTCTAATATCTGTTTATTAGAAGCAAAAGTTAGTCCTTTCTGCAGGAAATTAACATTATCATGAGCCTTAAATTCTCTTTAAACCTTTCACATACAGTGCCTGATATCCAGTGAAAATGACTGGTTATACCAGAAACATAATCAAATTATTTAAAACAAAGAGAAAAAAAAGATGAGAAAACAGATCAATAGGAAATTCAAGTATTAGAGCTCTCAAAGCAGATTTTAAAGCAATTGTGATTAATATGTTCCAGAAAAATACATGACAAGACAGAGACTTTCAGCAGAGAATTGGAATCCATAGAAAAGAATTAAGTAAAAATTCCAGTTAAAAGATACATGATAACCAAAATTAAAAGCTCAATGAACTGATTTAGCAGAATATTGGACACTGCTAAACAGAGATTCAGTGAACTGAAAGATTGGTTGATAGGAAAGAGCTTGAATGAAGTACAGGAAGAAAAAAAAGGAAGGTGAGTACAGAATGTATTTTAAGAAGTATATTGGACATGATGAAAATGTCTAGCATGTATAAAGGAGATTAATGTGTGTAATAATTGTAATATGTATAAGAGGAGAAAAGAGATAAAATGGGACAGAAACAACATTTGAAGAAACATGACTATGAATTTTCATAAATTTATAGAAAATAATCAAACCACATGGGGCACCTGGGTGGCTCAGTTGGGTAAGCACCTGTCTTTGGCTCAGGTCATGATCCCAGGGGCCAGGGATCAAGCCCCGCTTCAGGCTCCTTGCTCAGTGGGAAGCCTGCTTCTCCCTCTCCCTCTGCCTGCTGCTCCCCCTGCTTGTGTTCTCTCTGTCGAATAAATAAATCAAATCTTAAAAAAAGAAAGAAAGAAAGAAAGAAAAGAAAGGAAAATATCAAACCACAGACTCAAAAAGTTTTATGAACCACAAAGAGAGAGATAAATACAAAGAAAGGCCACAAAGATCTACAGCACAATAAAACTACTGACACAACAAAGATTCAGAGATACAAATACAGATACAAAGAAAATAACAAATGCATCCAGAAAGAAAATATGTTACCTTCAAAAAAGCAAGGAAAATACTAATAACTAACCCCTCAACACAAACATTAGAAACCAGAAGAAAATGACATGGCATTATTTTTTTTACATGCCAAAAGAAAATACTTAACAGTCTAGAATTTTACACACAGCAACAATATTCATCAAAATTTAACATAAAACAAACATTTTCAGGTATATAAAAACAGAGTTGGTCACCTGCAGATTCACTAATTAAAAGATTATTAAGTTCTTGGCAGAAAAAAAAGTTAGCTTGCATAGAAATTCAGAAAAAAATAAAGAATACAAAAAAGGATAAATATATAAATACACTTGAATGAATGCCTAAAAAATTGCCTAATTCATTGTGTGGCTTAAAATAATTGAAAAAGTTGGGGGACCTGTGTGGCTCAGTTGTTTGTGAGTCTGACTCTTGATTTTGGATCAGGTCATGATCTCAGGGTCCTGGGATCAGCTCTGTGTCAGGCTCCATGCTCAGTGGAGAGTGCTTGAGGATTCTCTTCCTCTCCCTCTGCCCCTCCCTCCACTCGTGTGCGCTCTCTCTCTCAAATAAATAAATAAATAAATCTTTAAAAAATATATTAAAATATTTGAAGAAGTAGAATACAAAATAACAATAGGTAAGAAAGGAGTATATATATTGTTGGAAAGTAGTAAAAGTAATAGTTTATATAGAAATGTAACAAATCACAGATTCATGTTTTAACCTTTAGGATAGCCAGTGAAAGATTAGTAAAATAATGAATTACAAAGTAATAGAAGGTTAAGTATAGAATAATAAAAAAAAAAACTTGATTAATCTAAAAGAAGACAAGTAAGGGCAAAAGAAGAGCAAATAGAAACCAAATAGTAAGATAACAGATTTAAACCCAAATATATTAGCTATTTGATTACATTTAAACAGTCTGAATACCATGATTAAGATAAAGTTTGTCAAATTGAATTTTTTTTAAAGTCAGCCATTTGTAATATACAAAATGTGCATCTTTAATGCATGGTTGTAGAAATGTTGAAAACAAACTTAAGAATAAGACATATATGCAAATATTAACCAAAAGAAAGTTGATGTAACTGTATTAATATCAGGAAAAAAGTAGGCTTTACTGCAAGAATCACTATTAGAGATAGGGAGGAATATTTTTAAATGGTGAAAGTTCTAATCTCCTAGGCATACATAACAATATCTAAAGTCTCAAAGTCTCTAAACCAATAAATGATGGACTCTTAAGAAGAAATGGACAGATCCAGAATCATTGGGAAATATTATTATGAAAATTCATAGGGATATGGACTATTTCAGCAACATAACCAGTTTGGCTGAATTGAAATAATATACAAGCTGTAACAGAATACACATTCTTTTTAGGTGTACTTGAAATACACAAACTGTAATATATATAAGTATGCTTGAAACCTTTGTGAAAAATGGCCATACATTAGCTCAAAAAGCAAGCGTTGAATCTCATTAGTAACTGGGAAAATACAAATTAAAGTCACTGTGAGGGGTGCCTGGGTGGCTCAGCTGGTCGATTGTTGGACTCTTGATTTCAGCTCAGGTCATGATCTCAGGGCCTTGGAGTGGAGCTGAGCCAGGGGCCCCACACACAAGTGTGAGTCTGCCCATCCCTCCCTCTGCTGGCACTCTCTCTCTCTCTCTCTCTGCTCTCACTTTCTCAAATATAAATAAATCTTTAAAATCACTGAAATTCCGTTATTACACATCAGAACGACCAAAATGAAAAATACAGAAAATATCTCTTGCTGAAAAGAATGTGGAACCACTGGAATATACTGCTATTGAAAGTGTAGGTTGGTATGACTACTTCAGAAAAGTTTTTGGCTGAATCTCCTATAATGGAACATATGTATATACCATGATGCAGCAATTCCATTCCTAGGTCAATATCCAACAGAAATGAAAATACATGTTTTCCAGAATATACATAAGAATCTTCAGAGCCAAACACTGGAAATGACTCAAATGTTTATCCACATTAAATGGATAAATAATTTGCCGTAGATGCACATAATGGAATTTTGCAGAGCAACGAGATTGGCTAACTACCCCCATGTTCAACAATATAGTAAATCTCAAGACATAATGTTGAGTGAACAGATATAACACAAAAGATTCTGAATCTGATATTGATTTTAATACTACTCATTCTAGGTAAAACTTATCTATTGTATTCATTTTTTAGGGTTGTCATAACAAAGCACCATACACTGGGTGGCTTAAACAACGGATGGTTATTTTCTCACAGTTCTGAAGGCTAAGAGTCTAAGACCAAGGGGTCAACAGGATTACTTCCTCCTGAGGCCTCTCTTCTTGGTTTATAGATGGTCTGTGTCTTCACATGGTCTTCCCTCTATACGTGTCTGTGTCCCAATCTCCTCTTATAAGAATACCACTTGTGTTGAGTTAGGGCCTACCCATATGACCTCGCTTTAACTTAATTACATCTTTAAAGACCCCATATTCAAATACAGCCATATTCTCAGGTACTGTGGGTTGGGACTTCAATTCAGCCCATAACCATATATATAGTTAAAATTCAGAACAATGCTTACCTTTAGGGACAATGGTGGTGATAATGACTGGGAAGAGGCATGAGGAGCTCGGGTGTTCTGGCTTCTGATAACACACTTAGCATTATCACCTAGTAAATATTATCACTTAGTAAATACTCATTAACTTATATACTGATGATTTGTGCACTTTGATAAATGTTTGTTGTTCTTCATTTTTAAAAAGCTTAGTAAGAAAATATAAATTAATAAAAATAAATTTACACCCATCAGATGGCCAAAATATAAAAAATGCAATGCAGTGTGAAGATTTGGGCACTGCTGGGAAGTTTAGAGTGAACCACCTTAGAAAGCAATGTCTCAATTGCTGTAATGATAAAAAAATAATTGATACTTATTAAGCACTGTTCCAGGAGTTGTTATTTAATATGACAATGTTACAAGTTATATTTTCTTAAGGTGTGAACTGGGCTTCTATACAAAAGAGGCTAATAGAAATCCAATAGTTAAATAAGAAAGAAATCTACTTATTTTCCCTGTAACAGTCCAGCAGTAGATGGCTAACAAGGCAGCTCCGCCAGGTTCGATATGGAGATTCCATCTCTAGGAATAGGTTGCTCATCTCTCACCATTACCCAGAGAGCAGGAAGCGGCAAAGGGCAGACAAATACACACAGGGATGTATCTCACTTCCGTTCCTATCCCGTTAACCATCATGTAGCCGCGTGGCTACATCCAGCTGGGAGGATGTTGAGAAATGTAACCTGTATCTGGATGGCCAAGAATGCACCTGAAACTCTTGGATGGACAGAAGGGAGAAACGATATTGGAGTACAACCAGCAGTCTGCCATAGGCGATTACTACTACTATCATTGTTTTAGAGATTAGAAGACAGAGTCAAAGAGGTAATGACAGAGTCAAGACCTGAGTTCACACAAACAAACACACGTACTGTGTGATGCACTGCCTCTCTGCACCTAATAAGATTAAAAATGTAGAATCTATAACCAGCTATTCTAGCACACATGCGTAAAGAGACATGTCCGGGGAAGTTTATTGTAGCACTGCTCGTTAAAACAAAAACCAAACAAACTAAAGTAAAAACAACAGTCAGTAGAAACTTCACAGCCATTAAAACTAGATTTCAAAATGGAAAAATCTTAAGAACACAGTGCTGAAAAAACATTGCAGAAAGAATACATACATGATGTCATTTGTGTAACATTTTAAAAACAGAATAATATGTATTGTTTGTGACTAAATACATAGGTAGTAAAAGTACAGCATATACATGGAAATATACAGATATATCAAATATGGCAAAATATTAATAAATACGTAGTTTTAGATAATATTATTTTAACGTTTGTGTTTTTTGCATGTTTTAAATGTTACTAATGATGCCTAAAACCTTCTTTTTAAGTGCAATGACCCTACAGTGTAGATTTTTGGGGGGTAGTCTTAATATAAATTACTCTTCCTATTTTCTGTAAACTATTCATGTGTTCCGGGGATACCAATGTCTTTTGGACTGTTCTCACATATAGAACTGATACCAAGATCATCATCTTGGTTTTGCATCCGGACAATGTAGTTGGCTTATGTGTGGTCACTTACTCAGCTAATGTAGGATCAAAGCTTGCACTTACCTTGTGCAACAATCACGTTATGTAATTTTGCATGGTTCTTATCCCCCTACACTTTCAAAACTTCTTCCCCTTTCATCTAAAAATGTTTTGGACTAATTCTAATTGATCTACCATGATCAATTATCAGTTGCATCTCCAGGTAGAAAACGTGATTCACATATTTGTGACTGGAAAAAAAAAAAAAACCTCATCACACTAGGCTAGGTTGAATTTTTAAGTGAAACAGTTTCTTGGAATTGAGTTCATATAGTAAAGCTGAGGTTTTGCTTGGGTTTTCTCATCTTTTCTAGGTGAACACGGGAAAAGGAGAGTGAACCAGAGAGGCAGATTTATAGTTTTGAAGGGCAGACCTAGATGTGGTAGCGAGATTACAGAGTCAAGATTTTTCAATTGCATTTTCTAATTATTTGTAAGGCTCTCCTTCTCTCTTAGACTGATTTAAATTAAACCCAGAAACACTGCCCTTGTTGAAAACAATTTTTGGTAATAGCAAAGCAGAATTATTATGATCTTCATTATTCTTTTTCTTATCAAATGCTGACATATTCAAGATAGATTTGTGAATTATTGGTACCTAAATAATCATCTCCTTCATCATTTAAAATGGACAATTTCCTAAGTTAATACTTAGGTCCTTCTTTAATAAGACAGAAATAAAATAAGGATGAGGAGTTTCCTCTTGTATTTGAATCAAAATTACTTTATTACATAGTATGGTTAAAATCATCGAAGACAGTTTCCGTGTTTTAACAATGGAGTCTCTGCAGTTTATACGGATATTGTGCTAGGAAGGAAAACAAACTGAGAACTTTTATAAGAGGGCATTCTTGGTTCAGATGCATTACAAATGAAGTGCTATCACTTTCAGACCTAACCAAAAAAAAAAAAAAAAAAAGACAAGGTTTTAATGTTAAAACACTACAATTGATTTATTGATACTATGCTTGTCAAATACAGGAGAAACTTTTATAATGTTGATAAGATAAGCATAGAATTTAATTTGGCTATAGATACAATTTCTTGAAGGTTCTCTGAGGGTTGGACTGATTGATACAGACCACTGGAACCTCCCTGTATTCTTAGTAAACTGGAGGAAAATAATGGCCTCATCTTCTTCAAATGGCTAATCTTCTCTAGCTTCATATCTAGGGGTTCACTTAAAAAGTGCCTGATAGCAAAGCCTGTGAAATTTCTTTCTTACAATCCCTTCAGAGTAAGTGAAGCAAAATTTTGATCAGTTTTATTTCCCAGCTCTAATCTCTTCTCTAATCTATTTTAATCTAGTTTTCTCAAAAAGGAGCCTCTAAGACAAAGCCTTGCATGGAAATAGTTTATTTGGGGACTGATCTCAGGAATAAAGGAAGAAGGACATGAGGAGTAAGAGAGGGAGGAAGGGAAAGGTAATCTAAGGGTGCATAGTAAACTGGCCATCGTGATGAGGGCTGGTACTCCATCATGCAAGGAACTTCTCAGGATCCTCATGAAGTATGTGTAAGATTGTCCAACCGCAGGACAAGAAGAGAGAAGTATTTATTAATCGGCTCCATTGCCTCTATTAGTCAAAGGTGGTCCCAGAGATACTAACTTCCTTGCAGTCCTGGTTCGTGCATTCATGAAGGCCGAAGGTGTTCGTGCAAGCAAGCATCCTATGTTTCAGCATCAGAGATATTCTGGGGTAGGAACTGAAGGCTATGTGGCACAGTTCTGAATGAGGTGTTGTCAAAAAGCATCTGAGCAAAACTAGTGGAAATCTGCAGAGGATATGAAGTGGTACACAAGAAGTGTATGATGTAGTCTACCTTCTACCTTCTGTGCCTTTTAGATCTTCTTGTGCCCTCCATTCATTGATCCCATCAAATCAAATTCAGCCCCAAGGTCCCTTATAGGTCATGACCAGTTGCAAAATCTATGACAACTCAATACAAAAGGCTCAGTGCAACAAACTACACTCCCTTGTTATCCGGAGTCTGAAACTGATACGTACCCCCTAATTCCTCTACTAACCATTCTAGAATTCTTTTACTCTTTGCCTGTGCCTCAGCCTGCCTTGGTGGCTTATCCAGTGTGACCTAGACTTTCTCCTCGAGAGACTCTAAGCTCTTAAAGCCTTTCCTTTTTAAAGCTGCAATTGTTATTTCTCCCTGCATTCACCATTATCACTGAGCACAGAATCAGACAACCTAGAAATGCCTTGTGGTCTAAACAGAGCCTCTCTGTTCCCATGATGTGGCAGCAATCCTAGATCTTCAGGGAAATTAGAGTCAATGACTTTAAGTTACCCCTTTCTTTGTTAACATGAGGAACCCAAAGTGACCAGGTTGTAGTTGGAGCTGTAAGTTCAGAGGAATTTTTACTGTGTTCGCTAGTAAAAATGTTCCCTTCCTGGAAACTGGGACTTTTGATCTGACAGATCAGGAACGGGAAAGACAAATTTTAAAAAAGGATCACTCTGACGGTGAAAGCATCCTATGTTACTTCTGTTCTTTGTTTCCCTGACCCAGTTATTCTAATGACTCAGCACCAAATGGTGTTTTATAGTAGCTAGTCAAAATACTATTATCCAAAGTTAGGTATATTCTTTTCTTCTCCATCTCCTATGGTGTGATTATGTTAATCATTTGTAATGCAGTTCAGTTGGTCTGTTAGTGTTTGTATTCCATTTTGAATCTCTCCTCATCCTGATTGCTTTAAATTATTTATTTATGGGGGGGAGGGAGTAGGACATGTGTAAAAACTGTTACTATGTTTCTAAAAGGCAAAGATACTCAAAAAGGTGGACTTAGAGAAGTGCTGTTCCCTCTCACCCCTGCTAACCTGCTCTCATTCCTCCCTCTTCTCATAGTACTTCATTTTTCAGACTTATCATCATTAATTTGACTGCTCCCTATGTTTAGGCATTTAGTTTGCTTCCAGTATTTTGCAAGTGCAAACAATGCTGCAATGAACAACATATGGGTAGGTAGTTGCCTACTTTCAGAGGTGTGATCGCTGAGTCAAAAGGTAGGTGCCTCCATAGTTTTGTCAGGTGTTGCCGGATTTCCTTGTATCTCTTGCACCCCCACCAGCAACGTGTGGGAGCGCTAGCTTCTGCATAGCCTCACCGACAGGAAGTGCCATCATACTTTTTATTTTTGTCAGTCTGACAGGTGAGAAATGGTATCTTAGTGTTGCTCCAGTTTCCACTTCTCTGTGAGTGAGGTGGAACATTTTAAAATATGTTTGAGAGCCCTTCTTGTCTCTTTCTTGTGTGTCATCCATTCATATCACGATATGTACCATTTGTACCTTAGTCTTCCAGTCATTTTTGCCTTCGTTTCAGTCTTAGCTGTACATTAATATACTTTAAAATACTCACCCTCAATTGTTTTGCTTTAATTTCCCCAGTCACCACTATATTAGATTCCTCAAAAAGAGCCAATGAGTCCAGAATCTCCTAGATTTTTATGTCAAAACCGCTTTTTCTATAACCTTGATATTTGAAGGACAGCTTAAGCACTAGGATGTTTGGTATGAAAGAAAGGAGATACACATGTATTATTGAAGGGCTAAATACAATCCCTGCAATACTGAATTTTAATTGGAAATAACTGTGAATTTATGACTTATCATATTTGTATGCATGTGTGTGTGTGTGTGTGTGTGTGTGTGTGTGTGTGTAGCCCTATACACTGATAACTCTTAGAAGCACTGATTAGCACAGTAGGAATGAGAATCTCTAGTGCTCAGATTATGGTCTTTAAATACCATTTCCCATTGCGAGAACCCACGGCTGATTCAGGCCTAGGGCAGAAAACGTTCAAGATGCCATAGAACAATCCTGTAATAACTAATAGCTAGGAAGCACTAGGGTCATGTCAAAAGGACTGAGGAGCTAACTTGAAGAGGATCTTATTGTCCAAAAATGGAACAACTTGAGCTTAAAAAGGATAATAATGGCAATGGATTGAAATCTATCAACTGTGTTTTAATCCATGAGTTTATAGGTTTAAATGAACTAACTGATCACTTTCAGATGGAAATAGGTAACCAATTCATCAACTTGAGTAAAAATAAATAGAGGGAAAGAATAAAGTACTCACCTTCCCTTTCCATGAACTATACTACTATCTGGTAATCAAATAGTAGCTGAGGGAAAGTATCTCCTTAAAAGGCAAAAACTAATAAATAGGAATTACCCAAGACTTCTAATTTCATTCCCGATGTATAAAGAGCTTGGAAATCATCGCTCATTTTTACAACAAGAAAAAAGCTAAAGAAACTGAAAATCAATTACTTTTTTGGATGCATGAAAGAAATGAGGTCAGAAGAAATCTGGAGAGACAAGCGAATTTACACTATCATAGCCCAGTTCTGCTCACCAGACAGTGGATATGCAACAGCTACAAACTAGTGAGAACACTTACATGGGAATTTTGACAGGTTGCTGGTAGCTGAGTTTGGACTAACTCAAAAGGCAGAAACTCCTGGGGCCACAATACTGGGGTCTCTACACTTTCAATCATCTTACCTCCAGAAACCCTGATATGTTCTCATGGTGAAGATGTGAGAAAGACCCCTTCTACACTCTGGCAGGTGGGGAGAAAAAGTGATCTCCTCCCCCAAACTATAACCTCAGCTTTGGAGCAATCCCAATAGATGAACATGCTACAAAATACCTGACCAGTGCTCTTTAAAGTTGTCAAGATCCCTAAAAACAAGAAAAGTAAGAAATTGTCATGGCCAAAAGGAGCCTAAGGAGACATGATAAGTTAACGTACTATAGAATCCTAGATGGGATCCTGGGGGGGACTGGTGCGGGATGAAGAACATCAAGTATAAACTCAGAAAATCTGAATAAAGTATGGACTCTAATAATAATGTATCAATATTGATTCATTAATTATAGCAAATGTGCCATACATATTACACTAAGTACTAACTGCTTATTTTTTATAAATCTAAAACTATTCTAAAAACTAAAGTTTACTAAAAAAAAATAAATTAAAAACTAATACACAAAAAATAATTTGTGGAATTTTAAAAATAATTTTTCAACCTGAATGAATTAATTGAGCTAGGTCATTTAGCATCAATAGTAGCCAGTATGTCCAAAACAGGGATAACCAGACATCATGTGCTTCCTAATGAAAAATGACACATGCAGTCTTGCGTAAAGGAATGAAGCAAAGTCAGATCACAGCTCTGGATTCAGCTGCCAATTTTCAGGAAATACAGAGCATGGAGGAACATGTCGAACAGCACCAAGAGTGTACAATCAGGAAACTCCAGACTGTGTGAATTATAGGGCAAATGGCCTGGGCTTTTCAACAAATAAACTGTAAAGAGAAGAAAGTGATGGAAGGGGAATCTATATGTTAAAGGACATCAAAATTTCATTACATTTTTTAAAAAGCAAGACTAAAAAATGTGACTATCTTCCTTCTTTTTTTGATGGTCCAGCATTGAAATCCTTGTGTAATGTTAAGGATTTCTGTCATAAGGGTCAGATATTCTATTCACTAGCCTCCTTTGTGAATAGGGCTAGGCACCCACCCTAGCTGCCACCAATCAGATGACCCCACAGGATCACCTAGACTTTCTACCGCATCACCAAGAGCCGGTGCCCCCACACCGGCAGTAACTACTGACTTCTCCAAATACCTCAATTCCTCTCTTGGTCTATTTAGACTGCTGTAACAAAATACCATAAACTGGTGGCTTATAAACTACAAATATTCGTTTTTCATAGTTCTGAAGGCCACAAGTCCAAGATCAGGGTACTGGCAGATTCAGCTTGTCTCCTGGTTCAGAGACAGCCATCCCTCTGAGGCTTCTTTCATTAGGGCACTAAACCCATTCGTGAGGATCCTACCCTCATAACTTCATCACTTTCCAAGGCACCACCTTCAAATTACCATCACATTGGACATTAAGATGTAACATGTAACTATTGGGGGTATGCAAACATTCAGTTCATAACAACTCCAGTAGCATAGCCCAAACACTTAATATAAGCCTCAATCTCCTCCAGGAAATGCACTGGGTCTGTGGCCACTTCTCCCTCCACCCTTTCTACCACTATTTTTAAGGGTCAAAAAAGACCTACAACCTGAGACTAAGACCCAGCTACCCCAGATTTCCTTACCCCTATTAATAGGGAACTGAGGGTACAACCCCCTTCCCAATCCCCTAACGCACATTCTCTGCCTTAAATTCATCCAGGAAATACTTTCATTTAGCTTGTTATTTCTGTTTATATAAATCACCACAAAAAGCCCGGGCTCCCAGTTAACCCTTTATATCTTTTTATTCCTACACTGCCACCCTCTCCTACCATCTCCAATCCCAAAAACCATTTCCCTGTCCCCTCTGAAATTCAAGGTCCAAGTGCCAGATTGTATTTCCACAGTGGCCACAAGATCTCCCATCCCTATGTTCTTGCAATTTCTATTGGAATGTCACTCTTTCCATGAGAACTCTCAGACCATTCCATTTAAAAATTCCACCTGTAATCGACACCTGCCCACACCTCCATCTTCCTTATCCCCCTTACTCTGCTTTCTTTTTTCCTAAAGCACTTATCACCTGCCATCACTTTACATGACTCCTTTACCAACTGTTTATGGCCTGTGTCCTAATGCCCCACTTGCCTCCAGCCCCACTAGAATATAACTTCTAAGAGGATGAAAGCATTCATTTTTTCCCCTCAATGATGTATCCTAAGCTCCTAGATTGGAGTCACTTACATTTTAGGTGCTTAGTATATATTAATTGAATAATGATCTCTGGATTTTGAATCAGGAATTGAAATCTCAAAGAAGAAAAGTCAAAATGATTTTTCATCCTTATTGTGGTGACTCCACCCTCACTTTCGCAGGAGGAGCATGGAGGGCAGCAGCAGTAAAACCAGCATGTCCGGGGCGCCTGGGTGGCTCAGTTGGTTAAGCAGCTGACTCTTGGTTTCAGCTCAGGTCATGATCTCAGGGTCCTGGGATTGAGCCCTGCATCTTCGGGCTCTGCACTCAGTGGGGAGTCTGCTTATCCCTCTCTTCCTCTCCCTCTACCCCTCCTCCAGCTTGCTTGCACTTTCTCTCTCTCTCTCTCTCTCTCTCAAATAAGTAAATAAATCTTAACAAAAACAAAAACAAAACAAAAAAAGCATGTCCAGAACCCTGTGATCCTGTGGTCGCTGGCAGTGTCAACACTGACCTCACACCCATCGGCTGTGGCTCGAGTTTGGCTATGGTTTCTGCTCAATCTTTTTCCTTAGTGTCTGCCTGTTTCTTGGGACTCATTCTGCAGCCATCTCAGTCATTGATCTTGTAAGTGGGACAAAGTCCTCTTGAATAATGATCTTTTTGCTTTAATCAGTCATCAAGAGCTTATTTCTTCATGAAAAATGAAGAACACCTAGCTTTGGTGTTTTTGAAAACAGATGAGGATATATTTGAAATACTCACGGGTTCAGAAAAACATCACTAAAAGTAAAAGAGAAAATACTACAAGGTGAGGGGATCCCCTTCATTAACTATCAACATATGCAGATTAGACAACCTAACCAAAAACTTGGAGCCTAGAAAGCCACAAAATGTGAAAGCCCAAGTGCTCTTCATGTTTCAACCAAGCCCACAGAAGCAGCCTATTCCTTTACTTCTCTTGGTAGGTCTAGCCAGAAAGGCACAGCCGTGAACAGACAGCTCTTTTAAAAAGCCATCACTTGGACGAGTGTAATATAAAAGGCCATCCTTGGGAGAGCCCCGGCACACATCCATATGGTTTGTGAGTCTTTTCCCTGTGACATTTTTATGAAGGTTATGTATATGTCCCGTTCATCTTCATTCTCCTGGTGCTAATTGCTGTCTATTGGACCTTGCTACTGTGTACAGAGACCACATGCTTCCCCTGACACTACCCCGGCTGCGGTGTGCCACATGGCCCTGCTGTCCTCAGATAAGAACCTGCTGCTGTCTGACCACAACAGCTGGAAATGTTCTCCCTTGTTGAGCTTATCTTGTTGAGACTCAAGCTGAGCTATGACACAGTCGACAAGCACACAGAATGAGTGGATTCTCTGGGGGCAGCTTCTGGCAGCCAAAAAGCCTCCCATGTGCCGTTGGGTGCAGGTTTCCTATTTGGAGTTGATAGGGAGCTTTGCCCTGGATGCTTCCTGTGTGTTGAAGACAGAAAAGAGGTTCCAGGAGGGACCCAACTGCAACTTTTCCAACAATCAGACTTTCTCTGGACCTCTCAGCAATATATTTATTTTTCCTTGGTTAGGGACAGAAATACATGGAAGAGGATAGTCCTTAAGTTCTTCCTTTCTCCTTCATCTCTGTAATTTATAGTGTCTGCAATCTAGGAATTGCAACACTTACAATAATTGGCCTCTGTTGAGATTACTCTCTCCTTGTGCTACACCTCTTCCCAACCCCACTTTGAGTTACCCAGTATCCAGAATTCTATGTTTATCATTCCCTTGCTTTTAAAAATGATCCTACCAATCACATATGTCTGTATGCTTAAACAACATAGTGTTTAGTCTCTCAGTTTTATAGATACGATGCCATACTATTACAGATTTCTGGAACTCAGTTTTTTCCCCCACTTACCAATGTGTTTCTAAAGTTCATCCATGCTGTTCTGTGGAGTAGAGATCATTGACTTTTCCTGCTGTATACTAGACCAGAGTGCATTTATTCCTTGTTGACATTTGGGTTGTTTCTGGCTTTTAGAAATCTGAATTGGAGCTGCTCTGAGCTTTCTTGCCCGTGGCTCCTGGAGCACTCTTGCCACTCTTCATCTAGTGTGATCGCCTTAGAAGGGACTCGCTGGCTGTTTGCTGCACATCACTTGTTAGGCCAAATTATTTTCCTAAACAATTGTTCTACTTTATTAGCAATCTACGAGTTCTCATTGATTCACACTCTCTTAACATTTGGTAGATTTGATTTTGCAGAAGATTCATGAGGGAGAAGGAATTTTCCCTGATTTGAGAGTCTGGGCTAATTAATGCCTTTCAAGTAGAGAAAAATGCTCCTCTCTGTCATGCTTGCATGTTTGAGTACATGAGTCCTTTTTTTTTTTTTTAATGTACTTTATTCATACCGGTCGATTCAACCATTGCTTAGGAGTGGGGCCTGGCAACAACCTTCAGAGAGACCACCAGAGAGAAAACATCTAATTCTCTCATGTACCATCTCAGATCTCCCTACCTTATGGAAGTAAAGACAGTAATTTTTGGGCTCCCTCATTCTTACACAGAAAAGACAGGCAGGTGATGTCTACCCTGGGCATCCCCACTGCTCAGGTGTTGAAAGTAGCTCTGTGCTGGATGGTCCTAATTCCACAACTTGAAAGCATTCAGGCTTGCTTTTTGCAAGAAGTGGGTGTGGTATGTCTGGAAAGGGAGAGGCAAAGATACAGACTTCACTGTCTCTTCTTACTAACTTTAGAGTATGTGTGTTATCCTCAGAAACAAGGTGAACTCACTAATGCCCTGATCTGTTCTGCACTAACAGGAGAGGTCTAGCATTCTGATCTAAGTTACAAAGAAGCATTTCACCAGGACTTTCAAGTGGCAAGAACTTCAAGCTAGGTAAGGAAGAGGACAAGGCAGAAAGGCAACTGGAAAGATAACGACATGCCAGTTAGTTGACTTAAGCTTGAGGCTAGACCAAATTTCACGCCAAGAGAATGTAGGGAGAAAATCATGATTGTTATTTATTTATATGAATTCAATTTTCTTCCCAGCAAACCTAGAAATTCTACTTACCCTCTTCAGAGATTTGTGTTCTCCTGTACAACAAACCTTGAAATTATAAAATAAAGTCTGAACTTTTTCTTTTCTGATATCAAACATTTCTATATTTAAGAAATCCACGTTTAGGACTGCATTTCATAGTGATCAGCTGGCTGTTCCATGTTACATAAGCACAAATCTGACTTTTGGTAAATTATCTACCTCCAAATTTTTCCTAAAGTCTTGGAAAATACATGTTATGTTCGAGGTCACAATTTGTTCTTGCCATTTCTGAATATATCTGTGTGTGCTGATTTATGGAATGGTAGCCCTTCCCAAACAGAGAAGACCTTGTTCATTCGGTATGTGCACTTGGATATCGTCATCTTCTCCTTCTTCTCCTCCTCCCCTTCCTCCTCAGCTCCCCCTTTCTTCTCCTTCTCTCTCCTTTCCTTTCTTCTCCTTCTCACTCTTCCTCTTTTTCTCCTTCTTAATGAAAATCTTCTATTGGAAAAGTGGTGCAATAAGGAATGATGAAATTTACTAGCTTAAAAAAATTCTGAATTGTAAAAATGCAATTCTTTAGCCAAAAAACACTTCCTCTCTTGTTCCTTGTCATTAGAAGTATGTATGTGTATAATAAATAGGCTATTTGCCATTGCTTTTTATTCCCTGGAAATAGACTTTTTAATTCACTAGACATTTTCCAAATTAAGCAAAGGAAACTGGAAGATAAATTTATGACTACAGTTTCTGGGGAATAAACATGAGGCCAGTTGGATATAATTCCTGTGAAGTAAGGGTGGTGCAACAGAGCAATGAAATCAGAACAGTCTAACTAGCCAATAAGAATGATTCATAGAATAATATAATCTTAGGTTTGAAGGGATTCTTAAAGGTCATCTAGTCCAGGAACATGATTTACACCAAAGAATTTTTTCACTTGGCAACATAAAACCAAAGTTGTGTAGTTTGTTTTCTAGAACCAATCCAAATTATTCTGGCAAAATTATATTTGTCTTACACTGTAATAACAAATTTAATGTATTAGAGGTTTTCAACCTGTAATCTATAAATGGGCCACAAGGGGAGCCCAGGGGCCCTCTGAAATGGAATGTAAAATTGTGTAGGACTGTGTATATTTGTGCTTTATTCTAAACAGAAATATTGGTCGATATAACCTAGGTAAACAAAAGCTCTTTGGGATTCTCAGCAATTTAAAATATTTAAAGGAATTTTATAATCAAAGAGTTTGCAAACCTTTGTCTTATACCCTACTGCTATCTTCATTTCTTTCAAAAAATAAATACCTAGTGTATTCTCCTGGGCCTCTAAAACAAATACTTTTAATGCCTCCAAATTAGACTGCCTGCTTGTATCTCTCCCTTTCCCACTGCCAAAGACTAATCACCATCCTGGAACTTAAAGTTTTATCATACAATCAGAAGTAACTCTTAAAGATAATTTACTTATTTTTATAGTGATGAAATTGAAGTCCAGGAAGGTAAGTGATTTGTCTCAGGTCACATGGGTAGAGTCAGTCCTAATCTGGATTCAAAACCTCCAGACTTGTAAGTCTAAGCCTCACAGCTGGCATTTAAGGTTGACCCAGTCACTTGATCTACTTGTCCTACTATTCTTCTTTTTTTTTTTTTAAGATTTATTTTTATTTATTTGAGAGAAGAGAGAGAGAGCACAAGCCAGGGGGTTGGTAGAGGGATTGGGAGAGGGATAAGCAGACTCCCCACTGAGCAGGGAGCCAGACAACCACGCAGGGCTTGATCCCAGGACCTTAAGGTCATGACCTGAGCTGAAGGCAGACGCTTAACCACCAAGGCGCCCCTAGTTCTACTGTTCTTAAACACCCTTGCTCTAGGCATCTCATTTCTTTTATAGTCCCCTGAACCCACCAGACTCACCATTACCTCCAGGTTAAGAACTCCTGGTTTGAAAGAGCTAGTCTTTGCTCTCACTCTTTCCCATACCCAGAATGGTTCCTACCCTTTAAAATTCCATTTATCTCATTTATTTTCTATATTAGAGAACAAATGCACGTAACTATGCCCTAAATCATCCATGTAGTACATTATCAAACAAGAGTTCTTGCCTGGCTCCCTACCTCAGAACCCTACTGCACAGAAACAACTACTCAACTCTTAACCATTTCTTCCATTGTGTATCACCATATTTCTTAATAACATGTTTTTAAAATGATGTTTCTTAATGTGTTAACATTGGAAATTATCTACTGACTACCTACTCCTAGATGGCCAGGATTTAACACCTACCAGAGCCACACAGACATGCCCTTCCTCTTATTCTTCCAATATAGTTGTATCAGAATATTTGGCTGAATCAGCATTTAGTTTATCGGATTACACCATATAAAAAATTGCTGCTATAAAACTATTTTGTAACTTCTTGGTTTTATAATTTATTTTTTAATTTACATGCAGCAAAAATATTTATGTGGGTTATTTCTGGACTCTTTTATTCTGCTCCACTGAGTGATGAGGATATCCTTTCACAAATACCATCGTGCCTTGCTTCCTGTTCCTTGACGGTAAATTTTAAAAGCAGGGTTCTGAGTTCTCTCATTTCTTTCTTCTTCTTCAAAATTATTTTGGCTCTTCTAGTTCCTTCCCCTTTCCATGTAAATTTTAGGATGAGAACAAGGGATTCTTTGGAAGATACTTTTTATCCAGAAGAATATTTTCTGTTAGGGGTTCACATGCCTGCTACTGAGACTGTATAGTTCCACACCTGAGACTGGCCTTGAGGCAGATCCCAGACTGAAAAATGAAAGAAAAATGCAGATCCTCCTGATACTCTCCAGCTTGCAGGGCCTTTATTCCTTTTTAGATGTGATGGCATTTAAATAAGCAGATTTTGAGTAAGGCAGAGTACTCTCCATAGTGTGGCTGGGCCTTTTCCAATCAGTTGAAAGCCTTCAGCCAAAAGAATGAGGTCTTCAGAAGAGGAGGGATTTCTATCTCTTTGGGCTGAAGACGACAATAGCTACTCTTCCCTGGGTCTGCCCTGCAGATATCAGACTTGCTAGCCCTCATAATCATGTGAGCCAATTCCTATACAGATACAGATGCAGACATAGATATAAATTTTATAGAGATGTGCATCTTATTTCTTCTGTTTTTCTGGAGAACATTGACAAATATGGATACCTAGATACATAATATTTTTAAATCAATAAAGTAAATAAAAACAAAGTAATTTATAATAAAATTATGTCAAATCCAATATATAAATATTCAAGCAGTGTCCCAAGTCACGAGTGCTGCATAGCAAACAATCCAAAGTTTAGTAACATAAAATAACAACCATTTTATTAGACTCGGAAATTCTGGGTGTTAAGAACTCAGAAAGAGCAAAGCAGCGACAGTGTATCTCAGCACCAAAACATCTGAGGCCTCAACTAGAAGACTTGAGAGCTAAGAGTGACTCAGTAACTGCGACTAGAATCACCTGAATGTTCATTTACGCACATCTAGGGCTGGATTTTGGCTATAAGGTAAGACTTCAGCTGGAACTATTGGGCAGACCACGTGCAAGTGGCCTCTCTATGTGCTTGGGCTTCCCGTTGGCATGGTGGCTAGGTTCCTAGAGCATTACAAAAGAGCTAAGTAGACGTTGCATCACCTTTCACGACCTAACCTTTCAAGTCACATAAGGCAGGAGCCCACTTAGATCCGAGGGTAGAGAACCTAGACTCCACTTCTTGATGGGATGAGTGCCACAGTCACATTGTAAGAGGATAGATGGACTGATGAATGGTGCTGTGGCCATTTTCGGAAAATGCAACTTATCATAAGCTAGATATAAAATAATTCTTTTTGTGCTTCCAAAATATTCTATGAAGGACAATTCCTGATCCAATTGAGAATTAATATTTTAGAGCTATGGGAAACCACTGGTGAGAAAAAAATACATACAATCTTATCTTTATACAGATCACTTTTAGAGCAATAGTGATTAGAGTATGAAATAAGAGTAAATATAGGTAAGTCCCTCAGAAGGTTCCAGATAAGAAATAATGATAGCTTTAGACCAGGGTTGAATGGGAAATGGAGAAAATTGCATGAATTTGTTAAGTTTTGAAGAAAAAATCCATAAGATTTGCTGATTAATATATACAGGGGGAGGTGATGAAGAGGATGTCATGGTGTCGACAATGATGCCTAGTTTTCCTGTTGGCTCATGGGGAAAAGGTTTGGAGAAAGATTACAATTAAGTTTTTAATCTGAGTTTTTAGAACCATATTTAAAATCTTTCTGAAATTATTGTTTCTGTAAGGAGAACAGAATTAACTTAGTGTTTGCTTAGATAATGGTGGCGTGGTGAATTAGCTGAGAGGAAAGTATTTTATTTTTCACATCTCTAGGAAAATGATCCTTCTAAGTTTTAAAGTTGAGCCATTCTGTCACCATTATATCATCTTGGCCAAACACAACTAATCTTACCAGTTCTGCCCTAAATTTATAACTCGAAGTGTCAAACTTCAGCTACACCTGTTGATATTCTCTCAGAAAAAAGAGAAGGTCTTGATGCAATTTGACCAGAGATCTGACTGGAAAGAAAAGCCTGTAGTGACAGTGGTGATAATGGCTTGCCAATACTCTGGCTACAAAATAGCACATTTTGGAAAGGCAGAACAGCAAGAGAAATAACCTGAAAGGAAAGAGTGCTCAATCTCCGGAGGTACTTGTTTTTTGGCCATTTCTTCCCGCCACTGTCTTCTGAAACAAAAAACTAAAAGAAGACAAAGAAGATCCTTTCTAAATTTTATTGTTTTACTGGAAAATAACATTTTGGAGGATATTAGTTTTGCCGCTGACCACTATGGGTCCTCTTAAAATGAGAATGGTATTTATATAAAATACAATAGTGTATTTTATAACATTTCCTTTCCCACTTTTGTAAAGAGTTAATTTAAACTACTAAAAAAAGGGGGAGTGGAAATGAGTAGGTTCTAATTTTCTGCTATGGGAAGAAATCAGAAATTGAATGAATGATATACTGTATTTACTTTCACTCTTAATTTCTTAATTTACATATATATTATAGGAAAACGTGTGGCATGTGTAGTCAGATACACTTAAGTTTGAATAAATGTGATCTGGAAAGTACATGTTATTTCTTCCCTTTGGCTTTCTCATCTTTCTACAGTGGAGTTCACAATACCTCCCTAGAAGTATTGAGGTAGATTTGAAAGAATAGATGTAAAGGACATAATCATAGTACCATAAATATAGTATGCATTTAGTAAATGTTTATATATTAATTTCATTGCATTTTTACTAATTCATTGTCATAGGTGATTTAATCAAAACACGTTTTCAAAGTATAGCTAGAGCAAGTTGGATCATTTTTCTTAGGATATGTCAGAACACTATGACACCAAACCAAATTGAAGAAAACCGCTGTAAAGACACAACAATAAACATGTGAAGTACACACTATCTTGAAGAAAGTTCTAGGCCTTCAATATACAATAATTTAGAATGCAAAGCTTGTTCTTGAGGTGTTTAGAAGCTACATGTTAAAGGACAATGCATGGGGGGAGGAGAGAAAGACATATTTGCAAGACCCTTAATTTAAAATTTAAAATTATCATCAAAAATCCTGATTTACAGTGGGGAAAGGAGGACCTACCGAGCTGTGCATTGTGAAATATCATACTCAACTTATATTCTTGAGATAGACTCTCTTGAGAATCTTCAAAGTATATATACACATTGGAGAGAATACTTAATATTGGATGGGATTCTAAGGAAAGACATGCATAGTCTTAAAATTAATTTCAGCAAGTTACAATAAAATTTTAGTTTTAATTTTGTTCAAAAATTTGTTAAAAATTGTGTCACTCCCTTTTTAGCATATGATTTTCTATAATCTATTTCTTACATTATTAGACTGATTATTTTCATTCTCTTTTCATGAGCGTAAGGATAAGAAGATAATAATAGCTTAAATGAGGATGCAGTTGAAATGTTCCTAGTTTGACTATAATTCCTAGCATACAGTATATGTTCAGTAAGTATTGAGTGAATTATTTATCTGCTTCCACACTGAAGCAAAACAGGAATATAATATTGACTACTACTAATAATATTGTCTAGTCTACTAATGCCTGCTATCAAACCAATGATACTATTCAGCATAAATAATGTAATTTATTAATATGGTTCTTTTCATGCTTTTTTCTAATAAAAGGAAGATGGGAAAATCCCAGTGCCTTATGAAAACTGAGTGGACGGTTATAAAAAGTATTCTTTTATTTATTATTATAATAATAGGATAATTATATTAAAATATGACTTTTGTGGATATCAGGTACTATTTTAAAGGATTCTGTAGGATAAAAGAAAGTTAGACATATTTGTGATATTGTCAAAAGAGAATCTGGAGAACTATAATTGCTCTACCAGATGTAAAGTGGAGCCAAGTCTCATATAAATTCAGTAATAACGTTTGAAGTTTACTTTTTTTTAAGATTTTATTTATTTATCAGAGAAAGAGAGAGACAGAGCACAAGCAGGGGGAGCGGCAGGCAGAGGGAGAAGCAGGCTCCCCGCTGAGCAGGGTGCCTGATGTGGGGCTGGATCCCAGGACCCTGGGATCATGACCTGAGCCAAAGGCAGACGCTTAACTGACTGAGCCACCCAGGCGTCCCAATAATGTTTGAAGTTTAAAGTGAATTATGATTTTAGTCTTTGATCTAGCCTAATTTTCATTGAGTTATGCTAATAGCTGGTGTACATACTAAACTGATAAGACTGTTTAAATGTATTCATAATTCTTAGGCTAATATTTAAGACACTTTCAGAAAAGATGTTCTTAAGGAAAACGCATGTAATAACTGAACAAGAAAATCTATTCAGAGTGGAATTTGAAAGAGACTTATGTACTCTAGTCATTTTTCTTTTTGCAAAGAGCTGTTTTAGAATGAGTCTTCTCATGAGGAGATGATATTCTGTAACATAAATGATATGACTGTTAGAGAATTACAGTATAACATTCTAGCACTTATCAGCTTATTATTCTGATGTGTCATCTGGATTGTGAGGACCTTGATGCATTGGCATTAAGTTTGATTTAGTTGTCTTTGAATTCTCCCCAGTCTAAGACAGTGACAAATAGGGACAGAGAAGACAATTAAAAGCTTCTTACCTGGGCTGGATATATTTTCACCAGGGACAACAAGTTTGCATTTCCCACTGCCCTCTACCCTGTGTATTCCTGGAACTGAAACCAACAAGTACATCTTCCAGACCCCTTTGCCAGCGGAATGCAGTTCAGACACTGCCAACAAAAGCTTTTACAGGCAATGTGAAAGGCTGAAGGAGGTGACGCCATTATCGCCCCTTGGGCAAGTGGATTCATCAGATGGCAAATGTGAGGTTCTGTAATGGTTTTAGGCAAACTTCTAACCACTCCCTGACGGTGTGGGCAGTTGAAATCTTAGCTGTGGTTTCCTGCCATTTCTACTATGTCATTCCCAAGCAACTAATACTCTGTTATGTTGATTACTGCTGGCAATACTGAAGTGGTGTCTGTATCACTAATCAATCTATGACTTAAAATACTGAGTAAAGTAATTGAATGAAGTTACTTCAAAATAAATCTTCAATTAGGGATAAACCAAGAAGATGAACAATGAACATAAAATAAGGCAAGCTGATTTTATGTACCAAACCTGCAACTATAAAAGCATAAGTCAAAAATGCCACTCTTGGGGCGCCTGGGTGGCTCAGATGGTTAAGCGTCTGCCTTCGGCTTGGGTCATGATCCCAGGATCCTGGGATCGAGCCCGGAGTCGGGCTCCCTGCTCGGCAGAGAGCCTGTTTCTCCCTCTCCCTCTGCTGTTCCCCCTGCTTGTGCTCTCTTGGTCTCTCTGTCAAATAAATAAATAAAATCTTTTAAAAAAAAATGTCACTCTTCACATCATGTATCCTAGCCATTAAACGTAGATAATACCAAAATTCTCACTTAATTCATTCTTATTCTGTTTAGGTTGCCATAACAAAATACTGTAGTCTGGGTGGCTTAAACAGCAGAAATTTATTTCTCATAGTTCTAGAGACTGGGAAGGCCAAGATCAAGATGCCAGCAAGGTAGGTTTTATGTTGAGACCTCTTCTCCTGGTTTGTAGTCTGCCACCATTCTGCTTTGTGCTCGCAGGACCTCTTTGTGCACATAGAGAGGTGGGAAGGGAGTAAAAGGGAAAGAGGGGATAAGACCTCTCTCTTCCAGCGATCCTAACAGGTATGACCTCATTTAAGCTTAATTATTTCCTAAAGCCCTATCTCCAAATACAGTCACCCTGGGGGTTAGGGTCTCAACATACGAATTTTGGGGATACACAATTCAGTCCTTAAGATTCATTGAGGAGGACACGTATTGTATGGTGCACTGGGTGTTATACGCAAGTCATGAATCATGAAACTTTACATCAAAAACTAGGGATGTACTGTATGGTGACTAACATAATATAATTTAAAAAATATTATTTAAAAAAAAACAAAAAGCAAAACAAAACAACACAAAAAAGGTTCATTGAGAATTCATTCCACATAGTGAGGATTAAAACCATAAAACTGAGAAAAATATTATAAAGACCAGAAGTTCAAATTGTTGGCATATTGACCTCCTGCATTTGTAAGCTTAGAATAACTATCTCTCTTATTTTTCTTCATTTTAAATATTATAGTTATCTCCTATCCTAATTCAGTCTATTCCTTAATAAAATTAATATGCACCTTTTGAAGAAATAGTACTCTGATAAAAGTCAGTTACACTTATCATATAGTAATCAAAATTCTATAGACTGAAATATGCCACTGATTTCTGTTTACAAAGAGATTTACAATATCCTCTTGTTTCTACTTTAAATTCTGTAATGTAGATATAAACACCAAAAAATCTATTTTCAAAACTTTCTCCCTTCTCAACTATTCCATTTCTATCTGAGGCATATAATCCATACATTATCCATCTCTCATTTCTTTATAATTTTCCCAAATTTCTGTACTAGTTTTTTCATTGCTTCTCTGTAAGATTTATAATAAAATTACTTTAAAAATTACTTAAAATTATTAAAAATAAAATAATCTTTGAAGATATTTTACACATAATCAGACTTTCTCATTATCTTCATCATCATCCTACTTTCCTTAACTCACCACCACTATAGTTTGCTCACTATATTCTTTTCTAATTAATTATGTGAAATGTACATATTTTAATCGATTTATAATATTATTTCTGATATTAGGTATGGATTTCATTTACTCCTTGACATTTTCTATGATAATCATCTTCCTAAAAGTGGCAAAGCATGACAGTGAAAAAAAGCCCTGAACCTGAAGTTGAGACTTGAAGTCTAGTCCTGCTTCTGTCACTAACTATGGATCTTGAGTAACTTGGCTACCTGCCTTGTCATCTATAGAAGTACACCATTAGACTATATATTTCCAAACTGCTTCTAACTATGAATTTATTTGTTACTTCTTTTACTTACAGATTCATTGAGCATCTACACTGCAGATTCTATACTAAGCACTATGATAAGATTTTTTTTTTTTTTTTTTTTTTTTTTTTTTTAGTAAAAGATGCATAGCCTCTTATGGAGCTTACACCTTAGAATGGGAGACAAAACAATGTGAAAAATAAATGAAAGAGGAAAGAGGGAAGAAGCCTCTTCACTCTTGTTCCTTACGGTATCTGTAGTAGTTTATGAAAGTCTGACATAGAGTGATAATGAACATCTATTAAATGAATTGATCAAAACGCATGAAGGGATCAATGTAAAGTATAAAATGAGAAGGCATAATAGACTAAGTTTTACATATATAGATAAAATCTTATTTGATGATATAAAATATAATCCAAATTTTGGGCACATTTTTGGCATTTAATCTCAATTTAATCACCTTATACCATGATTCCAAATTAATTTATATGTTTTCTCCACCAGAAATAGTAACGATGCTTAAACATTGAAAAATCTGAGAAATAGAGTCAAATAGACAGTAGACTGCTTAATAATACCTACAATACCAGCAAGCTTGATTTAAACTACTTCTCAAAAATATAAGTTTTAGATGTTTTCTCCAATTGTGCTGATTATGCTACCTCCAGCAGTTAGTGTCTGAAAAGGGGAGAGTGATGTTTCAGCAGCCTAGCAATGTGAGACACTTTTCATTCTGTCCTTTCTGATTTACAATTAATTGGACATCCATAACCGAAGGGGCAAAAAAAGGGGGCCTCTGCACAGCATTCCAGGACACCTGAAAGATCCACCATCTCTGTGCCCAGAAGTCAGTGGATTGGACTATGGAGGAGGCAGCAGAGTGAGGAAAGTGTCAGTGGAGCCAGGGGCAGCAGACGCAGTGCTGACAGAGAAGGCAGTGGCCAGTCAGGCAATGAGCCAGCACCACCCTTCTGGCAGAAGAGGTAGGGTGGGGCCCTGCCCAGGCTTATGCACTGCAGCTGGAGGGACCACTTGCTTTCTTTTTTTTTTTTTTTTTTTTTTTTTTTAAAGATTTTATTTATTTATTCGACAGAGACAGAGACAGCCAGCGAGAGAGGGAACACAAGCAGGGGGAGTGGGAGAGGAAGAAGCAGGCTCATAGTGGAAGAGCCTGATGTGGGGCTCGATCCCGGATCGCCGGGATTACGCCCTGAGCCGAAGGCAGACGCCTAACCGCTGTGCCACCCAGGCGCCCCGGGACCACTTGCTTTCTATGCAAAGAAATTACAATCATTTGGGGGAAGGAAATTAAAGTAGGCAGGTGAAGAGAACTAACTGAAGAAATGTGTCTCCTGCCTGCACCAGGGGCAAGAAGTCCACCCACAGACCTCTGGAACCCCCTTCAGAATCCCCCTACTGTGTGTGGGCACCCCCAAAGCCCCAAGAGCTAAGTACATACATCCCACCTCCACTCTGCCACCACCCTTTGCTTTTTCATTTGTTTGTTTTCTAGGCATATGCTCTCAACCTTAGCAGTGAAATCAGATCTGGTAAGAAAAACCAAAAACCTGTGCTATAACACCAACTTCTAGAAAAAAGGGAAGAAAAAGGAAGGCTCCTAAGTACCCACCTGTTGAATTGTTAGAATCAAAATAAGCAAAGCCTTGCCTAAATAAGAAAGATGTTTGCAGTGGCAAGCACTGGCAGAAGCTCTTCCCATGGACACCATGAAAAATCATGGTAATACAGTATCACAAAGAGGAAATTACAATTTCCAGCAGCCAAACCCAAAGACATAGAATATGAATACATGAAGGAAAAATAAAGGCTTTCCCAGACAAACAAAAGCTTAGGGAATTCACTACTGCTTGACCTGCCTTACAGGAAACGTTGAAAGGAGCACTTCAAGCTGAAACTTAAAAAGACAAAAGTACACAAACTCAAATTAAGGTGATAAGTAGTCTGTCAGCATTAGAACACAGTGACTCTTTTTTAGAATAGTATATTAAACACTTAACTATAGCATAAAGGTTAAAGGGAAAAAAGCATTAAAAATAAACATTGTTACTACAGCTTGGTAACAAAATCACAGTACAAAAAAGATAATTTGTCACACCAAAATATAAAAGGGGAAGAATACAAATTGGAAACTTTATAGGTGAGTGAAGATAACTGGCTATCAGCAGAAAAAAAAAGACTATTTTATCTATAAGATGTTTTATGCAAGCCTCATAGTAACCGCAAAGTAAAATCTAGAGCAGGGACACCAAACATAACAAAAGGGGAGACTGAGGAAATCACCATGGAAAACCACCAACTTACAAACAGACAGAAACAGAAGGAAAAAGAAACAATGAGAGACAAAATAACCAGAAGTCAAAAAATAATGTGACAGGAGTAAATCCCTGCATACCAATAACAACTTAAATATAAATAGATTAAACTCACAAATCAAAAGGTACACCATGGCTGGATGGATTAAAAAAACAAAACAAAACCCAAAAAAACAAAAAACAAAAACCCAAGACCTAACTATATGCTGCCTACAAGGACTCATTTCAGCTTTATTGGCATACATAGTCTCAAAATTAAAAAGATGGAAAATGATATTAAAGCAAACAGAAATAAAAAGAAAGCAAGCATAGTCATACTTATATCAGACAAAATAAACTTCAAGCCAAAAAGTATAACAAGAGATAAAGAAGGTCATTATATAATACAAATGGAGTCAATACATCAATAAGATATAATAATCATGAACATAGATATTCCCAGCATCTGAACACACATATATATATATTAAGCAATTAATAACAGGTCTTAAGGGAGATATAGACAACAATACAATAATTGTAGGAGACTTCAATATCCCACTTTGAGCAATGGATAGATTGTCCAGACAGAAAATCAACAAGGAAAAGTTGGAATTGAACCACTTTAGAACAAATAGACTTAATAGACATATACAGAAGATGCTATCCAATAGCAGCAGAATTATCTTCTTCTCAAGTGCACATGGGACATTCTCCAGGATACATCATATGATAGGCCACAAAACAAATCTTAGCAAATTTGGTATTAAAATCATATGAATTATTTTCTCTGACCATAATGTGATGAAATTAGAAACGAACAACATGAGGAAAGTGAGAACTACAAATATACAGACGTTAAACAACAGGCTTCCAAACAGCCTTTGGGACAAAGGAGAAATCAAAGGGGAAATTAAAAAGTATTTCAAAACAAATGAAAATGAAAACACAACATAACCAGTATTGTGTAATGCAGCAAAAGCACTCTGAGAGGAAAGTTTATAGCAACAAATACATATATTAAGAAATTATAGAGATCTCAAATAACATAACTGCACCTCAAGGAACTAGAAAAGGAATAATAAATTAAGCTCAAAGTTAGAAGAAGAAAGGAACTATAAAGGATCAGAGTGAAAACAAATGAAATACAGACAAGAAAAACAATAGAAAGGATGAAGAAAACTAAGAGCTTGTTCTTCAAAAAGATAAACAAAATTGACAAACCTTCAGCTAAATTAACTGCAAAAAAAAGAGACTCACATAAATAAAATTAGAAATGAAAGAGGAAACATCACAGATGATACTACAGAAATACATAGAATCATAAGAGACTACTTTGAACAACTATATGCCAACAAATTACACAGCCTAGAAGAAATGGATACATTTCTAGAAATGCACACCTCCCAAGACTAACTCAGGGAGAAACAGAAAATCTGAACAAACAAATAATGAGTAAAGAGATTAATTCAGTAATCAAAGAACTCCCAAAATAGAAAACTCCAGGACAGGACAGTTTCACTGGAAAATTCTACTAAACTTTTATAGAAGAATTAATACCAATCCTCCTCAAACTCTCCCAAAACCTTGAAGAGGGAAGAATGCATCCAAACTCATTTTACAAGGCTAGCATTACTTATACCAAAACCAGATAAGGATGTCATAGGGAAAGAATTGCTATAGGTCACATCCATGATGACTATAGATTCAAAAATTCTCAATAAAATTCTAGCAAACTGAATTCATGTTTTTTACACCATGACCAAGTGGGATTTATCCTTGTAATGAAAAGATGATCCAGTGCAATGAATGTAATGTAATATATCCATAAATCAATAAAATGAAGGATAAAAACCCCATGATCATAACAGACACAGAAAAAACACTTGAAAATATACATCCTTTGATAATAAAAACCCTTCGCAGATTGGGTATAGAAGGAACATACCTCGACATAATAAAAGCCATATACGACAAACCCACAACTAACATTATACTCAATGGAGAGAAATTAAACAAATTTTCCCCAAGATCAGGAACAAGACAAGGAAAAAGAAACAATGGAGAGACAAAACAAGACAAGGATGCCTACTCTCATCACATCTGTACAGTATACTATTGGAAGTCCTAGCTAGAAATTAGGCAAGGCAAAGAAATAAAGAAACATCTAAATCAGAAAGGAAGAAGTAAAATCGTCATTATTTTCTGATGATACGATTTTGTATATAGAAAATCCCAAAGAATCAGTCAGAAAACTGTTGGGATAATCAACATTTTCAGTAAGTGGCAGGATACAAAATCAATATACAAAAATCCACTGCATTCCTTTATAGTGATGATAAAGAATCTGAAAAAGAAATAAAATTCTTTCAATTCAAAAAACATCAAAAACAATAAAATACTTAGAAATGAATTTAACTAAGTAAATGAAAGAACGTACAATGAAAATTACAAAACTTTGCTAAAAGAAACCAAAGAAAACGCAAACAAATGGAAAGATATCCCATGTTCATAGATGAGAAATTTATATAAATTTTTAAAACGATAGAAAGGATCAAGAAAACTAAGAGCTTGTTCTTCAAAAAGATAAACAAAACTGACAAACCTTCAGCTAAATTAACAGCAAAAAAGAGAGACTCATATAAATAAAGTTAGAAATGAGGAAACATCACAAATGGCATACTACCTTAAAATGGCCATACTACCTAAAGCTATCTACAGATTCAACACAATTCCCACCAAAATACCATAGGTATTCTTCACAGAAATAGAAGAAACACCCCTAAAATGTGTGGAACCACAAAAGACCCCAAATAGCCAAAACAGTCCTGAGAAAAAAGAAAACAAAAACAAAAACAAGACTAGAGATATTAACAAAACTAGAGATATTTTGCTTCTGGGTTTCAAACTATACTACAAAGCCACACTAATAAAAACAGTATGGCATAAAAGTAGACACATCAGCTAATAAAATGGAATAGAGAACCCAGAATTAAACCCTGGCATATATGGTCATCTAATAATTGGCAGAATCAAGAATATCTAATGGTTAAAGAATATTCTCATTAATAAATAGTATCAGAAAACCTGGAGAAACACATGCAGAACAATGAAATTGGACTCCTATTTCACACCACTCATAAAAATTAATGTTAAATGGATGAAAGTCTTTAACATAAGAAGTAATACCATAGGGGCGCCTGGGTGGCACAGAGGTTAAGCGTCTGCCTTCAGCTCAGGGCGTGATCCCGGCGTTATGGGATCGAGCCCCACATCAGGCTCCTCTGCAATGAGCCTGCTTCTTCCTCTCCCACTCCCCTTGCTTGTGTTCCCTCTCTCACTGGCTGTCTCTATCTCTGTCGAATAAATAAAATAAAATCTTTAAAAAAAAAAAAAAGAAGTAATACCATAAAATTTCTAGATAAAAACATAAGAAAGAAGCTCGTTGATCTTGGTCTTGGCAATAAGTCTTTAGGCATGAAGTCAAAAGCACAAACAACAAAAGAAAAAAATCAACAAATATGACTGGATCACTCAAGAGCTTCTGCACAGTAAAATGAACAATTAACAAAATGAAAAGACAACCAAGCTGAAGCAACCATCAACTTAATATAAACTGCTATAAGATACTATATACAAACCTAATGGTAACCACAAATCAAAAGCCAGTAACAGATATGCAAAAAATAAAGAGCAAGGAATCCAAGTACATCGAATCGTGAAGAGAAGAGGGAAGCAAATCATGAAAGAGGGCAAGAGAGAAGAACTATAAAGAACAACCATAAAATAAGTGACAAATGGCAATAAGTACATATCTATCAATAATTACTTTGAATGTAAATGGACTAAATGCTCCAGTCAAAAGACTGAATGGATAAAAAAGCCAGACCTATCTTTATCCTGCCTCCAAGAGGCTCATTTCATACCTAAAGTCACATGCAGATTGAAAGTAAAAGGATGGAAAAGCATTTACCGTGCAAATGGAAGTGAAAAGAAAGCAGGGTAACAATACTTATATCAGACAAAATAGATTTTAAGACAAAGACTGTAACAAGAGACAAAAAAGTACACTATATTACCATAAAGGGAATAATCTAATACTATATAACAATTGTAAATGTTATGCACCCAATATGGGAGCACCCAAATGCATAAAGCACCTAATAACAAATATAAAGGAAGTAATCAATAGTTATACAATAGTAGTAGGGGACTTTAACACCCTACTTACATCAATGGACAGATCATCCAAACAGAAAATCAACAAGGAAATAGTGACCTTGAGTAACACATTGGGCCAGATGACTCTAACAGATATATTCAGAACATTCCATCCTAAAAAAAGCGGAATACACATTTTTTCAAGTATACATATGCACCTCCATGTTTATTGTAACATTATTCACAATAGCCAAGATATGGAATCAACCCAAATGCCCATCAATGAATGAATGGATAAAAAAGATATGGTATGTATTATTTAGCCATGAGGAGGGAGGATATCCTCCTATTTGCTACAGCATGGATGGACTTTGAGCACATTATGTTTAGAGAGATAAAAGAGAAGGACAAGTCCTATATGATTTCACTTAAATGTGGAATCTAAACCCTGTAGGGCACCTCGGTTACTCAGTCAGTTAAGTGCAACTCTCGATTTTGGCTCAGGTCATGATCTCAGGGTTATGAGATCAAGCCCCACCCAGTGTGGAGCCTGCTTGAGATTCTCTCCTTCTCCCTCTGCCCTTCCCCCCAGTTCGCATGCTCGCTGTCTCGCTCTCTCCCTCTCTCAAAAAAAGAAAGAAAAAAAAAGAAAAAAGCAAACCTGTAAGAAAAACAGAGAGTAAATAGTGGTTATCATGGAATGTGGGAAGTGGATAATGGTGTTTAAGGGTAGAATTTTATAGCAAGTAGTAAATAATCCAAAAAGACCTAATGCACAGTATAATGAATATAGACAATAATATTATACTATAATCATGTAATGTGATAAATATGGCTACATTGGCAATTGTATTACAATGTATAAATGTATCAAAGTAACACTGTACACTCTAAACTTAAACAACGCTCTACAGCAAATTTACTTTTAAAAGAATACATAATCTAGATTAAATATAAATTTTGTCAAGCCATTACATAATTTAACAAGTTCTAAATTCCATGGAAAATGACTATATCATCCCTGACTGTAATAAAAATTTTAAAAAGAACCCACAAATATAAATCTTGCTTAATATACTATTTGTATAATACAAATTATTATTATTCAATAAGACATATTATTATTTATAATATTGACATTATTTTTAAAATACAATTAATTGCAAGAAGCTTTCGGGGGGGTAACTAAAGGAGTACTACAGTTGGACTTTGCCATTTTTAATTCATAAATATTTAATCTTACCTTAAAGGCAACATTAAATATGTGATCTCATATACTACAAAGTTTTTTCACCAAGAATCTCCGGAGGAACAGCCTAATGCATTAACTTTAATCTGGTTTTTCGTTTATTCCCCTCCCCCAAAAATTTCTTTACATTGAACACTAAATTGAATGCATTAATCTTTTCTGCTTCTAATGTATATGTTACATTTTTTTCTTTGACCCTTGCTATCCTGAAGCAGCAACATTAAATTCCCTTTTTTCCAAATTACAGTTTTAGATGACCATTTATCAGGTGTATATTAGAGGATAGTGTGGTTTTTAGAAATTCCATTTGCTATATGCTGTCTGTTATCTTTGCACAGAACTTTCATTTGTCATGGGATTTAGCTCTCAGCTGTGTTTAGTTTTTAGGTCTTGAGAACAAGTCAATCCATATTCAGACACCTAATGATATAATTTATGCAGTGCAAAAGACTTGACTGCCCTCTACCAACCTCTCTGTAGACAAGCCTTTTGAATGTAGAGTAACAATAAAAAAAGGATTTGTTGGCAAATCTCAAAGTTTCATAAAAAACATGACTCTATAACTTAGACTTAAAGACATTTGGCACAGTGTCAGAATCTCCTAGAATATTCATTTACCCCACACTAGCCCAAAATAACCAATGTCTCAATGTGTCTGTTGATTTGTTTTGAAATCTGTTCAAAACTAAAATGTAAGAGACTGGTAACACTAACTCCCATGAAATGAGAAAAATCCCACAACATGTATGACCAAGAATCTACCCCATGTTTTCCATAGAAAAATTCTCCCTTGATATACATAATTTATAAAGTAACAAATTATCTCCTGCATCCTACTTAGGAATATGAATGTGAAATAAATAAAAGTTGATCAGGGGATCACCTAGCATTGTTTTAATGCCAAGATTGTTTATAGTTTGTTTGAAAAAGTAATGACTAATTTTAAAATTGAGCTCTTATTTTATCCCATTAAGATTTATCTTGCTGCTTTAAAAACTGAATTTAACACTACATCAATCATTTTGTTTGTGAGAGTCCCCAAAATATTCCAATCCTTATTTAAATAGCATTTTATCAGGTATTCATTTCAATTTTAAATTTATTATATTATTTTGCCTCCATTTATAAAAGAAAGCTTTATGCTATTATTAATTTCTCAAGTGATTGCAGTTAGTATCCTAAATTATTGATTTCAAATAACTTTCCATCTTTCCATAAAGTAAGAGCCAAAGATTTATGAAAAAATACTAGGCAGTCTGAAATTTAGTATATTTTCCAAATATTTTATATTTGTAATGCCTACTTTGGGAGTTAATTCCTAATGGCCCAAAGAAATTTTCTACCCTTTGATGAAGTAAAAGCCTTACCAAAATTCATGTGATTTTGGCTACAGAGGTCTTTATCAAAGTTTATCATAAAATTCTAAACTACCCATCATAAAGCTATACATGAAGTTTGGATGCTAGTAAAATTAGTTAGTTTGGGAAGTAATAGTAATTTAAAGAGGTACGTGAAAGCCTTAGGACAGTACCAACAATGAACTAACTAAATTTTCTATGATAATATGCATCTCTCACATATGTATTAAATAAATGGTTGTTATCAATGAAGTGATTTATAGGTTATCTGGGGACATACCTCATAAACACATAGTCTTAGTGGATTTGCCTTATAAAGGTCAACTAATAAAGAATTCAAATGGTTATTACTCATTTTCCAGCTTCAGATCAAGCCCTGGCACGGAAGAATGGAAGGAACTTCTGATCTTCACATTCCCCAGGAGTCTGAACTCCCTGCTCTAAGGGCGTGGATATGTTGATACCTTTTATACCAGATTTTTCAAATATTTTTGACAGCAATCCACAAGAAATACATTTTGCATTGAAATACAACACACACACTCACACACACACACACACACGAAAAAAATTTCTACCATTGCTACATATGAAGTATACATATTTTCTCTGTTCTGTCTTGTCTTATTACATTTTTTTAAATGTTGTGTCTATATGACCAAGTTGATTTCATGACAACTAATGGATCATGGACTACAGTTTGGAAAATACTGTTCTAGACTATATCTAAATATTCATTGACATAGTCAAGAGTTTATCAGAGAAGAATGGAACAATTTAGAAGATAATAGTGCAGAGCACTAGATATAAAGACTTCTCACATCGGCTCAGGATCAGACAGGACAGTGGGCTTTATTGATGCTAATCTACTTCCTAGATCCTAAAGGTTTAGAGTGCATTTGAATTTCACCCTGGCATAAACACATTTGCTAGGTTATCTTTAGCTCTTGCCTCTCTTTGTCTCCCACACTAAATATTTTACTATCTTTTCTGAAATATCTCTTGAGCTTTTTCTTTCCTTTCTATTCCCATTGTTAAGTACTCTAGTCCAGGATCTCATTAATCGTACCCAGATCATTGCAGTGGCCCCTGAGTGCTCACCCTATGTGGCTCTGCAAGGCTTATCATTATTAAGTGTCATTCAATTATGTCATTCACCCTGATTAAAACTCCATAATGATGCTTTACTTTCCAACATGTGAAGAAACCAAAGGGGATTAATATTTGCAGAATGCTTACTTTGTAGCAGGAATTAAGCTGTGCTTTTAAATTTATTGATTATTCCCCTTAATTCTCAAGATTAACCTATAAGGTAGATAATTATTAATCTCTCTTTGGTAATTCAGAAAGAAGCAGTGAGAATATAACTTACTAAAAAGAAAAATCACATAACCAATGTATTAGTTCCCTATTGCTGCTGTAACAAATTACCACACACTTAGATAATACTTCCATATATTACAAATATAAATACAAATGTATTATCTTATAGTCTGGAGGTCCAAATTCTCACTGAACCAAGATTAAGATATTGACAGTGCATTGCTCCTTCTGGAGAATCTAGAGAAGAATCTATTCCTGCTTTTACCAGCTTCTAAAGGCTGCCTACATTCCTCTACTGATGGCTCTCTTCCATCTTTAAAGCTATCAATCAGATCCTCTAATCTCTGCTTCTGTGGTCACATATGCTTCTCTGATTCTCCTGCCTCTCTCTTTCCTTAATAAGGACTCTTGTGATTACATTAAGTCCACCAGGATAATCCATGATAATCTCCCCATTGCAATATCCTTAACTTAATCACATCTGGGAAGGCCTTTCTGCCAAATAAGGTAACATTTGCTGGTCTTACTCAGTCTACTACAAGTAAAATTAAAAAAAAAAAAAAATTAAGCACACATGGAACATTCATCTAAGATAGGGCATATTCTGGGCCATAAAACTACTCTCAATAAATTTAGAAAAAGGGAGATTATACAGAATATCTTCTCTGACCACAAGGGAATTAAACTAGAAACCAATACGAGAAAGATATCTACAAAAATCCCAAACAATGGAAAATTAAATATACTAAATTATCCAAAGGTCAAAAAATAAATCACAAAATACATTAGAAAATACATCTTACTGAATGAAAATTAAAACACAACATACCAAAAATTGTGGGATATGGCTAAGTAGTGCTTTATATTGCATAATCACAAATTTAAGTATGCTTATATGACATTAAAATGGCCTAGAAACCAATAATCTACAATTTTGCATTAAGAAACAAGAAAAAGACAAGGAAATTGAACTCAGAGTAATAGTATGAAGAAACTACTAAAGATAAATCAGAAATCAGAAAATAAACAAAAATAGAGTAATCCAGTGAAATAAAAATCTGGTTCTCTGAAGAAAATCAATAAAATTGCTGTAGCTAAATCCAGAAAAAAGAATAAAAACACAAATAACCAATATAAACAATAAAAAAAGACATTTACTTTAATCCTGATGATATTAAAACAATAATAAGGGATTATTAGAACAAACTTTATGCCCATCAATTTGGCAATTTAGGTAAGATGGACAAATTTCTTGAAATATATAAATTACCGGATTATTTCTCTACCATTACATAAATTGATTTCATAATAAAAAGTAACTTCCCTGCAAGTTGGTATAGCCACTCTGGAAAACAGTGTGGAGGTCCCTTAAAAAGTTAAAAATCGAGCTACCCTATGATCCAGCCATTGCACTACTGGGTGTTTACCCCAAAGATACAGACGTAGTGAAGAGAAGGGCCATATGCACCCCAATGTTCATAGCAGCAATGTCCATAATAGCTAAATCGTGGAAGGAGCTGAGATGCCCTTCAACAGATGACTGGATTAAGAAGCTGTGGTCCATATATACAATGGAATATTACTCAGCTATCAGAAAGAACGAATTCTCAACATTTGCTGCAACATGGACGGCACTGGAGGAGATAATGCTAAGTGAAATAAGTCAAGCAGAGAAAGACAACTATCATATGATTTCTCTCATCTATGGAACATAAGAACTAGGAAGATCAGTAGGGGAAGAAAGGGATAAAGAAAGGGGGGTAATCAGAAGGGGGAATGAAACATGAGAGACTATGAGAAACAAACTGAGGGCCTCAGAGGGGAGGGAGGTGGGGGAATAGACCCTAGGAGGTGGGATAGACCGGTGATGGGTAGTAAGGAGGGCACGTATTGCATGGTGCACTGGGTGTTATACGCAACTAATGAATCATCGAGCTTTACATCGGAAACCAGGGATGTACTGTATGGTGACTAACATAATATAATAAAAAATCATTAATTAAAAAATAAAAAAATAAAATAAAAAAATAAAATGGGGATAACTACAGTACCTACCTCATAGTATTGTTCCAAGAATAAAATGAAAAAATATACATATATATATGTTTAAAAAAAAAAAAAGTAACTTCCCACAAAGAAAATTTTGGACACAAATGGCTTCACTCACTAATTTAATTAAATTAGGATGAAATAATACAAACTGCACAAACTTTTTCAAAATATAGAGGAGGAGAACACACTTTCAAACCCATTTTGTGAGACCAGTATTACTCTGATAACAAAACTAGATAAATACATCAAAATAAAAAGAAAACTCTAAACCAAATTATAACTGCATAAAACTACTCTTTACGATCCTGATCAAACTACATAAAACTCTAAACCAATACCTCTCATAAATTTAGATTAAAAATTCTTAACAAAATAGAAAAGTGAATCTAACAATACTTTATTCCTTTTGGGCAGATTTTATTTTTTATTTTTTTTAAGTTTTATTAATATAGTTCTTTTTTCTCTGAATTTTTATTTAAATTCTAGTTAGTTAACTAGGAGTAGAATTCCATGATTCCTCACTTACATGTAACACCCAGTGCCCATCACAAGTCCCCTCCTCAATACCCATCACAAGTCCCCTCCTCAATACCTATCACCCATTTAGCCCATCCCCTACCCACCTCTCTCCATCAACCCCCTCAGTTTCTTCTCCATACTTAAGAGTCTCTTACACTTTGTTTCCCTCTTTTCTTTCCCTTCCCATATGTTCATCTGTTTTGTTTCCTAAATTCCACATATGAATGAAATCATATATTTGTCTTTCTCTGGCTGACTTATTTCACTTAGCCTAATACACTCTAGCTCCATACACATCATTGCAAATGGCCAGATTTCATTATTTTTGATGATTGAGTAATATTCCATTGTGTATATATACCACATTTTCTTTATCCATTCATCAGTCAATGGACCTTGGGCTCTTTCCATAGTGTGGCTATTATTGATAATGCTGCTATAAATATCAAGGTGCATGTATCCCTCTGAATCTGTATTTTTGTATCCTCTGGGTAAAATACCTAGTAGTGCAGTTGCTGGGTCATAAGGTAGGTCTATTATTAACTTTTTGAGGACACTTCAGAGAGTAATGTCTGCTCCTCACTTCAGCCTTCTAAATCTTGTACAGACTTTACCAATGCAAGCCAACCTAGAAATACACAGGGAAAAGAATTCTCAGAAACAGTTTGAATTTGACCAAGTTGACACTGCAAGCTACAGAAGAGACCATTCCCTATAATAACAAAAACAAACGAAAAGACTTTAGAAATGAATCTGAAAAGAATGCACAAGAATTTCATGGAAAATGTTTACAGTCTAGTTTTAGGACATAGAAGAAAGCCCCAATAAATAAGAAAAGATATTATGTTTGTGGATGGTGTGACTTAAACCTGTAAAGGCAATGATTTTACTCCCAAATCAATCTATAAGTTCTTTACAATCCCAATCAAAATTTGACATTAATGTTTTGAAGAACCTGTCATATATGGACTGATAATTATATAAGAATAACTATCCAGAAAGAGCTAAGCGAACTTGAGCAAGAATAACAAACCTGGGGGACTCAGCCTATGAGATGCTACTGTGTATTCGAAAGCTGTAATAATAGAAACAGTAGAGGAATTGGTGAACAGATCAGTAGGAAAGAACAGAATGCTCACTAACAGTCATATACTTACAGACACTCTATATTAAAGATTGTACTATAAATCGGTGAGGAAAAATGGATTGCATAGTTGAGGGTTTGGGAAATTGGCTTTGCTTTTTGTAGCAAAAGGAAAGGGAGATTTCAATCTTAAACCACATTCCAAATATGAATTCAAGATAAATTAACTACCTAAATGTGAATTCTAAATCTATGACACTTTTTAAAAAAATGAATAGCCTTGTAACTTTGGTATAGGGAAGAACTTAAACAAAATAAAAAGGCCTAGACTCTAAATTGAAAAAAATATATTTATCAAACTCATGGTAATTAAGTTTTTAATTCAACAACCCTCACATACAAAGTTTTAATATGTGAATGACAGATTAGTAGAAAATATTAGCAAATACCTAAAACTAACAAGAGATTAGTATTCAGGATATGCAAGGAACGCCTACCAAAAGAAAAAGAAAGAAAGAAAGAAAGAAAGAAAGAAAGAAAGAAAGAAAGAAAGAAAGAAAGAAAGAAAAGGCAAGAATGCACAAGAAAAATCAATGAATGATATAAATTGGCAAGTCACAAAAGGGAAAAACATAAATATTCAATCATATGTAGAGATTCTTAGCTTCACTTGGTATCAGAGAAAAATAAATCAAAATAATAATGAGACACCACTTTTTGTTAACTGATTGTAAAATTTAGAAACTTGGAAATGGGACATTTCGTACACTTCTGGTGAGAGCCTACCTGGAGAGCAACTTCTATTCTTTTAATGACCTTAGAATCCCACTCTCGGGTTTACGCCTAAAAAAACGAACAAGAATATTCATCACAGTGCTGTTTAGGGGCATCCTAAGTGTTCATAACTAGGAAAATTGGAAGTAAATATGGTAATTCCACACATACTCTGTGATGATATGCGGCAATTAAAAATGATACCACTAAATGTATACATGACATATGGATAGATCTTTAAAAAACCTTGTGATGACCACTTTGAAAAAAAAAAAAGAAAAAGAAAACCAACGAAAAAGAACTACTATAATGCTTTCTGTAGTGATTGCACCGTTTTGCATTCCTACTACAGTGCACAGGAGTCCCAATTTCTCCACATTCTCACAAATGCTGGTCTTTTGTGTTTCTTGTGTTTTTTGTTTTTGTTTTTGTTTTGGGACAGCCATCCTAACAGGTGTGAGATAGTATCTCACTGTAGTTTTGATTTCCGTTTCCCTGAAGATTAGTGGAGTTCTTTTTATATACCTTTTGTCCATTTTTCCTCTGTAGCAAAATGTCTATTCAAGTTTTCTGTCCTTTCTTAAATCAAGATATTAGTTTTTTTTACTATTGAGTTGTAGGGATTCCTTCTGTATTTTGGAAACTTAACACTTTATCAGATGTATGGTTTGCAAATATTTTCTCTACATCTAGTTTAGATATAGAATCCATATGATATAGATTGCCTTTCCACTCTGTTGTTAGTTTTCTTTGTTATGCAAAAAAATTTCAGTTTGATATATCTATTGCAATGTCAGCCATCCCATACAACGCGAACTTTGGTCTGCCTTCAGGCTAAAAGCTATGTAAAGTGGGCAACTTACCCCATGTTGTTGCCTCCTTCCTAGTGTTCACTCCTATCCAAAATCTGCTTGCTTTTGCTCACTCATCAGTGCCTTCAGGATGCTGCTCTTTTCTTTTTTCTTTTTTTTTTAATTGAAGTGCAGTTGACACATAATGTTACATTAGTTTCCGGTACACAGCATAGTGATTCCACAAGTCTATACATTATGCTATGCTCACCACAAAAACAGATGTAGCTACCAGCTGTTACCATACAAGGCTATTACAATATCATTGACTATATTCCCTATGCTGTAGCTTTTATCCTCATGACTTATTCATTCCTTAACTGGAAGCCTGTGGGAGATACAAGTTGTTCTCATTGTTAAATGTAGTTTATTCAGAGTTTACAATTGTTATCTGCAAGAAGACAGGAATCATTAGGAGCTCACTCAGCCAACTAAACATAGATATCTGAGATAATGAACTATAAAATGCTATTGAAAAAAAAAAGAGCCATCTCTTCCCCCAGACTCCCCCATGAGTGTTGGTAACAGCAATGGTCACCTGTGCAGGACAGTTCTATCTAGCAAAGAAGGAATCTCCCAGGGTCTGATGGCATGGCAGGTGACAAGCAGGGCAGCACAGAAGCACTTGAAGGGTCCAGTCCTGAGAAACTTGGAGGTAGTGTCCTGGCAAACTCTTAATATTAACTGGAGACTACTTTCATAAGGACTCATTTATGACAATAAGCCCATAATGGGATTTATTCTACTTTGTTCTAGATTATACCTGCAAAGACAAGGAACCATATTCTTACAGGTGAACTGAAATATTTTGTTCATAAAAGCACAAAATGTTGAAGTAATCTCTACTTAAGTTATATAAGAATAAGGTAAAGAAAAAGAAAGCCAATGCTGATATGGAGAACTTTCAATTTAAAATAAATACTCAATATGCAATATTGTTCTTTCTAATATAACCATAATGTTTTGAAACATTACAGACCTATAGCACTTAATATTTACCTGGCTTATAAACTGAATTTGACATTCATTTATTCCTTTTGGAAGGGTTTTTATCACAAAGATATTAGAATTAGAATCACTATTCAACCCATAGTCTACAAATATTTACATGTTCAATTAAGGAGGATGAATTTTGATGTGCCAAAACCCATTAAATACATGAAGATGTCATAAAAAGCTTGCTTATCTACATGTGAGGAAGTAAGTGCCACTTTCAGATGTACAGATGTGACATTCCTTGTCATCAAAACCTTGTAAAAATGCAAAGGTATAAAATGTATAATATTATAGACATGTTTAGCATAAAGTATAAACATCGAGGCAGAGTGGTTTGAGTGTAAAGACCTCAGCTAAGTTTTCCTTGAACTTATTACCTTACAAATCTAAACATGAGTCTAGGACCCTCACACAGGCTGAGGCAGCTGATTATTACAAAGTGGCACAAAGATGTAATAGACAGGGCAAGTGGCTAAAAGCTCTACTAAGCACACATTAAAAAAAAAAAAAGCAAAACCTCTCAGTCGGTTGGCTTAGCAGTCAAGTAATTCTGAATTATGAAATTATTACTATATAGTGATATGTATAATCTGTCACCTTTCTAAAAATGCATTGGAAAGAGGGAAGACAAGTTAAATGTCAAATAGATAATTCAGCATATAGACTAGAAACTAGATGGGTAGATGGGTGGATGGACAGATAGTGGATGGATGGATAGATGGATGGATGGATAGATAACAGAAGCTATGAAAATAGATGAAATCTACCAGAAAGAACATATGTCATGAAAAAAAAAAAGAGCCCAAAACGGATACCTGAGATGAAAGGACATTTCAGCAATGGGGACAGGTAGATGATCTGACAGAGGAGACTGATAAGAAATGTCCAGAGAGAAAGAAAAACAGGAAGACATGGTACCACTGAGGCCAAAGGAGGACAGTTTGTGGGAATGAGAAAGTATTCAAGAGCACTGAATGTTACTGAGAAGGCAAATAAAATGGAGACTATAATCTGTACTTTAAATTTAGTAACAATCACACTAATAGCTGCTCTGGGTTGCAGAGAAGATTCCTTCTTCACGAAATGGAAATAAGCTATTTTTAATGTTTTTCTGAGAATTGTTCTGTTTGCTCAGAGACTCGAGCTCTAAGTGTGGTTGCCTTCATATCATTTCATAACACTACCTTACATTAAGTATTGGTCCTTATTTACTTCATTGTTTATCATCTCCCTCAGGCAATAAAATCGGATGGAATAATACAAGGCCACAATTATATTTTCTCATATTTCTGTGACACACATGCCTAATGGAGGTTGCACAAGAAGTAAACTTACATTGACTTCCACAGTTTGTTCGTTGTGCGAGATGATGTATTTTTTATCAAATTATTTTAACATTGTTAGGAAAGCCTTGCCTTGCCTTTTCATTTCCATAGATTTCAAAATAAAAACACAGTTTCACTTTCAAAATGATTTAATTTATCAAAATGAAAGAGCATAAAAAGGTATTTATTAATCACTACTATCCTTGGAAAGCATGACAAAGAGCAGATTTGTAATATATATTCATGAGGGAACATTTCTAATATGACAAATAATAATGCGACCCATTCAAATTAGTATCTTTGTATTCTTTGGGTAAATTCCTAGTTGTGCAATTGCTGGGTTATAGGGTAGCTCTGTTTTTAATTTTTTGAGGATCCTCCATACTGTTTTCTGGAATGGCTGCACCAATTTAACATTCCCACCAACAGGGCAGGGGGGTTCGCCATTCCCCTCATCCTCTATGGGGATTAAGGAGGGCACTTGGAAGAGCACTGGGTGTTGTATGGAAGTGTTGATCACTAAATTGTACACCTGAAACTAATACTACACCATATGTTAACTAACTGGAATTTAAATAAAAACTTAAAAAATATATATGATCCAAATGCTATTTCTTCTTTGTTGTTGATATTGCTGTTGTTTTTCTTTTCTCTGGTTTAAAATATTTTTGTTTCTCTATTTACTTTTCACTGTCTGTCTTCCCATTAGAATGTAAGTTCCATTAGCACAAGGACTTTGTAATGTTCTGTGATACCTGTAGCACCTAGAAAAAGTGCCTGGCTCATGGTAGGCTCTCAATCATCGCGTGAATAAATAAATCGACATGATTGAGAGGAATATCTTCTACCTGAGAGAGGAAATTTTATCATCTAATCCATCTATTCCAATAACTTATCTCACAAATGCTTTCATTTCTGACCTGTTTAATGAAATGGGTGGATTTCAGCATGACAAATCCATTTGTTTGGACAGCTGTTACAACTTATCACTTATGTCAAGCCAATAAGCATCATATATAAAGACAGTTAAAGTAATTGAACTAGTCATATGACCAAATGTTATGAAGAAGTATGTACTTTAATCAAAGGATTTTTTTCTTTAGGTGACTCACCACCAAGATTATAGTTCTTGTTTTAAGCTTTTTCACACTGGGTACATTCCTCATATTGGGCTATAAGTCAATGTCCTCTCTCACTCATTATTACTAAAGCTAGTTAATTATTATGTCACTTAATTGTTTTTGAGTCTCCTCTAAATTTTGGAGCTTCCAAATGATACATATTAAACAGGGAGAGTATCAGGTGTATTTTCCTTATAGGAGATATTAACTCTTGTGAACCTCGCATTGCAATTGTAGACAATAGATTATAATCTAATGAATATAATCTAATAGAGTCAGCAAGATCCATGTTTGAATCACAACTCTGCCACTTACTAACATTAGTGGACTTAGGTTAAATTAGTTCATCTGCTAATTTGCAATTTCTCATCTGTAAAACATGTCAAAAATGCTTAGGCAAAAGGTATTTAATTAAGAAAAATAAATAACATTATATATATACGACAGTTCATGACCACTCAGTGCTCAACAAATGGTCTGCTTCCTTACTGTTTTGACCCCAGCCTTTTTTTCTTAATTTCAGCTATATTTCATTAAAAATTAGTAAGTTGATTTTTTAAATTGAATGTTGCTTTCAATACTACAGAAAAATCTATTTTAAGAAATCCTATGATGAAGCTTTTTATTAAAAGAAAAATCCTTTTAAAACACCTGGGTGGCTCAGTCGGTTAAGTGTCTGCCTTCAGCTCAGGTCATGATCTCAGGGTCCTGGGATAGAACCCTATATCGGACTCCTTGATCAGCAGGGAATCTGCTTCTCTCTCTCCCTCTCCCTCTGTGTGCTTGCTCTCTCTTTCTCTCTCACAAATAAATAAACCTAAAAAAAAAATAAGAATTATAAAATTTTTTTTAATTTAAAAAATATCCTTTTGTAAAGCAATTAAGAGCCACTGATTTTTATATTTTGATGTTTTGCTTATATCATGATACATTTTTTTAAATTAAATGTTTTCAGTTAATGCTATGTGTATCTTCACTTCATAATTCAATGAAATTTTTTCATTTTTTCTCCAAACATGTAATAAAATGAATAATATAGTAATTTTTTATCTCTATAACTTTTTCTTTGTTAAGCGCTCTCCTAAACTAAACTAAATACATATTTTTAGTCTCTCAAATATTTTGACTGTTGTTGATTTTTAACTAATTTTTGTCAGTCTATATGAATTTCTGGTAGTCACATGGGGCTGAGAAGCTATGAAATAAAGCTGAGCATCTTTCCATATCTAAACATATATATTTGAGTCATAGAATCTTTAAATTATTTTTATTATAGGAGACTATGTTCTTTATACAGTTAATTTAAACTATAATTTTCTTTATAGCTTTTTTGCTTTAAACTATATTTTTTTCTCTGTTATAGCTTTTTTGCTTTCTACTCTTTTATTTATCTCAAGTAATCAGAAAAATTAAGTGTACTGTGGTTACCTAATCAACTGCGTTATGCATCCATAGAGTCTGGTAACAAGCCTTCTACTATATGTTAAGAGGACTAGCACTTAATGAGGCTGTCCATATCTGAATGCATACTGATGCTTATTAACCAAGATCTTTAATATATGAGATTATTTTTTTAATCCTAACAATGTCAACTGTAATAGGAATAGAATTTCCTTTCAGTTCATAAATAGTACATACTTGTCTTTACCAACTTTTATATTTCTAGTTTCTAATCCTCATTCCTAAACAAGCGAAAAAATAAGAACAAGTACACTAGTATTCTTTTTCTTTTTACATAATACTTCAGACTCTATGTCAACAAGGTATCTGCTCGCCTATTCCTCAGTTGCTTGAATTATTTTTCACCCACTTAAAAGTGACTTCAGCTTTTAAATTATTTTGTAAATGTCACTAATTTGATTGAACTGTGTTTTTAGTAGATACTCTTCTCTGTGCCTTCCTTCTTCCTCTTCATTTACCGCCTCACTTCCCTGGTTAAATCCTTCTTTACTATCTCTGACAAACCTTCGAACGTGAATGCATCCTGCATCTGGCTACCCTTATCATACTACTCAGCTTTTCCATTTTCCTCCTTTTCCAGAATACTTTCTTTTGATTCTGTTCTTCATGAAGATGTTAGATAATTATTAGTGTTCTTATTATACGTTCCAAGGAAACTGACATTCTCATGCTACTGTAACTGAACTAAAAATATTCTAGAATTTTTCTGGTATTATAACCATGGTTAGTTATTTATGTCATTTGAAAAGTTCAGTGCTGCTTCATCAACATAAAACATTACACAGGTATATCTACCTTGAATAAAAATGGCTTCACATGGAAGCTTAAGAATTATTCCATGTTTAGTGAAACACAGTTTGAAGTTAAAAATAATTTACTCATAAAACTATTCTTAAAGGAAAAGCATTTTCTGCCTATGACAACTGATTGTATTGAATTTCCAGTTTTAGCCCAAACATTCAGGCTGTAGCACCTCTTTTGGACTGTTTTACTTGTTTGAATATGTACATTATGACTTAATCAATAGACATCAAATGTTTAGGTGTTATGCATTAGGTTTTATGAAATATCCAAATGAAAACTAAGAGAAGGAAGAAAACAAAGAAACACAAGAGGCCTCCCTGGTTCTTTCCCATCAGCATTTGCAAGAATGCTGGGTTTTCCATTCTACTTAATAGGTCTGATCAGTTTATATCCATGCTCTGTAAGACAATGAAGAACCCATTTTTGTCTTCTCTAAAGGACTTTACTTCCCTGTTATGAAAGCATTTGTAAGACAATTTAGGAGCGTCTCTCAAACTTTGTAAAATAAATTTTTTAAAATCCAGGTTTCGTGCTTTTCTGTTGGAGCTCTCTGACTCCCTTACTTGAAGGTCACTATTCAGGTTATTCCCAAAATCTTTTTTGACAGGTGCTTCTTGAAGCAGTTGAAGATATGTGAGCAGGAAAATGAAGTGTGAGGGTGGGTGGAACACTAGCTTCATGTCTACTTAATGAAATATGCAGATTGCAGTCAAACAACAATGACAGCAGACTGAGCTCTAGAATATAGCACAAGTCAAAACTCAATGAACTCAATGAGACTTTTGTGCTAGGATTATGGAGAAAAATGTCAGTCTCTTTCAGGTATTCGCACACTCAGGGCAGGCCCCACACATGGGCAGCAAGCCGCACTGTCAGATAGCGGGGCTCTGAGAAAACCCCTGTCCCTAATGTGTTTCATGCTGAGCTCTCCCTTTGTCACTTGACCATTTCTATGGGTTAACACTCTCCCTGTCACTTTTCCCATTCTTTTCTTCTATGATAAGAAGAGTCCCTATAAACTCTAGAGGTGAGAAGAAAACAGATGGAGAAATGAAATCTGACTTGGATGTTGTAAGAACTGAACTATATGCCTTAGGAGTATATAGACTGACTCTTGCCACCAAACTCTTGGATAGGTCCAAAAAATCTTTGCCCAGCTCACAATGGTACTTAGGGTCAGACATAGCCATTTACAATTTATATAAAATACCCAGGAGAATTTTCTTGTGTAATTTTCCAATCTATTTTTAAATGTTTTTTTTAAATAAACTCTACTCTTGTTTGTTTGTTTGTTTCTAAGCTAATGAGTATAGGCAGAATACTTAAGGGAATTTAATTACTAGCAAAATTTTTCTCTAACACATTTATTATTAAGTTATTTACACTAGTTAATGTAAGGAAATGAGACCCTGCTTCTCTCCAGATTATCCGAGGCTAAGAGGCTGGCAGGGAAAAGACCGAGACTATGGGTTGGCATGGGTCAATGGCTTTGGGGGAAAAAATGCCCATCCTTTTTTATGAAAAAGACCTAGCGCAGTGAGCTATGGCTTTGGATGTAGAGGTTGTATGAATAAGAGTCATTTTTTGTTTTTGTTTTTTGTTTTGAGTAAGAGTCATTTTTGAAGGACAGAATGAAAACTATTCCTCACACTGTAGTCGTGGCAGGAAAAAGGTCTCTTCCCAAGAGAATTACAACTTGTCCATTAGAAAGCTTAACATCAAATCCCACACTGGAGAGATTTAAACAAGAGTTACTTGAGAGCTCAGTCTCCCTGCCGCAGTTCAGTTCTTAATGTGCGCAGAGACAGCCTGATTCCCACCCAAGCTGCTCCTACACTCGCTGCAACGTAACATGGAAACAGCAAGAGGAAGGGGAAGGAGAAACCTGTAATATGATCTATTATTTTGCAATTAACTCAAGACTAGCCCCTGTCCACTGTCAACACTCACACCACACACACACACACACACACACACACACACACACGGCTGAATCTGCAGAAACCCTGAATCAGTTTTTTCTCTGCTTCTCACTCTCAGGGGTCTAGGCCATCCTCACCTTCTCCAGGAAAACCTGGCTCCCAAGACCCTCCAGGACCGGGCACCGGGCTCTTCACCACCTGGGAGAAAGTCAGCTAGAGATTTCATGTAACTATTTCTCTTCCACCACTGTTTTGATGCCAGTTTTATGACATAGATTTCACCATGCCAATTAGTTGCAATTGATTAGAAAATCCAACTATTTTATGACTAATTATATTTGGCTTTAAGTGCAACTACTAATTGATCCAGGCTTCTAGAAAAACACTGGTTGCATCAATTATATAACTTTACCAGAAGTAAGCCTAATGCTTGCTAATTTATCCACACTGGCTAATTAAGGAAAATTCCTTGCTAAAATCGTAAACAGATTAGCATTGTTTGTATATTTTAGATTATCACTAAGGTATGGAAAATAAAAACATTTGCCAGTGCTATAAAATAAAATACAAGGCATCATTATTTGTACGTCTTTATTAGAAAACCCAAAAGATTTGGGGCACCTGAGTGTCTCCGTTAAGCATCTGCCTTTAGTTCAGGTCGTGATCTCAGGGTCCTGAGATCTAGCCCCACATCTCTGCTTTTCCCTCTCCCTCTACCCCTCCCTCCTGATCATTCTATCTCTCTCTCTCTCTCTCAAATAAATAAAATTGTTTAAAAAAATAAAAAGAAGATCCAAAAGACTCATTTGAAAACCTCTGAGAACTAATAGATTTCAGAAAGGTGGCTGTGAGATAAATATATGAAGAAAAAAATGGGAACTCCTATGCCTATAGAAGTAATTTTAAATATCCACCTATTATTTATCTATTGAGATATTACTAAAAGTAACAATAAAGCATATGTTACTTGTATTAATATTTTTTTAAATATGAAAGCTATACTTATAGAACAATGTGTCAAAGAAGACTTGAATAAATGATGTGATATCCCATGTTACTGACCACTGACACTATTTTAAAGATACTTATATGTCTGTAATTTCTTTTTGAATTTAACTGAACCCCAGGTCTCCAGATTTAATGGCACAGGTGTCCTGCAGGAACTGAGGCACTTCCTGATGAATCTAAACGCACACCTGGCCCAGGGCTTGGAGAAGATATAGGACGACACAGAAGGATCAGCAGGGTGAGCCGGTTGAGCTGGAACAGTGCCTGGTGACCCTGCACCAACCCTCTGAGTATAAAGTACAAATCGTCTTTTTGACAATTGGAGGGAACTTGGAGCTATAGGAGAATGGAATTTTGTGAAATGTACCTGCAAGTTAGCTAAGCTGATACAATATAACCGTAAGGATACAAGTCTTTTCTAAACTAGTGATTTACAAGAGCTGTGAGTAGAAAAGAATTTTCTAAGCATGATACCAAAGGCAAAACACATGAAAAGAAAACAAAAAGATCTGACTGCATAAAAGTTTTTTTTAAGTTTGTTTAAAACAACAATAACAGCAAAACCAAATGTAAGTAAAGAAAAAAAGAAAGGGAAATATTTACAGCAACTAGTGATAGATAAATGGTTAATCTTTTTAATATATAAAGCAGCTTTCCAAACTAATAAAAAAGAGACGAACGCTTGATACTTTATCGTATAAGGGATAACTGTCAATTTAATAAAAAGGAAATAAAATGCCCAAACACATTTTTAAACATAAAATGCCATTTAAAACCAAATAAATGTAAAATGCTTTCCTGCGATCGGTTGGCCAAAGTGTAAAAATACGTATGTATTCTAATTTGAAGAACATACCGGGAAATTGATACTTCAGTGTATTCAGACACTTTGACTCAGATTTTTTAAATTGTATTAATTTAGCCAGAGAAAATAACATGTCAAACTCTCACTATCACAGTATGCCCATGACAAAACAGACACCTAATCAATATTTTTTGAAAGGATGTGAAAAAAATACTTTGCTATAAAGATGTTTATAATAGCACAAAATAGGGGGGAAAAAAAACCTGAAATGCCCCAGAATAAGGCATTAGTTAAATAAACTTTGCTATCTTCATACAATGAAACGCTGTGCCACCATTGAATTATTTTTAAATGTGGAACTATATATACAAATATCAATAAATTAAAAATAAACAGTTTAAAAACTTTTATTATGTAATTTCATTTGTGTGAACAATGTCATATATCTACATGTCTATGCTCACACACAAAACAGGTAAAAGTAATGAAAGGGTACATACTAAAATTATTAGTAGAATCACTGTTCCTTTCATTTTCAATACATATGTATTATTAATGTATACAAGATGCATTAGAAGTTATTTTTAGGTACTTTTAAAACTCTTGAATACATGATAGAACTTTATTTTCCTTTTCTTCTTTTCCTGAAATGTCTGTGCACTTACTGAGTGTGTGAAGCATGAAGATATTGAAAAGAATTAGATGAATTCAGTTGGAAGGATGGGGGAAGGCTTCCTGAAAGAGGTGAAAATCCTGCTAAGTCTTAAAGAATGGGTAGGATTTTGAGTGGAGCGGTTGGGTGCAGGCAATGCCAGGGTGTGCATGGAAGGGGTGAGCTCAGTTAGAGGAGGGGCGGGTGTAGAATTGTGTGTTAGACATGATGCTGAAATGTAGATTGAGATAAAAATAATGATAGGCTTCTCCATCTTAAGTGAGGAGCCTGAATTTATCAGTAAGGATACTTCACACATCCGTGTTTCCCCTGAAGCAAGGCCAGGGAAATGTGTCTTTGACCTTCAGTTATGGGTCCCAGGCCTGGAGCACTGCAAAGGGCTCTGAGTCTAGGATTTTGGGCACAATTTCCTGATTAGATGGTCTCAGAGACTGACCCAGGCGATTTGTTTATGAATGCAAAAGTGATATCACTAAACCTCCTCAATATACGTTCTGCCCAGAGAAATCATTTTTGAAAATGGATATCGATAATCTAAGTCAAGGGAGTATGAGGTACCAAATTTCTTTGCTGTGGCTAACATAATTGGTAATAAGGGAGAAATGACATTCCTTTTTTTTTTTCCTTATTTCACCCCCCATAATGTATGTGTAAGATATTTTTCTCTGGAATGTGTACATATTACTCTTGAAAGTAAGCCTTGTCCCAGGGGTTCAGGACCTCATAGCCTGGAGACAGATCAAGTAGCTCTGGATCCATGAGACTCCATCCCCACCGATCTCTACTCCCTTCGAAACCCACCCTCCTGGTTCTAGGAGTCTTTGTCTATATGCACATGCAGTTCGCCTGTCTTGAGTAAAATGACCAGTTGCTTCTGGTCAAAAAAGAATTCACGTTGCTTTGTGTCTGTCCATTTTCATGGAATCAATTGACCCAATCAAAATCATCCAATAAGTTTGTACTTATGTTTGGAAAGGATTCTTAATCATTCATCCAGAGAAACCACCGTGTGCTTCCCCTTTTCCAGGAAGTTCTGTCTGACAAGAAAAGCATAGTGGTTTGTTATTACTTCTCAGAGCTGCCACTGAATGCCAACTACATGCCCCTCCAGCTAACTGACACTGGGAGTGGGAATGAGTCCCCCCAGATAATCACTGTATACCCAATGATGAAATGGAAACCAACACCATTACCAATCATGCTTACCCTCCGGCTTCTAACTAGGAATAACAAAATAATTATGGTTTTTATTATTGATGTAGATCAACGTCCGTACTCCTGAGATAAAATGCTTTGTTCTCACCCTCTCCAATCCACGTTTACCACATCCTCATTATCATTTGCTCTCGTGTTTTAGATGATTGGCCAATTAATGTAAAATGCTACTAAAGCTAAAAGCCACAGACAAGTATTTTACTATATCTCTTCGAAATGGAAACTCTCTCTTCTGAATAGAATTTGTTATCTAACCAAATCACACAAAGCGGTGAATAATGAAAGCATTCTGATCCCTGGGCTACCCAGAAAGTCACTTCTACCAGATCAGTCATTGCCCATACTGCTGACATGTAGACAAGACCTGCTTCATTTCTGTATTTTGAAACAAATTCTAAATTTAAAAAAAAGTCAAAAATTAAACTATTTGAAAATGTGGTATCATGAACATGTATCACAAACCCACAAAGCCAGAAATACGATGAATAGTGTCCCTAACATTTAAGAAGAACACGGACTTTAGATCATCTGCGTCCAGATGTACAACTAATGACCAAATTCTCACCAAAGTTATGTGCAAGGGTTAAAAAAAAAACATTTCAGATGTATAAGTCTATAAAGGTGTTAGAGCCCTAGATATAATGGAAATTACGTGCAATTGCATTTTGGGGGTCATGAATCAATTTTCCCAGTGTTTTTGCTTTGCTGTCCTATTGCTTTCCAGAATTTGATGTTTCTCATTTACAAAAAAATTGGGATTTATTTCATCTACCAAAAAAAAAGTTGGACTTAACTCTATCACTTGTAAATATTTATGCATATTTCCAAAGAATACAGGGGCTTAACTCCATTTTTCCCTGATTACTTATATGCCTAATACATCATGTTAGAGCTCACGTCTTGCACTTTCACAATAAAACGTTCAGATGAGAAGGCGATAACCCAAACAACCTGACAACGAATCAGCAGACACTTGGGAAAGAAAACCTGAAGTTAGATATAATCTATAAAACTGGTGCAGATTTCATTTGACGGCTACTTTCTACTTAAAAATTTGTTGTTGTTGTTGTTCAAGGATGAAATTTCTGTTCACATTTCACAGGAGCTTAATAAACGGCTTGACAAATGACCAGCTGGTGTCAGCGACCCTACCCCACTTCTCTTCCACCTTCACTCACATGGCAAGTGGGATACGAACGCGTTGTTCTATGCTGGGTTCAAAAATGACGCTACGGCAAGTGATTGCCCCACTGCTGTGTGTGACTGAGAAGCCCAATATGGCGCCAGGAGTCCTTCCTGTCGTTTGCACATATGAAGCTTGTTGGGAGATTTGTGACTGCAGCTGCTTTTGCAAAGCCTGCCATTGTTTATATCTCTGCCTCCAAAATACAAAATGGGCCGTTGCTGGGAATGAACCACTTCATTTCCTGACCACTGCAAGCCAGACTGATGTCTCTGTTGTTCTTTCCCAGATGTTCCCCAGAACGGCCATATTGTTGGAAGTTGTGTTTACCTCGATCAGAGATGAGCAAGATAAGTTAACTTAGATGATGAGCGTCCCTTTGGTTGACGATTGTGTGCCCTGTTGTGATTGACAGTAAAAACTGAGAACCGATTCTAAGTTCCTGCTCTGCGTTAGATAGCTCTGAGAAGTGGTGAACAGCGTAGAAAGAAGTAGGAGGCGAGGGCCCTGCCGCTGAGGTGTTGAGTAGGTGGACACACTGTCACAATGGTGCGAGGCAGTGAGTGACAGGGCGTGTACGGAAGCCAACCACAGGCAGAGACCATTTCAGCTGTGGGTGTGGAGGAATTCCTCATGGAACAGAGTACCTTTGAAAAAAGATGACCAGAGAGGACACTTTGAGCATGGGGAATAAGAAAAATGATACCAAAGTGGCCTGTTGACAAGGAGTTTTGGGGTAGTGAGTATACAGGTTGGGCCCAAGGAAAGGACTATAGGATATAAGAAAAGAAAGTCAGAGGGAGCCTGGGTTGAAGGGTTTAAGCCATAATTGAGATTTCATGGAGGCTTTGAAAATACTGAAGTTAAGAAGCAAACAATCCATGAGCCTGATGAATAGTCCTGATTCTGGAAAAAAATTAATTGTGTGATACTGAACGAGGACTGTAACTTCTTGGGGCCTCGGGGTGCCGGGTGGTTCAGTCGGTTAAGTGTCTGCTTTCAGCTCATGTCATGATCCCAGCGCCCTGGGATCCAGTCCCCTACCAGGGCTCTCTGCTCAGCAGGGAGTCTGCTTCTCCCTTGCCCACCCCCACTCATACTTGCTCTCTCTTTCTCCCTCTCTGAAATAAATAAATAAAATATTTTTAAAAAATTAACCTCTCAGGGCCTCAATTTTTAAATCTGTAGATGGAGAGGACTAGAATAGAAAATAGTTCTCAACCCTGGGTACAGAAACATTTGGAAAATTATGAAGGAACAACTATGGCTCCCATAAAAATTTGAGATAGTAGAGTAATACTGGCCTCTAATAAACCCAGCTCGGGACCCCTGATGTCCTGTTACACACACAACAGTCCCAACCTGAAAATGTCCACACAGCTTTCCAAGGTCTGCCAGGCATGGGGTAGAAACCTGTTATTATTATCTGAGCCCAGAAGCCTATTTTGTTTGCATGAAAATATACAGTATTTTCATCCACATTTTAGTATATTTTCTTTCCCTAGAAATGAGACGCTTCTTGTGCTGAGTTACCAAAAAATACACCTATATCATTACATTTTACATTGTCATGTTCGTAGTGAGTCTAAGTATTTATGAGAATATAATAGTTTAGTCCATGTTACAAAATACCAATCTAAAATAAGCTATTGACAATATGCATTTACATATTGTCTTCTTTTAAATCCAAACTCAGCCCGAGGAAGGGCAAGCCTTAGACTGCTTCATAGTATCTTCTAGTATAGTTGCACTGAAGTCGACACATTGTTTTATTATAAATTACTTTTTGTTTTATTTCTTCTTATTATAGATAGGACATTTACTAAAGTTTAAAAATGGTGTGGGTATGTGGAAAAAACTATAAGTGATATTTTAGCTAGTGAAGAGACGGTACAAAATATTTATAATTCAAAGGGCACTGTGTCTGCTGGGTTGAGAGCCACCGGATGACATGGTCTCAAAAGACCTTTCCAGATCAAACTTCTGTTATCCTTCTAATGGGATTGAGGCTGAGGCTCATATGTGGCCAGGGAACTCTCAGAAGCTTAGGGTACTCTTTTTTTTTTTTTTTTTAAACAAATACAGCCATAGATTAGTAAATGATTCTTTAATGGACTGAAAGAGCAATGTCAAAACAAATCCGTCTTTCACTAACAAAAATATATTTATCCTTGGGATATTTACCCTTGGGGTAAACATAAGCATGAAATCCTCAGGACTTTTTAATAAAGTCCTCACCAAAAACAAAGGGCTTTCCCCTCTACTGTTCTGAAGCATGTTCCGGTACCCTGTCCCTGCTAAGCAGTCACTTACTCATCTGATCAATGTTATATGACATTGGAAATGTCACGATACCCATGTTCTCCCCTTCCCATTCCTACTCCACCTCTTGCATGAAAGTAATCACGGCAATATTTTTCATCGCGTCTTCAGTTCAGCAAACATTGATTCATAGCTTTTATACCCTCAGCACGCCTCGGACTCTCTCTCCAGCATACCTTGAGCGACAGTCTGGCTGGCAGCGGGTGCAGGCATAATGCAAGCCTGGGCTGTCAGAGCCTTCTGCTTCCTTTGCCAGCTGTGGGATGTTTGCAGGGGCCCCTGGGAGATGCTCTGCTAATGAGTTACAGGCTGCCTCATCTATCCAGTGCTTTGACTATCTGCCCAATCTTTCTAAGTTCCTAACCTCATGCTTCCTCTTTCCTCCTACTAGATGTCCTTCTGGGAGACACTGGATATGGGGATAAAACATTCTAATCCCGAGGCCTGCAATCTTGTCAGTGTGTACAACCCAGGGGTCTGTTGCTTTGTTTATCTTTCCTACTTGTCTAGTGGGAGGTTTGGCAAAATGGGAAGGATTCAGATTGTGAGTCTTGGAAAAATATCTGAGTGGTTTGTTGTTGTTTTTTAAAATTCCAGTCATTAATAATAGAGGGCTAAAACTGTCTTACTTGAAAATGAAATTCTGTGCTTTGAAAACAGTCATTTTTCCACTCAGATAATAAGGAAGATCTTTCGCATTCTAATATGTTCTTTTAAAACTCAAATGAGAGGTCAATTAATGACTGTTTCATGCAAATTGAGGAGAGCAGCCCAAAGTGTAAGATATCCTTACGTTAAAGATGCGAAGATGTGATTTCAGAGGTAGAATCTGCTTGTCTCCATTAAGCCACACATTGTTTTTGACATACTGAACAAATTGAAGGAAGAGGAATTTGGGGATAGAAATTTTATGAGTGCTTTCTGTCTTTTTCATAATAGCAATTTCGTTTCACATGAGGATGTACGATACACAGAAGCCTAACCGAGTCAGATGATGTTTTCACGTGGATACAGTCTGAAGAGAACAGAAGTAAAATGCCCCTTGATTAAGGATGACTGTTATGAAACCTGATCATGGTTCTCCAATGGGCTTAGAAGTCACAGGTCCAGTTCCCAGACAATAATAATGTGGATAATCAGAACTAGATTGATTTCGACCCTTGCTGTGGCCATATCTCTCCCCTGAACACAGAGGCCTTCAAAGGGTCCTGTTCGTGGAGGAGATTTTCGGTGAGCCAGGGGCTGGGACATTGGTTGAATAATTTCGGTCTCAGTGGAGCTGTTCATCACAGCTAAGCTTTGTGAGTGTTGGAATGATGTGTGTGTTATATTTGGGGAGGGTCTGAGCTTCAAAGGCTGTTAAACACAGTATGTGGTATCTTACATCACTTCTCAAATCTGTGTGAATTCAGAATTCTTCCTGATAAGGCCTTCCCATTAGAATGGGAAGTTCAAAAGTACAGTGCGGTTTGGATTGACTGTTCAACAATAAACATCCCTGTGAATGAAAAAGTCAAAAGCAATGGCGAAATCTGCTCGTCCTAAAGATCAGATGCAAAGCTTTGTCATTTATAAGATATCATTTATCCATCAACTACAGTGTAGCTTCTTCCTTTTACTTATTTCTTCTGATCCTGTATGATGGCTGATTATCATTACATCTTTGTAAGTCTGAACTTCAGGACCTTCAATAAAGGTCTTGCAAACCAAAAGAGCGCAATTTGTCATATACTGGACTTTGCCTGCTTTATAGAGGCTTTGAATGAAACACATAATTGAAGGGCTTCCTTTGTCTAAACTTTATCCACAGCCATAAAATAGGGAACAGAGAGAGGACTAGAACTATGGTGTTTCAATTGAAACCAAAACACTAAAAGTATTCTACGGTTCAAAAAACTTCTTGAGTAGATAGCCTATCACGTCTATGCTAAGCCATAGCTATGGTTAAATAACTAGTTCTCACTGCTAATCTGTGGGGTAGTTTATTAATCACAGAAAGTGTAATCAGTTAACTTAACCAAAAAGTTGGTGTAGGATATCATTCTTCTGCTGCATTGTAATCATTCAGTATTTTCAACAGCTCTACAGACACTCAGTTCATGACAGGGTCTTTTCTCGTAAGATAAGCATTCCTAAAAGAGTAGATTGAGAGAAAATAAAAAGCACTTAGAAAAAAATTTCCACTGACATAACTTTCCGTTAAGATAAAGAGTTCTTCCTTAAAAATTAAAAACAAAGAAAAAGAATAGAAGAAGAAAGAAACAACAATAACCACAACAAAAACCAACTTGAGCTATGGGTTTCCAGCAGCAAAAGAGAAAAAAAAAAAAAACCATTGCATATGGAGACTTGGTTTGGGAGATGACGCGTGTCATTAAACTGCTCACTGGTGTGATGGGAGAAATAGGGAAGTGCCTAAATTGGTAAGGTCTGGTAAATTCTATGACTTGAACATCTTAGACTAACTTGAGCTCCTTCATCTTGGGCCAGATTATCATTGGTGTTTGCAGCTCAGTTTGGTTGAAGAAGGGCAGTGTTTTCTTGAGAGTAATTGTTTAGAAACTGAGCCAGAGTCACGAACTGGGGAGTCAAAATAGCTGTGCTCTTACCTGGTTCTTTAGAACCAATAAGTAACAAATAACATGGATCCTGGCGCTTCAGTGTGTCCACTAACAAATCTTGATTCTGAGTATTTTGTTGGCTTAAGACCAGGTCTTGCACTTTATTTATGGAAACAATAAAAAAAAAATACAGTCATATTGAGAGCCCTTGGAGGTCTAAAATATGGCTGTAATGACAAGTTCGATGATTCCATTTGGTGATTATCTCTAATATGGCACCACTCTGATCATACCTTTAAAGATGTTCCTTTTTGAAAGAAGAAGCATTAGAATTTTATCAACTAGAAAACAGAAGTCTCTTCAGATTTATAGGTATTTTTTTACTCTTTAAGGCAAGAAGAGTGATTACTGCCCCATTTTCTATTCTTAGCACTATGATTTTAGTAGCTACCGATTTTGCAGAAAGCTGAAGAAGTCAAGTGCATTTATGATTAGTTCCACTGCACAAATAACCTTGTAAAACAAAAGGTTCTACTCCAACTGGTTGTAAAATTACTAGATTTGAGTGAAATGTTGTATGTAATGGCTTTCTTAAGTCTACTAAGGAAAATTATATCCAGTGGGGTAGAACATACTTTGAAATCAGAAATGCAGTGAGAAAGAAAATAGCCAGCAGTCATTCCCTCCCTCCCCTCACATACTGTTGGTGGCCAAATGCTTGAGGAGACAATAAATAAAAGCAGTGTCTTCCTTACTGCAAGATTGGATTCACTTGCTCTGAGTGGTATGGAAACCCAGAAAGGCCAAAGAGTCAAGTCCTGCAAGGTCCTGCCTCAGGACAAAACTTGGACTAGGAAATGTCACTTGGCTTTGAGCTACATGAAAGGATGTTTTTCAAAGTACTGGGATGAAATCTAGCTGAGAATGACAATTCTTGATGGCTTAAGAACACAGGTCTTCCCCTTGGTTTTTTTCTTTCATCTTTCTTTTATTCATCTGTATCACCTGTGCTTCCTTTCTCTCCAAATATGCCATAAAGACAGGGAAAAATCAAAACCAGATTGACCAGTTGTGTATTTTTTGATGTCGAGATGTTTGGAAACTACATCTTATTGTCCCAAAATGTTTTCAAGGCCAAGGAGCCAAAGGACCCCAAGGGAGCTCAAAGATTTGGAGCATCCAACAAATTCAACTTCTTCCTTTAGCATGTCTATTACAATCTTTGAGTCTTTAATATAATTATAAGCAATTGCCCCCATAGGGAGGTCTAACGTTCTGCGCAGTTACATTGAAAGAGTTGACCAGCCCCAGGAAACGAGAGGAATTTCAAGGGTACATTTCAAGACACTGTTTCTGTTGATGATAGTGTTTCAGAATTTATATTTATTAATATTGCTTTATTTTGGTCAGACTCCCACAGGAAATCCTGAGGAGTGTACGTTTCTGGCATACTTTATCTTAGATAGTTCCATCCCTTTGGTCTTGCATCCTGATTGCTAGACTGAAGAGTACCTCTGAAAGCCTCTGCTCTTTAATAGAGCTGAGGATGACAACAAGCAGGAACTTCAACACTCCAGGAAGACAATCTATCTACTTTCTCCACTTATCATTAAAATGTCTTGGAGATGTAGGTCATAACTGGAAACCTATAAATGATGTCTGTGTAGTAAGCACTTCCCACAGAGCTGGAGTCCCAAGTGATTAAAATTTATCACATTGTTCTTATGGTTACAAATACTGCTGATACATGTCATTGCTTAGAAAGTACTATTCATAACATTTTGATTTCAGTCCAACTAGTTTTTTCCCTGAATTTCCCATAAAATGCTCTTGATCTTTTTTTTAAAAAAGTCTAATCAGCTTCTCCTTTGAAAGAACAAAGAAAAGGGTTGATTGTTCTGTAGTTTAAATTTTGTTTGGTGTGATGTATTTATTGCCTGGTGGGATGCATCTAATTTTCCACTGGCTTTTCTGAGAATGTAATTAGGATAGAACTCAATCCTATGCTACAAGCAGGCTCTAAACGCTTTCATGAATTAAAAGTTATGGTGCTTAGTCTGTGGCTCTATTAAAATGATATGTAACCACAAGCCCTCATATTTAAGCAGTGCTTTGTTTTTCAAAACTCCATGCTTTGAATGTACAAATGTAACTTTCCGTTAGATAGCACAGCATGCTCTGAAATGATTTTGAGTAAGCCCTGAATATGGCAGGAGTTTTTCAGAACACGGAAAAACGAGGCAGTCCCTCTTGTAGTCTTCTGGAGATCTGAAGATCTAAAGTTCTGTCAACATGGTTTTCTAACCCTTATGCATTTTGCCATGTCTCTGAGAGTTCATAGCTTAATGCCTAGGGTTAAGGCAAGGTGTCCTCATTCAGTTCTGACAAGGTGTTGTTTTTTTTTTTTAACCTGGAAAGCAGTGGATTGAACTGGCTTCTATTTATTGAGAAAAGAAGACAGTGAAGGCAACATACCGCCTGCTTTCCTGCCTAAATGTCTATTTCCTGAAAGTTGAGGCAACTCTGGTTGGACAAATCTGGTTTGAGTTTTTATAACTGATTTCTGAATTCTGGAACTAAGTGTACCTGGTAATAATGTTGAGATATCAAGAAAGGAAAGAAAGCAAGATACCAATGGAATTTAACACCAAGAGTTTTTAACTCAGGAATATATTAAAAGTCTTATTATGATTTTGACTCCTTAGTTACGGAAAGTCCAATACCATCTAGCCATTTTAACCAACTAATATACACACTATTGTATGAAAATTTAACATTCTATATCTTACATGTTAATGTAATTTAACATCACAAGGGATCCTATCTAAAGATGCCCAAAATATTCACCTCACGGTTTTAAAAATAAATGGAAAAAGAAAATGTGAGCTTCTTCACTCAGAATTCAGTGGTCAAGAGTATTTGGGGGTTAAGTAGGCGAATTGCCAGATCTGGGAATTATTTTTTCAAAACAAAATGTACTAGTTCTTTCCATTGCTGACATAGTTGGCTCCATGTAGCTTTTGGAGCAAATTCTCTTTTTGTATAATTATCTTGCAGTTTAGAGTCATTTTGTAGTGGGGGAAAAAAAAAGCCAGCTGGTGACTAGCTAAAATGAAATAGAAGGGGTGTTGATAGGAAGGGGGAAAAAAGAATCATAGAATTGATTTTATGAATCTTATTAAAACAAACTCCAAGTGACTGACTTACTGCGTCATATGGGTATTTTATAATATCAAATGTTCTTGGAAACAAGTGAACCATTTTCTGGGGCTTGACAAGCATTAGTTATCTAGAGGTTTTTCATTGTGTGATAAAAGACTGGAAAGACACACTAGCACATAAGTGCAACCAATACAGAATTTGTGATCGTAACGGAATTTTACAGTTAAGGTACTTTACACACTGCTTCGGTCAGGGGTTTACGTGTATTTGTTATAACTCATTTAGCCCATTTACATTGAGAATTATATTGAAAAGGCATGTATGTAGACAAGATGACCCAATGACCAGAAAAACAGGCCATATCTCCTTGATACCTGAACATCATAATTAAAATTTCCCCTCAATCAGCCTGTTGCTTTATCTATGTGATTGGTTTTTTGTTTTGTGATGTAACTGAATTTCCTGAAATAGCTGATTGTTTTAGAAGATATACAACCCAAGACAACATATTTAAATATTCTAAACATCGTTAGAATTGTAGAATACCAGACGCAGAAGGTGCTAGATCCACTGTGTTAAGTCATTTCTATTCAGCCTCTTCCACAGGTGAGAAGTGCTGATCCCCTCAGACAGCCCATTCTAGCTACACGAGAGTGACTATAAGCTTAGCCTTATATGGAAATTCTATGTATTGGTCTGTGTATACATTTGACATCAAAGAATAAACCTTTTCCTCTTTAACGATAAAGCTCTTCTTTCCTCCAGATAAAAAATCTACTGTTGCAGCAGTTTTCCTTCTTTTGACACAGTTTTAAATCTATCTTCTCACAAAGTACATCTTTTGTTTTTGAAAGCATGCTCTCTTAAAGTTGGGTGCCTACATATGAACTCAGGTTTTTTAAAAAAAAAAAGTTTTGACTACTGTGGAATGTTGACCGGGATTATTCCAACTTCGTTAGCCTAAAAAGTTTACTCCAAAATTGACTTAAATTCTGTTAAACTTATGGGAGCCCCACCACTCTGTTGACTCATAATTAATTCACTCTAATTAAAAAAGCCTTGGCCATTTTTTCCCAGCATTTACAATACGAATTACTTTCCCACTTTGTTTTCTTTTTTTTTTTTCTTTTTTTTTTTTTTTTGTTTGTTTTCTTAACCCAAGTACAGGGCTGTATATTTATTGGTTATTTTCATTAAAATTCGTTCTGTGAGATTCAGCTACTTGTCCAGCTTGTCCAGCTCATCTAAAGCCCAGTGTTATCATCATCGGATTCAATAAAACCCCAGCTCATTTGACAAGATGTCTGCCAAACCATTGAAAACAACATCCACAAAGCAACCCATTCCAATACTTTAAACTCTAGCCCTTAAACCATCCTTGCTGATAGTTAAATCCTTCCTCAGGTAAGGCAAGATCTCAAATACACCATGATTTAAAAATGGACTTACCCTTTGTCAGTTGGCATCCTTAAAGTACTAATGGCACTTTATTTTTAAGCAAGAATAGCACGCTTACCAAAGTAAAAATAATCGGAAAACAATGAATCCAAGTGATTCATTATGACCAGCGTCTACTTTTGGTTATTTATCTGGTCTTTACATGAAAGTGTTGATGATGAAACTCAGATTGTGTTTACCACCGTTAGATTTTTTGTCTTTCCTTAACCTCATCTCAAGTGAAGACAGGCTTAAGCAAAAGACGGTGATATCCCCTATTAAATAATAAAACCAACACAAATTCTCCAAGTCAAATAGAAGTTTTATATACAACAGTTTTCAAAATATGTTTCACATAGGATTCATGCCATTGTTCATTAGATCCTACGAAATAACAAAAATAAAAAAATATTGTTGGCTAAATGCAATGTAAAATAACTTTCCCCAGAAGCACACTCACACACTAATCATAGGGAAAGAAGCCTTTGCATTTAACTTGAAAATGTACAATCATCAAAATGCTTAAGCAGCCCCGTGTGTAGGAGTGATAGGTCTCTCACATATTTATGAGCTGCCTTAAATCCTTTCTGGAGCAAAGAGAAAAGTAAATAAAAGACACAGTCACATATGTAATGAGGAGGGAGAGAAAAATCTAAATTGGTATGCAGTCACTGCTTTCACAAACCATTTTATTTTAAGTATGTTATATTGAAAAGTTTCGGAGCTCCATTTCAGCCGACACTACCAATGTAGGGACGTGTTACACCCTTCAGTATCACCGATACATTGGGCAGACGTGGTTAAGCAAAAATACAGTAACAAAGTAGCTTTTTTAAAAAAAATCCATTACCCTTCAAAATTCAAATAAATTTCAAAATGCCACCTGCCATCTTCAGGGTGAATCCTAATTGCTCTCATGGGGTACTCTTTCTTCTGTGACTCGGGGAAGAATTCCAGGTTATTGAGTCAGAGCAGAATAATTTTGGTTTAGTTTAGATAGGATTTGCACGGGATAATACAATTCCACCTGCCCTTTTTTCTCACCTAAAAATTAAACAGGGAACATATATACCGTATTTTTATATAAATATACTCTGCTGATTTTATTTCATTTCCCCCTCTCTCACCCTCATATGTCCTCCTTTTCTTTTTTCATTTTTGCAGAAAAGAATCATCAGACACTAGTAATCTCTTTGAAAGTTTGTTGGAGGTCATTTTATTATAGGACTCTTTGAACAGAAAAGTCCTTTTCACTAGAAAACATTCAATTCTTGTTCAATTGCTTATTGTTTTCAGCTTGGCATAAATTACACCAGCCATAGGATAAGCAGATATTCTTTTGTTAAGGGAATTCTGCTTTGAATGCTATTTATTCCAAGTAGAGCAAAGAATAGATCCCCATCCTTAAGCCTCCGGCTAAGTCACTCAGCATACCTCCTCACACACTACACTCCCAGCCTCACACACTCCCCTCCAAAAGGCCCCAAAGGCATACCAGGGCCAAATCAAACAAACAACCCTAAAGAATGCTCAGTGACTTGGAATTTCAGATAAACAACCAAAAAAAACGTGTTAATATAAGTATGTTCTAAGTATTGCATAAGATATACTTATGCTAACACATAATTTGTTATTTCTCTGAAATTCAAATTTAACTGGGTGCCCTACATTGTATCCAGCAATCCTACAAATACATCTATACCATCGTTCTGAGCCACTTCGTACAGATTTTTCCCATCTCAGATGACCGCTGTGCCTTGTCAGTATGGAAGACTCCGCTCAACTGGTTTTTTGTCCTCTATAAAATCTTGGCTGACCTACTCCATCCCAAGCCCAGCCAAGCTAATCATTCCCAACTTTGTGCTGCCTCTGTGCCAGTATCTACTTGAGCATAACCGAGTCACAAGCTGTATCTTAGCCATTTGTGTGTGTCTTGCTGTGAGCTCACTGGGACACAGGACCCTTCAACCATCTGCATCCCCAATGCTAGAATAAGCAGACATCGCAGAAGAACTTCCGGATCAGGTAAGGGCAGAGAGTTGGAGGCAGACAAAACCATTGGAATCCTGGCCACTTCCCCTCTGTAAATGAGACTGTGGTCAGCACAGACTCTCTGCCTGTTTCGCATCTACATATTTCTTAAAATAAAACACTCCCGGCCTCGTGATTGTTGAAAATTAAATGAAGGTATTTATATGTAAAGGTCAAGCACAGAGTGACCAAAAGAGTTACCATCTAATCCCACTGTCTTTGTTAAGGTAAGAAATGCTTTCAGAAGTACATTGTCTTTTTTTTTTTTTCCGGTAATCTCTGGAAAACTTCAATTTCAATTTTCGAATCGAGTTTCAAGTTGTGCCCAACTATGGCCTAATATACTCCACTTGTAATAATATATTCTAGTTGTTTTGCCAGCTTATTCTCAAATTCTGATTTAAAGATTTGCTTTTGGATGTTGTTCTTTTACAATCAAATAGCACTTCCAATCAGACCATATAAAATGAGCAAAACTCTGCTCTCAAAAGCTTGCAAAGGAAGAGCGTTTCTAAAAATTACTCTTGTCTCATGTGTCTGACTCACATTTATCTAAAAATAAAAGGAAAACTAGGAGAAAAAATAAACGAACAGAGGATAACGTGCAGCTTCATGTCTCTAAGTCAGATAACAAGATAATTTTTCTGCAAGCTCTATATTTCACTTTACTTTCCACAATGACCTTTCCACCCTCTAGCCCTATCACTGGAATATAAATCCATTAATGAGGAATCTTTTCTTCCCCTGTCCTTTTTCATATCAATCTCAGCAGGATGCTAGACTGTTCTTTGAGTTCATTCACTTTATAGCCATTAAAAAGAAAATATAGTCTGGAGACGGCCTGTCTCCAATTGGTTAAGCACAGGATGAAGGGAGAAATTCCTGAGTTTCCAGCTTTCATCTACCACTGATTTTCTGTGCAAACCCTGGGGAAATTTCAAAAACTCTTTTTTAGAAAATCTGTGAAATGGGTGAATTATTTAAAAAACATCATTCACCGATGCAATTTTTTAGCAGAAAACAAAAAGTTGTTAAAAGATTAATGTTTACAGTTAATGGTTTTGAAAACATGCTTGCCTGACTTGGGACACCATAGGATTTAACACCATTGCTCAATGGATGTTATGAAATGATAACAATAAAAACACCAGTAAAATGTAATGGTTACCACAATTTTCCCCAGAAGGGCATGCATTCTAATCTAACCTTTAAAGATAAAGAAACTAGGGGCACCTGGGTGGTGCAGTGGATTGAGAGCAACCCACTCTTGATTTCAGCTCAGGTCACGATCTCAGAGTGGTGAGATGGAGCCCCATGCTGGGCTCCGTGCTCAGCATGGAGTCTGTTAGGGTCTCTCTCTCCCTTTCCCTCTGCACCGCCCCCCCCCCCCCCCGCTCATGCTCTCTCTCTAGGAATAAATAAACAAGACTTAAAAAAAAAAGATAAACTAGAGGAATCTAGTGAAAAACCTAGTTGAAAAATCTAGTTGTCGAAAGAATGGAGAAGAATACATAGGAAACACCAGAATAAGTTGATGGACATCTTAAGATACATATAGGGTGGTTCAATTCATTCAACCATTTACTTATTCATTCCTCAAATGTTTAGTGACCATATACTATAAGCAAAGCTCTATGAGATACTTTTTCTGAGCTTAATTTCCCCAATTTCCTAATGACAATGAAACTATACTAGTAAAACATATAAAATATATAGCTCAAGGGTTAATAACTCAATGTTTTGAAATTTATCCTCTAAGAATTCTAAGATTAGCATTTGGGGCACCTGGCTGGCACAGTCGGTTAAGTGTCTGACTCTTGGTTTTGGCTCAGGTCATGATCTCAGGGCCTTGAGATCAAGCCCCACATGGGGCTCTGTGCCCAGTGAGGAATCTGCTTGAGATGCTCTTTCCTTCTCCCTCTGCCCCTCCTGTTTGTGTGGTCTCTCTCGCTCTCTCAAATAAATAAATAAATCTTTGAAAAAAAAAAAAAGATTGGCATTCACAGAGCTTTGCTGCCTCTCAGATAACATTTGCACATTTGCAGCCTGGCCTTCTCCTGAAGACGCAAGTAACTTTCACTCAACACTGTGCATGCCCAATGATACTGCCTTCTCTGCAAAGTAAGCTATGGCGGTTGCTAGAAACTTCAAAGACATTCCTGATCCTGAAATTGTCTGATATTAAAGGAGTCTGTAAGGGAGCAGGCTCACCAGGTCCCACGGTTTCTGGAGAGCGCGGTGCTGGCCTGGCTCCAATAGCCAACCACAGTATTTACTGTTTGCTTGTGATGTGCAGTGCTGTAGGGCATTTCTCCTTCTGCCGCTGGGACATCATATATATAAACCCAATGTAATGAAAAACTCCAAAGCTTCCCTGGAATGTCTATTTGATAACACTTAGTAAGACATAATCCATACCAAGAAAAGATGAACAATACTTTGAGATCCAAATTCTAACATTCCCATGGGTATCTTGTGCAATTAAACTTAAATGAGCTGTTCCTTTAGAGTAGGTTATGTATATTTTTAAAGAAAAGGGGAGCAGAATGTGTGCAGGTACGTACAACTCTGTGTGTTTTCCTAGAAGTAGCTTTCTCAAGATGGCTTAGGAATTCCATTCCATTCCACATTCATGCCCATAATCTGGAAGGATGTCTTGTGCTCTTCTCAGGACGACCTTACCAGCAGGTAGCCGCAGAAGACACACACAGAGCAGAGAGGGAGAAAAAGTGAGGCAAGAAGGGTCAATCCAGTGTCCTAGCTCTACCATCTCACATCTAGGTAAATTTCTTCCAATCAAGGAAGAGAAAGATATCGAAATAACAAAACCTTACCATGAAGATCTCAGCAAGGCACACTGAACACCCAGCACCGGTATGGCTGTTGGCATGGAGAAGGCTCTGAAACCAATCAGAACCACCCTGTCTGTTAGAAGTTCTCTCATTATACCGCATGCAGGAGCCACAAGTATAAGACCTCACATCCTTGTCCTTAAAGGGTGACCCTAGTGCAAATCAGGAGAGCAAGCTAAGAGAGACGCAGTGTACTTTTACTGCACTGCTTGCATTTTTGTAATAAGCATGAATCATTTTTCCAAAAACAGTAAAAATACTCCTAAAGAGAAAAAAAAAAGGAAAGGGGGGGAGGGAGGGCGGGGAGGGAGAGAGGCAGAAAAGAAGGAAACGTGCTTTATCCTTTGAGAATGGATACTCCTAGGAGCCTGCAGATTGCAAGACTAGGGACACAATCCTGTACCTTTAACCATATGGCTCTCTCTATTTTTTTAAGGTTTTATTTATTTATTTATCTGAGAGAGAGAGAGAGAGAGATCATGAGCAAGGGAGAGGGGTAGAAGGAGAAGCAGACTCCCTGCTAAGCAGGGAGCCCAATATGGGACTGGATCCCAGGACCCTGGAATCATGACCTGAGCTGAAAGCAGATGCTTAACCGACTGAAGCACCCAGGCGCCCACCACAGGGCTCTCTGAAGTACTTCATGATTTCTGAACCCAGATTCTGAATCCTGCAGCCATACAAGTTAGTGTAGGAACCTTGATTCAGCTTTTGTTTTCCCTTAGCTTCTCAAGAATTCACTCTGAGCGCTGCCACATAGAGCACTGAAGAGGACAAAGAACCCCTTCCAACTTCAAAGAAATAGCCAAGAGGATTCTCACTCAACGTTTTCCACACTGGTGGGAAATAATCATTCTTGACCTCTTTCTTTCTCCCTCCAGAGGCTCATGGCTCTTTGTAGACACAACTAGAGAGATTAAATGCTTTCTCCCATATTTTCAGGTCAAGGGAGCAAGGCCAGAGTTGTTCAGATGTTTACTGAATGCCTAATAAGCACAAAAACAGTGTACTTAGTACTATACAGGTCCAAAGAAATAAAAGATACAGTTCCCACTGGAGCCAGAAAAGTATATAAGAAAAAAATTGGCATAGAGTTTTCATAAGGTTATTGCTAAAGGCAAATATCCAGACCATGAGAGCTTTCTTGACCAACGTAGTGCATTTAATATACACTGTTTTCTTTAAAAATGGATTCATCAATAGCTGTTAAATGCATATATAATTACATGCACATATATACAGACATACAATCACCAGTCTATTAGAATAAAATGTTTTAAAATAGTTAAAAATGTACAAAGCTTAAACAATTACAAGGAAAGCGGAGATTAAGAATAGGTGACATTTACTGAGCATTTTTACCACTCCAGGTACTGTGCTAAGTGCTCTAGGTGCTTTGGCTCAATTATTTCTTGTAACAAACTAATGCGATAGGGATTATTACCATTTTATACCCAAGGAAACCAAGACTTAAAAAAGATTAAGTAATTTTTCTAAGATGTCACAACTAACCCCATGTTCCTGAAGCATTTGGTGATGTATTAGAGAACTGTGGTCAACGTACTACAGACACAACACTGGTCTGTTCTTAGGAAATTTAGTGTTTCAGGCGCCTGGGTGGCTCAGTTGGTTAAGCAGATGCCTTCCGGCTCACGTCATGATCTGGGGTCCTGGGATCAAGCCCCACATCGGGCTCCCTGCTGAGCAGGGAGTCTGCTTCTCCCTCTCCTTCTGATCCTTCCCCTGATTATGCTCTCTTTGTCTCTCAAATAAATAAAATTCTATTTAAAAAAAATAAAAGGAAACTTAGTGTTTCAAACAAACTCAAGAATGCCCTGCAGTCAGCCTCATCATTCTCGTCGGAGGAGAATGATTACAAGAAAGACTCAAAAGTGTATTGGCAAACTGGGTTATAAATAGGATTAACTGAGAAAAATGTTTTGATGGCAATGGACCTTTCAATGGACAGATTGGAAACTGTAAAGAAAAGCATATGGACAATCATTCATATTGCATCATTGAACTCTTACTGAACACCCAAAGTTTGCAAGTCCCTCCCTTTGATGATGATAATAGGGATATGAAAATGATAACCAGCTGCTTTCAGGGAGATCATCATAAACCCATGTGAGGGGATGGGATGCTGGGAAGGTGAAGAGAGAGGATACAGACAATACAATAGGTAGTAAGTCTTACTCTGGAGATATGAGCAAATGTAAAGAAGTGGGGTAGAACTACGCAGCCCAACTGCTAAAGCTGGGAGTGGATTTGCAGAGGCAGTCCGCGCCAATCTGGGCCTAACAGACTAGGCAAATTTCACCTGAAAAAGAAAGGGTGGGGAACGGGTCTCCCAGAGAAGTAGGTACAAATGCATGAACATTATGAGGTCAGGTTTTTCATGGGAGAAAAACTAAGCACCTCTAAAATGGAACAAAGCAAGGAATTACTTAGGGTAAGCTTGGCCATCACCTGCAGAAAAATAGGGCAATGGGGGAAAGGCAAAACCAATTAGGGTGAGAAGGGGGGACAAAGAAAAAATGGTTAAGAAATTATGGCTGATCATCAAGAATCAGGACCAAATGCTTCTCCTTTTCTAGCTCAGAAAAGGGCATCATAATTCATTCAGTTGTTCAACCCAGGAACTAAGGTGTCATGGGTGCTCCCTTCCATTCTCTCATTCCCTACACCACATCGGCCATCAATCCTTCGGTTCTGCTTCCTAAACCTCTCTCCTGCCTGCTCACTTCCCTGCACCCTCAGTGCTACTGAACTCGGACAGGTCTCTGTGTATTCTTGCCAAGCTAGTGCACAGTCTCCTAACTGTGCCCTCCAGCCCACACATTCTCCTTGGCCAGCACGACCTTCGAGAAAACACAGATCCAATCACATCCCTCTCCAGGGGCTGTCCAGTGCTGTTAAGGTAAAGTGCAGACTCGTTCTCATGCTTCACAAAGACCAGCCTCTACTTACTGTTCCCCATCCCAGGTCCCCATTCCCAGCTCCCAGCTCCACCACTCCCACCAACCACACATACTCTGAGATCCATTCCTGCTGAGTCACTTCCCTTTCCTGAGGTACCTCAGGCACTGTCTCTCCAGACTTTTACTCAAGCCATTACTCTGTTGAAACACTTTCTCCAGGTCTCACTTGGCTGACTTCAACGCACCCTGTAGCTCCTGACTTAACCTGCCACTGTTTCTCGGAAGCCTTCCCTGATCTTCCCAGCTGGATTAAGCATCCTCCCTCGATGACTACCTAATACATTGTTCTTCCTCTTCCCCAGCATTTAGAGATCACCTGTTTACTTATCTGTTTCTCAAACTGACTCAGTTCCAAAGAGCAGGACTACTTCTGTCTCATTCATTTTATATCCCTTAGTAGCTGGCACGTGTTAGACCAGTAAATGAATGACTGCGGGCATCTTGCTGACTCCGGGCCAATACTGAAAGGAAATGAGAGATCGGTGCATAACAGCGGACGAATCAAATGAGGACCAGCGACCAACTCCAAGAGCAAACCAGTAGACAGCTCAGGTTTGTCAGCGTTGATCCAGTGGGTCCGAACAAAACCAGACTGGGGGTGCCAAGGTGTTTTGTCTGCTTGCATCTGACCAGGTAGCTTAGTGGAAGCCAAGAAACTTAATGTTCCTTCAGAACTGAGAAAGGGTCTCTTTATAGCTGGAGTTCAGAATGTCCCATAAAGAAAAAAGCTTGCATAGGAAGGTGGGCCAAGTTGAAGTCAGAGAGTTGAGAAAACTACCAGAATAGGATCTGGTTTGGCAGATAGGAGAAAGATAGAAATTGGTTTTCAGTTTTCTACTGTAAGAAGATACCTAGAATATGGGACATCCTATTATCAGTAGTGTAATAGATAGCAATTATAATTTACTCCCCGAAACCCTATGTCCTTCACAAAGAAATGCAAGAACCTTGTTGTACCATCCCCTAATTTGAAGTAGTCTCTCTCCCCATCCGCTACCTTGCACTCGAACTTCAGGTAATTCTGTCGCTGTAGCAATCTTTCCTGGTGTTTACCAGTGTCCGTACTGGTTTGGATAAAGTGAAGAGCAAAACCAAATGCACCGAGCTCCCTCCTCAATAAGGAAAGTAGAAGACCCCAGATTTGGCTTAATGAAAATTCAAATAAATATCTGGATATTTGGAAAAGTCAGAGGAGAGGGCAGGAAATGAGCGTAGATGAACGAGCACAGGGGTGCCTGACGGAGACAGCAATAACGCACGCTGCCCTTCTGAGCTTTCGATCTGTGTCTCTCCCATGCAATTGGTGATTGGTCGCTTGGCAGCATCTGTCTAGAGGTAGGAGAAGCTGGACATTATCTGGGCTTTACATTGTGTAAAAAGTCTGATAACACTTTCTGTTTTTCAAGAATAATTTAAGCTTTTCTGAACTTTTTTGGGTAAAAGCACACTTAATCATCACGCAGCAAAGCTGGAAGCTGGCCAAATGCAGGACAATCAAAGGGCTTTCTCGCAAAAAGCCCTGAGCCGGATACCTCAGCTTCGGATAAGTACTAGCGGGAGAAATGCAAGGACCCTGGTTCTGGAAATCTTCAAAAACCTTCTGAGTTAAAGCAGATCCTTCTGCCCTTTGGAGTAAAACTCAAGACTGGAGCATGAAAAGGAGTGAATAGTGCACAAATAATAATTTTATTTAATACATAGGGAATATGAAAGTTCACAATCACAAGCCGTAAAGATCATTCTTCAGCAAGAATTTCTTCCTTAATTGACTTGTCTGAATGTCTTTCCTCCCTTCCCCCTCCAAAATAAACTAAACTATTACTAACTTTGGCAGTTTTATACTAAAATACAAGGTTATATATAATCTGGGAAAACCTAAGATAAGCACATCCTTCCTAATTGCTCTAAGTTATGTTTCTTGTAACTCCTCATGTTACAGTCTCTCACTGTATTTTCAGGATATTCATCACATTTTATGCCTCTAACTCTGGTGTTGGGCCTTTGGGGGCCTATTCTAGGGATGGTGATAGAGAAACAATTTAAGTGAATCCCTCCTTCCTTAACAAAACTAACTGCCAATGCTCCAATGTCACCAGCCAGATAGTTTGTTCCTCCACTGATAATAAAGCACTCATTTTATTTTATGAACAATAGTGCGAAGAAAGAGAAATCAAGGGTTTGGAAATGTGTTGGGTGAGAGTCACCAGTTCTAAGTCTGCTTTGTCCTTGACTGTAGTTAATTCTGTGCCTCACTTCCTTGCTTTACAACTGGGATTGGTATTAAAATGTTCTCCAAACTTCATTCTAAAATTCCACGAGTTCTGGACTTATTTGAGAGGTATCCTAGAAAAAAGTATATAGAATCGGTCTTACGTGACAAATATCACTGGTTTGTCTTCAAGTTTACTTCGCATTTCTTCCTTTTTAAAAAATATTCACCTATGTTTTAATACTTTCATAGTCTAATACTTTAAAATGTTGATCTACTTGGCAGTTTATAAATGTTAAAATTTAATGTCAGGCAAAATTACATGAATCTCAGATATTAGTTAAATAAACATTAATTCATACCTATCCCCCCCAAAAAAAACTTTAAAAGGCCTTGAAACTTCTTTTAAGTTTTTAATTTCCCAAAATAAGTCAGAATACATATTCCTACTTAAATGAAGGTTTGACTGAGTTGTGAATGTGGTAAGACTGACTAAAGAGACAAAAACTAGAATTATAAGAACTTGCTTTTTAACATTCTGAGAAATAATGCAGCTTGGAAAAATAGAAAACATTAAAAACGTCAGCTTGGAAAATATAAAATGTTATTGTATTCATTGTTGTCTAGTTCTCACTTGGTACATCAGCAGAGGACACATTGCGCGCACTGTCTATGCAGAGAGCAATCCTCTTCTAATCCTTATGTCCGTATATTTTCATGGATAGCAACATTAAAGTGCTAATACCCAGAGCACAAAGTATTGCTTTTCTTTTCAGAAAACAAAAAACAAAAAACAAAAACAAAAACCAACATATCCTCTTCTCTGCCTCTACTCCCATTTCCTATCTCATGTTGGAATAACTTCCATTATTCTGAGAACTTCTATTACAGATTTTTTGGCCTCTTTGTAGCTCATGCTCTGTGGAATAGATTTCCGTTCTTTCTTCAGTAAACATTTACCAAGGTGCTTAGTATAGCTGGTCAGTGACTTAGGTGGGAAGGCCACAAAACTAAGAGGACACAATCCCTCCCACAGTAAACTCAAGAAAGTATCCATCCCCTGTAAGGCCTAGTTATTTCATCTATAAAGCGGTAATAGTAATTATTGCATCAACTATTGTGAGGATTGAATGAAGTAATTTTTAAATCCATCCTGTTCCTTGAGTGCTATAGTAAAAAAAAAAAAAAAAAAACAAAAAACCCTCAACAAGGGAAATAATGTTTGAACTATGTCTCAAAAAGGATTGTTCCTCAGAGGAAGGAAGACTGGGGGTGCCTAGGTGGCTCAGTCAGTTAAATGTTTCACTTTGGCACAGGTCATGATCTCAGGGTTCTGGGATCCAGCCCCACGTCAGGCTGCCCACTCTGCAGGGAGTCTATTTGTCTCCCTCTCCCTCCGCCTCTCCCACTACTCATGCTCTCTCTCTCTGTCTCAAATAAATAAATAAAATCTTTAAAAAAAAAAAAAAAAGGAAAGAAGATGGAAAATACTCCAGATACTGGGAACATACAATCCACAGTCCGAACAGGCAGTGTGGGAGAACATGTCACGCTCTATTTTAAACAAGTGGAAAGTTATCCCATTAAATGAGGAAGAGAAAGCAGGATATGAAACTGGAAAGCTCGGCTGGTTTAATGGATTTAGTCCTGCAGCAATCTGAGAACAGACAAGGACTTTGAAAAAAAGAAAGTAAAATGATTCTACTTGTGTAGTAGAAAAATCGTTACGGCTTCCATAGGGAAAATGGGTTGGTTGTGCAAGAACCTGAAAAATGTGAAATCAAGTAAGAGATTTCAAAGACCAGACTAGGGGACCCTGTGTGGCTCAGTCAGTTAAGCATCTGCCTTCCGCTCAGGTCATGATCCCAGGTTCCTGGGATCAAGCCCTGCATTGGGATCCCTGCTCCACAGGGTGCCTGCTTCTCTCTCTCCCCTTCCCCCTGCTTGTGTTTTCTCTCTCGCTGTCTCTCTGTGTCAAATAAATAAAATCTTAAAAAAAAAACACACACACAAAGACCAGATTAGAGAAGATGATGTCCAAACTAAAACAATGGCTGTTATTGACTGATGAAAGTTGAACTGAGAAATATTTTATAAGTAGCATCTACTATAAGTGGTCACAGATTTGAGGTGACAGTTGACCCTGAGGTTTTCAGGTTGGTGGCCAAATGGATGGATATACCATTAAATAAAATAAAAACTATAGAAAAAGAGTAAGTGTATTGGGGATTGGGGTGGGGGACAGAGAAGAGATGTAGAAAGTTAATGATGGACATAGTTTTAGACAGGAAAAATCCAGAAGAGTACCAATCCTCAAGAGGGCAGGGCAAAGGGAAGGAACCAATGAAGAAAGTTTGTAAAAAAAAAAAAAAAAAAAAAAAGAAGGTATCATGAGGGGCACCTGTGTGGCTCAGTCAGTTAAGCGTCCAACTCTTGGTATCAGCTCAGGTCAGGATCTCATGGATCGTGAGATTGAGCACCAAGTCAGACTCCACTCAGCAGGAGACTGCTTGAACATTTTCTCCCTCTGCCCCACCACCACCTCCCTCAAATAAATAAATAAATAAATATTTTAAAAAGAAAGAAAAAAAAGAACAGAAAAGAAAGAAAGAAAGAAAGAAAGAAAGAAAGAAAGAAAGAAAAAGGAAGGAAGGAAGGAAGGAAGGAAGGAAGGAAGGAAGAAAGAAAGAAAGAAAGAAAGAAAGAAAGAAAGAAAGAAAGAAAGAAGAAAGAAAGAGAAAGAAAGAAAGAAGAAAGAAAGAAAGAGAAAGAAAGAAAGAAAGAAAGAAAGAAAGAAAGAAAGAAAGAAAGAAAGAAAGAAAGAAAGAAAGAAAAGGTATAATGAGAGAGAATAATGCATCAGGAGTCAAGGCAACAGAGTTTCAAGAAGACGGAATTAAATATTCGTGCTGATATCATGGAGAGCTAGGAGAAATCCTGCTCAATCTTCTAAACCCAGAATTAGGAGAGGAGGAAATGTACAGTCTCTCCTCCTGGTGGGTTTGAGGATGGGAGTGTTATCAGAGCAAATTAATGTTTCAGTTAAGTTGAGGTGACAGGAGCACCCTATAGAAAGTTTAACAATGTGGGGAAGAATTAGAAGACCCAGCATTTCAGTGAAGATAATTGGGAGGAGAGCCAGCAGGCAGAGGAGGGGGAAGTCACCAGACCACCAGGAAAGGACAAGACTGACCTGGAGAGAGATAAGAGGATGAGAGGATTAATGATGAGGGAACTCTGATTTCTTTTTATCTTTATCTTAAGTGAAATAATTTTCAGCACTTCAAATTCCTTTCTGGTATCACATTAACTTAATAATTTAATACTCTGGGTGTTCTGCAATTCTACCCTTATGTGAAGGTGCTCTGCCAATCTAAGCAACAGTGATGCCAACTACCAGAATGAGGAAGCCCAGGAAAGTTGTTGCAGAATTGCAAAACCTGTCCCGTTCAGGTGACAGTTCTCCTGTAAGCTTCTCAAGTGTCACCTCTGTATTTAAAGACAATCTTGATATGCTACACAGATAGCTATTTATGGTGGACTTTGGTAATTTTTCCAACAAGGAAAACCTAAATCTGCATTCTTCTGATTCAGCTGCTTATCCTTGTAAAACACGTACAGAACTCTTACTAGCCAAGCCAAAACATCCTGCCAGGACCACCTGGAACCCCATCATCACTACCTAAGAAAAGCTAGCAGAGTCTAGGTATGCCCCTAGCAGTTATTCAATAAACTAAGAAAAATAAAATTTGGGTAAACCACATGTCTAAATCACAAGATAAAGTTCTGAAAATTGTTTTTGTCACCAGATATGCCTTGTTGAGAGCCCTGTTTTCTTTTGCCAAGATGCTGAGTCTAATATTTTACAGCCAGCTTTTTCAGCAGTCCTGTGGTTAGAAGAAAAGACGGACTGCTATACTGACCACATTTGGACCAGCTGCAGAAATAATTTAATCAACCTGGCATGAAGAACATTGTTCAAGTGAGCAGTTTTCTCTGCTAATTAGTAAATAAACAGATTGTCAAGGTAATTTGTCAATATGTTTACCCTGGTATGGTAGTTTTAACATATGATCCCAAATTCCTTACTTCTCTCATCAAATGATGGGGGCTCAGGTCCCATTCCTTGATACGAGAAAGAGTTATGAGTGCTTCTGCCAATAGAGAAAGTATAAGTGATGTGATTCCAAGAGTAAGTTAGAAAAGGCCATATAGCTTCTGTCTGGTCCTCTTGAGACCCTCTCTGGAAGAAGCCAGACACCATGGAAGAAGTCTGACTATCTTGAAACTACTATGCTGGAAAGGCCACAGGTAGGCACTCAGTCAAAAGTTCCAGCTGAGAGCTCCTAGTGAACAGTAACACTGATTGCTAGCCATGTGATTCAGACGTCTTAGACATTCAGCCCAAACGAACTTTCAGACAACAATATCCCAGCTGCATGAGATACCCCAAGCAAGCATTGCCTTTTTAAGTGCTTTCTGAATTACTAGTCCATAAACCATGAGCAAAACAAAAGATATATATATATTAAGGTACTAAATTTGGAGGGGAATTTGTTAGAGCAATAGTAACTAAAACAGAATTTGTTAGCTGAAAGTGGATACTGCTGAAAACAGTAACAACACCCCAAAACATATTGCCTTTGGGACAGAGGACTGGATGGTGAGCAAAAGCTGGAAGGACCTTGAGGAATCTGTCAGAAGACGTAGGGCCCTTGAAGAAATTGTCAGTGAGAACTTAAAGGTAATTGAGAAAACTGTTATTGGTAGCTGGAGGAAAGAGTATCATTGTTCTGTATTGGTAAAGTTTATCAAAACTATTGCCAGGAGTAACATGAAAAATTGGAAATGTCCCTTATAAACTGATGATTCTAGCCAAGGACATCTCCAGGCAGAATGTAGGGGGAAAAATGCCAAATGGTTTCTTTTAGCAATATATTATAAGGCATGGATACAGCAAGAAGAGACAAAGAAAAAATTTTTCCATTTTCAAAATTATGTAAAGGAAATTATAAAGGAACCAAGGCTTGATTGCCTCAAAAATAGAAAGTATTTCCAGTCTCTTCCAGCAGAATATTCTCAAGGTCAAAAGGTCTTAGGATACATGTCAATCTGGAAAAATGTGGTTGTGACTCAAATTTTTAAACCTTTAGAATTATTTCATTTGGTACCTCAGAGACATTTTCCAACAACAAAGGGCCATTTAAGTCTAAGACATGTTTTGTGATATCCTCTGTTAAATAATAAGGCTTCTCACACAGTCTCATAGGAGGCCCAAAGCAGAGAAAGGCTTGCCTGGAAGAAATTTGTGATTGTTTCCATTATCTAATGGAGTAGATTTTAAATGGGTACACAGGAAGCTCATAAAGTGTTTAAAGGAATTATATCAGCTTAGACTGAAATGGACATAGTACAAAATGAAGAGAAGCCTTTCAGCAGGAAGCAGACTGAGAAATTATTCAGTTGCACCATGGGCCATTTCCTATGGAAAGGAAGGATTAATCACAAAATAGAACCAAGATTCTGAGGTCAAACTACTGATTCCTAATTTAAAAACGCAATATATGCCCGGCCATTTTTCCGATATACTACAGATCAGTGACTACTATACCATCTGTTTCCCCCTTTTTGAGTGGAATGTCTACCCGTTACCCAATGCCTATTCTACCATTTCAGATTGGGTGTGTGGAAACAGATGACTTGTTTCTTTGGGTTACAGATCTTCAGACTGAGAATGGTATTCACAGAGCCGAACTCGGGGAACTATATCTGAAGAAACTCTTCTCTCCGGAGCTGCTTTAGACAATGAGATTGTGAATCTTATCAGGCCTAAATGTGATGTTGTAATAGAATGAAATACGAGCTGAGGGATGGGGGTCGGGAGTCCTGAAAAAGGATCAGTGTATTTTGTGTGTGGAAGAAATGAAAATAATTTGTGATTAGAGCACAAAGCATGGTTGTTTAAAACATGGCTCCAAAGATTTTTGACATTCCTTCCATCGATAGGTGGGATCTATATGGATGGACTTATGACTGTTTCAACTAAGAGAGTGATTCTATGTCATTTCTAAGTGTAGATCAGAAAACTCCATGCAACTTGTGCCTGGTATTTTTGAAATTCTCACCCAGTGAAAAGTTTGCCCCCATGAAAGATATCCAATCACCCTGAGACCACCATGCTGGAGACTCACCCATAGACATTCCAGTCAACATCACTAATACCAAATACCAGCCATGCAAGTCAACTATCTTGGACGTCCAGCCCTGTCAAGTCTTTAGAAAGCCCTAGCCAATATTTAACTACAAGTTTATGTATAACTCCAAACGAGAACTGCCCAGCCAATCCCTTCTGGAAGTTCTAGCCCTCAAAATATTGAGCAAAATAAAATGGTTGTTTGGTGCAGCACTACTAAATGAAATAGAAATATTTTTAATGATAAATATTCCCTTCCAGGATGAAAGTATCTCCTTATGGTTTAAGTCAGAGGGAGGAGGAACAAATATTTGGCATAAGCCACATGGAATCTGGAGATAAAAGCTGGACAAAAGCTGAATATCTATTTATAGGAGAATACTTTAAAAATGGTATTCCAACTGTATAGAATATTTCAAAATCATGAAGTTGGAAATCGAGGGCTATTTCATTTGACTTGGAGGAATTTCCGGAAAGTAACGTTAAATGAAAAAAGTAAAATGAAGATGAGCATGTTAAATATCTTTTCCCATATATGTATCATTTGAGTGTGTGTGTGGAGAGAGAGAGAAAGATTATTTTCAGTACGTGTGTTCTGTACTTATGTGTATTTTTGTATGTATACATGTAATTTTTAAGCACGGATACAAACCAGCCTGTTAATAAAGCTGCTTTAACCACAGAAGCAGGGATGTATGGAGGTAAGGCTAATGTAGAGCAAGAGGAAAGAGAGGAGAAAGGGAAACACAAAGAATGCATTAGGAATATATGGTCGAACACGTACGAACTTAAGTATTTTCATATATGGTTACATAATTTAAACTATTCATATATGTGGTGTATATGTATACAGATTTTTTATATTAGGACACAACGACCATAGACTATGGATGACAGTATTATTAATGGCTGTCGGCAAGATTAAAAAAGGGAAACAGGGACAGGACAAGGATAGCCACGGCAAAACAAAGAGGACACAGCAGCCCAGGCGTGAAACTGGCTAAGCCCAGGAGAAACCAAAGTCCAGGTAACAAATCCTAATGGAATGGTGGCTAATGGAGGGGTGTATGGATAAGTAGATCAAGGTGAATAATCAAAGGCAATGGGAATCAAAAGACTACAGATACTTAACAACAGAAATCTTGGGCAAAAGCAAGGCAGAGAGTAAAGAATGAGATCACTCAAAATAATAATAAAAAAATAGGATGAAGTATTAGAAGAGGGACAAGATCCACAGTGCAAGCAAGAAATCTGAGCAGGAAATGCCATGGTCTTTCTGCATTTCCAGCCACAAGAACACCTGGGTATGTGAGACCAATCTTACCTTGGCCAAGGAGCCTCCGGATCACGTGTTTGTAGATTACTTAGTGTTGGCAGGATTATGTGATATAATCGTGTCTAATTAGTGGCTAGCTTAGAAACTAGAAACTCAAAGATTATTAAGAGTTAAGGGTCTTACTAGTTAGGGGCAGCACTTTCTGAGATTTAGAAGCTCTTCCAAAGAGCTTTGAATGTATTTCCCAGGCGCAAATGCTAGACTGTGTCTATCTGCTCACAAATTTGACACTAAGATAGGCCATTACAAATTTTCCTTGGAAACTTCATATTGACTTTTGTCACACAACTAATTTGGTTAAACCATTTTCACTTACTTGTTAGGCCGCTTGAGTTTCTTTCTCTACAGACAAATATCATTGTATTTGTTTATACATATTATTTAATTCATTTTAGAATCATAAAAATCCAGATAAGAACTTGGTGGTCCATATGTGAATCTACTAAATCCTTCAGGTGGGAATTATGAGTATAGTAAAGTTTGTACCGATCAAAAAGTGTGTCTATTCAAATGTGTCTACGATGTGCATCATGCAAAAATTATTTCAGGATTGCCTCTCTGCACTAGAGAAAACGGTACAACTTTGAGGAATAAAGTGACAGCCAAAGCTGTTCAGGGAAAATGTTTTCAAATAATTTCAGCAAATTTCACTCCAACAGACAAAACTAGCTCAGGCAGAGGAGAAACAGTTATTCTGACTGTTTTGTCCTTACCTAATTCATGAGGAAGAGATTATATTTTCACATATTTTTATATTATCTGTTAACTACATTCAACAACCAAGAGAGCACACACCAGTAGGTTAATAAAGTCTCTCCTAGAAAATAGAGAGGTGAGGGAGTTCAAATTTTTGTTCTTTATTTCATTCTGAATTTTTTTACAGTAGGTTTCTGATATTTTAATATAATAGAAAATGTGTTAAATGATTTTAAAAATAAAAATTTTGGCAGGAATAACATTGTCAATGGTTAGCTGCAGTACCTTGTTTTCTCTTAAATAATAAAAAGTTAAAAATTGTTTGCAGTGAAATTACGTTAATAAGGTATTACTAGCCTGTATCATTCAAGTATTATTCAATGATACATCCTATTGCCACAACTTGATTTTCAACTTTGGAATAAGGTATCTTGCCATCAAAGCATATCATTCACTAAATGACAGCTCTTCGGATATACTGTAAACATGTCATGAGTCTTTTTTCTTATTATTTAAAGGCGACGTTCTCTTTACTCTTAAACTCAGGATGCATTTTTTAATGGAATATTTAAGTCATTTTTTTCCTATTGAAAATTTGTTGGTTTTTTTGTTTTTTTATTATTATGTTTTGTTAGTTACCATACAGTACGTCATTAGTTTTTGACATAGTGTTCCATGCTTCATTGCTTGCATATTTTTAATATTTATTATGGGTTTTCTTTCTTTTCTTTGGTATAGATTTTCAGTGAAAGAAAAAGGAGACTATACATAGAAGTTCATGTCAGATTTTGGATGGCTAAACTCAAAATTGAAGTAAAAAAAATAATAAAGCTAGTCAAAACTCAAACTTGAAATTCCAGATGCCTTAAAAATTATTGAAGGTGAAAAGTATTTTTTATCATTGTAAAGTTTATTTTTAAGCCTATTTTTCAACTGCACCAAGTTAGATTTCAAGCCAGTTTGGACTCAACTAAAGTCTGAACGAGAGTGGGAAAAAATCTGTAATTCAAAGTCGTTTCAAATTTGGACATGTGAACGAACATGACTCAGATAGGGTGAGAAAAGTGCCCAAATGTCCAGGGCCTCACAAAACTCTAAATTTCAAGCTTGGCAAATCCTCCTGGTTTATACTTGATTTTAAAATATAAGCACATTGAAGATTCCTGGGCCTATCCTTAATATAAAACTATTTTCTTCAGTTATTACATTGGTTCCTATGTTAGGTACATATTCACTTTTTAAAAAACTAAAACAGATTTGTATATTTGACCCAGTTTCTTCATAATTCAGCTTCTATTAGTATGGAGTGAAATGTAGCCAGATAAAAAACATTATTCAAGTGAAGAGTGTCTGAAAACACTCTGTGTATCAGCTCTGACTAGTGTTTTCAGTCGTATCAACCACATATTTATACAGTTAAGTGTTTAAACAATGCCACTTAAACTGAGTAATAAAAATCATTGTTTGGATTCTTAACAGTGTTTTTCTACCTCAAAAGCAAGAGCAGAGTATCACGTAACTAGAACATCTATTTTTATTTTACTTTTTACCTGTAGTATAGAGTACTAAAGCCTGTGTCCAGAATAACGAAGGAGTTTTTTGGAGATAAAAATACAAGTTTAAATCCTAGGGAAAAAAACAGTAAAGTAATTCCTAGTAGAAACATTTGCAAATAGATCACATAATTTTTTTAAGGTATCATACAGGCAAGTAATAGATTTAAGGCCATAATGTTTTATTACTAAAGCAATTAAATAGAATTTGTTTGTGGTTTGCTGAATGTCAGAATTTATAACATATCAAACCAACACTATGTGCTCTGTGGGAAATTGTAAGACATGAAAGATAGGATTCTTTCCTCCAAAACCCCCTACATCTGTTTGGAAAAGGAACACAGATATTCATGATAAATTGAATGACTTAATTTGCCCATATTCACTCTTGTTCACAAGGGATCTAAGTCAGGTGGATATAGCTATTAATAAATAATAAAAATTACAATTTTCTTTATATTTTATATTCCCCAAAGGATTTGAGAGACAGAAAGTTAATAATAGAGCAAATTTTAATATAGGTAGGAAATCATAAAGGGAAAATGCTATAAAATTGAGAAGAAAAGAACAGATACTACTGCCCAAGGAAGCAAAATTAGAGAAAAACTGACAAAACATCATTGCAATAAGTAACCCCTATAATAACAATTAGCATTTTACATTCATTATTTCATTAATCTTCACAGGAACCACAACCACGAGAGAGCTTAAAATTATTCATGCTACATAAATGAGATGAAGGAGGCTCAAAGAAGATTGAGTGCACAGCCAGAAGCTCGATAAAGGTTGTCTTCCAGATCCAAACTTTGTCTTCCATGTGTTGATCGAGCTGTTGCACAACCAGACCTATTTTATGCCCATCCCTGGTTTGCCTGGCTTTAAGACATTAAAAATCTCATCCCTACGTTTCCTCTGATGACAGGAGGACCACTAGAAGCAACTGTCCAAATGGAATCAAAAATTTTTTTTCAACAAAAACATCCTGGAATGAATAGTGCCAAGCCATTTTGGAAATCAGAGTCAGATGGATATTTTGTGTTTAGGAAAAATAAAGGAAGTTTTAATACTGGTCACTTGTCAAGTCATATCACATCATGAATATCATTTTCAACAACAGGCAATAATATACATGAGAGCTACTGCTTTTCTTCAAAAGAAAATGATGTCACTGTCAAGTCAAGATATTATCCTGGTGGAATTGTTTTCCACTCTGATACTGGCCACAAGAAAATCTTGCAGGCATTAAATATTACCAAGGTTATCCATGACCATAGGAAAGGCTGTCCTTTCTGGGGAAATCTATTTTTATGAGAGAAGTGATGTATACACATTTATTTTAAGGCAAGTTAAAAATTCCTTGTAAGGATTCTGAGTTCATTCCTCCTATGCCTGAGAATATGATCTCATTTCTGGTATTCAGAAAGAGTGAAACTTTCCATATTGACCTACATATTTTTATGTCTAGTTTTCTTTAATAATAGCTGAATTTCATGAATATGATCATGAATATTATGAATATCATCATAATCCAGTGCTCCTAGGACATGATTGAAAAATTATAGATAATCACAATAAAACTTTCCTATTTAACAGTGATACCTAAATGCAAACTAATTCTAGAAATTAGAGTAACATAGTTCACCAAAAATATCTGCCAATGGTAAAATCTAGGCTTCATTTGTTTTTTTTTTTTATTTTGAAAAATAACATTTAAGAGACCAAAAAGTACAAAGAATAATATAACACCCATATGCCCACCATCCAGAATGAGATCTGTTAACATTTGCTCATATTGACTGCAAAAAAAAAAACCAAACAAACATACTATATGCACTTTTTAAAAAAATTAGGTAAGTCATATAAGTCTATATCAGAAGAAAAGAAGAAAGAGAAAGAAGGACCAAGGGACAGAGGGAAGAAGGGAGGATGGAATGAAGAAAGAAAAGGAAGGGAGAAAGGGAAAGGAGAAAGAGAAAAGGAAGAAAAGAGGCAGGGAGAAGAGAGGGAGGGAGGGTAATGGAAAAAAGTCCAAAGAGAACAAAAGGAATAATGTTGAAGAATTATAGATAAAATTAAAGACCCCTTTGACCACAACTGCCACCCCACCTCCCAATCTCCTCTGTCAGAAAGTGTCCACCATCACGACTTATTGTGTATCCTTCTAGTGCATTCTAGAATATAATGCTTGTGATTTACTCCATCATACTGATATATACCCACTATCATTTGACTACTTGCTTTGTTATTCAAAATTATATTTTGTGTTCCAGTCATATTGATATATATGGATCGATGCTATTAATTTTGGTTGCTGAATAAATTGTCTGAATTCAACACATTTTAATGACCAACATTCTTATTTGATGTTTCCAGCTTTCTCTATTGCACCCAAGTCTGCAATGTACATATTTCTGCATATTGCATTGCACACAGATGTAAATGTTTTTCTAGTGAATAAAACTATAAGAAAAATAGCTGGGTCATACGGTATGAGTATTTTCAATTTTACCATGAATTGCTAAATTGCTCGCCAAAGTGACTCTACAATTGTCTACCACCCCTGTATGTGACAGCACTCTTCTCTTTATCTTCACCCACCCATGAAATTGTCAGAATTCTAAAATTTTTGTCAATGTGATGACTGGAAAATGCTAGCTCATTGTTGTTTTTATCTGCATTTCCATGATTACAAGTGAGGTTGAATTTTTAATATGCTAATTAGCTACTCACAAATGCTGTTCTGTGATTTATTCATATATATTATTTACTATTTTTCCATTTCAGTGTTTTTTCCTTGGAGTTTTTATAATTATATGGGTAATAATCTTTTGTCTAGTGTATACATTAGAAATACCTTCTCCCACTGTGACTTGTATCTTTTGGCGTAAAGTAATTTTTAATTTTAGTATAATCAAAGGACTGATGAGTAAATTATAGATTTGCTAATATTAAATTCTCCTTGCTTTCCAATGACAAGCCCATTTGATTATAAGGTATTCTTAAAACTTTCTTGGATTTGGTTACCTAATATTTTAACCAGCAGCTTTCTATCTGTGTTCATAATTTTATAGGTTCATAATTTACCTTCTCTGTTATCTTATTAATCCAGGTTTGAAGTTGGCTTATATTAACTTCACTTCAAAAGTCAGTTGTTTTTTGTTTTCTGGAACAAGTGTTCTGTTTTTTGGAGCAGCTTAGTAAATCTCACCTGGAGACTGTCTGGGCCTGGGGTTTATAATTGGGGGCCTGCAGGGCTTATTTCTACTACTTCAATTTCTCTAATGGTTATTTATATACTCAAGTTTTAAAAAATTTCTTCCAACATCAATTCCAGCAGTTTATATTTCTACAATTTTTTGATGTATTAGAATATGATCTTTATAAATTCTCATATTTTCATTTATTTTACATTTTATCTATAGTTATTTGTTTTGCATATAACAGCATATGCTTTTCACACACACACACACACACACACACACACACACACACAGACTCCTGCCAAGGCTTTGCCTCTCTTAGTAATCTTTTGGTTATAGGTTATAATACTCTATTGTGCATTGGTAGCCTTGTTCTCTATTTCCTTGATATTGACACATATGGTGAGTGTATTTTTCTTCTTTGTTTTCCTTTTAAGGCATTTTTTAGAAAAGCATTAAGAATAATAAGAAGAACATGTTATATACCACTACCCAGCTTAAGAAAGAGAGCTTCACTAATAGAATTCAGGCCCTTATCTACGCTTCCTCAAGAATATCACCTATGCACCCAACATTAGAACAAAATACTACACTGAATTCTGTGTGCATCATCCCCTTGAATTGCTTTATAAAGTTACTGCATACAGATATCCCTAACCCATGCGTGATGCTGTTTTGCCAGATTGTAAAGTTTGCATAAATGACTATATATACATCTCTGGGAAACAAACAGAGAAGATAGATGATAGATAGATGATAGATAGATAGATGATAGATAGATAGATGATAGATAGATAGATAGATAGATAGATGATAGATAGATAGATAGATAGATAGATAGATAGATGATAGATAGATAGATAGATGCTTGTTTTGCTCAACCTTTGTCTGTGGGGTTCACCCATGTGTCCTGGGATCATCTCCCAAATACACTTCACTGGAACCTCTATCTCTGTGTCTGATGCTAGGGGAACCCAAACTAGGACACCTTCTATTACCAATGTATTCAGAAGATTTTACATTACGTTGTCATGGGAAGTGTTTAATATTTTAATACTCATGCATCTTTTGAGAAGGTGTTCCCCTTTATCTCTTAATACGAGGAATTTTAATGTCCAATAATCCGTCTATTCTACAACAACTCAGCTTAAGCTTGACATAATTTTTTATTTAGTTTGATAATATTTTGTTCAGTATTTTACATCTATGATCAAAAGTGAGATTAGCCCGTGATTTTCACTTCTAATATTCTCCTTATCTAATTTAAGTAACAAGGTTATACTAGTTTCATCAACAAAATAAATAAAAACAGTTGGGGACGAAGTGTTCCTCTTTTTGATTCTCCAGAAACATTGGAGTAAAAATAAAATCATATTTCTTAACTCTTTGAATTAAATTAGTTCTAAAACAATCTAGAATTTGCTTTTGTGTGAGTACATTTCTAACCTCGATTAAATTTATTTAACGGATAAACGCATTTTATTTCTTCTTGAATCGGTAATTAAGTTGTAGTTTTTCTAACTTTTTTGAGCTACGTTTTTGCACGTTTTGGAAAGTATTATTTCATAATTTTATCTTTTTAGTCTTAGCAGTACCATAGTTGTCTTCTTTTTCATTTCTAGTGGTGTTTATTTGTACTGTTTCATCTTTTCTTGGAGCCTAAAAATGTCTATTCATTTTTTTCCAAAAATGACCTTTTGTCTTAGCTGATTCTCTCTACTGTATATTTGTTTTCCATTTGATTAATTTTCACTCTTATCTTTATAGTTTCCTTCCTTCTACTTTCTTTGTGTTTATTTTGTTGTTCTTCTAACTTCTAAGCTGCTTAGCTCATTTATTTTCAACTTTCTTCTTTTCTAGTATAAGCATTGGGAGCCGTAAATTCACTATAAAGTATGCTTCAGTTAGGTCTTGCAATGCGGATGGATTTTTGCTATTTTTCATCTTTAACTATCGGTTATTTAGAAAGCCTGTTTAAAATTAATTTTCAAAGGTATGAATGTTTTTCTACGTCTCTATTATAGATGTTTAACTTATTGGAAAATGGTCTAGATGATAAAAATTCTATGAAATTCTGTCTGAGGTGGGGTGTTTTGACAACTGCTCCTTGTGTGATTGAAAGTGAGATGTAATCTCTCATTTATGGTTATTTATCTTTCATGTCAAGCTTGTTAATAACTATCCAAATTTTTCATATAATTATAAAAAAAAACCTTTGCAGCTTGATTCATCAGCTACTGAGAGAAGTGTATAAACTATTATTCTCTTTTTATAAATTTTTCCATTAGGACCTTACACATTTTGAGGCCATGCTACGAAGTCTATACAGATTACAGCTGATGAATTAAATTTTTATCATCACGTAGCAGTCCTCTTTATGACTGGTAACTTTCACTTCAAAGTCTATTTGACTCACATATCATCTATCTCTCTATCTCCTCTTTGATTATTTTGGTGGATATTGGTTGAGTATATTTTTTCCTTTTTTTTTTTTTTTTTTTTTTACTTTTGACCTTTCTGTGTACTGGTATTTTAGGTGTTTCTTTTTTTTTTTAAGATTTTTATTTATTTATCAGGCAGAGAGAGAGTGTGCACGCACATGAGCACAAGCAGGGGAAGAGGCAGGCAGAGCAAGCAGAGGGAGAAGCAGGCTCCCAGGTGACCAGGGAGCCCAGATGAGGAACTCGATCCCAGGACCCTGGAATCATGACCTGAGCCGAAGGCAGACGCTTAACCAGCTGAGCCACCCAGGTGTCCCTAGGTGTTTCTTTTCATAAGTGACTTTTTTGATAAGTGACTTTTGTTTTTTTATTTTTTTTTTAAAGATTTTATTTATTTATTCGACAGAGATAGAGACAGCCAGCGAGAGAGGGAACACAAGCAGGGGGAGTGGGAGAGGAAGAAGCAGGCTCCTAGCAGAGGAGCCTGATATGGGGCTCGATCCCAGAACGCTGGGATCACGCCCTGAGCCGAAGGCAGACGCTTAACTGCTGTGCCACCCAGGCGCCCCTGATAAGTGACTTTTAACTCTCAAGTCTAATGGGTTTCTAGTAAATACTATTACTTACAGTTCTACATTTCTTTCTACAATTTTGTTTTTTGCCCTATCTCCTGATTTTGCAGTAGTTCTCTCTTTTTCTTCTTCTTGCTTTCTTTTGTTCTGATTCAGTTTTGTCTCTTTAGTGTAATGCTCCAACCCAATGTATCCAGATATTGAATTTTTTATAATGCATTCGACTGAGGATGTCGGATGATCCACATCTTTCCGTAAGCTTGGGAAGTTCTTCACATGCTCTGCTTGACTGTTGTCTTTCCATCATTCTATTTCTGGACCTCTAATGTTACATCTGTTAGGACTTTCACTTCTATGCTGCAAGAACCTTAACCTACCTTTGTATTTTCTCTGTGTATTTTTCTCTTCGTTGCATCCTGGGTTATTTCTTCAGATCCTTCTCCCATTTTACTAACTCTCTCTCTGACACCCAAAAAAGATACTCAGAGAGGGGAGCCCAACCTTTAAGTCACATCAGGAATATGAGAAATATCGGGCAACTCTGAAATGAGAGATATCAGAAAAGCAGATATCTGAAAAGCAGAACAGAGATCTTAACAAATCAGTGTGTGGGACAAAAATCAACAGGTAGGGCTACCAAAGAGGGAGAGCACTTGAGGTTTGGCCTTGGAACCATTCAGGCCATACTCCAGGAGGAAGGATGAACTTCAAGCTGACCTGCTATTACAGCTTCAAATTCTAAATCCATACACTTAGACTGAGGTGATTTTGGATTGCAGGTGCCTACCCAGCCAACCTAGAGAAACAAGGTAAATCCTCTCCCAAGAAGAGAAACATTGCTGTGGTTCTGAAATGTCCTAGTTTCTTACTGTGGAAGGGCAAGTTCATCATCTCTAGCTTTCATGAGTGAAGACTTTGGCGTGTGATTACCCATGTTCTAGTATGGTTGTGGAACTCTAATGAGAAAAGTCATAAAACAGAAGAAAGGACCAATTGAGACATGCATTTGAGGTTTAGTTATGCATTTTGAAAAACTACACTGTCTCCCACAGCTTTTTTGTATTAAAAAAAATCACTATTATCGACTGGACTGATCTGCCACAGCTTCCATTAATTACATTGTGACAGATTTAAGTGATTCTATGAAGGAAATAAGGATACTTCTTGTTCAATATTAAGTGTTGGAAACATGTGATGACATCTGTGGTTTGTTACAGACTGGGAATGAAGAGATGTGGTTTTTTGGGTAATGTTTTTGTCACATACTACAACCTTGCCTGGGCCCATAATGCACTTTTTGGGTGCTTGTGAAATGTGGCATCACTGTATTTGGAAGATTAGTAGATTTGCAGGTTCACAGCTAAGAGATAAGATGCAATTTCTAATATGGAAAACTGTATTCATTATTATAACACTATTCTGTGATTTCGTGTTGCCTTCTATAGAGAAGAGGATTGGCCAAGTTCCTCTAGCATGGTGTGGATGGGCAGCGGTTGGATTTCAGTTAAATCCAAACCTGATTAATAGTCAGAATTGGCTGAGAAAGTTCTTAGAAATAAATATTCTGGAATGAATCTCACTCCAGCCTTGGAGTACCATCTGTCCTCCCCTCTAGGAACCCTCTTCAGGGTTCTCCTTAGTTCATTTCCTTCTCCTCCCTTCTAGAATCTGTAGTTAGATTTTTGCTTGTTACTTCTTTAAGTTCAATCTCTCCCTGCGGACCATGAAGTGGTGACTATTATCTTCTCCATCCTGTTCATAACACCTCCCACAAGGCCTCTGTAGTCGCCAGCTTCAAATACTTAATAATTTAATCTTTGAATTTGTGTTTTGTAAATGAAGTACAACAGGACAATGCAGAATGAGCCAGAAGGTTGGCGCCTCTGCCTGTGGGTGATCCTGCTGCCTCCCGTTTCTCCCTCCCCAGGGGAAACTGTTTGCTGCCTAACACCCTCCCGTCCCCTTCCCCCAATCCTGCCCAGCAAATGTAGCCTGCCTTGTCCTAAGGTGGGGGGCTAAGCATGAGTTAGGAGGGTGCAGGGCTTCCTCTGGTGCCAGTGAGGGTCCACATTTGCCCAGATGGGTTGATGTTAAATGACAAAAAAAAAAAAAAAAAGAAAGAAAGAAAAAGAAAAAGACAGGTTGAGGCATCACAGAGAAAAAAGGAAAACATTTTTTTTTTCTTGCTTTTTGAACAAGAGGCCTGGCATTTTCATTTTGTACTAGGCTCCCAGCAAATTACACAGCCAGCCCTGAGGGCAGGAGATATTCATTTAACAAAGAGCGCATGCGTATTTGAAAATTGAAAAAGCACCATTCCCCGGTTTAAGTCCTTAAGAGTAGGTTGCTATAAAATTAAGGCAAGTTGCCACGGGGTGGGCCGTGGTACCTCAGGGCGTTTCGCTCCAAACAAATAAAATTTTCCATAACTGACACAGACCGTGACCTCTTTTCCGCTAAATATGTTTTCTTGATGGAAACATGATTTTACTAAAAAGTTAAGTTAAAAAAATGTTAACTTCTTTTTTAATGCAACTTGTGTATCACAATTTAAAGAGTTGCATTTAAGCACCTTACTAACCCGTAGAATTATACATTTTTATTCTCTGGTCTTTTCACTTCAACTTACATTCTCCCCTTCTTTTTTCTTCCTTTGATACCTAAGGCCTTTTAACTTGCTTTAGATGAAGTTCCAATAACTTCCAGTTTGCTCTCTTGCTTCTGTTGTTTAACTCCTTAGGCATGTGTCCAAGGGTTTTCTTTCTCTAGGGGGCTCCAATTTTCCCTTCATGTTGATTTGCAAAAGTCTCAAGTGCTGAGGTGTCAGTGGAGAACCTTGAGTCCCCCAAGAAATGGTCCGTTTAAAACCAGGTGCAGAGATAGCCAAGAAGCTCTCTGGGAATGCTGAGCCTGTTGGTTGAACAAAGTAATCTGATTCTGAAGCAAGCTGGCTGAGGCACCCTGCCAACCAGCAAAAAGCCTCAGCTATTATTATTTTTTTTTTTGGCGGGGGGGGGGGGGGAGCATGCTTCATCCTTTACTTTACTGCTCACATGGCTTTACCAGTATTTTACCATGGTTCCATGTCTAGGGAGGCTGTTCCCTATATCCCTGCCACACCTTTTATCTTTAAGTTTCTCCATAAGGGATTATTTATGCAGGGAAGGAGCAACTTTATTCCTATTATTGGTTCTTCATTAGCAATAACCTGTCTCTCTCTCTCTCTCAACCACTCCTATTCCTTTAGGGATCTCTTGATCTTGACCCTGAGTCTGTTCACCAAACCCCAGCTGGAGTTCCTGATCCAAACTCCCACAGCACCCATCAGCCAGTTACTGACCAGTGCAGGCTATTTGGCCAACACTGGCATTACTAGATGAAGTAACTCATGACTACTCCCTGGATACCAGAAGGGGGTCAAGACTACTCCCGTCAAAGTGAATCAGAACTTAAAAGCACAGGTTTTCAATTCTGGTTGACTTCACAACTTATGACCTTTCTATTAGGTTGCAAAACTAGTCCTTGGTGATAAAAGCATAGAACAGTGTTCAAAATACTGAAGGATTTAGCAACTTTCATGGGGCCAGAGCTTGGTCTTAGAGGATGCCATCTTATTGCACTGGGATAAAGCCACCTGGTGGACCAGCACAGGACAGCATTTATGAACCCGGTGAGTGGGGCCATGTTCTTATTGATCCACCTTTGCCTTTGAAGCTAATACAAGCTGAATGCCCAAGCAGAATCACAATTTCCTATAGCCAATTCGTTGTATATTTTCTGAGTTCCTTTTAAGATAACCTTTAAAAGTTGCAGATGGGGATGACTGCAGAGAGAGGGAGCAACACTGAAGGCAAATTCCTATTTGTATTTTGGGCATTAAGAGCATTTCAGGACCTTTCCTGATAAGCACTAGTCCTTTAAAAGAAGAGAGATTTTTAACATTGCTATATGGAGAATTCTTGTGGTCTGGCCCAATACTGCTGATTGCATCCAAGCTAAACTTCTCTTTATCTGCAGATGCCCAGTGAGCTCTATCTTCCAGATTCTATCTTTAAGTCAGGACTTTCTTGCACAAGGCTTCTGAAAGTCCATAAACTCCTTGGACTTGTATGTCAAATAATGTGTATTATATGTCTGTATACATTTTTAAAAGGAAGTTCAATAGATTTTATTAGATTTTTAAAGAATGTTCATGATCCAAATTGTTAAATCTTTATCTTGATTGATTTGTGGCCAAATGGCTTTATTGACCAAGATGTGAGACATGACAACATTTCAGACCAAAGCCATCTTCGAAATCTTAGAAGACCCTGGCATAAGACTGACAGTTGAGCTTGGACCCTATAATTCATGAGCTCCAGAACTACAAATTATGATCCAAAATCATGAGATGACAATCCTCAGAGAGAGTAGTTTTCAGAACATTTATCATAGGAGCTAGGATTCCATAGGATGCCTCAAAATTTTCTGTAGGGAAAAAACAGTTGGGGCTCCATATGTAGCTGCAAGCCCACTAATTCCTGTATTATATGGTTTGTATGCTGCAGTTATGGTTCAATACCACTTTTAAATATTTTTTATTAGAAAAAAAGTTATAAGATGTTGTTTTGAAGTTTGAAAGTTATTGCTCTAAGTTGTCATAGCTCCTTTTTATCACTGAGTCTCAGGATCTGGTGGTTGGGACAACATAACTTTACCAAAACATGATGCATCCAGACACTGAATTTATTAATAAAACTACTCCCAGCATATATTAGTAAATACAATTTATCCTTCATGTCAACCTCAAACAATTGGGGGAGGATGCCCAGAAGACATTCATAAGAAGGATTCTGAGTCAGGGTGGCTCAGAAAGAAACAAGACTATAAATAATTAGTGATAACTGCCATAGTACCAAGAAGGTATTGTGTGAGATTTCTATCCTGGGTCATCTATGGAGAATAACTGGTTTAAGCCTACAGGACACAAAATATGACTTCTAATATGGTATTTTTTCTCCATGGAAACTGGTTCTTAAGCTTTTAAACATTTTTATCAATTTGATAACCTACAAACTCTAGAGACTCCGACCCTTCCAGTCCTTCCACTGCTTACTTGGGCAGACTGACCTTAGACCAACAGTTGCCAACTCTATTGGTAAATATTAAGAAATAATTTGAAGGGGAAATACCTCAACTTCCAGTTCTGCACAGACAGGAGTACCAATTCATAAATGGAGAGCCATGTGACCCAAATTAGTTATTAGCTCTTACTCAATCTTCCAGTGTGAGCTCTAGGGAAATTACCCCAGACCTCTAGGCTATTGAGTGATTTTATTTCATAGACATTCTTTCCTTCCATAACTCTTATCCCAGTTTATAATGTGTGTGTGTGTGTGTGTGTGTGTGTGTGTGTGCATGTACGCATATGAGATTACATTTTGTCTCTTGCACTAGTCTGTGAGCTCCGGGAAAGTCTATTTTTACTCACCATTTTGTTTCTGGGTTCTTTCATTAAAAGCCCGTCATACGTATTCTACTCTATGATGTATTACTGCTCCTATTTACTAAAATTAAACCTTACAAAGTGAAGGGACAGACAACAGAAAGGGAGAAGATGACAAAGGAGATAGGGAAATAAAAGTAATTGTCTTCATCTGAGAACCTCATGTACCCCTAGAGCATGTAGCCTTTAAGATCAGGAAGGATTGCTCCGGAACACAGCTGGGAAAGCTTGAATCACTCCATTTTAAAACCATCACTGAACATCCAATTTTGTTGTTTCTCCTAGGAGAACTCCCAGCTGCAACTCTGACCTTAGGCTGGCCCCAGCATCGCTGCCATACCTTGAGTTTTGTTGAAAGCCACTCTGAGTTCCCTGAGCAGCTTGTATAGTCTTCCAATCCTTCCAGCCTAGCATCTTTCCATTCCATAGTCCAATACTGTTCTGTTGGAGTTATGCAATAGAACGTCTGAAATTAGGCTGGGGAAGAGCTCAGAAATACCGAGAGTGGTGTTCCAGATGTCAAATGAAGAATACGTTTTAAGAAAAAGAGAGTGCTGCAGGGGTGCCTGGGTGGCTCAGTCGTGAAGCGTCTGCCTTCAGCTCAGGGTGTGATCCTAGAGTTCTGGGAGTGTTGGGCTCCTCCACTGGGAGCCTGCTTCTTCCTCTCCCACTCCCCCTGCTTGTGTTCCCTCTCTTTCTGACTGTCTCTCTCTGTCGAATGAATGAATAAAATCTTAAAAGAGAGAGAGAGAGAGAGGGTGCTGCAAACAGAACAATGAATGGACATTTTGTTGACAAAGATAGAAAAATAACTACCAAAATTATGTAAATAGCAAAGTCAAATGGTAATAAGGACTATGAAAAAAAATAAAATGGTTACAGGGAAAGATAATGGCAGGAGAGAAGGATGGTGACGTTTTTAATCATGCAATCAGGAAGTTCTCTTTGAAGAGGTAGTGTCTGAGCAGAGACCGTAGTTATGTGAAGGAGAGAGAGAACAGCATTCCACACTGAGGGAATAGCTCTGTAAATGCTCAGAGGCAGGAAGGAGCACCAATGGTTTGAATAATGTCAAGAAGACAAGAACGGCTCAAGTAGAAGGAGTCAGTGAGAAAATGGTAGGATAGTTTTGCAAGGGCCTGATAATGTAGAACAATAGATTTCTGAATGGGAACCAATGGAAAATTGATTTTAAGAATAGTACAGAGGAAATAGGAAGCCTAGTTAAGAGGCCATGATTGAAGTCCAGACATAACATGACAGTCAATTTTTCCAGAAAAGGTGGAAGCAATAACAGTGAGAAGTGGTCAAATTCAAAGTACATTAGGAAGGCAGATGCACCTGCACTTGCCAATGAATTTCATGTGGAGAGTGGAGAAAAGAGAGAAAGAAATCTAATATGATTCCTGGTTTGAGGACTTAAGCAAAATATAATACCACTTATTCAGGTGGAGAAATTGGGAGTGTTCTGTTTGGGTGGGAATACAAAGAATTCTATTTTGGACATATTACACTGGAGATGTCTATTAGACGTCCAAGTGGAAACTTTAAATAACCAGTTTACATACACACATCAGAATCTTAGGAGGAAGGTTGTAGCTGAAGAATATAAAGTTGAGCATACCGAGGTGCTGTAAATGATTACACGGAAGAAGGTTCATTAGGAAAAGTGTGTAAATAGAAAAAAGAGGGGCATCTGGGTGGCTCAGTTTGTTAAGGGGCCGATTCTTGATTTCGGCTCAGGTCTAAGATCTCAGGGTCATGAGATCCAACCCTGAGTCAGGGCCACGCTGGGCGTGGAGCCTGCTTAAGATTTTCTCTCTCCCTCTCCCTCCTTCCCCAATACCCGACCCCCACACACACATCGTGGACGTGTTCTATCTCCAAAGAAGAAGGAGGAGGAGGGGAGGAAGAAGAAGAAGGAGAAGAAAGAGAAGAAGGAGAAGAAGGAGAAGAAGAGGAAGAGGAAGAAGGAGGAGGAGAAGGAGGGGAGAAGAAAAGGAAGAAGAAGAAGAAAAGGAAGAAAATAGAGGGTGAGGGCGAGGTCTGCAAGCTAAGACGTGCCAACCTTTAGAGACCAAGTTAGGGAAGAAGAGCTGATAGAAGGGAAGGAGTAGTGAAGTTACAAATATCAAGAAAGTGGTATCACAGGTACTGAAGGAAAAATGTGTTCCAAGACGGAGAGAGCCATCAACAGTGCCACATACGGCTGAATGCACAACCAAGACAGGGGTGGAGGATAGTGCGGAGAACTGATCGGTGGCTTGGCAAGTTGGAAGCCAGAGGTTCCATGGACAAGTACAGTTTCTTTGGGCTAGAGATGGTAAAAATCTGATTGAAGTGGGTTCAAAATATTAAGGATATATTGAGTATACATAAGTCATCCCAAGGTTTTATTTAAAAAGAGCAAAGAAATGGCTTAGAGGAGGATGTGGGGTCAGGGGAGGGTTCATTTTTATTTAAGACAGGGGCTATTGCACTTGAAGCCCATGGGGAAAATCTAGTAGAGAAAGATAAAATAATGATGCAGGAGAGAGGAGATGATAGTTTCTGGGGAAGTGATGAGACAAGAGGCCTTATAGGAACACGGAGCTCATCACTGTAACAGGAGGGAAGGTGACATGCAAGCATATGTAAAGGTTGGTCAATTTAGTGATGGGAGATGAGGTCATTCTCTTCTGAATGCCTCTATTTTCTCAGAGAAATTCTAAGTGAGGTCATCAGCTGATAGTGAAGAATGGGAAGGTGGAGTTGAAAGTTTGATGACAGAAGAGATGATATAAATTTGCTTTCTCAGAGCTGAAGACAGAAAATACACCAGGGAAAGGCAGGAGGCCTCATTAAGATCACTTTCCCTACTTCCTTCCGTTGCTCATGGCCAATCTTGGACATAGGCTGCCCACATCCCCCAAAGCATGATGGTTAAAGAAAATCTATTAAATTATTCTTCAAAACTAAGATGAACTTTGTGTAACCACGGGCCCCAATTTACTCGTTTGTACCACATGCAGGGAAATCTTATTTCTTCCTACCTTAAGAGAGGGTATAGGGATAATATGCATAATGAGTGTGGAATCCTTTCAGAGGAGAACTGTGGTTGATAATGTTCGAGGCAGAAATGAACAAATCAAACACCCTATCTGCTGGGGGACTCTCCTTCTCTTTCTGGGTGCAATGGCCTAGAGATGTGAAGTAGACACTCTCTTTCATAGTAACACCGGGGCTTTAAATTTGCATTTTTCTTATTTTTAATTTCATATTTATTAGAGAAGTTTCGCTGGTGAGGCATGCCACAACTTGATTCCCAGCTATTGACATTCAGGTTGAAAAGGGGATGCAGTGGAAACAATTTAAAGAACTCCAGAAAGAGCAAATTAAACCCTAGTCCTGTTTTGTCAGTCTTTCGGAGCTGCTAAAGAGTTGTAATGCGTCAGTAACTATATCAAATTTAGTTAAAATCGAAGTAAGTTTTTACACAAAGAACCCTTCAGCTTAATAAGTCTAAGACATAGAGGGTAATATGATTAATACTTTTTTTTTACAATTTTTTACTTGTGTTTTGTTTTCGCAGCTTTGAAATAAAGCATTATTCATTGTATCAATGAAGACATGTGAAAATGTAGTCTTTAGAGGAAATCTGCCTGATTTAAATAATAAACAGACGTGATATTCTTCTGTTAGGAAAAAAAGAACACATTGAGGTGAGGGACAACCAAAGATGGTGGATAACACCAACGGCCCATAAATGTGTTCTGAGTTATTTGTCAATGTTGTGTTTATTTGTCTGATCCCTCCGTAACTTAGCAGTGTTATATGAGGAAGTGGCCGAAATTCCTAGAAGCTATTTTACACACTCACATAGCCTGAAGTTAGTAAATTCTGCAGTCCCCTTGGCAAACTCCTCGTGTTCTCCCTTTGGAAATATGATAAACTTGTTTATTCTGTTTGTCAGCTTTCCGTTTCTGAGTTTCTTCATCGAATTCGTTATCTTCTTTATGTAACCAAGCTGTCCCAAGCATTGTGTGGTCACAGTTGCAAAGAGAAAAATAAGGATATGAGTAATAATAAAGAGGACTAGTATAGCGCAGGCTTTGTTAGCTGTAAACGAGATTTAGCTTAACCCATACGGCATAATACTAAATATTTGTCTTCCAAGCTGCCTCTAAGAAATGAAGTGTCTTCTCTATCTCTGTGACAAGATGGAGTTTTTCCTCTGCCCTGAATGTCACACATTCCAGTGCTGGGATGGGGAGGTTTCAGAGAGGAATGACACGACTTGTTACTGAGGCTGGAAAGCCCTTCAGAAACCAGTGCCCTTGGCCTTCTAGGACAGCCCAAGAGACCACGGTCGTGTGAGCGTGCAGCTAGGGCAGGTGAGGGTAGCACAGGGGAACCAGATTTCCTTTATTTCCCTCATAGCTGGAGAAACCACAAGTAGGCTAGTCATGCGGTAGTGACTATCACCACTGAGAAATTTTTTTCTTCAGTAAGCAATGAGGATAGCCCCTGACAGACCAATACATCTTCATTTTAGTGGCAGTCCAGAGGGACTCTGAAGCTCTCCTAGGTTCTCACTGGGACAACAGTGACTAGAACAGGCCTGTTGGACAGTATAAAACTCTCAGGGAGGATCTCAGAGTTATCGTTGGGAGAAGAACCCTGGGAAAGAGGTAAGACATCCTCTCACGGGTAGACTTGGTGCTTATAGTCATGCAATTTAAATGCTATATACACCACAGCGAGAGAAACTATATCGTTTACATTTGCTACCCTGGAAACACAGGGAAAATGAATCACTTCGTTAAAGGAATCAGTAACTGTTTGGTAAAGTGATTCTGCCTAAAATTTGTAACACATCAGAAATAAGTGTTACAGAAGTAACCCAACCTTCCAGATCGTAGTATCAAATGGATTTGCTTCTTTCTTCTTAAAAAAAAAATTACAATTTTTTGCACATCTTGACCATTCAACCTTTTTAAATTGATTTAAAGAATTCTCAGATTTTTAAAGAAATTTTTTGAAATATACTGCAATATCCCTCATTGACCATCTCCTCATTGTTAAAATAATCAGTCATCTGGTTTGATGAGGATATTGTTTGGATAAGTCTTGTTGTTCCCTAAGAAACATTTTTTGGGGGGTGATAAAATTAATCTGTACACCTAGATCCATCACAATTCTGAGTTCAGAAGACTCAATAGACTCATTAAATGTATATGTTTTCTCAAATATACAAAATAGAAAATCTTTGGATTATTTTCAAAAGATAATAATTAATGTGTGCTTAGCATTTTAGGAAGTGTTTTCACATACATGATCTCATTTGTTATTCATTACAACCTCATGAGTTGGGAATGTCCCTATTTGATAAATAAGTTAACAAAGGCTCCAAAAAGATAATTAACTTCAACATCAGTAAGAGACTAAGATGTGATTCCTCTGTATCCAAATACCATGTCTTTCTCACTATAATGCACAGTCCGACATAACATGGTACTATAAACGTTCTGCAAAATAGAACTATAATCAGCCTTCGTGAAATCTCAGGATTTAACCATTCATCTACCTAGCTTGCTTTTAAGCTATCATCAACATTTCTTCACATTCCGTTCAATGAATGATCTTCCCTTGTAGTTGATGTGGATCTCAATAGTCAACAGCTAGTGGGTGTCTCCCCTGCCATATTTCTCTGGGTAACTAGCCACATACGTATGCCTTGTGGCCCTATATCCCTGGGTATACCTGATTGGCCAGAGGTAAATAACTCCTCCAAGTTGAGTGTCTCGGATTCTTTCTGGCAGAAATTTGGAATCAAGACCATGAGAGAAATAATCAGTGTCTCAAAACTCAAAAGTTAAATTATGTGTATCCTGAACCATGGAGTGACCGATTTTCTTCTATACTAGAAGAAGAAAGAAGCACATACCTGAAGAAGAGAAGAAAAGATTCTTGGCTTGGAATTTCATCAACTACCCTAATCGTCAAAATAAATCTCATTTTTTTTCTTTTTGCTTAAGCCAGAACCACCAGGTTTTTACTATTTACAAATAACATTTTAATTAATATAGCTGATAATGCACTAAACTCCTCTTAATCACTTCATTCTGAACCTTTGAGCAGAACCAAAACCCATTTAGATAGATGATTGGGGGTAGACAATAAAAATTTAAATTACTATAAATTGTGAGATGCTTCTCGTTAAAAACACTGCAAATAGATTTGTAGTAAAGAATTTCACCGTGCCCATCAGAAGGTCTGGCCTTTGTCATTGGCTACTCAGAGGGAATCTCCAGGCCCTGGGAACTTCATGCCTGATACAAGTGTCTTTGTCTAGGGCCTTGAATCACACTGAATAGTGTAACAGTGTAATTTAGAACAAGGGCTGGCCACACCAGACAGTAACAATGCATTTGGAGTGAGGGTTTTGGGTCATGTGGTATCAGTTGACCTTTGGAGAGACCGGGGACTGAAATCAACCACGTGGGCAGTAAAACATGCTTACACGATGCAGGCCTGATAAAAATACTGGACACCAACATTAGTGGGGGGAGCTTTACTGCTTAGCAGTGCTCAATGCTGACTGTCACACGCTGATACTGGGGAAGTAATACTGTCCTACCTCCGCAGGGAGCAGACAGCTGGAAGCTCCATGTTTGGTTCAGTCCTGGACTCTACCCTGTGTGTCTCTTCCTTTGGCTGATTTTAATCTGTTTCCTTTACTCTTTTCCCTCTAATAAGCCATAACCATGAGCATAACAGCTTTCAGTGAGTTCTGTGAGCCTTTTTGGCAAATTATCAAACTGAAGCCAGTTTTGAGGATCTCCTAAACTTGTGAGTGATATCAGAAATAAGAGTGGCCTCGTGTGGACTATTCCCTCTAACTTCATGGTTGGCTTAGCTTTTGTAATGAATGGTACTGTTTTGCTTTAACATTATTAGATAAAACAAGCTGTTTTCTAGGAGTTATTTTAAAGACTATAAATAGTCCTCAACTCAATCAGAGGGATCAAGATCCAAGAAGAGTTTGAATTTTATACATGCTTCTTTAATTGATAGCAGTGTTCATTTTATTTGTTACCTCTCTCCTTGGCTTCTTTGACTGTGATATTCTTGAGATGAAGGGCATGTGTTGCTCCTCACTACGTCTTCCAGTTCCTGGGATGATGCAGATACATAGGTGAAACTTAAAAATGTCAAATAGTAGTAGTAGGATGGATGGATGGATGGATGGATGGATGGATATCACAATTTTTCAGAGTTACAGCGTGATGTGCAATGGTCTAGTGACTTCCTGTGAGAGAGGATCAGAATAAGCCCATCCTTTCCTCTCTCAGCCTTGCCTGTGTAAAGAGCCAGGTTTGTACAGAAGCTTAATAGGGAATATTAGGGAAATCTTTCCCCATCTTTCTAAGCTTTCCCAGGCTCAGAACCAACCTCAATAGTGTGAGAAAAGGGAACATTCAAGCCAAACCCATTTAATAAACACCAGCCCCAGGCATGGTCACAAAAAGATAATGCAGTCCTGGACTTCCCAGAAAAAGTCTAGTCTATGTCAGCATTCAAAAATGTTTGTGTTAATTTTTTAAAGGCCTAATATTTAACTGTTTTTTTATTACTTCTAATAGCTCCTATCACTTCTCCTATAATGAACTCAATATTTTATGTATTTTATATATTCTCATCTACTCATTTCAACCTATCGGATTCAATCATTTTATAGATGGCAGAACAGAATCTTGGGGAGATTCTATTGCATGTGCAAGGCCGATGGTTGCAAGTGATATAACCTGGATGTGAAAATAACTCTTAAGTCCATAATATTCCCACTCTATCGTATCACTTGGCCTTTTTTTGTTTTCCAAGAATGCTTAGCACATGCAAGGCACTGTGTGCTAGAAATTCTAAGCAACAATAAAACAAATATTGCCCTGACCTCAGGGAGTATACATCCAAAATGGGTGTGGTCAGAAAAGAGTTCCTGAGGGGGATGGTATCTAAGCTCATGCTTAAATAAAGAGATGTATAGAAAGAAATTTGGGGGTGTTCTAGGCAGAATCAACAGAATGAGGAAAATCAAAGTAGAGCAAAGGATTATAGGGAATTCCAAGCAGCTCAGTTTGAATGAAATATACGAGTGTGCATTTTGAGCGAGCTCTCCTTCTCTCAATAGCTATGTGTTCTTGGTTACATCTTTTCACTTCCTAGAGCCAAAGTTTGCTCATTTAAAAAATCAGAAAAATAACACCTCCTCAGTAGCTGTTGTTTGGGTTGAATAAGGGAACAATAGAGCGATACAAACAAAAAATACTGTTTTTTGTTGGTGGTGTAGATATGGAAGTTCTCAACCAGGGGCAGTTCTGTTCCCATCTCCAAAATTTATGGACATGTCTGCTGTCACATTGCTTGGAAGGCTTTCCTGGCATTGAGTAGATGGACTGAGTGTGGCTAAATGTTCCATAATCCTTAGGACATTATAGTATAACAAAGAATGTTCTTTCCCAAAAGGCCGATGTTTGCATTGAGAAATATGGGAAAGAATAATAAAAGGCTGGGGAAGTGAGATGATTCTAGATCACCGTAAGCTTTGAATACAAGGCTACAAGTTCACTCTGTTAGATAAGGAATAGCCACTGAACTTCTTAAGCAGAAATGCTTAACATCAAGGCTTTTGGAAGATTAATAAAGCAAAGGCTTGAAGGATAAACTGGAAGTGGAGGAAACTGATGACAATGTTGTAAACTTGCAGATGCTCACCATTGCCTTAGCATGAACCATTAGAAGCTTGATAAGGGTGTCACAGGGCTTTCTGGCACCCTCAAGGAACTTGTGGCAGAATAGAAAGGAAGCACTTCCTTTGGCACATTTATGGAAACTATGAAAAAATTCCCATCCTTCTAAGTGGACACAGCACTTGTACCAGGATGCATGACTTGAATTTTAGCCCCTTTAGCTCTTGAGAGAGACACTTTTCTCAGTGATACTGTTGATATAAGAGGGGCTGAAAAGGAAAAGTCAAATTCTGAAAGGTACAGAAATGGGCAATTGACATATCAGGAAGGGAAAGAGGGGATCAAAGCTGACTCCTCTGTGTGAAGCTTGTATTTCTTGGCCAGTGGTGAGGCTATTAGAAAGAGATAGGTCATGAAATGTTTTGGAGGTGAGATTATAAGTTTTGTTTTAGATATTCTGAGATACAGTGCCTTCTTGACAATAACAGCAACAAAAATGTATTAAGGTAGTTGATTAGAGAAGGAAAATTAGAACTGAAGAGGAGTGTAGTAGAGTAGCTAACTGCTGTAACAAGCACGAAACCTTCTAATGACTCAAACACAATAGAAGTTATTTTTATTGTTGCTTATGAAAAGTCTAAGGCAAGTCTTTCCTGGTAGGAAGGCATTCCTCCACATGGCAAATCAGGGACTAGGCACCTCCCATGTTTTGACTTTGTCTTTCTCCTGAAATCCTTTATCATTATCTGCATCCAACCAGCAAAAGGAAAAAAGAGAGAGTAGAAGTACATCTACCTCTTGAAAACCTTGGCCCATAAGTAACAGAAGCTTATATCCCATGAGTGAGTCACATGGCCACATTCAATGGCAAGGGAGGCTGGGAAATGTAACCTACCATGTGTCCAGGAAAAAAGGACTCCGATTTTTGGTGACTAGCCAGTAGTCTCTGCCACAGAGTAGACCTAGCCTTCGTCTCTTTAAGCATAAGTTCTAGAGGATAGAGACAATGTGGGTCTTTTCCCTTCTATCTTCATCACCTTGCACGGTGTCCAATATGTAACAAGTATGCAACATTTGTCAAAGAAGGTATAGCTGAAGCTACGGGAGTGAAAAAAACTTCTAAAAGTGAAACTACCTAAAAGAAAGAAAGGAGAGAAAAGGATATTTTAATAATAAAAGTTATTTAGTATTGTTATTATTGTTGTTACCATTTGCAGAGTACCTATCACATACCAAACCTTCACAATGGCTCTGCAAGGTTATAGATCTTATAAATCACATTTTAAATATGAGGGATACCACCTCTAAAATGCACACCACCAGAGAAGTTTGGAGCCAGCATTTAGCCCCAGGTCTTCTGACTCCCCATGCCAAGATCTTTCTAGAACAGCAGCTTCCATTTAATGGGGGAAGGATGATGAACCTTGGCTATCATGTTGCACCCTAGAAAGAGAGATGTTTCTAGAACACATGGAACTGCCCCAAAGGTAAGTCAGGTGACTTGGCAGATTTTGCTTTCTTAGGTTACTTTGGGGCATGAGCAGAGCTGCCTGGGAAATCATGAGCCACTCCATATATAACCAGTATTGAATGTCAAGCTTTGTTGCTTCATTCAGCAGACCTTCCCAAGAGAACTCCCAGCTGTTGCTGCCGACCTTAGCTTGGCTGCTATCTTGCCATAACATTGGCTTTCCTGTTTCTGAGTGAAACTTTTACCATGTGATGGCCTATTAGTCGTCTACCTTCTTCAGCAGCCACCTTGGCTGATGTCACATAAATGCTACCTGCTCTTCAACAATGGAGAAGATGGTGCCTCATCAATTTAGGTTTTTCTTCATGCTTTTAAGGTTCACTAGGTGAGAACTCTAGGATCTCTCCTATTGATTTTATCTTCTAGAAGTCCCTTGGACCTTCCTCTTCCCTCTCTGCCCACCATGACTGCTATCAATTCTCTCCCAAACCATTTTAATAAGCCCTGAGCTGGTCTTCCCTCATTTCTTCTTATCTCCCTGTCTAATTTTTCCTCCACAGCAGAACGAGAGTAACTTGTTTAGATGTCCATGTGGTCTTGCTACCTCTTTGTTTCAAATACTGTAAGAACTTACTTCAGCCTTAGCAAAAAGATCACAATCCTTAGCTGATTTTATTTTTTAATTCTATTTTAATTTTCATTTGTCTAACTGCTGATGAGGCTGAGAATGTTTTTCATATTAGCCCACAATCTGGTTTTTTTTTCTTAATTAAGATAAAATTTAATTCAGTGAGTTGTTTAATATACATATACACATATAACCAGCATCCCAAATAAGACATAGAATATTTCCATCATCCCAGAAAGTTCCCTTGTGACCTGTTCCAGTCAGTTCCCAGTGCTTTCAGTTTTCCTAGCTAAGTGGAAATCTAATTTTAAATGCAACAGGTAAACAGGAGAAAATAGTATATTATCTACCACTTATCCCAACTCAGGACTAAAGCTTGGGAAGTTACACATGTGGCCCAATTCATATCTCAAATGTCCATTTGTCCTTAGCTAGACTTCAGACTCCAACAGCCGGGCTACCTGAAGGACCGTTCCTTCCTCAATTTCTGTGCTCCAGACACACTGGCCTTCTTTCATATTTTCACACATGGCCAGGCTGTTTCCTACCTTGGGACCATCACACACAGTGCCCTGGCTTGCTTTTTACCTACTTGTCTCCCATTCACTCTTCAAATCATAATTCAGTGGTTACTTCTTCACAAGGTTCTTCCTTATGAATCAGCCTAAATCAGGTCTTTCAGGGTTCCTATGCTTTTCCCTCATAATACAGATGACAACCTGTGATTATAGAGATGTGTGTATGTGATTAAGGGATTAATGTCTATTTCCTCCACTATTGTGTCACAATACTAGCCCAATACCAGTTGGCACTCAATGGGGATTTGCAGAGTGAGGAAAGAAATGAGTTTCCTATCTCAGAAAATGGAATGCATTTCCTTGGGAGAAAATCCGCACCACACAGAACCCTTGGAAAAGGACTTCCAATTTTGAATCACTTCATAATAATGCTACTTGTTTGCATCTTAATGAGTAATTTTATTTTAAATAAAAATATTTTACGGTTGGAAAGTTAATACATTATTGTGAACCACAGCAGGAACAACCCAAAATTAAACTTCCTGGTATTGGTGTCATTCTCTTCTCAGTACAAATTTATACTACTTTATATTTATTAGCAAAAACATAATTCTTAACGTGCTTTTCTGTTCATTTAGATTTACAATATTTAAGTTTTTGGTCTTCAAATTTTATTTTTCTCTTAAGGATTAATCCAAAAGTTTAGTAAATGAAGTATATATACAGTTCATGAATATATTTTAAGACTTTTGGGAAACACTCAAAAGAAAAAGCTATTTTGAGGATTAGGAAATAGCTTGTCTGGATATTGCCAAGTGAATTTGGAATAACCTTTCTGTGGGATGTAATGAAAAGGAAAGGCAAGAACTTCAACATTCTCAGCTCAAGGTTACAAGGGAATGTGAACAAAAAGTGTTTCTCATCCTGTTAACACTTGGACGCACAGAACATAAAAACAGTGTCTTCTTTCACTTAAAAAAATTTTAAACACACACGGGGAAACTTTGACCCTTTTGCCTTTTAGCTTCTCTGGGAGGGATTGACTTAGACTTTGAGCTCTTTTTCTCCTTCTCAACTTCTTACTGTGTATTTACTGAGCCTTAGATACCTGGACACCCCACTGTATACATATTAAGTGAGTTGGCAGTGGGAGAGGAAGAAAGAGCTGCCAGAGACTATGTGTCTAATGGGTAATGTCATTCTAATGTCAGGACTTCCCTCTTGCTACAAGCTGAAGCAGAAAGGAAAATGCTTCACTCATAATATGTTAAATATACATGCCCTTTAAAAAAATGAGCAAAGATAGATGGGTACTGGAAGAGTCAGGCCAAACAGTCAGGGCAACAACAAATTCTGAGACAAAGATGACAGTAGCTCTTAAGAATTAGGAACTCGGAAAGGTCTGTATCTTTTTTTTTTTTTTTTTTTTTTTGAGATATATTTATTTGAGAGAGAGAGAAAGAGAGAAGAGGAGTGGAGAAGGGGCAGAGGGAGACAAAGAGGGTGAGAGAATCTTCAAACAGCCTCCCTGCTGAGCACAGAGCCAGACTCAGGGCTCCATCCCAAAGCCCTGAGACAATGACCTGAGCTGGAACCAAGGGTCAGTCGCCCAACCGACTGAGCCACCCAGGCACCCCTGGAAGGGTCTGTATCCTGAATCAAATATTTTGCTCCAGAATTAAAAACTTCACAGACTTAAGTACTAGTTGGTTTATATGAAAACTGCTAACTATTGTATGGATGTTGTATATAAAATATGTGTATTAAAAAAACACAAAAGGATTTAAAATAAAATAAAAATGTGTTTAAGGAGGAATTTCATGCAAAAATTGCGTTTCACAGTCTGAACCCTAAACGCAAAGGGAAGTTCAGTTTAAACCAAACATAGTGTGGCCAGCGCCCCTACTGGAGAAGTGAGGCACTGCACACTTAGTTGCCGCGCCTTGTGGGCCTTGTCAATGCCTACCCATAGGGAGAAGTAAAGATTTGCCAGAACTTGGACAGAGGTAAAGTATTCTCTAGAAAGACGGTGCCAGCATGGTGCAGTGGAACAGGGCAGCTGCAGAGAGATAAACTAACAGTGAATATGAAATCCAAAAAGTGTTGCTACTGGATAAACAGGAATTCCCCAGTGAAAATGAATCCTCCCTGCCTATGGCAGTTTTGATGCTGACCAGCCTGTCCACCTCTTCTTTGGCCAGTGCTTCGCATTAGTGCACTTAAGCCAACTTCCTTCTATGAGAATACATATCATTTGTTAGAAAAGAACTTAGTAAATAATCCAGCGCATTAATTTTACAGGAAAGACATTATGACCTAGACCTAAATGTGGGGAAAATAGACTTATTCAATATGCTACTAAACATTATTACATTTATTCAATTACTATTGAACACAAATAAGTGCATTTATTCATTATACTACTAAATATAGAAATAAATAGATGTACTCCATGTAGTACTAATTTTGAAAATTAAAAAAATTATATTCTGAAGCTAGAAGCTGACAGAAACTGAGTAAGTAATGGTTTTGAGAAAATCTAATGAAGTTCTACCTGCAATTCACAAAGAATGAATATTGTATAAAGCAACAGAGGCAGGCTATGACAGGACAAAGCTAACTAAAAGCTGATTACATTTTTAAATTGGCCAAGAAACTACAGCAACTCTTACTTTAAAAACAGGGTCTCGGGGCGCCTGGGTGGCTCAGTTGTTAGGTGTCTGACTTCAGCTCAGGGCGTGATCCCAGGGCCCTGGGATCAAGCCCCACATCGGGCTCCCTGCTCCGCTGGGAGCCTGCTTCTTACTCTCCCATTTCCCCTGCTTGTGTTCCCTCTCTCGCTGGCTGGCTCTCTCTCTGTCAAATAAATAAATAAATAAATCTTATAAAAATAAAGATAAAAAAATAAAAATAGGGTTTCTTCCCTAAATACAGCCTCCTTAGAAGTAGCTGTAGTCTAGACTTCATCATCTGATGATGAGCAATCCAAAGCCCAGGCTCCCGAGATCACACAGCTACTAGAATGGCAAAATCAGGACTGGAACTCAGGTCGTTTTAAAGCACCAGAAACCCAGATCTTTGTGTGAGATACAGTCGCTGTCCTATATGTTTGCTCCCCAAATCCTATGCTTTAAAAATGTTTCCCTTCTTTGAAAGTGGTCATAGTATCCTTTTTTTAATCCTTATGTAGCATTACATAATACATTACATAATATATATCTGAATCTACTTTAAGCATTGATTAGTATTTTGTTGGTTGAGTCATGAAGATTTTTTATCATTAAATATATAACCAAATTTTATTTTATTTATTTTTTTTAATGATTTTTTATTATATTATGTTAGTCACCATACAGTACATCCCCGGTTTCCGATGTAAGGCTCGATGACTCATTAGTTGTGTATAACACCCAGTGCACCATGCAATACGTGCCCTTCTTACTACCCATCACCAAATTTTAAAACTGCATTAGTTAGGATTAGCTAAACTACTTAGACAAAGTGGTCTGGGAATTTTAGTAAATTCGAAGGAGTAGAAATTTATTTCTCATTTGCACAATCCAGAGCTAATATCCATGCTAGGGCGGTTCTCTCCCCAATCTATTGTGTGGCTCTTCCATCCTCTAAGGACGCATCATCTCTATCCAACTAGCAGAACCTGAAAGAGAATGTGGAGGACCCCACACACTTCTGAAAATCCCAGCCCAGATTGACACAAGTCATTTCCACTCAAAAGACAAGGGATAAGAGGAAGTGAAGTCTAGGCGTTGTCTGGCTACCATCCTTTTACTAAAGCAGAGGAGGGCCTGGACCTTGGTAGAGAGCTGACTATTCCTGCCACGGTCACTCACTCAAATCCCTTACTTAGGCTTAAGGCTTAAGCAGTGGGGGGAAAAATGTCATACCTATAGCTGCATTTTCCCCTTGGATTTCTTTGATTCATCTATTATTTACTGACCATCTAGTCTGTGCTAAACACCATAATAATAAATCCCAGACTTTTGAAATATGTATTAACTAATATTTACATCCTGACCTCAGTGTCCTCTCTAGTTGGAGAACTAATAGTACAGGATAGTATATAATTTCTTTCTCAATTTCAAAATCTGCAGTGCGGCTGCTGCACATCTGAGCTAGTCATTTCCTTATTAGATATAATCCTGATCTCTTTCTTTTTAGTTTTTATTTTGTTTTCTGTTCAGATGGTTTTCATTCATCAAGAGTTTCTCTGTCCCCAACATATTACTTCTGCATCAAATATTTGTATATGTGATCAATTCTTCATCTCCTCTCTCACTGAGTCTTACTGTAGACAAAGCGAGAAATGCCAGAGTCTTGGTGTAATTACAGCTTAGCCAAATGAGTACATATGGCGCAGTGTCAGCCCAAATCAACAGACCACCCACCGAGAGAGTGAAAAAGAAGACACTGGTTCCTCCCACAGAGAACTGGAAGAGCTCGTGATGGAAACGGGACATAATTGCGTTGCACCATTGGCAAGTGCAAATAGTGCCTAGCACAACGACACGTGCACCATGATATTTAATGAATATTACTGAAAGTGTGATAGTAGCAAGATAAATAGCTATTTGACAGATGCATGGCACAGTATCTTCCCTCCGCCACGTACCCTCCCTATTCCTAAAGGAGTAATTCTAGAAAAAAAATACAGTCGCTTATGGATATATACGACTGGGATGGTTGAACTAAGATTCAAAATACAGTTAAATAAAAAGGTTGTGAAACGCCAAGCTCCAAAATATTAAAAAACGTATTACCCCCTTTCTACTACATTCTAATGCTCAATAGAGTTGTTCACTTAGCAAAAATGTTAGTTTTTAAGTATTGGTTTAAATTTTGCCAATTGGAAGCAAAGAAAAACTTGCGGATGTGCTCTAGATAAGTGATTCTGAAATGGGAGTTTGTAGGAAAATATCCACGTCTCTGCAGAGATAATGGAGCTAAGAATGTGCAGTTTGGAAAACCTCCCCAAGCTGATTCCACAACTCCTCCACCCTCATCCTCGTTTAGAACCACTGTTTGGGCTTTACTTACTGACATAAGATTGAACTAATGTCATAGCTATGGAAAACCAGAACAAATGGCTAGAAACATTGCGAATGAAAACGATGGCCCATGGAATGTAAATCAGTGCAGCCACTATGGAAAACATCAAATATTAAAAATAGATGTTCCTTAAAATATTAAAAATAAAACTACCATACGATCTAGCAATGCCACCTCTGGAACTACTGTCTTGAAGAGATATCCACACCCCATGTTCATGCAACGTTACTTACACAGCCAAGACATGGAAACAACCTAAGTGTCCACTGACAGATGAATGAATAAAGATGTGGTGAGTGTATATATATAGATAGATATGTAATGGAATATTACTCATCAATAAAAAGAAAGAAATCCTGCCCTTTGTGACAAGATGGATGGACCTCGAAGGCTTTATGCTAAGTGAAGTAAGTCGGAAGAGAAAGGCAAAAGTGATCTCACTTACATGTGGAATCTGAAAAAGGTTGAACTCATAGAAACAGAAAGCAGATCGGTGGTTGCCAGAGACAGGGGTGGGGGAAAGGGAAATGGGTGAAGGTGGTCAAAAGGTTACCATCAAGGGCACCTGGTTGGCTCAGTCAGTTAAGCGTCTGATTTTTTATTTCAGCTCAGGTCATGATCTCAGGGTCATGATCTCAGCGTCGTGAGATCGAGCCCCACATCAGGCTCATGCTGGGCATGGAGACCGCATGGGATTTTCTCTCTCCCTCTATCTCTGCCCCCCCTAAAAAAAGAGAAAAAAAAGGAGTTACCACCAACTTTTTCTAAGCATTCAAAATTTACTTGGTGTTTTGATTTTCAAAGTTAACATCTATGATTTGTCACGTAAAAAACAGAACTTTCTCCAGAGTTTAAGATAAACAACAGACTCACCTTTTTTGATAGTTAGATACCTCTTGTCTCTGTGTCTGATTTCCACAACATAATAGTTAGTGACTGCAATATTAGCCAATGTCTTAAGGATATCAGTAATTCAGTAGATGATGCTGAGAGGGATGATATCCCAAGATAATAACTTATAAAAGAAGGCATTAAGCCAAATACTGAACAAATAACCAATTTTTAACACTCTAATATATTCAGATTTTAATAAATGATTAGTGCATCTTTGATAGGAACCGATTTCAGTTATTGAAATAATACCCAACAAACACCTTCCTTATTCAACGTGACTTTGTATATTTTCGTTCTATATAAATCTAAAGTAAGCCAAAGTGATTCCTCGTGATGCTTCAAGGTTTACTTTAACTCAACTGTGAAATCTGTTCCAATAATTTAAAATTTATATGGATCAAAGTCATGAGAAATGAAGTGAGTTTAATTGAGGGAGGGATTTAAATGAGAGGAAATGTTTAAGAGAAGAATTTGGATGAACTAGAGTAGCTTCAGAGTCAATAACTTCCAAGATCTTGTCCTATGCCCTACTCAGTTGCTCAGTTTCATAGACAAACCCTAGATGCTGTCATTAGGAATTATCACAGCCTTTCTATAATCTAGACTTTAAGCAGCCCATTTTCCAACCAACAACTTTTATTTTTGTACTTTATTCCTTCTAGTCTCCAACTTCAACAATGCATTCATAGGAATACCTCTTCACTCTCTCACTCCTCACTTCCCTTCTAAAATTCTGTGCCTAGTCCTTGTAATTACACCCCTCAATATACTCTTAAATCTTGTATCCTCCTTTGCTCTGTTGGATTTGTGGGGCAACTTCACACCGTGGCTAAATGCATTTTTCCCAACTCCATACTTACCCCCATCCAGCTGAACATGGATGGAGAAAAATACACAACCATGTCAAATCTCCAGCAGCTCTTCACCCACCCTCACTCTCAATGGATGCCCCTGCTTCCAATATTAAGGAGAAATAGAAACAATCAGAAGTGCCACAAGTTCTCACTCCAACAGCCGGTACCCATGGACCTTCATCTGCGTCCACCTGCCTTCTTTCCATCCTGTTCCTATAAATGAACTCTGTGTGGTCCTGTCACAATTAACATCCCCATTTGTGTACCACATCCAATCCCTTCTCACCTAGTAAAAGACATCTCGTCCAGCTATTCTCCTCTCTCTCTTCTGCCCCATCAGTTGTTTCCCACCGTGCTGTATCATTCCCATCAGCATATCAATATGCTGTTATTTCATCAATTTTACAAAACAAAACAAAACACCAAGAGTTTTTCGACCCCATTTCACTTTTCATCTTGTCTCCACTCCCCTTAATAGGAAAGCTTCTTGAAAGAGTTATCTACCCTTGCTGACTCACTCTTTTCCTACCAATGTCTCCTGAACCCATCTCATTCAAGCTTTCTCCAGATGACTCTCCCTAAGCGGCACGTGGCAAGATCATCAATGATTTCCACATTGCTGCATCCCAAGGTCAATTCCTGGTCCTGACCCCGCTTGACTTACCAGTACCCTATTACACAGATGATCATTCTTGTGATACTTTGTTCACTTTGCTTCCAGTACACCTCACATCCTGGTTATCTTCCTACCTTACCAGCTGCACTTCTCAGTCTCATTTGTTAGTGGTGGGAATACTCAGTTCCTGGACTTCTTACCCATTCGTTCACCCCGCTGGTAATTCTGTTCAATCTCCGGCTGATGAGAATGCAGATTCCTAGCCGGAACTTCTTTCTTGAACTTCAGCCCCTTATATCCAACTAGCTACTCAACAGTTCCACTTGGCTATCTAATAAGCGTCTTGAATCTCACTCATCAAAACTGAACTCCTGGTCACTCCAAACATACATAGCACCTGCACGTCTAGCAGATGTTTTCATTTCAGTGAATGCCAACTACATTTCTATTAGGCTACCCTGGGTGATGCTGCCACCTGAACACTTTATTGGCTTCCAACAACAAAGATGTCTTTCTTGCCACATATCACCAGTGCATCTCTTCAGCTATAAGCCACATTGGCTTTGCTCCAGGAACCAAACTAACACAGCAGCCTTTAGCTGGAGCACTGCTGGCTTTGTAGCTGAAGAAAATGTGATGTGGTAAGCCAAATGCTAGCCCTTAAAGCGTCCGCTTACTTATTATTGGTCAAACAAGTCACATGACCTCCCAAATTCAAGCAGACAGATGTGCAGGGTTCTCCCACAGGAAGGGACTCGACACTGAAGGAAGCCGAAATATTTGGTAAACAGTAGAACTATCTACCATACCAGTCCTCTAGTTAATTCAGCTAAAACTTTTGGGTCTTGTCTTTTTTATAAATCTAATCATCAATATATTAATAAATCAATAAGCCACTTACCAGTGCTAGCATTCTGGTCCAAACCACGATTTCTAGGTTCCTTACTGGTCTCCTTGCTTCTGCCCTTGTCTTTCTAGTCTATTCTCCATGTAGTGTCCAAAAGTGATCATTTTAAAACACAAGTCAGACTCTGTCATGCTTCTGCTCAAAACTCTCGAATGGTTCCCCATCTCACTCAGAGTAAAAGTCAAAATCTTTTGAACAGCCTTCCAAATCTTCCCAAACTTTGATCTTCCCGTCCATTGCCTCTCTGACTCCATTGCCCTCTTCCTCATCTCTGCTTTATTCTCTTCCAGCCACATGGACTCTGCCATCTTCAAATATACCAAGTACGTTCCAGCCTCAGGACTTGGCACTTGTAGTTTCCTCTTCCTGGAACACATTTCTCTCAGCCACATGGCTCCCTCCCTCCTCTTCTTCAGGTATTTGCTCAAATATCACCTTCTCAGTGAGTCTCTGCCTGCCAACTTACTTAGACTTTCATCCTCAGCCCCTCACCATGGCTCTCTTTCTCTCCCTTCTTACTTTACTTGTGACTAAAGCACTCATACCTATGTAACTTTTTGGTGCATTGTCTATTATCGCACTCCACTAGACTATATGCTCCTTGGCTGTATGGATTTTTGTCTATTTTATTCATTACTGTAGGACACTGACATATAGAACAATGTCTGGACAGTTGGCACTTAATAAACGTTTACTTAATGAATAAATTAATGAATGACACAAACCATGGAAAGATTTGAGGAACTCAAACATAAAAAAAGATGTAACTTAAAAGTGTGGAGAAAAATACAGTATCATTAATGAATTTTGCACAGCTAAACAAACCCCAGAGGCTTGATGAGTTATTTGTCTCAAATAAGATAAAATAAAAAGAATCTGAGGAGGGAAACAAGACACACAAAAAACACTTAAAACATAACTTCTAAAAGTGATATTAATGATATTAATGATCAAGGCAATACTGTCAAGTATACTATTTGATTTATTACAGACCGTTTAATTTAAATCTAAATTTGAAAGTATATGTATTTTAATCCTTTATCGCTACCAAAGCAAAAAATTAGTATACTCTTTCAGTATGATTGTACCACTTTGGGTAGAAAATCAAAATTTATTTCACCTCTGACTCCAGACTAAAAGGAAAGCCTTTCAGCCAGAATAATTATCTGCCTCCCAGGCTGACAAACCCTATTCTAGGGTTTCTCAACCTTGACACTATTCACATCTGTGGGAGTAATTCTTTGTTCTATGAAGCTGCCCTTTTGTATTATAAGATGTTGAGTAGCATCCTTGGTTTCTGTCCACTAGATGCCAGTAGCTCCTCCCCAGTTGTGACAATGAAAAATGTCTCCAGAATTGCCAAATATGCCTGGGGCGGGAGGTAAAGTGTAGGGATATCACTCCTGGTTGAGAATCCCTGCCCTAGAGCATGACAATGCCTATAAAGTTAGTTCTCCTGTATGGGTTCAAACTCTGACCCATAAAACGCATTGTGAGATGATTACAGAAATCCAATATCAAAAATAGGCAAGCAGATTCTACATGCATAATTTAGAAAAGTACAACGGGACACGTGAGTGGCTCCGTCAGTTGAGCATTCAACTCTTGATCTCAGCTCAGGTCTTAATCTCAGGGTGGTGGGTTCAAGCCCAGTGTTGGGCTCCACTCTGGGCATGGAGCCTTCTTAAAGAAAAAGAAAAAGTACTGAAAAATCTCCCCTTGAAAAAAGCATACCTGATTTTTTCCCCCTTGCATTACTTTGATTTGGCATTGAAAAAAAAAGATGTACCTGGAAAGTAGAACTTATTAAGCCATTTTGGTCACTAATGTTTTAATGATAGTCTGGAAACAGAATTCAGGGCCAAGAGAAAGAAAAAAAAAATGTTTTAACAGGGAGAAAGTAAGAAAACTCCAGAACAAGGAAAGAAGGTTCTCCAGTAGGGAACTCTAGTCATTTAAGGAACTACATGAGACCTTTGGCTACGGTGAGAAATGGAGGTTAAACCTCAGGGAACATTCCATTTGTTGACAATTGATTTAGCATCGGTTCTGCATAGTAACATTAACTGAGGAAAAAATAAAACTGAAATAATCAATTTCAAACAATATGACAATTTTCAACCAAGACTAACTAATTTTACTCTTTCTATGGTTTGTGCTAATGTGGTTCAAATTTTTAAATAATGGAAACGAAATTATAAAAACTAACAGGAACTTGGACATAAGAGTGTTGGTCAAGTCTGGAATACTTTTTAAATCTATTTTTAAATTAACTCTCCAGGTACTAAAGTTTTTTTTAAGTATCTTCTTAAGTCTTTTAGGATTAAAAAAAAATGTTCTCACTTTTTTCTGGCCATTGTTAAATTATCAGATTTAATGTTAAAAAAAAAAAAGAGGAATAAGGAAACTGATTTTGCCAGAGAAGACCCATCACTATTGTAAGTAGAGCAACCAGCAATGCTGCCTTGATTCTTTTGGTAAACCAAAAATAAGACTTTTTGGACATATTTTAAACCATAAACAGACTTTACGTATAAAAAAGCATATGATCAAGGTATTCTATATTTCTTTCTCTCCAATAAAGACATCCCAACATTTGAAATATGCATGGTTCCCATGACTTAAATCCATTTTTCAATTAGAAATAGTAATTAAAAGAACTAGCATAAATAATTCCACCTGCACATGTCATTTGAAACTTTATTCTAGTTTGTGGAGTAATTTAAATCTTCTCACTTTCGTCTACCTTTGTAGTGAAGCTTCATATAAGGAACAGAATCGATTAGTCTGAGTTTCATTTTCTATCCTCATCCTGAAAAAAAAAACACACGTAAATTACAACAGGACCGAAATGACGATGTTAATTGAAATTTTAAAAAATTTATTGGTTTCTTGGGCCTACAGATGAGATGCCTATTCTCTAAAATTATGCACAATTACACATACTTAAAATACTTAGCCTGACATCTGACTACAAATTGACAAACCAAAAAGAGATTTGCCGTCATTTGTTTCAAAGACTCTTGAAATTAGCTCTGTTTGATGGATGGTACTTTTATATGTTTGCATCTTATACTATAATTTCAAAAATGATTTTCAACCAGGAAAAAAAAGCTTATGCGTCAGTAATACGAAGTGGGGTTTTGAGTTTAAGAAGCAAACTGTGCACACAGCCCGAGTGCTCCAGAATCCATTAATAGAGGATCTTCGTTCATCAGCCAGAGCTGATTTTTAAAGAAATGTACTAAGAAATAGAGCAGGAAGAAACGTGCAGGAGCTTCTTGCCAAACCCCTGGCAATGCGCACATTCTTTAAAGTCTCAGCTTTTATTTAGTTGTATTTCCAGCAGTTTAGTTAATCTTTATTGACTTGTGTTTAATTCTCAGAAACAGGAACATATCTGCGACTTGAGTGAAGTTTCCTGGTGTGCTAAAATGGCCTTTTTACTTTCCTTTGCTAATTCTTGTGTCTCGTGAAAGATTTGGAAGTTTGCAAGACCCAAAATAGTTCCCTGAATACTCTACCCAGGGGAATAGATAACATTTTCTTGATGTGTGACCTATTTGAATTGTAGAAGAGCTGTTTGTGTTTTATTTGGGTTAGCACTAGTCAATTCCATTACTCGTCACTAGAGTTAAAAACCAAGAGCTCAGAAGACATTCTATAGACGGGGAAGATGAGCCAGAGAAACCATGGGGTGCATGACCCAGGCCAACTATAGGTTAGGATGCTGTGACCGTCTGAGCACCAGAAGTAATAGGGCAAAGGTACTTTTGATTGCATGGTGACAAAATAATCAAACTCAAAATATGTCAGCCTGACTTATCAATGCATACATTCTCGCAAAACAAAAACAAACTTGTTAGTGTCAAAAACCCAAGCCACGTTATCTCCAATTCCTGGGCCCCTAAATCAGTAGAGCCATCAGTCATGAAGTCTTGTCGATCGTACCTCAAAAATGTGTCCAACAAACCTTCTCCTCTCCCTTTTCATTGTCGTCGCCTAGCTTAAGACTTGCTTCCTTTCCCAGCCACATATTATGACAGGCTCCACCTCCAACCTATACCCCTGCTTCACCAGATTACTCGCACGAACTAGAAATACCAAGTACTGTTTGCTTGTTCCTTGAGTTCAGACTTTGTTACCTCTATTCACCCTTCAAGGCCACCCATGCCCCATACTTCTAGTAGAATTCTTCTCTTTTTAGCATCCTCTTAAAAATAGACCGGTATTGATAACACACCATTACCATGAGCATAGTAACTAGATGAAGGTAATTTGTATCTCCCCTATTACACAAGGTTTTCTACTGGGGAGAAGCTTGTCTCATTCGACCTTCATATCCAGCCCCTACAACCATGTCTAGCATCTGATTGGTGCTCAATAATGTACTTTGGTTTAAATAATCAAGTGACCACAGAACAATTGGTCTAACAATGAAGTGTTCAGAATTAGCAACAAGTGAATGTATTCATCAATAATATATAAAGGATTTCATTTGACTTCAGCATTTTTTGCAATCTTATTCCCAGGCTTTACGATACCCTCATAAGCTTGGGATCAGTTCGTGTTAGAAGACACTCAAGGAAGAAAGTGAGTTGGATTCAAACCTTCATTCTTAGTGGATGTGCTTAATAAACCATCAGCTTCCCTCTTCTAGAGTGAAAAGTTCTTGTATCTTATGTTTTATGTCATCTCAGCATGCAAATGAGTGCTATTCAAGGAAATAACTTCACTCAGCATTTGAGCAGTGTCACAAAGACAAGCTGATAACAGGAAAAATTAATAGAATTCATTTCTGAATGTTGAACCTGCTCTTACTTTTTATTGACTTTTATTTCCCTAAGTAGAAGAGCTTCCCATATGCCGTATACACTTACAAATTTCATCAGGAACAAGAAATATCAATTGACCAGAGCTATAATTATATTTTCTTCTCCTCAACATGATAAGAAGTACTTTGATACCTCTCTATGGGTTCTTTTCTACGTGCTGTATGTTAACAGGTTAAGAGAGCACAAAAATGTTAAGTATTTACAGTGTCTATAAACAATAGCAATATTTCACACTTAATACTCTTATAGATATGATCTGTATTTAATTTACCCAATTAAATATTACTAAAGCCTGTTTAGTTCAGAATTAGTTTTAGCCTCATTTTACAGATGAGGGTAATTAAGGAGCATAAAGGCTCAAATATTTGGGCATGGTTACACAGCTAGGAAGTGTCAGAGCCTGGAATCAAACCCTGCCCATGTTATGAGGGGGAAGAAGGAGGGAGAGGGGAGAAATGCCACCAAGCAGTTCACCAAGTTTTATTACAGTAACAATATGTATGACTTTTAATGTTTTTGTTCTTTCTGTGTTTAAATGCCCAGTGTATATGTAAGCGTGTATACATTTGTATGTTTTACCTTGAACTATCTAGAATCTTTTCTCTAGGATGGAGAAGTAGACAAAATACACAAATACATTTTGACGTGGAAGAGAGCAAAAAATAGCTTTAAGGATTCTAGGACTCAGAAATGACAAGTCTAGGAGAAGGAAGGGAAGAAGGAAGGGGGGGTAAACAGAAGGGGGAATGAACCATGAGAGACTACGGACTCTGGGAAACAAACTGAGGGCTTCAGCGGGGAGGGGTGGGAGAATGGGATAGGCTCGTGATGGGTAGTAAGGAGGGCACGTATTGCATGGTGCACTGGGTGTTATACGCAAGTAGTGAATCATGGAACTTTACATCAAAAACTAGGGATGTACTGTATGGTGACTGACATAACATAATAAAAAATTATTATAAAAAAAAAGAAATGACAAGTCTAGATATCATGAGATTAAAGAAGAGTAACCACAATTTTTTAAATTATCCTGGGAACAAAAGAGTTGGGACCTTAATACACTAACATTTAAAATCTCAGTTTCAGTAGAGATTGGGTTTTCATTAATGCTGGGAGCCGTTTTCCATTAGCAACGAAGCCCGAGCGTCCCCTTTCCTCAGCTTATGCCCTCAAGTGAGAACTGAATTATGACTGGTCGTCTTAGGAAGAAAATGACTATTACAGGACGCAGGATGGGGCGGGGTGGGGGGCGGCTAAGGAAAGGCCTGACATGTAGCTTGTAAAGTGCAGCAGCTGTGGCCTGTTTTCACGAATATCTGACATGTTTCTTTGGCCACTCGCCAAATTGAGCTGTACCCAGCACTTCTCCCATCCTTCCTGTGCCTCCAAGATCCTTTGTAACTGCTACTTGAGACTCCAGTCCACTCCAAATCAATCCCCTCGGTTCCTTCCTCCCCTTAATGTGCAGGCATCCCACCCTAATTAATTAACCCAACACCAACTTCATTCAGGACCTTCCCACACTTTGCCCCTCCACGCAGCCCAGAAACATCAGCACATTCCTTACTTCATCACTTGTCAACTCCCTTTCTGTTAAAGACCAGTGTCCCCTTTCCCTGACCTGGCCTCTGATTTGATCTCACTTTAAAGTATCCCACTTTAAGAGACAGTAACAAATGCTGCCTTTTTCCTGTTTGGTTTGTTTATTCACGTTCACCGGACCTACTATAATTAAAGCCCAAGGAACTAAGAAGAGCCCAGGAAGACACTTTATGCATTCGATACGTGGATAAACTCAATACTGGATTTGTAATGAAGCTTCACTTTGCCTATTACTAAATGTGTGACCTTGGGTGAGTTTCTTAGACTCTTGTCATTCATTCAAATACTTGCTGAGCACCCATGAGTGTGCTAGGTTCTATTCTAAATGCTGGTGCTGCAACGATAAAAATAACAAAAATTAAACACACACACACACACACACACACAACCTGCTCTCAGTGAAGCTTATATTTTAGAGAGAGGAGATGACCATTAGTAAGTGGTTGAGTCTAACAATATGCATGGATATCCAGGAAGAAATATAAAGCATGAGGGAAGAAGGGTAGGGAGTGCTGAGATTGGGGGGAGGGGGAAAGGTGGGAACTTGGAATGGATAATCAGGAGTCACCTGATGTGATGCTGGACTAGCCCTAAGGAGGCCAGAGAGTGAGCCCTGTGATTATCTGGGAAGAAGTATTCCCAACAGAGGAAACAGAGAGTGCAAAGGCCCTTAGTCAGCGGGGCCTTGCCTGGACGGTTGAAGGGCCAGCAGAGATTCAGCGATGGGGGCTGGAGAGGCCGCAAGGAGTAGGAGGAGATATCAGAGTAACAGAGAACATCTACGTGGTGATAGGGGCTATGGATTTTTCTTTCATTGAACTGGTAAGTTACTAGACGTTATTGATTAGAGGAGTAACATGATTTGACTTACTTCTAAAAAAACCTCAACTAATTCCTCATCAAATGGGAAAAAGTAACATGTGGTTAAGACCAGACTTCCCACTGGAATCCCTGTGCCACTGCTGACTAGCAGTGTGACTTTAAGCTAATCACTTAACCTTTCTAAGCCTCAATTTTCTCAGTTTAAAGTAGAATTGATAGTAGCTCCTACTTTCTAAGAGTTTTTTGGAAAATAAATTGAATGGTACACACTGTCAAGGTGCTTAGCACGGAGCCTACCACACGGAAAGGCCCAAGACTTCCTAACGTTCTCAGGCCTCTGAGGATCAGGGGATACGACGTACGTGGAGTACTTGGTATGTCGCCCAGCACCATGAGCACTTAGACGTCATCCTATCCTTATCAGTGACTAACCCATTGGCTGTTTTGAGATAACTTTGTACATTTTAAATTTTTATAATATTACCCTTAAAAAGAGAGTAGCAAAGATTCATGGATAATTTTCAGATATCTCAGGTAGTCGATATAGCATCGGTTGAGTGCTACTATGTGCAGAGCACCTTACTAGGCACTGGAAAGCCATACGTACTCAGGTGAAAAGGAAGAGATATAGTTAAAGATAGGTAGAGAGATAAAGATGATAGATGGATCGATGGATAGATAGATGGATGATAGATTCTTTATCTCATCTTACACGCATCTATCTTTTAACTATATAAATCCTGTAAAAGAAGAGAAAGAGTTCAGTGAGACAAGTGTCTATATTTTCTGACCCCTGTTGTGAAGGAAAATAAGACCTGGAGGTCTTATGACCAACTCCCTGGTCACATACCGGATCTGGAACCTGCTCTTGTCCATAGCGGTGACCCAGTGACTCCACGCCTTCTCTGCAGTTAGGGGTGTTGGAGGCACAGTGATTCTTCACAAGCCTGTTCCGTTATTCAAAAGTTACATGACTCACACCTCATTTCTTTCCTGGAAACTGGATCACCTTAGTCTGAGAGGTCGGGTCTCACCTTGCTCTCCCTTGCCCACCATCACCTCCCCTACCCCCCCACACACAAAACAAGCACACATCCCCAAGGCATGTGTCTTTTTGGAAACTCAATGACATAACTTAAATGTGGTTTAATAGCCCTTCACAAGGAGAAAGGGAAAATTACGTAGAAGCCTGCAGGAGAGTAAGTTCTGGTCCTTTCCTGCCCTTCACAAATCACTTTCTTGAAGGACAGACAAAATCTCATGTTTTTCTTCTCATTTTACCTAATAAAAATCCAAAGATGTCCTCTAAAAATGAGCTGGGAACGTATCCTTGTCTTATTGTTACTTTAAAGAAAAAAAAATGCATTATTCTTCATAGGGCCAGGTAATACTTATAGTAGACATAAGCACTAAAAAGATTTGGATGCCTTTCATGTGTAATTTAAAATAAAAATAAAGTTAAATATTCTAAAGACAATTTTATCTTTCAAGCGATACAAAAGTTGCAATATGACACAATAAAATAGTTTCTTGTTTGACTTCTGAGCCTGTATCACCCATTTCCTTCCTCCTTAGCCTACTTCTTTTGGTGCCCTGCTTAGCTGGTGCTCTGAGAAGCCCATCTTTATTTGGTGACAAGTCCAGCCCTAAATCTGTCCTGCCAAACCTGGTGCTCTAGAATGCTCCGTGCCACCTTTTCCTCCAGTAGTGATCAATTATACTACAGATCAGTTATACTCTTTTGCTTTATTGTAATGGGAGGCATCAAACCATCAAAAGAGGTAATAATGGCAGAGAGAAATGGCATTTAGGCCTTTATAGACAGAGGTGCATGAGTCGAATAACAAAATACAAAACATCAAGAAATCAGGTGTACCCTTTGTAAATACATCCTTAGAAAGGGCACAGTTAGAAATATTAATTTCAGGGGCATTTTACTCCTGGATATATTCTATTTTGTGTAAGCCTTTGCCTGCAGGGACAAGTGGGAGAGAATTAAAATATATAAGACAAACACTTCAACTGTCTTTATCCTCCCAGTTGATTTAAGAACACTTGAGAAGAAAACATGGTCTCCTCACATCAGAGGTAAGTATCGGTGGGCCCCATTTTTCCTGATACACTCCCACACTGTGAGTGAGATGGAAGGAGAGATAGGGTCGCGGCTCTGACTTGAAAATTCACAGCTTCTCCCTGCCTTCCAGTTTAAGGAGTCTTTTTTGCATAAATATCCAGGTGTTTTGGGTTTTATTTTGTCTCTTCCAGCCAAGGCTGGCCTCTTCTGATTCTACCCCTCTTCTCTTATCCTCCAGAGGGCGCCATCTCCACAGGGGACTCGCTGAGAGCTCCTACGTTTGGGGTTTGCTTTGAGTGGGGAAAGAGCTGTCTTGCGCCTGTGACAGACGCCTTTGTGTTGTCCGTGGCCCCTTGTGCCCAGACACGACTCGTCCATCTTCTGTGGAGTCGTGCCTCAGTGGTGCGCGCCGTCTTCATGCTCTCGCTCCCTTGAAGAGCACCCAGCGCCTCTCCCTGGGCGGAACCCATAACCCGCACAGCCCTCTTGTGATCAGCTGTCCTGGACCTGGAATTTCTACCCCGGGACAGAAGCTGGGACACAGGTCTTCCATACCCTTGCACCCTTTATTCGCTCCTCTGCCTGTTACCTTCCAAAAATGGAAGGGGCCAACTTTCCCCTCTTGCTGCAGTCTGACCTTTACCTCCTTCGGAATAGCTTTGGTCAACCTCTTTCCTAAACCATGGAGATGGGTGAGGAGCAGGGAGAGAAAATTTGGCTAGCGAATAAGGAAACATTAATTGAGAAACATTTCCAAAATATCACATTTGTTGCATGAGTAGAGTACTGGTCGCCTATATTGTGATGTCACTGGTTACAGGTGTCTCTCCCATACTCTGCTGGGAACACCTCAAGAAGAGGGCTGCTTCTATTCTGCTTTGGAATCCTGAAAAGGTACAGAGCACTGTCTTTGGCATTGAGTCAATCACTGACTGATAAATAATGACTTAGGTCGAGATTTGGGTGAGTTTGCATCTTCGTGTTCTTACTTTTGTTTGAACTTGACCCTATAATTGAGTGTAGCAGACAAATATCTAGTGGAAAATCTTCATCGATAACCCCATTCATACATACAATACATACAAATATTGGTAACACTATGCTAGCTAAAGCATCTGACTGTGTTTTTGATTGTTAATAGCACCATGATGGAACATTCTTGATTTTTAAAAAATTTAAAATATTCCAGAGAAATCTGTCAAAACAATTACAGCATCCTAACATCCATTTGATTGCCCATAGTTCTGAAGCCTAATAGTCTGCAATCGAGGGGTTGGCAGGGCCATATTCTCTCTGGAGGCGCTAGGGGAGGATCCTTTCCTGCCACTTCAAGCTGCCGGTGATTGCTGGCAATCCTGGGCATTCCCTGTTGTGTGGCTTTGTAACTCCAAACTCTGTGTGCATCCTCGCATGCCGCCCTTTGTTGCTGGGTCCAAATTTCCCTCGTTTTATAAGGACATCAGTCATCGGATTAGAGCCCACCCTTAACCAGTATGACCTTATTTTAACTTGATTACACCTGCAGGGATCCTACTTTTAAGTATGGTCACATTCACAGTTTCTGGATAGACATGGATTTGGCAGGGGGAGCACTATTCAACCCAGTATGACAAGTGTATCTGGGGACTTTGACACTCCAGTCCCAGTAAGTGAGAGAATGAGTAGACAAAAGTCAATAACAATGTATCAACCAACTTGACCTAATTGACGTAACAATGGTAATATGCAAAGTCTTTGCAAGTGCACCTGAAACAGTCACCAAAATGGGCCATACAAAAACCAAGTTATACTCAAGTCTAAAGGATTGAAATCATACGGAGTATGTTTTGTAATAAAAATGGAATTAAAATAGGAATCAGCAAAAGACGTACAAAACCCCCAAATACCTAGAAACTGCAAATACATTCTAAATCACACATTCCAAATAATTTTGGAATTATACAATAGCCTTCTAAGTTTCTTCCATGTCCAAGGCAGGAATCACAAGGACAAATTTTGAACTGGATGTTACTGAAGACATAAGGGGTCAAACACACTTTTTTTTTTTTTTTACAAACTTACCTAGAAAATTGGTATGTCGTGAACATTTGAAATCAAAACCTGTTAAAGGGTTGAGGTAAGATGGTCTCACCAACTGCAGTTAAATAAACTACCTTTATGTCAATTACTTGTTTTTAACGTGCTTTTATTTCATTAAAATATTGCTTCCTAAATATTAGCACATCTACCTGGGTCCTATAGAATTAAACTTCCCCGTAGACAGAAACAACCCAAGACTTCCATGCTTTTAGCTAATTGGGGAGATTTTAAAGGAAGTTTTGGAAAAATAAATAAATGTATATTCAATAGCATATAAGTGCATACATACATATTCTATATCAGATATAAAATAGAAACATACAAATTTGTCATAGGGGTCTCTAACCTGTGACCTGTGGTTCCGGGAGCATGATAAGCCTCGATGCACATTCAAGTTTTGTAAATACATGTGCATCTCTCTCTACTGCTTGCCTTTAATTCTTGGAGGAATCCGTGAACCCAAAACTTTAAAAACCAGTTTGAGAGATGAAAGTGTATTTCAATGGTATTCTTTACTCTCTACATTCTCTCTCTAGTGATCTGTTAGGGTCTTGGTCTGTTATTGATGTTTTGGATGTCCAAGCAGCGAACATTGCAAAACATTGAGAATAATCCTTTTAATGCAAAGAATGACCAGATGTGATAACATAACACAGCCTGTTTGGGACTCTTGATTTGTTTAAAATTTAAGTAGCATTACATCTCTTTACAGAACTGGCTTAGAATAAGCATGGAAACAGCTTTTATGCTGTGTATGAGGCCAAAAAATAAACGCAAGTCTGCACATTTTTTATTTGAAAGCATTCACAAATGACATGCAAGGCATAAACGTTGGCCAAAAGCCACAGCTAAGCATTGTGTTTAAAAAAAAAAAAAAACTCCGTAGGTTTTTGAGCCAAAAACTATTTAGGAATCACTTATTTCCCAATTATTAAATTAAGAATAAAACCAGGAAAAAATATATTTAATGGGATGTGCTTTAAGTATTGCCTTCCTGTCTAACGGCCATGACAATTTTAAAAATCCAAATACAATTGATCAACGGCCTATGTAAACAGTCATGCAGGACTGAAGAGGACACTCCTATTTATATTAACAAGAAATTGTGCTAGAGGCAGCTTGGTGAGATGCTGAGAAGTAAAAATAATGAAATAGACGCGTATTAGGAACAATGATTCTACACACATGTTCTGAATACTTCTGTTTAGATTAATGTTTTCCTGCAAATAAAACTGGTTATCATCTCATTGGCGTCAAATAATGCGGCTACAAAGATGAATCTTCAGTAAGCAAGGTATTTGGTCATTCAGGCCAAGATATGAGAGCTGTTCTGGGAAAGTATTACATGAGCAAAAACACTTTGGAATCTAACTGCAGCACATATAAAAGTTTTAACGTGTGTGACAATGCATAATGAAACTTCGAAATCCAAATTTAATGTCTTTAAGGTATAAGTGTCAACGTTATAGGGCATGGAAAGAACATGTCACTTCTTTGATATCCCATCTAAACAATATGGCTCTCCTCTGCCTCTGAGTAAAACATTCTGACACTCACCCTTAATTATGATGCTAACATCCATGTTGGAATCCATGTCCATCTTGGCAAGGTTTAGTAAGACGTACATGAGTAGATACCTCGAACAATCTCCATCATTGGCTTTCAGAAGGGGACAGTCTGGAAATGACATCACAGCCAAAACATCCTGTTCGAACCCACGGGTCAAGATTTAACAATATATTTTTTATATGAGGGGCTTTGTTTCAGGGTTCCATCAGAAGTGTAGCTAATTTATTAATAACTGTATACATGAACAAAAGTGGCATATTTATGAGTCCAGGGGAAAAGACACTTAGAAGGCAGTGTCACCTTCTCCTGCCCTCTAAAATTGGTCTCAGGACAGTGTTATCACTTCTGCTGCTTTGTCTTCCCTGACCATCTGTGTGTCCTAGACCTAACAAACCCACGTTCTCAAGCTCTGTTTCCGAACTCGGTCTGACTTCAAGCTGCGGTTTAGGTCCATTTGCTTTTTCCATTCGTCAGTGGTGATTCCCAAAAGAAGAAAAAGGAGGCATTCTGAGAAATGATGTTTGGTGATTGGAATCATCATCAACAAGAAATGCCTCCCTCATGGTTTCACTATTTTTGACTGGGATACAGAAGGCGCACGCTCCAATGTCTTCAGGGCCCAGGGGTTTAGAGGAGGTCAGTGGACAGTAACAGCGAGTGGCCTTCATGGTATGAGCAATCACTATTCCCATTCACCTGTCACTTTATGAAAAGAACACTGTGGCTTTTCAAGGTTATTTTCAAGACAACCTCAATATCTAAATTTTTATGTGAAGACTCCTGTTTGCTAGTTGCAGACACTAATTCTAAGTCTCTTAACTATTGTGTAGGCCTGCAGGCCAGACAAGGCAGCGAATGTCTCCTGTGCCTGTGATCCTGGAAAAAGGCCTCTTGAAGCCAGTGTTGCCATACTGCCATGAGAAGTTGGGCGCGTAATCTCATCTGGAGGATGACTGGGAAGACTGCCTTAGCAGCTTCTTTAGAAAAATGATGTCATACCAAATGCACTTTTGTGTAGCCTGCCTTTTTAGTTCCTATATTTACTTAAGAAATACCGATTCTTAAAAAAAAAAAAGGATAAATGCAATTCTTATGATAAGATTCATTGCAATTCCGTTTATCGAACATAAGCACAAGTACACCAAACTGGTCAAGAGTATAGTGTTGAGGATCAAATTAAAACAAAACAAAGGGCAAAGCAATTCTCCCCCCAAAATAACAGCTTTCCTTAAGCCACCCATTGGTTGTATGATAGAATTTTTTCAAAATGTTAAGAAATCTAGGATTATTACCCCGTGACAAAAAAGCCTTGGAAATCTAAAATGAAAATAGATAAAAATACATTCATTATATCAGGAGCGATGTGCTTGAGCTATAAGAACAAGATATTGGGGAATATCAAGTTGTCAGTCTGAAAAATGAATCAAGAGAGATGGGGGAAAGGCAGGAGGCTCACCGCACCCAACACTGAAAATTCTGTAGTGCTCATGTGATTGGAACAAGAACAGATAAATATAATTCATTGAAATCTATGATAAATGTACTGATGCATTATATATTGATATAATGCAGTGTATGTTAATAATACAGTAAGTCAAGTGCCAAGTATTTTGAACTCTCTTCTTGACTGGGCCTCTTATTAATTTAAATTAATATAAAATTAACGATAACATTTCTTATTTATTTGGGATTCATCAGTGGTATAAATTTCCATCCATGCTTTTCTAGGAGATGCTACTTAGTGAAATAACTGACCAACAGGCTAACTCATAGCTAAGAAACAAGAAATCAACATTTTGGAAGGTGATTGCTTTGTTGAGTCTCCCTCCATTCTGTGGCCTTCTCTTGACCAAAAAGTAACTATGTTACAAAAACATGTAGCCAGGAACAAGTGAGTTATGAAGCAAATGTGAAAAATGCGTATACAATACAGCAAGACGGAGAAAGGTTTTTCTTAGAAAAAACTTCTGTCAGCAGCTCCAAATACTAATACGGACTTCATTCCCAAACTTGTTTTCTTCTTAGATTCTGTTTTAAATAAAATGTACATGTTGCTTTAAAAACAAAATGTTGTGGCAAAATATATATCATTGGATAGCGTATTTTCAGTAGAGTCTCGGTCACATGCACAAATACTGGGTCCCATTACTATAACAAAAAAGCCCCCCAGGAAGGGGGAAATAAAAAACATTAAAGATTCTGTGTTACCTGTCTTGTCCTAATATTCAGAAATTATTAGGTCCACCTGAAGTTGATACAGCTATCCATATTTTCATTTGCTTCCTGGATAAAGCCACTGATAAATCTCTTTCCTGCTAAACATACAGTTCCCCATTTCTGAGATTCAATAAATCAAATTTATGAAATCATCTTGTAATACAGATGCTCCCTTTTCCCAACCCACATATTCTTATAAAAATTTAACAAGAAAATTTAAAAACATCTCGTCAACATTGTTTTTACAAAGCAACTGTTAGTTATAAACAGTCTTTTAGGTCTCAAGGAGATTTAAGATACTTCAAAGACTTGGTCTAAACCCCCTAAATCCAGGTTGCTCTCGTGAATTTTCTCAAGCATGGTATGTTAAGTTAAATGCTTAGATTTTTTTAAGTGTTTTGTTATGCGCTGGAAAAATTGAAACAGATCTCATTCTCAGAAGCAGACATTTCTGGAATTTCCATTTTCACTGGTTCCTTTCTTTTCAAAAGATAAAGAAACTAATGCCTATGTTCACTGTTTTTATATAAACATCTTTGAACTTCCTTAAGAAATAACCTGTCCCATCAGCCCAAGACAACGTATATGAACATATTCTGATGCATGTTAAAAAGAAGAATTCCTCACAACCTGGTTTTGCAGATTGTCTTCTTGGTTACTTTTCTTATCAGGAAAGAGGCTGATCTGTTTTCTTTTAGTATACCCTATGGGTCAGTGGCAAGAAAAAACAAATAAAGGCCATCTTGATAATTATTAGAAGTTTTTGCAAATATGAACTACAAGCGTCATGCTAATCTGAAGTGCTCGGTTAATATTCAGTGGTGCATAGCCAGATTTTTGAAATTCTGACTTGAATAATTTATAAAAGTATGCACAATGGTGAATATTTATTTTAAATGAAAGGTCATGGTGCATGTTTCTTTCTCTAAGCTTTAGGGGATAATATAGGTCAGGTTTTCCCTGGAAGGTTTGGATTACTTGGGGAAAAAAGAATCATAATTTTTGAGGGCAGCATTTTTTATTTCTCAAGAAAGATTCAGTTAGACCACAGAAATAATTCCTCAGCTTTTTACTGTTCTTTGCACTAATAAGAAAGAACGATAAGCAACAATTATTTATTGTTTCTTGTTTTAGTACATATTTCAAAATTTTTACAACAAAGAGGAACACAGATAGCTCTTTAAAGGTTCATTACCTCTAAAATAAAATGAGTAGCTCTTACCACTGACTGCATGTATTCCCCTCAGCTTCAAACTTGGAGAATACAAGAAGCCAATGCTTGTTCTGTTTGTTATAATGTCAGCCCTCTCCATGCAAAGTGACTGAAGCTTTAAGAGGCTTTCGTTTGCATGCCTCTTCCGCCGATGAGATGTGAATCTTCCCATCATATGTGTAATATGTAGGAAGTGAGAAATGTTCAACCGGACATGGAAAAATATCTTTAACAAAGAAAACCTTATTATGAAATTTATTCAGAATTGAGTAGTGGCTGCAATTATTCTTTGCTTTCTGCTTTCTGCATTTAAAATTTTTTACCACAATGAATGAAATGCACCTACTAAAAAACGAAGTAAATTCGAATCATGGTTTCTAAAGTCCCAAGGACTTGTGACTGATTAAACACCATCAATTCTGGCCCAGCGCCGGAACATACAGAGACATTAATAAAAACAAAAGGTAAGAGTTCTCCCTCCTCTGAGAAGAAAACAATTTTAACTGGTATTTAGTTGATATTTTATAATAAATTGCTGTCAAAAGAATGCTGTACATATAGTGAAAACTGAATTTATTCTGTCTCCCATTACAAAATTAACCCTTTAATAATTTTCTTTTTTATTTCATACTAACAATCGTAAACAAGAATCTTTCTTTTGAGCACTTATGTGCCAAGCATAGTTAGTGTCTAGAGAGCAGCACGTTTGAATTCTTTTATATTCCCTTCTCCCCCTCCCCCCCCCCCACACAGACCAAGCACAGAGTCATGTATCTGGGCATGGTAATTATTCAAGCAATTGTCGACACTTACCGGACAGAAGGGTGTTAGTTAGGCAATGACACTCTACCTGTGATACTTCAACTCAGAGTTACAGAAAGGACACTTTTTATAGTTCTTAAACACTCAGAGCTCAGGTTCCTACAGTGCAAAGATCAGTATTCACCCCAGTTGCTTTCAGTTTTCTCTTTGTTTTCTTCAAGATCCAGTCCCCATCCATCAATAGGGAATCTCCAAATGACTTATAAAAACACCTTGAAATTCCCAATGAGATACATGTTTATTTTCCACTCATTCCCTGTTCCCAGAACATGAACCTTGACAACCTATAAAGTAAAATAGCCCAAGATGTTTAACAGTCCAGATTATAATAGTAACCAGCGTTCTTGCAGTGCAAGTAGATAAGACAAGGTGATACGTATCCTTAGAATGAAATGAAAATCACGTAACTAGATTGCCAAACACTGACGAAATTTCTCCTTCCCTCTTATGTAGACCACAGGTGTCTGATTTCATGGTGTATTTATTGCATCACTTACTTTCTTATTAATTCACTTGTCTGTATCTTTTAAGTTTATTTTTTAAATTTATTTACTTGGGAGAGAGCAAGAGCTAGAGAGAGCACAGAGGGAGAGGAACCAGATGTGGGGCTCCATCCCAGGACACCAAGATCATGACCTGAGCTGAAGGCAGATGCTAACTGACTGAGCCACCCAGATGCCCCTGTATCTTTTAAGTTTAATTGAAAGCCAGTGCGCAGTCCATACAATGGTTTTGGGGGTGATTGTGTGCTACTAATGTCAATATATCTATAAGATTAATTACTGTATCCTATGCTGAGGACAGCTTGTCAGGAGGCCACTTGTCCTGCAATATGGAAACAACATGGAGTTATAAATCTCTGTATAATTAAGAAGATACACGTGTTTAGCTGTAAGAAGGTCTAAGCTTACGTATTCCCATGAAAGGAACTCAGGTCTCATTTCTTTTGTTGCAAAGACAAATTTCAGAGAATCACTCTGCAATGAAAAATCCTATGCCTAGGACACATAAGCACATCAAAAAGTTTAAACATTCTCCATTGAACTGCAGTACGTTCCTACGGTATTTAGCACCCAAATATTTTTCGTCCTGTGCAGAAGCACACATGGAAGGAAGCATTTCCAGAGTTCAGGGGGATGTTCGCTCGGCAGGATCCCTTTGGAAGTGCTAAAGCAGGAAAAGGGAGTCAAAAGCTTTGGCCAACGGGATGTCAACTGAGTGGAGTGTCTTCATCTGGACTCCATACCTCAGGAGTTCATTCTGCCGTGTCTAAAACCTCATACTCAGATCACTAACCTCATCCAATTCCAAAGCCACTTCTTGCCTACACAAAATTTTTAAAAGGGTCTTCAAGGTAAAGGATAGAGCGTGTGTGTGGGTTTAAAACATAGATGCATTTAATCAAAATGACACAAAAGAGAAAGGGAACTGGAGAGCCCTGAAGTCCTGTTGAATCTCATTGCATTAACTCTAAACCTCACACAGCTCAGGGAAATCTGTGTTTTCTTTCAAATAAAGTGTAATCCTGGATCGGGCTGCTGAGGTTACGGGGATTATGATTTCAACCCTACTGCCGTAGCTGAGGCTGAATAACTAGAATCTATCTCTTTAAAATTCCCTCTTGCAAATTAAATGAGCCCTAGTTTATTTCCTTGGGAGCGTATACATTGAGATTTTTACAAAGGTGGTGTTGCTGCTGCCAAAGTGGACTTTCTTTTTCTGAATTTTCTACAATTATTCACTATTATTAACTATCGAGTAATAACCACCGGCTCTGTAATTCACTGTGTAAACACATATAAACCTAAATCAGCTGGAACTAGGTTAGTTATATGGTCTCTCAACAGAATTGACTACATCTCAAAGATAGTAAAGTGTTGTGCACTACAGATTATATTACATGTAACTTGTGGGTTCCAAAGTCTCAGGTATTTTAGGAAATGCTATGTAGGAAATCGATACAATAAATAATACCCCAAGGCAAAAAGATTTTCATACTTAGTTTGGAAGTTGTATTTAAATACATTATACAAGTTCAATCTCTCTCAAATGATGCCACAATTCAAAAGTGGCCCAATCTTGAGCAGTATTTTATCTAATTTAATGGAAAGAATGTAAATTCTTAGCTACATAAAAAAAAAAAACAGAAGAAACTCATCAACATCAAAATATCAGCACTGTGTTGACAAGCAATCAATAAATATCTGTTGAGTGAATGTATGACCCTTTTTTTTGCAGAGAACATTTACAAGTGCTAACAGCTGTCCATTTTCTCTAATATCATACCATCTGTTCTCCTTAGAGTTCTACTTTGGAAGCAATAAATGTTTTAAAATACAGTGGGAGCCAGGTTCATCACACCTGCACAGCAGAGCACCAGAAGTGTTCGACCTATGCCTGGAAAAATGCAAATGAGCCTGCAGTCATAGAAATCAAATGCCTACTGAGGGAACCAAACGCCCACAAAAAGGCTGAAGCGGTTCTGCTTACCAAATGGAAGACAGTACCTTGTAATGTGTAAAATGAATACTCTGGGAAATACAGGAATTACAGTAGTAAGCAAGCATCCAAGAATTTAGGGTTAGCAGAATCAACAAAAGAAGAAAAAGTATCATCCAAATTGCATCACATGGAAAGTCCATGTGCACATATAGCTAATTCCTGATACCGCACTTGAATATAGATGACATTGGCTAACTTTATTAACTTGCCTATCTGCAAACACAACCATTTTCTCCTGTTTTCCAGGTTCTTTTCTTTTTATTGGTTCAAATGAATAGACAAATAACTCTTTCCTGCTGCAGTGTTTCTTAGGGATGAATCGTATGCACATATCAGGGAAAACAGTTCACAATGGGCAGAAAAACTTAAGTTAGAATTTTATTTTCTTCAAGAGGAAGAGCAAGTTTTCGTATTAACACAAGGATAAACACGTCATGCAGGGCTTGGTATTATCCATACAAGCAAAGCAAGAGTTCAGCATAAAATACTTGTCCCCAAGTGTCCATAGCAACATTTATAATAGTTCAAAAAAGGGAAACAACCCCAAAGAGCATCAACTATGAATGGAGAAATTAAATACTGTGCATCCATACAATGGCATATTATTCAGCCACAAAAAAGAATGAACTCCTGATCCATGCTACGACGTGGATAAACTTCAAAGACAACATAATGAGTAAAAGAAGCCAGACACAAAAGACCACACAGTATATGAATCTGTTTATGTGAAATGTCCAAAACAGGCAAATCTATAAAGACAAGGTATGTTGGTGGGGGAAGGAGAGAATGGGAGTGGCTGCTCTTGGGAGCATTGCAGGGGGGCAGTCTCTGTGGTGGGGGGGATGAAAATATTTTAGGTTAGATTGCAGTACTATTGGCACAATCCTGTGAATGTGCTGAAATACCTTGAATTGTATATTCTTCATGAGTGAACTGTATGGTACGTGAATTAGATCTCAATAAACTTGTTTTTCAAAAAGCAGAGGGAGGTTTGAATAATTACTGGGACTTAGATTTATTTGGGAGCACAATTAGTTACTTTTCCACACAAATTAAATTTGCTGGAACGTTGCTATCAGTGCTTTTTTTTGATAAGGTAATTCCTATATTTCAAACTATTTTTAAGGGCTTTTTAAATATCTTCTTTGAGAAGAATCTGGGAAACTTAAAAGGGTGACATTTTTAAAAAGTTATGTCAAAGATGGAGAATCAAAAGTGATACAGTCATCACAATTGACATTAGTTTTTACCTTAATCTTTGGTTCTCCATTCCTCGGTTGCCATTTTTCTGTCCTAATGCTATAATAATTTGATTTACCCAAATAAAGCTTTGCTTGCATGCTTGTCAGCAGTAATCTGAAGCTAATCATTTACCTGGGGCGTTCCCAAAAAATGACTTCTTTTCAGGTTAATAATAATAAAACAATACTGTTACTCTCTGTCACGCACCAAAATACTCTGGCGTGAGAATAGAAAATTCTGTTGGTTAACTGAGCTTGCACACTTTAATTGTGAAATAAATCCCTTAATGGACAACTCGGAAATTTAATTTGGGAATCCTGAGAAACTCCCTCCTGCCCCAGTCCCTCCCCCTTGCTCTCTGAAAGATTCAAGAAACAGCAATAACATTGACATTTACCTCTAATGTGTAGAATATTTCAGATGTTCTCCTTGGTACTCTCCTTAAAATCATACTAGCTTTCCTGGAACCCAGAAGATGCTACCTTTAAGTTACAATTTTCATATGCAGATATTGTCTGCCATTTCTTTTTGGCAGAAAAACAAAATGGAAAACCTTATAAACAAGAAATATCTCAAAGAACAAAAATTACATGTCACCCTGGGCTCCACTGAGAGCTCCAAATCTGAAATATGGAAAATTTTTCCCACAGGAGGATGTTACTAACTCCTAGCCTATATCTGTACCTTATCTTGAACCACTGTTTAAACTCCGTCTCTGACTGACAAGTCAGACAAGGTCTCCAGAAGTGATTTACAAAATGGGGAAACTCTCTGCTCAGCAGAGTTCCAGAAGTCTATGACCATAAGAGTGATACCACAGTAGAAAATGTGGAGCATCATGAATCTTGACTGAAAATTGCACCTCAAGCCAGCTGAGCTCATCTCAAGATGTCCTAGGTGACAGGGAAGTTGGAGTGAGACAGACTTCCTTCTCTGGTTATCAACCAAACTGAGTTCCTTGAGCATTTAGAGCTCTGGTCAGCAGCACAAAGGCAGGGCCAAGCAGAAGGCAATTCCAGAGCTATGCATTCCCTTTCGAAAGACAATTTTCAGGTGAATTTTCAAATAAAAGAACCTGAAAGTATCCACTATCTCTCTAACAAATTTAAATGTTTAGAAATATAAATACAGCATAGACTTTCTTTTCAGCATTTTATAATGGTTAAGAGCTTTGCACAATAATCATATGCCTGCCAAATAATTTGTGAAGAATAAAATTTGAAAAGGGTGGGATAAATTTGCATAAGAAAATTCTTTAAGGCAAACCATAAGAGACTCTTTTTTTTTTTTTTAAGATTTTATTTATTTATTCGACAGAGATAGAGACAGCCAGCGAGAGAGGGAACACAAGCAGGGGGAGTGGGAGAGGAAGAAGCAGGCTCATAGCAGAAGAGCCTGATGTGGGGCTCGATCCCAGATCGCGGGGATCGCCGGGATCACGCCCTGAGGGGAAGGCAGATGCTTAACCGCTGTGCCACCCAGGCGCCCCCATAAGAGACTCTTAATATGGAGAACAAACTGAGGGTTGCTGGAGGGGAGGTAGGTGGGGAGATGGGGTAACTGGGTGGGGGCCATCAAGGAGGTCACGTGATGGAATGAGCACTGGGTGTTATATGTACCGACGGATCACTATATTCTACCCCCGAAACGAATACTATATTATATGTGAACCAACTTGAATTTAAATAAAATTTTGGGGGAAAAAAATCTTATTACTGGACTAATTGGTTTTGCTTTTGTGAAAAGAAATGCTATAATAATGTTTTATTTGTACAAATAAAACCCGTTAAGCCTTCTTACAAATGCTTAGGAAAACAAAGTCCGTCTGCCCTTACATTTATCGTTTCTCTCAACCTCCTGGCCATCTACATTCACATAGAACTGATTCTTTATGAGGGACTCATCTTACGTGTGAAATGTAAATGATGTCGGCAAATAAGTCCACTGCAAAATTAGGTTACCTGCTCAACCTTTCTAGTTTATTTAATTCACCAAAATAAAACTTTGCTGCTTTCCTCGGAATTTTTTTTTTTACTTCAATAGTGCTTTCGGAAGCAAATGGAATATTTGGGTTATTTAGATATTTTACGGTTTGCTTGAAGATCTGCTTGATCCTTACACAAAGCTACCTGTGGACCGATCTCGGCCTCCGGTTAATTGTCTCACAGGAGCCCGCGCACGCAGCAGACAAGGATAGAGGCGGGGAAGCAACGTGTACAATAGCAATCATCGGGGCTATTAAAGTGGTTCCAAATCGTCCAGCTAGGCACTCAGGATTCGCAATAATTCCCGGTGTTAGCGCTCGCTAAGCGACAAGTTGATGGGGCAGGAGCTGGGGAGGAAAATGACCCTGGAAGCAGAGTGTTGGTTTTACACCCGCTGGGTATCTGTTACAAGGGAATTTCCTCTGGCGCCGGCGGGTATTTTGAGCAGGCATCCAGAGGGATCCCAGAGGGGAAGGATGGAAGTGGGGAAGATGGAACTTTAAGTTTGGGGATCAAAGCTTTAAAAATCCCAGAGGAAATCGTTAAGATCCGATTGATTGGCCCAAAGGCTTCAAGAGGGACGCGGTAGGTATTTCGAATTCCCGAGGCTTAGAACAGCAGGGCAAAGGGGGTGGAAAGGTAGGGAGCAAACAATATCCCGGAGGAGTGATCTTCACACCAAGACAAGGTGGTAAAATTCCAGACAAGCCCACAAAAAAGACGAGAGGCTTTTCCCTCGCTTTTTCCCCTAGGGACCCCAGAGGACGACGGCAGCCGGGCGGATCAGGCCAGCGTGCTGGGGCTGGGCTGCGACCCGGCGCAGGGCCCAGAGTCGCAGCCTGAGGCTCCCGGGATGGCCAGGGGGGCTGCCCTGCGCGCGGAGGCCAGGGTGAGCCTTCCCCGGAGGTCTGGGAGGCACAGCCATTAAAGCCCGGCTGCCCCCTGACGCGCCCAGTAAAAGTGATTGCGATTTATTTGGATTAGTCACTATAAAGGTCTAGGGAGACAGCTATTTATCCGATGCGGGACCTTGACAAATTGACTGGGCAGTGCAACGGAGGACAGTCCCTCTGACCCCGGGCCGTCCTGGGGCGGAAAGCAGGATCCTCCCACCTGCTCCCGACCCAAAGGGGCGCGCACGGCCTCCGAGAGGCGCGTCTTCACCTGCAGACGCGCTGCGGGGCCCCTGACTGGCCAAGTGCCCTCTCCGGGCTCCAGGGTTCCGGCTGCCGCCTCCAGGCCTGTCGGGGGAGATTTCCGCTCACTCTCCAGTCGCACCTTCCCCCCGGGTTCCGGGAAGGTCACCAAATCTGAGATCTGGTGGGGTTGCCCTGCAGGTGACCCAGTCCTGAGCCCACACTGCGGGGCCCTTCTTGGTAAAAATCATTTGGTCTGGCAGCATCCGGGTCATGTATCAGTGAGGTCGTTCAGAAGTCTTTAGGGTTTCTTGTGTTTTGTTTGTTTGTTTTAGAGCACTGGCAAATTCGAACCTGAAATTTAATTCCACTTACTATGTAATCGTGGTTCTTAATTGAAGATAACTTAGATCCTGGCGTCACCAATTCTACCCACAGCTATTGCCTTTACAGCTCCTACAACTAACAATAAAAGAACAAAGGACCGTCAAGTTCATTCATCCTACATTTCTGATCTTAATGCATTTCTTAGAACTTGTCATTAATATGCAAAGTGCTACGTTAAAGTCCTCTAAAAAACAAAGACTTCTGTACTAAGTATGGACCAACAAAGATAAATAGGTAAATTTCTAACTTGCAATTCAATCGAAAGGAATTTTTTCAACAGTATATGCGTTTAATGTAATTTATTGTTGCCTCAGCTTTAAGGCCAACGCTACATCATCAGGTAATGCGAAGATGTAAGGCTTGACACCTAAAATAGGTAATTCTGAACAGAAGCTGGGACTGTTGATAACAGGTAAACCTAATCACTTTGCTTTCAGGATCTGAAACAGCACTTTTTGGACAATCTCTAAAAAATTATGCATCAAGCAGTGATATTAATTTCTTTCATTGTTCGTTTTTATGTTGGTTAAAGACCTAAAACTGGGGAAGAAATCTGAATAAATTCTTCCTTATTCAGTAAAAGAAATCGGATCCCTTCAGTTAAAAAGATGAAAGTTCAGTGTGTCCCGAAGATGAGGGTTTTAGGTCTTTTGATGGAGACTATTTGAACCTGAAAATTTTGCGTAGCTATCTATCTTGCTAAAAGTCAGGGCGAGATAAAGTGTAATCTGGCTCTGATTTCTGCTGGAAAGAAAACATTGAAATGACTGCTCATTTATCACTGCTCCCCCTCCCCCCTCTTCCACCTTGGTGTAATTGACAATGTAACACCGAGCTGTTTGTGTCTTCCCTAGACTCTTGGAAATGAAACCAACCCCTGGGAAGGGAGAGTTCCAAACTATCAGGTTTATTATGTAAAGAAATCATAAGGAAAAGGGTATAGGAAGCAGTTGTAAAAACTTTACCATTATCAAGAACACTGGAGAACCATCTGAATTCTGTGATGATTCACCAGGTTTCTCTTCTTGCCTTAGTGCTTGGTGGAGCTGCATATGTACTTTCCTTAAGGGCAGCTACTTGAGTTCATCAGTTAAGATGCTATTGTGCCACTATTCCTAAACTGATTGCAAGAATATCTACTCTAGTGATTATAGAAATTAAAATGATGAGATCATGTTTTTTCTAATCCAGATAGTTATTTTAGCCAAAGAAAACTCAGAATTTCCAAATTAAATGAATGCCTAAAATCATACAAAAAACTCAGTAACCATATATAATAAAATCCAATCTCAAAAGTAATCATTTGCATAGTATTAAAATAGTAATAGGATACCTTTTCCAGTGGTCTAATCAAGATTTCTTAACACAGTAAGACCCAGTTTTCACAAGAATCCAATGAGACAGCTGCTTCCAAATACTGCTTGAGAATGGATAAATTAAGAGCAATGTGAGAATGTCCAAAATTATTATTTAAAAGATTTTACAATTCATATTCCCTTTAACCTAGGAATTCTATTTCTGAGAATTTATTTACTAGAAATAATTAGGAATGTACACGAAGATTGTACTTAAGGATTATTCACAATAACAAAAACTGGAAACAAATATATATGACATGAAAAATGAGTTTACCATTCAATTATGTCATAGAAGAACATTTAATGATATCCGCAGATATTTATAACGTGTAAGATAACAAAAGAGATTATTATAAAATCGAATTCCATTTTTGTGAAAAATATATTCATAGAAAAGATTTAATAAAATACATATATGAAGGTGGTTTATCACAGGATAGTGGTATATGACTTTTTGTTCAAAAGTTTTATATGATGGAAAATATGTCTTCTTTTGTGTCTTCTATCCATGTTGCTCTTTGAGCTGTTGGCTTTTTTCATATTGGTTTGCAAAGTTCTTAATAGATTAAGGATGTGGATATTCAATCTATCATATATCTCCAAATACTTTTTTATTTGAAATCTGTCTTTTGATTTTTAAAATGTGTATGTAAGCACATTTATTAGTCTTTCCTTTCATGACTTTCAAGTTTTGTGTTTGTTTAGAAAGTCCCCTCCCCATACAGACACACACACACACACTCTAAAATTATATATTTTTAAAAGTTCTTCATTTTCTTCTAGTAGTTTTATAGTTTTAATTTTTTTTTTACTTTTAAGTCTTTAGACCACGTAGAATGTATTTGGGTTCAAGCAGTGAAGTAAGGACACAGCTTACTTGTATGAAGAAATCTATTTTTCTATTGATCTGAAATACCACTCTTTTCAGAAACTAAATTTTCATTTATATTTGGATTTCTGGGCACTTTATATCGTTTCAGTAATGGATGTGTTTACTTAGGGGTCAATGCACAATTATTTAAATTAATATATTTATAACATATTTTTATATAAAGCATTGTTCCTCCTTTTTTACTTTATTACTAATCTTTTTTGGCAAGAGAAGATCTACCTTATGTAGTTTCAAAAAATCTTCAGTGTATTTGTGTTGATGTTACAATAAATTTATTTTTATAGGGAAAATTTATAATTTCAAAATATTGAGTCCTCACACCAAGAATAATGTGCATTTTCATAGCGGATTTTTTTCTAATTTATTAAAATGTTTTTCAGAGAGTTTTTACTGCCCAGGAGGAATCATATTCTACTGATTAGGAGTATAGGCTCTGAGGGTATAAGATTTTAACTAAGTAACGTAAACACTCTGTGCCCCCATTTTCTCACAAGTAAAACAGAAATAGTAATAGCACTTGCCTCAGAGAGTTGAAATAAGAATTAAATGAGATTCAGAGCACTTAAAACAGCATCTGGCAATAATAAGTGCTCAATAAATAATACCTATTACTAGGTAATTCACATAGCTTTTAAAATTTTTCCCTAAGTATTTAATCCTTTTGTTGTTGTTGTTGTTGTTGTTGTTGTTGTTATTGTAAATGAAATCTTTCCTTCCTTTTTATTTTCTAGCAGGCTGTTAACTTCTATTAAGCAAATTGCTGGGGTGCCTGGGTGGCTCAGTCCCTTGAGCCTGTGACTCTTGGTTTTGGCTCATGTCATGATCTCATGGGTCCTGGGATAGAGCCCTGCATCGGGATGCATTTGGGCTCCCTGCTTGGCAGGGAGTCTGCTTGGTGATTCTCTCCCTATGTCCCTCCCCCACAACCTGGGCTCAAGCTCACTCTCTCTCAAATAAATTCATAAATCTTTATTTAAAAAAAAGAAAACTGTTAATTTTTTACATAAATTTACAGACTACCATCTTTATTAGTTCTTTTATTTTTTCTACAGTTTTTCAGTTGGTTCTCTTCAATTACCCAGGTATATAATTTTATCATCTGAAAACAATTATAAATGGTCCTTCTCCTATGCAGTTTTACTAATTAATTTCTTCCTGTTGTTTAACAGGAAGATTGTCTTAGCTAAGACTTCTAGGACCATAATAATTAATAATGGAAATAATATAAACATTTTTACCCTTGACTTCAATGAGAATACGTCTAGTGCTTCATCACATGTTTTTGTCACATTATAGAGATTTCTACTGAACTATGTCATAATAAGGTTTCTCTTTTTTAGAGAGACAGAGAGCATGAGCAGGGGAGGGAGTGGCAGAGGGAGAGGGAGAGAGAGAATCTCAAGCAGGCTCCACATCCTGTGCAGAGCCTGACCCGGGGCTTGATATCAGGACCCTGAGATCATGACCTGAGCCGAAATCAAAAGTCAGACACTCAACCCATCTGAGCCACCCAGACACCTCATATTAAGATTCTTTAAATGAGTGGATGTAAAATTTTTTCAAATGCCTTTATCACATATAGATATGCCTATGTGTTTCTTTCCTGTAATCTATTAACAAAATGACTATATTAATGGATTTCCTAATATTAAACATCATTGTATTCATACATATAAAAGTGCATAAGTATACTTATATGTATCATACTTATCTGTTCATATCCTACTTAGTTCTTTTTACTCATACTTTGGTTAGGATTTTTGCAAAGATTTGCATAAAAATGGACTTATGTTCTTGGATATGGTTAATGGCAATTACAAGTTCAAGTACACTATCATTTTTGAAGTTTGGTATCAGTATTATACTTGCTTCACAAAAGTAATTTTGAAACTTTCTCTTCGTTCTATCCTCTGAAACTATTCAAGTACTAATGAAGTTATGTGTTCCTTAGAGACTATAGAATTCCATAATAAAACCATCTAGTCCTGTTGCGTTTGTGATGGAGAGTGTGGTGGAAAGTCTTAACAATTTTTTCTTTCTTTTAGGAACCATTAGATTTTTGTCTCTTCTGGTTTGAGTTTTACTGTGTCATATTTTCTACAAAGTCATCAGTGTTTTTTCTATAGCTGAACAAAGTAATATCTTTAAATTATTTTGATTCTCTAGTTATCTATGGTCATTGTCCCTTTCTCATTCCTAATTGAAAACTTATTTTAACATGTAAGAAAAATACCTACACTTACATTGCTTAGCTCTCATTTATTGATCTAATGGCAGTTCAGGAAAAAAAAATTTTGTCCAGTTCTTCTCGATTTCATGTTGCTTATCTGCCAAAGAACCTAATGAAAACAGCTTTGAGTTGCTGGATTCTTTTTATGTGCCATGCTCTCCTAAGAATACTTTGCATGTATTACCCCTTTTAATCCTCACAACAGAAACTGTTTCCCCTACTTTCCAGATGGAGAAATTGAAGCCCAGAGGGATCAAGTAAGTCTTCCAGTGACAAGGAGCAGAGAAGCATGTTTCAAACGTTGGCAGTCGGACTCCCAAACACATACTCTTAAGCCTTCTACTATACCACCTTCTTATCTACCACATTCGCTGTGCGAGTGAACTTAAAACACACCAGTACTAATGTCATGGTTCAGAAAATTCTCTAGAGAAACAATTTTTTGTCTCCATAGCAGGTCACAGTAAATTTTCATTATATCAAGTCAAGAGGAACGGCATGAAAGACACTACTGTTTTGTACATATTTGAAACACCGCATCGATATATGTGCCACGCTCAAATCTACCTCCCACCAAAAACTAGTACTGATCTCTATTTTAAAGGCAATGAAAAGCCAAGGGTTTGAAACAAGAACTGAATTGATTGGATTTTTGTTTCCAAAGATCATACTGGCTGTATCATGAAAATAGGTACAAATGGGCAAGAAAGGGCATGAGGAGACCACTTGGAACAAATCCATTTATGGTTATCAAGGTGAGCGAGTGGTGATGGTAGCTTGAATACTGATGTTGACTGGGAAGATGGAAGAAATGGATAGATGCCATCTATTTTTAGAAGGTAGAATCAACAGAACTTGATGATGGATTATCCTATACGGAAGGTGAGAGAGAAGAAGGTGTCGAGAACCAGTCCTGTGTTTCTGTGCGCAGTTGATGCTGACCCAGAGAAATGAGGCTTGCTTGCTCTGAGTCCATGGCTTGGAAAGAAAGCCACCCCAGGAACAAAAGTATCTCACTTTTGAGATTCATGAAAGTATGAACATAATAAGTTAATATACATATCTCATGCAATTAATATAGGTATCTCACATATTGCTAAGACAGCAAACTATGTCCCTAAAACACTTTGAGCAATTAGAAAAAGATGAGTCCCCAAGAATCCATCTCAGAGAAATCACCATTTCATCTGACAAAGAAAGGCATTCAGAAGTTTCTGTATGAAGTAATATTATCAGAAATGGGTCATTAAGGGGGCATTTGGGTGGCTCAGTTGGTTAAGCATCCAGCTCTTGGTTTTGGCTCAGGTCATGATCGCAGGGTTGTGAGATCAAGCCCCCCGTCAGGCTCTGCGCTGAGTGTGAAGTCTGCTTAAGATTCTCTCTCTCCCTCTCCCTCTGTCGCTCCTCTGCTCATTCTCTCTCTCTCTCAAAAAAAAAGAAAACAGAAGAAAAGAAGAGAAAAGAGAAAAGGAAAGAAAAGAAAAGAGAAAAAAAAGAGAAGAGAAGAGAAAAGAAGAGAAGAGAAGAAAAAAAAGGGTCATTAGGAAGAGGCCATGGAGAAATATCAATCAAAAAAAAAGTGGGTTCCATCAACTTCTCACTGCTTCTTGAATGAGTGAACTTAGCCAGAAAATCACTGTATTAGTCTGATGTCTGTAAAGAGCAACAATAATAACCACCTAGAAACAATATTGGAAGATTAATTGTCATGACATATATCAAGCGCTCAACCCACGTGGTATAAATATTTCCCTGGGAATCAGAGATTTTCCAAATTACCACATTTGCTCTTAATAAACAAGTAACGCCTGAGAACAAACCAGCCAGTCCACACCTTGATGCAAATTATTTACTGCCTTTTAAATAAAAAGAATATTTTTGAAGGCTAATATTGATGAGATGCATTTGTAATCTTGTAATTTCTTTTTTTTTTTTAAAGATTTTATTTATTTATTTGACAGAGATAGAGACAGCCAGCAAGAGAGGGAACACAGGCAGGGGGAGTGGGAGAGGAAAAAGCAGGCTCATAGTGGAGGAGCTTGATGTGGGGCTCGATCCCATAACGCCGGGATCACGCCCTGAGCCGAAGGCAGACGCTTAACCGCTGTGCCACCCAGGCGCCCCTGTAATCTTGTAATTTCTTAATATCTAATACAGGAAAGTTATTAAAAGGAGTATATAAACCTGTATTTCTATGAAATTACCAAATGCATTGAAGAAATGTAAAATGTAATTTTGTCACAGTGAAATTTGGTCTTTTGAAAGGCATAGGACACAGATTTCTTTCAATTATATTCCTTTGCTTTTAACTTCTTTAAAGGTTATATGGCAGAAAGGTGGTCTTATATTTGTATAACAAAGCTTAGTAGTCACCTCAAAATTATAACAATGATACAGATGTAATTATGTCATAATAAAAATCTTAAGAACTGCTGAAATATTTTAGTTGTCTTGAAGTTAGTGTTTTAGTCATTATTTATTAAAATACATCAATTAATACCATGAGCTTTGTTTTATTATATAGAGACCTTCGTAGTGAGTGCGTTTGCTCAAACATGCAGGATTGGAACTGATAGCTTACAGTTCACTAGAACTTCATATTTCACACACTACAATGATTAATTTCTCTAGAAACTTTAGGTTAAGGTATATATGTAAATGATCAGAGAAATAATATGTTTTATCTAGAGAAAATGGAAGAGAAAGGAACTTTCACCTGGAGCATTCAAGAAATACACAATAGAGTATGTCAAGTAAGAGTTAATACGTACTGAGCACTTAAGATGAGTTAGTGTGTGGGTGTGTGGGTGTGGGGGTGTGATAATACTTCGTCTTTGTAACATCTTCGTAGAGCTAGAAGAGGTTGGTCATGCCCAAGTTCTCCTACAGCCAGCAAGAAGCAGAAGTGGGATGACCCATCTGGCTCCAAACTGGACTGTGCTCTTCTGCTCTCAAGGGTACCCATTTCCCTCCAGCAGTGAGTTCACTGAAAGAAAATAAGGGCCACAGGAAATTAAAGACCCTTTTTGCACAAGAACTATTTTGCAGTCAAACTAACTCATCCTTTTATTTGAAGCACAAATTTAATTTGAAGTCAAAACATGGGGGAAATGAGAAAAAGAAGCCCATCCATCATTGGCATCTGCTGATGTGCAGTCTACCGGGATAACCCATTGCCTCAAACCGTGTGCTGTGCCTAACCAAGCATCTTGAATTGCAACCTCATGAGTCAGATGGGGACGAAGATGCTCAAGAGGCAGGTGAGTGATAAAGTCAACAGGGCCTTGTTTGTTACTTGACATATGGAAAGTTCTAGTAAACATTTGCCAAATGGTGAAAGGAGCCTGAGAGATGGCATGGATGGCTAGGCATATTTCTAGCATTAGTTGATATATTTAAGGAGAATCCTGCTTGGACAGGAATAATCCCTATTGCTTGTACTTTGATATTGTCAGTTTATTAAGTTTATTGATTTTATAGTATTATTAAAGCAAACATGATTATACAACTAATAAATTTTTAAAAACCCTATATTTTAAGAAAAAAATTTTCAGGGACACCTGGGTGGCACAGTCAGTTAAGCATCCAGCTCTTGGTTTTGGCTCAGGTCGTGATCTCAGAGTCCTGAGATCGAGCCCCACATCAGGCTCCTTGCTCAGTGCAGAGCCTGCTTGAGATTCTCTCTCCTTCTCCCTGTGCCCTTCACAGATGTGCTCTCTCTCTCTCTCTCTTTCTCTCTCTCTCTCAAATAAATAATCTTTAAAAAAATTTTTTCAAGGATTTTGATAATGACTTCAAATTTATTGAATCAAAATTCACATTTAATTGAAATCACAAATCTAATACATTAGATATATTTAAAGACTTCAAACAATTCACATAAATGATCAGAATAATTGTAAAATTTCTTACTATACATAAATGGATTAAAGTGTATTCATACCTTGAACTAAAATTTGCTTCTTCATTTTCCCTGTATTTACTCTCATTTTCAAAATTATTTTCCACATTCTAGACAGATGATATTCAAAATATCTAACAACTAGTATCATTGACCAATCAAAACTGGATGCCTGTAATACTGAAGCAAGCTCCTAAGCTCCCCCTCCTTCCTGCCTCTCCCCTTGCCCCAGGCATAAACCCTTCAGTACCTAAATCAGGGGAGATCTGCAGAAGTGCAAAGGATCGAGGAGGTACATGGTAAAGTTGGAATATTTACCAACCTGAATGGAAGTATTTCAATTTTAACCATTTGCATGGTCATCACTGTTCTTAACAGCTAAATATTGTCCCTTCTTAAATTATTACAAAACTCAGAGAAGTACTATGTTTTTACACAAACTAAAGTTAATCTGGATTCTTTACCAGCTAACCAATTATATGGAGCCCAATGTCTGTTCATACCATCTAAGATGACTTGAACCCTAACCAATGATGATCTAATTGGGCACCTTTTGATGGTTGGATTTTGATCACCATAATTTTTTAAAGAATATGTCTCTGACAGATGATTTCTGATACCTCACAACCTTAGCTATTTTCTCTGTTTGATGCTTATTTTTTAGAGTTATTTTTACAGTTTTGCTTTATCATCATTATAAAACCTTATTTTTATTCTCTTGCATAATTTAGGCCTGGGCTGGTTTGATCCGGCTGGAAGCCTCTGAAAATTCTGGTTCATTGTAATCCCAATTCTTCCTTCTTATCAATAACCAAGGCTTCCTTCCCATCAATGTTGACATAAAGAAGTTAGTTTATGGGGCACCTGGGTGGCACAGCCGTTAAGCGTCTGCCTTCAGCACAGGGCGTGATCCCAACGTTCTGGGATCGAGCCCCGCATCAGGCTCCTCCGCTGAGAGCCTGTTTCTTCCTCTCCCGCTCCCCCTGCTTGTGTTCTCTCTCTCGCTGGCTGTCTCTATCTCTGTTAAATAAACAAATAAAATCTTTAAAAAAATTAAATAAAAGTTAGTTTAAAAAAGAAAGTAAAGAGCTTAGTTTTGGACATCCTACCTATGAGACATATTCATATAGAAATGACCAGGGGGCATAGGAAAATTCATACCTAGTCCTTTAGGAATTAAATCCAGCATAAAGACCTAATCGGAGAACTACATGTATAGAAATGCTAATTAAAGACTTGAAAATGGATATGATCATTAAATGTAAAGGGAGGAAATGAGAAGAGCAGCAACAGAACCTTAGGGAGAACTCCCATTTAGGTGACGTGTGTAAGAAGACACAGTGAAAATAAAACAGGTGATCAAAGAGAATGTGAAGACAGCATCATGTATGTAGTAGATCCAAGCAAAGAGAAAATTTTAAATCAGAAGAATCTCCATCTAAGGCAGCTATCGCCTTACAAAATGCATGTCTTATATAGTAAGACTTGAAAGTCCAAGTGATTCCTTGATCCACAGGCTACAGAAAAGATGCTGTGTTAGCAGGCATGAAAACATTAATCTCATTGTACATCTCCATCAGAGCTCTTGGATGACCAAGGGCACTGTTAATGAGCAGTAATATTGTGAAAGGAATCTTTTTTGTGAGCGATAGGTCTCAACAGTGGGCTTAAAATATTCAGTAAACTATATTGCAAACAGATATGCTCTCCTACAGTCTTTATTGTTCCATTTAGTAGATTTAGATTATAGTAGATTTAGCATAATTATTAAGGGCCCTAGAATATTTTGGAATGAAAAACAAACATTGGCTTCAACTGAAAGTCATTAACTGCTTTAGCCTCTAACAAGAGAGTCAGCTTGTCCTTTCAGGCTTTGAAACCAGGCTAAGCTATTGACTTCTCCTCTCTAGCTATGGAAGTCTTAGACGGCATCTTCTTCCAATAGAAGGCTGTTTTGCCTGTATGAAAAATCTTTTTAGTGTAGCCACCCTCATTAATGATCTTAGCAAGAACTTCTAAATAGTTTGCTGCGAGCTCCTACATCACCAGTTGCTGCTTCACCTTGCACTTAATGTTCTTGAGATGTCTTCTTTCCTTAAATCTCATGAACCAACCTCTGTGAGCTTCAAACTTTTCTTCTGCAGCTTCCTTACCCCTCTCAGCCTTCACAGAATTGGAGAGAGTTAAGGGCCTTGCTCTGGATTAGCCTTTGGCTGAAGGGAATGTTGTGGTTGGTTTGATCTTCTATCCAGACAACTCAAACTTTCTCTATCAGCAACAAGCTATTTCACTTTCTTATCATTAGTGTGTTCACTGGAGTAGCACTTTTAATTTCTTTCAAGAACTTTCCCTTTGCAGTCACAACTCGACTGTTTAGTGCAAGAGGCCTAGCTTTTGGCTTATCCCAGCTTTCAATGTGCCTTCTTCACTGAGTGTGATCATTTCTAGCTTTTGATTTAAAGTGAGAGTTGTGTGACTCTTCCTTTCACTTGAACACTTAGAGACCATTGTAGGGTTATTAATTGGCCTAATTTCCATATTGTTGCATCTCAGGGAATAGGGAAACCTGACAGGAGAGAGAGAAAGAGAAAAAGAGAGCAGGGGGGAGAGAGACAGGCCAGTAGATGGTCAGTGGAACAATCAGAGCATACACATTTCTCAGTTAAGTTCACTCCTTTAGGGGCTCTGTTCATGGTGCCCCAAAACGATTACAATAGATCAAAGATCATAGTAACATCAAAGATCACTGGTTACAGATCACCATAACAAATATGACAATAATGAGAAGTTTGAAATACTGCAAGAATTTCCAAAATGTGGCACAGAGTCACAGAATCGGAAAGTGAGCAAATGTAATTGGAAAAATGGGCTGATGGACTTCCTTGATGCAGGGTTGGCACAAACCTTCAATTTGCTTAAAAAATTAAAAAGAACAAAAAACAAAAACCAGTATCTGCAAAGTGCAGTAAAGCAAGGTATGCCTGTATTTAGATAGATGATAGAGAGAGAGACATAGAACACAGTAGTTGGTGAACTTTCAGTACTTGGCAACCCCCACATCAGAAAAGAGGGCATTGGAAAAAGTATGATATATGACTTTCATTTTTTGATTGAGATATTTCTGCTTTGTTTGAACCACACTTATGCATAACTTGTTTACAATGGTAATAAAACATATATAATTTTTATAATAAATCAATGATGTATGAAGAAACCAAAGAAGATGAAAAACAGGAAAAGACCACTGTTTTTATCATCAGAAATTGATGATGGCCTTAAAAAAGCAAGTTCAGAATCCTGGTAGGGAAAGAACCCTGATTACAAGGACTAGAGGAAGTGAAAGTGAAGATCATAGATATGACGTGCTTGAGGTGTGTTTTGCTTGTTTGTGCGTTTTAAAGGTTGTATTTATTTATTTGAGAGAGAGCAAGAGAGAGCACGAGCGGGAGGAGAGGGAGAAGCAGGCTCCCCGCTGAACAGGGAGTCAGACATGGGGTTCAAACCCAGGACCCTAGAATCATGACCTGAGTTGAAGGCAGACACTTAACTGCTTGAGCCACCCAGGTGCCCCAACATGCTCAAGGTTTTTACCTTTACCTGGGGGAAGACTAGATAAAGCAGGTAATCACAGACTTTTTCAAGGTTAAGTCTCTGTGGTGTTCAGTGAGCCTGTCAGAGTCACTGAGTCTCCATGAGCTCTTTTGCTGGAGTTGTGGGAAAAGAGTATTTCTCCCTTTTCCACTGAGGTACTGTAAGGGAGTAAGTGTCTTCAAACTTTCAGGCGGTGATTCTGATTCCATTTGGAGCCTGATACAGAAGTCAACTCCCCAGGAGGCAGAGGATAAATGTGGGCTGAGTTTTAATGATGAATTTAAGAGCTAAACCTGGATGTACTGACCCAACTATATCCTTGGACTTTTCACCTGTAAGAGCCAATAAATTTCCCTTTGCTTATACCACAATGGGTTTTCTGTCACTTGAGGCAGAACCCATCCAAAAGGCCCATTTTTATTTGGAACTCTGTCTAAAAAATGTAAGAAAAAACATCTTAAAGTGAATTTCACAGATAACCAAAAATATTTAGCACGGCCATTAATTTCAGCGCCTGTCCTATAGCTCTTACCAGCCCAGCTTGCTAACCAACACTGAAATAACATTGGGCGTTTTGAATTTCACCTCCTCTCCTTTCCTTTCCCTCCTCTCTAATGGAAGTGCTTAATGAGTAGTGAAAAGTCCCAAAAGGTGAATGAGGAAGAGAACTGGATAATCAATCCCAAAGGCAGTGAACCCCAAAGATACTCAGTCTGTAAAAAATTGTTTGGCCTTACTAAAGTTACCACTTTCAACAGGTAGTCCTTCCTGGCATACTGTTGGAGATGGGATTGCAGATTTTCTTTTGAAGGTTAACATTTGAAATATTTAATACTATCAAAGAATGGCTTTATTAGAAATAAGAATCTATTTCCACATCATTTGAGAAGACAGGATAAGTTAATGACTTCGTAAAATATGTGGGTTGTATCAGGCTTGTTTCATGGTTTATATCACACAAGGATATAATTATACAATATTTAATCCACACAAAAGAAATTTACACAATACAGATGTAAGTTATGAACATGCTAATAAAAACCACTGTTATAAATGCTTGTTTTCCCCCCAGATTCATATGTTGAAAGCTAATCCCCAATGTCATGGTATTTGGAGGTGAGGTGTTTGAGTGATGACCAGGTCATAAGAGCAGAACCCTCATGAATGGGATTAGTGGTCTGATAGTAAAGACCCTACAGAACTCCTTAGCCCCTCTTACCAGGTGAGGACACAGGGAAAAGACAGAACCAGGAAACAGACCCTCACCAGACACACGAAGGCAAATACCTAGAATCTACTTAATATACCAGTGAATCTATTTTTGTGCTCCCTCAGAAACATCCTTCTACTGCCCTTAGATAAAATCGCTATACTGAGTTTACATATGTGTGTGTGTGTGTGTGTGTGTATACACGGTGAGTCTTCTGTGGCTTGATTTCTCATTCAATGTTTCATTCCTGTGATTAATCCATAATGTTGAGTGTAATTGTAGTTTGTGTAATGTTCCCTGCTGTGTAATTTTAACCCTTTATTTTCTGTCTTACACTGTTACTCATTTTTTTTTTCTCTTTCTTCGCATCTACTGTAACCTGGGGCACTAGAGGTGGGAAGAATATATCCCAACCAGTGTCTGTATACAGAGATCATGGTAGGAACATAGTTTCTCTCTCAGGAGTTATTGATACATATTTAAAAACCTGCTAACTCTGTTACAGCCTTCCCAGAACAAACTGCAGTGTTATTTCCATAAGAAACCTAAATAGAAACTATGAGAAACTAGTCATCATATTCCATTACAGTTTTCAAAAACTAAGAGAGAATACTTATCTCACTGTATTTCTTTTTTTTTTTTTTTTAAAGATTTTATTTATTTATTCAACAGAGATAGAGACAGCCAGTGAGAGAGGGAACACAAGCAGGGGGAGTGGGAGAGGAATAAGCAGGCTCATAGTGGAAGAGCCTGACGTGGGGCTCGATCCCACAACGCCGGGATCACGCCCTGAGCCGAAGGCAGACGCTTAACCGCCGTGCCACCCAGGCGCCCCGTCACTGTATTTCTTTAAAACACTTAGCATATAGTTGTTAATACTAAAGTATTAATACTAAATTAATACTAAAGTCCTTTAGTTGGCTCTGTGTTTCCATATTATGCCAAATACCTGGTTAAAAATTAAAATGCAAGAATATCATTCATCAGTTAAAAGGAACAAATTCTAATATATACTATAATATGGATGAGCCTTCAAAACATTATGCTAAGTGAAAAAAGGAAAATGCAAAGAAAGAATCATATATTTTCTGATTTATGTGATTTATAAATTATATAATGTGTCTAGAAAAGGCAAATTTACACACACAGAAAGCAGATCAATGATTGCCTAAGGCTGGGGCAGGAGTGAAAATTAACTGCAAATGGGCAAGTGGGAACTTTTTAGAATAAAGGGAATGGTCTAAAATTGGACTGCAGTGATAACTGCACAACTCTGTACATTTACTAAAATCATTGAATTGTAAGGGTGAATTTTATTTAAATAATACTTCAATAATTAAACACTCCAAAAATACTCCAAAATATAAAATATTTAAAAATATTTTAAATTCTCCAAAATAAAATCCAAAAATACTTTAAAAATATGCTCCAGAAAATAAATACTCCAAACAATACTCCAAACATTAAACTGCTTTCATAATGTCTCTGAACTACTCAATTGGATTCTTTTTAGTGTTTGTGTGTGTTTGATTTACGTAATGCAATCATAAATTGTTTGGGCTTTTGAAGAAACAGCTTCAGTCAGCTAAATTTTAACATTTACATGGACATTTAATGAGCCCATTTAAAAGTAAAACTCCAATGTGAGAGATCGGCATCTTGAGAAGACCTGCCCATGGAGATGACATGTCACCAAGAATGAGTTGGATTACTTGGCTAAGGGACCTAGAACATGACATTGGAAAAATCACCCCTGCTCCACATAGAAGCAGAGAAATCCTAAAACAGCAGCAGATCTCCCAAGGGATCCTATGTCATGAAGAGGAAGGATTACAGGAAACTTCTACTAACATTATTTTCCTTCCTGGAGCTCTGGGAGAGGTTTCAGTACCTCCGTGGACAGGTCAATAGCTACTTACCCTATAGAGTTACTCATGGCCCTCATCATAACTTATGCTTTGCCTATTCTTTTTAAACCCTCTCTTCTTTTGTCAGAGGTATTTAAGTTTCTTTGTTTTCACTGGTTTGCAAGCTTGGTTTGTGATGTGGTAGTTGTTAACTGGAGTAGCACATTGCGCACCAAACATACCTTCAAAGGAAACAAACTAAAAGAGCCAAAAATAAAAGGATAACTTGGCAAATTTGATCCCCTTCTATGGGATATAATTTTAAATATAAAACATAGCATTTTTACCTGAATATGGATGAGATCTAAAACTAAAAGATAAGAAATAAAAGAAAGCTAAAATATTAAAAAATATTTTTTGGTTTATAATTATATTTGTAGAACAGAGAAGGAAGGCAATTGTTTAGATCATTAAAGCTCTTTCCCAAAATATTAGTTTTATCAGTTATCTTTATATTTCAGGAGAAAAAAAAAACTGGCACTGGGTTGTCCTAATGTTGAAAGTTCCCCCTAATGGTTTTATAGAGAGACAAACAACATAAGTGAAGTGTGTTGGTGTAGAGTCGAACATTCCAGAAACAAGCATTCAAAAAAAAAAAAAAAAAAAAAAGGCATCATTGTTTTCAACGTTTTCCCTGTAGAGAAAATTGTAGGATGACAGAGTGTGCTGCCAACTTACGAGTAGCCATCAGCCTTATTTGCATGACGGTTCTTTTTTTATGTCATGAAAAAAAGAATATGGGTCCAGGTATTTGGTTTCTCAATAGAAATGAGTTTCTACAGTACTTTGAATAATTTTTTTTAAATAAATGTCAATCACTTGCTTTAAAAATTCATGAGTGTTCTGGGATGTGAGAAAGAATGTTTTATTCCTATATTTTTTATAGGTAAAGGATAAAAAAAAATCTACAGAAGCTTAAGATAACATTATTCTTCCAACCAGTTTCACGTGGTATGTGTCAATAACATTTCTAGTACCAACGATAGACGTCTAATACAACATGAGTTGTTTATATATATGTTTTATTTTTTAACAAAAGAATACAGCTGAACCAAAACAAACACCACTAAGAACTTTCATCATCAGGACAATCCAGTGCCAGGTTTTTTTTTTCCTCTTGAAAGTTAAGCATCTGCCTTCAGCTCAGGTCAGGATCCCAGGGTCCTCCCTGGGGCTCCCTGCTCAGTGGGAAGTCTGCTTCTCACTCTCCCCCTTCCCCTGCACCCTGCTCATGCTCTCTCTCTCTCTCTCAAATAAATAAATAATAACCTTAGAAAAATTTTTTTAAAGAAGAAAATGTTATGTACTCCCAATATTTGCTATGTTATGAAAAAGAGGAGAAATTCAGTTAGCTGTCCCGGTTTAGTGTAAGCTAGTTTCTGTGAGCAGAGATAGGGACGGAACAGCACCTGAGCTGGGCAGAGCGGCCAGCTGCAGTGGATCCTGGTCCTCCCTGGCTCCGCCTTCCACCAAATGCCCAAACAACACAGATCCTTACCTGTGCCCAGAATAAATTTTCCTTGGTTGTACCATATTCATGTCATCTTTTAAATTAAGATTTTTTTTAATCTAAAAAAGAGAGCATATCCTAACCTTTCAGTGTAGAAGTAATAATACAATTGAAAGAACCCAAAGGGGGGAAAAAAAGGAAATCTGTCTTACCAAGCTTCTTCCACAATGAAAAAAATTATCATAAATAAGAAAACAAAAGAAATACCACCAAATTTGCATAATTTACATAGTGTTTCTAAGGCTGGCTATTGTTTGGGAAGTCTATGAGACTTTTTTTTTTTTTTAAGATTTTATGTATTTATTTGGCAGAGAGAGAGACAGCCAGTGAGAGAGGGAACGCAAGCAGGGGGAGTGGGAGAGGAAGAAGAGGCCTCTGGCTAAGCAGGGAGCCCGATGTGGGGCTCGATCCCAGCGACCTGGGATCAGGCCCTGAGCCAAAGGCAAATGCTTAACTACTGAGCCACCCAGGCGCCCCTCTATGAGACTTTTGATCCAATAGCTAAAAGTCTACAAGGAATGGGGAGGGACATCATATTTATTCTAAGATTATCCAGCATTAGATACTGGCTTTGAACACTTTCTTTTTTATAACTTATTTTATTTAAATTCAGTTAGTTAACATATAGTGTATCATTAGTTTCAGATGTAAAGTCCAGTATATTCTCAGTTGCATATAATACACAATGCTCATTACATCACATGCCCTCCTCAATGCCCATCACCCAGTTACCCCATCCTCCCACTCCCCTCCCCTCCAGCAACCCTCAGTTTTTTTCCTGTAGTCTCTTATGGTTTGTCTCCTTCTCTGATTTTGTCCTATTTTATTTTTCCTTCCCTTCCCCTATGTTCCTCTGTTTTATTTATTAAATTCCACAAATGAGTGAAACCATATGATAATTGTCTTTCTTCTGACTGACTTATTTTGCTCAGCATACTATCCCCCAGTTCCAACCACAACAACATAAATGATAAGATTTCATCCTTTTTGATAGTTGAGTAATATTCCATTGTATATACATGCCATATCTTCTCTATCCATCTGTCAATGGGCATCTGGGCTCTTTTCATAGTTTGGCTATTATGGACATTGCTTCAAGACTTTGAACACTTTTTAAAGAAAGGCGACTTAAGAGGGAGCTAAGAATGCAAAATAATGGGAATCAAGTAGTTACTTGGTAGAGATAAAATATTCAAAGGTGAAACACTTAAGAGTTTCATGCTTTTCTTAATATAACTATAGACTAATTGTTAAAATTTCTCCTTACAGGCAAAATAGTGAACAATACATGCAATAATTAGTTCAGTTCTCAGATAATTTTTAAGACTTGATCTTTCATAATACTTGAAATGTATAGGAACATAAATACATACATAAAAATTAAAATAATACAGTATGTATTTGAGTAACATTAAAATAGAGGCTTCATGATTCTATTACCTGTCTCCATTTATGGGAAATCAGATGTAAATATATTATTAGAAAGGTATGATTATTTTCCTTCTGTTCTGTAAGTTTAAAACTTTTATTTAGGACTGTCATTTTGAAAAGCATTTTTGTGTGTTCGGTTTCTTGATTGGGGATTCCCCCCATCACTAGAAGTAAAGTTTGGCTGCATTCCCCATATATATAAAGATCCAATGTAAGTCTAAATTTTTTCACAATGCAAATAAATGACTAAATATATTCTTTCACCCACTCTGATTGTTTCAGTCCTTGGGGACCCAATGTGAGATCTTTGTTCAGGGCCATAGGTAGTGTAAGTCACAAAATGGAGACTTAGAGTGGGCTGAAGTAACTCCCCAAAATTCATGTCTACCCAGAACTTCAGAATGTGACTTTATCCAGATATAGGATCTTTGCAGATATAATTAAGGTAAGAATCAAGGTGAAATCATATTGGACTAGAGTGTGCCCTAAATTTAATGAGAGTATGATTATAAAAGACAGGAAAGGATGCAGAAACACAGCGAGAAGTCTCTATGATGATAAAGATGGAGAGCAGAGTAATGTGGCCACAAGCTAGGGAACACGTGGGGCCACCAGAAGCTGGAAGAGGCAAGGAAGGATACTTCTCTAGAGCCTTCAGTGGGAGCATGGCCTTATGACCATCTCGATTTTCAGCTTCTAGACTCCAGAACTGTAAGAGAATAAATTTCTGTTGTTTAAAGTCACTTAGTTTATGGTAATTGGTTATAGACGCCTTAGGAAATGAAGACAAGTTATGTGCTTTAAAATTTCTGAATATGTTTGTCATTCATGAATACCAAAGACAAGGGCTATTCAAGGTATTGGCCTTTCTCTGTGAGAATGAACTTGGAGGTCGGGATTCTAGGATGTGATCATTTTAGCCATTGGTGGGAACAGTTTTGCTTCTTTTGTTTTATTTGTTTTACTGAGATCTAAAATTTTCGAAGTTAGTAATATAAAACCAAAAGCAGGAGGCAGATCATTTTCATTGCAAATAGTTCATTTTCTTTTGTTAAGAAACCCAACAATGGTTTAGAATGTACCCCTACCCAGGCAAAAGGGAAAATCATTTATTAAAGGAATTTTAACATTTCTTAAAAATCACAGAAAATTCAAAAGTGGTGCTAACCTAGTATCAATTTTTAAATAACCATACCAAATGAAAGTGGTTGTATCTAACATTTAATCTTCGGTGATAGTTGTTTTTTTTTTTTTTCAAAGCAAAGTTACTTGCATAGTAGAGAGTTATGATTTTTATCTCTGGGGTCAAATGCTTGGTGATATAACTGACTTACTGTGAGGCCCTCACAAAACATACTATATTCCCCCATGATCTGGACTAAATAAATTTAATTTGTTTGGGGGGGGGGGGAATGATTGCTAAGGAAACAATCCTTCAAATCACCAGGAAGTAAAGGGAAAGACTAAAGTAGTCATAACTTAATACTGAATAGAATTTTAATTTTGTGACTGACACCATAGCTGCTTTTCATCCGAAATAAGAGAATTCTAGATTTTATTGAAATTACTCCTCCTCCTTGACCACATACACTTTTTTAGGATTTTGTTTTTAGAGAAAGCATTTCTTTATTGCGTGTTGTGATTCTTATTGAAAGGCTTATATCTTTTATAATTCTACCCCTATCCCAAAGTGAAAATGAAAAAAAAAAAAAATCCAGAATGTTACTGTCAAAAAGAGCCTTGGAGATCATTATAACATCCACCATCACAACTACCTCCAATATTTTTGAATGTTTACTACATGCTAAGCACTAAACTAAATCATTTTACGTATATCATCTCAGTTAATGCACCCCAAACATGGGGTCCATCCCTGCTATCACCATGTTAAGCAGGACACTAAAACCCAGCAATATTAAATTAAGAGACTAGTTCGAGTTTACACAACTGGTTAGTTGTGTAAGAAGAAGTTGGACCTGGTCTCTTCGTACAGTACAAAAGTGTTCTACTCTGTTACAGTGACTTAAGAGAAAAGAATAAGAAGAGCAAAAATCATGATCCTTTTAAGGACATCCATGTTTTACAATTCAGTGGGATGTGAGCATTATATTGTCCATTTAACATTTAGTTCACTCTTCTACCAAAATTTATTTGAGAAGTGTTTTATTCTACCTTCTTGGGCGGATAATCTCATTGTGGTCAGTTTTGCAATTGGGTTAAAAGAAAAAAAGAACTCACTTATTCATGTGAGGGGAAGTTTAGTATCTGCCTCATTCTAGCTGAAAATAATACTGGCTTTATCTAAAATATGTCAGAGTGACCAGTTAAAAAGACCCCAGTGCAGTTAATCCACTGTTTGTTTTGTCTATAAGTAATCCCCCAAAAACGTTTGGCAAATTTTATTACTGAATTGATCTAACCCATGACTATTTCTGTGTGGGAGCTGTGTGGTATATTCAAAGGCACTAGATAAAGAATTCCTAGATTCTTCTACTAATGGGTTCTTTAGAATTGATTTAGAGCTTCTGACTAAAGAATGGTCCTACTTTCTCTAGGAGGATTGCCTTTTGCAAATTTTAAGAATGAGTATCAGATGACCCTCCTCGTCATAGACCATGAATCTGGATTTTAAGCTCTTCCTCCTAGTGATTCCTCAAAAGAGAAAACTGAGACAAACAATGCTGGAAGTTTGTTATTCTTACTGTTGGCATTGACATTGGTATAACTACATTGATATACAGTAAACCCTTAAATGACACAAGTGTCCTAGGCATATTTTTCTTAATCCTGAGTAATTTGAAAGTTGGAAATAATAATGAATTAAAAAACACACATTTCTAGTTACAGTTTGTGTTCTCTCCCCTCCCCTGCCAAATTCGTATGTTGAAGCCCTAGAGAGATGTGACTGCATTTGGGTATAAGACTCTTAGGAGGTAACTCAGGTTATGACGTCATAAGAGTAGGTCCAGTAGGATTGGTGGCCTTATAAGAAAAAGAGAGAGATCTCTTTCATTGCACATACTCAGAGGGAAGACCATGGGAGGATACAGGGAGAAGGTAGCCATCTGCAAGCCCGAAAGAGAGCTCTCACCAGACACCAACCATGCTGGTAGCCTATTCTTGGAATTCCAGCTTCCAGAACTATGAGAACATAGGTTTGCTATGGCAGCTCAACCTAAGACAGTAAACTATTATCAAATCTTGAAAGTATGTCAGAAAAATAAATTTTTTTAAAAGAGAGAAAAAAGCTTTCTACTCACTCTCAACCTTGCCACCACATGATGGAATTGATAGAAATTAAATAAGCAACTTAGGGGGCTTTAGTGAGGGCCAGTGGTTGTTAGTAATAGCCTTAATGACCCTCACATTTTTCACAGGCCTATCCTCAAAAACAGTAACTTTATAAAGCCATTTACTAAGTAGAAATGAGTGACAACATGGTTGGAATGACCCACATTGATGAGTGCTCTCTCATACGCAGTCAAAGGTAGGTTGTTAAATAATTTCCTGAGCTCCAGGTAAGAACTGAAGCCCACTAGTGCTTGATTTGAACTAATTTTAAACTTCATAGACTTGTGATCTGCCTTTTTTCTATCAAACAAACTATTCTACTATTCCATATATATTAACTTAATCCTTTATGCTACAAATACACTGCCAGAGACCGAATTGGCTTTCCTTCTTTTTACTAATGGATTCCCCCAACTCTGAGTTTAAGCTGAGCATATTTAGAGACTGTATTTCCAAACCTCTCCTTTTCCAGCTAAAGAGGCCAATATGACGGGAGCAGAAGTGATACGTCCAGCTTCCAGATCTTATTATAAGAAATCCACTTGCCCTTCACCCTCTTTTTCCCCCTCCCTGAGAAGGGTAAGGGTAAGCTGACTTCACCTATGTGTGGGAAGCCACTTCCGCTCAGGGATGGCAGAGTACCAAGACAGAAGGAACCCAAGTCTCAGTGTGTCTTTGTGGAGCAGTCACTCATCTACCCTGGGCCCCCTGCACAGATAAGAGAGAGAGAGAGGTAAATTTGTGGTTTGTCTGAGCCACCACATTTTTGGAGTTAGTACTCTAAATAATGTGCATATCTTACAGTTTACAGTGTACCTTCCGTATGCTGTGGTCTAAACCATCCATTCCATCATTTGCAAACTATTTATTAAGTGCATATTACGTATCAGCCCTGCTCTAGGCTCTGAGCACAAAACTGAGCAAGGCACACAAAGTCCCTGCACTCCTAAAGCTTTCACTATAGTGAGGAGGGAGGAAGGGAGGGAGGAAGTCAACAGACAATAATAAGGTAAACGCAATTAAACAAAATAACTTCGGCACATATTAACTATTTAAAATAAGGCTCTAAAGTCAGATCGTGTTTAAATCTTGGTTTTCCATTTATTCACTGTAGTCACCAGCCTCCAAGGATGACAGCAGCCATCCATGCCCCAGCCAATGACCCATACCTCCTGGTATTGTATTCCTGTATAGGTTCCTCCCCCTTGACTCTGGGAAGGCCCGATGACTTGATTTTGACCAATAGAATGAGACAGAAGTGATGTTGTATGTCCTCCCAAGCTAGGTCATAAGAAGACTTTCAGCTTCCAGCTGGGTCTTGTAGAACGTTCACTCAGGAGGCCAGCTACCATGTAAGAAGTTCAAGCTCGTGAGACTTCCAGGCCGAGGAAGCCATGTGGAGAGGCTACATAGAGAGAGATGCCCAGCCAGGCCTTAGCTGTTCTAGCCATCCCGGCGGAGACACTGGGTATGTGAACAAAGAAGAGTCCCCTTTGGTGTTCAGCCTAATCGAGGCTTCAGATGACTCCAGCTCCAGATGCCTTCTGGCTGCCACAACATGAGACACCCCAAGTAGGAACCACCCAGTGGAACCTGGTTAACCCGCAGAAATAACCTAAGTCGCTAATTTGGGTTATTACACAGCAGTGGACACCTGGAACAACAACCTGCAAGAGGTGTGGGTCCCTGAGCCCTGTCGGAGCCTGGGGCCTTTTGGGGCTCCCAGAGGGCGGGGGGTTGGTCAGAGAACCCAGCTTCACGGAATCATACTGTAGGGCTACGGGAGGGGGCGGCGGGGTCCACCTTGACTCAGTGGGCTTCAGAGCACCCACATGAACGCACACCCGCACCCATATACGTGTGCACAGAGCCACACGTGTGCGCGCGCACACACACACAGGTGGGCACGAAAGGCCCGGGTGGGGCAGGGCGGGGCAGGGCGGTGCTGCCTTCTGCTGTCGACTCCGGGCAGCGCCCTCGGCTCTCTGAGCCCCAGCTCTATGCACTGGCATGTCCCGCCCACCTCGAGGGGTGGTGGGACCGACAGCAAAGGCCATCCGGGGCTCGCTGCAAGACACCCAGGACTGGGCAGTCACTACCAGCAGCATCACTTGGGACAAGCCTGATGGGAATGAAACACATTTCTTTATCTCTCTTTGAGTCAGTTTTCTTATCTGTAAAGTTCTTATCTCACCAAGTTCCTATTAGAATTAAACGGGTTAATCTGGAAAATGCTTACAACAGTGTCTGATTTGTGGTGAACATTTGGTAAATGTTGGCTACTGTTATTTATTACTAATAAGTAAAATGGGTTGATGGGACAAAAATATTCCTAAGTGGGTGCTCAGGGAAATTCTTGTATGGAAGGTGACATTTGAACTCAGAACTGAAAAATAAGGAGCCAACCATGCAGAAAGCCAAAGAGAAGCATCCAAACAGAAAGAACAGGGACAAAGGTCCTGAGGTAAGCAATGATACAGTGTCATTGAGGGACACAGACATGGCCAGTGTGCCTGGAAGGTGGTAAGCCAAGCAGAGTCATGCCAGCCATGGCAAGGAATTAGGACTTTATATCAAACACAATGGGAAGCTTTAAGGGATTTGAAGCAGGAGAATAACTTTGACCACCCTGTTGGAAATGGATTTTAGAAGGGCAGGAATGGAAACAAAGGTCCTCTAAGAAACTTTCATAGTCATCTGAGTAAAAGATTTTGATGACTTGAACCAGAGTTTAGCAGAGGAGATGGAGAAAAGAGGGGTGATGTGCTCATTGAATGAGTGGCCCTAGGCCTGCCCACCAGGTCCTCATAGTAGAGATGAGATTTTACCAAGGTTGTTCTGGAACTTACATTAGGAAAACCCCTTTAGACAAGGTTCTCAGCATTATACCCAGGAACGGCTTAAATCTATCTCATTTTATATAATTCAGGATTCAGTTGTTACAGGGGATAATAGAATATAAGTTTTCTCACACATCTCATTGTTATTCAAATAGGAAAAACAAGTCAAAGCACTCTGGCTTTGCGGAAGAAGCATTACAAGACAAATCAGGACACAGGTTCAAGTGGCAATATGGTCACGGATGACTTACGTGAACGTACACAGAATTCTTGGCAATTCAGGCCTTCCTTGGTCCTCAGCCCTTCCAATTCTGACAATCTATTACTTTGGGGCTCGATTTAAAAATAGTACATTACCTGGAAATATTTCATGTTCCTGAGGTCGGGAGTCACATTCAGTATTTTGCTGCTGGTCCTGCGATCTAAATTCCATGACTCTTCTCTCCTCCAGCCAAAAAGCACCTGCCACAAGGACATAATCACAAGGAGATAATCACCAGAAATAGGCTTCAATTCTAGTGCACATCTTCTCCTAACCTGACAGGAAGGAGGTTGACAGCAAGCTGCCCCACCTCTGTTTTATAGCCGTCAATAAACGTGTTTAGCATAAATGTGCTTTACAGGTATCTTTCGTGTAACCCTCAAGATTTATTCTTTTTAGGAGAATTTGGGAGGATTTTCTCTCAGGCTTTACATTAAGATACAGGCAAGTCATCTTCAAGCAAGCTTTTCTAAAACTTCACTGTTACGGGTGGAAAGTCTCTGGCACACATCTCTATTAATATTTTCATTTCATATAGCAGCTCTTCCCTAATAGTGACAAGAGAAGGGAGAGATCCTCCATCAGATAGAAGAATGGAGGCAGAGACCCTTACCCAGCACCTGACTAGAGAGTTGTTCAGGTTTTCCTTCCTTTTTTCCTGATAACGAGTAGGTCTGATACAATCATTACAGGATTGGAAGGACATGAAATCGAATTTGTAAAGTTTTGCCTCTCACTATCTGCCTGAGTTGCCTTCAGCCCCTTTGCTTCTTAAAGTAAACTCTGTCCTTCATGTGCACGGGCTTGGCTGCTTTCAAAGCCACATTAGGGAGCGTGTGGGATGCAAGGTTGCTTCTTGGATCTAAAATCCACGATGAGTTTGGACTTTCTTTGGACTTCACTGTTGGGTTTTTTTTGCCAGCTTTAAATCTTAGTGTTGTGGGTTTGGAGTTACAATTCGTTGAATAAAATGTGGAAAGGGCAGAGCAGGTAGGAGAACACGAAGAAGACGTCTGATTGCTGATCAGAATTGATGCCAGGTAAAGATAACAGCAACACCCGCATCACTACATTGACTATCCTTAGATAGTCACCAACCTCTCCTCCCTAGAGCTCTACTCGCTTACGCTGCCAAATATGACAGGCCAGCACCATCACAATTTGGAACACACAAGGAGAGATAATGCTCACTATATAAATTCAGTTAAAAAATGTAATTAAAAAGGGGAGGCACCTGGGTGGCTTACTCAGTTAAGGGTCCGACTCTTGATTTCCATTTAGGTCATGATCTCAGGGCTGTGAGATCGAGCCCCATGTCAGGCTCTGCACTGGGTGTGGAACCTACTTAAGATTCTCTCTATCCTCTTTCCCTCCCCACCCTCGCTCTTTTAAAAAAAAAATAGTAAAAATAAATAAATAAATAAAATCAGATTTCAATAGGCTTATAAGCAAGAGATGGAAAACAATCAATTAGCAGCAAACAGTACAGTGACAATTTTGGTGAATGGAGAAAGAGGCACTGATTTGCACAGAAAGTTCAGACATTGTTGAAGTGGCGGTCACCATCAAATAAACACATCAGGGGGTATTCATTAAAAGCAAAAGGGAAAAAAGAGAATTGGCAGTTTCACCAATTTGCCAGTCTGTGTGCTTCCTGGTCAAAAAATGGGGAGTATGAGAAAATAATTAAATTTTTAATTTGAAAACATAATTCCCCCCTCTCCTAGGAAAGAGAACGTGATGGCATATGAAGTCAGTTCGAAAGAAGCCTGTGATGTTTTCCTTCTCATAAAAAAAGGAAGCAAATTATTTCATCCAAGCACAACTGAATCAAATTTGAACTTCCTGAAAATTTATCAGTTGATAAACCAGGATTTAAGTTCAAGGACACATTCCACACCTAATCTTCATTTTACAACCTTTGGAGATAGATTTTCCTTAGCACTGAAATCTTTCAAAGATAGTCTTTCTTGCAAAACAAATCGTTAGAAGTGTGCAGCAAATTGGCCAGATGTCTCTGGGGCATAAACTCTCTCTTAAAAGTAAGGCAAGAGCTTTTAGTGACTACCTTGTGCTTTCAAACCATGAGCTTTCTCGTTGGTGTTTTGAAACAGTAATGTTCAAAGTATTTCTCTTGCTATCGAAAGAGTTAATACAGCTTCTCAAAAGTGCTTCTCTTCTCACAGAATATAGTTTATATTTGGGGAGAATTTGGCACAGCTTAAGTTACAGCCTAACTAGTTTTCTTAGTAGAATCCAATAAGGCATTTCTCCCACCCATTTGTCCCTTAGTGTTTATAAGCAGGGATGGACACAAAATGTCAAGAGGAAAGAAAAAAGTATTATTTATATTAATGTACTTTCTTCAAGACTTCACATCAAGATACCTAAATAACAGCCTTCTTCACATCTTCACATCCCAAACCAGAAACCATCCCTTGGAAAGTGTTCACAAACACCCCAAAGTTCATTACCAACCCCGTTGCCCTTCCCAGTCTAAATGTATCACCGCAAGATAAGTCGACTTAATTCTCGCTTATCTAAAAAAACAATAATAATTGCTAGGCACATAAACCAATTTGTGGCATGAAGCTAGTTCTGCTTTCTTCCAGAAATGGCTTTTCTTAAGTTTCAGACCTTGAAAAAATAGCAGAAGTCTGTTCAGCGGTACTTCTTTCTAGGACTGTTGCTGTCCCCCAAACATCACGAGCAGCCTACCAACTGAGGTGTGGCAGAAAACCAGACCTTCACCCTCCCCTCAAAAGAGTGCTCAGAGAAGCAAAATCCATACAGCTTAGTAGCTTGGTATGTGGTAAGGCCATGGTTCTGATTCTTAACTATTATCCCACTCCCGAGTCCAAATAAATAAATAAGTAAATTGTGGTTAGTTTGCAGATATCTCAGTAACTGTACAAACACACATTTCACAAAGTGCTGGCCAACGCCTGCTTGCACATAGTTCTTTTAACCTAAAAATAACTTTCATGTCTTCCTAAGAGCAAGAAAAGGGAGGGAAAATCAAAGAAACTAGTTTGGGAATCAGTGGGGAAATGTTTAACAGTCCTGCTGCGTGTTCTCTTAATGCTGTCTTGGATCTCAGATTAAATTATTATACTTTTTCTCTGTTGTAGTACTGGGTCAGTTGCACATGAGGACAAAGGCAACTTCAACTTGATATTTCTGTCATCCCTGCTGTGGGAAGAGTCCTGTTCCTGGTTTATAACATCAATCATTCTCACAATAAATCTTGGTGGTGGATATGGTCATTTAAATCTCCACCTGCACAAACAACAGAAAATAAGAGAGCTCATAAATCTCTACGCTGGTGATTAACAAATTTTGGATCCTGGGCAAAGATATTATGGGGAGGGGTTCTCACTAATTCATTAATAAAGACTGATTTGCTGACAATCTGTTTAGTTTACAGCATGGGGGAAAGCAAACAAGACCCTGCTAACAAAACAAAACGTTAGAGGTTAGTGAATTCCCAGCTGAGCCAGGATTAGAGATATGATATCTTAATGTAGGAGAGAGGGGTACAGAGCGTGAGCCAAAAGCTCAGAAGCTGCTCTTACACTTTGCTCCAGCCCCTCGTCTTCGATGCCTAATTGCAAGGAAAGAAAACCTGGAGAAGAATCAGTGAGAGAGATTCATGCATTCCATCTCCCCAGTTTTATTTCATTGATTTTATGCAATCTCTTGGTTTCTGGTTCCCTTTGCTTTTCCACTCATTCTCCAAATTTTCTTATTCTCCAGGAAAGATGGTCCAGGCTGGAGTCAGAGATAGGAAAAAAAAAAACAAAAAACAAAACAAAACAAAAAACCTTTCCCCAAAGGGATAATACTGCTTAGTGTTCTGTAATACCAGCTTCATGTGGGGAACCCCAGGTAGCAAAGAGGCCCTAAGGAAGAGGCAAAGGCATTGGGAGGGAGAAAACAAGTCCCAGGCAAGATAATATCTGAGAGCACCTAAGATTCTTAAGACATTAAATGCATTTCTAGAAAAAAATTTAGGGGGAAGTTTTAATTTTGTCAAGAAAAGATTATCAATTAACAAAATGCTTTCCACACACTCATATGACTCTGTCTCACCGCCCCCGACTCCCACTACACTGTGTGTGCTGTCCCGGGTGTGCGATGGTCAAGTATGTCTGTGTACACATGGGCAGTTCCTTGATAGGTTTAAAGTGACCAGGTGCAGACGGATATTCTGGTACTTTCTCTGCATCACCCTAAAGATTCAGTGAAGCACTTGTTTTGTTCATTTACCCAGGTTAAGGTGGGAAGATATTTTGGTAAAGCCACAGTGTCTTAGGGGTGTTGCCAGGAGGGAGTTGACCGCTGTCTGGATTTTAATTGGTGTTTTAATTGCAGAGAAGAGAGGACAGGGGGGTGCTTGTGAGATTTGTGTTTGGAAGGCCCAGAAAGAGCAAAAGGATCTGGTCATTTTCCTGAAGTCCTCAGTAACAACCAGCTATGACCTCTGAAGAGGGAAAGCGGGCCTGAGGAGATGGCCCTGGAGAGGGGCTGTGGGTGGGGCGCTCTCCTCTTCGGCTGAAGTGGAAGAAGGTGACTGGTATTTGCGTGTCGCAGTTGAGTTGATTTACATTACAAGTTGGAAATCAGGGTCTGTGCGTAAGAGTTTCCCTCCGGTTGTGAAAGGGGTCTAAGAGTCTGCTGGGGCCTAGCAGGCCCCTCCCCTGGGCTACAAGGATCCGCCTCTCTATTCCCCAGATAAATTCCTAGTGTCCACCAAATTCCTCAGCGCTCTCTCACACTCCTCTGCGGCCACGACTCCGGGGGTGGGGAAACGGAGCCAGTTCCTCCCCGCAGAAGCCCTCTCGCTGCCTTCTCCCAACTCTGCTAAGGGGAAGGCGTGTGAGACTCAACCAGATCCCAACTCCCATTCCCAACACGAGGTGGCTGCCCCACACGCCACACCCGGGGGCCCACTGGTGTGGGGCTCGCTCTCGCTCTCGCTCTCTCCCCCCCCTCTCTCTCATCCTCTCCCCCAAACATGTCCACCGGCTCCCTCAGCGATGTGGAGGATCTTCAAGAGGTGGAGATGCTGGACTGTGACGGGCTGAAAATGGACTCGAGCAAAGAGTTTGTGACTTCCAACGAGAGCACCGAGGAGAGCTCCAACTGCGAGGCGGGGTCTCCCCAGAAGGGCCGCGGAGGCCTGGGCAAGAGGAGGAAGGCGCCCACCAAGAAGAGCCCCTTGAGCGGCGTCAGCCAGGAGGGGAAGCAGGTCCAGCGCAACGCGGCCAACGCGCGCGAGCGGGCACGGATGCGGGTGCTGAGCAAGGCCTTCTCCAGGCTCAAGACCACCCTGCCCTGGGTGCCCCCGGACACCAAGCTCTCCAAGCTGGACACGCTCAGGCTGGCGTCCAGCTACATCGCGCACTTGAGGCAGATCCTGGCGAACGACAAGTACGAGAACGGGTACATTCACCCGGTCAACCTGGTAAGTCCGCCGGTGCGCCTGCGGCGATCCGAAGTCCCCGGCCAGCGCGCCCCCCCAGCCCCGTCGGCGGGGGGGAGGGGGGGCTGTGCGCGCACCTCGGCCACCACCAGCCCGGCGCGCCTCTGGGGACCTTTGCAGGAGATCCCACCCGGCCCTCGCTCTCTGCCTTGGAAGCCGCCGGAGCGGGGATGATTTATGCAAGTGTTTGACGTGGCAGCCCAATTAAGAGGTTGCAAGTGTACTGAGCTGGCAAAGAGGAGGGATCCCCGAACCCGCGCCAGCGCCGTCAGGGCTGGTGTGGCACAGGGCACACCGGCCAGATGCTGCGCGTCCAGCAGGCACTTTATTAATCCCTTTATTCTTCTTTTAGCTGAAGAACTTGATTTTCCCTTTCTCATTTTTGTACGTAAAAACACCCAACTCTGTTTCTTTCCCAAGTATACTTAAGACCATTAGATACGGACAAATTCATGCCCCCATAATGGTCATGTAAGTCCCAAACTACGGAAGTAGTTGGCGCTTCTCTTATACGTAGATTAACATTTTTAAATTCCAGAAGTTCTAACAAATATCAGCATAATCAGTAAATTCTCACAAATATTAGTGTAACAAGCGATATTAAAATATAATAAATAATATTACGATAAGTCATTCTCATTGAAGATTTAGAAACGTGTTGCATTTTATCTTAAAAATCAATGCCCATTCAGCCAGTCTTTTGAAATTAAAAAACAAAAAAGTAATGCTCATTAAGGCTAATTTTCTCTCAAATGCATTTTGTTATATAAGAAGTACCGTTTGTTTCCTTTTTTATTTGATTTAATGTTAAGACTTCCAGGCTGTAAAGAAAAACAAAGACCACAACTTTCTAGCACCTTTGTTTATATATGATAAGAATGAGAGGTTTTCCTCTTAAAAGTCGCCTTATCGGCCAGCACTAGTGGGAGAGGTTTGAAGCTTTGAATTGTCTTCTCACTGAATTGGTTTCAGGAATTGGGGGGAGGGGATGCAAAACCACATTTTGCCCTAGTAAATATATTTCCCCCTAATTAAAAATTTATTCTTTTTCGAAAAAAAGATGAGTAAATAGCTTTTTGAAATCTGGAACTAAAATGAAAGTAATCACTCCGTTTACAGCTGCTGCTGCGTTCATCTTTGAATAAAGAAACTTAAGTGAGCTTTATTATAAAACACCTCGGAGAAGGGAAAAGGCAATGCTCGCTCAGCCCAGTAGGAAGATGATCTTAAATAAAACATGCCTGTATATTCTTTTATTAGCATTATTTCCCCCCCTTAAAAGCCAGCGATTAATTTAGAAACCATGGTCAAAAGCCCGCGTTTGAGAGGGAGGAAATGAAAGTTGGCAGTAGGAAAATAGACAGGGAGGAAAGCGAGAGGGCCAGGAAACCTGGCCAGGGCCTCAGAAGAGGCGCCCGAAGGCCACTTTGCCTCGAACCCAGTGTCCACTTGGCACGAGGTCCTTCTCGGCTTCCCTGCTTAGGCTCACGGAGCAGCTGCCTCCGGGCTGTGCGATGGCCCCAGTCCCTTTGGGCTTTCCAAGGGCCTCCTGTCTGGGGTTTCTCTTACACCTTAGGATGAACCCCTTTGCTTTACCACCTCGATCTGTGACTTGGCGTCAACGCTTTGTCTTTACCCAGCCACAGGGCGCACTAAAACGCCAAGCAAACTGAAGAGATAACAGGTCTCTCCATCTCACTGCCTGACCTCACCTCTCCCTCTCCTTGGTCTCCAGCTCCGAGCCCACCCCATCTATCCTCCTAGGCCACTTACCTCCTCCACCCTCTTCTCTCCTGCAGACTTGGCCCTTTATGGTGGCCGGGAAACCCGAGAGTGACCTGAAAGAAGTGGTGACCGCGAGCCGCTTATGTGGAACCACAGCGTCCTGACCTTGGAGGTGCGAGTCTGGGAAAGGCGCGCTCCCGGGGGGGAGCGGGCCCCGGGAAGGCGACCCCTGCCCTCCCTGCTCTCTGTCTCTGCTTCCCCCTCGCAACGCTCCTCTCTCTGTCCCCCCCCCCCCCCGCAAGAACACTTTACAGCGACGAGGAGATTCGTTTCCAGACCTAACGAGATCAATTGTACTTACAAAGATTCCCATCTATTTAACTTTATTAACTTCTACCGTGAATGACTCTGCGAGCCTTGCTGGTCCAAGTGCAATATGTAATTATAAATATATAAATAGATAATAAGAGCCTATCAATGTGTATCTTTTGTACAATATGTTGTAAAATGTAGATCATAGAATAGCTGACTTTGACAGTCACATTTATAAAGTAATTCACTTAAAGATATATATTTTTTTCAAACAAGTTTTGCTACTTTCGAAAATAAATCTTTCTTTATATTGCTAAAAGCCCTGACATTGGTGTGATTTTTACAAAAAAAAAAAATCTAGACTAGAAAAGCGAGGGACTATGGGGGAAGCTTGATAATAAAAGTGATTCTTTTGAACCTCAATCCAAACTAGAATTCTAGAGATGGAGAAGATTAAACACAATTTCCACTGCGAAGGTGCAGCTCACATTTTGCACTGAAACCTCAAAAAGAAACTCTGGTCTCAGGTTTGCAGATTACTTTTAAGACAATTATAAATAATGTGACCTTGAACAAAAAGGGGGAAGGAGCAGGGTAACAGTTACTAGCAGTTACATGATTCAAGGGAAAAACACACCAAAAGGAAAATCCGATTTTCAAGTATTCCGCGGTGTAATTGATGACAGGAGCAGAAAGGTAAATTCCACGTTTTTTAGCTTTCTAGGCGCAGACAGGACCCAAACAACTCATAATGCCGAACTGGGAAGAAACAATGGAAGCTATGAAAAGCGTAAACACCGTAACCTTTAGGAAGTGCTGCAACATACATTATATAGTTCTTCTTAGTAATTAATGAACTACTTCTAACACCGCTCAAGCCTATGGGTTTGTTAGCCAGCGCCTTCAGCTCCCGGCCACGACTTCCGGCGGACTGGGTTTTAATTTAAACATCTTCCATGCTACGGAACAGCTCGTTGGGGAAGATTAAATTGAGATAAACAGAGAGGCGAGGCCGAAGAGCCTGGAACCCGGTTCACTCACTGCCCCAGCACAGCCCGCAGCGGCCGCTGAGCCAGATGCCACCAGGGCTGTTTAATGTTCGGGGTTATGACCGCAGTGTTTACAAGACGTCTTCGGTTATTTATACTGTTATTCCTCGCAGAGGGCCTTGAAACTTCCGCTTCATTTGCTCTTTCTTTTCGATTTTTTTTTTCTCTTTCTCTCGGCTCAGTTTGGTACCTGAAGTAAGAGCTCCCTCCGTCCACCTCGTGGACCCCCAACCAACCACAGGGCTGCTTAGGGGGTGGAACCCTGGGCCTGGACTTCTGGGAAGGAGCCGGGGACCCCGGTCCCGACAGGTGAACTGCTGTGCCAGGGCTCTTCTCTGCCGGCGGAGACTACCACATTATCAAGTGCAATTCTCCAGTCTCCGAGGGCTGGGAATTTAGCGCACTCCTAATCCGCCTGTCTGTTATTTGCACCTCAGAGGACAACTCGGGATGTCTGGCTTTCCTACCACTCCCCCAAACCCCTCTTGACCTTTAGGATCTCATTTCGAGCTCTGACCACCTCCACTTTCCCCAAATTCCCATGTTCCGTCACTTCAACCACAAGGCCAGTGCCCCCGGCTCCTCCAAACTTCAGAACCCAAGTCAGAGATGAGTCCCAGAGTGATTCAGTTGTTTGCATTTCACGATCAGCAAAATTTCCAAGCTCCCACTCACATTCTTATAACCCAAGCGCTCAAAATTCTGAGCACCCAACTCAGGTGGCCCACAGAGAAGAAATTTCTGCTTGCTCCTTCTGTGGACCCCAAACTGCAAACGGACTTTTTAAAAAGCCCTATGCCTCCTACCTATAATTTGAAGCCTTTGCTTTCGGCATGAGGCATGAGTCTATGAACAGGGAACATGTGAGTGAATCCCAAGTTCTGCCTCTAGCTTTTCCCTGAAGAAGGGCCCATCCTCAGTTTTCCCATCTCTGAAAATGGAGATAAACGTTAAAATAATCATACTCATACTTTTCCTCTTCTGCCTCACAAAACCTCAGTGGGACATAAATGAGATTATATTGTATGATCACTTTATAAAAGAAAAGATCTGCGCAAGTATCAGTTACTTTCACTAAGTAGCCAGAGGTGAGCTGTCCATGCTGGACCCAACCTGACAGTGTCTCAGGCAGGAAGCTCAAAGCCTGTGTGCTCATAAAGCGCAGGTGATAGTCTTTCTATTCCCCGAACAAAACACCTTTCTTTGATGCAATGCTGAGGGTTATGATTTCTCTCTCTCTCTCTTCACATGCCTTTACCTCTCCCTGGTGTTCTCCAAATTTGTCTAGAGCTTTCTACCAATGTGACTATTTCCTGAAAATCTAAAACCCATAATTCAGAGAGCAAGGACAGGGCCCAAGATCAGCAAATAGAAGGGATACACTGGGGTCTAGCTGTCAGGAGGGCCTGCCAACAGGGGCCTCAGCCACAAGGCAGGGGTGTACTTGGGGTCCCACGGTTGTTCATTGAAAGGAGCAGGCAACACTGCAGGAAGGACTGGGTTTGGGCTACCACTAGCCCCAGGAATGTGGCAATGTGACTGCCCAAACACTTGCATACACACATCCACAGTTTAAACACTTCTTCCCCATGGGCTCTTCTCTTACACCAGCCAGATCCCCAGCTCTCCCCCACCCACCAGGCCCTACTGTTGTCCAGGAACAGCCATCCTACCCTTGTCCAGTCCAGGTACCTGGTGTGCCTTGATTTGAAAAGGAGGCAAATGGCAGCTGGGGAAGGAATGGGGACCTCTTTTGCTGCTTGTCAGATAGGGGTGAGGGGTAGGGCGTGTCCTGTCTGTGAGCCTCTTCATTATGGAAACTATCTTAGAAGGTGCTTTCAGAAAGAACCAGGAGAACAACCAAAACAGATTATAGAAGCTTGGAAGATAAACATGTCTGCTAGTCCTCAGGAGGAGGAGACGGGTACTAAAACTGGCCTGTAGCTGCTGGGGAAGTCCCCCTTCTCTCTCTCTGTCTCTCTCTCTCTTTCATTCTGATGGCTTGTATGACTTCTTACAATTTATTATGCTTCTATCAGGTTTTTCCACTGTAATATTGGAGACTTCTTTTTAAAAAGAGAAGTGGTGAACGAGATCTGGTACCTCTGGATATATTTGGTGACCAGTAGGAAATACTGCCCAAGGAGCCTTTTAAGCCAGGAGCTCCGCAGTGTGTGTCATCCAGAATGACCTAGGTGGCTGGTGGAAGTCCATGATTGATTCATCCCTTCATCCCCTCCCCCAGTTCTGGATTCAAGAGGTCTGGGGTGGGGTCCCAGATTTTCTAACGATTTCCCAAGGGAAGTTGATGTGGCTGGTCCAGGAATCACCCTTTGAGAATCACTGTTGGGGGATCTCTCTCAGAGAAACAAAAGAAGTGAATACAGACAGAAAGAAAATATTTGGGAAAATTTTTAAGAGGCTGCATGTTCTGGGCTCCAGTTTCATTTGCCTTTCTATTCACCCCAAGATGGCATGCAGTGCATTCCTAATGCTTAAATGCCAGTCGGGAAATCAAATCACTCGTCCTCAGAAAATAAAAGATTTGTGTGGCCCTCGTGTATCATCGAAGTTTGTGTGCTCATCTTGTGCCCTCGAGACAGACTTTAGTCATCAGATGATGAGTTGCAGACCTGGAGGGTTTAGGGCCCTGCTGCTCTTGGCTCCTTTGCGACCCCTAAGGAGGAAAAAAATGGGCACCCGGGACTCACGCGCCCGTCGACCCCCGGTTGTGCAGAGGGCCCCAGCAAATATTTTCCTTTCACTCCAGTAGGAGTAGGTGGGTTGGTTCTGCGTCGGGGCCCTGTACGTCAGGCCCGCAGGAAGTCGGCCTGGGTTGGGGTGCACGGGCTCTAGGGGTGGTGGTGAGCGACGGGTGCGGCTGGCGGGCAGGTCAGGCACTGGAGCCCAGAGGCGGAGTAGGGAATGACGGGTTTTCCTTGGCGGCTTTTCTACTCCCAAGAGTTGATTGAAGTAGGCGGGAGGAGAAGAAAGGAGGCTCCGAGCTCCGAGCCCCAGCCTACACGGCCTCCTGGGTCCACGGGCTTCTCCGGGCACCGCCCCCGAGACTGCAGTCCGAGTGCGAACCGCCCCGCGCGCAGACGCCACCCCGGGAAGGTTCTAGGGTTAAGACCCCGCACAACCGCGGAGGGGAGGCGCCCGCCCCACGCAGCTTGCTTGCCGAACTTTCTTTCCTAGCTTTGCATCCTTCCCTCCAAATGCTGGCTGTGCCCCTGGAAGCTCGCGTGCTGCCAGCTGCATTGTTGAGAGCTCCTCCGGCTTCCTCCGGACTCCTGGGGTCGACGTGACTTTGATCTTTAGGTCTGGGTCAGCTCCGCAGATCCACCCTCCTCGCGGTTCACAGAAGGATTATCCGCCCCGGGGACCGGGCTTAAAATCCCCTCTCTGGGCAGAGGGAGGAGAAAAAGGTGGAAAGGGCGAAGGGAACTGGCAGCGTTTAGACCTTCGAGGAGACCAGACTTCTCTGAGCGACATCATCACCCTTGTCCCCAGAACCTAGCGTAGCGCCGGACAACTCCATAAATGTTAAATCAAGGATGAATTTGAATCATTGACTCTCTGAGCTTTGGTGAAGGAAGCTCGAGACAAGATATTGACAGTGGGGCTGTTGCTGTGCTTAAAATGAAACTCAGTTCTTAGGTTGACATCTCCGGTGCGTATTTGAGGAAAGCACAAAGCGAGCAGACGTGATGGGACTGGGTGGCATCATCTGGGAGTGGGATGTTTCAACTGCCCTCCGCCCGACACTGTGATGAAATCTGCTTTTTCCCTTTCCAGTAGAAGATGACATTATTACTTACGAACGTACCTGGCCTTTAGATCAGAATCATTAGCGTAAAAGGTGCTTTGAATAGTAGAAATAATAAAAGACACTGACTGTGTAAGAATAAAATGTTCGTGGGACGTTATTTTTAAATTAATCCAGTTGGTGATAAGGAAGTAGTCTGTTGCCTTTTACAAAGATGTAGACCTACACCTAGTCTGTAATGTAATGGAAGGAGCTTTTGAGTACTTGACCATTCAGACCTTGGTTCTTCCACCTGTAAAATGAGTATAATAATGACCCCTTTGGTGACATAATCCCTGGTACATGTTAACACCAATTAATACTAGTTTTCCTCTTCTCTTCTCCCTTTCTTCTCATCACTAAGTTATAAAAGTGCCTCAAAGAATGATATGCATTTACCCTAAATAGTTATCTAGCCAATAGGAAACAATATTAAATTCTCATGGTAATCTAAGTGCTCAGGGTATCTTGAAAGTGTTTGAAACAAGTTACATTCAGGTCTCAGTCTTTCTTATGGAGATCTCACCACCTTATCTGCAGTGGGTCCTGCTCGAAGTTCTGTATTTCAGCACTAATCACTTTATCAATAGCAGATAAGTCTTAATTTCTTTCATTTCTCTATTTATCTAGTTGTGTCTGTCTATTCTAGCTCCATGAGGGCAGGGACAATGATGTCCAGCTGGTTCACCTTGGTTTCCCCAGCACCTGGCACAGTGACAGATACATAGCAAGTGCTTGAAGAGGAGTGAATGCAAAAAGCTTAATAATAAGCTTCTTAGAGATGCCGCTGTCTGCTTGGTAAGTTCTTGTTACATTGCTATAACCACAGGCTAGTTCAAATATATTGTCAAATCTTAATTTTAGAATTTGGTGATGAACATTTCTTCTATAATAAAAATAAACCTACAATGAAAAAATCACCATCAAGTCCATCAAAGGGGAATTAACCTGAAACATTGGTTCTCATCACATCACATATGGATTTTTTTTTTTTTTTTTTTAGAAACTGAAGCCCCGGAAAGGTTCTCTATTAAGTATTGTGTCTTTCAAAACATTGTGGGTCTCCCTTCAATATTCTTATCATCACATCTAAATTGTTCTGGTTGGTTCCTGGGGTCTTTCGCTGATGCGTCTCACTAGAATCCCTTTCCCTTCTCCTCACTTTATGTGAGGACCACCACCTTCTGCTGCCCTCTGATCTCTTACTTTCAGGCGTCTGTCACCCGCTCAATAGCTCCTTCCTCCACCATTCCTTTTTCTTAACAGGCTTTCTTTTTTTCCCCTACCAGGGACTAAAAAGAAATCCAAGGGATCTCTAAACCCAGGAGAATTTTTCAAACCAGCAGGGGTCATTTTGATTACAAAGAACAAAAATCCCTCTAAACTGGCTCATATAAAAAGGGGAATGAGGCATTGTAAAGATAGTCCAAGGAATCTGGCTGACATCTCCAGGCAGAAAATAAACAGTAGGGAAAATCTACTGCGAAACTAAAAGTCTGGAGTGAAACACCCTCTCTTTCTCTCTGGGACCTTAGCTCTGTTTTTTCTGCCAGTGTTCTGCATTTTCTCCTCTGATTTTCTGTGCTGACTTGCTCTCTACTCCTCCTGAACTTTCTCTTTCGAATGTGGATAATCTGTGAAATTATTGACTGTGGCCCCAATTCTACATGCACATTCAGTTAGACCCCACAGTCCAAAATTTCAATCTCAGCATGTCTTAATTTGAATTCTCAAGACCGGGACCACTATGGACTTGATCTAAGAAGCTCTGATTAAATTCTCCAGGTCAGTTGTATGCCTCTTGCCCCATCAGCTACGGTTGGCTGGGGATGGATGGATAGGTTGGCTACTGGTTGAGGCAGATTTTTTGAGAGGGAGGCTCTATGTGAGACAGGAGTCTCAAATCTCTTTGCTACAAATGTAATCGAATGCAATTAGGGCTGGGATGTCTGCATATGGACCACCTGGCTTTATTCTGCTACACCAACAGTGGGCAACATGTGATGGGTAAAAAGTCATGTTCACAGATCTTATTGTATCTATGTTGTGGGAAAGAGTGGGGATAACAAAAGCAAAAAGAGATATATTCACATAACCCAAATCATCTACTTTATGGAATTGAAAAATTTTATTGAAAAAATCACCAGCATTCTTTAGCCAATAAAATGCTACTATTGGGCATATTTAGAAATATGCTGATTAGCATAGATACAGCTTTCTTAATATTTTTCAACCATTTGCATTACATAGAGCACATTCATATGCATTACCATATTTTATCTTCAGAACAACTGTAACCAGGAGGTATTATCATCCTCACTTCTCATATAGGGCAACTGAAACTCAGAGAGGAGGAGTAAATACCAGAAGTTATGTGGTGGATGAGTGGTAGAAAGCTGAACATAAAATTATTGTATTTAAACTGAAATGGGCTTCTGCCTTGAACATAGGAGAGTCCCCAAGATAAAAGAAATGAAGGATAGTTATAACCCTAAACTAAAAGAAAATTAAAAAAGAAATTCCTCCAATAAAATGATGACATGATGCTTTTTTTCAATTCAAATGTTTATTTTATACTTACTTAAAGATCTCTTTTAGACTTCTTGGTGAGTATATTTTCATCCTATGTCACCATTAAGAATACAAAAAAAGAAAATTATAACCAAAATAAGTTCATTAAAATATTCCAAAAATATGTTTTTACATTCAGAGTCAAATTCATTGCAAAATGTTGATACATTCTGTCATTAAAATCTGGTGATTTTCTACCCAGGATATATTAGTTAGTTTTTATCATATAATAAACCATGTCACAACCCAATGGCTTGAAACAATAAGCATTTATTACTGCTCAAAGTCTGCAGGTCACTCAGGCAGTCCTGCTGGTCTGGGCAGGGCCCTGCTGTGCTCACTGAACTTGCTCATTTATCTGTGGTTGGATGGCAATTTATTTGAGAGCTAGCTGATTAGGGATGGCCTTACTCACAGGTCTGGTGGCTGGCTGGCTATTTTATTGGCTGGATTAATGAGAGTGACCGAACAACATGTCTCTTGTCATCCAGTAGGCCTGTTTGTACTTGCTCTCATGGAGACTGCGGAGGAAACAGAAACAAGGCCTCTTGGACCTAGAGAGCATCACTTCAGCTGTGTTCTATGGCTAACGCCAGTCACAGGACATCCTAGACTCAAGGGATGGGGAAATAGATTCTATCTCTTGATGGGAGAAGCAGCGAAGTCACATAGCATAGAGTGTGGATCAGCAAATGGTGGAAATTTAGGACCATTTTTATAATTAATCTGTCATATTAAAGTTTTCCTGAAACTTCTTTATGTTCAAAGTCTAGCCCTTCTGAATCACTTCCCACTTTGAATTGCCAGTATCTAGTGATTTGCTACGCAGTTGTGTTTTCTGGGCCATTATGAGCATTACTTAGAAGAGTTCTCTGTGGTCACTGAGATTTTCTTCTAAGCCACTGATACCAGTTCTGCAAGTTTCAATGATTTTCTGATTTTGTCAGAAGGAAACATAAAGAAAGTATCACCATTAATTAATCACATCAACATTTCTTTCACTTATTCTTAGAAATTTTGGGTTTTTTTTCTGACTCTAGTTGCTTTGCTTGGTATGTGTAGTGGGCTGAATGGTGGTCTCAAAGATCTCAAATTCTAATCTCTGAAAACTGTAAATGTTACCTTATTTGGAATAGGGTCTTTGCAGATGTATTAAGTTAAGGATATTGAGATTGAAAGATTATCCTTGATTATTCATGTGGGCCCTAAATGCCATTACCAGTGTCCCTTTAAGAGAATGGGAGAGGGAGATTTGATACAGGGAAGAAGAAAAAGTGGTGTAAAGACAGAGGTAGAGATCAGAGTGATGTAGTCACCAAAGACTGGAAGAGGCAAGGAATGGATTCTCTTCTTGAATTTCCAGAGTGAGCAGGGCCATACCCACCTTGATTTCAACCCAATGAAACTGATGTTGGGCTTCTGGTCACCAACTAAGAAAGAATAAGTTTCTGTTGTGCTAAGGCACTAAGTTTGTGGTCATTGTTATAGCAGCCACAGGAAACTAATACAGGGTGCGATAGGCAATCCCTTGCACGTATCTCAGTAACGAAAATGTAACAGGGTCATCTGCTCATGGTTTACTTCCTTCTTAAGTTCTGTAAGGCACTTGGCTGTTGCTTTGTAAGAAAATACAGAATGGTAGTATTTCTCCAATGACAAAGGCCTTTGTCATTACTTTTCTATTTTCATGCCTTTTGGTGTATAAGAAAATATTTATATTAATTATTTATACAACAAAATAACATTTTTTTCTGATGCTCAGAGTTTAAACTTTTTAAAGCATTTTTAATAGCAATTGAACCCAGCATGGATAATACCAACAATATAGAAAATTCAAACAAAGAGACAAATGTTAAGATGCATCCCAATTTTAGAAACGTGAAAATGTGAAAGATCCTGTGTCTTACAATGATGATATACAGTAGCTCGTTGCATTCCATACGTCATCATTGAGTGTCCAGGATCCTATGTTACACACTGGCAATAGGTAAATGACATATTCTTCATCTCCAGCTTAGGTCTTCCTCTTCAGTAGTTACAGAATCTCTTCTCTTCAAGGACCTTGAAGAGCAAGGCTGTCTTGTATTCTTTTTTTTTTTTTTTTTAAGATTTATTTGTCAGAGACAGAAAGAGAGTGCACACAAGTAGGGAGATCAGCAGACAGAGGGAGAAGCAGACTCCCCACCAAGCAAGGAGCCTGATGAGGGACTCAATCCCAGGACCCTGGGATCATGACCTGAGCCAAAAGCAGACGCTTAACCAAATGAGCCACCCAGGCATCCTGGCAGTCTTGTATTCTGAAAACCACCAACTGTGCCATTTTCTGGAAGGGTAAGCTACTGGTAAATGCTGACTTCTCCTGACATACTCTAATCACTAGGCTACAGGCAGTTCAGCCTATCATTCATAAAGTTAGGTCAACATGGAGAGCTTCCTACCGCCTCTACCCTGCACTAACACCAATCTCCCAGTAGTGGGCAAATATCTGGGGAAGTGACTTCAAAAGGTCCTTTTCTGCATCCAAGGTGGTTGTCCTGGAGGCCTTTATTTTCCTAAAGCTAAAATTGGATTTCAGGCCATTTGGAGATAGACTATATAAGATGGGCCATCATTGTACTACACTGATATAGGAAGCCATTTTGCAAATAAATACTTTTGGTTCAAAGCAAAAGAAAAAAAAACACAAGATATGATGGGTGCATTAGCAGAAACTTATCTTCATTACTGGAAAATTAGCACCAAAACTATGAATGATAGTGACCTTCAGAGTCAGCCATACCACATGACAGCCGAGCTTAACTTTTCATTCCCCACCTGCCGAGGTTTTGCATCATCTCAGAAGCCTTCTCCTCAAACAATTTATAAATTTCCCAGATATTTTGTCTTCAAATCTGTCTTCGGCTTTTTCTTCTCTTTCGAATTGTATAAATCAACTCACAAATTATGTGATACTGAATTTCACTATCTTTCTTAATATTTTATATCAGTATATTCTAACTTACCAGAATAAAGGTTCTAAAAAGTGGTATTTTCAAATCTTTGTACATAGGGGGCTCAGCTACTAAGTCGCTCTGACCCCCACCTAATCATTTAATCTCTATGTGCCTTGGTTTCATAGTGGTGAGATTTCTAAAGTTCCTTCGAGCATTAAAAAAAAGAAAAAGAGAAAAAGTCATGATGCTAGAGAAAATTTCCTGTGATTTTGAGCCAGACTGCTGATATTTTGCTAGTTAAAGGCCCACCCAGTCTTAACTGTATGTTATAGAAAATCCCGGAAATTGTTAGTACATGACTAGTTTTGAAACCTCTGCTGGTCCTATTAGAAAAGGGTATGATATTTCTTCTAAGATTTCCTTTCCCACAAGTTACATACTATTTAGAGAACATTCAAAAACAAGTTTTATGTTCACATCTATTTCATTACCATTCTGGCTGTGGTCTGAGGCTCATCTCCACCAATGGCTGGATAAGCAAAATGGAGCTGAGAAGCGGAAGATGGCCCAAAGGTATGGCAATCTCTGAAGATCTACTAAACCTACAGAAGATTTAATATTTTTTTATATTTTGTTTATCCCATCCATAGTTGAGCTAACCATTCCATGATTTTCAGATAATTAGATGATGGTTGACTTTGTACTGTTTTACCCTAGGCCATGGTGCCCATCTTGGATCTTGGTCTGCATCTTCCAGAAGTAGAATTCTGAGCCAAAGAATGTGACTAATTTTAGGTTCTTCATATATGTTGCCAAATTGCTACTTATTTTATACCAGACCAGTAATTTCTAGGTGACTACTCAGACTAAATTTTAAATTTAACTGTTTTTTCTCTTGCCCATATAGGGAGGTCAGACCCCTAAGCAGATAAAAAGAATAATGGGTTGAGATAGAGTTTCTCTTTCTTTTTTTGTTTTTAATTTTATTTATTTATTTGACAGAGAGAGAGACAGCCAGCGAGAGAGGGAACACAAGCAGGGGGAGTGGGAGAGGAAGAAGCAGGCTCCTAGTGGATGAGCCTGATGTGGGGCTCGATCCCATAACGCCGGGATCACACCCTGAGCCAAAGGCAGACCTTAACCGCTGTGCCACCCAGGCGCCCCAGAGTTTCTCTTTCTGCCACTAATTCACACTATCACCCCGTTGGATTGACATACAACTTAAAAAAAAATACTATTTGTTCTTGGGCAGGGCTCAAGGATAACGTGAAAAAATAAAAATATCAAAACTGTGCAGCTACTGGGGAAAAGAGTTAACTGGTTTCCAGATCCTTGTCTTTCCATTCCTTTCCTAAGAACCTTCCCAAAAATTCTATCTTGTATGTCTCACAAGAAAGGCTTTTACTTCTGAACCAGAAATCCCCAAAACAGATTGTTGCCAAATTAAAATAGATTTTGTTAATTAACCTTGTTTCTCACAATAAAAATAATCTTTGATTATTTCAAAGCATTTGGAAAAAAAAGATTTATTCCTAGATTGATAAACATAACAAAATTAGGTTAATATTTATATGCAGTTTTTGTTCTACTTTTTGTCTCAATATTACAAGCTAAGCTTTTTGCCATATCATACAAATATCTTTCAGAAACATTATTTTTAAAGGTAGGGCAATATTCCATTTCATGCAAAAACCATAACTATTTTCATACATTTATGTTGTTTCCAATTTCTCCTATGATAAATAATACTACATTGACGATCTTTACACATCCTTATATCTTTCATTACTTCTCAGATTATTCCTTCGGATAGATTCCTTAAAGTAATTTTTTAAAATAAATAGCATAAAATTGCTTTGCAGAAAGTCTATACTCATTCAAAATCTCACCAACAGTGTATAAGAAGGTCCATTACAATGAACCCTTATGAGCCCTGAATATTATTTTCTCCATTTTTGTCAAAAATGTCTTATTGCTTTTTTTCCAGGTTGCTTTTAAACCAGGTCTTGGTAACTTTATTAATTTACTTATATGGCTTTTACAGAAGTCAGAGGAAGGACAGAGGGAGGGAAGGGGAGAGAAAGGCAAAAAGCTAGAGTGAGAGAAGAGTTTCTGTTCCCAAAATTTTTGAAGGGTTGCTCTGAAAACCCTTGTAGCATTTGGGTTGGGCTAGCTGCTGAGTTATGTGGTCAGTTGAAATTAGGCACCCCCCCCCCCGAGATCCTCTATGTAGTCTGGTTGCATTTATTTTGCAATTAACTTTACTGTTATGAAATATTGAGGGACATGTAGAATAGCTGCCAGGTCGTATCCCCTGTTTTGCATGGACCTCAGAAGTCCTGTGAGAAATAACTTGAGCCTTGCTTATAATTACAGTTAAAAGATGTACACATCTGATAACCTGCAGGTTCCCAAAGTAATCTGGAGTAGAGGGAGAACAGTAAAGGCTGAATGAAAAATCAGTTTGAGTGAGAAGGAGTGGAGTGGAGCGGGCTTAGCTGTGCAGCAAGGTGTGGGTATTGAAGAGGACACTTGTTCCAGGGAGAGTGAGAAACTGGGCTCAACTATCCCCCGAACCAGTCACCAAGGGCTGGAAGAACAGTATCCCAGGAGAACAAATTACTGTGCTGTGACAGACTCTTTTTAAGAGCAAGACATCAGAAATAGGAGATTTCCTATAGTTAGTGTGAAAAGAACACCAGGGAACTGGCCCAGGATTAGCAGAAGAAAGTCAGAAACTCATGGGAAGAGAGGGTCAGCTATCCCAAAGCAACTGACTTTGGTTCCAGCAGAAGAGCCACAGCTGTCAACTGAGCTAAGGGAGCCAGAGAACACCACTCTGATGACCTGAGAGACAAGCCCACCACCACTTCAGCCCAGCTCCTATGCCCACAACCAGTCTTCCAGAGGTTCCAACATTGAAAATGACCTATGCAGGATCATACTCCTAGGAATTCATGAAGCAAACCACCACAGCTTGCTAACCAAGGTGAGGGAGCTCTGAGCATTGGGATGTATGTGGTACAAATATGAAAGATTTATTCATCAATTGGTCAAGCCTTTTTTATTGTTATGAAACTTATGGACATGGTCTCATCTGGCTGGAACCTATTCATCTATTATTTATAAAGCGTGTTCATCTATTATTTATAAAGAAAACCTTTTTATTTCTCAAGTTAAAAACTTATTGGTTATTATAATTCCATCTTTATATATGCCAATGTGTGATTGTTAAAAATGGGGTACAGATCCTTCCAGTTTTCTTTGCTTAGAGAAAATATACGTATAGAGACTAACAATTATATATATGTATATGTTATATACATATATATGTATGTATTATATATGTATATATTATATGTATATATATGTATATAATATATATTATATTACATACACACACATAATACATACATGTGCATTTCACATGTTGATTAATAGTTTTAACTGCCTAGGGTTAGAAACATAAACCGGTTTTATTTTCCCATCATTACTGTGTATGTTGAATTGCCTTTTCCGAGTGGGGAGCAGATCCCTAATGATATCCTGGGCAGATACCACAGCGTTTCAAACACTTTGCTATTAAAAGACAAATTCAGTGCTTTCTAGTTTAAAACTCAAATCTCATATCTGATGTAAATTTTATCTCTGCTAGCCGTGGCCCATGGCTCCAGGGACCTGCTGTGGGTTCATATTTTGGCTCAGGCACCAAGTCACTGACTTGGGTTGAAGCGAAGGCAAAGAAGTCTGGCTCATTTCTTCCTCTATCTTATTCAAGAACTTATTTCTCTGGTAGTGGGTGATGAAAGAGAGTATGAGAGAGGATGCTTCTTTATTGACTGCCCCCTGTGGTGGTCCTTTATGAGTTGCTTCTTGCTTGCCCTGGCTGCCCTCTATGAAGCAAGGGTTCAAACACGCCTTTTCACCTGGGCCTAAGAGTTAAGTTCTCTTCAGTCTCTTTTCTGGAGGGGAGTGCACTGGGAGGAGAGAGTGCCATGAGGCCACACTTCTGCATTGTTCCCTGACATGGAGTTTGTCTCTACATCTTTCTGTCTAGCTTTCTCAATGCTTTCAGTTCATGCCTTCTTGCCACTGGTGTCCCCTTCCCCTGTGATCAGCTCTCATCTGTCTGCCATCTGTCTCCAGTTCTGCTTTCCCCTGTTCACATAATTACACAGGCAGATTGATGACTCAGCTGCTTAAGCTAAAAATCCCAAAAACTCCTTTGGGGAACAAAATGTCAGTCTCATAGTTTTCAAGGTATTCGTAAACAATTTATGCTTAAACAATTACCTTGACTCTCCCTCCTTTACCTGATTTCTGGAAGGGGTTAAGCCGTCCCCTTCCTTTTTCCATGGGAAACCAATGGAAAATAAGCAGAGGTCCCACCTAAGCCAACAGAATCTGACTCCAAAGACTTTTCCCTACTCTATCACTATCCCCAAGTCTTTTGTTTATAGGACTGTAAGAAGCACTGGGGTGATAAATGAGGTTGAAGGAAGGGGGTGGGTGATGTGCTGGGATAATGATTGGAGGCAAGAGGGCTAATCCACCCAACTGTGAGCTCTAATAAAGATGTTATCCCGCAAATGTTTGAGTTTCCTTGGAGAGTGTCCCTATAGAATAGGATACTTGATGTCCCTTTATCCATAGCTTATAGCCTTGGTTGCCAATTCTAAGCAACAGGAAAAGGCCACTCGACAATTTTTTGTATGAGAAATGAGAACATGCTATACATGTTTTTTACAGCTTAATTTATAAAAAGTCGTGGCTGCATATAATTTCAATTTTTTGCATACCACAATAATTTCAACGATTTCTCTATTTGTTGATTAATTGTTTCAAATTATTTTCACTTTTACAAACAATGCTAAGATAAGCATCTTTATTATTTATATACTCATGTTAGTAGTTGTGCAGAATAGATTCTCACAAGTAGGACTGTTGATCTTGTTAAAATTTTTTGGATAGCTACTATCAAATTACTCACCAAAATTTTAAGAAGTTCATAATCCCAGTACCAATTGCCTCATATCCTTGACAGTATTCAATGTTATCAAATTTTTTAAACTTTTGCTGAGGACTTCTGCTTCCAGGAAGCTGAAGCAGATATACTTTTCTCTATTCTGACTGCTAAGTACAGTTAAAAACTCTGGACATTTTATATAAAGAACATAAGATGAAGGAAAAACATGGAACAACCCCTACCCCCTACAGTGTCAGTGAAGACCATGTGAGGAAACTGGACTGCCATCCCCATGTGTTAGTAAGGGGGGCCCTTCTCCTCCCTGCTGGGGTGGTATTAGAGAAGGTCGAGTGGAAAGTCAAGACTTTTTTGGAAAAGGCAGAATTATGGAGACAGTGAAAGATCAGTGGTTGCCAGGAGTAGGTGTGGGAGGTGGAGTAATGCATAGACAGAGCACAGAAGATTTTTAGGGCCATGAAAATACTGTGCATGAGACTATAATAGTCAACACAGGTCATTATGCATTTGTCCTAACCCATATAATGTGCAACATCAAGAGTGAGCCCTATTGTAAACTATGGATGTTGAATAATAATGACGTGTTGGTATGGGTTCATCAATTATAACAAATGTACCACTTTGGTGTGGGGTGTTGATAATGGGGGAGGTTACGCATGTGTGGGGAAAGAGGGTATGGGGAAATCTCTGTACTTTTGTCTCAATTTTGCTATGGACTTAAAATTGCTCTTAAAAAATAAAAAATCTTTTTAAAAAAATGACAATAGATGCCAACACTGGGGTGACAAAGATGTCAGAATTATCCAACAAATATTGTAAAGCAGCTATGACTAAAAATGCTTCAATGAGCAGTTACAAACATGCTGAAACAAATGACAAAATACAAACATGAACAAAGAAATGGAAAGTCTTAGCCAAGAAGGAGGAGGAGGGGGAGGAGAAAAGGCAGAGGAGAAGGGGGAGAAAGAAGATATGAAGAACTAAATGAAAATTTTAGAACTGAAAAGCATAACAACCAAAATAAAAAGCTCAATGGGTGAGCCCAATGGCAGAATGGAGCGCACAGACGAAAGAATCCGTGAGCTGAAAGATAGGACAATAGAAATTACTCAATCTGAACAAAAGAGAAAAAAATATGCTGAAAAAAGTTTATTAGGTCTGCAGGGCCCTATTGGATTATTACAAAAAGAAAACCAAACCTGACGTTTGTATCATCAGAGTCCTGGAAAGAGAGGCAAAGAGAGCAGGAATGAAAAGGCGCTCAAAGATGTAATGAAAACTTCCTAAATTAGGCAAAGACACAAACCTACAGGTTCAAGGTGAGTGAACCCCAAACAGAACAAACCCAAAGAAATCCAGGTTAAGACATAGCATAATTAAAATTCTGAAATCTTTAGACAGAAAAAAAAAAAAGATATCTTGAAAGCAATCACAGAAAAATGATACCTCAGCTATGTGGGTAAAGCAATTAAAATGACAGTGATTTTCTCATCCAGAAACAAGGGGGATTGATAAGAAGTGAAATAATGTTTTTTAGGTGCTGAAAGTAAGAATTGTCAAGGCAGAATCTTATACCCATAAAAAATTTTTTTTAGGAGTGGAAAATCAAGACAATCTCAGATGAAAGAAAGCTATGGCAGTTTGTCGTCAACAGACTAGCCTTTAAAAAAAATGGCTAAGGAAGTTCCTAAGTAGAAAGAAAATTATATAAAAAGAAACTCTGGAACATAAAGGAGGAAGAAAGAACAAGGTAAGGAAAAATATGGGAAAAACACAATAGACTTTCAGTCTCTTCCTGAGTTTTCTAAATTGTGATTGACAAAGCAAAAATTACTATAACACTGTCAGATGTGGTTCTAAATGTATGTAGAGGAAATATTTATGACAGACTATTATATTACAAAGGGGAGAGGGTGAATGACATGAAGAGAGGTAAGATTTCTACACATCTTTTGAACCAATTAAATAATGACACCAGTAGACTGTAATACATTATACACACACACACACACACACACACACACACACACACACACACAAGGCAATGCCTAGAGAAACCACTGATAAAAATATACAAAGAAATGCACTGAAAAACACTATAGATCACAAAATGGAATTCTAAAAACATTCAAATAACCCACAGTAATACAGGAGGAATAAAAAACGAAACAAAAACAGAGATGAATGAAAACAAAGTGGCAGACGTAAGCCCAACATATCAATAATTACATTGAATATTACTGATCTGAATATATAAATTAAAGACAGAGACTGCGAGAGTGGATTTAGAAACATGGCCAAACTATATGCTGTCTACATGAATTCTCTTCAAGTATAACAACATAAGGTAAACTGAAAGTAAAAGGGTGGAAAAAGACGTATCACTCAAGCAATCCAAAAAAGGACGAATGACTATATCAATATCATAAAAAATAGATTTCAGAGCAAAGGAAATTAAAGAGACAGAGAGGGACATTAATATAATTATAAAATGGTCAGTCCACCAGGAAAATACAATAATGTCAAATGTGTGTGCACTAATCAACATAGGTGAAAAATATGTGAAGCAGAAATAATGAACTGAAAGGAGAAAGAAACAAATCCACAATAATAGTTAAAGAATTCAACACCCTTCATTCCACATTTGGTAGAACAACCAGACAGAAATTAAGTAAGGATATAGATCTTCAACAGGCTCTAGAGAAAGTGTTCCTTCTATTAAAATTTTCTAAAATCTTGGTTAACCTTGGAATTTATTTCTGCTTATTATAAATAAGTGATTTAACTTATTTTTTCCAAATGAATAGTGATTTGTCTCAAAATAATTTATTAAATAATTCACTCTTTGCCAATTAATTTGAAAAGTCAACTTTACCATATACTCAATTCCCACATATACTTGGACCTGTTTTTGAACTGTCTACTATCTTACTTGTGTGACCAAGGGAGGTGGTTTCTTTTTAGTAATATATCTCTATCCAACTTCTTATGTATAACAATGTATTCTTTTTGCTCCAGCTCAGCTGACTGTTAAAGTAATTTTTTTAACTTAAAGGACAACACAAAGTTGTAAATTTTGGTTATGATAATTAACAAATATAGAGAAGAACCAGAAGCATGTACGATCCCATCCCAACTGTCAAATACCCTAAAACTTGCCTGTGGTCACCCAGTGAAGCAGCAGAGAGCTGGTTGTGGGCCACTTCAGATTATCTGTGGTTAAGCTCCATTTACTCAACTGTGCTGGTTACATACTAACTATTATATAAAATAGAGTTCTATCATCTACTACTACTTTCATTTTAAGGGTGTTGTTGAGAACCTAAAAAAAGTATGCTTACCAATTTCACTAATATTCCAGAATACCGGTGTGGTTGTACCTGTCCTGTCATCTGGTTTGTTTCTCTTCTTAATACTATGACTGAGATAATATGTCTCCTCTACACAGATGCTTGAAAGATCATAGATAAATCATCAGTAGAAAAGTCACAGCAAATATTCAGGACCATGTAACCAATTTGATATGCTGTCTCCACCAAAGGATTCATCTTAGTTTTTTTCACTCTCATTACCCCTTTGTCATAGTCTCTTCTCTCACTTATTTTTCATTTTTATCCTGCCTTGTATTATCCATATTTAGTAAGCGGAATAATAACCTCCCAAAAATGATCACCTTCTAGTCCCTAGAACCTGTGAATATGTCATGTTACATGGTGCAACGATCTTTTTGACATGCCAATTTGGTTAGTTTCAAGTCCCTAGTGACTCAGTCATTAATCTAGATGTTGGTACGAAGGTCTTTTGTAGATGTGATGGAAGTCCATGATCAGGTAATTTGAAGTAAGAGAGATTGTCTGGATAATCTGGGTGGGCCTGAGTCAATCAGTTGCAAGCCCTTAAAATCAGAGTTGAGATTTTCCTGATGAATAAATTCCACCGGTGGACACCAAATTCAGTCTGTGCCCACGAGCACACTTATAGACCACAGCCTTTATCCACTGTTGGGATTCCACACAGCATTATGTCCAATCCAGGAGCTCACTTCACAGCAAATAAATGCTTCAATGGGCCCATATTCATGGAAATCACTGGTCTTACCATGTACCCCACTATCCTGAACCAGCTAGCTTCACAGAACGGTAGAACGGCCTTCCGAAGACAATTATAGTCCTAGCTAAGTGGCACTATCTTGCCAAGCTGGGACAATGTCCTCCAAGAGTTTCATATGCTCTAAGTCAGCATGAAACACATGCTGTGCCTCCCTTAGCCAGGGTTCTCGGGTCCAAGAATCAAAGCGTGAGATAGGAATGCTCCACTCCCTATTATCCCTAGTGGTTCACTATCAAAATTTTTGCTACTTGTCTATATGACCTTCCACTCTGCCGGTCTAGAACTCTTAGTCCCAAAGGGAGGAATGGTTCTACCAGGATATACAAAAATTATTCCACCGAACTGGAAGCTGAGACTGCCATCCCACCACTTTAAGGTCCCTGTGACTCTGAAAAAACAGGCAAAAAAAAAAAAAAAAAAAGTGGTTACTGTATTTGCTGGAGTGATTTGACCTAATTAACAAAGAATTTGGGTTACCACTACACAATAGAAGTAAAGAAGAATACCCAGCAGATATTTTAGGGCATCTGTTAGTACAGTCAATTCTCCTTATTTCTGGTAGTTACATTCTACAAAGCCTATAAATAGAGTTAGCAAATATCAAACCATTGCTCTTAGGGGGAAAATGTATATATTTTGTATATATACATGCATTTCTCACATAGATCTCAATTTTAAATCCTAAAACAACTCATCTTTGTAGATTCTATTTTCTTGGATGTTTAATTTTTTTGAAAGTGAAAATGAGGTTCAGAAGTGTGAAGTCACTTGCCTGAGTCTGCTCCACTAGCAGATGCCAGGTTTGGGATTCAAAGCCTGTCCCACTGGCCCTGGAGTTGGAGTTTCTTGCACGACACTGTACTATCCCCTACTCGCTCCATTCACTGGTCATCTCTGTATAGGACCTGAACCTGGAAGGCAGAGCATCATCTTGTTTGTAAGTTTACCTAGAAATAAGCCCAGAGACAATTCAAATTTTTCTTTGTGCATTTTGAGAATGACCATAAAAGCCTGAAAGTATTACTTTCAGATGAATTTGCAAATATTGACTCCTGGAAAAGTGAAGGTTGACCTATCTTGTATTAGTCAGGGTTCTTAAAAGAAATAGAATCAATAAGATAGATAGATAGATAGATAGATAGATAGATAGATAGATAGATATTGTAAGGAATTGGCTTATATAATTACGGAGGTTAAGCTATCTCACAGTCTGTCATCTGCAAGCCACAGACCCAGGAAAGCCAGTGAGGTTCCAGTCTGAGTCCAAAGTCCTGAAAACCAGGACAGCCAATGATATAAGTTCCAGTCCAAGTCCAAAGGTCTGAGAACCAGGGGACCTAATGGTGTAAGTCTAAATTTGAGGCTAGGAGAAAATCTACATCTCAGTTCAAGCAGTCAGGCAGAGAGTAAAGTCTCTTCTCTTCTGCCCTTTTCCTCTAACCCACTGCCCTCAATGGATCAGATCATGCCCACCCACATCTGGAAGGATAATCTGTTTCACTCAGTCTACCAATTCAAATGCTAATCTCCGTCCTCACAAACACATCCAGAATAATGACTAACTGACAATCTGAGCACCCCATCATCCAGTCAAATTCAAAATTAAGCATCACACCCTGTAATACAGTAAATGGAAAGCTGCAACAATTGAATTCAGCCAGGATTACTAATGACCCAGACCCTTTAGGAATGAAAGTTTGGGTCACCCTGCCAGGTAAAGAACCAAAATCAATGAGCTGTGTGCTGAGGGTAGAGGGAATAGGGAGCGTGTAGTGGAAGAAGATAGCTACCAGTACCAACTAAGACATGTAACCAGCTGCAGAAATTAAGGCTGTAATAGTTCTGAGTATTTCTTCCTTGTTTTGTCATGAATATGTTTATATGCATTTTAACCAATTATTTTTGTTTTCTTCCCTCTCTTATCCCCTTATCATATAACGTAAGATGTAATAATGAAGTTAATTTTGTATCACATCATTTAAGTTACAGTATGTCTCAAAGAGAAGAGTGGATATCACCCAAGCACTTTGCATCCTCTTCTGGAGAAGGGTTAGTGTGCTTTGGTTGTATGCAGGATGTGTGATGTCAGGTTGAAGTGTGACTTTGTCGTTGCCTTTATTTGGAGTGTAAGTGTCGTACACAGAGGTGTGCATGGATGCCAAATGGACAGAGTGAACAGTAATGGTCTAGTTGACACGTCAACTTGCCTAGGCTGTAGTCCCATTTATTAAACCAAAAGTCCGTAATCAATTAAAGTTGACTTTAAATAAGAGTGATTGTCTTGCATAATTTCTATGGCCTCATTCAGTCATTTGAAAGGCCTTAAAAGCAGAGTTGAGGTTTCCTTGAAGAAAAGGAAATTCCACCCGTGGACAGCAATATCAGCCCATGCCCAAGATGTCCAGCTGCCCTCCCTGCCTTGTCTAGTCGGCCCCCACAACTGCATAAACCAATTCCTTGCAATAAATCTCCTGATATGTATTTCCTACTGGTTCTGCTTCTCTGGCTGGTATACAGGCCAAAAGAGAATTAAGTCCGCAGATAGAATTAAGCTTGCTGATCGGCTGCAGCTGACTTTAAGATAGGGGGATTATCCTGTATTATTTGGGTGAGCCCAGTGAAATCACGGGGGAGTTAAATGTAGAAAAGGGAGGCAAAAGGGTCAGGGGCAGAGTGGTCCAGCATGAGAAAGAACCAACTGCTGTTGCTGGCTTTGAAGATAGAGAGGGGCCACAAGCCAAAATGCTGGCAGCTTTAGAAGCTGGCAAAAACAAGAATGGATTCTTCCCTAGAGCTGCCAGAAAACATGCAGCCCTGCTGACATATTGATTTTAGCTCAGTGAAGCCAATTCCAAACTTCTGACCTCCTAGACTATAAGATGATAAGTTAGTGTTGTTTTAAGCCATCGAATATATGGTAATCTGTTACAGCAGCAATTGGAAACTAAAATACCAAATCTATAACTAAATATATATATAAATGTGTTTATATAAATGTTGATATAAAAATTATAGCATTGACTTAACTTATTCTTTTTTTAAGATTTTTTCATTTATTTTAGAGAGAGAGTAGAGAGAGAGAGTAGTGAGAGGGGCAGAGGGAGAAGGAGAGAGAGAATCTCAAGCAGACTCCCTGCTGAGCATGGAGCCCAATGTGGGGCTTGATCTCATGACTTTGAGATCATGACCTGAGCTGGGATCAAGAGTTGGATGCTTAACCAACTGAGCCACCCAGGCGCCCTTTAATTTATCCTTCATGAAAGTCAGAAAAAAAAATTACCATTGGTATTAGTATTATGTGAGAGATTGTTTAAATCAAAGTTTCTACTGAGACAGTCCAATAAAATCAAAACAAGATTCATGATAGGGTCCCCTTATGAAGAATTTATAAAGAAAATTGTCTGGAAAATTGACTTCATAACCCTCGAAACTCTCAATCAAATCAAGAATTATAAAGGACAGGAGAGTGTGAAGAGAGTTAGCAAAAGATATAGTATGAGGTATGCAACTAAGTTGTGAGCCCAATCCCACCCCAAACCCACGAGGGAAAGGACGAGCCAACTATCTAATGGGGTGGGGAAGTTTCCCCAGGGCTACCCAGAAAGCTCAGTGTTTTCTTTCTGCTTGAGGGGGGTGCAGGAGGGCTGGCTTCTTCTTCGGCAGAGCCGGGAGTGGGATACTGTGCTAGGATCTATATACCCAGAGCTCGTCCCCCACCGGAGAGAGAGAACAGGCATGAGGGCACAATGGACCGAGTCTAAGCAGACCACCTGAAGGGGCAAAGGGACGCAAGCAGTAAGTTAAAATCCACACATAGAGCCTCAAGTGGCCTCCAAATGTGGAGATGCATCTCTCTGGAACAAGGGACAGTGCCCATAAGAGAAATGTTGGCTCTAAATGTCTGCCAGGTCCAGAACCCATGGAGTCAGATTATAATGATGCCTGTTCTTGTGAGATGTTTCCTTGCCCCTTATGAGTCTCTGGAACAACTCCTTCCTGTTTCAACTTTTCAGGGTGGGAAACTGGGAGGGTTGAGGGTAGAGGAAGAAAGAAAAAGGGAGGAGAAACTGAGGTGAGGCCAACTCTCTTCCCCTTTGCCACTTGCAGCCTCGGGTTGGCCTGTGCTGGGGATTTGAGGCTTAACACATAATATAGTCCAGAATTTCTCTTAACGTCTTGGGTTGGATATTCTAATTACTGGATTGAGCCTCCATGACACTTAGCACTGTCTCCTATGTAAGAATGAGCACAAAAGTGAGAAGACTTGCCAAATTTTCATTCAGGGGAATAAGAAGAAATTCCCCCACTGAGCACTGTTTAAAGAGGCAGTAGAAGAATGGATGAATAAATAAGTAAATAAAGTGTTTGAGTTACATCAGCACACCAGTTATATTTATTATAGGGACTTTCCATTCCTCACAGCATATTCCAGCTAGGCTGGAAAATCAACACAAGCTCTGTCTTCCCATCATACCCTGCTCTGTGCCACATACAAACTGGACACCTAGAATCATCAAAATTTCCTCTCTTATATCCACCCATTCGGTCTCTAATGCAGTCATCCATTACATAGTTTTTATACCTCAGTTCCTTCCTTTCCGGTTTCCCTACTCTCCCTTGTTCCATCATTATGGGTCCAGATGGCCTCATATCTTGGTTACTATAAAAGTTTTCTCATAGGTGTCCTTGATTAGGCTTTAGGATCCTTTCCAATTCAACTTCCTCTACACTGAAGCCAAACCTATGTGAAAATATAGTATCTCTCCATGCTTCTTTGCCTGGCGTTCAAGGCCCTCCACAATCTGACACTACCTTCTTCTCAACTCTATTCCTACTTCTTCCCTATCCAATATGTTTGCTCCAGGTAAACAGGTATGCCTCTGCATCTTTTTCCTTATGCTTGAAATACTGCCGTGACGGTGACTATATTTCAGTTTTGTGAAATCCTTTCCTCCCTTCAACATCCAACTCAAATGCCACCAACTCCACGAAGCCTTTCCCGATTGCCTCAGTTTGAAGGTTTAGCTGCAGTGTGAGTAACGTGGTTTCTAGAACAGTACACATCTGCCTAATTAAGTCAGCTAATAACTGGAAGAGGCCTAACATTTGCAGGTTCCCATCAATATTGATTTGACCTTTTAATGAAATTTATACATCTTGAGCCACGGATGAATTGACAAAAGGGACATGATTGACATAAAGAAGCAAAAATCTCCGTTCTATATTCAGAACTTCACAGGAAGATGTGAGAGGCAGGGGAAGTTTTGTCACAAGATAGTTACTACTATGGTGGAATAGAGTTAATTGAGTTTTCACGGAGGTCGGATGAAGGACTCACTTTTATAGTCTGTGTCCAATCAGAAACCATATAGTAATCTGAACAATGAAGGTTTAATTTAAAAGTTAACTACAAAAAGTAAAAATAAGAAAAATAAAAAATTAACTACAGCAGAGGATTAACTAGAAAGAAGAACTGGGGCTCAGAAAGTATACCCTTGAAGGGAGTAAACTTGGAAAAGAGGTCCTCTTTCCAAGGCTAGGACTCAGGCCTTATTGGAGGAGTCCCCAGGACAGAGAAGATCCCTGGATTGCTCTGGGCCAGAGTTGGTCCATAGTTGACTGGAGCACAGACTGGCAAGCAAAGAATTCCAGCTGGACGAGAGTGCAGGGAACACTCTTCTGGGGTGGAGGCAAACAGAGGCTGGCAAACTGGGAACCATGGCTGGGAGTCACTGGGAATGAGCCCTCTGGGTATTCCGCAAGGGAAAGCCATTCACAAGAGGTGCCACACCTCGGAAGTCATTGTAAAGCCACCAGAGGAGATACTGGGTACAGGTTCCCACAGGAACTGTTTATGTTGGCCACCAGACACTGCCAGCTGTCACAGTGCCATAGGAGCCTGGCCTACAAAAGGTGGCCCATCAAAGGACCCTGCTTGGAAGGAGCACTAGTAAGTGAATTTGAAAAAGGAGCCCCTTCCTCCTGCAATGTCCCTCTGGCGCCCTCTACTGACAAAGTGTAGCATTGCGCCAGCTGCAAAAGAGAAATGTGTACAAAATCCAGCTGCAAAACAGTGGGGTTGGGGCTGAGAGGCAATACATTGATAACTGGAACACTGCCCAAACCGTTCTTTTCCAGTTTTTATTTTCCTATTCATCAAACAAGATGGATTTGTAAATCAACTTCCCAAGTACTTAAGTCCCAGGATTTCTCTATTACCATCACCATCATCAAAGAATCCCAAGGGAACAACAGCAACAAATTATTGAGACTTGTTCTAGAATAGATGGTTACACACATTATCTCCTGATGTAGGATGCTATAATAGTCACTTTATTAAACAATAAACAGTATGTAGGTACATGGTATTATTCTTTCTATTTTAACATATGGGATACTGAAGTCCAAGAACGCATAGCTAGTAAGTGATGGATCTAAAAATATGAACCTGGGACATCTGATTAGAAAATCAGCACTATTTTCACAAACTCAGCATGAATTTCTCACCAAGAGACTAATTTTTTCTTTTTTGATGTGCCAAGAAATTCCAGGCGCCAGGCTGAAAATGCAGTGCCCTTTGAGAAACCCTGCTGGCCAGTTTCTTTTTGTCTGACGCATCATTTCTTTAAATGCTTAAAAAATGCAATAGAAGTTATGGTTTTCTCCATGAAATTTGATAGTTTTGTTGTGAGCACACATAGAGTCTGGTTGTACCCACATCTCCACTCCTGGGCGATGCGAACAGCTCATGTTTACGGAGCACTAAGTGCTAGGCTTGGTGCTAAGTGTTGTGCATGCCTTTTCCCACCTAACCCTTGCTACAGTCCAGTGGGTAGGTATTACCCGCCCCATTTTCCAGATGAGAACCTAAAGGCTGGAGAAGTTAAATATAACTTGACCAAAGAAAGTTATCACCTAAGTAGGGGAAGTAGGATTGGAACTCAAGTAGGATTTATTTCAAACATTCCTGATTTTTAAGTTTTAAAAATATAAAATGGAATTAATATATTTTTAGCTACATTCAATTAATAAAAAAAATTGCTGCCTTGAGATTATTAGGCTCCTTTAAGAATGTTAGGCTGTCTTACGGTGAGCAGCCCATTCCTGGGACTTACTGATACGGCACTCCTTGTCCATTTTCATTGATTCCAGGTGAGACAGGGCAGACCCATGTGTCCTTGACCCAAGCAATTTGCAATCGTCTAGGATAAGGATAGTTGCTGATATGGTAAATATTTTTGGCAAACTGATGTTTCATGGCCTCGTTTCTTACCCTGTGTCTGCTTGTTGAAAGCATCACATCCACTGAGGGGACCTCTGTGCAGCTCAACTAATGAGTCTCCTTAGGCTTCCACTTCTATGTTTAGCCCAAAATAGATCTCGACGCACATTTCTGTGACACTCAAACTAGAGCAACGCTTATATAACTACTGAAAGCAAATTCATATAAATATTTCATATTTAAGTATTTGCTTCGCTTAGACTTCATTAAATTATCTTATTTATGTCACATGGCTATCATGCCAGAAGTATTTGTGAAAAAAGTTAGGGACAACAAGAATTTCAAGAATTTAATAACCTATAACACATGGTTTTACTTAATTCAGTTTTATAAAATAAACTTTTGCCTATCTAGACCTACTTTTAAGATACAAATGTATGTATTTCTTCCATAGATCTCTCAGTCTGTGACTATCGATCAGTCAATTATTTTATCTTCCCGGGACTTCAGGCAGCTCCTGGTCTAATGGCTGAGCCAGGACCTCTGGATGTTGCCTAAAGAGAATTTCACATTCTTGTAAATCTCATTCAGTGAATCACAATGACAAGTACAAAAGCTAGTATTACTGTTCTAGTTAATGAAAATTTACTACGCATAAATTTCCTCTGTTCTCACAATTCTCTGTATAAATCCCTTCTCTCTGTTCACACCACAGGGTGGCAGCCTTGTTTCTCATTTTCAGTTCTGTATTTTCACACTAGGGATCCTGACTGTTACTGAATGGGTATTGGTTTTCAAAAGAAATCAACTGATGAAAACCATGTTCTGGAGGAAATGAGTAGGACAAATAGTGTGGGCTTTCATCTCCTCATTTATAAAACCAAACTGATCTCCACAGTCCCTTCTAGCTCTAATTAATGATTCCAAAGCTGACTTGAAACTGCACTTGAATCTAAGATTGTGAGAAGGGGACAGTGGGACAGAGCCTTCAGGGGCAAGCTGAACAGATGGGGCAAGCACCAGATGGGGGAAGAGGTGAGGGAGGGCATGAGGTGAAGGTGTTCCCAGCATTTTCAAATGCAGAAGGTATGAAAGCAACCAGCTCAGCAAACCTCTCTGACAGTTTGAGCATCTACAGGATGAAAGGAATTAATGAAAATTCTGATGGAAGTTATAAATGAGCTAGAAAACACTAGTTATAAGTTATTTAATTTCCACACCCTAGAAAATATCCTAAAATCAATCTTTATGTATAAAACTACCATCTCAGAGGAAAGTTAGAAAAAAAAAAATCATTGGTGATGGAAGTAACTCTAACTGTTGCCTCGAAGAGAAATACAAAATCACCCCAAGCCAATCAAGACATAGTTTCAGAGAGGATAATCATTACCTGATCAGTAATACTATTGTAACTCTTCTGAAGAAAAAGCAAGTTAACAGAAAGATAGCAATCGGCATGCTGTCTATAAGGGGAAGACAGAAGAAGAATTTAAGACCTCCTCTGCAGCATTGTTCAGCAGAGAAAGTCTTGACCATATTGCACTATATATTCGGTCCATCTGAAGTATGTGCACTTTGAGGTAAGACATTTACTATCCTAGTCTGATAATGCTTGCCATTAAATGTATCCAAGTATTCTTCCTGGAACAAATGTCCTGATCACTGGCTATTTCTGTTACTTTCAGTATTCATTTGGAGACAATATAGCAAAATGCTTCAGAGCACAAGCTGTGGAATCAGACCATGAAACGTCCAATTGTCCGGCCACTTGATTAAGTCACTCAACCTGACCCTTTCCCTCATCTTCAAAGAGATACTAGCATACCTCAGAGGGTTGCGTGGGAGGGTTACTGAGACAATGAACGTACAGTGTCAAGCAGAGTTTCTGGCACGTAGTAGATACCAACAAACGGCAGATATTGCAGGAACTGATCCTTTGCTAAGGGTTTTATTAGTTTGGGTGGGTTTTTAAATTGATTTTATTGGGGTTTCTAGACAACACCATCATGTCAACTAAAAGTCATTTTGCTCCGCCTTTATTACAATTATTTCTTTTTCTTATCTCATTTTATTGGCTAGAACTTCTAGAACAAAGAGGAGAAAATAATGGTGATAAGAGGCACCCTGGTCTTGTTCTACTTAGTTCTACTTTAATGAACATACTGCGAGTTCAGGCTTGACAAATAACGTAAACACGAAAGACGTTAAAATGTTCAAAGTTCAACTTTTCAGCCATCCTGTCTTCCTCCCAATAAGGTAAACACTATCCTGGATTTTTTGTTTATGGTACCCTTACTTGTTTTTTTTTAATGTGTTTTTATTAGTTTTTTTGAAAGCCTTGCTTCAAAAGAGCTTTTTAAGTTTTTTAATTTTGCTCATCTTTGAGCTGGTATCATACTCTATGTCGTCTTTGTTTGTAACACCCGATATTGAATTGATTAATCCCTGTGATCGCTTCTAGCTTTAGTTTATTCATCTGACTGCTATATAATATTCCCTTGTATAAACACACCATAATTTATCCAGTCTATTTTCAGGAGACTTTGGGATTTTTTTTTTTTTTTACCACTTCAGCTATTCGCAATGTGACTTTGAATATTTTTGTGCACGTATCTCAGTGCAAGAGTTATCCTGATAATTACTCACAAGATGAGATTGAGCATCTTTCCCTATGTTTGACTCATAGTTTTATTCATATTATCATGTTTCTTCTGTGAAGTGCTCTTCATGTCTTTAGCCCTATTTTTTCAACTGGGTTATCTGACTTTTTCTTTTTTCTTTTTTTTTTTTTAAAGATTTTATTTATTTATTCGACAGAGATAGAGACAGCCAGCGAGAGAGGGAACACAAGCAGGGGGAGTGGGAGAGGAAGAAGCAGGCTCCTAGCGGAGGAGCCTGATGTGGGGCTCGATCCCATAACGCCAGGATCACACCCTGAGCCGAAGGCAGACGCTTAACCGCTGTGCCACCCAGGCGCCCCATCTGACTTTTTCTTACTGATACACAGAAGTTCTCCTTTTCTTGTCCATGTTTTTACAAGGAGTGAGGACATTCATTTTAATGTTCTCAACTCAAGCTGCTTTATGATTGTTGTTTTTTGTATCTTGTTCAAGAAACATTCCCCAATCCCGAGGTCATAGGTTTGTCCTTCCATGTCTTCTTTTTAGAGTTTTGAAGCTTTGCCCTTCACGTTTGAGTCCTTAATCATGCTTGACTTGATCTGCCTGTATGGTGTGGAGGAGGGGTCCTAGTTTATAACCCACTTTCTTGACACTGATAATTGATGAGTCCGTTCTTCCCCACTGGAATTACGTGACCTCGGATATATATATCATGTTTCCCTACAGGAGTCTGACTTTGGCTCCTTATTCTGTTTCACAAGTCAATTGATCTAATCCTGCACCAATAGTTCATCATTTAATCATATAGCTTTATAATAAATTATGCTACGTGATAGGGCAAGTCTCACACTTTTCTCCCAAACTCATTCTTCAGGATTGTTTGTGAAGTTCCTCTAAAAATCTTCTGGGTATCTAGACTGGAATGCTATTGAATCTATAGGCCAGTTTAGGGAGAAATGACTTCTTTTAGATGTTGGGTTTTCCTACTTGTAAAAAATGGTGTATCTCTGCATTTGTGCAAGTGCTCTTCAGTGTAATTGAAGAGCATAATTTTTACATAAATGTCTTGCATATCCTACTATAAGAATTCATAAAGCTTTGTTTTGTGGATTCTATAATTATTATGTGTTTTTATTACATTCTTGCAACTCTTCGTTGCTAGTTGAAGTGCCTATGGTTGACCCTCAGCTTTTGTTCCTACTCTTTTCTAGTGTCACTGCTGTGTTGTCACTGGCACTTCCAGAGGAGTCTGGAAAGCTGAAATCTAGATCTTGCAGAATCTCCTTGAAGCTAGTTTTATCTTTGTGAAGTAGTTCCCACCAATCATACGCATTTACAGGCAATTTGGGAGACAAAAGTAAGGCAGAAGTCATCCTTCTGTTACTTCATCAGGTTTTGGCTAGGAGGCAAGGTCACCGAGGTACGGAGTCTATCTGTAGCCGTGTTCTAGAACGCAGTCGCATTTTGCAGGCATTGAGTTGAGAGGCAGTTGGGAAGTGGCTTTCTGGTTTCAGACTCCTGAACTGCAGCAGTGGTGGTATGTTACTGAAGGCGGTCACCTGATTCTCTCAGCTCCTGTGGTCTTCTTTGGAGGGTCACTCTGTGCTGTTCTGAGATTCATATCTGGAAACTCAACTCTTCCAATGATTTCATATTCTTCTAATTTCGTCTATTCAATTTCTTTCTGTTTAAGTACTTAGAGTAGCTTCTAGTTCCTGGTTGTTAGCTGATTTATAGAAATGCAACTGATTTTTATATTTTTATTTTGTATTTGACAACTTTGCTAAACTCCATTCTTATTCTAAATTTCCTTTTTATATAACCATTTCATCTGCTAGAAATAACCATTCTGTTTTTTAAAATCCTTGTATCTTTGATTTGTTTTTCTTGCCGTACTCACCTGGCTAGTACTCCACTAGAGAGCTGGTTGAAATAAAAGAAAAGTTTAACAGCAATTGTCCTTGTCTGAGTCCCATTCTTAAAGAGAAAGTGTTTGGTGTTTCACCCTTAGGTAAGATATTTACAGTAAAGTTATTGTTATTATTTGTAGATACTTCTTATCAGTGTAAGGAAATTTCTTTTTATTCCTGACCTTATAAAAGTTATATTTTAAATCACAAATGCATATTGAAATTCATCAGATTTTTTTATCTATTGAAATAGTCATCTGATTTTCTAAATTAATCTATTCGTTTAGTGGATTATATTTACTTACTTACATTTTTTTTTTAAGTAGGCTCTATACCCAGGGTGGAGCCCAACATGGGACTTGAATTCACAACCTTGAGATCAGGACTTGACCTGAGATCAAGGTGCAGATGCTTGACCAACTAAGCCACCCAGGTGCCTCTATTTATTTATTTTCATATATGAAAGCAACCTTGCCTTCCTGGGATAAACTTACTTGGTCATGGTATGTTTCCCTTTTTACATTTTGGCTAGTAGGTTAAGCACTTTATTGAAGTTAAATTGACATATAATAAACTGCATATATCTTAAGTGTGCAATTTTATAAGTTTTGAGATATATATACACTCAAAAAACCATCACCACCATCAAGATAATGAACATTTTTGTCACCTCGAAGTTTCCTCATGCCCCTTTTTATCCTATCTTCCTCTCACCCCTCTTCTGAAACCTCAGGGAACCACTGATATGCTTTCTGTCACTATACAGTAGTTTGCATTTCTGGAATGTTCTGCGAATGGGATAATACAGTATGTACTCATTTTGCTGACATTTTTTTTTGTTTTTTACTCAGCATAATTATTTTGAGATTCATCAATGTTGTTATTGCCCTTAGCAATAGTTTGTTCCTTTTTACTTCTGAGCAGAAATTCTGGTATTCCTTGTGTCCCCATTCTATGAAGATACCACCATTTGTTTACCTGTTCACCTGTTACTGGATATTTGCACTGCCTCTTTTTTGGGCTCTTAAAAACAAAGGTGCCATGAACATTTGTGTGCAAGTCTTTGCATGAATTACCACTTTACATTTCCATCAGTAGCATATAAGAGATATATTTTCTTCGCTCCTCAACACTTGGTATGATCAGTTTTTTTTTTTAATTTAGTTATTTTAATAGCTGCGTAGTGATATCTCATTGTGGTTTATTTGCATTGTTCTAATGACTAATGATGTTGAACATCTTTACATATGCTTATTTGCCACCTGTGTATTTTCTTTGATGAAGTGTCGAAGTCTTTTGCTCTGTGTTTTATTGACTTGTTTTGTTGTAATTGTCTTTTTATAATTTTTTAGAGTTTTTATTAAATATATGATTCGCAAGTATTTTCTCCAAGTCTGTGGCTTAGCTTTTCATTCTCTTCACATGTCTTTTGAAGAGTAGAAGTTTGTGGGACACCTGGGGGACTCACTTGGTTAAGACTCTGAGTTTTGATTTCAGCTCAGGTCGTGATCTCAGGGTCATGATCTCAGGGTTGTGAAATTCAGCCCCTTGTCCTGCTCCACTCTCAGTGGGTAGTCTGCTTGAGATTCTCTCTCCCCCTCCCTCTGCTCCTCCCTCACTCTCTAAAATAAATAAATAAATCTTAAAAAAAAAAAAACAGTAGAAATGTCTGTGTAATTTGACCTATGTATGTGTTGGGAATTGTACTTGAAATGTATTTATAGGGGGTCGCCTGGGTGGCTCGGTTGATTAAGCATCTGCCTTTGGTTCAGGTCATGATTTCGGAGTCCTGGGATCGAGCCCCACATCAGGCTCCCTACTCAGCAGATAGCCTGCTTCTCCCTCTTCCTCTGCTGCTCCCTGTGCTTGTGCTCTCTCTCTCTCTCTCTGTGTCAAATAAATAAATAAATAAATAAATAAATAAATAAATAAATAAATAAAATCTTAAAGAAAGTAAGAAAGAAAGAAAGAAAACCTGTTTATAAGAATAATTTGAAACCTAATAGAAATCTACCTTCTTACAGAGAGGTCTGTGTTTCTGCTAGGCATCTAGGGAAATCAATCAGTCTGAAATCATCTTAATATAAGTTCAAAGTTTGAAGTTTCCTGGCCCACTGAGGTGATGGAAACAACCACAAGAGGACTTCTCTACTTCAGGCACATTCTTACCCTCAGGATATAAGTCTTTTGTGTCTCACTTTGGTTTTAAGAAGACCTCCTATTCAACTTCCCACTCATGCGATCACTGGGCTATTGCTGTGCCCTTCACTCAGCGAGGGCACCAAAATACAAGTCCCAGTTCTTAGGACCGTCCAATGCTCGCCGAGCAAGAGCATCTTCTAATGCTTGTTCACCTTTCTCAGTTCTTCCTTGTTCTTAATTTTGGCCTTCCTAATTCTCTTTTCAGTAGTTGCTTTTAAGAAAAACTTCTGGATTTTTCTCCCAGAATTTTTAGTAGTTTTCTGTAAGAGAACTGGTCGATTACCAGAATCCAGAGGCCCATTCCTTTCTTCCTGCGTCATTTTTGCTAGTATTATTTTTAGGAAATTGCTCATTTCTTCCAAATGTCCAAACTTATTGGCGTAAGGTTGTTTGTAGTGTCCTCTTTTTATCTTTTTGGTACTTATCTGAGGTTAAGACTCTGTTTTTCATGTCTAATTGCTTTTATTTAAGCTTTATCTCTTGTTTTTCTTGGTCAGCCTCATACAATGGTTGTCTACTTTATTATCCTTTAAAAAAAAATCAGTAGAATCCTCCGTATTTTGTGTTTTCTATTTCATTAATGTCTGTCTTTATCATGTGTTTTTTCTATTTTCTTGGACTTTCTTCTGCTTTTCTTTCTCTAACTTAAGTTGGATACTTAGCTCATGAATGTTCAGGCTTTCTTCTTTAAAGCAAATAAAAATCTTATTAATTATATTATTCTCTACTAATTTTTATCTGCTTTACCTATTAATAATTCAGAGATTTATCGGCATATCTACTTTGATATAAATTTGTCAGATTTTAAATTTATATCCACTAATTTTTATTTTTATTTTGCTGATATTAATATAGCTACTAGTTTTCTATGATTAGTATTTTTCTGGGATCTTCTTTTTAATTTAAATTCAATTAGCCAACACATAGCACATCATTAGTTTCAGATGTAGAGTTCAGTAATTCATCAGTTGTGTATAACACCCACTGCTCATCACATCACGTACCCTCCTTAATGCCCATCACCCAATTTCCCCATTCCCCTACCCTCTGGAATCTTTTTCATTTTTAATTTTCATAATTTTTACTCTTTAAATGTAAAAAATATTTGGAGATCTTATATTTTCTTTTTGTTTATTTTTTAAGCTACCGGAACAATCTGTTTTTGAACTCAACATATTTATACACAGACTATAGTTGAATTATTTTTAGTCTATTATATTTTTTTGGCATTTTTTACATGTGAGTTTAATCTATTTACATGTGTTATGGTTAGTAGAAATTTATAACTTATTTCCACTATCTTTATGCTTTCTTTTTGTTCCACTTTTTCTTTTTTTCAAGATTTTATTTATTCATTTGAGAGAGAGAGAGTATGTGAGAGAGAGAGAGCACAAGCAGGGGGAGCTGCAGAGGGAGCCCAATGTCGGTCTCCATCCCGGACCCTGAGATCATGACTTGAGCCAAAGGCAGACCCTTAACATAGAGCCACCCAGGTGCCCCTGTTCCACTTTTTCTGTGTTTTTTTTTTTTTGTTTCTTAACGTTCTTTATACTTGTTTAATTGTCTATTTTTTTATTATTTAATTTTTGTTTTCTACGAGATGGGAATTTATACATTCTATTTTTTATTCTCTTTATAATAGTAGTAGTTTTTTAGTAATCTTATTTAACAACACAACAAGATCTAAAACTGATCATACTGTAACTTCTTTCAAACAATACAAATCTAAGGATACTTTTCCTGCATCACCCTGCTCCCCCAAGTTAATGAGAAGTGCATAGGATGAAATTTCCAGAGTAAAAATTAAGTAGATTACTTTCCCACCACTAGAGGGCGAGATATATTTTCGAAATAATTTTATATATTTCAAAATAATGCTGTTTATCTTAGTTGTGAATTGAATTATTGACTAAATGACCAAACCAACTTTTGTTTCAAGTAGGTGGCCTAAAAATAATACATCTCTAGCTTTTCAAGATTCAATTCCATTAACAGAAGAAATATAAACATAAAATTTAATTCATAGCAGCACAAAAAATGACTCAGAATATCAGAACAGCAGAGAGTTTCTGAATCATATTAAGTAGGCGTCACACAATAGTATTAAATCTGAGGTGGGGAGTGGGGTGGCAGGAGGGGGGGACAAAAGAAACTCCATTTTTTGTGTGTATGTTTGTGTTGTCTGAATTTCTACAAAGACAATGAATTCATGTGTCCTTCGTGTAGAAAAAAAGGTTGCATAGTCATTTATAAATAAAGTATATGGATAGAGATTTGATGATAAAACCTAACAGAGCTGAGGATCTTTGAAACTCATACATTTGACAAGTGTCATAAAAACTCCTCCAAAAGAGAACTAAAATTGGAGACAATGGAGCTTTTTAATCCATGTGGAATGTATTTTTGTTATGAAATAAAGATCTGACTGTATATATACTTTATCAGTGGATAGCCAACTGTCTCAATTCCATTATTGATTGATTACCTTTTCCCAAAAGAATTGAAATGCACTTTTATCATTTAATAATTTCCTTTAAATACATGGATCTCTGTTTTCTGTTCTTTTCCATTCATTTTCTGTCCATTCCTGCCCCAATTCTATCCTATATTAATTATTGTGGCTTTTTAATGTGTTTTTAGATCTGGCAGATTAATACATGTATATATACATACATTTTATGTATACATATATATTTTGCAAAGCTATCTATGTCACTCTCTTGCATGTTCTTTTTTAGATGAAATTTAGAATTTGATTAATTTTATTAAAAGTTATCATTAGCGGGGCACCTGGGTGGCTCAGATGTTTAAGTGTCTGCCTTCAGTTCGGATCATGATCTGGGATGGACCCCCAGGAGTCTGCTTCCCCCTCTCCCTCCGCCTCTCCCATTGCTCATGCTCTCTCTCTGTATCTCTCTGTCTCAAATGAATAAATAAAATCTTCAAAAAAATTATCCTTAGCTATTGATAGGGATAATATTACATTTACAGATACATTTGAGGAAGATCGACTTCTTTGAACCATTGAGCCTTTCCATCTTTTTTCTCCATCTACTGTCTCTGCTTCTCTTCCTATGTCAGCTTCGTTAACTGCTAGTGAACATTGCTCTCCTTACAGAAGAGGCTATATCCTTCCGTTGCCCTCAGTTCACACCTTCCCAGTTTTACTACTAGAAAAGGAAATTGTTCTTTTTCTCAGCTGCACCTCCATAAATCCTGGAGTAGGACGCTCTTTGGCCTGGCTTGGTCACATACCCTTTTCCTCACCAATCACAGGAGCCAGGAAAGCGGGATAGTGAGTCCACTCAGGAGAGATAAGCTGCACAGTCTTTTGAGCAGAGACAGTATAATATAAAGAATTTTTAACTCTAACAGGAAATTGGAGTATTAAGGGGTTAGCTAGCATGAAACAAGGAAAACCGGAAAGAATATAGAAAGGGCACATTTAAGGAGCAGGCACTACTCCTGGGGCTGAGATGGAGTGCCAAGGAACAGCCTTGCGCCCTCCCCGCCCCACCCGCCCCAATAGAGCTGAGCTCCAGACCTTGTTGGAGAAGGCATGGCCGGGACTCACTGAAATTTACTCTGATACTTCCCAGACAGAATTCACAGGGAATCCCCCCTCTAACTGCTGGGGATAGCAGGTCACAGGGAGATGTCTCACCGGAGGGGCTCTCCTACAAAACCTCACGGTAGGGAGCATGTTTGGGGGGTGAGCTGCACGGGTGGAAGCTACGTGTGTTGTAGGAGGCAGGCTCTGGAGAAGCTGCTTCCACCGCAGGAGCAACGTGCACTGTGGGAGACGGCCTGACGGCTGAGCTTCCAGAAGCACCTGGAACAGAACAGTGCTGTATTTCTACCTAATAAGACACGGCTATCCTTTTTGGAAGTGAAATTCTCACCTTTTCCCCAAATAAGGGGAGACAGAGTCTTCAGACTTATTGTATCCATTGCTGGCTATATTAATCCTCAAATTCAGTCACCGTTCCACTGAATATTCTGTTACTTAAAGACCAATTGTAGGGCCGTCTGGGTGGCTCAGTCAATTAAGCGATTAAGCGGCTGCCTTTGGCTCAGGTCAGGATCCCAGGGTCCTGGGATGGAGCCCTGCATCCTGGGATCGGAGCCCCATGTTGGGCTCCCTTGCTTAGTGAGGAAACTGCTTCTCCCTCTGCCCCTCCCCCTGCTTATGCACACTCTCTCTTTCTCTCTCTGTATCACATAAATAATTAAAAATCTTAAAAAAATAAATTAAAAACAATTGTAACGTTAACTTCTGTAGTCAGTTGCATTGTGGCCTCAGAAGATTATGTCTAAGTTCTAGTGTCCAGTACCTGTGAATGTGCCCTTGTTTGGAAATAAGGTCTTTGCAGAGTAATTAAATTAAGGGTCTTGAGATGAGGTCATCCTGGATTTATAGTGGGCCCTAAATCCAATGCCTGGTGTCCTTATAAGAGAGAGAAGAGGGAAATTTGAGACACAGACACGCACAGAGAAGACAATATGAAGATGGAAGCCAAGATTGGAGTGATGCATTCACAGGCCAAGGAATGCCAAGGGTTACCATGATGCCACCAGAAACTAGGAGAAAGACATGGAACACATTCTCCCTTAGAGCCTCAAAAGAAACTAATACTGCCAACACCTTGATTTTGGAATTCTGGCTTCCAGAACAGTAAGAGAACAAATTTGTGTTGTTTTAAGCCATCAGATTTATGGTATTTTGTTACAGTAGACCTAGGAAACTAATACAACTTCCAACAACATGAATATAAAGTAAAAATAGGAAGGAGATAAAGAAAGAAAACGATTAGTAAATACAAATAAACATATAGGTATAATAAGCCAATAGAAAACATGCAAAGATACTGCAGTCCTCATTTCTGGAATTGTTCACAAGGTCATGATTAGTATCTACAGCTTTTATTTTCCTCTACCCATCTTGTATTTCCCCTGCCATCAACTGGAACCTCAGCTGGTTGGGATTCTTTGCTTGGTGGAGTGGCCCAAACCTTCAATTCCGAAAGATCTGAGTCCTCAAACACCCTACCATTTATTTTTGGTCGCTATAAGTTTTCATTAACTTTAATATTAGACATAATATTAAGTACTAAGAGGATCCCCAGAGAATTTTCTGGGTTCTAGACTGTCTTTCTAGACATTTCCCAAACAGTGTCACTATTTAAATATATCATTTCAGGGGCGCCTGTGGCTCAGTTGGTGAGCATTCAACTCTTAATCTTGGCTCAGGTCTTGATCTCAGGGTCATGAGTTTGGGCTCTACGTTGGGCATGGAGCCTACACCAACAAAAAAAAGAAAAAAAAGAAAAAAAAAGAAAAGCATATCATTTCACTAAATGTTTACAGCTTTGGGTAGGGATTTTACTTGTTACTAAATTAGTTAAGTATAAGAGAGAGTTCAAAATTGCTCTAATTTGAGTGTGACTTTTCTGTATACTTTATTTATATAAATAAATGTCTTAATGGTTTCTTTATACACTTATATTATATTTCGCAGTAAATGTTTGGTAGAAGTAAAAAAAAAAATCACTCCAGTCAGTAAATTACCTCCTGTTTTTGTTTTTTTGTTGCAGGGGCATAAGGAACCCAAAATAGACAGGTGGTAGTCTCCTCCTCCGATTTAGCAGAACCACTGACACATCTCATGAAAGAAGCATTCTCCCCTTGGGGACTCAATTCTCTACACCAGCAGCAGTCAAAGTTTCCAGAAAAGGGAGGAAAAATTCTGAGTGGTTTAGTAGATGAAGTTGTGAGCAGAGCCACTCCTACTGCCACACCTTGATTCAGGTTTATTCTGGCTATGGAAGAGAGGGTACCATGTAATGGTCTCTAATTCAAAATACATCCTGTAAGACAGAATTTCATTTTTCCAGGGTGTTGCCTCCCAAGAAGGCTATAGCTGAGTCTTCAGTAAGTCATTTCACTGTTCAGTTAAGCCAGCTGCTTCCAAGTGATGGTGTACGTGGTAAGATCTGTGATTTCATAGACGTGGACCCATTGCTGCACTTCCTTTGCTGTGAAATGAGTTCCCTGATTGGATGCAATGTTGTGTGGGATGTACTGCTGGCAGATAAACCATTTTGTGAGTTCACAGATAGTGGTGCTGGCAGAAACATTATAAGGAGGAAAGGCTAATCCATTTTCAGAATATGTGATTATTCCAATAAGGATGAATCTTTGCTGGCTCAGTGATGGAAGAGGTCCAGTATAATCAATTTGCCATCAGACAGCTGGTTCATACCCTAGGAAAGGGGCCATAGCAAGAACTCGATGTTGTTTTCTGCTCTTGGCAAATTAGGCACTTAACGGTAGTGTCAAGATGAGCCTTGGTTAAGGAGATGTCCAGATTGTTGAGCACATGCATAGCCTGCATCCTTACCACCATGGCCATTTTGTTCAAGGGCCCCGGGAGCAAGCCCTGAGTAGCTGGGTAAGAGGCTGGCTGACATCCACAGATAGCGCCATTTTGCCCACCTGATTTTTAGCAGTCTCCTCTGCGATGGATACTGTTAGTGTGCATCAAAAAGAGACACAGCTATCTTCACAGTTTGTGCCCATTTAGAGAAATTCATCTAGATATCTCTTCCCCACACTTCCTTGTCACCAATCTTCCAATCTTATTCCTTCCAAGTCCCTGCACATCGAGAAAAACCATTAGCAATTGCACATTCTAGTCACCCCTCACTCTAGACATGGAGCACAAGCAAAGACACAGTTCTGATTATGCTCCCTCGGAAGAGTTTCCTTTACCACTGACTGTCCTTCAGACCCCTGAGTGGGCAGAGGAGGTAAGATTCTAGAGAAGACTTCCATGCTTCAGGAGCCTGTCATGGGGGTACACCGGAACCAGGAAGCAAAACCCTTTCCTACTTCGATGTCTCTCCAGTCTTTTCTACTGATAAAACTTAACATTCTGATCGCTAGCAAACAAGAATATTTAAAGGACCAAGATCCATCTTCACACAGCAGACATAAAGTGAAGTTGGAACTGGGAGCGATAACTCAATTTCCAGACAGCTGCCCCAGCTTAGCTCAGAAACCTGCCAATCATAATCACTATTGCAGCTCCCGTTTGGACGCACGTTGGACTGGAGGAAGGTAAAGAGTAAACACGGTTCCCCAAATAAGAGGTAAGAGGACTCTTCCCAAAGGAAGAGAGCTGTTCTGGGCTGACAAAATGATAAATGTTCCCTACGTGTTATCCTTTGAGTGTAGCCAATCTTGATAAGGTCCCGATCTCGTTAAACGATAAATAATGCATTTTTAGCCAATGCACAAATATATAATAGAGGGGGTGGGGAACAGGATAACAAAAACTAATGAGAAAGGGCAAAAAGGAGACTCACTGTGCAATGGTTGAGCATATACCGTATCCTGTTGGACAAGAGTAAGGGTAAGAAGGGCTTCTCTTTTCCAGCAGAGAACTGAGATCTTTGGTCAGCCAATCAAAGTGTCAAGATTTCCTTTATTTATTATCCTCAAAGACCCGGCCTTAGTGGAGTAACCAGAAGGAACTTCCTGGTACTGCTCTGGCAACTGAATTCATCTTTCTGCTGATACGGAGACTGGGATGTTGTCTCTGACACATCACACCAGTAGAGGCCTTCTGCAAGGACAAAGGCTTTCTGGCAATCCCTTAAAATTTACTTGGCTGTCAGTCAGTGTCATTTGGGGGAAATCCATTAGGTTGTTATCAGAAATCTCATTGAGACAGTAAGCTTTGAATAGGGACTTTGCCCTTCTTGTTTCTATCTCTTGGAAACTGGCCTAACAACTCTGTCAATCACCCTGGATCTTAGTTCACTGTCTTTGCCACAGACTCTATTCGATGATAGGGAGAGAAACAGGCTGGGATTGTAAAGCCAGGTTACAGCTTGGGACTCTATCCCCTAAGTTGTGTACCATTCGACTGGCATAATGGGAAAATAACCTTTTTCAATTGGTAAGTGGGCACAGCGGAAGATATTTGAGAAGAGTCATGAGGAATGAGACATCCCTGACTCCATTGCCCTGCTGGGTCTCTGCATTGCTGGTTGGTGTATAAACCTTATGGGGGACAGAAAAATTAGTTGTTTCAATTGGCAGAGTAGATATTATCTGATCATAATCAGTATAGGATAGCTAAACCCCTGGAAGAAAGGACTCCTCCTAAGAGCTATGTAAGTACCACACCACCATTGCCTATCTCTTTCAGAATGGCCCTACTGAACCAGTTTGTCTCTCTCATGGCACTAAGGGAGCAGGAAGTAGCCAATATATTCAAATGATTTTTTTTAACCAAGTTCATAAACCTAGAAGCCTTAGTGGGCATAGCTATCTGTTGTGAAGGATCATAAAGCTTTTTGTTTGATTTTAGGTAGCAACCCCACGCAGGCAAATGCTTTCATAAATGTAAAACTACATACTCAGGTTCCATATGAATGTCAAATTACTAGAAGTTTTGAAATGCTCCTCTCAGTTTCTATACCTATTCCATTGCTGATTTCACTGCAGCTTGCAGACTGGCTTCGGTCCATACACACATTTTCAGTAGCACTGATCTAACAGATAAATCTCACTATTTTCCCAGCCTAGGTGTCAGTTTCTTTGTTAATGGAGAGTCTTGGTTTGGGACATATACTGTATATTCTAACCTTACCTAGCACCTGGATAATGGGTAATATTATAATCTTACCTGGCACCTAAATAATGGAGCATATTCTAAGACCAATGAAGCCCACAGACTTTATCTTACTGTCTTACTTCTTTCATCATGAAGTGACTTCCTTGGTCAGAGGAACGGTGTATGGGCTAATGTGAGAGTGTATAGACATTCAATAGGTCTATGGAGAATGGTGCTTGCAGCAAAACCAAATCCATTTCCAGAATGAGAAACTGTTGTAGTGAGACAAATCGTTGACTAATGTATGACAAAAGGGATTCCAAAGCAATTGACATGGTTTATACCAGGTATCTTGCTAGTCCCCTGAAAGAAATTTGCCTCATATAGACCTTAAAATTGGTCACTGTTGCAGGAAAAATTGACTTTTCAGCGGTGGCACTAGTCACTGGATTATGGCCTTTCCCTTGTCATTCCCTTGGTAAATCAGACCATGTTATGCTACAGCTTAAAACCCTTCACTTCCCCTAGCGCTTGGTAGAAAATCCAATCTCCCTTGTATGTCTACAAGGCACTGAAGGTTTCAGGCCTTAGTTTCTCTCCAATTTCATCTCATGTCACTCTTTCCCTTGATTTGATCAGGATACCCCATCCACCCTAATGCTCCAGCATAGCAAACTCTCAGCATCTTGTTCCCACTGCCCGTTAGCAGTTTATGAACATCCCTTCCACTCCCATCCCTTCCAGTTAAGAGCTGATGTTACCCGCTAAAAGTCGGCTCCCCACTAACACACAGACATAACTTTCCAATCAAGCTTCTTGTTTATTTTCTTCACTTATGCCTAACACAAGCTATAATTATTTAATATTATTTGAATATGTTAGTACAGAAATTGAAACAAAATGGAAATTCCATAAATCTACAGGGCTTTTAAATGCCCAGATATTTTTTCAACAGAGTGGGAAGCAAAAGATCAAGAGGCATTCTTGGAGACCCTATAAATAATAAAATACCCTGATGGTTGCATACTCCCAAATCTCCTGAAGTCAGCCCTCCTCTTTTCTCCCAAAAGGACAGTGGCTTTATCATTTTTCATCCAGGAGTCACACCAATCAGAGGCCAGGTACCCATGATCCCGCCTCGTGGCCTTTTATTAAATCAGAGCTGCCCATTGGCCTCATCCAGGGTCAGAGACTTCTGACTGCAGCCGCTGAGCTCCGGAACGGAGGCCCGTGCTTGCCTGAGAGTAGGACTCCGGGGGCGTCTCAGGGTTCTGCACTGCCTGGCGCTGCCCAAGCCGTTACTCGAGTCTCGCTCCCGCCGGCAGCTTCTCTCAGGCCATCCCCGAGGGCTCATCGGGCCCCAGCGCGGCCGTTCAAACTGGCGAGTGTGCGCCTTCCGGGGTCCCCGGATCATTCCAGGGCTACCTGGGCGCAGAGCCGTGGAAGGGCCTCAGTCCCCAGGTGCCCGGCTTGCGAGTGAACGCCCTCCTACGCCCGTTGGCCTGACCCGCCACTCTGCACCGGCGCCCCAACCCTAGCCTGCAGCAGCCCTCTTCCCCCGTCCATCCTTCCCGGATCTGGCTACAGCGCGTAAAAGCCTCTGAAGTGCTCGGGCTCTAAGGCGGAACCCGGACCACAAACCCAAGTTGAGTAAGGAACAGCGAAGGCAGAGGCGACAGAAGTGTGACCTAAGCTCCCTTGCCCTATTTTTCTATCTGTCCATCTATCTGTCTATCCATCCATCCATCCATCCATCCATCCGCTAATCATCTCCTGTCGCTGTATTTTAGGACTAGAATTAGAATTCCTTAATGAACCCTTTATCGCGATGTCGTAAATCAACGCGTTTAACTGAAAAAGCGAAATAGGACTTTTTCAGACAGAAAATGTCTTAGTTGTTGAGAACTAGTTTTGCTAATTATGTTAAATGGTGGACCTTTAAGTTCAATGAGCTAACGAGAAAGTTCTCCGGTTTTGCCAAAAAATTAAAGTCCTTTTATATTATACTGTATGCCAGGAACTACGTACTTATGTTTAAATATCCGCAACAATGTACAAAGGTCACGCAGTTTTTTCGAAATCTTTTTAGGCGGTCCTCAAGCAAAAAAAAAGTCTAGCCCAATAGCAGTCCCTGCCCCCAATACCCGGACGTCGCCAAGCCCAGGAGCGGGAGGGGCCTGCCTTGGGGGACCAGGAAGGAGGAAGGGAAAGTGGGGAAAGGGGCGGGGGGGAAAGTGACGGGAGCAGTGAGAGCCGGAAATGACTGGCTAGCGAGGAACCCAGGGGCACCCTGTCCGGCGGCGCTCTAGCCCCCGCGTGCTGTCTCTATGCTCCCCCTGCGTCTGGTCTATTTATTGTCGCGGGGAAGAAGCGGCCGCCCAGTACCCGGAACAACAAAGCACGAAAGACGGAGCCCGAGCCTCGGGGGCTCCTAGCAACGGGCCGGGGCGGGAGTTCCATGGAGACTGGGGAGCGCGCTCGCCTCATCATCATCCTTGTCCTCCAGCTTATCCTTCGCGTCCGACGTAACCGGCAGCAGCGCTGCCGCCGCGTTCTCTGCCGCCGCCCCCTCTTCCCACGGTAACCCCGTAGGCGACCCTGGGCGGGGGGAGCGCGGGCGACTGGGCGGCCTGAGTGCCGGGGCTCGTGTGTGCGGGCCGGGCCGTGCTGCGGGTGGGAGGTGCGGGGGCGGACGACCCGAGGAGATGAACTAAGGTGGGGGAAATGGGTCCGGGGGCCGAGGGAGGGTCTACTTCTTAGGAGGACAGGGTGATATTTGGGGAGCTCATCGGGGATAACGGCGTGGGGGCGGGGCGTCCCTGCCTGCGAGCGTTATCGAGCAGGGTGTAGCATAAGAAAAGAGGTATTTTATTCTTCGTGTTAGACACCCCTGGGAAAGACAGGAGAAGGGTGATTCCCCATCTGTCTCTGTGAAGCTCTCACCCAGAGGGAGAAAGATCGTGCAAAGATGCTAGGGGTCCATTGCTTCCCAGAAAACTTCAGCGGCCTCTGCTGCGGCGGGAAGGCTCCCAAATAGCACCTTCGCCGGTTCCTGGTGCTGGCAATGCCAACAGCCCCGCTTTATTACTATTATTGTTATTAACCAAATTAGGTTTGATGAAGGGTCTGGAACTAAGGAAGATAGAATGAATTGTGGGTAGGGCTGAGCAAGGATGAGACTTGGGATAAGTGCTTAATGATAGCCAGTTAAGAGCCCTAAAAGTAAATTTAATTGCGAATGACGGTTTTTAAGGCTCCTTCTGCAGAGATGTGCATCTGCGGACTCTGTCAATGTGCTCATTGCAATAAGACTCACACTGCAGCCAGTCCACATCTGTGAGCTCTCTGGCTGCATCTGTCACCTGCAGTTCCAAAGCGACACTGGCAGTTAACCAGCGTGGGCTTGGGTATTTAGGGTTAAGAACAGTGCCTTAAAATTGGCTCAAGGAAAAAAAAAAGAAAGAAAAAGAAAAAAAGAAACAAGCTTGGTGTGATTTTTGTGTGAAGAACCAATTACTGAATCACTCAGAAAACTGAAAAAGAGAAATACAAGGAAAAGAGTGAGCTATTCGAGCATAATCTGCTGTCTCTTAAAGTTTGAGAAAATGGCAGTTCATTCAAATGGAGAAGGGACTATTATCTCTGTTTTGAAAAATTATTCACAGTCTGATACATCCAGTTACATATTTATCAGCTTATATTACCTCCTTATGCTTTACATCACTATTTAATGGTTTTATGCCTTCCCAAATCATTCCAGGTCAGTAAATGAGGTTTCCCTGTGGCATACTGAAAAGGCTACATATACCTACTAGAGAATTTCATTTTTGTGTGCAGTGAGAATAAAGCTCTTCATATAAAATCGAGGGTTGAAGATGAAAATAAAACCGATAAGTCACAGAAGCAATTATGTCAACCACAGCCTCTGTTTGTCTCCCACTTTTTTCTGCTAAGCCTGGCTTGTCTTAAACAAAATGTGTCATCCTTATCCCCAGCCCCCTCTTTTCATACTCTCTGCCTTCAAAATCAGAAACTGTAATGATCTGCTATTAAGTGTTCTTGATTGGTTGACTGGTGCCAGAAGAGAGTTTTTAACTCAGGCATTTTCATGGAATTGAGATGAATTGAGGTGCAGTGTCTCTTGTTAAAGGAAGTTCACGGATGTGCAAATAGGTGGACAGTTTCCTTTAATGGGAAGTATAAACATTGGGAAACTTACAATTGCATTTTAGGACTCCTTAGAAGAAAAACACAGTATTGTCACCTTTAGGTTAACGAATCAAGGACTGTTGTTTAATCTTTTCATAAAGCTGTTCTTCTGTGAAGGATATCGTGGGGGATGACCACACTTGAGGCTGTTGGATGTTGAGTCCCAAGGTTTTCATAGTGCCTGTGAGACTTAGTGAATGTCCTCAGTCCGGGGTTGCCGTTGTGCTCACTTATCTAGATCTATTTCTGTTTACCTCTATCCCTTCCGTGTTGGAGTGGGGGTCAAGCCTAGCTTCCACTTTAGTAACAGTCCCAATTTCTGTGTTCCTTGCTCTCTACTACAACATTCCCAGTGTTTGGTGGTATTTTAGTTCCTCCCCTTATTTAATCATGCCTCAATCAAAATGATTTTTGTGCTGTTTGTATTATTTGTTTCTTACGGAGTTTTCAACCTATGTGGCTGGCCTATATATCTTTTTCATTAATGTTACTTTGTTGTATTTTCCTTCTGTATCCCTCCCCTTTAATTGGAGAATTGGAGTGGTCATGTCACATGTCTATATTCATTGTATTTGTGCAATACAACAGGTTAAGAGCCTGAGGCTGAGACTCAGAAGACTGTATTGAAATAAGACATGTACAAAATATTGTAACTTTTCAGAATTAAAGGTGTTTTTGAAGTTCAAGTGGCAGTATTATAACTGTAGACATAGTCACCTTTTTAAAGGTAAGAGAGTATTGTGGATTTTACTGCGTGCTTTTAATTGAAGCTCAGATTTTCATGATGCTTATTCAGAAAAACTTTTCTTAACATCAGTCTTTTCTGATTATTCCGCATCTGAATATTTGACCGAAATTATATTTTGCCAAATTTGAGGGAACGATTTAAGCGATTTCCACAAACTTTTCTTTATGTGGAAAATTTTTGTCTCAAAATTTTTGTGGATATACGGTAGTTCCCTGTTTACCTGTGGTTTTGCTTCCCATGGTTTCAGTTACCCTCGGTCAACCATGGTCTGGAAGCAGATGATCCTCAGAATGTTAATAGTAGCTTAACACTAGGTCATAGTGCCTACATCATTCATCTCACTTCATCTCAACACACAGACATTTTATCATCTCACATTATCACAAAAAGAAGGGTGAGTGCCGTACATGAAGATATTTTGAGAGAGAGAGAGACCGCATTCATGTAACTTCTATTGCACTATATTGTTATAATTGTTCTATTTTATTATTGTTGTTAATCTCTTACTGTGCCTAATTTATAAAGTAAACTTTATCATAAGGACATATGTTTAGGGGGAAATGTAGTATATATAGGGTTTGGTATTATATAGTTTCAGGCATCCACTAGGGGTCTTGGAACATACCCCCACAGATGAAGGGGAACTACTATAGACATATATAGAATGTGCAGAATTTGCTCTGAAGTAGAACAAATACATGTGAAATATGCAACTGAATATTTTTAGATTGTTATTTCTTATGGATGTCACACATTTAAAATAAATATTGTATAATCTAGTTGAGTGGGTGTCAGTGTTGTTTTTAGGTGAAGGAGGGCTGTATAATCTGGTGATTGATTTCCTTCTGTTGCATCATCGACCACGTGATGAAATTATTATTGCTTTGAAAAATAAAATTTACATTTATTTTAGAAGAATTTATAGTAGAATATTTCCACAGTGTCTCTAACTGAAAACCTGTAGTGCTTTGAAAATTTAACTGTGTTGTGACACTTGAATTAAAAAACAAGGATTTCCTGAAATTTATATTCATATTTGTTGCACCTTTTATATGCCTGATGCCACATCAGGTACGTACAGCTGAGTGAAGGGTGTTTCTCTTCAGGTGCTTTTTGTGCACTTGTAGATTGCAGAGACGTGATGTGCATGAATACCAAAACAGGACACACAAATGTGAATTTCAGACCCTATGTTACATACTGCCTGGTTCAGTTGGTGTACAGATTTCATCATGCCCGCTAAATTAGAAGTTTCTTGAGGATCAGGACCCTGAGTTGCCATCCTACTGTATAGTAATGTCATGCACGTGTGGGTGCATGTTTGAAGATTAACATGTTAATAAAAGGATAGGGAGTTATCTGGTAGATGAGGGAAATCTTTCAGGTATCTAATCTAATTAGTAACCTAATTCTTGATGCCTACAATTTCAACTTTTTTATGCTGGCTACGAGTTCTAAGCAGCAAAAATTTCTCTAACATGATTAGGGCCTTTTTTTTTTTGGACCAATTCAGATGATAAAAATATGGTTTACTGCCTTGAGTAGATGCAGTCTCTTCTCTTGTCCCTTGAATACCGCCTCGGGCAGTTTCAAAAAGGAGAAAGAGTATGTGCGTGTTTGAGGTCTTTCTAGGCCACGTATGCGAATTTGACTTTTGTATTGTGATATAGCTTTTTATTAAGTAGAGAGATAGAGTGTGTGTATTTGTGTAGTTGTGGAAAAACCAAGATTCCAGAAGTATGTCATTAATGAAAAAGGATCAGGTTGTATCAGAAATTATATTCATCTGGTTTTATCTTGCGACTGGTGATAAAATTCAAAGTTTGGTTTAAATGGCTTGTTTTGTATGGGAGACATGCTGCTAGGGATCCCATTAAATGTTAAAAAAATACACGTGAATTTTGGGACAGTTCATATCGGCCTTCATGCAGGAATCAATAATGAAACTGTTTAAAATTTCACCAAAAAAATGCAGCACAAAAGTTTGGGTGGCACCTTTGACCACAGAGAATTCATTCATCAAGCAAGAGTACTGCAAAGCAGAGTATGTTGAGTTTTCTCAGGACATGTGTGGATGACTCTTAGTATTTTAAGTCAAAATTTTTTTATTAATTAAATAGTTCAAAGAATCAGGTGCTTACCGTCTTTTGCTGATAAATTACAGGTATTTTCATTGTGAGGCAGGACATTTTTGATCAAAATCAGTTATGCTTTCTTGGGATTAGGGTTGATACAGCGCCTGAGAGCATGGACTCTGGGTACAAGTTATCTGTGTTCAGCACAGTGGCTTTGCTGCTTCTTGATGATGTGGCCCTGAGCAAGTTATTTCACTGCCTTGATTCCCCCATTTCCTCAACCGCAGTATGGGGTTAATATTAGCACGAGGCTGTGGGGGTTGCTGTGAGAGCTGAGTGTAAAGCACCAGAACAATGCTCAGCACAGCGAGCTCAGAACCCTGAGCTGGTGCTCCCAGCCGCGGTACTAGGCAGCACATGAAAGGTGAACCAGCTGTATGCTTTGTTTCTTCCCTCTGGGGGCTTTCTATTAAAGCATCGGAATTCTTGATTTGCGGTCACTGACTGTGGGACTCATCTCTGCTGTTGGGTTTTGGGGGGAAGGAAGCACTTTTGTTTTAATTTTGAATGATCACACAGGCATCTGGTTATCACTTATGGCAGATGGACTGGGTAAAAAGAGACATCTCTGTTTCTTGGAAAAGGAAGGCCAACAAAGCCTGGTCTGGCAGCACGTAGCAGCTATTGAAATGCTATTACCCTGTGGACTTGACCGCTTGTTTTGCTGTACGGTGCTTCTGAATAAAAGGAGTAGACCCCGATGGTTTCATTTAGCAGAATTCGTCTTTAAAGTTAGAGGACACTATTTGTGCTTGTATAACCTGAAATGGTGGTAAACTTGAAACTCCTTGGTGTCTTTGTCAAGCCAGTTAACTTGAGTTTTCTGTGTCACTATAAATGTTCTACATAGTAGCTTTCTTGTAATTTTAGAAGTAGCTGAAACTGCTGCTCTGCTCCAGTAATTCAGGCGGCTCGAGAGTGACTGCCTAAGATTGGACAATTGTTTGTTTATGGTACGGCCAACACCATACTGCGGCTTACCTCATCAGGGGAATAACTTGATCATCGTGGCTTTGGTTAGGCTGTTATTGAAATGGTTAACTTTTTAAAGTTAAGTCCAAATGTTTTAGTTTAGTTATATGGACATTGGAAACTGCTGACAGAAAATAAATGTTTCTGCTTTTTCATGTAGACAATGAATTGCAAACTGTTCTTTCCCATTTTGGCTAATATCCAGCTCTTGGTTTTTAGTTGGCATCATATTTTTATAAAATGTATGTTACAGAAGTTTATATAAAACATGCTATTAAAATATGTAACGCTTTACATGTACAGAAGTGGAGTTGTATAACTCTTTCTACCATGTTGTGCCGTTTTTGTTTTTTTTAGTTGGTTTTTATACCATTTCCCCGTAAGAACACTGGTCAGTATGCTTGTATTTGGACATGTGGCTTTTGTTTTCCTGTTTAAAGAGAATGAAGTCTAGTTGATAGTGCTGATTTAGTCGAGTAATCACTACGTTGACCAGATGGATTGAGTATTGATAGAGTATTGTTAACATTATCCCCATAGCCATCGTAGATTCTGATCTGAAAAATACTGAGATAAGCAAAGAAATGGTCATGGCTATTTCACTGATATCTATATAGATATAGATATATTGATATATACATACACGCTTACATATATCCTTTAATTTTAGATATTCTAAGGACTGAAGTGGGAAATTTTTACAAAAACAGGTCTCTAAGGTGTCAGTATTGTCCAGAATAAAAGCCTGTTTTGAAATAAATGTTTGACTAACACATTGTTAATGTTTCCTTAGTGTTCTTTCCACCACACTTTCTCAGGAATAGGTGTTGCTGTCCTTGAGATATAAAGACAATAAAGCTAATGTGTAATCCAAAAGTACAAATACGAAGATGAATTTGGTTTTTTACTATGGTCAACATTTATGGAACCCATCATTGTTTGAACCTCAGCTAAGATTCATAGTAAACCTGAAGCTTTTGTGGAACAAGAACCACCCCATTCTTTTTAATTTTCCAAATACTTTTGTTGAGCAACAAAGCCTTTTTTTTTTTTTTCTTACCAGCTTATGGCTACAGTGAGCTTCTTGGCTATCTCCAGTTATGGTATGCATGTGTAACCTACTGACGTTGTAATGAGCATCCTTTAATTGCTCGTGGGCTGACCGTATCCCAGGATCTCTGCTGGTGCCAGGTTAGGGTAGATGTGGAAGGCACAACCATGCTGAAGGTATAGTCACCAGTACATTAGACCTTCCTCAGCATGAACTTGGTATGCTGATCTCAAAGGTACACTAGATTTCTTAACCCAGTTCTCTACTCCTTTTTTGGTGGTGATGGGGGACCTAGAGGAAGGTATGTGACACAGGTCAACAGTTTAAAAGTCAACTGATGAAAAGCCACGCGAATAATACTTTTATCATCTTCTTTGCAGCATATTGCTAATGGAAATCTTTATGTCAGTGTAGCAGAGAAAAACCTTTGGGTGGCCAGTGATCTTGAAAATTCTGCTTTAGTGCATAGTACAATACTATTTGGATAATTGTTTAATTTGTGTGTCCATTAAGAATGTGTGTCTTTTAATTTACTCTTTCTAGGCTTTTTGTTTGGGGCCTATTAAATTGGAAGAGTTTCAAAGGTCTAAAGCTACATTCTTAATTTGTCTTGTGTTATATCCTCACTATCACTTGTTAAAGAGACGAATGATGGCTTTATCATCATACCCATTCAATTGGATGATTGACGTGCTGAAAGTAACTGACATGTTAGCTAGTCTATAACCAGCTCTCAGGGAATGAACTTAGATTATGGATGAGTTAGGACCCTTGGGTTAAAATGGAGACTATAACTCTTAGGAGAAGGGGAAGGGAATATTTATACATCAAAAGTGCTTAGGATCTGTATGTATGTGTTTTAATTAAAACAATTCTTTCCTTACATCAGAAACATGTTTCTGTATTTGTAAAAGCTCCTGAAACACAATTACCTTTCAGGATCTGGGGGTCTAAACTAAAATCAATAATAACTTGTTAGGTGTATGAACACGAAGCAGAACATACCAGCAAGTTAAATAAGGAAATAATAGGAGGCTGCTAGAGAACTTGAGTGGTTTGGGGCTACTGAGATTATTTGTTATCGTGAAAAATGTCTGCCCTTCCTACTTATTCCCCAGCCCCACAATTCTCTCTTTTAATTGGTCTTATTCATTTCATTTATTATTCATTTAATTTAGCAACTATTTACTGAGTCGATGACCACCTGCCGGCTAGGCCAAATTCTAAGGACACACATTTGTATTAGACAGTTCTCTTCAAACAGTGTGGTAGACAGCCTTGCACACAGTGATGACAGAGACGGGACCTTTGCAGCGCCCTCTGCTTGGAGTCCCTCTCTCAGTGTTTCATGACTGGCCCCTTATCCTGCAAGATCTCATTTTAAGTATTTGTCATCTCTGAGGAAGTTAAGAGACCTGCCTGCATTATTCCCCCTAGAGTTTCTCTTGTGTCATCTTACTTCCTTTCTAACCTAGATCACATTCTCTCGTCGTTTTAATTGTGTGTCTGTTTGTTGTCAGATTCTACAGATGCTGTGGGGGGTGGCTTCCCTGACCATTTTGTTCTGAGCTGTATTCCCAGCGTCCAGCCACGGTCCCTGGTTCACATCAGCTGTATATTCGGTGAATCCACTTACAAGTACGAGTCTGTTGAAGCAGTGAGGAAAGGGCATCCTAGGCAAATACAAAATTAGGAAAAGTGCTGCTATTGCAGGAGAAATGGTAAAAAGTTGAGATTGTTAAGGTGTGTTGGAAGTGGAAGATTAGGTTACAAAAGGTAAATTGGAGACTTGGAGCTCACTGCATTCCAAGCCAAGCAAGCTAGATTCTATTTTGTCCTTGGAAGAGAGCCAAGAGACTTTTCTTTAAGCAGGGGTGTGGCACAATTAGGAAGATAATTCTGGTAGCTTATTTGGTAGATGGACTAGATTGTGGGGACTGCAGGCAGAGTTCCATTAGAAGGCTGTAGCCATAAGGACATGAGAAAGCCTCAAATAAAATGCTGATGCTTTGGAGGCAGAAAAAAGTTAGATGAAAAGTTAACTGGGTATAAGAGAAAAAGAAGAGCTGAAGGATGATTCTGAAATGTCTGATTCAGGTGTGTGAGTGTTGGAGGGTGGCTTCATTGACTGAAAGTAAGAATTAAGAGACCACAAGTATTTCTGAGGGGACTGATTAATTTTGGAAATGTTGGTTTAATTTAATGAGTATGCCAAACAGCCAGTTAGGAATATGGATTCGGATCTCTGATAGGTTTAGGATTGATGTAGGGACCATAAACTCTGTAGATAGCAACTGAAGCCTGGAAAGCTTAAAGAGAGAAAGGATTTATGGCAGTGGTTTATAAACTTCAGGGATCTTAAACTCGGGTTGAGAATATGGAAAAAAAAATGGCCTCCTCAGGTAAGCATCCATATTTGTGTGTATACAATTTCAAGGGGTTCCTCCCCTCTGGAACCTCTTGTTGAGCTCTTTCAGGGACTGTCATGGATTTCAATGAAGAACTTCCAATATAAGAAGCAGAAAGAAGTATTTGAGATGGCAGGAGAACATAGGAAAGGTGCCTCAGAAGCCACAAAATAGGGGGTGGTGAGGGAGAATTTTGAGAATCAGGAATGCCCAGTGTTTTATCTTCTGGAGAGGTCCAGTAGGAGGGAGTTTCAACTGTGACATCAGATTCAGCAGTGAGCAACTCATTCGTCAACATCTCATACCATTCAGGACAAGGCAGACTGTGAAGGTTTCATGCGTGAATCAAGTTAAGGAAACAATGCATGGTAAACAGAGTGCAGAAGTCTTGATGTTCTCTAATGATAAACAGTCCTGATATGAGAATAGAGCCCATTTTAAGGACCTGCTGAAAGGGAAATACCATTACTTTGATGACCTATTGGCGTTTCAGCCCAGTGGCTCTCAACTGGCTGCCCATTAGAAACAGCTTAGGAATGTTCTTAAAAATTAGGGCCCTACGAAGGTTAGTTAATCAACATCTCTGGGAGTTGAGGCTTTTCGTAGTTTTTATTTTGTTTGTTGTTATCTTTTTTCTTAATGGTTAAGAACTAGTGTTCCAGTCAGAAAACTTCATTATCACTCTTGTTTTATGTTCTGTGTAAGAACCCTTTCTTTTACTTGTATGTTATCTAATTACTCAGCTTACTGTTGTGCTATTTTAAAATAGTTTTAGACTTTCTCATAGACCTCAGTTTCCAGTTTAAAAAATGTTACGGCTTTCTTCTACTCTTTAGCCCTGTTCTCCTTACCAAATGTTTTTGAGTGACACAGCCCCCAATCAATGAAAAACCTGACAGGTCTGAGAAAAATTAGGAATTCTTAATGGTGCTTACATGTGGAAAGAGTATTCATTCTCTAACCCTACTTGCTCTTATTTAAGTATGTTACTTTTTTACTAAATAGTAAAAACTATTTTTTACCTAGAAAAGTTTGAACTTTGTGTACTGTTTTCCCACTAGCCAACTTACTTCATCATTCTACCTTCCTTTTCTTAAAATGGCAGTCATGCGTGACATAGACCTTAAACAGGTTGTCTATACAAGAGCACACAGGTTATATGAAAGGTAAACCTGTAAAAACAGTTGAAAGGTAACTGTCAAAATATAAAGTTTCACATGTTGTGTTTTCACCTTGCCGTGTTTTCTCTTGATTAAATCTTGGCGAGCTGTCAGCATTCGAGTTTGAACCCTGTATTCGCACCCCTGAGTAAAAATCAGAATACAGAGGAGCTTGAACTTTATGCATGCCAACCCTGACACCAGCCAGAAGCTGAGAGAGGGGTTATTTGGTCTCTTAGCCACCTAGTGACTTAACATGTATACTTAAAAAGAAAATAATAATCTTCTTAAAAGTATGTGCTTTTATTAGCTTATTATCAAGTAACGGCTTAATTAGTCTAAGAAATTGTAGCTACTTAGGGGTAAGTAAGGACAAATATCAAGATTCTTTATAAAGTGATAAACTTACTAATTTTTGAAATGATAGCCCACAATATGGGAAAATATAGACATATAGACCTGTTGGAGAAAATTGATGCGTTACAAGTGAAATGAAATGTACGTAATAAATGTGCACTTAGAAATGAACATGATAAACAGTTGCGTTACAATTTAATTTGTAAATGTCACTCTTCTGTCTACCTGTGTTTGCCGGTACCTAGCTAAGTAGAAGTTAGCAAAATACACATTTTGTAATATGTAGAGTTGGTCAGATTGTTTTTTCCTCTCTCTTCCTATTCTCTTTCTCCCCTAAGCCCTCTCCCCCTGCCCCAAACCCCACACAATCAACACTTGGTTTAAAATGGTTTTGTTACTATTGGGGATTTTTTTTAATCACTGCTAAATTTATTTTTTAAAGTACTAATTTCATTTACTAGATACATCAAAATTATATTCCTTATTTTTTACCCCCTTGCTTTTAGACTTGAAGGAACACGACGTGTTTTTGTGTTCCAGAGCTTAAGGACCACAACAAATAATTGGAAATCCTTTCCATTTTTGAACATTTCTCTATTCATGGAAGATGAAGCAAGGAGATTATAATTGTAGCAATAAGAGTAGCTAAATATGAATGCTTACTGTGTTTTGCATGAAATATCAATTTTTGCAGCACTCTGTGATTGGTACTATTACCTGCCTTTTTTTTATAGATCAGGACATTGAGGCACAGAGGCATTAAATAACTTACCCAACGTCACACTGCTGCTAAATGGTAGAGTCTGAATTTAACCCAAGTGATCTACTGCAGAGTCTAAGCTCTTACAATTTAGAGTGTGTGTGTGTGTGCGTTTATACTGCTTTTTGATCTCAAGCTAACAGTTAAGCTCTTGCAGACATTTTATTGAATGCGTTTAGTATCTTGGGAACTATGCTAAGGCTTGGGTACAGAAATAAGTAAGATTTGATCGAGTGTCTGAGGAGTCTGTTGTCTACCAGGGCAACATAAATAAATAGAAAATTTCACTATGGTGTGGGAAAATACTGTGATACTGGTTTGCATAGTAACGTGGTAATGGGACTCAAGAGTAGGGATACCCTGGCTCAGTCTTAGGGATCAGATATCTTAGTTCCTTTGATTTCTTATTTTACCCGTCATGGTTTTAATTACCTTCTATACTAGGGTTTTCAAATTTTCACCTCTAATCTAGACTGACTTGTCCTGAGTGATGGACTCTTATCTGATTGTCTGCTTTGGACCTCCCTTTGGGTGTCTCACAGGTTCCTTCAGTTCAGCATTTCTCCAACAGAATCCTTACCCCTCCTTCTTGTCCCATCGCCTCTGCAACCTACTCTCCCTCCAGTGCTTCTGTCTCAGTAAATAGTGTCTTAGGCCACAAACCTGGAGTCATCCTCCATCTCTCCTTTCCTCTTCCCCATATCAGCCACAAAGCTCTGTTCCCTCATCTCCCAAAAATGTTGCTCTTCTGTCTACTACTTTCCATCTTCATCCACCCTGGTCTCCACTGCTGTCCTCTCTCACCAGGACTGCTCCACTAGACCCTGACTGAGTTTTCTGCCCATTCTTATCATCCAGTCCATTCTTCCATTACAGAAGTGCCAGTGATATATTTTTAAAAAGCAAATACTTCATGTCATTTCTTGCTTCTCTTTTAGTTCCCCATTACTCGTGGGATGAATGTGAAAATCCTTAATATAGCCTAGAAGGCATGATTTGGCCCCTCACTGCATTTGCAGCCTGATCTTTGCCACTCTTTCCACTCTAGCCATGCCTGCCCTTCTTTGAGTGTGAATGGTTCATACTCTCAACTCACTTCGCAGCTGAGAGCTGCTGAATTCCCTCTACCAGGTCTTGTTCTTGCTGGAGCCCTGTCCCCTAGCAGGAAGCCTAATGCTTAGATTTCCAATTTATTGTTATGGAATTGATTGAATGAAGGTGATGCTGAGCTATAGAACAAATAGGAGTGAGCCAGGTGAAGAATTTTAGCAGAAGGAATAATATAAGCAGGCAAAAGATTAATTTTCTTTAACATATAAGAGCATGCATGAATCAGTAAGGAATCTCAGAAGGAAAATGAACAAAGGACCTGAGACCGTTAAATAGAGTAAATACGAGGAGTAATATTTTACAAGCTCACCCTCATTAGTATTTAAGTTCACCCTCAGCAGTTATTTCAATTTTGCTTTCTTTCATATCTCAGATTGCCAAAGATTTTGACAAAATACTTGGTTGAGTAAACACGACCGCATATATGTGTGATCTCAATCTTGTTTAATATGCAGATAAGTAGAAGGATTCAAAAGCCTAGAAACACGTGCCTATATGAGCATAGAGGAAAAAAGCTTAGCAATTATCACTGTGGTAGGACTATGAATGACTTGTTTTTCTTTGAGTATTTTTTATGTAATCAGAAAATGACATGCTATCTTACTTAAAAATCATGTATTAAGACCATTTATTTGAAATAATAAGAAGTATATCAGGTGGATGCCTAGGTGGCTCAGTTGGTTAAATGTCCGACTCTTGATTATGGCTCAGGTCGTGATCTCATGGATCCTGAGATCGAGCCCTGCGTAAGGCTCGCTCAGTGGGGAGTCTGCTTGGATCCTCTCCCCCTGCCCCTCCCCCTGCTCGTGTGTGCACTCTCTCTCTCTCTCTCTCAAATAAATAAATCTTAAAAAAGAGAGAGAAATGTATCCAAAATAAATTTTGCTCTTAATAAGGAATTGATACAACCGATTTCTCATCTTTTTGAATTTGATTTTCCAAATTTCAAGTTGTATTCAGTAAAATGTGCTATTTCTGTTCTTATCCACAATAATACATTAATTAATGTTAATATTGACTAATATGGCATTACTTTAATTGAACATATTATTATGATTTGCGAGGTGCTCATTAGTTCCTCAAAACAAGCATGGTGTTGTGTGTATTTTACAAACAAGTGTAGGAACAGTTCAGAGCTAGCCCACTGTCACATAGCTTCCACAGGATCCAGGTTTTCTTACTTTATAGATAGGTTTTAGTGCATGATGAAATAGTGAAATTCTTAAGTAGGCTACTGTTTAAACATTAATATGAGATGGATATTGGATTATGCATTTTTTTAAAGATACATTTATATATTTTAGAGACTGAGAGCGAGCATGGGTGGGAGGGGGAGAGGGAGAGAGAATCTCAAGCAGACTTTGCACTAAGTGCAGAGCCCAACTTGGGGCTTGATCTCACAACCCGAGCTGAAACCAAGAGTTGGACGCTTCACCGACTGCACCACCCAGGGGCCCCAGATTATGTATTCATAAATCACAAAATATCTTCTTAACTGGAACTTTTTCACAAGAATGTAAACCATTGACTTATCTTTTACTAAGCACTCATTCAGAAAATCAGCATCATTTAAATTTTCCTCCACTACCTTTTAGGCACCATTACAAATATTTTTATTGATTGAAGCATAAAATTTTTTCCTTACTATTTTTTTAAATAGCTAGTATGCTGACAAATCGCCAGTTGTTGTTAATTAATTTCCATAAAAAACAGTTTTTTTTAAGTTTTCTTAATATGGATTTAAAAAATTTTTAACAGTTAATTTCGATGCAAGTTATTTATATGAATGTTACCTGCTTACTACTCTTCAGAACTGGTATATTAGACAGAGTCATAGGTAGTAGGTGGAGGCAAAAGTAATGAAGATACTTTAACTTTCTGTTTAGCTTAATGTGGTAATGGTTTTGTATATCAAATACTGTTGCTTTATACTCAAGTATTTGTTAAATGTTTTATATAATAGGGGTGACATAATATATAATCCTTTCCTTTGGAAAGTACAAGAGTTTTTGAGGCCAGGCCTACTATTAGTAAAATTTTCTTCCTGTCGCTAGAACACAAAAATGCCAACCCTAAGGATGAGCCCCTAAAGTCTAAGCTCTTGTGCCATGCACGAAAATGTCCCCATGATGGAATGGCACGCTGCCACACAAGTGAAAGGGTTGCAGTTGGGGTCGTGTGCCTATACCCTTGCCCCTGAGTGCTGCTAACAACTGTCTTCCTTTACTGCCCCTTTGAACACAAATGCATGTTGAAGGGAAAATGGTAAGTTGAGAATTGGGATGTTAATTTAACTAAACTAACATTATAGCTCTAGAATTAAAATCAAAATTTAGTATATAATTCCTAAGTGTGTCTATAGCATGTCTGCCTCTAAGATGTTAGAATCTGGGATTTTAGAATTAGGTGGGATCTTAGAAACCATCTAGTCTCCTCTTCCACTGAATGGAAGACTCATTCTGTATCATTCCTAACTGTTGGTTAATTCTCTAGCCCCGCCGCCTCTTTTTTTGACACTTTTCTTCTCTGGAGCCTACTGCTTTGCAGGTCCTTGTTTATTGGTATGGCTTCGTGAGGTCTGCTTCCATGTGACTTTAACTGGTTCTGTCAGTTTCCTTTTTATTCAGATATTTGAGAACAACTGCTATCTTTTCTTTCCCGTGCTAAATATCCCAAGACTTTCCTCACACACTATTTTTATATTTCATACCATCCTACTTTCCTCTGGACATCTGGTTATCATTGCCCTCTTTAAATGATAAGTTAGGACATTCTAGATGTTTCAGTCACAAAAAAGGCCTTTGCTCCTGGGCACTTCTGTCTAACCTAGCTTTTGTTTGTTTTTTAAGTAATTACAATTTCATGTTGTCTTAGTATAGGACCTAGTGTGAAGTAAAGTCTTTTTCTTAAATACCCTTTAAAATTATTATGGAAATTTTCAAACAGAGTTGTAGAGAGAATAGTATAATGAGTACCCATATATCTATCCCCTAGTTTTAACCATTGTTAAGAGATGAAATAGTAACATGACATTTTTTGGTCCTAAAATACAATTATATCTACTATCCATATCTGTATCTCAGAGTAGATTGTCCCAATTTGTTTGATTCCTGTGGCAAGATGCCAACATCGAGGGGGTCATCTGAAACCTTATCCAAATCTAATTGTTACTCAGTTCAGACAATGAAAAATGCTGGTATTTTCATGTAACTTATACACATGTCATGCCTCCCTGAATATTTTAGTGTGCATCTCTAAAAAACAAGCATACTTGTCTCCATAACCACTCTTATCATTCCACATAACAAAATGAACAGTAATTCCCCAATATCATCTATCACTCAGATCCATACTGATTGCCCTCAGATACTTCTTACAGCTCATTCGTTCAAACCAGGGTTCAGTCAAGGACCATGACAAACAGATGTTTTGTTTATCTTAATAAAAATGTGGGCTTTAAAATTTGTCAACGTTACATTTTATTTTATTGATACTGCCTCATTGGGTTAGCCCAGGAATTGAGAAACTTTTTTTTTTTAAAGGACCCGACAGTAACTATTTTAGACTCGTGGGTCATTTGGTCTTTGTAATAACTGCTCAGCTGTGTCACAGAGCCATTAGCTAAATACTTGAGCATGGCATGTTCCAATAAATTTTTTTTTTTTTTTTTTTTTACACAAAATAGCCACTGGCCCATTGTCCATAGTTTGCTGACCCCTGCCTAACCTGTTGTGATCTCCATTTTTTCCATCTGTTAGTGTGACTGTTCTCAGGTTTTGCATCAGTTCATTAAATAATACTATTTGATAATAAAATTCAACTACCTGTGAATCCATCAAACAGTAATAGCTACCATTTAATGAACGCATGTTGTATGCTATGTACTGGACATAGATAACCGTATTTAATCCTTAAAAGCACCTGGTGAGGTGCAGTGATCCCACCAATTTCCAGAAGAGAAAGTTAAGAAGTAAGGTATCTCCTGTACTCTTAAACAGATGTGAAAGAACACCGTCTTTTTAGAAGGCGAAATGTTAGCTTGGTCACAGGCATGTGTTGAGAGACTATCAAGTAATCTGTTGGAATCTGGGCACAAAATGTCTATTTCCTAATGTGCTATTTTGAGAGCTTCTTAAAGAATAGGAGATTGCTTGGATGGCATGCCTCACTGGTAGAAAAGAGCAATTTCCAGGAGACCATGAGGGTTCATGTTGTTTGCAAATTGTTCTGTATTCAGTCTTCCCCTACTTCTGCTGTTTCTCAAATCATGGGTGGTAATTTTGTGGTTAAGGTGTGGAGGCCCCTCCCTCAGTATCCTCAGATGCAACTTGAATACTCTTTAAAGTAGCTAGATTCTACTTTTCTGTATTCTCAGGTTTATTTGGTTTTGTTCTTTTGGCTTTTTACTGGATTTTAGGGGTATTTTTGCCTTGTTTTGATGACAGTGTTTATTGTAGCCTTTCAGTTTAAATATCTTTCCTGCAATGGGAAATATGAAATGTAGTGCAGACATAACTGGTTTTGTTGCACTTCACAGATACCGTGTTTTGGCAAATGGAAGGTTTGTGACAATCCTGCACCAAACAAATCTATTGGCACCATCTTTCCAACACTTTGATAAGTCTCTCAGTATTTCACACTTATTCATTATTACTGTATTTGTTATGGTGATCAGTGATCTTGGATGTTACTCTGTAATTGTACCCACGAAATGTACCCATGTTAGATGGCACGCTTAACCAAGAAAATTGTGTGTGTCTGACTGCTCCACCAACGGGTTGTTCCCCTCTCTCCTCATGCCCCCCTATTCCCCGAGACACAACAATATTGAAATTAGGCCAGTTCATAACCCTACAGTGACCTTTAAGTGTTAAGTGAAGGGAAGAATTACACAGCTCTTGCTTTAAATCAAAAGTCAGATATGATTACGCTTAGTGAGAAAGGCATGTCAAAAGCTGAGATAGGCCAAAAGTTAGGTCTCTTTTTCCAGGAAGCCAAATTGTGGATGCAAAGGGAAAAGTTCTTGAAGGAAATTAAGAGTACTACTCCAGTAAACACACGAATGTGTGCTTTCTTGCTGATATGGAGAAAATCTGAGTGGTCTGGATAGAAGATCAAAGCAGCCACCAGATTCCCTTCGGCCAAAGCCTAATTCAGAGCAAGGCCGTAACTCTCTTCAGTTCTGTGAAGGCTGGAGAGGTGAGGAAGCTGCAGAAGAAAGTTTGAAGCCAGCAGAGGTTGATTCATGAGGTGTAAGGGAGGAAGCCGTCTGCGTAACAGAAAAGTGCAGGGTGAAGCAGCGAGTGCTGACGTGGAAGCTGCAGCAAGTTCTCCAGAAGGTCCGGCTCAGAGCATTCGTGAAGCTGGCTACACTACACAACAGTTTTTCCATGTAGATGAAACCGCTTTAGATTGAAGAAGTTGCCATCTAAGGCGTTCACAGCTAGAGAGGAGAAGTCCCTGCCTGGCTTCAAAGAATAGGCTCTTTTGTTAGGGGCTAATGCAGCTGATGACTTTTGAGTTGAAGCCAGTGCTCATTTACCGTTCCGATTATCCTAGAGCCCTTAAGAATTATGCTAAAGTTACTCTGCCTGTGCTCTATAAATGTAACAACAAAATTTGGATGACAGCACATCTGTTTATAACATGGTTTACTGAATATTTTAAGCCCATTGTTGAGGAATCAGAAAGATTCCTTTGAAGATATTACTGCTCACTGACAATGCACCTGGTCAGCCAAGAGCTCTGATGGAGATGGACAACGAAATTAATGTTATTTTCGTGCCTGCTAACACAGCAGCCATTCTGCAGTCCATGGATCAAGGAGTCATTTCAACTTTCAAGTCTTACTATTGAAGAAACACATTCCCATAAGATTATAACTGCCACAGATAGTGATTCCTCTGGTAGACCTGGGCAAAGTAAATTGAAAACCTTCTGGAAAGGATTCACCATTCTAGGTGCTGTTAAGAACATTTGTGATTCATGGGAAGAGATCAAAATATCCACATTAATGGGAGTTTGGAAGATGTTGATTGCAACCCTCATGGATTTCAACCCTCATGGATGACTTTAAGGGGCTCAAGACTTCAGTGGAGGAAGTGACTGCAGATGTGGTAGAAAAAGCAAGAGAACGAGAAGTGGAAGTGGAGCCTGAAGATGGGACTGAATTGCTGCAATCTCATGTTGAAACTTGAATGGATGAGGAACTGCTGCTTACAGATGAGCAAAAATGTTTTCTTGAGATGCAGTCTATTCCTGGTGAAGATGCTGTGAAGGTTGTTGAAGTGACAAGGGATTTAGAATATGACATACACTTAGTTGATAAAGTAGGTGTAGTAGATTGAGAGGATTGACTTGATTTTGAAAAAAGTTCCAACAGTGGCCCAATGCTATCAAACAGTATCACATGCTATAGAGAAACCGTTCTTAAAAGGAAGATCAATCCACCTGGCAAATTTTATTATTGTCTTATTTTAAGAAATTGCCACAGCCTCCAACCTTCCGCAGCCACCCCCCGATCAGTCAGCAGCCATCAACATCAAGGCAAGACCCTCCACCAGGAAGAAGATTGACTTGCTAAAAGCTCAAATGATGGTTAGCATTTTTTAGCAATAAAGTACCTTTTAAATAGGGTATATACATTGATTTTTTTTAGACATAATGCTATTGCACACTTAACAGACTACAGTGTGGTGCAAACACAACTTTTATATGCACTAAGAAACCAGAAGATTCATTTGACTTGCTTTATTGAGGTATTCACTTTATTATGGTGGTCTGGAACCAAACCCACAATTATCTGCAAGGTATATACCTGTAGTCTTTGATGCACTTTGTCTTAAGAGCCAGGAGGTGGCGGTGTTTTCCAAGTAATGCTTTAAGATTGCCGGTTATGATGGTTACTGAAGTAATGTTTTTGAATACCGCGAGAAAGTCAGAGAACCTTAAACACAACTTGTTCTCATCCCTAAAATCATTGAGTGAGGAAGAAGCTGCTTCAGCTAATATGATGCGTTTTTTTCGAAGGCTATTTAAAAATTTTTATTGAGATGCAGTTGACATATAACATCATGTTTCAGGTATACAACTGAATGATTCAATATATGTATGAGATGCAAAATAATCACCACACCGTGTCATTAACGTGCATCACCACACATAGTTACAAATTTTTTTTCTCGTGTTGAGAACTTTGAAAATCTCTCTTACCAGCTTTCAAATATAGGCTACAGTAGTATTAACTCTAGTCACCAGGCTGTACATTATAGCCCCAGGACTTACTTTATACCTGGAAGTTTGTACTTTTGACCACAATTATAATGCATTTAATAAAAAGCTAGAAATGTGACATTTCCTGAAGTTAAGACAGGTGCAGTTTTGAACTTTGCTTTTTATTAGAAGAAAATGTTTGACAACTCATAGTAGGCATTTACTTGAGACACAGGACAAAACACCTGATTAAACCATGGGTGGTGAAAAAGTTGTTAATTATATTGAAATCAAAATAGAATTAACTTATTTTTCTTATAGTAACTAATATATATGTTGTTTTACTACACTGTACAAAAAAAATTGAAAATTATTTGTTAATACTCCTATATGAAAAAACTATTGGAATCTTAAAATTTGGGTTGAATTTTTATTTCTACCATGTTTGCTTTTTTACTTTTATTATTTGTGCTTTTATCTTACTATTTTCTTCCTTATATATTTGTGGGTGTTATTTACTTGATTTCTTGGATTAAATGCTTAAGTCATTTATGTTTCCATGCTTCTTATTTTCCAATAGGTATTTCTTTCTTGTTTTTAACCTTTCTTTAATTGAAGTATAGTTGACATATACAATATTATATTAGTTTGAGGTATATAACATAGTGATTCCCCATTTATATGCATTACAAAGTGCTTATGATGATAAATGTAGTTGCCATCTGTCACCATACAGAGTTACTGCAATATTATTGACTAATATTCCCTGCGCTGTACTTCTGACCCCCCTGAATTACTTATTTTATAACTGGAAGTTTGTACCTTTTAACCCCCTTGTAGATCTCCCATCCCCACACCCACCTTCCCCTCTGACAACTACCAGTTTCTTCTCTGTATTTTTTAGTCTCTGCTTTTGTTGTTGCTGTTTATTTGTTTTGTTTTTTAGATTCCACATACAAGTGAAATTTCTGTTTAATTTCACATAGCATAATGCCTTCACGATCCATCCATGTTGTAGCAAATGGCAAGATTTCATTGTTTTTTATGGCTGAGAAGTATTCCATTGTATATATACATATTCCACATCTTTTTTATCCATTCACTCATTGATGGACACTAGGTTGTTTCCATATCTTGGTGTTGTAAATAATACTGTGATGAACATAGGGGTGCTGTCTCTCTCTCCCTAAATAAATAAATAATAAATAAATAAATAATCATTAAAAAAAAATAAAGTTAGATCCAAAAATTCAATGCAAAGATTTGTACAAAGGAGCTTACCACCGGTTTTCTTCTAGTTTTATAGTTCCAGGTTTTCAATTTAAGTCTCTAATCCATTTTGAGTTAATTTTTGTGTATGGTATAAGACAGTGTAGTTTTATTCTTTTGAGTGTGGCTGTCCAGTTTTCCTAACACCACTTACTGAAGAGACTGTCTTTTCCCCATTGTATATATTCACCTCCTTTTTCATAAATCAGTGGACTGTATATGCATGGGTTTTATTTCTGAGCTCTATTCTGTTTTATTGATCTCTGTGCTTGTTTTTATGCCAATACCATACTGTTTAGATTACTGTAGCTTTGTAATATAGTTTGAAATCAGAGTCCAGCTTTGTTCTTTCTCAAGATTGCTTTTATGGTTCTATACAAGTTTTAGAATTATTTGTTCTATTTCTGTGAAAAATACCATTGGAATTTTGATAGAGATTGCATCGAATCTGTAGATTGTTTTGTGGTGGTATGGATGTTTTAATGATATTCTTTTAATCCACGAGTATGGTGTATTCATTTATTTGTTTATTTTTCAGGTTCTTTCATTAGTGTCTTACAGTTTTCAGTGTATAGGTCTTTCACCTCCCTTGTTTAAATTCATTCCTGGGTATTTTATTCTTTTTGATGCAGTTGTGAAGTGAGTTTTTAAAATTTATCTTTCTGATAGTTTGTTGCAAATGTATAGAAATAGAACAGATTTTATATATTGATTTTGTATCTTGCAACTTTACTGAATCCATTTATCAGTTACAGCTGTTTTGGTGGAATCTTTAGGGTTTTCTCTATTTAAAATCATGTCCACAAAAAGTGACAGTTTTAATTTTTCCTTTCCAATTTGGATGCATTTGCTTTTTCTTGCCTAATTGTTCTAGCTGGGATTTCCAATACTATGTTGAATACAAGTGGCGAAAGTAGGCATCCTTGATTCGCTCCTGATCTCAGAGGAAAAGCTTTGATCTTTTCACCATTCAGTATGATGTTAGCCGTGGGGTGAATCTTTGTTAATATCCAGCACTATTCCCTTATTTTACAAGATAGATAAATTCATTGCAAGTGGGGATTTTTTTTGATTATTTGTTTATAATACTTCAAAAATGTGGAGTCTTTCCTATAGGATGCCTCTTTCTTTTTTAAGTATTGACTTCATAATGTATCCTTTAAAACCAGCGATAGTATTTTCTGAGCAATAGTATTTTCTGAGGCTGCTTGCCAGATTATATTCATGTAAAATATGAACGTTGAGTAACTTAAGATGAACTATGCCTGTGACCTTATTTTTAGAATTTAAGTTGCTCAAGTACTGACACAATCACCTATTTTGTATTAATTTCAAGGCTTCTTTGGGTTCACCAAGATTTGCTTTACACATACTCTGTTGACTTATTTTTACCCTGTATGTTGCCCTTGGTTTCTTCCCTTAACTTGTTTTAACCTGTTTGATATAAAAAAATCTGTGTGAAACAGTAAATTTGGCATAGTTTCTCTTTTAAGTAGTGCTTTCTGTAGCCTGTCTCATGGGATGTGTATCCATTAGGATCAGGTTTGGCGGCATATACTAAAAATCTGACATATGTGGGCCTTGATAGGGAAATTTATTTTTCTCTCTCATTCGTCAAGTCTGGCATTAGGAAGTGCAGGGATAATAAGGAGTTTCACTGTATGGGGGATTCAGGCGTCTTCTGTCTTCCTGTTCCACTGTCCTTATCACATAGTCTCATGATCTCAAATGGCTGTTTGAGCTCCAACTCTTACATCCAAACTCCAGGCAATAAAAGTGAAGAAGGGTGGAAAGGGGTCTTTGCTGGCTTAGTTTGGTCACTCTAAGCAGTCTTTTCTCCCCAAAAGACACAAAACCATTTCATTTTACATTTCATTAACCATGACGGGGCCATGTGGCCTCTTGGCTATACCTGTTACCAGGGAGCCTTGAAGGTATGTAGAGTATTTTATTTCTCCCACGGTGTACCCAGCTAGATTCTGTTGGGTTCTGTTCATTGTGAAGGAAGGATGGAATGGGTGTTGAGGTAAACACTAAGAGCTTCTTTACCTCATAGTTATTGCACAGTTTTTATAGGAACGTAGGAAACCTGGAGAGGTCTAGATTGCTCAATATCCAGGTTGTAATATAATCATGGGAAACGATACTAAGGTATCTCTGCTCTGCCTGTTGATTTAAATGTATTCGATTTATATTAACTGTCATTTTTGTGTTACTGTTACCAGATATATTCACTAAGCACGTTTTATACCTTCTCTATAATCCCTACAACACTTTCTGGTAGGGCACTGTATTTCATGCCACAGACGAGAAGACTGAGGCCCGGATAGATTGCATAACTTGTCAGGTTCTCCTAACTGGTTAAGTGGTGAGTCAGATATTGATCTCTGTTTGAGATCAGTATTGATAACTGCCTCTGCCCTCTTTATTAATCTGTCTACTCATATATCTATCCACTGCTACCCCTCCTCCACTCCTTGTACATACAAATTATTTGAGGTTGCTCAGACATACACAAAAACAACAGAACAAGAAGATAAGCAGATTGAAGGGAGTATAAATGTGAGAAAACCTGATGAAGGTAAGATACAAGTGGTACACAGAGCTGAATGCTCCCTCATCCCAGAGAGGTGCTGCAAGGCTTGGCCTGACTTACGTTCTATCAAATACTAAAAGGGAAAACAAGCTTGAATCTTCCTTACTGGGATTCTTGGCATCTTCATTGTTTTAATCATATAATATTTTGAATCCTTATAAAAATGCTAGTTTTTCATATTGCAACTTCAAAGAATCTTTAAAGGTCATTATAATGGTAATATTAGTGTTTTCTGGTTTTCTCTTCGTGGGTTAGGTGACCTGAATTACTGTTATTTGTTTTTTAAGAAGTGGAAACCTAAGGACACCTGCGTGGCTCAGTCAGTTGAGCTTTGGACTCTTGGTTTTGGCTTGGGTCATGATCTCAGGGCTGTGAGATCGAGCCCCACATGGGCTCCGCAGTGGGCACAGAGTCCGCTTGAGACTCTTTCCCTCTCTCTCTGCCCCTCTCATGTGCATGTGCGTGCTCTCTCTCTCTCTCTCTCTCTCAAATAAATAAAAGTAGAAGCCTAGTCAAAAAGAATTTTTTAGCTGGATACGGGTCATGTGCTTAGTAAAAACTAGGGCTCATTTTCGTTTGTTTATAGACATGCTTGTATCATAGTTTTGAAAGGTATATTTTGGAAGACTGTGATCTTGACAAAAATGGTGGTGTGCTTTTTGCCAGAGCTCCGTGAGGACAAAAGATTTTGTCTTACTTATTTTTTCTCTGGTGTCCTCAGTGTGTGGAATATATTTGATTAGTGAATAATGAATGAGCAACTAGTAAATGAGAAAAATCTGTTAACAAATATAATTAATATTTCTCCTTTAAACAAGTAAGCCAGTTACCTAAAATAGAGGAAAATAGGTCGTTTTTTTTTTTTTTTTTTTATAGCCCTGGCAAGTTGTATGAGGTAGGTTATAGTACCATTAATGATTGGACATTGGGACCACAAAGTCCAGCCCTTAAACTTGATGTATTTGGAGAACTGCCATAACTGTGATAGACCTGTAACAAAGTGGTTGTAAAGGCAAGGAGCAGGAGATGAGTCTGGTAGGCTTCTGGCATGTGAAAGTTCCTTATTAATTGTAAGGAATACAAGTTAGGCCCCGATTTTGAAAGATTTTATATGACACGTTTGTTATCTTTTTGAAAATGGTTAATGGGAAACAGAAGGGACATGATTTGGTTTGAGTAACATTTAAAAAATAAATAGTGTAACTCATTTCTTCTATTTTAATTTGCAGGACTATTTGTGAAAAATTAATTAACAGAATATTTAATTACTTTATTTTGTTTTATTTCTCAGGATGTGATCTTCGTGGTGGGAAGCTAAGTTTTTAAACTACCCCAATGGATGCAGACAGTGATGTTGCATTGGACATTCTAATTACAAATGTAGTCTGTGTTTTTAGAACAAGATGCCATTTGAACTTAAGGAAGATTGCTTTGGAGGGAGCAAATGTAATTTATAAGCGTGATGTTGGAGTAAGTATCTAAATTTTGGTATGTGTGCTGCGTAGACTAATTGTATAGTGCTCTGAATCATATTCTAAAACATATTCTGTATACAGACAGTTTCTGAGCACCTTACCATGTGCCAGGTGTACTGAATACGATATTGAGCCTCATAGAAGTGGCCCCACCTCCCCGGAAGTGTCAGCTTTTGGATGTTCCCTGTCTCCAGGTCTTAGCAAAGAATTCACAGGCTACTAGAATTTTATTGTTCTCTCAGTTTCTTTTAAATGAAGACGGGGACATGTGTATGTGTTATATACTTATTCAGATATCATTTTTTCGGGGCTCCTGGGTGGCACAGTCAGTGAAGCGTCAGACTCTTGGTTTCGGCTCAGGTCCTGGGCTCAGGTTCTGATCTCAGGGTCGTGAGATGGAGCCCCGCGTAGGCTCTGCTCTCAATGCAGAGTCTGCTTAAGTTCCTCTCTCCTCTAGTCCTCCCCCCACTCTCTCGCTTTCACTCTCTCAAATAAATAAATCTTTAAAAATATCTATATATATAGTTTTTTTAGTTACATGAATGTTGTATGATATGAATGATGCCCTGATATGTGTTGTAATTTTTGTAGCATATTGTAATACCCCTCTTTATTTAGCCAAAGTAGTTGGTATTCTTTAGTAACGAATTGCTGAAAATAATGTGATTCCTATCCTGACCTGGACACTATAAATTTTAGTTTTTGTTAGACCTGTAACATTTAAAATAAAAGCATTAATAACTTGCTTTTAACCTTACTGAGATTAACATTACAAGTGACAGTGTGTGTTCACTGGCTTTTATAAACCAAATGATGTTGAAATGTATATCTTACACATTTATTATGAAAATTATGAATGCATATGAAGGCTCTAAGCTCTAAAAATTAGGTGCCAGTGTACCTCAGTAAATTATCATTAGCTGTTAGTACTAGAAACTAAGTTATGATGAATTAAATTCAAATAAAAATTGCAGTGACCCACAATTAAAGATCAGTAATGCCATTGTCACCTAAATAAAGGAATAAATATATCTGCTAAGGAGGTTAGAGAGTAAAATGCCTAAACTGCTTTGGAACTTGAGCATGCCATGTGACAGGGAAGTCCTCTTTCATAGAAGGTTAATTGAAAAAGCTGAATTGATGGCTAAGGTGGTGGTGGAAGACAATTAAATGCAGAATAAACTCAGTTTAGTGTTTCGCAGCCACTTGCGTATGAAGTTTTGTAGTATCTTTTAGTTCAAGTTTTATTTGGCTCTTTGGTAAATTTTATCCTTCCAGACTTACTAGCTTTCTAGTTTGATAATATAACATATGACAGAGAAAGGGCGAAACTCAAAAAATAATAAAAGTTTTGAGGAGAAATGTCTGATTCATTTATATGTTACAGTATTCAGTAAACATTTATCTCTTATGCATAATGGGCATATAATATTTCCATAAATGAAAATTGCAATGAAAATTTAAATTCACATTGTTCTCTTGGACCTTAGTCCTTGACTGATTTATGCTTACTCTGTAGATAATTTCATTCAAACCCACAACCTTAAATGCCTTTCATATCTAAGGAATCTGAAATTACATCTCCAGCTCCAACGTTTGTCCTGCACTCAAGATTTGTATATTGAACTTGAATATGTAGTAGGCATCTCCAGCTGTAAGATACAATGTAATGATGAGTACGGTGAAGCAGTGTAAAGCAGGGTGGGAGGTGGGGAGCAGGGAGGGGATGGGTGCTTTGGTGGAGTGGTCAGGGAAGGCCTGTCTATCTGACATCTGGTGAGAGACTTGAATGAAAGTGAGACTATTGAGGGAAGAATATTCCAGATGAGAATAGTAACAATTACTGTAAAACTCCTGAGTTGTGAGTAAGTTTGGCATCTTTAGGGATCCTTGCAAATAGCAAATTCCAGTTATGTGACCCGGGTGGAATGAAAGCTGAAAAGTTTGCATGCTTGTAGGACATTGATTTTGAGTATGTAGTAAAAGGTTTATATAGACCTTGTATTTTTAATTAATTAAATTTCCTTTTGAATTAATATGTTCTTTGTGTTCAGTATGGTACTTGATTTCAGGTTGGATGATTTGGAGAACAGTTATTTATCTCAGTCTTGGGTAAGCGTCGAGTAGTAGTTACACTTTTACTAAAATGGCCACATGGAGCAGAACCATAAGGAAAATTAACAATATGTAACCACGGTTTTGTTTTATTTTGTTCTTTTGCAGAAAGTATTAATGAAGCTTAGAAAACCTAGAATTACAGCTACAATTTGGTCCTCAGGAAAAATTATTTGCACTGGAGCAACAAGGTAAATTTTACTTGGATTTTTTACTTTAATTTTTTGATTTTTCTGTCATAGAAAGGACATTTTTCTAGACTTACAATCATGTGTATGGTTTATCATTTTTGTCAGTATAAAATTTATTTCCTAACTGATAATCTTTTTCTTTCCTTAAAACCGTAGTGAAGAAGAAGCTAAATTTGGTGCCAGACGTTTAGCGCGCAGTCTGCAGAAACTAGGTTTTCAGGTAACATTTTCAAAAAATATCCAAAACATCCAAAAAACTGCAAATATTAAAGGATTTAATTTATAAAGTTAGACTTTTTAATTTAACAGACTAAAGAAATCACACAGAGAGGTGCCTGGGTGGCTCAGTCAATTAAACATCTGCCTTCGGCTCAAGTCATGATCTCAGGGTCCTGAGATCGAGGCCCTTATCAGGGCTCCCTGCTCTCCGGGAGTCCTACTTCTCCCTCTCCCTCTGCCACTCCCCCTCCTTGTGCATGCTCTCTCTCTCTGTCAAATAAACAAAATCTTTAAGGAAAAAAAAAAATCACACAGATAACTCTTCTCATGATTGGCCTTTTTCTTACTGTCCTTCAGTACAAAAATTTAGTAGCGAACTCTCATCCATGTGAGTACTTGTAAAGAATCCTGGCTTTTTCGCTAACCCCTTGTTCATTGAGAGACTTGTTGCCTTACAAGCGAACTGCCTTTTCAACTCTTTTAGGGTGTTCACTTCTCACCAAAAAAATCTCGTTTTTGATCATCTCAAGAGTGTATGTCTGGATGATGAGTAGGGAGTGTATTTGTTTTTATTTATAGATAGCTATCACATACATTATAAAGAAGAAAAAAGATACTAGAGTGGAACTTGCATACATCTGTGCATTTAACGGCTAAGAGTAAACAGCGTTCCTACATATTATGATTAGTGAGAACATACCATTATAACAGGGAATTGTGATTATTTAAAATATGCAGAATTTATGTAATCTGTGCTTTGGAAATAACTGTACATGCTCTTGTAAGTTGAAAAGAATTCACCTGAATAAATAATACCAACTATACACCTTGTATAAGAACTCAGAAAAGGGACGCCTGGGTGGCACAGCGGTTAAGCGTCTGCCTTCGGCTCAGGGCGTGATCCCGGTGTTCTGAGATCGAGCCCCACATCAGGCTCCTCCGCTATGAGCCTGCTTCTTCCTCTCCCACTCCCCCTGCTTGTGTTCCCTCTCTCGCTGGCTGTCTCTATCTCTGTCAAATAAATAAATAAATAAATAAAATCTTAAAAAAAAAAAAAAAAAGAACTCAGAAAAGACTGCATTCTGTAAAATCAGATGTATTAAAAATGACATAAATCCAAAACAAAATGCACATTGTATAGAAAGGGACATTTGTAAGATTGGCTTGCTGTGTCAAATCCATGATGTAGTCCACAAAAAGTACACACTGGTTGGCGGGTTCTCACATGTAAAGTGACCGTTGCTGGCAGGTTAACTTTATCAGATACAATTTTATGGAGGCATAAATTTGAGTAAAACTAGTACATATTAAGGACTTGTTACGTCACTTGGAAATAATGAGTAAATGAAAGAAAAAGGTGAGCTGTGGTCCTCAAAGAGGTGAGTCCAGGTTGGATGGAATTTGAATGAGCACTGGTGGAAAGTTGAGTTTTTTTCTGACTCTTCAGTCTTCCCTGAGGTGGGAGGTGCTAGAAAGGCATGGAAGTGCTGGTGGGTAGGGGAAGGGTTGGTGCTCGAGGAAAGTGGCAATATTGAGAGTCTTGACTCATGGTGATGTCACTTTGGACAGTTTTGTGACTTTCATCAACTGCCATGTGTAAGTACTCAGCTGCAGAACAGTTAATCCAGAATTGTGATTTTACTGGGAACATTTCAAAACATAATAATAAGATAGAACCATTCAGATTATTGGTAGGAGTGGCTGAAGTTACTTTTCAGTCTTGGAGCTTCTTGTCTTAGCATAACATTGGAAGTGTTGAGAAAAATCCCAGTTAAAAACAATTTTCTCACCCTACCCCCCAAAGAAAACAAACATCTAACTACACTCATAGAAATATCATTTGATTCTACTGCATATAAGAAAATGTCTGACCTTTGGAGCTCAGTGTATACTCAGTGATTATTGACTTTTGAATGGTAACTTTTCCATTTTGACTCTGGAGAAGGAGAACTCTGCTTTTAATTTTTTTATCACTCTTCTTTATCCTATCCTAGTAGATCAAATATCCCATTTAAAGTATTAAAAAAAATTAAACATATTCAAAAGACCAGGTGTTTTGATCATGCAAATATCTCAGGTTTCACTTAATTTTTAAGTTTTTGACCTTTTATTTCCCTTTAATTATAGTTGACCCTTGAACAACACAGGTTTGAACTGTGCAGATCCACATATATGCAGATTTTTTTCAGTAAATACAGAATAGTATTATAATTGTATTTTCTCTTTCTTATGATTTTCTTAATAACATTTTCTCTAGCTTTATTGTTAAGAATACAGTATGTAATATAAGATACAAAATATGTATTAATTGACTGTTTTATGGGTAAGGCTTCCAGTCAACTGTAGGCTATGAGTAGTTGAGTTTTTGGGGAGTCAGAAGTAATGCATAGACTCCTGACTGGCCAGGGGCACTAATCCCTGTATTGTTCGAGGGTCAACTGCATGGCATTAAGAAATCACTGATAACCTAAAATACTGTCTCAGTGTTTAAGATGTGCCTGTTCTTTCTTGGTTGCTCTAATTCTTAAGGATTGAAACAATTAGTTACAATTGCCCGGATGAGCAGGTTTTGTTTTCTGAGGAGTAAATTTTTGTTTCAAAACAGTTCATTGAGTTCTTCTCTCCTACAGGTAATATTTACAGATTTTAAGGTCGTTAACGTTTTGGCAGTGTGTAACATGCCATTTGAAATCCGTTTGCCAGAATTCACAAAGAACAATAGACCTCATGCTAGGTAAGTCTTTGAAGAATGAAGACAGCTTACCAAATTTATAATTATTGTCAGCCTGTAAATATTTATATTAATTGTGATTTTTGGGGGGCTTTTTTTTGGTATAGTTATGAACCTGAACTTCATCCTGCTGTGTGCTATCGGATAAAATCTCTAAGAGCTACATTACAGATTTTTTCAACAGGAAGTATCACAGTAACAGGTATTTTATGATATTGAAACCAAGCTTACGGTCCGTTATGGTTCAAGCGAGGTGCCCATATCAAAATGGAAATAATGTCTCATTTGTCCCCTTCAGGCATTTCTATTCCTCAAGGGGAGCCAGTCTCCTCACTTTTAACACTGTAGTTTAGTTTTCCCTACTTTTATGTACTATTTTAAAATCTTACGTATGCTATTTTGGGTCTGTCTGCTTTCACTCATCATTATCTTAGTGTGCGATTCATCTGTATTAGTCCATGTAGTTATAGATCATTCATTCTTACTGCTGTGTAGTATCTATGATGTGAACATACTGTCCATAAGCATTTGGATGGTTTCCAGTTTGGAGCTATTAAGAATATTCTAGTATATATTTTCATAGTATATTTTTTTTAATTTATGATGTCTTGCATTTAAAATATTCAAGAGAAACTCATTTTATAAACTTCACAGAGAAGAGGTTTGACATAAGCAAAATATTCAACTATCATTGGTACCTATATGTCATGTCTTACGTGTATTTCATTCTATATCTTTTATAAGTATTTGCAAGGGGTGGTTTCAAGCGACTAGGCGTGGAGAGCATTAGTTAGCACACAGGATGGCTTAAAGGTACCGTCTTTATAATGGTATAGAAGCATCACTTGGAAGTCAGGCCCAACCTTCAGCTAAATTGAGTTCAGGAAATTTCTTTGGTGTTCTTGAATTTTTCTTTGTATTCCTTCAATTCTTAGAGGAAAATACACATTATTGACACCTCTAGACTCTGAACAAGGAAGCTTAGTTTTGACTCATCTTACGGGTTTTCACATCTTCCTTGGAGACTTTTAAAGCCTACTGCCAGCGTCATGCTTGTATCTGAAAATGGAGTGATGGGGAACAAATCCGTTTGTTCCCTTCTTTCAACTGTCTCTCTCTACATTTTGGAGCCCAGACTTCTGAGAGGCCCCAAAGTCTATTGATCGATAAGTCCCTCCTAAGTATAGAGTTTACGATGCATAGGTAAAATCTATATTTACTGAGTTATTAGATAATTAAACAGCGTAATAACGAGCTGAAGATAATTGGGTTAATTAGTATACATTATATATTTACATCAGGAACATCCTATGAAATGTTAACGATTCAGTGAACAGATACTGAGTGGTTCCCATAGGCAAAGGCGGGGGGGAGGGGAATCAGGAAGGAGCAGACCCGGATAACACGTGGTCAGTACCTTCAGAGAGTTCACGGTGGGTACAGTATGTACGTTTTCAGCATCTTTCAAGAGAATTAAGTGTACTTTAGTGAACCCGTTTTTATTCAAAATAAGTTTTATGAAAATCTTTTCATTGTTTCTTTTTAGCTATTTAAATGGAAGAGTACATTTAAAAAAAGTTATTCCTAGCATTATATGGATTAATTCACATATACTGGCACCCCCTTCCCACATGTGTGTTCCCCTGTTTACTGAGTAAGCTGTGAGGATGAATGGCCAGCTTAATAATAAACATGTGGTGGGTAGCAAGCACTAGTAAATCTGGGGGGGGGGGGTTTAGACCACTTAATAACAACTCTGCAGTTTTCCAATACCTTGGAAGCAGCTTTGTTTTACGTTGCTGGGTTCCTCAGTACTCCTGTGAGCATCAGAAGTAGCCTAACTGAAAGCCAGGCTATAGTGACCAAACGGATAGTGACCAAAGTGTCTGGTCCCGTTTATCATTTCTTCCTTTAATCAGCACCTAACAGCGCCATTAGATGTGATTTTTATAGATACTGTCTTCACACTGCCCGAAAACAAGATGAATAATAGCATTTTGTGTTTCAGATTTCCTTGAATTGTTCAGAAACAAATTTTATTCTCTTGGTTTGTATTTTGACTGTATAGTTATGTAAAGTGTAGATCTTTTTTTTAAACAATTAATCCGCTAGTCTAAACTGTGTGAATGTTTCCGGTTCCGGGAAGTGCACGTTCCTAGCGCCCTTCTCACGTCTTCCGCCGTTGTGTTTGTTACAGGGCCCAACGTAAAGGCCGTTGCGACTGCTGTGGAACAGATTTACCCATTTGTGTTTGAAAGCAGGAAAGAAATTTTATAATTCATCACGTAATTGGTTAGAATCCCTAACGGAGCACCTTTTAAAACCTGCTGCACATTGGACTCAAAACAAAAGGAAAACTGGACCAACGGTAATTGAGGAAATAGACTCTTTTATTCATTCACGGCTACAGTGTAAGCTCCAGGCCCTTTGGATTTTATTTCAAACCTTGCTGTAATATAAAAAGGAAGTTTACAAGACATGACATTGCTGCTTTTACAAAAGGACATTCTATTTATTTTCGCAGTAATTCTCATGTCCCCGTAAGCAGAGCTGTCACAGTGTGCACTACCTTAAATTGTTTCGTTATGTCATTATTTCTTCCCGGTTTGAGCTAACGTGTTTTATTTGTGAATAGTCTTTTACATTTTTGTATGCTGAATATGGGCACCAAAGAACCTGTAAAAGTTATCTTTTTCAATTGAATGTGCACAAATAAAAGTTTGGAAAAGATCTCTCTTCATATCCATTCTGTAACTTTTATTCCCCATTTTCTATTTTAACAAAAATTGTATTCATAATTCTTTTTTCTTTTTAATCTATGCAAGCTTAGACTTTTGCTAAAGTGTGTTGGCTTCTTTTTGAAGTGTATTTTGTAAATATATATATGCCACATGTGTATAGTATCTTTTACTGCTCTGTTACCAAATATCAAATAGGAATTTTTTTTCTTGCAGATTAGAAATAAAAGGATGTATATAAACTCTAGGGAGCAAACCGGAGTAGAACTTTATAGATTAAGCATAATGTTTTCTGTTGCTAATTTAATATGATAGAAAATGTTAAATATCTTTTAAAAGTTATAAAAGTGTAGTTTTAAAAAGCAAAGCCTCTTACCTACAAGATGGATATGAGAAAGAAGCTGTGATGGGTTGTACCTCAAATGTCCTTTTGTTATTCTGGTAAGACTCACCTCTAGTTGTAGGAAAGTAGTAATCTTAGGTTGGTGCTGAAGGCTATACTAAGAGTCTTGTCAGAAGTTGATACATTGTGCTGTTTTAACAAGAAGTGCCCACAAGCTGCCTCTGTGCCACAGTATAATTATAATATAGTTCAACTTGAACTTGAAAGCCATTTTGCAAGATACGTCTTTCCCCTTGCTGTGTCCTATTTAATGGAGCTGAAGTGCGACTAATCAGTATTTGGGATTGCTCCTCTTAAAGTTACAGTAAATACGCATTTGTGAAACAGTGGCCCCTGGCTTACCCAAGAGCCCTGGGGGTAGTATGCGATCAGGGTGCACCTGTGCTTGGGATCAGGAGTTTAGCAGAACCAACAGTAATTTCACTTAGAAATAAAGCTGAGTGGACAGTCCAATGAGCTTCTTAGTAGGGACTTAATAGAGACAATATTCCAACACAATCTTCCACTAAAACCTGAATTTTCAAAATGTTTTGAAAGTTTCATGAAAAATTTGCCACATCTTGTCCTCCATGTTCTAGTTTATTTTCCTTACCGTATTATAAGGTCTTCCAAACCTACCTTACAAACTGCACTGAACAACATACGTTATTTTTTATTTATTTTTATCTTCTTTTCTCTCGATGCCTTCCCCTACTGTGCCTCTCACTCTTAAGTCGGGGGGCAAAGGCTAGCTTTTATATTTTCTTTCTTGTGAAAGACTTAATTGTGATTTTCAAACTTCTCTTATTCTCTCTCTCTCTTTTTTATACATTAGGTTTATTTGCTTCATTGTAAGATCCAGTAGAATAGGGTAAACCTTATAAAGTATAGAGGATGATACAATTCAGTGAAGAAGTCACAGGTTCTGGGCGACTATTTTTAAAAATTGAGATTTTCCACTTAGCTTTAACTAACAGTAATAAGTGACCTGTTTTGTGATGTTCACAAAAAAGGAAATAAAGGGGGAAACGTGATTATATGGTCAAGGTGCAGATCCAGATGTTGTAATATTTTCAGTATTCAAGTGACTTGAAAAGTAGGTAGCTCAGTAGCTCATCAGAATGCTTTCTCAGAAAAGAGGAAGACAGACAATCTAGCCAGTTCAGGCTTCAGGGCTGCCGTGTGAGCATCACCTGGCGAAGTGTCGTGGCTAACCCACTAAACTTAACAAAGCTGGTAAGAATGAGCGTGTCTGATGTCTTCTGCTGGCTCTTCACAAGTGCTGTAAATTTTTTTATAAATAAAAACTGTGAATATATACATACAAATAAGTATTCCCCCTTTTTTATTTTTGAAAATCAAAAAAGCTGTGGTTAGGGGTGTATTGGGTAAAAATTTGAAGACAGAATTATTTAGTTACAGACTCAGGATAATAAAAGAAAAATACAAGAGTGTTTAAGATGCTGAAGTTGAAATCACTAGTGATAAACCCCCTAAGTTTATGAACAGTTTCCTACCCATTTGTGATGAATGGCTGAAACAAGAAATTGCTAATGTATATATACAGTGTTTGAACTTCCAAGGAAACATGTAACAGTTTTGTTAAATATCTTATAATCTGTGATGCTTGACAAAGAAAAAAAATTCATATCGATTACCTGTCTTGATTTTTTAAAAGTCATCTCAGCATAGAATTCCACTGAGGAGTCGTAATAAATTTCTTAAATTGATCCACTACAGAACACACTTTTCCTTCTCCTTCCAAAATGGAAAACGAAACACATGCTCTAACTTGCATAGGAAATGTGCCGTGGTAGAAGTAAGAGCTCGAGTCTCCCTTCCTCGTAACGTTCCCTGCCAGTCTTCATGATGCGATGCATTTCAGAGTCAGGACTTTCGGTCATTCTCCTGAGTCTCTGCTAATACAGTTTCACTCTTACTTGCATGGATTTATAGTCTTTCCATTTCGTTATAGGGGAATTCCTAGATCATATACCCTTATATCAAACTGGGACAGTTTGTTAGGGGCCAATAGGAAAATTCCAGTCTAAATAACAAAGGGTTTTGGCCCTTAGGATTCTCTTTTCTTCAGGCTGGTCATAATGTTTTATTCTTTTTCAAGTTAGGTTGTTCATGCTTTAAGTGTTTGTGTGTCTCCCATGGCTTATAATAGTAATTTAATGGGTCACTACTTAAGTAGATCGAGATTCTTTATTGTAGATTTTCTGTCATCATATGCACATCGGTAAAATACCTCACCGAGTCTTAATATTCAACTGGAGAAAAACAGAAGAGAGCAGTTCATTGTGGTGTGGGCAAAACCCAAGTTTACGTTTCAGTTGGTGACCTCCGTTTCATCCTAGAGAACGTGGTGAGGGAATCGTCCTGATGGCTGAATGTCACTCACTACATCCGCAGTCATCTGAAGGTCAGCAGCAGCTACAGCCCGTGTGCCGTAATCCGAGGTAGTGGTCGTCCTGAGGAGTGCAAAGAGTTGCAGGAGGCTATATGGATCGCTCTTCAGTCATCACGAAAGCCTTCCAAGGAGAGTGGTATCAGCTTGACTCAATAACTCACACCTACTTGATTAGAGATTTGGATCAATAACCTAATGGCCTGACTCCTTTTCTAAGGTTTTACTAACAGGTACTACTAAATAAAAATGGTCCCAGGATTTTGAAATTGTCCTTTCTAGTCGTATTTTTTTAAAATGGGTGGAACAGTGTTTATTTTTCTCAACTGTTGCAGAATTGTTTTTTAACGTTTTATACATAAAATTCATAAAAGGGTATTTTGCATAACACTGTAGTTCATAATTCATAAAATAAGCTGCATAATCTTTGTACTTATTGAACGATAATTAGGCATCATCACTGAAATCCCAGCCAGGATCCTCTCCTGCTAATCTAGGATGTAGGCGCAATTATTCACGTTGTGTCCTGGTTCTTTTTGACAGAAGGCCCAGTGCAAGTACCGTCGTAGTGGGCAAAAAACTGTACGCTCGTGTTCAGGCCACTTAGGTGTCTGAATCATAAAGCCGCAAGCGGCCTCCGTACGTACATACCTTAAGGCAAAAGTTGATCGCATTGCTAGTTCGTAGTTTTTCAAAGGCTGCTCTGTGAAAAAGGTGCAAAGTATTGAACCAGCCAGTATTTGTTTCACCTGGAATCCTACGCAGAGGAAGAAAGGGATCACGGGATCTCGTACCTCATTGACCTTTCGAGAGGTGAAGGTTAAAGGTTGTCTTTATAATTTCAGGGTGTCTCTAAAACTAGCTCCACGACACTAAGGAGAAAACATGGGAGTGGCCAATATTATGTTGGCACGAAGACACCTTTCTAATTGTTCTTTAACAACATTTGTAAGATTTGAGGCCATTAGGTCTCTGGAGAAAGGTGCCTCGGTTGTCCCCTACCACACAGCTTTTTACACTCCAAGAGCTGCTCTTGGGGTTTTCTTTTTTGAAGCTGTTTTGGCACTAATTCCTCTTGATGATGACTCATAAAACAAATGTTGTTTTTCACATAGTTCCTGAAAGAGAAAGAGGCACTAATGAAAATGTCACTCTTAGTTATAGTACTTGGGGAAAAAAAAAAAAGGTACAGGCTATTATTTTTTTTAAATCACCCTGGGGCTGTAATGTTTTAGCTAAGCCAAAAAGACATTTTTATTGCAAAGGCTTGATGTATCATGAAATTCAGTGTATCACCGAACTTTGGTCAATCTCACGCAAAGGGTAAGGTGGGGAGGGTGACTTCCCAGAAAATCAAGGCATTCCTACGTACAGAGTCCAAAGATAGTATTACACAGAACTAATGGGGATCATGTCCCAGATCCTATTTTAGTTTTCTCCTCTTCTCAAACTCTACCAATATGCCTGTATTTGTGTCTGCATTGCCTACCCTCTGCATTACCCTCTTGCTCCTGCATTAATAAATTCTTTTCTATGGGATTACTGCCATCAGCATAAAAATATGCCCTAGTATTTTACATTTATTTAAAAACAAAGTAAGGCCACCTTTGAGCCTCTTTCGAAGATCTTTTCCTGTCACTTGATCCGTTACTTAAGTAGATACAGACCTGCTTTCAAGGAGCTTACTTTTTAATAGAGGAGAGAAGCGTATAAGCGTAACATTTCAAGCAGTTAAAGTGCTAATGAGAAAAATAAACAGGAAAAAAGGAAAACAGGTGGGAGGTGACGATCATACTACTGGCATCACTCTAAAGAGGTGACATTTGATCAAAAACTGACAAGGAGGAAACCCTGTGAAGAACTGGAAGCATGTGTTTCCAGAAAGATCATGAACGACAGAGGCGAGCTTAGAGAAGTAAGTGGCAGCCATAAAAGTGTGCATTTTATTTGTAATGTAATTGGAGCCACAGGATTTTGAGCTGAGGAATGACATCTTTAAAAGATCAGTCTAACTGCTATATCGAGGATAGACTGGAGAGGGCAGGGGCTGGAAGAACAATGTAGAGGTTAGTCTAGTCCACGGAAAAGATGGCGGTTGGGACTGCATGGCACCGGTCGAAAAGGTCGGGTTCATGGTATGTTTTGTTAACAGATTTAACGAGACTTAGTACAGATGTAAGGAGTAGGGGTTATCGTGGGTGAATCCTAAGCGTCTGGCCTGAGGACCCCCTCCCCACAACCCCCAGGCAGAAGGTTTGCAGAGGAATGTATGTGCATTTGGGTGAGCGGGACTGAGAATCAAGAGTTCCGCGTAGGTCATGTTAAGCCAGAGATGCCTATTAGACATTTCGACCAAAGATGTGAAGTTAGCAGATTTGGAAATTTGAAAGGTCAAAGATCAGACCCTGGAGATTAAAATCCATTTGGGAGTCATCACTTTATGGCTGATAATGCCTTAGGGATAGATCTTACAGAGTGAATATAGATACGGATCTTAAGGATTGAGTCCTGGGCACATCTGTATTTAGCAGTGTAAACGAGAAGGAAGAAGCAAAGGAGACCAAGGAGTGACTAATGAGGTAGAAGGAAAAGCGGTGCAGTGTGCTATTCCAGGAGACAAGTGAAAGTGTTTCCTAATGGTCATCTCCAAATGAACTCATCTAAAACATCTCTCAATCCCTGAACCTCGTGCTTTTTCTGGCTGGCCTATCTGACCATCCATGCAGTTTCTCAAGCTAAAAATTTAAGTATCATCCTAACTACTTCATTGCCTTACTCTTCTTTTTCATTCATTCATTCATTCATTCATTCATTCATTTATGCATGCGTGCATGCATTGAGTAACTTTATGTGAGATCAATAAGCCAGTGAGGCTGATAGCAAAGTGATCTAAGAACTAAATCTTAGGGCACAAAAACTTCACAATACTGGGAAGATAAGATGGAAGCAGCAGAGGCTGCTGAGGGAGCAACTGACAGGAGACAACCAAGAGGTGGGTCCCCGAAGGCGGGGAAACAAGTATTTCAGGAAGGAGGGCATGCTCTCCTCAGGCCAATCCTGGGGATGGTCACCACACTAGCCATTACGATGAGGAATGAGACTGACCACTGGGGTTAGCCATGTAGAGGCCGCTGGGATGTTAGAGCAATTTCACTAGGGTGGTAGCCGTTAACGTCTCCCTGGAGCAGGTTCATGAGAGAATGGAGAAAGAGGAATTGATGACAATGAATATTCCAGAACTTTGCTGTAAATGGTAGCAGAGAAACAGCACAAGCTAAAGAGGAAAATGGAATCAAGACCTTTTTTTTCTTTCCCCCCCTTTTTTTTTTAATGGGGAAAAAAGTCACACAAGGTTTCCATGCTGGTGAGAAGTTGAGATCCAGTAGAGAGCTGAAGCGTGCAAGACGCACGGCTGAGCAGAGAAAACTGTTGGAGAATGTCCTGGGAAAGAGGTGGGGGAGAGCGTGAAGCGGCTGGCCTCACACAGCAACGGTGGCACTAACAGAAAGAACCCAGAGGGGTGACGCTGTATGTAGGTACAAACACTAATGTGTGCGTTGGTGTGTAAGGCTATGGAAGTTCCCTTCTGATTGTGTCCATTTCCTCAGTACAGTCAGAGACAAGGACATCAGTGGAGTGAACAGGGCCGAGGAGGGGGGGACGTTCCCAGAGAGAGAAGGTGGTATGGAGCAGTTGTCTAGAAGACAAGCAGTTAATAGGCCTGGGAAATATGTGATTGCCAGGCAGCACTGAAGGCCACTTGAAGTCAATGATCATGATTTTTTAAAAAATTTATATATTTGAGACAGGCAGAGAGAGAGAGCACACGTGCGCACAAGTGGGGGGGAGGGGCAGAGGGAGAGGGAAAAGCCGACTCCCCGCTGAGTAGGAAACCGGAGATGCGGGGCTTGATCCAAGGACCCTGGGATTATGACCTGAACCAAAGGCAGATGCTTAATGGACTGAGCCACCCAGGCGCCCCCAAGGGTCATGATTTAAAGTGAGAAAAACTCAACAGGGCGCCTCTGTGCTCTCTCAGCCGTGTTCAGCTGGGCCACGGCAGAGGTTCACGTGGCCCCCTGCACAATGTCAGTCAGCTCCCCTCACGCCCTGCTGGAGTATTTTAGTAGCTTCCCATTGCACTTAGCATGAAATCCAAGGGGCACCTGGTGGCTCGGTCCGTTAAGATTAAGCTTCTGCCTTCGGCTCAGGTCATGATCCAGGCTTCCCTCTTCTCCCCCCTCCTTCTCCCTCTGCCCTCCCTCTGGCCCCCCTCCCCTCATTAGTGCTTGCTCTCTCTCTCTCTCTCTCCTTCTCAAATAAATACATAATTAAAAATCTTAGGGAAAAAAAAAAAGAAAAAAACGAATGAAATCCAAACTTGCTGGCCTGCAGGGCTCTGCACTCATCTCTACGAACTTTCTAACAACCTCACAGATTCAGCCTCCTGGCCGGAACAGGTCAAGTGTGTTTCGGATTAGTTTTGCGCTAGCCGTTCTCCCTGCTCCAGTTCTCCTTCGCCCTATCTTTGTTGGCTCCTTATTATCACCCAGATTTTATCCTAAGTGTTACCTCTCAGAATAACCTTCTCAGATCACCTGATCAAAAGTAGCCCCGTAATCACTCCCTAGCTTATCAGCATGTTCTAATTCTCGCAGCATTTCTGCTCGCTGAGTAATGTGGCGGTAGCACCTTGAACAGTGCCTGGCACATATTAGATGCTCAGTAAATACTTCTCGAACAAGTGAGTTTGGATGAATGAAGGAAGGAGCGACCACATACATTAAATTGCTAGAAGCAAAAACTAACCTAAGTCTCAGAACTAAAATATTTCCAAAACATTCGCTCATTCATTTTTTCTCTGTTTCCACTTAAACTAAGGAACATAAAGTCACAGCTGAAACAGCAAATATGGCCAACATCCCATTTTGAGTTTGTGGCTGGCAGGGCAGAAGTTCAACATTAAATCCTTTCAAATTACATTATTGCTGAAATCTTTTTTGACCTCTCAGCTGACTCACTGTTTATTTTATAAGAAACAACCTTGGAAGAATATTTGTTTTCTTGTCCTTGCAGAAATGGAAACAAAAGAACCTAATGCCAAAAATGAGAAAGGAAAATGTTAAGCAGCATGTATCACCTTTGAAGTTAATTTCACATTAGAAATCGTGTCCTTGCCTCCTCCTTAGAAAGTCATTGGGATATACATGTCAGGACTCTCCTTCCCTGGTGACAAAATTGGACTCACTTTTTTCCTTAACTCCTCAATTTGTGAAGACTCCCTTAGCACGGTGTCCGAGCTCACTTCGGAGCCTGTGTCCCAGCGAGCTCCCTGGGCTTCCCGTTCCATGTACTTAGCTAGTTGGATAACTTCTCAATACCATTAGGGATTTTATCTTCCTTTTTATTTTTGTCTCTGACTTTTCCCTCCAGGGAACCTTGTTTAACATACATATTCCATAAATACTTAGCCAGCTGACACAATTCAGGCTGCTTACATTTCCATTTTAAAAACCTTTGCCAGGGCCTGAGTGGCTCAGTCAGTTAAGTGTCTGCCTTCACTCAGGTCCTGATCCCAGGGCCCTGGGATCGAATCCTGAAGCTCCAGGCTTCCTGCTCAGCAAGGAGTCTGCTTCTCCCACTCCCTCTGCCCCCTCCCCCCGCTTGCGTTTTTTCTCTCTATCTCTCTCAAATAAATAAATACAATCTTTTTTTTTTAAGATTTTATTTATTTATTCAACAGATACAGAGACAGTCAGCGAGAGAGGGAACACAAGCAGGGGGAGTGGGAGAGGAAGAAGCAGGCTCATAGCGGAGGAGCCTGATGTGGGGCTCGATCCCACAACACTGGGATCACGCCCTGAGCCGAAGGCAGACGCTTAACCACTGTGCCACCCAGGCGCCCCTAAATAAATAAAATCTTAAAAAAAAAAAAAAAAAGCCTTTGTCCACCTGCTGCTTCAAGCTGAGACCAACCTCAGGCTCCGTAGTCCACAGAAATAGGAGTCAGCCAAGGTTTCCAAGAGCGACTGTCTCCTCTCTCCCCGCAGTGCTGGGCTGCCCCACGACACACACCCCAGTAGGTGTTTTCGCTGCTGCTGGGAGTTTCACCTGCAGGATTGTTCTGCCCCCTCATCTTTTATAATTCTTTGCATCAGACCTAGTATCTAGACTTGCTCTTCAACACACAGCACCCGTGCGGTCCGTCTAGGGTTGCCAGTATCTTGGCTTTTGGATTTCCCTTACTTTGCACTTTATAACTGGAGGTTTGGATTTAAATTGAATAATTACATGACTCAAAAGTTACAGAAATGTGATTCCTTCAAAAACATTTCATAATTCAGAGCTTTACCAATTTAGACAGATTTCTTCCCCACCCTGTTCCTGAATGAGTAAGTTTTGTTGCGTTTTAGAAAGCCAAATCATATGTTGCTAGGGATGTCTCCTTCTGGGGGTCTACCAGATAGAAATATTGGCTTTTCCTAAGTTTTGTCCTCAAATTTTTATTTGGTTTTCAATTGGATACCTATGAAAGATAGATCTAAAAGTTTCTTAATCTTAATTCCAGAACATTCATTCCACTTTCAAGGTAGACTTTTTAAAAAAGAATGCGGGGGCGCCTGGGTGGTACAGTCGTTAAGCGCGTCTGCCTTCGGCTCAGGGCGTGATCCCGGCGTTCTGGGATCGAGCCCCACATCAGGCTCCTCCGCTATGAGCCTGCTTCTTCCTCTCCCACTCCCCCTGCTTCTGTTCCCTCTCTCGCGGGCTATCTCTATCTCTTCAAATAAATAAAAAATAAAAAAAATTTTAAAAAAATAAATAAATAAGAATGTGATCAGGAGTGATAACAGAGTAGGCCCTTTGTTCGTTCAGCTCGTTCATAATTGCTTTCTCCCTGCCTCGACTTTGCAGTTAGTGTTGTTCACAAGAATTTTAGCAAACCTTTATTTTTAAAGGAATTTCACCCCCCTCCCCCAGCTAATAAACAGGTAGTTAAAAAGTGCATATGCACAAGGTGGACCTACCATAAGGCCAATGACACTTCAGCCCCGGGACCCCTCACATCACAGCCTCTTCCAAGACCCACACACTCACTTCTAATTTTGCATTCATAATTTGGTGATTTTTTTTTTATTAAACAAGGTCCTTAAAAGCTTAGTCTCCACAAACGTGGGTGTACCCCGGCTTACATACGCACTTATTATGCACTGACGCGTTGAGGACCAGCTTCCAACGTCCACTGGTCTTTTCTCTCCTCCACTCGCATGTCCTATCGGCACCTCACAGACAATACGCACGAACTGAACTCAGTGTCGTCCCTGAGCCCCCACCAGACTCCTGCCTCCCAAGCCTGCTCTTCCTCCTCCTTGTCTTACTTTGGTGGATGTTCCCATTGTATATGGGGTTCGTTCTCTAGGCTCGAGAAAGATTCCAATTTTCTCTTTTTCCTCAACTGTCTTTTCCAATCCAGCTCCATGTCGTTTCATTCCATCCCTGCACGCCATCCAGCCCATAGTTTTCTATCCGATTTCTTCAGCAGACTCCCATTGGTCTCCCTCATTCAGGAGCCCCCCTTCCATTCTCTGTATTTTGTCAGAGTCCTCCTTTAAACATTGGGTAACTTCTCCCCCACCCCACCCTGCTGTTTTTTTTTTTTAAGATTTTATTTATTTATTTGACAGAGATAGAGACAGCCAGCGAGAGAGGGAACACAAGCAGGGGGAGTGGGAGAGGAAGAAGCAGGCTCATAGCAGAAAAGCCTGATGTGGGGCTCGATCCCAGATCACCTGGATCACGCCCTGAGCGGAAGGCAGACGCTTAACCGCTGTGCCACCCAGGCGCCCCGACACCCTGCTGTTTTAAACAGACCCCACTGCCTTCAGCATACAATCCAAACTCTTTACCAAGACAGATGCGACCCCCCAACTGCTCTCTGCCCTGCGCTCTGGACTCCTCTCTCGATCCCCAACCCGGAGCCTGTCCTCTTCACACCACACCAGGGAGTATATTGGCCTCTGCGTGTGATTCTCCTCTGACTCCCACATACTCCTCTTTGCCCAGATCACTCCTTCAAGATTTTATAAATGACATCCTGCAATGTCTGTGATCTCCCTTTGTGCTTGCCAGCAATGGTAAATGTTTGCGGTGGTCCGTTTTCTTGCCCACCTCCTAAGGGAAAAGAAGCTAGGGACTCTTGGTCTCCTATATCCTCAGTTCTTTCCTAGTATGGGGTCTGGTGCCTAGTAGATGGTCAAGAAAGAGTTGAATAAGTAATATCTGAAGTGGTAGGGAAGGGAGTGGTGTGGAAAAGCCAGAATGTGTCACTTATCCACCCACATACCTCTTCCCCCTCCCGTTGCTGATTAGACCGTAGATCTTGTGGTCCACGGATCAAGACACGTTGTGCCTTACACTGTTACCCTTGATCTAACCCCCCACACAATGAATTCAGCGCTGGCCTCGTTCACAAGTATCAAATGAACAGGGAATACTTTTTTAATCCTCTGCTAGGAATCAATATTGTGCTAGACACTGCATAGAGAGAGAGGTTCCATAGGAAGGATAATGGGCAGAGACCATTCCTGGAAACCAAATGTTATAACTTAGTTAAGGAGGTGAAACGCTAGAGTCCTAGCTAAGGCAGCAGCGAAGAAAATGGGACTAGAAAATACTAAAAATCCAGGAGAAAGGAATGCTCTCCAGGGCTACGTGTATGCAGGACTTCAAAGATGAGGATTTACATTGTCTTTGAAGGCATAAGGATGTGGGGCTAAGTCTTCAATGGTAACTAGAATCTAGAAATAGAAGGAAAGATAAAGAGATAAGTGCCAGTGTGGTAGGAGGGATTCCAGGAAAGAAAATAGTTTCATAGGCGCTTAAAGAGAATTTCAAGAAAGAGTAGGGGTGGTAGCTTAAATGTGGTTTAAAAAAAAAGAAATTCTGTGTCCTTCATCCCATCAAGAGATTAAGTTAACTTCTACCTCCCTTGACGCTGGGTCGGCCTCGGGACTTGGAGGGTGTTAGAAAGTAATGGAGGTACTGCCGTGTGGCTTCTAGAACGTACGCTTCACAAGCCCTCATAGTCCTGCTTCCACTGCCTTGGAACATTGCCCTGAATCTGCCGTGTGAGGAAACCACGTTAGCCTGCTGAAGGCCGAGGCCCCGAGGAGGACAACAGAAGTGCCCCACCCAGTCAGCACCCACTCTCATCCACACGGGTGCAGCTCTCTCACACCGTCCAATCCGCCTGCCCCTCCTGCCGATGTGGACCCATGAGGGTGTCCAGGTGGAAGGAGCAAGAGCACCACCCAGGCAAACCAAAGCATCCTGGGAAATGGGGAGTAGTATATTTTAAGCCACAACGTGTGGGGATGGTGTGTTACCCCTAACCAGACAACTGATGGGAAACACGGAGAGGGCAGAATGAGAAATGAAGAATGTCCCATAGATTCGGAAGTCTTTAACGTCCGGGCATCTTAGTCCCACAATAGGCCTTGAATCTGAATCAAGTCTCCAGATGAATGAATGGAGTTACCAAGATCTGAGGCTTTTGAATCATGCATGAATCGGTCATTATAGTCTTCTTCCGTGCTCGCCAAGAAACCCAGTCAGTTGACTTCAACTAGCACAGAGCCAGGCAATGTGCTGGTCAGGCCAAGGGTCCGGCCAGCCTTCCTGACAATTACATTTCCTCGTAAATGAATAACTTCCATTTTCATTGTATTTTTAAAAAACAGGGCCTTATCTATATTAAAAATTAACCTTACAATTTGATATTTAACTCACAGCTTGAATTAAGAGAAAAGTCTTTCTGTCTGCTAAAGTGAAATATTTAAAAAATGCAAACCACTTCTAAAAATGCAAAATACAAACTGAAAGTTTTCCAGATCCTACTATAAATAAATATGTCCATGTATAGTGACCATCCAATCACCTCTCAGGTTTATTCTTCCTTCAGATAAACGCTGAACTATCACTATGCCCACAGTTCCAGTAGCAATCAAACATTTCTTTCTAGCCCATTGAAAGTGTTTTTAGAAGAAATTCACTAACTATAAATAAGTAGCGCCCTCCCATTAAACCCCAAGAACAAGTATTCCTACACGTTCAAGTGTAATGATTTAATCCCAGGAAGAAGAACAAGTTCCCCTTCATTCCTGGCCCCTAGCATCACCTCCTTCCCCACAGTTTAGCACTTAGAGCTCTGAGTTCTGTTACCAAAAGGAAAGAGGAGTTCTCTACAGCCCACGTCAAAATCAAGCTGTTTAAATAATCTCTCTTTGCAATGTATTTAACCAGCTTTCTAGATGCTCTCCCCAGGAGAAACTCTTAATCTTTCTGAAACTTATTTCTATTGTGTCATATCTGGAATAATTGCAGTCATTTAAACCCGAGGGTGTTCCTGACCGTCTTAGCCTTCACGGCTGCTTAGGGCTTAAAGACGACCTACACGTGTGAGAGAAGAAGGAGGCCCATGGTTCTGGCACATGGTGAGCATGACATTCCAAGACTTACCTGAAACCCCAAACAAAAAACCCCTCCTGGGTGGGGGACCTCGGGACATGAGAGAGGTTCTTTGACCATTCCTGAAGAGAGCTTTGAAAAGTGCACCTGTTAGCCCTGGATATTCTAATTCCTTAGCTTAGTCACCCAGTTTCATCACATGGCATAAAAACTGAAATGGTGTTTTGAGATACAGTTTCACGCCAAAGGGAATAGCCTGAAATCATTTCAGATGTTGGATCATTACTCGGTTGTATGGAAAACTGCATTTTTTGGACCAGAGCGTCGTTCAGAGAGCGTGCACGTAATACTTACGCGTTTGCCAGCTCCACTGATATCTGTTCCAAAGAGCATCCCTTTGTCTCGGGTATAAACACAACAACAAAAACCAGGCACGCTAGGCTCATGATTGTATATACACAGCACACCCACGGCAAGCCAATGAGATCTACAAAGGACAAAAGAAACTGATTAAAAATGTGCTTTGTGTTGCTTTGACCCCATTTTGTGGACGGCCGCTTCTCAGGGCATATATAAAAATGTGTGTATTTTCAAACATGCTGGTAGTATCCTGGGAAATGGCAACCACGAATTAAAAATATAGCCAACGTCTGTAAGTTTCCTTTTTACAAACGACCCAAGTCGTTTGGCGACGATCACAATTTAACCCAATGCTATCTTCTTTGTGAGCAGACTTTTCTTTTTCAAAATGGTAATATACACGCTCATTGCAAAAATAAATAAATAAATAAATAAATGGACATCAAATGACACAAAAACATAGAAAGCAGAAGGTAAAATATCTCCTCTGGCTTTTCATCATCACAGGTCCCCTCTTGGGAGTCGTGCCTGTAGCCGTTTGATTTCTATTTGGTGGACATTTTTAAAGACATTGATACAGATGCACTTGGCTTGAAATGAGCTCACCCTTCTTTACTCTGATTCAAATAAATCATTTCATGTTGGCAATATTTCCTTTTAGTAGCTGGCAGCGTGTTTGTAATGCTTCCGCCTGGATTCAGAGGAAAAAGGGCTGAGGGTTCGAAGGAAAGGCATCCACTTGTAAGAGTCATCAGCAGGAGCCACATCCTCAGGGGCTGCTGGATCTCGCCGGCCAGCCTAGGGTTTCCTCGGACCGCTTCTAGCCAGAGGCACAGTCCTTCTGCAGTTCCTGACCAAGGTCAAGCCACACGGAGTGGCGAGAGGTGGCCCCCCGTGCACGGGAGCTGGCCGTGCGCATTGTGCTGCCCAGGGCTCAGCGGCAGGAAGTCCAGCCCGGCGGGGAGCAGCGGCGAAGAACCTGGCTCTTTACAAACACAGGTCAGACTGACCGTAGCCAGAAACAGTGCCAACGGCCCTTAACAGCTGCACCCACAAATCCCCACTGGTCCGTCAGGAAAACTGACCGAGCAGTTATGTAGCGAGGCAGTGTGAGGGATGCAGCGTGGAAAGATCTAAGCGTATTAAGCACCTGTCCGTCAGTTGTGCTGAGGCGAGGAGATGCGGGAAGAAGGGACCACATGACAGCTCTTTGGGCAGTTTTAACTAAAGTCCCATCCCTCTGGGCTTTCCTTGCTGCGGGCACAGGCTTTTGCCCAAGCGATTGCTTGATAAAGTGCTTGTACAAATGGTCCTCCTTTCCTCTCTGGGACATAAAACCAGGATACAGAAATTGAAAAAACAGAACAAAACAAAAGGTCACCTCATCAAACCTGTCCTCTCTTTTGCTTGAGTACTTCCAGGAACAGGGAGCTCACCCCTTTGGAGATTCTCACAGCATGGTGGGCTGGCCCTGCCTCTTACAAAGGTCTTCCTCCCTGACTCTCAAGTCCAAGTCTCCCTTTCGGGAGCTTCAGCTCAGAGGTTCTGCTTTGCCCTCCGAGTCCACTCTCCATCCCTTCTTCATGACAGCACGACAGCCGACAGCCGTTCGGACACCTGCGTGCACCTCCCACCCCCACCCGCCCCCGCCGCCCAGCACCTTCTCGCCGCAGCCAAACACCCTGAACTCTCGCAACCATTCTGCACACACCACAGGTCACACGCCCATCCAGGTGCCCTCCCATGGTGGACACATGGCAACGCTCTGGAAATATCTAAACAATCCTCTTAAAATATTTTCCTCGGAGTTGAGTGCAATGCAGTTGTATCATGACCGCTGCCCAGCGAGTTGGTTTCCCCGGAGCGCTCTGCTTTTCTAGATGCTGGTGAAGTTGCACTGGAAAGCTGGTGTCCGAGGGCTTGCTGCCAAGCAGAACCTTCCGTCTTCTACTTGGAATACTGATTTTTGAGAATAAGTACAGGTTTCCCTGCTCTCGGCACGTTTGTGTTATGCCACTTTGCTTTTCTGAAAGACCTCCGTCAGTACCTGCTTTTGCTAACTGCGAGAAATCCGAAGAGATCTTCGGAAGTGGTAGCTGCTTCTCTGCTTCAGGCCATCTTGGCTGATGAAAGGTCTCCTAGAGACGCTGGAGCTTCAAATAGTGGGAGAAACCTGTGCCGAATTTCAAGCTTAGTCCAGTGAAATGTCCTCTACAGGTTCGTTCCAGGATTTTCAAGTGAATTTGCTTTCCCAATATTTGTTCTAAACGCAGGAGAACTCCTGAATGTTCCTTAGCTCATCCCATACCTTACCTATCATTCCCGGAGATTTTGGTCCTCTTTTTCCACCCCTGATCTTTCCTTCCTTCCTTCCTTCCTTCCTTCCTTCCTTCCTTCCTTCCTTCCTTCCTTCCTTCCTTCCTCGATTTTATTTGTTTATTTGACAGAGAGAGAGAAACAGCGAGAGAGGGAACACAAGCAGGGGGAGTGGGAGAGGGAGAAGCAGCCTTCCCACTGAGCAGGGAACCTGACATGGGGCTTGATCCTGGGACCCCGGGATCATGACCTGAGCCGAAGGCAAATGCTGAACAACTGAGTCACCCAGGCACCCCTCCATTCTTTCTTCTATTTCGTAATTAAAACAAATTTACCTAGAGTTGACACACATATTACGTTGGTTTCAGGTGTACAGCATAGTGATTCGTCAAGTTCATACATTATGCTGTGCTCACTCCAATTTTTTCTTCTATATTTCTCTTTCTCCGCATCAAAGAACAGATGAATGTGTGTGTGTGTGTGTGTGTGTGTGTGTGTGTGTGTGTGAAGGGGAAAGGCACAGGTCTATGCATGTAATCTGAGTAGGATAAGTATGGTTGATACTCATGACCAGTTCCTTCATTTCCTTTAATCTTGGTCTATTTCTAAAAATGTGGGACATAAACATTTGAAATTTTATGTAAAACCCAAACCATGCTTAATTAATAACTCCTAAAGTTAATTTCCAAAAATAGATGTACACACAAAAAAAGTGGTTGATAAGATTCAGAAGTGCTATAGATAATACACATTTTTGATTATATATACACTTGCCCAAATTTATATATCATATATATGATTTAATATTTATATCATATACCTATATGAAGGAAAGAGGAAAGAAAGGAAATAGCTCAGTTTTGGAGAATGCTGGGGAAGTACCTCATTATTTGGAAAACTAGAAAATAAAGAGAAAGTTTAAAGCATTTTTCTTGCCTTTTTTCTCTGATTCACGCTTCAGGGCAGGCAAATAACTAAGTAGAAGAAACTTCTCCTTAGAGAAGTAGCTATGATCAAAATTTAGGAGGAATGATGGAATGAAAATAACGGATCTGGATGATGATCTTCGAGGAAGCCTACATGACAAAGTGAGAGACAGACAGACAGACAGGATGTGCCTCTATGGCAGGACGCATGCCATCACCTGTGAAGGAGTTTACAAATAAACAAATGAGAAAATGTAAATCTGCTCAAACCCCTGGATCTAAATAGTTCACTGGAAACACTAAGGACAGAAGGTCATGTGATAGGACTATAATCAGCAAAACCCAGCGTGGGAAAAACTCTATGAAACAGATAACTCCCGTTTCTTCATTAAAAATATAAAGATGGGGACGAAGGAGCAACAAAGATGAAACCTACAAATTATAAGAGACATGTCAATCAACTGTAAGTTATGTTTTTGGATCATGATTCAAGCAAAGTATAAAAAAATAATTATCAGACAATTGGAAGAATGGGAACAAAGACTGGATATTTGACACCAAAGGATTACTATTAATATTTTTAGGCTTGATCATGCTATTACAGGTAGAGTTTTTAAACGTCTTATCTTTTAGTGATCCATGTGGAAATTTTATAGACAAAATGACATCATGGTTGGGATGTGACTCAAAATAATTTGGGGAGAGAGCAGGTGGGGTTATAAATGAATTAAGAATGATAACTGTCAATAGCGTGGTCGGTCCACCAGGTACCTTCTTTTTACTTTTGGATGTTTTGAACACGTCCACAGTCAAATGATCTTTAGGTGAGTGTGCTTCCCTCACTCACACGAAAGGTGATAGAGAAAAACAACGAGTCCTTACCAGTCACAGTCAAAAATGTCAGAGAGATAAGGAGATTGATGCCCCAGTTCATGCTGGATGTTAAAGCCATGGCTCGTCCTCTAATTCCACCGGGAAAAAGCTCGCTCAGCAGCAGCCAGGGCACTAGAAGAAAAGGAAGAGTGGGTGGGGGGCAGCACAATGATCAAAACTCCAGTGAAACGTAGGGCCAGCCCTCTGCCCTGTGCCCCAGGCCTGCGTGGTTTGTGGTGGGAGAGCGGGGCTGTGACCTTCCTCAGCAGGAGGGGAGAGGGCTGGGCTTCCTCCTCATCTTCCGCCACGTGAGAAAGGATTCAGGAGAAACACTGGCAGAGCCTGACCGTAACCCGGGAAGGAGGACTATGCAAGCGAGAGGGGCGGTGGCTGGGTGAACTGCCAGCGAGCAACAAGAGAGGCAGCTTTGGACCTCTGCCAAGCACAAAGCCTCAGGGCCAGATCAGGGTTCTCCCTGCTAGAGTCCCGGACCTTCCCTTGGACAAGTCCAACATCACAGCTACTGAGTGGGTAGGAAATGGAGCCAAGAAGGCAGGGGGAAGGAGGCCCACTACTCTCCCTGCTCCCACTTGGTCTTCCTGACCAAAGGCAAGCTGAGTGGACAGCAGCTCTGAATTAAACAGAGCTCCGAAATTTGATTATTGTACTTGACGAAATGTTTGAATTTCTGAAAGAAGACTCTTGTTGGCACAAAAACTGATCAGAGCACTTTTTATTATCTGAGAGTGACAGGGAACATTAGAGGACCTGCCTGATAGGATTAGAACTCACTTTTCTGCTTACAGCCCGTCAAGCCCTGTGCGCCCTAATAAAATAGCTATGCGTTCTTATAAGGGGCAGAGCACTGTATGGCACCTTACCTCCAATGATCCTGCCCAAATCTTCCAAGATAGGAACTTATTACTATCCCTCTTTATGGAGAAGAAACTCGGGCTTCAAGAGGTAACCATTTGCCAAGGTCACAGAGCTCAGAAGTGGCGGAGGGGACACTGAGTCCTGGCAGTCAGGCCGTGAAACTCATGCTTTTTAATCATGGTGCTCTCTTGGTGGTTGCTCAATAAATATTTGTTAATGAATAAGTAAATGCAGAGCATTAGCGTTTGATTCTGAAGAAAGAAGGACATAGGAGCTGCCCCAGCCCTGGCTCACTGCTGGCGAAGTCACCTTGCGCTGCAAAGCCAGCAGTTACCTAGAGACCAGCTGCAGGGTCCTAGCCCGGGGGAGGCACCACTCGGTCGGCCTATGTGGGCATGGAGCAGTCAGCCGTGCCTCTAATTTAACAACGCGCTTCCCATGACAAGATGAGGCTCTGGACAGAAAACATCTGCTCACAGTAAACTTGCTGTTTTAAAGTAAGAAAAATAAATTGAATTATAGCAGAGGGCTAGAGAAACATTTTTTTCTTGATTATCTTTTCCAAGTGAATTCATGTAGGGTTATTGTTAGGGCATGGAAGGTAATTGTAACACAAGGAACATGTTTATTATTGTTCTAATTCATAGGGAATTTAAAACTAAAATTCTGTATCCCTCCCCTCCATTTCCTACCCCCCCCCCAAACTGTATGAGGTTCGTGTAGATTATATCCTTGGTAGGATCGCTTTGCTTTTAATGAGACCCGTGCCGTGCTCAGGCAACCTTGTCTTGAGTTTTGTGAGACTGGGGATCTGGCTCTGAGTAGAATGACAGCTGTATCATTCTGGTGAAGCCTTTGTAATGACCTGTCCTTGGACAAATACAAGATAAAATTATGTAAATCCAATGTTTTCAAAGTTAAATAATCTATGCCACAGACCAATCCCTTGTGCCCTTTTCTGCCATGGGTCTTTGTCACAGTGGCATGGGGGATCTCTCATCACCTTTCGCTCTAGCAGCCATGAGGAGGTAGGGGAAGGGTCACTCTTTCTTTGCTAGATGAGTTCACACAGGTTTTCTTAATCTACTTCTATCCCCACTTCATCACCTCTGAAGCCCCTTCCTCCCTTCCCCACCTTTCACCATGACCACCTCTTGGAATTATTTGGTGGGATTTTGGAAAATCATTGCTGGGGTCATCAGACGATGTTGGCATCAGAGGAGAATGCTCTGATCTTGCCATGGGCTATGAACTGAACGTGGAAAGAGAGACTTCCCTCTATCTCTGGTGAGACCTTGTCAGGCAAACCGTGTACCTGACGTTTCCAAAAATAATGTGTCATTGCAGAAAGCTTCTACTTCTTCTTGATCTAATAGAAAGAATTCAAGAACTGATGCTTTGGTTTATCTAATATTCACAAACTGGGTGTTGTAGCATTTGATAAGTGTTTTGACAAGGATGGTCCAACCTCCCGATAAGGAGTCCGTCAAGTAAAAAATAAGGAGAATGATTTTAACAATGATATCAGCACCCTACAGTCACAAATTTTCAAATCCAGAATGTGAAATCAAGTTCTGAAAATGGTCCTTGCAGCAAGCTAAAACTGACTAAAAGGATCATTTTTCCATGGACGTCTTAGGAGCAAGATGATGCTAGAATCTGAGGGGCCTCCATGGTTCCCAGAAAGGGACTGGGAATGTCCAAGGCAAAAAAAATGGAGCAACTCTGTTTCAGTTCATAAGTCAAGAGCACAGAGATGTAAACCATCACATGGGGATTTCATATGCATAATTATAGTGACAAGTGGAAGTCTTGTGCAAATCACCGATGGTTTTTCTAACGAGATGGCCTCATTTCTCCCCCAGAGAGAGTCAACCTATGGCCACCCACCACAGTGAGGAAGTGGTGGCTCTCTCGGGCTGTCCTGGTTCTCTGCTGCCCCATGATAGACCCACAGGGGATGCTTGTGCAATTTGCTTGTGAGGAATCCATGGAGTATTCAGAGACCTAGTCAACTCTCCTCCAGTGAGTGCCACCACGACTGTGTAGCAGGCCCCAAAACCATCCCCTTTACTGTCATCTTTCCACCTTTCACCTCAGCGTTCCAGGACTAGCTCCGCAGTACATGCCTCCGTAAATGTCAGAGTCTGCTCCTGTCTTTAAGGCCTTCCCTGTGCTGCGAGGATAGAGGAAATTTTGGACTTGCCAGGACATGAGTTGCCCACAAGTATCGGCACTTGTACTTCACATGGTGTTAAATCACCAGGGCTGCCTGTCAGAACGTGCCTTAGCCAGATGAAATCCGCAGACAGTGTTTATGGCTGCACAGAGCGTCACGCAAAGACGTGAAGGACACATATGTTGAGGTGTCCCCGTGTGCCGTGGAGGACATGGGCTTGCGTTAGTAGGGCAATCCGTGGAGATGACGTCGCCCTCCCATGGGTAGGTAACCTGCCACATTTATCTCCACCCCCTCCCTCTAAGCCACCGAGGCTATCACTTAAGCCCTTGTCTTGCCTTGGCTTGAGCTCTTCCTCAACCTCCTGGCATGCTAGCTCCAGGTTTGAAAGATTCCCAGAGGTCTTAAACTCTTGCCAGAGAATTCCCAGCAACTCTGGAGGCAGAATTTTCAACAACTTGATTTGCCAAGGAGTCGCTGTTCCATACTTTGCAGAAGTGAAGCCAAATCCCATGGCTTTTATTACCTATGCAAACAACACAGGGCACACCTAGCTCTCTGTCTGCCAAGAAATCCTTTAAATGTGAATATGAAAGGGAAATAGGCCCCTTTCCTTCCAACCAGATGTTTAAATCCTGCTTCATTAGGTTCCCTAAGTGGCAAAGTTATGCTTTAAAAAAAAAAGACACTCCACCATGGGCCACTGTCTCCAACATCAGCAATGATGCAAAGCTGTCATTTGTTTCTATTTTTATCTCTCATATTCCCCTTTTTCTCAGTTTCTCTGAGTTTTGCTCGTGTCTGGCCTCTTCTAAAGTAAATATTTCATTCAAGAATATTATCTTGTGTTACTTAAATGAAGCAATGAAATAAAATCTCAATCTTTCCCAGTATTTCTGTCTTAATGATTTCTAGTCAACACTAACTGAAATTCTTTGAAAATATTTTAGGGAAAATTGAACTCAATGGAATAACCCTCAATTAAAAAAAAAATGCCAGGATTGCGAAGGGAACTTGTGAGCAGGTACCGGTTGGGAATAAGAAAAAGCTATTGGCTTTAAACTTTCTTCCCTGTGTAGCCTTTAAAATAATTTGAAAAACTAAGTACTTTCTTTCATTTATAAGTCAACATCAAACTTTCTTCTCACTGTAAATTTAAAGGTAATTTAATACAATTTCTATTGTATTATAAACTCTAACATATAAAAGAGAGCACCTCTCACTCTTTTAAATATTTCCAGTAGAATTGAAATTCATCATCATTATCCATTTGAAAAATATAGGCATAAGCTATTTAACATAAACTTTATATTTTTCACCTTGTATTTTATCCTTTCGCAATGCATTTTTAAACTTAAAAATCTTTTGGTCACTCCATCATAAGTGCTCTGAAAGAAAATTACCATAAACTCAAACTTTAGGGTTTCTTATATTTTCCCTAAGAACTCTTAGGTATTTTTTTTCTCAGCTACTAATACAATAATTAATACAAATTGGATCAAAACCATAGAAATACATTACAAATCTTTAGAATTATCTATTAGATATGAAAAGTGAAATTTATTGAAAAAAATCTCTCAGACAGGGAATTTTTTCTTTATTATGTATGTGTGGGTGAATGTCACTTCTAGAATAACAGGATACATTTCTGCCCTTTATTTTATTTTTTTTATAACTTTTTTTTTTAAGATTTTATTTATTTATTTGACAGAGAGAGAGAGACAGCCAGTGAGAGAGGGAACACAAGCAGGGGGAGTGGGAGAGGAAGAAGCAGGCTCCCAGTGGAGCAGGGAGCCCAATGCAGGGCTTGATCCCAGGACCCCGGGATCATGCTCTGAGCCGAAGGCAGAGGCTTAACGACGGAGCCACCCAGGCGCCCCTACATTTCTACTCTTTAGATGAAAGTTACTGTTCTCAAGAATACTGAAAAAAGATGGGGAGTTGAAGAAATTTTATAATAAATATCTCTCAGTTCTTTGAATTAACAAAAAAAGTTATCTGTGATGGTATATCAGCTGATCACTTGGTTAGGCCATCCTTGAATTTTGCAGAAAGCAAATTGTTGGCAATATCTAGGCCTATGAAAGGATTATTATCTAGTCGTCAGAGTAATTTTTTCCATACCACACCTGCACCAATATTTTCAATTATCTTTTTGATTAGTGCTCCTGAGGTTTTTATAATTTGGGACATGTATCATCATCATAAGTTTTCTAATGGGTACTAGGTGTGCTTTCTTCCACTTAGAGTGGAAGGATAATTATCACTAGGGAGATGAGGAAGAAGAAATTTTAGGAAGCAGATTTTCCCTAAAAATCAAGAAATTGATTTTCCTTGACATATCCTTGAAGCAGTACTCTGCAAAATGAACCCCTAGGAGCATGACTATCCCAATTTTCAGACCACTGAACTAAGATTCAAAAAGAAAAAAAAAAAAAAAAAGGAGTTCCAAGAAATTAACCTTTTCTTGTTTAAACTGTAACTGGAATGTCATGCTTCAGATGTGATATGTTATGTTGTGCTTTTTTGATGATTGATGCTTTACTTTAATCAGAAAGGTATTACAGTTTTTAACGTTACAAATATTCCCTGGAAAAATTCTTAACATTGTGTTCTGGAAAACAACACAGTAACAAAGGAATGCTTGTGTTTATTAAGATAGTCTTAAACCTTAGTCTGTTGCTTTAATGTCTTTACTGTCTGATATTCACAATTCTCAAGGGCACAGGACTGAGAGGAAAGTTCAACACTGTTGTTTTATGTGAACAGTTGCCCATGGTAACAGGATCGATGGTGTCATTTCACTGTGTGTTGAGTTGTACTCATGCTTCAAAAATGCAGTTTTTAGACTGGTTCTGTTAAGTACTGGTCAGCCGCATCACCTGACTCCAAAGAGGAAAATAAGGGTACATATGTCTTGAAGTTTTTCCTCCTCTGCTTGGATGTGAACTTAGTGTAAAACTATTCAGATACTAATTTTTATTTATTTCGCATTATTTTAATGGTTAACATCAGAGGACCAAATAACTCATCACTTTAACCAATCAAAGTGGCCTTTAACTTCATTAATTGGAAAAAAAGGAACAGTATGGATGGGAATACTAGTGATAACTAAAACCTAAGATTGAAAAGAAAAAATGTGAAAGATCTTAAACTTATGCACTTAACACTTAACTTATACTTAACACAAACCAGTGTGTGAATATGATTATTTAATGGCTACAGTTGATAGTGAAACTCTCATATTTGAAGCATAATAATTTATGCAGTATGCCTTTTCTCTAACGGTATGCAATTATCCCATATTCTAGAATGGCAGAACAAAAAAGATGATCACTCAATATGCCTTTAACTGTGATGATTCTGAATATTAAAGACCTAGAGTCTAGGAGAAAATATGAAGAATATCAAAGTCTTTTTTGAAACATTGGGTGTACTTCTGGTCTGTAAGCTTCTCTGTTCTAAACCCAGCATATCTTGGAGTAAAGCAGCTAAGTAAACTTCTAAATTAGAGCCTGCTGTTTCACGTCCCTGGAATTGTCAAAGTCTTTAGCTGTGCAAACATCACATGAACAATTTCTTTTTGAAGAGCTAGAGTCATTTGGGTATAAAATCTAAATTTAAATGTTACGGCAGATGAGTCTTAGGCTTCCTACGGATACCCATCCTCCAAAAAGCTGGCTAAACTCCATAAAACTAAACCAAACAAAAAGTTAGACTGTACAGTTTCTGAGCCTTAAAAAGTCCTAGTTTCTTATTTAAAGCAGAGAAGTTGCTTTTTCAGGATACTTGACTTGAGAGACAACTCTCCATGGATCTCTTGTAGTTCTGCGTGTCTGAGGAGCAAAAGCAACGGCTGTTCTTGTTCTCAGTTATCTTTCTAAGGATGTTTGTATAACAAACAGCCTTGGAAGACAGAGACAGTGTCTCCTCTGGAGCAAAGGCTTGTTTACTATCCAATAAATTAAAGATAATGTCTTCTTCACGAGGAAATCAGGTGGGCTTACTGTCTATTATAAAAGATTTGGGTTCCCTAGACTTTGGGCTCCTCTTCTCAAAATGACCCATTATGTGTGCAGATTTCATCTGGTTCTCATAGTGTTGCCCTGTGGGTACTGGGGCTTGAGGAAACGGGGCAATGCTGATATTCCAGCTGTTGCTATTGCTGGGGGTAATAAACTGTCCTTTCTCTGATCAAGAGCTCTTATGTTTTCCCAAATCCATAAAACTACGACAGGGTTACTTGTTAGCTTGCAAGTGGGCTAAAATGCAGTTCCTGAGAGTTTGATTACTTGTGGCTATGGTATGATTTTTCTACAAAGATCTTTTATTACTATTATTAACTAATGGACTGCCCATTTACATCTGAGGGATTTAATGGGATTGTTAAACTTGAGATAATCCATTGAAATATTTCTATAAACTCTAATATTAATTAAATAAGCAAAAACAAACCCCAAATGCCAGATTCAGATTTTCACATATTTCTTTTAGGAAAACTGTGAATCAATTGTCTCAAGTCTTTTTTGTAAAGAGTCAAGTTGAAATACATCTAATTACTAAACCAAGGTATGAAAAATTACCCCATGATATTGCTAATCTCAATCTTTGTTTCCAAGGGAAGGGCTGGGTCTTGTTTTTGGAGAAAAAATAGAAATCTGGAAATGAATATTTTGTTTAACACTATAAATTTTTTTAAATGGCCTTAATTTTAGGAAATTTAAAACGCAAAGCTTCTTAGGTCATCAGATATTGGAGATGGCCTTGTGTCTTCAACTGAGTTGCTTTATTCAGATACGATTTTTGATCAAATGTGTATGGGGTTCTCCACACCATACATTCATCTCTAATTCCCTGTATACTGACTCAGATATATACCAGAGGAGATCAGGATATATCAACCCCAGACTAGAGAGAGAGGGCTCCCCCTTTTCACAGAAGCTGAGAGATTGCCAGAAACACTTTTTTGACTCATCCAACAAATATTTATTGAGCCCCTGTTGTGAGCTAGGCCCAAGGTTAGGCTGGAGGAAACAGCAGTGAGAAAGACAGAGTTTGTGTGCACATAGGACATATAGTCTAAATTAGTTGCACTAACTTAGAAGAGTGGACATTTGGGTGTTTCTCAGGCTACATCACACCTTTCACCCTTCCCCAATGCCTCAGGACTTTCTGTAAAACCTGTCTGATTTCCTAGGAAGATCTCTTGACTGTAGGTAACCCAGAATTAAACTATATTGCAAAGCACAAACCTATTCTTCTTAGTCTTGACTCAACTGGAATGGTGTATGGGAGGGAGACGAGGAGGACCAGGGCATCATAGTTCAACTTAGGGCCGTGGAGTACTTCCCGTGTGTCCCGACATGGCTTAAGCAAAATGCCTGCTGAGGTCAGGGCTGGCATTATCAGAACTATTCATGTCATGTCTAGACCACAGTCCAACATTTATTAGCACTAATAACTAACTGTATAGAGTCCATACTGCATAGCAGGCACCAAAATAAGAATGTTTTATACAGATTGCCTCACTTGACCCCCCCATTACACTGTGAGGTAGACAGTGTTGTCCCATTTTCTAGATAAGGAAACTGAAAACTCAAAAGAGGAATTCACTTGCCCAAAGTTGTACACCCTGGAGCTGAGGTTCAAGGCCAGGCAGCCAGATGCCAAAGCCTGATTGGAATTCAAACACTCCGTGCCACAGCTTCAACAGGCTTTCTAACTGTGCTCTAAACCTTCCAGCTCATGTCCCCTCAAGGCCACTTGACTGGCCATCATCCCTGCTTAAAACACCCTGCTCCCAGGACTTCACTCTGCTTTCTTCATACAAGCCATGGCCCAATGTCACCACCCTAGAAGGACCTTCTGTGACCATTCGACCTCCTCCACACGTGCCCCTTCATTTATCTTTCCCGTTGTCTCTTTATCACTCTTACCTCCACCTAGATTTGAGCACTTCTCTCCTCCTGACACTGTATTGTACGTGTATTCATGTTTTGCTTCTTGCCTGTTCCAACCACTGGCACCGTGAAAGCAAGTTGTGGACCTCGCTCACCAGTCCCCGCATAGCCACAGGGAACACTGACTGGTGCCGGGACCTCGTGGGTGAGCAATACACACACGTTGCATCACCGAGTGAGTGAATGAATCCCCACCACTTCCTCCCTCTCTCCTCTCCTCTTCGTCACCCCAAGTGGCTTTCTTGCTGGAACTCCTGCCTATTTGGTGGAAGAGCTTTGGGGGAGGTGATTTGGCGGCTCCTGTCACTCAGTCTGCAGTGTGAGGTTCTGCTCGAATGAGCGAATACAAAGGTGGTTAAAGGGTCACCGTGACAGTCTCGTTACCGAACTTGACATGTGACGTTGGACACACTCCTTCCATCTGCTTTCGTGAAGAGATACTAGTCATGAGATGGAAGAGGAGGCTCATTAATTAATTCATGCACATAGGAACGTTTGGATTTTGAAAAGCCCTCATCATTGTGAAAACAATAGCCACAGACATTTTTCTACGTTACAGTGGCTATCTTAAGGAGGGCTGGGTTTCTATGCAAATATCACCTTGGATGAACTCATGAGAGAATAATCGCATGCCTTGGGTTTGGGCTCCCCTGTGCTTTACTTTCGAAGCATGAGGAGCAGAGAACTCTCCATGTGGCTCCATGTCCTCATAGTGTCAAGAATCTTGGGCTCTACCCTTAAGTTTGAACCATGATGGACAAATATTCGGCTATTAAAAGGAGCTAAGAGATGATAGGGGCACCCCAGAAACACAGTGAAGGGTAAAGTTAAGATTTTGAACATATTTTAAAGTGAAAATGAGGTATGGAAAGTCAAATATTTAATAAAGTTCTCTAATAAAAGCAATGGAGTCTCTATCCTGATTTCATTCGATGGAGGAGTTTCTGTATTAGTTACTGGAAAATGGAAGGCACAGGCTCTTAACCTCTTCAGGCCATGGAACTTCAGCAAGCTGGTGAAGACTATGGATTCCTTTGAATAACATTTTAAATGCATAAAATAAAATATGTAAGATTACTTGGTGCCAACCAAATTCATGGCCCCTCCTGAATTTAGATTCTAGGGCAACCCTATTATTTTACAATTAGAAAACAGAGGACCAGAAAGTAAAATGATGTAGGGCATATGCTTTAACCTAAAAATAGAAACACTTTTTTTTTGGCTGAAGAAACTATGTTGTGATCTAATACAATTAAGGAATGTTCGTTCTAAGCCAACCCGTATTTAAGAAGGTTTAATAAAAATGGCTTTAGTCCTGCTTTCAATTTTACCTTAGAAAAACAAGGACTTTTCCCTTTATACCACTGTTTATGCAAAGGATTTGCGTCTGTTACAAGCAATAAACGCTCTAAATGAAATACCTGGGCAATAATCACATCAGGTTAATAAGTTTTATAATGCATTCACGATCTGGTATGAAAACCTTGCATCTAATAAAAACCTTCTTTAAACTCCAACTGGCTTCTGCGGTTTATACCAACGCACTAGAATACAATTTTGGTGATTGAACTGGAATTCCCAGGATATGTTTTCTTTACAAAAGAAAAACTACAACATAAATACAGACATAAACGACTGACTCTTGGCAAGAAAAACATGGACAATTACCAGATCCCTTCTAAAAACTCTAGGAGAATCAACAGCCCTAAACCACGGGTGTGAAATAATAACTGTTCTCTTCAGAAGGGAAGATTCAGGGTTCTGTCTCAGACGGCATGCCTCCCAGCCTCACATGTGAATACCCAGCTCTTTAGGCTTATTTATTTTACTCAACACGTGCTTATTTGGCACTTCTTAGGGCCAGTCCTTAAGGACTTTATTATGAGCTGACTTACTCCTCACAATGCTAAGAGATAACTATTAATTGTATCCACATTTGTAAGTGATAAAAGATGAGGCACAGAGAAGTTCACTAATTTCCCTAAGGTTGCACAGCCGGCAAGTGGCAGAGTTGAGATTCGACTCTGGCCAGTGCCATATTTCAAAGTCCATGCCTTCCCTTTTCTAAAATATCAAACCCATACCTTGTTACCTACATATAACCCAGCTCAGTCCTTGGAACTGCAATTATAAATCGGAGAAACCATGAGCTGAAGGGTCGTTTCTTTTGCCCATACCCAAACCTCCTTCAACCATGAGATTCTTCATCTCAGCAAAAAGAGCTCTGTTCTCCCCACAGCAGGAAAAAGCAGGGGTGTCCGAGACAAAGCCAGATCTACTTTTAGATACTCTGAGTTTGAAATTCCCAAATAACTCCTCACGACTTCACAAAGAAAAGCCCTATTTCTGAGCATGCCAAACTTCCCTACGTCTTATCTTATAGGCAAAACCAGAAAGAGATTTTTGGAACTATGACCAAGTGATGGATTGTTCTGCAAAAAGCCTCGGGCCAGTGACTAGCAGGGACAGAATTTCCAGCTTACGTGGCGCTTGGCCTGCCCTGGAGACAGCTTGACCCATATAAAAAACATACTTTGAGATCTTTCTTATATTTGTATCTCATCTTTAAACGGCTTCTTCCCCAACCTCCCTCTTAGAAACACAAATGTATTCCTTCATGGTTTCCAAACAGACTTACGCAATGCTCACTTAGAGGGGGAGAAGGAAAAAAATATGAGTGGTCATTTCTTCCCTCAAAGAGCTTATTCTAATAACTATATTTGGTCAATAAACCAAAACAATAACACACAGAAGCAATACACGTCATCATTTAGGACTAATTCGTGTTATCACACCCACTGTGACTTCTGCTCCCACCGTAGGCGACAACATCCCAAACACTTGTATCAGTTCACGGGACACTCACTACACCTGTGAGATCGAACAAGCATTGTTATGCCCAATTCATAGATGAGAAACAGCTTCAGAGATGATTGATAAGTTAAAGATCACACGGCCAGTAGGCAGAATAGCTGGAATCGGAAGAACCCGGCCTTTCTGATTTTAAATTCAGGCTCTTTGTCGCCCAGACCTGAACTATGCTACACTAGAAATACTTCGTAGTTCATAGAAATAGAGACCTCGAAGAAACAGGGTGCATTCATACAGGAGATTAAGACTTTCACTAAGTTTTAAAGATAGGAGGGGTTCGGGCCGAGTAGAAGGGAAGGAAAAGGGCCTCCAGGGCCTGTGTCTCTGGAGCGGGCTGTGGAGCACGGGAGACAGAGCAGCGCAGGGAGGGCTGCACGTGGGCAGGGGGCGTCCCTCAGCTCTCAGCCCATGAGGCGTCTGTATGTACTTCTGCGTGAGTGGTGGACCCAGAGCACCAAGCCACTGACTACAAGGTAAATGGTGTCCCCCGAGTTGTGCAGGCACCCAGACAGAGCTGGGTAAGATGATGGCGGGCCCTGAAAATCACAACATCTTTCCCTCAGAGAGGAGTCAGACGGTAGTAGAAAGAGGATGGAATGAGGCTCCAGAGGCCTGGGGTTCTAGTCCTAAATCTGTGTGACCTCCACCTCTTGGACTTCTTTCTCTTCTACAAAAGTAATATGGTGGGCTAGATCATTTCTCATCTTCACTTCATCTTGAAAGGTATTTGACTTCTCTGATTTCGTAGAAAGTAGGAAGCCATGGAAGATTCGTGATCCGTGCTGACATGAGCAACACGGTAATAAAGGTGCCCTCCTATGAAGGATGGGTAGGCGTGGGAAGAGTCTGCAGCCTAAGAGAACTACAGGAAAGGTCTTCCAGGAATCTAGACATGAGCTCATAAGGGGTGGACTGGGATGGCAGAAACAGGAAGGAAAAGATAAACACAGGAGCCATTTGTGAGGGGAAATGCAAGAGCGTTTGGTCATTGACTGGATTGAGAAAAGGCCCCAGAGCTCAGATTGAATGACAGCATGGGACGTTCCCCTGGCATAAGGGAGAAAAGAATTCAGCATTGGGCTTCTTGCATTGGGCTGATAGTGAAGCATAAAAGTGGAAAAATCCAGTACTCATTAGGAGAAAAGGAACTAGAAGCCATATGACACGATAGAACTAGAGATAAATGAGAGTCATCAGCTCAAGGGAGATCATGAACACCCCTGAGAAAATAAATGTGGAAGCTTTTCCAATGCATTAGCAGAAGAGTGGTTTTTGGTTTTATAGCTAAAGAAACAAAAGCCAAGAGACATTAATTTAATGACCTCATCTCTTTTCAGAAATAGATGGAATGGAAGCTAGTCATACAGTTTAACAATTAATGTTTTAATTAAAAGAAATAAATATCTATCACAGCATTTGATGAGAGCATTCAGGGCCCTTGACCTTCTGGAATTTTTTTTTTCATATTCATATCTATTCTTTCTGCGCCCAGAGTTTATTACCCTGGCGGTTCTGTACTGTGTCCATTTAGCAGAGCTGGAACTATGTTTTCCAGAGTTCCCTCCCCTGTATAGTTTTCAGTAAGGGCTGGCCTGAAGATAAACTTGCAGGAGACTTGGAAGGCCAGAGTGACTCATCAGCCCTGTGCTGGGTCCTAGACATCACTGCAGTTTGTCACGTTGCTGTGACCTGCTGCCTCTCCTTGCTGGTCTGGAGAAGCAGCCAGTGCGTGGGTCCCCTCCTCCACCTCTCCTACTACTAGACCAGGCCCACAGTGAGGGCTCTATAGAGAAGGACACCTGTTTTCTGAATGTGGCCAGTGTCATCAGTGTTGATGTGGTGAGAGACAGATGCGGGCTCCAATCGCTTTTCACAGATTCCAGTTTGCCCTGGCTTTGAGTCCAGCTTTTCTTCCCCGGCCCTGCTGACCTGCAGAGACTGCAGGCCACAGCCAGATGCGGAGACAACAGGCTTCCACAGGCTTCTTCACCAGCTTCTCTTTGTGGCCCCGATGAGTGACTTTCTCCTTTTCCTCTCACCGTCGCCTTTGCTTTCTCAGTGTCTTCCACAACTGTGTGAAGTGCAACCCTTGTAAGAAATTCCTTGTCCCCTATCCCTCACTGTGGTTCCACTTCCCTGATAGAATTGCTCACACTGCCTTATTATCCAGGCCTTTCTATACCCAGCCTCCCTTTAATTGATAGTACTTTGTGCTTTTCACTTATTCTCAAGGGACCATTGGCTATCAGAAAAGGGTGATGAAATTTTAAAATGCATCTTAATATTTTTAAAGAGTCATCATGATAGACTGAGGACCAATATGAAAGCACTGGCTACAGGGAGATTTGGGAATACTATCTATTGGCTTCTGACACCTGACCCTGGAAGCCTCCATAGCACCCAAAACTACCCAGTTGCTAAGTGAGAGAGAAACAAACTCCCACCTTATTTCAGCCACTGTTATTTTGGTCTCTGTTATGGCTGAGTTTGAATTCTAACCAAATACACATTAAACATTATCTTAATCACATTCAGTTATTCAAGTAAGAGCACATCAAGACTTATCATTATCCTCCCTCTGTTATCCTGTAGCTCAGCCTTATAAATGGACATGCTTGCTTACTGAGCAGAGCTTCAGAAAAAGAGAGACTGTCTCTCTATCTTGCATAAAATGCAGAGTGACCCATTTAATAGCTTTCTGTGATGGACAGTGATCTACTATTTCCATTCATTCTTACTTCTAATGTATCTTCATGGCAGACTAAATTGAAAGGAATTGACATTTATTTACAAGACCAACACTGGACTATCTTTTCTTGTCTTGGACTAGGCATTACCACTGAATTTCAGAAGACCAGAGGTATTTTCAATTATTTGAGAAAGTCACTTAGCCTGTCTGAAATATAGTGCCACCATTTATAAAATTTGGTGAATACTCTTTCTTCACAGGCTTGTCGTGAAGGTAAAATGAAATACTCCAAAGTATGTAAAGCCTTCCTATTACGTATTTGACATTATTGGTGTCAATGAATATTAGTAAAATCTAAAGCCCTAATTACATTTTGAAAGAATTAGTATAGAATACTCTTCAAAGAATCCTAAAAGGCAAGTAACAAACAGCCCCCAATAATTTCTTTCAAAATCAAACTAAGTTTCCTGAAATGGGGAATTCTTGCTCTAATACAATAACGTATCAGATGATATGCTAGTGACTGCGAATGGGCTGCGTTTTTCGAAGTTACCCAAAAACTAAAGAGAGAAGGGTAGTATGAGCCGGGGAAAACTCTGACCATGAATAGGGGGGTTCTAGGAGTTTAAGATTAACATCTCGGATATAATATGTGCCATGTCACAATCTCTGTTAACCTGAAAGTTTCTCTGACTTAAAACAAAGAAAGCATCCTTTTCTTTTTGCTAAGCTTTCCTTAGATTCTTAGTTGATTCTTGATATTTCAAAAGATTAGATCAAAAAAATTAATGTGAAAAATATTTTTAGCTTTATGTGACTCCATAGGAAAAAAAAAGATGTTGGCAAAAGAAATCAGTGAGGACAATATGTTTATCGTATGAACAAAACTGACTGTACTTATTAATATAGAAAAGTTCGCAAAGAAGGTTAAGTTGTTCCTTGGTACAAAATAACACTCGTATCTTGCTATTCTGGTGGACTTTAGAATCTCTAAAAATAAAAGTAGAAGATGCTTTCTCAAATGTCATTAGCTTTACATATAAGAGTAACCATGTAAGTATTTTCTGGACAATTCATATGTTGAAGTCCTAATTACCAATGTGATATTTGGAGGTAGGGCCTGTAGGAGGTAATTAAGTCATCAGGTAGAGCCCTCTGATGGGATTAGTGCCCTTATGAGAAGAGACATAATAAAGCCACCTAGTTCTCTCTCTCTCCATTCCTCCGCCATGTGAGGACACACTAAGAAAGTGGTGACCATCTGCAAACCAGGAGGGGGGTGCTCACCAACCACCAAATCTGCCAGCACCTTGATTTTGGACTTGCCAACCTCTAGCCTGTGAGTAAGAAATCTTTGTTGTCTAAGACATCCGGCCTTTGGTGATATGTTATAGTAACCCACACTAAGACAAATGTCTCCCAGGTACACACCCAAGATGATTGAATCCTGAAATAATAGTAGAAACCTGTTTCTAGGAAACTGTTTATTAATAATATTTACCATTGTTAAGTCTTAACAAGGAGGGCCAGGGTTCAGAAACAAGTCAGAGAGATCAGAGGCTGATGGTATTGTAGTCCTTACTCTACCTGTCCATCCACAGTTTTTTATAAGCAAATCTGTCTACTCCTAGTGCCAGAGGAAAGGCCAGCTCTGGTCATCCACAGTTTGGACCATGTGGCCTAGAGGTGTCCCTGAACAACCACTTATGACTCTGCATAGCAAAGAGCAGTCAATCAGATTCCTTCTCTCATTCTGTAAGTTGAAAGAGTCAATACCCAGAGACTGATCTCACTTAGAAGTGGGAGTAGACTGCACGGTAAGGAAACAGAGCTGCAGTAGAGGCCATAACAGCCATCTGCAAAGCCAGTTATTCGTGAATTGAGATTAAGCAGGCCAAACCTGCTGGTTGCTGACCAGAAAGAAGCAGACACAGGAAATATAGCTCAGTTAATTCAGACATAATCTTCTTGAAGACAGGGACAGTGTCTGTCTTGTTCATTACTGTTTCCCCAACATCTAGCATAGCTCTTTGTTATTGAAAAAAATGGCCACTTGATGCATATCACCTGAATGAATAGCTAATGACTTAACAGTAGATCACCAAAGCAAGCCTAAAGTGACTTTTTTTTCTAGAAACACTGTTAGTTCCTGGCACCAGAAAACTAAATTTGTCCACGAGATTCCTTCTCCTTCAACATAACTCATGTCTTCTCATGTTCCAAGCTCCACTACGTCCTTTTATTTGAGCACATTTGTTTGGTCCTTGATCCTTGTAAACAACAACAAGACTTTGTGTGAGAGAGGAAGGAAGAAACGGAGCCGGGGAGAGCAGTCTGAGAGAGAGAGAGAATGAGAGAGAGGTGTAAGAGTTGAGGCTGGGAGAGAGACTACACTTTACTTCCCTAAAGAGAGATTTAGACTGGGTGAGAAGCTGAAAGACATGGAACTGCAACAAACAACCTGTTCTAGAAACCTCTAGAAAGTTTGCTCAAGAGAAGTATTTAAGCTTCGTCCTTGGAGTAGACTAGCTATATAAAATAAGACAACTATATAAAATAAGCTATCTCCCTGTAAATTGTTTATATTGTATTGAATGGGAGTAACTTGACTCCCATTTTCCTGCTTAATGTGTAAAGTGCTCAGGGATGTAACTCGGATGATAAAATATATGGTACTTAAAGGAATAATCCACCCTCCTTCCCAACTCATCACTTCCTGTTCTTCATTATTACTGAATGCCTCCACTAGTGTGTCTTTAAGAAAATCTAAATGCTTGATTTTTTTTCTTCCATTTATGAAGAAGTCAAGAATGATATGGAAGAGAATGTTATCCCAGTAAACTGCTTTCATAAAACAATGTGTTCTCTTGGGCAAAACATATCTTTCAAGGTCTGGTTTATCCCCAATCAATCGCTGTTAAATTATCCTCATGTGACAGATAATGGAAAACTAATCCTTCTGTTGAATACCAGCCCTGCACATTTCAGAAAGGAAGTATGAGCTAAGCATACTTTCCACATTAGTAGAAACATCAGGTGGCCAGTATTATCCCATCTTACTTCTAGTAGTTTTATGTAAAAAGTACCACAGCCATAAGATGCTCTGATGGTCAAAAGCAGTATGTTAACATTCATAAGGGCAAAGGAAGGAATAAAAAATAAAATACTTACTTGGTCCTAGACCAATTGAAAAAGCAGCAACATAAACAAGCAAGCTGGCTAAGGAAAGCCATTTCAAGAAAGCTGGGACGTCTGCAGGGTCTGTGACTATCTGGTATTCAGCTTGGCTCAGTCCAGCATTTGGTAAGGTCGTCACCCCTCTCTTATCCATGTCATTTTTCGTGGGCATTAAGGAGTTTCTGGTGTTGGCAGTGATCCCCTTAAAGCGCTCTCTGAGAGTGTCATCACTGACTGACAGGTTTCCTGGCCCATAAAACACAGACTCATCCAATGACTGGTTGATGGGGCTATGGCTTCTGCAGATATTGGTGAAGTTCATGGGGATGTTGAGATTCGCGATGCCCATGGTCACCAGTGAAGCTGCCATCACTGAGGAGCCAACACAGAGGAAGGTTTTGCTCCCAACGTGGTCCACAAGAAGAGTGGCAGGGATGGTGCTGATGACCTTGACAACTCCGACCCCCGTGGAGGCAAGGCTGGCTGCCTCATTGCTTTGGAAGCCAACAGACTTCAAAACAGTTGATGCATAGAATAATATGTTTGGCTGACCGGTGACTTGGACAAAAAATACCAGTGTCAGGCCTATCATTACCCGGGTCCTCATGTTGTCCTTTGATCGAAACAGATCCCCAAAACTGTACTGATATTCATCTTTCAGGGAAGATTTTATCCCAGTGAGCTCCTCCGTTGTGTCCGAGATGGCTCTCAACCTTCTGAGAACCTTGCTAGCAGCTTCCTCGTGTCCTTTCATCACCAGAAACCGGGGACTTGGAGGAAGAAAATACATTGCAATTGCTTGCAAAACTCCCAAGGGAATAACAAGACCAAACATGTATTTCCAGCCCTGGGAAACATTAGCAAACGCGTAATTTGAAATGTAGGCGAAAAGTATGCCAATGACAATCATCAGCTCATTCAGGGACACAAGAAGACCTCTTCTGTGTTGTGGAGCGATCTCTGCGATGTAAACGCACGTGGCAATTGAAGAGAGCGAAATGGAAACCCCTATAGCAATGCGGCCTACGATGAGAACCGCGTAAGATAGACTGAGTATCAAGATTAGGCTTCCGAGTCCAAGGAGGCAGGATGACAACATGATGGCAGACCTTCTTCCATACCTGTCAATCAGGACCCCTCCAGTGAGGGACGCCAGCAAGGCCCCGATGAGGAGGGAGCTCACAACCATTTCCTGCTCGTGGCAGGTTAGGGCTAATAAGGTTCTTATCTGAAGAAGGGCCCCAGAGATGAGCCCAAGTTCATAACCCACTAGGAGGCCGCTGACAGCAGCAGTGACAGATGACAGGAGAGTAAACATGCCGCAACCTACGGGCAGAGAGAAGAGACAGAGAGGTCAGTTCTGCACTGTTATATAAATAACTTTATGTCTGAATGGAGACTTAACCTTGTATAAGTAAGTTTTTCAGAGCCCTGACTATAAGCACACACATAAATATAGTAAAGTAATATATTAACAAAAATGATTAGATGTAAAAGGAAATATCCTGTTTCTTTCATTTTTGGGAGGAGAGGGTGGAGACATGGAGGAAGTCACTTCCTTTTATTTGTGATGCTGATGTTGTTTTTAGTTACTAGCAGACAGCTATGCGAGATAAGCAGATGACAGATGATGAAGACTGAACAAACAAGAACACTGTTTAGTTCCTGCTTTGGCGTTGGATCCGAAATTCAGACAGCCGGGTTCCTCGGGTCCCGCTGCAGGCTGTTCTCTAAGGGCAAACCTTTGAGGCAGAGTAGAGAGGGCAGAAGTCTCAAGAAGTGCTACAGGCTTCCCCTTGTGTAGCCTGGGCTGAAATGAAGCACAGCCTCCAGGAACACTGCCCTCATATGTCCTTGGCCACATCCGGCCACAGTTGGCTCTTGCTGAAACCTATGAGGGTATTGGGTGTGTGTGTGTCTGTGTGTCAGTGTGCTCATGTGTGCCTTAACAAAGTTAAGGTTGTACCAGATGGAAGGAAGAAAGAAATGGAAGCAGGGGAGGGACATCCCACCAACATCCATTACTTGCTCCGAGGAAGGAGGCAGGGGAATGGAATGTGGGGGGAAGAAGAACAAAAGAGACTTCATATTGTTTTATTATTTTAATGTGAAAAACTGAGGAAAAATAGCAAAATGTTAACAGTCATTAATTTTCAGAAGTAGGTATGTGGACGTTTTTGTATATTTGTAACTTGTCAAAACAGAAAAGAAACAAAACAAAAACTAATCAAGGGAAGAGCATTGCAGGCACAGGAAACAATAGTTTGCAAGGTGTGACACAGGAAAGCATGTATTTGGAACTGCTGGACAGCCAGTACATCATATGTGGGACGCATCAGCTTGGAGAGCTGAATAGGATCCACTAAATTTGGATAGAGATAGAGGGGACACTTCAAACAGGGCCCTGCAAGTCAGTGACAACTTTTTATGGTTTTCCGAGTCTAAAGGGGTCAATGCACACTAAACGGTATGGGGGCACTGACACCAAGTTTCTTGCTGCTGGGTGCAGACTGGTTCTTCCAGGAGCAAGACTGATATCAGGGAGGAGTATGTTGCCTTAGAGTTAACAAGAGATATTGGTAGCTTAGACTTGCATGTTCAGAGTAGACCTGGAGACAAAGAGACAGATTCAAGGGAATTTGGAGGTAATAACGACTACACTTGTTCATGAATTGGAATTAGAAGGTGAAGAGGTGGGTCAGAACCCTAGATGGCTCCATGGTTTGAGCCATTGGTTGGGTGATTTCACAATGTCCAATACCCTGTTTACGGGCCTATATATTGTTCAGGGCAATATACTTACTGAAGGAGGCCTGAGAAGAGAACTGGTTATGACTGAGGGTAAAAGGAGGAGTAGAAATCAGAAGTTCTGTTTTATATTTACTGAAATGTTTTAGTTGTTTTATCTATAAGAACTTCAGTTAAAAATGTCAATTCAGACTAATATACAGATTTGAAGCTTAAAAGGTAAGTCAAGGTTGGAGATACGTTTTTGGGATTCAGCAGCATGTATCTAGGATTTAAAGTCATGGGAATGAATGAGATCACTTAGGGAGATCAACAGAGGAACAGGAGAAACAGGAATAGGACTGGGGCCTAGGGAATGCCAACATTTAAAAGAGGAGACAACAGCAAGGAGATGGAGAAGAAAAGAACTGAGATGTGTATAGAATGGACTAGAAATGTGTGTGGACACACATTCATCACAGGCTAAGCGAGGGCTATTTAACCCTACCATTGCAGGGGGTTAAAAAATGCTGTTCAGCTCTAGGAAAAGAAGCAGATCAAATAAAGTTGGTCTGAATCTCTTCCCATCAGAAATAGCCAAGGCATTTTCCATCTCCAGAATCCTGGGACATAGGTGACTTCAAAAAATAAATCTAAAAAGGATTAAATAGTTAGATGGAGGAACAAATAAAAATGCAATAATCCACAGTAATATAAAATTAATTCATGAGCACAGTGAACACAAACCATTAAATTGAAATTAAATCAGTAATTTATCTAGCTAATCAGAAAGCAAATATTTAGTACCAGTACATGGCAGACATTTTCCTAGGTACTGGAAGGCATATCTGTAGCAATGAAAGAAACCAGATGTAGTTACGTAGTTGTCCCCCAAGAAACTTAATATTCTGGTGATATCTCTATTATCTATCATTTATTATGCACTGCTGTAATTTTTAATTGCAAAATTACTTCAAAGTACTCTCTTATACTCATTCATGTCCTAAATTTCCACAGATTTTCCCCCATTGTGATCTTAAATCCTCATCTCTCTCTCTCTCTCTCTCTCTCTCTCTCACACACACACACACACACACTCACCAAATGTGGTAGAGCAACATATTTCTCCACCCCAAGGAGAATCAGGTCAAATCCTCACATTTGGATAAGGATATTGTATTGCTTCGTATCGTTACTTATCGTTTTATCTATGTTGGGCATATTGATTAGCTTCTATGTGCTTTGGCAATTGGTCTCTGATACTCAGATTAAAGAAATGAGGGTCATTGGAGAATGAAACACTAATAAGGCCGACTGTGGGAGGCACCCCAGGAGGGGATTTTGAGTGACACAGGGCAGCATGAGGATACTGAGTCAAGGACATGGCGGAACAGACTCCGGAACTGCTTGAGTAGCACAAGATTGTCCTTGGCACCTTGCCCTTCTCCTTCCCCTTCCTTGTTTTCCCTCTTTATTAGGTGGGAAATAGGGCTGCCCTACCAAAAAAAAAAAAAAAAAAAAGACCTCCTGAGGTACAAGAGTCCCTTCCTTTGATGCTCTATCACCCTACTTCAGACAGAGTCTGAGGTGGTGAGGTGAGGAGCAGTGGCTGTGAGGGGTGGGGCAAGTCACAAAGCCTGCTTCTTATATTGTGGGGGAAATGCTCCTGACGGGAGAGGGATCCAGTTTCTTTGTCCATTTTCTGGACTTAGCTTCACATGCCTTGTTCTTTTAGTCAGGGTTCACGGGACACCGACAAATTGGGATGTGTGTAAAGGGTCTGGAAACCATCCCAGTTTGTCAATGTCCCTCTGGAGACCCAGCCGCTACCACTGCATATAATTCTTCAGAAATATAATAAAATTATTTCCATATGAATTACTAAAAATTCTTTTTATAAAATTACAAGTTCTAAAAAAATGTTGTATATCACATATCTATCTATCTATCTGTCATCTGTCTAGGGGGTGGCCTTGAAAAGCTTAAAAAGGTGCACAAGATATTCTATGAGCCTATTCCTACATCAGGGGGCCTACCAACATGGGTTATATGCCACAGAATTAAGCTGAGGTCTGAACTATCTGTATCTTATTTGAAGAGTTTATCTTCCCTGTGATATTCTTGACCAAAACACATTTCTCTCATCTCGGTGTTGCTACTTATTACTGCTGACGTTCCTGTACAGTCTTCATGATGCCCACTTGCCCACAGTAGCCTGTGGAAGGTCAGTCCCTAGGGCCCCGGGACTACAGCCCCGTGACACTGTAGGACTTCCACCACAGGACAATTTCCTGGTGCTATTTTAGCCTATAAAAACAATGAAGAGAGACATAAAAAGTGGGGTTTTTTTTCTGTCTACGTTTTGGTTGATGATGATAAAAGCAAGGCATTATCCTACAGAAGCCAAAAGGGAGAAAGAACTTCTCCAAGAAATCTGGCCACGAACAGGAAGAACGAGCGCGTGGCTGGAAAGTGGGGTTTATGTTTGCCTAAACACAGATGGGAGAGTTTGGGCAGCTCGCTGGGTCCAGAAGAAGCAGCCAGAGCTAGAGGAGAGGGTAGGATGAGGAATTACAACGGGTGTTTTTCAAAGAACATCCAGCCCTAAAGTCAAACACTTCGCACTTCACTTTCTTGGTGAAATTTAGCATTTCCACCCGTTTTTGCTCATGGCCTTGCTTCACAGGGCCCCTTTCTTCACATTCATCTTCTCCAAGGGGCCACAGAGACTTCTCCGGCTTTTGCAGATGTCATGAAGCCACTTGCAACTGGTGCCCGCAGGCCCTTGGGTCATGCCTCCCTCTGTGTCTTGCTGCTTGGCTGCAAGCCCAGCAGTGAACCTTCTGGTGCAATGATGATTCTATAACAAGGTAAGAAAGTAAGACGGCTCATGGGAGATGCAGTCATGAGCAAGGGGCTTCACGTGAACGCCCTGAGACCCACATGGAGGACGCAGAAGGCAGGAGCCCCGCGGGCTGGGCGAGGCCACAATGGCTGCATTGTCGGCCACTCGTGGTGACTCACAGGAAGCCACGCTGTAACTGGCTGGCACACGAGACGCTCAATTTTCCATAATATTTGAGTTTCTGCCTACTCTCTGCTTTCCTTTGTTCCCCATATGCCTGCTACAGCCTAAGCACATCACGGACACACAGTGAACACCTGCCGGCTCACTAAACCCCGCAGCACGCGGCAGAGCATGTGCACGCACGTTCTTGTGGCGGGCAGCCAGGGGATTAGACAGCGTGGGCCCATGAGAATGCTTCAGAAATTTCCCCCTCCTTCATGTTATGCTCAAGAAAAACTTGCAGTGGTCCCCAGATGGCCTTGCAGGTGTGGCTACCACCTTTCTTCACTCCTCCTCCCTGAGTATCTTTTATCCCAACTCATCTTTCAAGAGTCATTTCAAGCGCCACCTCCCCCAGGAAGGCCACCTTGCTCTGCTTTATTCTGCAGCCTCACCCTTAACCCCTCGGTGCTCCTCCTGCCCAAAGAATGTGTTTCTAGGGCACCTGTCATCTTTCAAGGTGCTCATTTATTTACCCATTTGTCTTCTCCTACTAAACTGAAAGTCCTTAAAGCCAAGAACTCTGCTTTCTTTCTATCTGTATTCTCATCTATGGTCGTTGGCACAAGGTCAATGCTCAATGAATGTTTGTTGAGTGATTGAATAAAAGAATGAATGATAGCACTCCAGAATACGGATCCCTGGTCCTCTCCTGCCCAAGGTTCTGTCAGTAGACTAAGATGAATATATCGTATTATGCAACAGTCAGCATATACAACCTCATATTTACATAAATGCTTAGCATTTGAGCAGCATAGTATTAGCGTTTCCATAAAGCTTCCAGCACTATTATTAGCCTGGTCATTTAGCACCGCCGAAGAGACCATACATTGTTTCATTACCACGTGTACATTTATACTTTATGAAGCACCCGCCCCGTGTGCGGACTTGTTCTCTAGATGTTCAGACTGCAGCAGCCCCATTGGGGACTCAGGTTTCCAGGCTGCACAGCGGTCTCCAGGCACCAGGTCTTCAGCCCATTCCTACCCCTTGCTGTTTCTGGAAAATGCCACTCACTTTCCTGGACTTGAGCTCCTCTTCAGCTGTTCCCCCTCACGGCATGTCTCCCCGAACTTCAGAGCCTAGGGAAATCTGAGTCATCTCTGAAGATACAGTTTGAGACTCCCCTTCTCTACAAAACCTTTCCAGATGGCCTCTCTTCAGTTAGCATTGATTGCTTTTCTCTCCCTTGCCTTTCCTTCCGTGACTTCACAGCACCCTGGATTATATTTAGTTAAGCCTGTCACCTGCCTTAGATCGGGGGCACCTTGAGAGTAGGAGTGTCACCATCAAGGGACCCACACGGGGCCTGACACGAGCGCTCAGTACAGACTATCGGATGTTGCGTGAAGGAGCGCCGGCGTAGCCAGAGAGCTCCCCCAGACCCATGGAGGGTTGACGTGTGCTGTTCCACCAGCTGCCAAAGGTCCCAGGTGCTGCCTCTTGGCCCTAGACCATGTGCGGGGCCCCCTTCCGTGGTAAATCCTGGGCATTAGCCTTCATCTCAGCACTCTCCCCCTCCTCAGCCCCCTAACCCTCTTCAGAATACAATGAAACTCAGCCTCCCGCTACACCTGCTATTGTTTGACTTTGCTTTCTTTTTCATTTGTCAAATCTTGGGTTTGATTCAGTAGTGGCTGTACAGACACACTTCCCTGAAACCAATCTTCTCCGACTTCTGTGGGCTGGGCAGGTACCCAGAGGGGACATGGTTTACATGGGCTTATTCGCCCTTCCCTGCCTCTTGCTCTGTTCATTCTCTTCGTCTGCTGATGACATGTAGAGCTTTCCTTCTTTCCTCTCTTCCTTCCTTCCTTCCTTCCTTCCTTCCTTCCTTCCTTCCTTCCTTCCTTCCTTTCTTTCTTTCTTTCTTTCTTTCTTTCTTTCTTTCTTTCTTTCTTTCTTTCTTCTTTCCACTCATTTGTCTTTCGCTTCCCCCCCTTCCTTCCCTCCTTCGGTGTGGGACTTTCACGAGGATAAGTCTGGGCGCTTGCTTCTTCCAAATTCTGCTGCTCCTACCTGAGTCCTTCTATTGAGAAAAGACTTCTAGAATTTGGGGTTTCCCCCCTATTTGTTTAGTAGTCATTATTTATGTGTTCGTTGTATATATTCATCTCATTTCCTATCTCCGTCTTCTTGTCCTTTCTATGTGCACCTAGAAGAGTGTCTCCCATTTATCTTCCACGTCACAGATTTCAGATAATAATTTTGCACCTGCAGCTTTTGTGTCCTCACAGTTATTACAGTTTCACACAGTTCTGTCTACACCTCCGTCCTCGGCCCCGTCTTCACCTCGATTTATTTCCATTGTCAGACATGGTCCTAATCTCTTTTTTCAGAGTCCACTTTTACAAAAATTACAGAGAACAGAAACCAGATGCTTTCCCAAACTTACGCATGTTCCCTTAAAAAAGAAATCTTAAAATGCATCCCTTGCCTTTGTTTTTAAAATGGACTTGCCAATGGCCAGATTTGCAGTCTTCTCTTTACCCAGCCCCCAGATCAGTTATGATATTTTTGGCTGCAAGAAACCAAAACCTAAAAAACAAGGGTTTAAAACATTGTGGCATTTACTGTTTAATTAGCGAGAAGACCAAGTTGAGTTTGGTGTCTCCAAGGATTCACACTCTATCCATCCTTCTGTTCCCGCCTCCTCAGAGGGTTGGCTTTTGTCCCTGATTTGTCACCATATGTGCAAGGTGGCTGCCGCAGCTCCAGGCATAAAATTCTCTCACAACCAAATTCAAAGGCAGGTGACAATGGAAGAAGACGTGGGACAAGGCCTTTTTCCTTTTATCAGGGAGGGAACTTTCCAGAAGCACCATGGAAGATGATGGGTTTCAGGATATGCTACCCCTAAAACATGGTACCTTAGCTTACTGACTATGTTAAGCTGAAAGAGTTTGAGAAAATGGCAGAAGCAGGAGGGTCCCTCTGACCTTCCCCCTGCCCTTCTCTTCTGAAGCAGGTAACAAACCCTCACATGAGAGGGGCCCTCTCTACACCCAGAGGAAGGGAGCAATCTTTTCTCTGAAGACACAGAGAGGCCACGAAGGATTCGAACAAACAGGCGTTGCAAAGCCTCCCCTAGTTTCCTACATTTACCTCGGACAGCTTGACCTGCCATATTGCTCCGTGGCTGTCCACTCTTCATCAAACCCAGCATACAAACGCTCAGGCTTAGCCATTTCTTACAGTCTCTGTTTCCTGGCGAAGGCTCCGTGTCACGTAGAACGTACATGAAACACATGTGAATGCTTTTCTCCTCTAATCTGTCTTTGCCAGTTTAATTTTCAGACCCAGCTAAAGACTCACCCTAATGTCTCCTTGGCCAGACCCAGTGGGTTTCATGGTCCATCTTGGCAAGAGAGACTGAGACATGAGTGTCTGAATATTTTAGTTCCACAGATAGGAAAGGCAGAAAATGAGAAGGGAGTTAGAGCAGCTGTTGGGTTTTCAGTGGCTGACACACCTCATTCTAGCCACCGGGTGCAGCTGGGAGCTCGTCTTAGCTGGGCCAGGAGGAGCAACTGACATGTGCAGCTGATGAGGGAGCAGACGGCCAGCAGAGGGCAATGCACAGGCTGACACCCGCACCCCCCCACCAGGTGGGATCTGTGTGACGTTCCTCAGGAGCACCGGGCTGCCCTAAGACTAAGGGAAGGGAAAAAAAAAAACAAAACCAAAAACAAATGGTTAACGAATAGAGATCACAGTCCAAAAAGACAGGAGCCTCTCTCAGTTTACGAACTGTCTTAGTGATTAACAAGAAAAATGCATTCTTATCAATAACCTAACTTCCAGAAGGAAACCCCCACTGTCTTCATGTCAATGCTTTACTAGAGAGAAAAACCACCTTAATCTGACAATGGCAAGGCCTCCAGTATCTTCTAGGTCCTTTTCAGCATAAAAAAGTTCTTTTGAAAACCTCCTTTTCCTTACTTCTCCTAACTCCCAAGTATATAATAGGTCACCCCTCACAACCCTGGTGCGGCAGCTCTTTCTGCCCATGGGTCCTGCCCCCGTGCTTGAATAAAACCACCTTTTTGCACAAAGACTTCTCAAGAATTCTTTCTTGGCTGTCGGCTCTGGACCTCACCAACACTCAAAACGACACCACAGCTGCTGGCCAAATTTCTGATGTCTGGAAATTATTTTTCTGGTGTGACTCCACTGGACTGAGGAAGGAATTTTTTTGCTTCCATTTTTTGGACCCCTGACTAGGAATAAGAGATATGATTCCTGCATGATTTAAAGGAGCCTGTAGTTCTTTGCTTGTCAAAACCAGGACCTGCCAAACTACAGCTTCTGGAAGGCACCATTCCAGGGGCTCATCCGGCCTTTGTCCTTTCCTAACACTGATCTCTTGTTCTGGAATGCAATGAGCTGTCTTTCCTACCTGCCCAGAGTTGCTGACATCCTGAAAACTGTAGCCCCTGAGAGAGAAAGAGAAGTAATGGTAACAGGATGGTTGAGAAGATGGGACTGTGAAGCAAAACTTCAACCCTCTGCCAGTGCGGCTCCAGGGGTCTGTGGAGATGACTTCCTTTCAGCTGGCTCCTGAAAATTCTCTCAATTAGGGATACCCAGTGGGAGGATGTGCACAGCTAAAATTTTACTGCCTTTTATGCATTAGGCCCATGTTTGCATCTTATTTAGGGTTAAATGCTAACTCACTGATGAATATAGATGGCTTTCATGCTTTTGTCATGTTGCCTCTCTTTCCATGTTTTAACGGATATTTTCAATAGACAAGTAAGGGGCGGGGAGTGAATGTGCAGAACAAACCAGCAACCACGTCATCTAGAGACCTCTGAGGTTTCCTGGACGGGGCTCTCAGTGTGTGTGAGCTGTGGTGAGCTACGGACATTCGAGAATTAACAAAGTCTTTACAAAGGATCCTCATCCCATCAATGATTAGTGAACGTTGGAAAACAATAGTAATATACATCTCTGTACTTTAAGATTTCAAACGTATGCAGATATGATGAAAAAAATGTAAAAAAAAATTCAAAGTGCCAGTGATTGCACAGTAACTCTCTATCAGTCTGTATTTTCCAATATATAAATATAAAACTGCGAGGGGTGCCTGGGTGGCTCAGTTGTTAAGCATCTGCCTTCGGCTCAGGGTGTGATCCCAGAGTCCTGGGATCGAGCCCCGCATCGGGGTCCCTGCTGAGAGCCGCTTCTTCCTCTCGCACTCCCCCTGCTTGTGTTCCCTCTCTCACTGTCTCTCTCTGTCAAATAAATAAATAAAATCTTTAAAATAAATAAATAAATAGATAAATAACAAACTGCAAAGAGTATGATGTGAGGATTTAAAGTTATTGCAGGACGGGCGCCTGGGTAGCGCAGTTGTTAAGTGTCTGCCTTCGGCTCAGGGCGTGATCCCGACATTCCGGGGTCAAGTCCCACATCGGGCTCCTCTGCTGGGAGCCTGCTTCTTCCTCTCCCACTCCCCCTGCTTGTGTTCCCTCTCTCGCTGGCTGTCTCTCTGTCAAATAAATAAATAAAATCTTTAAAAAAAATTAAAAAAAATAAAGTTGTTGCAGGAGTTGTTAAAGGAGTCTACATATCTGAAAATGACTGTGAATCATCCGTAGTGCATTTAAAATTTTTAAATTAAGGAAATACACTGGGAAGAAACAAATAATATTGTAAAGCCTGTGGATGTAAAACTCTTAGGAAGGGCACTTTATTTACTAAGCGTAAATACCTGGATGGTCTCCTGGGTGTTAAGGGAGAGGTGCATGGGGCAAGTTGGTAACATACAAGACTATGGGAAAGAGAGAGAAGAAGAAAAGCCAAGATGTTTCATATAATATAAAGGACAAATTTTGATGTGTGTGTGTGAGAGAAAGACAGACAGACAGAGAGAGCAAGAGAAAGAAAGTTCAAGAAAGAATGGCAAAGAATGCCCAGAAAGAGGAGAAATGCAAGAAAATACCCAGACTTGTTGTCAGGTTGTGGGGGAGGGGTGGGGCTGGGAAGCCACATAAGGAAACAAGAGAGCCACAGGCCACAGGGTTTTACAGAAGTTGGTTTACAAGAAATTCCTTATGGTGGATTTGAGAGGAGACTTTTAAGAATGGGCCCATAGAATATCTAATTGCCCTATAGCTCTCTTCAAATCATAGTAATGATCCACAAAGAGCTCATATGAGTGGGATTTGAGAATGGGAAGGAAAAAAGGCTGTGATCCACATATGGGTTGGAGCAAGGATAAAAGAAAAGACAAGTTGCATGAGGTGAAAGTTAACAATCTGTGGAGACAGGAAGTTCGCCCAAAAAGTGATCGGAAGAACAAGACTCCTAAGGGATACAGTGTGTGTTTGAGGATTGGCAGAGAGGGGCAGAGAGCAAGGAGGCATGTGGATTTAACCTTATAGGGGCTAGAGCTCTGTTTATTGAAATATTAAAAGAATAGTGGCCCCAGGAACTCGCAGGTTTCAACATGCTGGAGAGGCTCTCTAGGGCCCCTAGTTCTGTCCCCACTGTGATCACTTGCAGAGACTGGCTTGGTTTCTCTAAACTGATACGGTCTCTTCCTAAGAATTCTCCCTCTCATGGTACTTAGCACAAAGGTTTCCTGATATGGTCCCTGCTTACATCTTGAGATTCCTTTGTCATCCTCTGGCCCCTGGATGAACTCTGTGCTCTCGTCATACAGAAATATCTGTAGGTCCCCGAATGTACCATTCTCTCTTCTCAAAACTGGCACACAAGCTATTTTCTCAGCTTATAATGCTCTCTGTAAACGCATTGACCTCAGTTACACCTTCTTGATTCAGCTTCGCTCTACTATCTCCCAGAATCCATTAAAAGCTGGCAGAGCTCCCCCCCCCCCAGTCCTTAGCAGAGCATCGTTCATCTGGCTACCTTCCTCATCGTGGGTTCCCCCATCTCTTGTCCTTCTCCACCAGCTGGTAATAAGCATCTGCATCGCGTGCATGTCTCTTATTCACCACTGGACGCAGGGTCTAGCATCATGTCTGAGTCTTAGTAGACTTAACATTGGTTAAACAATCATCTTCTAATTACTTAGATTCATATCTTTCTGATGAGTTGGTAAAATCTATAGCCATGGGTAATGTCTTATGTGTCTTTTTTCACTCTGAAGTATCCAGCTCAATAAGTATTGCTGAAGCAGAATGTTCTTTAGTTCAGCTGGACAAACACTTAATTCATTTACCCATTTAACAATGAAGCATGTATATGTGCCGCCACTGTGCTGGGCACAGATGGTGACAGGTCCGTCTGCATAAACAGTGCGAGCAGCACGGTGGTTACCGTGAGCCCTTCGCGGAGAGATTTCCCAGCTTACATCTGGATTTGAAGGCTCAAGACGGTGGTTACTTGTCCCACATGCATGTGATCCCTGATGGAAATACAGAGGAAAGGCAGAGTTCCTACTACTTATGAATTGCCCAGTATTTCCCAAGCCCACAGTACTTGTGGCCAGCTCAGAACTCTGATAGGTACCAGAATATATATTTTATCCAGAAACTTATAACCTGATAGCCAAAGATGTGTTGCATGGAAAATTAGGGAACTAACTAAAATAAAAAACAATAAAGTTCTGAAATGAGTGTAACAGGGACCCCAAATCCCAGATCAGATCCCAGAACAGAGCAGGAAGTAGAGAGAGCAAAACCCTCAGGTGGGCAAAACCCCCGGTTGGATCTTAGGGTACCGAGATTCTGCCACACATTACCCATGCTTCCTGGAGCACGTCCCTTTGCTTCTCTCTGGGAGGGGCCTGGGCTGAATGGTGAAGGTACAGTCAGGAACCAAAGTGCCTGACGAGTTACCAGCTGGCTTGTGACATGTCCCTTAACCTTTCTGTTCCCCAGTGTCCTCATTCCTAAGATATAGATAATAACATTACCTACTTCATAAAGTTGTTATGAGAATCCATGAGCTAGAAAACTGCGTTCGGCATGGTAATGTTTGCTGTTTTTCTCTTAGCCTCAGTTTGCTTATCTGCGAACCGGGGATAATATTACCTCGTTGGCTTGTTGTAAAGATAAGAAGGGATGATAATAAAAGAAGTACTTGACCCACAATCATTATTCAACAAGGATTTGTTTAGTCTGAATCCGTGGGGTAAAATCGCCATAACAAGCAAGTAAAACTTTGAAAAGTCTCCCTTACTGATAGCGCAGGAAGTAAAATGATACCTTGTTTCCAGCATAACAATTATGCCTTTTCATAAATTCTCGAATTCCTTTGTTTTTGGCAGTACCTACATAACTGGGCTTACATCATGAAAAATTCTTCCTGTGATTTTGCCTGGGGCTTTCAACAATTTTGTTTCCCAATGGACTCGAAACATTTCATTAGCTTGGGAATGCTCTCTCACCTTACAAATTGACCTTAATCACAACTTTTCTCTCTATTCGTAAAAGTCTTGCACATCTGAGGCTGATATGCCATTGCGGGCTGGTTTCTAAATGAGCATTGCACATTGCTACCAACTCCAACTGCCACAAAGTGGAAAAGCAGCTGCATTTCAGGAGTACATTTTGGAGAAAATAATATGAATGTAACCAACAGCCCCCAGAGCCTCACTCTGCCAGGCTGACCTGAGTCATGAGTGTTCCTGAGAAACAATTACTTCCAAGGGAAACACCATGAAACAGCTTAAAGGTGAATTACACTTGATTTACTCAAGGAAAAAAAAATACTCTTATAAGTAAAACAAAGGACTGCATTTTTCTCCCTGATATTTTGGCAAAATGGTATAAAGTGAGTAATTGTTCAAAAAAGAAGGAAAGCTACTAAAAATAAAATAACATGATCATTTATTTTAGTCTTATTATTACTTCTACCTAAATTATTTAGAAAAGTTAGTTTATCACCGAGGCATAGACATTTAGCAAGTTCATAAATGACTGGGTTGTTACATAGGAAATAAAATGATACCAATGAGCCAAAACAAACCAAAATTAAATTTAAAAGGACCCTATGAATTTATGTTTCACTACAAAGATTATATATTTGACTCAAAGTTTCAGCTGGGAAATATCTGGGGCGATTTCAAGTCTTTTGCCTTTAACGGAGATTGGGTACTTTCTGAGGGAAGATGGATGAAAAATTATCCTTATTTGGCATTTGGTCAAACAGCCCCTTGGGAAGAAGCCCATTCCAACCTGCCCCCTTACTCACCACCATAACTCAATGTCTTTTTACATGGCTTTCATCCCCTCTTTTATTCAATAACTCATCTTCTTGCGGAAGACTGTGCATGAAGAAAAAACTGAACCAGGGAGCCCCAACTCTGCTCCATTTAAGATCGTATACAACCCATGCTTGCTCACCCAATCTGAGTAAATAGCTGTTTCAATGCTTAGAGGCACAAGCTAATTGCGCACTAATGGAACACCACTGGGAGCTCTCAGAACATTTCACACCCTTAGGCTAAGTATTGCTTAAGTTCCTACTACTGAGAAAATGCTACCTACAAAACCATATTCAAGAACTAACCATTCTTGAATGAAAAATAGAATCCCATACATCTACGGCAATTAAAAATAGCATTTTAAAGTGGGCTGAATCACCTTTGATTTACACATGTAAATTGGAGTTTCCTTAGGCAGCTCCAGGATGGATTCACTATATTTTGAGATTTTTTTTTTCCAGGTAATAGAAGATCCAGCCCACTAAAACGTACCCCGTTAAAAATTCACAAACAGTGCTCCTTAAGGGCTACCACTAGGCTTGTTCCTGGGATCTCAGAGGCCTCCGCTCCTGCTAGCAGTCGGGGTGCTAGACAGAAGGGTGATGTTAAAAATATTTAATGACTGGGAATGGGGCATTGACTTATTCGAACAGACATGAGCTGGAAAACCAGCTCAGGCACCCTGGTGCCTGCTAAATAACCTCGGTCCTCCCCAGGTCAACCACATTGCATAAAGGCTTTGGTGGTGTCTGCCAGGCCTGGCCACCTGCAGATGCCCACTGATGCATGTCTGCAGCTGCGATGGCCGCCCGGAGTGAGTCTGTGGCAAGTGGCAACCTCTCTGCCCTCTCCAGGTCACAGTGATCCCCAAGAGAAACAAGAGCCCTGACTGCGTGAGCCAGACACCACCCAGAGTTTGTGGCGAAACAGGTGACACCATGTTTGCTTAGTGCCTTCTCTCTTTCTAGGTCTTGGAGATGCCACTTGCAGGAACTTCACAGTCACAAAAAGCCTCAAGTTTAGACTTTTGATGGGATTTCCAAGTGATGTTACATGCACAAGTATAGAGATAAGCTTCCTGAAGTGAAAAGAGAGATGGCTATCTTTAAACCTGGTCTTATTCCCAGACAAAAAGAGTCTATAACCCCTCACAGATTCACATGTCTGTAAATCCCGTCACTCCCTTGGCAATAGCAAGCTGCATACAATAACTTTTTGTTGTTATCAGCCATTAATTTATTAAATACGTGTGTTTTTAAAACACAATAATTTTTGTTACAGGTTTTGTCACTCTTTGATATATGGAAAGCCTGGAGAAATGGTAATGGCTAAGGCCCTGGGTCTTCCCAAAATGACTGGTTTGTTGTTAGAACTGTCCCTCTCACAAGCAAGGCTCTGTTATGAGGTCAAGCTGGTTGGCCTGACTTACACTTCCCTGGGGATAAGCTTGCTTCTAAAAGTCTCCTCAGCTGTCTGACAAGTAAACTTCCTATGGGGCTGCCCAAAGAAGCCTGAGAAAGCTAAGCCTGACTGAATTCAAGGGGGCCTGGTTTAGGCTAACCCTGGGAATCCAAGACTCAGTAAGAGCATAGTAAAAATGCCCTGACCTCAAAACCATGGCCTGCATAAGCAGAGAAGTGATGGACTTGTGGTTTGCTAATGTGGCCCCACTCAGGAGTCTGCTCCGGGATACAAGGGGTGGGAAGGGAGCAGGGAGCCACTGGCCTCAGGTTTTTCTTTACTCTACCTTCCCTCTTTTCTTTAGAGGTGCCATGATGACTTCTCTTACATATCAATCGCCTGTGGATACTCAGCTGATTAGCACAGTGTGCATTTCTTGAGGCTCAGGCTGTGGCATCTTGGATTGAGAAGTGTCTTAGTGGGGATGAAGCCCAGCCCTTTCAACCGGGTCAGTGCGTCCCGTTCTAGGGACCTGGGTTCTAGTGCATTTGGCAGCTGGATGTGCCGGGCTGAGAACCTGCATTCATACAATGAATATTGTTCTTGGTTTTGAAACTTTGGGCAGGTGCTGGTGGGATAGAGGGGGCCTTAAGGAAACCCTTCCTCTAACCAAGCATTTGAAACATGTAATTAGAAGAGCCTGGGAGACCCATCTGAGCTGGAGGAGGAGGCATCCGGCCTCCCGGGCCAGAGACACCACGGTCAGTTTTGCACCAGCACTGAACGAACTCGGGCCAACCACACGTCTTCTCTCCCTCGTGTGAGATGTTCTAGCAGTGCCTTTTCTAATATCACCTGTACTGTGGTCGGCTCTAGGCACCAGGATTGAGCTCAACCCTGACTATGAGGTCAATTATACATGTCTATGAACACTAAAGCATTTATGGAAAATACATGCACTTTGAGTCATAACCTCTTGAAAATGAATTTAAGTTCATTAGCTTCTAGTCGCTGGAACAAAGCATTCTCTCCTGCTGAAGAAGGGGTTGGCAGAGCAGGATCTGGGGGTGCAATCATGGAGTTTAGGATTTTTTGTTTTGATTTGTTTTTCAGTATCTCAAATGATTTAATTATCTCTCCCTGGGTTGTGTGACTTGTTCCTCTTTGTGCTTTAATTTTCCCATCTAGGAATATAGAAAAGTGTGTATCTTCAAATGTAGGACTAGAATGATAGTTATCGAGCATATTTAAATACTCTGAATTTCCTGGGTGAAACTATGAAAGTTTAAAATACAAAGAAGTCAAAAGAAGTATTTGACAAGCATTATTTCATTAAGCTTCAGCATCTTTACAAAACAGACTAAAGTATAAGCCCAAACCACACAGCGAGCCTACACTATGCATTCGGTAGATTAGATAGATAGATAGATAGATAGATAGATAGATATAGATAGATACATAGATATAGATAGATAGATGATATAGATAGATAGATATAGATATATAGATATATATATATAATCACTTTTGAGTACCAAGAGATGTCTCAGACAATTTAGGAAAATTTACACAAGTAATACTAACATGTCTGTATTCATCTAAATGGAAACTATAGCACAAATCAAAGTTTTATTCATTTAAGATTTGGGGGAACCATTTTGGCTTCCTTTTCTGTATAATAAAGGTTCATTTAGAATTAAATTTAAAAAATAACTTAGAGTATTTATCCATTTATCATTTCTTTAGAACAGAAACAGTTGCACGTTACATTGCATTTTGTGCGTATATTCCATCTTTCCAAACACAAATCCTTGTGACCTTACTTCAGGGTAATTACGCTCTTGCACAATTTAACCTATTATGAGTACACCGTGCTTTCAAAGCTGTATCAAAATTAAATAGTCCATTTTTAATTGTTGCTGTAGAGGCCCCCTCAGGACAAAGTTTCTTTTCTTCTTTGTGACATTATCACCAACTATTTAGTGAACCCTTTTGTTGATTTGGCCACCTCAGCCGGCTCTGGAGCTCAGTCTTTCAGGAACTCAGAGAGAACATTGCGGTTCTTTCCCTGAGCCCTCAAATACAAGCTTCCCTGGGCTGTCCTGAGACTAACGAGCCAGGGAGCACACGTGGAGGGAGGGGCAGCCCTGTGTAAGAGAGGGGCTCGGCCATCCTGAAGGATGACCCCAGACAGTCACTCTTGACCAGAAGTGGGAAAGCAGGAGAAAAGCTGAGCAGGGAGCAGGGTAGGGAAGTCCGACAGCTTCTCATTGCCCAGGAGCCAATCCATGCCTCCGACAGAGGGGTCGTGGATTCAAGTCCAAAATCAGACAAACCCAGGAATCAAACATAACTTTATAGAGCCATCGCAAGGGGAAAGGTACAGGTCTTTTCAATCATTTAGTATTCTGGATTATTCATGAAATTCCGATCTATGACCTGGGAATCTATGGCATGGTGAAGGCGAGCAGAGCTGAGGAAAGCCTTAGAGAGAGAATTATTTGTGTTTGATTTAATTTCCTATTACGATTAGTTTCTATTCCTTTGGGAAGCAACTGAAAGAGTCAGAAAGGATAGCCAAAAGCTCGTAGCGTGTTTGTGGGATTGGTACATGTGGAAGTAAAGAACAACATTCGGTAGAGCAAAGATCACTGACATGAATTACAATTTTTTCAGATTTCACCTCCGAAAGGAAAAAGTATTAAAGGAACCTCAGTTTGAAAGACCAGTTGGAAAGAGAGCAGGAGCAAATCAAACAGAGGTTTTAGGCTTGAATTCATTACAAATTCATTACAAACGGAGGCTGGGAACTTAAAAAAGAAAGTTGTGTTCATTGATTACATAACTAATACTTTTCTGAAGCCTACTGAAAATACTGATTTAAAACACGGTGGTTCTAAATGTTACAGATTGCCCATTTGTGCCAATAAATGAGAAAGTGTGTGTGTGTGTGTGTGTGTGTGTGTGTGTTTACACATGGGACTCTCTTGCCAGTCACTCGTCCCAAAATGAAAGAGTTCTACATTCTGCCAACACAGTCGACGGACCATCCTGCCAGTCGTGGGACTTGGATCTGCACATTACAGCTCCGTGTCATTCCCGCTCCCACCGGATCCTGTCCCCTTCTCTTCACGCACCTCGCCCGCTCACGTGTACACACACACACACACACACACACACACACACACACACGCGGGAGAGCCGAGGGCAGCACGCGGCTCCCGCCGGCCCGTGCCTCACTTTACCTCTGGCCCAGGGAGGATGCCGGCTGCCGCTGGCTGTGCCGCTGCCCTCCGTCTCGGCCGCTCTCCCCTTCGGGCTCAGCAGAGCGGGGCCCTCGGTGTTTTCAACAGGTACCATGGTCGCGTAGAAGTTACAGGCGCTCCCGCGGCACCCAGCCGCCCCCGCTGCCCGCTCTGACAGCAGTGGTCACTTTCCCCATGGTCGCCTGCTAAAGAAGGGTGGGAAAAAAAAAAACCGGTGTGATTTGTAACCAACTTTGTTTCTATTTCCGAAGGCTTTGCCCTTTTCGGTGACACAGGCTGTCGCTATTCCAGGCAGCCTATCACAGGCAGGGGGAGGGCCGGGCTCCGAGGATTGTTTTCGCCTTCAGATGCCGGGCTGGAAGCAAGGGGTTAAAAGGCTTGGGGACGGAGCTCAGACTCAGTGTTTGGCCATTAGCTGGGGGTGCGGGGGTGGGGCGGGGGGCTCTTCTATGCCTGCACCTTTGAAAAGAGGCAGAGAAGAGAAACAGGCAGCTTGAAAGGGAAGGAGAGTGACGGGCCCAGAATGCTCACAGATGGTATCAGTTACTCTTGCAGAGAGGGGAACAATTTATGCAAAGACATACCCGCAGGAAAAGTGTGTCAGTTTTTCAGCACGGCTGTTATTCCAAGAGTCGTGACACTTACTGTTTCAACAAAGCATAAAACATCTTTACTGTGTCAGCCTGATTTTGCTCTAGGTGAATGCGGTCTGTCCTCTTTCTCTGCAAGGCCTGGCAGACACATCCAGGCCGAGACCAAGCATGCACGGACCCAGACTGCTGAGATTCTTTGGACTTTTTACACCCTGGGATTAGAGCAAAGTAATCCAGTTTATCTACGCATAGTTGTCTTTAAGACACGAACCAACCCTGCATATTCTGTCAGGTTCTGTGATGATAACCTGGTTTGGGAGGAAGGTAATTCCATTCAGAGAGACCGGACCAATGACCCATTGTGTGGGTGTTAGTGGCCATAGATAGCCGAGACAAAAAAACAGGGAGTGAGAAGAAGGATTCCCCCCCCCCGATTTGTGAATATATTTATACAAATGGTTTTTCAGAGTTGTGATATTTTACTTCCAGTTATATAGTTAGCAAATCATGTTTAGTGAAAAATTTTAAGAGAGGAAATTGGGACCATTTTAGAAAACCATGAGGAGTGAAAACTAAAATTTATGGAGCACTTATTATGTGCCAGAAATTGTGCTAAGGGCATTAACTCAGGTGATTTTTTGAAGATGATTCTTTTGAGAAAAAGAAAAAAAAAATAACCCACTTGTGAACAGGTCGCCATGTTACAGAAGAGACAATGGAAGCTGAATAACTTGCCTAAAGTGTCATAGCTCGATAGTGGAGGGGCTGAGCCTGAGAAGCTAGGCAGTCCAATGCCCTCGCTCTCCTACATCCTAATTTCCCAGCTTTGTCCTGTTTGGATTTTCTTGGCTTCCTTCCCTTTCGGCCCTTCTTGATTTTAAGAGGATGCCATGAAATATGTCCTTTCATCCTAGTCTCTTGCCTGGACAGAGAGGCAGATTGATCCCAGAGACAGAAGCTGAACCACTCAGGACTCACTTATGACTTCTTGGCTGGATCAGAACACAGCTCTAAATGAACTTCTCATCTGTACATTTCCTTTGCTCATCACTAGATATTTCCCTAGTTTTCTTCTCCGTCCAGGAAATCGGGGGCCAAATGGAAAGCAACCTGTAGTAATTCCACTAGTATAGATTGAATACTAGTTGCACCTGTTGTATGTCTGCTGCTAGTGCTGGAAGAGGGAAGTTCTCCGAACGTAGCCCAGTCCCCTCTTGCTTCAGAGGTGAGTGGTTGGGAATCGCCCAGATCAGCTCGTCCCGCTGAAGAATGTGTAGCGCAGTGATGCTTTAGTGTTTACTTGTTCCCAGAATGTGTTACGATGGTAGGAACAGCAGTTCTATCTGTGACACACACACACCTCTCATCAGCCCTCAGTTCTCCATGTGCTCTTCGCTGCTACCTTTTCTGCTCAGAGCTAGTGACCTGAACCGGGGGGGTGGGGGGGGCGGCGGGGGGCGGCATGTTTTTGCAGTAGGTCAATCTTGTAATTGCTTCATTTAATGATCCCAGACCCTGTGTCTCCTCCAGCAACTTGTTGGCACCATCCAAGTGTCGGGGTGTTTGCTGTAGTCTTGGATGGGACAGAAGACCAACTTAATTCTAGAATTCCTCAGTCTGGCTAAAGGCCATTCTCACTGTGCTTTCTGTAGCCTAACATACTGGAACTCCGAAGGCATAAACCAACAAGAAATCAAAAGGGATGAGCAAACAACATGACTGACTGCATTGCCTCCTGGTATAACTAATTCTGTTCTTCAGTCCATTGTCCACTTGGCATGAGCCATGGCTCTCCCGGTCCGTTCTGTGCTCACCTTCCTCTCCTAACACCAAGCAAAGTTTAATGGGGAAATTCTTTTCACCCAGGCGACAGCGGAATAGTTTTCTACCTAAATTTCCTGATGTAACCTGTACTTCTCCTTAAATAGTATTTCGCACATTTCTAATTTATATTTAGTGGATTTATTTGTGTGGATTGATCAAATTTGGCTTTTCTGTTAGATAGTAAGCTCTATAAGAGCGTGAGGAATGTTTGGGTCACTATGGTATTCCAAGTGCCGGCACAGAGTGAATATGCAGTGAACACCTGCTGGCTAACAGACGGACTCCTGTAAATCCCACCAGCTTCAGCACTGCTCGAATGCAAACTCCGAGAGGCCGGGCACCTGTGTCTGTGCGCGCCTCCGTCCATCTCTGCGGCCCCAGCTCCTGGCACAACACCGGCATGCTGTAGACCCTGGATAAGTATTCCTTTCTTTCTTTTTTTTTTTTTTTTAAAGATTTTATTTATTTATTTGGCAGAGAGAGAAAGAGAAAGAGCACACAATCGGGGGGAGCAGTAGAGGGAGAGGGAGAAGCAGGTTCTCTGATGAGCAGGGAGCCCGATGCGGGGCTTGATCCCAGGATGTTGGGATCATGACCTGAGCTGAAGGCAACCGCTTCACCAACGGAGCCACCCAGGCGCCCCTGGATAAGTGCTTCTGAAATAAGTGTGTGCTCACAAATGGACCTTTTAGTGACCCGAAGAACTATTTAGTTTTTAAATATGAAAACCCTTTGGATGATGGCCTGTAACACTCTGTCCTTCCTCACTCCCTTCCGTTCATCTCTTTGGAGCAAATACCACCACAAGCTGTCCCTCCTCCATGGAGTCTGAGCCACCGCCATCCATAAAAGCCGTCCCTCTGCTCAAGAAATATATCCTCCACAGACAGCACACGGCTCATTCCCCATAACCCCAATCAGTGTGCTACACACCATTTTAGACCACCTGCTCGTAGGCAATGCTACGGAATCCGGAAAGAAGTATCTTTTACATATTATAAACCGGCAAGACAGGTAAGAGGGGGCCAGAGAGAAGGCAAGCAGCATTGCCAGGCACGTGAACATCTACCATACAACAGGCCTCTCTTTGTGAAATTTTTTTACTTCACAACTGTGGGAGGTACTACCACTCCCATTTGGCAGAAATTGAATTTGGGAAGCTCACGAGCATGCCCAAGATCAAAAAAGGCTCTCCAGAGTTTTGTCATGAACATTTTCATTAAGACATGAAAACGGAGAGTCTGTAATCAACACGTTACAACATGCTTGCTCGTTTACCTGTCTATACCTCAATCCCTCTATCCAGCCATCCACCCATCTTAGTCTTTATGAATTTCAAAGTAAGTTGAAATACTCTGGTACGTGTATCATTAACTAGAGTTTAATATGTGTTCAAGTTCTTTTGTTTTCTTTGCGACACTTTACATACAAGGAAGTGCACAATCCTAAGGGTCCCGTGACATGATTTCAGAAAAGCACATACAACCCCCGTGAAGTCGCAGAACATGCCCATCACTCCCGAAAGTTCTTTCATATCTCTTCTGAGTCAATTCCCACCTCAACCTCTGGAAGCAACCAATGTTCTGATTTTTTTCACCTGCGTTAACTTCACCTGTTCTAGGTCTTCGCGCCATGGAATCATAAAGTATGTAGTGTTGTGTAAGGACTTCTTTCCCTGGGCACAGTTTTGAGATTCACTCATGTGTTTTTGTGTATTGGAAGTTCACTCTGTTATTGCTGAAGCATGTTCCACGGGTGAATATACCATAATGTATTTATCCATTTTCCTACTGAGGTACACTGGGGCCGTTCCCAGTCCGGGCTGTTAGACATAAGGCTGTTAGGAGCATTCTTGTACAGGTCTCTTTTGTGGAACAGAAAATTTCAAAGCACAGCGGTCCAAGTCCATTTGATTCCAAAACCCACATGTTTTCCACTACACCCCGTGGCTTCTCTGCAGTGGGTCTGACTGCACTATGTTTATGCAGAATGTACCTCCAGAGTTTTTAATCCTAAGATGGTTCATTACAGTGTAAACACAAATGGGGAAATACGATCTTTAGACAAAAACTACCCAGATAGAAATTCAGCTCTTCATTAGCCATAGTCCGACCAAATATTCATGTTGGTATGATTTTTTGAAGGATAGTCATTATTTTGCCTATTTATACTATCTAAATAACTTCTTTCTCTGAAAGTTTTCAATATAACTTTGTTCCTGTATGTAGAACATTATCAATCATACCGTATGGATTAAAGTTCCTATACTACAAAAGAAGCATGGTTGAATTTATTATGTTTGCTTCACATAACGCTATAGAATAAATCATTAAAAGAAAGACAATTTGCAATAAAAATGTGATTCTATTATTGTAAATGGGAGAATCAGAGTAGAAATTTGCATGCTGATTACCATTACAATAATTTTTAAAAACATGTGCATATTGGTGGAGACTTGGAAATTGGAAAAATCGAAAATCACTAATAATGCTGGAAAGGTGATCTTAGGCCATGTTAAGAAATTTAGACCAATCCTAATCATGCGTAAATCATGTGTAAAAAGTATTTTCAGGAAAAATGTTTTCTTAATGTTGTTATGATATTGTATATCCGATGAGTGTAAACCTGAAGAAAAATTCTTCGAATTCAGGGCTACCATATACTATTGTGCAATTTATACATTTCACAAGTATGGGTGGACCATTCCCATTCACAGATAGCACAGGTTGGTTTGTTTAATTGTAAAACAAATTTTCCAGAAAATGATACTAAAAATGTCATGAGGCAGGGGCAGCTTTTTCTAATTTGCACAACGATGCATTTGAGCAACTAAGAGGACTGCACCCCTTATAATCTTCTTTAAATGACACTATCTTATTAATTCGTTTGGCCTACATCTGCTGTTGTCCTGCTTAGCTATATAAATGAGCCCCTTCTTCATTCGACAAGCAGTTTTTCCAGATAAATTATTTCTAATTTTTAAATCTTCCTCAGTACTCTTACATGGTCTCTGGATGGAGGCATCCATCAAATTTTTTCAATGACTCAGCCTTTCCTTTAGGTTATCCTTCCTTTCATACCATGATGTCAGAAAAAGTTGCTCAACCTTGTGTGACAACAGCCCTTTATTGGCTTGGAAGCTCTGGTCTCCCTGCATCACATGCTCCTTATTTGCTGGTCGATGAGGAGGGCACTGAAGAGAAAATCAACTGCACAGAAGCTGGGAAGGTCCCTTTTCTGGCTTCCTTTACATATAGGGACAGATCACATTCCCTGGATTCTCCTTCAAAAGCTGGTGGCAAGAAGTAATCAGTGTCTCAGGCCCCATGCAGGCAATGATGGTGGTGGTCATTGTGGCTGCCAGGGCCAGTGTTTAAGGTCACTAGATAGTATGCTGTGAGATATGTGCCCAGGGGCAGCCGAACCAGCTCCGAGCAGGACTTCAGGAATTATTCCTGACTGCAGAGTCCCATGTTGGAGTCGGTTCCTGGATTCATCTAGGGGAGTCCTTCTTCATGTGCGCGGAGGCAGACTGACAACAAAGCTAACAAAATTTAGGCTTCAGCGCCTCTCACTCCCATTGGCTCTTCCGGCGATGCATTCGTATTTTTGTAAAATTTGCAAAAGTAAAATATGTAACTTCAGTGAATTAAGACCACTAACTCTTGGGGCGCCTGGGTGGCACAGCGGTTAAGCGTCTGCCTTCGGCTCAGGGCATGATCCTGGCATTACGGGATCGAGCCCCACATCAGGCTCTTCTGCTATGAGCCTGCTTCTTCCTCTCCCACTCCCCCTGCTTGTGTTCCCTCTCTCGCTGGCTGTCTCTATCTCTGTCGAATAAATAAATAAAATATTAAAAAAAAAAAAAGACCACTAACTCTTTGCACCATGACACTGACATCCTCTTTGTCACATTTTCTTCATGTCAGGTGACATAGAGGCCCTGGGATATTTGGGGTCCAGCTTAGGGGCAGTTAATTTGGAAAAACCCTTGGTTTGGGTTTCATTTAGATGACTCACAGGCACTTTGGTGTCTAGTTAAGCTCTTGCTAGGTCTCCTTGTAAAAGGACTTCCAGAAATTCTCCTGCTGCCCACTGTGCCAACTCATGTGACACATGTTCCACATTGTCACTCATGGGGCACAGTGAGGAAGGGGACAGAGCTAAGGTTGTCTCTCAGTGTGAGCCTATCCTATGGGCTCTCCCAGAACCAGGAATGTGCAGGCTGCGGAGGACGACCACACCAGAGGACGGGCTGGATTCTTTCCATGCTCTCTGCAGAAAATAAGGTCACCAAAAACGTGTATGAAGAGGAGATGGGGAAAAAGTATTATGAGATCAATCAGGCAATTCCGGGATGCTGTGATGTTTGTAACACTCGGCAGCTTTTTAGTATTTGTAATTTAGTTAAATAAATATTCACTTTCGTACTTAATTTTGTATTCTTATTTTTTATAAGTAGGAGCCCCCCAATTTTGAAAACCCTCAGGCCCCACAAAATGTGGATCTGACTCCCTGAATTTGAGAAATAGCATTCTCTCCAGATGAGCACACTTAATAACCATCTCTCAGATCCCTTCCCTTCTCCCCTTCTCTGCTGCTGCTCTCTGAATCCAGGCCCCCTGCCTGTCTGCCCCTTGGCCCGAACCTCTAACAGGTTCCCCTGACTGTGTTCTTGCTCCCCGAGGCCATTTCCATACGGCACCAAGAAGATGTCTTTTCTGACATCTAGACCCTTAAATGGATTCCAGTTATTTTAAATCTTTCATCAGCTTCCAGTGTTCTGAGGATTGGTCTAAGTTTCTTAATGAGACTTACGATACGCTGCATGGTCTTGCTCGAGTGGAGCTGACATCTCCAGACCCATCTCCTGCCCCTCCTGGACTTGAACTCTGCAAGGTCCTCCCATCTCGGACTCTACAGTGGGCCAGGCAATCAGCGCCTCCTAGATTTGATTCCCCTTGTCTTGTCTCACTCCTCACGGTGGTGGTTCCAATCCTACCTCAGCACCAAAGAAATAAACCAGGAATAGACTTGTCTTGCCCAGGGAGGTGGTGGGGTGGGTCAGGATCCCCTCTTTCACATCTTCTCTCTCTGAATTAAGTTAGGGACTGGTCGTATTAGTCAGAGTTCAGTGCTGGAATTTTAAGTAGGAAGAAATTAAACACAGGGAAATGAGTGCTTATAAAATTATTCGAAGGCCTGAAAGATCACATTCCAAGCTAGCAGAAGTGACTCCCAGAATAACGCAGGGCTAACTTAGCTGAGCTCCTATATCCAAGGCCACCAAGCACCTGCGTTGCTTCAATCTAGGGGTCAGACCATAACTACCCCCATCACTGCCTTCTTCAGGAAGTTATTGATGCTGGCACGCTGCCTCAGGAAACTCTCACATCTGCCTGATCCCGTAGGCTAGCAGAAACTCCCCGAAAGGCAGAGAAAATAGCCTCCCCATCGTACCTACCTTCATGCAGATACATGTAACTGACATCTAGAGCCCGATTGCAAGGAAGTCTGGGCACTGAGACTCTCATCTCTAAAATGAGATAATAATAGCTCCATCTCCTAGGTTTCCTATAAGAATGAAATGAATTAATATACAGAAGGTATCCAGAACAATATCTGACCACAGTGATCCTTAATGAGTCATGGCTGTTATTACTCTCTGCATCCAAGGGACTCCATAGAAATATACGGCAATAATAGAAAAAAATACTAGTTCAAGAGCAGGATAACATAAACTCTAATGTTGGATTTTTTTTTTTTTTTAATCCACATGACTCTGACCAGTTCATATCTTCCCTCTAGGCTCAGTTTCCTTATCTCGATAGGGAGAGGTGTGTTTGCTTTGCCCAAAGCTGCTTTTGCCAAGCTCCCTTCTTTTGGCAATATCTTTGTAATTTTCTTTTGGGAAAATTACACGCTATTTTGGTGGAACTGCCAACTAATGCACCCCACCCTTTAGCCAAGGGGGAGACTTGTAAGTGCCTGCCATGACAGTGAGATGTTCTGTCTTTGGAGTGCCAGTTTTCAGAGGTGACACAGGGACTATACCTGGATGGAACAGTCTACTCATTTCCAGTGGCAGAACTCAGAAAGGACCATTCACTAATTCCTATTACCCATTTCTCTAGAACTTTCCTGGTTCTTCCCAAGACTTCGTTCTCCCTATTGCCCCCCTTCGTTCTATAAACCACTCCAAAACCAAGCCACAGATTCATTTTTGACTAATGTTGGCCAGAGTCCAAAATTCCTAACATGAACTCTCTAACAGGATTTTAGTGAAGATAAAATCGGATGAAGTATTTGAAAGCGCTTTTAAAACTGTTAAGGTGCTATATTAAATGTAATTTATTCACCAATGCAACAGCAGTGGTAACTGGGGAAGAGAAGCTATTTGTTTATCCATCCAAATCATGCACTCCGTTTCTAAATAAGGACAGAAACAGCATATGACAGTAGACTGGCTAGGGATACAGTGGTGATAAACCAGAAAAGTCTATGAATCCCCAGCCTTTACAATAGCGTGACCTGACTCAACAGTTCACAGAGCCGCATACCCAACTGGAAGCCCCTGGTGAGATCTTTAAATTTCAGATAAAAATCTGGGGGCTGGCCTGACTTCCCAGGAGAGAAGTGAGAAGGGAGAGCGCCACGTATGAAGGATTGAAGGTGTATCTATATTGTTTAAGCTCCATCTTTAGATAATTTACTCTACGAAATAATAACAAGGGCAGCATTGTAATCCTTCCCTCCCTGCTGTCAGAGAAAGGTTCTCTCACCTTTAAAGCTGAGAGAATCAACCTGGCCATCAGGACAGAACGGATGTGCTAGGACAGCACTTCCTACTTCATTTTCTAGGGAGTGTTGGCGTCCCTTGAGAGGTTAGTAGGTATTCTGAGGAATTAAAAAATGAGTGTGTGTGTGTGGGGGGGGGGTCTTTCATTATCTGGAAAGTTTGAGAAATTGTCCCCAGGGTATGCTGTTCTTAGAACACCAACACTAAGAAATGTTTCCGTACAGACACTAAACATTCTTAACGTAGATTTCTTCCAACTTCTTTAATTTTAGATCTTTAATTTACACACACACACACACATTCAATTACCTTTTAGAAGGACACAGCTTGGAAAATCTGCATTGAGATATCTGTGGGTGTGGGTGGTCTTCCCTTAGAGGCCTCGAACCTGAAATTTGCTCTTCTCTGCTGCCCCCTACTGATAGGTAGGGGAAGATCAGGTTTCCCGCCTCAAGGGGCCCAGGGGATTGCAACAAGTTGGCTCCAGTGTCTACTGGGAAGAGAGCTCCTCACCAATGGTGGGAGTTGGTCTTGTCAGCTGCTCTGTGTGGTTTTTGTGGCTCTACTAAGCTGTTTGTTCATGCTGCATCTATGCCTACCCAGGTGTCCTTGGGCCCTGGAGGGAAAGGAATATGGGCAATCATTCAAAAATTCATTCATCCATCCATACAAATATTATTGTGTGCTTACTAATACAGCAGTGATAAGCTAGACCAAGTGATGGGGATAGAACCATGAACAACGCACTCTTGTGGAAGAACCAGAGACTTTTCCAGACTGTGTGACTGCATTCATTGCATCTGGACCTGGCCTTCCTTTTGAGTCCAATATCCTTCCTTTCTCTGTGTGAATCTCAAAGACTGCACCCGTTGATTACGACTTCTTTCTTATCACATAAAACAGCCATCTTTTCAGTTTTCCAGATGCCAGCTACTATTCAGTAAGGACACTTTGCTGGTTAGTCAGAAATGGCCTCCTTAGGTTCATATAATTTTTGCTGTCTCCAGAACTCTTATTTTATTCTGGTTTGTACTGGTATTTGAGGCAGGATCTGGGTCACAGAGTCTACTTGAAGCTACCCTGGGTGTGAAAACGTATTCACTTTGGGAATAAATACGAATGGAAGTCTTAAGATATATGTGTCATCATCTTGAGCATGGCTCACAACAAATGGAACGTCTAAAAATTTCTCTCTGTAAGGAATATTCATGAGGCAGTTTCTAGCCCCTCCATCTCTTTCCTGACTACCTCCATCCTCACAGAAGCTTCTAAGCCATAGTGAAGAACCTACTGGCAAATTCTAGAGTCTTGACCCCCTGCAGAGCACCACAGAGTAACCCAGATAGGCTGAGACACTGTTGCTTCAATCATCATTATTGTATGGTATTTGTGTCATTCATTGGAAGAAAACAGTTCTTTTTTATTGCTCTATGAAATTTTGCCAGAGCTTATATCTGCCCTCTGAAAGTAGAAGAACTAAGACCCATGTATTTTGATGGGCAGGACAGCAGTGGCACCGCCCACCCCAGCCCCTGTCCCCAGCACCAAATTCACCAGCAAGCAGAGTTTGGGTTCTCTCCAGAACCTCAACTGCATCACAACTCAACTTAAATTTCTCCACAACCCACATAACCTACTCGAGAGTCTTTAATGGATCCCCTACTTCCTAAGCAGACATTTGAGAATGAAAGAAAAGAAAACCCAGGTTTGAAGACCCGTATGTCTAAGAAATATAATAAAATTGAATTAGCAGATATGTTCATTCAAAGAGGGAGCATCATTCAGAAGATGAGCCATGTCCAGATGCTTTTATTGATTTATTTCTAGAAGACTAGGAGATTGGCACTTTTCTAAAGGGTTCCACCCACTGCCTAACCTTTCTTGGGCTCAGGAGAGATCTTCCCCGATGCACGATCATTACTGAATAAGTGAACTGATCCGTGGCCATTTCTACGCTTCAGCTTTATAATGACATCACCAAGAACCACAACATGTGAGAACTGACAGTGACCTCAGAGACTGTCGAGTTCAGCGTGCCCTTCTGACAAGTAGAGAAACTGAGGCCTTAAATGCTCAAGTAATGAACCATGTTGTGACCGACTCAGCAGCTTTAGTTTATAAGCGAAGCCGTTAATTATTAAATGCTAGAATTCTTAACTTCATGTCATCTTTGATCTTTAAAATCATCAAAAACATTAGTTAACTCCATGTCACTTCGGGTGCTGAGCCTGATGGGCGGGCGCTGTGCTCAGGGCCCTGCAGCTGCAACTCTCCCTTTGTGTCACCCCTGGCAAAGGACCGACGGGGAGAAAGGCTTACCCAAGGCCAAGGGGCAGGTGAGGAACAGGACAAAGATTCCCATCAAGCCCTAGTAAATATAACTTTCCTTGTCCTTATTCTCTCAGGTGTTTCTTTTCTATTTCCTTCTCTATCTTCCAAAACATTAGACAGCATGGAGGACAATCAGAAATCTCAAGAGGTGCACCCTGGGGGTTGGGGTGCAGTTGGTTAGGTGTCCAACTCTTGGTTGGGGCTCAGGTCATGCTCTCAGGGTCGTGGCATCTAGCCCTGCACTCTGAGGGGAGTCTGCTTGAGATTTTCGGCCTCTCCCTCTGCCCCTCCCCCTGCTTGTGGCCAAATTTGAGGTGGCTAGGCAATTAGATGACGAATGAAGTTTCTGATGAGCCTTCTGAGAGACATTTCGCTTGACTCCTCAGGCCGATATGCCTTATACACTTCCCTGCCTTAGCTGACATAGGGTAGGAAGCAGATGGAATGCTTCCTGGGTTATTCTGGGTAACGACTATATTCAGTTGTCACACAATGATGTCCTGAAAAGTAACTAACGTGAGAAACAGGAAGCTGCCTTTGCTCCTTCACTCAGTTGTTTCAGCTGCTGGCCCTCAAACAGCTTTGCTCAAGGACGCCGTAAAAGAACTTGAAAAACTCCTGAGAAATTCTGTAGCTCTTCATACATTTTTCAGCTGACATCTAAACGTTTTACCATGAATTTAAATAGTTGCAAAGTCTATTTTCCAGGATACTGCATAATATATATATACTCTTTGGATATATTCATTAAGAGCAAGGAACTATATAGATTCAATCTGAGGATGACATCTGTCCCATATCATGATAAGCCTCAGTGTCAAACCGAACAGTCAAATAATACTTCTTTTCCGCCAGGAAATATTTAAACTCATTTTTTGAGTTCAAATAACCACATTAGTGTGCATCTTTCTGTGACAGTCTTCTCATGTCTGAAGTCTTGTTTGAAAATAGATTGATGATAGATGGAAAGATAAAAAGAATATCTGCCACGAGTTGGAACTTGAGACCTGAAGTGTGCACGAGGAGCAGGAAGGCCCAACACCCACCTCATTATGAAGAAATTGTTAAAAAGCAACTAGAGCTGTCAAGTCATGACAAGACATGGAGGAACTCTAAACGCATATCACTAAGTGAAAGAAGCCATAAAAACAGGCTTCATTCGGTATGATTTCAACTATATGACACTCTGGAAAAGGCAATATGGTAGAGATCAGTGGTTGCCTGGGGTTGAGGGGAGGGAGGGATGAACAGGTTGAGCAAAGAGGAATTTTAAAGCAGTGAAACTGCTCTGTATGATAATATAATGATGGACACACGTCTTTATATATTTGTCAAAATCTATGGAATATGTAACAGCAAGACTGAACACTAATGTAAATGACGGACTTTGGGTGTAATGATGAGTCAATGTAGGTTTATCAATCATAACAAATGTACCATTCTGGTGGGGGATGTTGATAGGAGGGTCAGGGGAAATAGAGGAAATCTTCATACCTCTGCTCAATTGTGCTGTGAGCCTAAACTTACTCTAAAAAATAAAGCCTTAAGAAAAAAAAAAAAAGCAACTGAACTAGATTTGACCAAGCTCTGTCTGAACTGATCTGTGTGTGTCTGGCAGGTGCTGTGGTATCAGATTAAATCACTCTGGCCTGGAGAACTGTGCTAACGTTGGTCGGCTGCATCTGGATACTGTTGTCTTGCCAGGGTCAAAGAAGAAGGCTAAGCCTTCTGAACTGGGAATGCAATTCCAGGAAGAAGTGGAAATTTCCACAGTCACCCCTGTGAAGGGGGCAGATCTAGAAACCAAAAATGACAACTTTGAGTCCTGGGATGAGGTTGGGAGGGGAGAGAGGGAAATGTTCTTTCTTTGGGGCTTTAAGAAGGCAGGGCTCAGGAGTAAGGCAAGATTATACCCCTGCTGGAGGCCCAGCAGGGAAAGAGCTGGCCCCAAACCTGGAGACAGGCAGGTGTGCAGCAGCCAAGTTAACATCAGGCTAGCCCTGAGCCTCTGAGCTGGTGTTCTTTGTGTCCACACGGTCCACAGATTTGGCAAAAGGTAGTGGCCAGTCTCAGCTACTTTGGAGAAGTTGGGGCAATGGTCTGAGCACTTGCTTAGGACAAAGGCAGAGAAAGGGGAGCAGTCTTTTCTCCTTCCTTGTAAATTCTGATCACTGACCAGCCTGCTGAATCCCTGGGAGGCCTGATAGGCTGTGGATCTTCACTCCCCCTTCTCCCGCATCTCACGTTCTCTACATCTCCACTTGGAATCTAGGATGGAACTCCAGACTAAAGGAAAACAGTTCCCCCCAAAACATGTATATAATTGAATAGGCTCTGTGCCTGAGGAGGGAAGGGGTATCTCCATCTCTCTCGGTGAGTAATATACATAGACTTGTGAGATCTCTTTTGAGTAGCTGAAGCCATTTTTTTGGTGCTTATTTCCAGGTTTCAATGCTCATGAGTGAATGATGACACCAGATATGTGGGATTCAGATATAACTGGAGATAGAAAAATACACATTTAAAGATTCATCCAAGAACATATTTTCCCCCCATCAACTTTCAAATCTTGTATGAATTCTAAGAACGCCCCAGCATATCCCAACTTGGCCATGCCACCTGAGTCACAGGCTAAGCTGTTGGGATTCGGGTTGGAATCCCAATTTCCATGATGGAAATCAACCAGAAAATAAGTGGCTGTAGCTACCAGTCTGCCAGAAGTGGGGATAGTTAAGTAAATGGTCTCACAGTGACAGGTGTCCAAGGTCCGAAATGATATCACCTATGAAATATCTCAGCTGTATTAGTTTTCTAGGATTGCTGTAACAGAGTACCATAAACCGAGGGGTTTAAACAATGAAAATTTATTGTTTCACAGTTCAAGAGGCTAGAAGTCCAAGGTGAAGGCATCCGTACGGCCATGATCTCTTTGAAATACTAGGGAAGGCTCTGTTCAGAACTTTCTGCCAGCTTCTGATAGTTCCGTGGCTTGTGGCATCATCATTTGAATCCTCACCTGGTATTCTCCCTGTGTGTCTGTTTCCTTATAAAGAAAGAAGATCAGTCATACTGTATTAGGAACCTACCCTATTCCAGTATGACCTGTTCTTAACTAATTACATCTGTGAAGACTCTATTTCCAATAAAGTCACATTCTGAAGTCCTGGGGGTTAGGATTTCAGTATATTAATTTGGTGGGGGGCACAACAGGAACTCTTCTCAGAGCAACCTTTCTTCAGACATTGCATTAAAATGTCTAAGAACTTTAGAAGAGAATTTAGAATCCACTGAAAACCAGAGGACACTGCAGGTCAGTTTCCTAAACGCCCACCTGAAGGCTGTTGAAAAGGCTGGGGTCTATATTTGTACTGAGATTAGAGTTTCTGGGGCAGAAGAAGATGGCCCAGGAGATTTAGACACCTGTAGCTGGGAATTTGTTCATTTAAAACAGAGTATGTGCAAAACAGAGTGCCTCACCTTGCTGCGTCCTCACCCTCACTAGACATTGTATACCCCCTCTCCCACCCCAACTGCTCTCCTACCCACTGAAATGGGTGAAGGAAAGGGGGGAGGTAAGGAATGAGGAAGCTATTGCTCACTTACCTGAGTGCAAGAGCAAGGCATGCGTAGGTTGACCTCAGTGGCCCATATCTTGCCTGCTGTGATAGATGGAAATTTACCACAGCAACAAAAAGCCCTGACTTCCCTGGGCAGGCTTTGGGGAACTTGGTGTGGGCACCCTTTTAGAGAGCTGGGTCCTGAGGCACCCTAGACAGAGTACCCTCTGGTCTGGTAGCCCCTTCAAATGGCTCTTACTTGGTCCTTGATGGAGCCTGGGACCCAAGCAAAGCCACTGAAACATGGAATAGGCCCCCCGTGGCTCCAGGGGAGACAAGGAGCCCTTCTTAGTCCCATGGTGGGAAGATTCAAAGCAAGCCACCGAGGGTTTAGGGAAGCCCAATGGGCTTATGTTTGCTTATCTTATGGTGGACTGTACCCAGGAATGACCGTACAGCTAGCTAGAGGAAACTAGGGTGTGTTTATGGTAATTGTGGAGAATCTGGGAGGGAGCAAGGAGTGGAGACACTACAAACAATAAAAAATTAGGCTTAGCTGGCTTCTTTAGTTTTCCCTTTTATTCCACACTGTAGAATTCCTAAAATGGCGAAAAGAATAGTGAGGAAGAAGAGGGCACAACCCTTAGTTGGGAGACGGGATCTGGTTTTGTTAAAAATTGACTCTCTTCCTCTCTAGCTGCCTTTAGGCCAAACACTGCTCCCCAAACTGAGATTTTACTAGGGGCTTCAGAGCCTAAGAAAATTCTATGCCTCAGGCACATAATGACCTGGGGTGTTGCCTCTTGGTCCACTTGCTGGGGACCCAGATGCCCCTGCTAGTAGTCCAGAGAACATGGGGAAGATCCCTCACCAACTGATAATCTGCTTCAGGTTGGGGAGCTAACATCCTGGGAAACCTAGATCTGGTCCTCTTGGAGGGACCACAGGATCGGGCAATGTTTTCTTTTCAGAGACTCCAAGATTGTGCAGGGAGATGGGAGGTAGAGAAGAAAGTTGTAAGATCATTCTTTGAAAATATCAGTGTGTGTTTTGGTCTTGCTCCTAGGGAGTGTTTATTCCCCCATCCCAGAAGATTGCCAGGCCTTTGTGTTCCAAGCCAGACCCAGTGCTTTTGTGCTGCACTGCAGGAAGTGGCGGTTGCCAGGCACCCAGAAGACACCCCCTCCTCCTGACTTTTGTTTTGCCTAGGCCTCAGCTGCTGGAGGGGAATTACGCTGCCTAAGAGGGAGATCAAGAGAAGTGAGTGCTCAGGGTTGAAAAGATCCAAGCAACTATAGGGGAGGAAAATTTTTCCAGAGCTCCCCTCCAGAACTGGGAAGAAAACGGGGGCTTTTGTGATTTCCGCACCGAGAGAAGCAACATTCCCCTGTCCCAACATATCCACACTATCTTGAGCATTTTGGAGCAGGGCTGTCAGAAGCTCAGAGGAATCGATTCTAGGTTCACCAAGAGGCTGCTCCTCCCCTGCCTACCCAGGCCTTGTGGAAATTAGGCCCCAAGCTGTCCCTCTCACACACAGGGACTGATGAACAGAGTGCAGAATGGCTTTCAGTTCTTACTGGCTCCTTCACTCAGACAAACCTCAGTCCCAGTCTCTGTTCCCAATTCATTATAGTCATTTTTAAGTCTTCGATCAGATTTTTCCACATGCCTCCAATTCTCGCTATAGCACCTTCTAACTTCTAAAACTAAACTTATTTTTACATTCTCAATATTTATAGCATTTATGTTTGTAGTGTTTTCAGCTCCAATTAATTTATTCAGACTTTGCCTATAGATTGTTCTCAAAAACTGGTGTTCGTCATACCACATTTATAACAGGATACTTATACATACATTATTCGCTATAGAACTAATTGAAGTAATGTGGTGGGATACAAACAGAAATGTGCTCCTGTGTCACTAACAGCTGTAATACTAAAAGAAAAAATATGTCCAAATGTTAAAATCAAATAATTTATTTTCTTATACTCTACCAATTATTTAAAATTACGCCACATTTTTTATTGCTTCATATTTGAACCTCGATTTTTCTTATGGATGTTTTTCTTTTAGTTTCTAATTGCTTTCATATTTTCCTAAAAGAAGCATACACATGTTTTTCACTAAGGTCTTCTAGCTTCTTAAAGATATTTGTGGAAGCGAATTCACTGACCTCCTTTGACTACTTGTTTTAATATGAACAGGTTGCTTTTCAGCTCTGACGTGTCATCTTCATCACGGGTTGGTCTCCTCTCTCTTGACCACATACTTTATATTTCTTGGATTCAGTTTAGATTTTCCTGATGTAAATCCTCATTTTTCCCCCAGAGTAAATAGTAGAAAACCTTTTGAGCTATGCATGTCTGCGAATACCTTTGTCTTGCCTCCATGTTGGAGTAAAGGTGTGAGTTGGTATATAACTCTAGGTTAAAATAACTCTTCCTGAGAACTCTGAAGGCATCAAGCTGCCCATCTAATTTTCATTCCTTTTAGTGAAACTGGTATTCTCCCTCTCTCAAAATCTCTTAAACTCTTTTATTTATTCCTGGATTTTTGGAATTTCATATCTTGGTGTAAGCCTTTTTTTCTCTGAACCTATTAATCCCTTTCAGCAGTTTTCAATCAGAGTTGTTAATTTTTTTTTATATTTTAGGAATTCTTGTATTGCATAATTTATTTTTGCCTCCCCTTTATTTTCTGTATTTTTTTAATTTCTAGAACTCTCCTTAACCACATTTTGGGTTGATTTCTCATGTATTAGTTATCTATTACTGTATAACACAGTGCCACAAGCAAAGCAGCTTAAAACACATTTACTATCTCATGGTTTCCATGGGTCAGGAATCTAGGCACAGTCCAGCTGAGTTCTTTGCTGGGGGTCTCAAAAGACTGCAATCAAGGTGTCAACTGGGTTGCAGTCTCATCTGCAGGCTTGATTGGGGAAGAATTTGCTTCCAAGCTTGGCAGAATTCATGTCCTTCCAGCTATAGGACTGAGGGCTGCAGCTTATTGGGGGTTTTTGGCCAGAGACTGCCTTCAGCTTCAAGGCCACCCTCAGATACTTGCCACATAGGCCTCCCAACATGGCTATTCCCTTCTTCAAATCCAGTTGGAGAGACAGAATCCCTAGTATTAGTCTTTTAGCAAGAAAAGACCTTGTATAAGGTAATGTAGCCACAAAAGTGACATCCATCATCTTTGCATAGTCAAGTCACTAAAAGAAAGTCATAGCTCCATTCCACACTCAAGGGGAGGGGACTATACCAGAGTGTAAATACCAGGAGGTGGAGATCATGGAGGAGTCATCCTACCATTTGCCCACTGCATCCCACGTCTCTTGATCACCCTTCACCTGCCTTTTCTCCCCCCTGCAGTTTTCATTTGTTAATACTTTTCATCTTTAATCTATGCTCTGGAAGATTTCCTCTTCTTTATTTGCCTGTTCTTCCTGCGAATACATCCCATGAAGTAGGGGAAAAAAATTACAATAATGTGATGTCCTGGATGTCTAGTGAAGGATATGATTAAAAGAAGGGAGTGATCAACAATGTTAAAGCTGTGTTTTATTTGCTAATGAGTCAAGAAAAATGAGAACTGATAACTTCCCTATTGGATTTAGCAACATGGCGTCATTGTGAGCTTGTCAAGAACAGTTTTGGCGGAATGATAAAGGTAGAAGCAATTCGGAGTGGGTTCAAAACTAGAGCAGGAACTAGACAACTCTATGGAGTTTTGTTTTTTTTTTCTTTTAAGTTTGTGCCCAATTTTATTGAGAAATAATTGATATCCTGGAGGAGTTTTTCTTTCTTTCTTTCTTTCTTTCTTTCTTTCTTTCTTTCTTTCTTTCTTTAAGATTTATTTATTTATTTTAGGGGGAGAGAGAGAGAGAGCGGGGGGGGGGTGGGCAGAAGCAGAGAGAGAATCCTGAAGCAGATTCCCTGCAGAGCACAGAATCATGACCTAAGACAAAATCAAGAGTAAAGCTCTCAACTGACTGAGCCACCCAGGTGCCCCTGGAGGAAGGCATTTTTTTATTAAGAGAAACTGAGGAAATGGGGCAGGAGTTGGACAAGGATGCAGGATTGAGAGAGATTATTTAACATATGAGAAGTTATTGCGTGCTTATATGCTCATGGCAGTGATCTAGAAGTACAGAGAAAAAATATAAAGGGATACAGGAGAGAAAGGGAACAATAGCTAGAGTGATAGCTTTTAATAGATAAAAGACAACAGGATCTGATGCACAAGTGGAAATGTTGGCCCTAAACAGCAGTGTAGACAGTTTATAGTAAAAGGCAGGATGAGAGTTGGGAAGGGGAAGGTTACTAGGAATATGACCTTCTCCTACTGAGGAGACATGGCAGGTAGATGATTGACCTCGATCATACCTCCTTATAAATACGTTAATGATGTTTACTGTTAGATGGACACACACACACACACACACATGCACAGAAAGAGAGCTGCCAGGTGTCAAAGTGGTCAATCAAGACAACCTAGAATTAGTTCTGTAACAACCAACACTAGTACTTCAACATGAAGCATAATGAAAGCATTTTTAGACATGGGTGTCTCAGAAGTTTTCCTGCCATTTACCCTTTTGAGAAAAGGACATTGAAGCTATACTTCAGCCAAACTTACAATGCATCCAAGAAAGAAACAAGTATCAGATCAAGATTGCTTATTGTAAAGAAGCCTGGAACTTAAGGGAGTTATGCAGCCTGACAGGCTGGGGAGCAGACAGTACAAGTACCACAAACATTGTTCAGAAATCAGTTGTTGATCTGAAAACAAAATGCATTCTAATGAAGGAGAAAGAGACATCTAATGAGTCTGACAGATTTGGGCTCCTCCTCCTGAAGGAAATGCCAATTGTGTGCCTAGTTCTTGCCCGTAGTCTTTACATTATGGGTGAAGTTCGGTGCTGGGTGAGCTCTATTATTCAAGTGAGTTTGCTTTGACAGCTCAACCCTTCTACTCTGAAGGCAGGTAGGTGGGCAGATGTTATTGTGGGAGTGTGGTGGGCACAATATCTTTTCTATTTTTTTTTTCTTTTGGGTTTCTTGGTTAAACTTCGATTTCTCCAGAATTAGTCATTCTGTTTATTCCTCTTGGTCCTTCTCTTGATGACTAATTTGGGGAAATTGTTCTTGGTTACTTGGCAACAAGCTAGTTGAGAATGATGGCTCACGCCTCTCAGAGGCAGAGTCTGAAATTTCCTTTGTAATCAAGGGCCTTCATAAGGAGAACTGGTACCCAAATTCAACTTTTCACCATAGTGGGCACCTTCAAAATCTCCAGATGTGAACAACTGGCATTTCCCAGGAGGTTCGTAAATAATTTATGCCTAAGCTCAGACTTCTTCATCTCCCAGACCAGAATGTTTATTTTTCTCATCCAAGACGACTGTCATACTCACTTTATACAAAGCAAGAACAATGGGAATCCGGTCTTCCTGCTGGAGACCAGCCCCACATGTGTTCAGCTGCTCCCAGATTAAGCATGCCTCCCTAGAGGGTGCCAGAGATCACGGTCCTTTCAACTTGCACCATGAATAGCCTCTGGTGTTTCCCTAGATCGCTGTGGCAGTGGTCTGGTGATCCTTGACTGTCCTTTCCTATTTTTGAATGAAGGGCCAGACTGATTAATGGAGGAAATTGGCATGGTTTCCAAAGCTCCTGCATTTGTCTCTTCTCCCGACGAGAATCTTCCTGAAACCAGCATGCTGTCAGGGGGAGGCGTGTGTGTGTGTGTGTGTGTGTCTCTGTCTGTGCATGTATACACATGACTGAATGACAGGGTTTACTTTTGGGTGGAAGCCCTACACGGAACCCATGAGCTCATTTCGTCAACAAAAAGCCCCAGGCTTTACTTTGACTCGCTGGCATCCACTCTTGGAGCCCTACACCCTGTGTAACAGATCACTCCCTTTCTTTAGCTACCACATTTCTGTGGCTTTTTTCCCCTTGGGCTAAAGACAGCAGCCAATTACTTGTTAAGTGTGAGGTGAGGGATGATAGATGGGAAGACAGCCACTAGTGCTACTGTTCTGGAGAAAGCCTTCCAGTAAATGAAGGCCTCCCACGCCTTGGAACCTACCTATGCTAAGCTTAGCACTTCCTTGGAGCTTGCAAATGGAAGCAGCTGCCACCTTTGCTGCTCCCTTCTCCTGGGGGCGCTTGGAAAGTACTCTCCAGTCTTCTTTCCATTTTCCAGATATCAGTTAAAACGACTACTCCACTCATTGCCTGTTGTGGTTGTTTTCCCCTCTGCATTTCTTATATGTAACACATATATTCATCCAAACTTTTGATCCAGAAACCCAACCCCTTTATTTTAAAGAATCTGGGTATGAACTAACAGGCTACTATGAACCCTGCCTTTTGTGTTTGTGTAGGATGTTACAATAGACAGCTTGGCCCTCAATTTTGGCTACAGCTTCAAAAGGCTGAGTAGAGGATAATAGGTAGCAAATGTCCCCCCGTTCTCAAGTGAGGCAGTGCACCTCCTGCGCAGGGCCGGCAGCGCCGGTGACCAGAAGCTGCTTCCATGACCCTCCCCGGGTACATCTGCCGCAGGCCATGAGACGTGGCGGCTGAAGAAGGAGCTTCTTTGAAAAAATGCTGGCAAGCTGAGGCTCTTTTCCTTTCCCAACCCTAAATATTGGAGAAGGGAGAGAGCTGCCTCTTCTTTACTGAAGCTGGTGACAAGGGTTTCAGAGACACACTTGGAAAGCTTGATGGGTGTTCCTGAATTTAGGAATCAATTTGAGCCATTCCTATGGAACCAAAGCTAAAAGGCTAAGCTGAAGCCGTTTGTGAAGATGGGAAGGGAAAATGGGCTGTGTTGGGCAGATGGTACACTCAAGGATGCTTGGGCACCATGACCCAAGAGGACAGTGGGGACTGATCCTGGATGCATCTGGAAGGAGCCCTACTCAGAAGAGCCACGGCGTGAGGTAATCCCATCAGTATCAGGTCAAGGGAACATACTGGCTCTGTGCTAAGGGTGGGGGTTGTCACAACAGATCAGTTAGGGACTGCAACAGCCATGTAAGGGGACTGTGTGATGTGAGGTCTCATAAGGGGCCTCTGAAGACCCCCACAGGAGAACTAAAACAACAAGGTCAACTTGGAACGTGGAATGTCCATAACCCATCCTGTGTTAGAGCCCCAGATCCATTGGTAGAAAGGAGAAAGAAGCTCAAGGAAATAGAAAGGAAATTGACCGTGTCCCTCTTTCTCATTGCAGGTTTCCAGCCCAGAGGCAGCCTGGGCTTGCTAAGAAAGACTTTACTCAATAAAGTCTGGAATTTTTACAACACATGGAGGTAGATATATCGATGATTGAAATAAAGCTGTTACAATGACTGAAGTAACTGGAGGTCTTTTTTATTTTCTGAGAGTTATTATAAGATTCTTAAGGCCTGCCTCAGATTTTATCCAACAGGCAGAGAAGAAATATCTCTATAGGGAAGGTTGGTAAGGGCAATGAAGAGAAAGAATCAAATAGTTTTTTCTGCTTGCATCTCATGGAAATTACATTTCCATTCTGCTCACTCAGATCCAACTTTCAAATGTACCTTTTAAAGAAAAATGAAATTGGAGGGGTGCCTAGGTGGCTCAGTAGGTTAAGCGTCTGCCTTCAGCTCAGCTCATGATACCACGGCCGTGGGATAGAGCACCGCATCTGGCTCCCTGCTCAGTGGAACAGTAGACACAGACTTATATGGAAGCCTTTTCATGTCTCATTCTGCTCATTTGCATTTCTTATCTGCATAGTCATAAAATTAAAATATACTAGGGGAGAACCACTAACCCTAAATGTGGAATCTCCTAGCAGGGATATAGGGAGGACACAATGGAATCCAGGGTGGAGTGGGGCCCAGGCCAAAGAAAGGTTGAATTGGATCAGCCCAAAGAGTGTTTCCCCACTTCATGACTTTGCTGAAAGCCAGAGCTCCTTACTGGGACACAAGTTTTGTGACAGCTATTATGCAAACAAGCCCAGCTTTCTGTGATTAGAGAATGGTGGAAATTGGCACAGTGATGTATTTTTTCTTTCACATATTAAAAAAAAAAATCTTAAAAAAGCTAAAGCTATTTTCTCGCACACCACTTTTGGATTTGGCAAAAGTGGTGAACGAGGACAAAATGGGAAAATTTTAAAAGCTTGTGGCATTTACCCCTCATCACAGATAAGAATTAAAAGTGAGAATAATAATAAGCATTAGCATTTCAGTCTTCAGATCTTTTTCCTTGGAGATTCTGAAGTGAACAAGGTACAAGGACTACGATGTTTTTACGAAGGTTTTAATGGTGACAAATTTTTTCTGTTATTAGTCCATTACATCAAATAACACTCACTCCTCAGAAATATATCTTGGCCATCCGGCTATTTACAGATTACATTAAATTGGAAACCCGTTGGATTAACATATTTGGATTTATTTCTTTGTAAAATTACTTGAACTTTTTTTTTTTTTTTTTTTTTTTTGGTATGGAGAGAACAGAGAACTACAGTTAACCTTTTATTTACTTATTTTTTATTTTTTTTTTTTTTTAGTGTTCAACCTTTCTCTCTTTGAAACTAATTTACTTCAAGTTAAGGATTTTTTCCCCCAAGCAATATAGTAACTTTGTGCAAAAAGACAATCAACTTTTACACTGTTCGTATAACTGCCCTACAACTTGAGGGAAGGCCCTATCTTTTCCCTTCCCATCCCACCCTCCAAATGTCTCAAAAACAGCTACGCTTTCAAAAATAAGTTTCAATCATTAATAGTAGTTATGAATGTGACCTACAGTACATGTGAGAAATGTATCGTTTATTCTAAATTACATACCCAGTCGTATTTTGGGGGTGGCATTAAGGATCTGAAGACTCTCATGGAGCCCTCAAACAGAGAAAAGGTTTCTAGTCTTCACAACATCATTGCCACGGTTGAGACACCCACCTGCCATACACCCCCCCCCCATTAGAACTGTGCCTAACATACCGATGAAAGTTTGATAAATAGATGAATGAATGCTTGAGAGGTTATTCAAAGGGGTCACGAGGCTCTGTAACTTCAGTGTCCAAGGCCATGATTCTTAGTTGTTGGTACCTGAAGGGGTCAATACATAACCCCCCCCCCACTTCCCACTTGAGTTCAAGACCAACTGGGAGATGCAGCAATTGTGCAGAAGGAGATCAAAAGACCACTGCAGATACGGATACAGCTAGGTCAGAGAGAATGGCCAAATGGTTTGCTGAAACGAAACTCAGAGCTCGACTGGTTCACCCACCTGACTAGACTGATTCACTCACCCAGCCAAGGCTGTTGTGGGCAACGGCCATCCTCCTCCATTAGAGGCAGAGCCTGGAAAACAGAAAGCAAAGCAGAGCAGAAAAAAATGGAGAAGAGCTGGGGTGTGCAGTCCCCTCTTTCTCCCATCTCACTCATCAGAGCAGTTGCTTCTCCTCTCCTGGGACAACTGGGAGGTATGGGGTGGGGGTGGGGCGGAAATCAGGTGTTTGACTTCTATGGAGGTCTCTCCTCAAGGGAGGAAACATCAGGAATGGGAGTAAGTGTACTCCCCTTGACATTGGTGTTCAGTTCCTCTGTCAGTTAGGAGCCACCTCCTAAGGCAGGTCTTATGTCCCCTCTCGGGGCACAAGCGCCCACCCATTGTGAACCCCAAACTTCCTTTTCCCCCTCAGACTCTGGAATGAGCACTCTTGCGTCCTCATCTGGCCGGTCCTGCCTCTCTACCCACAGTAGCCCCCTCCCTCCGTGGACCATTTTTCCAAAACAAAAGGGTTGGTGGGGCAGGGAAGGGCCAACTCTGAGTGCCTTCTACGTTCTGTTAGCCATAAAAACATCCCTGAAGTCATGGAGCACACAGTCAGAATCTAGTTCCTTAGGATGGGAAAGGGAGAAAAACAATTCTCCTTTAGTTTTCCCATGAATTAAGAATAAAATGCAAATAAATGGTCTAAAAATGTATTCTTTTCACCTTTTAAAAATTGTATTCCTATTTAAATCATAGGCATTTCAGGTGGAAATTCGGCCCTGCTAAGGGAGATGAAAGACAGCAAAGCTGAACTCTTCCTGTCCCTGACACGCCATTGAAGATTTAGCACCAGGGCCCAGGAATTGTAGGTTGACAGAAAGAAATCTTTTTTGGAAGGATGGAACTCTGACCAGTTACAAAGTCGTTGATTCTGAATGTTCCCCTTCAAAATGGGCCTTCTGGTAGTCAAGGCAGCTTCCTGCTGGAAGATAACGCCTCAGTCAATATGTGGTTCAAAACAGATCTGCCTCCGGGAAGGCCAGCCTCAAAATAGAACTATAAATACAGCACGGACAAGTTTTCTCCCCAGACGTGGATGACAAAATGGGTCGCCCAGATATCTTTTGCCACCATCTTGTCAACACAAAGCAGAGCCAGATTTACGCAGCTAAAATAATAAAAGGGGGAACGCTGGCTTCTTAATAACATCTTTGTACTTATAAATCACACCAATCCTACCCCACCTTTGACATTTTGAGTTACATGGACCTATGAAATATAGTATTTGAGCCAATAAGTAGAGAGAAAAATTTTTAAAGGAGTGGTAACATCTTTAGCTGTTTTCCACCATAAATTTGGTTGTTTAAATTAATGAAATTGAATTAATCGTGAGACCGACTTTCAAGAAATAGAGCACAAGGCACTTACGTTTTGGTAAGAGCGGAAGGAAAGAAAAAAGTAGGAAGAGAAAAAATGAGGAGGAGAAGAAAGAAAAGCAAAAAGTAATTTTTAAAGTTAGCCCTCTGAAATATATAATATCTGTAATATTATATATCAACTGTATCTTGTTTTAAAAATTTATTAAAGGTAAAGGGAAGGGGGCTAGGATTTTGCAGAATCTTGCTTTATTTTTTGGCATTTTAATTCATTAGCCACAGAAGTACATTTGAGAAGATTAAAAAGCAATTTGGCTTCTCTAAAGTCATGGAACTTCCTTAGAGCGATGGGGGGGTGGCGGCAGTGGGATTAAACAGACAAGCCATTATTTTACATCTTACTGAAGTGGTATTGGGTTCTTAATTAGCAATAATGGGAAAGGAATACAATATAAGTGAAAGCCTGGGAACCGATTTTTAGAGCTTCATGAAATTCACCACACACACACACACACACACACGCGCGCGCGCGCACACACACACACACACACACACACACCCATAAAGGGAACATTAAGCACAGCTCAACAAACAATGAAATTAACTCCAGAAACCTTGCCTTGATTATGAATGTTCTTTAATCCTAAACTTGGCCATGGTTCACAAAATGTTTCATGTTGATAAATCTCATGATCAAACCAGAGACTTTTGTCAGGAATTATATTTTTGTGCAATCTACAGCTGAAACGTGAGGAGGCAGCTGGTTTAGCACTTAGTAATAAAATAAAACACATTCTCCCAATTCCGATCTAGAATAGATTTATATATCCTTTGGCTACTGATAGATCTGGCGCAGCTTTGATTTAAAAGTTTCTCAACAATGACCAAACCTGGCATCTATCCCTTCACCCTTGCTGAAGCACTAGAAAGAAACAATTCTCACTGTCACAGTAATTCAGAACTTCTTTAATGAAACAAAAATATATGGAGCTTTCAAAAGCTCCATATATCCAAGGGACGTAAGCACAACTCTCTGCCCTTGACTCTCCATGGAATGGATCTGCTTTTATATATAAAACACGGGAACTGATTACTTCATATGTTCTGATAGTACGTTTTCTGGTTTGTCTTTCTACTGGCGATTTTTCAACTAGGGTAAAGTTGGCTTTTGGGGAAAGGAATGAAAAAGAACTCCACTCTGCTCAAAGGAGAGTTATATAAGGACTAACTTTGAAGTCTTAAATAGTTCACATAGAGAAACAGGCACTATGGTCTCGGGCAGAACCTCGTCATCAGCAACATTTTGGCCACGGTGAAGATCTGGAAATCGTAGGTTAGCGTCCTGTGACCTCACTTCATCTACCCTGGATCAAAATGGCAGAGTGGGGGGCGCCTGGGTGGCTCAGTTGGTTGAACATCTGCCTTCCATTCAGGTCATGATCCCAAGGTCCGTGTAGGGCTCCTTGCTCAATGGAAAACCAGCTTCTCCCTCTCCCTCTGCCTGCTGCTACCCCTGCTTGTGCTCTCTCTCTCTCTCTATGTGTGTGTCAAATAAATCCAAAAATTTTAAGTCTTTACAAACAAAACAAACACCCAAAATGGTAGAGTGGGAATGAGGAAAACAGCCCCTGTAGCAGGGAGTGGCCTGGTACTACCAATTAGATCTTGATTTTTCTAGCCCTCACAGCTGGTGCTCCTAGCTAAGTTCTGTCCCTTTCTGTTGAACAAAAACAACTTCACAGAACATCAATACCAGGCAAGGCCAACTGGGACCATGATGGATCAGGAGAAAAACAAGTTTGCTCTGTAATCATGCCTGAGCACAGAGAAACACAAACATTCTCCAAACTACAAAAACGATCAAACATCTTCCTAGCCTGATCTGTAAAGTGACTGCTCCTTCTTTACCAGGTACAGCCTTGGCCTCGTTGTTCCCTTTTCTCCTTCAAGGTAAGATTCACTAAGATACCACTTATGGATGGAATTGTGCCACACAATTGAACGCACACACTGCAGCTCGAGCCCCTGGCCCCTCGAGATGTGACCTTGTTTGGGGAAATGAGGTTTTTGCACAGGGAAGGAAGTTGAAACGGGATCATGCTGAGCCCCTAATCCAATGTGACTGGTGTCCTTGCAGGAAGGGGAAGTTTGGACACACACAAGGGAGAACACCATGTGAAGATTGGTATTATGCTGTCACAAGACAAGGAACTGCCTAGAAGCCAGGAGAGAATTCTGAACAGGGCCTTCCCTAGGCCTTCAGAGGGAGCCTGGCCCTGCTGACACCTTGATCTTGGACTTTCTAGCTTCCAGAACTCTGAGAGGATGCATTTCTTTTGTCTAAGCCCACCTGTTCTATAGTACTTTGTTATGGCAGGTTAGGAAACTAATGAATATCCAATCGTAGATTAACCCCTTTTTCCCCCACAGAATTAAATCCAGAGCAAAAATTTACTTCCTTGAATTCTCCTCAAAATCACCTAACACAAGCCTGGGTCCTCTGATTTTTTTTCTTATACCCTTTTACCACGGTTCCCCACCATGTGTGTTCTCCCTCCTGCAACAAGGCAATAGGACACACTTTGTTTAACTGTGAGTGAATTCCTGGTGGCTTGCGACTGAGGGGCATTGACACAACTCAGGAACCTTTTCTCAATATGTGGATAATTATTTCTTGTTTCAATTGCTTGAGTTGTTTCTTTAGGGAATCCTTAAATTCGTATCATGAATGTCTATTTTCTACTACCTTCTCTACATAACACAAAGGCTCCTACACATTACCAGTTGAATGTTACCTGCTATCAGGTCTGCTCTTTATTGCTTCAAATGTGGACTTTTAACTCTTTCTTCATTTTTAAGCTCATTTAAAATGTTTCACTATTTTTCTGCTTTTATTATCTTAGCATACCTTCTTTTTTTTTTAATTTCAGATTTTTCTCTCCTTATAACTTTCTGGTCCTATTTGATATAGACCATGTCATTTTGAATCTTACTGAAAATTTCAAGCAGTTTTCTTAATTTTTTGGGGTGGGTTCTATAAGAAATCATTTTCACAGGTTTCCTCTTTTCTTTTTGCATCTTAAATACCACGAGTTTCTTCTCTTATTCTGAAATACATTTCCTGAATCTCTATATTTTCTGTTTGTGTATATGTTAGATTCAATTATTGCTAAAGAATATTCACCTTTATGGAGGAATACACTCAATCGAGTCCAGCCCGGATCACCCGACCCTTAGCTGATCCACAGATCCATGAGAATAAATATTTATTGTTGTGTGTTACTACCCTAAGATTTTGTGGGTGTTTGTTATGCAATAATAGCTAATAGATGCACCATGTTTTCTCATTTCTTCGTTCGCATATTCATAGTCCCACGATGGGATAACTACAGTATCCAGATCTAGAATTTGCCAAATGGGGTAGATAGATGCCCTTGGTTTCAATTTCTGACAACTGGTTGTTAGCTAAATTTTCTGTTCAGATCTGTAACTGTTTAATAGGTTAGTAATCTCAACTCCTAGCTCAAATTCTAGCAGCTTACAAATTAACATTCATCTAGCTTTGTTCTGTGGAACTGATGGGATTTTATTCTACCCCTCCAGTTTCCTGACATTGAACACAAAAAGATTATAAAAAGTGATTCCCTCTAGAGGTAGCACTGTCTGTTGATAACACTTGAGTTATGGAAATTACACATCCCCAGATTCAATACGTTCCCTCCTTGTCCAATTGTCTTCCTCCAGCCATAGTCCCTAAGTAGATATCTGGAGAAAGGCACTAAGAGGATCATGGGAATGGTGGATAGAAGGGAGAACGGCAATTTGGGAGTCTAGAAAAGCAACAACCATAAAGGAGAGGGAGAGATGTCTGTTTTTCTTTTTAGATCAGGCCTTGCATTTCTGGCTTGGGGGGCACATCGTCTGGAAGGTATTAGCTTCACAGTCAGGACTAGGCATTTCAACCCAGGTTATCCAGTGGAATGAAGGAAAATTTCTCTTAGTCTTAATTTTTAGTGTTGTAAGCTTTCATATATTTCTTCCCCCCCCCCCATATATTTCTCTTTTCCTAAGAATTTTAATAAGCAGAAAGAAGATGGGTTGGAGGACCCTTGTTAGATGACATTTTGAATTACGGACTACCAATGAATACAGTGGTATAACCAGAGGATACGTTCCTTATGGACAGAGACTGATTTCACATTTCTTAATTAATTTATAGCAAGTATCAGCACACAGTAGTTCAATGAATTTTCTTTGATGGATAAAATCAGTATGATCTAAACCATAGATGATCCTTAATTACCCAAGTGGCGGGTTTTGGCAACTGAAAAAGGAATTCCATACCTTTTTCCAAGGTCAACATATCATGCTGTTCAGATATCAAGCCAATTCACAGTTCACTTGATATAAATTAGTACCAACTTCAAAAATTTACTGTGAAATTTAGAGAATTGCTTAAAGCAACCAGTATAATGCCACTATAACAGCAAATGTGTCTTACCCTTAACTTAAATATTAGCTTTTATTTTAAGTCACTCTGAATGTAAGTTTCTTGATGGTAGGGCTTTAACGGTTTTCTTCAAACTTGTAGCCCTAGCATCGAGGTGCTTGGTATGTATTTACTGAATGAATGAATGAATGAACGAACGAATGAACTAGTGAAAGAACAAATTAAGTCACACCCAGACTTAAGTTCCCTGCCATCCTCTTTGGAAGATTAATCACTGGTCACTATTATCTGTATTAGAAACTGATGAGTCACTGTACAAGTTTATCATTTGGTGGCACCAACACAGGTAATGAAAACTGCAGAATGATTAAGCTAAAAATAGGTATAATCAGCTAAAAATGAAATTATTCCTAAGTCAAAGGAAATATTCCCTGTCTAAACTTGTTCGTGATTTAAAAAATCATGACAGGCATTAGCAGCAGATAATTCCATTTAAATTAGTACTTAAGCCCTGAAACAAAGCCGCTTAGAGAAGTTTCCTTTAATTTTGGTGAAGTGACTTTCTGAAATATTCAGCATTTATGGCAATGTTGACGTGTGTTCGTTACAGAGTATTTTTAACTACTGCTAGTGGAAAATATAGGTTGGGCAATAAAATCAAGTCCCTTGGGACAATCAGGCAACTAGATATTTACAAACAGTATTTCTGTAAGACAAAGGATTTACAGGATTTTCTATTAAATGATTTTATTTATCTTAATTTATGGCACTTCACCTGGGTAATCTGCAATACAATGATGGATTTAACATTTAATTACCCTCTAGCCTTTAAATTCTGTGATTTTGTAGGTCTTGAATCCTCAGGGAAAATGTGTTTCACTTCTTTTTTAAAGTAAATGAGATAAAAATAAATGTTTTAAGTTTCCAAAATGTTAGTAGATAAACAAACTTAATTTTTATTTTCACGCATGCACTATTTCTCTCTGATAAAGTGAGTCCAACCAAACTATTAGTTCAGAAATCTTGTAAATTTAAAGTTTCTAGAATATTCCTTTGTTCCAAGTCTAAATTTAACATTTGAAGTTCAGAGAGAAATCATAAAGTAATAAAGCAACAGCGTCCCTTTATAAACAAAAGCAAAACCCCTCTTTGAAAAAGCCCTAAAGCACTGCTTGTTGCTCCAGAGCCAGAATGTTCCATGAGGGTCCTTTGTAGTGCTCTGGTCAGACGTTTCCGAGCCAATACTGCCATCTGTTGGTGAAGCTACTGTGGTTGATAGATGGTTGATAAACGGTGAAGGCTTTGTTTCTGCTTTTGCTTTGGTTTATTTTTTAAATTTTATTCAAGCTGGTGTGGAAAGGGAAGGAATCTTCTTTCTCAGAGAATTTCACAATTTGGTTTACTGACTAAGGACGCTGGTTGCGCTATTTCCCACCTGTGTGAACGAGGCCAGTTACTTAAGCTCTCTGGGTTTTCTCATCCATAAAGTAGACGTGCTTAGCACCGTGCCTGGCACTTACTTGTGTTCAGTGAACATCAGTGATTATCGTTGCTTCCTTCTTAAGGCAGACCTGAATGAAAGCTTCTTGATTGCTTTCTAGGGACATTCCTGGTTTCTAAGGCATTTCTCATTTGTTCATGTGTTTCAACAGCACTGCAATAGCAGAACATAATAGAAAATCTCAAATGGTACTGAAGTTTTTATTTCCATCTCTTGAAATTATTCGAGCTGCTTAAAATTTACTTCGTTGAAAGACATTTCAGGTGACAGCCTCTTTTTTTGGAAGCAGTGGGTTTATTTTGAGTTTACATTTTTTTGTAAACTCAATTTTATGATGGTGACAAAACTTGCAAAAGAGAACTATAAGCAAATAAAAAATGAGTTGTGCTTTTGGAAATGCAACATAGATTTACTAAAAACAGCGTCTAGAATGTGGGTATTATCACAGAAGGCAAGCAGCAAATCATTCTGTGCTGTCTCAGATCAGAAATTTACTGAGGGCCACTGTGACAGTCCCACCCTGCTTCTTTTCTGCCAACAGATACCTTGTCCCCTTTATTTTGCTTTAAGACTTGTTCTGTGGGCTCATGCCCTTTCTGATGTAAATTTGGCTCTCTGTTCTCAGCTCCTGCCAGATCTCCTCTTTTTACCCTGATCAATATAAAAAAGGCCCACGAGAGCAGCAGACACCTGAAGAGTTCTCCTCAGAAGGTCATGGGGAAGAGCCCTGCGGATGCTTCCATGCTAATTCCTGTGACCAGTCACATACATACTTTACAAATCACAACGAACACACAGTGCAGCTTAAATGATAACTCATGTTCCTCCCCATCAGAGACTTGGTAAAACTGCTACCAGATATTTCTGCCTTAGACCTGTTAGGATCCAAAGCTCTGGTCATTTGACTTCCATAGTCTCCTTTTCTGACACTTACTTCTGTTAAATCTGAAGGGTCAATTTTTTTGCATCAAGATTTTAACACTAATTGCAGAGAATTCCTGCAACCCACCCAGATCTGGTGTTTGAGTTACCACATACCCTGTCCTGCTCACAGCAGCTTCCTTAGTTCTCGACCCATCTTCATAAATGACACCACCTTTCATCTCATGGCTCAGGCCCCAAATCTTAGAGACATTTTTAATTTCTCTTTTCTCTCACAATCTCAAATTTAGTCCATAGACCACTCACCAGCTCCACCTTCAAAATGCATATGACTTTTTAAAAATCTCCTCCACTGCTAACATCCCGGGCCAAACCGTTATCTTCTCTCCCTGGATTACTGAAATGTCTTTCAAGAACATAAACTAGATCTTTGTTCTAACTCTTCAGTGTCCTACCATATTATCTAGGGTACGATCAAAATTCTTTACCATGGCCTCCTGCCCTACAGAAACTGGCCAGTGATGGCCTTACTCATTTCCATACAGATCCCCATCACTGTGCCTGACCCCACCTGCCTTGTAACTCTTTCTGAACATTCTAGCACACTCCCACATCAGAGCCTTCACACTTGCTGTGGTAGTCACCCAGCATACTTTTCCCCAGTTGTTGCAATGATGCGCGCCCTCACATCAGTCAGACCCTTGCTCAAATGTGACTTCCATAGCAGCTAGGCCTCCCCAAACACACCAATTAAAGCAACCACCCCTTCCTTGTCCCTGTTCCACTGCTCTCCCTCCCGGAACCAGCTCCCTGTTAATTCAGAGCACAGACGGCTCCCTGGTACTCTAGAGTTACTTGTGGGTAATGTGTCTCCATCCTTAGATGGATGCTTCTGCAAGGCCAGGTCCTTTTCTCTTGTTCACTGCTGTAGCCTCAGTGCCTATCACATAGGCATTTTAAAAAATGTCACATTTGTGTGAGAATCATTGAGTAAATGAAACTTCAGAGTCTCTGTTGACTATTTCTTAGACATTTCACTTTGTTATTAAAAGTAATAATTACCACTCAGAGAACTTATCAAGTGACAGACGTGACACTAAGCACTTAATGCATGTTGTCTGATTTAATCCTCACAGTAATGCTAAAAGAAACCTATGTGTTTTCCTCAATTGCCTGATAACCTTGTTTTTCTATGAATTTTCATAAGTTAAGAGAATTTGTTGGTCATTTGATAAATGGAATAGATTTTCTCAGACATTGTGTAGGTATGGTTCTAGAACACTCCATTCCCCCTGACTGAAACTGGTCTCAGCTAATCTGTGCATCGGAGCCAGGTTCTTTTGGGGACATGTCAGTAGTCTCTGGTGATGAGGTAGAAGAGAGAGTTAGGGGATCACTTTGCAACCTTGAAATGTATGTGTATGTTACCACGAAAGCAAGATTCAGGTTGAATTATGATACACAAACAGCTGTTAGCAAGTTGGTGCAATAACAGCCTTGCAATCTGTTTTTAAAAGCTCTGTGACTACCTTGCGCCATAGCTTCACTGGATGTGATGATATTCTGGCAGCAGGATTGAGCTGATCTAGTCAGATGGGGGGATTTTGTGAAGTGGTGTGGCCAGGTCTTATTTGGGGCCGAGAATGAGAGTTTTAAAGGGTCCAGGCTGTGGTGCTCATGTAATCCTTGTATTCCAGTGTAGACGGGGGCGAACGCGTCTGTGCAACAGGTCTAAGCAGATCACCTAACTTGAACACCACTCATTTCCACAATATAAAATTAATTCTAACAACTCTTACGCTGATGAACAATCCTTACAGGGCAACTAGAAATTGTCGAAGTCCAGAGCAGTGGCCTCTGGAGTGAGGTCTCCTGATTACAGTGTTTCAAATGCTAAGTAAGTACTTCTGGAGTGTGTGTTCTTGATTACGGAAAACACACTTGGCATGTCAAATAACCGATTCTCAAGTGTTCTTACTTTTTTCCTATATCACACTTTCCAAGATGAAGCCCTGAAAGGGAAATGATAAATGATGGAGCAGTCTCAGTGGGACGGTCAGCTCCAAGGCTGCGTGGGTATGTGGATAGGCTAGGCAGCCGGAAGCACCGTCATGATACCTTCAGGGACAGTGAGTAGGCAAGATGAAGAGGATGAAGCCCTCAGTGGCCAAAGGGAGACTCCTCTGAAGTGGAGGGTGTACTGCATCCGGTTTTGGATGGAGCTCTTCTTACCTTTATTCCCATTGGGCCGGTGGTTGAGTTGGAAGCTCAGTCTGGCTTTCCTCCATATCTGCTGGCCGCCATCTTGGAGCCCTCTGAAGCAGGCACCCACTCTTCTTCAAAAGCTGTTTTAGGGTTGTGCAATTAAACAAAGACCAACCCATGAGCAAAGCAAACGCTATTTATTCAGAGCTGCAAGGGAGTCAGCCACCCACACGCGTGTTTTGGCGGAGACTTAAGGCAGAGGAGTGGGAAAGTTTTATAATAAAAACAAGAGAGAGAGAAAGCTTCAGGTGTGCCCTGAAGGGGGTGGTTGGACTGGGGAAACTGTGAGCAGGCTAACTAGAAGTGGGGCATCCTATGCGACTGGCTGGGGGTACCTATTTGGCTTTCTCTGCTTGATCCTAAATTGGAAACGGGACAAAAATTAGGGAAGTGGTCAATTATTATTCAAGTCCTAGCCATGTTGAGCCAATTGGTAAAGAAGTTCTTATTCCACTTCCTGGATTGTTGCTACACATAGCAGTCCAACTTCCTCCAAGTCTGACTTCTAGCCGTCTGGCTTCCTGGGCTGGTTACTGTAGATAAGGGGGTTGGTTTCCGGGGCAGGTTGTTGCAAACCGTGGATCAGAGGTCTATATTTAAATATGCCCCGGCCATTGTCTGCTTGTATATTCAGTCTGTCCTGGTAGCAGGTGAGTGGGTTGAGGAGACTACCCAGTGCCCAGTTCTTTCATGACCATGTCTGTCCTAAGCCTGTTTCTAGAGGCTAGGAGCTGTGTGTTCCCCAAAGAAATAGTAGGTTGGACATTCATGGGACACTGTAGACATTACATCATTTTTGATAAATTTTCATTTTGAAGAGCCACATTCCCCACTGCTGACCAATTTTGGCAAAGTTACATATATTCTCTAATATTCAAAGAAGGTTTTCAGAAATACATCCAGGAAATCATCTCTCAAAATTGTGCTGTATTAGGCAATAGAAATATATCAATCAATATATTGTATGCCTTAAACTTACATAATGTTTTACGCCAAACCTAACTCAAATCAATTTTGCTGTATTCCAATAGGACTTAAGATAGATTTTGGGAAAAACGCACATGTTGGGGCCCATCAAGATCACCTCCCTTACTCTGATCGGTATTCTATTTAAATTGGAATTTAAATTTAAATTGGAAATGTTTACACAGTCACAGTAATTCTGCAATTCTGAGAAAGCCAGGACGTTCTTTTGGTAGAGTGACTCTTTTAATACTAGTGCTTTTACATCCAATATAGGAAAATAATTGATTTTGAAATTTCGTTTTGGCTCATAGCGGGGACAAATCTTATGATTTAGAGTTGAGATAAAGCTTCTTAATATTTCTAATGTTTTATATGTAGAGAAGTATTAATATCAATGTACTCTATCCTTTATGTAGTACAAATTATACATTTTTCATAAACACAATTTGTTTTTCTTCAAAGATTTTCTTAGTGCGTTTGATGATTTCAAAGGCTTTGTTACCCTGAATTCTGTTTTCTGCCCTCTTTTGCTTATAACATTAATTACACTTAAAATACCATGTCAGACTAATATGGATAAAATGAATTTAGTAACACTTATTTTTTCAAAGGTACACTTTTTGCTTGTATGCTAGAATTTATTAATGCATCAATAGTTTCTGAAAGATTGTTGCATACTGCCACTATTTAATTTTTTGTGTTGACTTTCCAATTGTGGTTTAAGTAAAGTTTTTAAATGTATGTTTGTTAGAAGTGTTTTCATACACTAGATTGTTTCATTGTAGCCTATATTAATACTTTTTTAAGACCCTCTATTGAGGGGCACCTAGGTAGCTTGGTTGGTTAAGCATCCAACTCTTGATTTCGGCTCAGGTCATCATCTCTGGGTCATGGGCTCCAGCTCCATGTAATGTTCCACGCTCAGTGGGGGAGTCTGCTTCAGATTCTCTCTCTCTCCCTCTGCCCCTCCCCCATTCTTTCTCTCTCTCTCCCTCTAAAATAAACAATCTTTAAAAAAAAGATCTTCTATTGAAATCTGTTTTTTTCCATTCACATTTCCAGCATTATATAGATATTGTATATATTATATAATATTATATATATATGGCATAATATATATATTTCATTCACATTTCTAACATTTATATATAACATATATAAATATAAATATACACATAACATATATAACAAATATATAACTATGTACGAGGAAAGAGTTAACAGAGATCTGGTTGCTTATTCTACATGCCTTCAAGGGGACCCAGAATCACGAGTGACCATTGGCCAACTCTGGGAATGTGGCCCTCGGAATGTTCTTTATATTAGTGATTGATGATTTTGTTGTTTACATCTTGAGCACAGGATCAGCCTGTATCAACTTGTCAGGTTGACGTGCACAAACAAGATGGATAAGGTTTACCTATCTTCATTGTCGGGGTTTGGAGTTTCAGTTACTATGGGCTGGTTGACTAGCAGGATATACCTATGTGTTCAGCATGCCGTGAAGCCTCAGACCCTGGAACTCGAATGGGCTTTCTTGGGCGTAGACACTCCACTCATGTCACTGCAGCTCTCTGTCAGAGAGATGGCACATTGTATGTGGCCTCAGGTGAAGTAAGACTCAGAAGCCCTTCCTGGCCTACCTGTGTTCCACCAGTGCATCTTTCCTCTGCTGTTTTTGCTCTGTATCCATTGTTGTAATAAATCTCTGTCACAAGTACAACCTGCTACTGAGTCTTGTGAGTGTTTGTAGTGAATCAACAAATTTGAGGCAGTTGTAGGACTATCAAAACATCATATTATTAACCATATTATCTACCAGACACAATTCCCTAAATATTCAAATATAGACATTTTTACACTTTAGGGATCCATAAATCCAAATGTAATTATCTGGATTAACCCCTCCATACATCAGGGTTTTATTGAAAACAACTAAACAATATTTAGCGTGTATTACCTTATTCAAAATTATTTTATTCATCACGTCTACTATAACTCTAGTTGCTTGGTTTTGCATTTCATCTTTTAAGCCACGTGTAGCAATATTTGATGATAATGCACATTTTCTGTGTAAATGTTCTGCTATAATGTTAGTAAATCTGTTATGGTTTCTGCCAAAAGAATAAAATTCCCAGTATCCCATCCGGGTTCCTTGGATGATCCTTTTGTGCTGGATATATATGTATTTATTTATTTATTTATTTAGGCCAAAATTTGTATTGTGTGTATGTACATTCAGGAACAGCCAAACATTGTTCCTCATAGTCTCTGCAGCCTTCATGTGTTTTCAAATCAGATTTAACTTCAAGTACATACCACTAGGATTGAAGTCTTATGAAAACTAATTGTTAGATTAGAGCTATAATAAAGGTCAACACCTGAGGAGATCCTTGATTTAAATGATGAGATCTAGAATTTAAGCTGATACCATAATGGGAAGAAACTTTGGGAAGAAGGAGTGAGTATATTTCTACATAGGAGATACAAGAATGTTGTACCAGAAGACAGGCTATGGTAGATTGTGTTGGGATGAGAGAAAGGTCCAAAATTATCTCATTCCCATAACTGGCTGTTGGTGCTGTCCATTGGTTGGGAATTTAGCTGGGGTTGTCAGCTGGAGGCCTCTGTTCCTTTGTAACCCTCTCTAACTTGCTCCTTAAGCTTCCTTTATAACATGGTGGCTAGTATGTGGTAGTTTCCAAGAAGAAGCATTGCAAGAGGAGAAAGCAGAAGTTGCAGATCACTTACATAGTGTCACTTGTGCCACATTCTATGGGTCAAAACAAGTCACAGGACCAGCCCAGATCTAATAATAGAGGGAGACTACACAATGGAGAAAACTCTAAGAAGTGTGGTTTGTTGGCGGCCATCTTTAGAGCCTAACTGCCCCAGTTTAAATTTTACAATTTTTTTCCAAAATTTCATTCAGTAATAATAAAAAAAATCCATTTTCTTCTCCAATGGCTTTCCATTTCCCATTTTCTAATTATCTATACAGAATAAAATGTGTATACATACATTTACATTTTTTCTTTCTAACACTGGAGGATAATTAATATAGAAGCTTAGTAGTTTAGGTTTTGTTGCATTTTTTTCAGTTAAAAATTTTTAACTGTGGTAAAAATACATATGAAATTTACCATCTTAACCATTTCTAAGTGTAGATCAGAAGTATTAAGCGTATTCACATTGTCGTGCAACAGATTTCTAGAACACTTTTATTCTGCCAAACTGAAACTTGATGCCCATTAAATACCAACTTCCCATTTCTCCCTCCTAATAATTTCTCAATTTTAAATAATGTTAAATAATTTTAATTAATTTTTATGATTATGAAATGTCTATAGCAACAACACCCAATGGCTATAATTAGCATATCATATTATAATCTTTAAGTTATGTCTATTTAATTCCATTTATTGATTATTAATAGTTATCACATCATAATTCACATCACTCATAATGGAAATACTTGTAGATTTAAGCTGAGAACTCAGCAATACGATTCTGGTATAGTAAACAAGGAGCAGAGTCTCTGAATTGCGTTAGGGTATGTCAAATTTTGCTTAGGCATTAAGAGTAATAAGAAATTTTCTTTAAAGATAGATATCGGTGTTTCAGTTGAAAAAGTATCTTATTTAGATGCACAGGTCATTGCAATATTGTTGGATCAAAAAGGCCTTTCAATGATTAGACTTGCTCCTCTGAAACCAGTGCTGAAGTTCCACCCCTTGTCCGTCTGCTCTGTCAGCGGCACTCTCTCCTCTCAGGCCCTCACTAGCTCACGTTATTCCACTCCGTTAGTCTCCTATCTGTCCTTTCCCTGAAACTTCTTTTGGCTTCAATCCACCCTATATATTGTTGCCAAATTAATTTCCCTAAACCCAAGTTCTGATCTTGTCAACCACAACTGAAAAATACTTAATGAATTTCTAGGGCTTAAAATGTTACTGAACTTTAGAAGCAGCTGGAGAGCTTTTAAATATTCTGATACCCAAGACATACTCCAATCTAATTAAATCAGAATCTCACAGCAGTAAACTGGGCTGGGAGTGAGACCCAGGCATTAGTGGTTTTACAACACTCCAGGTGATTCCAATGCAGTCAAGGTTGAGACGTGAGGCTTAGAAAAGTAGTTAATTAGGGGTAACGTTAGCCCCATCTGTGAAGCTTTAACAACTACAGATGTCTGCTTCCTCTCTTTCTTCTTGCCCCCCAGCTAAGAGATAAGAAATCCTAAGAATGAATTTGGGCATTTTGTCTTTTTTAAAGGTCCACGTAGGACTCTGTTGCTGCTTATTAAGAACCACTAGCCTATACTAATTAAAGAGAACTTAATCAGATCAAAAATTTTAAAAGTGGGGTGCCTGGGTGGCACAATTGATTAAGTGCCTGCCTCCAGCTCAGGTCATGATCTCAGGGTCCTGGGATCAAGCCCCCACCCCACTGCTCCCTGCTTAGTGGGGAGCCTGCTTCTCCCTCTCCCTTTGCTGCTCCCCCTGCTTGTGCTCTCTCACTCTCTCTCCCTGTGTCAAATAAATAAATAAAATCTTTTAAAAATTTTTTAAAGTATTGCTTGATTATGGTGGTAGAACTAAGTGGGAACCAAGAATGAAAACTCATTACTCCATCTATAAATAAACGACAAACATTACAGTTAACATTGATGGCTTTTCCTTCTAGAAATCAAGGGCAAGTTCAAATCTGAATTAGGCTTTCTAGATGACTCAAATGATCTTGGCCCATCACCTACATGGAGCTGGAAGGACCTAGTAACACATGGGCTGCTTTACAGCTTACTGGGGAAATAGGGTCTCACCCCTTAAGCATCACCAGAGCAGAAACCTCATCAACGCTATTCTAGAACCTAGAACAGTGTTTGGTCCATATTAGATATTCAAAAAATATTTTGATGGCAAACAAACATAAAAACAGCCTCTTGGGATACCTGGGTGGCTCAGTCAGTTAAGCGTCTGCCTATGACTACAGTCATGATCCCAGGGTCCTGGGATCACATCCCGCATTGGACTCCTTGCTCAGCGGGAAACCTGCTTCTCCCTCTGCCTGCTACTCCTCCTCCTTGGGCTCTCGTGCGTGCTCTCTCTCTCTGTCTGACAAATAAATAAATAAATTCTTAAAACAACAACAACAACAAAAACCAGAAAAACCTCAGACTCTTAAATACAGAAGACTAACTGGTAGTTGCGAGAGGGGAGGTGGGAAGGGAGATGGATGAGATGGATAAAGGGGATTAAAAGCCACAGACTTTGGTTTTAAATAAACAAGTGACAGAGATGAAAAACACAGCATAGTTCCGGAATATAGTCAACATACTGTAATAATGTTCTTTGTGACAGATGGTGACTCTTCTTATTGTGGTGAGCATTGAGTAACGTATAGAATTGTTGGAATCATGTTGTACACCTGAAGCTAATATAACACCATATGTTAATTATACGTCAATAATAAATAAATAAATAAATAAATAAATAAATAAATAGCAAACATTTTGATAAGGAAATACAATTTTCCAGTGAATGTAATCCAATTTAATCACCTTACCTCAACACTTCCTACTTAATTGCAAAAGAAGTCATCCATCTTTCAAACACCAGACGTTCAGCCCACAGCTACCATACATTCTCTTACTGACACACGATATACCTGTTAAACACCAACTGTGCGTCGATCAGAGGACCTGTATCCCCACATGCAGTGACGACCACCTGTCATCAATCTCAGTCTCTCACAGGTCACAGAGCTGCCTCAACTTTGGCCTCGGTATTTGTTTCCTAGAACTGCCTTAAGAAAGGACCACAAGCTGGGTGGCTTAGAATAACAGAAATGTGTCATCTCACAGTTCTGGAGGTCGGCAGTCTGAATTCAAGGTGTTGGCAGGGCTCCCTCGGAAGGTTCTCAGAATCTGTTCCAGGCCTGGTAGTTGTTTGGCTTGTGACGGTGTAACTCCAGTCTTCACATGACAGTCTCCCTATGTGTGAATCCATTTCTAGATTTCTTCATTCTATATGATGCCAGTCATAGACATCAGAGGCCTACCCTATTCCCGTATAACCTTGTCTTAAATAATTACATCTGTAGTGACCTATTTCTAAATAAGTTTGCATTCTGAGATACTGGGTGTAAGGACTTTAACATAGAAAATTTTGGTGAGGGATACGATTCAACTCATGACAGGCTCTAAGGACAACTATTAGCTCATAACCACTGGCTCAGCCATTATTCCCAAAGCATTCTGAAGTCCAGAGGGGCTTCCAAAGCTTCGCCACCAACCTCCTGGTTCTACTGTTGAGCCCAATCAAACTTTCCCCTCAAGATTTGTTCCCAGGTGGGGCCCATGGTGGCCTTTCTGTTCACAGATTATCTGTCTACCCTGAAAGAAAACCTTAATATTTCAAAGAGAGGGGATTATGGAATCCTTCGCCTCCTTTCAGAAAGCCCCTGGTTTCCTTTTTCATATTGCTCCCTTTTAAATATCCAGCAAACCCAGTAGAGGCACAGAGAAGTGCCAGTTTAAGTCCATCAAAATTTCCCAACCCTCTGAACACAGGAATTTGCTCCTTGATACACAAGTGATCCAAACCAATCAGGACAAGGCTTTGTTTGAATTGTGGAGAAGTTCTCTTCTTTCTGGGAACCCAGAGCTCAGAGCATTTAAACCTCAATCTCCATCACACAGGGAGATAGTCTGCATAAGAGTAAAAGCCCTCAGCGCCAGAAGCAGAGAACAGTATTAGAGTTCTTAGGACCTTCTTTAAGCTTCTGCTTCAAGCTCTATCTGATGACCTATTTCGGTACATAAGTTATGAAACTCTCCTTTTGTTCTTTTTTCCTCAAGTCAGTTTGAGTTAGGTTTTTAAAGATGTTCAAAAGAATGATAACCAATGAATACCTGTCGACTGGGGGAGCCTACCTCTTCCTTTAAACCTTCCCTATGTCCTACCTTAGCAACGAGAGGATGATAAAATGTGGTATTAGGGTGACCTTTCTGGGGTAAAACTAGCCTCCTCTTACTACCTCTCAACCAGGCCTGGTCACCTAGTAATCCTAGACAAAATTACAAGAACTTGAAAGATATCCAGAAGTTCCAAAGATTCTTACAGTCTTGCAGATACTAAGAGTAAAGGGAAAGCCTTAGTAGAGTTTAGAGCTGGAAATGATGACATACAGGTCACCAGCAAGGTTTAAGCAGAACTTTTTCCTGGAAGCATTCACCCAGCTGTACCTAGAGGGTTAAAGGGAAAGTAAAGACTGAGGTAGAGGAGGAGATAAGGTAGATAATGAATTAATATTTTTACACAAAAATCTAATGGAAAAATAAAAATGAAACACCAAAAAAATACATATTAACTATTATTCTACTAAGTCAGGGTTTCAGAAACTTTCTATACAATTATACCATTGCATATATTCTGATGCAATAATACAAAATGGCAAAAAAAAAAAAAAAAAAAAAAAGATCTCAGGAGAAATTAGAAAAAAAAGGAAAAATAAAGAAGGGAGGCTGGAATAAGAAATGTGAAAGTCACCATGGGTAAAGAAGAAATTGCATGAGCTTTAGAATCAAAATTGAGTTGAAATCCGAGTTCTATAACTGTACATCAGTTACTTTCTTTATTTAAACAAAAAGATTTTATTTACTTATTTTAGAGAGATAGCATGCAGGAGAGTGGGGGAAGGGGCAGAGGGAGAAGGAGAGAGGATCTCAAGCAGACTCCAAGTTCATCACAGAGTCGAGGTGGGGGCTTGATCTCCGGACCCCAAGATCATGACCTGAGCTGAAACCAAGAACAAGATGCTCAACTGACTGAGCCACCCAGATGCCCTATTTACTCTTTTTAAGACTCACATTCTTTACCTGCAAATGAAGTTTATCAACCTTGTGTTGAGGTTGTGACCATTAAATGAGAGATGAATATAAATAAAAGGTGTGGCATAGTAGGAACTGAATTGTAATTATCTTTTCCTTGTTTTATAGAGTGTTCATATTCAAAAATGACACATTTGATTATTTCAGGTGCTGCAAATTGTGTGGTGAGTACGAAATTGCTAAGTCCTAGATCCATCAAACCCGTTCAAGTGTAGAATAAATGAGAAAAAGCGATTTAACTGAAGTCTTAAAGGAAAAGGAATTGATACAACCTGAAACGGCAGGGCTTAGGGATCCACCCAACCGGGCACCGCCCTCGGGGCAAAGCGCTGAAAGTGGCCTCACACGGAAGTCGATCTCTGTGACCGTATCCGCATCGGACCTAAAGCGCCTGTCATTCAGCCCATGTCTCCGCCATGGTTGGCACCGCTACGCCCAGGAGGGAGCGTTCCACAATGGATGGTGGCACCCTCAGCCAAACAGAGCCCGTCCTTTGAGGCCCTGAATGGGAGACATTGGGTCATGGGCACAGTAAGTGACAAAGAAGAGAAGCATCCGTAGCAACCGAGCGGGGTGGAATGCATGAATAAACAAGACTCGTGCTATGGCGGGACCGTGCCGGCCTTTAACCCCAGGAGCAGGACAAGCTGCCAGAGCGGGGAACTCCTGATCCCCAACCCTGGGGCAGTCAGCCCCCCACACTGCTTCGGAAGGGGCCTCACCTGGAGCCGCGACTGGGCGGGCGGTAGGGGGTGGATGGGAGGGGTTGGGGGGCTGGCCGGCCACTGCAGTCCTGCGTGCGACCTCCTCGGGCGGGGACCCGGCTTGCAGACCCTCACAGGGCTCCCTAGCTCCCTCCTTCTCCGTGCGTCCTTACGGCAGGCCCCCGCCAACTCCGAGACCCCAATGGGCTTCTGTCTCTTGCACGTGGGAAAGGTGTCATTAACACCCTCTCTTCCTTGCCCCGCGGAGAACTTTGGCTTGAGTGATGCGGGGAAGCTCACTCCTATCACCCCGCAGACAGGCTGAACCTGCCTCACCGGCACGGAGCAGTCGCTCAAGAAACCAAATCTGCTGGGGCGCCTGGGTGGCACAGCGGTTGGGTGTTTGCCTTCGGCTCAGGGTGTGATCCCGGCGTTATGGGATCGAGCCCCACATCAGGCTCCTCTGCTGTGAGCCTGCTTCTTCCTCTCCCACTCCCCCTGCTTGTGTTCCCTCTCTCGCTGGCTGTCTCTATCTCTGTCGAATAAATAAATTTAAAAAATCTTAAAAAAAAAAAAAAAAAAGAAACCAAATCTGCTGCCACTCGCGGATTCTCGCTGCCTCTGCTTTCCCTCCACAGTATCTCCGTATTGCCCTAATACTTCGTCGTTTTCAAACATTCCAACACCCATGATCTCATTTAATTCTTGTGATTTTTTTTTTTTTTTTTTTTTGAGTCTGCAGTGCAATTAACAGCCTGGCCTTCTACAGTTGGCTTGGAGATGTGCCCAAGGTCAAGTGGCTAGCTTGAGATTTTTCTCAACTCCAGAAGCCGTTTTTTACAGCAAACCTTCAAAGACGGAAGAGAGCAGGGAGGAGAACACCAAACCAAACGGTATGGACGGAGAGACAAAACGAGGGAGGGTGGGATGTGCCAACAGTGCTGGAGAGAGGCCGGATCAGAGGAGTCCCAGGTGAATCCACCCGTGATAATGGCATCCTTACCATTATGATAGAGCAGGCATCCCCACGGTCCGCGGGTCTGAGGACCCCCACAGTCCATCCAGGCTTGCGTTTGTCCCCTCTCCTTTCACTCTCAGATTTGTCCCAGTCTGAACAACAGGGTATACGGTCCACTTTATTATGAACCTGAGATATTGTTAGTAAATTGAAGGAAGATAAAAATATACTTCACTTTATGCCCAGGACAGAAAAACATATTTAGAAAAAGTATCCCTCGGAAAATTGTCAATGACATGTTTTAAAATTATCCTTTCTTAAGCAGACTATTGAATCAACGAGAACAACTATACTCTTGGAACATTCCATCCATAGTTCCTGCAGACTTGAGTAAGTGTGTTCATTGAATTTGTGGTATGGGGTCAAGATTCTGTTCTAACTCTGTCTTCCACATAAGTTCAAAACTACAAACAGCCACTTCTTGTTTGTAAAATATTTAATTGCAGTATCTTGAGCTCATTCCCAATTCAGAAGGATAATTTTTCAATAGGTAGATAAAAGTACTTAAAAATGTGATTTCATAATAGCCTAAGTTATACATAAAGGAGTGACTGAGATTGCCTGATTGTGGGAGCACATGCTGGTTATGGACACACATCCTCATTTGTCCATTTTTATAGAAACATGTATTTTCTTTATGTGTCTGTCACAAAATCGAAGTCTGGTAGAATCACTTTTGCCAAGATGACTGTTCAGGACCTACTTTTGAATCAAGTCCGTCCAGATCTTTGTCAGAATGGCTGTTAATCATTATAGCCTCCTAATCATTCTCTGTCCGTCCTCCAACCAATCCATCCCATAGAGCACCAGCAGGCTATGTTTCCTAGAATACTACTTTATCATCACTTCTCTGCTCAAGACATCCAGAGCTCCTGCCCTGTGTCATTAAAAGAAAATCCAGATTCACCCCTTTGAATGGCTTTCCAAGTGTCCATTACTTGGTCTCCTCTCTCTCCCAACACCCCTATGGCCCTTTTATAGATAGTTTTCAGTTTAGCATTTCATAATATACCAATCATGTATTTAATTTAATTTGGTTTTTCTTAGTGATAGATGTAATTTTCTGAGCATAATTTAAAGGTCCATAGGGACAGTGTTCTTTTTTCTTTTTTTGCCTTTTCAGACACAGGCAGTTTAGAGTTGGGTTGCTGGACTCTAAGCTTTTTGAGCAAGGAAATTATTCGCCTTCCACGGAATCTAGCAAAGTATCCGATGCCAAATTTATGCTCAGTAAACTATTGAATTGATTGCAGGATAGGCTCTTAGTATGTGACTTGAATAATTCACCTTTCTCCCAGCAGATGTCGCTAAATTTAAGGTGTTGAAGCCTTAGTTCGGCTATTAAAGGGATACTTATTTCATCGTGAATATCTGAAATTTCTTTTTCACTGCATTTAGAACTAGTTCTTTGGCTAGTCTCATATCGCACATTTCCTTCTGATTGTTTTCCGTGCATAGGATTTTGTTCACTGTGCTTACAGACAATAGCAGTGGCTGACGTTTATAGAGGGGTTGCTGCTGTGTGTAGGACTGAGAACCTCACATCCAGGACCTCATCTGAGATTCCTAACACCTCTGTGAAGTATGAGTTGTGAGCACCCCGACTTTCCTAATGAGGAAAACCGAGGGAGACTACGAACCTTAGTCAAAAATCTCACAACTGCAAATGGCAGAACCAGAATCCAAGCCCAAGCATGGAGACAATTTTAGCATGATGTCATTAAGCTTTTTTCTGTGCCATTATCTGATTTTTGGAAACATAATGGTGCTGAATTTTTAACCTGAATGCCATTTTTTTTTTGTTTACCACAAATAATATATGTTTTGCAGTGGAGTGGGTTCATGTCCTCTAAGTTTATTGATAAGCGTTTCCTATGCCTATTAGATTGCTACATTTTTTTAACTAGAAAAAGGATGACTGAACTTTGAAGTTTTACGTATTTATCTTTTTACCAATGTTAAGCAGACTGTATTTTGACAACTGACCTAATAATCACGAATGCTCTGGCTGCTCATTAGAATCACCTGGAGAGTTTTGTTATCTTTTGTTGTTTTTTGTTTGTTTGGGTTTAGTTTTTTAAATAACAATTGTAAACGTATTTTTAATTTTTAGAATCATTTTATTTTTTCAAATTTTTATTTAAATTATAGTTAGTTACCATCCAGTGCAATATTGGTTTCAGGAGCAGAATTCAGTGGTTTGTCACTTACATACAACAGCCAGTGCTCATCATAACAAGTGCCCTCCTTAACACCCATCACCGTTCAGCCCATCCCCCACCCGCCTCCCTCCATCAACCCTCAGTTTGTTCCCTATTCGTTAAGAGTCTCTTAAGGCTTGTTTCCCTCTACCTTTTATCTTCCTTCCCATATGTTCATCTGTTTCTTCTTAAATTCCACAGAGGAGTGAAATCATATGGTATTTGTCTTTCTCCGACTGACTGACTTTGCTTGGCATAACACACTCTAGCTCCATCTATGTCATTATAAATGGCAAGATTTCATTCTTTTTGATGGCTAAGTAATATTCTATTCTATATATATATATATGTCACGTCTTCTTTATCCATTCATCAGTCGATGGACATTTCAGCTCCCTCCATAGTTTAGCTATTGTTGATAATGCTGCCATAAACATCGGAGTGGATGTATCTCTTCAAATCTGTATTTTTGTATCCTTTAGGTAAATATCTAATAGTGCAATTGCTAGGTCATATCTCTTAACTTTTTATGTATTTTTAACTTTTTGAGAAACCCCATACCATTTTCCAGAGAAGCTGTACCAGTTCACATTCCCACCAACAGTGCAAGAGGGTTCCCCTTTCTCTGCATCCTTGACAACACCTATTGTTTCTTGTGTTGTTAATTTTAGCCATTCTGACAGGTGTGAGGTGGTATCTCCTTGTGGTTTTGATTTGTAGTTCCCTGATGACAAGTGATGTGGGACATCTTTTCATGCATCTGTTAGTCACCTGGATGTCTTTGGAAAGATGTCTGTTCATGTCTTCTGCCCATTTCTTAACTGGATTATCTGTTTTTTAGGTGTTGAGTTTGATAAGTTCTTTATAGATTTTGGATACTAACCCTTTATTGTATATGTCATTTGCAAATATCTTCTCCCATACCATATGCTGCCTTTTTAAAAAAAGGTATTTGTTTGTTTATTTATTTATTTGAGAGAGAGAGAGCATGCATGCTTGAGTGCATAAGTGGAGGGAGGAGCAGAGAGAGAAGGAGTGAATCTCAACAGACTCTGTGCTGAGCGCAGAGCCCAACGTGGAGTTCCATCTCATGACCTGAGATCATGACCTGAGCCAAAATCAAGAGTCTGATGCTTAACTAACTGAGCCACCCAGGCACCCCTGTAGACTGCCTTTTAGTTTTGTAGATTGTTTCCTTTTCTGTGCAGAAGCTTTTTATCTTGATGAAGTCCCAATGGTTCATTTTTGCTTTTGTTTCCTGAACTTGAAAGCTTGAAAGCCCAAGCTTCTCTCTCAGCTCCAAACTGTACTCAAAGTCCTTGATGAAGTTTTCTTCCATCAGAGAGCAATCTTTAAAAGAAACTCCTGTGAAGCACATAGCACAGCCCTGCACAGAAAAGTGCTCCGCATTAGTTATTATGAGTACTATTACCATCTTCTAAATAGAAGCAAACCAAAAGATCAGAAAGAAATGCACAGAAAGGATAAAAGATTGTTTAGGGCTATGATGGGCATCTGTTATTGTATCTGCCCAGCTTTTCTGCCTCTTCTACTCTGGGGCCAGCATCCACTCTTCTTTTGAGATCTTTCCCCAAATACTGATTCCACGTGAGTCAGGACAGCTGTCAGGACACGTGTGGGCGTGAGGTGCCAGGCAAGTGGGCCGAGTGCTTCCCTGGAATTTATTGATCCCATAGTGCAAGAGAAAAGTCTTTCCTTCTGAGGAAAATGAAGCAAAATATAATTAAATGCATTGTCTAAATCACACTTGCCAGTCTTTTTGAATAAAAATTATGTTAGATCTCTATCTTATACCATCCACAAAAATAAATTCTGCATGTATCAAAGGCTTAAAAAACTATAAAATTACCAAAAGAAAGAGGAGAATATAATTCAGTTTAGGGAAGGTCTTCTTAAACATTAGAAAAGATGCAAAATCCATAAAGAAAAATGATGGATACATTTAATCTTTTTAAAAACTTTTTTGAAAAGATTTTATTTATTTATTTGAGAGAGAGACAGAAAGAAGGACTGAGCACCAGCAGGGTGGAAAGGGAGAAGCAGACTCCCTGCTCAGCAGGGAGATCCATTCCAGGACCCTGGGATCATGACCTGAGCCAAAGGCAGGTGCTTAACTGACTGAACCACCCAAACCCCCTGTATACATTTAATCTTATCAAAAAGTTAAATTCTATGTAACAAACCTCATTGCAAATAAAGTTAAAAGACAACCAGTAGATTGAGGGGAAGTGTTTGTAACATATCTAATCAATGGATCAACATCCAAAATTTTACTAAGAACTCATAATCCATAAGTAAAAGAAACAATATGAACAGAAATTTCACAGAAGAGGTAATACAAATTATCATTAATCATACAGAAAGATGTTCAATTGCACCATGTATCAGGGGAATGCCTGAAATGCCTGCAATACCTTTCTTCACCCAGTACATTGCAAAAGATGTTAAAGATATTAAAATTTGATAACATTGTTGGCAAGTGTTTGGGTAAAGGGACTTTCTCATGCCTATTGGTGGGAGTAAAAATTCCATAATGTTATGGAGTGAGATTTTAAAACCTAGTACAATTGAGTGTCATTTTGAAATTAAAGTTAAAAATTTTATGATCCAGAAATGGAAATTTTGGTGTTCTTTCTGGAGAAACACTTGGCACATATGCACAAAGAAGCATATTTAAGGTTGGGTATTATAGCCCTATGTGTCATAGGAACAGCCTGGAAGCAGCTTAAATGCCTAACAGAGGTTAAAACAAAAAACAAAAGCAGAGTATATTTACCTACCGTAACTATGAAGCAGTTCAAAGCAGGTTATGTTTAAATATCTGACACGGAAAGCTCACAGAGAGACATTGGCACATGAAAAAGTGAGTCACAGAACAGAATGTGTGGCATAAAAATATCCATGTAAAACCAACAAAAAATGACACACTCATGTATATATGTATAATATAACCGTAGATGATATAAATATAAACATAAATACGATCCACTCTAAAAGACAAATAAATACCGAACTAGTAATAGCAGTTGGCTCTATAAGGGAGTCCTATTAGGGATAATGGTTGAGAATCATTTTCATTTGAATTGTTTGAATTTTTTATAATAAGAGTATATTCCCTTAGTGCTTTTATACTTAAGCAATTAAAAACAAAAGGAAATGTTGAACATGGGCTTTAATTTGGTTTTTAAAGAGAATTGTAGGGGCACCTCAGTGGCTCAGTCAGTTAAGTGTCTGCCTTCAGTTCAGGTCATGATCACGGGGTCCTGGGATCGAGCCCCGCATCGGGCTCCCTGCTCTCCAGGAATCTGCTTCTTTCTCTTGCTCTGCCCCTCCCCCTGCTAGTGCTCTTGCTCTCTCTCAAATAAATAAATAAAATCTTTAAAAAAAATTAAAGAGAATCATCTATTTCATTCATGTAACCAACCCTATTCAAATGTGGATACAGCATGGCTCCTCCCTGTTTCCCCTCCTTTACCATCTTCTCGGAGACCCTCGTGATGACACCCAGTCATCCCAGACTCTTCAGTTTGACTCTAATTTTCCGGTCTTCTAAGTCTCATGAAAGCTTAGCCATCCTTCAATCCAGTTCTTCCGGCAGTTACCTAACTACTATGCTAGACGAATTTCCTCTAGGGGACTGTAGTTGGCAGTTCACTGTGCTATTGCTCGTGGATAAACAGTGTACTTAACAGGGATTTTTGGTGCATTTTCCTAAAGAATAGATTAATGGTGATAATTTTAGGAAAGTCGATGTAAAAGACATTTGGGAGAAAAGAGAGTCCTCTTCATCAAATTATAGAAACTGCCTTCCATTCTTTTAAATGACTCTTATGATATTGACTATCAAGGTTGTTTAAAACTGATTCGTACGGTAAATTATAAAATTTGCAAAGATATTCTTGCATTATTTGTGATCACTATACCTAGGAAATAAAATTTATTTTGCAAAGTATATATATTAGTTTTTTCAGTCTTTAAAATAAGGAGGGTTTCAATAAGTTATGCAATTTATATTTATCCATTCAGTGTGGATAAGTCTTCCCTTGAGATTCTTTCAAGAGACTTAAAGAAGTATCATTTTATGACAAATATAGCTGATATTTACTACTTTTTTCAAAGGCTTGGTATGTACCTTCTGATGTGCCTCAGCATGCCTTAGAAAAATTTGGAAAGGTCTGAAGTAACCTTATATTTTGAAAACATTGCTTATTAGACCATTTCATACAGTAGTTGCCAATATACATATACTAGTATCACTTAATTTTCTAAAAAGCAATACTTAGTTTTAGTAATTCAAATGCAACAGAAAAACATAAAGAAAAAAAATATCTCCAAAATCTGATAATTCAGTACCTATCTTACCTCAAGGAAAAAGAAATCATTCTTTTTTACCCTGAAGAGAAGCAGGGTTAATCTTTTATCGTAATATTAAGTTAAATTAAGTTATGTGAATTGGGGGGATTAACCCAGCCTAGATGACCGGCAGCAGCCTCACAGAGGACACTGGCCGAAGTTCCTAAAGCAACGGGGTGTTTGGGTCAGGCAGGAGCCTAGGGCTCAGATAACTTTGCAAGTAGAGTTATGAATTACCCCAAATCCTTTTTTTTTTTTTTAAAGATTTTATTTATTTATTTGACAGGGAGAAACACAGCCAGCAAGAGAGGGAACACAAGCAGGGGGAATGGGAGAGGAAGAAGCAGGGAGCCCAATGCGGGGTTCGATCCCAGGACCCTGGGATCACGCCTTGAGCCGAAGGCAGATGCTTAATGACTGAGTCACCCAGGCGCCCCATGAATTACCCCAAATCCTTAACAGCAACTTCTCTGGCTGTTGGTGTTATCATCCGCTTTAATGTCCACGTAGAAACCTCTCAACTCTGCAATATTAGCGATAGCAGGAAGTTCAGTTTCAGAGTTTCCTTTCCCAAGTTATCTCTAAGAGTCTCCAGAGATGCATCCGTGTTTATCCAATAAATGCATGGAACTTGCTACTTGCTCTCTGCCTCTGAGTGCTGCTCTCCCTCCCCAGCACAGGCACACCTCTCCCCTCCCACTCCCAACTTAGCAGGTGTGGACGCAGCCCTGGTCTAAGTCCCCACAGGGCAGCCAACACTACACTCTGCTGTTTAACAACACTTGGCTCAAGGCTTGGAAATCATGGCAGAAAACGACAGTTGAGAGAAAGAAAGCACGTGAAGCTAGCTGAGCCTGCTCCCAAAGTCTGTAGGTCAGGCTTCCCCAGTGGAGGGGGCTCCATCGACTGGCTTTCTAGCCCCGGTCCAGCTGCCCTGTTGTCTGGCCGCTTTATCCCCCTCTACACCCCCTGGGAGTGTTAGAGAACAAGCCTTTTCAATGAAGGAAAAGTAAAAAGCACATTCACAAAAGGAAACAAGTTCTGTGAAGTAGTAGGACCCAAGAAGTTTTGATACTAATATATTGAACAGTTCCTCATCCTCTCAAACTTCCGGTTTCAGAAGCAAATATTTTCTTTACATTTGCATAATCAAATGTACTTTTACATTTTTTTCGGTTGTTTTTTCCCCCCTAAAAAATAAGTAAATAAATAAGTTGAAAAAGAAAAAAATTGAAACAGTAAATTTAAGCTTCCATGTGTAGATAAAGAGGGAAAGTAGGAGTAGGTTTGAAATGATGTTTCCTTCTGCTTATAAGGCATCAAGAACTGTCAGTCTCTAGTCTCAGAAAGATGCTTTGGTGTCTTGGCTGTTGTTAGGAGGTTGAGTTGGGATTGTCTCACCTTCCAACCATCTACCTTTATCTACAACTTTATATGGGAGTCTCATCCTGAAAAAGGGATAGAAACTTCAGGGCTTTTTGAGGGTTAGGTATAACCTGCATGATTTATGGGCCAGGTGGCCCCTGATTACAGAAAAAGAACTACAGAGCTCCTAAAAAGGAACAAGGAAAGTGATGCAATAAATAGGACCCAGAACCAAGGCTTGTTGTTGAAACAAGGATAGGGTTGCAGGGATAGCATGGGGCCGAGATTAAAATCCCGTTTGGCTCTGTTACTCCGGAAGGAAATACCTACATATGTGTGAATTAAAAGAACCAAAATATGGGGCGCCTAGGTGGCTCAGTCAGTTAAGCATCTGACTCTTGATTTTGGCTCAGGTCGTGATCTTAGGGTCATGGGATCGAGCCCTGCATCGGGCTCCGTGCTTGGCCCCGCAGTCTCCTTGAGATTCTCTCTCTCCTTCTCCTTCTGCCCCCCGCCCCCTTCTGCGCTCTCTCTCTCCCTTTCTCTCTCATATAAATAAATAAATAAATCTTAAAACAAACAAAAAGAACCCAAATATGCAGGATCGGCAGCTTTGCCACAGGCCCCTTGGCCCCTTGCCTGCGATGGTGTATCATTGTCCTCTCACTTTGAAGGGAATAATTTGAGTATCTAGCATCTGAAGACTGGTTGTGGTATCCGATCAGCTGGCCGCTAGGACTGAGCTGAGGACTCTTGTGTAAATTGGTACAACCATGTTAGAAACTGGCGGTATCCACCAAAATGAAGCCAATGTAAACCTTGTGTTCCAGCAATTAATTGATCAACAAATCTATATTTATATATAAAGACATGTAAATACGTATATACATTCCCAATATATGCAGTCATTTCACTGTTAAATATATAACTGAGAGAAATGAGTGTATTTGTACAAAAAGAGCCCATGTAAGAATATTCAGAGAAGATTTAGTTAAACTGGTATAGTAGAATGGAACAGAACACTATTCAGCAGTTAAAAAAAGAATAAAATCAGATTATGTACAACACTGGTGAATCTCACAGAAATAATATTGAGTGAAAGAAGCCAAACAGAAAAGACCACCTTCTGCATGGTTCCCTATAAATGAAGACCAAATACAGTAAAAAACAAATCTCTAGGGATAGAAAAACATTATTACAGTGATTATCTTTGATGAATTGAATGAGAGAAGCTCAGGGAGGCTTCAGGGGCACCAAAAACATGGCATATCTTGATCTTGGTGGTGGTTTTATACATAGACGTGTGTGTGTTTACTAATTGGTACACTTATGACTTGTGCAATTTACTGCATGTAAGTTTTTAAAATATTTAATGAACTCAAGACAATGGGAAATTCCCACAATAACATCTTGACTTAAGGGGTCTGACCTCAAAAGTAAATTGTGACTGTCCCTTTCCCTAGTATGTGGCAAAGGGAACTGGTTCACAGACGCACATAAGACCCAGGGACTCTTCAACATGTCTGGGGAGGTGAACCCTAAGAAAAGACTAGATTTCTAACTACATTAAGCAGATGGGGACTTAGAGTATCAAGATATGCTCTAATTTTTCATGTCAAGTGATCTTATTGTAACAACTGGCCAAACAGAATCTCTGAGTCAGCTATGCACGAGGGACATGTTTGACCATATCTAGTTTGGTTATAAAGCTAGTACAGCACATTTCTGATTTTTAGAAGGCATTACTAAGATGATTCATCAGCCAAATGCTTTCACAAGAATGAGCAACTGATTAAGAGAAATAGCTTGGTTGGTTGGTTCTTCATTTACAGGTTTCCAAAATAGCCCTTTCTGTCAAACACCTCATTTCTCTTTGATTTTTCTCTTTCACATGTACTTGATGTTGCCGCAGTGTCTGACAATTCATTAAAGAAGGTCAGATTTGAAGCCAATGAACCCAGTCAAAAATATATGACAAGGCCTACATGGATAACCTTTGATATAAGGTTTCTGTGTTTTCCAATAACTTACGCCAGGGTTTAGAGCAGCAAGGGATTTTTTTTTTTTTTAATGTGTAGAGAGAGCATCTGGTTCACCCCAAGTTCCTCAGTGTAGGTTAGACAAATGATAAGAACAATGACAACAACAACACAGCAGGAACTTTAGTAGCAAATTCTGTCACAATAGTGTCGTTGAAGGAGAGAAGAGTTGCTTTGGAGTACCTTGTTTCTGCCTGGGAGAGGCACAATTTCTCAATCTAAATATATCTGGGTTCCAGTCCTGGATCAGCCACGGTATTTATTAGTTATTTGACATTGAGCAAGTTAAACTTCACTAAACCTAAGTTTTTCATCTTAAAAAAATAGAGAAAACAGAGTGCCTGGGTGGCTCAGTTGGTTAAGTATCCGACTCTTGATTTTGGCTCAGATAATGATCTCCGGGTTGTGAGATCGAGCCCCGGGTCAGGCTCTGCACTCAGTGAGGAGTCAGCTTGAGATTCTCTATCTCCCTTTCTCTCTTCCCCTCCCCCCTACTCGTACGTTCTCTCTTTCTCAAACAAATAAATAAATCTTTACAAAAATGGAGAAAATAGTATCCCTCCGGATTTTATGAGTTGGAAATGTAGGAGTGTCTCTTGGGGGTGGTCATCAAGAAGACGTGACTGCCTGTTGACCTGTGAAATGGACCCAGGCAATTAGAGGCTTCTCATGCCCTTCCTTGTCCTCAGAATATGTGTTCCCCTTGCCTTCCGTCTTCCCAGAAGCTGCCCAAGAATACAGCCTTTAGATAGAAAATGTGGTGTTGAGAGCATCTGGACGGTATATGTGATTAAACCTAATTAAGGCCTTTCTATATAAGCTTTTAAGTTTAGGTGGGTGAGTGTGGAAAACTACTCATCTTGTGTGCAAGACAAGCGTGGTAAGTCAGTTCCTTACTTATTACTAAAGCTTCCATCTACCCATCTAGAGTGGTTTTCCTCTTCCTTTGGTCTCTTCCTGCCCTCTGTGTATGGGGGTGGATTTCAGATTATACCTGGGAATCTCCCAAGGAGGTTACAAATGAATAGCGTCTAGTACATAAAAGTTAACAAACGTGTTGTCTTTCCCTTGTCCCAGCTGTAACCTTTGTCTATAAAGGCAACATCCAGCTCTTCCCCGATCCACACCTGGTACTGCTGCTTTTAGACTGTTGTAGATTTGCCTGAGGAACAAACAGTTTGAGCTCTTGCGTGAGGTCACTACCTGACAGCCAGTAAGGTGTGTGTGCAGCAGCGTGGATGAAAATGTTCAAAAATATTCTATTGTATCAGAACTTATTATTGTATAAATTATAAGATGAAAATATGAAAATTAGGAAGCTGGTTTATAAACAGAAAAGGAGAGGTCTTCTAAATAATATATTTGGAATAAGGGTGTAAATCACTAGTCATGCCCAAAGCTGGGAATCTCTAGTTTTGATCAGATATTCATTGGCCTATGGTAGTTTGTTCAGGAATGAGAAGAAATGAAAGAATCTTTATGATATGCTGGGAGCTGCATCATTGTGTCTGAAGGCAAGGTAGGAGTAAGATTTCTATAAAATTTTTAGGTTTGGGGGAACAGCCTTGTACATGAAATTAAAGGACCAGCTATAATGATTTCATTCACCATATATTTAATTATGGGGTCAAGGGTTCCTCACTTTTACCTTAGGCCCAATTTAAAGACTGGATTCCTCAATAAATAAACTAAAAATTTTTACTGAGGACTCACTATGCATAAAACAATGTGTCTCAAAAAGAGGCAAATGCCATTTTAGGAACCATCTTGGTAGTCAAATTTTCAGCTTCAGTCTCTTGCTACTCCTGTCCTGCAGACAGAGGCCACATCTTTTGCTGCCTGGTAGAACAGCAGTCATGGCCTGAAAGGGAAATCTAAGAGGATTTGCATGAATCATGTGGACTTCTCAAAATACAAGCAGCTAAATCCTCTTAGAACGCTTATCATCTCATGGGAAATTCGTTTCCCACTTTGCTACTGCAGTAATACCAAAAACTTGACAAAGAGAATGAAGGAAAGTTCTCAGAGGCTGCAAGTTAAGGAGGAATCATGAAAATGCACTGGCCTATTATAGAAGAAAGTCCTGGAAATATTAGGGCTCCCCTGGGGAACAGGTACTCAGGAAGCACCGGAAGAACTGTGTTTAAGTGAACCCCCTTGAGGTGAAGAGGCCAATTTAAGAGAAGTAATTTTATCTCCGAGGCCCTGGGCCTATTCTCCCATGGTGGCACAAAGTTACCCTCAAGATCCCCTGAGGGTGAAGCACTTTTCTCACCTCATGGAGGCATTTCCTTTATCTTTTCCTGAACTGATTAGGTCTCTCTTCTTTCCATGTTTCCTTCTTCCCCCTCCAAACACAGAAATACACACCAGGTCCCATTCCCTTATAAAAAAGCAATGGCTGATCTCAATAAATGTTTCCAAAGTGTACGTTCTATAGAAAGTCTTTCTCCTCTTGGTTCTCCTTAGTTCTCCCGAACAACCCAGCACACCCAGTTACCATTTCCAGCCTTATCTACTGGCCCCCCTGGAGCAAATTCCTCATAGAACTGCACACCTTCCTCATGTTCTGATGCAATGTGTTCACAGTTTTTGTATGTTCCACTTATTTTCATTTGAATTAGTCTCTTTTCAAGCGCTTTGCATTTAAAGAAAGAGTAGAAGGTTATTTCAAAATAGTTGTGATTCTGCCCTTTTTAGCGTTCCCTGCAGAGAAAAGTCTCTCCATTGTGGAAGAAAAAAATGTTAATTCTACCTTTGCAGCAGAAACTGGCCATCAGAGTATTAACCTAAGAGTTCACAAGTGATTATCAGCGTAACTCACAATAATGCCAAATCCTTCTAAGCAGAACATTCAGTTCCTGGAGACTGGTGGTCATAATTCCATCCTAATCGCTTTTCACAGTTATGACACCAATGCAAATCATTGGATATTCTTGATTGGAATTTCTTTTTTTGCCATTAGAAGACCATGAGGACGTTATGTTGGGAACAGGGAGCTGCTGGGCCACACTGTCCCCTGAGATGCATACACCACTCCAGAGAGGCCAGGGGACGTGGACACATACCAGTTGGAGCTAATAAAATGGCCTCTCTGTGAGAAGCACAAGGGCAACCAATATGTAATAGACCGTCTCTTTGCTTATAAACAGTGAATTCCTGACTTTCCCCAGTGAATCATGGAATAGACTGACCTACTTTCCTCAGACACTCCATAAACCATCCACACTGTACTTTCTGAAATACATGGCTTCGCAAGAACATTTATGCAGTGGGACACAAAAGCAGAATTCTGGAAAACAAGCTGGGGTTGGTATTCAGAAATACTTGGACAGGAATATAGCCTGGGACATGCTGGGAACAGAGCAGTTACCTCCATGGAAAAACTGAAATGTTTAGGATAAAGACATGTTTAGGACAAGACCCTAAAAAAACTCACACTGATACAAATAGATGGAATTCTGGGTTGCCTGGACAGCCTGGGACTATTGTTCTTATTACTGTTTTAGAAAGTCCATGAGTCCCAAAAGGATGATAGAATTAATTAATGTAATTAAGTCAATTCAAAATGTCGGAGGTCGTTTGTAGCTATAGGTAACTTGAATGCAACTTTCCTTGCAGTTGGTTAAGCCTCGGACTCAGTTTAGAATGGGGAGCAAACTTGTGGTCATGCAGGATTAAAGCTCAGACCTTGTAGTGTTTGTAGGGTGCTCCTTTGGCGGGTTTTGCACCATGAGCAGGAGAACATTTATAGCAAGGAGAGGGCAACGACCTTGTTGGTAAAATGGAGATGGGAAATCAATAGCAATGGCGTCAAATCCTGGCTTGGGAGATGGCTTGTGCTTTTGCTCTAGGACATTTAACCTCTCACTTTTCCCACTTGTAAAATAGGAATGATAATAGCACCACCAAATGTAACCCGATGCTGCATTTATACAGCACTTATAAGTCTTGGATAAAAAATAGCTTAGAAAATGTCTCTGCATTACTCATTGGGATAATGGACCAGGAATATGCATCCTTTGAAAAAGTTAAACTAATAATACTTTTACTGGTTATTTGATCTCAATATTTGTGCCAAATGCAATGGAGATAATACAATTTCTTATGCTGCTTACATTTTTATGACTAAGCCATAAAAAGTTCAAATCAAACCTCTACCTATTTTTGGAGATGGAGAAAAGCAAAACAAAGCAATTGTTCCTATATCCATGATAGAAGTAAAAGCTTTGACTTCAAAGAAAACACAATACTTGCACCCATTTAGTCAAATGCCTTAAAATAAGTCTGATTTAAAGGACATGAAGTTAAGGAGTTGGCAAAAATTAGAGACAAGTGGGATGCCAGATTTCTTGATGCAGTCCAGGGAGAAAATGGGAAGGAAGAAGCCAGAGAAACCAAAGGCTTATTAAGGGTCAAGCAGAAATAATCCATCCACAGTAGGTCTCAGAAAAGCTGAGCTTGAGGAAAAATGGCCAGTCTCTTCTGTAGGTCTGGAGACCTAAGCTATGTCCAGCATCTGTTAGCTCTGTCCCTCCTTGACCCTAGGAATTATTCTAGATTTCTGGATGTTTTCTCATAGAAAATTAGTTCCAGGTTTGGATTTGGAAGTTGTTTCTCATTCATTAAGAGTTACTCACAGTTTATTTTATTTCTTCCTACCTAGAATTTGGATGCCATTCAGTGAATTGGTATGTAATTTTAGGCTAGCACTAAGGCTGGCATGGTTATCTCCAGAGAAAATGTCATGAACGACGATGTACTTATGTGCTAGCCACGAGGGAGGACCTGCTCCCCACCTGAGCCCAGGAGCTCTACCACATCTGCATCAACCTAGATCTGTGTCTACAGTGACTTATCCTCTCCTATCAGAGGGATCCTAGGTTTGGATAACCTGAGCAATCTCCGAGTAGGTGCTTGTTGTGTGTGTGTCCCGTGGGTTTAGTGTGGCACAGTTATCCTACCCTCAATGACTACTTTAAACCACCCCTGACAAACGAGAACCTCTCCTTAACTGTCACTTCTAAGGAAGGATTTTATGCTTAGCCATTCCCCAGAAAACTCCCCAGAGTTTACTAACCCACAACCCACACTGTTAGAAAATCCTTCTGTGTAAAGAGACTCATGCCCTCTCATACGTGAATTGGGATGGGGTTGGAGGAGATGGGGTGAGGAAGGCCAAGGGAATGTCTATTTCCAGAATGTGCCCCAGGCCGATCTGACAGCTGTTGTAATACTGGTTTAAAATAAATGTTCTGGGGCTTTTCCCAGAGAATTCCTTCATTCCAGTTTCCCTGAGGATTGTGCTGTGAAACGTTGGTGACTGACACCGAGCTCTTATCGGACCTCTAAGAGAATGGGATTTGGTGTCCTTGTTTCCTCTGGAAGTAGCCTTTCCAAGCTGGTGAACTACGAACATGGCACTTCTGTATCACACACAATTCCTGAAAGAGAGTCAACTGAATGACTTTTCCATTTTCTTGTTATAATCTGCTTCTAGAGCTCTTTCTTAGTTATTTCAAAGAACTCCAATAAACTTGTGTTTAAGTAATAATGTTTAGGCAGAAAATTTTAATGGTAGATAAAAATAATAGGTTATGCGGATAGAGTGCTTGTATACACTCCTAAATGGTTTTGTTTTATTCTCAATATCCCAGAAAGACTTTCAGAAGTGTAAAATATTTAGAGCTGGAAGAAAATGTAGGGGTTACCTGCCCAGGTCCCTCCCTGATCCAGTACAACGTGCCCCCCAAATAGTTACAAAGTGTAGTGGGTCATTTTAGACGTCAACTTGACGGTGAAGGGGTGCCCAGGTAGCTGGCAGAACATTCGTAGCTGGCAAAACATTCCTTCTGGGTGTACTTGTGAGGTTGTTTTTGGAGGGGCTTCGCATTTGAATTGGTAGACTGAGTAAAAAGGATGGTCCCTACCAATGCAGGTGAACATCATGCAATCTGTTGAGGACCTGAATAGAACACAAAAACAGAGGGAGGGGAATTTGCTCTCTGCTTAAACTGGGACATGCATCTTCTCTTGCCCTCTGACATTAGTGCTCCTGGTTCTTGGACCTTCAGACTCAGACCTACTTACATTGCTGGTTTTCCTGGGTCTCCAGCCTGTCGATGGCAGGCTGTGGGACTTCTCAGCATCCCTAGTCATACGAGCCAGTTCCCACAGGACATCTCCTCTTATGCATATCTATACAGAGCCCATCGGTTCTGTTTCTCCGGAGAACCCTGACTAACACACAAAGTCACGAGATGGTCACGGAACTCCCATGGGCTCACTACCTCCTCGGATTGCTTCGAAGCCTGCCTTCGTGTGATTTCCACCTGTCCTGCCACACAGGACAGCAAGAGAAGGCTAATTCCTCCTCCGCACGAAATACTTGTGCACAGCTCTCAAACTCTCCATCTGCACACCCCCGTCAGGCTAACTGCCACCTTCAACGCCTCCTTTCCTGGCCAGACATTCGGGTTTTGCTTATGGAAACTGGTTTCAGTACCCTTCCCACCCTGCTCATTTGGGGTGGTTTTCTTGAAATACTCTGCCAGAAACAAAACCTTCTTCTTCTGGTATCACTTCATCCGTAAAAAGAAATAGAACTGTTTTTCTTTCGAATACGGTATTTCTGGTAATCAGCCTAAGAGGGTGCTTGGTTTGGGGAGGCTTCATTTGTCTTTGACTCATCCTGAGATGGCAATCAAATCAAAATTGTCGAATTTTCGTAGGTACTATTAAATCTAACCTTTCCACTTTTACAGTTGCAAAATTGACTCTTTGGACTCTTATCTGAAACTTCATATTCATGTTTTTACCCATTTCCATTGTCTCTCAATAATCTTCTTGAATTTGGACTCTGTCACATATCAAGTTACAGCTCCCTCTTTTAGTCTCAAGTTTTAATGTCATGCTATGGACTTGTTTTGTTTGCTTGTTTTGACTAAATGACCACTTGACATTGATCCAAGTGACATCACCTCTACTTTTCTAGCAGAGATTTTTTTAAATGCTCTAAAATATTATACAAGTGAATTACTTATTTGTTCATCCCACAAACATGCATTGAGTGAGCACTTACTGTATGCTAGGCATATGGGTGCTAGGGTTTTAATAGAGATCAGATAGATAAAGTATCTGTCCTCTGGGAACTTATATTCTAAGAAGAGACACAAATGAATAATCGCAGAGTGTGGTGTGCTAACGGAAATAAACACGCCGGGAGATGCTTTAGATGGGGTGGAGGGAGCCCCTCTTCACCAGAGCGTGGAGTGGAAGGAAGAGCAAATAAAGCCCTGAGACAGGTCGGAGCCTGAGCCCATGTCTGGGTCCCGAGATGCATGATCTAGTTGGGTTTCTGTCTGTCGAGTTCCACCTATCACCTTGGCCCCCAGGACAGGACTTCTTGGGTTTGCTCACGGCTTCACATACCAGAGCAGAGTGAGATGCCTTCCCCCGGAGCACGGCCCTGAGTGCAGAAGACTGGCTGCTGAGCCCGGCCCTCGCCCTCGCCAGCCCTCACCAGCCCTCCCCTGGCAAATCCCCTGGATTCCTCTCTTGTGCTCATTTCATGGGGGATTTTCATCTGAAAGAGCCCATGGAATCAGGAATTCCAGCCTGAGCTGAGCACAGAAACGATGTGAAGTAGTCCTTTTTGAAAAGTCCCTGTTGCCCTTAGAACTCAGGACGTGTGTGCGCTGAGTGCAAATACGTGTGCGCTCTTCCTACGGGCTGGCACTCGGTCTGCGGGTGCAGGCCCAGGCCTTCCATTAACCTCATTACCTACTTTTAATCTTCTAATGTCACACAGCAATGCCAACTCAGCTGCAAAGTCATCTGGAAAATTAATATCAAGGTCTAGTGACACCAGTCTCTTTCCCAGATTAGCTTCGACTTCCAATTTTCCTTCTTCTTCCCATATCATATTAAATAATAAGCCCACGAGCCAAGGAGGAACCACCCTGTAGGCCCTTCTCGGAAGTCCACGATGCAGAGAGAAAAATTGTAAAAATGTGGTCAGAGCTCGAGAAGAGAGAAATATTAATAAAAGCTTTGTAAACATATATTTCCCCAAAGCAGACAATCTAAAGTAACATGCATGTATTTCAACAGAACTGTTCTCATTCTAGTAATGTCCAGGGAAGGATCTGAGCTTCCCCAACTTTCTCTTTAAAAATGAAGAGGTTGGGGTGCCTGGGTGGCTCAGTCAGTTAAGCATCTGCCTTTGGCTCAGGTCATGATCTCGGGGTCCTGGGATCAAGTCCCGCATCGGGCTCCTTGCTCAGTGGGGAGGCCTGCTTCTTCCTCTGCCTGCCACTCCCCCTGCTTGTGCTCTCTCTCTCTCTTTAAGACAAGTAAATAAATAAAGTCGTTTAAAAAATAAATAAAAATGAAGAGGTTGACATTAGCAGTCTTCAATTTCCTGATATCACATAATCGGACTGCCACTTGACTGGATATCATACACAGTGAAAGATATCAGGTCAGAGAGGAGCGTGCTTCCATTGGTCACTCTCCTGGGTCGGAAGCAATCAAAATATGACGGCCTCTGGAGTCAGCAAGACCTGACTTGAGTTCTGCCTTTGCTGTTCACTAGCTCCATGGAGAAATTATTTATCCTTGCTATTTTCAGTGTCTCTTCTATAACTCGGGGACAACATACCTAATAAATTAGATAATGCATCCACAGGCATGTAGGTTTCAACAAACGTTAGCCCCCTAGTCTTTCCTCCTTTCTGAGATATTCTGATATCTGTGGTTTGATAACTGGAACAACATTTGATGCATTTCCTTTGCTCAATCGTAAGACAAGGGAGTTATCTGAAAGACTGTCTGCATGGCCAGACTTCTCACAATATTGAGAAGTCTCTTCTGTCAATATTGTTCAGCTATTCAGAAGTGTCCAGTCTTTTCAATGGTGTTTAAAGAGATACAACCCAGAGAGTTAGAGTCATAGATTTTAGTTCCGTTTCACCTTTTAGCGAGTCGTGAGACCCAAGCTAGCTAATTAAGATTTGCTCACCCCCTCTTCATCTGGCCAGCTGGATTTATACCACCTGCTTTACCCCTACTCTTGGGGCCAGTAAATGAGAATTTAGATACCGTTACTGGATGTCTTTGAAAAATAAATAGCACGTATTTGCATTCCCACATCACAGTGCTACACTCTAATGTTTTGAAACTACTAATTTTCTCTTATTTTAAAAATTTACCTTAAAATATTTTTCTCTTTGCTTTAAACTTCGTGTACCATTTTAGGGGCCAGTGAATATGAGTTGTGCATGCATTAAAAATCATGTGACCTTTGATCTTGTGATGCTATAAGCCCAAATATTTATTAATCACCTATTATATACCATGTGCTGTAATAGTCACAGCTTTCCTTCTTCAGGGGAGCTATTATTATTATTTCAATTTCACAGAAAATAGGAAGTGAGTATCAGGGAGATAAAATCATTTGTTGAATGTCAAAGAATAGTAAGAGATCACAGGACTTAAGCCCTGGTGTTTCTGACTCCAACACCCACTACCTCACATGGTTATGCTACACCATGGAGAAAACTCCTTTCTTCTTCCTATGATTGTCAGGTTTAAACAAAAGAGTTTTAAGCTCTTCAGTTGTAAGCCCACTGCACCCCAAACACCCAGATATACACGAGGACAAATTAGACTCTTGCTGCTTTGGAAAAAAAATAAAAGGAAATAAATACTCTCATTTCCTGAGCCCAGTGAAGCAACAACATTTGTACGGTTACTGAATTATTGTGTATTTCTCCGACTAGATTTGTAAACTCCATGAAGGCAGGAACCACATTCCTTTTTGCTCATCATTGGATCCCTAGCACTGGGCACAATGCCCAACATTAAAAATATGCAAGAGATTTTTATTAAGGCAAAGGTACGTGTACAAATGAGTGAACTATAACAAGAAAACATGTCAAGTGTGGACTCAGCAATTTTAAGTACAACTTACATCAAGAAGGAAACAGACCTCTCCAACAACATCCCCAGGTTTTCCTCCCGTGTTAAATAATAGCTCATTTATTAGACAAACAGCTGGATTGCAAATCTGACAAGAACAGCCACAGAGGGTGAAGCATTGCATGTAAAGTATAGGTTTTGCTTTGAACTTTGGCTTTTTTTGGTCATGACTTATGAAAATAAAATACAGTGGCAATACCTCCCATAGACAATTTTTATAAATCAAAACTATGAAAGAAATATACTTGGGGCGCCTGGGTGGCACAGCAGTTAAGCGTCTGCCTTCGGCTCAGGGCGTGATCCTGGCGTTACGGTATCGAGCCCCACATGAGGCTCCTCCGCTATGAGCCTGCTTCTTCCTCTCCCACTCCCCCTGCTTGTGTTCCCTCTCTCGCTGGCTGTCTCTATCTCTGTCGAATAAATAAATAAAATTAAAAAAAAAAAAAAAGAAATATACTGAGTGTTCGCGAAAGGCCTGAGTAACAGACCTGTAATGCAGGTAATTTACCACTTGAAAGCGGGTTAAAATAGCCAGCATCATTTTATCCACTAGGTGGCGCTGCAGACTGATGTTGATGTTATTTCACGTTAAAGGGACTCAAAATTAAAAAGGATGGTAATTCCTTATATGTAAAAACTCCTCTCATTTGATTCTTACAGCAGCTCTAGGAGGAATGTAGAGTATGTATTACTGTCTCGTAGACACAGACCTTAGACACCATTAAGCACTCAGGAGATTTGTACAAATGTTAATGGAGCTATTCACTTTAAAATGGCTCGTTCGAATTTGAACCGCATATTCCAAAGATATTGACTCCTGACCCTAAGTTCCTTTTTCCAATTTCAAGTGTCTGTCTCAAAAACTGGCAGTCTGTATGCAAGGGAGACTAAAATAGCTGGCCTGTTCACTGCAGGCCGGTGCTCTTCAGCTCCCTGGCTCCCTGCTGGTAAATACCCAGCAAGCTTAGAAGACGCTTTGGAAAGAGAAAGTCTCAGGTGTCAGAAGCTGCGGGTTCAGGTGTGACTCTTCCATTGACTCCATGGGTCACTTCTGAGCGCTTCAACTTCAGCATATATAAAAAGAGGATTACCCTGTTTGCCTCTCCCATCTGATAAGACAAAATGGGTCCGCCTGTGACCGGGTAAAAGGCTCCTTGGATGTCGGCTGTTCCCACTTTCTCTGGAAGTCTATTCCACGGTCATTAAAATCCTTCTCATTCCCCTAACCCCGCTTACACCAAACCCCATAGAGAAGACTCTCTCAGCTTCGCAAACCAAAAGTTTCCTCAGAATGTGATATACCCACTTACTAATTAGCTAATCAATGACTTGATAGTCTTTGATTTTTCTATTAGATTGATAGTTTTATCTTTCATATTTAGTTCTTCAATCCATTTGATGTTTATTTTTAAGTGTCATGTGAAGTAGAGATCCAACTTTTCTTCTTTGTACAATTTCCTAACATTATTTGCTGAATAATCCACTGTTCCTCCACTGATTTGTGGTCGTACTAATCTCATGTTATATGCCATCTACTGTGGCCTATTTGTCCATACTCCAACTGCATGCTGCTTGAATACTGTTCCGATGTCTCTGTAATATGTTTTAAGATCTGGTAGGTCCCCTTTCCCCTCTTTCCCCTCCATTTTCTGTTAGAGTGGAGCAACTCTTTCATGCACATTTTATGTGAACTGTTAGAGGATCGTAAGATGTAACCTTTCACATACATTTCATAATTGATTGTTCAACTCTCCCCCACCAAAACAATCCTTTTGGAATTTTCATTGGAAATTTACTGAAACCAACAGATAGATTTGGAGAGAATCGATACCTTTGCAAAATTATGACATCCCACCCATGAACATGATATTCTTGTCATGGGGTCTGTCCCTTTAATAGAGATAATTTTTTCCTCTACAAAATTGTTGCACATTCTGTTAGGTTACTTAATTCCTATGTACTTTATAATTTTTTGCTATAGATATAAACAAAATATTTTTTCTGTTATGTTATTACTGAGCAGAGGGACCTCATTGAATTGTGTGGGTCGATACTATACAAGGCAACCTTGCTGCAGTCCCCCAGGTAGGTCTGCCGTTTGTTGATCTTTCTGGTGTTTCTGTAGAATCACATTATCTGCATCATTGACAATTTTGGCTTTTCTTTCCTGATACTTAAACCTCTTATTTCTTTTTCTGGTCTTTTTATGTTGATGGATCCTCTAAAACTGTGTTAGATATGTTGGATAGTAACAAGGATTCATACTATCAGAATCTCTCTCTCTCTCTCTCTCTCTCACTCGCTCTCTCTCTCCAATGTGTGATTTTCATTTAAATAAACCTTGATGAAAAGTAAAATGATGATTTGAATATTCATTATTTAGTAATATCTTTTATGACTTATTTACTTGGGAGGGAGAGAAAGAGAGAGAGAGGGAGGAGGGGCAGAGGGAGAGAGAGAATCTGAAGCAGGTTCCATCGCTCCCAGCTGGAAGCCCAAACGGGGGCTTCATCTCATGACCCTGAGATCATGACCAGAGCCGAAATCAAGAGTCAGGCCCTTAACAGACTGAGCCACCCAGTTGCCTCTATACTTTATATTTTAAATTGCTTGCTCACATATAAGATTTCATCATGTTAAGGGTTAGCAAAAGGAAGAACAATTCTTCATCTCTGACTTTGGGGATTTAATTCCTTGACAAATCTTCCTGTTTTTAAAGGGAAAGAATTTTCAAAGGCAGTTCAAATAAACATATGAATTAGATGTGTTTAAAAACCAACTTCTACTAAGTAACGAACTCTGAGTGGGACAATCAATTATGAAAGTCTTAACAGACTCCTAGAGGCTTTGAGTATTAAAATAGAAAGTCATGTAAATTGGTACAGTCCAAGGCACACTGTCTCCTGAGAAGCATCTGAAACTAACTGATCCCGTCCTGGTGGGGGAAGCCCATTCTCACACCACGTCTGTCTTGTTGGGTCTTTGCACTGGCCTGGGAGGAAAGCAGAACAGGGAGTGACCAGTATCCCCATTTTATGGAAAAGGAGGTTTGCCAAGATGGCGAAGGCAGAACCTGAGCCCAAATCTTCTGGCTTATACCCAGATATGCCCCGAACAACCCTGGGTTTCTTCCACAGATTTGACCTTACCGATGTTAGCAATAATGAAACAGGAAGAGCAGAGCTTTCGTGCGTGTGTGACTCATCTCTTCTGTCTGTAAAGAAAAGGTTGACACAGTATAGTGTCAACCCATAGAGCAGTGTGCCACTGTTTTTGCTGGTGAGTCATGTGGCACAATTCACCCTTATTTTATGGTGTGTGCCTAAGAAACATAAAAGGAATTTAATTTGAAAAGTTTAATAATCCTTTGGGACTATTAGGAACACCTTGAACTCCACATAACTGGGACATGGGATTATTTACTTACATACTGTACTGTAACCCTTCACTACCTGCCTATTGCCTCTGGACGCTGGATATGCCTACCGATCTGAGGCCATGAGGTCATTCCCTGTTCTTCTAAAGATGCACAGCTGGAGGAGTTGACCGGAAACAGTACGTGAAGTCATGAAGCACGCAGAAGATCTCAGTGGCCCCAGCCCCTCAGCTCCCCCAGTCAAGAGCCAAGAGCACTGTTATTTACTTATCTGTTAAATTACATTTTTCTGCATCCCAACACATACTACCTCAGATCCTCTATAGTACCAAAGAAGTGCTTTTAGTCCCAATTTGGAAAAGAAGGAAGACTCAGGGAGACTGAGAAGTGGAGATGGGTTTCAAACATCAGAGATTTTTCCTAATTTACTCTGCTGCCTCCCTCAACATATCTTTTTTGGCATCCTGTTGGTTAGAACTCAGGATAGCCTGGCTGAGCTGGTTCCTTATTCTTTTATGGGAGAAAGAACACTTTTTAGATTATTATAAAACTATATGTGATCCATTTTCCCTTGCGAGTGAGTGGTCTGCTAAAAAGGGGGCCTCTTAAAAAGGGGCCTCCTACATACCTCCTAGATCATACACTAAAAAGCCTGCCAGCTTCCTTTCCAAAACTGGTCATGGAATTCTGATGAAAGTTGGGACCCCTGATGTGTGAATATGATTGGGAGCTGGGGACAGTCTCTATCAACCCGGAGGGATGGACCTTGTGTCATCTAATGCCAGACTCCTGTCCTTGTAAGCCCATTTCTTCCCCTCTGTTGCTTAGTTGAGAGAAGCATTCAATCCGTAGTGTTTGGGGTTTTGTCTTTTGTTGTGTTGCTCATAGTTAAGGAATGACAAGAATGCAAAAGAGAGGGTGGCTCATTGAATTTTACATAATTGCATATGAGATTAGACTAGAAAATTTGCAGATGTTTCTGCCCAGTAGACTCGTTTTACTTGGCCAACACGATTTTTATTTTTGATCTTAATTATTATTTTAATTTCAAGGCTTTTAAGATGACATGCATTGTCCGTGACTCCTTTTGTCTCATTCTAATATGATTTACAAGCCTGGTTCTTAAAGGCACTGAGTTTATGACCCCTGGACCTAGTAATCTTTCCCTCCCTGACATTTTTATGATTCTGTGGAATTGGAAAGGACAGGATAGTTGAGAGGGAGAATGACTTAAAGAAATGTGGGAATGGTTCGAAGGCAAGTATTACCCCCTAACCAGGTGACATTCAGGTATGCCCGAGACATGAAACAGCTCTTTAGTGACTGGAAAATCAAGATGGCTTCCAGCTGTTTTAGAAACAGTGTAGCTAGAGTCAAGTTGCTGAGCTGGTAGGTTCCAAAGACTGTGGGCAAGGCAAAAATTGTACATAGTTGCAAAGGGCAACCTTGAAAGCCAAGTCTTGTGTCTCAGTGAGTCTACCACTTTGTTTGTTTTTTCTGCAACATGAAACCAGATTGCTGTGTTTTCATTCAGCACCGAATGAAAAAGTCCACATGCAGTGTTAACAGTTCTGTTGCACCAACATTTTTTTAGACACTAGAATCCCACAAGTGAGATTTTGAGCTTCTTAAAAAATACGGACAATTAAGATAACTTAAAAAAAGAAATCAACCAGCAGTCAAGACACCTCCTCTGCTCCCTCCTTTAAAATTCTAATTCTGTGTTATTGGAAGGAAGCCTTTATGTTTGTACATGCATACCACACTTCCGAAAAGATACACCAAGAAGCTTACTATGGGTTCTTTCCACCGAGGGGAAACTGGAGTGCGAAGGGCTGGGAGAGGCAACTGAAAAATTATTGCTCATTTCAACCCATCATCTTTTCATGTATTTATTTAACCACGAGCATGTTATCCGTTTATAAATAAAGGAGAGTACCATTTCATTCACAGCCTTTCCTCCTCCCTGCTTATTTCATCTTTATTTTGTTCTGTTTTTAAAACAGCTGTCACATATATGTTTGATTTGAAAAATTACATTTTCTCCAAGTTTATCCCACCGCGTCCATCATTTTAGGTATCACGTAACTTAATTCGAGGATCAGCTCATCACCGTGTGTTTCTTTCTCATGATCTTTCCTTTTTAATTGGGCTCCTAATCATTTCCAGCCTAACTTTAATTAATTTAATTAAATAAACTTTAATTTCATTAATCATTGCCCAAACAAATAGATCTGTACTGCATTTTGCTAGCAACACAGCAACACATTTAGAATCAGTTTAGGTCTGGTTGGGGAGGGCAATGACTTTGGCCTCTGGAATGCTACATTAAGAGTGCTTATGAGTATCCAAAGTGGCAGTAAAATAAGACTGAGCAGAAGTGTGTTAGAATTATCTAGATATCACGAACAAATTGGCTGCCACTCCTCTGTTTTATATATGTTATGTAAAGTGATGCTATGTCTTTATGCTTATGACCCTTGGTCTCCTGTTCACAAGTAGTGGTTGTCACATGTATATTCTCTTGGAAACAGTCTGTACTTTGCTGTTAACAGTATCGTCATTATGCTTGCTATGATATGGTAGGTGGAGCACAGAACAGACAACACAGAAAAGAAGAACCCAAGAACTCTATCCTTTGGAGTCCACGGTTTCCAAGGTATCCAAATACACAAACTTATCTGTCTGAACATAATGTTATAGGTAAACACTACATAAACACCAAGGATTACCCTGAGTCTTGCTGCCACAGTTTTTCACAGAGAAGATGTGGAAAGCAGAAAAAACATGTATAAATGGAACATGTTTTTATATAATAGGTATGTAAGGCCAACGTAGACCAGGAAAGATCGCATCTAAGCACAACGGAAGTCTAAGCAATAATCATTAATTGTTGGTTTGGGGGACTGGGTAACAATTTTCATGCAACAAGAGGAAAACATTTAAAGTCAATCAGAGAAAGACACTTATCATAGGATCTCACTCATATGTGGAATGTAAGAAACAAAACAGAGGAGCATAGGGGAAGGGAGGAAAAACAAAGATGAAATCAGAGAGGGAGACAAAGCATAAAAGACTCTTAATCATGGGAAACAAACTGAGGGTTGCTGGAGGGAAGGGCGTGGGGGGATGGGGTACCCGGGTGATGGACATTAAAGAGAACACGTGATGTAATGAGCACTGGGTATTATGTAAGACCGATGAATCACTGACCTCTACCTCTGAAACCAATAATACACTCTATTTTAATTAATTGAATTAAAATAAAAAAATAAAAGTACTAAAACAAAACCAAAAAAAGAGGAAAACATTTAAGTTCTCAAATTGGGCTTAATTAATTTAGATTATATTTTTCTTGATAGAAGTGTTGTTCTGATTAACAGCAGGTCAAGTTTAATATCATTATGCTCTTAAGACGAAGCTTCAGGCATTTGGAATAGGATTTTAGAGGCCTTCTGATGGATGAAGCAAGAAATTTCTTAACAAGATAGGGTAGACATTGACTGCAGTATGTAACATCTTGCCTTGCTAATTACGCTGATCGATAATTGATCATCTGATTCCTTATGTCTTGGGGACATTGAAGAAACTGGTGAGTGGCCTTTGCCTTAGATGCTATTAATGCAGCTATGACAACCACTTCGATAAGTCAAGTCAATTCCGTTAACGAAACAAAAAATGTGCCTTGTTTTGGATTACCCTTCTTCCTCCATTCTCAGGGGCTCACTACACTCCATTGATCTGGGGTCTTCAAAACATCTCTTTGTCCTTTCCTCACCACTACCAATGGGGTGACTGGCAGAAGTCTCCCAGGTGGCTTCCTTTTTTCTTCTTCTTTTAATTGCGAAGCCCTCCCCACACTCACAGCTCTTGGCAAGGGTCACCAGAGCGCTCCTTCCGGTCACCGCACTTTCCTCACAGAGAGCCTTCCAGTGCTTCCTGTTGCTACTTTATGAATTCTGAACTTCTCCGTGAGACTTTCAGGAACAGCAATGGCAAGATCCATCTCTCTATTCAAAATAATTTCTCATTGCTTTTTAATATCCTTTTCTCCTATACTCTAGTAAAGAGGAGGGGAAACTGAGAAATGTAATGAGTTGGGAAAGAAAAAATTAATTTGCATTCCAATTCCTTCTGGCCTTGTGTCACACATAACCGTGAAGAGGTAGGTTAGGAGAGAGTGACTACTTGCCAAAAGATAGAAAGCTGATCAGTAGAGCTGGGATTTGTACTTCGGTCTGTCTGAAACCCTTCCTTTTCCCAATATCCCATCCACTGTGCTTACACAAGCTTCCCCCTCGCTCCCCAACCTCTACCAGCCAGCACCCAAAATGCCCCTCTTACTGCCTCACTTCCAAGATTCAGTTCCCAACACAGCTTATCTGAACACTCCAGATTTCCCTAAGCATCTCTGGCCTAAACTACCTGAAAACTTAGCCCTCAACCCCCCAAAATAGGTAAGGTACTCTTCCTCTGCATTCCCATGACATCCTGTTTTTTTTATACTACTCGTTTTTTAATAAACATTTTTATTGATACATCACACAGAAAGTGCACATATCATAAGCATAAAACTTGATGAAATATCAAAAAGCAAAACCACTTCCTGAAACTACCAACCAGATCAAGAAATTACCAGCAGGCAGAAGACCACCCCTTTCCTGTACTCTCTTGAACATTATCTCCACTCACCTCCCTTCCCCAAAGGTGATCATATCTTGACTTCTATAGAGATTCATTTTGTTTGCCTGCTTTCAAATTTTATATAAATTAAATCATGCAGTGTGGTTTCTATGTTTGTTTGTGAGATTTATTCCCTTTTGTTGTAAGTAGCAATTATTCATTCATTTTCGTTGTGGTATAGTATTCCATTATAGGAAAGCACACTGATTTATTTTACTGTTGGTGGACATTTTGAATCATTCCCATTTGGGGCTAAGGTGAATAGTATTACTGTGAACATTATTGCAAAAGTTTTATTAAATACGTGTACATTCTTTGGGGTATAAATCCTGGAGTGGAACTACTAGGTCATCAGTTATAGCTATGATCATCTCTAGTACATAGTCCAAACAGCGCCAAACAACCACTTCGGTTGCGCTAATTTACGCCCCCACGGCAAGGTCAGGTGTATTTCCAGCTGCACTTCATCTTCATCAACAACTGATAGTGTCTACATTATAATTGCAAATCCCACCTCCCTTTCTCCCTCTCCGCATAGCATGACACCTACAAGGTATCTTAGTAAAAGCGTGATGAAATAATAAGTGAATGGCTAGCAAACACACAATTGTTTGCTCCTGTACCTGTTGTCACCTCTTAGGCAGAGCAGCATAATGGTTACAAGCACAGGCTTTGGGGACAGGCCATCATGATTTGCCTTCTTACTTCACCACTTACTAATCAGCAAGTTACCTGCCTGTGCTAGTCTGCTCGCTTTCGACATCGCAGGGTTTTGTGAAGATTTAAATAGACTCGACAGTGCTTAGAATAATGTGTGGTATACAGTAAGAGCTCAGTAGTCTTAGCTATCAGTGTTGGAATGCTCAGGGCCTGCACCCAGTTAGACTTCCTACAAATAGGATCTGTTGGTATAAGAATCTTCGGCAGGCCCTCGGTGAAGCCTGCTCCAGGCGCCTGACCCCACCGATGCCTCTAGACATCTGAAGTTCTCTTTATCCCTCATTCGGCACCTGCCAGGCACCCTGAGTAGGTGCCATGTGTCCCCAAGTAGATGGCAAATGCCTGAAGTGCATTGACTGACTTAGTCTTCATGGTAGCAGTGGTTTCAAAGTCCTATTTTAACTTATGGGGATCACAGCTGAATATATTCCCCTAAACCCATTGTTGAACAGATCCACAGAGAGAGAACAATAGAGAAGTGTACGGTCCCCCTTTGCAACCACCATGCTCAAATGTGGTTTCAAATGCTAGCGGGGATGTACTTTACTCTCGTAGACAAAAGATACTTCTGCATGTATGTGACTTGACATCACAGTACTTAGTAAATATTTGCTCTTTCTTTAAATTGATCCCTTGTTCTTTCTTGACTTCCTTGTTCTTGCCTTGTTCCCTTCCCACCCACTTGTGTTTGATCTCATCTCCTCCCATTTGTGTGACAGCCCTTGGGACTCCTCTGCTCTTATCAATCCCCAGCAACACAATGAGATCTTCTACAATGATGAACTATAACCCAATAAACCAAATTTCTACCCAAAAAAGCTCTGTCATCCACGCCTAGCCCTTCTGACTTATCTATAATTAGATTGGAGACTCCCAGCCTGCAAGAACTGTGTTCTGATAAAAATGTGATTTAAGCACTCTTTGTTCCATAAGGAATTTGTAAGTGCTATTGATAATGAGAATGAGGGGAAGATATGCAAATAGTCTCCCAGTCAGAGCTGGTCTCAGTCTTTATTAGGAAAATGCAGGCTTTGGATTCTCTTTGTCACTCTAGTTGACTTCAGCATCTGGGCCTGGGAGGGGATTTAATGTTCGCCAGCGCCCTGTAGGTCCAACAGCATCTCTGATGCAAAGGGGGGCCCACCTTCAGCAAGCAGTCATTGACTCACTTGAATCCCCTTCCTTCAGTGGATTACCAGGGGGAGGAGCTAAGTCATCTCCAAACACCTGTTCAGCCCTTAGACTCCTTGGAAGGAAGGGGGTTTGTTGGGGGTGAGGGTGTGTGTGTGAACTGAGATGTAAGAACCAAGATCAAGGGGAAGAAGACCATAACCTTCCTGGGGAAATCCCTTTGCAAACAGAGAGGTCGGGTGAAGGGCGTGCAGCGGGCTTAGAGGTTAAGGCAGCGGCCGACAGCTGTTTGAAGACTCCCTATTTGCCAGGAATTTGTGTGAAGGGCCTAGAAAAGTGAAAAAGTACAAACAATTTGGACTCAAAGTGATGATCTCTTAATATCTTAATATCTTCCCTTCTTCCTCAGTAGATATTCCAGTGGGAAGGGCCTCACGAGTGGCCTCTGCACACCAGACTCGGAGTCAGCCGCTGGGTACACAAAGGCTCAAGAGGCTTCTGGTCGAAGCCAGGGACTGGCTCCTCGGGGGTCCTTCTCTGAGCGGGCACAGGACTCCATTCAGCTCTGGGTGCTCTCAGAAAAGGGAAGTCCAGCCAGCTCAGCCTCTTGGGAACATAATCCATTTATGACAAACATCCCCACCCTCTTCAGTGGCATTCTGCTTGCAGACTATTTTCTCGACTTCCATTTCAACAAACAGCTTTATTGAAAAGTTTGCCTTTTCCATTAGGCTCTTTAAGGGCAGAGATTAGTCTGCTTTGTCCACTGCTGTATCCCCAGCACTCAGAGCAGGGCTGGGCCCAGAGTAGGCCCTCAAATTAGTTGTTGAAAGAATTACCTGTTACTTTGGGCAAGCCAGATGTCAGGACCAACAGCCAACTTCAGAGGGCAGGCGATAAATACAGGGCACGTGGCTTCATGGCTGTCCTTGTGGAGTGGGTTTGTACATTGGAAAGGGTTTGTTTGGATGGATTTGTGAATGACCTGACCGCCGTCACAAAATACTGCTAAGACCCAGAAGGTAAAGGGCTTTAAGCCCTCTCTATAGCCCCTGGGGTCTGAAGCTGTTGCTATTGGAGGCCAACCACTGAGCTGCAAAGTATAGCAGCATTTCCCAGGTTTATAAGTTTTAAATAGACCCATTATTACTGCTCCCCACCCCACCCCACTCCACCCCAACTGAGACATACAAAACAACACACATGACACAATTTATGTAAATATTTTTCAAGGTTTTATTGCAAACCAAAGTTGGTTTATCACACACAAAAAAAGTTGTGTGGTGGGGGGGCAAAGAATTGTACATATTATAACCATGTTAATTACAGTACATTAAAATGGTGGTTTCCATTACAAATAAGCCTGTAAGTTTAAATATACTAGTGTTATAACCCAATGTACAGACTTTCTTTATACAATACATACAATTATCAGGAATGCAAAAAAAAAAAAAAAGAAAAACATAAATAATGCCCATTTTACAGGTGACATTTTAAACAATGAAAATACCAGGCTTTGACCGACAACTGGGGCATTGGTCCATAAAAACCCTTTCTAAAAATAGAAATATTTGTAGCAGCAATGCTTTCTTTAAGCATCTGGATACAAGTCATTGCAAGACCATTTTCAATAAATTTTAGTTATTAACTGTATCTTACAAAAAACAAAAAAACAAAACGGTCTACACATAAATTTATCTTCCAAATATGGAAGAAACAAACAATGTCCCACATTGTAGTGTCCTGCAAGTGTCACATTGATGCTTAGAACTAAATCCATCTGTGATCAAGCACACCACATTCATACCACTGTTCACACAGTAAATCCACAAGGAAAAATAAAGAACTGAAACACTCTGCAACAGGAAAAGCTTTGGAGCTAACACGATCTCATCAGAAAAGGCACATGTCATAAGATTCGTTATCACGGCCCAGACAGACCTTCCGAAAACCCTTCTTCCAACTGCAAACCCTTCTTCGAACTGCGTCATCCTAAAGCGACTACTGCATCTGTCTACGGCGGCGCGCAAATGCTCATTTCAGAGATAGCACCATGTTGGAAGGAAGAATAAAAATGAAAACCTCATGAGCTCACTGAGAGGAGGATGTGCTCTTCAAAAAGCTTCCAGCAAACAGTGTGCAATAAGATTGCCAAGATGTGCAAGCTTCCAGAGATGTGCAAATTCTCTTTTAAGATGTCCTGTCAGCTGGCAGCTCCACCGAGAGGCTAACTAAAACGCTTACAAACACACATAAAATCCTTCAAGACCAACCCGAGGACTGTTCAGAGGAAAGAGTCCATAGGAGGTGCATAGGAGAAGCCTAGGAAGGCCTCGGCCGCTTCCTTGACGCTGGCTGTGAGGAGGATGCTGTCAGGGGACCTGCCGATGGAGTTGGGGACAGGCTCTTCGGTGAACTCGGGATCGAAGTGCCGCAGGTCGCTAGGTCCACTCTATTGTGGGAAGAAGGGAAAAGACCACTCAGTGTCGAGAATTCAGTGTGCAGACAGGACCGGGAAATCCTCATGTGGGCTTTCAATACTGGAGCTCAAGTCTTTAGGGTACTAGATGGAAACTCCCGTAATAACCATCCACAGGCCACTCAACGTTTAAATAATGAGGATAGTGCTTACTTTTTATCTTTTGGTACTTTAACTGATAAATGTGTGGGAAAGTTACGTTAGCTTGGTGGGGACAAAAATTCTGTTTATCTAGGTAAAATAATGGTTTGTGAATAAAAGGTCTGCCGATGTTAACCTCAAGGGACCTCCCCTCCACCACCAGCAACCCTGACTTCAAGAAGTGCCCTTTCGGTCTTCCTCTACTCAGAAGAAAGAGATACTCACCACATTTGGGTTAAAGGGAGGAGTAATCTTCTTATTAATGAGATCATCCCAGTTAATTAGGGAGAAGAAGACATGATTCTTAATCTCCATCTGTCCAGAAGAAACAGGAGATGAATTTAGACCGGTGGAATTCAAGGAGGGCAGTGGGGTCCAGGGCGCTTCCCAGACAGCCCAGGAGAGCAGGAAAGAGTTACTCACGAAGTCGTCCTTGGCGCCCAGCCTCTTTGTCCTGTCCTTTTGCAGGAGGCCCTCCAGGAGGTGTCTGGCAGAATTGGTGATATTTGGCTTCAGCTGGAGGGGCTTGTTCAGAATGTTGTCGTACATCTCAGCTGTGTTTCGGCTGTAAAACGGAGGCTGAAAGGAGGAGGGAAATTAATGCTTAATTGGAAGGTTTGTACAGCAAACACGACCAACAGAGAAAAAGTCTTCAACTAGATTAAGCTGGATTTGACAAAGTCTTTCCCTTAATAGGTTTCCTTTGCCCTGGATTTTTAAATTCTATTTCGAGACCCTTCTCAGGGAGTAGATACTAACAAGCCACGTTCTTCCTCACACAGGTTTAGGGGGTCAAATCTCATCAAATGTGATTTTACAAAAGAAAAATTCACAAACTAAGAGCTTACCCTAAAACACTTACAAAATAACCAATAGGCCTCTCTTATCAGCATTTGATAAGCTTGTTGATAAAGGGGCAAGACACAATGACCAGATCTGCAATGGGGCTTGTGCACCCTGATAAGTCTGGATTTTAAGAAGATGCCATTCTAGGGAGCACCATCAAACCAGGGGCAAGATTCCCTGGCTCTCAATGCACTACTCACCAGGCCATACAGCATCTCATATAAGACGGCCCCCAGGCACCACCAGTCCACAGTCCTGTCATAAGGCTGCTTATGGAGCACTTCGGGTGCAAGATACTGAAACACAAAGGAGGGAAACAGAGTTTAGAAGTCTGTGAAACCGGGCAATCCCACGACCAGGCATGCACTTTGTAAGGGCTGAGACCCTGGATCCACTTACAGGATACATTTCTTTATATTACTTCCTGATAAAATTGCTGGACTTGGAGGTTGAAGGGCCAGGTATGTGTACTGATATTTGGAAAGTGATTGGGCACCCAACAGTAGCTTACTTGGGAATTTACAACATTTTATGACATGGCTTTTGCAAACAGCTGGTCTTAATGAAAGCAACATAAGCCCTGGGATTTCTTATGCTGCATCAAACAGCAAATGTATTTTCCTTGCACTCAACTGGACTGAGAAACCTCTGAGAACAAACTACCCTTTTGGCAGGTTGAGTATTTTTGCACTTGGCTCTCCCAGGAGAGGGCAGACCAGGCACCAAACCGACAGTGTGCCTACCTCGGGCGTGCCACAGAAGGTGGAGGTCGTGCCATTGTGTTCAATGTTCTCCTTGCAGAGCCCAAAGTCAGTAAGGACAATGTGTCCCTGTGAGTCCAGCAGAATATTCTCTGGTTTTAAGTCTCTGCAAAAAAAAAAAAAAAAAAAAAAAAAAAAAAAGTAGTATAAGTTAATTTCACTTCATAAGAAATCCTCTGTGAAAATAACAGCTTGGGGTATTAGCAGCATTTTCAATTCACTGTAGCTGTATAGTGAAGAAAAAAAGGGAGTCCTTGTTCTGCTAATCTATTCTGGATCGGGCACAATCGTAGCTGGCTACTTCCCTGGTGGCATGGAGTCAAGGCAGCTCACATGCTGGGGGATCTGGTTTTAGGTGACCATGCGGTACTTAAATACAAATTATCTCAGGGCTCCATTAAAGGCTAGGGCTCTGTCTCCTTTCTACCCAGGAAGGTAACCTTGGGAGCTCTGCAGCTTACCTATAGACGATGTTCAGAGAGTGCAGGTAACCCAAGGCACTGGCTATTTCAGCAGCATAGAAACGAGCCCGTGGTTCCAGGAAGCAACGCTCCCTCTGGAGGTGGTAGAACAACTGCGGGAGACAGAACAAAGTGAGTCTGGGTTGCCAAGGCCTGATAACAATGCATTTAATTAGTCTCGACATATATAGCTAAAGGGGACAATTGCAGGAAGTGGCCTTAAATAGTCTGTTAACTATTTGCAACCTTCAGATTGAAGGAAAGGCTAATTCTGGTAACTTTTTCCCCCTAAGTATCACTGAAAAGCTTTCCTCTCACACTAAAACCAGGAATGCCATGCCCAGACACCCAAAGGTTAGTTCATATTCCCGCCGCTCACCTCTCCACCATTGATGTAGTCGAGGACAAAGTACAATTTGTCAGCAGTCTGGAAAGAGAAGTGAAGGCCCACCAGGAAAGGGTGTTTCACATTCTTCAGTAGAACATTCCGTTCCGACATAATATGCTTTTCCTAGAAAAAGGACAATTAAGATTTAGTGGCAAATTTCAACTTGGTACCAAAATTCAAAGGTAAACCCATTTGATGAATGTCTGTCTCTAACTCCAATCCATCTAGCGCATCCCATACCTCCTTCTTTTTCAGGATGGCTTTCTTCTGTAGAACTTTGACTGCATAGAACGCTTCTTCTGCTTTGTGTCTTGCTAGAAGAACCTGGAATTTCAATTAAAAAAATCATTTTGCTGTCTACACCCACAGAGAATGGAAAACGAATGCATGAAAGACCATAAATTATGAGGTCTTCAGATCTGAAATTACCTTCCCAAAACTGCCTTTCCCAATCACTTTCAAGAAGTGAAAGTCAGATGGTTTAGCGTGAGGATTGGATGATGGGCCAAGGTTGATTTGCTGAGAAGGACTTGGCTGGAAAAGAAAATGTTTTCTTTTAGTATCCTTGCTTCAAAGGAAGACAACAATAAAGGACAGGCAATGTAAAAGATGCCACATCTGCAAATAACTGAGGCAAGTCACTACACATCACAGGCACAACCAAGACTACTTTTCATCCATACACATCAGTATGTCATATGGGAGTATGGAAATTGTACACGATCATGTTGTAACCAGATAAAACTTTTAGGCAATAGGCCTTTTAAAATACTTCACTGACTCAATAATTAAGTAAGTGCTTAAGTCACTAATTATGCTATTAACTAGGCATTCCTGCCTTGATAGTAATTTCTAGAAATGCTACTGTAATCCATCAATGTAGGAATACTAATTGACTCATTTACAAGATTCCTCTACAGAAGAATCACAAATAGAGAATACTTACTGGAGGAGAAGGGTTGGCATTCATAAGCTCAGGCTCCTGAGGTTGGGAGATTTTCAAAATGGACTGAACTTCAGGGCTGCAGAGAAAGGAACAACTTAGAACCTCCTTAACCCGACACAAGGGGGCACACCAACACCGGTCGGAAGTTTCTGGCTCAACTTTTCCCCCGACAGTTGAGTGCTTCAACTAAAAACACCCGAAGAAGAAATTAATCAAAGAAAATAATAGCCAGAGAAAATGATAAACCCAGTTAAATACAGGGATGAGGGCTGTTCTTCACGGAAACAGGGGGTGAATGAGGCAAACACGAAAATTTTATCTCACAGCTCTAGGACAGGCCAAATCAGCACATTAGTTTTAATGTTTAAATGTTTTCAATTGGGACTTAAAAGAGACAAGGGTTCCCACCCTCGGGGAAGGCTTCAGCTTTCTGATCAACCTTCTGATGAGAATGTGTCTTTACTGCTGGTAAACTGAAACTCTACTACTTCTTTTTATTTCTCCCAACCCTCCCCAAAACTTACTGTTTGCATGCATAGGAGTTATTGGCAATCTTCTGAATAAAGTCGTTCAGGCCCATCCTCCTCTGTTTCATGAAAGCTGTGAATTAAGAGAGAAGAAATAAATAAACGTCTAGATGGCTTCGTAACGTCCGACGCCACACACACTCATCTGATGCGCGACCTGAAAAAAATTTCCACTTCGCATATCCTAGAAGTTCAGTAAAATTCCTACACTCACCGATGAGAATCGCTACCATTCCCCTCATTCTGGAGTAAGTGAGGGTGCCCCTAGCAGCCTCGGTTTTCACCGTCATCTCCGCAGAGAGAGAGCGCGCAGAGAGTCGTTACTGACGGGAGACCGGCTCAGCCAACACTGGCCGCGCGCCGCGCAGCCCACTTTATAAGCCTTGAGCGCCGCAGGGGCGGGGCCCACGCGACAATGAGGAAGCGGCCCCGCCCAGGCCCCGCCCCAAGCCCCGCCTCCGGCGTCCGCGAGGCTCGAAGAGCTGCTCCCTCGCGGGTGGTGGCCGGCGGTTCGGCCCCCGGCCCCAGGGCAAGCCCGGGGCGGGGGCGGGGGCGGGGGGCGCGGGGACTGCCCGGGAGGCCCTGCGCGGGACTGTTATCTGCCTCTCTGGTCTCCCCGGCTGGAGAGAGGGAAACCGCAGGCGGAGGGGGTGGGGGGAGGGAGAGTCCGGGGTAATTTTCCACCTTTCTCATTTATTCCGCCCAGCTAGGAAATCAGAGTCGCGGCACTGGGGCGCTTTCCGCCCGGTGCTCGGCCAGCCGGTGGCTCAGTGCCCACTCTGGTTTGTCAGACTCTGCCTGCCGATTCCCTCCCGGTCCCGAAGCCGGGCCTCTCCCCTAACTCCCCCGGCAGCCTCATCAGCCCCCACCCGGCGGCCGCGCACCACCAGCCCGAGGTGTCTGTCGGGCGAGGGTGGCCCCGCGCGCCCTCATCTGCGGGGTCACCGTGGGTCTGGGACGCCCAGTGGGTTCCCCGCTCCCACTTCCTTCTCTCCCGGCCTCAGTCCCTCCATCCTGAGAACGCGCGCCCACCCCCGGTCCCTCTCGCCGGAGCCGAGCTACTAGCGGCGGAGCGGGACAGTCCCCGCGTGGCGGCCGCAGCGCTTACCCAGGCCGGTCAGCAGGAAGGACTCGCTGCGTTTCTGCGCCTCGGCCCTCTTTTTGTGGCGGGGCCGCAGCAGAGACTCGAGCCGGGCCCTGGCCAGCGCGCCCTGCATCTCCCCCATGGGCAGCCGCGGCCGGGCGCGCAGCGAGCGAGGGCGACAGGAGAACACTGACGTTTCCTTGAAGGAGCCGCCGTGACTCAGGCCGGGCAAGATTTCCTGCCCCGAGACCCAAAACAAACAAATGGCCCTTGTGCACGGCCGAGCCGCTTCCGAAAACGCCTTTTTTGTGCTTTTGGCCAAAGCCACGCAAGGCTGCAAAATCCCAGAACTTGGAAGCGGAGGAAGGAAGGAAAGAAAGAGGGAAGGGGGAGGGAGAGGTCAGGAATGTGTAGGGGAGGGGGCGGAAATAAAATTCGTCTCTGCACTAAAGAGAAAAAAAAAGTACAATCTGCATTTCACTTTTTCCCCCCTAGTCTTTGAGAACATTCTGTCCGTTCCGCATGTAATTTTTTTCTCTCGCATCTTTAATCTCTGCCACGCCAAGAACACGTGAGGAAGTGGCAAGTTAGGGGAGTGGTAACTCCGCGCAAGGCGCCGACCTGGCGTGACCCCGGGTAGCGGCGGCTCCCTGATTCCCTCTCCCGCTCTCGCACCTGAGAACTCAGCAAGGTCGCCTTACAGCGTCTTAAAAACCCTCAGTTTGTCCTCGTCTTCCCTACCCCTCCTCCGGTTTATTTCAGGGCTGACCCGGGAGTCTTCTTACAGTTTAACCACCTTGCTCTTTCCCTCAAGTCCCAGATAAACTGGGATTCGCGAACTCCTGAAAGATGAGCCGGGTGCCTGTGCTCCGGAAAGCGGAGGAGAGAGGGAAGCTCTGCAGAGCAGCGGCGCGGTGCCTTCCAGTAACCCCGCCGCTGGGAGATGCCGGGGCGCTGCAGTCTGACCGCCGGCGCGAGGACTCGGGCCAGCGCTGGGCGGGGGAAGCCAGGAGCACAGCCACAGCCACTGGGCCTGAGCGCGAGGCGGCTGCAAGTTACTAAGGTTTGCAGGGCCAGTACCTGGCACTTGCTGGTGCTGTCTGCGGTGGCTGCCCTGCCGTGACCCCTGACTGTCAAGGACCCTGCCATTTTTGAGTTGCATACTGGGTCTGACACACTCCAAAATACCAGCTGTCAAACCAAGAATAGCCTGCGAAGCCGTTTTCCTTTCGTCCTGGGCAGGGATTTGTTTTGCAGGCACAACCACCTCATTTGCCCTAATATGATCTGTAATCTCAGCTGCTGCCTGGTTTGCTCAGTTGCAACAGCCCCAGACTGGGAGAAGGGAACACACATCATCTCTCCTGGAGAGTGGCTGGGAAATGTTGCTCAGCACCCACTCTTAAAAAAGCAGTTCTCAGTGCCTGAAATTGATGCTCCAACCTTAAGCAAGGTTTAGGAAACTCCAGATCACAGTCGCTGGCGCATTATTGCTTCCTGGTCCATGGATTCTTCATACAATACGACTTTGTTACTGCCAATGCCCCCCATACTCTGTTCCATTTCAACTAGCCCAGCCCGTCCCTGCTCCCACACCATTCCGTCCCCTTTTAAGAGAGCAAATTTGCACTGGATACTACACACAACCCATGAATCATTGATCACTACATCAAAAGCTAATGATGTACTATCTGTTGGCTAATTGAACTTAATAAAAATAAAAGAGAGAGAGAGAGTGAGAGAGCACGCAAATTTGGCAAAGACTGCCCAGAAACACCAACCTGCACCAAGATTTCTGCTTGTTTGTTCTTAAAACACGAAACTGAGAAACCTTCCATCGGACACCTTGCCATGTGTCCCCACCTCCTGTGCCTTCCCCAGGCCAAGGAACCTCAGATCCTCTGAAGCATCTTCCTTTTACCCAGTCCCTCCAAATTATAGTAATAAAAGTACACGAACCTTTCAAAGGGGATTTTATAGATTCCTCTTTCATTCTTCAGGTTGCCTAGGATATGAAGTTTGGGGATTACTTTCTGGAGGTTGGAGGTAGAGCTCAGTTACGTTGCAATAGCCTCCCTGCTATGTGCCTGATAAGGCTGGACGCTGAGATGACAGAGAGCAGAGGAGTCAGAGGCAGCTGTCCTGCTCTGTTATGCACCCCACTTTATATAAAGGCAATTTACATACAGGAAGGGAGCAAGCTGCAAAGTTCAACACTGGGCCATTTATTCTCTCCATTGCAACATCACTCAGAAAATTACAGTCATCAGCGTCCTGAGTTTATTACACTCCCAGCAAGACACACAAGAAATGTAACTTGACTGATTATCATCACAAATCAGTCCAGAAAAAATTCAAAACACATGCAGAGCGTTCATATTTTCAAAGAAGGTCTGCCACATGCATTCCAGGAGGAACGTGGAATTCAAGTTAGAGGGCTCTAAGTGGAATAGAGAAGACACACAACCGTATGATTTGTGGTTGGAACAGAAAAGGAACGTCTGATGTTCTCCTTCCTCCCCCTACCCTAATGTTCGGCAGTTGGAGACGGACGGTCTGCTAAACTTATCATTTAACATAGAGAATCAAGTTGTTGAGACTGGCTTTTCTTCCAACCGGATACCTGAAGGGTGGAGCAGGCGCCCCCTGTTCTGTCCCAGCAACCTACTAAGACTTCCGAACAGGAAGGTGACACACAGCGGCGGGTAGATGGGGCGGGGAGGTGGGGGAGGTAGAGGGGGGAACGGTGTGTGACGCGCGCCTGTTAACTCTGCACAGGCTTTGGGTTGCCCTGTGGCCGCTATTCAAACGCTTGATCTGTTCTTCCTTCCCGTCGCCAGCCTCTTTCTTTGGTCCAGATAGTCTTCCTACCGGAGGAATCCGGCCCCTTTCCTCTTACTCCCCGGTGGCTCAGTGGCCAGAGTTGCGTCACCAAATTGCGCTTGTAAATGCAACCCAGAGGGCGATCGCGTTCTCTGGCAGAACGGCTCTGGAATGCAGAATTTCCCCCACTTCTCCTGAGGTTTAATCAGTTCCAGGTAATTTCTCTCTACAACGCCTTGTGCAGTCGCAGAAAATACAGATGGCTTGATAGGAGATAGGCTAATTACCTCCCCCACTCCCCCAAGCCAGTAATCTCATTGATGCTTCGTAGTGGGGAAACTGCAGTCAAAACTCTCAAATGGAAATAATTCACCAAGATACAAAGTTTGCACTGAAACAAATCATTTCCCAGTGCATGTGTATTTCAATGCTTCAGAAAATCATTTAGTTCTTCTGCTTTAATTTTCCTTAATGAAGGACTGTAAATACTGAAACTTGAAACCTTTACTAAGATAGGACCCTTTTAATTTAATTCGAAGTCTCAGAAAACAAATTCTGGATATTTCTCAACATATCAAAGGAAATATTTTGAAAATATTTTTTAAAGATTTATTTATTTGAGAGAGAGAGAGAGCAAGCAGGGGGGCAGGTAGGGGCAGAGGGAGAAGGAGAGAGAATCCTCAGGCCAACTCCCTGCAAAGTGGGGAGCCCAAAACTGGGCTCCATCCCATGACCCTGAGATCATGCCCCCAGCAGAAATCAAGAGTCAGATACTTAACCGACTGAGTCATCCAGGCGTCCCCCCCAAATATTTTCATTAGGACTTAGCTGTTGGACTACTTCTGAAGTGTGTCAGCTGTGTGGTGTCCTCATTCTCTAGGTACAATACTTTCCATTGATAATGGCAATATAATTGTTTTGCATTGCCCAAAGTGTCAAGAATTCTAGAACAATTATGTGCACAGTTTAGGTTCCATGCTTACTGCTTCATGTGGTGATGCTTATAGAATCCTTTCCCTGGAGCATCACCAAAAAAAGTACAGAGAAACACCAAAAAGCATAATTATTACTCTAGAGAGCAACTAAATGGATCAGTTTTTGTTGAAGGTTGTCACCAAGTGCATGCCTCTTTTTTTTTTTTTTTACAGTATTCATCAAACAGAAAAAGATGACAGCAAATGAGTTTATTCACAAGAGCTATTATAGGTAAGTAATCAGCAATGGTGGTTAAATGAGAGTTTATAGATCACAGGTTCTATAGTGATTATTACGTTCCATACTCTTAATTGTCAAAAGTGACATGCATAAAGAAGGTAAGGATGTGATTGAATACATAAGTAAGAGACGAACACATTACTTTGAATAACAGTGTTCAGTGTTATTAAAATGCACAAAACTACATGCTTTATTTATGCAGGGCTTATTTCTTTTCCAAGACAGTGCTTTTGAATAAAGCAAGACTACACTGTGAAGAGCCTTGGAATAGGGTTTTGCCACATACTGTACACGGGGCTGTCTAGTACAGAGGCCTTAGGTTGTTTTCTCTAACAGCACTTTTCAGCTATTGAGGATTAAGCAATTGTTGTTATTTTTCTTCTGAGTTGAGCAGATGATAGGCAAAATTGTAAAGTAGCAGTACTTGCTTTTGAAACCAAATTTATCTCCTCGCTGTAACCCTTCTCTGTCGCTGAAGTTAACTGCCGTGCCTCTCCCACTTCCCACCCACAACCCTGGTGCACTCTGTGGTCCTGCAAACTCTGAAATACTGCCTTCCACCTTCCTCCCTGCTAAGCCAGCTGCCTCAAAGCCCTGCTCTCAGCTAATCGCCCCAGGAGGTATTGACCTGATTCTCCTTGCCTTTCTCTGGCTTTCTCCCTCCTTCCCTTCTCCCCTCCCTTCCTCCCTCTTTGCCTCCCTCCCTTCCATTTGTTCATGCAAGCCTTTAACAAGCATTTATTAAGTAAGTATGAATATTAAGCTCAAGGGACACAAATATGAATAATCCTGTTATTTGAAATTCACAGAAGCTGTCATTCTGAGTGGGGAGCACCCACATAAATTATGATATGATATGACGCGTGTTAGAGGTCCCAGCAATCTACCTTAGAAGAACAGAGAGAGGAATTTTCTACTGGGGAGAAGCAGCAGACATGCAGTTGTTGAGGAAAGTTTCCCACAAAGAAAGAATATTGGGGCTGATCCCGGAAAGGTCAGCTAGGGACAAAAGAGGAACGTCATTCTAGGCAGAAACAGCTCGAGTACCAAACTCTGAGGTGCTGCGTAGCATCTCTGTGATGATCTGGGGACACGGCCCCTACTCGGACCTCTGACACAAGCGAAATGTACAGGGCCCTTGCTGCTATTGCTGCAGCGGCAAAACAGCACTTTTTTTTTTTTTTTTTTAAGATTTTATTTATTTATTTGATGGAGAGAGAGAGAGAGCACAAGCAGGGGGAGCAGCAGGCAGAGGGAGAAGCAGGCTCCTAGATGAGCAAGGAGCCCTATGTGGGACTCGATTCTGGGACCCTGGGATCATGACCTGAGCCTAAGGCAGATGCTTAACCGACTGAGCGCCCCCCAGGCGCCCACAAAACAGCACTTTCAAATGAAATAAGAAAAGATCCTAATGACATTAGTCTGTCTCTCCCTCTCACTGCCTCTCCGTCTCCAACCCCAATACCTATGGAATTAACAATGTCTTAAAAATGTATTCATTTAAAGGACTGCCAAGTATTAGCTTGCACAGTTATCTCTGTTTCTGTACTGCTCTCGGCATGGCTGGAGTGCATCCACCCGTCAATAGATTCTTCCAGAACTATGCTTCAGACAGTGCTAGATGCAGGAGGTACAGTGAGGCACACAAGCTCACACAGAGAGGGGACACGTGGGAAGTCACCTACAAAGGTACCCATAAGCCCTACTAGGAAGGGACTAAAAGCCACAAGGAACACCATTTCACCAAGGCTTTTATTTTTTAATTTTTTATTCTTTTTTTTTCCCACCAAGGCTTTTAAGGTGATACATTCCAACGTGTTTTGGAAAGCTCACTCACACCAAAATGTGATTGATTACTCAACTATTACTCCTTCAAAGGATATTTGCTTTTTAAAACATACCCCTAGCTCATTAAAAATGAACAAGTGTATATGCACAGACATGTAAGGGGAGAAGCTGGAAGTTGGAAGGAGAGATTCACATAGTTGGAAGATGTATGAACGTTTAGACAAGTGTGGCTGTAATCTGGCACAGGGTATGGCAATCTCACAGAGGCAGGGAATGACACCAATGTTCTATATCCATGGATTCTAGAAAGTCGCACCACAAGAAAGCTGGTGGGGATTAGGGGCATGGTTTGGTAATAAGTTTTTAATTTCAACCAGGAAAGGAGGCTGGTGGTATCTCTCGACATGGGAGGAATGGTAATCTAGCTTGCAACAAACCAACGGGTCTCGGACAGGCTGAAAACTCACCTTATCCCCATCTTTTTTTTTTTTTTTTTTTTTTAGGATTTTATTTATTTATTTGAGAAAGAGAGAGATAGCGAGAGAGAGAGAGAGAGAGAGAGAGAGCATGAGCAGGCGGTGGGGAGAGGGAGAAGCAGGATCCCCACTGAGCAGGGAGCCAGACTCTGCTTGATCCAAGGACCGCCCCCCCCCCCAGATCATGACCTGAGCCTAAGGCAAATGCTTCACTGACTGAGCCACCCAGGCGTCCCACCTTATCCCCATCTTTGGGATGTTGTCAATGTCTAATGTAGCATGATCCAATGAGCAATAAATAAAAATAAAAATTAACTGTCAACCAGAATACAGTATGAAGGGCGAGGAAGAGCACATATTTGACGGCTCACAGGATTGACCTGGAAAATGACTTCCAGAGAATTTTCTGGATGATTATGAAAAATAACACAGAATAAATTGGAAAAAAATTTTTAAGTCAAAATTCAATATTATCTGCAATTTTCTAAACATAAGAGGACTATGGCCTTACTGAAAGTCTTATATATTATCGACAGAGGTTTATTGTTAGGCATTTGTATTTTAAAAGGCCTCTGTCAAATCAAAAATATTGATTTGTAATGATAAAATACCAGGCACAGAGGCAAGGAAATCCAGCGAGCTTTGGCCTTCGGAGTCTCTTCCTTCACTCTGTCCCAGATGAATACACATTGCACTCACTCTCTCTGCAAGCCCCCGGCCTAGCCTAACATTCAGGCAGCACAGGGCTTGACATGTCCTCGCAGGCTGAATCCTTCATGGGACACACATATTAAAGCTGTAACCTACATGAAGACAGTATAAAGGGCTCTCTTTCACCCCCGATCTATTTACCAAGTGCCAAGAGTAAATAAGGAACCTGGATTTTTAGCAGACATCTTTTGCCAGACTGAAGCGAAACCTGAAAGCTTTAATTTCCCCAGAATAAATCTCTCCCATTTATGGCCCTATAATTTATCTAGCAAGAAGCAACAGAAGCTCGTCCTAACCAAGGATTGTTTCCTGTAAACCGTGCCTACAAATTGCAACAACAAAATAAGAGAAATATAACGGTAACCAACATGGGAAAGTCAGGGATAGGATGGCTGGGGGAAGGTTGACGGGCATCATTGAATGTAACGCAGTTTAGTGAACTTCCACTTGATTTCAACTCCAAATGGAAGCTACATAGACATTTATGTCACCTCCCTCAGTAAGCTCTGGGGTGTCAGCAGCTTGCTGAAGGTGGGGCTCCTCGGGGTCCACGCTAGTCAGCTATACCTGAGGCTCATTACCTGTGAGATCCTAGACAAAGGATTCTCTAAACCTTGATGATCTGTGTAATGGGGATGCTAACTTAATATAAATTGCAAAAAATAACTGAAATAGAGAATTTAGTAAGTGCCTTCTCCGGTTGGAATCTCACATGGAAACTATGACGTGTCTATGTTCCTTACCCCCACCTACACACATCACAACTTCAAACAGAACATATTAGACAACACAAATTGTTCCCACAACTCAGGACAATAATGGTTATGTACTGTGCTTTAAGCACATGAACCGTATGGGCTAATGAATCTGCCAGGCCAAGGATGGGCCAGTGTGATGGGAATTCCATCAAAGACCTGAAAAGACAATCTATTTTGTTCTTCAGATGTCCCCCTCCTCTTTTGGTCTCCCTATGGACAATGCTCCAGAATGGGTTACGTCAAAGAACTAAATACCATGATAACAGAATAAATACTTATTTATCAAGTAAGGCTAAAGTTTAAGTAGAAAAAGCAGGGAGTAAGATAAAAGCTAACCCAAAGGAGTTTTTAATTGTTCAGGGTGGATGGGAAACAATAGAATGCGCCCAGCTACACCTAAATGCCGTTAAAATATAGCCTGGGGCAAATTTAACCATTTGGAATACTTACTTTTTCAAGTGAGGACTAAGCTAGAAGTTCTCCTGTAGCTGTAATATTGTCTGGGAAAAGATAAATCTAAAAGGAACTTCTTGGATGCCCAGAACCACCTCATGTGGCTAATCCCTTGGAGCCCTCCGTTTTTCTACCCACCACCCCCATTGTAGCCTTTAGTCAGAGATTTTGTGGCTTAGTTATTTACATCTCAAGTGCCTCTCTGGACTGTTGAGTTCCCAAGATGAGACCATATGAGCTAGATTCATGTTTCTTGCCTGCCTAACATTCCTTTGTCAGGCCCTACTCCCATTTCCTCTTCCCACTCTTTCTTTGCTCTCCAGGCTGGAGCCATCTTGGCTCTTTTCCTTTCGCAAAGCCAACTTTGTGTCTGCCTTTGGGACTTTGTCTATGTCATGCCCTCCACCTGGGATGATTTCCTCTTGATGCTCACATGGATAGATCCTTCTTGCCGTTTAGATCAGAGCAAACATCACTTACGCAGTGGACCTAAACTAACCAGCTGGCCATCCTTTGCCATTCACCCTATTTCAATTATCTGCATATTAGTTTTATTATCTGACATTTTTCTTGGGTTCATAGTTTGTCTCCTTGCACTAGAAAGCAGTCTCTGTAAGACAGGGATATTTGTTTTATTTTCCACAGTATCTCTGGTGCCGAGAAGAATGTGTGACCCAGAGGAAGCGCTTAATAAATGAAATGATTTAATAATATACCCTTATATATTGCTGGGCACATAATAGGTTCTCAACCAAATTTTGTTTTCCTCCCTTCACCTAATAATCAAGGGTACATTTTCTTAGCAGTCCCTTTACAACTCACTATGAAAAGCAAGACAAAATCAAACCAAACGAAAAACTCTCGAGTTCAGGTATTTTGTTACATATTACATATTATGCTGCTCAATCGGTTCAGAAAACTGAAACACTACATTTTATGAATGATGTAAATAAAGATTTTGAAATCAAGGTTGTTCTTTTCGTCTAATGAGGTCACTAAACAACCATATTGAATAATCATTTTTTGAGAAAACTGAAGTAGATACTCTTTTTTACAGACAACATTCAATGGATACTTTGTCAAGTTCAGAGAATCCAACATGGGGAGGGTGGCCATCTAGGCTTTCATCTGCCCAGCTTGGTAAAATGACCATTTAGCCTCTTATTCCAAGGACCACAGATAATCATCCAATGAGTCAGAAAAATGCATCCTCTTTTTTCTTTCTTTTTGAACTTGCTCCCTAAATTCTCTATTGCCACCCCCCTTCTTTGCTGTCTATTAAGTTAGACTGTTAAAGTGAGAATCCACTAAGTTCCATGATACTTCTGCTTTCTGCTGAAGGCCCTCTGTCCTGTTCCCTCTACGAACCTCCCCGGTTTTGCAGGTGTAGAATGATTACATTCATGAGATGTTGGTAGTTGACTAAGGAGAACTACCCCTTTTTAAAGTTTAATGAAATAGCAAACTAACTTTCCCAGAGAGGCGCAGTTGGCTCTCTCCAGGTCATTGCCCAGCATTCTATGACTGCCTTGCAGAATCTGTGAGGGCAGGTGCACCCTGAGTAGACGATGGTAGCGAGATGTCCCACTGTATTTGTAGATACATAGGAATAAAGGGAAGGAAAACCCTCTTCATTAACGATACCATATGAATTTGGTTTATAGAAAAGCATACTCTCATAACCTCTTTGACTTTTGTCATTCAACCAATGTTACCCCAAGCGCTTCAGAACCTCTCATCCAGCCTGAGGACACATGGGATAACAAGGCCACCTCACAGACCATTTCCCATCTTGCAATCGTAAAGGTCTTCCATAACTTTCATATTGCTGGGAAGCCTGAAGGAACATTTATTACAAAACACTCCTACTTTATTTTCTTTTAAAATAGCCTTCGCTACACAATAGTAAGGCTTTGATAAAAGGGTCTCTATTATGCACACCTAGTATGTCATTTTATTTCATTTGTTTTTATTTTTTAAACTTATTTATTTGAGACAGACAGACAGAGATAATGAGAGAGAGCATGAGCACGGAGGAAAGGGAGAAGCAGGCTCCCTGTTGAGCAGGGTGCCCGATGTGGGACTCGATTCCAGGAGCCTGGGATCATCACCTGGGCCGGAGGCAGACGCTAAACTGACTGAGCCACCAAGGCGTCCCTAGTGTGTCGTTTGAAAGCCATAGCAGAATGACCGTTGGGTTGTCAGAAGTGGCAAGGTGCATGTACAAGTAGCAGATTGGTAAGTAACTGCGTTTTCAGAACTCCGATTACATGTACCTACATGTATGTACGTATTATTACATGTATGTGTGTTTATACACCTGCGTGTGTGTGTGTACAGAGAGAGACAGAGAGAGAAGGTTTTTATTTTTTAAAAATTGGCTCATGTGAATATGGAGGCTGTCAAGTCCAAAATCCTTAGGGTGGGCTGGTTGGCTGCAGACCCAGGAAAGAACTAATGCTGCAGCTCAAGTCTGAAGACCATGTGCTGATAGAATTTCTTCTTGCTCAATGGAGGTCAGTTTTTGTCCCGTTAAGGCCTTCAGCTGTTCAGGTGTTGGGATAAAGCTCACCCACATCATGGAGGACCATCTGCTTTACTCAAAGTTCCCTGATTTAAATGTTAACCTCATACAAAAAATACTCTTGTAGAAACATCTAAGATGTTTCACCAAATATCTAAGCATTGTGGCCCAGCCAAGTGGATATATAAAATTCACTATCACAAGCTCACCTCCTGTCAATTTGGCACTCATACGCATCTTCTTAAATTATATTTAATCTCCATATAAAGAAAACTAAGGTCAATATTTCCACCTAACATGATGCAACTATCCTGCATATAATGGAAAACCTAATAACCTTTTCCCCAGAAGAGGATGTAAAGTCATTCTGGTGTGTTTATTCTTCTTGATATCCTGTAACTTAAATACTGTGATACAAAGTCCACAATTCTTAAATACTGTGATATAAAGTCAATGCATCTTATGTTACATGACAAGGGGATAAGAGAGGGAAGAAAACAAAGAGATTCACACACACACACACACACACAAACACAAACATATTCATAACAGATAAGGAAGAAATACTCAGGACAATCACAGTCCTTGTTTCTACAATTGGCCAAATACCACAACTGGTATTTATCACTATTTTATTCCACTACCTGTTTGTCTTTAGCAAGCACCTCAACTGGTTGTGGTTCTTTACCTAATAGGGTGATGTAAACCTTCCTTCCCGACAGGGTCTGGGCCATTAGTAGTCCTGTCTGGATTGAGTTGTAGCTTTCCACTGAATTTATTTATTTATTTTATTTTTTTATAATAATATTTTTTATTATATTATGTTAGTCATCATACAGTACATCCCTAGTTTTCACTGAATTTAATCAAAAGGCGTGGCAACAGTAAGAGACTCCTGAAGGATCTCTTATATTCCATACTCTTCCTTACCTCCATTATGGAGTAGTAATCCAATTTCTCCTTGGTCATCAGGACCAATCATCCCAGCCAGCATCCTATCTCCCTTCTTTGCCTGCTGATTTAGGGGCACAAAGGGCCCAAAGTAGCTGAGTGGCAGTCTTAACTTCCAGTTCAATGAAATCATTACTGTGTCTCCCAGTGGAAGCATTCCTACTTTCAGAACCAAGGTTTTAGGCCAGCAGAGCATAAAGTTGGGAAGACAAGAAACAAAAATGTTGCTAGTAGGTCACTAGGGTTAATAGTGAGTAGTGCCACTCCCATGTCCACTCCTTGACTTCTGGATCTGTGAATCCCAGCTATGGGAGAAGCAGCGCATATGTTAGATGCTGACGCAGAACATTTACAGCCTCCTGGAAAACCTCGCTCCAGCCCTGCAAAGTATTACCATCTAGCTGGCACTGTAACTACATCTTCAAAAGGCCATTCCACTCTTCTATCAAGCCAGTCAGTCGCCTCAGGGTATTGGGGAATATGGTAAGACCAGTGAATTCCATGAACATAAGGCCATTTGCCATAGTTAATTTGCTGTGAAATTAGTACTTTGATCAGAAGCAATGCTGCATAGAATACCATGATGATGGATAAGGCATTCTGTAAGTCCATGGATGATTGTTTGGTGGAAGCATTGTGTGCAGGAAGGGCAAATCTGTATCCTGGTAAGTGTATATTCCGGTAAGAACAAGAGGCTGTCCCTTCCATGGTGGGAGAGTTGGATAATCTGCCTCCCAGATAGTTGGCTGATCACCCTGGGGGATGGTGTGACGTCAGAGGCTCAGGGTTGGTCTCTGCTGCTGGCAGATTGGGTACTCAGCCATGGCTGTACTTAGGTTGGCCTCGGTGAGTAGAAGTCCATGTTGCCGAGCCCATGTATAACTTCCATTTTGGCCACTGTGGCCACTCTGTTCATTAGCCCATTCAGCGATGACAGGGGTGGCTGGGAAAGAGGCTAACTGATATCCACAGAATAGATCATCCCATGATTATTAAAATCTTCCCCTGCTGAGATCACCCTTTGGAAGTCGTTAACATGGAACACAAGTATCTTCATATTTTTTGCCTATTCAGAGAATTTTATCTACATTTCTCTCCCCCAGACTCCCTTGTCACCCATTGGTATTGCCTGACTATCCAGCCCAATCATTAGCCACTTCCCAAGAATGGACATATAATCACATGTCTGGCCAGTTCTCCTTTCAAGCAAAATGAGCAACCAGGTGAACTGCTCTTCAGTTCTGCCCACTGAGAGGATTTCCTTCACCATCGTCCCTCAGCAGGGTCCCAGAAAGGGACTAGGATTGCAGCTATCCACTTCGATGATTGTGTTTATGGGTGTCTGTATCTCGGTGGTGTCATTCATAACCCGAGGGGGTCATACGCAATCTTCATCTCACACAGAGCTATGGAAATGCACTAACCCATTGACTGGATACTAGGCACTTGGATTTTTATTTCCCGAGGATTCTACATCATTTGCTGCTTTCTTAGTGTTTAATAGATTTGAGTACATGTCACTATTTTTAAAACATTCCTGGCGAGCTTCGATAGTTGGGTTTTGTTGTTTTTCTTGCCCTCCCACTCTTCATTTAGCTAATAATTTACAACATTTTTTGTAACCCTGTGAAAATTGGGCGCTGCATCAGTTTACCAAGCAAAACTTCAAAGAAATATTAGTGATGACCTAACTATACCACTTAACCACCCACTTAATGTATTTGAAAAATACTGAGTCAAACTATGGAAGGCATTATCTTAGCACTGGACGATTTTTGTGGAAAATTCAGAGGGTCACCTAAAGCGTATTTTATGCTTTACACAGCAGAACCACAACTTGGCAATTTGAGGTTGCTGAACACTCTGGGTGCCAGGATATGGCACCTTAGTCCTTCTGATGCCTCAAAAAGCTCCAAGAAAAGGTAACTTCTTGATACCTGTTACTTTGGGAGGCGTCCATTATGCCTCCACGACTGGTTATTCCTAGAATTTCAGGAGATAGAGTAGGAACTTCATTTTCCACAGAGCTTATTCTGAAGTTTTGAAGCTTGTCTCTAACCCTGAACACCATTAATGACCTCATGGTCTCATTCCCGCTGGCAGTGACCCCCTCGGCTGAGCAGGGATGGTAGGAATCTGTGCACATGTCTGTACCTTTCTAGTAGAGACATGGAAAAAGCAGGATTATTTTGTGCCCTTATCTTTCCTCATTTCCTAACATATGCCTTGCACATTATTGATGTTCAGTAAATATTGGACATATTTAATGAATAAGTCTCTTTGCTGGGCCCACCATAATTTCTCCTACTTACTATTCCTCTTTAAAACCCTAAGATGAACATTAAAAGCCACGATCCTTTGCTCAGGTGACACATTGCAGTGGGAGATGTTTATTCTAGACAAGTTAACGGGAGTACATTTATTTTTGTTTTTTATTATTATGTCCTGGATCAGAACTATGATTAGCTGTCATCACCAGATTTTCTAAGAGCATACATTCATACCATCAGACACTTTTCATAGTAGTATTTGTTTTTGAGCTGTGATTACAGAATCCTTTTAACAAATAAGATTGCTTGTCCCAAAAGAATGATTTGATGGTTTGGCTAAGAGTTTCAGATATATTAACTACTTCTGTTATTTGTGTGTGTGTGTGTGTGTGTGTGTGTGTGTGTGTGTGTGATAACACCAAGCTTGTTTCATAATCACGACTGCACTAAAGATATAAATAAAATCTTAAAAAAATGAAACTAAGCTTTGTATAAGACCACAGAAAAATCACAGAGAAGAAACTAAACAGATGTGAGGAAAAGATAGGAATCATGAAGAATGTCTCTCTTTCTAAATCTATACGGTCACTTAAAGAAGTTGCTCTAATGTTATTTGCTTATAAAGCTTTATGTTTAAAATTCTACTCTACTCTACCCTTGTTTAGAGCAAATGACTATTCCAAAAAGACAAGGCTAGGGGCGCCTGGGTGGCACAGTGGTTAAGCGTCTGCCTTTGGCTCAGGGCGTGATCCCGGAGTTCTGGAATCGAGCCCCACATCAGGCTCCTCTGCTATGAGCCTGCTTCTTCCTCTCCCACTCCCCCTGCTTGTGTTCCCTCTCTCGCTGGCTGTCTCTCTCTGTCAAATAAATAAATAAATAAATAAAATCTTAAAAAAAAAAAAGACAAGGCTATTACTGTCAGTATCTACAACGGTTCTATTTCACATTTCATAAAATATTGCTTAAGAATCAAAAGCCTTAGAACAGAGGCATAGATCATCATGATAGACCTGTTTGGAATCCATTCCAAAAATTCAAATCATGTTGTTTATATACCTTTTTATATACCAACGTAAATCTAGTTTGGCAAGTCCTGATTCATAAGCCCTGAATTTACCTTTTAAGAGCCAAAGCATGTTTTTTTCCTCTTTACCGCATTGTAAACACTGTACCTTTATGTCCACAGCTGCTCTTGGAAGCATCACTGATGGCCCACTGCCCTCTGACTTCTCCTTGTACAACGGGAACAAATAACCCAAGGGCAGAAATGAGCCCAACATACACAGTTTTTGTCCAAGCCCCAGTTGCCACCCTCCTCTGCCTCCTTCTTATTTCTTCCCGCTTCCCATGTACTTTTCTTAGGATTTTCATTTTCTTTAGGATTATCAGTTTCTGTAAGGCTAATGGGGATCTCGTAAGGTCAGTCAGGACTGCAAGTTTTTTTCCATAGCTTTTCTAAAAACAGTTACAGAAGATGAGAATTAATACTACACACAATATAGTATGTGTATTTATACATGATATATAATCTACATTGTATATGACATTAACATTATTAAAATATTATAATTTTAATATTTTGAAAATGTTTGAGAACACATTTACATAAAGATATCAAAGAAGAACACACGCACTAGACCTACGTAGACCCCTTCCAGGAATAAGAGTATCTAACACAGGTGATACTCTTGTTAGAACATGAGCCGCTGGACCTAAAACACCTTCTCTGTCCCACATGAGCCAATCATTTTTCTTCGCGGAGCCATCCTTTCCGATTTTGACTGCTTTCAGGTAATTTGTCTCACAGAGAGATGGGACGAAGCCACGTAGCCCGATCGTTGTAGACTCCCTGGCATTTCTGAAAATAACCCAACCGCTACTCACCGTAGCTCTATTGTAATCACGTGCTCGTGTGTGTGAAGGACCCTCCATGGCCGGGACACTAAATTCTCTTTTCTCTTTGTTTTAAAGTTGGAAACTATGGTATAGACGGAAAGTTAGGGCTTGTATTTGACCAGCACCGCAGTTCTCACTTCATGGTACTACTCATAGACTTGTGAACAGATTCTGTCGGTGTTAAAAGGCCCTTCGGAACTGTGAACCTCCCTACAATATTCCTGCTAACCCATTTCTCGAGCTGTTCTTGTTTCTTTATTATTCCCATTGGAATCACCTCTACTTCCAATGCTGTCTCTACCATTGTCAACTGGCATCAATTAATAAAGTTATTCTGTAGACCATGTTCAAATATCATCATGGAAGTTTTGTAAGGCTTGCCTCCTCTACACGTTCCAACACTGGCACACCTGGGGCTGCCAGGGGCACGCCGAGAAGCAGAAATGAACGTGTTCCTCTCTGTAACTCCTGCAGGACACCTGTTACAATAGCTAACGTTGAATGACTACACTGAACGGCAGGCACTATGCTTTAGTGTTTTTTATGCAGTTTCTCATTTAATCCTCATAAGAAGCCTATGAAGAACGTACTATCCCCCTATATGTTCTTCAGACCTGAGCTTAAAGGGGTACGCGTTAGTCGTGTGAGGCAACATAGCTAGAAGTGGTAAAACCAGAATGCAAATCTAGGTTTTTCCGACACCGAGCGCTCTGCTTTTAACCAGTGAAAGAATCCGCCTCTCTGTCTGTTCGAAATGACAGCCCTTCACATAGCTGTAGGCAGCTGTAATTAGTTTAACTCGGATTTACATTATTTTGTTCATAGCCTACCTGTGTCTGTCCAGTTTATCTACCTGAACTTTCAAGGGGAAAACTGTTGCTCCTTTTCCCCATAGAACCCAGCAGAGTGCTGGGCAGGAAGGGATTCCCTATACCCCCCACCTGAAAAACAAAGCCTGCATTTACCTTAATTTCCCCCTTTCCCCAGTTCCCCCAGCCCCTTGGCAAGGCCACATCTCAGTTTGAATCTCATTCTTGACTTTCTGTCCTTTCCCTGAACATGCACCCACATTCAAGGGACTTTCATTGCAAAGCTCCCTTCTTACCTTTGTGAAGTTGTAGAGGAAAGCTGGAGGAGTTTCCAGATCTGATTTCAATTCTGTATTTTAGTATTTATGATTTAGCTCTGGGCAAAACACTGAACTTCGTCAAGTATCCTCTGGGGTAACCCCACAGGGCAATTGGAAAGACAAGATGAGGTGAGGTATGGGAAGACAATTTGAAAACTCAAGTGTTTTATGTAATGTAATACTTATAAGAGCAGCGCAGCTGAACTATTAATATAAAATTTTCCTCTAAGAGCCAAAATTTAAATCAGCAGAAGAGCTGATCGCCACGTAGTTCTTTCTTTCTTTCTTTCTTTCTTTTTTTAATTTAAATTTTAGTTAACATACAGCGCAATACTGGTTTCAGGAGTAGAATTCCGTGATTCATCACTTACATACAACACCCAGTGCCCCGTATTTCTGAGGAGGGAAAGATGGGACCCCAGAGCTACACTGCTCATTGAAGTCTCTGTCAAAGGCCCCAACCCACACTGAGCTATTTTTTTTCTAACCTCCTTTGCACTTTCTTTTTACTATTAATTTGCATCCTCATGAAATAAGAGTTATGGAATAAGAGAGAATCTTAGAGTTGATTTACTTCCATTACCTCTCCATTTTACAGATGGGCTTGCTGGAGGCTCCCTGCCCTAAATTCCAATTCTGTTTTCATTTTGAGCATCCTAGGTATATATACTTCTCCAATTCTCCTGCCTCTCCTGTGCCCATGCATCGCACCCCTCCATTCCCAATACCTCCCTTTCTACCCCTTTCCACGGGGCCATTTCATCCCTGGGATAGCCTGCTCGCATTATTAGTCACTGACCTACTCTCTTTATAATGTACAATTGTAAAATTAGAAGTAATTTTTCTTCAAATTTTGAAAACTATGTTTATATTTGACTAAATAAAATGCTTCCGTTATTAAGACAACAATCCCAAGCCCTTTTTTCATTGGTTTCTCCTCTGATAGACATATAACCTCCTGAAATATGGTCTCATGCATTACGCATCATGTATTATTGGGCACTCTTCTTGGGCAAAAACAAAGCTATCAGAGGCAGATTATTTCAGCATGTTTAAAATAATACAATACATTAGGACGTTTTCGCATCAGCTGCAACCAAAATCCGCTACATTTTTAAAATCTGCTGATTAGTCTGACGCAAACTAATAAAACAAAATATCATTAAGATGTGAGAAAAGTAACTTTGCAAAAACTATGAAGTTGAATTTAATCTACTTTCCCTGCATTTTTTAAGTGAGAAAATTTTCTGGTACTATTTTAGCTATAATAAAATGCCCTTTAATACTGCAAAAATCAAAGATCTTAGATATGAAATGAATGATCTGGATAAAATGGGCACAAGGGAATACTGCGTGAAAACATTTAAAAAGAGTCCTGGGGACCAGAAAATTCAGCCATTGTGAACCACTGTTAGTTCAGCCTTGGGTAAAACAGCAGCAGTAACAAGTCATTTTGGTCATCACAGAGAGGAAGAGACAATTGTGAGTTTAACAGAGGCAGAAACAGATTTTCCTCCAACTGTAAAGCTTCGGAAAGCTAAACTCGTCATGTCCACGGTCCCAGGGAGATGGAGGGGGCTTCTCTGGACTTAGCCGAACTGAGTCTGCTGTCACATATGCACACCCTTAGCAGGAGGACAATCGTGAGGATCGGACCTGACAAATTTTGCTGTCAAACAGAACTTAAATGCTAGAAGACCACGACTCAACCTTTAAACAGAGGCGTTCTGAAATGATACTCTGCTACTCACTGGAATAAATAACTCGTCCTTGAACTTGGAACCCTCTAAAGCATTGTAAAAGGTTAAAGACATGTGAAACGAAGTGTCTTCTGCTTTACAGATCCTGGCTGAAGAAGGTGATATTTTATCTAAATGACTAGGCCATGTCTAAGGTTCTTTCCAGCTTGAGGATTTTATGTCCAGCCATATGTCTATTTTCAGGAAACTTATCAGTCTTCTGTCTGGGGAACCAGATAATAGTCGACAGTGAATAATGAGCTTTGTGGTTCAGGGAGAAAAAGCTATAGGTCAACTAAGTAACAGCAATGACAAAATAAGATGTATTTTTCATCCCTTGGTTTGTAAGTTCTAAATAGAGCAGGGGTATCTGTGTTCACATGGGTATAAATGACATAATTCTTTGTATAAGTAAGAAGAGCAAGCATAAATTGACCCCAAGCTATATGCTGGACATAGTTCTGAGTACCTTCACCTGCATTCTTTCCTTTAACCCTCACAGAACTCTGTGATCTATTATAAATATTCTACTTTTGCCCGCGAAAGAAAGGGAAGTGCAGAAGGGTGAAACCCTTTTTCCAGGTCACACTGGTAACTCGCACTCGAGTAGGTGGCCAACTCTGGCGGCCCTTCTCAGGAGCACACAGCACCAACCACAGCGGAAGGTGAGCTGCTGAGCCATTTCCTGTTGCTCCACACATGCGCACTGGCAAGCCTGGCCAAAGGCTTGCTGGTCAGCTCTACCGTGAGTGGGTCCGGTTGACTGAAAGAGATGTGGTTCAGGAAACCGGGGATGATTAAGGCCACCTGATCTACGATGGAGGAAATGAATACCAAGTTTGATTTTGAGAAGTTTGAGTTGGAGAAATAGGGCATCGAGTCCTCATGATTGTGTTCCTGGTCCTTCCAAAGCCTCGCTCCATTGCTGGCGCCATTGGTGGCATTAGGTGAACTCTGGGATTCCGCACTCTGGGTAAGATGATCTCACTACTGAGATAGCTACCTTTCTGTAGGTAGAACCTGAGTTAATGAGACTAGTCCACTTAAAAGATTTTCACATATCCGTAGATTTTTACTAAGTGGTTTATCTTTAATGGCAAGAGGCAAAGTCTATACTGGCCAGCGTGTATCAGCTGGAAAGTTTCTATGTAAGCAGATCCTGTTTAACTTGTATCCCATTTTTCTTTTTTGTGAGATAATGCCATACTTTAAGGGTTGAAGCAACTGTTTTCTAGATATAAATATAAGAGCATTTTGCTTTTTAAGAAAAAAAGTCCAGAAATTATGTTTTTTTTTCACTTTTTAAAATCTATATAATGAAGTCCTCCCTCTCCTTCTATTAATTCAATGATCTAATTTTACGTACTCTATGAAACACTGAAATATTTCTGTAGTCCATATGTTTTTAAACTATGAATCATTTTGTTTCTACATTTGGTACATAAACTATTACTGCTCCTGAATAAATATGAATATACCACTTTACAGTGATTTCTACATCCTTAGAAATTGGGCTGAATTTTAAAATGTGATGACTCATTAGAAAATATAAAGAAATAACGCATAATCCTGAAAAACATAAGAGAAAATTCATTTTTTCCGTCGGGAAAAATTTTGCACAATAACAATTCTTACTCTTTAATTTTTGCTTGAAGGAAATATAGATGTTTTGAAAATCCCAAGGGTAGAAATATTTTCTTGTGAAAAGATGACTTTAAATCAAAGCCCAGAGAGAACATCAGAGGGTTCCATTTTCCTACCTGGCAAATCAAGTGCCCAGTTAAAATCATGGCCTTTGCAAAAAAAACCTTATTGTTTAACCTCTTCATTATCTGACTTCCTCTAAGTAAAGAGCATTATCTGTGTAGCCAGTACGAGTACTGGGAAAAACGCACATTTTGAAAGTGTGGAGAAACTCATCCTACCTTGAAATTCTAATTTAAGAGAATGTTACAGGCCACTGCAGGACCAGCAATTAAAAAACAAAGGTGCACAAAAACAAACAACTCAGGTTTCAAAGCCTAAAAACAAAGAAAATAGGAAAGAGCCTAAACTTGTGTAGCTTGTTTGCTCATTGTCAGGACAAATGCTGGGAATGCGCGAGAGTCCGGTCCATTGAAAACAAGTGTGGGTGGTAGGATTATGGGTGATTAATTTTCTTCCTTTCTCTATTTTCCATTTCCTTCTTATGAAGAAATGCTACTTCTGTATTATGTTTAAAAAAAAAAAGCTTTTTAAAATTACTTCTGTTTCTCCAGCTACCATATTTGCGCATGGCAACTGAGAAAGCCAGTCCTGTCCTCTGATAGTCACACAAAAAGACAGTGAGTATGAAATCTCTAGACAATCCCACCAGATTTCAGGGTGCACTAACCCTCTGCAAGTCTTTATTTCAAAAAGAAAGAATTTTAAAAGTTAACATCTCTTCCTACCAAAGTGAACTAATTACCCCTAATATTTAACTCTACTTAAACTATGCATCAAGAGACTATATATTAGGTCAAAAAAGTAAAATACTCTGATCATGGCTAGCTTTGAATGGAAATATGCCATTCGCTGAAATATATTTGCTGTAGGAAATGATGGAATAATTTTATCACAATTATTTTAGGAGTTGGTAAAATTTCCCATAACAAAATTCATACTGTGACTAGGACATTGTCTTTGTAAAGTATCCATGTATAGGCTCACACTTTGCATGTTGCAGAAGGAGCTGTAAAGTTGCTTTAGCTTGTGTTTACACTTAGTGGAATTGAGAGCATGTAGGAAAAGTTCTAGTTGGAGCGCTGATGTGCTGAAGAACAGAGGACACGGGGCAGTGTCGCAACTGCAGAAAGAACTGCATCCTTCAGATTCAAATTCCAAGAAAACTACAAATGGACTAGATGGTTGTTTAAGTTCCTAAACCCGAGGGATCTACAATCTTAAAGCACACAGCTTCTAGTTAAGACACATCATAGTCAACCTGACAAAAACCAAAGATTGAAACAATTAAAGCAGCCAGTGAAAGATGACATATTCAGATATTTTGTGCTTATGGATTAGAAGAATTAATATCATCAAAATGTCCATCCTTCACCAAGCAATCGTTAGAGCCAATGAAGTCCCTATCAAAATACCAACAGTATTTTTCACAGAACTAGAACAAATAATCCTGAAATTTGTATGGAACCTATGGAAGCTAAATGTGAGACCTGAAACCATAGAACTCTTTTTTTTTTTTTTTTTTTTTTTTTTTATCTTCAGTGATGCTTATCTTTATTCTTGGATTCCAGGTAATATTCAGCCCCTACAGCTACCACAAATGCAGCAAATCCCCATTTGAATCCTTTTAATAATGCACCAACAAAGGAAACATTGTTTGCAAAGCCACCCATGTATCTCCAAGCTTCATTGCGGCCCCATGGATCCCTTAGCCCTCGTGCAGCCAGCTTCTCCTGGACAGTTTCTAATGGTGTCCCTTCTATCTTCCATTGTTTATAATCTGGAAGTTCCAGTTTACTATGGCCATGTTCATGCCCATGTCCGTGGGCCATGTCTGACAGCAATCTGACCTCTCACGACACTCAATAGTCAATCCTCTGAAACCATAGAACTCTTTAAAGAAAACATAGGCAGAATCTCTTGGACATCAGCCTCAGCAACATTTTCTATCTATGCCTCCTGAGGCAAGGGAAACAAAAGCAAAAATAAACTATTAGGACTACACCAAACTAAAAAGCTTTTGCACAGCACAGGAAACCAACAAATCAAAAAGGCAACCTACTAAGTGGGAGAAGATATTTGAAATGACATATCTGATAAAAGGTTAATATCCAAAATATACAGATGACTTACACAACTCAACACCAAGACACCAAATGATCTGATTTAAAAATGAACAGAGAACTTGAATAGACATTTTTTCAAAGAAGACATACAGATGGCCAACAGACACTTGAAAAGATGTTCAACGTCACTAATCATCATGTGAAAATGCAATTCAAAACCGCAATCACCTTACACCTGTCCAAGTAGCTAAAATCAAAGATATAATAAGTGTTGTTGAGGATGTGGAGAAAAAAGAACCCTCTTGCACTGTTAGTGGGAATGCACACTGGTGCAGCCACTCTGGAAAACAGTATGGAGGTTCCTCAAAAAATTCAAAACAGAAATACCATTTGATTCAGTAATTCCACTACTGGATATTTACCCAAAGAAAACAAAACACTAACTTGAAAAGATATACGCACTCTTATGTTTATTCCAGCATTATTTAGGATATGGAAGTAATCTAAGTGTCCATCTATAAATGGATGGATAAAGATGATGTGGTAGACATATTCTTTTTTATGACCAAATACTATTTCATTATAGATCCATACTTATGTATAGATAGAAACATTCCAAATTTAAAAAAACCCACAGATTTTCAGATAGGATTTTAAAGGAAAACCTAACTATAAGAGTTCTATATGAGAAGCACTTTAACTGTTAGACACAGATAGAGAAGTTGAAAGTAAATAGATAGAAAAGACATATGAAGTGAAGAGTAGGCATGAGAAGGCTGGCTTGGCTGTATTAATATCAGAAAAAAACAGACTTTAAACAAAGAAGACTTCAAGCCTTCAAACCTCTTACCAAGATAATGTGTGACATGATCAATTCATCAGAAAACTCTAATTTATAAAAGTGTATGTGCTTAGTATGAGAGCTTTGAAATATGTAAGACAAAAATTGACTGAATTAAAAGAAGCCAAAGATAATTCTACCACCATAGATAGAGATTTTAATACCCCTGTGTCAGGAATTGACTGAACAATGAACCCCTGTCCTTCCTTCCCAAAATCACTAGACATAGTCAAGGAATTGGTTCCTGGGGAAGCTCTTTGCTAGATGAGCCACTGCGGAGGGGACACGGTATCTTTGTAACCCTATTGATGACGCAAAAATAATTTTTAAAGTCATTTTTTAAATGAGTAGATTTTAAGTATTACAACTGCTATTTCTCTACATGTTCTGCATTAGTTTTTCTTTTTTTTTTTTAAAGATTTTATTAATTTATTTGAGAGGAGAGAGAGAGAGAGAATGAGCAAGGGGGGAGGGGCAGAAGGAGAGAGGGGGAGAAGCAGACTCCCCACTGAGCAGGGAACCCTTTGTGGGACTTGATCCCAGGACCTTGAGATCATGACCTGAGCCGAAGGCGGACACTTAACCGACTGAGCCACCCAGGCGCGCCTGCATTACTTTTTCTTGTAACATAATTTTTCCAGCTCCGAAAAGTGCCTGAACACTATTTTCTGCACAGATTTCCTTCCCGTTCCAGCTTCTACATAATTTTAAGAACCATTTTTATTTTTCAATTGTGGTGTTTTGTTCTACGTAGCTTATTCACAACATGTGTGTTGTGGGTCTTAATAGCGGCATTCGCCAGTGGACGGCTTGTTTATTCTGTGGTAAGCACCACTAATGGACCAAAATGATGGCATAAATAGGCCAATTCACTTTCATGCTTTTCATCTCTGTTCAAAAGGCAGAAAACAAGGCAGAATAATTTTTTCGACAGAGGAAATTGATAGGAAGTTTAGACTATAAGCCTGGTCTTTGAAAAAAAAAAAAGGCACGGGAGGGTTTTGTACTCCCCTCCTCAGCCCCTCTTTCCCCAGCTTCTGCTAATGGGCATAGTCTCTGACTCTCTTTTATAAAGGAAAGATTAAAGCAGAGACTTAGCCCACGTTGGTTCTCACGAGACAGCTTCTTCTTCTGAGGAAGCCTGTTAGAGAACTGGGCCAGCAGGCTCTCCGACCTACTCCCAGCTCTGGTATTTTCTGGTCATGAGCTTTGGATCTGTCAGCCAACCTCTCTCCGGGTCTGATTTTATCTCTCACACAGGGACAGTGACAATAGGCTGCCCCTCCTATTTCACAGGGTTGCTGAAAACACATAAATTAAATTCTTGTAAATGAGCTTTATAAAGCTGGGAGACCTAATGCAAATATGAGGTATCATCTCTACTACTCTGCTACGGCTCTCTATTGAATTAGATCCTATTTAATTAGAAAAGGTGAAAGCTCTAGTAACACTCTCTTAGGTATTTTAGCTCCTTTGGCTTAACCTTCTCTTTTTATTTCTAGTGGGTCTTTACTCCATGCCGTTAGGCCTCGTGTCTCAACTGTGGGGGGAAAAAAAAGGAAAAAAAGTCTTCCATTTCCATACCATACTCTTCGTCTGAGGGTGGTTTTCAATCACACAACCTGAAGCATATTCTCTCTGATCTCAGAAAATGACTTTCCTCTGATTCCGACTAGGTTTGTACCCCTGGACAGAAGTCATGCTTGCCTCCACTGAGTATTCTCAAGTGTGACTCCCCCTGGGTTTTTTAATCCACTTCTTCCTCTGGAAGAGAAACTTGGGCCAGTGTATTTGCCCACCTTATCCTTTACCTCTGCCCTCCACTCCCGGAAATAGACTCATTCCTCTGTTGCTCCCAATGCTTGAAGATATTGCCCACTCCATAAAGCTATGCCTGAGCGTGTATATGCTTTAGATAAAATAAAGGGACTTGTATTATATAATATTGTATTGTATATATATATATATATAAAATTGATTGTGAGGTATAGTCAAATGTTGGACTAGGTATAAACAAACAAACAAACAAAATACAATTTCCCCTCAAACGTCGCCTTTGGGTAGGGCTTTACTACAGAATGCTTCCTGCACATCACAGGGCCAGAGTGTATTTTTCCAATAATACCTGAATCATCATTAGTCCAGAAGGTTCTTGGGTCAGGCTTGGTCAGGATGCTGGCATGATTACATGGCTCTTTCGCCTTGAAAACATAAGGAGAAAAGAAGTGACGTGAAAATGGATTCACCGTTTCAGCTGTTCGCAACGTACAGTTCTATAGGCAAGATTCCAAGGCTGAAGCTAGTACATATGGCAGTCCTGGGCAAATTGGGATTGGGGTGACCTTTGACCCAATGCAGTTTCACCACCAGGGCTCATGGCTGGATGAGACCATAGGGGCTGGAGCTCAGCTTCCACTAGCTCCCTTGCCCTGTCCTTTTTGCAGTGTGCAAACTATACAGCTGTACCAGAGGCCTTGTAGGATTAGCAAAATATTAATGTAAGGACCCTTATCACATGAAATGTGTTTCGGACTTCTGCATGATAGAATATATGCTTGGGAAAATACATAATAAGGGAGAGCTATTTTTAATACAGTGACACTTTAAAATAAATTCTTCTGAAACTAATACCACAATATATGTTAACTAATGAGAACTTAAATAAAAACTTGAAACAAAAAAAGTGAATTCTTATTTTACAATCATAACAGAATCTATATTTTTAAAATAGGAGCATATGCACATATGCAGTATATATATAATGCATTCAACCTAACATCTCAGCCTAATAATAGATTCTTCACAATAATTTCCAGGGAACAGCAATGATCCTTTTTTTGGGTGCAACTTTATACTAATGTGATGTGTGTTTTTCAAATATAGTTTGGATCGGGGAAATATAAATCTCAAGTTTAAGAAGGACATTCCATTTATAGATATTTGGTATCTATAATTTGATTACTGTGAAAAGTCCTTATGACTATTTAATGGATAAATTCCTTCCATTGCAGCAACAGTCAAAACACTCAAGAATGTCACTTAATACTTTGTTTAGTTCTGCTGATTTTTTCTTTCCACAGCAGGTCTTTACTGATGAAAGAAACAGTGCACCAATTTGCAATCTGGCACAAGCTCCTTCTCTTGTTGTGAACTACTACCAACGAACGTGTAGAAATCAGGATCTCGGAGAGTTATTTGCACCCTTATGTTCATCAAGAAAATGTGGTATAGACATACGGTGAAAAATTATTCTGCCTTAAAAAAGAAGGAAATCCCACTATCTGCAACAACATGGGTAAACCTTGAGGACCTTAGGCTAAGGGAAATAAACCAAACATAAAGGGGACAAATACTGCATGACACTATTTATAAGAGGTATCTAAAGTAGTCAAACATGCAAAATCAGAGAGTAGGATGGTGGTTGCCAGGGGCTGGGGAAGTAGGAAGTGGAGGAAGTGGGTATAAAGTTTCAGTTACACAAGATGATTAATTTCTAGAGATCTGCCGAACAACGTGGTGCCTAAACTTAATAGTACTGTAATGCACACTGAAAAGATCTGTTAATAGGAAAGAGCTCATGGTAATTGTTCTTTTTTTTTTTTTTTTTAAAGATTTTATTTATTTATTTGACAGAGATAGAGACAGCCAGTGAGAGAGGGAACACAAGCAGGGGGAGTGGGAGAGGAAGAAGCAGGCTCATAGCAGAGGAGCCTGATGTGGGGCTCGATCCCGGAACTCCAGGATCACGCCCTGAGCCAAAGGCAGACGCTTTAACCGCTGTGCCACCCAGGCGCCCCGTCATGGTAATTGTTCTTACCACACACAAAAAAATCTAGGGCTCGGTCACCCTCCTCCATCTGTAAATATATCAGATAGGCACATAAACTATTTGATAAATAAAAAAGGAAGTCTACATTTTATTAATGGAATTTCCTGGTAGTATAATGTGTTTTTAATTGATAAGAAACATGATTTCAGAAGTTAAGTGGTGGTAAAAAAAAAAAAAATCATGAAAATGTAAATCTCAAGGGGGAAAAAAAAAAGAATGTGTGGACCAGCACCATTCCCCGGATATTTTGAGCAACAATGCAAAAATCCCTCAAACTTCACTAAGCGGCCTCAGTATCAATTCCTTCAAAGGAATAATACATTCCACTAAAATACTTCTCCAATTGTTAGAAAGCTCTTTCCAAGTTGCACTGAAATCTGGATCCTTGAAACTCTGCTCCCCGGTTCTAGTTCACTCTTGAGTTGCATAGAACAGATCTGCTCTCCTTGAGAAATAATTCCTCAAATATCTGAGAGTAGCTATTCTCTCTCACCTGAGCCTTCCATTTCCAGGTTGGCAGGCCTCTTTCCTTCCTCTGTGGCTCATGAAATGGTTTTAAGTCTCTTTACTGCGGTAAAAATTTCAAGCACACACAAAAGTAAACAGTATAATAACCGTTTATGTACCTATCATCCAACTTTTTTTTTTTAAAGATTTTATTTTTATTTATTCGACAGAGCTAGAGACAGCCAGCAAGAGAGGGAACACAAGCAGGGGGAGTGGGAGAGGAAGAAGCAGGCTCATAGCGGAGGAGCCTGATGTAGGGCTTGATCCCAAAACGCCGGGATCACACCCTGAGCCAAAGGCAGACGCTTAACCGCTGTGCCACCCAGGCGCCCCTATCATCCAACTTTTAACAGTTCAACACTTCACCATTTTACCAATCTTAGTTCATCTTTTTTAGGCTGGAATATTGTGAAGCAAATACCAGACATCATGACACTTCATCTGTAATTTCTTCAGAATGTTTTTAACTAATGACTTCTTTTTTTCCCATAACCACATGCATTAGCATAACCAACAATTTCAACCATAATTAGATTTATTAAAGTTTAATGAAGGCTGTTAAAGTTTATTTATTTAATAAATGACAGCATAAACATTCTGAAAAACAAAATGAGCCCTTGTGCTGTTTTGCATACAGAGCAATTTGGAACTGATGATTTAGGAAGAGATGCTTTAAAGTTGTTATTTCAACAAAGTCAATGGAACTTAGTCTCACTTATTTAAATCCTTACAGGTTTTGGGGGGAGATTATCTTAAAAAACATATTTTTCTAATAGAAGTGGTACTGTCTTCCAACTTATTTCTTTTTTTTTTCATAATTTTTATTTTGTTATATTAGTCACCATACAGTACATCCCCAGTTTTTGATGCAACATTCCATGATTCATTATTTGCGTATAACACCCAGTGCACCATGCAATATGTGCCCTCCTTAATATTCCAACTTATTTCTAATATGTCCCTGGAGGGAAAGGAGGGAAAATCTCCTTGCCTAATAGAATTGAAAGTTTTAGAGTGTGAAGGTGGAGGAAAGAGGATTACTTCTAGAAGGTCATTGCTAAATGCTTATTCCCTAGAGTTTTGAGATCTAGAAGTACTTTCATAAGTTACTAGAACATTAGAAAGATAAGAACATCTGAACAAGCACAGAAGTAGTTTAATATTAGAAGGCAAGGTGCATCAGAACATCACATCCAGGCAGATGTCCTGGATGTTCAGAAATGTTGGATAAGCTCTGGGAAATGAACCTGTGAATAAATCATTAGAGATTCCACTGACATGAGAAAAGAGCCAAATCTTAATTCTACAAAATGCTTTCAATTAATGACAAGTTGTAATATTTGTAGGATTGCCAGAAAGGAAACAGTTATGGTCACCTTTCCTCACTCCATCTAATCCTGATTTAAAGAACATTGGTCCACAATAAATAAATATACAGGTATATATAATAATTTAAAAATCACCCGTGGTGGCAATATAGGAAAAATAAATCAGAACATATGGATTTTTCTCTGATTTACTTTTGACTTATTTATAATTTGTGTACGACTTCTTATGACTTTAGCAGTATGCTACTAAGGCATGCAGCATACTTCACTGCTAAAGTCATTCGTTCTCCCTACAATACAATAGAATCTCTCAAATTGCTTGTTTCTTCTCAACCAGGGAAGTTGATTCTCCCCATTTCAGATTACTTGATGTTCAAAAGTAAGCAAAACCACTTTATATCTAGGGAAATAAGATTTTGCTTCTGTAACTGCTTTAGTGAGGCTTTAGAAAATATCCTCTAGGTGACTATCACAGGATATAAAGCCATCCTGTAAATATTAACTTTAAATTCAGTTCTGTGTATCCAGGGGAAGAAAAGTATTCCTTAATTTTTTTTTTTCTCTTGGATGGTTTTATTGTACCAACAAGTATTTACTATGATTTTAAGGCCAAGATGCTACCCTGGTTGTTATAAGGGAACAACAGAAATGTGTTGATCACCAGGACCCTATTTTCTGATTTGGGAGCAGGACATAACATCCACAAAGATGTCTATGGAACTTCATATTAAGTACCCCTAAACCTAAGATGAAGAATGTCGTATAGCTATTAAATTTTGTCCATGTTTTAAAAAAGAAGCAATAGTGTGGGCAAAGTTGTCGAGCAACTCTTTAAGGAAGAGGGAGAACTTGAGCAGGTTTGGAAAACACCGGCAACATTTGGATTGGTGGACAGGCAGTTGAAAAGCATCCAAGGTGGGAGGGGCAATACAAACAAAGGTGTGGGAGCAAAACTTAATAAGGCATGGTTAGGCAACTGTTGGTGGAACAATTTCATGGGAATAGAAGGCTCATGGGAGAAATGACTGGAAACTAGGTGGGAGCCAAATGGTGAAAGGCTTTGAATGTCAATGAATCCTTCACTCTGAGGTAATTCCAGAACCTAGACAGTTTGTATGAAAGACCAGAGTCACAAAGGACCAAAGCTGAGGGGATTAGGAAGCTGCTACGATGAGCAAGAGCATTGTGAAAATGGAAAGGGAGGGATGGCGGTGAAGGATAGCTGCAATGATTTTGTAAGATTTGAGGGATGACTGAGAATGAGGGAAGACAGAGGAGTCAAAGATATTTCAGAGCTTTGGAATCTGGGGCCCAGGAAGGATGGTCAAATGTGGTCACGACTGTCCACAGTCCCTAGCAGCTAAAGAAACCATTGTACCCTGTGCCTCAGCTAGCATGGTGGGCTGGTGGTACAGACGTGGTCCCTTGTTCATGAGCTGTACCTACAGTCCTCCTGGCAGCACTTGCTCCATCTCTGACCTACCCAGACCATATCATCTTTGGGTGCTTAGTGGTGACGCTTACACAGTTGTGGGCGGGGGAGGGGGTGCGGTTCCTCAAGGTTCCTCAAGCCTCTACCTCTGGGCTAATCCTCCCCATTCCTCATGGCAGGATGAGCATCCATCCACACTATTGCACTACAAAAACATCCCATAGTCTGTGTATCTGGTATCACTAACCTGACAGTGTACACAAGGACGGCAGGAGTCTTGTCAAGAGATTTGTCAAAGAATCTCATCAAAGATCCTAAGTCTTCTAGTTCTGGATGAACTAATGATTTATCATCATTCACTTGCTTAACATAATTACATCCATATGACATGGAGCATAGGGACTGTTCTTGGCCCCTGAAGAGACTGTGATTCCAAGCAAGTAGACAAATGTTCTTCTTTTGGAGGCTTTATTTCACTTGCATTCTTGTTGTTTTTTTATATTTTTTGGTTTGGCCCTTGTGACTGTGAATTGCTTAAGACAATTTACCATCTAGCTCACTTTGCTTATTTATGTTTCCTGCTGGCCAGGCAAGCGTTTCAGTTTCAACCTCTGGTCTCCATAAAATCAAGATGTCCAAGTTAAGCCTCTATTAAATCAGATGTTAGCAGAGTTGAAAGGATCAGAGATTTGGGGAACTGCAAGAGATCTTTTGTCACCCCCTCCTTGTTTCATAGATGACGATACTGAGGACTAGTGGGTAATGTAGCTTAAGTGAGTGACTGATCGAGGGATAGAGTCCAAGTCTTGACATTTCAAGATGTCTGTTGAGAACTGATGTTGGTTTCTTAAAACGTGGATTTCTCTTCAATTTTGAAATTAATTCAATTATACATTTCATTGAATGAATATTTGTGGAAAACATATTGAAAGGTAGGGACAATGTTGAGCAGAATAGCCAGGAACCAGATGGATGCATCCCTGCTCTCACGGAACTTGTTTTCTAATGCCGGCAGTTGAGACGAGCACTATAGAGTCAGTAAATAGGATGACATGAGTAGGGAGTCAGGCAATATGTGGTCATTTTATTTTTTTTATTTTTATTTTTTTAAAGATTTGTTTGTTTATTTATTTGTTTATTTATTTATTTATTATTGAGAGCAAGCAGTGGGGTGGGGCAGAGAGGGAAAGAAAGAATCTCAAACAGACTCCTGGCTGAGTGCAGAGCCCCATGCAGGGCTCGATCCCACAACCCTGAGATCATAACCCGAGCCGAAATCAAGAGCTGGTCGCTTAACTGACTGAGCTACCCAGGCGCCCTGATATGGGGTCATTTTAGAAGCTTTAAGAGGGCTCATCTTCTTACATATTTTTCAGTAATAGCATCAGAAGCAACAATCACCATCTTCACTTGTAAGCTAAAACACAAAACAAAGGAGACACACAGAGTTGGTTTGACTGGAATCCAGGCCAAACCTTTATATAATCTGTACCAAAGCATGTAATTAAATTCTTACGTAGGAATTGTTTGGGGGCGTGGTACTTGTAGCTTGTGCCTGGCTCAGGAGAGGCAATCGCTGCATGTTCACTCACTACGTCATTGGTTTGGTAGGACTCAAAAGATGGTAAAGGGGCCAGTATTAGTTAATATATCACAGAATAATAGTATTTGTGGGTAGAATGGATTTAACACATGACTTAGTTTAGCCTCCTTATTTAATGGATGGGAAAACAAATTCTGAAAGGGTAAAGTGACTTACAGAAGGTCACACAGACAGCCAGAAGTTATTCATGTTGTTTGCAATACCTCCACTGTGGTTAAGGGAAGCTTCCTTGCATTTATTTTAGATAAAAGTTGGTAGAAATTATTAGATATGGCTGTTTAGAGCATGGGCTTTGGAGTCAGATAGACCTGTAATAAAATATGGCAGCCCCAGACTTGGCTTTGGGTGTGTGACCCTGGGAAAGTTACATAATCTCTCTTAGCCTTAGTCTCCTTATTGGAAAAATTGGCAAAGTTAAAGTTAGGCTCAAGGTTAGGCTTAGGCTTAGCTCCCTGTGGGGCTCAATAATTGACAGGAGTTATTAGTCAGGGCCATACAAACAAACATGTTAATAGGAGAATCATGACAGATTGGAGGCTGGAAGAGAGAGAATCTTTGGATAGAAAAAGTTTGCTCTGATAATTGAATTATCTATATGCCAATAGTACCAGCAAAAAATAAAAAAAGACTTCTTTCCAGGCATTTTCCTTGCTGAGCACTCAGACTAGAACTTTCTTTGCTCAGATATCTGCATAATTCTCACCTCCTCCAGGTATTTGCTCCAATGTCATTCTCTCAGTGAAGCCCTTCCTGACACCCTGTTTAAAACGGAAATGTCTTTCCTTTTCTGCTTTTTTTTTTTTAAAGATTTTATTTATTTATTTGACAGAGATAGAGACAGCCAGTGAGAGAGGGAACACAAGCAGGGGGAGTGGGAGAGGAAGAAGCAGGCTCACAGCGGAGGAGCCTGATGTGGGGCTCGATCCCAGAACGCTGGGATCACACCCTGAGCCGAAGGCAGACGCTTACCACTGTGCCACCCAGGCACCCCTTTCCTTTTCTGCTTTTTATTTCCCCATGGCACTTAATGTATAATTGTCTCATTCATGTTTTATGGTCTTTTATAAATTCCATGACTCCAGAGGGTTGCTTGCATACAGTAGGCATTCAGTAAACATGTGCTAAATGATCGAATTATGAATCTCTGAACAATTAAAAATGAGGTCTGTAAGTTCCCCTCAATTTAAGCTATTAGAAATTAAAGGAGATAATCATTATGCCAAAATGTCATGGTTTGACACATGTCTTCATTTCCTCTAGGGTTTTAACCCTCCTGCCTTTCTGGCATTGGAGTCCAGAAGTGATTGAGAGTGGGGTTAACTCAGTAGTTGACGCTTCCAGCAACGCATAACAGTGGAAGAAACTGCAGCCCTGCCTCACGGTTAGGCTGGGACCTGGCCTGATGTTTAGCTCCTGACATTCCGTTCAAACCATTTATTTTTCTTTGTATAAATATGTAGAAAATTGTTTAGCCTCTACTGTGCTACCCAATACATTCATTGGAAAAAGTTATTAATGATTGGCCCTATTCATCTTTCAGACTGTTATCTATGACTATAACACCGTAGATGGCTGGGAAGAAGAATCTTCAATACTGCATATGGATTCAGGTCAATTCAGTACATAAGTTGGATTTGTCCATGACTGGTCCATGCCTAGTCCACAACTAGATTTTTCTTTCCCCTTCTTACGACACATTGCTTTCCTGTGGTTCTTAATCAAGGCTACACATTGCAATGAGAAACTTAAAATCGATACCAGTGCCAGGACCCCATGCGAGAGGAGAAGGGGCTGGAGTATCAGCATAATTTTTAACTCCTCAGGAACCTCTGTCATGCTGAAACCAACTTCTCCCAAATAGAAGGAACATGGATCAAGTCATAGTTACCCACTGGGTATAGGGAAGAAACTATGGCGATTTCAGGGTCATGGTACCATACTAGGGTGTCCTAAGGGATGACTTCCAGGCCTAAGTTAAATGATGAACAAACACCTACGCCTAGGCATTATGGGGAAAAGAGAATTTTTTTGAGTATTTTTCAGTGCAAATGACATTATTCTTTAGTATTTTTCTCTTTGAGCTTACCTCCAAAAAAGTATTTGACGAGAGGGAGGAAGAAACCGAAATCTGGACCTGGATTTTATATGAGGTCCTAGGAAAAAATGTTCCTACTGCTTTCCTATACAGAAGCTATGTCAGATTCAAGGCCAATGTGATTATAATTCGCTCTTTGCTATAATTCTTAATGTTGAATTTTCTTTTAATAAAACAGTCTGATATTCAATCTTCCAATAACACTGTGGCCAGAGTCTAAACTGTCAAATGCGATTGCCAACAAATGCATGGTTTCTTTTTCCCTCCGTGAATAGAACTAGACACCTCCATTTACCTACCTGCTGTTTTTCTCATGCAGTGGGCTAACTATACAGTATTTAATGGTCTACAGGTCTAAAAATATTTCTTATATGCCTTGGCTTTCACAGAGGGCTTCTGCAAAACCAGTTAATAATCTGGCCATCCCAAGGGTCCAGAATGTTGAGTTAATTTTTTACAGAGGTTCCCAGATGTGCTGGAAGACTCACAGCAGATCCAGCCAACATTTTTTTTAAGATCTCATTTGACCTTTCTTGTATCTGATATGAAACACATGTTAAAAACAATACCTGACAATTATGAAATGTATTTTTTGCATAAGCAAAAACACCATGAATACATCTTTTACAAAGTTTTGAATGGCAGGGATGGAAGGTTTTCGTTGCGAAGCTGTGTTAGCATTTAGCCAAGTTAATCATACATCTTGACAATGATTCTTTATCCAACATGTCTTTGGTATTCAGTGGGTAGGTCATTAGGCCCATGGAGAAATAAGTGGGAAAATGTCCAGGGAATGAAAAACATCTATATAACATGTGGAGAAGTGGATAGTTTTACTAAGTACTGAATTTCAGCTTTAAGAGGTGTAGGTTCTGATCCCAGCCAGAACACTGGAGGGAAGTAACTTCTGGGAAGTAAGCAGAATAACAACGTGAGCCTGTGAGTGTTCCAGAAGATCCTGCATTAGCTGTTTCCCCTGGCAGGTATTTTCCATATGCAGCTTACTTTTGTCTTTTCTTTCTGTCTCTGTATTTTTTTCTACTTATTTTTCAGTGGGCTCTAGAAAATCCTTAAGTGGCTTGAGTTTGTATTTTATCATTCTGTATCAGGAGCGTGAAATATTCATGAAGCGTAATTTTGGATCCAGAGCTTGGTCAAGGATCAAACAGACATTCCAGATCTTTAAAGGCATATAGGACTGTTAACTGAAGACTGAATCACGCTACCCTTCGCTGTCCTTAAAAGGGAAGCAAATGCCAACTGCAATCTGGTATTGAAGTTTTCCCTGGACCTAGAATATCAAGCATTTGAAGTCACACTATATTTCAGCAAATAATTACTAATCACATTTTTATGGAGCGTTTGCAACGGGCCAACATATTTATTATCTCATTACTCAGTGAACCCTCTGAACAACCTCTGGGCCCTCTTGCTGTCCCTTCTTGGGAAGGAGGAAGGGAAGTATGGACAAGTTAACCTTTGAAATCTTATCCAGGGAGGTGACATCAGCAAAATGGTAGAGTAGGCACCTCCAAGCTTCCGTCCTTGGGCAGAAACATCAAAAAGTGAGCAGGAACTGTCAGAACCAAATTTGTTAAAACTCTAGAAAATAAAGGTTTTAGCAACCAAATGAAGGTTGATTTTTAAAAGGGAGGTAAGCAACCTAAAAATGGTAGGAAAGCTTTGCGTTTGCGCTCACCCCAACCTCTCCCCAGGTCAGTGGCATTCTTGAAGAGTCAGCCCTCCCACCCGCTCCCTCAGTCACAGTCCTAGGCCCTGGAGGGCATGTGTCTTCGAACCTGTCCAGGAGCTACCCAGGGACTGCAGCAAGGGACCCATCCCTCGGCCAGACCAGAGGAGCACGTGCTGGAAAACTTCAGAGGGCAAAACACAAGTGCAGCTTTCTAGGGCAGAAGACGACACCTCGAGCCAAGATGGGACAGCATACAGTTCTAGTGCTTCACATTAACTAACTCACTTTGGACTCGCCACATCCTTATGAGAAAGGTATTATTATCATTATGCCCATTTTACAGATGCCAAAATAAGGTAACTTGGAAAAGGAAAATGCAGCTAGCAAGCCTAGGCTTTTAATCACTAAACCAGAATGCCTCCAAATATATACGTACTTAAAAGTCAAATGACTTAGGTTGTAAATACTATACATGAGTTATTCATAAAATCTTATTTGAAAATTTTATTCGAGATTTATTCTTTTTAATTTAAGGGCTTATTTCTGCCTTATTAACCTGTTTGAAAAAAAAGAATGGAATTCATTCTTGGTACCATCTCTGTTCACTTTTTCCCAGATGGTGTAAAATATATTACTGTTTTTACGTATTTGTTGTGGGAACATAAAGATGATAAAAGGATACTTTTTCACAAAGCAATGATTAAAATCAATCGGGGGGGGGGGGTTCTCCATTTCAAGGAAATAGAAACTTAAAAAGGGAGAGGGAGCAGAAAAGGTACAAAAATACATACTTCCTGGAAAAACAAAGCCTTTCTATGGCTCGTTATTCATAATTTAGATATTCCTAGACTACAAGCTCTGTAGCAAAAGGGACTGTGTCCTGACTTAGTCACCAAATTTCAGTGCCTTTGCATACTAGCATACTAGTACTAGCCCTAGTAGGAATTACATAGCCAAGTGACAAAGGATACTTATTAAAAGAATGAGTGATAAACCATGGTTTTACATTTATATGTAGATATCTTACTATTCAGTTCTGCTCAAAACCAGAAGTGTGTCCTAAAGTAAACACATACATGTCACAGCTTGTATCACCTTATTTTCAATGTATCCCAAGGTCCCCATGGGGGTTCCAAATGATGTTTATAAAGAGAATGAAAATTCAGGTCTTGCACCTGCTGGGGCTGGTTGCTACAAATCACGGGCGCAGGGGAAGAGAGATACCAGCTGGGGACTTGGGGAGGGGCAGACTGATGGCAAGGCTTCGTCTCATGTAGGCTATGCTTGTTAAGGCCTCCACTCGGTCCCGAAACCTCCCTTCTGTTTTTCACGGAGTATCTTAACCTAACGAGAGTAAGCCTGAAGCACCCAAGTGCATAAAGGAAAACGAATCTGAGCAGTCCTTTACTTACACATCTGCTAAGGTCACGCCACCCTGTTACTGTTTACTCTATAGCCATACAAAAGTGCCAGTTCCATTTATACTGGTCACATATGCTTCGTTTCTTAAAGAAAACAGAAGAATATCTTTTCAGAACATTCATGGGCGTCATTGTTTTTCAACTAAATTGATTTTTAAGGGGAAGAAAGAAAATCTGTCCCTAGCTCCACAACCACCACCACAGTTTCTTGTGGGTTCTTCCAGGAAACTCCCATGCATACAGACCCAAATATATGTCTGCGACAATTTCTTCTCTGTAGTGTGTGTGCGTGCGCGCATGCGTGCCTGTGTCTGCGCGCTCTACATACGTCTCTGGAGTTTGTCTCTGTGGCGAGCAGCAAGGATGAGGCCTCAAGGCCAGGAATGGGGAAGTCAATTAAAAAGAAAAGGAAAAGACTTGCTTAGAATCTTTGTAATTTCTTCCCTGAACTCAACACTTCTTTTATCAACACCTTGTTCCCGAGTTCAAACCACTAAACAGTCTATGTACAGAAGGCCTAAAGGGTTTGATGTGATAATTAACAGGACTTGACCTTGCAGTACAGTTGCTGAGTAAGGCTGGAGGGTGATGGCTCAGAACACAACAGTTAGACTTTAGCCCTCGGTTCTATGGGAAGTCTGCCTCAAAGGTTACAGAGGCGGGGTATAACTGAAGACAGTGTTCTGGTCTCTCACCACACTCCTTAAGTAATCCAAGCTGCTCATTGAAAACCTAAGTGGAAAATGCTTTACCAATATATTTTAAATGTTGTGAATTTCTCTTTTCCCCATGTAAAGGGATAGGATTATCAATAATGGTGTTTGATTAGAATATTTATGTTTTAAGAGAAAATGATATTCATAAAATAAACAACTGATTTTTTTAAATGACAATACTCAGTTTTGGCAAGCAAGGGTTTTGTGAAATTAGTATTCTCATGGACTGCTCCTTGTATTTTAATTTTTAAATGTTTTCTGAAAGCTGTTATATTCTAACAGTCTTAAGATGCTCAATACCTTTATTTATCTCATTTTAGATCATTTATCCTAATAAATAAATCATAAATTTGTGTGTACAAAGCCATGTTAATGTTAATCATAATTACAATACACCGGAAGCAACCTAATGTTTAATGAGAAAATGATCAAGGAAAGAACAGCATAGCTACTGTGCACATGGTACCTTTTAAGTATTTTCAATGGTTTGGAGAAATGCTATCCATTGCTATGTTAAATAAAAGAAATCACAATATCAAATTGTATTTCAAATGTGTACAGAAGGACAGACAAGTCAATGCATGAAGCAATGCTTACTGTTTTACTGTAGTGGGTTTATGGATGCTTTCCTTTTGTCTCCCATTTCCTAAAATTTTAATGTTTTTATATTATCTTCATAATGTAAAAATTATCTAGCATCAATATCTATAAATCTGTCTATGTATCTATCTATCTATCTACCCATCTTAATGCAAACAGAACAGTTTTATCCATATCTAGGAAATGGAGTGGAGGGACGAATGTTCTTGGAAAAGGCCCTGATGTAAAGTGTCACTATAAAAATACGTATATATGCATTTTGAGGCTATAGTCTCATGCGTCTTTCAGCATAGAATTATTGATGATCTTGAACGCATGTGTACCCCCTCTAGTCCTCAATTCTAGTTTAATGTTCTTGAGTTTGTCTGGACATGTGCAGAGGTAATACTCTGCAATATTAATCCATGACGGGCTCATTTGGTGTCATTGGGAAACAGGGAACAGGGAGTGTCAAGGATCCCTCATGAAGATTTCCTCTAAGTCCTATGGGCCTCAATCATTATGTCCATTGTTTAGCTTCTCCATGGACCTGGTTCTCTCCCAGGGTAAATAAAAATACACATGCCAGGGCAGTACTTTGTTAAACGTCCCAAAGACCAACACTGAATATTCTAGACAAGGTTACCATTTCAGGAGGCCTAAACCTTCAGAGGTATTAAGTTAATGAACTACAAATTGCATACTTGCATGTATTATAATTATTTCCAGGCTACTTCCCAGAAAAAAAAAAAAGAAGTAAAAGAAAAACAATAGACCTGAGATTCAAATATAACTCATGCAGAAATAGCCCAAAATATTTCTAAAAGCTCTAAATTTGTTCATAATCACACTGATGCCAAACTAAGCTGGCGTAGTTATTGTACTGGTCTTAGGCAGCTAATTTCTCATTCTCTGTCTCTCTCTTTTTTGTTTTTTTGGCTAGAAACTTGCTGGAAAAACAGAGAATTGGAAAATTCATCCATGATTAAGTAGAGGAAAAATATTAGAAAAAAATTAAATAGAAATACCATAAAACTTTTTTTAGCCGTGGTTATAATTTCTATAAATGTTTCTTAGAGAAATCTTATTTATGTATCAGTGTTGCATTAAAATGTCTATCTACTCTGTATAGATTCTATACAATGTTTCTTCTCCAAAATGTTTACTAAATCAGATGCATTAAAAACAAATCTAAATCTAGCCCCCAAAAATGTTTTTAATAATAAGATACTTAAAAAGACCAATATAAAAATAAATATACATAGAATAAGAGAATGATGTGAAGGAGATATCAAATAATCCCAACTTAGTATTGTTCTGAACTCTGGGAGTCCATGATCAAAGGCTGGAGAACTTGGAAATGATTTAGAAAACAACCACAAAGATGGCAAAATGATTCAAGTGTTGGAAAATAAGACCAATAAAGAGAGGTAAATGGGGCTGTTACTCATTTTCTTGAAGAAAAACCAGATGGCATTTGAATATATTCTCTGAGGGTAATAGAGAGCTTTTTATAAGGAAATGGTCAGCTATGTGCATTGAGTACAAAAGAAGGCAAACAGGCTGGAATGGAAGTGTGAAGGCTTTGGTTAGAGCACAAGAATTTAAATGTCAAAATGACATGCAGGTGACATTGTACAGTCCTCTCTAGAGCTATGAGAAATACTCTTTGGGTAGCATCTTCTTTGGGTGGCTCTGCCTAAAGGTGAAGGATATACTCATATTCCTTCTAGGCCTATGATTCAGGTGCCTGAAAAGAATCTTCTTAAAGTCAAGAAGTGAATGTAAATTCTGAAACAAAAGGAGCTGGACATTGTAAACAAAAGGAGGAGAAGCAACTAAAATCAAGATGAAAATAGAGCTCCAAACTCTTTTTAGAAAAAAGACAATAAAGAAATTACTTAAAATTGATAAAATTCATTATAAAATATCTAAACAAGGGGCATCTGGGTGGCTCAGTCAGTTAAGCATCTGCCTTCAGCTCAGGTCATGATTCCACGGTCCTGGGATCGAGCCCCGCATCAGGGGCCCTGCTCAGTGAAGAGCCTGCTTCTCCTTCTCCCTCTGCCACTCCCCCTACTTGTGCTTTCTCTCTGTCAAATAAATAAATAAAATCAAAATAAATAAATAAATAAAAAATCTAGAGAAGTCTTAGTAGTGGAAAAAAATAGGTATTTTCAATAAGGAACAAGATCAAGCATCTCACCTGAACTATGATCTAGGTATTTCTAATAAGTTTGTTTTTTCCAAACACAACATTAGGAAACATAACCACAAACCATAAGAGTTTAAGTCAGCCTCAACCTGAAAGCCACATGCTTACTGTTTAGCACAGGGTGGCACGGGTGCGAGGCTCCCCAGTCAGTATTACTTGATTGTTCCATCAGTCTCTGATCTGTCAGTATGAATTTTAATCTATTGTGAAAGGGGGGTAGTACTGCCAGATTTGTTCCAAAATAGATTGTGAGTCAGTTACAAAGAAGGGATTCCAGGAACCAGAATTTAAGAGTAAAGAAGTTAAAAAATTTTACATATGACTCAGTTCTCACACATTTTGCATACTATCAGGTACTTTCTCTTCCTATAATTGCTTCTGTGTTTCATCTCCAGAGTTCGTTGTTTTCATCCATAGCCTAAGAGAAGTGATTTTAAAAAATCATCAAGAGATGATTATTTTGAGGTAGTTTGCCAGCACCTCGAATAGCTGAAATAGACTTGTTCTAAGCATTGAATGTTCAAGGTTTTTGAGATGATTACACTAATCGCAGAAGGGAATGGTTTACTACCTAAGTAACAATGCTCCCCTTCTCAAAAATCAGAAGGCTATTAACTCTGAAGGTAGAAGGCCCTGTGGCTATTTTCAGTTTTCTTACATGGCCCACAAACATTTTCCTTGGTCTCATTTTAATAAAATAAACTCAATTTCACTTATCTATGTTTTGTTTAGGAAGAAGCTTTTCTACTGTTTTGTTTTCTCTTAGTTTTTTGTTTTTTTTTCTATCCTATTACATAGTCCTACTCCACTGAAATAACTTGCCACCAGAATAATCTCTTCTTTCGAGCAAAGTACACTGAAGGGAGTAAATAAGTTAAGTGCTTGCAGCCCCAGAGGATTCAAATCAGAATAAACTTGCCATGGAGAAAAATACACTGTAAATAATTCACATAACACAAAATTTTGCACCAGTAAAATTGTGAATGGAAATCTTATTTCCCAGTATGACGGTTCCTTCAATTTATGTGACCCAATAATTCTCTTTTTAGAGTTTAATTGTTCTGGAGTCTAGAAACTTTTCAAAGAGATTATCTGTATCTCTGGGAAAGGATTGCCCTCCAGCTGGAAAGATAATCTTTCTTCCATTCTCCCACCTTCTGCACAGAAAATAACTTACTTCCTGCCCAAGCACACCTGGATTATTTCTCATGAGAGCAAGAAATAGGTTGATTTATGAATTAGAAATTGACCCAAAGGTCTTAGAGAATCACTGACTTTAGATGGCCGGGAGGATCCTGGGAATCTGGTTTATTAATTGCTTCATAAATGACAAGAATTAGATATGAAAACTGCTTTTGAGAAGCCCATTAACATCAGGAGTGAGATAAGTCCTCTTTCAGCATTAATTACACTAACTGCTATGTAAAGAAAGGGGATTCTGGCAACTACTTCCCACATGGCAGAAATCCAGAACAGATCTGAAACTAAAGAAGTAGGAACCAAAGTCAAATGAATTGACGTAAAAACTTTTCTTAAAAAAATTAGGACTAAAGAATACTAATTTTCTCACATAATTCCCAAAATCAGTCAGTTTTTTTTTTAATTCCCTCAGACTTTTATGCATCAAAAGATGATCGTGAGATACTGACATGGAAATAATTAGTGCTTTTAATTAGCACAGCTGGGAAAAAAGGCAGACCGGCCTTAATAAGGGTCTCCAATCTGGATCACATTAAAGTAAAAACACTTTTTTCCCCCAATATCAAAGTACATTCTACTGTCGAATACACGAAATGAGTTATTTTGCAAAATGGAAAGAGTATAATTGGATTCAGAACGAGTTCAATGCATTAAGAAAGGAGACTCCTTGGAACTCTGCGGCCTGGGAATTAGATGGACTCAGATGTTTACCAATATGGTTCTAGAACACACCCTTCATACGGCAAGGTTTTTAACTACCTAAACACTAAATATCTTTACTGGATAATGCTCGTTTGGAGGATCAAAATTAAAAATGAAAACTAACAAATATCTTAGAAGCATGCCAACCAACATTTCTGAATTCAGTCCAACAGCTGAATACATACTTGGCAGGAGGAGAGTGGGGTCACATCACCCCAGATCAACAGTAGCAAGCACATCTGGAATCCTAATGATCCCAGGAGCTTTGGGGCCTTTGGGGGACAACCATCTGGTGCAAAGGAAATCTGAACCAAATGTCCCACCCAGCAGAAAGAACCTCATTGTGCTGCTATGGAAAGCAGTCGGCCCTACTTCCCTCTGACAACACATCGGCTTCTCAATTAGTGACTGATCAAGAGAAATCTATGTGCACAGGGTGTTTACCAACAGACTTGGATCTAAAACCATGACAACCTGGCAGATAAGAAGTCATCAAGGATATAATCAACAAAATAAATCCCTTTTTGAAAAGGAATAAGCAAATTCTGTTATCTTTATCTAATCTTTCAGCAATTTCTGAGGATAATGTCAGTTTATGGGCTTCTCCTGGCCTCAATTCTTTATCTGTAAGGGAGGGGTTGGGCTTTATGAATTTTATGGCCCCTTCTGATCTTAACATCACATCAGCTTGTGATTTTACAGAATATATGCCGGGCACACAGAGAAAGGACTACTGAGGAATAAGAAATGGCAGCAAATATTCTAAGCTGCCTCTAGGAGAGAGAACGTGTGGCTTGATGGCCTCAGATCTCTGGGAAGAAGGCTGCATCCAAAGATGACCTCTCAAATGGTTATGAATGTGTTTTATAAACCTGCCAGCAGATTCAGCCAGTGTCGCCCTTGCTCTAAGCTGCGTACAAACTACGCACAACTGGTTGGGTCCACCCTGCAGCAAACACACTGTAGGAATGTCTGGCAAACGAGCAGCTTCAGCAGAGAGTGGTGATGTCTGCATGATAGGGAGCAGCCGGGCAAGGCAACGCGTGGAAGGGCATGATGAAAGAGTAGGGCACGGCAGCGTCAGCCAGGGAGGAGATGGTTGTAGAGATTAAATGAGATAATGCATGTCAAGCATTAAGATACTAAATAGTTCCTAGTAGATATTCAAAAATGACATGTTAGCTAGCATTAGTGTCGTTGTTGTTGGTACTGTTGGCTGACTTGTGAGTGTGAATATTGGATTTGCCCAGAATGACTGTGAAAGGGTAGGACGAAACTTGTTACATCAGGCACCAAAGTGATTAAAGAAGAGGAAGAAGCGTCTTGGAGGTTAGTAGATGATGACCACCATAGGCATGGCTCAGTAGAGCTGGTGAGGTTCTGGAAGGCTAAGTTAGAGGGTGCCCACCAAGCTCTTGGGAGGGAGGTGGAGAAGTCATTTGTGCTTGAGGGTGGCAGAGAAGATGTGTCACCTTTAGTACAAAGTCGAATTTCAACTAAAGCAGCATTTTTGTGAAGATGTTTCTTTGAGAAAGGTTCTTGGTCCAATGCACATGGGGAAGCTCAAGCTCTTCCCTCCTGGGGATTCAGAGCACATGGCCCAAATGAAGTCTCTGAGACATGTCACCTGACTTTTTCAAAATACCCTTAGCCCACAAACACTATTTAATATATGGCACATATCCCGATCTTACAGAACAAGAGGAGAGGACAGAGGGAGGCTTTTGAGGAAGAGTTTAGTGATTTAATGGAGTTTACTGACAGCAGTCCCAGAGGACGCTGTAGAATGGGGAAGCCAGGGGGCTCATGGTGGCACTGGGTGAGAAAAAGGATAAACCCGAGAAGGGCCTGAGTGAGTGGCAGTGATTGCCCAGTGCTCATACTCGGACTCCCAGAGTTTGAGGAGGGGTACCGTTTGAGGAACATGGTGGCCACTGGATGGACCGTTGATGTTGAAATGAGATTTTGCAATAAGGTGTGAGAGTGAGGGAAATAGGTGGTCTTGGTCAGTGGGGCTGTTTTGAACACGTGAAATGTATCTAATGTTGCTTTATTACCCTTCAAACCTTTAGACTTTTTTGTACGTTTAAAACACTAATCTAGATTATACAGTGGCAGTCTGAATGGGTATTTCAACTTATGAGGAAAAAGGCTCAAAAAGATTTTCCTGCCTTCCAAATAAAAAATACTTAAAAGCATTGTCATCAATACGTTTCCGTATTTAGCTTCTGCCTTCTGATGTCAGAAACACAGAATCGATTCTAATGAATTAATCTGAGAATATTCAAGAATCTATGTCATCTTTAAAACACTAATGATTAAGTTCTACTTCTAAATTGCCTGAATGGAGGCATATTAAAAGTAAATTATAAAAGTATAACTGGGACAATTCATTACATACCAATTTGCAGCCTTGTTATTTTTATGGTAATTTGCAGTTTTAAAGTACAGTCCTTGAAGAGACTCAATCACTAGTGATTTTTTTATCTATATAATTATTCACTAACGCTGCACAAAGGAATTGTACTAGCTGGCTTATCTCAGAAAGCTTAAGATGGTGCTCATCAATGTATGGATAATTTTTATGTATGTTTTCCATACTCAATTCCATTTTTATCCTTATAGGTGAAAAGAACTGTCTTGATGAGAATAAGCGTTAAAATAATAAAATCAAATTTGAGACAATTCTAAACAACAATACAAAACTCAAGGAGCTGTGGTTTTATTTATGTTTTAGGCCATAATGTTTTGTCTTCTAGGCAGCAATTATCTCCTACAATTAAAGATAAGGGCACACCTGCTCGAGACGCCTTCTGAGATTCTACAGAAAAATCTGTCCTTCCGGGGGGTGGGGGGGCTGCAGTTCCACGGAATAAAATGCCAAAGGAATTATTTTTCCATGAGACCCTTTCAGGTCAAAGCGTGGATTGGGCAAATACTCTGTGTGGTTCTGTCAATAATAGGTCTTCAGGGGAGCCATAACCTTCAGAATTGGGGGTGGAAATCCTAAAAATTTTGCCCTAGAGAAAGGGCACACTTGAAGATCTTTCCTGCAGTTTTCTCACTAGTTTAGTTCAAGAGATTCGGAAAACAGACATAACGACTGAGACTGGAAATAAACCGACCTAATCCCTTGACTAATAAAAAGCTCGCTTGTTCTTTAGAAGTTACGCTGACACAAGCTCCTTCAGTCCTGTACTGGCTTTGTGATCTCTACTTCCTCTTCTAATTGTCTTTTTGCTGAACAAAAAGGCATAGGACATAAAATTGGGATTAATAAGGCTAGTATCCAACGGATACAAATTATAAGGTGAAGAGAAGTAGTAGATTGGCACCTTACATGTGACTCGGAATCATATAATTTCACTGTGCGGGCCTGTGTGGTCTCTCTTAGGCTTGGGAAACTGTGATAGGGTTTGGGGGAGGATGGAAGCAGAGAGAAACGGAGTAAATGTCCACACGTTCTCTCACTGAAACCTCACAGCAACGCTGTTCAGTTTGTTTTATTATCCATTTTACAGACAGGGAAACTCTAAGACACGGATGGTGCTAGAGCTGGGCTTTCAGCCGAGATCTAACTCCAAAATGATGCTTGATGTATATGGGGGCCAGAGATCTTTTTTTTTTTTAGTGTTGGATAATATCAAGTAGCAGGCCTACAGACATGATGGGCTGACCAGTGTGTTTCAGAGGTTTGTTCTTACCGTCCCTTTCAAACCCCGGAGCTTGAACTACTCCCCATTCTCTATCCCTACCCACCCCATCCTCCAATGTGGTCACCCGTGACAGGGCAAATTGTTAGCTGCTTTGAGAATATTTTTGTACTGCAGAGTTAAGGAAGAGGAAGGAAGCAATGTGTCCCAGAGCGGAGGGGAAAATCCCTCTTTTGATGAAACATCCTGTGTGGCCACTTCGAAGCTTGGATTTCCCCAAAGTGAGGTTAGGCAGCATGCTGTTGCTTGTCACATGGCCTCAGTTCAAAGTCACACCTGCTGTGGCCTTCTGTAAAATTTACCTATATATGGCCCACACAAAGCCACAAATACAGAACCCAAAATAGCATTGACCTCTGAGAGGTTCAACAAAGAGAAATAGTACTGTTTTTATGAATTAAGTGCATGGGATATACCACAAGGAGGAAGTGAACCCTATTAGCTTAAACATGCACAGCCTTTCCATACTGAAAGATTAATTTTGATGACTGAGGTTAATAATACGGTTATTTGTGTTTGGATATGAAACGTAACTTGACGGGTTGGGAAAGCAGGTGCTAGATTGATGCACCGGGCCTGAGACCCATGAGTCATATCACTGATTTACAAGCTGTCCTTACCATGAAAATGAAAGCCGGAGCCAACTCTATGTCATACAATTTATGCCATTCACTGAAATTATAGAAAATTTTGGTCTGTGCATTTGTGAAATGGTCTATGCCATTTTTTGCTTTAAACATCTTTTGAACTTGGTATTTCTAACTTGTCTAAATATATATTATCATCCGTAATAACCATTACCAATCCATTATGAGCCCTCATGAAAGTGCATATAGCTTTTAGACTTAATCCATGAAATAAAGTCTTAGGACTTCTGCTTGCATCTTTGATAAACAGTCGAGTTCTTACAGCTGTTAGGATTTCAATTATGAAGAAAATTGGAACTTTTGCATTCTTCAGGGGCTAGAAATCACTCAAAAAGGCATTTCTTCAAATTCTGTTATTTTTCCCCCCTCACTTCTATCCAAAGCCATGGGTCTGATTAGTGTAGTCGATGAGAGCATTGTGCTAAAGGCCAACACCCCTTGGTCAAGCCCAAGGGAGGTCAGTTAGACTAACCCTCCAAGTCTATTGAAAATCTGTTCTATTAGTCTATATTGAGATTAGGTGAGAGACTATAATCAGATCCATACAAATCCAGTCTTTAATGCTAGGAAATGTAGCTCAGACCACAGTCGACATTGATACGAGGTCAATAATGCCATCTGCCCATAAAAAGACTGGTGACACCAATGCAGACACACCTTAGGGACACCTGTTGTCTTTCACGATTTACAGCTTTTGCTTACTCATGGACAAGCAATCCTACCAGACAGAACTCCCTGACTCTGATCTCCATAGGCTCTGCTTCTCCAGAGGCTGTGGGATTTCTCAAGTCAAACACCAAATGGAGTATATAGCCTGTGATCATTGGTATCACACCCAAAATGTTTCTTCTCTCTCTATATTCCCCTCACTCCCCCCAACTGCCATCCTCTCTGAAGCTTTTCAATTCTATATCCTATTTTTACCTTTTCTCTTTAGTCACTAAATAATGACAAACATAGTGAGCAACAAAGTTTGTTCATGGGTTCAGACCCTCTTTTTAAATCACCCCCCCAATTCAGTAATGAGCGCTCTTTTGTTAATATCACCCTTTCCCCAATCTGAAATCCTTGTTTCTCTTTACAAAACAAGACCAAGCTTATTGTATTAAATGTCAAGCCCATTTGTCCTTAACAGGGTCAGAGCCATAAACCTTAATCCTAGGCCATAAATCTCCAAAGGAAGAATTTCTGGAATCTGACTCTCTCCTATCCATTCTTTATGCCTAATGATAACACTGTTGTGATTGAAACATTTAAATGGATCTTCGTTTCCCTAGGATAGTATATAAATTATTTTAAATGCCCTGTGAAAAGCTTTAATGACCTGGATTCTTGTTTTCCAGTTCAGCTTTATTTTCCTTGCTTTAATTTTACTGGTTACTTCAGTCCTCCAGATATTTGGTTATTTGTCTCATCTGCCTGGGCTTCTGTTCCCCATCCTTCCCTACCCCGCTAATTTTCTCATCCTTCACCTCTAGTTGAGATTACTCTTTTGCTGGGAAGCCTTCATTGATCCCCATGTAGTCAGCTATGGGACCCTCTTATGTGCAGTCTGTACCTTCCCCAACAGTAGCATGTATCCCAGTGATTATGACCGCCTGGTTACTTGTCAGTATTTCCCCCCTCTCCTGGAAGCATTGCATGGGATACTAACTGTCTGGCCTATAATGGAAACTCTCAACAAAGACTAGTTGAGAGAACAAACCAAGGCTTTGTCATGGGTTGGGAGGGGATTTGGCATTCTCCTGTCCCTGTCACCATTTTGCATAGGTGGTTGCTACGTGAAAGGTCTGCCTTCATGCTGGTATCAGATTGATAGCTTTAAAAATAACTCCGTGTTGCTGATACATGCAATTTTAAGCCAAGAAGAGAATTCTAAGGGTCATTAATTTCTTTTCTTTTTCTGGTACCGCCAAGTTAATGCATTTAGCATTTTCTAATTGACAAAGACGTATAACCCCTGCGGCCTATTCCTTAACTAGGGAGCCGCCTGCCTGCTACTTATCTAACCCATCCAGAGTTGTTGAATTCTTGCATTTTCCCTCCAATAGAAATCTAGGTGAATCTCCAAAAATGGTTATTTTATAATCAAGTCAAAGGGAAAACACCTACCAGAGTAAGAGAGAAGAAGGATTTGAGAATAGAATTCTGTGTTTATGATTATCAAGGCTGATGGACACTGGAAAAGTAAACTAAAAGATAGCAAGCTGTGGAGTTTGGCCTGACTTCAAAAGGAGTTTTCATATGTTCTTATGCCAGTGTCTGCTACTCAAGGTTGATAAGAAAAGTTTAATCTTCTCATGGACTAGAGCTGAGTCACTTACATAATATTGGTGCACTTGGCTGGTTGTGATGTTCTCTCAAGAGGTGATGTCACCCAAATTGAGCTTTGCTAGAGTCTTGCCTAGAAATTGATTGATTGACTTACTAGCTCACAAAGACAAGGGGCTCTAACGTCAGTGACAAGTGAAAATAAAATGATTTATTTATCCTGAACACCGTGAGCCAATGCATGTCTCGGCACATTTAAGCATTCGTCCGAGGTTCTCTGTAAGCAGAATGAATGAGGAGTGATTTACTTTATATGAACAGGAAATATCAAGGTGATACTAATCACTTTTACTTCCTTTTTCTTTAAAAGATTTATAGAAAGAGTCTTTTCAGGTTCCCGAAGGTAATTTTTAGAATTGTTACACTGTTTTAAGAAATTATCATTAAATCTCTCCCCCAAATTTTTCATTTCTTATTTAATTTGTTCTTTATAGAGTAGTTTACGCTGCAGGGATGCTACTTAATAGACTAAATTCTATCGTTTCAATAAGTAATCCAGGGAAAATATAGCATAAACCTTGAGGAAAAAAAGAAATAATGACAAAAAATCAAATGGCATATGTTAAACTTCGCTTTAACTCCTTAAATTTTGCTCTTGCTTGTAAACTTACAGTAGTTTATAAAAATTCTTCTTTTAAAATTTTCAAAGTCTCAAAATTACTAAGAAGGGAAATTATTTTAGTGGAAAATAGCCATATGGTTTCTGGGAAGGACTAAACTGAAAGGAATAAGTTTAATTAGAAGCAGGAAAGATTTGGTTACATACAACAAGAGCCAACAAAATATACTCCAACCCAAGGGTAAGTGTGAGCACTGGCTAGAGATTTCCAGGAGAAGGCAGGGAGGAACTTTCCTAGAATATTTTATGTCCTAAATAGCCTGGATGGGTTCCCTCATCCCTTTCCAGACTTATCACCTGGAAAGGAGGCGTACTAGTAGGATGTAACTCATAGGAGAGCGTGGGTCATAAAAATGAAGTGAGCTATGAGTGCAGGCATAAACTTATTTTACTGCAAAGTTTCATCTCTAAAATTTAATTTTTGTGCCTTGAATCATGTCTTTAAACACAGCAGAACGGTGTGCCAAGTTGTGCATAAACAGTCCTTCGCTCGGTGCCTAGAGGGGAGAGCGGGAGACCTGGAGTCCACGCTGCCACCTCCTGGGCCCTGGATCCTGGCAGAATTCTCCTCCAGAGCCCTGGTCCTTGCCTCTGGGAGAAAAAGGCAGCACTGAATTGGAAGGAGGTGGCCTCCTGGCTCTAAGAACCCTGGAAACATAGACTGGAAACGCAGAAGTACTCTGGGACGAGGAGGAGCCGGCTTCCTGGTTATCGAGCTGTCTGGCCAGATATGAAATGTACACATGGCACAGGCAGAAAGCCATACTCACCTCGGACCTGGCATCTTTCACATGCAACCCTTCTGTTGGCACCAGGGCCCTGCTCAGTACCTTTTCTGAAGGAAGAGGGTGTGCCTATTTTAGCTTGAAGCGAACACAGACATTTCCTCTCGTGGTCCAAAAAGCAGACCTGGTTCATTTTTTGAGAATGTAATAATCAAGGCTCAGACTGGGGGGGGGGGAATCTGCCACAGATAGGATTAAAAGAGAATTTAAATCTACACAGAAAGAACTCATTTAACTAGATGAAAATGAACACAAAATTGCAACAGAGAAAGGGGCAAGGACAGAATGGAGTCATTCCCATGATGAATTACAAGTCATACATTTCAAAATGGAAAAATTCCTTAATCATTTTTAGTAATCAAAGAAATGCATATCACATCACTGAAGTATCATTTAATTAAAGTAACAAAAATTAAAACATGCCACTGCTTCCAAGGGAGGGTATGTTAGTGGAGTAGCTCTGTGCATATAATGCTGGATTGACTCAACTTTTTCTAAATTGGTCTCAGAAGTATTTTGACAAGCACCGTAATTATCTTCAAACTCTATTACTGGGGTTTTATTTCAAGGTTCGATTTATCCCAAGGTTATTCAAATTGAGGGGAAAAATCACTTGCAGCCTTATCAAAAAGAGAAAAAAAATTAATAACATGGAAGTACTAACACTAGGTAGATGGCTACATAGAATGATACCAATTTGATGCGATATTAACCATAATGATAGTTACTAAACTTACGTGACAACATATACATATTTCCAATGAATGCTAAGTGAGGAAAAGGCAGCTTCTCTATCACATATTCACTATGACAACAATTGGGTACAAGATAAGTACGCGGAGGGAAAAACTGAGAGAACACGCACCAAAACATAGCTGGCGTATAAAGAAAATGGAATTATTTTTAAACATCTCAATAATGCTGCTATAATAATTTTTTCCTGCATTTTGAAAATCATGGGGAAAAGTCAGAAAAGAGGTGGACCGATATTAAAAGACATAAAACCTAAAACTGGATATTTTGGCCAGCCAATACTCCTAGCAGAAGCTATAGGATGACAAGGCGATCTTTCTTCTGGCTCTTGGCCAAAGAGAATTGCTTGAATTAGAAATCACTTAGGACATTTCAAATTACTGTAGAACAAAAAGGAAAAAAGGTATTGAAAACTTCAAAGAGAAACCAATAGAGTTTCCTCTGTTTTATATACCCCGGCCTGAAATAAACATTTTTTAAAATGCTGACTTCTAGTGAAAAGAATTTCAAGGTTGTTTTTTTTTGGGGGGGGGGCGGGGGGTAAATCTATCTTTATTCTAATTCTGTCTCTGTATTAGAATAATAATTTCTAATATATAATGGCAATAGTAATTATAGGGATTTTCACTATCCTGAGAGGGCAACTTACTGAGTCATTTTTGATGTTTCCCAAGACATATTTATATTTTCCAGGTAGTGTTCTTTTATTATTATTATTTTAATGAAGAAAGCTTGGAAATGTGATGAATGTTTTGCTTAAGACTGATTTACTTGTTTTAAAGTCTTTTCAGCTTTTATTACACTTAGGTGTGTTTGCCAACTAATAATATTTCAAATGTTATTTATGTTTTTTTTCCCCTAAAGATTTATTTGTTTATTTTGAGAGGGGGTGGGAGGAGCACACAAGCAGGAGGGGCTGAGGGAGAAGGAGAGAGAATCTCAAGCAGACTCCACCCTGAGAGCAGAGCCCCGCGTAGGGCTCGATCTTAGGACCCTGAGATTTTAACCTGAGCTGAAACCAAGAGTCAGCGCTTACATGGCTGGCTACCAGGTGTTCCCGCTTATGGTTTTGTTTGTTTATTTTTGTTTTTTTTAAGAGCTCATTTGCTCCCCATCCTCTCCTCAGTCCTGTGAGGTGGGTAGCGCTGTTTTCTTCCTCAGGGCTTGTAGGAGAGCCTCAGAGGATCAAGGAACAGGAGAACATGCCTACGGTCATGTGACCTGGCAGAGCTGGACATAGAACCCAGGATTTCTGGATAGAATGTCATCTACTCCACTATATTCTAAATATACAGAGCAAAAAGGGGGGACTTTTTCTTGTCCCCCCCCCCCCATCCCCTTAGCAGTCTCATCTTTTGTTTTATGTGATGAGGGCTTTCTCCAGGATTACATGGCTTAAAATTTGGTGCAGAACAGGGACCATTATGCGTGATAAGCCTAGAAATAGCCATACGTCCTTCAGAGACCATAAAATGTCATTCCAAGAGCAGAAAACTGGGGGGGAGAGGGCAAGAGAAGCACTATTATTTTATTCCCTACCAGCCTTCATAAAAATATTTTTACTATGTAAATTGAAAGAAACCAGAAATTTATAAAGCCATCTGGATGATTTAAGTATATTTTTTATAGCCTCCTCTTAAGAAGGATCAGAAAAACTCAAGGCGGTATGAAAGTAAGTCAGCATGGAAACTATTGCTCAACTGACCACTTTATACCGAGCTTCCTGGGCTCAAAGAAACAGCGCAACAACTCTGAGAGGAAATAAAATGGTAACGGTGCACCTCCTTGGGCTGTGGTAGCCTAACAGATGGAGGTAAGGTATCTCGTACACTGAACAAGCCTCTTGGGGCCGACTCCCTCCCAGAGCTGTGTAAAGTCTGCTTAAACAGAAGTGCCTTCTATTATTGTCTTTGGTGAGTCACTGAGGAGGAAGAGGAGGCAGTGACCTTATATTTAATCACGGCAAAGACCCACCATTAATTCTTGTGTCTGTAGTAACGTGTTAACTTCTCCAAGTCCGATGGCTCCTTCCAGAGGACTGACTTCACTAGGGCCTTAGACACAGTGCGCGGTGCCCTGGCTTCAGCTGTTGGTCGCTGACTAAGCACCTTTCGAGCTGCCTTCAGTTGGAAGACAGAGGAGTCTGAGGAAATCCTCACTCCGCCAAATCTATCCCATATGAGAGGGCAAGCTTAATGAGAATCAGCCGTGAGCCCTGGCCATGCAGCGCTTCTGGAATGCACACGATTTCCAGCCAGCATGGGCTGCAGAGTTTTCAGCCGTGGTCTTTCTTTTTCATGTTCAAAACACTTTTGTGAACAAAATTTCAATTTCAGCTAATAAAGGCAAAGAGAAAAAAAGAATACATCAACCTGACAGCATGTACGCAAGGTCTGGAGGAGATAGGAAAATGAACGAATGTTAGATCTGATGACTGCAGGGAGCCTAGAGAATAAACGGACACATATAAAGACATCACACAGGGCAGGGCAGCATTACTGACAAACAGAAGTCTGAGCAAGGCGCTGTAGAAGCATAAAGATCACGCACTGTCCATTTTCCTCCAGGAGCCTTTCTTTGTAGTGACGGAATGAATGCTCTTACAGTGGGAAACCATCTTTGTGGTGGCACCTGACTTTCAACCAATAGGATTGAGTTGTCACTATTTCCTTTCTCCAAGTGAGTCTCCTGGTGGGCATGGTATTTTTCCCAAACCCAGAGGTAATATATATTATTATGGTCTTGAAAAACTCAACCAATAGAGACAAAGCTGAAGTCCTTCCTGACTCCTTTTCCCCACCTCATCACTTCTCGATTCTAATCCCCAGAAGGGGGTAATCTGCAGTTCAGTTTGGTGAACATGCTTCCACATCTTCTTACTTGCATTTTTACACACAGACATACAGACATGTGTGCATACAAACATTCATAGATACACACATACTTACACGCTGAGAGAAAAATATGAAATTAAAAAAAAATAAATGTGACAATGCTAATGCATTCAACTTGCTTTCCTAACTTAATATAACTTGGAATATATCAATATGTATAGACATATTTTTAACTGCTGCATACTATTCCACAATATGGAAATGCCATAATCAACAATTCCCTCTGAGTTTACAGTTTTGTTACCTGCAGATGTTTCCCCACCCCCCTGGTGTTTTTTTGTTTTTTGTTTTTTTACCATCTCCAATATGACAATGGATATCATTGTACCCATCCCCAGTACCACATAAGCAAGGATGTATTGAAGGTAGATGTGGACACATAGATTTGCTCAATTAAAAGGTATGAGATCTTAAAATTCTTAATAGAGGAACTTTGCCAAAAAACTTCTACCAGCAGCATTTTGGCCCATATTTTTACCAGTATGACATCATCAATCTTTTCAACCCTTTGACAATCTGATGGATTAAAAGCAAATACAATCTCATTGTTTCCATTTGCATTTTCTTGGTGGTGGAATAAACACTTAAATGTCTTTAATTTCCTTTTTCATTTTCTAAGTAAACCCAGAGTTAATAGTAGGGTGTTTGTGGATTCTAGGTGAAAGGATTGGCCCGGGAAGACAGTTGGCTCTCGTGTTGTTAGTTTCTAATTTTACCAAATTGTAATCAGCTCGTGTGTCCTGTGTGATTTCTGCTTTTTGGAATTTGATGAGATATGCTTCATGATCTAATTCTTGGTCAGTTTATGTAATTGTTCCATGTATGCTTAAAATAATGTGTTTTCTTTGTTTATTAGATACAAACTTCTACATAAATCATATTTGGTTAATTGTTTTATTAAAATCCTCTACCCTTACATATTTTTAGTCTTCTCAAAAGACTGTAGAAGTATGATTAAAAAATCCCCCATGACACGAATCAACTAATTTTTCTTCGTATTTCTATTAGTGGTTGTTTTAAAGACCTCTATGTTGTGTTGTTAAGTATAGAAAGGCTTGTGAATTTTTTTTTAAGATTTATTTGTTTATTATTTGAGAGAGAGAGTGAGCACACATGGTGGGGGAGGGGCAGAGGGAGAAAAAGAATGTCAAGCAGACCCCCCACTAAGAACAGAGCCTGACGTGGGGCTCAATCTCACAAGCCTGAGATCATGATCCTGAGATCATGACCTGAGTGGAAATCAAGAGTCAGACATTTAACTAACTGGGCGACCCAAGTGCCCCAGGTTTGTGAATGTTTTATCTTCTTGGCAGTTATCTTTCATCAATGTGAAATATTCCTCTTTGTTTTTTTGAAATTTTTTTGTCTTAGATTGTATTTTGTCTGAAATTTATATTGCTAAAATTATATTCCTTTTATTAGACCTTGCAGAGATCATCTTTATTTTCTAACTTACTGAGTCCTTTCTAATATGTAGGCTTGCAGTGTTCCCATCTGTTGGATGGTTCTTTGATGTGATCCTTTTGGACTGTGGTTTCCTCACGGACTTCATAATTCTACCTGCCTTCTGTTTTTCAGAGATTCTTAATTGTCTCTTATTTTTACAATGGCATACCTTGTTTTCTAGCACTATTATAAATTAGAGTGTTTTCATGTGTGTGTGTATTTTCCTGTCTTTTAGGGCAGGAAGGAGGGAAGACATTATATGCTCAGGCTGCCATCTTAAACCAATCCTATACTTTCCTTCATTCTAGATTCCCTTCCCTATCCCTACTCTAAAACAGTCCTTTCCTTTCCTTTCAGCTTGGTTGATCTGGATGTTGAAGGTGCTGTGAGAGAGATGGTACAGAACAAAGTCTGTAAATAGGTCTAGTCAGCATGTGCCCATTGAAAAGCTACATTGGTTTCCATTTCTTTATGGCCCCCAAATTGATTTCAGACCAAAATGCTACTACTTGAGTTCCACTAGCATGTATTACTCAGTGATAGCTTACATAGCTCAGTGTTATCATTTTTCTATCTCATCCCCATAAAGGTTTGCTTAATTTGTAAACAGTCCCTTTTAGACAGCACTGCTAGTAACATCATAATATTGCTATTTTTCGGAGTGATTTTTGGCAATACATACATCCTAGTTTCTTCCATGGGAGAAAAATGTTTAAAGGCCATGAACTAGACTATTGGCAAAAGCCTGGCACAAACTGACTGCAATATAACTCTTACCAAATTTTGGCCATTAAAAGTAGCATTTAGAATGTACTATTTTTTGAATTATTATTGTTTTTTGAGAGAGAGAGCACACATGTGTGAGTGGGGGAGGACAGGCAGAGAGAGAGAGGGAGAGAATCTTAAACAGGCTCCACACTCAGTGTGGAGCCCCACGTGGGGCTCAATCCCACAACCCTGAGATCATGACCTGAGCCAAAATCAGGAATCAGAGGCTTGACCAACTAGAATGTAGTATTTTTAAAGTCAGAACACCCCCCGCCGCACCATATTCTTAAAGGAATAGCACTCTATTTGCTCTCTTGTTTTATTTAAAACAGTCTTACCTCATTTCCTATGTTTTATCTTTTCATGCCAGGTATGGAGTTTATTTTCATTTATAGATCATCCAATTCCAACTATAGGATTTCAGACTAAAAAGAGCTTTCGAGTGCATTGGGTTAGGCTCCTCATATGTTTGAGAGGTTTTGTGACTTGCTCAAGTTCATTTATTGACTTTGTGGCAGAGCTGGCATCAGAATGTGTGTTGCCCGATTCCAGCACACTATTTATACATAAGTTTACACTTACAAAATATTTTAAAAATCCCATCTCATCCTCAAATTACTACAAAACCCCAGGAAAGGCCAGATGGCAAGCGTGAATAATCTCAATTTTCATAGGCGGGAACACTGAAAGGGAAGGATGAATTAATGACTTGCTTAAAATTATCCACATCAGGAGATGTCAGAGGAAAAACTTAGAGTCTTTACTACCAGGCCTGTGTATGTAAGAGCCTCTCCGTCTTCTCATCACACAAGGCCACTTCCTAAAAGGACAGAGGTGCCTTCTCAAGGAACTCTCTCATGGTTTAATCCCAATAGGAACACAAAATATAGATTCATTGTTAAATTGTTAACATATTAAGTGTCTTCTTGATTTGTGGTGACCTTAAGAAAAAAACTCAGCAAAGTCAGAGCCAGTTATCCATTGTAAATCGGAGAATGATTCACCTATTATTCCAGATAAAGTAAAAGGATGAATCACAGTGTTGCCTTAAATTCCTTCCAGCTCTTTGTTTATTGTTTCCTCTTATATGGAATTCCATTTATTCATTAATCTATCCGTAGCTCCTAACAAATGGGGCATATACCCAGCCCTCAAGTAAACATTTAGTACTAGGCCTTTGTGCTCTGTGTAGGATTTCTAGAGCCCTCTTTCTACCTCTAAGCTATGAATAGTTCTTTAGACTCTAAAGAGTTGGCAAATTCTTTTAGACTCTAAGAGTCTAAGAGTCTGCAAACTAAGGCTGGTGGACCAGCCACATGTTTTTGTAAATAAAAACTTTTATTTGAACACAGTGGGGCCCATTCATTTGTATATTATCTATGGCTGCTTTCCCTACAGGGCAGAGCTGAACAGAAATGACAGCGACCGAATGGCCTGCAAAGCCTAAGACGTTTACTATCTGGCTCTTTACAGAAAAGTTTGCCAATCCTTGCATTTAGAATCTATTTATTGCCTCTTATGGTCAACCTGGATTTGAGCCAGTGTCTAGCTAAAAAACAAATGTACCATGACCAATGTTCATAGATCAGCAAAGTGCTAACCTAGTCATGGAAGTCTAACTTAGTGTCACAGATTCACAGGCTTAGCTGATGCTACTATCACTAAGTAAAAATGATTTCCATTTGCATGGCACTTTCTAGGCTGTGAAATAGTTTACATGTGCCATCTCATTTGATCTTTCCAGTAACCTTAGAAAGCAGGCAGGAAACAGATTCTGAGACATCTCATATCCTAAAGTTGAACTCAGATTCAAGCATTTTTAGCAGCTAAAATGATTCCTTTATCTCTGGAAAACATTTCCTTGGGGGAAAAAAAATGCAGGAAGGAGTTATTAACATTTATCATCTTATAAAGCACTGTTCTAAAATAAAATATTGGTAGATGGTTTGCAGTTAATTGTACTTTGTAATAACATCTTCTGTCTTCCTAATTAGTGGTTTTATGTCAATAAGATGATAATAAAAATAACATAAGCATTTAATCTAATGGCTTAAAAAGTCAAAATAAATATAAGCCTAATTGAGTTATAAGTGAAAAATACAATCTTAAATTTTTGAAATCTTAGAACCTGCAAGCTAAGTCAGTTATCTGGCTTTCTTGGATTAACAAAATGGAAAAACAAAATCAAAACTCTTGGAGGAGTAGGAAAAAATAAGTCCTGGTGAAAAATGTGAGTATATATAAAAAATATAAGTACTGCGTATGGGAAAAATAGTGAAATATGGCTTGATATAGTGCTCTCTTATGGGTCAAATCATATTGAGATAAATATTTCAGTGAAGGCTACAAACCCATCGATGACGGTTATGATATATTTTTTGTATTATAGAAGAATTGATCTCTGTGTGATCAAACAACTTATGAAGGATTTCTAGTTGACCAAAATATGGCAGTATCAGTCCTGGAAAAGCATTAAAATCAGTGCAGCATACTGTATGATTCCAACTATATTCCAACTCTGGGAAAGACAAAACTGTGAAAAGTAAAAAGATCAATGGTTGCCAGGGTGTAGGAGAAGGGAGGGATGAACAGGAGGAGTACAGAGGATTTTTAGGGCAGTGAAACTGCTCTATATGATACTGTAATAATGGATGCATGTCATTATAAATTTGTCCAAACTTCACACCAACAGCAAACCCCAATGCAAACTATGGTCTTTGGGTGGTGACGTGTCAACATAGGTTCATCAGTTGGCCAGGTGTACCACTCTGGTGAGGAGTGTTGAGAGTGGAGGAGGCTATATTTGTGTGGGGGCAGGGAGTACATGGGAAATCTCTATACCTTCCATTCAATTTTGCCGTGAAGTTAAAACTTTTCTAATAAAGGTCATTAAACAAATTGGTACTGGGGTGGCTGGGTGGCTCAGTCAGTTGAGCGTTTAACTCTTGATTTCAGCTCAGGTCATGATCTCACGGTTGGGGGATCAAGCCCTGCATCGGGCTCCACGCTGGGTGTGGAGCCTGCTTGAGGTTCACCCTCTCCCCCTCTCCCCACCAAAAATTTTAGTGCAGTGGGCTAGCAAATGTCACATCCTGTTTCTTCCTCGGAAGGTTTATACATGTATATTAAATTTGTTTTGTTTCTGGTTTTGTTTTTCGGTATACTGTGGCATGAACACAGGGAAAACAAAGGCCTAGAATCCTTTCAGGGTAATGGATCCAGAGCAAAAATGAACTTACTTCACACCCGGGTTGAGTTTCCCATGAACATGACTCTTTCTCCTGAGGGAGAACACCTCTTTGGAAAGCATGGTCTCCCAGGCACGTTGGACATAAGGAAGACTCAAAATCTGGCTCCCCTGGAGGGATGTGCATGACCGAGGGGCCCGTGTACTTCAAGCTGGGACTCTGATGCTTGTCCACACTGACCATTGGGCTCTTGATCCATCTTCGTACCTACAACATGAGAAAGAGGAAATGCATTTTATCTTCTGTGCTGTTTAATGAGACTCCACTGGGAAATTTGGCAGATGGATACTCAGGAAAGGAGAATTCAGTCTCATGACTTCTTCATCTTTCAAGTCTTAATACAATCTGAAGGGGTCAATTCGGACCAATCACTTTTTAGGCGTGTGTGCTTTTTGGCTGGTCATTTCATCTCGCTGAGTCTGTCTCCCCATCTGGGGATGATTGGGATAACAATATTTCCTCCCAGGTTGTCATGAAGATTTTACAGTGTTTTTAAATGTCCAATTGTTTTGCCTGGCACATAGCGTTCAGGAGATGGTGACTATTTTACTTTTACTCTTGCTTTTATGATTATGCTGACAGAATGATTCACAAATGTCTTAGATGAATTGCTAATTACCCTTACTGGAGGAAACACTAACCTAAGACTGCTAGCTTAGGACCCAATTGTTGCTAAATGAATTGACATATATTTCACTATTGAAAAAACTTGATTGTAAAAGAAGTTGCTTCTGGTTAAGAAATTATCTCACAGTTGTTTTTAAAATTTGAGAACTCACCACTTGTCTTGTTCACATGTAGAATTCCTGTAAGGCACAGAGAAAAGCTATTCTAATATTAAAAGGGATATTATTTCTATAGCACTTTAATATAAAAGGCATTGCTGTAAATGTTTGACATCCATTGTCTTGTTTAATCCTCAGAACAATTTTACTGTTACTAACCCCACTTTATAGATGGGAAAACAAAGGCACAGAGAGCTGAACAAACTTCCCCAAGACACAATGCTGGTATTGAGCAAAGTCACCTTGAATCCAGAACCTATTTCTTTAAGAGAATGGAATTTTAACAAGCATTACAACACTATAAGACTTGTGGTCATTGAATGCTTGAAATGTATCTTGATTTAATATGTGTGTTCCATGATCTTTGAAACTCCTAAGGATTTAATCCAATTAGTGAAATCAGCATATACCAAAAGGACAAAGAAATGAAATGACAGTACTGAATCATAGTTAGTAATGTTACAATTAAATATTTTAAGGATAGACTGAGAGGAAACTAAAATTGCAATAGCAAAGGAATGATTGAGCAATTTTATGGAATATTATGCTATCACTAAAAATAAATATGAAGACTCTGGCAATAAGGAAAATGCTTAGAACATAATTACATGGAAAAAAAGAGCCAAATACAGAATTGTTCAATCACTATAATTACAAATGTAAAAATATATGTACTGCCTACAGACAAAGCAAGAAAGTTACAGGCAAAATAAAAACTGTTAAATTCATTCTTATATTCATTGATCATGGGTGTTTTAGTTTTCCTTCTTTTTACAGTGTAGTTTTTCAAAGAATAATTTCTTTGAAAGTTTATAAGAATCTCAAACAGTTAAAATCATCATATTTCTTTCTTTGGTTACATACGAGTCTTTTAATTGCTTTATTTGCTTTATTTATATGTGCTCTTTTCAGTAGCCATTTAAAATATCTTTTTGAGTTTACCATCCTAATGTTAATATTTGGGAGATTTCTTTGTATTTCTTGCACTCCTGGGTACCATTCGCATATTAGTAGGTATATTCAAAGTGTTTATTTGATTCATTAATGAAAGTCTAAATGAAATTCTAAAAGTTTGGGACTACAATAGAATCTCTCTTCCTGATGTTAGGACTAAATGTGTTTTTGATCAATCTAAAAAGTACTAAATTTCATTAGAGATGGAAAATGTTTTTTATTATTCTTATTCAGAAGGTTTTGAGCTTGAAGTCTGGTGACCATTCTTGAGTAGTCGCCAACGCTGCATTTTAAATTCAATCTTTTATTCTGGCTTACTTTCAATGTCTCTTTTGCCAAGTAGATTTAACTTTGGGGTTTCTACGAATAGAATTTTAAAGAGATTTATTTTCAAAAGAATTTATATGACCTGGCTGATTAAGAATCTTGGTATATTGAAATGTAAATCTTAAATTTATGGACCATTTTATTTAGGGTAAATCTTATGCAATACTGTCTCACAATTATTCAATTTATAATGGGAGAATGTCTACGTGACTGAATCTAAGCTTTCGTTAGGTTATAGAAAAAACAAAGTGGTTTTATCAAAGGATGAGAATTTAAAGATATTATATCTCAATTCAAAGTACATTGATCTATAAACTTAAGTGATCTGTTGTATATTAGAAATCATTGGGACTAAGTATTACATAAAGAATTGTCATTTCATTTGATGTCCAGCTAAGAATCACCCAAGATAGTTCAGATGACCTTGAACATATGTTATCAAATAACCAATAGATGTCTTTATAAAATTTCAGAGTTGGAAGAGACCCAAAGATATTAGTAATTTACTCAAAGACACACTGTAAATTATTATGTGGTCAAAACTATACCTAATGGTTTAAGCAATTCACTGAAACAATTCTGCCAGGGTTGAAGCTGGCAAACTCAGTGTCTTCAGCGGCCGGCAAGAACAGGAAATGTGGAAATCCCTAGGACCAGGGTATGAACATAGAGAGTGGCAGGGACTATGGGAAACTGGGAATGCAATTAAATTAAAAAATAAGTAAATAAAACAAGCAAACAAACAAACAAATAAAAAAGGCTGTCAAACAAAACCCTAGTCAAATAGACCTCACACCTTGAAGTGTCACCACTTGACCCCTGAAGTTATTCCTTTTTTTTTTTTTAAGATTTTATTTATTTATTTTGAGGGAGAGAAAGCGTGTGAGAGTACGCGAGTGGGGGGAGGGGTAGAGGCACAGGGAGAGAGAATCTCAAGTAGATTCCTGTGCTGGGCGACAAGCCCGATGTTGGACTCCACCCCACGACTGAGAGACCAGGACCCAAGCCAAAATTAAGAGTTGGACGCTCAATCAACTGAGCCACCTGGGTGCCCCCACTGAAGTTATTCTACCAGGTAGAATTAAGTATGAAGTAGAATTCCATGAAGTAGAAATAAAATGATCTGGGATCTTCTTTTCCTTCTCTCTCTCTCTTTTTTAAGGTTTTATTTATTTATTTGAGAGAGAGAGAGAGAGAGAGAAGAAGCAGGGGGAGGGGCAAAGGGAGTGGGAGAAACAGACTCCCCACTGAGCAGGGAGCCTGAAGTAGGACTTGATCCCAGGACCCGGGGACCAGGACCCGAGCTGAAGACAGATGTTTAACCAACTGAGCTACCCAGGTGTCCTGTCTTTCTAACTTTTTCAAAAAAACAATCTAATGCTCTCAATCTTTTAACTTTCATTCATTCATCATTCTTTCTTTTTTTCTTTTTAAGATTTCATTTTTTTAGAGAGAGAGCCCATACCAGTGGGGGCAGAGTGAGAGGGAGAGAGAGAATCTCCAGCAGACTCCACGCTCAGACAGAGCCTGACTCGGGGCTCAATTTCATGACCCTGAGATCATGACCTGAACTGAAACCATGAGTTGGATATTTAACTGACTGAGTCGCCCAGGCCCCTCATTCATCATTCACTATCGAAGACCAATTGTATGTTGGGCATAACCTAGCCACTCTCAAAACCTTCCCTTATGGAGTTTGAGTTATGGCTAAGGGAATACATTTATTTATTAAGGGAATAAATTATTTATTTAATAAAATGAATAAGTGAATTATAATTTGTAAGGGGGTAAATAAAGCAGAGAGGATTGATCAGGATCATTGGGGCCGGGAGGGCTCTACCATGATTGTATGAGAAGGGAAATCCTCCTGAGAAGGCAGGCAGCTTTGCAGTGAAGACTCAGAGGTGATAAGTCTCTGAGACGTCAAAGTGAGCTCTCAAATACGCACCTGGACCATCAAGTCTGAATTTCAGAGGAAAGAGTCAAGCTGCAAACATGAATTGGAGACTTGAAACAAAGAGCCATATTCTACTGAAGTCTTTTGAGGGAAAAAAACCCCAATGACTTGCCTGGAAGGTGTTAAGCTCACATTTCTGTAAGATAAGGGACTTTGATTATTAGAATCTACAGTATTCCACTTCAACTTACTGAAATATGTGATTTACTCAAGTCTTCTAAGAGCAGGTATGTGTTTTGTGCCTTAACACATTGCAGGAGGGCAAGGTGTGGGTGGGGGTGATATTTCATTAGAAAGGCCCAGGGTTCCGAAAAACCTGCAACAAATTAACCCATTCTGAGCCTTGGGACACGGGAATGTGATATTCCCTCTGTTTCTCCACGGAGAACGTGGCAAGGGAAATTTAGAAATATTCCATTTTTCCAGAGGCATCAGGGAGAAAGGTGTTACAAAAATAGATACACTGGTCCTGATTTTATGGGACAGTTGCTGGCGTTCATGACCTGCTATTGATCTCGAAATGCTCTCTGTCCTTTGGCTGGGTCCTTATTCTGCCTTCAACGTGTCCCTTCCCCACTACTCCTTTACGCATTTGGTTGGCTTTGTAGCCTCCCGAGTGGTTTTTACGGCCTGATTAAGGACTCGGCTGATGATGTTTACTGCGTCTCCAGAGAGTGGCTGGCTGGTGAGTGAACGCAGGGGCTCTCCCTCAGGCCTTGGCGTCGGCCAAGGTGCCCTCCCAAACTGCTGAGTGGAGCGCCACTGCCTCTGCCCCCGAGGGACTTGCAGCTACAACTGGCCTATTGTGTCCCCTCAGGCGCTGCGGAGGGAGTAGCTCCTGGGAGTGGCTCTGGGAGCGCCTGGGAGACCAGTCACAATGGCACTGGGAAAGCTGCAGCCGCTGAGTGTGTGTGTGTGTGTGTGTGTGTGTGTAAAGTGAATGCCCGGATGTGAGCCCAGGCCCTGGCTCCTCGGCCACCTGGGCCCTGGTTTTATTCAGGGCTAGGCAGCAACCATTGGTGGAGAGCGTGGTAAACAAACATAGGCCAGGGTGAGACATCCTCCTTACCCTGAACAAATCAAGAATTCCCTCACTCGGCTTTATAGGGGCCTGTTCTCCCAACTGCATCAGACTTTTTTTTTTTTTTTTAGAAGCAATTACTTCTCAGGACATCGGGGTGAAAGAGTGAGGCCCTGCCATTTAACCATATAGCTACTCTTACTGAACAGGGTTTACAGAGAATTTTCATCCAATATCTATGTGAAAGCCAGTCTGCCCTGGTTTTACTAATTTCTTTATTTGAAAAAAAAAAAAAAAAAGATATCCAAAAGCAATAATCCCTCAGACTAGAAAATTGCCAGATGTGATTAAAGAGATTGGCCAGCTTCTAGGGATTTTCCACTTGTGGTTTTTTTTTCTATTATGTAATAGTAAACAGATATTACTCTTAATTTAAAATGGTTTAGCTGATTATGATATCAACCGATGCGGAAAACTTACAGAGCGTGCAGGTACCTCTTTGTGAACTCATAGTGATGCTTGTCTCGTCCTTCCTTTTGTTTTCTGGGAGTGAAGGGCTATCCTTTTCTTAAAATCCAAGTGAACTTGATGTTGGACACAACTTTGAAATTTCCAGGGGGCGTGTGTTTTTATTACAGAGAATCGACTTTGTTTCTATGATGCCACAATTATTTTCAATTCGGAGACAGTCAATCGAGTTTTCCGGTGGGAATTATTTGGATAATTCAATTGGTTATAAAAAGGGACCTCCACACCTCTTCTTTTCCAGAAGGTGTCTGTCAGTGGGCTGGTTATGACATTAGTGTAAGTCAGGAGAAGGCTCCTGGAAGGGAATCCCTCTCACATCAGTCCCTGAGGGGGCTTCACCGCATGGCTCTTAAAATAGAACAGTGATATAATAAAAGGTCAGTAGTAGTGATCTGATTTATTCACCCCAGCTATATGGGTCATCACATCATTTTCTTTCCTCTGAATATCTGTAGTGTTTATTATTTACTTACATGAAACCTTGGAACTTTTTTAAAAAAGATTTTATTTATTTGAGAGAGAGAGAGAACAGGAGAGAGAGAGAGAACAGGGGAGAGAAAGGGAGAGAGAAAAGGGAGAGAGAATAGGAAGGGAGACAGAGGGAGAGAGAGAAGCAGACTTCCTGCTGAGCAGGGACCCTGATGCAGGGCTTGATCCCAGAACCCCAGGATCATAACCTGAGCAGAAGGCAGACGCTTAACCGAGTGAGCCACCCAGGCGCCCCAAACCTTGGAACTTTTATGCTCACTGGTTGTTATTATGCCTATGTCATCTTTCCAACTGGACCATAAGGGTGAGAACAGCTTCTTAAGCTTTTTTTAATTCTCCAGAGCCTGGCATATGGTCTTACAAATAGTAGGCAATAAAAATAGGAATTGCTTGATTATTTTTGACAACCATATTCATTTATAGTTCTTAACATGCTTTGCTACCATCGTCTATCAAGGTGATAGATACGCTGTACGTAACTGTTCCCCTCACACAGCAGTACCTCCCCAGGCCAGGTGCCCTGAGGAGACTGAGTGGCTTTTGGAATTCCCCATCCTCCTGTGCCATTTGCCCTTGGGATTTCCCAGCCCTCTCCTCTCAGCATTGACCAATGTACTTACATCCTGTTGTAGATTCTCGGTGTCTAACCTGGTGTTTCCCCAGGCCGAGTCTGGGGGATGGGGTGTCAGGGGGGCTGGGAGAAGAGGAAGGAAAGAGAGGACGCACATAGCTCCGTCCTTCTCCATGACGCTGCTCAAGTGGGCAGCACCCAGGGCTCCCTCTCCTCATACAGCTGCCACCGGCTCCCCTCCCACCCCAGCAAGTTTTCAGAGAATTCAACACCAAACAAGGCCTTTGCCTTGTACTTCCAGCTCCACAAATATAAAATCCCCTTCCTCCTCCTCCCCGTCGAGGCACTCACCAGACCATCAAGTTTTAAATAGAAAAAGCTCAGGAATTCAGTGACAGAAAGCTTTCTTGTGAAATAGAAGTAACATTTTTCTCAGTCCCTTAAGATATGGGGCTGATCCTTTTGGTTCCAATTGGTCTTCCCTGGATTTAGAAAATAGAAGAAGAAGACGAAGACGAAGACGAAGACGAAGAAGAAGAAGAAGAAGAAGAAGAAGAAGGAGAAGAAGAAGAAAAGAAGAAGAAGAAGAAGAAGAAGAAGAAAAGAAGAAGAAGAAGAAGAAAGATGAAGAAGAAAAAAGAAGAAGCAGGAGAAAGTTATTTCAGTAATATATCTAAGGGACGGTATGTGTTATTTCCTTTGCGAATGAAAATTGAGGCTTGGAATACCGTGATGCTAGGCTGACCCCCTGGGGAAGAACCAGCTGCCTGTGCACAGCTCATTCACCAGAGCTTTGGAAACTTCCCCTCCTGGTTCCTCCAAGAAATCCCCTTTTCTAATGTTTTTTTACCTCTCCCTCTCTTGGCCACTCTCTCTTAGCACATTCAACACGTTGTTCTTGCAACATCTCTAAAAAAGCTAACAAACTAAACACAGAACACCCCCTTTTTACCCACAGACTTCCTTGTTCCAGAACTCTCTCACCACCACCTGAACTCCCTTCCTTCTTAGCCACGCTTTGTGAAGACAGCCACCTCACATTACTCCTCGGCCATTGCAGTGTATTCCGTAAACAATATCATGGACCACTTCATATTCGCAAGGACTAAATGAGGAACATGACAAAGAGACTCACCCCATCGAAACAAGTTTTCATCAAGACGCCAATAAACCTCATTGTCAGATCCAGCGGGCACTGATCAGGGCCGCCGTGGCTTGCCTACCGTGCAGCACTTAAAGCACTTCAACCCCAGCTCAGCTGTCTGCAGGCATTCTGCCGGCGGTGGGGACACGAAGAAATGAGTTGCTTGTGTGATCTTTGAGTGAGGGTGACGGCATTTCAGAGACTTACTCAAAAGCCTGTGGTTTATCATAATGTAGTAAGTGCATAATGTAGCGAACAATTGAGAGCACGAGCTCTAGAACAACATTGGTTGGCTAACAACACCAGAACTATTGCTACACCATTGCAGGGCAATAATACCCACCTGGTCGGGGTTTTGTGAAGACTAAATGAAATGATACAAGTAAGCCCAGCGCCAGGCACTGGGTGAACATTTGGTTACTATTTGCTATATAGTTATGGCTCCGTGTAATGAGAGAGCTTTATACAAAATGCCATGTGAGTAAAAGATGGGGGGATATTTGGTCCAGTTGGGAGAAATCAAGGAAGGCTGTCTGGAGGAAGTAAGGTTAAACTGAGTCTTGAAAGTTGAGTTCAAGGAAGCCTGGTGAACTAAAATGGAAAAGCTATCTCCAGCAGAGAGGATGACGGATGCCAAAATATGGAGACAAGGATCTGCACGGAATATGTGGAAAATGAGGCCAAAAAGGAGAGGCAGGAACTGAAGCTGGACAGAAAGATTGGGGCGTGGAGCAGGAAGTGGTCCCTGAAGTGTTGTAAGCGGGAGAGCGGCATTATCAGATGTGTCTTTCAATTCGGTGTGAAGGATGGATAGAAGATGGTCAAGAACACAAGTAGCTAGATGAGTCAGGAGCTGGTGACAAAAGAAATGATGAGGGCCAAGCCAGAATAGTAACAGTGCGAGTGGAGAAGAAAGATGAATCATCAGATTTATCTATCATTCCGCTCTCAAATCTATATCCTTTTCGTGGATTCCGAAAGCCATCTCCTAAATGGCCTTGCCCCTTAAATCTGTTCTTATTGGAACCACAGCATCCTTCTAGATGCAGAAGTTGATCTTGTCTCTGCTTTAAATTCTTTGGTGATTCCCCATCAGCAGCAGCAGTGACTTTCAAGTCTGTTTGGTCAAGATGGATGTATCATAAGAAATCCCTGTACTCATAAATATTTATAATAAATACAGAGAGATATGCAACTTGTACCACCCTCAAATTTACCCTTTTGCAGGAAATGCACTCACATTTTCTATTTTAGTCTAGTCCTTCAAAATGTTGATTACAACCCACCCCATTCATGACCCATTAATAAGCACCACGCAAATGGAAGAATACCTAAATGGTAAAATCTACACTCCTCGGCCTTGGATACCAAGTCCCCGAGGGGTGAAATTCTCATCTCTCGTTGTGTCCTCCATGTGTCCATACCTTCCGCCATATTGTTTGATTTGTGGTTGTCTTACAGACTGCTCTCCCAAGTCTTTGATCGTGTACAGACTCTTCCCTCTGACCCACCTTATCCATCTGGGTAGTCCTGCTACTTGGGACACTATCCCATTACCTGACTTCTCACTGCTTCTTGACCCATTTTGGTATTTATTTGTTTAAATGGGAACACACACACATTTACTCTGTTTAACTTATCTTTTCCCCCTATTAGAATGTATGTTTCACAATGACCAGGACATTATTTTTCTCTCTTATATTCATTAATAGGACATTCACAAAGTTTATTTTGTGTGTTCCCTCTTTCCAGACTATTCCCTCCACATTTGCCATTTGCCTTCACTCTGAGTTGAAGCTCCCAAGGAAGGAGGCTCACTGTTACATCCGCAGAGTGAGCACAGCTCCCAGCATATAGTAAGTGATGAAGAAATATTTGTTGATTGGTTTAAAGCCAGGTACTATTCAAGGCACAGGAAAAAAAAGTAAGAGGCAGTTGTTCTTAACAATCAATCAGGGAGTCAACAGTTGTAAAATAGTGTTAAAGCTAGTGTGCGTTCATCATTGGGACAAGCAGGATAAGGCTATGATGGGGATCGATTTGGTACAGAAAACAGTGGCTTATAAATGGCTGTTAAAATTTTTAAATTTTATTTTCAAGCTCTGTGTGACCTGGATAAGGGTCAGGGAAGGCTGAATGGAGCATGAAAAGAGTAGAGGCTTGGAGGTTTGGGTTCAGGTGGGATGAATAGAAGGTCACTGGGCAGACCCAGGAGGGTGCACTGGGAGGGGGTTATCCCCGTACATAATACAGAGTGGAACTGCCATTCCACATCCCTGTTGGAGCTCTATAGTATTGTCCTTCGAAGACCATCTCTTTCCATTCTTCCATTCTCCCCCCACCGTCCCCCTCAATCTAATCAAGTGTCGGAGGTTTATTATTTCATAGAGCTGTTAGACTCCTTCATACTCTGGGTATATTATGAATTCAACCTATTTTTATGGTTAAGGGTAGGGTCAGGTGTGGCACAGGAAAGGTTACTCAACAGCAAGTATGAAATTGTTTTCATGTTATTCTGAGGTTGAGCAGTCAGTTTACAAGTGATTTGGATTTCCTCATAATTTACCGAACAGAAATACACTTAAGCTATAAAAATGATTTTCTACAGGAATGAACAATGAACTAGATTAAGAAAATTGGATTCTAGGTCTGGCTTTGTGACTACTTTGAGGAAGTCACGCAAACCACTGAACGTCACTGCCTTCAGCTATAAAATGCAGGCTGGGAGCAGGAAAGCCTTGCATCACAGGTGGGTGGCTCAGTGGTTAAGCGTCTGCCTTCGGCTCAGGGCGTGATCCCGGGTTCTGGGATCAAGCCCCGCATCAGGCTCCCTCCTCCGCTGGGAGCCTGCTTCTTCCTCTCCCACTCCCCCTGCTTGTGTTCCCTCTCTCGCTGGCTGTCTCTCTCTCTGTCAAATAAATAAATAAAATTTAAAAAAAATTCAACTGCATCACAGGCTCAACGCTACTTACTCACTGGAGATCTGCTAACGTGATGTGGAGCCCCTGCTGCCACGGCGTGCAGCACTCAGCAGGTTTGTTGAATGAACAAACGACCAAGTAACATTGCTTTACCCACGATGTTTTCTCCCTGCTTGGTATTCCTGTCACTTTCTACTGTAACTTTGAATTCCCTCCATTAGAGAAACTGAAAAAAACCCATAAGGCTTTTAAAAGAATCTTACAGTCTTAAGGGCAGTTGCTAGAAAATCCATTTAAATTGCAATAATAAAGACTGAATAAAGTCTCATTATTTGAACTGTGTACATTACTTAATTAAATTAGAAGTGCTAAATGAAAGGAGAGATGGTTCACAACATCCAAAATGGGGACTCATTACTACTCCCTGCTCTTTCTGTTCCTTTGTTGAGTCCTCTTATAAGAGAAGCACACGGCACACTCAGTTTCATTTTGATGCGAAAACAATTTTCTTCTAAATGATGCTTGTGCTGTATTGGGAATGGTTTCTATTTTGGTATTCTATTTTTTTCTCACTTCATGTTTTATAAAGAAAATGGTAAGATTTCATTGTTCTCTGAAAACAAGAAGAGAGCCAGCTAATAAATAGATATTTACTAAGGAACTACTTTGTCCAAAAATTGTGTGAGGTTTTGAAAAAGTGGAGAATGAATTGCAGATGTTTGACAATCTTATGGAAATTGCTAAAACTGGGAAAATCACGGTGACCTCAGGACAACTGAGACAGAGAATATCATTTTGAATATGAGTCTGTGTAAGTGGAGAAGGAAAAAAAAAGATATTTTTCAGGACAGATGCATTTTTGTGGCATGTAAATAATAATAGTAATAATAACAAAAAGACTAATGATAGAGCTAAATGGTACAAATCAAAGAAAAATCCCAGCAACATTGTTCCCAGTGATCCCAGCCCCCTCCTGAAATGGTGTCATCTATCAATGGATATCAATACTGATCAATGTGAGCTGACTTGTTAAAGAAAAATTAAAACGGAGTGGGGGGGGCGCGCCTGAGTGGTGTGGCTCAATCGGTGAAGAGGCTGCCTTCAGCTCAGGTCATGATCCCAGGGTCCTGGGATCGAGCCCCGCATCGGGCTCCCTGCTCCGGTGGAGAACCTCCTTCTCCCTCTCCCTCCGCTGCTCCCTCTGCTTGTGCGCACGCTTTCTCTATGTCAAATACATACATAAAATCTTTCAAAAAAAAACAAAAAAAAGGAAATGGAATGTATAATCCAGAAATATGCACTTAATGCATTGCGTTACTATGGTCGTCATTAAACCCTAAAAGGAAAGCGAAACCCCTCGGCTTTGTGGGGAGAGCTTCATATGCAACATTTACATGGTTGATAGAAACTTCTGATCATCATGCGGTGCCTGTCTTTTACTATAAAACCAACACAAGTCAGGTATAGAGGTTATACACTACCTCTCCACCTCCACTTTCTTATTTGGGAACTACTCATCTCAAAGATTATGACTTGGGGGACCTGCCAAGGACAGTTTATGGGTGCCTGAACAGGATAGATTTGTGATTCAGGCAGACAGTGGTAAAATCCCGTGCCTCTGGCCATGGTGATTGGTCCAAGGGTTGGTATGTGACCCAAATGGAGCCAATCAGAATGCTTCTCCACAATCACTTTTTTTTCATACTGAAGCTAGAAGGTAGAGTCTTCTCTTTCCTTTTGGATTGCAAGCTCTAGGGATGTGCCCTGAAGTAGTCCCAGCACCACATCTCTTGTCCTGTGGAGATAGCAGCCTGAGATGACAGTCTGCCTGCTGACAGGCAGAGACACATTGCACCCAGATTCCAGCAAGTGTGCATTTTTTAATGCCGACCGCAGTGGAGTTAGACTCGAGGAATGAAATTACACAGGAAGGAAAAGTTGCTTTTAGGTAGATATAATAATTCAAAATATTTCAGAAGCTGAATAGCAGGGGCAGAGAGCCCAGATGCTGTTGTAGGACCCAGGGAGCTCCCGTAGGGCTCCTACTGTCCCAAGCTTCACCTCTGCTGGCTGGCTGGTGGGGAGCGCTTGAAGAGTCCTGGGCCAGGAGGGAACAGCTGGGTTGGTTAGAGGAAGGAGACACTCAGAGGGCACTGGACAGTGGCTATTTACTAACCCCTATAGAAATATTACAATATTTCAAAATCAGTATGGTTTACAGCGCATTCCAACTGAATGTCAGCCCTGGTTTGGGGAAAGAGGAGATGGTATTGGGGCTGCTTTCTGTGGAAATGGCAGAGCAGACTGTGAGATAGATTGCACATCGCTATAAAAACTGTCAAATTGCTTGAACTCAAACTGTTCTTACAGTTTTGGATCCCATGGTCTCCGCTTACGTCCTAAATTGATGATGACCAAGATTTCATTTCTTTCCTCAATCCAGCTGTCCCTGAGCACTCTACCAAGTGCCAGTGGGTATAAAAAAATCATTTGTCCGTGTTCAGGGTGAAATAAAAGAAGCAGCTACATTTCATTAAAATAGATAGATAGATAGATATAGATATAGATAGATATATCTACATATAGATATGATACATATGGCAAATATTCCAAGCATAAGGGAAACGAATCCAAACTAATCCAAAAATAGGGAAGAATGTTCCAAAAATGTGGAATAAAATTTCTTAAATGGGTTTTAGTGGGTACTTTGGCTGATAAATCCACTAAAACAAAACAAAAACCGAGTATTAGTGACAATGAGGGATTTGAACTCCAGGTCTGTCTCTCTCTAGTCAACCGAATATTAAGGAAATGCTGTTGATTGAAAGAAGAATTGGTCAGCAGACAACTAGCTCACTAGTACATTTTCTCGCCCCACAGGGAACATTTTTTGGAGCCCAAGAGTCACAGTCCAAGCGGTCGTTAAATACTAGCACAAAGCCTACTCGTTTCCCTTCTTTCTTTGCCCCTTTCCAATCCACCCTACGCTTTGCTGCTCCATCCATTTTCCCCAAACCAGGTTTTGATTATGTTACTTCCTTGCTTAGCACCCTCAATGGCTCTTCATTGTCTACTGAATAGGGGCCAAGCCCCTTTGTGTAGCATTTTCCCTGGACGCGCCGCATGCTCTGGCCCTAGCGCAATTTATAATCCTATTCCCCACGACTCACCTACCTTTGTGCCAAATGCCAGTCAAAACAGATTATTTGTTTTTTTCCTAACAAATCCTATGTCTTTTGTCTTTTGAGCTTCTGGTTGTTCATGCGTTCTTGTCAACAAAGATAGCTTTTATTCCTTTGTTCATTTCAGTTTTGAGGTCAAATCCTAACCCAAATTTGAAATCTTGGCTCCAAAAACATCTTCACAAATGCTCACTATAACTCCATGAAGTATCTTTCTCCTTGAACCCCCATTCTACTTCAAACTTCTCGTGTGAATCTGTCATGTTATATAGCACCATGATTCATGCACTCTTTAATGACTCTGGCCAGTATTTATTGTCATGGATGATTACCATGAGCTATCGTCCCCTCCTGGGGTCATGGGAAATACAGAAGAATTTTTTTTTTTGTCATAATGTCATGCTAGAAGGATTAGGAGAAAATAACTCATAACACATATATGAAATAGGAAGTCTTCCTTTATAACCTGAGAATTCCCTTGAGGGTTCGGTCGTAAAACTAATTCCATTGCCACCACGGCTGCTATTCCTTTTTCTCAGGGAGGGTACGAGACCCCAAGGGCTGCAGTAAAATTCGTAACATGTCCTTGGACCAATGCTTTCCATAGCACTTATTTGCTTTTGACATTTATTTGACTTGGGTGGTGGCTCATGATTCACATAATTTCATCTCCAGGTGTTTCTTGCCTTTCCACCCATTGGCATGAGTTTTGCCTCTCTGACTATATCAGGCTTTAATATTCTCACTTGTCACCCTTCTTGAAAAATCACTGGTCTCCTTATAGCTGTTTCCTGCTTAGTCACTTTCCCCTGAAAACACACAAAGGCCAACATGAGAATTTTCAGAGGCAGGAGTTCTTGGACCATTTTACTGGGAACCTTCAACTTGACTTTCCATCACATTCCTCTTTTGGGTGAAAAGCTTTTTCCAATTTCAATCTTCCAAGTGGCCTTTTCCTGTAGAAAGATGTCTCTATCCTGTAAAGTATACTTCCTATCACCATTTCATTACCTATATCTTATTCATGACTGTCTTGAGGGCACATAGAAATTCCTGAGTATTTGTTGAATGAATAGATGGGTAAAGGAATGGAGAGATGTCTTATAGTGGTGATTCAGCTTCTTAAGTTGTGCCCCTTACTAGACTGTAAATGCTTTATTGATAAAGACTTCACTTTGGGCGTCTTTGTGCCACTTATCACCCCAAGCAGGGTTTTGCATGGATCGAGTTCAGCAAATAATTTGTTGTATCAGTTGCTAAGTGTGCACCTGTCACCCTGGGGGGTCCGAATGAACTAGCAGAACCAATCTTTGGAGAGTTCACAGCCCCATTTTCTGTTCCAGGTTCCTCGAATCTAGATCCTGCCACATTTTAAGGCCCTGATCCAATGTTTTCACCTACCTACTTACTCATAGTTTTGGCTTTTGTCCACTTCGGTGTTTATCTCGGTCTCTTAGTACTGTTAGAAGATGTGATTTCAAGTGTTGTTTCTACCACTTATGAGATGAATGACTTTGGGCAATGAACTTAACCTCTGGGCAATGAACATTACCCATTGAGAGGTAATGATCCTGCCTATAGAAGTGGTGAGGATTGGAAGATGAGTCGTTGGTAGTAACAGGAAGGCATGTGAGCACTAAGTATGTAAAATGAACATACGTGTACAGGTACACCTTAGAGATTTTGTGGGTTCAGCTGTACACCATGGCAATAAAGGGCATGTCGCAATAAAGTGAGTCAAATGAATTTTGGGGGTTGACCAATGCATATAAAAGGTACGTTTACATTGCACTGGAACCCAAGTGTGAAGCAGCATTATGTCTGAAACAATGTATATACTTTTTTAAAAGGATACTTTATTGCTAAAACATGCTAACCATTATCTGAGCTTTCAGTCAGTTGTAATCACTGATCACAGATCACCATAATAAGTATAACGATAATGAAGAAGTTTGAAGTATTGCAAGAATTACCAAAATGTGACACAGAGATAAAAGTGAGCAAATGCTGTTGGAAAAGCAGCGCCAATAGAATTGCTCAACACAGAACTGCCACCCCACAAACCCTCAACTTGTAAAAAATGAGGTATCTGAGAAGCACAACACAACAGAGCATCATAAAATGAGGAATTGTTACAAGGGTAATTAATTTTGTAATTATTCACCATTTGCTTTTCAAAAATGAAATTGGCTATTGGAAGAGACAAGAAGCTTTTAGTCGTAGGGTTACTTCAGAGAAAGTTGTAGGCACTTGGCAAGTATGGGCAGAGGGAAGTCGAGATCTTTATGATCTTGTTCAGTTCTGACATACTATAATCCCACACATAACTTACACACATGCTAATAAAGTGTAACTATGTGCTTGAGATTTTTTACACTTGAGCTATGACAGGTCAACTCACTAATTATTTTCCTCCTAATTGTGGTATAAGAGACACTGGCTTGTGAGCAGTTCAAGTCGGAAAAGTACCGGGGATTTTAGTTAACGGTAACCTTTATAGGAATAGTCTAATTTATTATTTTTTTTCTGGACTACTTAAATGGGGGTCTATCATTAGAAACATCGAGGCCAGAGCAAGGGAGGTGACACACTGTCCTTTGCCCTGTTAAATCAGACCTGGAGTGCCGGTTCTAGACTTGTTCTTTTGATTTTAACAGGGGTATTGACCAACTAGGGAACACCCAAATAAGCGCAGATAGATTAGGATGGTCAGTTCTGGGTACTTTACCTGGTTATTAAACACCGGTCTATGTGTTGCTGTGAAGGAATTTCATAGATGTGATCAAGGTCGACAATCAGTTGACTTTAACTGGAAGAGTTTACGTTTGATAATCTGGATTGACCTCATCCAATCAGTTGAAGAGCTTTAAGAACAAAACTGAGGTTTCCTCTAGAAAGAAGAAGTTCTGCCCCGAGATTGCATTATCAGCTTCTAGGGCTGCCCTATACATTTCAGACCTGCCATTCCCACAATCACATGAGCCAAAGCATTGAAATGACTCTTTATATATGTCTCCTACTGTTTCTGTTTCTCTGGAGAACCTTGACTGATGCAGTGATCAAAAAAAGACAGATGGAAATGAAAACTCAGAAAGGCCGTGACAACAGTTTTCCAATATTTGAATAGCTATTATGTGAAAGATGAGCCAATGGATGAAGGGGACAGCAGGGCACATTTCGGCCCCCCATATACCAAAGTTCAATGGGGCCTTCTTTTAAAGAAGGCAGCTGTTCTTAAGCAGGCACATCAAAGAGAAAATCTGACCATTCTTTCACTGCCTAAAATGAAGTGCCAAAATGATGCATTTTTTAGTGTTAGGCATTAAATGAGTCCCTTCCTTATAGCTTTTATAGCTCTTTAAAATGTTATTTGCTCGTATAACTGTTCTTCCCAGAACTTCACTGTGGCTCATATAAACAATATTTCCATTTTGTGGATCATTGTCAAGAAGCCGGGAGCCCCCGAACACATATTCATTCACTGAGTGAACCTGCTCGCGTGGTTATAGTTTTGCAGAAGACAAAGCTGATGCTTTCTTGAAGTCCTCCAACCAGGTCAGGATTTGGATAAGGCTAGCGAGTTTATACGCTTTGAGCCAGTGGTTTTCTCACCAAACTAGGCATCATCTCTCAGCCAGATGGCTTTAGCATTGTCCAATTTCCGCCAATTTTTCCTCTCTGATTTTAGCCAGCAGAACAAATCCTATGCTATATAGGCATAGACTCAAGGACTGAGTTCCTAAAAAGGCAAACTTTGAAATGCACAAATGGCATTTCCATGTTGTGATGCCTAATGCTACTGTCTCCATCTCTCACAGCTATTGGGTGGATCTCATGGAAATAACCTCAAAGCTAGGAGGTGACTTAAAAACCAGCCGTTGAAATAGATACTTTAGTGTGTCCTTCGCACCCAACTCTGGATGCCATCATGCACGCACATGCTTATGGAGGGCTTCTCCTTTGAGTTTTACCTTTCCCGATGTACATTTCATGGGATTGCTTGCTCTAAGTATTTTTTCTACTCTTCAGCAACTTTAGCTGAAATATGGGACCAATATAAAATATAATAACAATATAATAATCATCCCTTGCAACTGGAGATAAATAGAATGGATTTCCTCTTTTAAAACAAGGTACCTTTTAACTCTAATCATTAGTTCTTAGATGGAAATTATGCCTGTTTTAAGGCCCTATGTCTGGTTATCTTGAAGAATATTGTATGTGTTCTGGTACCAGTTAATATAATCTTGTTTCTGCTTTTTTTATTTCATTAAATTATATGCAATTATATTAATTCAGTAGGATGTAGACTTTGAAACGTTTTAAACATGTATTTCTAAAAAGGGAAAGGTATTATTTCATATCAATCTGAAGAGAACTAATGAGTCTTAGTGGAACAGATTTTTCTAGGTCCTAAAATCTCCATGGTGCTCTTAATTATTTGCTCTTTCTCATTTTCCTGGAAATGGAGAGATTTTTAACAAATATATTTAAGAATTTCCAGAGCTGATAGGTGGTGAAAAAAATATTTTTAGTTCTTGATTAGAAGAAAAGTTAATTCATTTGGAATTTAAAATTAGTCTAAAATTCAAGTTCAACTGATATTAATTTTCTAGTTAACCTAGGTTTTCAGAACTTCTTTCAGAATTCTACCTATAATAGCCAGGTAAAAAAGGCCTATCTCCAAATGGTGATATAGGTTACAGGATATAAATAGTCAAGCAGAAAAATATTAACTGTTCTTTCAAAAGCACACCAAAGGCAATCTTCATAGAATTTCTTGATTTTGTCTCAATGACTAGAAGATTTCTGAGGGAAAAAAAAAATAGTGATGGTCTTGTCTCTTCTCACAGATCAGTCATTGGAACTGGGGTCACTTGGGTTGTCCTAGATAAAACTGTGAGAAGGCGATTTGTCTTGGACACGTGGGTAGATATCTGTGATAGCACCTGGGCTACCCAAGGCCCCAGCCAAGGCATCAGTCTATACCCCACCACCTGGAGCTCAAGCTTCAACCCCAACAAACCCCCAGACAGTGCCCTGCCAACACCCCTAGGAGGGCCATCACTAGGAGAGGGCTCAGGGCCATCTGTACGGTAAACCTCAGATGGGCGCAGGGAACATGTTCTAAAGGGGACACGGTCTACAGGAGGGCAGTACTCTGGTGGGTATGGGACTGGGCTCCACACACTTTCCTTCTAGCAAGGGCAGAAGGCCAGTGGCAGAGGCGTTACATACATGGGGCCCAGAGGGGCTCCTCTTGCTCCTGTCCTAGGATCAATACCACTGCAAGGGCTCCCTCCCACCTCACAGGTGGCCTTCCACGAGGCAGGGGTTCTCAAACTTAAGCTTGAATCAGAATCACATGGAGGGCTTGTTAAAACACAGATTTCTGGACCCCATCTCCCGAGTTTCTGATTCAGTAGTTTTAGGATGGGGACCAGGATTTGCTTTTCTATCAAGTACCCAGGTGAAGCTGATGTTGCTATTCTGGGGACCCCACTTGGAGAACCACTGCTCCAGGCCTTGCATGGTCCTTGCTCTTCCCCCTCAGTGTCCTTCCCCTCTTCCTTCAGATCAAGGAGGGGTTTTTGAAGCCCTGATATCCTCACAAGGAAAATACATTTTATGTCTTTCCCACAGGGCCAGGTTGTTAGCATTTTCTAAAGTGGCTCGTTACTAATTTCATTTGTTCATTCGAAGGTGTCCCAGCCCTCAATGAGCCTTTTGGTATAGTCAAAGTTGGGTTAAAGGTAGTAGCCAAATTACATCTCAGTTGCAGTCTCCCCTCGGACTGTCCTCAGAAAAAGATTCAGGTGGTGTGTGTGTGTGTGTGTGTGTGTGTGTGTGTGTGTGGTCTTGAACCTCATCTGGGCCTCCAGCCTGCTTGTATTTTCCTGGCTCTGCATAGCCACCTTTATTGTGACTGTCTGGCATCCTCGTGATGCATTAGCTACTGCGTGTCGATGCTGGCATGAGAGCGCAATGAAGGGGCGGATGGCTAGGGGAGTGGAAAACACCCCTCTGCCCAGTTCTCCATCCTATTCAGCCATCATCAGGGGCCCAAGTGGGACGATTATTGCTGAGTTTCAAAGCCACTGGAGAAGACTGCCCTTCAGTGTCTTGTCCTGACATCCCCTTCTCCACCACTGTGCAAATCCATCCCCTGATGTAGGGAGGGAAACAAATGCCATGGACTTTCTCCAGACTTCAGCCGCTGCATTCTCAAGGGCCTGTACCCCCATCTGCTCTCTTGTCCTTGTATGGTGCCTTCTTCCTTCAGTCCAAACCCAAATGCACATACGCGTTTTGTTTAGTGTAAAGAGATACTGGGCACTCCTCCTCCAGCTGTAGAGATGGGGGGAGATTTCCAGCTCAGGGGTCATCTGGCACATTGCGCTGTGCTATCAACGCAAACCCACCCCTTTATACGTTTGAGCATCTTCGAAGGTTAGTATTTGTTAGGTGCTTGCGGAGGCCCAAAACAAAGGTACAACTGAAATGGGAGACAATTAACTTTACTAAAGGCCCGTAATTTTAAAAAGTGATAGACAAAATTTGCTGGGAAACACATTTGGATTTGGATCGGCTGAGAGGAAGGAGCTGTTAAAGCATTTGCCTTCCAAAGCAGCCTGCCCGTTTCACCAGCAATGTTCTTACAGAGAGGATGCCACCGACTTTACCTGATCCGCGATTGACTCGAACCGATAAAATGGTCTGGAAGGTGAAGCAAGACAAGAGGTTTCTTGGAGTGTCTTCGGATCACACAGGCTGAACACTGGCTGGCAAGAGACAACATCTGACCCAGACTAGAAGGTCAGAGGTTAACAGGGCTCAAGGGATCATTTAGACCCTTCTGACAGCTGGGGGAAATGAGCACTGATTAAGTTAAACAGCTTGCCCAAGTTAAAACAGGTGCACCCTGGGCAGAGTGAAATAAGGGTTGGCATTTGGCAAGCTGGGATTTGGATTCTGGCTGGAATACTCCTTGTGACCTTAGTCATGTTATTAACTCCCTGGGCCTCAACATCCTCCTTTACCGAATGGGAATATCCTCTAATTGACTGAGCTATTGCAAGGACCGAATAAAATGTGTGACAGTTAGTATGCACCTAATTCATCTTAGTTTCTTATTTTCCTCCTTTCATCCAGATTAAGAATTAGAACCAAGACGCCTTGTGCTTTCTTCTATGTGCAACCTCTCCTCCAGCGGCTGATATTACTACAGTCTTTTCCCTAATCATCATCACCTTCCGCACTGTCAGGACAGAATAGTTATTTCGAGGATTAATAAAGACGATGTATGTGAAAACACTATATTTATACCAACGTACATTATTATTAAAGGCTACGCTGATGGGTCACAAGAGCATCCTATTGGCTATCAGATACACTAAAATTCAATGATGGGCAGAGAGGTTGTTTTGTTTTGCTTTCATTGGATTTTTGGTGCCACATATTATCAACGACTATGTCAAATGTGATCATTTATGAATGACATACCATCCAAGGTTACAGAATCGGAGTTTCATGTTTCTCCCCTATTCTCGATACACAAATGTTTCACAAATGAGCACTCAGTAAAATAAGGACATTTTTCTGTAAAAATAATGTCAAATTTCTACCATTGATTCCACGAGCAAAGTTCTAATACCCTAGAAGCAGCTTTCTATTACTGAAGGTCTATTGTGTCCTAAGCACTGTGCAGTTATCGCCCCTTACACATAATACTTCACAAGGTCAACATCATTACCATTTTATAGATGAAAAATACTGAGGTCAAAGAAAGTTGCTCACCTTGCCTAAAGTCACACAGCAAGTAAGATGCAGAATCTGGGTCTGGCTCCTTTTAGAATTCTATCTACTACCCCCTCCTGCCTCTCCACAGAATATGCTGGATCGCTACAACAAATATACAAACATTTCTATCCTAGCATCCATAACCGCACTTGATGTAATTAAATAAGTTATTGCTAACAAAAGTTTTTTGAGCTTAGGAATAAACAGAAACAACCTTCATATAAACAAGTACGATACGTGGTATATTAGACACGAGTTTATTAGTTCTAGGTGTTGCCATACCCTCTGCTCCTTCTGAGGGAAAACAAACAAACAAACAATAAAGCGACTTTGTCATATGGGCCACAATCTATTGAACTAAAACTAGGCACCTGGCATAGAGGCAGCTTGCCACAGGCTGCTGTCGCCCGGTGAGAGGGGCTAGGATGAGAATGATTTCCATCCTTAATCTTCATTAGCGATCTGACAACCTTCTTTTTTTTTTTTCTTTTTTAAAAGATTTTATTTTTTTATTTGACAGAGATAGAGACAGCCAGCGAGAGAGGGAACACAAGCAGGGGAAGTGGGAGAGGAAGAAGCAGGCTCATAGCGGAGGAGCCTGATGTGGGGCTCGATTCCACAACGCCGGGATCACACCCTGAGCCGAAGGCAGACGCTTAACCGCTGTGCCACCCAGGCGCCCCGATCTGACAACCTTTTGATTCAGAGAAACTCCTTGGTCAGTAGCAGGGTGAAGGTCAAGATGAACGTGGAGGCATGGCAGGCATTTCAAGGGACAAAGTAGAGAAGCGTTTGGTTGAAGCCGAAGGGGGCTTCTCTGGCAAAGGGGCAGAAAAGAAGCCTGCAGAAAAGAAGTCTAAAACTAAACGTCTTTTCCAGGTGTAAAACGTAATTTCCATGAAATCAGTTTTTCTAATTGGCAAGGAGGTGTTTCCAACCATTTTATGATGAAGAATTATGTTTGCTCATCCTCAGAGGCCCCTTAACGAAAAGGGGACTGTGTGCAGGGTTGCCTTGGGGAGAGCCTCTAGGACCCATAAGAAGAATTGCTCTAACCCAGACGGCAGGCAAAACAAAACAATCCATAAAATTACAGATGGGGTGTTGGGAAGTCCTAAATACCTTTTCTCATATCAGAATTACTGGGTATCTTAACAATCTTTTTCTCTGTGTTATGTCTGCTATATTTTTAATAATTTTCCTTGGTCTCTGTCTCGTCATTAAGGAAGACCTCGTTAACACCAGAAAATGTTCATAAGCAGGAAGCCACATTTTATTCCATCACTCATAAACCATCACTCAGAATAATCAGTGTCAGTCTAGTTATAGCAACAGATGTAAAAACACACAGAGTAACTACAAAGGCTCTTTATAATGTCAGTTTAATTTAAACCTTAACCTCAGATTTTTTCCACAGATACAGTGAGAAACCACAAGGATCCTCTGTCCTAATGCTCCTTCCATACACTGCAATCAAAGCTCTTGTTTTGGAAATAGAGACACCTTCTGAATCAGCAGTCCTAACCCACCGTCTGCCAGGGTCATGCCACATGCTCAGGACTTCAGCCTTCTCAGGGTCCGGGGGAAAACACGTCTCCCTCCCCCACCCATTATTTTCGCTGTGGAGTTTCAGCTATAGGTTTCAGATGGACAGTAGGTAGTGTACTAAAATTGCGAACCACTTTTTAGGGGCGCCTGGGTGGCTCAGTCGTTAAGTGCCTGCCTTTGGCTCCGGGTGTGATCCCGGAGTTCTGGGATCGAGCCCTGAGTCAGGCTTTTCTGCAGGAAGCCTGCTTCTTCCTCTCCCACTCCCCCTGCTTGTGTTCCCTCTCTGGCTGACTGTCTCTCTCTCTCTGTCAAATAAATAAATAAAATCTTTACAAATAAATAAAATTGTGAACCACTTTTTAAAGAAAACCCTTTAGAGAATGGCAAAGAATTTAAGCCATATTTACTGAGTCTTCACTATGGACAAGCTAGTGTGCTCCCAAGTTAGGGGATAAACAGATGTATAATTGAATAAACATTCACTATGCAGGAAGCATACAGTCTAAGAGTGTTCAATAGAAATAAAATGTGAACCACATATGTAATTTTAAATGCTCCACTACCCGCATAAAATCAAGTAAAAAGAAAGATGGAATTACTTACAAATATAGTTTATTTAACCCACTGTGTCCAAAATACTATTCTTTCAAAATGTAATCAATATACAATTATCAATGTGGTATTTCATATTCTTTTTTTTTTTCTTTTTGTACTAAGTCTTTAAGGTCTGGTGTGTGCTTGGCACTTACAGCGCATCTCAATCCAGACTAGTCACATTTCAGGTGCTCGACTGCCACACGAAGCTGGTGGCTACTATGTGGGACTCTATGGGTCTAGTATTTGGAAGGCATGAGGGCAGAAATGACTGTAGTCCAAGCTCTGCTTGGTTTAGGGGAGAAGGAAATTTTCCATGGAAAAGATGGCATTTGAAAAGGACACAACTCTTTAAGGAGGTCTGTGAAGTCCTATTGAGGGTTTTGTGTGTGTGTGTGCTTTTTTTTTTTTTTTCCACTTTGCTCTCCATAGTTATCCCCTATATTCAGGCTCTGTGCTCCAGCCTCATGGTCTATACACTATGTCTCATAAACTCCCCACTTCTTCCCATCCCGGTCTTTACATAAGCAGAGCCTTGCCTGGAACTTCTCTGTTTTGGCTCATTATTACTTCTAGCCCATAGCATAGCGCTCAGCAGACAGTCCTCAGAAAGTACATTTGAATGAACAAATAAATAGTTGCAGAGAACATACAGGGAAGAAGAAGATGGGAAGGTAGGAAAGGTCCAACTGAGGTTCTGTTGCCAAAGACCATGGGCACTCGCTTACGGGTTTGTAATTAATTCTGTGAGCAAGCCAGTTCCACGCCTGTCACTTGCATATTAAATGTTTATCTGCAGCTCAGCCATATGTGGGATGTTTTGGAGTGAGGAGAGACAGGCAGTGGAGAGCCCTGTTAGGAACCTTTGGAAGGAGTCCCGGTGAGAATCCATCGGGCCCTGTACCGTAGGGGAGTGGTGGGTGTATGCATTCATTACACATTGCACCAAGAGAGCGAATCATTTTGCAGAAATCTTACATTCTTAGAGGTGAAAAGAACTTTTGCCATTGTACAGATGGGGCAAGTGAGACTCAGACAACTAATTAAAATTTAGAGTCCATCACTCTGCACGAATGGATTTTGTTATGAAAAGTAAGGGCAGGTAGAGATTGCATGTTTTAAGAGAAGGGATCATTTTACAAACATTAAATTAAGTAGTTACAGGAAAGTGGGGGGGGATGAAAAGGATCCAAAATGCGTTGAAATTATGAAAGAAATGGTTTTGGGGCTCCTGGGTGGCTCAGTAAGGTGTGATAAGACCACCATGGGCGGGGGGGCTGGGGGGCGCCTGGGTGGCTCCGTCGTTAAGCATCTGCCTTCAGCTCAGGGCATGATCCTGGAGTCCTGGGATCGAGCCCCGCATCCGGCTCCCTGCTAGGCTGGGAGCCTGCTTCTTCCTCTCCCACTCCCCCTGCTTGTGTTCCCTCTCTCACTGGCTGTCTCTCTCTCGGTCAAATAAATAAGTAAAATCTTAAAAAAAAAAAAAAAAAAGAAAAAGAAAAAGAAACGGCCTTGTACATGAAGCTGGTCAAAGATTCATTCGGTCAAGGATTCTGATTTAGCAAGGCACTTACATATTTCTGTTTTCTAAGAATGTTAGAAGTATTACCAATATATCTTCACAATGATCAAAATGTCAAAGGCTTCCCATCTGACAGAATGCAAAAAGACCTAAAGAAGGAAATTAAATGGCAGTACCATAGCCAAAGCTTATTCTGTGACTCATACGTTGTCTTCCGAATTAGATAACTTGTGTTTGTCTAGGCTGTGTTTTCAGCTGAACTTCATGTTTTCTGTCTGAATGTTTCAGAAGAAGGTGAGAAGAAGGAGGGAATATTTTTAATTTTATAAGAATTAAGCTCTGGTGATTTATACTTAGGATCTAGACAAGTTAAAATGGCTCATGATTTGCCAGCTTCTAATAAGCTGTAAAAGTCTTTCTATTTCAGTGGAAAAGATTTACAAATTAAAAAAATCTTAAATAGTTGCAACTAACTAAGATAACATTATAAAGGAGTAGCAGACTTAATATTTCATGAGGTTTGGCAGGTCAGAGTGTCCCTAAATGGTGGAAACTTTAGGTTAGAGGCAAACAAAGATATTTGAAGACATACGTATATTTCCTGGTCAGACTACCACTAAAGAAAAGAACAATCAGTTAAGCTGTACGGTTGACATCACAAAGTCAAAACAGCCTTGACTGGATAGAAGTTTCACTTTAAACCAGTTGTTTTTATAATGTGGAGATCAGACTTTGATTTCAAACCTTTAAGCCTCAAGATTTGGCAACATTTACTTTAATAAAAACCTGCATTTTAATGTCAAAAAAACCCAGAAGTCAGATTGCTTACTACAAGGTTACAATTAGACTTGGAATCCACATGGATTGTTTTTTGTGAGTTAAGAAAAGTAAATAATATAAAACCAAACTCAAGGAAACATGGATATTAAGGTGATTTACTGAGACATTGGAGACATAAATCAGATGTAATTATCTGATTTTCAAAATCTAGTCACCATCTCTTCAAATGGTCTCATAATTCTTTGATGACGCACGGCGGAGAAGCGCTTATGTCAAACTGAAATATGGACAAGGAAAGATAAATGGTAGGTCTAACAGTTTGAGATGCCAATACTCCTCTTGAGGATTTCACTTATTGACCGCACGGCAAGGGCAGGCAATAAAAGGCACCCAGTTCTCGGGAATTTAGCAGCACACATTTCAAAACCTCTACTTTTGTTTGTACCCACTGGTAATCAGAAGGAAGGTTTAGGTCTTTCTGAATCTTCTTCCAAACTTGTGGTCGTACATGGTAACTCAGATCCTGAGCTAAAATAAGCAAGGAACCCTGTAGCCATGAAACCTATTGTCGCCTCCTACCTCTCAGCCCTCCCTATCCCTCTTCTCATCTTTATTTTTCTTTAGCCATTCCCCATCTAATACAGTGTGTTTTCTTATTGTGAGAAAACATGCATGATGTTGTACAGACATAATGCACAATATAACGTACATAATAATAACGCATTTACCATTGTAATCATTAAGTGTGTAATTCAGTACATTCACATTGCTGTACAACCATCCCCACCATCCATATCTAGAACTTCTGCATCTTTCCAAACAGAAATTCTTACTCATTAAATAGTAATTCCTCATCCCCTCTTGCCCAGCTCCAAGAAACCACCATTCCACTGTCTGTCTCTATGAATTTGACTACTCAAGGTACCTTATGTAAGTGGAATTAAGACCTTCTTTTGAGGGGTGCCTGGGTGGCACAACGGTTAAGCGTCTGCCTTCGGCTCAGGGCGTGATCCTGGCGTTATGGGATCGAGCCCCACATCAGGCTCCTCCGCTGTGAGCCTGCTTCTTCCTCTCCCACTCCCCCTGCTTGTGTTCCCCCTCTCGCTGGCTGTCTCTATCTCTGTCGAATAAATAAATAAAATCTTTAAAAAAAAAAAAAGACCTTCTTTTGAGAGCTATGATGAGCCACTGAAATGTAGTAAGCACAGGCATGTCATGCTCCAACTTGTGTTTTAGAAAGTTCTTCTTCTAGACAGCAGTTTGGAGGGCTCTGTGGGACAAGATTGGCAGCAGAAGGCCAGTTAGGAGGTGGTGGCGGTTCTCCAGGAGAATGAAGGTGACCTGAGACAGGCAAATGGCAGGGTGGACCGTCAGTAAGTACATGGAAATGGGAGCCAAAAGCTGTTTAGAAGGTAGAATGGACAAAAGTGGATTTCCTTCTACTCCTAGACTGAAGGATCTGAGGATGCAGGCATGACAACAAAAGTCCATTCCAAGTTTCTAAAGTTCCGAGGGGAATAGACAGTAAGCATGGGCGGTTGCCAGAGAAGTGATATGATGTAATGGAAGGAGAATCTCAAATGTTGTCAATTGACGTGGGCCTTCTTATCTGTGTGACTGTGGAAAGCTACTTAACCTTTCTGGTGTTCAGGATCCTTGGCGAATCAAGGCTAAGGATACCTGTGCTCCTGAATTGTGAGACGCAAGGGAGAGAAAACATCATTGTGTTCCAAATTAAGTGCTATGAAAATGCTACTTGTGAGACCATATTATAACCGATCAATAAAGGGTAATTAGTACTCCAAGTCAGTATTTATGGAGAGTTGAGGAGGCATTTGAAGAAAGAAATCTGTGTAACTTATAGTAGCTGGGTGAGCTCCATGGGTCACATGGAACTACAGCGAGCAAAGCGTGGGCTAAGGATGAGGAGGGAGCAAAGGAAGAGCTACCAGGTAGAAGAACAGTGAAAAGGACGAGATGGAGGCCCGGTTCGTTCCTGAGCTACTAGCGGTAGAGAGCTACGCCAAGGAGCGTAGGGGATAAGGTAAACTCTGCCGGATGTATCCAGAAGAGGGAGGGCTTTCAAAATTACCCAAAGCGGTCAGCTGACATACAGTAAAATTCATAAAAATATGGTCCCTAACATTATTATTATGCTCTGGTTTAGTAAAGCACTTAAAAAAAAAAAAAAGATTCCCAGTCTGGAAATACTCAATGTTTGAATATGTCTGTTTGTTCTAGTTTCAAAGAAAGAATTAGGCCACTTCTTCGGACGGGATTTTGGGGCCTCTGGTAACTTTTCCTATCTCTGTGACTTTTTTGCCCAGAGATAGGTGGGAATGAATAATGTAATTTAAACTAAAGTATTTTAGCAGCCACTTTTTCAAGAGAACCCTGAATACCATAATTCTTCACAAAATAAAATGCTTCAATAAAAAAAAAAGAAAGTAAATCAAGAGGTGGAGAAAAAAACCAAAACAGTAGATATCTGAGAGTCAAAGACCGTATTGCTACAAAGAAGGAACTTGGCTTCTAATGTCAAGTTTGCCACTTCTCTATATGACTCTGGGGGTTCTTTCTTCTTTTACTGCCTTGTTTCCTCAGGAAAACTTACTACTATGGGAAAACTGTTAATCTGTCTGAAAGTGCTGTGATTTCTTCATGGGAAAGTTAAGGAGGAGAAAGCCAGGGAAGAGTAGATGTGGAGAAAAGAGTAAAGAAGCTTTATTAAAGAGTCCAAAAAATGGCTGTGGCTTGCACCAAGGCTGTGAAGATAAAATGAGGGGAATTAAAAAAAAAAATCTATTTTAGAAGTAAACTCAATAGGAGGTGTCGATGAATTACGTTGATGTTGGAAGAAATGAAGGAAGAATAATAATTGCTAGGTTTCTGGTGCTAGCAGATTAGCGGACAGGGGTTTCATTTACTTGAGATGAGGAAATAGGGAAAGGAATCAAATTAGGTGGGAAGGAAAATCAAGAGTTCAGTTTTGGGTAGGTTTCGTTTAAGGTGTCCATGAGACATTTCAATGGGAACATCCAGTAGACCACTGGGAATAGAGATCTGACATTCAGTGAACTAATAAATTTAAGAAAGATACAGATGTAATTAAAGCCTGGGAATGAATGAACTTGTGTGAGGGGGAGAAAGGAGAGAAGCATGGGAAAGTGAGAAAGATGGAGAACCAGAATGAGAGGGTAAAGAAAGAAAAAGATGGTAAGAGGGAGAGAGGTCAGTGAGCCACGGTTAGAGACTGAACCACTCCCACATTAGAAATAGGATAGAGCAGGAGGAGGCTGGAAGGAAATGAAGAAATAGCCCAGAGGTAAGAGGACAACCTGGACAGTGCTGAGGCCCAGAAGCCACAACTGAGTCTTCATGAAGGGAGTGGTCCCCAGGGAGGCCTCCCGAGGAAGGGAAAGTCAAGATAAGGGTGGCTAAGTGTCCATAGGACAAGGGAAATACAAATGAAAGAGCTTGATCTTAGAGTTGAAGAAAACAGAGGGATGGAATGCCCTGCAATGCAAGTTTTTGAGCCTTCAATAAGAAATATTTTCATGAAGGTGGAGCGATATAAGGATTTTAAAGAGTATTTCAGAGTGTTCATGAGTTACACGGTTGTGCTTTTGAATATGCAAATGAATTCCGAGTCTTGTAGAGCAAGGCAGATCAGAAAACGAGACTTGGCATCACCTTCAGATAGAATCTCATCAATGAGTGATCATGTGTTGGACCTAAGGGTTTGGATCTCTGTTTCTCCATCAGTGCCTTGTGCGCATGGAACCCAAAAAGCCGAGTAATTTGGCATCATTTGATTTAATGAGATCCTGTACAAATGAAGTACTATTTCGGCAATGCAGCCAGCCCTCTGCAGTTGCTCTAGGGACGAGTATCTATAGAAGAGAAATTAATTATGTTCACTAGTTCCTAAGCCTCTGGAAACCACTAAATAACTCAATAAAAGTGTAAACCTGCTGACCATGAAGAAGTCTTCTGAGAAATGACCTTTAAACAATAAAATCCAAAAGTGAAGAGGTTTAATAGCAGCATGTCTATATCGGGACTCATGAGTAAAATCACAACTTACACCATACAAAAAGTGTAGAATGGTAGGCTAAAAAGACAAGCCAGAATTTTAAGGTCGTCTTGATAATATCTTACATTTTGGGGTGCTAAATATGCCCTAGACATCAGGGCTAAACGCTTTACATGCATTCTGTCATTTAATCTTCTCAAAGGTTCTGTGAGTTATGTGTTGTTATTAAGCCCGTTTTTTAGATAAGCCAATACGGGTAGAACATTAAATAGCGTGCCCAGTGTTCCAAAGCTTGTAAGTCATGTAGTTAAGAGTCCACCTGGATTTGTCTGATCCCATATTAAGAGTCCTTAATATCTTTCTCCTATGAGGGTTTGAGTGTTTCTACTTTTTGAGTGTAACTGAAAATGTCTTGATTCTAAGAGTTTATAGATGAATTCAGTATAGCTGGATACAGTTTGGAAAATTAGGCTGTTTTAGTGGAACAAATAGAAACATCCGATAATTTCACTTTGCACTCTTCTCATTGAGAGGTGGAGTTTAGTCCTTCCCTTGAATGTGAGCTGACCCCGTGACTCTTTTGATGAATCAAATGCAGTGAAAACACTATAAGCTCCAAAGCAGAACCTTATGAGACGGACAGCTTCTACCATTCTCAGGAAGCACTTCGTCTCAGAAGCCAGCGGACTTCTGTATTCAACCACCTGTGACCATGACGGAAGGAGCCCAAGCTACATGGAGAAAGAAAGAGGCCAAAAGAGGAGCAATGAGGCTCCAGATACGAGAGTGAAGCTTTCTGGGACTTTCTGGCCCAGCCTAGCCACCTGCTAAACACGGCCAAGGAATGACCCAGCCCACCCTAATGAGTCAATCTGAATTCCTAATTTATAGAATCCTGAGAAAAACAAATTGGTTGTTTTGATCACTAAGTTTGAGTTATCTTGTAATGCAACAAGAGATAACATAAATTTAGTACAGTTTGACATGATTTGGAATATTAGAATACATTTCAAGGGGACAAGCAGAAAACATTCCTATAGTTTTACTTTGAGCCCGAGAGGCTTACGTTTCACATCTGAGATAATAAACCTACAGTTTAAAAGTTAGCTCTGGTCCAGTGTTTAATTTCATCTGATCTGAGGCACGTATTTTCAAGAAGAAAAGCTAACAGAGAAGCACTTCATATTTTAGAAATAGATTTCTTCTGTTTGCTGTTTTATCACCATAGCAATGCATTAGTATAATATGCCATCCTACTTTTGAAAACATCTGAGACAGTTTACAACGAGATACACAAAACAAGAGAGTTAAAATAAAAATACAAGATTAAAACCAAATTTAGCAACTGAGAAGTTATTTCTACAGATTTGTCTAATTTGTTCACTGAAATTTATCTTTAAATTTAGCTTTGAGTTTCCTGGCAACTGAGGCCAACCTGTGGGATGATATCATGCTAAATGTGATTTGTTTCAGGAAAGAAAAATCTTTAACCTACAGCTAAATTATAAGAGCAATTTATTATGTGGATCTCCTCACAGGGAACAGTAAATGATAGAAGAGACAACGACTTCAAAAGCAATGCCATTTGGAATATAAATGTGTCTCAGACTTGAAGTCTTAATAGCTGCCTCTGTTTAAAACAAAATAAAATAAAATAAACAATAAAATTGAAAGGACTTGTCTGTTTTGGAGTGTTAATTCCCCTCTTCTCTCCCCCTTCAATCAGCATTTCATAATTTCCTATCTTTTTGTTTCAATAAGGATTTATTGATAACACTCCAGGAGCCAAACTCTGAGGATATCACTGTAAGCAAGAGAGAGCACAAGCCCCAGCCCTCAAAGAGATCATAGTCTAGGAGGATATTAATTAATGTTAAGGACATTTATTAAATAGCTATACTGATATGTGATTACAGATTGACAGGTGTCATAAAAAAAAAAAGGATAGGAAGCTACAAAGAGTATATAACAGGGAGATGTGATCAAAGTTCCCGGGGTTAAGGTAGAATGGGAACAGTGAAGGAAACTATACTTTCCTATATTTGCATTTCTATCGTAATGCCTGACAAACGCAAGTGCTACATTAATATTGGTTGTTAATGATAAGAAACCTACACCCCCCCCCCCCAAGTGTGAGTTTCAACACTAAATCTGAACCTGCTATTTGGAAGATAATGACTTTAGGAAGGAAGGCATTGTTAGAAATGTTCATTGCTCTGATTTTTGGAAAAGAATAAAATGTATAATGCAAGAGCTAATTGTCAAGATATGGGATGAAAAAATAATTACACATTCTAGAATTCTATCTGATTGAGATTAAGTCTGAAGAGTTACTCTCAAACGCCTGATTTAAAGCATTCATTTCATGCTAGAAGACTAATTATTAGCAATGGTTTCACCATCTTATTACCGGCAATGTGAGAAGGTGTGGGCCCTTTCACGGAAAAGTTGACTAATGGACAAATAAATTAGATATGACTGCTTTGCCAAAGCTGATAACTAAGGCCCTGTATACAATAACTGCCAGGCCCTAGTTCTTACGTAACACTTAATTTTTGAGCTCAAGTGGTTGAAAAGAGAAAGCAGTTATATTGATATTCTTTGGAGAAATTCATTTACACATGGTTATTATTTAGTTGTAAGCTCTTAAATGCTATATTAGACATTCCATCAGCCATCTAGCTCTTCAAGCTTTATTACATAAAAACTTAGCAGCAATAGTTTTCCTGTTATGATTCTCTTCCCACTTCTATCACATTACCATCTTTAAAACAATTAAGATAATTTTGCCTGCCAAACCTCTGTCTCACCTGATATTCTCCAGTGTTATAGATTTTCTGCAATATTGTGTTTCCCAGAATCTACTAATAATTCTAATAAAGCAAAAATTTCTACTTTAGAGCCCATTCTATCAGGGATGTTCCAATGCAGATATAAACGAGGCTTCAATAGCAAGGGGAAACTTCTGTTATAGGTTGAATTATGCACCCCCCACCCCAGAAACTCAGAATGTATTTGGAGATAGGATCTTTATAGAGGTAATCAAGTTAAAAGGAGGTAGGCGTTAATGAGGTGTGACTGGTGTCCTTATGAAAGTCCGCGTAAGTTGTCCTTAAAAGAAGGGGAAATTTTTGTACTGATACATACAGAGGGAGAAGGATGTAAGGATGCAGGGGGAAGGGGTGCCTGGGTGATGCAGTCCATTATGCGTCCAACTCCTGGTTTCAGCTTAGGTCATGATCTTGGGGGTCCTGGGACGGAGTGGAACCCTGTGTTGGGCTCCATAGTGGGAGTCTCCTTGAGATTCTCTCTCCTTCTCCCTCTTTCTCCCTCTCCCTCTGCTCCTTCCCCCACTCGCTCCTGCTCTTTCTCTCTCTAAAATAAATAAATTTTAAGGAAAAAAAAAAAGATTCAGGAAGAAGATGGCCATCTACAAGCCAAGGAGAGAGGCCTGGAAGGAAATCCTTCCCTCCCGGCCTCAGAAGGAACCAACCCTACTGACACCTTGATCTCAGACTTTCAGCCTCCAGAACTGTGAAGCAATCAATTTCTGTGGTTTAAGCCATCCAGTTTGTCATTTTGTTATGGCGGCCTTAACAGACTGGCACAACCCTTATTTCCCTGTGAAAATCAAAGATAGTTTTTAGACACTTTCTTCCTTCGTACCTAAAGAAGGATTAGAGATTCTGTAATTTCCCTCCATGAATGCAGTGCCATAGATGTCTTCAATATCTCTGAACTCCTTCAGGTTTACCATTCCATTAAATATATTCTTCAGTAAATCATTATTATTTCCACTCACCTGTTCTTGTTAATCATAGTACAATTGACGTAAAAGACATGAGTATTCCTAAATAGAGCCCTCCAACTTGTTACCAATTTTTAAAATTATTTACATCTAGTATAAAAAAAATGCCAAACTAATCATCAAAATAGAACCCAGGTTAGAGGTTATTGCTCAAATCTAGTTTCTGCCAAGCCTAACTAAACAAAAATGTCATTGCATTACCTCCTTAGAGTACATTCACTCATTAAGGCATAAGCTTCTAATTCTTCCACACTTTTATTTGTTGGCATGTAATCAGCACTACTTAGAAGCAGTGGAAATCATGCCAAGATTTTTTTAAATTCTTACTTCTTCTCTTTATCAATACCCTCTCTATTTAACCAGGTAATTATATTACAATTACACATGAACCTCCCCCCCAAGCCCCTTGATTAAATTCTCTTTATTGATTCATTAAACATATCTTGTTGAGTGTCTACTAGGTACCAGATACTCGGAACTGTGAACAAGATAGACACGATCTTTGCCCTCAGGGAGTTTATATTTCAGGTTTCAGAGAAACTCTATGAGACTAGAGAGTTCATTTTTAATGTATTTATTTTTAGACCACCTCTCCACTGTTGTGCTACATAGCCTTACCCCAATCTTTTCAACCACCCTAAAAGCTATATACTCATAGTTTTCTGTCTCATAAGTTTTTTTCTGTGATATAGCCCAAATTAGTACTGGTCCAGAAAGAGTCAGGATTCAAAGGAAATTCAGTCACTTTTCAGAAAGATCATTGTATCGGAAAGATTGTAGTTGTGACTAATAAACACTGAAAATATATATTCTTATTTATTTTTAATTCTCAAACTATTAACTTTAATTTTTTTCTCAGTATATTTTAATGTTGGTCCTACATGGACTTGTACCTTAAAATGTTTTAGCTATTGAGGGATACATTTTGCCTTGCTATTTCTAGAAACTAAAATCTTGATCTGTGGTGGTCTTTCATCTTGGCTGAGCTCATTGTAACAGACTCAGAAATGGAAAGATATTCCTTTAGCCATTGGGTTAGATGAACAAGAGTTCTTGGTTTTTTATGGGATGGGAATCCAGGAATATTTCACTTCATGTTTTTGTCTTTTTAACTTTGATGTGAACTTATCCTTTGGAGATGAGAGAGAGGGTAGGGGGAAAGAAGAAGAAGAAGACGAAGAAGATGAAGAAGAAAAAGAAGAAGGAGGAGGAGGAGGAGGGGACGAAGAAGAAGAAGAAGAAGAAGGAGGAGGAGGAGAAGGAGGAGGGGGAGGAGGAGGGGGAGGAGGAGGAGGAGGAGGAAAGGAGAAGAAGAAGGAGGGGAAGGAGAAGGAGGGGAAGGAGAAGGAGGGGAAGGAGAAGAAGAAAGAGAGGAGAAGGAAGGGGAGGGGGAGGAGGAGGAGAAAGAAAGGGAGGAGAGGGGGAAGGAAGGGGAGGCAGAGGGAGGAAGGCGAGAGAGAGAGGAGGGCAAGAACCACATGGTCAATCATTTCCCCAAGCAAATGGCATTTTGGGTGAATGCCCTGACCTAGGAAGGGAAAATAGGTGAAGGTGACCCCAATGCTATGAAAATAGCTAAGTGGACTCTTCCCAGAAATATATCGCAGCAGGCTCTGTAAAGCAATTAGAGTAATATTTTGGCATCTTGTACTACCAAGGGGAAGATTCTCCTCCCGCCCTAGTTACAGCCTTGATTTTCACTTTCCTTTGTTGTAAATACTTAGGAAATCATTTTAGAAGGCTGCAAAGCAATAGGTGTGAGAGTAAACAAACTATAATAGTACTCCTGTCTCCAAATGCAGGAGCAGCTGCACGAGGAAGCCAGAGCGGCACCCAACTTGCCCGGTCTGTTTTTCCTATTGTCCTCCCCCCACCTCAGTCTCCTCTTCCTCCCACACAGAATCTTGTAAACTTTGCAGCCTAACTCTACAGTGTGCCAGGGAAATCTGGCCACTTGCTGGCAAGGCCAGCCCTTAGACCAAGGACCAGGGCACATCACTGCAACTGCCTTCTCGTTGCTGGGCCAGAAGGAGGCCCTGAGGAGAAGGCCGGGGCAGTCTGCCCAACAGGAAGGACATGGGTCTCCAGGGAGACTGTGCATATTCCTTCAGTTCAAATTCTTTGGGGAAACTGTTTGCCCTGTAAACTTCACTTTCTTAAACCCCATGGAAAGAATAAAGGTCCTTATTGCGGTGTTGGTGAGAAGCTGACAAGCTGGGATCTGAGGCTCTAGTCAGTCAGCGGCCAGGTGACAGCGTCTCCCTTGTAAGTCAGGAGTCTTCTCCTTATCTGCCAGAGTTAAGAATGTTGGGATTTACTATTTAACTTTTGGGACTTATTGCTGAAACTTAAAACTGGTGTGCGTTAAAAAAAATGACACTTTAAAAATCTGCCTCCACAGTATTTCTTCTAGTGAACTAACTTTAGCTTGACCTAAATTACTAATTTAATTTTTCTCCAGATCCAATTCTGGTACAGTTCTTCCCTTTATGTTTTTATAATCAGATCTCCTCAGATGGGGACATGCGTTTCAATGGCTGCCCACCCCCATCTTGGTTTTGCTTTCTCTTGCGAAGCATTTGCAGATCATCAAATCTGGGTGAGCTCGGACTATTTCTTACTCCAGTGTTATATGTGGCACCAGCACGTTAGCACTAATTCTTCAAAAAATGAAACTTTCAAGGAGCTCTGCTACACTTTCCACTCAAAATATTTCTCAAGCACTGTAGAAGAGTGAGAGCCTAACTAGCACAGGGCTTTCTCGAGAACTGCTAGGGTGCCAAAACATGGACTCCATGAGAATGGCACCTCGCCTGCCTTCTGCACTACGGGAGACTAACTCCCAGGCACAGCCGCACCCAGCCAACCAAACCTGCCCCCTGCTCCTGGCCAACCCGCCCAGGACTTAGTGGTCAAAGTGGAAAAAGCATTTGAGTTCCAATTCTTCTTCACACTCAGAGGTTCCTAAAACCACCTTGAAAAATGAGGAAAAATAATACTTGGAAAGATGTTTTTTAAAATTCCAGGTGGGACAATACATAATGCAAATACTATATAATATTGAAGTCAGATATATATGAGTGTACGATAAAAGAGATGAGTCAGTCTTCCTACGTCTGTCTCGATTGACCCAATGGGAAAAGCATCACAGAAAAGAGGCTGTGGAGTGGACACTGCAGGCAGCAAACATGAGGTCAAGTTTCCCTGGGGATCTGCCAGCTATTAAGCATAGTGACAACTTGTCCTTGAACCAGATTTCAGTTATTTTTTGAAGCCTTCATTTATTTATAATCCATATCCAAACAGAGAAGAAATTAAAATGCATTCGTCTTCTAAGTCATTAATCTGTTTCAAAAAAAGAAACACGGGGAGGAAGAGGACAAGACAATGACTTAGGGACAAGTTAACAAAAGGATTCATTCATTCGTTTTGTATGCACTTTCATTTAACAGATTCGGTTTGACAAGTAAGGGATAGAGTGAACAAGGTCATAGGTTCTCTGTCCTTAAGGACGCTCCTGCCTGTGGGAGCTACAGGTGAGTAAACAGTCCTGATGTTACCGTGCAGAGTGAGCATGACCATGTGCTATGCTGTTGGAGCCCACACGAGAGGGACTCAAGCAACTCAGATTTTAGCTGAAGCAAGCACAGTAGAAGCCAGCAGTCTCCACTATGGTTCTGGGAAGTGGGATCAAATATATCTTGGAGACTTCAGATTTGTTGGAAAGCACCCTCGGGAGCCACTTGGAAAATGTTAAGTCTCCATAGCTATGGCCAAAAGCTCCCCACAAAATGTTCTCTGGATCATCGTCACAGTAGTTTCCAGTGGGGAGAGCCAACCCTGAAGCAGTGTTAGCATCATGGCAGCGCACTCCCGAGACACCAATGGAAAGGTTGGTGGGACTAGAGCTGACCGCCCGAGTTTGAATTCTGCTACCCCTCTTAATAGTGGTATGACCTTGAACCAGTTACTTCACCTCTCTGAAGCTCTGTGTCCTTGGCTGTAAGATGTGCATAATCGAGTGATTCTGAGGATTGTACTAGTAAAGTGGTTTGACAGTGCCTGACCCTTAGTAAAAGCTCAATGAATGTTAGCCCTCCGGGAAGACATGGAGCGCGTCACACAGGAACGGGCTCTTTGTTATCATTCCAATTCAACGCTTGAAGCAGACAGAATAGAACAGTGAAGGGAAATGCACGTAAAGGAATGCTGTTAATGGAACAGTGGTGGAGAATAAGCCCTTCAGAGGAGCTGAATGTCACCCCTCAGCTCTGCCAGGGTAAACATCATAACCAGACTGAAAACCTTTGCTTTGTTTCCTGACATTTTTAGAGAAAGGAGGAAGCCAGGGCAGTCATACCTCTTCACTTCTCCTCTGACCATGCTGGACTGGCTCACGCCAGCAGGCAGGGTGGACAGTGGTTAAGGCTGTGGACTCCGAAGCCAAGCACTTTGAGCCAAACCCTGATTCTGCCACTAACTGGCAGTGTGCCTGAGGCCTACTTCCCCCACCTCCGTACCCCTCAGTTTCTTCGCCTGTGAAATTGGGATAACAACAGCAGCTCCCCTGGCATTTTTGTGAGAATTTACATATGTCACCATACTTAAGCCTCTTAGAACAGTGCCCAGCAAAGTTAGGGTTGTATAAGTGACAGTGATTATAAAATCTGTTATTATTAAAGAAAAATACAATATAAGGAGCTGTTCAAACGTACAAAATCATGAAATATTGAGTCAAGACAAAAGTGTTTTGTCGAAGTTGGTAGTCACTAGACAGTTAATTCTATGACGACAAGAGCTGGATTTTGTTCCTCCTCTATTTGTTTCGAAAACGAATGGACGAGGCATGAAGCCTGAACGAGTTAGAGGGATGAGGAGGAGGAAAGCACACTAGATCTGGAAGTGAAAACCCTACATGGGAGCAGCTCGTAGCCCCATTCTAATCTGAGCACCTGTCTTCACCTTCCTGATACTGTTTCCTCGTCATCGAAACAGGGAGGTCGATGACAGCATTTCTAAGGTTCACTCCAAATCCAAAATTCTGTATGGCTAGATAGCCTTTGAAAGTTTACAGAAGACAATATAATTATGGCTATCGAAGTCTTTTTTTTTACATACATACCCAGTGTATTTCCAAAAAGGATTATCAAGTTGAAGACAACACCATTTGTTTGTGTTTTCTGAGTCATAATGCAAGAATCTGAACTATGAACAGATCTTTAAATCCATGAAAATGGATTATCTTTAGCACAATTGATAAATTTATTGATAACTGATAAGGACATCTTCCCATTCATTTTAAGTGAATTTTTACAGACTCTGAGAATAAAACGTAATCCAAAGGCATCTAATGCTAACTTATCGTTAACACGGAGAGATCGAAAGTAGAACTCGTATGGAGTTTAGCTTAGCAATTCTCAACTAAATGAAATTAAGCTGATTTAGTTGAGATTTTGAGACATGAGACTGGCAGACATAAGTCCAAAGGATTTGGGGGACTAGCACCACGACTGCCTGTCTTCAGACTGTGGGCTGGAAAGGAGCTTCGAGAGGCTTGTCTGCTCAGGATCGGCTGCTTTCATAGGTTTGATACATTGGGTAGAGACATAAAGGTTTCACTTGGAAAAAAAGAAAACAGAAAGATTCTGTGGTGGAAAATAAAAAAAGAAAAAGGTGGGAGGATGATTTGAAATAAAAAGTCTGGACTACAAACACAGGCTTTGGGTTAAACAAAGTTTAAATTTTAGTTCTGCTACTTTTTTGCTGTTGTGACCTTGAGCTGGTTGGCTAATTTTCCCGAGCCACACTTTGCACATTTAATAATTTCTCTTACTTCATAGGGTTTCTGTGAGGATTAAATGAGACCATACATGTAAGGTACTTGGCCCTCAACCTCGAAAACATAGGAAGCACTGGATAAATGATGGCTATACTCACTCTCCTAAATGAAGGACGCGGCAGGTCATCAATATTCCCCCCTGGTGAGCTTCTCAGTGATCCCTTTGGAATGTCTCAGAGGCATCAGAAGCACTCTTTAAGCCTTCTGCAATCACTGTTTGGGTCCAAACCTCAGTCTTCCTTGTGAGCCCTAAAATACGTATGGATTTTTTTCCAAGATCTATTCATGGTTTTATGTGGGCACTGGACAAAGGCTCACTTTGTAAGATTGTCCATCTAGGTTAAAAATAAATATGCAGAAATGTGTGGAACCTCAACAATGGAATGTAGGGAAAGTAGATTATTCTTAGCTGAAAACAAAGACACTCTCGTATGTGAATGTGCATATAAATGCATAGAAAAAGCCTGGAAATTATGAACACCAACATGGTAGCAACGGTTACGTCGGGGGTAGATTGAGAGAGAGCTGGGATTTACCTTGGCATTGTCTTTAGTGTTTTACACGTTTATTCACATGTTGGTTGTATAATTAAAAACTGAAGGAAAAAAAGCACCAAACAAACCCCAAACCAAACAAACAAAAAAGCAAAGCCCAAAGCAAAAGTCACAGTACAAAATGAAATGAACTTCTGGAACAGCGAACTTGTATACCAGTAGACAAGAATCAAGGAATTTATCTTTGGGGCTGTCCATGACTTCTTACAAAGTCACATTCTGCTGATTTTGCTGTCCTTGAGGAGTAAGGAGACCAGTAGGGGGATTTCTGATTCTATCTCCAGCAACTGATAAACCCAGGTTAGAAGGCAGTTGAAGTTCCTGGCCAGAAAATCTTCGTATAGACCTCTTTCTCTCTGCCAAATAGATAAAACCCTGGCTAGTTCTTTGCAAAATTCAAGGTCAACAGAGGTGCCAACTGAAGACGATTGGTAAATTATGCTTTTAAGCAGAAAGCAACCAGATGGTAAATCATACATCTCTTAGTACATTTTGATAGCAAAGAAAATAAGTGACAACTTAAAAAAAAATTCTACTTGACAGCTACTTGGTTGATTAAAAAACTCCCTAACTGAGGAATTTTAAAATCACCCTGGTTCCCCTCCCACCAATGCCACTAAATAAATTCATTAATTCAAAGAAAGTAAAATGTTTAAGCACTGAATTATGGGCTATGACTTTTTAAAAATTATTATTAGCAAAACACAGGTTTGCTGTTGGAGATTAGTTTTCACAACGGGCCCATTCCTTGGAAAGAAACATTTTGGCTACAGGGAAAACCAAGAAACACTGCAGAGCTCTGAGAAGTTGCACTGACTTGCTTCGGTTCAGCCTGCAGTCTCCACTGGTGAGGGATCTCAAGGAGCAGCAGGAAGGACAGGGTGGTTTTGCCTTGGTTTTCATGCATATGCTTTGAGGGAGGGTTGTGCTTTATGGAAGAGGCAGTCAAAGGGAGCTAGCTGGGCCTGACTTAATGCTTCCAGAACTGCCTTTCCAGCTGGCCCATTTGGTGCAGGGAGGTAGTCGGCCTAGGGTGTAATTCATTGTGTTCTGCTGGTGGGTTAAGTAAGGGCTGTGTGTCAGGGACAGCACAGAAAGGACCTGAATGAAGGGCGGGAAGAATGAATGGAGAGAGCCATTTTGATGGAATTGCCCTCGGGAATTAAATAGGACAGGGCATCTGGGGGCTGAAGGAAGGTTCTGTTGCTTATGAAACTCCCCATAAGAGCGTCAGTCATCAGTCCCTTAACGATCATACATTTCTTACCTCCCACTTGTGTATAAATCTGCAGGTTCACACAGAACACCAGAGTGACTACGGCAATTCATTCCATTTATTGTGAAACACACACAAAAAGACCTCTTCCTTTTTTTGCTCATTTATAAGCAAAGTGGTGTTAACACTATGAATGGAAGAACAAGGAATTGAAGGAATAAATATAGACAGCAGCATAACCCCATCTTGTCACTTGGATTCAGACTGTCCACTGTTCTCTCTAAAAGAAAGGCAGTCATACCAAACAACACTGAGGCAACTTGAAATAGAGAATTTAAAACGCTGGATTCCATCATTTCTGCAAAAGGTCATTCTAGTCCTTTGCTATTTTTACCATAGATAGAGACTAGGCAAGTTATTGGCTGACTGATTTTGGGAAGCCAGAAGATGTGGCTTCTAATGAAGAGGGCAATACAGCACTGAGACATAGTCAATGAAAGGTGTGGAAAAAGTTGAACCCTTCAAAGATCACAGACAGGAGAGCTACTTATTAGTCCCTGACTAAATTACTAGCCATAGCTGTACCCTGGGCCAATTCTCTTTGATACTGCCTGTCATCTTGTGGCTTTGAGAAATTCCCATTCCTGGCTCAAACCCTCTCTAAGATAGCCCAGCCCACCCCCATCCTCCCAAAGCAACTGTTCCCAGGCGCCCCCACCCACAAATTTGCATCAAGACAGGTATATTTCCCAGCTGGACCACTGCTTCCAGAAGCTCGCCTTTCCTTCGGGGGTTCTGCAAGAAAACCTTAGGCTTATGCCAGGCCAGTCATCAAAAGCATTTCAGAGAAGAGCAGAAAACAAAAGAAACAAACAAAACCTGTCCTTACCCGCTTCTTAAAAAATTGGAAGGCTGAGCATTTCTTGACTGGGAATCCATTCATGTCTTTGTTTACCATTTTCCACAGTAGGGAGTTCACAGTTATAGATCCAGGGTGGCACCGCCTGGGGAGTGCAGCGGGTCCCCGGCTGCCCTCCCGGAGACAGGCAGTGAGGACGGAGCGCGCTGGAGAACCTAGCGGGGCTCGGGTCTTCACTCCCACATCCTGCAGCGCCGCTACTGCAGCAACCTCTCCCCGCTCTCAGTTGCCACGGGCAGTGGCTTGGCTCTTCCCATCGCGGCTCCGAAACGCGGGCATCGGCGCGGCCGGCCGCCCGGGCTGCGCCGGATCCCGGGGAGATGCTCTGCGGCTGGCGAGCGGGAGAGGGGCACCCCCTGCGCGCCCCCGGCTACCTGGCGGCTCTGCGGCGGGCGCGCGGGGGCCCGCCGCTCGGCTCCAGGTGATGCGCGGCTGGAGGCTGCTCCGGAGGAGAGCTGTTTTTTGATCGTGCAAGTTCCAGTGGGAGCTGTAGTTAAGCAGCTGAGAGAAGGAGTAAGAAAGAGCAGAAGCCCAGGGAGGGAGGGAGGGAGGGAGGGAGAGCCGCGCCAGAGAGCAGAGGGAGAGAGAAAGCGCTGCTGAAGACGCAGCGATTCATGAATATCTGAGCAGCTCGGGGAGAGAAGGCACCGGCTCAGGTCGCCCTGAAAAGCAGTTGACAACCCCTCGGGAGGGCTACTTGAATCGCCTGTTTTCTTTTCTTTTTGTTGTTCGGACCATTTAAATCAGAGTTTCCTATGAAATGCAGACCGTTTTTGTTTTATGCTCATTGACATTCCTTTGATACGTTTTCGTGAATATAATGTCTCTCAATGGAAATTCAATCAAATTCATTCCCGATCTGTCCAAATGTGGAGAAAAATGAAATAAGGGGCCAGCGTAGGTAGAACAATGGAGGCTTTCATACTAACTATATGGAACCTCTTCTAGTGTCCTCTCCCCACTTGTCATCATCGAGTGGGCAACAGTGAAAGTAATTGCCTTTTTCCCTGAAGAAGGCTGTTAAAAAAAAGAACACAATGGACATACAAAGTGTCTTATGGTAAAACACACAAAGAGCATTAGCAAAAAGTCTTAACTGAATCCATTTGATGGAAAGGAAGCCCGGATGAATGAGAGGAAAGCCTTTACCTATCAAGTGGAAATCTACCCCCCAAATCCTTACCCATGTCATTCTTTGTACATTAAATTCATTTTCAAAACACCACTTAATATGTGTGTGGCCTATTTTCCCATCTTTACTCTTTAATGTTGATATTTTATGGAGACTTTTGAAAATGAGAGTTGATGGGTAAACGGAGAGAGCAAAGAAAAGACACTTGGCATCTGATCTGGCCTTCTAGAACATCCCTTACGGCTTTCTGCCAGTCACCTGACCTCATGATGCCTCCCAGACAGTGCCTCATCCAGGACATGGAGCACCTGCTCATTCATTCCTTCCTTCCTTTATTCATTCACTTATTTAGTCATTCACTTGTTTGCTGTGTCATTCCATGTATCCATCAAATCAAATCCAAATGTACCCAGTGTCCCCAGGATGCAATCACTTTTCATAGTCACGAGGGAGTGTAATTGACAAATAAGGGGAAGGCACATGCCTGCTTGATAAAACGAATGGCCGGCTCATTAAAACCAATACACCTAGAAGAGAAACATACAGGTCAATTGGGAAGAGATGCATTGATTTCATTGAATTGGAGTATAAATCTCTGTAGCTGGACCAGGTTTCTCTGGGAAATGACAGTGCAATCTTATTTGCTAAATGCTCTGAGATTTCCAAAAGAAAAATGCAATGCAACCAAATGATGGCATTATGACTGAGGGAAAACAAACCATTCATTTTGGAGAGAGACGTTGAGTTGTCCAAGATGCAAGGATACGTTGTTTAATCTACAACATTGATTGGTTTTGTGGTTCTTCTAAAGGGTTCATTTAGAATTCTGGTAGTTCAAAGAGAATATTTGAGGATTGTAGAAATGTTCTCTACCATGATTACGGTAATGGTTTTATAACTATGCATTTGTCAAAAGTTAAGATTCTGTGAATACAAACTTTATATATGAAAGAAGAAGATCATTTTGCTGGATGTAAGGTTCAATAAACCTGATTTTTAAAAAGCATGGCCATCCAAATTATTTTCTGTTCTTCATCCTTCCTGTCTCCCAAAAGCATTTGAACAGATACTTATTGACTTTGAGGGACACAGAGAAGGAGCTCTCTGAGCAACCGGTGGGAAAGGGATGCTAGGGCCCTTGCCTTGATTCTACATTGGGCTAGCATACCTACTGGTTTTAAGTACCCTGTATGTTTATTTGGGGTAAAGAGGGGATGGCTAATCGAAACTATGGGGGAAGAGGTAAAGGTAAAGTTAAATCCTCCCCCTCTTCCCCACTATACTCCATCCCTTGGAGATGTTGCCACTGTCTCTGAGTCTATGCTAATCCTGGGGAAGATTCTGTGAATACAAATATCATAGTTTCTATCTCCAAGGAAGTTACAGCCTAGTGGAGAAATACACACTGTGGTAAGAATGAATCGTTGGTTGAACACTACATCAAAAACTAATGCTGTATGGTATGTTGGCTAATTGAACATAATAAAAAAAAGAAGAAGAATGATGATATCGATAGCTATAGCTACACCGACGTTATCCCCAGTTTGGTTTGGAGGGTGGCAAGGTGGCTTAGAGTGGGTAGGGGAAGGCCCGGAAGTTTTTTTTTCAAAGGGAGAAAGTTAGTGCAAAGTGTTAAAGAAAGAGTAGAAGTTGGCCAGATGAAGGAGGAGAAGCATAGGGCAGGGTTTCTGGCCAGATCAGGAAGTCTATTACTTTGGACCATATTTTGGTCACTGCAATAAATAGAGAAATGCAGTAAGTCTGTTAAGCCAACACTGAGTTGGCTACTCAGGGAAAAGAAAGCATCTCTCATCTCACTCTTACTTCTATTTTTATAAAATCACTTGCAGGTAGGCCCCAAGTGACCACCATGTACTAACAGTCTCCTTTGCCAGACTTTTAGTACTTACAAAGGAACACAGACCATGGCTAATGGCAAAACGAAAAGTAAGGATTCTTCAAACATCCTGTTTGCACATTAAACTTGCTTTATTAATTTAATTAATTTATTTACTTACCTGCTTTTCTCATTAAGTATGCTTATGCATTTTTGTAGCCTCAATACACTGTGGAGTTCCTGGACCATGCTTGGCAGTCAATGAATGGTTTTCAAATAAATCAAATAAAAAACCATGAAAAGCTAACATCAGTGACCCCGGTACAGACCATTTGTGGGAATCGTTAAATACCTTTGAGATTCTGAAACAATTAAGTGAATTCCCATCATAAGCAATATACTGAGCTCTAGTAAGAGCAAAGGACCTGCGGTTGTCACCCTTTCTTTTTTAAGCCTCAATGACATTGCAACCCTGGGATGACACATCTTTTTATGGAAAACTCTAATGTTGAAAAGAATCCCTTGAAACTCTATTTGCTTTTGTGCCGTATATTCACTTTTTTTCTCCCAACAATATTTTTTGAACTATAACACAAAAAATAAAATAAAGTAGTTGGGTAGAACTGATGACTCATCTATACGGGAGGTGGAGAGAGTGCCTAGTCGATATGGAAGGTATGTGACCTCCACTGTGACCTTGAACAAGTCCCTTCAGTTCAGTGAGCCTCAATATTCTCATCTGTAAAATACTACTATAAAATGCATCCCATTTACTTCATAAAGCGATTGTCAGTACCAAATTATATGTGAAAAGGCCTTGTGAGACAATAAATAACTCTACATTTTTATTTTATTAAAACAAGAAACATATACTGCTGTAATACTTTTTTAGAAAGCTTATCTTTCCGGGGCACCTGGGTGGCTTAGTCCTTAAGTGTCTGCCTTTGGCTCAGGGCGTGATCCCAGGGTCCTGGGATGGAGACCCGCATCAGGCTCCCTGCTCTGCTGCGAGCCTGCTTCTTCCTCTCCCACTCCCCCTGCTTGTGTTCCCTCTCTCACTGGCTGTCTCTCTCTCTGTCAAATAAAAAAAATTTTTTTTAAATCTTAAAAAAAAGAAAGCTTATCTTTCCATAGATTAAAGTGTTTTTGTGTGATAGATTAAGTCGTCCCGAATGGAATGTGATTTTTTTTCCTATAGTAACCTGGAAAACACAAAAGATAATAAACAATAAAATATCTGTCTAGTGACAAATGTCTCTAAGGAGAAAGGGACACAAATAGACCATATCATGAGAAATGTTTTACATTCCTCTTTGGCCTGGATGACTTGATCATATGCTTAAATCTCCAGCCTAAATGGGAGTGATGTATGTAATTAGGAATTGGGAAAGCCCATTGGGGATTCTGGTATTATTTTCGTATATATGAAAACCATTTTAGAAAAATAAACACAAGAAATCAGAATCCTGTGGTTTAATCAAATTAGATTTCATTTAATTCATGCATTATATCAAAGGAAAAGTTACAAAAGAAAAACCAAACCTAAAATATCAATTCATTGCACCTTTTCTTTGAGAGGATTATGTAGAAACGCAAAGAATCAACACCAGAGTGGGTTCATGGCCTTTTGTAGAAAAGATGCAAGTAGCAAGGGGTTGTCCTTCCTTTTGTAGATAAGAGATTGAATAAGGATAAAATGCTTCATACTTACAATTTGTTTCCATTCTCACTATGCTAAAAAATAGGCAATTTATAAATACACAGCTTCCTGATAGGTCAGTATTTATCAACCATACTCTTCCAATTGGGAAAAAGTTCAAAAAATATTTAGTGTTAATTGATTTGATACTATTTATTAAATGTCAAGTATGTGCTAGTCATTATACTTATAGGAAAGAGACTGACAAAGAAGACCTCATTTGTCTTGGCAAATCACATCTAATAATAGCATTTAATTCATCTTTAAGGCATTTGATGTTTTTCCAGAGATATATGGTTTTAGCTGGGTCACCAAATAAACTGGACTTTTATTTATCTCTATTGCCTGAAATATCTTTAGATAGAATTAAAAAATTTAGTTTCTTAGTTGAAGAGAAGCAGCTGATTAAAAATTCATGCTGCCTCCCTCTCTTTCTCTCTTTCTCTCTTACTTGCTTTTTACCTGGGCTTGCTCTCCCACGCAGGCAGCCACACATACCCCTCCCTCTCTTTGTTTTTTTTCTCTCATTGGTGCTATATAATAAAATGGTACCAAACCTATTTAGGACATAGCCTCTATTAACACAAAGGCGTAAAGAAATCTTTCTTGTGGCAATGTGACAACATGTAGCCCAAGGGGACAAATCAATTTGTTAGTAATTGCTCATTTGAATATTAGTGATAATTCATTCAATAGAAACAGTGACTTTTACAGCTCGCCCAGATTTCACACGTATGCATTTATTTCTATTCCTTTGTTTAAATCATACAAAAGATTTGGAACCTGCAAAGGTAATCTACTTTAAAGAAAATATATTCCTTTGAGCTCCCTTTTAAGGGCCTGACATACTCATACCATTCTTATTAGAGTGATCTCCCATCTCCTCAGTCAGGGTATTTTCAATGCTGTAGCAAGACTGTCATTGTATATATCTCATTGATAGACACCCGGCAAACATACGGGTACACACTTCCGCACACAAACTCACACATGTACACGGTCGGTGGGAATGAATAGAGCAGGTCAGCAGAGCATTCTGCAAAGGTTATTAACATCTGTGAATTGGCTTGCTTGCTGAATGACTGAGAAATGAAGTCGAGACTGTAGATGGTAATGAATTTTATAGCCTTTATATAAGATGTAATTTTGTATATGTGTGTATTTTTAGTGATTATTCTCTGTTTTTTTTCAACACTCAACCTTTGAGATTACGTTCAATATAATTCCTTAACTGAGGCCAGAAAATCGTACTATCAATGTGACTTGTCCAGAAAATGTTCATCAGCTACTTGTCTACGTACGGGACAAATGAGCCGTGGCATGAGAGGGTTGCCCCTGTTAATGTCTCACCATGCCATGCAGGTGATGAAACAGACTATCGGGATTGGTATCGATTGAGAAGATGCTAGAGGGAAAGGAGTAGCCCATACCAGAGTCTTGTTTGCTACACTCTATAAGCAGGATCTTTGGCTCTATCTCTATATGCACCATGAAATGAAAAGCTGAGCCAATTCCTCTGATAATTCAAATCAGCTGAAGCTTGTGGGAAGGGAGAGTGAGCAAGTTAGATACTTCCAACAGTGGGAGCAGCCCCGGGAAAACAAAACAAAACAAAACACAAAACCAAACCACTCGGGAACGTCACGTTAGAATTCTAGAAAATGCTGTGCCTTAGGGTGAGTTGATTCCTGAACATGATTGGCTTGAAGTTCAAAGTCTCTGTGAGTTTACCTGGGGTTTGTCTGTTTTGTAAATTACGCTTATTTAAATTGAACACAATTTCATTTCCTCTGGCTTCTTTTGTTTTCAGGGGAAATCTGCTCTTTTGAATATAGTGTCAACTCAAAATTATTAGAGTGGCAATTTTAAACATTGAAACTAATGGAGTCTCCCCTGGGGTTGCTATGATTTAGGAGAATTAGTACGACGTTGCTGTGTATGCATTGGAATTCTGCCTCTACAGCTTACAGGTTATGGGTCCTAGGCAGCTAAAATAGACGCAATACAACCTAGCCAAGTGAGGTGTTGTGAGAATTATGGGGGATTTAATACACACACGCTCATACTTACACAAGTGTACATGTATCTACGTCTCTAGGTTTAGCTTACACCTATAAGTGACAGTTTTAAAACATGGCTGCAAATTCTTTAGTTCTACTTCCATCGATAAGTAGGGTTTGTGACTCCTCTCCTTGAATCTGGGTGGGCTTGTGACTGCTTAGCGTAGCTCAGGGGAAGTGACGCTTGTGATTTTTGAGGCTAGGTCATAAAAGGCCATGTTGCTCTAATTTTGTTTAATGAAATGGTCTCACATAGAACCCTGAGCCACCATATAAGACTGTCATGGTACGAGAAAGCCCAAGCTGCATGAAGAGGACAGACAGGAGTAGACACTCTGGTTGGCACTCTCAGCTGAGCCCAACCTTCAAGTCATCCCAGCCCAGGCACCAGACATGTGAGTAGAAAAGCCGTCAGGTGATCCCAGCCCCAAAGTATTTGGGTCACTTAGCTGTTTGAGGTGTTCAGCTGAGGCCTGAGACTTTGCGCAGCAGTGGTAGAGTCTGTGAGCCTAATAAATTGGTACTAAGTCTGAGGTAGTGTGTTTTATGGCCATAGCTATATACGTCCTGAACCCCTCCCCTCCCCTCCGAGAGCACGGTTCATGCTCAGTAAATGAGCACAAGGAGACCTTTCAGGCCAAAAGCAATGTTCAGTGAGAAAACTGTTAACAATGTAGATGGGAAATGTTCAAATAGACATCAATAATTACTGAGAAAGTTAAAGGATGCCGCTCTCTTTTAGGCAACATTATCTTTGGGTTTTGTATATTGTTATGGCCTTAGTCAGCCTGACCATAGGCTGGGTGGCTTAAATGACAGAAATGTATTACCTAACAGTTTAGAGGCTAGAAGACCAAGATCAAGTTGCCAGCATGGTCAGTTCCTAATGAGATCTCTTCCCTTGCTTGGAGATGGCTGCCATCTTGCTGTGTCCTCCCATGACAGGAGGAAAGAGAGAGCAAGTTCTCTGATGTCTCTTCTTATAAGGGTGATAATCTCATCATGAGAGCCCCACCCTCATGACCTCATCTAAATTTAATTATCTTCCAAAAGCCCTATCTCCAAACACCATCCCTTTGAAGGGTAGAGCTTCACATATTAATTTTAAGGATACATGATTCAGCGTATAGCAATTATTCCACAACGTGAAACTATTTTTGGTACTGATACACTCTCAATTTCCATAGCAATTCTACAAAATGAATACTATTATATTGCTTATTTGGTAAGTAATAGGTAGAAACATTTTTCAAAATTTATGTCAATCCATGTGACAAAGGTTAATTTAACTTTTGTACAAAAAGCTCCTACAAATTTATAAGAAAAAGACAAATAACCTAATAGAAATTATTCCTAGGGTATAAAAAACAAATCAGTAAAGGCATAAAGCAAAAGAACAAAAATATATTCAAAGAAACATGTGTAAAAATGCCAGAGTTTCTGATAGTTAGGAAAATGTAATTTAAAATGGCAAGATATCTTTTTCATTTATCAGACTGGAAGCTATATATTTTTTTAAAGTTATGTATTCAGAGCTGGCAAGACTCTGGGGATTGGGTACTCCCGTATTGCTGAGGGGAATGTGGATATTTTGGAAAATAATTTAGTAATATTTATACAGCATTAAAATGTGCCTATCCACTGACCTGGAAATCTCACTTCTGAGAATAAACTCTTTGGAGATATATACCCCAGTATGCAAGACTCTACGTATAGAGGCACTTATTACAAGATTGGTTGTATAGAAACATAATTTGGGGAACTAGAAACATAATTAAATGCATTATACAATCATGTTAAAGGAAATTTAAAGTATGAATTTAAAAAACTTGCATGATATATTGTCAAGTTAAAAAATGTATGTTTTCTAATGAATAAAAACAACTTACTTTTCTATCAGCATAGAGAAAAGAATGGATAGTTATACACCAAAAAGTTGAAATGGGTTACTTCATTCCGGAGATGGATGGCTTTTTTTTTTCTTTATAAACTTCTACAATGTTGTACTTATTACAACAAGCACGTACTACAACAAAGTTGGAAAACATTTAGAATCCTATGTCTTACCAAATGGACCCAGATCATCTCATTTTTACCAGATACTCTACTTCCTTCCTTTGTAAGCTACCATCCATTCATCTCTGACTCCATATATATACACTTCTTAGATTTTAGGTGCTGTGCTTGCTGCTAGGACATTTACAAAGAATAGTATTTGACCAGTTAGCACCTAGAATTATAGACTGTAACATGGCGTTGGAAGGCGTCTTAAAGATCTTTTAATCTGGGGCACTTGGGCGGCTCCGTCAGTTAAGCGTCCGACTCTTGATTTCCACTCAGGTCATGATCAGCGTCGTGAGATAGCCCCAGGTTGAGCCCCACCAAGAGCCCCACATTGAGACCCGAGTGGGGCTCCACCTTGGGCATGGAGACTGCTTAAGATTCTCTCTCTCCCTTTTCTCCCCCGCCACCCTCTCTAAAAAAAAAAAAAAAAAAAAAACCACATTTTTTTTTTTTCCAATCCAAAACCTTCATTATATCGATGATGAAATTGAGGCCCAGAGACTGATTTGCCCAACGTTAATCATGGCTAATGACATCACCAGTCTGAATTTAGCCAATCATAAGTACGTACGAACTCTACAGAAAATTAGAATAGAAAATATAGTAAACTGTATCCATCAACAACAGGACAGTAAATATATGTTTACAATCCAATTATACCTTAGGCACCAAATTCAGGCCTCTGTATCTGTCCTACTGCTTTAGGCTCCGACTCATTGTCTCTAGACTCAGCCATTAGCTACCAATGTTTATTTTTATAATGACCTATGCAACAGAATTTGCGTAAAGAGCTCTAGTTACTCTTTTTGGTGACCATTCTTTTCCGTTTTTTTCCATTACTGATTACAAAATCAGTCAAACAGCCTCTCCCTATAAGCAACCTTCTTAATCAAAAGGGATAAAATCATCCAACCAGATAATGATTAAGAATTTGAGTGAATTTGAGTCCTAAGACTTTCATGAAAATTCCCATCAGTTCCTAAGGGATAAAGATCTGTAAGGAGTTGAGTGAAAAGTTGAGACTTTCCAGATGGAACAGGAAAAATAAAGTTTTAGTTAAAAATATAAAAACATTCTGAAAAAAAACTGGCTATTTGGAAAAGTTATGTGCCACCAAAAATCATCTGAATTGTGAAAGGTCAGACATTGTAAATGATTAAACACGTTTTAGGGACTGTGTTTCTCATTTGATTTGGCTTTTCCTTCCGCACTATCTTGTCATTGAAGTACAGACTTGACATTTGAACGGAAGCTGTGGAACAGAGTGGGGGAAGGCCAATATGTTCTAAACCTCTCTGTTTATTTATTTACATTTTAAAAATACTTATTCCTTATCTAGCCTATCATTTTATATTTCTATTTTTAGTTTTTAATATAGGGTTTTGCTAGAGTTCTGCCTAGGATTCCTTCTTAGCTTTGGCTGAACAGAGTACCAATATTTTAACTTTTCTGGAAGGGCTTAAAGTATACTTAAAGTATAATAGTCTAATTTTGATCCACTGTGTGCTATTTTTACAATGAAATGGACCATTGAAAGGCTTTTAAAATGTAATATAGATCCATGTTTTACTGCAAGGTGCTCTAGATAGTGCACAAACATGAAGTCTTAAGGAATAAGAAAAACCTAAAATAAAAAACTTCCTATTTGTAAGGCTCTACATGCTATATATTTTTAGTCTACTAAGAGTACCTCGCCATCGTGATTGTATATTGCATATCACCGTCTAACTAAAAGCTGCAAACCATATATTTTTGTAAAACTTTCCAAATTTTTATTTTTATTTATTTATTTGTTTTTTAAAGATTTTATTTATTTGACAGAGACAGCCAGTGAGAGAGGGAACACAAGCAGGGGGAGTAGGAGAGGAAGAAGCAGGCTCCCAGCGGAGGAGCCTGATGTGGGGCTCGATCCCAGAACACCGGGATCACGCCCTGAGCCAAAGGCAGACGCTCAACGACTGAGCCACCCAGGCGCCCCAATTCCAAATTTTTAATTTAACTCTCTATGAGACAAAAAAATTTTCTATAGGCTGGATCTAGCCTTCTGAATCTCCTTCTAGGTTCTTTGTTGCCTCGGAGAATACATAATAGATTTTTCTTTTGTGTTCTCCACCCCAAAGAAGGAGGAAGAAAGATGCAGACGAGAGACTATGGACTCCAGGAAATAAACTGAGGGTTTCAGAGGGGAGGGGGTGGGGGGATGGGCTAGCCTGGTGATGGGTATTAAAGGAGGGCACGTATTGCATGGGGCACTGGGTGTTATACTCAAACAATGAATCATGGAACACTACATCAAAAACTAAGGATGTAGGGGCGCCTGGGTGGCACAGCGGTTAAGTGCCTGCCTTCGGCTCAGGGCGTGATCCTGACATTATGGGATCGAGCCCCACATCAGGCTCTTCCGCTATGAGCCTGCTTCTTCCTCTCCCACTCCCCCTGCTTGTGTTGCCTCTCTCGCTGGCTGTCTCTATCTCTATCAAATAAATAAATAAAATCTTTAAAAAAAAAAAACTAAGGATGTACTGTATGGTGACTAACATACCATAATTAAAAAAGAAAGAAAGAAAGAAAGAAAGATGTTGCTGGGCTCGGGGAACCAATTTCAAACAGAAAACCAGTTGGTTTTCTCTCTTGGGCACCTGGGCAGTACAGGCTAGACAGATTTGCCACATAGCATGGCCTGGGGTGGGGTATCCTGTAGACCTGGAACCTTCCCTGTGTGTGTGTGTGTATAGGGAGCTAGTTATTGAATGTCCCACAGGTGGTGACATTTATTGACCAAATGGAAAAAATTCATATCAGTTACACACGTAAATTACTAGTTTCGTACCATTCAGACTCCTATTGTTTCATCCTTAGATATATGCTACAATATGGAAGAGTCAAATTCAGCTAAAGAGGATGACATTTATTGATAACGGCTGCCAAGTGACATTTGAGGCTGTAATTTCAAACAACATTCATTCTACAAGAATCTGTTGAGTATCAGCCACATGCTGCTCCCTTCACGCTCTTTCATCGGGTCCTTCTTGTGACCAGCAGTGTGACTATACTGGGGTACAGTGAGCGGCAGCGAGAGCGAAGGGGCTCACATGGACTCTTTGTCCTAGTGAGTCCACGGCTTCATCAAACTATCCAGTCAGCAAAACCTCATTCAGAAAACTAACCACTCAAACTGACCATAATTTTACGACTGTGGTTCAGGAAATAATAAAATGAACAGCCTGCCGGTTATCGTATTTACCCTGGGGCTAAAGAGAAATCAGCAACCAACCAGGTGGAGAATTTAATACTACTTCTTTCAACTTTTCTTTATTCCATTGAATCCTATCAACGAAACTCGGTAAATTCAAATTCCCCAGAAGAATTCAGATTAAATAACAACACTTAGTAAACAGGTTTTTTCCCGCCCAAATTTACGTCTTTAATATGTTTTATGAGGAAACACTGCTTTACTCTTTCCCGCCATGACAAATCAGCCTGCTGTCTCTCCACCGGCTTGTCCCAGCCCGGGGATTTAATTTACATTCTAAGTAAGCAAAGTGCTGCCATTAGACTGTGTGCAACTCAAGGACTGACACCTTCTAGACTCAGCTAGCCACATCCAATTGGAGGATGCATGTCTCATCTCTACTGGAAATGAGTGGTACCCCTCAACAGCCCTATGAAGGCACAAAGGAAGGGCAGCACGCAACTGCTCGTGGCGGCCACTGTCACGAGCTAACACACATCATAGCCCTTCTTGTCCTCAGTTTTTCCTACGCACAATGTCTTCAAGTCTCTCACGTGTTGGGATTCAAACTGCATAATCCTCTACTTTGTGATCTAATTGAGTGAAAATCCTTTCCCTTGGTAATGGAGAGGTTTAGAGCACTACAAAAAATGCAAATGCTGTTAATATTATGCAATATGCTGTTTCCCTGGGGTGAGTATTGAGACTTTAATGGGAAAATAATACTAACTCAAAACTTAATCCTTTTCGATTTCTATATTGCTCTTTCATATTAAGCCCGTTCTCTTAGGTCATGCATGAATGTTTTCTCCATGAATGTAGATCATGTGGGCTATTTACTGTAAGGATTAAATTAGTTCAGACGTGTAAAGGACCTAGAAAAGTATCTGGAACATAGTTAATGATCAAATCTTCATTATCATCATCATCATCATCAATATAAACTTCCTCCTAGAGTTTTGTCAATTTGCTCCTTTAGGCTATGCGATCACTACCTTGCGTTTTGTGTCCGAACTTCTATTGATAATACTCAGGACGGGAGGTTTTCCCCACTTCAAAGCTGCAGAGCACCGCTTCATGTCAACCAGTTTCCCTTCCCTCTTAGTCAGTTGTACCTTGCAGTTGCTTCCAGATTGGGACTTGATCAATGCATCAGCAGATTTTTGCAGAATGTGTGTGTAAGGTACAGGCTTGTAAAATATTTTTTAGGAATTTTCCTTGCTCTAAAGGAGCAGATAACAGAAAGAGAAAACAAAAAAATGAATACAGAAGATAGTAGAACACAGCAGAATAAAAATGATAGCAAGACTGTGAGCAGGAGGGACAAATGAGTGGTACAGACATAGTGCTTCTGACGAGGGGATAATCTATACCAAATGGAGTAGAGTGAACAGGTCTCAATCAAGAAGTGGGCCTCAGAGTAAAGGATGTGGACGATTTCGATCAGCACGCAAAAGGGTTCTATCTTGAAATATTAATTTGCACACTTGCTAGGTGTTCTTTTCCCTGTCTTCCAGCCTCAGTGAAGCAAACACAAAGGCTCATAGAAAACTCCATTTTAAATGGGGATCTTTTAGGGTACATGGAGAAGAGTTGTATCTCATTCCTCAAATAAAACTGGATCAGGAGAACAGAGAGGGGAGGGCTAATGCATAGAGGGGAAGAGAAGAAATGGGATGAGTACCAAAAGAAGGACCTTGCACTCCAGGACTAGGGAACTGAACAGAAGTCGATTTGGCACAGATTGTCTAAAGAGGACCCCCAAGAGCCTTTGGTTGATGGCCTCCTCTTTCCTCTCCTGCTTATTGACTGTGGATTACCCACCATCTTTAGGTGCTTAACTCCCATGTGTCTATTTTCTATCTCACCTCTAAGAGAAGTGAGGGGGCATGGACATCTTATGAAATGGAGGAGTATCACGCAGGACCTTTGGATCAAAGTGGACTCCAACAGAACCAATTGGGAATATCCCTTTGAGTGAAGACACCAGTGGCCACAGTGTCCCTGGTACATACAAAAAATAACAAGTATAAGAATTAGCATATAATGCATTTAGGAGAGGTAAATTTGAATAGTTCGTAAGTGCATAAAAAATGCCTATGACAGTTGGACTTTTACCCTATATAAAGATTTTGTCCTATGAGGCAGTTACTATGTTTAACCACCCATAAAGACTTGACACTTCCCCACGGACACATCTTCAGTAACCACCTTAATCCCTTCTTTTAATGAAATCATAAAATACTATTCTTTTAGGATTGTCTCAAAAGATTATTACCACGTGGCTGTCCTGGATAAGTGAAGAAATACCATGCAGTGATATAATTAACACAGGGTTTCAGGATTGAAATGGTAGAGCTGGCTTGTATGGCAGATGGCTTAACAACTGCCAACATGCAGAGAAAGAAAAGCTGAGAAATAAGCTTGTCCTTTATTTACTTTTGGACCTGTACTCTCTTTGTCAGATTCAGCCAGCAGAAAGATCCAGTGATCATCTATCCATCCATCCATCTCTCTGTCCGTCCGCCCATCCATGCATCTATTCATCCATCCATCCATTTCGACACAAATTTACTAAATGACTACTATGCACTAGGAATTCATCTACAAGCAGGGATTTTAACAGTGGGGGGGGGGGGATAGAGAAAAATCCCTGGTCTCATAGGGCTTACATTTTAATAAGGGCAGATAGAGAAGAAACAAAATAAATAGGTATAAAATAAAGTAGATCATGGAGAAAAAGAAAATGGGAGAGAGGCCTGGAAAGTGCCAGGGTCAGTGGAGGGACAGCTTACATTTAAAAAGAATAGTCAGGGAAGACTTCTCTGGGAAGGTGACTTTGAGTGAAGGCCTGAAGGGGCCTGTGGAGTGAGCCACAGGGATTGTTGAGGGAAGTGTTCTAATAGGTAAATCATCAAGGACAAAGTCCCTGAGCTAGTTTATGGAACTTGAAGGCTACTGTGTAAGCAGAAAACTGAGTTTTCCAGAATTTCAATGATTCTGATATATTTATAATAAAAATTACACATGATGAGCCTTCAGTCAAGGTAAATTTACATCCACTCCACGTTTAAAACTATTGCCAGAAGATGTTAAACTAAATATTGACCTATTTTTTCTGTATACGTTATGTTCTTATTTAGAAATAGAGTACTAAGCCATTCCAGCAGGATTGGAAGTTTCTCTAATACTGGAAAAGGATACGCCACTTGGTTCCTAGGAAGTTGGAGATGGCAGCCAGTGACCTCAATTCATGATTGCCTATTGACAAATTGAAACAGAAATTGTTATGACCGACCTCATTCTACTGCAAATCCTTAACAACCAGAGTAGCAAGGAAACTCTTTTCAGTGTCATGCCCCCTTTCCTATGCCTCTTATTAGATTTACATAACTTTGCAATCTTTCATGGAGGTCAGCACTCAACGTGCTTTGGCTTTTAACTGGATTTATTAACCAATGTGACGTTAACCCAGGAGAAACAGCTATCACACTAGGGCAAGTGGTAGGAACCAACCTTGTTTCATGGATGAAGGTGACACTTCCGACTGCAGGGTTTCTTCATTGCTGGGCACTTTACCCTCGCGGCAGGTCTCAGGAGACCAGTAGCTCGTTTTTACATAGCTGTCTTCAAACTCTAATCTCAGCCACACTCCTGCCGCCACAGTGCTGTGGTGGGTGGGCCTTCAGACTGAGTGGACATTGGAGATCTTCAGATGTCGGGAGAGCTCATGTCATACCCCACGGCAAGAGACAACCAGTCTTCCTTTGAAGCCGCGTTTCTTGGTGCCCGCAGGGAATTCAGTCTGAATGCTTTTATTTGTGGAGCTAACATGGAAAACACATTTGTCTTCATAATTGCAGTTGATACTTTAGAGCAAAGTGGGATCGAAACTAGGGCAGAACTTAAAAGTCATCCTTACCGTAAGCCAATTTTGGGGTCTCCTAGACCTCCTAGCTTGTAGTTCAATTACAGGCGAATGATCTTATAACTTATTTCTCATGGTGCCTGGCATGTTTAGGAAGAACCTGTGTTATGTAAATTACATGTAAATTACACGTCTGGCTCCTGGCTAGTCCTTTTCCCACCTGCCTCCTTTTTTTTTTTTAACCAAAAGTAAAGCATATCTGTGTGTGTGTGTGTAGAGGGATAGACAGAGTTCTGAATCAGAAGACAGGAGATGGACTTCTTTCCCACCCCCCACTACACTGCGTGGTTACTGGAGGTGCATTTCTCCATGCTTCATTTCTGCCTCAATATCCTTGTAAGAGGAGGATACCTTTTTCCTAAAAAAGTTTTTGTGGGACTATAATGAGCTGATTCATGTAAAGCACATCCAGGCTCTAAGTTTTATCATAGGTTTGATGCATCGATCATCATGAGTGCAGATGGAACCCCCAGGGTGTTAACCCAGCACTACTACTCATCCGCTTCAGGAAAATTATTTTTAAAATTATCTGTTGGGCTGCCTGGGTGGGTCAGTCAGTTAAGCACCAGACTCTTGATTTTGGCTCAGGTCACGATCTCAGGGTGGTGGGATCGAGCCCCAAGACGGGATCCACACTCAGCATGGAGTCTGCTTGAGATTCTCTCTCATCCATCTCCCTCTGCCGCTCCCCCTGCTCACACGCACTCTCTCTCTTTAAATAAATAAATAAAATCTTTAAAAAAAATTATTTGTTACTCCACCCATGGAGGGACGGTAGGTTTTATGCAAATGTGCAGGACATCATCTGACAACAGCTGAGTAAATAGCTATTATGGTTTGCAGGGGATGTGGGAAGAGTGCCAAAGGTCCGAACAAGCCAGAGCACCAGAAAGCCAACCTTGGGAGACCTCACCCTGTGCTGGAAGCCTAGCACAAGGGCAGTGGTGTGGCAGCCACCCGTCCCCAGGGGCTCTGCATCCTGCCGCAGGCTCCCTGGCTGGTGGCTCCGCCCTTTCCTGGCCCGGGTGTGGACGCTCTGGCCTCCATGGGTCTCAGCGCAGGCACCAGGGTGCGGCTGGCGCAAAGCTTCTTGCATAACCCCTCCCTCAGAAATGAATTCCAAAGCCTAACTGCAGATTTCATTCATCTTAACAAAGGACTACTCCTATTCAGTTTTATTAAAATAGAAAACAGATTTCTTAGGAATTATCAGCGTGCAGTCATACTTGCCACACATTTGCGTACGTGAGAAACCTGAGGAATGGCCAGCTGCTCTTCAGAGGAGTTCGATGCCTGAAATGTTTTCCCTCTCCTCCCAGGTGCTTCTCACACCAGGACTGCCTGCCGTCTGTGATGACGGTGCTCAAGATGAGACGCTTGTGCACATTATATAAACTTTCTTTTTTTTAAGGTGACATGTTTCCTTTTTCGAACCTGTGCACATTTATTGACCAGTACTTAAACTGTGCATGCAAAAACTTTTAAATGATTATAAGTCAGTAGTAACTCAACCATCAGCGGTGTGAAGTGTGCCTACCCTTCTAAGGCGGGCATGGGCTAGATGACACATAAATGGTCATTCTGTTCAGCATCTTTGAGCAAACATTTATTGAAAACCTCCTCAATCGTAGGCCCTGTGCTTGGCCTTGAGGGGACAAAGAGGAACAAGACGTAGTTCCTGTCCTCAAAAAATTCACAAAGTGGTTGGGGGTGGAGTCAGTGGGGCACAGCAAACCAATATTTTCAACATATAAATGTGCTGGAAGAAAACTCAGGTGATGGTGGAAACCAAAAGTGGAAACTCTACTCTAGAAGTTCAGAGAAGGCTGCCCTGGGGCTTGAGTGGAGTCTCGGAGGATGAAAGGAGTCACCCAGCAAAATTGACGGAAGGGTGGGAGCGAGAGGGAGGAGTCTGCCTTTGGGTGAATAGCAGGGCCACAGCACAGAGATATGAAACATGCCCGCAAATAAATAACACAACGAAGGTGTGTGGCAGGATATGGAGGAAGACGAGCCTGGAAAGAAAGGTAGGCAGAGTTGGGGGCCCCAGGGAGGCTTCTATGCATGATAAGGAATTTGGACTTTTACTCTAGGACAGGTGGTGGTTGGAAAAAATTGAGAGTTGCTCCCTGCACTTGGCCCCATCCCTGGAAGATCCAGGGATTATTAAGATAAAGCCCCTCAGGCCACCAAGTGTAAAGGAATGTCGGAAAGGCCCACACCTGGGAACATCGTCCTTAACGGCTGATAAACGTGGTGACTTCTGCTTCCAAGCACTGTTCATGTTCAGTGTTTGCTACTCAACTTTCATTTCCAGATTTTAACTTCACATTTTTATAAGTACTGAGCTAGATTATTTTAACACAGTGCTTTCCAACTTTAAAATTTTTCATGTTAAAAATAATGATAGCCCACACTAGGATAAAAAGATAAAGCTGTTCTCAAGTTAAAGGGAAATTCTATCCTTTACACACCCTTTTCCCCAAGACTTCAAGTATAGGGGCTGAGGGAGACAGCTATATCTTGGATGCCAACTATTTGAGACAGAGCTCTGACTGTCTGATTGGAAAGCTTTATTTTAACTTCTATTCCCAAACCCTTTAATGTTTAGTAAATAAGTGTGTGTTTTATTCAGCAATTGTTTACTGAGCACCCACTACGTATAGCCATTGCCCTGGGTGTCAGGGATGGAGTGGGGAGCAAGATAAATTGAGTTTCTGTTCTCAAGGAGCATAATAGCCAGTGGTGATGGTGGCTGGGGAGTGAGGTGGACTTGGGGAAGTAAATAGAAATTACTGTAAAGCATGCCAAATGTGACGATGGGAACACTATATTTGGTAGCACACAACAAAACACAGTCCTAGATTGGGCGTCAGAAAAGGCTTCCCTACAGGAATTGACATTTCAGCAAAGAGCTGGAGGATGTGTAGGAGTGAGCCAAATAAACAGAAGGAAGAAGAGTGTTCCAGGCAGAGGGACAGCTTGAGTGAGAGTTCCAAAGGCAAGTGGGAACGAAGCACTTGCAAGAATTCAAAGGAACTCCCCGTGCCTGGAGAGGAGCCTGGGTGAGGGGAGCTCTTAGACCTGAAGGGTTGAGGGCCGGAAGGAGACAGGAGGGTGGGGGGGCTGGTCAGGGAGGGCTTGGGCAGCCATACGAAGCAGCTCTTTGCCTGCTCTGACCAAATGAGGCTCCGAAATCTTTTCCTTATTTTACATTTGAGGACAGTGACTCTCAAAGTTAAACATTGTTTGGCAACAATGCCAACAATTTCCTCAAATCAAATGAATATAAGTTGACAAGGCCACTGTCTTCTTTGGGTTCTGTGAGAATCAGACCTTGACACAGGATTTCATTATGTGGAGGATAAGCTGAGAAAACACCAGCAAGGGAGCGGGAGAGGGTGAAAGAAGAGAAGGCAGCTAAAACAAGGTATGGTAGCGAGTAGGTAACTACTGGGCAACTGGGCCAGAACCCCAGGAGAAACTCAACACATGCCTTGGAGTTCCTGTACCTGAGGGAAATGTGAGCTGGAGACACCAATTCCACTCAGTTTTGGGTTGAAGACCACCATGGAGGCGGGATGGATGGTGTGGAGGGGAAGATATTTATTCTCAAGTACTTCAGTCTGTCATGGGGTATGTCCGGAGAAGGCCTTCAGGCAGAGCAATGCAGTGTGGAGTTGCAGGCATTTGGAAGGCTGGTCTGTGTGCACTGTAGTTCCAAGGGTGAGGACATGGGTACCACGGTATCCACCACACAGTTCTATGGCCCTGGACATCAGTGCCCCAATTCTGAGCCCTTATACCACAGCACACTGGCTGGATTTCACCTGAATTCCACCTGACTGCCTGGAGAAAGATGCAGAGCCACAGAATGGTCTGGAACTCAGTGCCCGAGGCCTCACCAACCGTCAGGCTCAAGTTCTATGTCTCCTTAATTACAGCACAGACTTCCCATAGTTCTTCTCCTCACTCTGGAATCTTGATACCGAAGGAAAACATGCCATTGTGAGTGGCCTGTTAATTGAAAGTGCCAAGTTTAACTAGGGAAATAAAGGAGACTCTACAAAATGAGAATTTAGTGAGACATGGGGTATGGAACAAGGTCAAGCACTTAGCTTAAAAAAGTTGGATGAATTAGGGTAAAGTCATTTGGTTTGGGATTTGGGGGGCAATCTGACTCATAGCACTTTTCCAGAAATGGATGAGTCATAAGTTTTGGGGAATCTGATATTTAATGACTTAGTTTTGGGGCTAAAAAGTTCATAGTAGTTTATCTTAATAACAATTTTTCTTCTAAGAGGCCATGGGACATAGGGAAGAACGGGTTCCGGCCCATCCTTTCATTCCTGGCTTTCTGCCCTCATCAGACATTTATTGTGGTAGGCACTGTGGATTTAAATATCATCATCGTGTTCAGGTGTTCGAAGAGTTCATAGTCTAGAAGAAGACAAACAGCAAAGGGGACACTACCTAACGAGCTATGAGACCTTGGGACAGTCCAGCAGTAGGAAGGGCCTGGGTAGATGAGATCAGTGGTTCTCAGCCTTGACCTTCCAGCAGAATCACACATGGGGACTTAAAAGACCACCAATGCCCTGGCTGGCTCCACTCCCAGAGAGTCTGTCTAAACTGCTCTGGGATGGGGCCCCAGCACTGGTATTTTTCAAGAAGCTCCCAAGGTGATTCTAATGTGTAGTTGAGGTTAAGAACCACTAGATGATAATTTTCAAGCTTTTGGTAACTGAGAAACTCTTGCTTTTCCTGAATAGCTTGCTCTCTCTTTATCTCAGCAGAAGGTAGAAGATAGTGGCTGGAAATCATGTTTGTTATTTTGGACTGATAAAAACGTAGCAGGAGAACAATGGAGCTCTGGGTTAGGTGACTACACGTTGCCAGTACTTGAACTGTGAGTGGATAGCTTACCTCAATAGGGTGCATGGAACACTCATTCCAGAAATAACAGGTGCCCAAATTTTTTTCCTCAGAAGACACATTCCTAATGCCAACAACTAATTATCATACCAAGAAAACAAAAACTGTGAGGGATAGCAGAGGCGGGCTGGCAGCGCCACCGAGTTGTACAAACCGTGACTCACTCTTGTTCTAGGCTGAAGCATCTTTGCAGCATCTCTCTGAGAAGTACTCGGTGTTTGCTTTGCAAAGGAAAGAAGGCAATGTACTTTGCTGTGGGCCTGAAGGGAAAGGGAAAGGGAAATCTTCTGCAATCTCCTGCATCTTCTGGTTGGCTTTGGACCACACCTCCCAGTGAACTTTCCATGGTAGGAATAGAGAACAGTTGGCTTTCCCATCCCTGTTATGGCTTGTTCACTATACTAACAACCTCTTCTATTACGTATAAGGCAATTAAAGGATGAGCTTAGAAGCTGGCATCTTTCCTTTAAAGCAAAAGCCAGAAGCTTATGTTTTGCTAGTGACGGTCTCCTGTAAAAACAAATGTCTTATGAGTGATGACATAGGAGCCATTGGAACAATCTCAGCTCAGAGTTAGCTTGGACTCTGCCTCATGCTTCTCTCAAGTCCTCTCTCTGATGTATGGCTCACGAAGCCTCTCACTGAGAGCACCAACACCAACATAAGAACCTCACCTTCTGTTTCGATTTTTTTAAATTTCTATTTAATTTTTTATTATTTATTTATTTATTTATTTATTTAAGATTTTTTAATTTATTTATGTGACAGAGAGACAGCCAACGAGAGAGGAAACACAGCAGGGGAGTGAGAGAGGAAGAAGCAGTCTCCCAGCGGAGGAGCCCGATGCGGGACTCGATCCCCGAACGCTGGGATCACGCCCTGAGCGGAAGGCAGACGCATAACGACTGCGCCACCCAGGCGCCCCTCTATTTAATTTTTTAAACTAAGGAAAAGGAAAGATGAAAGAAAGAAAGAAAGAAAGAAAGAAAGAAAGAAAGAAAGAGAGAGAGAGAGAGAGAAAGAAAGAAAGAAAGAAAGAAAGAAAGAAAGAAAGAAAGAAAGAAAGAAAGAAAGAAAGAGGGAAAGGAAAGAAAGAAAGAAAGAAAGAAAGAAAGAAAGAAAGAAAGGAAGGAAGGAAGGAAGGAAGGAAGGAAGGAAGGAAGGAAGGAAGGAAGGAAGGAAGAAAGAAAGAAAGAAAGAAAGAAAGAAAGAAAGAAAGAAAGAAGAAAACATTTCCACCTCCCAACCTCTGTCTCTTGCAATCTCCAATCTGCTCTCTGTATCTCTGACCTTGGTTTTGTTTTTGTTTTTAAATTCTACATACCAGAGAGATCATATGATATTTGTCTTTCTCTGTTTGTCTTATAACATTTAGGATGAGCCTGTAATTCTCTGAAGGGACTGATTCTTCAGAGCAAGTTGAGGAAATGACTTGAAGGCATGTACAGTATAAGCTGCCTGTTCTTTTCCTTGCTGGCTCTGAAGCTCCATGTAATGCAATGTTCACAAAAAGCCCCGGGAACTGCATCTCTCTCTCTCTCTCTACTTATTTGCAGGTCCATTTCCTATTTCATCTTCTGCAGAACGTTCAGTGACTACTTGGGATCATGGGATTGAATAAATCGATTGACGACAGAGGGGCCCTCAATTTAAAAGATGGAGGCCTGTATCTTCCTGGTAAACACTTGAGTGGGTTAAAACTTACGGTGACACGCATAACCCCTCAAAACTAGTTTCGTAATGTACGGTGTGGGCAGGTAACAAGGGCATTAAAAAATAGGAATAGAATTTTCTTATTAGATACATTTTTCCATTTAAATTGTATTATTATTTTATTTGAAAAGCAATGTATACTCTTAGAGAAAATACAGAAAATGCAGGAATCAGATTTTAGAAATCACTATATTCTTATCCCAAATAATGAACATTACAGCTTGTTATATTTTCTTCTAGTCATTTTCTCTTCATGTAGCTTGTAGGTAACATAGATTTAGTATCTATGTGTGCGTATATGGTAACATATGTATGTGTGTGAAAATATAATATTTAGTGGGCAGTTAAACTTTTCTGGGACTTCGGTTTCTTTATCTTCAGGCTGGGGATAATAATAGTACCTACTCATAAAATTGTAAATATTAATACAAAGAATGGTTAGAACATGCCTGTTATGGCTTAACATTCTCTAAAGGCAGCTATTATTATTTTACTACTATTATGTAATTATGCATTCTGCTTTTTTATTCAGCCTCTAATGTGCACTTTCCCATGTTAGTATATACTTATCACAAAATATCCTTTGCAATGGCTATATCACATCCTACTGACATCAAATTAGTTTTAATTGAACCACATGATATTTCTCCATATTTCATTCTATGAATCTGGGTGGAAGATTTTTTTTTTTTCAGGCTAGATATCCTAACCAAAACATCATGAAATAAAACTCAGATCTTTGTGAATGGGTTGCAAAATAAAATACAGAATCCCCACTTAAATTTGAATTTCAGATAAATAAAACGAGACATTTTTTAGTGTAAATATGTCTCAAGATCACATGGTATGCACTTATACTGAAATATTATTTGTAGTTTATCTGAAATTCAAATTTAACTGGGCTGTTTGTATTTATTCATGTTAAATCTGGCAATGCTATGAGGAAGATGAAGAAAAAGGAGAGGATCTGTTTATCCCGGTACCTAATTGATGCTGATTTTTCAAACAAGACAGTAGTTTTAAGTCTTATGAACAATCCACCATTTGGTAACAGCTAAGCAGAAAATAAACATGAAAAAAGAAAAAAGAAAAAAGGAGAGAAAAGAATCACACATGGTATTTAGACTCAAAAAGGTAAATCGGAGTAATCATATTGTGCCTCACCAAAATTATTTAAATGTATGAAAAGAGGAAAATATTGATGTGTAGCTATTAATTTTATGTTTTGAAAGTACTGCAGGAGATTCACTCAGGTTGTACAGATGATCATTAATACTGTGTGTTTTATGGGGCTGTTCTAGGCTCTTGGCTTTTCGGATAGAATATGATTATGTGGCAGCTCAAACCTGCTCACACCCTTGGGACATTCAGCTGAAGATTTAGCCAATGGCCGAACCATCTGTTGCCAGTTTCTGGAACAATGGTACTAATCACTGAGGAATGGAAACTCTCTCCCTAAGCCCCACCTGCAGGAGCTTCTCCCAGCCATTTGTAGACCACTGGGGTTCTGAGAGAGGTTTTTCAAAAGGCCTGACACGAGAAGGCATCCCAAGACCTCTGTGGTCGGGAAGAATCAAAGGATCATCCGTGAGTCATTTGCTGATATTCAGTGACGCTCCAGTGTTTGCATATTAGAGGGGCTTCTGAGAGCTGCAAGTGGAGAAAGGGGGGCTCGGAGCCCTGGCTTGAGGCTGCCCTGTCAGGGCAAACCACAGTGTGTTTACTTAGATGGAATGTCTCTTTGGGCTAGCTGAAGAGAACGGGTGAGAAAAGGGGTGGTGGTGGCAGTTTTCGTCTCTCCCCCTCCAGCACGCCCCCCACACGTCATGTCATTGCTGCTGATGTCATTAGCAATTGGCATGGGGTTTGAAGGACCAAAAAAAAAAAAAAAAAAAGGCTAGTGCTCTTAAATATGACTTCAAAGATTGAAATGATACTGGGGAGAAACATTTCTAACCAGACTGTCAACTACATGCCATCACCGTAGTTTCTCATTTGGTTTTCATCCAGAGACATCTATCCAAAATGCAAGTCTGACCGTGTCTCACCAGAAAACCTGTCCCTGGCATCTCTCCGCCAGGTAGATCAAGGCTGGGCATGAGCTGGGGTGACACAGGGGGCCCTGGCCGGCTGGTGACCTCAGGCACTGTTTGCTCCCATCGTACCTGACAGCTGCTTACCTCACCGCCTAACTCGCCAATAACACTCAGAGGTCTGTAGGACTACGTACTATCTCATGTCTGTAATTGTGCTGTTTTCTTCACCCTAGGAAATCTTGCTGCCTTTGCTCCATTTGCCCCTCCCCTAAAGGCTGCCTGGTCACCTCCTATTTCTCCTTTGACCAGCTCAGATGTCAATTTCTGTAAGACCCTCTCTTTACAACTCCTGACACCCCAGGTTTAAAAGCTCTCTCCTTTATGCCATTTCTGCATCCTTCTCATACTTTATCATATCAGATTATTTGTTCATTTTGTTTGTACATTTTCCTTCCATTCATAAGCTTGTTGAGGGCAAGGGCCATCTTTTTATTCACCTCTAGTTCCCCAGTAGCTAGACAGAGTCTAATACGTAATACAACATAGCAATCAGTATTTGTTGGATGAATGAATCCTAGTCTAGATTTTAGGTTTAGCGATTATTCTATATTCAATACATGTCAATTTATTCGATTAAAGTATATTATTTAAATGGATTCATGAATGGATAAAGAAGATGTGTGTGTACACACACACACACACGCACACGCACACGCAATGGAATATTACCCAGCTTTGCAATCTTGCCATTTTCAACAACATAGATGGACCTAGAAGGTATTATGCTTATTTCACATCAAAGAAAGGCAAATACCATATGATTTCACTCATATGTGGAATTTAAGAACAAATTTAACAAAACAAATGAACAGAAAAAAGAAAAGACAAGAAAGCAAAACAGACTCTTAAATACAGAGAACAAATTGGTGGTTGTCAGAGGGAGCTTTGTGGGGGGATGGATGAAATAGGTAAAGGAGATTAAGAGTACACTTCTCTTGATAAAAATAAATAAATACACACATACATACATAGTAAATCATTTAATAAATTTTAAAAACCTATGCTCCCAGCTGTACCGTAGGGCAAGCTTTGTAAGTAGTGATGCTCTCTCTAGGTCCAGAATTTGAAATCTGACACACAGCCGTGCACAATGGTTTTAGCTCCTGGCTAGGCCATTGACCCTATAATTTATGGATGATTATATCTTTTGAATTTCTAATGATCCTACTGCAAACTTCTCAGCTCAATCAGGAAGAGGGAGCAAACACATGAAGTTGATTTAAACCTCCTTGGTCTGTTGGGGCTGCTGGTCAGATTAAAAGAGAAGTTACAGTACTGGGGGATTTAGTAGGGGACAAGTTTTCCACAGACAACGGTAAGACAAGACAGTCCGTGGTGAAACAGAAACAAGAAAATCCTAGGAGAAATCACAGGGCTCACATTATGGAGAGTAACTGGCCTCATATTCTCCATTATCATAAGTCTTTGGGTACCTGCTAATTCTCTGATTCAAGTCTCAGTTTGATGTAAAGTATTAGTCATCTTCTGTCCTGCTTGAACTCACACATAAATAAATCCTTCCTTGGAAACAGAGAAGTGGATTGCTTGTCAGTACCCCTCAGAGACTTCACTGAACCGAGAGTGATTCATTCCATGCGGCGTCAAGTCTCTTTGACTAATATCTCATTGAAGTCATGCAAATGACTAATGGAAAGTTCTCTCGCTGGAGAAAGTTGATTGCTTGTAACTTTCTTGGGTCTGTGTGAGGAATCCCTGAGATCTTCTCTTGAATGGTCATGATTTTCACTTTGATCGGACATTGTTAATCCACAAATCGCCTAAAAATGACCTACGAAGTTTGTCTGCTCTAAAACTTTGTGTTTGATCTCCCAATTTTAAACCGGTGGACTTCTGCCTTTAAGCAAATTTTATAGACCAAGAGTGTATCCTAAAATTAAACCACAGCATCTAAATTTGTGACTTTTTTATTGGAGTTGAACGGAGTAAATGGAGTTTGCAGTACTTAGACCATGGTTTCTGGATTGAGGCCTTTTGGGAACAGGGATTCTTAGCTGCTGTTGGCACTTTCTGCCTCCGCTCCCCCGTTATGCACTTGTGCCTCAGTTCTGTGCCGCAAGTTAGTAACACCCTGCTGGCACCATTTGGAGATAGCACTTCTTAGGGTGAACCTGGTATTTCCTTAAATGACTAACAAAATGTATTTTCCTTCTTTCTCTAAGGGCCCTATATGAGTCCATCAGAAAACAAAACAAAACAGACAAAACAAGATAAAAAAGTGGTTCTAGGTCATCTAAAAGTAGCCCGTCTGTGCATGCGCACATGTGCACACGTGCGTATACACACACACGCACGCATGCAGACACATACACACACACTTAAATCCATGAGTTTATACTGATACCTTTGTTTCTGATCCAACACCATAGAATTCATTCTACCTAGTCTCCCCCTTTCCTAATCTGTAATTCCTTTGTCTGACGGAGAGAGACCTTGCCTTCACCGTCCATAATAGACTTACGTTGTGTTCGGTCTTACTGCACACATAAAATAGTTTCGGAATTGCTAACTCATACCCGTGAAAGACACAGTTTACTTGAGTATAATATTTGTGTACATTCTTTTCATTTATATAGACAAAATACTATTTTGTTACTCAGGGTGATTCTTTCCTTTTCCACTCCCTTCTGTGTGGTTTTGTGGTTCATTAGTAATGCAGTAAGTTTCGTCCGTTACTGTTTGTATTCCATTTTGCACCCCCAATCCTCAACAACCAGGTTTAGAGTGTTAGTTACAGAGGGGTCCGTGCTTATCCCCGGTTTCACTTCTGTGGTTTCAGTTACCATGGTCAATCACGGTTAGGAAGCGATGATCTTCCTTCTGACGTATTGGCAGAAAGTCAAGAGTAGCCTAAGGCTGTGTCACAGTGCCTGCCGTCGTTCACCTCACTTCATCTCATTACATAGGCATTTTGTCATCTCGCATCATCACAAGGAGAAGGGTAAGAACAGCCCAACAGGATATTTTGAGAAAGAGAAACCACATTCACAAAACTTTACTACAGTATATTGCTATTATTGTTCTATGCTATTATTAGTTGTTGTGGTTAATGTCTTACTGTGCCTAATTTGTAAGTTAAACTTTATCATAGGTATCTATGTATAGGAAAAACCACAGTAAATAAAGAGTTCAGTGTCATCCATGGTTTTAGGCATCCACTGGGATCTTGGAACATATCCTCCATGGATAAGGAGGGATGATTGCAGGAGGATTGATATTATAGTCAAGGTGAGCCTGGTTGATGGGTAGAAACTCTAGGTTTATTGAAGAAGGGAATTGACTTGTAAATTCCTTTCCTCTCCTGTCTGTAATTTACCTGGATTCTGGAGAGAAGTTGCACTGTGACGACCTGAAATCCACAGCCACATCATACTGCCTTGCAGTCTTTTCTCTTGACCATTTTCCCCACCCCATTTCCTGGTCTCACTTTTATACAAGTTTCTAATTAAGAGAAAAACTGGTTCTAGGACTCCTCCCTAATGCTTTTAATTTGGAAGGAGATCGGAATGAAGTCAAAAGGCTAAAAGGTAGGAAGCGGGTGGGTGGAGGCACCATAGCCAAGGGTGAGAATAATTTATAAAATAGGTAATGGAGATTTCAGTACAACTGATGGTCAGTGATATTCGTAGTAATTTAGCACTAACACAATGAAGAAGGGCCATGTCCTTCTTTACCTCTGACCTGGGTCATTTAGTGAGGCCTGACCAGCGCCAAGAAACATATAAAGCCAAAATGCCATTAGGGTGACCAGACTCTTGTCTAAGTGAGCCTCTGGGGTTGGCAGGGCCTTATTCCCCATACAGCTTAGCTACGTACCCTACGTCTGCTCGTCCCTTAGTGTGTTTATCCATTTATTTAATCATCTATTGACAGACACAGACGTGAGTTCTTATTCTGGGTGAAGGACTTTGTAGAAGATACGGAAAAGCTGGGTCTCTCCCAGTGACTAAGTGTCCTTCTGCCTCGTCCCACCGTCTCTGTTTTGTGACCATCCTCAACAATTGATGCATCAACACCAAAATATTTGGGAACTAAGCAAATAGAAGCCATGGAATCATGCTCAGAACCAACCATACAAAGAAAAAGGCTCAGGAGTCCTGCAGAGGGAGTGGTTTTGAAAATCTCGCTCCATACCCTCCCCTATTTAGACTTCAGAAAGACAACTAACTACCTACGGGTCTTGTCTTAGCGTTCTTCCCTGAAGCCATTCAGACAGCCCAGCCTGGACATGTATTTGAATCAGTGTAAACAGGGTTCTCCAATTAATGGGGAAAAACAGCTTTGTGTCAGTGCTGGGAAACCACGGGTTGGAAGAGCAAGGGTGATTCATCAGGCATGTCACAACAAGGCCAATGCAAATTCTAAAATGTTTGTTTCACTTGAATACTAGTACTAGCATAGTAAACAGAGCTACAAAATAATTACGTCAAATACTGCAAACAATAGAAATTTGAAAAATTGCCCAAGGTGGAAGTAAAAGAGAGATTTTCATCAACTCCCAAACCAAAGATTAAAGGTACTGTTGAAACATAGGATTAAGTTTCAAACTTTATAACCCAGGTATTGAAAATGTCAGTGTGTTAGTAACATGTTTCACTGCGAGAAACATGCGTGACATTGTTGGATGTAGATGCGCTTTTTGTGTTTCTGAATTGGCTTATGGTCTTTGTGGGAAGGTAAAGCAGTTCGCATGGGTCATCTCTCTCTCTTTCTCTCTCCTTTATTTCTTCATTATGATGCACTAAGTAACATGATTTTATTTTACCTCGGAGCCTAATTAAAGGGGACATAATTAATTGTGCAAGGACTGGACAGCAAATCCTCTTTCTCAAAAATAATACTAAGTCTTCTCTGTTTCTGTTGGCCATCTTATTTCTTTCTATCTGTTTGACAATTAAGGCTAGTATTTGGGACCATATGAAATGTTATTTGTTATTGCTCAGGGGCTTGCATTAAAAAAAATGTTATTACAGTCCTTTATTTCGGCACTTTGTTGTGGAGAACCCATATCTACCCAGTGGCCTCCAAGGATTAGGAGGAAAGGTGCTTCCAAATGTCCAGATCTTATCTGCGCATCATCTGAAATATGCTAGGGCCCCACATTTATGCATTCAGATTGGCTCTTCATTGGGGAATAGCTCACATAAAGTTGTTGGTATTTCCTGCCCCTGTTAGGCCAAAACTATTGTAATAACAGCCTTTCTGGCTAGATTCAGGCACCTTTGCTTCAAGCCCAGGCCAGCATCCGGAAATGAAGAGGCATGTAGGAAAAGGAAAACTACTGGCGTGGAGTTTGGGGGTGGGGATTCGGGGATTTCTCCATTTTTTCATGGCATCGAAATGTTCAGCATGGAGAAGTCATTAAGGGAAAAAAGAGAGAACCTGTTCTTAGTGGAAATTACCACTGGTTAGATTCTGCACTGTAACTTCTGATTCTGACGTGCTGAAAAAGGCCTGGTAGACCTGAGAGGCCGCAACGTTCCTCAGACTATGAGTTCGAACGCTTAGTTTCTTTGAATGTATGTTGAGAGCTCATACAACTTGGCAAAGGTCTTCTCTGAGAAAAAGGATATAAATTAGAAATACAAAATTAGGTATGAAAGTGAACACCTATTTATAATGAGAAGAGATGCTGAGGATTACAAATTTCATTTTATTGTATTTTTAAATGAAGATTTATTTATTTATTTATTTATTTATTTATTTATTTATTTATTTATTTATTTGAAAGCGGGAGAGCATGCGTGCAAGAGTGAATGGGGGGAGGAGCAGAGAGCGAGGGACAAGCAGATTCCGCGCTGAGCAGGGAGCCCAATGCAAGGTTTGATCTCACACCCCTGAAATCATGACCTGAGAGGAAATCGAAAGTCAGATGCTCAACTGACTGAACTGCCCACGAGCCCCAGGATTACAAATTTTACAAAGCTGGCAAATGCTATCTATATTACAAAATTGATGAAGCCAGCACAATATTTTCATTAGTCTGACACATTTCTATAATAGTTTTTCCAACATTTTTTTGGTTGTATACTCTTCAGTTGCTTCTTCAAAAGATAACAATTTTATAATATTTTCTATAGAGGATAGAATGATAATCCAGTCTTAATATGCGAAAACTTGATTCTCATACCCACGTGCTTGTGGTGTTAGATGCTGCAGGACAACCATAGCAGCACAATCGTTGTGTAGAAGCCAACAGAGTTGGCATGGGGTATGTGTGCGTGTATGTGTGTGTGTGTGTTTGTGTGACTCCAAGCCAGTTCTACACCAGGAAGTCTTGTCATAGTTACTATACACACAAGTCACCATGGAACACATAAATGGATCCTCTAAAACTTAACCAAATGTATTGCCAACTCAACTTCTTAGCTGGAGCCTAAAAATTCTCAAGGTCATCCAACATGAAGAAAAATCTCACGGAGAGAAAATTGAAGTAGAAAGAGAGAGTAATATTTACCAATTGTGATTTAATTACCAATTGTGATTAAAATGTCTCATTCTTACAAAGTTTATAGAAACTTATAACCACATGAACACATTGGTGGGCCTCTTTCCTGTCCAGGATCTTAGAAGGAGCCCATGCAAGAGGAGAGTCCTGATGCTTATCTTCATTAGTTTTGCGATAAATCTACTTGTGGTCCTATGTGAATGTGAGCAAATGACTTAACCTCCTGACCTCCATGTCTACATTTATCTATTTCACTGGATTATTGTGGAGACCAAATAAGATAAATGTATATAATAGCCTGAAAAGAACAGACTCCTTTTGTGTGGGTTACTCAGCATGAACCTCATGCTTGGGGAATAGAGTTTACTGTCCAATGGATGAGAGGTTTGAAGATTTCAGTATCTGGAACAGTACTCCTATTCTGAAGGTTCACTTTAGCTCTTTCCAAGTCATCATCCTCTCAGAAAGCCAGCAGCAGCAGTGGAAAACAAAAAGTTTCTTGGAGCCGGTGAAGTGAGGGCCTGAAGATTTTGGAATTTGTTTCCCATCGTGTGAGGCAGCATGTCTATTGGCTGGTGCTGGCCTTTCAGATGCATCCTGGGTGTGTGTGTGTGTGTTTTAATGGATACAGGAAAGCTTCCAGAGTCTCAGGGGTTTCCCAAAAAGGTGAGAAAATTTTGTTCTGGCAGGATCGAGAGAATTCAAAATGGGGCCTTTACTGCTGGCAGATAAGGTATGGAGGACGGTGAATGATGAAAAGATGGTGGTGAATGATGAAGGGAGATGTGCGCCATCTCAAAGAAGAGCCAGTCCTTCTGCAGAAGAGCAAAACATGTATCCAAGGAATACAACTGTATAGCAAATGAGATTTCCTTTATCGAAACCAACTTGGAACTGATTAGTGAACACACACACACTCACACACACACACACAATTCTTTTCCTGTTTGGTCCAAGGCAATGAGGTTGATCCAACTTCTTACCCTTTCTTGTCTCCAAACACTCCTACCTGATGGTTTATAAATCACTGTGTCATCAGCAATACACCTTGTGCCTTTGTTTTTTTTTTAATAATAATTTTTTATTATGTTATGTTAGTCACCATACAGTACATCCTTAGTTTTCGATGTAGTGATCCATGGCTCATTATTTGCATATAACACCCAGTACTCCATGCAATATGTGCCCTCCTTAATACCCATCACCGGCCTATCCCAATCCCCCATCCCCTCCCCTCTGAAGCCCTTGGTTTGTTTCCCAGAGTCCACAGTCTCTCATGGTTCATTCCCCCTTCTGTTTACCCCCTTCTTTCTTCCCTTCCTTCAGTGTCTTTGATCTCTTTTCAGGATGTGCACTTCATCTTCTAGGCCTAACTGAATCTTTGCTTTCCCCTCAGGACATTGATTTTGTGCCTGCTTCTCAAATGGGGTAGTTTCTCCCATTCCCCGCCAACCCCTGGGCCTGAAGATGCAGTAGCTGGTCTTGTTCCTTATTGCCAGGTAATTTCTCCCTCTTAATTTCTTCAAAATTTCAAGACTTGCTCCACTTTCCTCCAACCCTTCTTTTTTTTTGTTATCAGCCTCCTATTTTGTCTATCGGGGTAGAATGTAGGCTGCATATTAGTAGATGTTGTCCCCCTCCCTGTTACCTGAGGAATACCAGGCACCTAACAGGTTTTCAATCAGTATATGTTGAAGGAAAGAAGAAAACTAAAGAATAAAAGAAAGATAGAAAACACATCTGTCTGTGATGTACCTCCACTCAAATTTTCAGCCTTCTTGGATGAGACACATCGATTATCTCAACACAGATCATCCTAGTATCATCTCCATGGCTTCGTTTCTGTACTCTGTGTTCTGCATAATATAATGTGTTGACCCTGTCCCTCAGTCGTCTTGTCATTTTCTCTTTTAGGGCAGCTCATATCTGATGTCCTTGATGGAGCTTGTACTGCTTGTTGAAGTCAAGCCAACTTCTTTCGTTGGGCTCATATTATACTTGGAGCTAAATACCCGTGGCTTAATAAAGATACGTTAATCTATTGATGATAATTATATGGCAATGGAAAGCAAAATGTTGAATTTTATCTACATAGTCTATGTATACATGTACACACACAAATGGAATATACATCTATATCCAATCAAAGAAGACATAAAAGAAAAGAATTACTAGAATTATCTTCATTGTTGTAGAAAAGTCACAGAAGCTCAGTGAATTTTGACCCAGTTTAGGTAACATTTCGGGGGAAAAGGACTCCCTGTGTGTATGTGATACAGTCCTGGTTCTGAGGACCAGAGGCCCTGACCTCCCTTGAGCATGTCCTCATAGTCATGGCAGCCTGTAGTGACCTACTTAGAAGCTGGTTGGGCCATAGTCAAACTCCAGTCATCTAGGTTGCCCCAAGGAGGGAGAGCCGCTTTCTGTTTCATAAGCTGAATGACTTTGAATGAAGTTCCAGTATTTGAGGGCTGAGCACAGGGGAATTAGGAGGACGGAGACTGAACAGCAATTACAGTTTTGGAGAAAGGAATGAAGAAAGAATCCGAAGTATCTGGGCCATCCTACAAGGACTATGATTGCTGTGAAATGATTGGCAATAAGTAAAACCCGTGAGGCCTTCCAGTTAAGAAGAACTGGCCATTGGCATTGCTCTTTTTCACTTGATTTCTAGGCTTGAGGGTAGGGAAAAACTGGAATTAAATTCTATTGTTCTCCAAAAGTTTTGGGGGAAGAATTATCTATAAAAAATATCTAGCCTCTTACTTCCTGCATAATCCTAAGCATATGTTGTAAGAAGAACGGTAGGGTGAGAGAATGCAGAATTGCCTACCCAAATCTATTTATCCATCACACACTTGTATTCTGTGAGACTTACTCTTTTATCCTCGTGAAAAACACTGCGTATTCACATGTTCCAATAAAACTGAAATAAGCCACATTCCAAGGCCAAAGGAGGTATCAGCAGGTATGGTTTCTAAAACTCTCTAGCACATATTTTTTAACATTTTAAAGGAGACCTTCAGAATGCTGGTACATCAGTTGGAAGGACATTTGTACAATTGATTTTCTCGAATCGATTTTTTACTCACCACCACTTTTAGTCTTGTGTAGGATATTCTCAAAGACAGTGGTCTCTGAGCCCCTGCCAATACCCCTGTATTAATCTGCTGTAACGAAGTACCACAGATTGGGGGGCTGAAACAAGAGAAATTTCTTGCCTCACAATTCTGGAGGCTAGAAGTCTGAGATCGAGGTGTTGGCAGGGTTAGTTCCTCTGACGGCTGTGAAGGAGGATCTGTTCTGTCCTCTCCGTGAGCTTCTGGAGGTTTGCTGATAAGTCACCTCATCTCTGTCTTCTTCACTTGACATTTTCTCAAAGTCTGTGTCTGTCTTTATGTCCAAACGTCCCTGTTTTCTAAGGACCTAAGTTTTGTTGGATTAAGGCTCACTCTAAGGATCTCATGGTAACTTGTTTAAATCTATAAAGACCCTGTTTCCAAATAAGGCACATTCTGAGGTACTGGGAACTAGGACTTCAAGACATCTTTTTGCAGGCAAACAATTCAACCCTTAAAAATCGTTACTTATACCTGGCCAATAATTGCATTGAAAGGCAGGCAATAGCTCTCACAGCTGTGGGTCAGGGTGTGTGTAATCCATGAAATATGTCTAGGTATTTTAGTGAGATTGATGAGGTTGGTTTTCTAAAGAGAAAAAGGTTGAGATGCCTGTAAATTTGAACTTGGCCTCCAAGCTCAAATGGCTGCTACAAGGGCAAATATTGTTGGAGTAGAAGTTTAGGTGCATCTGGGATTCTTTGGCCAGTCCATGTGAGAGTAGACATCCCTTTATGCACCATGTGGGTTTCCTCCCATTCTATTACCCAGTATGAGTGAAAAGCAAAGGAAGAGTGAAATTAAGGGAGAAAAAGAATTCTAAGAAATCTTAGCTTGACGTACTTGGTATCTTGATAGCTTTTCAAAACTTTTACCACCAGGTGATTGTTGATCATAAGTAGGCATAGAAAGTTTACCAGTAACAACATGCACACCATACAAAGACCCTGTGTTTTGCTCCTTTGGAATCTGCCCTTGATGAGTTGCTCATCACTTATCCCAGCCTCAGGCATCATAGATGATCAGCATCCCTCCAAACGACTCCACTAATAACACGCACCACGCCGGGCCCTGGGAGATGACTCAGACGTGAAGCCGAAGACAGTCAAGAATGCTGTTCCCAACATACCTGCTGGATAACCCAGCACTGGAAATCTAGGTGTCAAGTGCCCCGGAGGCTCACTGGAAAATTCTGCCAACTTTGCGGTATGTTTGAAAACTTCTAGAATAAAATGGTAAGAAAAAAAAATCACATAAATCAACTCCCCATGGATACCTTATTTAGAGTGAAAGAGCAAGATCTGTTGGTACCGTTTGTGGTAATATAAAGACACTCAGAAATAGAGAGACTGGCACCTGGCTTAACTCTCTTGGTGATGGCTGCGTAAACAGAGCACATCCCGTTAGGTTTAGGTACTTATTCTCCCTTTTTTAAATTACTGGGATGTGGTAAGCAGCCCTTTTATCTTGTTTTACTTTGTTTTATTTAATTAATAAGATAACAGCTGCCAGATCCCAGTCTATATGTTTTAAAAACTAGCCTATGGCTATTCTAAAATCTTCTCTGTTTGTGTCCTAGGTATGATTGCACGTTTGATGGGGGGTCAATGAAGATGTACCTAAGACAGAGCATCCCTACCTGTGAGCTATATCTCTTTTCTTTTTTTTTTTTTTTTTCGGTTCTAAAGCAGAGGAGTTAATGGTGTAGTTTCTGGAGTCAGACTGCCTGGTTTATTAGAATTTTAGCTTTAGTAGGACTTTGGGTGAGTTATTTAACCTTTCTGTGCCTTATCTTAAGGTCCAGAGAGCACTATGCTGGTCTCATATGACTGTTAGAGCCCGTGGTAAGAGCTCACAATACATATAGCTATCTCTCTTTGGAAGCCTTGTTTTTTTCTTTTGTTTGTTTCTTGTTTTTTGTTTTTAAAGACTGATTTATTTATTTGAGAGAGAGAGAGAGAGAGAGAGCATGAGCAGGGGGAGGGGCAGAGGGAGCGGGGAAAGAGAATCCTCAAGCAGACTCCCTGCTCAGTTTGGAGCCTGATACGGGGCTTGATCTCACCACCCAGAGATCATGACCTGAACCGAAACCAAGAGTTGGCCGCTTATCTGACTGAGCCACCCAGGCGTCCCTGGAAGCCTTCTTTTATGTACCATCCTTATGTCTCTCTCTCTCTCTCTTTCGCTTTCTCTCTCTTCTCTCATATCTTTATCTCTGTGTCTATGTCTCTCTCCATTTCTCCAGACCTACTTCCCTCAGACCAGGGATGTACTGAAGGAGGCCGTTTTCCTCCTGTCCTGCCAGTGACCCATGACTGGCTTTCACGGACCCCATTCTCTTCTCTCCTTCTCCATTATGAAAAAGCAGCCTTCTTGGTTAGAGGTTTCTCTGGGAACAGCTTGCACCGTGTTGAAGTCTGTCTACTTCACAGATAACTGCTTCCTTTATGAGCACTTTCTTCACCACCACCATTTGTTTCTTCACCCCTCTGACCTTTCCCACAGTCGAGCCCTCAACTTCCTCAGCAGTCCCTGGTCTCTATTGAGAACCTTCACATGCCAGGTGAAACATTTAGTCAAATCTTTTATTTGACACATAGGCAATCCACAAATACTTCTATTAGCTTCCTTATGTGCCAGCCACCTAAAACCAACATTGAAGTCAACCACGACAACAGCAGCAATAATGATAATTTTCATAAGTTAAACTGGGCTATGTGTAGACACAGGTTTTTTAAATGCAAATTACAAAATAGATCCAAAGATAAAGATCAAGATTGAAATGTTAACAACACCAGATATCGCTCCACTTCCCTATCCTATAGCCAAGGAGGCCGATGGGGAATACTTGATTGAAGGAAGGTGGGGAGTTTGAGCAGAGATAGGAATTTTCAGTTGCGACGGAAGGGCTTCATATGTAACCTTCAGTTGGAGATGATGGTTTTCTTACTGTTTCCTTTAGAAACTTAAGCTGGGCTGTAAGGCCTCAGAATCTTATTCGTATTGTAAGCATGAAAAATAAGGTCTGGACTAAAAGAATCCTATTTATTTTCAGGAGACCATTGTCAGATGTAACTTATATCCTAGTCATTGTCCTTGCGCTGAAAACACACAAACAGGCTTCCTGTAGTCATCTTTTACCCCTGGGTCTGAAGACTGTCTACTAATTCAGAGGCACCTGGGGTGTGTCTTTAAAATGCAGATTCAAATTCAACAGGTGATTTTGAAGTGCCCTAGAGTCTGAGAGCCACCACTTTCTGGACTTTGGGCCTCAGTAGGGACCATTTCCCATCTGGCAGCACTATAGAGTGAAGCTTGAGTGACTCAAAAAAATGCTGGAACAATGAGATGTCAGACATATATGTTGCAAATGGTTGTTAACCTTCAGATATCCTATCATTTCTTAAAATCAATGTTATGGTTGTGGTGATGAATGAAACCAACTTTAAAGAGACTTCCCTGGAAATATAAAATAATAGTAACTCCTCAGCTAAATCCTGTGGGCGTGATTCAATCCTTTCCTGGAAACAGATGAGGACATCATTTGGGACCAGAGCCCTGCTGGCCACAGTGGAGCTTCTGAAAGAGGAGTCATCCTAGGTTAAGGGAAGGCCTTAGTCACTTCACTAGAGTGTTCCAATTCCTGATGATGAATGGAGCTCTGTTGAACAATGGAAGGAGGACACCGGATAAAAGAATATTGTCTTCTAGGTATAGAAGACTTCACTTATCTCTTTGAAGTATTTACTCCTGGGGCGCCTGCATGGCTCAGTTGGTTGAGCGTCTGACTCATGATTTCTGCTTAGGTCATGATCTCAGGATCATGATATCGAGCCCTGCATCAGGCTCTGCACTCAGTGGGGAATCTGCTTGTGTTTCTTTCTCTCCCTCTGTCCCTCCCCCTGCTCATGCTCTCTCTCTCTAAAATAAAAAAATAAAAAATTATTAAAGTATTTACTCCTGCAGGGCTAAGGGATGGCCTATTTCTTCCCTGTGAATCAGTGAAGGACTTTATCGGGAACATAGACCTAGACACTCCCACCTCCCATGCATGTGAATGAGGGAGCAGGGCAGCCTTGCCCCTGGGAGCACCTTGAGTCAGGGCTCTCCATGGCTTTCCCATCATCAAGTCTTCAGAAATGCTGTCTTAAGAGGTCCCTGGAACTAAGGCCTACCGTTTTACATCATACAGTCATCACAAACACAATTCTTTGGCTCTCTTTTTGTCCCCCAAATAGCAATTTGGGGACTTGGACATCCAGGAATTTATTTGAAGTGCCTAGGATAGAGTTGAGTTAAATAAGATTTCTGTTTTCTGCCTCTTAAATCTGCATTTCAGGCTACAGCTTGGTGGTTTTCATCTCTTGCTGCATATTGGAGTCATCCAAGGAGCTGTAAGAAATTCCAACACCCAGGCCCTGCTACCAGAGAGAGTTTGATACCATTGGTCTTGGGTGGGGCCTTAGCATCCCATTCAAAACCTCAGCATCACAATGTTCCAAAGCTCCCAGCTGATTCTAAGTGAAGCCAAAGTTAAGAATCACTGCTAGTTTTATGATATAACATTAACCAAAAGTCAATTGTATTACAATCAACCACCACCACCAACAGCAAAACTTCTGATTTGACAAATCCTAACAGTAAAGTCGTTTATGGAAACTTTGGTCTTGGTTTGAGGCTCTTCTGGGAATTGGACTGTATTTCACCATTTAAGGGACCAGAGTAGAATTCCAGGATTCAATACTCCAAAAAGACAGACAGAAGATCTCCCATCACATAATGGTGAAGTAGTAACAACAATCCCCAAATTCGTATTTGTATACCGTTTGAAAGCAGAATTCTACAAGATACTCAGTCAGTAAAATTGCTAGTGAAAGCTTGTTTTCTCAATTTGTCCATAAAATTCCTAACCTCGAAGCTTTAGAGAATTTAGTCTTGTAAGTCCAACAAGTGTAACAAAATCAGCTGCGATGTTTTCGTGGTTAGGTTGCACTTGACTGATTGTGAGGACTTTCGTCCAGAGCAAACCTATGCCCACAGAACCAGTTGAAGCACTTCCATTTAGCCACAGATGCTTATCTCCTTTCGTAAGAAGGCGAATAACATCCATGAGAGCAATAGCAGGCGAGGATGAGGCTGGTCTGGCCTCGGAGGATAGTGACCGCCTGCGAGAATAATTCCACCAGGTTCCATTTGTTGGGGAGGAGGTTGGACACCTGCCCAAACAGATGAGAGGGGATAGTAGCACGTCCTTTCTGCCTAACGTTGCATTGGTCAATTTGATGGAATGAGTTTTAGGAGTTGAACTGCTGGCTTCTGATGTTGGTGAAAGATAAATGTGAAGAGTTTATGAGAGCTAAATTGCTAATACCTTGGAAAGTCTGAGGAACCACATAGGTAAAAATTTTTCTGGAGGGCAAGGGAGCAAGATGAGCAAGAGGGAAGAAAGAACAAAAGAAACTCAGTATTTTTGTTGTATTTGAGGGACGAGACAAACTTAGGGTCCCCCTACTCCTCCGCCATCTTAACTCCTCCCTAAGAAATTTAGGGTGTTTTTTTTTTGTTGTTTTTTTTTTTTAAGATTTTTAAAAATTTAATTATTAGAGACAGCCAGCGAGAGAGGGAACACAAGCAGGGGGAGTGGGAGAGGAAGAAGCAGGCTCACAGCGGAAGAGCCTGATGTGGGGCTCGATCCCATAACGCCGGGATCACGCCCTGAGCCGAAGGCAGACGCTTAACCGCTGTGCCACCCAGGCGCCCCAAGAAATTAAGTTTTTTAAAGTGCATTCATCTAGATAGTATCCTTAGCTAGTGTCTGTCCCTATGTTGAATGGGAAGCACTTGCATCTGGTAGCTGCAACCACTTACCAACTGCATCTTTACCTTGAAAGCTGGGGGGCGGGGGAGGAGTGGGGGGAAAGGGAGGGCAGGAGGAAGGGATTCATTGTAATCATTGCTGACATTCATTTAAAGCTGAAGTCATAGAGGGAAGTAATTGAATTTGATGAAAATGGGGTTTTAAAATAAAAATGTGTGGGATTTGATTAACTTAATTGAATTAAACTTATACTTCACATTATCTCATTTAAATTGCCTCTGTTTCCATTTATGTTTTGAATCCCTGGCCTTTACTCAACAGGCAACATTTTCTTAATATGAAATAATGAAGATCTGTTTGCCTCTCCAAGGTCCTGCTTTCTTTGCACATGACCCAGGATCAGATGACCCAGACTGTTGCAGAGGTGGTTGGGTCACAGAATGTAAGCACGTGGAGGGACTTGAAAAGCTCCCTCACTGTCCTGCTGCTCCCTCTGGCAGTAGTGTGAAGGCTCCACTTTCCGAGCCTCTGGTTTTCTCAGTAACCATGGGAGTCAGCCTGACTTTTTCAGCCTTTCAAGGGCACCCGACACTCCTGAGGGCCAAAGCCATGGGGACCTTGACAACACACCAAGTGAAGACAATGTGCTCATTTCCAGAATGAAAATCAGTCTTGCGCAGTCGTACAAGGTACTTTATCCTAATCACAAAAACCAGATTAATGAAACCAACCAGTTAGACCTCATGATTCACTAGACTGACAGGGTGAGTTCCTCCTGACCTACATCTGAATGCCCCTTTGGTTTTCTCTCCACTGAAAGTAGGAATCATGGCAGAGCAGGCTGTGCTGGAAAGGAAACCCAGAGTGGAAGGGAGGAACCGTCCTGGTTGTGGCCCTTTGAAGGGGGCGAAGGAGGCAGCAGGCCTCCTGTAATCTCCCCCTCCTTTGCTCTCAGTGAAGCAGGAATGTCTAAAGTCATGAAATAATGCATCCCTGTACACTCATAGGGACACACTTCCACTGCAGGAGGGAATCCGTCTTTCTCGTTTCTCTGCACACCCACTCTCAGGGGAAGTCTGAAATTCCTCTCCTCAAGCCCTCTATTCACCTCATTCCTCTTACTCCTTTGAAGTTTACAGAAAAGTTGTGCTGCAGTTAATAATAAATAGGTCTATTGTTACCTGTAGGAGCAACATTATTTGGAAATATGTCTTTGTATCAGTTTAAAAACACACACGCAGGCGTCATTGTTTATGCTTTGTAGGAGAATGGTTTGCCTTCTCCACTCTTATTCTTCTTCTCCAATAACTTGTGTACATATATGAGCCATTAAATTATGGTTACTGATTCACTCTCAGTAGAACGGGCAAGGCGGCAATACAGTCAGTGACCAACTCAATAAGCATTTATTGGGCAACCACTTTAAGGCACTGAGCCCAGAGACTGTGGTTAGTACAAAAATGCATGAGGACTTGACCACTCTCCCAGGGGCTTCTGGTCCCGTAAAGGAGAGTCAGCCTTATTAGATACAAATAACTAATGCAAAATACAAAGTGGCAAATGTGAAATATAAAAAAAGTACAGTGAGATTTCTGAGGACAGTAAGCTCCTGTCTGAGAGTCTTCTGCGGAGGGGATGCTTTCTGCACTGGGCTCTGAAGGAGATGAGGGTTTGGACAAGTAATGATGGGTGGGGGGAGATGGGGTACCCCAGGGAGTGGGAGTAGTGTGAGCAAGAAAATGGCCCTGGGAAAGTGCTGTGTACCTTCTGGACCCATGAACTGGCTGTTTCGTTGGGATGTGGATACAGCACACCTCTGAAGGTGGGAGGAGGAAGTTCTACAGCGAAAGACCCTCAGAGTACTTTGGTGTCAAGCTAAGGAGCTGGAACTTGACCGGTAGATACCTACCATAGATACCTATGCTCAGAGAGACACTGATCTAAGTCTTTTCAGGGCAGAGGATACCCTGGCAGCCTCGGCCCTCCCTAGGTAGGACCTGGTGTGCCTGTGGTGAGCTGCTAATACCCGGCTGCCCTGAGTTACACTATGCACCTGAACTTCTATCCCAACAATACTGTCCTCTCCACTCCAGCTGCCATTTGAACATATACTGACTGGTCTGGGTGCCCCCACGGGCTTGCAGCTCTGCTCTCAACCTCAGTGCATTGGAATGTGACTCTAGCAGCTGTCCAGATCTTACTGGGGCATTCTCCTGTCACCCAAGCATCAGCTGCTGGCTAGGACTCGTGAGTAGCAGGTAAGTGTGGGATTCAAAGCTAGTGCTTCTGTTCTTACCACATCTGCTTTCTATGGTTTACTTTCCTACTGATGTGTTTGCCATATTAAATGTACAGGCCTCGAAGAGCGGAAAAGAGAACTTTCATCTTAGTTCTTCTCAAAGTTTGCCTTTTGCTTAAGAGACGTATGATAGCCATGTCAGAAGAAATATCAATTGAAAGATGCTTTTGAAACATTTACTCATGAATACTCTTTTTTTTTTAAAAGATTTTATGTATTTATTCGACAGAGATAGAGGCAGCCAGCAAGAGAGGGAACACAAGCAGGGGGAGTGGGAGAGGAAGAAGCAGGCTCATAGAGGAGGGGCCTGATGTAGGGCTCGATCCCATAACGCCGGTATCACGCCCTGAGCCGAAGGCAGACGCTTAACCGCTGTGCCACCCAGGCGCCCCTATTCATGAATACTCTTGAATCAATAAATTCATTGAGCAATAAAGATATTAGAGCAACATCCTGAAAATGAATCAGTCAGCATGATGAGGCCAACCTTGCCTGGTTGACTTCTGGACTGATCTGCCGTCCCACGGTTATGCTTCACTCTTATTCATGGGAACAGAGATGCAAATGCTTGTGTTAAAGAAACTTCCATGTCTTCTGTTCACTCTGCAGAGCGCTGTAAGGCTTCCTCTTCCCCAGAGGTTGCAACATAGACCCCTTCCCTTGATCATGAGTAGAAATAAATGACCACTTCGTGTGCTGATTTTCTAACACCGCAAGATTTTAGGTCAATCATCTAAGGACAAAATAGCTATAGTGTGAAACCTTAATACAAGCCTGGAGAGTTTAAAATCTAATTTAGAGACATCATACAAGGAATGATTACTACATCAAGGGAGATCACTTTTACTACTCGAATGACATTTAATTCCAGTGTTTATTTGTAACTTTAATGTCGTATGAACATGTTTTATACGAAGTCATAAGAAGAGAAAAAGAGGAAAGAAATTATTTGGAGCCTAAATATGCCAATAAACATATAAGCTGGGAAAAAGTGAGTTACTTCTGACATCAGATTGCTCACAGCATTTGTCTTGTACAATAACAACAAAAATATAAGTCCATGATGTGGGTCCGTGTGTGAAAGTCCCCAGAGTTTGTCATTTCCGTTTTTTAAAAGGAGAAGCAAATGTGTCTGGCTTACTCAATTTTTTCCTACCTTCAAGTTTTCACCTTGCAGTAAACATCACGGAGACTCGCTGACTCACAGCACTTCCCTTCTCCTTGGTCTTTGAGAACCAAGAGAGGTGGCAAACCAGTGTCGCGAGTCATTTATTCCCACAGATCAGAAAATTGTATTCATTTATGTCTGTTAGCTGACAAAGTCTCCACGAGAGTATCCCTAAAGAAGAATTACTCTTTAAACTCTAAACCAAATGATAAATCCAGCAGTAAGTGTTCGATTTGCAGGGGAAGCCCCACCTGATTTTCCACGTGTGACAGGTGAAGCACGTGTTCCCGGGGCTCCCCTAACGCCTGGGATTTACGTTAGCGTCATTGACACCACAGGCTTTAGTATTTACTGGCTTAAGGATCTCTGCCCCCGGTCATGTGACTTTTTGGAGGATAGAGACCGTCTTACCCATAATGGTTTCAGGGAAGTGAACGAAAGTCCATGTCTGCCAGCAGATGGAAGATTCTATGTATGGGTTGTCAGGTTTGCACTTCAGGCTTTCCATCCCACTGCACAAACACCTGTAATTTCTTTGCCACAGTCATGACCAAGAAGGAAGTGTCCAGCTTGGTTATCTAGAGGGAGGACTACCAGGGTAAGACTGCATGAAACGAACAGTTATTTGAACGACGTGGTTTTAAAAAACGGAAGGAAAGATGGAGAACCGCCACAGCAGTTTGCTAACTGCCTGCTTTTATTTCTTCCTACATTGCTGCCCATGAGCTTTGAAAAATGCAAGTCTAATTAATTCTGCATAAAACCCTTCAATGCATCCAAGGATACTTGGAGGAAAGACCACAGCCCTCACCTGCTGTTGGGCCTGAGTGCTGTGGCTCTCCTCCTCCAGCCTGCCCCTCGGAGCCTCTCTGTCCTTCGGCTTCTGCCCTCCATCACCATTGCTCTCTTTCAGCTCATCCAAACAGATGGCTCCCTCCTGCCTCAGGGCTCTTGCACCTGCTGCTCCCCCTGTCTGAATTGCTAGAGCAGGAGAAGTGTGCCAACTCTTCTGCTGTCTTTGGCTGCAGACCTCTTTTGTTTGGCCAGCCCAAACGAAATAGAGTTTTAAGGTATGAATTTGAATGCCTTAAGGCCAGTAGACTTCCTCTAGTCTACCCTGGGCCTTAATATTTCTTTCAGTCTTATCCCCTGCCAGATGCACGCATTTGGGTTACCTGTCTGCCCCCTCCCCACAAAGGAATTTGAGTTTCAATCCCTGAACTAATTAATTCCCATCAACCAACCGGTAATCTGCGCCAGTGTCACTTCCTCAAGGAAGCCATCCCAGCCCCGCACTCTCAGAACATCCTGTACTTTCCCTTCATGGCGCCCATCACAAGTATTATTATTATTTTTTAAAATCATGTTCTGACTTTAACTCCTAAAAGTAAATTTGAGGTCTGGGGACATTTCATCTAATTTACACCCTTTCATTGAAAGTTTAAATTATTCCCAGAATAAGTAAGCCTGGATAATATCAAACTTTACACACACACACACACACTGTCTCTCTCTCAGAGAAAGCATGTATTTGTATTCTAAATTGATTCTGTTTAAACAAGGAACAAGGAAGAACTTTTGGTTTGGAACATATGATGTTAGCTTTTTAACCCACAGTTGGAATTAAATAACCAATTATGTAATTAAGTGTTTAAAATCTATCTTCCTGGCACGAATGGACATCACAAAAGGTCAGGAACTTTTGTCTTTTCAACATGGATTCTCAGTGTTTTGCAAACAGAAGGCACTCATTTATTGAATGGATGAATGGATGATAAAGCAAGAGTATTCTAAAACTTAATACTGTAAGTAATTCTCTAAAAGTTTTAAATGACAATTATTGGTAAATATCTTTCTGGGATTTCCTGGAGCCTAATCCTTCCAGTAGACACTGCTATTCCCTAACCCTGAGATGCTAACACTCTGAAGCTTATAGAGACAGTGGCTTCATACCGATGTCCTGAGATCCAAACAACAGAAAGAATGAGGAAGCACAGAGGGCTCCAAGTTCCCTGCACCTAATTAAACTGGAGTACCTCTGCTCTTATCATCATTCATATTCTATCTTCTATATAAATTTAATTGACTTCTACACAAGGTTTGTCTGAACAAAGCTCTCACAAGGGCTGAGACAATGTTACCTTATAGAGTGGCATCAATGGCCCCTAGAATGATGCCTGGCACTGAGTGTGTGATCAATGAATCCTTGGTGAAGGATATCAATGTATGGTAACATACTTGTGGATGAGATACATTTTTAAAACGAGGATCAGATTTCCATTGTGTTCCAGAATCAGGAAGCACATTATTCCATTGCAGGTAATTTTGTAAGTATTACCTGTCCCATAGCCTGAGTGTTTCTTGCACTCATCCAATCCCATTGCAAAAAGAAATAAAATAATCACCTCTTCCAAATGATATTAATGCTGGCCCTTCAAATGCGTTTCCAAAATTTCTTTTGTTCATGGCCCTTCCTTCCATTGCATTATCCTCTCTGCCTACAGTCCCATGCAAAATGCAATGAACTAATTATCTTCATAAATATTTTTCTTTATTTTCAAATGGATCAGAATGTGTCCAAAGAATGCTTCACTGAAGTGTGTGTTGAGAAAGGTTGATTTATTATCATTATTATTATTCGTATTCTTAATAGTCGGCCTCATATTTGAAACACACTAAAATGAGGTGTACAATTTTTCATAGTGATAATATATTGCCTTAATGTGGCAATAAGCAGTACCAAGTGGGGTAAAAGCAACCATGTGGAACAGCGTGTGCCCTATTCACTGAGCCAGATGCCTTCGTTCTTACCCTGCAGCCGTTCTTCGCCCTTCTGTGCCTAGTTCTATGCCTCCAAGAGACTTGTAACACCTTGCATAAAGGTGTTAACTTGTGTAAACGCCTTTAACAGGTTCATTTCTTCTCTGGTTCCCAACTGGATTTGTCCCAAGAGGAGTCCCTGCAGGGGGTCAGAGGGAAGGAGCACAGTGAGGTCAAGTCCTATATGTCCCTGCTTCCTCCCTGTAGAGTTGCCTTGGAACTGGCTGCATAACTGCCACTGAAGGCCAAAGGTCACAGCTCCTCTCAAGGTGACCTTTTCTGCACTCTTTCCCACTGGGTTTAGCTTCCTCCTCTTGTTTCTTTATGTGTACATGTTGTAACACCCGCTCTTAGTAGCCCAGGGGCACCTCCTTCTTCTTTGTGTTTTCCCTATACCCCGTAAAAAATCCCTCTCTAAACCTTCCTGGTGTCTGCCACTTGCTTCCTGTCAAAGCCTGACTGACACACTCAAGCAGGGGTTCCATTTGTGATCTCTCTCATTTCAACCAGGAATCAGAGTTATGGTGATAGGCTTGGAGTCCTCTGGTTTCACCACTTGTAGGAGTAACATTTTTTTTTCTTTGACGTCATGCTCTACCATCTTCTTTTTTTTTATTAGATCTAAAAATCTAAATTAATCATCTTCTCCTTTTGTAGTAAAATGTCTTATTAGTTTATTTTCTCAAAACTTTTTAAATGTGCAGTGCATAATCTTATCTTTTGGAAATTATATAATTTGTTGGGTATTACTTTTTTTTTCCTACACTACTTTCTATTCCCTTCAAGTTAATAAATTTGCTTAATTTTTCACGTGCTATTTCTAATTAAACCACAGATTCTCTGTCCTTGTTAAAGTATCTCAAGTTATTCAGACAAACCAAATTATCTATTAGTTTTACTTTAATGGAAAAGTCTGTTCTGGAGTATTCTTTTTTTTTTTTTTTTAAGATTTTATTTATTTATTCGACAGAGATAGAGACAGCCAGCAAGAGAGGGAACACAAGCAGGGGGAGTGGGAGAGGAAGAAGCAGGCTCATAGCGGAGGAGCCTGATGTGGGGCTCGATCCCATAACGCCGGGATCATGCCCTGAGCCGAAGGCAGACGCTTAACTGCTGTGCCACCCAGGCGCCCCTGTTCTTGAGTATTCTTAACTATTCCAATATAGATTGGTTGCCATAACCAATTGCTGTGAAAGCCCCATCCTGGACATTCTTATCAACTGTCTTTTATTGGATCCCATTTCTTTTGTTGATTTATTCCCCTGGTTTGGTGAAACATGGCTTCCAGAAGCTTCCAGAAGAAGGTGCATGGGAGGTAAATTTTGAAAACTTATATGCCTGAAAATACCTTTGTTTTATCCTTGCACTTAACTGATAGTTTGGCTGGATACTTAATTCTGGATTGAAATAATTTTTCTTTACCATCTTGAAACCACTTCTCTGGTTGCTTATAACTTTGAGTGTTGTTAGTGAAATTCTTTTACCTCATCTTTTGTATGTGACTTTTTCTCTCCCTCTGGAAGCTTCTGGGATCTTTTCTTTGTTTCAAGTTTCTGCAATAATTGATGATAAACTTTGGGTGAATCTATTTTCTTTTACTGTTAAGGGCATTGAGTGGGCCATTTCAGTTAAGAAATTCACATTCTTAAATTCTTGAAATTAAAAAAATATTTTGTTAAATATTTTCTATTGTTTCTATTTCTCTCTTTTTTTTCTGGAATTTTATCAATTGGATGATGGACTTCTGGACTGGTCCTCTAATTTTATTATCTTTTCTCTTTTATTTTCTATCTTTTAATTTTCTCATTTTGCTTTTTGTGAGATTCCCAGTAGCTTTATCATCATCCTCTTCTATTGAATTAAAATTTTTTTCTTCTATTTTATTTTTAATTTCCAACATCTCTTTTCTGAGTATTTGTTGAATATCCCTATGTTATAGTATCCTGATCTCATTGCATGATGCCAATTTTTTTTTCTCTCTAGTGTGTTACTTAGAATGTATGTATCTTTTATTCTGTTTGTCCACTTAACACTTGAGCTAATTAAAAAGTTATTGTTTTTTGGTTTATAATCTACTTGCAGAATTTTTGTTTCTTATGTCTGTACTTATGAGATCTGCTGCTTTGAGGTCTTGCTTTCTAAGGGAAGAATAGTCTACTGGGAATACAACAATAGTTGTGTTGAATTGGAACATAAGACTGCCACCTGGCCAATTTGGAATCCTCATGCCACTTAGCCAAAAGAAAAAGAAGGGAATTAGTCCAAGGGCTAGGGTGATTTATTCTAAATACCAAGAGGAAACTGGGTTACTGCTAAACAGTTGAAGGCCTATTTGTGGAGGCTAGGGGATTCTCTGGGTTGTCTTTTAGTACTCTCATGTCCCAAAGTAAATTTGACGGAAAATTATAGTACTTACATTAAGTCAGGATCACTGAGGATTCAAATTCTTTAGGAATTAAGTTTGGGTCATTACACCAGGAAAAGAAAATTAGATGAGGTTCTGGATAGGGGCAAAGAAACCATGGAAGGGGGGGCACCTGGGTGGCTCAGTCGTTAAGCGTCTGCCTTCAGCTCAGGGCATTATCCTGGAGTCCTGGGATCGAGCCCCACATCAGGCTTCTCTGCTGGGAGCCTGCTTCTTCCTCTTCCACTCCCCCTGCCTGTGTTCCTTCTCTCACTGGCTGTCTCTATCTCTGTCGAATAAATAAATAAAATCTTAAAAAAAAAAAAAAAGAAAGAAAGAAACCATGGAAGGGATAGTGGAAAAAGAAAGTAAAAAATATTATCCTTGATCATTTAGACTTCATGCATTATACTTTTTAGCTGGTTATAGTTAGAATAAGATATTTTAGAGGATTATGTATCTTATAAACAGCTCCTTTATTAAACTCTTATTAATTTCAATAGTTTTCAATTAACTCTTAGGTTTTTCTAGTTAAATTAATCTATAAAGAATAATAACTGTATTCCTTCTTTCCAACAATTATATTTTTAACTTTATTATGCTTTTTGTGAGTGATTTTGGGCATTTTTAAGTTACAAGAATGATACTTGTTCACAGGAACATATAAAATAAAAGTTGTAATTTTCTCCCAAGTTGACTCCAATTCCACTACCCCAATGTAGTATAATTAATGGTTTAGTATGCATTCTTCCAAGTTTTTCTGTACACATGGACTTCTATGTTTGCATGTTTATTTATTAACAAAATAGAGCTGTGTTATATACACTCTCCTTCAATTTGTTTCTTTATTTACTTTAACATATTTTAATGTCAACAAACACTGTTCTATCTTATTCTTTTATCTATTTTTATTTTCTTAAAGATTTTATCTATTTATTTTGCAGAGAGAGTGTGACAGAGACAGAGCATGAGCAGGGGGGAGAAAACAGAGGGAGAGAGAGAAGCAGACTCTCTGCTGAGCAGAGAGCTGGACACGGGGCTCAATCCCAGGACCCTGGGATCATGACCTGAGCCGAAGGCAGACATTTAACCAAATGAACCACCCAGGAGCCCTATCTTATCCTTTTAAACAACTGCATATTGTACCATCTATAAAAGTTCTTTAATATGTTTATCCAATACCCCATTGTTAAGCTTTTTTTCCCCAATTTTTCTGTGTTTTTTTTTTTTCTGCAGTGTATATCTTTGAACATCTTTATGTAGTCACATGTTTTGTTTTGTTTTGTTTTTTTCCTACCAGGCAAAATCCAAAAAGCAAAATTATTAGGGAATTTTTTTTTTTTAGAGCATAAAGCCGTTATGCTATTATTACAAAAGATGCACTGCGCTGAGGGAATTAATGTTTTAAAGATGCTCATCCATGAATTAAGACTTTGCTTTTTACCTTTTCTTCTCTAGACTTCAGTAACATGGCACTTTTAAAGCAGAAAAAAAATAACCTTTAATTCTAGGGGATTTACAGCTGGAAAAATACTGGCTTAAGAAACAAACTTCTTATTTTTTGAAAATTGCTTTCAATTGCTAGTTTACTGTAAAAGAAAACCCATCAACATATCTAGTAATACATACTTTTTAGATAAAATTGTATAAGCACACAAATATTAAAGGATTGCTCTGGAATTTATGGACGCCTGGAATTCGTCCATGTAAATTCACAAGGAAAAATAATTATTTTTCTAACTGCCTCACATTTACCCAGCATCTCACTCTATCCTGTAGAGCTCTATTTTTGTACTCTCTTCCTTTCTTCAGCTGGAGGGAAAAGGACTGAGTTCCAGACTTCTAAACCACCACGCCCTGGCTATACCAAGTTTTGAAGGACATTGTGATGAAGGACTGGATGACATACTTAGTCAAGAACTTTCTTCCTCATCAGTGTCTGTGTGTGTGTGTGCGTGTGTGTATGAAGGGGTGAACAAAATGATGGGAATGTATATCGTCTCAAGCACAAGAGACTCATCAATATGGCTACCAACTGTTGAGGGTCAACTTGTATACTAGGTGGCAAAGAATAAACAAGGATTTACTCATCTAGGAGATTTCGCCAAGGTCCCCTTTGTTTTCCAGTACTTTTCTTCAGGATTTATTGAGGATTTACTCAATTTATTGAGGATTTAGTATTATGTTTGGGATTGGGAATAAAGCACTGAACAAAATAAGACTGTTTGGGGCAGCAGTCTTCACATTTTTTTTTAGTGTATTCCCTGAAGTAATTTTGAAAAGCTATACCCCCTCTTGCAAATTTTTAAGTTGACATATTATTTTTATTTTATTTTATGGTTTTTTAAAGATTTTTAAAATTTTATTATTTTTTATTATTAACATATGATGTATTATTTGTTTCATGGGTACAGGTCTGTGAATCTTAAAGATTTATTTATTTACTTATTTGAGAGAAAAAGAGAGAGCTCGTAAGCAGGGGAAGGGGCAGAGGGAGAGGGGGAGAGAGAATCTTAAGCAGGCTCCATAGCTAGGCAGAGCCCTGCATCGGGCTGAGATCATGACCTGAGCCGAAGCCAAGAGTCCAACGCTTAACTAACTGAGCCACCCAGGTGCCCCCAAGTTGACATTTTACTTTTAAATCAAATTGGCAAAGAATGTAATTTGTATCATTGGCGACTAGGTAACAAATCCATTGCTCTGGTGTTAAGATGGAATTTGTAAGAAGTTTCTTCAAAATATGGAACATTTCCTCCTAACAACTCTGTTACATTAACATTTACTCTGAATTCTTACCAAGTTTTGATTAAAGAAAAAAATTGAGATTTTTATCTAATGAAACAGAACTGAAAAAGGGCTGCTGAAGTCTTATTCACCATCCTAACCACATACAGGTTGTTGGGTCATTTAAAGTACCTGCTCTTATGTTTTAATATTTAAGGGTAAAACCACAGGACTTTTAAGTTGAAATTTTGTAATTTTGGAAAGGAAGCTTAGAAAATACATATTGCAACATTTTATTCTCCGGGGGAGACAACTGATACCCAGAGAGGCAAGGTGACTTGCCCAAGTCACCCAGCTGGTTGGTGAATTTGAGATCCTCTGTATCATTTGGTGACCTTTTCATTATTATGTGATCAAAAATGCTACAACCTCTCCAGTAGGCTTAAGCAAAAATTAATGGTAACAAATAACAATAGAAACCACAATAAGCCTGCATTGTGTAAGAATGAGACAAAATTCTAAATACAAAAATTTCTTTTTTAATAGGAGCAAATAACAACAACAATAATATAATACTCTATTATGTACAAATGAGACAAAGTCTTGGATATAATCATTTCTTTTCGCTTTTTCTTATATTTCTAGTATTTTATTTATTCCATACTATCTATGAAACATTTTGCTTAAACTTTTGAATTAGTTTCACATTTGTATTTGGGACAAATTTACCATCTCTTTTTTTGATTTGTACATCTTCAATATGACTGAGGAAAAATAGAAATACATTCAATTTCATTTTAGAATGGTAAAATGTAGGAGGATGAATTTATCTTAGGTAACATAGAGAATTTGACAAATGATGTAATCTTTAAAATAATTTTAGGATGCACCTTTGAACCAATCAATATCAGTTTAATTAAGTGGTTAGAAGACCTGGTTATACTAGTGAAATCATTTAATTCTGTCTAGCTCAATTATTATCAATAATATTACAGATTTCTGGCATAGTCAACCTGGGGTTTGGAAACTAAAAAAAGGTTATAAACAACAATGAAGACCCTGTAGGAATACTTCTCTGCGTTACTATTCAAATTACTAGAAGAAACTGCAAACATGCTTAATAACTGTTCCTATTGCCATATAACTTCCTAATATTAGAAATGAGAAAAATAGAACTTTCTAAATAGCTATCGGTTTTGATATCCAAATTTGTCATTTTCCATGCAGATGTCTATATCAGGTGCGTGTTTGGACATAAAATACAGACTACTGTTTTTAATGCTACAGTTTGTGTCTGCTTTTATATTCTCCACTGACGTCTGAAATTAACATTTAATGCAAATATTAATTAAATTAAATGAAAATTAAACTAGATCATACATGAATTATAAATACGAAAAAGCATTTGTACTGGGGGTTCCTCACTTAAAGAAAACCCAAAAGGAAACCTAGTCTAATAAAAAATAATATAGATACGGGGTGATTGGTCATTCACACTACAAGTTTTTACCATGAAATAGGAATGCCCCAAATGTCCAAAAAAATAACTTGATTTAAAAAATGCCTTTGGGGGCACCTGGGTGGCACAGCGGTTAAGTGTCTGCCTTCGGCTCAGGGCGTGATCCCGGCGTTATGGGATCGAGCCCCACATCAGGCTCTTCTGCTATGAGCCTGCTTCTTCCTCTCCCACTCCCCCTGCTTGTGTTCCCTCTCTCGCTGGCTGTCTCTATCTCTGTCAAATAAATAAATAAAATCTTTAAAAAATAAATAAATAAATTAATTAATTAATTAATAAAAAATGCCTTTGAGCATAATGTTTGACTAAAGTGAAGGACATCCGTTTTAATGCATGTATGTATCTATTTAATTTTTTAAAAATTAGATAAACTGGTGCTCGCTTTGACAGTACATACACTAAAATTGGAATGATACAAAGATTAGCATGGCCCCTGCGGAAGGATGACAGGAAAATTCGTGAAATGTTCCATATTTGTAACCCTCACGGGGTCCAGAGCCGTCACCTAAAAAAAAAAAAAAGCTGCACTCAGTTGGCTCCCCAAGGCTGAGGAAGGACCTGGTAGCACACAGGGCAGGAGGGGTGTGTTGGAAGCTGAAGGGGGTGCTGCAGAGACCCCAGAGGCCCACACAGGCAACAGCCAGATCCCTCTCCGTGCCCCTCCCTTGCACCTGCATCAGGGACCTGTGATTACATATTCCTCTGCACAAAACGAAAAAACAAAACAAAACAAACAAAATTAGATAAACTGCTGTTTTGGCTTCCTCAGTAGCCTGTTGTCTAGAGCTCATCGTCATCATGTTTTCCCCCAACTGCAAGCCTACACATTCCTAACCCCATTACTTTGCTGTGGCTCAGTGCAGATTTTTCACCTTTACCCCAAGCAAAATTCCAGGCTTATCTTTGCATTGCCAACATCTGATGAAAGTGCTCAGCTAAACACAGGAACAGGTGGACCTTCTACTCTAGGTTCCCCTCTTTAGCCCCCAGAAGAATGGCAGAAGCTTTGAAGTTAGAGCTTTCTCATTAAGATCACCCAATTCTAGAGAGGGCCGGCTACCACACGAATCCCTAAAAATGGAAAGGAAGAAGTCTGAAGATGCACTCTTCCTTGCTACAGAGAAATTTCCCCAGGGGTAGGGCCTGGAGGGTGGGGTGGAGTTTGGGAGAGTTTGGTTGCAATGAAACTTACCTCCCGTGAAATTTAATGAAACCATGTCTATGAGTTATTTTAAAATCGTAGTAGTATTATGAAGTGAGATACACTTTAAACTTTAAACTCTGTATCATTGTGTTTTCAAAGTCTAACTCTGGTGAATGATATTACACTTACATAAAATATCAGAGGTGTGCTAAGCTGACTTGCAAAAGCTTATTGTTAAATTTTCAGGAATTTTGCATACACTTGTCAAACACAGTCATTATGAAAAAGCAGATGATATAAACTCAAAATTTAAATTATATTCAAAAAAAGGTAATAACTACTTGAAAGTCATCATTACATTTTACTGTTATTTACGCACTTGAGGTTTTTCTGTCTGTGCTGTCTACTTTAGGATTGTCAGATAAGATCTAGGATGCCCAGTTAAATGTGAATTTCAGATAAACAGTGGAAAATCTCTTAATATAGTTGTGCCCCACATATTACATGGAAATACTAATACTAAAGCAATTATTTGTTGTTTACCTGAAATTCAGATTTAACTGGGCATTCTGACTTTTTATTTGCTAAATCTTGCAGAATCTGTATGAAGAAAATAGCATACATTTCTTCTTAACGCTGTGTTCAATGACTTTACATGAAAGCTTGAAATCAGTCCCAGTAGGTGTACTTACAACAAATCAGGGCTCCCATCCCCCAAGCAATTGTTAATATTTACCAATATACTTTGAGTAGAATCCATTTTAATCATTTTACAATATTGTATGATGCTGGCCAATTGGTTAGAATAAATTGAATCTTTGATTATTTGGTTCCTACAATGAAAATTAATTAGTTTGTGCATATGCTTTTATTATATTTTCTATGCTTACCATCCCATGAAGAAGATGGCAATATCATTTGTAGGAAACTTCCTTTTTTTTTTTTCTTCAACAAACTTCTAATGGACAACTTTCGCCTGGAAGTTTTGAGAAACATGATGTTTTACTCAAATTAAGGCTCTCCATTGATTATAAAAATAAACATAGTAAAAATTATTTAATTATTTCCTCTGCAGAAATAAAATTAGATCATCATATCTTCCAGTATCTTCTTTCAATTCATATGCCTACACACCTTTTGAAGTTAGAATGGTATAGATAATTGTAGAGAGGATTAAACTTGGGGTCACAAGTTAATTAATATGAGGAAGATGTATGGGAAGAGCTCTGGTTGCTTTGTTTATGCTTCCCTCTGCTGTAGCCCGTATTGATGCTTCTCATTACCATTAACAAATACTTTAGAGGACGCGGCAAGCGAAGTAAGATTGCTTACAGGTCAATTCATTGAAAATATTTTCGTTTTCCCCCCCTTTAAATTAAATGAGTGAAATGAGAGAACGGATCAATTAATCATTTTAGTAGCTAGGCTCTGGGTAATCAAGGTCAGTGACCTCGGTGGGCTGATAAATGAATTTGATCCCAAGGAGGCCTGGCAGGATCGGGTTTCTGGATGCCTTGTTTTAATCATTTACGCGTGTCCCATAATTCACGGAGAGAAGTATAGAGCTAGCAGCTCCAACCTCAAGTTCATCAATATTACACAACAGAGCAGGTGTTTCCAGGACAGCTAAGTCAGAACAGCACTCTTCACTAGACAGTGGGAAAACCGGGGTAATTGTCTTCTAACTATGCAACAGGCACAAACATGCATATGCATTTGGATGACTGTAGCTGGACTTTTCAACTGACTCTCACTAGCATCTGTCCATAGTTTGTAACAATATTCTTCTCCTCCTCATCTCTTCCTCCTCCTCCTTCTACTTTGCATTTCAAAAAATCATAAGGCCAATAATTTAAAAGCATGGGTAGTCATTTTCTTTCTGCAGACTTAAGCTAAATACCTTCTTCGCACACTCTTGCTTACTATTGACTGGACAAGTCTGGATTTGAGGAATGCTAATATTTTAATCAGGCTCATTTTCTTCCAACAACTGAGACATTAAGTTCTGTCTCCACATGCAAGCTATTGTATGAATAGAAACTGACTGAATTCTAACAACAACAACAAAAAATGGTTGTTTTGAAAATGGGTCATTCGAATGAATAAGATAAAGTCTCCAAGGGATTTTTTTATTTTTTACCTGAATTGAACCGTCTTAAAAAATGGGTCAGAAGATAGCCTACCAGTCAATTTCTAAAGGTTACTGAGGCAGAAATTCATTAGCACCCATAAACAGTAATGGGTTCAAACCCAAAGAAAAGAATACTGAGTCTTCTTCTTGTAATTTCAAATACAGGTGGGTAATTACATCCTCTCCTCCCAGATCACCCTTCAGGTTTCAAATTGTTTTGGTGCTGCGCTCTCTCATTTTGAGGAGGTGACATTTCAAGGATGGGAAAAATCATTCTTCCTGCTTTAAAGAATAGGAAGAATAAGCAGACTAAGATGGAAAACTTCGGTGTCATTTTATCATTTTTTTCTATGCACACAGGACTAACATAGATACTTTAGAACTGATCCTTAAAGGAATTACACTCTGAGAAGCGATCTAAGAAATAAGAGGAGAGGAGCCGGTCTGAAAAGAAGTCTACGTTCGGCTCGATAGGTCTATGACATTACCACCAAAGCAGAGCATCTATGTGAACTTCCGGAACAGCTCGGGACCTGAAGGCTTGTTTTAGCCCATCGCCTAGATGTGTAGCACCTGGGGATGATTCTGGTCTCAGGACTCTCCTTTTCACTGAGCTTAACTTCAATAGTTAATAGTCTTTTACTTTGATCTAACATTTTACAGTTCACAGGACACTTTCATAGGATAACTAAAGTGTCTTAAGTACTGAAGACATCATCGTCTCATTTCATTTCCCCAGCAATTGCCTGACGGGGATTCTATTATGCTGGTTTTACAAGGGAAGAAGAGAAGCGCGGAGAGATGAAGGAACTTGTTTGCTCGCCCCTCTGCACTCATCTCCGCCCTCTGACAAGCTAGAAGATAGGAGCTGTCATGCTTGCTGAAGAAAAAGCAACCGATCATCAGGGAGATTGGGGAATTTGCTCAAGGTCACTCAGCTAGTCAATAGTAACACCGGGGCCCCAAGCCAGGTGAGAGGCTTCCAGTGACATCTTCATGACTGGAAAACACGGGACAAGCTGGGGGAGATACAGCTGCCTGGCGAGAATTTTGTGTGACTCTAAAGTCTCTGAATATAACTTCAAGACCTGTGTATCCAGATGTAATAAATATAATTCACTTCTCACTCTGTGCTTGTACCGTTGGGGTGCCATTTATAACCTTCTACCCCGTGTTGTGCGGCTATTGTTCTCTCTGAAGGGTCCACACGTACCTGGCACGTAGCATGTGCTCAGCTTACCGGACATGTTTCATAAATACGTGAATGTACACACCTGTATAGGACGCAGGGTAGGTGCAATGCAAGGGCGGCTTCTCCCTAAAATGCGGGAGTGGACGCTCAGGCTGCCCTTGGAGGAGAGTAGGAAGCAGAGTTTATTGGAGACCATCTGTTTGGTGCGCCTGCCTCGCTGTCTTCAGTGTTGCTCGGGAATCGAACGGAGTGTGCTGCGTGAGGCCGGCCGCAAGATGACCGCTCGGTATGCCCCCGGAATCAGCAGGCCTGGTGGAATGCAGAGTCCCAGGCTGCTTAGACTTCTGCCCTTCTCCCTCTCAGAAAATTAGACTCGCAGACCCCACCCAACTCCGGGGCCCAGCTTTGCACAATCGTGAGGGTTTTTCCAGAGCGGCGGCGGCAGAGCGTAGCAACCGATGCACGAACACCTGCGTTGAATTCCAACAGGTCACTTCACCACATATTTCTCTCATCAGTAAGACGACAGGTTCCAACTATGTGACCTGTAAGTCTCTTCCAGCCCTAACACCCTCCAGTGTATTGCCTGTGGGTGTAACACCCTAGGAAAATATATACCAGGCTCCTCGCGCCATGCTTTTGCACACCGGCCGCTCTAAACAGCACCATCCACACTTTCTTACTTGGTCATGGTGGAATGATCATGAAATAACAGTGAGAAATGTCCTTGGATGACAGCTTGGTTGACTAATGACTTAGTATTTATTCTAATTCTTAAACAAACAAAGAAAATCTTCGATAACTCCTGTGACCTCGGTTGGCGAAGAGAAGTGGGTCCCAGGGAGGACTGGCAAGATCAAGTCCGTGGGTATTTAGCTTTAATCATGTATAGGCTGTGTGTGCATGTGTATTTCAGGTCACTTACATAAGGAATGGGCGAGCTGCAGGATCAAAATCATTTAGCAGGATAGGCATTTGTTTTGTTTCCCTGAAACCAAATCGGTTATCACCAGGATATTATTGGAAACTATTACTCAGATACAGAAATGGCATGTGAAGCCTTTAAATTTCTGTCAGTGGTCTTGGTCACTGAACAGAGAAGAGGAAATAGAATTTGCTGATAGATTCCTTTTGTCCACTGGTTTGTATTAGATCTCCTTTTGAGGTTTTTTGTTCTTTTGTTTTGTTGTGGGTTTCTTTTCTTTCTTTCTTTTTTTTTTTTAAGATTATTTATTTATTTATTTATTTATTTATTTATTTATTTATTTGATAGAGAGAGACAGCCAGCGAGAGAGGGAACACAAGCCGGGGAAGTGGGAGAGGAAGAGGCAGGCTCACAGCAGAGGAGCCCGATGTGGGACTCGATCCCGGAACGCCGGGATCACGCCCTGAGCCGAAAGCAGAGGCTTAACCTCTGTGCCACCCAGGCGCCCCTCTTTCTTTCTTTCTTTTTTTTTTTTAGGTTTTGGAGTTCTCGTTCATTAAATGTGGTTGTTGATTATGCTGAATACACTTTAAAAAAATGTTCTGAGTGAATACAAAGTGAATGTCGCTAAGTATTCATCTTCAAAAACACATTGATTCTCTTTTTTTTAAGATTTATTTATTTATTTTAGAGAAAGGGGAGGGGCAGAGGGAGAGGGACAAGCCAACACCCCACTGAGTGGTAAGCCAGACCGGGACCCTGAGATCATGACTTGAGTCAAAATCAAGAGTTGGATGCTTGACCAATTGAGCTACCCAGATGTCCCCCCAAAACACATTGATTCTCCCAAAACACATGGATTCTAACAAACATAAAAATTGGAACACATCACCTGAGATAATGCATAAATTACCTATTGATAAGAAAGAAAAAAAAAACTACCTGGGACCTCCACTTTAAGACTAGCACTTAGGAAGAGGATTATCAATTTATTTTAGGAGCCCTTGTTTTTCAAACCTTTTGGATCATGACCCACAATGAGAAATAAGTATGTCTTGTTGTGGTCTGGTATATGGATGTATATCTGAATAAAATTTCACTACGTATCTTTTCTTGTTATGTGTGATGAGCTATGATTTTTTTTTAAATCTCTCCTACTTTATATTTAAAAACTGATGGCTATATTTCACTAAGTTGATTGGTGACCCACTAATGGGTGGTGACCTGCAGTTTGAAAAATACTGTTAGAAGTTAACCTACTGTTGGAGCGCCTGGGTGGCTCAGTCAAAGCTTCTGCCTTTGGCTCTAGTCGTGATCCTGGAGTCCCAGGATTGAGCCCCGCGTTAGGCTCCCTGTTTGGCGGGGAGTCTGTTTCTTCCTCTGCCCCTCACCCTGCTTGCGCTCTCTCTCTCTAAGTAAATAAATAAAATCTTAAAAAAGAAAGAAAAAAAAAGTTAACATACTGTCAAGCCCATATATTATACAATGTGTGTGTGTGTGTGTGTGTGTGTGTGTGTGGTTTCACTTCAGAATAGGTCCATCTAAGTATCAATGAGCCACGTTTTAATGCCACTATAATGCAAGAGCAGCATAGACAGTGTGTAAACAAATGGGTGTAGCTGTGATCCAATCAAACTTTATTTATAAAAACATGTGATGGGCTGGATTTGGCCCATGGGCCATAGTTTGCTAAAATAGGTCCAGAGTGTTGTTTTTACCCTTCTTTCCTAATGAACAGCCCTATACATTCTTTGTCTCTTCCCCAAGGAAGCCCTCTCTGATATCCCTGACTAGATCAAATCCTCCTATTACATGTTCTCATAATACCATGTATTCATACCTTTGAGGGAATGTCCACGCTGGAAATTTTATATTGCCCACAGGTTATCAGAAGGAGCTTGTAAGCATCTTGCCTTGTTCATTGTCATTCATTCATTGTTATGTGCAATGAATGGGCACCTCTGATTTATTATTGGTACATAAGACAAAGTAAAAAGGTCATTGTTCTAATCCCCATCACCTCTCACCCGTCCCCCAACTCCCCCCCTCTTTGGCAACCATCACATTGTTCTCTAAAATTAAGAGTCTGTTTCTTGATTTGTCCCTCTCTGTCTCTTATTTTTTTTCCCTTTGCTTATTTGCTTTATTTCTTAAATTCCACAAATCATGTATTTGTCTTTCTCTGACTGGAGCACAGGGTACTGTGTGGAAGTGTTGAATTACTATATTGTACACCTGAAACTAACATAACAGTGTATGTTAACTAACTGGAATTAAAATAAAAACTTAAAAAATAAATAAACATAAATCTTAAAAATATTATTCTAGCCTCTGTGATTTAAAATAATGCATCCATCCATTTGTTCAATCGACAAATATTTACTTAAGTTCTGTTGAGTTACGAGGAGGACACCAAGGTGTATAAGGCATGAAGCCATTATTTCAGGTATCTTGGTGGTTGTTTTCCCATCTGAAAAATAAAGACAAAAATGGGGGAAAAACACAAAAATGAAAGCAATAAAAAGAGTGCTTTTGGCACCACAAATATAATATTCTTATAGGTGTAGTCATTTGCTTTGCGGAATACTGTTGGTTCAAGATGATACAGAACACATTGCTGATATACCCACTACTTTTCTCCTTCCCACATGTTGTTCAACCTGGGCAGGTTTCGTAGGGTTCTTTTTGCCATTCTAAACATAAATCTAGAGCCTTTTACCCCTCCTGCCTGACTTGAGAAGTTGCTGCCCGATTAGAATTGGGATCAGATGTTTCACTGCCCATATAGACTTTGGTCAGAACCAGATGTGCTCACCGCCCTCTGGAATCCTCATGTTACATGGCAGCTACGTTCTGAAAAGAAGGCCAGGAAAAACAATACTCTAACAGTTGATGCAGACATAGGAACCAGACTTTCCAGATGCTTCTGGGTGTTTTGGGCTTTGTATGTAAGTTTATACGTATGGGGGCTAAGAGTATCTTGAGCAAGACTTGACGTTATTGCCCACTTCTCAGCTTGAGAGGGAAGCCATCACCAAGGACAGACTCTGTCAGGCACTGGTAAGCTTTACCCTCGGCTCTGATTGATTTCAACAGGCTTGAAGTGAAAATGACTTTAAAAGCAGAGTCACTTTAAATGAAATGCAAAAAAAATCCTGTGTTCCTCCCTGTCTTCCCCCAACCAGCTGCATCTGTCCCATAGATTTGTTTGGTTTGGCTTTCACAGTGTTTAAACAACAACCAAAAATCGGATTTGTTGATGCAGGAGATTTCATATAAAAATCTGGATTTCTGGCACCTGGGAGATCTGGCAGCCCTGGGTGGCATTTCCCTGTGGAAGGGTAGCTGGATGCCGCTCTGCTCAGATGTGTGGTGGGACTTACCAGGGCACTCCCCTAACTGGCCACCCTCTCTCACTCGTGCTACCTTCTCGGCCCACCTATGCCAGAGCATTTGGTGTGTCCTGGCCAGACGGAAAGGAGGTTCAGTGGCACAGAAATATTTTTATGTCTTAAAGAAAATAGCTTTTAATGCTATTGTGTTATTTGGATATTTGTCTACGACCTTGTATTTTTATAGGTACCTTCCCTTCAAGGGACTCGAAAGACTATGCAAAAGCTCGAGGGTGAAAACACCACTGATCCCTTTCGGCCAGGGGAACTACGGTGTCCCAAAGAACTAGAGTCTGAGGAAATGTCTGGTTGCGAGGAACGTGGCTAACGGGGCATCCTGCCCCACTCGAGGGGCTCTTGGGGCCTTTGATGGGCACTGAGTAGGTGAGTCAAGTAAGGATGAGCAGAGGAGCCAATGGGAGCACAGCCATCCCTGCCACGATGCCCACAGGGATTTGTGGGGGGCCTGGCTACCACCGTGTCCTGTCCCAGGGTCTTGTCTCAGAAGACAACTTTGCAGAGGAACCTACAGAACAGGAATTTTCCAGATGGAGGCAGACGTTAGAGAGCAAGTCAACAGGAACAAAATGAGCAGAAGCTTAGAAACATTAAAGACAATGTTGAGCTAGAGAGAGGGTTGAAATCATGAAATTTTCATTTTCCTCTATTTATGTCCCCTGGAATATAGGCACATTTAGACCAGATACACTGCTATGCCTAGAGTCCTTGTAGAATTCAGTGCTCAAAGAGTGGTCCATGGACCAGTAGCGTTGGCATCCCCTGGTGCTTGTTAGAAATGTAGAGTCACAGGTGCTATTCCAGACCCATTGAATTAGATGCCCAGAAAATTCTTATATGCATTAAAATTTGAGAAGTGTAGTTTTTGAGACTAATGAGGCTTGGAGCCAGGTACCCTCACCCTACCTCCCATTTATTTAGATTGCATTTGATCTTGAGACTAAATAGCTGCAAATCCCCCAAATAATGCAAACAATGCTTGATGTCAAGGTGGGTGGCATGGAAGTCCATAGTAAATAATATAATTGCCATTATTTTATTTTTTTAAAAAAACTAAATCATTCTTTTTCTAAATAAATTGACACTTGGTTTGCTCATCTATCTTTTTCCCCTTAATTACATAAAGACCAGGTAGAAATAATCTCTTTAAAAAAATGGAGCCAGCTTTGCCCTTTGGACTCATACATTAATAAAAGGAATACAGATTATTGAGTTATTTAATACATTCATGAGCCTAATTTGAGTTCCAGTTTATGGCAGGAAGCATAACAATGTTTTTTTTTATTTAATGAGTAATCAATATGATGAATTGACAGAATTGTGAGATAAAGATATCATTATCAAATGTGTACTATGTGCCTAACTCTTTACATGCGGCCTGTATTCTCCGCGACAGACTTCAACCAGCCTTGACGTATACACAGGGAACGAAAGTCATAGATGCTAAGTTGCTTAGATAAGGTCACACCATTAGAAGTTTGCAGGTAAGGTCTAAACATACACTTGAATCTGAATCCCATATTATTTTCCTTTCTCTGCAGGTACCCTGGACTGAGGCTTACTTTATTTTTAACTCCTCTGTGACCCAGCCAGTTTTTCTATGATCTGGACCATCAAAACAGAAAGGCCCTGTTCTCCTTGATTTTATCTTTCTTGCTTAGAGAAAAGTATTATAAAAAAAAAATACTGGCTGTATTTACAGTGATTTTTTAAATTTCCTGACTGTAAAATCAGTCAGGTACATTCAGCCAAATTTGGAAAATATGGAAGAACCCAATGAATAAAATAACTTTCACTCATAATCCTATCACTTAAAGATGACCCTACCATTCAGAGATGACCACCATTAACGTTATATGTTTCCTTTGTTAATGAATATACATATATATTATATATATAATATATATATATACACATATCTTTTTTATTGAAATTCAATTAGCCAACATATAGCACATCATTAGTTTCAGATGTTGTGTGCATCGGTTAGGTATAACACCCAGTGCTCATCATATCTTATAAAAATAAAATTCAACTCATGTTCTATATACTATTTTATAACAAATGTTTCCACATGCCAATAGATATTGTTTCTACAACATAATTTTCATGGTCCCATTGTATCCTACCCATAGATATAATAATATAAAGTCCAGGAACCATTCTAGTAACTTAGAAGTAGTATCTCACAGTACGACACACAGTAGGCGGTTTTCTGATCCCCATTTTACATGTGAACATACTGAGCCCCACAGAAATAGCGTGGGATTTGATTTCGATCACGTAGCTATTAAAGGACAGAGTTGGGACCGGAACTCCTGTGGTCTAGATCGAGGGCAACATCCTTAACCCCCTCTGCTTGGTAAGTCGAACTGAACCTTCAGAAGCATTTTAAAAATAGCAAATGCATTCCTCTTAAATTCTTCAGTGTAGCACAGCCAGAGTCCATTCTGTTGGAGCAACGCTGTGCTTCCTTTTTTCTTTGCACCCTTTCATTTCCTTCACGAACTCACACTTATTTTTAGCAGTAATTACCTTTGCCATCAAATGAGAGCGTGTGTGCAGACATGTGCCCGACCCCATGTCCTGACAGGTTCAATTAATGGCAGCAAAACAGAATTCTTGTATTATTTTTTCTTCTCTTTTTTCCTCTCTTTTTTCCTTCCTTTCTCCCTCCCTCTCTCTTTCTTTCTTTTGCTCGAGGTTAGTTATTTGACGTTATTCACTAGGACCAAGCTACGCTAAAACACATGCAAGTATCCTATGAGAAAAAAAAAAAAGAAGCCTGGTTTCATAGTCCCAAATGAAGCCTTCAGGCAGTTCAAAACAATACATGTTATAGCTTCAAAGAATAAAGATACTGAAAGGTGAAAATTTTAAAATATCATAGAGGTTTTCAGGTGGCTACTTTACAATTCGAAACACACCTTTAACTTTAAAAGCAACATTTTGTAACCTGAGTTGTCTCTTTACCCATTCAGGAAGAGCACGGAAATTTTGTGGCTAAAACAGATCTTTACTTCAAAAGAGAATGTGGAGATTTTAAAACCTGAAATGCTGTCTCCCAGAGCGGACACCGAGACAGTCAACAACGAATGAAACTGGGGAGGATCCTGAGAGTAGCAATAATGTTAATTTTCTGACGTCAGCCCCCTGGAAATAGGAAGTACCCACTTCTGCAATTGCACTGAGAACTGACACAACTCACCCATCCCAGCTATGGTTGATTAAACCAGTCATGCTGCCAGCAGGCCTTCCCAACAAGCAGGCCATGGCGCAAGATGCTGCCAGCAAGAAGGGCCACTGGACTCCCTCAAGACCCTTCTGTGAGTGCTGGCGCTATGACTGAATTTGTATCCAGCAGTGCCCTTCGTGATAATTATCATACGTTTATCTCATTCTGCTCCACTGGGGTTATGTTACTAAGGAGTAATTGAAAAAACAAAAAAGAAAGGAAGGAACAAAGGAAGGAAGGGAGGGAGGAAGGGGGGGAGGAAAGAGAAGAGAAAAGAAAGGGGAGGAGGGGGAGGGAAGTGGAAGGGAGGAGAGGGAAGTGGAGGGGAGGAGAGGGAAGAGAAGGGAAAAGAAAATGGTTAAGAGCAAAGGATTTGGAATGGTTTACGACTTGAATCAGCTCTGTCACATGTTGTCAGGGACATCTCCTGTTTTTGCCAGCCCAGTATCCTCCTCCATCTTTTGGAAACAGCATCTTCCTTTTCCATTAGAAAACTTTCCCTTCCCTATTTCGTGCCAATACTCAAGATTCCTGTCTCCACCTGGAAAAATTGTAAGTCATGTGACCCAAGCAAGGCCAATCAGATTCAACCTCCCAGAAACATGAATTGTGAGCCAGGCCAACAGGAAGTGACCAGTGTTTTGCTGAAGAACCCGGTCCCTTAGTTGCTGCTGCCTTGAGGCTGGGAACTGCTATATTCTTACTCTTCAGACGATCTAGTCATTCACCCTTCTGTGATCCCCATGCCCTTCCAATATGTTTCATTTTACTTAAGTTAACCAGAATCTGTTTCTCTTGTTTAGGCTAGTCAACCAAAGGATTTTCATAGCCTAAACAAATTAAGTGAATCTAAGTCTAATCTCCATAGACTACAGCCAATGTAAAATATGTGGTTCCATCTAACAGCACTGTAATAATCACTTCAACGTACTTAACAATTAAAAAATATTATTTTGGTAACTGTGGAATGTTCACATCATCTTCCTAAGAAGTTACATCATAGATAAAATTTTGAAAATAATACTTACTTTCCAGACTTGTGAGAATTCAGTGAAAACATGTCTGGAAAATATTGAGCACAATGCCCCATAAAGTAGGTGATCTATATCTTTTGGCTGTTATCACTATCTAATGTCTATATAATGTAATGATTCACTGTATAATGTGAATACCTCAGTCCAAGGCAAGTTCAAACATTAAATTAATTATGCTAATAGTTTGTCATACAGTAAAATCTCCGAGTTTTTGACAACGCAGGAATGACTGCTAGGTAGTTATATTTAGACTGAAGAACTTAGCTGCTAATTTTAACATTTTAGTGGGACAGTGATCAACTAACAAAATAGATTTGATACACCAAAATTAGAAAAAGGGGGGTGGGGGAGCTAATTTCTATAAGAGCAGCTAAGAAAGATTTCCACTAATGCAAGTGGGCTGTTTTGAGTTTCCCCAGGAATTTATGGTATTTTATTCTAAATAATGAAGTGATCTACTAGGGAGGTATTTTCAGATGTATGTCAAACAAGGGAATAACTAATTTAGTCTTTGCTATAAATGTATTTTAACATGGATGCATACATGGGCACCTAACACAGCCACTTGGAATTGCTCTTGGGATTTTGTGGAATATGCCGTACAGAGGATTAAAACAAAATCTGAGATGTCTTGGGACACCTGGGTGGCTCAGTTGGTTAAATGTCTGCCTTCAGCTCAAGTCACGATCTCAGGGTCCTGGGATCCAACCTGGTCAGTGGGGAGCTTGCTTGTCCCTCTTCCTCTGCCCTTCCCCCTGTGCTCTCTTTCTCTCAAATAGATAGATAAAATCTTGTAAAAAATCCAAAATCTGAGATGTCCTTGGCCATTTGTTCTAGTTGACTCATGTATCTGAACACTTCAAGGCTTGCACACCATTTGTCTCACTACAGTAGGCATTTGGCATAAAAAGTTTTAAGTGAAAGCTTCTTCTGATGAAGCTAAGATTTAAGAGTATCAGGTCATTTTTTTCTCTGCTTCCTCCGTTTTTAAGACTTTTCCCCACATGGAGAAAGCCCACCAGCGACCTCCTTTGCCAAGAGCCTTCCCAGCGAGCTGACATTACAAAAGTCATTCTGCCTGCTCTGACGAGGCAGTCCAAGTTTGCTGGCTGAATGAGAGGAGGAAAGCATGTATCCAACAGCCATTTCCTCCTTGCAAGCCAACCAATCCCTGATTTCACGCAGATCCCAGGTGGTGATCTCCAGGGAGTGTCTCTCAGAGGTCTTAGCAGTCATGGTAATGTGGTTCCCCTTTACCAGTGTTTGTTTGGTGTGTGACCAACTTCTGGCTGAAAAGATGTAAGGGGAAAATCTGTTGGGAGAAGGGGCTTCTAGAAAAGATTTTCTTCCTGGTTCAAACTCTGGAGACTTTTATAAAACCTTTTCTTTTTGTCTTGAAGGTAGCTCCGGAGCATAACTAGCTAGTAGCTGTATCAATCTTTCCATAACCAGGAAGTGATGAAATGACTGGATGAAGTGCCAATGTACAGAGTGAGAGTGTAAAAGAGCCTGAATCCTTAATGTCATTTTGAGTTACTTCCCCCAAAATGGAACAAGGACTGTCTACTTTCTGGACACCTTGTTAGCTGAGACCATTAAATGCCTTTATCGCTTCCCTGTTACTTGCAGCTGAAAGTATTCCTAAGGGCATTAACTCTCACACACCTTCTCTAAACCCCTTAATTTTAAATGCTTTGTGACACCAGATAGGATCATCATCTGACAATAAGGTGATTATAAGCTTTCAAAATTAAGCTCAAAGTTCTGTTCAGTGTTTTACTAGCAGATACTAGGGGGCTGTTTGTATTTGCTAGAACCATCAAGGCGCCTACTAGTATCTCAAGCTTGGCTAGCGGGAGGAATTTTACAATAAGGGTCTGTGAATGGATACTGTGGTTAAAACACTCAGCAGTCCTCTTAGAGAGAATGTTGGAATCAGAATGGAAGAAATCATTCACTGTTAACTTGGAACCCTGATTGTTCTTTAGTATCTGCAGAAATTAGGAGTTGGGCATTTGTTTGCATAGAAACTGGCAAACTTTGAAAATACATGGTATATTAAAAAAATATGACAGAAACATTTTATTACTATAAAGAGAACGATAGCCTCTTGAACCATGTGGCCTGTTTTCACATACAGAGAATTCTAGAAACTGTGACCATGAAGACTACTGTGCTCTTGAAGGTGCCCCCCAGACTTCTGAGGTTAAGGAGATTTCTTGAATGCATAATATACTTGAGGAGAAATTTCTGAGGGAGAAACATCCTTTGCTAGTTTGCAGAGAGAGTTTCAAATTTTTTTTTTTAACTGTGACATACAGTAAGAAATGAATTTGACATGTCTAGTGTAAGGATGTTTGTGTATGAGTACACACATAGGATTGAAATAAAAGTTTCGTGAAAAGGTACTTATTCTTTTTATACCCTCATAGACTCTGTAATTTTTCTGTGCCTGTTCCTTCCATTTCTAGAAAGTGCTGGTTTTAACCTACTAAACTGATTCACAACCTGCTAATGGGTTACCACTTGCAGCTTGAAAAAGCATTGAGCCGAGATAGTTTGTGTGGCTTTGTCACAGCTCCTATGACTTCAGCTGGCTTGAACAACATGGAAACTTGTCTTACAGAGCAGAGAATCCAGAGACAGGACAGACCCTGGGCTTGCCTGTCACCAGCCACTCAGGTTCTTTCTTTGCTTTGACTTGTGCAGCATCAGCTCCAGTCTTGGCTGCCTCCACTTGCCATCACAAGAGACTGCGTGTTGAATGTTTTCAGTTATTCCTCCGCACCCACACTCTGCCCTTCTCTCTGCTCTGGGTCTCAAGAGACCCACCCGTGTGGATTACATGAATAGGCTCCCTCACCTCCTGGCTTCTGCCTGAAGTCAGCCAATGGGAAGCCCGTAGAGGACACAGAGCAGAGAGAGGAGAATGAAGCTGGAGTATTTATTGGTCTGGTCTCCTCTCTGTGAGGTCAAGGTGTTCTGACCACCTTCCTTACCTGAAGTACAGAGCTCTTCCCAAGGTGGCCCTTTCTCTACCATTCTCTCCTGATAACCCCTGTGCCTACGTCTCTGGGCACAGATGTGATGTGTGCTCTGCTGTAGCTTGCCCTACGCTGCTTCTCTATCCCTTGTGCTTCCACCTCACACTACCCTTACCTTTGCAGATAGTCCCTTTTATTAAATCACTCCTGAGTGCGGACTCCTGGGTGGCTCCGTCGGTGAAGAGTCTGCCTTCAGCTCAGGTCATGATCCCAGCGTCCTGGGATCAAGTCCCACATCATCGGCAGGGACTCTGCTTCTCCCTCTGTCCCTCCCCCTGCTCATGCTCACTCTCTCTCGAAAATAAATAAATAAACAAACAAATAAATAAAATCTTTTAAAAAAAATCACTCCTGAGTGATTCCAATTTGAGCGTGGTGGTAATTCTTAATGAAGTCCTGGCTAATACCAGCTGCCCAAACCAATGGTGTTCACCATCATCAGGGGGAAAGAGATTGACTTTTTTCCCCAGAAACCCTGAGTTAGGGTCTCTGCGTTCCCCACCAGTTCAAACGGGTGAAGCCTCCCCACTTCTGACTCATCGGTGGAGGTGAAAAGAAATTGCCATTAAACTAGACGAATGGATGCTAACCAATCACGTAATGTTTAACCTCAAAGGGCCAAATAGAAAAGTAACTTTCGTTTGTACCTAGGGAACTATGATATTGCAATATGAGATTTAGGCCAGCATCATGGCAACAAGCAAACGAAAGTAGTTATTTCAGCGGCAAAATGAATTACTTAATTACACAATCACTAGCACATTGGGTGACTGACCCAAAGATCAAAACCCTTTTGATCTTTCCTTTCACACATTTCCTTTCTCCAAAGTGTAGTCAGGAAAAAAACGGCGTCCTATAAGACTATGTGCACCATGTTAAAAAAAAAAAATTTGAAAATTTAACAGCTGCTTCTTGTACTCATCGGTAGAAATGTATTTTGTCTCTGTTACATTTCATAGGATCGCACAGCATGTGATAGGCTCCAGAAGCTGACCCTAAATTGGGAAAAAATAGGTTTAATGTAAGTTTCCTCTCTTTCTCTGTGTGTTAGCCCAGAAATGTTCCAGGGATCAGGGAAGGACCATGCTGGGGTTGGGGACGGCCATGTCTCACTCTCTTTTTCTTCTTCTCCTCTCCAGGAGACAAGACACAGATGTCAGTGTAGAAGAATTGCACCAACACTGAATGGATTTATAAAACATTGAAATAAGAACAGAGAGTAGTTCGGATCCAGTTTGACTTTTTTTGTACATGTCCCATCTAACTCCAGCCCCTGGAAGTCTGGTCTGGGATGGGATGTAAGTTTCATCTCCATAATCTGTCTAACTGAGGCTCTGAGCCTGATTTTCTTCCCTGTGACCTTTATCTACGCGCAATATCAGCGTCATCCTCCCCGTGGTGATGGGGGCAGAGAAGCAGAAGGGCACCGTGGTGTCAGTGCCAAACTTGAAACAGAATTCTCATCTCAGGTATGTCGTTCTAGACTGTACACCACAGTGCCCTGGGTACACAACAAATGCACAGGGACACAATGGGACGATCAAAGTTTCTGAGGGAAACGGCCATCTTCACCATCCGTGGAATAGCACAGGAAGCCTTGGCTCAAGGTAGCTCATGGTTCCAAATGAGAGCACACTACATTTCTTCTGATGACCTCACATCTTTGCAAATTTGGCTTTTAGTTATTGCTGTGGTAAAAAGTACCTGAGGAAAGCCAGAGTAAGACAGGAAATGAGGGTAGTGGTACACAGCCTGATTCTAAGCTGTCAGAAGTTGTGTAGGACCCAAATGGCACACACATCCCATTGACAAGTAGCTGTGACAGTTTAAGATTGAAATGCCATTATTTCTTCTTTCACATTATGCATATTTTTTTCAAACACCTACGGAATTGTTAGGGCATAAGTACTTACTAAATTGTTTGGACCTAACTACTCAGTGAACAGAATTGTGAGGTACGTCTCTGGGCTGAGAAGCACCACGGAAAAAATTACCGAGACACTCAGGGCACCAGGACCTGAGAAATCCTGGGATGCTCTGAGCTCTGTCTGAGGAAATAGGCAATAGTACTTTAGGAAATTCTTTTTTTCTTTGTTTCTTAACCTAAAGATCAGCTTTATTATAGATAAACCTAGAAAATGTGGTTTTCCCTCAGTGGCCAAGTGGATTTGCTAATTCTTTAGACCTGATGAAACAGATTTATCCCCTTAATCACAGGATGGAGCTAGGCTGCTTTCAGTCTCCCCCAGGGGCAGGCCCCTTGCCACAAGACAGAGAGCAGACGAGGACATATGTATTTTACAGACAAACTGGCTCATAAAAACAGGCAAGAGAAGAAGTCTGAAGTGGGAAAGCTCAGTTTTGTCAGATAAGGCCCTCAATTCTCCCTGCTTAGGGAGGAGAGGAAGGCACTAGTGAGAAAGATCAGGGATGTTCCTGATGGAGGTCTCTCCAAACAGAAACCCAAATCAACCCAAATCAAGGGAACCAGAAGTCCCTCCTGTATACACGTAGGGGAAGAGGATTCGGTTATAAAATGGGTGATAGGGAGACTGGACATATAAAAACAACACGTGTCCTTTATAAGAACCAAACAAAGCTAGCTGTATTTTAGCAAATAAGTTTGCATTTCTTTGCCGGTGAGGCTGAAGCATTTTCACATTTTTGTTATCAGATTATATAAACTCTTATGTGCATTGTCTTTTCATGGTAAGTACATTTTTAAAAGGTCCTTAAAAATGTACCCTGTAGGAAAGGAGCATTTGTGACAGGCCTGGCAGGGAATGGAATAGAGAAAGAGCTCTAGGTGAGGATAGGGAAAATCCTTAACCAATTCCTATCATTTTTACTCATGATGAAAATCTTTTCTCTGTTAGTTCTTTGGATTCTTGAGAGAGTCTGAATTTTTTCTCTTGCAAATGCCTTCACGCCTTCACGCCCTCACCCCCTCTCTCTTCCTGGCAAGCTTGAACCTCGGAGGAGCTTCCACACTTGCTTTGTCTTGGCTGTGCCGAAGAGAAGGGTCTGTCCTTCAGCGGGTCCAGGGTCCCCTCAGCGGCACCCTCACAGGAGCCCGGCAGACCCTCTGGGCTCCTCTAGAAAGCGAGCCCTCATTCTCTGCAGCTTCCTGCCTTTTCATTCTCCTGTAAGGAACCACACACTCCCACACACCCACCACCCACTCTCTGTGGTGAATCATGTATCATGCTGTGGGGAGAAAACTGAAGACATCAGTCAGGGAGCACTTTCCCTCCCCACCACCAAATCCACAGCTGCCTGTCTTCCCTTCCTCCTCCCTGATAAAAACAGCAGCCAGCTCTCCTCCTGTCAAAGTCCATTGAATGCCATACCTACCTACCTACCTACGACCTCCTTCCTGCCCCACCTTCCTTCCTCTTCCCCCACCCCCACTTTCTCAGCACGCAGTCCAGTAGAAGCTTCCGGCACACATCTCTATTTGGCCCATACACAGACATACTGCATTATACTCCAAGCCCTCCCCTGACCGGACCTGGCTGCCCCCTGCGCCATGTTTTGCCATATCCATCAGAGGAAATTTCTCAAAGAGACCTTCTCTTCACATCCCTATCACCCTATTATGTTGCAAGTGTCCGTTAGGGGTAGAGAAAGCTCTTAGATGTGTTCAAATTCTGGAGAAATGGCCTCTAAACTGAGAGTCTGGGACTGATTGTATTGAATATCTGTGGGCAGAGGCCCAGGAATCTCCATTTTTATCAAGTGGTCCGGGTCACTAATAGGATTCCCATGGTAAAGACATAGAAATATCTTTCTGTGATTGGCTACAAGCACCTTTAAAGCAATCAAAACTTGATGGTCACCAAGACCTGGGAACAGAGGTGAGGGGAAGGAGGATAAGGAAGAAGGACTTAATGTGTACAAGAATTTTCTTTTGGGGTGATGAAAATATGCTGGAACTAGATAGAGGTGTTAGTTGCCTAACACTGTGAATGTACTAAATGCCACTTAATTGTAAGCCTTACAGTGGCTGTTTTATATTGTGCGAATTTCACCTCAATTATAATAATCTACTGAGAAAAGAACCTTTATTTAGTGCTCTCTGGCAGAAAATGCTTAAAATATTTTTGATGGACTGCTCATCAGGGAATAAAATTAAAGTAATTAGAGGGAAAGGTAGGTTCTTATGTAGATGAATAGTCTAGAAGTATTCTTGATAAACAAAATGTTGGATCATGAGGCTTTATTTGTATCTCACTTGGGCTGGTGTCTATTATTTATTTGTATTGGGTCCCCAGGGAGGAAGATAAAACAATTTTTTGAGGTATATAAAAAAGTGTATTTTATTATATCTTGTTAGCCAATTTGGAAACTGTTTGCCCATGAGATACTAAATATTGAAAATCCTATATGAGTAAATTATGTAAAACATGGAAAGAAGAAGAAAACTATAATTATTCAGCAATTTCCCGGGTATTTCAGCTTCAATTTCATGCCACCTCATTTTAAGATCAAGTTGAGCTGCACTTTGGGGACTAATTTGCACTGATAACATGCTGTGCTTTAATGGACCCTCCACAAAAGCCAAGGCCGTGAGTGGGATCAATAGTGCGTATTCCTCACTAAGGCGTTTTAATGCATTTAACCACATTTGGGTATTAGTCTTAATAAGCTTTCCGAGCCTTGACTATTATTGCTCCTTAGAGTTTTAATAAGAAATACAGAATTGCATATTGTATTCCCATTAAATAAGCACATTCATATTAAAAATCATTATGGAATCTAAATATTTAGAAAAAGGAAAGCCACACTCCTGGTTGGAAAAGCCTAACCTTATATTTACAAGACATGAAAATACCCTTTATTCCTGGAGCATCTTCCCCCAAGCAATGTGTGAGTCTATTTCCCCAATCCAAATCGCTTCCTTTGCTTCTCTGCATGAGGGTGCGAGACTGCCTGCATAAACTTGATCTTCCCCCAGGCCGGGAGGTTCCCCAAGGCTGGCCGGGAGACCTGCAAGGCTGGTGAGCGGATCATGACAGGGTTGGACTCTTTTGCTGGGTGTTCACTGTTGCAGCCATTATTCCCTGTGCACCGGGCACTTTCCATCTCCCATCTTGTCCGTTCCTCACATTAAAGAATGATCCTTGCTTCACAAACAAAAAACAGTCCCCTCATCTAGAAAGTGGAAGCTAAATTTCAAACCTGGGTCCATAAAGCTACTAAATCCTTTATTCTCTGAGGTGAAAAACCCTCTCTGCTGGGAATTAGCAAAAGGAAAAGTCCCTTTCTCCCTCCAGACAGGATCATGGCAGCTTCCTGTTTTGGGAGAAGTGGGGAGAGCCTGTGCTCACCTACCACAGAGGGCCTGGGAAATGGGGGAAACTGTTGGCCTCCTTCCTTGGAAGAGTGCTTGATTGACCCTGAGAAGAGGCAGAGACTCATTAAATTGGCTCCGTGACACCTGCTGGGAGAAGATAAATATCCTTATAATTTTTCCCGCATTGAGAAACACCACAGCAGAAGTATTTAAGCGTTTACCGTAGTCAGGGATGGGGGTGTGGGAAGGGAGCCCAATTTGAATTGACTTCTCAGATTTCTTAGTCTAATTGCTACGCTACATTTTCCCTATATTGTTAAACATTAAAATGTCTCTTCAGCTTTTGGCAAGATGTTTTAAAACATCAAAATTCAATTTTCTGCCAATTAACAGTCATTTAATTTAGGACTACCTAATTGAGTTTTCTGATTTTAAGGTACTTAAGGACTAGAAACTCAAATGCCATGTTTTAGCCCAGAGCTAACTTTTTATAAGCACGCTATAACCTTTCTAAGAGACCTTGAACCACAGTGACTTTTCTTTGCAGGTGTAACTATAATGAGCTTTGATCGCTTGCTCAAGTGTATCCCCACCTGGTTTTGAATCTGTAATGAATCATCAGCTGGGGTCCCAAGTCACCACCTCGGGAGGACAGCCAAGCACAAAGGTCAGGGAAAATCCGTCTTTGTCTACAAAGTGGCCCCAGCAAAAATATCTCATTTAAAATCTGCTGGAAGTTGGTATTTTCTTTTCTTCCTAACTCAGTGCCTGCACTCTGGTGAGCAGAGCAGAATGAAAGGAAAATGTCTTTCCTGTAACAGGCATCCAGAGGGAAGAACCTCGGAAAGCAAAAAGACAATGTTACGTTTTAAATATTGGGGGCGCCTGGGTGGCATAGCAGTTAAGCATCTGCCTTCGGCTCAGGGTGTGATCCCGGCGTTATGGGATCAAGACCCACATCAGGCTCCTCCGCTATGAGCCTGCTTCTTCCTCTCCCACTCCCCCTGCTTGTGTTCCCTCTCTCGCTGGCTGTCTCTATCTCTGTCGAATAAATAAATAAAATCTTTAAAAATTGGATTTTATGGCAGGTGCTAGGGGCCCGTGTTTGAATGTGGGACTTGATATGCAACCAAGAGACAGTTACCTATCAGTCAGGATGGTAATGAGTCACATCCAAGTTCGAGGTCTATGCATTTCTGTGACCCAGCTTTGTCCAGATATTGCTACAAGAAACTGCTTCTTACGGTCCGACAGACAGGCTTCAAGTTTCCAAAGACGTAACCCCCCAAAATGTTCACTATAGAGCAGCGTGTTTCAGGCAGCCTTTCTTGTTTCACTGTAGTGACTAGGGAGAGCCAACTACGACAATTACATGGAGCTCCTGACGCCGTCTGACGCGTGGCTGAGGCCGCAACAGTGTTTGTTAAATGGATTAATGAATATATGAGTGAATAATAAAGTGTGACAGAATCCACCAAGTTCCTTCTGGGTCACACCGGCTTTTAAAAGGGTTTTAAATTGAGTTCAGAAGTGCTCTCAAGGTGAATATGATGGCTCAATTTGGCTGGCAGAGTCACCAAGACATTCTGAGAGTAAAGTCAACCTGCCTCTTAGCCAGTAGTAGAAAATCTCCCCACTTCCAGGTATGACCCTCTGAGTGGAAAGGAAAAGCCCCCTACATGGAATATTTTCATACAGAGATGCAGCCAAATGCCAGAAATCTGTTTTTTGTTTGTTTGTTTGTTTGTTTGTTTCTTTTGTTTAAGTAGGTTCCACATCTAACATGGAGTCCAGAGCCAGCCTTGAACTCATGACCTTAAGATCAAGACCTGAGCAGAGATCAAGTCAGTCGCTTAACCGACTAAGTTACCCAGGCACCCCCAGAAATCCTTTTAAAAGGACTGTGCATGGATTGCAGAAGGTACTGTAGAAGCTAGAAGCTCTGGCTTTCCTATGTGATTGAGTCACCGTGAGGAGATTCATAACCACCCCAGCAGTCACTAAATCCTTAAAACTGAACATGTGGGGTGTGATTGTAATAGAAACCGTATCATGGGCTTCGTAATCAGAGTTTTGGGGTTTGAATACAGCACAATCACTAGCTATGACTTTTTTTTTTTTTTTGCTATGACCCTTATTTAACCTCTTTGAGACTTAGCTTCCTCTGTGTAAAATGAAGGTAATAGAAATCTATCCTATAGAGGGGTGAAATAATACGTGTAAAGTAACTAGCACAATACTACTCTCTTAGCAATTGCTTGATAGACAGTAGCCAGTGACGTTATTGAACAGATACACGTGCCACCTTGAAAGGTTCGTTTTCTGCCTCTGGACTCTAGACAGTCACACAGTGTTTACTGTGCATCGACGATATGCCAGAAGTGTGCTGGGTATCACACAGAAAATGTTGACTACACAGATATGGCCCCTTGTTCTAATGAAGTTAATACTTTAGGAAGGAAGAGGGACATTAAACCAGTAACCTTTAGGCAGAAAAAAATCAGAAAATGTGAAATGACCATCAGTGATCCAACCATCCAAGCTTTATTATTTTGAACTATTTTTACCCTTTCCTTTCCTTGTCCTCTGTCTCTTCCCATAGACTATAAGGAACCTCAGAAGAAATGTCGGACTCTCCATTGCTCTAGTCTTAATAATTTTTGAAATTGCAGGCCTTGAGAGTGGACAATTCAATGTATTAATCAATATTCTTATTGCAGAGAATAGAATCTTCTCTGGCTCAGCAGAATGGTGTGGACCAGGGAGTATCAATAATTCCCCGGTTATTGGGAGGTGTGAGGAAATGGATCTAGGCTGAGTGAGCATGAGCCCGCAGCCACACGGGAGAGCCAGGCCATCAGGAGTGGTGGTCACCTCTACACTGATCAAGAAACTCCAAATCAAGAAGTTGCCACGTCAGCTTCCTCAGACCCAGAACTCTCGGCTCCAGTCTGCCCCGGCACAGCGAGAACCCTGGACCTGCCCTTGCCCGCATTGACTCGGTTCTGAATCAAAGTCTTGTGTGAACACATCTAATGGGAGGTGTCCAAATCACATACAGAATGGCACCACAAATCACACCTGGGGAATGTGGCTTTAACTTTTCAGCCTCAGCACTCTTCAGTGGGCCTGCAGGGGAAGGAGAGCGAGGAAGCCCTCAGGATCCATCACCAAGGGGTCAGTAAGGGCAAAACTGTCAGTTGAACAAGGGCAACTATTTTTAAGAAGAGTGGATTCTCTTGCATATCCGACCAGTTCATTGGCTCCATGGCAGGGGAGCTACCCTTTTTAACTCTCCAGCACCCTAATTCAGCTCGACCTATAATAGGTAGAATAGAATAGATGTTAAGTAATCCGACTGCTCTAATCTTTCTTTTATTTTTTTTTCAAATGCCTGACCTCGGACAGGATGTTCATGAAGAGAAGGCTACTCATGGCCGGCGTCAATTTCCTGATGTGTCATGGAGTCTCGCTATTGGCTTTGCCATTTGCTGGTCAATGTGGTTTGTAGGCAGAGCCAATGAAATGGATCCAGAAATGGAATGTAACATCTGTGACCAGTTCAAACCTTTCAACATGATGATCTGTTTATCAGAAACCAAAGCTGCTAAAAAGAAAGTACAAAAAAGAAGGGAAAAAATCTAAAAAGCCAACTATTCATTATAAGTTTGAAAACAACCTGTGTGTGGGCATGACTCTGTGTGTGTGTGTGTGTGTGTGCGTGTGTGTAGACCACATGTTAAAAAACAAATTAGAATGTGGTGCATGTTGATTGGGGGTGACGAATCTTCCAGGTTTACCCAGGATTCGGGTAGTTTCCTAAAACATGGGACTTCCAGTGCTGAACAAGGACACTCTTGGATGAATCAGGCTGGCTGGTCAAAATAATGCATCCTTAGACATAGAGATCTTGTAGCTTGTGGTCTGAAATTTAGTGTTGCCAAACATCACAGGAAGTTGCAAACTGTTGGACCGTAGATTCAGCCAATATGGTGTCTGTTTTAAAAATGTGTTGCCAGCATTTAAAAACAGAGACTTTGGCCAAAATGTACATGTCCAGCTCTTCTTGATAATAATGTTGATGATGCTGCTTAATCCAGAAATTCCAGGTATGCCCACGTGATTTCTGTGCTCCAGGGCACAGAATACAGCGTTTCATTTGTCACCATCTCCGTCATTCCCTATTGTCTTAACTGTTACTGAGCCTCAAGTCAGCTGTCATTTATCATCTCGCTTGTGCTATTGCTTTTCTTATAACTGAGAAACATGAACTTTTTATACATTGCCATAAAAAATAAGAAAATGAAATATACACTGAGAAGGCCGTGCATTTCAAGAGAATGTGGAAGAGTACATTTTTCTTGGAGCTGACCTCCTTCTCACATTTACACCACCTGCCTGACCTCTGTAGTCACTGGCATGTGGTTCCTGCTCCAAGGAAGAGAGTTCAGTGGACAACATACCTTTCCTGATTAGTCTTTAGTGAATACTGTATTCCTCAATAGAGAAGTTAAGATGCTCATTTTCATATCATGCAGTCATTTAAACATGTTTTCAAAGACTTTTTATTGACATGAAACCCATTTATGATGATTAGATGACAAATCACGTATCCATCTTTTTACCTATTGGCCTCATATGTCCAAACTTTGCCGGGCTTACTATAAGTAAATGCTAGACTTCCCAAAGGTCTTTATTAGAATCCCCATTATCATCTTGTCCTCATTCGGAAAATTCAAAAGATGAAAAGTACAAAGTTATAGGTCCAGAGTCAGTAAAATGTTCCTGTAAAGAGCTGTAGGGTAAATGGCTTCGGCTTTGCAGGCCATGTGGTCTCTGCCCGGCTGCTGACTTCGCCAGTGGAAGTACAGAAGCAGCCACAGGGAGTCTGGGTGCCAATAGCAATTTCTTCGGACACTGACATTTTAATTTCATATCGTTTCAACGTTCACAAAATGTTTTTCTTTTGATTTTTTTCCCCCAACAATTAAAAAATGTACAAAACATGCTTGGCCCATGGGCTGTACAAAAACAGGTGGTGGGTCAGATTTGATCCTCTGGCCCTGCTTTGCTGACTGGTGTTAGAAATCCTCGGCGTGTCCACCCACAGGGACTGAAGCTTCATGGATCGTGGCAAGCCGTACAAGTAACTTCTGAGAGTACAGTGTATTATTATGCTCTCTCCTATGGAAACAAATATTATTACACAAAGATGATGCAGCCCCAAGCAGTATGGGTGACTGTATTTAGATGATATACCAAGTGTCCATGGTGGGAGTAAAGTGTGGATTCGCATCTGGTAAGCAAAGTGGCATGTTCACAACTGACTCATGCAAATACTGTCCCACTTAATGATTACATTTAGAAGAGCACACAATGGAAATTCACGTGGAGGAAACATTTTTAATGCAGACGGGGTGGTAGCATTATTCATTGGGCTGTGATGTCATTGACTGATGGTTTGTATGGACAGTGAAATTGATAGAGCTACTTTAATTTTCACTAGTTATAAATTGTTTCATAATTAAGGGCAGAGAGAGAAATTATGCGTCCTGGGAGTGACAGAAGAAATTTTCCCAGCTTTGCTCCCAGGGACTTGGGCTGCTGGGCCTTAGCTGCAAAGAAAGAAGACCGCTTATTTTTAAGTAGTTTCTGTGATGCTGATTGGCAAAGAAAAGCCCCCCCCCCCCCGCCGCAGGTATGAGCAGAACCCCGCAGATTTTGCTCTACCTTTCCCGATAATGTTTCTAAGTGGAGTCGTACATCAGAAACACCTGTCACGATGTGGATGCTGGAGGCCCTCCCCCGAGCTCCTACTGCATCAGAAGCTCTGGGGTGGGACCCCGGATTCTGACCTTCGGCAGGTGATTATTAGGTCCATCAGAAGACTAAGGGTTAACTTGCAGAGACTTCTATTGCCTCAGAACACAGTGCCCAGGGCTTTGCTTTCTGGCTGTATTTGCGGGCATAGGACCTTCTCAAGAGGCTGAGAATCCCAATGCCGGAAGGTGTAGTGGTTGCTGAGTGCACCTCGGACCTTCCCCTCGGGTCTCACCACCTACCTGGCACTGCCAGGGGTAGCAATGCTGGAAACTCCCCTCACCATCACCGTCTGTCCGTCCTTCCTTGTCGTCTATGAAGACACTGCCCACCACCCTGTTCCTCATCTTCCCTGCCCTTCGAAAAACATAAGCTTTCCAAGATGTCAGACAGGGATGTTGCCTGCAAGCAGCCTCTGCTCTCAGCCCTGCCAAAGCCTCAGGAGACAACTGCAGCAGGTGCCCAGCTAGCTTCTAGAACAAGGCAAAGAGAAAACACAGAGAACAAAGCACAGAGCAGTATCTCGATAAAGTATTGTCCCACACACTGAAGCCTGACCACCACAGGGCTACCCAAGGTAGTTTGACAAATGGTGAGCTGAATCAGAAAGCCAGCCAGCCAGAGAGTGGTCTGGGAGGAGGGGTGGCGGGGTGGGGGCGGGCAGAACCTGCCTGAAGATGGGGCTGCTGTACTCACCCCCCTCCCCACAGCTAAAACATTCAGTTGTTGCCAGAAGAAAGAGCTACATGGTCGGGGCCAGTCTTATTTGAGGCATGAGGGACCGAAGGCTCCAGTTCTCATAAGGATCCTGCCTTTCTTATTCCTGGTGTACAATGCTCTGCTTCTTATTCACATTAGTCCCCAGCATCTGTAATGTTGGGTGCTGCCTTGATTGTTTCTTGATGGTACATTAGAGTCTGGCTCTGACCCCATTCGCTCTCCTCGATGACAGAGTTCCCCAAAGCAAACCCCCTCTGAGTCCACCTGCTTCTGAATTCTTTACTGCTCCCTGAGCCATTTCCTTACCTAGATTCCTGTACGCGGGCTTCTGCTCACTTGTAACCACTCAGGTCCAGGCGTTCTGAAACTTAAGCGTGCTTCAGAATTCCCTGGAGAACCTGTTAAAAAACAGGGCTCCAACTCTGATTTTTCTGGTTGTGCAAGCTTAGGGGTGGGGTCAGGAAATCTGCATTTCTTTTTTTAAAAAAGATTTTACTTACGTATTTGAGAGAGAGAGACAGAACACAAGCAGGGTGAGGGCAGAGGAAGAGGGGCAGAAGGAGAAGCAGACTCTCTGCTGAGCAGGGAGCCCAATTCAGGGCTCCATCCTGAGACTTCAGGATCATGACCTGAGCCGAAGGCAGATGCTTTAACCGACTGAGCCACCAGGCGCCCCAGGAAATTTCTAACTCCTACCCAGCTGATGTTGGGCCCCACACGTTGAGAACTACCACAAGTCTACTAATTGATTGTTCGAATAAATTCGCCTCTTCTAGAAATTCAGGCTGCAGCCATCCTTCAAGAAGCAAGTCTGATTCATGGGCTCAGGGCTTCTCTCTGATGTTTCCAGATGCTGTGTCGATTTATGAGGTTGTATCCAGCCTGACGAGAGTCATTTTTACACAGTGCGTATTTGACCGAATTCAGTCACGCCTTCTACTTCCCGGCCATTGTGCAGCTGCAGCTGCAGAATCACAGTTTTGCAGGATATTTCCTTTTCCAAACAAGAAATAGGGTCACCTAAAATACATTATAAAGCTGACCATAATTACAGCCTCAGTGAACATCGTCCCTGTCTACTGAGTCTTCAGTAGGGAGCATGGTGCTCACATGAGTATCATTCGGGGTCCTGGCAGGAGACAGACTAGACAGTCCCACTGGGTACTCGGAAGAGAGGTCAACAAAGGAACGACTTACAAAGTGTGGGCAGAGTTTGAGGAAACCACAAAGATGGGGTAGTACCCTGGGGCCAGGAAGAGTAGGCCCTCAGAACCCACAGAGTGTAGCTGTGAGAGACGGCAGCCAGACAGGAGCTGTGAGCTTCCATGTGACAAATGGCCAACTCTTGACCACCTGGCAGGGAGGGAGCTGCAGGAGTAAACACCTGGATCTCCCTCACCTCCCATCCATGGTCTTCCATGGGTGCTTCGTGGAGGTCAGGAGGCAATAGAGTCTACCGGTGCGTGCATAGGGTCAACCTCCCAGGACACAGTTCAGGTAGAAAAGAGGAACACACGGTTCTGGAGGGGCCCGCACGAGTTTCTAGTGTGACACAGATCTTCCCAGCAGTCCTCTCAGGAAAATTCTGCTCTTCTCATTTGACAGGCTCTGAGTGGTTAGGTAGCCTCTACTGCATTAACATGGCTAATAGGCTTCAGAGCTGAGGTTCAAAACCCTGATGGCTTTGCCTCCATTAGATGAAGGGGATGGAGGAGAGGAAGGGTATCTCCCTGGAGAACCAGGAAGTCCCCGTATTTCCTGTTTCTGTTCATCCCGGAAGTCTTCAGCAGCTTGCAGAAGAGCCTTACATTGTATGCTTCTGAGATGCTGGGGCAGGGCGATGGCGGTTGTGGCCGGTGCAGGCTTGTTGGGAGAGAATCCACTTTCCATGCACAGCATGTGCTCTAATCCCAAGTGTTCCCCAGCATAGACACCAAGGAAGGGCATATGCGTTCTTTGGGGTCTGTCAGACGCACGGAACAGACTAGGGACGGGTTAACACCTGTTGCCTGCGTTTAGTATATGTCACTCTCATCTTTGCAGTCCACCACTGTGGGACTTCACCTCAGTATCCCCAGTCAACTGTTACTTACCAAATGCTCTTGGGGGCATGGCTCATGGGCAGGCTTCCCATTTTTCAGCAAAAATAATAATATTTGTGAAACTTATGGCATTGATTATATCTCAAAACAATTTAGTTGGTGCCTGCTAGTTATTTTAACACTCTAAGGTAAGAGGTGTTATAGATCTCTTCTTTCCCTCTTGTGAGACAGGCACAGAAATGAAGGGATACAGAGTTGAAGGAGAGACATCTCACTTTTCCCTCATAATAGCAAACATTTCACTGCTACACATGATATGAGTGTCTTTAAAAAAAAGTCGACGTAATTGTCGTAGAAGTTCAAAAACATGCCGTTCAGCAATGTGTCTTCTGTCTACCCATGACCTGTGGGCCTTGGCTTAAGGTCAGTGAGTAGAAAAGGGTTGAGAAAAATTATCTAACTCAGTGCTCTTTCTGGAAGGAAGAGGAACAATTTTAAACAAATTTAAATATCTTCAGAGGCAGGCCAGAGAAAGAATACATGAAGAGGGGCGGGGTGCATGGGAAGAAGCCGGGCCCACAGGGGTGCAGGGGCCCAGGCAGAGGAAAAGCACCTGTTCATCCTTAGGGCCACTTCTCTGGTCTGCAGTCGATTCCCCGCCGGCTTAAGAGTGTGGGTCCAAAACTTCTCAATCTTAAAAAGCCAGGATCTGAGAGCTAATTTCTCATTGTTGGCCATTAAAAAATAATGGATTCAATAAAAACACATTTAAAATAAAACACATTTAAAGTAAAAATAAAAATCACAGAAAATTTAAAACATTAAAAAAAAAAAACCCACTACATAAAATAAATCTACTAAGGTCTGTCCCTGTGTGTCCAGTCAAGGAATCTAAGAATGGAAACCTATTACTCCAAAAATAAAGAGACTTATTAAATAAACTCTCTCTAGTCTTAAAATGCAAAACATACCTTCCACAATTAAGGTTGGCTGGAGGTAGAGGGCTAAGGTATCAAGCACGCCACCGTTCTAAGCTAACCTTACTCAGATCCAAACTCTGTTCTTTCCCTTTCTTTCTTTATGAAGAGCACAGATGTCGTGTACCCATTTGCTTTTGATATATTTTTAACGTTCAGACCGAAAAGCAAAAGGCCTTTGTCTCCCATTTGCTTGAGTTTGTTAGACAAAAATAGGTCTCTTTTTCATCACCACGTGCACAAACCATTTTATTAATAATTTACCACAATGTTCCACAGCAGAGACAAAGCAGACACCTACATGATCATTATGTGTTCGGGGGCTCTGCGGCCCCTTTAATTTTCCTGCACCTGCCGTCACCTGTCTCTCCCTCCTTTCGAAGATTCGTGTTTTCTATTGTGTTGCCTGCACCACCTTTGTCTTCACGGTGCAAGCCCCCTGGGTGGGTTGCTGCTGTAGAGAGAAAGCAGATGCCTATAGCTTGCTGTGACCCCATTTCCCACCCCCCACCCTGCTTTCCCAAGCCCTTGCACAGTGATGTGCCGTACAGAGGTCCTGGGGGCCGTGATGCGTTAGGAACCTCAGGGCTGGTCTTAGCCCAGCCATTAACTGGGCTGGAAAAAGAGGCATTCTGGGCGAAATCTCCTCGTGTGATAAATGCAGGCATCTGACCCAATTTTAGGTTCCCCTTTTCCAGTTCAGAGGGAAAAGCAGATTCCTCACCACACAGATGCTTACATGTGATGTCCTCAAAGCCAGTGGTTCTCTACTCAAAGAGCAGACAGACAGTGGGAAGCCTGCAACTTGTCCATGGGACTCTCTGTCTCTCTGCTGTGTCTTACTGGAAATGCTGATTTCTCTTGTCCTCTGCAGAAAGGACCCAGCCCGAGCTTTGTGCTTCTTCTGTGAGCAAAGCCTCTCCTTTGAACTGTGTTCCGTCCTCCTAGGGTATTGGCCTTTTTAAGAAATACCGTGAATTAATTACTCCCATGTGTTATCTCACGGAAGGCAATTTGATGTGCTAGGAATTACTGGTTTCATTTTGAAAATGTGGACACAGGCTGAGATAGATGACGGGTACAGAGTTGGTAAGGGCTGGAGCTGAGATCTGAACCCTTCGAAGAGTCTTATCTGCCACTGTAAGGTAATAGAAAAGGGATTTCGAAAGCTTCTCTCTTACACGTTTCTCTCTCCTCTTTCTCTCTGTTAGAGTCTGTACACATGCAAAAGATTCTACATCAGTGGATCTTTGAACGCACAGATGACTGCAGCAAAATTAGGTCCTCTGTGAGGCCCATGAATCTTACGGCCACGTGGCCCCTGGAGGATGGGAAAGAGAAGAGGGATGGGGTGGGGCAGCTAGGGATTCCAGATGGTTGTGGAGTCTGCCTTAGAGAGAAGAGGAGTGAGAAATATCCACAAGGAGAGCGCTAGAAATAAAGGAAATGCTTACTGCCACCAGAGTGTTACTTTTCCCCTGGGCATTCATCAGATGCAATTAGTTATCAGTGTGAATGGTTTAAAGCATATGTTTGCTTTTTTTGTGTGATCACTCTTAAGCCTTGTTGAAAGCACGTGTTCTTTCATACTGGGGGAAGAAAAAGAAGAGGGAGAATGACTGCACAGAACTGAGGTCATAGTGGTGAAGTCCTGAACACCAGCCCTTCATAGAGAGTGAAGATAATTTGATCCAGGGTATTTTCCCAGAATCATTGACCGGTTGCGGCCTACTTCCTCTGAGGCCACTCAAGCACCGTCAGTTGGATAAGCCAAAGAAGCAACCCAGTTTGGTCAGTAAGAAAGCTGAAATCAGAAAGTCAGACTCCTTTGCAACAGAGATTTTGCCAGAGTTGGTCTTTTTCACAATAGCTGCCATCAGTACAATGTGACGGTTAAGAGTGAGTCAGACTCACAGGCTGCTTTCCTATTTTCCAGCTGCCCTTGACAAACCTCTGCGTCAGTTGTCATGTGTAAAATGGGGAGAAGGACACCACCTAGATCCTAGTGTGTGGTTATGTAGTTTAACTGGAGTGACGTGTTTACATCACCCAGGACAACATCTGGAGAAGGGTAAATGCTATGTTGTATACACACACACACACACACACACACACACACACATGTTTATATACATTATATTTATATACACACAAGTGTGCACATAGAAATTGATTCTGTAGTCAAACAGCAATTTGGAACCATCTGGGGAATGTTTCACAAGGACACTGAATTTCCTTAAAATGTATTTGAAAACTGCTACAGAGCAAGGCATCTGGGGACACTTGGATTTATACATCTGTGGTTCAATAGAATTTGATTGCTTCTTTTTGCCTTGTACTGACAGGTTGTTGTGATACAGTGGAGACACCTCACGTTAAGGCTCCTCATAGCCCGAGGCCGTCGTGCAGGCTAGCTGGAAGGGCTCCCTGGGGCCTGCGCCTCAGAAGAGGGACCTAGGGAAGTACACAGTGCTTAGTCTACCTTCTTCACCCATTCATCCCTTCCACAAGGTCCAAGCCATGATGGCATCACTGTGTGGTCCTGAGTCGGACTGGATGGAATTCCTTAACTGGGGCTAATTGGATATGGGGTGTTGCTCTGACCTAGAAACCCCATCATTCATGATTCTGATATGTGCTACCAAAGGACTCCCAGGAACAGATCGTGAATCAGTTACAACAAAGCCGAGGGCTCATAAATGCAATAATGTATGTGCTTATGATTCAGGGATAGAAGGAGGAAGAAGGAATCGAGTTCATTAGCCAATTATGCACCCTGAGGTCTCAATGTCCTGGCTGTCACTGAAGGTGAGTGATTTCTTCCTGTGTACTAAACCTTTGCTGGGTTTGTGGGACACCTCCCACCTCCACTACTTGCCATTCATCTTCTTTCTACCTCAGTTAACCAATCCGTAGCTAATGGATGTTAATATTTACTTAATGCTGAGTGGTATTGTGAGATTTGGGACGTGTAAAAGGATGCACTTGAAAAGCAGGCAGAAAATATCATCATGTTTGAGTACTTGAACAAGATTTAAGTGGAAGGGTTGGGAATGGTTTGGACAAATAACACAGTTTAAATGCACTTGTTACCTGAGCCAGACATTCAATTAAAAGGGACTTGTTTTTAAAAGCTGGAGGACATATATAAAAATGGTTTGAGGGTGGAATGATCCAGAGGCATACAGGGAAGTGGTTGAATACCCTGGCTTTGAACTCAGACAGTTCTGAGCTCATCGCTGGTTCTGCTTTCTTGATAACTGTGTGTCCCTGATAAAACAGCTAACCTTCCGAGCCTCCCTGTCTTCATCTGAAAAACAAGATGGTAATACCTACCCAACAGTAATGTGCGCAAAGAACTTAGCATAACGCCTGGCACATAGGTTCAAGCAATACATGTTGTGTGGATAGCTCTCAGAACGAACGACTGCATCGTATTAATCTCGCCATTGGAGGATACAGATGGAAATTAATCTAAATAACCCAGACTTCAGAGCAAAATTTCTGACTGACATTCTCATCTCTTCAGAAATAAGGCACTTTGCTTTGCTTGTTCTTCTCAACATTTCAAAGATAATGTTGTTACCCTTTTTTTTTTTTAGATTTTATTTATTTATTTGAGAGAGAGAGAGAAAGTGAGCATGAGCAGGGGGAGGAGCAGAGGGAAAAGCAGGCTCCCCACTGAGCAGGGAGCCCGATGAGGGGCTCGATCCCAGGACCCTGGGATCATAACCGGAGCCAAAGGCAGATGCTTAACTGACTCAGCCACCCAGGTGCCCCATACACTTTCTTTTTTTAATTAGAATCCGGAAGTTCATGACCCCATACATTGCAGGAGAACTTTGGTTTATGAACAAGTTGTTTCTCAAAAGTATGTTTGCTTGTAGGTTGTTTGAAATCTAAAATATATTTTTCAGAAGGAGCAATGTTATAGAAGATGAGGACAACCCAATGACTAAGCCAGGCATGACCCCTCCTTTAAGACAACGAATTGATATAGGGCTAATGAGTTGTTCCACTCCATGCCTCCTGTAGATACCAGCCTCAAAGCTCTGAGGTATGCTAGGTCTCTTATCTGCTCAGAGATATGTGGCTCTATTTCACGTTCAGGATGATCCAGACTCTTCCTCGCATAAAAATCTGGACTTCACCTCACCTCTTCTCTCTCTCTCCACCAAGATCACTATGTTTCCTTCCTTCAGACATCCTTAGGCCTGGATTTCTCACCCTCAGTAAACAAACAAACAAACAAACAAAAAACCTCAAAAAACAAAACAAAACATCAAAAAACTTACAGAAGTGTTAAGAGGAAAGGATTCAATCCTCAAGAGAAGAAATTGCCTTTTTTGTTGTTCCTGGAGCAGGGTCTGCTGTCCACAGTGATAGTTGCATGGCTCCCGCAGTGATACCGTAGTTAATCGTTCCTGGGGTCAGCAAATAAAGGACCTGAAAATGATGTAGGGAAGTCAGCTCTCGCATAGCCTAGGGCCCCTCTCATTAAAAAATGGATGTGTCATGGGGATGGAAAGCATCCACTCTTTCTTCTACATCTATTTTTTTCATACATCTGTTCTGCCTCTGACACCAAATTGTAAAGTCTTGAAAAACAGGGATTTTTGTATTTCCCAGTATAGCTAGTACGGCACTTGGCCAATGGGGTGGTGAGGTGTTCAAAGGTGTATTTTTAAAAATTTAATTCCAGTGAGTTACCACACAGTATAATATTAGTTTCAAGTACAATTTAGTGACACCTGGTACTCATCACAAAAAGTGCCCTCCTTAATCCCTATCACCTATTTAACCCATCCTCCCACCCACCTCCCCTCTGTTTAATATCAGTTTTTTCTCTATAGTGAAGAGTCTGTTTCTTGGTTTGCCTCTCTCTCTCCCCGCCACCCTAGTTATTTGTTGTGTTTCTTCAATTCCACATATGAGTGAAAACATACGTTGTCTTTCTCTGACTGAATTATTTCGCTTAGCATAATACTCTCTAGTTCTATCCAGGTCATTGCAAATGACAAGATTTCATTTTTTTATGTCTGAGTAACATTCCATTGTGTGTGTGTATATATATATATATATATATATATATTTCATCTTCATCCACTCATCAGTCAATGGACATTTGGGCTTTTTCCGTAATTTGGCTATTGTAGATAACACTGCTATAAACATCAGGATGCATGTATCCCTTCAAATTAGATCAAAAGGTATATTTTTTAATTTAAATTCAATTAGCCAACATATAGAACATCAGTAGTTTCAGATGTAGAGTTCAGTAATTCATCAGTTGCATATAACACCCTGTGCTCATCACATCACGTGCCTTCCTTAGTGCCTGTCACCCTGTTACCCCATCCCCCCACCCACCTCCCCTCCAGCAACCCTCAGTTTCTTTCCCATAGTTAAGAGTCTCTCATGGTTTGTCTCCCTTTCTGATTCCTTCGCATTCCATTTTCCCCTCACTTCCCCCATGATCCTCTGCCCTATTTCTTATAATTCTTCATATGAATGAAACCATATGATAATTGGTATATTTTTTACCAATGGTGATTCAGATCTTTATATGTACTTTCAAGTTATCTTGTCCTAACTAAATAGAAGAGTCCATGGAAGAAGGAAAGTAATAATATAACGAAGACATACATTTTTCCAATCTAATAACAATTCAAAAGAGATCCACGTATTCAATCCAGAAGAAAAAACAAAGCAGCGGATTTGTTAGACTGATGTGTAATGTGGTTTTTCTCTTTATTAAGAAAATGAATTGTTACATTAGTGCTTGTCCAATTTCATAGTGATTTTAGAAAATCTAACGCCCCTTTAATATAGAGCAGCTACTAAATTTCTCTTGTAATTTTAATAAAACCAGAGGGTTACTTTGCACCAGAGACAATGTATTTCCTCCCTTTTTCCATCTCTGCCTCCCACCTCCTTATTCCACTGCTTTATTAGTTAAAGAAAAGTCAGATGTTTACCTGGAACTTTGAGCTCATCTTTCTCACGTATTCATAGAATTCAATACAGATAAATCTTGGAGCAATACAACTTCCAAGTGCTATAAAACAAAACAGAAGCACAAATAGCTTTTTCTAAACACTTCTTCATCATGTCCTAATTTTTTTACTGGATGGAAAATCCCTCAATGAAATAGAGAAAGTTCTTAGCAACTGATGCCTCACATTCTATTGCAAAATGAAAAAGATGGAGTGTTTGTTTTGTGAAACAAAACAAAACAAAAAACTAACGGCAATAGCAACAACCCATATTAGTCACCTCTGCCTCTCTGACCAGATGGACAAAACGTTCCATGGTCTATAAATTAGAGTATGATCACAGTCATGAGTCAGTGATGTGACATGAGTCAGTTGGTGAGGTGGTTGTCCAGTTCTCTGCACCAACTCAGGAAACTCAGGTGGAAATGAAGTTGGTATTTTTCTGGTAGAGCTGCCATGTTTAATATTGGGAGAGTCCAGAAAAAGGGAACTGAGAAGTAGTTAGACAAGGTTATGGCCACCATGTCTGGGGAAGATGGGGTAAGGGTGATGCTGGAGGGTGGAGGTGGGGAATGAATGGGACTGGGTTGCCTATCCCTGCTCTTCTCCTCTTCTGACTATAAAATGCAAGAGAGTGTGTACAAAGTATGTGAACAGAAGCTATGAAGAATGGATATTTGAGGTTTACTATCCCCAAAGGGAAAGAAAAGAGACCTAGAAGACAAACTTTGTAGGAAGTAATGACTGTTTTTACTAAACTTTATTAAACAAAGGAGGATTAGGAAAAAGGAGAATTTGACAATTGTTATAGGGAACAGTTGTTTGTGTGTTTGAAGAATCTGCCAAAAGAAAGTCTGAGGAATTTTCCTATTATACTTAATGTATTAAGAATATTTCCTTATATAGTTTCATACAAGAAAGAATTTCTAAGAGGAAAAAAGTTTTAGATATTGTTTTAGATACTGATGGGCTTGAGGAAAGTTGATGTATGATGAATAGTTTGTGAGATACTGCTCACTACATAGGAATACAGACAGTTCCCAGCTCACAAAATGGTGATGTTCTTTCTAAACAGACTGTTTAGAATTTGGAATCTACTTTTGTATTTACTTACATTCATTCTTCCAATCAAACAGGTTATTTAGGGCCTGATATGTGTAAGGCAAAATTCTGAGACTTTCAGATTCCAAGACGAATCAAATCCAGGGCAGGATATCAGTGAACTCAAAGTCTAGGAACGAAGATAAGATTGGTATAGAAAGAATTTTAATACTTGGTAAAAATTGCATAGTGTCCCAGAAAGGGGGGGTACACAAAGAGATAAAAGACTGAAGAAATACAGTGAGTGAGGGCTCCCAAGGCATGGAATTAACATTACCTTGACATGGTGAGCACTGGGGGTTCGAGCATGGGCTTGGGAGACAGTCCAGCTGGATTTGAATCCGAGGCCCAAGTCCTCCTAATCATGCAACTACTCTGGGCATCAGTTCCTTCATCTACAGAATGGAAGTCAGAGAAATGCTGGCACTTCACAGAGTTATTGTAAGGACTAGGCAAGATACATGTGAAATTCTTAGCCCAGGTCATGAAGTATAAAAGATATCCAGTAATCTTATTATTAGTTCCAAAGTATTTTTACAAGTTGACACTATATAATGGCACAGTGGAAGCCCTATTGCTTGTTTAAGGTGAGAATGGCAGTTTTGGGTATTAGAGCATCTGCTAAGCTGAAATTGTAAAAGGAAAATGAGGGACTCCTCTTCTAAACTCCAATCCCAACTTCTCCAGCCAGGGGCAACGGAGTCACTTTCCGCCTTAACTCATCAATCTCAGTGGCTCTCCTGGCAGCTTGGGACTTTGGGGCAAGAGAATGATCTGGGAGGGAAGGAAGGTTCTAGAACCTCCTACCATTGTCCCCAGAAGATGTTATTGGTGCCATTACTTTCCAACGGTCCATCTGCTTCCCTTTCTACTGCTACCAGCTATTTCTTCTAACTAGAGAATCATTTCTACTATGGTCCTCCCAGGAACAGAGGAAATTCCCTTTCTGTTTGAATTGAGGCCTTGTGAAGCTCTTAGAGTTATTTTAACTATGACCAACAAAAGGAAATTGAGTAAGATAGAAAGGTGTTAGGTCCTTTTTCTGATCAACCTCATTTCTCCACACTGCCCCATCTTTCCCCTTCAGGCCTAAAGAAAGACAAAGGAAGCGGAGGTGGATCTGTTAGTACTTGAAATCCTGACGTATAAGACGTATCTGTATTTCAGAGATTCAATTTGCAATGATGTTCCTGGACATTGGATCACAGAAACTGGATAGGGATTTGGACTGTAGGACAGTACCAGACATGAGACAGGGGGGAGACAAGGCTAGAGGATGGGCCCAGGCTGGGGGTGCTGCAAATAAAAACAGTGAACCAGAGAGATGGGGAGTTCAAGCTAGGTGGGAACAGGAAACCAGGCCACTAGGTCCAGATGCTGCTTTGTTATATGTAAAGAGTTTGGCCCCAGGCTGGATGCAGGTGAAGGACCTGTACTGGTAAGCAGGACCCTGCACTTAGAAGGGCCTGGGGCTTAGCTTAATGCTCTGCCGTCACTATCTCAAAGTTCCTAACAATTTTTAAGCAAGGAGCTACACATTCTTATTTTGCTGTGGGTCCTAAAAACTATGTAGCCGATCCTGCATATAACCCATGTGGGACTAGGATGGGGGGAAGGTGAGAGAGAAAGCCTAAAAGGACATCACTCTAGAGTTAGCTGAATGAAGTGGGGTTGGGGAAGGGGGCTGAGGGGACCCATCAAGGCAAAGCGAACCTCATGCACGAAAGCTCAGAAGCACGAGGGTGAGCAGCCGACAGTTCACCCCGGCTATGGCACAGCTAAGGATGGGAAAGAGCAGCAGTGGAAACCAGGCCTGATAAAGCGTGGATTTTACACTGAAGGCCAGGAAAAGGCTTTGTATGGATTTAGGCAAAAGAATAACACGTTTAAATTAAGTTTTCATTTTCAAAGGTTTAATCTTGGGACAGTGATAGGATGTTTTCCCCCTTTGGCATTGGCAAGAGGAGGGAGGTATGGAAAGAAAGAAGGAAAGTAGGTGTATCAGGGAAGAGGGTATGTAGTACCCAGGAGAGATGATGTTGCAGGTGTGAGCTAAGAACACGTGTGGAAATAGAAACAGGACCTAAGAAGGCAGAATCAATGAAATTCGGTGATCCATGGGGTGTGAGAGGTAAGGGAGAGAAAGAAGTCAAGGATGGTTCCCAGATTCCTGTGAATCAAAGTATTTGGGTTGTTTGCTTATGTATGGATGGATTCTTCTTTTCTGTCCTCATGAACGGAACATGAACAGACTCCACATATCTAAATAATTGAATTTTATTCTTTTTTTTTTTTTTTAAGATTTTATTTGACAGAGACAGCCAGCGAAAGAGGGAACACAAGCAAGTGGAGTGGGAGAGGAAGAAGCAGGCTTCCAGGGGAAGAGCCTGACGTGGGGCTCGATCCCAGAACTCTGGGATAACGCCCTGAGCCGAAGGCAGATGCTTAACGACTGTGCCACCCAGGCGCCCCTGAATTTTATTCTTGAATTATTACTTCATTCAAAAATTATCTTGTTGTCTCTAGAATTTGAATGTTTATATTAATGGGAATTTTGCCCCTTTTTTTTTTTTTTTTTTTTTTTTACTATGCTGTGTCCTGCATTTTCAGCAACATTATTGGAATGGCAATAGCCGACCTCAGCTCTGACGTTGGGTGAATACAAGCAGGCGCCCTCCTCTTCGCTGGATGATGCACATGTTACTTCTCAGTTAGCGTCTCACAAACATCATGTCACAGGGATCATTTTCTCAATATTTGGAGACAAGGAGATGGTGACTCAGATTAAGTAAGAGCTAATTTAAAAAAAAGAAGAGGTTTAAGGCCAAGTTTCCTAACTTCGTGTTTTTTTTATTCCTCTCACCAAATGATGTTTGCCTCAAGGGATTAAACCAAGAAGAGTTGAACCAGCAGATTAGTTTCATCCAAATATTTCTGCACTTTCTTCCTTTGCCCCATCATTTATGTGGTCTTAGAGATGGCTGAAAGAGAACCGAAACAGCAAATAATGTGAGTAAGAGAGAAGAGAACAGCAAGAGTAGAATAGTTACAATACTCACTAAATGACTGGTGGAGAAAGTTGATGACCGTTACGTGGTCGTGATGCAGTCAAGGGGAATCATGGCCGTGCAACATGGAGTGGGCGCACCTTCCTGGCCCCTCTTGTGCCACCTTTCCCTAGTCTCATTTCTTCACAGAATTTATGGCTTTTCAGCACATCATCTGAAATTATTCTGATTATCATGATGTTATTATTATGTACTAATTAGTTTTATTTCCTGTATTAGATTATCAACTCCTTGGAGAGAGGGGCCATTATGTCTGGTACACCGCTGCATCCCAGAACTAGGAAAATGCTAGTGTTTAGTAATGTCTCAACAAATATTTGTTGAATGAATGAATTTCAAGAATCAGGCATTAAAGAAACACTTTTATTTGCTTAGGTGTTTTTTAGAGAAAAAGAGAACCCATGTGAGTGTGGTGGGGGGCAGAGGGAGAGGGAGAGAGAGAATCTTAAGTAGGCTTGATGGTCGCGGGGCTTGATTTCACCACCCTGAGATTTTGACCTGAGCCGAAATCAAGAGTGGGTAGCTTAACCAACTGAGCCACCCAGTTGCCCCTAAAACAAACAGATGAACAAACAAACAAACTTTTAAACAGTGCAGGATAAACAAAACAATTAGCTGAATTAAATTATCAACTTTGGTTATGGAAGCCCACATATAATATCTTGGAGGATGACTTTTCCATTTCTTTTTCTACTGCTGATGCCCAAAAATGTAAGAGGAAGACTTGATAAACCCTGAAAGATATGCAAGTAATCTTAGGGGAAAAAACGTTACAAAGATTAGTGCATTATGAGCACTAATAATGAATCTTACAAAAGCACATTACGTTTTATTGATAGGGCAATGTGGAATGAATTATTCAGAGGATTCTAAAGATGTATGAAAACTCTAATTTCATGGAAGGAAATCCTAACCACTAACACTCTATGTTCTGACCCAGAATCCTGGAGCCCGGCAGTGATGCTGGAAACAAAACTGTCTTTGGCTATAGATAGTGTAAAACCTTAGTTCTTTGATGAAAACAAAACTTACTTAGCTCCAAATGCCAACGCTTCTTGTTCCCATGTGAAAGAATATCATGTCCACTTTACACTAAAGAAGGGGAAACATCTGTATTATACTTCAAAGATCGAGGCCTAAAATTAACAATTTGGGAGTGGTAATAACCTATAACATGTAAGTTGTAATCGGGAAAACAGTGGTGAATACTAAGTACTCCTGGACATTTACATTTTTGTGCATGCACGTGGACTGGTTTTAATTAATTAAAAGTCAAAAAATAAAAAGAAAGACAGAAAATAGAATGTATTAAAATTTACTTAATTTATTAAATAACTCATCTTCACTCTTGCAAAGAACTGATCATTTCACTTTTAACTATTCAACAGAGACATCAGAACAAAATACAGGTGATATTTTTTCATCTCATAATGATTTGATATCAATGGTAGGTAGATATGTTTACCTGGGATAAAACAAATCAGTTTCTATGTAGACTGAGTTATAAAATCTCCTTTGGATTATAAAGTGAAATGGGGGAGCTCCTTAAAATATGCAGCTCCTGGTCCCTCCTATTTCCTACAAGAGTGAGACACATAGGCAGAAGTTTACAAAGCCACGAAGAGAGTGCAGGTTAAAAGCGTACACAGGAAATTATAGGTGCCTAAAAGATCACCTAATGAGGCCAGGCCAACGTTATCTAAACAACAAAATTTTTGTTGAGTTTTTAAAAATTTAATGAAATCCTATTAAATGTTTATAAAAACACAAGTATTTGCAATTTTACTTTTAATATGCACTTCCTTGATAATATTTAATTTGATGCTATGTGTCATACATGTTTTATCTAGATGTGTTCAAACCAATATTTTGTTATGCTATCTAAGAGGAAGAACGGTGGCAAATATATGAGTTTTCTAGAGCTGCCATAACACAGTACCACAGACTAGGCTGCTTCAACAACAGAAATGTATCTCCTCACAGTGTAGGAGGCTAGAAGTCTAAGATTAAGACATCTCCAGGGCTGATTTCTTCTGAGGTGTCTCTCTTTGGTTTATAAATGGCGGTCTTCTCCCTATGTCTTCACACGGTCTTCCCGCTTTGTGTGTCTGTGTCCAGATTTCCTCTTCTTATAAAGATACCAGTTATATTGCATTAGGGCCCCCTTCATGGCCTCATTTTAGCTTAATTACCTCTTTAAGGACTTTATCTCCAAATGAGTCACAGTCTGAGGTAGTGGGGGTTAGGGTTTCAACATGTGAATTGTGAAGGGCACAATTCAGCCCATAATAGTGAGCTTATTGCTTGCTCTTTCCTTTCACCTAAAGACTCGCCCACTTTAATTTCTCAGCGACGTGAAGAGAGCAGCGTTTTTCTCTTACATATATAATGAATGAATTCCCACCTTTAGTAGCATACAGATAGTTGCCTTTTGTTTGAGGGATCTGAAGGAAGAGACGGGGAGAAGAGATACGTAGAAATGCTTCCCTGGGGCTTGACCCACATTTGTTCCCGCGCTAAACACCACACCCTGAATGACAGAGTCACCATGTGTCCCTCAACAGCCTCTTGTGTTTGTGACATGCTGATCCTTCTATATAGCACAACACCCAGGGCAAGGGCCCCTCTTGTCTGAGTCTCCAGGAAGTATTGCGAGGAATGGTGAGGGCTTCCATTATAGCTATGCAAGCAAGAATAAAAGAATAGAGAGTAGGGGATGATTTGATAAAAACTGACACAAGGCAAAATCTAGGATTTATAGGAGGAAGTGAGGAAGAGGAAGGAGCCAAGAGTAATTCCGTGGGGTCTTTCTTGAGTAATTAGGTGAACAGTAATATTACTAACTAAGGGAGAGCATCTGGAGAATCTGCTTTCAGGGTAAAGAGGAGCTGCACTTGGGGCATGCAACTCCATAGATAAATTCTATCGATCACAACCAAGCTCATATGCTCCTATGTACAGCCTGGTTAATTATGCCAGCTTGCGGAACGTGATGTATAAACTATGGTGGTACGTGGTATGCTAACTAGTAATCAACATACATCAATTAAAATGTGTAACCTGAGCTTATTGACAATAATATAGCCATGACAAAAGGAAGAAAGAAAAGGAAACAAGACAGGGGTTTAACATTTAAGAGTTGTGCAAAATCAGAACCAAATACACCCGAACGAACAACAAAAGCAAGCCTTTCTTGAAGAATGCTACCGGTTCAGCTATGGCTTTGGCCTGGGACTCTAGAGCCACCTCTGATGATATCGGTGGCACAAATTTCAGTGACTGATGTCTAGGATATTTACTTATCATTTTACATCATATGATATGCACCAACGTTAACTGCAATGAACCCGAATTTTGAATTCCAGGAAAGTTTAACAAAGTTTTTTTTTTTTCCTTTTTTAGAAGAGTTACACTTCTGGGGTGCCTGGGTGGCACAGCGGTTAAGGGTCTGCCTTTGGCTCAGGGCATGATCCCAGGGTCCTGGGATCGAGCCCCACATCAGGCTCCTCCGCTATGAGCCTGCTTCTTCCTCTCCCACTCCCCCTGCTTGTGTTCCCTCTCTCGCTGGCTGTCTCTATCTCTGTCAAATAAATAAATAAAATCTTTTACAAAAAAAAAAGAAGAGTTACACTTCTAAAACCTATTGTGTCGTATAGCCAAAAGTTGGGACTAGTCTTAATTTCATCAACAAAGGAATGGATAAATAGAATGTGGTTTATACACACAATAGAATATTATTCACCCATAAAAAAGAACGAAATTCTGATAGATGCCACAACATGGATCTACCGAAAACATTATGCTAAGTGAAATCAACTAGACACGAAACGGCAAATATGGTATGATTCACTTAGACAAAATGTCTAAGATGGGCAAATTCATGGAGGAAGAAAGTAGATTAGAGATTACCAGGGGCCGGTGGGAGGAGGGAATGGGAAGTTATTGTTTAATGGATACGGAGTTTCTGTTTTGATGAAAAAATTTTGGAAATAGATAGTGGTGATGGTTTCATAACATTGTAAATGTAATTAATGTCACTAAATTGTACACTTAAAAATATTATGTAATATATATTTCATCACAACAAAGAAAAAATTTCCCTATTGTGTAGGTTTTGAGCTGACCAATAGGGTTGAGAAATCCAGTTTTCTCCTCAGAAAAACATAGTCTAATATGTTCCAAAGCAATAATACCAAAGAAGAGTAGACATGAACTTACACCCCAATTACTGATTATAGGACCCAGATAGTATTCCAGAATATAACAATTTTCTGTTTAATAGATGCTGATTAGCATTTGAAATAAGGTTTTTGGGTCATCGATTCATTCTTAATGCAAGAAACCCAATCTAAATGCGTCTTCAGAGCTGGGTCCCTCTGGGTCATTCCTACTTGCCAGATTCATAGGCAGTGCCCTACTTTTAAGTAAAAAAGAGAGAGAGAGAGAGAGAAAAGAGTCAAAACCTTGTAAGATGAGTAGTAACAAATATGTTTTATAAGCCAAAGGAAGTAAAATCTCCCAATAGTCTCTTTTTCTGAAATTTACAAATCTTTTTTTCTTAACCAGATCTAATTTTTCCACTTTGTTTTTTAAAAATAAACTTTTTATTTTAGAATATTTTTAGATTCATGGCAAAGTTAAAAAGGTAAGTCCCATGAGCCCCCACCCCGTTTTCCCCTACTGGTAACATTAGTAGGGTACTTTTGGGTTTCTTGTGTGTGTGTGTGTGTGTGTGTGTGTGTGTGTGTGTGTGTAGTTTTTTTAAGATTTTATTTATTTGTCAGAGAGATAGAGATGATAGATAGGTAGATAGATAGATAGATAGATAGATAGATAGATAGATAGATAGATGATAGATAATACATAGGGAACAAATAAGGGGAGTGGCAGGCAGAGGCAGAAGCATGCTCCCCACTGAGCAAGGAGACTGATGAAGGACTCAATCCCAGGACGCTGGGATCATGACCTGAGCCGAAGGCAGAAGCTTAACCGACTGAGCCACCCAGGCATCCCAAGTATGTACATTTGTTCACGCTAATGAACCCATATTAATACATTATTATTAGCTAAAGTCCATACTGTATTCAGATACCTTTAGCTTTTACCTAATGTCCTTTTTCTGTCCCAGGATCCCATACAGGATACCACACTGCATTTAGTTACCTTGTCTCCTTAAGCTTCTCAGCCTTTCCTTGTTTTTCATGAACTTGACAGTTTTGAAAACAGTTTCGTTAGGTATTTTGCAGAATGTCCTTCAATTGGGGTTTCCGGGATGTTGTTCTCATGATTAGACCGGGTTATGGGTTTGGGGAGGAAGATCTCAGAGGGAAAGTGTCATTTTCATCGTATGGTAGCAGGGTACCTGCTGTCAATGTGACTTATGACTGATGATGTTACCGGTGATCACCTGGCTGAGATAGTGTTTGCAGGTTTCTCCACCACAGAGTTACTGTCCTCTCTCCTTCCACACTCCATTCTTTGGACGGAAGTCATTGTGTGCACTTCCTCCTTAACTGGGGGGCAGCTGGAGGTCTACGCTCCAGCTCTTTCAGTGAGGAGTAGAACTTCACAGCATCAGGAGTGAACCTTCATGGATGCAAATTTCTTTAGAGGTGAAAGGGCACTTTTGTAGAGAACACACAGATCAAGGCACAGGTTTCAAAAATGTCTATGCTAGTAAATTAGATTTATTCCATTTAAGCCCTATTCAGAGAAAGCTAGAATCATCGCAGTTTTTTCCACCCTTGGTAGTCAGAAAATGAGAGAATTGAGCATCTGTATTTAATGTAAGCGTTATTTTAAGGAAACAAATGAAGTTCATGTTTAGTCAACCTGGTGTCAAGTAGTATCATCACAAGATAAAATAAAAAATAAGGCAAAATCAATGTGGTGACAAAGTAAGGAAGGGATGGACTGGGGACCAAGAGTAAAAGCCAGGCAAGGATCTGAACAAAGCCAGACAAGCAAAATCGATTCCAGAGCCAGAATAAGGATGCCAGCTTTACTATAACATTTAAAAAAAATTTTTTTTAATTTAAATTCAATTAATTAACATATAATGTATTATTTGTTTCAGGGGTACAGGTCTGTGATTCATCAGTCTTATATAATACCCAGTGCTCATTACAACACATATTCTCCCCACTGTCCATCACCCAGTTATCCCATCCCCCCACCCCCCTCCCCTCCAGCAACCCTCAGTTTGCTTCCTAAGATTAAGAGTCTCTTATGGTTTGTCTTTTTATAAGGTTTTGAAAGTCATTTGATTTCTTCCTTGTGAGACTCAGCATTCTCTTAGGTAAAATACAGCAAAAGAAGTCTCTCTATATTCTGATCTCAAATCAAAGAGGAATTATTATAATGTCCGGTGATTTAGGGAGGCTTCATGGACAAGTATGTTAGCTTGCCTTGGAATGAAGCTGGTATACTAACAGAGATAAATAACTGCTAACATCATTTCTTTTTTTAATATATGCAAATTTAAAAAATCATTTAGGAGATTGGGGGATCCCAGGATGAAATGCAGGCTATGCCAAAATAATGTAAGTATATTATAAACGTAGGAAATAATCTTACCAAGGGGGGTGGGGGGAAGGCTGCTGATCTAAGTAACTTTGGAAATGAATAGAGACTATAAGACCAAAGGGAAAAGGAACTGTGCAAAGGACTGCACTCTATCGGTGAGGATGAGCCCCCCTAGAGTGGGTTAATTTTAAAACCACTAGACAAGTATACTGGAATTGAACAAAAAGTAAATGGGTGGTGGATGTTGAGAGCCAAGTTTCTCACTTGTGGAGCAGAAGGTTACAGATAAGCAAAGGGGAGAGGCTAGAATGATTCCTGTGGTACTGGATTGGAGAAATCAGTAGAAATTCATGCTTATCTTATTATAGATCCAAATGCGTACCTACCGAAATATTTATAGGTCTGTGTATATACGCTAGTTTGTACACACACACATACTTCTTTGTTTTGCCAACTGAGAGAACCTACCAACAACCGTGACAAGAGCAAGTTAGATACTGCTTTCTAATACCATCCTCCCATAAAAGTAACCAAGACCCCTTGGAGAAGCGGCTGATTTAGAATTGGGACAGGAAATATACAAGGCAAGCCTGCGGCACGTTCGAGTGCCAGAAAATAAGGAAGGGCTCAAAGAAAACCAATAGTAACAACGACAAAAAACAAACAAAAAAACAAACCCCACAATGACGGGAATATGTCCAAGTAACACAGGAACTAACTGAAAAACCTTCCAGTGACCAAAGCTGGAATAATTTGCATGAGAAAATAGATAAAGCAGTGTTGGATTATAACTCGAAGCATAAAGTAAATATCCAGGTGTCCATACTGATCTAAATAAATGATTAAATAAATAAAAAGGAAAGAACAGACAAATCTGTGCAGAAGAATCTCACATAATTTTTTGTAGATCTAATTTGCATATTTCTAATTCTCATTTCAACAACATATAAAAGTATATGAGTTATTAAAAATGTTGTATTTGTAGAGGCAAAACTCAGGGATGATAAAGCCACAGGGCATCCTTTAATTGAAATGAGCAAACTCAGGGTCATGCAAACCCATCATTTGCACTTGCTTCACCCTTAGGTTTCCTTGGTAATGAACCTTATCTGGTAACTACCACTTATACCTACTCAGATCTTAAGTGCACACCTCTCTTGAGTCTCACCCGATGGATTTGAATTACCAGGGGTGTGTGCTCTTACATAACAGTACATCCATATCCCCATATACACACCCTCAAAAGAAAAAGAAATGTAACAATGTTCGGTTTTGTTTGTAGCTAAAACAAGATTTCAGTGTTTACTAGTTTCTGAATACCACAACCATGATGGGATGTGTCATCTTCCTGATCACCCATTACTGAATCCTCGGGGTAAGGACAGCAGTGACTCAGTAGCAAACAGTGCGACACGCCCCCTGTCCTCCTGAAAAGCACAAGGAGGGGTGGGCCCAGTGACTAAGCCCCTGGACATTCACAGTAAAGTGATGTGCTGCTCCGACACTGGCTTGTTTTAAAAAGCCAAACACGCACCACCACCACCACTGCTGAAAAATCTACTGAATCTTTTCTCTACGGACGTTGCGACAGTCTGAGACATTTGACATGATGGCAGTGCGTTGCTCAACCTTAGTTGTTCTTTCCTACACGTTCTGTGTCAACGTGCGTGTGTCCTGCTCCAGCCCACCCTGGGAGCCGCGGATGACAGCCCTCCCCAGAGAACCTTCTGAGGAGGGGGCACTGTGCACCACCGTCTAATCATCAGAGAAATGTGGGCCACAGAGAGCGGTCACATCTTCTCCAGGAGCAATCTGGCCTTTAAAAATCCCTTTCTCTTCTGTTATAGGTGTACAACTGTGAGGGTAGATATGACCCTGAAAGAAGGGCGATTCTTAAAGGGAAATTCTTAAGAAACCCAAATCAAGCTTAAAATATAAATAACAGATGTGCCTTTAAAAATAACTTTTCCCATCCTACAAGCCAGTTACTGCAGAAATCAGTTGTCACGTAAGATCTAAAAATTTAGGTATATATAAAAAGTTCACAACTGAATCAGGATGCTTCTTTTCCGGATCTTACTCTCTCTTGGAAATCAACTCCAGACATACCTAGAGTGACAATGTGCTTGCAAAACGCCAATGACATAAAGATTTTCAATGGATTTGACTAAATAAAAGTTCCAAAATGCTCACATTTAAAATATGCTAACCCAGTCCCTGGGCAACATGTTATGCTGATCTGTAATTCTTACTCTGTTGTAAAAACGATGCAGTATTGTAACGACAATGGGGTATGGGTACATGATTTTTGTAATTTCCTTTACGTAATGGATATAATTCCTGTTCCAGCACCATATAAACACCTGAAGAAAGGACAAGGTCAGGTTGACAGATTGTGGAATTTAGATTGGCCACCTAAGCTATTCGAGGTCGGCACTCACTGTAATCTTGAATGTTTGCACCTGCGATGCAGTAAGTAGATGTCCTTGGACACCTTACAAAGCTCAGCATGTGCACAAGTTGGGGAGAAGAAACAGGCTGGCAAAATTACTCCCTTACCAACTCACTCAACCCCTTCTCCATCTCTCGTCGTAACGTTTGATATACACCAACAGCAAAGACGTAAGAGTCATCTCTCACTTTTTAGCTACGAAGGAAGAAGGGAACTCTGACACCCACAAGTGTGACTGGCATTTAAATATTGGGACAGCATGCTAGGCTCACAGAGTCTACTCTGTAGTCTATACTGTTGATGATAATGTGAATTTGGGGGTATTCACCCTTGTCGGCCTTCCTCCATGTTAGATGCCGCCCTTCAGCTTCAATGCCCCCTCATAAAAACGTATGTAGTGACCGCCGCCTCTATTAAGATACCCTGCCATTGTCGCAAATTCTAGAATGAAAGTAACGCATTTAAAAAACTTATCCCAATGGAACACCTGGGTGGCTCAGTTGGTTAAGTGCCTGCCTTTGGCTCAGGTCATGATCCCCGGATCCCAGGATCAAGTCCCACATGCTTGCTCAGCAGGGAGCCTGATTCTCCCTCTGCCTATGCTGTCTCTCTCTTTCTCTCTCTCTCTGACAAATAAATATATAAAAATTTTTAAATTAATTAATTATTTAAAAACTTATCCACCAGGCACCTGCGTGGCTCAGTCAGTTAAGTGTCTGACGCTTGATTTCATCTCAGGTCATGATCTCAGTGTCTTGAGATCAAGCCCTGTGTCAGGCTCCATGCTGGATGTGGAGCCCGCTTAAGATTCTATCTCTCTCCCTCTCCTTCTGCCCTTCCCCTTGCTCTCTCAGAAGGAAGGAAGGAAGGAAGGAAGGAAGGAAGGAAGGAAGGAAGGAAGGAAGGAAAGAAGGAAGGGCGAACTTATCCTTCATTAAAATTACTTCCCTTCTATATTAGATAGCTTATAATTAGGGTAGCCAGATTTTCAAAACAAGGATGGAGAGGAAGGGAAGGCTGGAAGGAGGAGAGAGACTGCTGGAGAGGCAAGGTCATCCACAAGGAAAGAATATGGGTAAAAACAATACAAACAAGGATGATATCCCCCCCAAAAAACTTTCTTGTCATCTTGCAAAGATTATATAAAAAGTTACAAGTTATAACCAAAAGAAATAAAATATGTAATTAACAAGGAAATATGCACTCTTCACATAATTACTGAATGTAATTGCCAGAAACTGGGGATTTAGAGGGAGAATGGATATTCTCCAGTTGTAGCCACATGGAGGATTACAGATAAAATGAAATTACTCACTGTTTCTGCCCATGTTTGCAAAATGACAAGCTATTGCCTCTAAAGTAACTGAAACAATGAGAAAAAAGTATTTGAAAAAACAAACAGAATGATATTACTAGCTTATCATTTTACTGCTTATTTCACTTAAACACATCTATCCTCTTATGGTTTGAAATCTAAAGTAAATATCTGGAGGCTGACCTAGAACTTCCAATTTTGACATCAATCTGATGAGAACTTGCCATTTATTTCCCCTGTATTTTTGCTTTTTTATCAAGTTAAAAATATCTATCTACTTTCGGATTTGTAATAGAAGACTTCGAAATCTCTTTCAACCCTTCTGGAGGAAGTCTGTATGAAGCATAAAATGCTTTTATATTTTAGAACAAACCCTTTGCATGTGCCTGTTAATAGGGAATTATAAAGGGTAGTGATTAATGCTTCCCCAAATGTTCAGAGAGTTAGTCTTGTCTAGTTATTTCACCATACGTTAGCAGAATCACAATTTAAGGGTTGGGTAAGAGAGGAAAGAACAGAGGAGGAGTCTGGGTGGGTGGGATATAGGATCAAGTTAGCAAGTTAACAGAGGACATCAAGTCCTCTGTGGATATGTACTCTCCAAAAAGTCTCAAAGGCTCTGAAATTTCATGAAGCATTGTCCCAGGCTCAACAAATATAAAATTGTTAAATAACATCAGAAAAAAAAAATGTAGAAAAGTAGACTAGGCCTATCTAAATTACCCTTTTGAATTGCATGGCTCAAGATATTTTGGAAAAACCTCAACAATCTATTCAAATTTATGTAGCACTTGGGACTAAATTAAGTACATGAACGTGTGGGAATTCAGGAAATTTTTAAGGAATTTTTTATTTTACTCTAGGGCAGTAACAATTCAGTGAGACATTGTAGGACAAAGATTGGAAGAGGAAAGAAGCCAGAGAATTGATCCTGGTTTTGGGGACCATTTTTCCCTTTGAAATGATTGCCAATTCCAGTAACAGATAAGCCCTCATAGAGAATGAACCCCATCTTTGAGTCATCTTAATCTATAATTGGATTTGCAATGATTTCAGATAGCTCATGCCTTAAACCTAGCTACTTGGTGGAAACAAGAGTAACTGACCTCAGAGAAAGATTAAATCATTAAAAGCTTAAAATTACTTCCAAATTCTTCATATATATTGTCCAGCACCCAGTCAAAAATAACTAAGCGTAATAGGAAACAAGACCATATGACTAAAATCCAAAATAACAATAATCCACAGAAATAGACATATATAGATCTAGATAATGCACTTATCAGAGATTTATTTTTAAATGTTATGCATGTTTAAGGAATTAAAAGACAAGACCAAAAATTTTGGCAAAGAACTATAGAAGAGAACCAAATAGAAATTTAGAGCTAAAAAATATAACACATACAATTAGACGTCAGTGGATGAATATAAAGGAAATTTCCAGACTTGATTGGGGAAAAATTTATATACTGGTCCCAACATTTCACCATAATGATGAATCCATATGTGGAAGGAATCTAGGAAAAATGTGCATAGAGAAATATTTGGATTTGTTTTCTGTATACCCAAATGAATAAATAATCCATGCATTCAACTACATAATTCAACAAAACAATTTAGATGTTTCAAGGTAAATACAGATAGTGCCTATTGTGACATGTGTCTCTCACTAAAGGATCATTCCAAATCAATAGATAAGTCACATTATTTTTATCCTATTCAACTCTGACTTATTATAACTTTCTTACTCTGAGCCAAAGCTTAGGAATCCTCAAAACTTGGATTTACTTCTTTCCTCTTGGGCTGAATGAATGCTTCAGAGAAAATACTTGTTAGGAGTTGGGACTCCAGGCTTTAGTCTTATTACCACTATCTCTGACTGACAATGACTCATGGGGTTCTCAGTTTCTTCATCTGTACCATGAATACATATTACAGATGGGCTCAAGGCTCAGTTTCTCTCACCTATAAAAGTCAAGATGATAATAATAATAGTAATAATAACAACAGTTACTAGGCTTTCTGAGGAAGGGAGGATATACAGTTAAAAGGAGAGAGAGATTGGAGCCTGGGTGGCTCAGTAGGTTAAGTGTCCCACCACATTGGGCTCTGCCCTCAGTGTGGAGTCTGCTTGAGCTTCTCTCTCTCTCCCTCCCCCTCTGCTCTTCCCTCCCTCGCCCTCTCTCTCTCTAATAATAAAGAAAATCTTCTAAAAAAAGAGAGAAAGAGAAGGAAAGAAGCAAAAGATTCCAGAAATAAAGGGAAAAATATAACTCTCACCATGAAGGGAAGTTACAGTCCTCTCAGATTAACTGTGGGAAAATAAGAAGACAGATATTGACTAACTTTTAATGTTTTCTGGAAGGAGAGATACACTTTTCACACTATGGGTTCATCAAAAGTTGACTGTTAATTTCTGTGTGTAAAAACCTATACATATTAATAACTACCCCATTTTACATTTGTATGGTGATTTAAGTTCACAAATTCTCCATACATTCATCTATTTTGATCTTTATAACAAACGTATTAGGTACAAATTGGAGCCTAGAAAAAGTGTGCAACAGACAAAAATGCTCTGCCCTTGGTTCAGGCCCTCGGGGTTGTGTTCTCAATTACAGGATGGATTTCTGTTGAACTTATACTCTCTCACTTGACTCTGTAATGATCAAAATATTTGAGGATTTGTTATTGTCAGGAATGTATAATGGGGGCAATGGGTTACTTTACTAGAGCCATATTTTAAACCCACTGGATAATCCTATTCTGGGTTAAAAATTAGATCATAGCTCAAAATAATTCTTAGTGTAGCACTGATGTTAAAAAAATGTAGAAGATTATTTGATATCCCTTGCCCTATTTGCAGGATTTGCAATGCCTTGCCCAGGATGTCACACATAGTAGGTGCTCAGTAAATATTGCAACAGATTCTTGAACTGAAGTGGTACTCTGTGGGTATCAAACCTCTGGGGCTTACCAGGTAAGTTGAAGACAAACCTTCAAGGAATTTTGCCAATTTAATTTCCAGATATACCTAAGCGAAGAGATTTGAATTCATTAATATTAGATATTGTTTATATGTTTTGTATAGCTAAGGTCACTTCAGAATGGTCTTCTGCTTCTAAACTTATTGGCTTAGTTTTGCTAAATGTAGTTTGAACAGAATTTCTGCAGATTTTCTTTAGCTTTTTGCCTTGTCACACTGAAGTACGGGGATTCATAACAGGAGAAAAGCAAACTTGTCACAGGTGTTCCTGACCCTGTGCAGCACTTGCTAAATGTATATGATGGTAAAGAGTGAGACTTTACCCCCAGTGGAGTTAGTGAGTGGTGGCAACATTTAGAAGGAGAATAAGGAGAATTTTTTTTTTTTTTTTTGAGGAAAGGAAATTAGGGAAAGACAACAGAATGGACATTTAAGAGAAAAACCAGGCTGTTTTTGATAGAAATATATATTGTACCTGAACTGCCTCCATGTTGAAAGTCCATACTTACTCTTTCGTTTCCTTGTACTTAATGTCACTGTTTATAAATCACGTGGGAAAATGATACTTCTATCCAATTTAGAAGCGTTTTTTCATGATTAAGAATCAAGTGTTATAGGTACACTATTTTGTACAGCTGATGTCGAAATGACGTAAACTTTTTGGTATATGGACTCCAGTAATCATTCCATGCGATGCTAAGTGCTCTGTAGGACTCTGTGGCGTCTTGTTCTAGAACTGCATAAAGTGCTTCATATAATGAATCTCTTCTAATGGAAAGCCTTCATTTTTTAAAATATGGCAAATGAAGTGGCAGGTGAAGTTCCCTCACCCCCTGCACTGGCACGGGAGACCATTTGTCTTGTCTTCTCCAGTGAGAGTCCTAGCAGAAGTGGCAAAAGAAAAAAAACAAAACAAAACCCCACCAAACATACCGTAAGATCACATACAAATAAAACTATGCTGCAAGAACCCAGCTTAATGTCCTGAACAGGGGGCCCTTGATCGATACCATTGACTTGACCTGAAAATTCGCCCAGTGGTTTTGGGTTCTATTTTGACAAAACGAAAGTATTTTTCTGTACACTTGTCCACTTTCAGGTCAATCAGTTCATGTTCGTTTGCCTGCTTGTTTTCAGTTTGTAAATGTGCCGTTCACTGGTGAGCTGATACTTTCTCCATGATCTTTCCTCTCTTCTTGGCATTAGCTTTCTTAAGACATTTTCATCGTTAACACACAATCAGTACATCTAACCAGTGACACTAGAGGTTGACTTGCTTGGAAAACAATAGTGTTGTTTCTTCTGTTGACCCCTAGCCAGGTAGCAAGTCCTGGCAGCCCGGCTGGAAACACAGCTGCAATCCCGGCCTGTGGCCTCAGCTCCTCCGGGTCAGAGAGCTGGATGAAAGGAATGCTTGGAGCCGGCTCCCACTGGGTCATGAGAGGGGGCTCAGCATGTCTTTTCCTAGCTCCACATTCAGTCACGTCAGCTGGTTATCTTCAAGTTGGCCATGCTAAGAGTACTTACACCGTAGAAATCAACAAATGCTACAAATCAGGGCTTCCCTCCCTCTTCACCCATCCGGGGAGCCCTTAGTTAAATGTTCACTGTCACCCCACTGGCAGGTATGAGGTGGAGAGACAAGTGGAAGACAGGGAGAGACGGAGATCCCCAATTATTTAAAGGTTCCATGATAAAACAAGAGTGTGAACCAAAGGGGCTTTATCTTCTCCAGTCCCCATCAACCCCAAGAGCAACACTGCTCTGCTCTGGAGGCGGTACAATCGCAATAAAGAGCACTGGGCTGGGAATGGGAGGAGCTGGGCTCTCACGCAGCCACTATGTGCCTGGGGGACCCGGATGACCCATGTAACCTCTCTCAGTCTGTTTTCTGGCCTGTGGAACAAAACGAGGTGTGTGGTTTGGATTCTCCTCATTCAGAGTAAGTGTGGTTCGTGGACCATCAGCATGTCCCCTGGCAGCCTGTTACAGAAGCAGACTCTCAGGAAAACCTGAGATTTCACTGAAACAGGAACTGCATTTTGGTAGGATCCCTGAGCTGTGTCATGTGAGCCTTTGGTGAAACATTGTGGACTAGGTGGGTGCTTCCCAAACCCAGATGAGTATTTGGAGAGACTTTTTTTTTTTTTAAAGATATTTCTGGCCTTCGCTCCTAATCCATTGGATCAGGATTTCTGGGAATGAATCTCGAAATTTTATTTTATTTTTTTAATTTTCCAAGAAGATTTTGAAGACCAGTGATGGGCTCCCTTAGCCCAGATGGCCCCTTCCAGTTTTTATAGTCTCTGGAACTTTACTAGCTTGCAAGATATGTTATCCTTATTTCTGCCCAGTTATTCTGCTGACAGTTATTAAAATTGGTGAAAAAGCAACCTTGAATGGTTTAGGGACTATGAATTTTTAAGCCACCTTTATTTCATGAAATATGAGAACATTTTGTAAAAAGATTAGATTTTGGAGTGGATACAACAATCTTCTAAACACGAAAAAAAAAAAAAAAAAAAAAAAAAGAATGCCAGCAGGGACAGATTACTTCGTGGAGTTGGAAGAAAAACTAAAGGGAAATAATTGAGACTATCGCTTGAAGTCCTAGCCGACTTCTTAAATTCACAGCCATGCAGAGTTTTAGGTGTGCTCATTTGAGGTAGTAAGGCTTAATGGACTAAAAGTGTCTGAAAGCTCAGGAAATCTGCTTTTAGTGACAAATTATGAAATGGATATATATAATTATTGAAGTGTTATTCTTCAAGCGAATAAACTTGCAAGCTATAAAACAATCATTTCCTCATGAGATAATCCTGTGATCATGTCCATTTTTATTTTAAAACCAGTTTTACCAAATACAACTAAAAATGGGCAACATCTTTCTCACCAAAACCCACCTAAGAATATCAGTAGGAAGGTGATGGGCTACAAATAATTGAAAATGTGGCTGGTAACCCCCGAGGGGTTCTTTTTCCCTCATTAAAAAAGAGGACCCGGAGATGTTGAGTCCAGCATCTTCTGCTTCTCTTGGCCTTTCCTCCATGTCTTTGTAGCAGGAATGAGGGGGAGGAAGGTGGGTGCTGGTTGCCTCTGCCTCCTTTCACGGAGATGAGCAAATCTTTCTCACTCTGGCAGCCCCAGAGTTGTGCTGACTGTTGTGCAAGCAAGGTCACACAGCCACCTTCAACTAGATGGGATTTGTGGAATACATGAGTTTTAATTTTCAAACCACACTGCTAAGGCTTTTACCTTCTGCCCTTTTGCTCTTCCTGCACAGATCCCAAAGGCACTCTCTCTCTACTTTGCCAAACTCAGTCTCAGAGTTCTACTTGGTCTACTTAGTCATTAACTTTGTAATGAAGTTTGCTCCAAATATTTCCACATAATGATTTCCTCATTCTCTAAGCCTTTACATATACGTTCTATAGCATGTATCTGTGTATCTATTGTTCTAACATATGCTTGTGGTTTTTTTCTATGATTTATTTATTTTTAGAAAAAAAGAGAGAAAGAGAGAGCACGAATAGGGGAAGGGCCAGAGGGAGAGAGAGAGAGAGAGAGAGAGAGAGAGGAAGCAGACTCCCCAGTGAGCAGGGAACCCAACTCAGGGCTCCATCCCAAGACCCTGAGATCGTGACCTGAGCCAAAACCAAGAGTCGGAGGCTTCGCTGACTGAGCCACTCGGGCGCCCCTGTTTTGTTTTTTTCTGTTATAGCTTATCTCCTGTGCTCCTCCAGAACAAGTTATTCTTGCAATTCCCTCTGTGTCTAGAACTCCGCTGTGCCTGGCGATGCTTACTAAGCTGAACTGAGAAAAAATGCACGCGGTTGCCACCGTCCTCTCCGCACAGGGTAGCGCGTGCAAAAGTCCACAGGCAGCACAAATCCTTTGTGTATGAAGTGAACTCTTTCTGACACTTTGGAAACTTACGGTTAATACAAATCACAAGGACCACGAATATGAATCATAACTGTGGCCCCTGTACATTTCAGTTATCCCTCGTGAGAGATTGGATTTGAGTAGTTTGTACGGTATCCAAGAGATTTTCCCAAAGAACATAGTGATTCGAATGAGGCTACGGCATTCCATCTCTAGGAAAAGTTGCCAGGAAAAGAACATACTGGAGGCATGAGTTACCACTGCCGAGCATGCACCCTGAGAGTCGGTGGCCTGGAACTCCATTGGATGCTTAAAGTAGAGGCGGTGGACAAATCCCACAGCAGACAGTGACATGTGGGTTCGTTTATGAGGGGACAAAAATCAACATACTACTTATTATGTATATTTCCTCTCCTTCCACTCCTCAGCCTTCTGTTTCAAGTTATTTTTGTACTCATCTCACACGTTCTGTATTTTTCAGACATGCATTAACAAATTAGAGAGACGATTTTTACTGGCACTTGCAATTTTCCTCCTGATGGATGTATCTCTGAAACGTATGTGTGAAACACAGTAGTTTGAAAACAATCACAAGTGGCAAAATGGTGATTCAGGAATTATTGGGTCAAAAAAGAAGAAAACAAGAAAGGAGCAGGGAGAGAGAATTGAAAAACTTACAGGAAAGAAAAGCTATGGTGACACACACGGAAAGTAAGAAATGCAAATTTTAACAGTCAAATTGAAAAGTCAAAAATACATCCTGCCTCTTTCTTCACGGCATAATTTACCGATGTAGCACATTTCTGAGTACATGTTCTGTTCTTTAAACCAGTTATGTCTACAAACAAAATTAATTCAAGGGGGGAAGAACTTTACCAAAAGTCACACTGGATTATTATTTTTTAATGGCCTGATGCTAAATGGTCTATGTGACAGAATTTTGCACATGCAACTAGTTGGTTTATAGTCAAGTCAACTGTCTACATGGATAAAAAATAAGATGCACATCTTATTAGCCAATATTATGGTTTATGTATTTCCCATTCTTGATCCTTATTCAGGATCTTCTTTCATAAAAAAAAAAAAAAAAAGTGTTCACCCACACCTGCTAAGCTGTCGTGTTCATCTTCCAAGTCATTGTGCTATTTTGGTCTTCTTGGCCCTACACTTGCAAGAGGAGATTCATACGCAGCCAAACCAGAGCACATAGCCATGTTTCCTCTTTGAACATCTCAGATGTTGCTACTTTTTATTACTTTTTAGAAGGAAGGATTCTTAAGTACAAATTTTGTTTGAGGAAAGTGTTCCATAGTGAGCAATCTGAGAAAAATCACCATAGCTCATTTTATCTGCTAAGACCTGTTTCAACAACCAATGGTTTCTCTGGGTTGTAGGGCTCTGGGGGAGCCAAGAGGAGAAGGAGCGAAGGAGCGAGTAGATTAAATTTCAGACTCACACCATGTGTGACTTTTTGGTGGAGTGTGGGAAACCCAAGATTCAGGCTAATATTTGAAACACCAACCTTCATTTTCGTCAAGATGAAAAGACATAAAAAAAATACACTCATAACCAGAAATTCTAGTCCTAAGTATATACCCAAGAGAGTTGAAAATATATGTCCACACAAAATATGAATATTAATAACAGCATTATCCATAAGAGCCAAAAAGTGCAACAACCCAAATTTCCATCAATTGATAGATTTAAGAGATGGTATATCTATACAATGGAATATTACACAGCATGAAAAATGCATGAAGTACTGATTCATACCCAACATGGATGAAGCTTGAATACATTATTTTAAGTGAAAGAAGTCAGACACAGGAGGCTGCATGTTGTATGATTTTTATTTTATGAAACATCCAGAATAGGCAAATCCACAGAGATCAAAAGTAGATTCATGGTTGCCAGTAACTGAGAGGAGATTGAGAATGAAGAGTGAAGATTAATGGATAATGGGGTTTCTTTGGGGGATGATAAAATTTTTCTGGAATTAGATAATGGTGATGGCTGCACAACTTTGTGAATGTACTAAAAACTATTAAATTTTACTTTTTAAAATGGTAAATTTGATGACATGTGACTTGTAACTCAATAAAAAATAATATACTCTTGGTATCAAATGGCTTTTAACTTGAAGTTACGTTACCACATAGATGCCTCTGAGATGTATCTCCCAAATGCCACACAAGTTTTTAAAAGAAAAGAAACCATAAGAGGAGCCAATTTCAATGTGGTAAAAAATGTGATCAACTAAAAAATGTCTGAGTTTCTTGTTCTTTCCATAGAGGTGACCTCATTTTTCAGTCAATTAAAACAAGTAATCCTGATTTGAAACTACACAGATCCGCAGGGTCTGTGGTGGGCAAGTCTATGCGGTGGGCCTGGCTGTCTTAGGCCTTCCTGTCTCATTTGTGGGACTTCGGCCTTTTGTTTCAAGCGCCACGAGGTAATCAGTGCCCTTGTGCACCATTCTTTCTTCATGCCTATAGCTGTCCTCCACCTTGCTTCTGAGAAGCTTAGACAGAACTTGAAATATGGGGTTCCCTATTTCAGCTGCAATCAGTTCAACCCAAAGAATGACCCTCTTCAGGTAAAACTTGAGGCCGCAGATCCAGGAAACGGAGAGATATCCTTAGATAGCAGGCAGACTCTCCGTGTGGGTCAATGGGAACACAGAGCGCACAGCTCACAGACGTCCCACTCTTAGTCCTCGGTGTAACCTTCTGGCCTATCTGGTGGCCTGTTAGCCATGCCACTAGGAATCTCCAGAAGATTAAATTATATATAAAAATGCAAGGAACTTTGGATAATTCAGTGGGCATTTTCTGTGTTAAATCAAATGCTATTCAGTAAGTTTTAGTTTCAACTCTGCTGAGTTTCTTGTCATTATAAATGATAAATTTAAGGGATGGATCCTAGATAGTCCTTGCAATCATTCTTTCAGCTAGAGAATGAGGCCCTGGTACAGGGTCAACCTTCTGTCCGCCAACTCCTTCTGCCTTTAAGATGTTCTCTGCCTAGAAGGCACCTCAGAACCTTGTGCATCTGGTCTCCTGGAAGAAGATCCAGCCCTAACATTCGCACACAGGGACAAGACTACAAATGAGGGCCCCCGCTCCCTCTAACCCATGGCCTGCCAATTTGTTTTCTTAGCATTTGCTCAGTCTTGCAACTTAAGGAACCTCACACTCATTCATAGGTATGTGGATATCCCAGTTCAAACACAAGAGGCCTGCAAAGAGCTGCCCTTTGGCCACTATCAGGCTAAGGATACAATTAAGAGCTGTGATGTCGTGACTTGCAGAATAGATCCCACAGGGTCTAGAAGCAAACTGGGATATGTAAGAACATTCCAGAGTTCAAAGTCCCCAAAGCATGGACTAGAAGGAAGTATGTTGATTCCAGGTAGGCATGTTTCCCTCTCTTCTCTTAAACTACGGCATGGTCCTCAGGCTCAGGCCCCATTTGCCTGGGTCTAATGGTAGAACCACCTGGAGTCTTCCAGACAGATGCCACCATGGAGATACCTCTTACCTCTGACAGGAAGCTGAGCTTAGCCTTAAACCACCTTCTTACCTACACCCTTTTTCTCCATAATACAGGATACACATTGTATATGTGTCTATAAGCATGCAAACAAGTAAGAGAATCTTGATGAATTCTCTTCTTAGAGGAAGGAAAGAAGTTCATTTGACATGGAGTAAACTAGGCCAAGGTTTAGGTCTTGAAGAGACCATTTTAAACACACACACTTCTTCCAAATGTTAATTACTAAGCTCTTGCTCTCTCTCACCGAGACACTCAGCAGGACTCGGGAGTTTGATGAGTTTTTCTCCCTTTATTGAGTGTCTAAAGTGGTTTTTACTTCCATGGGGATAATTTAGAAATTGTCGTGAAGTGTAATTGATTTTTGTAATAATGCATATAATATATTTTGCACTAATAAGCATTTGCAATCTGATTTGTTTGCGCATGTGTCCCCTCTGCTCCCCTGAATGCTAATGAATACAGTCAGATAGCATACTTTCTAAGAAGCACAATTTATTATTTTCACTTTCAGAAAATATGTTTCTCTGAAAAAGAGAAGAGAGAAAAAACTTCTCTCAAAAGGAGAGAAATAGATAATTTCTAGGGAAGAAAGGTGAACTCAATTCAACTTTATTACTATTTTTTTTTTTTTAGAGGAGGGGCAGGAGCAGAGAGAGGGAGAGAGAGAATCTTAAGTCAGCTCCACACCCAGTGAGGAGCCCGACACGGGGCTTGATCTCACGACCCTGAGATCGTGACTTGAGCCAAAACCAAGATTCCAACACTTAACCAACTGAGCTACCCAGGTGCCCCTCAATTCAACTTTATTTTTATGTGTTTTTCCTCCCAACATTCTTCAGCAAAAGTGAAGAACTTGTCTATTACATTCTCAATATTCCCTCTAATTTGTCCTAACTTCTTAAGTGTGTGTGTATATGCACATACATTTACATATATGTACACATACATGCATATATATATATACATACATACACTTATTCTATATGTGTGTGTGTGTGTGTGTGTGCGTGTGTGTATATATATGTACATATATTTAGAATAATTGCTTGTACTGCGTATACTTAAGCAGAGTTGTGTGTCCTGGTCTGTAATCACCAGAGACTTCCTTCTGAGAAAATGTCCTTCTTCTTTACCACACAATTTACTTTACTGTATGATGCTTTCAAAGGATACACCCTTCCTGGGTAGATTATTTTCTCAGACAGACTCTAAGTGCCCATCAAGGAAGGAGCCTCCAGTAAGCCCTCCCTTTTCATTTATTCGATATGTATACCCAGATTCCTTCCACCCATGTAAGGCCTCATCAGGACAACTCCCTAACTTAAAAGGCCCAAGGCAAAAACCCACAAGGTCTCTTGTTCAAAAAGCGGGAAAAATAAGCTTTCCCTTCTTTTTCTGTCTCTCTCTTGACGTGTCATGGTATTTTTTAATTTGCTGCTTCACACCCTGCTCTCTTGAGTGTAGGGAGACTTAAGGGGTGATCACAGACCCTCCCAGGTGCCCCCTGGCCTTGGCCAGCAACTCGGAGCGCCAGGAATGCACAGCGATTCCCACTTGCCTGCACCTGTGTCCAGGTTCCTGCCTGCCCCGGTGGCTACAGGCACGGGAGGGGGGCAGGCAGCTGGAGGCCTACCACCTGTGAGAAGGGGGGAGAAATTGGGGAATGAGCAAGCTCCTCCCCACCCCCTTGCTCCACTGTTTCTTTGGACTTCACTTACAAAACACAAATTCAAAGATAAATCTCTTAAGAATTTCAAAAGGTGTCCATAGAGCGTAAGCCCCAAGCACAGGTGTCCCTTTCTGAGCCAGGGGCTGCCCTGGCAGTCCTCACTATTTACCCCTTGAGATATCTTTTCTAGGGCCCAGCTTGGTGGTGGGCCCAGGATAGAGAGTTCCCATACACTTGTGAAAACAGTTCCTTAACAGCCAGCTGCTCCTGTCATTTGCGGTGGGGGGTAGGGGGGAGGGGGCGTAGTATTTTCCAGTGACTGTCTTCTTGCCTGCATTCTCATCACTCACCTGCCAGTGCCCACAGTAGAAGAAATTGGGAGTCTGGCCAAGACATTCATCTGTAATTTACACCATCGCCCTGACTTCAGAAAGGACCAAACCTACATCATCCCTGAAAGATGGCCAATTCTCCTATCGCAAAAGAAATCCATCCAAGGCTCCACAACTTCTGTGCCAGGTCGGCATCCTCTGCTTTTCTTTCTTTCTGTTCTCAGTGATCATCAAGGGCATACAAGGTCAGCAGTATGCCAGCCACCTGCATTGCCTAATGGATGGCAGACTGCCTCTCAATCCACTGGGTACCAATGGTGGGTAAAAGAAGAGCAGGAGATGGTTTCCCACCTCATTCTGAATTTATCTTGGCCCCACTCCTCAAGCAGACTTAAATGTTCTTCCCTCGAGACACAAGTGTACTTGTTTTGTCCACCTATGTCTTGCTCTTATTATTTTCCTCTATGTCTTGTGCACATATGTCTACATCAAAGTTTTCTATTCTCAGCTATAAACGTGAAGTCCCCACTCCATTGTTTGAGGACACATGCACTAAAACATGATTTTTGAAGTAACAACAATTCTCTTATTGAAAAGTCACACACATTGTAGAAAATGTGGAAAATTTAGAACATAAGAAAATAAACAGCTACCAAATTGCCCTCTTACCATCCAGAGATAATTATTTAATCTTTTTGCACATGAATTTTGGCCTTCTTTATACATACATGTCTACGGTGCCTATATTATTGAGATACTGTAAATACATGTTTTGCAATATGTTTTCATCCATTCAGTAACATACCACAAATATCTGCCATAGTAACTATTAACATGTTAGTAACTATTAACACAATTCTTTTTTTTTTTTTAAGATTTTATTTATTTGTTGACAGAGATAGAGACAGCCAGCGAGAGAGGGAACACAAGCAGGGGAAGTGGGAGAGGAAGAAGCAGGCTCATAGCGGAGGAGCCTGATGTGGGGCTCGATCCCATAACGCCGGGATCACGCCCTGAGCCGAAGGCAGACGCTTAACCGCTGTGCCACCCAGGTGCCCCGGTATTAACACAATTCTTATTTATTAATTTTTTTGAAGATTTTATTTATTTATTTATTTATCAAAGAGAGAGAGGGCACAAGCAGGGGGAGAGGCAGGCAAAGGGAGAAGCAAGCTCCCCACTGAGCAAGGAGCCCGATGTGGGACTCGAGACTCGATCCCAGGACTCTGGGATCGTGACCTGAGCCAGAGGCAGACGCTTAACCGACTGAGCCACCCAGGTGTCCCAATATTAACACAATTTTTAAATTTTTGGTACATAAGAATCATTTGGGAGCATGTAGAAAATGAAGATTCACTCACGGAGTCTAACTCATAAATCTGAGATGAGGACTAGAGATCTGCATTTTCAGAACCATCCAGGTGATTCTGATGTAGACGATTCTCAGCGCTTGTCCTGACGAACAGGATCTGCAACATGATTTTTCATTGCTACACTGTGTTCTATTATATAGATGTCACAATTTATTAAAACAACCCCATATTGTTTAATTAACGCTAGTTTCCAGATTTTCACTTGCACGAATAATTCCTCAATGAATAACCTACTACATAAATCTTTCTGTACATCTCTGATTATTTCCTTAGGAAAACTTTGCCGTGGAATTACTGGGTCAAAGGGAATGCCAACCCTAGCAAAGTAGACGGTATATTGAGTGGAAAATCGGCTTTGTAAGTGGCAAAGTACTAGACTAATATGAAATACGTAACAGCTGCCATTTTTTGAAAACTTTCGTACGCCAGGACAAGGGTCTCAAATTTATCATGCATCAGAATTATTTTGAGGGCTTGTTAAAAACAGATTGCTGCCACTTCCTTCCTGTCCTCTTCTGATTCATTAAGTCAGGGGTGGGGTGGGGTATATGCATTTTTTTTTAAAGATTTTATTTATTTATTTGACAGAGATAGAGACAGCCAGTGAGAGAGGGAACACAAGCAGGGGGAGTGGGAGAGGAAGAAGCAGGCTCATAGCGGAGGAGCCTGATGTGGGGCTCGATCCCATAACGCCGGGATCACGCCCTGAGCCGAAGGCAGACGCTTAACTGCTGTGCCACCCAGGCGCCCCGGGTATATGCATTTCTAATAAGTTCCCAGATGCTGCTGTTTCTGCGGCTTTGGAAACCACACTTTGAGAACCGCTGCACTAGACACGATTTTCTGTACGTTGTTTAAGTTCACAACTGTCCGCTACACTCGAGGACTGGGATTCCGTGAGGATCCAAGGCCGTGCAGCTAAAGATGGCAGAGCTGGGATTTGATTCCAAGTTTGATCAAGGGCTGATGCTTTTCCCGTAGGAAGACTGATTTCTTCCTTCATTTCACTGCCCACAAGTAAAATATTTTGGATGTCTTTATAACAAGCACCATACGCTTCAGTGTAAACCACCTCCCCTTCCAATCTATTAGTGGTACTTGAGGGAAGAGAAAGCTTAGGAAGAGTTTGGTTGAGAATGTTTTCAGGGGAAACTGGTTTGATGAATTACCCTCTACTATTCATGTCAATCCAAAGGGTTGCTTCCCTGCCCTCCAGTGGCTTCGACAACATGTAGACATCAAGAGAATCATTTCTCAGCAGTGACCGCAAATTGTAATAGTCCTTCCCTGGAAGAGGGCTCGATCTTCTCCAAAACCACCTCCAGCTTTCTCCACACACTGGCCTAAACAACATGTTTGTTCAGGCAAGTCAGAAAATACATCGCATCAGTGCAAAAAAACAAAGAATTCCTGTCAAACTGGTTGGCTAATATTACCCAGCAGGACAAACACCCTGTGGATTGGCAAAGCATGAAGGCTGGTTGGCTTCTACCAGACTCGGTTTAAGAGAGGTGAACATTTCCTAACCTACACCCAGAATCACCAAGTGAATCACACACATTTCACAACTAAAGAAATTCTAAGACCTAATTATGCAAATTTTTACCTGTTTATTCTCTTGGGCTGTTGTCACCCTGCTGCCTTCTAATGTGTTGATAATTGTGTGTGTAGATTATTTTTGTACAAGTCATTCAGCCTTCATTTATTCATCCGGGGAGCTGAGAGCTGTGTTAGGCACTCTTTCAGGAGAAACGATTGTTGTCTGTTCAAAACACATTTTGTGCAGCTTCTAGCATAGTTTCGTTGGACGTGGGTACCTGCTCTTACTGTTCAATGACATAATCCAAAATGTAACTTCCATCCGGATTAAAAATAAATAAAGCCTGGGATGCTTTATACTGTAAGACAAGGCAATACATTCCAATAGATACTTTGTCCAGAGGTTATAAGGAGCCTTGCTCAGCATCTGGCTTTATCGTTTGTAGTGACTCCCTAAGTGGGTAAGGACAGGTCTTGGGCAGAGAAGACTTGAGAAGTCCGTTTGTGGAAGAGTGAGCGTTCATCGTCTAAGTTGCTCCAAGTGCCAGAAGCTACTATCAATAGTTGACTGTTTTGGTAGCAGAAGGATTACAGCAATTAGAATTATCGGACAAAAGAAGGAATGTCCAATGACATAGAGGTCCCTACAAACTGAAAAAATTAACATTCAGCCTCGATTGTTGTCTGTCAGGAATGCTGCCAAAGGCATGTCTACACTAGTGAAGAACTTTGATTAGCTGACTCCAAGAAATCCTGTTAAGACACATTCTCTCTCTCTTCTCTCTCTCATTCTCTCTTTGTTTCTCTCTCTGTCTCCCTGTCTTTCTCTCTCTCTCTGCAGTGATGGGACTCAAAGTGAGAAAACGGTAAGGGTGAGGGGCAAGGGAGGCAAGGATCACACCTGCTTGCCTTCTCCAAGGGAGTATCTGGGTGAGAGGTGGGAGAGGGGTTTAAGGTGTGGCGGGAATGTATATTGTAAGAGCCTAGCTTCCCCTTTTTTACAAACCATGTTTCAGTCTTGTGCTGATTTAGTATCTTTTGCTATAGGGCTGTCTTCAAACCCAGCAATTCAAGAATTATTCATCGGTGGAACTGCTTGAAACGTTAGTGTGTAGCCAAACCTTATTAACAGGCATTCAATTAGCCTAGAATGACTTTGAAAATTCTATTCTTAGAAAACACGGGAGAAAATTATCTAAAACAAGTTCATATTGAGGATTTAGTAAAAAAAAAAAAAAAAAAGGACATTTTTCAAGGTATAACACTATTTTAATATAAATTCAGCTTAATGTATGTTTAGACAACAATCACTGATTTTCATGATGATTGCATAAGAAATTCTTTTATCAAAAGAAGATCCTATCACTATTCTACTAAGAAAAGCAGGTGGGCAGATCTATTTCAGAAATATTTTCAGTACTAAAGATGAAGACAAGTTTTCTATTCATCACTGATACAGCCAGAAAATTGAGCCGATGTACTCCTGTTACTTACCGTATATGGAAAACTCCACCTATCAGTTAGTAACCACACCACGAATACCGAGAACTGCTGTCAAAATTACTGTGATGTACATCAGAAAATGCAAGCCCTAAAATTCCCAGATCCTTATGTTAAATAATTTTCGTGTTGTTGAGCTTCACATTTCACTACATATGTATAAGGAAGAGTGAGTCGAATTTCTTTGAGAATGTCACAGTTGTATTTCCAGGAGTCAAAGGCATTCGTATCGAGAGGCAGTGAAGAGTAATGTGTTAGCAAGTGGGCTCCAGTAGCCAGGCTCACGCTCTGGGCTGCCTCTGCTTTCACCTCCAGCCAGCTACCTGCCCATGGGCCAAGCATTTCTTTCAGCATCCTCCGTAAAATGGGCAGGAAAAGCACCAAGGTTATAGAAGTCTGAAGATTCAGGGAGATGAAAGTCCCGAATGCTTTTCACAAAGCCTGGCACTGGGCAGGCAAAAAGTTTAGCTATGGTTATTAAAGTTCCATTGAATACTTTATGTTATGAAGTTCTGTATTTTTTTTATTGTGGTAAAATGCACATAACACAAAAGTGACCATTTTAACCATTTTTAGGTGTGCAATTCTGTGTTCTTTTTATTTAGAAGGAAAATATGACCATTTACAACAAATGTCTACATATTAACACTATGCGATTTGCTTTAGCATTAAATATTGAGAAAAACAATCAAGATTAGTAAGAACATTTGGTATAAAAATCAAAACAAAACAATGTTCTCTACACTTTCATAATTTTAAAATGAAGTGTGTGGGGACAACTGGGTGGCTCAGTCGGTTAAGCATCTGCCTTCGGCTCAGGTCATGATCCCAGGGTTCTGGGATCAAGTCCCAAGTCGGGCTCTTTGCTTAGCGGGGAGCCTACTTCTCCCTCTCCCACTCACCCTGCTTGTGTTCTCTCTCTCCCTTTCTCTCTCTGACAAATAACTAAAATAGAATCTTTAAAAAAAATAAAATGAAGTGTATGAAGGCATAAACTAACTGCTTCAAAAGATTCAACAATATTTCAAACCCAGAATTTACTTAAATGCTCACTTTCGTTAAGTGTAAAATTTATCTGTATACAAAGTAGGATTGAAACCACACAACAAGATATAAACTGAAAGGTAAATCTCCCTTATCCTTTGCAAATCCCTTTCCCTCTCCTCCCAGTAGTTTATGTATCTTTCTAGAAATGTTCTATGCATCTATAAGCATATAAATCTGTGTGTATAGGTTTACCAATAGAATCACACCAGAGCCACTATTTTCCATGTAGACACATTTTAACTTAAGAGTTTATTTTAAAACTCTTCCCATGCTCTTAGAGAACTCATATTTTTATTACAGAACTATGTCACAATTTATCAATCAGCTCCTAATGATAATAGATAATAATTAGATTTCCAGGGTTTTCTTCTCTTGCAAAGAAAACTAGACTAAATACCTTTGTACACAGATGCACATCTTCTTAAAATAAAAATGAATGAATTCCTAGCAGATTATTTTAATGACACTGGAAAACCAAGTTAAAATATACAATTAATGAGAGTATTGGGGGTGGATTGTTAGGCTGTGGATCTCTTGGTTCCTTACTTGACATTGTATCTTCTTAGAGATGAAATTGAGGCACGTAGCCTTGTAGCTAAGAGTTTAGCACAATGGGATCCCATCATTTACTAGTTAGACAAGATACTCAAGCTCTCCGAGCCTCGTCCTGCTCCATGGGGTTAGTAGACAGTCAAATGAAATGCGATAAGTCAGCATTTTGCACAGTAGCATTTAGCATTGATAACCTCTCAATAAATGATAACATTAGCAGTTAATAACTATCTGGTGATAATGATTATTCTTAGGAAACAGTAGACTAGGGCTTCCCAAATTTTCAATTTTTTAATATTGACATAACCAATTTTAATTATTCATTTATTGTTCACTTGGGGTCTATTCCCTCCATGCCTCAAGACTTCTATTAATTCTTCTCTTGAAATTTTTTGATTTCTAGGTCTGAGGTAGGACTGGGCACCTATCCCACAGGAAACCTGGTCTAGATCTGAAGGCAGAAAAAAAAAATCCTGTGGTTTTTAAGAAAACGTTCACTGAGCATTTAGTAACCAGCAAAGCCAGGTCGGCAAGAATATGTCAGGATGTTTGCCAGGCTTGCTGCTGGTCAAGCCTTGGTGAATAGCCTTTCAGGGGCGTATGTTCTCCAATCCTCAAGCTGGACACCAGAACCCCGTGAACCAGGCCGCTCTGAAGCCGTTACCAGGTTCCACCATCAGATGCCCCAGGTCTGCAGTGGGGAGCGTGTGTCCCACTTTATTTATTTGTAGTTTTACTGGTGCAGATCACAGCGACAGCTGGAGCTCCTGGCAGCCGGGGCGGAGCTTCCGGTGTCTAGTGTCAGCCTGGCTGGGGCTGTGTCTGCCCTGTGGCCGCCGCCATGGAGACTTCTCTGGAGCGGCCCATGGCGGGGCTGTTTGGGCTGTGCTCCTGGCCGCGACCTCTAAGCCTGGCGCTCTGGCTCTCCTGCAGCCGCTCTGAATGCCGCTCAATTACTTTGCTGCTTAAATAGGCCAGATGAGTTCTGTTATTTATAACTGAGTGCCTGCAATCCCGAGCTCCCCAAGCCCAGACTCCTCCCATTTCCTCATTTCATTGTGTGGCAACTTGGTCCTGCTGGGTGCTCAGGCCACAAATCTTACTGTCATCCTTGACCTCACTCTTTGTCTCAATAGCAGCCTACTAGGTCTTTCTATATACGTTCCGAGCCCCATGGCTTATTGCTAACCCAGCTACCGCAGTGATCTTCCAAAAAGTAAGCCACATTATGTCACTCCCTTCCTTAAAATCCTCTGGTGGCTTCCACCTCCCTGAGTAAAGTCCAATTTTATGGCGTCCTTCTAAGGCCCATTCTCTTATTATCCTTCCTATCAAGTAGCCTATCCCTTCTTCACTTACTGCCCTCCACACATTCTGGCTCCAGGTCCATAAGGTCCCAAATGACCCAACTGCCTGTTTCAGCAGCTCCCACCACACTGTCTCCTCGCTAGTCTCAGAACACAGCCTCCTACTACCTCAGGGACTTGTCCTTGGCTCTTCTTTTGCCTGGAGCCCCCCTCCCTCTGAAACACATATTTCCCCCCACCCCATTTCCACACTGTCTAACCTCTTATTTCTTCAGATGTCTTTTCTTAACTTCCCGAGGTTTAGCTGCCCTCTGCACCCCAACCCACTCAGCTCCTGATCTCTCACTCTCTATTTCTTCCCACAGCATTGCTTATTCTCCAAATATACTGTCTGTCTTTCACCCCATGAGAATATAAGCTCCATGAAGACAGGGCCTTTGGCTTCTGCTATATCCTCAGAATCTGGAATATTGCCTAGGTCAGGAAGTACTCTAAAAATATTTGTCAAATAATTATATAAATGAAGGAATGAATACATGAATATGGAGGCATACGGCATTCTCCCCTCTCTGAGAGTTTATAAGGAGGTTAATACCAGTCACTCAAGGACTGTTACTGTAAAGGCAACAACTTTAATGGAAATCAGTCAGAAGCCTTGAAGGAAATGACTGATTTTATCTAAATTCTTCATTTTAATGCAAACAAAAAGCGTTGTACAAGATTTAGTAAGGGCTCTTTGAAGTCTTTCCTAAGCTTGGTCAGAGACTGTCTATGGTGTGATTTAAGGGGTGTATAATGGAATCACCTGCCCAAACCAATATTCCCTCGTCTGTCTTAGTGTCTAAAATTCTTAATTTTCATTCTTTTATTTATTCTAGAAATATTCCAAGCTCTGTTCTACGAAGTTGGGACACAGCAGTCTTCGAGTCACGTTTTATTTGGGGATAGCAGGCATCACGTGGTACTAAGTGCCAAGAGGAAAATGATGATGGGTGAGGGAGAGGGTGACACGGCTGGGTGGGTGGCTTTTAGATAGGGTGGTTGGGAAAGTTAATGTTAAGGAGGTGACATTTCAGAAGGGGCCTCACTGAGGTGTGGAAGGAAGCACTGCAGATGGTATTCAATCTCTCTTGGAGACATCTCAATGAGCGGAGAGTGATGGTGACCCTAGGCTGTCTCAGAGACCTAGCCGGTGATTTGAAAGCGTTTCAGCACTTATAAAAATGCCATATATGACCTATCTCATTTCACTCCTTCAACAATGCTGGGAACTGAAAGGAACAGAAATTGTTATTCCCATTTTCCAGTCAAAGAAACTGAACTTTGAGAAAGTTAAGCGACTTGCACATGCTCAGATAACCAGTAAGTAGACACTCTGGGTCAGAGAGAAGTTCGGTAACTTTGTATGACGAATCCCACACATGTGGGCATGCAGACATAAAACAGAGGGCACAGTTTGGGAATAAGACAGACCTGACTGTAAATTTTTTCTGTCTAGCTCTCCTTGCCTTAGACAAATTACCTACCTCTTCTGACCCTCCTTCTGTTTACTGCAAGGCAAGTAGACAATACCTCCAGGGATTGAACATTCCAAATGAGATAAGGTCCTGGTCTAGGGTCTGATACACAGTAGATGCTTAGTAAATAGAACTTTTATTGTGGGCAGATGCTTATCATCCTAAAGATTATTCAGGTGTGGGAATAAAGAAATGGAAAGGAGGGACTAGAAAATCTACTTCATCTTGAAGTTCTATGTATCTGTAAGAATTTGAAATATTTTTATTTCTTTCACATTCAAAAGACCAGATTAGTGGGCCTGGGAGTGACCAAGTTTTTCTTTTGTCCTCTAAACATCTTAAAAGTATTTCTTCATATCTCTATTTGGGGGGAAATGTCGCAGAAAAATGACCTTTGCTTTCAAGCTCTTCAGAAGGTTCAAGAAGGTAAGAAGGTTCATTCCAGAGCAATTTTTAAATTTCCCTTAAAGAAATAGGACTGGGAACTCCCAGAGTAAGTTGAATTTTGTTTCTCAAATACTGTTTCAATGCACCCTTCAAGGACGTGATGCCAGGTGGTTCAAAGGAGATTTATAAACTTCTAGAGGGGGCTAAGATTCATGAATTTCTTGAGTTGGCATTTGAGTCAGAATCAGTGAAGCATTGACAGTTGAGGTCCCCAACAAATCGAGTGAACACACCAGATATTATCTGATCCAGATTCTGGTTGATGTGAGATCCAACCCAGACAACAAGCCTGTGGAGGGTCAGAGTAATTGGTGACCCTAAATTTGCTGCAAGATGCATGGTATTTGTGAATCCGTCAGCAATGATAAACTTTCTTTTGTTTGTTTTCTCTTTCTCAGACTCAACTGGATGAAAAAAATGCCACTCAAGCCCCTCGGACCCTCCTGCAAAGGGTGTTCTGACGTACACCTAGACATGCCCTTGTGATACACTGATGTTTACTTTATTCCTGTTCAGAACAATGGGCTAGACCAAGTCACCACCCCATTTGTTGATGCCAGCATTAGGCCGTGTTCACTTGATGGAAAGGACTCGGGTAATTCGATTTAACGTGTAACTATACCTTAGGCTACGACACAGCAGGAGGGCCCAGAGCGGCAGCTGTTGGAGTGGCAACTCCTCAGTCTCCAGTCTGACATTCCCACGGTAGGATCCGATTACAAAGAGCAATAGGGAAATCTGGGCAGAGAGATGAAGTGTAGAGAGCAGGAAACATAAAGAGTTGACACTAAGGAGGCGGTGAAGCAGTCTGTGTTACCTTATCAGGCTTTGAGGAGGCAAAGATCCCGCCAGAACGCCTCCCTGCTTTTGAGATGGACACTCTTAGACCTGGTCAAGTCAGGACACTTCACAGCCGCCAAACTGTGTGGTTCCTCTGAAATGCTCAGCATCTCAGGCAGACTGAAATGCGACAAGGAGAAATTTGCTGAGAGAGGCGCCTGGGTAGCGCAGTCATTAAGCGTCTGCCTTTGGCTCAGGGCGTGATCCTAGCGTTGTGGGATCGAGCCCCACATCAGGCTCCTCCACTAGGAGCCTGCTTCTTCCTCTCCCACTCCTCCTGCTTGTGTTCCCTCTCTTGTTGGCTGTCTCTGTCTGTCAAATAAATAAATAAAATCTTAAAAAAAAAAAAGAAAGAAATTTGCTGAGAAAACAAAATGAGAAATTCTAAGCTTCTGTGTATTTATTTATTTATGTGCCATGTGGGGATGTTTGGGATACAGGACACATGTCTCCTCCTACAATGTGACCTCAATCTCTTTTGAGCAATTACTCAAAGCTCAGCATATGCTAATTAGTTCCTTACTCTATGTATGTATGTATGTATGTATTTATTTATTATGTATTTTAAAGATGTTTTTATAAATTTTTTATTTGAGGGAGAGAGAGAGGGAAGCAGGAGGGGCAGAGGGATAGAGAAAGAGAGACTCTCAAGCAGATTCTGTGCTGAGTGCAGAATCTGCCGCAGCCTCTAGGTGAGGCTTGATCTCACGACCCTGAGATCATGACCTGAACCAAAACCAAGTGTCAGAGGCTTAGCAGACTGTGCCACCCAGGGTCCCAAGTTCCTTACTGTGTTTAAAAGTATTATTTATTTATGCATGTACTCCTTCCTTCGTTTTTCCTCTTATGATTTATACAGAATTTGTTGTTGGTAGCTTTCTTTTTTTCTCAGATAACCCTAAGTTTCAAGAGTTTCTCTTTTGCAGCCTTAATGGCTAGGATCAGATAAGCAACAGTAATCATCAGCATCATCCATATGTATATGCATATAGTAATATACGCATGCACACGTGCAATACTGTGTAACTTACAAAGCATTTTCACACACGTTATCGCATTTTATCGCAAGTACAATAATAACATCCGGCCTCTTTCTCTTCCTCCTGGTTACCATGAGGTGGGCACTGTGTGAAGAGCTCTACATACAATGTTGCCAGAGATGAAAGAGTCAAGGAAGAAAGGCAAAGAGGAAATCCATGAAGGGTGTTGAACAAGCACTTAACTAGGCAGGAGTGGTCCCAGGAGGAATGGTCACACTCTGCTGTTGATTTCTATTTATCTGGCACCGGTCAAGTGAGAAACTCTTTAGAGCTCAGTGTGTTCAGATGCAAAATTAGATTAACCCACACCTGCCCTGACTCCCTTACAGAGTTACTCTGAGAATCAAATTAGATAATAGGTGAGAAAATTGTTTGTGCTTTGCCAAATGAAGAATGCATATTTTTATTGATTTTTTTCCTGCACTTGACTTTTGCCAGCATTTATAGCATTGTCCTAAACAAAAGCTCCTATTGAATAATAGAATAATAGGAAATTGAGTATTGAATAATAGAATTGATTCTATTGAACAATAGAAAAAGCAAACTTTTTTAGAATTGTATAAGCGTGTTCGAGCAGTCTGTTGGCCATTTCACTTTACTTACAATCAAAACATAGACATATTTGTTTGCCAGCTGGATACCTGAATTCACCCTGTGGGAGCTGAGCTCAAAAGGAAAGTGAGATCTTGGGTTGTTTTTTTTTTTAATTTTTAAAGTTTTCTCAAAGTGAAATCTGCAGCCAACTTGCATACACATCCCATGGCACTATTATAAGCATTTCCGATTTCTGCACCCCACTTTTGTCTCCTGAATTAGAAGCTCCAGGGAGGCACCAGGGAGTCTGCCTTCTTTAGAAAGCACGGCAGCTAAGACTTAGGCTCACTAGTCCGGGAGCCCAGAACTTACTGGCTGAGGTTTGTGAGTTGTAAGAGAACATTCGTTCTTCGTTTCTTTGCAGCGGTAACAAGATTTTCCTATCAACCTTATATTAAAAGCAGATACATGTGCTTATGTGGAATAAAAGCAGCACCGCATTTGTGCAAAACTTGAGTTCACTTGCTTGAAAGCACTTTGAAGTCATGTTTTCTCAGCTTTCTTTGATTGGATGGTGCATTTATACGGGAACTCTGGAAGGAGTATTCTACTTCACTGTTATTTCTGGCCTCCATTCAAGAAACCAACAATCTCATAAGCAGTTAAATTGATAACCAACCAGTGACTCTCCAAATTAGAAAGGGGCCTCAACTCATTTCAAGCTATAATATTAAAATCCTCAGGATGTTAGCAGTCTGTACTCTATGTTGAAATAAAAAGGTAGAGATTTTTGCTTTTGGTATTAGTGAATGTGGAACGATGTAGTGTTATTTCAGAAGTTACAGGCACATCACCAATCAGCTTCTTAGAACAGAGAAATAAAAGAGAGGAATCAATATTTATTCAACACACATTTATTAACAACTATGTACCTGGCACGGGTCCAGGTCTAAGGCTGGAGGAGTAAGTAAAACAAATCAAGGCTCCCTTAGCTCTTCGTTCTAGTAGGGGAGGCAGAAAACAAAGAAAAAGCCAATATTTAATATTTCTAAGATCAGATGGCGTGTTACAAGATGATAAATGAGAGGGCCCGTGGTTTACTCTGAATCTACTATGCTGAAATGTAAAATTCTGGAAACCGCAGAGCTTGAAAATGATCTGCTTACTCACTTGCATTTATGGTCATATTTACAGTATAGTCAAAATAGATACTAGACATATGATTGATCTTTTTTCCCTGAGGCCAGATCCTGTCTCCTTGTCATTCTTGACCTTCTGTAATGATGTTCAGAAAAGGAGCCAACAGATTTGTTTGTTTTTCCAGCACTTTTAACTCAGGCGACCAAACCAGTATGAACCGGATAGAACATCAGAGTCATCTCTAAACTATACCCAGAGTCTACAGATACTTAGTTTCAAAACTGCAAGCTAATACCCACACTGCCAGCTGCCTTTCTTTTTTTCCCCTCTGCTGTGTTATTCATGTTTAGAGTTGTAATATGACCCCATCTGAAAACCCCGTTGCAGAAATTTCTTGGAAAAGAACACGTAGTTTATCTGTGCCTACGAAGTACCTGTTAATTGGGGAAGGGGGTGGGGTGGGGTGGGGTGGAATGGGGTGAGAGGGTTATAAAAATAAAATGAACCAAAAACCCCATGAACAGTTATACATCTTCTTTGTGTAACCTAACATCATTTCAGTCCAAACTAGGAATATATATCAGCAGCAAAGAAGATATTGCTACTTTGATCAGAATTCGTTTGGTAGGTCTGTTTTGGGTTTGATATAATTTTTCATATTTGTCTTTCTGCCTATATAAAAATTTCCTCTAGGGGAAAATATGCCAAGGCTAAACTTCACATGGATTAATTCATGACCTACACATTGCAGCCCTCAGCAATTTTTAATAAAAGGACACCATCCACTTCATGCTAAACTCCAAAAAGGGATTCCTTTCTCGTAAAATTCCTGTTATTCCTCTGAAGAGCGCTATTAGAAGAACTCCCAGAAGCAAACATGGTACAAATTGTGCAGCAGCTGCAGAGAGTGGTGTCTAATCACAACTGAACATGAACAAGAACAAATAAATCAAGGAAGAAACCCCTCCACTTTTGCTGACCCGGGGATGTCAGTTTTCAAGCTGGATAAATACCAAGCAGCTGGCAAGAGAAGCGACACGGCAGCCGGGAGAGTGACAGTAAAGCCCACCTTGGCTCACGACACTCAGATGTGCCAGAGACACAGGAACTTTATTTTGAAATCCAGATTTCGTATTCGAAACTGCCGGTTCCCGACATTAACTCCTTGGCGGAGATGCGCGCTGAGCGTGCACATTGCGTAGACAGACGGCGGCAAACGACCTCTGGGCGCGGGGCTCCGCTCACCGCCGCGGGCACAGGGCTGCTCCGAAGGGCACGTCAGGCAGAGGGACAGTAAGCGCCAAGGCAGGAGGCCGGGACCCGGGGACAGAGAAAAGGCTGGAGTTCGAGGGGGTTTGTCATCTCGCGTGTGTTTTTAAGTATAAAAATAGGTTGTAGAAAGGTGATCGGAGTTGGATTTTCCGCTGAGACCACGTTATTAGGAAATGGCTTTTTGGCAATAAATGTCATCTTTAGCCAGTGACCCTGGAAAAGCTAAATGGGGGTCAAAATCAAAACTTGGCAGAGGTCCCCGTGTGCTGCCCTTCTCTTGTGCCCCCCCCCTTTTTCTTGTCCTCCCCCCCTCCTTTTCTTGTCCTGAAAGTGCTTTGCCAGATACTCCTCCTTCAAGCACCACTTCTAGGGGAGAAGAGGGCCTCAAATTATCAACTTGTAGGTGCAGAACAGCAGAGACTTTGCTCCAAACATAAACATCGTCTTCTTGTTCCTGTATTACCTGAGCCCCCAAAATACTGCTTTCCATCAGCCATTTAGTTCCAACGAGTTACAATAAGACAGTGCCCTTGAGCCTTTGGCTATTTCTTTCTTTCTTCCTTCCTTTCTTTCTTTTTCTTTCTTTTCTTTCTTTCCTTCCTTCCTTCCTTCCTTCCTTCCTTCCTTCCTTCTTTCTTTCTTTCTTTCTTTCTTTCTTTCTTTCTTTCTTTCTTTCTTTCTTTCTAAGATTTTATTTATTTATTTATCAGACAGAGCGAGAGCATGAGTGGGAGGAGCAGAAGGAGAGGGAGAAGCAGGCTCCCTGCTGAGCAAGGATTCCTGATGTGGGACTCGATCCCAGGACCCTGAGATCATGACCTGAGCTGAAGGCAGCCACTTAACCGACAGGGCCACCCAGCTGTCCCTGCGGCTATTTCAAATATGTGATTTTGTTTCACCACACGCAGAAGGACTAAAAATTGCAGAATCAGGAGTTACTGTGTTTCTCTGTGATAATATCTTCCACGTGCAAATATTCTCATCTGCGAAACAAGGAGTTTTATCCAGTTCTGAAATGTGAAGTGTGTCTCAGACTGGGGGAAGAAATTATTTTACGTCATCTTTCCCAAGTCTCATTTCAAAGAAAATGTCTTCCATTATCTGAAGAGGAAAAACTAGGAAATAGAAAATCATTTCACAAGGAGCCATGGCCTTTTTACAAATGTACTTTCGCATCTCCATTTTAAGAGGGATGTGAGTTGCTTTGCCACCCTGGGGTCATTGACCTGGCTTGTGCCTTAGATGTTTTTATCCCATCATCCAGACAGTTCAAATCAGGAGTGAGGTGCATTCAAGCTGGGCTTCTGCTCCTGCCAAGAGGATAATCCCCTACTGACCGGTCAGCATTTCCATCCCAGCAAGTCTGACCTTTCAGAAGGAGACGCTGCTTTAAGTTTGCACAAAATAACCTCTGTGACAACTGAAGGCCAAGTGTGGGGTGTTGTTGCTGTCCCCCTCACCGCCTGCCCTTTCCAGCTTTCCTTGCCCGATGTGGATACTGCAAATACAGCATCTCTTCAAAGCGGTCTTTAGTTTTGAAAACATGTGGAGTTAGGGCAAATTTTGCATAATTCTAATAAAAGGCTTATGCCTCAGCTTTGCAAAATATTTGAGAAAATGTGATTTAGGGAAAAGAAAGTCTTATCTTTTGGCCCAGAAGGTGCTTCATGGAACTAAGCTTGTTAATGGGAGGAGTGCATGTTCAGCACCAAAAACTAAAAAAAAACAAAAACTTGAGGGACTTGAAGGGCTTCTTTGATTTCCCTTCAAGTCCCCAGTGGTCTGAAGCTTAAGACAGGGATGCATTTTCTGTTTCTTTCACCATGTTGCAAACTTAGACACTGGAGTCATATTACAGTATGGGGCAACACAGGTGTGTCTCTGCAGATTCTAAAATAAAATGTATTGGCTCCTTTCAGTTGAGGACAGCTCTTTCTGGTGCCATTACAGACTTGAGAACATCTTCCATCGATCAAATGACTCTGTCCTCATGCCTATTTTGATCATATGATGCTGCCCGACGCTCCCAGGTTGACAGCCAGTTTGGCATCCATTTTTCATATTCAGCTGCTGAGATCGTACTGAAGGAACCAAACACCTCCAACAGGGTTAACGTTACAAAACCAACTGCAATTAAAATACTTCTTAGTACAGAGCAGGTGTCCCTCCATTAAACAGGCTGCCGCTCCAGGAGCCAATGGCTGCACATCCAGATGATGTCATCATGTTGGGAAAGGGATGTGGAGGCTGCCCCTGTACCGTGACTGGAGATTGCCCGCAGCCGCACCTCCCCCTGCCCACCAGAAGCCACCATTCTAGAACTCTCCAGAGCCTTAAAAGCCTACCTTCTGTTGGGTCATGTGTCATCCAGAACGTGTGGAGTCTGGGGACCTCCCCTGATAAGTGTCTTCATTTTCATTCTCTATTCACCTGAAGTGTTGCCAGGACCAGAATAAGACTTCTAGAGCCCCTAAGCTCTTAAGCAGATAAACAAAAAGACAATTTTATTTTTTAATAATAAAATTGGTGAGTATGTCGCTAGCAGAACAACTTTATTTTTTTCTCCTAGGTGATTTCTTGATTATAAAATTCTGGGTAGATTCATCAGTGGAAATTTCCTAACATTTATTGATTGTGCTTATAGGGCAAGCCAGCAGTCACTGCTGCAATAACATTAGTTAGTGGCCATTTTTGTCCCCACAGTCTCTTCTGTCTCTCAGTACAGCAAGGTGACTCATACTTGCTTGTCAACTTTGAAAATTTTATTGGGTCTTAATTGTATTTCATATCTAATTTAAAGCCTTTCCAGATGGTTTTGTGATTCTTCTTATCTAACTGACCTTAGGCTGCATTCTTTCCTGCCAAGTGATCTTTCTTACCATGTTTTTCACCTATCCTACTATCTATCTCCAAATTAGATTAAATCAACCTTTAATTTGCTTAGATTAAAGAAAACACTTAGGAGAGCTTTTATGTCATTTTTAAAAACAACTTATATTGGGACACCTGGGTGGCTCAGTTGGTTATGCATCTGCCTTGGGCTCAGGTCATGATCCCAGGGTCCTGGGATCGAGTCCCGCATTGGGCTCCCTACTCAGCAGGGGGTCTGCTGCTCCCTCTGCTTGCTGCTCCCCCTGCTCGTGCTCTCCCTCTCTCTCTGACAAATAAATAAAATCTTAAAAAAAAAAAAAAAGCAACCTATATTTAATTCCTAATGGTTCTGGGAAGTTATATACATCTGGTCCTCCGTTCATAAATGCATATATAAGCAGCATTGTCCACAATAGCTAAATCGTGGAAGAAGCCGAGATGCCCTTCAACAGATGACTGGATTAAGAAGTTGTGGTCCATATATACAATGGAATATTACTCAGCTATCAGAAAGAACGAATTCTCAACATTTGCTGCAACATGGACGGCACTGGAGGAGATAATGCTAAGTGAAATAAGTCAAGCAGAGAAAGACAAATATCATATGATTTCTCTCATCTATGGAACATAAGAACTAGGATGATCGGTAGGGAAAGAAAGGGATAAAGAAAGGGGGGGTAATCAGAAGGGGGAATGAAACATGAGAGACTATGGACTATGAGAAACAAACTGAGGGCCTCAGAGGGGAGGGGGGTGGGGAATGGGATAGACTGGTGATGGGTAGTAAGGAGGGCACGTATTGCATGGTGCACTGGGTGTTATACGCAACTAACGAATCATCGAACTTTACATTGGAAACCGGGGATGTACTGTATGGTGACTAACATAATATAATAAAAAATCATTTAAAATAAATAAATAAATAAATAAATGCATATATAATGCTTTGGTGCATATGTATAAGTAAAATTCACATGTTGAAGATTATGTGGACAGAAGTGGAATTCTATTACCTAGAGTTGCCTTTTTAGGATTAACACCTGGGAATTATATACTGATTATGCAATACAGAGGTAAAGTTACGTTACTGTACCTGACATGGCACAAACATTTATAATGTCCAGCCAAAATTGCCACCTGAGGACACAGAGAACAAAGAAACAAAAGTCCTAATCAGATTAGAGTTTAATGAATCCATCTCAGGTCAGTTGTGAACTCCTAATGCCAAGCCATTCCAATGAATAAACAGTGGAAAAATTTGGAGAACAAAAAGTCTTCGTCATTATTTGCATTCTTTTGGTAGCTGTAATCACAGGGACATTTTTTATTGTCTGTTATTACTTGTCCCCATGTGGATGTATTTTTAAGTTGTGGTTTGTTCTATGTGGTGAGTTAGTGATGATAATTATTAAAATCGGCAAAATTTCTTTCTGAGATACATAAAGTATAATAGAGATGTGTGTTTCAACTTAACCAGAATTTATAGATGAATAGCAGTTCCAGGTTAGTTTTTATATAATTTACTATAGCCATTTCTAGACTGAAAATACACCACACACGATATACTGTATATAAAGTACGTAGCTAGAATAAAAATATTAGAAAATCTCATAGTTCATATATTTAAATATTTGCCCTTTATTCTTTTTTTCTTTAAAGATTTTATTTATTTATGTGACAGAGAGACAGCCAGCGAGAGAGGGAACACAGCAGGGGAGAGGGAGAGGAAGAAGCAGGCTCCCAGCCCAGGAGCCCGATGTGGGACTCGATCCCATAACACCAGGATCACGCCCTGAGCCGAAGGCAGACGCTTAACGACTGCGCTACCCCGGCGCCCCTGCCCTTTATTCTTATGTATAAATTTCTCAGATAATATTTTTTTCCTGATTACTAAAACAACACATGCTCTTTTTGGAAGAGATGGAAATACACAAAAATATAAGAAAGTCAATAAGAATCATATAATCCTACAATCCAGAGATATCCATTCTAGTAATTAAGAGTACCTGTTAACGCTATTAATTTGGTACATGTACCTTACTTCTAGTCTTTTTTCTACACATTTTATTTTATGAAATTGTATTATACTAGAACTGTTTTGTAATTTTAAATATATATGTAGTTTATTTTTTACAAAAATATTTATTTATTGTTCCTACTTTTCCATATCACATTTTCAAAAGCTGCATAGTATTTTGTCACGTGTATACTAAATTTTGAAAAATGGTGCTTACACCTGACAAGAATTACAGTGGGTACTTACAGCTTCAGGCCATAGCTGCAATGGCAGGTTGATGTTTGGGGCTTCAGCTTCTTATTTGAGGAGGTAGAGCTATTATTTTTTTTTATTTGTGTTGAATACCTTTAGGTGCTCGAGCCTTTTTTGTTTGTTCTTTCTCATGTGCAAGACCCGACCATTGTCCATTGTCTTATATCTGCTTATTTCATGCATGTCAGCTTCCTGCCTGAGTATTGCACCTTCGGCATGGAATGTATCAGAGTTAAGAGAAACATTAAGGGAATTAAAAATGATTGAAAGTGACTTTTCTGAAATAACAGTCACTGTTTAAGTGGGAGGTACATTTTTTTCCACTATTCAGCCCAGCTGTTTTGTCCCATGTAACTAGCATGATTTGTCCTCTGTGGTGTTAAATCGATGTATGCACTATTTGGAAAGGAAAGAGAACAAGAAATTAGGTCAGTGTGTGGGGACGGCTTGGGCTCAGTTCTCTTGGCAGCATTTTATCCAGAAGTCATGGTTTCTCTTTAGTCCTGGACAGGGTAAGTCGTGCTGTAGTAACAAATTAATCCTGAAATCTTTGTAGCTCAGGAAAAAAAAAAATTCATTTACTGCTCACACGAGAAATGATGGAAACTGATGGGGACTCCCCTTCATCCATGACTCAGCGGTGCAAGTCCTGCCTCCATTTTGTGATGATGAGATCTCAATATGTGGCTTCCAAGATTGCTGCAATAGAGGAGAAGAGGGATGTAAAGTCACACCAGTTCTTAATGGTCTAAGTCCCCAAATTCCATGTGTCTCTACAGTTCTCAATCCCTTGGACAGAACTAGCAACATGGGAGGGGGTGGAGGGCTGAGAAATATCCAGAGTACATGGATATTCGATATGGGCAATCACTGCACCTTGTCACATATCAAACTACAGAAACAAAATATATCCCTCTCTCAGTGAACTAGAACAGGGAATCAAAAGGATTACTGGGATCAGAGAATCTGGAGAAACCAGTATATCCATTAAGACCTGAGAATCAGAAGAGTCCAAAGAGTAGAAATGGTCAAAGTGGGAACAAACTGACCAACACGACTACTGGATAGTAGTCAACCAGGGAGAGTGTGACCAGAGAGAAGATGTAGTCGATAAAGTCATGACCTCATTTATGCCCCTGACTTGGCTTCTTTGCAAGTGTGGTTTCTAAACCTGGTTACTCAGGTTTAGAAAACTTCAGAAAGAGCTTTAGAAAATGTGGAGTTCTGGCCTCACCTGAGGCCTACTGCATCAAAATCTGTTACATGTATTTTACATATATTTAACATATATTTTAAAAGCTCTTCCTGATTAGTCTGATGTAGCCCGGGTTTGAAAACCATTGCTTAGAGAAGGAGGTAAATGATGTCCTTAAGAGGAGGGTCAACGAGAGAGTAACTTGTAGAAAAGCAATGGGAAGAGCCACACCCAAAGCGGACCCAGTTTATGGTCCGATGTTTGGGTGAAGGTTGGCATTACAAAGGGAGGTATATTCAGCTTTGAGTCATGGTAACCTGAGAAGAATCACCTCAACTGACTATCTAGTCAGATACTTAGTACCCACGTGGATACCACTCTTCACAGACCCGGTAGGTTGGAGGGGTTTTGACTTGTTTAGTCATCTGCCACTTGGTCAAGAAATTACTAGGTAGCAGCATTTAAAAACATGCAGAAGTGTCTAAGCCAATGCAGATGAATCTCCAGTTTCATACAAAGTATGAGAGGAAAATCTGACTTTGGCCTAATGGCTGGAGTTTTTACTCGCAGTACTTGCTTTTGCATATGACTTTCTTTATATATGTTGGGACTTAGCAAGACCAAAGCCTAGGGTAAGTGCCTGAATACTGAACAAAGTAGTAAGTAAATGTTGGGTTCAAAATGGAGAGCTGAGTACAGAGTTTGCGTGATGCCAACGTCAATTAACGGATTCCAAATAGAAGATCACACAGCTGAGTAACAAATGCATTAAATCAGAGTTGTGAGACGGGAATCAAAACCAGGACTGGACAAAGACAGATGAGTTAGCTGGAGTCATGAACTCAAGGAAACATGAACAGCCTGTCTTAATTCCAGCGGAAGTCCAGCTGGTGTATAGTTGTTTTAATGTCGCCAGAGAATGCCTTGCCACTCCATATTTTTTAAGCTGCTGGAAGCACAACTGACTATAGAATGTGCCCTTTTAGCCTTATGGTATTTTCTAAAAGACCATTTTCATGCTTTAGTTATAGCCCCAGTCATGATTCATTAAGACCACAGCAGTGGATTTTGAAAGTAATTCATCTGTTTTCCTTTTACTCCATCTCACTCTGTATTGGCTTAGAAGTCCTGCAGATGGCTGGCTGGTCAAGCCGGGAAGGTAAGGTTTGGGTCATGACTGCTTCTGATCCATCTTCTAGGACATGTGGGTATTTCTAGGCTAAAAGAGAGAAGTCCAATAGAAGACATACAAGGAGACTTCTTCATCTACTTGAAAAGAAACAAACTTGCTCTGTGTTGCTCCAAAAAGGCCAATATTTTTGAAATTCCAAAGGGGCAGACTCAAAACGAAACAGCTCACACATGTGAGCCATTTAACAATGACGTTGGCTTCCTTAGTATCATCGAGCAACTTGTGCTTCACCAAGTTCTAAATGTTAGGGCTGCTCAGATTTTTGTTTCGAGCTCTGCTTTCTTTCTATGTATGTTTTCTTTAGCATGTCATCTAGTTCCATTTTTAAATGCCATGTGATAATGAGCCCATTGTTTTCTCCACCAAATATCATCCCGAGCCTCAACTGTCTCTATGACCTTTCACTTGAATGTTTTATGAACAGCTCAAACTTAATATATGAAAAATAGAACTCTTGATTTCCCTTCATCATCCTCCACCCCAAAGTCTTGTCATCTTTGCTTTGCCCTAGCTCAGTTAATTACACCATCCTCCACCTGTTACTTAGCCCCCAAACTCCAGGCCTCCCTCTGCCTATCCCTCTCAAACCACCTCAAACCAACGGCTTCCAAATGGACAGGGAACATAAGTGTATTATTCATTGGATTCCCTCAAACACTGGTACACAGTAATAAATATTTGAAGAATGAATGAATGATACAAAATGAAAATTAGGAGAAATAGTAATGACCCTTATAATTTATGGAGCAATCACCACGTGTTAGGTGCTTTAAATACTATAAATGTATTTCTAATAACAACTCTTCAAAATAGGTAGAGAAGGAAAAAGGTCATAGAACCGTGAGTTTTGTATGGTTTTGCTTTTATTAAGTTTTCTGGAGCACTTACTATTGGCTAAGTGCTTTATATGGTATTTATCATGACACACATAGGCATAGCGCTAAGTGTAATAATAATAATAATATATTCTCATTTAATGCTTACCAACACCTCTAGGGTGGGTATTATGTACCATTTTATAGATGAGGAAACTGAGGCTAACAAATTAATCCCCGTGACCAAGGTCAAATAGCCAGGAAGTGCTGGATCTAGTATTTAAGCCCCAGTCTATTCGGCTCCCATGGCTATGTATTTCCCTGTTAGATCACAGAGCTAATCTCCAACATGGTTGCTATTGAAAGGATGCCAACATTCTATGAAATATTACAGTAGATGATCTTTTAAGTTTCTTCTAATTAGGATTTTCATAATTATATTATGCAAATAGTTCTTCTCTCTACCTCTTTAGATAGCACTTCCTTACCCTACCACTTTAAAAGCAAGAAATAACTTCCTAAATTTAATAGAAAATCTAAAAATATTCTAAACCCACACAAAAATTTTACCTGGTATAATAAAGATCTCTCTCTTTTTTTGTAAGTTCTGGCATACAAATAATTCCACCTGAGGTAATAATAAAAATCTCCCTATTTTTATAAGTTTTGGCACATTTCAAAATAGGATTCCTATCTTCTTAATAATCTGGGCCAAATTAAACAGCTTGGCAACGATTCCTGAAGCCATGCTAGCAGACACACAGTGCAGGACACCATCCCGGGCCTGCCGAACCACACAGAATATCTAGTGACTCGAGGAATATTATTCTTAATCATCCCAAATTTACTGAGAGCTATTCTAAGTACCCCTGAACAAAAAAAGACCTCATTACAATTAGCATATCTCTCAAAAGAGAAACACCAATGCTAAAATTCTCTGCCAATCTGTATATAGCTCTTTTGAGTCCTTACTTCTATTCCTTAGAGTTGTACAATCACATGGAAATCATTTCATGCCAACTCCTCTATTTCGCCATCATTTTTTAAAAGGAAATTAACAATGATGATCCATTTGACAAATGTTTGCAATAGGAAAAGAGTACTGTGATAGTGAAATAATGAGAGCTGAAACAATGGGAATGCAGTGTCAGTTTTCTAAGCAATTCAAGATGCTAGATGCCTCCATGTGAAGTTGGGAGATTGGGATTGAGGAGGGAGCTCTAAGAAATCTTGACTTCTCTTCTACGCATCGCAAACAGTTTTGGAGCTCTTAAGCATAACTGTTACTTCTCCTGCTTGTGAATCTGTACCAGACTCCAAGCTGATCATGAGAAATTGCTCTTTGAATTCACAAGGCAACGGCATTCTGAAACATTTCCAGACATTATTTGCACCCACATAATGACAGTAAGTACTTACTCAATGCTTACCAGGTGCTGATCTCACTAGAGCTAGGGTTGGACCCCAGGGGGTCTAGCTCCATACTGTGCTCTTATCCTTCACACTGAACTGCCTCTTCCAAGACAGGCTGTTTTAATAAGACCCCTACTTAGAGGCCCCATCTGCTTGCAGCTCACATTGGTATGAAAGCGAAGCCACAAATCAGATCAGGAATTGCCATCCCCACCACTGACAAGGGGACTTTGAGTCACTAATGTCACTCACTGGTCAACTGAAATCCACAACTAAAAAGAATGTCACAGACTTGGCTCATTGCAAGGGTAAAGGGAAGACAGTGTAAAGAGCAGGACCCTCCCCGTGAGTGAGGGGAGCTTCCCACCCCATGTCTTGGGAGGGGGACACAATTGCAAAGGAGAATCTTGAAAGAGGTGCAGCTTAGGAGGGTAAGAGTTTTTGACTTTTCCTCTCCTATTTTAGGGAGTGTTTCGAATTAGAATTTTCATAATTATATTATGCAAACAGTCCTTTTCTTCACTTCTCTAGAGAGCCCTTCATTACCCTACCACTTTAAAAAAGTTGAGGTTTAAAATAAAGTTGATGTTTAAAATAAAGACATTTGCTTTATTTGAACGTCTGGTGTTTCTGCTTTGGGCCAACTGTGTGGACAGGATGGCAACAGAAGGGAGGCTTATCCCATCCCGCGGCATTAGTGGCTCCCACACGGGGACGCGCACCTATGGAGCGGAGGAAGGTTCCAAGCCTGGGAGGTGTCGCAAGTACACCGAGGGGCTGCAAGCGGAGCTCAGTGAGAGTGAGCCTCCGCCGGCCTCCACCTGCAGGTCCTAGAGGCACTTCCCCAGCTTTGAGATGCCTGCAATTCCCCTGGGGTGCTTGTTAAAATGCAGATTTGAATTCAGCTGATTTGGAGGGAGGCCTGAAGCTCCTCATTTCTAACAAGCTCCCTAGCTGGCCTATAGACCACATGTCAGTAGCAAGGAGCCAGAGGCCACAATGACCTCAGAAAGGACCTTGTGCGCCAGTACAGATATTTTCATCGCCTTTTCTTGTTTATTCTCTTGGTCTCATAGCCAATTGTTCAGGGAAGAACCTCCCTTCCTCTGGTCAAATGTTCTGAGGGAACATTCGTCAAAATGATACTGGGGCCTCTCTCTGCCTGTCACACTCAAGTCATCTTAACCAATTGCCTCCAGACTTCCACACCATAAGTATATTATTCACGGTTACCATCAAACCACTGGCAGAGAGAGAGAAGGGGAAGTGGGAGAGCTGTCCTTGGAAGTCTCTCTTCTCTCCGGGGCACGACTTGAGGCCAGGAGGATGGCACTTTCATGTGACTCCAGGGGCATCTGCTTCCTGGCCCTGGGACAGCTATATGTTTTGTCAACACCAATGCTGCCCTCCATTGTTGTGGGTAATAGAGGATATGGTCTATTGAAGGGTGATGCTGGGCCCTAGTGACTCTTCAGTTCCACTGCCGAGAAGAATCAGGACGCTTCAGCAAGCGCAACATAGGCAAACCCTCTACTCTGCGTCTCTTGAGTTTACCAAGGGAAATGCTTGTGGGAGTGCCTCCAGACCCAACTTCAGCTCGGTTAGAGGAATCATTTAAGAATCTTTCCTTCAATGAAACATCAGCAAAGAGGAAAATTATTTACATCGTCCAAACTATTTTCATAAAATATGCAATGGAATTAGGAAACCCAAATTTAGATGAGGTGCAATGGAACTGCCTTCCTGAGAGAGAAAAGGTAATTATAGAAAGGTCTTTCAAAGAAAAGTGGTGGAAACACTTGCTAATTTTTCCCCGAGACCTTCACAGGGCCAGGCTGCGCGGAGAGGAAGCTGGTCTGGATAACCTATTAGTTCTGTTCCCAAGGCAATTCCCTGACCCGAGCAACCACCGTAGAGAGCCAAGACAATGAGTGGAATCAGGCCATGCTTGAGGCCAAGATAAACTGGGCTAATGCTCTGACTGTTCTGGATGGCGTGGTGCCCAGCTGCCGCCCCTAGGAACACTGGCCCCTAGACCCTGCCCCACCTTCCTGGCAGGCAAGATTCCCCCACGTGCTACCATAGGACAGAAGCTTGTATACGTTACCAGATTACGACATTCTGATATTTCCTTGGATCTTCTTGCGTTTATTTCTCTTCAAAACTTTTTTAAACATGGCTCAAAAATCAGAGCTATGTAAGAAGGAGCTCTGAGCAGTGCTGCTTTCTCCTGGCCCACCCATCCCCGCCCTCTTGCCCACTCTAAGTCATTACTGAAGTCCTGTTTCTATTAGTTCATTATGCACATGTGAATAAATATTCTCACGCTTCATTCTTACTTAAAAAGATAGTTGACTGTTCTACACCTTGCTTGTTTTTCACTGAACAAGGTGTTATAGGGATTTCTCCATAGCAGTATGTAGCAATCCTCCTCACTTTTGAGAACTGCATGGTATTCCAATATAGGAACGGGTTAGGGTTCTTTTTTTTAAATAAGCCATTATCTAGGAGGTTATTTTCTAATATTAATTACTGAAGTATAGCTGACATACAATGTTATATTAGTTTTGAGTGTACAATATAGCAATCCGACAATTCTATACGTTACTCAGTGCTCACCACAGTAACCGCAGTCACCGTCTGTCACTATACGTTATGACAATATTATTGACTATATTCACTATGCTGTACTTTCACTTCCATAACTGAATTATTTTATAACTGGACATTGCGCCTCTTAATCCCTTTCACCTATTTTGCCCATCCCTCACCATCCCCCCCGGCAACCAACAGTTTGTTCTCTATGTTTATGAGTCTCTATTTGTTTTTTGTTTGTTTGCACTTTGTCTTGTGTTTTGTTTTTGATACTACAGATGAGTGAAATCATACGGTATTTGTCTTTCTCTGACTTACTTCATTCAGCAAGGTACCCTCTAGGTCGATCCATGTTGTAACAGATGGCAAGGTTTTATTTTATTTTATTCTATTGATTCCGTTGCGTGTGTGTGTGTGTGTGTGTATATACACACCCATTTGTTTATCCAGTCATCTACCCATGGACACTGGGGCTGCTTCCATAGCTTAGCTACTGTAAATAATGCTGCAATAAACGTGGGGTGCATTTATCTTTTCCAATTAGTATTTTTTGGGGGGTACATGCATTAGATTGTATTCAGTCTCCTGGTTGCTGTACAGTCTCTTCTATTGCAAACAATGCTGCAAGCAACATCTTTTTGCATATGCTATTCTGTTTGTGTACACGTGTAACTAAAGGCCAGATTCTGAGACCTGGTATTTCTGGCTTAAAGAGTAAAGAGTTGTGATATTGGGGCACTTGGGTGGCTCAGTCAGTTAAGCGCCTGCCTTCAGCTCAGGTCATGATCCCAGTGTTCTGGGATTGAGCCAGCATCAGGCTCCCCACTCAACGGGGAGCCTGCTTCTCCCTCTCCCTCTGCCCCTCCTCCTTGCTCAGGCTCTCTCTCAATTAAATAAATAAAATCTTTTTAAAAAAAAGTTGTAATATTTTATTCTTCCTCCAGTAACATGTAAGTGTACCTATTTCTCTATAGCTTTGTCAAGCAAGTGTGAGTCACACATCTGGATTTGGCCAATCCAATAGAGGACAAATGTTATCTTGGTTTTAATATTTGATCTTTTATCATGAGTGTGACAATGTATTGTCATATCTTTTAGGGACATATGCATTTATGTTTTTCTGTGAGCTTTTTGTTCATGTACTTTGCCCATTTCTATTATTGCTGGTTTTTAAATCTTGACTTCTAGGAGCTATTATGTATTTAGGAGATGAGACTTTGTTTATAAATTGCAATATTTTGACCAATTTTTTTATTGTCTGGATTTTGCTTTTTTTTTTCCAGCCATGCTTAAGTTTTCTTATTTTTATGTACTTGATTTTACCATTATTTTCTCTTTATGCTTTGGAATTTAAATCTTAAAAAGGTCTTCTCCATTGTAGTGTCATAAAGAAATTTACTTATATTTTCTTATAGTACCTATTTGGCTTAGTTTTTTACATCTAAATATTTGATCCCTTTGACATTTATCCTAAAGTATGGTATGGACTATGGATCCATCATTACCTTTGCCCAATTGACTGTATGGTATTTATTAAAAATGATTGAGATGCTATCCTCACCAATTCGAATTCCTACATGTGTTTGTGCTTATCTATTGTGGGAATTCCTACTCTGCCCCACTGGCCTGTCTATTCAAAAGTTGATAGTATAATGCTATAATCAATGAATGAGGGCTCATATTATATTTTAATATCTGGAAGTTTGCACGTTTTCCTGGCTATTTTTGCTTGGATATTGTTAAATTCATTAAATTAGAGAGTACAAATGTTGTGATGTTGTTGAGTCCTATATCAAGGAATATGATATATATTTCCACTTGTTTAACTGCACCTTTTTTTCCCTCTAAATTTTCCTCATGTGTATTTTACCATTTCATGTCAAGTTTATGCTAAGTATTTTTTTATTGCTATTGCAATAGCAATAGATGGCAAAAAAATATATTTTTCTGGATGTTATTTGCAAATGTGAAGTTTGATTTCTGTATATTAATTTGAATGCTGCTACTTTACTAATACTATTTTAAATTGTAGTATTTTCTTCAGTGAATTTTCTTATGTGTTTTACGAGAGAAAAATCACATACAACCATATAATTTGCAAATAGTTATAGTTTTATCTCTTCATTTTCAATTTTTATACCACTTTTTCTTCTCTTGTCTTAGCATGAATTAATACTTCCAATGAAATATTAAATACTAGTGGTACAGAGGGCATTCTTGTGTTCTGGCCTTTATATATACATATATTTTTTTCATATTAAGAAATTATTTCTCTAGTTTCATTTTAGTGAATTTTAAGAATCAAAAAGGGGTATTATATTGATCAAATACCTTTTTTTAAGAAACCTGGTATTCTCTGATACCCTTTTCTTAAGTTTTTACTTTTAACTGCAGCACAGTTAACATACAGTGTTATATTAGTTTCAGGTTATGGTATAGTGATTCAGCACTTCTATTACCCAGTGGTCATCACAGCACGTGAACTCCTAATTCCCATCACCTATTCCACTCATCCCCCCACCCATCTCCTCTCTGGTAACCATCAGTTTGTTCTCCATAGTTATGAGTCTGTTTCTTGGTTTCTCTCTCTCTCACGTTTTTTCCCTTTGTTCCTTTGTTTTGATTCTTAAATACCACATATGAATGAAATCATATGATGTTTGTCTTTCTCTGATTGACTTATTTCACTTAGAATAATACTCTCCAGCTCAATCCATGTTGCTGCAAATGGCAAGATTTATTCCTTTCTATGGCTGAATAATATTCCATAATATACATATATATATGGAATATTATTATGGATATATATGTGATATATAGATATAGATATCACATCTTTATCCATTCCAGTAGATATCCATTCCAGTGGACACTTGGGCTTCTTCTATATCTTGGCTATTGTAAATAATGCAGTTACAAACAGAGGTGTCAAATATCTTTACGATATTCCCAGAAATGACTTGTGAATTTTCTCCTTTATTCTCATTGAATTTGACAAATTATATTAATTAATTTCCTGATGTTGAGTAGTCATGGAGTAAAACCAACTTGGTTATGATGGTGTCTTTTTTTTTTAACGAATTGTTAGATTCTGGTTGTAATCATATGTTAAATTGATCTATAGTTTTCTTTTTTATATAAACATTAAATCAGACTTTGGTATCAATATTATATTTGCTGCATATAAAGAATTTTTCTTTGGACAATCTCAATAGCATTTATATTACCTGCTCTTTAAAGTTTTAATAAAATTCTCCTTTGAAACCTGACCTCACCCTATATGTTTTATTTTCTAGCCAGTAAAGGAATCAACATTGGCTGTTATTTAGCATAAAGCTTTGTTTCTTGCCAAAGCCAATCTTGCAGCAAGTATCAGCAGAGTCAAAGTGTTGGAAGCCAATATAAAGAGCAAATGTAGAAAGTGGCAAGAGAAAAATAACACTTTAAATGTGAGAGAACAATAATTTGATTAATAGCTGATATCTTTGAGAAACCACAGAGGCCAGCAGAGAGAACAACATCTTTTCATTTTAATTAGAATATATATGACACATAACATTGTGTAAATTTAGGGTGTACAATATGTTAACTTGATACATTTATATAATGTAGCATGACTGCCATTGTAGTGATAATTAGCACCTCTATCACATTATGTAATTATCGTTTCTTGCTAAGAGATTAGAACTTAATTATTCCAACCATTCAAGAGAGTGAGACAACATCTCTGAAGTGCTGAAAGGGAAAAGAAAATTGTCAATCCAAAATCCCATATCCATCAATAATGAAGGAGAAATAAAGACATTCTCAGATGAAGGGAAATTAAGAGTATATGGTATAAGCAGATCTTCACTACAAGAAACCCTAAAGGTAGTTCTTGATGCTGACTTTCTGAAGGAAAATATGATAAGAGATAGAAACTTGGATCCATAAATAAGAATGAAGAGCATCGGAAATGGTCACAGAGGAGCATCAGTCTGGGTAAACAGAAAAGACTTGATTTTTGCTTTTTCATCTTAATTTCTTTATAATCAGTATGATTGTTTAAAGCAAAATCTATTACTATCTTGTGTGGTTTGTAACATATCCATGTGTAACATATTTACTAACTCTATGATAAAGGATTGGGAGATGTTAATCTGGACTTTATACAGTTGTACGTATTCTACATTTTACATGAAGCCTTAATGTGCGTGAACTATGACAAATTAGGGATATATATATATATATATTGCAATCCGGAGAACAACCAGCAACATGAATAATGTACAGCTAAAAAGCCAATAAGAAAAATAAAATGTAATTCTAAAAAGGATTTAAGACAAATCAAGAAAAGGGAACCAGAGGAGCAAAATACAGAAAAGACAAATAGAAAACAATAAAAAGACACATCTAATTACAAACATATTAATAAATAAACTAAAGGTCTAAACACTTCAATTAAATATCTGACTATACAGATAGAATGGATTTTAAAAAATGATCCAAACATATGCTATCCGGAAAAGTTGCACTTTAAATATAAAGGCAGAAGTGGATTGAAAGTGAATTGATTAAAAAAAAAAAAAAGAGAGGTACCATGAAAACAGAGATATAAGAAGGCCGGAGTAGCTATATTAAAATAAGGGTTTTTTTTTTTTTTTTCAGAATAATTCTGTATTTATTATTATGTAGCTATAAATTGTGTTCTTACAATCTGATATTACAATATACAAGGGATGTGCTGTGCTATAAACAAGATGCTTTAAGATTAAACTGAGCTAGAATTTAGTAGAGGAAAGAAATAACAAAGAAAAATCAGAAATAAATAAAAGAGACCATAATAAACAAATAGAACTTTGAAAATAATGTCCAGTTTTCCCCCCAAAATAAAATAAAATTGGCAATGCTTTCACTGCATTAACTAAGAAAAATAAAAAGAAGACTCAAAAACCAAGATGAGAAATGGAAGAGAAAACAATACAACAGACAACCACAGAAATACATAGTGTGATAACAGATTACTATAAACAATTATATACTAACAATCAGATTTCAGGAAAAAAAACCACTCCAGATAATTCTTAAAACTGCACAAATTACCAAGATTGCATCATGCATCTTGAATCCAAGAAATAGGAAATCTTAGACCAATAACAAGAATGAAAGTTGAATTAGGAATCAAAAATCTCCCAGCACAAAAAAACCCAAGACCACATGGTTTCATTGGTGGATTCCACCCAAACACTTAAAAAGAATAATTGATGACAATTTTTATCAAAATCTTACAAATAATGGAATAGAAGGAACACTTTCAAAATTAAAATAAGATTTTAAAAAGACTTAAAGATAGAAATATCACCAGAGACAAAGAGGGACATTACATAATGATAAATCAGCCAATTCATCAGAAACACATAAGAGTAGTAAGTGTTTATGGGCCTAATACCAAAATTTCCAAATACTGTAAACACAAATTATAATTTCTCAGTCATAGTTGGAGATTTTAATACTCCTCTCTCAAAAATTAAAAGAAAACACTAGACAAAATGAAGAAACGTATAGAAGATTTTTATAAGACTATCAATCATCTTGACTTAATTAATATTTATAGATTTCTATAACTGATATTTGAAAGAATATAAGAGACTCATCCTTTCAAATGTAATATGGTATAGTACATTTGCCAAGGTGGAGATATATCCAACCACAAAAAACAAGTTCTAATCAGATTTTCAAAATAAAGAAATCATACCAAGTATGACAATTAATTTAGAAACCAATTGGAATGAAATAGCTAGAAAAACCCCACATATTTGGAAATTAAACATCTTAATAAATATTTCATGAATTAAAGAAAACCAGCACAGGGAAGTTAGAAAATATTTGAACTAAATGATAATGGAAATGTAATATACCAAAATTTGTGGTTTGCAGCTAAAACTGCTTAGAGAGAAATTTATCACTTCTAATACTTTTTTTAAAGAAAAGACAAGATTTAAAAATCAAAGATCTGCATTTCAATCTTATGAAATTAAGAAAGGAAGCAAATAATCAGAAGGAAGGAAATCATAAAGAGCAGAAATCGATGAAATATAAATTAAACAAACAGAAGAAAAAGTTCTCTTTGAAAAGATTAATACAATTTATAGAACTCCAGGCAAAAGACACAAGATGCAAATTGCCAATATCATAAAAATGGGACATGATTTCATATTCTACAAATACTAAAGATGTAAAACAAAACTACAATGAGATATCACTTCACGCCTGTTAAAACGGTTACCATCAAAGTAGTCAAGAGATGGGGCGCCTGGGTGGCACAGCGGTTAAGTGTCTGCCTTCGGCTCAGGGCGTGATCCCGGCGTTGTGGGATCGAGCCCCACGTCAGGCTCCTCCGCTATGAGCCTGCTTCTTCCTCTCCCACTCCCCCTGCTTGTGTTCCCTCTCTCGCTGGCTGTCTCTATCTCTGTCTAATAAATAAATTTAAAAAATCTTTAAAAAAAAAAAGTAGTCAAGAGATGGTAAGTGTTGGTGAGGTTGTAGAGAAAAGAAAACTCTTGGGTGCTCTTGGTGGGAATGCAAATCAGTGTAACCACTATGGAAAACAGTAGGGAAGTTTCTAAAAAAAAAATTAAAAATAGAACTACGATATGACCGAATAATCCCCTTCTGGGTATATATCCAAAAAGAAACAAAACCACTGTCTCAAAAAGCTATCTTACCCCCATGTTCATTGCAGCATTGTTTACAATAGCCAAGACATGGAAACAACCTAAGCGTCCACTGATGGATGGACAGACAAAGGAAATATGATGTGTATATATACATTCATTTGATGGACATCAGGATTGTTTCAAATTTTAGGCATGTAATATATCATTTGGTCTTGTTTTTCTGTTTTTTAAAACTTGCCTAACAATCTCTGCTTTTTAAATTTGTGCTTATTTATATTTAATGTAACAATGATATGGTTTCTTTTAAAGGTTTTGTTTGCTGTTTTCTATTTATCCTATCTGTTCTGTTCCTTTTTCCTCTTTTTCTGCCTTCTCTTGTATAGGCTATGTTTATTCCATTTTTTTTCTCTTCTGACTTATGATATATTTCTTCATTTTATTTATTTTATGATTGCTCTAAAATTTACAATATGCACTTGTGCATATTGTGCATGACTTTAACATATATATTATATAAAAATACACACACACACACACACAATGGAATATTATTTGGCCACAAAAAGAAGAAATCCTGCTATTTGTGATGATAATGTGGATGGATCTCAAAGATATTATACCACGTGAAGTAAGTCAGAAAAAGATACTGTATGATCTGTCTTATATGTGGAATCTAAAAAACCCAAATTCATAGAAACAAAGAAAAAAATGGTAGTTGCCAGATGTGGGAGGTAAGGGTGGGAGAAATGTGGGAAGGTGATCAAAACTTACAAACTTCCAATTATAAGATGAATAAGTTCTGGAGATGCAATGTACAACAGAGTAACTACAGTTAACAATGTTGTATCATATATTTGAAAGATGCTAAGAGTGTAGATCTTAAAAGTTCCCATCACACACACACTCATGCACACACGCACACATGCACTGTAACTATGTAAGGTAATGATGTTAACTAAACTTACTGTGATAATTATTTTGCAATATATACTTACATCATTTTGTTGTACATCTTAAACTAATACAGTGCTATATGTCAATTATACCTTAATAAACCTGGAAAACATTTTAAATAAATAAATAAATAAAATTAGTCATACCTTAAAAGATTGTAAGACAATGTTATGCACAACTTTTGCCATGAAGTATGACAATTGAGATGAAATTTAAAAAAATTCTTAAGGGTGGATGTGGGTGGCTCAGTCAGTTAGGCACCTGACTCGGTCTCAGCTCAGGTCACGATCTCAGGGTCCTGGGATCAAACCCCACATTGGGCTCCATGCTCACCAAGGAGCCTAACTGAGATTCTCTCCCTCTCTTTCTGTCCCTCCCCCTGCTGGTGCACATGCTCTCTCTTTCAAATAAATCAGTAAATCTTTAAAAAAATTCTTAAGAAACACAAATTACCACATCTGATCCAAAAAGAAATTGAGAATTTAAATATCTCTAAATTAGTTACAGAAACTGAATTCAAAATTAAGAACTTTTGCACAAAGAAAACTCTAGACCCAGAGTTCTTCACTAGTGATTCTCATTAAATGTTTAAGGAACAAATAAGACTATCCTAGACAAATTCTTTTAGAAAACAGAGGGAAACATTCAACAGTTAACAACGCTAGCATTATCCTGACACTAAAAGACATCACAAGAGAAGAAATCACCTTGATATCCCATGTGAACAGAAACTCTAAATTCTTTAACACAATTTTACCAAATTAAATCCAGCAATATGTAAAAAGGATCATACTTTATGACCAAATGGGGTTGGATATTTGAAAATAAATAAATGTATTTCACTGTTAACAGAGTAAAGACAAAAAAAATCTGATTATTTTAATTGATGCAGAAAAAGCACTTCATAAAATTTCAATAGGTATTATGAAAAAGTAGTTTTCCTAAATGCAATTTAAGACCATCTGCGAATACTTATGGATCACATCTTACTCAGTATTGAAAAGCAGAAAGCTTTCTCTTAAGATAAAAAGAAGGCAAGAATGCCTGACTGCTTTCACTGTGTCTATTCAACATTTCACCGGAGTCTTCATCAAGGTAGTAAGCAAGAAAAAGTAATAAAGAGCATATACATTGGAAAGGAAGAAATAAGGTTCTTTCTCTATATATAATGATTGTATACATAGAAAATTCTAAAGAATCTACAAAAAGTTACTAGAACTGATAAGTGAATCTGGTAAGATTGCAAGATACAAGTTCAATAAACTAAATCTATCGTATTTCTTTTTTTTATTTAAATTCACTTAGCTAACATATGGTACACCATTGATGTGATGGTCAATGATTCATTAGTTGCATATAACACTAAAAATGAACAATTGAGTTTAAAAAATATTTCATTTATAATTTGCATAAGAATAATTGGGGATAAATTTATTAAAAGATGAGTAAGATCTCTACACTCAAAACTACACAACCTTGCTAAAAGAAATAAAAAGAGACCTAAATAAAAGGAGAGATAACATATTCATGCAGTAGGAGATTCAATATTGTTAAGATGGCAATTCTCCCTAAATTGATTATACATTCAATGCAGTACCAAAGTCCCAATAAGCTTGTTTGAAGAAATTAATAATCTGCTTCTAAAATTTACAAGGAGAAGAAAGGTATAGAAGAGCAATAATAATTTTGAAAATGAAGAACGAAGTTGGAGGACTTACACTACCCAATTTCAAATTTTACTATAAATCTATAGTATTCAAGACAGTATGGTAATGGTATAAAGATAGACAATTAGATCAACAGAACAAATAGACCCGCACTTACATGATCAATTGTTTTTCAATAAAGGTGCCAAGGGAATTCAGTGTGAGAAAGATTGTTTCTTAAACAAAATGTGCTAAAACAATTGTATGTATATCTCTGTAGATTTTTAAAAAATTAACCTTGACCCTTGTCCCAAATTATAAACAAAAATGAATTCAAAATGGATCACAGACCTTAATAAAACAGCAATAAAACTCAGAGAGGAACCCATAGAAGAAAATATTTGTGACATTGAGCTAATCAAAGCTTTCTTAAGTAAGTCACAGAAAGTACTGATTATATAACATAGCGCTGATAAAATGGACTTCAGCGAAATTAAAACCGAATGCCCTTAGAAAGACACAATAAGAGAAATTAAAAGGCAAGCTGTAGTTGGAGAGAAAATATTTGCAAAGCATATGTCTATCAAAGGGCTTGTGTCAAGAATCTATGAAGAATTCTTATGGTCCCATAGTAAGGAAACACAACGAAAAATTTGGCAAAAGATTTGAACAAATTCTTCACATAGGAGATACACAGATGGCAAGAAGCATATGAAAACATACTCGACATCTTTAGTCGTCAGGGGAATGCGAATTAAAACCACGCTGATATCTTTCCACATGCCCTTTAGAATAGCTAAAATTAAAGAGACTGACAATACCAAGTGCTGGTGAGAAGTGTGGAACCACTGGCACTCTCCTACAGTTTTAGCTGAACCACAAAATGTCCCAGTACCCTTGGAAAACAGTAAGGCAGCGTCCTTTCTTTACACATATATTTATCATCTGATTCAGCAACCCCAATGCCAGGTATTGAAGTGAGAAATTTAAGATATGTCCCCGTAGAGACTTTATATGAACATTACAGCAGCATTAGGCATAAAAGTGGAAACAACTGAATTCCAATTGGTGAGTCCATACTGTGAAATACTCAGCACTATCATGGAACACAGTATTAATATACATAGCATGAATGAGCTGAAAACACCCTGTTAAGGGAAATAAGTCAAGCCCAAAAGTTATATATAGTATGATTTTTTTTATATTAAATTCTAGAAAAGACAGAATTCTAGTGTCAGAAAGAAAAACAGTGATTTCTGAACCAGAAACTGAAGGAAGACATTAACTGCAAAGAGGCATGAGGGACTCTTTGGGGGTGATAGACAGAGTGTATATTTTGATTCTGGTGGTGATTATGTGATTATACGGAATTGCCAGAACTTACCAACCTGTGCAATTAAAATGGGCACATTTATTTTATGTAAATTACACGTCAGTAAAGCCAGAATGGGGTGGGGAACCTCAAACGGAATTACATTAAAAACATATCATATCAAAATTTGTGGGAGGGAGCTAAAGAAAGTACTTAGGGGGAAATGTAAAGCTTTAAAGACCCACATAATAAAAAAGATTTGAAGTCAATAATCCAAATTTTTCCTTGAAATACTAGAAAAAGAGCAAACTGAGTCTCAAGAAGAAAGGAAATATTAAAGAGTGGAAGTACATAAAACAGAAAACAATACAGAAAACTTTAGAAGTCCAAAGTTGGTTCCTTGAAAAGATTTCTTAAAATTAATAAAGTCCAAGCAAGACTGATAAAAGAAAAGACAACTAACCAAGACTGAATGAAAGAGGGGATATTACTGAGATCCATCAGTCATTACAAGGGTCATAAGAGAATACTGTAAACAACTTTATGTCAATATATTTAACATCTTAGATAAAATGGGCAAATTCCTTTTAAACAAGCTAGCTGGGTGAAACAGGGAGAGATCATCCTGCAGAAGGAGCAGCTCATGCACAGATGAGAGCAAGACCCTTTCTGGAATGGCATATAATTTCGTTCAACAGGCAGGTCGAGGGTAAAGGAATGAAAAGTGGGGCTGGGAGTTCAGTGGGGGTTCACTCACATGCTTGGTCCTGTAAGCTTGGTTAAGGTTTTTGAATTTTATCCTGAGGCAAGGGCAGGGCATTCAAGGATTTTAAGCTCCTTAAGCAAAGGGACCTTAACATATTTGTGTTTTGGAAAGATCTGGGTAGCAGGATTAGGGAGAAAGGAGGAGGCAGGCTGCTGTTGCAATACTGGCAAAACAGAATGAGTGCCCGAAATTAAGAGAGCTACAGCTAAGAAAGAGGAGAGCAATTAGAGCTCCGAGTTGGCATACAGATCCACTGTCCAAGTAGTCTCTTACTTTCCCCTTGCTGGCGTAGAAGTTGTAAGGGGCATCAGTGGGTCCCAGGCTTGGACCCACATAGCTGGTGGTGCTTCCTGAGAGGAAGAATCAGAGGAGCAGGGCTGCGCAATGCTCCTTCCTTCCGTTGGGGAGAACCTAAAGCACGTGCACTCCCTCTGCTCCTAACAAGCATGTGACACTCAGCGGGTATCCACATTGTTTTGTCACGTGACATTTTGTCGTGCTTCAACAGGAGTCTTCTAAACTCTTGTCTAGTTCTTTGGCCACACCATTATTCACCCAGTAATAACTCTGACAGGAGTTTGCAAATTAAGGTCAGAAGCCAGATGAAATTCATAGATTCTCTAACCAAAACCATCTTCAATGACCAAATGAATTAAATTATTTAAGCCATGTATTTTTAGGAGCAAGAAAATATGCATGCACAAAAGCCCTGCCCCTTTCTTCTTTTTTTTCTTTCCTTCCCTTTCTTTTTCTTTTCTTTTCTTTCTCTCTTTTTTAAAGATTTTATTTATTTACTTGAACAGGAAGGAGAGCGAGAGCAGGAGCAGTGGGGAAGGGCAGAGGGAGAAGCAGACTCCTGGAATGAACAGGCAGCCCAACATGGGCTCAATCCCAGGAAATGGAATCATGACCTGAGGCGAAGACAGATGCTTAAGCAAGTGAGCCACCCAGGCGCCTCTGTTCTTTTCTTTTCCTTTTTTAAAGATTTTATTTATTTATTTGTCAGAGAGAGCAAGGGAGCACAAGCAGGGGGAGCGGCAGGCAGAGGGCCAAGCAGCAAGGAGCCCACAGAGCAAGGAGCCCAATGTGGAACTCGATCCCAGGGCCCTGGATCATGACCTGAGCTGAAGGCAGACGCTTGACTGACTGAGCCACCCAGGTGTCCCACCTTTTCTTTTCTTTAATTTTCTTTTCTTTTCTCTTTTCTTTTCTTTCTTTCCTTTCCCTTTTCCTTTTCTTTTCCCTTTTCCTTTCCTTTTTGGTTTTCATCTCTTTTCTTCCCTTTCCTTCCTCCAACCCTCCATTTCTCCTTCCCACCCTTTCTCTTTCTCTGTTAATCTGGGAGAAAAATTTCTCCAAACTGGAACTCTTTCGACTGATTGGCTTTAGCACAAACATTATGCACTCTAAAATCTGGAGTCAGATAGACATGTGATACTGAGTTTGACATTTCCATGGGGAGTTCCATCAAATATCCCCTTCTTACCACCTCCTGCTCTTTGCATGACCCCTGGTTTAACTCCTGCAGGATGGATTACATTCTCTCCCCCAGCTGGTATGCCTTTCCACCTCATGGAAAGGAGTTTAAAAATAATTGTAAGCTTATTAGAGATGGCAGGATCCGGGTGAGAGGGAGGATACTGGATGAGGGGAGGGTGGATCCAGGAGATGAGAGAAGGCACATGTTTCCACTTACAAGCCAGGACTTTAAAACTGTGCCAAACAAAGCTGCTGATGGACCAACGTAGAGTAAGCACGTGAGCACAGATCACCGCATTTGACTTTGACAAAACACTTTGGCTGAAGCAATAAAACGATTTTAAGGTCACCTCTGTGGGGACTTTCAATCATTGCTCCATTGCAATCAACACATGATATACAAGGCTGATGAAAAGAACAATGTACTGGGAAGCCGGCCATGAACTCAAATTATGGGTTTTCCATTGACTTGTTATAAGAATTAAAAGGACCTGACCTTCAATGTCCTGACCTCTCAAAAAATAAAACAATACTTGGTACCTCACAAGATTTTATGAGAATATACTGAAATCTACCTTGCGGAAAATTCCCTAATATAAATCATTTTATTATTACCATTATTCTTGAGAAACAATTTTTGGACAGAGAGTATTTAATTTTAGAAAAGCAAGGCACAAGAAAAGTTAATTTGTGGCACGAAAATTCTTTTGTATAAAATGCCGATCTCCTCCTAAAATCTGACATCAGATAGCGAGCATCTTAATACTCAAGTGGAGACCATGACTACAACAAAATCTTCCTGCACACATAATTTTTGGTTTGGATTTTGTGGAGTAACCATCACGTGGAGTATCAGTTAATGGAGTAAAAGCTGGAACTATGAAAATAGATCCTAGTGTTTTAAAAATATCACAAAAGTCATTTTGGCAGTGGAATGAACTTGGCACTTATGGTGGTAGTAGACCTTCACTGTAATGGAATTATATCCAGCATTTAAAATTTTTACCTTCTGGGGGGAATTCGTTTTTGTTTTCATAGCATGTATTCAGTTGCTGAAAACAATATTACCTCATTTCATTTCAGCTTCTGCAACTCCTGAGCAAAAATCAAGATGCATATGTAAATTTATGTAAATCAAGATACAAAAGGTCATTGGGAATCAAGACCCCTTTATGCTTCCATCACCGGATTGGAGCTCTAGCTACATTCTGGTAGTGAATTTGGACAACTTTCAAGTTTCAGCTTTTAATAATGAAGGCTATTAAAGTAAACAAACCCAAAACCTCTGAATAAATGCCGCACATCCTAGAACATGGCCTCCAGGCAGGCAAATCTGGTTCACTGGGGATAATGATTTGATCAATGCTAAGTGAACAATTACAGTCCATATAACAAGACTCTGAACATAATCGTATTCAAATGTTAACGGAGTAAAAATTAAAACATTCCCTTCCAATAACGATGCCTAGATCTCAGAAACATCTTAGAAATAAATAGCCAGGGTTTCATTTCTTTAAAATCCATATGCAGAGATGTAGGTTATGTTTTCCATAGGACATAGCGACCTACTTAATGTTCAACTCGGTAGAGAGATTAGCGTCTAACTTGGCAATTAAAATGCAGACACACAAGCACACACACAAAGAAAGTACTGCAGCTGCTGCCCTTTGTCACTTAGTCAGCTAGCTGGAGCAGAAGACGGTTAACTGCACACCGCTCTGCCGGACTGAATCGGGCTTTCTGTAGGAAATAGCACAGTTATGATCTTTACGGTGAAGAGCTCAAAGGCGAGGAAACCAATTGTCGTCTGCTTCATCTTGCCATCTACCAATCAGCATTTCTCATCCAATAAGATAATCATGGCTATGGTAGGGACAAAGATAGTCAGTTTTACTCCATCTCTTGTTATGGGAAAACTTAGTTTAACCACATGAAAACAGACAAAGCAGCACATGAGCAAAGCCTGGAGAAAAGAACATGGAAAAGGAAAAACAGTTGGTGTTGTGGTAATGGGGCTGAGAGTGAATTTCATTTTTGTACTTTCTGTTGTTGTTTTTGATGTTTTCTTTAAATTCCTGATAGAGTACCAAGTGCTTATGAACCTAGACCATACTCATGGAGAATTTTTCGTGATGGGAGCATAAACGAGTCTTGTTTAATTTTGTACCAGCTGTGAAAGAAATGTTAACACAAATTATAGATAAAAAAGAAGTTGTGTTTGGGGAGTAGGTGGTTAGCATAATCTGAGAACAATTTATTTTTGAGCGTTACCTTCATCCATTTCTATAAAAGCCTCATGGTAGGAACACACAATCTAAATTCTTTGCTTCAGCAGATTTCTCAGGACGGAAGGAGACAGTTATGTTTTAATCATGAGATCACATTATTCTAAGTACTTTAAAATGATATACTTGATTTTCTTTAAGATCTTCTATAATTGAGGGTTATTTTAATAGTTCGGTAACTTGCCTTACCAATTCTGGGCTCTCCCTCTCTTCATTCCTATTGCCTCCCAAAGTAGCATTACTAGATACATCTTCTTGAATCTCCTTCCTCAAGAATGTTCTCCTGCTGAACACTTGGGTGACACCCCAATGCCGGCTGAACACTTTTGATAATTGTCCCCCCCGCCAACAAGGCTTTCTACAATTTTTTCCTGTACAAGCTATACGAACTTCTCTTCTAGATTTCCAACAAAAAAAGTTCAATTTCTGCTACTTGAAAACCCTTCTCACAACTCTCAACTTACCTAAAAACTATCTTGTCTTCCAGTTTAATTTCTGTACTGCCCAACACGAGTCTTCCCTGAGAATCACAACCCAAATTGATAGTTCTTATTTCTGATTTTCATGAAAATTTATACACTTTCATTACCACATAAGCATGAATTATTTAAAAACACCTAGTGTGTATTTTCTTATTATTTTTTATCAGATCAATATTCCTTAAAACATCTTTTTATTAGATCTATTTTGTATCTTTTTAACAGCTATTATATACCCAAGAATTGTTAAATTGTAATAATGTGGCCTAAGGTAGACACACAGTGAATGCTCTTTGAATGAATGGAGGTGGAGAATACAATACCGGGCTAGGAAGCAAGATCCTGGCTCCAACTTTGCTCTATATTAACCAGAATGATGCTGGCCAAGTCAGTTACTATTTTTGGTCCTCCTTTTTTTCATCTACAAAAGGAGCCAGGTAAAATGATCTTTTTTCAGGCCTGTCTCACTTCCAGTGAATATCTACATAACTGTATCACCAAGCCTTGTCTTACTCAGCTTACTCACCTCACCCATGTGGGAGCATTCAAATAGCTGGAACAAACATGGGGAATAGGCATGAAGACACTGACTTCGGGGGCTCTGCCAGCCTGGCTGTGTGGCCAAGGCAACAGGCAGGCCAGGACAGAGCGCGAGCTCAGAGCTGGAGGGGAAATTTATAAAACAAATGTAGGAACATTAAGCCTGAGGGGGAGACAAGATTGAATTCTGGGGTGCAAGCCAAAGTTCAGACTTCAAGCTGCCTGGAAGCTTGGAGAGCCGGCTGGAGGTCAAGATCCATCAGGGGCAAAGCTGGGGGTGTGGTTATGGGCTGGGGGTGCGGGTGATCCAGTCGAGGGTGCTTTAAGACCCAGAGATCCCAGCTGCCCTGACTCATGCATACTTGGAAAAATAAAGTCAGAGGGGCCGGGCATGTCAGAACTCAGGTCCAAGCTGGCCTGAGGAGTCAGGGCAGGAATGGAGCTCAGAGCCAGCCGAAGCAGGCCCTACGCTGATGCCAGGGAGGGCTGCCAGGCCACGACCCTGGGGCCCCAGGGCATCATGCCTTGAGTTGGCAGGGAAGGAAGAGTAGGTGGGCAGCAGGATTCTGCTAATGCTGGGGAAGGCAATGCCCTCTATGTCCTCAGAGAGCTTCATTAGTTTTACCAAGGGCCAGGAGGGCACAACCGTCCCCAAGGTCCTTTACAGAGCTGTTAGCTGGCAACAGTTAGTGCCAACAGAGGTGTGGCACGTGAAGCGCCAGGGGGGTGTGGGGTGCGGCCCCAGTGTCTACCAGGGTTTCTGGAGCTAAGCTCTGGATCGGCACGCCTTAAGGGGCAAGGCGTATCCGGGTATGACGGGCTCCCCCCCTGGGCCGGTGGGCACACGCGCATTAATGCGGATTGAGCCCTCAGACCACCAAGGGTGCCCCCCAGCCTCCCCCTCCTGGCGACCCTCCCCTGCTTCCTGCCGAGAACCCAGGAGAGGAAGACACTGAGACACTGAGGGGGTGGAGAACGTGGCAGGGATCCTAACTTTTTGCTTAAGGAAGCTTTCAACCAGTACCCATCTGCCTTCAGGGAACAAAACATAATTCGCTTTAGTATTTCAGATGCGATGTTCATGACCAAATCCTGCCACCAGCAATCTGTGTCCCGATGCCTTCCTCGGCGACAGCATTTTCGCGAAGACTTCGTTTCAGATGTTCTTTGCTACGGAATCTGTTGACGATGACAAGGAATCCAGATATTTACCCACCACATGTTATTTCCTTCGTGAGTGATTATGACATTTCTTGGGCTATTTAAATGTGTTCTCTGAGTCAGGTGAAGGAGATCGTCATCGCGAACCAATAAGTAATCCGTGGGTACTTAACAATATCCTAAGCACTTAATCATACTTAGAATTGACTGTTAATGAAGCTTATAAATCTTTTGCAGCTCTGAAAGTGAATTTTTCTGTAGGCTTAGAGAGTATTAAGCCATTTAGATTTTACCACACAAATATTATTCATGCTTTCATTCCTGAGAAAAGAGATTCAGAAACTCAGGTTAATGCTTGGTCGCCTTTCGCTGTGTTTAGCATTACTTTATCTGGGAAGCCCTGAGCTCAGGTTAAACATTCCTCAAGTCATTCCCGAACTTCGTGAACATTAGTGACCACTTTTTAATTATTATTAAAGAAAAGATGAGAATGCAAATTAAAGACATTAAGGAATGAATGTTGGCATTTAAGGCAAACAGATCGTTTTCTTTTTTTCAAGAATTACTGACCCACAGGAAAATGAATCACAAAACAGACTATTTCATTTTAGTGGTGTTTTATTTTTAAATAGAAGGATTAAAATAAATCACCTTCTCGCCTTATTTTTTTTTTTTACATCCTGTACTTTTTTTTTTATTGGAAAAATTTTTTAAATTAACGTAAAATTCATGTACAATAAAATTCGCCCTTTTGGTGTCTTGTTCCGGGAGTTCTGACAAAGGCATACAGATGTGTAACCACCACTGCAATCCAGATTTAAAATAGTTCCATGTCCTCAAAAAATTCTCCTGTGCCCTTTTGTAGTCAACCCCTCCCCCACCCACTGGCAGCCTATAGTTTTCCCTTTCTTGAATGCCTTATAAATCGAATCACCCTATGTAGTCGTTTGAATCCATTTTAACCTAAAATATTCATTCAGCAGTTGAAGGATATTTGGATTGTTTCCAGTTTGGAGCAATTATGAATAAAGTCACTGTAAACATTCATGTATTAGTCCTTATATACACATAAGTTTTCATTTCTCTTGAGTGAATACCTAGGAATAGTATTGCTAGGTCATATGGAACCATACGTTTATAAGAAATTGCCAAACTGTTATCTTAAGTGGCCTTATTATTTTGTATTCCCACCAGCAATGTATGAGAGTTCCAGTTCCTCTATATCCTTGTCTGTGTTGGGAATTATAATCATTTATTTAAACCTTCTTTGATATTTTTCATCAATGTTTTGTACTTTCCAGTGTACAGATCTTTTCACTTACTTTGTTAGATTTTGGGGCGCCTGGGTGGCACAGCGGTTAAGCGTCTGCCTTCGGCTCAGGGCGTGATCCCGGCGTTCTGGGATCGAGCCCCACATCAGGCTCCTCCGCTATGAGCCTGCTTCTTCCTCTCCCACTCCCCCTGCTTGTGTTCCCTCTCTCGCTAGCTGTCTCTATCTCTGTCAAATAAATAAATAAAATCTTTAAAAAAAAAAAAAAAGATTTTTACCTACATATTTCATGTTTTTAGTGTAATTGCAAATGGTAGTTTTATTAAATTTCAATTTCCAATTTATTGCTCATTTATAGAAATACAGTTCTGATTTTTTTTTTAAGATTTATGTATTTTAGAGAAAGAACTAGCAGGAGGGGCAGAGAGAGAGGGAGAATCTCAAGCAGACTCCCCACTGAGCGCAGAGCCCAACTCTGGGCTCAGTCCCACAACCCATGAGATCATGACCTGAGCTGGAACCTGGAGTCAGACTCTCAAGCAACTGCACCACCCAGACGCCCCTATAGTTTTGATTTTTGTATCTCATCATTTTTTTTAAAGATTTATTTATTTATTTTAGAGAGAGAGAGAGCATGAGTGGGGGGGAGGGGCAGAGAGAGGGCGACAAGCAGACTCTCCACGGGGTGCAGAGCCGGACACGGGACTTAATCCCAGGACCCTGAGATCACGACCTGAGCCAAAACCAAGAGTCGGGTGCTTAAACAACTGAGCCACCAGGCGCCCCTCCTTTTCACCTGTTTTTAAAATAAAAGACTGAATGGTAGAATTCATTTAACACACATAGCAATATATTAAAAGCCTTCAAGATCATAGTGAGGACCAGGTAAACAAAAAATAAAAGAGGATCAAGGGGAACGAGGACAGAATATGAATGCTATCAATGCTTCCTCAAGATTCCTAATACTGTTTTTTAAAAATAAGCAATGCTTTGCACAAGTGTTGGCAAAATTTTTCTGTAAAGGGCCAGATAGTAACTATTTTGTATTTTACGGACCACATACATTCCCTGTTTCATATTGGGGTATCTTTCTTTCTCTTTCTTTCTTTCTTTCTTTGTTTCTTTCTTTTTTCTTTTTTTAAACAACCCTTTGAAAATGTTTAAAACATTCTTTGCTCATACTTATACAAGAACAGACAGTGGGCTAAATTTGACTCACAGTTGGTATAGTTTGCTGACTCCTGTTCTAGATTTCAGAGCAGGACAAATGTTGGCCAGAATCTTATGTAAAATTTTAAAACAATTATAAAATAAATAATTTAATAATATAAATAATAAAACAACAGTATTTTATACAAAAGAGTAAGTAGTGATTTCAAAGAAAATGGTCAAATAAAAGAATTCTTGACATGGAGACTTTCTATTTTTAATGGAGAAAGGTATACAGCTCCTTCTTAGAAAGTAGAAATCAATGTGTAAAAATCTTCTTTCAAGGAGTGGCCTTCCATCTGGTCACCTTTCCATGGGCCAGCTCTGAAGTCTTTGAAAAGCTTGTGTATTTCCAATAAAATGACCCCTGCGCACCTCTTCTGCAGGCAGGGTACTTCCTGCAGCTTCGGACAAAGCTTTCTAATCTAGAGTGCTGGTTTCCTAAACCGGACTCTGCGGGCACACTAAAAGGGCGTTCAAGTTCTTTACAAAATATTTAAGTTTTTGTGTGCTCATTCCTAAAGATAATAAAAACAATTGATCATTTGGGTGGTCACTGTCAAAAGGAAAATGGTCACAGGAATCCAGTGCCCCCTGAATTCAAGAGTTCTGGCTGATAGGAATGTGAGTGAAGAACACTGATATAGCATCCTGTATATAGGATGGTTTTGCTGCAGTTCGGTTAAAACAAAAAGTTACGGCTGAGGATGGCCATCAGACAGCTTCATAGTACATCAAGCGAAAAGAGCTCTGGGGTCCTAGTGGGAGCCACTGGCTGGCCGCTAGCAGTGGTTTAACTTCTGCAAAGCCGCGTGGTTGATCGTGTTCAACGAGCCTAGTTAACTTGGATTTTATTGAATTTGGTTAATGCAGTTAGTTTGTAAATTTATTTTAGTTTTTCACTTGTATAAGAAATTTAACTGTAGGGGCATCCGGGTGCCTTGGTCGGTTAAGCGTCTGCCTTCAGCTCAGGTCATGATCTCAGGGTCCTGGGATGGAGCCCCGCGTTGGGCTCCCCACTCAGCACAGAGTCTGTTTCTACCTCTCCTTCTGCTGCTCCCCCTGCTTGTGCTCAATCTCTCTCTCAAATAAATAAATAAAATCTTTTAAAAAAAAGAATATAACTATAGTAATAAAAACAGATCAGCTCCTCAGGTCTGTGAAGATCTCTGTTCTTTAAAGGGCATTTACTTCTTAGTGAAAAGCATTCATCAGTATTGCACCAAAACCCAAAAGCGACAGGTCAGATTTTCTTGTAATACATACATACATACACACACACACACACACACACACATACACACATACACACACTATATATAGTGTATATATATATGTATATATATATTCAAAATCTTAATACATATATATATACAAAAATCTTAATAATGAAGTTATTTTAAGTCAGGGATAATAGCTTATTTTGAGTAATATTTGACAGAACGAATTTTGGAAGCTCAATAATTCAGATCAATCACTGTTGAAATTTATTGTAAGTAATAGAATTTGGCTGAAACTTAAGCTACCACTCTCACCCAAATATAATCTTCCTCATACTATCAAATGTTCTGAAGAAATGGTGAGCACCTGCTTGTTGCATGACTTTTCAAAATTTCGCTGTGTTTTTGTTATCTGAACACTGTCTGTGACTATAACAGAGCAAACAAGATGCTTATTTAATTCCTAGTCCTTTTATAACTGAATCTGGCGGCATTCAAGAAAACACGTATTTTCAAAATATGGAAGTCTCTCACTTGATTCAAAGTAGATGACTTATTTTGCACTTTTAATGGTTACATGTGTTTATGCAATTATTGTCTTAGTTTAAATATAACTTAATTGCTGACTCTGCAATCACATGCTATGTGGGATTCCTAGCTAAAATATCAATATACCAGAAAGTATTTTGGATATGTGGATCTCTAGTTTACTTTTCAAACATAACCTGTAACTTTGATTTCACCTTTAAAGCAGAAATTTCCTTTGGGCGTTTCTGAATTTTTTTGTATCTGTTTTTTGTTTTCTTGGGTTTGTTTTATTTTGTTTTGTTTTGGCTTGAAGACAAAAATATGGTCCCTCTTTAGAGTTACCTACCTTTTTTAAGAAGAGACGGGGATAAAAGCAGTAGTTCATACTTTCTGGTCTCAAACTGCCTTTATACTTTAAAAAATTTTTGAGGAACCCAAAGAGCTTTTGTTTATGTGGATTCTGTCAATTGTTATTTACCATCTCAGAAATTAAAACCAAGCAATTTAAAAAATATTTATTAATGCATTTAAAATAATGCTAAACTTCTTACCTGTTAACATAAGCAATATATTTCTGGAAAAGTAATTATTTTTTCTGAAATGGAAATAATTAAGGAAAAACATAACTTTATTTTACATTTTTTTGTAGCTCTTTTTAATGTCTGGCTTAAAAGAAAATAGCTGGATTTTCTTATCTGTTTCTGCATTCAATTCATTGTATAATGGTGTTTTGGTTAAAGTATAGAAAGGAAATCTGACCTCACACAGACATACATTTGGAAAAAGGAAGCATATTTTAACAGCTTTTTCAGATAATTACAGATATTCTTCTTTGATACTATAGCAAAACTCAACAAGAAGTAGTTTCTTAAAGATTAGTTGCAACATGAAGTCAGAAATTATATTAATGAAATTTACATATCTGCATTAAAAGTCACTGAGCTAAAAAACATTCATTCATGTATCTTGCACCTCAAACAAACATTTTACTCATGGCTTTTGTAATATTAAGTATCAGTCATCTGGAAAATTTGGTTCAAGAGATATGCAGATCTTATAAGTAATTATGCATGTCTTTATACGGTATCAAGAAAATGACATCTGTTAACATCATCACCAATCTCATCAGAACAAAAAAATATGTGAGTTTTGGAAAGCTGTCAAGCTCAAAATGGCAGCTACAAATTTTGCAAAATTCTGATTTTCACTTGAAAGTTCGAATTTTATCATTCACAACAAATACTGCCAAGTCTTTTTGTGAAATGACAGACATACTTTGTTCATTTTCAAGAAAATGTCTGCCAGATGCCAAAGTCTAAAGAACCACAGTTTGTCTGTCAGCTGTTCTTTCAAGTACAAATAGTGTTCCATTTAAAAATGGGCTAGTTCAGCCTGAAAGTCATCTCCCAGGTGCGTTTCCTTGAGACAACTCATCCGCAGTGGGCAGCACTAGTGCATTCTCATGCTCCTCTCGTGTCAGACAGAACATGGTCTCAAAGGTTGAGATTTAATAAAATGAATAATGTTTATTGCTTCATCTTAAATAAGACTGGTTGGTTGTTGTTGTTGTTGTTTCTGTTTTAAATACGAGGGGATGACAGTACGTGGACGCTGCAATAACTGGTGGTACGGTTTGTGTCCACCGCTCTGCATTGGGTCAAGGTACCCACCACCGCCTTTGCACCAGCATCCGTGCCAATGTCCGACAGTGAGGAAAGCAGATCCTAATGTATGAAAATACTGTTGATGTCATAGACCTTCTAGTAAGATCATGGCGACTTCAAAGGGTCTGTAGACAATACTTGGAGAACTGCTGCTTTCTACTATGGGGAAATAAAAATTACGAATTAGGAAGGAGAAGAAATAAAAAGTAGAAAATATTGAAATACCAAGAACTCTTGAAATTCCGTTCTTCCCAGGTATTTCTTCAAACACTTGAAATTTCTTTCTTTTTAGACATTTTGTTAATTCATTCATGCAACAGACATTAATTGAGCACTTCCTGTGTCCTGGGACTGAACTATGTTTTGGGGACACAGAGATAAATCAGAGTTCTCTGACTGGAAGTAAATTTCAGTCTAGAAGGGGTAAATGTGGTAAGTAAACAAATTTGTACAGAAAGGTGTTATTGGTTCTACAGTAAAAGTATAACAAAAGAAAGGGAGGGGACAACTGAACGTGAGGGTGATGAGTATAAGTTCTGTAGAAGTGGTGCCAGGTGAATTTCGTAGGTGTAGACATTCATTTGGCCCTCAGGGGAGCGGCACTGCACGCACAACAGGCTGGGAGGGGGGAGTAGAGGGGAAGAGGAGGTGAGGCTGGAGTGGTAGAAGCTAGAGGTCGTGGTGGTCTCATGAGCCATTTGCAGGAATTAGTACCCTATTCTGTGAACACCTAGGAGCCCCACACAGGTAGAGGAATTGAGAAGAGTTGAGATTTAGAAAGATTACTTGAAACACAAGCAATGTACCGGAGAAAAGACAAGGGTGTCTTAACAAGACTGTTGGTGCCCTTCAAACGACCCAAGTATAGATGGCCCAAGCCTGCTTTCCTTTAGCTGTTTTCCTGCAGAATTCTTCAGGCGGAAAGCAATACTAAACTTGCAATGACCTCACACACAGGAGACACACGTCAAGCTCTCCTGAGGGCTCTCCTGCCCTCTTCACCTTGGTGACCAAGTTTCTGCAGCTCAACAGACACCAACCAGCTCTGAAGTTGCTTGTCCCTCCTTCCTGAAGATCCGCCCCCCACTCTAATCCTTATCAGGTATTGCGGTGGTTAATTTTAACTGTTAATTTAGAGGGTGTTTTTGGATGAGATTAACATTTAAATTGGTGAACTTTGAGTAAGCCCGTTGCTCTTCATAATGTAGGTAGGCTGCCTCTCATCGGCTGAGAGCCTGAATAGAACAAAAATGCCAGTCTCCCTGAGCAAGACGGAATTCTGCAGAAGATGCACCATCAGCTTTCCTGAGTCTCTAGCCTGCTAGCCCACTACCAGAGAACATTAGTTAATACGACTATTATCTTGGGGGTTCCTTGTACTGGCGTGGGTTTCTTGATGGAACAACCATACCTTCTATTAGGCCAGCAAATTTTCCTCTGACACCTTAGTCCAAATGTGGCTGTTGCATTAGTTCAACTTGCTTTTAGTATTGCTAAAATACAGCAGGTCTCCTTAGAATGTGAGTGCACTTATTTCCTGCTTTTCTCATCACTGGATTTTAAGTTGAACTGAAACAACTGGAAAAGTTCCATTTAATAAACCTTTATATAATTTGACACCTTACATAGGAAAAAAAAGATGCAGATGAAATATTTTAGATAATTGTTTATGTGGCCTCTTTGGTTGCAAAGAAGAGATTTACTTCTTCTACCTCAAGAGACGGGGACAAAGTATCGTGCTCTGTGGAATGACATCTGTGGAAATAAGGAGAACAGGAATTTTAGCCAGTTTTCTTCTTCAAACATTTAGAATCTAAACCAGAATCCAAAAGAATCCTCACAACCAAGAATCACAAGAACAGGTTTCCCGCGAAGACTAGAACATGGTTTATGTTCTGAAAAGTGAGTCAGGATTCTGCATGGTTCTAATGACTAGATAACCCCCTTGCCTTCTCTCAAGTATTCTCTCCGTGTAGCTGTATGCTGCTACCGTCTAGCTTATTTTCACAAAATAACTTGTGTTTAACGTCTCAAGAGAGAGCATCAGGTTGTCCAATCAGTCACCACCATTCCTAGAGGGCAGAGCTTTTGCCGTCAGACCACCGCAGAGGCTGTTGCTCTGACTAGATTGGCTGCCTTTGGGTTAGACATATACCCTGTTCCAAATTTTTTTTAAAGATTTCATTTATTTATTTATTTATTTATTTATAGAGAGCAGGGGGAGGGACAAAGGAAGAGGAAGAGGGAGATGCTCAAGCAGACTCCGCACTGAGTGTGAAGCCTGATGTGGGGCTCCATCTCACAACACTGAGATCATGACCTGAGCCTAAATCAAGACTCCTACACTTAACTAACTGAGCCACCCTGACACCCTCACCATGGTCCAATTGTCGGTGGGTAGCAGGCTGATATGGAGCAAAACATGGCCACTTATGCCTGAGGAACTTCCTAGAGTAACTTCCTCAGCAGATGCTGCAGATTTAGTGGTTTCCCTCTGAAGAGACCATAGACATGGCATGGAAGCCATGGTGTGTTCTGCAAATTGATCATTTTAATAGACGCAGTTGACTTCAGGGAACCTTAGGCAAAAGGATGAAGAAGACCTCTACCTCCTCTTAGGGGAATCATTTCTCTCTTCATGCTTTATTTCTCTCCTCCATTCTACTCTGCCCTTGTCCTCATATTCAGTGCCCTGAGCAGAGTTCCAGATGCCGTTGTCACACCATCACCTTTGTAGCTTCACAGTACACCTCTTGTCTTCCATCTCATTTGTTTGCCCAGAATCCTACTTTCTGTAATGCTAATCAATGAATGGCTAACTGATCCATGAAAGTGTTATCAACTAGAGCTAATGAGAGCATAAGGTGGATACTCCTAAAACTGGGGGACAGGCCAATGTAACAGTTGAAGACCAGGAAATCTCGAATGGGGGTGTGATGCTGGGCAGTGAGAAAAAGAGCTACCATAATCCCATATAAATAACCTCTTAGTCCACCTATGTGTCAAGTATGCCCAGATTGGGTACAGTGGGACCTAAGAAGTGAGCAAAGAACTATAAAATCATTTGTGTTCTTATTCTTGAAGTAACTAGAAAACTAGTAACTTCATCATTCATTATATGTCACTCATTAAGTCAATTACTGACTTGTTCTAGCACATTACTACATATCCAAAAGCAATCCAATGGATAGCTCACTTTTAGACCCATTATTTTCCCTTCTTACCTATTTAAATTATGTGAAATTAAGATAAAGAATTATTTCATTGATCTGGCATTTAATAGAAACATTCAATGAAATGCTAAAACTCTAATGGAAAGCAGACCAACTATTTGACAATGGACCATTATTTTTCAGATGCATATATTATATATTTACAGTAGATAACCCAATAGTGTTGTTGAATATTAGTATGATGGTTATTATTAATTTAGATCTTTACACACTTGTCTCTAGGACTTGAAGTTACTGTAAACAAGTAAGAGTTCATCCTCTGTGTCCTTTGCAGAATCTGAGTGATGGAGGGGGAATAATCATGTGTGTGACAAAGGAAGAGCCTGTTTGGCCACCACACACAGCTTCACCAAATTTTCTTCACGTTCCCATCACCTCTGTAGTATTCAGGGACACTCAAAAGGAAAAGAACATAGACTATTAGTGAACCCTTCAATGCCTTGTGCTTTTTGTGAGGAGATTATAGATTCTCTCATCAAGAATTGCAAACTTTTCATCTACTTTTTAATTTAAAAAAAGAAGTAGATTCTTATATAATAATTGTATTGTACAAGTTTGGATTTGAATTCCACATTTACCAGCCATGGAGAAGTTCTTACGACCTCTCTGACCTTGGTTTTTCCACATGTCAGATTGGGGGAATACTTGTCTGGTATGGTTGATCTGAGATGAGAGATAACAGTGTCTGTCAAGTGCCTGGCACATGGCAAGCACTCTTGGTATTGTTATTTGGAGAAGTGATACAGTAAACTGTTTACATTTAAAAGATATTCGCATTCTCTGAGTTTGATGTTGCTTGAAAGCCTTCTTTCCTGCCTGGTGGCCGACTTTCCCTTTTCTTATTGTTCTAAGAATATTTCTCCATTTGGCCCATTGTAAATAGTAACAATTGTTTGGTTGTTCCATCAGAAGAGAGAGGCCTTCCTGGAGCCTGGCTGACAGAGCTCCCTGTCTGATCTGTCTAACAGCTTTGGAGCTGGAGACAAAGCACAGCGCTTGCTCGCACTTCCTCCCCTAGGAAGAGAACAGTGTCCCCAACCAAAATAGTTCCTCATAGTCTTGCAAACACCACCCAGAATAAATACAAAGGAAATGAGGGCAAAAATCTACTGTGGGGGATATTGAGACAGAATTCTTCCCAAAATAAAGTTTTTCAAAGCTTGTAGGAAGCAGTAATGGGTATTACAGCACATGAGTCATTGTTGTGCCAATTCCAGATTATAGATCAGTAATATGCCATGTGCAGAATGGTTCTATTTTGATTGCTTGAACATATATATATATATATATATATATATATATATATATATATCTAGAGAAATACGCTGATGTAACTGCATTTACAAACAAGGATGGCCTAGTCAAAAATCATAAGTACCAACTCACCCACGGAGTTCAATATAAAATTAGTTAAGATCTTGGCATTAAAAAGAATAATAAACTTCAACTTTCCTTTGTCCTTAATGAAGCTTGAAATAAAAACCATGTGATGCTTTCTATATCTTTATACATTTTCAAATTAAAGCTGGATGCAAATTAGTGATAAAGGTTAGGATGAGACACCAATGATAAATGTTGCACTGTAAGAATAGTATTTAACTTTTCAGTTAAATTATTGTTAAACTCGATTGTTTCTATTTAAATAAGATAATGATCTTTATCAGTCATAAATCAGCTAGATTTCCTTCCCTGATTGGCTAATTTTCCTATTGTCTGGACCTTGGACAATATCTAAAGCTGAAAAAAATACTAATTTTAATACAAATTCAAGGTCAATTCATTGATAATATTATTTGATGAAATTTGAACCATGTCAGATCGTGTAAGTTTTCAGACATAAAGAACTTCATTTGCCTAAAAAAGTTGCATTTCTTCGTTCATGAAAAAACCAACCTATGGCACTGGGTGGCTCAGTCGTTTAAGCGTCTGCCTTCGGCTCAGGTCATGGTCCCAGGTCTTGGGATAGAGTCCCACGTTGGGCTCCCTGCTCAGTGGGGAGTCGGCTTCTCTGCCCCTCCGCTGGCTCGTGCTTACTTGCTCTCTCTCTCTCTCTCTCTCTCTCTTTCTCTCACTCTCTAATGAACTTTATAGTTCTGTTTCAGAAGTGGGGAGAAGTATTTCATTTAACAGATAACAAAACCCACTATAAAGCAACTAGACTCAAAACAGAATCAAAACGGATCAATGGAAAAGAATAGGATTCAGAAATGGATGCAAGTATATCTGGGAGTGGGTGTCATTGAGGAAGGATGTGTAAAATTAAATACACATACAATTCAAAGTAAGTATAAGTAGGATTAAGATAATTAGCTTTGGGATAATTAACTATACATAAAGAAAATAACGTCAATTCCTGTCTTATAGCATATCCAGAAGTTCCAGACACGTAAAGAAACTAAATGTCAAGCAAGGAACACCATAAAGATATTAGAGAAAAATTAGGAAAATATTTGTGTAGCTATGGAGTGAAGAAAGCTTTCTTTGGCAAGATGGGAAACTGAAGATAAATAACTGAATACGAGGTTTTAAAAACTATACTATAGATTGCTGTGTAGCTTGTTTATAAAGGAAAAAATGGGACAGGTCAATGATATAAATGTGTCTAACTTTCGTATAGTAGAAAGCACAGAGCAGATGATCTTGTAAGAGAAAATATTTACAACACATATAAAATAATGGCTTAATATCTCTAGTACACAAAAAGCTCTTGAAATTAGTTAGAAAATAATAGTAGACAACAGGCAATTCACAGCAGAGGAAATACAAAGGGCCAATAAGCCTAAGATGTTTGACATTCACATTAGTAACAAGGGAATGAAACTCCTGGTCCTCCCTTAGGGGTGAAGGGACAGGGTCCCAGCCTGATTTAACTTCAAACAAGTCCTGAAGCCCAGTGTTGGTAAGGCTTGGGGGGATAATCATTACTCCTGAATACTAGGGGTGGTTCTATAAATTGCTTCAGTCCAAAAGTAATCTGCCAACATATCTTAAGATATAAAAATGCAAGGAAACTTTGCCCACGTTCTCAGTTCTGGGTAGTTACTGGACAGAAATAAAAATAAAGCATATAAACACATGTACAAGTATGCTAATTAGGCAGACTGCATAGTGGGGAAGAGCATGTCCTCTCCAGATGGACTCATTTGGATTCAAATCCTAACTTGCTGTGACCTTAAGTAAGTTATTTAATCCTTGTATATCTCAATTTTCTCATCTGTAAAAACTAAGCAACAATAGTATCTCTCTCATGGAAGGTGTTTTAACATTAAATGTGATAGTGCTTAGAACATTGTCTAGTAATTTTAAGACCATAATTAACATTGGTTATGATTATTATTATTCAGACATCCATCAACAAGGAAAGTAATTGGACAAATGCTACTATGAAACAATTACAAATAATGAAACGTATCTGTATGTATGCATGTATTTGTCCAAGTTACATGAAGTAAAAAAGTGCAAGTTACAGTTTGATATATTGTATAACCCCAATTTTGGAATAAAAGGAAAATTAAATAATTGCCCCACAGATGTGCCTATTTTTGTGTAAGATAGTAATTTGAGAAATCGACCATAATTTTTTTTTCTAGTAATTCACTTTCTACCTCCTTCTACCCTTATTCCCTTCCAAGCCCTCGGGCTGCTGTGGGCTTGTTGTCCCCAATGAGGTATACGTAGACAAAAGAAGCATCTCAGCAACTAGTTTCCAAAAAGTCAAATTTGCAAACATCTGAGGCTTTGAGAAGAGAGGGGTGTCTCCCCACCACCTGACTGAGATAAAAATACAAGCATATAAAACGCTATACAAAGATGCTCACGGGAAGGTTGGAGAGGACATACATCCAGCTTGGAGAGACACAAGATTGCATTGAAAGGAGAGTGATGAGTGTTGGAGGTGAGCCCAGAAGAGCAGGGTTGATGCCAGAAGCCACAGAGAGACCCTGGGCAAGTGGAAAATTCCAGTGAGGCTGGTGGGATCTAAGACCAGAGGAAAACTGGGCCTCAGTTTCCGGGTGGAGGCCAGGGAAGCTGGCAAGAGTCCACAGAGGAAATGGTTACAGTGAGCCAGCCAGGTAGGGCCTCAGGCAGCCTGGCAGAGATCGCCATGGCTCAGGCACAGAACCACAGCACCTGACAGGGTCTGACAACAGGGACCAACACACCTGTGGGGACTGGTGGCTGAGGCCCAGATAGAGTGAAAGATGTCTCAATATCACTATGGTTACGGAGGAGCAGATGCTGCCCGTGTTCTACTTCCCACTCGATTCCTTGGTACTATATAAAATGCCCTGAAACGTAGACATAACTACAGGAAAAGAGAGCGTATTCCACACTAACTGAGACTGAGTGGCCATCGAACTGAGGGGATGGAGCCTCGAACTAGAAATTAACTTGAGTGGAAGAAAAAAAATTGTTCTATGTCTTCTTTATCAAAGTTGGGACTCATATCAACTACAGGCATGTTTATACATTTCTATACAGATAATTAAAATATGAATTGTTAAAAGTGATCACCGGGGGCAAGAGACTATACAGCTGGAAGGGGAAGGAGAAAGTATTAGTTTTACTTTAGATACTTCTGCAATGTTTAAATAGTTAAAATTAATAAATAGTATTTTTGTAATCGACTGAAAGGACATGAAATGCAAAGAAAAACACAGGAAGTTCAAAATCATTTTGTAGTAAATTACAGAAGACTCTAAATGTTTATTTTGGGCAAATTATCAGTGTGTCTGTACCTTGATTTACTAATTTATAAAATGAGGGGATTGATTTAAGTGATTTATATAATCCCTTCCTTCTCTAGGATTCTCATAAGGCAGTGAGTGTTCTGCTCTTGAAAATGTACAACAGAAATGGTAGAAAAGAGTCATACTGTGAAGGATTTTGGATAAGTAAAGAAGCTTATAAGTTAATGTTCAAGAGATAAGGATTACAGGAACCACAGTGGAAAACCAGACCTGTTCTAAGAAACAGAGTTTTGACTGTCAATCTCAGCCCTGTCAATTCTTTTCTGCATGACCTTGGGGGAAAGAGAGTCTAAACATTTTGGGTTTAAACTCTTTAAACCTCTCTAAAGCAGTTTCCAAACCTGTCTGTACATTAGAATAAGTTAGAGATTAAAAAAAAATAATACACATGCCATATATCCAGTAGAACGTCCACATATGTCACCAAAAGACATGTACAAGAATGTTCATGGTGGCCCTGTTGGTAGTAACTCAAAGCTAGAAAAAGTCATATGTCCGTCAAGAATAGAACGAATAAAGAAATGCTATGATTGGATATGATAGCGCAGGGGTCGGCAAACTTTTCTTTTCTGTAAAGTGCCAGATAGTAAATATTTCAGCTTTGACAACTACCCAGTCTCTGTTGAAACTAAACTCCGCCATTGTAGCGTGAAAGCAGCTGTGGACAACAACAAATTAGCCCGGCAGTGCTTCAATAAAACTTTATTTACAAAACAGGACGTTGACCCCCTACTATGTAGCAATGAAAACAAACTATATGCAATAACATAGATGAATTTCACAAACATACTGTTGAGTAAGAGAAGCCAGATACAAAAGAATACACGCTGTGATTCCATTTATATAAATTTCAAAAATAGGCAAAAGCAAGCTATGATGTTAGAAGTCCGAATACAGTGGTTATCTTGGGAGAGGGGCGACCAGGATGCGTGGTGGCCTAGAAGGGATTGTCTTCTGGAATGGAATGCTCTCCTACTGGGTTTGAGACTCCGTTCCCTTGGTGAAAATTAATTGAACAGTACGCTTACAGGATTTGTACTTTTTTCTGATATAAGCTTTACTTCAGTGACAAGTTTACATAAAAGTAGATCTTTCAGGGTCTCACTCTAGGAGTCTGGGATAGTTGGGTGGGGGTGTGGCCTGTGGCTCTGTCCTAATCCAGCCTTGAAGAGGTAAGTGACCCGGGCAAGGTTCCTTTATTGGCCGAGCTGACACAGAGCGAGCTTACAGTGTTGGGCGTGCGGTGAGTCCGTTCTGCAGAAGGAGAGGGCACAGCACCTGTTCTTGAGAATGGACTGGTCATTAGCTAAAGGGAACCAAGCTTACATTCCAGACTTCAACGTAGAATGATATTTGCACGATCACCTGAATAGTCTCATTGGTCTCTGCCACCTGGGCAGCGCCCAGTTCAGAGCTTTGCAGATTTGCAGAATTGCTGGGAAACTGCTAGAAGGCTTTCAGAACTCAGCATGAGCACAGCAGCCAGCTCTCAAGGTGGATGGTCTCTGCGTTCTTTCCAGCTCCTCGGGGCTCTGATAAGCTCACTGTGGTAGAGCAGACCCAGCCTGAAGCTGGGATTCGAACAGATACAACCTTACGTTCTGGTTTTACGACTCAGTGGAGAATTGCTGAATTTTACTCGATCCTAAGTTTTCTCATTTGTAAAAGAGGCATAAAATCATCCTCTCCACCCCTATGACAGGCAAAGATTTTTTCCCTCTTTTTTTAATTCAGTATTCATTGAGCCATCATTTATGTGCCAAGCACTATTAAGCCTTTTGCGAGGATTATCTCACTGAATCCTTGTTGGTGAGGAAGGTTCATTTATGATCTTATTTTACACATGAAGAAACTAGGAATTAGAGAACATAAGTGACCTGTGCAAAGTCACACAGGTAATAAGAGGTAGAACCAATTTCCCACTGAGGAATTCTGACCGGGAGCCTTGCCCTTAACCACAGTGACAATGCATGGCAGCCATCACTGCATCTGGCCCACGCATACAATTTCGTAGGTGTTAATTCTGAATTTCCTCTTTCCTCAAAGAGCTTATGAATGGGAGCCGAGGCCTAGCAGTCAGAAAATCTGGATTCTGGCTGTTTGGTAACTCACTTTTATTTCCTTACCAGTATAATGAAGACATTGAATTAGGTAATTCTGAGATGTTTTTTGCAGGCTGAATGAATTTGTACTCTATGAATGCTTGCTCCAAACAGAAAATGACTTTAAAATGTTTTCATCCTTAATTTTATTTTAATTGTGTACTTGCATCCATAATCTGAATTTGTCTGGATATTTTTAAAAAAGATACTAAATGATTTTCTAGCGAGACCTCTCAAAATCCCACACAGACACACCCATCTACAGTCACCTCACCCCACGCTACAGCTTCTGTTTGTCCCTTCACTTCCAACCCACCTCACCCACAGCTGCAAATTCCACGAGGGCGCGCCGGAAGGGCACCCTTGGCTTGGTTTGAAAAACAGAGGTCGGGCCTCTGGATCTGTGCCATTTGATTGATCTATGCAGTGTGGAAGCTTCTGACACAGAAGCTCTTCCCAGACCCGAGCCCCTAAAAGGCATCTCTAACTGAACAAGCGATTCTCACTGAAACAATCAATGCACTTTTGACATCTTCCCAACTTGGCAAATAATGCTGGATTTTCTACAAATTAAAAAGCGGTGATGGTCAGGTAGTTGGTGGTGATAGTGCTGATAAAATAGAACCCCATCTCTATATGGGATGGTTTCTTAGAGAAGCCAAGATGCAACTTACCCATCAGGTTGGGGAACATTGAGCCAATGAGTAGAGGGCAGGCAGGCTAAATCCACAGGATAAACCAAGGATTGTTTTCATCCCACTTATTTCCCTGCATTTGCCTATATCTAAAACTCAATATTTAAGGGAGAACTGGGGCGCCTGGATGGCTCAGCTGGTTAAGTGTTTGCCTTTGGCTCAGGCATGATCCCAGGGTCCTGGGATCGAGTCCCACATTGGACTCTCTACTCAGCAGGGAGCCTGCTTCTCCTTCTGCCTGCTGCTCCCCCTGCTTGTGCTCCCTCTCTCTGTCAAATAAATAAATAAATAAATATTTTTAAAAAATATTTAAGGGAGAATGAGTTTTGTGCAAGACACTTACAGACGTGAAAACTGAAGTAATTTGGATAATAAGTCAATATTTTCCTCTTGACACAGGATGAGCAGAGTTTTGTTATAATGTTTAAAATAAGTTGTACTGTATGGGGTGTAACTAGCAGCATTACGTTTGAAAATGCATGCCGTAAAAACCACTGTGAGTGCTGGAGAGCACAATGGCCCGTAGAGCTGAAAGATTAAGCATTCCAGTAATAAGAGTTTGGAATTCCCAAACACAGAAAAGTTGTCACTTTTATTGTTTTGCTTAGGTTGGTTTTATTCCAGGAAGTGAGGAGACACTAAGCTAGACAGTATGGATGATAAGTCATAATGTGCACACTTCCTACGAGACAGGAAACGTGCTCAGACCCTGCGCACGACTCTTTGCTGTCGGTACCTCCATAAGCTTCTTTGTGTGCAAGTCTATGCATTGTGTCCAGATGAGACAGAGAGAAAACTGCAATAGGACAATATGCCTCCAAAGGAAATTGCTCTTAAAACACCGAGGGATCAATAAAAATGCTTACCATGGGGTTATAAAGAGATTTTCAGTATATTCCTTTCCTTCACAAAAGAATGCATAATATAATTTTTTTAGTTCCCAAATGGTAATGATTTCACACACACACACACACACACCTACCTATACATATAGACACATATGTGATTGATTTTCAAGTGATTACGCATTTTTTAAAATGCAATCATTAAAAATCAGAATTAGTAATAAGTGAATTTTGAATTTGTGTTTCTGAGCTATTACCCATTTTGGCCATGTAGACCTTATAAATTAATAATCTGAGCTATAATATAAATTATAATCCAAATAGTAATGTAAATTAATAATCTTTCTTCAGCATTTTGACATTGATTCATCCTGTTTTTTAATTTGCCTATCTGGAAGTACCATGAAAAGTTCTTCTTAAAAACTGGAATTGGCTTTAGTTGAGCTATCAGATTCCATCCAGTGCCCCAAAGGTATGTTCCTGTCACTACGAAAAAAGGGAAAAAATAAATATATGTGTATGTATATATACATATGTACCTCATTTTTATATTACTAAATGATGCTGGCTGAAACCTGCAAATTTATAGTAATATAAGCACAGAATTATGGTAAAACTCTTTCTTCCTCAGAATGTTTCTGATGAAATTATAGCAATATTATTTCAAGCCAAACCAGAGAACTGCAATAGAATGGTATGTTTTAGCCTATTTGCTATACAGATGGTTTTTATTGCAAAAATCCCATCTTCTTTAGTTTCATTTTTAAGGTCTATATTTGGCCACTGATTAAGGGGGCAGAAAGTTGGCCCCCAGCATTTGAAAAGAGAATCGAGGTGTTGGCAGGGCCATCCTCCCTCCACTGGAGGATCCTTCCTTGCCTCTCCCAGCTTCTGGTGTCCCCAGGCATTCCTCGGCTTATAGGACCCAAACTCTAATCTCCACCTCTGTGTTTACACAACCCTTTTCTCCAGGTGTCCATGTCTTCATATCATGTTCTCTGTGTGTTTGTCTCTCTCTTCTTATAAGACGGTGGTCTTTTGGGATTAAGGGCCCACCCTACTCCATAAGACCTCAACTTAACTAATTGCATCTGAAACAACTTTTATTCCAAATAGTGTCACTCTGAGGTGTTGGGGTTAAGATGTCAACCCATCTTTGGTGGGGGGGATACAATTCAACCTGCAACAGATTGCAGGTACTTCAGATGCCGGGACTGCGGCGTGGATAAGACAAAGTTCATGCCCATCAAGGGCAAGGAGATTGACATTAAACAAACAAAACCCAAGAATATCAGTTGGTGATAAGTGCGACGACGTAGATAATTATATAATAGGGAGCCTACTTAGGTGGATTGGTCAGAAAGATGACTCCAGGGTGACCTTTAAGCTGAGCTCCCACAGGAAGGAAGCAGCCCCGCAAAGATGGAGAAGCCAGGACTCTAGGCAAAGGAAATGCATGCCCCCAGGGGGAAAGACCCAGTTCCTGTCCCACTGCTCACAGCAAAGTCTGTCCGCACCAATGGTTTTCTTTCTTTCAGTGAATTTACGTATTCCTTCAAAAACGATCTACCTAAGTTTGGGCTTCTGGTAGGTAGTTTTCTATCCAATTATGGAGAGATGGAACAGTGACCCAAGCAATGGGACTTTCGTGCTTTGAAAAAAGAGTATTCATCTTTAGTTTGAAGATGGCATAATTTTTATGGGCTATGAGGCTATTTGTACAGATCGACAGTTACTTTCCAAATACAACTGGAATATCATTGCAAAGAGTTACAGAAAATAGGGAAAGTATTAGTGGCTTGTTAAGTCCTACTCGCGTCTCCTTAAAAGATGTCAGAGCTGATTTACATGCATGCATTCATAGAGGAGATTGCTATCATTTATCAGACAATCATCCTTAAGTTTATCTTTAAATTAGACAGAAGTAATGTAGAAATCACCATTTTAGTGAAACATGGCTATATTTCACAAAAGCCACATTTTTCTAAAAACCATCTTTCCCTTTTTAAATTCTAGCGGTTCTGTAGTATAGGGCGTAGTGATCAAAAGCTGGGCTCTAAATTGTTTCCTCTCGAGGAAAATGAAAACACTGTAGGATAATGAAAAACCGCAGAGAAGATTTTAGGGCCAAAGTCTTTTGCACCTTTTCTACGTCAATTTAGGGTTTGCATTTTTAATACTCCTAGGAAGATTCACAGTAAAAATAGGGCACCTTTGTTCATCTCTGTTGTTTGCAGACATAAGCATATTTTACTCACCGAATTATTAACTTTTCCATATGCCTGTCAATTTTTAGAAAAAGTCCAAGAACTTGTAAAGTCACATGTCAGAATCTGTGATTCAAGCAGCGAACAAATGCACACAGCTCCCAGAATAACCTCAGAACTAACCCAATTGAGTCTCAGATAAGGCACTTTCTAAGAACGTGGCTGCTTCCCCTAACTTTCTATGAATTTCCTCAAACGAAATTTCACAAGGGCCAAGGGCTTTCTTCAGATACTCAAAATTTACAACTGCTCATCTTTTGGAGTGGTGGGAGGGTGGGACCATCATGCTGCAAATCCCCCCAAAATTATTCAGATAAGGAAAAGCTTTCCTATGAGATAAACATTTCAAGAAACTTATAGCAAACTCCTTGTGCACTGAGTTACGTTTTAAATGATTGCATTAGAAGAAAAACATTAGAAGATTGAACACAAAGTAAAGTTTACTCTATCCCTTTGGGTCATTCCCGATTAGCCTAAACAAACTGGACCAGCATTCATTCATTTACGGGATGGTGGAAGCTAGTCCCCACTCTCTCCCCCTCTTCACCCCCACCACCTGTGGTTTCTGGAGGCTCTTGACTCAAGCCTGGGGCATCCTGTGTCCTAGCCGGGGAACAGGCACCATGAAGTCTACAGCTACTAAGTGTGATCTACCAGGACAGTGTGAGCCAGCGTGACCTACCTCCAGAAAGGAGGTCAGTTTGTAGTCAGTTGGGTTTTCTGTTGTTTCTTAAGGTCCCACAGTGACAATTTTCAGAGGTCTGACTGAAATGCTATTTCCCTACAAGAGTTAACAAATGAGTTGTGAATATTTTATTAATACTAACTAACCAGATAATTCAAGGAGACTGGTAGGGTCAAAGCTCACATGTAAATAAGCTGTTCAGAGTCCACTGCTTGTGGTTGCTGACAATTATGATCTATTCTATGGCTTATTCCAGGGAAAGGTTATGGGTATGAATATGCTTCCAGAGGTAGGAAGATGGGAGTCCAAAACGTAGGATCCTTTTTCTTTTTTCCTTTCTTTCTTTTTTTTTTTCTTTTAAGATTTTTATTTATTTATTTGACAGAGAGAGACAGCGAGAGAGGGAACACAGGCAAGGGGAGTGTGAGAGGGAGAAGCAGGCTGCCTGCCAAGCATGGAGCCCGATGCAGGGCTGGAGCCCGATGCGGGGCTCGATCCCAGGACCCTGGGTTCATGACCTGGGCCGAAGGCAGACGCTTAACGGCTGAGCCACCCAGGTGCCCCAAAACATAGAGGACCCTTTTTCTAAAACAACTGTAGGAAAGTTATCACTTTTCTCTTCTGCTTTTTATATCACAATCAAAAAGACGCCTCGTTTCTTTGTTCTGGAAGTGCATTACAGAAACAGGTACAAGGGTCTGTTGGCTCTTTGGTAGAGATTTTTTCTTTTGAGCCTCTCAAGTTTTCTACATGAGCAATTAAGTGAAGACTGAGTGTGTGTAGAAAAAAAAATTCTTTTTTACCCTTGAAGTAATTCGTGTCTTCAAGGAGAAAGAAAAAAAAAAGTCAGCAAAGGAAAGGAAATAGCGACTTACTCAGGGTCAAAACAAACGCAATCTGCTGTTTAAGAGGGAACAACTTGTTGGTACAGGTGAAGGAGGGCTTTCTCACATGAGAACCGCTCCATCTGGGCAACGTGTTTCAGGGAACCAGGCTGTGATAAGGCGTGTTCCTCCTGGAACCTTTCATTACGACACTCTGACTTGCTCCCCAAGGCTGCCTGGGCATGTCAATTCTAGTGAGTTCTATGCATCAGTAAGAACTGAGAATATAGAAAAAGAAGAAAAAAATCATTGATGTGGGTTATTTCAGAAAAGCAGACAAGGAGGGAGGTCATGAGTCTTGGAGAAAACATTAATACTATGAGTCACATATACCTGAACTTCCCATACGTGTTGCAGATTCAATTTATGTGGTGGAGCACACATCTTCCTTCTCTGTTTACTCTTTGAGATTCTCCTCTTGATTCTCCCTCCCATTGGGCCATTTCTTCTGCTGGGTTTCAAAGCCGTGATTCGAAAGCGGGCTGCTCTGCCCTGGGTGGATGGGTTTGGTCATGATGGTTTCTTAGACAAGGACTACACCAAGTGCAGGGGCAGTTAAGATATTTCCAGTGTAAGGAACATCGTAGTGAAGAACACTGACAGGGGTAAATAGGCCCCCAACTTCTTGAATATGGAACTCTACTTGGTTCAAATTTACCAAGTAGATACTATCTCTTTTTTGCATTTGACCCTGGAAGGTCAAGTATAGTTCAGAGAAAGCTAAGCCTAGTAACAAATATTCCCATCATAATCCAAGCGAGTCAGTTGCAGAGCCTGAGGGATGGGAAGCAGAGGGGGACGAAGACTCTGCTTTACATAGACATTCTGAAGTTCAGGATCTTTCCACCTTGAGGAGGGGTCAGGAAACTACAGTCCACAGGTCAAATCCAGCTCAATTCTGGAAGCTAAGAAAGATTTTTACATTTTTAAAGGGTTGTGGAAGCAGCAGCAGCAGCAGCGACAGAGACCTTAGGTACCTGAGAAGCCTTACGATATTTATCTGACCCTTTACAGAACAAGTTTGCTGACTTTCTGATAGGAGTCCGCAATTCCCCAGAGCGCTACAAGTGCTTCCCTGGGACCGCGCTAAGCAATCACTAATGAGAGAAGAAAGTGGGCCTGGAGGGTTCTGTGGGAGGTGTTAGGGCCAGGCCAGGCAAGGTAGATGCTCCCAGCATCTGCATTCCTTTGGGCCCAACATAATCACATGGCTGCAGCCACCTACAAAGGAGGGTAGGAACTGCAACCCAGCTCCGTGCCTAGGAGGAAAAGGAATCTGGTTAGTGAAAATGCAGGTGTTAGAAGGCACACAAGCTTCACTGCTAGAAGAATTAAATAGGCAGTTGTTAAAGAGTGCAGGAAAAGCCCAGAACGCTTCAGACTGAGGCTGTGAGGTTGTCACGGTGGTTTCCCGGAAGAGGTCAAACTAGGATGGTCAATCGTCAAGAGGGAGGAAAACGCAGGTAACTGGAATGAGATCACCAAAAGCACAAAGGTGGAAAATGTCGGCTTGCCCAGGGAGCCATATTTAACCCGGAAAGAGGCCCAAGGGGAAGTTCTGAAGAATATCCTGGATTCAGCTAGTAAAAGGGCTTGAGTGGTTAGGCCATGGCAGGCCATACGTGTGGATGCCAACTTCTAAAAATCATTCAACCACGGATTTCTTTTTCCTGATTTTTATCTTATTTGTTTATTTTGTGCTCTGTGGCAGCATTGTCTCTGAGTCTGGAAACTCGGCGTCTTGAGGGTCTTCATCGTTGGCTCTTGGCAAGGGCTAGCTTCAGTAGATAGGAATGGTGGAATTTCAAGAGGTGAAATGAAATGATAATAATGGATTTATCTCTTTTGAAAAAAAAAAATCAAATCTGTAAACCAGACATTGACAAGAGTACATAAGAACATTTATACTCAGCTTAAAGAACAATAATAAAGCAAACACTCAGGCACCCACCGCCAGCATAAGTAACAAGAGCCCATCGCCAGCACAGGTGACAGAACCCCCACAGGCTCCCCCTTGATCACATGTCCCTCTTTCACTCCTTCCTTCCGAGACACAATAATCCTGAATTTTACGTTAGCTGTTCCTTGCTGTTCTTTATAGTTTCACCACCTGTGTATGAATTCTTAGATTGCTTCATTTTACCTACTTTTGACCGTCGTATAGATGGAATTATATAATTATAGATGGAATTATATCATTATAGATGGAATCATGTTCTCCTATGACTTGTTTTTGCTCAGTATCATGTTTTTTGAGATTCAAGCAAGTTGCTGCTACTTGCAGCTCATAGTTGATTTATGTATGGACTACCTACTCGCTGTTATCCATCCTATTCTTGAGGGCCCTTGCTCTTTCTTTTTCAATTGAGAAAATTTAAATTTTTGTGTCTTTTTAAATTGGATAAAATTTAAAATTCTGTCTTCCAGGAAAGACATTAAAATGAACACAAAACAAAACAACAGAAACAAGACATTAGAGGGACGTGAAAGATGCATTGCTCTTCGTAGAATGTTTGAGAAGTCCAGTGCATCTCTCCTTGGAACTCCTTGTTCTGCGGAGTTTGACTTAACATGTTCAACTTGATTTGCCGTGACGTCTGTCTGTACCCTTTTTTTTTTTTTTTTTTTTTTTTTTTAAATAACGAGTTTTTGCACGTGAGTGAAGGTCTCTAGCTACGTTAAAGACTGCCCTTCTCCCCTTGTCCTCCTCTGACCAGTTAAGGCCCTTTTGTACTGACAGGTGTCAGATTACCTTTCAGGACATTTTTCACACGGACCTTCTTGAGAGAAGTTCCTTGCACCCCCAGGCTGCTGGCAGCACGTGGCTTGGTTTGTCTAATCCAGTTCTTCTGCACATAATATAAGTCCGATCGTGATAACTCTATGTTGTTCATCTTCATTGGACTTTCGTTCTTGAGTTTATTAATGATACAATTTCATTAATGAAATAAGCCATTGTCCCCTTCATGTCTTGGGCCAGCTGAGAGAATGTTTCTAAGTTTCATTTGATGCATACATTCCTCTGTCCACCAAAGACAGCCACACACAGTCCTGTGAGAGAAACTCAGCTTTCAGTCTTACTCTCTAATGGAGTTTTCAAAATATAAACAAAACAAACAAACAAGAGTATAAATAATCATCTGTCTGATCTCTTCCTACAAAAAGAGACAAGAAAATATTTCTGAGAAAGGCAGAACATTTTTTTAAGATTTTATTTGTTTATTTGAGAGAGAGAGCACAAGCACAAGTGGGGGTCAGAGGCAGAAGCAGGCTCCCCACTAAGCAGGAAGCCCAACGAGGGGCTCAATCCCAGGTCCCTGAGATCATGACCTGAGTCGAAGGCAGATGCTTAATCCACTGAGGCACCTAGGGACCCCTAAGAGGTAGAAGGCTTTACTTCTCAAACATTCCTGTAAGTATCTTTTCCTTTTTGTTGTGTATTTCATGGGCAGGTTTCAATTCTGAATAATTAGTATGTGTTTGCCTCATGAGTTGCAAAAATTCATTTTTAAGCTGCTCTGCTTAAAGCAATCAGTTCTATAAATTATACATCTGTTACTTGATATCATTTTCCAACAGGTAGTCCAAAGCCGTCCCACATGAATACGCATTTTCACATTAAAGGTAGAAGAAGCCTGGGAGCCTGATTTTCTAGGGACTTTTCTCCGTCCTTTTAATTTCTCTCTCTTTTTTTTTTTTTTTTTGCCTAGAGGAAAATACTCTTCTTTTGAAAATCGTATTTATTCCAGATGAGAAGTTTTATTTCTATCTTCAGAAACATCATTTTAGATTTGTATAATCAGTTCAGCAAACTGCTTCTTAAAATGATAAATAACTATCAAATTAAACTTGCAATTAAAGTTTACTAAAAATATAGGTTTCTGTAAATTTGTTGGTGATAGAAGTACAGAAGTAGAAATGATTAATGATGATTACTAATTATGCAGCTGTGTTCAGAGCATATAAGTCTATAGAACCACGGGTTTAACACTAAATAAGGGCTTCATCCCAGGAGAAACCTTTGTAGACAGTATCTAAATGCAGCTCATTTCAGTACTTAAACACCCCCAGCTCCTCCTATGGCTAAGCTGGACAAAGAACACCAGAAAAATAGAGGGCTGGGATGACCATCTCGGCTCTCCCTGCTTTTGCTGTTGCTTCTTTGTTGACGCTTAGATTTGACCTTAAAATAATGCCATCCATGTGAGAAATTATCAGGTATTAATAACGGTGAAGCAAGGACCATCTTATTAGAACACTGACTTCTCTCTTTCCTGAATCTTGGATAATCAGTCTGGTATTTCATATGAAAAATGGCTTATTGATAAGGCTACAGGTCACTCATCTGTAACTTTAAAATAAGGAAACCTACAAATTCAGTTATTTAAAAAGTGTTTTTTAACTATACACTTTTTTTTTTTTAGCACAGAAATCACATTTTCCCTTTTCTTCACTGCTGCAGAAAAATCCTTATTTTAGGAAACACAATTTCACAAATAAAACAACAGAGATCTATAAATGTTATATGAAATTGGGGGGGCCTGGGTGGCTCAGTCGGTTATGTGTCCAGCTCGTGATTTCAGCTTAGGTCATGATCTCACGGGTCATGAAATCGAGGCCCTCATCAAGCTCCACACTCAATGCAGAGTCAGCTTGAGATTCTCTCTCTCTCTCCCTCTGCCCCTCCCCCCCATGTGTGCGTGCTTGCTCTCTCTCTCTCTCTCATAAATAAATAAATAAATAAATAAATAAATAAATAAATATTTTTTTAAAAGGCGATACGAAATTGTAAAATCTCAAACCTAGTTCTCTTATATCCTGGTAATGTGTTACTTTTAGTATCCAATATATGAACAAACAAACAAAATAAAAGTTTTAAAAAAGAGAGAGAGAAAAAGAAACGGGGAAAGAAAAAGGAGAAAGGAAGACAAAAAGAGAAAAAAAGAGGGAAAGAGAAAAGAACCAGAAGAAATAGAAGAGGATGTTTTTGCTTTTATGAATGGGACACGGGGGATACTGGCAAGGGAAGAAAATGAAAATAGTGGTAGGGAAAAAAGAATATGGAAATATGGAAACAGTTGTCACCTCTTAAGCATAGCTGCTAAGACACCACACTGTGGCCACAAATCTTCAGGTATGTAAGCTGACTGTTGAATCAGGGTGACGCATGCACCTGTCCTTCAGAGGTGGCCTGGTGTGATGAAATAGAGTGAAACAAAGAAAAAAGAGAGGTGCCTCTGTTGGAATCTACTTCCACCACTGAAGTGCAGAGTGACCTTGGCCATGTTATATGACTTGTTGTTTGCTCTTCTTTCCTCCTGTGAGAAATGGCGACAGAGTTTCCCTCCATTCTACCCACCTCACACTCTGAAGACCCAACCAGATCATTTTTGTGTAAAAGCTCTTTGAAAGCTGTAAAGCACCGAGGTAACGTATAACATTTGACCACAAGTAAACGGCTTGCCTTTCCTGGGCCCAAGTCCCAAGTCAAACACAAAAGGAAATGGAGGAGATGGGTCACTCCATTTTCAAGAAAAATGCAGCTTAGCAGTAGCCAGACGTTGAAGACCACCTTTGATTATCGGAGTCCTTAATATTAAGCCACAGGGCGGAGGCAATTTTATTTTGATCTCATAATCATAAAAATCTACAGACTTTTTTTGACAAAGTGGTTCCACGAAGAGGTGTTGGGGGGAGGAAGCGCTTTCTAGGGACCTGGGTCCTTTGGCTCCCATTACAAAGCGCTGGGAGACGTCTGCAGGGAGCAAAGCTCAAGAGCGGCCTTCATCTGCCTTTCTGCCTTGTCCTGAGTAAAGCAGAGCAAACTTCGGAGCTGGAGAAGCAGCATCAGCCCAGAGAGAAACGCGCCTGACAGCTCCTCCTGAGACAATCGGCCAAGAGCCTCCCGTCAGAGCCGGCCAGTGGGCGCAGTTAGGAGTACGATGGACAGACAGACAGAGGAGCAGAACTGCTGATACCCTGATACATGGCCTCTCGCTTTGGACCGCAGCTCCAACTTCTGGGGCTCCAGAAAGGAAATAGACACTTGGAAACAGATTTGACAGAAGGTTTTTCCCCTTCAACTGCTTAGGATACGGTCCTGAATTTTGGAGGATTAAAAAAAAAGAAGAATGTATTGCTTATTCTCTCAGGGCCCTTAGGGCTTATCAAATGTGTTATCACATTTTTCTAAAATACAGCCTTAACCCAAAAGCTTTGTTTGCACAAAGGTGTGTCCAGTCCATGGGTGGAGAATTTCCATAATTCTTTCCATTCTGTACTCTGTCCCTCCCTCCTTTGTCCCGTTGTTTGGGGTCTCTGTTCATTCTGATCCTAACATGCTTTCATTGTAAGGGTCAACTTAATTTGAGATGTTAAAGTGTCAGGGACCAAAATGGTGGGAATAAAAAATCAGAATTCTTTTGGGATAGGACCAAATATTTGCTAAATGTCTATATAAAGAGCAAATGTGACTCTTTCCTTACTTCGTCAAACACCCAATTGTATTTGTTAAATAATTATTCAGCCAATACTATGTCAAAGACACCACATACCTTTTTTTTTTTAATCCTTTAACTCAGCAAATTAACTGGGATGACCAATTTTGTCACTACAACGGTAACATTGTGCGTTTCAGTATCTTACCCACTTGTGGTCCTTCCCGACTCCTGTGTGGGAGACAGGTGTCGACAGTTTTTGCGAACACCAGCACGTTCGGTATTTCTAAAACACCAACCGATATCGTCATCAAAAAGTCATGAATTGGCTTGAGATAAGGAAGGGCGATTTGAAAATCTTCGTTCGCTTTGTCTCCTTGTACTTTCTCTTCCTTTAGCTCTTCTCTGTCATGGATTGTGTCCTGTAAGTCCCTGCAAACCTGCCATGTCGCACACACTCACACATACACACTCCTTCCTCGCACAGAGCGATTGTCGATGTGGGAAACAAAGGCAGAAGAAAAATTATTAAATTTCCTTACTACCTACAGCCCACTAACAAGTCCTTGAAACAGGAAGAGTGACATTCCTCTAGGGACTCAATTGCCTAGATGTTAATACTTTGCTAAGGGGCAAAGGCAATCCTTGCCTGACACCCCCCCCCACCCTGTAAGTCTACTTTAACATACTAAAAATTCCTTTGGAAACTTCCTTTATCTCTAAACCCCCAAGATATGTGTTGGTAATCATCCCCCAAACATATGGCCCACTGATATACATCTGAAGGTTTTCATGACTCAAGTTTTACTTGATGGTAATAAATGACCTTTCCCAACAATAGCTAGCCCCCTCAAGGTCCTAGAAACCTTGCTTCCAAATTCCTTAGAGACTTATGCTATCTCTAACCCCCTCCCAACTTGAAAGTATATAATGGGCCACTCCTCCTGACCCCGGTCCTGTCCCCATGCTTTAATAAAATCACCTTTTTGCACCAAAGATATCTCAAGCATTCTTTCTTGACCGTTGGCTATGAACCCTAATGTCTTTCCTGCATCAATTGTCTTACCATTTCATAAGAGAAAATCATAGATTCCTACGGTAAGAGACAAAAATTGATGTCAGCTCTCTCTTAGACCATTGACTTCTGAAACAAAAGAAAAAGAAAGCTGTCTGTACAAAACACATGCGCAAATTGGGATGGTCAGTTCTCTCCTCTTCTGGGAACAGCCCATTCTGAAACCACAATGGTCGTTCACCAGCACCAGGATGACCAGCATTCCAGGCATCCCAGAGAGCAAATTCTGAGGCTTTCTTTTCATGAAAATGCAAAAGCCTAGTACACTGCTCTGGCCTGCAGCATGCTTTTTAACTTAAAAGCAAATTCTAATTCTTTGAAGAGGAAACATTAAAAAACAAAAACAAAAACAAAATCTCAAACCAAAACAAACTTCAGTCTCTCTGCAAAAGCAATTGATAAATACATTCAAACTGTGAATATATTTTCACACTGTTAAGCATTCATTTATTAAAAAATAATACATGTTTCTGAAAACAGCTGTCTGTTGATCATCTCCCCAGGACCAGAGCACACAGATAGTTCATGGAATCAAGGTCTTGGAGGTGAAAAGAATCATTTTTTTAGAATCAATTCTTCAGGAAAGAAGATCATGCCAGGATCTTTTCTTTCTTAATTAGATTCTCTGCCCTTAAATGATCTACTATAAATTGTATTTGTGGTGACTTTGTAAGGTGTCGACTTGGCTAGGATGAACTGCCTGTCCCAGAATTCCTGTTTCAGTGTGTTTCTGCTTACGGTGGGCTGGAGGAAAGATTCTTACGGCCGATGAGGAGGGTGGAAGCAGCAGCCGTGCCTTAGCTCCCCCGCACGGTGGCTCATCTCACCACACGGTGTAAGGCGGTGGCCTGGCTTGCAACTGTTCGGTCTTCCCCTGGCTCTGCCTTCAGCTTCTCAGATTCCCGCAGCCAGGGAGCAGGCAGTCGCAACTGCTCCAGACACAATCATAAGGCCTATTTGCTGCCTGAGGGTAGGAAATAAATCCCATAAAAGCCAGGGGCCTGCCACCTCAGGAAAATGTCTAGGGGTCCCGTCGGAGGTATGTTGAGGTACCCTTTCTGACCCATTTACTGAGTGACCAGAAGCTATCAATGACGAGTGGGACCCAGAACAAGAGAAAGCTCTATAGGAAGTCCAGACTGCTGTGCAAATAGCTCTGCCACTTGGACCATACAACCCAGAAGATTCAATGGTACTCGAAATGTCAGTGACTGATAGATAGGGATGCCGTTTAGAGCCTTTTTCAGACTCCTATAGGGGGTCACAGTATAGGTCCTTAGGATTTTGGAGAAAGCCCTGCCATCTTCTGTGGACAACTATTCTTCCTTTACAAAATAGCTTTTGTTTTGCTACTGAGCCTTAGTAGAAATTAAATGCTTAGCTTTGGGTCACCAAGTTACCACGTGTGAGACCTAAGCTGCCTATTACTAAGTATTGTCTGAGCTACCAAGCCATAAAGTTGAGCATGTGCAGAAGTACTTCATTCTCAAATGGGAGTGATTTATACGAAATCAAGCTTGAGCAGAAGCTGAAGGCATGAGCATGCTGCGTGAGTAAGTGGCCCATCTCGCCATGGCTCCTACTCCCGATTGTCTTCTCTCTCTTAACCTGCACCTAGGACCTCTTGGTGACCAGGTGATGGAGGAAGAAAAAACTCAGGCCTAGTCTGCACATGATTTTGCCAATAGGCAGAAGCCACTTAAGAGTGGACAGCTGAAAAGAAAATGTTCAGGGGAAGCATGACAACCCCACTCAGAGACGGCCGTGAAGGACAGTGTCACAATACTTCCAGTGTAGGGAACTTTGAGCAGGCACGCGATTGTTCATTTCGCTTGGAAGGAGATGTGTCCAGAAGTACAAGTCTACACTAATTCATGGGCCATGGCTAATATTTAGCTGGAAGGTCAGAGATTTGGAAGAAACATGATTGAAAAATTGGTGACAAGGAGATCTAGAGGAAAGGCAGATTGACAGACCTCTCCAGCTCGGTTTGGCATAGGATGACATTTGTGTTCTACATGAATGCTCACCAAAGAGTAAACCCGACAGAGGAATATTTCATAATTAGGTGGATAGGCTGCACCATTCTGTGGACATCAGTCAGCCTCCTTCCCCAAGAACTGTTGTCATTGCCCAGTTGGTTCGTGAATTAAGCGGCAATGGTGGCAAAAATGGAAGTTATACCTAGGCTCAGCAACACGCACTTCTGCTTACCACGGCCCATCCGTGCCAGCCGTCACGCAGTGCTCCTCTGATAACTGCAGAAATCAGCTCTGAGCCCCTGCCACGGTACCACGCTCAGCTACCAGCTAGCCACCTATTGGCAGGTTGATTATATTAGATCAGATCACTTCCCTCATACAAGGGACTTGCTTTGTTCTTATTGGGATAGACACTAGCTCTGGACACAGATATGTCCTGCTTGCACACAGTGCATCAGCCTGAGAAACTTCTTTCACCACAAATGAAGTACAGCAATTGGCTAGTGGTCTTACCATGCCCCCCATCAGTCAGAAGAAGCTGGCTTGATAGATTGGCAGAATGGCCTTTTGAAGACTTAGTTATGGTCAGTTGTCCAGGATGCAAAGTATGCTCTAAATCATCATCCAACATATATTTCTTTTTCTCCCACGGCCAGGATTCATGGGTCTGGGAACAAAGGGTGGTTATGGGAAAGGCTCCTCTCACTGTTATCCCTAGTGATCCACTAAATTTTTGCTTCCCATCTTTATGATATCAGGCTCTGCTGGTCTAGAAGTCTTAGTTCCAAAGGGACGAATGCTTCCACCGGGATACCCAATGAGGAGTCTAGTGAACTGGTATGCCCCTGGGCACATTGACTCATGACACTGAATCAACAAAGGGAATGCAAAGAAGGGAGTGATTGAACCCAGGCTGCCTCTGCACAGAGGTAAGGGGGAATATGTCTCTGATGCTAAAAATCTTCTGGGTTATCTCTCAGTATTCCCATATCCTGTATTAAGCTACATCAACTCAATTAGCAGGACAGCAAATGGCCCAGACCCTTAAGGAATGAAGATTTAGGTTCACCCCACCAGGCAAGGATCCACAACTAGCTGAGATCTTTGCTAAAGACAAAGGGAATGCGGACTGGGTAATAGAAGAAAGCAGTTATAAATACCATCTATGACCACATGACCATTTGCAGATATAAGCACTGTAATAGTTATGAGTGTTTCTTCTTTATTATGATATGACTATATAGTTACACATACATATTTTTGGATATATATATATATTTTTTAAAGATTTTGTATTATTTATTTGACAGAGACAGCCAGCGAGAGAGGAAACACAAGCAGGGGGAGTGGGAGAGGAAGAAGCAGGCTCCTAGTGGAGGAGCCTGATGTGGGGCTCGATCCCGTAATGCCGGGATCACGCCCTGAGCCAAAGGCAGACACTTAACGACTGCGCCACCCAGGCGCCCCTGCATATATATATTTAACCAGTTTTTTTTATGTTTGCCCTTTCTCACCCCCTTATAACATGCATTAATAGTAGTTAACTTAATATCTCAGTATATAAGTTATAGGATAGCAAAGGAGAAGTGTGAATCAGCTAGAATCACACTAAGAATAAACATCACTCCAACTCAAAAAAAAAGAACTTTTGAATCCTCTTCTGGGGAAAAGTGATGTGTTTTTGGTTGGACCTGGTATAAATGTATCAGGTACAGATGCGCACACACGAACACACACACTCACGCACACCCTAGTGTTTCTGCTTCTGTCATTGAACCCTGATTAATACAGTATTAAGGTTAAATTTTAAAAAGTTACATTCTTAAAAAAAGAGTTTTATTCAAATACAATTGACATATAATAAATTGCACATATTTAAATTGTAAATTTTGATAAGTTGTAACATATACATACACCCATGACACCATTACTACACTCGAGTGAGTAAAATACTCATAACCCTCAAAATTCACTTCTTTCTCCCTCTGACTCCCCTTCCTGCCTCCCCTTTCCCACCTCCCCAGCTAACCACCGATGGGCTTTCTCTTACTCAAGATTAGTTTGCATTTTCTAGAGTTTTATATAGACGGAATCAGACAGTATATGCTCTTTTTTGTCTGACTTATTTTACTCAGCACCATTATTTCGAGATTCATTGTGTTGTTATGTTCATTCTAAACTAGTTTAATCTAAAAGGTCAAATTCTTAATGAAAGGATTGTAAGAAGAGGTCAATCACAAACATTTAGATGCAGTGTGGCTGGGCGTAATTCAGAGAAACAGAAATCCAGGCAGGCGGAGGTGATATGCTGGGAGCTGGTTCCAGCAGCAGGAGGATCGAGAGATAGCGTCGTCACGCCAGCCTCTCTGTTGGATGGACAGCATGAGCTTTTTTTGGAAAGGGCTTTGAAAGGCTGGACTCTGCATCAAACAGAAATCTTGGCCAGTGGAGTAGGGCTGGATGGCACCATCTCCAAAGGTTGTCCAAGAATGCCCATTGAATTTTGAGTGTGGCATCTTCTGAGAAAAACATGAATGACATCCGCCTCAATAAAGATGAGTCATTCTTGTTCTTACCTTTCTTCAGTACCATCAACATATGAATTCAGCAGCCCTTAGGCTCCTTTCACCTAGTTTTGCTCTAGCCCCACTTTTTCTCACAGATAAGCCAAGAGTGACAGATTGCTCCACAGGGTCCCTTAAAGCCTCCAAATATGAGTCACGGAAAGCAACAACATGTAGCGGGCATTTGACTGAAAAGCAAGCGATCTGGATTTTAACCCAGATCTGGCACTTACTTATTAGCATGGGACTGTGAATAAATTAGATTCTCTGAGTCTCATTTCCTCAGCTGTCAACTGAAGGAGCTAGACTATGTGATCTTGAAAAATCTCTTTATTCTATGCATCTAAGAGTGGAACAATAAAGCCCTGGAGGATTCACAGGTGTGGTCATGGCAAGAACCAGGTAGACAACCTAAATCAAACCCCCATTTGTAACTGGAGGCACTGTAGCCTAACGAGCCAGCCACCTGTTGTCCATCTGCCCATCCATCCGTCCATTCAGCCATCATCTATCCATCTAACAAGTATCTAATGAACACTAATATGTTCAAGACACCGTGATTGGCAAAGGAGACAAGATGAGTACGGTCTAGCTCCTGTCCTCAAGACGCTCATCGTTCACTCAGAGAAAACAAACCTATACATCACTAGTTACAACAGTCGATGATTTTAATCATAAATATACTAAGAACGGAGATGGTGTTTTGGTGATACCTTGATCCTCAGAATCTTGCACAGAATAAAAGGAGAATAGGTGGGTTTTTTGGTTGAATAACTGAATAGGAGTACATTTAGGGCAAAGGCCATTTCAGAAAGTACTCCATGAAGATATAAAAGGAAAAGTGTTCAGCTCAAACATTGTCCCTCTAGGAAACTCCTGGTCACCCTTTTTCCTTGTCACGTCTTACCGCCAGTCATAGATTTCTTCTACATATTGATCACCGTAACAAGCCTTGAGAAAGAGGGAGAAGAAAGAGAACAAAACCTAACTCTATTCTCCATACAGCTAGACAGGGAACCATCAATATTCCCTATTAGAAAAGGCCCAGGAGCTCCTGGGTGGCTCAGTCAGTGGGGCGTCTGACTCTTGGTTTCCGACTCAGGTCGTGATCTCAGGGTCCTGGGATGGAGCCCCTTGTCGGACTCCACGCTCAGGGGAGAGTCTGCTGGAGATTCTCTCCCTCTCACCTCCATCTGCCCCCCACCCCACTCTCTTTCTCTCTAAAATAGATAGATAGATAGATAGATAGATAGATAGATAGATAGATAGATCCTTAAAAAAAAGAAAGAAAGAAATGGCCTAAACTGGGAAGCCATGAGCTTTCTAAGCTAAAGAAACATACCTCGAATTGGCCAAATTCAGTTAATTCAATGTATTAACTTGTACTCTTAAATATAAACGTGATGGTGTTAAACCTGAGGTTCATCCTCATAACACAAGCACGTGTTTCTGAGGTTCGTGACATACACACTAAAACGTTTACTTGGCATCAAAGTTGTCCAGAGATGGTTTTAAGTGAAGACATTTCTGTTTTCAAAACAATTCTCCTTTATTCTCTTCTGTTTTACCAGAATCAAACAGCTTTAGGTGAATCGATTAAAAAAGAAGGAACAGTGTATACCAACAGAGAAACCCTTGACCATCACTTCTATTTTACACCGTTGAAGATACTAGTAAGTAGACGGCATATGCATATTTTAACTCTAAAGACTTAGCTTGTCAGCAGACCTGGGTGCAGCTCGCTTCTCCGGCTGACTTCCCCACAGCCAGCCATCTGGTCACGTGGCTGGCTGACCGCCCCCCCCCCCCCCCCCACCTACCTCCACTCCCTGACATGCCATCAGATCCCACCCCAAGGAGCCAGTCGTCCCCGGGAAACAATGAGCAATTCTTAGGAGACACAACTGGAGCTCTGTTGCTGTGGCACAGGAAGGCTTGATAAGATCTCCCAGCCACAGCATTCTTTTGTGTCCGCAGATGCAAGTGGGATGTTCCTTCTGCAGCCCTTACTGAGCAAGAGGAAGCAGCCTGTGAAGCACAATGTTCATTGAAATCGGCTTTCATCTGAGGAATCCCATGGTGGCTCCCGCTCCACGATGCGCACTCTGTCTGTGGCTGAGCTCTCCTGATGCATTTCCGTTGTTTGTTCTGAGGGGAAGGCAGCACCTTTATGAGACGCCCTCTTTTACTAGGTAAAGGGCATCACATTGTGCTGGGCAAAGCATTCTGTGTCGGGATGTCTCCAGTGAGTCTGGAGCCTAGAGGGAACATGAAAAATAAGATAAAAAACAATGCAAGCCTCCACCATCCTGGCTCACTGATGAAGCACTAGCTACGTTGGGGGAGGAACACAACGGGGCCCCCCACGAACCTCGCGGCAAGTGCACACTTCGTCTCTAGGAGCAGGAAGTATTTGGTGCTTTCGTTACTGCACTGGGCACGATGCCACAGGCCACAGGGGTGGTACTTAACTATGGCTCTGAGTGCAATGGGCCCTATAGAACTGCCCAGAAACAAGTTGGGCTCCATTATCTATTGTATCTATTAAATTTCAGAGCAATTCTGGCTCTTAAAGGACAAACATGGGGAGCAGGAAGCAATCCACAGTCAAACCATAGGTAAGAAGTCTCTCCATCTCATTGTCCTGGTTTGATAATTTAGCAAATTACTTTCTTTTCAGAGAAAAACATTCTGGATCCAAGAGTCTTCTGATTAGGAAGAGGTCTAAATCAGTACATGGAGAAACAAGTCAACACGGGTTAGCCTATCTTTTCTTCTTGCTGAACGCCTCCTCTCATCTCTCACAGCCCTTCCTTCTCTACCCCATCTGGACTGACCAGCCTGTAATGCAAAGAAAGATAAACAATTAAGTCTCACTACAGATAGAAGAGTGAGCATGTTATTTTCATTTTCATGCACCTTTGACTCTGAGTATACTTTTTTCCTTTGATTCTCAAAATAAGCTGGCAAAGTTAGGAAGGCATTGTCTATCTCGGCAATAGAGGGAGTTGGCGGAGAGACAGAACAAGTTTAGAAACCCTTGAACCTCATAAAGAGCTGGTAGCAGTACATGAAATCACGTGTCGGGTTTCTGGCCCAGGCCCTCTTCATTAGGCTGGGTCCCTAGACACATGAACAAATGACCAGTCTCCAATCTGAGCAGCAAGGCTGGCTTTTCTCACCACCTTCAGAAAGTCCTACTATATATGTCGGTGTGCTCGTGTGAAGGTACATATGACAGATATAGAAAGAGATACTGACACTGGAGAACTTGAAAAACATGGAAGTCGTTTCTTAGAATCCAGTGTCCTTGTTCTAGTCTGAGAAGAACAGACGTCAATCTTGTAAGTGACGCAGGACACGGACGAAAATGAGAACTGAAGGCAATTAACTTTCTCCAGAAGGAAAGATTTGAAAAAGTCCTGAGAATTAAAATTCTGGCTAAACCCCACAAAGAGGACCCAAAACTGTTTCCTAAATGGCTTTTCTTAGCTGGGCTCATAACAAAACTCTCAACTACCTGGAAATTTTGTGGAGTCTTCTGTTGGAGATTCTTACGAAATGATTTGCCCACGTTTCTGGTGACCTTTCCCCTACCTCTGACATGAGTAGCTCATTTCTGATTGGAATAGGCTTCTGGAAAAGAGAATTTGTATTAGGGATTGGCTTTGGATAGAAAGAATCCATGAAACTCTCTTCTTCAATCAACCTCTTCCCCCAACTTCAGTTTAAAATATTAAATGATAAAATAAAATGGATAACTCGTGACCAAAGCTTTGTAGAGGGGATCCTTGCATCAAGTAGAAGATGCTGGGGGTCCTTCTAATTTTAAGGTTCTGTGACTTTAAATATCCTAGAAGAATAACGCTGATGCATATGATTTCTTTTTATTATTTATTTATTTATTTTAACTTAATTTTTTTATTTAACAGAGAGAGCATGATGGGGGGTGGGGGAGGAAGGGGCAAAGGGAGAGGGAGAGAGAGACTTTTAAGCAGGCTCCACACCCAGCATGCAGCCTGCCTTGGGGCTCAATCTCACAACACTGAGATCATGACCTGAGCTGAAATCAAGAGTCTAATCGACTGAGCCACCCACGTGCCTGGACTGATGCATATAATTTCTGTACGTATATTGGTGATATCCTGGGTTAGAGCCACATAAATAATATCCAGAAAATATATCACAGATTAGAATACATCTAATTCAGTTCACTTTTTAGGCAAAAAGAAAATTATGCTAAATACCTGCTGTGTGCCCAGGACTACAGAACTTGCAGCAAATAAAAAGATACATCACAGTGTGGTCTGAAGACTGTCACATAAACCGATGCTGGGTAGGGCGACAGCTGGGTTAACAGGGCCCCGTAGCTTTCAATTCACCTTGTGAAGGAGCAGGAAGGGCTTCCAGAGGAGGTAATTCCAGAGATGATACTTAGAGCTTGAAAAGTAATTATCTAGGTGAAGAAGATAAGGGAGAAGATTCTAGACAGGAAGACTCACACGAGGCAAGTAAGAGGCCCTGAGACATAGGGCCCCCCAGGTGGTTTGGTGTTTCTGAACTGTCCAGAGTAAGGCAGGTGAGGGTGGGGCACATCTGTGGGGGCCAGGCACGAAGTCTGTCTGTCCTGAAACTTTAAAGCTTCTGTTAGGACATAGATTAAAGAAATCAGAACAGAATTTACACCTTAGCACTTTCTGATACTAAGACTCCAGGAATTAGACAGCGTGAGGTTGGGTATCAGAGAAATTGAAAAGGCAAAACAGAGGTTATGGTGAAATGAAAAGATTTACTTAAAGGTCATGAAAGGTCACTAGAGTTGAAGGTGAGGATGAAGCATGATTGACATCTTGGTCAGTTGGTTATGGCCTCTTAGAAGAAATTAATTAATTAATTAATTAATTAATACTTTTTATTTTAGAGAGAGAAAGAATCCCAAAGACTCCCTGCTGAGTGCAGAGCCCAATGCTGGGCTCGATCTCACAACCCTAAGATCACAACCTGAGCCGAAATCAAGATGCTCAACTGACTGAGCCACCCAGGCACCCCTCCTAGAACAATTTTAAAGAGCATTAGCAATGTGACTCTCTCTCTCTTTTTTTCCCCTTAGCAGCAACCAACAGGATATCTACAAAGGCCTGGATCCTGACTGCAATGCTGTGTGCCTAGGAATAATGAGAATGGAATCAGAACAGAAGAATAAAGGGCAAGGGAGAGAATCAAACTCTGCAGGATATGTGTAAAATGCTTTTAGTGACCTCAAATTATGAGATTAAAAATGGAATGAAAAGGAAATGGTTTTGAAAGTAAATGATTGAACACAAGCATTTGAACTTGCTCCCCAGGAAGTACCGATAGCAAACCTCACTCAAGCTTCTGTGTATTTAGAAAATCAGAAACAAGGAGGAATATCGGGACCATTCTTTGGTTGGGAAGCTGAAAGAAAACTACTATTACTAGGATAATTTCAGTAAAGACCAAAAAGAACTCCATTAAAACAATAAAGAGGAGAGTCCACAGGGCCTCAGGAGGTAAGGGGCTTGAGTTGTTCCTTAGCCCCTGACCTCCCCTTCCCTTTGTCCGAAACTCCACCCCTAATGACTGGGCAAGGTCAAAACCCAAACAACGCTGGAGCAATGAGCGCCAGCTGTATCACTGGCAGGGCCCGGAAGGAAATGAAAATGTAGAACCTCTTATTCCAAAAGCAGAAACTAGGGGCGCCTGGGTGGCTCAGTTGGTTAAACGTCTGCCTTTAACTCAGGTCATGACCTCAGGGTCCTGGGATCAAGCCCCATGTGCTCAGCAGGGAGTCTGCTTCTCCCTCTCCCTCTGCCCCCCCCCCATTCATGCTCTCTTTCTCTCTCTCAAATAAATAAATAAAATCTTAAAAAAAAAAAAAGCAGAAAATAACATGCTACTAGAGGTATTAAGATATAACACTTTTCCCTTTCTTCCAGTCTTTCTCTTGACTTGTCATGGTGTCTTTTTTTATTTTTACTTAATGCCATTATAAATAAAGAAAAAATAAAAATTTAAATTTTTATATTGTACATGCTAGTCCTAAATACAAATATAAAAGCCTCTAACTTGTATGCAGAATCATCAAAATTACACAATTTGATTTTATATCTCATATGTATTTTATTCCTATCAGAAGGGCAGAAAAGCTGCAGAACACGAACTCAACTGTTATTATTTCCACTTCCTACATAAGTACATTCTACTAACACTACCTTCGACTTACAGATGGGTAAAGAAGGACTAACAGGAAAGGTAAACCTGGATCACTCTCCTTCCTTTGGATCATGAGTTCTAGCAAAGGTGATTGGCTGATACAGGGAAGTAACATGACTAAGGAAAGATATGATAGAGTTCCTTCGTTGTTTGTGTTTCTTAGAATTCCATTATCTTCTATCTGCTTATGAAGCAAGTTCTCTTTCAAAAAGAAAAAGGAGCCTCTCAGTGTTGTCAGACTGCCCTTCCCCCACTTAGTCATAAACCTAACATATTGCTTTGACTTGCTTCACGTTACAGTGAACTCCTGCACAGCATGGGTCCACCTGAGTGCTGGGCTCAGGGGTCACCGTGACCATTCTATGAGAATGGGGCGACAAGGAATCACAGCCATCACATACATTATACGTATCTTACCTGTTCAAACACATGTTCCCTTGCCCTATTTGACTTCACTTAAAAGAATGAGTTCAAGGATAAAATTATTAAGAATCTTAAGATGGCAGTGATGTAGTTTTGGAATATAGGTGAGGTTCGGGGGGCTGAGGTGTGGAGCCCATGACCAAGAAAGAATTCTTGAGATGTTTGGTGCAAAATGGTGGTTTTATTAAAGCACGGGGACGGGACCTGGGGACAGAAAGAGCTGCTGCACTGGGGCTGTGAGGAATGACTGAATATGTGCTCTGGAGTTGGGGGAGGCGAGGAAAAGGAAGTTTCCAAAAGGATTTTCAGATGTTAAAGAAGATTCACAGGACACTGGAGCCTGGCCATTGTCAAGTTAAGGTTGTTTTTCCCTCTAGCAAGCCATTAGCATGAAGATAGTTGGGAGCTTCCTGGAAGAATGTGACACAGATCCCATCCGGGAGTGGGGGGGCGGGGAGGTTGCGGGGTGTCAGCTGGTGCTTTGTCCTCAGCCGGCCTTCTGCGCCCTCGTCCGCAGAGGCAGCTCCTACACCAAGCCTGAGGCCCTTCCGTGGGCCCCCGTAGATTTGTGCGCTCATGACGCCAGCCCTGGGAGCAGTGGAATGATATTCCTATTGTCTAAAGATATTGCTTCTTCCCAATAATTGTTTCTTATTTTGACTACAAAGCTATTTCAGAAAGCTTTCTGGGATTTGCAAAGCCTTCCTCAATTTATAACTCAGCCTCATAGAAACAAGGCATTAAGACTAATAACAGTGCAATTTATAACTCAGCCTCATAGAAACTAAGGCAGTAAGACTAACCAATGGCAGGGAACCCCACCTGGAGAAATCATTCAGCTGCCTGAGTCAAAGACTTATTATATTAAAAATGAAGACTGAAATGATTTGAGCTAACATCCTAATGACTATTATGAATTTTAACCTTGCTCACCAAGATCCTGTAATGATGATCCACGGTAGCTAGTCCACTGTCCACTTTGCATTTTGGGTAGAGGAAGTTCGAGCCCAGAGGGCTCCCCTGTCAACCAGGGAGCAAGATGGCAAGGACAATGCAAGAGGGAATAGAATTGGATTCTTCATATGGAGTTTACACTCAGCTACTGGGGGCTTTTGGGTGGTTCAGTTGGTTAAGCTTCTTTTTTTTTTTTTTTTTTAAAGATTGTATTTACTCATTTGAGAGAGAAAAACAGATAGTGACAGAGATAGAGAGAGCACAATGGACGAGGAGAGGGAGAAGCAGGCTCCCGCTGAGTAGGGAGCCCAACATGGGGCTCTATCCCAGGACCCCGGGATCATGACCTGAGCTAAAGGCAGACGCTTAACCGACTGAGCCACCCAGATGCCCTAGTTGGTTAAGCTTCTGACTTTGATCTCAGCTCAGGTCAAGCCCGGTGTGGAGCCTACTTAAAAACAAACAAACAAATGAAAGACAGTAGGACCCTGAAGGGCTTTTCATAGGAATCACAGGAATATTAAAGAGTGTTTCTTTTGCTTCCTTTGAATTTCACCGCCTCAGCATATGACTCGCTTTAAAGAAAGTTCTTGGCAATAGTATCTATATAGCTTTTTTGTATACGTCAGCGAGCATTTATGACTTTGCAGATGTTCAAGTAGAAGGTCCTGAGGAAAGAGTTAATATTGAAGCACCCAGCATAAGGCATGCCGGACACATTTCCTTACCAGGAAAAAATAGGAAGGCACTCATCCAGGAACTCATAAAAGACTGCAGAGAATGTTGACTGGCAGTTTTATCCTCTGCATCTGGAGAGTTTATTTATAGTTATTGAAATCTTGATAATCAGTGGTACAGGAGAAAAAGGAAAGAATAGATTATTGGAAACCATGCATCATTCACAAACTTTATTTTAAACAGTTGTGTTTAACTGTCGCTTTTCTATCAAAATTCCCACCAGACTGCTTAACGAAGAGTCATTTTACAACCTAGTGCTTAATTTCTTTTTATGTCATCTGCTGACCCACAGGACTAAATGTCAAAGACTGGGAAAGAGCATTGTTGAGTAGCCATAAGCAAATAAAAAATAACAAATGAACGAACTACGGCTATGAAAAATGACTAACCCCCTTTGACCCCTCCACAACTGCATCATACAACTAGAGGAGATCACAAAGAACAAAATTGGAGCACTGAGCCTAATAACTAGAGCAATATTTATATTACTTAGCATATATCTTTTAAATTCCAAGTCATACTTTATCATAGAAACACAAGTCCACTCGAAATTAGCAAGGAGTAACGGGCTAAAAAATAATGACTGACTCTTTAGCTTTTTTCTTTGCTTCTGTTTCTGAGTCATGACGTGTAGTTAAAAGGCCAAATCTCAATAATTCCAGAAGGGAAGTTTCTGAAAGTTCTGTTTCATTAAGTCAGCCTGTAAGGAGCAGCGTCACAAAATGGATCTTCTGTTTTGGACCTTGTTTGATAAAAGCCATTAAGACCTTCCTTAAGTGGCAGGAACTCCCCCAGGGATGCACCCCTGCTTTAATATTTAAATTAATTAATAATGACTGGCATTAAGAATACCACAAGTTTATCTGATGCCTTAGGCCTAATGGATTGTGGTTAGACTCTATCAGCTATCGGAATCAGAACCGGCCACTGTTCTGAGCCCTCTGGTTTGTGGCTTGAATCCTGAAAGCTGCACACTCAACACTTGAGTTCTAAGATGCGTATCCTCTCATCTTAAAACACTTCACCACATTTCCAAAGAATTGCTTTAAACAAGACATGGGGACTGTACTCAATTTCCTTCTAGTTAGTGTAGATTTGCAAGGTTATTTGTTCAATCTCTTTCATACAGTAACATTCAGGGAGTATCTATTATATCCCATGCTCCATGCTAAGCACTATTCAGGCAGGAGCTCATGCAATAATGACTTAAAACTCATGAAGCAAGTGCTATTATTATACTCACTTGCCAATGAGAAAATAAGGACTCAGAGAATAACATACTTTAATAAAAGGACATTCACCTATCAAATGGTAGAGATGGGACATAACCCCATGTTTCCTTACATTGGAGTTCATTGTTCTAAACCCAGTTTCATTACAACAGAAAATGTTATATTTGACAGCATCAAACAAGCTAGGAATGATACATTTTCAACAGTATAGGCTTCTCTAGGTTCAGATGTTGCCGTATGCCACTACGGGAGCTCAAGAAGGTAAAATCAGTAAGAAGAGGGCAAAAGAAACAATTGGTTCCGAACAGTGACCCCCTCCTTGGAGGAGCTAAAATGCAGTCAGACTGATCAAGAAAAAAAAGCGGAGGCGATGGGTCTCCAGAAAGAGTTGGTAATTACTACACACGTGCTTGAGAAGGCAGCAGAACTCTTCTGCTACACGGGTTGGTTGTTACTTCAAGTACCTCCTCACTACCGCATCTGAGAGTGGATTGCCAATATGAAATGCCCATCTTTCCAACAGCAAAAACCAACTCTATTTCTCACTTCTCTTTCCCTGTTTCTTCTCATTCCCTATCCTTGTTCCTAGTCTGTTCACAATGAAAATAATCTAGCTCACAAATAAAGACTTGATATATCACTTATTGAAAGTAGTTAATCTTTACTCTATAAATTCACCAACTAAACGTCAGCCCCCAAATCATCATGAAGTTAACTAGATTCTCATCAATAAGCCTCTTGTTAAACTTAGGGTTCAGATTCATTTGGCAGGACTGTGCATCCAAATGGCACCATTATTCCTAGTATTGTTTTTCTCATGATATAAGGACTTTCTAGTTTTAGGATTAGTATTGACTTTCTAAGTTTTTAGCTTTCTCTGGAATGATATTTTCTATTCAAGTCAAGAAAAAGAGAAGACACATAAATTCTAGGTGCCACCGTTTTGATGGGATAAGCAACTATTGAAGCATAACATTTAGTAGCGTGAGAACTTTTTCAGAAACTTCTTTTCGAATTGAGGAAAGACGATAGAGCAAAGGTGATTCCTGATGGCTGAATGTAGAAGATATTTTAACTACTGTTGCTTATCCGTAGATGGATAAAATCCCTCTAATCCCAGGCTTCTGGTTTAGAAAGTGAGCTGTAAAGTGGGCGATTTCAGAACATTCTCCCACTCAGAAACTCTGTTAAAACAGAAGCAGAGGGATTTGGGAGTGATAGGCCTTATGTTCATATAGTAAGTTTTCATTTGGGTAATTAAATTTACTTTTATTGGCTCCATAACCTCTTAAAAAATAATTCGTATTTACTTCAAATCCTTAGGTCCGAAAATTGTTTTTAGTAAAATACAGTGCCTAAAAGAATGAGATCAGTATCCAGATGAAAGCTTTAATTTTTGTTTTGTGATGCTTTAAACTACAAGATACATATACTTCTATGGTCAGAGGGGGTAGAACCTGAATTATTTTTTTAAAAACTTGAATATTGGCCAGCTTTCAAAACTGCTTATAGCAATATTGTCATATAAATGTGGAAATAACTTCTTCAGTTTGTCCCAACCACAACATCAAGTGTGACTTGTTTTATTTTTTCATACTCCATGTCATTAAATGATAACATTTAGTAAAGTCCTACGTTTCATCACGGCTGACAATATCTTATGAACACAGAACTTAACAAAACAAAGCTGCTATAAGAGTTTTGGCTTTGTTTCATATTTCATTTCCTTTACATAACATATTTTTTACAGGGTTGGAGAGCATTTTAACATTCCTTAGAATATAGAATTTATGTACCATAAGTAGACATTTATATCAGTGAGTGAACGAATGACACTGTGGTTCTTCACAATAATTAACCCATTTAAAACAGTCTCCACTTCTTTTACTTTGGGAGTAAAATAAGCTTGAGTTAAGATGACTAGATCTTTCAAAGTCTTTGACTCTTTTTTATTTTTATTTTTATTTTTTTGCATTTTGGCCCTGAAATATCAAACCTTTCTTTTCATCCATTCTACCTAACACCAAAGATTAACCATTTTCAGGATAAAATTTTCAGTGAGGTAAAATATTGGTTGAAGAGTTATGTCCAACAGAAAGATCATTGGCTTGCTAGAATTTTGCTATTTGCTGACTAAAAAAGCATTTACTGGATTTTGAAGTGTATTTTCCAGTTACAGAAAAAGCATTTATGAAAAAAATAACATTAATGTGGAAAAAAGAAAAAAAAAATCTACTCATTCTGCTTCATCATTTCTACATGGGAGGAGAGATAGGGGGAAAAGCACTCATTACTTTCCTGGCAATAATCAAGGAAACGAAGAGAAATTCTAACAGAATATTTTCGTTTTAAAAAATGAAGAAGAGGCAGGGTTTGGAGCTATCAAGGATTAGTGCACACAATAGCTGAGCTATGCTCCCTCCCAAAGCCAGACCAAGATCAGAAATTTCAATTTTGATTCCTAACTTATACAAAATTCTGTCACATTTTGTACGTGTAATTCCAAATGCATGCAGATCCACCAATTTCTCAGTAAAATCAGTGATCCTGCCTATTAATTTCTTTTAATTAAGAAAGAGCATAACTGGAGGAATTCTTATTAGAACCCGATCTACTCCACCCCCACTTCCTCTTTCTTTTGGTCAAGCTAATAAGTCCCTTTGGAAATCAAAATAGACAGTTACCACCATTAGAATAAAATGTAATGACATGTGAATACATAACAAAAATGCATTTGCATTTTGAAAATAAGTTATCTTTAACATTTTCTCCACTCTCTTTTAAAGTTTATCTCAGTCTCAAGGTCAAATATTAGCAAGTGTGGATGTCAAGATATTTAAAAAGAAGTATATATTGAAGTCATCGCACACATCATGACGGGACTGTAAGTTGGTGAAAAATCTTTGGAAGGCAACTTGCCAATATCTATCAAAATATCTCTGCTGCTAGGACACTTCCAGTTTCAGTTCTGGGTCACTCCTATTCTTACAACAACATAAAGCTGAACAAACTGGAAATCAATGATTTTTCTTGGACTCCTCAGAGAACTGAAGTCACAGGACAAATTGGCACCCCCAAATCTGGAATCCAGAGTCAGAGCTGAGATCTGCTTTCAGAAGCAGATGCCTGTGGAGCCAAACCAGTAGGAACACTTAGATGGCAACTTTGACAAATCGCTAGAGGCTGAGTATGGCCTAGCCCGAGAAAGAGATACTCCCTAGGGTTGCAGACTTGGAGCTGGAAGATGTAAATTCTCTCCGAGGGGAGTAGTTAAGGGTGACAAAACTCAAGAGGGGAGTCAAAACCAAAGAAACTTGAGGAATTCAAGGCCCCTGGCACCTATTGCTATTTCAAATATTAAACAGAGATCAACTCCCAGCAAATTAACATAAAACCTCACTCTAGAGGCCCATTTACTTCAGTTCCTATTACCCAATATAATATGTATAGCTTCCAACAAAAAATTATAAGACAAGCCAAATGCAAGTAAAAACACATTCTAGAGAGACAAAGCAAACATCAGAACCAGACTTGAATGCAACACAGATGTTGGAATGATCTGACAGGGAACTTAAAATAACTATGATTAATATTTGAGGGAATATGGAAAAGTATGTAAGAGGAGATGGGTAATTAAGTGGAGAGTTGTAAAGTCTAAGAAAAAAATAAATATTAGGTGCTAAAAAACAAAATCCCCCCCAAAAAACAACAACAAAAAAAAATCATGGGAGCAGAAATGAAGATTGCCTTTGAGAGACTTATCGGTAGACTGGAAATGTCTGAGAGAAGAACCAATGCGATTAACTTTAAGTCAACAGAAATGTCCCAAACTGAAATGCAAAAAAAACAAATGAAAGAAAAAAAGCATAACGTCCAAGAACTGTAGGATAATTTCAAAAAGTGTCATATACATGTAAGTAGAATACTAGAAAGGGGAAGAAAGAATGGATTAGAAGAAAGATTTGAAGTAATAATGGCCAAGAATTTTCCAAAATTAATAACCACCACTAAGCCATAGATGTAGAAAGCTCAGAAAACACAAAGCAGTACAAACACCAAACACACACCCTTGGGAATATCATACTCAAACAGTGGAAAAATCAAAAACAAAGAGAAGTTCTTGTGAAAAGTGAGAGCAAAAAAAGAATCACCTTATCTAGAGAGGAACAAGAAGCGTTACTGCGGACCTCTACTCAGAACTAACGCAAACTACAAGAGATAGACTGGAAAATGTTGAACAATAACAAAAAAACCTGCCTAGAATTCTATATCCAATGAAATTACCTTTCCAAAGTCAAGAAGAAATAAAGATTTTTTCTTTTACAAGTGAAAACGGGGAGGATTCATTGACAGCAGACCTGCCTTGTAAGAAATGTTAAAAGGGTAGAAAAGGGGAGAAAAATAAGCGTAATTTTACAGTGGAGTAATCTGACAAATAGAGCCTCAAGATTAGCATTGACAGTGAGAAGTCACGTTGACTGCATGCACCGCTGATATGATGTGGTGAAAATGACACTTTCCCTTTGTGGTCTTCCTTCCAAAAAGACAGAACTCCATCCTAACCAAGAGAAAAATCCCATTGGAGGGCCATTCTACAAAACACCTAGACACTATTTCTCAAGGATGCCAATGTCACCAAAAACAAGGAAAGTCTGGAACACTGTTGCAGCCAAGAGAAGCCTAAGAAGACACGATGACTAAATTTAATGTGGTATTTTGGATGGGATCCTGGACTAGAAAAAGGACGTGAGTTAAAAACTGAAAAAGTCTGAACAAATCTTGCAGCTTAAAAATTTATCAATATTGGTTCACTAATGTAAAATGTACCATACTAATGTCAGATATTAGTAACAGGCATATATGAAAGCTCTCTGTACTATATCCGCATAAAAAAAAAAACTAAACTAAACAGGTTACTTTGTGAAAATGCAAAAGATAAAACAAAACAAAACTGTCTTTCAAATAGTTCTTAAAAATACACTGTTAGGAATTTATCCTATATGTATATAAGCAAAAATATGCCATGAGAGATTTGCCCCTAAGGCATGGTAATTTAAAAAATCTGACTCCAAATTAAATGCCCATTATATAAGCTTGGTTAAGTAAATTACATTATAGCAATAAAATAGATGATTCTGCAGTCATTAAGAAAAAAGAAGAAAAAACCAGACCTGTATGTATTGCTTGAGGAAGAACTCCAAGGCATAGCAAATGAAATGTAAAGGCAAGCTGGAGAACAAAGGGCTCTGTAAGATCCCATTAAAGTACATTCACGAATTTTCATTTTAAATTTAAATGTTTGAACAAGGCTTATAACAAAAAACTAGTAGATCCGTGTCCCTTTCCCTCTCTATTTCTTACTCTGTTCCTGAGACAAAACCATTTTCAACCCTTTCGTAACTTCTTTTGTAGTTCCCTCCATATTTTTAAGTAACATGTTTAATGCTTTTCCTTCTTGATTTTTCCAACTTAGATAGCTTCATTAATTGCATACTGTGGATGATGAAAACTTAAGTCTCCCACACCCCATCTTACTCTTCATACATCCTTAGTTTCCTCTTTCTCTCAATGAAATGAGGGAATGTAAGAATTGCTCAGAAAATTAATATTCGATGGTTATATAATATAATGAACACTTAGTTCTTAAGCAGACTTTACTCAGCCTTCCTGGTTTCAGCTCGATGTGCTGTCCCGCTCTTGGATTACCGGAGCCCTCCTGGGGTTCTGCCCGAGATCCTGCTTCCACTTCCACCGGCTTAGGTCACAGTTCAGGCTGTAGGAAGCACGGGCACTGGCTGGATGGCTAAGTCAGCGACTGCTTCCTCATCCACCCACTTTCCAGCTTCCAAGTTTCATTCCTGCTTCTCTTCTCTTTTCTTCTATTCTCTTGGGGAAGATCTAGGTTTCAATTTTGTACAAAATTGTACCAAAAAAAGTTTGTACAAAAAACACTGTACCAAAAATGTTTGTACAGTTTTGAATACACTCTTTAAGGAAATGAGGATAAAATTATGAATACAAAATTTGATTTGAAAGTGAATGTTTTGAATCAGAAAATAAGACTTAAAAGTAACAAATCTTTAAAAATACTATAGATATGACAAAATTTTAAAAGACAAAGTTTTTATTGATTAGTGGCCTGATGCCACTCTCTAATATTTTTCTCCCACAATTTTTCTGACTACATACACTTTTATTGTCTCTTTATAGGAGAACAATTTTTTGTTAACACTTTTTTGGAGCATTTCAACCCTTTCTCTAGGGTGGTTAAGCTTTTTTTCTTTTCCTTTGAGAGTCTGGATGCACAAAACCTGTGATTTTACACACAGGGTTGATATTATATGAAGGTATTCTTCTGTGTTCTATAAACACAAGAAGTCTTATAAGTCACAGTTTGTAAAATTCTTATCAAAACAGAAAAAAATATGGTCCATATGACACCAAATTATTCACTTACAATTTTATATATCTGATGTTTGGAACAATTTCTTAGACAATAGTTTCTGGCTTCGTATATTTTAATTATTGCTTCGGCACTACTTGGATATACTGGTATCATGGGAACAATAATATTACAAAACAATATCTGACCTTGAATATTTGCATCGCGATGCCTAGTGTGTTGGTAAAGTGAGTAGCAAAAATATTCCTAGAATCTAGGATGGCTTGCGATAACATGCGTATTCACAGAAGTGAATGCATGCAACATAAATATATTCTTCTAAACCAAACATGTGCAACATAAACATATTTTTCTAAACCAAAACTCAATGTACACCCAAGTAAACATCCTTAGTTACATCTCAAAAGTAACCACAGCCACCATCCAATGCAAGACATTTTGTAATGAGGGAGAAGTCGGAGCAGAAATACACATCAATCTTAACTAATTATAGTAAAAAAAGCTTACCTTTGCAAATCTTACAAAAATAAATGACCACTTGAACACATTGCTAGAGTCCCTCCTAGAGCCTTAGAAGGCACCATGCAAGCAAAAAGTAGGCCCTAAAGTTTCATAATAAATCCACCAGTGCTTTTTGTCCTTTGAATTAATACCCTTTAAAAAATTCCTTTATTTTTCCTCTATCGTGAACAAAGCTATAAACATTCACATACAGGTTTTTGTGTGAACTTAAATTTTTATTTCTCCGGAATAAAAGCCCAAGCTTTTATCGTTAGGTCATATGGTAAGCACATGTTTTTCATTGTAAATAACTGGCATAACTTTTTCCAGACTAGCTGTACCATTTTGTGATCCTATCAGTGATGAACAGGTGGTCCCGTTTCTCCACATCTTCACCAGCATTTGGTATTATTACCATTTTTTTATTTTAACCTTTCTGATAGATGTGTAGTGATATCTCGTTACGGTTTTAATTTGTATTTCCTTAATGACTAATGATGCTGAATATATTTTCATATATTCATTTGCCATGTGAATACCTTCTTCAGTGAAATGTCTCTTCATGTCCTTGGCCCATTTTCTGTTTGTTTTTTACAGTTGGCTTATGAGATTTCTTTATATATTTCAGATGCAGGTCCTTTCTTGGATAAGTGGTTTGCAAATATTTTCTGAGTCTGTAGCTTGTCTTTTTATTCCCTTCGCAGCATCTTTAGCAAAGAAAAATCTGTTGTTGTTTTTGTTTTTTTTGGCCAAAACCCAAATATCCTTCAATGGAGAACAGTTAAACAAACTGTGGTACATGTATGCCATGAGTCCTAGTCAGCATTAAAAGGAATGAACTACTGATATGTGTAAAAACTAAAATAATCTCAAGAGAATGATGTTGAGTGAAAATGCCAATCTCAAAAGGTTATATACTGTATTATTTCATGTAGGGTGACGTTCTTGAAATGACAAAATTATAAAGATGGAGAAAAGATTAATGGTTGTCAGAGATTGGAGAGGTAGCTAGGGTTGTAGGAGGGTAGCATGAGGCATCCTTGAGATGAAATTCTTCTTTATCTTCATTGAGGTGGTGGTCACACAAATCTATACATGTAATAACAAGGCACAGAATAAAATAAACATACACAAATGTTCACGGGAAGTTTTAATAGCAATTACTTTGGATGAAAAAAATACATGGGGAAAAACATATGTGAAAAATAATAAAAAGTTTAGATAACAAAGTAAGAACAAAATGGTATATTTAAATTCAACTATATCAATAATAGCATTTAACATAAGTAGTCTAAACACATCAGCTAATAGGCAGGGAGTGTCATATTGGATAAAAAGCAAGACTCAAGCTACCTACAGAAAATTGGTTAAATATAAAGAAACAAATAGGTCCAAATTTGAAGGATGGAAAAAGATATGCCTTGCTAAACTAATAATAAAAAAAAAAAGCTAGAGTGACTATATTAATATCAAAAAAGTATATATGAAAACAAATAATATTACCAGGGATAATTAAATTCATCTTATTATGATCAAGGTTTCAATTAATCAGGACATACTGGTTGCAAACATTTATGCATCTAATTACATACCTTCAAAATACATGAAGCAAACCCAATAGAACTATAAAAAGAAATAGACAAATCTACAATATAGTCAGAGATTTAGACACCAATATCTCAAAAATTGATAAAACAAATAGAAAATCAGGAAGAATAAAGAAGTTTGGGTCAATGAGGAAATTTATCTAAAATTGTACATTTTTAGGGTGAGTGATATCCTTATTAAATATACATGTGTTGACTGTGACCATGAAGAAGTTAGCAAAATAGAGATAATATATTCAAATCACTTATACAATTTGTTGCTCCCATCTTTTTAACACTGTTGATTTTAGTGACCATACTGGTCATCAGAAATCCGAAACTGCTAATGAGCCTCCAGTGGTCTATCACATGGTCTCTGTTAATAACCTTATGGTTTGCTCGTTGCCTATAGTACGCGAAAGATCAGAATCTGAGCGAGGTGATCCTGGACATTAGCGTCCGTTTCCCTAGCCACAGTCATAGACCACCTGCGAGTGAGAGAAATCTGCAAGGTCTGTGGCTCAAAGTTTTTCCATATGAATTAGATCCAGAGAAGGGACTAGAACGTCCGGGTAAAATATTGATTAAGATAAATTAAAGTGAAAAATTAGGGATTAATGGCCATGTGACATAATCAGAAAGATCAAAAATATGAAATAAGGCACGGGGGTAAAGTTCAACATAATTTAGAAGCAAGGAGGAAATGTGCTGGATTTCTACAACCACATCATAGTCTCCCTCTGCCTTTGACAATCTTGTGTAAGAGATCTTAAAGAGGGGGGCACCCGGGTGGCTCAGTTAAGCATCTGCCTTCACCTCAGGTCATAGTCCCAGGGTCTTGGGATCAAGTCCCGCATCAGGCTCCCTGCTCAGCGGGGAGCTTTTCCCTCTCTCTCTGCCTGCTGCTCCCCCTGCTTGTGCTCTGTCTCTGTCAAATAAATAAAATCTAAAAAAAGAAGAAGAAGAAGAAGAAGAGGAATCTTAAGTGAGGAATTTCGATTATTTTGGGGGATTCATCTGTTTTGAGTGTGAAGTTTCTGTGAAAGTGCAGTTGATAGAAGTCAGATGACCCTGCTTAAAATTAGGTGAGAGTCTCAGCTTTTTGTAAATCCCCACTCACTGTGTCACCTTGACAAGTCATTTAACCTCTTAGAATCACAACTTTTTGCTTATAAAATACAAATGGTGATACAAACCTACTGATGATATGCTCAATGCAAACATAAGATGTTAGAAATAATCATTTATACTGTAGAGCAACACTGTCCAGTAGAACTTTTTCAATGACAGAAATATTCTATAGCTTTGCTATTCAATATTACAGGCATTACCGCATATGACTAGTGAGCATGTTTAAAATACGGCTAGTACAACTGAGGAACTGAATTTTTAATTTTACAAGTTTAAGTAACTTAGATTTAAATAGCCATGTGTGGCTAGTGGCTGCCATATTGGACACCGCAGGCATAGAGCTAAAGAAAAAAATGACCAATTCATTTTTTGGGGTCCTGTTTCACAGACGACAGGGAACGTCAGAAAATCTATCAACGACAGCTTGTATTCCCTTCCATTCATGTGAAGAAACATAAAAATACCTGGCTTTTAACTTCCTGACTTTGTGCTCTGGAATATGGTATTAAAAAGTACCTCTGAGAGGTACTCACCCACCTGGGTGGCTCAGTCAGTTAAGTGTTCAACTCTTGATTTCGGCTCAGGTCGAATGATCCCGGGGTTGTGAGATGGAGCCGTACATTGGGCTCTGTCTTCAGCGGGGAGCCTGCTTGAGATTCTCCCTCTCCCTCTGCCACTCCCCCCACTCATATGCTCTCTCTCTCTCAAATAAATAAATAAATCTTTTTTTTTAAGATTTTATTTTTTGAGAGAGAGAGAGAGTGAGAACACCAGTAGGCGGGAGGGGCAGAGGCAGAGGACGAAGCAGATTCCCCACCGAGTGGGGAGCCCAACATGGGGCTCAATCCCAGGACCTTAGGATTATGACATGAGCTCTTACAGCTCTAAGATCACAATCAATACCTTGGACGTAATGACTATCACTATGGTTCTTGGCATAAAGAAGACTCAAAGGCTATCTCTAACAGACCACTACATGGAATGGGAAGTAATTTCTAATCGGGTCCCTAAAAAAGGTGCTGAGCAGGTCCCTAAAAAAGGTGCTTCCCATATTCTTACTGACTATTGGTATTTACTCCTTCCCCTTCCAACATTCTACTGTGCTATGATAAAATCAATTTCAAAAGCTTTCAAATAGATTTTTATTCACTAAATACTTTTTATAATTGCTTTCTATATTGTTTTATGAATTTATCTCACTAAATAATTACACTGCTTTATTGTTTATTATATTCCTTGACATTTGACATTTTTTATTAGAAATGTCATTCCTTGACATTCATTGACATTTCTTATTAGAATACGATTCTTCTCTTAGGACTATTCAATTACAGTGTAGTCTGCTTTTGTTTCCTTTATGAAAACATCAATAGAACAGTCTCCAATATTTCCTTGAAGATTCACTGGCACTGTAGCATTTTGGTTATACCTCCTTTTATGAGATAAATAAGAACAATTCCTGAATTATTACTCTGAATACTACTTTTAACAATCTGATTAACAAAGGTCATATTTTAAGGTAATGTGATTGGTAGACATAATGATGATTCTGTCATTCTGATTGCCATGTAAGCACACCCACATTTCTTGAAAATGAAAACTCTTGAATCAAGGACTAGTTAAAGCAGTGGTCAGAATATTTTTTAGATGGCTTTCTTATGTACTTGGGTGTACACTGGCTTTACTAGGGAACGTGTCCTTCCTCCTGTCTCTCTGCCTCCTACCCACACCCACCATATAACTTTTCCATGATATCTTTCTGGTACTTTAAATTAACAAAAGGTATAACCCTATATATTGACTATAGAGACAACGAATATCCATGTGTCATTGTGGCTGATACACATGAGAACTGAGGCTGACCAGCTATAGGTCATAGGCAGTCCAATAGGAGCACTGTTTGTGCAACCTTTCCAGATTCTGGCAGAATTCATCAATATGAAACGAACACATTGCAGTACTTCACTTTTAAGTAATGTCATAATCTCCAGAATGCTTATTTAGAAGGAAACTGCTTCATGTAATTGGTCCCCATTCTTAACCTGAAGCTTATTATTAGAGTAAACTTTTGTATTCTTCCACCAACATACAAACCCATTTGGCCTTCTGGGCATAAATGGGCAGGAAATGACATGCTACTGGCAAAATCCTATTCTTCGCCGTCCAAGGCCACACACAGAACATAATTATAACCAACCATTGATTGAACCCGATGTCTCATGTTTTCTTTACAGGATTTACTTTATTCAGTATAGTACTTGGTGATAAAATATCAGAAAGATCTAAAGTATTCCATGTTCTTCCTAAAAATCTCTGCACGTTTTTGTGATTATGATCGGGTCTTTGGTCTTAAATAAGACACATTGCTAATAACTTACTGTAGTACCTCTTGTATCCCACACATAAACAGTAATTTCTGGCCCAAAGTAGGACTCCTTTTCAATCAAGTGTACCAGCTGCCTGGGGCTCTCTTTATTCCTGTGCCCTTTACCATTGACTCTTAAACTATTCTAGCCTGAGACCAATCCAACCATGAAAACCTTTTAAGTAACTGTTTGAAGGCATCCTAGGGGAGGTAAGCTACTGTTGAGAGGAGAAAAAAAACATGATTTGTTCAGGTCAATTGATGTTATGGAATGGAAAACAAATCTAAGTCCTTCCATTTTGAAGAAATGGTTCCCGCTGAGCAGAGAAGTAGGTGACAGAGGTGGGAATGGAGGTGCCTTTAAGGTACTCTTGAGGCAAAAATTAATATTCTCCAAAGTATTTTGGTAATAGGCACATTTTGTGTTTTCCTCTGAAAGCGAACTGTGACTAATCAAAAACTGAGCCCATAGGCCTAAGAAAATGGGAATAAACCCAGTTTGCTTCATGCAGTTTGCCAAACCTTGTAGGACGTCATACATGTCATTACTGTGGGGACAAGAGCAGTTCCTGGCTTTAATCTATCAGCAATACCGCCTGCTGGATCCAGTAGCCTTTGTAAAATATCTTAGGGCTCTTAGATGAGATGAAGAAAAATTCTTTCTTTTTGTCAAATAAACTGAGGCATTCCTTGGATTATGCAAATTCTAAGACCTGCAGTCCACTTTAAAGGACAGTGGCTAGAAGTTTTGTGCAAAATAATGATATTGTATTTGCAGCTAAACAAGTTTGGGCGTAGCTGGAGGTTGGGCAATAACAGAGGGCATTTGCCCTTTACAGATTCCTTCTCTACAAAAAATAGCTGGCAACAAAGAAGGGTGGTGGAAGAATCTAGGAAAAATATAAGAAACAAGGGGCACTAGCGAAAAAGAGATTCGTGCTCTTTGGGGGTATCAAAACATGTTTACGTGAGATCTCTTTTCTTTAATCCAATAAAAGTATTGGCAAAGTGTTTGGTATCTGAGGCACAGTAGTGGGAGTTCTGTCACGATGTAACTAAAGATGGTGGGAAAACCAGTTTGAATAAAACAAGATCCAACTTGAACCTTTGCCCATGCCTGGAACCAAAACCAAGTCAACCCACTGTTAAGTTAACGTTGAGTCATTAGGCTTTTTTTTTTTTGGGGGGGGGGGTTCATCTGTTTCTGAATATCTGTGTGTGTCTTCTTTTTTTATACTCTTAAAAAATAAACTTGCTTGTGGCATTCAGGATGCAATTCTTAGCTTACTACGTCCTCCTGCAGTTTTAAAAGATGAGTATTAAAATTCTTATAAAAATACATTTGTGAATTTAGATGCTTTTATTTTATTCCTGATACACTTCTTAGAACCCATCTTTTGGTATTTCACATAGATTCTGGAAAGAGTTAACTGCTAAGAAGTCTGCTTTGGTAGTTTTCATTCCAGACAACATTGGGAAATTGAGGTGTGAAACCTATTTAAGACGAGCCACAAAGCCATTGGGTAACCACTAATTGTTCAGCACAGCAAGGAGACGTCTAGGTTATCAGCTCATCCCAGTTTGTTCTAATTCTCACATCTTCCACATGAGAATATGTGCTTTTGCTTTCTGAACTTTTGAGTTCCCTTTAGACACTTTGGAAAGACAACCTACCTCAGAGGTAATCTGCCCCAGTCTCAGATAACCACTGATGTAAAACCTTTACCAGAATGAGTAGAGAGAACTGAACTATGTGGGAGAGAACCTCAAGGGGGAAAATGATTAATTCATGTCAAAAACAGAATTGAAGTCACTGACATATTATACCTCTGAATATATTAAACAGCCTGTTCATTAATCAACTTAATGAATCCCTTCTAAGAGTATATGGCCGGTAAAAAAAAAAAAAAAGAAAAAAGAATACATCTTCTGGAAAAGAAGGAGGTCAGAGCCACTCATTGCATTTTATAGAAATGGAATCATATACAGTCAATTTTATTTTTACAAAATAGTGTAGTTGAAACCCCGTCACACCCACACCCACACCCACGCCATTTTTCAATCTTCTTTGGTCAAAAGAGCTGAGATGACTATTTGTGAAATTTGCCCTGACTGCTCCAGGCAGAATTTGTAGTTCTTTCCTCTGTGCTTAGTTCTTCAGACATACCTCTAATGTGGAACTTATATTTTTATAATTATCTGCTTATATTTCTGTTCACCTTCACCTCCAACTAGACCACGAAAGCAAGGACCATATCTTATTCACATTTATTCCTCGGTGCTCAGTGCAATGCTTCGTACACAGTTGGTGCTCGATAAATATACAAGGGAGTGGGTGAATTAGTGGAACTCCTGTGAGTCCAGTAGCCATACATGGGTTCTTGTGAAAACCTTCTAACTACCCAGCCTCATCTCTGCAATTGAGTATACTGTTCTGTGTCACGCACATATGTCATTAAACCCGACCCAATTTGATATTACCTGGGTGGAAAGAAACTCTGCATTTAGAGCAGGAGGAAGGGATTGGTTTCCATGGCTACCCCAAAAAGTCAATGGCTTCAATATAATACAGATAACAGCACCAATTAATGTTTACATTTTACTCAGCATAGAATTCTTTACCACCAAACCTGAGAGCCAAGTATTATTGTTTTTTTATACCTCGGAAATTAGGACTCAGAGAAGTGAAATATTTTCCCAGATCACACAGATAGTAAGGATGGAGAACTTATTAGAACGCAGGCCCCTGGCTCCAAATCCCATTGTCTTTCTACAACACCCCACCTGATCTCAGAGTTGTGGGTGTAAACAGAAAAATCACAGATGTATTTTAAACTCCCAACTCAAGATGGTCACAAAAATTACCCAAGTGGTTCTCATAACACATAGATTCAGGCTATGTCTAGGAAGGTATTTTAGAATCAACACAACCTCTGTGTGTGTGTGTGTGTGTGTGTGTGTGTGTGTGTGTGTGTGTGTGTCTTGTCCTTTACCCTCCTAGAAACATACCTATCCATTTTGGCTTTGGCTTTATTTGAAAGGGTACCGAAAAGTCTACTCATTATGAAATTATATGTCATCCATACTTCAAGAAAAACATAACAGAAACTTATAAAATCCAAATCACAAAAATAGACAAGGGGACGGTCAGTTCCTACAGATATGATAATGAGGGGGTTATTTCCCTAATTCCATCCTACTAAAGGTGACTCTTGAAGCTTATTAAAATGGAAATAAAATTCAACTTTGCATAGCAATAAGAACTTGGAATATGTTAGCCTAGAATAATAGATAAATAAGACATATAAACTTGTTTCGAAAGAAAATAATAAATTCATGAATGGATTTAATGACAAATTATGAAGGAAGTTAGAGATGATGCTTTCAGTTTTTGAGGTCATGGAAAGAAATTATAATATGATCATGCGTACCCCTGTTAAAAGTGACTACTAAGGTAGATAGGTTGTTGACCCAAGATAATATTTTTAAAATACCTCTGTCTGGTCTAATGATCCAAGTTTTTCACTATATTTCTTCCGATAGAAGAAAAAGAGCAAGGCTAAGTGCAATCCATACATCATTCTCATAGTTCTGAGCGCCCTGCGGCTCCTCAAACAATGGCAGCTAAGCCAAGAAAACCAATAAAAACAGTTACTATGGTGAAAAGAAATTGTTTAAGAGAAAGCTATGGTTTTTTTCTCCCTATTTCCTGTACCCTCACCTTTTCCCTTTTAATCCATTAGATCTTCCCTAGGAATTGGTAACACAACAGAAAGCAGAGAGCAAATGAGTCAGTTCTTGGCTTTGGGGTTCCAAAAATTAGACAGTATATCTGGGAGAATGTAGTGCATAAGAACAAAGTTTTCGCAACTCTTAGGGTTCTGGGCAAGACCTCTGGTTGAGAGAAGGAGAGGAGAGCCATGAAGACACTCTGTATCCCTAAGAAAGATGAACCCTATGCCTTGTCCCCTACCAAAGGCCAAACTTTGGGAAGAATGAGAGGAAGGCCCCAGATGGGCTTGTGGTTTCTTAGATGAGAGGGACCTATGCTTTCTTCTTTGGCATAGCCCCAGGGAAGGAGCAAGGCCAGAGAAGATACAGATCCACAGTGTGCATAGGAAGAGAAGGCCCTAGACCTCCAGGCAGCCAGTCTTGTGTGGGTGGAGCAACAGAATCTAAGAAGAGTTCAGGCCTTAGGAAGCCTCATAGTCCCTTCACATCCCCGAGTGCTTTGTGACTAAGAAGGTCTCCTCTGCACGTGACGGTGAGCACTAGGTGAGCTGACCTTGGCCAGACCCAGGGAGCTTTCCATGGCTCAGCATGACCCAGTAGCAGTTGAATGACTCCTGTGCCCCCTAGAGGGACTTGGTAGGATCTAAGAGATTGCTGAGTACCTTGCGGCTTTGTATTTGGGAACACAGGACAACTCAGCATGGATCTGCATGGAGCAATGATGAAAGGTCAGTAGGACGAAGGATATTTCAGGGGATGCCTGCATGAAAAGATGATATGACGACCAGATGCCACTATGCTCTTGAAGTGTTGGCCAGGACGAGGCCCTCCCAGGACATATGCGTAACCAGGAAAAATGCAGGCTAGAAATAAACCTTAAGTCAATTTACAGATAAACAAAGTTATTTCCACACACTTGACTTTGAGGACTTTTAACCCACTCTATGCCACAAGTAACTTTTCAGAAAATTGGGTCTTCCTCAGTTGTGCAGGTTTATTCTAATCAAAAGTTGGAAAGATGTGTCAGTAGCTCGTAAACCTCCAGATATTCCTCAGAGTCTAAAAATTCTCTTCCCTCTACCCAATTCACTACTCTTAATTTGGAAAACTTTGTATGTTTAATGATAATGAATGGTAGCACTTGTATATTTTCTAAAATAACTACAATGACATCTCATGTTTTATTTCGTTTGTTCATCTTCTAAAAAGAGCACTGTATGTATATATGCATATATATATATATTTTTTTTTTCTTTTTTTTTTTTTAATTGCAGTTCGTCCTATTATCCCAGAAGTCAGGAACAAGAATTCCACATATTATAGGCTTTTTGTCTTGTGGCGATAAAGATTTTACATGGGGAACAAGATTTGGCTTGCAATAAACCAAATCTGCAGTAGAGAACAATTTTATAACAGAGTTGCATTGTATTCGGAAATAGAGATCACTAATAAAGACACCAATAGAAACTATTCAACCTCCCGCTCAAATATTTGCTAAATTATTGGTCTCTCTGTGAGAACATTTTCCTCTGGCATAAACAGTGGCCATGAATAGGATGAGTGTTTAAACAGTACAAAAGTACCAGGTTTCTTCCTGTTACCCAAACAGCAATAAACACCATTGGTACAGCACCCTGCACCACGGCCCTTGTCAGACAATGGGGCTCACACACGAGGGGCCAAGATGTTCAGTTCTCTGATAACATGAATGTTCAGTCCCAGCTGGGGAGACACCAACAGCCAACAGTTGCAAAAGAGCCATTGAAGAAAAATGGAAAGGCTTCCTTTCCCTCCAAAGCCATGGCAGAATGCAAAGGAGCTACATCTGGGTGTCTGGGCATGAATCACGTTATTGTATTAAGGAGCTGGGCACACACTCTGCTGCCCTTCCCTGCCACCACAACCTGCTCCCAAGGATGTTGTCCTATTGACTTCTCTTCTCAAGGCCACCTGTGTTGGTGCATGTTGGGGCCAGTGAATGCAGAAAACAAACAAAACCTCTGATTTTCTTTAAAGTAATTCTGATGAAGCTAAAGGCAGAAATGATGATTTACATAATCTATAAAAAGCATTTAGATATATCTTTTTAACATGATGTGTGTGTGTGTATATATATATATGTGTATATATATATATATATATATGTATATATATATATATATATATATGTAAATTTCAGAGGTAACTGTCATCGTTTCCTCCATTTTTAAATGGGGAACTTAACCACAAAGAGGTTAAATAAAAGTTTTATGACTTGAGATGCTAGTCCAGGTGCATTGGCTTCTGATTTTCTCCTGGGAATTATGCAGATAACTAAAACGGTGATTTTTGTACTTTTCTTGACTGCAATTCACACGAAGAAATTCATTTTAAGGGACACCTGGCTGGTTCGATCAGTGGAGCATGCCACTCTTGATCTCAGGGTTAAGAATTCAAGCTCCATGTTGGTCATAGAGCTTACTTGAAAGAAGAAATGTATTTTATACTGAGTACTGGAACACAACTCATGCGTGTGTATAACAAAAGTTTCATGGAATAATAACAAAATAATATATGCCTTTATATACCTTTTCAACAGGCCCAGAACATGAATATTTTCTATTTTATTCTCTTTAAAGGAAAAAAAAACCTGTTAATAATCCACTAAGTTGGTTTCATTTTATGACTTTCAAATAGGTCTTGAACCGTATCTGAAAAACATTTAACTAAAACATCCCCACCAAATGGCCCTTGGCTTTTCTTTTATTACCCCTATTACAGGTGTCTGAATTCTTCCATTACTACCTATTTTATTTCTGAACATTTCTATGTGTAGAGATAAGTCTATGTCTCTGCTCTTTCTATGACAGCCTTCCAGATCCTGGAAATGACCATCAAATTCCTCATGAGTCATCTCTTCTCCAGTTCAGGTATTATCACTTTCTTTGTTCCTTGAACGATGGAGTTTCCATTTTGTCCACTCAGAATGCACAACATTTTGAGATATCCCAGCTGTCTGAGGCAGATTGCAACTTCAGCCCTTCGTCTTAAATATCAAACTTAGATTTTGCTGTCCAGAGCAATATTTCTACTTACAGCTTAAAATCATATTAAACTTTTTGGTGGCCACATTCACATGCTGGTCAGCTACAACCAGAGAATTCATTTCCTTATGACAATGAAACTCGTGGTAGCCTAATGCCACCTGATATAACCAATTCAGAAATGTTGACAGGTTCTGACTACAGAAACTGTGCCACATGTAATTCATGAAAATCGAAGGACTCTTCACTTTAATAGTTATTTTTGAGGTTAAGTGATACATATTATCTCAGAATGATAAGTTAAAGTGATGCCTGCTGTATACCCTATTTCTTTGTAGGTCAACAATGCATTACTCTTTTTACATAAATATGCCTTCGATATGCTTTTGTGACATAAATTTGCTTTCCTTTGTTTCCCCTTTAATCAAGAAGACTTTATTACTGAGAAATTTTGTTACTCAGTTGTTTTTATTTTGACATTCCAACATTGATTAGATATTTCACCTTAGGGACTGTGCTTTTGTTTATATATATGTGGTTAATTTATATGCTATTTATTTCCCACATCCTGTTGAGATTGCTTCCCAGCAGACCCTCCCTTTTCCAAAAATAAGATTCCTTTTTCTGTTTTCAGTATAATGTTTGCAGTAAAAATGAAACACAGATATACTCCAAAGATGTAAGTTGGGAGCTTTGTGAAATCCTTGATTTAAGTCAAGGGATCTTAGGATAAAATGTCTTAGTGTGGTACCAGAGAGTGCTGATGTGTGGACATTTCAGAAAAACAAAGCGTGGTGGTACAAAAAAAGGAAGAACTAGCCAAAGATAGAACATGCTTCTTTAGAGAGTGAGGGATTTTTTCCCTGCACGTGGGCAGCTATGTGACATGGATTTTAAAGAAGGGAATAAGGAATTGGGAGCTGGACCAGACTGGCATTTTTCAAACTCTGCTCTCTGAGCAGGACATGGGTGCTGGGAGGGAGACAAGCCATCTGGCAGAGCTCCAGGGTCTCTGCTCCCATGCCCGACAAACATTCCCTTTCTGCACCCAAAGCAGCTCCCCTGTGTCTCTTTTTACATACGGTGCCTCTGTATAAACTGTGTTTGCCCGTGGCTAAAAGAAGTTTCCAAATCAGTGGACAAGATGGTCTTTAACTACTCTTCTGGTCTGATGTTTATCCCCCAGAATCAAAATGGTTTCTGTTTGGATGCCATTTTGTCAGGGCAGGAAGAAAGTGTCTGCGAGATGACTGATATTTTTACTTGTCATAGTCCAAAAGATTCTGGAAGAACAGCAGAAAAGTGAATTTAGGAAAACTAACTCCACCAGAGATGGAGGAGGCCGAGTTTAGTAACAGCTGAGAAGGGTACATGATTCAGCAAACTGATACACATCGGTATTTTGCACATCAGCTACCAGCTGCCTTTTGCCTCACTCCTCTGCTTCTCCACCTCCCCAGGCTCCCAGGAAACTCTTCAGTTCCACCTACCCTCTTAGGTCTTAGCGTTCGATGACTCCTTGAGACCCAGAAAGTGAATTTAAGCTCTTATTTGCAGCCTCAGCTCTCCTTTCTGCCAGGTTGGCCTGACCTCGGACACTGCTGGCTGGCACTGGGCCCCTTTGCAGCGGATCTCCTATCTTATAGGTACCTGTCTATAGGTTGGGCCCACTCTGAGTTAGTCTTCCAAGTTCCAGGTGAGCCCTTCCCCTCCTTGAGACCTGGTACTGTTCTTAAACAGCCTTTGTGATTGGGCTTCCAGAAGGCCCATCACTATGCTGTGACACCTGCTTACCTGAGCCAGGAAAGTCTGGCCTGGCTGTGTATGCAGTGGTTGTGCCCCCTGGGAGCTGTTCCTTTCCCATCTGGCTGTCCCCGTCACCTGGGTGCAGGTTATCTCTCTCTCTCTCTCTCTCTCTCTCTCTCTCATCTCTGATTCACTAAAGAATTCTGGAAAAGGAAGATAGAAGAATAGTTGTTGCTTTGGTCTTCTGTTTTATCTATCAGGAATGTCAAAAGAATGTCTCTAACAGGATTTTAGTTCTGTTGCAGGTCAACTTTCTATTTTTCCACCTAGTTCTATCTGTTCTGCTTTAATTGCTTCCTCATCCCCTGACCAGACAATGAAAATAAAAGTCTATTACACATCACCCTCTACATACCGATCAGAGGCCATGTTAGGCAGAGTCTAGGCAATTTACATATATTAGGTTTTTTGTACCTCACTACAGACCTGAGAGGTGGGTTATCATTAGTCCATTGTTATATGGAAAGACTCAATCTCAGGAAGCTGAGCTACTTTTTCAACAAAACACAACCTACATGTGGTAGAGTTGGAATTGGAATTCACACTTGAAACTTCAATGTCCATGACATTTCACTATGTACCTCCAATTAAGAGAAATTCATCTCTCTATAGAGTATTTGCAACTTTAAAACATTGGTATTTTTATTTCTATTTTATTTTTTAGGCAATCTAGTTCATGTGAAAACTAAAATTTTGGATAAGCCCCCCACCAAAGTAAAATTATGGAAAAGTAAAAGGATAATTTAAAATCTGCACAAATATAAACAGTGAAATCCACTCCTGAGTCCTCATGCTGAGGCTGTGGAGCTGTGCAAATACCCCAGCAGCTCTCAACACACCACTGACGCCCCCACCACTTTCTCTCCTAACCATAAAGCCACTCCAGTTGCAGGTGGGGGTGACATCATTTGAGTGACAGCTCTGAATCTGTGGTAATTTGTTTATGAAAACAAAATCCAAAATTTTCTTGGTACATATCTCACTGTTGATGGCAACATGGGAGTTTGTCATGACATTGGGGTTGGCAGGTTGGAAAATGCTGTTAGATGGTTATTCAAGGTTCCATTTTGACTGCATGTATTGACCACCAGTTGGGCACCAGGCATTGTTCTATATTTAGCATAGGATCAGTTCCGCCTTTAGACCCAAACAGCCAGGGTCTCTCTGTGGGACCCTATGCTTTAGAGACCCCCCTCCTCCAGCCTCATCCCTCTCCATCAGGTAAAGGGAACATGTCTACTCAGGTCCCATCCCCAAATGGGACTATGCTTCTATCACTTGGGACCTGGAATTCCCCACCCCGATGACCTGAGCATTCTTCCAGCGATGGTGCAGCCTCTCCCAGGTCTATTATCCAAAGTCTAGTTAGCATCTCTGGAATGTCAGTTCCTAGGTCCAAGGGACAGCCAAGGGGTAACTGTTTTCAGATCAAAGGGAAGAGGCTGGATTTTGGACAGAGTTTGGTTGTGCTCTCATAAAGAACAAGGGAACCGGGGATAAGAAGAGAAGAGCAGAGGGTCAGGATGGGAGAGTGTTTCTATTCTTATGGTTGCCTTGACCCTGGCCTGCTAGGAATTCAAGGATGATCATGCTTTATGCTCTCAAGGAGTTTTCAGTCTGGTTAGAAAGACAAGCACACAAATAAATAATGTTAGTCCAACACGGTGAACACAATGCTTAGGAGTCTTTTAAATACCGCAGGAAGGCCACTTGGGCCAGGCATGAGGATGTACGGATTGACCGGGAAGGATGAATCTTGAAGGACGAGTAAGGTAAGCTAACAACAAGGGAATCAGGGTGAGAGCGACAGGAGGACTGTAGAAGCTGCAAAAAAGAACACTGCCAGGAAAGACACTGAGGCCTGAAGCAGGAAACTCTCCCTGCAAGACTGAGCACTGCTCTCATATCTCACAAAAAAATTCTGTACACACATCTGGAAAAGAGTAGAAGCTAAATATATGTGCATTTGACACAATCATGGTGTGGGAGAGAGGCTTATGAATTTTTTAGTGTTTTTGGAGCAAAAGTCCTACACGGAGAGAGTAATATGAAGTAGAGTAGAGATGTCAACACATCTTGGAACAGGTTGTTTCTGACAATGTGAAGGTTAACCTTATTTTAGAAGTGACAGAGCTTTAAGCACAGACTGGTATGACTGCCTTAATTTTAGTTAGCAATGTGAAGAATTATTTGGAAAGCACTGAAGACTAAAGGCACAAAGAACTAATACGCGGTTAGTATAATACAGGAGAGCAATGATTAAGGGCCTGAGCTACCATACATTGAAATCTCAAAACACACAGAGCTGTAATCCTTGCCTGCCACATGGTAGGTGCTCAGTCACTAACAGTTGAATGGATGACTAAAGCCAATAACAACAGGAATGGAGAGGAGGATATATTTAGGAGAGATGGAAATCATAGGAATCAAGTGTGGAATTGACAGGGTCAGAAGTCAAGGATAATTCTAGGATGTCTTAGTGAGTATAGGACAGATGATGCCAGTGACTAAGAAAGGATGATTTTCTGAGGGTGAGATAATGAAGCAAGTTTGGGTTAAGTTCAGCTCTGGGTGCTCGGGTCAGCCCGGTACAGATGACGCAGAGGCAATAAATAGAAACCTAGAAAAGTGGTTACAAATTGTACTTTATATCAGAATACCTAGAGTATTTGTTAAAATACAGACTCCTGAGTGCTATCCCCAGGTATTCTGATTCATGCAACATGGGATAAAGTCCAGGAATCTGCATTTTAAATAAGCATTCCTGGTGATACTAGTATAGGCTATTAGGACAGTTTTGTTTTGTTTTTTTTTTTGAGGGAGAATTCATTTAGCCCTAAACTTTTGGTGATAGATTAGATATATAGGTTTGAGAATCATTGACATAAAGATAATAATAGCCAACACTGACCACTTGCAATGTGACGAACTGTTCTAAGCACTTCACTATCGTAACACGTATAAACCTCACACCTCTATCAAGTAGTTGTTATTACAGATTGAAGAGCTGAACCTGGAGGAAGTTTGTGAGTTAAGAGAGGAGGTCTGAACTCAGGCAACCTACATTCATGGCCAGAAACCATGTTCCTAACCATTATTGCTAGTCTAGTCCTCCCATTTCTGTAACACTTGTTGAGAGTAATTACTAGTGGCAAAGGGGGTGAGATTGCCCAAGAAGGTGTTGTGTCTATGGGCCAAATATTGAATGCTGGAGAACATCAGGCATGAGTAGCTGATAAAGGTATAGGATTAGATGCCACTGGCAAGTATTTGAACCCATCCCAGGTTCTTTAAGGAGTGCCAGGTTTTCTTAACACAGAGAATGCAAATACAGAGAAGTTCTTAATAAATATTCTTTGTAATAATACTGATGATGGGAACTTAAGTATTTTCAGGTATTCTGAAGGACTACTTCACCAAGTTATCGTTTAATGACAAAATGTGGTGTTTCTTCATAATATTTTCAACTCTACTGAATTTTTTACATTGCTGACAATGGAAGAAATAACCTAGAGACAATATAATCTACACTAAGATTTTTGAAAATAAATATGCTTTACAGGTAAATGTCAATAATCGATTCCAACTGAAGAACTGCTTTTAATGCTGTGGAGTTGTCTAGTTCCAAGGAAAATAAGCATCAGAATGGGGAATTTAAATTCTGGTCTTTTTGTGCAATTCATCCTCAATGTCTCAGTTTGATCTCAAACTTGAAAATGAAAATGTTTTTTTTTTTTTTAAAGATTTTATTTATTTATTCGACAGAGATAGAGACAGCCAGCGAGAGAGGGAACACAAGCAGGGGGAGTGGGAGAGGAAGAAGCAGGCTCATAGCAGAGGAGCCCGATGTGGGGCTCGATCCCAGGACCCTGGGATCACGCCCTGAGCCGAAGGCAGATGCTTAACCGCTGTGCCACCCAGGCGCCCCTGAAAATGAAAATGTTTTTAATACTTGCAAATACTGGAAACTTACTAAGTCTTGGTGTCCACAATCCTTGTAAAGTCATAGGGACACAGTTTAGCCCCTTGAGTTTCTTTTTATGTGTAAGTGAGCAGAATCTGATGTGCTGGAAGGATTTTGTTGTTTACACATTAGGAGATACAAAATAAAGGACTTCTATTTAGTCTATAGGACAATTTTCTAACAATAATTTAGTCAATCATTGAAATAAATTTTGAAGACTATGGAATCATTTGTTCCATTTGTGTATTCATTAGCTTTCTAAACTATTCTTCTTCAAAAAAAAAATTATTTCACCTTGTAGGTCCATGAATCCCCAGGTGTGCTTAAAGTTTGAAGAAATAATCAACTTTTTTTTCATTACCTTGTTTCTACTCAGCCACAGGATAGCCTTGACCAATTTGTTTCGTGTAAAGGAATCTCTTTTCCCTAGAAGGCAGTCTACCCCAAAAGGATATCCCTTATTATAACTCTGCTGGGCATTTTTAAGCAAAGGAACAAGAAAATGCTTAGAGTAAGCATCTATGTCAGAACCTCAAGATAGCAAAAGCAACATCTGTATAAAGCCTGTTCCAGTGTCTGCTTTTACCCGTCGTGACTTACCTCTATCTGCTTCTGCCAGAAGACAGATAAGTGAGGAAGGGTGTTTTGACACAGAACAAGTTGTATGGATGCTGGAAAGACAGGTGACTGTTTTAAAAAACATTTTGAACTTAACCAATCACTAAATTGAAGATTTGGGGTAGAAGAAAAAGAGCATAGAAGTGATATTAATACAGTGAGAGCAAGACCCTCATTTCATCATAAAGATGAATGTCGATGTGCAGCAATTTGCAAATAACACATAATTAGGGATAGTTTTTGTAATGCAAAAATAAACCCTCTAATTATATATAGAACTGATTGTAGATAATGATAGTGATCTACTAGGAATAGATTAAAGGATTGAGATCATTTTTTTTCCCCACCCCATTCAAGCACTGAAGTTTCCTACATTGACCTGTAGAAATGGTATTAATGGGACACACTGAAGAGAAACTGTCTGGATTGCTTCAGCGGTTAGATTTACACATTTCCCAGAAACTTCCTTGTCAAGAACCTTTTAGAATACAATCATTCTCAAATCCTAAGCATGCCCACCAGCCCGTCAAAAAATGAGAGAAAGGGGGGCACCTGGGTGACTCAGTTGGTTGAACTTGTGACTCCTGGTTTCAGCTCAGGTCATAATCTCAGAGTCCTGAGATGGAGCCCTGAGCTCAGCGGGGAGTCTATTTGAGAGTCTCTCTCTCCGTCCTTCTGCTCCTCTCCCCCAACTCGAGCTCTCTCTCTCTCTCATTCTCCCCCACCATAAATAAGTAAATAAATAAATAAACAAACAAACAAACAAAAAAACTCTAAAAGAGAGAGAGAGAGAAAGGAAAAGCCACTCATTTAGATCAGTCTTGTGAGACCTAGGCAAAGGTTTTAGAACTTTGGAAAGAAATTTCACCAGAAAACTTTTTTCTCCCCTTCTCATGTCTATCCTTTTTCCTCCCCCACTTCTCTCCTCTCTTCCTTTCCTTTCCTGTTTCTTTTTCCTGGACCCTGCACAAACTCCGTCAGCTTTTTGTTTTTCTAGGTAAGTTATGGCAGGCAGAAGTATCTGAAAAGTACACAAAGCTCTTCAGAAAACAAATTTATCTTGAGAACCCCAAATATGCCTAATTTTTAAAAAATTAACTATCATAATATTACTCCCTGGTATGACAAATTATTCCTTTATTCAAAATGGAAAGGCAAATTTATGTATTGGCCTTGGCCAAGGGTAGTGTCTCCTTTGAACAAGTTGGGGTTACTTCCACTGAGCACATAGAATCCCAAGATGCCAGGTTCTCCTTGCCAGCCACTACCACTGTTTTCCACTAACTGCCCCCTGAAAGGTAGCAAGAAAGACAGGACACGGAGCAGTTTGTTAATCTAATATACAGTCCTTTGGGAAAGTATGACCCTAACTTTAAACTTTGGTGAGAAAGATGGAATGATACTATAAAAGGGGGAGTAGAAAGGTACTTAAAGGAAGATGAGGTTCCTATATTTTATTCAAACCAGCAAAATGACAATAGTAGACTATAATAAACTATACAAGATAAAATACCCAGAGCAAACACTAAAACAAAATCTGTACAAAGGGATACACTCAAAAACACTACAGATAAATTAAAATGGAGAAATACATTCAAGTAATCCACAAAAAGGCAGGAAAAATAAAGCAGAGGAACAAAGAACAAAGGAAACAGAGAACAAAAAGTAAAATAAAGATATAAGCCCTAGCCTATTAGTAATTGCATTAAATGTAAATTGTCTAGATATATTAAGTAAAAGACAAAGATTGGTGGAACAGATTTTAAAAATTCTAACTGTATGTAGGAAGGTTGAAAGAAAAAAGATGGAAAAAAGACATACCATGAAAACATTAACCAAGACGGAAAGAAAGAATACATTAACATCAGATACAGTAAATTTAAAAGCAAAGAAGTTATCCAGGTCAGAGAGGGATATTAAATAATGATGAAAAAGTCAATCCACCAAGAAGACACAGCATCTTAAATGTGTACACACCAAACAACAAAGCTGCAAAATACATGAAATAAAAATTCACAGAACTGAAAGAATAGAAAAATCCACAAGTAAAGCTACAGCCTTCAACACCTCTCTCCACAACTGATAGAACAATTAGACAAGCAGATAAGGGGTTTGTGGTAAATAAAATTATCAAAGATTATGGTTGTGATATCCACCGAGATAAGGAACACTGGGAAGGAGAAGGTTTACGAGGAGGAAGGAAAAGAAAATAAGCTGGACTTTGGTCAAGGTAAAATATTCAAGAGCAATGTCAAAGGTGTAGTTGGATATATGAGAAGGTGAAAGGTTAGAAATACAGATATGGAGTCATCTACATACACGTGGTAATTGAAGCAATGGGCTTCAATGAGTTTGCCAAGCAGAGAGTATAGTGTTACATATGTAGTTTTTAATTGTAAGCTTGAACTTTGAGGAATTCTGACATTTGATGTCCGTGTAGAGAAAGAACAGTCTATTGGGGAAAATGAAGAAGTGGTCAAATATGTTAGATAAAAGTTAAGTGTGTGGGACATGAATATTAAAAGCATAGAGTATTTCAAAAAGAATGAGGGTCCCAAAGTGAATGCTGCTGAAAGGACAATGAAGACTAGAACTAAAAAATGACCACAGGATTTCTTGACAGTGAGGTCATTAATGACCTTGAGAGGAATTTGATGGGAGAAAAGGGGTAGAAGCTTGGAGTGGACAAAGGAATGAATGAAAAAAATTGAGGCATGTAGATGATAAGTAAAGGTAATCATTTTCATAAGTTTGACTGAAAAAGAGAAGTATGAGGAGCCGAGGGATAGGTTTCATTCATTCATTCATTCATTCATTCATTCATTTATTGTTTAGATATGGTTATAGGTTTTTTTGTTGTCTTTTTCCCCCCCGTTTTTCATTTTTCCCCCCAGGGAGAAAGATTAGACAAAACTGAGAGGAAGAGGCTAAGGAAAAGAGAAAGCTGATTCTGTAACTTTTTGTTAAAGGAAAGTTGGGATGAGAATCAAAGCAAGGACAGAGGGATTGGCCTTTCATGGGAGGGTGTACCCTCTTCTTAATAGGAAACACAGAGGAGATGCATACAAATATGGGTGTTGTTTGGTGGGGGGAAATTCAGGGAGTTCCTATCTGGTGTTTTTTGTTTTTCTTGAATGTCTTAAAAATCCCCGTTTATGGAAAAACACAGAATTATTTTTGATATCCACAGATAAAGAAACAATATTTTCTCAAAAAAGAGAATAAAATTATGCGAAAAGGGGGGAGGAGATTTTATTGCAAAGCACTTTATATGAAAATTTCTACAGTAGCATAAAAATTAAGGCACACTGAGTTTTACAGTTAGTGAACCCTTAACCAGTTGTCTACATTGCAAAGAAGAAACTATTCTGGAAAATCAGGATGTGTGCAGACTCTTGGTTGAAAGTGACACAAAATCCTGGCTAAAATAGCTTAGGCAAAAAGAAACTGTTATTATTCCTGCAATTTTTAGTTTTAGGGGATGGCTTCAGCATGTCTACAGTCAGGCCTGAAATGATACCATGGAAACCTCACCTCGGCCTTCAGCTACATTCCTGCAGTCTCAGCTGACCCACGGAGTAGCAACAACGGAGTCTCCTGCTTTACCCTCTTAGATCCACACCCAGTACGGAAGGTCTAGGACATCTTTCCCGGTAGACCTAGGAAAATCTCCTTGGCTTTACCTGGGTCATGGGCCAATCCCTGAAATAATAGCTAAGGAGGATGAGATACGTGAATAGGCTTAGGTTTGTGGTTGCTGTGGGAGGTGAGTATGGAGTCATGTGGCCTTCCAATGGGAACAGATAGATCCCCAAAGGTCAAGGAAAGTCACATTTTGACTATTCAAAATGCAACCAAAGTGATTCACAATTTCACTTTTCTTCCCTGTATATAACCTTTGAGGTTAACAGCTAATGGATATGACAAATTACTGATTTGAGTTTCTCTTCTGCCCCCTTTACTATAAACTTGTCCTGAAGGTGCTAGACCCCAGTGAAATGACCAAAAGGTACTTTCCACATGGATGAGCTCTGAATCATGGGGAATGGTTGTGATAGTAACCAATAATTAAAAAAAGAAAAGAATTATTAGGGAAAAAAGATTAGAAGTATCTCTTTTTATTTAACTTTGAATATGCAGATTTCACTGTGATTTAAAATGTGAAAAGGTATAATTTCAATTTTATTAAACATAACTCCATCAGCACATATTTCTCTGAGTAACATCCTGATATGGTGCATTCCTAAAATTAGTTTTTATCAACCATAGTCATTAAACATATTTTGGCATATGACATGACTTTGTTTATATTTGGTAAAATACAAAGCAAGCCCTCTAACCAGGAAGGCTTAGGTCGAACCCAATGCAACAGCATAAAGACGTTAGTAATATCAGCCCAGTACACTGTGAGCTCCTCGGGAGTCCCAATTAAGCAGTCGTCACTTCTGCGTTTCTTCTGCCTAGCCCTGGGCTTAGGATGTAATAGGAATGAGTAAGACTATGTCAATTGGATATTTTAGCTGGCCTTCTCTTTAGGATTCACAAGCATCATCACTCCACTGAGTTAAAGCTTTTAAAACACCATTTGGGTTGGAATCCTGGAGGTGGGGTACAATCCCTTCCTTGTTTTTCTCCTTATTACTACTTGTGTACACGTATTTCTTTCTCCTGAACTATGTGCTGCTTTCAGAGCAGAAACCATATCTGAAATTATATATTCATTTATCTATTTGCTAATTTACTTACCACAAATATTCATTGATTGTCCTCTACATGTTAGGAACTGTAACCGTGAAAAACAGAAACAACTCCATGAGAACACATGCCAAGTTTTAACTTGGCCTGTTATGGCTTCTTCCTATCTCTACTGCAGTATCTATCGAAGGATGAAGCACATAGTGGAGGTTTTAGAATGCTTACTTAAATTAATTGATTCAGGAGAGTTCTACCAAATATAACCTATATCTATAGTTACTGTCAAACCACAATGTAAATTATTCTTTATCCTCTTCAATTAACAGCTAAATAATAACCATCATTTATTCAAAATCTATCATGCAGGAACCTTATATACATCATTTTTAAAAACATTACAACAGCCTTATAAAGTTCCTCACTTTATACAGGAGAACACCAAGACTGGAAAAAAACATCTAGCAGAGCTAGGATTTGAACCCTGGTCTGTTTGGAAATGAAGCCTACAGTCTTACTCTTTTTCGCAGAATGAGTTCAACACTCTTGAAATACCTGCCCCTTCAGTCCTTAAATTCCAATAGTTTTTGGCAGCTCTCTTCTTTCTCATTGCCCCCCACAGACCTTAAATTTGGACAACGGCAATCTACCACTTCAAGCAGCTCAATATAAATTCATCTGTTTGTTAATGTTAACAGCCATTGATCTTCTGCAGTAAAGACTGTTCAGCTCTCTTCTTCGTGGATGGGTCATTCAACCACCATTTTATAAATGTGATGGCTCTACCTCTCTGGGCTCAATGGGAAAGAAGCACTTCAAGCACTCTAAGAGAAGGCCCCTCTTGGCTTACAGTTTCTGGACCTCAGGCACATAATCAGTCAGTGGTCAGAGACAGTCAGCACAGTGATCTGCTCAGCTGGGAATCCCATTCTTGTGCAAGTGAGCTCTGCGAACCCTGAATGATTGCAATTCTTCTCACTCTTTAGCGATTCAAGTGTGTAAACATCATCAAGAGAGCTTTGTTCTCATTGTTCTTTTACATACACAATACCTGTATTTTGCTCTTGTTTATGAAACCTATTTCTGTTGTATGTTCTTCCAACAACAGTGAGGCCCTTCCCATTCTGAAGTAGTATCCCAAGGGCTATAATGGGAGCAGATTCCACTGAAAACTGGGCTTAGTGTAAACAGTATAAAACATGCAAACTCCAAAGCCTGGTTGCTAGGCTCTCAACACAATGAAAAATATTCACGTAAGGTTTATTATAAAGGACCAAGGTGATGGGGAAAAAAAAAAAAAAGCAACTGCCAGTGGTTCCATTGAGAGGTGGTCTCTGAGGTCAATGTCGACGAGCATCTTCATCATTGTCTTTTTGGAAAGGTGAAAGGTTCCTCGCCCAAATGTGGGAACAAACAAAAAAATGTATACCCTGAAACAATAATCTACAGAGACAAGACAGCGCCAGAAAGACAAAGCCAGTTCAGCTGTGTTTCCTGACAGCCCTGCCCAGCACACTTCCACCTCAGGCAGAGAACCGAGTTTCTAAAGAATAATTATATCAAGTGATGTCATGATGGATGGCCTCTTTCCAGTGGCTTCATGGCTTATCTTTTGAGCCAGAGCGTTAGGGGAGGTAGCCTGCTGTGAACTGTTGTGGCTGTTTGATGGTGGGAGGAGGGGTAAGACCGGTCAACTTTCGGTGTTCTAACTCATATGGGAGTGCAGGGCCGGAGCTCCACCCACCCCGTCCTCTGACATTAACCATGCACTGATGCCACTCCTTTTGTAAAACAAATCTCAATATATTATCAACTTTGCTTGTGCATATAAATTTTTCCCAATAGCTTTGTAGCACTAGACAATATTCAAAGTGCTTTATATATATTTGCCAATTTTAGTCATTCTTACAACCTGACATTGATCCCATTTTATAGATGAGGAAACGAAGCACAAGAGGTAAAGTGACATGTGCAGGTCACACTACAGGTAAATGGTAAAGCCAGGACTCGAACCTGCCCCGAGAGCCTGCCCTTAGTCACTCCCAGTGCTGCCATTACGATGATTTTTTAAAAATTATTATTATTTCCAATAAACTTCTAGGCAAAGCTTATAAAAACAAATCACATATTTCTCAACAAAAATTCAGGCATAAGCTTTTATTATAGGATGCCATAAACGTGACCATTGTTTATATATTTAAATCACATGTAATTAATGCTTTAAATCGTAAGTAAAATAACTTATTCTTTAAAACACAGCGAAAGAGTCTATCTTCTGCTACCCTTAACCCGGAATACGCACACTGACACGGAACCGCAGCCAGCTCACAAGAAGCACAAAATATACCTCTTGGGGTATCCACATTTATGTGACGATTTGAAGGAAATTATATTAAATCAAATGTGAATATTTATTATAAAGAAAAAAGAAAAATCAGTAAGATAAAATAGCAGATGTCCAAGAAGTGTTGAGGTTATAGCAGCTTGCTTCAATTCTAACTGAAGATTGAGGGTTTCTGGGTTTGTGTTCATGACCTTCTGCCACTCGGAGCTTCTTGGGTAGAAAAGCGTAAGAAGCACTAAAGAAGAAAACACAAGTGCTATTTGTGCATAAGTAAAGTTTTGCAAGACTTTTCATCTTGTTTTTCACAGACCTATTCATAATGATTTCCATCACTTTTATAATTTGAAGGATGGCTGTAAGAATTAAATGGTGCAAACAGAAAAGAAACTCCTGATGTGAGAGCCATAAATAATGCATTTTACACAAAGTAGGAGCAAAAGCAACCAACCAACCTCTTGATTTGAAACAAATTCTTTAAAATTATCATTTTTCTCGCATTCTTATAATGGTAGAAACAGCTTCATCATCTCTCAGGGGACCACGGTGCTCACTGAACCATCTCTGTGGCTCAACATTATTTCGAGCACTGGGGCAGCTTCCAAGGAAAGGAGAAGACATGCTTTTAACCCATTAGCAGTTTCCAAGAAAATGGCACAGATGAAATGAACATAAATTACAATGCCTGGAAATACAAATACAATGAGTGTGTGCAACAGTTGAGGACAGAGGTTTGTTTTGGTAATATGATTATTTATATATGTAAGAAGGGAACTATAGAGTTTGGGTCTATTCACTCAGTATTTCAATGTCCAGCAGGTGTAACCCTTACCAATTCAAATAGGTAGGCTTACACACACCCCTATAAATAAAGTGTCTGTCAGTCTTTGTATAGCAAAGCAAACGTAGACTAAGGCATTCTCTGGAGGAAAGGAGTTTGAGCTGTTATCAGATCCCATTATTGGAGTCACAGGAATAACTCAAGTTAAATGTTCACCATCTCTCTATAAGGGAACTATTGCATGCATAATTAAAGCTGTGAATGCATATTGGCTGCTGGCTTTGATGGTATGCAAATCTCACATACCTAGCCCTACCTTCCTTTGCTGCTATTCTACTCCCCCTACATTCTTTAATCCGTGTGCAATGTTAAGTGAATGTTCCACTTAACACTACCAGGAGTCATCCTAGTAAAACATGTAAATGTTTTGTGCGTTTAGATGTAATAATACTCTTTTAGACTTTAGTGGTTAAAAAATGAAGTTTCTTTTCAGTTTAAGTAAAGCCTCAACCTCAAACATGGAAAGAAACTCACCTTAATAATCTTTTACCAGTGTCTCCCTCCATCTGTTTGACATCTTGGTCTGGTCCTCGGTCAGGCCTTACTTAAAAGCAAAACTGAATTAAAAATCCATTTTCAATGTCAACCACATTTAGTCACTACTGTTTATATGTTATTGATCTTAAGAAAAACTCTAATTCCATGCGATTATACAACTGTTATAATTATATAAATCTAATTCTAATACAGTTATATAATTCTACCTCTCAGGCAAAAACTATGACCTAATAAAACCTTTTCAAATCTTATACTCAATAAATTCATGAAGCACAAGAAGTGTCAACCTTTGTCCATTCCTAAAGAGAAGAGTTGCTTTTAACAATTCATTGAAGACATCACAATTGTACTTTTACATAAGTTGATTATTAAATTTTTTTTCCCAAATGAGAGAACTGAATACCAGAAAGTATCAATAAGTCTACTTTAAAGGGAACAACTAAATTACTATGAAAAAGCAGCATAGATGATGTTCAAAGGAAGCATAATTATTCCAGCATTATTTCTAAATATTTTGTTGGTCGGAATAGCAATCATCTTTTAATTAGTGTTTTATAAATCTGTTGCTATGCATAGCATTCTACTTGTGGTGTGTTTTAATACATTCCTTGGTCATGTTTTTGCAGTTATAAAAAAACAAATACAGTGTTATTTCTCAACGAGCACATAACATAACTGACCTTATAAAAACATCATTAGTGATAGGAAAGATGCATGCCTATACTATGACTAAGGGTAGCAGCCCGGTACCTTCCAGGAGAAAGGAGATTTATGCATCATTACGTGCGTTTGCAAAGATGGACTTCAGAGCTTTTGCGATGGGCTCCATCCAGGAGGCAGGAGAGTGTGAGTGTGACCTGGAAAAAGAGCCCCAGGTTAGCACTGGGGAAGGTGGGAGTGTGAATACTGTTTGGTTTCCAGTTTTTTCTTCTGTCCTGCACTATGTCTAAAAAGCCTCTTGAGAAACAGTAAACTGGGAATTTTGACCATAGGATACATTTATAAGACATTAAAAACATTTTTTTCCAAGGAGAATTATTCAAATTTGAAAAAAAAAATCTTTCAAAAATTTGTTCATGAGCAGAGAGATCTACTCTGGTAGTGCTCTTTGAACTTCAAAAAACAGAGACTCATTGACATCTGGGAAGAAGGGTGGCATTACCTGAAAGTGGTCAAACAAATCAGAATGGATGAGAGGTCGTACCCTCTCAGGGCTTCTCTTTGACTCAGTCTCTCTCAAGGTCGTTTTTCCTCTACCAGCTTTTTCTCTCTTCTGTCGCTTCATAGCCTCATCTTGCACGTGCCTTTGACTTACTCAAGCCTGTGGCAATCTGACAGGTCCAGTAAAATTACTTCTTGGGAATTCATTCCTTGTTTCTTACTCCAAATTTCCGAGGGGAAGACTCTAGTTGGTCCAGCTCACCTCTGCATGCCTGCCCCTGAAACAATGGTAAATCTATGAGCGAGCTCTCTTGGAGTCAAGCTTGTGCAATCTCTGAGCACGTGTGGGGTGCAGCTCCTGGAATGACTTAAGACTTCATGGAGCAAGGGTTATAAAGGGAGCACCTTCCCTAGAAAGGCCGGCAGCAGGACTGACGGTGACCAACAACTCTAGGACACTTGAGTTCTAGTATCCTCTCAGCCCATTATGAAAATATGCAGCTATTGATTCAACATTTTTATTAAGCATTAGTGGGTCAGACGTGGGGAGAAATGACAGTTCGAGGCTGCTTGAAAGCACCTGTTCCCAGGGAGCCCCTTGACTACGAGCCTCATCCCCTGCAGACCTGTGGAGGCTCCCATGCTTGGCACTCCTCGCTGAAAGCACATTTTTGATTTGATATGTTTATGAAATTAATTTATTTTGTCAGTGTGAAGGAAAGATGACTTTCTTTGTGTGCATACTTCCCCTTTGCATAAAAACTGAGCTTGTGTCTTCACAGCACAAAATTCAAGACTGGAACCTCCAAATCATTCTGGAGGGTTTACAGCATTGTACTCTCTGAAATGATAGAAATACAAGTATCTTGCTAAGGCATAAATAAAAGAAAATATAAGTGCCAAAGCAGGGAGAGCTGGGATGAAGGAAGCAACGCCTGGAGAAGGCAAGAAGGGAGACCCACATGAAGAATGATGTTTTCTTATTTAATAATGTCTGCGAGTCACAGGCTAGAATCTTGCCGTATTTGTTTATGTATTTTTTTTTCACCAAGTTTAACTCTTTTTTCTTGGCAAACACTCAATGCTTTAAAAAGATCTTTCACTATCGCAGCTAAGTGATCAAGGTTAACAACAACAGTATACGTCATGTTGATAGTACGTACCCTTGATATGATGTGGTAAAAATGACACTTCACTTTTGTGGCCTTTCCCCAAAAAAAACGCATACATAACCCCAGAGTAATCACTAGACAGGCATCAGACAAATCACCTTTGACGAACTTTCTTAAAAACACCTGACCAATACTCCTCAAAAACAATCAAGGTGACTGTCACAGCCATGACAGCCTAAGGAGACAAGCTAACTAAATATAATGTGATATCCTGGATGGGATCCTGGAACAGAAAAAGGACACTAAATAAAAACAAAGGAAATAAAAATAGAAATAAACTAAGGAAATATGAATAAAACTAAGAGAATATGAACTAAAGAAATATGAACTTTAGTTAATAATAATGTATCGATTTTAGTTTGATAATTGTAACACTGTTCTAATTGTAACCATGTTAATGTAGGACGTTAATAACAGGGAAAACTGGCTATGGGGTACATCAGAACTCTCTATACTATCTTCCCAATTATTCTATAAATCCGAAGCTGTTCTTAGAAAGTAAAATCTATTTTAAAAAAATCAATACTACTTAAAGGAACAAGAAACATTCTTTTTGTTTGTTTTAATGAAAAAAATGAATGTAATAGTTTTGATCTGTTATGGTTGCACTTAAAGCTTCTCTTTTAAATTCAGTGCTTCATAAACTCACTTTGCTCACAGGTTCTAGAAATTAAAAAAAAAAAGAGGGAAATAAGGAATGGAAAGGGGTTACATTGTTCAGGGATCTTGCCTTTCTATCAAACACACTGCTTTAAAAAAAATCAAGTATGTAATGATACAATCATTCATGCCTAGGCTCCATTTTAAAACGCAATGCAATTGTACTATACAAAATATTACAAGTATATGAAAAGAAACAAAATGCGCAGGTCCAGACATACAACAAATTGCCCCTTCTTCCATTTTTACCCCATATGCCTTCCTACTTGCTGCAATCATAGTTTGATAAAATTGGGAACTCTGACGTTTATACTAAAATTTTATGACTAACATTTTCCAGGTTACTTCACAGTCTTCACATCTTCCCTTTAAAAGCTTGCATAATAGCCCACCAAGCAGATATAACCACAATCTTGTTGAACAATCCCCTGGTGCTAACGTTTCCAATTCCCATTTCCACCACGGAAGAATCCGATTTCCCCTACTCCTCTGTGTTACTCAGCTGAAAGTTGAGATGATAACAGCAGTGTGTTTATTCCTTGGAAAAACATTCAGTGTCTGACACCCCCCCTTTTTTTTAAATATTTTATGTGTTTATTGAGAGAGCGAGTGAGCAGGGGGAGGGGCAGAGAGAGAGGGAAACAGAATCCCAAGCAGACTCCCTGCTGAGCACGGAGCCCAACTCTGGACTCCTGGGCTCCATCTCATGACCTTGAGCTCCATTTCATGACCCTGAGATCATGGTCTGAGCTGAGACCAAGAGTCTGCCGCTCAATGGACTAAGCCACCCAAGAGCCCCTGGCGTCTGACCTCTTGACCCGCGAGCAGCTCCTGCTAGGGCCCAGGGGGGAGGTGTGCGGGCCCCTGCTCAGCAGTTTCCACACCGCAGAGCAGAAGTGCAGCTCCTGGCACTATGCTAGGCTTCCTCCTTCCCCTTCCAGTTCTCCTGACGCCACACTCTGAAATCATGATGCCTCTGGCATCTAAAGACCCCTAACCCACGCATAAAATAAAAAATGAAAGTTGCTGCTCTTAATTTTATGCATCACATGTCTAAAAAATGAAATTTCTTCATGGACAGGAACTTGAAAGAGAGTAATAACAGGTGAGAGAGGCCGTGCTGGATAATAAATCACAAAGCCGCAATGTCTCGGGAGGCGGAGGTCATGTGTTATTTGTAAAATGTCATCATGCTGAGATCATCACTGAAACCTGTCAACTCCAGAGAGATAAATGCACCATACAACTGGCTTCTTTTCTGTGTGCGTGTGTGTGTGTGTGTGTGTGTGTGTGTTTACATCACAAGTGATTAAATGAAATGTGTTATTCTTCCCAACCTCACAAGTCCAGTTCCAGTTCGGTTTTGCTACAGATAGAGACAGGAGGGGAAGTACACTTCTCTCTACTTTAAAACATGTTCTGTGGCAAAAGGCACAGGAGACTAGGGGCTGGGACCAAAATGGGTAGGAGTGCTCAGTACCAACTCATACAAGTGATCACTAAATTGGCAGAATTTACGTCAGGGAGATGAAAAGCATGAGTAATGTTCTTGTCAAAAAAGGACATTCTGGACTATCCCATACAAACAAGCAATAGAGGGACGCTGGAGTCCTGCCCACACAGCCTCATGAGTAAACATTTGTGAGGTCAGGCTCAGCAGGGAGACACAGGCGGTTCCTTTCTTTGTGAGTTGGAATCAATACATAGAGCCCACTGCTCATCCCAAGAGAGAATGGAAGAGTCCAGAAAACCGACACGAAGCAGATAATATCACATCAGTCAGCTCTGCCCCACCTCGGTGACTGTGAGCCAAGATGCAAGTGGGAGTTAAGTGTGGTGTGGAAGGACAGACTGCCACCTTCGGTCTGACTGTACTGGGTCGGGCCTGCACACACTGGGAAAACATTTTACCGTGAAGGGACTGGACAGTACAAAGGAGCTTTTTCTAGTTAGACATAGTAATTATCTTTTTCATTGTTAAACTGGCTTCGTTTGCTTTAGGTAAGATTCTTTTGTATGTCAATAGACCTCACTCTATCACAGGAGAGTTCAAAGTCTTGAAAATTCCTTGCATCCCTTTTCCCCACTATAATTTTTTTGTCCTCTTCATATTTTCCTGTTTCTGCATTATTTCTCCCTTTTCAAAATTCTGGTAATATTTGCCTGTTTAAATGAATAAAATTCAGACAACTTGAATCTTGTGTAGTTCAGTTGGCTGTAGTGTCAAAACTTCTCGTCATAGAAAATTAACTGGGTGTTCAAGAACCTGCTTGATTCATAGCTTCAAACACTAGCCCGGTCTAATAAATCAGCCTCCAAATTAGGTTTATCAACTTGGAAAAAGTAGCGTTTTTATTTAACTTTTCAGAAACATCAGTCAGTGGGTTCCTAGGGCACTATGCCCACCTTATCCATATTTGTATTATCCATAGGGCCTAGCTGAGATCATCTTCTGTAACAGGAATTCAGGAGTATTGAATAAGTAGAGAAATACAGTGTTAAGGTAAAAAAAAGAAAATGAGACATAGTTAAAATATGAATTTGGATAAAAACAGAAATCCAACACAAGTTTTGTGAAGGTGGGTTCTCATGACACCCTTCTCTCCCACGCCAGGGGTGGTTATGGAAGAGTCTGGTGCTCCTACCACAGACCTGACGCTCTGGCTGCCTGAGCTGGGATTAGGGCCTGGGGTGGGAAGGGCAGGGCTTAGCAGGCCAGGCAAAGCAGAGGTAAAGGTGTTATCTGAAATCGTAAACAACGCCCTGGCTGTAAAGCTTCTGGAAGGTGATGACACTGCCAGGTGGCAACAATGGTGGCCGAGAAAGCAGGGGCTGGTTTATGGCCCCATGCGTCCCCTCTTCAAGACCTCTTCCCATAGAGTTCAACAACACGGATACAAAGACTTGCCAGGTCTGGTGATAGAATGTCATGTAAGCAGTAAGGGGACACTGCTCCAGGTGATGAAGGAGTAGAAGGCCAGATAGGGGACAGTGAGGCAGGGATGGCAGACACCAGTTTTTCAGACTGGGGACCCTGCTTAGCTTACCCAGGTACTCTGAGTGTCATTTACTGGACGAGTCCACCCAAAAGGAGCTATCAGAGGGAGATACTCCTGAGTCTGCTGAACCAGGACTCTGACTTCTAAATTACCATTTAATTGAGCCTGGGTGGCTCAGTTAGTTAAGCATCTGCCTTTGACTCAGGTCATGGCCCCAATGTCCTGGGATCAAGCCCCATGTCGGGCTCTCTGCTCAGCAGGGAGCCTGCCTCTCCCTCTGCCTGCCGCTCTGCCTGCTTGTGCTCTGTCAAACAAATAAAATCTTTTTTAAAAAAATAAATAAATTACCAAATGGCCCCAAGATCAGAATTGGAGGCAAGTACATGAGACCCTTTGTTTTACTGAGACACAGAGACCTCAACCCGTGCGGGCCAGGGAGAAGAGATGTCAGTAGGGGCAGTATAGACATGAGTTTTCCTTACTGAAGGGCTGGCTTTCCGGTTTTCAATGCTGTCTTCTTCTGGCCGGGATCCCAAGAACAAGCATGACTGACCTTCCTTGGGAGGGGGCTCATCTGCCACACCAAACAGGAAGTTAGTGGGATTGATGACATTGCAGGGGCAGCTCCCAGGATGGCCCCCAAGGAGGGGTGGATTCTAGCCATGCAATGTCCCCCTCAGATTCTGATGCATGCCTTAAGCCTTACAGGTCAATTTGTTTGGGAAGCCAGAGGACTTCTGGTAATTCATCTTGCAGCACCTGCACACGCCTCCGAGGACTCCTTCAAACTATGACTGTGGCACGGAGTGAGAAGGAACCCCACGACTCAGTGACGTACCACCTGCCCAGAGCCAGACATTCTAACATAGGCCTCCTTGTCCTAAGCCGTTGGCTATTTCTGAGTCATCTGACATAGCGGTGTTTGACAGATACTTTCTAGAATAACCTGGATTCACCACTGGCTGTGCGGAGATGGGAACACTCTCTGATCAAATTCAAGTCCACAGGGTTTACTTGAGTATCACTATTTGGGGACTTGGCGAAATTCTAAGTTTTTTTTAAACTTTAACTTATTAGAAGGAGAGAAGTTAGAATTTTCTCATCCTCCCAGCCCCACTTTGCCCACCATACACCTTTTATGTGTGGACACTTCTTCTCTTTGCCAGTATATTGTCATCTATTCATTCAAGCTGTCTTGGAGACTTTTCCAATATTGGCACCAAAGGAACCTGTATGCTATTAATAGTAGAAGGTATTATACTTGTTTGCACATAGAGTTATGCACTATTAATCCTAAGGTCAAGTCTTGAAGATGAAGTCTTGTATTTAAAAAAGAAACAAAGCCGTAACTAAGACTGCTACTCTTCATTCTGTCATCAGTGTCTTTGTCTGGAGTAGAGCACTAGGCATTTCTACTGGGTTTTCATCTCTTCAATTTCTCTTCCATGAAGGCACGTGATGGCACATACTAGGCGTCTGGTTGAATCTTGAGATCCCTTGAAAACAGAATGTAAAGACCCAGGTTTGTAGGCAGGCAGTTCATTTGGAAGCGTTCGTCAATGGTGCATATACGGCATAGTGGGTGGGTGCTTTTGCTTAATTTAGCTCATTTAATTTTCACAACAATCCTAAAGGGAAATAACAATAACAGGTAAACTTTCAAAGGCACAACAATAACCATCATCAATACTTTAAGTCCAATGTTTTATCAATGAAGAAGCTGAGGCACAGAAAAGTTAGGAAAGTGCCCAACATTTTGCAGCCAGTGAACAGCAGAGTCACAGTCAAATCCCGATAATCTGGTACCAGAGACCTTGCTCTTAGCCATGAAGCTCCAGTGCCTCTTGAATAGTGGGATAGTATGTTTATTTGGTTTTTTCGATTTGCTTAGGGATTTTTTTAATAGACTTTATTTTTTAGAGCAGTTTTAATTCACAGCAACATTGAGCAGAAGGTAGAGATTCCCCATCTCCATCTTGCCCCCACACATGCACAGCCTTTCCCATTATCAACATCCCCCACCAGAGTGGTACATATGTTACAACTGATGAACTTACATTGACAGATCATTATTACCTAAGACCATAGTTTACATTAACGTTGACTTTTGGTGTGTACATTCTATGGTTTGTACAAATGTAGAAGGACATGTATGTACATGTCCTTACAGTATCATACAGATTGGTTTTATTGCTGTAAAAATCTTCATGCTCTACCTATTCATCCCTCCCTCCTCCTTAACCCCCCGGCAACCACTGATCTCTGTACTGTCCCCATAATTTTGCCTTTTCCAGAATGTCATATAGTGGGAATCATACAGAATGTAGTCTTTTCAGACTGGCCTCTTTCACTTTGTAATGCATATTTAAATTTCTTCCATGTCTTTTCATGGCTTGATAGCTTGTTCTCTCTCTTTAATAACAGAGTAATATTCCATCGTCTGGATGTGCCACAGCTTATGTACCCATTCACCTATCAAAGGACATCTTGGTTGCTTCCAAGTTTTAGCAATTACAACTAAAGCTGCTATAAACACCCATGTGCAGGTTTCTGTGTGGACATTGGTGTTCAACTCCTTTTGGTAAATGCCGAGGAGAGTGATTGCTGGATTATACGGTAAGAGTATGTTCAGTTTTGTAGAAAAGTATCAAACCGTCTTTCGAACCGTCTGTACCATTTTGCATGCTCAGAGCAACGAATGAGAGTTCCTGGTACTCCATATCCTCATCAGCATTTGGTGTTGTCAGTGTTCTGGAGTCTGGCCACTGTAGTGTGTGGTGGTTTCTCACTGCTGTTTTAATTGCATTTCTTTTTCATGACATATGATATGGCATTTTTCATATGCTTATTTGCCATCTGTATATCTTCTTCAGTGGGGTACCCATTAAAGTTTTTGCCCAATTTTTAATCAGATTGTTTTCTTTTTGTTGAGTTTTAAGAGTTCTTTATATGTTTTTGTTAACAATCCTTTATCGGATATGTTTTTTGCAAATATTTTCTGCGAGTCTGTGACTTGCCTGCTCTGGTAAGTGTGATTCTCTGTATCTGCCTGTCTGCCTCCCCAATTTTAGGGCAGCAGTTTGCCATGTGACCTCCTTTCCTTACAGAACTAAAAGGAGTTGTTGACTTTTCAGTTTGTTCAGCTTTTTATTGTTATGACCATGTGGCAATTTCCAAGCTGATTGTAAGCCATAACAGAAACCAGAGTCAGTATGTTTATTTTCCAGATGAGAAAACGGAGACTCACATATATTTGCATTAACTGTCTGGCCACAACTTTTCTATCAACCACTCCTAGAGCCGCTGAAGTCTATACGGCCACATTTTGTGTCTCGTGATCCTTTTCCTCCCTGGCCCTCTTCGTCTGGCCATAGATGATTAGACCAAGGATGGATAAAAGGAAAACAACCACAGGCTGGAAGGCAACCCCTGACTTAGGGACTGGTATTAAAAATAAAATGACTTGGTCCAACCTGATCATTCCTTTTAGAAAAACTGAAATGGGAACAACGACGATTTTAATCAATGAGAAGTCAGAGAGGTAATTAGAGAAGACCTGGAGAATGGACCAGAGCCACATTAATCCCAAAATGGTAGGTTCACAAACCAGAGAGCCTCTTGAGGTGGCCCAAATCCAACACAGCTCCAGTGCCAGGCTCAACAAGACCAAGCACCATGTGGGTTTTGCCTCTGGCTTTCTCCTGAGATTCACTTCCCTGCAAATCTCCATTATACACTCTTGATTTCAGCTAGCCTGGAGGGATCTCTACTCCATATTACCAAGGCCTAAAGCGAAACTACGCTGTATTTACTGGTGGAGCGAGACATTAAATCCACAGTTATCTGACTCAAAAGTCTGTGGACTGCCACAACCTTCCATTCAGCCCAAGAAGCAGTATGTCTGTTCTGATATCTTGTGATTATATTCCCAGGTGAATCTGAAAATGCAAAGAGGCCAAAGCAGGTAGGATGTGAGGCTTAGTTTAACAAATTCTAAGTGGACACATTATAATATCTACAACACAGACACCTTAAAATGGGAGATATGTTAAAGGTGAACAGAATCATTTAGAAGTCAGGGGTCTTTTCTTTGCCTGGGTCTCAGACTGGAGGAGCCTTACCCTGAGAGTACTTGCAAGGAATTTCAAGTCTTGGAGAAGGTAAGTATGGCAAAAGGTCAAAATAATAAGACATGGTAAACTTTCAAGGGAGCTCTGCTTCCTTATTGTAATAAAAATAAAACCTGGCTTTGTTCCTGAACCTCCTAGAGTCCCTAAAAATAACCTATCAATTTTTTTTCTGCTTAGAACAATGTATATTCATTGTACTCTTGAATTGTTTTCTTTCTTGTTTTATTTTTTCTAGTTTTCTATCATTTTATATTTTTATTTCCCCTTTCCTTTTTCCATAACCACTTTTCATAATCATTTTTTTCATAATCATTTTTATTTTAATTTTCTTTGGATTTTTTGTTTTAAATAATCACACCTAATTTATCATTTGTATTTAATTTATTAAAGGACAGGAAGGAAATATAATTGAAAAGAGAACAGCTATCAACATAGTCTTGTAGCATCTGTCATGAAAAGAAATGGTCTGCAGGAATGACACTTTTTCCTCATGTCCTCTGCCAGACAACCCCTTCACGAACAGTTACATCATGTAAATTTACTCACTGAGCAGACCACCCTTCCACCAGGGGGACAGGGGTCAGCAGAGAAGCGTCATTCAGGAAGCTTCATCAATATATTTCTATTTCGTTTTACGAAACATCCACGGGGTATTGATTCTTCTAATATTACTCCTTAGAAGAAGGCACAATATAATAAGATACAAGATTTACACCAGGTTTCTGGAGTTCAGTATTTAATTTTCCTGCCTCTGACCTAATACTGATCTGATTAGCTCCTTCCAGAACAGGTATGGAAGAATGACTTGAACCACTGTGGTCGTCATTAAGTGCAAACTTTCTTATGAAATTAAACACACACTGACGATATGAGCCAGCAATCCACTCCCAATCCTACCTTACAGAAATGAAAACTGTGTTCACACAAAGCCTAAACCTGAGTGTTTATAACAGCTTTGTTTGTAAGGGCTAAAAACTAGAAGTAACTCAAATGTCCTTCAACTAGTGAACAGATGCACAAACCCTGATACATTCAGACAATGGATTCAGCAATGGAGATAAAAAATTACTGAGGCAACATGGAGACAGCTTACATATGCATTATGTTAAGTAAAAGAAGACAGACTTTGGGGTGCCTGGATGGCACAGTCGTTAAGCGTCTGCCTTCGGCTCAGGGCGTGATCCTGGCGTTCTGGGATCGAGCCCCACATCAGGCTCCTCCGCTAGGAGCCTGCTTCTTCCTCTCCCACTCCTCCTGCTTGTGTTCCCTCTCTCACTGGCTGTCTCTATCTCTGTCAAATAAATAAATAAAATCTTAAAAAAAAAAAAAAAAGAAAGAAAGAAGACATTTAAAAAGCTATGAACTCTATGATTCCTTTTGTATGACTCCCAGAAAAAGCAAAACTATAGAGACAGAGAATAGGTCAGTGGTTTCTAGGGCCTGAATGTGGAAGGAGAGGTTGCCTACAAAGGGGCTTGAGAAAACTTTTTGGAGTGATGGAAATATCTACATCTTGATTGTGATGGTAATTACCCTACTGCATGCATTAGTCAAAACTCACAGAACTGAACACTTAAAGTGATGAGTCATTCTGTACGTAAATTATACCTTAGTAGGAAAAAAATTTTTTTCCAAAGTCCTGGGTTTGGAATCAGACTGTATCTAAACCTTGGCTCCTCCACATTTCAGCTATGTGAACATAAGGTTACATAACCTTTCTGTGTCTCATTTTCTTAACTTGTAAAACAGAGCTAATAACTGCAGAGGGTTGTTGAGACAATTAAATAAAATGATGTATATAATTGTTTTTCACAATGCCAGGCCATACAAGTGCTCAATAAACAGCAGCTGTTATTTTTATCCTCCCATTAAAGAGATAAGAGGTTGTTAGGGCATAGGTTTCTAGATAGAATTGTGTGGGTTTCTCTTTTAAACAGAAAGTTGAAGTTTTATTAAAGAGCTTGTTAGAAACACTAAGCCCCATAAAGAGAGGGCATCTCCTTTACGTTTTAAGAATAATCTTACTGCCCACATTCTTTTCAATTATTTCTCTAAAATATTGAGGATGGGTTCCAAAAGTCATTTATTCATCTCTCTTGAAAGAATAAAGGCCCTATTAAGTAAATTTAAGTGTTTGGAAAACATGAATACATAGATAAATAACCCTTTAGAACCTAGACTACAGTATCATAGTTCTTGAGATATAATTGATTCATTCAATCATTCATTCAATCAAAGAGCACCCTATATGCACCAAATACCAACTGTCTTGAGTATTGGAAATTCAGCAGCTGCCCAAGCAGGAAGAAGTTAGAGTCCACAAGGACTTTCGGTTCTACATTGAATGAAATTTAGAATCAGCTTCCTATGCATCCTATCTTCAGACATTTGAATTAGATTCCTCTAGTCCCCAGTCATTTGGAAAAAATCATGAAGACATCTCCCTCAATCACCCATACCCTTCCATTGGGTCCCACAATGTCTATTTCTCTACATTTCTTCCCTGTTGGGGCTTAGATTCCCTCAGACTATGCCTTATATCTCCCTTTTTTGTTAACTTTTTTATTTTGAAATAATTATCAACTCACAGACAATTATAAAAAACAATACAGAGAGTCCTGTGTGCCATTCACTCAGCTGCTTCCAGTGGTAAACAATCTTATGTAACTATAGTACGATATCAAAACCAGGAATTAACACTGTACAATCCAGTTAACTGGACTGCCAGCCATATTCAGATTTAAACCCACACTCCTCGCCCATTGATTGAAATTTTCCTCAGCTCCCTGACTTTCCAGTACCTTTCTAGATCGGAGAGAGTTTCTCCTCCCTTGGAAACCTGAAGTTGAGTCCCCTAAGACTCACCTGGAACTTTTCAACCCCCATGATCAGAGATACTCCACTCAAATGCCATTGTCACAAATTCACAATCTCAAAGTCAGTTCTGCTGTGCGTCTGCCAAAATGTCATGCCAGATTTCGTTTGAAACCACAAGGACAGTTATTTCCACCTTGTGTGAAATCCTGTCCCCGCATGTCACTGCCTGAAATGCAAGCTTTTTCTCCTGTTTTCCCATGCTCTCACCTTCAGATGTCTCAGGGCTACATCCTTTTCACCAGCCCACTCTCCCACCCCTTTTCTTTCTTCAACATTTTTCAACTACACTCTATGAAATTCATGTTTCATGGTAATTAAATTCTCTTACAAGCACACACACAACCTAAACACCCTTCACAGAATGACAACTTCGTCTTCTTACCTTAAGTAAGGATAGACTTCACGAAGTTACAATCTCTCTCCCTAGAAAATCTTAAGTGAAAGATATTAATTTTTCCTTGCTCTGCATCAGCAGAGCCTGACCAAACAGTAATGCCATCAGCCAGCCATGTGGCCACAAGATGGTATCGGGATTCTCACAGATGTTCAATGCTTCTTCCAAACTCTTGTTCTTCCATCTCTGCATACAAACCTCCGTGCCATCTGACTATTCTGCCTTCTATGCTCCTGATTGCTGGCCTCTACCAGCCCGATATTTAACTTACATCTTGGTACCCTACTTATAGCTTACTTCTCTATTCCATGTTCTTCTATCATACTGAGTAACACTGACATCCATCAATGTCCACAGGGATGACTTTTCCACCACTCTACATTCTACATCCTACATCTATGGCCACATCATGGACATGTTGTAACGCCAGACCATCCTAATGAGACACCTTAAACTCCAATGCCCACTCTGATCTCTCTCCTATCTTTTGAAGTATTTTACATCCACTGATGCCTTTAAATCTGCTTCTGGTGTTGTCTCTTTCGGGTCCCCCAATTACCCCAATTCTTCCTGATATCTCCATTTTCTCTCAACTTCTCAGTTTCTTCTTCAACTCACTTACTTCCCTACCTAGTCTTGGCACCACAGCAGATGACTTGAATTCTTCATCAGCAATCCAACTACCAGCCACCTACCCTTCTTAGACTGCATGTTCCTGCTAAAGTTCCAATACCACATCACACCCAAAATCTGTGCTCCATTTTTCCACAGCTAGAATGTTTAGCATTGCTAAAGAAAATGCCTGAACAATCAGATTGTTGCTACTGCAGCTGAACTCTCAATGGTCTTCAGCTGAACTCCCAATGCCATTCAGCAAACCTCTTGCTTGTTCACAGTAATCTGAGTCCCTCCTTTCCCATCCCCTGCAACTGTGCCGAACCTTCACCATTCTGCACAGTGTCCCTACCCCACTGCACCTATACCACTTCCACTTTCAGTTGTCATGTACAAATTTAAGTGATCACCCTGATAGCAACGAGATGTGGGGAGGTAGCCAGCCTCCAAGATGATCTGGATGACCCTGGCTTTCCGCTAGGACTCTGTTAAGTTAACATTTGTTAAGTAAAGCACGGGGTGGGATGGTGAGCCAAGATTCCACAACAGACCACAAAAGAAATTGAAATAAAGAAGTTTATTAGTCTCAGATGCTGGAAAAAGTATACTGTATGCCTTAAAGGACCACATGGGGAGGTGAAGGCAGAGTGCAGACAGAAAGAAAAGCAGGACCTGGGGTAGATGCCTTTATTAGGATCCATGGGTGGAGTGCTTGAGGTTTCCAGGCTAGGACCAGATTGTTTAATTTAAACCAAAAGAGTGGAGTTTTGTTAAGTCCCATGAGGGTCTTATCTAGGTGGTACATAAGATATACAAGCACTAAGAGGCAGGGGAGACTGCTGATCCTGAGGGCTATTGGGGAAGTCATATCAGGAACTTAGATTTGCTTGTGACTTTGAGGCTGCTGGCTAGGTCATGTGCTTGTGAGTGGAGCTGGTGTCAGGCCTCTTGGCCACAAAATGGACACCAAGGCAGCAATACCTTGGGGTAGGTTAACAAAACTCTCTACACCTTCTGACTGTCATGGCCTGTGTGGTCAACAGATTTTGCATAATCATCAGAATACTGTACACATGAAGATGTATGACTTTTGACGCCAGATCATAAAAGGCATTACAGCCTCTGCCTGTATTACTTGCTCTGGTGGAAGGTGAACTGCTAGGCCAGAAGGTGATTCAAGCCACTTTCTGGGAAGGACTGCCAGAGAGAAACTTGAGGCCTCCCACCAGCAACCCATACCAGTAAACCATGCATGAGAGCCACCTCGCAAGTGGATCCTCCAGCCCCAGTCAAGCTTTCAGAAAACTGCAACCCCAGATGACACCCTGACGACGACTTCATAAGAGAACCCCTGACAGAACTGCACAGCTAAGCTTCCCCCCGAATTCCTGACCCACAGGAGCTGTGAGAGGTAAGTGTTTACTGTTGTTTTAAGTCATAAACTTTGGGATAATGTGATATGCAGCCACAGATAACCAATACAGATGGATGCACAGGAACAGGACCAGAGGCAAAGAGACTGCGTAGGAGGCCATAAAATAGTCCAGGCAAATGCTAATGAGGGCCTTAATTTGGGCTGTGGGGTGCAGATGGATAGAAGAGTAGGATCTGAGAAATATTCAGGAATATAAATGTGCATGAAATTGAGTGGATGTGGGTGTTCCAGAAGCATGTAATTATTCTTGGCTTTCTAGCTTTGGTGGCCAGATGCCAAAAATTAAAATAGAAAATGCAGGAGGAAGAGTATGATTGGAGAGAAGAACAATTAACTCAGAACCGTGGCAGAATTTGAGGTCTATTGAGGTCCTACGTGGTTCTTCCTCCAAAGACCTCCATGGTGCCTACGCCAATGGTCTCTTTCAGGCCTTAGCTTCCTGAAGTGTTCTGTTGCATTTGACACCAACTACTCCTTATTTCTGCAAATTTTCTATTATATTGGCTCAAACTCTTCTGGTTTTCCAATTTTCATACATTTTCTCTTCAGTCTCCCTCATTGCTTCCTTTGCTTATCCAAACATTGGTGTTCCACAGGATTCCACCTCAATCCCACCACTCAATTTTCCTTAACTGCAGATGCTCTGCAGTGGGTCTAAGATTTATCTAAGCTTTATCTCCTGGGAGTCAACAGAATGAGTTTTTTTTAAAAAAGACAACCTGATATGTTGTCCCTTTTTATGGATATCTATTTAAATTTGTATTTGACATCGTTGTAATCTTCCCTATACCAGTTCTAATTTTCTGTTATTGTTTGTGATATTATGATTTACAATAAGAACTATATATTTGGTTTTCATTCCTATTCCTGACTCACAGCTCCCCAAACCCTTCGAATTTCCTAAGTAATTAGAGCAACAGGGGCACCTTTTGTTACATTTAGTTTTTGTCCTCTATTCCTCAAATAGCTCCAGAGCAATGAAAGTGAAACAGGTGTCTTTTTGTTATTCATAACAAGTTCCTTTCAACCACACCTGCATTTATGTGAATGAGGTGACTTTAGAAAAGCCCCTAAGGATTGGGGTTTGTTGTCAGGGGAACCAACCCTATGACTGGGGTGGAACTTTCAGCCCCACCTCCCAACCTTCAGGAAGGGGAGAGGAGCTGGAGATTAACTTGATCACAACAATCCAATAAGTCATGCCTATGTGATGAAACCTTCATAAAAATCCCTGAACTACAGGTTCAGACAGTGTCCAGGCTGGGACAGTAACGTGCCTGGAAAGGGCATGGAAGCTCCACTCCCTTTCCCCATACGTTACCCTGTGAATCTCTTCCATCCGGCTGCTCCTAAGTTAGAATATTTTATAATAAACTGCTAATCTAGTAAGTAAAATGTTTTCCTGAGTTCTGTGAGCCCCTACAGCAAATTAATGGAATCCCAGGAGTGGGTTGTCGAACCTCCAACTGAGAGCCGATTGGTCAGAAACGCAAGGAACAACCTGGATTTGTAATTGGCATCTGAAGTGGGTAGAAGAGATGGCAGTCCTGTGGGACGGAGCCCTTACCCTGTGGGATCTGACCCTATCTTCATGTAGACAGTGTCAGAATTGAGTTATAAGACGCTCAGGGTTTCTGTCCGGAAAATTTAAGAATTGCTGGGTGTGGGGAAAACCCCCGTACATATTGCTGAGTGTAGAGAAGGAAAACAGGCGAGTCTTTCTTAAACGTTGTAATGTCATATGTGAACTTTTGCAAACGTTCCTTGTTGCCCTTCTGGATACATGATAAAATTGAACTGCCATGCTTCTGTATCCTTTAACCTAAAAGATGGTCATTTTTCTTGCTTTGGCCAATGAAGTGTGAAGAGAAGTGGCACATATAAATTTTGCATGAAAGCATTAATAGCAATTGCATCATTTACCAAGTTCTTTTCCCTTTATCTTGATTCTTAGTCCCTGAACGACCATAGGCTGCAGAGCTCCCTTCAGACATACATTAAGAATGAATATGGGGAAGAAATGAATTTGTTATGTTAAGTCATTGAATCTTTTTTGCTGTTATGACACCAATACTTAGCCCATCCTAACTGATACAGCTGGAAAAAAAGAATCCAGGTAATGTAAGAGTACGCTCCTCAAGTTCTGAAGCCTGTTGTGCAAACTGAGTAGTATCTGAAAGTTGATCTCGAATACCTAAGTTAACTAAGCACTGCTGATGAATATATTCTCCAAGTCTCACATACCTAAATCCCAGGTGGAAGCTGAAGACTGTCTTTTCCAGTTGGGACACTCAACAAAAGGGGGATCAATAGTTGGTTTAAAATTATTTCTTTCAGCTTCAATTTTAAAACGTATGCCAGATATACAGGACACTTGAAACCACTTTTGAACAGCCTTTGAGCTATCAAGAGGACATAAAATCTTCAAGATATCATCTAAATGTGCAAGATTGCTTAAAGGACATAGTGAAGCATTTGCTCCTTAGTGGTGGTAGGGCCAAGGTATAGGAAAAGTTATAAGAAAATAATTTTAATGGAATTCTTCTATTATCTCTATTATTTATTAAACATTACCCTTTTATAGTAAGTTGCTGTTGTCAATTTCTTACTAATCTGGGTAACTTTGGGCAATACTGACCCTGAAAAATATTGACTAGTAATTTACATTAAAATAGATTTTTGCAAGAGTTTCCATATAATATTACATGCATATGAATTTTTAAAAATAAAAGCTGCTATCAGGTGGCATGGTGAGGCCATCCTTTCAATACTTCACCTTCCGACGACCTACTGCCATCTAAGGGAATTATGTATGTGGGCAAAAATGATAAATAATGGAACACTCAAGTGAATAAAACTTTCCCCAATAACCGACAGAATCTTCCGTATGCCCATATTATTCTTCAAATAATTACATTAGCTACATTTTTCTAGAAATATTGAAGGACATTCTTCAGCACCCTGAGGAACATATAATATGTGTCTTAGTCATCTCAGGCGATGGTACAAAATACCATAGACTGGGGGGCTTAAACAACAGACATTCATTTCTCACAGTTCTGCAGGCTGGGAAGCCCAAGGTTAAGGTGCTGTCAGGATTGGGTTCTGGCAGGAGCTATCAGGCTAGGAGACAGCTGCTTTCCAGCTTTGTGTTCACATAACCTTCTGTGCACGTGCACAGAGAGAGAGATCTCCACCTTCCTCCTCTTATAAGGCTAGCAATCCCAATACAAAGGGCCCATCCTCATGACCTCCTCTTAACCCAATTACCTCCCAAAGCCCCTGCCTCCATACCATCACATCGGTCTTCAATAGATGCATTTTGGGGGGGCCACAGACATTCAGTTCATAACAATATACTATAACACTTTTTTGAAAACTCATAGTGTAACATATGCATTAAGAAATTTAATTTGTAGATACTGAGGTAAAAAATATTTAATCCTGAGATAAAAACCTTTTTGCTTAAACTGTTAACTGTTTAAGATAAAAAATAATGACCAGCTTTATATTACACCCATAAATGTACTGGATAACGAAAAGGGACCTGGATAAGAATGTTTCCAGACACCAAGAGACTACATCCAACGAGCTAAGTATGAAGATACGATCTGACCACATACACATCTTGATCCCTGAAGTTTTTTTTCCATTACAAAACTAGACAGATGCTGCATTAAAAAATTATATGTAATATCAAAGCTGCTATCAGGTGGCATGGTGAGACAATTGGTTTTCCAAATAATGCATAAGCTTACTTATCATAAATAAATCTTTGGGGTCCTGGCAATTTACTTGGCATTTGGTATTTGGCACAATATACAAGATCCTTACTCTAGATAATAAGCAAATCATTTGTTCAACAGTTCAACAGTGAACAAGGTTCCAATCTGGTGATGACCCCAGGCAAGTGAATCCAGGAGGTGCCCGACCTTGTCTAGGGGTTTTAGGGAAGTCATCTGGGAGGAAGTGCTGTTCCTCTGAATAGGTATTAGTCACGTGAAGAACTGAGGACGGAAGAGGCGGGTTCAAGAAGAGAGTTGGAGGATTGCAAACAAAAGCGAGAAGCTAAGGAAAGGCACACACTAAAGGGAGAGCACGTGGGTACGTAGGCCAGGAGCACAGCCAGAGGGGCGAGAAGGCTGAGCAATGAAACTAGTAGTATCCAAGTCAAATTCCACATTCATGTATGGCTTTTGAACAGCACATTTTGGGTATTGTCTGAGTCATCCAATAAACTTTTTCTTTTTCTTCTTTTTTTTTAAATCTCAAGATGTCAAGAATGAGAATAGCTGCATTGTACTTCTGTGAAAATAAGATTTGATATTTAAAATATACCTGGTGTTTCTTAATAATATTCTGATTTGTGTCTTGAGATTTTGGTGTGCTGTCCATTGGCATTTCGGTTTTGTTTTTATTTAGTTTAATCCACTTCTATTAACTTATTGGAGCATTTGATCAATTAACCATCACCTATGACGACTTCTTATGTCTTACATTCAAGTGAAATGTTTGAATATTATGAATCGTAAACACAAAGCAAAAAAAGAAAAATTCATTTATCCAGCAAATATTTACTGAATGCCTACTATCTATCAGATTCTGTGCTAGCACCAGAGAAACATCAGTGGACAAAAAAGATTGAAATTATGGACTTTACTTTCTTAAAAAAAAAAAAAAAGACAAAAAAACAAAATATCCAAAAAAATTCCTGAGCAGCTCAGTCAGTCAAGCATGTCTGCCTTCCATTGGGTCCTGGGATCGAGCCCCACCTTGGGCTTTCTGCTCAGTGGGGAGCCTGCTTGTGCTCTCTCTCTGTCAAATAAATAAATAAATAAATAAATAAATAAATAAATAAATATTTTAAAAACTGAAGAAAATGTATATGTTAACTAAGTGATCAGGTGAAAATCACCAGCGATGTCACGTGGCTAGCAGGCATGCCCTGCTGTGATGTAATGAGAAAGCAAAGGTCGCCTCTGTGCTATTCTTCCCCAAATCCATTAACCCCAGTTTCATTATGAGAAAAACAGCCACACCCACAATGAAGGGTGTTCTACAAAATATCTAATAGTCCTTAAAACTGTCAATGTCATGAAAAATAAGGAAAGACTGAGAAATTGTCTCAGCCCAGAGGAGACTAAGGACACATGACAACTGAATGCGATGTGGAATCCTGGATGACACTCTGGAATGGAAAAAGGACATGAATAGAAGAAGTGGGGAAATTCAAATAAAGTCTGGACTGTAGTTAATAGTATTGTACCAATGTTGATTTATTAGCTTAGACAAACATACCACAGTAATGGGCAGTGATAACACTTAGTGGAAACTGAAACTGAGTGGGGAGTATACGAGAATTTTCTGTACTATCTTTACAACTTTCCTGTAAAACTAAAAATCACCCCCAAAGAAAAAAATATCATGAAAGAATTCATATGTAACACCTACATTAAAAACTATGCTAACTAGAAATAAACATAACTGTGCATGACTGTTAAGAGAAAATATAAAGCTTTTATTAAACAGTATTAAAGGAAACCTAAATAAACAGAGAGAAATGCCACTTCATGCACAGGAAATTTGAATGCAATAAAAATGTTGATTCTCCTTAAGTTAATAAATACATTCAATGTAATTTCAACCCAAACGCTAGCACAATTTTTCATGGACCTCGAGAAACTTGTTCTAAAATGTGTATGACAGCAAAGGGACAAGAAAAGCTAATTCCAATGTCAAAGAAGAACAGAGTTACCATAAATCTGTTGTAATTAAAACAACATGGTATTTTCACAAATACTGACAAATAAAACCAGTGGAACATGAAAAAAGCCCAGAAACAAATATGTGTATCTGTATCTATATCTATAGAGAGATAGATGGTTAACTTCACATGTCAATTTGACTGGGCTAAGGGATACCCAGAGAGATGATAAAATGTTAATATTGGGTGTGTCCGTAAGGCTGTTTCCAGAAGAGATTAGCATTTGAATCAGTAGATTGAGTAAAGATCAGCCATATCAATGTGAGTGGGCATCACCCAATCCAATGAGGGCCTGAATAAAACAAAGAGGCAGAGCTAAGGCAAATTTGCTCTCTCTTTGCTAGAGCTGGGCCATCCATCTTCTCTAGCCTCAGGCATCAGAGCGCCTGGTTCTTGGAGCTTCAGACTCAGAATTGACACCACTGATTCCTCTGGTTCTCAGGCCTTTGGGCTTGGACTGGGCTTACACCATCAGCTTTCCTGGGCCTCCAGCTTGCAGATGGCAGACCAAGGAACTAAAGTTCCATAATCGGGTAAGCCAACCACTCGTAATCTTTTTCTCTATAACCATACCTATCCTACCGGTACTGTTTCTCTGCAGAGCTCTGATACAGAGAGAGAGAGGAAAGAATGTTAGATTTGCTAATAGAAAAATGAATACACGAATAAGGAAAAGGGTCTTTAGTAGAGGGAGGGGGTTGAGGCTAAGATTGTAGGTAGCAAGGCCAGGAAAAGCCTCAGAGAAGGTGACTTTTGAGTCGAGGCTTGAAAGGTGGGAGAAAGGGAGGGTGGGAGCTCCACTGATATCTGGAGAAAGAGCATTCAGGCAGAGAGAACTGGAAGTACAAAAAGGCCCTGAGGCACGAGCATGCCCGCTGAGTTTGAGGAACAGGGAAAAAGGCCATGAGGTTGGAGTGCCGTCAAATAAAGAGAAAAACAGCAGAAGAACATAGTAGAGGTAGTGGGGGAAGACCATGTGGGGTCTTAAGGTAAGGTAAGGTGGGAACGCTGGAAGGCTTTGCACAGAGGAGGGGTATAATCTATTAAAATGGGTTCTGGCGGTCCTGTTCAGCTTAGACTAGAGGAAGGAGTGGCAGCAGGGTTGGTCCAAGATAGCGGGGCAAAGAGAACGATTGCACCCTGCCTACACTGAAAAGGCAGAGTTGATGGGATTGCTGACAGACCAGATGTGGGAAAGAGGCAAGAACCGTTCCAAGGATTTCAACCTGAACAATGAAAGAATGGAGTCATGATTAATGAAGAGAGGGAATAATGCTGGAGAAACAGTTTTAGTAGGAATATCAGAGCTCAGTTTTGGACAGGTTAAGTTGGGAATGGCTATAAAACATCCATGAGGAAAAGTTGATAGGCAGTTGCAATGAGTTTGTATTTCACTGGAGATTCTCAGCTCGAGATACGAATTTGGGAGTCAACTTATCAAATACATGCCATTTAAAGCCATTATTCAGGCTCACTTGGGGTGATCCGAGATGTTAAAGTGCAAAAGATCACTTGGGGATCTTGATAACTGCAGATTCTGATTCAGTCAGTCTGGGGTGGGACATTTCCAACACTCTCCCCGATGAAGCTGACTTTGCTGGTTCCCACCGCTGACTAGGAAGGACCTAAGAGGTGAGTGTAGATAGTGAAGAAAAGAGATATAGTCTGAATCCTGAGGTTCTCTAACATTTAGAGGTTGGGGAATCAGCCAAAGGAGACTGAGAAGAGAACTGAAGACAGCTTATGTGGTCAAGTCTTTAAAGGAGTTTCACGCTAAAGGGAATGAGAGAGATGGGGGTATAATTGAAGGAGAAAAGAAGGTCAGAAGAAAGGCAAAATATGATCTTTAAAGGTGGGAGAAAAAATAAAATACTTGTACTGTAATGACAATAATCAGCAGAAAGAAAAATCAGCGATGCAGAGAGGGGAGAATACTAGAGTAAAGTGCTCAAGTGAGCAAGGGGGGCAGGTCACAGTGCTTCAGTGAGGGGTTGGTTTCAGCCCGGGGCACAGCAGTCCCTCCATGGTTACAGGGCAGAATACAGAACTTCTAGAAGGGGAGAAGGTGTATGGTTGATGGGAGCAACCTCTTCTGATTGCATCTTTTTTTTTTTTTCTCCATTGAAATAGAAGCGTGATTATTAGCTAAGAGTGAGAATGGAGTTGCTTTGACCCCGGAGAAGAAAATAGGAACTACTCACGTCCGCAAGTAGGAGGATGACTGAGTTAGAGTCCCAGTATGAGCGCTGGGCGGTGTGAAGTGCCCACTCGAGATTAAGGGGCAGGAATGTAAAGTGAAGCCCGTCAACACGGTTGGTACTCTTCCCTGGTCACATTCGGCCCTGTAACATCAAAGCACAGAGTGGAGAGCTAGATAAGCACGACTGGGTGTAACCACCATCAATCACTTTTTAAAGGTGTTTTGAGTCTCATGTGAGTCAACGACCATGCTAGATGCTGGCATCACAATAACAACAGTAATAATTACAGGACTCTCTCTCTATGCCAGGCACCATACTAAGCTCTCTACTGTCATTTAAATCTTCACCAAAAAACCTATGACAGAGAATGAATACTAGTGCTGTCACCATTTTATAGATGAAGAAAAGAAATAGAGGCTAAAGTGGGAGAATAATGCCCAAGCTTGCATATCTAACTGGGGGCGCCTGGGTGGCTCAGTCGTTAAGCATCTGCCTTCAGCTCAGGGCGTGATCCCAGAGTCCTGGGATTGAGCCCCGCATCGGGCTCCCTGCTCTGCTGGGAGCCTGCTTCTTCCTCTCCCACTCCCCCTGCTTGTGTTCCCTCTCTCTCTCTCTCGCTGGCTGTCTCTCTCTCTGTCTTTAAATAAATAAATAAAATCTTAAAAAAAAAAAAAGAAGTAACTTTAGAGTTAAACGCAGTGCTCTTGATCAGAGCCTAGTAGGAGACAAGTTAGACTCGGGTTTAGTCCTAAGTCAATCACGGTACCTGAAGGGGACGTGCCGGTAGCCTCGTGGACACAGAGGAAAACTGCTTTTATTTATTTTTTTTAAGTAAAATGGTTTTTTTTTATTTTTATTTTTTTTAAGGATTTTATTTATTTATGTGACAGAGAGACAGCCAGCGAGAGAGGGAACACAGCAGGGGGAGTGGAGAGGAAGAAGCAGGCTCACAGCGGAGGAGCCTGATGTGGGGCTCGATCCCACAATGCTGGGATCACGCCCTGAGCCGAAGGCAGACACTTTAACGGCTGCGCTACCCAGGCTCCCCTAAGTAAAATGTTTTTAAACAAAAATACATAAACCCAAAGATTTTCACGGGCATGTGCATTTCCGTACCTAAGAATATGCTGACCATCCGTACTCTAGTCAGACGGCTGTCCCTCAAATGTGACAGGAGCAATGCCCCCCCCCCCCACTGGGGAGTGGCCCAGAATGACCATGACTCTTATTCTGTGACGTCATGAGTCTGTGACCATGGCCATCCGTGCAGGTTTCCCACAAATTCCCTCTTCAAAGGTATTTTGGGAAACAAATTCTAGGACTCTGAGTGTGTGACTTTATCCTGATACGGTTCCCATAACTTTGACTGGAGAGTCCATAATGGGCAAAATATGTTTTTAAAAAAAGGGAGTTTTATTATGTTAAGTTTATTTTAAGTAGTCCTAATGTAAAGGGTTGAAAGGTCTTATTCTCTTCTGTTTTGTAGTGGCTCTTATGGAAAGAAAATCTAGAAACTGATTCTGATTCTGCAATGCCTCCTTTAGAAGAATGGCTAACAACTTCTAACAGAAAAGACTGGGCAGGACCGCTATTTTGGCCTACTGTGTGCCAGGCTGGGCTGGTCAGTTTCCAGAATTTAGTCTGTGAAGTAGCTTTTTTGAGCAGGAGTAAATCACCTGAGAGCTACAGCTGAAAAGGCAGAGCTGGGATTCTAACCCACCTCTCGAGGAATAGAGCCCTCGGCCAGTTAACCAAAAAGAACTCTGCCTCTCTTATTCTCTTAGCTCCTTTTTTCCCCCCGTCTGATAAAAACTCTTTTCAAATTTTTACCAATGATCTGACTTTTCAACACAATTCAAAAATAGGCTTCAAACTTTCCTTATTTTTTTCCCCTAAGTCAGAAAATAAAATATTAACAAGGCACTTTGTGGATCATAAATGAGGCCAAGAGTACTAATAATGGATTCTCCCTGCACCTGGTGGACCACCTCTAGAAGAGGTAATGGCAAATGCCCAGGCTTTCTAGCAGTGTGGAATTGCTAGGTGAGGCCCACCACCCTTTAATGGTAAAGATGACCCATCAAGGCAGCAAGAAAATTAGTAAATACACGTTAGCGTAATTAGGAGCTGCTCCATTCACATAATGAAGGGGGGCCCTAAATCTGGTCTCCGGCCCCCTCGCATAATGCACTGGTTAGACTAGGTGTTCCATAAGTGTCGTATGAATTAAGTTCCCGTAACAGAAGCAAGCTTCTTCAGATGGGCAGGAATGTGATCAGGCTTTAGCTAGGATGTCACATCCAGGACACCATGCAAATGTGAAAACGTATGCCTCCCCTGGGAAAGGACAAGAACCACTAAGATGTCATAAAAACTGTGAAGTATGTTCTGAGGACGAAAGGAATTCCCGGAAGTCCCTCCCTTTCTTCCAAGGCTGCTTTCCTGGAGTGAGTCTTTCACGGTCCACTTGTGTGCACATTCCTGTGGCTCGGGACCACTCACTGGTCAGGGAGTGCCGGCAGCCCCGACTGGCAGCAACCAAGTTCTTGACAAGTTCTATACACCTCTGAGTCAAGCCGTAGGGCGCTGTCCAGGTGCCAAGAACATTGAGTCTCTACAGTGGGGAATCGCACCCATTAACATAACAAGATTAACTAGGAGGACAGGTGAGGTAACCTAGGACTTGGTGCCAACCTGGCAACCCACGCTGATGCCCGTGTATTAAAATGCCCTGCCTAGCAACAGCTCTGATGCCGTGTTAACTGGCTGGAGCTGCTTGCTTGCTTAAGTATTTTTCAGCCTCACACGGAAAGTCCTCAGTGGCTCAATTCAGAAAGAACACTAAGGTAAGATTAAGGGGAAAGGTTGTCAGTTCCTGAACCCTTCTTCAGGGGATCAAAGAGCTAAAGTCATACAGTAATAATAAAGCCCTTTGGGAAATCACAAGAGAGCAGAATAAACAAACAGGTCAGCTAGAGTGGATTTTTCCCTTGCTGGTGTATTTAAGCGTAACTGAAAAAAAAAAAAAATGGAGCCATCTCTCAGGACCCTGAAAACTAAAAACTGACCCCCATGTCCCCACAACTCTGAAATGTGCACAGTGGCCGGCTTCCCATCTCGTTTGGGCACCTCCCCTCCTGGGGTGCCTCTGTGTCTGCCAGGCTGACCTTCATCGGAGCATCGGGGAGAAAAGCTCTCTCCTAGTGTGCCTGCTCCTGGGCGCCTGGACGATCCCCCAGTCTGCTCTTCCCCGGAAACACAAATGACTGACGGAGGATGCCACCTCATTTTGCTTCCACAATAGGACAGCTGCCTCCTAAAAGTTTAGGATTCCGAGCACATTGTTTAGGAGTCCAACTTTTTATTCTTAAGGAGAGTGGTGTTCTGACCCAATTACAATGTGTGGATTTTTATAATTCAACTCAATTCTGACACTATCTACCTGAAGACAGCATCAGATACCACAGGTTAAGGGTTCAGTCCACCCGGTCCACGAGACTGCGCGCGCACGCTCTCTCTCTCTCTCTCTCACACGCACACACAAACACACACACACACTTCAGACACCAATCACAAGTCCGGGTTGTCACCTGTGCCTCTGACCGACTGGCCGCAGACTGGGGGCTCTGATAACCCCCTTCTTGGGTTCTACTGATTTGCTATGGCTCACAGCACTCAGAGAAACATTTGCACTGGTTTATTATAAAAGGATACAAACTCAGGAACAAGCAGCTGGAAGAGATGCACAGGGCAGGGTGTGGAGCTTCCAAGCCTCCTCCTAACAGGTCACTCTCCTCACATCTCCATGTGTTCACCAACCCAGAAATGCTCTGAACCCCATCCTTTCGGGGTTTTTTTATGGAGACCTAATTACATAGGCATGATTGATTAAACTGTTGACCATTGGGGACTGAACTCAACCTCCAGCCCCCTCCCCTTCCTTGAGGTTGGGGTTGGGGGGCTGAATGTTCCAACCCTCAGAATCACAAGGTTGTTTCCCCTGGCAACCAGTCGCCATCTTTAGGTGCTTTCCCAAAAAAGTCACCTATTTAACATAACAAAAGACCTTTATTGCTTTCATCACTTAGGACAGAGATCAAATACTTCTTACTCTGAGTCAGAGTATCACACAGCCCTTACAAACCATGTCTCACATCAGAGAAAGGAGATGAGTGGCATGGGGACCTCGTGGCAGGTAACACCTTTGAAAAACAGACAAGTCCATTAAAGTAATTGGGGCAAAGGTCCTAAAAGAAAACATCTTAAGAAACTAGATTCAACAGCTGTAATTTCACTGAGTATATTGCTGAGAAATTCTAAGCTTGCTCAGTGCCTAGTATCCTCTTGTGGAGTTTTCCTTGATGAGATGTTTCCTTGATGAACTATAGGCTCTCATCTTCCTACCCCTGAGAAGCTTGAAAAATAGTATCACAACCAGAAAGAGTTAAAATAATTCTCTCTACCCTAACCTCTACGTAAGAAATGTCCTCCCTACCTCATCCTCCCCTAAGATACTTCTTCATTCTAGCTTAGCATTCTTTGATTTCAAGGAACAGAGATCCTTATGAAACTAGTTCTTCATAAAGTCAGGGAGGACAGGATTATGTAAAATTTAGACTCTCTGCCCAGCACAGCCAAGTCGCAAGCAGACTACAGCTGGAAACTCGCAAGTTCTCAAGAATGGGGCCATTGCTTTGCCCTTTCTCCTTGCTCCCCTGTGCCTCCCTGCACATCCCTCCCACTCTCCTCACCGCAGCTGCCCCCTGGGCTTCCTAAGAGGCAGGAAGAGTGCTTCTGGAGATTTCATAAAGGAGCTTGAGAACTGCCTTACCTGGTCTGCCTCCCAGCTGCGCCACTCACCAGCTGCGCCACTCACCAGCTGCATGACCTTACGAAAGTGATCCCATTCGAGTCTTGGTTTCCCCATTTTATCATCAAGACAGTGGTATTTCCAACCTGCTACAATGAGTCTGGTACTTGGCACAGAAGCAATTCCTAAGCATTAGCTATAATTATTATTGTTGCTGCTGCTGTTCTTACTACTTGTAGTTACTACTTCCCTCTGATTCTGGATTTGCCCATGGCTTTGGCTTGCTATGCACAGCTGCAGTCCCCTTCCTCTGTCACCTTGTGATCTGGTTTCCCTCAAAGAGCCATCTTGGTCTTACTGCATCAGTATCCCCCATCAAGCTGACCTTGGTGCCTGCCACAGTTCCATTAGCAATAGCCAGGCTACGCTATAGAAATGTCGTCTCTTAGGCACTCACTTTCAGAAGGGTCTGTTGGTGAGGGGTGTTCCTAAGGAAGTGTGTTTTGATGAGACACATCCTAAAACATACCTGCTACCTTCTTCCATGACTTTTAAACAAGGCAAAACATTTTCAACATTTCGTTTTCCTATTAGGAGGCTAGTGTATTCCCAATGCTGTCAGTAAACACTTTTAATTCTGAGGGTTTCATATATATATATATGTGTATATATATATATATATATATATATATATATATATTTTTAACATTAGGGTAGAATCCTCTCAGAGGTTGACACTGGGTTTAAAATATTGGTTGGCCCTAATGATACATTCTGTTCTCTCTTAAAGTCCACATAGTCCAACTCGGTGAGCCTTTTTTTCCTGCTGGACCCTTACCTACTGTCATGGGATTGGTGTCAGACTCATTCCAGAGCATTATTTCTTTTAGCGCTACGGAAAAAAATCCATAGTTTTCATTAATACACAGTTGTAAGTTCAAGATCCTCTATCTTTACACTGATTTCTTTTTCTTTTCTTTTTTTTTTTTTTTAACACTGATTTCTACTATAGGATCCGAAGTTGGCTGCTCTGACATTATCGGCTCGGTGATCACAAAGGTTGCTCTAATTGAGTATTAAACACGGAGCTTAGCCATATGCTTTTCCTCCATTACCCGTGTGATTTAGTGGCCTGTCCAGACATGCGATGACTGTAGGCACCCACGCTGCCCTGTCACCCGGGTTGCTCTTGACGTCACATCTACAGCTGACAAACACCTGAACCTGGGATCATTACAACAGCATGTTTGGGTTGGTTCCCATTAGAGTCACATGCACAGAGATGGTTAGAAAAACAGATAAGCTTCAGTAAGCAGTTGGTGCAGGGTGGGGTCTAAGCATTATTTTTAAATATGTCAGTACTCGGGACTTGAAATTATTATTTTTAAACTTAAAAATGAAAATAACCCGCATAGTGTAAAATTCACCCTTAGTGTGCCAGTCTCAGAATTTGATAAACATATGCAGCATGCAACCATCATCATGACCGAGATACAGAACAATTCCATCATCTCCCAAAATCTGCCCCCCCCCCCGATTTATAGCAGGCATCTCATTTTAAAACATTTCCCAGGTAACTGTGGAGGAGAGCTGTGCTTGGAAATCACTGACACGACACCAGGCATTTTACAAATGCGAAAGTAACGTGACTCATCCTGGGTCACACAGCCCAACAGCCAGGAGTAGGATCTAGGTCAAGTTTTCTTAAGTTTTACTAGTCCCGACACACAACACTTATTCTAAAGAATCTTCTTTGTCCTGTGTACTTTGGTTCCCCTAAGTAAAAATAATCCTATGAAAGGATCCATAAAACAAAAAGTAGCCACAAACTGAAACAAACCAACCCTGAATTAAAACAAATTTTTAAAAAAGCACACATGTAATCCAGAAATCCTTGAATTCGCTCAGAAGCAACAGCAAACCAGGAAGGACTGATTGTACTTGATAACCAGCACAAATTCTTTTTGCTTTTCTTCCTCTTTTTTGGGGGGTGGGGAGGGTGCAAACCAGAGAGTCTAGTATCCTAGCCCATGTAAAATGCACCTGTGGGCAAGTCACCACTAAGCAATACCCTGCAACTTCATCTCCTCGTCTCTTACTTTCCCTGTGACCCTGACAATGGAAGGGGACAGACCTGGGGAAAGTACATGGCATAAATATGTCAGGGTGACTGGCACATAGACCTGATCCAATTATGGCCTTAATGACCAGCCTCTAAATAAAGCAGCTTTGCCCGCTTTAGATGAGCTTCCTAAAGATAGCAGCCATTTTGCTTTGAGAAGCAAACAGCCCCACCCAGGGGATAGGCCAAGCAAGACCAAGGAACTGTGAACCCCTACATGTTTTTAAAGGGAAAAGCACTGGAGCTCCGTGTGGGTGTGCCCCCATATGGCAGGACAGTGTGTGGGAGAGATCCCTGCTGGGGGTAAAGAGAGTTCGCTGCTTGGTTCTGCCTCCGCCAGAAGCCAAAGAATCATCTGAAACCCTAGGCACGAACTCCAAAGACAGAAGGGTGTACAACAGTCGTCCTTCTCACAATGCGAACCTTTCATGAAGCCCAAAGTAATTTTCCAGCTAGAGATTTTTTTTTCCATCTTCTCCCTTGGCTCTGTGCAAGAAACGATCCCTCTGAGGGCCTCTCAATCCCAGTAGGTCTTCAGGAGTTTGGCTGTCCTCAGGACTGGATCCTGAGCAGGGTCCTTCCTTTTCTCCTTTGGTCATTATACTCTCAGCATATTGCTGAAGGTGATCTGTAAAGCCCCGGTTGGAACCCTTTCTGTCGCTTTGAACACAAAGTAGTATCCACCGAAAAATTAACCTCCCAACCCCTAGCCTGGCTGTCCCTGAGGTGTATAGCCTGCTATTTAAGTACCCGGATGCGGACACCCAACTGCCAGGGTTTGAATCCCGATTCCACTATTTCCCGACCACATTAGTGGGCAAATTACTTAATCTCCTATGAGTGTCAGTTTTCTCGTCTGAAACTTGAGTGCACTACATTATCTGCCTCAAAGGGGTGTTGTGTGAAAATGAAAGTGTTTGGCCCTCTGCTTAGCCCAGAGTGAGCACTATAATCTCAGGGAAACTTGGAGAATTCTAGCCCATCATGACTCCCTTAGGAAATACTGTATCTGAACTATCGCTTGCTGGGGACGGGCAACAGAGAACCAGCGGTTACAAGAAACATATTACTGATAGTAAATATTTAACTTAAAAATAGTCTTTGTAATGCTTCCCCAAACTATTTTAAAATATAGAAAAATGAGCAATTTGCCCAGAATTTTAAAGAGAGTCAGTGGCTAAAGAAATGTTCTTCTGAATGCCCATATGTTTTTGCCATCGTTCATCCTACGAGGACACGTCACGTTTCCAACATTCCTAACAAACCACGGGTAGATTTTAAAGTGTCTGAATTTAAAAACAGACTATTTTTATTCATTGTCCTTGCTACCGTTAACTGTGCCACACAAGACAAACGTATTTTCCATGTGCGCTGGTGAGGTACATATGGGAGTATTCATGTTTGTACTATATTTAAGTTGCCTGTAGTTTCTCAGTTTTCTATGCCTTGTACCTCAGGAATACTGAAAAAGGTACTTGTGTGGAATGAAAAGCAAAATCACCCTACATTCGGGCTCTGCTCCTTCTTCAAATTTGGTTTGACAGGGGGAGAATCAGGCATGCTACTGAAGGCTGCCACTTCTTGGCAAGGAAGTGTTTCCAGAAGCAAGATGTGAAATGACTATGCTAGACGAACTCTGCATTCTCCTGTTTACCTGAGATTTCTTCCATTGCATCTCACAGAACAACAGCATAAACAGATGTAAGCAAAGGTTCAGAAGTGTCCTACCGTGGAAAGGACATCGCTTTAGCGCTGGGTTGGAATATCACAACTGCCACCTGCTAGCTGTGTGACCTTGAGTTAGAGACTTAGCCTTGGATAAGCCTATTTTGCCATCTGTCAAATAGTTGCAGCAGTGTCGTGAGAACTGGATTACAAACGTAAAGTATTGGTACATAGTAGATGCTTGCAAAATTGAAGTGTTTATCATTGTGAAATTCCACCTCAGCCCACGAGCACTAAGCCCCATTGCATAGATAGAACTGAGTTTTTAACTGAGTGAAAAATCAAGTTCTGTGAGGTGAGGTTCTGCCCTAAGACAATGGCTTAGCTAAAAGTGAACAACTCCCAAGCCAGACCTCCAGAAAGAGCTCAAAAAAGGATTATTCATAGCAGAGATTTAATCAGATGAACAGCAAATATAGCACGTGAAAAGTTAATATTCAAATGTATATTTATAATTCCCATATAGAATAATATCCCGTTCAGGAAGAGAGGTAACAATTCATTAACTAGACTGAGATGCCTTTTAAAAAATATCACTACTGCTCCTTAGAAGATTAGTTGCTTGGCTTTTTCCATTTTCACTTGACTTGCTCTCCGTATGTGATCAGACTAAAAGCTAGTTGGAACTAGTTTTCTAAGAGCTAGTACAGCTTCCTACATCAACATGGAAAAGTTAATTAATCATAATAGCCATTCAGAACACGGTGTATGCACCAAATGAAAAGACTTACTTTCTTAGTGGGATGCCAAAAACTTATGTTTTTATAGTAACCCGGTGACTGGGTACACTTGTCTAACTATATTCCCAATACCAATATTATCTGAATTTCTTTAACCTGGCCAAGAAATAAAGAAGAGATGAGAATTCCAGGACAAAGAAATGTACTTAAACACAGAGGCATCCCATGGGTATAAGATCAACACGATATATTTTCAGATGAAAAAAACAAGTCTAAAACCATTACTGATGAATCCTGAGTATATATATCCAAAAACCTGATTCTATATGCCTTGTTTAATCCATTTTATCTGAAGAAAAGTACAGCATCCATGATATAGAAGAAAAGAAAATTACCTGGAGGAGAAAACTTATCTACGATCAAGCACAGAATCTCTCTGGCATGTTACTGGGCTTCACAAAGAGCTGTAAACAATTAATCTGACACATGTGGGATCGTCGAACTTTCAATACAGATATTTAGTACGTGGAATGAAAGACACATAGTCATTACGACTCCACAAATGCTTATTTTGGGGAAGTTACAGAAGTAGGTGTTCAGCAGAGTGGAGAAAATGAACACGAAATGTTCCCAGCTTCAAAACGAGCCCAAATCATGTGCTAGGATATGAGGTCAACAGAGATGCAGGGGAAATAAAACTGGTGGGGAGAGTAAAAACTGATGTATTCCCAGTTTTTCACAATATCTCAGAATCTTAAAAGTATGGACTCCTTACTCAGCAATTCCATACTTATAAAAATTTATAATCAGAATGGCCATGTAAAACAATCCACACACAAAAGTACAGTCCTAGCATTTTTTATAATGAGGAGAAACTGGAAACAAATAGAATTTCTAATAACAGGGGATTCGTTAAATAAATTGTCATATCCTGAAAAGGAATAGTACACAACCAGAAAAATTATGCTTTGGGAAAATATTTATTGCGTTGGGGGAAATAGTTATGAAATGTATTAAAGTGAATAACGTAAGATACAGAAGAGTGTACGCTGTATGGTATCAATTTTGGAACATCCATATGTAAATATGGATATGACAGAAAAAATAGGATTGCACCCCCCATACCCCTGAAAGATGGGCGCTGAGGTCCACAGTTTGTTCGACTAAAACAAGAGGAAGTCATGAGCCATTAAAGAGATCCCATTTCCCTTTTCAAACTGTGGGGCCCCTGAATACCAGGAACATAAATTTCAGAAAGACCATATATTTTTGGAGATACCCAATGAATGTATCAGTAAGTACCACCTTCTTAGCTCCCAGAGTAAATGGATGAGTAAAAGTTCATAAAATATTTGCAAAAAGGGGGACATAACAGAATATCCCAATGTACTCCTGACATCATCACCTTATCCAAATTAATTTGTACCAGAAGAACAATGACGAAGTTTAATTGAAAAATAAACAAGTTATTTAAATCTAGGACATCTGTTAGGAACACGCATAAAAATGCAACCAGGCTAAAAGAAATGCCCAGAGTGTGCCAGCTCTCGCAGGAGAGATCTGTCACCTCTATGTACAAAACCCAAGTTCCTGCTAATCTTTAGGGCCATAAAAAATGTACTGTACATCGCGAGACGAATCACCATAAACGACGCGTGCTTTCAGCCTGGAGAAGCCTGGAAGGCCACCTGTTCCTTATGCAAAGGGCACAGACAGGGCTGGGACCTGAAAGTGAAAAGAGGAAGGGAACTAAGTGAGACACTGACCCAGACGAGGGTTGAGTCAACCTGTATGCCCTCCCACACCACAGGACTTTGTTGCTCAAGCTTCGGGCCGCTTGCTCAAAATTAGGGCTACGGTCAGAGAGGAGGAGGAGGCTAAGGAAAGACAGCACCAGTTAAAGGGCTCTTAACCTGAGCCTTTTGAGTCACCAATAATCTTCCCGAGGAGACCACAGTTAGGGAGCAGGAAGATTTCTACATGGTTGACAGGGCGCAGCAAAGACTTCAAGCTTTTAAGACCAAAAGACTTGGGTCCCTGTCCAGCTCGTTTATTAGTTGTCTGAGTTTATGCAAGTCTCCTCTCCTCTCTGATTCTGTCTCCTGAGGCATAAAATAGTGTTAATAATATCTGCTTGGTAAGGGGTTTGTGAGGTTTAAAAGAAACATTATATGTAAAATGCCTGGCATGATGCCTGGCATACAATAGATGCTTAATAATAGAACCTTTCCACCTGTCTACTTTTACCACCTCTAAGTATAGTTCTATTTATTGGTTGCTTTGAAAGAGTGAGAAAGTAGAAGAGGAGGAGGAGAACAAAGAGAATTATTTAAGTGAGTTCAGATGTTATAAAAATCTCCCAATAAACTGAAAGATTATCACAGACTCTAGAGGTTTGCTATTTATGTCTAGGTGCCAGTTAATGTGTGTGTGTGTGTGTGTGTGTGTGTGTGTGTGTGTGTGCGTGCCTTTTTACAAGCATTATAATGGTGGCAGATTGTTTAACTGCAAAAGCTTGTGTGCATGTGTGTTGTGTTGACTTGTGTTAATTCATTTTTATTTGGTGAACAGAATTAAGGAAATAAAACCCAGAGACAAAATTCATGGGCATTTTTCTAGACATCGAGAAAAACCTGAGACCTTTCTAGGAAGAATCTATGGGAACCTACCCAAAGAGGTGGCTTAATTTTAGTGCATTCGCATGAAGTAAATGGGCTGGGGGAGCCTGTGATCTGCAATGTGATTTTATATGTCGACATCTATACAGCAAGTTTAGGTATTTAACAAATTTTGATCGGGCATCTTCCCCTGTGCCAGGACTGTGCTATGTCCGTGAGCTGGGACTAGACCAGAAGCATGGATTTGCACCAAGCCGCTCACTGCAGTTGGTCTCCTGAGCAAGAGCTGCAGAAGTGCAAAGCCATTTTCCCAGCTGCTCTCCTGCCCTCTCCAATGAAGTGTCACCATTCGGGGCTAATCTGACGCTTGACGCCAAACCAGAAGTCCCAGAACATACCGTTTCCCAGCTCATAAGGCTCAGGAAGGAAGGAACAACTCAAGGTTTGGTTACTCGTGCAAATGTTGAGGACTGTGGGTCCTGAAGCAACACAACGAACTGGTGGCTGGTCCCGGGAAAGCCACTTGGAGTCAAGTAGCCTCGTCCCGTTTGAGACATGTGTAACCTCAAATCACCACAAAATAAGTTTCCAGGCTGCTGAGCCCTGATCTGAACGCTCCTACAGTGCACAGCGACTCCTTTGTGCCAGTGGGAGATTTTTCTAAGCAAGTAAGATATTTCTCCCCCCAGTTTGTCAGTTTTGTGAAGGAAACTACTTCACAATTGTCAAAAATTCTTATAATTACACCTATTTTTCTGCAACTAGAACTTGTCAGCATAATAACCAGGTAAATCACAGTTATCAACACTTTCATGGAGGGAAGTTTTACCTGGCCTGTTTACCAGTTCCTTCAGTAATTAGAATCTTGCTTGCCAGTTCTCCGGCTTTGGGGACATGTATCACCCCTCCCTCTTCTTTTCAAAACATTATTTTGTTGAAAGAGTTTTAGGTAAAAGAAAGCAACTGCTATGATTTCATGAGACGGCAAATAAGAGTGATGTAGTATTCACAGAAACAATTTTTTTCCCAAGGCTTGTTTTTCTTTTAGAAATTTTTTGACAGAAAGATAAGCAAAGAGAAGAGAAACTTTTATTTTTATTTATTTATTTAAAAAAAATTTTTTTTTAAATTTATTTGACAAGAGAGAGAGAGACAGCCAGCGAGAGAGGGAACACAAGCAGGGGGAGTGGGAGAGGAAGAAGCAGGCTCACAGCAGAGGAGCCTGATGTGGGGCTTGATCCCAGGACCCGGGATCACGCCCTGAGCAGAAGGCAGACACTTAACCGCTGTGCCACCCAGGCGCCCCAAGAAGAGAAACTTTTAAAACTTACAATCGCTTCCATCTAGAAATACCGTTAACATTTCAATGTCTATCCTCTGGTTTTAGACATACATACTAGACACCTATTTATTTCCTGTAACCAAAACGGGACCATACTCTCCACGATGTTACAGATCCCATTTGCCCAAGCCACTCCATGTGCTCCAGTCTCATCATTTTTCATGGCAACATAGTACTTCACTATATCATGCCTGATTGAACAAATAGAAGCCTATGTTTATGGCCTCAAGATAAATGATGCCTTGAGAGCTTCAGCTTTTAAACCGCCTGTCTCTGTAGATTATTCTGGAAGTTTTATTCTCAGCTGGTAGCTGAATGTGTGCCTCCTTCCCCAGATCACTCGTGGTCAGTCCCCAGGAGGAGACTTCCGGTTCATGGAGTCAGGGGTTAATGGAGCTCAGGCAACTAAGTCCCCGGAGGAGAACTACAACATGAATCAGGACATGACTTGTTCCTGACCCGACACAGTGAGTTTCCGAGTACGTGAATTTCTGAGTAGATTTTCATTCACTCCACTAATATTGATACAGCCCTGCTATGTGCATCAGGCATCAAGCTCCGCACCAGGGATACATTAGAGAACTAGACGAACTTGAGCTTGGTTTCTTTCTCACAGAGCTTACATTTTCTGACAGCTTAACAATTGTGAAAAGCCAAGAAAACCAAAAAGTAGCCTCAAATCCTTGTTGTTGTTGCAAGTGAAGTGGGATGGAAATCACACACTACGAATACATGAAACTATCACACAAGATGCAAGATTCCTTTGTAAACTCAAAACTTTCCATTTTCTAAAGATCACATACTCTCTGTATACGGCGCATTACCTAAACGATCACAGTGTACAGAAAAGACATTCTCTAAGCTTGGTTTGGAATAGAAGAGACGCCTTAATATGGTTATTTTAGTTCATAGGAAACAAATCCTTGGGGCTCAGGAGGCATTTACCCAAGAAGTAAATGATAGTATTTTAGACATGAACCGACCACAGGTGTAAAAGCAGGAGTGGAGGTCTGAAGAGGCCAAAGCTATTTAGAAGACAGTGGGAACTTGAACATCTATGAATATGGGAATAATTGGGTAAATTAGGATTCACTCACTAGGGAAACTATTATGCACCTAGTCGCTAACATAATTCTGATAGCATGAATGAATAAGCGTATATTTACTGATTTGGGAAGACGTGTGTGATATACATTATAGCGAGTGAAGCAAGCCTCGGAGCACTGCAAATGGGGTAACAATGCTATTTTTTTTTTTTTGGCTTTAAAAATAAGAAAGCGGAAGACTGTATCTGTCCGTACATTTGACTATTGCTTGTGTGAACATGGAAATAGGTGTGGAAGACTACTTAACTAATAATATTGATTATTTTGAATAAATGGAATGGAGCTGAGAGGGGGAGGCAATTATTTTATACGCCGCGTCTTTTTACAATGAGCAGGTATTGGCATGGTGATTTTTTAAAGTAGAAAAATGGAGAAAAAGTTATAAGGTGGCCAGCACTGAAAACATATCCTTGAAACCACTTCACAGTTATAATAATCAGCATTTATTCACAAAGTACTTCTCGTTTGCAACAAAAGAAACACGGTATTGGATTTACTACCTGACAGTAACCTAATTGCGGATATAAAGCCTATTCATATGAAAAGGTTAATATTTTCATGTTGAGAACAGAGTTGGCTTATTGATACTTATTTCTGGAAATGAGTGGAACAGAGCTGCTGTAATGAGTGGAGCTTGGCTGTGGCAGCCTCTCCAGCTCTGCTTCGCACTTGCTGTATGCACTTGGACGAGTTCCTTCGCATCTCATCTGTAACATGATCTCTTAGGCTCTTCACCCCTGGCATCGAGAAAGAAAACATCTGGAAACAAAGCAACCAGCAGCGCATCGACTGGCATGACAAACACAGCCCCCACTCTCGCCACGGAACTTGGCCTCCTCCAGGGCCTACTCTCTGAAGTGGAGCCCCGAGCTCCAAGGTCATTAAAGACCTCTGGGCCCAAACCAGCCCCCCACCCCACCCAGTTTCAGAATCCTTGGCTCAACACACACCCTGGTATCCAATGGTCAATATGCAACACCAGGTAACTTTGGCTCACGGCGCTAAGTTGCAAATCATTTGTCTCCAGTCCCTGGTGAGTGCTATTGGGAAACACCCGGACAAAGTCATCATCCCCCCAATTCCAATTCTAAGCTTCTCTCAGGCTGGGCGATTCTACCCAGGTGGCAGGCCAGTGCCATCTGACCGCAGTACCTTCTGTGTGGTGGCTGAGAAGAGTGGGAAGGAAGAGCTGGAAAGGTCAAAGGACTGTATGTTCATCAGAACTGCGCAGGGAAGAAGGGAGAAGAGTGCAAGGCTAGGCACTTTGCAACAAGCTATGTTATGGCATCAGCAAAATCTGGCCAGCTGGCCCTCACCCAGGGAGTTCCCCGTCCAGCGGAGGTACCCTTGTCACCGGGCTGAGGAGCGCTCCCAGCCTTACCTGGTCAGTCCAAGCAGCCATGCGTCCAGCCGCGGGTTACACACTGCACTTCGTGGCACCCCCACTTTGGAAGAAATGCTCGGGAGAAAGAAATGGCATGTAGTCTTTCGTTTCACCTCATATATGTTACAGCACTGCATTTTCTTTTTTAAATAAAAAGACGGAATTTTGATGCTGAGGCTGTCTTCTGGCCTTGTGTCATGCTACTTTCTCTTCATTCTCAGCTTTTGAGTGTCACAGTGCCAGATGTTATACAAGGAAAAGAACAAAGACACGGTCCTTCAGGGACTGAGAAAGCTCCCATCTCAATGGGAGCGAGCCATGGGAAATAAGGTGTATGGAACACAGGGGCTCCAGAAGTGTCTTTTAGGGGTGGAGGGGGGAGCTCCGCATACTGTGTGGGAAGACTGCAGCAAGCTGCCAATCATAATCTCCTCAAGGTTATTCAGCAGGAGGAGGGTGAGAAGAGGGGGCGATGGACGGCTTGGGGAGCTGAGCACCAGGGCAACACCTTGCACGTGAGAGACCGCAGAGAGGCAGGAGCGTGAGGGGGCAGCTGCTTGTCTCCTGCACCCACCACCACCATCACGCCATCTTAGCATCTGCTAAAATCCCATTAACTGTGAAGCAGTCACGCTCCAAAGGCGGCAACCCTAAAAAGCATCTCATCTGTCGACTTAGGATCTGCTCCGGAGACAAATGCCCTTGCATAAAAAATGGTTTTCAAAGAACTGAAAATTGAGGAAACTTGCTTATCTGATCAGGCTACTGACTTGTTCTTCAGTCAGTTTGTGCTGTGCCTTTAAATAGCACCCGGGGGAGGAAATATATTGTTGTGGAAAGAGCACTCACCTGAGAATCTGGACACAGGCACCCGCCTTTTCCCAGTTTGCAACTCAGAAACCCTGGGCTCTGGGGCAAGTCTCCCAACTTGTTTGGTCCTTAAATTCTCCATTGGGATTAAAAAAAAAAAAATGGACTATGTCATCTCTCAAAAGCCTTTTCACTCCAGAATCCTGTATTTTGCCAAAGATCACTAGATGAAGACTCATGTTTTAATGGGTTGGCTCCACTGATTCAGCACAAACGTATTAATCTATCCACTCCTGAGCGTTACTGGTTTTAAAGAATCCAGCTGGTAGTAAAAGTGCGTTGGTTCTTGGAAGCGTGCAATGCACTTGGAGAATCGGAATCATTTTATAAGCATGCTATGACGTGCTTTTTACTTAATCTACACACCACGGAACCTCCCAGGGGGGCAGTTCAGTGCAGTGGTGGCTTTAGAATGACAGAGACCTCTCCATTGCAAACTGAAGCAGTTCTTCCCTTCGTGAACTGTGGCGAGGCACTTAACTTTGCTTACCCCTCATGTTCCTGTCTGTGATGAGGAGACAATGAAGGCCACGTCGAGGGTTAGGGTGAGGAGCGGGAACCCCAGCTTTCCATACAGCCGTGGAGCAGACTAACCTAGAGGAGTATGCGAGGCACTGGGCCCAGACCGGCCAGGTTCAAGGGTTTGTTTCATGGGGTCTTAGGTATGTTACTGTTTGAAAGTCAGTTTCTCCAAGCCTTGGCTTCTTCATGTGTGAGACGGGAATAATAACATTTACTATACACAATTATTATTTGTGAAGAGGCTGGCATAGTTCATGGCACTTGGTAAGGACTCAGTTAATAAGAACAATTACTGCGCATTACATACAAATTCTGAATTGGCCTAATCTGGACACAACAGCTGGAGTTTACTTTTGATTGACAAAGGGAAGGGGTCTGTTAGAAAACAGTGCAAATGGTAGTGTAAGAAAACAATTCTCATCCACCTGGAAGATGAGCTCTTGTTACACAGATGTTACAAAGTCCGTATGTTGAACGTATGTATTAGTAAGGACCGCGTTGAAAGTAAAGGTCAATGTTGCTTTGATTTGCATATTGTTCTATTTATGAAAAGGACTTCTCCCTCATCTTTTACTTATGAAGTTATTTCAGTATTTGAAATAAAAATACAACGATGGTATTTTCTTGACACAGTTGGGGGTCAGAGGAATTAAAAGCATGCTTATCAGCCATTAGGTTCTTTGGCGAGGAGCCGCAAGTACAACTCTGGTCCAACTTGTCATAAGGATACTGGGGAGCACGACACATCAAACTGGTGCAAGTCTAGAGAAGCAGGTTTAGAGGTGGGACAGGAACCAGGACAGTTTCTTCCCTCCTTAACATCAGAATTGAAGAGAGAAAGGCCAGTTGACCAGGCTTACATCCTAAAAGGCCTTTCCTTCGGATCCTGCCCACAGGAAGATTCTGGCCAAAGGCTACTTCTGGAACTACCCACAATGGGGGAGAGGCAAATCCCCCCAAAGGAAAGAGAGACGCTGATAGGAGAAGAGAGGGATGCTGGGTAATCAACATCAACAAGGGTCCAACGCAGAGTGAGACAGACGTCTCCACATCCCAGCCCGCTGCTCGCTGCACAAACCGCCCCCCCGCCCCCGATCTGTCAGAAGACGAGCCGACAGCACGGCTCTACGCGGCTGCTTTCAAGTCTACGTGCAGCCGTGCTTCCAAGTACCCGGCACAGGGCCTGTCACACAGACACTGCGTCCGCTCACTTCCCCTAAAGTATGCTGGCCTTTCTTATTTTAATTGTGCCTGTGTTTGGCTTTTCACTATTAGTTTCATGTATATTTATTTGTTGCATGTTTCTTACGTGCATATTTGTATTCTATTTTAAGTGTGTGCTTCCAGAAAAAAGAGATCATACCTCACTTTCCACAGTGCCATTTGCTGAATAACGGATGATGATAATAACAGGGAGGCATTGCCCCAGTGATTAATTTTAAACATTGTTTCGAAATCTGTTTATACCTCCATAGGAGGGTATTTATAAACGTAGTCGATGTTCATAGTTATGATGAGCCATAGGCTTCCATTTTCTTTCCCATGGTCATGCTGAGGAACGCTGATGACACACAGACCACGTTGTCCATACCAGGCTTTTGATGACAAAATGACTGGCACAGCCTTACCTTCCTAAATAGTTTGCTGATTCACTCGTTCCATTTTTAAACATCAGCAGATTGGCGTTGGTGACATCTGCTAATTATCTGGTCTGACTCGTGGCGAGCGTGAGACTTCCACCTGCAGCAATCAGAAAGACAGGAGCAGTGTGAGGTGAGTACTACCCAGTCCGTGACCAATTTGTAGTAATGAGTAGCCTTGTCTAGTTTCCTGCGTTCCCCAGAGGTATCATTATTTATCATGTGTTGGAAACCTAGCTGCCAAAAGTTTAGCATAAACCTGATGAGACTGCATCTAACTTCATTCAGGAGGAAGGTGCCCTGTCTTCCTGTTAATAGCATAACAACTCTCCAACTGCAGTGGTCCATACAACGGCAGGTTTAAAGCCGCCTACATCTCTTTTACGGTCTCCTCTCAACTATCATTCCTGTTTAAAGCGATTCTGAGAGAGAGTGGAAAATGACCTTTCCCCCTTCCTGGTACCAGGTTTAGAGAAGTGTCCCCTCAAATGGCCTTTTTTCTCCTTTTTTTTTTTTAAACCATCATCATGTGACTGTCATAGCTTCATTAAGACAGATTAGTAATGCTTCCTGGTTTAATTCAGAGTGAATTAAATCATACCTAATAAACTAAGTGGTGTTTGCATTTGTAATGCTCAGTGACAATGAGAGCCGTGGCCTCCGATTTAGGTAGCAGCCACATTTGCTAATCCCTCATTCAACACTTTGGGTCACAATGAGTGTAGGGTTTCCCCACAGTGCTTGCCATCTCCCAAGGCAAACACAGGGGAATGCTTTCTGCCCCCTGCTGCCCCTGGCCTGCTACTGTAGCAGATGACTCGGCACAGGGATCTTCCAGACAGGAACAGAGAAATGGGTGTATCTGCTAATGGCTCCTGAGAAAGCCACAGGTTTTGGGGGATTCACATACTGGGTTGGTGCTAAATATGAAAGAGTCAGGTAAATGAATGGGGAGGAAAACTCAGTCAGTAATAGTCAGCCCCGCTGGGGAAACCAGTGAAGACCCTGGGCTGTGGGTCTTGTTGCTTTCTTAGCTCATCACTGGGGAGCCCTCTGGGGCACCCCAGCCATGGCTCTTTCTCTTGACCACACCAGGTTCCTCCTCCCTCAGCACACTGACACCTGCTGCTCCCTCTGCCTAAGACAATCCCCAACCCCCTTCACGCATTAAACCCTACCTGTCTTCCAGAAATGAGCTGAAAGGTCACCTTGATAGGACAGACTAAGCCAGGACTCCAATCTTCTCTCACCACCTGGTTCTTCTCCTTCAAGGCTCTTATTATGACTGTAATTGAAAAATTAATCACAGAAATTGTGGCTTAATGAATGTGTCATCTGCTACAATGGTAGTCCCCCACCCCCGGAAGGCCTAATTTATGTTTGCATTTCCATTTCTTGTATACGTGGCAGGTGCACAATACATTGTTCTTTTTAATGAATGAATGAATTCTGAATTGAAAACTCAGCATTCTTTAATAACCCTTCTGTTGGTTTTGCAGCTAAACCAGAACCAGGTTTATTATGGAGTGTGATCCCAAAGATACCCGGGGGGGGGGGGGTGGCAGAGAAGGGAGGGAGGGGGATGGCCGAAACAGGTCAGCTTTCTCTTCACTCTTCTTCATCCAGGAGCAGCTGTAAGCTAATGTCATTAAATGCTAAAGCTTAAGCCTGCAGAAACTTCTCTCTTTCTACAAACTTCCCTAACTGTAGAAAGAGTAGGAGCTCTTCTCAAACCCCGCCTACTTTTTACTGTTTGCCAGTAATCCCGACCCACCCTCCAAGACTAACATTTGTTTACTGTGATACCTGCATTTAGGACAGAATGTTAGGTACTGAGTCAATGGCCACTGCTCTGTATGACCAGCAGCTCTGCTTCTCACTGAGCATAAGACACTCTGTGGTTCTTTTCTCTGTGTCTTCTTCTGGAAATAAGCAATAACTGTGATTTTCCTTTTACAGATGGAGGAAATGAGCACAGGTGAATCTGGAACCTTTGACCGCGGTCACACAGAGCTCCGGTGGCAGGCAAGACCTCTTGAACAACAAAGGAGGGAAATCCCAGGCCTTCAGGCAGTTTCCAAGGCCTGCAACTGATCACAGATCCTGTGTTCCTTCCATTGGCTTAAAGTATAATAAATACAAGTTACAGCCTGACTACCTTCTGACATAATCCCATAATGGTTAGGAAGGGAAAGAAGAGAAAGTCCAGATGTTGGCCTTTTTTTCTCTGTTTAGTGTGAGTTGAATGCAAACTTGAAAGTAGCTTTAAAAGTGGACTGGTGTGCTTTTCTTTTTGGTGAAACCCTGTATTAGAAAAATAGTGGGATACAGACCACACAGCAGTTACAGCAGGACATGGATGAAGACGCGGAAGGAGAGGAACAATGCATGGCTATTATTACTCCGTCTATCTGAAGCACAGCATGAGAGAGGGAAGACTTTTTAGAGGCAAAAGCCACACATACATGCATTGTTTTAACAAAACATTGGTTTCTTATTCATTTAATTTTCAGTAAACGTTTATTGAAAACTGGCCATACATCAAGCTCCGTGGATACAAGAAAAAAACAAATGGAAACTCCTGGTACTTCAGACTTTTCATTTCAGGACGGGGGCAGACAGAGGATGGGAGGAAAGACAATATTCAAGTAAATAAACAGGATCATTTCAAACACCAGTAAGTGTTATGATAATGATCCACCAGGGGTAATGTGATCAGAGTGAGTGGAGGCGGACGGTTTACTTTTGGTCTATGCTGTCCAACGGAGCAGTTACTAGTCTCATGGGGCTCCTGAGAATTCAGCTAGTCCAAATTAAAATGCCATGTAAGAGAGATGGCGATTTCAAAGACTTAGTATAAGGAAAAAAAATGTAAAATATCTCATTAATTTTTGTATACTAATTGTATGTTGAAAAGATATTTTAGATATATTGGATTAAAACAAAATATTACAATTAATTTCACTTTAAAAAATTTTATGTGGCCACTAGTATATTTAGTTATTGGGGCACCCGGATGGCTCAGTCGGTTAAGTGCCAGACTCTTGATTTCGGCTCAGGTCATGATCTCAGGGTCATGGGATCGAGCCCTGTATCAGCCTCTGTGTTGAGCATGGAGCCTGCTTAGGATTCTCCCTCTGCCTCTCCCCCTCCCCCCCACACTCTCTTGCTCTCTCTCAATAAATAAAATAATTTTTTTAAAAGAATATTTACAGTTACAAGTATGGCTCACAACTGTCTCCCCTGGTATGTCTACCGGGCAACACCATGTTAGAAAGTGTGTGCAGAAAAGCTGCCTGAGGAAGTGATAACACACAGAGGGGGGGACTGGCCACGTGAAGTTCTGAGGGCAATGGGGTGCAGGCAAGGGGAACAGCGGTTGCAGAGAACCTGAGGTGGGGGTCAGCTTGGTGAATTAGAAATTTAGAAAGCCAGTGTGCCTACAGAGAGGCCAGGAGAGGGGAGACCACAAGCTTGCTCATATGGGGCCTGGGAGACCAGAATAAGAAGTTAAAATTTTATAGAAATACAAATTTTCTATAAATTATTGGAGCAGATTTGTTTCTTTACAATTTTCCAAGAACTGTTCCAAAATAGCGATATTCAGTATGAAACCCCGGCCAAAAAAATGCAAAGAATCCCGCTGAGCTCAGAATATGTCCATGCTAATGGAGGTTTACATTGAGACATGCATTGATTAAATTATAGTGGTTACAACGTTTATACAGAGGTGCTTTGTTTTAATGAGGAAGAAGAGCACAGGTGGACAAAGAATGTACTCAAATAAATGAGACGAATATCTCAGTCCTATCTTTCTCTACTCATCCCAAGCTCAAAGTCGTGTGTGTGTGTGTGTGTGTGTGTGTGTGTGTGTGTGTGTGTGAAAGAGAGAGAGAGAGAGAGAAAGAGAGAGAGAGATAGTGGCAGGCAGGCAAACCCAAGCCTGCCCAGAAAGTATGGCGTGTCGGTTGCGAGATAAATACTGAAGTTTTTCCACACGAGTGTATTCACTGTATGTATATATATATATATATATATATATTTTTTTTTTTTTTTTTTTTTTTTTTTTTTTAAATACTGGGCTACTCCCAGAAAAAGAAAAATAAACAATATATTCTAACCCTTACCTCCCTGGTGGGGAGTGGTTATTTAAAAAAAAAAAAAAAAGGTGACTCACTTCATGACCAAATATTTCTGATGTATTTTACAGTTTACATATTGAATTTATTGCCATAAAAGCCAAATGTTGAGTTTCACAAGTGAAGTGGAAACATTTTTGTTCCCAAATGTCAAATGGAAACTGACGTCCATAATTATCATGCAACTCTCACACGCACGATAAAAGGCACAGGAGAGCATGTCCGAACTAGGAATACATGGTCACCAAATTAAAAAGGAATGAGCCCAAGTGTTCAGATTATCCAGGGACAAGACTGGTGTCTAGTCAAAATCCACTGAACCCCGTCAGTCCCTGGGGCCGTGCTCATGAGAAGCAGAGCAGAGCTCTTGCACCTGGTCATGGAAACCAGTGCGTGGGTGAGACAGCTGTCTTACAAGCCACATGTGGGCCCAGCTGCGTCAGCAAGGTGTGGCCCTCTTATTTTAGACTTCTTAATCTCTGACACTGTGTATGGATCCGGTCACAGTGCTTCTCCCCAGTCTACTACTGACTACTGAGATTTTTCCTTCATAGATGTGTAGACCTAGAACTTCGTTTTAGCTTTGTTGATGGTCCAATAAGCGAAAACTTCTGAATGGTGATGGATTAAATGGGCTCTAAGAGCATCACTGACTTACCTCTCTCAAAATAAAAGCCTCTATTTAAACAAAACTGAAAAGATTTGTTATGGTATAAATCAGGGCTCGGCACATTGTAGGTACTTGATAAATGTATGTTGAATGTTAGAATGCATGAATGTTAATTAAGATTTTGGGGAACCTTAATATGAGACTAGTTAATACCACAGCAAGGAATGCCCAAATCCCATGTTGGCCTGGTCAGCTCCTTCCAGTGAGCTTCCTGGGAGACCTATGCATATAAGGAACAACGGCAAGTGGAAGTAAAAATATGTATCTAATATGAGTTGCAGACATTTCAGTGTCCCAATAGTGGACTGTCTGGCAGGCTGAACAGGAACCCTTGTTGCAGGCTCAAGTCTGCCGTGGGTCTAGTTACACCTCTCTGTCCCAGCCTTCCCACAGGCTGGCTGCAGGACATGAAAAAAAAATGATTTTCCAGCCCTCAGAAAGTTCATTCTGCAATAAGACAGAGAGAAAGTAAGATGGCTAGGTCTGCACTTTTGAGGCAGTGACCCTGTCAGACAATTGAACAGCCTGGTCCATGTCCTTGAACTCAACGGATTTGCAACTCCTCCTTCCTGGGACCTGTGGGTTCTAAAGATAGCAGTGACCTTGGTAGAAGGAAGACTAAAATGGAAATCAAAGATCAGTAGCCATAATGCATAACTGACAATTCTGTGAACAAAGGGCAATACAACTCCGAAAAATGCGGATGCATGCAGTAATTACTATAACTAAGCACAAACCCTACAGAGCAAGTTTTATGAAACTCATTTAAAATTTCATCAAATTGAGGTTCGTGCTAACGAAGCCACCTGCCGGGAGCATGTGGCAGCCTAGTGGAGGAACAGGTATTTGAGCCCAGGTCTGTGCTTCTCTGCCATGCTGCACAGGGACACGTTTCTGTGACTTGAAGTAAGAGCAGAACCCTTTCGCCAACATTAATATTGTGAAAGCATTCATAAAATTTCCCAAATAAATTGTTTGTTATGTTACGTGTTAGTCATTATTGTTATTGATATAAATTGCATTAATTATATGTATGAAGCCATGAATAATTAACAATAGAAATATAGTAAGGAGCAAGCATTTATAATGCAAGAATTCCTCCAGGCCCAAAGCAAAAAACAAGGAACTCTGTTTGGCTTTTGTCTCCTTTCTCGGCACGCCAACCCTGAACTTTCTCTGCAGGTACCTTCACCGTGCTCTTAATACGCATGTATAAAATCTAGTTTATTAACTTCCTTCCCAAACTGGTTCATCTGCAGGAGGTCTGAAGGGAAGTCACTTCCAGGTTTGTTTAAATCTGTGGCTCGATAGCAACATCAAGAAAGACATCAGGTCACTTGAACATCTGCTTTGTCCACAGACTTGCCCCTTTTATCACAGCAAAGTGATGGCATGGCAGCTCCAAGTGTCCCAGGGAGACAGCTTTCAGAGGAAGAAGAGATTCTCTTTCTGTGTTTCCCTTCTTCAAAGAAAGAAAGCATTTCCCAGCAGGCCCCTAGAGGACTTTCTTCGCATCTTCTCGGCTAGGAATGGACTGTAGGGACTCATCCAAGAGCAGGTTCATTCTCTGGTCGGGGCCTGGGCCTCCTGATGAGCATGGTGGGAGGGGGCGGAAGTGGAAGTGGAAGCAAACCAGGACTCAGGCTGGAAGGATTGATGGCCCGATGGTGGACTGGTGGCCAGCCCTGTGTGCTGCCCCTCCCGCCTGAGTATCATTGTAGGCCTGTGCCTTAGGTCCTAGAGTCTTTTCGTGATTGCCCATTCTACAGACCCTTTCCAGATCAATCTTCCTAAAACACCATCTTGGTGACTGTCACAGAACTCAGTACCAACTTGTCCATCTAGCCTCCGGGGCTCTTTACAATTCACTCCAAACTTCCCTAGTCCTAGGTCACATTCCCATGCAAGCCTTTCTGCTCAGGGTGACTTCTCTTTACCTCCCCTGCGCCATGTCTCATGTATTGCCCCCATCCTGTCACCAAAGTCTACTCCCGAAAACAAAGATCTAAACTTTACTGTTTCACTTAAAACACTTTCTGATAGGATGAAGTTTGAATTCCATAGCACGGCATACACAGCCTTTCACAAATTAGTCACTGCGAGTCTTTCCATACAGTTCCTCTATCAATCCCCATTTCCATCCTCACTTCCCTCCCCCACACTCCAACTGCATGGAAGGTTCTCACCCTTCCCAAACATACTGCTTTCATGCCTTCACATCTTGTCATATGTTGTGCTCGCTGCCTGGAATATATTTCTCATCTTTTTCCATCTGGTAAAATTCCACTCATCATTCAAAGCCCAGATCAAAGTTCATTTCCTCCATAAACGCTTTCTCAATTCCCCAGGCAGAAGTAATACCTCCGCCCCCACCCTGCCCCCGTTGCTTCCAGAGTTCTAGGACACCAGTTAATACATTGTATAGTAACAATCAGTTTGCATCCATGACTTCCACCAAAGTGATTTTCTCTAACAAACTACTATTACTATTAATCTATTAATCTCTGTGCCCTTGGCCGCTGCTATAGAGCATATTCTCAGTAGAAGTTTGAGGGTGACCGATCTAGAACACCCACTCTGTCCCAGTTCTACTTATTCTTCAGTGCCCATTTCATTTTTTTTAAAAGATTTTATTTATTCATTTGAGAGAGAGAGACAGAGAGTGCACAAACAGTGGGAAAGGCAGAGGGGGAGGGATCAGCAAACTCCCCGGTGAGCTGGGAGCCCCACATGGGGCTCGATCCCAGGACCTGGAGACCATGACCCAAGCCTAAGGCAGATGCTTACCCATCTGAGCTACCCAGGTGCCCCACAGTGCCCATTTCAAATGCCATCTCTTCCAGAACTTGTCATTCCCCTATTGATAAGAAGCTTTCCTCATTCAAATCCTAGCAACTTTGACTTGTACAATTAAGGCTCTCAATCATATCCTGTCTTGTCTTATAATTGCCCTACTCTCCTGTCTGCCCCACTAGCCTGGGGGCTCCCTCAGTAAGGCCTGTGTTTCACTATTCTGTGGCTCCGCCCCCCTGCACCCAGGGGTAGAAGCACCACTCAGAGTGGTACAAATTCACAGGATGATTTGTTAGGACGTGTGCAGATCTAGTCAGGAGAGAACAGTTGTTTCTCTTTTGTCAGCTTTAGGGTCAGTATTGCTTGGGGATCCTTAGTTTTAAAGAATGTGTTTGAGAAGCCGAATGTGTCTCAAGCATTTCAGGTGTATGTATTTTGTGATAGGCTCCGGGGGTTCTATAAGAATCTTTTTATTTTAATATTTTCATCTAGACAAAAATATGACAAATAACAGATGAAAAAGTAATTCTTTAAAATATACAAAAAGCCTTGGTGTTTATGATTATTTTTTACCAAGTTCTATCACAAGATTCCTTGCTCTCGATGGCACTGTGTTTGTAATTCTGTTGATGTCAAGAGACCAATTGTCAGGAATCTTCATCAAGTTTAGAGGTAGATAGAATCTACCAGTGAATGTTTATTTCAAGGAGGTTAAAAGACTTTATCTCCATTAAAAACCACCATTAGACTTACATGACTCAAGACTGGATGCATTTTATTAATACGTGGCATTTGTAATCACCAGTGATTATTTTACATCAAATAACCAATTGATTTGGTTGATTCAGTGAAAAAAGTCAAGCTTGAGAAACTCTCAAACCTAGCATTTCCCAAAACCAATGTTTTCTAAGTTTCTATGGTTCACATACCAGATGCCCAACATGTATCATACCTGTGTACTGCCTACATTGTAGTAAACTTAGTCATTCTGGGAGTAAGACAATAATAAATCAAATACCAACATCATTTGTCATAAATAAGAGGCAATTATTTTTTTAAAAAACAATAAAACATAACAATGTGATTGTAATTCTAGCTGGAATATAGGAAAACCTCAGTGCCCAAGGTGTGATTTATTAAAAAAGGGAAATTATGGGGCGCCTGGGTGGCGCAGTCATTAAGCGTCTGCCTTCGGCTCAGGGCACGATCCCGGCGTTATGGGATCGAGCCCCACATCAAGCTCCTCCGCTATGAGCCTGCTTCTTCCTCTCCCACTCCCCCTGCTTGTGTTCCCTCTCTCACTGGCTGTCTCTCTCTCTGTCAAATAAATAAATAAAATCTTTCAAAAAAAAAAAAGGGAAATTAACAAAAGTTAAAGAGTTGAAAAAAAAATGTTAGCAGTAAGAAAAAGAACTGAAAGGAATTTGAGAAGAACATAGCTTTCTCTCTATGTAATTAATTTCATATTAATCCTTGTTACTATGGTCCTCTGAAAGTCAGTCCATGCCATGAGGGGCACCAGCCTGCACCTGGGAAATATAACCATAACCAAAACTGGTGGATTAAAAACAAACTGATGGATTGAAATGAAGTATTTTACATCAGTATTCTCATTTATAAACATGTGTTTTGCATTAGGACAATGTGTCTTGCTAAAGACAATGATTCACCATTTTTGAAGGATTTATAATATTTGACTAAGTAACTAAAATAGGAGTTAAAATATGAAGTCGATTTTATGAGAAAACAAGTTACACTTAAATAAGACTTTTGAAGAAAGAACAATGAAAAAATGTAGGTGGATTTAGAAGGTTTCCTCATTTCAATTGACACCTTAAGAGCATTTCACTCATTATTGGGTACTCAATGGATCACCAAGTAGAATGCTCACTTCTGAAAGATAAGTACGAAAAAATTAAATAATGTTTTTTATCTCCTTTATTGCCTACAGAACCTAAAAAAAAATTAGAGACTTACTTGAAGATATCTCCTGGGAGTGTACGTTCATACATCAGCCTTCATTTTAGTCATTCTGAGATTTTTCAAGTTCGAAAATTCACCTCCAAAGAAAGTTCTTTGTTTAGAGGATAATCAGAGCCACAGCAATTCAACTATGGAATTCTGAGAACAGAGATACTGTCCGAGATTTTGCTCAGCACCCAAGTGGGCTGGAAGAAGGCAGCACTGGGCACTCAGGCCCACGTGGTCAGAACCTCACAGCTGGGGAAGCTGGCGTGGCAGAGCATGGTTTACTGGTAGAGATAGACAGTAAGGTCAGCTCTCAACTACTGCTCACTTAAGTCACAGAATGACTCAGGCAGTCAGGACTTCAGCTCCTAGTAAGGGAATTAAGAATAGCAGAAGTTCTTTCTTTCTTCCTTCAACCAAAGTACACTTTCTTTTGATAGGCAACTTTGAACTCACTCACTCCCTGGGCTACAGGATAGTAGATGACTTTTAAGTACCCGACCCATTTTGGTACTTTGTACTCAGTTAAGGATTCATTAGGATGGCTCAGCCATAGAAGGATGAAGAAGTGAAAAGAGTCCATCTATGTGGGTTAAGTTTTTAGGGCAGAGATATAGCTGTAGGCAATAGGATAAGACTAGATGGTGTCCTAAAGGTTGGATATTGGCAAGAGGGGAAGGTATAGGCAGCCAGCAGACAACAGCAGGGCCAGTGAAATTTCAGTTATCATAGCAGGTGGGTGTAGCAACACAGAAGAAAGTCTAAGCTCTCACAGGCCAAGTGGGCAGGTGGGTAGGTCAGAGAGGACTGTAGGCAGGGAGCAAGGCTAAAGCTACAGGGTTGAGATTCTGGGGCAGAAGTTGAGCACGCTGAGAAGTGACCTGTGTGTGGCTAGGAAGAGCGTAAGGCTGGGAAGGAGTGAGTGCTGGGTAGGGTATCAAAACACAGTCATGGGCAGAAGAAAACAAGACAGGGGCCCCCAGAGAGGTACAAGACGGGAGTCTGGTCATCAAAAAAAAAAAAAAAAAAAAGGAAAAGGAAAAAATCCATTTATTAGAACTGAGACAGGGCTAGCAATTAGGGGGATTCAGAAAATAGAAAGAAGTGGAAAAATAAAATTATTCCCTAAATGATCTGAATTTCTAAGGCTCCTTTTTTTTCCTTCTTTTTTTATATTTGGTCTCTCTTTTTCTTGTTAAAGGTTTTCTGGAACACTTGATGTTCCTTGGCCACTGATGAACATTTAAGAACAGGGCAGTGAAGAGCTCTACATGGGCAAGCACATCGCTTATCAATCGATGAGCCTCACAGAACAATATAGAACATATTTGGGTGAGACCCCCAAACATCAGGATGTGGCAATCTCTTCTCAAGTGACGTTCAGTTTCTTCAAGGAGGAGTCCTCTGTTTTCTGCCTGAGAAGTAAATATCTGGAAGATAACTATAGAGCAGAAAGGGAGGCTTCTATTATTTAACACGCAGACTCTTTCAGTGCCTCTATGGTCAGCCCATGTCTCATCCGTTGTCTTGGCACCATGTCTGAAACCACCCACATTCAATGCTACCTAAGAATTAACCCCATTTCTCACCTTAATCACAGGCTACCTGTAGTAGAGAAAAAAATCTAAGGGTCCAGTCATTTCAACAGCTTGACTTCCACCAATTTCTATGTTTTAAATTCCCACCCCCAGCAGAACCTGGTGTGTCTAGTTCCAGGTCTTTTAGGGATCTTGTGATGAGGATTAGCTCACATTTCATCAGTACTTTACATTGAAGGCCCTATGACTTACAGCTTCCTCCTCTCTTTTGAGTCACTTACCACTTTGTCCTCTTTCAATCTCACAGAAAGGTTGAGATCTTTAATCTCCTAATTTTTCTTCTGTTCTCTTTGCAGTTTTTTCTTTACTGGAATATTATTTTGTGCTGAGAAAGATTCATCTTTAAGATTTGATTTGTTTGTTTGTTTGTTTGTTTGTTTGTTTGTTTGTTTGAAAGAGAGAGCGAGCAAGAGGGGAAGAGCAGAGGGATAGAGAGAAGCAGACTCCATGCTGAGTGCAGAGCCTGACATGGGGCTCACCCCAGGACCTTGAGATCATGACCTCAGCTGAAATCAAGAGTTGGATGCTTAAATGACTGAGCCACCCAGGCGCCCCGAGAGGGATTCATCTTTAATGAAACTTCCTTCTAGGAACTACGGACAACATGAAAAACTAGGGAGATTTGGTATTTAAAATTTCAAGGGTAGTCTTCATATATACTATAGAATTAAATGAGTGGATACATAGATAAAGTTATTGTAACAGGTCTTGATAGAAGGGAAGGAGGATGACTCAATTATTCTGATTATTCATGGAGAACAGGAAAGAGTACTCTAGAGCCTAGTTAGTGGTTGGTCTTTTAAACTCTCCATTGGGTAGGAATCAGGCTGGGCTTGCTAGGCAGAACTGACCCAGGTTTTCCTTAGAAGATTAACTTTATCTGAATTACCAACCCATCTCACCGCTCTTTGATACACTCCATTTCTTGCTTTTGGAATCATGTATTCTCTCCCCTCCAGAGCAATTTACCCATTCTCCGCTAATTACCTGTATTTATGGGGAACATTTCTCACAGGCACACAGCAGGATGAACTTGATACCTGACTGACTTGTTGATGAATGATTCCCAAGTGTTGCTGGTGCCAGCGCCAGACTGGTTATATGTGAATAACTTGGGAAGTCTATTAAAAATAACAGATTTGTAGATCCCACCCCATTGCTAGAAGAATTTACTCAACAAGTGAAGCAAGTAGGACTTCATAAAAGTAATTCAGAGTTACTACTACAGAATAGTCATTGCACTGCTGTATTCATACTTAACTAGATCTGTCTATATGTGATTGTCTGTACCTCTATTGCTCACTTATAGATAATGACTATGCTAGGCATCCAGGGATGCAAAGATGAATACATAGTCTTAGCCTTTGAAGAATTATTATATATTAGATAATATAGACTAATAGAAATAATATTAAAGTCAATACGTAATTAGGAGGGTAAGGCGAATTACCTAAAATGTTGTAGGAACTTGGAAGAGTCAGAAATAACCTAGAGGATCAGGAAAGGTCTTGTGAGGAGGTAGTCACTAAGCTGGGCCTTAAAGAATACATGAGATTTGCATGGGCAGGAATGGAGAGCATTTGAGTAGGTTTTGCAGGCATTTTCTTGAAATAAAGTACTCAAACTAAAACTTGGGTTATCCTACATTTACTTCAATTTTTATATATTCTTGTTGATGAGTAAAAATAAGTATTCTAAGTTAAATATCTCAGTTTGTTGATAAAGGCACACCAAAACATTTTCAATAGCCTTAATTAATATCAATAATTATTATCACATGTTTATTAAGTATTCATTGTGTATTGAAATCTGTTAACAGATACTGGACAAAATACAACAATAGCATAAAATTGCCTACCTTGGACAAGCTGGGAAATTATGAGACGTGGAAACATTAACTTTAAAAATACCCAAGAGCACCTGGGTGGCATAGTCAATTAAGAGTCTGACTCTTGATTTTGGCTCAGGTCATGATCTCAGGGTCCTGAGATCAAGCCCTGAGTCGGGCTCTGCACTGAGAGTACAGCCTGCTTAAGATTCTCTTCTCTTCCTCTGCCCTTACCCCGACTCGCAGTCTCTCTCTCTCAAAAACAAAACAAAATAGAACAAAAAACAGTATTTCTCAATAAGTATGTTGATAATGTTCCATATTTTTTAACTTGATTTATCTCTCTTCTAAATAATCTAAATAATATTTAGTCTAAATTTTCTTATAGATCACTTTTTGGGTAAAGATGAAAACTTTTTTCAGCTTCTCTTTTCCCATCATCAATCAGCAATGCCGCCTCCAGTAATAATGTAAACATTTTATATTCTCCTTTCCCTATTCTGTCTATTGTTAAAAATAACTTTAAAACTTTCTCTTTCTTCTCAAATGTTTTATTTCGTTTCCTGCATGGCTTTTCCAACTTAATGTCAATACGCCTTTGCTATTTCTTGGTGATCTTCACTTTCTATATTAGTTTCAAGAACAATATGCCCTTTATATTAGACTCAAGCTCTTCTTTCAGTTAAAGGACAAAATTAGGTTGGAATTTTTCCAGAACTTTTTCAAAGAAAAATCCTAATGATACTAGTGTGATATACTCTGTATATCATCATTAAGATGATTAAAACTGTTATAACACAGCTATTTGTGTTCTGTGTTACAACAGAGATGGAAATTATTGCTGTGCTGTGGGGAGTCTAACAGCGAGGAGGATGAACCTGTAAAGAACATAAATTGTGAGCAACAAACGCATAGTGTAGTTATTATAGAAGTTAGACTCCAGGCATTAATGAAGAGGAACTATTGCAGGAGATACTTAGTTTCAGAAACCATGTACATAGAAGAAAGTGGCATCATTATGGGATATACATGATTATCTTCTTTCTTTTCATCTCCACTTCAACTACAACATCTCCATCTCTCCATTCTACCCTCTCTTTTCTTCTCCTTCCTTGCACACTCCTCTTTTCCTCTCCCCCAGTCTCTTCTCCACTCAGTGAGAGCAGTTCCTAGCCTTTTTTGGTCCTAAAAAGAGCATTTTTTCTTTTCTCAAATTGGTCCTTGCCCGGTGACACAAAGAAGGAAGAGCCTCACCCACTGCGAAATGCTACTCCAGTCAGCCCCGGGTCTTAGCCGGCTGGGATCGCTGCCTGTGGAAAGCGCCACTGATTCCTCACAGAAAGGATGGAAGATTGGCATCATGGTGCAGGACAAAGAAAACTGGGAGTCAGAAACAGGAGTCTGTCATTACCTATCTGTGTGGCCTTAGACCAAGCTGGGCCTGAACACTCTTACCTGTAAAATGTGGAGGTCCGTGGCAGGCTAAATGTTGCCCCCCAACTGTCCACACCCTAATCTCTGAAACAGATGATTGTTACCTTATATGGCAAAAGGGACTTTACAGACGTGATCATGTTAACGAACTCCGAGATGGGGAGATTATCTTGCATGATCTTGGCGCACCCAAGGTAATCCCAATTATCTTTATAAAAAGGACCCAAGAGTCAGTCAGAGGCGGTGGCCAGGTGACAAAGGAAGCACATGCTGGAGTAAGGTCATTTGATGACAGAGGAAGTGTCCATAAGCCCATGAACAGAGGCACCCACTAGAAGCTGGAGAAGGCAAGGAAATGGGTCTCCTCTCACATCCCCAGATGGAACAAACCCTATGGCACCTTGACGTTAGCCCAGTGAAACTGATTTCAGATTTCCAACCCACAGACCAACAAGAGAATACATGTGTGTTGTTTTAAGCCACTAAATTTGTGACAATTTGTTACAACAGCAAGAAGAAACGAATATGAGGTTGTACTAGGTGACTTCTGTGCCTGCTTCTCACTCTAATCGCCACTTCACAGCTATGACCTGCTGCTCAATGGCCCAGACTGTGCAATACATGGGGCCCTTAATGGATCTTGTTAAAAGAACACTGTTTGACAAGACTGCTTGCTCATCAAACGTCACTTGTTCTAAAGGGCAAGTCAACTGGAGAGTCTCTGCAGGTTCATTTGAGGTTCTGCTCCAAAAAGAATTTGTAGCCAGAGAAGAGCCTTAATCTTCCTCCATAATCTGACCCCGAATTTCCATTCTGACTTCCTCTCCCACTACCCCCTGCCCTCTAGCCCCATCAGTCTCCTCATCACTTCCCAAACAGGTCCACCTGTCCCCATTTCTTTGTCAATGTCAACATGAAATGTTCTCTCTCCAACTCCGCCCAAAGCTCCAACCAAGTGCAAAGTCGTCTCGAAATCTCTGCCTGACCACCCAGGTCACATGTAATCTTTTTCTTCCTCTGTCATCCCCAGGCACATCATCTGTCCTGCTTCTTTACAAGCTCTTAAAACCATCTTCTATGTAGTGCTTACACGGCTCTCTCCTCCCCTAGACAGAGGAAACATTGAGGGCAGTGGCCATGGCTTACTCATTTTGGTGTTTCCTGAGTGCCAAGACCAACGCTTGCACACATGATTGATGTTTCTTGAATCAAAGTCGCAGAGGACTAAAGACAACGAACCAATTACCTCTTCTTCTCATTAACGTATATTCCTGTACAAACTTCTTCCATGGGAAAAGTTGCAAAGGGACATATCCTTACAAGCGCTCCCCGTCCTCTTCCCTTATCTCCCACAGTGTTTTACTTTAGTGTAAACTTCCTAGGATTACCCCTCCTCCGACATACCCTAGACAAGTAGGAAAAAATTAAACAAATTTTACTTGCACAATTTTTTCCGGTAAAAAGATCAAAAGTGAACTTCGAGAGCCAGTGAGAGAGTAAAGAGGTTTGTTAAAACACCATAGGCTGCAATTTTTATTATCCCTTCTGATTTACCCTCACCCCATAATTCTTTCTATTCCTTGAAATTCAGGATTAGGTGTATTTTAAGAACTTAAAAACTATTTAAAAGTGTCAGGAGTCATCACTGATAACACATCTCTACCCCTCTGTCCAAACCAAATCCTAATTAAGTGAAGCTTCTCAGGGCCTAACAGTCAAGGCGATTTATCCTGCCTGCTTAATACTAAACTGTATCCCAGTATGGACTGAATGACAGAGAATCGGGAGGTAAAATTAGTTCACACCAGAAACACAGTCTGGTGGTAGGATGCCTGTCACTTTACTCATTTCCTTAATCATAGTTGGTGCTTTTGCCAAACCGTTCATTTGGATAACCAAGGGAGCTTAACTCTTAAATCCTCAGTACACCAAAAAAGGAGATAAGCAGGTAGGACCGAAGTGGCTACTACTGTTATTTTTCAGGCAGGTAAATAGACTCAAAGGTCAAATTCTCATAGTTTGTCTGTGAAAGAACCACAAAGAGAATGAAGCTAACAGATGCCCAATCTTGTTTTATCACCACTTGCCCAATGTGACATATTCAACCGAAAACCCCTGACTTGTTTGAACAGAGGTACATGAACGAACGCATATTGGATTCAATCGGCAGTTGCTCCTGGAGGAGATCCTGCCTAACAGCTGTTTAGATTTAGCAGGGCCATAAATAATGTTATCCTTGTAAACAGCAAACGGATATTAGTTCTCTAAAGAAGAAAGATCCGCTAATTCCCCTAACAGTAAAAGAGTATCTATGATGCGCTGCTCTCTACAAGTAAATAAACAAACCTCTCACACTAAACCCAAGCCGCCCACACACTAACATCTTCTTTCATTGTTGGTCCCTAGGGACACAGTGGGTGTTCTATAGTGCTTTCCAGCCTATTCTCATCTCCAGGACACAGGTCAGGACAGCACAACCTCAAGGCTAAGATTTGGGACGAATGCTCATGCTGCTGCTCCCTATTCCCATTAAAAGAACTGCAATCTGAATATTCTTTGGAAAAGGCCTAAGGGAAGAGGCTTTTGTTCCAAAAAAGAACAGATAGCTAAAGCAGGACAGAAGAAAGAGTGCCGAGCTCAGAAAATCTGGCCAATTCAGTGCATTCCCCATGAAATCCACTCTATCTGTTGCATGCCAAGAAAAAAAAATGTAGTAAGTTGTATATATCAATTTCCAATAAAGATATACGGATTCTGGATTAGTGAGTTTTCCACTGCTCTTCAGTACCTTAAAAGGTAAATTTCAAACAAGTGTCTGATCTGTATATTTTGAGGACAGAAAGACCCAGAGCAGGGACAGAAGACTTCCAGGCTAGAAATGGTTCTTGGCAGAATTCCATCTGGCCATCGACTGATTTTCTAAAATTAAGTGTTCTTGCTTCTATCCCTAATTATTTGGATGAATCAAATTTGGGGGAAAACAAGCATGTCATCTCAGACTTCATAATACCGGGAGTAGTCAGACATGTAATTTACAACAGGAAGTACATCTCTTAAACTTTCATAAAAAGAGCAAACTTCAGTCAGGCCAACATAAGTTCAAATTTTGATTATGTCTCTTGTTCTATGTGCCCTAGGGGAAGGAACTTCAACTCTTTGAGCCCTGCTCTCCTCAACCATGAAATGGGAACAATAGTTCTTTGTAATGCTAAGTAAGATGAAATATCAAGTCCACAGTCTGTAGACACTCTAAAAGTTGCATCTATTATTATGAGTCATAAGGAAAAGCAGCATTAATTTATACAACGGATTTATAAGATATTCTTTAGAATATCTGAAACTCCTTGAGCTTAGATTCTGTTATACTGCCTTGCGGACGCCTTACAGAAGCTGTCAGACCTCCTATTCAGTCGGCACGAAATAAATATTTGTGACTTTGACTGACTGATACACTTTGTTCAAAACAAGTCATGCCAGCCTTCCCCTACAGCTTCCTTTTCCCGTGCTTTATTTATTAATCTCATTGATAGCTTTTGAACTGGTCCGCCGCTAAATGGCAGACAGCGAATCAACAACAACAACAAAAACCTTCCGCCCACAGAACAACAAATGAGCCTCATCAAAATATTAAAGAAGAAAGTAAAGCAGGCCAAGCCCTGTCAGGAAGGTTGGTCATGCTGTCTGAGACACTTTGTTAAGAAGGAAGGTAACAGGAGGAAGACACAGTGAATGGCTACGTCTGCAAAGGGCGGTGGTGGACGAGATAGGATAATTCCAAGCTCCACTCTGAGGAAGTCATAATTATTTAGTGGCAGAGCCAGGACCAGAACCAAGGTCTAGATCTGTACAGCTACAGCTGAGATACCAGTCACCTTCCACGGTGTGCTGAGCTTCTCCCATGCTGCCTCCAACTGGGAGTGTTGGCCAAATCAATATTGGCTTATCTGTTAACGCAGACGATTGGACTAGATGAACCCCCAGCTCCTTTCCACTATTAACAGGCCATGCTCATTTGCTTCTCTTACTATTCAGCTCCCCAGATTACAAGGCTTGACGTTTTTGACAGTGCTCTAGAGCTTACCAAAAGCTTTTGCAAGTGCCATTCTATTTGACCTTCAGAACTACTTTGTAAGTAATGCATTCCTTCCCCATTTTACAGATGAGGGAACCAAATTTCCGAGAGGTCAAGCAAGTCGGCCAATCGCATAAGAATTGCTAGTGATGGAATTGTGAAAACACTCGGGCCTCGCGAGAAGCTTCCCGAAGAGTTTAGTATTGAAAGTACCAGTACATAATACAGAAGAAAAAGTGCTGGCAAGGAAGGCGGGGGTGGGGAGAAAATTCAGTACAGTTTGAAATAAAAGGCTAAAGGCCAGAAGCTTTTGTGCAAATTGCCAAGGGCAGGCAAAGGCTTTTTTAAAAACAAAAGAGATGGGCCCATTGTTTGGCAGATGGTGTAAAACTAACAGACAAGAAATGGCGAAATGTCTCTCCTATTTCGTTTTTGCCTTAGAGAGTATTTTCAAACTAGAAAGTGAAGAACAAACAGAGCAAGGATCTGGAACCAAAATAGTGGAGGAAATAATGAATGCATTTTAAAATCGGCCCTATTTACCCAAGATCAAGTTCCCAGGCTCAGATGAACTACCTCAAGCTTCTGAAAGGATTCACATTTTGATTGAAAGGCCAATTTTAGTAATTTCTGCATTTATAGAAAGCAAAGAAATGTTGGAAACCTAGAGATAGACAAATGTCCCAACTTTTTAAAAAGGCAGCTTCAAGGAATTACAGATGAATGATTTTCACATCAATCGTCAACAAAATTCTAGAAAGGTATTGATTAAACAGGTGGTATGTAGAACTTAGAAAAGGATGTGCCAACCAAAGAGATCTCCCACGACCTGACCAAGAGCAAGTCATGGCCAACCAGTCTCATGGTAAAATTATTAGAGTATCAGTTTAGAAATGCTATAAATATGGCATCAATTTTTAAAGGAATTTGGCCACTTTTTCCATATATCTTCACAGAACCAGCTAAATTATAGTACAATTAGTTGGTTTGTAAGAAACTGGGTAATTCAAAGAGAACTATAAATACTGATTGATCAGATTTGCAGGTGACTCAAAACTGCAAAGACTAGCCTACATGTCAAGGGGCAGGCCAGATTTAACAAGATCTTGAAATGCTGAAACTACGGGCTTAAATGTTAGTAAGAATCGATGAAAAGATGCACTTAGGTTACGGAAAATAATCTGAAGGGGACCTGCTGGTTGCTTCGAGAAATTTCAAAAGGTCTTGCATGGTGAGAACCTCATGACCTTCAGTCCTAAATTCTTTGATTATATGAAACATAATTGCATACATATGTATAAAAGGGTACCAGTGCTGAGAGCTACAGTTTCCGCCTCCTACTGAGAATTGCCAAAATCAGATAGTGTACTTCCAAAACAGAGGATTAGGGAGCGAGCCAGCATGTGGATTTGATGGTGAAATGGAAGGAGGAAGCTTGTGAAAGTAGAATAGGTCTTTGTCACATGATGAGCCTTTTATGATCCTCTGTGGCCTTTAGAAAATATGGCGCATTCCTAGCAGAGAAAGAGGAAGATTTTTTTTTAATGAATGAATGAATGAACGAATCAACAGGTGAGGACCAAACACAGGTTTCCAGCCTTTTCCCCTTTCCCAAGATGTGTTAGTAATTACCAGATCTCTTCCGGGAACCTAGATTTTACTCAGAAGTTTGGTGCCCTCATTTCTGGACTCTGTGAATGTTGCCCTTTGGCACTCTGGCCCTCAGAACCTTGACCCATTGTCTTTGTTTTTATTGCTACTTGTTCTGCTTTTGAGAAATTCAATGTAAATGAGAATTCCTAACTACAGTACTCAGTATCCTCCTAAGAATCTTTGCTGCTGGTACGTACTCTCTGTTGACACATTTGTGGGAGGAAAGGGCAGCCAAGGGAGCAGTGATGCTGACTGCGGGAGGCTCAGGCAGGCTGGGTGGGAAGGAGGCTGTTGTGGGTTCTGCCATACACAGTAACGAAGCATGAGGGAGCCTGCAGGCCCCCCAAGGAAAGTAAGTGCATGGATGAGAAATGTTTGGAATTCATAACCCTCCATTTACAAAGAGCAAATAATTTATTTTATCCCAATATATAGTGGCAACTGTATTTTTCCCCCAATAGGGAAATTTGACCAAAAGATCTGCAGGGAAAACGTAGTCCAGGAAACCCATATTTTTTGTAGATGAGATTTTGTCCTCTTGAAGGATGAAAACTGAAGAGTGTTTGCATAGTTTGCTTGCAAGACTTCTCTGTGGCTGTTTTCAGAGACCGGGAGCTGCAGACACGGACCCTGAGGACTGAGTCACAGCAAACTTCCAATTCTGGGTACACAGCCACAGAGATACCCACACTTATGCATACATACCAGGCATATTCTGCTTGGAACGATCTACAGCTTCGATTCACTTTTAAGTATCTTACAGTAATCTAATTTCATAATCCCAAATATTCAAATTTCAGGATATAATTGGCGACGCCGCTCAGGATACACAGCCGTAACAAATCAATGTGTAAAAGAAGCTCTAGAAGATCTGGAATAATGTTTGTTTTGGAGGAAAGACCGATTTCTTCAATTCAACAAAAATTTCTCCAGCACCCGTGTTCAAGGTGCTTCCAGCCTCTGAGAAAACTTCAGGGAAGCAGAGGACAGAGTGTGTGCCCTACAAGAAATGAAAATACACTAAAGCAGGTAAAGCTGAAACTCCACCACTACAGATAACAGGTGCATTTCTGGAGTGACTCCACATGCTAGACACCCAATATTCTTTTCAATTCTCACGGCAGTCCTGCCAAACAGGTACTATTATCCCCCCTTTATTTTTTCTTTTTTTTTAAGATTTTATTTATTTATTTATTTATTTGACAGAGAGAGAGAGAGCCAGTGAGAGAGGGAACACAAGCAGGGGGAGTGGGAGAGGAAGAAGCAGGCTCCCAGCGGAGAAGCCCAATGTGGGGCTCGATCCCAGGACTCTGAGATCAATCCCTGAGCTGAAGGCAGACGCTTAACAACTGAGCCACCCAGGTGCCCCAGTTATCCCCACTTTAAAGATGGGGAGACTGAGGTTTAGGGGAGGAGGTAATATATCTGAGCCACACAATCCAAGAGACATGATCCCAGTCGAGCTCCCACCCGCCAGCCTTCAGAGTCCATGCTTTCCTTTCTACGCCCTGTGTGCGCCCAATAACTACAGTACAGGCTAAAACAGGAACCATGATAAAGTAGGAACAAAGACCTAAAAAGGGGAGGAGGAGAAAGAAACCCACTGGTTGGCTTGTTGGGACCAGGAAAGCCCTTGTGAAAAATGAGACATTTGAAAGAGGCTGAAAAAGTAGAATGTCAGCAAGTAGAGATAGGTAAGAGTGATAAAAAACAAAACAAAACAAAACAAAACCTCTAAATCATGGCTTCAAATGCACTGCAGGCCATCAATTACATTCTTCCCTCTAACTTTAGGTAGATAAAAATTAGTATTATTCCTCAAGCTGATGAGGTGTTATCCTAGAAGAGTCTGTAAGGCCTTTTCATCTTAACGGATAACCATAGAAATAAAATGAATTAGAATTGCAAGGAAGGTTTTAAGTTCCTATCATATGCCTTATAATTTAAGAATGGTTTGGACACTGACACGAGTAAACCAAAAAAAAAAGGGGGGGGGAGGAATCTCAGTAACTGGAGAATTTAATTCAGCTTTTTCTTTTTAAGGCCATGCTGTCTGTCTGTGAGCAGATCAGAATAGATACCTTTCTAAGACTCAGTCCTTGAACAGACCTAAAACAAAGCCTTTCAAGTAAAGAAAAAAAGTACTAGCCTGTAATTTTTTTTTCTTATTTTACTGCATGCTATGCAATCAGGAAATAAAATATAATTCATATATTTTAGTTATGAATGATTACACAGAGGTTCATGTGAACAAACCTAAACACTGAACCAGGGGCAATTTGTAGCAATTGGGCTTGTTTTTCAAGGTCTCTCAAGGTTACGTGCACACTCATGAACACATGCACAAGCAGATTCTTAATCGTCCTCTTGGTCTTTAGGGATAAATAAGATTGAAGTTGAAGGCTCTACATCAACTGCCATCAACACAAGACCAATGTCATCAGTTATTCTTAAGTGAAAGCTGCAGAATGCAAAGAGGCTGGTGTAGACTGAAAGAGTAATACTCACAATGACGCCTGGAAGAGGGAAGGAAGGTAAGGGCTTTGGAAGACAGGAAAAGTGAGGATTTAGACCAGATAGTATAAGGGAATATGTACTTGCCAAGTTAGACTGAGACTCACCCAAGAATACAGAGTGTAGAAGAGCTGTTGGACCACAGGGTGCCAACCTAAGGTGAAGTGGAGCTCCTGGGCTCTCCTGAAGCCTCCTGGCATTGGGATAGGTTTATAGTGCCATTGCTATGGTCGCAATGTTTGTATCCACCCCACCTAGTTCACATGTTGAAATCCTATGCCCAGTGTGATGGTATTAGGAGGTGAGGCCTTTGGGAGGTGATGAGGTCATGAGGATAGAGCCTCAAGAATGGGATTATGGGTCTTACCAAAGAGACTCCACAGAGCTCCCTAGGCCCTTCCACCATATAAGGACACAGTGAGAAGCCAGCAGTCTGCAATCCAGAAGAGGGCCTTCAGCAGAGCTTGACCATGCCGCCTCCCTGATCTTCAGAGAGGAGATTAGAAGATGACAATTCAATATGAAGCAGGTACTCAAGGATATCCAGAGGGAGCTATCCAGCAAACAGTTAAAAATATAACAGGAACTGAGGGGAAAAGTTCAAGAAAATTATAAAATCAAAAGAACAAGTGTTTGCTTCTACAATGGTTAGTAACAACAATAAATTAGGACAGCAGTGACAGAGGAAGTGGGTAGGACATGGCCAAATCTGATTTGTAGGAAAAGTAACTCTGGCTCCAGCATGAAAGAAAGAGTGGGAGAGAATCTAGAGTGGGGAATGCCAGCTGATTACAAACACCGTCCAGAGGTGGCAAGGGGTTAAATTCAGAGAATGACAATGGGATGAAGCGGGGTGGCCAAATTTGGAGATTCATTTTAAGGCAAAATTTCTAGGATTTAGCAATGAAAAAAACTGGACTAGGAAGTGAGAAAAAGGGAAGCATGAGGGATGTTCCTAAGATCTGTCACTGAAAGGACCAGGTGGGTAGACACAATAAACCAGCTCAGCATATGCCAGGTTTTCCTTTACTCCTTTGTCTTCCCTTATACTTAAATACGACGTTCCCCCCTGGGCTCTGAGAGGTTTCAAAGATACTTGGTCTAAGCATAATCTTGCTGGAAAGAAGAGAAAAAATCACCTGCCTTTTTAAATATCTACAATTCCTAGTCCACAAATAAATTGCTCATGACAGTTGAAAGGGAAGTTTCATAAATCCCGTCCTGGGACAGAAAGTAGTAATTCACTACCAACTAATGCTCCTGTTGTTTAACACCATTGCTCGTGATCCCATCAGTCTTCACAACATCTCTTACAGTCTCCGCTTCACTGACTGGAAGATAATACAGACTGATTGATTCAGCCCCATTTTAGCCCATCCATCTCCTTTCTACCACCCTTAACATCCCGGAAACCAAAAAGCTAAAGACATTTGTCATTTTCCAGATTTCTTTACAGCTCTAGTTCCTTCCAAAGCCTAGCTTCCACCAATCAGACCTAACCATGCAAGAGCTGGAAGGCAGAGGTGAGCCTCACCACATCGAGGCCATTCGCCACCTCTACTATTTCTAGTAGCATCCTTGCAGTGGTGGCATTTGAGCTTGGGGTCTTTTCTGCAGCAACTGCTGAAGAGGTCTTCTTATGGCTTGAACTGTGTCCCCCCGAAATGTTGAAATTCCTAAACCCCAGTACCTGTGCCTGAGTTTATCTGGAGATAGGATCTTTGCAGATCATCAAATTAAGATGAGGTCATTAAGGTGGGTCCAATCCAATATGATTATAAGAAGGGAAAATTCTGGCACAGAGACAGATGCACATCCAGTGAAAAGACCAAGTACACATGAAAGTAGAGATCAGAGGGCTATACCTACAAGCCAAGGAAGCCAAAGATTGCTGATGAACCACTAGAAGTTAGGAGAGAGACATGAGACAGATTCTCCTTCCCAACATTCAGAAGGAATTGACCCTGCCAACACCCTGCTCTCAGACTTCTCGCCTCCAGAACTGTGAGACAATCAATTTCTCTTGTGTAAGCCCCCCAGTTCTTCTCACTCTGTTAGAGCAGCCCTGGCAAATAAGTACAGGTCCCAATGTCTGGTCCCCCTGTAGGTGCTGAGAGCCAGGGAGCAGGGAGAGGGTGACATCCATTTTGACAATGCCCATTACAGCATAGTGGAGTATGCCTTGAGCTCGTAGTCATAGTTTCAGGGTGTTTATTTGTTCGTTTGTTTGTTGTGTCCTAGCTTCCTTATTCTACTAAAGACAAAAACTACCTAGGGAGGCCAGTTCAGTGGTGGTGCCTAAAAACTCAATCTAGAATCTACTTCTGCTTTTCTCAAATTAAGTCCTTTTCTCTTGAACTTGAATTAAGTCCTTTTCTCTTAAACTAGGTCCAGTGGACACATAACTACAACATGTGCCTTGTATCATGACTAAAGGACACATTTATGCTCCAAAATGCAATGATGGTTTCTAAACCTATAGAAACTCAACAAAAGTTCTATTATTTTCTTTGAGCCATATAGTATATGGATCCATAATAAGCATGGAAGATCAAAGTACAGTGAAAAAAAAGTCTAATCCTTTTAGATATTTGGGTATTTGTAGAAAGAACTGTGGCTTTTCTGCAGTAGTAAGCTAGTTGTTTTTCCATAACTAGTAAAATGGGGAAAAGCAGATAGGCAAAATTGTGGGTGGGTGGACAAGGATGCAATTTGTAAATATGGGCATAGACACTGTAAACTTTGTTGGTCAAATAGAATTTTTGGCAGTCTTATGGTTTTGGAAATCTCCTTTCAAGCCTCTATAACATAAAACTTCAGCGAGAAATCAATCACTAAAACTCAGGCCCGAGTCCTATATGACTTGTAGTCAACCCTTTATAAACAATATGAATGATGTTTACAAGTCTAAAACTCATAACAATACTGCTCATAATCACAATAGTTTAGAGTTAGTTTTCAAAAAGTCATAACACTTACTGAGTCTAGATCTTTTCTACTCCAAATGGATAAACCAAATCTCTGAGAGGTCAAGCGACTTACTCAAAGTCAAGCAAATAGTGGCTTAATTATTTGAAGGACAAGTAACCAGCCCTTATGTAAGAATTAATTCTTTTCTTCAGTGTCCTCAGAAAGCATTTTTTAATTTAAATTCAATTAGCCAACACACAGTACCTCATTAGTTTCAGATGTAGTGTTCAACAATTAATCAGTTGCATGTAACACACAATGCTCCTCACATCACATGTCCTCCTTAATGCCCATCACCCAGTTATCCCTTCCCCCCACCCAAATACCCTCCAGCAACCCTCATTTTGTTTCCCATTGTTAAGAGTTTCTTATGGTTTGTCTGCCTCTCTGACTTCTTCCCAGTTTTCCCTCCCTTCCCTTAGGATCCTCTCCACCATTTCTTATATTCCACATGAGTAAAACCATATGATAATAAGTCTTTCTCCGATTTACTTATTTCACTTAGTTGGTTAAGCCTACAACTCTTGGTTTCGGCTCAGGTCATGATCTCAGGCTCATGAGATTGAGCCCCACATCGGGCTCTGCACTCAGCAGGGAGTCTGCTTGAGATTCTCCCTCCCTGTCCTTCTGCCCCTCCCCCTCTAAAACAAATGCTAAGAGAAAGCATGTTTAAGGAGTCGGCTGTATATTGAACTCTGATAGCTATGCACAGAGGAATCTGGGCGAAGTCCTCCTGATTTATTGCTGGACACTGGCTCAGATGAGTGGATGAACAAAAGACCATGCTACAGAGAGCTCAACTGAGCTTTCAAGGACTACCTTGGAGTCATGTCTGCCATGAGGCTTCTAGGCTCCCAGTATACACGTCTGCCTCTGAACTCCCAGAGCACTTTGGTTATTTCTCAGTTAGGATCTTTGTCTCTTACTTGTTTGGGAAACTCTCCTGTAGCACTTAACCTAGCACCAACACTAATCCCAGGGCTTTCGTTGAAACAGTCCTATGTGGTAGGTACTATTATTCTCCCCACTTTAGAAATGAGGACGTAAGATACAGGTGGTAGGTCAGTCAGTCAAGGTGGAGCTGGTTTCAAGCCGAGGCAGTCTAGGCCCACAGTCTGTCCTCTGACCCCTACCCTACACTTCTTTCGACACGGTAAGGCTGTAGACATCCACGCCTCATCTCTCCCCCAACCCCGCAAGCTTCTAGAGAACACAGAGTTCATCTTGATTCATGTGTATATTCCACATAACATTAGAAATAGTACCTGGGGCAGAGTCAGAAACCAAATCATTAACTCAATCAATGAATAAATAAGTGGAGAAGGCACAAGGGCATCTGGGATTCAACAGCGAGAACACAGGATAAACACGGGCTGGTGGCGATGGGGCTGGAGAAGCACCGTCCTTCCTCTCTGGTCACTTCATTCCCCAGAGCGCCCCACGTGCTACTTCCCTGGGCTGCTGCGCTCAAGTCTGTTCACATGGATGAATTGTAGGGGAAAGAGCCAACTGCAGGATGTGAGCTAGCTCTCGATGAAGCCGAAGTAGAAATGTGACTTTACTGCTCTCTCTTCCCTTCCTGTTGTCTTTTTTTTCCAACACGGGTGGCCTCCATTTGAAGTGCCCTGGGCTTCCTTCGATGTGTTTGGAGAGGTCACTGCCGGGCCTCCAGGAAGAGAACACTCTGAGCAAAGCAGTGGGACAATTGTGTTAAGGGTCTACAGGCACACACGCTATAAAATCTATTCCACTCAGACGTATGATTCAGCCACTCAAATGTTCCCTGTAGTTTAGATTTGTACATTTGATTTACCCTTCCCTCATAAGCATCATAAAATCGCCTTAGTGCATGACTCACTTTCTTTCATGGACTCACATCTCGGTGATGATAATCAACCTTGGCTAATAGTTCTCTTCACTAGACTGACTGAGGGATTGTTAAAGGCAATAAGCTCACACAACAGACAGTCAAGATGGAGGCACAACATGCAATTTGGTTTATATGTCCTAGTACCGACATCTAACACTTTATTTTAGTCAAGCTCTCTGCTAGGCAGGCTCCCCATCAAAAGCATGGGCTCTGGAGTTCAAGTCCTCAATTTTGATCAGTCAGCCAGAAGGTAACCAGCAGTTGGAACAGAAAGGTGAAAAAAAAGAATGGAACTGTTTTCTTGCTATTATTCTATTTTATTTAAGAAAAACAGTCTTTATGATTAACTATTTGGCTTAAAATTGCATGTCGTGTTCCTCAGAAGTTAAACATAAAATTATTTTATGAGCCAGCAATTTTACTCCTGGGAATATACCCAAAAGATGTGAAAACAGGTATTGAAATAAATACATGTGCGTACATGTTCACGGCATTATTCACAGTAGCCAAAAGATTTTTTAAAAATGACCATCAACAGATAAATGGAAACAAATTGTGGCACAGACGTAGAGTGCCCTCTTATTCAGCCCCAAGAAGAAAGGAACACTGATCCCTACGCTGTAACACAATAAACCTCGAGAACATCAGGCTAAGTGAGAGAAGCCAGACACGAAAGGTCACACATTGTCGGGTCCATTTATATGAAATATCCAGAACAGGTAAATTCAGAGAGTCGGAAAGCATATTAATGGTAACCAGGAGCTGAGGGGAAGGAGAAATGCAGGAGTGACTGCTTACCGGGCATGGGTTTCCTTCTGGAGTAATGAAAACATTTTAGGATAGATAACAATGACGGTTGTATGACACTGCGAATGTACTACATGCCACCAAAGTGTTCACTTTAAAATGGTTAATTTTATGTTATGTGAATCTCACCTAAAAAAAATCATGTCGGGGCAACTGGGTGGCTCAGTGGGTTAAGCATCTGACTCTTGATTTCAGCTCAGGTCATGATCTCAGGGTCATGACAGCACACTTGCGCTCTCTCTAAAAAAAATAAACAAAATAGAATAGAATAGAATAAATTATATCTTCCCACTGAGATGTTATTAATATACTAAATAAAACTGCAAACTTGTCATTCTTTTGCAAACCGGTATAGTACACTTCCTACCAGTCAAGGTGAAGGGTGATGTTCAAAGTATTTAGTAACCAGCAAGAACACATGCCTCCAGTCAAAAATGACATCTCCCATTAAGAATTAGGGCCAGCCAGCTAGATGTCAATCCTGCCAGCCTTCAGAGAGAAAACCCCCAAAGAACCATTTTCTTCGTGTGCCACACGTTGCAGACCACCAGGCATGATCACTGAATCCTTCCCAACAACCCAGACACATTGATAAAGGGATATTTCAATTTTGCAGGAGGAACTACAGTTCAGAGAGACTAAGTAATTTATTCGAGGTCACACAAATATTAAATGGCAGCATCGGAATTCATGTGCAGGTGTTCTTATTTCAAACCAAGATCTTTTGACAGCACGAAAGTCGTTTTTCTCAAGACAACTTGCGTTAAAACAGGTCAACTGGTACAGATATTTGGAGGAGATATTGGCCCTTAGGTGGTCTCCCAGATTCTTGAATTACTGAAAGAAGAGGGTCTAAAACACCAAATGAAGAAACCGACCAGAATCCCCGGAATAAGCTCAGTGGTATAGCTACATGAATAAAAACCAGTATTTGACAATTTACTATTTTGCAGAAACAGGGACTATGGATATAAATGCAACCAAAAAAAAAAAAGGACAAGGCCAGCTCCTTCCCACCCCGCCACCACCACAGCCGATGATAATGTATTATCCCGGGCTTTTGTAAGCACGCAACCCGTCCAGACACACAGAGCCCTGCGCTCAGATGTTTAATGGTTTCATCCTCTGTTGTTGCCCTTTTAAAATCCTTAATCATTTGTGAACAAGGGGCCCTGCTTTTTTCAATTTGCACCAGGCAGTGCAAATTATGTAGCCAGACTTGCCAGTATCCAACTAATTTTAATTCTTATCTGACCTACTTAGCAGAGTTATTATGAAGATCAAATGGAGGTAATACTCGAAAATTCTTTACACTTTGCAAAGTACTTTCATATACAAGTTATTATTCTTTCAGTTAACAGATTCATAATTATTTGCATTTCCAGACCAAAGGCTCCTTGAGGAACACGTTGTTCTTTTTGCAAATGAAAAGACTGACTGGAGAGGGTGAGAGGCTTCCAGAAACAGAGGCTCCAGGCCAGTGAGGGCAGAGCGCACCTGACCCAGGTCTCCTGCCCCTCAGGGAGGGTTCTTCCCGCAGCTCCCATGGCTGCCTGTCTCCTTTCAGCAATAAAATCCGACAATGCCTCCCCCCAGAGAGGCCTGGCTGGCCCCCTAAACTATATGAAGATATCCCCCCTCACTTCCACTCCCCCTGACTCTCCGTCATGTCACCCTGGGCCGGCCCTTCATAGCATTGCCATAATCTGTAATTATTTCTTTTTTGTTTGCTCATTATCTGTCAACTCCGACAAGAGCAGGGATTCTGTGTTTTCATCAGGACATGTTCCGGGCACAGTGCTTGGCACGTAGAAGGCACTCCGTAGTCATTTCTTGAACTAATGAAGAAATGAATGAATAAGTGAATGGATATTCTTCTCCAGGAGACTGGAGAACGCTGCTTTCGGCACCGACTCAAAAGCACTGTAAGGTCTTTGGCCACGTGGTCCATGGGTGGATTTCCTTGGAATGTATTGGTTTACAAATGTTTAACTATCAGCTTACTTATCTACCTACTCTGAAAATGAGATTCTAAACGATAATAAAGAACGGCTTTGGAATTTGTACTAAGCCAACTGTGCACATGGTACAGAATGTTCTCAGAAGCTGCAGGCCTCATGAATAATGAGACAGTCACTTCCCAGACTTTACGGCCTTGCCTGCCTGGTGTTCTCCCTCGCCCACAAACCTTTCACCTCCTGACCTGAATCTGGATTCTCTCCTCTCCCATGAGAGATAACAGATGAAATCCAAGGGAATTACCTTTATCCTGAATCTTGGCTACCACACGTGTTCATCCATTTCCAACAGCTCCGGACTCAGAGCGCTGCTCTTTCACGGAAAGAATGTAATTAACACCATATACCACAAGCCTCGCTACCAGCAGCGCCCCTGACCAAAGCAGCATTATTCATTCAGGCTGTTAATACTGGATTGCTCCAGAAGGCAAAGCTGAATCAACAGAGCCCGGCGGGAAGGCTGGGTTTACTTCACAGCAAGCGGGAATGTGCAGTTGCAGCACAAACAGAATTTCTTTAGCCTTCCCTGAATTATGTTGGTTTGCCGTCCTTTATAAAATCGGGATCTATCAGGCTATTTGTTCCATACACAAAAAAATTTTTGACTAAAAAAATCACCCATGAACCAGTGTCATTTACACACACACACAATCTCAATGCATGCTCATTGTAAAAAATTCAAATACTATAAAAATATATAGAATAAAATATATATCTACCCCATTCCACTCCCCTCTCCCAGAGGTATCTTAACATTTTTAAGTATAGTATTTTCCTCTTCACATTTTAGAACTTATTTTTCTGACACCTTATGCACCTAAAACATTTAAAAACAACTATAGAAAGCATTTATAAAATCGCTTATTGATTTTCAAATGCATATGGTTTCACACATTAACGTGTTTGATATCGGGCTGTCTTATACTTCTTAGATTTCGTGGAACACCCAGTTTTTTAGTTTGTTATTAGACGGCTCAGACTTGATGTGTCGTTTTGAAACTCACTTTTCAAGAGAACCTAAGTAAGCTCTTTACACAGTATTTACCATTCTCACTGCACCGATCCACACACTGCTTGGTATTTTTAAAGTGGTAACACTACAGCTCTCACATCTTTAAATTGCTTCCGAGTTTATTTCTGACCCCTCACACGGTGCCACAGGTATAAAGGCCCAAGTCCTTTATAAAAGAGTTTTGCTGATGAGATAAAGAGTTTGAATCATACTCTTGGGAGCACACGAAATACAAGCATGTTTCGTACCGCTGAGGGCAATAGGTGTGTCACTTGACTAACGCACTGGCTTATTCAAGAACTGTGTCATCAGGCATTTTCACCACGTCCTACACTCATACCCGCTAGGAGAGCTGTGGGCCGGGCACTATCCCGCCATTTTCCCCTGATAGGAAATGGGGAGGGGGAGCGTTTTCCGACTCTATTCCTGCTTTTGCCTATGGCCACTGTCCCAGCCCTCCCACTCCACTCCCCCCCCAACCCCAGGTTCCCCAAGCAGCCCTAGATTCTGTGGAGCTGGCCCAGGGCCTGAGCAAAATCTGAGTGAACTCAAAGAGACTCTAGTCACGTAGAGGAAGAGTGCAGATGGAGGACTCTGACCAGAGGACTCTGACCCAGACTCAGATTGGCTTCAGTTCAAAAACAGCCTCTGGGAAGCAGGTTAGCTCTGGACCTCACCAGGGGGAGGTCCCACAGGTTCAGGTGAGGTCCGGACTCCTTGGTGCTTCCTCCGTGCGGCGTGGAACTAAGCCACCCCACAGAGGCCCTGCGGACTCTGGGGCCTGCCCCGAATCTACAGCAGACCTTGCAGGGGATGGATGCAGCCTAGCCCTGTTCCACCTCTGACACAGGAGGGGAGTCATGTGCACCCCAAGCGCTCCCCAGAACATGGAGCTCAGCAGCTGAAGAATGATCCCTGGGCACAAACAGCATCTCACCCTTTAAGGCAGCAGGGTATTTATAACAGCCACAGCAGAACTATCTAAGGGTCCAAAGGACAAATGGGAACTTGTCTTTTGCACCCTTGCCGTTAGTCAGCATTCTCACATCTACCCCTGGGGAGGAGCCGCGGCAGTGGCTTTTGACCGGTGGTCTGATCTGCGTCTGCCGCACAGCCAATCAGAACCCACGGATCTGCCACCACGATCCCAGCTGCCTTCTACCTCCAAAGAGTCCCCAGCTTGGTTCACCTCTCGCCATCTCCTCGGCGCCCCCAAATCCAAGCTGTCATCATCTGTCACCTTGCTTATTACAACTGCCTCCCATGACCTTCCTTGCTTCTGCTGTCATTCTCCACCAATCCATCTCCATACGGAGCCAGAGTGATCTTTGAAAACAACTATTTCCTACACCACCTCCACCCTACCCCATTTAAAAGACTTCTGTGGTTTTCCACTCCCCTCAGAATAAAATCCAAACTCCTTAGTCTGGATGGCAAGTCCCAATGCACCTACCCTTCCAGCATTTTCTTTACACCACTGTCTCTTACACATTACATTCCAGACACACTAACCTTGAACATGATGCCGGGTTCTGTCTGATGCACGGCACTGGCTGTTGTGTCTCCCTGGAAAACACTTCTACTCTGAGAAGAACCTGCTCCCTCTCAGCCCCACATCTCCTCTGAAATGTCACCTGCCCCGCATAGCTGTCCCTGCTCACCTGTCTGAAGCCTCCTCTCCCATTACTGTCATATCATCCTGCTTATATGCTCTTTCAACAACACTTATTATACTCTGTAATTATCCTGTTTTCTGTTTGCCTCTACGAATATTTAAACTTAGGAGAACGGGGTATGTTGTTAGTTTCTCCTTTGTGTCTCCTTCTCTAATCTAGAACATTTCCTGAACCACTGAGCCAATACATTTTTTTTGGAATGAATGAGTGGGCATTATCTGTATGTTTAAAATTAACCGGGAAGTGCCGCATACCATTAAAATTCACCCACCCAGGGCTGTCAGTGTCAGGATGTGGGAAAAGGTTGAGTGAAAACAGAATAAAGCGGCTGTTCCCACCCCGGGCGCCTATCGGCATCACAAATCTGTAAGCCCCACTCCGACCTGCTAGAGTCTCTAGGGGCAGAGTCTGAACATCCTTGGTTAGGAAGCTCACTGAGTGACTGATGCCCTTCTGTCTCCACATGATTAGAAAGAGCTTTTCCCTTCCTCGGAGTCACTACTGCTCACAGTGACAGCTATGGGGAGATCATCCATGTGGTTAGAGACAACACGTCAACTCTCTCACCTTAGGAGAAGGAGCAAGGGGACCCTGGCAGGTGAGAGCAGAGCTCTCAGAAGAGATGTTCTGCCACACGCCAAGCCTCCAGGGAAGTATCTGAGCCAACTGACATCAAAGAGCGTGAGCTGCTACCGTGGTGTGTGTGAGCTGTGTGTGTGTGTGTGTGTGTGTGTGTGTGTGTGTGTTTTAAAAAGCTCTTTTTATAAAAGTGAAGTACTGTAAAAAGTTTGGAAAATATGGGGAAAACATAAAGAAGAACTTAAAAACCACCCATGGCTCTTCTGCCCAGACAGAAATCATGACGTGAATATTCTGGTATTAAAAGAAAGACACCATAGCCACTAATTCATACTTCCTGCTTGCTATCTGCTGGGCATTTTTCTTTATGCGTCACATGTATTTACTTATTTAATTTTCGCAAAACCCAGTGAGGTACTTTCCTCACCCATTTTACAGATGAGAAAACTGAAGCCCAGAGAGGTTAGGAAATTTGCCCCAAATCATACAATTCCGGGAATTTAATTTAGCGATCTTCCTCCAAAGCTCATGTTCTTAACTACTACACCATACACTGTGTGACTGTATATATTTACTATCTGTACAAATTCACACACACATTTATGTATTTAATAGGGCAAAAAATTATTTGAATACTAACAGCTTTTCCTCGTCCTCCTATTAAGGAAGCAAGCAAGCTCACTTCTGGTTAGCTAGCAGATTTATGAAAAATAAATAAAGTATTTTAGATTCACTTTTTTCCAGTTAACATAATGATCATCTTCCTGTCACACAGTTTTGTTTGCTTATTTGTTAAACTATGAATAGGTGTGTAACTCCACCAAATGACTTTTCTGGGGCTACAGAGATGACCTCCCACCTCCCATAAGCCCTTGACCTGCTAACGAACTTGGCCATGATTTTTTTCCCTAATCTATGGATAAATTCTGTCTGTCAACTTGGCCCAGAATTTTCTTTTCTCACACTGTTCTTGTCTGGCTTGGGTACCAAGGTTACCACAGACCTATAAAATGAGTTGAGGAGTGTCCTGCCTTTTTCTGTTCTCTGAAAGAGTGTAAATTTGGAATTTCCAGTACAGGTTTTCCTTCTATCTAAAAACAGACTGTTCCTCTGAGATCTTTTCTAAGTTGAAATGAAGTGAAAAAGCAGTTACCATTAATTTATACGGAACATTTTTTGAGCATTCTCAGCAACCCCCCCCCCCCCCATAAACTCTCTTAGTCTTCTCTGATACCTTAGGACACATCTAGCTAAGGAATGAACAAAACAAAACAAGATAAAGCACAAATGCTCACAGACACAGTTAGAAGCTCTGGCAACTCGATACTGAGATGCTGAGTGTCGCTCCTGGGGAAGGAGCATGGGGGGGAGGCTCCCGCAGCGGGGGGCACACCCTGCGGCTGCAAAATGAACGCGGAGTGCTATTTGTGCTTTTCACCTTTTTTCATAAAAGCAAAAATCCTGTTCAGATTTCTTTAGGTTAGTGAAAACAAGGACTAATGTAAGTTTTTCATAAAAATTAAATGGTATAATGTGAACATAAAGTGGGAGATACCCATACCATGAATTCATCTATAAAAATAGTCCTGTCCCAGGATTTGGCTCACAGAAAGTTGGTTTTTGTTTTGTTTTGTTCACTTCAATTCCTTTAATGGTTACAACGCGAATTAGGTTTTGTCCTTTTTTTTTTTTTTTAGTCAGTTCTGACTATTTTTGTTTTCCTAGGAACATACCTATTTCTCATAAGTTTTAAAATTTATTGGCATAAAGTTGTTTTCTTGTACTTGTACTTGAATGTAGAGTGACATTCTCTTTTTATTTTTTCCTGATAAATCCTAACAAATGTTGCCATTTTTATTTACTCTTTTAAAAACGAACTCTTCCTCATCTTCTCCTAGGTATCTCGCATTTGTATCTCATCGATTTCTATCCCTTCAATTTTCTCTGGGTTATTCGGTCAATCTGTTTTTCCCCATGACTTCTCAACTTGGATCTTTAGCTCATTTTTTAGCCATTCTTTCTTTTTTTTCTTTTTAAAGATTTATTTTCTTGAGATGGAGAGCGCATGCACGCAAGGGTGGGGGGAGGGGCAGAGGCAGAGAAGCTCAAGCAGACCGCCTCCCACCCCACCCCGCTGAGCACAGAGCCCATGTGAGGCTCCATCTCAGGACCCTGAGATCAAGACCTGAGCTGAAATCAAGTTGGTTGCTTAACCAACTGAGCCACCCAGGTGCCCCGCCATTCTTCTTTAATACAAGCGTTTAAGTCTACAGATTTCTTTCTCATCATGGTCTTAGCTACATCCCACAGGTTTTGAAATACAATATTTTTATTATTATTCATTTCTTAGAATGTCCTAATTTCTATTAATTCTTCTTGATTGATTTACAAGTACATTTTTAAATTTCTGAATTTATAGATTTTCAAGGATCTAACTTAATTGCATTCAAGCAAGAAAACGTGATAGGTGTATTACCAACTCTCCAAAAAACTTTGAGATCTTCTTTAAGGCCAAATTCACCCAATCAGTTTCCAGAAATGTCCCTCGTGTTTTAAAAACATGGGTTTTGTGCCAATAACCCCGCAAAAGTCAGCTTCTGTAACTCTTATAGATGTTTTTTCTGGCCTTCAAGGAATCCCCACATTTTTTTGCCAGTAAAAACTGCATTGAAAGAACATTTTTTAAAACATATTTCATCCAAATATTTTACATATGCTGGGTGGGAAGGAATCTTGCATTTAGAAGTGGAAAATTTCTATAAATTTAAGATGAGTTATTTTCTCTCTCATTCCAGCAACTGGACCTCCACGGTAGCACAGACTATATGGTATTATGATTAGATATTCAGAAGTCTGTCCCCCTCATTTGATATTAAACACCTTGAGGAGAATGCCCATGTCACACTCACTTTGTAAACCGTCTCTTACCTAGAACACAGTATTTTATTAACAGATTTGACTTAAATAGATAAAATTCATTAATAGTGACGCTGCTAAATGGGTAAACTCAAGTACAGAGACCTTCCTTTCCATCTTTGTACCCCTAAACCCAATGTGGTACCTGGTACAATGAGGGCTAACTGATCAACCCCAAGAAAATAACTTTTTAAAATCTGCACAGAGCAATTTTATATTACAAATGCTAAAGAACACATGTGAGTCAGCCTTGAACATTTAATTCTGTGGTTTGTCCATGAACCCAGTAGAAAATCTGAATTTATTTCCTGAAAGAATTTTAATTGGGTTTGACTATTTAACTCTTGCTGCTTCCCCAAGGACTTTCACTTGAAATGCACTGAATAATTCATCTCTGTGTTTCTAGAAATAATTCTTATAGAAATTGACATATAGACTCAAACTTCTGATGCCTGGCAGCCCATGTAGCAATACAGAATTCATAGATTTTTTTTTTTTTTCTGTGAGTCACACCAGGCATGTCAGAATCCAGGACAACTCAACTGTTGGTGCAGACGTTCTAAGAACATGTCCAGTGAGAGTCACCTGGAGTCAGAGTAGGCGGCTGTTGCTCTCTTTTCTGCGGAAATGACTGTTTCTGCAACTAGCTCCCAAGAAGAGACACTGATTTCTCTTTCAGCCTTACTAAGCCTTGTATAATTTTTTTTTAAAGCCTAGCATAATTGAGTGCACACTCTTCAGGATTGAAATCCAACAACCCTGGATATTTTTTCCACCATTCAACATGTATCGAACTCTTATTCTATGAACAGGACTGTGTATTCTCAGTCAGCCATTTGTCTGTCATCTGTCACTGTATCTTCTGGTTTGCTTTTCCATTATTCTTCTTTCATCTAAATACAGGAATACTGAAGAACGAGGGTGATCTAAGTGAGAGCTAAGGGTTCCTAAGTCAACAACCAGGAGAAATAAACAAGGTATTGTCTGCAGTAAAATGTTTTGTACTTTTAAAGCTTATTAAACATCGTAAGGAGCAAAAGCCTACAAACCCAATAATTAAAGCCATAAAAGAGAATATTCACGGCTATTATAAAAAAAGTGTTCGATGAAGGAATGAAATGCTAGAGTTTAATAACTTGCCTTGCACTCTTCAATATAGATGAACTAGACTTATACAGGAAGAAAGATTCATCAGTAAGTATTTTTAAAGTGCCAGCCCTCCACCTGGTTTCAGACAAGAACTAAAAAACCAGTGTCTGCAACGCCTAAAAATTTCTTATGTAGGATCATTGAGATGAAGTGACTTACAGCAAGAATTAGGAAGAGAAAAAGAGACAGGGTGTCAGGGACAGAACCGTAAGCCTGTATCTCATCAGACAGCTACATTTAACTTATGTTCATAAAACTATGTAAAATGAACATTGCCAACCAATAACCTCAAAAATAGAAGGAGAAAACTTAATTTTAGGTTGGGTAATGAACTTGGATTATTTTTTTCTCTGCAGCCATTCATTCAAGTGTTACTGAATTAATTTCCCAACAACTTTTATTCCATTTAATGACAGAGACGCTTTTCTTCCTGTCCATGTTTCCAATGCCAAGACTGAAAAGGACTTTGGATTACACCTTTTTGTATTAGCCTGGAGTTTTCTTTAAATCCTATTTGCAGGCTGACTTCACATGATGAGAATAGCATGATATATATGGGTTTGGTTTACATATCCTAACAGAAATTGCAGCTCTGGCAATTCAGGGGAGGGGGGAATCCACCTTCTTTGGTTTCCAATGACTTTAACATGATAGGATAAAACTATTTTACAGTGGTTTCTTTTCTAATCACAATTACATGTGAACCTGGATTTCCAATATATCCATTGAAAAGGGAGGGGGATCAACCTGCCAAAAAGAGTCTGTCATGTCCTCCGGCCCTGGCTGGCTGCAGGTGTTATTCGTCATTTCTAAATTAGCAAGCGCTCACATCTCCTCTGTGTGGGTATGTGAGAGATCCAAGTGCTTGTCTTTGAATGGGCAAACCTGAGTTTGTGTTTTCCTGTCCTAGTCCTTGCCTCTTTCAGCCCAGTAAAAACGCACACTCAACAAAGCCCCGGGGATCACCCCAGGGCGTAAGAGGACAGCACTCCGGGGAAGTGGAAGTTTTGATGAGCGTGCCTCTTAACGCTCTTAATGGTCTCCTGAACACATCCGGGTAGGTTTCTTTCTTCCAAAAGGATTTCATTGCCATAGGCTGTCCACAGCAAACAATGACACTGCAAGAGCTATAATAATGATTATTATTATACATTTAGAAGAGTCAAAGCACACACAATAAACTGAAAATGCATCCTCAAGGAACTCACCTCCCTTCCTGCGGCACCTGTTCTTCTTTGTTATGCAGAATGTTATTGGTGCACACAGGCTATTGTCAAAATATTTATACCAGGCAATGAAAACACGCTCAGAATGTAACAGTCTGTGAGTTCCTGATTATCTAATGACAGCTATTCTGGAGTGCTCAGCTACACTACTTCAATCTCTGGACTACTCAGACAGAATGCTGGAGTGTACTCTCCTAAATGAATAAAAACAGCTAGAGCTATGAGCACAAAGACCTTAAAAACATTAAGTCATAATTGCCAGGCCAGGGCTTAGAAACACGTATGTTTTCATAGCGGCCTTGAATAAAATGTCTTATCTTTATAGTGGTTTTATAATATTTTATAATACATTTATTTTGATGAAACCCATGCACCATTGGTAATGTTTCTTTCTTATAGCTATTGTCTTAAAATAAATATATTTCTTATTTTATGTATGTATATATGTATATTTATGTATGTTTATACACATATATAAAAGGCAGGTATCACATGTTTTCTTTTTTATACCACTGTAGTATAAAATACCTGCCTTCCCACATTCCATTTCCATAGGTATTTACCCGTCCCTGCCCATGCGCTCACACCACACTGCCACACCTAGGTAGATACACACACACACAGACACACACACACGAATACATGTACTATCATACAGCATATATATAGATCAAGTTATTTACTTCTACCAAGATGGAATTACGATTTGCATATCATTGTGTAATTATTCCCACTTTCTACGTACAACATGGACATTTTTCTACATCAATTCCTCAAACTTCCTCAATTTTTAAATACCGTATAACATTTTATCAAATGAATATACCATTGTTTGTTCAACAGTTTACTGAAATTTTTTCCAGTTTTTCCTAATACAAACATTGCCGCAATGAGCCAATTCATTTTTCACTGTACATATGCTTAGTGTAGGGAGATTTACATTCTTTGACTCTCCCTGTCTTAGCAAATATAAATTTTTTCAAGATCCTTGAGTGACTGCATTGATGCAGGTGCAGGAAACCACTTTTTGAACTGCCACTGCTTCCGTTACACTACAATTCAAATTAGGTCACCATAAGAAATCATACCTACTCAGCTACTTCTCTCTCCCCTACACGAACACAGGGAGTCTGTACTCTGCGTGGTAAGCTCTTCCCTCCCAAAGTTATCACTTGTTTCCGCCATATTATGAAATATTTTCTCTTGCGAGGGTAATCAAAACATAAGTTTTAAAAATCATACAAATGAAAGAATTGCTACATCATTTGCTAATTAGGCCTGGATTCAGGGTGTGGTGTAAGATCTGGAAATTAAGAACTCACCAGGCTAAGGTCTTTGAGTGGTGGGTTGGTTGGAAATTTCCAACAATGTAGTGAATTCAGCCTAACGATTTCAATGCTCTTCCTAGAGAGGTAGTCAGAAATCAAATATACAATGTAACCTGCCTGCTTCTTAGAAAAAAAATTAACATTGTTGGTAAAGACAAGTAATATTAGAGTCCCACCTCTTCTTCACCCACTATTTCTGGCTTTCAAAGGGGGAAGTAAATCCCTAAAGTCGACGGGTCAAGTGAAATTTATGATTAAAGTATTTGTCATTTCTAATTCTATATTCCACGGGACTTTAAAGAATGTTATGAGTTGATTTCCCAGCAAGTACCGTGTAACCTTTACACGCAGAGAAACTGAGACCTTAGTCCAGTCTGATGGATCAGCTGTCCAGCAAGAGCCGTCCACCTCAAGCCCCGAGGTCTGCATTCCAGACCCCATCAATGCCACTGCGTCCCCTGCCCCCTGCCAGGAACATCACCAGGATAATGCACCCTTTAAGGGTCACTGAACAAACCCAGCGCTTTCCCTTCCAGTGCTCTGAAGGCGCTCTTTTTTAATTAAGCAAGCAGGCTTTTATCTTGCTAAATGAGAGCTATCCTATACACCCTCTAGGATTTTCTTTCCCCTCTGAGGGCTCTTCTCCTGAGAAGATTTGAAAGATTTTCCTGAAATGATATCCTGCTGATACAACTTGGACTGCTACTTCCCCTGGAGAGGAAGCAATAGCTCAGAGAACGGAGCCCTAAGTTTTCTTTATACTTGGCACTGTTTTAAATCACGGATGATCTCAGACTGTGGCTACTGTTACAGTGTACTGGTAATGCCTGGGACAGCAGGCGAAGGGAACACTGGAGTCTGGAAGGGAGCTGAGGTTTTGCTAATGAGCAGGTCAACTGCCTTGGGAGCCAGGCCAGCTCAGACTGTGGGCACTGGCCTGAGGGCCGGAGGTGCCTCTGTGGGGCTCCCACCCCCTGCCTGCCAACACACAGACCCTCTGGGATTTGAGATTTGGAAGTTCAGGAACTGCGGTGCCTGGATAGATCCCGAGAGTGGGAAGAGAGCAACTACAAGTGGGTGCTGGCAAAGCCTTTCTTGTCTCCCCCATCCCTTCCCACCCTCCCACTTCACTGCTGCCCATTCCCAACCCCAGCCCATACACTTAGTGGGTAGGACTGTGAAATGAACCCACCACTCTACATACCCTGAGTGGACTTCTGCAGGAAATGTCTAATCCTAACCGACCTTATCTTGCATCTCTGATCCAATCAATGCTTGCTTTTCAAAGAGAGAGGAGAGTATTCTTTTGTTTGAACAACTGTGTATTTTAGGGCTGTGACCTGTTATAAAATCCTGGGATATAATTGGTGGAAGGTAGCAATGGCGGTACACACATTTTTAATAATTAAGTCACGAACATTAAGATCATTACACACTGAGAGACGACATTTTGCCTCTCCTTGCCTACTGGGTTAAGTGCGCTTCTAGGCACTCAGGCCACCAGGACCATGTGAAGAGTCGACAAGTCACGGAGGGAAGAGAAGTGTCCCACATCTTCTCTCCTGACCATCTCCTGCCTCTCCATCCCACAATTCCTGCTCTGTTTCTCTCACTTGAACAATTACAACTGCGCCCATACCTCCTGTCATGGTTCCTTCCACACTGCTGCCAGAATGATTTCTCCAGAACAGAACCCTGACCCCAGGACTCCCTCCCTGAACCCCTGTGGGGTACTGCAGCCCCACTGCATACTGCCCCTTAAAGGGACCCTCGGGCTCTGTCACATGGCCCTGACCCACCTCCAGCCTCCTCACACTAAGCTTCTGGAGTCCTCTAACACTCCAGGCTGCTTTCCGTGTCTCCTGTAACACCACCACTGTCACTCTGAGAAGGTTTGGTCCTTCCTGTTGCACAGCTCCCACCCCAGCTGGAAGGAGGCTCCCTCTGTGTGCCCTTCTGCCATGCACCTGTAATGTGCATCTCCTCTCTTCACATGCCAAGCCCAGGACTTGTCTACTCGGCTGGCGCAGTCTGCCGCCCTGGACCAGGAGCTGGGCGCACTGCCTGCACGAGTGCCGACCTGCTGACTGACTGAATGAAGAGTGTGTCCAGGCTCTGGCCAGTGCCCGGTGGAGCCCCAGATTGAAGAACGCATCGCCCTCTCCTGGTGTTCTCCTAGCCAAGCTGGCTCCTCTGGGACTGGTGCAGTTACAGCAGTGCCTGCTGCCGATGTCCCGGCACCGCTGTCTCCGCAGTCCCGCCCAATGGCACTGCTGCCATGAAGCTTACGCCGCCCTCCTTAATGCCTTGGTGTAGTGGTTCTCAACCTTGGCTCCCTTAACGCTACTGGAATCGTCTGGATTGCTTCCACAAAATACAGATATCCAGGCTCTACCCCGGGGCCACTTAGTGGAAGTCTTGGGACAGAGCTCGGGCATCAGTATGTGTGGCTTGAAGCTCCCCAGAGATGCCGAGGCAGCCAGCGGTGCACTTCACCTATTTCATTAGTGACTTCAGGGGGTGACTGTTTGGGGACCAAGAAATCAGATGAGTCATAACATTGCCCATGTGAGGAACTGAAAGACCACAGCACTCTACAGTGTGCTCTGCACCGAGGCAAGAGAAAGTTTGCCTCAGAATCTTTCCTGCCCTGACTCCATTCAACAGAGATAGCTCGTATGATTTCCAGGTGGGCTTTGTTTTTACACAGTTGGCACATATTCCCATGCGCCTCCGCGGTGTGCTGATTTGACTGTCTCCCTGCACTTCAAGTCATCGCTGACACTCTCCTGAAGACAGTGGTATAATTTCCCACTATTGCTTCTTAAAGTCAGTTCAGTAGAAGATTCGTTTCTTTGTTTACCATGTAACATTTCACCCAGCCATTTCATCAACTATGTTTATGGACCCATCCCCAACAGCTTCACCCTACACAACAATACAAGATTTAGTGTGGCAATATTAACACTTGGCTCAATTCTCCTCCCGCTTTCTACCTCTCCATTCCCACCCTCACCTCCATCCACACCCTCAGCCTCTGCAGTAATGTGCTGGGGACTGCAGGGGTCCTGGCTGCTGCAGGGTCCGCGACCGAGGGTGGCGCCCAGTGTGCCGGGGGGCGGGGGGTGAGCCTCAGCCTGAGTTGAGAAGAGAAATCAAATGATGCCTCTATGAGGGACCCTCAGCCCCCTCAGCAAAAGGACTTTTCCAACAACGCTCCTGCGTGTACACTGTGATGACAAAAATGTTTCAGAGCACAAAGAGATTCCCCCTGTGGCACTGATCTCAGTCTCCTGAACACAAGCCTTCACAGGGAAACGCAATGACGTTGTCTGCAAATGTCTAAAATGCTGGATTCGAGTGAAGTGGTAATAACGGAGCATCCACCCTGTGCACTGGCCGAGCCTCCTGCAGGGGGAGAGGAGGAAACACAAACCTGCCCCCACTTCCCAAAGAATCACTGTTGAGGAAACTAGAAATTTACAGACCCGCACAGAAGTATTTCCATCTATGATAATAAGTATAACACAGATGTAACAAAATATAATAAAGAACAGGAAAGAATGATGAATTATGTATGACTGGGAAGAGAAACAGATCTATTACTTATATTTATACCTAAATACAGTTTCTTGATTTAAAGATCTTTGAAGAGAAGTTGTTTCTCTTGTCTTGATCTACTCCTTTCTTAACACATTCACAAATACACACTACATCACAATCACGGATTTCCTCTGAGATGGCACCATTAAGAACTTGCCGTAGGGGGGACAGTGGGAGGCTGGGGACTCAAGCAGTTTAAGAATAGTTTTAAAAGGAACTTCAGCCTTGGGGCATCTACAGATATCAGCACAGCCATCTGTTCAGACACAGAAACTACCGGTGCTTCCTGCCATCCGCAAAAACCGTGTCTTCCAAAGGTACAAACCAAGATGTGCGTTACCTTGTATGTAAAATAACTTTAAAATAAATCTAGCTGAGAAATCCCCTCTTGCAAGATCAGCTATCTATACACATATATTGTTTATAAAGTATTGGCAATTTAAAACAGGTTTTAGTTTTATGCAATGAGACAACATACTTAAATGTCCACATATGACCAACTCTCTTTTAGACACTATTTAGGAACAGGTGAAATGATCATGTCATATAGACGTATACTGGTGGCCAAGAGTCAGACTCCCTGTCTTTCATATACAAATGGCCAGCACAGCACAGCATCAAAGTGCAAAGTATGGCGTATTTGTCGAAATCTGTTGAAACTCTTCAAACTGTCAAGTTAAGTAATAAACACAAAATATGCAGAGATGAGCTGTTCTGTAACAGGACGAGGAGACAGACAAAGAACACACACCCGAGATAAGATAGGCTGCCAGCAATGGCAACAGCATGGATGCCCAAAATATTCAACCCTGTTCATCAGATCTTAATCAGAATATCTGCGCAAGCTGGGTCATTCTCTTGCCCTGGCTGGGCTTCAGTGTCACAAAGCCACTTTGTACCCGTTAACACTCAGAAGAGTATGAGTGTGTGTGAGTGTGTGTGTGTGTGTGTGTGTGGTGTGTGTGATGTCAAGGATTTAACAAAAAATACCCTTGCCAAATGGAAATGGGTGCTGGGGCTGACTGCTCAGTATACAGAGAATCCAGGTAATGACTTCTTTTCCCATCTCTTTCCTATAGTTACCATTCTTTTGTGTTTCTCTGTTTATGAGAATTTATATTGTAAAGTCTGCTGCATTGCCTAAAAAGAAACCTGAAAGCTAGTTATTGATTTTTTCCCATGGGCAGAGATGATTAAGAGTTGCTTAGTTATTTTGCTACCTCAATAAAATTATAAATGGCTCTTAAAGCCTCTGGAAGACTGAATTAACTTTGTTAATCATTGTGTATTTTGTGTATTTGACATATTTCATTTTAAAAGACTAAGTCATAAATGCCTAGTAAGCAGAAAATACATCTCTTAGAAAACACTGCTGCTCCGTACAACAAAACCATACATGGGACACAGGTTAAAATATTGGGATTTCTGAGATCTTGTCCTTATAAAGTATATTTTCCAACTGAACCTTCCAAAGACTGAAAGACCCCAGCAGGGTCTCTAGCTCTAGCTCTTATCCAGCTGTAGGGATGACGAGATGGCATTGGGAAACCATGATGCCTTTAGAGGCAGGACCTGCTTCTCAGCTGTAGATCTGACTTCTCTTATAATAGACCCTCATCTGAATCTTTAGCTTTTTTATTTACTCATTCATTCACTCACCCAGAAATGAGAAGAGGAGGAGGAAGTGGAAGGAGGAGGAGGAGGGGAAGGGGGGGAGGAGGAAGAGAGGAAGAGGGATGGTGAGGAGTAAAGACTATTTGAAAAGTCCAGTTTTAAGGACTTTTTTTTTTTTTAAGGACAAGGGGGTGATTTTGGATGTTTTTGCTTACCAGAGTAAACATGGATGAGGATCGGGAATAAAGAAGATATTAATTCCTAGGCCTCTGGAAAGCTTTCAAAATATATTTGGAACAATCAAATCTTGGGGGGGGGGACTTGTGAATTTAATAATTAACCTGCATTATTAGAGCCAGCACATTTGCTTTACACTGACTTATGGTGCAGTAAAACTATCCTCGTGGTAGGACATGCTCACTTTACAGCAAATTGGGACCTTTTGTACGACCAGAATGAATGACATATTAACAAACACTTAAACATTTACAGAACCTCAAAAAATTTCAATATTTTATAGGATTAATAGAAGTTCAAAACTGATACAGTTTTAGTTTTATGAAAGCTGGTAGAAATAAGCACAATGTGATGCAAAAGTTTTAAAAAGAAAAGTAATCTCTGATTATAGCTTATTCCTAAAGATAAATATGGCCTATTTTATGACATGGGGTTCAGAAATGCCTTGTTATTAGAATTGGGGCCCTTTTCTAATGCACTTAAAAAACACAGGGAGTCCATCAAGGTATCTAAATAACCACCTCAGGCTCTCTGGATGAATGAACTCCACACACACTGGTAATCAATCTCGTCTTAGTCTACTGGTTAGTGGTGGCCATTAGGAAGCCATGTTGAATGAGACACAGAGGGAACACACAGCAGACACAGAGAAGCCTGTCATGATGACAGCCAGTGGCAGGGACTGAGGCTGTGGCGGGGGCTATGGCTCTCATTCCCTGGCTTACTCTTGTCCCTAATCTTTCATATACAATTCCTCAGTCACATGATTTAAAAGAAATCCCCTACTTCACTAAATACTCTTAAGGATCCCCACCCCCCTCTCTCTTACTATTAGATATACATGTGTATTGGGTGGGGGAATGATTATGATTAAAAAAAATTGGTATCCCATTTAGTTCTGAATACCCATAAATACTTTCTTAAATACAATTAACTCCGAATACTTACACACACTTTCTTGAAAACTTTAAAGATTAAAATTTTTAAAACTCTTACTGACACCAAGTATTATTCCTCCCATCTTTCATGATTTTTTTCCTGGGTAATAGTGACATGTTTACTAGCACCAAAAATGTTTCCATTCAGTGGAATATTGGGAAACCTTCGCGGTCACCTACATATAGCTGAGTAATGGCAGTTCCTGACCTCAAGAGGTTCACCGTCAAATGCACGGTAGAGACACAAAGCAAACAAGTGCACTGTGCTGTGTGTGATCACAGACCATGGGCAACAAACAACCCGGTGGGGGTAGGAGTGAAGAGAGGCGGCAAGGAGAGCTGCCTGGAGGAGAACACCCATGACCTGATCTCCAAGAGATGAGTGTGTATTATTATGTATTATCCAAGAAGAGATCAAAATCCTTTTCCTACATCCAAGTTCCCTGGGTTCTAGTTTCGCATCCCCCATCAACCTTGCCTTTTCCTCCCTCTCTCCCTATACCAGGAATTCTCAGCTTCTCCTGCTTGCTGTCCACGCCTAAGGGCCATCTGAAATGCTCTGCCCTATGCCTGGAGCTTCCCTCTGTACCAGGTGAATTCTTACCCAGCCTTCAAAGCTCAGCTCACATGGTAGTTTCTCAAGCAAGCCTTCCTTAGGTGACTTAGACCTACACTTAGCCTTTGTTGCATCTGTCATCATTTTAATTAATAATCGATTGTCTAATTAGTTGTTCGCTTTCTGTTTTCCTTGCAAAAACATAAGCTCCATGAAAGCAGGCACCCATTAGTATCTTTTTAAACTGTCCAAACACCTAGCATAAGATAATATACAAGGTAGACATTCAATGGCTATTTTGTGATACATCTGTCTAGACAAGAGATGAGGCAAACTTGAATTAGAGTAGCGGGAGTGGGAGGAGAAGATCCTGGAAATAACTGTAAGATGCACATTAGTACAGAGGTCATGTATGTGATGGGGGAGGAAGGAAAGGAGAAGTAAAGGATGACTTGTGGATTTACTGTCTCACTTACCACTTGGCTTGTAATCATGAAAACGTAGTGCCTTATGTCCCTCTGCATTGTTTCATTGAAAACATACCTCAGAGCAATTTACTTACTGCTTTTTGATGTTTCACGTGGATATCTGAGAGTCATATATTAAAACCTGAGTGTTTAGACTGAAACACCCCATCTTTGCTTTGGTCCAAACTCAAATATTTGGTGACCCAGCAACCTCCTGGTTGTGACCAGTCATAGCAAAGGAATTCATGGTAACTTAGTTGTCATGCACAGCATGACGAGCAATGCCCTGTGGGAGTGCTCCCTCTCACCTTACCCACCAGTCCCTTCTTTCCTCCCTCACTGAGCCATCCCTGCCTCTCTCGGCCTAGGGGAGAGCTGAACTGTGAGGCTGTGACTTTGCCTGAAATGTGGAACAGGGTCAATTCCACTGTTCTTCAACCTGAGTTTCACGTAGCGGACTTGTACTTCTCCTTTCCCACTCGCAACCTCGGGGCCCTCTCAACCAAGAATGAATGAAAAATGGGATCATTTAAAGTCTACCATAGTTTATTATGTTAGTGTGCAGGGAAATACTGAATGAAAGTTTGGCCTGCCTTAATGCATTATACTGCATTTTCAAGTATCTCAAATATTTCTTCCCAATCCATACTTTTTCACCTTCCACTCTAGTATTTGCATGTGCATATATATATATTTATATTTATATATCTGTCCTTGTCCCTTATGGGCATTTTGGTCAGGAACTTAAGTCCCAAGTAAAGCTGTCTTTGGAGGAGCAACTTGTCACATAATGGATGATTTCTCCAAGTTTTTGCAGTCTGCCCCATGATCCTGGGAGGATTTTAGTATTTATGTAACTGGAGAAATATAGCAATTATGAGGCTTATTTCCTTAAGTGGAAGAAATCTGACCAACCTTCCAGAGCCTTAGGTATAACCACAGTTTACTTAAGTGAAAAGAATGTGTGTATTTGACCCAGTTGATAAAGAAACCCTGGAATGCTCCTAAATCCCAGAATGACTTTGCTCCAGAGACAGAGAAATCACACTGAATTGTTTGATCTTATCTACTCAAGTCCATCAACTGAGAGCCACCTGGCCTGATTTTTATTCCACTTTGTCCCTTTTGTTGCTGCTACCCCACCCCAGTTCCCCCTCAAATGCTCCCTCCTGTTGTCTTTTGTCCAAATAATCAATAATTCTCACTGCCACATGCCCACGCCCAGAAAGGCTACTAATCTTGGTCATCCAGAGTCTACACAACGTCCAGGTGTCCTGGTTGAGGAATTACCACAACAATGACTTGGATTAACCAACAATCATACGCAAAGAGACTTAGGACGCAAAGTTATGTAACCCTGTAAGTGGGTCCAGAGGCAGACCTGTTGCCAGAGCTCTCCTTCCATTATTAAGGGATGAGGGTCAAGGTTCGTGTTACTTAACAATAGGTCCCTTCCGTACAAAATACTAGTGATTCACCTCCCTTACACAGTAAGTGTATGCCTGGCACACACTGGCATAAAGCATTGCTCATTCTGAGCGCAACCAATCCACAATGGAGAATTCCGTGTCTTAAAACACACTCCCACCCGCCCCTGCTGTTCTATTATACAACACGCTCTGACTTTGGAAGAGCACAGCGTCTCCAAACTCCCCCAACTTTGACTTTGCTCCACGGATGCAGCAAGTTCCAAGAATCCTGTTTGTTCCAGGTGAACCCTGCTGGAAAGTTCTGTTTTCCCTGATCTTTAGCCAACAGCGAGGAGTTCAGAGTGTTTGTTCAGACAGTGATCATAACTCATGTAAAATCCGAACAGTATTCCAGATGCCTCCACATGTTAAGAAGGCCACTATAGAGAAATGCAATGCAAATTATCCAAACTAAGTGGGCGTGGCAGCCTCTTTCTTTACCCACATGAATATTCAGACTGCCCTCTTGTGATTTTTCTTTTCCTTCAAGGCTGACTTTGCTCCATGTTGTCTTGGTTCATTAGGATAAGGGTACTCCATGTAGTTTGCCTCACGGCCCTTCTCTCCATGTCCCCAGCATGAGCCAGCAATGGGATTTAGAGTCAGGTAGCTCGTGGGGGAGGTGGGGAAGGTGGGGAAGTGAAAGCATATGGGGGGCATGGCAAGCTCTGGGTGGTTTTGCCTTTACCTTTCACTGCCATCTCATCAGTTATGCTATCCACCCCCCCACCGAATAAACAGAATAAGGATGTAACCAAGGAAAATCGAATTCTTCCCTATTAGATCGTTCATTACATGTGGATGTGTGTGTATACATATATATATACATATATATATATATATCTCCCCATATATACAGCATCAGGAAATGTGTGTTTGATGTTCTTGCAAATAGGTCCAAACAAAGGGGTAGTAAAGGACAGTCACCTCCAGATGACAGTCTGATCGGGACACAGAATAAACACAAGATGTTGCAGCTCCCCAACATTCACACGGAGAACGAGGCTTTGCACTGCTTCTCTAGCAGGAAAGGTAAATATTAACTCATCCATTCATCCTCCATTGTCCACTTGCTACTCCGAACATATTCGGTAAAGACAATTGCAGTTTTCAATAAAGTTGATAGCCAAAAAACAGCTGCTAGGTGATTTGCTTGCACTGAAATCCAACCTTTAAAAGCTAACTAGTTCTCACCAAGACCAAACCAAGACGCTGCAGTGTCAGGTCCCAACACTCAACTGGTGACACTCCAGGTCGGGGAGTCATGAAGTGATCCTAGTAAACCACTCAGAAAGAAGAAGGAAAGACTGAATACATCCCAGATTTTTGCTTCACAAGTTGTAATGCAGCTTCTATCTCTGGAGTTCCTTACGAAAGACCAGACAATCAGACCAGTGATCTCAGGTTTCCTTTTTTCTTAAGAGAAATTGCTTTTTCTCAGAACCATCCAATCTCGGCATGGGTAGGGATCTTAAAAGCCATCTAGCCCTACACTTTCTCCAGTGCACAAACTACCTTTCCGTCAGATCCGAGAAGAGGTGCTCGCTCTCAGTCTTAGCTGCTCTCGCATCAAGGAACTCAGCCGTATTACAACATTGCCGGTTCCATTTTTGGACAAGTCGAATTGATGGAAAGTTTTATATCTTGTATGATCTTGGTTAAGTCTTTAGAAGCCATAAGCATTAAAAAGATTATGGGGCTCTCTGCCATTCAGGCGATTTATAATTCAAAAATTTAAAACACTGAATTGTAAAATACGGGAACAAAATTTAGTTCAAAATTGTCTTATCATGAAAAACTGCTTTTTTAAAATCTCAAATGCCAAATTCTTTTTAAAATACCATTCTTCAATTTCCTTTTGGTCCCCCATGCCTTGCTTTCCAGTGTCTTGTGCTCATGCTGAATTTGCTAGTGGGGAATCCATCATGGCCCCCTATGTCTTCCCTTCCTCAAATTAAACATTCCTCTCTTTACTACTGCTCAGAGATCATGGTTTCCAGAGTTGTGACCTCTCTCTTCTAGTTATGTTCCAATTTAGCACTGTCCTTTTTTTCTACTCTCAATGTATCCGGCTCTGCTTGCACACGGACCTCCCTTGTTCTGGCCATGGTACTTCAAGAAATGCCCGCCACCCCCAATCTAGACACACACATTCTAGCAGTAATTCGTGGACTGTATAGTTAATTAAGAAGCCCTAACTTGTACTTTTTCAAGTATTCACCCTTATGCTCTATGGAACTTTTTTGCAAATTAGGAAGAGGCACCCTGTCTGGATGGGCACAGCCCTACTCACGCCCTCAGCCAAGGACTCCTCTGCGCAGGATACGACCTGCTTACCTCTATTAGTTGGTCTTGCAATCTGCCTGCCCCTCCTGTGTTTGTGTTGTTAATTTTCTGGAACTAAGGACAGCCTTTATATATCTCCCTTTTACTTTTTTATCTTGCTAGATTTGACCCATTGTTCTATCCTGTCAAGCTATTTTGGGTTCCAACACTTTGGCCCTCCCACCCAGTTGCAGAGTCCTGGAGAAACCCAGTGTTGCTTCATCGGCCAGCCCAGTGGCCCTACCAGAAGGAAGTGAGGTCCCTCACGGGAGTTCTTAGTCACCTCACTCAGACTTAAATGATCACCTCTTCCCTTTTAATGGGCTCACGATGGCAGTGTTTTCCAAAGTTTTGTAAGTATTAATATCAAATTGTCCACTTTGTAGTCCGTGGAGTCTGAACTCCTTTCCCTTTCTGAAAACCGGGCCATTTTCCCATCCCCATCCAGCCTCAGACACCGCTCCTGTGTTCCACAGTTCCTTAAGCTCACTCACAGTGATTTTCAATTGAAATTGCACACAGGCAAGGGCAGAGGTCTCCTGAAATTTCTTTTGAAGTACCTTAACTGGGGATTTTTACAAATAAATGGAAAAACGGCTATGAAACATGGCTTATTTTTTTTTACTGCCGTTTAGAAGTTGTGTTATTCACCTTTTTCAGGAAGGGCAAACTCTTATCTTTTAGTTTAATGTAGGATTTTTTTTTAATGGAACAATAAAATTCCAGCAACGAGAACTGATTTTTAAAAATATATATAATTTGGTTTTCCTTTTCATTCTGCCACATGGTTTTTTTTTTCCCCCCTCACTTGGGAACCTCAAACTATTAAAAAAAATGTAATTAGTATCCCATTCTGTAAATGGATTAGAACTTCAGTACAGAAATCTTATTTGTAATTTTATGTAACTGTATAGTTATAATTATAGAATTCTATTAGCAATGAATTGCTTTTTCATCTATAACTTAACTGTTACCAGAAAGAATAGAATCTACTAAGCTCTTTACATCAATGCTATATCACTGGAGGAAAAAAAATCCAGTTTCTACTTAGCATTGCTTGTGATTGGCATAGAGAAAAACGGGGTAGAGAGGGTTTTTTTCCTTATATGAGCTCTTTCAGGTTTTTACAAGTATTATATCTATAGAAAGAAATCATTTCAACCAGCAAACTTTTATTTTCCACACTTAGGTTGCCAAAAGCCATATCATCCTTCCCATCTTCTCAGTTCTCTGATTACCCGAGTTGCCTAAATAAGAAATTGCAGGCATCTGCCAGCACCTTATATAGTCAAAGATTTCTTGGCTAATTCCATTCCCACAGAGACTGCCCATTTAGTGGCAGCAAGAAGCCAGAGGAAGAGATGTGCCGTTCAAACAGGGAAGAATCTTCCTTCTCCAAAGCTGATCTGCCGGGAGCCCTCAAGCCTAACCTAAGACTGAAGAGGGAAAATAGAGTACAGTGACTAGGACAGCTGAAAAAGACTCGTGAATGGGGACAGAGCTAAATAAAGGAGACATTACATGTGTAACCTCATCAGCCCAAGTAATGATATGTACTATTAACAATGCTATTGGCCAACACTGTTTGAGTGCTTAACCTGTCCCTGGCACTAAGCTAAATTCACTGTATTTTACAAGTATGATCCTAGTAAATTCTCATCATGACACTCCTGGGAGGGCACAATATATCTGCATTTTATAGATGAGAAAGCCAAAGCAACCAAGAGGTTCGGTAACTTGTGTTTAAGATCATACAGCCAGTAAGGGACAGAATCAGAATTCAAACTTGTCATGACCCTGTGCTTTCCACCACTTTCTATTCTTTACGAAATTCAGAATTAATAAGTTTTTCTATTTCAATAATAGACCCCAGGTAAAAGAATGGAATTAACCATGACCACCCTATTCACTGATAAGGTAGACCCTGCTCTTATTAGTTTTTCAGTTGGCTATTTCTAATAAATGTAATAAGCACCGGGAGATGAACTTCCCAAAACAAAAGCCACAACCTTGACCCAACTCCATCCAATTTCGCAGTCTCCAGCATCCCAGTCCCCACACTCCACTGATGTGAGATAAGTGTTATCTTGCATCCTGTATTCATGAATCCCTCAGTTTCTTTTCAAGTAGTATTTCAGCATCTACATGCACCCCTTACAGAGTGTATATCTTCAGTTCAGTTGTTTTTAACTTTGATTCATCTATGTTATTTCATGTCTCCGTTGTTCCCTATCGTTGACTCATGGCCAACATCTATCACATGAATATTCATTAACCTGCAGTCTTATTGGTGGGTGCTTGGGCCGCATCCTGGGTTTTCTGCTGCGATGAACAATGCCGTTACACATTTTTAAATACAGGACTCATGCATGCTGATACATAAGTTTCTCTTGAGTAGAATACCCAGGAGTAGAATTGCTGGGGGAAAGGATACATGCTGTTCAAGCCCAAGAGACAATGTCAAACTATTTTCCAACGAGATTGCACTAATGCGCGCTCCCACCAAAAGCAAGGAGGTCCTGTTGATCCTCCTCATTTCCACTCCTTGATAATACCAGACTGAAGTTTCTGTCAATTGCTTGAGTATAAAACAGTACTCCTTGTGGTCTGAACTCCCCTGACCACTAACGATGTTGATCATCTCTTCATTTGTGTGTTGGCTAAATATTTCTCTTACTCTGTAAGATCCTGACCCAAGGGCCATATCTTTACTGGAGAAATTGCCTTCATTTTAGCCTTAGCTTTAGAAACTTTAGAGTTAATTTCATATGGTAACCCCATTTTATCACCTAATAACTGCTTAAAGATTGACTTACTGGGGCGCCTGGGTGGCACAGCAGTTAAGCGTCTGCCTTCGGCTCAGGGCGTGATCCCGGCGTTATGGGATCGAGCCCCACATCAGGCTCCTCTGCTGTGAGCCTGCTTTTCCTCTCCCACTCCCCCTGCTTGTGTTCCCTCTCTCACTGGCTGTCTCTATCTCTGTCAAATAAATAAATAAAATCTTTAAAAAAAAAAAAAGATTGACTTACTGCCTTTAAATTTTTCTAATGTCTTTTTGTTAAAACTCACCAACCTATGTATTTATGGTTACGTATTTATATCTATAATCAAACTCACAGCGCCTTTTTACATAGTTAAATTATGTTGCAAAGAATCCTTAGCTTTTAGCACCAAATTTCCCAAAAGCACAAGAATTTTTAGGGGCCAGCGACAATCCCTACTAAATGTGCCGCAGATCAAAGGCACGGTACCTGCTTCAAAGGCCAGCCTGCAAAGGCTAACAAGTGGAGGAGAGCTTTTGCCTTTATAAGGCGGTCATAAACAGTCTTTCATTTGACAGGAAGTTGTCATACAAATGCTATTTTAAAGTCTGGGGATATTTAATTGTACCCCAATCACTATTCTTTATAGTTCCAGGTGCTAGTGTCTACAACTATTGTCCAAAGTAAAACAGAAACAAATCCGGTAGCAGGAAGCCAGAGCCCACTCACAGGCACCTGTTGCAATTTGAATCACAGGCAGTACTTGCAAGACAACGCGCAGGGATGCCAGCAAGAGAGCAGCAAGTAGAGCCGCCGGCCCTGCCTCACTAACACAGAAGGGGAATTACAACTCCGCCTGCTGCCCCCAGGGCCTCAGGTGGCTCTGGAAGCAAAGGAAGAAATGGGAAAAAAAAAAAAAGACATAGGTAGTAAGAAACGGGACATGCCCAAAAGGGAAAAAGTAAGTAAGGAAAGAGAGACTTCTAGCAAATAGCCAGAATTTTTTCATTTTTCCACTGATGCCTGTAAAACTCTTCTTACTACAAAAAGGCATAGTGGGGAGCATTTGCAACAGAGAGAAACATGTAGAAGTATGAAATGCTTCTGAAAATTGGACTTGAACTTGGAGAAACAGATGAAATGTCTCTGAAGTTAGCGTAATTCAGTTTCCCCTCAATGGTCTTGGGTAATAATATGGTCCAATCACTGTTACTTTCTCTCATCCAATAAAAAGGCACAGGCCTGTTAATGATCACCTGGCTATTTTGGGGATCCCCAGGTATACGTAATCAATCTGAAAACTGGTAAGTTACTGAATGCAGATATGCATCTTTCTTCTACTCCTAACCAGGGCCCCATTACCTGGGTATCATAGGGCACCTTGACCACCTCTCCTGAGTATCTTAGTCAGGCGTGGCTGCTCTTTCTGCTGTATACTGTCTGATTCAACAGACACTGTTCTCAATTTCACTGATCTTTAAGGGACTGAGGTTAATAACTTAAGCTTTGAAGTGGAAGAAAACATCTCTCTCTATATGTCAAGATCTTTAGAACTCTTAATAGGAAATATAGTTTAGACTTTCAAGTAACAAAGAATATAAAACACATAACATGCTAACTTTTAAAACCAAAAAAAGGCTTAAATTTGACCTTATTAAAATTAAGGAATTAAAATTAAGCAATTTATGAAGAGGAACCTTAAACAGAATGGAAAGACAAATTACAAACTGAAAGAAGATATCTGAAACATACACAACCAACAAAGGATTAGTATCAAGAACATATAAAGGAGGTCAATAAACCAAGAGAAAAGCGGAAACAGCACAATAGAAAAATAGACAAAAGACGTATCAATCACTTCACAGAAGAGGAATTGCATCTGGCCAATAAATACATGAATGGATGTTCAACTTCAGTTCAGGGAAATAAAAATTCAATGTCACAACGGAATATTATTCTATACCTATTCGACTGGCAACAATTAAAGAGCCTGATAACACCTCATGTTGAAGAAGATATATCCACAAAGCATTTTTTAAATATTACTGGTTGGAATGTAAGTCAGTAAAGCTATTTGGAGAATGTTTTGGGATTAGCCCCTAATGTTAAACATTCTCATACTCTGCAATCCAGCTGTTTCATTCCTAAGCATATGCTCAAGAGAAATTCTAAACATGTTTACCAGGAGATATATACAAGAGTGTTCATGGTTCACAATAACAAAAATCTGGAAACAGCCCAAATGCCCATCAATGAGAGAGTAGAGGAACAACCTGTGATATAGTCATGATGGGATACGAAACAGAAGAAAATGAACATGCAACAATATGGATGAATCTGAAAGATTATCTAAGGCTGATACCCTTTTATATAAAGTAAAAAAAATTTTTTAAATTATGCTACTAAGGAATATGCAGAGATTAGCTGAAAGAATATAAAAATGGACAGCAAGAGATTAATGAATACAGGATTTAGGATGTGGTTACCTCACAAAGGAGGAAGCAAAGAATAAGATTGTGGAGGACCATTGGCTAGATGAAAGTTATGAGGTAGTAGATTCATGGGTGATTACTGCATTATTATAAAATTAATTAATTAAATGCCTCACAGAGACAATGATTATATGTGTCACCATTCAAGGATTATGTTTACTCCAATTGTAGGCAAAAAAAAAAAAAAAAAGGTTCTTTTCTTTTTTTTATTATTGTTAGTTATGCAACAAAGCAGTGCCCAGAATCTTCTAAAAGAGAACTTGCAATCATTTACTTGAGGTCTTCTCACCTTCAACCCCATGGGAATAGTAGACACAGTGGGGCTGGAATGAAAGACCTCTTTGATCAATAATTAATGCACACCAGGACACTAGCCAAGCTTGCCGTGCTGGACGGCAATTTCTGTTGGATGAGCGCTCCATCAGGAGACTTCAGTCCCTGACAAGCATGGAAATGGACCCACCCCTGGACAGGCATGCTCAGGTGTGAAAGCAAAAGTCCATCCAACTTACCTCATTACACTGCACTATAAGCAACAGATGAGAGGGAGTAACAGAGAACCAGGTCTTCAGAATAAAAGACCCATAGTGGATGAGTCATTCTCTAGTCACTGGCCATGCTTCATTTTTCACATGGTTCATTTTTTTAACCAGCCCTTTTATTGACCTTATAAACCACCAAGTTAAATGTATTGTTTAGGGGAAGCACTTGAACAGAAACTCTCTTGGTGTCCTGACTGGAAAAGACAGATAAGCCCTATTTGTCATAGGATCGCAGGACCCTACCCTGGGAATGCTTATTGCCCACAGCACCCAAAAATTTGTCTCCATGTGCTCTTAACAAAAACAAAACAAACAAAAAAGAAATATTTACTGCGAGATCTATTTCTGCCTATAAAAATAAAAATTTCAAATATTGGGAAAAGTATAAAATTAAAATATTAAAAATATCCATTATCCCTCAACATGGAAGAAAAAAAAAAACCCTAAGGTTATCTTCTGGTTTCTTTTATTCCTGTTGTTATTTTTGTTTTTCTTAATTTATACACACACACACACACACACACACACACACATTCTTTTTTCTTCCTTTTCTGTGCTTTCCACCCCCTCTAATATTCAGATCACATTGTTTTGTATCTTGCTTTTTCTTTAACTTAAGAATATATTATTAGCATTTCATTTTGTCATTATTCTTAGGAACACAACTGCTAACGATTGCAAAATAAATAGTCCATGATACGATCTATTACATTTTATTTAATTATTTGCCTACTGTTGAACCTTTGTTGTTTTCCCGATACTACAACATTAAAACACAGCGCCACATAAATATACCTGCACCTAAATCATTATATAATTACTTCCTTTGGATACATTCTTAGAAAGAGAATTTCTGGATCAAAGTGCAAATTTTTAAGGCTTTTAAAATATATATTCCAAACTGTCCTCCAGAAAGCAGTATTTATTTATATCCCCACCAGCTGTGAATAAAGTGCCTCACAACACAGAGCATCGTGATTTTAAAATTTCTGATAATTTGATAGGAGAAAAATAGTATCACCGATTTTGTTTGCATTTCTCTGGTGATGAAAGATTGAATTTGTGATGTTTACTAGTCACGTGTGCACTTTCTTTTTTCAGTTAAAGGTTTAATAGCTTTACTCAATATAATGGTATTTTCATATTTTTTGTATTGATTCATAAGTCTTTTACATAATGATGGTAACATAGTCTGTTGTATATGCTGCCAATATCAAATGCTTTTTTGCTATTAAAAGTCAATTGATATTTTTCATAGATATACAAAGGTTCTAAAGATTCTTTATGTTGTCAAATATAACAATCTTCCCTTTGAGGTTTCTTTTTTTATGAGATCAAATAAGTAAGAACCTGTATTTTCTTGCAGCCGCTTAACAGTTTTATTTTAGTGCACACTTATTTTATCTATCTTGATCTATTTCATGTAAGTTACATGAGAATCTAGCAGAATTTTTATTCAAATAATTAACCAATGGTCCTGACATCATTTTTTGAATATTCTTCAAAGTGATTTGGGATGTCATCTGTATATATACCAGACGATCTTTTATTATATGATCTATTTCCAGACTACTTAGATTCACCAAGCAGTCTATACTTCTTATCAGCACCACACTGATTTACATACTTTAGCTTTAGAATACAACTGAGCATGTAGAGAACTCCCCCTCACCTCTCACAACTCCCTTCCTTTCTTCAAAATCTTTTATCCTATTTTTTGCCGTTTATTCCTCTAGATGAGATCTGTTCTCTATTTTAAATTGGCGAATATGAACTACAAATAAGAAAGAGGCTCAAAATGCAGATTAAGACAGAATAAAATTTATATTCATGCCATATTTATAAGGTGAGTTAATTTTGTTTAGAGATTTCTTTCTCTTTTATTTGGATATGCACCAGACTAATGATCAATTATTGAAATATACTAGAATTAGTTATTCATTACACCTATGTTAAGAACAGACTGGCATGTTTTAATAAAAATATTACCCAAATCTCATTTTCGTTAATTTCTCTGACTTCTTTCTCCTTGAACTTTTCACCAGTGCAATAAGAAAAAAGCCAAAGGGAAAGCTTCAGATTCTCCCTCTCTCTCTCTCTCTCTCTTTTTTTGACATGCTTTTGCAAGCGGTGACAACAAATCCCAGACCGGCTGATGATATATCCAGAGACCCCTCCGACCTATATAACCTTCACACTGGAACCCAGTGCCCAAAAAGTCAAGGGCAAAAACCGTAAAGCCATCCATCGAGTATTTATTTCATATTCTTTTCTTTAGAATTACATAAATACAAAATCTGAGAATAAACTGTAGCGCTTCAATTGCAAAGTCACTGTTGTGGTGAAATAAAATTACAAGATGAGTTGAGTCATAGTCTCTCCCTCTGCAGGGAAAGTATCCCTTCTACAACACTCCATGGTCAATGCACACTTTCTTTTGCACAAACAGTTAGTGACAGGAAGCTTTCCAACCAACGCCCAGATGTTGGAATGAAAACCTAAAAATAAAAATTAGAAACTTCAACAAAGTGACCCCAAATTTGCTTCAAGGTTGATGCTCTGTGATTCAGAATAACTCTCAAAATAATTGCCAATGTAGTTAATGACACTGCAATATCGGGGGTTCCAACATAGAGCCTTGGGGATGAGAAGATAGCAATCGCCACCATCAATACTAAGAGATATTTCAGCAGCACAGACGACAAGTAAGGCTCTGAACGAGACACGGAATTCAGGAGCCCCAGACAGAGGCCTTGCCCTTGGGTAAACTAATGATCTAAATGAGTGGTCAAGGCACGCACACAGTAGTAACACAAGGTCACGTGGAATCCATGCCAAACAAGTTATTAGAATAAATAAATCTTCACTCTCTATGTTTTGTGAACAAATTCATTTGTGCTTCCAACCTGTATTCTCCTTTTGCCTAAATATGTTGACCTTTGCATTTCTTTAGCTTTGCTGAATTATGTGCATCTTATTTGGCCATTTTACTTCCGTTGCACACAAGGGGAAGGTACGGCTAAAAGAACCCAGAGGAGTTGTTACAAGCCAGGATACAAACAGCTCATCCATCACACTCTATAACGTCCCCCCTCTCGCTCGGGGCAAGCCCTAAAGCTCTAGCCTCCTGGAGGCTGTCTTCCCGAAGCCATTCCTCACCGACATCAGACCCCTCAGCAGCATCACACGCGCTTGCTAGATACTAACCCCGTCGCTCAAAATTCAGTTCTGAAGAACTGCAGTAAGACTAAACCAGAGTGGGGCGCCTGGGTAGCTCAGTCAGTTAAGTGTCTGATTCTTGGTTTCGGCTCAGTTCATGATCTCAAGGGTCATGGGATCAAGTCCACGTCGGGCTGCTCACTCAGCGTGGAGTTTGCTTGGCACTCTTTCTCCACTCCCTCTGCTCCTACCCCCACTCTCTCTTTCTCAAATATAAATAACTCTTAAAAAAAAAAAAAAACCTAAAACAGAGTCATCTACACAAAAAAATAAAGCAGGCATCCCGACACACTTCAAGTCAGACAGACGGATGAACACTTGCGTTGAGCACAGCACAAGGGTCAGAGAGAGATGCTGAATCGCTACGTTGTACCCCGGACATGAACGTACCCATTGTGTGTCACCTGTACTGAAATTTAAAAATTTCAAAAAAAGCAAATCAAGTCAAACCAAACAGATGAAAATGTGGCCGTGCAGCTTTCTGAACCTTTACCGGGTCTCATTTGCTTTTGATTCGCTATTTTACATTTTCTAAAAGGCTCCGTACTTCTTCGGTGTGTCTGACATTCACACCGTCCACAAATCAATACCCAGCGAAAGACCTCGCTTGCTACCCAGTCCCCAGCCGACTAAAATAGTGCTGTCTGATGAGGCAGCTCTCTGCAGGAAACAGGCCTTCCTACGCAGGAAGCACAGGAAAGAGCCCTGGAGACAGCAATCCCAGCGGCTTTTTTGCCAGAAAGGACAAAATGGCTCTTCTGGCAACTCCTGACTCAGGAAATCGCTGAATTAAGTAGTCAATCTGCAGAGTAATTTAGCATGTCATCTGCTTCCTGGCAACAGATATTTGGAAGCATTTATATTTTATTTCGACTCTGTCATCATCAGGGTTAGAATGCCTTCTCTCTGAGGACCTCAAGGTCACAGACTTTCCTGTAGTTTCTACAGAGCCACTTTTTTGGTTCTTCCTCCCCTTTCCAGGCCCCAACAGTTCTGGCCTCCCCCTTTGAGTTCTGTCTAGATCAAGCAAACCCTTGTCTTCGGAGCTAAATATAAGTTGTCTGGGGGTGGGCGGAGGCCCAGGCAGGTGGTGTCCCTGGAAAATAAGACTCGCGAGTGTGCAGAAGAGTCAAGACGCCGCTGCACGCCCAGGAGGTGCGTGGACGTGGCTCGCTCGCCGCGGGAGGGAAGTGGACCAGACGTCCGTACCGTGGGCTCCCGTGCCCACTTCGTCGTGGACTTTCCATGTGATGCTGTGTAAACCATGTCCCACCCTGCGCCTCCACTTCTCCATTCGTGAAACGAACATAACCAGCGCCAGTCGCCTTCTTCATTTGCAGACGTCGAGACAGCCAACGCCATACGCTCTACGGGGGCCGCAGGTCACACGCCAAAGTAGCCCTAACCACGCACACGGGGGACACCCGTAGGCACGGGCTGGGGGTGAGAAGTTTCTTGCAGCTAGTGAGCACATGTACCCCCAAAGTACAAAAAAGCAAAGCTTGTAAAATATAAGCAGCAGGACCATGTAATTCTTACTGTCTATAGAGATGTGTAGATCTTTACTACTTGGGATAATAATGGCTAGATCCAGATGCGGGAAAGCATCGAGAAGGTAGTGATTCTTACCTGGAGAAGAGGTCACGTGGCTCCTGTCTGGGCTGAGGCTTCTTGTGGCTTCAGCAGGAAAGCAGACCTCCGCGTCACGAATGGCAGAAAGGAGATCTCAACCTCAGACTCACGGAGCACGGGGTTTGGAGTCTCCCAGCTTCCACAGGCCTATCTTCCAGAAAAGAGCTAAGCGGAGACAGGGTGGGGCCTTGCAAATACATTATTGCCTTTGGCGCTTGTAGCAATTCTGTGAGAGAGATAGAATGATCCCATTTTACAGATAAGACTTAAATAGGCTAAACAATGTACCCACAGCTCATCAAGGCAGGAAGAGGTGGAGCTGGGATTGTCAGTCTGTTCCCCTGATCCCAAGACTGTTCTCTTTCCATTGGATCAGGCTATCTTCCCTGTACTGTTTCTATTATTCTCCACTTTCTCTCTGAGCTTCCTGATTTGTAAAATAGAGATAATAATACCTAATTGTGACACTACTACAAGGGTCAAAAGAAATTACATATGCGAAGGTCCTGTGCGGAAATGCAGATTGTTATTCTAATAGCAATTCCGTGCAACAACCTTTATGTCTCTTTCGTACCTCCAGCCTCGTTATTACAAACACATGGGGAAAGTTTATACTGGGCCAGGAATATGGCTCTTGTTCAGCACAGAACTGAAATCTCACTTTGCATTTCATTAGCTTTAAGAAATTTACATATTTTAACCTAATTCAACCAGATTTTGCAGTATTTCATCTCAGGAACTCTAATAGATAGCCCCACTCTATGTTAATCATTTTCTTCCCTTTAGTTTATATCAAAGGTCTCGTTGAAAAACCCAAATGTATTTAAACAGTGTCACATTCTTTAAGAAAAACCTAGCACAGAAATCAGATTATTACTAGTTATGACTTCCAATGCATGTGCAAATATCAAAATAGGAGCCTGATGAAATGGAGGGAAATGTCCTTACCCTGATTTTCTTTTAATTTTCTGTAGTGGTTACCTCCCCAGCAGGGAGGGAGCAGTAACACACATCATCAGACCTGCACTGACCTTCAGAGAAACAGGAATAAAACATGAATTAAGACTGCTTCTGTATTCTTATAAACAATTTGTTATTCAAATTCACTAAAAGGGATATTCATTAAGCACACCATCCTAAAAAGCTTTCTATTAAGAAATACATTCCAGAGTTTAGCATTTCAGAACTACATAATTTGAATACATTTTTGAACCATCCAATGGAAAATAAGATTGATTCCACATGTGCAGAGCTTGTAAATAGCTCAGTAATTCCTTCACTGTTTCCAGACACAAACTAATGGCCTCCTTTTCTTGGTAGAAAATTAGGCTATTTTTTCAGGGTCAGGGCGAGAATGTGGGGGAGCAGGGACTATAATGGAAAAAATGTAATTCACTCAGGACTGCAGGGCAATATTAGAGATTAGGTAAAGCTTTTCTTCACAGGATATAGTTCCTGTGAAGAGAAAATCCCCCCACAATTTCAGGGATTAGCACACAGCCATGTAACAAGCTAATCTTTTTGTCTTGTTTTAAAAAAATCTTTGAATTATCTTGTGTGCATTTATAATACTGACAGAAAATGGTAGTTTCAGGGAAGGGCACTAAAATAGATGAACAGGATTAGTCTTACATAAAAATACTTCCATATTCAGGAGTTATTCGCCTTCCCTGGTTTTAAAACTCTTTAATTGGAAAAATGCCAGATCATGAGACAGAGGGTCAGAACACCTGGATTTCATCCAGATTTTGTGATCTCTAAATCATCTTATGCCTTTGAGTAAATCCCAGCACTGCTCCCTCTACCACGTGCCTTCAAACTTGGAATATCCTACCGCCCACACTCTGAGACTCTGAGTTGAGAGTGATTATTTATGGGCTTGCTGTGAGAATTAAGTGAGTAATACCTGATGGGTTAAGCACAGAACCATGCCAGGGTGTGATAAATATACAGTAAAAATTCATTTTTGGTTTTGCTGCTGTTATTATTTAGACAATGTGCACTAACTAATAGGACCTTCCAGTTTCACCTCCACAGCCATGTCACTTAAAGGCAATCAAAATGGAACTAATTATCCTGCCTCCTCAGATATGAATCCACAAATATCATTAAAATATTTTCCATTTACTCTCTAGCATCCAAGTTCATGTATCATCATCTATCATTTAATTTCCTTTATTAAGAAAGGCCAGCAGACTGCCTCAGTGTGGAAACATTCCCCACAGTCTCCTGGGGTCCACGGACGGTGTCTTGGTAAAGATTTCCTCTTGTCACTTTTAAAGAAGGTGCTTAGCAACTGCAAACCAGCGAGCATCCAGCTGGACCGCTGGCATTCACAGAGCCCCTGAAGAGCTCCTGGTAAGGCCTGCTTTCCAGAAAGGTCCATGAGTGAGCTTTGCCTCACCTGGGCACTTTGAGTAGAGAGTCCAAGAAGCCAAACTTATCAAGCCATGGAGATGTCAGGAAGTGTGTGATATTGACTACAGATGTCCTCTCTGTCCCTCAGGGTCCTCCATGCTAATGAAAGAACCTTCCACAACAGATAATTCAGTATTATTCACCAATAATCATGAATACAAAGGAAAGTCTTTCTGAAATTATTCTAATTAGATTTGGGGTTTTTTTTTTCCATTTTGAGATGGAAAGAGATTTTTGTTCAAAGAACTTATTGTTCCCCTTCAAAAGTCAAAGGAATTATAAGGTAAAGTGACAGGAAAGCAAACAGCCCTAGTCTCAGGGGTCCCCTGAGTCCCATTCCTTAGAACAGGTACTTAGTGTACAATTTCATGGACCCTGAGCCAGGTGTCATTTTAGAAAAATATCTTCAAGAAAGAGATTATTTCAGCAAGGTACTTGCTCAGTCAAAACCCATTTCACACTATTCAACTCTCTCTGAAAGACCAAGAATCTAAGCACCCACTATTAACAAGTGCTCATTGTGTCAGGTACAGCTCCAGGTGTTTGATTATATTACATCATCCCATCCTCACTGTACCATGAGTAGTCGTTACTGTCCCTTTTTATGGACAGGGGCGAGGCACAGAGATGGTAAGTCACGTATCCACAGTCACACAGAGCTACTACATGATGGAGCCAGTATTTAAACCCAAGAGGTCTGGCTCCAGATTCATCAATCTTAACCACTCAATTATATTACCTTCCCCCCACCCCCAAAATGAAAGTTAATACCCCTGAAATTTGGGACATCCCATAGCATACTTCCACTAAAATAAAATTCTTAATACCTCCCTTTAGAATGTAATGGAAGGTAATAATGTATCCCGGGAACCCAACGTATTAGCATAATGAGCTATGAGTCCAACAACTTACGATGTATACAACACTTCAGTCAATCCGCACATGTTTATTTTTCAGCAAATATAGACCAATAGATACATCTATCTATCCATATGCATCTATGCCAGATTACATTGCTCAGTCCATGCTTTCCGCTGCAACAAATATAATCCATTTCTCTGGGGTAATCACCACCATCAGTGACACAGGAACACTTTTTTTTTCCTTTTTTTAAGATTTTATCCACTTGTTTGAGAGAGAATGAGAGAAAGAGCAAGGTGGAGGGTGGAGGAGGCGGGGGGGGGGGGGTGGGAAGCAGACTCCCCTCTGAGCAGGGAGCCCAATGCAGGAGCTCGATCCCAGGATCCTGAGATCATGACCTGAGCTAAAGGCAGATGCCTAACCGACTGAGCCACCCAGACGCCCCACACAGGAACACTTTTAAGGGCTTTTATGCTGGCCTTTACAAAGGAGGTGGGGTTATATGAATGAACATTTACACCCCCAGCCACTTGCTCCTTCAGAGTTTAGGGGTTGGAAGTCAGTCGTTTGAAACATGGCTATTTATACACTAGGAAGTCATACGGCTTCATCTATAATGTTATTGCAGAAACTCTAAGTACGACAGAGAGCTGACTAGGTGGCAAAACAATGCTCAACCTCCAATCCATAAGACTGTAAGATATTCATTGATGAGGAGTTATTATCAATGTTGGAAATAACTGCACTATTTATAGGCACCAAAGTCCCCCAGTCACTTCAGAGGTTAGGGCTTCCCTTTCAGCTGCTGTAAACACAGTTTCCTCCAAGACTCTGTTTATATGTCTGCTTGTCAACCCAGCGCCAGTTACTGGCGCTCCCGTTTTTTACTGCCGCTGCTCCCTCATCCTGTTTATAAGGCAAGGGGGATGACGAAGGGAGCAGAATTATTTTAACTCGCCACAGCCTTGTAGAAAGCAGTTCTGCTTTGTTTTAAGACAATTCGTTCTTCACTTGGGCCTTTAGCTTAATCCCGCTTTTCCAAGAGCCAGTCGCCTAATGCGTTGGCCCAAGCTAACGAGTTACCACTCTTTCGAGATAAATTTTTCCAAGCCTGGATACCTATAGTTACAAATTTTTCCTGCCCTCCTCAAAGGAGAGTGCACACTATCAAATCAGGATAAAGGACCCTTATTTTCAACAATGAGTCTTGTTAGAATCACCTCGGGAGACTTTTGTGATTGTTGCTCTTGTGTTTTGGATGGCTAGCCGGCCAGTTAGCTGTGTGCGGCCCACACCCACCAATTAAATCAGGATCTCTTTTTAAAAGCTTCCCTTTGATTCTGCCGAACAGCCAGCATTATGAACCACGGCTCAAAAGTCAGTATCCATCACAAGCAAGTTACCAAACAAATGTTATAGGTATGATTAGATTACATGGATCCATGCTAATCTTCACCCATTTCTTCCAAACAGTTTTAGGTGGCGTGAGTCAGCCACGCTGGTTGGGTACAGAAAGCAGTCCTCAGGCATAGAATGTAATAGGGTTCATCTACCCCCTTCCGCAGATCCTCACTGTAACCTAGTCCCTTTAGAGAATGGGATAAGCAAACTAAGGACTAGCTTCCAGCACCCCATTAGCATAAAGAAGAAACCAGGTTTTGATCCTTACCATGAGATTCCAGTTAAAGGAAAGAATTAGGAGGCTCCCTTGAAGTTCAGTGCAACCCCCTCCAAACATCAAAAGGCAGTCTTGAAAAGAAATTATACAAAGTCCTCAGTGTGAGTAAGAGAGGGAAGATCAGAGATCAAAGCTCAGAGGTCCTCTCTCTTGGGATGTCTTCCACCCACCCGGGGTATCAAATAGGAATCTTTGGTAAAAGTATAATGCTGCTGAAAATCAATTCAATTCAAGACTGAGAAAGAGCAGCGCAGTCGCTGACGGTGGGAGCTGGACTGATGCTCACCACCGGGCCCTGTGTTCTCCTGCTGGATGGAAACGATCTCACGGAACATCGACACTAGCAAGGCCGTTCTGCGACCAGGGTGGATCAGGACAGAAACAAGACCACTTCCTAACCATGTCTAAACACGAAAACACAAATAAAAATAACCCCCCATTTCCCTCCCCTCCCTGACTAATAAGAATTACTGCTGCTGCTTTACCAATTACAGTTTTAGCCTCAAGCTAGTCTTCCTTCCTTCTAGATAAGATGTGGGAAAATATCCAATCATAGAATCATCTCCACTTCCTGAAAGTATTCAATCCCCACTTCCTTAAACCCTCCCCCAAATCACCTAACACCAGCCCAAACCCCATAATTCATCACTTCTAGCACCTTCACAGTCCCCCACGGTGTGTGTCCTCCCTCATGGCAATGAGCCATCAACTGGTCTTGCTCACCTACAGTAGACGTTTGGTGGTCTTGGCCAGGAGAACACTGTGAATGTTTTCTTTAAGCATCTAGTATATGCCGCTTTGAGAACAAAACAAATATTCGAAGAGTTCAAATGGATTCGGAAGACATCTAAGAAATGGAGCACCATGGCATGATCAAGGCAACACGGGCACACTGACAAAGAGGTTCCAAACCATTCGTGAAAATTGCCAAGCAGCAGGTGAGACATAAGCTGTGTTTAGAGAGACGAACAGAATTCGAAGATGTGGAAGACAGGCACACAGGCGATGGGGCAACACTCCACAGCCTCTCATGAGTTAGGCACCTAAAGGTTTCATTCCTCTCTTCGTTCCACAGTTCTTTTGTTAGTATTTGACTTCATCTCCTTCTTGAAGGTGAATGATTTTAGAAGAAGAAAGGCACCTGATAATCTAACATTTCCCATTTCCTTCTGTGTTCTGAATAGAGAAACAATGTCCAGGCCATTGTTTAGCCAAGTCCTGGAAACACTGTACGAGAATAAAATAATGCCTGTGTTATAAGACTGTACTGGGTTCATGACACACAGAATTAAAAAAATAATACATTAAAAGGTCACTGTTGACGTCATCCGGGAAGATGCATATTCATATTTGAATAGGAGACTGTCGGAGAATAGGGCCAGTAGAGTAACCCCGATACTAACTGCAGTTGTCTGAGGGTTTGTTCCTCTTTCTCCCTCTGTCTTCCGTTTCACAGATTAATTGATTAAGATGATCAGTCAAACAATACATCCTTGTGCTTCCCAAACACATCACATCTGCATATTTTATATATTCGGCCACCACTTTATGCTTTCAACAGTTCAGTGGGGTTTTTTTTTTAAACACAATTTAAGATGTAGAAATGTCTCTCTTTTTTTTTTTTTTTCTTTCAAATGAAACGTCGCGGAAGCTGTGATGTGAAACGGAATAAGGAGAGAGTGCGCTGGGTTAAGTGGGGGGAGGGGTGCGACCCAGAGTCACTCTCCCCACCCTGCGTCTGTGCCCTGAGGATCTAAGAGAAATGGCCAAGGCTTCGAAGAACACAACGTTAAATGACCCGTATAGCGATGGCCCCTGCGTGTCAGTAAATAAAACCTGGGAAGTGGCAGAAATGCAGTTGGGCAAGAGGTGCTGAGATCCTTGGGATGTGGAACACGCAGGTCAAAGGCTTGGGATGTGGAGAGAACACGCAGGTCAAGCTCTCTGCAAAGCTTCCTCGACGCCCCCTACCGTCTTCTCCGAGGTATTGCCTCTCATCCTCCCGTGCTTCCTCTCTACTCTTTTCAACCAGCTCTCAGAAGACATCAGCCATTTTCTCCTCTCCTGCCCCTGCGTGTGACTTAAGTCTGTCCACGGGAGCCTCCTTGCGCTTCTGCAGCCCTAGCTGGGCACGGCTGTCCTTTCTGGTGGACACTACCCCGGCCGAATGACCCCTTCAGCCAGACTCTATTACCTCCTCAACCAGGTGCCACCTGCCCATTCTTTCTTATATAACCCTTGGGGTATTGCAGCAAGTCATACTGCCTCTGACTGCCATGTCTTCTGCAGCCTTGAATGAAACACATCTTCAAGTTCTCACTTCAAGTTGGGGTACCTTAGCATCTGGATACAACTCTAACAGGAATCTATTTCGGTCTAGGAAATAAACTTAAGTAGCTGGCAGGTGTCACACCGTAATGTCCCCTTTTCTCCAACCTCTACTCTGTTTGGCTGTGCTTGCTCCCTAGGTGACCATACTCAGGTTCATGGTTTTAGACATCATGCATGTACTGGAGATTTCTAAATATATATCTCTAGCCTCAACCACATTCCTAAATTTATTTTCACACATCCGACTGCCAATATGGTATCTACACTTGAATGTCAGACTGGTGTCTCAAACCAATATGTCCATATTCTGCTCTCCTCCCCAACCCCAGCGTTCCTCATTTCAATAAATGACACGCACCCTAGCATCCTAATGGGAATTAGGGCCCATGACCCTGACATGGAGAAAACTTGGAAGACCACAGGGCAAGAATCTCCATCATTTCATAGGACTTGTTATGGCAACAGATGAAGCTGACTTCATCTCAAGTTTGCTGGTAAAACCTAAGGTGGCAGAGTAGCCTACAGTAAAGAAGTATATGAAATTCCCTCCTCAAATGATAATAGGAAGAGAATTTATTACAATTATCGTCCTTTTGTGTGCATGTATGCGAAAATCTCAACGGTGCTATGAAAAGAATCATCATATAGAATGATACATATATATTTTACAGTATGTGTTTTAAAAAAAGCAAAAACAAATGTCTCCTCCTTTTCTAACAATAATTTTTCTGCCAGGTGTCAAAAGCAAATGTAGAATGTACTTTCAATTGGGTGGTCCACCAACACCCAAAAGAACCTCAATAACATTTTAAAACATAAGTGTTTTCATCCGCACCGTATCAGACCTGGTTACTTTGGCCACAACAGCAATAGCAGTAAGTATCCGTTATTATTACTATCCCCATTTTACAGAGAAGCAAACTGAGGCCTGCACGTGTTCCATGTCTTTCCCAAACCTGAACAGCCAGTAAGTGGCAAAGCCCCCCCTTGAACATAGGCCTGGTGGCCCCAGGGACATGGCTCCAGGCCACTCTGAGGCTCCACTGCCTGCTGGAGTCATTTTCTCTTTGGTTCCCCTTTGGTTTGAGTTGCTTTAACTTGCACTTATTTAATCAGCTCTTCTTTGGTAAAAGAATTCCATGCTTTTGTTTAGAGTGGCAAGGTGCCCAGAACTGCTTGCAACTAGTGGTAGCCATGTGACTCAATTTTAGCCAATAAAATGTAAAACAAAGTCTACTGGTGAAGTGTCCAGGAAATAAAACCCTACTTTTTCTAACAAAAGGGGAAAATCTCAGCTGGCATGTGTCTTTTGTCCTTTGCCCTTCCCCCTTCAGCTCTTACTTCTCAATCCCTTCGGGAAAACAGAAAATTACTGTCTCTTTATACTGTTGTGTTATCATTAATTCCCTTAGAAAAAATGTAGTCAATTGCAAGAAATTGGCAAGTCACAAAGAAATAAACCCAAGAATGGTCCCGTGTACGTGTACACGTCAAGTTATTTGCTCCATTACTCTTTTAAAAAATGGGGAATACTGAAGTCCTGATAGTATATGTGGCCTTAAAGCCATGCCAAACTTGAGACATTTTTTTTCTGTCATTTCTTAAGGAAATGTCTAGATGAAAACAGGAAGAACACAGATCTGAGATCTTCTGACTCCTGATGCAGGGGCACTTCTGGGGATGCCTTTGTGACTCAGTGGGCTCCTGATTTACATTTCCATCCGAGGACATCTTGGAGCAATCGATAACACTACTTTGGTTTCAGCCAAGTGGGTGGGTGAGGAAATAGTTGAATTACATCAAATAGTTAGCTGTTGATTTGTTGTTTGTTTTTTTTTTAATTTCACTGAATTCAACCATCTATGGATTTTACTTCTCTAAATCTTTCCCTTGCCTAGTCACAGCCATATTTAGGAATCAAAGCCATTTTTCATTTTGAGGCTCTTGATTCCTGATTCATCTCAGTCCACATACCCTGGCAGGCATCCACTCACACACACAGGCCATGCTGCAAATGTTGCTTCGTAAATTAGATGTTTGGAGTGCCAAACACATTTCCCCGTATAAATCGTGTTACAGATGGTGGTTAGTTATCCAGTCCAGACAGCAAAGGCCTGTGTTCGCACAATACAGGTGAATGATGATCTGAAGAGACTGAGAGAGGCTTGCTGGCTTTCTAGCCCTGTTTCCACCGTAAAGGGGAGGCTATTGTATGGAGGTTGCGCTCCCTCACTGCGCCAGGGCTCCAGGGCACCAGTGGAAGCTTCGCTGGTGGGGCCAGCAGTCTCCTCTGGGGCTTCTAACTAGAGGTGAAGCAGTAATAGTGTGGCCGGAGGGAAAGCAGCTCCCACGGGGCGAGGGTCTCCCCGCGGTGCGGCAGGAAGCGGCGGTAGGGCCGAGAAGCTTCGGTGTGTGGCTCGCTCGCTTGGGCGGGTTGCTCCTCATGCTGACAATCGCAGGGTAGAGGCCACCTGCAAAAGCCAATCAGGAATCTGTCACTGAGGAGGAGGGGCTGCCAGATAGTCACAGGCCACCAGCCCTCTCTGACCCCACACATGTAATTTCAACTAATTACAAACAGATTCACCCAACTCTAGATGTCATTCGCAGGGCAAACAAAATCCTGAATCAGAAAATTTAAAATAAACTTTCGCTCCTGGAAGCATATAGCTTTAAGAATAAAGAAGCACCAACATCTGGTGAACTTCCAAGCCCTACAGAGGTTTCCTTTTAATAGCAGTCAGAAGGCGAACCAGGATGTGTGTATTTTTGCCATGTCTTGCTTTGGGAAAGGGCCTCCACTTCCCCTCCGAACTGACTTGTTTAGGATTCAACTTTCCCTCTCCTCTGATTTCAAACTACTAAAAACAAATGAAAGGAGCGAGGCTATGCCAAACTTGCAAGCGCTTTCAGATGGAAAACGCTTCGTGCTCTCCCCTTCTCTCCCAAAGCCACGGGCAAACCAGGTCTCACAGCTGACCTTGAGAGAATGTTCCCCCCCTTCTTTCTGAGTGGGAGGGAGGGGAGAATTGACTTTTGATAAAATGGGAGCATTTAATTTCAAATTTTCCCAGGGGATTCTCTATCACCGATGCTTCTCTACTAGTCTATTTATTCAACCACTGGAGGGAGAACGAAGAGTCAGGAATAGCAGGTTTCTGGCTTGGGTGCTTGGGCAGAGAGAGGAGTAAAAGAAAATGAGTTCAATATTAGACATATTTAGTTCGCGGTGCCTAAGGGATATGCAAGTGGTTAAGCAAATCAAAATGAATGCCTGGCACTCAACAGACCCATCCAGCGGGAGTTACTGTCAAAGTCACAAGGATATAAAAGTTATAGCCTGCCCAGAAGTGGTTGTCTGGGGAAAGGGAGAAAAGGAGAGGGCACAGAACCCTAGGGGGACCCCATCTTTTAGAGCAGTGCTTCTCAAACTCGGATCTGCACGTGCGTCACCTGGCGGCACGGGGCGGGTCCCGTCAACACACAGACTGACTCAGTCGGGCTGGGACGTGCCCTGAATTCTGCATTTCCAATGAGAGCTCCCGGGTGTCACTGATGCTGCTTGTCCTTAGATCACACTTGGAATCGTAAAGCATTTTGAGGACTGCAAATACAGAACACAGAGGGAAATGGAATTAGAGACATAGAAGGAGGTGGGGGAGAAAGAAAAAACCCCATAGGTTGGGGCTGTAGAAGAGGAAGGAGGAGAGGAGTTCAATGAGGATGTGATCTCATGCTACAGAGAAGTCAAGACTAAAGAGAAGCCTGTATTTGGCAATTGAGAGGTCATGCGATGACCTTTGTAGAGCAATGTAAAAGTGTGAAGGCAGACTTCAGTGGGCTGAAGAACTAAGGAAGTGCAGACAGTGGCTATGAATTGTATTTGCCTTTGAGAAGGAAAAATAGCAGCAGGGGCCCCAGCATCACGTTGGAGGTTCCCAAAGGAGGAGCAAGTGATCTCCTGAGGGCCCGGGGTTCCATGAGGGGCTTTGCAACTGTCACTGTCAAAGGGCCTCTGGACCTCGAACAAGAAGGTTTAAAAGCAGCAGTGTGTTGGTCGGGAATGTGTGCTTCCCAAGTTTCTGGACAAACACTTAAGCGAAAAGAATTACAATAAATCCATGCAGGTAGAGCCTGGGGATCATGCTCATAAAATTCTAACTAATCCACGCGGAAAATGGAGGAATCACGTAAAAATAGTTGCATTCTTATTGCTGTGGCACTATGACCTTCAAAAATGTCCCAATTAAAAGAAAGAATTGATCTATGTACATCTTCATTTTTTAAATATCTAACAAATATTTGGGGTATATAGTACAAATCACAGGAAGAACCTAAAACCCTTCCCTTGCTTCCCAAAGCACAGGGCAGTTTTCCCTTTGCCTTCTCAAACAGACATGGGAATAATATGGTACCAGCAGATTCCATGATGATATCTGTGGGCTCATTTATTTCAGATAGTATTATTTTCTCTCCATGCCTAGTCATTGCCATGAAAATAAAGTTACAAAGATTCTATTTGTGAAATAATAAATGTTCTTCCATGGTAAATGCAGAAAACTCCCATTACAATTTACTCTTGGAATCCTTCCCTTTCTCATCCATTCATTAAAATGTAATGCATTTCTGATTTTTTCTCACTCAAAAGCCATATATGGAAATCAATTAATGAACTAAGCAAATTTGCAGAACAGTTTTCAAATGCATAAGAAAAACCCTTTGGCATCACTTTATTGACACCAGAACTTTTTCTTTCCCAACACAAAGGCACAGCTGTCTCTTTCTGAATTATATCCGAAGGTAAATTATTGAAACAGTTTTCTTAATAATTGGAAAATGGTCTTTGTGGATTCGCTTATTTAATCACAGACAATTTAATGTCGGCCACTACATATCTCTCTCTACTTTGTTCTCTTAAAGCCAAAATTCTAAAGAGAAATGTGTTCCCGAGAGTCTAACTGCTGTCAAGAAATTGAGTCTAACTGGCTCCGAGTGCCTTCTGCAGAGAAGCAGCACACATCCCCAGCATGTGAAAGGCAGTTAATATGTCTCCCAGCTATGGATGTGTCATCATTCATGAAGTCCTGTTAAGTACATGAAAAGGGCAAGACAAAGTCTCTGCTTTCGTAAGGCTCTGACCTAAATTCCTGCCAGGGAAACTGCATAGAGAATATTGTACTCCTCACTTTCTTTAACTTCTAGAAAATCGTGACCAGTGAAAATGGAAAGATAAAAGGAATTATAAAGCAAAGCGATCAATCAGCTGTGAAAGAGGGAGTTCATCTTACCATCCCCTTTTCCTAATTGAGTATTATCACTTCTTTAATCTTTGTCAATCGGTAAACGAAAAATGGTGTATCATCCATGCTTTTATAATTGCAGGACTTGGGAATTGTTGACTCCTATACTCTGGGTCCACCTCCAATACATCCTGCCTCCCACTCTCTCCCTTTCCCTCTGCCTCAAGTTATCCCTCTCAAACACTCTCCCATCCCAGATGGCCCTACAGAAGTCTTGAGATTAATACTCCCATAACTCTCTTGATCTTTCACAAAGCGTTATTGCAAAAACTCCTGTTTCTCTGCCGGGTGTTTTACCACATTTTATAGTTCCCAACATCTTTTTTATTTCCCTATTTATCCTTGTAGAGGAAGGGGACTTCAAGCTGCAGTTAAGCTGTGTACTCCAAAGAGTTTCCCATATAGGTCTCGTGTCTGTGAGCTGATGAGGTCTGTCTGAAATCCATGTGATGACAACCTGAGAAGCCTTCCACTCTAGAAGAAGAGTTAGGTATGACAACGATTTAGCTGCCAGAGGGAACAGACAAATTGACTCTACTATGGTGGTTACTCCCTATAGATTTGTCCTGAATCTTATGGAGAATAGCAGCTCTCAGAAAAAGAAGCTAAAAATCTGTTTTATGCAGAGTTCTTTCAGGACATATACAGCTGTGATTTTGTGCCTATTCAACAGAGAGTAACACCCAGAGGGAAGAAGGGTACTCTCAGACACATCACATCACAACAGAACACCATCCCCCGTAATACCTCTGGTCTCCAATCGTTCAGCAAAGCCTCCAATAAATGACAGGTCCCATAATACCCAGTTCAGTGGCTTTTGCTGGATATGGAGATATGCAGAAAGAAAATGTTGGAGCAGAAAGAGAGGATAAAAATCTGGGGAGGCTCATGGGAATCAAATACAACATATACAAACCCCCTTGGGGACTCCCAGAAATAGCGAGCAAGACAAGGAGTCAACCTCACAGAGGTCTGAAGCCAGGGGAAGAAAAGTCGGTAAAGCATGATAGGAATGATTTTTATACTCTGCAATTAATGTATTTTGGAACCAAAATTCTCTTGGTTACTGAAAAGGTATATAAAAGTGAATTTCATTATACTTGAATTTTAAGTAAAGCAAATTTGCAATTCCAGAAAAATTTCTGTGTGCTAGTTTCTATACATAGCGAACTAAAAGGGAGCAAAAGTATCAGAGGCAGAATAATATTTAGTGATAAGTAAAGAACAAATGTTTAAAAGAAATTGATGTTTATATCATTTTAGGTAAGTACTCTCATATGCATTTGTGGCTGAAGAGTTATAAATCTATATGGTACTTACTGATCCATACCTACTGGATCTCTTTTTCTGACTTAAATTCTCATTAGCACCCAAAATTTCATAAGGTTTTTAGCATGGAACTTTCCATTAAGATTTAGAGCCATTTGCATTTAAATATTCATGCCCTCAATCCCATCTGAGATGAGAAAGTATGGCAGCATAAATATTATGTATGCAATTCCAGTCTCCGAGGAAATGGTGATTTGTTTTATTTTGTCCCGAATATTAATATTTTACTAAAGTATGCCAATTTATTTGCTAGAAGAACAATATAGATTCATCAGTGAGAAAAAAATCTCAAAATTCTGTAGTGCTATTTACCACATAGCCACATGCTTATGCTAAAAAACAAAGATAAGAGAAATCTTACAGGTCGTTCCCATTGGCCCCTCTTATCACAAACAAAAAACTGAGTCTTACAGTTTACCTAGTGGCAGATCCTTACTAGAATCTTAGTCTCCTACCTATAAGCCCAGCACTTTTCCCACCCTACTGGAAAAAATGAGTCTTTGGGGTTCTCCAACATCAGTTTCTAGAATGATGTTTTAAATGATTTTTCCTAGACGCAGAGGAGAAACCACGTTCTCTTTCTCAATCCCTACCATCTTTTCACCACTCTGCCCAAATCCTCATTATGTTCTTGGCTATAGGGGCAATACTAGGGACACTTCTCTTCAAAAATGCAGGAGAGGGAAGCAGATGCTACAAGCCATGATGAGAACCATTCATCGCTATCTGTTGCTATTGTTCCTATCCACGTTTGAGGTTTTATCTCAACTCCTTCTTGAGAAAAAGGACATTTTCTTCATGCAGACTGGAAGACTGCTTAACACCATTTGGACTCTGTCACTCCCTGCCACACTCCATTCTTTTCACAGTAATTGAGTAAAGGGGACCACGTATAACTGAATAAAGAATTCCTTCTAGGTTTCAAATCTCTTTTTGCTCCACTTGGAAAAATGGACCTTTTTCACCTGCACTACAGCCTACTACTGTATGGGTGAGCAAATGGAGAAAGAAAGGAGGGAAGGAAGGGGGGAGGGAGGGGGGAGGGAGGGAGGGAGGGAGGGAGGGAGGGGGATAGGAAGGAAGGAAGAGAGGAATGAAAGGAGGGAAGATGGGAGGGAGGGAGGAGAAAGAAAGCTCTAAAGTTACATATTAAGTAGGAAAGAATTTCAAAACATTATCACTGAAGAATGAAGAAAGGTGATTTGTCCTGGTCCCGGTCATGATGCACGCTGCCAAATGGCCAGGACGTTGACCAAGTGCATGATCCCTAGCCAGGAAGAGGGAAACTACAGCAGCTACTGTAAGCAGCTAAGAACATGATCCTGGGGAAAGCAAAGCCAAAGACTAAGGGATGGATTACCAGGCCCTCCCCCTCCGACTGATGAGCAAGTACTTGAATGGGAAATCCCATTTCGGATTCTGAGTTCCTTGGTTGCGGTGACATAGTGCCAGCAGCACTCATAGACTTAAGAAGGCTTCCACGGCCTTTTCTTTTATTCTACAACAGGAGAGAAGGAAGACACTGTCGGAGAGTGCCTGGGCACCTCTGATTGGTGTAAGGACACAGAAGAGCAGTTAGACGATTTAATCCTATGATGCAACAGCCCGTCGAGACCAGCTTTGCAGGCGGTATTTCTCAAAGGGCAAACCCTGGGGCTGGCTGACAGTCCAAGCTCAGTTCTCATTCACGCGGACACAACCTTCAGCATTGTCTGTGACCTGGAGTAAGATTTCACAACACCCAGCGATGACCAAAATATTTACACAACCTCCGATTTTTGACATTTTCCACTTCCCTCCCCAGTTGTGGTATGTGAATACTGTTTTTATCCCTTCTCAGGTTTCTTTGGTTCTTCAAATTGATGCTTAAAATAATTTCCTCATTAATGGGAGAAAGAAAAAAAAAAAGAAGAAACTCTCAAATGAATACTTCCTAGCTAGATTCGGTCAGACGGAGTTATGAGAGCCTTGCAGGACACCTTTCAGCGTCCTTTGAAGGATACTTAGATGCGTGATTTAGAAGGGCTGTGATCTCTGAGTCGTCGCTGTGCCCCGACAGAGACATCAAGACGGTGCTTTTAGTGGGGTGTTCCAGGAAAGCAATGGCCAGTAGGAGAGGTATCTGTCTGAAGCTGACAGCAGAGAGTGGTGGAAGGGACTTTCATAGGTCAGACAAGGGAGGTGAGCAGGGAAACTCAGTGAATTAAGTAGACACCCACTGTTAGAGCCTCCCTATCCATCACACCTACCTTTGCTTTTTGGCCACTTCCCGAACTCAGCCTGTCCTGCCAACAGCTAGTGGAGGATACCCCAGGGACTCATGCAGACACTGACTTGTGGAAGTTGTGGCGGCAGGAAGACCAGGCTAGGTTTCAATCAGGCCATTCAAGTCTCGATGGAAAGGTTTTTTTGTTTTGTTTTGTGGGTGTGGTCTTTTTTTTTTTTTTTCTGCTAGATAACACATTCGTACCAACTGAGCAGGAAACAGGCAAGTTCAGTACAAGTTCAGCTTCCACCCCACCCCTTCCCTGTGCCATGGTTTAAGACAGGCTGCAGGGCCTAAACTTAGTTTCACGTTACACCCACACAGACTTCGACTCCATTGTAAAGCGAGGTCAGCAGACAGCATATAAAACATGAGATACAAATCGGCATTCTTGGGTATGGATTGCAGGGAGATCTAATCGCCAGCAAATTCTACCTTTTGGGATTGTAATCTCTGGCTCACCTCCGCCGCCTGTCCCAGATGGTTCGTTGGTGGGGAGCACAGGACCAGGCCCTTCTAATTCACAGCCGGAGTATGCTCATCACGTTCTCAGTGACAAACAGTCTGAAGTGACAGTGTGACAGCAAAAGCAGATGGGAGTCATAGTTTTAGTCATTTCCCATATTTCTCCATTTTTTACAAGCCAAGAAAACTGCCGATGATATTTGCAATGAGATGTCAGTGACCAGCAGGGATGTCATTCCAGCAGTGGTGATGGAACGGGGGTGAATGAGGCCAGCTGGACGTGACAAATATGAGACTAGATCAACAGTCAAGTCACACGCATGATAAATAGACATGGCAGCAAAGTAGAAGGAAGATTGCAGGTACTTGTATCGGATGGGACTGCAGCACTTCAAAGCTTCCTGATGCAGAAAAGGATGACCGTGGCCAAATAAATTTGAGAAAAACTGGAGTAACCAAGACTGATTTTTTTGCACAGGATTTCTCAGAGCCTTTAGTATGCTATTATGTGTTGCAAATCTTCAAGAAGCAACTGCACCATAAAACTCTTTTCTTAAGGACCTTATTGACAACTCTCGGGACATGTGCTTATATGGTAACTATTTTAGACAATTACTAGATTTGCATGTGTCTATACAACATGAGACTTAAAGAAAATATCATTGACATTTCTTTCAGTTCCATTATTTTAGGTTTTACTATTTCTTCAGGTAATGATAGCGCTAAAAAACAAAGCATACGGCATTAGAAAAACTGATCCAAGAAATGGGGGAATGATAGGAAGCAACTAAATTTTGATCTACTAATTGATCAGCACACCATCATCTGAATAAAGTCAATGCTTCCAAAACAGAAAGTAATTTCTGGGAAGTACTAAACATGGTTAAGCAAAGATTTGCGGATATAAAGGAACCTGGGAGAAATTGCTAATGAAATTTTGATTTGTTTAATCAACTTACATGTAGCTTCAGAAAAATTATGTGGCTGATAAAAGGTTATAAAGGGGAATGCAATTAGTACACTACCCCCAATAATAGCTACTTCCTCGTTAGCTCATGTATCAAGATGCTTACTTCCCTTTAATAGTCACTGATCTCTCATTCTAAATATCAGCAGATACAGTCTTTTTGACTTATGTTTCCTCATGCAATAATACAGAAAATAGACTATCCCTAAGATTTAAAAAAAAAAAAAGCCCATGTACATGCTGCGTAATGTGCTTTTGAAAACTTGAAATCTACAAAAAGAAATACGAATAAAATAGCAAACTTTAAATGATAATAAATTCTTCTCTTGCAAAGAAATGGGAAATTATTTTAATCCTCCTTGCAAAGAAATGTGTCCAGAAACACAGACCTGAATATTTTCTAGAGGTTTTTTTCTATTTAATATGTTGCAAACTGAGATAGAAAAGCCTTTAATGTAAGCATTATTACATTAAATATTTATGTAAGCTGTTAAATTGTAATTAGGCAGATTTGCTTCATCTCTGTAATATAAATATGCTTATATATTTAGTTACCAGTACAATGGTGTGAGATTGGGGGATGGAGAGTGAACTAGAATGGCTGGCTGTGAATTTTTGATGTTATCAAAAGCAAATTCCTAGGAATTTTCGGTGTCATTCCATGGTATCTTAGAACGTGGAAGTCTGACCGTCATACACACACACACACACGGACGTCTGCCTGCTGTATGTATGTATATATGTGCATGTGTAGTTTTATATAGAGATGTGTTATGTGAATACATATATTTCTGCTCCTTAGTTTTTCCACTTAAACTTAATTGAAGGTCAAGCTGAATCAGTTCATATAAAGCTGCTTCCTGAAATTTCTTAAATAGCTGCATAATAGTTCATTCCATGGGTATTTCAGTTTACTTAACTGGTTGTCTGCTTTTGGACATTTCGATTTTATTGGCTTTTATTTTTATTTATGTTATTACAGAAATGGGACAACAAATCTATCTGTAAAAACTTCAGTGTTTCTGAGTATGCCTCTATGATATCTTCCTAACAATAGAAAGGCCAGGTCAGAGTCTGTGCACTTTTAAGTTAGCTAGACATGTTAAAGATTTTTACCAACCACACTTCAGGGGGCCTGGTTCCCTCTTTTGTATCTGGCTCTATGTCTGGGTTCCAGCCTGTTGCATTGGCAAGTACCACAATATTAAATCACTATAACTTCAAGGTGGGCTTTATTTTCCCTAGGGCTAGTTTTTTTCCTTATTCCTTTTGATTCTGAATTATCCTGGCAATTCTTGCGTGTTCATTTTCTCATAGGAACTTTAGAATGGGCGTGTATAGATCTCAAAACTTACAGAGACTTAATACCTTTATGATATTGAATTTTCCATTCAAGAATAGGATAGGCCGGTCTTCCACTTCTTTTATATTTCTAGTAGAGTTTTGAAATTTTATTCATGTAGGTCTTGCACTTTCTTTTTTGTTGTTGTTTTTATTCCTGGATGTTTTATCACTTTCTTTTTATTGTAAATGGGACATTTCCTCCCAGTATATTTTCTCAACAGATGAGTAAAAAAATTCTTGATTTTAGTTTATTAATTGTTAATGTGTTTCTTAATTCTTTTATTAATGTTAGCTTTATGGTTGATTATATTGAATATTTCAAGTAAATGATCACATCATTTGCAAATAACCACCACTTTATCTCCTTCTTTCTAATTTTATAACCCTAATTTCTTTAATTTATTTAATTGCATTTAATAGTAACCCTAGAACAATAACAACAAACCTTTTTAGATTTCATTGCCCACTTGTAGGCCAAAGCCCCTAACAATATCTTATTAGTGAATATCTAGGTGGTGGAATACAGAATACTGTTACCTTTCCTCTCCAATAATGATGCCTCACTGTCCTGGTACTCCTCTTTTCCAAATAACTTCACAGTTTTACCTAAATTGTTTAGGCAAAACAGTTTTGGCAGCCTACACGTAAAGCTCATGTTTCCATAGAGAAAGTACAAATCTTAGAGTTCCAAGACTAGAGAAAACCTCCAGCACTTTTGAAACATTCTATGGGATTTTAACACCTCTCCTTTATTCTTCAGTTGCTCAGATGCCTGTGTGGAGTGGTGAAACAGAGAGCTGCTAGTGTAACAAGATAATCAACTGAGATATTATTTTCTGTTGTATTCTCAGAGATATGAGAAGAAATATTTTTTCCAGCTCCATCTTTTTTTTTCTCCAAGGTTTTTATTTATTCATTTATTTTAGAGAGATAGAGAGAGAGAGAGAAAACACATGGGGCGGCAGAAGGGGAGGGGCAGAGAAGGAGGGGCAGAGGGGGAGGGAGAGGGACAAGCAAACTCCAGCTGAGCACAGAGCCCATCTCGGGGCTCAATCTGATCTCACGACCCTGAGATCATGACCTGAGCCTAAATCAACAGTTGGGTGCTTAACTGACTGAGCCGCTCAGGTGCCACTTTCCATCTCCATCTTAAGACAACAGTCAAGCTTGAGACCCAAGTCTGGGCTTCCTTACCACAGGAAGTCATTTATGACTTTGGTGTTCAAGGGTCAAAATAGATGATGTGAAGCCCTTGAAGACAATTCTTCTTCCAGGTTTTGTTTGGGAATCTACACTCATTAAGAAAAGCCGATGTTGAGGTTCAGAAAAGCCGATGTTGAGGCTGAGTAACCCGAGACCGGGAAGCGCTCAATCTCAGAAGGGCCTTCCCTCCAATAGTAAAGATTCACGCTCCACTCCCACACAGCACATGATGGAGAAGGGCTATGGTTGTCTTAGGCCAATTTTCTATAAAGCAAAGTTTGGGACAAAAATGACGGTGATAAAACTTTATGTGGGAGATGCCAAATCACTACCCAGGGCAGGGAGGGTAAGGGGAGAAGGAGAGGAGGCATGGAACACGTGAGACAAAGCAATGCAACGGGTTGCCAACTGAATACCACTTCAGAAGCCATGAAGACAGAAAGCAGGTTGCTCAGCAGGGCGCTCACTTGGCATGAGGGTCTTCTCTGGCAAGGTTTGCAAGGAGGAATTGCCCCGTATAGCTGTCCACCAGAACCGAAAAGACGGTCACTGATCTTGGCTCCCTCTCATTTCCCATTTCTCATTGGTCAAGGTTCACCTCAAAGGAACGTAACTCCCCTGAACTTCTGCACTTCACCACCAGCCAGCCCGCCAGTGGCTCTCAGGAAATCATATCCCATGTCGTGCCAGATGGCATATCATCCAAGTCTGAAATAGTGGGGCAACGAGGCTCGGGCGGGACACCAGCCAAGTGAGACGAGGGAGGAGGCAACTGGAAGGATCTGAAAAATCACACAAGGTCTGTGCTCCAATAGCGGGGAGGCCAAGCCCCAAAGCACCAGTGTTTGTAAAGACTGTTGCAAGCAGGCTTCAAAGTCTCCTTGCAGGTCCTTATGTGATCCCAGGCATCCAAAGCCTGACCGCTCAGAGACTCGAGGCTCAGAGTCAGATCTGATTTTTTTAAAGTAAAGCAATATGACTTCACTTCTCATAGAAATACGTATCAGCAATACTAGGAAAAATGTAGCGTAATCACATGACATATAGTAGCTGTTCATTTTACTAATCCAAATTTCTTTCAAATTCATTAACTTTCCCAAAGTTGTGTCTAAGTCTACTGACAAAGAATTTTGTTGACATTTCTCACTTTGAATTTGAAAGAAGGGAGCAAAAATATCAGGAACTTACCCGTATCTGTTTCTATCCTCCCCTTCATTTAACTGTGAGGTGTTATCCCTGCTTTCTAAAGAGCAGCGACTTAGCTCACGTTCCACCAAGAACATAATACATACCAGATATTGTATTAAACATTGTCACTTAGTTATTTTATTTGATCCTCATAACAACCCGTTGTGGTAGTATTAATAACCTACATTTTATAGAACCGGAATGTAGAAACCAGGATCTTAGAGAGATCGAATTGTTCAAAGTCACTTCACTGGTAAAATAGCAAAGACAGATCTTAGAGACGACACAAGTACCAAAAATAATCAATCACTCATGCTCATGAAAACATCAAAGTGAAGAAAACACTAAGAACTATGTAAACTCTTTTCATTTACCTACCACGAACCATAAGAAATAGTTATTACCTTTATGAATCTTATGAAAAATTTAATAACTTTGTACCCAATGTGTTGTTAATCACGTGAGACTCCTTTTCCCTCTCAGTGAGACATTAGCATTATTGTTTTAAAATAGAATTCGCACTAAGTCATAGATTTTTTAATATTCTAATTAATAAACCCATCACCTGGAGAAGTCAAATGTACGTCACAACCAGACTCAGGAATTGAAATTTTAGAATTTGATCAAGTTTAATGCTCCTCATTTGCTGGAGATAAATCTGGCATTAAGTGAAACGTTCACATCTTTTCAGCATGCCTTCCTATTTTTCAGTACTTATTGCATAAGTACTTTGTGTCACATTATGGGCTTGATTGAAAATATTCATCATTATTGGTTATGATACTTAAAATGGGGCTTTGTTTTCTTTTTTCGCATTTGCTTAGAAAGGGCAGTCACAAACACATGAATGGATCTGAGCATAACAGTGAATCATAAAACACAATGACTGTCATTAATATTTAGCACAAGTGGAGCAGGTCCATTTGCATAATTACCTACCATCATTTTTGTCTTGCAACTTTGACATAACACAGCAGTCACTGGACTGTTTTTATTATTATTTTAGAAAATGTCTTCAGCTGTGATAATAATGTCTTGGAATTGGCTTAGAGATGTCCTTCAGGGTAGAGCCTTTGACCTTTCAGAAGGAGCAAGACAGGATTTTCATTTTTATGTGGATAAGTCTGAGAAAATGAGTGCATTATTCATCAGCACCAACTCTATCACACTTCCTGCTCAACTCTCGAAGGTTTTGAACAAACACAGTCAACTGTGGATGAATGCATTAAATATAGCATATTGCTCTGTCCCAAATCCATAAAAAGAGTATTCACTTGAAACAATTTATGCCACATTGTCCAAACACACAGAAAACCCAACTCCTATCTGATCCCAGGGTCCTGATGCGTTTGTGATAAAGCAAGGAATCTGGTTTTTTCTTTTTTAGTTTTCTGATGAGCATTTACCAAGAATAGTATGAAAACAAAGAATGTGAAAAATAAAGACAATAAAGTTTTTAAAACAGAGAATTAAAAGTATCTTTTTGATAATTGCCTCTATGGAACAGGCACAGTGATTTTTCTATAATATAAATCTGATCCCATCACTCTCCTGATTAAAGCCATTTGATAGCTTCCCACTTCTCTTTTCTAACCAAATCCCAACTTCTTTCTGGCCATATGATCCTTTGAATGAAGATTCTAGCCCTTCTCCCCACCTGACATCCCACAATGCACCATGCTCTTTCTTACTTTTGGTCATTGGCATTACTTTTGGTGTTTCCCAGGCACACGATGCCCTTTCCCCCACTTCACTTGTTGAGTCTCTACTTCTCCAGCAGATCATGGCTTAGACGTTACAGCCTTCTGAGCGCCTTGCATGAGCTTTCTCCTCTATGTGCTTTAAAAGCATCCTCTATGAAATACAGCATAATCCGGTAGCATGTAGACTTTCTTGTCTGTTTCCTTCTCACTCTCTCCCCGTAGACTGTAAGTCTCTTGAAGACAAGAACTGGCAGCTGTAGCGTGTTATAGCCCCAGGGTCTGGCTCTGTGCCTCAAATAGAGCAGCCTTTCATTTATTGAGTGGATGAATGAAAATCTTTCCATCCTCAAACTAGCTGTAAGTGATTAATGTGACAGGGCAATGTTTTTAATTGTTATTGATCTGTGACAGACAAATTATATGCTATTTTTAATCTCTGCTCTGGTAGATGTAAGCTGAGTTGCTTGGCATTTGTTATGATGAAGGCCGAACAGTTCAGTATTCCACTCCCCAGACTCCCGTGGAGTGAAGTAGGATTAGGTATGTGACTTTGAGAAGTTATTTTACCTTTCTGTGCCGGAGTGTCCTCATCTGTGAAGTGAAGATGCTTACAATGCTTCCTCACGGTTCTGTTGGGAAGACGAAATATTGGTAAGGCATGAATGATGCTTAGCACCGGGCCAGGCAGAGCAAAAATACCATAAATGTTTGCCATGGTAATTAGTGCTTGTCACGCCCAACTGACTGCTGGTAACTCATGTTTTATTTGGAGGTTTTCATCTAGACAATTATCTTACCATCCTTTCTCATTTCCTCTTCAGTGAAATGACAGCATTGAAACAGACCCTCTCTGAGGTACTTCCAGCTCTAAAATTGTTTGTAAAATGTGTGCAGAGAGCTGTGCATTTGTAATAACCCGGGAGTGAAAAGATGGAGGGGGAGGGGCATCAAGGGCGGCAAAGATGGATATAAAGAAGAAGGAAGGAGTCAGTTCCAAAACAGTTTCCAAAGCACAAGTCGGGGGAAAAAAGACGGGAAAGATGATCAAACAAAGAAAAAGTATTGCGTTTTTATTTCTTCCTGTCACGTGTTTCAGATACCACCGAAGAGACGCTCCTCACGGTGACTTTTGCCTTCGTATATTCCTAAGGCCAGCTCTGTGCACAGAGGCAGACAGTAGCATCGCTGATTTCTAGTCTCACCGAGGAAGTAGCAGAAAGGATCCTAAATTGTGGAACTTACAAAAACGTTATCTAATTAAGCCGAGTCATTTAGGATTGCATTTGGCTGCACAGAATAGAAACCAGCTAGAGCAGCTTAAACAAACAGGAGGCCATCGCTTTCATTTTCCAAGGACACTAAAGGTGAACGGTCAAGGCTGAGATAACTGTTCAGGGAACCAAGCTCCTCCTATATCATGCTCTGTCACCCTTAACTTGTGATCACAAGATCGCTACCACACCTTTGGGTATAAAGCTGTCATTCCAGGCAGGAAGAAGAGGGAAGGGCTGAGGACAAGAGACACATGCCAGCTGACATTTCCCCCTTTTATTAGAAAAAGCAGTATGGTTTCCTGGAAGCTCCACCAGTAAGCTTTCTTTTGCATTTTATTGGCTAAAATTGGGTCCTATGGCTGTCATTAGTTGTAAATAATTCTGGGATCATTGCCATTTTAAACAAAAGCATGGAATTCTTTTACCAAAGAAGATAAAGGAAAAAGACATGGTGTAAGGAACTAGCATGTCTACCACTTGCCTCCTGGTCAATAAGATAAATTAGGCCTGACTAGCACACAATGAAACTGTCCTATACGTGTTGTTTGATGGCAGCTGAAAGTAGATTAAGAGACAACACTCTTACATTGCTTAGAGATTAAGCAATGTTCCCCTTCTACTCCTTGGTCTCCCTTCCAACTCCTGCCCTTTGCCTAAAAAGAAAGTTCTGTTCAGCACATCAAAAAATCTATTACCACTGAGCCAAAAACTTTGCAAATACATCTATATGCCACGTTATTTAACATTTTTCAAGTTAACAACTTTCAAGCTTTTCTACTCATTTCATCAGATCTTCATAGCACATTTCTATGTTAAATTTGTCACATTGTTTCTCAATTTCTCCTTCCCTTCTATCACCACTATTCTGAGGGCGAGAGAAGTAAATGTGCCCAATCCTTGGGTCCTTAGAGATTCCAGATTGTGGTTTACCACAAGTACTTCTGTATCTTTTCAATAGCTTGTGATACATGGTTTAAAATACAGGATGGCTCAGCATAGACAATGCACGGGATATATGGAGGAAATCTCTGGAAGTAAAAATACTCTGTTGACTTTAAAAAGAAAAGAAGTGAGAACACACGAAAGTCAGCAAGTTTCCGATGTGTAGACATGCATTTAACTCAAAATATTTGTACAAGTTATCTAGGAGATATTCCAAATATAACCAAAGGAGGTGACCCTAAATATCCAAGGCTTTAAGTTGTCTAAAACGAGAAAATATTCAGGAACTCGAAAGCCAGGGTTCTTGTACCAAAAATTGCCCTTCAACTTAGAAAGTCAAAATAACATCATGAAAACCAGAAAAGGCTTGGTATAATCAGCTAAAAGTTAAGAAGAGAATCTGCCAGCTTACCCTCATATTTTGGGTCATTGATCATTTCTAAATAATTTAAGCAAAGTTTCCTGTGCAGATCAGATTCTCTGGACTTCAGGGATTACCCAACAGGTTTCAAGTGCTTTTTTACACAATCACGAAAATTATGTGTAGGGTGAAGAGGTGATGATCACGTAGTAATTGGATCGGGATTTTAGCCTAGGATAAGGCAATATATTTTATCATTGTTGCAAATCAGTTCCACTAATATAGGAAAAAGTTTCAGATTGATAAAAAGGCAATCAGTCATAAAACCAGAGTTTGAGATCTGGACAGACACAAGTTACAAAACCACTCAAACCACTCTAGTCAGTCTATACCAAGATAAACATCCTTGAGCACAAGGGAAGGTGTGCTCTGATCTCCTGCCTTCAAGGACAAAGAATTGTTTGTTCCTGTTTTTGTTCTTGCTGTTGCTGTTGTTGTTGTTGTCTATTAACCTTTGAATGTTCTCTTGGATTGCTAAGTACCACATTTTCAGTTTCTCATTCTGCATTCTGGAGGCAAAATGTATCTGCCATGAAAACATAATTAGCTAAGTTCCAGGATCAGTTAAAGAAACTAATAACACATTTGTCCAACATGCATGCCAGTATGGCTGGTTGAAACCAGCATCAAGGAAATCAAAGAGCTTACTCTGTTAATACAAGTCGGGGGAAAAAAAAAAAAACAGTGGGAGCTAACAGTAAGCCACTAGCCTATTGGAAAGGATATGTGTAAACAGGACCAAAAGAAATGCCAATCGGTGAGAATAAAAATCTGAGGGGCACACCTGCCTTCGGCTCAGCATTCTGGGATCGAGCCCCGCGTCAGGCTCCTCTGCTGGGAGCCTGCTTCTCCCTCTCCCACTCCCTCTGCTTGTGTTCCCTCTCTCGCTGCCTGTCTCTCTCTCTCTCTGTCAAATAAATAAATAAAATCTTAAAAAAAAAATCTTAAAAAAAAAACGAAATTGTTTGACAATTGGCTGAAAAAAACAGAATATACCAGTATACGCAAATGATAGAATCTTTTTGCCCCTTACCAGATTCCCCCTCGAAAATGTAACAATGTAGGTTTTAAACCCCATATCAACATCAAGTCTCTGCTGCCAAGCTATTGATGCTCACTGAGGAACAGATAGTTAGTATTCACTACATTTCCCAGGCTTCTTTGCAGCGAGGGAGAAATCATAGGACTGAGCCTCCACCAATGCGGAGGTGTTGAAATGGTATGTCCCTGCTGGTCCATGACAATTAAAGTGTTTGTGAGCTGTCCATACTCTCTCTCTGCTATCCATGTGGCTGAAAGCCAAGCCCTCCAAGATGACAGAGCTTCAAGGTGAAAGCCGCCCAGTTCCTTGAGTTACTGTTGGAAGAGAGGCTCCGAGCGCACCTGCCTGACTTGTCTCCTCCTCTGTCAAGAATGGGACAGAATTGAATTGCAATTAGGTTTGAACTTACTTGAATGGGCTCTCACATTTCTCTTCACTTAAAGGAATAAATGGTCACATTGGTGAAAGTGCAAATCTCTTTTTCTTTTTCTTTTTTTTTTTTCTTTTTAAGAAAAGAGCAAAAGAGGCCAGCAATTTGGCAAGTGAAAAACCAGATTAAATGCCTTTTGTCCTGAAATGATTGAACAATAATAATTTCTTCTTCTGATGACTTAATAGCATGACTGGTCATATACATTAAAAAAAATGGTCCATGTGTTCACTCAGCAAATACCTATTAAACCCCCCTGAGCGCGTCGGCTACTGCCCTGGGCATTCAGCACACATCGTCAGCCACTGTTCACACATCGTCAGCTGCTGTTCCAGGTGCACGTCGGAGAACAACACAGGTAAAGGCCCTGCCCTGAAGGAGCGTGCATTTCTGCCCATGGTCAGACTACCCTAAACCAGCTCCTCTTTTAAAATTTTTTGCTTGACTAAATATTTTAAGAAAGAAGGTATTTCTCCAACAGTTCGAATTTTATGTTCAGTATAATCTTTATCAAATGGCATTATCCACCACATTTCCACCTCCAAAGAGAAATCTAGCTAAAATGTGCACGCCTCTTGATTTTCTATGAAAGCAGAGCTTTGGCTTGGAGTGGTTATAACCATTTATATTTTCTGACCAGAAGTCTTTAAAAACGAGTGCTATTGTTGGTTCCCATAGGTGTTCTTTTCCATGAAGATGCAGTAGCAGCCCATGTCGTCAAAGAAATTGAAACGAGGAAGGAGTTTGGGAGATTAGTTATGTGTTTTCCTTGTGGGCATTTAAAGAAGGGAAGGGGAGATGGCTCCCATTGTAACACACTCCTTTGCACAGGACTATCAAACCTGTCAGGTCACATTTTAACGTACTTAATAACTTCCTCCTGTTCTCAATCCTGTTACCAAACCTGAGTATCTCTTTCAATATGGTTGGATTCAAATTACCTAGTAGGTGAGTTTACGTACATGAAATTGGCTGTCTAGTAAGACTGGAAATCATAGACTTGCTCTTGACCTCAAATGGTAAGTCCTCAGAGACATTTTGCCATACTTCAAAGTTCAGGAAAATGGATGAAAGCAATAGAATCATTAACACAACAGATAATCCAGAATTGGGGACATGATTTTTTGAGGCACATCACTACTTGATTTTATTTGTATAGGTAAATATTAAGATTAGGAAGCAATTGAATTCAGACGATGCATGTGTATATATATGCATATATGTGTTTTCCTGGGGATTGGGGCAGAAAATAGATATTGGAGGAGATGATGGAGGGAAGCAAAGATTGAATGCTATAATATTAAGAATATGCACCAGTTATGGGTGTCTACCGTATGTCGGATACTTTATTTCTGCTATCTCATTTAACCCTAAACGTTTTTCACATTTTAGATGAACAAACAGGAGAAAAGTTAAGCCTCAGAGAAATTAAACAAGTTCTAGACTCGAAAGCATCTAGACAAGGCTGGTATTTGAATCGTGGTCTGACACGATAGCCAAGATACTTTCGAGTATGCCATGAGTCCTTGCATTGCAAGCTCACCTGGGCCAAGAAAATTCCCATAAAAGAGAACACAAACCTGGGCAATTGGTCGTGGTTGCCTCAGGATATAGACTTTTGGTCAGACAAGGGCTAAAGGTAATGTCACTCTGTAAGGCTGAGTGACAGGCAAACTGACAAGCTGGTGAAAGAGTAAGCCAGCACTACAAAACGTCCCAATAGGAGACTCAATGGGATAGAAGTAAATAAAACTTGAGGCATTGTGATGGCATAACTCCTGGAACCTCTAATCTCCTTAAAACAGCATCTTACCCTCCTTTCCGAAGAAGTCCCGCAACTGCATTGCTCTGAGTTCAAGGCTCTCCCAGGGAGTCCGGAGGTAAAAACAGACCCCTTTTCATCGGAATTCCAGCATTTTAATGGAACCTATGCCTGCTCACAGTTCTGAAGATGTAAAAAGCCGACACCAGCAGGACTGCCAACCCCAGTTTTTAACCCCTATTCAAAATAACCCTCATCCTCGCGGTTCCCTTGACACTCGAGGGAAAAGGTAGCCGCAGATCCTGTATGGTAGATAACTACTTTCTGCTAGCCAAGAAGCCAGGATGAGCTCCCATACCAGAGGGTTGACTTTTCAACAGCATTCATTAGAATTTAAAGGATCAATTAATTATCTACGGTCCTCTCTCTACTAGGTGTGTAACAAACTGAGAAACATACACAGGACTCAAAGAAGGATCAGAAGGTGTGTTTTATTGCTGGTGGAGCTGGACTGGGAACGATATTTGGACCCAATGCCAAAGGGGCTTAGTAATAAACAACCTCATCAGTACACTGACTTTCCAGACCAGGCTGTCATAGGCCCTGCTGCGCGTTTTCTGCCCTACCAGCAGAAACTTTCCAGGAACTCAGATGGAGAACCCGTCCACCCCTTGGCAGGGCACCTACAAGGGGAGAGGGCAAAAGGGGTGGCCACCTGCATACCACAGGTGGCCTCTGCCCCCCATATCTCTTGACAGGATGGTCATGGGTGAATAATTGTCAGATTCTGGCTACTTCACCAATTAGATAAATCCCTCTTCCTCCCATGGGTGGAGTAAACAGTGGAGAAAAAGGCCAAAGTTTAGTGCCTGGCCATCAAAGTATATCCTTGGGCTAGCGCGATCACCTGAACGCTTCTTAGAAATGCTCCTTACTGAACTACAATCCTTACTGAATTACAGTCCGAGTTTTAACAAGGTCCCTGGGTGATGCATGTACACATGACAGTTTGAGAAGAGGAGCTTAACCCAAGTGCTGTCACAGAAATCCCAGGACAGGGCAAAAGAATTCCTCAAACGGAACCGTACTTGAGGTGGCCAGGGCAGCCAAAGGCCATCTTCAACATTTCATAGTGAACTTTCAATTGATGCAGGTAATGTAGGATTTTAACAAATATTTGGAGTTTTATACTAGAGCTAGAATTTCAACTGTCTCGAACTAAATAAATTGAGTAAATTCCTGGTCCGCTTTTAGTGAGGCTTTGTTGAGGCAAAGACACGGAAAAAGTCAACAGAATATAATGATTGCATTTCTTTCCTTAAAAGGCCTCAGTTTTAAACATTCCCGAAAATTGATAATCACTATCAAATAGAAGGATCTAAATGGCAATTCCTGCTTGGTGTCCATCACATGGAGAGGTCTTGTGGCCAATTTCTGGCTTCAAGGACTCCATACCATGTGATCTTATTTTACAGGCAGCTTAGAGGAGGAAATACTCTTGATGGTGGGGAACCTGACTGGCTCAGTCAGTGTTCAACTCTTGATTTCAGTTCAGGTCATGATCTCAGGGTTGTGAGATGGAGCCCCGTGTTGGGCTCACGCCGTGGGCATGGAGCCTGCTTAAGATTCTCCCTCTCCCTCACCTTCTGCCCCTCCCCCAACCTTTCTAAAAAAAAAAAAAGAATTCTCTTGATGGCAAGTTTAGTGCTTATTGGCAGATTTTATCATATAAGGTGAATCCCAATGATTTACTCAACTCTTTAATAATCCAAATATTGCATTTAACTTTCTTTTTTTTTTTAATGTTTTTTTATTATATTATGTTAGCCACCATACAGTACATCCCTGGTTTCTGATGTAAAGTTCGATGATTCATTAGTTGCGTATAACACCCAGTGCACCATGCAATACGTGCCCTCCTTACTACCCATCACCGGTCTATCCCATTCCCCCACCCCCCTCCCCTCTGAAGCCCTCAGTTTGTTTCTCAGAGTCCATAGTCTCTCATGTTTCATTCCCCCTTCTGATTACCCCCCCCTTTCTTTATCCCTTTCTTCTCCTACCGATCTTCCTAGTTCTTATGTTCCATAGATGAGAGAAATCATATGATAGTTGTCTTTCTCTGCTTGACTTATAATGCTAAGTGAAATAAGTCATGCATTTAACTTTCTATCCCGCAGCATGGTCAGAAATGCTATCAGTTTTGTGACTTTCACATATAACCGTAACTGAAGAGTAATTTTAACCATATTTATGGGTCTCTCCCCTCAATGCCAACGGAAAATTATTGCCAGCAGGAGGCTCGCCCCATGGCCATGATCTGCCCTGTTTGCAACATTTCAATCTCGGGTTGCAAGGGTTGTTTTTAGAACTCCTTTCAGGGCTTAGCGGAAGACACCCTGCTTTGCCAGCAGCGTACTCTACTCTCCTTCCTGTAGTCCATGCTCCTTGGGAGCGGCAGATACTTCTTCCTGACCGTCGATGGCACGGGGTAATAGACGGGAGGATCAAGTCCTCAGGCCCGCTGCTGCCTATTAGAGAGAGAGGTTGGAAAGAGTGTTTAGTTGATAAGAAAGGAAATCTCTAACTCTTGCCACCCAGAACTGAACTGGTATAAACTGGCACATTCAAAAGAAGCTGTTTGGTTTATTTAACATTCCTCTCAGTTCCCTGTTAAGTGTTCAAAACATTCTGATATGGCTTATGGCCCTTTCCCACACAGTCCGATGCAAACTAGTCGATGGCAGGGTGCAAACTATCCTATGATATATAACTTTTTTTGGTAATAGTATATATTTACACAGAACCTGTCAACGTATGACCGCAAGGCATTTTCGCAGTAAACCATTCTAGAAGCACACTGGAGAAGGAGGATGAATATGTAATTTTGATTTATTAAATGCTCTTTCTTCTTGAAATGAAAATGTCAAAGGCCCAGATTATTTGGGGGAAAAATCATTTTCCATATGTGCTGTTGTCTCTGTGTGAATTTTTCTTTGTTCTGAGGCAAATTGCACCTCCGAAGCTCTATTAGCGTAGCACAAAGAAAATTTATATTTACTCACCAATTATCTGATTTATTAGATCAATAGTCTGTTTGGATAACACAGGGCCCCAAGAGCCTTTTGAATGGTGATTTGAATCAGTTACTCAGGAAACTAAAGGAATGCCATGAACTTGACTAAGTGCACTGTGGTACTAAATTACTGGTGTTCGTTGTCTGGGGTTTTCTGGGAAATGTATCCTTTTCCATCTCATCTCACATTCTATAAAAGAAGTTAAGTCACCTGTGCCAAGCTTTTTTAAAGTTAAAAATGCTTGCTTATAATACTGAGATAATTTTATAGAAGGAGAAAACTATTTTTAGCAATAATAACCAAGCAGCTAATGGTCCGTTTCAAGTACTTGGAGATAATGCATTTCACTTCCCTTTGAGCGGCTGCTTCACTAAACCTGTTACATCGTTGACGGCCATCTCTTGCTGGCCCTTGTAAGCAAACATTGTTACCGTGGTTTCATTTAGCTGCACATTTGACAAAAATACTCCCAAAAGAAAAAGCTACTCTTTTTGTAGTCAAGTACATTTACGATATAACTACCTGTTATTAGTGATGTCAGAGGAATAATGCAGAACGTTATGTTTGAGCAGAATTTTATTACAGCTTCCTAAGTGGCCTACGTCCATTTTCTCATTTGCTTTCCACAATAATTCTGTGAGATAAGCAAGTTGGGTAGCACTATTCTTTTCTTTTTTTTCCTTTTTTTCTTTTTTACTGTTTGAGAAACAAGCTCAGAGAGGTGAGAGAGTCAGCCCAAAGTCATACAGTTAATGATAGATTTGGACACAAACCCAGGTCTTCCGGCTCCTTGTCCAAGTCTATGGGATTGTGACAAAGGCCCAGGGAGACATTTCTCACACAATGATTGCAAAAGCCCTAGAGAAATTAAAACATTCTAGTTCTGCTTTGGAAATTTCCTAACCAGATTACCATGGAATCTTCTTTAAGATAAAGTAGATGTGTTAGAAAAAGGAAATTTAGTAAAAACATTCTTATGTAACCCTTTTTTAAAAAATTTTTTATTATGTTATGTTAGTCACCATACAGTACATCCTTAGTTTTTGATGTAGTGTTCCATGATTCATTGTTTGCGTATAACACCCAGTGCTCCATGCAATACATGCCCTCCTTACTACCCATCACCGGCCTATCCCACTCCCCCGCCCCCTCCCCTCTGAAACCCTCAGTTTGTATAACCTTTTAACAAATACACAGGATAAGAGTCACTACAACTTAGACAAATAATACCTTGGACTTATGCAATCTTTTGTATTTCACAAAGTAATTATAAATATGTTACCTCATTTAATGTTTATGATAATCCTATTGTTTGATAGAGCAGATGGAGAAACTGAGTCTCAGCGTGTTGAAGTCATTTGCCCAAGGTTTCCAGGTGGCAGAGGTAAGGCGAGAACCCTGATACTCTAATTTCAAGGATGATGGTCTTTTCATTGTCCCATAGCTCGTTGTCACCTTATAAAAGGGAAGGCCTAATAGAATTAATTAGGCTTACGGTCCGGTTCTGTGATTTTACTTATCCTTTCTACTCAGATCTTTCTTGTGCCACTAGGTGAATCAAACACCTTGTAACAAAGTTGATGGCATGAAAAAGTTCAGCAAGGGAAGATAACCCTGTAGACAGCACTCCAAAGGGAGTGAGCTACTAACCATATTTTTTGTCCTCTGCTCTGAATTGTCATGGCTTTCTACTCAAAGAAGTTCTTCCTTGAATCATACTACAATAGACATTTTGCTATACTGTTTTTGGAGACAACCCAAATCTCACACTCATGCGATTGGTACAATTCAGAATCTTAATTCTTAAATGTCTAAAGAATTAATTTTCACTGATAACCCCATTAAAAATGTCTGATCTGGGGGCACCTGCGTGGCTCAGTCAGTCAGGCAACCAACTCTTGATTTCAACTCAGGTCATGATCTCAGGGTTGTGGGATTGAGCCCCACTTTGGGCCCCATACTCAGCAGGGAGTCTGCTTGAGATTCTCTCCTTCTGCCCCTCCCCCCTGCTCATGCATATTCTCCCATTTTCTCTCTCTGTCTCAAATAAATAAATATTTTTTTAAAAAATGCCTGATTTGGAAAAAAAAAAGGTACTTGAGAAAGATTATCACAGCCTATGTTCAAGCTTCATTTCTTCATTTGTTTTTCTTTAGTCCTGAAATGTGGTCTGTGACAATTTACAGCTGATAACAGTCTAAAAATGACTAAGGAATATAATGCATTCAAAATAACTTGTTCAGTGTTCCAAAATAATGCTGACTTAGGCCATAAGGAGAAAATACTTGTATCTCAAGATATAGAAGGGGATGTTTTCAGACATTATCTTATCCATAAATAAGGGTTTGAGGCAAACAAGACATAATCAAAGAATGCAAGAAAGAATGTTTCAAATGTCTTTTCTGGCTTGTTTTCCAAGTAGTCTCAGCATGCAGAAAGAACATCTACTAAACAGACGATAAACTTGTTAATCAGGTTCCTGCAATAAAGCTTATCTGTATGAGTACATGACTCATTCAAAAAGTTCTAATGTCATAACCCTGCATGTGAGTTTTATTTTCCCAGTAATCTTAATTATCAATTTTACTGCTATGTTTTTAACTGCCAGTACACAATGTGAAAAAAAAAAAGGTTTTTTTGGAAAACTAATTTTCTTGAGTTTTAAGGAGTCGGTAAACTTGAGGAAAATCTTGAATTTTATTATTAAATTTTCTCAAAACATTTTTGCCCTTCCCTAATGGTACCTGCTAGCTTACAGCACTGTTAGTATTTGGTCTCATTGTATTTATTTACCAGCTTCTGATCCCATTTGCAAGCAATTTGATTGCAAGATGACCCAGTTTTGGCAGCCTGTGGGCTGCTACCAGCCTTACCTAAGCCAACTAGAGACCAAATTGTATATTTGGGGGAAAAAATTCAAAGGAAAGCATGTTGCTTCTATTCACTTCAAAAGAGGTATTTTCAAGTCTCTCAAAAGGTTTCTTCCACTCATCATTTATTCGATAATTCATTCAAGTGTTCATTGAGCACCTACTATATCCCAGGCCAGCCTTGGTCTGGGACATAGAATACTGAATTAACTATAATTTTGCCTTCTAGACCCTTCACCCCATCCCAGACTGATAGACTATTTTGCAAAGATCTGCCAGTCCAATGGAAGAGAAAACAGTTAATTACAATGCCATTTCATGAGCACAAATGGGGACGTGAGCAGCAGTACGACTAGAGCAAAATTAAGTTGAACTTGCACTATGATCTTAGAGATAGTCTATGTCTAGAATATATAGAGAATGTATTTATACAAGTTAGAATAGATAGAGAACTCTAAATATATTCTAATATTCTCAATGATACTAAATATAGAATACCTACATATATATCCCCCCTCAGGATTCCCAAAATGAAAGCTATGAGTCTGTTCTACACTCTCTTCAGTCATTAATTTCTCCACCACCGCTATGAAAAGTGTCTGCATTTGAGAACTTCTCAGAAAAAAAAATATGCTAGTAGAAATCATCTTGAATGATGCATGGCTTAATATTTTTGTAACATTCCACCTGTAAAAATGTTTATTAATTTTAGTTTTTGATGCAGAAAGCAACCAAAAACCAAGATCATCAGTTATTTTATTACATTTTCCTATTCTTTTAGAATGTTTGGAATTCCCTACATATGGCAAATTCTCTCCTTTTCCTAAAAAAATGAAGAAAGTCTAATTTAAAATTATTTTATCCAAATATGTTTTGTAATAACTCAATTTTGTTTGAAGACTGACATTCTTTGTTTTTATGAGTTTTAATATGAGGTTAGAAATGACAGCAAGTGTGTGTGAGAGATCTTCTTATAAAAACAGGAAGGTGCATCGTAATGCCTGCTCTAACTCAGTGTCATGAAGAAGATACCTTCATCTGGATAGTGAGCTTGGTTCATCCAAAGCTGAGCTCAAAGCCAGCCTTAGCCAATGCTTGGTGTTTTGTTGTTGTTGTTTTCAAGATTTTATTTATTTATTTGAGAGAGAGAGAGAGAACACGAGGGGGAGAGGGCCAGAGGGAGAGACACAAGCAGACTCCCCACTGAGCATGGAGCCCTACACAGGGCTCGATCCCGGAGCCTGAGAGCATGACCTGAGCCAATGGCAGACACTTAACCACCTGAGCCACCCAGGAGCCACAATGCTTGGTTCTACTCATCATCATCTTTCTCATGTTTATCCTCTCCCTCATCTTCTTCCTCATCACCTCCAGCAACATCATCGTTGCCATTTATGCAAAACTTTGCTAACTCCAGGTACCGTGCTGGATCCCTTTTACCCAATCCTCACATCAGCCCCTCTAGGGAACTGATACTTCGAGAGATGAGACAAACTGCCCATGTGGCTGGCTAGCTAGAAGGATAGAGCTGGAATTGGACTGAAGCGCATCTAAGTGCCAGGCCCTTCCCACTGGTTCTTAGTGGAGACCAGCTGCCCTCCCTCTCGGCCCAGCCGCAGGCCAGTCCCCATGCCGGGTGTTAGCGTGGCTTCCTTGAGCGCGCTGGGCCAGCATGCCCCACATGGAGCATTGCCATGGCTGCGGCCCTGTGACTTGCTTCTGCCTCTGCTGGGGCCACTGTGAGAGCAGTCTGGGAGAAGAGGAGTGTGTCCTTAGAGAAGGTCATCTTTAATCCTTCAGTGGCTTCTCTGTGCCTCTCCGATGCAAAGACCGATTTTGCTTGAGCCCTCATTTTCCCTCTGATTCGTTCTTCCTCTTACTCACTTTTTAAAAGAAAACTTAATTTTGCAGATCAGATGGTGTAATTTAATAGGAGTCTAAGGGGTAACCGCAGATGGTCAGAAGGTGCCAGGAGTGGTTTCTACTGGCTCCTTTCCTCCAATCCTGTAACAAACACTGCCACCTGTTACCAGGGAGCGAAGCAGCTCAATAGCAAATGCCATGATTGGAATTAAATTGCTTTAGCTTCACTACAATTACTTCTTTTGTCGGGAAAAGTATATTCAAGTCATGCAGTTGATTGGATTTTTACCAATCTCTTCAACCCCTAGGTACTTTTGTATAATGTGTGCTAGATAGGAGGTAAGCGTTAGAAGGAAAATGTGCTGAGTTTTTTCAGTCCAGATTTTAGCCCTGAAATTATTAGCAATTTTTCTGTATGAAAATTCTATAAGATTTCGTTAAGTATGATCCAAAAAGAAAAAATGAAACTGATCAAGTCACATCCATTTTGAGATATATTGACTAGAATTAGAAATCACATTCTAAATATTTACCATGGACAAGGTGATTCAGTGCTAAGGATTATTCTTATAGCCCCAAAGGTACCAACTAGGTTTCTCTGCTGTAGGAAACAACATCTACATTTAGTATCCTGGCACTTTTTTGAAAAGGAACATATTTAAACTTTATAGATCAGTGGGATACCCATTTCAACTCTTGCTTCTTCCTCTTTTGCTTCTTTTGATTGATACGGTAGAGTCGTACATGAAGTATTATATCTCTCAAAAAGGTTGTTCTCAGGGAGGTGATGGGGATATTCAGTCTGATGTCTCTCAGAGATTTTAATCAAACTGTTTTTATAATACTATTCTATGAAGTTTTGAAACCAATGAGCAATGAATTTTAATGCCCTTAAAGATATGAGCCAAAATGGCACACCCGTGATTTCCAAATCAGTGATGGCTTCCTCAGTAGGTAGTAGCATCGCTGGGCCATCCATATTTTAAAGAATTCTGGCAATAAATTTCACCATTTAAACTCTAAACTGAAGAAAATTGATTACTTTTGTTGGAACTACCAGGCAGATCAGAAAGGTAAAATATAAGGAAATTCAAAAAGTAAAGAGTATTTGTTGTAGAAATAAGCGGTGAGTAATAACAAAGGTGATAATACTGCTAATAAATATGCAAAATCGAAATAAAACGGTCAATATTTTATATTACTAGAAACCTAATTGAAGAATGCAACAAACTAGGTCTTTTCATTAACAATACTATATTTCCTTTCTCCTGAAATCCATTTATATAAACACTTGTCAAGTGCTTGCAACATGTGCGATCAGGTGCTGGGAATAAAGAGGAAAAAACACAGCATGCATGTCAGAACTATTCTACAATTATTTTGCTTGCACCGTACTTCAATTTGGGAAGAGAGGAAATAATTTTTTAAAAATCAGAACAACTAAAAATATATGTAATATGTAACATCTACAGATAATCTTAATGAGTTATCAAGTAGGTTTCTGGATTACTTCCATTGTTCCATATTATTGAAAATACCTAAAATATGGGACACAAATGAATTCTAGCCATCATATCATCTTTGCTACACTCACTCGGGATTCCATACTATTCCATAAACTTCTGACTGGTTGAGCCAGGTGACAATCTTGTGCACAAACCTTCATGGGGCAGGCCTCTCAGCATCCTTAATAAGAAGCAGGGTACTGCCCTCACCAAGATTAACCCAACATGAAACCTCCCCCAAATAGGGTAGATACTTCACTTTATAGACAGCTAAAAACACAACAAATGATCACCTCACTTTCTCACCTTTGGCTGCCTAATATCCTTATAAGCTTTTATGCCCAAACCGTTCCTTCAAAAATAATAAGTAACTAATAAATGTTTCTACTGAATATAACACAACTTGGCCTTAGTACCTCCGAGGATATAAAATCAGTATACAAAATTCAGTTGCATTTCTATACACTAACATTGAGATGGCTGAAAAAGAAATAAAGAAAACAACTTCATTTATAATAGCATCAAAAAATAAAATACTGTAATAAATTTAACCAAGGAGGTGAAATATCTATATACTGGAAACTATAAGACACTGATGAAAGAAATGGAAAAAAAAAAAACACAAATGAATAAAAAGATAGCCCGTGTTCATGGGTTAGAAGAATTAATATTGTTAAAATGTCCATACTACCCAAAGCCATCTACAGAGTCAATTCAATCCCTACCAAAATTCCAATGGCATTTTTTACAGAAATAGAAAAAAAATCCCAAAATTTGAATGGAACCACAAAAGACCCCAAACAGTCAAAGCAACCCTGAGGAAAAGAACAAAGCTAGATTTAATCACATGTTCAAATTTCAGACAATACCACAAAGCTATAATAATCAAAACAGTATGGTATTGGCATAAAAAAGACATATAGACCAATGAAATAGGATCAAGAGCCCAGAAATAAACCATGCATATGGTCAACTAATATTTGACAAGTGAGCCAAGAATAGTCAGTCAATGAGGAAAAGATGGTGTCTTAAATAACTGGTGTTGGGAAAACTGGATATCCACTTGCAAAAGAATGAAACTGGACCCCTATCTTACACCATTCACAAAAATTAACTTGAAATGGATTAAAGACTTAAATATAAGACCTGAAATCATAAAACTCCTAGAAAAAAACATAAGGAAAACCCTCCTTGACATCGGTCTTGGTTAGGATCTTTTGGATATGACACCAAAAGCACAAGAAACAAAAGCAAAACTAAATAATTAAGTGGGACTACATCAAACTGAAAAGCTTTTACACAGCAAAAGAAACAATCATCAAAATGAAAAGGCCACCTACAGAATGGGAGAAAATATTTGTAAATCATAAATCTGATAAGGGGCTTATATCCATAATATATTTAAAAACTCGTACAACTCAAGAGTAAACAAACAATCTGATTAAAAAACAAGCAAAAGACGGGAATAGATATTTTTCCAAAGAAAATATACAAATGGCCCACAGCTAAATGCAAAGACGATCAATATCACTAATCATCAGGAAAATGCAAATCAAAATCACAATACAGTATCACCTGACACCTGTTAGGATAGCTATTCACAAAAAGACAAAAGACAACAAGTGCTGGTGAAAATGTGGAGAAAAGGGAAACTTTGTGCACTTTTGGTGAATATAAATTGATGGAGCCACTGTGGAAAACAGTATGGAGGTCCCTCAAAAAATTAAACTTGGAACTATCATATTATCCTGTAATCCCACTTCTGGGTATATAGTCAAAAGAAATGAAATCACTATTTTGAAAATGAAATGCACCGATATGTTTATTAAAACATTATTTACAATAGTCAAGACTTGGAAACAATCTAAATGTCCATTGACAGGTGAACGGATAAAGAAAATGTCACACACACACACCCTGGAACGTTATCCAGCCATTACAAAGAAATTCTGCTATTTGGACAATATGGGTGAACTTTGCCCCATTATGTTAAGTGAAATAAATCAGACAAGGACAAATACCGTATGCTGCCACTTATATGTGGAATCTACAAAACAGAACTCAAGGAAACAGAGACTAGACTGATGGTTGCCAGGGTTGGGCATCAGGGGGAAATGGATGAAAGTGGTCAAAGGGTAGCAACTTTCAGTTATAAGACAAGTAAGTTCTGGGGATCCAATGTACAGCATGGTAACTATAGTTACTAAGAGTTAACTATAGTAGCTATAGTTAAGTTACTTTAATCTTTAAAGTTCTCACTACACATACATACAAAAAAGATAACTATGTGAGGGGATGGGTGTGTTAATTAACCTTCTTGTGGTAATCATTTTCCAGTGTATGTGTATATCAAATCATCACATTGTATGCCTGAAACATACACAATATTATGTGTCAATTATAACTCAACAAAACTGGAGAAAAACATTTTTAAAAGACCCTTCTTTTTTGACATAGGCAGGTGAGAGACGAAGCTTTCAATTCAGGGGAAACACTATTGTGCTTCCTGAGGGACACATGTGTTTCATAGGATCTGAAATCTCTAAATCTATTGAGCCCAGAGTTACAGAGATTAGATGAAAGACCTTTGTAGGTGGTATATCATTAAGAGTTTCATGTAAGGAACCACCTCAACTTACATCCCGTGTACACACACCTGTGTCTTCTGTTTCTAGAATAGCACCATGTACTATTTGTTGATTCATAGTATTCACTGCGTCAAGCAGGACAAACACTAACTCGGTAAGACAATCTCTTCCATCTGGTGTTTTAAGGTTTTCAGGAAGCTTTTGATTGTTCTCAGAGGTCGGGTACATAGAACTATGAACCTGAATCAGTCTTACATTTTTTTCTATGTGGTGAGTTCCTGGATCAAAAGCAAAGAATATGGGACATCAAGAATATATAGAAAACATTTGGTAACTATATGGTAGAATGCTAAAAGGCCAAAAAGGCAAATCTAAGTCCAGAATAATTACCTATAGAAGTGAAGATAAATTGAAGAAGGACTCATTATGGCGGTTAAGGAATGGGAAGAGAACTAGAAATTGATGGGCTAAGAGACAAACGAAGCTGCTAGACTAGCCCTACTGCAAGGAAGTAAGCTGACCTTCCACATCCATGTTCAAGAAATTTGGCAACTTACGGATGCCAGTCACTTCCCAGGGGGCCCTACGCCTGGCAGTTGGGCTGCAGAAGGAGAGTCTCTTGCCAGAAGCACATTAAGAAATCAAGCCTGAAGAAACATGGGAGCCTCGAGGACTGTCCCATTTGTTATGGAGCCCAGACTATAGCTGAGTATGTGGGGAACAGGGCCATACCCTCCAAAACGAGGCTAGACCCTAACAAGGGCTCAGGAGCTCAGAGCCAGAATTAACTATGTACTCTGAAGAAACTTACCCCAACCTACTTAGTAAGTGACTTCAAGTGACAAGACTTTTCCAGACCACACCTGTTGGTGAGGCCAGGGCTCCCAAGGCAGAGCAGAGCTGGGAAAATGAAGGATTAACACCACTTTTGTTATAGTTCACTTGTGTTTTTTAAATTCTCCCCCACTCTGTCTTCCATTTCTTCTCACTCTGCCCCACGGCGTTTTCTGTAAAAGCACCCCACTGCCCTGGGCTCAGGATTGGAAAAGTCCCTCAGTATGAGTTTTCCAGCCTTGGTCATCTTCTCCTGCTCAGAAGAGTTTAACAATGTGACTTGTCCATAAACTTATTTAACAATTTATTGAACTGCATTCTTTTTATGGTAGTAAGACAAAGTAACATGGATTTACTTTCTAGAGCCATGTGCAGTCACTCTGATATAAAGCACTACTGTAAAGTTTGGCCATTTTGACATAAATATAACCATTTGGACTCACTTGGAGAGCATTTTATACATGGAGTGGTGTTGCAATTGCTAAGCCAGCTGTATTCTTTCTGGAGAATAGTAAAGATTCTTTGAGGCATTCAAAAATATATAGTCACTGCATGTTAGCGCTGCCCTTGAAATAACAAAAGGCCTTTTGATAAGAGTTCTAAGCTACAAGTGTTTCTATGGATGCCTGAGGATAATGGGCAGAGAGTCACACTCCTGCATTTATTGTTGACTCATGTCTTTTGTGATTCTTCTCAGTGAACAAAGAAGAATGAAAGTAGACATGAAGTGAACATATACTGAGTCATGTGGGGAACATTTTTGCCCAGTTTTCAAAGAAATGGTTTAACTCCCTGAGTTCAAATACAAGGAATTGTGGGAGTTTAATGGGTTCAGAAAGTGCCCATGGATGTATTCAGCCCAAATTTGAGTCATGGAATCAAACAAAACTTTTATTACACTTTTGTTTTTGGTCACAGAGAATCAAAATTTAGCTTTGTAAACTTCTGAGGGTTTTTCACATTAAATCACCTATTTAAAAAGAGAGAAAAGAAAGAGTTGAATAAATGCCAAAGTAAAATCTTACCAAAAAAAAAAAAACCATTTTAATAGCAAGCAAACAAAGCAAGAGTTTCCAAATCCTGTTAATCACTTGTTAATCAAATACCTTACCATGGCCCTTAAGACTGCAGGATCTGGGCTTTGACCCACACACCAGCTTCACCCATCACATTCCTTCTGCCATACAAGCCACCTTCAGTTTCTCAACTTTGCTAAATTTTTTACACTTTGAACCTTCACACACTATGTTTTCTTTGCCCTAGAAAATTCTTTCTCCCCACCCTCTCCTTACATAACTGGCTCTTTTTAATCCCTTAGACCTCAGCCTAAACAGAACTTCCTAAGGGAAATCTTCCAAAAATTTTGATTCAAAGCCATCCCCATACCAGCAGGCTTTTATGGAAATTGACAAGATGATTGTAAAATGTATATGGAGATGCAAAGGTCCAACAATACACAAGAAAGAATCTTAAAGATGTACAAAGTACTAATGATTAAAAAAAAAAAAAGAGTGGTAGATTGAAATCTTATAAAATAAAAATTTCTTCATTTAATGATACCATTAAGACTGAGAAAACAAGCCACAAATGTATATGTGTGTTTGTGTAATTTTGTGTCCAGAGTATATAAAGAATTCCTACAAATCCATAAGAAAAAGAAAACCCAGGAAAAAACGGGCAAAAGACTTGAACAAGCACTTCACAGGACAAAATAAACGACCTATTTACACATGAATACTTGCTCAACCCCATTTGTCATCAGGGAAATGCAAATTAAAATCACAATAAGAAAAAGAAATATGCAAATCCTTGAACACAGCTCAAATTTAAATCTCTGATAATATCAAATGTTAGTAAGTATGTGAAAACAATTAGAATTCTCATTAATTGTTGGTAGGAGTATAAACTGGTACAAATCACTTTGAAAAATAAATTTGACCCATCTATACAACTGAATATATGCATATACTAAGATCCAGCAATTTCTCTTCTAGGTATATAAACAAGAGAAATGTATACATATGCTTCTTATACAGCATGTAAAAATATACATAGCAACATTTTTCATAGTAGCCTCAAATTGGAAACAACCCAAGCATCCATCAACAACAGAATGTTAAATAAAATGTGCCATATGCATACAATGGAATCCCGAAGGGTGATGGAAATGAACAACACAGAAATGTCACAAACATAATGCTGAGTGAAATAAGCCAGACACGAAAGAGTACATGCTATATGATTTCATTTACATAAATTGAGAAACAGGCACATTAATCTCTGGGGATGGAAGTCAGGATGCCAGTTCTAGTAGGAGAGGAGGGGACACAAGCAGGCTCTCCAGGGGCTTCTGCAGCGGTGGAAAAGTGTTTGCCCACATTGAGAACTTTTTGTAAGGAAGCATTATAGAACCATTTGAACAATTATTTCTCCCTTTGTACATTATATTTCCCTTTTTTTCTTCTCCATTTCCATGTAGTTATTAACCAGATTATTTACGGTTCGGAGCTCCCAAAGCAGTGCCAAGTACAAACTCTGGACATACGCTGAGTTCAGGATATCGGTGAATATATTTCCCAGTAAAAGCTGAATTTTCCTTTAAAGAATATGATCTTACAGTTAAAACAAAATAAAACAAAAAATGTGTGTACACATAAACACTCATACACCCAAAAACATATATAGAAATCACTAAACAGATAAGACAAATTTGCCACTAAATTACAGCTTATAAAAACAAAAACAATTTAAAGTGGCCTAATTGTGGACATCTGTTGTATTTTGTCTATCTAACTCTTGTCTCTCTTTTCTTCTGATAAAAGTACACATTTTTCCTAAAAGGAATATGTTTTATGTGGTTTTAATGAGACTGACAGGTACACATTCTCAGTCTCTAGTAAGAGAAGCCAGAGCGAGCCTTCCCCTTTCCATTATGATTGATTCAGGAATAAACCTGTGACCCAAGCAGGATCAAATGGGGGTCTTCACTGAGATTTCCTTGTATAGTAGTATGAGAAAGGGTCTCCGACCCTTTAGGGTGGGGAAGTAAAAGAAAAATGAAATCTGGAGTGGCCTATAGCCATCTTTCCTAACAATAAAAAAGAAGCCATTTTATTTATTTATTTATTTATTTATTTATTTATTTATTTATAAAGATTTTGTTTATTTATTTGAGAGACAAAGAGCACGGGGCGGGGAGGGGCAGAGGGAGAAGCAGACTCTCTGCTGAGCAGGCAGCCTGACACATGGGGCTCCATCCCAGGACCCAGAGATCATGACCTGAGCCGAAGGCAGATGGTAACCTGCTAACCGTCTGAGCCATCTGGGTGCCCCAGAAGCCATTTATTTAGATAATAGATAAAAATAAGGCTAATACATAAAAAAGAAGTCAAGAGAAGCAGGATGGAGCCAGAGCTCTGAGAACAAACTTGGGACCCTGGATTCCTAACATTTCTTTTCCTGCTTTCTACTGTTTATATGGGATTTCTGTTATTTGCAGCTAAAAGTTTTTGTCTACTATAGACCAGAAAACAAATATACCAAAACTCACTCTGGGACAATTAAAGATAAAGATATCTGCCTGTGTATACAGTTAGATAGGTCTTAGACAGTTTTTAAAGATTTTCCAGATAGTGTTAGCACACTTTCTATTTTCACAAATTATTTACATTGAGTTGTTTTGATGCTGTCTGCCAAGACTTTCACAGTCAATTCCTTTAGATAAACTCAAAATTATTTATTTAAAAATTCATACGTTCTTTGCATACCTACTAGAGTCCTTTTAAACATTTTACTGATGAATAGTATCTTCATCAATAGAAGTTTGTGGAAGAAAGAGGGACAAACTTCAAACCAACCATTTCCACAGTTTTTATTAACTTTTTAAAACAGTGTGTCAAGAGAAAATACTGAGTTGAAATGAGTTTTCTGTAGTATTTAGGGATTTTGCTTACCCATTATATTAGACATGGTGAATTTTTTACATAACTTCATTTAGTGTGCTTATCTTAGATGCCTCAATCAATGTAGTTTCCTCTGCAGCACTCATATTTGGAAAGATCGGGTATTTTAAAACATCTTCTATGTTACGGGTTGTCCTAAGACAAGCATATGTATTTCTGGTTATTTTAAGGGATCCTGTTAAAATTATCAGCCTATGACTTTGGCTGCTTTGATACACAAGATCGATTTCTGCCATCCAATAACCTATCATCTGGTTTGTGAAGAGATGTCTTTTCAATGTGTTGTGAATAATCATCAAAGTAAAAAATAGTAATTGTTCCGGAGCACAGAGCCCTGGGCAAACACCACATCCGCAGGAAGTCTGTCTGGCTTGAAGTGTTCACCTGCCCTCTGCTAGAGAGAAGGGGAGGTAAGAAAGTGGTGGGGTATTAACTTTAGAACCCAGGAAACATGGAATTCATTTGTGTATATCAAAAAAAGAAAAGAACATAGTAAAAATATCTTTAAGTATTGAGAATTAACCCCTGTGATCTAAGCCCAAACTCAAGAAATAACCTTAAGAAACTTGAGCTAAAAAATTCTTGCATTCTTCCAAGCTCACAATCAATCCCTGGGAATGTTTACCACTGGTTGGGACCAACAGCAGGAACAAATGAACAATCATTTGAAGTCATCCGAACTCTCGAGAAGCAACTCAAAATACATAACCTGGGCAGGGTTACTTCTGCACATCAATCACGTTTGTCAAGACACAAATATATTTCATATTAATCTAGTCAAGACAACCTACTTTACCTTACAGCCATAAGCTTGAAAACTATAGCATTTCTCCCTGTCAAAGTCCTGACGTGTATGTACAAGTGTCTATGTATGTGATAGTTCATTATTAACCATTTATGTCTTCTTTTTATTTTTTTATCAACTGTAAAGAACAGTTTTCAAAAATTAAGGGGAAAATACAACACCTCCAGGAGTCACAGCCATCCATCTTCAAACAATAGAAATCGAATAACGCGTGAGTCATGCACAGAGTGAGTCAGATCCGGGGCTCAGCTAAGCTGGTGATTCATCATTAAACTGAATTCATATGCATGTTTTTCTCATCACTTGAAGGCAAACACAAGAGATTAAATTATTTCTTAAATGCATCTTCTTGACAAACACATCAGACTCACAAATGAAAACGGCAACATCGTTTGGTGCCCAGTTTGCCTGAAGTAAATCAAACCCTCTGGGTCACGCGCCTGAGCCGAGCCGCCGAGCCTCTGCGGGACGCCAGCCACACCGGGAACCACGGAAGCGAAACCTCAAACGCCAAGTCTTGGCCTTTTAACACATCAGGGGCTTATCAGGTGGAGGAAGCACTGAGCTCCTGTTACCTTCTCGTGCAATGTGGGCAATTCACTGCATCTCCCTGAACCGCATCTTCATCACAATGGTGCAAATCAGCCTACGTGTCCCATCAGGTTAAGGTGAAGATTGGATGTATGGTTTGCTCTCTAGTCCCCCAAAGGGAAAAGAAAAGAGAGAAGCATCTCTATGCTGGCCCTGTCCCAATGCCTATAATTCCCAGTTATTACTGCTTTTGAATTAAGGCATTTGTTCTCAACCTGGCTTTGTGATGGGATCACCTGGGGAGCTTTTAAAAATATCATCACCTTGGGCACCTGCCTGGCTCAGAGCATGCGATTCTTGACCTCTGGGATGTGGGCTCGAGCCTCCCGTTGGGTATAGAGATTCCATAAATAAATAAATAAATAAATAAATAAATATTAAAAAATAATAAAAGTTAGCTCTTTATAAATAAATAAACAAACAAATAAATAAATAACTATCATTACCTGAGCCACATACCAAACCAGCTAAATTCAGTTTTTGGAGGAGGGGCTTAGGCACTCCCCAGTGATTTTTTTTTTTTTTTTTTAAGTTACTCAGGCAATTCTGACATGTAGCCAGGGTTGGGAGCCATCAGAACAGTTGGTCTCATAGTGTGGATTCCACACCAGCAGCTTTTGTATCAACCTGGTAACTTGTTAGAAATGAAATTCCGGGGCCTGGCCTCAGACAGGCTGAGTCAGACACATTGGGAGCAGGATTCAGCAATCTGATTGACATTTTAACAAGCCCTGTAGGGGCTGCTGATGTAAGCTAAGCTTCTAGAACCCTGCAATGGAATAAGATACTAAAGATCCCAGTTAAAACTCTGTGATATCTAGAAACGGTAGCATGTTAAAGTGCTGGACTGACAGGAGCACTTTCGATGAAACTAGCTTACCGTTTTAATATCGGACTCATTTAACCTGCTCCTGGAGGAAGGTGACAGGGGAGAGGTGAGCTGAGATGAAAATGAGAAAGTAGAAAGGGGGAATTGAACCAGTGCTGTCCTGTATAAATCTAATGTGAGCCACAAATAGGAGCCACAGAAGCAGACCACCATGTACCGTAAAGTTATCCTGCTTCCACATTGAAAAAGAAAAGGAAACAGGTATCATGATATTGAATAATATATTGATTTAACCTAACATCTCCAAATGTTGTCACATCAATTTTAATCAATATAAAAGTTACCGATGTTTTACATTCTGTTTTCACACTAAGTCTTCAAAACCTGGTATGTTTTTTACACTTAAAGCACATCTCAATTTGGGCTAGCTACATTTCAAGCTCTCAGTAACCACATGTAGCCAGTGACTCTTATATTGGCTAGCACACCTCTAGGTCAGTGCTTCTCAAATGTTAATGTGCAGGAATTACCTAGAAAGCTTGGCAATGCACATTCTGATTTAGATCTAGAATGGGGCTGGAGATTCTCTTTTCTTTTAAGTTCCCAGGCTGAGCCAACTACATAATTTGTTGGGCCAAATGCAAAACAAAAATGCCAAGCACCTTGTTATTATCAAAAAGACAAGAAATAACAAGTGTTGGCAAGGACGTAGAGGAAAAGGAACCCTTACGCACCCTTGATAGGAATATAAATTAGTGCAACTACTTTGGAAACAGTATGGAGTTTCCTCCAAAAATTAAACATAGAAATACCATACAATCTAGCAATTCCATTTCTAGGTATTTATCCAAAGAAAATGAAAACACTAACTCAAAAAGACATGCATGTTCGTCACAACATTATTTACAACAGCCGAGATATGGAAGCAACCTAAGTATCAAATGATGGATGAATGGATAGATGTGGTATATGTACACAATGGAACAGTACTTAGCAGTAAAAAGAATGAAATCTTGCCATTTGCAACAACATGGATGGACCTAGAGGATATTATGCTAAGTGAAATAAGACAGAGAAAGACAAATCCCATATGACTTCACTTATATGTGGAATCTAAAAAACAAAACAAACAAACAAAACAAAACAGTAACAGACTAATAGATACAGAGAACAAACTGGCCCCTAGAAGGGAGAGTCGTGAGTGATGGACGAGATAAGTGAATAGAGTTAAGACACAGGGATGCAGGGGCGCCTGGGTGGCACAGCGGTTAAGCGCCTGCCTTCGGCTCAGGGCGTGATCCCGGCGTTCCGGGATCGAGTCCCACATCGGGCTCCTCCGCTATGAGCCTGCTTCTTTCTCTCCCACTCCCCCTGCTTGTGTTCCCTCTCTCGCTGGCTGTCTCTATCTCTGTCGAATAAATAAATTAAAAAAAAAAAAAAAAAGACACAGGGATGCAATGCAAAGCATAGAGAATATAGTCAATAACAATACATCAGCTTTGTGTGTTGGCACATGGTAACTAGACTTATCGTGACGACCATTTCATAATGTACATAAGTATCAAATCACTATGTTGTACACTTGTAACTAATACAATATTGTATGTCAATTACTCTTCAATTTAAAAAAAAGGGAAAAGGAAAATGCAGGACTTCTTGTTTAAAAAGCAGGGAAAAGGTACCTTTGACGGTACTAATATGTAGAATTTTCCCTTCTTCTGTGGTCCCCTTTATACATGCCATGATATGTTCTATTTGCTATTTAAGTCCCACCCCCTGGGGCAAGGGTGGGATGGGGTGGCAGGGAGGGATACTCAGGGATGGAGCGCAGACCGCCACAGGCGAGGAGGCAACACCGCTCTGGAATCCGTCACGTGCAAATGTGCCTCTTCATCCAACACATTTTTATTGTTGTTGTTCTTTTTGTTGGAAAACCTGGAACTCTATATACGGAAGGTGTGAAACTATGAAAATAACTCTGATTTTCCCTTCAAAACAAAATATAGTGTTTGAATTAGGTTGACTATAGAAATAAGAAAACAAAATAATCCTAAAACTTCCAACATTTTACACCACCAAAGTAAGGTTTTTTGCTTCCGTAGAGGAGATAAATTGCCTCTTTCAAACCTTTGTCCCTTTACTTCCAAGAGTAGGAGGCAGGACTCCGAGAATCCTGGCAGTTTGGCTCAGAGACAAATGAGCTGCCCTCTTAAATAGTGGGAGTTGTCAAGAGAAACACATCAGGGAACTCTCAATTTTTCTTCCCAGCCTCCTTCTCCTGACATGATAATCCAAAAACACACAAGACCTGACCATTTGTCAGAAATGGTACAGGAAACGACCCATGAGAATAATCTGAAACTCCTGTTCTAGCTTTTTTATGAACTGATGGACAAGCTTCCTTAAATCACAAAGGTTCTGAGAGGACCTGAAAGTAATATATGCCATATAAGAATAAAATTAAAATGACACCAAGAAAGATATAAATCGGATTATATTGTTAGAATCAGAGGGAAAAAACAGGACTCCCATCCATAAGCCAAGGGGTTCAACAGAGTAGCAATCATCGCTTCTGGAGTGTTTCTGAGCTTCTTGGCCCCCGAAGTGAAAATGGAAATATTGTAGGGTACATTATTTTCATCGTCCATGAGGAGAAAAATACCAGTTTCCGAGAGAGAGCAAAGCATATTCAGTACTTCAGTCAAGAAGAAATTACTCAGCTGGGTGCTAAGAATTATGACGGACGATGTCCTCGATAATATTACTCAGGGTTGGGGGGAAGAGGCCAAAACGGTCTGCTTTGGCCGTTCCTTGTGGCTTTTTTCAGTTAAAGGCAAAAGCACAACCGAAAATATAAAACGGATAAAACCTCTCTACTCCCTGCCAATTCATATGTCTGATTCAATTCCACATTGGGTGATTCATAGCTAGAACTACAGTGCATAATACGTGTTTCCCACAACTGGGCTTGATAATCGGTGTGGATAGAGAGCAGGTGGACACAGAAGTCAAGACATGGAGGTCTTGCTGGTAGTACAATCTCTTTGAAGAGACAAAGTCCACTGTGGATTGGTTATCTGACGCTTCGTCAAGCTGCAACAGAAACAGAATTCAGAGGCATGGTCCATGATTAAGGAAACAGGATCCCACGTGAAGATCAAATCCTTAAAACTTGTCATTACTCCTCATGCGGCTGGAAACCATTTTCACTTTCCATCTTTCGGAAAGGAAGTCTTTCCTTTCTGTATACATAGGGTACAAGTCCAGTAATGCAAAGGACAGCAGGCATGGCCCAACCTGACCCAGTGACTACAGCGCCTGGTGGCCTCCCGAGACCAGGTGCAGACCATCTGGATTCATGTAAATGATTCAGCCTGTAAATAAAATGTCAGCCTGGCCAGCGCGAAGCCACTAGCGCTGAAGCCGTTATTAAACAGAGCCCCGAGACATTACCAAAGAGCTCCCTTCAACATACGGAGCTATGGCTCAAGCTCTCCTTGCAGCACTAACTCAATGCCTCTTACAGACAGAGCGTCATTAAGAACTGGAGAGAAATATCAGTAAAGGGTCTACCACTAAAATTAATGACAAGTTCCTTTATTGCAATATTAGTTTGTAGACCTTCGAAATCAAGGTAGACAGATTAGTGTGTATCAGAGGGACAGGTGAACAGTAAAGAGATGGTGGGCATGGGCTCGGCCATCAGGAGAAAGGGAAAGTGAAGTTTTGGCAGCCCGAAGAGAAAAATTGGCACTGGCAATGTAAACGTGGTGAATTTAAAGCTCTAAAATCCTATGAGAATATGATTAGAAAGGAAGTCATAGATTTTAGCCTTCAATCAACTTTCTCATGTCTGTCTTGGGTATGAAAAATTCTGCATGACCACTTCCTTTTATTGTAAAGTTTATGTATAAAGTCTGGAATTTAAACAAAATATCATCACTTTTATGTACTAAGAATTTATCATTTTGCCTTTAAAATTGGAACTCTAATTTCCTGAGAATTTATGGAATACGTTTTCAAAATCCCACAGAAGGGTTAAAATATGCGTTTATAGCCACTCTTCTTTTAATTAGATTTTTTTATCATTTTTTTATTTGGGCTGTTCCAGTAGTTATTATTTTAATTAAATTTTTTACTGCTAGTGCTCATTTAAATGCATTGAATGTTATTTCTAATGAAAGGAAAGCAGTTTAATATCATCTGAAACTCGGTAGAGCCTTTGTAAAGTTAATTTTTCTCCAAGGATGGATCTTAAAAATGCCTCAACCTCACAGACTTGGAGCCAAAGTTAGGTCAGTTTCACTTGGATGCTCAGTGACCCATGAAGAGGATTACCACTAGCTTTACGGGGCAAAGCAATATTGCCTGCGTCTAATAAAATTCTTACTGTCCATCCAAGTCTGCCCCGATGGAGTTCATCCTCACTCTCCTCTTTCCAACTTCATAGCAGAAAGAATCACCTTTAGATGTAGGTTTCTGTGGAGCCTAGCCTGTTCCATCCAGGGCCTGGCATTGCTATGAAATCACCCCCTATTTCTCGACTCTTCAGGGAAATATGTGAGCGTGTGACACTTCCTCTCTGTAGCCCATGTCACGGTTTGTAATCATAGACCGGTATGATTATTTAATCAATGTCTGTTTCTTCCAACCTGACCTGGGTGCCAAAAGGGTGAGCAGAGTGTCTCATTTGCACACCGTGGTGCCCTGTGCTGACCAAGCCCTTGCCAAGCACGCCATGAATGTTTGTTGACTGAAAAATGAAACTTTAAGCTGGGAACATTATAGCAAGCGTCATAATGTCTATCTCACCCTTAATCCAGATGGTGGAAAGAGAGTTGGTCGTGATTCTCACTTTTAATTTGCTCACATTTTTAAAATTATATTTGAGATGATATTTTTGTTAAAACCGTTTAGTTAGAAAAGCGTGCTCTGATTTAGTAAGCACTTCGGGCGTTAACCACTGTTTGGTAAGCAGTGAACAGGAGCAAGCCACCGCATAGAAGTGCATTAGCTAAGGAATAAAAACCAGGAAGTAGGGCAGGGAGACCTGACCCCGGGGAGTCCAGGGACTTGACCGGGCAATAGGCCTCACAATCAAATTACATCCAGTACTGAGAGACTTGCTTTTCACTCTGGGATTGTGCCCACCTTGGAGAATGCCAGAGACATAGACTCTCTGATCTATCCCTCATCTCCTTAATCTTCTCTCTCTCCCTTTCTACCTCCTTACACCCAAAACTATGGGGAGCTATGGCATAACAAGGGATACCCCCCTTTTGTTTAAAGGTTTTTATTTATTTGTCAGAGAGAGAGCAAGCAAGCACAAGCAGGGGGAGCGGCAGGCAGAGAGAGAATCAGGGTCCCTGCTGAGCAGGGAGCCAGATCCAGATCCCCAGATCTGGGGCTCAACCCCAGGATCCTGAGATCATGACCTGAGCCGAAGGCAGACACTTCACCGACTGAGCCACCCAGGTGTCCCAAGCGATACCCCTTTAATGAAGAGCTCGTATTTATTTTCCTGTTTCCTGCCCGAATTCCTCGACAGAGGACCTTGACATTTTCCTTCTTTGGATCCTTTTTCCAGTATACATAAAGGAGAATCCCCCCCTCAATCTTCAGTCATTTAAGTGATAGTTTTTTTTCTTTTTTAATGATTAGGCTATCAAAACTTTAGAATACTTTTCTCAGTACAGGAGAACAACAACACAACAAAATCCAGCTAGGGAGTCATCCAGTAACGTTCATGTAACCTTTCCTACCGTAAGAGAGAAAGGCAGCTTGCAGGGGGCATTGTGAAGTAAGATCCCTCCTTCCTGAAGGGCAGCCTTGTCCTCACGGGCCTCAGAAAACTCTCCTTCCCCCGTGTCCTCACCCACATGCCAGGGAACAAAGGCACGCTTGGCACGTGTCGTGTCGTGTCGGGTCAAACTTGAGGTCCCGGAGAAGGAGGAGGAGGAGGCTGGTGTGGATTCTGTTGAAGGGGAGGGTGAAGAAGAAGGAGAGCACTCACGTGAAAATGTCACAAAGGTGCTGCTTTTACAGGGAAGTTTATTCTGTTTTAAACACTGAGAAGTTGTGTTCGAATCCGTTCGTTTGTCCACAGCGGTGTATACTCTCATATACAATTACTGACCCACGCTTTCAAACCCAACGCTTTGCTGCTGGTTCACACTGTCCATTTCTCGGATGGGTTTGAATGCAGTATTCCCTGTCTTAAATGGACGAGGGGGAAAAAAGGTCACTCCCTTGTGCCTGGCCCACGCTCCTAGCTCGGTGCTCTCTGGCCGGGCTCCAGGGTACATCTGGCACTCGGTTCTTATGCTGATCACAGCACATTCTGCCTACTTAGCCCTGCACTTTTCATATGAAGAATTCCAGATTCCCAAATTACCTTTCCCTTCCCATTCTCCCCCCCGCCCACTCTCATTGTACCCAGATCTGAGATAGCCAGCAAGCTGATTTACAGACATGGTAAGCTGATAAGAGCCAAAGGAGCCGTCCCTGGAAGTTTTTGTTGGAAACCAGATTCAATGCCTTTGGCACAGAGAAACCACCCTCTAAAGGTGACATTCCAAGGAAGTATTGGGTAGGAAGGTGCCCTGAGTCAGGGAAGGTGGGAGGATATTAAGGGCTAACTAACAATGGGGACTATCGGGTAGAGGACCGCAATCCTTGAAATACACAAATACACGGAAGATCAGTTTAGTTCGTAGTACATATAAAACTCATGGAACAAAACAAAACAAAACAAAAAAGTGAAATAAGCATTTGGTAAATGCGACCAAAGCAAGCAAACGAGAGCTGTTCTGGCCGATGGTATTCCCTACACTTTGTGTCAGGGGGTGAAAGGGTGCAGTCCCCGCAAATGAATACAGCTTATCATACTCTAACAGCTGAGTACTCACTGCTCAACCCTTCAACCACAGTGCCCTTAAATCCTGGTCCCTGAAACCATAAATTCCTCCTCAACATATGCTTTTTCTTAAGACCTGGATCTTAACGTAGGTGGTTTGAACTCTGTTTATTAACTTCAGCTCCGGAGAAACTCCTAGTTTTCCATTCTCTGAGGGCATGTTGACTTCTTTTCCTTTTCCCTTTTCCCTTTCCTCAGTGAATTTTCCCAGTAATCCTCGGGGAGAGATGGGGATTACTTTAAATAGCCTGAGAATTACTTGAATTTTCATCTCTCAGTGATCTGTAGCCATGAAGTTAATCATTGCTCTTAAAGAAGGTCACTATAACTTAGAATTGGCAATAGAACTGACCTTTCTCTCAAAAGAACCTAAACCCTTCAAACCCGGCCAAGTTTTGCAGCAATCCAAAAAGCTTTCCCTTAGTCAGCAGTGGGATGCAGGTGACAGGAATGGGCAGGACCCGGCGAGGTCACAGTGAGCTAGTTACAGGCTAAGGAATATGGGGGATAATCAGCACCACGGTTATCCCAAGACAGGCCTTATTTTGATCTTAAGGCCCAATGGTGGCCTAGTAGGGGCTTCCTATTTCTCCTTTGCCACAACCCCTCTATCTAACTTCTTCCTCTTCTTCAGCCTTTTTATGTAGAAGAAAACATCAGTGATGAACCATCACGTATCATCTTCTTTTTAGTATTTTGGTTTGCCAAACACATATGCTGAGGAAAATGCTCCTGGTGTCAGACTTCTTCCCCTCTCTTCAGTTCAGCCCCCAAATCTCCCCCAGTCTCTCCCTCTGGCGCCCCCTGTCTCCTCTTCTCCCCACCACTGAGACTCGGTCTTAGGTGGCATCTTCCCACTTAACCACCACTGACCCAGGGTCTTTCCACGTAACCACTCATTCCTAGAAGGATCGGTCTCAGAGCCACATCAAAAAGCCAGTTTTTACAAAAGCTTCAGGAAGTCTCCAAAACAAGACAGTTTAATGCAAACAGGAAGCAGTTTTATACATAAATGACCTTTGGAGACAGAGAAATCAAAAAGTTCTAGCTTTAGGCATCAGTGTGGGCAGAAGAGAAATCTCACCCTGGGAGCGAATGGTCACTGGGCTATGAACCGCCCACCTACAGTTGTGATGGGCTCGAGAAAGAGCAAGGATAGACAAAGGGCCACCACCACAGCCGCATGTGCACTAGGAGTTCCATTTCCTTCCACAAATATCAAAAGCTGTCCATGTGCCTGGCACGATGACGTACGTCAGATAAGCAAGATATATCCGTCTCCTGTCCTCACAGAGCTTGCTGTTTAATGAGTAAGAGACGCGATGTGATATGGCAGAGAAAAGAGTGATGTCAAGGTCCATTGGAAGATTCCTACCCAGTCAGAGAGAAGGACTTCTGGAAGAGGTGCCATTTCAGCTGGGGACTGAAAGCTGGGCAGGAGTTAGTCAAACAAAACTGAGGACTGGGAGGGAAGGGAAGAGTTTAATCTTGATACCAGAGCCCTGTGAAGGTTGTGTGACTGGCTCTACCTTCCTAGGAAGATAATCAAGTCTCATCGGGGTTAAAGACCAAGGTCTCAAATCCAGTCAGTGGTGGGCATGGGCTTGGTCCTCAGGACAATCGAAGCCCAAGGCTGGGCTGGTTCCTTGCTGGTTCCTTCCTGGTACCAGGCCTCTAGCTGCACCTCACCTCTCTGTTTTCAGCCCTCAGAGAAGCACCTGACAGGATGGAAGTGTCTGGTCAGAAAGGAGGGCAGGACAATGCTGACCTGTGGGGATTTTATCACGGAGCAGGAAGGCCTCAGCAGGGATGTGTGTCCTTCAGATGACCTCAGAGTTCCTGTACAAGGACAGGTTCTGATGTCCAAGCCACACACAGTACGTGAACTTGTTCCAGAAAAAAAGTGCATGCAAATGATTTTTAAAAGCCAAAGAGAAGCTTTATTTAGAACAGACCTGTCCCAAGTACCTTTAAAGCAAACAAAGTCTTATAAATGCTGTAACATCTCCTTTCTCGTAAAATGAGGCACACCTGGAATACTGGGAGCTGGCTTTCCCTAGCACAGCAAATCTCAGGAGATCAGAGACCGTCAGAGGCAGTCAGGGAAAAAAGACCTTGATAAAACGGTTGGCTCTCATTCTGGCCCCATTCATAGGCTGGAATGACTCCGAGGAGAAAATTAAGTGACTGACGTAAATGTCCATCCCTAAGTATATTTATTTAAATCCTGAATGGCAAAAGGCAAACATTGTAGATATTAATGAAGAAATAAAACAAACATTTGACTTTTTTTCTTTACTCAATGATAACAACCTTGTTTGAAAGCCTGCCTGCCAGATTTTAGGCCAGCCTCTTGCAAGTCACACAATGGCCTTTCCAGGCGATGAAAATTTCCTTTTTACGTAAAGACGATGCGGATAATACGTTCAAGACGCACAGAGCTGGGGGAGACCTCTCTACCGGAAGTCTGTTGGCTGTGCAGGTAACAAAAAAGAACACATCGATTGCTTTACTTTTCACTCTGAGCCCAGAATGTCAGCTTGTAGCCCTCCCAGCCAGGCAAGGCAGTGCAGCCATTAGAAGGTACTGGCTGTGCTTTCAAGGGGGTTTATGTAGTGTGAGTAATGTGTGCAAGACTCACACACCTGCTGATTGGCATGGATATTGCTGCAGCTACCAGAAGGCTTCATTTCGGTGAGGCCACTTGCAAAGTTCAGTAAGCCCTCTATTGAAGGAATCGCTTCAGGCTGTGGCCCTGTTGGCCATTAGCAGCTTGCCCATGTGAACCTCACTCCAGACAACCCACTTGTCTGCTCGCTCTCCTTTCCAGAAAACACTAAAGGCATTCGCCTTAACCTAATCCTCCTCACACACATTTCTGTTCCAACAGAAATGAGGAATACCCTCACCAACGATTAGCTTCAACTCCCCTAAATCTGAAAAAAGATGTTCTTTAGACATTTCTATCTCGGTGTCTTTACAATAAAGACGTACTTTAGTTCTGCCATTCCAGTCCATTCTGGATTTCCCATACATCTGTGTTCTTGAAGAAATCCGATCTGAATTCTTCCTCTATCAGTTCTCTCTCTTCCTCTCTCCCTCCCCACCCCCAACAGCCACCACTACCACCACCAGGGTAAACGTCAAGGTAAGTCAGAGATAAGTCAATGAGCTAAGATCATGCCTGCTACTTATTCCATTTGGAGGGTTCACATGCATATTATCGTATCCTGGGGCTGACATCTGGACTAAAGAGCTTTATTAAAGAGCCTCCACCCTGTCCCCCACTCCAGCCCCCAACACACATTGGAGCCCTTGACCAAAGAATAATAAGAAGACCCAGTGTCATTTTAGCTCTTACATTTTAACTTTAACTCGCTTCTCATTTTTAACAAGGCTAGCCTCTGGAGATAAATGTAGATTGAGCAGAGGAGGGAACTAATACATAATAACCACCCATTTTGCCCCTGTTGCCTCTCCCAACCTAGGGGGGTGGTCAAGAGTACTGACTCTGGGGCCAAGTTGCCCAAGTTCATGCCCCAAAACCATACTTCCTAGCATTGAGACCTTGGCAACTTTACCTGTCCTCTGCACCTCTTGGTCCTCATCTGTAGACTAGGGAAAGAAACAGAGCCAATCTCTGAGGGTTGCCAGGAGGATTATATGATTTAGTGTGTGTCCAGCACTTAGCACATGGTAATCCACAGTAAACACTGACTATTGTTACACCGGGGAGACAAGGGCTGATCTCAGCCAGTAAAGGTTTCTGCTTTCCAAATTAAAAAAGAAAAAATAAAAAGAAGAAGAAGAACAGAAAAGCAGAATTTAAACAGTTCACCTTTTTCTTTTTTTACGTTTTCCTTTATTTTAATGTCGCGTTAGAGGCATAGAAAGCATTTTGAGTTTTGTGCTCTTGAAAAGCTAGGCATGGTTGAGAGACTTTTACAAAGTAAATATAAAGTTGGATGGATCCTTCATCTGTGGATGTGAAGAGACTAGAAACCAGGCAGATTCTCCAGAGATTTCCTTGTGAAAGATGAATTATCCAGCCAGATCATGAGCCCTGGTACCCTATAAATAAATCTCTTTCTTCAAATCACATTATTAGAAGATGGCCTTTTATGTTGTGGCTTTTCAGAAAAACTAATTGGTGTTATTACATCTTTAGAATCCATCGTCCTAAGAAAAAAAAGGCTTCATCTATAACTTGCCCCCATATTTACATCCTGTCCCTGTCTAAATGGTATTAAATGTCAAGTCGCAGGGTAAGAATCAATGCAAATGGAATCTGCAAGTATGAGAAAGCACCATGTCTATTAGACAGTGAGTGCCCAGATTAAATGTTGAATGAATGAATGAATGAATGAATGAAAGGAACAGTTCAACAGTGAAGCAATGAGCTGTTTTAGCAGAAAGCATATTTCACTTGGGAATAATAAAGGATGACTTTCCAGATAATATTTAATCTAAGAGTTATTATTTCCACATATAAAGCCAGGAGGTTATGGAAACCTCTCCCCTCAACAGCCGTAGTACAATGTCACAGACATTCACAGGCATTTGATAGCAGACATCTGAGCAAAAGGCACCCATGGCATCAATCTGCCCTGCAGAGAGTTGCATTTGCAGCATTCCCAGTATGTGTTCATTTCAAGTAGTAAGACAACACCTTGTTTGACCAGTTGTTCCATTTTTCTGAAATTAAGAAAATTAAGCCCTGAATTTTCTAAGTCAATATTTAAAAGCAAGACTCTAGGACCTGTTCTTGGATGTGATTTCCTTCTATCTCCAGCCTATGCTGTCAAGCTTTGGGATGTAGATAAGCTGTAAAGGTCCTAGCTTCCCTATTTTATATGCCTGAGCCTGACCTTGAGAGGCTCTGCTACTGCTATTCTGGCTACTGGCCAGGTCAACAGTTCAGCTCAACAAACATTTTATTACTCTGTGATGGGCTCAGGCTCCCTCAAGCGCTTTTCTTTGGACCCTCTGAGAAGCATTGGCTTTAACCCTTTCCCACCTAGAGACAAATGCCAGGCCACCTGGTCAACCAAAGAGCCCCACTGTTGACTGCACAGTCTTCAGTCAAAGTCTTCAGTGATCAAGCTTTTCTTTCTTTTTGGTGACACCCCAAATATTCTGCCTGAAATGCATATATAACATACACAGATCCATGTCATCTCAAAACTTGTCTCACATTGTTAGCTTCTTCTGATCTGAAAATTCCAATCTCTGGCATAGTCAGTGATGAGTATGATTCTTCTCTAGACTCTGGGTCCCCATAACCTGCTTGATTCTTCTCAGTATATGTAGAGGTGCTGATTATCTTGCCTCTATGGATTTAGAGAGGAAATATTGCTTTAGTTCAGAGTCTTCTTATAAAGGTCATCTGCTCCTTTTTCTGTGTGTGATTTTTCCATTTCTTTTACAAAAATTCTCCCTTCATGCTTGTGCGCCAGTAAGAATGAAAGGCCATTACAGGCTGTCTGTAGCCGGAAAAGAACCTGATGACATTCTTTCACATCTATCAGCATTGTCCTGCCACATCCATTATTATGGATCATACATAGGAAGATGGAGAAGTAACTTCTGAAATGCACACTAGAACCACCCAGTGAAAATGGAAGGGTCTACAATATTTGAATTTTTCCGTACGAATTATAATTACCTCTCAATCAATAATGAAATAATGTGCTAGTCCACGTTCTGGGTAGACTTCCTGCTTGTTTTGTGCGGTCTTATGCAAGAATGCAAATACCACAAGAGGCAAAGAAATCTCCTAAGAGAGGCTTTGGAACAGAAACAGGTGCTAACATCTGCCATTAATGTGCATAGAAGGAAACTGAAATCAAATAGATTGTCTTGGAATTTCAGATTGACTACGTCAAGGTGTGGCCCAACTAATTTGTAAAGATACTAGATTCAGAAATTAGATTAATTCTCTGTCTCAAAGACCCAATTGCAAATAAACTTTGTACTTCCCTCTTGTTTTGTGCTGTTTTCTTCCAACGTTGGGAATTCTTAGTACACGAATGGTACTGTTGGAAGACCAACTTTCCATGAAGAACCTAAGGAGGAAAGACCTGCCGGCCATTCATTAATAACGGTGACTCATTAAAAGCCAGATGCTTACTTAAAACATTCCACAGGAATGCTATGGAGATCTCTTCTACATGCTACTCAAAGTTTAATACTTAACCACATTATGGTCCAGTGCCTTCAGCTCTGTCCTGCCCTAGAGCGTGTACCCAAGTTTCTCATAAATTAATGGGTCATTCATCGCACTAGAGCTCACCCACTTCCTTAGAATTCAGGATTTACTGCCAACGTTCTCACTCTTCCACAAAATTAACATAGCGCTCTTAGGACCCAGTGTACTCTGAAAACATCCAGCAATCATAATTCCACATTTAAGCCTTTGCATCCAAGAAATATTAATGAAAAAGATAAAAGGTAGAGCAAAAGGGACCACTCTGTAGAGTTCTAATTAATCTATCTTAGCTATTTCCCATTTCCAAAAACTTAGCGATAGTGACTCAAAAGAAATCAAGTATTTAGAAGAGTAGGAAAAAATGACCTTTTAATAAGGACTTGTTTATTCCAGCAGCCTTTCATAAGCTGTCCAATTTAATTCTCCCAAAGACACTGCAAGGTACGCATTATTATCCTTACTTTACAGGCACTGAAATTGAAGCTCAGGGAAATTACCCCAACTTACATTTACTAAATGGATATATAAGCACTAAAAGCTATATATAGAGTCAGGATTCAAATCCAGGAACACTTAACCCAGAACTTTTCCACTAAACGCATATTGCCTTCCTAAAACCAATTGATAGTACTATTATTAGAACTAGCAGTCAATATTTTCCCTTTCATGTGAATAATAAAGTTAAATATACATTATTGACAGTACTCGCCCTTAAAGGAGAAATTTTCCAAAACCAGTAGTTCCACACCTGGCTAATCACCAAAATTACCTGGAGAGCACTTAAAATATTTCCTAGGCTCTACTGCAGAACTACTGAGTCAGAATCTCTGAAGAGGGGTCCAGGAATCTCCATAAGTAGAATGCTCTCAAGACAATTTTCAGAATCTGCCAGTTAGGGAACCACTGATTCTAGTAAAGACAAACTTGGAGACACACCGCAGTATACTTTTTCAAAGTGTTATCCTTTGTTTCATCTCATCCTCATAAACACCTGCTGGGTAGGATGTGGCACAGATATTTTTATCCTCCTTAGATACAAGCAGAAACCAAGATCAATAAGGGAGGGAAACTTGAATTATCTTCTTCCACCTTCTTAGGTAAAAATGGATCCTCTAGAAAAACCAAACTGGGTTTGAATATACAGCATTAAGAATAGAAATGTCACGGGATTTCCCTCCATCTTCTCCTTTCTCTGGGATAAGTGGTTGCACAGTGCTAGAGGATGAATTGTATCCTCACAAAATTCATATGTTTTCCTAATCTCAGATTTCCAAACCTCAGTACTTCAGGTTGTAACTTTGTTCGGAAGCAGGGTTGTTGCAGGTGTAATTAGTTAAGATGAGGTCATACTGGAGTAGGGTAGACTCCTGATCTAGTATGACTAGTGTCCTTATAAAAAGGAAAAATTCGGACACATGTGGACATACAGAGAATGCCGTACGAAGGTGAAGGCAGAAATCGGGAGGACTCTGTGAACCAAGGAAATGCTGAAGATCACCCTCAAACCAAGAAAATCAGCGGATGAAACAGATTCTCCTCCACAATCTCAGAAGGAAGCCACCTCGTTGACATCTTGATCTTAGACATCTAGCCTTCAGAACTGTGCAACAATAAGTCTTGTAGTTTAAACCACTCAGCTGGTGGCACTTCGTTATAGCTCCCCTAGCAAACTACGAGGTAAGAAATAACTCCCACCTGCATGAACAGATTTCTAGTTAATATTTCCAATAGAGGAAAAAATTCAATAAATAAGTTTACTTATCAAAATATTTTTGAAACACAAAGGTGATCATCATAGTGCTTAGAAGATGTAAGTAGATACTACAATGAATTAGAGAAATAGATCACTCAATGTAATTTTTTTCTTAATTGGTGTTTTGAAGAACAAAACTAGGAAAAGAATGAAAAAGTAGATAAAAATTTCCTTACACATCCTACCCCTAGCATTTTTCTCCCTACTATTTAGCAGAAAAACATCAATTCGTATGTCTCTACCGTGGTCAAGGGAGTTGTATAATATAGGTAATCATGAACTAAAGCTTCATTCCACTTACCTGCAAGGTACCCTGCCATTCCCAGACTTCTGGGATCATAGAACTCCATATTTATTCCCATCTCCCACTTGAGGGTGTAGAAGTACTCTTCAATTATATAGTAAACATCACATGGTGGATCCCAAAGTCTACGTAGATGCTTCAAAAAGAATTTTGCCTTAAGATACAAATTATGTAATAAAATAAATTGAACCTAACATATCTTGGTTCAAACAAAAATACTCCAGAGTAAGAGCTGGAGGGTTTTGTCAGACATTTGCCAAATTCTCTCTCTCTGTCTCTCCCAGAGAGCTCTGTATGGCATTTTGCAACCACACACCCATTGTTTTGGTTGGCAAGTCCTTTGGATTGATTTCTCTTCAAATAATAAGCATACTTTCCAGTGTTTAATAAAAATGTTTTGTAAAACCAACATTTCATGCATGTGTGAAAATTCACATTATATAATCTGCTTGGGGGACACATCTTATGAGTGATTTTTATGATGCAAGCGGTTTTTATGATAAGCTATGTAACCAATTAATAACACCTACAGTGTACAGAGATTATGTCAACATAACTAGTGTTCAGTCGATGATGTAACATTTCCAAATACCAGAATGTTTGGCAATATGTTGACCAAATATACATGTGTCTTCTCTTAGTTTGACATATTATGGTCACGTTGTATTTTAAAGGAACCCAACATGAATTACTAAATCAAAAACACGGTTCACCCAAGTCAATGTTTGATATCAAATGATGACATAGCAGGGAGGCCCCATAGGAGTCTCAGAACCTGGCTTGAAGTCCAAAGTCACTCTCATACTATCATTTCAATCCAGAGTCCATTCATGGTATTTAATGCTTTATACTTACCTGTATAATGACAGATCAAGCCAAAATTAGGAGAGCTTGTAGAGGAAAAAAACCAAAGAAATAATTTGGAATCATGCCGCCGGTTTAACATGCAGTCCACTGAACAAAGTCAAACTTTCCCATGGAGGAAGATAGTCCATGTGTACATAAGTACAGTTAAATCAAACAGAATTACATTTTTTTGGTCCTGGCTGATTCACTGCTGCTTATCTACAAAGCCACAGGATGGCAAGAGAGAAATTCCTGTTGTGCAACTATTGTCCAAATGGTTTCATGGAAAAAAAAAAATGGGGCCAAATCCTTTGGTTCTAGTCCAATTTGCCTGTGGTCTGTTCACATTCAAGCTTTGGAGAAGCCCATGCCCACACTGACTACAAGTACATAGAGCCAGAGTCTTTCATGATCTGACTCTATCTTTTCAGCCTCCACTCCACCCTGTCAGTAACCCTTCGCTTCCTCCACTCTATGGCCCTTAAAAAATAAATAAATAATTGGGGATCTACCAGGAGCCAGAAACTGTTCTGTGTCCTGGAATTATAAGAGCGATAAACAAAAATATCACTTGTCCATGGAGTTTCCATTGTACTGAAGGAACACCAAACCTAGACAAGTAAATGTATCATGCGTGCCGAAGAGATGGCCTTTTGTCCACCGACATTTCCAGAGCAGAGTCCTCACTGGCAGGCAGAGGCCCTGCCCTTACATTTCACAGCCTCCCTTGCATCCAATTGTGTCCACATCACTAACTTTTGCCAATGTGATATAAACAGAAGTAATGTGTATCATTTCCAGGACAGGGTTTTTAACAACCTACTGTGCCTTCTCCACTTATTCTTCCCCTGGTTCCTGCCACACACAGAAGACTCTGAGGTCCTGAAGAAAGAGCCTCGAGATGAAAGGATCTGGGCACCTGAATTCCAGGTGAAGGTAAGCCACCCACTAGCTAGAACGTTAGCATTGAATTGTTTAGGAAGCATGTGTGATACACCTGGAATATATTAAATCACAGAATTGTTGGGACTAATATTTACAGGGTCTATCATTACTCTAACTAATATAGTCTATCAGGTGCCATAACGCTATTGAGAAAAACAATACACAGACGGAGAATGAGGAAGGCAGCAGGTAAAGAGTTGCTAATCTAAACAGAGTGATTGAGGAAGACCTCGGTGACAAGGTTGCATGAGCAGAGACTGGAGTGAGGGAGCACGTCAAAGGAAGCTCTTGGGAGAAGATTTTCAGAAAGAAGGAGTAGTGAGAGTAAGAGTTCTGAGAGGGGAACGTGCTTGCTACGTCCAGGGAACATGCACGATGAGAGCGTTCAGGATGCTCGAAGTAGAGCAAACAATGGGGTTTCCAGTGGAGTTGAGGTCAAAAAGGAAGCAGGGGGACCAAGCGCAAGGGGCTTCACAGGACGTTATAAGATCTTTGGGTGTTACTCTGAATGAGATGGCATGTCATTGGGAGATTTTGAAAGGAGAGTGATGATATTATTTACATTGTGCAAGGCTCACTCTGGATGTTGAGTTGAGAATACGTTGTGTAGAGGTAAAAGGAACAAATGTGGAAGCAGTTGCAAAAATCCAGGTGAGAGACACTGATGGCTCAGACTAGGGTCATGGCAGTGGAGGTGACAAGAAATGGTCAGATGTTTGGGAATGTGGGGTCAAGAGAGAGTTATTTTTTTTAAGATGGGAGATATGATAATTTATTTCATGTTGATGGAGATGATTCCGTAGAGAGGGGGAAATTAATGGTAGAGTAAAGGAACAGAAGAACTAATGGAGCCATGCTCCTAAAAAGGAGGAAGGACACGGGCATGGGTAAGGGAGCTAGTTGTGACAGGAGCAGGCTTGGCAGTTCATCCATAGCAATAGGAAGGAAACAAGCCTGTGGGCTCAGATCCTAGCTTGTGAGTAGATGTGATGTGGGAGCATGTACAAGTCTCTTCTGATTGCTTCTGTTTTCTCATTGAAACAAAAGGCTAAGTAATCCACTGAGAGTGAGGATGAAAGTGTGGCTATTTTGAGGAGATAGTAAAAGGTGAAAATGGTCATTTGGTGGGGGGAGGGTGGAGTGAACCGGTTAAGAAAATGCGTTAAGACCACATGGCTACACTGAGTGCTCCCTTGAGTTCAGTGATCCCAGATAAGACCCGAGCCCACGGACATGAGTTTTTCTCCAGCTAAGGGCAGCTGTTCAAGCAGAGGGTGGAGTAGGCAGAGTTGGAGCTAACCAAGATTGAGGGCCATTGAGTCTTTAAGACAAAGTTAGAGAAGGCCAGGGGAGTTGAGGGCTTATCCGAGGAAATGATGCTAATGATGGATCATGGAATTTCATTTGGACAATTGAGGACACTAGGGCAGTGAGATTCAGTGAAAATCTGTGACGGTTGCTGGATTCCTGGCCCTGGTGTGATCAAAGAATTAATGAGGTCCAGATACTAGAGGCAGCAATTTGGAAGCCTCTGAACTGAGTTGGAGGGAGTGTGGTGATTGGCAATGAGGCAGCCATATCAGACTGCTTACTATTCCCATTCCCTGAAGTTCAGGGCATTTCGAACTACCTTTAAATTTGCTCTTGTTGTGCCTTCTTGTTGGAGTAATTCTGAATCTCCTCTTTGCTTCTTATTCATTCTTCAGGGCGCAGTTCAGATGATACCTCCTCGTGCAGCTCCTCTGATCCTCCAAGTTAAAATTAACCACCTTAGCCACTGTGCTCACGTAATGGGTCTTACTCACCTTTCATAGGAAGCTCCTCACACTGCATCATCCTTATCTGTTTACAAGTCTGACTCCCACAGCTTGTGATCTTGGAGAGGACGGGATAATATTCTACTCACTCCCACATTCCCAAGTGATGGCCGAGAGACTGGCCCTAATCATTTTATCACCAGGGGCCACAGGCATGCTTGCCCTACTCTAGTCCATTTTCCAGACTCCAGTCAATGTGATTTCCTTAAAAGCATAAATCAGATCATGCTATCCCCCCCCCCACCCCGCTCAGAACGCTTAATAGACTTTCCAATTGCTCTTAAGATAAAAACCAAATTCTTTCCATGGCACACGTGGCCCTGCGGATTGAGCCTGAGCTCACCCCTCCAGCTTCACCACTCACCATTTTCCCTCTGCCCTTTACACTTCAGCTACCCTGGCCTCTCAGTACTTCCAAAGAGTGCCATGTTTTTCCTGACATCAGGGACTTCTTACATTCATTTACCTCAATCTGGCCCCCTCCGTACCTTTCAGATGTGAGTTCAAATATCACCTCCTCAGGGATGCTTTTCCTGACCCCTAGCTCAGTGGGGATGACTTTTCCATACTCTCCAAAGACCCTGTGCTTTTCTCATAACACTTGGTGGCATTTGTAATTACATAGTCACAATGTTTGCTCCCATTCTAGTCTGGAAGGCCTGTGGAGACAGTGATCGCCTGGCTTTACGCCTGCCTGTGCTCATTGCTCCTACCACCGCTCCAGACTCACAAAAGTGCTTCATAAATATTTCTTCACTGAATGACTTTATTAAACTACTAAATCAATGGTTCTGAAGTTTTTCTTAATATTTTGTAAAATATAGCCAGTTTGGTTCTCCAAGCACTTACATTTCCTGTACGAATAGAAAACACAATCAGGGGCGCCTGGGTGGCTCAGTTGTTAAGCATCTGCCTTCGGCTCAGGGCGTGATCCCAGTGTTCTGGGATCAAGCCCCACATCAGGCTCCTCCGCTATGAGCCTGCTTCTCCCTCTCCCACTCCCCCTGCTTGTGTTCCCTCCCTCGCTGGCTGTCTATCTCTGTCAAATAAATAAATAAAATCTTAAAAAAAAAAAAACCACAATCAAATTCGCACACACACGCACACACACACACAGACACACAACCAGTCTTAATGAGTTTTTACACAGATCTTTAAAATACATAACCAGACATGAGAGATCACGGTTTGTAATTTATAAGCTACACATAATTATTAAAATGAAGACAATACGTAGGTGGCTAAACCAAGGGCTCTCCCCTCTTGAATGACTTATCAGGAAATCTTGCTGCTCTGAATATTTCAGAATACACGCCAGGGTTAGAATCAATGCCCACTGGAGTTTTCCTGCATAAAAAAATGGCAATATAATGCAAGGCAAGTGTGTGTACTTTTGTGTGTATATATTTAATTGAGAGCCATTTCCTAAGCCTATTGCATAAAGCGGAAAGTGGACTCTAGTTGTCTACTTTCCATATTGTAATGGAATTTTTCAGATCATAAGCACTGGTGTACTAAGAAAAAAATATGTAATTTCTTTAGGGAAAATTCTCATTTGTTCCCTTTCTTTCTCTTACACCCTAGAAATACAAATACAAGTCATCTATAAATGTGCAAAATAGGCAAAGTAATAGGCATATACAACTAAATCTGTTTTTCTTTTTAAGTTGATTTTCAATGAAGAAAACCAATGAGAATATAAGAATCCCTTAAATCATTTTCTTTTTATTAAAAAAAATTCCTAGGAACTACTTTGAAGAACTATTTTAACTTTTATTATAGAAAATTTTAAACAGCAAAGACAGTATAATGAACTCCCTTGACCAACCACCAAGCTTCCATAATTGTCAGTCCTCTGCCACCATGTTTTCCACAGAAAAAAAATGTATGAAAGGTGAAATACCAGTAAATTCAGAAAGTTGCCCAAAATGCCTCCCCATGCTCATCTCCACCACTAGCACCTTCTGACCCACCAGACATGGTTGCTTTCTGTGAAACAGGAGGGACCGTGCGGCCGTCATCACAGCGGATAGAAGAGGACTTCTCAGGGACCGCTTCAAGAGGGTCCCCTAGTTAGAACATCTTCAAAATAACTCCACTGTTTAGCACAAGATTCATATCAGAGGCATATTGAGATGACTCTGACATGAATATATTCAAGATCAACTTTAGAAATTGACGAGCTCCTCACAGCCTGACATGGACAAGCTCGTGACTCATAAGCTCTTGCGGCCCGGGTTGCTCTACAAATCCGTGCGAAATGCGGGTGACATGCAGCTGTTAAAATTTACAATTACACTTCCTTTTTATGATGCTGAGTTCGAAGGTAAGTTGGTAATGTTGCTGGTTTTTATGTCTAAGGAGCGATCTCATAATTTATATACTTTGTTTTATATTTTAGGAATTACTCTGAACCCTGGTTATTATACTGATTTTTTAATAGCCTTTGGCCAAGCACATGAAAAATTTGGCTTGACTAATGGAAGCCAGAAATGAATATTTGAATCACCCAGCTTTAAAGTAATTCCAGGAGGGGCGCCTGGGTGGCTCATTTGGTCAAGCATTGGCCTTTGGCTCAGGCCATGATCCTGGGGTCCTGGGATCGAGCCCCTCATCGGACTCCCTGCTCAGCAGAAAGCCTGCTTCTCCCTCTCCTTCTGCTGCTTGCCCTGCTTGTGCTCTCTTGCTCTCAAAGAAATAAATAAAATCTTTTTTAAAAAAAATAATAACATAGCTCAGGGAGTAAGTGTATTTTCTGCATTTTTCCAAGGGTAAAGAGAGGTCATTGGGCCTTATTTTGAACTTGGTCTAGATAAAAATGGTCCTGCTCTGACCTTGAAGTCCACACCATCACTGGGCTGGGCACCCTGCACTCCACCTCCTAATGACTGAGTCACTGGCAGGCGCCCAGTCTCCTCGCCACTAAGGCTGAGCGCTGTGCCTCAGACCTAGCCCTCTCCCAGCTCATGGTGCTTTTTTTTTTTTTTTTTTTTTTTTTAACTGCATCTGCAGAGATGACCCGCACTGACACCCGTTTACACGTACCTCCATTTGGGGCTGTTACAGTGTCGCTCACGTCCTCACGCATTAGAAATTACTGATTCACTTTCTTGAGTTGCTATTGAAAATGTCTTCTTGTTTAAATCCTTACCACGACACACAACTGAGCCTTCATCCCCTCTTGAATTCTCCCCAGACTTTGCAGATATACCCCAAGCACCTTCATCTTGGATAACATGAGGCTCAGAACGTCCCAAGACCCAGAGGGGGTCCTTCCAAGCTCTGCTCATTTATTCATCCATTCATGGGAATACATGCGAGGCATGAGATGCTCACTGCTCTCCGTCTGACTCTAGCAGCGACATGACCTCTTTGCCGCAGACCTTCTCGTGGCCTTCTGCACGAGGCCGAGGCGGTGCTGCTCTGTCCGGAAGGTCACCTTTCACGTGGCTGGCTCTTCCATCTCCACACCTGTCTAGCCCATCAGACCTAAACCTCCAGGAACAACAGCTCATGTAGCAGATGTTCCTCCAGCCTTCCCCAGGAATGTTAGTCCCCCACCTCCACCCTAGCCTTGCAGCCTCTCCTCTCGGAGCATCAAATCCTTCTTAGTCCCAGTGGACTGGGGCACACTCTTCATCTCCCTGAACCTCCGGAAGTGAACACATTTTCCAGTATACACGGGAGGGCAGAGTGTGGTGATTCAAACAGCTAGTGTGGAGTGCCCCCCCTCCGCCCCCCGTGTTTCAGAGGTGCGGTTAGCCTGCCTTGCTTCCAAGAACCTAGGTCCTAGTGGGGGGGGGCACCAACCAAGAATCGGGGGGTGGATTGTGAGTAACACTGTTCTTTATCTTTTATCAAGACTGCAAAGAACACAATAACCACACTGAACTCTCTTTCTGGAATGTGAGCCAAAAAGCAGCCACAGAACTTTGTCCTCTTCCAGGCTCTGACTCCCTCCCAACCACAGAAGTCATTGTCCCCAAACCTCTTGGTCCCTGTTGAGGGAAAGAACCAGGCAATGCTGCAGGTTGCTGGTTTTCCAGAACTCTGCACACGCGGGCTGAACAGTCTGTGTCACCTGAAGCGTTCTCTCCAGCTCACACGCTTACAAAAGCATTGCCAAGTACATACAGATTTCTTGGATCGTTTTCAATTACTAAGAGAAGGTACCAATTGTTAAAGAGAACTAAAAAATAGCCAAAAATACTGTGAAATCTTTTCATTCCCCACCCTTTAGGTAATTTGTTCTGATTGCCACTATTTCAAAAGACAAGATTACACACCAGGGAAGCAGAAAGATAAAAAAGGGAAATCTGTTCCCCCTGCTGAGGCCCTATCAGAGTGTTTGGAAGCAAAGGCAAATTTTTTCCGCCCTAATGAAACCTTGTTAACTCTGAACACTGCGGCTGAACTGATGTACTGAGAGGACTTGCTGGGTCATTGGGAGGTCATTAGGGATCACTGGGGCATTCAGAGGTCACTGCCATTCTTGGCTTTCTTCTTAAACCAAGAGAACTTTACTAAAAATTGTCCTCCTTTTGGTATATAAGAAAAGTGGGAGAACAAAATTGAGGCCCATCACCTTTTTCAGATAAAAATCTGTATCACCCACCTTTGTAAGATATAGACTGGAACATGTGAGTTTTCAAACCTTGAGTTTTTTCCTCCTATTCCGCCAGTTCTCTCTGATAGTCAGCAATTGTCTTGTCCTACTAGGAGAGTGTTTTAACTTTTTTTTTGTAGGTTCAGGTTATGCTATTTTGTTTATGATGAATCGTTGTTACAATAACCGTAAGAAACAGCAGACAAATGACCTTCAAGACTCTCCAGAAAGAGTAATGAGCCCTTCTGTGTGTTAAAATTATCTGGGCTCCACTAAGGGTAAGCGGGAGGCAGAGACATGGGGCTGAATACTTCTGGATTGGGGGAAGGAAGGGACACAATGATAGTGTTTAAACTACCACCATTTTCTCACCTTGGAGTTGAATTCCCATATAACTGAAAACATCTGAAGCAAACAGAGCAAAGCACGGCTTTCTAGACCCCTGTTCCAAGAGTAGGCAAGAAAAGTAGCTCAAACACAACAGCTGGGAGTTCCGTGTCATTCATTTATTCAGTGATCCCGGACGTTTTAATAGGGCTTGCAGAATTCGTGTGTCATATATAAGAGCCTGCATAGGAAAATGTAGTGCAGAGCTGACCTGGAGGACAAGTTTTACAAATGAAGACTCCTTGGAAAACTCAGAGGTCCCTTCCTAGCAGGCCTCCTAGTGAGGGGCAGAGAAGGAACCAGATCCCAGGCCAAAGCCCCAGCTCTGGCCTCTGCCTTGTGGGGCCTCCAGGGAGGACGAGTTGCATTTGCCTAGTGAGGAAACAGCGTCATCTAGTGGCCATTTGTCAAAGTCCCTAGATGAGCTCTGATTCAACCCTCACATCTTGCTCACCCATTTCTGCTGTTCTGACTGCCCAAGACAACACTTCAGGACATTTTCGCTTGCCTAGATTTTCCAAAGCCCAAGCATTTCTCAGCGGGACACTTTTCTACAACCCCTTTGCTCATTTCTATTTCTCATACTTATGCCAAACTCGTAACAGGCATCAGGAATCATCCACTTCAGGTGGTGGCTGGTGTCCTTTGAGCGTTTCTTGATTCAAGTGTTCCGCAAGATAACACTCTTACCTGTGATTTCAGGCCTTCTGCCAATTGATGTGTTTAATCAGAGAAATGTCCTCCTTTCTTCTGAAGAGCCAGGTTATGCATTTCATTCAGGCATGCTGACATAACACTTGCTTTTCCCCTCCTACTGACAGATAAAGGACATTTTTGTTGCCTTTGAAATAATTCTAGGTAGTGCTCAGGACAGTTCCGTGAATAACATTGTGGACTCATTTTAGTCAAGTGTATCTATTCATTCATCTTTCATGTTCTCAACCATTTATCAATCTCTTAACAGGTTCCAGAGGCCAGACATATCCCCTGCCCTCAGGACCCTACCTTTGGAGGAGAAAAATCAAATATATCCACAAATAATTGCCTTGTATGATAAATGTTGTATAATTAGTAAGCTCAAAAGAAAGGGGAAAACCATTCTGCTGAGGCTAGCACAAGGGACAGCAGGAGCAAAAGTGCAAAGTCAGGAAAGTACATGGTATAATAAAGGGACAGCAAAGAGTCTACTATATTCACGAAAACAAGAGCCCAAGAAGACAAATGGGAAGTGCTGTGGCAAAGTAGTTAAGAATTAGAACACAAAGATGCTTAGATGCTATCCTCGGGAGGGGGACTTTCTGTGCAATAAGATACCATAACATTATGTGCCACAACAAAAAGACTGTTTTGAGGTGTCCAAGAAACAAAGTACTTTATTTATTCCAGCCATTTTGAAGCTGTTTTCTTCCTAAAATGGCACCCTCACCGAAGAGCTGGTGTAACTGAGACTCGGGATGGGAATTATGTGTCATATTAGGGCAAAAACTCAGACCTATTAAATCTCAATCCTTTTTTTTTTTTTGGTTATAAAGAGCTCATCAAAAGTATGAAATACTTATTAGGAAAATAAAATAATTTTAAATTTTAAATTTCTTCCAATTTCATTCCTGTATAAATTCTCTGAAAGCACATTTAAATATTCACAATGGTCCCTTCTAATCATATCATCCTCATTCAATATGTGCCGGCTTTATAAATGAGAAAATAATTTGATAGGCATTCTATTCAAAAGCAGTCATAAGAGAAATAGAAACTTTTCAAACTGAAAGGTGTGATACAGGAGAATAAGGCAAATGTAAGCCACCATAAGCTAAAGAATGAAGGAGTGAGAAAGGTCATCTGAAGCATCAGAAAAGCACAGCTGTGTAAAGATTTCTAGAAAAGTCTATTTCCCTTGGCTTTGTGAAGACACCAGTCCCATTGGTGTTAGAGGAAAAGATAGAATGCCAGTAAGTATCATTACAAGACAACCTTGGCATCCAATTCTAGGTTGGTAATTAAGAGGTCAACTTTTCAAGAATTTTGTTTCTGAACAAGCGCCAGTGTTTTCTGTTTTGCTTATACAAAGAGTCGATCTACCCACTAAAATCTTGACTCAAAAGATAACCCCGCTAATCCTGCTATTGTTTCTCTTATTAACTATGCTCATTGAAGTGTCAGGTCTTACAAAGCTCTTTCCATTTTCCCTCCTTTGCAATAGATAATAGGAGATATGTGTCTGAGCTGACATTCTTCTGCAAATGAATGCCAGACATTTCACATAGAGCTAAAAGCTCAAGTCATATGATATAGCCCATCGGCCAATGCTGTTACCATAGTATTTTATGTTGAGGCTGACATTCCATTCATCAAATGAACACCCAGTGGGACTGCCATGCTTCTGAAGCTGCCAGACCACAAAGAATAACTAGACTTACTCAGCTTCTCCTTGGCCCAGCTCAAGAGTCAACTTGCAGATCTGGGTGTGTCATTTCTAAATTCTCCTCTTAGAAAAATAGTAGCCAAGTGGACCACAGGGAGGTGAGAATAACCTACAGTCAGGCTGCTCCCAGCTTCCCACTCTACTAGAACCAGCTCCCTTGGCACTCTGCCCCTCTCAGAGCTGCCTCAGAGGCCTGAAGCTGGGAATATGTAGACGTCGGCCTGTGGCCATGTTGGCTCACCTCCGTCAGTTGTAAACAGAACCAGACCACGGAAGCCTCAGCTGGAGAATTTCTTCTCCATACTTGGCCTTCCAAGAGATGGTATCTGTTCTATGGTTTTCACTTCCTAACAAATTAGAAATGAAAACTGTAAACATTCAAAAAAGAATGTGGGACTGAAGGTAGTGAGATTCTGTGTCTGTGGATAGACCTGGCTCTCCATGATAGCACACGACAAGGCAGAGCCTCCACACCTCAAGGGCGGCTGTGACAGGTGTCTTTGCAAGGTAGAATAGTTCTCGTTCATTGGGACAGCCTTTTGTGAGGAGTGCTTGTGGGGAATGAGCTCAACAGAACAACTGTAAAAAAGAAAAATCAAAATGTAAATGGACATTTACCACGAGCCTGATACTGTGTCTGACAATGATCAACATCCTGTTCTCATTGAACTTACAGGTGATATAAAGAGAATAAAAAAAGCGCTAATCTGGCCTAGAGTCTAAATCTACTGATCTACTTACTCACGGAAGAATTGGTGTTTAAACAGACTAAGAGAGAGGAGTAGAGGGAACCAAAGTCCTTAGGGCACAGAAACAAAGGGATGAATTTCAGAAATTATTAGATGTCTTTGATTGACCTAGGCAGGATGGCCATTCTAGAACAGCTGACATTCCACCTGTCTGCCATTATATGGCCTGCTTACCTGTACAAAACTCTACTCAATCAAGTCTAACTAGCATATTTCTCAGGGTTAAGTTGGAAGGGGATTATAATATCTCAGCTATCTACAAACTATAGCTTACCACCTGATTTTATAAATAAATTTTATGGGAATACAGCCACAGCCACACCCACCATTTACATATCCTCTATGGCTGCTTTTATTCTAGAACATCAGAACTGAGTAGTTGCAAGAAACAAAGGATGGCCCATAAAGCCGAGGATATTTATTATCCGGCTCTTTGGGGCAAGTTTGCCAACCCCTGCAACGGCTGATAGACTACGTGAACCAAGTTTATGAAATGTTAGGAAGGTGTCTCAAGTACATCATGGCCCTTCAGACCAGGAGGTCATCGGCCAAACATTAGGCATTGAAGATACTCAAGGGCAAGTGACCTCACAAGCTGTATGTTTTCTTAAAGAGACGGGGAGCATGATGAACCCCCTTCATGAGCTGGCACTCACATATTTGTGGAAGGCATCACTATCAGACTCAGAAGAGTATACCCACTTAGCAGAAAATCCAGCCATAGTACTATCCAGCCACAGTACATCATTTCACAATATCACTTGGGACAACTGCTCAATTTCTCCTCCTCTACAACTAGAAATGCCTTCCTACGAGGAACATGCTTGACCAGGATACCCTGGCATGATGGTTTCAGCGAGGGTGGAAGCTACCTGGAGACAGAAGCATCACTGATGACAGAGGCAAGGGTATGGTAGTAGGGTCACTGGAGGCATCAGACAGAAGCACGGGCTGCTTACAATTAAACCCTGCAACATAGGCTTCCCACAGACCACTGATTTCCTAACACAGGAGGTAATGGGGCCCATGCCTACCAGCAGTTAGAAAAGAAGTCTGACCAGACTTTGGTCAATGATGCCGCCCAAGTCTATCATTTCAATGCATTAGGACACACATCTTCCTGAGACTAAGAACTAGGGTATGACCAGCGCAGGAACCATTGAAGTATGGGAACCTCCAAGGGCTAAGCCATGAAAAAGGGACACTTACCAGCAGAGACTGGCCACCCAGCATGGCAGGGGGTCCCTATTTGGGGTGTCAGAAGGCTGTGGGCACTTGAAGCCAGCAAGAAAACTGCTGTGAGAGGAGAAGGAGCAGGGAATTACCATGCCAGGAGGGAGAAAGGGGGTCAAGATAAAGGGGTCATCACGTTCTCATGATGCGAAATTTGGAAAAGCTGGGAAGAAGGGGGCATTGGGCCACTCTCTCCCAAGTTTTCAGGAGGTCTTCCCAGGGCTTTCCTTGTGGTCCCAGTTTGCATTCTATTTTTATTTCAAGGCTTCATGCCATGGTAGTGCATCTCTGCAACCCTGACGGAGCCTGTGGCTGATATTGTTGGCCATCTCTTGTCAAGGTGAGCCATTGCGTTTTGTGGTCTTGGAAGCAGTTGGCCGCCCTGTAACTGGAAGGTGCTGGTAAGCCCCTGGCAGCATGAGTTCTATCTTCATCTCTGGCTCACAGGGGCTGCGATCAAGCACAGGAGGGTGGGGACCACATGCCTTGGGTTCCCTTGAGCGTAGAGTACTCAGCTACGTGCAGAACCAGCGAGGTTGAAGGGACCCCAAGCAAGGAACACTACAGCAGCAGCCACAGCCCCAGGCAGTAAATTATGGTAAATTCACACAACTGGTGATTCAGGGATTGAATGTCTGAACCCCCCTCCTAGACAAGCAAAAGTCCAGCTTGCCAGACACAGGCCATGTATGGCCAGAAGTGAGTTGGTGCTGACCCACAAATCATAGAGCTAAGGAAGACCAGGGCCAAACCAAACACCAAGCAGGCAGTCCATGTGAAACAGCAATTGAAATGGCCAAGGTAGAAATGTGATCTTAAACATTCAAGGCAAGAGGTTAGAAATTGGACACCAGATGCTGGAAGATAGAGCCAGGAGAGCCTTCCAACCTCTGGGGCGTACCTGTGGCCTTCTCTGTAGACGAATGGGCAGGCTATTGGGGGCAGAGCAAGCCAACAATCTGGGTGAATCATGATCTGCTAATCCTACGGGACGTCCTGGGTGTTAGAGAGTAACAAAACGAGTTTCCAGGAGGGGCTGTTAGGTAATGTTGGAGAAAGTTCTGGACTGTGAATTGGGCTACCTGAGACCTTTCCATACTTACCAGGGACTCTGCATGTCTCACTAAACAACTTCTCATGGTCTCTGACGTAGAGAGTCAGCCTCATGGAGAAGCTTTACAGAAGACGCGGTCAAGAGTGTCTCAAGCTCAGCTGGATCGAGCTGCTTGAAGACGTGCTTTTTGTTACTGAGCTGTGACGTTTTCTTTTTCTTTTTTTTTTTAAGATTTTATTTATTTATTTGACAGAGAGAGAGACAGCCAGTGAGAGAATGAACACAAGCAGGGGGAGTGGGAGAGGAAGAAGCAGACTTCCAGCGGAGCATGGAGCCTGATGCGGGGCTCGATCCCAGGGATCTGGGATCACGCCCTGAGCCAAAAGCAGACGCTTAACCACTGAGCCACCCAGGCGCCCCTGTAACGTTTTCTATGTGCATCCAAGGTTCAGATTCTGTTGGTGAAAGATTCAACATACTTTTTGTGTAAAAGACTTTGCAAAAGGAGTCAGAAAACCTGACTCTGCTGTGCCACTGCTTAGGTCCCCCAACTTCCAATCTGTGGTCTCTTCCAGAACTAATATGCTGCAATTATTCATAAATCAATCTGTATATTATGATGGAGCATGCTGGCAAAGCCAGGCCCATATGGGCTTGTACAATTCCCCGCAAATCAATTATTAATGAAGTCTTCGGCTGGCAGATGTTGTATACAAGGATTGGTCTGGTGCCCACAATGTAATCTGCTGTTCCCATGAACAAATCAAGGCTATTGTGATCAATAAAGCCTCGTTAAACATTAGTAAGGGAGTGGGCAAATGGTGCAGAGTTAATAACCTGTTACCCATGCTATCGTGCTTTCCTCCATCCAAATGCCCCTTTCCTTCTCTGCTGGATCGCGCTCGTAGCACCTGTTTGCGCTAAATATACATGAAGCTCTAAATTAGGCACTATCCACTTATTTATGTTAAAATTCAAAGTTATTTCACACTGATTTCCTGAATAGGCTCCAGTTTTGTTACTAGGGTAATAATTAGGAGCTTAACCAGCTCAAGAAAACTGGATATCTTGATGTTTTAGATGGGACCCACGTGTTAACTAGAGTGCTTACTGGCTCAGCGCAAAAGCGAGGAGTTGAACAAGAATATCGTGCATTTTGGTGTCCGTTTAGTCAGAAAAAAAATCATTGTCCACTAAAGGCAGAAAAAATTCTCTGGTTAGTCGGTCCGTATTCAGTCTCACAGACTGCTGAGGATTAACTCGGACCAGCCTTCTTAGTAGACTCTCATTCATCAGGACTCCACAATTCGAATGTGCGGTTATTTGAATTCGGTTAAGATGCAGGGCGAACTTAGTTTACGCAAGGGCCCCGGTGACGTAAAAAGCAGCCAGGTAATAGAGAGCGTCCTTGTGCCAGGCCCTGGTCTCAGAGCTCCACAGATACTCCTGATTGGATCCTTACCACAACCCTGTGAGATGTAGTCCACTACCCCCCATTTCATACATGTGGAAATTGAGAAGTTAAGTACCATGTCTCCTGAATAGTAAACCCAGCCGGCCTAGTAGTTCTGGAACCCCAGAACTTAGCCAACGCCTTCCTAATGTACATTTTCACTTTGTTTTTGTAACGTGCCTATTACAGGTGAATCTTTACGCATTTAAAGACATAGAGAATTTGTGTTATCTAACAGACTCAGACTATCTTTGTGCTGAAAGTCTCCAGGGAGAGCATCCAGCCCAATCGCTACTGCTTCCCCGCCCCCAGGGGAGCAGCCGCCCTCTCTCTGTCCCCCCTCCCAGTGAGGGGAACTCACTACCTCCGGTAGCACTCCCACTTCAAAGAGCTTGGACCAGTAGAAAGGGCTTCCTTTCCTTAAGCTAAAATGTACTTTTTTCATAGTTCTTCCTGTTGGCCGGAACTCCACTCTGAAGCCACAGTGAAGACACGTAACCCCTTGCTCACAGTACCCTTCAAATATTTTCCAGACAGAGCGGTTACGCAGCATCCTAAATTATATCCTTCTCGGCCCCTTGCTCATCACTCAAGTGCCACTATTTTGAGATCCAATTATCCTGGTCATTCTTCAGTGGGCTTTCTAAGTTTGGGGCAAATCTCATTTGAAAGGCCTACAAACAAAGACAGTTGTCAGAAGGCCTGAAGGGACTTGTGGAACTAAAGGGGCCACAAGGATTGCCCCACAACTGTAGGACGCTTCCCGGCTTGTACCTTGAGGCCCGCCCTACAGAACTAACTAGTCCCCCCATCCTCATCACTCACATCTGAGGGGTAACCCACCTCCAGTCCAGAGGAAACCTTTGTTCGTATTAAGCTCACATCAAATCATACTTACCCCATTGTACATTTTTTTAAGCTGTCCTTTTAAACACATGTAGGATTTAATATTTATCACTAATGAATGGATCCTTCTTTAAGCCCAAGGAAAGACAGATAGAGACAAAGTGCAATATTACTGCGTTCATTCAAACCCAAAATCTTTTCTATGGGCAGCAAAAATTCAAAGAGCCTGTTATTAGTTCACAGATATAATGAGATATTTTAGAAGGGATAAAGCAAAAAATGTATTAGCACAGAGCTAAGCTGAACCCTAAAATATACAAAAAGCCAACCAAAGTGAAAGGTCTGGCAGCTTTCAAAGCCTGGGGCTATTTTCCTATACGGTTTCCCTTGTGGGAAAGTGATCAATTCGAGGCTATAAGTTTAGACATTTGTTGACACAAGAGCCCAAATGTCATAGAGGCCAATCTGACGTCTGTGGTCTGTGGGGTCACTGCTTTGTCACATGTAACACTGTTTCCAAGAATAACAGTTGAATGTGGAGAAACTCATTAATTGATCTGCGCATGTGAGCCAAAATTCTAACCAAAAAGCAAGGCAGAAAACTAGGCTTATAGACAATAAAGTATTCCTCCATGACAGCAGCACCAATGAATTTACAACTCAAAAGGAAGAAAACAATTATTCATATTTTAGACAATTGTTCTTTATGTTACCTAAACTTTGTTTACATATTTCATAGCTCCATAATCAAAATCCCACACACACGACAATGGATTTTATCTGTGCATACCAAAGGGGCTTAAAATATTTAGAGTTGTGTTATTTGAAGATGTGTTTTTTTTCCTTCCAAATCTTTTGATATTCTTTATATCACAAAACAGATTTCAAGTTTTAAAAATAAACAAAGAAAAAAAATGGAACATAGATTTTCAATAATAATGAATAAACAGCCTATCATTTAGAACAACAACCCCCTCTCCCCATTTTTGCTGCAGTATAGAACTGGCTTGTTTTAAAGCCAAGAGCTAACACTAAATTATCGTGTTAGTAGTTTTTATTAAATATTTTGAACTTTAGTGAGACAATATGAAATGTGAAAGATACATTATAGAAAAGATCTTACTATTGTGTAGACCATCCTAGGTATCAAAGCATCTAGGTACCTAGCTCACCTTAGGTGCCTGTAACTCCTACTATCCCCGAGCAAGAGGGAAACGGAGTCAAATACCATTGCATTTCCAAGGACATTTAAGAGGTCTGTGGAGAAATTACAATGTGAATCTATTACTTTCTGACACCTCATTGTCTTTCTTCAAGGACATTTTGAATAAGGAGTTAGTAAAGCTTCACATTCCCTTGCTGAGATAATGAAAGGAACAAGATCACAACGGCTGCTGAGCTGATAATCAGGAATGAGCGGTGGGGCAGGAGAGAGGCAGCTTCTCCCAAGTGTCCCACAGTGATATCGACTACTACATCAATCTCCTTGGCAAAGATGGACAACCTCTGCTTTCTGTTTCCCTGGGGCACAAAGGCATCAGTATCTACACCATCCCATTGGTCACAGTAATAAAAAGGAAGAAAAAACGGGATTAGTACTTAACACACATGATTTATTGTAATCAATTTTAATACAGTGCTCATATATGTAGGTAGAAAAAAGGAAAACTGTCTTGCTATTATCTAGAGAATTTAATGATCGTCACATGGAGAAAAAGACATCCTGAAAATTCATGGTACTTAACGAGAGGGATAGAAACAGAGCACTTTTCCCAAGAACAGTCTGTCCGTGGGCAGTAAAAAAAAAAAAAGAAAGAAAGAAAGAAAGAAAAATATATATATATATTTCAGGAAAACAGCATATAACGGATAATACACATATATAAACAGACATAAACATGTATCAGGAAAGCAGCAATGTGTATCCGTTTGTACTTTCCATTTACGGTTATCGAGCTTTCTATCCTCTCCTGTTCTCTCAACCTTCCCTCAACATTGATACCTACTAACTCCGCAGGAGCGTTTCATTTTAGATACATTTTGAGTATCTGAACACTGTCCTAAAGATACAACTCAGAAGTAGATTACAAAGGCAGCTAGCAAAGCTCTTATTTCTAAAAAAAATTAATTTGTGGACCCCAAAGTGGTAAAAAATACATTTGTGTGTGTGTGTGTGTGTGTGTGTGTGTTCTAGTCGTCTCTTCATATTCAACAAACACATCTCCTTGAGATGAATGACCTATGAGAAGTTTTGTTTGCTGTCCAAATGATTCAGGGCCCAGGAAGGAATGCCTTTGGGGGAGGTTTGGGCAGGAGTTTCTGCGTACAAAACACAAAAACACACAATGGGAGTTGGAAAATATTTGGAAAACTCCAAAACAACAGCTTGTGTGAATTCTCAGCTGACTCGCGGCTAGCTTTCACTCTTCACCTCGCTGAGACGGAAAGCGGAAGGCAGCGCGGCCCCGTGGCCGGCTCCGGGAGCAGGTGGCTTCCTCTAATGCCACTGTTGAAAGGACTATGGACCATGGCGCGTGAATGTCTGTTTATCAGGGAACAGAACTCTGGCAGAGAAAGAGATCTTCTCGGCAATTAAGAGCCATCAGGCGCAATACTCCAGATTTGGCAATTTGCATCCCCTGACGTGATCTACGTCTTCCGAGATCGAAACAAACAAGACACCAAGACAAACAGAACCACGCAAAGAAACACCGTGTAACACGGAACTGCACCCAAGCACTTATATTTACCAAAACATACTGCAGGAGTTCCTGACATTTAGACTAGTGATTTCAGAGATAATAAAGCTCCAGAGCTGTCTGAAATTCGCACTGTAAGCCAGTGTTAGAGGTGCTGTGGTTGGCAGAGCAGAGCTGGCTCAGAACTCTGCCTGCTCAGGCCTTTCTTGCTCCCAGTGGAGGGGTCGGGACCCTAGGATGGGGGAACCTGGGTCAAAGATCCATTAATTTAGAGAGACTGACCAGGTCAAAAGGATGGTTGAAACATATCCCTAACACCAAAGTATTTAAAATACAACATATGCCAAGAAAAATTAAAATTAAAAAAAGGTTTTAAGGGAATGCTTTTATTCAATGAAATGAGTGCTTAAAAAAAAAAAAATTCCTCAGCCTACGATTGTCTCTGGATCATTATTACTCGTGAAGAAATAAAACCACCCGCCCCAAGCTTGGTTAATGGCACCAACCTTCGCTTTTCTTCCACATGTCTGTGCTGGGCCCACATTTATTCGGTTACCATGTTCTGTTTGTTCTACCCTGGAGCGTCTCCCAGACTCACCCCTTCTCCATTCACCCAGCAGCTGTCGTCCCAACTCAGGCCCTCATCAATTCTCCCCCCAGATCCTAAGGTGCCCATTCTAGAAGCCAACAGCGTTGATGCCTCACTCACCTGCTCACACTCCTCGTCAAGCGCTCCCGTGTTTCTGAAGTCAAGCCCACCCTGCTTGGAGTACCCCAGATCTGTCTGCACCTGGACCCTGGCTGCCTCTCCTTCCGCGTGGAGAGAGCCCTCTCCCACACTCCCTGAACTTGTACCCCTCGTGCCCTTGTACTCGTGCTCTTGCTGCTTCAAATGCCCTTCAGTCTAAGCATTTCCACAACCCTGAAGTCGTTCCCCTTCCTCCCTTTTCTGGTCAGCATCTACATATCCTTCAAGACTCAGCTCCTACGTCCTCTTGTAAATCCCTCGCCTGGTGTCGTCAAAGGTAGTCGAATTTCCTTCTTTATGCTATTTACACGTGACATAAAAGCCCTTTCGTAGCATCTATCTCACTATATTTAATCCTCTATTAACCAGTTTGCTTCACCCCCCTACCCTGCAGCTGTTCAAGGATAGGAGTTATTTTTCTTTACCTTTTCGTCCCAAGAGTTTAGCTGGGCCTTAGCAGCGCTCAATGCATGTTCAAAGGCGAAATGAATGAGGGAATGGATGAACACGGGTGCTGGGAAATCCAGAGATGGAGTTTACCAGGTAAAAAAGTAAAGACTTACATCAATTCTCTTTAGTGCAGCTGATGGGTAAGTGCAGCCCTGACCCTCGTCCCACACTTGGTTCGTTCACATGCATACGCATTCATTTAACAAACATTGGTTGAGTGCCTGCATGTTTCAGGCACTGTACCAGGCCCGGGAGCTCCATGGATAAAATCTGCTTCTTGATCTCAAGGAATTTGGAGCCAGAGGAAGTGCCAGAGGGGTAAAACATCAGCACCGTAAAGAGCCGTGGGAGCTACAGTGGGGAAGAGACAGCAAGATGGAGGCCAAGGAGGGGCACTGGGGAGGCTTCCTGGGGAGCATCCTGAAAGGTAGTGTGAGGATAAGTCAGAAGAAGGGTTAGCCCACCCAGGGAGACGGCTAGTGCCAACGCCATGCAGGTGCACAAGCGGGCAACAATTAAGAGAAATGGGCATCATTTTAAGGGTTACAAACCCAGATTCTAGAAGTCAGGTCTGTATTCAGATTTCAATTCTCTACCTATGTGACCTTGGGAACACGACACCTGCTGTAAAAGGGAAGGAATAATGGTATCCACCTGATAGCAGCATTGTGAACATGAAGCACAATTAAGTGAAATAGTCTGGGGAAGGTCCTTGGCACAGCATCTGGAGCACGATGACCACTGATTGCAGGAACTACGACACAAAGGCATAGTCCAAGACGCGTCCACACGGTCAGGCCTGGCTCCCCTGGAGGAGCGCCTTTGACCTCATGCCATGGAGTGTGGACTTCAATCTGTAGTTATTGATACAGAGTCATAGAGGAATTTTAAGCAATAAAGTGCAAGATAATCAGATCTGCATTCCAAGCTTTTGTCCTGTGTGAAGGACGTGGTTATGAGAAGCACAGGACGATTGATGAGAGCTGGACCGAGACAACAGCTGGGGGATCATGGGGACGGGAACAGACCATGAGGATGTTCCAGACGTAGGACAGCAGGACTTGGTCCCCTGCATTTGGTGGGGACACGAAGGAGAGGGTTGAAGATGACCTTTCGATTTCCAGCTGAAGTGACTGAAGAGGGGAAACCCGAAGCCAAGAAAGGAGGCACAGGAAGTAGAACCAACTGGAGGGGAAATAGGAGTTTCGTCTGAGATGGAGAGTTTCTCAGGCTCTGGACTCCCCAGGCAGAGCCGCGATGGGCTACTGATAGATGACCGTGGTTCATCTACCTCTGAGGCTGCGCTCAGAGATGTGGGAGGCGATGGCATATTATTTACTGTGACTTAAAGCTAAGGAAAGAGATCTGTTCATCTGGGAGAGCAAATAAACACCAAAGAGAGGAGAAATGAAGGAAAACAAGAGGAACGTCAAAGGAGAGGCCAAGGAGAAAAGGGATAGAGAAATTACTAAGTCTTTAGGTGACTAAGTCATGGGGACAAATATCTTACGAATAAATCCTCTTAAGAAGAGACTTTGAGTCAATTTCAAAGATGACTAGAAGAAATACATTCCATAGTTCTGTTGAGAAAAGACCTTAGAAGGATTGTTGTTTTGGGGTCAGCTATAAAATGGTTTTTCAATTGTCATAGCATCAGAGAACAGATCTGAATAGGGCAACCTTAAGCCTTCATTTTAAAAGAGTGAGAGTAGCCATGTTTCATGTAGAGATCCTGGGATAATTCTAGAAATAAACAGAATGCGCTAAACGATTGTATTAAGCATACTTCATTTATCTGGTGATCAAAGAAAGTGGTGGAGTATTGAAATGATTCAAATACGTGAAGTATATGAAGGATGTTGACCTCTAGAGTATTTTAAATGGATGATGACCATAAATACTCAAGTCACAGGAGACAAAGAAGAAGGGAAAATTGGGCTCATCAAAGGGTAGGTCATAAGAAAGAGGAATATATATATATAATACTCCAGAGAAATTTTTCCATATTCTCTCACATAGAAGCTAATTATGATTGAATGTTTATTAACATTTTTGCATGTATTAAATATGTCCTAGGGCTACAAACACACATTGTATGTAATAAATAAGTGATGATTTTTATTGCACACTTGTATGTGAAAGTTCTGCAGATTTTAATTCTGCCTTATGCCGGCCACCCCCTTCTCCCATCCTCCCCCCAAAACAGTCTTTCTCCTATCATATTCTATGATTTTATTGTCTATTGCATTTACACGTTTACACTATATGAAGTTATCTTGCTTATTTATTTGTTTCTCTTTCTTTTCCCCTCCATAGGAATAAAAGCTTCATGAAATAGAGGCAATTTGTCAATTTTGTCCACCATTATGTTCCCAGCTGTTAGCAAACTATCTAATGCAAAGTAGGTACTCAATAAAGGTACATTGAAAACAATGAAGGGGGAGGTTTTTTTAAATGCAGTTTTTATTAAAGAGGACTTCCCTGACCACTCTATCTCATGTACCACCCCTCAACACTCCCGGTATCTTTTTCTTAATTGTGTTCAGTTAGCCAGCATATAGTACATCATACATGTTTGATGTAGTGTTCAACGATTCATTAGTTGCGTTTAACACCCAGTGCTCATCACTACACGTGCCCTCCTTAATATTGTGTGTTCCCTACGCTAAAATCATCCCATAATTTAATCCCCATGACAACCCTATAGAATAGCGTATTAGCATCACCCTTCATTATAAGCAAGGAAATAACAAGCCCCAGTAACTTGGATAATTTGTAGAGATAATACAATTTTTTTGAAGGCCCCGTTTTAAGCCCAGGTATCGCTGACCTAAAACTCCATGTCCTTTCCACCATCTCGATTGCCAATTGTCAAAGACAAACTGAAGTGGCTTTAGCTGGGCATGGCTTAGGGTGCTCTTTCTCTTGGGGGGCGGGGAAGGGAAATGCTCATTTCACATGGCATTACTGGGGACCCAATACCTCGATGCAAAGGAGCGTGTCTCTAATGGAATTTGTGGGCAATTCAGCAGGTTTGTGAAAGACACAGTCTTGAGCAGGGACACCTTTAACGTAGCTCCCTTGTCATCGCTCTGTGTGAGAACCACCTTCCATGCATCTTAATGGACCCAGCAGAAAATAGAGCAGAAAGCAGACTGGGACGCTCTACGTTCCTGGCTGAGCCAGATTACCCTCCAGGGACGTGAGAGTCTGGTTAGAATAGACCGGCCGGTGTGAACCCTGAGCACTTGCCACCTTATGAAAGCTTCCTGTATTTCAGTGAGATCCAGCCCCACGCTCAGAAGCCGCCAGTCCTACTTCTACTTTATTCATGGAAGGTCTTACTTCGTTGGAACATCATTTTTCCATAAAGCCAAAGAAAAGAAGAATAAAGGAATAATCCAAATATTAGTGGGGACTGGACCTTGCTTGCTTCCTCTCAAATTCAGGCTCTGTCTGCACAATAATTACCCAAAAGGTCATTCTTAACCAGCTCTTTAATGTCACATGGGTGCAAACTCCTTAAAACAACAACAACAACAACAACAACTAGACATAACTTCTGAAATAACGTTATACAAGCACCGTATGGTCAGGAGCTCTTTGAAGTATCACGACACACTTACGAGGTAAGTTCTGTTTTTTTAATCCTTCATTTTACAGATGATGAACCTGAGCCCAGAGAGATTAAATAACTTGCCCAAGGTCACACAGCTAAGGGACGCCAAGGCCAGGATTTGAATCTAGGTAGTCCAATGACATCAGAATTCCAAATCTTAACCCCACTACACTTAACATCATACACATATTATTAATGCTAACTGATTGGCAAACATTTTGTCTTATGTTCATTGTTCATTTTCTAGCTTTTATTCCTAACTGCCCCATGCATGGATTTTATTTGTTGGTGAGAATTCCAGGAAGATGGGAAGGGAAAAGACAGAATATGAAGCAACGAAGTAAATTCCCCAGCTTGACAGCCCTTGGATCTCAGGTAAGAACTTGTGCAATCCTATAGGTTTCAAAACACAGAGTGTCTTATCGCCTGAGCTGCTGGCTTTCCGTCTTACCAACAAGCCTACTTTTAAAATGTGTTTGTTTTAAAGCGGCCACTGAAGGGGAAATCTCCTGAATGAGTTCCAGATAAAGCTCAAGGTCCTTCAGCTCTCCAGAGACATAAGGTGGCTGCACTGGGAATAGATTCAGAGGAAAATGGTCAGATGAATTCACACACTTTGAACAGGAAACACGCTTGAATGATGAGAGAAGGGATAGTTAGCTTTCTTCCCTGGAGAGGCCTTGAGCGACATTCTAGCCTCAGCCGCATGCTGAAGGCAGAGAGTAAGAGGTACCTGGGACTCTGACGACACGAGCATCTCAAACAGCTGGGGCTGCTTGACACCGACGCTGGCGTTCAGCCGGCAGTTTCTAAGCGCGTCTTTAGGAACCCCTTCTAAGCACCCGGTGCCATGCTCGGAGTCAAAGCACCCGGTGCCATGCTCGGAGTCAAAGATTCCATGGTGAGCAGATATAGAAGAGAACTTGCCCTCCCACTGTTACCATTTTGTGTTGTTGACAGAATTAACCAAATAATCTCACACATGAATATATCACCACAAATGCAATGAGTGCTTTGAGGCAAAGAAACGGGACTGCGGGAAAATGAAACAAAGGCCTCATGGAAAACGTGATGCTTTCCTGGAAACATGAGCAGATGTTGACCCCAGGGGGATGGACTTCCAGGCAGAGGGAACGTCATGTACAAAAGCCCTGCGGTAGCAAGTCCACCCCGGGCCCAGAAGCACCTTTGTACAAATTAGAAAAAAGGTACCACTCCTCAAGACCCTTTGCTTCTTTGAAAAATTGTCATAATTTGCTGATTTTCTTAGAGAAGATTTCTTACTGTCACCTTCCAGAAACCCTATCTATATAATTCTGCGTTATCTGGACTATTAATGGCACAACCATACACTGCCCGATAGTATAGTGACTAGTCGCATTTGGCTCCCGAGCACTCAAAATGTGGCGAGTCTAAGGTGCGATGTGCTCCAAGTGTGAAATACACTCTGAATTTCAAAGATTTAGATGAGAAAATAAAGAATATCTCAATTCATTTTATATTTATTAATTACATGCTGTAATTGTGCCATTTAAATATACTGGGTCAGGTAAAATATTTTATTACTTCTACTTGTTTATTTTTACATTTCTTGATGGGGCTACAAGAAAAAGTAATGCAGCTCGTGTTTGTGGCTCGCATGACATTTCCACTGGACCACGGTGACACACCCTTTGGTGGAGTGGCATGTGTGCTGCACGACCTGGCAAAGAGTCCTGTGTGGCCTGCACGGCAGGAAAGAACATGATGAGCACGGGGCCATGAAAGATCAGAGTCCTTGTCCCGCAGAGGGCAGAGGGCAGAGCAGCTTAAGATAAGATAGTGGCCAGGACACACCGAGTCCTGTCTTCCAAGCCTGAAAGTTCAATAAGGTTGATCCTTCACTTCCTGTTCGTGGGTGCCTCCCTTGCTTTGAAGTTTGTCTAGTCAGTGATCTATTTTAAAAGCATTTATGGAGCACCTATGGTGTGCTGGGAGCTATCGATGCAAAGGTAAACAAGAGAATCTCTACTGAGAAGGAGCCCACTGTCTATGTGAGACACAGGCAGGCGAGCCGATCATTCAGGGGAACGTGAAAAGTCCTGAACGCTCTGAGCCCCCATGCAAAAAACTTGTACACTGTTGATGATGAGGGGCTGGGCGACAGAATGTTTCAGCAGAGACCAGAGACCTGCACACCCCTCCCGAGAAAAGACCTCCATGTGTGCCTTCCTGCCGGGGCGGGGGCGGTGGGGGGGGGCTCTCTCCTTCCTCAGGGCAATATGCTGGAAGCGTGTGGCCTGGGAGAACGGAACCTACCCCACCACTGGTCCTGGACGCTGCTCAGTGTTCTCGTGCGGATGTTTCCTTTCAGTAGGAAGCCTGCACAATACTCTGATCAGTATGATTTATGGCTCTTATCATACCTTCTAATCAGAGAAGAAACCAAACCAGTAACTTTGAGGATTCAGCAGAAAGGGGCTAGTGAATCATCGCCTGAGGACGCTGGGGACCGATGGTGGGTAAACCAGAGAGGAGGAATCGCACAGAGCCAAGCCTAAGGGATGTGGAGCCTGGAGCCAATCTCTCGTCCCCACAGCGACCAGCAAGCGTTCCCACTCATATTAGAATGAATGCGCAGAGCGGTCCTGAATACTAATGATATCAACCATACAAACTCTGTAACAGACGCTGTGCTAGGTCACACGCATTTATTGTCTCCTTGTACCCTTATGAAACGGGTGGAATTGTACCTGACAAGCGGGAAAACGGATCAACATTGCCAGATCTGCTGGAGAGGGAAGAAAAGATGCCACAAAGGGCTGGTGCAGAAGAGAAGGGCCCCCTGTAGCCCCAGAGAGGATTGTTCACGCGCCTGCTGCACGTACATGAACATCCGGGCCTTATGAAGCACCACCGGCGGATCGCCTGCTTCCTGCAGCCCTCCCCCTGGACAGGCGGTTATAGCAGGGTGCTTAGGAATGGGGAGAGGAATGACCAGGGAGGCTGGGAAGGAGGTATTGCCTCGTCCTGATGCAGGCAAAGTGAGTTCCTTCACCCACAGGAGGGAATTTGTTGAAATGGGAAGGAGACCAGACTTGGAACTAGACCAGTATGCTGGATTCTCAGGGCTTGTACTTACTTGTTTAGCAGTTTCGATAAAGTCATATCAGCTCTCTGGAAATGGTTCCTAATCCATAAAATGCAGAGTTAACACTGATGAGCCCTAATCCCTCTACTACATTGAACAGTCTGTACTCCATGAACAAGGACAGCCGAACAGCGACTTTCTCAAGAAGCTGTGAAACAAACAAGCCGTGGTTCTGGACTCAGGCTCCGTCTCTCAAACAACACATATCTAGTCTTGATCTTTAAATATTCTTTTTTTTTTTTAATGAGATATAGCATTTATCCCATTTTTTTTTTGAAAGACTTTATTTATTTGACAGAGAGAGAGACAGCCAGCGACAGAGGGAACACAAGCAGGGGGAGTGGGAGAGGAAGAAGCAGGCTCCCAGCAGAGGAGTCTGATGTGGGACTCGATCCCAGAACGCCAGGATCACGCCCTGAGCCAATGGCAGATCCTTAATGAATGACTGAGCCACCCAGGCACCCCTGATCTTTAAATATTCTTAACTCTTGAAACACATGTTTGTTTTTTTTTTAATTTTCTCACTGAGAAATTAATGATAAAGTATATGGAAAGATTCTTGTCGAAGATACACAAAACTGGTTTAAGAATGAGGAAAATTGAGCTCTGGACCCAGCGAGGACCCAGTGATCTTGAACAGACACCTGTCACCTTTCCCTGTGTGTCAAATGGGAACCATATTGAATCCACTGAAGTAATGAAGGACTCTCTGAAGCACACGAGGGTTGGAAAAAATACACGACTGACTGTTGCCACTTTAAATGTTAATTGATGGGACTGAATTATCTGGATTTAATATGAATTGAGGGCATGGTACATGCCTTGTGCCGGCTCTTCTCTAAGTGCTTTGCTCTTGCCAGGCCAGTTAAACCCCCACCAGCACTACAGGTACTGTGGTGATTGTCCCATCTGACACTCAGGGAACAGCAGCACAGACAAGCTCAATAAAGCTGTCCAAGGGCAGTGGTCAGACCCGGACAATGGTTCTCACCCACTACTCTATCTCGTCTCTCAGTCCACATGGCCTAGAGCTCCGGATGTTAAGTACGTTCCTATGTTTCACTTGTTAAGAAAAAAAAAAGAGAGAGAGAGAGAGAGATTCTAAAGATAAATTAGAACCCTGGAAATTAAATTATATTTCTTTAAGTGTTCAATCAAATGGAAAGTAGCTAGATCATTATTTCTATGTATTATTGACTTAGAGTCAGAATCCTTTTACGATATCCAAGGTAACTCATTTTTCTTTCATTCAGAGATCAGTACGTCTGATTTTTAAAAGCATAAAGCAGGATGCAAAATTGCTTTAAAGCTTATTTCTTACCAAAGACCTAAAGTGGACAGTGTTACTTGCACACATTAACCCTCAAGGTCAAGTCCATTGAACAGCTTGCCAGTATTGCAACAGAAACGAGTGCCAAGCTGCCTCCATCCCACCCATTGGGAGCTATCGGGAGAGGTAGAGGTGTGTCTGCACAGGCCAATCTGCAGCCAGGGACGCCTGTGTGCCCCAGCTCTGAACAAATAGTGGCGGGAGCGGGCTGACGTCACCTGCAGGGTTGGCACGTCAGCCCGGTGGGCTAATCTGTTGGAGCAGATAACCTTTGCTGCAGGCCGAGCCTGTGCCAACATTTGAAGTGGGCCACCCTGAGCTCCTGCACTCACGTAGCCTCTCCAGATTTTTGGTTTGGTTTGGTTTGCGTTGGGTTGTTTGTTTTTGTTCGTTTGGTGTGTGTGTGTGTGTGTGTGTGTGTGTGTGTGCGTCCTACAGTAACCTTGCTAGAATCCAGACAGGAGCACAGCCCTGGAGTCCGGATGCAGACTCTAGAGCCAGACTGCCTAGTAGGGAGGCTGGCTCTGCCATGCCCGAGCTGTATGACCTTGACCATGTCACCTGACCTCCCTGTGCCTCGGTGCCCTCATCTGTAAAGTGTGGGTGATGACAGCACCCAGCTTGGTGGGGTGTGGTGAGGATGAACAGGGTGAAGAACAATGGCTGAGGCACAGGGAGCATGAGCTGCTATTGTCCTCCGGAGCACCGCATGACCTGTCACCGCCAGGGACACTTTTCATCCGTCCTCATCTTAAGACGATAACACTGTCAGGGTGCCTGGGTGGCTCGGTTGGTTCAGCGTCTGACTCGGCTTCAGCTCAGGTCATGATCTCAGAGTCTTGAGATCCAGCTCTGTTGTCTGGCTCTGGGCTCAGCAGGGAATCTGCTTGAGATTCTCTCCTTCTGCCCCTCTCCCCCTCTCTAAAATAAAAAAATAAATCTTTTTAAAAAATAGAAAAGATGACACAATGTGTGCTAATTTTTTTAGATATAATATGCATAACATTAAATGCACCACTTCAAAGTATATTTGCTGCATTGTGCAACCGTCCCCACTGTTTAATCCAAGGTGTTTTTTATTTTCAAAAGAAACCCTCCCTAAAGCAGTCACTCCCCATCTCCCTTCCCATCTTCCCACACCAAGGAATCCACTTTCTGGCTCTGCAGGGTTGCCTGGTCAGGAAATTTCATATAAATGGACTCTTAAAATATGTGGCCTTTGGCAAAGATGATTTTACAAAAGAAGCCTTTACATTTCAGAAGGGAAATAAGAGGATCCCACCACCCTCCCTCCCCCAAATAATAAAGCGTCAGCTGCATTTGCTCACAGGAACAGCTTCTCCGCGGGCTGCCGGGAGGGGGCTCAGCTTGATCTGGGGATCTGCAATGGTTTAAGCTTGGAGCTCATTTTCCATCCCACATCTCACAGCAGAGATGCAGGGCAGCAGTCCATTTCATTGTGCCATCCCTGCTCTTCCCTAGCCTGTCTGCAACGATCAGCAGAGTTCCCCTGATGACCCCATCTCATTACCAACTGACTCTCTCCCCTGACAGGAGGCCTACTCCTCCAGACCTGACCTTGGAGGAGCAGCTTACGATAGCTTCATAAGATGACAAACTGTTCCTCAAGCTCACGGAAACCTGGGCCAAGAACACCATGGGCTTAAACACACTGGCAGCAGTTCTTGCTTTAAAATATACGGAGGCCAGAGACGCCTGGGTGGCTCAGTGGGTTAAGCAGCCAACTCTTGATTTCAACTCAGGGTCCTGGGATTGAGCCCATCAGGCTCCACACTCAGTGGGGAGTCTGCTTGAGATTCTCTCTCTCTCTGCCCTTCCCCCAACTCAGGCATGCATGTGCGCGTGCTCTCTCAAATAAATAAATAAATTTTTTTAAATAAAATAAAATAATAAAGTAAAATAAATATACTGAGGCCATCCTTTGGCCTGAGGTGTGCACTTTCATTGCTTCTGAGGAAGAAAACTCCAGCATTGCTCTTAGAGAGAAACAAATAATACAGAACAAAGGATGCCCCATTCTCATTTCCAGTTGGAGAAGAAAACAAAGGTACATTTCATTAGCTTCTCAAATCCTTGAGGTCTTGTGGCAGAGAATCTCAAGATGGAGGGAGGGCGTGGATGTACACGTCCAGATGAGGGTTCACAGAGGAAGGCAGCACAACCTCTGGCTCTCCCAATCTAATGGGGATTGTGGGACTACTTCTGTTCTCTGTCCCGTTCTTCTTCAAATGTAAAACACCGATGACCCCAAGACCCCTCCAGCTCTAAGAATCAACCAAGTTTCTCTCACTAATTAATTGACGTGAGAACGTAGCACCCACATGAAATCTCTCTGCCAAGCACTCCACATAGCCAGACCCAAGTCCGAGGAAGGAAAGAATAAGTGGTACCTTCTGGTCTGCCCAGCTCCTGCTCATCAGATCAGGTTCGAGAATTGAGTAATAGATCCCAGTGATAGATCACCAGATCCCTGGTGTTCAGCCAGACGAGAATATGATTGAAATGGAAAGTGGTTTTTTTTATGTTGCGATGGGAATAAAGAACAAAGATGTATGTATCACCCTTGCTTTTTTTTTAAGATTTATTTTTTTTATAATAATTTTTTTTATTATATTATGTTAGTCACCATACAGTACATCCCCGGTTTCCGATGTAAAGTTCGATGATTCATTAGTTGCGTATAACACCCAGTGCACCATGCAATACGTGCCCTCCTTACTACCCATCACCAGTCTATCCCATTCCCCTACCCCCTCCCCTCTGAGGCCCTCAGTTTGTTTCTCATAGTCCATAGTCTCTCATGCTTCATTCCCCCTTCCGATTACCCCCCTTTCTTTATTCCTTTCTTCTCCTACTGATCTTCCTAGTTCTTATGTTCCATAGATGAGAGAAACCATATGATAGTTGTCTTTCTCTGCTTGACTTATTTCACTTAGCATTATCTCCTCCAGGGCCCTTGTTTTTAATTGTTGTCACCATGGCTGCATTCTAACAGCTCTTTAGGAAAAGCAGCATCCTTCTGAAGGCTGTAAGCTTCAAGCCACTAACAGTTAAGCAGCAGAGAGGAGCAGGGAACACTAACTGTGGAACTCATCCCGGGTAACAGACAGCTAATAATATAATGGCCCTCGGAGCATGAGGCCCGTTGCTAGGGTCACTCACTGGCTTTCCCTATTGGCTGACTTGGAAAATCCACCTGAGTGGATTCTGCCTTTCATGCCAGTGGCCAAGAGCCCCCCAGCCTGTGTAGTTTCTCTGATGACATGATTCCTCAGGCCGACTGGGATTTCTTTCTTCTAGATCAGCCCTTTTTATCAAAGGACCCAGTGATGATCTCTGGACATTCATTCCTTTACAGCCCCAAGGCTATCAACAGCAGTGAGGTCACATTACACTCAGGCCCCGGCTGAAAAGGGCTAAGAAGCCTACCGAACGTATTGTACCTACTTCTAAGGCTGGGACTTGCCCCAGTTTCTCGCTTCCCTAGAACCGAGACTCCAAAGCACTCTGTTAAACGCTCAGAAACCGATTTGGAAATCACACATGTGTTTAAACTGTCTTTGAAATTAAATGCAACTTGTATTTCCAGTTTATAAACGGTGACTTAGATCAATAGAATTCATAAACTAAAAGCAGCCCTAATCCATTTGGGCCTCTTTTCTCTCCCCAGATTTTCACACGATTTTGTTTCCCAGGCCATTTGAGCAAAACAAGATAGATCAGCTTTCACCGTAGTCAAAATATTTTTCATGAGCTGACAAAAAATTCTCCTCATGAGGCAGATAAGAGGGTATCCATGATGTCAAAACAAGGTCAAGCGACCTTGAAGGTCAACAAATGGTTCTCAGTGGGTTGTCTCGAACATCTCTCCTCTTTAATTGTAACAAACACAATTTGTAATCTTCTACGAATTGTATTACTGCAAATGCTCAAAAAAGAAAATCTCACTCCCTTTGCTTATGTTCATAAGCTTCCTTCTCCTGGGGGACCCCAGGTGGACGGTGTCAAAGTGATCATTGCCAGAGGAAAAGGAATTAGAGTCAGAGAAGACTTCACTCCGGGTCTGGAGTAAGTGCGTCAACAATATTTATTGAACACCCGTTGACTGACACCCAATTCTCCATCTGCGGGAGGCTGCTGTGACTGCTGCTGAGAAAACAAAACACAAAGGTTCTCCTTGAATCCTGCAAGGACGTGGCCTGGGGGTGGGTGTTGCTGTTTACACTCGAGCAGGTGGTGGAATTTCATGTAAACCAGTCTCGTTTTTGCAGGGAACCAGGGTGATCATTTTTTACTGACTATCAGATAATCGTCAACAATCCTACAGTAAAGGTCAACAGAGGAAAAGTGTGAAGCACCGAATTGCCTCTTAATGGGGTGTTCATGACTCTGCTATTCTCAGTACTTAGAAACTCCTTAATTGGTTTTATCCTTCTTGGGGGGGGGTGGGGAGATTCTGTTAATGGTACTTGCAAGCACTGGAGTGATTTAATCTCATTATTTTAAGAGTACCTGTAAGACGGGCAGCATTTATAATTTGAAACTAAGCTAAATGCTTGCGTGCATGTTTTTCTGCTGAGATCACAGATGTTGCCTTTTGTTTTTTAAAGCAAAGAATGCATTGAGAAATGGACAACCAGCCAGGCATCTAAAGATTTTTTTTTTTATTTGAGAGAGAGAGAAAAAACACAAGCAGGGAGAGGGGCAGAGGGAGAGAAACAGACGCCCTGCTGAGAACGGAGCCCAATGCAGGGCTTCAACCATGACCCTGAGATCATCACCTGAGCTGAAATCAAGAGTCAGACACTTAACCGACTGAGCCACCCAAGAGCTCCACAACCAAGCATCTAATATAAAATGAGACATGATAGATCCAGTTAGGCCAGGCTTTCTCAGCCTTGGAACTGCTGTCATTTGGGGCCAGATAGTTCTTTGACAAGAACTCCCCTGTGCATGTGGGCTACCTAACGGCATCCCTGCCTCTCTCTGCTAGATGCCAGTTGTGACAAACGGAATCGTCTCTAGACATTGCCAAATGTATGCTTTGGGGGACCAAATCCCCCCTAGTTGACAACCACTGATTTAGATGAAAAGATGTTTGGAGATTTTCTTGTTTGTTGGGAGGCAGGAGGGATAGGTAGAAATTAAACCTGCTAAAGGATCTGAAGCCCATTTCTAGTAATCCAACAACATTTTCAATTCTAGAAACAAAGGAACAATGAGATTTGTACAGAAAGCTAGGAGTTCCTAACCCAGAGCCCCCACTAACCCATCACAGTCCTGCTCTGCAGCCCCTGGGGAGCAACTGACTTATCCGAAAGAATGAAATACACTGTGCTTATCCTTCTCCAGAGACCGTGTTGCCTACACTCGGTAATCAACTAAAAAAGTAACTAAGGCCAAATTCTAGACTAAATAATAGCGTTGCAGTGTTTGAAACCACTGACATAGAGAAGAGAATTAAACTTTTGAATCTGCAGTTATTATAGACAATACAAAGTGTAATACTGTAAGTAAGGTTCATAAGGATTTTAAGGTCAAAAAGACTACCTTTATATATGTCAGGTGTCAGTTAGCTTCAGAAAAAAATTCATGGTTAGACTCCGAGATAGGCATAGACTAACATCACCCGGAAGAACAATTCTCTTAGGATCTTAAAAGAACAAAACAACTGCGGTGAAAATTCTGTTTATCAGACAGAGCTACTCTCCCATGTAGTTCGGTTAGAAGTCCTCATTAAATACCAGTTCTCTGCTGTGAGAAGCTACCTGTCAATTCAGAACCTCACAGGAAAGACACTGAATTCTTGTCTTGCCAATCTATGGCCCATCCACCTGGTTTTTAGTCTCCAGCCCCTCCCCTCCCCAATCACCCAGGCCACATACTAGGCTTTGGAATTCTCTAGAGAGGCTCCATCTGATGGGAATTTGCACCTCCTGGTCCCCATCAAGTCAACTGCCATGTTGTTCTGTTTTATTTTTAATTTAGCCTCAAACTCGCCTGAAGTCTATCCTGAGAATTTCTCTCTGTAAAGAGCTCTGCCTCCTTGTAGGGCCCCTTGGACTTTCTGCATTGTGCTGAACTAAATCATTGCCTTGCCTTTTCTTTGTCCTCAAGTTGTCCCAGTGAGTTGGTGAGTCACAGGGTCATCCCTAAAGGGCAAGACCCTACTTTTTCTGCTTTATTCCCTACCTTTTGGCTATAAGACATACAATAACTTTTCAAATAATGCTTGCTAAAATGGAATTGCATATATAGTTACAAAAACAAACAATGGACTATTATGAACCCTGTCATAAACAGGCAGGCCATGGGAGTAACAGCTCACTCAGTTGAGAACAGAGTATTTATGGTTAATTTTATGTAACAACTTGACTAAGACACAGGACGTCCAGATGTTTGGCCAGACACTATCCTGGGTGTTTCTGTGAAGGTCTTCTAGGATGACATTAACATTCAAATCCATATGTTGAGTAAAGCCAATTACCCTTCATAATGTGGTGAGCTTCATTCAGTCAGTTGAAGACCTCACTAGAACAAAAGTCTGACCCTGCTCCAAGTATGAGAGAATTGTCCTGCCTGATGGACTTTAAACGTGGACATCAGCTCTGCAGATTTGGGAGTTGACAGTCTCCATAACAGCACAGGCCAACTCCTTACTATTAATTATTACTTACTTATTAATTATTATTACTATTAATTAGAATATGAACACGAACCTGTTGTTGGTCTGTTTGTCTGGAGAGCCCTGAGTAAACGAAGAAGCGTTACTATCTCAGGACCCGATGTGGGGATGGTAGTTAGGTCTGTCGACTTAACCCCGTCCCTGAGAAAAGAGCAATGGAAACGGAATGTATGAGCCACCTCAGCTTTTTAGCCCAAGAGGGACTGCCGACATTACAGGAGGGAAATGACACACAGGTCTACCGGTCACCATAGCCACAGGGGCAGAAATAGACTTGGTTTTATGGGACTTGGCGTTCAGACCATGTGTGTGTGGGGGAGGCTGTTTTAAGAAAAAGAATCTGAAATAACAAAATTCTTCAGAAATAAATTCAGGTGAACACATTATTTGGGCACCTTTCACAACCTTGGACAGGCACCGAGGTTTAAGCTTCATTTACTTTACGGTAAATCCACTTCTGCACAAGAAAATTGAGCTGGATGATCCGGAATCTTCCACCTAAAGATTCTGGCTCAGTGCTTACCCAGATTCGAAGTTGAGGAAAAGAAAGAAAAACAGGAGGGAGAATGAGAGTCACTGACAAATTTTGACAACTAACTTTTGAAATTATTTCCAGATTTAAATGAAGTAGCAGATGCCCTCCTAAAATAAAAACAAGTAAAAAAATACATGCATTTTTACAAAGGAAAAAAATCCCCTAAATAAATAAAATATGGTTCGTAGATACAAATGAAATGGCAGCTGCTTACAAAACTGGCAGATTGTCAATTTCCAGTCAAGCGAATGCCGGGGGTGTAGATAGTGACTTCATCTCAAATCTGAGACAAGGGCACCCGAATTGGCTCACTTCAAAGTTGCTCAAGCAAACATAACCATTCACACGCCGTATGTGTTGATAAATGCAAGCTGTGGGGGTAAAGAACGCTAGTTTCTTTTTTTTAACGCTTGCAATGAAAAGAATGGGTTGGTTTTCTGGAAAGTCTGAAGGGCTAATAAATGTTATGTTTATACCATGAAAGATAGTTTCAAAGTTTGGTTTACCTGAGATTGGGAGTTCATTTTGGTGAAAATTGACCCTACGTTCTCAAGCAACAGCATGCGTGCCTCCAAATTTCTTCTGAATTGAACACAGGTTACTTCAACTGTGATGGGGAAATAGCTGTTTTGTTCTCTGCTATGGCCATACAGCTTCTTGTAGGTTTCATTTCTTCATTTTGATCCTCAGGATCTTAATTTATGAATGAAGGACTCACAACAACCAAAACTAGTCACAGCTCTTGCCTTTATTCCTTTCAAAGATAGGGTGTTCTGGGGCGGGTAACGATAACATGGCTTATTCCGAGGGGCCTCATTTCTCTGTTCTTGCTGATGAGCTAGTACAGAACGGAAGGCTGTCAGGTCCCCTTCTCAGCGGCTTCAACCCGCACAACCACCATCACCAGAAGAAGAGCAGGCAAGTCCTACTTTTCCCCAGCGGAATGTAAAAATGGTGGGCGCTATGTTGGGAAAGGTGAAACCACTGAGGAGTGAGGTGTTTATCTTTGTTATAAACCTCCCTGGGATAAACCTAACTATGGAAGGCTGGCCACGCTTCTGTGCTCATTACGCACCCAAGTGCTCTTTTCACTTGTTCACCATCGTAGAGCCTAAGGGAAAAAGAACAAGTGGCAGACCCAGAGCTTTGGGAACAGGAAGGAAGGCATGAAGGAAAATACAAGCGAACTTTAAGGCCGTGATTACAAAGCCATTAGAAATGGTGACATATCGTCCCTTAGAATGTCCCCTCACTTCAGTGTCATTACAAGTCCCTTGCTTGAACCAGTCCTTCCCCCGCCTCAGAATCATGTGCATGGTGGACTTGCAAAGTAATGAGCTTGTTCCATATACCCCACAGATTGTGTGTGTGTGTGTGTGTGCGCGCGCACGCACGCACCTGCATGTGTGTGGATACATGTGTGTATCCACACACATACATATAAGCAAATGCCATCGATTCTCAATATTCATGGTAATTATGTTCTGTAAAATCACCGTGAACATCAAATTCGTGAATACCGAAGCATTGCTCCTAAGGAGAAATACAGGGTATACAGGGTTAGAGTCCTGCAAGCCTCTGGTCACATTTTCACCAACAGATCAATATATAACTTTGTTTTATGGGTGTATCTGTTTAAAAATGCCTTATTCAGTATGTGTTGTTGACTCATTAACATTGAACTCACAGCCAACAGCACTACAACTCATGACTGAATAAAGCTTATCAAACACATGTATCTTCTCCGAAAGGCACATCAGCCTTCTTGTGCTTGGAAACATTAGCACTTTAGCACTAAGTTTGGGGCCTGTTTTAAACAGTGAAATCATCAACAAAAAAGTGCAAAAACGTGGCCATAGACAGAGCATGCAAAAGACACTTGCTTACAGTATAGGAGCTGAAACAGAAGGCAGAACATTGCCTTTGCTCACCCTCAGCTGGGACGTGAACAACGAGCAACTCAAATTCATCACCCCCCCCAGGGGCGCCTGGGTGGCGCAGTCGTTAAGCGTCTGCCTTCGGCTCAGGGCGTGATCCCGGCGTTATGGGATCGAGCCCCACATCAGGCTCCTCTGCTATGAGCCTGCTTCTTCCTCTCCCACTCCCCCTGCTGTGTTCCCTCTCTCGCTGGCTGTCTCTATCTTTGTCAACTAAATAAATAAAATCTTTAAAAAAAAAAAAAAAAAAAAAAAACAAATTCATCACCCCTCCATGCATGTCCGTAAATGACAGTGAAAGCTCGGTGAGTGTTAATTTTGGGGGTACAAATAAATTCTTCACAAATACAGAATCTACAAATGACGAGGGTTCCCTGTGCGTGTGTGTATATTCATAAAATTGGTGTCATTACTTTAGTTTGACTATGATTTAATGAATATTTACTGATACTTAGTATTGGCTACAGGGTTCTGTGATGGAGGCTCAGATTACAGAAAATATATAACTTATAATAGCTTTCCTCAAGGAGTGCATAGATTATTGGGAATCAAACACACGTATATATAATGATAAAGCCAGAAGAAAGCCAGTGCTGACTGAGTGATAGAACTGAATGAAAGCACAATTCCATTCCAAGTTCTTGATCATTGTGTGATGAAGTTTACATAGTAAGGAACTGATAGAATTGTGATTAAACACGTGTCTTCGTCTTCGTTCTCCAGGACTCATACAGTACATGTGGACTTTCAGAGAGAATTAACTAACAAATGAGGGAGACAGTCAGAAACATGGAGTATGTTTATTCACTTCTATATATTTCCCCCAGAAACTTCCAAATGTCTTCCCACCCACTCTGGGTCTCCAGGAACCCTAGTAGCTTCTCCAACACAGATTCCCCTGGCTACCAGCATAGGAACGGCTGCCATTTTGTGAGGGCACGAGGACAGTCTCCTCAAGGCCACGGCACTCAGACTTTAATCAGGAGTAAGACACAGATCCACTCCATTTTTACAACCCCAAATAGAAAAGAGCATTCCATAACACATCAATGCCCAATTTCATTTCCAAATTCTTTCCTCATTCCCATCCTAGCTTCAAAGGTATTTCTCCTGTCTGGGGGAGACAGGGGAAAAGACATGATGGTTTACTTCCAATATCTTTCTAGCTTGCACTTGGACCTTCAGCTTTTAAGTTCAGAAGTTCAAGAACTTGCTGTCTTTGTAGCTGACAACTTTCCCGAATCTCCCAACCACAGCAAGGTATGGACACAAGAAGAAAAGAGTATCCAGGTTGATTTCTCAAGTTTATTATCGCACACAGACATCAGCCTATAGAGTGGATGTTTCTTTAAACAGATTAGTTATCAGTCTTACTTGAACCAGGATATCACATTGTCCCAATACCTGAACAATTTCCTATCCCATTATCATCAGTAGCCATAAAGGATATAAAGAAGGAACGAACCTGGAGCCAGAAATGCATATTTGATCAGATCAACATGACAGATAAGCCCATGGTCTATAGTTCAACCTTGGATACTTTCTCCATGCCCTGATCTACTTCATACTTCTTTTTTAAAAATTACTTCATTTAGTCTTGAACTTCTAAATTTACTTTCAGAGACTGCTTGAGGAAAGAAACTAAAGAAATGGCGTTTATACTCCTGAAACCTGTAAGAAATATTGCCTTCCACCCCCTGCTTTAAAAAATAATCTGACACATCAAGAGGTTGAATTTTTTTCTTAATCTCTGTTATTCAAGAGAGGTTACTGACCTCTTATAGATTTAGTTTTTAGAAAGAAATAATGCAGATTTCATATGTGATTAAATTAAAGCATATTAAGTTAGAGACTCAGGGAAACTGCCTCAACTAGTACTAGGAATTTAACATACTGCCCTAAAAACAAGTGTTCTTCAAAAGAAAGAATAAAAATTTTTAAACTAAGTCCTGAGTGTAAACTTTCTGAGTATGCAATTTTTGTTCTGAAAAATGCTTTTCAGCACAACTAGCATTTTTTCCAGTAACAGAACACAGCTGTAGTTGTAAGCCCTCACCTAGGACATAAAAAGTGATTTTCATTCAAAAATAGAAGACAGCAAACTGAGTATGCAAATTTAAAATATAATAGGAGCAACCTTGTCACTTTACTGGTTTCCAGTAAGACAACTCATTCCAGGGATGAATTCCATCTCCAGGTATTATATCGTGCAGAAAACAACAGATTGAAGTGTGATCAGTCGTTTCAGTGATGAGATAGTCTGATTCTTCATTTTCCTCACTTGTAAATTACAGATGGGCAGAGTTCATTTCAGGTGACAATGTTGTCAAAAGAGGAAAAGATGCTGTCTTACCAAATGTGATCTTGTGCGTCTGTCTGTATGCACGTGCACGCATGCGCGTGTGCTGCTCAGCAGGTCGCCTAGAAGGACATTTTCGTGTGCTCCTTTTTTTCTTAGACTCCGCCCATGCAACATCTGGTTTACAGTCTTTGAGGGGCCTTCAGTCTCTGAGCCTGCAGCGACCACTGTGTGCAGGAGAAAGAACTCAGGTGCGCCCTGGTCTGCTCCAGAGGCTCCTGGGAGTGCCTATGATTTCTACTTTCAGGTTACTGAAGTCCATCACACTTGGCATCCTTTAGAATAGGAACTTAACACCTACCGTGGATGATTTTCTCTTAAGGAATGTATAAAACATTATAGAAACAAGGCAGAGATGTTAGGGGGTGATTTTTAAAAAAATATTTTATGTATTTATTTGACACAGAGGAGAGAGAGCACAAGTAGAGGGAGCAGCAGAGGGAGAGGAAGAAGCAGACTCACTGCTGAGCAGGGACCCCGATGTGGGGCTCGATCCCAGGACCCTGGGATTGTGACCTGAGCCGAAGGCAGACACTTAACCGACTGAGCCACCCAGGCGTCCCTAGGGGGTGACTTTATACTGATACAAGTCTCTCATATTTACCTAGCATATCTACCTCATGTACGTACCTAGAGTACTTAAGTCCCCTCCTCTATAGGACAAAATTACTTTGAGTACAAATATGAAATGAAATAAAAAATAGTCAGAAAGTAAATCCAGAGGGTTAAAAATGTACTTTATTGAACTTTGTTTATATAATCATGCCAGTGAAAATTAAAGAAGTGATTTGAATGAAGGTGAAACATTCATAGAAGTTAAAATTTTGCTTCTCAATCATACCATTAATGTTTTCTTTTCTTCACTTTTTTGTTTAGTTTTAAACAATTAACAATCAAAAAGAAGAAGAAAATTCTATTTTAAAGCTATTGGTCAAATTCGGAGAACTGTATCACGTAGGATGAAATTAGTACTAAGCAAACAGAAATATTATACTGGGCAGCCAACACTGTTCCGCTGTTTCTCATTTGAACGAAAATAAATACGAAGTGGTGACAAAGAATAAGGAATTGAAATAATTCATGTCCTATTTCTCCCTCTTCATAACCTCTGTACCTCATTGTTTATTTCAAATCTATTACTTCAATGCAAGGAGTATGTAGTACCCTACGGGTTGGAGACAAACTTTGTCAGGAGTAAGCTCGAACAAATCCACACTATTGTGAGCCTAATCTAGAAAAACGTGTGCTGAACCCACATGTGTTGGGGGACAATGAGATTGCTGGAAGGCCTCCAAATTAATTTCCATGTACAATACAATGTTTATTAAAGGACAAGTAATAAATACTTGTGAATTTAGAGCTAATATATGTGTATATTATTAAAACTTAGTAGTAAGCATAAAAATTGTTTGGAACTTAAACCAACAACAGATTTTTTCCCAAGGAGCATTTCATCACGACATTGTCTAGAATTGCTAGCACGTGGTGATGATAAAAAGCAGGCTGACCTGTAGTCACTTTTATTACTGTTTTTAAATTCTCTATACCCAATGCACTTCCGTACTGCTACACAGAGAGCTGACTGCTCCTAGCACCCCACACTCAGACCAGCACCGGCTTCCACTAACGGATTTATTAAAGATTTTATTTATTTATTTGTCAGAGAGAGAGCACAAGCAGGGGGAAAAGCAGACAGAGGGAGAAGCAGGCTCCCTACTGAGCAGGGAGCCCAATGCTGGCTGCATTCCAGGCCCTTGGAATCGTGACCTGAGCCGAAGGCAGACCCTTAACGGACTGAGACACCCAGGCGTCCCCCACTAATGGATTTAAAACAGCAATATAACTGCAGAAACTGAATTTGCACACAAGTTAAAAAATATTGGAATCAATTCCCAATGGGATAAATTCCCATTGGATTTTTACAGTTTCATTTAATGAGATAACATGTAGGGGATCATGGTTGGCACTTCGAGACGTTTGGAATTAACTGAAATTTTAGCTGGTTTTCCATAATAACTTACAGTACCCCTTTCATCCCAGAATTTCTCTGAACGCTTTCGAAACCTATTTGTATTTTCATCATGGCCCCCATCAGGGGGTTAGAAATACTGTACCTTTACACCTGTTATTTATTTACTTCTACTTATAGTTCTCTTTAGACTTTATTCTTTCAAGCTTTAAGGGCAATCTGTGGGTTCTGGATTCCAACATTCAGTTACATAATCTTGGTCACATTTCAGGAGTATATTCAGAGATCGTCAAGTGAAACCTCAGAGGCTTCCTATTATTTCTAGGTAATTTTTTCACCTCCAGCTCAAGTTGCTAATCAGACATAAAACTGAACTGAGAAAGGAGAAAAGCAGTAACTCAGGTTTATTTGCCATAATACAACAACACGCTCAATAGTTTGGAGACTGTGACGATGTACCAGGATCCCGGAATCACGAGGCTGCCTCCAATTTGCATTTTAAACCTGGGATGATCGAACAGCAGTTGTACCCTCCACCGAAAACACAAACACACCTGTGCTTCCTATTTATGTTCACCTGCTAACTAATTAATACCCCCGTTTTGTCACATAATGACTTTCCCGACAAACAACTTTACTATGTCTGATATTTTAACCTCTTACGTTCCCACCGTCACACCCATGTGCTCGTCCCAGTCTGTCTATAGCTGGATATAAACAATGGGATGCTGGAGCCGGCTTGTACCAGCTCCCAAGAGCTGACGCTTACGGAGACTCTCTCCCCAACTTATATTCAGTGATGTCGCACTGGTGGTTTGAAATTGGCCGTGGTGGAAATATTTACACCACAGAAAATGACAAATGCCACAAATCAGGCCCCCCTTCATCAGAGAGTCAGTTTTGAAATGCTTACCAGCATACCCTTGAATATATACATGTGTGTGCCTGTGGTTTTTGTTTTTGTTTTTGTCTTGTTAAGTCTGTTATGATCTCACACAGGGAAGCCCATCCCCACTCCTTCCTAGCCTGGCTCGCATGTGCCTGGTGAAAACCACAAGAACGCATATGCGTGAATCATTAAAAAGGTACAAGAGTTCACTGAGAGATGAGCGATGGTGACCTCGACTCTATTCCCTCTCCATAATGTAGCAGACGAAGAAAGGACACCAAAGCTTTCCAGAATACATGCTATTGTTAGCTCGTATAAGAAGGCGAATGTCCTCTGAGCTATGAGTGTGGATGAGTGAGGATCGCCTTGGCATATTCAAAGGTTTACCCGAGACGACAGTGTAATGAAGGCTATTTGCAAAGTGGCGGGTAACACTGAAAGAAATAGTGAGGAATGATGAAGCAACAGAAGGATGGGAGCAGTTACTTCTCCTAAACCTGAGGGGAAAAGGGAGGAGATACTCTTCCTGGAGCCAACCACTAGGAACTCTGACCACAGGCAGAGAACCTTCCAGAACTGTGGCAAGGCATGCAGAGGCAGGGGGAGATAAATACCCAGACCTCTCTCTATGCCTCCTTCCCTCCCTCCCTCCTCATGGCTCCCATGGGCCAGACCAACCAGAAAGCAGAGGGCAAGAGCTCAGGTAACAGGGTCCGCCGAGGTCGTGTCCCAGGGCATAGAGCAGGGCACCCAAAGGCAGAGGAGGAAGCTGGGGAGTGGACACGAAGGCAGATAACGCTCCCAGGCTCCAAGGCTCTCCTTTCGCTTCATTCTGCATTCCTTCTTCTATCTCCCTGTCTCCCCCAAACAAGTAGGCAAGGGCATCACTCAGCTACGAACTCACAAACTTCTGAAAAATAAAAAGATTTTTTTTTTTATTCTGATGAAAAGAAGGACCCTGAGAGAGACAGAGGGGGTTTGGAGGAGCTTAGCCGACCGTGGCTGTAATTCCAAACAGAACTCCAATCGCAAAGCATTTTCACCTTTTACTTAGAAAAGCCGTATTGATTTAAAAGTGCAGAGTAGAAGGACGGTGTCCATGGTGTCAACTCTGGAATCGTCTTCAACAGGTCAAAGGAAGCTAGGACAGACCCTGCACAGAACAGCAGCGCTGCCCCACAGTGCCTGACAAATGCATGATGGGGCCCGAGCGTGAATCATCCCCCCGAATGTGTGGAGGACGTCTTCTTTACTCCAGCTCTCCCCAGACTTATGCAAGAGCCGCTGCAGCGCTCACGTCCCCCTCCAGGCGCAGAGATAAAGAAAATGCATTTTAAGATCATGGAAACTGTTCCCATGAGCTAGCCCCAACACTCAGTAAAGGCTCGGTAAAATTATAACAGCAGCCAGCTCGTCGTAAGAACCTCCACAGGCTGCCGGGCGCTCCGTCTCATGCCCTGGGCTCACGTCTTAGTTGGCCAGGGCGGCGGTACAAAGCATTACAGGTCAGGGGCTTCAACAACAGAAATGTATTTCCTCACAGTTCTGGAAGCAAAAAGCCCAATCAAGGCAGGGCTGGTTTCTTCTGAGGCCTCTCTCCTTGCACGGTAGGGGGCCGCCTTGTCCCTGTGTCTGCCCATGGCCTTCCCTCCTTACGAGTCCGTGTCCTCGTCTCTTCTGATGAGGGCACTAGGCAGATTAGATGAAAGCCCACCCTCACGGCCTCCTTTTAACTTAGTCACCTGGTTAAGGATCCTGTCTCCAAATACAGTCACAGTCTGAGGTACCAGGGTTTAGGACGTCAGCATATGAATTTGGAGGGGGACATAATTCAGCCCTGAAAATAAATAATATTTATTTCCTTTCTCCCACCCCACGCGCACCACAGTCTCCTCCAGGGAGGACATTTTTGCCCTGGTCACCCACTCAAAACACATCGTTCCTTGGTTCCTGTCTTTCAGTCCATGCTTTCTACTTTCAAGCATCATAGGCAAATTACCTGACAAGGTAGAAACTGCAATTTTATTTTTTCAATTTGTAAGTATATCTATCTCCCAGGTAACAGAAACCTTCTGAGGACAATGCTGTTAGTGAGAGAAAAAAAATAGGACTAGCCTGGTAAGAATTTCTGGAATCTGTAAAGCTGGAAATGGGAATGTGTGAGGGACAGTGAAGATTTGCACTTGGCTTCCAATAAAGACCAGCATGGAAGTTCCCAGTGCAGGATCCTGGTACCCAGTGGGGTCTGAAGCCTCACCATGTCTCTCCTGCACAGGGTCAGTTGTGTGTAGACCCACCCACCATCCAGGATGGTCAGTGTCTAGAGCCTGAGAAGGGTGAGAAGAACACTTGCACTGCACGCCAGCCTGCTTGGGAGCCCTGGTCCGGTGCTGGGTGATGCCCACGGCCCAGCAGGGCTCCCACGGGTCTCAGTCACGCTTCCTGTTCCTCCGTGTTTGGGCTCTGCGTGTGCTCAGCTGTCCTGTGGTCCTTACAGTTTTCCTAAGCCGTAAGAGCTTCAAATGCAAGAACTGCATATTTAACCTCCTTAAGGATGAAGGGAAAAATCAAGCATGGTCTTTCAATAATAGAAATGTTATGATTTATGATTCTGATAAAGACTGTGATGTGTCATGTAATCCCGGTTGGGAACAGTGAGGTCTCCCAAGGCTTGCCTTTCTTTAGGCTCAAAGTCATTCATTCATCCCTAAACTGAAAATATACCATCGCCACTTGCCAACACACTCACATTTTCTTGTACACACACACACACGTACCCACACGCATGCACCTTGTGTAAATGATTCCCCCTATGTCTACACTCCCTAGTGCCCTTTATTCTACCTGCCTGGTTTCCAAAATAAAACTGGGAGTCACCCTATATCATCACCCCCCCCATCAGCTTTGGGCAGTTACCGTTGCTGTGGTCTACCTCCTTTCCAACCCTGAAGTCCATCCACTTCTCTCCCTACAGCCAGCACCCAGCACTGTGCGACTGGAGGTACAGCCCTGCCTTCTCGTGATCTCTGTGCCTTGGGCCCTGACAACATAGTGCCTGGCACCTAGCAGGTCTTCAATCATGTTTGCTAAATGGATGATTCTCTGATACAACCTCTTCATGCATTTGCAAGAACATATGGCCGCCCAGGTGGTAGGACTGGCAGGCAACCAAATGAGGACAGGAGTGATTTAAACCCACCTCCCTCCCTACATGATCCAATGCCAGAAATCTCAAAATGGCAGAATAGACCTAACTCCTGAGCTGAAGCATTATGCTTCCAGGAGGCCTGTGTTTAACAATCAGATATGTCCCCTAAGACAAGAATTATCACCTCCTATCAATTTATTTGGTCCATCAGCAAGGTTCTGAATGGGACAGAAGACAAGCGAGTTTTGACAGCTGGTGAGGTCACGTGAGATCCACGGCATAAGACGTCACCCCATGGAGGGACTGGGTCTGAAGGAAAATCACAAAAATAAAATATAGCATTTAGGCTTTGCCTCTAGAATTAGATAGATCCTAAGAGAGAAAAAGCCAGTCGTCCATGTTGAGTCAGAAACAGAGGAGCTGTACTTCCTGTCTCGGGCATCGCCCCCGGCCTCAGCTTCTGCGTACAGCGATAATCTTCATTCTAGACACGAATCTAATAAAATCATGGCTCTGGATTTCCTGAAATTTTTCTGACTCTGAATATGAACTTGCTCCCAAAAATTTCCATGTTCCATGTGCCCTCATGAATGGGTTGTTTCCTTGATGTCGGTGGAGGGAACTCAGATGGCCTGCTCGCTGCTGCCAGACCTGACAGCCCTGGGGGGTCAAGATTGATCCTCCCCAAGCGAAGCACTGCATTCACCCTTCAGTTTAGGGCCTGAGTCAAAATAGGATGACATGAGAGTTAATAAAATAATCCAGTTGGCCAGAAAGTGTTTTACATCTTATTTCAAAAAGTGCTCTAAAGCACGTTAAATCATCTCCTGAGCTACCACATGTCCCTGATGATTAGAGTTCCTGCAAGTTCACTGGGCTTCCTCCCCCTTCCCTCCTCCTCCCTTGCCTTCCCCCCATTCTTTCCCCACTGCTCCCTCTGCTCCCCCAACACCTTCTCCCTCCCTCCCTTTCCACTCCTCCCTCCTCAATCTGCTCCCTCAACTCCTTCCCCCTTCCTCTGGCCCCCCCTACCCCTCCTCCCTCTCTCCCTCTCCTCCCCCTCCCTCTCTCCCTCTATCTCTTTCTTCTTCTCTCTCTTCCTCCCTCCCTCTCCATCCATTCATGTTTTCTTTCCCTTCCTTCTTTCCCTTCCTTCCCTCCTTCCCTCCCTTCCTGCCTTTCTGTTCCTCCTTCCCTCTCTTCCTTCTTACCTTCTTTTCGTTCTTCATTTCTTTACATCCTTCATTTATTCAACAAGTGCTTGTTGAGGGCTTACCTCAGGTCAGATGCTACAAAGAAGAGTGAAATAGAGATAATTGTACAAAATCTGTTACACACACACAGTCACTCACACTTGCTCACACACTCTCCTATTTGGGGACTGCCCCTGGCATCTCCTCAGATTGAAATCAACGTTGGCTGTTGTCACATTGCAGTTAGTGGCACCGTATGCCTGATGTCAAGACACATTCTAAAGACCACCACAGTGTGGGACAGCCAAGGTGACTGCGAGGACATCTGAGTTTGACTCCTGACACTGCCTTTGACTTTATGAATGACCTTGACCAGGGATCTGGGCTAAGAGATCCTCACTGAAGAAAGGAAGGGTGGACCTAGATGCCTACTCGAGTTCCTCAACTGACTGTAAGATCTGAAAGATCCTCTCGGTGTGTGAAGGGCTCAGGGATCCCAAGGAACTTCCAAGGTCAGAAATGGGAAAATGAAAGCCATAAAAAATAAGTAAATAAACACCTGGCTCTTTGAAACCCTTGCCTATCAAGGAATATATAACGAATGTAAGCAAGTCTTATTTCCACTAGCATAAAATATTCAAACTGCTTTTCTGGGTCAAGCCTTTGCAGGAGAAAAGTGAATGAACCAGAGGCCAGAGAGCGGATCGTGAAAAATTTCCGCAGAGAAGCAGCGCCACCTGCTGCCGTTTAGTGGTGCTGCACTTGGTAAATAGAAATCATGACCGATCTCCTGTCTGGGGCTTCCCTGAATATGGAATCAGGAGCATCCGTTTTAATCAGAAGCTGAGCTTTTAAACTTTAACAAGACCGCCACGCTGTGGAAAGATTTCTCCGCAGATTAATTTTAGCCAAGGTTTAGATTTACTTTTGCATCAAACTCTTCAGCCATGCTACATATCTTTCTTTATAAATCAGCCTCAATGATATGCACTAATAAAAGCCACTTAGTCAAAATCTGTTATTCTGAGTGCATGGCTATGCTCAAAGATCTAAAGTGTCCTTTAATTCAGACTCCATTAATCAATCAACCAACCTGTCAGATCTCCAAATCTCCCTCCAGCTCTAAAATTCAGCCTCCTGGAGAAAATCGTGTATCTGTTGTGTTCTGTTGAACATGGGAAGTTTCATATACAGAGGGATAGAGAGAGGTATAAGACACATTCCTGACCTGTCATTGTGGAGAATTGAAGTGAAAATATACACACGTGAATAGCAATTATAACAAGTAAATAATCATGGTGATCAACAAAGAAAACATGTCCCAGGGCAGAATGGACCATAGCTGCCTTGTGAGCCGGGGCTGTGGGCAGGCAGCCAGAGAGGCTTTACAGAGGAAAAGTGTCTTGAGCTGCAGCTGAAGAATTACTAGGATTTGGATAAATTCCGGGAGGATGGAAAAAATGGGCAAGCACAAAACATAGAGGCAGAAAACATGTTTAAAAGCTTTTGGCTAAAAAGAAAAGAAAAACCATGAAATGCCATAGACTTGAGAAATACCAGGAAGATTAACTTAACCTGAGTAAGACTTTTCAGAATAGAATGAGATAAGGCAGGAAAGGGAAATTGAGACATGATTAGATATTTCGTAAATGCGAGGATAGGGAGTTTGAGCTTGTTCCTGTAAGCAATCGAAAAGCAGTAGATTTCTGGGAAAGAAAATAAAATGATCAGAAGTGTGTTTTAAGAAGACTCACCTGGCAATTAGATACAGGATGGACTGATTCTAGGATGTGAAAAGATGCCCTGAATGTGTAAAAAACACAGAGCTGAAAAAGGAGGGTTTTCAAGGTCACAGATGTGTACCTAAAAGCAGAAAAGGAATCTGGCTCTGTGATCATTTTCTGTATCAAGGAATACACAATCACTTAAAATTATTCTGAATATCAAGCCCAGGGGGTGCCCACTATATGGTAAGGAAGGAGAAAAGGAGCCACACGTGTGCATGTGCACACACACACACACACACACACACACAGGCAAGCCAAATAGGAGCTACTGTAGAGGGAAAAGGATCCTGACTCAAAGCCTAAGAGAAGCAATAGTAATGTTAAGTCCCCAGAAACATCTAGAAGGATAAGAATCGGAAAAGAATTGGTTAGACACGGGTATACATTGTCGAGAATGCATAAATAATGAATGAATTAACTGATTGGTTACTTGTTTAATATTAGAAACTATCTCCTTCTTGAAGCGGTAACAATTCGTGCTACCTCCTCCCAGAGAGCTTTCAGTTTCAGGGTTGCGTCCGGTGATGGGAGCTCCCTCCCATGCTAGGTGGGCCGTCCGGAGATGCCTCTGAACACTCAGATGCAGGCATCGCAGCTCACTCCCACGCCTGCCACCGCCTGTTCTTTTCCCCACGGCTGGATAACCGCAATCGTTCTGGACGGTCTATTTTGCCAATGGCTTTCGAGAGCACTGAGCACAGTGCTCTAGAAATGCCCTAAAAATCAGAGCGCTGAGCGGGACAGTAACATCTCCCTGCTTCAGCCAAGAGAGCAGAGCCTGTGGTATACTCAGTCCGGGGTCTGCGCCGGACTCCCCGCTGGCGTTCGTTTTATTAGCTCCTAATGAGCAAGGTCACTTCAGTCCTGTGCTTGGGCCCTTGACTGTGTTACACCTACAGCATGTGCTCTTATGTTATTCCCTATAAAGTTGGTTGGTTTTTTTTTCCTTTTAGACAGCATTTCAGCTCACACCTAGCACTGGATCTGGTACCCGGTAAATAATAAATATTTAATGTTCCAATTTAGATTTTTTTTTAAAGATTTTATTTATTTATTTGACAGAGATAGAGACAGCCAGTGAGAGAGGCAACACAAGCAGGGGGAGTGGGAGAGGAAGAAGCAGGCTCATAGAGGAGGAGCCTGATGTGGGGCTCGATCCCAGAACGCTGGGATCACGCCTTGAGCAGAAGGCAGACGCTTAATGACTGCATGCCCCTCCAATTTAGAATTTTAAGTTTGGCTGCTTTGCGATTCCACTAATGGCTGACTTTTTTCATTACTTCCACTTACATTCTATCTCTATCTCCCCGTAAAAATCTGAGTTTGTTTAGGGCAATGATTATGTCTCAGCATGTCCATTTCACCAAAGCCTGGCACAGCAATTGACATGAGCTAATGAATTAATTTTTAAAATAGTGGTGCAAATTCTTGATGGATTAGACAGCATATTATAAGACGAATGTTCTCTTTCCATTAGAAATATTATCTCAGGGATGTATTTTTACGGTGTGACTAAAATGGCAGCAGGTAGATTTTCTTCTTGTTTGTATCACTTATTGAAACCATACCTGTCAATCTACTTGTACATCCATATGATGGAATATGAGTCAGCAGTTAAAAGAAAGGACAAACTACAGTTATGTGCCGTGCCATGGAAGAGCTCCAAAAATACTATGCTTACTGAAAAAAAGCCGGACAAAAGACCCCATGTTATGTGATTCTATTTATACAAAATTTATTTTCTATTTATACAAAATATCCAGAAAAGGCAAAGCTACGAAGACAAAAAGTAGATTCCTGGTGACTAGGGACGGGGGTGGGGAGTGTAAGGGGACAATGGAGATTAGCCATAAATGTATATATTGGGATGATGAAAATGTTCTGAAACAGACCCATGGTGCAGGTTGAACAACTTGGTAAATTTAGTAAAAAATAACTTGAAGGGGGGGAATATACCATATGCAAAATATGCCAGGACAATATTTTTTAAGTCAATTCAGGTCTCTGAAAGTTTTTCAACATTCTTAAGGCTGCATGAAGTTCTAAGCAGACATGAACATCTTTCATGGGCAAGGTGGTTTTTGAATACAGAGAGCAGAGAGGCATTTCAGGAGCACAGCACCCCCTAAATAACTCGTTAATGGACCCTCTATTATACCTAGATTGGAATTTCCAACCAGCATCTGCAACACTGTGAAGGTTTTGTCCCCACAAGACCCAAGTAAAATGTGCTCTGGGTGTCGGCACGCTCCCCCATCGCAGACCTTCCCGAGAGCCCATCAACTGGATTCCTGTGTCAGATTCGCTAGTCCAGGGCGCCTGGGCGGCTCAGTCTTTAAGCGTCTGCCTTCGGGTCAGGGTGTGATCCCAGCTGGGTCCCTGGGATGGAGCCCTGCCTCAGGTTCCACGCTCTGCTGGAAGTCTGCTTCTTCCTCTCCCACTTCCCCTGCTTGTGCTCCCTCTGTCACTGGCTGTCTCTCGCTCTGTCAAATAAATAAATAAAATCTTTTTAAAAATAAATAAATAAATAAATAAATAAATAAATAAATAAAACCAGATCTCTCACTCTATCCAATGCGACTACTTAGCATAATTCTGACTCGTATTTGTGTGCTTGAAAGACTCTCTCTTCCCACTCTCAGTTCCATTGTAAGGACTCCCTTCTGTTTTGCTCTGTGTGTCTCCTGCCTCTGGGGGAGACAGACATGCTTCAGGAAGGGAAAACTGGGGAGGAAAAGCCAAAATCATGCCCCGACAAAGTAAACTTACGGTGTTCACACTGCTTTGTTGTCTTTTTCGTTTTTCACATCACACCACAAACATCTTTTCCTTGAAAACTTGTGTTTTGTTTTGGCAGTAGCTCTCCCATCCAGCTTTCACACCATTTTGCTGTTCTGGTTGGAGAGGGGTGTGAGGTGCAGGGAGCCCCCCCCCCCCGCCCCGCCCCACCTCAGGCTGCCAGAGATCAAGGCCTGAGACCCCTGAGTTCTGCGGAACACAGTTGGAAGGGTAATGATCACAACGTTCACGTTCATGGCTGAGTAGCTTTTTATTTATGGATGAACCATGACTTTTCAAACGTCTTTCCTCTGTAAGACATAGAGTTTACGTCCAGCTTTCATTATTTTAAATAAGACTGTAGTAAGCAGCTTATAGCTAAATCATTATTCATATTTAGGGTATTGTCTGAAATAAACTCTAGAAAGTGTTACTGCTGGTTCAAATACATGCACCTATGTATAGATGGAAAAATTACACTCTAAAAACTTTGTGCTGGTGAGCTCTTAGCAGCAGAATATGGGAGTGTTTTCTTGCTTAATCATTAGATAGTGTCGTTTTTAAAATTCCTGCCGAAAACCAAAATAAAATAAAATAAAATAAAATAAAAAATAAAAATCCCTGTCAATTTGAAAGGTGGAGAATTATATTCATTATTCAAATTTACAACTGTTCAAATACTCATGAGGCTGGATAATTTTTCTGTATTTAGTAGCTATGTGTGTTGTTATGTTGTTCTATCTTTTGCTCTTGGTTTTTAAATTTTTTTTTTCTCAAAATCTTTGAGAAGAAAGCATTAGCTCACTTTCCGCTCTCTTGGAGCTCGGGCTCAAAGCAGAGTTTGGAATCCAAGGACCCGCCGACAAAGCAGGCCAGACCGCAGGGTTGTGATTCGGGTCAGAGGCAGTTCTGCTTCATTCTCCTTCACTTTCAAGCAGCTGACAGACTCTTAAAGCACAATCAGATTTCTTGGACTGTACCCTTGGACACATAATTTCATAGAAAACTTCAAAGAGCTCTCTGTGCCATTTCTGCGGAGGAAGACCAGCTCAGAGGTCTTGGAGGTGATAATCAGAGAAGTACCTCCCTATTGAACTAAGCCTCGGGCTTGCAATAGAATCTTTGCAAGATACATTTCAATCACAATGAAGTCTCGTGTAAAGTTAAAGAGTGGGGAGAATGTGACAGGCCCGCTCACCTCAGAGCAGTCCTCAGGATTCCCTTACCACGGACTACTCAATTTCCTTCTGTCCTTCTTTCCCTTCCCCTTTGCCTCCCTCCAGCCCTCCTTCCCTCCTTTCTTTCTGCCGTTAGCCCCCTATTTGGGAATACCTGTACAAGGTATTGTGGGATTTCAAAATAAGAAAGTAAGACAATAAGCCCTGTTCCAAAGGTGTACACAGGAAATGCCTTCAGAAAATAATTTAAAAATTAGCCCTTTCCTTTTGAAAGAAAAATCTTTCAATGTTTTGATACCTGTACTTTCTACAACCTGGTAAAAAGATACTCAAAAGTGAATTATTAATGTTTAAATTTTTGTATACACAAAAGTAACAAATGTTTGTTTTAAAAACTTAAGCAATATAAAACTGCATAAAACAAAAGTAAAAGTGGCCCCATGCATGCACAAAACATGGAAAAAAAGACAGATGCCCCATTCCCCAGAGTAAGAGCATGAGTGTGCCCCTGCAGACATGTTTCCATGTACACACACGTCTGTAACATATATGTAGCAAAATGCTGCGTGAGCCTCCTCCTTCAGTCTTGACATCTCAGCTAAATCTCCAAACCGAAGGCCAGTCATCTCAACCAAGCCACACATTGTAAATAGTGTCGAGGGGCTGCCCCAACTCCTTTCAGCCTTACAGAGTTGGCCAGACTGGTCCTTCTACCCTTACCCCACGACTCCATCCATCCTCCAGGAGCAGAAGGTCAGGCTCATGGAAGGAGAAATGGAGTCATCTGGGTAGTGAAGTGTAAGCTTGGGGAAAAGTGCTTTGGCAGGAACAGGGATGCTGGCCTCCAGTCCCCACCCCAATCCATATAAGGAGGGTTCTGTGAGCACCTAGGGAAGGAGCGTGTCAACCTGCATGCTTATTCAGCCATGGAACTGCATGAAAGAGCCTGCTATGTGTCCCTTAGCATATGAGCACACAAAGCCCTGAACCTGCTTTTCATCTCTCACCTACTGTTGAGAGGCCACTGAGGCTGCTGGTGATGGCAGAGAAGGAGAGAGGACAGCACCCGGAGCAAGGGGCCCACCCACCACCAGTACAGCAGTGAGGTGTGATCCGAGTCCCTGGGCATTAGAAAAATACACGTGCAAATATTGAAGCACCATTGTTTAATGGGTTGGCAAAATTTTTAATTCAGAAAATTTTGTGTTGATAACAGTCGGTGGGAAAGGGGACTCTCAGCATTATATCTAGGACTGCAAATGTAAATACCTTCTTTGGGGAAAAAAATTGGTGGAATCTATCAAAATTTTAAAGACATAATGCGTTTTCACCTAGCAATTCCACTTCCAGCACACTATCTTATAAAACAACCGCACTATTCTTCCTAGGTTATTGGGAGATTTTGAATACATCCAGACAGGGCCTTGCACTAAGGGGTTGGCAGTGGGATGAAGAGGAGGAGACGGACAGGAGAGATAGTGAATCGGCAGAATTAAGAGGATTTGAAGGCTGTCATGGATTGAATTTTGTCCCTCAGAAAGATATACTGAAGTCCTGAGTACTCATGAATGTGACCTTATTTGGAAGTAAAGTCTTTGTAGATGTAGTCATGTTTAGGTAAGGTCACAGTAGTTGCAGTGAGTCCTAAATCCAGTACGACTGGTGTCCTCATTAGAAGAGGAGAAGAGACCCAGAAGCAGAGGAGAATGCCGCGTGATGATGGAGGCAGAGGTTGAAGTGTTGCATCTACGAGCCAAGAGATGCTAAGATTATCAGAAACTAAGAGGAACGCATGGACAGATTCTCCCCTAGACTCCAGACAGAGCACGGGCCTGGAGACATCTTGACCCTGGACCCCTGCAGATCTGTAAGGGAATACATTTCTGTTGGTTTAAGCAACACGTTTGTGGTCATTCAAGGCAGCCCAAGAAGCTAATAGGCCAATTGGTGTATGTGGTGGAGAGGAGGGAGGAATCAAGTGCGACTTAGATGTGTCTGGCTTGGCCGCTGGGTAGATGCTGGTGCCGTGAACTGTCGTAATGAGGAGAACACATACAGGCAGGAGCAGCTGGGTCAGGGCACGGTATGAGGAAGGGGGTCCGTGTTTTCCACGGTAAATTCACCACCCCAGGGTCCACCTACTTGGATATGTCTGGTCTTCATTTAGAAAGAAACGCTGGGGTACCTACAGCCTGAAAGTATAGGTGAGCGAGTCTTGAGAAATGTCAAATTTGTTTGAAAAACGTCTGTATTCAGACTGCAACCAATACGGAGAGTTCTGGGAACCAGGTCCATTTCCCACCCAGTCTCAAGCCGACTCTGGAGAGCTGATGTGGGTCTGCTCTGGCTCTCTGGGTGCACGTGGAAGCCAGACACACAGCACACACCCCAGAGTGTGTGACTGTCCTGTGGGAAGAGCAGGTGGCAGTGAGGTGGGGGTGAGCCTGCCTTTAATGAGTGGGACAGCCCCCGCCAGGGTGCTCACACCTCAGAGCCTCCATTTCTCACTGTGAAGCAGCAATGGGATGATGTGTAAAAGAATGTGAGAACTCAAGTAAGCTCAGTCAGTTTCAGCTGTTTCTTTTACAGAGGAGGGAAATCAGACACAGAGAAGTTAAGTGATTTATTCAAGGTCATGAACAATGGGGATTCAGATCTAGAACTGGAAAGAGCTCTTTTCATTACACATTTCTAAGGTCTCTTTCAGCCTTTAGATCCTATGCTTATAAAAGCAATTTATAAATAGAATGGGGTGATAGAAGTTTCTAAATAGCACCACACAGCAAACATGGCTATTTAAGGAGAGAACTAATTAGAATTCATCAATCTCACAATTCCAAGGTCCCACATTAATTTTGTGCATTAGAGCAAAACCCACGTGGCAGATCATCTGAATGCAGGAGATCAATCAGGTAGATAGCTTCTTCGGTTCTTCAAGAACATTCAAGAACATCATCAAAATCTCTTCATTACAAACATGCCCCCACCCTAGCTCCAAAAGGAAAATATAGCGACAGCAGCCTTGCCCTAAAGTCAATACCTAGAAATTGTGAAAAACAACAATGGGCTGCTTTCCCAGGTGATGTCTTCACTGAAAATGAGCATCCCTCTGGTCAAACTAAAGCAGGCTCCAGGGTCTGAGCTGGACTTTGAGCGTGCCTGACAAGTGAAGGAGAGGAACTAGAGAGGACATGCCTGAGGGTACATGCACCTGCCAGCTGCCATCTCCAGATGTGAGCTTAGACCAAGGCTCAGCTGCTGCAGGCAGCTGCCAGCCACAGGGCAGAGACTTACTCCTCGCAGAGAGAACAGGACAGAGAAAAGCAGTTATTCTCCTTATCCCCCCTTATCTTTTCTTTCTCTCAGACCGTCCAGTTTCCCCCTCCTCTGCATTTTCTTTGTCTTCATTCTTATTCTTCCCTCTCTGCTCCTCTTTCTATCTCTTTCATAGTTTCCCCTTTATCATACCTCTTCCCCCGAAACCTCAACCCCAGCTCTGGTCTATTACTGGACACATGGAAATGAAGTCACTTTAAATCAGTATAAGTCAATCATGTCAATGCCTTAAAAAGACCAGTGCCATGATAACGAGCAGCACTGTCCTTTCCTCCTAAAAGGCTGTAATGAGTCTAAATGGTCATGAGCTGGCTACCAGGAGATCATCAGCGCAAGGAGACACCAGGTTCCATAAAGGCAACACCATCTTGGTTCCCTGGTTCCATGGATGGCCAAGTATCAAAATCATCAGAATTTAGTAACAGAAATTCCCATCTCTGTTCCCAGTTGAGATGGTAAACGGAGCATGTGTAGGAAGTACCCCTTCCACTTCCAACACATAGAATGGGTAGAAATACCAGATTCAAAAAATATATCAATATCAATATAGATATATCACAGCCAAATTCAAAAGAAGGAAAATCTTGGAAACAAGACCTTTGAGGACATAGCTGTGAGAAGGTACTGAAGCCGGGTGGTACTCATGTGTGTTGGGAGGAGACATGTTCCAGAGAACTGAAGTTCTCGAGGTGAATCCCCAAGCCCCTGCTCAGCAGGTGACTGGAACTAGGCTCCTTGCATACAGCCAAGGGTGAAAAAGCCAAGTGCCTGATGAGTGCCCAGAACACTCTACCCAAAAGTTTTAAGCTACCTACCAGCATTTCTTCCAACAACCTTTAAAGTTGATCAAGTTATAACTCCAACGGACCCTCTTTGAAGGTTTTGATCTAGAGAAACGACAGAACCAGGGGAAATCTTGCAATCAAACCTGCTTTAGTCCTGTTTTGTTTTTTTTTTTTTGCATCTCAGTTTAGCAAATAAGCAGTTGACATAGGAACAGATGATTGGCTTCTAATCCCAAATCTTTGCAATTTGGCCTGAAATCGGTCATCGTTTTTATCCTAACGCTTGCCTTCTGTCTGGGAGAGCCACCTCCAGAACACTTACTAACCTAAGAAAGAGGTGGTCTCCACTTCTCACCCAGATCGCCGAGATATGGATTTACAAAGGGCTTTTCATCCCCCCACATAGTAATGCTGTCGTCTGTGTGGAATCTTACAAGCTCACAAAAATAATTTCACAGGAAAACCCAATTCCTACATGATAGGTAATGGGGCCAGGCTTTTTATCCATCAATGAGAAAAAGAGGCTCAGGGAGGTTTGGTGATCTGCTCAAGGGTATACAGAAGAACTGGGACGTGAGTCCAGCTTTTTGGTCCCTACACCAGGTGCCCAGGTGGCCTTTCCTTCCAAAGACCATGACCTTCCACTCTCCCTGTCTTGACACTGGTTGACATTGGCTATCTTGCACTTTTTTTGTGTGTGTGGCAAAATATACAAACCATAAAATGTATCATTTTAACCATTTTTAAGCATACAGTTCAGTAGCATGAACTATATTCACATTCTTGGACACAATCACCACCATCCACCTCCAGAATTTTTTCCCCATCAGAACTGAAACTCTGTCCCCATTAAACAGTATTTCCTCATTTCCCCTCCCCCCAGCCCCTGGCAACCAGTAATCTACTTTCTGTCTCTATGAATTAGACATAGGGACCTCATATAAGTAGAATCACACACTATTCACCCTTCTGCATCTGGCTCATGTCACTTAACAGAATGTTTTCGAAGGTGTATTCATATTTTTGCATGTATGGAAATTTCAATCATTTTTAAAGCTGAATGTCCATTGTATGTAAACCCCACATTTTGTTCACACGTTCATCTGTTGATAGTTCCCTGAACTCTTACTTCCTTCTTTGGGAAATGGCACTTTGATTTTCCTTTGAGAAATTTCCTCCTCCCGTGGGCAAAGTCTGCAGGAAGATTTAGGATGCTCTGGGCTGCGAGTGCCTGGGCGACTTAGTCAAGTGTCCAACTCTCAGTTTCTGCTCAGGTCATGATCTCAAGGTTGTAAGATCACTCCCCAGGTTGGCTTACGAGCCTGCTTAAGATTCTCCCTCTCTCTTCCTCTCTTTAAAAAAAAAAATGCTCTGGGCTGGGAACAACTAGCAAGCAGCTGCTCTCTTCTAGAATTGAAACCCAAGCAATATGATAAATAGAATAAAAATGGGATGGTTTTTTAAAACACAGCTATAACCAAGCAAAACTAAGTAGTAGTTTTGGCTACATAAAAATGTTTCAGTTTGTATCTATTCCCAAGCCCTGGCTTCCAGCTTTCCCTTTCATTATGTGACTTACACAACAGCCAGTACTAGATGCTGCTGTTAGAAATCGAAGAACTCTAACATTCATTGAAACTAAATGAACGACACCCCACTTCCACAGCCTCTGTCCTGGCTATGGGCATAAGTTATTTTCCCCTAAAAGAATGTGTTCAGTGTTTATTTTTATATTATTTATTTACACAGATTTCTGTGGACAGGCTACAGAGTGTAGGGGATAGGGGTAAGGAAAAATCCACTAGGAGTCAGCTGCCATGTTTTTGTCCAATAGATGAACTTGAGTTTCCTTAAGGAATCTACTGATCTTCATTTTTGCTTCTTTGTATGTCAAACCCGGGCCTCCTGTGTAAGCACTTAGCCATCAATATTCAGAGGTGTTAGAACTCCCTCCAGTCTGGTGCCCCCAGATGCCCTGGGGGGCATTGATAAGTGTTTACAGAATGATTTCTTTTCATCGGTGCCCTACAATACCAGATATGACAGTCACGCTCCCGTTTTTGCCTACCGAAAAACTCCTATTTCTCTCAAAATATCCGTTCATTCAATGAATAATCGTTGAACACCTGAAATATACCAGTCACTGGGGTTGCCAGGGTCTGGGGATCCAGCAGCAAACAGGACAGTCATACTCTCTGTCCTTGCGAAGCTCACCTTCTCGTGGGAGAGACACCAAAGGTGATGCACCAGTCAAGAGAATCTCTGTAAAAGTCTAACTCAGCTAAGCGCTCTGGGAAATTTTGAAGGAGAATGTCACCTAGTCAGGAGTGCAGGTAAGGCTTTCCGGGGAAAGGGTAGTTGAAATGAGTTTCGGAAAATACGTAGAATAAACAGTCTGCCGAAGTGCAAGAGCAGGGGGCTGCAGGTCTCCGCAGAGGAATGCGCAGCACAGGCAAAAGTTCTGCGTTTGGAAACATCCTGGCATCTCTGTCTCAGAAAATTACAGCTCTTCCATTCTTTCTTATCTTACCTAAGAGTTTTCACATGGATTTATTTATTTATTATTTATTTATTATTTATTGAAAATGCTTTAACGTACCCTATATAATGTTGCACTCACAACAGCCATGTTAGACTGGTTTTGGCTGGGTCCCAGCTCCTGCAGCCCATTTCTCCATCCACTTCCTTCCCCTCTTCTACGCATGCGCCATCCGCTGGCCCTTGATAAACAGGCCCAGCCCAGCTGGGAAGAGCATCTTCTGGGCTAAAAAATAAGGGATTAAAGGAGCTTCCGGCTTAAGTCCATGTGGTGGGTCGTTTCACCTTGACCTTGTGCCTCGGTTCTGATAACCAGGTCACTGAGATAAGACCTGAGGGCTGGTGACAGTTCCCGCTCTGGGTAACCTTCCTCCTGCTCCTAGCACTGTCTAGCATTAGGATTCTGTCTTGTTTTTTCCTATCTCCCTGCTGGGAATCAGAGCCCCGCTTGGGAATTCCAGGAGGGCCTGTCTGTCTACAACAACATGTCCTGAAGCCACTCCCTGCTCGCCAGAGTTTGGAAACTTCTACTCTGTATTTCCAATAAATGATAACAGGTGGCCCCTGGTAGGACAGGCGCCCTTCGGCTTCCCGGTGCTTGCGATGACTGCCCCCTGGTGGTCATTGCCGCGCCGCGCTCCCATTTCCTGGCCCAGCAGTCCTGGGCATCTGGCCCTTCAGCACCAGCCCCACTCCTTTTGGGGACAGGCAGTGCAGGGTCCTGGCTCTTTCTAGTCTCCTGCAGGTAACCAGGCCATGGCCCAGTCATACCAGAACCCAAACTGAACCAGAGCCCCACCACACCCTGCCCTCTAATCCAGAGCTCTTCCTACTCCGTCCACATCCAACAACTAGTAAATAAAACTAGCTATGTTAACTAGGACTTGTGAACTCTGACTCATATGTAAAAAAATCACTTGTGATTAGACAAGGATTTTCTTTTCATTACTTGAGAGCACCATTATCATCAGCATGCATTTCCTTGGCTGGTCGAGAAGCATTTGTATGATGCCATCTTTAGCCCGATGTCACTCACACTGTCTACAGATTGACAGAGACCATGAGCCATAAACCAAGAGGCCAGGATCCAGGACGATTAGATCAGTGTGTACAAACAGATCCCAGATCGCACGCACTTCCTTTCGCTGAGGTGGGGCCAGGATTCCAGTGGGGAAGGTTATAGATGGTTGCAGTTCTCCACTCGGCACTCAGGGCCCCTGCGTCCTGCCCGGGCTCTCCCACTCCAGGACACTCAAGGCGGCAGGGAGGGAAACAGCATCAAGTCTTCCCAGTTCGGGCAGCCCTGTGGAAGGAAACCCCTAGCTCACAAGGAGCTCGTATTTCCCCAGGGAATCTTAGCCATCCTTGTACCAGGAGAGCGCGTCAGGGTGTGTTAGCTCATACACAGAGTCGGTCGACACTAAGAATGACTAGCCAAGCTGGAGGTAAGTGTTTCTTACCATGTCCCCTTTCCTGCCACCTGACCCGAACAGAACCGCTCAGCCATTTCCTTGAAAACTGCACAGGTTGCAAAGAGGCCAAGCTCCGAAAATGCGCCAGGGAACATTAGCTGTCACCCCACCTCACATGAAGTCTCTGAATCTGTAACCTAATACACTTTCCCATAATCTTAACACTTCATCTTACGTAGCAATCCTCGGTGACAGAGATGCCCACACAGGTCGCTGGGGAGCCCATGACAGGAGCTGAGTACAGGCTGTTCTGACTGTATCTGAGAAATAACCAACGGGTGAGGGAGAGGGAGAGAGTGAGGTGGGGAATGTTTGATGATGAAGATTAAAAAAAAAAAATCCAGAGTAGGCACATTAACAAAACACACCAAAAAATAGAAAAAAAAAAAAAGGAGGGGAACCAAAAGGAGGAAGTGGAGGTGGGAAAGGCATGCCAACGAGGCAACGCAAGGAGCCCCCTCTCCCCCCTCTCCCCCCTCTCCCCACTCTCCCCACTCTCCCCACTCTCTCCCCTCTCCCCCCTCTCCCCCCTCTCCCCACTCTCCCCCCTCTCCCCCTCTCCCCCCTCTCCCCACTCTCCCCACTCTCCCCCCTCTCCCCCCTCTCCCCCCTCTCCCCCCTCTCCCCCCTCTCCCCACTCTCCCCCCTCTCCCCCCTCTCCCCACTCTCCCCACTCTCCCCACTCTCCCCCCTCTCCCCCCTCTCCCCACTCTCCCCACTCTCCCCACTCTCCCCACTCCAGGTGAAGAACCCACACGGACCTCACACTCACCATGACAGTTGTCACTACAAGCCCTCAATCTGGTTCCAGAGAGTTTAATAATGTTTCCTTTTTAAATGGTCAACCCCCACCTGCTCAACTTTGCAAGCAGATGTCACCAGGATGGGCAAAGCTCCGGATGCAAACAAAGATGGGAGCTGTGGTCGTGGTTCCCCCACGGCTGCCAAATGCAGCTCACGAAAGTCATTCTGACTGGGGAGGACTGGGGGCTGGGGATAGCTAGTCTAGGTCAGGAGGCCGTTTTCCCTGGAGCTTAAAGCCGCTTGCCGCTTGCTTCCGCAGTGCCCAGATCTCGGTAAAGGAGCTCCCTCAGGGCAGCATTTCCCAACCACCAGAAGGCACACAGCACGGACAGCCCAACGTGTCTGCAAAGGCCTGAATAGGACCCAACAGGAGTTAGGCACAGTGTGCCCCCCCCAATCTGGCCGGTTCAAATACGTGCGTCGTTTCACGGCCCAAACGGTGGTAGCTTTAGAAATGTTGGTGTTTGGAAATCCCAGGCTGACGTTTTTACAGTAAACCCTGCTGAAGAAATGTAACAGTTTGCAAACGTAGACTATAAAGGATTTAAGGCATTGTTCAAGAAAGTGTTTCTTATAAAACATTTGCTTTCAGGAATGTGATTATTTAATCCAAGAAAGCTATGCTCCGTTACAAATCAAGTCAAGAATACGTACCTGAATGGGAAAACTCCATGCTATAGAATAAATATCTCACAGGGCAACCAGAGGTTAACAGGAGACCAGAAATTCCTGGTAGAAAGAAAATAAGGCTGTGAAATTCATCGTGAACCATAGCTCCGCCAAAGACAAGTGGGTGTTCCCAAATGAGACAGAGCCTCGCGGGACCAGGATGTATTGCTTCTGTTAGCCTCCCTCGATGCACTTGGCTTCTCGAACACACTGGACACAGCTCACTCACAGGCTCCGCAGGGAGACACAAGATGCACCTGTTCAGACACAATTCTCTTTTGCAAGCGCTGGAGAGGTCACCTAGGCCTGAAGAATGGAGTCATCCTCCAGAAAAGGGCAACATCATCACAATAATGTTTTATTAAAAGTGACTTCACACTCAAAAATACATCTCCTTTTCTAGAATTCCAGCCTGCCTCTTTCCCACCAGCCAATGGAACTCTGTGCTCTTTCGGACCTTCCCGACATTTTCCCACAAGGGAAATACCAACTCGCGATAATTTCCACCTTGCTTTATATGTTACTTCTTTTTTTTTTTTTTAAAGATTTTATTTATTTATTCGACAGAGATAGAGACAGCCAGCGAGAGAGGGAACACAAGCAGGGGAGTGGGAGAGGAAGAAGCAGGCTCATAGCGGAGGAGCCTGATGTGGGGCTCGATCCCATAACGCCGGGATCACGCCCTGAGCCGAAGGCAGACGCTTAACCGCTGTGCCACCCAGGCGCCCCTATATGTTACTTCTTTATCTGAGTTTGTGTTATGTAATTTTGCTTCCTTCCATTCTTCGGTTGTTCTTCTCTCACTCTCCCTCCCTTGGAAGCTCTGTGAAGGGACACACTCGGAATCTGCTTTTTCTTTTGTGCTCCGCTGTGGGATCCTACCGATACTATGGGCATTTGAAATACTCTCATTGGATATTGTTAGTATCCCACATTAAAAATGAAATGCTTGAGGAAATCTTTGCTCTAAGTTATTATTGAAAAGATTCCTTTCAGATACAATATTTTGAGAAAAATACCAAATAAAAAAAAATGTCCACTTCCATTCTACGCTTGTGACCTGAACCTCCCATCCACTTTATCACGATAGACTAATAAGAGTTGGTAGAGTCCTGGTGGGTTAGGGCTGCTCCTTTTCTATAGACCTTCTTAATGTGATAACACCACCCACTAGAACTCGCCTTTTCCATTTCTTCTCTAGACTAAGCCTGGAACCCCAAAGTGTGCAATTTATCCAGCACTTGTGTTTATCCCCATTCATACACTGCTCTGTGAGTACATAGAGACTTGAAGATTCTCCCAGAGCTTAGAAACCCCAATTACCCACAGCATCTCATCACTTTTCCTCCAACTGGGCATGTTTTTCTCCCAGAATATACTCACCCAAGCACAACACCCAAATACTCACTTAGACTGTCATGGTTATTTTTTTCTTTCTTGAAGAGGTGGGAAACATATGATATGAAGGGGATCCGGATACGAGACCCTCCTTCCAGAGTCACGGGCGTGCGTAGATTCAAGGAAGAAAGCAGAGATTTCGTGGTGGGCACGATTCTGAGCTGATCCCACTTAGTCAATCAAACGTGAACCTAGGTACTGCCGTGAAGGGACTCTGGAGAAGTAATTAAGGTCTCTAATGTGTTGACCCTAAGATAGGGAGATTATCTGATGGCCCTGACAGAATCACATAAGCTCCTTAAAAGCAGTTTTCTCTGGCTGGTCATAGAGGAGGAAGTCCGAGATCTGAAGCACAAGGAGATTTCGACAGGCCACTGCTGGCTTGAAGGTGCGGGACATGTGGCCAGGACCGTGAGGAGCCGTGAGGAGCTGAGCGCCACCAAGAAAAGAGCGACCTCCGTCCTCCAGCTGCAAAGAACTGAATTTTTCCAAGAACAACAACAACAAAAAAATTGTGGAAACAGATTCCCCCTCCCCAGAGTTTCTAGATGAGGAGTTAGCTCACTGACACCTTGATTTTAGCCTTTCAAGACCTTTCCTAGAGACCCCAGTCACACATGTGGAGCTCTGAGCTAAGAAAGGGGTGCACTTTCAAGCTTCAAAAAAAATACCACTTCGGTATAATGATTATTTTGAACTGAAAGCACTTGAGAAAAAGCAGACACAGGAAACGCTCTCTGCCCTCCATCTACCTCAAAGCGGGGCATAAATTCCCCTTTGAGGTGTCCCCTGCACTTTCTCACCCCAGGAAGATGAGAGCAACCCTTATCACCGGAAATGGAGGCAGGACCTAGACAAGTCTTCATCAATGAACTTTACTGAATACCCATCATCTAACATTAGTTTTCCCCATTTGTTTACCTTCCCATAATTTATCACCCCTAGAAGCCCAAACCCCTTTCCTGCAGTTAGTCTCTTCTCTGCAATGTGTTACCCTTTCTTTGAATGGTATATAACTCCCCCGACCCCAAGCTTAACTACTACTTGGGGTTTTCATTTTGGGGGAGACGGGGGAGCCCCCATGCATGTAAAATTAAAAGTAAAATCTGTATGCATTTTCTCTTGTTAATCTGACCTTTGTAAGTTTAATTTACAGGCCTCCGGGACAGAACGTAAGGAGGTAGAGGAAATATTTTCCTGCCTTACAGAACTAAGATGAAAAACATGTTCACCTAATTTTTGTTTCTTCGGTGTGGATCAAATTCAAAACTTTACACCTGCCATCATAACAGAACTACTGCAGGAATAAAGAAAGAAAAGGGGGGTATGGCTTCAGGGTTTTTAAGAGCTGAGGGTAGAAGTTGTAGATGGGCAAGCTGTGGCCCCAGAGACTTTTCCATCACATCATGTCATCTCCTCGTTAAATGGCCAGATCATCCTACTAGAAGGCTTCATTTTATAAGATATGAATTCATTGCTTTAGTGACTTTAATCCAAAACAGTCAAGTCAGTACATTTCTGATCTTAAATGCCTATGAAATTGTTAGTTCATGTTCCCGACTGACTTTTTTCTTATTTGATTTATTGGCACCAACTGTCTCTCTCAAGTTTTCAACTGTGAAGTGTTTTCTACTCTTTCGGATCCTAGGCACGCACTTTGGAGAGCATTACAAAAAGTCTAGAACTTATTCCAGAAGTTATAAGGCAGTGACACAAGCACTGCCTTCCAGTCACACGGTGTAGCCTAGATTTCCGGGGAGTGGTGCTCAAGGGGTCACAGTTAATGAACCCTGAATTCACTGGAACAGGGGACTGGGCTGGGCCGCACCTGTCTGAGCGGTGGCCTGAGGGCCCCAGCTCCATTCCTCACCACCTGGGCCACAGCCCTCAGCCAAGAAATAAGAAACTGGCGTCAGATTCTGTACTGTCTGATGAGTCAGGACACCTGTCTTTTGTGTTCTTTTTTTTTTTTTTAATTTTTAAGTTTTTATTTAAATTCCAGCGAACATACGACATAATATTAGGTCCAGGTGCATATTGTATTTTTGTTTGTGGGATGAATGTGCCTGCTCAGAAATCGGTAAAGACTAGCATAATTGTTACCACTTGGCTTCAGCTTCATCATAAACAAGTGTGTTATTTCCCCAGGACGCAAGACAGTTCATATCGTCATATAGTGATGTTTACTTTTATTAAGCTCGGTACAGCAAACGTGTATTCAATCTCCACTCTGTCTATGGTACTGATCTGCCACAAGGATAAAAGAAATCTTGGCATGATTAATATGAGAATCCAATCCCTGATTTCCGGGAGCTGGCACTTGATGGAGAGGGAAAGGGGGTCCACAGCGCACTTTATGTGAAACATGGAGATGATGTTTCTATCGGTTTCAAAATACATCAAACACTCAAAGAGAAAAAGAAGACGGGCCACCTATAGCCCTTCAGAGCTTAAAAATCCAATGTTGCTCACTGTGTGGTTGACCTCTAAGGCAATCAAAATAGGATGTAAAAAGCTAGCTATTGCTGCCAAGATTTAAATCATTTTTCCCAAATGGGTTTGCCAAAACAAAAGGAGGTGTTCTCAGCAGCAAAGTGCTGAACAATCCCTAGTAATCACGGTATTTTTTTAGGTCTCTGCAGCTATCTGCCCCTCTGCCTATGATAGCAAAGCATAACGAACAGTCCGGAGGCAGAAATAGCAACACTCACCTTATCATGCCAAGGGATGTCATATTCTTTCTATAAACAATACGGTGCAAAGGGTCAGGAAGAGTGCGAAGTCTGACCTGCAGGATTTTTCCACGACTCATCATTTTGGATAGTTAACAAGAAATCAACAGAAGGGATTTTCTTGCCTAATGATTTCCAACCTTAAGTTCAGGGAGTCAGTCTTTCTCAAGATTAGAAGGCACGAAACACATCCTGAGGAAAGGGCGCAGTACATTTTCTGTAAATACTGTCCGGGGATGTGAACTCTCTGCCTTTATTTAGGATTATCAGAGGAAGAGCAGGACGGAGGGGTTCAGTCGGCTCAGCCCAGAGTAGGTGCTTCAGTAAGCACTTTATGCGGCCGCCGTGGGGACCAGGACAACATCCATTCTGAGGATGGAGCTCAGTCTGGCTGCAGACCGCGAACAGCCCAGGTCCCAGCCGGTGGCCTCGGGATCCCAGAGAGTTATAAATAACCCCTCAGAACTGCCTTCTGGTGATTTATTACTACAAACAGAGAGTGCCTCTTTCTGAAGATACCTAAAATTAATGTGAAAAGGACTCTGAGAAACGTGTATTTTGGTGCACTTCACACATCAGAGACATAGTTCGAAAGCCTCCAAAAGGCATAAATAGGCTGAGTTTGTACTTATCCTGATGATCCTCACGTGCTTTGATTCTCAAGGATGTTACATGAAAATCTGATTTCTCCTGTTTAGGAATCTGCCCTCCGGGGGCTTCTTTCCCGGTGGCAGAGCCTGGGATCTGACACGTGGACACCTTGATGGGATGCCGGCCCGAGAGCCGCTCCCACTCAGGCAGGTGGCACTTGGTGTGGCGGAGCCCCCAACGGAAGTGACACAGAATCCGTGACTGCTCTCCCACCCATCGCAGGGGCACCACCTGTGCTTGGAGTCCTCCAGAAAAGGGGTTTCCACCCTCTCCCACCATCCACTATTTCTGAGCTCAAAACACTAGAATAAAGTACTTCTAATTTTACATATAAATTCAAATGGTAATTAAGCCCTTTTTCTCCCCTGTATCTTGTCCTCTGTGGATGCAGAGGCCAGCTGCTTACTGTCTGTGGGAGGGAAGTCCAAAATAGTTACTAGAATTTGCAATTATCTTTCATTGTCCTCAGAATACCCTCCTCCTCTTTGATGCTTGTCTATTTCTGTACCTCCAGTTCCACTTGGAGGGAGTGTTTGCTTACGATCTTGGGCAAGCCAGTTAACCTCTTTGTGCCTCAGTGGTCCATTGGGAAATGGGGAGTGACACAGGGTGATCTCAGGATCCCTGGCAACACTACCTTGCTATGATTCACTGACCTCACAGTCCTTAATATTCCGAGGAATATTTTTCAGTGCGTTGTTGGAAATCGTTGAGTCACACTGGAATGGCAATTACGAGATGAGGTTGGAGTATAATGATACCTCCTGAAAAGAGATTGGACTGAGGAACGTGGATGAGGAATGCAATGAGGTGTGGGATGGGAAAGTGTAATCTGAGCGAGAACATGACAGATCGTACACTAACAGGCAACATTAGGCAAATTCCCGATGCTTGATGAATGACCGGCCGCAATCAGAAATAGGACTCTTCCCAGAAAGGCTGCCTATCATATCTTTGGCAGAAGCCTTCGAGTAGTGAGTCTGATGCTTTGCACAGACCCCGGGGTGAGTCAGCACTGATTGGGGTGCTGACGAGCATAGCAGCAAAGATCGACAATGTGAATGCTCGGACCTGTTAGGCTAATGACCATGAGGACATTCCAGAAGGCTTGCTTCAGACACCCATGAACAAAATGTCTTCCTAAAACTACACCCTGAAACCTTCATCGGAAAAGCCCGAAGTGAGGGTCTTGTCCATGTGACATCCGGGGTGGGTCCACCCACTGTTAACGTAGGTCACAGGCAGCCACAGGCATCTCCAAGAAAAGGACATGGGAAATTCCCAGCAGACAAGCAAATTCAAAGCTTTGGTGTTTTCTTTTAAAAAGTCTCAGCTCAGGCTGAGGGGAAACCAGTATGGATGGCCTGAAGTGGGTGAATTATCCTGGACTGCCCCTCACCCTCCTGTGCAGGCAACGGGAAGGAGGTTCTCCTGGGGTCTGCCTTTCTGGAATCCTCTGCTGAGCAGACTGGCCATGCCAGGAGCACCAGAGGAGTCTTCCTCCCCTGACCTGACCTGAGGCAGGTTTCCCAGGTTCTCCACAATCAGGCTGAGCCTCCAGGACACTGGGGGATCTCAGATCTCTTAAGGCAGCCAGAGCTCAGAGGGCCAGGGGCTTAGAACACTCTGGACAATGCAGAGAACATTCTTCCCAATTCCCACATGTATAAAAAAGAATCACTGGAAGAGCTTTTAAATATATATGCTATTATTTACAAAGGACCGTTCATAACATGCTAAAAAACATAAACTCAAAGGGTACTTGATGATTTAAATGAAAGTCTCTCCATTATCTAAACACCCCCTCACCTGGCCATAGTTCTACTTCTCAGAAGCAACTTTTTTTTTTTTTGTCAGAGAAAGAGTGAGTGCAAGAAGGGGGAGGGAGCACCAGAGGGAGAAGCAGACTCCCCGCTGAGCAGGCAACCCGAAGCTGGGCTTGATCCCAGGACTCTGGCAACACTACCTTGCTATGATTCACTGACCTCACTCCCTGTGCTGTCAGATGAGGAAAGCAGATCCCCGCGGGCTAGCCTCTGGCTCACCCATTCCGCTTCCAGACTTGTCAGTTGATTAATATCATCATCGGGGCTTGAACCTCTCTACTGTTCTGTTATTTTAAGTTTGTTTTCTGTACGTTGTAGCTCGACTTTAAATATTGAAAGCCAGTGAGAGACATCCATAATATTAAGATTATATAAATACTACTAATTGCAGAACCAAGTAGCATGGGGACATCTGGGTGACTCAGTCCATTAAGCATCTCCCTTCAGCTCAGGTCATGATCCCAGGGTCCTGGGATCGAGTCCCACATCACGCTCCTTGTTCAGTGGGGATCCTGCTTCTTCCTCTCTCTGCCTGCCGCCCTGCCTGCTTGTGCTCCCTCTCTCCCTCTCCCTCTCTCTCTCTCTCATTCTCTGGCAAATAAATAAAAGAAAGAAAGAAAGAAAGAAAGAAAGAAAGAAAGAAAGAAAGAAAGAGAAAGAAAGAAAAAGAAAGAAAGAAAGAAAAGAACCAAGTAGTATGTAAGGCCCATAAAGATGGAAATGCGACTTTATGGCACCCAAAACATCCATCCAAAAAATAATGGAAAAATGGATTCCCTTTATTCATACCCTTTCTCTTTTTCCAAGTCATGTCACTTTAGTTCGCTTCATCTTATCATCACTTCTGAATAGTTCTTGTTCCCTTTATTCTAATGGAGAGAATAGACACAGGTGGACCTTTTTACAGATTGAATATCTTCCAGATCATTACACACCTTTTTAATCCGTGTTCGTCAATCACCACTTCCTGTCTACAGTGTTCTACTTTGGGCCAACTGCTTTCTAAGCCTGCGTGCTGCTGATAATTTGAAATTTCTTTTCATTTTGTTCCTTAGCAGTTCTGCTGTTCATTGGATTCATTTTTCCTTCTCCTGAGTTACATGGCAAGTCACCCTGGGAAGAGTAAACAGGGTGGGCCATTGGCTCATTTTGCCTGGATCCTTGAGTAACAGGCTAGCTGGCTGTAAGATTTAGGTTCAAAATAACATTTCCTGAGAGCTTCGATATCTTGCTCTAGTGTCTTCCAAAATCAGTATCATTAATGGAATATGTATGATGACAACCTTACGCTTGTATTTGTGGTTTTTGGGGGGTTGGGGAGGGGTCTTGTAGGTATCCTGGTAATTCTCTCTGCAAGCTTTGTGCTAGAAATTTGTAAATTTCAGCAGAACAGTTCCGGGCACAGGATGAGTGTTTTTCATCGGAAAGTTATTTTTTAGTTCAGGGATCATCATTTTTATCGTTTATTTGCTTCTCCACCTCTGTTCTCTCCCCTCAGATGAATTACATATTATCAGCTTTCTGGATCTATCCTCCATCTCAGCTTCTCTCCTACATTTTCCCTTCCTGTCATTCTCTGCACCCTGAGCTACTCTCCTGTCAGCCAAACCAATGATTCAATTCTATTGATTTTTCACTTTATTTGGGGAGCCAATGTTTAATTTTCCGGGCCTCTTTCGTGCCCCTGGCTCGAGCCTTCTGCACAGCCGTGCGCTGCGGGGACTAACGCGCTGGTCGCTCAAATCTCTGAGACGAATTCAATGTACAACATCTTCTTTATCTCTTTCTCCCCGGTTCCTTGCTCTTTCACCCAATAGTTCATGATCCTTGATTGGTCAGGAGCAATGCTGAATAAAAAGCGTACTGGTTGATTATTACAGGTAGTCAGCCAAGTTATTTTGGGGGGTTTGGAAGAGCAGTTTGCCCGTAACACCCTTCCCTGGATCTCAGTCTGCATGTGAACCAGAGCCCTCAGGGACTGGGAAGCACCGCTAGGCACCCTCAGAAGCTCGGCTCCTCTAAGCCTTTGTTCCTGCCCCCTCAGCTCCTGCTCTCCTCTCCATCCGGGCCACCGCGGAGCGGGCACCTCTGCGGCTCTCAGCTTCCTCCGAGCAGGCTCCAGGCTGTCCTTCACTACCCTCTCCCATCCACTTGCCCTTTTAGGTATGTGTTCCCTACGTGTGAAAGAGGATAGCAGACACCCAAGCACCCACCCTGCAGCTCAGAAATAAAACTCAACAGATTTGAATGAAACCCCCGCGCATGCCGTCTGGTGTTTTGCTGAGCAGTCCTGAGTCCGGCAGGCAGGGGACCCCGTGGCCTTGCAGCCACAGAGGCGCTGCTCTGCTGGGACCCTGTCGTCACCCCGGCACAGACCCACAGGGCACCCTAAACTGACGTGGGGCCTGAGACCTTGTGGGACGGCCTGGGAGGGGAAGGTCTTGGAACTAAACTCACCCGGGTAGACTAGAACAAAGGAAAAAAGGCGCTGTGGGGTGCAAAGACATCAAAGCCACTGATGTTCACGAAACCGAGAACGGCCCCGTGTTGGGGCGATAAAGAACAGCGTCTGGTCCAACACACGTTAATGCGACTGCCTCATGAGCCCAGGGGAAGCTTCTGAAGATCCAAAGAGACACAGACAAGGGAAATGGCATCCAGAACGTCTGCCGGCAAGCAGCAGTCCCCTCCACAAGACAGGATCCAGAGCCCAGACAAGAAGGGACAGGAGCAGGGCCAGCTCCATGTCCTCGAGAACGGTCTTGGAGGCAGAACACAAGCATGGTGGGAGGGGGGTATTGAGGCACAGGGAGCAAAGACGTTCAGTCACCAGAATTTGGAATCACGATGTGGCTTCAGTTTCAGAAATAAGGACGAGCTTGAGCTCAACCAGGTACAAGAACAAAGATGTGGGTTCTTAAAGACTAAGAGCTGCTGAAATTCTTCCTACTGACTCTTGGAATTGGTTCTATACTTAACTAATGAAGACTCTGGGGCCTGAGCTGGAGAGCAGGGCAGGTGAGGAAAGGAGAGGGGAAGGGGGGGAGAAGCTGGGAACCAGATATGATCCAACACCATTGCTTGACCTCAAAAGGGCTTCTGTTTTCAGCATTTGTGAACAAGCCAACATATCCAAAAACCTACACAAACCGTGAAGACTATTCTGTCCCCACTCCACCCAACCCCCATCCCCACACACCGTGCAACAAATACCCCAGAGCACTAGGAAGACCTCATTCCGTTCCTGGAAATTGTTTTGAGCTCCTTCTGTGTGCCGGGCACTGTGCTGGGAACGGAGACTTCAGGGGGGAGTGGTATCTGCCTGGGCCTTCAGGCAATTCCTGTCTAGCTGGGCAGTCAGACGTGCAAACAGATGGTTTCAGTTGGTGTAGGGAAGGGCTGTGCCTGAGGAGTTCCTGGTTTGCGCGGCTGAGTGGGACAGGGGAGAGAGGGAGAGGGAGGGAGACATGGAGAGCAGACCCAACACGATGGGTTCCATGAACCATGAGTATGTGGCTGCTTCTGGAGCAGAACCCAAGGCAAGTGTGAGGTAGTCAGAGATCGTGGCTTTATAGAACTGAGAGCCCTGGGTTCAAATCCTTCCTCTACCCCATGCCATTCGTGTGACCTTGAGCATGCTACTTTAATCTCTGTAAACCTCAGTTTCGGGGATCCAGAAAAAAGCCACTAGAAATACCTTTATTACTTTGTATAAAGGCCATACCCCTAAGAGGATGGGGATAAAGGGGAATAAAGGATAATTCAAGAAGACGTACGTCATATTGGCTCCTAAAATTGCTTAACATTTATTCTTTTAGGATTAGTGGGTTGTAAGTCTCATGAGAGACAGAATTAGAATTGATTAGACTCCAGAGTCGAAATGGATCAAATTATTTCCTCTTTTTGCTTCAAGTTTCCTCCAAAAGTAGTCATTATTTTATTTTCCTTTGTCCTTGCATACATGTATTTAGTGGGACCTCCCATATAGGCCTGCTCAGACAAATCCCATGTTATTTTATCATTGACATTCATACATATACTTAAAAATGAAAAAAATGAGTATCTGTAAACTCCCAAGAATTCATTCAAAATGATGAAAAAACTACAGTGAAAACACAACAGAGAAGGAATGTGACAATTACTTGGCTTGCTTTGGTGCCTTCCTGCTCAGAAATCTTCTCTTCTTTGACTCCACAATGAAAATAGACAGCCTCTCTTTGACAATGAATAAAAGTACGAACTACTGAGGATAAGGTAGAGAAAACCCACTGAGCCAAGATGTGGCTGGAATTTTTCTGGTGTATCTGCTCACTGCATTGGACGACTGACTCTCTGCAGCCAGGCGTGAACCATAACAGCTTCTCCACCGGCCAAGGTCAGTGTTTAATGGTGATGGTTTTGATTTCAGTGAAAAACTCATAAGAGTCCTTGGCTCCTTCTCTACCCACCCCAGAGCTCTTCATCCCCCCAAAAGGGAGGTTGAGCTCTCTGATGAGCCAGCAGTTGGTCCAGACCAAGCCCGACTGCAACTTCTTGGCCACCCGGTGGATACGGCCCACGTTGCTGGACCACACTGTGGCTGCCAGCCCGTATTTAACGCTGTTGGCTCTTTGAATCACTTCCTCTTCACTATCGAAGGGGACGACACACGTCACTGGACCAAATATCTCTTCCTTCATGCAGCAAGAGTCATCCTTAATGTCTGTGATCACTGTGGGAAGCATAAAGTATCCTGCCTGATTCCTGGGGGGGAGACTCAACGTGTCCACCCCCTCACCACACAGAATCCGGGCCCCTTCTGTCCGGGCTTTCGTGATGTAACTTCTGACCTGGGCGAGTGAAAACCGTGATTAGCAACATCCTACCGTTTGACTTGACACAAAGCAGCAGAAAATTCAATATTTTTGAATCATCTAGGAAATATGTATAAGGCCACTGCTAAGAAATCTAAAGTTGATTATCTTACTGCTCAGCTGCTCGCCTGAGGGCAGAAGTGCTCGGACCATCACTTGGGCGTTCAGCCCTCATACAGAAGAGGAGGGAAGTAATTTCTTTACTGTCTAAGTCCCAGGCATGTAGATAAATGCTTTTCATACATTCTCATTTAATTCTCTCAAAACTCTATTAGCTATATATTATTCTCTCTTATTTGCTGATGATAAAATTGAGCCTCAGAAAGGGTAGATGTTTCATACAACTAATAAACGGGAGAGCTAGAATTCACACCCCGGTATATTCAGGAGTTAAATACACAAAAGAATAGTTACTCACTTTGGGGCGGGGTGGGGGGGCGCTCTGTCAAGTGCAGAATGTGGGAAGTTGAATGGTGCATAAGATTTCATGAAAGGCCAAGATGCCCTTCAATGGATAGGCTTCCAGAATAATTCACTTCTAACTTCCAGTCTCATTACTGATTATGTTCTGAAAATACACCTAGTTAATATAGACTAGGTAACTATAATGGGAAATAAATTATGTAATAAGTAAACCCAGTAACTTGGAGACAGTGACAGATGTTTATTAACAATGGTTGTAGAAATGGCTCATTATGAAATGATTTGTATGTTTATATATGGAAACTTCATTGCAGTCACAATGATACATTATCCTACCCCTGAAGGATAGTATAAGCATAGGAGAAGTAGAAAAGTAATCCCAAAAATTAAAAGTATAGAAAAACAGCTAAGCAGTACATCAAAGGCAGGGTAAGTTTCGAAGTCATACTTTGGATTCCTACTTATCACATATTTATCTGAGCGTTCGGCCCCAGTATTAGATTAGTACTCCGTTGTAGAACTATATTCAATGTAGAGCTATGTGTTTGCCATGTAAAAAAATTTTTTTTAAAGATTTTATTTATTTATTTGACAGAGGTAGAGACAGCCAGTGAGAGAGGGAACACAAGCAGGGGGAGTGGGAGAGGAAGAAGCAGGCTCCCAGCGGAGGAGCCTGATGCGGGGCTCGATCCCATAACGCCGGGATCACGCCCTGAGCCGAAGGCAGATGCTTAACCGCTGTGCCACCCAGGCGCCCCTGCCATGTAAAAATTAAACAGTAATGTTGTTTTATTATTAATTTTGCTCTAATTTACAGAACACTTAATAAGCCATGAAGTCAAAGACTTCTAAAAAATAGATTATTTGGAACAGCTTCGTATTCCACTCTGTTACACATTTTCCCCCAACGCACCCAATGATCTCAAAGCTCTCCCAGAAAAGGCCTAGTCTAGTTTGTGGGTGGAGACTAAATTAGGTCTGGAATTCCCTTTCCCCTATTCTCTTACTCCTGTTGAAACAACCCACTCAGATTAATTAAAAGATACCAAAGGCAATATAATGCATGAACAGGGAAGTTGAGGCAAAGGTCTCCAGGGGCGCCTGCTAAACTCAGGGCCTGAACATTTTTCCATGATTCAAGCACGGAGTGGCTTTAGATTATCTTGTCTACATGGAATTTCATGATTATCTCTTAGGGGCTCTTGGTTAATAAAAATGAAGGAAAATTTTCAAATGGTGAACTTTTCCAAATTTGTAATATATAAGATGATGCATAGTAAACCAAATTTATTTTCTGGAAGAAGTATCACTGGACGATAGAATGATATCTATACTAGCGGCTCAGGGACGGAGATTTTCAGGAAAACTGCAAAAAGAAAATGTTGTGACTGGTAATATGCCATAAAATGTAATCAATTATTACTATAAAACCTCTTCTGAGAGCAGAGAGTAGTTAGTACTTCGTAGCTTTGCCCATAAAATCCAAGCACAGAGGTCAGATGGGCAGGTGGGGGAGCCCAAGGGTTTGAATCCCAGACCCTCCACTTGCTCGCTGAGGGATTTTCAATGCTGTTTCCCCTCTGAAAAATGGGATTAACGTTCCCACCTATTTGTAAGATTAGATAAAATGTATGTAAAATATTTCACATAACGCCTGGCATGCAGAAAGTCTTCTGAATGCCCGTCACCACTGGTGCTGTCAGTGAAGAAAGTGGTGGTTTAACACACCATCTGACGCTTACTAGCTTGGAGACTTCAGAGATGTGCCCACACTGCAGGTCAGCTTTTTTTAACCTGACAAAAGAAGAGAGCAAACTGCAAAAGTGGACCTTTACTAAGGGCCTGCAGCCCGGCCCTACTGGGGAACGCCCCTGCGACCTTGCCCTGTGCTCTGCCAGCCTGTCAACACTCAAGCACTCCATCTCCGATCACCTGCATTATGGGCAGGCTGGCATCTAGCCAGGTTCTCCAGACAGTCACGTGGAAAAGAATTCACGGGGGTGAAAAGAAAAACAAAAGCAAAAACAAGAAGCAACCTGTGAAACAGGCAGAGAGCCTTTTCTTCACTCCTGGAGGACAGAGTCACCTGCATGACTGGGACGCAGGCGAGTCACACACCCACTTAGGAGCGAGCTGCGTCTCTCTGAGGTTCTGCGCCCTTTGCCACGACAGAACACTTCTACGTATTCTAATTGCACTCTTCTGTCACTGCCTCGCCATCTATCGTGACAACCACACAGAAGTAAGATGGACACAAGACCCAGACTCTGCAGGACTAATCTGCTTCAAAGAAGACACAGACAGACTGCAGAGGAGAAGTGGAATACAAAGATGGCGGGCAGGCCCCTCTTGCTACGCAGCCCCCACAGCTTTCTGGGAGAGGCGAGGAAAGATGGCCACCAGTGAACGTGTCCACTCCCCCCTTGATCTCCGAAGCAGCATAGCAAACTGAAAAGCATCCCACTGCAAAGGCCACATTTACACTGCCTTAGCTGCTTCCATTAGTTCTCTCTTTCAAGGGCCGAGATACCAGGGCCTTCTCACAAGAATTGACCTGCCAGCCCCTCATCCTGGGTCCACCTGGTGGGAGACTCAGAAGGGGAAGCCGAGACTCCTTGCATCTGGGCACTCGTGCTCAGGGTGGAGCAGTGAGGCTGGCAGATGTCGAGGAACCCTCGGAGCCTCAGCAGGATTGCCCCACGCTTCACTTGGGGGGGTAATGTAAGGCCACCTGAGGGCCACTCTACGAGGCGGAGGGGAAGGGGGGGGATCCAGTCTCCACAAAACAAGAGAGCTGCATTGATCGCAGCACGTTTATATGTGGCGGAGTAATGGGAATACCATCTTTAGTGTTCTTCCCTAGAAAAAGAACAATAAAATAAATTGGCCAGGGCATCTGGGTGGCTCAGTTGGTTGAGCGTCTCCCTTTGGCTTGAGTCGTGACCCTAGAGTCCTAGGATTGAGCCCCATGTGGGGCTCTCTGCTCAGCGCGGAGCCTGCTTCTCCCTCTCCCTCCTGTTCATGCTCTCTCTCTCTCTCTCAAATAAATAAACAAAATCTCAAAAAAAAATAAAAAAATTAAAATAAATTGGCCAATGATAAAAAACTATTTTGAAATTTTTAACCATGTGTACAAAATCTTTCTCCTTAAAAGCAGTAGAGCCATGGAGCTTTCTGAGATGAGGGCAGAGTAATTCATTGTACTTTATTTTAATAAGGAAGTGGCTGAAAAATTATTTTCTGTAAGGATCAAGTAGAAAGTCAAGAGAAGTTGATTGAAAAGTCTGCAGTTTGGCTCATAGTCACGTGCCACCCTTGGTTTCTTAGTGTGGACCATTGTATCGTGGACGCGGAAGACGTTAGCAAAAGGCAAAGCCGTGTGCATGGATATAGAAACTCTCGGCCTCATCTTTGAGATTTTTCTATAAATCTTCAGTTATTCTAAAATAGAAAGTTTATTTCTTTTCTTAGTTATTTGACCGAGATAGAAAACATATGATGGTAAAAATACATGGGAGTTTTAAAAGCTTCCATTTGAAAGATAAATCTGGGCTTATGTTTGAATGTGGTTGGAAAAAAAAAACTGCTTACTGTAAGCTTCAGCATTTTCAGAGTTATTCATGGCATCTAAGTATACTACACTGAAATGACAGTAAGCAAACAGAATCCAACCAACATGTTAAGTAAACGCTTGTCTTTCCAGCATAATTTGGTTTCATCGAAGATGGCATTTCTGGGCTAAGATACATGAGGGAGAGGTTGACACCAGACTTAAAACCTCGTCAATGTTTCAAGTCTTAAAAAAAATCAAATATCATTTGTAGTTTAGAGCTACTAGGATTCTTGGCTTTTGTCCACAGTTTCTGTGGTTACAATGCTAGAAACAACGGGAATCCCTCCTGGTGTCCTGCAGGACTGTTTCACATCCTCTCCTCCCTCCTGAGCCCTCAGCACCTTCTCCCCTCCTCACCCTGCTTCCTAGTTCACTGAGAAAACAGAAGAAATAAGAAGAGGCCACCACGCTACTACTCCCTCCGCTAAGAGCATCTGGCCTTCACAATGTTGTAAAGTCAAACGGAAAATGCAATAAATCTGTGCAGTGTCAAAGATTTCTACAAACTTAAGTAAAGGCTCTGTCCCTCACTGGCTAACTGACGGGGCATATATTCCTTGGTGGGTCTCCGTTCCCAGACCTGAAAACGGGTCCTCCAGCTCCAACATCCTATGATTTATTTTGGGAGTCACATCAGGTAGTACATGAAGATGGCCTTAAAGACCTAAATTCCACAAACCAGCCAGAGACCATCCACGGCTTCCCCCACGTAGACCACCACGAACACTACCCACTAAGGAGCACGCCATTTGGATCATGCCTGCTGGCACGTCCAGAATTCCATCTGCTCTAAGCCACAGGCAGAACCCTTTCCGCTGAGAACTTTTATCGATGGAAATTCCTGCCACCCTTAGTCCACATCATTCTTATCAGCTGACCCTTATGTTTAAAATTTGTCTTCCTTGCTCTCCATGGTATCTCCATGCTGACCTCTCAAATTCATTCATTCCAGATGGACGCTGCTTTAATCTGGACTACATTCGTGCATTCATATCTAACATTTGTAGGCTCTATAACCAGAAACCACTTCCTGCAGGTCGGAATTTTTTTAAGCATAGGGTAGTAATTAACAACATTTCAAAGCATGAGTGTGTGCTATGCCCTGCACTGAGCTTCTCCCCAGACTCCCATTGCAGAGATTTACTTACTTTCTCCAAATGAGCTTTACTTATCAGAGCCCCCATGCTGGCCGATGGATCGGAGGGAACGCCAACTTTCCACATTCTGGTAGCTTCCACAAACTTCTCCAAAAATTCACTATAGATGCTCTTCTGGACAAAGATTCTGCTGGTACAGAGGCAGATTTCACCCTGTCAAGAACGACACGTGAGGACAATGGCAAGACACACTCCTTCATGGGTAGGTCTCCCTGCATTTCTGAGCACCTACATGCCAGTTGCCAAGCACTGGTCTAGGCCATGGGAGACACTGATAAAACAAAGTCCCACCACGGGGAACACACAGTCTTGTGGGGAAGTCAGACAACAGCACAAGTAAATGAGCTCAATCAATAATATAATTTTAGGTCATGAGCAAAGCAATACAAGAAAATTAAGCAGAGGATGGGAATAGAAATCAATGGAAAAGTGCCGCTTCTAGTCCCTTCTAGTAAAGGGAGTTCTGGAAGGCCCTTGTGAAGAGGGGGTATTTGAACTGACATTTGATTGATGGGAAGGAGCTGGCTGGGCTCGATGTGGAGGAAGGCAATTCTCTGCAGGAAGGGTAGAGCGGCTTCTTGCTGCAGGAGCATGCTTGCCGTCGTGCGGTGTGTGCAGTGAGACAAGAAGGCAAGCAGGAGGCAGCAATGGGGGTAGGGAGGGTAGGAAAGGAGGGCAGGAGGTGAGGAGCAAGGCCATACCACGCGGAGTCCCACAGGCTCACAAGGAGTTTGTGTCTTGCTGTTGGTCTCGTGAAAAGACCGTGGAAGGCTTTAAGCAGCAGCATGATAAGATATAATCAGATTTCCATTGTTAAATGATCGTTCCGGCAGCTGGGTGGAGAATAGAATGGAAGGGAACGAGAGTGGGATCAGAGTAGCGCTCAGAGAGTATTCCAGAAGTCCAGATAAGCGGAGGTAGCTTGGACCAGGGCAGGACCGGTGGAGATGAGCGAAGTGATAGGCATCCATGACATCACCAGATTTGTAAAGGGACACGGGAGCCCAAAGTGCAAGAAAACGAGTTTCGATGCTCTGCAGAAGTGATGGGTTCCAAGATATATATGAATGATTGAGCCGACAAGATGGGCTGATGGGTTAGTGAGATACAAGGTCGGGGTAAGAACAAGGTTTTTGATGGAGCCTCTGAGCAGATGGTAGTGCCCCAGAAAGGCAAGTCCAAGGGAGAGGAGCGGTATTGCAGGGAAAGGAGAGGGAGGGAAGTCAAGAGTTCTGCTTTGCACAGTGAGGTTCAGATGCCAAATAGACATCCAAATAGAGATACTGTATGCTTACTATCGTTTGAATATGGCGTGCGATCACTTACAAACCACGGTCTAGACAGCTCAAAGCATGATGTATGTATGGTAAGTATGTGTCTACATAAATAATGATTTTCACATTTATATTTGATCTTCACAACCATCCTAAGGATGGAATATTTCTAATTATTTTGATAGTTGTGCGAAGGTGTATTGTCCAAATTAAATCATCCCTGTTTTGAAACAAAAAATTCTCTCTGCAACCCAGAATCACTATAAGAACCAGCTGCATATCTGGCTGGGGAAATCTCCGGACACAACTGCCCTCGGCCGTGTGGGGAGGGAGGGCGTGGTAAAGAGAGTTGAGGGGTTACCTGATCCGGGTTTCCCTGATTACTTAGTGCCAGGAAAGCATAGATAATGCTAGGATCTCCAGGGGCATGACTTTGGAGGAAATGAGAAAAGGGAAATATTATTTACTGCATGCCGGACACCGTGCAGGGTGCTTTTCTCATAATAATTCAGCGCTCCAGTAGTTTTCCCAGCTTACGATTCGGAAATGGAGATTTAAATAAACAAGCCCCAGTCCACCAGGCACAGGAAGTCTCAACTTCAGTCTGAGTGATCGATGTTCAAGTCTGCATTCATTTCTTCTGTGTCCCACAGCATGTCGAAGTGTGAGCGTGCCCCAGCCAAAGGCGACTACGCGTGACACAGATGTTTCGAAGGGGCCCATTACGTTCAACTGAGGAAGAACTGCTCGTTACGTGGGACTCATCTCTCCGTTCAGGAAAAAGAAACCAGCCCCTCGAGTTTGCCTAAAATCTGTTTGTTGTCTTGAATTCGCCAGTTGGGTTCCTGTCCTTTTCCCCACTGACATTTAAAATACCCCCAAGGAGAAGGCTCTCCCAGCAATTTCAAGTTCTGGCACAATCCTGGTAGCCAAGAAGCCACAGCCCATCCCCGTGCTCAGAATATGTTTTCCTTCATGCGGAGCTCACCCAATGTCCGCTCAGCTGTTTCTCCGTCTACAGCTTGCCCCCTACCCTTGTTGCCACTAAGCCACCCAAATGCTTGATTTAATTGTTCATTTTGGTACTTGTTTATTTTAATGATTAAAATAGCTATATCATGAAATTGCAAGTCTATTTTCTAAAATCTAAAATTTAAGTCTATTGATCCAGAAAAACTCTCCTTATAGACACAGACGTACCTGTAAACAGAGGTACAGAGAGAGATACAGAAAAAAAGCCACTTTCTCTAAGAATTACAGTGAGAGAAATAATTACAATTATAATGATCACCAAAAGAACCACTGTCAAGCATGGTTTTCAGCCTACAACTCACAAAATCGCTACTGGAAGGCATCATTTCTGCTTCCGTGAGTTTACAGGTAAAGAAATGAAGGTTCAAAAGGTCACGGCAACTTATGCAAGTTAAATAAAGATAGACTTCATTTCACTCATCTTTCTTTCTATGGCGGCTCTAACTCTTTAGTTAATTCTTTGTTCGCTGCTAAAATTTTTAAAAAGCAGACCCTTTGGAGAAAATCGTTCAGTATTTGTGCACAGCTGCTCCACCCTAGGCCTGATCCTGGGCGTTGAAGGTCAAATGTGGCCCCAAAGCAGACTCTTTGTGAGGCTTACAGTCTGGTCTGTCTGGGTCAGGGTTCCTAACCCTTTGGGATGCCATGGCCTCGAAGAATCTGCTGAGAACTGTGGCCTCCAGAAACACATCTGGTCACAATTTCGGGAGGTGCAATGTTGCTCATGACTCCATGACATCCATGACTCCAACTTCAGAAACGTGCTCTCGACTGGTTCAGGCATCATTTCTAAGTGTGTGCTGCATTTGGGATGCTTTGGGGGGAACACAAGGTTTACTGGAGATAGGACATTCAGACAGCGAAAAGAGAACGGCGGTAACTATGAATAAAGGGATGAAAAGGCTTGGCGAAGCAAACGGTCCACCGTTTTGCCCGTGGCTGGTAATACCTGCCAAGCCCCGTAACTCAAGCACTGGAGCTCGCACAGCAGAAGCTGTGATTCCACAAGACCGCAGACGGACATCGAGACAAAACAGAGAGGCAGTGGAATAACACGATGTAACAATCTCCTCTCCCTGAAACGGCACCAGACGGACCGCTCGCTCCTGGCTTGGCACCGTGATGAAACAGACCCAGTCTGACCGGGTCACAGAGTTTAAAAGCAAACTAACTAAAAACAAACCAAACCAACCCAGAGGACACACCTGGTTGGCGAAGCTGGACTTGACCGTCGTTGGAATGCACTCCTCCAGGTTGGCGTCCTCAAAGATGATGGCGGGGTTCTTGCCCCCCAGCTCCAGGGAGAGCTTCTTGCAGTGGGGAGCACTCAGCTGTGTGATCCGCTCGGCTGTGGGCTGGCTCCCCGTGAAGGAAATGAGGGGCACCTCTGGATGGGACACCAGGGCCTCGCCTACCCGGGGCCCCGTGCCAAACACAATATTTACCACACCTGGTGGAACACCTGGACAGGAAACAGAACAGTCTCCAGGTCTGTATCTGGATGGGATACAGAAACAGTGACAGAATTACAACAGTAATTCTTCTCTGTATGTTCAGAACTTCGGGTGACATAGAGGCTCTCCTGGAAAGTGCAGTAGCCCGAACGGGTGGGAGTAGACTTTGATGCCTGTCTCCAGTTTAACAGCAAAGCAAAGACTATATCGCCACCTTGCTCCAGGGTGCCCTAGGTGGGATTCTCCAGGTGCTTGGCCTTAGAAAAATGAAGAGTAGAACATTCGAATTAATTCATTCCATGATATTGACTAGGCATCAGGGACAGGGGGCGCAGAGATAGCCTCAGGCAGGTCAAGCCCTGTAAGGTAGGAGAGCCCTGCTCCAAGTCGGCATTCAGGAGTCACATTTCAGTGTGAAAATGTGAAGCAGAGGGAAGAAGAGACTGACTGTCTTGGTCCAGGGAAGTGAGGGAGGGCTCCTCCAGGAAGGTGAGCATTGAGTTAAAGGTCAATGTGTCCCATGATACGGACATACACTCTAAGACTGACTTAACGTACCAAGAACACCCAAAAACAGGTGCCCCCATCTTTCTAGCACGAGACCCTAGCCCCACGTTCGCGTGTATCTTTTTATGTGTTTATGGCTTTACTGGTTTATTACCTAGCGAACACTGGCAGGTGCGCTAAGGGCAGAAATGGCATCTGTGTTCTGCTCCCCATTGGTCTCCCCCTCCCCCCCATGCCATGGCCCTAGTCTGCCAGATAGATTAATACCAGTAAGTGCTCACATTCACTGTGGGTCAGTCCATTGCTGGAAGCGATTTAGATCTCCCGGCCACTGGATGAGGTAGGGAGGATTACTATCCTCACCTCATCCCAACTGAGGCAAAAATGAGGTTGAATAGCCACCACTAGGAGGCAAAACCGGGTGTAGACTTAACAAATAATCAAGTGAATGAATGAATGAAGCTTCGTGTACATTATCCAAATCAGAAATGGTCCTTGATTCTGGAAAGCTTTATGTGTCCAGGAAAAAAAATCTATGTGCAATCGTGTCGTGTCCAGGAAGCTCTTAGGGTTTGCCCGGAGGTAGCTGAGTTTACTCCCCACACTTCTTCAGCCCGGAAGTAGAGCAGACGCAGAACACCTCCAACGCGTAAGATTTTTGAACTACTTCCCTGCTCCCACTGTCTTCCCCTGTCCACGGTAGACATTCTCTCCTAGAAACACACTCTGTGGGATTAGAACCATCTCTTCCCGAATGTGCTTTTAAAGCATAAATAACAAGTTCTCATTGATGATCCGTCTTCATCCAGAACACCTGCCCATCAAGCCAGAGCCTTAGCCCGATCACTTGAGGGGACACACGAGGCCCCCTTCAGGTGAGCCTCGGAGACAGGTGTGGAGAATCAATGACTCGTGGTGGCAGCTGGCAGAGCTTCACCTCTAATGGCCCCACATTTATACGCATGTGCACACTCACTGAAATCTAGCATGGGTCAGTCCTGGATCACAGGTCACTGCCAGGGAGGGCAGACCCAGGGCCAAGCACCATGTGAGAGCTGCTGAGCCCTGCGTTGGGGCAAAGAGGAGGCTCAGGAAAGGGGTCCTCATGGTAGTTGATGGGGGACAGACAAGGACAAGTTTCCCACCATTTGTAGGCTGGGGTCCTGCATCTCCATCAGACCGTGGGCATGTGAATATTTGCCCGATATTTTCTGATTGGGGTTTGGGGGCAAGAGAAGGTGGACTATTGGGTTTTATAAATCCTGAAGGCAAAAATGGACAAAATCACTTCTAACGTATACAACAGCATTTTAACGAAGAGAGAAGAAAACTTAGAAACACCACATACTTATCATCCCAGGAAAGTGAGCTCATTTCAGCAGTCAATTGCCTTCTACACAACGGCATTAATGCTTTACGTTTCCTTGAACTTTGGTGTTAATACGTTAGAAGCCACCTACTGGCCATTATTTCTCGGCACCACTTTGCCATTTGATCGAGACAGTAATGAATTTTTCTAGAGACATCAGCCCTCTATCCTTAAGATATGCCACTTATCAGAGAAGAAGGCACTACGTTGGCAAATAACAATTCGGTAAAACTCAGAGTAGCTGACTAACGGACAACACAGGGACCAGAATACGGCAGGATGGCAACAAGCTTCCATTGGGCAGAACAAAACTAGGAAGGGCCCGAAATCCACACTCCAGGACAGAGGCATACATTTCGTGCCCCCAAGAAGAAATGAATATTCTAGAACTATAAAAGAGATACTCACGGTATACTTTTTTAAATGATTTTACTGCACAGGAAGGTCACCTGTCAAGTCTGTTTGAATGCTCAGGACTCAAGGACTGGTTCTTTAAATACCCAGAATGCACTACGAGGTCATGCTAGCTTTCTTTTTCTTACACTATTAAACATGTCTCATACAGATTCTCAATCCAAATGGAGAAACTAGGGCTTAAGACAAGTGCGATTTGAGCCTTACACTCTCTGTGGTGGCCAGAAGAAGAAAGTTTAGCAAATCCAGCAGAGGCAGGGAAGGAGAGAAGAACTGTCTTGGTATAACAAGCTTATTTGTTCACAAGAAAGATCAATGCTGTGCAAATATACGGAAATGTAAAACTCTCGTGCAGACCAGGGGCTGGGTGTATGGAAGCAGAGAGTGCTTAGGGAAGAGAAATCATCATAGATCAAGCTGTGGTTGACTTCAAGAGAGAGTGGCTCTGGGGGCACAGCTCTGTGGCACCACCCCACCTGCATGGGTGCCCTCCCCAACATGGATCACAGCAGAGCATCGGCCCCACTTCTGTCCACTCCAGGGAGCCTACAGTCAACAGACAGAGAAGAAAGGCCTTGGACCTCTGTAAACACTTGGCAGTTAATTTGACAAAGAATGGCATTAGACTGCGATCCCTCATGTAAGGAATGGATGACACCTGTGGGACATGGGAGAGGTAGGCACATTTCTATCATACACCCTCCAGAAGCCTAAGGCATCCATAAATATCATCCCAAAGACTGAAGCTGGGAGGCCTCATTCCTCTGTACAATACAAGGGAAATGTGCAGCTCGACTAGGCTCATAAGACCACACAGTTCAACCTGCCATCTAAATCCTGGAGTAAAGAACTGTCCCAACTTTCTTGGAAGCCAACATGTATGTTTTTGCTTGGAGAGATAAAGTATCCAGAAGAGGGAGATACGGGTTCTTTCCAACCACCTACTTTATGGATATGGGTGAGCCCAGCGGTACTGTCTCTGTGGGCTTGAAGGAAGTACGTACAGCAGAGACTGACAGAAAGACAGCCTGTTTCCCACCACCCACCCATCATCCCAGCCCAAGGTGTGTATGAGGGACCTAATAGTGAGGGGCTTTCTTGTGGGTTGCAAGCTAGGGTCTCCTGACTTCCTCCAACCCTGGTGCGGTGTCAGACTGTCCCCGTGCTGAGTTATACCCCAGGACGTACCCAGGAACATACCTTGAATGTGGCCATGACATTGTTGACATAAAGAGGACAAGGAGCCATATTGTATCAGCTTCCACACAGTGGCTCCAAATGCAGGGAAAACTGAAGGAGGTAGATTCAAATCTCTCGAAAATGGCTACTTCTAGCGGGTATCGTATAACCATACAAACCGGTGAAGTACCTAACAGTAGCCTCACTTGCGTCAAGATTAACATGTGGTTCAAATACGAGATTTAAATTGACCATTGAAGACCATCTCTGGAGCAGGCTGGTGTCTGAGTTGACTGGGTTCTTTAAGTCTGCTGTCACTTCACAGTTGTGCAATCATTTCGCTGCCTGCCTACCCCCGCTGCCGGGGGAACATTCCTGCAGGGGCACGGGCAGGGTTGAAGAGAGGAAGCAGTGTGACCCAGCCCTGTGCATGAATGGGATTTCTCAGAAAAGGATCAGAGAGAGGAAAACCAAAGATGTCAATGGAATCAATTTTGCTCCGAGCAGATTTTTATCCAAAACAACTTTTCAAATGTCAGGGAGGTTGAGGTGGCTCAAGCCCACAAAACTTGCGACCCCAAAGCCAACCCTGTGCCTGTCCAGACCCACAGCTCATTACCTGCTCTCTCCAGGAGTTTGCACATCATCCATGCGGTCACTGAAGTCAGCTCACTGGGCTTGGCTATCACAGTATTGCCAGCAGCGATGGCCGGCGCCACCTTCCAGGTCAGCAAGTAGAGAGGCAAATTCCAGGGGCTGATCAGACCGGCTACAAGAGGAGAACAGAAACACTGACACCAATGGCAGGCCCCTTAAAGTAGACCGGCCAACTGGGTTTCTTAACATGGAACTCCTTCACCCTGCATAAAACTTAGGCTTACTTTTCTAAAACCCCAAACTTTGCTTCCTTGTAGCCAACCTCAGGGAAATAACTCTAAAATGTATTACAAGCATTACTGCGCCTTTTAAAACTATCAGTCAATACAATTTACTCTTTTCTTGATGATGTAACAATTGTATGTATGAACAACAGCAATGTAAGGTCCAGGGCCGAGAGTTTGTCACCTGTTACTAAATAGTTTCAGAATATGATGAGTTTTGAGATTTATAGACTGACTTTTACATTTTTTTAAAACTTCTATCTCCTTCTTCATCATCAAACTGTCTAGCTACTATTTCTTTTAAGTTTTTCCATCACTGTTTCTAACCTGTTATGGATTAAGACATAAAATCTCAAGCTTTTTAGAATTATTGGTAAAATGAGAGCAAATGGCTTCTGAGTCTGCCTTGTGGGGGCCCTCCTATTAGTAAAGCCAATGAATTTTGATGCATAAACTATGAAATCCATTTTAACTAGCCAGAGGATTTCTTAATAAAAAATTCTTTCTAGGTTCTCACCTGTATCATGAGCAGATAAGATTGCTAAATAAGTAATAGAACCAGCATCCAGAACGTGTCTCCATGTAATATTCTGAAACCAACCAGGTTTCCAACCATAACACACACACACACACACACACACACACACACACACAATCTACCTTATGAATATGTAAATGGATTCATCTTATTTTATACTCTTCCCTTAAACCTATGCTGTGAAAACAAACATATTTTTATGTGATTATTTTCTTGTTAGAAAATCTTTTATTTAGAGGATAACAGAATATTTTTTCTGCATTATATATCACCATACTACTAAGAGGGAGGCTTGAGCTTTTCCTAATTCCTTAAAAATATGATTTCCAAAGGGCTCAAATAACCAAAGTGGTAATATGTCCCATTTTCTTTCCTTTTAATTTATTTTCTTTCATCCTGTCATAAAATGGAACAAATAAGGGTGTTTGGCGGTTGGAGGAACAGTGACATCTAGTGGATACTTTCAGTCATTGCTCGCGTTTATATGTCCTCCAATAGAAAGCGGGAAGCAACTAATTGAGTCAAGACTAATCTACCTGGCACTGTTCTAGTGACCTACAAATATATAAATATAAAATTAAACTATTCTCCCGGTTTTTCAGATAAGAATCCTCAAGCATACAAATGTTATGAAGCTGGCCCTGCACATATCCAAAATCCATGCTCTTAACTACAAGACCCTCTGGAAATAAACTTTTTTTTTTTTTTTTAATTGTAGGGGCAGGGGGAAGCTTCGTATGTGAATTTCCTCCCACCATTATTCTTTTCCTGATAATTTCCCAAGAACAATGTTCTAGAAATAAGCAGGGAGTGTGACACAAAGAAAATAAACTAGAAATAGATTTTTGAGGCCCATTAATTTTCGGTCAAAGTAGAAGAAATCCGCTCTTTCCCTTCTCTTGCTCTGTTCCTCTGGATGAGTTCTACAGCCCTGAGGGCGCACCCCTCCGCTCCGCCGCAGGCCAGGCTGCCCCTGGGCAACACCTACCGATGCCCACAGGGGCACGCACGGTGTAGTGCAGGCAGCCCACGTGGTCCATCTGCGTGCACTCAGATGTGTGGTGCAGGATAGAGGAGGCGAAGAACCGGAAGTTCTGCACGGACCGGGGAATGTCCATGGTTCTGGCCAATGTTATGGTTTTCCCTGTAAGAAGTCAACAACAGAAAGCACGGTCTGCGTACTTCGCCAGGACAGTGGAGACACGATCACACGTGATCCCAGCTCACGCTGACCAAGCCTTGGTTCTTTCCAGCCTGAGACTTCATCCCCTGACGACACAGAGAGTGCATCACGGTTTCAGAGATCCATCAAATAATTAGGTATGAAGTTATCAGATGAAGGGGGGTGGTTAAAATCAAGTGAGATAATCTTTGTTTTGTGGGCTGAATAATTCGTAGCTATCATGAATCCGCCAGATGCTACCACTCTGCTCATATCAGCTCTTTCCATTCAAAATCACCAAGCTTTGCACATACTGCAAAGGGGTTGGAGTAACGGGTGTTAAGAGAGCTCTATCTGCAGGACACAATAAAACCACTTAGACAAACATATGATGTGTATTAAACGTCTCCCCAATACATGGTGAAGTCCTTAAGATGGGCACCTGGCAGAACGGCTGAGGGGCCCCCGAGGATGTTGTGTGGCACTGAACAAAAAAAGAAACATAGCTTTTCTGGATTGTTCCATAGTTGTCTTTGGTGATTCAGGGGGACTCCCGGTGTCCGCAGGATCAACAGGAAACATCTTTTTCTTAAGGGTTTGGACTCAGGCTGCTTCCTAACTTTAGGCTGGTTTATAGCATGCATACAACTTTAAAAGATCTCAGGTTTTCCTAACAGATAGTACTGCAAGGATTTATGGACATTTACTCCATTACCATGCCTCTGGGAAGGAGATAAAAATTAAGAAGTTGTGCTGGGAGTGCAATACCGACATACCGGATTCCTTCTAAATAACCTGAGTGTAACTGCTCTTCAGTTTCTTTTGCTTTGAAATGGTCTACCTAGAATTGGTGGAGAATTGCATGATTGGCCCTCTCCTTCTTCTCTCCCCACATCCATGCCCTTTGCCAAAAACCTTGGCAATGCCTTCCACCAAATGGCCAAAGTGTATTTGTTTCCTTGCCCCTGGAACTTGGGCTTAGCCGTGACCTACTTGGGCCATCAGAATGGGGCAGAAGCCGGCCAGATGCAAGCCTCCTGGGTGATTTTTCCTTCTACCTCTACCTTGGCCATGAGACGCACAGGTGCGGGCTAGCCCGGTGGGCCCAGGGGGCTAATATGGAGGAAGTCCCTGAGTCCCATCCATTGCGGCTAAGAGACAAGAGGTCACCTGACCTACTGGAAGGAGGGTAGGCATCGCCGGCATCTGAGTAATTGTACTGCCCTTTTCCTAAAGCACCGCACTCACCCTGATCCCTGGATTCTGCCTGCGCCAGCTCCTCCAGGGACTGTTCCAGCAGATCGGCCAGCCGGTGCAGCACCTGCGAGCGCTCCTGGGGGCTCCGGGCCGACCAGCCAGGGAAGGCTGCTCTGGCCGCCTCCACCGCAGCTTCAATCTTGGAGGAACAAGAGGAAGAGGGTCACCTTAAGACTATTGCTCCTGAGGGGCGCCTGGGTGGCACAGCGGTTAAGCATCTGCCTTCAGCTCAGGGCGTGATCCCGGCGTTATGGGATCGAGCCCACATCAGGCTCTTCTGCTATGAGCCTGCTTCTTCCTCTCCCACTCCCCCTGCTTGTGTTCCCTCTCTTGCTGGCTGTCTCTATCTCTGTCAAATAAATAAATAAAATCTTTAAAAAAAAAAAAAAGACTATTGCTCCTGAGGTTGGATGAATCCAGAATCCACAGGGCCACCCAAGCCTAATTTTTTTCTGCCTAATTTCAAATATTCAGTACTCTCTCCCTCATGCTGAGTTACCTGCAAAGTGGTGTTTACGTGACCAGCGAATCAGGGGCACCACAAGAACAAAGAAGAATGCTCCATTTTGGCCAGGGCATTCAGATGCGGCAATCAGAAAGAAGCTATTTGAATTTTAATAGATGCACATTTTCAATCATGCCAAAATACAAAAATTTTTTGAATAGCATATGAAGGAGAAAACTTCATAGATGTGTAGACTCTTTCAACTTTGAATCCAGCTCCAACATATCCGATAAAGTCTAAAATTTTGTTTGAAATCATATCCTCGGATTGTCATTTCCACTCAGAATGACTAATCATAATAGTCATTTACTGGCAATTATATATATATATATATATATATATATATATATAGGAATATGCTAAACACACAAATTATTTTGTTTAACCCGTTTTAAAATTCTGTACCAGGACTATTGCTATGCCCATTTTGCGGATGAGGAAACTGAGGCACAGAGAACTTAAGTAACTTGGCAGAGGTCACACAGCTAATAAGTGACAGCATCAGGATTCAAACCCGGATCCTGGTGGCTCCCAAGACCACAGCTGGCCTGCTATGGCAGAGCGCCAGACCCTGTGCCCTGCCTGGCTCTGCCCAGTGAAGGAGGCCCCTGTGGGAAAGGAGGGCATCTGTGTTTGAACAGACAGCTTAGAGACCTGGTTTTGGAGCAAATCTAAAAGGAAGCAATATATGGAAGTGTTCGAGCAAGGCCAACTCCTGCAAGGCAAAATGAGTCTTCAGGTCTTCATCGAAGTTGAAGCAACGTCTTTCCCAGAGATAAGATCCATAGCCTGTGTCTCGACCCTCTTCTCTCTCACAGGCATGACAAGACTTTATTATCACTCACAGCTTTCTTCCACCCCTGGCCCAGGTCCAGCCTCAGAATCCTTTTCCACAGGCTTCAGGCAACCACGAGCATCTTTCTCGAATCACATGACTGGACAATTCCACCACCCTCTCCCCCAAAATCTGATCCACACTGCTCCTTTGTTTTGTTTATAAACAGAGTCACTTCCAGCTGAGCTGAATAAAGGATGACACGATTCTCATCTTAACTATAAATTTCTGGAAAAGTGGTGTTTTGGGTCCTACTGTGGACCCGCAGAAGGATGAAGGAAGAACGTGGCCTTGGTGTTCTCCACCAGAGAGGCCTGACTGACAGCCAACAAGGGGAGGACGCCTTCCTTCCGGGCTCAGTGGAAAAGCTCATCTTCCTGAGGCTATCGCTGTAAAATCGAAGCTTTTGCTATGCAGAAAACTCAAATCCAGTCCTATTTTCTAAGCTGGTTTATGTCTGTGTACTATAGAATACGTATTAATCTATATGAGCAAAAGTTAATACCTAGAAAGCATTTACTGTTTGCCAAACACTAAGGGCTTTACATCTACCAATCTGTTTCATCCTCAGAGCCACACTAGAAGGCAGGTGTTATTGTCATCCCCATTTTAGAGGTCAGGAGACTGAGGCACAAGGAAGTTCAGCTCTAAGTCAAGATACTAAGTGGTGCAGCTGGTCTTTGAAGCCAGGCAGTCTGACTCCAGTCTGTGCTTATGACTGCAAAGCTATCATGTAAACGCCACCACACACATGCGTGCACGTGCATGTGTGTGTGCTTGTGTGGGCATGTGTGTGTGTGTGTGTGTGTGTATGGCCACTGTGTGTGTGTGTGTGTGTGTGGCCACTGATCCAGGCGTCAGAGATGAGAATGTTAGCTCACTGTCGTCTGCGGAGTAAGAAGGATGATAGAGTCTTATTTGTAGGTTGTTAATGACTCACATGGGGGGTAATTTGTATTAGCGGGTTTAGTGAACACAGAGCACAGAGCGAAACCTGTTAGCAGTGCCAGCCGCACTTTCTGTAAGAGGCTTTCTGTGAAATTCGGTGTGTAGCTTGTATGTTGACAATATTTTTCAAGCCAGCAAAAGCTGGGACTTGCGGGATCAGAGAGGATATTTGCAAGTTAAATTACTGGGAAATCCAAAATATTTATTCCTCTACCAGCAGATGATCCATACCGAATTCTGTCTTCTTAAAAGGCATGAACCATTAGCCACAGAAAATATTTCAACTAAATTTGTCATATTTGTTATTTTTAAGTTTACTTTGGAAAACACTTCGAGACCAGGAGGACTAGATAACACGAAGCTGGATTTCCCAACTCTATCCCAGGTCATTTGAAACAAACAAAATCGTGGGTTATAGTTTAACCAACAGATTAGCCAAAGTTTGCAAACTTTTGTCCACAAGTCTAAAGGTTTTTTTAATGCAAGACAGTTTTAAAATATTATTAACAAAAGAGAACAGTTTAGTATATACGAAGGCTTATTTATAGATATTTGTTTGCATATGAAGGCTACAGTTATCTTTTAAATAATCTAGTTCTTTGTGATTTTAAACATTAAAATCCATTAGGCGTTAGATGAGCATACATCAGCCACATTCATCAACCCAGACACACTTACATTGCCAATGTGATAACTGATAACTAATCAAATATATCGCCAACATTTTATAAAACTTCTCAAATAAAATTCTGTATCACTAAAAAAATTTTAATGTTTGGGGCCATTCAGCACTTCGAGTAAGAAAAAGGATGGTGTTAAATTTAAATGCAAAACTATATGGGAATTTGATTTTGCATTTCATCATTCAAATATCAGTTTTACTTCACTAGATATTTTAAAGACATAAGGCATTATTAGAGGATAATCTAAGATAAATCCCTGGGTTTTTCACTTTTGCTTGTTTTAGTGGAGTAACCAGTTTTATTTTTAGAAATCCATGAATATAGTGGCAAAGTTAGGCAGCACTTGGTAAAGGAAAGGAAACAGAAACACTGATCATTCTCAACAAATGATACTTTTTACTAGGCCCCTGATAAGGAATGTCCGAGAAAGGCAGCCGTGTGCTAAGTTGTCTAGATTAATCACTTGCTTCTGCACAAAGTCATGGGCTTTGTCCCAGGCACAGGTGTCCCCTTTCCAAAGTTCACAGGAGGCCACTTCGCTTTTACATTAGCACCCGTTTTAACTAACCAAAAGAAATACGAAGAGGATTTTCACTTCCATGAAAAAAGCCGTTATCAGACGGATGCTCTTCACTTTACGCCATTTCAAAAAGTTTCATAAGAACGCTCTCCTTTTGGATCGTGGGGGAAACCTGCATCTTAAAAGTCCCATTACAAAGCAGATCTTCCCAGAACTGAAATCTTCCTTCCGCTTGTGGTTAACAATTCTACTCCTTTTCCCAACTCTCTTTGCTCCTAGAAACGTAAGCGATGTGTATTCATCGACACATGAAGTACACATCAGTCTTCCCTAAGTGAACACACTCACCCCTTTTTTTAAGATTTATTTATTTGAGAGAAAGAGAGGGAAGGGGAGGGGCAGAGGGAAAGGGAAAAAGAGTCTTTAAGCAGACTCTGCACTGAGCACAAGCCCAACGTGGGGCTCGATCCCACGCCCCTGAGATCATGCAGGTCCTGAGCAAAACCGAGGAATGCTCAGCAGACTGCCCCAGCCAGGCGCCCCACTCACCTCTTCTTTTCCACTGTTGGGCACTCGGCAGTATACATCCCCCGTAGACGGATCATAAGAATCAAGATAGGAGTTACAAGGTACAAACTCTCCATTAATGAAGTTTTCCAGCGTCAGAAGTGCCTTTGTTCCAGCCATGGTGGAGACAACTCCCGCTTTTCTCCGGGGCAGTTGTTCCCTTTGGTTCTCCCTGCACACTTCCCTACCCTGAGTGAGCCCTGTCCTCACCTCCAGCTCCAAAGTCCTCATTTGCCAATCAGTGAAAGTGGGAGGTGGCCTGACACTCAGGAATGTTCCAGTCTCCAAACTCTGAGTGAAGAGGATTGGGGCATACGTCACAGATTCCAGTACTTCATGAGAAAGGGATAATAACATGGTGAGCTAACATCAGCTTACGTGTTCATGGCCCTCTGAAATGTCAGAAGGCACCTGTATGTCTCCTTTTATTGGGTTCACACTCTATCGTTCACACATGGAGGGCCAGACCCTGAAGCAAGTCCTTGACATGAATTGACTCATTTATTCCACAGAACAATCCTATTTAAGTGAAGTCATTAAATCCCCTGTATGATACAAGGAACCAAGCCTCAAAGAAGTTAATTTGTCCAGAATCGCAGTTGCTAAGGAATGAACTTCAATCCTTTTATCTCCAAATCCTGTGATTTTCCTCAACACATCGCTGCCCTCACCCCACAGAGGTGACTGAAGACAGACTCCCTCTTTCCATCTCTCGTCTGTTTCTCCTTGCTGTGGCTCCCTTGTCTGTGAACGGTCCCTCCATCCAGAAGCCAGCAGCTCCCATCTTCACAGCTGTGCCCGCCAGTAAGGACACAAGCCACATCTATGTACGGGGAGAGGAAACACACGGGGACTCATAGCCATGATGCATGTAAGAATTTCTATAAATTGGTAAGGGAACTGGACAAGCCAACTGAAAAAATACACGCAAAGGCTATAAACAAGCAATTCACAGTAAAAGGGACGCAGTTGGCTAGCGAAGGCCTGAAAGGTGTCCCACGTCGTTGCTAATCAAGGGAACGTGACGTACAAAGAGGTGCCCTGACTCCCCAGTCAGACCAGAAACATTTTAAAAGGTCCGTAATATCTGCTCTGTGTGCAGATGTGGAAAAGCAGGTGCTCTCCTAGTCCCCCGACGGGGGTGGGAGGGGTCACGGAACTCCCGCGAGGGCAATCTGGCCATATCAGCATTTAAAATATGCCCACGTGGAGGCTAGTAATTCCCCTTTTCGGAATCTCTCCCACAGGATTTCTTGCTCTGGTGCAAGTAGGTAAGTCACAGGGCATTGTTTTATATGGTAATTTCAAAATCAAAAATAGAAATACCTACCAACTGACAATTATTATGATGAGTTGTGACACCCAGAATAAGGAATGTTATTTAGCCATTGAAAGGATGTACTGTTAAATGATAAAAAGAAAGCTAGTGGATAATATACACGATAGGATCTCCTTGGATGCCTGCTTGAGGGGGGTGCAAGGGGGGAATGAGGGTTTCTTCTTCTTATTCCGTATGTTTTAAATTTCTTGAATACTGTATGATGAACCTATATCAATATGCCACTTTCGTAGTTAAAATTTAGTCAAATGAGATATCGATATTCTAAATTCATTGGTCATTTGGGACATTTGCTGGCTGCACACATCCTCACGTCCTCCTGCTCCCGCCTCAATTGGTCTCTCTCTAAATAATCTCCCCAAATTCTTGCTGATCACCCATGCAAAGCAAAAGCACCCCATTCCCTGTGCAAAGAAGCTTCAGGCCTCTCTGCAAATCGAAAACTGACCTATGATGGTCTGCTGAACAAAGGACCAACGCCCCTGGTCTTCTCGCCTTTGCAGCTCAAAGCTTCTGCAGAAACTTTGGAATTAGAACTCATTTTATATAATGGGGCCAAATTCTTGAGGCTCCTTCTCCCTACCCAGTAAGAAGCCAGGAAGAAGTTTAAAGATGAAATTTTTTAACTCAGCCTAAAATTCTTAACCTTTCCGTTTCCAGGAGAGTTTTCTTTTTCCTTTATCTTGTGTTAATAATTTGGGGCCATTTTGATGTGCTTCTGTTGAATACCTGGTTACACATAAATAAAAATATACCTACATGGACAAATACAATACTACATACAGCCCGGGTCTGTTCCAGAACACAGAAACTATGTGGGTATTTCAAAGTCTAACATGAGGAAATGGTTACATTGGGTTAGAAGGCTGAGAGAGGGGCCGGTCCAGCTGAGGTACCCAGACATTAGTAACATCTAGTAACAGGAAGAGAGGCCGCCATGTCTGAGACTGGACGCACAGCTCCTGCAGGCCTGGGGTGTGGATGCTGCTGGCCAAGGGCCGGGGGAGGGGGGGCGGGCAGGGTAGTTGCTGAGATGCTGACAGGAACTGGAGACAGAGGCAGCATCTCCTCCCTCCCCCTCCTTCCAGGCTCTTCCTAGTGTCTCCAATTGGCAGAGAGCCAACTGGCAAGAGCTGTGAGCAATATGGTTTAGCAAACCCAGCCCTGGCCTCACAGAACAAAGTAGAGGGGAGCCTAGAGCAGAGAGACCTCAGGGAAATGCCCAGAGAGACTTTTCCTAGCTTGTGTCCCTGGTTCTCTCACTCTTCAGCTTCTAGTGCCTTCTTTGCTCCTTCTGAACATTGTAGAAGCCCACTCTTCTCCCAAGCACTTCGCACTCAAAAATACACATCACTTTCCCTCACCCACTTCCTGAGATTTCTCTCACCCAAGCTATTGAGAAAAAAATCTGATATGAGACAGAAGCAACTGAGACTAATGTCGATTGATTAATCAGATTTGTTTGTCTTTTTGTATGGTTCATAATAATCCAAAAGAGTCCAAGGAGAGGACTCCCTAAGGGAGAGCTTTTTAAAGAAAGGAACTTTCTAAGGACACCATGGGGGTGGTGTTTTCGGCCACATAATCGCAGAATAGTGTGAGAGACTGGACCCATACTCCTAAAAAGTGCTTGGTGCTTCTCAGGCCTTCCCGACACAGAAACAGGCCCAGCCTCTGGTCCCCGCATGCAGGTCCACCACAGATCTGGCTCTGGAACCAGAGCTCAGCTGAAGTGGGAGACACTTCTTGAGGACGCAGCCTCCGGCCTCACTTCGCCCTGAGCCCTAATCTGCCTTCACACTCTTCCCTCGAAATGTGGCACCAGTCATCTCTTGCTTTGTTTCCCTTAAGAAGACATAAAATCCTATATCCAGGCCTAGGAATAGAGGCCCTACTCCCTTGCGGCCCCACCTGCCTCACCGTACCTCTGGAAGCCACCTGCTCCTGAATTCCCTGGACTGGTGCCCTGCCCTCCAGGGCACGTTCTGCTGAGCGCTGGTCTGTTCTGGTCCCGGCCCTGGAGGAGCGGCCAGGCGTATTTCCATCAGCGGCAACCAGCTCTGCCCCCACCACACCCCAGGGGACGGATTTAGGGCCAGGTCCTGCGCGGTGAGAAGAGAGGACTCAAGACAGTAGCCCAACTGACAAAAATTATAAACATGACGTATGGAGCATACTACTAATTCTGAAAAACTAATAGTTCTAGAATATTTCAGAAGAGGAGAGGGTGTTTTCACCTCATAGACAAAAATCACTCTTTTAGGAAAGGGTGGGCGTTCGCTGATTTAGAGCTCTGGCGTGTGTTCAGAACTCTGCATCCCCCTCCCCCGGGCGGGCTGCGGTCCCGGGAAGCACACGGTGGGTCTGTTACGGGAGCGCCTCCCACCGGCCAGAAGCCACAGGGAGACGTAGAGGCACTTGATGCCGGGAGAAGTCCCCTGCGACTCCGGGAGACGGCGCGCTAACAAGCCGCAGTGTAGGAGCATGTGCGCCCCCCAGCGGTGTGCTCTGTGCTCCGCAGAAACCCAGGGCAGGGAACGGGGAGCTCCGCCTGAGTTCAGGGAAGGAATCGCAGGACGGAACCTGGGAGAAGGGTAAGAAAGGATTGGGGAGGAGGTTAACAGGCAGGCAAGAAGTGGGTAATTCCAGGCAGAGGAAATGCCTACTCAGGACCCCACCTGCCTTCTGTCTCCACAAGAACCTTGACCAGCGGACCATCTCCTCTCCGAACCTTTGTCCTCCTCCTCCCTCCTGGTTCTGCAGCCTTTCGAAGAGCTCCTCTCTCCACTAAAATATCGAATCACGTGACCAGCGTGGAGGCAGGAGTCTGGCAAAGGGAAGGTTGTGTACCTTCAACAGAACATGCTCCAACAATCACAAAACTAAACCCAGTTATGGGGTGCTGAATTGATATTACAAAGGCCACAAGCTACTTCATGTCCCCACATTTAGGTATCATTTAATTGCCCTATTTATGTTGTTTTACACTATTATTTCTACCTATTTAAATAATTTCCGTGTGAGAAAAAGTTGCTTCTGAGAGCTAAAAGCTGGTCTGACCCTCCCAGGCAGGCCATGGTGTTCTTCTATCGACCATTAACAATTCCTAAATCTCTGACATCAGACCAGGTCGCTCTGTGATCCTGATGAAGTGAGATCGTATTATCACACCTGGGCGAAAACCCAAGTACCGTGCAAACCTTAAAAATGATGAAACAGCCCCCTCTTGTGGCTAACTTGAGTAACTGCCGCCGCTTTGCCTTGTTCCGTTGCCCCTACCTCTTAGATAAAAATGGGTTACTCCCCCCTTCAGAATTACTCCCTTTCTGACATTACCCAATCCGGAAGAAACCCTGGCTCACTTGAGCCCTCCTCAAAATTACCTACCTTCATGTGCCAAATTCCTTAACAAGCCCCTCCTTACACCGTCGAGAAGCACTTATTCCTCTATGGTGTGTGGTCTCTCTTGCTGCAGCAAGCACCAACAGCAGTATGTGCCCTGTGGTCTTTGATGACATCCACAAATGATGGGCACCGTCATACGCTTGCTGCCGAATATTCTACTGTGACCTCCCTAATCTTAAAGTTTTGAACTACCTCCATGATCGGAGCATTTTATATCCTGCCTCCCCACTTCCTTCACCCCTCTCCCACAAGAACATCTTACCCTCACCTGTGAACCACACACAGCTGAATAATGAGTTCGTGGGTTGCAACCCCTCTAACTTAAAGTTTTATAGATTTAGCTCCTGTGTCTCTTTGTCTTTTAAAATTTAGTGCTGCAGGGACACCTGGGTGGCTCAGTCAGTTGAGCATCTGCCTTCGGCTCAGGTCATGATCCAGGGTGTTGGGATTGAGTCCTGCATCAGGCTCCTTGCTCCCTTGGCAGCCTGCTTCTCCCTCTGCCTGCCGCTCCCCCTGCTGGTGCTCTCTCTCCCTGATAAATGAGTAAATAAAATCAATCAATAAATAAAATAAAATTTAGTGCTGCAGAAAAAACTGGAGTTCAATTTTTGTTTCTTTGAAGATGACTCTTTTGGGAGCTTTGTTTCGTTCCCAAGATTTGTTTTAACCTTAGAAATGTAAAAGTTTTAACAGAAACAAATGTGGTTGTAATCGCTTTGTAAGGTCTCGAATAAAACGTTACACTCCCTTCGTGTGCGATCTTGGGGTCTTTCTGTTTATCATCTTCAACTCTCTGTACACTAGGAGCGGATTTCAAGGACAGCGGCCACATCATCGATTCACTGTCTCCAATTAGTATCTATTTTTACAGCCCTCAGTGCGTATTTGGATGTTGCTGTTATGGTATGGGTTCTTGTGCCGTCTCTTCTAACCTACCCTGATTCTCTTCTCAACTCAGGAAATCTACATCTCACAGACACCATGCCGCCGTGAAAGAAAACTTGTTACCTACAATACAAAGAAAGGTTTTTGCCTCCACCTGCTCAGAACCCTACATGTACTTCCGATTTTTCCACAGGCCTGTTACTATGTTTCATAGTCATCTTTAAAAGAATTCTATGTAAGCCCAGGGTTGGCGGGCAAGAATGCATCAAGCTCCCTCGGCCATCTCAGTCTACGCGAGGCCTGGTAGAATCCCTGGCAGCCAACTGATTTCCTGTCCGGATCCTGAAACGCGAGCACATCTGAATCTCCGAGGCTCACAAGGCTTGCCCCGCTCAGGAAGACTCCAAAGTGGGGCTGTGGTTTAACAGACAAGAGGACAGACAGAAGCAGTGCTGAAGTTTGGTTCTATAAGTTTTCTTTTTCCTTCACTATAAAAATAGCCCCTGCACACACAGCATTAGGATAGAAATAAAAACTTGTAATTTTCGGACAACACAGACACAAGGAAATTAAAATCATTAATTCTTTCACTCATTGAACAATTTTATGTGCTAGGGACTAATACCAATAATGAAATAAACAGAAAGGGCTCTTTCCTCTTGGGACTTACATTTCAGAAGGAGAAAACAGTGAATGATACAAATAATGTAAAACTGCAGCGCTGACAGTGTTCCAAGGAGAGGGACCAGGTCTGCTGAAAGCACATCGTAGCCCATCTTGTTACCGTGAGCAGAGTCCATGGGCTCCCTGAGGAAGTGGCGAAGAGCTGAGCCTCACGCTTCACCTCATATTCCAATTAGTCCTTCTCATGCACAATTCTATGCCTCATCTCGTCCCTAGTGCTTTTTAAAATCTTGAATAGCTTTGGCATTTTCAAAGAACCAGCCTGTAAATTACTCAGCCATTCTACTTTTTCTAAGACCTCTGATATAGAAGGGCTTTCAACGGCTCAAACAAGGGTTACCGCTGGGATCATCTTTCCACTTGGACCCATTCTTCATGTCAGCATGACTCTGCTGGCTTGTGAAGATTCTCATTCTTGTTGGCTCTTCTTCCTGGACGTGGGTGGGTTCTAAAGAATGGCTTTCACTCTGGAAAACAGTGTGGAGGTCCCTTAAAAAGTTAAAAATTGAGGGGCGCCTGGGTGGCACAGCGGTTGGGCGTCTGCCTTCGGCTCAGGGCGTGATACCGGCGTTACAGGATCGAGCCCCACATCAGGCTCCTCCACTATGAGCCTGCTTCTTCCTCTCCCACTCCCCCTGCTGTGTTCCCTCTCTCGCTGGCTGTCTCTATCTCTGTTAAATAAATAAATAAAAAATCTTAAAAAAAAAAAGTTAAAAATTGAGCTACCCTATGATCCAGCCATTGCACTACTGGGTATTTACCCCAAAGATACAGACGTAGTGAAGAGAAGGGCCATATGCACCCCAATGTTCATAGCAGCAATGTCCACAATACCTAAATCGTGGAAGGAGCCGAGATGCCCTTCAACAGATGACTGGATTAAGAAGTTGTGGTCCATATATACAATGGAATATTACTCAGCTATCAGAAAGAACGAGTTCTCAACATTTGCTGCAACATGGACGGCACTGGAGGAGATAATGCTAAGCGAAATAAGTCAAGCAGAGAAAGACAATTATCATATGATTTCTCTCATCTATGGAACATAAGAACTAGGAAGATCGGTAGGAGAAGAAAGGGATAAAGAAAGGGGGGGTAATCAGAAGGGGGAATGAAACATGAGAGACTATGGACTATGAGAAACAAACTGAGGGCCTCGGGCAGGGGGGGGGGGATGGGATAGACCGGTGTTGGGTAGTAAGGAGGGCATGTATTGCATGGTGCACTGGGTGTTATACGCAACTAATGAATCATCGAGCTTTACATCGGAAACCGGGGATGTACTGTATGGTGACTAACATAATATAATAAAAAATTTAAAAAAAAATTAAGAATGGCTTTCACTGTTGGTGGGATTTTAAATGTTGCTAGTTTGGAGGCCAAAAGCTGCCCTCTTGGATGATTTTGCCAAAGCAAAACCTGCCTCCTGTCTTCCCCCACTGATTTCTAAATTGGCAGGAGGGAGACTGTGACTTACGGGCTGATTTACTTTGACTCAAGAATCTTTTATAGAAGTAAAATTTTACTTCAGCATTAATGGCTCTCCCTCCTCACCTAGACCGTTCTGCACTGTCCTTAGGGTACATTCTTGCTGGATGCTTTCATATTGTTAATTCTCCCTTGTAGTCTATGGTATTGAGACTCTCCCTGCCAGCCCTCGGGTTGGGCTGTCAGCCCAATGAAGACCTGCACTCCAGAGCTCTCTCCTGTGCCTAGAACATGGCGACCTCATGTTGAGGAAGGAAGACGTGTTTTTACATTAATATTAATCTCTGGATATTTTAGAGAAAAACTGGTAAGTAATGACCCAGTAATTTTTATTGGGTCTTCTGGAATGTGTGTGTGTGTGTGTTTCAGCTGTATAATCCTGACGAACTCCTATAGATCAGAAATGTGCTAGGGACATTCAAATAATTTCATATTTCTACATCATTTTTTAAAAGCTACTAATATTTTTTTTGAAAAATCTTGTTACATTATAAAATAAAAAGATCACAGAGGGGCTCAAATACTGTGATAAATAATGAACATGTGAAAAAACACTAACAAGTCTACACATGCATTTATGTTTTTAAGTCCAGTTATTCTAGAGGCAATTGAGTAGTAGAGACACAAAGAGTTGAGATCAGAGAACAAACAGTAAAACTACACACAGGAAGAAGAAACACAGTATGTTAAGTAAAGTAATCCCAAATGGATGTACTATTGTTAGTATGGGTGGAAGTTTCAGGGGGAGGATTTCCACCAAAGCCAACCTTGGGCACGCTTGCTGTATGTCTTGTCCCTTAACCCTAATCTCCCACTGTCGGCACCCCTGTCCCACAGGTGGTCCCCTTAATGTCACCACCCCCTTCAGCAACAACCAATTGTAAATATAATGTAAATAAAAAGGCCATACTTTATCACAACTTAAGAAGGAATAAATAAACTCATTTCTACTACTGCTACTACCATTCGTTTTATGCTGTATTCTTATTTAAAGTTAATTCTATCATGACCTTATATAACATGGTGGATGTTCCTTGTTCTTGCCTCCAGCCCCACCAGGTCTCAATCCATTTCCCCTTCCTAGAAGCACCCTGAATTTCCTTCCCATGAATCTCAGCTATGTGCTGCGGGTGATTCACTTCACACTCAACTACAAGGATGCCCCAAGCAAAGAAATTAAACTCAACTATAGTCAATGATAAGATGTTTCTAGAACTTCTGGAAAACACATGCTCTTTAAACCTGCCCTTGACCCTTGATGAAGGCTCTGAAGATCTACGTGTGGAACTGCAGGGGGTTCTGTATGGAGTCTGGGGGCAAAACCAACACTGGGGAAGGCAGAGCACAGATGAGCCTTTGCTCACATTGCGAGCTGCTCGATCTAGGCGGAGTCAAAGCAAGTCTACCGCTAGTCTTTCGTGCTTAAGTCACTTTAAGTTAGGTTTTGTCAGATCTACCAGTTAAATTCCTGATTAACATAATATAAATAAAACACTTTCTTACCTTAGCAAGTTTATCTGAAGTAACAACTACTCAAATACTTCTCAGTAAAGAAATAGATTATACAGGTGCTCACTTTGTGCCCATTCACCAAGCAGCACATTTACGCTCTGCGCATTTCAGCATATGGATGTATATTCTCCCACAGAATAAAAGCAATGCTGTTGTATATGGTAAGTCATCAACATACAAATCACACCACCTCCCAATAAAAAAAGCGTATCATACAGTCTATCAGATCAGAGTGCCAGGCTCAGCTGAGCACAGATTCTACTCTAAAGCCACGAGCACTCAGGAGGCTGCTCAGCAAATACCCGTTACCTAAATACACCTTGGAGCTTGAGACTGAAACTTCAAAGATACATGACTTTTACTCACAGGGGACTTACAGTCTATAAGGTATGCAAGATAAAGATAAAGTCATCATACATGTAATTCTAAAAGAGAAAATAGGAGGGGCGCCTGGGTGCTCAGTCGTTTAAGCGTCTGATTCTTGATTTCAGCTCAGGTCATCATCTCAGGGTCATGGACCAAGCTCTGTGCCAGGCTCCACGCTGGGCACAGAATCTGCTTAAGATTCTCTCTCCTTCTGCCCCTCCCCTCCTCTAAATAAATAAATGAGTAAAAGAGAGAATAGGAGAAATAAAATTATGGTTAGAAATAGAAATACTATTAGGGGGAAAAAAAACAAGAATTCATGTGAAGGAGCCAAGAAACTTAGGTGAAACTGATCCCATAAAATCCCCAAGTCATTCTTAGCAATGGTGGTAGAGAAGCTCATAAACAGAATCTAAGAAATAAAACACAGTCTGCTGTTATGCTCAAACTAAGGCATTTTATTAGTTGGCTTTACACCTTAAATAATATATTGGTTACCAAAGGGACAGATTCCACCAATTCCAAACTAAGCTTTCAAAAGTTCATTTGTTGGAGGGAGAATATTCTTATGCTCAACACAAAACACCTTTCCTATAGTCTTTTGTTAGCTAACTAAAAAAAAAAAAAGAAAAAAAAATTGCTCAGGTTGAATATTAACTGCCTGAACAACCCAATTTAGTCACTTTCCCTTAAAATGTGTGCAGTAGAGTTGAACACTGTAAACGTTCTGTGGTTTGGCTGGAAGCAGAGGTCATTTCATGATGACTGAATGTCGTCTAATACATATTTCTGATGGTTTCCATAAACCTCAGCGAAGTAAATCCATTCACTAACATTTCAAAGGGAAAGCATTTTTTTAAAGGAAAGTGTAGTATTAGCCTTTCTTTGCCATTTGGCAACTTGAAACTTTAGGAGGAGTGATGATTAATACTTCTTTGCAGATGATTATATCATTTTAAGTTTCTCATTTAAAAAAATAACCAATTGTACATTGCTCCTTTAACTGAACAACTGGATTCTTTAAAAACAGGTTAGCTATTTCATTGCATTTGGAAACACGGTAGAAATTCTGAGCCATCATTCCTTTATCTGTAAAAGAAAAAAGAAAGGTGCTATAATTTAATCAATCACATTTTAAAAACAACAAACGGAAAATGGCAGCGATATAATCATTAGGTCAAGACGAAACTATTCTTTTTTCCTGTAACTCTTCCCCTTCCTCAGTCATGCTATTTCTGAGATTTACTACAATCTCTCCATTATTTTCCACAAGAAACCGTATCTTATTTCTAGAATGCTCTTTTAGAAAGAATGCTTTGGCAGACTGTGATATTGATGACAATGCATTAGGTAACATTTACTGAATGCCAATTACTGTGCCAAATGCTTTGTGAGCGCCTTTCACTTCACAACTGTGGGAGGTGGCTTCTGCCAGCCTGTTTTTACAGGTGAGTGAACTGAGGGAGAAATGTGCTTGCGCTGCTAGGAAGCAGTGGGTAACAAACGTGGGCAGCTGAACGCCAAAGCCTTTTGCAGGATGCAGGTATAACTGAATTTTGATGCAACATAAAGCCCTATGTTCAAGGCAGACATCCCATTTTCATGCAGAAAACAATCAAATGAAGTATTCATTAAAAATATAGTATTCTAAGTATTCTAAGTATTTTAAGATTTATATTTATGATGATTGCGTGGAAGAACATTTAAATTACTGAAGCTTGTTGGTTCACCTCTGGCTATTTTCTCCAAAACTCAACTGCACCTTACATTATACAACAGGTCCCTTTCGGAAACATTAATTGAACTTTCTGAATGGATCATTTCAAACGCACGGAGAACCAGTTATTTCAAGAAAAAAAAGTAATGAGGGCTCTGCTATTCAACGAAATCACCTCCCCCAATTCGCTTGACTCTTAAAGTCTGTGTTCTCATAATCTGCATTGCTTACTTACAGATCTATTTGTCAACAAACTTACTTGAATTTTGAGAAACATTTTTCATGGAGAGGACAGTTCGGAAGTCTCACTATGAAAAGTTCTAAAACCAAACATTTTCTTGACATCATTTAAAAAAATTTTAAACATGAATTTTAAAATCTTGTTCTAATACCATAACTGTGCTCCCCTTAAGCCAAGAACTCTCAGGAATTATTCTTACAAAGCAGGTCACGCACAGACACCTGGACCCGTGAGCAACCACTCCCTTCCCGATACCTCGGTGACCACGCCCGCGGCGATCGTGGCACCGCCATAGCGCAGCATGAACCGGCCCAGCTCTTTGAAGTCTTTGTACAGCTCCAGGGCGACCGGCCGTTGAGTCTGCAGCTCCACCAGGGCGCTCTGGCCTCTAGTCAGCAGTCTAGCGGTTAAGAGGTGGGGGGGGGGGGGACAGGGACAGCCCATACAGGTGAGTGAACATGGTAACAAACTGAAAAGCAAGTATTTCACGTTCGATCAAATCAACTTGCAAGAACTTAAAAAGAAAAAAAGGGGCGCCTGGGTGGCACAGCGGTTAAGCCTCTGCCTTCAGCTCAGGGCGTGATCCCGGCGATCTGGGATCGAGCCCCACATCAGGCTCTTCTGCTATGAGCCTGCTTCTTCCTCTCCCACTCCCCCTGCTTGTGTTCCCTCTCTCGCTGGCTGTCTCTATCTCTGTCAAATAAATAAAATCTTTAAAAAAAAAAAAGTTTCCTAAAATGAAAATATATGCCTTTGTATTTTTCTGGGTTCGTTGAAAGAAATGATAGGAATGATTCTAGATAGAAGAAATATTAGGTGGTTCATTTTATTTATATATATATATATATATATATATATTTTTTTTTTTTTTTAAACCACTCTTCCAAATACAACTCTTGAAGGACCTTATGACCTAAAATGCTCAAAGACCCTCCACCAAAGCCTTCCCTTTCATTCATTCCTCATGCAATTGACAGGTTCAATTAATAAAGAAAACTAAAGAATTTTCATTTTAAAAAGAGGGATGCAATGTAAAATTCTAACTGGTGGTTTATAAGTTAGGAAGTTACCTATGAAGAGGACAATCTCCTAGTGCCAACAGACTACTTTAAATTTCTCTCCTTCCCTCCCTCCTCTCTCTCTCACACAGGAATAGTGATTCTTTAACAGGGGTTCGAATAAAATCATGTAAGATTTTTTTCCCACAATGTTTGTAGGAAATGAAGGTGGGGTGGGGGGGGAGACAGGGGACATGAGCCTGACTGTAAGCAGTTTCATACAAATACCTAAACAAAAATCCTTGTGCATGAGCTCATCTAAACTTACAGAAAGAGTAAAACCCAAAAGGGGGCACTTTGAAAAGGTTCTCTAATTTAATTTTGATGTGCTCTAGAAGGATAGAAAATAGCAATTATAGACTCTCCTTCTGAAAGATTAGTTCGGTGACAGGCAGATTAGAATAAGCCAAACAAGTTTTTAAAAAAGTATTCCAAAATTTCCAAATACTGGTTTTGGACAATTTCAGTCCAAAGTCCCATTCCTAAGAAAGGAGAGCATCTAATATATTCATTATCTGCACTTAATTTTGTTTCTAGAAAGCTCAATCCATTCCACATAAAGCAACTGAGTCTATAATATACCTGAAGTGGAAATGAAGGAGAAAGACCAAAAGGTGTTGGTGCAAAGTAAGAGAAAAGCTGCAAATAAGGTGCCAGGGAACATTAATATGAGAATATATTAAAACCCAGCATCATTGAGTAAGGACTTTGTAGCAGAAGCAGGGAGGGGAAAATTCAGGATTAGGTATGATGAGTCAATTCTAGATTGAGAATTCTCCAAATCACTTGTGTGGGTCAACTTGGCTCCTGCCAAAAATAATATCCTGTATGTGAACCAACAGCCGAGGTTAAAATCCTGACTCTGCCCCTTGCTAGCTCTGTGAACTTGAACATGTTATGTAACCTCTCTAACACCTCAGTTTCCTTATCTGAAAAATGGGGGAAACAGTACATGCTTCATAGGGTTGCTGAGAACATAAACCATGTGAAAGCAGTCATGATAGAGCCTAGGAAATTGTGGTCCTCAAGAAATGCTGGCCATTAGTTATAGTTCTCAGAACATGATGGCAGACACTCATGCCAGAAGCTAAAGACTCAAGTTAAAAATGAAGAACTATCAGTTACTACACTGAAAAATGCACAGAACCGCTGGGTCACTATGCTGCACACCTGAAACAAATAGAACATTGTATGTCAACCATAGTTCAGTAAGTTCTTAAAACTTATCTTTAAAAATAAAATAAAAAGAACTATTAAAGAACTATTTTTCAGAGAGAGATTAAGTAGCCCTTTCTTTCTAACTAATGGAGAAACAGGCATGGGTTCAGAGCCCTGTGAAGACTCTCTCTTCTACTTGCAGCCAAACTATTAACCCATTAACCACCTCTGTCCTCTTTACAGGTGCAAATGAGGAGGAATACCCAAAGACTAAAAAAGGGGGATTTTGGGTGGGATTCCCCATAGGGTTGCAGTGAGGAAAACCCCAAAGCTGAAGCAGCCAAGCCAAACTGTGGTTAGCCTTTATTGAATTAGGGTTAAGAAACTTATTAAGTTTCTCAGGAAGCACTTCCTTTGAAAAATCCCAATCTTGTCCCAAAGGGAACTGTCCAGATGTAGGCCTGGATGTTAATGGTAATCAGAGGGAAACAACATGGTGAGTGATCCCCTCCGCTTAAAGCTCCAAGTGGATTCTGAGCAGAAAGGGAACAATTTCTAGAAGCTACACAGTATGTATTCATTTTCTTCTTGGAGTGTTCTTAGCATAGAGAATGATTCTCATTGAGGGGGTGACAAGAGAGTTAAGAGGAACACTCAGCTGGAATTTGGAACTAGTGGCTAGACATAATTCAAATTCATTCTTTAAAATGTAGAAGTGATTTTTTAAGTGCCCCTTTATTTTTACATCATCAGTATCTAGGGCTTGACATATACATATAAATTTATACTTATATTTTTTATATACAATTCACACCCCACTGCCATCATCCACAACAGAACTTATACCTAGCATTCATACCTAGACAGGAGCTTAAATATGTGTTTTGTGTTTCTTTTAATCTAGTCTTTGAAAAAAAAAAAAAGATTTCTGGAGCAAGTAAAAATAGACTTTACTTATCACAAAGAGAAATACTACAAAAATGAATTAATCAGTCAAAAATTTGCTGAATTGTTTGTGTTCACTATTTGTGCATTAAAACACTCACTTTGGCTTCTTCTTTGTGACTTCACCGGTGCTCTTGTTTAAGACGCTAATCAGTCGTTTAATAACGGCAGGTTCACTGACAGTCTGGTAGTGTAACAGCACCTAAAACAAAAAACTGTCACATCAAACAACGCTTTACTGTACATCTGTGGCCTTTTACTCTGACGGTCACATCTCATCATATTATTATGGCCAGCACTTCTGCCTGGACCTTCCAGCGTCTCCAGCGGCTTCCTCTAAGTCCCACCACTCTGATCAGGGTGTTCCCTAACTTACTAAGGCAAAAAGGTCACAGGAGCCAGTTCAAGTTTCTCTTCACCACCTTACTGTGTGAACCTACAGGACTGTGAAGAGAACTGAACAGGACCAGAGACAGTGTCCGGGAAAAGAGATGCTCAACAGAGGCGAACTGCTCCGTCATACCAATGAGGGAAGGGGGATCATGTCCTAGTCAGCAGTCCTTACTGTATTCATTGTTGGATAATGAGAATAAAAGATTATGTGGGAGTGTAGACAGGCTTTGAAGTCAGGCCTGACTCGATACTTTCTAGGTGTATGATTTAGGGCAAGTCCTTTAAAAGCCCTTTACCCCCAACACCTCCAGCCTCAGGTTCGTTACCACTGAGGAAATTCAGATGAAGTTATTTTGAAGTGGTGCCTAGCACATGGTAAATATTCGGTTAACTGATGACCTTGGATATTTGCTATTACTGTTCATGCTTTATATGTAAGGAAGTTTAAAATCAAAAAAGGCTAAGTAACTTTATGTGGCCATGGTGATATGTTTCAGAGGTGAATTTGATGCTGAGGTCAACTGGAGTCAGAGTCAGACTGGCTATCCTCATTCAAATAATAAATGCTTAGTGTGCCACATGTCTATGTTAGGGGATAGTGGGAAGACCAAATACTAAGGAAGTGGCAAAACCAAAGTTTAACTGGTTTGAAATACCATTTTATGCTGTTTGCTTGAAGAAGCACTGACACTTCTACTATGAAACTTCCTGGATGAAACAACTTGCACATTCAGAAAATAGAAATACAAGGGGGACTTGTGAACGCATAATCCTGAACTCTGTAACTTTCTAAAACCTGAGTCTTTCAATCAGCACTTGGTTAATTCTGTCGACTTCTCTCTCCAGAACAATGCTGTCCTCAGTCCAGGACCATCCTCTGTCACCCAAGTTAAAATGCAGGCTTCTTCCTGGTCTCTCTGCCACCACTCTTGCCCCCTGTCACCCATTCTTCATATGTCTAGTAGACTGATTTTCCAAAAGACAAATTTAATGGCACATCCTTGCTTTTTAAAACCACAGAAACTTTAATTCCACAACAAGGCACCAAGGCTCTTGGTCAACCTGACCGTCACTTACTTCTCCAGCCTCAGCTCTCTCCACCTTCTCTCGCGTTCTCTGCTCCAGACACATAGAGCTTCCACTCCCTACATGAACCAAGTCCTTTCCAATCTTTAGGTTGTTACATATTATCATGCTTCTGGCCAGAACACATCAGCTTCATCTGGCTAAATTTACTCATCCTACTCTACCTCTCTTAGAGTAAAGCATCACTTCTTGCAAGGAGCCTGAACCCCTAGTCCGAGCTAGATCCTTCCTCTCTGTTCCATAATCCCATGACATAACATCTCACCTGTATTGTAACTGCTGTCTTAAGTGTCTGTCATCTCAGGTAAATATAAACTCTGTGAGACTAAGAACTATGTACACCAGTGCCAGATATTTAATCACTACTCCGTAAACATTTGTGAAATAAATAAAAGAATGAAGGAATAAGAACACCTAAAACACATGGAGGAAATCAGTCATGTGGTGTCCCTTTGTTTTTTTTAAGGCACAACTGAACCTCCATTACTCTGCAAAGGCAAATGAGTTTTGGGGTGTTTTTGTTTTGTGTTGTTTTTGTGTTGTTTTTATAAATGGCATTTGACCATTATAAACTGGAAACATTCCAGAAAAATTTAACAACCAACTCTTAGGGGAAAAAACCTTCCATAATGCATGATAAAGTCATATTTGTGCCCAATGGATTCAGGGGTCAAATAGCACCAATGTATAACATCAGTGTAGGTCTACATATCTAATAAATAGTCCTTTTGCAACAAACAGGTAAACAAGCAGAAGCCCCTTACCTGGCTTGGGTGTGACTATGACATTGGTACTGGTCTCCATCCATGGCTTGCCAAATTTGAAAGAATGGAGGCACATGAACCTAGTTAAGCTTCTTCTAACCTATTTGTGAGCTATGTGTGGGTTCCATGCAATGAAGCGGATGAAGAATGGGTTGTGGCGGTACAGTGTAAGTTTTATTTGTTTTTTATCACCACACCATCTCACAAGTAGTAGCTCAAAAACAAAAAACAAAACAAAAACCAAAACCCTTGTGGAACACAGGTGAAAAAAAACCACATACAAGTAAGTGGATGGAAAGTAATTATATATTATCTTAACATTATATAAACAAAGTCATCTAGAATTCAAAGCAGTCTGCAGCCTAATGTAAAAGGAAAAGAAAGGACTGGGTGTCAAAGTAGAAAGTACTGAGTCTGAGTCCTGCCTTAATCACTTCTTATCCAGACAGTCACCACCCCCTGAGTCTCAGATTCCTTCTCCGTAAGTGCAGACAACACTAACACAAGTGCATAATCTTATCTGCAACTGCAAAATCCAAAAGATTGAAAACCTAAGTTTTTCCTAATTCTGCTATAAACCATTTAAGTAGTAAAACAGCACCTGAAGTAAGGCAATTTATGGTTCTTATTTTTTTCACTTAGCATTAATATTAATTAGCTGTGGTACAGAATGATTACTATGCTTGATTACAGGGTGTTGCCCCATTCTCTCTTAGGGGTTTTACATAACCTACATGCATCACATCACCTTTCTATTATCTGAATATTTCTGTATTCTGAAACACACTAGCTTGAAGAGTTTCATATAAGGGTTGGGACTCTACTTCATGTGCAGCTGTGAAAATAAAATTATAAACTATAATGAGCTATATAATCTGTTAGGTGGCAAAATAAGCCAAATTCTTATTTTCCTTACACCTCCAGGTAACCTATATTATAAAATTATCAATGCATATATGGTCAATTAGTTTGCAACAAGGATGCCAAGCCCACTCAATAGAGAAAGGACAGTCTTTATAACAAATGGTGCGGAGAAAACTGGATATCCACATGCAAAAGAATGAAGATGAAGCCTTGCTTTACCCACATACAAAAAATTAATTCAAAATGGATCAAAGACCCGAACAAAAGAACTAAAACTATGAAACTCATAGAAGAAAACAGAGGGGGAAGTTTCCTTGATGTTGAATCTGGCAACGATTTCTTATATGTGACACCAAAAGTAAAGGCAATGAAAGAAAAAGATAAAGGGGACCTCAGCAAAATTAAAAACTTTTGTACATCAAACAGCACTATTAAAAGATCAAGAAGACAACCAATGAAGAATGAAGAAAATATCTGCAAATCACGTATCCGACAAGGGATTAATACCCGAAATACATAAAGAAGTGAAAAGATGCCCCCCAGCACTAGACATTAGGGGAAGTGCAAATCAAAAGCACAATGAGATACCACTTCACACCCATCAGAGTTTGCCTCTTATAAACCAACAAACAACAAAAATCACCCCCCCCCAACACACACACACAGTAACAAGTGTCGATGAGGAAGTGGAGAAATGAGAACGCTGTGCACTGCTGGCAGGAACATAAACTGGTACAGCTACTGTGCGAAACAGTTTAGTGTTGCCACAAAAAGTTAAACACAGAATGACCGCGTGATCCAACAATTCCACTTGTAGGTATACACCCAAAAGAATTGAAAGCAGGGGCTCAAGCAGATACTTGTATGACAATGTTCGACTGGCCAAAGACGGAAACAATCCAATGTCCATCCACAGATGAACGGATACACCACAGGTGGCGTATACACACAAAGGAATAGCATCCAACCTTAAAGAGAAATGAAATTCTGACACCGGCTACAACACTGATGAACTCTGACAACATCACGCTATGCTGAGTGAAGTAAGTCAGACACAAAAGGACAAAATTGTGTGATTCCACTTACAGGAGGCACCTGGAATACGCAAACTCATAGAGAAAACAGAATAGCTGTTATGGGGAAAAGGGGAAGGGATAATAGGGAGTTATTATTTAATGGGTACAGAGCCTCAGTAGGGGATGAGGATAAAAGTTCTGGAGACGGGTGGTGTTGATGGCTGCACTCAATGCCACTGAACTGGACACTTAAAAATCATGAAACTAGAAAATTTTATGTTACGAAATATTTTGCCACAATAAAAAAGTGTGAATTTAGTTAAAGTCTAACCCATTCTTCTATTTTTTCTTCTTAAATCGAGTTTACCATATAAACCAAGAGAAACAAATATACTTCTGAGTGTTAAGAAACTAGTCCCTAAATAGTAAATTTTACTTGCTTGGGAAGCCTTTTCTTGGTTTAAAGACAAAACAAACAAACAAAAACTGGTTCCTTCCCACAAGAAGTAGATTAAATGACAAAACACAACTGTTTCTTTCTGAAACAAATTTCATCCGGGTACTCGTGAATTAACGTACGCGGGTGGAATCCCATAAAGCAGCACTGACAAACTTTCAATTCATCCGTATTTTTAAGAAACTACAGTAGACAGGAAGACAGTATTACTATTGAAACTAACTGCTGACCTCTTGACCTCTCTGCCTCTCCAATGGCAAAAGATTATTGCTGCATGAGTAAAAACACACAGTAACCAACCTCTCCAGCTTCTCCCCATTGGACGTACTGCTTTCTAAGAACGAGGGCCAGTCACTCATAGCAAATTAGCTGTAGTTTCTTGCCTATCAAACATGCATTCTAAATATTTAAAAATTAAATATTTTCAACTATAACCATTTGTTGGGGAGAGAAACTTTTACTCCTTTTTTAGGATATGGGAGAAAAGGAATATGGATTATAAAAACTAAAATATTTCAACAGTATCTTACAATTTTTATCTGATCAAATTTACACAGAAATAATTACAAAGGATTATAATCAAAGCACATGGTTATCTCAAATAAAGATGTATAAGTATAACATGAATTTAAATGCGTTAAATAAATTTATTCCCAACCTCTAGACATTATTACTAAATTAAGTTTAAAGGTCAATTACTATTATTGTCTTATTTTTACTGCAGTAATGCATCAAATGGTAAAAATCGATCTGTTTGGATTTTCAAAGGAAGTCATTTAATTCCACAGAGAATCATTTCTTTTGTCATGTAAATCTGTACTATATAGGCTGATGAAGAAAAGAAAAGCCTAATGTGAAAAACATCATCTGTTAAGTGGCAAAAACAAAGTATCAAACTATAAACAGAGTATGGCTCCCAAACATCTGAAAAAAAAATTACACATAAGAGAAGGAACTCATGCAATTCACAAGTAGTAGGTCTTCTGGCTAAGTAACATTATAGTATAAAATCCCCCTCCTTCCCATAATGTGTATGTTCAGATGATGCTGGGAAATGATAACCTACCAAACTAACCTCACAGTTTGCAGAGTCTGAACATGTTGCTTCAGCCCAATTAAAGTTAATTCTATGACAAGCATCCCTAGAATATACTCATAAATACTGAACATGAACACATAAAAAAAAAATCACTAAAATGTAAAGTGTAGAGATAGTTATGTGTTATGTAATTACAGAATATTCTTATCTTTTATTTGTGTGTTTTCCCAAGTTTTATATAATAATGTATTATTTTTATGATAGGAAAACACTATAAATAAGCATATCAAAGCAAGAACAGAAAGACACAATCTGAGATTAGTCAGATAACCTCTAGAACACAGTAAAAAATATATACCATTTTCCCTAGATGAATTTGACTATTATCAGTTTGTATCCTACTGATTATTTCTTCATAATACCTCTTTGAAAAAATCCCCAGGCTCAAGAACCAAAATAAAAAAATAAAAAATGACTTTCAAAGTCTAATGTCATGTTTTTCTGGATTAGAGTATTAAGATGTTAGTTGAAAATAATTATAGCATTCTCACTTGTAAACTAAGTTACTACTTTTTAGGATGCAGTTACTTTGAGGTTTACTTTGAAGTGACAATAACAAACATTTCGAAACTTACAGGAAATCCTTTAGTGATTGGAATTTCAATATTAAAGATGAGGATTCGAGCTCTGAAACGAGTGCAAGCTTTAATGGGTTCTTTGGGGCCACAAAATACGCAGCCAACACTGTAATAAAACAAAACAAGAGCGAGAGAGAGACTGTAACTGGAGGAAAGATAAATATACATCCAATAGCAATACCTCTAAAACCATTTACAAAGTAAAACAATCAAGTAAATTGGGGACTTTTCCTAAATACTCCCTTTTGGGTTAAAGCATAGCTTTATACCATTATTAACCTTACACCATTTTTACACATTATAGCTTTCATTCAAAGGACATGTCAAGTACATGTGCTGACATATTTAATTTCAGTTTTAAGTATGTTGTGCTCATCATTCTTATGCTTCTACAAGTGACTACTTTTGGCCAAATAAAATTCAAAATTAATACTCATTCTTTCAGTTTCGTGAGCGAATAGCAAAATCTATGTTTTGAGGTCCTATATCCAAAACAATGGTCGCTTAAACTGATTTTCTCACTCACTTGATCTTGATGATATCCATCCCCACCAACGTAAGACTAACATGATCACCTGCTGCAGCCCAGTCGACGGGTTCATCGTGCAGAGTGATTCCTGGAAATGAGTAAGAACCAAAGCATACAGTGAAACACCTCAATATCAAACCATAACAACCAAGACAGCTTGGCTGACTTATGCCTCCTCAGTCACTACTCATCATTTTCAATATGAATGGATTGAGAATGAGAAGTGTAACTGTGAGCGTTGAGGAAAACACACTTCCTCTAGACTTGACTCTTCTAGAACACCACCCTAAACATAAAGTGACTCCTATTTGTCCAAAAAAAGGCCGATTTTGACTTAATTAATCAAAACTTTAAAACTCACTTATTACAACCGGTATATTCATTAAACACACCCCATTCAAATAGTTCACTTACATTAACAGCTGCATGCAGAATAATGCAGTTCAAATACTTGATAACATAAAGTATGGAACTAAGGAAGGTGTCCACTAGTATTTTATTCTCTTGAACTTTGCCTTTAATTAGACAACTACCTAAACAGTCACCTTAACTCTCTGAGTAACGCTTACAGCATCAGTGCTCAGTCAGATGGTGCTCTTCACATGCTCCTTCACTACCCCTGGCTCAAAAGAAATGCTTCCCAGAGAGAGAGAGATGAACAGTGATAACTGATTACATGAAGAGTGTAGGAAATTTAATTTAAAAACGGTCCCAGATGTTGCTATATACCTTCATTACCTAGGGAGAATCCTGGAGAACAATTACAAAGGGCATTACTCAGCTACCTTATTCAAAAGCTTTTCAAAGGTATCTCATATTTTCTGATTCGAAGGGGCAATGAATGGGGTAAGTTCCTTTCCACTAGAATTTGAACCTTTTGATGAAGACAGTATACAGGCCAACCCCTGTGAAAGAGTTCTGGATTGACATGTTTTTAGTAAATTATAACTCATTCATATGTTTCTCAAAATACTCTAATTTCCCATGCAGCATACTCTTAAGAACTCTTAAGCAAGTTTCTTTTAGACTTTTTACGAGTTCAAGGAGAACTTTAAGAACTCTGAGACAACCTATGGTTTTATTTACAATTTTATGTATGTACACAACCGCATTAAACCGAGAGGGGCTGTAACTGTCACCAAGGCACCAGAGAGGCTCTTGACTCCAAAAAATGTTAACAATTACGGTATTAAGAAATGTTTGTTAAATTTTCAACTAATTAAATTTAGTTTTAAAATGTAAACTTAAAGTGACCATATCTCATTTTTGTTCTGAAATGTGGAACTGAAGACAGGGCTAGCTACTTACATACAACAGAGATTGCTTTTAGCTTAAGATTCTGAAGAGCTTTCATACTAGAAGTTCAATTAACAACAGAAAATTTTTTAGAGGCAATCTATCATCTGATTTTTTTCCCTCCAAACATGTTACACTGTCCTATGTATGATATTGGTCTTCTTAAGGACCTTCTTCATTGGACAGACATCACACAAAGAAGTTCTTTTGTAACAATCCATGAACCTGATATGTTAACAAAATGAAAACTCAATTTAGAATTTCCATTTGTTGGTAGCAGATTTAGTCACTTCTCTCTTTTAGGATACTACTGGTTAGCGACCGAATTGTTGAGATAGAAGGGTACACTGAATAATGAAGAAATCAAGCAAACGCAAGAGTTAGACATTGAGGACTAAGAACCTCCCAGGCGGGTTACAAGAGTGGCCGTTAAGGAGTGGGGTATGATCTTCAGGTGCTTCTCATACAGCTTGCCCTTACGATTAAAGATAAATGGTTAGAGTTTTTCTGGTGGGGAAGGGACAGGAAGGACAGAGGAAAAGAATGTGGTACTTCCACAGGTAAATTATGATTCTGAAGGTCACAAAAGAGCCAATCTGTAAGGTCCATGATAATTTTAGGATCATGGTTTTAATTCAGGTCTACTGATTATTTTAAAAATTCCTATTCTCAAAAAAGCTCGTTAACATACAAATAAATTAGTATTTCAAAAGCGCTGGAGCTCTTGATCACTTTAAAAAACAAAAGCAGAGGGGCGCCTGGGTGGCACAGCGGTTAAGCGTCTGCCTTCGGCTCAGGGCGTGATCCCGGCGTTATGGGATCGAGCCCCACATCAGGCTCCTCTGCTATGAGCCTGCTTCTTCCTCTCCCGCTCCCCCTGCTTGTGTTCCCTCTCTCGCTGGCTGTCTCTCTCTCTCTAAATAAAATCTTTAAAAAAAAAATAAAAAATAAAAAAAAATAAAAAATAAAAAAATAAAAAACAAAAGCAGAGATCTGAACTTGCAAAGGTTAGGTCAATGGAAAATGATTCTTTTATAAAAAGCATGCATTACTGGGGCGCCTGGGTGCCTCAGTCAGCTGAGCACCCGACTCTTGGTTTCGGCTCAGGTCATCATCTCACGGTTGTGAGATCAAGCCTTGCGTGGGGCTCCGCACTCAGTGAGGAGTCCGCTTGAGATTCTCTCTCCCTCTGCCCCTCCCTCTGCTCATGCTCTTGCACTCTCTCCCTCTCTCTCTAAAATAAATAAATCTTTAATAAAAAAAAAGTATGCATTACTTTTTATGGAAACAGAAACAGAATTTCCATGACCACTAGGCTGGCAGAAATAAAAAAGTAAAATGGAAGTAACTTTGGCTTTCATTCCCTTATTCATCATTAAGTTTAAACTCTTGTTACCTAAACAGATATTCATTAATTTCTTATAATCTTTAAGAAATCAGCTTTTAAAGTAAGCAAATTAATTCAAACAAAATGTACATCCAAATTTATAAACCAGTCAGGTGCAACTCTGGATATAAACTATAAATAAGAGTAACAGAGAAGGGGCACCTCGGTGGCTCAGTCGGTTAAGCACCCGACTCTTGGTTTCAGCTCAGGTCATGATCTCAATGTCGTGAGATCGAGACCTGCACTGGGCTCCATGCTCAGTGGGAGTCAGCTTGGAATTCTCTTTCCCTCTCCCTCTGCCCCCTCACTCATTCTCTCTCTCTCTCTCTCAAAATAAATAAATAAATCTTTAAAAAAAGAGTTACAGAGGAAAAGTATTGAAATCTAAAAATTTTTAACATTTTCAGTATACTTTTAGCTTAAATTGTTACAAATTATTTACTCTGTAGTATAAAACAGATCATCAGTTTTATTTTGAAGTTGGAGGCTTACCTGGAAGCTAGACTAAGATACTTTTAAGCAGAATTCGGAAAGAATAACACATACACTAGTTAAGGACAAAGGATTCGAAGATAGAAATAGTTATCGGTCATTATGAAAGGCCATATATTACAGGTGGGAAAGCAGTTATTGCAGCACGTTAGCTCAATTTCTCTTTTCAACATTTGGATTCTCTGCATTTGCATCTTATTTTCTTAGCTCTTTGTGCAAAAAAACTTTTTTGGTAGAAACATGATCAAAGCTGTTAACTTATAGTAATTCTGAAATACACATTTCAAAACACCGCAGTACAGCAAGCAGTCTGCTTTGTTATTGACTGTTTAGTGCCAGGATGGGGTTAGATTTAATTTCTGCTACTGAATACTATTTTAAATGTATCTGTCAGGTGTCTATACATCTGGTTAAATCCTAACCAGGCTTTTAGAATCAGTGTCAGAAAAAAAAAAAAGAAGAAATGCTACCACAGTTAGAATGTTCTATGTACATTTATATACACATAGTCACAACAGAAAAAATCGTTTAATGTTTTCACATTTTTATCTTCAACAGTTAGTATCACTTTGACAGTCAGTTACAATTTCACTAAGAGGTTATTTACTCAGGAGTTAATAACTAAACTACTTTTAAAAATCTGCTGTCTCAACTTAAAGATTTTTAGCAAAAGAATCTTGCAGAGGAATACCTTTTGCAGTACAAGTTTCATTAGGAGGCATTGCTAGTAGTCGGTCACCAGTCTGGATATAACCAGCTTCAATTTTACCAGTTACACAAAATCCAGATCCTTGATCTGCAAAACATGCCCAAGTCTTACAATTCATACAGCACTGTTACCTGATGACTGCTGCCATCAGCTACAGCTGGCTCCCTAGGAGTTACACACAACTAGTAATGCAATGCACATTAAGCAGTGATCATTTCAGAATTTTTAACATATCTACTAAATATAGCATACCACATTCTACTCTAGACCTTCCTAAAAATAAAAATATTCATGTTATAAAAAGTGAGATTCATTCCTTTTTCAAATATTTACTGAGTGCTTACTAAGTACCAAGTCATGTGCTAACCTCTAAGGATAAAAAGATGAAAATATAAGCCCCTACCCATAAAGGGGTTTACTCCAGTGAAGAGAATGACAGAAACAATGACACTATCCAGAGACAAATATTATTTAGAATGTACAGTGAAAATAGAAAAAGGTACACCAAAGAATCCATGATGAGGGGGAATGACTGCACTGTAGCTGGACACTCGGAAGGAGAATGAACAGGAGTTTCCCAGGTACTTGTGTATATGGGTAGGGGGAGAAGAAAAACACTGCTGACCAGGATAGTGTTTGTGCAAAGGCACAGAGTCATAACTGCATGTGGGATGTGCTAAGTCCCACGTGTCATTTATATGACATGTTTATGGGACCACACGGAGTAAGGAGGAAAAAGCCAAGACATGAAGCAACAGGGATAGGCAAGGGACAAATGATAGAGGGGCCTCATAAATCATGCTCAGGGCTTGAATTTCATCTTCAGTTAAAGACTAGAAAGCCAGTAAATAGTGAACAGAGAAGTGACATGGTATTTCTGTGTCGGAGAGGAGGGGAGGTTGACTGAAATGCACACACTGCAGACAGGAAGTAAACTCAAGAATTTGGGAATAAAGTAGATATTTGGGTGACAAGGTAGATGGCGGACAATGGCAAAAAGGGAGAAGTCTAAGATGACGGTGCATTAAATGTGAGACAGGAAATTAAGGAAGATCTGTTTTAGCTTGGCGAATGTGAAGTGTCTACAAGACATGCAGGTGGGAGAAGATGTATTCCAGGGGGCACCAATCACACCAGATCCCATGAGAATGGGACCCCGGGAGCACACTCGCTGTGGAGACACCCAGCAGCAGTTAGCACATGTATCTGGAGAGCGAGAACAGGCCTGAGCTGGAGATAGGGATTTGGGAGCATCGAGACCCAGGAGGTGGATGAGCCACGGATGTCTGTCTGAAAATAGCATGTAGACCGAGCAAAAGACCGAAGCAACAGAACACCAGCGAGGAGTCAGAAAAAGAGGAGCCCGCAAAGAAGATACAGAGAAGTCAGAGAAATAGGAGAGCAGGAGAAAGTGGGTCACAGAAACCAAGGGAGAAAAGTTTCAAAACGGATATGGCTACCAGTCTCAGAAGTGATGCCAAATTCTGGTAAGGTAGAGGCAAGAGCTGGAAATGTGTACTGACTTCGGCAACCAAAGGCTCATTTGGTAACCTCGGTGGGAACTGCTGACGGGGAGGAGTGTAAGCAGAAGCCAGGGAGCAGCCCAAGGAGAGAGAGAACAGAAGGCGAAAAAGCAGACTCAGCAAATACTGTTAATCAAAATATTTTTATATTTTGTATTTTAAGTAGATAACAGGCATTTTAAAAAGCATTACCATATTTCTTCTACTACTAGAATTGGGAAGCTAATAATAATGATTCATTTCAAGTTCATTGAATGATTTTTTTAAGAAGCACCTTCATTCATCCATTTATTAAACATTTATTAAGCATGTACTATGTGCCAGGCACTGAGCTAGGTCTTGCAGATTAAGACACAGAAAAGACAGTACTCACCCTTAAGGACTTCACAATCTAAGTTAAACAAAGGGCACAGAAACAATTATGATACCGCACAAACAATGCGATGACAGAGGATACACAGAACACAGAGGGTACCGTAGGGTCCGTGCATGGGTGAGCCCATCTGTTACCAATTTATTGCTGCTCAGTCCTGAATCCACTCTGCACTGCCTGCTTGGTGATAATGGAAATTTGGGAGACCACTGCCATCTACACTGTACTGATTATTCCAACATATATGTTATACCCTTTTATTTATTAAGATCTCTATTCCACTTCCATTTTATAGTTTTCTAAATAGGGTCTAGTACACATTAAATTGGATATACCCTTAGGGACTTAATACAACACCTTCTTCAGCACGGCCTTCTAAGTTTCTCTTTCTTTGTGTCTCTTCCTCAGCCCTCCAGTACCAGATAGAGTTTCCTTTCCTCTTATAGTCACTCTTTTTATCATATTAATATTTTTTTATATTAAACTTAGCTTTTTAGCAAGGTATGGTATCCATCTCCTGTTTGGACCCAGACTGCTACAGATGGGTAGGCGATGGGCAAGTGAAGAAAAAGAAGAGCAGAACATCGGGTAGCCAGAGTGGCAACAAGACTCCATGTGCTTAAGAAATGGTTAACAATCCAGTTTGGCTGAAGGATACAGAAACTAAAGAGATCCAAAGAGAGGAAAAAACACAGGAGGCTAGGAAGGAAAGGATAAGGTGTGCCACACCTGGAGGATGAGGATGAGCTGGGGAAATGACGTAAACTGAAGCAAACTGAAGAGTTTTCTGGGCAGGGGAACTAAAGAACTAGAACTATGCACTTGGAGATTAATTTGGCAACGATCCTTACACTGGCACAGAGAAGGGAGAATACCAAGACAGTATAATAATTTTGTCTAAGAAAAGAGGTCAGGAGAAAATGAAAAGCAGGGGCCAGACTGAAGCAGCACTGTAGAGGGAGTACTTACCTTTGAAAACATCAGACACACATAATCTAAAAGGCTTATCAATAGATCTCTGAGGAGGCTTGAAGGAGTCTGAAAAAAAATCGCAAAACAAAACAAGGTTTAATTTAAAAATAATTTTTGACTCAGGTCCAATTGGCCCATTATAGTCCCAACTCTCCTAGAAAATAATTTTCTCTTATAATTACTAATTGCAAATTGACTCTCATTCTTATAACACTTGGTAAAATGTTTCCATACACGTTATCTCATTTAAGGTCAACAATAGTTTGTGGGTTAGGTAGGATAGGCACGAGCCTCATTAACTAAGTAAAGAAAACTGAGTATTAGTTAAATACTGCAGGTGATTTCAAAACTACTACACTAGCTCTTCTGACTACAAATCCTATGCTTTTTCACATACGTCACTGTCTCCCATCAAGAACTCTAAATAACAACATCAAGCTTTTAGTGCATCAAAATTAGTATGGCAGGGGCGCCTGGGTGGCTCAGTCGTTAAGCGTCTGCCTTTGGCTCGGGACGTGATCCCAGGGTCCTGGGATCGAGCCCCACATTGGGCTCCCTGATCCATTAGGAGCCTGCTTCTTCCTCTCCCACTCCCCTTGCTTGTGTTCCCTCTCTTGCTGGCTGTCTCTCTCTCTGTCAAATAAATAAAATCTTAAAAAAAAAAAAATTCGTATGGCAGTATACTTACCAATTTGTTCTAATAAACACAGTCCTTTATACCATTTTGTGAGTTCACTTGATTGAGATCTTGTGATTAGATTTTCACCGCTGAGACCACTTGTAGGGATAAAAGCTACATCACTTTCCTATTAAAAAGGATTGAATATATGAAACTTAATACAACACTGCTTTCAAAAAGTTAAAAGGCTCACTATTACCATGCTGCACCAAGTTTGCAAACTCAACAATGTACTTTTTAAAAAGTAGTAGAAATCATTGAACCAACAGTTTTCAACTATTTTGAGTTTGTGGGAAACTTGCAAATTTGTTCCAAAACACTCAGGCATTTTTACCTGGTAACACAGGGATATTTTATTCACATTTTGCTATAGAAATTCCTCTTCACTAGTTTCCACTGTAGTGGAAATGTAGTTTTCATTCCTCTGTGACCTCCCTAAACCTATCCACCTAATTAATAGCTGCAGAAAAGTCTTTTATTTATTTTAAATCCAAGCCAATTTATAAAATGTGCAATTTTCTATGGTGAAGTAACCCAAAGAACATAAGATATACATGATACCAGGCAGAAATAAAAATAAACAAAATTAAACATACTTAACAAGAACACCAAAGCATTAGGTTCTTCTCCCATATCAGTAAGACAAGACTAAAGGTAACTAAATGAATTTAAAATTATCTTACCTTAAAACCTGCTTGCTTAAGAAAGTGCCCAAGCTTTCCGGTAATCTCTTGAAACCTTTCTTGTTGCCAATTAACCTGATAAAGATTCAATTTTTAAAACTATGCTTCAGACCATGCTATATATAAAATTTAAATTTCTGCAATAAAATATAAAAAAATCAAGACTATAAAATATAAATATAAAACCTATTAAATATGAGATCTATTAAAATTTGAACTCAGAATATGAGATCTTACTATTGATATGATCTAAAAATAACTTTTCCTACAACAGAAAACCTAGAAACAAACTCCAATACATACAGAACTTTTTATATATGCTGTAAGTGATTTCAAATTTAAGGAGACAGAGTGAGTAATTTCTTAAACTGTGCTCGGACCAACTACTGAAGTAAAGTAAAATTACTGATACACCTCCCCAAGCCAAATAGACTAAAAATGTATATGTGATATGAACTCTGCATGCTGTAGTATTTAGGGGTAAGTGTAACAATGTGTAACTTACTTGGAAATTCTTGTCAAAATAAGATGAATTAATGGATGGACACAGGGTAGACAGACAAAGCTGTGATCAAGTACGTAGAAGAATCTTAAGCAGTGGGTATTATACGGTATTTACTGTAAAATTCTTTCTACTATTCTTTTCTTTTTTATATTCTCTGTATTTGAAATTTTTCATACTAAAATACTAGGGAAAAATAAAAGGTATGTGTAATAATGATACTGTAAAAGAACTATACAGAAAAATGTAGATGAATAAGTACTTGATCCCAGGGTAAGAATATACTTAAGCATTAAAAAAAAAAGAATCAAAAAGAAATATTTATAAAGTTGAGTATATATCAAAAACACACAAAATGAAAAGTAAACAAAATGAAAAGTAAAATAACACATTGGGAAAAATATCTAAGACAAGATAAAGGCTTAATATTTTTAATAAGTAAATTATACTTAAAAATTGGTAAGAAAAGTTTTAAAAATGAGCAAATTATATAAATAATTCCAAAATTAAAAAACATAAATGGTTAATAAATATACAAAGTATATTAAGTTAACAAAAAAAGACATGTTTTGCATATCAAATTGGAAAATAATCACTTAATAACAGCAGTGTTGATAAGTGTTTGAAGAAGTGCATATACTATATATGCTGAGAATAAATAACTAGAACTTTTCTTGAAGGCATTTTGGTCATATATATAGCAAGTCTTAAAAATGCATATGCCCTTAGGCCCAGAAATTTCCAAAGAATAAGCTATTTCTAAATACATACACATACAGACACACACACACACACACACACACACACACACACACACACACCTGGAAATATTCACAAATAGGGGATTATCTGAATAAGTTACATATATCTTTAAAACAGACTAGAAAAGAGCTATCAAAACAACCTGTTCATACAAAAGTTAATTACTAGGAAACATGCACAAGAACATTATCATTTTTTTAAAAAGGAGATAACAAAACAGACTATAACACAACGTTATGAAGAAAGATATTTTCACCTATAAAAATAAACAGGATGGATGCACAAAACAAAATGTTAAAAGATTTTGGGGGGAAAAGGGGAGTTGGAAATATAGGTTATTTTAGGTTTCTTTATACTAAATTAAATTATGTATTATTTTATACCTAAAAACAATTTTAAGATTTTTTTTCTTTTTTTTATTTAAATTCAATTAGCCAACATATAGTACATCATTAGGTTTTTGGGTAAGATTTTAAAATTAATGTTGAAAGTGAGAGAAGACATCTTTTTGCTTAAAAACTATTTGTATCTCATTTATTTAATATGAGGACCATGAATTAATTCTTTTAAATATGACCACCAGACGAATAAGATGTCATCTGAGGTCATCGACATGGCAGGATAACATCTTAACTAACATCTGAAATGAAACGAATGCTCATTCGTCTTCAAATACCTGATCCATCTTATTGACTGCAACAGCAAGCTGTGTGACTCCAAGAGAACGAACCAAGAGGCCATGTTCTCGTGTCTGTCCCCCAGTCTCAAATCCAGCTTCAAACTCTCCCCTGCTGGCGTCTACAACTAAAACGGCTACATCTGCCTAAGAAAGAAGAAATAATCAAAACTAGGAATAACATCACAGCACTTTAATTCAAAGGACAGATTAGTCCATTAATTGTGGTTAGATTTTAAAGGCAGACCCTAACCTGACTCCAAACCCCAAAGCAAATCAAACAAAAGACTTACACAGATGGATTAAAATTTAAATATAAAAAAATACTAGCATGTGGCTAAAAATAATGGCATAAAGAATAAAAAAATTCCCATATTTGATTACATAACAATTAAAATATCTAGGCAAAGGAGAAAATACAGAAACACAGTTAAAACATAAGTAAACAGGGACAGATATTTGTAAAACTTATAATCTTAATATGAACTTTACTAAACCAGGGAAAAAAGACACATCTCTGTAGAAAAATAGTTAAAGGGTACAAGTAAACAATTTGCTAAAGAAATACAAATGGCCGAGAAACATGAAAAAATTCAAATTCACTAGAAACCAAAAAAAAAAAAAAAAGACATTAAAAATACATGAACATATTCTTTCCTTCTCCCACTTTTAGAAATCACATAAGCAAGACTTAAAAGAATGATTTACTACAGGCGAGGGCGCGGTGAGATGGGCATTCTTCCGTACCTCCTGTTTAAGGAAGGAAGCTTTCTGGAGGGCATTTTCACAATAAGTATCAAGAGCCTTAAAATTATACATATTTTGCTTCCCATCACTTCCACTTCCTGGCCTTTATCCTCGAGAATTATAAATCGACAAAGATGTTTACCAGAGTACTATTTATAATGATGAAAAACTGAATAAATGAGTTACCCAGAAATAGCACATTCACCCTTTACGGCAGAGAAAAAGAACCTGGACTTAACAAAGTTTCCTAACCTTTCTGGAGCATTTTGAGAATCAGGTGAAAGAGATTTTTCCTCTCACACTCCATTTACATACAAAAAAAGAAGGAAAAAAGCTAACATTAGCTTTAGTTCCATTTCCTCTTTAGCCTTATTGACACTAGTTTTATGGGTTCCCATTATTTTGTGTTGATGCTTTTTTTAAAAAAGATGTTATTTATTTATTTATTTATTTGAGAGAGACAGAGAGCGAGCACAAGCAGTTGGAGCAGCAGGCAGAGGGAGAACCAGACTCCCCTCTGAGCAAGGAGGCGCTCAGGGAGCCCGCTGAGCAGGGAGCCCGATGGAGGGCTTCCAGGACCCCAAGATCATGACCTGAGCCGAAGGCAGACGCTTAACCTACTGAGCCACCCAAGTGCCCGGGTTGATACTTCTTTATGTGACTCCACCTGCATCATGTGGATGCAGTCTTTGAGAATTTGCAGAGAATGGTTTGTGCAATCCTAGGTGTCCCTCCACTTTCGTCCTCGTCAAGTATTTCTGTCGATGCAATGTCAGGACGTTCTTGAGAGGAGCACTCTTGCATTTTCCCCCTTTGCGGTTTTTGCCTTGCAGGCCTACCTGTTCTCACAGAAATCTGTTTTTCTCTAATCCAGGGTGTAATGACGAACTCCAGCAGTCCCCTCCTGGCCAGCTCAGAATGGACCTGGATAATCGCTCTCTCGAGGCTCTTCCACCCACAGGAAGCGCTCTGGCCTTTTAGTCTGAACAGAGTCCATAAGAGCTTTCCTCATCATTGTTTCCTCAACATTTTATGTTTGCACTATCCAGTTTTTAAAGAATGTCACATACATTGCCATATAATCTTCACCAAAATGAGAAATAAAATGGTCATGAAGTAAGTAAAGAATTTATCAGATACTTTGCTCTGAACAGAACTTTATATTAGACGTATCACCCACATACTGTGGTGGGGCAATTTACACCATGATTTCCAGTCTTTTTCCTTTTATTCTTACCCACATATGCCTGCCTTTTTTCTCGTCTTAAGCTCAGAATTCATTTCCAATCCTTCATGACTTGAAATGTCGAACCCTAGTTTCTTCAATGAGATCCAGTTCTTTGAACAAGAATTCTTGGTTAAGAGCACAAATTGGAGCAATCCATTTGAAAACTGTTTCACTCATGTGTACTCACCAACAGGCCCCATACCTCGGGCACATTGTGTCATCTTGCCGGGTCTCATTCTACTTGTATGGAAGTGTTGAATCCCTATACTGTCCACCTGAAACTAATATTACACTGTATGGTAACTAACTAGAACTTAATAAAAACTTGAAAAAGAGTGCACTCGGTAGTGAGGAGCTCCAGGTGTTTTATGGAGTGTGGAATGAAAATACTGTACACCCGAAAATAATATTGCACTATATCTTAACTGGAATTTAAATGGAAACTTAAAAAAAGGTAAAGATTTGCTCACTTCACAGAAACACCGAAGAGTACGTGTAGTTTATATAAAGCATCCAGCCCTGACCTTCCAAATCCTAGGCTCAATAACTGTAAATCTCCTTCTAATCAGGTTTCGCTGATAACTGTCAAATTGTATTTATTTTCTTAGGTTAAAATCTGAAATTCATTGGGATGCCCTAGTCGCTCAGTCGTTAAACATCTGCCTCCGGTTCAGGTCATGACCCCAGGATCCTGGAATCGAGTGAGTTCTGCGTGGGGCTCCTTGCTCAGTGGGAAGCCTGCTTTGCTTCTCCCTCTGCCTGTTGGTCCCCCTGCTTGTGCGCGCTCTCTCTCTCTCTTTCTCTCTCGGTCTCTGGCAAATAAATAAAATCTAAAAAAAAAAAAAAAATTTTGAAATTTATTGAATTGACATTAAGATATCTAAGGCAATAAGTATTCTTCCTAATTCTCTCTCCTATTACTATCTCTAAAAAATTTCGGGGCGATTTCTCTATTTTTTCATGCAGCAGCTTGTCTCTGGGAGCTCAAATGCCTACACATTTTCAAGGAAGCCTTTTCAGCACTACAGAGATCTTTCCTTATCACGTATACTGTGTATATTCTTATAGTACATTTGTGTTAGCCTTTCATCTTTATATGTTTTACCTTCCTACGTGATTTCCGAGGAGAAGCTGCATACCCGCATCTTTCTTTGTATCCCTAAAAGCCTACCCCAGTATTTTCCACACTAAGTTCCCTAATATGTTGAGCCCATTTCTTCATTTGTCATATAATAGAATTCAATTAGATAATTTCTGAAATCCTTTCCTATCCTAGTTCCATCAGGAGTTTGGAATAAACGATCTTTATGATTATTCTGGATTCTAAGATTCTAGGACTCAAAGACATTTTACTGTACTCCTTGTTTTGATGTTTGCCCCCCCCACCATTAAACTATCAAAATGTGCTTCTTAGTTCATATCCCTATACTGCCTACCACAGTGCTTGGCACACAGCAGGCATTCAGCAAGTATTCATCGAATAAAAACAAACATACGTACAGTACACACACACACACACACACACACAATGAAACAAAGGGAAAATATATTGTGTCCTTTGGTAAATGAAATGAGAAGTACACTAATTTAAAATAGGGATGGGGCAGCACGTGGATGGCTCAGCTGGTAGAACATGCAACTCTTGGGTCTCGAGGTTGTGCGTTTGAGCCCCACTGTGGGGGAGAGATTACTTAAAAATAAAATCTTAAAAAAAAAAAGGTAAAATAAAATAGGGCTAATATGCACCTTCGTTATAAGGATTAAACTAAATATATATGAAACACTTCATAGAGTGTCTAGCCCCTATTTCGTACTCAGTCAAGAGTGATAATTAATTTTCAATCTTCAATATCTTCTTCAGTCCATGGGCCTAAAATTAATATTCTGAAATTATGTATCAACTTCCTAAAATATTCTCTCATTTATCTTCAAATATATTCTAATTTATTTATGTAACATCCTCTCTAGGTTGACGAATGGTCATATGAACATTCCCTTTAAATAGATGTTAAGAACTCAGAAAATGGCCAATTGCTTAAGTCATACTTTTTGCCAAGTGACACAAGCAAACTTTTGAACTCTTCCAATAATCATATTTTATTAAAAAAAAAAATCCATGTCCTCTGGGTGCAATGCTATTTTCATTATTTTAATTATTTGAAGTTATTATCTTTGATTTTTTTCAGTATTCTTAAGAATCATGTAATTCTACAAATTGCAACTGTTTTTTAATCCTACAAAGAAAGCAATTAAACCACAGGGGCAAAAGTCCCAAGCTTCATTATCTCTGCATAAATCAGCACTTTTAAGATACAGGCCTTAAATATAAATACAGTAAAAATTCAGATATTGAAATATTCACTCCAACTTATCAAATACAATATAAAAACTATATCTCATCAACTATTTTACCTTTATTTTTACTATAAGAAATTCATAGCTTTTATACATTTATTTCTATATAATATTAGAAAAGCTTTTATACATTTATTTCTATATAATATTAGAAAAGTTTTATATAGTACCAATAAGATCATAAAAAAACAATCTTTATTTTTTCAAATTTTTTCAAAAGTTAAAATTTTTAATTTCAAAATATTTTAAAAGTTATAATCCTAGAACTATAAGCTCGGCATCAGAAAATTGTATGTACAATCAGTGTAGTATAATTTAGGAACTATCTGGTACCTGGGCTGCTCCTGTAATCATATTTGGAATGAAATCCTTATGGCCTGGAGCATCCATTAATGTAATAACTTTGGTTGTGGTCTCAAACTTTGTCATACCAACATCCATTGTTACTCCCCTTAAAGAAAACATAAAATGGTTAGAACACACTATAGAAATAATCGGTGCTATGGGCTAAATTATTTAATAATATAGGCTAAATAACAGTCTAAATTCTTAAGAAATAATGGGAATTTTATCACACAGTCTACTATTTTGACAAATTAAGCCATTCAATTGGGGCTAGAATTTCTGCTGTAACAGAATTACACGTGTATGGCTTTAAAATATGGTTGTGGACACAGCAAGAGCTTAATCAAAATGCTGGATATTTCCCATTTCTTTTCTTTTTTTTTTTCTTTTGCTAAAAGGCTAGGTAGACTGTGAACAAGAAAAGCTATATGGGGACACCTCTGGAGGAGGAAACAGTAAACACTGCACACAAGAGAGGGTAAAGTGGAGCATGAGCAGACAGTTTTCCTCATCTTCATATGAAGATGCTTCACTAAATATAAAAATAAACTTATAAAACTTTCATTTGCAAGGTAGGTCAGTATGTCACACATTTAGAAAAAAGGAAATATCAAAGGAGATAACAAATTTTTAAAAAATGAGAGAGATAAACAGTAGTTTGTTTCACATCCCACTTCGTCCTTCTTGGAGACCAACACAGTGCCTCTTTCTAGCCACAAAAATACAGGTTCGGTTTATAAGAAAGCCCAGGGAGGGTCTACAAAGGTACTGAGCCTTTCCAGACAACAGGAAAGGGAAATAGGGTGGGCAATAAACTGGGTAATCATTCATCCTGGTTTGCGCCAAACAGTCCAGAATAATGAATGAGCACTCCCTTTTACAAGGGTTCTGACAATTATAATAATTTATGTGTCTCCCCTAGCGGGGTGGTAACGTAACTGTGGGTCTCCTTGATCAAGTCATTCTAGCTTAATCTATAACAATGAGCCATTTGACTTGGTGAAAATGATGCTTAATTCTTTCTAATAATCCTCAAATAATTGCCTAGAATACTGATGAACCAAGACTTATTCTGAGCTCCTCCCTAGACTGCTTTGACCAGAATACACTCTTGAGCCAGCTCTGGTCTGCATTTGTAACCCTAAGGATGTAAAAATGTCACTCATTTTACTAATTTCTGTTCAACATATGAGAACAATTTATAAATATTTAACATGGTGGGATAAGTAACGCATTGTATTTTTGAAATGCTATTAAGGAATATACAGTGGTGAGTTAAAACTCTCATTATGTATCTAGAAGCATCTGCCATCTACAGAACCAAAGAATATTCTAAAATTGCATCATGTCGAGCAACAGAAAACTACCAGCAGCAAAACAGCCGAGTAGATGTATTATCAAAAATTAAAAATAAAAATAAAAACCCCACTAAAATTATTGGCTATTCTAGGAATTAGATAATTAGCTCACTTGCCAGCTCAACTCACATATTAAGTAAATTCAAACAAGTTATTCTAACTTAAATTTTACTGCTCTCAATCTCTTTACCTACTTAACAGACAACACAAATACAACTAAAGAGCCATATATTTTAATAATCTATTTGGTAAGCTGATAGGTGGAAATTATTTAGTCTTCTAACATTGACATCATACAAAAATTCCACTATTTTCCAATATTCATTTTCCCAAAATTTGCAGCCAACTAATTTTCCTTACTAGATTGGAAAACAAGTTTATAATGTGATATAGAATAAAAAAGACCATCTCCAGGAAAAAAAAAACCCACCATGATATAAAATTCTGTTTATCAGAAGAGCTAAGGAATATTGTGCCTCCCTTTATTGAGAATTACCTTATATATTATAAGACTATTCAAGACTCCCCAAGAAAATAAATACACACTTTTTTTAAAGTATGAAAATCCAAATATATTCTCTAATTGTACTCATAAGGAAGATATGGAACATGGAATAATTTCTTTGTTGATTTAGGACTTTCAGAGGACTTCAGAGTCTTCAGTCATTATTCTGACACAGTTGATATACCTGCCATTTCACTTACTAGGTGTCCTCTTTCTTTCCTGACAAAGGTGCCATTGGCTCCCCCATCCCTGACAGTTCCAACATGATGCAGACCACCACTCTAAAATGACTTCAAAAGAAATACTTTGGCCAGAGGCATATGAGTAGCTGTTCTCTCCTACAGAGTGAGCACTGGGCACAGTAATGGACTGGATTAAATCTCTATGGTAGGAAGTAGGTTTAGTTACTAGTTTGTTGACTCTATCTCATAAAAACATACAACAGAAAGTATAAAGATGAATAAAGTTTGCTAATTTAAATTTACTGGTCATCTTAATTCCAGACAGAAGACAGTAGCTCCCTCTCCTTAAAGTTACCTTACATAAAATTTAGTCCTATTCATAATTTTAATTCAAAATCAAGTCAATTTGTGACATATACTTAGGGAAGGAACAACTGAACCTTCTCCCACAGAATAACTAACTAAGGATTTTTAATGTCTTTTTCTGTGTGTGGTTTTTTTGTTGGTTTTTTTTTTTTGATAAAAATTCTTTTCAACTATTCTCATAGAATTTGGAAGAGTAGAAAATGCATATAGATAAAATGGAAACTACAATAAAAATATTTCCCTGGTAATTAAAAGCTTTTCTCTAAAAGAAGTTTCTAAAATATTTCATGGCATGTTTCATACATATTCAACACATACTACATACTTATTTAAAAGACTATATATCATTTCAAACTGAAAATTTTGAAATATAGTGACTACCTTTCCCTTTCTTCGCCAGTCTCATCCAAGACCCATGCATATGCAAACGAAGCTTTGCCAGCCTTTTTAGACTCTTGTTCATACTTATGCATAGTTCTTTTGTTTACATTACCCAGAAGATAAAGCATATGGCCCATCAGAGTACTTTTCCCAGCATCAACATGACCTAAGGAAAATTGATTCAGGATTAATACTAGATACATTTTCCAGACGCTGTTCACATTGAGGCATTGCATGAATATGTAATCCAATAGTTCATGTCAGTGTTTAGAGTGATAAATACCAATTTTTATCAAATGATAGTTAAAGTAAACGGAGAAAAAAAGAGTATCTCTTTAGAGAGGGGGGAAATGTCCTTGACTTTTGGAAATTCAAAATGTCAATAAGACATTGCATTTTCTAAACGTTCGCAAAATGAAAATGCCACAAGCAAGTCTAATGACCTCCTTGGCAACTTGGCATCATTTCCCCGGGGTGACTAGAAAGCATTGATGCGACGCCTCCTTGTGTCCATTTACACCCATACAGAAACTCAGAGTGGGAACGAGTGTCCATGCTGCCACTAGGAAGTGGCCAGGCTAAGGCAGAGGTGACCGACCACCCAGAGGAACAAAGGACATTACCGATGACCACCAAGTTGAGGAGCTGCTTCCCTCCTTGCCGCTTCTCCAGTTCCGCTTTGACATCTATTTGCTGCCTCAGCTTGCCAGACTTTTTCACCGGCGTTGGTGTTGAACTCTGCTCTTCTGATGTTTGAATGGTGTGGGATGGAAGAAGTGATTTAGAAACAGTGTCAGGAACATCAGAAGCAGCAATGCTGGTTCCTTCACTAAGATGTCCTTTCTGAGGTGTGTGGAAACTATGACCATTTTCTTCGGTTACTCTACAGAAAGCAGAGATAGGAAAAAAAGTGTTTAAACCAACTCAACTGACATCCTCTAAGGTCAGAAGGGCAGAGAAGTTGTCTCTTCCTATTTCTTACACTTGCAGACCAAAAATGATCTCTGCTAAGTGGTTAGTCTGTCAAGGTGGAAATGATAAGTAGCTTGACCCAAACCCACAAATACAGCCTTGGAGGATCCCAAGAGAAAAACAGTCCAGCAAACATTAAGATAAGAAGAAAATATCCTGTAAAATAACTGAATTCAAGGCCATAGCCTTAGTCATATAATCGTATCAAAACAGATGGCATAATGGAGATATTTTGTAAAACCTGGCGCTAAATGTGTTCCTAGAGATAAAGTAGTATTTAAAAAAAATAGTTTTATCCCTAACTCACTCTTCCAACAGGACAGAGACTTAACAATCTTTTTTGCTCAAACACTATCCTTAAGGGAGATAGCTCTGTCTACATTTTCTTAATACCTTCAGCAATAAGTTTTTAATTCATTAATTCAACTAATACTTGATTTTCTAAAAACTACAACTTCTACTAGGCATTGAGTTGAGAAGAAAAGAAGATGCAGATGAGAAATTTATCTACTAATCCCAAAAGCTTACAATCTAGTCAGGGACTCAAATACATAAAGTAGAAACCAGGCCATCTAGCATGACTTATTCACTCTCTGATAATGATGGTGCCCCCAAAAGTAAACACTGGCCTTAGTTCATTAGCTCTTTGACAGTCTTATCTACAGAAACTGTATCAGTGCTATCTATCCCGTGGACAGCTAGCAGCGATGTGATCTCGTCAACCAGACTACGATATACTTTACATTCCTTTCTGTGGCACAGATAAACAGAAATAGGACAAAGAACAGGTTAAATAGCAAGTTATTAAGAATGAAACCAATTCTACCCAATTCAATTTGGAACTGGCAAAGAATTACATACAAAAAGCAGTTTATGTGAGAATAGTACATTATTTTCTTCTTGTCCACTGTAACAAAAAACAGACTTATTTGTCCCTCTCAGGGCATTTTTATGGGCTGAACACTGACCCTTCATCCTAGTCCTCAGGAAAGAGTCACATTAGTTATATTTGCAACTTCACTAAAAACCTTCTATCCACTCCCCTTTTCTCTTGCTTTTGTAAATCTCTACTAACAATTTTGGTGTTCACTTGTTAACACGGAGTAGACAGAGTAGCTTCATCTAGATCCACAGGGGAAAAAATGTAAGTATGTGGAAAAGATTCCAGTTCTTTTAAAGGATTCCAACAGGCTAAATTAAATGAAATCTTAGACTATAATTTGCAAACATTTGAATGACCACAGCTAGTTCTAAAACTAAAACATGACAACTCTGCATTTAGACAAGTTGAAAAAACCCTACAAATTATAATAAAAGTGTTTAACCAAAATAACTAGACATGGGTTCTGGTTCTGATCAGATCTGGGAGAAATCACAATTTCTGGTTTCAAATCTGTTTTTAGTTTTAGAAGCTTTTCTTCAAAGGAAAGTTTACATTAACACCAGTGTGGAGAAGAGATCCAAACGGAATGGCTATGGCTGACAGTGGGTAGAGGCCCAGCTGGCCCAGCATAGGGAAGGGCTTCACAAACCATGGGTCTGACTTGATCGTTTCATTTACAACTCAGTAACGTGAAAGATTTGCTCTTCTTTTGGTTTCATGGAAACCAAATAAATTCTGGGTAAAATATGAATTAGTTCACTAAATTGTATACTGTTAGAAGGAAGTGACCAAAGTAATTAAAAAGCATCCTAGGGGGGCGCCTGGGTGGCACAGCAGTTAAGCGTCTGCCTTCGGCTCAGGGCGTGATCCCGGCGTTATGGGATTGAGCCCCACGTCAGGCTCCTCCACTATGAGCCTGCTTCTTCCTCTCCCACTTCCCCTGCTTGTGTTCCCTCTCTCACTGGCTCTCTATCTCTGTCTAATAAATAAATAAAATCTTTAAAAAAAAAATAAAAAATAAAAAGCATCCTAGGTAAGTCTGCACTTCATAAAAACTTCTACATATTACAAAGTAAAATTCAGTATTTAAAGGTTTTGAAAAATTTCTAAGATGAGGCCTAAAAAGGCTGTAACTACTGACTGATATGAAAAAAGGAGTAAGTTGGTTGAATGTTTTTCAGGTGCTTTCTGATACAATTTTGTAAACTTATCTATTATTATAAAATGACTACTCTGGTGTCCTTCCTAAACCATCTTCCAAAATTAGGAATACTTCTATATGAATCTAGAGGCTTAACCTTTCTTCTTCATTTATTTAAATGAGACTGGGAAGCTAATTTAAATTTAAGAGTATTTGTTCTCTATGCAAGGTTCTAACCATTTATACTTAAATAAGCTTTTTTTCTAGAGAGGCATTTACCATCTTTAATATTAGTAAAGGAAAAGTTTGCTGTTTTAGTTTCTTCTAAGCAACGCACTACCCCTTTTTTATGAGCTGCCATTGGGAATCACACTATGTAGATATTTATGATGCTGAAATCTTGACTCAGAAGTGTTTCATTATGTTTCTCTGTGCTTCCTCAAGATCAAATCAGAAAAACAGCCTAAGTATTATCCTTAGTATAAACTTCCTAAAAAATCCTATGTATGTATTTAATCCAAATACAGCTTGGTCCTTAAGCAATATTATGCATTTCTGGGTATCCTGATCTGGACCTACAGACTTCTCATGTTCTGAAGACTTCTCTTCTAGAGCTATAACAAAAATATTGACTCACAAGCTGTTTTTTCACCTTTACATTTTTCCAAGTTTGTTTGTTTGTTTATTTATTTATTTATTTATTTATTTATTTATTAAGATTTTATTTATTTATTTGACAGAGAGAGAGACGGCCAGAGAGCACAAGCAGAGGAAACAACAGAGGGAGTGGGAGAAGCAGGCTCCCCACTGAGCAGGGAGCCCCATATGGGGCTCGATCCCAGAACCCTGGGACCATGACTTGAGCCAAAGGCAGATGATGAACCGACTGAGCGACCCAGGCATTTATTTTTAAAATAAAATGTATTTCCCCAAGGATTCTGATCAATAAATAAATTATTCTATGAAAGAAATATGATGATAAACATTAGTGGTCCCTGTCCTCATGAAGCATGTAGTCTTGTAAGGTTGTAAAAGGCTTGCATTACACTTGTGAAGTACAGAGTTAGGTTGTCAAGAATTATTTACTTGTATTTACTATGTTTTTCTTGATCATCTATTATCCATCATTTTTTATAATTATTCCCATAGATAACTATGCACTTACTTCTAATATGATACATTAATTTGGGCTTATTTGCATGTTGCTTTCAAAGACTTCCAAAACTTTTGCAAAAAGATTATAAAATCCTTAGAATAAGGACTGAGTATTCTATTTTTTTTTTCCTCTCAATGGAAATAATCCCACTATAGGATTAAATGGTTCCCAAGACACAAGAATAAAAAAGAAATTTGTGATTCTGACAACCCAACCCCAATTCAAAGAGAAAAGACATATATATTAAACTTTTGGTAACTAAATGAGGACTCAAAATTTTTGTAATGGGCTACAGTTACCCAAATTAATATGTCATTCATTTTAATTCATTCATCCAATCATTCAACATACACTGAACACTTACTCTGTCCTGGTTATGGAGTTCTTTCCTTCACTGAATTGGAATCTAAATCAAGTATTGTTTTTATAAAATCAAAAAAATTGAACTAAGTGATCATGAAGATTCTTCACAACCAAGAATCATGAAACTTCCATTAATTTAGACAGAACAATGTTGTAAGGGAGAAAAAATAAGGCTACTCTATTTTTTTGTTTATATTTGACAATAGTGATTCTTATCTATCTAAATGACAGACAAAATATATGTACGATTTATAAGTAATGGGTTTAAGAAATGATTAAACAATCTGAAAGTTTTTAAAGAGGTTTAAAGTTAATGTTTAAAGTTAATGTTTTAAAGAGGTTTAAAGTTAACTGTTCTGTTAAGCCTCAAGCAACCAACTTCCCTTACCTACAAAAACTCTTGGGAGGGCCTCCTGGGTGGCTCAGATGGTTAAGCCTCTGTCTTCATCTCAGGTCATGACCTTCAGGTCCTGGCATCAAGCCCCACTTCGGGCTCCCCGCTCAGCAGGGAGTCTGCTTCTCCCTCTCCCTCTGCCTCTCCCCCTGCTTGCGCTCTGTTTCTAACTCAAATGAATAAATATAATCTTAAAAAAAAAAAAATCTTGAGAGAATCCTCGAGATTGTGATAAGAACAAATGAGTGCTACTAATGTAGGATCTATAATTTCTCACCAGATTTGAAATTCTAGGTATGTTTCATATTTTGTGCCTTTGTTCTAGTGATCCATTTCATTCAACCTGAAAATCTAAGAGTTTAAAGATTACAGTTAGAAAAAAATTTTTCATTAATGATTACATGATTCACCAACCCATTTAATTCCCAAACACTGCTTACCTACACCATCTAGTGGTAGAAGGAGTGCTAGACTTCACAAAACAGATAATTTGCTCAAAATTATTTATTATGAGGAAACTGACAGTGAGAGATGAAGTAACACGTGTATTACTAAATATGCAAGCCTAATTTCTCATTCCCTTTTCTTTGTACCATGTCACACTGAGGACCCATGATACTTCAACCTTACTGACACAACATACAAAATTTATTAAAGTAGGTTCTCTTTTCTTAGAGTCTAGAGGAAGACAATACCGATTTCCAAAAAAGATGGGGAAGGGCTTAAGAACTTACCCAGGCACTTCGAATCCCATAGTTTGCTTCTTTCCAGACACAGTCATTTTAGCAACTTTTGGCACAATTTCAGATTCACTTCGAGACGACTGGGAGTCTACTGATTTTCCTAATTAGAGAGTAAAATGTAAAAGGCTAATTAATTAAAGCTGATTTCTAGAAGATTTGGTACACATTATATATTATATAAATATATAGCATGATAATTAAGTTTTATAGAATATATATCTTTATACATATTCTTTTCTCTAAAAAAAATTTAATGAACATTAAAATGCTGAAATTCTTTTGTCACCTTATATTCTGGGAAATCCCCTACTATTGGGACTCTGCTATGCTTAACCTCCACCAAATCTCTTCCTAATTTTGAACTGACTCTTAAGTTTCAGTATTAAGAGGTCACAAGGTGGTTTCTGCACTAAGCCTTGCTCTGACAGAATACCTAGACCTTAGATCCCTCTCTCCTACCACGCCCTTTCACACTACTAAAATTGTTTGGTCAGTTAGCAGATGGCTAAGCTATTTTTAATCCCATGATACCTATAAACTGATGAGCAAGTTAAGAGGCTGCTGAATTGTGCTGGACACTGTATATATTCTACTTGTGCACAATACTAGGCTTAGTAAGATATTTGATATCTAACAAGAATATGGGGGAAGAGGTCAATATAGAAAAAGTGAACTAAGAACAAGATCAATTATGAGCTAGATCAAAGCCTTTCATGCATTTGATATTTTAAAAATATATACCTGTGATTCATGGAATTCTTTAGAACATATCTTTATAATTTTCAGTAACATTACCATCAGGACTGAGTCCCCTTAAAACTGGAAACTGCACATGCTACACTAGTAAATATATATACATAAATTACTTTTTAAGTTAGAAAAGATAAATTAATGTATATAATGCATACAGAACGTTTGCTATTTGCCTACTATATGCCAAGCACTATGCTAGAAATAAAATGGTGAACAAAAGCAGATGTAATCCTTGTGCTGAGAGAGTTTACATCTAGTGGAGAAAGTGTACTAACTGACCAAAAATAAAACTGTTATTAGTGTTAGAATGGGTACATGGTGTCATAGGTTTGGTGATAGGGGACACAAATTAGAGAGCTTCCACAGGAAAGTTAAGAGTTGAGGAATGATGCAAAAATGAGTGGGAATGACCTACACAGAAAGGAAGAGCACTGTGACCAGAGAGAGTAGCTGGTACAGTGACTGTGCTGTGGGACTTGCCGTGGGACCTCAGAGGAAGTAAACGCAGAGGAAAAGGGAACACAGCCCACTAACTGAAGCTGAAGCGGGGGCAGTGGCCAGGCCGTGCTGGGGCCCTCAGGCCATGCCACAGAGCCTAACACTTGTTCTAACAAAACCGGAAGCCACCAAAACGATGTAAGCAAGTGACGGGAAGAAGAGAGGAAAAGACAGAGTCAAGCTCAAGGAGAGGTGTGGGCTGGAGCGTCTATCTGTGATTCATCAGCACATAATTAGTAGTCGAAGGCACAGACCTAAGTGAGATCACAAAGCGAGTGAATAGAGAGTAAGAACAGAAGTGGTCCTAGGACAGGGCCTTGAAAGAAATCCAGCCTTTAATCACAAGATAGAGGACAATGAGCCTGCAAAAGGGTGACTGAGGAAGGCCGGGGTCGGAGGTGCCAAGGAAGCTGGGAGAAGAGTGTTTGATGGAGGTGGCACCACCTGAGCCTGGAGAAACATTCACTAGTGACATGATCGCTTCAAATGAAGGTCATCGGTAGAGTCAGTAAGAGCCATCTGAGAGAAGTGAGAGAAGGAAAAGCCACAGTGGGTTTAAAAAAAAAAAAAAGTGAAGATGAGAAAACAGAGGCAGTACCTGGCCACAATCTCTTATTCGAAATTCCAAAACCTGAAAGCTCTGGAAAATTAAGGTTTTCGTTTTAATTTGGAAGCAAAACCTGACCTGGACTGACATGAAAGCTATTTGTAGCCGTTATTTATCCCACTTAAAGTGAAAAGCCATACATTTCAAGGTCAGAAATCACAATGTGATAATTATAGGGTGCTACTCCCCATCCCACTGAGGTTATCACACCATAGGTAGTACAAGCATGGTGATGCTTTTCTAAATCCCAAAACTTCTGATCTCTCAGTCAACGCTGGTCCCAAGGGCTTTAGATGAGCGATTACAGATATGGGCAAATGACTCACTTAAAAAGTTTGGCTGGAAAGGGAGGGCTATGGTAGAATGATAGCAAAAGGGTCAGCTGATAGAAAGGATAGAACTGAGAGGGACTGGTTGAAAATATTAGGAAGAGAAAAGATCACATTAGATATTTTAGAATTCCTGAGAAGGCAGAAAGGGACGTGATATGAAGCACAGGCCAAATCTAAACGTTGACAGGCGAAGGGCTCTTTTTACTGTAATAGGAGGTAGGTTTGTGTACTGAGGAGCTAGAAGATGACAATTCATAATGGTTAGCTTCTATTTTCTCTGCAAATAGCAAACGTTTTCTCTGTCACCAGTTAGTTACCTGGTGAGACTGAGGGTGAACAAGAAAGTAAAAGGACTGGTGAAGCAAATCGTTTCCAATAATCTTTGCACAAAGAATTGTTGAACAGTACTGAAGGCCCACTTAAGATCTGTGATAACACCTGAAGGTAATGTAACATTGTGGGTCAACTACACTCAAATAAAAACATCTTTTAAAAAGATCTGTGATAATGTATTTATAAGGGAATCAATCTTCCTTTGTGATTTTTTCTACCAATGCTCAGCCATTTAGGAACAGGCACAACGAAGACTAACTGCTTCATTCAGGGTTATGTTTCTACCCAATAGGTGCAAGGAGAAAGCAGAGAAATAAGGCAGGTAAAGGTATTGGCAAAATGGGAGGAAAAGTTATTGAAATTATCAATCATGAATCCTAAGTGGGATTAAACAAATAAAATGACAAAGGCAGAGTACTGATGCACGGGGATAGAGAAGAGAGGTCCACAGGTCAAGAAAAGGTCATGATCTGAGAAGCACAATGAGGTGGTCGTGGTCAGAACAGGACTGTGAATTCATGATTCTGATGGAGGGGAATTGGAGTGAATTGCTGAGGAAGTGAAGGTCAGTGGAAATCAAGTGGTCAAGGAACTCAAAGTCCACATGTGGCATTTGTTGGTGTTTTTCCACACTGATGGACAAGTAAGCTATCATCATCAAGAGCTGAAGGTGAAGAAGAAAACTGTAAGCCAACTGCCAGTATTCAATGAACAAGGAAGAGTGGGCATGAGGTTGTTCAATAAATGATAGCAGTGAGGATTTAGGCAAAAGATGGGAATCTCAAAGGAGCAGGAATTTCAGGGAAACAAACAAAAAGAATGATGGAATAATGGATTGGAAAAGGCAGCAAAGAGAACAAAGTTGACATTCCAGACCCTGAGGTTTGAGAGAATACAAGTGAAGTAAGGCAAGAAGTGGAAAAACCACTTGGAAAACAGATGGAGAATTACAGAGGGTTTTTTTATGGAAAAAGCAGTTTCAAAGTTATAGCAAAAGTAGAAAGGAGTGAGAGATGAGACAGGGATGAAAAAGGAGGATACACTGCATTGATGGTGGTGGTGGTGTGTGTAGAAAGGGAGGACATCCTAAGGCAAGGAGAAGAGGCATGGTAGATTTTGGCCTCTGTCAAAAGAATAGGGGAAAGACCCAAAAAGCACAAAAATGTCTCAATCCAGGCTATCCAGGACTAATTCCATTTCGTACACATTTAGTACACTGAAAAACTGTACTTCTGACTTAAAAAAAAAAACAAAAACAAAAACTAAAATGACATAGAAGGTCTTAAGCACAAAAATCAGAATATGACCCCATAGTATTTCTGGGGATGCAATAAATATATATTCTTTTCATTTCTAGCGATTCTTATATATAAGACATCAAACACAAGATGTAGTAATTCAAAAATTTGGTTAAGTGAAAGTCTTTTTTTTCTCAGAGTAAAATAAGTCTAGTATTATAGATCTGAATTTCACCCATTAAACCAGTGGTTCTGAAATCTTTTTATTTAGGTCACACACCCCTTTGAAAAAGCTCACAAAAACAATGGGACACGCTTGCCAGAAAAATGCACCATACACACAAAATTTTGCACGCTATTTCAAGGGGTTCAGTAATTCCAACTCTAGAACCCTCCCCTTGAGAGAGAAACTTGACTTGGGCTATTTTGGAAATATGTTAATTTCAATTTGGTGTTATCCACAAAGATAAAAGATACATTCCATAAATTTTCCACTGAGCTCTTGTCAACAGCAATGTGATACACTTGCACTTCTCCAACCACATTACAAAGTTCCTCTCATAATTACCATCACGCCAATGGCAGGCAAAATCTACAAATAGGTCAGAAGTGAACTAATAACTAAAATAACCAGTCACGGATCACCAAGAGATACATATGAGAATTTGAATCCATCACATAAAAGTATGAAATATTTACTGTGTTCTGCCATTTTCCCCAACCAGCTAGAAATTCATTCACTGCATAACCACCTCAAAAAACGGAGCATTAAATTTTCAGAAAGTCCAAAAAAATGTCAGTATGGAATGAATACTTGCACAGAAAAAAGAAGCGTGGATTCTGGGTCCTGCTCTGCCACTACTTAGCTACCACCTACCTTACAGCTTGAGCGGTTCCCTTAATTTCGCTACTTTCAGTTTTCTCATCTACAAATCTTCCTCAACTTACAGTGGGGTCACATGCCAATAAACCCATCATAAGCTGAAAATACCGTAGGCTGAAAATGCATTTAACACACCTACCCTACAGAACCTCACAGCTTAGCCAGCCTCCTTTAAACATGCTCGGAACGCTTACATTGGCCTATGGCTGGGAAAACTCATCTAATGCAAAGCCTACTTTTTAGTAAAGTGCTGAGGATCCCATGTAATTTACTGACTACTGTACTGAAAGTGAAAAACAGAATGGCTGTGTGGGTACAGAATGGCTCTAAGCATATTGGCTGTCGACCCCCGTGATCAGGTGACGGACTGGAAGCTGCAGCTCGCGGCCACTGCCCAGCATCACGAGGGAAGATCGCACCACATTCAAATTCAAGGTATGGTTTGTACTGAATGCATATCACTTCGACACCACTGTAAAGTCAAAACATCTAAGTAGAACCACTGTAAGTGGGGGACCGTCTGTTACAATGAAATAAGTGATTTCTAGTCCAATATATGTCTATGACTCCCAAACCACTAAAATTATTTTTAAATCAAATAGCCCATTAGGAGGTAAAAGTAAAAGGTGCCATTCCAAAGGAAAATAATCAACATCCTCCCTCAAGTCATGTAAAACCCAGTCACAAAAAGATACGCATTTTGAAGATTTACATATTAGTGACTAGTGTTCAGGCTCTAGGAGATGGACGAGAATCAATCATCATTTTGATTTTTCATTTGGATGAAAAAAACAGCCTCCCCAGTTGAGCAAGCCTAACCTGCTTATTTTATAGACCAAAAAAAATGACACAAGGAAATTAAGTGACTTCATAGTAAGTGGCAGGACCCGCACTTAATCATCTCACCCTACCTGTCCAATTCACCTTTCTCATACTCCAGTTGTCTCTAAATCAAAGCCTTCTTTTGTCCCTGTAGTTACTCCTTGATGGGCTGCTTCCTCCGGGGCTCCACCGCTTCCTTTCTCGACTGAGATCTAAATTGCAGTGTCACAGTTTTCTCTTGAATACAAAATTATCTAGGTTTCTTGTTCTGAAGATCTTTTTCAATGTATATGCCTTTTAAAGGATACAAAGCTCAATCTGCCCAGCACTACACAACTGTCATACTCTTGCTGAATTTACTGAAAACATAAGCTTGCATATCCACATGATTTACCTGCCTCTAATTTATTTCATTGGTCTTAAAGCACACTCAATATTAGACTACCAGCTCTTGGGAGGGTAGTAACTGTCCTATACATATATTCACATAGTCCACAGCACATGACAACAGTGTTCTACCCACAACAAACATTCAATAGAGTTTAATAATTAACCCCTAAGAGTTTACACTTTGAAGACATCAGATGGTCTCTATTGCTTTTGCAAGTTATCTTTGATCTCTTCTTTGGACAATAACCTCAATTTACTCTCTATTACTTGCACTTAATAGCAGCCACCCCCTAATGTTTAGAGATCTGCATTCTAGAAAGCCAAACTGGCCCTACTATGGGCACTCTCGCATGCTCTCCTGTTAGGTGCTTACATGCTCTTTTACCTTCATAGCAACCATGCGGAGTAGGTATAATTATACCTACTTTACTTTAGGAAAACTGAGGTCACATCGGTTGATTTGACAAAGGCTATACGACCCTGGCCTGTGACATAACTGAGTTTTAAAAAAGATATGAATTGCATGGTGGCTATTCTCAAATGGCTTATACACTACCCTGAGAGGTAATTATAGTAGAGATGAGTTATAGACACACTAAGCAAGAGAATTCAAAGTATGCACCTAATTAGGAAAGTCTCAACAAAATGAAATTTGACATGACCCTGAAAAAGAAAGAGGAGGCAAAAATAATTTGAGACAAAGCATATTTAAGGGTCAACCAGGCAAAAAAAAATCTGAAAAAGACTGGGCTTTGTCACAGACAGACAGTAACACAAAAGTGTACCTTACCTTTAGATCGAGCCCAGATTTTTTTTTTTTTTTTTTTTGACAGAGAGAGACAGCCAGCGAGAGAGGGGAACACAAGCAGGGGGAGTGGGAGAGGAAGAAGCAGGCTCCCGGCAGAGCTGGGAACCCGATGAGGGGCTCGATCCCAGGACCCTGGGATCATGCCCAGAGCCGAAGGCCAATGCTTAATAACTGAGCCACCCAGGCGCCCCAGCCCAAGTTTTTTTGTTTGTTTTTATTTGCATAAGTGTCACGCAAGTAAATTTCAAGAGTACATAACAACAATAACAAAAAGAATGATCCAGTAGTACAAAATCCAAAGGGAGTATTTTGGGGAGAAACAAGCCAAGTTGATGCTGAAGTTCATCTGGAAGAGTAAATGTGAGAGAATGACCAATACAATTTTAAATTAAGAATAATAATAGGGGACTTGAACTACCAGATATCAAGAACTCCTATAAAGCTGGAGTAAATTAAAATGGGGTATAAGAATAGCTTGATGAAAGAGAATAGAGCATCTGCAAATGGACCAATAGGAATGTATTTATATTTGGAATACATAAGAATAGCATTTGAGTATATAGAAAAATATATAAGAATATACATATAGTTACAAGTAGAAATTCAGTATATGCAAAGTGATATTTCAAATCAGTGGGAAAAGGATGGGTTATTCCATGTTGTATTGGGAATACTGGCCATTCATTTAAAGAAATGTTCTATCATTTGTCTATGATATATCATATATAAATTCCTTATTGATCAAAGATATGAATATAAAAAAGAAAAATATAAAAATGTATTTCTGGGGCACCTAGGTGGCTCAGTCAGTTAAGCGTCTATCTTCGGCTCAGGTCATGATCCCAGGGTCCTGGGATAGAGCCCCACAACAGGCTCCCTGCTCATCAGAGAGCCTGTTTCTCCCCTTCCCTCTGCCCCTCTCCCCTGCTTGTGCTCTCTCTCTCTCAAATAAATAAATAAAACTTAAAAAAATATTTCCTTTAAAAAATATATTTATAATCTTTCAATAAGACTAACAAGTTTTATATAAAAATTTAAAAATTTCTCCCTGATTAAAGACACCACAAGGGAACATAAAGTATGTAGGGAAATATATACAAGGGGTTAATATATATAATAAAAGAGCTCCTACAAACCAACAAGAGAAAGCAACTCAGAAAAAAAATGAACAATAAAAGAACCGGGTCAAGATACACATGTCAAAGAAAGGTGTAGCAGAGGAAAGGTGAGACACGGATGGGAGGGGGACTAAGGAGAGGACTAAAAAGAGGAGGTGGTGGAAGAGGGAGGACAGAGGGGGAGAGAGGGCAGAGGAATAAGTAGAAATATTCTACTTTTCTCCTAGCATCTAGAGTTGCCAAGGGAAAGAGGAAGAAGAGTGCTATCTGACACTGTCGGCAAAAGCACAGCCTGGTGTACTTTTGGCAAGGAAAAATGTGATAAAATAAAAAATTTTACTGTGTACATTATACTCCTGGCAATGTGTTCTACAGAAATATTGACAGGACTGTGCAACGATATATGAACAAGACTGTTTACTGTGGTGCTGTCTGTAATGGGGAAAAAAGGTGGGTGTACATCAGGAAGGGAATGGTTAAACAAATTACGATGCATGTAAATAATGGAATAGTTGGCTTCAGATATAAAAGTAGTAAACCTATACTCATGAAAAGGAAACATAACACATTAAGTGGAAAAAGCAACTGCAATATTATATAGCAAAGATGCTATATCATTATATTTTTGGTATTAAAAAGTCTGCAAGAACGGAAGTGAACTTTTAAAAGCGATTATGTCTAGAGAGTGACATTGAAAAGGAAATAACTTTCTTTCCAAATTTATATACTTCTATGATACAACTATATTATCTTTATAATTAAAAATGTTTAAGTGAAGGGGCGCCTGGGTGTCTCAGTCGGTTAAGCATCTGATTTCAGCTCGGGTCACGATCTCAGAGTCCTGGGTTCCAGCCTGTGTAGGGCTCCGGGCTCAGCAGGGAGTCTGCTGCCTCACCCCCAGTTTGTGCTCTCTCTCAAATAAAATTTTTAAAAAAATGTTTAAGTGAAAAGCATTCAAATTAAAACAAATACTTCAAAACACTAAAAATTTCTTTCTACACTATTCTTCAGAGACGCTCTTGATTTTTCTTAGAATTTAATAAAGTAAAATCCTACGTGACAGTAACACTTAGAATCAGCACACCACAACCCAATCTCCATCAATGATCCTGAATGCCACACACTACTGAAAAGGTCGTGTTTGGAAACAAAAGTGCAAAGTTCATCCAGTCCGCCATTCAATGACAACTGTATATTCAGAATGCTCTACTAAGCTGAAAGAAACACTATGAACAGTTTTGCCTTTTGTGTCAAGCCATCCCCTTGTCTAGACTCCGAAGCTCCTTGACAGTAAGGGCTGCACATTTTGTATTTCTCTCTTTCTGCAACCTAAATATTTGATACTTTGTATGTCACTTACACATGTTCGCTGATTGAACTGAGCAAACACAATCATTTCCTGGTAGTTCTTTCAAATTTCTAAAGGAATACGGGTGACAACTAAAAGGGCATCATCGATGTGACTTCTTTGAGCAATGTCATGATAAAATCTATCCTGCACTCCTCGTGTGCTCTACAGCAGGGTTTCCCAGCGTTGGTACTACTGATATTTCGGGGCAGGAAATTTCTCTGCTGGGGGGAGCTGGCATCCCCACCACAAGATGTTTAGCAGCACCCCCAGAGTGTCTACAGACACAGCCAAGTGTCCCCTGTGGTCCAAAATCACCTCCAGCTAAGTACTGCTCAATGGTTATTAGAAAAGAATTAAATACATATTCTATACCCTACAATCACCATCTCAAATGCACAGACCATCTCCCAACTCATCCTCTTGCCCACGAAATGATCAACTGCCTTTTCCTGTCCACAGTTGTTATCTGCTTCTTCCTTTTCTCGAAATCTCTATATACAATTAATACTAACTCTATTTACTTTTTCCTCATAAACATTTCTCAAATTTGTCCTTTTCTTTCCTTTCCCACCTGTAGGTCAAGCCCTTAGGATCTCATGGCTGATTTACCTTTCAAGACTCATCTCTTCCCTACTACTCCCATAAGCGGACTGGAATTTTCTGGCCCCCACACACACTCTTATTTTCTCAAAACCACGGCCATGGCCCATGCTATTTCCATGTTCATGCGAATACCATTATTTTCATGAAAATTATTAATACAAGGAAGCCAAGGCTTCTTAATAATACGGGAATCACAGAGGCCAGCTTTAGCACTGTACGATCAAACACTCTCAGAATCATCCTACAAAGATTTACTGAGAGCCTATGAGGTAGACACACGTCTCCTCCACGTAACTGGCAACAGAAAAAGTACCTGTAGATACATTTGCACACTTTCATGTTCCCAAAGGAGAACCCCCATAACTACTCCGTGTCAAAATCCTCCAATTTACCACTCAGAGTTTGGTGAAGTAGGTAAGACATGGACTCTGCTGCAAAACAGCCTAGGTGGAATCCAGGCTCTGCTATGTGACTTCAAGTGAGTTATTTAACTTCTCTCTGTGCTTAGGTTCCTCATCTACAAAATAGCAATTATAGAATCTACCTGGTAGGGACGTTACGAGATGTAAATAAGTCAAAGTGCTTAGAGCAACGCCTGATACATATTAGGTATTCAGTGCTTCATAGTAACGACAGAAAGCAGCCGTCTGTGAGTCTCTGATATCACCAAAATACCAACTTCCTTTTCCTCATTTGATACCAGGGAATCCACAGATACATAGTACTCTCTGGCAATCACATATTAATTAATGATGGGGAGAAAAAATATGCCAACTGTGTGACACTGTGCTAAGTACTAGGATAAACAGATGAAGCAGTATGACATCATTCCCATGCTCAAGAAACAGAAGTCTACTAGAGGTAACACACATACTACCATGTGAACTGTGACAATGCAGGCACAATGAGTGTACAGGAAAGGTGCCGACCCATCCACAGTGAAAGAATTAGGCAAGGTTTCCTTTAAAATATTTCTAAAGAATCTTGGAGGACAAAATAAGGAAAAAGGGATTGGGAAAATAAGACACAATGCCTGAAACAGTATGACCGCTGGTAGATCAGCATGGCTGGGGCACAGGAAAGAGGTTAAGTGGGTAAGATATAAGAATAAAAAAGCATGCAACATATTTAGGGTCATGTATAACATTTAGGAATTTAACTTGATTTTGAAATACAAGAAGACCCACTAACAGAATTAAAGTATTGGAATAAAATATCCAAGCTTTTAAAACTTATTCGGACCAACTTATTCGGACCACAGCATGGAAAATGGATTGTGAAGGCAAGACTGGAGAGAGAACAGTTAGAAGACTGTTGTCTCAACACATGTAAGAAATTCTATGCACTGACCCAAGATCAGACAACGGAGACAATGAAATCCAAGCTATTACAGGGTAAAATTAGAACTGCTTGATGCCTGGATGTATGCAGGCAGGTCAGACAAGTAATAGTTCCCAAGTTTTCTAGCAAGGAAGAAAGAGCAGATGGTTATGTCATTACCAAACAGAAAATACATTCCCGAGACCTAAGAGAAATCTGCTATCAGTGCCTAATTGTCTTGATTGGTCCTTTCATCAAGTGCAAAATTACAACAGTCCATAGAGAAACTGCTTCCTCCTAAATAGACGGGGATTGCCACCAAATTATTTTTTTAAACACTGCTTAGATACTATCTCAGCTCTTTATAGAGTTTTGCAAGTTAAATTATAACATGTTCTTGGCACTGGGGACACAAAGATGAGTAATAGTCTCTGTTTTCAGGTAACTTTCATTCTAAATGTGACGGACATGTAGACAGACAAGACTGAAAGAAAATACAGACAATGAAATTAAAGAGAATTTTGCAGGAGAGAAGTGCTATGACTACAGCTGAGCAAGTACCACAGCACACAGAGTGTGTAAGAAGAAAGAGGCAGGAGAGAAAAATACATCCGTACATCATGATGATGAACTAAATGTCAGGGAGGCAAAAAATCGAGCTCTTAATCCCTAGGACTCTAAATTAAATATGAATATAGAACACACTGGGTCTGAGAGTCTTTCAAGGTGAAGAGAAATTGGATAGAAACCTGGATAATCACGTTTGCAGAGCAGAAGAAAGGAGAGCCCCAATTAAAACACGGGAAGCAACGTATGACCTGGGAACGGATGAGGCAGCTTACAGAAAGGGAAGGCTGAGCAGGCAGGCAATGGTGGAACTCAGACTAATAAAGGGCAGGCGGAAAATAAGTATTCGCATTCCTTGTAGAATCCTGACATGGAATCTAGATTCATGGAACCAGGCAATGTTGTGGCTGTATTTTTAGAAGTCACGTGGCCCAGTCCCTCATTTTACAGATGAAAATTTTAAGTAGATTTCTAAAGATCACATGCCTAATTAATGGAAATTTTGCTTCTTTTCTCCCGGCTGCTTCCAAGACATGTTCCCCTTTCCCGTTTCTGGTTACACCTCCTCCAGACTTCATGGGCTTGATTTTCCCAAGATTATTGAACCAGGTTTATTTTGAAGTTAAATGTATACAAAAACTGCTCAATCAAGTGTCTCTATAAACTGTTAATGCTTTGTCAAGATCATGATTTTGTGATTTTAAGTGAGGTTAATCATTCAGATCTACTCACATGCTTCAGATAAGTTGTTAGAATCAGTAATTCTGATTTCATGTTTGCGTTTCAAAATCTCCAAAGAATCTATTTGGTTAGAGCCTAGTAGTTAAATCTTTCTCTGCTTACCAAAGAAGTTTGTTTGATACAATTTTAAATTCCAATGGGAAACTGGAAGGGTAGGCTAGTCTTCCCCTAATAACACATGCATACTACCTCCTCAACCTTTTGCTGATGCTGATTTTAGGAAGGCAAAGTGACACTTAGGCTCTAAAGCATACATCACAGCATAAGGCTATCAATTTTAGGTCATACATGATACTCCCCAATTCTTACCAATGATAACTCCAGACCAAAATGATATGACTTGAAGTCAAAAACCTTTACTGTATATTCTCATATTGCATATGTTGTTTTCTGACTATACTGTAAAATATCAATACAAAGTATATGCCTTACCTCTCCAACTAACCTATGAGCTCCAAAAGGGTAGTTTTTGATGTTTTCCACAACATCCAGTCCAGTACCTAGCACATACATACTAGGCATGCAAATATTTAGTAAGATTACATAATTTTATAGATGGAAAAATATATTCTCTAAGCCAGTGATTCTCAGCTTGGGAGGAGGACGTGGATGGAAAGAACAAGACCATCCTTGCCCCTCTTCCTTCGAAAACCCTTGTCACTGTAAGATACTGATGCTGACAAAGTGCTGTATCTCTCAGATGTCCTGAGACAGAAAAATAACTGAGAATAATTTATCTGGTGTAAAAATAATTTTATAAATGAAGAAGTGAGGTTCATGTAAGTTAAACAATTTGACCAACCCAGATTAACATTCTTTGCAAATTATAACCACCTACCTCTTTTGACTGGTTTCAGGTTCATAACTAAAAAGATGTTTGAAGATCTGCCTCAAGTCAGGAAATTAGTTCAGATGACCTTTTAAGGTTCCTGCCCTCATAATCCTATTCTTAAAAATAACTAGTTAGCCTATTCAGTGAGACTCTCTCATAATTATATATATATATATATATATATATATATATATATATATATATATATATATAATTAATCTCTAAATAACACCAACTGTTAAAGTTTTTAACACTTTTAATACTATCAGGCACATCAAACAGGGTACTAGTTAATGAAAACTTATCTAGGAAATAATACTTTTAAACCCAATTAAAAATAACCAAGGTGTGTTTGGTTTTTTTTTCCCCACGTAAAATCCGTAACTAAACATGAGAAATATTACAGGGGACGTGTTTAAACTGTAGGCTTGTTTATCTGATGGCATTAAGTAATTTCAAACTTGAACAGTACCTACAAAGATGTAAAAACACTAATATAAAACACTAGTTTTTGTTTTAAATTAAAAATGCTTTTCACAATTTTTTAATCAATGTTTTTCAAGTATTCACTGAATCAAACTGGGATATGTAAATTGATTCTACATTTAAAAATGTGTGCACAGAGATATAAAATGTAAAGAAGGAAAATACAGGATACAAAATTTTATGTATAATAATTGTATATAAAAACCTTAATAAGATAAAGAATATGCATAGAAAAAAATGAAAAAAATATGGCAAAACACAAAACTATTATCTTAGATAAGAAAATCATGAGTGACTTCTTCCCTTTTACTACATTAAAGATACATTACTTTGATACTGAGAAAAATAGGTGAATAGGTGATTTGAAAGATTTCAAAAGGAGAAAATAATTCTTTGTATTTATAAGATTAAGATAGGAACATTCAAAATAAATCTACAACAGATTCTGAATGTAAGACAAATTTACAATTTAAAGTCATTCGAATCAAAACACCTTGAGTTTAAAAAACATTTAAGATTACTTAGAAAGAAAAAAGAGTGGAGGGGGGGAGTTCCAGGTAAGTATACTTTTTGCCATCAATCATTATTGTTCTTAAAAATGTTTGAAATACACCAGTACATACAGGTACACTCACATACAAAAATAAGATTTTCAAAATTTCAAAGAAACCAGTGTTAAATTTTCAATGAAAAACAACTATTTCAACTACTTCAGATATGAAATCGTTTCAGTGAATCTGACTACATATTTAAATTCTAGTTACCAGATGTACATTCAAAAAGTAGATCAACTAGGTTACAGAGAATAAACCACTTCCTCCAATATTACAGCTGCACAGACTGTGATTTATTCAGTATGAATTATTTTTTCACTTTAAAACATCTTTTACACAGCAAAATTTGCCTCATCAAATCCCCCATGTACCATCACCTGCTATCACACAGAAGAAAAAGTTTTACCCCAAAATATCCATTGGGATCAGATTTCAATTTAAATATTGCTGAGCCAGCAATCTTTAAAAATTAAAAAACTTTAGATGAACAGATTTCAACCTGTATATTACTTTAGATTATATATCTTCAAGTAGCATCCACAAAATTTAAAATCTAATATATGTAACAAATTTAAAATATGGTACTTTAACCATTCCATAGCAATAAAATTCTTGCTACTTCAAGAGTTAAAGAATAAAGACAATACTACATTACTAATAATTTTCCTTTTAAACAAGCCATTTACATTTTGTTAATATTGCTGTGATAAAAATTTTGTTAGACCAGAATTAGGAACAAAGCCTTTTTATTTTATAGAATAAAATTGTATATTTCAAAAAATAAATCAAGTGTCCCTAACCATTCTTTCCTAGACCTCCTCTCACTTATTCTAAACTCTCCCTGAGAAACCTCATCTGTATTCCTATCCCTGGGATTATCTACCCTTGAGACTCTTCCTAACAAATCTTCTTAATACTTCACATCTTCAATTTAGGCATGAATGTATATTTGAGAAACACCTCTTCAACAATGCAGAATAACTAAATTTAATGAGTTCCTACTATGAGCCAAGACATGCTATAATGGCTTACTACAGCATTTCATTTAACATCGTAACTACCCTAAAAAATAAATTATCCTAATTTTGCAAATGAGGAACTTGTGACACACAAGGATAAGTAATTTGCTAAAGGCACAAAGCTAATAAGTGGTTCAAATGAAATATAAATCCAAGAAATCTACACAAGTTAACAGTGCTCTTCTCCAAATTACTGTGGAAACTAGGAGTGAGAATCAACTTTCAGTCATAAAATCAGAAAAACACTAAGCATTTGGACAGAGGAAAAGGTACGAGGAAAAGTCTCATAGTACAGATATGAGCTGAAATAATGGAAAAAAGTTTACAAGAACCTTGTTAAAAACATCAAGAAAGAGGTCCAACTTAAAAAGAGATGATAAGTAAATATTAAACTGTATTAATCAAACATAAAAGGCATAAAATTTCATTAATATTCCCATTACCTAGATGGTGTTCACACTGTTTTATTTTAATGACTATAACATACACACATATGTACACATATCCCGGCCTACACAGGTTCAACCTAATCCTTATTCCCACCTAATCTTCAATTTCTTTCCTAAATTCTACCTTTGGGATCTTCCAAGAAAATGACCTTAAAGACAGGAAGAGGCTACTGCACTGAATAATTCTAAAAAAACTGAAGTTTTAAAAGGATATACAAAAGGTCATATACTAACTGCAGACATCATCGTGAATTCATATGTGGGACCAAGAGTCATTCCCAAATGATTTAAGAAGACCTAGTAATATCGAACTTTACCCATATACAGAAATAATTCCCTTATAATAAATGTAATGAATTTTAGAGTAATTAGTAAAAGGAAGAAGGTAAGGGAAACCAGCACTGTTTTAAGAGACTACTCTATGGTAGAAGCTGGGTTCAATAAATCATAATACATTTGAAGTAGATAACATTATTGCTATTTCAAAGACAGTCCCAGAAAAATCCAGTCACTTTACCAAGTCCTGCAGATAACAAATGAAAGAGCGAGTTTGCAAAACAATACTGACCTAATTTGAGAGCTACTATCCCCTACTACTGTACCACACACTACTGATCACGGCATAAAGCTGACGCATTGAAAATCTGGAAGAAAATGAAGTCTGACCCTTCTTTACATACCACACAAAAATAAATTTTAGAAGAATTAGAAGTCAAACATAAAAAAATTCACATAATTCTCTCAAAAGAAATTTTAGTATGTTTATAACCTAGAGACTGAGTTTTTGGAGTTTTTTTTAAATCCCAGACTGGAACTTAGTAAGTTAAAAAGACAGATATAGTGACATAAAGTTTTTAAATTTTTCTGTAGAAAGAGAGATGATTAAAAAAAATAAAGACTGGGAAAATTACTTACAATGCATTGGACTAAAAAAACTTATCTCTTAGACACTGTCCTTAGCCACATATTTATGGATATGCCTCTTTAGGCAAGGGAAGCAAAAACAAAAATAAACTACTGGGACTACACCAAAGTAACAGTGAAGGAAACCACCAACAAAATGAAAAAGAAACCTCAGGGAGAAGATATTTGAAAGCGATAATATCCGATAAGGGGTTAATATCCAAAATATATAAAGAACTCACATAACACCAAAAAACAATCTGATTAAAAAACAGGCAGAAGACCTGAACATTTTTCCAAAGACATACAAATGGCCAACAGACACATGAAAAGATGCTCAACATCACTCATGATCAGGGAAATGCAAATCAAACCCACAATGAAGCATCACTTCACACCTGTCAGAATGGCTAGTATCCAAAAGACAAGACATAACAAGTGCTGACAAGGATGTGGAGAAAAGGGAACCCTTGTGCACAGTTGTTGGGAATGCAAACTGGTGCAACCACTGTGGAAAACAGTATGGAGGCTCCTCAAAAAATTAAAAATAGAAATACCATATGATACAGTAATTCCACTACTGGGTATTTACTCAAAGAAAACAAACACATTAATTTGAAAAGATTTACGCATTGTGATGTTTATTGCAGCATTATTTACAATAGCCCAGACATGGAAACAACCCAAGTGTCCGTCAATCGATGAATGGATAAAGATGTAATACACATACATATACACACACACACACACACACACACACAGGAATATTATTCAACCATAATAAATGAATGAAATCTTGCTATTTGCAACAACACGGATAGACCTAGAGAATGTTATGCTAAGTGAACTAAGTCAGAGAAAAGACAAACACCACATGATTTCACTTATATGTGGAATCTAAAACACAAATGAACAAAAAACACCTCTCAGATACATGGTTGCCAGAGGAGAGGTGGGTGGGGAGATAGGTAAGGAAGGAGATTAAGAGGTACAAACTTCCAGTTATAAAATAAATAGTAATGGAGATGAAAAGTAGAGCACAGGCAATAAAGTCAATAATAATGTCACATGGTGACAGATGTTGATTACACTTACTGTGGTGAGCACTGAGTAATGTATAGAATTGTTCAATCATTATGCTGTACACTTGAAAGTAATACAACATTGTATGTCAACTAAATTTCAACAATAATTTTTTACATTAGTGTCTGTAATTCAAATTAATAAGGAAAAGACAACCTAATTAAAATGGACAAAGGATACGATTAGCAGTCCACAGAACAAGTCCAAATGGCAAATGAATATATGAACATACTTGACTTCAGTAATGATCACAGACATGCAAATTAAAGTAGCAATAATACATTAACTTCTCACTTGTCAGACTGCCCAAATCAAGAAAAGTACTAATTACCTACTGCTGGAAAAGGGATGACATGCAATAACTTTCATAAAGAATGGTCAATACCTATTTAAAGCAAACGATACACTTTTCAACATAGCAATCCCGCTATAGGATATCTATCTCATAACATCAAAAGCCTTGGCTCATAAAGATATGTTTGTAGATGTTCTACAAACAGCGCTCTTCATAGAAACAAAAATCAGAAATAAAATGAATGCCCTTCAATACGGTAAATTTTTAATAAATTGTAGCATAGCCACATCATGGAATATTATAAAATCACCAAAAAAATAAGCTGGAAATATCCTAGTTGACAATGTATTATAAGGAAAATGATAGTATTTTGATAAAACATTAATGAAAAATCCCTATATGTGTGTCTATTTTTACATATTACGTGAAAATAAAGAAATATATAGAAGAATCTCTATCAGGCTATTAAAAATGGCTAAGTAGAGAGAAGAGCAAAAAGGGGCTTAAATGAAAACATCATGAATGATGGGGGAAAAAAAGCCTAAAAAAGTCAAGGGCTGGAGGGCACTTGATGCAATGAGCACAGGGTGTTGTATGCAACTGATGAATCACTGAACTCTACCACTAAAACTAATGATATGCTATGTTAACTGGTTTTAAAAAAAAAAAAGAAGTCATTTAAGCACCCCAATACATTAGACTTCAATATAATCACCTTTAAAAATATATATTTATTTATTTGTCAGAGAGAGAGAGAGCACAAGCTGAGGGGAGCGGCAGGCAGAGGGAGAGGGAGAAGCAGGCTCCTCGCTGAGCTGGGAGCCCGATGTGGGGCTCAATCCCAGGACCCTAGGATCATGACCTGAGCCGAAGGGAGACACTTGGGTGACTGAGCCACACAGGCGTCCCTAATATAATCACCTTTTAACTGCACTTGCTTCTTAGTTGGTAGTGAAAGAGCACTTCATTTCTCTGAACTAAATCACTCAGCACTTGTTGAGCATTTTCTATGTGCCATACACTGAGCCAACAGCACATCATTTTCCTTCTCATAGAAACTTCCAAGTTAGGTACTGTTTTCTCAAGAATAAGTGGTATTTTATAAAATGCCAACAGCATGCACAATGCAGCACAGATAAAATTTTCAGGAACACACAGGTGACTGTCATCACAGCAAGCCTCCCAAAAATGGCATAAAATAAGTCACCATCTCTGACTCTTATCCAGTCTATTAATGAAACAAAACGTTAATACAAATATATAATCCACCAGTGAAATATAATTATCCTTTACAAAATAACGTTAGAAATGTTACTATGATTAAAAATTAAATGTAAGAAGTAAATTAGTACAATCTTTCTAAAGGGTAACTTCATAATATGTAGCAAAAAGCATTAAAAATGTCCATAACTTTTTAGCCAGCTACTCTATCCAATACTACTCTATAAATACCTTTTATAACAGAATTGAAAAAACACACAAATGTACAAAATGTTTGCCAAAGCATTTTTTGTAATACGTTGAAAACCTTAAGTTCCTAGAGTAAGTGATTTAAATAACAGAATACTATGAAAACCTAAATTTGCTGGCATACAAAAAAAAAAAGTCTATGGATCGTTGCTAGGGGCGGGGGGCGGGGAAAATGAAGAGCTGTTTTGAGTATCGAGTTTCAGTTTTGCAAGATGAAAAAGTTCTGGAGATTGGCTGCAAAATACCATGAATTTACTTAACATTACTGAACTGTACACTTAAAAATGGTTAACGTGGTTGTCTCCTTGACTATTACGGATAATGCTGCAATAAGCATGAGAGGGCATATTAAAAAATGGTTACTATGGTAAACTTTATGTGTTATTTTACCCCAATTAAAAATAAAATTGAACAAATTTTTTTAAAAATTTTAAGTATATATGACTAAGTTAAAATGTGTTTAAAAAGTGATGTGTGGTCCCATTTAAAAAAAAAAAAAAGACTAAAATTCTCTCTATACAGAAACAGATACACAATCAATACATAACAGAGAGAAAGACATTGGTATTAGAAGCATCTTACTTGGAATGCTGGTTTCACCATGTACTAGTTTTGTGGCCTAGAGCAAGATGTCTCGTCATTTTTGAGCTTCACATCCTCCAGGTGTAAAGCTAGGATAAAAAGAATCCTTACATGGGGTGCCTGGGTGGCTCATTCAGTTAAGCGTCTGCCTTAGGCTCAGGGATCATGCCCTGCTCAGCAGGGAGCCTGCTTTTCCCTCTCCTTTTGCAGCTCCCTCCCTCCTCCCATCCATGTGCCTCCCCCCAAATAAATAAAATCTATTTTAAAAAAATCCCTACTCTACATGATTATTGTGAATATTAAAGGAGATGAGATAAAAAGTTAGTACAATATTCAGCATGTAAGTGTTCATTGTCTACTGTTATTGCTTAAATGCATCAAAATGCTAATAACTCTAAATTCTGGATAATGGGATTAGGTACATGTTTTTTCTTTCATTACCTCATTTGAATTTTTTAGTTTTACTCAATGAACACTATTATTTATTTAAGCTTTTGCCTTAAAATGGCACGACACTGGCAACTATAAAAAATTTAATTTTTCAAGATTTTAAATCAAACAGAATTGTTGCTCAAGAAATGGAAGACCACAAAGCGATTAAAAATTAAGTAAATGAGAAAAGGCCTTCACTTCTTAGGACTGCTCATTGGCAAGGATCTGGAAATTGATACCAATTCTCTATACATGAATGCCATGTCTCTTAGTTAAGTCATACCGGCAAAAAATACTTGGAAGTAAATTTTGAATACCTCACTGATGATGAAGCTGATTTCCCTAACAAGGGATTTAATTTTATCCTTAAGATACTTATCAACAAACACCAAACAAGGTTAAATTATTACAATATAAAACTTTGTTGCAAGTACAATGTAACCATGAAAAAAGCACTGGAGTTCAAAAGAACTCAGTTTGAGTTACAATTTGCCTCTCAATACTCATGTGAAATTAAGTCAAATTATTTATTTTATTTGGGCCTCAGTTTCTTCCACCTAACTCACAGATTCTCCTGCTGACCAGGAGAATACCGGAGCTACTACAGAGCTCCACGGGAAAGTCGGTGACCTAGATCTATGTCTCCAATGGCTACCACATGCTTTTCTGATGAAAAGTGAACATGAAAATTAAATACTGGCTAAAATGAATTTTGTCATTCGCTTCCATTCTACTCCTTGCTGAAGTACTCAGCAATGCTTAGTATGTACACACATTAAGGACTCAAAAGCCAAAAGAATTGTCTGAGAATGAAACATGGAAGTATACGCCTGTAATCAGATTATAATTTCTATGGTTTAAAAAAAATGTAATTAGGCCTAAGAGAAAACTCTGTATTTAGCATTCATGCAATTCTTGTATGGTACTGGCTCTATCAAGAAGGTAAGCTGTTTTGAAAGTCTCAAGCAAATTATTTTTAAATTAAGCAATTAGTGTTTAAGTTTTTCCAGTGTAGGTGTACATACAAAGAGAATCTTAAGACCTATCTGAAAACATTCTGAACCAGATGAGTTTCTTCAGCGAAATAAACCACTTCCTTTCAAAAGCCCACATAATTTTAAAGCAGAAAGTCAATTAATTCTGAAGTTTTCTGTACAAGTATAAAATTCTTCTAACTGCTTGAATAAAATTACTTAATGATAAACTAGTGAAAAAAAATTTTCAAAGAAAAAGATATTTTAAAGGGACATCAAAAATGCTGTAGTTTAAATTAAATATGCCTATTTTAAACTCCTTACAACAAAGGATTAAAGTAAAATGAAATATGTATTTTAAGCACATTACTAAAAGTTCACATAAAAGTGTTCATAACATCTCATATTAGTAAGTTTTCTTTGTAATACAGACTTTTCAAATTAAAACTGGGATTTGTTCTCAGGACAAGGATAAAAATTTTGCAATACGCTCTGAGAAGAAAGAGGAGGCTGCATCTACTCCTAAAAATCTAATGTCACTTTCTCTTCCATTTATAGCTGGGTAATGTCGAAAAGACAAATACAGCACAATAAAGACGTAGGAAAAAAATGATTCTGTTGCAGGCGCATTTACAACTCTGCTTTTATCTTTAATTCCTTGTACCTTTTCTAAGTGAACAACCTACCATTAAGACTCAAGAATATGAAAATATTGAGTATAGTTATGAATTATATTTACAGATATTCAAATAGTAGAATACAGACATACTATACGAAGACTGTTAATAGAGTATTAACATTACAAAACTAGCAAAGTGATGCTAGAAAATACCACCTCACTATGTAAAATTAGAGTTTATTTTCCAAATGAAGGGAAAACAAGATGAAATTCAAAGGAAAATGAATAGATTTCTAAACAGTATGGGCAACCCAATATTACTTAAGACAAACCTTACCAAAAATAGTAGCTCTACTATAAAGTACGCTATTGAAATACATTTCTCCAAAGCCTCCAACACTTTTAAACAATCAGTTCTTTGAATGATCTAATTAATTTAAATAATTACTGCCTACTTTATTTGTAAGGCAATGGAAATATCAATTTTAAGAACTGTAAAAACCATTAAATTACATATGATTCCTTTACCAGACTTGCAGACCAACCATTTTTCTTAATGCTTACTGTTTTTTAGGCCAACTATTTTTCTTAAAAAAAAAAAAGAGAGAGAAATAAACGCAATGTTAGAAAAAGCCTCAACAGCCATCAAAGAGTTAAACCTCAATCACACAATATCCATGTAAAAAGCTATTTTTCTTCCACGTTAGGTTGACTACTCATACAATTGTAAAGATAAATATTAAGATTTTTCTGCCAAGAAGTCTCCTTTCAAACAATACTATATGTATCTCAACTTGGATGTTTTTGTAACAACAACAAAAAGAGTCTGTGTTACTCAGTTTTGGAGAGTGTTTTCTCCCTTGGTAGATTTAAGGTAACAAGGAAAACACCATCAGAAAACTAAAAGATTGTCCCAGGATTTTACTCCCTAAATATATGCTCTTTTAGCAGTCCACTCATATTAATGTATAACAAAATTAGACAAATAACCCATTTGAAGGTCATTTAAATTTGCTATTGGTGATTTTCCGTATTACGTATGTCAACAAAATGAACTAAAATGTTATCTGAATTAAGGACACACACTGACATTTAATGCATTATTTTAGACATCAGAGTTCTGATTTCATTAAACCATAATAAAAGGCTAATTTTCACACAAGTATTAAGTTCCCGTTCCAAAATTCTAAAAGTACAAAAACATTGAAAAATTCTCTAAATGACGAATAGGTTTCCTTCTATATTGTTCAGCAGTATGTCATGATCAGGTCGGGGTGATATGGACAAGTGGAATCATTATATCTAAGCATTTAAATCTTTGGTACAAGGTCTGCCTTATTCATGAGTCTCTCAACTCAGTCTAGCTCTACAGTTGGAAGGGAGGTGTTTAATCTGATCCCGTGCTTTAAGGAAAAAATTTCTAGTTTCTATTCCATTTTTCTCCCAAAACACACACACACACACACACACACACACACACGGGGGGGGGGGAGGGCGGGGGAGAGCAGTAAGAGAGAGAAAGAGAACACTAAGGATAAAAGAGAAGATGATAAAAACACCAGGAGAAAAAGTTGGAAAGCAAGTCTGCAGAACTCAGAAATACAGAGGAAGGGAAAAATACTGGAGAAATAAAAGCCGCACTAAAAGCAGCAGAATTAGACTAGCCAGCAACATACAACATTAGAAAACGGTACAGCAGTGTCTGCAAAGCCCTCCACAAAAGAAAGAAGGACACAAAACCATTATTTGTCAATTTGTCACTAAAATATAGGCCATAGAATCACTTTCAAATATTCAAAAATTTGCGAAATATTTCACACGTATATTTTGCAAGGAGGGGAAAGTGATCTGTCAAACCAAATGTCAAAGTCAAATGATACAAACAGAAGCCTAATCATGAGAAATCTGTTTTAAAATAACTACGGTTGGTTTGAAACTATGGAAGCTTTCAAGACAGAATAAAATAAAAATGCTATAAATCTTGGCAATAAAAAATATGACTAAAAATATAGAACAAAAAGAGAGAGGGGGGCAAATATGAGAAAGTGTAACTTTGCTGAGCTCAACTTTTAAATCCAGGACTCATTAAATTAACTGTTTAAACTTAATAATTCAATTAGTAGAAGTTTAAACATATTATAAAAGGTATAAATAAGAACTTAAAATATCAACAAAATTATGAGAAACAGAGTGGAGGTGAAGTGTAAATTAATTTCTTCATCCTTCATAATGACATCAACACATACCTTTAAGGGTTGGCAAATTTTAAAAGTTTAAGTATGTTATTATGTTACAAAGACAGTACAAATCTCCAAGTTATCAGAGTACATACCAAGTCAAAATACAGACCACATATCACAGAAAGCGTTCTATCCACCCTATCATTCCCATAAACGAGAAAAACTCACCTATTAAACAGTCTCTGACAAACGCAATTACACACATCTACAGGAGGCACAACTAAACCAAAGTGATTCAAAACACTAAAAGCAAAAGGATGAACAAATACAACTTAGAGAAAGCAGCAATCATGACATTAAGCAAATTGAATTTAAGTCAAAAAGCATAAAACAAATCATAGAGGAACTTTTCATTAATGAAAACTAAACTTCAAATCCACAGAAAGATCATGTGTCTCCATCTATCAAAAGGCATAGGGTAAAACCTGTAAGTAGTAAGATGAAATAAAATGCAAGGATCTTATTACATTTTAACTTACCTCTCTCAGCTTATAACTACCAATTAAGGAAACAATTTCAGTAAGAATACTGAACCCTGTAACAATTTAAAAAGTAACTAACAAGGAGTGCCTGGGTAGCTCAGACAGTGAAGCATCTGCCTTTTCATGATTCCAGGGTCAAGGGATGGAGCCCTGTGTAGGCTCCCTGCTCAGTGGGGAGTCTGCTTCTTCCTTTTTCTCTCCACCTGCCCCTCAGTGCCACTCCTGCTTCTCCCTCTTTCTCAAATAAAATCTTTAAAAAAATAAAAACCAAAAAATAACAGAAATGTATCATATTTTGTATTCTTCAGACAGAATGCATACTCTTTTGACAAGTGCCCATGAAACCATTCTAAAACTACATCGGGCCTCAAAGAAAAACCTCAATATACTTCAATGTAAAGGGCATAGACCACATTCTCTGGTAACAGTACAATGAAACCAGTAATCATAACAAAAAACAAAAAACAAAAAAACTCCCATAACAACCTGGAAATTTTAAAATTCTTTCAGATTCTTGGCTTAAAGAGGAAATCAGAATCAAAACTGCAAATTATCCAGAAAATAACAGTAACTAAAAGAACCCAGAAAATAACGATTCTAAGAGAACCCATGAGCCACAGCAAATGCAGTATCCATAGGAAAACTGTAACTTCAGAGACCTAAGTAAATGAGACAGAATGTGAACAATGCACACGTACTACAAGGCAGTGGGGAAGAATAAGGAAAGGGTAGAGCTAGGACTCCGATCTAACAATTTATTTCTTATAACAGAGAGAGATCTGAAACTAAATGATGGGTCCACGAGTGATTGTCACATTACTTTCTGAATTCTTCTGTGTTTGCAATCTCATAAATTAAAAGTAACTTCTAAGATAAAGAATTAAAAATGCATTTAAGTTAAATGTTCCACTCACAAAGGTAGAAAAAAATGGAAAACAGATTTGGTAATAAACAGATAAGCTCACAAACTAATGAAAAAATACCAGTAGAGCTAATTATTAACCCAGGAACCAATCTTTGGGAAATAAAACAAAGATAATTAAAAAAAAAAAATCAATAGGAAAAAAAAAAAGGCAGAGGGGAGGAGTAAAGTAGAGGGAAGAAAACAGTATTTAAAATAAGAACAGAGATTGGGGTGCCTGGTGGCTCAGTCTGATGAGCCTGCAACTCTTGATCTCGGGGACCTAAGTTTGAGCCCCATGTGGGGTGTGGAGATTACTTAAATAGTAGTTTTATTAAACTACCAAAAACAATTAAAATAAGAATAGAGATGTAACTGCATATAAGAATCTAAAAAAATAAGACAATGTTTGCTATAATGCTAAACAAATACATCTGTCAACCTGGATGAAGACGATTTTCTAAGAAAACAAAACATTCAAACTGACCCTAGAACATTGAGAAAGACAAATCCTTTGATGAAAGGAATAATTTCAATGCTCTTTAAATTAGTTAAGGATAAAGAAAAACTCTAAGTTCTCTATAAAACCATCACAAAGAGAAACCAAAACCCAAACACATACATACAACTGCAAATTAAATTTATGAATAGATGGAATAATTCTGAATAAAATATTAGCAAATAAAATCCACCACACTAAAAGTACAACCTACCATGACCAACTAGGATTGTACCAATATTACAAGTCTACTAGAAAATCTATTAAATAAAGTTTAACTTTTAATAATGTAATGTCAAAAGCCTTTTGCCACCTATAAAGACAGTATATTTTCTCCACAAAGCTTCTGATGACATTTAATATCTTAATAACAATTACAACTGGATTTTTTTCAGAAAATTGGACAAGCTGTTTCCAAATGAGATAACTCACGGGAACTATGAAAAAGGAAAGAAGAAACAAGATAGCCTACAAAACATAATCGAAATTGTGTAATTGCTACAGTAATGAAAAATCTGCTACTGGCACAAAACAAGACAAAGAAGTGGAACAGTAGAGTCCCAAAACAGAGACAAACTTAGTGCATGTCAAAGGTGACAGTTCAAATAAGGTTAAGACAGAAAAGGGATATGTAATTCAACAAAAGGTACCGTTACAAAACCAGCTGTTGAAAAGACAAAGGATGCTGATGAAGAAACTGGATTCCTTGTTACTCCCTAATGGCAGCTGGATCAAAGATTCAAAGGTGTTGAAAAAAAAAAGAAGAAGAAGAAGAAGAAGAAGAATCTGTCAAATGTCAAATATATTAGAAAAAATGAATAATGTTTTAAAAAATTATCCTGTAGTGGAACAGAACTTTCAAACAAAAACCTTTAAGAGAAAGATCAATGCATTTGAATGTATTAAAATTAAAATTCTGTCTCACAAGAACAAGCTGGGAATCAGAAAAAGTATTTTCCATGCATATAACAAAGGACTGATTTCTTTACCATTTAAATACATGTGTATGTATGCATGTGTGTATACAATACATACATCCATTGCATGTATACACACACACACACAAAAAGTCATTATGAAAGATAACAAGCAGAAAAATGGACAAATTAAGAAAAGACAGTTCCAAGAAGAAGAAATACAAATAGACTTAAATATACAATAAAGCAGTTACCTTCACTCTAATGAAGACAAATAATAAATGGAAAAATATTTTCTAATTATCAGGTTGGTGTAATACCAAAAAGAGTAATAACCATATCTGTGAGAAGCTGAAGAGAAACACTGACAAACTTGTGAGAAGGAAATCAGTACAACCTCTGCTAAAGATAATTAGGTAGTATCTATCAAAAATTTGAAGTACATATTTTTTGGCTTAGAAATCCACTTTCTAAAAATATATGATGTTCATTTCGGAGTCATTAGCAATAGCAACTGAAAACACTTAAAAATGAGTATCGACAAGGGCTGTTTAATGTACAACCCTATAATGGAATTCTATACAGCTTTCAAAGAGAATGAGATTGATCTCTACATAAATTGTAAGGAAAAATCTGCAAAATGCTTTGGTAAATGACACAGACAGAGAAGTGTTATGTATCTTCCCATTTGTCTAAAGATATATATGTAGGTTCACATATGTGGTATACAAGTAAAGTTTCTAGAAGAATAATACAAAAGAAGCGATTTGTTTACAGATTTATTTACAGCTTCCTGTAGGGAACAAGAATGTGGGACGGTATTAAGAGTGACACTTGCTTTCTACTTTAAACCCTTTCCTACACTTATGAGCCAGACATATTCTAAGCTGAGGAAACAGCAGTGAACACATAAAATCCCTGCACCCATAGCAATTGCATGGGGGGCATGGGGATCAGTAAGGAGACAGGTAATAAAACAATAACTGTGTACACACACACAATGTCAGATGACGTAAGTGCTGTGAGGAACAATAAAGCAGGGTTACAAGGGGAAAGGACTATATGTATTGGAGAAAGAGATTACATTTTACATGGAATGCTAGTAAAAGGAATACAGTGAACTAGAATGTGTATGAAGGTTCCCCTACCCCAGGATTAGGAGTAAAGTGATATATAAACTACAACCTGAAGGATGATCAGCCAGGGGGGAAGTGGTGATGGTGGCAGGGGCAAAGCACTATATAGAAGCAGAAAAAATTCAGGTGGGTTTGTTCTTAGGCGGGTTGGGGGGAGGGGCACACATGAACAGAACCCAGTTCCTAAAAGGTCTTATAAAATAATTTAAAACGTTTATACAGAGGACAGAAAATTAGAGCTAAATTTGGAAAAGTTACTCTGGCTGTAATGCGTAAAGTGTTTTGGGCAAAATAAACCAAGAAGTAAAGAAAACAAATGTTTCCATAATTCTGCCCCAAACTAATAGTCTTTAAAAGGAAAAGTAGCAACAAGGATGGAGAATAGTGGGTCAAAAAATGTACAATCTATCCTTATTACTCACAGTTTCCATATTTGCAAATTCACTTGTTCACTAAAATTTATTAGTAACCCCAAAATCACTACGTGTGGCACTTTTGCAATCACGCCCAGACAAGTGCAGAGAAGCAAAAAATTTGAACCCCCACATGCACAGTCCCAGCTGAGGTCAAAAAGGTGAGATACTCTGCCTTCTTGTTCTAGCTCTCACACCCTAAACAAGTACCCTTTTCATGATCTATTTAGTGTCACATTTTTCACATTATGATTTTAGTTAGCAATTTTGCTGTTTAAAATGGTCCCCATGAGCATCGTATGTTAAGCCCTCCAAGGTAAACATATATAAAATTCTACTTTTTGGAAAGCAAGAATTCTAAGTGACAAATATCTTAGAAGAAATTCTTTACAACCAGGTAGTTTCTTTTTTTTTTTTTTTAATTTGTTTACAGGAACATAAAAGCAGGTATCTTTAGCATAAATTATTAAAATTCTGTTCTGAAGGATCAAGCTTATCTAAAAAATCCCTATGGATAAACTGTGATGTTTTCTTATTTAAAAGAATCTCACAATTATAATTTATTTTAATGTAGCTTTTACAAAAATGTATATATACACTCAAAATGACAAGTCTTTTACACCCTAAAAATTAAAAATACAATGTACAACTGTGAACACTGCGCCTATGTAATTTTAACAGAAAACTAGTAAAGAAATTTCTATCAACCCTTCCCTGTCTGGTCAACATTCTCTTTGTTTATATAAGTAACAAAAAACAATTTTTAGGCTACTACTAAAATGACTCTAAAACCAAATACATACTTATAGGAACACAAAACAAAAAACTTGTTGATACACAGTCTTCAAGGTGTAACTGTGTAGTTGGTTTATTTGTAATGGTCCACATAAAAATTCAGGGTCAATTTAAAAGGAAATAATCACATACGAACTCATTACTTTTCTCTTAAATGTGTTTAACAGCGCTTCCTTTCATACACAAAGAAAAGCACTGTACTAGTTTGATCTCTGGTGTGACAATCAGTTGCATGACCTGCCACTTGGACACTAAACATGAAATATAACACACTGGGAATATTTATTATTACTTACATGAGAAGATAAAAGAGTAAAAGAGAAGTTCAAGAAAGAAGGATTCAAAGTCAAAAAGAAGTTAGAATGCCAGTTATTAAACTCCAAATAGGAAAGAGTAAAACAAAAAAGAAAGAAAAGTTAAGCAAAGTATCATGTACATAAGTGAAACCCTAGTTTTTGGAAATTAATGGAAAGAAGAACCATAACCAAAAGAGCCAACCAAAGACTAGAATGCAAAAGGACAAAGCATCCAAGAACCATTTAAATCATGTAGATCATTTAAAGACAAAAAAAGGTGAGCAAAAATAGTAATTTTCAATGTCTTTTGTATTTTATATCACTTAGAATATAATTACAGTACCGCTTACATTCCTAAAGAAAAATATTAATGCGCTTGATCATAATGCAAATAAAAATGGCTTTTGCATCACAAAACTGATATTGGAATTAGAAAATTAACCAAAACTCTTAGCATACCTGAGCTACCAAGACAGCAGTCAGTCAAAAACCAGCAGCTGGTGCAGAATATGCACATAGTGCAAGCAATCATCGTCACTGGGAATGTAGCCGGAACAGGCACTGGTCTCTGTATCAACGGCCAAAGGCCAAGGGTGGAAAGGGCAAGGGGCCTTCTTGGTTCCACCCTCTGAATCTCAGAGACTGTGACACTTCCTTAGTCAACAAGGCCATATCATGCATGTGCCTGACGGACCAGTAGCCATGACAAGGGAAAGAGGGAGAGACCTATTTAAAAATTGTTGCCTTCCCTATCATTCTGCAACATAGTTTTCCCCCTAAATAATCTTATAAATGGTATTTACAATCCTAATCAGTCAACAAAAAGAGACCTAGTTCACTCTATAAGATCTACTACACATGGCTTAGAAGTATTGTATTTCCACTTGAAAATCTGTTATAAAAGAAGGTAAAATAATAGTACCACTGTTCAATTTCAATATGGGTTAAATAAGTATTCGTGGGTTCATGTGTGAAGTGGACCACTTGCATAACACTTAATCTATCTGGAATTATTGTCAGTTCCAAACAGACTCATAGAATACAATTCAATTCTAAGTGGGAGACTGCCCATACATAAATCTAGCTGATGAGCTGTATTCTAATTTTGCAAAATTACTAAAAATGTGTCATCGAGGTTTAAAACTAGGAAAACAAAATCAGCAGTTGGGATAATTCAAACTTTAAAATTGACCATAAAACATAACGTGATTTATATGCTCTCCTAAGCACCAGTATGATATGCACTGAAATATGCAATTAAAAACAAAACCTGAAGACATCATGAAAAAAGTGGTCAAGAACAATGAAGACATAATTCTTGCTTTTCCCACCAAAACACTGGATATAAGACATCATACACAGCTAAAAATATTGGAATGTCATTCTGAAAACAAACAAACGAGAAATACAAAAAAAAATTATCAAAAGCACAGTGAAGTAGCTGCCAGAGAAAAATATTTCTTTACTGGGAAAAGGCCAGCCATTTCATTTTCACTAAGAAATAACATTTTAGATACTATTTCCTGCAAGAAATATTAATAATACAATATCAGCATGCTCATGTAAAAGACTATAATTCCTAATTCGCAATTTTCCTTGGTATTCCTGATTACTAGAAACTATGAAGTACAAATTCACATTAGTCAGATGTTATTCTCAGCATCATTAATTCCTCTCATACTACTGATTTCTTCCCCTAAGGCAGTAGTTCTCAAGAAAAAGTAACACATCACAATCACCTAGGGACTATTTTGAAAAAACACACTCACTCCCAAATGCCATCCCTCAGAGGCTGATTCACCACGTCTAGAGTGAAGCCACAGTTCCTGTGTTTTGAAAAAATTTCCCCAGCAATTCTGATTGTTAGCTGAGGACTACTGCTTTAAGGGATGAATTACATACTTGTTCTAGCAACTAGAAGAGCTCTTATTTCGTCTACCATCGCTGAAACTTTGTCACTGTAGTACACACAGCTGTCAGTATCAAAGAGGAAAACTCCACATTTCTTTACTTACAGTATAAAAAAAAAAAAAGGTAAGAGATCTGATAAAACTATCTATCCAAACAACATGCAACCATACTTGAAAACACTTTCTATATATTTATTTTAAAGTGTGCATTTAGGACAAATGGTTTTGAAAATGTATAAAAATAATTTATGTATTAATCCAACTTTAATATATACATGGTCCCTTAAAGGATTTTCATTTTATTATCATCAAAAATGTATTTCAACAACCTCCACAGTATTCTTAAAAGTCAGGAATTTTAAAATTTTCTAATAGAAAAATTTTAAGTATTCACCTACAGAAAAATAATGAATGGGAATGATATTACTAATATTTTAAAATATAATTACGTCTCACCTATGCTATGCCACGTATCATAAGAAAAATCTTTATCACTAAACTATAATTCCAAGTGGCATTTTTGCTTAAGAACGAAGCACAAAAATACTTTATAAAAGAAAACATCTCACTGTAAAAACTTATAAAGTTGAATACTTTGAACAAAAATATCTGAGAGGTTTGATTTCACAATATCAAGTTTCCATATGCACTTTGTAAACATACACCCATTTTTAGGCTATCAACTTAAATAAAGCCAGTTATCACTAAAAGAAGATATAGTAAAAAAAAAATTTTTTTTTCAGTGCAAAAATACATATCAACTAAAGCTATCAACTGACTTAAGACAATTTTAATATAAAACTCACAACTTGAATCCCATTATATAATTCTACAGACTTTAAATTAATTGAAAACAAAAGCTCTACAACAATTATCAAGTTTTCCTTTTGTTACTATTCTCTAGTGAAAGCTTTCTTTTGATTAGCTTTTACAATGTCATCAGGAGATGCTGATTTGAAGTCAAATGGTGTTATTGCTATAAGAGGACTTATTTCTTTGTCCTTTATGTCTTGAACTTGTCTACTATAAAGAAAAGTCTTATACAGGTCAAGGGTGCGTCGCTTGCAGCTTTTCAGTGGGTAACGAAGACACAGTGTTGACGCAAAAGCTGAAGGTCTAGCAGCAAGGGCTTTGGTCCAAGAGAGAGAAAAAGGTGGTTTCCTAGTCAAAGAGCCTTTATTGGTTTTCTTATTATCCTTAGCAGAATTCAAACTTTTCCCTAACTTTGAACTTAAAACTTTTGTTCCTGATGTTGGAGCAACTGATTGGTCTACCGTGTGTTTTGGAACAAAATCAGGGGGTTTTATAAGGACACTAAGATCAATATTTGAATCTATTCCAGGTGACTTCATTTCAGATAAACTGAGCTTAAAAGAATCCTTCTTAATCTGAGAGTTGTCTATATCAATTGTTTCTGCAATCAAATCAGAAAGTGACAAATTCTCAAGGTCTCTTGTAGGAGAGGCTTTACAAAATGCCAAAGATGACAGAGATCCTGTTAATTCTGACACTCCAGTAGAAGACGGACACCGATTTGCTAGCTGTGACAGGGGAAAGGATCCCAAACTTAGATCTGTGAAACTGGCAGATGACTGGTTACAAAGATCAGATAAAGTAAAGCACTGGCTCGGGTTGTTTTCTTTGTGTTCCTGAAACTGCTCAGCTAGGGATGGACTTTCACACTGGGAAAACTGCAAATTGTCGTTTTTTAAAGTGTAATTCTTGGCACTTTGTTCAACTGAAGAAACATTTCCAACTTCAGTCATTTTACTAGCATTTAAATTATCATGAGCTCTATTTTCCAATGAGCTAGTTAAGACCGAAGGATTATTTAAATTTCCTATGCTGTTTTGTACTGGAATGTTTTGTAAATCAGGCAGTAAATTATTTTGAGTACATAAAGAGTTATTAGGTGTTATGTTCTTTATCATTAAGGATTTTAAATCTGGTATTTCTTTGAATGAAGAATCATCTTTGGAAACACATTCAGATTCATGAGGTCTTAACACATCAGCACCTAGATTCTTTGAAAATAGACTTGCCAGACTATCTGTGGTTGATAATCTGACTGATGGCTGACTTTTACAAGAATCTCTTGGCATATCATCAATTAGGTCAGCTAGTGACAGCTCTTTTGTTAACTTACATGATTCTAGTTTCTTTTCACTTTTAGGTCTGTCAAGTTTCTTTTTTTTATGGAGTAAATAGTGACTTGGTACAACTGAGGAATTAGGATATAATCCAGATTTTGCTACTGGGCCAGAAAAATCAAAGGGTTTGCTACTATGATCCAAGTGGTGTGCGGATTGAGGACCAGAGCTTTGAACATTATCAGCTGAAACTTCAGAGGAAGATAATAAGACTCCTTACCTTACAAAAGCCATTAATTTTCAGATGAATAGGTTGACATATGCAGAAGACAGTCACAGCAACCAAAAGGAAACATGAAATGAGGCATTTAATTACTAAATGTTTTGATTATAACATGAATAAAGTGATCAAATATTTGATCATTATTTAATAAAAAGTGAACACTCTGAAAAAAACAGTAATAAAGGAATTTTACCTTCCTTTAACCATCTAAAGTGACCTTCATACTTTGCTCACTGATACGTACAAATATAAGTACCAAGTTAGTCAATATTCTAATTTTCACAAATTTTATAATGTGAGGTTTTAACATATTTAAATTATCATCAGAATTGTCAAATTCAAAACATCTAAAAGACCAATGTAAGGAACTAGGTTCATCTTCTCCTGTATTTTTTAATGTATTAAAAACAAGCAAACAAATAACATTCTGTAATTTCTGAAATAAACTATTAATAAAGATAAAATATTACAGACTCATTTTCATAAGGTCAGTTACAAGTGCCTCCCCATCAAAATTCTTTTAAAATTTAAATAGAAAATAAAAAACCACCCTTATTTCATGGTAACAGACTGCATACAACTTCGCATGGTAAAAATCTAGTCTTCAGGATACAGGAAATATTAACCCAGTTAAGAAATCACCATGCTCCCACTGACAGATACCAAACCAATTATTATAAAGATCTCTAGTTCCCTTCTTATGCCAATTAAATTCAAGAAATAACTCCAAATTCTGTAAATTTAAAATTAAAGATCTGGCTTTGAAATGCAAGAACAGTGTAATTATGATACTTATGATATTTAAATAAAACTAATACATTTACAAATGCTATAAACATAAAGGCATTTTTGTAATTAATTATCTGGCTATTAATTTCCACCTTCTGAGCCATCAGAGTTAAAAAAAAAACAATAATTATTAAAAAGCTCTCTAAGCTACTGACAAGAAGCAACAAGTGTCTTATCTTGTTTTTATCTGATTTTATTTCCCCTATATTCTGCTAGTTAAAAATAAAGGCAGGGAAATAATCAAAAAACAAGCTTTAACAGAGGGAAGAAAACATAGCACTCAGCTTAAAAATTCACAAATGGGAAAATCAACCGATGATCATCAGGATTACTGTAACACGCACAATTTTCTGCCTACTTTTCTAAACAGCTAAAGCAAATCAAAGCCTCTTTTAAACCATTAGCTGTAAAACAAATAAAAAAGAACAAGTAAAAGCATACCTTTTGCTATCTTCCCTGTAGATATTGCTCCCTCACTCTTGACCTTCCAATTCTGCATCTTATCTTGTTCCAGAACCACTGCCAAAGCCTTCTGCACATCAAACTTGTTCTTCAGAACTGCTTCAATCAAAGTGTCATCTGGCACAGCATCTCCAAGTACCTCTCTCATGTGATCAAGGCATGAATAAAGACGAGCTAGAACAGAAAATAATTAAAAGCCATAAACGATGCCATGAAAGAACCCTCAATCTTCAAAACAAAACAAAAAAAGGATTTGAAACTACATTAGGATGTCCAACTCTCCTCTTTCCTTGGCAAATATTACTTATAATGATTATATTTCTATCCACAATATACCTATGTTTCCCTATTAGAGCTCATGAAACAATAAACAATAAACATTGCTAGAAGAAAACAAATCACTGAAGTTTCTCTTCTAAGGAAATGAAGATCTCAGTCGAAAATTCCAGTTACTAAATAACAGCCACACAACCAATTTTTCAACCATAGAGTTGAAACTCCTCACAAAATATACTTACTAAAATGTAAATTTTCCTTGAAGATACAAGAGACATTTATACCATTCTTACCTACAATCACTATTATGAACAATCACAATAAACCTAATAACTTCTGGTATACTGATTATCAATCATTTTCACACATGAAGCACAGATTAACCACTTTTTACTATACCTTGATCAATTCCACTCAGCTGATGGTTCAGAAGAGAACTGGAGGACTCTTTCAGATCTTCATAATCGTACTCTTCTACAGGCTCAACAAGTGAAGGCTTGTCGCGCCGCGAGTAAATAAACTGAGCAGCTAGAAGAGAAAATGACGGAAGAACGCTGAAGCACAGCCACTTCCCAGTAAATCTTTTTTTTCCCCACAAAAGTTAAAATAGAAATTAAAGATTCTGACCTACCAGCTATGGGCATTTACCCACATTCTATAATAATGGATAAAAACAAACGAAGACAAAGCATACCATACCCTAAATCCCTCTCAGACGTCCTCAGTAACTGCTCACTGGCCTCATGCAATCATCCTCTTCCTTTCTTCCTATCTCCAACACCTCAACCAAGCTGATTTTCACTACAGTTTTCAAACGCTACCTTTCCTAATACCTCTTCCCTGCCTACTACTCCATCTTCCATGCAAAATGTTCTCTTCTTTGGAACAAATATTTCAAACCACATACCAAACTTGCTTATTTGTATAATTAAGAAAATACTAAAAACGAGTTAATTTTCACTTTCCAAGAACTGCTAATTTTGCCTGAACCCAACAGTTGACCAAAATCATAGGCCTTAACTTCTGAACAAGTCCTACTTTCAGTCAAACACTAGCTACGCTGCATGCTAGTGTCACATACCTAACTTTGACTTTCAGCGATCAGTCTACGCCATACTACAGCACTCAGTGTCATCACTCAATGTATAGCTGGTATTGTAGATTTCATTAAAAGAAGGAAAGACACGATACACCGAGTATCATAAACAAAATACAAGTGAGCAAAGGAGAATCACACACGCCCAAAGTGCTGACTCTTCCACCTCAGCTGGATGCCCACTGAACTCAATTCCTGGAGACTCTGCTCAATTATGAAGAAATAAAATTAAAGAATAAGAAAGACAGAAATTTTAATACAGTATTCTACAGGCAAGGTGTTACTAGGGATGTGATATTATTTAGCTTTCTGCAAGAGCACGTAACACTTAAGTCTACTGCTTAGTGTTCCTACATTTAGCTTTTGTTCATGTGTTCAAGAAGGCACTATCAATGAAAGAAAGGGAAACTAACTACATTCAAAATTTATGGCTACTGCTTATAAATAATGCACATACAGACATTAGATAATACTATGGCTTATGTGTAACACCCATACGCAGAACGCTGTAGCATAAGGGCTATGTACGCATAGAATAAATCAACCGTGGCCTTACGGATGAGTAGGAAAGGCAAAGAAGAAAAATGGAGCGATGTATTTTAAAAGCCAAAATAGTAGTATAGATAACAAGTGCCACAGAAGCACAGAAGATTGGCACAGTTCTAAAAAATGAGGTGAGAGCATCAGAAAAACTGAGGAAGAGGTGGAAGACATCTTGGAGAAGGAGAGCAAATAGAGAGAACAGCTGAAGAGAATTCAATCTATTCCGGTATAAGGCATGTTACCCCAACAAAACCTATTCTGACCAAATGGTAAAGAGGAGAATGATGAGGGTGTAACTTTCAAGTGCTTTGGTCTATGAGATTTTTTCCCCAACACTTCAATGTTTGGCATCATCACCTAATAGCAGCAGGTACAAATTAACACGCACCACAGAATATGACACCGTAACTGTAATGGAGTGCAATGCCAGAGAGACCCACACACTTCCTCCTGGCTCAGTCTGGAGGACGTGCGGCTTGCTTTGTGCATGCTTACTGCTTGGCTCTCCAGGATCTGTGAGCATTTGCCTTTGCAACATTACTCGTTAGTTCAACTCTTCACGTTTCTATTAAGCTTCCTACCTTTTTTTAAATGTAAACTCCTATATTTACTAGAATATTTCTTTATTAGGAAGTTAACATATCTTTTCAAATGTGCGAACATTTTTATTAACATGATTACTGCCTTAGCTAGTACTTCACAGATTGAGTCTGATCTGTCATGATCCTATTTTTTCCCAGATGTTCTGTTATTTTCAGTATACAGTTTTGAAGACCATAAGGTTTTTCCAGAATACACATATGATGCTGTATATATATCTCCCTATTTATCCCCTTCTAGTACGAGGAGAATAGAACACTATTACAAAGTCAGCATGGCTAAACAGAAGAGACATCCTATTTACAGACTCTTTAAGAGGATCACTATTTTCATGTTAAAATCTCAGAATGAGGACGTGTCTTACAATCAAATGGCATCTCAACATTATTTACTTCAAGTGGTACATAAAATTACAGTATTTACATTCTGTGTCATCTTAGATTTAATAAAATGTGGTAGTACTAAAAAAAATGTGAACGGGGCCACTCGGTGCCTGGTAATTTAGGAATTATTTTCCTAGCTATAATAAACTACTCAGTTTAGCTTAAAAGTAACAAATACACTTTCTCCAATTTCCTCTCATAGCTTTCACCTGCAAAGAAAATCCCAAGAAAAATAAAAAATTAAGTGAGGAAAAAATCAGATCATTTCCCTCAACAATCTTCACTTAGGAAATAGTGACGGGAAAAGGAAGTTGTCAATATCCAGACTGCTACCCAACCTCAGGGAAGCGTGAGGGTTCCTTACCCCCGATCCACACACAAATCCAACTCAGAAACCTCTACTATGGCCACTGTTTTGGAAGCAGGGTTGGCTAGATTTGCTGTGAAGTGGGGAGGGAAGGAGGGTAGACAAATTCCCCAGGGAAAATAACTACTAGTGGGGAAAAACAGCCCAAATCTTTGAAGTTGAAATGAGAGCCCAAAAAGCAACAAATACAATAAAAGAATAAGAAAAAGAGCAATGGAGAGGAAAGGATAAATCTAAAATGCTATTCGTTTTTAAATTTTAATCACAAACTTTGATGGAAATGCTTTTTGAAAAACTGGGACACCCGTGGTGACTTTTAAAACTTCAGGCAGTTTAACAAACATAAAAGTTTACAGAATTCAAAATCTGACTCCTACAACTGCCCCAAATTGTTTCCTTAACACCTTAAAAATAAAAATCATGTAAGAGGCACTCGTTAATGACACAGCTGTCTGGGCTTCCTGCTCTGGAGGTTCTGATTCAGTGATGCTGGAAACGGGGCAGGGAATCTGCATTTTTAAAATGTCTCCCAGCTGAGCAATTGATCATCAGCGAACATTAGGAAACACTGGCCTACAAATCCCCCCTGTAGTCCACTCTGTACAGTCATCAATTCCTTCTGAAAATACTGTCCCCTCACTCAAAACCCTTCAACAAGCTGACATGACACACCTACAGTTAAAAACTGGCTCTCACAGCTTGCCTCCTACTTCCTTTCCTAGTCCTCTTTCCTGCTGCAACTGCATTAATCGTATGAGTGTTCTCAAATAAGCCTCACACAGGCCACAGCTCAAGCACGCTATTGTCTTCTTCTGCCAAGGAAGCCATTCTTCCTCCCTAATTTACCAGTCCAACCTCCCCTCCCTCCAGAAGCCTTCCCAGACTCCTTCATGCGGGGCTATGGCTTCACCCACCATACCGCTGTGGCATGTTTGAAGAGGACTTTTAACATGCTAGCTTATATTCGTCTGCCTTCGGCTCAGGGCGTGATCCTGGCGTACCGGGATCGAGTCCCACATCAGGCTCCTCCACTAGGAGCCTGCTTCTTCCTCTCCCACTCCCCTGCTGTGTTCCCTCTCTCACTGGCTGTCTCTCTGTCACATAAATAAATAAAATCTTTAAAAAAAAAAAAAAAAAAACATGCTAGCTTATATTAAACTAATTTATAAACTTATTAGAATAGGGCTTTTCTTACACGATGATGCTCAGTAAAGATTCTGAGTTGGAATGGACTGAATAAGGATCACTACTGTTTGAGTAATCACTGGAGGCCTTTCGACTGAGGTGGCTTCAATGCCTTGACAACAAATGGAAAACCAAGCCAGAGTCAATTACTGTAAATGCCTCAGGAACAACCAATCACAAAAGGCCAACTAGACTTTCCCAAATAATGCAACCCTTAAGCTACAGCCAACTAGACTTTCCCAAATAATGCAACCCTTAAGCTACAGCCAATCAAATAATTTCTTTGCTTTGTTTCCTGTATTCTCTATAAAAACCTTGCTCCTAGCTCTGTTCCAGTGGAGCACTCCTAACCCCTTCATTTGCAGTTGCCTGATTCAACTGTTGTTTGCTCAAATAGATTCTTAAAAATTTCAATATGCTTCAGTTTATCTTTTAACACTTCTAATTTCAGTAGGCAAAACAAAACCCACAACTGTTCAAATAAAGTTAAATATATAGGTTATTTTTGCCATCCCCAATTCCTTGACATATGTTCAATATTCAGTATCAGAGTCAATCTTTCCAAAGGAAAAAAAACCGTAACATTTAGAAATCACCGTTTCATCATGAAAACTGTGCTTAGTAGAGTTCAAAAAAATACAAGTGCTGATGAATTTTAGACATATTCCTATTAATTGATAAAATCACTCAATTATGAGAATTCATTAAGACCATGAATATGATCATCTCTTCAATGACAGTGGCTAAGAACAAAGAGGATCCTTCTAAAACTATTCTTTTTTTTTTTTTTTTTCAGAAAATCACTCGGAAAATATACCACTAAAGAGGAAAAGTTTCTGATCTAATATCACTATGTTTTGAAAAATTAAAAAATCCAAAACCACATGTTTTTTGTTAAAAATAAAGTTTGTCACAGAAAAAACTCAAACCATTTACCTGTATCTCCTGCTTTGATAATGACATTGACTTCTTGGAGAGTACAAAAGTAACTAAAGGAGTAAAACTGTCCTGAATATGAACCACACACAAGACACACATGAAGAGCTATGAGAGACACAAGGATAAACTCTGACCTCAAGAAAGCTAGACCATGAGTGCAAATATCAGAAAAGCATCCTCAGAATGTCTGACCTGGTGTACTATCAGTTCCTCACATAAGATTAAGGATGATTTATCCAGATAAGCCTAGATAAATCAATGTGTTAACCTGCAAGATTAAGATGTCTTTCAGTAGTTCCTCCCTCTGTAAAGGTTTCTACCCTCATGCAAGCCAGATTCAACCAACTTCTAAATCCTGCAGACCTTAACTCCTGTAATTATCTCTTGAATCTATCTCCAAATCGAATGCTACCACCCTTGTCCCAAACGAATGATTCTCAAAGCAAGCATCAACATACCATGGAGGGCTTGTTAAAACAGTAGCTGTGCCCCACTCTGAGTTTCTGACTGGAACGGGGCCAAGAATTACTTTTCTAATAAATTCTCAAGTGATGTTATGACACATGGACCACATTTTGAGAACACGGTCTTCAAATATCCCCATCTCTAGATTAGTACAATAATCTCCAAACTAATCTACATATATCCACTCATGTACTGCCTTCAATCCAGTCACTACCAGGTAGAAGGGATTTTTTAAAAACTCCAATCTAATTATCACATCCACATCATCTTCTCATTTCATGAACATGTCCTGCTCTCTACTGCGCTTACAATATGAATGAGGAAGTTAATGCTACCAGCTATCACTTTATCACCTAGTCAACTGTGTCAGTATTATTACAGGAGCCCACAGGGTTAACCCACGAAGTTTTTTTTTTAACACTGCAAATAGCAAGTGTTTGGGAGGTTCCTTGGACAAAATGAAATTTCTTTTATTCCTCATCCCTACAAAAGTGGCCTTGAACCCCTGCATAAGGAGCTCTAAAGGAATGCTGATGAAGCCATCTCTCAGCTTCAAACCCAGCCTTCTTTATTCTGCTTTGTGATGCTGGGGTTGCAGTCTCTAGGTAGTTCATTTCTTCGACAGCTGGCTTCCTTTTAGGATCAGCCAATAGGGGAGATGCTAAAGGGAGACTGGAAGGCCAGAGGAGGAAGACATGTGCTCCTGTCCTTTGCTTCTTGTGCAGCCCCCTTGCCCCAGCAACGCTGCACTTTGCATAAGAGCAATTAGTACCAGTGAACAGTTCACCCATAACTCCCAGAACTAGCTTCCATGTGTCCCCACCCACATCCCCCAAAAACCATGACCGACCAGCCAGCCAGCTAGAATTCCTTCTTCAAAAGACTGAATTCCAGCTTCACGGGGTCCTTTTGCTGACACCAGTACCAGCCATGCAGTATCCCCCTCCTTGGAGGGCTGAGTCCCCATTCCACAGTCCCTCCTCTGAATTTCAAAGGCAAAGCAGAACCCCCTTATCATAGGTCTAAGCCCGAGCTCCAAGTAGGCCCTCTACAAGCTCCTTAAAGGTTGGGTCTGACCTCACCCATTTGCTCCTCCAGAACTAGGTAAATGCTTCCTGAAGTTACCACCTCCTTGATATTTTGCTTGCCTTTCTTGCATTTTTTTGTTCTTTAAAATCTGGTGAACAACTTCTTGTATTAAATTCTCTCTGACAAAATAATTGGTGCAATTTCTATCTCCTAACAGGATCCTGACTGGTAACGGTGTTAACCCTGGTGCAAGAGAGGAAAGGCCTTGATTAGGAAGGCTAAATGAGGGAAGTACAAATAAAGAGTTAGATGCACTTCAGAGGAACAAGTAACAGGATAAGAGATGGCAGGAAGAGGAGAGGTGCTAAGACAACTTGTGGAACACCTATGCTTCATAAAGAAAAAGGAATTCTAAAAAGTCAGAAGGCACATATTTGGTCTTCAGAGACTGAAAGTGAGATTAAAGCAGGCACAGGTGTACAGGACAGCCCCGTAGACTATATGGTATTAAAGACAAAGTGGATTTTGATACAAATGTTAATTGTATTAAGTCTTTAAACTCACAGAAAATGAGTTTTGTGAATTGTATTTATGTTGTACCTAACTGTATTTAATTTCACCCTTCCGTGGCATAGTAAAATTGCAGGGCATTTTAACCAACTGTTTATAGAGTAGGCTGAAATTTGAAGACAAATATATTGCTAGGGAAATTAGGAGAAAAGGTCCGGTCAAAGAGCACATCTTTGCTGAAAAGAACATATGAATGCTTCATGTTTTCTTTATATGGTGGCAAAGAAGAACTCTTTCAGAGGGTAAGACAGGAGATGCAGCTCTGATGTGGAGTCCTACAGGAATGTGAACTCTAAATCACTCTGGCTCCAGGAGGACTGACCTACATATATTTGGTTTATTTAACGAACTGTTTAATAGCAGATAAACTGAAGTACTGAAGTATGAAGGGAAGTCTATGCATAACACCTCAATGTTTCTAAAACTCAAGAGATTCCTGAGTATATAAAAGTAATTGCTACCGGCCTTCAGAAGTTCTAAATTTTCGTTACTGACTAAATTACCATTTCGGTACAATTCAGATTAATTGCAAGGTACAAAGAACATTGTAAAAAACATAGTTTTCAACATTTCTTCAAATGTTTAAAGCTAAATGATGAAATCAAAACTTTAGATTCTATTCATGGATAAAGAAATGATTCTATACACCTTTAAAAAGTTAAAGACATTATCTTTTTAAATGTTACATAATATAATAGTCTTCAGGAACACTCTAATCCTAGAATGACAATAATACTTAGTTAACATTTTTTAACACCCAAATAATGGAAATTAAATTATTTTTTAAAAGTCACCTGTTGATGGCGAAATACAGTAATCATCCTCCACAGACTGGCCATAGAGATCATCATCTTCAAAATCTAAAATAAAAACACAAGAGATAAAGTCTTCACAAGTTCTTTTTATATTCTTAGTTATTAACAAGGAAGCATCTGAATTCTCTCCAAACTAAATTGTTCCTCAAAATTAAAGGAGCTTGGAATGTCTACATTTCCAAAAAATTCTAAAAATTTTACCCACAAAGTAGGTACTTACTTTCTGTATTCATAAAGACATATATAGTTCTTCAGTTTTTAAGCTAATTGGTTTTTTTTAATTTTTCCAAGTTTTCACTGCATGTGATCAAAAAATGATACTACCAGAGACCACACACCTGAATCGTCTCCAGTGTTAAATCTGAAATAAGTCATCCATTCATTTTTTTTCACCAAGCGCCATTCTGTGACCAAAGCATTTATTTCCCATACAACTGACTAGCACGGGGTATACAATCAGACCATGAAAACAGTTTTTCTTCATGTCAAGCTGGTTAATTTCTGTAAAAACCATCTTATCCTAAATTCCCTTATGCTCTCTGTTCATGCTAATTAGACTTTTTTCCTACTGACTAGAATATGTACTTTGCCCAGATTTTCCTAAGGCTGTTTCTTTTTCCTCGTTAAGGTTCCAGCTCAAATGTCACCTACTTGCATACGTCTTCCCTGACCACTCTGGTAAAGCGGCAAGTCTCACCCCAACACGTTCACTCTCTAGCACACTCCTCCAGTTGTGTCTTCAATGCACTATCTGTCTCATTCCATGAGACTATAAGCTCCTTGAGGGAAAGGCTTTGTCTTAGCCAACTACCTGCCATATGATTGGAACTAAATTAGTGTTCCTTTTATTATAAATTAATGAACCGAACAATTTAAAACTAAAACCCACAAAAAAGGTTATTATGTTTACATAAATGAATTTATTCATTTGATAAATAGATTATGCCAAGGACTATTAGACATATCTGAGGGACAACAGTGAGTGACAGGTACATTCCCAGATCTCTATGAACCTAAAATCTAACAGGAAACATAGACACAAAAGCAGGCAATTACAAAATTATATGACAAATGTTTGAGACATGAGAAATATACAGTGATTTGGGATCACACATATGAACAACAAAAACAGAACTGGGAATGGGGTGGCTGGGGAAAGATCCCCAGAATATAATATTTAGACAAATCCCAAAGGACAGTAAGCTAGTTTCTGAGGGTATTCATATAGCAGGAACAGTATGTTCAAGGGTTGAGACCAAATATTTACAGCAAAGAAAAATTAGATAAATGCTGCTTTTGGATAAAAATATGTAACAGTCTGGGGTGCCTGGATGGCTCAGTTGGTTAAGTGTCTGCTTTCGGCTCAGGTCATGATCCCAGGGTCCGGTGGGTGAGCCCCACACTGGGCTCCCTGCTCAGCAGAGAGCCTGCTTCTCCCTTTCTCTCTGCTGCTCCCCCCGCTTGTGCGCGCTCTCTGTCAAATAAATAAATAAAATTTTTTAAAAAATATGTAAGTCAATAAATTATTAGATCACAATCCCAGTAAATGATTTATTAGCAAATAAATGAGGAGCCATTTACAAAATATTATTTTTAGATATGAAAGCCAAGAAACTTTTTTACCATGTCAGTTTTTCAACTCAAATTGACCCTAACTATGCCACAATATAAAAAGATGAAGAGAATTCTTTCCTAGTATTTTTGTAAAGTGATTCTTTTCCTCAACAAAATTCTGTAGTATTCACCGCACATAAAGTATTGTTGGAGTAAATGTAACAATAGAGTAAATATAACAATAAGGTATGGACTATGCCCTCCTGGCACTTTTAAATTAGTAGCTAACTCAGCATTAGCTAAAGGCAGTCATGTAAAGTACTACCCAAATTAAAGAGAAGAACAAAGTGAAAGTTAAATAGAGGAACCAATAGGTTTAAAGCACATACTCTCTCTAATAACGTCATATTACTTTTAAGAATTTTCAATTATTTTAAAATAATACGAAGGGGAAACTTAAACTGAGAAAAAAGAGAAATAAGCTGAATCTTTAAAATGAGTACAATTTTATAAGCAGGAGATGGGGATGAACCTCCTATGCTATAGGAACAGCTTGTTTATGATGTCATCAATTGTTCCAAAGAAATATGAAAAAGAACAACCTGAACTGGGGTTGCCCAGGTGAGAAGACACTTAGCACTCACTCCCACAGGCCAAGCACCTCTCCTCCAGTAAGACTTTCCTTCACATTAGAAATCCTGCTTAAACTCCTCCAACCCACCGTGAATAAGGGGTCCTCACTTACATAGCTCTCACAGCATCTTGGGAGTACTTTTTGTAGCCTGTCATACTCCAATCATCTGTTACTTGTGTAGATTCCCTTTAGATTCCCTCAAGCATCTTACTATAAGTCCCCAAAGCTTTGAGCAGTACTCCGAGCACTCAATTAATGAAGAATAAACACTCAATTAATGTTGGTTGAGGAAATTATACTTACTTAAGAAATGAATAAGTTGCAATTAGGCCTATTCGTATTTTTTATATCATAACCTCAAAAATATCTCTGAGGCTAAAGTCATCCCTCAAGTAGCAGTGATCCACATGCAATGCTTACCCACTGCAACACTTAAAACGGCCTCCAATCTGAAGTGAACACCAGGAACCTAACATGAGCCTGGCTGACTAGGTGACAGTCTCCAAATGTAGCACACAGGGTTAGTTATCCTCCGCTGTGGTTAGGGCAATACTAATGTTCTAGGATAATCGTCTGGCAATGCCAATAACATATTAACCACACATATTATATATAACATATAATATGTTATAACATATAACCAACATATTAAGCACACTTAACACGATCTGCACTTTAAAAAGACAATAGGTCTTACTCCTTTTTTGCACTCTTTCATATTTATTTATAATTTTAGTTTGCATAATGCTTGGTGATGCCTATAATTATCCACTGCATAGAGATGATGTGCTTACCCTAAACTAATTCTCTTTTTAAACTCCTAAAGAACATTCATATGCACATTTTTTATTTCATTTTTTAAAATCAAGAAGTATGTTCCGGAGCCGCCTTGCTTCTAGTATTTTTTTTCCCTCCCATTCCAAAATACATTTAAATTCAACATTATCGACCAAGAACTGGGTATACACGTCAAGGTCAACTGATCCAGTTATTCACTGGGCCTTTTTGATATATTTTTTTTATCGTCTCCTAATTATTAACTTTAAACTCATAGAAAATAAGTTATCTGCTCAAGCCAAGTTCTGTACTCAGTATATATGAACAAACACAAACGATTTACCATGTATACCTAAGTTACGGCAAAACAGTTGAATGTAGGCATGAACTCAATCCGTCTTTTACAAATAAGCAGTTTCATGGGCATTTTTGAAAAGGGGGTCGCAAAACACTACCTAGGAGTAGACAATTATCTACCCGACCTGAGGGGAGACAATAGGAGGAAGAGATGATAATGCTTACGTGCACAAATATCACCAGATCCCAACCTTCCCAAATGTCCTTCCCATACGACTGCGTGCAGCAACCTCCCCCTCCCTAAATAAAATCAATCCCAGAGAGAAGCCACGACTTAAAACAATGCCATTCGCCAGCACTCAGATGTACTGTTATTTTCTCCAACTGAGCCTAGTCTGAATTCCAGCCTTGCACCACAAACGAGAAATTCACACATCGAAGTGAAAGCCAACGGGCTGCGATCCCAGCTGGAACCGCGAAAATGACGTCCCGGCATGACCCTGCCACCTACCTTCATCGTAGTTATAGCCTCGGACATTCCGATGCCGGGCCATGGCGTTGGAGAGGGCGTTCGCCACAGCCCCTTACAAAACACACGGTTTAGATACTGATAAAGCGCCAACTGCGGCCTGACCGACACATACGCGCCATCTTAACTTCCGGCAAGCCTCTGCGCCGAGCGCCTGCGCACGCGCGACGTCTTTTCTGCGCACTGCAGGACGGCAACCTCTCAGGGTCACCCGCCACCCTGGGGCCATACGCAGAGACGCGCACGGAAGCGTCCTTTTAGCATGGTCCCGCCCACAGACGGGTTGACTGACAGAGGGCTCGAAGGGGCGGGATCCCAGTGTCTAGTATTTGCCGGTTTGTACCAAAGCTTTGGAGCCTGAGTCCTGGACCTACGTCAGCGTTCCGGGTTATTTCCCAAATCTGGTTTCTGATAATGAAGCTGACTGTGTGCTTGATAGAAGCAGGAAACTTATGTAACTTTCATCTTTGAGGCCTAGTTAGGCACGTAATAGGCACTCACAAACTTGTACACGTTTGGTTTAAGAATCGGTCCAAGATTTAGAGGGGCGTAAAAATGACTCTGTTTAAATGGGTATATATGGTTTAACTGAGAACCTTGCTACAATAGGTCACCATGCCTTCGTGTATGTAAGTTATGGTTTCACGTGTATGCTCCATCCTGCGTTAACACCTTTAGTAAACAGATGTCTGCCCTTTAGCTGTGCACACAATTATCAGCATCGTAAGGAATTCTTTGAGCATTCATTGAACACATAATCATGTGTAACATGCGAAGGGTATTAAATATAGCTTATTAGACATAGCACTGGCCTTAGATATCCTCATTTCTTAGGACGCAAAGTGGAAACAAAAACACAAAGTGAATGATGCCATGTAAAAAAATCAGCATCATTATCATAACTGAACAAATTACACTTCGGTTCTAGCCTGTTTTCAAAATGGTGATACATCAAATTCTAGAACTGAATTAAAAACTTACTCAACTTTATTATACGTAATAAAAAGATAATGATGCAAATGCAGTTCATATTTGTAAGTGGCTTGAAATATAATTTATACGTGCATTTGATCGTGTCTGATTGCCAAGTGTTTGTTCTTAATTATCATTGATGTTTAATGTAGCTCCAAGACAAAATTATACACAAAAATAGTTGCTAATTTTATATGGCCTAAGGGTTTTATTTTACACTTTTAGATAATTTTTATGTTGCAGCCTGTTTCTTTGTAAAATGGAGATAGTAATAGTATCTAACTCACACAGTGGTGAATAATAAATTATCCTTTTAAGATGATTTCACACAGATCTCAGATGCTTTAAAATGTTAGGCGTTAAAATACAAATGGCAGCTTCTAGCCGGGTGTAATTGTCAATTACGAGCTTCAGTATATAACTCAACTGAGGTAGGAAGCGGATGAGTTATAAATTGACCACATAAACAGCACTACAAAGCAATGAAGAAGAAAATATTACTTCTTCCTGAGGAATAGTATATAATTTGCTTCTGGTTCATCAATAATGCACTCTTTTCACATTCTAAATACTTTTTAGAACCTTGACTTCATCTCAAGCAATAGCGTCTTCAGAAATAAACCCTTCACTGACTTCCTCAGAGAGTGTTAGGAATTTTATTCTCTGCCCCCAGAATTCTTCAGTTGTGATTTTTGTATTGTGGTTTGATGGAAAGTACTGTAATTTTGGAGTCAGACAAACCTGGATTTCAGTGCCAGTTCTGCCACTTTCTGTTAACTTCTTTGGGCTCAATGTATTCATCTGTAAAATGGGTACAAAAAGTTATGTCTTCTGTTTTGTGAAAAGTAAATGAAGGAATGGATATAAAAACAGCTGTTACCTAATAAGTTCTGTAAGAGAGGAAAAAATCTCTTCTTTGGGTCTCTGACTATAAGAGTTAAGCTGCCATAAGAGAGATTAATAGGAGAAAAGCACACAAGTTTAAATTTTTACACATACATGAAAGCCTTCACAAGAGAGTGAAGATCCAAAGAAGTGACCACAGCAGGAAGCTTTTATAACTTTTAAACAAAGAAACAATCAACTTGTCAAGAATTGATAAGACAAAGAGTTATGGGCTATGGGTAGTTAATTGTGGGGAAGTAACTAGGAAATGTATGGTAGTGGTAAGGGGGGTGCAAAACAAGTGGAAGATAAGGGTTAGTTCAGTAAATTTGTACAGATCAATTTCAGCATCAGTTCCCTCTGACAATAAGGATGCTTTCTTGTCCTGGTATAGGAAAGGTATCTTTCTCATGGGAAATGTGATGGCCTGTTTTATAAAGAAAAGGTTAGGTTTGCAATTTCTGAGGTTCCTTCAGCTCAAAACAATCAGTATGCCAAAGTGGCATATTTTGGGGTGAAAGGCTCTGGAGTCCTTCAATACTCAATAAATGCTAGTTCTCTACCCAACTAATTGGAAAGCTTTATCTTTGTTCCTCCAGCACTTTGAATGTTTACCGAATGAACTACGGAATGAAAAAAAAAATAAAGCCTCTGAGAAAGACAAATACCACATGATTTCATTCATATGTAGAATCTAAGAAACAAAACAAATGAATAAACAAACTCAAAGCAGAATCAGACCTGTAAATAGGAAGAACAAACTGATAGTTGCCAGAAGGGAAGGGGGATGGGCACATGGGTGAAGGGGAGTGGAAGAAAAAGGTCACAAGAATAAATGGCACAGCATAGGGAATATGGTCAGTGATATTGTACTAGCATTGTATGGTGACGTATGGGAGCTACACTTGCTGGGAGCACAGCATACTGTATAGAGAAGTTGAATCACTATGATGTACACCTGAGACTGATGTAACATCGTGTGTCAATTATACTCAAATAAAATCATTTTTAAAATATGATACAGTCTCTCGGTATATTTAACAAATGTCATAAACAACTATACAAATAATTCATTTTTATATCAACTTGTAAAAAAAGCTAGAAATGCAAATAGCATAAATACATTACTGAAAAGTTTTTAACACCTTTATTGAGGAATCCTTGACAAGAAACCTACACATATTTAAGTATACAATTTGATACATTTTGACATATGTATTTACCAGTGAACCCATTAACCCAAACAAGATAATGAACATTCCAGATACCCAAAAGTTTCCTCAAGTATCTTTATAATCTGTCTCCTTCCGCACCCCCCCCCACATGCCCTCCTCACCCTGGTCCCATGCAGCAACTCATCTGTCACTATAGATTAGTTTGTATTTTCTAAAATTTTACATAGAGGAAATCATATAATATGTATTCTTTTTTATAGGTCTTCATTCACTCAGCATAATAATTTCGAGACTCATCAGTATAGGTGCTTTAATCAATAGTTCATTCCTTTTTATTGCAGAGGGGAATTCCATTGTATGGATATATGACAATTTGTTTTTCCATTCGCCTATTGATAGCTATTTGGGTCATTTTCAATTTTGGTTACTACAAATAGGGCTACTATGATCATCCATGTACAATTCTTTGTAAGGACATAAACTGATTTCTCCTAGATAAATACCAAGGAGTGGAGTGGCTGGATGGTATGACAGGTTATCTCTAGCTTTTTAAGAAACTGCCAAACTGTTTTCCCAAGTGGTTATAACGTTTAATGCTCCCGCCCTCTGTGCAGTTCCATTTCCTCCACATCCTAACCATCACTGGTTATGGTCTAAAGATGTATTTATTTGACATTTCTATATCCTCTTTGGTGAAGTGTCTGTTTGAATGTTTTGTGTATTTTTAATGAAGTGTTTGTTTTCTTATTTTTTACTTTAGAAAGTTGTTTTTATATTCTGGATACAACTACTTTATCTGATACAATTTGTAAATATTTCTCCCAGTGTGTAACTGGTCTTTTCATTCTTTTGACGGTGTCTTTTGAATAGCAGAAGTTTTTAGGTTTGATGAAGTTCAAGTCATCAATTTTTTTAAAATAATAGATTATTTTAAAATATGGATACTGTATCTAAGATCTTTGCCAAGCCCAAAGTCACAAAAATTTTCTCTTAATTTTTAAAAAGTTAATGGTCTACATTTAGATTTTTTTATCCATTTTCAGTTGATTTTTTGTATATGTATAGAGTTTGCATCAAAGTTTATATATATATATATATATACATATACATATATATGTGTGTGTATATATATATATGTGCAATTGTTCCAGCACAATTGTTGAAAAGAAGGTCATTTTCCCACCATTTCATCTGCATCTTTATCAAACATCAGTTGTCCATACACGTGTGATCTATTTCTAGGTTCTACATTCTATTGATCTGTCTTGATACCAATACCATGCTGTCATGATTATTGTATCTTCAAAATTCTTAAAATTAGGTTATGTTAATCCGCCACATTTCTTCTTTTTCAGAGTTTTCTTAGCTAGTCTAGGTCCTTGGCATTTTTATATGAATTTTTATTTTTTTAAAGATTTTATTTATTTATTTATCTGAGAGAGAGAAAGAGGGAAAGCACAGAGGGAGACTGAGAGGGAGAAGCACACTCCCCAGAGAAAGAGAGAGGGGAGGGGCAGAGGGCATTCTTTGAGAAAGAGTCTCAAACAGACTCCCAGCTGAGCACAGAGCCCAACTCAAGTCTCAGTCTCAGGACCCTGAGATCATGACCTGAGCTGAAATCAAGAATGGAACGCTTACCCAACTGAGCCACCCAGGTGCCCCTGTAGTCCATAATTCTTAAAAAGAAATGAAGAAATTGATCACAATCATTAAGAAAAGAAAGGGGGAGGGGATATAGTTGTACTGTGACATTAGACACAGCATATAAGAAAAGTTCTGGAATTTTCTAATTAAATGCCTAGGAAAATGTGGCCTATACTACAAACTATAAAGTGACATTGATATCTAGAAGGATCCCTTTGGGGTCTGTTGCAGTTCTGTGATTGTGATTATACATGAATAACATAAATCTATTCATCTTGGTTATTCTTACCAAATATCTGTAATATCTATAAAGAGATTATTTGATTTTCCTCCTGACCTTCTAAATTAGTTCTAGAACCTTCTGTCTGACCTAATGATATTCTTACCCACTTTTATGGAGTTTCCCCTGACTTCTCTCATATATTATTTTTTCTTTTTTCATTTTTTCTTCTTTTATTTTTAAGGCATAAATTTAGTTGAGTGAAAATTGGCAAGATCCAGTGAATAAGTACTTCATCAGGACAAAGCTTTGCCCCCAAAGGGCTTGAGGCCATCCAGGGATTCCATGTTTGACAGAAGCATTCACAGCATAACTAAACAAACAAGAAGGTATTCAGAGAAGCTGAAACAGATCTTCAAAGAAGAGTCAGTGGTTGATTTTTAATTTCTGTGTGGTATTATAGAGCTTAGTGTAGACCATATAAAACCTTGGAAAGGTGGGGTCATGAACTTCATAAAGCAGAATAATTCCCTACAAGAACAAAATAGAAGTCAAAGAATTCTACATTTAGATATGAACTACTAAACGGGGAATACCAGCAAAACAATAATGCCTGGGAAAAACCTCCTTCTTCCAGAGGTAGGTTCTTTCAACCAGCAATCCTGGGCTGTCTGGCTGTCAAGCATTTTATCATGAAATATAATAATAAATGCATTCCTTATAAGAGTCACTTTTTCAAAAGTTCATGTTGTTTTAAATGTTCTAGTAATAAATGATTCACCAGTTTAAAAATCTTGGACTTGAAAATCAATGGAGCCACATTACTTACAAAACAGGTCCAGATTCTTAGAAACATATAGGAGCCCACTGTGATTTCACTACTGCCTGGTTACCCTTCTCATCTGCCACCACTCCATCCCCTGACCTGAGGTACTCTAGGCCACAGCACCTACTGTTAGGGCTTCGAGTCCAGCCATGCTCTTCCGGCTCTAGGACATTTGTACTTTCTATTCCTTCTGCCTACGATGCCCTTCTGTTTTCACGCCCTTGCATGTTGTTCAGGGGATCCTTAATAGCATCACATATTATGTGACACATTCCTTGGCTCTAACAGAATAAGCACCCCTACTCTGTGCCCTTTGTTCGTCTCAGCTATAAAACATTAATACTATTCTAATTGTCTCTGTTTGCTTCTAACCTTCTCCACCTCCCTAACCAGATATAAATTCCTTAAAGCAGGACACTCTTCAGTTTATTTTGTACCTTCAGCATGCAAAATAGTGGCTAGTACAAAGCTGGAATAAATAAAATACATTTTGTTGAGTGATTGTTGAATAAATCTATAACATATAAAACATATTTGTCAGGTAGAAAAATTTCATGACTTTGTAGACCTCAATATCAACAGGATTCTGAAGAAACTGTTTGCAAAGAATGAGAGAGAGTGGGTAATACGGGGAAAAAGGCTGTGAGTACAAATTTATATAAGAGTCTCTCTTATATAACCCCAAAGAAATGAAACATGTTCACACAAACATTTGTATACAAATGTTCATAGTAGCATTATCCATGACAGTCAAAAGGTAGGACCAACTGAAATGTCCATTACCTGGTAAGTGGATATATAAAACGTGCTATATCCATAAAGTGGAACATGATTTGACAATAAAAAGGAATGAGTACTGATAATATGCTATGGCATGGATGAATCTTGACAACATTACATTAACTAAAACAAGCCAGTCACAAAAAAAAAAACAAAAAAAAAACACCCATTCCAATTACATGAAATGCTATCTTGGCAAATCTATAAAGACAGAAAGGAGATTAGTGGTTGCCTAGGGCTAAGGAAGCAGGGACAGATGAGGAGCGATTGCTAATGGGCAGGGGGGACTCCTTTGGGGGTGACAGAAATGTTCTAAACTTATGTAGTAACAGTTACAAAACTCTGAAAATATATGAAAACCACTTTTTAAATTACATACTTTTAATGTGTGAATTGTATATGTTAATTACATATCAATAAAGCTGTTATTAAAAAAACCAAGAGTCTCTTTTAGTGAAATTCTATTTTAGATAAATATTCAACCATCCTCCTGTGAAACAGGGGGCAATGAGAAGTTTCTGTACCTTCGCAGCAGAGAAGGAGAACAATCTATCGCAGCTTACTATAGTGATTATAAGCCACCTGGGCAAAAAGTCTTGTTCTACCATTTACCGGCTCTGTAATCGTGGGCCACTTGCTCATTTTCTGATGCCTTAGTTACCATGCAGCAAGACGGTGAATAAAAACCGAACCGCCTTAAATAGTAGTGAGGATTTGAATGTCTCGATTCACGAAGCACTTAAAACAGCTCCTGGCACATAGAAAGCACTCCAGCAATTCTCCTTGGGCCCCACTAACTAACCCTGAAGTGGGACAGAGCCCATCTGGCCCTTGAATGCTATGTTGGTCCCCACCGAGAGGGGAGCTGGGGGCAGTCTGGTTTTGTGCCTTGGTGCTGACATCCACCACTGATGCTCTTGAACTTCACCACTGCCTTCAATGGTAAGGCCCCGGTGAGGCCTTCCCATCTTTACTTCGGGTGTCTCAGTCCATCAGAACTTTTAGCACTTTCCAGTTCCTTGGCAGGGCTAATGATTTTCACATGTTTTCTCAGGTCTGTGCTGCGGCAAGACTCAGTAAGTCTGTGCTCAGTCATAGCTCTCAGCCCCTGTCAAGGTAACACTGCACCATCCCCTACTCAACCTTCACCAGTGGATTCCGCACCATGTCTAGGACGCTTTCTTGAGGGACTTTCAGCCTCTCCCAATTATCTTTTAAAAATCAAAGCACAGCTCTCAATATTCCTGAATTTATCCGATGCATCTGGAAATCTCTAATATAACGGTTCCCACACAGGTTGAAGAGTACAATCCTGTTTGAACATAGATTTCTGGTTTTAAATGTTTATTGTTCTCCCAAACTTGTCAAAAAATTTAGTGACGATTAGTATGATAATGTTTAGATTACTTATGTGTATGGGCAGAGCTTGAAAGGACACATGAGAACATAAAGGTAGAAAGTTGGAGGCATTCTAGAGGATATTCCCAATTAAATGTGTTTTTGTCATGTGATAGAATTATTGTTTTAATCATCAGTGAAATAAAGATAGCTAACATTTATTTAGCACATGCTATATTTTAGGCATTGCAATATGTGCTTTAAAAGCACTGTTTACCTAAAAGAAAACATAGTCATTAAGCTCCTTGACATCAGCTTTGGTGATGATTTTGGATTTGATAACAAAAGGAAAGGCGGCATAAGCAAAAAATTTAAAAGTGGGACTACGTCAAACTGAAAAGCTTCTGCACAACAAAGGAAACCATCAACAAAATGAAAAGGCAACCTACCAAATGGGAGAAAATATTTGCAAATTATATAACGCTTTCCTCCAATATCCAAAAGTTGAAAGTGTTCCTATGAAAGCTTTCATAAGCCAAAATGGCACTAATTTATACAGAAAAACTTTTGAAATTTTTCAGACCCAATAAACCTCTCTTAGGCTTTTCGGATACCTTAGGACACATCTTGCTAATGGATGCACAAAATAAATTAAGATAAAGCACAGACGTTCACATAGTTCCAAGCAATGGCGGCTTGGTGCGAAGATGCTGAGTGTAGTTCCTGGGGAAGCAGCCTGGTGGTGCCGCTCTCGCTGCTGGGGGTGGGCTCTGCCTCTCCAGCGGCTTTGCTGTAAAACAAATGCTGAACACCATTTTCGCTTTTCACCTTTTTTTCATGAAAACGAAAATTCTCCTGATTTCTTTCAGTTAACGAAACAAGTATTAATGCAGGTCTTTCATAAGAAAGGTGGCATAAAGTGTCATAATGAGAGATTTCAAAAAGTGGGGATACCTGTATCTAATGGTGGGTTAATATCTAAAATATATAAAAAGCTCATATAACTCAATAGATAAAAAGAAAACAAAAAAAGATTAAAAATGGGCAGAGGATTGGCATAGACATTTTCCCAAACAAGCCCTATAGGTGGTACATGAAAACCCACTCAACATCACTAATCATCAGGGAAATGCAAATCAACAGCACAATGAGGTATCACCTCACATCTGACAGAATGGCTATTATCAAAAAGGCAAGACATAACGAGCGTTGTTGAGAATGTTGAGAATATTGCACTGTTGGCAGGAAGGTAAATTGGAAAACGGCATGGAAGTTCCTCAAAAAATTTAATATGGAACTATTATATGATCCAGCAATTCCACTTCTGGGTATTTACCCAAAGAAATGAAAATACGAACTCAAATAGTATGCATGCAATCCATGTTCATTGCAGCTTTATTTACAATAGCCAAGACATGGACGCAAACTAAGTGTGCATCAATGGATGAATGGTTTAAAAAATGTGGTACATCTATACAATGGAACATTATTCAGCCACAAAAAAGAATGAAATCTTGCCATTTGTGACAACATGGATGGATCTTGAGGGCACTATGCTAAGTGAAATAAGTCAGAGAAAGACAAACACTGTATGATCTCACTTACATGTAGAATCATTAAAATAAAAACAAAAATAAAAAACAACCAAGCTCGGGGCGCCTGGGTAGCACAGTCGTTAGGCGTCTGCCTTCGGCTCAGGCCGTGATCCCAGCGTTCTGGGATCGAGCCCCACATTGGGCTCCTACGCTATGAGCCTGCTTCTTCCTCTCCCACTCCCCTGCTGTGTTCCCTCTCTCGCTGGCTGTCTCTCTGTCACATAAATAAATAAAAATCTTTAAAAAGAAAAAAACCAAGCTCAAGGACACAGAGAACAGACTGGGGGTTGCAGAGTGACGGGAGGGTAGAATGAGTGAAGGTGGTCAAAATGTACAAACTTCCAGTTATAAAATAAATAAGTCCTGGGGATGTAATGTCCAGCATGGTGATAGTTAATAACACGATATTGCATATTTGAAAGTTGCTAAGAGAATAGATATTAAAAGTTCCCATCACAAGAAAAAAAATGTAACTATGTATGGTGACAGATATTAACTAGACTTATTGTGATCATTTCACAATATACACAGATACTGAATAATTATATTGTTCATCTGAAACTAATATACAATTGACCCTTGAACAACACAAGTTTGAACTGCACAGGTCCACTTAAATGTGGATTTTTTTCAATAAATACAGTACAGCACTGTAAATGTATTTTTCTTATGATTTTTTAATAACATTTTCTTTTCTTTAGCTTACTTTATGGTAAGGATACAGTATATAATACATATAAATACAAATGTGTTAACCAACTGTTTATGTTATTGGCAAGGCTTCCAGTCAACAATAGGCTATTAATAGTTAAGTTTTGGGGGAGTCAAAAATTATACACGGATTTTCAGCTGCGTGGGGTGTCAGCACCCCTAACCTCCACATTGTTCAAGGGTCCAGTGTGATGCTTTATGTCAATTATACCTCAAAAAAATAGTTCCTTTACCTGCCTTCCATCCACTGGTTTTCTATATAATCAACGTCATTGGTTTAGCTAGTGTTCAGATTTAGTAAACCACATTGGAGATGCTTAAAAACACATGGCAACACACTGCTGCTGTAAGTTGTTCATTCTCTAGCAGTGGTAGACTCCCGAGCAAGTAACTTGATTTCTGAGGACCCCAATTTCCTAAATGCATAATAAAGGGCCTTGAGAAACTTACCTCTGTAGTATTTTCTTTGTTTCTTTATTTCCCATCATTCTCACCTTTTCTTCATTCCATGCCTGTCACTTCCTTTAGGACAACTCCAAGACTCTTTTCCTATATAAATTCATTCCACAATGATCATTCACTTAGTATTTAAGCACATTTTATACAAAATTATTTTGTACTTGTAATCAATAGTTAATACATGTATTTCACTGCCTATGACAGGGGTGATGCTTTTCATTAGACCTGTGGAATTCCACCATGAAGCATAAATGCATTTGAAAGACACATGTTGAAAGCATGTTGAAAATGCCAACAAATCAAAATTTAAAGTAGGTTTTTAAGAAATCTGAACTCACCCAAACTATAAATTCATATTTGACTTTTAAAAATATTTACTGAAAAAATTCTACAAATATCGGAAGAGAAACAGAGGTGGGTTGTACCATGAAACTAAGAAGATGAAGCTTCAGAAGCCCTAACTTTCATGAACTCCCCACTAGAGACCTTGGGAGGCACCCTGTGAGCTTGTTCACACAGTCATGGGGTTCTGCGAAATTTCAAAACTCATGCCTGGTTAAGACCTCAGTGTCTCTGCACTTCAACTTTCCTTCCAACATAATTCCTCTCCTGTTGGATGTCAGCGATGTGGCCACACACATTTTTAGGTTCTGGCTAAGAGAAAGCTGAGATGGGGATAGCTTAGTGAATATATTTTAGTGAAATATATTTCTTTTGTTCACACTCACCTCTACTTTATGAGGAGGACATCAACGACAAGGTAATTAATTATATCATCACTTCAAAGGATATTGAAGATTAGTCAAGAAGTCACAAAATGCATTTCAGTGCATTTTAGTCAGTCCTAAACGTTACGTGACATTACCAGTGTCACATAACATTATATGACACTACCTACTATGCATTGTGAAACTGAAAGAAACTTTTCTAGATCTTCAACAATGAAAAAACTAAAAAAAGAAATTTCAGTCAGCTTATGCTGATTGAATCACCTTTCTATTCCTTCTACAGAAAATATTACAAAATCATTGTCATGGAAAGAAGAGATCCCATTACAGTCAAGCAAAACTGTACGAAAATGTATCACAGAAGTGTGACAGACAATTAATTCCTAAATATATTATTTTTATGGATTTTATTATATTCGTGATATTCATCATCTTTTAAAATAAATTTATAATTTTTGAGGTTCTCTTTTTCTATCTAAATACATACTTTTTGAAATAATTTTGTAATAATTTCATATTTCTTTTATTAAAGAAGGACCCCAAGTTTAAATAAAGTACAGACTCCACCAAAGCTGAATCTACTTTGATAAGAAAAACCACAGAGGGGCACCGGGTGGCTCAGTCGGTTAAGTGCCTTTGATTCTTGATTTCAGCTCAGGTCACGGTCTCAGGTCATGACAGCCAGCCCCAGTTTGGACTCTGTGCGCTGCACGGAGTCTACTTATCCCTCTCCCTCCCCATCCGGTCCTCCCCTTACTTATTTTTTCTCTCTCTCAAATAAATAAATAAATAAATAAATAAATAAATAAATAAATAAAATCTTTAAAAAAAAAGTCACAGATAAATAATCTGAAATAACATAGCAGCTTCCTCCATTTTACTCCTCTCCTTCAAGCATTAGTCAGCAGCTGCAGTTTAAAAGTGTATAGTTTTGGGGCGCCTCGGTGGCTCAGTCATTAAGCATCTCTCTTCAGCTCAGGGCGTGCGTGATCCCAGGGTCCTGGGATTAAGCCCTGCATTTGGCTCCCTGCTCTGCTGGAGCCTGCTTCTTCCTCTCCCACTCCCCTTGCTTGTGTTACCTCTCTTGCTGGCTCTCTCTCTCTCTGTCAAATAAATAAATAAAATCTTAAAAAAAAAAAAGAGGCATATAGTTTCTTACACAAGGAATAATGCAGAAGTAGTGGGGAAGCTACAAAAAAAAAAAAAAAAAAAAAGGAGGTGGTGTTTGAATGTTGTGTTGTCAGAAAAAGCAAGACCAAGGAAAATGTATTTGTTTGTATTGAAGGGTTGAAGAAAATTGGGTAAGAAAAAAAGTTGGGTGGTGGGGCACCTGGGTGGTTCAGTCGGTTGAGCATCTGCCTTTGGCTGAGGTCATGATCCCGGCACCCTGGGATCGAGCCCCGCATCGGGCTCTCTGCTTGGCTGGGAGCCTGCTTCTCCCTGTCCCTCTGTCTGCCACTCTGCCTACTTGTGCGCTCTCTCTGTCAAATAAATAAATAAAATCTTTAAAAAAAAGAAAAAGAAAAAAAAGTTGGGTGGGAATAGTTCAGTGAAAAGATGAAATGTGGATTTGTCCACCCTGGTTTAAATCCAAGCTTGCTGGACATACATTGTTAGCGTACACACAACTTCCTTTCGGATCTATACACCGTTCATTTCTGCATATCATCTTGAATGTTGCCTGTGTTTGTTTAACTTAGGGATACACACAGCTCCTTCACCATGGGAAAGAGATATATCCACCATACAAAATGCTCCAAGGCACCAACGGAATATTAATAACAAATCAAAGGGCAAAGCATTTTTAAATGCCAAGGGAAAATTCAAAGCAAAGAAAATTTGCAAATCAAATTTAAAGGAGAAAAAAGCATAAACATAAAAGGTAGGGTTTGAAAAGGTAAAATAGGCTCTCATTAGAAGTCATTTAGAACAGTGACCTGTTTGAGGAATTTCCCTTCCTTGCCTTGTCATGCTATGTTTTCTTTGAAAAGGCAAAAGATGGGGTATAGCGTTAATGTATTGTTTAGGAACCTAAATCTGGAAAAACTCTGAGAAGACAAGAGTAAAATAATATAAATCAAAACCATTTATGCTACTTAAGATAGTTCTTAGAATTCCTTCAGAGGGGAAAGTTGGAAAGTGAGGAAAACAGAAGAGAAGCTTTTCTTTCTTCCTCATCTCAGTATTTGTATAGGGCTGGAGGCGTTGGTCATCTTAGAACATGGATATGGAGCAGTCACAGCACAGTGTTGCCTGTATACGGGACCACAAATTGCGTAGACTAGCCCATAAAATCTGCTAACAGTTCTGAAAAAAATCACACTGAGAGAGGCCCCTTGATACTGATTAATTTTGTGTAACTTGACCAAAGGTCGTTTAAAAGACTTTTGGCTCCTAAGGAAAACATTCAATGTGATCGGTCATGTTTTCAAATTTTTCTTATATACTGACTTGTGATTTTCAGATATGATTTAAATAAGCACGAGTTACTCTTGACTTTGGTTGAGATATACATAACCACATCAATATGGCTAGAAGGCTTATAGCCATGTTACATTTAGATAAATAGAAAAAGCATTAGTTCTTTTCAAGTAGAACACTGGGTAACAATTAGTCCTAATGATTTCCCATCACCACTTTGGTAGATTATATTTTCCTAAGATGTCCACATCAGTATTCCTCATCTAATCTGCTTTACTTACCATGTGATGCTGGCACTCCTCCATTGAAAGATGAGGGTCAATAGTTCCTTGTTTAAAACTGGATGGATCTGTGACTTCAGTGGAAGCAACATTATGTGTCTTCCAACGCTAAGCCATAAAAGGTGATATATCTTGCACCTGATCCTCTTGAGGTGCTCACCCTGGGAACCAGTCACCATACACCATGTGTCTTCCAACGCTAAGCCATAAAAGGTGATATATCTTGCACCTGATCCTCTTGAGGTGCTCACCCTGGGAACCAGTCACCATACACCAAACGTTAAGCCATAAAAGGTGATATATCTTGCACCTGATCCACTTGAGGTGCTCACCCTGGGAACCACCACCAACAGCCACATGGAAAAACCAAGTGTAGGTCTTCCTGCCTTAGCTGAGGTTCTAGATGGCAGCCAGCATCCACAACCATGAGGCTTCAGATGATCCCAATTCCTGGCTTTCCAGATAGCCAGTGAGTTTTGGAGTGACTCGTTATATAGCAATAAATAGCTAGAATAATTACCAACCCAAAAATATTTCAGGCAGAGAGAGCAATAAATATCTCCAAGTTTAAAAAAGAAAAAAAAAACCTCCATGCCTGTGGGCTCTCATAATTTATAAAAATGCTAATGGTAGTGGGGCGCCTGGGTGGCTCAGTCAGTTAAGCATCTGACTGTTGATTTCCGCTCAGGTAGTGATCTCAGAGTTGTGGGATGGAGACCGGTGTAGGGCTCCGCACTCAGTGTGGAGTCTGCTTAAGACGCTTTTTCCTTCTCCCTCTGCCCCTCTCCTCTCTCTTTCTCTCAAAATAAATAAATAAATCTTTAAAAAATGCTAATGGTAGTTAAATAAAATTAATGATAAACACTATTGATTATGATCATTTCTATGACAAAGAATAAAAGTTTAGAAAGTCTGCTTTAAGTGAGATTTCTTTTTTCTTTTTTCTTTCTTTTGTCATTAGCCACAATTCTGAAAACTGCCTCCCAGGTATACCATGAATAATCACAAAAGATCTTTTTATTCCATTCTGTTGATAATTTACACTAAAATTACTCAGGAAGACTGGTGTAACAAGGCCTTGATTTTCTAACTGGAAAATGTATGTTATGAAATTGTGTCATTTCCACTCTTTCACATGTTACCCAACACAGTAATTGCCTGAAAAGTTTTAAGGAACAAATATTTTATTCAAAGGTTTATGCTTTTTTAAAAAACCACAGCTCAACAAAGAAACTTTTGACAAAATGTCTTCTTCCCGGTAATGTTAATGTGGGTCATTCATGGTTTTTTAAAAAAATACTACTATAGTGTTATTACATGTTGATTGTGCTAATAAATGATTCAGACTCATCACAAGGACTGTTTGTTCCTTAAGTCATTTTTTGATGAATGAATGAGAAAGGGCAAGAAATTCAACAGCCTGCAACCAACCACGTCACCAAAATAGTCTTCATAAAATTCAATCAACACAACATTCTCTATAAGAATATTTTTAAACCTTCAGTAAGATGCTTAAGAATTACTTGTCCCCTTCCAGGTGTTTTAGACCAAGCAGAAAGGGAGACAATGTTGTTCCCACACTCAGAACATATCAGTGTATGTACATCTGTTTTAATGTCTAGGTAGGTATAGCTAAGTCATAGCCCGTCGACAGTCAAAGAAAAAGAAGAAAAAGCAATAAAATGTTTGAGAGGAAAATGGTGTTGAAATTATGATTTAAAAAAAAAAAAATCACAGGGACGGCTGGGTGGCTCAGTTGGTTAAGCATCTCCCTTCGGCTCAGGTCATGATCCCAGGGTCTCGGGATTGAGTCCCACATCAGGCTCCTTGATCAGCAGGGAGCCAGCTTCTCCCTCTGCCGGCTCTGCCTGCTGCCCCCCTGCTTTGCTCTCTCTCTCTGACAAATAAATAAATAAAATCTTTTTAAAAATCACAATCTGGCCAACAAGGCTAACACAGCCATTTACAGCCTAGTCTTTACATTGGCCTCCCCTGCTTCTTCTCAGCCTTGGACCCAGGGGTATTGGCTTGATGAATTCTGAACTGGTATAGACATTTTGCCTTTGGCTGGCTGCTTCTACTTCAGGAAAAGAACCTTTGGGGCATGTACTGATGTTTAAGAAGGAGAAATATTTAGAAGTAGTTTATGTGCCTTAGTATAGGCACTCTAGAGTAGGTGGTAAATGGGGATTGAGAAAGAATCTAGATCATTCTGAGCTGTGGTAGGAGGGAATCCTGGAGTCCTTCATGTCATAGCAGATTTTCAGTGTTTAGCATGGGTCTCAGGGGACCTAAGTTCACTACTTCATTTATCAATATAAGCAGTGGCCAGAGAAAACTTTGTCAAGAAGAAATACATAGGAAGAGTCCTTTGTTTTGCTTCCTTCTAAGGAGCAACTTGGTGCAAAAAAAGAAAAACTGAGCGTCATTTAGGAGCTTTTGTCCCGGTTACTATTCACCAGTCCTGGTGCAACCTGAGATAGAACTCACTTCACCCTCACTTGCCCGTTTGCTTGTTTTTAAGTAGGTTTTGCTACATGACCTCTAAGTTTCTTCCCAGTTTAACATTTCTATAATTATTGAGTAACAGCAATACCAGCACCTGTCATCTTTGAATGTGAAAGAAATACATATACACATAAATACTATATAGTGTTCTTCACTAGACCTGAAAACAAGAGCACGTTTCTAGCTTTAACACTTAATGTTGGTATGACCTGATCATTCTATAAGGAAATCCTTATAGATTACGGCAAATAAATAATATGCTCATTTCCACATATAAAAAGTTGTTTGAAATGTCTCATCTTGATTATCTATCTGGATAATAATTTTAGAATTGAAAAATCTACCCATTTCTCTCTTCCTTTTAAGATACGCTCTACAAATGAAATGTAAAAAACAACATAGACCCTATTCTAAAATTGTTTATAAGCAATATGCACAAATTTGAACATTAGTCAAATACAAAAAAATATGTTAAATAACCAAATAAATATTAATATTGAAATAAGCACTTCCTGGGAAGTTGATGGAAGGGAAATATAGGCATCAGATGATTATAGACAGAGGTCAAAGACTGAGAGTGATTCAGATACTAAATGTAAGAGGCTTCACACTGTGCTTCAGAAAAAATTTTTGAATGGCTTGGAGCTATTTAGTCTGGAGAAAGGAGACAAAAGAAAATAAGACTGCTATTATCAAATATGTTGAGAACTGCCTATAGGTTACAGATCAATTTATTTTGTGTTGCCCCAGAAGAGAGATTTATAAAGAGTGAAGTTTCGGTTGAGTATATAAGGACAACTTATTGGCATGTCTTCAGAGACAGTGAATTTCCCATTATGGAAAATATCTTGTTGAGAAAATGTTAAGAATATTTCTTCATTTGGGAAGAGACTGTCCTACAAGTCCTTTTATGAGCTCATGCATCTCTAGTCTGTGATTCTATTTTTAATTATATAATAATTATATAACTATAAAATATAAAAAAATAAAATTATATAATAAGCAAAGGCAAGAAAATATTTTCAGCAAAAAAATAGAGACCAAAAAAAAAAAAGCCAGAAGTTGATTAACAAGAAGAAAAAGGAAACAAATCAGAAGTTGATTAACAAGAAGAAAAAGGAAACAAATCAGAAGTTGATTAACAAGAAGAGAAAGGAAACAAATCAGAAAGTTGATGTGATACCACAGAAGAGTGTAGATAATAACTGTTAAGACATGCCCAGTGCTAAACGTAGGTCAGGCATCCAATGACTTTGAGATTGTAGCAATTTAAGTAGGAAAAGACCAGGACTAAATCTTTGACCATATATTTTTGCATAATTCATGCCAATGAATGAGATATGGTGGGGGAGGAACAGGAAGATGAGAAGCTGGGAAAAACAGATGGAAAGGAAGGTGTGAGGTTAGTTTACATGAAGGTTAGAGAGAAAACTTTGCAAAAGACCTGCAGAATTTACACTTCGGTTTGGTTTGGTTTGGTTATTCTTTAATATTATTTCTCCATCCAGCAAAAGGGAATTCTTTTCTGGAAAGTAAAGTCTGAGCCCTCTGTACATTTGTATTTATTAAAGATTACACACTACTCCAAGAAAAAAGTATGCTAATATCCCCACATCCTGGTCAAATTCCAAGTCAAATAATTTCATTCTCCCTACCTAAATCTTCTGCTGTTTGAGGGAAGTCATACTTCATTTTACTTCCTAAGGCTAGTAAAACATGTCTGGAGTTGTTCACACAATTATATTATGTGGTGTAATGGGATTTTTAGATTTTTTAAAGTCCACAAACTCTTTACATCCTTCAAAAAAGACTTTAAATTGAAGTTGCTAGCATTTTGCCAAACACTAACATTTTGGATCTTTATTATGTTATTAATAGATGTTTATAGAGCATCATGACTAGGGAATAAAATTTAATATGATTACATTTATAGAGCAATGTGGCATCCTTCCCAAAATTACATGATAGAAAGCAACTTCTAACTTTTCTTGTATTTTACACAATTCTCTTTGGAATGCTTTTTGGACTTGCCATAGAAATCCAAGAAAACATCAACTTCTGCTTGCTGTCGGGTTTTTCTGAATTCTCTTTTATATTAAGGCAAGACGTAACTTGGCTTGGTTGTTGGAAAATCCTGGCATCATAGGAGGGTGGAAACTTGGCCCTAATCCAATAAACTTTCATGATAACACTCTTTCAGCTTCATTTTGGTGGTTTAATCTGATAACCAGAAAGAAAGGAACTACTTAACAATATGTCAGCTTGCTATCCAGTTTGCTTTACAGGTCTGAAGTATGAAATTCTATTACCCATTGCTGGGATAAATGTCATATCTTGCAAAGACTAATCTTGTTCAACGGATGCACTTTTAAAATGTATAAGTCTACTTGAAAACCAATCTGATAACAAGGACATGCCTGCAGAAGGACGATTCAGTTGTATCAATGCACTCGTCACTCAGACCTCAACCAAAAAAAAAATAATAATGTGATGGGGCTGGGTGGGTGTTAAAAGCATGCAAAGTCTTGATAATAGGAAAACATTAGCCACAAGATGAAAAGAAGAAAGTTTTTTTTAAAGTTCCAGGCAAAATACTGTCTAATAAGTTTTTTAAGACTTCATTACATGAGTATAAGAAGACGAAATGTCAACTTGCCTGAAAAATTAGTAAATCTTAAGAGAGGTTTTATTTACTTTGGCCATTATCATTATTTTTAAATGGAGATTATGCATATTGTTCTGATTCATTCTCAGATAGTATGTTTGAAATTGGGAATACAATTCTTCTATGCTTCAAACAATGTATCTAATTTTGTATATTAGTGGGGGAGGAAGAGCTTTCTCTTAAATTTAGTTGCAGAAAATGTGTTCTAACTTCCCACCATTTCTCATTTTCTCCAATTTTCTTGCCCCAGAGACCTTTTTTGTTGTTGTTGTTTGTAAATATATTATAATATGATTTTACTTGTAGGAAATATTGGCCAAGTCCAATAGTCTATAAGTGAAAATGAAGGTTGTTCTCTGTGCATTCTTTAATACTTTAATAGCACACTTTAACTATGTCCAATTTCACATGAAAATCTGTTCCTCTGAAAACTACTTAAACAATTCTTTGGTACTAACAATTTTTTAATGTTTGCAAAGTCCAACTCTAAAAAGCTAAATTTTCCTAATTATTTCAACCAGCCCCTCCCTACCACAGAAACCAGATCCTTATGTATATAGTCACATAAGAATATTATTTGATATATTGATCAGGATACCCTAGTATTTCCCATGACTTAATTTTTTTTAAGTTCTAGCAAATTAGGATCTCTATCCTTCCCTTGTAGATGGATAATTAATTGCTCTTTACCTGACCTTTCTCACTTCTACTTGATCTTGACTTGACTTTACTATTTTATTATGACTCTAGGTGGCAGGAGTAGAAGTTATTCTTTCTTTCTTCCTTCCTTCCTTCCTTCCTCTCTCCCACCCTCCCTCCCTTCCTCTCTTCCTTTCTCCCTTTCTTCTTGTTACTTATTCTAGTTAAGAGGTTAGGAATTTAACTAAAGCAACTGTTTAAGTTTGCTTTTTAATATTTTTTTTGTTTGGTTGGTTATTGCATATTTGTTTAGTTAGAAATTTAATTATACAGATTTGTGAAAGAACGCATGTTATGTTTTTATTATTATATTCATAGAATAACATTTCATTTCTCACATCTTTAAGAATTTTATTAGAAAAATTCACATACAGAATAAATAATAACTTTCCATTCCTATGTCCATTTAAAATGTGAATATAAAAATATTAAATGAATATATGCAATGTTTTCTAATTCCATTTTAAAGAACTGAGCAAATAATATTGATATTTTATACATGAGTGTTTTAGGCAAAGCTAAAATATGACAACATCTGATTTCCTCTTTGAGGTCCCGAACCTCTAGTGTCTCTGTGCACTTTCAAATGCTAGCATCATTTCAAAATTTTCTCTTATTGACTGAATATAACTCAATGCATCATTTCTTCTTAGGGGGTGGGATCTCTGGACTTTAAATTGGGCTTCCTAAAACCAAAATGCCTAAACCTAAAGGTAGGCATGCCTAGTAGTTGGCATTTTGGTCACAGGAAAATCAGTGAGGTTCTATACTTTGAGAAAAGGGAAAACACATTCTTGCATATATTTTTCAAGGATTTATTGAACACTTACTATATATGACAAGGCTTTTATTAGAAACTGGAGATACACACTGGAAAAAGAAAAGTAACAGAAAACTGTAAGGAGGATACGGTCTAAAGAAAACAACACCGTCACTGAATACCAACTGTTCTCTACCTGGAATACTCTTCCCCATTCCCCTGGCTCTTGACTCCTTCCCAGTGTGACTTCACACTCGCTGTCCTGCATTCCTCCTTCACTTCCCCACTCCCCATCACCTATTCAACTTTTTTTTTATTTTAATGTTTTTTTTTATTATATTATGTTAGTCACCATACAGTACATCCCCGGTTTCCAATACAAAGTTCGATGATTCATTAGTTGCATATACTTCTATTCCTTCTTTTAATTTCAACCTAAACGTCACTCCTTCAGGAAGACCTTCTCCAACTCCACAGACTCAGTGAGGTATAGCAGCTATGAAGTTGCAATTCTTCCTTATAATTAATTCCAGCCATTTTATTATCTTACTCGCTTAATGTCCGTCTATGGAAATCTAACACAGAAACATGTTTGTTGTTGTTGTTTGCTATCATATTCCCAATACCTTGCACATTTCCGGGCTTATAGTAAGTGCTCAATAAATACTTTCTAAAGTAAATGAATGAACAGATGCAGTTCAACATTTGTAAATAAAAAGGTATATTTATTTAATAAATAGGGTGAGTAAAATAGAAAGCAAAGATTTTATTTTTTAAAGCAAAGATAAAAACACGATCGGGTCGTGACTCCAGTGTTATACCTTTCTCCCTGCTGCCTGGAGTCCACGTGCCCTCTCAAATCTTTCTACATCCTGTTATTACAATTAAGTTTTACAACTCCATCTTTACTACTTTCTGAGTCCTAGTTTTAGATTATATTACCATCAAATTATCTTAGAAAGTATGGGCATACATTCACCTTTTCTTTTTAACTAAATGAAAGTTGTTAGTAATGAAACAACAATGTATAGCTCTGTATACTGACTTAAGACAAAAAAAAAAAATTAGTCCTGTGCACACTGTGGAATGCCTGTCTTCCTAATGCCTACCAGTACTTTGACTCCCTAACACTTGTCAGAAGTCCAGTTGGGATCACTCATATTTAAAAGCAATGGTCAAAACTACGTGTACTGATTATTACATGATTATCTCAGCTCTAAAACCTGTTTTGTGATGCTGGGCTGAGTCTCTGCAAAGCACATTTGTCCTTCGCATCTGGCTCCGGGGTAGCCTCAGCCAATAGAAGATACTAGAGGGAGGCAGGGAGGCAGGGAGGCAGGGAGGCTGGAGCTGAAGAAAGGACTTGCTCCTTCCCGTTTGCTTTCTGTTTTGTTGGTGTTGTCTCAGCAAACGTCTCTCACCCTGGTGGAGGCAAAGGTTCCTGTGTCCTGTCAGCCTCACTGTGCTGCCCTCCACCCCCACCCTGCACTTTTAACCACCAGCATCTAGTCAGAAAAACAGAAACTATGCCAGGTTAATATAACGAAAGACTGAATGAGTGTTAAAGAACTGAAAAGCAAAAAGGGGCCACTGAGGGAAAACAGAGATAAGCAACCCCAGGAAGCGGCTCCCACTCAAAGGCAAAAAGGAAGAAGTGGGAGTTATCAGAACCTAGAGACCCACAGGAAGGACTCAGCAGAGCCTCTGGGGAGGGGCTGTGCCTGGCTGGTGCTGATGCCGCAGGAGCTCAGAGGAAGAAGTTCCTAGAGCTGGGATTCAGACCTTAAAGCGGGGTGCTGCCCGGCTGGGACAGCATGGAGGGAAGGAATCTTCAGTTTGAGGCTAGGCTTTGTCCACTACTGTAATTCAGGAACAGCTAAGCGTATTTGTTTGTTTGTTTTGGTACAAGGAGGAGGAAATAGGGTTTAGTAACCAAAAGCTAAGGGGAAAGATTGGTGAATGAAGAGCACAGCATGGCATTTAATTCCTAGCTAGGTCTCTGCCAAATTCAGAGAGGGAGAGACTGTAAACAGGCTGAAGAGATCCTTTCCATGAGGGTCTTTGTAAAGCACGATGCACAAGGACTACCTCAGACTTCCACACGACTAAGTATGTCATGAACTGTAGGGAGTGAGTGCTCTGTCTCCCAATTTCTGAGAAGAACTCAGTGTCCCAACAGCACGATAAAAGCTGAGTTACATATGGTGCCGCTCAGCACAGTGCTGCTACCACAAAGCTGAGAATCAGAGAAGGCAAGGGTTCAATAGGGAACAGTTAAAGGTGTAACTCGGAAGGGAAGTTCTTCTGCAGATGCTAGGTCCCTCCCTCATTGTTCTCTACTGTACAAATGGATTTCTAAGTAACCTTTTGATTTCTTGGTGAGGTGTTCATTCAATTGCTATTGATATTTTCCGCCCAAGGCACAAAGTCTTGTGTGGAATTCAGAAACACTTGTAGGTTCCGTTGATAATACACATCCTTGCCATGAAATTTTGATTCAGTTAAAATGTGTGCCAATTGAATTAGGTATTACTAATTATGTGAAATATGGGAAACACATGTCACAAATACTGAGGGTAATTTAATATCATGCCTGTATTTACAATATGTCTTATTTTTTCAGGAGGTCATTCCCCACATAGTCTCTCACATAGGGAACCACAAAAGTCAGCCGCTTCCATGCATTAAAGCCTTTGTTTTACCATAAAAAGTGGTGTGCTAACATGTCCAAAAAGAAACATGGAAGTCGTGCCACCAAATTCTAACCATGAGTTCCCCTTAAAATCTTTTCATCTTAAATTAGAGGAAGTAAGCCTTTATGGATTCAGAATTTTTATTAATTTAAAGAACATTAAATGTCTAATCATGCTTTGGGGTATACATAAAAAGACGTCAAATGCAACGGAACATTTAAAAACATTCTGAAACATTTCCATTCCATATGCTGGAGGGCATACTGCAGTATTGCAATGAATTGTTGGAAGCATGGTTTCTGACAATCTGCTCAAGATTTCTGCCTGCTCAATTATTTACAGTCTAAGCTTAATGTATGCCTGACACATTTATTTCTGTGAACAGCAAGTATTTTGATGTAGAAAGGAGGTGTTTGTAAGCATTGCCACATGGTCCTTGGGATATCTGAGCACAGTAACACAATCATTTCTTTTTAAATTAGAAAACAAAGGAAATCCACAGACTAGAGAGAAGCAGTGATGAGTTTTGTTCATTTAAAATGTTTCATGGGTTTTTACATTGCTTATAACTTAAGACATAGAAGGTATATGGTATAAAAAGTAATTTCCTTTTTACATAATAAAATCTCTCTCCCTAAGAGCTGAAAGTATCCCTTAATACACACACACACACACACACACACACACACACACACACACACACACACAGAGTCCCTCAGCAAAGGGTAGAATATTTACTAGTTGACGGCATTTTAAGAAACCTCTGGCCATTCACTAGCCGAGCACTGAGCTAACAAAGCAGAGACTTTAGTGGCCAAACACAACAAAATATACAGACTTAATATAATTAGTTTGGAATGTCACCAAATAAACAAACAGCATTGGCAACAACAAACCCTTGGGCTTCCAGATTTCCAGTTTGCCACGTTATATTATTTTAAATGTCCAATTCCTAATATAAAAAAATTAAAAGACACACACAGAAACAGGAAAGCATGGTTCACACACAGGAAAACAGTAGCCAACAAACACTGTCCCTGAAGAAACACAGACACTGGATGGCTTAGACAGAGACTTTAAATCAATTTAAGGAACTAAAGGAAACCCTGCTCAAGAATTAGGACAAGTATGAGAATGGTGCCTCATCAAATAGAGAATATCAATAAATTAGTAGAAATCATAAGAAATGAACCAAATAGAAATTCTGGCGTTGAAAAGTACAATGACTGAAATGAAAATATCACTAGCAGGGTTTGATATCAAATTTCAACTGACAGAAGCAAGAATCAGTGCCCTTGAAGATCAATCAATGGAGATTATCCAGTCTAAGGAACATGGAGGAAAAAAGAATGAAGAGAAATAAACAGAGCATCAGAGACCTGTGGGACAACATCAATTGTACCAAGATAAATACAATGGACGTTCCAGAAGGAAAGGAGACAGAGAAGGAGCAGAAGGAATATTTGAAGAAATAACTGTTTAAAATTTTCCTAAATTAATGAAAATCATTAATCTGCACATTCAAGAAGTTCAATAAACACTAAGTGGGATAAAAAAGAAATTAAGAGCTAAGTAAACCATTGTCAAACTATTAGAAGATAAAAATAAAGAGAGAATCTTGCAGGCACAAGAGAAAAGTGATTCAACATGTATAAGGGACCCTCGGTAACAGTAACATCCTGACTTCTAATCAGAACCCATGAAGTCCATGGGGCGCCTGGGTGGCTCAGTCATTAAGCGTCTGCCTTCGGCTCAGGACGTGATCCCAGAGTTCTGGGATCAAGCCCGGCATCGGGCTCCCTGCTCTGCTGGGAGCCTGCTTCTTCCTCTCCCACTCCTCCTGCTTATGTTCCCTCTCTTGCTGGCTGTCTCTCTCTCTCTCTCTGTCAAATAAGTAAGTAAGTAAATAAATAAATAAATAAATAAATAAATAAATAACTCTTTAAAAAAACAACAACAAACCCATGAAGTCCAGGAGGCAGTGTGTTAACACATTCAAAGTGCTGAAAGAGAAAGACTGTCCACCGAGAATTCTATATACAGAAAAACTATCCTTCAAAAATGAAGAAACTGAGGCACTACAAAATAAACAAAATACTAAAAACACTAAAGGCAAGCCTTTAAATTGAAATGAAAGAACACCAGACAGTAATTCGAATCCACATGAAACAATGAAAGCACCAGTGGAAAAAAATATATAAGTGAATATAAAGGACAGCATACATGCATTTTTTGGGTAACTCTTTTCTTCTCCTACTTGATTTAAAAGACAATTGTATAAATAACAGTCGTGTAACTGTGTTGTTAGGCTTCTAACAGCACAAAGGAAGGGGGCATGGAGCTATATTTGAGCAAAATTTTTGTATAATATTGAAATTAGTTCACTCTTAATCCGGTGGTTTTAAATTTACATGCTAGTGACAGTCTCCAGAGAAACTTCTAAGAAAATAACAAAAAACTTCTAAGAAAATAATAAAAGAAACAAGAGAATTCAAATGTCACACAAGAATGTGACAATTTAACATAAAAGCAGGTAATTAGTATTAAATTTTATTCAACTCTTTGGCTTAATGTGGTGAGATTAAACTGCTGAGTTCTTTTTTTTTTTTTTTTAAAGATTTTATTTATTTATTTGACAGAGATAGAGACAGCCAGCGAGAGAGGGAACACAAGCAGGGGGAGGGGGAGAGGAAGAAGCAGGCTCCTAGCGGAAGAGCCTGATGTGGGGCTTGATCCCATAACGCTGAGATCACGCCCTGAGCTGAAGGCAGACGCTTAACCGCTGTGCCACCCAGGCACCCCATAAACTGCTGAGTTCTTATTAGGTAAGATGACCACATAATTTATTATCAAAATCAAAGTAATTTTGAGAGTGATAGAGGACATTATTAATAATTATGTCAAGATATAAGGCATAAGGCAGAACTGTCTCTTGTTAAAGGGTATACAATCACCCTGTTTAGGTATTTTGAAAAATTTAGTTCGTATTACATATTTGGCTATTATCTCCTAGGGCAAATTAAGCACTATGTTTTAACACTTTGATACAATCTGATTATGAGAAATTACTTTTTTAAAGATTTTATTTATTTATTTGAGCGAGAGAGAGGGAAAGAGAGAGAGCACGAACAGGGGGAGGGGCAGAGAGAGAGGGAGAAACAGGCTTCCTGCTGAGCAAGGAACCTGATGCAGGGCTCCATCCCAGGACCCTGGGATCATGATCTGAGCTGAAGGCAGACACTTGACTGACTGAGAAATTACTTTTAATGACTGAAACATGGCCACTACCATCAAGTAAATATTTTGTTTGGGATTGTATTGGCTGTATAGACCAATTTGAGGAGAATGTCTTATGGTTTTCATTATACAAAATTTTTAATATATATTGTTAAATGTATCCCTAAGTATTTCATGCTTTTTATAGTATTTAATCTATATATTTTCAATTTGTTTATTGCTAATGTAAAGACAGAACTGATTTTTGTATATTGACCTTGCATCCTACAACCTTGATAAATTCACTTATTAGTTCTGGCAGTTTTTTGTAGATTCATTTTATTCTGTTATACAAGACTAATATTTTAAAATATCAATGCTTACTTACTGGGGAGGATGCAGGGAAATTGTATTTGGAAATGTAAATTCTTAACACCTTTTTGGAAAGCATTTGATTGAATCTATTAAAATTTACACTAAAATACACATATATTTTTAGCTCAGCAATCTTACTGCTAGGAATCTATTTCATAGCCAGTATAAGGATACATGTACAAAGATGTTGATTACAGTTCTCATTTGTAATGGCAGGAAATGAAGTGGATGTAACCAATAGGTGAGTGGCTAAGTAGTACATCCATCCTTGGCTTAAGCTAGCTTGAATGGGTTTCTCTGACTAACAGGAAAAACCTATTTCAGGAAAGGACTGTATAGTACATCAATAATATCTCATTTCCAGATCTTATTATATATTTGCTGAAAACTCTTTGGAAAATTTATTATTGCAAAACAGTGTTTATTCTTATTCTTTCTAAAGCTTTGTCTTGCTTTGAGGATAGGTATCCATAGTCTGTAAAACAACTATTTGTTCCTTTTGAATTTGCATAATGGCCATGCAGCTACACAATTTTTTACTTAATTGCCAGAGATTTTTTGTAGTTTATTCAAAAAAACTTAATCAAATACAGCAATATATTTACTTAACCTACTACTAACTCTTTTTTAAACTCTGGTTTCTATCTCTCCTCCATTATCACTTCCTTAAAGAAAAAAAACAAAAAAGCAAACAAACAGAAACAAAGAAAACTTTATTCTGAGTGGTGATGAGATTACCATGATTTCCACGTTTCCTTGTAATACATTCTTTCATGCACACTTTTAGAGTTGGATGCTACCCGAAATTATTCATTATATCACTGTGTGTCATATTAAATGTCTATTTTTATTGCTATATAGACTTTTTTGCCCTTTGAAGAAATACACAAATACTTTCTAATAAAAGTAAAAGTAAAGTAGTAAAGAGATTTTATAATTAGATCTTCTTCTGCAAGGCCATCCAGAGTATGGATGGTTTTCTTTTTAAGGCCTGACATATGAGAGGACTGATTTATAGCAGATTCTTGGAACAACTACTATCTGGAGGACCTAGGAGAGAGAAAAAAGTGCAAAGACATAAAGAAACTAAAAAAAAAGCCACTTATGCATAGTCACTAACTGCACAGAATATGGTTTATGCTCTTATAAAGAAATTATTCGAAATACCAGATACAAAGGGGAAGTCAGAAGCAGTGACAGATGCTTCAAATGGGGCCTGCAAGCTGGCCTGGTCAGGCATTGAGAGGGACACACAGCGTGGACTGGGGGAAACATGCTGATTATTTCCTTTTCAATTTCTTGAAAATCTATAATTATAATTATAATGAAACCCCTTTTTACTTTTTCTTTATCTAATACCCTCTTGCCTGAAATGTCCTTATTCTGCTCTAGTGTCCAGAACTACTACAACTGAACTCAGCTCTCAGAATATTCTATTCTATTTCCTCATCCTTTGCCATGAACCAAAGATTTCATATAATAATAAACTGAAAATGGATGGTAAGTACATTCTTCAGAGATGAATAACTCTCCTTCAGCAATCCTAGACTTTTAAGTGCTCAAAATTCTTAGAACTATCTACTGGACTAATACTCAAGGTGACCCTTGAGTCTAATTACCAAAGATGTTAGCTTGTTTCCTGCTGTGAAGGAAATATACAATAGTAATCTTATTGAGTATTTTCATACATTTGATAAATACAGCCAGCTAATTTCAGTAAGTATGATGGTTTAAAATGAACATTTCTGGAGTACCTGGGTGGCTCAGTCAGTTAATCATCAGGCTTTTGGTTTTGGCTCAGGTCATGATCTCAGGGTAATGATCTCAGGGTCATGAGATAGAGCTCTGCATCAGGCTCTGCTGGAGATTCTCTTGCTTTCTCTCTCTGCCCTTCCCCAACCCTGCTCGCTCCCTCTCTAAAAATAAAATAAATAAATCTTAAAAAAAAAATCCCATTTCCTGGGGCGCCTGGGTGGCTCAGTTGGTTAAGCGTCGGCCTTCAGCTCAAGCCATGATCCCTAGGACAGTTATCAGGCTCTCTGCTCCGTGGGGAGTCTGCTTCTCCTCTCACTCTCCCTCTGTGCGCGCTCTCTCTCTCTCTCTCAAATAATAAATAAAATCTTAAAAAAATAACAAAGCAAGGTGGTTCTCAAAAATCAATGACCAAAGAAACTTCTAAGAAATAGATTTAAAAAAAAAAACAATTTCCTGCAATATTTCGAAGGTTTTATTTATAGCTGCTCAACCCTTCATCTCTTCAGAAGAAAAGAGCCAAATAAATATTTACTGACTATCAATACTTTTCATCTATGATGGTATAGCCATGAAAACAACCTTAAAGTTCATGTTTATAGTGTTAGTCAAATATAGGAAACCATAAGTTGGTGAAGAATGCCAAAAATGAGGGAAGGAAGGAAGAAACAGCAGTTTCTGAAATGCAACTTTGACTCTGCATAATCTGTTGCGAATGAAATATATGCTGCAAATTTAAAGCATGGTCTCCAAGAAAAGATCAAAATTAATGAAAAATCTTATAAACAAGGTGGAGATGCTGTAATCACCAAAATAATTGGGAGTAAAATCACTATAACCTCAGAGGTACCTTTTACTAAAAATAACACATAGGAAATTTCACCAAAAACCAACCAACCAAACAAACCCTTAAAAAGAAAAAGAATCTATGTGATTGACCCTAGGTTGTCATAGCAGATTATCCAGGATAAATAAGAGCTGGCGGCTGATGATTACAACCCAGTTTTAAAATGGCCACACTGGTATATGATTTTGAGTCAAATTTGGAAGTCTCCCTCCTTTACAAATAGACAAGTCAGGCTTTAAAATTACTTCCAATTAATATAAGAATTGAACCAAAGTGCCTTTGAATGTAAGCTCCAGAGGCATTTTTTTTTTTTTGGTAGATGATCTATACAAAAGGAAATGCACCTTTCTACAGTCAAATGTTGGGAAAAAGTCAAAAATTACAGGTTTGTGTTCAAAAAACATTTAATAAATGCCTTGGGTATCATACAAATTAACCTCTTGGCTTAGGCCTGAGTGTCCCTAGCCAACTTCAGAAGATCTACTTTACCCTTCCTTGGGGCCGCAGGGGAGCCCCTCAGCAGGGGGAGTTGGGATGGCACATGCTGATTTATCATTTCCCCCCACCTACCCCAGCCCACTTCTTGCAGGAGTTACCCAGGGCTGCAGACAGACAGAGGGATGTGCTGCATGGACTGATTCTAGGGATGCCCTGAGCAAGTTCACCTAATTCAGGCAATGCTGTAATGTGTTTCTGTGTATAAAATCATACCACAGAAAGACAAATTCAACTGCTTTCACACAAGCTAGTTCTCCTAATGCATTTTGTCTTTTTGTTTATATAATAATTTCCTCCAGATTGACTGGGTTCTAAATTAACTATGGATTTGGTAAAAACTCTGAACTTTGTGTTTCGATATTCCCCACCTTGGGTCTGTTACTACTGCTGTGGTTCTACACTCTGGATTTTCAAGTCTCAAAGATAATCACCGTGTCAACATCAGTGGCTCTGTTTAGAATATTCCATTCACAGGAAGTCAGCACAGATAACTTTCACTCGAACAGCTCTCAGTGACCCTTCAACATCTTTATATTCAAATGATGCGTTAAAAAAACAACGGCGCCTATTTTTATTTAACTTCAGCAGCATCTGGAAGAAGAGAAGAAAATTTATTCTGAACTCCATCACTTGAATATTATTATGGTTACTTCATTGTTGAAACTAGAGAAAATTAGTCTGAGATCTGGAAAGAGCAGCGAAATGATTTATTCCAGATTCTTATCTATGATGACAAGATTATGGCAACAACAACAACAAAAGGACAAAAACCAGAGTAACAGAAATACTGTTTTGGCATAGCACAGAGTGCAGGCTTTAGAGCCACACATAGACATACATCCCTTGGTAAGTGCACTGTGTTAAGCTGTGATACCATTACACTTCAGTTTCTTCTATAAAATGGAAATGATAACTCCATGGCATTGCTGTGAGGACTACAGCGTGATGGGGAACTCTCGTACTTGACACAGAGGATACACTCGATATGTTGATACTGTTAGTATTAGGAAAGCCTCTTTCTGCTCATGATATAGACAGAGGTTAAACACTGGACCAGGGTATTTATAACTGTGTAGAAAGACTTTGGCTTCTATGGTGATGTCATAGCCGTAGGAATTAAGACAAAAACTTACGTATCCTTTTGAGACTCAATGAAAAAGAAAAAGCTGGGGGTGCTGAGGGCTAAACCTCAGGAGAGCCATGGTTGAATTAACACAGCTGGACCAGGTGGCTGATTAGAACCACCAGCTGGTTGAGGACAACCATCTCCTTCCCCTTCCCAACACAGAAATCCTAGAACCCCATGTCTTTTTGTGTGAGCTTCGTACCTTCATGTACGAACAAGCAAGGATCTCCCCAGACAGGTCCCAGCTAGTATATTACCAATGACTTTCACGAACTACCACCTGAGTCCTGCCTCCTTTTGATGCCTTCCTGCCCTTTCACCACCACCAAGGAAACACCTTTAATATCTATTATGATTATGTTTTATTTCTTTAAGCCAAAGACATTCCACAAGACATTTCACTTACAAGCGGACTCAAAACCTAAGTTCCACTACTTTAAAAATGGTCATGTGATTGTGTTTTTTTTCCTTGAGGGAGTTATACCTTTGTAAACCATATGGCAAGGGAACAAGACAGAACGTGAGTCACAGTACACATGGGAACAAACAGCCAAACAGCCAGACATGAAGACAGACAGCGTCACAACAACTCCAGAGGCTGGCAGTTTCTAAAGTAGAATAATTTCTTTTTCTTTCTTTCTTTTTTTTTTGTGTGTGTGCTAGGCAAACCACAGCTACTTGTGTGGTTGCTGTGTAGCTAAAGGCCGTGGCTCTCCTATCACATGATCTCAAACAGAGCTGGCGTTCTTCCAGTGAGCAGGTGCTAACGGTCCCTGGAAACCAGTTTTTAAAAGAGACTAGAGAGGGGTCAAAAAGACACCGTCAGCTGTCATCCCAGGGTGATATGCTTTGAAATCGAAAGAAACCCAGGTTTCCCAGGGAGTTGGCATCAAAGTTGAACAGAGATTCCAGTACATGAGCAGGACACAATTTACTCACCACTTCTCTTCATCAAGTACCTACTGTGTGCCAAGTACTATGCACCTCCCTAGTTTCGTCTGTTTAAATCCTGCTGTTCCTTTACATCTCTGTGAATCATCACTTCCTTCCTGGACTAGGTCAAATCCTTTTAGAAAGGCTGGTAATACTATGTATCTCTCCTTCACAGCTCTTACAACAGCTGAATTTTACATTCATTTATGTTCTTCTTTGATGAACATCAGTCAAAAATGAATGAATGAATGAATGAATGAATGAATGCATGAATGACTAGCACAGTTTTTGGCACAGGTAGGTACTCAAAAAGCTTCCACTTAATCAACTGTAACTTAAATATATGAAACAAGACCTTTGTAAAAGATCTTAAGATCGAAAGCATTTACAATAGGCACAAGATAGAAGCAGTAAATGGGGGCAGATATGACAATAGAGTCTTTGATGTTGATAGAAAGGCAAACTGGAAAATATTCACCCTTCAGAAGCTCAAATCCACCCACACTGGAAATTGTCACTAACGTACTCCCGCCCAGGAATAACACATACCCTGACCTGTGAAGCTTGTCTTGTTCTTTTATACTAGAAAGAGGTCAAGGAGCGAAGAGAGGACAACATAGTTCTAACAAATCCAGGTTGAAATATATTAGAACTTAATCGGGCAAAAAATGCCAAACTAAAACAGTGAGAAGTTATGTGGTTTAGATTTTAAACGGTCTGCTATCCCTCTGATATTCCAAACCTCCATCAGGAAAGCTGCTTGGCTTTGAAATATTTTATATTCATTCTGAGGGACTGGGCAACTTTTCCTTTATTTAGTTACACTGGTTGGCTTATAATAAAATCTTCGGTATCTTTCTCAGTAACAAAATATAACAGCTGCATCTACTTTATGATAACTTCTTTTCAGGGTCTCATAAAGTATTGGTTGTTACTCTGCAAGAAAATATGGAGCTATGGGCATTTCTCAAAAGATGAATTTTTGCTTTACCAATGTGGTAAGTGGAATAATGGCCTCGACTGTTGTCCAAATCCTAATCCCTGGACGCTGTGAGTATGTTAGTTTACATGGAAAAGGGAGACTTCACAGAGGTAAAGATGTCAATATTAATGTTAAGGACCTTGAAATCAGAAGATTATCTAGGTAGACCCAACCTAATCACATGAGTCTTTAAAAGCAGGAACCTTTCCCAGGTTAAGGTCAGCATCAGAGGGAGATGTATGGATATACAGGATAGTTAGAGAACTGTGATTTGAGGAGTCAACCCCCTGCCGCTGGTGTTGAAGATGAAGGGAGAGGGCCATGAGCTAAGGAATGAGCAGCCTTTGGAATCTGGCAACTGATTCGTCCCTAGAGTCTCCAGAAAGGAGCACAGCCCTACAAACACCTTAATTTAGGCTGATAAAACCTGTGTCAGACTTCTGATCTACAGAGATATAAGATAATAAATTTGTGCGGTTTTAAACCACTAAGTTTGTGTGAACTTGTTATGGAAGCAATAAAAAGTGGATACAGCTAATATCAAACATATGCCCCGCTGCTCTGTTTTCATGCCCTTTTTTGGGGTACCTACTTACCTTGACCTTCAATGCCGAATAATAGCATACCCTTTTAAAAGGCGTGTGACAATAAAAATCAATACATGGAGTATCAATAACGCATGTAATTAAATTGAATCGGCTACGATACAAACAGCTGTGACCAAGTCCACGCACGCACAGGTAACGACAACTACATTACAACCCCCTCTCACCGACGGTAATACAGAACTGTTAAGATGCACCCCCGTTTCAGAAATGTTAGAATGTGAACAAATAGAAGCTATGCAATGTGGAAGACAGGGACTGTGCTCTTCCGTTCTTCCCAGTCCGCACCATTCCTCACCGCCAGCTCCTCACGCCCACTGGCATTACTTGCGTGGCCTCTGCGGGCCCTGCTGTAACCTTTCAGTGTCTTCTTTTATGGACAGGAAAAGCAGTTCTAAGCCTAACTGCTATTTCTCTTCTTCGGTCAGTTCTATAAACAACCACGTGGTTAATTTTTCAAAACAAAACAAAAAAACAAAAACAAAACAAAACAAAGCAAAGAAAAAAAGTCTTATCTATGTCTGTCTTTCCTGACTGGAAACTCCAAACTTTTAATGGTTCTAAATTTTGACTGAAAAAGCATAAACCCTTTACCCTGGCATCCGAGGCCCATCACAATGTTGCTCGACTAAAACCCCCCTAAACCCAGCATGTTTTCCCAAGAGCATTCTCCTGGTTCTACTCTCCCCCTCTATGTATATCTAAGTGCTAAGATTTTGTTAGAACTGGGCAGAAGAGGGGCGCCTGGGTGGCTCAGTCTGTTGGGTGTCTGCTTTCGGCTTGGGCCATGATCCGATGGTCTTGGAATCCAGCCCCGCATGGGGCCTGCTTCTCCCTCTCCCTCTGCTGCTCCCCCTACTTGTGGTCTCTCACTCTCTCTGTCAAATAAATAAATAAAATCTTAAAAAAAGAAAAAGAATTGAGCTGAAGTGTCAGCTCCTCCATGAAACCATGAAACCTTTATCAGCCACCGCAGTCCGTGATCGCCCCCTCTGACTCCTTGTATCAAGTGTCTAAGGCCTCCAAGTTTGCTGACATTGCTAGCACCGTGCCCTAAATCATACAAGATGGCAGTTATTAATGACTGTGAAAATGTTACCAGACTTTCTACTGTCCCTTGAATCTGCTTTGCTCACCTCTCTATTGGCAATTTACTGATGCACTTTACTTTGCCTCAAACACCTTTTCCTTACATGTAACCTGTCCAAATCTTACTCACTCTTCAAGGGTCAGCTCAAGTCTCCTACTTTGCCTAAGAACCGAACCACCCTAGCTCATGCCGTCTGCACCATTTGAATTACTGGTTAGGACAACTGAGTCTGTTCTGTGCGCCAGCTCTATCTAGTTGGTGCACGTAACTCATAGTTTTTCCTCCAACAAAATTTTAAACTATTAAAGACAAGAACCTTTAGCATACTTTTTAGATATTAGAAATCCATCCCTGGCACAGACTTGCTGTGTGGCCTTTGAAAAGTCGCTCAATCTCTAAGAGCCTCAATTTCTTCATTTGCAAAATGGAGAAAATGTATGAGAAGGAGTCTATCAAAGTGCATGTAGTAAGTCCTCATTAAATATTTATTGTTTGCCTAATATTAGTTTATAAGCTTCTATCCCATCTCAGTCCCCGCCACTGTGTCCATGTTTACATAAAGGCTACTGGTTAGACTAATTATTTCATCCCTAAACTGGTGTAATTCTAATCTTTGGAATGGTTTGCTGCTCACCACAATGACCACAACTAATGATATGCTATCCAGAGGACAGACACGCCCGGAGGTCGGTGCTTTGTTAGTGAGATATTGAAGGAAAACACTGTCATCTTTGATCCTGTACCTTATATTTTCCAACTATAATAACATCTGCCTCCTTAACAAGAGTTTTGTGAAGTTCAAATGAGATAAATTATGTGAAAGTGTTTTATATGTTTTATAAAGTACCATTAACATAGGTTATTATTCCAGTGTCCTTATTTACAATGTTGTTTCAATTAAATCACTTTCCCAAATACAATGAAAGAGGCTACAAACTATACTCAAAGATTATGCTTTTATCCCTTCATTCTCTCTGTCAACAAATATTTATTAATGTTCTATTACAGGCAGAGTATGTTAGTCACAAAGGGGGGATATGAAAACGTAATATGTCTACCCTTGAAAGACTTCTTATCCTTTTTTCCTTCTCACCTTTCACCTTAAGCCATCCTGTTTATCAACTGAACATCTTATGTGTCTGCACAGGCGACAGGATGGGGCGGAGAAAGGAGCTGAGTAGGTGACACTGAACGGGACTGTATGAACAACTCTGTTGTACCATGTGAACCACAAGAACTGTATTTATAGTGTAGTGAATCTTCTAGAGATGAAAAGTCCCAGCCCCAGAAAGCAATGCCAGGTTATGAAAAATCCGGAGGCAGAAGAAAACCACCAAAGGGTATTCTTTAAAAAAAAAAAGCAAACCTACTGAAGACTCTGACCACATATCATTATGACTCATAGTAAAATGGTCCTTGGTGATTCACTGTTACATTTTTTTTAAGCATGATAATTATCTTTACTGCTTAAATTAAGTTTTCTTATTTCCAAAAACAATTTTTTAAAACCTTTGAGGCTTTGTTGGATTTTTATTCCATTGTTTAATGTAAATAAGATTAAATACCCTGGGTCTTTCAAGTCTAACATGAGACTTGGTTACACTTTTGTAATACAGGATGTATTTGGAGTTTCCATTCTAGATCGTTTTTTGAAAGAATAAAAAAGATTTTTTTTAATTGTACATTAGCTATGAAATACAATTTTAAAAATATATATTATAAAAATGCTATTCAATATATTCAAACACTGAGCACTTAAAGATAAGCAAAGGAAGAGAGTGCAGGAGGGAGGGGGAAATCTATGAGATATTTTCACTGCCTATACTTAAACAAGTATTAACCTACTTCAAAACCAATATTAGTTTCATAGTAAATGAGTTTTGACGCGTGCATGATTATGGTTACATTTTAAGTGCAAATAGCCTGGCCTGAGGCTGAAAATCTTCTGAAATACTAACCACTTCAGGTATTCTTACTACATTTGTTCATTAATGAGTGAATGTGTGTGATGGGTAGATTAGATGCAACCGAGCTCTCCATTAAGTAACTGAACTTATATATATTTTTAATGCCTGGTCATTTGTGAACAAGGAAATAACCTGAAATGATCTAAAGAACAGCGAAATCATATCCTCCAAAGACCAGCTTACCTCCCGAGCTTGGCCCTTGTTCTCTTGTACTTCTCTCATCTTCCACGGTACTTGGCACACCATAGTGGTTGGTTGGTTGATTTGCTTTTTTTTTTTTTTACATTGCAGTGAATGCATTAAAAAATAAACCACATTGACAGAGGAAGTATGCATTTCTACATATGTATTTTAACAACTGAATCTGGCTTAGTGGGCAGAAAACTACTTTGCTAAGAATTTCATTATTTAGATAACTAGCACTGCTACTAATTTACACCATGTGCTTAACCAAATCATTTACTCTTCTGTTTCCTCATGTTTGTTTGTTTAATAATTCTTTTATTATTTGTGAAATAGGACTGTCTTTTCTGACTTTACAAATATATGAATATATTCTTTGTACCTGCCGACCTAGACAGGGATACATAATCAGAACTTGGTGTGCTGTCCCAAACCCACTAAAAGGCTAGTGTCCAAGCATATTAAAATACTAAGACAAGACTTAAGCCAAGACCTACTCCAGAATCCTGTAAAATTTTAGAAAGACCTATATTCATATTGTCTTGTGTGTCTGAAACTCATTTACAAGAATGGGTGTCTCAGACACTTAGGAACTATCATGCTATGAGAGTTAATTCTATATTTGACCCTTACCATGATTTTTAGTCCTTTTATTTTCTCTTAAACCTCTATATTTAAAGAAATCTACTGAGAAGACAACTGATCCATACTAGTAATAAATACACATTTTTAATACAAAATCTTTTCAAGTACCTTCAACCTAGCCAATGAACTGATGAGTTTGGTAATATTACTGATCTATTTTTCAGATTCTGTAATCAAGCAGAGGACGAGGTAGTAAAAAAGGCATCAATCAGTTCAAAGTATACACAGGGACATTGCTCAAGAGAAATAGATGTAACTAGAAGGAATGACACATGCACAAAATTCGAAGTAGGCTAGTAGTTCTAGCAGTGAACACGATCACCATTACAAAATTAGGCACCAGACTGCTTGTTTAATTCTTCAACAAATACGTATTAGTACTTTCATAAGTACCAAACCCTGTTCCAAGCCCATCACTTGTAACTCTTTTAGTTCTCCTAAGACGTTTTGAGGCAGGTATTGTTATTGTTCCCATTTTATAGATGAAGAAGCTGGGATACGCAGAAGTCAGAGCCCAAGGTCCACACAGCTAGTAAGTGAAGAGCCTGGGATCCAAACACAGCACTCTGGATTTTAAGCTTCTACAAAGCAAGGAGCATTTCCCACCATAATTAGCAGGGTACGTGGTACATAGAAGCAATTATTCAGTATTTGCTGAAGAGAATTATGACAGCAATGAAAGGTTTTAGTCAATATAAGATACTGAGCTTTTCTTTGCAAGCCACTGCCTCCAAAGTAAACCAAAGATACTACCCTTAATTGATGTTTCCTGGGGAAAAGGACTTTAGCGAATGAAACAAACTGGAAGTATCACTGCAGCTTGCTCTGCAACTTAGAAGTTAGATACCAGTCAGCAAGCTCTCAGAACCCCAGTTTCTCCCTTCATCAGGAAAACAGAGAGACTTAATACCCTGAGAAAGAAGCTACGAGAATTAGAGATAATACAGTAAAGTGATGCAGAAAGTGAAATCTGTAGTAATCAAGAGCTTAATAAAAATAATGCAAGCAATTATTATCTCATTAGCTCTAAAGCACACCTCAAGCTGGTGGAACAAATGGAACTAGAACCTGGGTCTTCAGATTTCTAATCCAGCCTGTCCAAATGCTCACTGTTCTTCTTCTCCTTTACGGCTATTAGGGGTAAATTAAATAACGAACACTCACTGAATACCATCATCATATTTTCAATGCACAACATTTTAAATGCTGTTTTTCAGCCCGATTGTGAAAATAATTTTGCAGTGTTGCAGGAGAACAAAGCAATTTGGTCTTTCTGATTAAGGAACTCTACTGACACTACATCAGGATTAAATTCACTCTGGAAAGCAGATGTTATTATATCAAAACCACAAAACGTTATCAGGGCGGTTCCCTCAGGAGACACTTACTGGCAAAAACTTCTGACACTCAAAAAATTCAACATTTTTCTCTTTATAAGAGTTTATGGTAGAAAATTTTAGAAAGTACAAAGGAAAACAGTAAAAAAAAAAAATATATCTCCAGAAATGCCATCACTGGGAAAAGCACAGGCCTGTGGGGGGGGGGGGGGGAATGGACCTGTTCTTGAGTATATGCAATATTTGTAATTTGCACTTTACTTCTCTAATAAGACATTGTTTCATGTCATTAAATATTCTTGTATCACATCACCCTAAAAGGCTATGTGGAATTCTATTATATGGATACACAATAACTTAGTTAACCAAACATATGATTGCTTACATTTTTTTTTTTTTTACTATTATGAGCAGTATTGCTATGAAGATTCCTGTGCACAAATATAGTTAAGATAAAATTCTGGAAGTAGAATCACTTGGTCAAGGTTTTAAGCATTTTTAATGCTTGCTTCTGGCAATGAATGAACCTCGCCAGCAAATAAAAACCATATTTGTCCACTTGTTGCTACTTTTCGTTAAATGACATCTTACTAGCCCTTTAAAACCTAAAATTTCTTTGCCTACGAATGATACCCAAATTTAAAAATGTATTTGTCTTTCATTTCATATTCTTCTCTTGTGAAATGCCTAATCACATATTTAATCACTTTTATATGGGACGTTTTTTATTATTTATTTCTGTGTACTCTTTACGTAATAGTCCTTTGCTACAAAAAGAGCAGTATTTTCATTAGTCTCTTTTCTTTTGATGTTTAGTTTTTAATGTTTTTACCAAAAAACCCCTTCATGTTTTCATATGTAATTTAATCTGTTACCTTTGGCACCAAGCTTAGAAATGCTTATTCTACCCAGAGATCGTAAAGATATTAACAGTTATTCTCTGGCACTTATAGGTTTTAGTTTTAACATTTAAGAACATATTATCTCTGAGATCTGTTTTTGGATCTTCCTAGAGGTAGGAATATACACATACATAGAGATTCCCATATAAAAGGATATATATAATATACATTTTATATTTTCTCCCTCAAATAATTAGCCATTTGCTATAACATCATTTATTGAATTACTAACCTTTCCCCCAGTGATTTGAAATGCCACTTTGCTCACATACTACACTCTTTTTATTTATTTATTTATTTGAGAGATTATGTGAGAGAGGGAGAGAGAGCATGTGCGGGGGGGGGGGGGTGCAGAGGGAGAAGCAGACCCTCCACTGACCAGGAAGCCCAATGCAGGCCTCGATCCCAGGACCCTGGGATCAGGACCTGAGCTGAAGGCAGATCCTTAACCGACTGAGCCACCCAGGCACACCAACATCCTTGTTTCCAGGAGTGTTTATGAACTTTTCAAACTGTTGCTCTGTCTGGCCATTCTTATACCAAGTCCACATTATTTTAATTATAGTGACTTAATATCGCTTCTTAAAAACTCATAGGACAAATCTCTCCCATTACTTTTCATTTCCTAAAATTTCTTCGCAAGTCCAACTCAGATTTTCTTCCAAATAAATTAAAATTTTTTTCGACACACTTTTATGGCTAAGGATCCACAATTTGTCTATTAGTGAGCTAGTAAGACATTGTTCTTAAAATTGCAATACTTTTGACCAGTAGAAGAAAACAAGGTTGTAGATTACAGAACACGAAACTAGAGAAAGCTGTGAATTATTTTTCCCATGTCTTTAATTTTAAGGTAGCCCTTCAGATGAAGATATTCATGAAAACAAGGTGTTGGACTCACTTCTACTTCATCATAAAGCTGCTGATTTCCCCCCACAATATTTCTGAAAGCAGGACCTATGTGATTTAGGCCCAGAATCATGTTTAAAATAGTGCAATTTGAAAAAAAAAAAAACAAACAGTGCAATTTGAAGCTAAGAATAATTTTTTCTTACTTAAAAATTATGAGAGGGATATATGAGTTCTACGCTTCCTTTAAGATTCAGATCACATTCACTTTCTTACAGGAAGCCTTCACTATTCTCTCCAGACACTGGAGTCCTCTCTTTACTGAGAACTACTAACAGACTGCCTCTTGATATATACTGCCTTTTACTGTTGAGGAGGATGCGTGTGTGTGTGTGTGTGTGTGTGTGTGTGTGTGTGTGTGTGTGTGTGTGACTGGTGCTGGATGTATCCACTCTCTACGCAGACTGCAAACACTATTAGTCCAGTGTCCCAGAACTGATACGTGACCTTTGAGGGGTTATTTCCAATCCGTGTTTGTGTTTTCATTTCTTCAGTGCTTTATAGTCTGGCACTGGCATTTGAGTATTATACTACTTATTTGATTTAAGATATCATAGCTTTTATAATTAACCTACACTGGTTAGCATTATGTTGGTGTGGAGATCATATATGAATTTTTACTGTGAAGACTTTTTTTTTTAAAGGACTCCTGAGAGAAAATTATGGAATAAAGCAGGATTGTAGACTCCCTCTTCCAAATGTACTAGGAAAAGTGAGTAAAACTGAACTATAAAGTTAGAAAAGGGTTGAGTAGGAGGACAAAAGTTTTAGATGGGGCCCAACATGACACTGTATAGCTCCAAAATCTTCCCGAGACATAATCAGCAAGGAGTAAAAAAAAATAAGCTAAAAATCTTGCAGAGTAGGGTTAGGGTACCTACTGGTCACTGTGGGAAAAGTCTAGAGAAATTCCTCAAAAGTGGAAGCCCCTAAAATTAACTTGGAAGTTCGAATGAGGCAGAAGGCTATCAGTACCTGTCACCCTATAGGGCGCTGTGCTGTCTTAGGGTGGGAAGCCAAAACCCAGACATGGGCTATGCCTCTGGCTAACCGGACTGAGTTATAGGACAAGACATTTCACACCCTAAAAAGGCTGCAGAACAAGGTTTCCCAGAAGGGCTGCATGAGCCCAGATGAAGTCCACTCTCTTTCTTTTCCCTTACCTCTTTAAAAAGTGGTTTGAAAGAATAAAAATACCTCAAATATTAGTTCAGAGGGGGAAATAATAAATAGGTCCCAGAGGTAAATGGGAAGAGAATTAGGAAGAACACACCCACACTATATCATAAAAGGCAGAGTGTTTGAACTAAGCCATCTAAGTAAAACAAGAACAAGAAGGAGAAAATGTCATGGCAACTAGACAAATACATGAAAGAAGGGAGGGAGGGAAGGAGGGAGGGAAGGAGGGAGGGAAGGAGGGAGGGAAGGAGGGAGGGAAGGAGGGAGGGAGGAAGGAAGGAAAAGAAAGAGGAAAAGGGAGAACAAAGAGGGGTACTGGGAGGGAAGAAAATATTTTAGCAGCAAAATTAGGTGAAGAACCTTTTTTGAAAAAATATAACAAAGAAACAGAAGCAGATTTCTCAAGCACTTTATTAATAAAATAATGTAATACATGTACAGATTTAATAAAAAGAACAGGTCAAGCTGATAAAAAATACAATGAGATGATAGAGTGATTCTAAGAACAGGAGTCCACAAACTACAACTATTTTGTATACGCTGCACCTGCAATTTAAGACTGGTTTTCACATTTGTAAAGAATTATAAAAACAAAAAAAAAAATGAAGAATATAGGACAGAAATAATATGTGGCTCACAAAACCTAAAATATTTACTCTCTGATGCTTTACAGAAAAAGCAAGTGGACTCCTGCTCTCGAGCAATGAAATACATTAAGAATAAAAATTATACTGTTAAAGACTTAAAAATCTATAGGCCATAACAAACGGGATATATTTAAGTATGCATGCATGGATATACACATATATACACGTGAATATCTGGTTACCTGCTATTTGAATGAAAAAAGCTTGAACTATTCCTTGTGAATCCAAAATACAAAGAAAGAAATTAAAGTAATAGGGAAATGGAGGACAAAGATAATAAGGTAAATTGAAGACAGGAATAATTTATCCAACATACAGATAATTTGGTCCTTGAAATACCACCTTGACAAACCTAATGAAAAAGTTATTTTAAAACATAATTCAGTAATATTTTTCTGAAACGAAGGAACAGCTAATCTGCAGGTCAAGTGGATACACCATACACTAGAAGAGATCGACACAGATTGCCCGCGATGGAACATATACAGGGTAAGTTATTGGGCTACAAAGCCAAAGAAGACTTCTGGAATCCAAGCAGAAGAAAGAAGTCATCTACACGGGAGGGGTGGGGGTGTATCACTCAGGCCTCTGGTATCTTCTCAGCAATATTCGACACCACAAGACCTTAGAGCAGTGCTTACAGTGCTCTGCGGGAGGAAGAATGTGACTCAAGAATATTGTACCCTGTCAGTCTGATGTTCGAATATAGAGATACAGGCATTCCTCAGTGAGAAAGCATTCAAGGACTACAGCTCATCCTGAAAACCCACTTTAACAATGAAAGCTAACCAACTTCGCGGTGAATCAAAACCAAAGTCTCCACAACAGAAATAGGAGGGAAAAGACTGATGATGATCACTAAACCCATTTATTTTTTCAAAGACTGATTGATTGATTGATTTGACACACAGAGAGAGAGAGCACAAGCAGGCAGAATGGCAGGCAGAGGCAGAGGGAGAAGCAGGCTCCTGACGAGCAGAGAGCCCGACGTGGGGCTCGATCCCGGGGCCCTGAGATCATGACCTGAGCCACAGGCAGATGCTTAATAGGCTGAGCTACCCAGGTGCAAAGCCCATTTAGATATACAAATTTAAAGCTAACAATTTGGGGGACTGTCTTTTTCAGAATAGGGTGTAAATGCTGTAAACTCCAATAAAATAAAAATAATAGAAGTAACAGAACTTGGGAGACTGGTGTAGAGGAGATGGAAGTGTAAGAGTGTTAATCACCTTTCTTTCATTGCATGGAGTCAGTTCACATATTGTCCGAAATTGAGGCATGTAGCTTTAAAAAAATGTATGAACCTAAATTGGAACCAGTCTTAACTGCCTTCTTATGGTATTAAAAAAAAAAAAAAAAAGAGGGGTGCCTGGGTGGCACAGCGGTTAAGCGTCTGCCTTCGGCTCAGGGCGTGATCCCAGCGTTATGGGATCGAGCCCCACATCAGGCTCTTCCGCTCTGAGCCTGCTTCTTCCTCTCCCACTCCCCCTGCTTGTGTTCCCTTCTTCGCTGGCTGTCTCTATCTCTGTCAAATAAATAAATAAAATCTTAAAAAAAAAAAAAAAAGAAAAAAAAGATTCTGAATTTCAATAATTCAGTTTCATTTTAGTTTTTTTCCCTGGGTTATATTTAGGTCAAATAAATATAACATCTCTATTTCTAAAATAGTATGTATAGTATGATCTCATTCTTATTGAATTGTTTATGTTCTGTATCTCAGTCCATGCAACTGTCAGTCCATGTATTCATTCATTCAACCATCTTAAAGAAACGCACAGAGATGTCTAAAATCATACTCACCACAATGCAAGGCAATCAGAAAACTTGCTGTTTTCTACTTGGTAATGTTCTCCATTGCCTAAAATTCATATGCATATTGGCACTTAAAAAAAAAAAAACAGTAACACCGGAAACTAATGTAATGTTGTGTGTCAACTCTACTTCAAAATAAATAAATAAAATAAAAACTATTCCTTTTTTTTAGAGAGAGGGAGGTGGGGGAGGGGCAGAGGAAGGGGCAGAGAGAACCCCAGGCAGACTCCCTGCTGAGCGTGGAGCCCAACGCAGGGCTCCATTTCAGAACCCTGAGATCATGACCTGAGCTGAAGCCAAGAGTCAGACACTTAATGGACTTAGCCACCCAGGTGCCCCTAAAAGCTATTCTTTTAAATTTTTAACAAAATTTGAAAAAATCATTACATTTTTCTGACTGATGAAAAGATTTCCTTTTTAAAATTGTGATAAAATGTACGTAATATAAAACTTGCCATTTTAACCATGCTTAAGTGTACATCTCCGTGGCATTTAGTACGTCTGCAAGGTTATACAACCATCAATGTTACCCATCTCCAGAACTTTTTCATCATCCCAAACAGAAAGTCTGTACCCATTAAATAATAACTCCCCAATCTCCATTTCTCCAGCTTCTAGTAACCACTATTCTACTGCTGTCTCTATGAATTTGCCTATTCTAGGTCCTTTTTTTAAGTGAAATCAATCATACAATATTGGTTCTTTTGCGTCTGGCTTATCTCACCTAGCGTACTATTTTCAAGGTTCACCCATATTGTAGCGTGTATCAACTTCATTCCTTTTTAAGGCTGGAAAACATTCCATTGCATGTATACACTACATTTCATTTACCCATTTGTCTGTTTATGGGCATTTGGGTTGTTTCCACCTTTTGGCGATAAGGAATAATGCGATTTTGAGCATCGGTGTACAAGTATCTGTTAGAGTTCTTGCTTTCAATTCTTTTGAGTATATACCTAAAAGTGGAATTGCCGGATCATATAATAATTTTACTTAATTTTTCTACTTCACATTTTTGCTATAGTATTTTCCACAGTGGCTATACCATTTTACATTCCCACCAGCAATGTATGATTCCAATCTGTCCACTTCCTTGACAACACGTTTTGTTCTTGGCTTTTTATTTTTAATAAAAGCCACATTAATGGATAAGAAGTGATATCTCATTGTGGTTCTAATTTGCATTTCCCCATGATTAGTTCTGCTGATTATCATTTTATGTGTTAATTGGACATTTGTATATATTCTTTGGAGAAATATCTATTCAAGTCCTTTGCCCAGTTTTGAATGGTTTAGTTTTTTGTTGTTGTTAAGTTGGAGGAGTTCTTTATATATTCTGGATATTAATTCCTTATCAGATATATGATTTGCAAATGTTTTCTGTACTCTGTGGGTTGCCCTTTCACTCTGTTGTGTCCTTTGACGCATAAAACTTTTCACTGTTGATGAGGTCCAGCTTATCTATTTTGCCTTTTATGGCCTATCCTTTTGGTGTCTTATAGAAGAAATCACTGCCAAGTCCAATGTCATGAAGCTTTTTCCTGGTTTCTTCTAGAAATTTTATAGTTTTTATCTCTCATGTTTAAGTCTTTCATCCATTTTGAGTTAACTTTTGTATATGATGCAAGGTAAGGGTCCAACTTCATTCTTTTACATGTGAAGTCATTACTTTTTAATAAACGTTATTATCCAGCAATTTAGCTTCTGACATTGAAGACTCACCCAGGAGAAAGTTCAGTGAGCACCTAAGCGTCCTGATACACCTCTGTGACACAGTGACCCAAAGCTGCCGCTGAGCCAGTCTTCCCATTGCTCCCACTCATCACTTCCTGAAGGCTGCTGTAGACTGGTACAAGAGCTGCTTTTTCTTTTTTAGACATCTACAAGCACCTGTTCTTTGAAGTGGGTGTCAGCTGCAGATGTAACACCCATCATCACATGACAGCTGTTTTTAGTTAGTGGAAAATGCTGCAATACTTTACTTACTTGCCACCCTGCTTGAAAATCCACAAACTAAAATTTCTCACAAGGGATAATTATTTTTTTCTCAAGTAACTTTTTTTTTTATATCAAAAGGCTTTTTTTTAGTATTTATATGTACCATTTAAAATGGAAATAAACAAAATGGCATATTTTAAAAATAGTACCTTATAGGCCAGTTGTCAGACTGGAAATATCAAAAATTCTTGGCAGCTTTCCAACTGAAAAGGCAGACAAATGATCAATTAAAAAGTCACCAGCAGCAAATACGACACACATCACAAAAAATACTACAGGTCAATTAAGACGACAAATATGACCTTTTTGTAAGTATTCCATAGTGGTTTTTCTTTCTTTTTTTCTTTCTTTTTTTTTTTTAAGATTTTATGTATTTATTTGACAGAGAGAGACAGCCAGTGAGAGAGGGAACACAAGCAGGGGGAGTGGGAGAGGAAGAAGCAGGCTCCCACCAGGGAGCCCGATACGGGGCTCGATCCCAGGAGTCTGGGATCACGCCCTGAGCGGAAGGCGGACGCTTAACGACTGAGCCACCCAGGCGCCCCTCCATAGTGGTTTTTCTAACTAGTATCAATTGTATTTTTTCTCCGTATAAAGCAACCTATAAGTAGTAATATATATTACATCTATCCAATAATGTTTTAATGATTTATACCAAGCAATAGTATCATGAAATATTGCTAGACCATTTATTTCCGCTTTCAAGGCTGCTATAATTATCTGATATAAGAAATGAGCACTCTTAATTAAAGCAGACTATGGGAAGATCCTTAGAATTTCTACCAGACGGAAATTCTACCACCTAGCTCTATAAAATCTACTTTTCTTATGCCAAGCCCTTGATTTTCTATTCCTCTTCCTCAACTATCATGAGAAACTATGGTGTATACCTTAGGTTGGCTACATGATTTGTGAGGCCCCATGCAAAATCAAAGTGCAGGGCTCCCTGTTAAAGAAAATTAAAAAACACTACTAAGAATCTGAAGATGGCAATAGCAGAGCTTCAAACCAAGTACAAGGTCATTCTGAACATGGAGCCCTCTGCAACCAGATAGGCCTCACACCCGTGAAGTCAGCATCACGTGTGTCTGTTTCCGTGTTCAGCCTTGCAGATTCTGAGGCCCCAAGTTGCAGACACTGATTCTCAGGTGCTGGCAAGAATTCATTTTCTTTACTTTTTTTTTTTTTCCATATTATAATCACCTCGTCTCCTCCCTAGGATGTGGTAGCCCGTCTCTTGGTTGCTGAGCTAACTTTCCACCCTCTGTGAAACTATGCTGCAACTGTCCCTCGCCAGTCTTGTTTTTAAATGTATATCCAGAATCCACTGTGAATAATTCATTCAACAAGAACGAATATTTATCATCTTGGTTCAGGTTGCTCCAAACAGATCCTGAGACAAGAATTTGAGGGTAAATATTTACTTGAGAGGTGCCAGAAGGTTGGGGAGTGGGGAAACGATACTGGAAAGGGAAGGGAGCCAATAATGTGTTGGTAAGAAAGCTACCTCGGTCCCAGAAGTCCTCCCCTCATCTCCTTACTCTGAACCCCCCTGGACTGAAGGAAAAGGAAACTGTAGCATTTGTACAGCAAATGCTGAGAATGAGCAATTGAGGGCTTCTCTTTGGCAGAGGCTGGGGTTGTAAATCCTCAAGCCTGATGCCTACGTGGGCAAAATGACCTTCTACAGTTTCTGGGAAGCATCCTCTAACCTGAAGACGCAGATACTGGCAGCTGGAACTTGGCCTCAATGATACAAGGGCAGGGCCCTGACAACATCTGCTTTGTTTGAGTGCCTGCTTTTTCCCAGGTACTGATCTAGTGCTGCGAATATAGGCCATCAACAAAAGCCAAATTCATCAAGTTTATATTCTGACTGAGGAGATAGAAACACACAAACATATAACAAAAGATGGTAAGTGCTATAAAAAAAATAAAACTTATTATGGGAATAGGAAAGGGGAACTGGTTTAGAAAGGGGGTTTGGGTAAAGTCTCTCTGTAAGGTCATGTTTGAGCAGTGATCTGAGCAAGTGAGGGAAAAAGCCTCGTGGGTTTTGGGGGTTGGGAGATCCAAGCTGAAGGAAGAGTTAAGTACAAAGGCCCTGAGATAAGAGTATACCAGCATGTTCAAGAAGGAGCAAGAAGGCTAACGTTGCTGGCTAGACTGCAGGAAGAAAGGAAAAGAGTGGTACAGTCAGAAGAGCGGGTAGAAGTGAAATCATGCAGGGCTCTGTAGACCACACAAAGGACTTGGTATTTCATTTTGTTTTGTTGTGTTCTGTTCTGAAATGGAAAAAAGTGGAGGCTTCAGAGTAGAGAAGTGATTTGATCTGTGGTGTCACCAATGAGAATTCATAGTTGCCATATTGTTTCTGTTTTTCACCCTATATACAATAATAGTTAGTAACAGACATCTGTAGGCCAAAGGCTGCCTAGCTTTTTTTTTGCTCCCTGTAATCTAACTTCAGAAACAAAACACTAAAAATAGTAAGGTAAACACATGATCACTCATCCATTCATCCGTATGTTGAGAAAACCTTTCAAAGTTGAGTAATTCCTACTCCCCGGCCCCCACTGCCATCTGGGACAAGCTGCTGTGGGGTGTGGCAAGTGGGAGACATGACCTATTAAGGAACATAAAGCAGAATGAAGAACAAAGACAAAGACCTAATTATTGCTGCTTCTCATTTTTCCTTTCTTTTTTTCCCCTTTTCTTTTCTTCGAATACCTACCAAAAAGAGTTCCAACCAAACATACATCCCAGTTCTTGACACTAGAAAATACTTAACAAATATTGGTAATTTATAGAAATCTGTACTACTTTTTAAAAGTCATTATAAATTTTTATTTTAAAAATTAGAATTGTTAAAAAAGTAAGTATAAAAGGCACAGGAGCACAAGCAGCAGAATACGCACAGATTCACCCCAAAAATCACACAAGAGGTTTGCTTGTGCCTCAGGAGACTAAGGCTAGAGGCCAGGGATCATCATGGTGAGGAAATTACATTCCCTTTTATGAGAAGATTAAACTGTTGTGATTGTTGAAAAAGGGGGTGGAGAATCAGGATAGGGAATCGGGGCTCCTCCTGTTGAACTGAAAGGAATCTGTAAAATGTTGCTCCCTCCCGGGGGCAAGTGATGGATCAGGAAGACAAGAAGCACGGCTGCGGGGCGATGTGCATCCTGGCTGCTCAGATTTCCATGGGGCAAAATGGGAGAAATGGAAACATTGACGTCAGTCGTCTGTTCCATCTGCTAGAAGACAGCAGATATGTTTAGAGTGTATACGCTTGACATAGATTTTTTTTCCCGTTTTTTAGCATTCTACTAAAGGCAGAAATGCAGAGAAGGCATCTCTCTATCACTGGAAGGGAGCCTATGCTGTGGCCAGGGACAGTTTTGTTCATAGCTAAGATAGGCATTGGGGGCAGCGGTTCTGGGGAAGGATGAAGAAGAAGCTCCAGAGAGTCTCGAGATAATGCAAAATCTGTGACGCTGGGCCGCTCCCACGGCCAGAATCTGGGAAGAAGCCTGGAGGACCTCATGTGGCCCTTCCAAAACTTAGATTGAAGGGAGCCACATGGGCAGTTGAACAGCCAGGACAGCAGGAGTGAGAGAGAAGAAGGTCTTGTCTGTCTATCATTTAGGATTTGTAGAGGAAGATATTTGGGGGACAGCACTCTCCCAGATAGTTTGCAAAATGTGGGGTAAAGAATTACACTCTGCTCAGAATGACTAAGGAGTCATATTTGGATTGAATATCAAGTCTTGAAGTCACATTTGGATTGAATATCAAGTCTTGAAGACTAGGAAAGAGAATAATCCCTCTGAGGTTAGGACCCAAAATGGTCACCAAGTTAGCAGAAGGAGCAATGAAGCTTTCTTTGATCCTCCTTAGAGTCTTCTTTTACCACTAAAAGGTGTATACACACAGTCTCATCATGAAAAAGATACTTAATATAGTGTCTGCTTTTTACATGTATTTTTCTCAATCTCCTTCAGAAACTGCGAACTTGGTGGAGCGCCCGAGGAAGGCACGGGGTTAAGCCTCTGACTCTTGGTTTCGGCTCAGATCCTGATCTCAGGGCTGTGATCTCAGGGTGGTGAGATCGAGCCTCGCCCTGGGCACCATGCTCAGCACAGAGTCTGCTTGAGACTCTCTTACTCTCCCTCTCCCCCACCTGTGCGTGCATGTGTGCTCTCTAAAATAAACAAATAAATATTTAAAAGGAAAAAAAAAAGAAACTGCAAACTAGGTGTATTTTTCCTGAATCACAATCTTTCTGGTTTTGCTAACTTTAGCAAACTTTGTTTTAAAATGAAAGCAGACCAGCATGTCTAGTCCTCAGATTGAGATCGTAAGTCCTAACTGACATCCTAAAGATCATTCTTTAAGCAAGACTGCAAGCATAATTTCTTATTTAGAAACTGCAGTTATAATACATAGATTGTGACTACTCTTCACCTGCACAACTGCCTACCTCTGTTCTCACAGGTATCAAGATGGAGGTAGAAGGGGAGAGAGAAATGATGACAATAAATAAAATAAATACGTCTTGACAGCTTTTGTACAGAGTAGGATTGCTACTAGTAACAATAAAATCCTGGCTAGTAATGTATTTTTAAAAGGCACTGATAATCATGTAATGTAGGAAGATCATTTCTGAAACTGCCTTGCTGTTTATATACATATATACACACTCATATATATAAGTAAAAACTCATCTGTGTCATAGACATTCAGAATTTTTCCTTTTTTTTTTTAAAGATTTTTATTTATTTTGAGAGACAGAGAGAGCATGCAAGGAGTGGGGGCAGGGGCAGAGGGGAGGGACAGAGAGAATCTTAAGCAGACTCCCCACTGAGCGTGGAGCCTGATGCAGGGCTTGATCTCACGACCCCAGATCATGATTTGAGCCCAAATCAAGAGTTGGTCACTCAACCAACTGAGCCACTTAGGCGCTCCCTTTTTTCTTCATTCTTACAGATCAAAAGCTAAATTATTTTAATGCTACAACAAGTCTCTTTTTCTTTCCCACTTCCATCAAATAGCAGTAATAATAGACAAGAATCCTTATCTAATGCAAATAAGAAAACATAAGCAGCCTTTGTCTAATAAATTCCACCTCAAATTTGCAATCATTAAACTCACTATCTCCACAGTCTTGGAACTACTAGCTATGTAGGGAATAAGGAAAACAGTAAGGAAAAAAATCCTTGATTTCCTTCTCAAACATAGTGTGTATGTCATGAAAGATACAAGAAAACGAGGCACTGTGATATACATCAGCTGAATTGTATGCTTCTTTAGCGTAGGGACCATGTCTTATTCAATTTGTTCCTTATAGTTTCTTCCACAGTGTTGACCTAATGGTTTACAGGACAGTAGGTTTTCATTATTGGAGAATACATTGTCCTGGAAAAAGCTCACTTACAGTGAATAGACTTAAAACAGAAAACAAATGTCATGTACAGAGTAAACAAAAGGGTTGATTCCCTTATTTAAAAAAAATGTAAACAAAACTTAATAAGACTCAGTATTTCATCTTGTATTTTACAGAAAGAAGTTGAAATTGTAGTTATGCAGTAATTATTAGAACAAAGAATGAATCAAGTGTTGGTTCTTCTTTTTTTTTTTTTAAGATTTATTTATTTTTAGAGAAAGAGAGGACACAAGCAGGGGAAGGAGCAGAGGGAGAGAATCTCAAGCAGACTCCCCACTAAGCATGGACCCTGATGAGGGAGCTGGAGCCTGAGGTGGGGGCTGGATCCCACAACCCTGAGATCATGACCTAAGCCAAAATCAAGAGTAGGCCACTTAACCCACTTACCCACCCAGGTGCCCCAAGCATTGGTTCTTTTTAAGGTAACTTTTCTGACAAAGATATAGGCTAGCAGAATATGCCATTTCCTACCTGTTTCATTTTTGCAAAATGATCATAGCAAGTCATTAAAAATTACTCAAGTGCTCTAATTTTCCAAGATACCCTCTTAATACACTGATACACAAATAAGTCTCTGAAATGCCTATTATGTTACTAGTCCTGTCAATTATTTCTTCTTTGGTTATTAATTGATCTAATTCCACCAGGTCCTCATTTGTCAATAGCTTCATCTATAAATTGGAATCTTTTTCCATCACTGCTTTCATTGATTTTATTGACTTTATTGTAAGACTTCCAATTTCACTTCATAACCAATATATACTGTATTTGATTTATAATATTAGATGTTTAGAACATCCAAAGAGACTATATCGATAACTTTAGTATCCCTATGCAACATTTTGGAGGGTCAGGTACCAAAAGCAAAAAAAAAAAAAAAAAAAGCAAGCCTGTGCCTGTTAAATTAACACACAACAATAAGCAAATATAGACGAAATACTCAAGCACACACTGATACAGAACAAGTACTACGTAGTTTGTAGAAGTCGGCGTATACGGGCTAGGTTGCGAAAAATTTCAAGACTTAGCTGTTGAACGCTCTTTTACATTGAAATTTCATCATCAACAATGTACTCATGAAATATGACCAAAAAACCTGCTGAAATTATGTGGGCCTACAGAGAAAGAGCCATTTTACTGGAGTCCTATAGATTGTATCTTTTAGAACCAGTAGCAGTTTCGTCAAATGAATGCTTTACTTTTATTATGGCTATTTTCACCCTATGATTAGTCCATTTTTCTTTATCCTGAAGAAGACAGACTCTTTAGGATCGTTTTGAATATTTTAGCCTCCCAGTAGGAGAGCAGTCTGGGACTGCCTGCTGTTTTAACTACAACAAATATTCACTCCTCTCCGTTTCTCGGAAAGCACTCAGGCTGTTCAGAAATGGATCAAACCATTTATGTGCTAGCCACAGGCGCTCTAGGCATGCACGGAACATCAAATTAGATCTTGGAAATCCAATCCTAAAGGAGCATCCTTGATCCAGGATGTGCAGTGACTCTAAATGATGGCTCTTCTTTGCAAGATAAACAATATAACAGAGAACCTGCCATAGGAGGTGCTCCTGGCTAGACCCAAGGATAGAGCAGCATAAAAGATGACTGAAATCATGAGCAAAGGGAATCACCTTTTCTGAACACGTTTCTATAGACAGTACAAACCTGCACTGGGCATCGCAAGGAGGTAGAGTCCCTATTTACTGAGGGCCTTTTATGTACCCTCGAGTTCTTAACATATCCCATTTCAATTAATTAACTAGACAAGTCAAATTATCTTCTACTTTCTAGTTTGTTTTTGTTTATATATAGCCCCTATTCCATCTGAAATTTGGGTATGTCTCTGTGCCCAGCCTTACTTTTTCCAAATAATTTATTAAATTTCCCAATGTTTATTAACCTTTGCCCATAGATTTAAGTTATTGTATTAATCATATATGTGCATAAACAGGATTGAATTCTGAACTATCTATTCTGTTCTACTGATCTTTATGTCCACTTTAACATCAATATCATACTATGTTCATTAGTAAAGCTTTATGCTTTCATATATAGTGATGCAAATTCCAGTGATTATGATTTCCCCAAATCTTTTATTAAATATTTTTGCATATTTTTCTCTTTGAATTGTAGAATTATTTTTCAGAAAAAAAATTTAGAATTAAACATCATTAAAAATTCTGATAATATTTTAGTAGGGGTTGCATTAAACTTATATATGAATTTAGGTAGAATTAATTTTTTTTTACAATATTAAATCTTCCCATCTAAGAACATGGCTTATCTCTCTACGTTTTCAATTCTTTGACAACCTTAAGTTTGACTGTATGCTTCATATGGGTCCCACGATTATCGTTATTATTACCTTAAAATTTTTCCTTGTTATTGCTATGTGAGTGGGATTTTTTTCCTATTCCATTTTCTTATCAGTTATTGTGATATGTAGCATATTATTTATTTTTGCATGTTAATCTTGTATCTGGCCACCTTAATGGACTCTTATATCAGATATTATAGTTCATCTGTTGATTCTTTTTCAACTTCCTGTATAGGTAATCGCATCTCCATAAGTTGCAATTTTACCTCTTCCCTTTTAATACTTATATTTTCAATTTCTTTTTCTTAGTGTATTTTAGGGCCTTTAATACATATTAAATGATAGTACTTAAGCAGAAATTCTTGTCTTTGTAGGAATTCTAATATTTCACCATAAGAATGTTGGCTATAGGTTCTTGGTAAAGACCTATTTTATTAAAATGTCTGTATTTATGAGTTTTTCTTTGCTAGTAATTTTTTTTTACATCTGTTGAGATAGTTATATGTGTTTTCTCCTTAAAGGTTGTTAACATTACTCCCAAAGAAGTTTAAAACTGACCATTTTCTTTTCTCCACAACTCTAAGTTCAGGAAAATAATTGGAACAGGATGTGTATCTTGAAGAGGCTGAGGGGAATAAATATACCGAATAAGCCACACTGTCCTGTACTGTGACGGGTCGTCTAGGGTGCATCAGGTTCCACTGAAACTGATGATACACTTGACCCTGATGACATGGTTTCTCATAAATATCGAACTCTAGCCTTAGGAGAATTGCCACAGCCTTAGGAATACAAAGCTGGGCTTGGAGGGTGTCAGTTGAACTCCTAGCAGTTCTCATGTGTCTCTCACACTATTGGACTTACTATCTGCAATTGCACATCTGCCAGTGTCCTCTGTCTGTTATTGGAGAATGCTGCTGGCCTCTTTGCTGGGTATCCTGATTGCAATGACTTCCTGCTGTAGCTTCTAGATAAGTAATTTTTCTTGATTTATCAAGAGGTGTCTCTGGTCTCTCAGTCAATTCGATCTTACCATTCACATTTATCAACAAGGTGGGTGTGAGATCTTTTAATCTAATAAGGTACTTATTAACTATACTTTCTAATATTAAGCAATTTTGGCATTGCTGGAATAAGTCCTATTAATTCATGAGATTTTAATTTTTTCATATACTATTAAGCCAAATATACTCAAGAATTTATTACACGATAAAGGTTACTTTTCCATTGAAAAGATGGAATTTTTCAACATGTATAAAAAAGATCTGTGCATTTCTTTATAACTCTGGAGTAGAAAAAAGTCTTTTTTTGAAAAGATTTTATTTTTTAGTAATCTCTCCACCCAATGTGGGGCTCAAACTCACAACCCCAAGATCAAGAGTCGCATGCTCCACTGACTGAGCCAGCCAGGCGCCCCAGAAAAAGTCTTTCTAAACCAAGTCCCCAAATGCAGAAGCCAAGAATAAGAGAAAGGTTGATAAAACAGACTACATGAAAATGAGAAAAGTTCTATATAGCAAAAGACACCACAAGCAAATCTAAAGTAAAATGACACACTGAGACAAAGCATTTTAAATTCATAGCAGAAGCAATACTTTAAAAGTTCCTAGATACTTTCTCTAATCCTTCATTTAAAAGCCTTTAGAAATGGAGGAGAAAAAGATCAGCAATCTGAAAGAAAACCTATTCACAGAAAAGGAAATACAAAGAGTCCTAACGTATGAAGAGATGTTCAGCCTTACTCATAACAAGAGCAATGTACCTTAAAACTACTCTAAAATAATATTGTTCACCTACCACATTATCAAAGCTCACAAGAGCAAGTGGGGGAAGAAAACCTGTTCATGTAATTTGAGTAGGCAAAACAGAGCAAAGTCCGGGCCAAACCAGGCAAAATTGCAATTTGCATTCCACTTCTGCAAGTTTTCCTACAGATATACCTGCTTTATATAAAATGCTGTATTTACATTGTTGTCATTTATTTTAGAAAATAATATTAATGGCCAAAAACTAAAAATTTTAAAATGGGGCAACCCAAGTATCTCTCAGAAAAAAAACTGCTAAAACAAATTGTGGTAAACGCAGACAATGGAATACTAGGCTATTATAAAAGCAAGGGAAGAAGATTTGTTTGTATTGATGTGGAAAGATCTTTAGGATATATTGCTAAGTGAAAAACAAACAAGGCGAAGATGAAGTGTATGGTCTGCTATCTACAATGCTATTAATCAGCTATGGAGGTAATCACTGTCACAGTAATGGTTCTCAAAGTATGGTCTGGGGACCTCAAGATCCTTTCAGAACTCCGTAAGATCAAACTATTTTTATGATAATACTACAAATGTATTTGCTCAGTTTGGGCCACTTTCTAAAATTTACAAAAACATATTAATGAAAATCAGAAATAAAGGCAGCCTTGGACTTACTGATTCAAATTAATCTGGTTGACATTTCCCTTGCTCTGTCACTTACGCCTGTGCCATTATCAGGGGCACTTAGGTCAGGTTGTAAAGAAATGAATGACACTGCCCGGTAAGTGCAAGAAAACAGACCACAGAAGCAGACCACTTGCTTTTTGAGGCTTGTAATTTCCACAAAGAAAATTACAAAAAGAGAAAGAGGATCACAAAATGAATAAATATGTGTGTCAAAAGTATATTCTTTCCCTTTCAGACTTCGGGGAAAGTAGGGCAGATAAACAAGGTTCTAGGTCATAGTAAATAAAAATTTAGATTGGCAATTTATTTCTGCTTAACAAATAATTATAGACCTATTAAATACAGGCTTTGTGGTCATTGCTCTAGGTAGCTGGGGACCAGATGCTTGGTCACAAGGGAAACTAAATGAGGGTGGAAAGCCACCTCTGCTGTAAGACAATTCAAAAATATGGCATTTGCTGTACACCAATGTTTCTTCCCTATATAAAATGTTTCTGAACCATGGTCTCCAGGGCACATACCTTGAGCTGTTTCTTCCTGGAGCAGTGTTTCATTTACACAACTAACCCACATTTTCTTCTGTGATTCTCCATATGACTAATGAAGCATAGCTCTGACGTTATGATTTAGGGGAATATTTGTGGCCATGGAGTGCACAGTGTTGACTGGTCCCACACCCTCATTATAAACACACAACTGGCTGACCAGCCTCCATTCTCTTTTCTTTTTTATTCTGATTTTTAAAGATGACCTATTAACTCTAATTGTGTTCCTTCTACACCGGCTCTTGGACCTATACCTCCAATAAAAATGTTTAGGCCACTAGTTCTTAAGGTTCTATACGGACTTTTCCCCAAGAGATAGCTCCAAGCTTCATCACTTTATGCGAACCCAATCTATCAGCCCCTCACATGTCCCAGCTGTCCAAGGTTACAAAATTGAAGAGATACTGCAGCATTGGCCCTGACAATGTGTTTCCCTTCCTGCTCACATTCATCTAACTTATGCATCCCTGTATAATAGCTCCTTAAGTAGATACATCTATATTTCTATTTACTCACAAATACCAGTAGAACGAGCGCATCTGTGTACAATTTAGGTTCTGAGTATGTTTATTTGCAAAATAATGAAACAACTTGAAGAGTAAATGCATTTCAAACTCAGAAATTAATATATAACATTCTTCTGAGGGTATATCAAAATAATATTTGTATTTTTTCATCTAAAAGATAAATATGTATAACAAACACAAAGCTGATGTTTCTGGGTCACCTGGGTGGCTCAGTTGGTTAAGCATCTGACTCTTGATTTCAGCATCTGACTCTTGATGTGCTCGTTCTACTGGTATTTGTGAGTAAATAGAAATATAGATGTATCTACTTAAGGAGCTATTATGATCTCATGGGTCATAGGATCAGGCTCCCAGTCCGGCTCCATGCTCAGCGGGGAGTCTGCTTGGGATTCTCTCTCCCCCTGTCCTTTTTTCCCTCTCCCCACTCACACTCTCTCTCTTTTCTCTCTCAAATAAATCAGTCTTTTTTTTTTTTTTTCAAAAAAGCTGATGTTTCCTAAAATTGGAGCTTCAATTAGTTCCTCAAATAGGTAGAATAATTATAGTATCAAAAGGGCCTCAGAGACTGATTTCACTGAAGGTGACATGTCGGATTTAAATAATGTTTCAATTTCCAGCATCATTCCATTTTAAGCTTCTCTGTGGAATCTAGGATTTAGTATTCTTTCCAGAATTTCTTTTTAGACGTAATTTTTTTTAGACATAGTTTAAAAGGGATTCAAACTGCCAACACATCTTGAATATTTGTGTGGAGGGCTTAGTCAAGACTGGGTTTATATGGAGATGCCTGGGTGGCTCAGTCGGTTAAGCGTCTGCCTTCGGCTCAGGTCATGATCCCAGCATCCTGGAATCGAGTCCCGCATCAGGCTCCATGCTCTGCGGGGAGCCTGTTTCTCCCTCTGCCTGTTCTGCCTGCTGCCCTCCCTGCTTATGCGCTTTCGCTCTCTCTCTCTCTCTCTCTCTCCCTCTGACAAATAAATAAGTAAAATCTTCAAAAAAAAAAAAACAACAAACCTGGGTTTATAATCTGTAACCTAAAGATGGAAGTTTCTGAATGACAATGACACTTGCTAGAGGCGATCTAACTCTCATGATGAATGTGAGCACCTCATTTACAAAATGCGTCAACTGATTATAGAGAATCCAAAAAATGCAAGAACAAGAAAAAAATAAGCCAAAAATAAACTCATCAACTGTGCTGAAGCTTATTTAATCTCATATAGTAATCCTTCCTCTTTTTCAGAATATTATCCGGAAATTCTCATGTCCATAGTCTGCTCCTACTATCTTTGGATGTTACCTTCTCCAGTAAGCCTTCCATAAATCCTCTATGTTCTGGGAAAAATAGGGTGACCCCAAGGGTTCCTTTTCTTTTTAGCTCTTCCTTACTCATCAGTAAGCTAAAGGTAGAGAGTGTTGGTAGAATGTAGGCATATCAAGAAGTGAAATGAAAACAGTTGAGTTAATTCTGTGAAACATTTCCACTGTTCTGGTAAGAGTGAAAAGCATATGTATGAACTACAAAATATGAATAGTGTAATTTCAGTAACCCTGCATATGAAGTCATTGCTCTTACATTTGCATTTAAGACTGCACAAAATAAAGATGAGCAGTAAGATGCATGCTCATTTCAAATTTTAATTTTTCTTTACTTAAAATGACATTAAATAGGAAAAAAAGAACCCTACCACAAGTGGAAAGAGACTCTAGAACAAAAGGAAAAAGGCTTATATATATAGTACCTTTAACGGCACCCTTTTTCTGCCTTTTTAACAAGGGTTTCTGAATTTTCATTTTGTAGCTAGTCATACAGATTGTGTGGCTTTGGTTATAATGATGCATCAAACAGGCGCCTTTAAAGTCTAAAAAAGTTCAATAACTTCCAGAATGCCTACTCTATAGAAAGATGATAGATATTGTTTATTCCTTTTGTTCAAGCAGCACTATGTATTCCTGAAGTATGAATACTTGGTACAAACAACACTTCCTTAGAATCTGCTTACCAATATTCATTGCCTTCACGTTGTTCATAGTTTTAAGCCCCAGAGGTTTGAACTTCTCTTCAATATGCACCTGTGCTGGGCTTTCTCCGAGGCTCTGGAGCATTTCATCACTAGCATGCCCTGTGCTTGATGACCTTTAGGGGAAGATCAGGTGGTTCCTCTGCTCTTCACACTAGGGAAGGAAAGACCTGCTTGTAAAATGCAACAAATGTTTCCTGGATTGAAGCCAATTTATTTTTGATCTTCATTTGATCTTTATTTTGACTAATCCTTTTCTTTGTGTGATTTCCTTTTGTTGATATGCCAAAATCCTGCCAACTTGTTTCCTTTCTCAAAAAACCCCTCATTTCTGTTGGGTTTAATTTAGTATTCAGACTTGTTTGCCGAAAGTAAATTAAATCCCCTCTGCCCTGCACCAACCCCTAACCAGGTCAGAAGCATATCTTGTAAAATGTCTTGACGATTGGCTCATCTATATGCTTGTTGTGCCTTTACCTTTCAGGACTGTCACAGACCGGTCTTTATGAACATGTTTAATGGGGGTGAGGGAAAACTCAGGATTCTCTTTCCATTTATTCACTCTCACAACAGAATATTTTCCTCTCACTGTGGTCCAATCTATACAGCACCAACTATCTAGGTAATGCAGACAACACATTCAGCTTTAATTTGAACTACCCAGGTACACTGCATTGCCCAAGATGCCTATAATCCCAATGCACGAATGTGATAAGGACGTGACTGACCCATTCCATAGCCTATTTTGGGAACTGTGCTTGGCAATCTAGCATTATGGCATTTTGTGCACTCACCTTACTGCAGGTAATCTCTCAGCAAGACCAACGTCCGCTTGCAGAGCTTTACTAAACTGTATGCTAAGAGAAACCTTCTTTTTCCAGATGAAACTATTCAAAGGTTTGGGCAAAGCAAACTAATGCACCAATTAGCACTGTTAGCTCAGCATTTTCAACATGCAAGTTTGCTTCCAAAAACCTCCCTTTGAGCCTGAGTTTGCAAGAGGTTCAGATCTCCTGAGTTTCACTTTGAGTGTCAAGTTCAAGCAGAACCCAAAAGAAAACTCAAATCAAAACCCACTCTGGACCCTTTGAGTTTCACCTGGCTTCTACCTGAAAGAACTACCTAGTGTTCCCTTGAAACTTGACCCAAGTTTGCATGCAATTCAACTGAAATCCAATTCAGCATTGCAGAAAGGTTTGCAAACCTCCATAAAATAGGCTATGAACAGAGGATGACCTTTGGGTATCCAAGGAGGTTTACCAGTTTTTCAAAAACTCCATTTCAACAGCACTGTGAGGACCTGGTGAAGAATCTATATGTTGTTTTTTACACTATAATTCACCTCCAGGAAATCTATGTATCATACATAATTGGCCCCAAAGGATGAGTTATTTCTGCTTTCTAAAATTATTTTTCACCTCTTTATACTCTTTGAAAGAGGAGGAATTCTGGCTAAGTGGTGAGAAAGACAGTGGCTATCACTACATGCTATTTTCACCTCGCTGTTATCTAGGCAAAATCCACAAGCTCAGGCATGTTATTAAACATTGACTATAAAGTGGCCCCAGGGAATCTACACATTTCTAATGGCGAACAGTTGAGATAATTCAGTATCTTAGCACAACACAATGGGTTGGAACAACCTGTCACAGAAGACAAACTTCCACTTTTTCTAATGAAGATAAAACTGCACTTACTCTTTTCTTTGTTCTTTAGGCAAAATTTCTTCCCGTGTCATCTCTGCCTTACTCCCCACCCACTCCTCTCGCCACAAAGCCCTACTTGTGTTCTCCTGATAATCCGCATTCATTCTCCCTTCTCTAACCATTTACCCCTTTCCTCTTTTTCATTCTACATTACCTGCCCCTCATCCTTACTCCATCTCCTTTTTCCCCAAGCTCCTTGAGGGGACTTACGGACTGGCTTTCGGCGGCCGCTCTTTTACGACAGTGTTGTAAACGGGCCTCCAATAGCCCTTTCCACCGTTCCCGAGCCTACGCGTGAGACTTGGTGCTTCCAGAGCTGTGGTATTGTTCTCAGAGTTGCCATTTTGGGAACTCCTCAAGAGGGAGGTTGTGTGACTCTCCTCAGGGGCTGATGTTAAGCAACACTGTGCAGCGACTGTGGATGACAGAGTGGCTTTATTCCGTACACCTAACACAAGCAGGAGGGGAAAAAAAACAAAAAAATAAGGTAGAGTAGAAAAAAGCATGGATTTTGAAGTCAAACAGACGTGGGCTTGAAATAGCGTCTTTGCCATAGTGACCCTCTTGGAGTTGTTTCCTTGTCAGTGAAATGGGAATACTTACACCTACCTCAAAATGTTAAGGGACTAAATGAAATAAAGCACATTATAGAGACTCAGTTCATGTTCATTCTTTACCCTTAATAGTTTCTTAAGAGAAAATACTGCATCTTACATCTTAGGCTTAAACTGGGTGGTTTAGTGGGAAGTTAGAAAACTGCTTATTTTTAGCCTTTCTCCTGCAGTGTAACTTTTCTTTTGGTGTCTAAAGGAAATGTGGTGTCTTCCATGTAAGCACAAACACCAGACTCAAAGAAGTCTCCTAGTTTCTCCTTGGGCATGCATCTTCCAAAATGCTCATTTTGCTATAGCCAAGGTGATCTCATGCTATCTGCTTGGTTTAGAGCACTTGTCTAGCTAAGGAGAATGTTACTAAAAATAATATCCATAACTCTTCTCCATATATTACTTTGTAAATAAAAACATTCATTGATAATATTATTAGAAACAAACCAAATTAAAACTTAACAGTGCTTATAACTGTAAACATTATTTAGTGACATTGCTGTTATTAACGTACAAATATTAAAATTAAAAGGATCTGGCTCAGGTTTTTAGAGTTAAAGTCAAAAAGACACATAAGAATGTTGAACATCGGGGTGCCGGGGTGGCTCAGTTGGTTAAGCCTCCGACTCTTGATTTCAGCTCAGGTCATGATCTCAGGGTCCTGGGACTGAGCACTGAGACAGACTCCATGCTCAGCATGGAGTCCGCTTGAGATTCTCTCTCTCCCTCTCTCTCTCTCCCTCCCCCTCCACCCTCGCACTTTCTCATTCTCTCTCTCAAAAAAAATAAATCTAAAAAAAAAAAAAAAGAATGTTGAACATCGTTTTTGACTGTGTGTCAGATGAAAAGCTATTTTTTAAATTTATTTATTTGTACCGACCGATAGTTGACATACAATGTTACATTAGTTTCAGGTGTGTATCACAGTGATTCCACCCTCTATACATCCCCTATGCGCACCATAAGTGTAGCTGCCATTTGTCACCACACAATGCATTACAATATCATCAACTGTATTCCCTATTCTATGCCTTTTCTACCCCTGATTCATTCATTCCATCACTGAAAGGCTGTTATCTCCCATCCTCTTCACCCATTTTGCCCACCCCCCACCCCTTGCCTCTCTGAAACCACTGATATATTCTCTGTGTTTATGGGTCTAGTTCTGCTTTTGTTTGTCTGTTTGTTTGAAAAGCTATTCTAACTAAAGATCTTAATCTCTATTCACTTCAACACACACAGGTTTTGAAACTTAATTTTTCTGCAGATTTGTGCACTCAAAGATAAGTCAGATTCCTCATGGATTTCTCAGTATCTTTCATGTATTTTTCCCATTTTGGTAAACACATACAACAACCAAATAATAATTGGGGGAAATATACTAATTACTACAATCTCACTGCATCTATCTAAGGTTCAGACTCTAAGCAAGAGCAAAAAGTCTGAATTAAAAATGAAGAATTCTGTCAATCACCCAGTTTTCTTTGTTTAATTTTATAAGGACAACATATTTAGAGCTAATGAAACAAGATAAGTTAGTGTTTGGTGCCATGTGAATTATACTTTAAAATGTCTGTTGGATTTAGTCTTGTGTAAAAATTAATTATCTATTATTGTCTGAAGGAAGCTAGATAAAATGTTTAACAATATGTGCTCTCCTAGGTTCAGTAGAATTCATAGTTGAAAACTTGCCTCAAGAAAAAAATGCCATATGTGACAAGAGGAAAGGTCTGTTGCATTCAACTTTATAATTATGTATACCTAATAAGTGTTTGTTGAATGAATGAAAAGCATAATAAATTAATAACTTAACCAGTCAGTCTAGGAAATGAGGCTGACCAAGCAAATATCAGGGAAGGAGTGAACTGGAGAGACGACTGTGCCCACCTTGAAGCAGGTTGGGCAGGCCCACTGTAGGGCTCACCACAGACACCTAGATAGAAGCATGACTGAAGGTGATGCAGACCAGAGCCCAGGATTCTGCACGAAGCAGAGATCCAAAAGTAAGAAAGAGAGAGATCACATTCAGATGCAATGTATAACTGGGTAGGGCTAGTAGCAGATAGCAAACGCTGGCGTAAATCAAGAGCTAAAGTATGCTGGAACTGAATCCTTCTAGAAATAGGACAAGCAAGCAAACAGAAAGATTATCTGAATAAATGTTTTAGCCTTAGTCACTTAGTTTTATAAACAGAAGTTTGCATTCTGTTTTGTTTTTGTTTTTGCTTTTAAGTTTTTATTTTAATTCCAGTTAGTTAACATACAGTGTTGTATTAGTTTCAGGTGCACAATAAAGTGATTCAACAATTCCATACGGCGGTTTGCATTTTGAATTTACAAGCTGCCATGGAATTGCCTAGATGGAAGTAAATTATGGAGGGGAAAAGTCCGGGTGGAAGAGTGAGGGGAAGGGAGGAAGGAAGAGATGAAAACATGAAAATAAAAGAGAAAGGAAAGGAAGATGACAATATGAAAGAAAAAACAAAAAGACAAGGGAAGGTAAAAATGGAGGAAGGAGACAAAGACAGGGAGGTGAGAAGGGAAGAAGCTCCCAAGGATTGGGAGGAATCTCGGCTATCTCTCCACCAGTCTTACAGACGTAACCGTTCATTCGCTCATTTATTGACACCAGTTTCCCAGAGTACCTAGCCAGGCATCTTTGAGGTTTGTAGCTTTGGCACAGAAATGGCTCCAGTCTCAGAAGATAGCTCTGAAATAAATATGAGGGATGTTTCATTATAACCACAAATCCGTAAGAGTGAAATTCAAAAAGAAAGAAAAACGAAAATATTATATTTTGTTTGAACGTTTGTCCTGAGGTCATTACCCAGTTATGATTCATTTTACCCAGCAAGGAAAGTTAGGGGTACCCCTTTCGTGAGTCAAAATCTTTTTCTTGTGGATTTCTTTGTTTTGAATATTTTATTTCTTGATTTGTTAAACACTATTAATGTCAAGTGTCATAACAAATGGAAAACTAGTTGAAACCATCACCACAATAATAAAATTAAACACAGGGGCATCAATCCTGCAGGGTACACTTGATAAAGACGACTAATAATTTTCTCTTCTCTAATTAATAAACGTTAACTGGTAGTCAGGAACAGTAGATGCTCTTTATACTCTAACTAGGTCCTATCTAGATAGTGCTGAGCTTCCAGATGTCACCCAGAACATACACCTGGGGGGGGGGGATTCCACTTATATGTAACAGAGAGTTAGATCAGGGACATTATGAGCCCTAACAGTGGCCTGGGATAATATAAATGGGTTCAGGAGCGCCTGGGTGGCTCAGTCGGTTAAGCATCTGCCTTGGGCTCAGGTCATGATCTCAGGGTCCTGCGATGGAGCCCCACGTCAGGCTCCCTGCTCAGCAGGGAGTCTGCTGCTCCGTCTCCCTCTGCCTCTTTCCCCCGTTCGTTCTCATTCTCTCTCTCTTTCTCAAATAAATAAATAAAAATACAAATGGGCTCAGCAAGGAGACAAGAGAAAATAATGGATCGGAGATCTCAAATGAGATCTCAGAGATAGTTGGGTACATAGCTCCCCTTCTTCCATCAAACAGCTCTTGGTGCCACTATCATGAGAAGCCACTATCAATGAGAAGATCATCGTTCTAGGCCATTAGTACTTATGCTACTACTAATAAAGACAACAGTAATGGTTTTCATTTACTGCATATTGCCAAGAGCTATTCTAAGCAAATCAATAGTTAATCCTGAGAACAACTCTAAGTGATGGGTGCTTATTGTTATTCTCCTCCATTTTTGTGACTTGATGAGCCCAGACTGATTCCTCGTAAATTAATTATCCAAATTCATGTCCCCAAATCGCAACAATTTAAAGGTAATTCAGCAAGGTGGTATAAAGGTATGGTGGGCTGGCGTGCTCTTGTTGAAAGAGTTTGGGTCAGACAGCCCATCACCAGTGCTATGCACTAGAAACAGGAGACCTGGCCTCTACCCATCCAGCCCAGGCTGTGTCACTTTCCTCCTAAAAATGGAGAATAATAATGATTACCCATTCACTACATGACTTATCATAAGAATCAAATGAGTTATAGATGTAAGAGAACCACTTAAACTTGTTATTTTAATGATGTTAAGCATGAACATATCAGATGATGGAAGAAATGGAAGGAAATATATTTGCTCAAGGTTGTAACAGATTTTGATTACCTCTTTAAGCATTGAATTAATCATATATTCATTTTTTATAAACAGGGTAACTACTTATCTTATAACTATAATAATAAATGGATCCTGAGTTATCTCTAAGATGCTGGGGGCAATGTGATAGTTAACTATACATTTAAGCCAGATTTGCCTGGGTTCAAATACAAACTAGCTGTGCAACTTTTAAAAATGTCCTTAACCTCCTCCGTGTCCTCATCTATAATAACAGGATCTGTCTCATAGGGTTTGTCTTATAGGGTTATTGTGAGGATTAAAGTGAGTCAACAGAAGTAAAGCATTTAGAATTAATACCTATTATATAAAATATACTGTATAAGTGTTTGCAATTATTATGAATTGTAATACAGACTCAGGTAGAGAAAGTTACATTATCTTATTTCTAAATCACTCCATACTCATAATCATGAATTTCAAGGGCATCATTATATGATTGTTTTCAAATCCTTTAAGCAAATTAGTATTACACACATACTACTCAGCCAACACTATGCTAGCTACTGGACTGTAACAGCAATAACAACAACAAAAACTATGATATTCTCCCAGCCCGTCAGGGCTTTATAATCCCGTTGGGATCCAGAGAGGAGAAGTATCAAATTTTTGAATACCAAATTAAGTTATTTGAGTACCAAAACAAAAATCACTCTCTGCTCTGAGATGCAGTAGGAGGTCATTATAGATTATTGATCAGGAGAAATACATGATGAGAATGGCAATTGAGGAAGAATAATATAGTAGTAGTATGCTCAAAGACCCGAAGATCTTTTTCCTGTATTCCCAGACTCAGTTGGTGGCAACATCATGTCTCTGGTCACCCAGCCAGAAAATTGCAAGTCCAGTCAATTTCCAAATCCTGTGACTGTGAGAGTCTAAAGATCTTTGCAAGGTATTTCCCACTCTGAATAAAATACCATCTTTCCTGTATACTAGGAGCATGGCTTCTTCTCCCTCTTCCCCTCTTCCTCCATGACCACCACCACCACCAAACTTCTTCATCTCTTATCTGAGCTACTGTAATTGCTTCCTAGTCTCCCTGATGCTTTTGAACTCCTCAAATCAGACAAATTGTTACCTAGCATCTGCCTAAAATGTGTATCTGACCAATCGTTCAGTCATTCTCAAGTATTTATTTAGTGCTTACTCTAGATCAGGTCAAGTGTAGACAATTGTTGTACCAAAGCATATGGTCTCCGAATATCCTAGAGACGGCATGGTGACAGACAGTAACCAAACTATCCTCACAAACTCATGTTGAGGTTAAGGTAATATTAAATATGACTTCTATGCTTTGATTGCCCCGTATTTGAACAGGAGTAGCAGAACATACTTTACAAGGTTGTTAATGAGGCTACAATAAAATTGCCGTCATGAAGGACCACAGAAGAGAGGCTTCATAAGCATTTACTTTGTTTTTGAAATTAAATGGCAGCAGTCGGCCCAGAGGACAGAGCTAGAGCTATATGACAGGAAGTCACTGGTAGAGGAGAAGTGGAGATAAAACCACGAAAGTGAAGGAATTCTCCAGAAGACAGAGAGAGAGAGAGAGCTAGGCAGGGAAGGCAAAGAACCCAGCACAAGCTTTAAGTGAAGAGGAAGGGAGAAGAGGAGCCACAGGAAGGAGACTAAGACTTTGTGAGAGAGGGAGCAGAGAAACTAGGGTCTACTGTTATTAAATACTAAATGACTTTATGGGAAAGATTTATACATTGCTTGCATTTGTCTTATTTTTATAAATTCCTTTTCACACCGATAGTAATAACCCCCAGGTTACAATATGAAGAACAAAGATGTCAACATCTTGAATTATGTCAAGAAAGTTATTAACCCTTAGCTGGTCTACCAAGTGTTGCATGTAGTCAACTATTATTCAACTCAGACAAGCTAGGAAGGAGACCAGTCTAAACTATTGAAAACTCTGAATTATATTCTTCAAATAAATGCAATTTTATTATTTCATATCTACACAATGATGTCCTATTAGGCCAAAACGAGTACTGGTTAAGTAGATACTTTTATAGGCTTAATTTCATAAACGACAGAAATTATTAATATATAATGTATATAACTTGAAAGTACATAAACAGATGATATCAGGCTACATACAGGTATGCCTTGCTTTTTGCAAGTTCATGTTATGCCACTTCGCCTTTACGGAAGACCTACACTAGTACCTACTTTCACTAACCAAAAGATACACAAGGAGGATTTTTGCTTTTATGAAAAAAGGCAAAAAGCGAAAATACGATTCAGCATTTGCTTTGCAATGAGACTCATAAAGGCAGCTCACATCCCCATCAGCAAGAGGGGCCCATCAAGCTCCTTCCCTAGAGATACACTCAGCGCCTCCGTGTCAAGCCACCAGAGCTTTGAACTGAGTCCATGAACATCCGTGCTTTATCTCGATTTATTTTGTACTTTCATTAATGAGATGTGTCCTAAGGTATCAGAAAAGCCTAGGAGAGGTTATTTTCTGGGTTTGGGTATGTTTAAAAATGTTCCATGTACATTACTGGTAACTGCTTTTTCATTTTACACCATTTGGGCTTAAGGAAGTTTTCATGGGAATGCTGTACTTTCAGATAGTGGGAGAAACGGGTACTTGAAAAAATGTCTTCTCTCAAGTAGGTTCATGATATTCTTGCAATCTCTTAGACCATTTTTTGTTCACTGAATCCATTTAGCATAGTTAGACCAAAGGCCATCTTTATCCGAATCCCATGCCAACAACCAAAAGTTCCCAATTGCCAGTCCAAAGTCATGACATTTTACCATACCTTCAAGCTAACACCTGAATATTCTTCTCTTTGAAAACGTGCAGTTATGTTTAAGCTGTTTCTTTCTGGACCAAATTTTCAATGGCTAACTGAAGTTCTCGAATGAAATGGATGTATTTCCTTAATGGTTTCTCATAACGAATACAGTATCCGGGTTAAGGAATTGGTCCGTCCATTTTGCCCCACCTTCCGCCCCTGTCAGAGCACAGTCGCAGCTTTATGTTCAGTTCTGATATTCAGTTCTGGGCATCACATTTGAGGACACACTCTCATGAAATGAAACACAGTTTGAAGAGAATGAGATTTGGAACCATTTCATATGAGGGGCAATCGAAAAAACTGGGACACATGGTGCAGAGAATAGATGACATGGAGAGACAGAATATAATATCTTGTCTCCAGCTCTCTGAAGGGCTAGGCGTATAAGAGGTATTGACCTTGTTATTCTCTTTGGCTTCAGAAGAGTGGTCTTCAAACATACGCATGCAGAGGGAGCTCATAAAGTTTATGAAAGCAGGAATCTGGGCTCCAGAGCCATCAATGGCCGTTCAGTTGGCCCTACGTGGAGGAGAGTTGACAAACCTGCATTTCTACAAGAACCACAAGTGACCTTCATGCACGCGGTCCATGGAGCACACTTTGTGAGGCACTGCTTTCTAAACTGAACAAGCATTACTGGGTCAATGTCACAAGGGATAGATTGCAGCTCAATATACAAAAAAAAAAAAAAAAGCCCTTTTTCATGATTAAAGCTTCTCTAAAATGGAAAGACTTATCTTGTTGTACATTCCTATTATTGATAGGTTCCAACAGGATCCTGGTGACCACCGTCAAGATGTCATGGTTGTGCTGCATGCAAGCTGAGGGATTCAATTGCTAATGAGAGTGTCTTTTTTTCTGGATTTGTTAAATAAAGATGTCGGTTCTGATCATGATCCTTTATACAGAGGTTACTTGGCAGTGGGACAGAAAAAAAAAGCAGAGACTGTGAGAACTTCTGTTAATTTTGAAACAGGGACAACAACTGGTCAATTAATTGTTTTTTCCTTGAAGGACCCAAAATTAAATTAAACTATGACAACAGGGAAAATATGAGAATATTTTATTTTTTCCTGCATTATTTTTGCTACAAGAGGAATTTTTTTTAAGTAATCTCTACACCCAACATGGGGCTCGAACTCACAACCCTGAGATTGAAAGTCACGTGTTCTACCGACTGAGCCAGCCAGGCTCCCCAATAAGATGAACGCTTGAGCCTTGTGAGTAACTTCGCATGTGTTGACCAAAGATGATAAGACATCATAAGTGACACAAGTATTTGAAATAAAGGACAGAGGATGTGGTCGCTGGGGATCCTCCAGACACATGTTCCGTGGGGTGCGGGGAACAGAGAGATGAAAGAAAAAGGAAAAAATGTAAAAAGTATCTTTTATACTTGTATTTCACTGATTTTCTCCCCAAATTTCAGTTGTCAGCCTTAAATTGACTACAAGCCAAAAGCTTAAAGTCAAAAACAATGGTCCTAAAAAGAATGAAAAAGAAGCAGGTGGAGAAATGACATCTTTTCACTTCCTGAACAATTTGATATTGATAGGGAAAGGGGACTGATTCATAATAGGTCAGATGTGATGGGAAGCCAATAATGAGACATTAGTTCCATTTGCGGTTTGGCTGTGTGAACTGCCAGGCTGCAGGGTGTGAGAGCAAGCCCAGGGCTGATTCACGCCCTTTCCTTTTATGATATATGTGAGGCAAAAGTACACGCATTTTTAAAATAGGGATGCATGGGGCGCCTGGGTGGCTCAGTCGTTAAGCATCTGCCTTCAGCTCAGGGCCTGATCCCAGGTTCCTGGGATCAAGCCCCGCATCGGGCTCCCTGCTCTGCTGGGAGCCTGCCCCTTCCTCTCCCACTCCCCCTGCTTGTCTTCCCTCTCTCGCTGGCTGTCTCTCTCTCTCTCTCTCTCTGTCAAATAAATAAATAAAATCTTTAAAATAAATAAAATAAATAAAATAGGGATGCAAGTTAAGAAAAGAAGGATATCAATGCCTCTCTTTATCTGAGAATGAGGAAAGCCGTGCTGGTCGTGGGAAGGCCTTTCTGAGGAAGTAACATTTGCACCGAGCTCCAAATGAACAAAAGAATCCTGACACATGAAGATCACAAAGAACAGCTTACAAGGCAGAGGGACCAGTCAAAAAATGAGTGCTTGCTTCAAATGTACGAAAGATTACTTTGGTGAGGGAGCAGGAGCTAGTTTCCAGGGTTAAGGATACAGGAAGAATCCAGAGTCCAATAGTATGGCTCATATAGTCCTTGCGGCTGTGAAGTCACAGCCAAGATGGCCACTAAAGATGGGGAGCTTCCATGTTAGGCTCTGACTGACATGAAGAGACCACTGGGCCTGCACACTGACTGGCTAGGACCCACAGAGATTCTTGCTTTCCTAACAGTTGCCTGGAGGACCAGCTAATACAATTGAGACATGTGGTAGTTACTGCCCCATGGGTCTACTTTGACCAATGAAAGATCAGAGAAAGGAAGTGGTCAGCAGATAAATTGGCTGGTTGCTGATCCTCCTCTGTGAGGGCCTCTTTCTAGATGTTTGTATACAGTCCCTTGGCAAGGAAGGCCTTGTGATACCATGCAACCAGCAAACTGTGGCCAGCCCAGGAGGACCCGCCCCCCCTTGCATTTATTCTTATTTCTTCCCTACCTTACGACATTCCTTTTCCTCTCACTGCCGTTTCTGGGATTGCCCTCCAGAATAGAGGTAACACATAAGCTTTTGCCTCAGGCAGGTTTCTGGAGAACTTACTCTAAGATGCATGTATTAATTTAATCCTCATGGAAGTCTCATGAGGCGGGTACTATTAATAACCTTATGATGTAGGTAAAGAAACTGAGCACAGAATTATAGAATTACGTGACTCGCCCAGAGGTGTGCCGCTTGTGAGTGGGCTAGCTGGCTTATGAACCCAGGCGATCTGGCTCCACACCGTCTATGTTGTACAGTCCTGGCGATGCTACCCATGTTCGTGGGGCAGGGGCTGCATTCAAGATAAGCTTGCAAACGCTCATATGCAGTGAATGAGCCCCTTCTCAGGGAGTAGTGCCCCCCTCTCCCCACTTCCTAGGACAGGTCATGAAGCACATGATGAGGGTCCCTTGGCCCACATGGCTAGACTCCCAGTATTGGAAGAGACCAACCTGCACAATCAGCTAGTCTTCATCAGAAATAGCATTAGCCACTTACCAAACAGGGCTGAGCACTGTTCCAGGTACTCATTTGAGAGAGCAGGGGAAACAGAGCAGAAACAGAAAAGCGGGGCCACGACCAGAATAAGGCAAGTGAGGTACTTGCCCGAGGCACGAAGTTTAAGGAGGTCCCAAATACTCAGTAATCTAGAGAAATCATATTTTAATGGAATAATTTTTAAAATATAGATTAATGCAGAAAATATCAGGGCCATGCTCAATCCCAGAGTAGAACCAAGCCTTTCTTTAAATAACTTTGGTGTATAGACCTACCTAACACACACATTTGAATGCCTTGTGCAAGGACTAACATAAAGAGTTACAATCTGTACCCAGCATCGTACTCTCCTCTTGCCAACCTCGGGGCATTAAATAATATTAAATTATATTATTCAGAATTGAAGTTACCTTTAATTATCCCTACCTTTGAAAATGAAAAAAAAAAAAAACCCACTATTTTCTTACTGATGATTTTTTTAAATCTTAGAGTTAAATAAGAAATATGATTGCAGGTGACAGAAAATATCACTATTCAATAAATATTCAAAAATATTCAGTAAATGAGGAAACTGAAAATAGATCATAAGCACAGTTTACAATTCTCATATTTTTATTCTATTCTAACAAATGATAATCATGAGATAGTTTAAAATTACAAAGCTAATTTAAATTTACGGAACTATAAATTCTTAATTTAAAATGATAAAACTATGTCTTTATATATGCTAGCTTTGAGGTTATTGGGTGGAAAGATGTTCTGCTGTGCCTAGGAAGAATTATCTTCCGGGTTGGGAAAAAGAAGCCTCTTTGAAGAGTAAAAGCTCCCTTGAATTGCTGTACCGTCCTCAAATACATCAAGAACTTTCTGTGTAGGCATGGATTTCGTAAAAGGAGGCAGATCTAGGAAAGTTCTAGGCGAGCTGCTCCCTCGAAGAGCTGGGGCGGGCGTGGAGAGAGGCAGGGGAATTCCCAGCTGTGGGGGAGAGCAAAAGGGATTACCCACAAGAATCAATGATAACTTGGCATCGATTGAACTTCCTCTTCCTAAACTTGCTGAGGCACTTCTTGAAATCAAAACAAAACATAGCAACAACAACAAAAAATCCCTTCTTTCTTTTACAACTGAACACCAGTGACAATTGTGAGGCTGCTAAATCGTACTTTCCCAGTGGGTCAGGCTGGAACTTGATTTAAGTGATTTTGCACTGGGACAAACGGAGAGAAGGTAGCTGCCTTTCCATTCCCCCGCCCCGCAAGCTTCGGTCTGTTGTTCGCTATATACGCCACACTGGTGATACTTATGATTCCTGCAGCCTACAGTCATTCTGGAAGTTCTTTGTCATGAATTTATTTATATTTCATATGCCATGTGGCTGATAGGAGCCTTGAATGCACCACAGAGATAAACCCTCCTCCAGTATTAATAACGGTTAGGGGGAAAGTGCTTCTTCATGATCATTCAAAATGAGCAAACCAGGAAAATTCTATCATCGGGTTCCTACGTGCGTATTACAAAGGTTTGCTAGTCAAAAGTCTATGGCACAAAAAATAAAATAAATGACCTTCTGTGCCTTTAGCTACTACCTTCAATTAGGAATTAGTGTAACCGTTTCCTTAGGTGATAGCGAGCGCACCCCCCTGCGCACACGCGCACCGCACACGCGCACCGTTTTCGGGTTCAAGGAAACCTCCGAATTTCAATGCAGAATAGCATTCTAATTTTTAGTCCAACATTCTTAGCCCGAGGAGAATGGACTGGAAATTTCACAAGCATTGATTTAGTTGTAAAGGTGCAGATTTTTTTTCCCCTGAAAAACAAAGGAGCCAAAATTCTACGCTTTTGCTCCAGCACTTTCGATATCCTAAAACAGAATGGTGCCAAACCACCATAATAAATCTTAATACTCAAATGAGGATATGTTTAAAAGCTCTGCCTAGATTTACCATAGGTCTCTGTCTCTAGTTCTTCATGCCTTTGGTTTGGACACGGATGTTCTTCTGGGATTCGTATCGGACAAGTTTCTGCTTACAGGCCGAGAGCTGTGTGTTCAAACTCCGTGAAAGTTCTGCTCTGGGCAACGAAACAGAACAAAAATGATAATGCATATATAGTAAATCAGTTTCTAGCTATGTCAAGCCAAACAGAAAAGTGAAAGCTTTCTTTTACATGCCATGTACCTAGCAGACACTGAACAAATCAGTTTTGAATACCGTCATTAGCCTTTTTTTTTATCCCCGGGGAAAAGTTTTTCTTGCTGTAAAAACAACAAATCGTCAATGAATCTCATTTTAGAATCTGTAAATTTCATATCTCCAGATGTGAGGTTGGATATAGAACAGGTGGAGTGGATGAGAAGGAAGAGGGAAAAAATACTTCGGATCATTTCCCCCTCAAAAAAAGATGGCTGTGTACATTGGCAGAATGTAGACTTCCCAACTATGAAAGAGACATTTGTTGGCCGAAGAAATGCTATAATCTCTGAAACTTTAAGTCTGTGTGGTCAGTGAATATTTCTTTTTTGCTTTTATTCTCCTTTGTTTGAAGGAGGAGGGACAGCTAGTATAAACTGGAAACCACTCCTACACTAAATAAAATCAATTAAGCCCAGGGGTTCCTACGATTTAAGACAATATTGAATAAAAAGCTAACCTTAAAATTCCATTTATATTTAACTTTGACTTAATCTTTTTTCACTCTACAGTTATATCTCTACGGGAAAATAGAGAAAGATGTTTGTGTTCAACCCACTCTTCAGGCATGTCTATTATTCTAGATTATTCGCCCACCACCAGCATTTACATGAAAGTCTGAGGGGCTTCCTGGGATAAAACCCTTCCTTAAGGGGGAAAAAAAAAGGTTCAGACAAGCATCATGGTTATGATCCACTTCTGTTTGTTTGTTTTTTCATTTAAAAGCCTTAGTGGTCAGAGGAGAAGGGGTTGTAAGTACAGCACCATGATTGTCCTTCTATTGTCTCCCCTGATCCAGACCCCAAGTGCTGTACTGGCCTTCAAGCTGTTATCCTAAAAACTCTGAGACATCAGAACACAGGGGGAAGAGCCATGGGGAAAGGTGTAAACCCAGCCAAGGTGGACTGAGCCCCCCCATTCCTGCTCAGGACCCAGCTTGGAAATGCCAGACAACACAGTGCCCCTTGGGCTCCATGAGGAACCCAGCACCCAGTATGCCGCCAGCAGTGGTGGCCATGCCCAATGCACATCCACTGAGCCTGGTGGGGATCACTTCTCATGGGCACCCCAGTGAGCGCCAGGGACACAAAAGGGCGAGAAGAAAAGCTTGGGGAGAAAGCAAGCACAGCCCCATGTGTGGTAGCTAGTAGGTCTTATTTTGTTACAAGCACAGGGAGACTATTTGAGTGAGAGTCATGAAATAATAAGTGAAAGAAAGAATCAAAGACATTCGAATTTATGCACACCTCCACTGCATTAAAATTATATGAAATCTACAGCAAATGTAATGAGACAATTGTGATTGCACATTTTGAAATGAATCAAGATAATAGAGTAGATTTATTTATCAACTTCCGTATTTGTGCTTCAATCTCATGGTTTACCCTCTGGGATGTTAATGTGATTGGACTATTTCATCATTCGCCATAACTTGAAAACGCATTTCATCCACTCCAGCAGACTGTGAGGCACATACTTCTAATAGCCCTGTTTTAAAGGAGAAGAACTAATTCAGAAGGCCCAATGATTTATCCAACACTACACAGTAAGTGCAGAAAGGGACAAACTCAACCCCCTGGCGTAGAATCCTACACCCCTTTCACAGCCCTGGCATGACCTGCTAGTGTTCCCAGGGCTGCTTGGTGATCCCAGAGTCAGCAGGTGAAAGCTCTAGGCGGACTATTAGGAAACCCCAAATGGAATCCTTCTGGCTCTTGTTCAGCTTCTTTTTGACCTTGTGGGAGTCACATAACTTTCTATTTTCTTTCCCCATCTACAGAATGGGTTGGTAATAACACCTGCCCCACCCAAACTTTTATGAATGTTATGAGGAAGAATTAGATAATGTCTGCACTGAGTTTTGTTCTCCTTAGAAGAAAGTCCCTATAAAACTCAAGGCAGAAATTCATTATGTGGACTGAAGAGATCAAAGCCTGCAGTCATGAGCTGGGGAAGCTTTCCCCTGCACAGAGAGCATTTACTGCTCTACACTCTAATAACATTCCCCCTTAAGATTCTAAAATGATTTGCAGAGAGTCATTAAGCAAATCTTGCTGCCCTTAAGCAAGATGCAATTTGCACTATAACAGCCTAAAGCTTTATGGAAATAAATTCTTAGGAGGAGCAAAGGCAATGCTTAAAAAAATAATCCAGGAATTAGGATCCTTAGGTCTGTTTTTCCAACCACCTACTCTCTAATCCACAAAATATATTTCTTTAGTATTTAACTTTTTCATTTTCCATTCGTAGCAGCTAAGTAGTACCATTGCAACCCTATGTGAAAATAAAGGGGAACAGATACTTGTAAATATCAGTAACTTTAGGAGCTTTGGGCAACTCTAAAGCTTTATATGAATCTCTAGTTTTAATATTAGCCTGAACCAAAAATACTGTCTTTTCTCCTGCTTGTTAGGCAGGTCCTTTCCTTCGGCAAGGCGATAAGGCCATCAAACCACAGAAGAATGCAGGGGTCGGTTTTAGGGACTCCATCTTCCCAAAATCTTAGGATCCATTAACCAGGTCTTAATGTTTGCATAATATTGCCTAACCTCATTTTCTAATGTCTCAACTTGACTGCATTTCATTTTAATTTATTAAACCCTACTGGCAAAGTCTCAGAGTAAAATGCTGTGCTATCTTATTTTTGAATCTACATGTTAATCATGTCTAATTGGCCTTCATTTCCATCTGCACAGATCTCTAGTCCTCACTTCTGGAATTAGTAGATCAACCAACCCAGTCATGACCTCAGACGTTCATCTGACTTTGCCTCAATATTCTACCAAAGCCTCAAAATGTAAGCATAAGGAATACCGGGCAATTAAAAGATGATACCTATAATATTTCTTGTTTGGATTAGATCTGTCGAAAGACAAGAGTTAAAAGTACTAGGAGCCCCTTATCCTCAAGGCAAGACTGACATAGGCTGTAAGCGTTCTTCCTTTTCTAGATCTGTCCTACAGTTTCTTAGGATGAACACTGAGGCCAGTGTGGATGGGCAACCCACATTTTAAGAGATCGAATAGAAACCACCAACTTTGTCAACCTAAGAGTTTTTGCCTTAAAAAAGAGGAACCCATTCAATCTAAATCTAAAAAGGGGAGGGAGACCAACTTTATGTATCAGAGCTGAATTAATCATAACCCTAATTAAGTATAAACAGGGACCTTTCCATCCAAAAAATAAGCCTTCCATATCTGCTCCTATTTAGTCTCAAGGAGTAACCCTTAAAGTGAGGGGAATAATTTTGAAAGTGTCACAAAAGAACCCTTTTGCAAAATAATTTTATCCGTCCAATAACTGTTTCCTTTGACAAACCACTTTGCTCCTGATGAAATGTTAATAGCTTTAAAAGCCATAATACACGAAGTCTTATCAGTTGTTTATCCTTTATCGTGAATGAATTGAACACATTCTGTGGGCATAGGGAAGAGACTGGAAAGGAAAGCTTAAAAGAACTCAAGGCGAATTCTACCAAATTTTAGCGGGCCAGGTGTTTTCTGAATAGCAATCCTTTCTTCATTCTATTTTATGGCAGCTTCTCTCTTCTGTGCTGAAATGTCACGTAGAACCTTTTCTTTAAAGTCTGCACAGGAATTCTGTGTCAGATGAGTAAGAAGATGAAGAGGTGGAGGAGACAGACCCTGGGGTTACATCTTCCCTCTGTGCCCAGAAAGACATTCTGCTAATAGCATAGAAGCTGGCTGAGACAATGTTCTGCAATGAAAACTTGCAGCAACACGCCAGCGTCCAGGGTTCCAGACCAAGGAGGAGGAAGGCGTGTAGAACGTTTCATTCTAATTATGCCAGAAGTCTGAACTAAAAAAATAAAAAAATAAAATAAAATCTTGATAACACTGGAAGATTGTATATGGCAGTCTAAAATGACCCAGAACTACTAAAATTTAGAGAAGGGATGGTGTTTCTAGTTCTCCAGTTATAATAAACTCGTGACTGTGAAGGAAAGTCAGTGTTTCTGTAAAAGGAAGACTAGAAACCCAAGGCCCTTGGTTGGTGGAGAAGTCAGCTCTGCTTAAGAACATTATCTTCCCCCAAAGTAAAAAGCAAGATCATTTCAAACATTGTGTTAGCTATTCTTCCTGCTGAGGGTCACTCTGGTTGACCACCCTTTGATTTTGCAAACAATGTGATGAGCTTTCTGGATGTGCAAAGATGCACATTGAACCTGATCTGCCAACTAAAATTTCCCAAGTAATTTCATAAGAACAGGAGAAAGGGGAGATACATCAGGGCTTTGGGAGCTGAGAGTAGACCACCCAAGGCAGGAGCTTTAGAGCAGGAAGATCTATCCTGAAGTTCAAGTGGTCTCTTTTGTGCTCCTGGTGTTGGCGCTGCTCTGGGGAATAAAAGAAGGTGGGTGATGGTCTTGTGGGGGGCAACGGCCTTGTTAGGGTAAAGCAGTGTAGACAGGAGCTAATGGGCAGAGTCAGCAGGATGAAGGGAGCGACGAGAGAATTCAGCAAGAACTCAAGGTGAGAGGTGGTTATGGGGAAGAAGGCACCGAGCTTGGGAATCCTTACTAAGCTCAGGCAGAGCACCGGGCTTCCCACAGTATTTAGTATGGATGGTTGAGCCATTTTGTTTGAAAACAGAAAGAAGAAAAGAAAAGAAAAGAAAAGAAAAGAAAAGGAAAGGAAAGGAAAGGAAAGGAAAGGAAAGGAAAGGAAAGGAAAGGATAAAGCTATAATGCCAGAGGACATTTTTTGGTACCTAATTAGTTTACTCTTGCTGCATAAGGGGTAAAAATCACTGGAAGTCACAGTCTCTTCTCTCCCAAGACAGCTGCATATATGCTTAGATTAAGTACCATGTGGAATGGTTGGATTCTAAATTGGGTATCACTCCATATAATTCAGTCCAGTGGTGTGCTGGTAAACCGGCTCTCTGGGGAGGATAAAAAGAGTTGGCCAATTTTTATGGTGTAAAAACACCCATGTTGACCAATTTCGAGCTACAAACTTTATATCACTGTGTGTGGAGTTAGGGAGACACGTGGAGGCAGTTCTCAGAAGCTGGTCTGAGCCAGCTCCGGTGCACTGCTGGCCTAACCCGCGTGAGAGTCACTCATTCCACGCCATCACAGGACCAGCCCCGTGGTCTTCTTTCAATTCCCCTTACCTGGCCTGCGTCTTCCTGCCTCAGGACTCTGTGTGTTCTGTTCCTTCTGCCTAGGATGCGCTCTCCTTCCTTTCCATCTAGTGAATGTCCACTCACCCATCTGTTCTCAGCACAACTGTGGCTTCTTTAGACAAGCTTTCTCTGGCCTCTCTGACCAGGGCAAGCACCTTAAGCCTAGCCTCTCATTGCACCCATGCACCTTTCCCTCCTAAAATAGGTTATGGGTATAATTTTATGCTTGTTCGATTGCTCATTTGATCGATATCTGTCTGCCCTCCTTGACGGTAAGCCTCAGGAGGTCAGGCCCCATCAGCTTTTGTTCACATTGCAGAGCCTGGCAAGTAACAAGTGTGCTATGACAATTCGTTGAATGAATGAGCATCCCAGATCGTCCCCCAAACCTAGTAAGTCACCAGCTGGTCACCTTGCATTTGAAGGTAGAAAGCATAGAGCACACCGACTAAAGCTTCTCTCTCTTCTCATTGACACCATACCTGGAGGTGCCTGGGACAAGGAAGCGCTCACAAGCTCACACTCACTTGAGTGTCAGTCTACAGCAATTCCTTTCTATCTGAAGAACCACATAATAAACCGGCAGGGGTTTAGAAATCATTTTGTGTAATCTTGAGATACGTAACAATGTCTTGTGTGGTTGCCTGATAGTTCCCTCATCAAATAACCATGTTGTTTCATTTTTTTCTATCTATGCATACCTGCTCAATACACTCGGATAAATTCAATTTAAATTCATTTAAGCTGGAAATAAGAAGAGAAACTGGAACTTTTAAGGATCTATGTAGTTCCCAGTCCTCAAGATATTAATGTTTTGTTAGATGAGCATTTAAATAATGGAAAAATTTAAATTGTGTAGCAAGCTGAAAGGGTTTACCAAACAACTGTTAAATAATAGCTAAGATTTATGGAGTACTAGGTACTAACTCCTCATGCCAACTCTAGGAGGCACAGAGAAGTTAACAAAGTACTCGAGGTCACACAGCCGAATGCTGGGGACTTGGAAGATAAGGACTCTGACACTGGAAACCACACTTCTGGCTACGAAGCTCCAAGCTCTGTAGGGTAAGGGGAAAAGATCAAATGCAAAACAGATACAGTGACCCTTCATTCAGGGAAGACGGGATCTGAATAAGTTCATGCAAATAGACTTGGAAGAAGGCAAGAAGAAACTAAAACAGCCATGCTATGTGAGAAAAGAGAGAATAATAGGCAGACTTTTTTTTTTTTTTTTTTGCTTCTAAAGTTTCATTTTAACATTTTTGTAAAGCAGTTGATGAGGGATAATAACCAGCCAACATCTTTTGACCTATGGAGCATACCCACATAGGGTCATTAGTATCTTACTAAGGATTCTAAGAGGAAAAAAGAAGATTTCAGTTTATTCCTCTGTAGCCCTATGACTTGTGCCCTCACCTAGTCATAGTAGTAGGAGCATATTTTGGCAGTAAAATCATAGTTAAAAGTAGTTGAACTGCTTAGCCATGCATCAAAAGTCAAGTTGTCTACACGCAGTTTAACATAACTTTCTGTAAAGAATCCATTAGGGGCTAAAGACAAACTTAAGTAAAAATGAAAAAGACACTTAGAGACCAGGATACATTGCTCGTTACAGGACAATTGCCTCTACCTCTAATTCCAACTTTCACTGAGAAAGCCATGCGTGCCGAGCACGAGACTCCATGCTATGGTGGGCCATGCAGTGTTTCATGTAATTGCCCCAACCCCCTGTGAGCTACCTGCTATGACTATCCTCGTTTCAGAGTTGAGGAGTGAAATAATAAGCTCAAATTGGCACACTCTGTGGAAGGGGGAGCAGAAGTTTGAACAAAATTCTATCTCATTCACTGTACACGTTTCATCGAAAAATACAAGATGTTAAAAAGCAAATGTTCATTTGAAAGCTCTGACTGGGGGCGCCTGGGTGGCTCAGCTGTTAAGCGTCTGCCTTCGGCTCAGGGCGTGATCCTGGAGTTCTGGGATCGAGACCCACGTCAGGCTCTTCCACTGGGAGCCTGCTTCTTCCTCTCCCACTCCCCCTGCTTGTGTTCCCTCTCTCACTGGCTGTCCTTATCTCTGTCAAATGAATAAATAAAATCTTTAAAAAAAAAAAAAAAAAAAAAAAGCTCTGACTGGCCCTCCATGGGATCTGATCATTTGGTCTGTCAATTCCTGACAATTTCCTTCTGGAAAACGTTTAGAAACATATTCCATGAAGGAGCTTCTGCTTTATAAGAAGCCGGACACAGCAGTGCCTTTGCCTCTTGAAAAACGAACAAACAAACAAAAAAACAACCCAGCATCAAGAAATAAGCAGCAGCAAAATCCTATAGCAGTAGTTTTCAACTCTGCATATTCAAATCATCTCAGCAGTTTTGAAAAAAATACTAATGCTTAGGCCCATCCCAGACCAATTAAATCAGAATTTCTTGGGGTGCCTGGCTGGCTCGGTCAGAAGAGCATGCGACTCTTGATCTCGGGCTTGTGAGTTCAAGCCCCACACTGGGCATAAAGCCTACTTTAAAAAAAAAAAATCAGAATTTCTTAGGGGTGGGGTTTGAGCCTTGGTGATTTTTAAATGCTTCCTAAGCCCTCGTCCGCCTTCTCTACGTCCTCTACGCAACCGCGCCGGTGAAAACAAGGGTCACTGAGTAACGAAGACAACAGCAAAAAATTTCGATGTTTTTACATTCTTTTGCTATAGGGCTAATTTGTAAACGTATAGGACTGCTTGTAATTGTAGTTTCTAAACTTACCTAATTTCTGCCAGCAGCATTTCCTAGCTTCAAAAGTCATACCAAAAGGCAACAGTAGATGGCCCACGTCTCTCAGAAAGAAAGATCACAGACCTGACCTTGCATCTTAAATGGGAGAACCCAGACTTCCCTGGCAAATCAGCTTGAAGTAGAGAGGGGGTAGGAAGATAAAAATGCGGTGAGGAAAATGGGAATTCGGAGTCTTTTCTCGAATAATCGAAGGGCGGACTAAAAGAATCACACACAAAAACTCTAGGGATGGAAATGAGCAAAAGCGATTCCAGGGTGTAGGCTCTGACACTGATAATGAAAGTAGTGAAAGTTTGAACAGGGAAGTAGACAAACCATGTAAGCGGAGTTCCAAAGTTCCCCCATTTGTGGACATCTTTTTCCCTCCTTTTCTGGTGAAAGTAAGAATGGAAGATTTGGTTTTATGGACAATATCTGTGAGGAAACTTGAATATGTCTTTCCTTTGATTGTCAGTACGTAGCATACAGAGGTGCCAGAAAGGCCAGGAACTTTCCATTGCATCATCTATTCTTAAAATTGTTTTTATTTTCACTTTGGCCATTTATATTATATTTCAGGGACACGAAGTAAGCATACCACTCATTAGAAATCAATGAAAATTAAAGTTTAGTTAAAGGCTGACTCTTATGTGGTTAGTCTTCTAATACAAAGTATTTGTTATAATTGAAATAGAGTGTAAGGGGATTGTCTTTTCTTTATATACAAGTGTAATTTTTCACTAATGAAATAATAATACATTCTTTCAAGAACTTTGCTCCTGCAGAATTCAGTACATACTCAAGGGATATTCATTTCTATCGAGTAGAAAAGAACAGATTTTTTTAAAAGATTTTATTTATTTATTTATTTATTTATTTATTTATTTATTTGACAGAGAGAGAGACACACAGCGAGAAAGGGAACACAAACAGGGGGAGTGGGAGAGGGAGCCCGACAGGGTCTCCATCCCAGGACCCTGAGATCATGACCTGAGCCAAAGGCAGATACTTAACTGACTGAGCCACCCAGACACCCCCCAAAAAATAGGTTATTATCCCCATTTTACAACCGGACCAACTGAGAGACAAAAGAAAAAGTGATGTGATGAACATTCTCAAATGAAACTGATCTCATGTCTCCTAGTCCAGAGTTCTACTCTTCAGTGGCTTTTCTCACTTTAGTACCTCTGGGCTGATAGAGGTTTGAGGTGACATTTTCACTGTTAAGGATAGTTGTGTCCTGGTTCCAGGACCTCTCATGACTCAAAGCTCAGAGACCAATGTTAGTCATCGTTTTCACCTTTTGACCCCAAACTCACGCTGGACCCAAGTAAACCAGAGACCCTACTTAAAGCTGTAATGGGGGGGGGGGGTGGCAAGAAAACACAACTTTCCCACAGTACTTAGAACCCAAGCCAGGACTGGCTGCCAAGAACATTAAACTACATTAACAGTCAGATTTCTCCATACTCATGACCATGCATCATCAGAGTCCTGTTTCAGGATGCCTAGAAAAAAGTGTTGAACTTTAACAGAATCTGGCCGTGTGAGCAGCTGTTGTGTGCGACACATTGACCTTGCCCTGAAGCGCTGATAGGAAACAGAGATATTGTTCCTTCAAGTCCATTCACTACCAGGTCTCAGTGAGCAGAAAAAGGGCAGAGTGGGGGTGGTCTGGGATAGACAGCTGCAGCTAAAGCAATGCCAGTGGCCAGAGCTGCGAGGGTAGGTAAACAGCGGGTTACAGCTAACCACATCCTTCTGGCATGAGGTCACCCTAACTTGGCCCAGCTCTGCATACAACTAGGTAAAGGTCTAAGGATGTGTTCCGATTTGTTTATCCTACCTGTGCATGTCAAGTTATTTTTAGTGAGACTGAATCCTATTTAATGCTCCCAATGGGAAGCCAGTGATAATCTTTTTAACAGCGCAGAAATCTCCAGCCCAGTGCCCAATTTACACAATTACATCTGCAAACACACGTGGTGGTGGTGGTAATAGAGTTGTCCTATGGTTCATTTAATTCCTGAGTACTTGATTAACTCCAATTGTAACTACAAACAAGTGCTGGATCTGCTCCTGTGCACACCACTTCTGCGAAAAGATCTATCTTCAGAATTGGCTTTAATTCTTTTGACAATCGAGGACACCTGAGTGGCCCAGCCGGTTAAGGGTCTGACTCTTGGTTTCAGCCCAGGTCATGATCTCAGGGTCGTGAGATCAAGCCCCATGTCGGGCTCCGCTCAGAACGGCGTCTGCTCGAGATTTTCTCTCTCCCTCTGCCCCTCCTGCTTGTGCTCTCTCTCCCTCGCTGTCTCAAATAAATACATAAATAAAATCTATAATTTTTTTAATTAAATTCTTATGAATATTTTCAAGAAGTTAAAATAAATCCAATAATCATGGCATTTTTCTATGTAAAACTGTTGTATTGTTCTCTGTACCTTTAGAATGGAGTCCAAACTGCCAAGATAAGGAATTAGAGACCTTTTATCAACTCTCTCTAACCTGTCTTTCCCTCTTTATCTTTTATGATTCTCTACCATCTCAACAAACCCCCAAGACATCTCCCTACTCTTGCTACGCAGAACCACCCGTCTTTGGACTGTGTTATTCGCCACACAGAATGTCAGCTGGAGGTCTGTGGAGCCAGCTACCCTACAGACATGTTTTGTTTGGGCCTTAGAGTGTTTAAAAAAAATTTTGTTTGGACATTTCACAGGACTTCTATCTTCTTGTGACAATTTGCCAACATTGGGCCCACATCCCTGCATGGCAGTGACTAGCTGACATAAGTAATGGCTTTCTGCTTCAGGTGTGACACACAGTCTCTATTTCTCCACAGCCCTTACCCTTTTCCACTGAATCACTCCTAGCCCACTCATTCGTTTTCTTTATCTGCCTGGTCCCCACAGAGCCATGCCCTTTATACTCTACACTTCCATGTCGTTCCCTTATCCTTGTTCCTCTTTGGCAGATGTTCTTCTGTGTTTCTCTCTGGTGGACTTCTACCAGTCCCAACTTAATATCTCCTCCACTGTGAAGGCTTTCACCTGTAATCCCTTATACGCATTGCTCTCATAGGACTGATCACCATGCCCTAAAGTTCATTCCTGACCACCTGTCCCCTCAAGTCCAAGAATCTGGATCCATTTACTTCCTCATTGCCAGTATTTAGCACAGGTGCCAATGGATGAGTAAGTATCCAAGAGAGTCATGACATGATATAGGAAAGAGTGAACTAATTGCCGCGACATTGAAGTTAAGAATGACTTTTTCCTGGGGCGCCTGGGTGGCACAGCGGTTAAGCGTCTGCCTTCGGCTCAGGGCGTGATCCTGGCGTTCTGGGATCGAGCCCCACATCAGGCTCCTCCCCTGGGAGCCTGCTTCTTCCTCTCCCACTCCCCCTGCTTGTTTTCCCTCTCTTGCTGGCTGTCTCTCTGTCTGTCAAATAAATAAATAAATAAATAAAATCTTTAAAAAAAAAAAAAAAGAATGACTTTTTCCTGAGTCAGGCATCGGTTGTGTTAACAGTGGCTGAAAGTGGGGCAAAAAAGTAGGGTAGCAAGAATGTTAAGAGCACAAGCAAAATCCTTACTTATGAACAAATTCAGAAAGCAGGACACATAATTGTAAATTGTACATGGCCTGCAAATGCAGGTAGGTGATGCACGATAATCATAGGAATAGTATAATTGAGGAAAATTGTAAAGGACACATATAGACACAAAAGTATCTGTATTTATAGTCTCCAGTCCTATTGTTTTTTCAGTTAAGAAAGGACAATTTCTGGAATTATTTATAATACTACTGTTCTACATTACAGAGGTAAGAGGTAAGAAGTTCTACATTCCTAAATGTGTGGAAGAAAAGACAAAAACAAGGAAAAAGTAACTCATTTTTTCTGAGACTTTCATTAAAAAAATGAAAGGAGAGGGGAAAAAAAATACTGAATTGTTTAACATCTTAAAGGTTTGATCAGTAGGTAGACCAGAAGTCAGCTCCATTTTTCCAAAGTAATATTTACCATTACCTGGTCATTACAGCTTTTATGCTTGCATCTTCAATTAATTATGGTAAGCAACAAAAACATGGGGAAGCAGTTGAGCAGTCACTGCCTGAATGAGGCATATGAAAAATAAAAATTATCTGTACACATCATAACAAGACTAATACCCTGTGCTAGTAAATAGCCATAGTCTGGTTTGTATACTGAAGTCTTCTTCATTACTCTAAGGGGTACACATGCTCTCTTGTAGAATTCTAGAGCACTTCCTTTAGCTTCTAGCTGAAGTACTCTGACCAATGTATGCTTGCACGCATTTAAAGTTCTCTTTTCTATTACCTACTATTAATGTACTCCTACTTCTTTTCCACTAGCTGCTTAAAATGGAAGAAGAATGAAGCATGTAGTAATTGACCTAGAAAGACAAGTTGCCAATTTTTTAAATGAAAGAAAGGAAGTGTAGTGTCTGTAAGGTGACAAGTTTATGTGGGAGTGTTATTTTGAATGACTTCAAGGAACCTCATATTTTTCTGGTATAACATCAAGTTAGTGGTATGCTTCTACTTTTTTAAAAAGTGTTCTCTCTCTTACAAAATCCCGTTGAAGAAATAAAGCATCCACACCTAAGTATAAGATACTAATTTCCTCAAGTATCTTCTATGAAGTTACAAAACTCATGATGAAATAACAGCCTCTTCAAACACTGCGTTCAATATCTCGGACTTCAGTTTATGCCGTTAGAAGGTCCCTAGCTTCAGAGCTTCTGTTCTCAATCCCATGCTCCCCAAACCCTTGCCCTATAAGCAAATAAGGGGTAGAAATGTTAAGAGGGGAAGAACTGAAATGTCTTATTCTGGGAGGAAGAAAGTATGACTCCATGTTATCATTCTAAAACATCTATTATCTTGGTCAAATCCTTTCCTGTCACCAGTTTTCTAAATTAAATGTTTTATTTTACTTGAATGAACTGCAAAATGTGTCAGCCTCACAGTTCATAAATCTATTAAAAAAGAACTGGCTTCTTGAATTCATTTGCTTGATCCCAGGGAGCTAAGTGATTTCCATTGGAAAATTGACTAAAATTTCACCAGGATATTTAAGACAAAATGACATTAGTTATAGTCTTGTTTTCTTCTATTTCTGTTCCTTACGCTAGGAGAAATTGACCTTTGACTTTTAAGAAAAATGCAAAGTTCATTATCTCTTTTTCAATAAATTAGTCAGCATGAGATCTTGCCTATCATTTTTCATTGAAATAAACAACCGAGTCCAGCAACGCCTACTATAATTCGAATTACTTAACTGAGCATAAATTTTTTAAAAAACGTTTTGTTTTGTTTCTGTAGTATTATTCTATATTTGGGCTCATGATATGGCCTGTTAACATGTGGTCTAAACCATTTGCAAATCATCCCATTTTTATGTGTCTATACTAAATATACAAAATACAGATTTAGGGAAATTAAGGATGAGAGCCATCTGAGACCTTTGGCTCTACTACTTACTAGCTGTATGACCTTGAGCAAATTTTTTAACCTCTTTAACTCTTCATTTCTCTATCTCTAAAAGGAGGATAATATCTTAATTCTAGTGTTGCTGTAAAGATTAGATGGAATACTATATGTCAAGCTCTTGGTCTAGTCCCTGGAACATAAAAGCATGGTCAGTAAGTGATGATGGTATCATGCTGATGATCAGAAAAAAAAGAGAAGAGAGGAGTTTGGGTTATTCTATACCCAGCCCATGTGTACCAGATAGAATTCATGAATTCTTTATGCAGGAAATGTTGGGAAAGAAGTGGAATTTTTGAAGCTGTTCAAATGGTATGGAGCGATGAGAGACAGTTTATAACAGGTTGTACAGAAGTAACTGTGTCCTCCTTATTTTCTCACTCGTTCATTAAATATTTACTGTGTGCCCAATTATGCCAGGCACTTTTCCAGGCAAAGGGAATACAGTTGTGAAGAAGTAAAAAAAACAAAAAACAAAACACAAGTCTTTCCCTCTTGAGCAAGTGATATGGATGGAAGGAAGAACATCCAGACAGAAGAAAAAGCAGGCCCTAAAGTGGGACCACGCCTAGTATGTTCTGGAATCAGCCAAGTGGTCACAGTGATGGGAGTGCCCTGAGCAAGAACAATAGGAGGATATGGGGTACAAAGTTGTTACAGTGGGTGAGAGGGTGGTGAATCATACTTATGTCGTTATAGCATCTTGGGCTTCTACTCTAAATTGGAAAAACATCAGGTTTTGAGCAGAAGAGTGACATGGTCTGATTTATCTTTTAAAAGGATTCTTAGGGCACCTGCACCCTGATGTTTATAGCAGCACTATCAACATTAGCCAAATAGCCAAAGAGCCCAAATGTCCATCGGCTGATGAATGGATAAAGATATATATTATATATATAATGGAATACATTGTATATGTATGAAATATAAAATGGAATATTACTCAGCCATCAAAAAGAATGAAATCTTGCCATTTGCAAGGACGTGAGCTAGAGTCTATTATTCTAAGCAAAATAAGTCAGTCAGAGAAAGACAAATACCATATGCTTTTGCTCATCAAACATAGGAACATAAGGGAAGGGAAAAGAGAGAGAGAGGGAAGGAAAGCATAAGAGACTTTTAATGATGGAGAACAAACTGAAGGTTGATGGAGGGAGGTGGGTGGCAGATGTGCTAAATAGGTGATGGTATTAAGGAGAGTACTTGTGATGAGCAGTGGGTGTTATATGTAAGTGATGAATCACTAAACTCTACACCTGAAACCAATTTTACCATATATGTTAACTAACTAGAATTTACATTAAAAAATTGAAATTAAAAAAATTGGTTTATCACTTAACAATTAAGCAGTGTGTGAAAAATTCTCTCTCTGGGCCACAGAAATATATTAAAGGAATACTCAATATCTTAAAAAAAACAAAACCAAAAACCGATTCTGGCTGCTGTGCTGAAACTAGACTAAAGGCAGCCCATTAGGATAGCATAATATTGTAGGTGAGAGATGATATGATGGCGGCCAGTAATAGAGCCGTAGCAATGAAAATAGTGAGATGTGGTCACATTCTGGATATGTTTTAAAGATAGAGCCAACAAGATTACTTGATGGATTATGAAGAGAGAAATCAAGGATAACCTCCAACTTTTATAACTGGAAGAATGAAGTTGTCATTTACTGAGAAAGGAAAGACTTGGAAAGATCCAGAGATGAGAACCAGGTACTTAGCTACATGAGTCTGGAGTTCAAGAGACAGATCCAGACTGGAGATAAAATTTCAGAATTATAATTATAGAGAAGGTATTTAAAGCCATTTTTGAGAAATTCTAAAGCCACAATGTGATAAGCACTTAAAACAGACTTTGAGAAAGCAGAGCAGAGGATAGTAGAGGAAAAACCCCTATAAAAACGGAAGGGGATGGGTTTGCTGCAGGGGGCTTCAGTGTCAAGGGTGCCGTGCCCAGCTCATTGTAACAGGAAACTGGCTGTCGAGGCAGGGCTGTGAACAAGATGAGCAATTCTGTCTTTTCTTTGCCCACCAACGGGCCCTGATGATCTCACCTTACTGTCAGTTCTTACACCTCACCCTACTCCCCATATTCAGTTAAGGGACACCTGTTTCATTATTTCATCCTAACCTAATTTTCCTATTAAACAGGTAACAACTTACCGAAGGACTTACTCTACACATAAATAACGTAAGACAAAGTTCAGAAAAGGAATGTTTATCCATTCACTTCATATGCAAAGAAAATGCCATGCTTAGACTGACATTGGGTTGTGCTTATTAGAAATCATCGCTGTTGATTGCTTAAAGCAAGATCTTGGAACGGGCTATCCTCGGTTCTCATAACTTGGCGTGGGACACCTCGAGCTCCCGGGCCTCTTCAGCCCCTACTCTGCTCTTGGTACGTTTCCTTCCCTCACCTTAGGGAGTCTCCTCTTGGCCTCTTCTCCTTCTCATCCTGTGCTCTTTTTCTCTCTGAAAGCTCAACACCCCGCACAACCACTGCCCACGTGCAGATGGTGTCGAGGTTCCTCGTGTTTCCGTTTCCTGGTACTAAGTCAGCGACACTTCACTGGGCGTCTCCCATCTCTCCCATCTCTCTAGGCATTCCAAAGGCCCCCAAATGTTCTTGTCTCCTCAAACCCTGTCCTCCTTATCCAGAATTACCTCTCTCACAAGATGCACCATCATTTATGAAGTCTCCAGGCCAGAAACCTAGGAGCGACCTATACCCTCCTCTCCACCCCCTTCTCAGCCCAACATTCAGTTAGTTTTGTTAATTCTACAACTTAAATGTTACTTCCTTCCCCACACCACTTCTGTAATTCCTGCATACCTTTTTTCTTTTACTAGAATACATTATTTTGTTTTATTTTTTCTAATGTTCAACTCTTTAAATTATAGTTAGCTAGCATATAGTATAATATTAGTTTCAGGAGTAGAATTCAGTGATTCATCACTTACATACCACACCCAGTGCTCATCACAAGTGCCCTCTCAATACTTATCACCCACCTAGCCCACCCCCTGCCCACCTCCCTCTAGCAACCCTCACTTTGTTCTCTATAGTTAAGAGTCTCTATGGTTTGCCTCCCTCTCTTTTTTTTAGTTTCCCCTATGTTCATCTGTTTTGTTTCCTATATATTAGTGAAAACATATGATATTTGTTTTTCTCTGCCTGACTTATTTGGCTTAGCATAATACACCTCAGCTCAACCCATGTTGATGCAAATGGCAAGATTTCATTCTTTTTGATGGCTGAATAATATTCCGTTGTGTATATATCTATATTTATATCTCTATCTCTATCTATGTCACATCATCTTTATCCATTCAGCATACTTTGATCATTACAAGATTTAGTAATTCTTTATCTCTATGTCTGCATCCCCTATTAGTCTGTGAGTTCCTCAAGGGAGGATACTAGATCTTATTGTGGAGAAGAATTGACTAATTGCAGATTTGGCTAACTGGTGAGGCTAACTGGTTAGAGTAAAGCTAGAGACATCAGTGACTATAGCAAGTAGCAGTGAGAAGAAAGGGCCTGACATAACAGTAAAAAGAATTGCAAAGCTGATGTTCAATAGTGCCCCCTAAAGTTGTGCATACCCAGCCTGCACAGCCACATGCAGATAAACACACTTGATTACTACACTTGAATCCATGAATGGGAGTTTGTTAAATACCTGTTGTGTAACCAACACTGTGTTAGGCCCTGGTGGACAATAAAGAAGTATCAGACCCAAGCCTTCCTCTTTTAAGAGCCTTCCATCTGGCTGGAGAGAAGAGATGGTTGCATGGTGCACGACAGTACAGAATTAACTGATTTACATGCACAGACTGTGTCCTGGAAGAGAAAAAAATTGAGACTAATAGTGAAGGGCTTTCTGAGGAAGGGGAACTCGAGAAGGACCTCCAAAAAGGGTAAAATCCAATAGAAAAGGAGACTAAAAAGGAAAAAAAAAAACCACATAGGTTCTGGAACGTGTTCACAGGACACCCAGGAGAATAGCAGGACCACGGGAGAGGCTTCCTGAGTTAAGACAGTGGGAACGAGGCAGGGCACGTAAAAAATGAAAATAGGCAAAGGGTGAATGTCCAAAGCATGCAAGAGTCCCTCGTTGGAGCAAATTGTGATAAAATTTGACCCAATACACTACTTAAGGTTGATATTTCTTTTGGCTCAGATGAATTTCCTAAGTCTTCTTCCCCAAGAAGGACAAGGACATGGATCCAGCAGTCGGCCAAGGTAAAGGCAGGGAGAGGGCGGGCCTGATGTCAGTCAACGGAAACGCAACAGCTGATTAAGGAGGGGCATTACTTCGCTTTAAAAGGAGGCTCTTGCTTCCTCTCAGGGACTAAAAGACTGATCACTTCAATAGAAAGGCAACATCAAAGGGAATTGAGCACTGGGCAAACCAGAATTAGAGCTGCACAGCGGAACGTCAATTACACACTCTTCCAAGTATGTGTTCCGCTGCCGAGCACTTAGAGAACGATCCAGAGAAGCAGATTTGTGCGTGAGTGTGATTGATGAAAACAGAAGATGTCAGTTAAAGGACAAGAAAGGAAATGAAAAAGATGTGTGAGATCTGTCAACCTTCTCCCTAAGTACCCTTCCCATCCTCAGCGAGTGCAGTAAGCGACCCAACGTGACAGAAAACTCATCGTGAAACTCGAGCCAGTGGCAGAGCAGAATGAGCAATTTCATAGAACAACAACGGCCCTGAGGTCTGCAACAGAACTACAAAAGGAAGACAAGTTAACTGTTAAACCTCCAACAGTTACGTTCTGCCTGGTTTGGGAACAACAGAATGCAGAGGCCGTGTCATCTTCACTCTCATCCCCAGATGTAAATGTTTTCCTTCTCTAAGCTTGCTTAGAAAATGAACATGCTAGACTCCAGGAGACTTTTTTTCTGTAATTTGTTGTGCATTATCAGCTATTTACATAATTACTCTAATTAAGCTAGTTACAGCAGTTCCTGTAAATATGTGAAAGATCACTGAAACATGTAATTATGTCCTTATATCATTAATTAAACTATATCAGCTGAGAAAATTACGGTAAATATGTCTGGAGGTGTTATTAGTCTGTGTAATGGAGACATAGAATTCTTTATTGAACTACAATAACGTGCCTCTGCACCCATAATACGTTTAAAACACCACTTGTGATGTTTAAAGTCTAGGATATCGGGCATAAAGGAAAAAGGTATCTTTCATACCCACAATAGTTTGAAAAATTGATACGGGTTTTAGATTTCCTTCATTACCAACTCGGGTAGAACGCAAATTGACAGGCGGGCCCAGTGCCCCAGTGGTCATTCCTGGAATTGCAGCGGGAGCCCGCGGTGCCTGAGCCCTGACCTCTTTTCCTGGAAGAGGCCCAGCCACAACCCAGCCAGGACCCTGGCCCCCAGGCTGCCTGCCATGCTGGACCAGTCCCCATTTGTTCCCTCCTCGATTCTCATGACCTGCCAAACAACCTCTTTCCTTAGCATTTATGGGTACATTGCTGTCCCCATGCCCCTAGCCAAAATATTAGACTGGTCATGGTAGGATGCCCAGGTCAGATTGCATTGTAAAGGACACACACATCAGAAGAGTGAAAATCTCGAGATACTACATTTTTCTTTCTTTCTTTCTTTCTTTCTTTCTTTCTTTCTTTCTTTCTTTCTTTCTTTCTTTTCTTAAGACTTTATTTATTTATTTGACAGAGACAGACAGACAGCGAGAGAGAGAACACAAGCAGGGGGAGTGGGAGAGGAAGAAGCAGGCTCCCAATGGAGAAGCCTGATGTGGGGCTCGATCGCCGGGATCACGCCCTGAGCCGAAGGCAGATGCTTAATGACTGTGCCACCCAGGCGCCCCTCGAGATACTATATTTCTAAAGATTTCATTTCAGACATCGTGAGCATGAATTGTAAGATTCATGTAAGAGCATCCAGCCTTTTATTTCCTCCACATCAGACAGCTCCTGCCTCCTCCTGAGGCAGGTCCCCACAGTCAGCATTTGGAGGTACTTCAAACCCTGCACCAGAAAACAGTACCCTCATTCAGTCAAGAAAAACTGCAGGTAGCTTCTGCCAGGGGGTAGCAAACGATGGCCACAGAGCCCTTATTGGTTCAAAGGATGCTCGCTGTAAAGGAAAAGGCAGCGAGGACTAAAACGATGAGGGGATCCCCAGAGCTTCAGAAAGACACACAGGAAACCCCCTCCCTCAGAAAATAACAAACAGAGAAAGCTTTCAGTTCTTCAAGTGCAAAAAATAAAAGCTTGTGACTAGAATTCTGACTCTCTTTAGTTTAATGTTTATTTCTGGGGAGAGGAAAAGGTTAACTTGGTTCTTACACCAAAATGTTACATCAGTGTTCATCTTTTTTGGAAATCAAAAAAAGGACCAATTCTTTGTATAGAAGTTTTTTAGGTTTTGGAAGAAAGTACATGATTTTATTGTTAGTAATTATAGAAATAAGATTTCCACTTGTCTGTAATCTTCGTATGTGGCAGATGACATACTTGACTATAGTTCCATCAGATTTACACTTACGGACTAAATAGTGGTTTAAGAACTAGATTTGGATGAGGATTTCTGCCTGCTTTCCAATTCATGCCCTGAGACAGAACTAAACTCATTCTGTAAAATGACACATGATCTTCTATCTCACTTTTGGGGTTCACCAACGACTTTGTGAATCAAATGATGTTGGAAATTCTCCCCCTTAAAATTGAAATGAATATATTCATTGTAATTTACATGCAGTTTAAAGTGTCCCCTAAAGTCTACCCCCAGGCCCGGGTCGGGAACCCCCAAAATACGCTTTGAATGTTTAGTATTTATTAGATTGCGAATGTTCTCCTTTAGGAGCTCTGGAGTCAAGTGAAAAATCCACCAAGACCCTTTAATGAAAGAAAGTCATGGCTGATAAAAATGTGTAATACAGAATACAGCGTTTTAATATAAACACTGGTCGGGAAATCAGATCAACTTTTAGCACACAAACACTGAGAATACGGCCGGTTCTGCTCCCTGATCCTTCCTTCCTTCGATGACTTTTCATTCAGGCTCAGAATACTCTCTATGGACAAGCTACTTCCCAACATACCCCTGAGGTAACATCGTCTTTCCAATCACGCCGTGGGGTCGTATCCGGCCCCCAGAGAGAAGCAGCCTCCACAGACTTCTCAGTAGGCTCCGGGTCGTCAGCTTCTGTCCTTACCTCAGGATTCACCTACCTTCGGATCAACCTGGTTTTCTCAGGGGGAAACGTGGCTCCGCAGGCAGCTTCCTGTCCAAATAAACCCATCAAAACGCTGGGGCTGGGGAATGTGAAGAGAAAACAGGGCATAGGCGACATCTTACTCGGTTTTCTGGATCTTAGGAGCACCGTCCCCAAAGTTGTAATATTGCTAACCAGAGCAGTTCAGCAGGAGAGATACTGCACCAGCCCCAGAGACGAGACCAGAGCCTCCTAGAAATCCTTCTCTTTCTCTTGGTGACAGCCAAGCCGTGATCTCATGGGAGATCGTGATCTCAGTGAAGCGGTGCGATGCTACCTCCAGAATCAAGGTTCTTTCAGAGCTCTACAGAGATGGAAAGCAATGTGTGAAAATGACATTTTTCATATTGACCCAAAGTTTTATTCTTTCTGGCAAGTAACTACAGAAGCTAATCTCTTGGTCAGCCAAAGTAAATAAACCTTTGGGATCACATGCCTGGCCATGGAGCTCATCCTAGGATATGGAACTACACATGGAGGCCCTGATACCATCAATGGATTAACACACCTCACTTCGGTAGGCAGTTGCTCTCACAAGTGGCCTCGGCACGACTTCACAATGAGGGAAACAAGAATCTAATATATAATTTTAAAGACATCAATGGTATCCAAAAAAGCATATGTTTTTGAAGAAAATGGTTTTTTTTAATTTACTTTATTTATTTTATTGTTGTTGTTTTTAAGATTTTATTAATTTGAGAGAGAGAGAGAGAATGATCTGGCGGGGGAGAGGAAGATAGAGAATCTGAAGCAGACTCCACACTGTGTGCAGAGCCCGATGCTGGGCTTGATCTCACGAGCCTGAGAGCACCACTGGAGCTGAAACCAAGAGTCGGTCGCTCAACCGATGGGGCCACCCAGGTGTCCCTGAAAAAAATGTTTTTTAAAACATTTTACAATGTGTTGACTATCGTGGGCACATTCTGGGTGCTGCATTTGTTAGAGGCCGACTAGGACCTAAGCAAACTCGAAAAGGCCAGGTTACCTATAGGTCTTCCCACGTCCACTGAGTGGGCTGCACTCCCTAGAATTTGCCTGCTACTGAATGAGGCTTTTCACTCCAGGGTCTCCTCTGGGCCTATTCTTCACCAAACCTCCCGCTCAAAAACGAAAGCGCACTAAGGGGTAATAGTTATGAATGGATCAATATGCTCCTTTAATTCAAGGCAATAGTTGGAACAGGAATCTGATATGACCCTAGGGTGATGATTGGAGGTAGACGGGGAAAGCGTCTAGACAGGCCAGTCGACTGAAAACACATTAGACTGGGCTCTAAGGGCAAGTGCTCTCCAACATCTTCTCTCGTTGTTTTATAATTATGGATAACCTACGCTCTCTCCCAGGAACATAATGCACGTGGCACGGTAATCACTGCGTGCTGGGCCCCCCTTGCTGAGGGGCAGAAACTTGTCACATTCATCTTTGTCACCAATGCTGAAGGACTTGCTGGTGGCCACACCCTGCTGCTGATGTTGTTCCCTTCAATAATGAGGGAGGTTCTCCAGGCCTTCCCGCTGTGTTGTCCTGTTGGCTGCCTGGGGAATACGCTAAGGTGAGGGCAGGGGAGTAGGGACTGGCCTGCCTGGCACCCGGAGATGGAGCTAGTAGCCAGGGCGATGGGGAGACTCTCTTCTGAGGTGGGCGATGGATAGGGTGACCCCATCTACCATGGCCATCACAGAGTAAGCCCAGTGTTTGTTGGCCTCCAGTGAAGTGATGGGATGCTCTGTTGATGGGAACACGGCATGGCCAACATACTCTGCTCACCACGAAACTTGAAGATTGTTTTCTAAATCTCAGAAGAAAAAATAGACAAATACGATTGATTTCTACTATACCAAAGCAACATAGATTTTGTAAGCCACATTGCTAGAGCTGCCTTACATCCTTTTGGGTACAAATAAGGGCTCAAAAGGGTATCTAACTATGTGACTACAGGGCCTTGCCTTTCTGATTTTGGGGAGTAGCCGACTTCAGCACTGGTCACCTCTGATGGTTTGAGTGTTTGCTGTTGACTCCCTTTCTTCTCTGAACATCGTGTTATGTATTCCATAAAGGACAAGCGTTTAGATTTCCATGAAACCTGACTGCAGTACTACCGAAGCCTACTTGTTTTCTTTAATGAGCGTATGTCTAATCACAGCCAACTAATTCCTATGGCTCCAGGCTTGGCTCAAAGCCAGAAATGCCAGTAATTACCAACCTCAAAAGGTCATGTACTCCTTCTTTGGGAAATTATCTGGAGTAAATCCTTATTCAAAAATCTCTGTGGAGTTGTTCTTGCTTCTGTTCGCTGCAATGGGTTAACCCTCGTGTAGGCCTAAAATTCTACAACCCCTCTCAAAAGGAGGTATATTCTCAGCTCTCTCATTATTTCCAAAAATCGTCATTGGACTATCTTATTCCATCAACTGAAAGGAAATTTAGGAACCTCGCCTTTTTTAATGGGGGCAAGGGGAGGGAGGGTGGTGGAGATAAAGTTTCTAGGAAAGCCCATAGCGTTGGGATCAAAAAGGCCTGGGTTAAACTTCTGGCTCTGAACTTTAAAGGTCATGTAAATTTGCACATGTACTTAAACTCTAAACGACTCTGTTTCTTTCTCAGTCAAATGGAGATCATATCACCTGCCTGGCAAGGATGCTTTGAGAATTAAGAGTTAGCCCACAAAGTGCCTGTCATATAGCAATTGCTTAATAAATCATAGCTACCAATGTAGTGTTTCCATTAAATGGCTGTGAACCATATTTGAGCTCTTAAAATAAGTTATCCACAGTTTATGAAATACTTTGAAATATATTATCCACTTGAGTCTCACTTTGATTCTGCATAAAATAGGTATCACCTCCATTATACAGATGAAGACACAGGCTTACACATTAAGGATTTTGCCCAAAGTTGCAGTTCGTTTGGGAGTGTGGGGACGACTCAGGGTCTCGAACTCTAAATCAGATACGTATTTCTGCCCTCCTGCGACCCTATCTACTGTCACTGACCCAGTCAGCCTATTCATTCTTTTAAGGTAAAATGTTAAGTATTTAAGTAAAATCCTAATGTTGAATAATTGAATGGAACCTATTAGGAAAAGGTTCTTATTTTCATTATTCAAAATTTTGCAAATCTGACCCTTAAGGAAACAATGAGAGCAAGTATGAATTGCTTGAAGGTAGCTTATTGGAAGTATCTGATCTTGAACAAGTTCACGTTCTGTAGCCACTAGGTACACATGACCATTGAGCAATTGAACTGTGGCTTGTATCATCAAGAAACTGTATTTTGCATTTTAGTTGTTTTTCATTAATTTAATATTAAATTAAAAATCTGACTTCTGCTTCAGGTACCAAAAAACTTTTAGGTATTTTTGAAACAACTTGGATATGTAAATTTACTTTTTGAGTTGTACATTTTATGAACTCTGCAAGCAGAACAAATATTTCTGATGAAAATTAGCATTTGAGAGGCGCCTGGGTGGCACAGCAGTTAAGCGTCTGCCTTCGGCTCAGGGCGTGATCCCGGCGTTATGGGATCGAGCCCCACATCAGGCTCCTCTGCTATGAGCCTGCTTCTTCCTCTCCCACTCCCCCTGCTGTGTTCCCTCTCTCGCTGGCTGTCTCTATCTCTGTCAAATAAATAAATAAAATCTTTAAAAAAAAAAAAAAAGAAAATTAGCATTTGAGTTGAGATGTGCTATAAATATGCAAACCCGATTTCCAAAGACCAAAACAGAATGCAAAATATCTTCTTCATATTTTTTAATACTGACTTATGCATTTAAATGATAATATTTGGGATATAGTAGGTTAAATAAGATACATTATTACAATTAGGGGTATCAGTTTCTGTTCACTTTTTTAAAACATGGCCACAAATTTTTTTTAAAGCAGATACATGCCTGGCATTAAATTTTATTTGGCGGCACCGTTCCACAGGAAACCCAATTATCTGTGTAACTGAGGAAAATCACAGATAATATCACATTTCATTTTATTGATAAATTTTAATTTTTGACTGGCCCGAGTCTCAGTTTCTTCATTACTAAGGTATTTCCGGGTACTACTATCTCTGAGACAGCCAGAGAGAAGGCAGGAATTTTTTTGGTAGAGAAGCAAGCAAAGGCCTAAAAAATCCTGAAATTGACATAATAACTATTGAATTAAAAGCTATGTTCACTCTAATTCCATGCCTCAAATACTTATGCAATGTCTGCAAAATGAAAATGCCCTGTTACACAAAGGTTAATAGAACCCAAAGTCTTGTCTCTGAGGTGCCTTCGTCAAAACCCACAACATCAGCATCACCTGATTCTGCATATTAAAAATGCCGATTCCTGGATCCCAGCGAGCCCTATAGAGTTCGACTCTGAACAGTGGTGATTTAGGAGTCTGCGCATCGAAGGGCAGTTCTTATGCTTCTAAAATATGAGACCCACTGGTCCAGGGCACAAGAGAGAAAGGAAACAAAGTTAAAACCTAATGTAAGTACTCTACTCGAGGCCCTGAGACTTTCCCAGCATGCCGTGGAAGACTTTCTCAAGCAGAAGGTGTCTAAACTGAGGCTGGAATGACAAGCAGGAATTAGTCACTAAAGAAGGAAGCAAGCAGAGAATCGAATGAGCAAGGCGTCTGAGCGCAGATCCTCATGGCACGTGGGGTGGCATAGGAGCTTCGAACTCTTCCTAGGGCTTACACATCATAGGAGACTATGAAAAGTCTCAGTTGCAATGCTAAGGATTTTGATTCCTACCCTGTAGGCAGGTTGTTTTTAGGGTGAGGGAGACATTGGCAGAGGTGGTAGGGGAGGCATGTGTCCTCTGAAAACAGTTTCCAGGTGACCCTGATGGTCTGGTCCAGACTACAAGCAGGATTTCAAGCCAAGGATCATTAGGGCCAGGGCTGTGTTTACAAATTTTTCTGACAACTATGAAGAGAATGACTTTTAAGAAGTTAACTAAGCTTCGGGGAGTAGATAAATGTCTAAACTGAGGTGGTGGTAGGAGGGATAAAAAGGAGAGAAACCACTGGATAAATGTTAAGGAAGTAAACTTAGCAGGAATTTGCGCTTCACTGGATCTTGGGGCAGAGAAAATTTAGGGTGACTCCCAAGTCCCTGCTTTGACTCACTGAAAGGGTGGCTGTGCCATTCACTGAGAGAACACCAACACCCAGCCTGGTCTAATTTCACAACTTTGTCTGGCATGTTCTTCTGAATGAGTCACTCTATGCAAAACCTGTTGACAGTCTTCAAAAGGATCCAATGAATCCATCACATGGCACAAGACAGTATACCAGCACACAGGAACTGCATCGGGTTTTGCCTTAAGAAAAATCTGTTCCCGTGTTACCTTTTCAAAGGAGTCTTTTTACTATTTGGGATTTGAATCAACATTACCATCATGAAAGTTCTGATATTCACATGCTTAAAAGTACCCCTAAGTACATTGTAATGAGATCTTTTTTAAATTTCAAACATTAGTAATACCTCCTTCATATATCCACATATATCAAATGGTTAAATAAAAAATATAATTGTCTAAAGATGAAAAGTAACTTCTTTCTCAAGGTAGTTTTCATATGTATTGCTCTTTAATTGTTCTATGAAGATATCATTAACTCTCAGGTATTTAAAAGAAAGAAAAAGCACCGACAGAGCTTTCAGAAAAGAAACTACATATAATCTCGACTAAAAAAGAAATTAAAACTTTAATAGGAGAACTTTGACGTACCTGATATTTTTCAACAAAATACTGCCTTTCATTACAAAAATTCTCTCAGTCAGGCTGTACCCTGAAACAGGATCAGATGAGCCTCCCCACATTCCCACAGAACTATCACCTTGGAAGTTTTTCAAAATTTTAACCCAAAGGATTAGAAATAATTGGACATAGTTTTTCTAAAGGATATTTTCTTTACAAAAAAGTAAAATGCTTTGCTTAACACAAATATTTAAACCAAATTAAGATAATTCTGAGAATGGATTTTTCATAGGCTGGTTAACTATTTTTATTTATTTCCTAGAACTAACACTGAAAAGTAAATCAATATATGTAATCTTTATAGATGTCACAACATTATAGTATTGGTTTTACACTTTTACAAACTTTTTATATTCCTAATGATGCATTTAAATGGGAAGAGAAGAGTTACAGTATACTTTATCCTAACGGGTTGACATTTTAAATCATGGAGTCCACTTGATGTGAAGGGCCAAAGAACAGTAGTAACGATCTTAAAGTTATTCCTTTCTTCCTTCCTCCCTTCCTCCCTCCCTCCCTTCCTTAGACTGTGGGTTCAGATGAAAGAGAAAGCGGGGGGGAGAGAAAGGGAGAAGAAGGGAGGAAGGGAGGGAGGAGGGAGGAAGGGAGAAAGGAAGGAGAAAGGAAAGGGAGAAAGAAATAGGAGACATATATTAGTGATTAGAAAAGACGCTAGTTCTTACCAAATGGTTTTTACAAAGACTAAGAAAGCTTTTCATATTTGCTGGAATTAAGCGCTCATTGATTTTATGACTAATTTCAAAATGGATGGCTATTTGAGGTAAAGAAATAGAATTTAATATTGTAGAAAGTTACATTAAGCTAAATAAATGGAGAAAAATTTACAATGATAGAGCAGGAGAGGAAGGAACAAGATTCAGAAAAACGATATATGGAGGGGAAAAAAACAGGCTTTGAAAGAAAACAGCTCGAGAGTCAATTCGCCAAAAGGACAGCAATCTTTACAAATATTAGAAGTAAAGCACTACCACCGAGATTAAAATGATGGAATTGACGTAGTTTGTAAGTTACTGACCTTTGCCTGAGGACAGGATTGAACCCGTGGGAGGTATTCACAGCTCAAGAAAGATGACAAGAACACCAAAGCTCAAGAATTAAAGTTGGGGCCTACCATAGAGCAGTGGAAAGCACTCAGGATTTGGATAAAAACCTGGGTTTAAACAATGCCAGCTCTTCAATTTATTATCTGTGTGGCCTTGGGTAAATCACTTCACCTCTCTCAACTTCAGTTACCCCCACCCAAAAATGGAAAAAAATAATACCTAGAGGGGGGGAAAAACAAAACCAAACAGCATAGGCAGAAAGATAGGAACTGCTCTAAGGACCGAATGAGGTAATACATGGCAAAGCCTGTTGCAGACTCTAAAACTCCAAAGTAAGGCATTATTAAGTATATTTTATTTTATTTTATTTTTTTAAAAGATTTTATTTATTTATGTGACAGAGAGACAGCCAGCGAGAGAGGGAACACAGCAGGGGGAGTGGGAGAGGAAGAAGCAGGCTCATAGCGGAGGAGCCTGATGTGGGACTCGATCCCAGAATGCCAGGATCACGCCCTGAGCTGAAGGCAGACGCTTAACGACTGCGCTACCCAGGCGCCCCAAGTATACTTTAAACATACACACACACACACACACACACACACACACACACACACAGGAGCTCAAACTAATTCCTCATCAATTGTTATTGTACAAAACATTTATGTGTATACTTGCCCTCAAGACCCAGTTCTAGAACTGAGCATATAGAAAGATAGAAGGGGCGCCTGGGTGGTTCAGCTGGTTAAGTGGCTGCCTTCCGCTCAGGTCATGATTCCAGGGTCCTGGGATCAAGCCCTGTGTTGTCGGGCTCCCTGCTCAGCAGGGAGTCAGCTTCTCCCTCTCCCTCTGCCACTCTGCCTACTTGTGCTCTCTGTCAAACAAATAAATAAAATCTTAAAAAAAAAAAAAGAAAGAAAGAAAGAAGACACTGTCTCTCCCCTCTAGTTTATCATCAAGACACAAGATGAGATAAGGCACGTTATAAAAACGAAAGACGGAGATAAAGGAAGTAAATAACAAAGGAAGGTAATAGAGGCTCATACGCTCATAGAAGGCGGGCAAGGTGGGCATTCACAGGACTCACAGGTGGGGGCAGTGATTGTGGAGCAGGGAAGCCTAAGAGAACTTCAGAAGGCAGTTTGGGCTTCAGCAGAGCCTGAAAGATGGGGGGCACTTAAGTAAGCAGAGAGGAGGAAGGAAGGCATTGCAGGCAGGAGGCATGGTGTAAGTAAAGGCCCTGAGATTGCCAATGGCTTTTTGGGGAGGAAGCAGAATGAACAGGGCATGGTAGAAGATAAGACCGAAAGGTAGCTTGTGTTGTAAAGCAGAAAGACCTTCAGCCAGCGCGCCCCAGTCAAGCTTTCCAGGTTGCCTGTGGCCACCGCCAGTTCTGATTGGTCGGTAGCTGAGCCATCCCAGTTATTAAATACCATCACCCCCGAGGGTAAGGCTGTGTAGGCACAGAGGCCAAAGCCAGCTCAAGAGAGAAAATGCCAAGTTAAGGAGTTCAGATCTTATCTTCCCAACATTAGGGGCCAGTTAAGGATTTTTAACCAGATGACTAAACTGCCAAAAGGGGTTACGATGAGCTTGTGTTGGCAGTGAGGTGATAATAGGTCGGGGAGAACGAGCTCAGAGGGGAGAACATTAGTGAGGGGGTGTTGTGCTAGTTTAGGCTGAAGCAATGATAATCTAGAAGGAGGTGGCGACAATGGGCATGGTACCGGGCCCTGAATGTGCAAGAATCCTGGAGCAAAGGCCCGCTTGTGTCTGCAAGCCCATGCCTCGCACAGTGCCCAACACAGTCAAGCCTCCATGTGTTTACCAATAAAAAGGAACTGTGGAAACACTGTCGAGTAGATAGAAATACATTGGGCTGCCCAGGTATTTTAAGGAGAGACAGAGAATTAAGGGCCGGCAGCATCTTTAAAGCTCTCTACTGCCATCTCCAAATTTTGAAGGTTTGGAATATGAGGCTCAGAGAAGTTGTGTCCTGTCTGCACATTTGAGAACCTGGCTTGGATACCTTGTTACTTAGTTACTCCAGTAAGCCCGTAGGTGTTACTGTTGTTGTTGTTTATTAATAAACGCTTGCAATTTTGTCCACTGACTTTGAAATCTGTTATTTTACTTTTATAACATACGTGGGAGGAGTGTAGAGAAGGAGGAGGAATTGGCTAGAATGGTTGTGAGAAGAGATGGGAGAAAAATGACTTCTGTAAACTGATTTTCAGGACTTTTTTAAAAAAGAATTTATTTATTATTTGACAGAGAGAAAGAGAGAAAGCATGCAAGCAGAAGCAGGGGGTGGGGCAGGCAGAGGTGGAGGGAGCAGCAGGCTCCCTGAGGAGCTCGATCCCAGGAACCTGGGATCATGACTTGAGCCCAAGGCAGACGCTTAACCAACTGAGCCACCCAGGCGCCCCTGGTTTTCAGGACTTTCCTCAAAGTGTTGAATAAGATAGGACTATCATTTGGAAAAAGGTGAGCAATTTCCTAAAGCAGATTTCCTACAGCAGAAAGAGGTAAGGCCTTCATCCTCTCAGCAACATTTTTCAAACTATGGTTCAGTACCCATAACCAGGGCACAAAAACAAGGCAGGGTTCATGACCAGGATGTATTTAAAACAGGATGGAAAAGAATCGGATGGGTGGGATGGGATAGAATGGAATAGAATAGAATAGAACAGAATAAATTGCATGGTTGGTAGAATGAGGTAATATTGTTTTATAAAATTTTTTTTAGCTCTAAGTGAGGGTGTGTGTGTGTGTGTGTGTGTGTTGAGATGGGAGGTAAAATGAGTTTGTTGTTATGAATCACAGTAAAAAATGTTTGAACTGTTCAATAAATACCTTTTCTCAAAGTGAAAGAAAACCTTTCAATGTCAATTGACAAAATATAGAATTCTATCAAAAGAAGAAAAGACAAAAACATTTATGTGTGTGTTTCTAGAAAACCTTCTTTACTCTCCAACAGGTCTCTTCACCTAGCCCCTACACTCAGTCTCAACCTCAGTTTTTCAACTTCTTAAATATTCTCTAAAGACTTTCCCTTGACCATCTCTCCACATAAATGCACATTAGCAAACCCACGACAGAGTGCAACTATTGCCTTTATGCAGACAGCTCTTAAATAGAGTATCTCTCCAGCGTTGCCCTGGTAAAGGTTTTCTGGGGCCTAGGGAGCCCTTATTTGTAGCATTTGTCACTTTTTGTGGTATAAATACACCAACCATAGCCAAGCCCAGCTACCCGCATGACTTCACTGAACACAAAATTGGGAAGATATGCATATTAGCATACATTACGTAGTATTCCCATCATGCAGATGTATTGGGGAAATTACCTCAAGAGCATACATACTAGTAAAATGTAGTAAAAAGAATTAGGAGATTATGAGTTTCGAATATTTATTACCTTTTGAAACATGATACACTTAATTGTAGGTTTATAACATTTAATTTTTTAATCATGTTTGTGTCTAACTGGCTCACGAAATTTTGCCTGATGTCTCCTGTGTAGGCCGGGGTCCCACTCTCTCTGCTACCGCTGTACAACTGCACCCAGATCTCTTCCATATGAAACCACACACTTAGCATACTGAAATCTAAACTCGCTTTCCTCTTTGAATCTCCATAGCGCACACTTCTCTTCCCCTCTTGACTTCCCTATTTCTATGAATGGTGCCTCCACTAGCCATCCAATCAGTTGCTAATTCTTCAAGGTTCTGCTTGGGCAGTGTTCTTCTGATCTACCCCATCCTTTTCATTCCAGTTAGGGTCACTGTCCCAGTCCAGACCAGTTAACTGAACTCTTCCCCTTCATCTTCTTTTGACTACAGTCTATCTGACCATACTGTTAGATTCATCTTCCAAACGCACAGCTCTGAAAAAGCAGCTCTTCCAGTCAACACACCACACTCTAATCCTCGAATCCGGCCTTGCCCCAGGCAATCTAGACAGCGGCTGGTTCCCTGTGCTTGGAATATGCCTTATGATTCCTGATCCTGTGTTTGCTCAGTTTTCTCTTCCTCTGGAATGCCCTTCCCTTATCACGGAAAAACTCATGTCTTTTAACTAAGACTCAGTTCCAATGATGATAAAAATAGGCAGGTTGTTTGTCTGAGGAATATAAAATCTAGAGGGTGGAAATGCCTAATGAGGTCCAAACCCAGAAATCATTTGAAGATAAAAATGTGTTTGGTCACTATCTAACATAGAGGCTCTGAGAAACATATTGCAGTAAAGTAGCACTTCCCTCATTGTTCTTACTAAAAGCTTTGCTGTGAGCTGACATGAGGTTTATCTGAAACCTATAGATTTCAATTCTATATGTTACAGCTGTCATTCATGAACTGAAATGATCAAGAATTGTCTGTACTCTAACCATTTGCTGTTTACTGTAATTATTTCCCTTTTAAGAATGCTCTGAACTAAAATGTGTTGAGAAGGTGAAGAGAGGTGGGCCGTAGAGACATGGAGCCCCAGAAGGCTGGTCCGTCATCACCACTGATAAGCCTCATTTGTCTTTGGGACACTGACCACAGGTACTAAAGACCCACCACATGCTCAGGATTTCTCAACAGTCAGAGGCAAAAAAGCTGACATTTGTACCTTTCACACATCTCTCTTCCTGTCAGCCATTCCCTGATGGTTAGCGTAAAGCATAATGCGTTAAATGTGTGCTTTCTCAAGGAGGAGAATCCCAATGACCAGCAAGTGATAAGTGATTCCTTTCCTCTCAAGTTCAGATCTGAGGCTGAAGTTTAGCAGGAAAGGAGGAAAGAATAGGCTGCCACAGCCCTGTGGTCACTGGCCTCAACTTTCTCACACACTTAAATTATTTTGGATTGGAGAGAGCCTGAATCCTTAGCTGAGGAGAGGTGAAAGAGAACGAGGAGGGGGAAGGTGATGAGAAACAACTGGAAAAGGTAAAAGTGTTTTGAACCCTCTTCTTGTCTCTCTTAAATTGAGATTATCAAGGAGTAGTCTTGAAATCACTTCTATGAAAACCACTTAGGTACTTGCTTAAAATGCAGATTCCTAGGCCCTACCTCAGACCCACTGAATCATAGTCTCTAGGGGCACTGCCCGGGACTGTCTATATTTCACTGGGACAGTGTCTGGGATACACACTAAAGAGTGAAGACCACTGTTCAAGTGTTGGCCGCTCTGGCCTGCAGGCTGGATAGGGCCCACAAGCTAAAGGTGTTTTTTACATTTTCAAAAAATTATTTTAAAAAAAGAAGAAGGAAAGAAAAGAACACACACTGTAGCTCATAAAGTCTAAAACATTTACTATCTGGCCCTTCACAGAAAAGTTGCTGACCCCTGTCTAATGCAATGCAAATAAAAGTCTGTATCTGAAGTTAGCTCTATCCCAGCCCAGCCCCAGCTAAATTAACTGATGTGGCAGATTTGAAAAAAAAAAAAAAAAGTGATGAAATACATGAAGTTCTCATCTAAAAATGCAGTTGTAATGATTATAAGTGGAGGGGAGAAATGTATAGTTATAGTAAACATTCTGTAGCGGCTTTGGAAATATATTTTCATCTCTACAAGAATTTATAACTCCATTTGATTCTCTCCTTCCATATACTTATCAGGTGGCAATACATCCCAAATTAGCCTAGTAAGAATCATTGCTCCTATACTCTTTATTGCACATATACTCTTCATTGGACTATGCTTACATTACACACATGAGGAAAAATATAAAACTATATCCCAAAATGTCAGTCTGGGGAATGAAAATACAATAAATTCTCAAAACACAGATGATGCACAAAGTGAACAAAGGGGATAAAATTGAATTTGATATCTTTCTACCTAAAAGGAGTTTAAGAATCATAGAGCAGTTGTACCTCCTAATTATCTTGGGAAACATGAACTCATTTTCAGAAGGGTTCTTATACTCTGTGAAGAGGCTCAGTTTGGGAATCACACCAGTTAGATTCATAAAGTAATCCCAAAGACGGAATGCTCATTCCTTTTGGAGTAATTTCTACATGTTTTTTTCTTTATTATTATTTGTTTTATTTTTGATGTGGAGAAAGAAACTTTATTATAGAATCTACAATATTGGCTTTAAAAATATATTAACTTGCAAGTGACTTGTCTTTCAGAACTGCGAACTGAAATATCTTACAATATTTTTTGTTTCAGTGTTATTTTTGTCTCACGAAGAAAGTAATGTTAAAAGCTTGCTTGCAGCTAACATTTTTTGATAAGGACTTAAAGTATATTACAATTTTTAAGAAGCAAAGTTTAAAACACCAGATAAAGTCTTGAAACCTAGCATGCTTCACCATTTAATAAAATTATGACTCATTTCTGTAAGAAAATGCTTTTTTAGTAAGAAAAATGCTTTCTGAGCTAAGTTTAAACTGCAGGGGCACATGGGACACCCACAAACCCAGTCAGCAGAAGTCTCAAACTTTTAAGATTAAAGGAAAAATAAATTAAGTGTGTACAGAGAATGAAAAAAAAAATCCCCAATGGTACAAGTCTATAAACGGAAGTAAAACTAAAACTCCCCTAAAATCCCCCAATCATCAATCCTTATAAATTCAGCACTTCTCTTCTCCCTTTATTTCTTCAGGACCCCCTAGTTAACTGAACACAAACGTCTTCAATGATCTTTATCTCATAAAACACAATCCCCAAACTACGCGAAGCCTGGATACCGGCCTCCGTATCACAAACCGCTTAACTTAAAACCATGCAAGCACACGTGGGGTTTCCTTAGTTCTGTTCGGAACCCCGTGGACTTCGCAGGTGTGTGATCCAGGGCGCGCGCTGTAGGAGTGGTGCGGGGGCACAGGTGTGCGGTGGGCGCCGCCCGGGCCGGGCGTGTGCCCTGGTGAGAGTGAAGTGCTAGTGACAATACGGAGGTGGCGTGTGGGCTGTGTGGGCTCCAGGATCTCGGAGAGGAGTGAAAGCTCCGCCCGGATGCCTCATATGGAGCGTTGATAGCTCCATCCCCACTTGTATTTAAGTGTCCTTTGTCACTAACGAGTTAAATTAGAGATATTAAAAACAAAAACAAAAAACAGCCAAAAGTCCTGTGAAAACACATGCTCCCGTCCCCTACTCCTCCTCCCCAGCCCCCATTCCCGCATCTCAGAGAGCTGACTTTTGCACCCTGCCTAAAAATCCAATCCCGAACGCAGGAGTTCTCCCCCCTACCCCGCCGCGGCCCTTGCCACCCCCACGACAGTGAGTCAGAGCCCGGCGAGCTCGGGCGCTGGTGTCTGGGGCACGCCGAGTGGGGCGACGGTGGCGCGGTCGCCGAGGAGGGGAGGCGGCAGCAGCGGGACGTGGCGCGAGTCCGCGCGGCCGCTGCCCGGGAGCGGGGTTTGCGCAAGAAAAGGCGCCGCCGCGGTCCCTGGCCGCCCCTCCCCGGCCCCGGGCTCCCCGCCCGCGCGCCGTCCGGGCCTCGCGGCGCGTCAGGCGCAGCGCGGCGGCGCGAGAGGCGAAGGGGAGCGGCGGCCGGGCCGGCCCGGCACCCGGGCGGGCGGCAGCCAAGGCGACCGCGGAGGCGGCGGGCAGGGCGCGTGCGCACTGCAGGGGCGCCAGATTTGGCGGGAGGGGGAGTGTCCAAAGCTCTTTGTTTGATGGCATCTCTGTTTACAGAGTTTACATTTTAATATCAACCTGTTTCCTCCTCCTCCTTCTCCTCCTCCTCCGCGACCTCCTCCTCCTCCTCCTCCTCTTTCTCCTGAGAAACTTCGCCCCGGCGGTGCGGAACGCCGCTGCGCAGCCGGGGAGGGACGCAGGCAGGCGGCGGGCAGCGGGAGGCGGCAGCCCCGTGCGGTTCCCGCGGCTCCCAGCTGAGCCCCGCGCCCGCCGCGCCATGGCCCGGAGACCCCGACACAGGTAACGGGGAGCCCAGACGGCCGGCCGCGGGCGGGGGCGCGCGGGGCACCGGGCGCTTGGAGAGCAGGTGGGAATGCGTTCCCGGATCTTCTGCGGGGCTGTCAGATCCTTCGAGGACCTAGAGCCTCTGCCTCCGCAGCAGGAGCCGCGAGTAAAACTAATGAATGGAAGAGCCTATGCGGGAAATATATCAGGACGTCAGGAAGCGTGCCCTGAGGCTCATTTTGCAAGTTGCACGGGGATACGTTTCTCTTAGGGGGCAAAAAGCAGCACCTTCCAGCCGGGGGCAGAGAGGTGCCCACCAGCCCCGGGGAGACCACTAGGTCCCTGGCTTGATGCAGCGGGCGTCGGCGAGGAAGTCGCAGCGTAATTGGTGGATGCATTGCGATATGTTTGGACTTGGAAGTGGAGAGCATATGGCAGATATAGGGAAAATGCCGGATTGTTTGGTAGCTGCAGGTAGTTCCCTTAAATTTCATTCATTCTTTATGGAGGCGAAGAAGAGCGGCAGCTGACAGGCGGCTGCAAAGAAGATTTTAGGGAGGAAAAGGGTCTCTACATTTGCAAATTGTTTTAAGCTCCGGTTTTGAAGGCTCTCATCACAGTACTCTGGGAGGCTTTTATTTCTTATGCAAGCACTTCACACGCACTCACACGCGTCCGCGCCGCACATGTCCCCGCACTTGGGGAGGCTCGCCGGGATGATGGGTGAAGTCCCCTCACGTTGCGGCCGCACGGAGGGGAAGAGGGAGAGGAGGAGGGAAATACTCGTCCGAACTGTCAGTCGCTGGCCCTCCCGCTTCCCCTGGTCTCTGGACTTCCCGGACTGGAAGCGCCGGAGTTCCCTGCGAGCCGCCGGGTGCGGGGACAAGCTCAGCGGCCGTCACGGTTGCCACTCAACGGAAAAGCACCGAGGCGGGCAGCACCCAAGGCCGCTGCCGCGCAACCAGGACGCAATCCCCGCGGCCTCTTCGCTGGGGCAAGAGGTCCCGGCGCGGCGCGCACACGTGGACGCGGCTGGGGTTGCCGCTCCTCCCCACGCCCTGCTCCCGCCGCCTTAGGTCGCCTGGGCGGAGGAAGGGTGACGGGTCAGTCCTCGCACAGAGGTTCTTGGTATAAGCTTCTGGAGGCAAAGCAAATCCAACCTCTTTTCCTTCGGGTTGTTTGCTTTTCATGTACTTATTTTTTAACCGGCTGTCGCTTGTCTCCGCGCAGCGCCGGGGAGTTGCAAGGAGCGTGGGTGTGGGCCTGGGCCGTGCAGCAGCACCCTCGGCCGGGCCTGGCCAGGCGGGGAGCAGCGCCTAGGCATGGCTGGGCGCGGGAGAAAAAGGGAGGCGACCTGGGGGGGCTCCTGGGCTCCCCACGCCTCGCCCAGGGCCTGGCCACGCGGGGCGGGGGGGCTGCCCCTGAAGTGGTTTCACCTTCGTCTTTGGGACTTAACAGCAGAGCAGCCGAGGCCACCCATTTTTTTGAGAGCAGAAACTGGGAGGAGGAGGAGAAGGAAGCTGGGAAGGGGTGCTGGGAGGAGGCGCGGCGGAGACTCCGCGCCCCGCGATCTCTGCTGGCCGGGTGGGGCGGGGCCGCGCAGGTTCCTTGCAGCTCCCAGGTAGCGGAGAAGGGTGGCGGCCGGGACGGGCGGGAGCCTTGAACCTGCCTCAGGGGGAAGAGAAACCCGACTGCGGGCTCAAAGCCGTTTCTTGCTGGGCGAGCGTCAACTCGGCAGGGATTATTAACCAGGTCAGCGAAATGAGTCTGAACCCCTTTTCTAGAATCACAGTAGTGGCCACAAGGCACTTCCTCCCGCTCCCCTCCCTCTTCCCAACCCCCAACACCTCTTTTCTTTTTCGTTTCTTTGCACGGTTTGTTTCCTTGACAGAATGTAATATTCATAGTTGTACTCTTGTAACCACACCAGGTCTAGCAGGTGGGGAGTCGAGTTCATCAAGCCTGAAGTCAACCTTTGAAAGTCCTCCGACTGTTGAGTCTGAGAGCTTGTCAGAGCAGATAAAGGAAAAGTTATTTCAGGTCCTTAGTAGAAATTAGTCGTGCTACTTAGGCTACCGGGACAAATTAGAGCGAGGGCATCGCATGCAAAGCTCAAAAGCTCGGCGGGTGCCAAACCTGCTGATGGCCCCAGGAGCAGACTGTGAGCGGCCCTGGGCTCGCCCTGCTCCCTTTATGGTTTCAGGACTTGCAGAAGTCCCACACCACGTTTTCCCCCAAGACTGGTTTTGCACATCTCTGCTTCTGTGCTGAATTTTGAAGAAGCACGGAAGACGTGAAATCATCATTTATTAACACTGGAAAGTACCTTACTAATAGAATCCAAGCCCTTAGGTATACGCGAGGAACTGAGGTCCTGAGAGAGAGGAAGTGATTTGTCCAAGTCATGCAGGGAAGTGGAGGCAGAATTAGGACTGGCACCTTTGCCTCCACAACTCTAGACTTGTTTGATGCCTATCCTTTCTCACCTGACGTTGGCTGCCCCCTATGGGCCGCCGTATTTGTTGCTCATTCCTGAGAGGTAGCTGTTTCCAAGAGAAAGATGTCCAATTACTAGTCTGGAAAATGTAGTTCTCACTTCTGAAAATCTCCAGATCCAGCCAAGCCTAAAACGTTAAAGTGGATTGAATCTGTGACTCCTTTTTCAGATTACTCTGCTTTTCTTGGTATCCTTGATATTTCATAAAAGTGCCACTTCATTTGGGGGCTTTCCAAGGAGTACCCTGTGAACCGTTCAAAAGATGCTGACCTACAGCTCTGGGATTATAATATATAATATAATATAGATATTATATATCTATTAATATATACACATATACATTATATATCTATTAATATATATATCTTCTGATGCTTGTGTTTTTTATTAATGGGAATCTATTGTATTTATTAATCAGAAGTTGTTTAGAGCCTCTTGTTGACAGTGGAGAACAGGATGAGACTCTTGTCTCAACAAAAATGATTGTAGAGTTTAGGGATCTCTTTCGTGGTGGCATTTGGAGTTTGGATCACATCCTACTTGTCACCATGCATCCTGGACCTTCAGATTGTGCCCAAAATAATAGTTTTAAATTATAAGAACCTCAAATTCAGGATTTTTGGAAAACACTTTTGCTTGACTTGTAAGGGGTGAGTAATATATACTTGTAAGTTAGTTTGGGAAGACGAAACCTGAGATAAATATAAATTTCCTTTTTAAAAATAATAATTGGCACTATGATGTTGCTTTATGTCATTATTTTTATTGTTCTCAGTTTGGTGGATTTCTCAAATTACAATGAAAAATTTTAGTGAAATTTCTAAGATAGTATAATTTAAGATATTTAAGGTACATTTATATTATATTAATATCTTATTTAAGATATAATTTAAGATAGTACATCTTATGTTCTATAAGTAAAATTATAACTAAAAGTAAACTGTAAATTTTACTGTCTGTAACATTACTGTCATCTATTAAGTATACGATTAATAAACACTAAGTGTAGAGTTACTTCAAAAGTCATCAAAATTCAGAGTTTTGGTCTACTAGGTAAAAGAAAAGGCTCCCTTCAAAACACTAATGCATTCTTTTTAAACCCACCTGGGGGAATCCCTCAGTTTTGAATTAGGTACATCTTAAGAGATGTCAAATACCATTCAGTCAGAAATAGAAAAAAAAAAAGTAAGTAAGAGTGTGACTACCAAGTGGCCTTATTCATTTAGTTACTTAGGAAACTGAGCACTGTCATCACAGCCACGAGTTAGATCAACTGGCCTAGAGTTTTGAGCTGTTGGATATTAACATTGTGTACAAAGCAGTGTGATCACTTGATGGCCTTATCCTTCCTCTGGTTTTTTAAATACTTTCTTTTTACGTTCTCTTAGTCTTCTCACCTTTAAGGGGTGACTATAATTGTGTTGTTGGGTGTGTTACTTCTTGAATTCTTTTTCTCGCAATAAAACAGCAGCCCCATTGGAGTAACGTGATTGAGTTGCTTCTTGTTTTGGAGAAATATTATTTAAATGATGTGATGTATGCCAAAGATTTTGAGCACGTGCTTATATGGAGGACATAGGCTCTTGTTTCTTTTATTGTCCTTAACATTAAGTTTTCAACTTAAACCTTCATTGGTTGGAAGGTTGCCAGATGTGTAACTTGTCACTGGCCTAACAGTCTCAGCAGGTTTAAACATGCAGAGCAGTAAGAAAGTGCCAGGTCCTTGGCCGTATCTGTGGATACCACTAACAGCCGAACCAGTTTATAACGCTAGGGCAACAGAATGCAGAAAACAATCTCGTTGTGCAAGATTTCACAATTTTATCTTCGTAACCTTTGAAAAGATTGAGTTTTCATGTAAATTTTGTATCCCAGCAGTTTAAGTCTTCTGGTTTCAGTCCACGTCTGCCCATTTTTTATTTCTGCAGCATATACAGTAGTGACGAGGATGATGAAGACATTGAGATGTGTGATCATGACTATGACGGGCTGCTGCCTAAGTCTGGAAAGCGTCACTTGGGGAAAACTAGGTGGACCAGGGAAGAGGTAACTAATCGTGTTATCAAAACATGGAACAAACCTAGAGTGTATCAATTTATGAAAAAAATGTTTCAGCTAAACTACAGGTGCTCAAACTAATTAGCAGGCTCTTTGAAGTCTTCTCCCAGCCTGCCCCGGCAGCGTGCTGACCTCTCACCACTCCCCCGCGCGTACACTATACCTTCCGCTTCCAAACTCTTTGTAGTTCATTGAATGTCCCCTCCTTCTCACTTTAGGTTTCCGCGGTGTTTTTCTCTCTGCCTATTCTGTTCTTGTCCTGCTGCTGCACTGCTTCTTACTCCTTCTTTATCACCTGTGAAGACATCGCCTTTTCTGTGAGGCGTGGATTCCCCAGGCAGGTCGGATGCGTCCTGCCAGCATTGGATACCCATTCTTACTTAGGACTGCTGTAACATGCGTGCCTCCCCCAGGAGACTGCCTACAGATCTGCAGAGGGCAGCGCTAAATGACTGTTCATTTTTGTGTTCCCTGAGCCCAAAATCGCTTGATACCAAGGAAGATATTAATAAGCGTTCTCTGCACAAATGAATGAATTGCTATTTCCCAAAACAAAACAAAAGTATGAAACAAAATACTCCCAGAACTCATTTTGTCATAAAGGATTTATTTAACATATGTGATATATAACATTTCACAGAGCCGTTTACATGAATGTCTATTCGAACAGCTTTCAGTGATGGATGGAGACGTGTCTTCTTCCCACCTTTCTTTTTCTGCTAGCTTATCAAAAGCTTGATCTTTGTACAGATGGAACAATACTTGAGCAAAATTATTAGTGTATGGGAAAAATTGCTTTTTCTTTAAAGCTTTCCGAAAAAATCTGCAACTGATTTTAGAGGATTTTATGTTAGAATAAATGATATAACTCTTCTTGGGTTTCATTGCACCCTACTTCACTTAACCCCGAGCCCCTGTTGATAGGCAGGTTGGATTGCCAGTGAGGTCCATAGGAAATGCGTAGTTTATCCGTGGAGGTTGTGATCTTAGATGATCCTGAAAGATATAGAAGTTCTCTTGTTAACACTGGTGTCCTAATTCCTGTGTCTGTGTCCTACAAGGACCCACGTTATGTGTGAAAGTTACCTTTGCAGAAATGTGGCTGTTTTTCACTTGAAGGAACATGTTTAGAAAGACAGTTGTGAACTGAAAGATTTCTCCCTGATGTTTAGTGTCTTCTGTGTTCTGATAAGTTTGGCCTCATTTAAATTGTGACTACATTGATGCAAAAATGAAATTCTTTTCTTACATTATCTATGCCTTCACATTTAATCTAAAAAGTGATCTTCCACTTTTTGCATGAAAGAGGTTGAACTAGTTAAATGTTAAAACAGAACTTGAACCGTTTCTTACTCAAGATCCTATTTAGTGCCATAGTTAAATGTCTATTGACTCTAACATTGGAGTTCATTATTTTTTTCCCCATCAGGCAAAACTTTTAATAGTTATCATATACTAAACATTCAGTGAACCAGGCATTATGCTAAATGTTTTGCACAGCTACTTCATGGAATCCCCCCAAATCCACATTGACATCAACATTCCCACCGCATAGATGACAGTATTAAGGCCCAGAAAAGCAAAATGATATACCCAAGCCCATCTACCTAGTCAATAGCTGAGTCAAGTTTCAAACTCTGGTCTGTCAGACTCTAAATAAATCTATGCTCTAAAACACCATATTATATTCGTATCTGTTGTATTTGGATATTTTTGAGGGTTTTTTTCTGGATTGGATTATTGGATTGGTTCCCTTTTACTCTGATTGAATAAAGTTACACAGTAAATGACTGATATCTTAGGATTAACTTTAAATGTCTTAGGATGAAAAACTAAAGAAGCTGGTGGAGCAGAATGGAACAGATGACTGGAAAGTTATTGCCAATTATCTCCCGGTAAGTTTGTAATTTTTTTCTTTCTATAAAAGGAAATCTTCTCCCAACATTTTGTCCTGGGAGTGGACACTAAGACATGACCCACTTGCATGTCATATATAAGAAGTAGGGGAAGAACTGCTTCATTCATAGCTTATAGTTTATAGTTTATATTGTAATGCATATAATTGGGGTTTCTAAATAGATTGTTAAAGGATTTTTACACCATTTTTTTTAAAACTTTGCCTCTTGTTTTATCTTTTTATTTATTAGGATAACATAAATTAGCATTCTGATGTCTTGTTATACGGTAGGGATGATGAAACTCCTGCTATTTTCAAGTTAGCTTCTTTTAAATTTCCTATTTATTTCAATAGCCATACTTTTGGTACCTCGGCTGGAAAGTTTGGTTTATCCTTTTTGACTTCCCACTTCCCATCTGCATCCAAGCCGTGACTATGGCATCTGGGATTCCTTTGTCAGTCAGCCCCTCCTCTCCATCTTCCTTGCTCCCTCTTCTCTACGCAATTAGAGGGGCTTCCTAACTGCCTTCCCTGCCTGTAGCCTTCCGCTCTTCCATCCATCCCAAACATTGTTGGCACATGGAGCTTCCTAAAATGCAGCTGTCCTTGAACTTTTCCAAATCAACAGCAGTGACATAGAGTCTCACAAATTAAGTACACTGTCTCAACCTGGCCCCCAGGGTCCTTCCACATGGCCCCAACATACAGCTCCGGTTTTGTTTCCTACTTCCTCTCTGTGAGCAGGTTTCGTTGAATTCATTTCTGCTTTCCCTCCTTTGGGCTTTTGTCTCTGGTGATGTCACCTCCTAGAATGTTCCATCCATCCTTGCAAGCCCTTATCAAGAAACATAATTTCTCCTCCTAAGGAGATGCTTCTATTCTCAGCCCAATGTCATTTTGCTTTGGTTTCTTCTCGCATGTGAATCAAATTCTGCCATCTGTTAGTTAATCATATATTTGTCTTTTTTAATCTATTGGTTAATTATATATTTATCTTTTTTTTCTTATAAGATTATACTCCCTTGTAACATAGGGCCTCTCTTTATTCATCTTTGTTCTGCAATATGAATACTCGAGGCCCTAAATTGAAGCACATCTCTTAGTTTGAATAGGAAGCAAACTTGAGTCATTAGGGTAGGTTTCCACGAAAGCCTAACCTTCCTGTGGAATCACCAACAAGCCTTAGTCTTGGTTCACAGAGGTACTTCTGCAGGCTGAGGATAAGGTTAGGTTAAATTGACAGCTATGTGTACAATATGATGGTCCTTCAATTCACATGGCAGGACTATTTTGCTAAGGAGTCAGAGCTTCTAATTTTAGATGCAATTTTGATATATTCTTTGTATGTTTGTTAGCTGTAAGTAATGAGTGAGAGGTAGGCTCTCCAAACATGCCCTCAAATGTTCCTGACTGTGTATACTGTCTATGTATGGTTCCTACTGTAACAAAGTCTTCATGTGCTTATCACATCATATCTATATGACAGCACATACTTTGTTATTTGTCTAGAATCGAACAGATGTGCAGTGCCAGCATCGATGGCAGAAAGTACTAAACCCTGAGCTCATCAAGGGTCCTTGGACCAAAGAAGAAGATCAGAGAGTAAGTTCTTTCCTCATTGGTGTGTGAGTCACAATTCAGAATATTCCCCAGACATCTTACTGAATGCTTCCCAACTTGAGGAAACAGGTAAAGTGTCAGGAAGCAGAGGACTTTATTCCCATATTTCCAATGAATGAAAGCAGATTCTTAGACATTTTCTAAAGATCTTGTAACACTGAAGAATGATTACACTGAGTCATTACATAACATTAAAACATAGGTTATTTTTGTGTGTTTATCTGAAGGTGATAGAGCTTGTACAGAAATACGGTCCGAAACGTTGGTCTGTTATTGCCAAGCACTTAAAGGGGAGAATTGGAAAACAATGTAGGGAGAGGTGGCATAACCACTTGAATCCAGAAGTTAAGAAAACCTCCTGGACAGAAGAGGAAGACAGAATTATTTACCAGGCACACAAGAGACTGGGGAACAGATGGGCAGAAATCGCAAAGCTACTGCCTGGACGGTAATAATATGTCAAAAAATCTATTGATTGGGAAGAATGAGGGAGTGGGTATTGAACATTTTGTTTTAAATGTATGGTGAGTGAATTACATTCCAGTGATCATGTTTCATTAGCTACGCCAGATCCATAGGTTTTAAAACCGGAGGAGCCCTTAGTATTTCTCTGGTCGAGGGCTTCCAGAATCCACCCAACAGTGAGCTCTGCGCCAAGTCACTGAACTTCAATCGTCCCATTTGCAAAATGAGTAATAGCCTACTTCCCAGGGCCAAAGTTAGTATCAAATAAAATGAATGTCAGAGTACTTTGTAAACTATAAAACCTCTAAACACATAGAAGGAAACTGAGGACAGAAATCTTGTCTCTGGTCTGAGTTCATGCAGCTGGTGAAGTGACCAGAAGGAGCTCAGCTGTCATTTTCCTGTTACTAGCATTCGCTTTATTATACCACTTGGCTTCATTTTTCTGCCTTTGAAGAAATAAATAGAATATTTCTAGAATTATCATACTGCTTCCATGTTTTTAAATAAGGTCAGCGTTGTGCTTTCTTTTAATGCACAAGGCACAAAGATGACCTCATTCTGAGAGATATCTATAGAAGCTCATTTTTGTCCCACTTACCCCACTTGAACAATTCATAAACACATTTTCTTTAATTTGGAAGATACTTTTCATTATAAATCTTATGTAAATAATGTAAGATAGAAAATATTTAATAAATTTTGTTCTTGAGCTTCAGATTTGGAGAAAGCGTCCTTTCAAAGAAGGCCATGGCTCTGATGGTTTAGGTAGTTTACTTGTGTGACGGTCCAGAGCATTTCCTCCCTCATGGAGGGTTCAGGATCAGCTTAGAGGAGCCAAGAGGTTGACGAAAGGAGGTCTTTTGTCCCATTTGGCCTGAGAGGATATGCTGTTGATTCTTGTAAAAATTTAAGGGGCGATTGAACTTCCTCTTTCTTTAGCATACATTTCCCCCACCCCCATCAAAAGAGTAAAAGGGAGGCTTAAAACGGTTTTGTTTTTTTTTTTTTTGAATTGAGAAACTGTTTTCCTGAGAAATGAAAGACTTTAGTAAAAATGCTTTGCAGTTTGAAAATATATTGGGACTTGGCATCTTTCCCTTCTGTATCTCATTTTCCATTCTCACCTCTGGTTATAGAACAGTTTGAGTGGATGTCAAAAGGTGGAAGTCTCTTTTTTTCTTTTTTTCCTTTTTTTTTTTTTTTTTTTTACTCCAAATTTCTGGCTAATGCTATTTGAGATAAAGAGCAGACAGTGAGGCAGTGGCGACATCATTATCATTCACCAAACTTCACTGTGTGCCTGTTGTGGGGGGTAGGCCCTGCTAAGCCACCCTCAAAGAAGCAATTTTCTAGAACAGCTGGATCTCTTAAGTTGTAGTAGAGTCTTATACCATGAACAGTCAGAATACACATGAAGGGTGGCTGCACTGAAAATATTCTTTTATCAAGGAAACAACGTGGTTAAAGAATTTAAAGATTTCTAGAAATCCACATATGTTCCATATGGGGTAATGAGAAAAATCTATGGATTTTCAGTTAGGTAACAGGGGAAGCATGATTTTTCAGAGGTCCCGAAGACTAAAACAATTAAAACAACAACAACCCCAAAAGACCAGAAGAAAAGGTCTCTGTTCGAAACAGTTTTCTGTCAATTAACTCTAATCTGAATTGAAATTTTTGTTTGTAAAATTCTTATGTGATATATTTCTGTGCAGAACTGATAATGCTATCAAGAACCACTGGAATTCTACAATGCGTCGGAAGGTCGAGCAGGAAGGTTATCTGCAGGAGTCTTCTAAAGCCAGCCCACCAACAGTGGCCACAAGTTTCCAGAAGAACAGTCATTTGATGGGCTTTGCTCATACTGCACCTTCTGCCCATGTCCCGCCGGCTGGCCAGCCCTCTGTGAACAATGACTATTCCTATTACCACATTTCTGAAGCACAAAATGTAAGCCATTTCTGAGAATTTAGCTTACTGAGAGAGAAGGTGATTTTAGCTCCAGGTAGAAGTAATACCTCACACTTTTACATATTCCAGAGAACTTCCATAAACAGGATCCCCTTCGATCCCCACCTACAGCCCGTGAGGTAGATAGGGGGAGGTGTTGTTATCTGTGGGCACATGCCCAGAAGCCAGAGTGCAAAGAGTCGCACAGCTCACAGTGCAGACTGGTGTCGGGGCTGTTGGATTTTGACTTCAGTGCTTCAGATCAGATTAGCTTTTGAATGTAAATGTACTTAACAAGCTCTTGCTGAAGAAGGAGGGGAATGAAGGTGTATTTTCGAGCTGTTGTTTTCCTCTTCCAAAATGAAAAGTGAGTGTAATATAAAGTTAAAGAGGAGACCTTTTGACACTGAAATTCAACAAGTTTGATTCTGGTAGTGGTCTAGCAGAAATGTCTTAATGTATTCCTTCTGGGCATGTTTACCTTCTTCCTCTGAGTCAGGAGCAGGTTTGTGACACATTTTCTGATGCCTCCTTTCACCCTCCTTTGGATCACTGTGATTCCTTCCTAATTGCCAAATATTTCTATTCAGGAAGAAATTTCCATAATGGTTGGGAAAAGAAAAATAAGGAGAATAAAGACAAGAGCAGTAAACTTTAGGGGCGCCTGGGTGGCACAGCGGTTAAGCGTCTGCCTTCGGCTCAGGGCGTGATCCTGGTGTTATGGGATCGAGCCCCACATCAGGCTCCTCTGCTATGAGCCTGCTTCTTCCTCTCCCACTCCCCCTGCTTGTGTTCCCTCTCTCCCTGGCTGTCTCTATCCCTGTCAAATAAATAAATAAAATCTTTAAAAAAAAAAAAAAGCAGTAAACTTCAATCTTACAACTAACAATAACAGATGGTGAAACTTAGCCAAGAATATGGAGCTCATATGCAAATTGTATTCAAAATGTATTCCTAAGTAGTTTTTAGTCTTCTCATCTGTTCCATTCATTTGACTACAGACTTTCCAGAAAAGTCTCAGATGAGTGAACTATCATAGGTGTTTCTGTGCTCTTCATTAAAACTCATAATTATTCCAGGAAAAATATTTCTATTAGAAACAGCTAGAGCCATCAGTTTTTCCCATTATGACTTTGTTCATACACTCATGAATGCTTTTTAGATTATATTTTTCATTGTGTTTTTCATACTTCTCATCAAGATCAATGAGCACTTTAAATCTCTTTATGTTGCTTAAACTACTTATTTGGCAGTTGTCTGGGTGGCTCAGTTGGTTGGGTGACTGCCTTTGACTCAGTTCATGATCCTGGAGTCCCAGCATCGAGTCCCACATTGGGCTCCTTGCTCAGCAAGGAGTCTGCTTCTCCCTCTGATCCCCGCCCCCCGTCCCGCCCCGCTCTCTCTCTCCCAAATAAATAAATAAAATTTTAAAAAAAATTAAAAAAGTAAAAAAGGAAACTACTCATTTTGCCATTTTTAAAGGCCTGGCAATTTAGAGGGTTTTTTTTCTCTGTGTGTGTGTGTGTATTTTATCAGTAGAGTTTTGTTCTGTTTTCCTCAGTCCTAGAGCAAAACCTCAGGAAGCCAAGTCCCCTAAAGCCTATGTGACCATGAATGACTCGGCCTTTGTTTGTCTGCCTTTTTGATCTAGGTCTCCAGTCATGTCCCATATCCTGTAGCGTTACATGTAAATATAGTCAATGTCCCTCAGCCAGCTGCTGCAGCCATTCAGGTAAGATCATTTGAAGACATTTCATAAAGAAACTCATTGGCTGTTAAGACATGCTTTCTTTCTTTCATTTAAACACTTATTTTCAACTGAAGTGAAAGAAAACAAAAGAGGGAATAGTGGAGAGGTGGGTGGAGTTCTGGCCAGCAAGCCACCTGTCTTCACTTCTAGAGTGAACTTGCTCAGGAATTCTCTGGTTCTCTGATGTTATCAGCCGACCCAGCACATCAGTGGGTGCCCACTCGAGCCTCAGATTTCACATCGCTCCCTCACCAGTGGAATAATCCTCACAAAGCTTTGTACAGTGGCTGGATTCCGTTGGTGTTGGTTTCACGCTGAGGCTTATCAGGCCCAATGGCCCCTCATGACTTCAGGCCACAGCTATTGTGTCTGCAGCCTCCAGTCAGGCCCTTGAAATTTTTTCTCCCTTAACTTTTAATTTCAGAGACACTATAATGATGAAGACCCTGAGAAAGAAAAGCGAATAAAGGAATTAGAATTGCTCCTCATGTCAACTGAGAATGAGCTCAAAGGACAGCAGGCGCTACCGGTAAGAAGAGAACCGTGTACTTGAATGGGGGGGACCACAGCTGCATCCCAGTGCCCTCTGCCTCTTCTCCCTTCTCTTCTATTACACTAACCAAGACTATAGATCCATGAACAGTGTTTGAGCAGAAGTTGCTTGTGCTAAAATGCAGTTGGGCTTCCAACGTGTGTTGACCGAATGGAAAGTAGCCCTTTTGTGTGGCAAAAGAAACGCAGAGTCCGCTCGTGGTGGCCACCATCGATTTTCTTGTCTTCTCGGGACTGTCATGCATTCAAGGATGAACTAACAGATATAAATGAATGATAATCTGCAATTTTTACAAAGCCCTGCATTTGTCTGGTCCTATTCATTTGACACTTTTTCTATTATTTTTCTTAACCTAGATTTTCTTACTTTATCATTTCACATATGATTTGGTGCCTGTTCCATATATACATGGGAAGAAGGTATGGATACGCTCTCCGTCAATAACACGGCCGCTGTCTTTTGTTTGCATCCATGAGAGCTGTGCGGACCATTACTGAATTTTGACATTTTTTTTGGTGGTTGGGCTGTGAACTGAGAAAGCAGCGTGTACTTTGTAACTTTTGTAGTTAAGCAACAAAGAGAATAAAAGAGATGTGATACCCAGCAGGAATTCTTAGGAGTGAATTCCTTTGGGGTTAAATAATAAGATGATTATGTGCATATGTTAGTTCGACCACTTTTTAACTTTAGTTCATGTTTTGCAATGTCTCCTGTTGCGTGGTCATGCTGAAAGGAGACTTCTGTTACTGTGCTCTTCTGCTTTCCTAACCACGCTGATCTGGCAGCCCTTCAGTGCTTCAGTGCAATCGGTAACATTCAGAAGGGACAGAAGCAACAAGAACATATGCAGATAAAATCAACTCCAACTCTTGAGTCTCCTGGCCTTTTTGCAGTTTAGAAGGAGAATAGGACAATTCTTCGTTCTCAGCAACCACGTGTGGCCTTTTGGAACTTACATTAAAGTAGATCTTGAAGACAGTCCATGTGAGACCTGTACTTTGTGACACAGTGCCTCTGTTTGCAGTTTTAGCAGAACGATGACAGTGAGGGTACTCACGGAGGTGACAGACCGTAACAGTATTAAAAAGCAGGGTCTTGCAGCGATGAAAGGAAACATCTTGACAACTGTTTCATAGGCGCAAGTTTTGGATGATGCAACTACTTTTATCTTTCCTCCAACAGCATCTGATACCTTGTGCAACTTCATTGCTAAGTTCCTTCTCCCTTTCTTCTCCCCGCTCTTTCTTTATGCCCCCACCCCCCGTCTCAGACCCAGAACCACACGTGCAGCTATCCTGGGTGGCACAGCACCACCATCGCTGACCACACCAGACCTCATGGGGACAGCGCACCTGTTTCCTGTTTGGAAGAACACCACTCCACCCCATCTCTGCCTGTGGATCCTGGCTCCCTACCTGAAGAAAGTGCCTCTCCAGCAAGGTGCATGATCGTCCACCAAGGCACCATTCTGGATAATGTTAAGAACCTCTTAGAATTTGCAGAAACACTTCAATTTATAGATTCTGTAAGTAGAATTGTTAAGGCAAGTTAATGTTTTTGAAGGTGAATTAGAAAACCCATTTCTCAAACGATTGCCATTTTCTATAGCAAATATGTTATTAGCGTATATTAATGTACAAGTATGATTTTAGCCTTTGCATATATGTCTTTTCAATGATTTGAATTCATCGGCTAAACTCAGTTAAAAGGTGGCTTTTCATACATTTCCTTCAAAAAGCATCTTTTTTTACAACAGTAAAGTTAATGACCTATAAGTAAATCTTGGGTTGTGGAATGATGTTTGTGTTATTTTTAACTTATTTTGCTTTGTGACTTCTTTGTGTTTCTCCAGAATTGCGCTTTGCTTTTGGATAGCACATTAAGAATTGTGTTTACGCAGAACTTAGAGCAGTCTTTCAATGTACTTGAAGTAGTAAGAAGTTCAGTGGTGATACCGGCTCTCGCCACAAAACATTGATTATTGATTACCAGTCCCAGTTGGTTCAGTGAGACAGACCATCTTTAGTGAAACAGATGTGAGTGCAGCACCTAAAAAGTAGATACTCAGCTCATTTCCTTTGTCGCTGAAAAGCATTCATTGCATATCCATCAAGTGGGATGCCCTTGCCAAAATGCGCCATCTAGAACAGGCTTCCTGTTCGCACTGGATTGCATGCGAGTGAGAGAGTATGGGGGGGGGGGGTCCCTGTGGCGCATATGCAGGACCAGCCTGCAGGCAGCATGGCAGACCTGCCGTGCAGCATACCGGAACAATCGTGAGTCCTGAAGCTCTTTCTCAAGAGGGCCAGGTGTTTCGGCCACCGTCAGCGTCTCTTTGTCAGCGCGGTGTTGCAGGTGATGGCACACAGCACGCACACGCCGTCTCAAAGTTCTGTGCCTCCCACATTGTTTCAGGATTCTTCATCATGGTGTGATCTCAGCAGTTTTGAATTCTTTGAAGAAGCAGATTTTTCACCTAGCCAACATCATGCAGGCAAAGCCCTACAGCTTCAGCAGAGAGAGGGCAGTGTGACTAGAGCTGCAGGAGAGCCTAGCACGAGGGCGAACAAACTCAAGTTGAATGAGGGTTCGCTTGACCCGCTCAAGCCCTTACCTCCTTCGAGGCACAGCACAATTCCACTGGTCATCCTACGCAAAAAGCGGGGCCAGACGAGCCCCTTGGCCACTGGAGACTCTAGCTCCTTCGTATTTGCTGACGTCAGCAGCTCAACTCCCAAGCGTTCCCCTGTCAAAAGCCTACCCTTCTCCCCTTCGCAGGTAGAGCACGATTTCTGCACAGCTATTACTAATTTTCAACAGCCGCTCGAGCCTTAATAATCTAGAAACTAATCCTTTGGAACAAATGACTAATTACTGTTGCCCTCACTGATTCCGTTCCATCGTTGAATCTAGCTGTTGCTAAGTCATACTGCCTCCCAAAGTTTGAGCTGTCTGTAGGCTGACTGATGATTTTGTCACAATTCTCTCTCTTTCTTTTTGGTGATCTGAAACACTGTTAGTTGCATGGGATGGGCTTTTATTTCCTCCAGCACTAGAGTTTAACATTTCTGTCCCTTCCTTTTCTCCCATCCCTTCCCTCTCCTTAAAAACTTTAGCAGATTTTTCTGCCTATTTGTTCACTTATTATTTTGTGATTCACTGACCCAGGGGAGGAGGGAACCAAACGGTGCTTGGAGAGCATTTGGGTTGCAACCAGAAATTTTAGAGGTTCTGTTCCATCCTTAAGTGGAAAAGTTTTGGGGAAACATAAGGAACAAATGCTCAAGGAAAACAACTTATGTTTTAATTTTAATTTCTCAATATTGGCTTTTTTGAGTTACGCCATACTATTTTATCAGTACAGTTTTTGCCATGAATATTCTCACTTCATAGTTTTTTTTAAGACGTGGAAATTATAATTCTTATCAGAGATTATATTACTTAATTACTAAACTAATTGAAGTTAATAGATAATTTGGCACTTTATAACATTTTTCCGATTATGTCTGTTGAGTTTATTTTCGGGACAGCTTTAAGTATGAACAAATGAAGCACCCACCCAAAAAATTATCTTGTTATTTGTTTGTATCTTCCAAATTGTATTCTGGAGAACATTAGTTCTACAAGACTTCAGTAGATGTTCCAGAAAAAAATCTAAATATATAAGAATATAAGTTTGGGAAACACTAAATCACAGTTAAAATTGGTTTCTTTACTGTAGGACCTCTTAGTTTTTGATACACTGATGCGCATTATGATTTTCCGGGAGGACGTTATGATATGTATGTTTCCCAAACTTGATTTAACCTTGGAAATTTTTGAGGAACACCTATTATTTCCCCAGAATAATGGCATTCTGAGAAACACAGCTGCTTCTTCAAGAATTTTCTACATAATGCAAATTTTCTATCATAATAATTCGTAGATCATTAAAGAGAAAAAACAGCATGAGAGAAAAATTATAATTACTTTCCAAAAAATCACTTTAAGGCTTAGAATCTTAATAAAGAGTGCATCTCATTCTCTTTAATGGCAAATGGCATTTATTGAGAATATTTTCATAGGATTTTGCGAGTTTTTTAACAGTGATCCTAGATTTTATTTCTTGGAAATTACACTCCAAATTGCACTCCAACTGAAATAAAACAATACCCTGTCCAACGCTACGTGCTTGTTAATGTCTTTATTATTTTACCTAGTGGGTCAGTAAAACATACTTGCTTGTTATCATGGTGTGATTTTTAAGTTGGGCTGAATAAAGAATCGCTGCTTAAGTAATTTTTTTTCTTTCTTCCTATATTTAGTTCTTAAACACTTCTGGTAACCATGAAAACTTAGACTTGGAAATGCCTTCTTTAACTTCCACACCTCTCAATGGTCACAAATTGACTGTTACAACACCATTTCATAGAGACCAGACTGTGAAAACTCAAAAGGAAAATGCTATGTAAGTCCTTGGTTCAAGAATGAAATTATTTATCCTTGTTTGCTTACATTTAGTTAATGGAATATAGCCTCCAAATGTCTGAAACATTCATATATATGTAATCATGTATGTTCCCACGTTGACTGTATCTGTCCTAGGCATGTTACAACTACCTAGGGGTGGCAGTCAGTAGATAAACTAGCTTACGTATTGTAATTCTCTTCAAAATGTACTATGTAGCAGGACTATGGAAGACCATATGCAGAGGTAGTCCTCATATAACTTCTCCATTCAGTTGTTCTGTTTGCTCGGTAAGCCCTTTCCTTCTTCACCGAGGACAAGATTTTCAACCTCCTTTCCTCTCTGATTATAAAATTCAGAATAACAATGATATGGTTCTTTACTTAGTTCATGTTTTTTTAATCTTACATTTCCTTTTTGAAATTTATCTATAGATAGGACTTCCTCTAAAATCCCCAGGAATATTATATGATCAGAAGCCAAAGAGTGATTAAACAATGTTAGTATTCAAAAAGCCCTTACCCAATTCAAAGAAATGGCAAAGAACGTCAATATGAATTATAAGAAACCTTTAAAAAATTATATCTTCCAAATTCCAGTTACAATAAGTACATTTTAAAAGGCTAACATATGTTTTCTCTTGTGGGCCTGTTTTAATGAATAGATCAAATTGATTTGTGAATGACAACAGATCTTTATAATGTTTATGGTCATTATAAAGACCTAGGAGCACTATGTGTGTCTCCCGAATGATTAAAGAAAGATAAAAAATAGTTGAACACTCTTAGGAATATCATATTTTGAAGGGTTTGGGAATACGTGATGTACATACTATCTTTTTCTTAACAACACATATATGATTAATTCACATACCCAATTGCATATCAATAACAGAGTTTGTTCAGTACAAAAGTATTGCATTTAATAGGTAGAGCGATGGAAAGGACAATTGTTTCATACTGAACCAATATTTGTTTTCTTTTTAAAGTTTTAGAACTCCAGCTATCAAAAGGTCAATCCTAGAAAGCTCTCCAAGAACTCCTACACCGTTCAAACATGCCCTGGCAGCTCAAGAAATTAAATATGGTCCTCTGAAGATGCTAGTAAGTTTGGGCCAAGTTCCCGAGGTCCGCTGGTTGATTAGCACAGACAGAAATTGTCCTCTGATGCGAACATACCCACTCTTCCTTGCAGCCTCAGACACCATCTCACCTAGTGGAAGACCTGCAGGATGTGATCAAGCAGGAATCGGACGAACCTGGAGTGGTGGCCGAGTTTCAAGAAAATGGACCACCTTTGCTGAAAAAGATCAAACAAGAGGTAAACATGAGATCCTTTGGAAGGAATAAGATGTGAATCCTGCTGCCTCTGTTCTTTGTGGGCAGCTTTCTGTGTCTGGCCTCAGTACTGGGTGACAACACCACTTGTCCTACAAGATCTTCCTACAAGATTCGGCTAAGAGGTACCGCCCGGCTGTAGTGGGCATGGCACCTTTCGTTTGGGAGGCCAGGCCACCCCTACTTGCTTCATGTTTGAACAGAAAATGTGTTAGGATAAAGGAAAGAGAGGGAAGCTTTTTATTGTCCTTTTTGTTTTTGTTTGTTTGTTTTTTTAAATAGGCTCCATGTCCAGCATGGAGCCCAGTGCAGGCTTGAACTCAAAATCCTGAGATCAAGACCTGAGCTGAGATCAAGGGATGAATGCTCAATCAGCTGAGCAATGCTGGCACCTCTTTACCGTCCATTTTTATCACCAGTACACAAATGGATAGATAATTAATACATAAGATTTTTAATTTTCAGATGTCATGGAGAGTTGAAATGTAAATTAAAATAATAGTATCTAACTCATAGTATAAAAGAAAAAGACTCTAACTTGCAAGGATCAAAGTTTTAGCTTGAGGGGGCACCTGGGTGGCTCAGATGGTTAAGCATCTGCCTTCGGCTCAGGTAATGATCTCCAGTTCTGGGGATCAAGCCCCAAGTCCGGCTCCCAGCTCAGCAGGGAGTCTGCTTCTCCCTCTGGCTCTCCCCCTGCTTGTACTCTCTCTCTCTCTCAAATGAATAAATAAAATCTTAAAAAAAAAAGTTTTAGCTTGGGTGGCAAGAAGCATTTTCAACAGGTAGATATAGTGCCTCTGGAATTTTTTTTCACGTAAGGATAAATGTTTAAGAGACTGACCAAAAATTTACTCTTTTTTGTTTTTCGGCTTTACCGAGATATGATTGACGAAATTCTAAGATACTTAAAGTGTACGACATGATGATTTGATATCCATATACACTGTGGAAGGATTCTCCCTCACTGAGTGAATGGACACGTCCAACACCTCACATGTTGACCTTTTTAAAAAATTTTTTTGTAAGAACATTTAAGTTCTGCTCTCTGAGCCAATTTCAATTATTTAATACAGGGTTACCAACTATAGTCAATGTGTTATACATTAGATCCTCAGATATTACTCATCTTATAGAACTTTACTCTCAAGTGTCCATGTTCCATGGGAAGTTCTAGTTCTAGAAACAACGAAGCACTTCCCGTTTGCTTTTAGGTGGAATCTCCAACGGACAAAGCGGGAAACTTCTTCTGCTCCAGCCACTGGGAAGGGGAGAGTCTGAACGCCCAGCTGTTCACACAGGCATCGCCTGTGGCAGATGTGCCCGTAAGTACACGCCCATGTTATAAGATGTTGGCGCCTCACAGAATTCGCTGCGTGGCATGCGAGGCTCCTGTGGTTTTAGCACTATTTAATACCTCATATTTCTAAATATTCTCCGTTGCATGACTATTTCCTTATGATTAATGTTGAATATAGAAATTTTGCTTATTAGAAATAATTTCTTTTCCATGCAGGTTTTTTTCATTATTTGTTTTCTTAAGATTTGAGAGTCCCTGGCACTTATAAAATGTACTGCATGATAATACTTATTTCTGTGAAAGCAGAACATTAATTTTACATTTTCTTTTAATTTGTTTGTCTTCCCAAAGTAGTATTTCCTCCTTGTTACATTGCCTCCTGTTTGGTTTTCTACAGCATCTAGCATAAGGCCAATCTGTGTCCGTAGCAGACGCCCTTTATTGTTCTTATTACTGCATTACTTTGCTTGCCACCATTTTTTTAACAGAGTTTATTTTTTAGAGCAGTTCTGGGTCCAAAGCAAAGTTGAGAAGAAGGTACAGAGATTTTCCACATTCCCCTTTCCCTGCACCTGCTTAGCCCTCCCCATTGTCAACATCCCCCACTAGAGTGGGAACTTTGTTACAATTGATGAACCAACACCACTGACACTTCATCACCCAAAGTCCATAGTCTATAATAGGGTTTGCTGTTGGTGCCATACATTCTATGGGTTTGGACAAATTTATGACATGTATCCACCATTAGAGTATCATACAGAGTAGTTTCACTGTCCTAAAAATTCTCTGTGGTTCACCTATTCTTCCCTCCACCACCACCACCAGCCCCTGGCAAACACTGATCTTTTTACTGTCTCCATAGTTTTCCTTTTTTCCAAGACTTCATATAGTTAAAATCGTACACTGTGTAGCCTTTTCAGACTGGCTTCTTTCACCTAGTAATATATATTTATGTTTCCTCCATGTCCTGTCCTGGCTTGATTGCTCCTTTCTTTTTACTTACCGCCATTTTTGAAGTTTGTAATTTGTGAATGGTTGTCCCTTATGGAGAATCAGAGCTAATAACAATTATGAATATTTCTTCAGTATGTACTAAAGGGTAAGTACTATTCTAAGAGCTTTAGATGCATCACCTCATTGAATCCTCACATCAGCCTTGCAAAGTTGGTAACATTATCATTGCCATTATACCAACTGGGAAATACGCACAGGGAGGCTTACTTACTGGCTTAAGATTATATAGCTAATTAAGTGGTAGTTCTGGGTTAGAACTCAGAAAGTCTAGTTCTAAATTCCATGCTTTTAACCATTATACTATACTGCCATTAATTTGTAGCCTTAAAATATTTTGGTACCAATATACGATATAAATATTTCTCTAGAGCTAAGTAGATCTTTCATTTTTATTTTTTAAAAAAGATTTATTTCTTCATTTTAGAGAGAGAGAGAGCATGAGCAGGAGGAGGGGCAGCGGGAGAGGGAGAGAGAGAATCCCAAGCAGACTCCCCGCTGAGCTCAGAGCCCAAATCAGGGCTTGATCTCATGACCCTGAGATCATGACCTGAACTGAAATCAAGCCACCCAGGTGCCCCAATCTTTCATTTTTAAAAGCGTGGATTTACTAATCTCTTTAGCAGGTGTTTTTTTGAGTGCCCACATCCTGCCTAGGACTGCATCAGACCCCAAAGCTTTTCGTTTTAGCGAAGTTTGCCATGGTGGGATTAGGGTTGGGGCATAGCTAAGGTCTTCTCTAAGCTCAGAGAGAAGAGAATTTCTGGCAGATTTCTGCATTTGTTCTTGCTCACGCATATCACGTCATAATAATCTCCTCTCTACGGTGTCAAAATTGTGTCAGCTCTCATAGTCTCCAGGCTCATTTAAATTTCAAATTGTTCTTTCCCTTTAGAATATTCTTACAAGTTCCGTTTTAATGACGCCAGTATCGGAAGATGAAGACAATGTTCTCAAAGCATTTACAGTACCTAAAAACAGATCCCTGGCGAGTCCCTTGCAGGTAATTACTATTCCAACTTTGGTGTCTTAAAAGCCATTCATTGAAACACTGTCACCTGGAGGATTTTGTGTGTGTGTGTGTGTGTGTGTGTGTGTGTGTGTGTGTGTTTAAGATTTTAGTTACGGAGAAGTGATGCTTTTTAACAACTCTTGATGTCTAAAAGTCTCCTAACATTCTTTATTGACACTCACATGAGACACAGCACAGGTTTTATTAAGCAGGCTTTTAAAGCATGATGAAGTGAAACATTTCTTACTGTGACCGAGGGCAGCATCATGGCTTACACGTGTCAATATCTCCCTCTTCTGCTCTTAGACATTTCATAAAAAGTTTATTGCTATAGTTCTTTTTTTTGTTTCAAAAGTTTTTACTTTTTATGCTTAATTTGTAAGCCATCAAAACTCAGGCACTGTTTGGATTTTAATTGAAGTTTGAAATTAGCTAGTTGGGAAGTCATTACAGTCTATTTGACTATCAGCATAAGACGGTCAGCTGCCAGTGTTGTGGGGCTAAGCCATAGCCGCCCATGTGTGCTGGGTTTTAATATCAAAGCGATTTCCCTTATACCTCTGAAGTAGGTGTATGTTGATGAAATACAGCAAATTCCAAATGAATCCTGAGCCAAATGTAAATAAGAATGCAAATTTACTCCCCTAAATTATTTAAAGCAGTTCCCAACATGAAATAGCCCGGTATCCAGCCACCTGCAGAGCCCTCCCCGCCATCCCTCTAAGCTCCACTGAAGGAAACTTCATAAACCCCGGAGCATATAGAGAACCTGGAGTCAGAAGTGGAAAGTGCCATTTGTACAGGGAGTTAAAGGCACCATAAAAGGTTGGCGTGCTTTGAGAACTTATCTTTTTTTTTTTTCCTCTTAAGGGCTTCCCCATCATTGTGGTAGGCTTTCTCCCTCTAGATTGTGAGAATCTTAAAACTTCCCCTTTTTAAGTATTTGTGATATTTGGTATTATTTTTTAAGTAGTGCAAATACAGCTAGAAGGGCTGTAGGCATGTTTTGTTTCTTAATCAGATTGCTTTCCTGTGGCCTCTGTCTGGTTCAACTGCTTTGCTGAGAGATTGACTGTTGACTGGAGTGTAGGACATGGAAGAGGGAAAGCCAGTGCTAAGGGGGGGTTCTGGAGTGTTCCTAAAAAGCCAATGGGATTTTAGGCGGCCTGTGCATCACCAAGAATTGGGACAGGAGGAAGAGAACGAACTCCATCGAGGCAGAAGGGGGACACATAAAGCAGGTTAGAAGGATGTCAAAGCAAAGGTCAGCTCTTTCAACATTTTACCTACGCTGATCCTGGCTCCAGAAGGCAATGCATTCTTTGTTTTTCTTTCCCTCTTTCTTCCTAAATACTTGCCCTTCGTTTCCAGAGCCTAGAATTTGACTATTGCTGTTAGTACAGTAAGCTAGAGTAACTCTTACATATATTTTATAACCTAGTCTATAACCTATATTTACAGTAGTATAGAAAAAGGGCATTCTGAATTTCGAAAAGCAAACATGTAAGTATATTTGAGGACAGTTTTCATGATGTAAGTAGTTATCATTACATAAGTTGAAAACCCCTGGTTACGTTCCTAAAATTGAATCCAATCCTAAAAGCTTTTGGCCTAACCGAATAGTGTTTGGCCAAAACCATTAGAGCTGAACATGGTACTGATATAAAATATATGTTATATAAAATTGGCAAGTTGTCAGTACTGTAAAAATGTAAGTTGTCAAATTTGTTTATCTTACATGCTATTGTATTTTTTAAAAAAATGATCAGTGTGGAAATTTATTGTCAATATATCTATATATTTAACGGAAATATCAGTTATCTTTGAGACTCAAAATTAAGTAGTGCCCTGTTTTATTAATCTATATTTTTTACCATATAGAGGAGTCGTATTTGGCACTATCCAGATTTTAATATCCGTATGTTGGGATTAAGCCATTCACATAAATCCTGCGGTAAAAGCAGTATTTGTCAATTCCACTAAATAAAATAATTGAGATCCAGAAGTTAATTTTAGAGTCAATGCTTCTATCTTCACTATATGGCTAGCTGATTTATACTGCTTAAATATATCTTAATAACCTGCTATAATAGATAACTAATTCATTTTAAGAAATACTCATTGAACGAATGAATATACACACCACGTATTTCCATTATTTTGTGCCATGGAGCTCTAGCTTCTGATACCATAGAAATACGCGATTTCTAAAATGTTTTAAACTTCTGTGATGAATATTGGAAATTCATCAAATGAATCTCAGTATTTAAACATATATTGCTTATATTTCATATAGTCCTGATTCAGCAATATTTACATAGGTTTTTATGCAATTTTGTAACTCTGTTTAGGACATAATACTTTATCATACTTGATCTGGCTTTTCAGTTTAGGAGTACTTTATATAACCTATAGCTTTTGTACCGTGTGCTTATAATAAATCAAATTTTTAATGGGATTTTAGCCAAATAGTCTGGATATTTTTATCATAGTGCTTTTAATTAGAACAACTAAGTATGCTTCCTAAAATATTTTTAAATTTGATACTTCTAAAATATAAAATATCTGCCACTTGTATAGGGCAATTGATTGTCTAGCCACCCAGTAGTCTAAATAACTTAGGTACCAGAACAGTTTATTGAAGACTACAGTAATTCCGTGTTCTGTCATTTCAGTTTTAATCATCCCTGGCTTAATTATGGCAATGACACTTTAGGCAGAGCACTTAGTATTTTTGAGGCCAAAATACTGGACCTGTATGGTTCTAGCCTCTAGTGTACATAGAAATGCACACAATTATACAAAAATATGTATAAATTACATTTGATATTCTAAAACTAGAAATGCAAGAAGCTATGAGTTTAACATTTCATTATGACAAGTTTCACACATACATAGAATTATAGAAAACATTTTGATTTAGATTTAACAATTATTAACATTTTGCCATATTTACTTCATCTATTTTTTACAAAGCATGTTAAAATTCCAGACAATATGACATTTATTCATTTATGTACCTCCAGATGTATCTCTAAAAATAAAGATTTTTTCTATGTGACCTAATACTGTCATCACACATTATTATTTACAGTAATTCCTTAATATTCTAATTCTCAGGCTGTATTTAAGTTTCCCCATTAATCCAAACAAGAATCTTCTTATTTTTCTGATAAAAAATGAAACAGTTTCACTAGTGCATTTTGTTGTTAAGTCTCTTAAGTCTCTTTTAATCTCTAGACCAATGTTGTCCAGTAGAACTACTGCAGTGATGGAAATGCCCAATGTGCAGCTGTCCGATGTGATAACCACCTAGTCATATGTGGCTAGAGCACTTGAAACGTGGCTAGTGCCACTGAGGAACAGAATTTTCAATTTCATTTAATTTATATTGCTTTGACTTAGTAGTCATATTTCCTTCCTCTCTTCCTGGAATTAACCATTTCCCCAAAGAGCTCTGATCCTTTCAGTGGGAAACGGTATGTAGAGACCAAAATCAGGGTGCTAAGTATGTCCATGTGTTATGTGGGTTGTCACTGAGAAGCAATGAATTTTAATAACTCAGAACTCTGAGTTACAATCCATAAACTATAATGCTTACATCGAGGCTCTATTATCCATTTGGGCAAAAATAATGTTCTATTTGTTTTTAAAATTTTTTATGCTCATTCTCCTTCCAAAAGGAATTTGGGGCAGCTGCACAATTTTATAATTGTTGGATTTCCTTTTTCTTTTTAAAGGTGCTTTAATTTTAAATTGTACCAGTTAACAGGGACTCATAATAAAAATGGTCTGAGATATTTTTGATATTTGTGTCTTTCATGTAGCTCAGAATATGTGAGATTTTCACATTGGGCAGTTGCACCGTTTTTTCTCACATTGTGTGGGGGTAGAGGATGGAGTCTAGAAAATGATAAAATTATCAAATCTGGGGAAATAAAGTTCAGCTTAGAAAGCTTACAGTTTGGGACAGGAAAGAGATTCATGGTAGAACACTATTCAAAAGTTACCCTGAAAGAGCCTGAGGCCCACACACGCCGGCACACACACGCACACACACGCACAAGCGTGCACAAAACGCCCTCCTCAGTGAGGGGGAAAGAGCTGTGTGTTTTCTTCAGTATGCTTTCAATTAGCTTTACATTTTGAAATAAATATATTATGCTAATGAACACTTCTTGAGGTAGACATTTTCATTGGCAGATCCAAAACTGTACATAAGTTATAAGCCTTCTGAACTTCTGTATTTTTCTCTTAAATTATAATTTCCTTTTATTCCTATTTAAAACCCACGTGTAAAAGATGTGTTCATATGCTTTTTTACTCACTCACTTTCCTCTTTTTTCTAACCACAGAATGACAGCCTTAAATTTTAATTTCCTGACTTGGCTTGTCATGGCCTTACTTTTGTAAAACAGTGAATCTAATTTAAGTGAATTTCTCAGGCCACTATTATTTAAACATATTTGCACAGCATTGAGGAATCTTAAAATATTATTGCAAGCAGACGAGACTCGCCTTTTTTCAGTTCCATGTGTTTTTGATCGCTCCTATCTTTATATGAACTGTTCATGAATTTTTTTTAAAAATAGAGCAAACCCTTTTTGTATGATCGGCATTGCTGAAGAGCACAATAAACTAGCAGGCAGACAACAGGAACCTGGGTTCTAGTCTACACTCTCGCCATTGTCTGATCACGTGATCCTAATTCATTAACCTCTTCGGACCAAAATGCTCTTGTCTATAAGTTTAACACTATAGTCTATCCTCCACTCATCATACAAGGTTGGTAGGAAGATGAAATGGAGATAACACTGCTTTCAAAATGGCAGCACAGTGGCCCATGTACATCGGTGGTATCTATTATTAGGCAAAGGCTGTACACAGTCTCTGTCAGAAAGACCAGCAAGGAGGCCTCGCTTACGGCCAGGGCTTCTTGCCGTGTGGTGTACTATTTCCTCTAGCACGCTCTTTCTCATTCCCTGTTCCACTCTTGCAGAACTGTGTCAGTGGGTCACCCAAAGAGATAGCTGACTCAACTGATTCCTGAAATAAAGGTAGTCAGATCTACCTTTGGCGTGATGGAGATGAAACAACAGATGCACTGCTTTTCTCTATTTTTCTGCTGCTTGTGTTGGCATGTCAACAGACATGGAAAACAATCTGTCTACATGTGACATAGGTCTTTCCAGGCATTTCTTAATGTAGTGTGCTGTTGTTGACTGGCTCCCTTGGATACCTCTATACTTATTTGGTTCTCACTTGGGTCACTTTTTTCCACTTGCCCCAGCAAGAATTAACATAGCTGTTGGTAGTATCTCAGCGACCTGCTTTCAATCTATGGTCTAAACTAAGCAAGTTTGCCATGTACAGCTTTTGGGTTGAAGTAGGAAAGGCTGAATGATGGGGGGAAAGGAGATCAAGCTCAAATTCAGAATGCCTTGCCCCAGACATTACAAGGTATGGATTTTTTGTTTGGTTCGCCTTGGTAAACACTATGATGTTGACTTTTCCTCAGGCCAGCAAAGATAGAATTGCTTTAGAGCAATTTGGCACTTGTCTTAACCTTAATAGTCTGAACTAATATGTGACACTCTAGGCTATGTGATATAAACTGTTGGTAAAGTCTATAAACATGTAAGATGGAGAGAGACCCCTGGAGAAATCTGGGACAAACGCCAAACTGGGGAAAATTCTAGCCACATTAGCAACAGTTAACTTAGACTTGGGTGGGCAGTGAAGGCACTGGTGGATGGGGAGACTTCCAATCACTGTCTGGGCCTTTAATTCCCTAACTTTTAAGTCTCTTTTCTATGAGAAGTTAAAAAACCTGAAGTTGAGGTCATTTCACTGTTTTGTGCAGACATGGGGAGGCATTCATGTGTGAGAGAAGTTGGCTATTGACCTTACCTTAGTGACATTTCATCTCCGGTCCATCCCTGACTTTCAAGACTCCACAGTTTTCAAGATTTTTACGTCATCTCTTATAATTGATACATCTTTAAAAGGTGCCCTTTGGGGAAGGAATTCTGACTTATAGAATTTTAGTCCAGAGTATTTTCTTCAGATAGGTTAAACAGACTAATCAGATAATTCTTACTCTTACTCGTTAGGATACCTGTTTATTATTTAAAAACAGAACAAAAGAAAAATACAGTACCGTCTCATGAGTTGCTTTGGTTTTACAAAATCATTTTTCATTTTTTTATGACTGATGAAAATTTTTTATTAGGTCTACGAATTGGAAAGCACTTACCATGCCAAGGTTTTTGACCTCAGCTATTGTGTGAAGTCGCAGTATGAATATAATAACGATAGCAGTTGTTCAGCATGATGAAAAACTATATTCTAAATGAAAACGAGAAGATAATCTAATTCTGACAGAAAACCACCTGTGGACATGGTCTTGTCTCATTTTATTTCTTCTGTTTTCCACAAAGGATCCAAGTATTTATTTAAAGTGCCTTAGCAGGATATCCCAGCTAAAGCTTTGACAGTCTGTTTACAGTTCACTTCTGCCCTGGGGGCAATTAAAGGCACATTAGAGAATAAACCAGGTGACTCTCAGGCGAGAGGAGGAGGGCGTGCAGCAGGATTATTAATGTTGAAATGAATTAGCCTGAGAGTGACAGGTCTGCATTAGCATGAGAATTCATGTGCAGAAATCCATAATTCTTAACAGTTCTTTAGTGTAAATGAAACTAAAATTTAAGAAGGAACAAGGAGGCACAAAGATATATATGACAGTATTAAAAAAATATTCTTCTAACACAAAGACATTTAATCCCCCTTTGTCAAAACTCTTCTGTTTGCTTGAAAAGTTGGCCGAGGGCCCCAGGGCTTCAAGGTAAGGAGAGAGAAGAAACTAGCAAAAGAGGAGGCCACTGTCATTTCAGCTGTTGGACCTGAGCACTTCTCTTACCTGAGTACTTGACCTTCTGCTCTTCCTTTACTCTCACCCTGTCGGTCTGTGTCTGCCCCGAGCAGTTTTTTCATTCACTGTTGTGAGAAGTACTCACACCTGCAGAAAAGGAGCTGCCCACTTATGCTGCCCACTGGCCTTTCTATTCTACATGCACTGGCTACTGTGTCCTGGTGTTTGTCTGAACTGGGAGATTCAGGTGTTCCAACCATCTTGCCCTCCCCAGGCTCTGAGCCTCAGGGCTCATATGCCCCTGAGATGCTCCATTTTCTGGAATTCAATTTGTTTTCTTGGAAAATTCTGTTTTGACTTAGAAAAAGCTAACTGTTTGAAAAGTTTCCGTAAAATACTAATTTAAAATATATGGTACCTTTTTAATATTGACCTTGTTTTAAATATCCGGTCCTGGAGAAAGAGCCAAATGTGAATAAGTGGTGAGCCACGTAAGAGATCCAGTAAGAACACAGTCACATTTCAAGTTAAAAATATATGAAACTGGTACTACTCCGTATTCAGTTCTCCTGAACAGATTCTGGGAATCCTGAATTAACTTAAGTACTGTATGGCCAAGGGTCAGAACTTGACTTTTACCAAGAGACATGGAAAAAGCAAGCAGGAGATTGTTTTCCCATTGTATTTTAAGATATATAATTTACACGCTTAGAAAATTAAGTCATATTAATTGAAGCACAGCTAAGTAGAAAAATTCTTTTTTTATTTTTTAAATTTAAATTCAATTAATTAACATATAGTGTATTATTAGTTTAAGACGTAGAGGTCAGTGATCCATCATGTGCCCTTCTTAATGTCCAGCCCCCAGTTACTCCATCCCTTCCCCTCCAGCAACCCTTGGTTTTTTCCCTATGATTAAAGAGTCTCTGATGGTTTGTCTCTCTCTCTGCTTTCATCTTTTATTTTTTCCTCTCTTCCCCATGATCCTCTGTTTTGTTTCTTAAGTCCCACCTGTGAGTGAGATCATATGATAATTGTCTTTCTCTGATTGACTTATTTCACTTAGCATAATACCAGTTCCATTCACATCATTGCCAATGGCAAGATTTCTTTTTTTTTTTTTTTTTTTTTGATGGCTGAGTAGTATTAAGTAGAAGAATTCTTAACCAGAGAAAAATAGAAGCATTTGCCCCTGCTTCTCACTTTTCTCTCCCACCTCACCTTCATTCCCCTTTCCCCTCCATCTGTTTGTACGGATTCTCTCAAAATAGGTATTTTGGGGTTTTGTGTGTATCTTTATGTGATTTGGGATTTACATAGAAGATGTTGGTATTTCCTTCTGCTGCCTTTTTAGTCACTCATTTCTATGAGATCTGTGTACTTGGTTCTGAGCACTGCACAGTCCTTCGTGCAGACGCCTGCCCTATTTCCCTCGTCACTCCCGAGTAGTGACAGGTCACACTGCCACAGGGACAAGAGATGCCAGCTCAGTCATTGAAACGGTAACATCAACTTTTATTTTTTTAATTGGGCTTCGTGCGTCAATTTGGTGTTTCAGCGCGGTGCTGAAAAACTTAGCAACAACATGTAAGCAACTAACTTAATTGAAATACGGAATTTGTATGGACAGATACACACCAGAGAAACATGCGTGTTTAATCCGCTTGCTAGAACCTGGAGAAACATCATTTATTCAGAACTATTTCAAAGAAATACTATAACTACCCTGGTGATTTTGTTTAGGAAAAGATTAAATGTGACCCAGTGGCAGTAGTCGGCCCCAAACAAACAGCTGTCATCTTGGTGATACACAGCTCCAGGAAAATATTATGATAATCCATCTTGCTATGTAGTATTTCAGGTTACGTGTTGAGCGTCTGAGCCTCCAGAGCAAACATGTGTAAACTTGGACGATGCCCTTTGCATTAGTAATGAGACTGTAAGGCATATGGGGCAGGAGCCAGGAAACCCGCTTTGTGTCCTGTGCAAGCTTCCAAGTTAGAAACATGGCACCGTAAGCCTTCTGTCATTGACGCTTTGTTCCAGCCACTGGGCTAGGACACCCCATCACCCTACAAAAGCCATGTTCATTGAGAATGATTCCTCTTTGCTTCAAAGCCTAATGACTTTGATCTCCGCCCCGCCCCCCGCCACCATCTAAACGTTTCTTCCTGCAATCCAAGACCTCGTTGAGCTGAATCCACAATTTTTCACTGTTAAGGACACTAGTGGAAGTAGCATCCTACACTCACGAGGGCCTGAATTCAGCCTGGCTTCATCACTTCTTAGCTGGATAACCTTGAGGATGTTGCCTACATTCTCTCTTCCTTTACCATTGGCCAGTCTGCAAAACAGGTGCACTGGCCCATCCCGTGCCTCCGGGATTCTGTGTGAGGATTACGTGAGATGAAAGATGGAAAACACTTGGAAGCATGGCTGGCACATGGTGACACTTGCTAAATGTTGTCCCCAAATCCACCAGATCTCTTCCTTTCTTGCGGTCCCTCCCATAAGCAGTGTACAAATTGCAGCTTCCCGGTTCTTTTGTGCTATTTCTCTGCCCAGGGTACACTCCTTCGTTCTCACCTGCCCATCTAAATCTGCCTTTTCTTGTCCTTTCCCTGACAATGTCTCGGTGTGTCATCCCCCCTTCACCTGGGCACAGCCTCACGAACCTCCCACGCTGCCTCTTGTCACCCTGCCTGGTTCCCACATGTTTCACTGTATCCCCTACTGGGTACTGGAGGCTCTAGAAAGCAGAGGCCTTTCTTGGCTTCTTCCTTTGTCCCATGGAAAAATCCCTCTTGGGTGTCCATACCAGGAAGAGTTGTGCTTTTACTAACCCATTGGTTTAGTTTTGAGCTCACAGACCCCAAATCTGCTTATGTTTCTGTGTCCCCCTTTGCGTTGGTTGCTAGAGCTCCGAGACAGGCTTGAGGCTTACACCTAGCTGACGCATTGGACTTCGTGACAAACGTTTTACGTACAAATATCACCCTATCATCATGTTATTTATTTTTTCCATATTTCCCCATGACCCTGCTTTGCCCACTGTTTAATCCTGTTATCTTATATTTATATGTGAGCATCATAAATCCTTTCGGGAATGAAGTTGAACAAAACAGTACATATTTCAGTTGGAAGCAGTATGGAGGGAAGGCAGGGCCTCGGACTGTGCAGAAGACAAACTTGGGTTCAAAGCCACTCCACTCCTCACCCTCAGAGGGGCTTTGGGCAGGTATGTCCACTCTCCGAGTCTCCATTTCCTGCCTGTTTGAAGAGAGAAGGAGCCTCCCCTCAGGTGCTTGTGCTAGGTCATTGAGCTCGTGACTGGGACATGTCACCCACCGGACCGGGACGTCGATGCCGCCTAGTAGATGTTAGTTCATCTGCATCTTCCAGCGTGTCTATCCTGGTGAACAGAGATTGCTAAATTAATTGATACTTCCTTGATAATACAAAATATATAGTATTAATACAATATATATAGTGGGTATGGATCGGTTCCAGCACCTGTGGGAGCTTCTTCCCTCAGAGAACTGAAGCCCCCCGGTTTGTATGAGGAGTACAGGCCCAGGGACACCGCAGGCATCTGGGAGGATTATGCCCATTCCTGTCTCCAACTTTGTAAAACTCGCTCTAGTCGACCAAAGGCGCTCAGGGGCAAAGATGCGTCTGTAGCTTCTGCTCTTGTCTGAGGTGGGGTTTCCTCTCTTAGCAAGAAATGATTTCTAATCATTAATATCACTTCAGAACGCTGGAGTCCCAGGGGTCGTCAGAGAGTTCAGACTTTACCTGACGAAGGCTCCCCGGGATCTACTCTTGCCATCTGGAGGTCGGAATTCCCTCGGCTGACCTTGCCGGCACCGGGAATCCTTTGGGGGCGGAAGTACGGCTCTCCTGTCTAACCTGGCCCTTGGCCTCTTTGTCCCCATTAGCCCTGTGGTGGCGCCTGGGAAGCTGCGTCCTGTGGAAAGACGGAAGATCAGATGACGGCTTCTGGTCAGGCTCGAAAATATGTGAATGCCTTCTCAACCCGGACTCTGGTCATGTGAGACGTTTCTAGACAAGCATTATGGTTTTCAGAACACTTCAGGTTGACTTGGGAGACATCACTCCTCTCCATGAGACTTTTCACGAATGGGAGAAGAGCCTATTTTTGTTGTGGTACAACAGTTGAGAGCAGCACCAAGTGCGTTTAGGTGGGTGAAATCCTATGGGATTTCACCCAACTAAAAGGATTTTTTTTTTTTTAAATGAATAAGTAACAGTCTTACCTAAATTATTAGGTAATGAATTGTAGTCAGTTGTTAATATCTTAATGCAGATTTTTTAAAAACATAAAGTGATTTATCTGTATTTTAGAGGACCAACGGACCAGTATTTTTTCCTGTGATGAGGTTTTTGAAATTTTATACACACACACAAAAAAAAAAGGTACTCCAATAAATCACTTTTCTCAATCACTAAACACAATGCATTACTGTAAATGGTGGCTTAATACCATGGGATCATTAATCAAGATTGTAAATGCTCATTTATGGTTAATAACATTGGAGGTACATTTATTGTACTAAACCATTTTATGAGGTTTTTTTGTTAGCTTGCTTTAAAAATTATTACTGTATGAAATAGTTTTATAAAAAATTATATTTTTATTCAGTAATTTAATTTTGTAAATGCCAAATGAAAAAATGTGTTTTGCTGCTATGGTTTTAGCCTGTAGACATGCTGCTAGTATCAGAGGGGCAGTAGAGCTTTGGATGGAAAGAAAAGATACTTGGTGTTAGGTAATTGACTATGCACTAGTATTTCAAACTTTTTTATTTTTTATATATATATATGTACTTTTTCTTCCCCTTTTGTAATACATTGGAAAACTTGTTTGGGAGATTTTGCATTTGTTGTTGTTGTTGGTTTGTTTTGTTTTTTTTTTTTTTTTGGGGTTGTTGTTTTTTTTTTTTTGTCATTGTTGGTTTATAAGAGCATGCGTTGCACTTCTTTTGGGAGATCCGTGTTGTTGATGTCCTATGTTCTGTTTTGAGTTCACCCACTGTTCTTTACTTCAGGGGTTATGTGTTTGGTCAGCGTTCTTCCTGGTTTCTGAGTATATGGTCTCAGAACTTCCATACAGAGCCTGTGTTTGCAGCTGGGGTCAGGAGACTAAGGTTGATAGTCAGTGGCTGCCTTAAGAATATTTGGTGCAAGATGTGTGGCACTGAACTTGGAGATAACAGTGTACTTACTGCCTTGTAGAGAAATAAAGCTATGTCCTTATTTTACTTACTTTTGGTGTCTCTCTTGTGATTGTGGACAATAGTCATGCTTTTAAGGAAATGGAGTGAATTCAGAACATTTTCTTGTGTTAATGATTCGTGCACCACCTGAACTTCATGGAAGAAGCCAGGAATCCTTACTTTGGAGAAAGAAGAGCAAACAAACCAGGTTTAGGAGTGGACAACATCATCACGAGCAGAGGGACAAGTGGGAGGACTCCTGCAGAATGTGTTAGGGTTCCAGCAGCATTTGAACTGGGGTAACAGGTACTGATATCACAGATGCGGGCAGGGAGAGGAGGACCACGGGGCTGGTGTACAGAGCGGGAGAATCGTGGAAAGCAGGAGCCCAAGAGAGGAGCCATGACCTTTGGGGACCTTGCAGGGAGATAGTCAAGGGTAATGCCTGGCTGTACTTCCATCCTTCCCATCTCTGTCAAGGGTCCTCATTTGTAGAACCAATCAGAAGCTAGAGGCGAGGGAGCCCCTAGATGTAAGGCCAGTCAGCCTGCAAGGGCAGAGCCAGAGGGCATTTATCTGTTGGGGCAAGGGTAGGACATCCCAGCTGAATCACCCATGAAGTTTAGCTCCCAGTAGTACAGATGGGTCTTCACTGCTCTCCGTCTCTCAGCTCGCCATTCTTCCCCCGGTGTTACAATAGACTTTCACACAGCTTCCATACGATTTGCTCTAGTCACTCTTGTCCAGCTCAGACTTGCAATTCTCACTTGGCAGGATGCACGTGGTGCTCCAAGAGCCAAGGATTTATGACCCCAATCACGAGTCTTTAGGACTGTCTATAGGAAAAAAAGAATAAAAACTGGTTAGTATTTTCCCATTGTCTTTCTGCGAGGTAATAATGCATCATCCCGAAGACAGTGTTTTTATATTCACGAACTCTCAGAGTATGTTCTAGGTGCTGACTCTGCCCCTTACTAGCAATCCGAACTTGGGCAGATCGCTGGCCTTTCTGGGACCTTTTTCTTCGTCTGTGCAATGAGTTCATTCGAACAATGAAATCTTGTGAAGTCACCCACTAGACAAATGGTTGCTATTACATATGTTTCCATAATTAAGTAACGGGTGCCACATCGTGTGTCAAATATTCATCTGACTGACAATGTGCATTGCTGATTACAGAGTTAAACGTAGAGGTTGGATTTATAACTCTTGAAATAAATAAATGGCAAGAGTAAATTCAGCATTATACAGAACTGAAATAAATATGTTATTTTCCAACAAGTATGTGACCTAATAACTAGAAACTAAAAACCTGAACTAAATGAAAAACAGTGCAGATTTAAGTTTTATGTACAAATACACTCATATAACACCCATTTCCTAAGCATCTCTAAGACATTTATTTTCCCTGTCCTTGTTTTTAGCCATCCTTCTCTCTCTAGCAGAGACTGACGCAGTAAAATGAATCTAAACAGCATTTCTCACTACTCCAAGGAAAGGTTGTCCTTTTGGGTTCCTGTGTGTAAAGCTTTAGTCCACATGTGCACTTTGGGAGAACAGGAGAGATGCCGAGAAGATTCTGATTTGTCTCCCAGCTGATCATGGGATTAATAATTCAAGATGAGAAAGAAGTGCAGGGAGAAATTTCTTTGTGTCTTTAGAAATTATAAAATATTAGAACTGAAAGGGACTTTAGACATCATAAGGGGCTGCCCCTGTTTTATCACTCTTAGAGCACAACCAACTGGCCTGCATTGAATTCAGACTCTGCCCTTTACCAGCTCTATGACTTTATATAAGTTTTACTGAATCTCTCTAAGCTTCACATTACTTGTAGTGTATTTTACTTATATTGGACATAAAGGTCCATCTCAGGGTTGTGGGATATTTTGAAGATGACGTGACAGAGTAAATGGATTCTTGCATCTTTGTAAAATGTTGCAGTGCCTACTGACTGGGTAAGTGGCCGTAATGACTTATGATCAATCGAAGAAAAAAAAAAAGTGTCTATTACTTAGCAGTGGAGAAGTGAATACCACCGAGACCCATGTCCCTGATGGTGTTAAATCTATTCTTTGTATGCAAACTGACTTTAAATTGAAATTATATCTTCTCAAAATATTATTCCTAACCATTCTAAGATGTCACTATTTAATATAAGTTTCCCCTTCTTGTACAAATGTTTGTGGGAAATATGGGGCATATTTTCCTTCAAACTTGTTGGTTTCTAACGTGAAAAAGGAAACCAGTAGATAAAATATGATGTATGTATTTTACACCACACTTAAAATACTTACAAGCTTGTTGCTTGTTTTTCTTCTCTAACCTTCACGATTATAATTTTTTTCCCTTTATTTGCCATTTTTAGAGAGCAGAGTGGAAAGGAAGTCAGCTAAAATGCAAACCCCTTTTTAGGGGCACCTGGCTGGCTCGGTCGGGAGAGCGTGAGATTCTTGATCTTGGGGTTGAGTTCAAGCCCTGTGCTGGGTGTAGGAATTACTTAAAAATAAAATCTTAAAAAAAAATAATTAGTAAAATGCAAACCTCTTTAAATATAAAATTGCTTTTTATATAATTATATATAGTACCTTCGGGAACTACGGTAAGATGAAGCTGAACTATAAATCTTGAGGAAACTTAGTATTTTGGTAATAAATAAGCAATAATTCTTTTTAATTAACACTGAATGCAAATATTCTTAGCGTTAATGTGGAAACTGGAGAGGTTGATATTTGCTTTATGGACAATGTTTATTCAATGAGCACCTATTTTGTGCTAAGTGCTGCCTTTGAGATTGGGGTTAGAGCTCAGAACAGCAGAGCTGAAAATCCCTGCTGGATGGGAGCTTACATTCTGGAGGCAGATACAGATATGAGTCAGTGGATAATTACAGTAGAGTCATATCCGGGGTAAGAGAGACAACAAGAGAGCCCTAGATCTAGACTTACAGGAACAGCACAGCTTTCCCACAGAACTGGCATCTAGCAGGACCGACAGATAAAGTGAGGCTGGGGCAGGGTCAGAGGCGGAGGGGGCATCGGGATGAGGGTAGCATCTGAAATTTCCTGGAGAAAAACACCCGAAATTAATGACTTGTCTTACTTTTAATTCATGACGACTGCAGAAGGGCACTCAGAGGCAATTCTACTTGAGGATATTGTCTGGTATACTCTGTCCTTGCTCAGGACATCAGTGAGAACATAGAAACATTCACCTCCCCACACCGAAAGCGTCTGTAGACCGGCCCACGGGCCGAAGTCTTTGCATTTCCTCTTGCCATGCACGAGCATTCCCAGTGGCAATCAGGGGCCAGCCCTTCTGTTTGGCCTCTGCAAGCTTGTATCCTTGTACCCTCCAGGGCCTTATCCTGCAGATAGGATCTTTCTCCTATATCATAATGTCTTCCTCTCTCCTGATTCGTTCTTATCACATTAATATGGTCTACATCTCCCAGAAGTAATATCACCATCGTACAGCCCCATTTATCTGCCCTTCTCAGCAAAACTACTTACGGGATCTGCTATGGTCATGGCCACCACTTCCTCATGTTGCCTTCTCCAGCAGTCCACGTTGCATGAACTTTCATTGCCCCCACTCCACCAAGCTTGCCCTTGTCAACGTCACTGACGGCCTCCATGTTGCCAAATCTTGCTCTTGCTTACAGGCCTCATTTTACTTCAGCTACTGCCAGCCTTCAACAGAATTGACGCTCCCACTTTCTTGAACCACTTTCTCCTCTTGGCTTTAGGGCACCACTCTCCTGGTTTCCTCTAGTTAAATACCAAAAATTCAACTGAGTAAATTTAAAGGAGTAATTGACTTTCTTCAAACAAATAGAAGGGAGCTCCAAGGAGTTGTGCCAAATAGAAAGCTTTTCTAGGCAGGAATGGGCGGGGGCAGGGGTGGTGGCAGGACAAGGAAGTTATTAGCAAAAATTGTTTCAGGCAAGGTCATCTTCCCTTAGGGGGAGAGGTGGGAGGTCTCTTCAGGCAGATGATGCAGATGACCTCACTGGTGCTGATCAAGAGATTCCAGACTGAGCGGTTTAAAGTTCCACTCTGGGGAGAGGTGTACACTGCTATGAGGTTAACTATTAAGTCTTGATGGGACTTAGCGTAAGTGACTCCATTTTGGACCTGTTGTTTCTTTTTAACACAGTTTGATACTCTCTTTTTGGCCTCCAAGTGGCCCTTTTCTCCTTCCTCACCATCATTCTTCCCAAGGGACTTTATTACTGCTCCTGCTTTAAGTATCATCTTTATCTTTAGCCCTGATCTCCTTCCAGAACTCCAGACTCTTGTACCCTCTTCCATGTTAGCATTTTCCCCACATAAACTTCTTAAATTTAGTATGAATGAAAGGAAGCTCATAATCACTCAATGTCTCTATTTTTGCTCATTTGTAGTCATTCTCACTTGTAGCAATTAGCCCTCCTTTCTTCATTTCTCAAGCCAAAAATTTAGGTGTCATCCTTGATTTCTCCCTTTACCTTGCAGCCTTCTTTACACCCTGTTGCTCAGAGGGACCTGAGTACTCTACCTTGAGAATATACCACTTTAAACGTGCTACACTTCTCCACTGTCAGTAGTGATATTATTAGCAGTGACACAATGTGTGTTAAGTGCTCATGATATGTTAAGGAAGAAGGGAGAGGGAGGGAAAGGTCCTGGAAGAGGAAAGAAGAATGGTGATATCTGAGAGGTCCGAGTGAGGGGAAAATGAAAGGGAAACCTAGGGGCCCAGGAAAGATATGGGGCCAGCAGGAGAAGCCTATAACCTCCCTCAAAGAATTTGAACTGTGTCCTTAAAGATATAGGGAACCATTGAATGTTGAATTTCCCTGCTTTAGGCAGGGAAATAAAATGATTAATTTATACCTGGCTTATATAAGTAATTCTGTTCAAACCCCTTTCTTATAGATAGCATAAAATGAAATCTCAGGTTAGCAGAGCCAGATGCTTGCAGGAACTGAATTTTATACTTAGTTAATTGGGTTTTACACAGTACATTTCCTACTGTGTCTTAATTTCAAAGGAATGTGCTTTAGTCCCAGAAAATCTTATTGAAAAATGCCTTTTGCTCTGAAGTTCATAAAGGCTATTTTCACATTTTATAGTATACAAAGTAATTTGTACAGGAAAATTTGTTTGCATATAACACTTTTCTCCTTTAAGAGCAGTATATTTTCAACCAATAACCAATAATTTATCTAAAACTTTCCTTGTCATTTTCAAAAGCCAAATCTTCCACTGAATTTTTAAAATGTGGTATAATTCTTGCCCATTAAGGAATCCTGACAATATTTGTTCTTAAAGGTGTCCTCAGCTTAAATATTTATTTTATTTTACTCTTTAATCTAGAACACATTCAGATAGTCCAATGATTTTCAGACTTTCTTGGGCATCAGAAACATACTGGGAACTTGTTTAAAATGGATATTTTTGGCCTCACTCTCAGGGATTCTGATTCGCAAGTCAGGTGTTGATCTAGGAATGTTTTCACAAGCTTCCTGGTGATTCCAATGCAGGTGATCTGGGGGGACCACACCAGAAACCTTACCTTAGGAAAAAACCTTTGATTCCCCCAAACCTTGTGGGCTTTCCTTATTACAATCCCCATAGATTTCAATTCCTGTGGAGCCCATAATTCTTCATTAAAATGTCCATTGACCTATAGAATATTAGAAAAATATTAAGCCCATAACCATAGAGTTTCTCAAATCCAGAGAATCATTATATTTCAGATATTGGTCATTAAGGCTAAACTTGGCTATCAGATCCATCTTTTGTTTGATTTTTGCAATATGTAGTGAAGGATCATTTTACAGTATGTCTTTAATAATATGGCTCTATTGCACACAATCTATCAAAAGGGAATTTATAGCTCAAGAAGTTTAGCTCATAAACAAAATACAAAAACATCATTTCCATCCAGAAGTCCCTTGTTGTAAACCAGTCTCTAATCAACTTGCCAAAGGCTTGTTCAAGTCACTTTACACCTCTGTGCTTTGGGAGTTCTATTTAAATGGAGGAAGTATTTAATCCTGTATTTAGTTACAAAGCACACAGAGGTTGTCAGATCAAAGACAAATAAAATTCAAAGAAAGCGTCAGTAACCCAAAGACACTGGACTACTGAGGATAGAATTGTGAGATTTTCCTGCTGGAAAGTATCCTCTGAAATGAACTTATAAGTTAACAAATTATCCTTAGCCTGTGTTTGGGGGCAGATGTTAAAAGACAGAGCTAGGATTTGTTTTCACTTACTCACTTTTCTAAAGAATGCAAATCCATTCACCTATAATGCAGTGATCCCAAATACCCAATTATGGGCAGACTCCCTGCCTTCCCTTCCATGGTTAGTTTCCAAGTCAGGGCCAGCAGTGAACCCTAACCAAGTGGACAGCCTGAAGCACCCTGGGGTGGTACTCAGCGGCCACATGGCTTTACTTGGACCGTACCAAATGCATTTCCTTCCCCATTTGCGAATCTGCCAAAATGAGAAGACATTAAAAACATGAATCCTGGTTAGATGGCATGAACAGAAGACATAAATTAATGCCACTCCATCAGGAAATTCCACCAAATGACAATAAAGGGGGAAGTAAGGAGCACAAATATACAAGTCAAAGAGAATGGGAAACAACAGGTGAAAGATTTTTGGCCAAGAACCTAAATTATTTATTCTACAAATATTTATTGAGTACTTTCAATGCAATGCTGAATTCAAAATTCTATAAATCTGGTAGATGACAGATAGATAGATAGATAGATAGATAATAGAATTTTCAAATTACTGGTGGAGCAATATTGTCTTGGATATCGCCCCAAAGTAGTAAGAAAATGGTCTGTTTCAGATTTGCTATTTTATTAGCCATATGTGTTTGAGACTAAAGGTCCTTTTTCATGTTTTATCATATCTGACATCAGGTAAGTCTTTAACATAGCCTGATTTTTCTTACTTTGAAAATTGTATTAAGCCCATAGAGCCTTATACTTGATGACACCATAAAATAAAGGAAGAGCTTGGAACTTACAAACAGAAATTTCTGAAAAGACTCCCTAACTTTTTAGGGACACCTGGCTGCCTCAGTCAGGGGAGCATTGACTCCGTATCTCATGGATGGTGAGTTCAAGCCCCATGTTGGGCACAGAGTGTTAAAAAAAAAAAAAAAAAGCCTCCCTAACTTTTTAGTTATGAATTTTTAGTAACAAAATCCACAGGTTTTCAGCCCCCACAAATTATGTCCACTTTTTGCAGGCACATCAGAACCACGTGCTTAACTGTGGCTCCTGGGTTAAAGCGTGTCTAAACCACTCCAGGGTGGGAGTCCCCTTTTATCTTCAGTGTCTAATTCCATGCCCAACGTATAGAAGGCGCATACTACGTAGTTGGAAAATCCTTTAAAGAATGTGAGTTAGCATCCCTGCATGGTCTCATGACCTACCTGTGAAAATGGTCAAACACTGCATCTCTCTGTCTGTGTTGGCTTAGCTATAAAATGAATATGGATAAGCTCAGCTATAGACTCCTTCCTGCTCTACCCATCTTCGAGTAGGTGAAGTTGTAAGATGCTGCGCATGAGAAACGACAGTGGTTTTAGAGGATTTACTTGACAGGTGTATTGTTCATGAAAGTAATGCATTTGATAACTGCTGGCTGAATTATGCCTCCCCTTACATTCCTATGTTGAAGCCCTAACCCTCAGCACTTCACAATGTGACTGCATATGGAATAAAGACCTTTAAATAGGGGTAACTAAAGTAAAATGAGGTCATATATCTAATCAATGTCCTTATAAGAAGAGATGAAGATATAGACACAGAAGAAGACGGCCACCTCCACATCAAGGAGAGAGGTCTTTGAAGAAATCAACGCTGCCAACACCTGGATCTCAGACTTCCAGACTACCAATTTGAGAAAATAAATTGCTGTTGGTTAAGACACCACTCTATGGCACTTTGATATGGTAGCCTTAGCAAATGATACAATAACATTTGCTAATCACTAATTGCATAAGAAGAGAAAAGGAGTTTCTATACTTTGGGGCTCCTCCCATCTCTGTTCCCAAGCCTTAAAATTGCTTCTTAAATGGGAGTTCTTCTATTCCAAAGAAATCAACAATACTCTGTTGTGTCACCTAAAAACGACTTGATATATGGAAGCTCTCTCTGTGTGTTTTATAGCTAATTTGTATAACTTTACTAGAATCAACTAACCAGCTGTTTCGTCATGCAAAAATCTTAAATCTACTCTAGCACTTGTATGAAAAATCCATATCATAGAACTTGGGTTGGCAAATTATGACCCCTGGCCAAATCTGGCCCACTGCCTAGTTTAGTAAATATGCTTTTATTGGAACACAGCCACACTCTTTCATTAACCATTGTCTGTGGCTGGTTTCCCACTACAGTAGCAGAGTTGAGTAGTTGCAAGAGAGACCACATGGCCTGCAAAGTCTAAAGTATTTATTATCAGGCCCTTTATAGGAAAAGTGTATGACCCTAGTCCTTGAGGAAAAGTAATTGAAAATCTCAGTAGCAGGGCACCTGGGTGGCTCAGTCAGTTAAGTGTCCAACTCTTGATTTCAGCTCAGGCCATGAGCTCAGGCCTGTGAAGCTGAGCCCCACATCGGGCTCTGGGCTCAGCTGGGAGTCTGCTTGAGATTTTCCTTACCCATCTCCTGCCCCCCGCCACCACACGCTCTCTCTCTCTCTCAAATAATAAATAAATCTTTAAAAAAAAGAAAAGAAAATCACAGTAGCAGTTCTATTATTAGTGGTGAAGATAATGGGTTCTGCCTCAGTTAGACTGACTTTCTGATTTCTCCATTTCCTGGGTTCTTTTGTTGGCTACATGCCATGACTGCTTTTGTTTGGGAATTGAGAACCTCTAGCAGGTTAAACCATATACAACTGTCAACATTTGACAAATTTTGACCTACAAATATGGCAATTTCATGTGACTCAACCTAATACTTCAGCCTCCTTCAGGATGCTCAGTTTCAAGTCTCCATTCCCTTCGTAGACGTCCAACTATTTTACTGGTTCTCAACTTTGGCTACATATTAGAATCACCTGGAGAGCTTTTACAACATTGATGCCTAGGCCACACACAGAGCCAGTTGAAGCAGACTCTCGGGGTATGGCAGACGCACCCCATCAGGCTTGAGCACCACTGAGCTATGAAGAGCTTTTGGCAATACCTAGGTGCTGGGTGTTATGGACACCTTCTACCTAGACAGAAGAATGTGGGCAGTTGTAATGAATGATGGGGATAACCACTCCTGCAAACCTAAGCCTGAATCAGTCACCTGAAGGGCTTTGCGACGTCACAGACTATGGGGGCCACCCCCAGAGTTTCTGATTCTGTAGGCCTGGGGTAGGGCTTGAGAATTTGCATTTCTAACAAGGTCCCAGGTGATGTTAACAATGCTGGCTCAGGAGACACACTGTGAGAACCACTGTTCTATTAGTATCTTCCATGGGCACAGTGCCTCGCTCAGAGTAAGGCTTTCATGAATGTGTGTTGAACAGAAATGAGAGAACTGTGGCAGAAGGAAAAGGCTAGTGACTTCTTGATGCTAGAAGCTAGGGATATGGCAGTGAACAAGACAAACAGCTTCTGTCCTCATGGGATTTATGCTCTAGGGAAAAACACAAAACTTCAAGGGTGACAAAAAAATATAAAAACACTAATTCGAAAAGATATATGCAGCCCTATTTTCAATAGCCAAATTACAGAAGCAACTCAAGTGTCCAGCGACAAATGAATGGCTGAAGATGTGGTCTATACACACAATGGAATGTTACTTGGCCATGAAAAGAATGAAATCTCACCATTTGCAACAACATGGAGGGATCTAGAGAGTATAATGCTAAGCAAAATTAGTCAGAGAAAGACAAATATGATATGATTTCACTCATATGTGGAATTTAAAAAGCAAAACAAAGAAAAAACAAACAGAAAAGCTGACTATTAGCTATAGAGGACAAACTGATGGTTACCAGAGGGGAGGTGGGTGAGGGGATAGGTGAAATAGGTGAGAAAAAAAAGCCTCAAAAAAAAAAGAAAGAAAAGAAAAGAACCCTTCAAGGGTGAATATAAATATCACAAAAGAAAAAGATGGAATACTGTTGCAGAACATTGAATTCCCCGGGGCCAAATGGTTCCTGGCCCTCTGAGAAGCCCCTTTTAAAATCTCATGTTGCTGAGTTTTATCATCACTAGGTCAGCTGGAATCTAAGGACAGAATACTCATTTGGGAAAATACATAGAGGGAGAGAGGGAGAGGGAAGGAGGGAGGGAGGGAGGGAGAGAATGGGAGTGAAAGAAAGCTGGTTGATAGATAAAAAGAAGAGCCAAACATGTGTTTGACCAGAAGTCAGAACTGTGATCCTACTTTGGTCTTATTACCACCTCTGTTAGTCAGCTTGGGCCGCCATCACAAAATACCACAGACCGGGTGGCTTAACAGAAATTTATTTTCTCACAATCTGGAGACTAGAGGTCTGAGATCAGGGTGTTACCGCGGTCAGGTTCTGATGAACATTCTCCTCCTGGCTCGTAAATGGCCACCTTCTCACTGCGTCCTTACGTGGTCTTGGTGTGGTGTGCACATGTGAAGAGAGCAAGAGACTGACTCATCCTCCTCTTCCTCTTCTCATAAGTCTGCCAATCCTATCAGATCAGGACCCCATCCTTATGACCTCATTTAACCTCAATTACCTTCTAAAATCCCTGTCTCCAAATACAGTCACATTGGGGATTAGGTTTTCAATATAGGAAATTTGAGGGGACCCAATTTGGTCCACAGCAACCACATAAACATAGGCTTATTTCATCAACTAACAATTACATCGCCCCTAATATAGTTAAGCTCCTAATACTTAGTAAGAGGAAAGACACAGAGGTGTGATCGAAGGTGATGTAGTTCGTTCCTCTGCTCCTCTCACATACATATAGCTTTTGGAATGCCGGGACATCTTCAAATGAGAGAAGGTCTCCATTTTCAGTTATCTGAGCTGCCCGAGACCTCAAAGACAAACGACACATTCAGACTCAGGCCTTGTGGAGAGCAAGACAGTCGTCTGGGATGTCAGAGCAGCTGTGATGGCCCAGTTGCGACTCCAAGTCATCTTCTATTCCCATGGCTCAGTTGCTGTTCTCTTCTAGCCACTCTGGTTGTCCAGTGTTTCCCAGGACATGTGTTCCATCCAGCCTCTGTCCACTTCTCTGGCAATGGTTATAGCCTTATTTGATCTCCAGAACCAGTTAGGTTGACATGATGGTTTTCATCCTGGGCATCACTTTCTAATCCTTTTCTACAGACTATTATCAGAGACCCTCATTTTTCAAACCCAAATCCAAATAATCTTGTCCATAAGGAAATCCATGAATAATGTACTACTCTGAGGCACCCGGCTGGCTCAGTCAGTGGCGAATGCGACTCTTAATTTCAGGGTTTTGAGTTTCAGCCCCACATTGGCGGTGAAGTTTTCCTTAAAAAAAAAATAATGTACTACACCAATAATACTTAGGTGCAGTAGAATTTTTCCTTACTCTTCGTTCATCAAGACAGTTGCTTAAATTCCTCCAAAATTCCCTTTTTCCATTCCTCTCCGTGCTCCCCTCTAAGTGCTCTCTGGGTAGTGTGTAAACATCTGCTAATCCCCAAACAGAGTGGTTGTGGTTTTAGCAATGAGAGGAAGAGTCACTGGGGTTTTACTTACTGGAGAAACTCCCAGCAGCCAGTCAAGCAGCCATAGAATTTCCCCCACCCAATTTACAGAAAACTAGCAGCATACGTTGGAATTTGTGGGGTTCCCTATGCCATAAATTTCAAATCCATTTGTAAGACTGGAATTTTCCTTTGATTTGATACTTGTATCAAGTGAGTGGAATAAAGCATGAAGTAGCATGTTCCAGAGATAGAAAATCAGTTATCAGCTATGTGGGCATTACAGTGTTAACACAATGGACGAGTATATCCAGGGCCTCTTTTCCCGGCCCCAAAGCACCTACTGACTGCTCTTCCTCCTAACACCTCGTTGTATCACTCTTCTGGACTTGCTTTGTCTCTTCTCTCCATCACTGTACATGCTTTTTAGTTTTCTTTGCTCAGGGGGCTTTACCCTTCATCTTGGACATCTGGGCCCTTGGGCAGAGTTGCAAGGTGCTCTCGTCTCCTGTCCCTTTTACATTCCATGATTCCATGATTCCTTTCCATGTCTTCTATTTTTGTTTATATCACTATTGAGAGGGAAATCTCAGGAGGAAGATAGAAATAAAGGGATGAGAGAAAGAAAAGAAAGAAAGAAAGAAAGAAAAAGAAAGAAAGAAAGAAAGAAAGAAAGAAAGAAAGAAAGAAAGAAAAGAGACAGACCACCCCAAAACATGACTCAGAATTAGATCTGCAGTAAGGGAACATTCTCTGGGCCAGCAGGCAGGAGTTGCATTCTTGCCAACCCTTCCTATCAGCAGGCAAGCAATGCCTCCATTCAGACTACGTGAGTCATTTTGAAACTGATTGCAGTTGGCGCTTTTATTGGCATCCTTCCTTTGAAGTTGACTTTCAGATCATCAGTGGTTTTGTCTGCAGACCCTGGTGCCAAGGTGAAGTGACAAACTTTGCTCACAAAGCAATATTCTTAACTGTGTTTTACTCTGGGCTACCAAACTGTCTGGTTAAAAGTAAAGACAGAGGGATTGATTTGTGGATGGATAGGAATAGGTAGAAGGATATGATAGAGAAAGTATTATAAAATATTAATTATAGAATCCAAGTGTATGGGTATTACTTTAAAATTCTTTCAACTTTTCTGGATGTTTAAATATTCACAAAAAAATGTTTGGGGGAATATACCAATATCAGCAGTGAGGTTAGTAGTAGATTATAAACACTTGAAAGCTGAGCATGCAAAGAAGGCTGTAGTTTTTTTTTTTATTAAATGACTTATTGATAGTTGATTATTTCCTTACTCAATATTTTCCAAATTAAAGACATAGATGTCATACGAGAAAAAAAGGGGTTAACAATTTGAACACCTTACATCTAACATACTAGCAAATTCCAAACCACTAATCACTTATTAATACATGGATAAAAGCATAGCTTTTGGTGTCAGATGATAATAGGAACATACCACGCCTTCCATTAGGGCCAAGTTATTTAATCTCTCTGAGCCTTAGTTTTCTCAAGTATAAAATGGGTCGGCGGTGGTGGTGAGGATTTGTACATCTTCAAGTTATAAGGTTCAAATGTGCTGTAAAGAATTAACTGCTCTGTAAAGGATAAAGTACCTTATAAATGTTATTTATAAAAAGAAATCAACCATAAGAATTAAAAAGAACATGTTATTCTGATGTTTCAGACCAGCCCCTCAAAATTTGGCCAATGCTATGTGAACAGCACCAGTGAAGCATTTTGAAAGGTTGGAGGTCCAGGGGCGCCTGGGTGGCTCAGTCAGTTGGGTGGCCAACTCCTGGTTTCGGCTCAGGTCATGATCTCGGGGTCCTGGGATCAAGCTCTGCGGTGGGCTCCGTGGTTAGTGGGGAGTCTGCTTGAGAATTCTCTCTCTCCCTCTGAACCCTCTGCCTGCTCGCTCGCTCTCTCAAATAAATAAATAAATCTTTAAAAGAAAAAAAGGTTGGAGGTCCAAGAGACTCTCCATTCAACTCCCCGTTTTTCTGCTGAAGCATCTGAAACTCATCACACATTTAATGGGGGTTTTTTTCACTCTTGGAAAGAAAAAGAAGGAAACAAAATTTTGTGACCTTTAACAGCAGTTCTTAAGTAAATTACACAAACTCTGTACATACCCACCACAGGAAGATAATTTGCACATTACTGAAACAAATTAAATATGTCATGCTTGCAAAATTCCTGTGAGAAATCCTTGTCCCAGGTCACTGTTGAATGCTGCTACTAAAGATCAGAGAGGTTGCCCTTCTAACCTGCCTCAGAAGAGAATGGGACTCGGAGAGTACAGCAAAGCAACACAAAACTTAGTGTCTTAAAATAACAGCCACTAGTTATTTGAACCTACACTTCTGCTGATCTCAGCTGGGTTTCCTCAAGCACCTGAAATCCAGCTCTGCTCCTGGATTTGGCCCCACAGGGTGCTGAGTTTGTTCACATGGGGGCTCAGCAGAGTTCCAAAAGGGCAGGCAGGTGGGCACCGTCTCTGGAGGTCCCAGCTCAGAATAGGCATGACGTCACCTCTTTTGCATTCTATTAGTCAAAGCAACTTACAAGCTCAGCCTAGAGTCAAGGGAAGGGAAATAGACCCCACCTCCTGATGGGAAGAACTACATAGTCACACTGCAAAGGGAGCAGAATCATGATAGCCATGTTTGCAAACAGTCTATCAAAACAATTAGCACCTGGATCACTTTTACTCTGGAAGATGCTACTAAAAGTGTCTGTACAACTTCCCCTTTAAGGTCAATGTGCAGTTGTGGACCAAATCCTCTGTTTCCGGATTGCCCATCAAAAGGTGAGAGGTGGGCACCTGGGGGACTCAGTTGGTTGAGCGTCTGCCTTTGGCTCAGGTTATGATCTCAGGGTCCTGGGATCGAGCCCCAAATCCAGCTCCCAGCTCAGCGGGGAGCCTGCTTCTCTTTCTCCCTCTCCCTCCGCCCCTCTGCCTGCTTGCGTGCTCTCTCTCTCTAATAAATAAAACCTTTAAGAAAAAAATAGAAGGTGAGAGACCAGAAACAAAGATATCCTGTGAGCTGTGAAAAACAAATACAATGATATCTGAATATTTTATGACCTTATTTTGGGTGGAGAATAAAATAGCAATAGATAACCCCTTGGTGAGTCTCTGAGTCTCTTGATGTCATAAAATTGATGTCTTGGTCTCATGGTTTATCCTTAAATAATCAAAATTAGATCTCGCTCAGAAGAACTGTTACTCCTACATTTGACAGGAAAGCATCTTCTACAGTTTCTGAGCTCATTAACGGGCACGTGTGGAGGTGAGATCCTCCAACAGGATCTTGATAAATGAGATCCTGTCCAACAGGATCTTGATAAATGGCTTCTCTCTAGGTGGAATTGTGAAAGGCCCGGGATATTTGGTCTCCAAGGGCTTACCTCATGAGCTGTATTCCCTTGGAATCTTCTAGATTCCTTTAGCTGGAAATCAGATTTCTCCCCTCTGACCACACGAAACATTTTATTTTTATCTCTCTTTTGACAGCTGTACATTTCTCCATGTTACATTATATACATAGCTCAACCTCCTCACTAGATTTTTTTTTTTGGTTACGTCTTGTTTTGGTATTCATCTTCGTGTCTCCCTTAGCACATTATAAAGTACCTTCTAGATATTGGAGCATAGCGGGGCTGCTATTTTGCTGCCCTGGACATTCATGGTTGATGCCTTTTCTGATTGCTTCGTAACCATGATGTGCCATTGGCAAATACCCACGCACATCACAAGAATCAGCGGACATTGAAGTCATTATTATAGGGGAGTATATGCTCTAAAATGTCCTCCTATTACAACATAACTAGATTTTACATGTAGTTTAAAGCTTACTTTTAAAATAATTTTTTAGCCTCACAAAAAAGTGGGAGGAATCTCCGTGCTCCCCCCTCAAGCTGCAGGAGACAATGACGAAGCAGCAGACAAAAGCCACACAGTAAGCAGCAAACAACTCCAGAAACTGAAGCTGCCCTAGGAGAAAATATGCATATCAGCTCTGGAAGGTGGAGGCTTCCACATGAATCCAAGACCCCCAAAGGGTACTAAAGTGCTTCTGAGCTGGTAGTCATGGTAGGCAGAACTCTAAAGGTGCTCCCCACCCCCAAGAGTCCTGTGCCCTAGTTATTGAATCAATCGCTGATCTAGGTGCTGCCATGAAAGGATTTTACAGATGTAACGGAAGTCCCAAATCAGTCTTTTTTAATTTTTATTAAAGATTTTATTTATTTATTTGAGAAAGAGCGAGAGAGAACACGAGCAGTGTGAGGAGCAGAGGGAGAAACAGACTCCCCACTAAGCAGGGAACCCAATGCGGGGCTCGATCCCAGGACTCCAGGAGCAGGACCTGAGCTGAAGGCAGACGCTTCACCAACAGAGCCACCCAGGTGCCCACAAAATCAGTCAGTCTTAATAAATAAATCCTTTATTTAAAAGCAGATGGGGCACCTGGGGGGCTCCGTCAGTTGAATGTTCGACTCTTGATCTAAGCTCAGGTCTTGATCTCAGGTCACGAGTCCAAGTCCCACATTGGGCTCCACGCTGGATGGGAAGCCTACTTAAAATAAGTAAGCAAGGAAGTAAATACACAAATAAATAAAAATAAAAGCAGAGAAATTTCTCCAGAATGTAGCAGAAGAGGGAGTGAGAGAGATTCGAAGTGTGTGGGGGATTCAGATCCATTGTTGGCTTTGAAGACATAAGGGGGCCTCACAGAAGGAGCAGAGAGAAGCTTCTAGAAGCTGAGAATTGTCCCCATCTGACAGCCAGCAAGGAAATGAGGACCTCCATTCTAACCAATGATAAGGATCTGAATTCTGCCCACAGCCGAGGTGAGCTTGGAAGCAGATTCCTCTCCAGACCCTCCAGATCAGAGCTCAGTCCAGCCACCACCCTGACTTCAGCCTGCCAGGCCCTAAGCAGAGAAGGCCCTCCTGGAACTACTGGCTGCATAACTGTGAGCTAATCAATGGGTGTTGTTTTGAAGTTGCTCTGATTGTGGTAACGTGCTCTGCAGTTGCATGAGACTATGCAGCTTGAAGGTGTGACGTTTTAAAGAAGTGAGGGGGATATGAGCCATCTATTCTTGAGAACTGGCTAGAAGGAAAACTGTCATCAGGCAAAATCAAGTTTCAGTTAAGGCAGAGATGGAGGCAGCATTCAAGTTTAACATGTGCCTGTCAAAATGAGAAGATGATATGATTAATAGAAAGACACTGACAAATACCATTATCAAATGTAGGGGCTTTCTTTTCTTTTTTCTTTTCTTTTCTTTTTTCTTTTTTCTTTTCTTTTCTTTTCTTTTCTTTTCTTTTCTTTCTTTCTCTCCTCCTCTATTTCATAAAATCAAGGGACATGTAAATATGTTCACATTTTATAAAGACAGCTTTTCATAAAGCAGAAGATAACACAATCAGAGGGAGGTAAAACTTCCCAGGCCCCCAAAAACTCCCTGAAGGGACAGCCGGCTACAACTGTGGAACATACTGCCATCTTGGAGTGAGGATCCTGCCAGTCAGGGAGATCTCTCTGGCCCCTCCTGGCACCCTCTTCTGCCCAACGCCATGGAAACCCTGCCTCCCTGTCTGCATATGGGGCCCAGGAATGGATGCAAAACAGTTCCAGGAAATTCTCGAGTGTTTGCTGTGAGATGAAGGGAAGCCGAGGCAATGTCCCAGGAGCGCCTCTCAACAGGCCCTGCTTCCTGCTGGCCCGAGGTCCGCGCACACAGGGCTACCTTGATGGGGGGTGGGGGTGGGGTCAGAGGGCTCAGAGAAAGGTGGCCTATCCGAGCACAGGTGTAGGACGGAAACAATGAATGTGGGCCCTGTGCGTGGTGCTACCATCCGTATGGCGGCGTGAATGTAGGATCTGATGTCCTGGGTGTAGTGTGGGGCGCAGGGCAGCGAGAAGACAGGAGCTCTTCCAGCTGTCCTGAGAGAAAGGGTTTTCTTTTTTTTTTTTTTCTCATTTGGACACACATTTAGTCAGAAGAGAACTGGCGAAAAATACATAAAATCGAGTAGATGAGTTGTGGAAGCTAAGGCATGATTCTATTGATCTTGCAACAGTAGAGACATTTTTCCCTAATCAAGGAAATACTGCCATCACTGAGGTATTTCTCAATGTAAGATGATAGTTCAATGACAGCATCTCTCCCTGTCCTGTCCACTTGTTTTCACAAACTTTCCGTTCATGGGGACATTTGCACAGCATTGAATATGCACTCTGCTTGGCACATGCACTTTTTTTTTTTACTTCCTTATTTATTGACTTGATCAGCTGTGATTTCTATATTGGTAACTGTGTTTATCTGGTGGAAAAAATCCAAAACAAAGATCCTAGTTACTGTTTTTCTCCAAAATTACCCAGAGATGACCCAGCAAGGCGAGCACTCCTGCCAGGAAGAGTAAGAGCGTTTAATCCACATCAAATCAGAAGTGTATATGCGATGCTGGGTGTAGCTGGGGCTGCACCATAGAGAATCCATGAATGTGAACCCCTGAGACTGTGTACAAAGTTTTGGGTAACTGTGCTGTTTTCCGTGAAGAGGGTCTTCAGCGTTTGAGAGCACTCCTATCCTCACAATATTATTTGGGAAGCTTTTGGATGCAAATGACAGGGACTGAATTTAGCGATTGGAACCCACATTTTCTTTTTTTTTTTTTTAAGATTTTATTTATTTATTCGACAGAGATAGAGACAGCCAGCGAGAGAGGGAACACAAGCAGGGGGAGTGGGAGAGGAAGAAGCAGGCTCACAGCGGAGGAGCCTGACGTGGGGCTCGATCCCATAACGCCGGGACCACGCCCTGAGCCGAAGGCAGACGCTTAACCGCTGTGCCACCCAGGCGCCCCAAGGAACCCACATTTTCTATCTCAACCACACCTTGTGCGGGGCAGGGGAGGGGTTTGTCCTGAGATGCCCCCGGGGACAGCTGGAGGCAGGAAGACACCACTTCAGGTTGTCTCAGCGGCTTTCTGTGGGTCAGCTGCATCCTCTCCAGCCCACAGCACCTGCAGACTCTTCTGGGCAAGCTTTCGACTTCCCAGCTCCAGGTGGGAAAATCTCAGGGAGAGACGCTCACTGAGCTGCAGGAGTCAGGGCTGGCGCGGCCCAGTTTTCCAGGAGCAACGCCTGCAAAGAGACTGTTCAAGTCATTTATAATGAAAGTGCTCTCAGGAGAACAGGAACAGTGGGGAGCAGGACAGGAAGGGAGCAAGAACCCACATGGAAGTGTGATTTCAGGAGATTCCAGTTTCAGCCTGATACTTCTGGAAGCCCTGGGGACGGGAATGGTGCTCGGAGTTTGTCCAGACACACGACAAGTTTACAGCACTTTCAAACTCCCACCCAGCTGGTCACTGGCTAAATGTTACCCCGAGAAGCATCAATTCCAGAGGCTTCTGCCTCCCTGCACTTGCTTGCAGGTGATATGGGAAAGCCAAGCATCTCCCCCAGCTGCAGACAGGCCTTAGAAGAGAGTCACAGATGGGAGCTCTTAGACGGAAAGGGCATCAAAGCCAGGACACAGACACACAGAAGGAAGTCCCTGAAGGGATCGGTACAAAGAACCCTGTTCCACGAGGCTCTCCCAGGAGCAAGCACTCTTGTCACTGCCGTGGGATGCTATGTACCTTCAGCTGGGTCAGGGACTCTTCTGCTGAGTAGTCACCGTGGCCAAGGGGATAGGATGACAGAAATGATGGCTGTTACCATTTAGACTTGATTAGAATTAGGGAAAGCAGAAGCTCTCCCAAAGAAATGGGAGAGACAGATAAAATAGAATTATCTTCTATAGCTACTCCCCAAATATTAGCAACAGGGAAGCCTTTTCAACCAGAATTCTGCAGATAACTTTGGAGCTTCAAAGAATCTTGGTATTGAGATCTAAACTGGAATGCGGTATTCGAAAGGAGGCATCATTCTGTTTTTTGTGATGCTTGTTCCTTTAATGATATTTACTCGTGGAGATGCCATTTATAAAGAAGAGTTTCTAATAAAAAGAAAATCTCTAGTGAATTTCAGAAAGTGTGTATAAATAAAATGTATTTGAACTCATAGCAATGTTTGAGTAAAGACAGATTTATGGGGAACTGATCTGGCATCTTCTTATCTGTTATCTTGATCTAAATTTCAGGAAATAGACTCTACCTGAAATTTGTTGTTGAAAGTATTTGATTTCCTGGAAAACGGTGTTTATAGTGAAGAGGGCATCACAGGTCTTTCTGATTAAAAAAATTTTTTTTAGTTTAAAGATAAAGGTAAATATTATGACTTATAGCTGATTCCAAAAGACTACACATTTCCAAAACAAAATATTGCTGCATATCACAAAGGAAGTGTTTCTTCAGCTTACTCAGAAATCTGTAATGAAGTAATCGTGATGAAGGATTCCCTGACAATTTGTGTAAGATTCCTGCAGAACCCATCAAACATTATGGAAATCTGACAGATGCTTGGATTTCACTGAGACCATTTTCACAGGGTTACAAAAGCTTCTTTCTAGTTTTAAAAAATGCAAGGCCAGATGCGCTGCTAACAGAAAGGAAAATGCAATGCATTTGTAGAAAAATACCAGGAGGGTGAAGCAAGAGTTTGATTATGTATCAGAGGCCATATAACATCTGTTTTCTGATTTATTCTTGCTCTTCTGGGTTCTAGATTTCTTAATACCCTTTCTACCTGTCAAGACCCTCTCCCTTTGGACCCGATTCTTGACCTCTTTCCTCAGATATGAATCTGGACTTCTTTCCTTGGCTATAATTTATGTTGGCCTCTTAGTTCATGTCTGTTTCAGGCTGTTTTGAGCAAAAGGTCATGGAACCCAGTTTGGCTCCGGACAAATTTTGCTAAAATATCTCAGTTATCATATGCTATCTTATCCCAAGCAATATAAGAAATAATTTCTCAGGTTTAAAGGAATACCATCAAATCCCAAAATGATGTTTTTAAATCTGATAATACCATTTAAAATTTTATTTCTAAGAAGGAATAAGTAAAAAATGTCAAAGAATATTCTAGAAAAGAAAAAGACTAGGAAGGGGAGCCAGCAACAATAAATACATATGTAGCACTGGGTTGGGATAGCTTCATAGTAATAAAAACTTAATATATCACAAAGGATTTCTCATAAAATGGCCAGGAAGGAAAGGGACAGAGATCAGTGGTAAGGGATAGGAGGAGAAAATCCATTTATACCTGTATCACACACTGTATTATACAATTAAAAATAAAACTAAATATAGAAAAAGAGTGGAAAATCTAATATCAAAATTCTGGATTATTTTATTAACCTTAGAAATAAACGATTGATTCATATAACTAGAAGTCAACAGATTTAAAGAGATTTTGAAAACATTTACATCTCCTCCCCCACAAAAAAGAAATCTATAACCAAAGTAGAAAGACATACAAAGGCTGTGAAAGACATATATAACAAATATAATAAATACAGCAAATTCTTTTTTTTTTTAAAGTAAGCTTCGTGCCCAGTGTGGGTCTTGAACTCATGACCCTGAGATCAAGAGTTGCATGTTCTACCTACTGAGCCAGCCAGGTGCCCCAAATACAGCAAATTCTTTATTATTTAAAGAATAAAAAAATTCAGTGAATAAATGAATGATTTGAACATGAGGAAACATAATTAACATAAAGATTTAAAATTAGCAACCTTGGCAATTCAGACATACTTCATACTATTAGAAGAGGCCTATGGGATTGGATATACTCATCTATACCTGCTGACAATGGGAATGGCTGCAAATATTTTGGAAAGCAAGTTAGTACCGCATATGAAGAATAAAAAAAAAAAAAAACAATCATTGTTTGCCTTGACATAGTAATCCCAGGTCAGGAAAAAAAAAAAAAAGCCAGAATAAATAAGAAGCAGTAGGATTTTTTAAATTAAGATTTTATTTTTTGTCAGAGAGAGAGAGAGAGGCAGGCAAAGGGAGAAGCAGGCTCCCCGCCGAGCCAGGAGCCCGATGATGATGATGATGATGATGATGATGATGATGATGATGAGAAACTCAGTGCTGGGGCCCTGGGATCATGACCTGAGCCGAAGGCAGATGCTTAACCGACCGAGCCACCCAGGCGTCCCAAAGCAGTAGGATTTATGATAGGAAGAAAGGAAGAAAGGGAGGTGAGTAGGAAGTTAAGAAGTTGGAAGAAGGGAAGGAAGGAAAAAAATAAGACATTAACTAAACTATAGCATAAGGCAGCCATTTGAAATAACAGGTACCCTATAAAAAGCAAGGAAAAGGCTTGCTATGTTCAGTAAAAGAAAGTAGGATGTGTCCTTCCGTACATATTAAATTAGCTACCAAGCAAAAATGAGCATGCATACCATTCGGATTAGAAGGGAAATTTCAAAAGTGAAAATGGTTGGGATTCATTCTCCTTCTCCCACATGTTCTTACTGTTACTTTGTATCTTTACTACTAGTGATAAAGCACAGCTAATACTCAGGAGAAAAACAACGCTCTCAGGCATGGACACTTCCAAGCTGGCAGGTGGCCCCATTCTTCATTGTTCACAGAGAGGAGAGAGCAGCTTTGAATTGACCCTGGAAGTTTCTGGAAGAGGAATAACAAAGAAAAGAATAGGTGGAAAAATGAAATAGAGTGCTTTATTTGCTTATTTTTTTAAGCTAGGAGGTACCTAAGAGCATCCACTTTCTATATATACACATGAGAAAAGATTATTCAGGTAAATAATTGTTCATATTTTCATACAAGCTTCAAAAAAGCAGTTGATAAAATCTTCTCAATTGGGATTGAGTATTGAGTTACTTATTGGCACTTTGTTGTATTAATCATCACCATCAAATAATAAACTATTTATTAGTCACTCCATTGTTCGGGCTGCTATACTAGCCTTTATCTGATAGCAAGGCACTCCACCCTAGTTACGAAGATACTTTTTCTAAGAAAATGGGACGATCTGGCGCTCGGACTGGCTTTCTCCCCCTTCACATCCATCTTACACTTGTCTGATTGCTTTGGTTCCTGAGTTTGGTCAGAGGGGAGGGAAGCAATGGGACTGAGTCCCCTGCCATTGGTTTTTCCTACTAGTATAAGGGAACACGCTTTCCTCTTTCGTGATTAATAACAACATGGTGGAATTTTTCTATTGTTCAGTTGTCATTTCTAGGCTTTCCATTGCTGTCAGCCTGGCAGCCAAAAAAACCCCTCTCACAACCCAAGAAACCACTGCTCTGACTTGGGATCAATGGGCAGTAGTGTTTCTGGGCTGACAACTTCAGGCGGAAGAGATGTCAGATTTACAGCCAGACCCGCTTTTGCCTCCTCAGCTGTGAAAAGCTACAAGAGACTGTTTCTTTTCAATACTTAAGCCCCAAACTACAACTTAAGAAAAAGATTTCTATTTCCTGCCTCCTACTCCTATAGTTGCAAAACTGCCTCTTTGACAGGTTATTAAAGATCTTTAAAGTTGAGATGTGGTGGGGGGGGGGGTTGTTGTTCTTTTTTTAAGCGCTGACGTCTATGGTTTTAGAATATCTTGAAAGGCGAGGTGTGATTTAGCTTTCTGGGGCCCTAGCTTGGCCCTGGTCTCCCAGAATGCAATGCCACTGGCCCGGGGAAAGCAGGGGTTAACCGGCAGCAAAGTGTAACTACAATAAGAATTTTGTATAAATAACTAACTCTGGGCCTCAAAAATACTTTTAATGCTGATCCAGCTCAATCCTGACCATTCTTTTGCTGCCCTATATTGTAGAGTTGATGTGATTTGGTTCTTGGTAAAGAATTCGCTCTCTTATAGAAACTGACAGGAATGATAAACAGGAACAGGGCAAGGATCCTGGCTGTCAGGACAATTCTGTGGCCAGGATTGCTTATTTAATTTAATTAATGTATTTATTTTAAAGATTTTTATTTATTTATTTGAGAGACAGAGAGAGAGAGAGAGAGAGAGAGAATGAGTGGGGGGAGGGGCAGAGGGAGAAGCAGACTCCCCGCAGGACCCTGGGATCATGACCTGAGCCTAAGGCAGACGCTTCACTGACTGAGCCACCCAGGCGCCCCAAGGATTGTTTAAAACCCATATACATAATCAGTTGAAAAGACGAACAACTGTGCTTTGTATATAGAATATGGGGTGCAACTCCTTGCCTGCTCCACTGAGGCAAACTTTTGCATAAAAGGAGGTTTTTCATTATTTTAGTTCTTTTCCTTATCCCACATGCAAACATTTCACAACACAGCAGGTGTTTCTAGGAGTGAGTACAGGACGTGCCCGTGACATGACGTCTTGGTAGCTTTTACTGGGGGCTTTTCCAGCAAGCGCTGAGGACAACCCAGCTTCAGTTAAACTCCTGACAGTTGATAATCCGGCTTCACAGCCTCGAAACTCTTGTGCTTGGAGTCACTGAGGCCAAACTCTCCAGGAGGGAGAATCAGAGAAAAGGCCGCGAAGGGGTCCCTAGGATCCGCTCCACATGAGGGCCTATTTCTGATGGATTTGTTTCCTTTCTTGTTTATGTTTCCTCCTTGAGGTATCTGGGCCTCAGTTTCCTCTTCTGTAAAATGGGGATAACTCCTAGCTCATGCGATTATTTAAAGAATGAAGATGTTCAAATGAATAAAATACTGGGCATAGTTTATTGTCAATGGAAAGGACTAAACAAATCACAGCTAAAAATATTGACAAATTCAAACTATCATAATCTGGATGTGATGAAACAGTTTAGTTAGTGGACTTGTTTCATATTTCCTCCATGTGATAGATACGTGCCCTTTTACAAATCTTGACTACAGTCGCAGTAGGTTCGAATGCATGAATCTATTTCTATTTCTTACACCTAAACCTAGGATCTCTTGGATTAATATGGAAGATTATGCAAAACTATATTTTATTACCAGAGCCCAGTTTTCTTTCCTTTTTAAAAAATGGAACAGGATACAGGATATAGGAAAAACTTAAAAATACACAGAACCCTATTCACTTACCCTCACATATCTTTCTTTATCTTCCAGCTCCCTCCCAAATAGTTATATAGTTTTTGTGTGACATCAGGGACAAGCAAATGTCCTCCCTTACAATCTCCAGCATGCATCGGCTCAGCTCTGAATTATAAGAGTTCTTGTACACTAAATTTCACCTTTTCCTTCCACGAACCCAAACTTAGCCTCATAACCCTCGTTGATGATTTACATGTTTTACAGAACCTCTGTGATTTAAAATATCTCATTCTTTGAGAATCACCTTTTGAGGATATTATGGTCAAGTTAGGTTTATAGTAAATACATTTTGGGGGTGCCTGGGTGGCTCAGCCAGTTAAGCGGTTGACTCTTGGTCTCATCTCCGGTCTTGATCTCATGGTCGTGAGTTCAAGCTCTGAGCTGGGCTCCATGTTGGGTATGAAGCCCACTTTAAAAAAAAAAATTAAAGTAAATACATTTTGTAATTAGTAGTCCCACATTTTAAAACTCTTTAAATGTTTTATTTTCTCCAGAAAAATCATTATTTGGTTCACCATCATTGTATTTTACTTGACATTCATTCTCTTATCAACAATTCCTATTTAGCAAAGAGCACAACAAACAGAATGTTGAGAAATGAAATATTATTCATTAATAATATATGATAATTAAACTAATGTCTAATTTCATTGAACTAGTTCTAGAAAGTAAACAGAGGTTAGTTTCATTCTGTATTCCCTCAACATTTATGTGGGACCTGCTTGTAGACAGGGTTCTATTTTGGTGACAGTGGGAAATCACCAAAAATGTGGAAAAAATGACCCCTGCACACTGAGTGACTCATGTAAATTTAAAAAGGTGGGGACTTCCAAGAGATCTTTTTGTCCAGGTTCCCTATTTCTAGGTATGTCTATAGTTGTGTTAATAAATAAGCAACATAATTCCGTTTTCTCATGTCTGTGGATTGCGGATGCTAGTGTTCTGCAGTGAATGAAGACTCTGTGTGTGTGTGTGTGTGTGTGTAGTGTATAACACTTGACCGTGGGTCCACTTAACTTCCGTCATCGTTAGCAAAGGACCCTATCCTACCTTTCTCACCTCATTAGAATGACCTGTGTGCAGACCTGCCTTGACTAGGGTCAACAGCACCTTAGGAAATTAAAGGTATGTTTTTCAATGTTTGACACCTGTGAAGAAATGTGTCTGTTGGTGGAAAGGATTTGGTCTTCCAGTGAGTTCCTTAGTGGGCCCAGCAGGCCTACGGGGGCAAGGCCAGCGGCAGGTTCTCTCTGGCCCTCAGGCCTGAGGATGTGGGGAGGACACTCCCCGCAAACAAGTGAGGCCTCCCGTAATGAAATGTGACAGTGTTCCCACTGGTGGGAGGCCACCGGGGAGAGGGCCAAGAGAGCTCGGGTAGTTAGGGAAGGATTTGCATAATTACATTCACCTGAGGGACTCCATTTACCCAACAATGGGTCTCATTGTGGTAAAGCCAGCTGCTGGCCATACTGTTAGAACAATATGCGCTGTGGCCTTGTTCTCCCCAAACAAATGCTTGGACCCTGAAAAACTACAATCAGCATTTTGAACTCTGCGGCTGTTACTCGCACAAACGTCAGCACGATGTGTGACGCTCCTGTAGCGAGGCCTGCGCTTGTAGGTAATGCACGTATTGCTTCGTGCTAGAGCGGAGGGATTACATTCTGCTACGGAGACCACGTTTATAGATGCACTGCAGACAGCTTCGTGTTCCGTGTGAAGTGTTAAAGTGCTCCTGACCAGAGGCAGAAAGCCCTTTACCTGTAAGCTTTCTCCTGATGTTTGGAAAAGAATGATGTGTGGAAGGTTTTTCCCGGGGGGGAAGACACTTGCTGTTTTAAGTTCCGGTACAGTGCCTTTTGTCCTTGGCCTCCGCAAGCTTACAGCGGATCTAAGAGATGCTAATCAGAACGTAGAGGGGAGGCACTGGGTGGAAGAGGCCGCCGCGCTCACCTGCGGCCACGCTCCGTGGCCGGGGGCATGTTTACCTAAGACGCCAGCTAGCTGGAGATAGCAGGCAGCGCAAATACCGTGCCGGCTTGTTTCCTGGTATTGCCCACATTTACATGAAAAAGGGAGGTGCCCGGGAGGCTGCTGGCTCTAGAGACAATTCCTTGTATTATGCTCCGTAATTGTTACATTTTGTCCCCCCAATTTAGGGCACAGGACGCATTTCTTAGGGGAGAAAATCCCCTAAAGCAGTCTGCCTATTCTCAGCTTTAATTAAGCACACGTATCAAATGTCATTTTGTAAGCGGCAGCATCCAAAACTTTTTTCAGCCTTTAACTGTCAAGTAGGGAACTGGAGGAGCCCTTGGCTGGGGACGCTGAGCCTCTTCTGACCCTCCAGCTGCGCCCAGCCTAGTGCAAAAACGAGGGGTGGTGTTTGCTTTTCCTGACTTTCTGATAAGATGTAAAAGGTAGAAGCTAGCAGGATTCCAAAGCTGGGAGTCAAATATTAGGTCCACGTGGCCTTGGCTCTGTCCCCGTGTTCCAGAGGTGGCATGCTGATGAAAGACAAACACGCTGGTTTTTGTTTTCCTTCAGCAACAGACGGTGGGGATTACAAATGAAAGACACTTCGCTGCCAAGGAGAATGCTCCCTGGGAGGAAGAAGGTGGGGAGACAAAATGGCAGGATGAATGACAGGTGCCCTGAGAGCGGGTATCACAGGAAGCCTGGGGAGGGCCCAGGGTTAGGCGGCCAGGAGCTCTGACAGAACCTCCCACTCTAACCTCTGCCCTGTCAGCCCACCATCACCCAGACACCAAGGGGAGCTTTCTAAAACAAAACCCACTTCCTTGAAACTTTCCTGGTCTCCAGAGCGTGTGGCCAAGGCCTCTGAGCCTAGCGACCCATCAGAGCCATCTGGGCATGACCCCACCACAAACCTTGGGAATCAGAATTCTCTGGAACAGACAGACACAGAAAGGAAATCTATATTTATTTTTCACTTTTCAAGTCCTCCAGCTTTTTGGATTCAGAGAAATAACTACAACCACATGAAAGAACTCAAGCTTCCATGATATATTATCTCCACAGGAATTTAATTTCCCTCCTAAATGCCTCTGAGGGTTCCTGGGTTGAAGGGAAGAAGGTTCCGAGATTTTCCGTGTTTTTTCTTTTTCTCATTAACCCAGCTCAGATCTCCTGCCCTCCACTTTTTCCTTGATCTGTTTGGCATCTCCCTTTCCTTTCTTGGTTGCGACTGACCCTCCTCCTCTTTCTCCGAGGGCATCACCACCACCAGCTTACACTTCATTAGGGGTTAATAAACCTTAACTAGCAGGAGACTAAAGACAGTACAAAATAGGAAACGAGGTGATGTCCAATATCAGACACTACGGCTCCTGAAATGACATGACCCTTCTCGCCATTAGAGAAGTTACAGGCTGGTTAGCGCTATCCTTGTTAACTGACCTTACCCACACCCTGACCTTACCCATGTCCTGCCCCAGAGGGCCTTCTTCCCATCTTCTCTCGCCTTCTCTACCCCAGTTTCAAGTTCCTTCCTGCTATCAGCAGGATGTTTGTGTTCCCCTCAAATTTCTACGTTGAAGCCCTAACCCCTAATGCGCTGAATATATATTTGGAGGTTGGGTCTTGGGAATTGATTAGGTTTAGATGAGGTCAGGAGCATGGAGCTCCATGATGGGATTCGTGCCCTGACAATGCCATGTGGGACACAGAGAAAAGGCAGCTATCTACACACAGGAAGCAGGCCCTCACTGGAACCGAATCCACTGACACCTTCAGCTTAGACTTACCAGCCTTGAGAACTGTGAGAAATAAATGTTTGCTGTTTAAGCCACCCACTCGATGTTAATTTGTGATAGCACCCCGAACTGATAAGACACTTTACCTCCCCTCCAACCCTCCAAAATCATCTTCTATTGGGAGTCTTCCTCTGGGCACATTCCAGAAAGTTCCCGAATTGGAGGCATCTTCCTCGGCAGCCCCTTCATCTTGCAGAGCTGCCCAGACCTTCTGCATCAGTCTCTCCCTCCAGCTAAGTTTCTAGGCCTTGTACTTCGAAAACAATAGTAGTGAATGTCTGCAAGAGAAAAGAGTGGTCTTCTCCAAGGATGAATTCCGTAATTTTCCTTTCCGTGTCAGCAATGATCCCCATTGTTAGGGCCCTACAAAGCTTTACAGATGGTTCTGATGGAGCCAATCCCCTGACTCTGTCTGGCAACCACAGGCTTCCCCTCAGTGGAAGCTCCTTCTGGGAACCCCGATCATCTTGGGGATTCCTGCTTACCCCGGAAAAATCTCTGCCATTTGCTCCCTGAAGCTTTCTGTAACTCCACCCAAAGTATGTTATTTTTGTCACACTGCTATACTTTGTACCTCTTGGCATGGAAGCATTCATCTTGTGTTACTGGGATTTGGAGGTTGTCACTTTGGACTTCCCTACTGGTCCAAGAGGATCTTAAGGGCAAGTGTTGCTCTTTATGGTGTGTCTCTGACCTCCAGCGTGCTTGTCATTGAGTGGAATGTTGTGTGTTTACTGAATAAAGTAAGATGTGGAATGACAAATATTGGTTAGGTTAGGCAATTAAGAGGTCATTGGGGACTATGGTCACTCCAAAAGAAATACTCATTAAGGACAGGCTGCCTTTGGGGCTTCTCCTATAAATGTGTGGACGGGACTTGCACTCAAGGGCTTGACTGGGGTTGGCACCACGTATGTTATCCACAGTCCATTGCCCTGGCCGCTGACACGCACGCTTCAGCCCGGTGGAAAGATACCGTCTCCTTACTGATCTACTCAGAGGGTCACATTTCGCAGTTTGCCAGCTGGAGGAGGCCCTCAGACTTCCCTCAGAGGCACTGAGTGTGCTAGTGGAGTCCCTGCTGCTGCATAGCTCCCACCTCCTGAGACTGGACTCCGTGGTTGGAACCCTACTGAGTCATTTCATTCCTTTTTCTCTGTGAAGGGGGAAAACCTATCACAGAGTTAGATGAAGTACCTTAGGAGGGCCATTATTGCCATGTATTTGGAAAACGTTCAAAAAGCCCAAGATGTTTTCATAGGCATCTCAAACTCAACACATGCAAAACTGAAGTCATCACCTCTCCCTGCGTTTCCTTCGGTGGGTACATCTGATCGCCCAAGCTAAAAGCCCTCCTGCACCGCCATGCCTTCAGTCTATCCACAGGTCCTCCTGGGCTCACCTCAAAAAGCGAATTCCTATCCTCTGCCCTCCATTCTCTGGCCACTGCCCTGCCTCAGGCCATCACCCTCTTTTGACTAGATTATGTCAACTGCTTCTTGTCATCTCCTGTTATCTGGTCTTTCCTCACAAATTCATCCCCCAGATGGTCTCCAGACATCTTTCTGAAAACAGGATCCATTCTCCCGCTTAAAACCCTTATACATTTCCCCTTTACTCTCAGCCCACTGGTTGAGTCCAGACTAGCTTGGTATCCAAGTCCATTCACTTTGGTGCCGGCCTAACATTCTGCCCTTTGCCAACTGCTCAGCACTGTGCATTAGCCTGTTCCCTGAGGGTCGGCCATGTTCCTTCCCTGGCCTTGCACATGCTGTTCCCTAAGCCTGGGCCTTCCCCCCTTATCTATTGCTTTTATCTCCAGAATATTCTGAATCCCCCTCCAAGTTCTCTGTTCCTTCTCTGTATGACTATATACTCCTCTGTTGTAGCACTTCATGTTCACATACAATCATTTGTTTAATCTCCCGGATGGGACCTTGACTTTCACATCAAAGATGAAGTGTTGTGAATTTTCCTCTGTCTACCATTTATCAAAGGGTCTGGCATTTATTTTGTGCAAAGTAAATGTTTGTTGAGTTGCAAGTCTATCCCCCAAAGACATCAACGGTTCTACAATGGAATAACATGCAACTACTAAGAAGAATGAATTAGATCCACACATACTGATTATAACCTCAGAGTGATATGCATCTATCTTTTTGTAAAAGATAGAAAAAACTGCTCTTTACATGTGTTTTCGTCTATCTGAATATAGTGAAGTGGATAGAAGAAATCCTAAATTCAATCTTTGTCTAACCCAGTGAGTGGGATTGGAGGAAGGAGGGAAGGGTGATTTTCTTTACAACTCTATTGTTGGACTTGTCAAAAAGAGCTTATATTGTTTTAGTGAAATCAATTAAGAAAAATGAAGTAAATGGTTGGTGAATGAGTAAATGGTCTTCAGGAGAGAAGTTTTCAGAGAAGAGGGAATATCGTTACTCTGGTGCAAACTCTAAGAAAATCTGAAGAAGAAAATTAGAATCCCCAGAACATATAATTAGGGTATTATTATTCATTCTGTAAAGGACTTTTCTCTCCTCTGAAAGAGTCTCCACAGGCTCCTTTTTAAAAAGGCAACTCCTTTCAAGCTCTTACACATTTAACAGATGATTAACGCGCTTGACAGGGGGTGGGGCCAAGAAGGAGAAAGTTTCAGGAGTCAGTGCCAATTGAAGAACTATCAGAAATGAAGATAAGCTCCATTGATATTATAATGTAATTATCAGAGAAATTATTACATTGAAAAAATTCAAAGTTCACACAGTTTTTCTAGAGAAAGGGCACCTGGTACTTTAGGGAGAAGGGGAAGGTGCCTACCTTCTTGGGGTGGGGAAGATGTGCAAGGCCATAGACGTGAGAACACTACCCAACTGGCAGACACTGTAGCCAAGTCCTAGATCTTACTGAGAAAGCAAATCCTTTTCAGGTGTCTGCAATTAGTCAGAGAGGAGAGGTGGGTGGTAGTGAGAAGATAAGGAATCTTTTTTTTTTTTTTTTAAAGAAAAGAATGAAAGCTAGCTGAAGTAGACCTGGCAGTCACCATGAAAATAAAAGAAACACTGAGAACCTTGCATCATGAGCAAGATGTGGGCCTTCGGTCATTAAAGCAGAGGAGGATGAGAGCTACTAACTCAATTTTAGTATTTGATAAAAGAAAAAAAGAAAAAAAATCAACCGGCCTTGCCTTATTGACTTACCATGTATTTGTCACTAAGAGGACAACTTAAAAAAGAAAATTTCTACCAAAAGAAAGGAAATCGAGCCAGAGGCCTCTTGCGCTCCCACCCACAACTTCTATATGATAAAATCTAGTGAAAAACAGTAAGCACAGCCTTGAGGGGGAGAGGGAGAAGGCACGGTGTGGCAATAGCTTGGATTCCTCTGGATTATGTAAAACAGGGGTTACAGACTTTTTCTGTAAAGGGCCAGATAGTAAATATTTTACTTGGCTTTCTGGGCCAAGTGATACAATCTAGAGTGTGATGTAGGCACTCTTCATAACAAAAGTGAAAGAGTAGATTCCCACAACTTTTTAAATTAACCAAATTCAAAACTTTGTTTATGAACACTGAAATTTGACTTTCTATCATTTTCATGTGCCATGAAATCTTCTTTTATAAAATTTCTCAACCATTTGACAATGGAAAAAGCATTCTCAGCTCACGGGTCTTACAAAAACAGGTGGTGGACTGGGTTTGGCCCATGGGCTCTAGTTTGCTGACTCTAGACGTAGATGGAACATTTCCAGGTCAAGACAGGAGCCCTTAATCAGTCAAGGTCCTACAAGCTCAAGCTGAAGTTGGGCAGCTCTTCAGAATTCTCAACACAGCAGCGCTGACAGTGATAGCCACAAGGAGTGGCAGAGGACAGCTCGGCCTGCCATGCAGTGGCATCTCTGTAGTGGCCGATCAAAGCCCAGTTAATGCAGGTGGCAGCTGGGTTGTCCCAACCCTTTCAGATCTGGTGCAATTGACCCCTCCCTCCATCCCCAGCCTTAGGAAAGTCCAACTCCAAGGTTTCGGTTACTTCCCAAGGTCGCACCTTGTGTCCAGGAACTATAGCTTCTGCTGAATTTGGGCAGTTTATGGATTTGCCTGACCTTGTTTTCACGATTGCTTTGACTGGAATGGGGAATTCAGTTGTTGTAATATTCTTGAACAAACTCACAGGCTTTGAACTGAAGATTTAGGGAGATAATGTCAGTTTACGTGGCAGTAATAACAGCATCTGCTCAGCATTGTTTTTGTCATCATCAAAGCCAACATTTCCAGACAACTGGCTTGCTTTGTCAGATACTTTTCATATATTATCTTATTTAATCCTTCAATAGTCATGGGAAATAGACTTTAAAAAAACCCAAACAATTATTATCCTGTTTTATTAAAATAAAGGAAAGGAATGTAAGAGAAGTTGAGGAATTTACCAGTCACAGAGCTAGTTAGTGGTAGAGTTGAATTTTCAGCATGGTCAGACACCCAGAGCCTGCGACCCTAAATGCTACCCGATCTCCATCTGTGGGGCTTTAGTTGAACACCAGACCTTTTCGTTCTTAAAAGTCCTTTCCCCACCTCCCTTCCCCATTCTCACTGGCCAGATCTTGTGACCTTGTGGAGTGTTCTGGCTTCTAGCCATTTTCCTGGTCCTCTCCTCACCTGTGTCTTTCTCACCTCTTCCACATTGCTCCCATGAACTCCTAGTACCTTGATACGATTATCTGCAGTAATTTAGCTCTTACCAGCTCGTATTCCCAAACTAAGCTCTGGAGGAAGTCTTCCTTGAGAAGTAATGACATTTATAGGAAGAAAATGTTGATTGGCCAACTGGATGTAGAACAATAGGACAAAATCTATATAGAGAGGGTAGAAGAAATGAAGTGCTTTAGAAAATTAGAAAAATGGGGGCCCCTGGGTAGCTCAGTCATTAAGCATCTGCCTTCGGCTCAGGTCATGATCCCAGAATCCTGCTTCTCCCGCTCCCACTCCCCCTGCTTGGGTTCCCTCTCTTGCTGTGTCTCTCTCTGTCAATAAATACAATCTTTAAAAAAAAATTAGAAAAATGAGTAATGTTCCTTTCTTTCTTGAGGGCATGCAGCAAATAGATAAGAAAAGATGAAGTCAGGGATTGCTGAGCAGCATGGCAGAGAAGATACAGAACTTTTTTGCTTTGCATGTTAGTGTTCAGTAAGGTCTTCTATGCCTAAAAACAACTTTGTGAGAGTATACAGAATGTGCGAAATCAAGAAGTGAAGAATTCAGTGGGGATAGAAAGTAGGAGATGAATGTAAGCTCCTTGAGAATCTAAAGAAATTCTATAGATCTTTCATATTGGATTTTTGACATTGGATTTCCCGTAAGATGTGCTGATGTTACTTAAATCTTTAGCAACAGGGTGAATCTACATAGTAAAGTGTGACCCACAGGGAAGAGGACAATTCCATGTGGGTGGGGAGTAGAGAATGCAGAAAAAGAAATGTGTAAAGATGGTGAGTTGAAGGTCAAATGAAAACCATAGTAGAGAGGGTGGGGGATATTTAAAAGGGGACCTGAATAAGGGCAGGATGGTGGGGCTGGGAGGGATGACATGAATCTAAGAGAGGTGATGGCTTTGGTTAGGGTTCAGGCACAGGAAACAACAGTCTTTCTAGGCATTTCAACCAGAAAGGAACATGAGGTAGGGAACTCGGTTCTTTCTAACATTTCTGGAAAGGCAGAAGAAGCAGATTCCAGGCCAACCTCTAAGAATGAACAGCACTGCAAAATGGCCCACTTGGGAATTGTACCCTCATCTCATTAAGAAAAGAGGGGAATTAGGAGGCCACGTTCAGCACTGTCAATTTCAGGAAGAATCTACCCTAGCTGTAATAGGCGCTGCTGTCACAAGTAGTGGTTCTAGAACTATGCTGTACCCACTCCATCTGCAACAGCAAAACATGCATGCCTCAGCCCACGCCTTGCAGTCCTAATTGCAGCAAGTGCCTGGGTGTTGGAACATAATTGTGCTTGCCAACAGAAACTAGCATAGCAAGATATCTTCCATCTCACTTCTGCTTTCCAGATTTCATGTGAGTGCATCTTACTGGTGGAACCCATTAAGATTAAGAAGCTAGTGACATGCCAAGCTGTGTTGGAGCCAAAGGCAAAAGGGAACATAATAATATTGTAAGACATAATGTAATGGTGCATAACATTTTAATTTTTGAAAATATTGCATTAGCATTATTTGTCTGGATTGAGTTTTTTGATGTCCCCTTAACTTGTGTGCATGAGGTGCCTTACTTGTGTCCCCCTAGTCCCAGCCCTGTTAAGAACGCTAGCTGCAAGGGAGTCTTAGGAATAGAGTTTTTAGCTTTCCATCCACTGCAGTACTGAAGGTGCACTGGGGGAGATTGGGACGGATGCGGAGAGGCATCTGTGACAGTTCATTTTATGTGTCCGCTTGGCTGGGCTACAGTGCCAATGTTTGGTCAAACAGCAGTCTAGATGTTGCTCTGGAGGGTTTTCTGGATGTGATTAACATTTAAATCTTTGACTAAAGCAGATTACCCTCCATCATGTGGGTGGCCTCATCCAATCAGCAGAAGGCTTTAAGAGAAAAGACTAAGGTCCCCAATGAAGGGGGTCAAAAGGTACAAACTTCCAGTTATAAGATAATTAAGTCCTGGGAATGTAGTATACAACACAATGATTATAATTAACACTCCCATATGATATATTTGTAAGTTGCTATGAGAGTAAATCCCAAAGGTTCTCAACGAAAGGAAAAAATATTTTTTTCTTTTCTTTTTTTCTTTTCTTTTCTTTTCTTTTCTTTTCTTTTCTTTTCTTTTCTTTTCTTCTTCTTTTTTTTTTTTGATTATCTCTATAAGGTGATGGATGTTAACTAAACTTATTGTGTTGGTCATTTCACAATGCATGTAAGTCAAGTAATTATGCTGTATGCTTTAAACTTATACAGTGCTGCATGCCAATTTTATATGTCAGTAAAACTGGGGGAGTGGTAGAGGTGACCTCTCTAGGTATTTCAACTAGAAAGGGACATAACATAGGGAATTGGGTTCTCTCAAACTTTTGGGGAGGACAAGAGAAGCAGGCTCACATATATACGCATGCATCCTATTGACCTTATTAGTTCTGTTTCTCTGGAGAATCTTGGCTAATACACTTGGAGGAGGTGGGGATGGCTAGGTCCTCACCACTGAGTGGAAGAAACAGTACTGGGTTATAGTGTCAAGGCAGAAGGAAGAAGATAGAAAAGGGGGAGACTAGGCTGATTCCCAGGCTCGCAGTGTGGATGCCCAGCTGGTGCCCTTGACCTCAATAAGGAAGACAAATACAGTACCAGGCATGCCCCTGAGAAAACAGCATGTGCTCATCATCCTTAGAAGACACAGTTAAAATCTTCCAAGTGCAGCCGGGGCCAGGGGATGGGATCCACCCCATACGAGTCACAGGTTGCCTGCAATAGACAGTTTGGTTGATCCCTCATTCATTCAGATTCTTATCCATTAAATGAACAGTTGTTAAGTGCCTACCAGTGTCGGGTACTGTTCTAGGCTTTGGAAGTTCAATCGTGAATGAAAGATGAGTTCGCTTCTTTTATGATGTTTTCATTCTAATTTAGGAAGACATAATAAACAAACATACAAACAAATAAAGGAAATAATTGCAGGTAGCGATATGTGCAGCTAGGACCACGAAATAGGGCAGTGTGATAGCGACGGGGAGTGGGCGGTTCCCTGGACGTGGTTACTCAGCTCAAATATACCTGGAACGCGTGGCAATGTGTGGGAACGAAATAAATGGCTTAGGGTGAGGGGCAGGCTGAGCTGCTGGGTGTGTGAACAAGCTGGAACGAAAGTCAAGAACTCCGGGCTTATGTGAATTATTAAAGGGACCCCAAGCACAATATGAGTGTCTGTGATGCATTTCTTGGTTCCCCCACACTGAAGTGCAATAGGTTGGAACTGAACGAGCCTCTGTGAGGTAATGCAGGTGGTGGGCTGGACAGCAAGGTCCAGGCCCAGGGCTGAGTCTAAGAGCAGTGTTGGGATCCCCGTGAGACCAGACGCTCTCTGGGGTGCAGGCAATGCCCAGGGCTATTAAATCCCCAGACTGACACAGTGCTTGGCACCTGCTGAGTTCTCTCTAAATGTCAGTTGACAAATTGAGAAATCCTTTGACTGGAGATGGAAGGAGCAGCTACAACAGAACCAGGGAGCCTTTGCGTTCTGTGTGATTTCTTCACACTTGGGGAAGCATTTGCTTCCTTCTATGAAACAAGTCCTACAGCCTCCCAGGTAGGAAGGGGAAGCTGGCCAAATGGCTTCAATTTTGTGTCCTTGATTTCAGCACTTGCTGTCCCCGGGGGGGCTGGGATTTGCTTTTAACACTTCTGCCATAGTGTGTCTCCAAATCGTTTCCTTAGGTTTGTCCCCTTAGCAGCTGAGACAGCCTGGAATTCTAGAAGACTTCATTAGATGCTAAGGGACTAGAAAAGACTAGAACGCCAAGAGAGCTCCAGAAGGATAAGCCGTCAGGTTTACACTGTATGGTTTCCTGATCTTTCTAGACCTGCTGGTTCTGGTACCAGATACCACGTAGAGAGATTGTTCAGATCTAACCCCAAAAGATGGGTACAGTTTCACAGACAACATGACTCAGCTCTAGGCCCATCGTCACAAACAGGGAACAAATCTTACTTCTTTTCTGCGATGAAGCTGGTATCTGCCATTAAGATTGTATTGCCAGATCCAGCAAATAAAAAAAGAGGACCAAAACAAACAAACAAAATACAGGACGCTGAGTTAAATTTGAATCCCAGATACATATCAAAGAATTTTCTAGTATAAGTACATCCCAAATATTACACGTCCAAATGTTGCATGAGATATATTTATAACTGAAAACAATTTGTTGTGTATCTAACATTCAGACTTGACTGGGAGGCTCCAATTTTACCTGCCAACCGTTCTTAAGACCAAGGAGGAGATTTTAACTTGCCACCTGCATCAGACCCTTTCCACCCAATCCTCATTCTGGGTGCCAGTCCTGGGTCTCCTCATGTCCTCAGCGGTGTGTGGTGGAGCTTTTCAGCTGCCCCACTCAGAAGTTGTGACTTCTTCCTTCATTTGAGACCCTGCCCTCTCCCGTTCCTATACAACAGGGGCTCATGCCTGTTTGGACGGAATCACAGTATCTGAACATACGATGAGCCTATTAGCCACACAACAGGAATTCGGCATTCTGTCACAGTTTTAATCCAGTCAGCAAACAACAGCCTTGCCCTTTTCTTCGGGAATACTGAACTCAGTCCCCCAGTGGCCATGCTCAAAATTCCCCAGGACAAGAAAGCTTTTTGGACAGTTGGTAGCTCTTCAGACTAGAATATTTCCATTTCTCTTACATATCAAAGGATTAAGTAGTCAGCCAACCCTATGACATGCCTGGGGGCTATTTTCAGCTCTCTTTTAACCTGTTGAACTCCGGGTAGCAACTTCTGTATTTTTATCTTATGTTATGCTTCCTTTGAGGCAGTAAGCATGGGGCAGTGAGGTTAAAAAGAAATAACTAACAAATTTCAAGAAAACAATCTAAAATAAGCAACTGTGTAGTGATTATAAAAATATACAGATCTCTGCTTCTACTGGTGAGGGTGAAGCCCGCATATTTGTGATGTGTCTGCACGTGATGTGGACTTAGCCACACGGTTCTTTTGCATTGAACCTTTTAGGTCAGATGTGTTAGACTTCCTCCTTCCCCCACTGCATGATCCGTGCAGGACTTCTTGCTTTCTCATGTTGAAGCAGAGCGATAATACTGTTTCACTCTCAATTCAGAAATAAAGGGTAATGGCCACATGGGCCATAACAAAATCCATCCAAATATTAGCTGCAATTCCTGGTCCTGGTTCTTTTACTGCCTCTGGCTGCCTAGGTGATGTTTAAAAGGGCCTCTAGTCACCTCCCTTTTTCGTTTGCTTACATGGGCATGGGACTGTGAGTTCTACAATAGCTTGCAAGCTTGGTAGGGTGAGGACCTTGTGTTGGTCACCGCTGTCACGGTCTGCTCCGGCGGCTGTAACAAAACACCAGAGCAGGCGCGTCGACAACAGACACTTTATTTTCTCCCTGTTCCAGAGGCTAGAAGTCCAAGATCAAGTTGCCAGCAGATTTGGCTCCTTCTGAGGCCACTCTCCTTGGCTTGTAGATGGCTGCCTTCTTGCTGTGCCCCGCCCCCCATCCCCTACCCCTTTGGTCTCTCCACCATCCACGAACCCCTGGTGTCTCTTTGGGAGCCCAAATCTCTTCCTCTTATGAAGACACCAGTCCGACTGGATGAACACGCACCTGAATGGCCTAATGTTGACTTACTTGCCTCTTCGAAGGCCCTGTCTCCAGATATAGTCACGTCCCGATGTATTAGGGGTTAAGAATTCAACATATGAATTTTGGAGAGACACAATTCAGTCCATAAGAGCCTCTGTATGTCCAGTAACTAATTCTGTGCCTGGCATCTGGTACCCAGTAAGTGTTGAATTAATACAAGAACTTCGATCATGTCATCGGTGAGGCAGGCCACTCAGAGTTTCTTGTAGCAGCCATCCAGAGAGCGCCTGACTTGGAAGCTGCTTTTCTACCCACACATTTCACTGGCCATTGAGCGTGTCATGGCCAGTAATCTGACCAAATATTAGATTTGTGACACCCTGCTTCTTAGCGATGAAGCCGTATGGATGTCAGGGCATCCATCCCGCTCCCAGGCGTGGAGCCTGTCACTTCCACGTTGTCTCCACCAGCTCCCCGTCAGGCTCCTGATGGTGGCCGATGGGAAATGCAGTGGCAGTAATGAGGTTCCCCAGCTGTCATCGCGAGCCTTCCTTTCAGCAGATGCTTGACCTCACCCTGTGGAGGCATGCTTCTCTCCACTTCCGTTACTTCCTTCAAATTGGGAAGAAAAATTATAACCCACGAAGGCTCTCCTGCTACTTTTCTGGGGGAGAATGGGCATCTCAACAACATACCCATTGTCTGCTCTGAGCTTTGCTCTGCTAGTCTTTCAGGGCAAGGGAGAAAAAAAAAAAGCCCCAAAACTTTGATCCCTGGGGAGGTGAAGCGGAAGTTGATCTTCACCATTAAATTTTTTTATAGATAGCAAAGTCCATGTTTCCACCTGCATCCAAAGCACAGAGGCAGCTGGCAGAACAAAGCACCAGAGAAAAATAGCTGACCAGAGTCTCCTAAATTGCCCATGTACAGGTGCAGTTGTTTTTCATCTCGGTGGCAGTCACCAGTGATTGACAATGTTTTACCCAGAGGACTTAACCCTTTCCTCCCCCAGAGGAGCCAGAGTCAAGTCCCATGGCTTAGCAAATAAATCCTACCCCTCTGTCTGGTCTAAAGAAATTCAGCCGAAATGGATGGCAAGAGCACTTCAAGCTGGTGTTACCCTCAGTGCAGGATGCAGCAAAACAATTTTAGACAAAAGTTTTGGGGAATTCTTGCCAGGCCTCTCCAGTTTTGTTGCCAGGGCTCCTCCGTTTGCACTGAGAGACACCCAGATCGAGCCAGTGTGTGAGGGACGCTCTTCCAGAATGGGAGTGACATCACAGGCTCGCTTCTCCAGGTGTGCAGTGAATCTGGCACCTGACCTAGAAAACCGATTCCTGTTTGCCCTCCGCTTCTCCCCTTCACCAGCAAACAAGCTGTTTTAGAGGGTAAGCAGCAGAGAGGAGAAACTGCCATGCAGCCTAATTTTAAAACTTCCCGAGATGGCAAACCGGGTAACCTTGCCTCACTGGTTCTGGGCTGGTTTGTTTTGTTTCCCCCACGACAACTCCCACGGCATCTCCGTGGGTGACTTTTCATCGTTGTGCACGAGGATGTGAGCCATCTGGGGAGTCCCCTTGGAGAAGCTGAATTTGTGTAGAGCCCAGACAGGCAGGTCATCCACATAGGGGACTGTCTTCAGAGCTCTCATGGGGGGCATGAACTGAGGGATCGCACAGGGACAGGGCAATGTTTAACAAATGAAAAGAGCAAACATCGCGAGGGTGGCATGAATAGCTCTCTGAACCTCCACAAGATTTGAACATTTGGAACAGGGCCAAGTGCAAAGGAGGAGTTACCTCCTGAACTGGGAGCCCTTCTAGTGAGAGGAGAAGTTTGCTACTGTTCTTCTGAGCCCAGGGGTGGACCCCTCTGCCGAGTCCGGAGCCACGAGGAAGAGGATGTTAATGAAGTGATAGTTTTGTGGGTCAGATGGCTTTTTGTTCTGGTAGCTGTAATATAAATCACCTTGTCTCAGCACCAGAAACCTCACCGATGAGCACTTGTAATAATTTGAATGCCTGGAACACCACGATATGAGCACAGAGCATGACCTCCTTAACCCTCATGCTCATAGAGCGATGGTTGACTTCTGAATGGAAAAAATGACATACAGACAGCTCTGATGCTTCAGGAGTCTTAGTGAATTTCCAGTCATCACACAGGTCCCAGAAGCACCCTACTCTGGGTCTTTGGCCTCAACGTGGGCTTTGAACGGAGTCCACGCTAGGTTGAAGGCATCTGTCCAGATGTTCTGGTCTCCACCCTCAAACCAGTTAATCTGGACGTAAAATAACCAAAGGAACTCTGTGGCCTGGAAGCCAATCTCTCTCATTCAAATATCAAAATCTGTACGAGTTTTGGTATGGCCATGGGGCCAAAAGCTATTGCATTTAAAAGTTTTGAATTTTCAATAATTGCTTTGATCTTAGAGATGGACAGCGGTTGCTAGCGATGGTGTATGAAATAAAATACTGAGATTATGCAGAAATTAAAGCCTTGGCACCATGGTGATAATCTAATGAGGCAAAAGTTTGGATGCATGTCAACTTAATCAGAACAATAGGTGCTGTCAAGCAGACAGTGATACCGTAGGAAGTAATGCCTCAGAAAGCACACAGCCTGGAAGTCCGGCGGCAAAACCCTTCTCTGTGGGAGTTCCTAGCTGGCACAGGGAGCATGGTTTGCTTCAGTCCAATTCATACAATCTTCTGTGGGAGCGGTGAGAACAAATCCTAAATTCGACTTCAGAATTTACGCCTTTTATGTGGACTTGCGCTGCCGGGACAGTGGAAGGAGCACTCACAGGCCCATGGGGCTGCTGAGTGCCGGTGACTTTCTTTTCCTTTTGGTCACTCCATGAGGGAGATACTCTTCTTAATCACCACACTCATTCTAACAGATTTTTGCACAAGGGCTTATATAGAATGCTCTAGACTTTGGCTATTCTTGGCCTTGGGAAAATAATTTTTTTTTTTAAGTTTGTAAAGGTAATTACCATTATTTACAGTTCTGAGGGCAAAGCCCCACCCTGGGCTCTGGGCCAGGGGATCTCAGGCTGGAGTGTAGTGAGGTGAGCCAACTCCAAGACAAAAGCACAATTATGCTCACATAAAAACCAACACTGGTGGTAGTGGGATGAAGGAAACGCCCACGCAAGGGGGGAGGGGTGGGTAGGGAGGGGCTTTCTTTGAAGTTTTGCATAAATCTTGTAAAGTCCCCCTCCCCCCCCAATCCCCAATCGTCCTGGGAATGAAGATTCTGAGTTTTTATCCTGGGTCTCTTATTAAGCTGTGCCATAAGGAAATGGACTTCCTTCTTATTTGATTTGCCAATTTTAAAAACTGAACTTTAAATAAAAGAATTTTAGAAGAATTAAGAAAACGGGAAGTGTTGTGTAAGGTGTTATGGAGCTTTCTTCATTTCTTGGCAGAAAGGAACTCAAGCAAAACACCAAGAGAAGACATCTTTCTTTTTTAAGCCCGCTTCACCTACCCTCCCTCCTCTCGGATTCACATCCATTTTCCAGTTAGGAACGTTTTAAAGCTGCGGGGCCGGAGAAAGTGTTGCCACAGTGTATCTGGTTCTCCCACTCAGAAAATACTTAGCTAATACCTAACGACTCACGCACATTACCTTCTTGTTAACCATGCTATCTGCATCTTTTTCCTCCTGCCAGGATGAAGGCCAGGTGATTATTTGTGCTGGTGTTATGAATCAGTGACAAGAGAGCTTGTAATGGAAGTGTTGACATGCCTTGACATACATGGGTGCTACAAGGTAACCCTGAGCAGTGACAGGGAGCGTCCGAACCCCCTGAGCACGCACCCCAACCTGACCTAGAATGCCTGAGTGCGTTGGTTCCCAAAGGGCTGGCTCCACGGACTGTCCACAGTGCAGTAGTTCAGGAGAAAAACCATACGAAGTGGGATTTCCCCATCAGTCCAGGAGGAAAGTCCTCTTTGGGAAACAGTGGTAGACCCGTGACGTCCTCTGGCTGTGATCTCAGTGAAGCTAAGGCTGAACGAACTTGGAAAAACCAGCCCGCCCCTCACGGCTGCCCACCAGCGATCAGCTCTGCACACCCAGCTCTTCGCTGCCCCGCAGCAAAGAGGAAAGGGGAATTACGGGCGGGCTGGACTTAAAACACTGCAAAGGCCCCACCTGAATTTCAGGTGCCCCAGGGAGTCCTTTCAACCACCTGGAGTTGAGGCTTTTCAAGGTACAGATGCAATATGTGTTTGTCTTGCTTTTGTTTGACCCTGAATACAAGTACCAGCTGGAAGCCAGAAGGTGTGGAGTATTGCAAACAATTTTGACTGTAAATAAAGAAAATGTAAGAGTTTAAAAGCCAGTGCTAGGAGCTGAGTCCTGGAAGGCAGGGGGGTGGATGGGGAAGAGAGGGGAGAAGAAATACATTTACTAGAGGAAATAGAAAAATACACAGGAATTTGTAATGGTATGATACTGCTGCGTATTTTCCACGATATGGTAATACCCCTACATACAATTCATCCTCAAATTATCGATGTACAGAAGATAAGCCTTCGGACCTGTGATCTGCCTTGCTCGCTACTGCATGTGCCTACTACGCGCCAGGCACCGAGGTAAATCCTCAGAATCAGTGATGAAAAGATAGTTCACGCTGCACTCAGAGAGCAAATTCACCACTTTCGATGAGATGGCCACATGGCAGAGATGTCCCACAGGCCGTGAGAACAGAATGGGCCAGCCGTGCCTCCCCGGGGTAGTGAATGAAGACTGGAGAGGATGCACCGAGAAGGAATATCATACACAAACCTCTTCTCTCACCCCCAAAGCGACACCAACAGGCACAATTCCCACGAGGGTGTGAGATGTGTTGGTGGTGTGGTCTTTCATTAGCCGTTCCTTTTGGACTAGGATAATGTCTCTGTAGCATATGAAATTTGGAAATACATTTACTTAAATGCTAAAGTTTGATGTGACTATTTCCTGGGCAATACGCAACATCGAGATTCCTTTTTGATCCACCTATTTTGTTGAAGATTGTTCTGCAAAAGGCTTTAGACATTTGGAAAATATTAAATGTTTAACTTTTTGATCTAATTATCCTCATACCCTAGTTTATAAGCTGTGTGATCGGAGATACAGAGCATTACCTTTCCGAGCTTTGGGGTTTTTGTTTTGTTTTAAATGGGAGTAATAATAATAATATCTAATTTTATTTTGTAAAATTACAAAGATTTTATTTATTTGTCAGAAAGAGGGAGAGCACAAGCAGGGGAGAGCCAGGCAGAGGCAGAGGGAGAAGCAAGCTCTCCGCTGAGCAAGAAGCCCAATATGGGGCTCCATCCCAGGACCGTGGGATCATGACCTGAACCGAAGGCAGATGCTTAACCAATTGAGCCACCCAGGCGTCCTGAAAATTAAATGAAATAAGGCATACAAGGAGCCTCATGCCTAGCCTGTGCTCGGTGAAGAGTATTATTAAAATTAGCCTATAATCATGAATAATTATAGTAATAAATACTTTTCCTTTTCCTGCTAAATTATGACTATGCGTAGGACAAAGTGAATGGGAATAATGGCAATTATTTTGTGAATTTAATGGGTCCAGCCTACTCAAATGGTTCCATAAATTTTTGAGTGAAACCAGCCAGTAGTGCTCTTTGAAGAGTAACTTATTTAATAGGATAAATGTCAAAATCGTATTTCCCTGGCTGTGTAGACAGAGTGAGTGTCATAGCGAGGTTATCCACCATGGCCCACATTCTCCAGAAGCTGACCAAACTCTTGTTTGCCCTCAGGAGTACTTACACTAATCCTAAGGAGAATGAGAAGATCAAACGTTGAAAGCACATCAAGAGGGAAAGTTAAAGGTGTTCAGCACCATCTTGCATATCAGTCACACAGAAATCCGAGTGCACAGTGTCATGACCATAAGCAGACCTGCTTTAGCTGGACCCGTGCCAAGAGATGTGGCCGCCCCCCCACCCCCTTCCAGTCAGCCAAGTCTCTGTGTGACTCCTGCACTTCTCTGCCTCAGGGTGTCCAGGCAGCTCCTGAGACTTTTTAGGTAAACACGGCTGGGCTGGATACTGGGTTTGCTTGTTGAACAAAGAGTTGTTTGAAGCGTTTAGGATTTTTTTAGATGATAAAAATATGGGTGATGAAAATGACTGGATTCACTTACAGGCATGAAAATAGATAACACGAAGCTGTGAGTCCTTAAGGGAAGTTACTCAGACTTAGCAACGATCATAGGGACTTTGGTTTATGAATCTAGGAATCATTGCTCTCAGAAAACTACTGAAGTTTTAAGAAAAAGTGGTCGAGATATCAGATTCACAGGCAACGGGGTTCAGATACATACAAATTTTTGAAACCTTTTGAAAGGTTTTTACCCTCAGATGAATGGGAATACAAAATATTATGCAAATCAGATTTAATCTTCTGGATGATTTGCCTCAATAACAAAGGTTTAAAGACATAAAAGGAAGTCTCCACCTACATTTTAAGATTGTGTCTTTATGTAAATAAAGTGTTGCTCGGAATGCACCTGGGGGCTTGAGTAGAAGTCACTGCCTGGATGGGTCCGTCCTCTATCTTGGCTTCCCTGGCTTTGGGAGCACATTAGATGGTGATCAGGCATGGTTTTAATGTTTAATGTTGAATTCAGTGAATGCCACTGGCTGATGTGAGGCAGGGAAGAAGACAAAAGGGAGCCAGAAAAAAGAAAAGGGGAGAGTGTGAGACAGGGAAGAGAGAATGAAAAAAAAGACAAAAGACTGCTATGACCATGGAAAGGTGCTATAGAAAGACTAATGACATTTTCTTAGCTTCCTTCCATAAATTCCCTATCCCTGATTGCTATTTAATATTTTTACAAAGATTATATTCCACTTGGGAACATCCTGTGATATTGAACACAAACACAGATTTATAAGAATTATCTCAGTCACACAAGAAATAGGAGATAATACATTGATCAATATATAATATGCTAGTTAATATTAAATACTACATTGATCAATAGACTCAGTTTCAATGTCAGGTGCTAAGTGTTTTGATAGACATTATTTTTAGGACACTATGAGAACACAGTGAGGAGGTCACTAACCCATCGTTCGTAATGAGAAAAGCAATCTTGGTGCATATGACATTTGAGATGAAACCTGAATGGCAATATTCGGCAAAGGCATGGTTGGAGAAGAGTGTTTTCAAGACAAGATTACAACCCAAGGGCTTTGAAGCAGCAGTGGTGCTCGGAGGGAAGTCCTGTGGTCTTGCTGTAATGTGAGAGGACCTACACATGGCTCACAAAATGGAGAAGCAGCAGAGGACAGGTCATGGAGGTCTGTGCTGTGCTTAGCTGCTTGCATTTCCAGATAGCAAACGAGTGTCTTACTTTTTTTTTTCTTTTCAAGATTTTATTTATTATTAGAGAGAGAGAGAGAGAGAGCGCACACATTTGCAGGGGTGAGGGGCAGAGGGAGAGGGGGAGAGAGTCTCCAGCAGACTCCCCACTGAGCTCGGAGCCCGACTCAGGGCTCCATCTCACCACCCTGAGATCATGACCTGAGCTGAAAGAAACCGAGAGTTGACTGCTTAACTGACTGAGCCACCCAGGCGCCCCAACCCAATTTCTTACTTTTGCTGTCACTTCTGAGGTGACTGAATTTCATTTGAGAGTTTCCTGTGATCAGAGTACAGGACTTGATTTACAGTCATTATTCTAAGCAAACGGGAAAAGCTGAATGGATTTAGTGCGGTGGATGGGGACGCCAGTGGTTTCAAGCAGGGTGTGAGAGGCCAGGTTTGCATTTTATGAAATATTCTGTGGTACCTCCAAGTTGCTCAGTTGATCTAATGAAGTTTTAGGTCAAATGGGGAAATTATTGCTTTAAGAGAAAGTATAATTTATGGGGCGCCTGGGCGGCTCAGTTGCTTAAGTGTCTGCCTTCGGCTCGGGTCATGATCCCAGGGTCCTGGGATCGAGCCCCACATCGGGCTCCCTGCTCCGTGGAGAGCCTGCTTCTCCCTCTCACACTCCCCCTGCTTGTGTTCCCTCTCTCGCTGTCTTTCCCTCTGTCAAATAAATAAATAAGTAAATAAATAAATACAATCTTAAAAAAAAATAGAAAGTGTAATTTATATGAACAATAATCATTTGCCTTAAATATACAATGCATGAAATGATTTTGCTTTATTTGGTTCACGAAAAGGTTTTGGAAAAGGCACTCTGGCATTTGCTGTACACTTTCTGCCTCTTTCGACTATAAAACATAATTAAAAATATTTTACATGCTCTTTTTGGGCTAACTTCATGTTTTAAATTCTCACATGTAAAATGGCAGCAAAAACACAAACACCTGCTAGCCGACTACAGAAGATCATCACTTGATTCCAAAAGACACATGTAAATTAGTCTTATTAATTTATAGTTATAGTTGCCTCTTTATAGTAAACATTTGCTGGCTTACCACATAATTTATTTCCACATTTTTCAGATGTTCGGGAGGAGTTTTCCTGGTTGGCAAAACACAACGCTGGGAGGAGGAGACCCAGATCAAAGGTTGCTGGGCAAATCATTTAACCTCCCGGTGATTGGTTTGAAAAATGGAAGAATCATGCCTTCTCTGTGTAATGAAGGTTGTTATGAGGCTCAACTTTGGTAATGTTTTGGGAGGTCCTCTGAAAGCCACGGTGGGGTGACAATGGTAATAAAACACGTGACATTTTCAAGGTGAGGAGTCGATGGTTCAACTGTCCACCCAGCTCTTGTCCAGTGCTTGACAACCAGGCACTCGGTCATGTGCTGTGCAAGAAGTGAATGTGTGCACGGGCACGCACACACACAGCTTTAAGAAACACTAAAAGTGTTAAAGCTATTGATGATCCTGAATTATAAAAATATATTTAGTGAAGTAGTTAATAACTCCGGCTTTTGATGCATGTAGATAGAATTATTCCTCTCTGTATCCAGCTGTCAAGATGGTAAAAACACAGAAATAAAAAAACCTCTTTACATGCATGCATAAAAATGTCAATTCTCCAGACTCGTACCTTCTTCCAATCCTTACTCATTCAATTTCATCACCTGTAATAACGTAGTTTTAAAGGGGATTATTCTGAATGTAGACCATACTGTACATGGGATGATTTACTTTCAGCTGTGTATGAGGTTGAGAAGATTTAGAGCATTTTCAGAATTAGGATTTAGTAATGCAACTTCAAAAAAAATTTTTTTTTAAGTAGGCTCCGCAGCAAATGTGGGGCTCAAACTCATGACCTGAGATCAATAGTCACGTGTCTACGGACTGAGCCAGCCAGGCACCCCAGTAATGCAGCCTTTAAGCGAATTAAGAATGTTACCAAGTAAACAGCAGTAGGAGCAGGGGAATCAGCAGCAGGCAGAGTCCTGCCCGTGGATTCTGTGATGCTGGACAAGTTACCTAGCAGGGGTGTGTAAGAGAAGGGTCTTTGTTTTATTTTTTGGACACATACATACTCTCCATCCCATTTCCAAAGTTTTACACAGAAGAGCTCTGAAGGGATCTTTTCAGGCAGTGGGGGGTGGGGGTGGGGATGGAAGGGTACAAATGCTTTCCTTCATTCTCTCTTGTTCACTTTCCCTTGGGTTATTCAGTGGGGAATGCTGGTTTTTTATTTGTTTGTTTGTTTTGTTTTGTTTTAGTTAGTTCGTTTGTTTTTAAACTTAGGCTGAAGCACAAGCTTCTCAGGTCCTCTGAGATAGGATCCATTTTCGATTGTAAGGATCAAGAGAAAGGCAATCGCTAGAGAAAATACAAAGAGCATGAAGTGTTTACAGTTAGCCTTTGGTGGCTGGGTTGGAACCACTATCTTTGCCTGGCTTCTTACCTGCTTCTGTTGAGCAACACCGTCTTACCCTCTACCATCCGGGACCTATCCCCTCTCACTGAGACTTCCAGATTCGAGGAAGACCTCTTGGGTCCTCTTGTTTGTTGTCTGAGGAACTCTGACCTTCCAAAGGACACGGGCAAGTCTGTAGACACTGATACAATGTAGATTTCATGTTTTAGGGGTGGTATCTCTCTAGTCCTCAAGCAAGAAGAAGCCTTATTTACTAAGATTCACCCTTAGCATCAATCACGGTAACACCTGTATCAAGTAGAGAGGGAATCCTTCTTTCACACTGATACAAACTGACAAAGAACTCACTGTGGTTTTTTTTTTCCCTTCAGAGTTCATTATTTTTTAAAGTAAACTCTACACCCAACGTGGGGCTCGAACTCACAACCCTGAGATCAAGAGTCACATGTTCTACAGAGACTGACCCAGCCAGGTACCCCGGCTCTCACTGTTTTATAAAAAAATCTATTCTGGTAAAAAAAACCCACCCCGTTATTACATTCTTTTCTTTCTCTGGATTGGAAGGGGTTGGAGCAGGGATAAATTCTGAATTTATCAGTGCTCTAAGTTTACAAAACGGCAGGATCGTGACTCAGAAGAGGAGAACACGCAGATGGAAGAGGTGGTCTTGTGAGTCTTCTTTTCAGAACAGGATGTGTCCAAGAGACTACCACGACAAGCCTCCTAGGAGAGAAACCCATCATATCTAGCAGCAGGCACGCATCCATGGGAAGGGTCGAGGGGACTGTATCAGTCTCTTACCCAGGGCCGTCCCTCTTCAGGAAAAGACCAGACTAAAATACAAAGAACAGACTACACTCCTTATCTCAGCCCAGGATCTGTTCTATAGTCTACACGTTCTTCTTTTTTGAAATTCAAAAGTGACAACAAGTCTGTCCTTGGCTATAGGGCATTCTAAATACAATAGTACTATATTCACGTTTGAAAGAAAAATCTACCTTTGCTTTATGTGACTGCAGGATCTCCAGCAACTATGGTATAACAGTCTGTCGCAAGTGTATTGGATGTTTCAGTTTGCCAGACCTGTCATGATAAATTAATTACAGGATGTTGCAGAAATGGCAAAGCTCCAGCAGCATCTTGCATGGTTTAATATAGCCCTATTTCCCCATTTCAATGTATTTGTGGTTAGATAAATCCTCAGAAATTTACAGCTGCTATAGACTAGCTTATTATGTACTCGGCCTGCACACATGATAAGTATAATAAGAATATGATGTTCTTAAAGTACATAGATTTTACTGACATTTCTTTACCACCATGGAAATATTTAGTTGCTAAAAGTAGCATCTGCGGATGCTTCTGCACATTAACTTCAGCAGCACAGGCAGGGATGGTCAACAACATTACCGTGCCTAACCATCTTCCAATTACTTTAAATTGAAGAGCCCTGGCTCAGAAAAAATTACGTGGAACATTTATATAAAATGGCCCTGTGAAAAAATTCAATAGAAAATAAAATTAACTACTGATTGTCGGTTGAAAATACTGAAAAAAACGAACTGAAGCTACCACGCTTTTCTCCAGGGAATCTTCCTTTGGTCTCATGACTGCTTTTCTCAAGCTTCAGTTAATTTTTGTCTTGACAACAGTTATTTTCCTCACCTTCTTGCTCTTTCCTTCTTCTGGACTTTATTTTTTCTTTATCTTCATTAAGCAAATAATTTCCGTTCCAGGCAATTTTAAGTGACTGCCAATAGATGAGTTTACTTACGTAGAGGTTGTACAAACCATTCCTACATTTTCTTTGACCATATTCTTTCACAATTCTTGATAAGGATCAAGTGATGAATTAAGAAAAAATGAACTAGAATAGGTAAAATTAGATTGTTCAGGACTTTTAGAAATGGCACTGCAGTACATATATTCGGGCCATCTTGATGTAACTGACAGAGGTGGGACAAGTACTTTGGCTAAATACGTACTTGTGCCCCTCCCCCCACCCTTTTTAGGTTGAGAGGAGAAATTAAAATTGTAGACTCTTAGCAGTCCTACTCTCCTTTTTGAGATAATAAAAATGACCCATCCATAATCAGAATGAATTTGAGGTGTTAGAAGAACAACTTTAGAAAACAGTGTGCTGAGAACATATGCCTGATGTAGATTTGAAGAGGATCATTAGAAAAAAAGCATTCTTTGTGTTTACAAAACAAATGTTTTTATGTTATCCAGTTCCCGCCTTAACTTAAAGTATTTCCTATTCACTCTAATAATTAGAGCAGAAGGATATGATGAATGAGGTGCCTCATTACCAAGTTTGCTTTCTGGGTCTCTACAGAGAGTAGCTGTCTGCTCCTGCTTAGTTGGTCCATTGTTAACCCTAAATGATGCTGACATCAATTCTCCTGCAGATAATCGGGTCCATCCATAGCTTGAGTTTGCCAGTCAACAGAGCCTTTTGATTGACGTGACTCTTGATGTTTTTATTATCTTTTATATGACTGGAATGGCGCCTTTCTGTTTCTTGAATAGTACGTTACTGTACATGTATTACTTTGATTCCACAGAATCTATTTCTTAAGAAAACGTAAGAATTAGACTTTGGAGTAAAGATTTACCAAAATAATTATGGGACAAACAAGTTATGAGCTTAAAAATTTTTTTAACTCAGATTTCATTTTATTTAGGTGCCTGTTGTATTAAAGACATATTAGATCTTTCTAGTCCGAGTGTGGTTGTAGATACATCTAAATTGCTTCTTTATTCTAGCGTGTGCTCGAGTCTCCAACAATAAGCATTTACTGGCTTCCTCTATACAGCAACTGAGATCCAGCACTTCAGAGACCTCCCAGTGGAGTCTGACAACCTCCATTTACAACTAAGCGCTGATGTTTACTGGTCGTGTGCACTAGGACAAATTACTTTACCTTCAAAATCTTGGTTCCCCTATTTGTAGGGAAGGGAAGATTCTAACTACTTCATAGGTCTGATGTGAAGAGTAAATGAGACCATATACATAAAGTGAAGATTTGGGGAATATTTTCTGTATTAAGTTCAATGAAGCAGAAATCAACAAATATATAGCTTTAAAAAGTTGGATTGTTGAAAAGTGTTCTCATAATTTACTTAACAGATATGGCACTCAGATGTAAATTATTTAAATATGTATAAATAAAAGTGTAAGGTATTGGGGCCCCTGGCTGGTTCAGTTGGTAGAGCATGTGACTCTTGATCTTTGGGTTGTGAGTTCAAGCTCCCTGTTGGGTATGATTACTTCAAAATAAAATCTTCTTAAAAAAGTGTAAGGTCTTGAATTTTATAGGTTCCAGAACTTTCTAACTCTCAAAAATATTTGTGAGTTAAGGGGCGCCTGGGTGGCTCAGTAGGTGAAGTATCCAACTCTTGATTTCAGCTCAGGTCATGATCTCAGGGTTGTGAGATCCAGCCCCACAGCTCTATGCTGGGTGTGGAGCCTGCTTAGGATTCTCTCTCTTCCTCTGCCCCTCCCCCCGCTTGTGTGCATGCTCTATCTCTCCCTCTCCAAAGTAAGTAAATAAATTAAAAAAAATACTAAAATATTATGTTGGAGTGAAATACACAATTAAAGTGACATGTCATATGAAGCTATGAAATGGTAAGTTATTTCCCAGATACACTCTTGCTGAACTTCCTAAAGAGAAAATGTCTTTTTAAAATAAAACTTTACTATAACTTAAAAATAAAATTAAGGTCAAGTATTTGCTTTTCTAGAAGGAAACCTTATGCAAGGTTTTAAAAGTAACAAGTATTAGCCATTTAAAAACATTGATTTCACTTAAAATGTGCATTTTAAACATAAATTTATATCATGGTGTAAAATGTTTCATGTCTTAAATCTTTAAACTTGATTTTTGGGGCACCTGGGTAGCTTATTTGGTTCAGCATCTGCCTTTGGCTCAGGTCATGATCCCCAGGATCCTGGGATCCAGCCCTGAGTCAGGCTCCCTGCTCAGCAGGGAGTCTTGCTTCTCCCTCTGCCTCTGCTGCTCCCCAGTGTTTGTGCTCTCTCTCTCTCTCTCCCAAATAAATAAATAAAAAATCTTTAAAAACAACAAACTTGATTTTTGTTCTAGCTTTGCAAATCTTATTCATGGTATAGTTTTGATACTGAAGAAACTTTAATGTTCAAGATAGAGTAGAATCAATTGGGAAATAAATTTCTAAGAATGGTTTAAATATATTTAGATCTAGAAAAAGTGTCAAAAATTGTTACTTGTTTGGAGAACAGAGACTTTATAAAATGGGATAAAATTTAATAATTTTAGAATGAAGATACAGAAAACTAATTTGTTACTAAGAAAATGTGCACTATCAGGGGCGCCTGGGTGGCACAGCGGTTAAGCGCCTGCCTTCGGCTCAGGGCGTGATCCTGGCATTATGGGATCGAGCCCCACATCAGGCTCCTCTGCTATGAGCCTGCTTCTTCTTCTCCCACTCCCCCTGCTTGTGTTCCCTCTCTCACTGGCTGTCTCTATCTCTGTCAAATAAATAAATAAAATCTTTAAAAAAAAAAAAAATGTGCACTATCAGACTCTTCAAATAGATTCTCATGTCTGATTCCTCTAACTTGACTATAATTTGGACTTCTACTTGGAGGGCACTTTTAGGATGTCCTCTGCCTCATCTCATGTCTGAGAGTATGATAAAGACATTTTATTAATCTATTCATGAATCTTTTCTGGAATCTTCTTTGTCAACAGGACAAAAGAGAAAAGGACTGGGTTTTGGGTAACACCAGCTTTTCCTGGTTTTGCCTCAATTCTTATTTTTGTCTTCAGCAATACAAAAATAACCCTTTATTTTTCATGTGAACATTGAGATCTCAGCAAATATTTAACTCCCCTGCCATATTTCATTTGTCTTGGTTTAATTTTTTTAGAATTATTTAGTTATTTTAGAGAGAGAGAGCATGAGAGCACACAAGTGGGGGGAGGGACACAGAGAGAGGGAGAGAGAGAGAATCTCCAGCAGGCTTCTTGCTGCGCAGGGAGCCTGACGTGGGGCTCAATCTTGTGACCCTGAGGATCATGACCTGAGCTGAAATCAAGAGTCGGAGGCTTATCTGACTGAATCACCCAGGTGCCCCACATTCGTCTTGTTTTATTTTTATTTTAAAAAAGATTTCATTTATTTATTTGAGAGAGAGCGTGAGAGAGAGAGAGCACAAGAGTGGGGTGAGGGCCAGAGGGAGAAGCAGACTCCGCACTGAGCAGGGAGCCTGATGCAGGACTCAATCCTGGGACTCCAGGATCATGACCTGAGGTGAAGGCAGATGCCTAACTGACTGAGCCACCCAGGCGCCCTGTCTTGTTTTAAAATCTTTCTGCAACTTGTTGAAATCCTTTGTGATTAACACCTAAATCTGAGAATCAATACATATTTCAAAACTATGAGCTGAAACTGCAGACAGATGCATATTTTATTTTGTAATTACCAAGTGCATTCACAAGACAGACAAAATAAATTGGCTCAAGGGTGACTCCAGCTGCCTGGGCCCAGCTGTACCTGGAGGACAGCCATGTGGGTCCAGGACTACGGGAGCTCGGTGCCACCGGAGCAGATTTCGGGGCTGATCACTGAGGGCTTCTGCCAACATGGGTGCCACTCACCACTTTCACATATGCTCCCCCTTTAAGTTCTACACACCAGGGGCATGTTTACCAATGTTCATTCCTCTACAACATGTGCAGGGATAGGAGCCAAACATATTTTTACTAGAAGATATTTCACACCGGGTATACATCTGGGCAAAATTTACACCTCAATGCCCAACACTTTTTCTCACTTCTTATTTTAATTGATTCAATTGTCTAATTTGGTAGTAAGTTTTCTGATACTATATTAGTTTTGACCACATTTGTGGGGTTAAATATTTTATTGACAGACTTATAATCACATTGTTGAGAAAGGAGTCAAGAAAAAAAAAGACCTTTCCTATTGTAACACTTTAAAATATATAGTCACATAGTAATAACACCATTAATTATGGAACTCAAGCAATAAATAATGCAATGTAATAATTTAAGAACAAATGTTAAGACTAAAATAAATATTCAACAATGTAAGTCTACAAATGACTTATATGCTTAAATATGAAATGCTTTTTTTAAAAAGTAAAGAAATTTGACACACTGCTGCCAATCTAGCCAAAGGCCAGTTTAGTTTTTATGTATCAAGTTACATGTATGATCCATTCAAAACAAACAAATTTGCTCCCTTTTAATGTCTTTCTCACTGGGACCATTTAGAATACACAATATTCTGAAGCTGCTTATCTCTTAAGCAAAGCTAAATTTCAAAAGCATACCTTCATATTCTAAACATAACATCACACCCACAACCACTTACAGGTATAATAATATTAAATGATTGCTTAATGGACATCCTAACAGTGTAAACACTTTTCCTTCATGTTGGTTGAATAGCAATTATGTTTTGTTCTTTATGGGTTTTCCAACAGTGGTCATGTAATTCTGATGTAATTACTAATATATACAAGTACCAATACTTTGATCAACTACAATCACAATGGTTTGTAACAATGAAGGTCAAAAGGCCACATTTATTTTTTTACTTATACCTCACTTCTGATTTTTCTAGATTCTTTCATGAGGACAAGAAGTTGTGGATCCTTCCTTTCTTCCTTAGTATCTGAAAATTCTTGACTCTGAAGAGAAACTCCTTTTGGTTTAATCTGTCATTTCATTTCTGTGTATTTGGTCGTCTCCTCATTCTTCGCCAACTCTTTACTAGGAGAAAAGTAAACAAAATGTGCTCAATGAACTTAAACAATGTCTTTTGCCCACAACCAAACTTCGGTGTGCTCCTACAATGGCATGGGTAATAAACACGCCATGCGACACACACACACACACACACACACACCCGAGTAAGACCAAAGTACAAATCACCTTTGCTTCTTGATCACACTATTAACATCTCCGAGCGGATGCATCAGCAGATGCATACGGCCTGCTCTGGCACTGACAAGTGAAAAAGAAATACACTTCTCAAATACAGATACCAAGCACTCCAAACCTGGGGCAACTTCCGGAAATTAAGAGCAGGCAATCGGAGTTCGTAAAGTTCACTCACTGGGGAAAAAAACTGTCACGGATGATGATCCAAGGTTAGTAAATGGAAAAGATACAGACCATCTTATTAAATAACATTCTTCCATCTGGTCAATGGCTGTGTCTATTTTTACTATTATATTTTTTTGAATAAATCCAAAAAATGGCATGTGATAGTGATGGTTGATTATGCATCTGAATGCCCCTCTAAAATAAAGCAAATTATACCATTAAGAAAAATCAAGAACCAATATGTGGATGAAACAAGGAGGTTCTTAGAGACCCTGTAGGAAGTACACAAAAACTAGCTGGTGGTGTTGAAGCTGACGCTCTTTAATGCCATTATTCACACACCAGCGGTCAGTATCTAGACTTAGACAAAAATGTTGCTGTCCTTCCTCTGAACAGCAAGGGCTTCACGCTTGATGGCTCCGAGAAAACGAAGGCAGTTTAAGAGTCTGGTTAGGGTGGCGGTCAGTGCCACTGACCACTCCTGAGACAAGTAAAAGCTGGAGCATCGGGCCAAGAGAGGGCAGGCTAACTAACCACTTCCTGAGGTCCTTCCCTGGTAGCACAGGAGGCGCGGGCAACATCTGTGTTTTCAGGGACAGGCTCGATCTTAAATAAATAGTTACGCTATCTTTTTTGATATCTTTTTTGATGAGCGACATTTACGCATGAGGGGGGGAAATCCTCTGTCAGTCTGTGTTTCCTGACTTGAACTTTGTTGAAGAGAGCTACCACAGATAAGCGGGGAGTGCATGCAAAACGTCCAAAAACGTTTCAAGTGAGGCTCACGAGAGCTCCTAAAGCAGAGTGTAAAATGGCACAGATGCGGGGTGCCAAGGTGCCATGGCACGAGGGGCCACAAAAGGGTGTCACATTCACTTCTGCCCCTGTGTGCATACATGGACTGCCCACAAAACTTGTCCCAAGTTAGGGCCCAAGAAAAATGTGAAAGAAAGTAGAAAAGGTTCAAACGGATGCTGGGCACAAGTGCCTGAGAGACCCTACAAACATCTGCAAGGGGCCGTGAGGAGGGTAAGAGGATCTTAGAGGAATAACAAGGCAAAACAGAGTGGGAGGAGGCGTTTGTAAAAGTGGTCACAAAAACAAAGAAGAAAAACAGAAAAGGGAAGGGAGAGAAGAACAGCTGGAAGTGAGCGAGCTGGACCCTGCACGTGCAGAGGATGTAGGACAAGTGACACTTATCAGGTGGAGCCTGCAATCTGAAAATAAACAGAGAAGGCAGAGGACCCTCCGGAGGGGGAACCCTCTGGAGAAATGTAACTAGAACAGGCTGAAGTAGGCAGTGTAGATAATATCTTTAAGGGAAGTGAATCGGACTAAGAAGAGGAAGGAGCCCTGGACACAGGATGACAAAGACCGCCCATGAGAGGGGGGAAAGGGACAGAGGAGAGGGAAAGGAGGAGAGACGTCCAGGGCACACCTCTGACAAGGGGGACACGGGAGTGGCATGTGAGCACGACAAGCGCTGACAGTACGGGACGGAAAAGCTGAGGCAGTGGATGGAGATTTGCTGAAAGGGAAGAGAGGCCATCCAACCGAAAGACCCCAGAGCGAATTCAAATGCGGTCTTTCTCCGAGGTGTCTCCTCATGATGTGGCCCCACATGCTAACGCAGGTAGAAAATAACAAAGTGAGGGCCTTCTTTTTCAAGGCAAATTACATGGAAAGAGAAAGAAAAATCTGCATACTAAGATTCTGGAAAATGAATATGAAACTGGGCTTGTGTGTATGTTACGTGTGAAAAATAAGACTCATAAAAATACGGGGCCCTGCCCTGCAAGAAATTCAATCCAGTAAATATTCCCTGAAGGCTTACGACTTGGCCAGACACCAGGCTAAGTACTGGGGAGAAAGGAGGCGAGCATAGTAGAGCCCCTGCCTGTAAGCACTTGCCATCCACTCAGAACTAACTGAGCACCGTGGAACAGAAACAGCTCTGAACTTGGAGCCAGAAGATCAAGGTCTAGTTCAGGCACTCTACCTGTGACTCTGAAACCCTGGTTTCTGCAAATGTAGAAAGAATGGACTATATAAGAAAATTTCTAGAATTACTTTCATTTTAAAAGAAATGACCAAGTAGTAGATATCAATATATGTTCAGTAGAAAAATTAAAAACTACACAAAGTAAAATGAAAGAAAAAAAAATCACCACACCACCACCATTCAGAGGGAACTACTGACATTTTTTTAAATGTATATTGTTCAATATTTTAGGCACGTTGTTGACCCTTGAATAACACAGGTTTGAAACGCATGACCATTTAGACCCAGATTTTTTTCAATAAGTATGTTGGAAAAGTTTTTGGAGATTTGTGACAACTTGAAAAAACTTGCAAACTAGCTTAGAGATATAAAAAGGAAAACTAAGAAAAAGGTATGTCACAAATTCATAAAATAGATACTAGTCTCTTTTTTATTATTTACTACCATAAAATATACAGAAACATATACATGTGAGCAGCTCGTCTCTCCAGTAAATTGCGTATCACAGTAAAAAGTGATCTCTCGCAGCTCCTGCATATTTTTCACTGTGTTTAGTGTAATACTGTAAATCTTGAATAACACTATGGGACCCAGGCCAAGTGTCACCAGTGATGCTGGAAGTGCTACCAAGAAGCAGAGAAAAGTCATGACATTACCAGAAAAACTTGAATTTCTTGAGATACCTAGCACAGATTGACACCTGTGGTTGTCTGCATTTTTCAAGATAAATGAATACAGCATAAAGACCATTGTAAAAAAAGAAAAGGAAACTCGTGAAGTCGTTGCTGCAGCTACACCAGCAGGCATGAAAACCCTGCATGTTTTGCAAAATACTTTTTTATAAGATTTTATTTCTTTATCTGAGAGAGAGAGAGAGTGTGTGTGTGTGCATGAGCCGAAGGCAGACACTTAACTGGCTGAGGCACCCAGGTGCCCCTGCAAAATACCTTTTTATTTTGTATTGAAAATGCAGCTTTCATGTGTGCATAGGACTGATATAAGAAAGATGCACTTATAGACTCTAATATGATTCAAGAAAATCAAAATCATTATGTGACAACTTAAAGCAAAAGGAAGGTGGAGGATCCGGAGTTGGAGAATTCAATGCCAGCAAAGGATGGTTTGATAATTTTAGAAAGAGGTTTGGCTTAAAAAAAGTCAATATCACAGGAGAAGCAGTTCTGCCCACCAAGAGCCAGCTGAGGAGTTCCCAGAGGCCATTAATAAAACCACCGAGGAGCAAGGATATCTGTCTGAACAGATTTTTAATGCAGATGAAAGTGCCTTATTCTGAAAAAAATGCCACAAAGGACATTTGTTGGTGAGGAAGAGAAGCAAGCGCCAGGATTTAAGGAAGGCAAGAAGGGATAGGCTAATTCTACTGTGTTGTGCAAATGCAGTCGGGTTTATGATTAGGACTGCCCTTATCCATAGGGCTGCTAACCCCAAGGCCTTGAAGGGAAAAGGTAAAGACTAACTGCCGGTGTTTTGGTTGTACAACAGAAAGGCCTGAACAATGAGAACCTTTTTCCTGGATTGATTCCATTGATGCTTTGCTCCTGAAGTCAGGAAGTACCTTGCCAGTGAAGGACTGCCTTTTAAAGTTCTTTTGATATTGGACAATATTCCTAGCCACCCAAAACCCCATGAATTCGACACTGAAGGCACTGATATGGTCTACTGGTCCCCAAACACAATGTCTCTAATTTAGCCTCCAGTTTGGGGGGGCATATGAAACTTTAAGGCTCATTACACACATCACTCTAGGGAAAGGACTGTCAATGCTATGGAACAGAACCCCAACAGAGAGGACATCATGAAAATATGTAAGGATTACACCACTGAAGATGCCATCATTGTTACAGAAGAAGCCATGAGAGCCATCAAGACCAAAATGGTAGATTCTTGCCAAAGAAACTGTATCCAGATGCTGTGCATGACTTCACAGGGTTTATAGCAGAGCCAATCAAGGAAATCATGAAAGAGATGGTAGATATGGCAAAAAAGTTGGGGGGCAGGATGAAGGGTTTCAAGATACGGATCTTGGAGCAATTCAAGAATTGACAGACACCATACCAGAGGAATGAACAGAAGACAGCTTGATAGAGAGGAGTGCCTCTGAACCGGTGTGTCAGACAATGAGGAAAGACGTAAGAAGAAGCAGTGCCAGAAGACAAACTGACACTGGACAGTAGACAGTCCAGCAGAAGGATTCTGATCATTCAAAATGGCTTTGACTTCTTTTATGACTGGGACCCTTCTATGATATGGGCAATGAAACTAAAGCAAATGGTGGAAAAAGGATTGGTACCCTATAGAAACATTTTTTAAAAGATTTATTTACTTATTTGAGAGAGAGCAGGGGGAAGGGAAGAAAGAGAGAGAGAATCTCGAACAGACTCTCCGCTGAGCACAGAGCCCGACTCGGGTCTCAATCCCAGAACCCTGAGATCATGACCTGAGTTGAAACCAAGAGTTGGCAGCTCAACCAACTGGGCCACCCAGGCGCCCCCCATATAGAAGCATTTTCAGAGAAGTGAGAAAGCAAAAAAGATAAAAATTACAACGTATTTCTGTAAAGTTCTACTGAGTGTGCCCGCCTCTCCTGCCTCCTCTTCTACCTCTGCCACCCCCCAAGACAGCGAGACCAGCTGCTCCTCCCCCTCTTCCTCCGCCTACTCCACGTGAAGATGACAAGCATGAAGACCTTTATGACGACCCACTTCGACTTGATGAATAGTAGATAATCATGCCATACAGTCAATGAACTTACCTATTGTGTATGTGTGCACGTCTGTGTGTGAAAATGTAATTAACTCTGTGTCATCGTCATCTCATTACTAAGTATTCACTGTATAGAACACTATATGCAACACTTGTATGGAAGTGGACAGACTACCCTTACATAGGCAGTGATAGGTAGTAAAATTAATAACGCTAGTTTTCTGTTTTTTTTTTTTTTTAAGATTTTATTTATTTATTCGACAGAGATAGAGACAGCCAGCGAGAGAGGGAACACAAGCAGGGGGAGTGGGAGAGGAAGAAGCAGGCTCACAGCAGAAGAGCCTGACGTGGGGCTCGATCCCATAACGCCGGGATCACGCCCTGAGCCGAAGGCAGACGCTTAACCGCTGTGCCACCCAGGCGCCCCTAGTTTTCTGTTTTTTAACTTTGCTTTCAAAGAATTACATTATAGTACAGGATGCCTCTCTCGCCCCTAATCAGAAAAACGGCTTATCAGCCCTTCATCACACATAAGTTATTTTTTTTTAAATGTAACAATGTTTTCAATCAGTATCATGAAATAGAACACAACACTGTATGCCTTAACAATTCATTCATTCCTATACAGGTGAGGAAACTGGGGAGCAATTACACTGATTACACTGGGCCACCATAAAGCAACCATACTGCTGCTTCTTCGTTATCAATGCATGAATAGTTATACCTTTAAATAAGTATGAATTTTCACATTATCCTTTCATTTTTTTAAAAAAGATTTTATTTATTTATTTGACAGAGATAGAGACAGCCAGCGAGAGAGGGGACACGAGCAGGGGGAGGGGGAGAGGAAGAAGCAGGCTCCTAGCAGAAGAGCCTGAGGTGGGGCTCAATCCCAGAACGCTGGGATCACGCCCTGAGCTGAAGGCAGATGCTTAACGACTGAGCCACCGAGGCGCCCCTATCCTTCCATTTTTGATGTCAGTGTTAGTAATCAACAGTGTTCCATATCACATAAGACAGTGATGATGGAGGTACAGACAGAGGATTGCTCTTGTACACAGATGCTGTAAACTGACAATACTGATATAGTATAGTACGATAAATGTATTTTCTCTTATGTATGATCTTCTTAGTAACATTTTTGTTTCTCCAGCTTACTTTATTGTAAGAGAACAGTATATAATACATATAACGTACAAAATATGTGTTAATCAACTATTTAGGTTATCAGTAAGGCTTCCAGTCAACAGTAGGCCGTTATTGTTAAGTGTTTGGAGGAGTCCAAAGTTATACGTGGATTTTTGACTGCATGGACTGGGGGTTGGCGTCCCTAACCCCTGTGTTGTTCAACAGTCAACTGCACATGTTATATACAAACTATTTTATAATTACCTTTCTTTTACTTAAAAATTTATCATAAGCGTCTTTCCATGTCTATGAAAATACTTCTTTAATGTAATGAATAAATATTACATGGTATTCTCTTATATAAAGGTTTCATAATTTAATCAACTCTATATTTATAGAAATTCAATTTTTTCCTTCCTATTTTTAAAAAAATTTACTCATCTAATTTAGAGAGAGAGAGCACGAGCAGGGGGAGGGAGAGAGAGAGAGAGGGAAGGAGGGAGAGAGATAGAGAAGCAGACCCCCAGCTGAGTGCAGAGCCCAAGGTGAGGCTCAATCTCACGACCCTGAGACCATGACCTGAGCTGAAATCAAAAGTTGGACACAACCGACTGAGCCACCCAGGCACCCCTTTTTCTTCCTATTTTTAAAACACCGCTTGAAGGAACAGCTTTTTTACTGAGTTGGTGCATGTATACTTGAAAATTTTCCTACAATAGGGTAAAATTGTCCTATGAATGCCCTTTGTCAATTTTCCTTCTTTGTTGATTTCAAGAGTTTTTAAAAAAATATGTTAAGGGTATTAATTCTTTATGTGTCATATATTTTAGGAAATTCTTCCTCATCATGGGTTATTTTTTGTTAGATTTTGCTTATGGTGTGTTTTTTCTCTTTGACATGTATCATTTCAAAGTTTTCATTATTAAAATTTGTTCCAAAATGTTTTCTGATTCTGCTACAAAGGATAAAAAATCATTCCTTAACCCATGATTATATTGCTATATGATTTTGGTATCATGAGTCTGTTTTTTTATAATTAAAATCTACAGAATTCTGAATCTTGCTTTCGTACAGTGACAATTCTTTAAGCGTGCTGTGATACAGCTGAAATGCCTCACTTCTGGCAGACAGACTTCACTGTGCCTGACTGAGAGAACAGTGGCCTTCGTATATTCCTTCCCCCACCAGAAAACATCATCATTTAAACAAATGTGCCTCACTGGCCTGTCTCAGTAGAAAAGTGACCCCTCCTTCTTTCACATTCTAATGTGTATATTTCCTCTGGTCCCCAGGGATTATTCCCCTTGTCCTGCATCTTGAGTGGCTCCTCTCGTGGGGCTCTTTCCTCTCCGTTTGTACCTACTCTCATTATTCCTCTCTATAAAGGTCTCTAAATCCTGTGTTTTCTACTGCTTGCTGACCAGCTTTTCCTTTCCTCTGAAGTACAGTTTCTTGGAGAAGCAATCTATTCTGAGCATCTCTTCCTTTGTACTGGAGACAATCGGATTCATGCTTCTGGAACTCTCATCAAAACTCTCCTCTTGCAGGGCATAAATGGCCTCTTGGCTGCAAATCCCAAAAGCGTACTTTTCAGTCCATATTTTACTTCTCCTCCCTTTGGCATTTGTCACTGTTTATTTATTTTTAATTGCAGTATACTTAACAAACAATGCTATATTAATTTCAGGGCTACAACACAGTGGTTCAATGATGCTATACATTACTCAAAGATTACGCTAAGTGGAGTTATCACCTGTCACCAAAAACAGTATCACAATATTATTGACTATATTCCCTTTGCTGTACTTTTCATCTCCATGACTTATTTGGCATTTGTCACGGTTGACCATGCCTCCCCAAATCTTTCCCTGCTGACTCTATGATACAACTTTCTCTTGGTTTTCCTCTTACCTCCATTAGGGTGACTTTTCTGCTGGTTTGCTCATTCTTCTTCACGTGCATATCCATTATGTGTCCTCGGTCCTCACGGCTCTGCTCTTTGCCCACTTCAGAACTACAGGAGGGAAAGATGAGAAACAAGAGCCCATAAGAAAGCTGCTCTCACATGAGGCTCTGACTTAGGACGGGGGCAGTGGGAATTGAAAGAGGAGATCAACAGGAGGACCTGAAAGAACATTTGACACACTATATAAGTGATTATATTGGGGGGTGAGAAGCAGGGAGTTGCTCAAAATAATGTAGAGACATGAACCTTTAGCTGGTTGGGTTCCTTCTTTATTATGATGAAGGGACAGAATAAAATCAATTTTACATCTCTCAGAAAAATACTAGATGCCTGGGAAAAACCAGAAAATTTTTTTTTATCAAAAAAATAAAAAAGAAAGTTTTAATCAAATTAGATGGAAAACCACGTGTGTGGATGTGCGTGTGTGTACGCGTGTGTGTAGAAATAATAGGAGATTCTTCAGTGACACAGAAAGGTGAAGGAAGTTTATGCATAAGAAAGCTGTAATATGATCCAGGAATTCCATGACTGGATATTTACCCAAAGAAAATGAAAACACTAATTTGAAGAGATATATATACCTCTATGTTTACTGCAGCATTATTTACCATGGCCAAGATATGGAAGCAGCCCAAGAGTCCACACTGTTTGTTTATTTTTAATTACAGTATAATTAACAAACAATGTTATATTAGTTTCAGGGCTACAACATAGTGGTTCAATGATGCTATACACTACTCTATGATTACGCTAAGTGGAGTTTTATATAAAACTATTACTCAGCCATAAAAAAGAACAAGATCTTTCCATTTGTGACAACATGGATGGACCTAGGGGGTATTATGCTAAGTGAAATAAGTCAGAGAAAGACAAATCCCATACGACTTCACTTACATGTGGAATATAAAAAACAAAACAAATGAACAAACAAACAAAATGCAGAATCAGACCTACAAATACAGAGAACCGATGTTTGCCGGAGCAGAGGGGAGTGGGAGATCCAGGCTTCCAGTTATGGAATGAATAGTCATGGGAATAAAAGGTACAGCACAGGAAATACAGTCAATGAGACTATAATAGTGTTGTATGGTGAGAGATGGCAGCTACCCTTGTGGCAAGCACAGTATAATATTTGGAGTTATCGAATCACTATGCTGTACACCTGAAACTAATGAAACACTGACTATGTGGCAACTACACCAAAAAAAAAAAAAAAAAAAAAAAAAAGCTCTGATATTCTGACCTGTGGGATGTGGAATGTGCTTTCTAAACAATTCAACAATAGGAGTAAAATATAAAATACTTTATGAATGAGTGCATAGTAGTGTAAGTAATGTTAGGAGAAAGAAAATACAAAAACAATGAAAAAAGGGAAATTTAAAGAGTGGAAGACAGTGTCTCCTTTCTAGAATATCTAAGAATGGTGGAAGAGTTTGACACAGACGAAAGAATTTCAAAATCAAATAATACGTAGGACTGAATAGAGACTGCTATGAACTAAGCTGTGTTGTCTCAAAATTCACAGGTTGAAGCTCTAATTCTCAAAGTGGAAGCAGGGCCTTTAAGGAGGTTAATTAAAGTTAAATGAGGCCATAAGGGGAGGCTCTATCTATGGAACTGGTAGTCCATATAAGAGAAGAGACAGCACGGAGCTCTCTCTCTCCATACTCGCACAGAGGAAAGGCCATGTGAGGACACAGCGGGAAGGTGGCCATCTGCAAGCTGGGAGGAGAGGCTTCACCAAAAATCAACCCTGTTGGAACCTTGATTTTGAACTTCCAGCCTCCAGAACTGAAAAAATAAATTTCTGTTGCTTAAGCGACCAGTCTGTGGTACTATTATGGCAGCTGGAGAAGATGACGTGGAGAAATAAAGGTAAGTAAAATGAAATCAGATGGCTGAGAAGGAAAAGGTCAGAAATGAAAAGATGAAAGAACAAATGAAGTACATATTTCGAAAGGGGGAGACTAATGAAAGAAAGGAAAGGCTGAGCTCAAAAAATAAGCACTGATAATTTGCAGTCTCTCTCCAGGGAACCCATCCTGGGGCATTAAAGTAAAAACTCGGGTATCTCTGGGGGCCAGGGGAGTAATATGGTGAATGAGAGAAGCAAGCTGAGGGAAACACAATAACCTGGCAAACTGGAGAGTGGATGACCCATGTAGGGGAGGCAATCCACTGCCTCAGCTCCAGCTCAGGGATACCATGGAAGACTGTGGAACTGTGGTCCAGAACTTCAGATTATTTTCAAGAGAAGTAAGAAAATCTGCATTTATGTGAAACCTTTTTTGTATTTGGCAACTGAAAATTATACACACACGCATGCATGCACACACACACGCTGGACCTAACCAAAGACACTAGGGCTGCATCTTGCTGTGCAGGCCCTAGTTTTTGACCTCTGTTCCAGCCACAGAGTACCTGCTGGCCTCAAGGTACCCAGGCACTTTCACACTTTAGCTCCCAACATCCTGACATCTAGGTCTTTTTCTTTTTGTTCACCCTGTCTCAACAGGGTCTTTAAGACTTAAATGCTATCTTACATCTTTGGCTTTCACTGATCACTGTAGGAAAATCAGACTGTATGATCTTCTCCACCTTTTCTCTCTAATAATCTATATACAATGTAAAAGAAAATTACCTTGAAAACACATACATCTAGACTTTTGATTGTAGCCAAGATGCAGTAACTGGGACTAGATATACTGCTTGACTAAAACCACCACCAAAAAACAAGAAACAAAAAACAAAAAGACACTGGACAAAATATATGAAACAACAGTTTTCAAGACGATGAATCACTGGCAATAAAGGAAACTGTTATCTAAGAGATGGAGAATAAATGAGATGAACCCTATGGTCATCCATCTTACTACCTTGAGAGTTTTCAGGCCATAGCAAAGGCAGATGAAGCCTGCATGGGTCCTGGTGGACTCCCTGACAGCTGAGGGGGTGAGAAGACAGAGGTGGTTAGAGTTCAGAATGCCAGGGAGGAAAAAGCTTCACAGTGAGAGAATGGAAGATCTGCAAAGGGTTCCCTTCAAGGATTTAGCAAGTACTGATGAACAGATGCATCTGAGGACACTTCCCGAGGCCAGAACAGTGCTTGTTCCTACCAGCCAGGCTGGAAAACCTCACAACTCAGAGGGCACTGCATAGAGTTCCCAGAGGGATTTGTGTCTGTAGTGAGGAATAATTAATGGCTCTGGTCCCACCTAACAAGACCTGAAATGTTCAAAAAAGCAAGACCTGGAAATGATCAAACTGTTTCGAAGTAGCTTAACTACATTCTATAACAGAGTTTAAGGATATTTATACAAATGCAGAAATACCTAGCAACCAAAAGGTAAAAATTTCAATGTATGGCATCCAATAAAAATTTATTAGAGGGGCAAAGAGAGAGAAAAATACAAACTACGATGAGGATAAAAAAATTGAAACTGACCCAGAACTGACACAGATGTTAGAATTATCATTAAAACAATGTTAGAAAAAACATTAAAACAGTTATTATAACTATATTCCACCTGCTCAAAAGGTAGACACATGGAAGAAATCTAGAAGACCCATAGTGAATTTCTAGAGATGAAAATTAAAATGCCTGAGGTGAGAAATATACTGGAAGGGATTAAAGTCAGAATAGACACTGCAGAGAAAAGATCAGATAACTTGAAGACATAGCAGTAGCAACTATTAATAGAAATTAAATGGAAGCCATGGCAACAGAAAGATGAAATGCATAGAAAAAAAAGAATTAAAAAAAAAAGTATCAGTGAGCTGTGGGACACCTTTATGTGGCCGAATATATGTGTAATTGGAATCCTTAAAGAGAAGAACAGATGGATGCAGAAAAAAACAAAATAAAACAAAACAGAACTGAAGAAAAACGGCCCAAATGTTCCAAATTTGATGAAAATATAAACCTACAGATCCAACCAACCCCCAGCACAAGAAACATAAAGAAAATTACAAGGCACATCGTGATCAAATTGCTCAAAACCAGTGATAGAGAGAAACCTTACCAGTAACCAAAGTGGAGGGTACTAAACAAGAAAAGTATGCAGCCAAGAATACTTTCAGCTAGGCTGTCACTGAAAATAGAAAGAGAGATAAAAAGCTTCCAGGACAAATAGAAACTAAAAGAATTTACAATCACCAAACCAGCCCTACAAAACATATTGAAAGGGGTCCTCTAAACAAAGAGAGAGCCCAAAAGTAACATAGACCAGAAAGGAACAGAGACATTATATTATAACAGTCACCTTACAGGCAATACAATGGCACCAAATTCGTGTCTTTCAATAGTTACCCTGAATGTAAATGGACTAAATGCCTCAATCAAAAGACAGAGGGTATCAGATTGGTTAAAAAAGCAAGACCCATCGATATGTTGTCTGTAAGAGACTCATTTTAGACCCAAAGACACCTACAGGTTTAAAGTGAAGGGGCAGAAAACAATTTATCATGCTGATGGACATTGAAAGAAAGTTGGGGTGGCAATCCTTATATCAGATAAATTAGATTTTAAACCAAAGACTCTAATAAGAGATGAGGAAGGACGCTATATCATGCTTAAAGGGTCTATCCAACAAGAAGGTCTAACAATTGTAAATATTTATGCCCCTAACATGGGAGCAGCCAATTATATAAGCCAACCAATAACAAAATCAAAGAAACACATTGACAGCAATAAAATAATAGTAGGGGACTTTAATACCCTCCTCACTGCAATGGACAGATCATCTAAGCAGAATATCGACAAGGAAATAAGGGCTTTAAATGACACACTGGACCAGATGGACTTCACAGATATATTCAGAACATTCCATCTCAAAGGTACAGAATACATACTCTTCTCTAGTGCACATGGAACATTCTCCAGAATAGATCACATGCTGGGTCACAAACCAGGTCTCAACCAGTAGCAAAAGACTGGGATCATTCCCTGCATATTTTTGGACCATAGTGCTTTAAAAATGGAACTCAATCACAAGAGGAAAGTTGGAAAGAACTCAAATACATGGAGGCTAAAGAGCATCCTACTAAAGAATGAATGGGTCAACCAGGAAATTAAAGAAAAATTAAAGAATTCATGGAAACAAATGAAAATGAAAACACAACTGTTCAAAATCTTTGGGATGTAGCAAAGGTGGTCCTAAAAGGAAAATACATAGCAACACAAGCCTTTCTCAAGAAACAAGAAAGGTCTCAAATACACAACTTAACCCTACACCTAAAGGAACTGGAGAAAGAACAGAAAATAAAGCCTAAACCCAGCAGAAGAAGAGAAATAATAAAGATCAGAGCAGAAATCAATGAAATAGAAACCAAAAGAACAGCAGAACAGATCAATGAAACTATGAGCTGGTTCTCTGAACGAATTAATAAGATTGATAAAGCCCTGGCCAGACTTATCAAAAGGAAAAGAGAAAGGACCCAAATAAATAAAATCATGAATGAAAGAGGAGAGATCACAACCAACACTGAAGAAATACAATCAATTACATGAACATATTATGAGCAACTATATGCCAACAAATTAGACAATCTGGAAGAAATGGATGCATTGCCAGAGACCAAAACTGAACCAGGAAGAAATAGAAAACCTAAACAGACCCATAACCAGCAAAAAAATTGTAACAGTAATCAAAAATCTCCCGACAAACAAGAGCCCAGGGCCACATGGCTTCCCAGAGGAATTCTACCGAACATTTAAAGAAGAATTAACACCTATTCTTCTGAAACTGTTCCAAAAAATAGAAATGAAGGAAAACTTCCAAACTCATATTATGCGGCCAGCATTACCTTGATCCCAAAGCCAGACAAAGACCCCACCAAAAAGGAGAATTACAGTCCAATATTCCTGATGAACATGGAGGCAAAAAAATCTCACCAAAATACTAGCCAATAGGATCCAACAGTACATTAAAAGGATTATTGACCACAACCAAGTGGGATTTATTCCTGGGCTGCAAGGTTGGTTCAACATCCTCAAATCAATGTGATACACTACATTAAGAAAAGAAAGGACAAGAACCATACGATACTCTCAATAAATGCAGAAAAAGCATTTGACAAAGTATAGCATCCTTTCTTGATTAAAACTCTTCACAGTGTAGGGATAGAGGATACATACCTCAATATCATAAAAGCCATCTATGAAAAACCCATAGTGAATATCATTCTCAATGGGGAAAAACTGAGAGCAGGGATGTCCACTATCACCACTGCTGTTCATCATTGTACTAGAAGTCCTAGCCTCAGCAATCAGACAGCAAAAAGAAATAAAAGGCATCCGAATCGGCAAAGAAGAAGTCAAACTCTCACTCTTTGCAGATGATATGATACTTTATGTGGAAAACCCAAAAGACTCCACCTCGAAACTGCTAGAACTCATAGGAATTCAGTAAAGTGGCAGGATATAAAATCAATGCATGGAAATCAGTTGCACTTCTATACACAAACAACGAGACTGAAGAAAAAGAAGTTAAGGAGTCGATCCCATTTACAATTGCACCCAAAACCATATGATACCTAGGAATAAATCTAACCAAAGAGGCAAAGGATCTGTACTCAGCAAACTATAGAATACTCATGAAAGAAACCGAGGAAGACACAAAGAAATGGAAAAACATTCCATGCTCATGGATTGGAAGAACAAATATTGTGAAAATGTCTATGCTACCTAGAGCAAGCTATGCATTCAATGCAATCCCTATCAAAATACCATCAACTTTTTTTTCACAGAAATGGAACAAATAATATTAAAATTTGTATCAAACCATAAAAGACCCCCAAATAGGCAGAGGAATGTTGAAAAAGAAAACCAAAGCTGGTGGCATCACAATTCTGGACTTTAAGCTCTATTACAAAGCTGTGATCATCAAGACAGTATGGTACTGGCACAAAAACAGACACATAATGGATCAATGGAACAGAACAAAGATCTCAGAAATGGACTCTCAATTCAATGGTCAACTAATCTTCAACAAAGCAGGAAAGAATATTCAGTGGAAAAAAGACAGTCTCTTCAACAAATGGTGTTAGGAAAATTGGACAGCCACATGCAGAAGAATGAAACTGGACCATTTCCTTACACCATACACAAAAATAGAACCAAAAGGGATGAAAGACCTAAATGTGAGACAGGAATCCATCAAAACCCTTGAGGAGAACATAGGCAGCAACCTCTTCGACCTTGGCCACAGCAACTTCTTCCTAGACACATTGCCAAAGGCAAGGGAAGCAAGGGCAAAAATGAACTCCTGGGACTTCATCAAGATAAAATGCTTTTGCACAGCAAAGGAAACAGTCAACAAAACCAAAAGACAACCAATACAATGGGAGAAAATATTTGCAAATGACATATCAGATAAAGGGCTAGTATCCAAAATCAATGAAGAACTTATCAAACTCAACACCCAAAGAACAAATAATTCAATCAAGAAATTGGCAGAAGACATGGACATACATTTCTGCAAAGAATTCGTCCAAATGGCCAACAGACACATGAAAAAGTGCTCAACATCACTCGACATTGGGGAAATACAAATCAAAACCACAATGAGATACCAACCTCACACCAGTCAGAATGGCTAAAATTAACAAGTCAGGAAACAAAATGAAACAAAGGATGTGGAGAAAGGGAAACCCTCCTACAATGTCGGTAGGAATGCAAGCTGGTGCAGCCACTCTGGAAAACATTATGGAGGTTCCTCAAAAAGTTAAAAATAGAGCTACCCTATGAGCCAGCAATTGCACTACTAGGTATCTACCACAAAGATACAAATGTAGTGATCCAAAGGGGCACCTGCACCCCAAAGTCCATAGCAGCAATGTCCACAATAGCCAAACTATGGAAAGAGCCCAGATGTCCACTGACAGATGATTGGATAAAGAAGATGTGGTATATATACACACAATGGAATATTACGCAGCCATCAAAAAAATCAAATCTTTCTATCTGCAATGATGTGGATGGAACTACAGGGTATTATGCTAAGCGAAATAAGTCAGTCAGAGAAAGACAATTATCAAATGATCTCACTGATATGTGGAATTTGAGAAACAAGGCAGAGGATCATAGGGAAAGAGAGGAAAAAATGTAACGAGATGAAACCAGAGAGGGAGACAAGCCATAAAAGACTCTAAATCTCAGGAAGCAAACTGAGGGTTGCTGGAATGGCGGGGGGAGGGGGTATGGGAGGGATGGGGTGGCTGGGTAATGAACACTGGGGAGGGTATGTGTTGTGGTGAGTGCTGTGTATTGTGTAAGACTGATGAATCACAGACCTGTACCCCTGAAACAAATAAAACATTATATGTTAATAATAATAAAAAAACCCAAAAAACAAGTAGCCAAAGTGGGGGAAAACATAGTACATACAGAGGAACGAGATAAGCATCATAGTCTATTTCTTGTGGGGAAAAAACTGCAGGTGGGAAGGCAGTGGAACAACATTTTTAAAGTACCAGAAAAAAAGTGCAAATCTTTCAACATGGAATTTTATGCCAAATGAAAATAGCTTTCAGAAACAAAGATGAACTAGTTCTTTTCAGACATGTGAAAAGTGAAGGCATTTATTTTTAGCTAGCCAACACCACAAAAATTTTGAAGGGAGTCCTCCAGGTGTAAGGAAAATGATAGTAGGTGAAAATATGGATTTACACAAAGGAATACTGAAAATAGAAACAAAATGGGGAAATATTAAGAATTTCTTATGCAATCTCTTCAAAAGATGACAATTTAAACAAAAATAATAATAGCATGAAGAAGCATGAAAGTCAGGAGGGAAGATATGGAAGTGTACCATCTTAAAGCTCCTGAAGATATACTGTGTGATAAAGATTTGTATTATAAACCCTAAAAAAAATCACTAAAATAGCTAAACACAACATTATAGATATTAAGCTAGCAAGCAAGATAAAATAGATAAAACATAATCTAAAAGAAAAGCAGGAAAAGATGACAAAAGAACCGATGAGACAAATAGAAAATAAAAAAGCAGTACAATAGACTAAAATTCATCCATATTAATAATCATATTAAATATAAACGTTTGCCTAGTTACCCTAATTAAAAGGCTGAAATGGTCATATTGGATAAAATGAGCATGACTCAGCTGCCTATAAGACACATGCTTTAATTCTCAATCTATTTGCATCTTTATATTTAACGTATGAAAACACATACACCATTCTAACACTACTAAAAGGAAGCTGGAGAAACTTTGTTAATATTAAATGAAGGAGACTTCAGAACAAAGAATATGACCAGAAATAGTCATTTAATAAAAGAGTGTCAATCCTTCAAGAAGACATAGCAATCCTAAATATATGGACATCTAATACAGAGATGCAAACACTAACAGAGCTACGAGAATGAAAAAAAACAAGCCCACAATATTAGTTGAAGACTTCAATACCCTACTCTCAATAATGGAACAGGTACACAGAAAATCAGTGAGGCAACATAAGATATAAACAACACTATTAGCCCATGTGATCCAATTTATTTATAAAAGAATACTTCAGGTAGACAAATGCATAATATGCATTCTTTTCAAGGGTACTAAAGATTTTTACCAAGAGACACCATATTAAGAGTCACAAAGCAGTTCTTAATAAATTTAAAAAGATCTGGATCATACAGAGTATAGTATGTTCTCTGACCACTATGGAATTAGAAATCAGTAACAGAACGATCTCTGGAAAACTTCCTAACATTGGAAATGAAATGACCCACTTCCAAGTAACCCATAGGTCAAATAAGAAATCTGAAGGAAAATTAAAGTGTTTTGAAAGAAATGAAAAGGAAACAACATATCAAAATTTGTGCAATATCATTCAAGCTTTGCATAGTGGGAAATTTATGGCAATACATGTTTATATTAGGAGAGAAGAAAGGTGTTAAATCAATGACCACAGTTTCCACTTTAAAAAACTACAAAAAGGGCAAACTAAATCCAAAATAAGCAGAAATAAAAACTAGAATGGAAATCAATGAAATAGAAAATAAACAATAAACAGAAATCAGCAAAACAAAAAGCCGATTCTTTGAAAAGATCAATAAAATTGATAAACCATTAGCCAGGCTGATTGAAAAAAAAAAAGAAAGAAAGAAATTACTGACACCAGGGATTAGAGAGATGCAACAGTACTATGGATTCTTTTAATGTTGAACAGACAATGAGGTAATATTATGAACTTTATGTAAATCAATTCAACTGCTTGAGTGAAATGGACAAATCCCTTGAAAGAAACAAACTATCAAAGTCTATACAAGAAGAACTAGATAACCTTAATAGCTCTACTTCTATTAAATACATTGAACTTGTAGTTAAAAATCTTCCAAAAAAGAAAATTCCAGAACCAGACAGCTTTAATGGTGAGTTTACCCAATATTTGAAGAAGAAATAAAATGATGTCTGTGAAAGTGGTGGAGCTGAGGACTTCTGAATATTCTCTTCTCCAAATAAGCTAGGAGAAAACTGGCAAAAATGGTTAGAATCAATTTTTTCAGAATCCTGGAAATTAGCCAAAAGCTTGTGGCAACTGGGGAATGTTTATTCAAGAAAAATGGTTGAATCTTGGTTAAGATCTTGTGAGCTTTGTGGCATTTCAACTTGACCTAGTCCCACCCCCCACTGTTGGCTCTGTGGAGACCTTGAAAAAGAAAAGCCTGCATTTATGGTGAAAGCCAGCAGCCTGGCAGCTACTGGAAGGCACGGAACAAGGATGGAGCTCTTTCAAAGCCTCATTTCCAAAGCACTGTCTTTACTTGATCTGTCTGGTGGTTCTTTGGAAGATACCAAAGAACTTGTAAGGCTGTCTGTATTTGAACTATCTCAGAGTTTGCCTTTTCCCTGAGAGGCACTTGTTGAAAACAATTATAGTTAACTTCATGGCTGCCTGAGTGATGGATAACAGTAGTCAAGCAATAGACTAACTAAAAAGCTGAAAAGGAAAAGCTGGGGAAGTAAGATGTCCACAGGGGTCTTAAAAAGCTCGGACATATTTCTGAGAGTCTAGAAGGTCTCACATGTGTAGGGTTGTGTGCATGCACAGCAGAGGCCTAAGAAGGCCTTATGCCTTTACTTCTGACTGATCTCAATGCTCTGTGCTAACAGGAAGTGAAAGCTAAGACAGAGTTGTCAATTGCTTGGCTAAATATTGAAGGGGTGCATAATACCCCAAGGGAACCCCTTAGCAAAACTGGGAGACTTACTGGTTCCAGGTGTTTAAGGAATCTTCGTCCAATTAGCTAATCACTAATCTAACCAAACAAAGACTTCAGTGGCAAAACATTATAGCATTATAGAATTTATTCAGAGAAGTTATTTAACAAAGAACAACTACAATAAGTAGCAACAACAAACCCCAAGGAAGGGAAGAATCTAATTTCCAGAATTGTCATATTATAGCATTTAAAATGTCCAGTTTTCACCAAAAGATTACAAGACATACAAAGAAACAAGAAGTATGGCCCATACAAAGGGGAAAAAAAAAAGCAATCAACAGAAACTGTCCCTTAGGAAGTCTACACATTGGACTTTTAGACAAAGACTTGAAATCCTCCATAATAAATATGTTCAAAGAACTAAAAGAAATCATGTCAGCAAATAGAGAGTATCAATGAAGAAATAAAAATTATAAAAGAAAGAAATACCAAATCTACATAGACTCTTCCAGAAAATGGAAGAAGCAGGAATTCTTCCTAACTCTACCCATGAAGCCGACCTCCTGATACCAAATCAGACTGAGACATTACAAGAAAACTACAGACCCATATTTCTCATGAACAAAATACAAAAAAGTTAACTTCTAAATTAAATTTTAGAAAATCAAGTTAACCAATTTATAAAAATGATAACATACCATGACTAAACAGGGTTAATTCTAACAATGAAAGTATAGTTTAAATTTGAAAATCAATGTAATTTACCATATTAACATAAATTAATAAAGACAAATCATGTGATTATTTTAATAGCTACAGAAAGAGCATTTGACGAAAATCCAACATCCATTTCTAATACAAACTCTTTGGAAACCAGGAAATGAAGGAAATTACCTGATAAGGGACATTTATTTAAAAACCTATGATAATATCATACTTAATGGTGAAAGACTAAATGCTTTCCCACTCACTACCCATAAGGTCATGTACTCTCATCATTTCTATTTGACATTATAACACCATACTGGAGATTTATCCTATGCGATAAGGCAAAAATACAAGAATAAAAATAAAAATAAAAGGCATCCAGTTTGGAAAGGAAGAAATTAAACTGGTTTTTATTTGCTTGAATGTTTATGTAGAGAATCTAGTAAAATATACTGAAAAGCTACTAAAACTAAAAAGACATTTTAGTAAAATGGCATAGTACAAGTTCAATATACAACAATCAGTAGTATTTCTATAAATGAGCAACAAACAATTATAAACTGAAATTGGTAAATAATATCATTTACATATGAAATACTCAGGAATAAATGAGTCAAATATGTGTAGGACTTGTACCCTGAAAACTGAAAAAAAAAAAAAAACCCCAAAAAACAGTGCTGAGAGAAATTAAAGAAGATCTCAATAAATGAAGAAATATATCATGTTAATGAGTCAGATTACTCAACATTGTTAACATGACAGTTCTACCCATACTCATCTGTGGATTCGAGGCAATGCCAGTTGAAACTCTAGTAGGCTCTGCTGTAAAACAAGCTTATTCTAAAATTCATGTGGACATAAAAAGGACCTTGAATAGCTAAACCAACATTAAAAAAGGACAAAGTTGGAGGACCAAAAATATCCAATTCCAAGACATATCATAAAACTGTAGTAATCAAGAAAATGTGTTACTGATGTAAAGACCGAGAAGTAGATCAATGGATCAGAATAGAGTCCAGAAACAAACCCACACATATACTGACGACCGATTTTCACAGAAGTGCAAGAAGGCCATTCATCTGAGGCAGGATTGCTTTTTCAATGAATGGTGCTGGGACAACCAGATATGCAAAGGCAAACAAAATAAACCTTCTGATCCAAATCTCATACCATATATAAAAATTAACAAAAACAGGTCATAGACTTAAATATAAAACCTGAAATTATAAAACTTTTATAAGAAGACATAGGAGAAAACGTTTGTGACTTAGGTAAAGGCTGCTTAGATACTATAACTAAAGCATGATTCATAAAAGAAAAAAATTGATAAATTGGACTTCATCAAAATAAAGCTTGCTCTTCGAAAGCCACTGTTAAGAGAATGAAAAGGGAAAACGGAGCCTGGGGGGAAATATCTGCAAATTGTGTAGCTGATGAAGAACATATTAAAATATATAAAGACCACTGTGACGCCACACACCTGACAATGGATGGGTCTGATCTCACAAAGGGGAGGGGTAAGAAAAAGGCTAAAAAATGGATAAGGTAAGAACTTGGGAAAAAAAAAAAAAAAGAAGGTTGCAAACAATAGGGTATTTTAGGGAAAAAAGATAAACTCCTTCCTTTTCATGGACAGGAAAAGGAACTTGAGGGTGTCTGGAATGGGATTATTACAAAGATGGAATCAACACATAGTGGGGGATTGACAGCATACTTAGAATTAACCCTTATGGCTCTACTCTATTAAGAGATTTCATTCATTCATTCAAGTTCACATTTGAGTGTTCATAAAGGACTTGAATATGATTGACCACCTGAATTAACTTTTCTCTGATCAAAGCTGTTAATGAAATAAAACATTCTATATTAAAAAAAAAAGGCCCTAACAAACTCAAGTTAAAAACAGACTAATGACAAGGAATATCAATACTACTTATTAAGGACTGTAACATATTTACAGAAATTTCATTACAAACTCTGACTTAGGCAGCAGATAATAACATCAGAGGGGCATGAGATACAAAGGGTGCAAGTCTAAGACTTTTAAGAAAATGCCTTTGTTAAATTAACCTACTGGAGTTTCTTCTTGATAATCTTAAAAAGGAAGTGTAGCTTTACTAAAATGCGTAAAAATTACTTGCACAGAAGTGCTTGACATTTCTAAAAAAAATAAGAAAGAATAAACACGACAAGAAATTCAAGTGGAAGTGGTAAGAGGTAGTCCTGCATGGCTTATTTATATATTCTGGTCAACCAACTAAATAAGCAGATGTTGCAAACTGAATGGCAAGACTGCAAAGAAACACAAAAATGAGCCTCTGTCCATTTACTTGGGTAGAATGGACTCACTTAGATAAATTAAAGAAATAAAGAAATGACTTATTTGTACATAGTGGGCTATAATATTTTCACCTTCAACTCGCCTACAGTTTTCAGGTCATGAGAAATGTATCTTAATTCATCCTTACTTCTAAGAAACTACTAGTATAGGGAAAGCCCAAAGGCTGCAGATGAACTTGAGCATTTAGACATATCTGAACTTCTCATGAAAATTTATTTTCAGAAGCTTGGTAAGTGCTCTATGCTCAAAAGGAAAAGTCAAGCTACCGTCACAGCCTTTAGAAGCTGGGATGTTTTGTGAGTTTTGTTTTTTTTTTTTTAAACTTGAATCAGGAGAGCGTGGTGTGGTTGGATCTCTGTTATCACTTGAAAATAGGTATCCAATGCAGTCAGAGTGACTACAGTCTCTCATTTGCATTTTAGGTAAAAGTTCTATTAGTTTTTATAAAACATGCTTAAAAACACCAAGAACACTGTTGCCATAATGTATTAAATATGGTTATTTTTTGGTTGCTGAAACAGTTTGTCCTCATTGTTCCAGGGTACTTTATATATATATAATCTGTCATTGAGTATAAACTCCTTAGGGGCAATAACTGTATTATCATTATATAAAATTTCACTTTTTTGGAGAATGGAACTGAAAACTTTCCTGGCAGATGTAACAAGAACAAAAACCTGAAAAACCCGGGATGTGTGTGTGTATCCTATGACTGGCGACAGGAAAGCCTGGAAAGAAAAGGAGATTAGGAAACAGAGGACCCGTGTTCTGGAACCGGGTCTGCCACTTAGTACCCACAGTGACCTGAAACAAGTCCCAGCCTCGAAGATCTTGTTTCTGCATATGTAAGACAGGGGTCAGGATACGGGTCTGCAGGGAAATGGTGGGAATCAAATGGGATAATGTGAGTGACTGTGCTCTGAAGTGATGATACAGGGCTATAGGTAGTTAGAGCATCATCAATAGATTTTCTCTTTCGGAAAGAAAGATTTTTAGGCTTCCAGTAAAATGGTATTTTACCAAGAAGCCTGACAACACTAAATACGATTTAAAAACAAAGAAACAAAGAAACAAAGAAACACACACTGCAGTAGTCTGGGCTCTTCAGTGCTGGTCTGTGCGGTGACACAGACAAGCCCTGTGAAATTTATGCAAGGCTTTCGCCCTTAGTTTTCTTGACTAGAACACAGAGGGGATGTGGAATTTCTAAGGAATCTTCTAGGTCATGATTCTGTGACTCTTTAAAGCACCATTTAAAAACTTTATTTATCTTTCCTCTGTAGAATGAAACATTTCTCATGAGATAACGCATGAGTTTATTCGATAATTCCTGTAAATTAGACTGTCACCTACATCAGAATTTTTGAACTGAAAGAGACATATTATTCTTCAAAAGGTCAAAGCGGGTAGCAGGGTTAACTTGAACTATGTTCCTGAAGGAAATTCAGCAGGGATCATCCGGGTGCATTTGTATATAAGCATATGCTCATATGCATATGAGGGGATGGTGGTGGTTGAACAGGAGGGCATGACAGGTATCTAGGCTGTTCGAGGCTGTTACACTCATGTGTTAGTTTGCTAGTGATGTGTGAATATGAAGTTTGGGCTGAAAGTTAGGTACAAAATGATCTGCAGTGATAAAAAAAATGAGAAATACTCTGGGAAGTTTTTTGATGTTATTTTTTTTGAGGTAAAAGGGATTTTCTATTTATGTATTAAGTGACACAGCGAGTACCAAATAAAAATACAAAAACTTCCTAGTGATCTTTAAAATAAATACCTCAAAATAAACTGCTTAAATTTATTAGTCATTTATAGAAAATACACAATGATAATGTTTTGGGTATTAGCGCTTTTTCTTTAGTGCCTCAAAATAGGTATTTCATATATATTTTTTTAACCACATCATCTACTTATTTTCAGTTAATGTCATTTTAAAATGTTACTCAAATAGGGATGCTTGGGTGGCTCAGTTGGTTGAGCGTCTGACTCTTGATTTTGGCTCAGGTCATGATCTCAGGATCACAGGATCAAGCCCCCTTGGCTCCTTACTCAGTGGGGAGTCTGCTTGGGATTCTCTCCCTACCCACCCCCCACGTGTGCATATGGTCTCTCTCTCTCTCTCAAATAAATGAATAAAATCTTTAAAAAAATAAAGTGTTACTCAAAAATAAAAGACAAAGTAGGTCCACAAAAACAAAAATTTAGCGTGTTAATTTTATTTAATATTATTTCTTGTAACTTAGTTATGGACATCCTCATAGTCCAACTTAACCCTTTCAAAAATCAATGATCTGAAATTGAACTTTTGGTGTAATGTCATAAAAAGAGAAACGGAGATATTGTCCTTAAAAAAAAAAACAACCCAATAATCATCGCAAATTATTTAGGAGGGAAAGTTGCTTACTGTGTCATGGACTCCGAGCCCAGTCTGAAATCCTGGGACTTGTCCTTAATGACTGGCTGCTGTGAAAGAAGAACAACAATGGGTAAGGAAAGACTAGGTGAAGACAGCGCAGGCAATACTCACAACTTGCTGAATGAGAGAGCGTGCCCATTCTGAACATAAATGTCTATCAGCATTGTTTCTTCACTCCTATGGGAAACCAAGGAACTGGTTCTCCAGATCATCTGAGCACTCTTTATACCTGCAGTCAGTTTGCAGGGATGTGGCAAAAAAGTCAGGTGTGAATCAGTCTCAGTTAATCTAGAAATACTCTGTGGAGATCGCTTAAGTTCTAAATTTATCTTTCATCATTGCAGCTTTCCTTCCTCATCTTTTGGGTGCAATTTATATTTTCATAGTGACGGTAATCATGGAGCTATATGTAAAATTTTGCATCTGAAAACTCAGTCTTCTAAAAAATTTGTTCAGTATGTATTTTACTGATGGCCCCTTCCTGAGGAAAACAAATTAATAAGCACTTCCAGTGATGCAGATTGTACTGAGGGTCTTGTGAGACGGTTCCTCTGGGATTCAAGCATTAACCCCAGATGAAAGTACCAATGTTGCTATAAAATTCACTACAAATGATTTTTTAGAGATAATTACATGTTAGGGAAAGAATTCATTTAACATTCACATAGAAAATATACATTGTTCTTATGTTGAAGTTGTGAGTTATATACAAACGAAAGGGATATACCATATCTACTTGATTATTTAAATTAAAAAAAAACCCTCAGAAAACAAAAAATCAAAATGAAATGAAAGAAAAGGAGTCCAACCTTTTCTTTCAGGCTTAAGCTGTTTGAGTAACTACTACTTTCCCTTTCTTATCTTTCCTGTAGCTTGTTTCGCTTTGTAGATTTCCTGCTCCACAATCAGATTTCTGCAAGATTTGGCACTGAATATCTTCAAACAAGTACTACTGATCATAAAGATTTCAAAAGGATAGTGTTTTCTGGATCATAATTATGTCATATTTTGCTCTCTGTACAGCTTTAAATTAAGCACATCATAAAAACAAGAATAAAAGAGCAAAAAGACTTGGTGGTGAAAGGTGGATGTTGGAGCAAGTGACCCAATTTCACGAAACAACAAAAGAACCAGTAACACCTTGATTTTTCTTTACTGGTGAAGATGATCTGACTCAGTTCAAATGCGTTTGGGGAAAAAAAGTACAAACACATGAAAAACTTCAATTCAAGGAGTAATTCAGATTGCAGAACAGTCTACCTGTCCTCAATCCGACAGAGCAAGAAGCAAAGAAAACCATCAAACTCTAAACTCAGAAAGCAGCAATTATAACTGAATTTCTTTAGTTTTCCCCCAGACTTAAGAAATAAATTCCAAACATAGCAATCAAATTAATTTTATTTTTTACACGGTCTAAGTATTACTTCTATCTCTTTGCCCATAGCAACATCTCACCATAAACGTATGTATAATGTGTGAAACTTTGTAAAATTCTGGATTAAAAAAAAAACAACCCTCAACATAACAGTTCTAATCAGAATCTGAACCTACTCCAGAGGTTGAGGGAAGAGAAGTCAGACACTTATAAATAATGTTAAATCAATGTTACTTTTAATTATTTGTGACCTTGACAAATGAGTAACAACATATTGTCACGTGTAGATCTTACCAAACCTGCTTTTAATAGTCTGTTCATGTGAAATGGATGCTGCCATGTCCTCAGAAAGTTTGTCTGAAGTGGGTTTAACAGTGTCCCTGCCACCTTTCCTACTGTATTACTGTGTTATAGTAACTGGCACATTCAAGTCCTTTTTCATGATGCACAGGTGGCTTAAATTGTGTTCAAATCCTATGAATCCCAAGTTAATAGGGTATCCACATTACAAAGTTTAAACACTCATTTGTTAAAGGACACTTATTTAATTCGGACCAATATTCCACTTCTAAACACCTTTACTCACTCATTCCTTGGTCTCAGCAGCAGCACGCCATATGGGTAGTTACTCATGGAGGCAGGAGGAGGGGGAAGAAGGAGGTGTCTCTGTGAGCTGTTTTGTTTCATTTTCTCTTTTAACAAAAAAGCCCCCAACGCTATAATACAATCAGCCCATAAGCACCCCCCACCATCAACAAGACCAAGGAACACAACTGCCCTTCTTTCCCTCCTGTCCACGCACACCTCTCACAGTTGTTTTGTGACTTTGTTTCCTCTTCACAGATACCCTTGATTTGGAGAGGAGGGGATGAAGAGAGGAAGATGAGCAAAGCAAAGGAAATGAATGAAAGGACCAGAATCCAGAGGCTCCTGCTTCCCAAACCCTCCAGCTTCTCAGTGATGCTTTTAAATTTAGAGGCAGTGAAACGTAAACATGAAAGGAATGATTAATGGCATGATTTTAAGTGCCTCCACTGATTACACGGAGATTCACCAAGAAGAAAACAACTCATGAACAGCTTTGTAAAAGAGAAATGGGCCATGCAAAAAACTCACCCAAATATTTCTGTAAACTTGAGGAACAAATGTAAAATTAGGTAAATGTTCAATTGATGTCCGTTGTAGCTTGCACACCAGTGAGCTTTAAGTCAGGCAAATTTATGACACAGTATAGCTCTATATCTATGTGCTGTTTATAATACCTCCCGATATCTTCTACCTTGTCCATATTTTTAATACCTATAATTTACTTATACCCACTTTGCAGGGATTTTTAAAAAAGAGAGAGAGGAAAACCACCACCACCAGAGCTGGTGGTTAAGTTCCAGTCTTGGTTCTGTCATTAACTTTCTGTGTGGCCTGAGCATAAGCCACTTAACTTCTCTTGGGATCTGTTTTTTACTTGAAAATGAACAGATGGGGCTCAGAACAAAAGCATGAACGACCACAGCACCATTCTTGTATTTTACAGATGAGGAAATGGAGGCCCAGAGTCACCAAGGTTACAGAAGTCACCTGAAGGCTATAATTCTGTTTTTTCAAACTGATTTAACATCAAAACTAGTTTTCAGAACAGTTTTGGGCCTCGTATATAAACACTTAAGCATAGAATTACTGGAGGTGAAGCTAGGTTTGGTGGCCAGGCAAACCCTGTCTTCCCAGCCCTACTCCCCAGAGCCCTAAAGAGTAGGGGTCTACAGAGTCTTTAGATCACTGGACTAGACAAGCTCTTCCAGATTTCCTCTGTTGTTAAAATTCTGCTTCCAGGAGCACAATTTTGCAATATTATATATTCATATAAGTTTGCTGTTGATTCTTTGATTTTAGAATTTATTACTGATTATGTGAATTATACTTGAATCATAATGCTTTTCTTTAAGGACAAAATAGTCTCTTGCATCAAGACACAGTTTCTAGAAATATATTAAAACAAAAAGCAAAGGTCTTCATCTTGGTTCATGGCTTGTAGTTTTTGGTACTAACTGTGCCAGTTAAAAAAACACCAGATATTTATGAAACCCCACTCTGTAAGTGAGGCACTGTGCTAGACGTCCTGGGGGTACAAAGCTCAGTAGGCTGTAAGAGTTTAGAATCGAATGGGGAACGATGTGGATACAACCAGGGGATAAACATTATGATAAAGGTAAAAAGAAAATGCGTGGAAATAAAGGAACAGTAGCCTTGAATTGTAACTTGAGGTTTGAGAAGGACTCACAGAGGAGGGAGCATTTAGCGAGATCTTAAAGAGATGAATTGAAATTCTGATAACTAGAGAAGCACAAAAAACTATATAGTTCCAGAAAACAGGGCAAGCAGAGGCTTGAGGAATGTCTGCAGGGCAGCCTACTCCGGAGGTCATTTTAGATGATGAAGAGAAGTAGGTCAGAACTCAATTCAACGTTCATGGTGTGGGGTCTAGATAAACATTTACGAGATTCGGACTTTATAGCCAAGTGTAGGGCCAACTAAGATTTCTGAGCTGGTAAGTCACATGACTTGATATCTATTTTAGCAAGGTATCGCCTCTGTGGTAGGCAGGGAACAGGTGCTTTAAAGACTGGAGAATGGAAGAGTGAAGACTGCTGGAGGCCGGGACCAGGGGGCCGTTTCACGGCAATATCCTTCCCAGGCTCTCTTCTCAGTTCACTCCAAAAAAAAAACAAAAAAAAAAAAAACAAAAAAAACCTGGCATCCCTAATACTCCTGCCTTTGTCCTTTCCACTCTTTATATTCCTGTTTCCATGCATTTAACTGGTGTGTTTAGGCTAACGACTTCCAAATCAACACCATGAAACCAGGTTTCAAGTTTTCTTCAAAGTGATTTGGCAATTGCCACTTTTCAGCACATTTTGTAAACACAATTTTTTCTGAAAACACAGTTTCATCAAAACTACCTAGCAAGTCTGAGTTTTCAGCAGATCTCTCCTGAGTTCCATCGATGTCAGTAAGATATCTGCAACTGGCTGCCACACAGACACTGCCAACTTTGTGAGTCTCAAACGGAAGTGTTTCTTATACTCTTACACACCGAGATGGTCAAATCAGAAACCCAGATGTCTCCTTTACCTTCACATCCATTGAGTCACCACGTCCTAGTTTCTCACTGTATTTGGCTTGGATTATTCCAACAGCTTCTCCTGCTTAGTTCCTTTGGTACTGCTTTTTTCCAGTTTTTTCAAAGTTTCTAGAGTGAGCTTTTTTGGTTTGTTTTTTAGAAAGAGTGAGCGGGGGAGGGGGGCGCAAAGGGAGAAGGAGAGAGAGAGGGAATCCTAAGCAGGCTCTGTACCCAGCACGGAGCCCAACGCAGGATTCGATCTTATGACCCTGAGGATCATGACCTGAGCCAAAACCAAAAGTCAGATGCTTAATGGACTGAGCCACCCAGGTGCCCCTAGAGTGAGCTTTTGAAACAACCAATTCGATCATGCTATCTTCCATGCTTTAAATTCTTCAGTGGCTCCCTTCTACCTGCAGTATAAAACCCAGCTTTTTTTTTTTTTTTTTAAGATTTTATTTATTTATTTGACAGAGATAGAGACAGCCAGCGAGAGAGGGAACACAAGCAGGGGGAGTGGGAGAGGAAGAAGCAGGCTCATAGCGGAGGAGCCTGATGTGGGGCTTGATCCCATAACGCCGGGATCACGCCCTGAGCTGAAGGCAGACGCTTAACCGCTGTGCCACCCAGGAGCCCCTAAAACCCAGCTTCTTAACATGTCATACAGGGACCTTATCCTGTCCACTTGCTCAGGTCCAGCAGTTTGTTTTTAAACTTTGCCTCCCAAGTGCTAGCCATGATGCAATATTTGTGGCAGCCCCCATGCACCATGTCTTAGCATGGATCTGCTCAATCTGCCAGGAATGCCCTTCCTCCTGTGAAACTCAATTTAGAAATTGATTCTTCTAGAAAGCTCTACTGACCTCAGTAAGCTTAGGTCAGGGACCATTTCTATCTGTTCTTGCATTTCGTGTAGAAGTCTATCATCCTCTTGTGCTGCAAAAACCCCTGATGTTTGACTACCTGCCAGCTCTTTCAAGAGAGAACTCCCTGAAGATGAGGGCAGATGATGGGCATATTAGACCAGAGATTCCAGAATGATATCTACATAAAAATTTCTGGGACGCAGTTAGAAATACACCTGGGGATTCAGGATAGGAGTCAGGATTACAGAATTTGATACATTCAAAAAACCAAAGTATTATCTGAGACTGTGGAGGTAGAAGGGATAATCTAGAAAAATACGTTAGAGGAAAATATAAAACAATAGAAAAGATGCAGCAGCATGTATGTTGGAGAAGGCTTGCCTTACCGTGGCTCGGCCAGAGGAGGAGGAAGGAGCCCTAAGTGGAGTGTTACAAAAGGAGAGAGAAACAGCAGAGAGACAGTGGTGTCAATGATCCCGAATGTTGGGGGTATGAAGTATTTCTTTACATTGTCTGTTAACTGCCGCGTTTGTTCCTTCCCTCCACTCTGTGCTTCATCCCTTGTCCCTTCCCCCTGTGACCAGCTGGCTTTTCAATTTTTCTGATGAGCATTTCTGGCCACTTTAGGGCTTTTGTACCTGTGGTTGCTAGTGCCTCAAAAGTACCCTCCTCATAAAAACTAACCATCTACTTCTCACCACATGGCCTCATAGTCTCCCTTCACTGTCCTCTCACTGCTTCTATGCTTCCTTTTGTGACTCACTAATTACAATGACTTTCACTCATTAGACTGTAACTTCTGTAAGTGGAGGGGCTGTTTGTTTAATTTGCCATTCTACCATCCAGACAACATTCCACTACAGTGCCTGGGAAAGCAGCAGGCATTCAGTATGTATGTGTGAAATGAATAAATAATGAAGATGCCAAAGGACTGGAAGAATGAGGATGGGCCTCCCTGATGGGGGCGGCTAGAAGGATGTGGGAGGGGAAGATGACCAAAACTACAAGTGGAGGGTTCAGCTATAGAAAGAAGGGTGCTTCTTTCTGTGGGAGACCTGAAAGTGGCTGGAGAAGGAGGGCAAAATTAACAGAAATACAGAGAAAGGAGAGAGGGGTAGAGAAAATTCATGTCGGATAAGTTCTCTTCAGTAAGAGGTTAGGGACCTGAGGAATGTGGACAGTACTGTTACTGAGCGGGGTCAAGAATGGGGTGGGGAGTCAGTCAGGAAGAACAAAAAAGATGATCGAGACCATGGGCCTCACTGAGGCTGGGAATCAATCACAAACATGCCACAGAGACACGCAGGGGACAATTATGTGACTTTCTTTGGCAGTGATAAAATTCCAGAGGCTAAGAACAAAAAATGGGCAACTAGTTTGCCCCCCAGCCTGGGGACTGGTAAAAGAAGTAGGCCCAGTCACACGCTCCAAATACTACACATGCGTCTGGCATCAAATTGGTAAATAATTGCTGCTTCCACGCATTTATTTCCTGGTGCCCCGAGTGACCTGATTTGGAGAGAATGAAAAAATGTCTGCAGATAACCAGGAAGGCAGGAAGCATCAGAATGCCACCTCATCTCTCTTTCTTTAATTCTTGCAAACTACAGAATCATTTGGGTCATCTAGTTCCTCTTCTGGGACGGAACTGTTCCTTGGAGATGGGAGGTGAAGGAAGGAACCTGGAGAGGCTGACGGAGACCTAGCGGTGTCGTGAAGTCCATGGCGGCGCTCTGTGCACTGTTGAGCAGCCACTGCGCGCAGCACCAGCGCAGCGGACCCCGGCGGGGGTCCGGGCTGACTTGGAAGACTCACGATGACCTCAGCACAGCTGATCCGATTTGTCTACCGGATCCTTCCATCGCTCAATAAACATTCACTGGATACCTGCTTTGCACTAGATGCTGGGAATTCGATTCTGAACATGACACGGTCCCTGCCTTCAAGGAACGTTTAGCCCTTTTATTTCCATCCAGAGAGGAAGAAGGAAATTGAAGAAAAAAGTTGGACACATGAGCCGTGCTAGAAGTAGCAGGTTATATTTTTTCCTTTTAAACCAACTCCCTTTGCCTGAACTTCTCCTTCTTCATCTTTATTATAAAGACTTAATAGGTTTTGTGAAACAACGATGTAACTTTGTAATAAAGTTTCAAAATGCAACTGATCCTCATTATTTGTGGATTGCCTGTGCAAATTCACCTCCTCACTACAGCTCATTTGTAACCCCCATCAATACCTGCGGTGCTTGTCACAGCCATCGGAACACACTCACACAGGCAGCGTGCTGAAAATTTGAGCTGCCTGATGCACACAATCCCAGCTCAAGTTGGAACACTAGAAACTTCTAATGCTTTGGCATGGTTCAAACACTCTAATTTCAGCTTTCACACTGTAAATAAGTACCCTTTCGTGGCCTATGTATGGCTACGTTTTTCACATTTTTGTGTTTTGTTGGTGATTCTGTGGTTTAAAATGATCCCTAACCAATGGGCTGAAGTGTTGTCTAGTGTGACTAAATGCAAGAAGGCTGATGTGCCTTAGATAAAATACATGTGTTGACCGAGCTTTGTTCAGGCACAAATCCAGTACTGCTGGATAGGAATTCAACTTTAATGAATCAACAATATATATTAAATAAAGTGTCTTTACACTTTACACCAGCTGATGAAAATGTTAGGACCAGAGGCTCACAGGAGCCTAAGCCTTTATCTTCCCTAGGAGCACTGGCTCAGTGTTCACTCATTCAGCATTCATGGTGAATTCAGAGAACATAACTACTATGAAAAATCAGAATCCACTCTATGTTTTTCATCATGGCTTCTGTGTATCCACCAATTTACTGTTCTTCACCTTCTCTTATTCCTGACACACCTAGGAAGTTTTTGGAAGCTCTGTCTCAATCAAATCATAATCATTTACTGAGAATATTCTATGTACGGTACTAAGGTGGGAGGCTTTGGAGGGAATAGGGCCACGGGGAAGTTGACTCCCACTGGTTTCACACAGGTGTGGGCAATGCTTTAGAAGCTGCTGTAGAATTTATGGGACTTCATCAAGATTAAAAGTTTCTGCACAGCCAAGGAAACAGTCAGAAAAACTAAGAGGAAGCCCACGGAATGGGAGAATATATTTGCAAATGACACTACAGATAAAGGACTGGTATCCAAGATCTACAAAGAACTTCTCAAACTCAATACACGAGAAACAAATAAACAAATCAAAAAATGGGCAGAAGATATGAACAGACACTTTTCCAATGAAGACATACAAATGGCTAACAGGCACATGAAAAAATGTTCAAAATCATTAGCCATCAAGGAAATTAAAATCAAAACCACACTGAGATACCACCTTACGCCAGTTAGAATGGCAAAAATCGACAAGGCAAGAAACAACAATTGTTGGAGAGGATGTGGAGAAAGGGGATCCCTCCTACATTGTTGGTGGGAATGCAAGTTGGTACAGCCACTCTGGAAAACAGTGTGGAGGTCCCTTAAAAAGTTAAAAATTGAGCTACCCTATGATCCAGCCATTGCACTACTGGGTATTTACCCCAAAGATACAGACGTAGTAAAGAGAAGAGCCATATGCACCCCAATGTTCATAGCAGCAATGTCCACAATAGCTAAATCGTGGAAGGAGCCGAGATGCCCTTCAACAGATGACTGGATTAAGAAGTTGTGGTCCATATATACAATGGAATATTACTCAGCTATCAGAAAGAACGAGTTCTCAACATTTGCTACAACATGGACGGCACTGGAGGAGATAATGCTAAGTGAAATAAGTCAAGCAGAGAAAGACAACTATCATATGATTTCTCTCATCTATGGAACATAAGAACTAGAATGATCAGTAGGGGAAGAAAGGGATAAAGAAAGGGGGGGTAATCAGAAGGGGGAATGAAACATGAAAGACCATGGACTATGAGAAACAAACTGAGGGCTACAGAGGGGAGGGGGGTGGGGGAATGGGATAGGCCGGTGATGGGTAGTAAGGAGGGCACGTATTGCATGGTGCACTGGGTGTTATACACAACTAATGAATCATCGAGCCTTACATCGGAAACCGGGGATGTACTGTATGGTGACTAACATAATATAATAAAAATTCATTATAAAAAAAAGAAAAAAAAAAGAAGCTGCTGTAGAGTCAGGTCAACTTGGAGTTTATACCCAGAGATTATGGGATCTGAAGTAGCTATGCTATTCCTCTAATGAGACTGGAAGAGCCTTCTCGAGCAAAATTCCATAACTCTTGGGTCTACCAAGGAGGCTTTCAGAAATATGTTGAGGGTAGCATCTGGCACCAAGATTTTTACACAAGTGTAAAAGGTGATTCTGAGGCCTAGCAGTTTGAGAACTATTAACCTGGCATATATCGAATTGGCAACTTGTTGGGTAGGAGAGCTAAGGATAATTTTGGACTTGGGTGTCTGAAGCCGACTTAGTGAGTGTAGCTTAGTAGTCAATAAGCATGGATTGTTGTGATCTCCTCCCTTTCTTGCTCTCTTCCCTTCTTCTGGTTTGAATCTCGATTCTTACTGGACCTACCTATGAAGGACTTCAATTTCCCTCCTGATAAACAATACTAAACAGACTTAGTGAGGCTGTGTCTCATAATTTAGTGAGGGCAAATGTATGTACAAATAACTTGGCGCCGAGGTAGCAGGTGATAAACGGAATAAGAGACAAAGGATGTGACATGAGATTATGCAGGAGGAAGATTTCTCTGACCAAGTGGAGGTTCCGGCCAGTCCCTCTGCAGTCTAAGTGAATGATTCCTCATTCCTCATCATTCCACTATGCACACATATGCACATATATCCATATTAGTTTAAACAAAATTGTTCAGTGATGTTGCTTTTAACTTTGCTCTTTACATCTTTTTAATAGCTTTACATCTACTACGTGTATCTGAGCACAAAACACACTTTTGTCTTAACAATATAATGTAAACTTTATCAGCTATAAGAATGAATAACTATACATGGTATTTGTGGTAATTACAAAGTTGTGATAAAAAATGTGACCCGCACTGTAAGATTGTTCATATGGGAAAATTCAATTTGAAATGTAATTTAGACTTTCACCTGTCAGTGAGTTTAAGGATAGGGCAATATTTGGCCTCATGATCTTGGCCTAGGCATGTTTCTCTACAGTAATCTTGGGAATGATACTGTTTTCTAGTCAGTGACTCTGCAAGCTGGTATCACACGGGCACAGATTTTCTTACAAAGGAGATGCCAACCTCTGGAGGTCTATCAAGAATTCTATATTTTGTGTAAGACACAACAGTGTATAACAGAGGCTGCAACTTCAACATACCCACAGATAAATCGGGCTAAAAGGAAAGAAAAAGCTCATTAAGCACAAAAAAGTTCTATAAAAGAGTGATAAAAGCAAGTCTGTTTCAATGTGTTGTATTGTATGCAGGGTTTGTGTGGATAAAAGAGACTTTTCAATAAAAAAAAGGTTCGGAATGTCAACTGAAGGAGAACCATGTTAAAATCAGAGAGCATTATGGCATTATTGGGACTGCTAAGTAATGACAAAAACATTAGCATACGGTGACTTTCTAAGGCAAAGGAAATAAATGCTAGTCAAGAGCGATCTACAGGTCTACGTAAGTGAGAGACATTTTACATATCCTCTTTCCGCTGACTCTCACACGGCTTGACATACTTTCATGTGAAGCTATTGCTTTTAAGTAAGATAGTCTATAACTCTAGCACCACTACTTATATACTTGCCAGAAATGGAAAATGAAGGCCAAATTTCAGTAACAGGACCTTAAAATAAAAATTGTAATTTAAGGAAACACATATGTATGTACATAACAATATTACATATTTTTAAAATTAAAATAGAGCAGTAGTTCTCAACTGGAGGGGGTGATTTTTGTCCCCCAGGAGAAATGTGGCAATGTCTGGAAGATAGTTTTGATTGTCACAACTAGAGGGGATTACTGCTTGTGGCATCCAGTGGATTAGTGGATAGAGGCCAGGGATACCTCTAAACATTCTACAATACACAACATATTCCCTCAAAGAATTATCTAGCCCAAAATGCCAGTGTGCCAAGGCTGAGAATCCTTGGAGTGCTTGATGAAACAAGAGGACAGCAGAGTTTGGGTATCAGAGACCTTCAGAAAAAAAGGACATGCTGATAGTCGAATCAGAAGACAGGGTGACTGATAATAATCAATTCTGCCACTATCTAAAGGACAATTTACTACTAGGAATGACTGCTGGGAAGTTCTCCCAACAATATCTTAAACACTTTAGATCTGTGATAGATTATTAGAGGGATGTTGCTGACATTTAGGTTAACCTTTGAAAATATCATCATGAAGAACACGATATTATTCCATCAAACAACTCTTAAAGTCACAGTAAGACAGAGTAATGGGCCAAGGGGAACAATGGTTTGACACAGTACAAGATCATTTATTTTATACTTTTTATGTATACTCAGATACAGTGGAGGCGAAGCTCCAGGGGGATTCTCTCACAGCCCCTTTACTTTGGAACTGGCAATTATCTAGGTCCTGGCCCCAGGCTACATAAACTGAGAAGACAAGTTGTTAGTGTGGTCTCACTCTGCTGAAGGTCAGAGGGTCCTGGAGACAAGGAGGGAAACTGCCCCAAAGAGCAAGCAACATAGCTGCTGAGGGGAAGAGACAGAGTTGGGGCTGAGGTACAAGTGTCAAATACACTGGCCGAGGCAAAGGTGTAAAGGAGAATGAGTAGAGAAACTGGATCACCAGACCTGTAAGAAGGTCAAGACTGTATGGTTTCCTTTCAGGGTAAGAGAGTTTCTGCAGGCTTTTAGAGTTTGTCCGTGCAGAACATTTAGGAACATTACTGTTGGGAGCAGAGTCTCTGGGTGTGAGGTGACTCACACTTGCTTTGCTGTCACATCATCGGGGTTCACTTACTTTCTCTGCAGAACATGTTCTCTCTCTAACAGAAAATTTTCAAATGTAAATAATGGTTTTTGAAATTAATATTTTTTCTCACAATATTTATAAGTTATTGAAACAAATTATAAAGAAAAATATATATCCATATTGTCTGCATTGAGATTCTTTATGGGACACAAACAAGAACTTTGGCTTTAGGGGTGCCTGGGTGGCTCAGCTGTTAAGCGTCAGCTTTAGGCCCAGGTTGTGATCCCAGGGTCCTGGGATCGAGCCCTGCATTGGGCTCCCTGCTCGGCGGGAAGCCTGCTTCTCCCTCTCCCAGTCCCCTTACTTGTGTTCCCTCCCTCGCTGTCTCTCACTGTCAAATAAATAAATAAAATCTAAAAAAAAAAAAAAAAGAACTTTGGTTTTAAATTTACTTGTAAGTTAAGATTTTAGTTTAGTTCTCTTCAGATGAAGGAAGAAAACTTCAAACGTACCTGAAATTTTAAAACAAATCCAAACATAAGTTAACTTTTATCTACCTAATATAGCAAATTAGAGATAAATCACCTTTATTTTCTTTGATAGAATTACTAAAGTTAAAAAAAAGACATAAATCGGTATTATTCTTTTATTTTTTTAGGTGCAAAAAGTTGGTTTTATTAGAGCAAGGGGACAGGACCCGTGGGCAGAAAAATGTGCTGCTTTATCGGTATTATTCTTCAGCAATAGGAAGGAGGCAATAAAGTTATGATTTGTATTTTCAATGATTTAGTGTACAATTACTAACTTTTGGATATCTGGAAAATCTGCTTCAACATATCAAAAATAACCACTATCTTTATAAACAGGTTGTTGGATTTAACATAATAAAATCATATTGTTTCTGTGGTTAAAAATAATTCAGATGCACTCCTGGTAGAAGTACCAGTAAATGGAAATTTTTTTTTCTGTATGCAGCGATTTTTGAAAATAATGATATAGAGCCCAATTAATCCAGGCTTCATGAATTGTCTGACTCCTTTTGGGATGAAGAAGGTAAAGGAAAATTAGATATTCCGTAGATGAATACAGACATATGTACCTTGAAGGCAACTTATTTACTGCCTACTCTTTTTCTGAGAGGTTGACAGAATTACCAACATAAAAATTTGTGTGTGTTGTATGGCTTGGCTGGAAGAGGAACGACCATGGAGTTAACTGATGCTTCTTGGTTTTGTTTTGCTTTGGACAAGAAAAAAGTTGTTGCTGCACAAAACTGGAGTCTGCACTTTGGTTTAGGGTCAGCTCTTTTGAATAAGACCTGCCTATTCTCACTGATTCTAGATGCTAAGTAAAATGCTGAAAATAATTAAAACACTCTTCTCCTCATGGAAGAAGCTGAGCTACAATGGATAATTATTAGAGTTATCTTGGAATGACAAATCTAATAAATATTCTTTAAGTGAGTTTTTAGAGAAAAACAAAAACATCACAGTAATGTCTCCACACTTCCTGAAATAATCTAACATTCCTATGCACAATTATTACTCTATGTCTGGCATTTATACAAAAACATACTTAGTTGTGTCAGTGTTGAAATATTTATTTATTTATTTATTTATTTAATTTATTTTTTAAATAAAGATTTTATTTATTTATTTGACAGAGAGAGAGACAGCGAGAGAGGAAACACAAGCAGGGGGAGTGGGAGAGGGAGAAGCAGGCTTCCCGCTGAGCAGGGAGCCCGATGTGGGGCTCGATCCCAGAACGCTGGGATCATGACCTGAGCTGAAGGCAGACGCTTAACGACTGAGCCACCCAGGCGCCCCAGTGTTGAAATATTGAAAGAGTAGAAGGTACTTTTTTTTTCTTTTTTTTAAAGATTTTATTTATTTATTTGACAGAGAGAGCGCATAAGCAGGGGCAGTTGCAGGCAGAGAGAGAGGGAGAAGCAGGCTCCCTGCCAAGGAACCAGAAGTGGGGCTCAATCCCAGGGCTTTGGGATAATGACCTGAGCCAAAGGCAGACACTTCACCTACTGAGCCACCCAGGCGCCCTTAGAAGGTACTTTTCTACTTTGGGTTTCATTTTTAGGAAAAAAAAAACAAACATTTTCAGAAATCGAAAAATACTGGGCATAAATTTAGGAAATAAAAAAAAAGAAAATTAGTCATTTCAGTGACCAAATTTAAGTTTTTTGAAACTAAAAAAAAATCTGTGCTAATAAGATATCCAGGATATATTGGTGGAAGAAAAAAATCAGAACATTAAGTATGATCCTAGTTTCATTGAAAAAAAGAACATACATGAATAAAGACATACGTGCTCACATATGCAAAAAATATTTTAATAGGACATGGAAGAAACTATTAGAATGAATACAAATATTAGCCAGACAGAGGGGTTTTATTTATTTTTTAAGATTTTATTTATTTATTTGACACAGAGAGAGAGAGAGAGAGAGAGAGAACACAAGCAGGGGGAGGGGCAGAGGGAGAGGAAGAAACAGGCTCCCCGCTGAGCAAACTCAGCTCCCCCCCCCCCAGGGCTCAATCCCAGGACCCTGGGATCATGACCTGAGCCAAAGGCAGATGCTTAACCAACTGAGTCACCCAGGCGCCCCAGGGGTTTTATTTCTTATTTACACTAATCTTTATTGGTTAAATTTTGAAAACTATGAGCATATATTATTTTTATAGTAAAACAATTTAAAATTATTAAAACATTTTTTAAAACAGGAATTTTGACAACTTTCCTCCCCAAATAAATTGATGACATAGGTTCAAGTTTAGGCTGGCAAAAATAAAAAGCCTAAGAAAATAAGGTCCAAAATACTAACACAAATAAACCAAGGGTGTCAGCACTATTTTTTTTTTTTTTTCCTCAAAGCTTCTCAGTTTTTTTTTCCCTCCCTGATAGCACCAATATTCTTCCTTCTATTAGACGCAAATTTACAGCACCTCATGGTAAAAACAGTCTGGAGTGAGCACGAGGAGCACATTCTCCTCTGATTCCCCTGCGGTAGGTAATTGCTGATGTGTCTGGGGACTCTCTGGCCTATCATGGAGAGTTGCCGCCTCAAGCCCTGCGCCCGCCTCCTGCCCTGGGAGAGCCCGGTGCTGCCCTCGCCCACTGACACTGCCGTGAACTCGACGAAAAGCTGGAGGGTACCTGGCGTGAGCAGCAACAGGACAGGTGTGTTCCACTTGGAAGGACTTAACAGGATTCAGCAGCTGCCAAGCTTTTTAAAAGGTATAATTTTACTTCTTATTCTATAGTTTGAATAGAGATAATTTAAAGAAGAAAAGAAAACTATTGAGGTTTCCTTTTTTCCTTAAAAAGTATAGAGAACAGAATTCTAAAAACTTGCACATGGAGATGGGTCCCGTGAAGCAGACCTAAAACAGGAATGTGAGAGGCAGGGGGACACAAACTGTGGCTGGCTTGTGCAGGTAGCAGCTGCCTGTCCATGTGCGGACTAGTGCGGGGAAAGGGCACTGGCCTGACAACAGGAAGGCCCAGCTCCTAACTAGGAGTCATTCTGAATAAAACTCTTACAGCGTTTCTGGATCTCGATTTCCTTACCTGTAAAATGAAGGAACTGACTAGCATCACCGTGGATGATCTCTAGGGTTCCTTCCAGGTCACCAATTCTGTAACTCGAAGAACATAGGGCCTTCCCCTCCCCAATTCTAGGCACTTATCATAAAAGACTACTTTTCATGTTCTTCTTTTTGAACATATCTTACATATGATAATAAATATAAAGCCTGCTCTTGAAATTAAACATCTGATAGAATTTGTGGCAGGATCTTGATAAAATCAAACCATTTATATCCTGATAAAGGAACTCAACTGAAGAAATGCAACTACGCCAGGTGCTAAGGAAGCCCAGGGACACATTTCTCAAGGGCTGGCTGTTGGCATCGTGACTCAGAGTGTGCCCAAGGCATTTTGATTACCTGGGACAACAGTACTGTTTCTTCTTTTTGCATAAGCAGAGATCATTCCTGATACTCTCCCGCAGAGCGAAGTCAAACATTATCTAACTATACACCTGGTACATCCATTCCCTAGGAGGAAAACCATGTAGAATTCTATTCTAAAATATGGATTCAGACCAAGCAGATCAAACCATGCTCTTCAACAAAAGAAATCTATGCATCTTAAACTCGAAAGGCCATTGAGTTCCCTCTCAACCCCGAGAACTTTACTACTCCTTGCCCACACGGAGTCCTATCCTCCACAACTTCCTTGCTTTACCTATTTTAAGTTTTTAAAATGCTTTATGTTGCATGTCTGCAAGTTCCTTGAGATCTATTTAGAATTAGTTTGGGCAGCAGTGGGATTAGCCTGAAGCAGACCTCGAGGGTCAAGATGGATATTTGAAGAATTGGTCCACTGGGATATAAATATAAAGATATACTTTAAGTATGGAGATCAGTCCGTGAGAGGAAAAAGCACACAGCATGAAAAAATCAATGAAGACTATGATGCAGTGAGCTCTTCTAAGTGGAGGAGGGGTGGCAGAGGCAGTGAGAACCGGGGACGCTGAGAAGCAGGTAAGAGGTGTCTATCCATAGGAACACAGGTGCATCAGGAAGAGAAAGGGGTGGCACCAACTTCCCAGGCAGCCAGTAAGATACTGACCAAGTTCCTTCTATCTCCTCCTCCAGCTGAGGCAGAAGTCGTTCAAGGCTACTGCACACAGACGTGGGGGTTGAGTAACCCCAATTTCAAAGATCAGCATGATGTGGGAGTCAGGGAGACCAGTAAGTCACTGTAAGTAGAGATTATGGCTTTCATAGCATCTCACACAGTTCTTGACACAGACTAGGCATATTGTGAACTGTTACGATGGCTCCGTGTTAATGTTATAAATGCTTTCATTGCATTTAATGTCTTTAGGTTGTACATTTACATCAGTCTCTCCCTAAATTCTTAAATCTGGTGCTCGCTTCCAAACAATGGATAACGTTACACATGTAGCATCTGCCCAAATTCCTTACCGATCCTTTGAACTGTATTCCCTACTGTCCCCATACTGTCACAGGCAACCATCGCCAAATATCCTTGCTGTATTTGAAACTGGCGCTTTACCTAGAAACATTTTTTTTCAGTTCTTTGTAGCATAGGCTTTTGCTCTCACATAACCCAATCATGAACCCCAGGGGTCTGGAGTTAACACTGGCCCCCTCTTACCTCTCTGTTGCTAATTTTAGGTTATTATACTTTCTGTCTTTCTTTTTTTTAAAGTCATCTCTACACCCAACATGGGGCTTGAACTCACAACCCCAAGATCAAAAGTTGCATGCTCTACCAACTGAGCCAGCCAGGTGCCCCGTAGGCTATACTCTCAAAACATTCCTCCTCAGATGCCTTGACACCTGCCTAGACTATTCCCTATTTGTCTTTGTAGCTGTTACCTTCAGACCTTGTGGTCGCGCTAACACATAATGGTTCTCAATGTTGGCTGTGCATTAAAATAATCTGGAAAGCTTTTGAAATCTACCCATGCTGAGATCCCATTTCAGACTAATTCAGTCACTTTGTGGGTATGGGGACATGCAACAGTATTTATTTTTTTAATTTCTTAGGTGATTTCAATGTGAAGCCAAGGGTGAGACATCTAACATAAGAGTCAAAGACTTCAGCTCTTGCTTTCCCAGTGTCCCCTGCATCCCAACTCTTGCAACCATCCCAGAAGTTTAAAATCCAAGAGTACAACCTGTCCACCACTCTGGGTCCTAATTACTTGGCCAGTTCAATTAGAATAATGTGTCCTTCAGTTGCACTTCCGCTCTTATACACACTCTGTGAATTTATCAGAACCTCAAGTTGCCTGCCATCTGAAGTATTAAGCAAGAGGGTGTGGGGGCTTACAGGCTGGAGCCCCAGCTTGTGGCTTCTTTAGTGGATGCCACCCTGCCTCCGCCTGGGTGTGCGGGCCTTCCTGCAACCTTCCAGACAACCTGCTTTCTCAGGTGGCCAGTCTTCTGATTCCATGTCCTTTCCAACCTGGAGGACCCTCTGGGGCGTGTCTGTCACTCCAGTGACTCTCCTAACAACACGATCAAAAGTCTCTTATCCTCTTGTGCTTTGGGCACATTCACAACTGCCCCAACTATGTAGCAAGCCCAATACGCCTTCTCCCCTGCTATGGCCGGGATGCTGAGCGCTACTGAAGAAAAAATCCAACCACACAGAATTATGCCGCCTACATTTTTACGGCATTCAAACAGCAGCTCTCAGCACTACTCATGAACTTGTATATGTTCCAAACGAGCTCCTGCTCCTACTACCCTTACGGTGCTCTAATGGTCACTATTCTTCCTAATTCCTTTGACCCTCCCTTTTGAAGAGGACTTCCTGTATGTTTCGGAGAACATAACGATGTCCTTAATTTCTAGACTTCCACTATCAACTTCTCTGCACCCCTCACTGATGTAGAGGGGCACGGCTGTAAGTTCAGCACTGCTGACATTTTTGGCCAGATAATCCTTTGGTGGGGTGGGGGTTGTCCTGTGCATTCTACACGTTTAGCAAGATCTATGACCCCCACCCATTAGATGCCAGTAGTATCCCCCCGCCTGCATATATTTGCAAAAACATCTCCAGACATTGCCGAAGCTCTCCCGTGAGGCAAAATCACCCCAGGCTGAAAACCACTGTTCTAAGCCAAGACTAATCTATCAACCTGTCTTTCTGATAAAAGCCTCTTGCTTCCTCCAAGATCCACATGTGCCTTCTTTATCTATCTCCAGCCTGAACCCGTCCATTGGTTTCATCTCCTTAGTATAGAAATTTCCATGTCACTCCAGTATCTTAGAAGTCATTCCTGGAGGTGTGTCACCCGCCAGTCACTGTGTGAGCTTTTTTCTTCTCCAAGTGAAGCTCTGGGAACGACTTCCATGAGCTCACTTGCGGGGGCCCCATTCTCCTCTCCAACCCCTGTCGTACTCGTGTCAATCACCGAGACTTCTGCAGCGGTGCCAGGTTCTCCCATTCACCAACTGCTCAGACAGACGGACTGACTGGCTGTCTCCGACACTCCTGACGATACCCTCCTTGAACCTCCCTTCCCCCTGGTTTCTAGGGTACTTTTTTCTGGTTCTTCCTTCCACTTAGATTATTCTTTCTTAATCTCTCCTCTTCCTCAGACTGTCCCTTAAATACTAGTGTTCATGTGGGATTCTGTCCCTGGCCTTTCTCTCAGAACACTACAACATTTTTTTTCTGGGCTATCTATCTCCTTCAGTACAAGCTTCAACTCTTCTGCTATAATACAATGATTACATGAACTCCTCTCCCCCATGTGATCTGAAGCCCTACCTTCTCTCAAATTCCAGTCCTGCATGTCTGACTCCTTAGGGGGTATTTCTTTTTTCTTTTTCTTTTTTTTTTAAAGATTTTTTATTTATTTATTCGACAGAGATAGAGACAGCCAGCGAGAGAGGGAACACAAGCAGGGGGAGTGGCAGAGGAAGAAGCAGGCTCATAGCGGAGGAGCCTGATGTGGGGCTCGATCCCATAACGCTGGGATCACGCCCTGAGCCGAAGGCAGACGCTTAACTGCTGTGCCACCCAGGCGCCTTAGGGGGTATTTCTACCTGAGGGCACTACAGACACCACTAACAAATCAAGATACCTAAAACTGAAGTCACAGCCTACTTCCTACCACTGCCTGTCTCTAGATCCCCAAATCTTCCTTATTCTTGTATTATTTCTATGATACCACCATCCATCCAGTTGTGTAATAAGCCAGGGGTTTAGCCCAATCCTAGATTCCAATTTCCCTAATCATATCCAATCAATCATAAAATCCTGTCAATTACACCTTATATCCTCCCCTCCAACCCCACTAGTTCAGGCTTTTATATTTTATTTCAGTGGTTTCCTAATGAATTTCCCTGACCCAGGTCTTAGATACCTCTAATCCAACCACTATGTGGCCATGCCATTACAATGTATTTTTAACATGCAATCTGTCCGTGTCACTCCCTGGACTACCTCCTCTAGGGGATCCCCTTTGTCTGAAGGATTTACAAGCTAAACATCTCAGCAGAGCACACTAGGCTCTCTATGGCCTGGCTCTTGCATTTCTCCTAGCCTCTCCATTACCCCCTAAGCTCCCCAAACAGAACCGTACCATACCACACCTTTCTCAAGTTATTCCCTCTGCTAGAATGTCTTTTTCTAAGATTATCTACCTAGCATATACTTTTTCATTCTATAAGCCTCAGCTCAAGCATGACCCTCTCTGGAAGCTCTTCCTGGACTACCCAGGGCACATTTAGAGGGTTTCTTCCTGGGTGTTCCTAACCCTAACCCAATGCATTGTGCACATATCTTCGTTATAGTTCCTGCCATAGTCCGTTGGGATTGCCATAGTCCGTGGGTGTCTCACCCACCAGCCTGCAAGCTCCTGATAGGCAAGTGCTTTGCCTACTCAATCTCATTTCAGTGAGGACTAACAGAATGCCCAGCATGGAAATAAGCACTCGATAAATACGGCTGAATGACCGAATGACACACGAGAGGTTCAACTGTCAAAACAATCTCCCGGGGTGGGGGTGGGGGGGACGACAAAACTGTATCATGACATGGTATTTGTACCAAAAAATGTATGTCAGTTCAAGGAGTCAAGAAGTAAAGTTATTCAGCCTAAGGCAAGAGCTAATGTTACATAATAAGTTTAATAGGTAATATAGGTATAGTGCTTATTAAGCTTTTCTACCAAAGTACTGCTATCACCAAAAGAATACTGACTGATATCCCTGGGGGATCTGATGGCACAGGCTAAAAACCAGGACATTTCTCTAGCTGATTTATCCATATTCATTTTAACTTGAAAACATTTCCGAATTACTAGCAAGAGGAATGCTCCAGCAAAAGAGAACATGGTTATTCTGGGGGCCCCAATGACCTTTAGCATTACTGTGTACCCTCAGGTGGCGTTGATGAGAGTGCCAGCAGCACAGTTACAGAAACAAGTGTACTCTGGAGGTCGCGCCACACTTCAAGTCACAAGTTCCACTCTGGCGCCATATACCCCATCACCTGGGCTGTGCCCTGGGGTCTACGTTCATCTCTCTGAGCCTCCTTGGTTTCCTTATCTGGAAAATGGCTATAATAGTATTATACTAATAATTATAAAAAGAATATTTGCCTTATGTATTCCATAATGTTGGTGCCAATAGTAAAAGAAATAATAATGTAAAAGCAATGAGATATATAAGCATGAAAGATGAAGTAATATTTTATCCAGAGAGAGAGAAAATTAAAGTTCATATGCAATCCGTATTTTTGAAAACATTTACCTTTTGAGGAGCCGAAGAAGGTTTTTCCACTTTGGTTTTCTCCTTTGGGGTTAGAGGAGGGGATCGCTCCTTTATCTCTGGAGGCAGTTCTTGATATAATGCTGGAATTGAACAAGGAATGCATGTAATCAAACTGAGGAGCCCTGACCCAGCGGTGGAAATAGACAGTGACGGAGAGAGGGCAGGAATGAAACTAAAGATCTTGCTATTCGCTTCCTTCGTGTAACAGTAAGCTACCTGGCACTTAGTGTTAAGGCCATCTGTAGTTATACACACCGGTTATCGAAAGAACATAATTTATGATCGGGAAGTTTTCATCAGCCGGATTTCAGAAACGTAAAACATGTCATTTTCACTTATCATGTGGTCATGCAGATACTTGCTTATTTTATCTCAATTCACATTCACCAGGAGCCCGCTATATGCAAGGTTATCTGCTAGGTACCGTCTAGGGAGACAGAAGATGATCAAAAGACAGTCTTTGCTCTCAAGGAGCTTACAATCTGGTCAGAGACAGATTTGGTCACAAGTAAGTGTAACATACAGTAGAATGTGACATTTTTCGAAAGAGACATAACAAAGACGGATTCCGATATAGAGAGCAAATGCTCCATGCAAGAAGTGGTAGATGTGTCAGACCCTGAAGAATAGGCAGGATTTTGCCAGGCAGAGGTGTGGGCAAAGAATAATTTGGGAAAATGGTACAAAATAAAGAGAATGGGGCTAGGTCTATACATAACCTTGAATCTGTTCACAGGGTCAAATTTGAGATTATAATTTATATAATCTATTTAATCTACACACAGTGTGGGCTCTAAAAAGTTACGTGGGAATTTTCAAGAAGGACTAAAAAGAAAATGTTTCAGTTAAATGACAACTCTGGGCAACTCCGAATTGAGAGAAATTGGTAAAATACACCTGCTTGAAATTCCACAATTGTAAGATATATTAATTGGCTTTGTGTATGGGTTGATTTTATTATTGGATTTCTTTATCTCTTATTGGAAAGGATGTTAGATGTCACTAAGTGAAGTTGTTCATGTTTTTCTTTCCAGTGGCTTAAGATACAAAAGGAGTAAGTTCTTTATAATGATGGTGTTGTTCTATTGTGGTGTTGTTCTCTTAGAGGACATGGCTTTCAAATGAATGGTTTGTAGAGATTCTGTTCACATCTATACACTCCCTTAGAGCATTTTGCTTTGCATACTTGGCTTCAGATAAAGATAAAGGACAATTTCTCCTACTATTTTTAGAGTGGAATATGCTGCTGATGGTCTTTTTTCCCCCCTAATGTTAAAACTGAGCAGGTGAGTTTTTGTTAAATTCAGGTTATAAAGTAGGATAAAAGGGAAAAGAAGATAACCCCTGATGAAGTGAGAATTCAATCATGAGATTCTCAGGTTTTCTGAGAATTCTTTGTTTGTTCTGGCTTTTAAAAGGCTTTTTCAAAAAAGCAGTAACTGATGCCAAAAGAAAGTATTAATTCTTCTGGGATACAATAAGGAATTCTGGCAGTCAGAGGATGGTCACTACTTGAAACACGGAATTAATTTCTGCATGTGGCCACCAAGCATCACTGCGGTATGCTTTAGAATTCGTGCTATGGTCATATAAGGGAAAAAAAGCTAATTTTAATGGATTTTTAACCCACTGTGGACCAAGTATCTACAGCCTCTCAAGAATCATAAGCCTAAGAGGTTATTTCTGCAAACTAACTAGATTCTAAAGTTAAAAATCTAATACCGTTCTCCCTGGAAATACACCCATCATCTTTATACTGTCTAGTGAAAAAGAAGTTTAAATGTTTCCACTTGTGTCTGGAAGAAACAATGGATTGTAATATCTAGCTAAAATTACAGACATAATCCAGAGCGACTATGACTGTGCAGGCAGCGCTCTTGATCTGAAAATGGAAGCTACTCCTGCTGAACTAGAGCTATTGATCCACTGGGAAAGGTGTCACTGGGAAGGGGAGGGAAGAAACTGGGATATGTGAGGTGACCTGGAAGTCACAAGTATTGAGCTTATGAAAAATGACTTGGAATTAACTTGTAAAATTTCTTCCTTCCACACTGCCTTAATTTTTCTCCGTTACGTATTCTCTTTTGAACATTAAAAATAGCTTAAGAGCCATCAATCATTTACTACTCAGAGAAGAAGAATTGTAACAGTGGCGTGGAGGAAATGAAGAATTTTGTTATGAGGGAGAGAAGTGGGTAACTTTTAAGACACTTAGCACTTTTGAGGGGAGGAGTTTGCTGAAAGCAGCAGATAAGCTGAGGGAAACAGCTGCAGAGACAGGGAGCCCTGGAGTGTGGGGCGGGGGGCCCTGGGAAGTACCAGGGTGCAGACAGGGTGATGGGTGCAGAAAGAGAACTAATTTCATCTGTGCCCAGCTCAGCGCCCAGTACTCATGGAAGAAATTATTCTTCCTGTTTTCCTTCATCTCTTTTGCTTTCAAAATTCAAAACTTAGGTTAGGAATCAATAGTACTTTTGTTCAGCCAGTTTGGGTTAAATGGTGCTTCACAGACAAGCCTGAAAGTCAACTGTTATTTATAATTATTTCTTCTTTGCGGAAACTAAAGACTTGACAATAATGATTCAAAATGGAGTATTCTCAAGGCTTCCTATACTACATTTTAAACCAGAACTATAAAATTTCAGTGTTTCTGGAGGGAAGCTTAGAGGTGTGAGAGCTCAACTTCCTCATTTTACAGGAGGAAACTGAGGCGTATCAGTATTAGTGTCGAGTTTTCCTGACCCTTGAGTACTGGGCTTTCCTGCCACACTACTGAGGGAACTGCGGATAGGAAGCGTTCTTCTGAAGAAGCACTGCCGTACTCCTCCCCTTTCTTCAGTCTTCACGCTATTTTATCTCTAGGCTCTTTCTGTCAGTTCTATTTGCACCCCTCAAAGCCTAGTAGTAAATCTACAGGTCTCACCAAGTCCTGTTTAGAATTTCTCCTTCAGCTCATTTCTTTGGCCTTTCACAAATGGGGATATTTATTTACCTGAGAATGAAACAATCTATTGCAGGTTTGGGACTGAGGTATATACAAAGTCAAAGAATGGGACTTGGGCAACTAGAGGTTGTGCCGGTGCCTGTCAACTGAGGATTCACTGTGGCCAGAGAAGAGCTGATATAACTGTGTGTGGGGCAGATGGCGGGCAAAAAGGGCTGAAGAAGAACATTGGTAGCTGGACAGGCAGGGCATCCAGGATGAGTCTGTGAGAAAAATATTCTAATCTCGGAACAGAGGAGCTTTCTAGTGCATCAGTGTCCCCTTTTTCTAGTTAGTTATTTTTGCATCATGCGAATGAAAAGCAATACCCATTGGTAAACATAAGCAAAAGTTACAAAGAGAGTAAATTAAAGGGTAGCAAATGATAAAATCTTGGACTATCAGTTATACCATATTAGTAAACCAGGAAGGGAGCATAAAACTTACTTTCACTAGCCACATGATTAGCTGGAAAATAACCTTCCTGTCCCTTTCCTACGCTGCCATACCACCAGTCTTCATTATCTTTGAAAAACACTCGGATAATGTCTCCGCGATGGATGGTTAGTTCATCTGATCGATTCGCTGTGTAGTCATAAAGAGCCACTACCTACGAGAGAGATAAGACCACCACAGCTTTATCACAACTGTACCACAGAGAAAACCCCCAACATTCACTTCCTCTTGCAGAAGAGCAGCTGAAACCAAAGCAGTACTTTGGTAAGTCTGAGGCTGTCTCAAGGTTTGCTCATGGGATCAGGGGTGGTGGGAACACAGCAGGAGAAGCAAGATAAAAGACTGTGGGATTGAGAAATGGTTAAGAGCATTCAATACACTAAGATTAGCTTCAAAATAGCAGATGTTAATTTTTTTTACAAGTGAATTACTTGTGAAGCAAATAAAAAGAGCCTCACACACCCTCCGCTTTCTTAGAGCTGTTCTATACTACCTTCAGATCCCATTCTCGCATCTCTAAGCAGATGTCTCTGAGAAAAATCCTTCAGAGTGTCAACAATTTTATAAGAAGGAAAGCTCAATGAAACAGCCTGATTACATAACTTCATTGTGATCACTTGGTTTACCGTTCATGTTTCTTTTTCAAATGTATTTCCCCACAAACACATGCTTTTTGGTATTTTATATCGACAATCTAAATCTTTTGACTACTTTTAAAAAACTCTTAATAAGGTTTTTTTCACTAGATACAAATTTAAGAGGAAAAGCCTTTCTACAAGAATCTCTTTGCTGTATTGTGCAGTAGTCACTATATTTGATTTTTTTTTAAAAAACTAAAATCAAAATGAATGAGTTCAGAGAAACTTAACAAATCCCTTATAGCAGTTACAAGGAGGAGGCAGACCTTAATCCATTTTATATGTCATGCATTGTATAATGTAGGACATAATATGTACATTAAAGAATAAACTACTTCTTTTCCTCCTTAAATGGGATTTGAAAACTAACAGGGGGTGCCTGGGTGGCTCAGTGGGTTAGGCATCCTACTCTTGATCTTGACTCAGGTCTTGATCTCAGGGTCATGAGTTCAAGCCCCACACTTGGGCATGGAGCCTACTTTACACACACACACACATACACACACACACACACACACACAAAATTAACAGGTTATACAACTATATATGTAATGGAAAATTATCATTATAATCCTTTGCATTTAGGTTGAGTACCGATTCATTTACTTAACAAGTATTTACTGAAATCCTAATGTGCCTGGTACTAGGCTAGGGGCTAAATATACAACAATAAATAGGATCCTTTCTAGAAGAGTTACCTCATTTAGGCTCTGCAGGAGAATAAAGGCTAACCAGGAATTGGCCAGGTGAAGAGATGGAAAGTGTGTCTCGGGCAAACTGTACTATATGTGTGTGAGTCCAGGGAGGAGAAACCCAAAATACTTCAATATGGTGGGAGCCTGAATTAGAGGTAAGAGCCTAGCTAGCCAGGTGGGGGAAGGTGAGGCTGCAGGGGTAAGTAGGGGCCAGATCATGCACGCTGAAAGGAGCTCATACTCATACTATGCGCAGTGGGAAGAGATAAGGGTTTTAAGTAGAAGATGCCATAACACTTCACAAAACTCTGTATGGTACCTTTTAATTAATTTACAATATTTATTAACACATTAACCAGAAGGTTTTAATGGATAAATCTGGAATTACCTGCTGTCACTATATGGTATGAGGGCAGTAATAAAAATTTAAGTCAAATGGTACAAATGCCATTCCTACTGTATTGCTTAGCACAGTCTGTAATTCACAACGTGTTATGCAGGATGTTGTTTCAAGTTTACAAATCTCTTATGACTTCGAGTGTACTGACGCCAAATCACTTATGTGAAAGTGGAACTTTTAACTCTTCCCTTCCGTCTTCGCCTCCAAACCTTTTCTCCTTTATTCTTCTACCTGATACTACCACAGAAGAAGAACGCTAATGAAAATGTTCTCGGTGCCTGCCACGTTCTAGGTACAATGCTAGCGGCTTACGTAAGTCCTTACACAATCCGTAGGACAATCCTGTGAAGGTACAAATTCTTATTTCAATTTCATAAATGAGGAATTCTATGCACAAAGAAATGTAGTAACTTGACTAAAGTTAACTATGAGTTACATTTTTTTTTTTTTTAAAGCTAAATACATTTCTAGGACATCTCAGTCTAGAATCAAACATGGGGAAGAAGCAAGCAGAAAGGAAGGGAGGGACAGAGATCCTAATCCCTCATGAAAGCTCAGACACATTTTTGGGTGGCACTGCTTAAGTGGTGGCTGTGCTGAGAGGACCAACAATCCCGGGTCACCTGCAGGCCCACTGTGCTCCTTTCAAGACACCTGCAACCCAGTCCTAGAAAACTATAAGGGTCTATTGCTGCTGTTCCTCATCCTGGCTCTGGTACACTGAAACAGCACAACTCTTAAGAATCTTATGGAAGTACGAAGTCCGTGTATGCTTATTTCTCTGGAGTCAGAGGTGGCTGCTGGGACGAAGAGCAGGAGAGATTCAGCTAAGGCAAGAGAATCATTCAGGAAGTCCCACATCAGGCTCGTGTCCTTTTGGTGGATTACTGATAATTGGGAATTCATCAAACTGGAGTCAGAAAACCCTTCCTGAATTTTCTACGAGGGCTGGGTGATAAGAATTCCTTCAGAGGTACAGGGGTCCAAAAGACCTAGAAAATCTTACATTTCCATTTGCCTATTAAAGTGTCCATGGATTACCCTCCTCATATAATCAAATACAGCCATGCCAGTTTTACATGGCCTTCCAGTCCTGGTAAATATGTTCCACCCTCTACATCCCTGTTATGGACTGAACTCTATGCCCCTCCAAATTCATAGGTTGAAGCCCTCCCCAGGTGACTGTATTTGGAGATTGGGCCTTTAAATAGGTAATTAAGGTTAAATGAGGTCATATGGGCGGGGCCCTAATTCAATAGGACTGGTGTCTTTATAAAAAAGAGGAAGAAATAGCAGGAGCACACGTGCACAGAGAAAAAGGACACAGGAGGACACGGCGAGAAGGCAGCTGTCTGCAAGCCAAGGAGAGAAGTATCAGGAGAAACCGACCCAGTTGGCTACTTGATTTTGGACTTCTAGTTTCTAGAACTGTGAGCAAATAAATTTCTGTTGAAGTCCTCAGTTGACGGTACTTCGTTACAGAGTTCTGGCAGACTAATACAGTTCTATGACCTGATGGCCTCAGATGAATCACTCACGACTGCCTGGCAAATGGCCAATACCTCACTTCTAGCCATTTTAGGTCCTTACCAGCTTACAGTACTGTGTCCAACACTATGATAATATTATCTCCTGTTGCAGAAACAATGGCCTTGGCACCAACATCCTTAGGAAGGCGATGGTTGGGGAGGCTACATCCCTCAAAGCAAAGAAGCAGTGTTTGGAGAATGTCATCATCATACCATTACTGACATTTAGGTGCAAAATTGCTAGACAGTGAGGAATCGGGGGCTTCACATGCCAAGTCTACATTCTGGAAGTGGGGTTATGACCATTCCCTTCATCATACTGAAGGTACATGACAAAAGCCACGTGGCTTATGATCATCTGCTTATATTCCAGGGTGTGTTTTCATCCAACATGCCATCTTCTCATGTGAGGACCACTTACTCTCTTTTGAGCATCTTAGTATACATAGTAAACTTCTCTGCTTATTTTGATTTCCAGTGGATTCTGCATAAAAGGTCTTCCCCACCTCTAATGACATTTTGTTATAATCTCACTGTTTTAGGGTAAAGTAAAGCTCCATAAAAAAGTTGGGAGGGGTGCCTTGGTGGCACAGTCGGTTGAACGTCTGACTCTTGGTTTTGGCTCAGGTTGTGATCTCAGGGTCATTCGATCGAGCCCTGTGTCAGGCTCTGCGCTCAGTCTGCTTGGGATTCTCTCTCCCTCTGCCCCTCCCACTCATGCTCTCTCTCAAATAAATAAATCTTTAAAAAAAAAAGTTGGGAGACACAATCCCATCAAGAGGTTTGTTTTAAATTAATAGTGTATCTATTTTTTCTCTGTCTTCTGGTAGGTCTTATCATTTGTCTTGACCCCTGTTGGGATGAGTATCTTTTATAACGAACTGCACAGTGCTCCGGCACTTATGTGACAGAGTATCCTTGGCAACAGCTTTGAGCTGACAGAGGACTTACGACATCTGTCTGCAAAAGAAGTCTAAAAACATTCATTTATGTGCCCACATTGGCAATGACAGGTCTGGAAAATGGTAAGATTTTGCCCATGATTCACATACTTGAAACAGAGTTCCTTCTTCTCAAAGCTTGCCGAACTGTGTGGGTGCAGTCATGAGGGAAGCGCCACGGCGAGAATTTATTTATTTATTTATTTATTTCCTAACATTCATTTTTCAGTCTTCAAAGCAGTGCTTGCCAGAGACAATTTCTTGGCTCAAAAGAGCAGAGTCTGTCAGGCTGTTATAAGACACTGAGGTGGATTCCTCTTTATGTTACCTTCCGAGAGATTTTGCATTGTTAGTGTTGTCTCTGAAGAAGTCTCACTGCTTCTTGAAACCCGTGTACTAAAGGAACACTAGCCAGTACTGTTCAGCAGCAGGGGTTTCTTGCAACTTCAATTATAATATAATCTAAGAATCAATATTCATGATGGTTCCAAGTCATTCGACAGGCTAAGTCATGCCGAATACATTCAGACACCTGAGTATGTTCTCCTCTAGTACTGACTGCTTCAGCTGGGTCTCTGGTCACCAGGGAACTGCTCTGCACCAGGTGGCGGCCAGGCTGCATCTGGATCCCACTACCTTCCCCCTGCTTTCTTCCTTGCTTAACTTGATTTCAGACTTCTGGCCTCTAGAATAGCAAAAGACTAAACTGCTCTTGTTTTAAGCCACACCATGTTTGTGGTAATTTGTTATCATAGCCCTAGAAAACTAACACACATGAATGTTATTTTGGTGAATGCTGGATTTTCTTGTATTCTCTTAAAGAGTGTTGGACCTTTTTCTGGCATGTCGTTACTTGAGATTAGTGTGACCCTTTCCAGGTTTGATTTTAAGTTTTGTTAGAGTGGATTCAGGAGGATTTTAGTCTAGGGTTCAGTAACCCCCATGACCAGGGTGTGATCTTCCTGCTCATTCTACCTGATGCTCCCACATGTTAGAAGGTTTTTCTGATCTGGCTGCCAGGAATGTGAATTGTTCCCATTCTGCTGTGTAGCCTACTAATTCCTGATGGTTCTGTTCTTATAGAGTTTTATCCCAAGCATGGGCACATCAGTACTCAGCCAAAGACTTATTAAGGGTACTTTTATGGTTACTGGCAGGATTATGACCCATTAACATAAGGTGAAACAAAAAGTAACATCTCAGTAATTATTATTATTTTTTTTACCAGATGCCTTGTTCCAGTTAAAAGCACATTAACCAAAATGCATAGTTTTATAGTGCTCATAATAAAGGCACTCATGACCTTATTATATTTGGCATTCTTTAAGAAAGCACATTACCTTTAATATAGAAATATTTAGGTTACATAAGCCTAACTTGTACTCAAGTGATAATAACACATTGTGGTTTTTAAATTTTATTTTATATCTTTTCTGCTCATGAATGGCCCTCTCCTCTCTCCTTAGAGAGACCTCTGGCTATGTGGCTGGTCTTGTGATTTTACCACTCTGGGTATACTGGAAAAGAAAGCGACTTCCATGCAAGAACAATTAATTGGAGCAAAGAGAGAAGACATTTCTTTTCGCAGATTCCATAAGGACCGTGCAGAAACACGTATGGTTTACAGCACTGTTTTACATTTTTTATGTAGTTACAACGTGATGGGACTATAGCTTTTTAAACTATGAAACAGATTGAGAGACTGTACCTTCCAGCTGAAACAAAATATTTATAATAGATAGTGTTTCAGATTCTGTTTTCTGCTGCTTGGACAGTTAGGAAACATTCTTAGTGAATGTGTAAAACTCTAAGGACAGGGATTCCCGCGCCCCTTCTTTTCACAGTTCTAAACTTCTTCACTATTTAGAAGAGGTCTGGGCATACCTGTAGCATTTCAACTGCTTTCTGAGAGAAATGGACCATTTCCTTGACCACTGAAGATATTTCTCACACAACCAAACAACAGTTTATACATCTGATGCTTTCTTTCTTTCTTTTTCTTTCTTTCTTTCTTTCTTTCTTTCTTTCTTTCTTTCTTTCTTTCTTTCTTTCTTTCTTTCTTTCTCTTTCTTTTCTTTTCTTTTCTTTTCTTTTCTTTTCTTTTCTTTTCTTTTTAAACTGTGTGTTTCTTTGGAGTTAAAATGGCTATGACAGCCTCATCACACACTGCCTTCGATGCTTTCTGGGTTAAAGCTGAACTTTCCACATGGGAGCTCCTGTCTCTTTTGCTAGTTTCTATCCTTCCTTTACACATACAGGTTTTTCTTTCATATTATTTAGTCTTGCTAAAGCTTTGGGGTCACCGTGCAGATCAGTCTGAGTTCCTATTAAATGAGGCACATTTAGTGTGTATTCCCTAAGTTCTGGTGCCCACTCCTCCTTCGCATTATGAAATGAGTCCAGAGAGCAGCATATAAGGAAGACAACAGTCACTGGATAAGAGAAAGGCCTCAGAGGATCACATTTTTCCTGTCTGGTCATACTCGCTGTGTCACAGAGCCTCAGGAGGTACTGCCTGCTCTCTACACGGGTGCGGACTGCACTGAGGATGGTGGGCACCACTCCTCCTCCTCCTCTAGCTCATGGATAAGCATGTCTTGTCCACCACCCTGCCTCACCACGCACCATGCGCCTGAGCATCAGTGTGCCAGCTCATGAGCCATGCTGCAGCCAGCCAGCCTCTGGGTAGGCCCCCTTTTCTTTTTTTTTAAAGATTTTATTTATTTATTTGACAGAGATAGAGACAGCCAGCGAGAGAGGAAACACAAGCAGGGGGAGTGGGAGAGGAAGAAGCAGGCTCATAGCGGAGGAGCCTGATGCGGGGCTCGATCCCATAACGCTGGGATCACGCCCTGAGCCCAAGGCAGACGCTTAACCGCTGTGCCACCCAGGCGCCCCTAGGCCCCCTTTTCTTGCCCTGGCTATGCCTGCCCAATGCCCCCAGTAATTACTTAACAAGTAAAATAAGCTTTAAGAAAGTCTCATTCCTCAATAATGTCAATTACAGAATTTTTGATCTTTATTATGAAAATAGAAAAAAGAACAGATTAAAAAATGTTAGTAGAAAACCAAATTTAACAATAAATTCTGAATTGCACAGAAGCACATTGCTTAATAGTCAAAGACTACTTTACTAAGAGTGACATTGGGGCTATATTTTATTTACTGCAAGGAATAAAGAAACATATAGCCCTATTTCTACCATTGTGTGGTAGGGATATATATGGTCTCTTATGATTATTTCCATAAGTACTACATAAGACACCTGAAAGATATTTATAAAAAAGAAACCAAGGTCCTGTTATTTTTAGCTGATCTTATCTGGATAATAATAAATTAAGAAAACAGAGATAAAAAAGTAAATAATTGCACAAAGTTTATTGTCTCTGTACCAGACAAACTATCTGTTTCTATCCTGCTATATAATCCTAGTATATGTGAATCTTATACACTTCATCAAACAAATATTTGAAAATATTTCATCCAAATACCTTCTGGTAAAGTAGCTAGCGTAATGCAAAGAATACCAGACTAGGAATCAAAACACCTTGAGTTTCCAGTCCTGTCTGGGACCTCCAAGGCTGAAGTATTTCGTAAAACACTCAGACTGGATGTCTGTAAATTAAGGGAGTTTGGACCAGATGATATGTGGTCGACCCTCCAGCTTTAAAATTCTATCACACCAGGTACTCCAGTAACTATTCCAAAAGAACAGCATTCATAGGTTTTAAAGTAAATTCAAAATATTGATTTGTTGGATAATAGTGTAGCTGTATTACTTGTGTTCGTCCACGAATTGGAAAAGCTTGTTCGACTGCTACAACACTACACAGGAAAAGCCTCCTGGTAATAAATAAAGAATAACAACAATAAAACATTTCTTCCGAATTACCATTTGGAAATAATACTTCTTTGATAAATACGAATGACTTGAACTTTAGACTTCACAATAAAGCTACTCATTTTATACGATGATGAGTATTCACTTAAAACCTCTCTTACTGGAAATCATAATTCATACATTTTCATACATTACATTGAATCATTAGTGCTTCATTTAAAAAGGCTCTAAAAATTTATCTTTTTATTGAGATATGCTTTAAAAAATCAAGAGAATGATGCAAATGTTTATAGACTGGACTATAGGTTTTGTTTTTTTTTTTTGGTTAGTGAAGAAAAATGACAGTGTACTTTAATTTTCTTTCTTGGGAGGGATAGCAAAGGGAGAATTATGAATCACTGGTTTAGATTAGGGTCTCAAAGTGTGTCTCCAGAGCAGCAGCAGCAACATTACCTGGAAATTTGTTAGAAATCAAATTCTTGGACCCCATTCCAGATCAACTAAAATCATACTTTCTGGGGATGGGCCCACTAATCTGTGTTTTAACAAGCCTTCCAGGTGATTCTAACATACCTAAAGTTTAGTTAATACTTTATTTCAATGACCTGCTTTATAAAACACGCACACTTATTTTTTGCACATATCAACTATGCAACTGAATGGGTAAGAAACATAAAGCCAAATCTTACAGTGTTACTGGTAAAACTTAAAAAAATATAAATAAACCTGTTCCTCCTTTCCTATTACTTTTACTTATCTTGCTTAGCTTTCCTCTTGTTTCACTGTAATGTTGACTAGCTCCAGGTTTGAGTAATTTAACATCTATTTTGTCATTTTATCATTTTAAAAGCACATGCTCAGACTGCAACTGGGAGTCAGGGCAAACATTTCTTAGGTTTCCCTACAATCTCTTGCGGATTAGTGAAATTCTTAAAATAGAAAAACAAGCAAAACTGAAAAATCAGATCTGTTCACCTAGGAGTAGTTATGACGTACTGCTGTGCCTGAGCTACTCTCACAGGCTAGGACGATACCAGGGAACCGTACAGACGAAAGTCTCTGCTCTAAGAGAGCTTCGGTTTTACTGGATGTTTCACTGTTTTTGGTCTGGTAGCCCTTTTGTATCCGTAAAAACAAATACTTTTAGTATGTGTACAAGTTACTCTTCTGTTTATCTACTTTTAAGTTGTTAATACATAGTACCAGGGTGTACGATCATATTAAATTCTAAAATAATAATTTAGAATTCCTTCTGAAAAGTATGATGAATTTCTTTAAATTCTCTTAATAAACCATGAGCTATGAGTAAATATAAAATTATTAGTAAGAAAGAACTAGACACAGACGATATATTTAAACAAAAATAAATTCAAATTTGCAAAGAACACATTATGCACAATTTATAGACACAGTTTTAATACTTATAAATTTTATACTCCATGGTTTAAGGCAGTGATTCATAGAGATTATAGGTAGAAATATATCCCTTATGATAAATGAATGTTCTTCCTTTTACTATCCTGCATTTATTCCTTGGTTTTATCTACGTGTAGATACTACTTTCCTGGTCAGGTCTTTCCATAAGCCATTGTGAGAGGTAGTAAACAAATTTAAAAAATACTGAAACACGGGGCGCCTGGGTGGCACAGCGGTTAAGCGTCTGCCTTCAGCTCAGGGCGTGATCCCGGCATTATGGGATCGAGCCCCACATCGGGCTCCTCCGCTATGAGCCTGCTTCTTCCTCTCCCACTCCCTCTGACTGTGTTCCCTCTCTCGCTGGCTGTCTCTCTTTCTCTGTCAAATAAATAAATAAAATCTTAAAAAAAATACTGAAACACGAAAATTTATAAATATTAAAATGAAAAAAATGTATTAACTTGTGAAGAATATAAATACATAAATGGATAAATGTTAAAAACTTAAAAATAAGATAAATAAGTTATGAAAGCATCTTCAAATAGACCTGTATTACTACAAAACTACTTTGGAAAAGTCCTTTCTAAACTTGAATAGGAACTCAAGAATATTTAAGCGAGCTGCAATTTCTACTGTTTTCTTTTAGAGTGAAGTACAGGTGTACGTCTCTGTGCCTAAACATGCATTATAGAGATAACAGATGTATTACTTAAAAGTAATGTAAGGTCTGGAGCCAAGTCTTTTGAGAATGAAATTAAAACCTCTTTTGATGCTTAATGGCATCTTCAGGATTTGCCAGCCACCAACCCTAAGTGCAAGCAGTTGCAGTCCTTGATATTTCAAGACAATCTATTACAGAAACTTTTGATGACTACTTAAGAGCGCTCCTAAAAAAATTGTTAAATTTATTAACAAAATTCATTAAAATTATAAACAATTTCTAAAGAGATGAATTATTATCTCATTCATATAATAAATAGCTCAAGTATGTGCTATCTATATGGCAGTGTACACAGTATGGGAAATACAAAGAAATGCAGCCTATGGTTCTTGACCTGAAAATGCTTAGAATAAATTTAAGAAAAATATACCGTTTCAAACATTATATACTAAAAATCTTTATTTTTAAAGTTGAGCAGAAATTAATAATTTATAACAATCTGCTCTGTTTTATGAAATTTTATATAAACACACCTCATTTAGATATCTTAGTTTTATTCAAACAAGGCTTTAAAATTAGTAGTTCTGAAACAAGTATATAAATCTCAGTTTGGGTCTTTTTTCAGCATCGATGTACATCAACTGTTATTTAATAATCTGTTATGCTATAGATATGTGTGTATTCGTCTAGCTGTATCTAGGAATATATGTATCTACCATTTATTTAATATTTACTATATGCCAGGAGTGCTAAGAAGCGCATAGTGTATATACGCATATTCTTTTTTTTTTTTTTTATTTTAGAGAGAGAGCGTGCACATGAGTGGTGGGGGGGCAGAGGGAGAGAGAATCTCAAGCAGACACCCCATTGAGCGTGCAGCCTGAAACAGGGCTTGATCTCAGAACCCTGAGATCATAACCTGAGCCAAAACCAAGGGTCAGACACCCAACCGACTGAGTCAACCGGGTGCCCCAAAGTATATTTTATGTGTGTGTGTGTGTGTGTATTTGTGCACATACACACATATTCATAACTATTATCCTATTTAGTATTTATCATGCCTTTAACTTCTTTAATTAGAAACTAAAAGAATTATTATTTGTCTAAATCACACAGTTTGGAAGATTCTAGATAGTAGCAGGTCTGCTTCTCTCCTAAGCCTATGCTTCTGTTCTGTAAATTTACATATTTAATTTTGAAGTTAGACGCCTTCATAGAACTGAGTAAATATGAGGCTGCTTGGTTCACTGTAAATTTCCTTAAGATTATGCTGAAAGGAGGGAGTTAAAAACTTGGTATTTCTATTAAAGAAGGCACCTGAAGAAGTTCATCAAGGCATTTTCTTCATATTAGCTTCTTAGTCACAATTTGTTGAGGACACCAAACTGGGAAGTTAGGTGGGAAACTGAAATTGGGCCAACGTGACAGCTTATATATATATATTAACATGTGTACCCATCTGATTACTGCAGTTTATATTTAAGGGTGGAGGGAATTACTGAAATGACTACAGGCCAAGTTAATTAGAAAAGACTTTGCAAAAGAAACTTGAATAATCAGTTTATAAATGTAAAGAGAAAAGCTTTTTAGGTTGCTAATAGCCAGACATCAATAATTCACTGTTCATCTTAAACACTGACACTCGTCTATTTCCAATTCTAACGTCAATCCAAATTTTCTAGGAAAAGCTCAGGTACACACACGTGAGTATCTGGTTTAGTGGGGAAGAAGAAGAGAATAACAGAAAGATAATGAAAAAGCTTAATGGAAAACATCCCTATGTTACTATATAATTCTAAATGTGTTATGTACGGAGATGTACACAATTAAGATGCTATAAAACTTATGAAATAGTATTTCAAATGGAAAAATAGGAATTAGCACATAGAATTTTAAGATGCGAATGGAAAACTTGAGCTTATTAACAAATGAATAGAGGAGAAACACTTTTGGAATGGGGGAGAAAACGTGGCTCTTCCATAAAGGAAAGAACATTGGCAAAAATGGTCAAACCCAACTTTAAGGAGTATGAAAATTAGCCAAAGGACTACAACAATCCAAGGAGCATGTATTCACAAACAAACAAATAAAACAAAACCAAACCCCAAAACAACAGCTGAATCTTGGCAAAAGCTGCAAGCTTTGTGGAGTTTTAACCTGTCCCATTCCCTTAAGCTCTTGCCAGCTCTATAGCAGCCTTAAAAACAGACTCACAACTGTGGTAACCAAAACCTAGCAGGCTAACAGTCACCAGATAGGGCGGAATGTGCTCAGAGTGCCTCCAAAGCCCTATATCCAGAGAAGTGCCACTATATGACCTATGTAGCAGCCCCCGAAAACTCTGTAATGTTCCATTCTCTGGGCTTGTCTTTATTTGGTGTGACTCAGAGCCAGCAGTGTGAACAGCTGTATCTTGAGGGCATTTGTCAAAAACAATCAGTGGCAACTTAGGTGATGATATGAGTTAGGATAAACAAGGAGCTGGCCAAAAAATTAAAAGGCAAAATTGGGAAATGACATGTCTATAGGATACTCTGAAAAGCTCCAACACTCCTGGAAACCTAGAAGGCCAAGTGCATGTGCAGGACTGTGTTTCCGCCCAGAGAAGGCTCTAATTTTTCATCTCTGGTTAACCTTGACAGTTTGTACAAGCAGAAAGTGAAGCGTAAGTAAGGCAGAGTTATTAACTGCCTATTGAAGCAATGAAAACAAATCCCAGCACACACACAGAACCCCTTGGAAAAGGCTGCAGAATTTGGTTCCAGGCATTTAAGAAAATTTCTATCCAATCATTAGCTGACCGCTAAGCTAACCAAACAGACACTTAAGTGGTCAAACAACACAAAAAATACAGATTTTATATAGAATTACTCCAAGAAAGTCACCACCTAAATAAATATTAACAGTAACAATAACAAAATGACAAGGCATGGGGAATGGGTGTAGAAAATCTAATTTTCCAGGTGTGCCACATTATACCATTTCAAATGTCTAGTTATCAACAAAAAATTATGATACACAAAGGGGAGCAGTAAAATATAACCCTACACAGGAATCAAATAAGTCAACAGAAATTGTCCCTGAGAAAGCCCAGATATTAGATTTACTAGATTTAGAAAAGATGTAAGTATGTGTGTATATATATATATATATGATATATATACACGCACATATATATCACAGCAAATAGAAAATAGCAATAAAAACAGAAATTATTAGTAAAATAGAAATTCTGGAGATTAAAAGTACAGTATTAACTAGAGGGGTTCAAGAGATTTGAACTAGTAGAGGAAAGAATCAGTTAACTTCTAAGATAAGTAAATTGGGATTACCTAGTCTGAGGAACAGAAAGAAAAAAGAAGAATGTCAGATCCTCAGAGATGTATGGGATACCAACTGTACCATCATACACATAATGGGAATCCCAGAAGGAAAGAAAAGAGAGAAAGGGGAGAAAAAAATATTTGAACACATAATGGCCCTAAACTCCCCAAATTTGATGAAAAACATTAATCTGCACATCCAAGAAGCTAAACAAACTCCCACAGGATAAACTCAAAAAGATCCACATCTAGAAATATCATAGTCTATCACAGTCAAACTGATGAAAGAGAAAGACCAAGAATCTTGAAAGCAGCAAGGGAAAAACAACACATCACATAGAAAGGGGTCTCAATAAGACTAACAACAGACTTCTCATCATAAATCTTGGAGGTCAAAAGTTTGTAGGAATAGGCTTTCCACATTTTGTGCTGAAAGAAGACTCAACCTATCATTCAACATGCAGCAAAACAATCCTTTAAAAAGGAAGAGAAATGAACATATTCCCAGATAAATGATAACAGAGAGATCATATCTAGCAGATCTGCCCTTCAAGAAAAACTAACAGGAGTCCTTCAGTTTCAACAAAAGGGCATTTTGACAGTAACTCAAATCTACAAGAAGAAATAAAGAGCAATAGAAAAGGTAAATACATAGGTAAATATAAAAGACAGTAATTTTTTTTTGTAACTTCATCTGATTTAAAGGACAGCTTCATAAGGAAATAATTATAAAAATGTGTTGATGAGCTTATAATGACATAATCTGAGTAACAATAATAGCATAAAGGAGACAAAAGGAAAAAGAGCTGTTATTACAGCAAAGTTTTAACATACTACTGAAATTAAGCTGATATTAATCTAAACTAGATCGTTTTAAGTTAAAATGTTAACTGTAATTCTCAGGGTAACTCCTAAGAAAACAACTCAAAGAAAGTATATAAAAAAGAAAAAGGGAATTAAAATGGTATAGTGAAAAATATTAATTTAACTAAAAAAAGTGAGCAATAACAGAATAAAAAAACAAAAAGATATATCAGACATAAAGAAAACAAAACTGGAGGGCACCTGGGTGGTTCAGTTGGTTAAGTGTCTGCCTTTGGCTCAGGTCATGACTCTGGGTACTGGGATCAAGCCCCACCAGGTTCACCGCTCATGGGAAGACTGCTTGTCTGCTTCTCCCTCTCCCTCTGCCTCTACCCCCAAGACCCGTTCATGTTCTCTCTCTCTCTCAAATAAATAAATAAAATCTTAAAAAAAAAAAAAAAAAGGAAACAAAACTGGGGTGCCTGGGTGGCTCAGTCGATTAAGCGTCCAAGTCTTGATTTTGGCTCACGTCATGATCTCAGGGTTGTGAGATCTGTGAGATGGAGCTCTGCATAAGACTCCGTGCTGCGTGTGGAGCCGGCTTAAGATTCTCTTTCTCCCTCTCCCTCTGCTCTTCCCCCTCCCCTTACCACTCTCCCTCAAAAAAAAAAAAAAAAAAAGAAAAGAAAAAAAACCTCCAAAAAAACCAAACCACATTGCAGACTTAATTCTACCCCATCAGTAATTACTCTAAATGCAGATAGATTAAACGCTCCAAGCAGAAAATACAGATTATCAGAACAGGAAAAAAAATGATCCAACTGCATGTTTTCTGTAAGAGACACATTTTATTTTATTTATTTATTTATTTTTAAATTTATTTGACAGAGAGACAGCCAGCGAGAGAGGGAACACTAGCAGGGGGAATGGGAGAGGAAGAAGCAGGCTCCCAGCGGAAGCGCCTGATGTGGGGCTCGATCCCAGAACTCCGGGATCACGCCTTGAGCCGAAGGCAGACGCTTAACGACTGCGCTACCCAGGCACCCCAAGAGACACATTTTAGATTTAAAGACAAAAAAAAATTAAAGAAGATGAAAAAAATAAACCGCACAAACAGAAATCAAAAGAGGGCTGGAGTTGCTATTCTAATATCAGGCACAGAATTTAAGAAAAAAATTGTCAGAAGAGACAATGAAGAACATTTGAAATGATAAAAAAGTCAGTCAATCAGGAAGACATAGGTATGTATAAATATATGTGCACCTAATACAGCCTCTAAGTACATACGGCAAAACTGGTTGAACTAAAATGTGAAACAGTTTCACAACAATGGTTGGAGACCACAATACCCCACTTTCAACAGTGAGAAAAACTAGGCCCAACATTGACCTGGAAACAGAAGACTTGATCAATACTATTAAACCAACTAGATCTAACAGACATCTATAGAACACTGCACCCGACAAAAGCAGAGTACATATCCTTACATGCACACAGAACATTCTCTAGGATAGACTATGTGCTAGGCTGCAAAATAAGCCTTTTAAAAAACCCCTGAAATCATAGAAAGCATGTTCTCTAAACACAATGAAATGAAAACAGAAATCAGTGACAAGACGACCTTTTGGAAATTCACAAGTGTGTGGAAATCAAACAACACACTCCTAAATAACCAATGGATTTAAAAGAAATCAACCAGGGAAATTAGGAAAAGATAGACAAAAAAACAAACATAATAGGCCAAAATGTATGAATGCAACAAAAAGCAGTGATCTGAGGAAATTCTGTAGCTGTAAATGCTTTTATTGAGAAGATATCAAATCAATAATCTAATATTATACTTTAAAACTAAAAAAATAAAACTAAGTGTACAGTAAACACAAGGAAGAAAATGATAAACATCAGCATGGAAGTAAATGAGATAGCAAATAGAAAAAGAATAAAGAAAATTAATAAAACAAAAAATTAGTTCTTTGAAAGATCAATAAAATTAACAAAACTTTAACTAGACTGACCATGTGATGGGAGGTAACAGTCAAATTAATAAAATTAAGTATGAAAGAAGAGAGCAGAACTGGCCTTAGAGAAATAAAAAGGATCCTAAGGGACTGCTATTATTACCTGTATGCTAACAAATAAGTATACTAGATAAAACGAATACATTCCTAGAAAGACACAAAACTGACTGAAGAAGAAGAAAATCTGAATAAACTTGTAAGGGTAAAGAGATTGAACTACCAATCAAAAACTACCCACAAAGAAAAGTCCACATGCAGTATGCATTATTGGTGAACTGTACCAAATGTTTAAAGACAAAATAACATCAATCTTTCACAAACTATTCCAAAAAATAAGAGAAAAATGAGCACTTTCCAAATCATTCTATGGAGTCAGTATTACCATGATCCCAAAACTAGATAAGCAAACTACAGACTAAGATTTCTTACGAATATTGATGTAAAAGCATTAATAAAAGACCTGTAAACAGAATCCACAACATGTAAAAAGGATTATCCACCATAACCAAGTGAAATTTATCCTAGGAATGACAGGTTGGTTTACCACGAAAATCAGTGTAAAAGATTATCTATCTATCTATCTATCTATCTATCTATCTATCTATCTATATACATATTTTTTAGAGAGGGGCATGTAGAAGGAAAGAGAATCTTAAGCAGCCTCGTGAGGCCAATCTTACAACCCTGAGATCATGACATGAACTGAAATCAAGAGTCGGACACTTAACAGACTGAGCCACCCAGGTGCCCCTAAAAGACCATATTAATAGCATTAAGGACAAAACCCACACAATTATCTCAATAGATACTGCAAAAGCCTTTAACAAAGTCTAACATCCTTTCTTGATAAAACACTCAACAAAGTAAGAACACAAAGGAACTTCCTCAACCTAATACAGGCTATGTAGAAAATACACAACTACTACTAACATACTTAATGGTCAAATACTAAAAGTTTTCCCCCAAAGATTAGGAACAAGACACTTCAACACGGAACTGGAGATTCTAGCTAGGATAATTAGGCAAGGAATAAAAAGGCATTTGGGTGGAAAGGAAGAAGTAAAACTACCTCTATTAGTAGATGACATGATCTTGTATATAGATAATCTCAGGGAATCTACAAAACAAAACAAAACAAACAAACAACAAAATCCAAAACACCTTTTAGAATAAACAAATTCAACAAGGCTGAAGAATACATCAATATAAAAAATCAAGTATATTGCTATACCTGAGGAATGAACAATCTGAATATAAAACCGATTCATTTGCAATATCATCAAAAAAAATGAAGTACTTCAAATAAAAGTCTAAGGGTTATATACTGAAAATCACAAAATATCGTTGAAAAAAATTAAAGAATATCTAGGTAAATTGAAAGATCCATGTTACTAGATTGAAAGACTTAATAGTAAGATGAAAATATTCTTCAAATTTGATGTACAGATTCAACAAAATCGCTATCAAAAATTTTATAGAAACTGAGAAGGTGATTGTAAAATTCATACAGAAACACAGAATCTAGAGTTGCCAAAACAATCTAGAAGAAGAATAAAGTTGGAGGACATGCCCTGATTTTAAAACTTATGACAAAGGTACATTAATTAAAACAGTAGACTACTGATATAAACACAGGCATATGGAATTACATGCAATATAATTAAGAGCCCAGATATAAAGCTTTACATTCATGGTCAACTGATTTTTGACAGATAGATTTTATCAACAAGAAAAAAGCCAAAAATCACATGATCCTCTCAATAGATGCAGAAAAAGCATTTGACAAAATACAGCATCCTTTCCTGATTAAAACCCTTCAGAGTGTAGGGATAGAGGGTACATTCCTCAATCTCATAAAAACCATCAATGAAAAGCCTACAGCAAATATCATTCTCAATGGGGAGAAGCTGGAAGCCTTTTCCTTAAGATCAGGAACACGACAAGGATGCCCACTCTCGCCATTATTATTCAACATAGTACTAGAAGTCCTTGCAACAGCAATCAGACAACAAGAAGGGATCAAAGGTATCCAAATTGGCAAAGAAGAAGTCAAAATGTCTCTCTTCGCAGATGACATGATACTCTATATGGAAAACCCAAAAGAGTCCACTCCCAAACTACTAGAAGTTATAGAGCAATTCAGTAATGTGGCGGGATACAAAATCAATGCTCAGAAATCAGTTGCATTTCTATACACGAATAATGAGACTGAAGAAAGAGAAATTAGGGGATCCATCCCAGTTACAATAGCACCAAAAATCATATGTTACCTTGGAATTAACTTAACCAGAGACGTAAAGGATCTATATTCTAGAAACTACAAATCACTCTTGAAAGACATTGAAGAAGACACAAAAAGATGAAAAAATATTCCATGCTCATAGATCAGAAGAATTAACATAGTTAAAATGTCCATGCTACCCAGAGCAATCTACACTTTCAATGCTATCCCGATCAAAATACCAATGACATTTTTCAAAGAACTGGAACAAATAGCCCTTAAATTTCTGTGGAAACAGAAAAGGCCCTGAATAGCCAAGGAATTGTTGAAAAGGAAAAACAAAGCTGGGGGCATCACAATGCCGGATTTCGAGCTGCACTACAAAGCTGTGATCACAAAGACAGCATGGTACTGGCACAAAAACAGACACATAGACCAATGGAACAGAATAGAGAACCCAGAAATGGACCCTCGGCTCTTTGGGCAACTAATCTTTGACAAAGCAGGAAAAAACATCCAGTGGAAAAAAGACATTCTCTTCAATAAATGGTGCTGGGAAAACTGGACAGCTATATGCAAAAGAATGAAACCTGACCACTCTCTCACACCATACACAAAGATAAACTCTAAATGGATGAAAGACCTCGATGTGAGACAGGAATCCATCAAAATCCTAGAGGAGAGCATAGGCAGCAACCTCTACGATATCGGCCACAGCAACCTTTTTCATGACACATCTCCAAAGGCAAGAGAAACAAAAGATAAAATGAACTTGTGGGACTTCATCAAGATAAAAAGTTCTGCACAGCCAAGGAAACAGTCAAAAAAACTAAGAGGCAGCCCACGGAATGGGAGAATATATTTGCAAATGATGCTACAGATAAAAGACTGCTATCCAAGATCTACAAAGAACTTCTCAAACTCAATACGCAAGAAACAAATAAACAAATCATAAAATGGGCAGAAGATATGAACAGACACTTTTCCAATGATGACATACAAATGGCTAACAGACACATGAAAAAATGCTCAAAATCATTAGCCATCAGGGAAATTCAAATCAAAACCACACTAAGATACCACCTTACGCCAGTCAGAATGGCAAAAATTGACAAGGCAAGAAACAACAATTGTTGGAGAGGATGTGGAGAAAGGGGATCCCTCCTACATTGTTGGTGGGAATGCAAGTTGGTACAGCCACTCTGGAAAACAGTGTGGAGGTCCCTTAAAAAGTTAAAAATTGAGCTACCCTATGATCCAGCAATTGCACTACTGGGTATTTACCCCAAAGATACAGACGTAGGGAAGAGAAGGGCCATATGCACCCCAATGTTCATAGCAGCATTGTCCACAATAGCTAAATCGTGAAGGAGCCGAGATGCCCTTCAACAGATGACTGGATTAAGAAGTTGTGGTCCATATATACAATGGAATATTACTCAGCTATCAGAAAGAACGAGTTCTCAACATTTGCTGCAACATGGACGGCACTGGAGGAGATAATGCTAAGTGAAATAAGTCAAGCAGAGAAAGACAATTATCATATGGTTTCTCTCATCTATGGAACATAAGAACTAGGAAGATCGGTAGGAGAAGAAAGGGATAAAGAAAGGGGGGTAATCAGAAGGGGGAATGTAGCATGAGAGACTATGGATTCTGAGAAACAAACTGAGGGCTTCAGAGGGGAGGGGGGTGGGGGAATGGGATTGGCTGGTGATGGGTAGTAAGGAGGGCACGTATTGCATGGTGCCCTGGGTGTTAAACACAACTAATGAATCATCGAACTTCACATGAAAAAATAAAAATAAAAATTAAAAATTAAAAAAAATGTTGCGCTTCAAAGGACATGGTCTAAAAAGAAAAAAGACGGGGCGCTTGGGTGGCTCAGTCGTTAAGCGTCTGCCTTCGGCTCAGGGCGTGATCCTGGCATTATGGGATGGAGCCCCGCACCAGGCTTCTCCGCTGGGAGCCTGCTTCTTCCTCTCCCACTCCCTCTGCTTGTGTTCCCTCTCTCACTGGCTATCTCTCTCTCTGTCAAATAAATAAATAAAATCTTAAAAAAAAAAAAGACAAAATTAAAAAAAAATGTGCTTCAAAGGACATGGTCAAAAAAGAGAAAAGACAACCTACAGAATGGGAGAAATATCTGCAAATTATATATTTGATAAGAGACTTGTATTCAGAGTATACAAAAACTCTTATAAGGCAATAAAAAGACAAACCCAATTGGATATAAGTAATACAAATATATTTACATCACACGTATATATAATTTATATACTTATGTAGTTGATGTATATATAATATGTATACATTTATACATCATATGCCTGGCACATGGTAAGTACTCAGTGTTAGGTATAACTATTATTATTTAACTCCTAAAGTTCTTTGAGTTATTATAGAGAGATTTTGTAATAAAATATTTCTGTAGGATGCCCATAGTTATAAATGTGGTCCTATTTTCCAAATTAAATATAGATTTGCTAACTACAACTTGATTTCTAAAAACGACAACTCATTTCTGCATTTGGCATAATAAGCTCTCAATCCAATGTATATATACATATATAACATATTCATTCAAAATATATCTAACTTATAGTAAAATATAATTAAAATTTGCCCAATTAGGAAATGGACAAAGGATTTGAATAGATTTTCCAAAGAAGACACACTAACAGCAATTCAAAAGATGCTCTATCCTTAGTCACTAAGAAAACACAAATCAAAATCACAAGATACTACTTCCCACCCACTAGGATGGCTACAATAAAAAGGACAAAAACAAGTGTTAGTGAGGACATGGAGAAATTTAAACCCTCATACATGGCTGGTGGGATTGTAAAATGGTTTAGCCACTTTGGAGAATATCTGGGCAGTTCCTCAAAATGTTAAACAGAGAGTTACCATATGACACAGCAATTCCACTACTAAATTTATGCCCAAGAGAACTGAAAACACGTCTACACAAAGACCTATACTCAGATGTTTACACAGTATTACTCATAATAGCTAAAAATGGAAGCTACCCAAATGCTCATCAATTGATTAATGGATAAAGCGAGGTATATCCATGTAACAAAATATCATTCGGCCATAAAAAGGAATGAAATTCTAGTGCATGCTACAACATGGACCAACTTTGAAATCCTTATGCTAAGTGAAAGAAGCCATATACAAAAGGTCACGTATGATATGACTGCATTTATATAAAATGTCAAGAATAGGCAAATCCAGGGCGCCTGGGTAGCGCAGTCGTTAAGCGTCTGCCTTTGGCTCAGGGCGTGATCCTAGTGTTCCGGGATCTGAGGCCCACACTGGGCTCCTCAGCTGGGAGCCTGCTTCTTCCTCTCCTTCTTCCCTGCTGTGTTCCCTCTCACGCTGGCTGTCTCTCTGTCACATAAATAAATAAAATCTTTAAAAAAAAAAAAAAGAATAGGCAAATCCATAGAGATAGAAAGTAGATTAGTATTTGCCAGGGGCTAGAGAGAGAAAGCAATGGTGGGTGTGATTACTAATGAGTATGGGATTTCTTTTTTGGATAACAAATACATTTTAAAATCAGAGAGTGGTGATGGTTGTAAAACTGTGAATACACTAAACCCCTGTATTACAGACTTTAATAGGGTAAATTTTTTAAACATTTTATTTGGAAAGAGAATACGTGAGAAAGATAGAGAAGGAGCAGGGGGAGGGGCAAAGGGAGAGGAAGAAGCAGACTGCCTATTGAGCTGGGAGCCTGATGACGATGAGGGGCTCGATCCTGGGACTATAAACTGAGCTGAAGGCAGATGCGCTTAACTGACTGAACGACCCAGGTGCCCCTAACAGGGTAAATTTTATGCTATGTGAATTAAATCCAAATAAGACTGTGATTAAAAAAAAAAAGAGTATCACAGAAACTATGGTTATGGGAAGTAAAATTAGTTACGATGAATAAAACAACAAATTCAAGCAAAAATACAGATGAGACCACAGTTCTCCACAACAGAGCAGAAAGCCCTGATTCTGGCTATGGAAATGGACAAGAGAGGTCCAAACCCCTTAGTTTACAGACATCCAGTCTGTGGAAATATAGTGGAAGAGAAAGAAATACACATAGGACATAAGACAGAGAGCTAAGCTGGATATGTATATTACATCAAGGTTTTGCCTGTAAGAACTAAGCAGCTGGTAGCACCAGTGACAGAAAATTACAGTGGAAAGGCCCAATGAAAGTCGTGGGAAGACAGGAATTTTATTGAGCTGTACTCCTTTTTAGGTTCTCTGGGTTAACAATTAATTGTTAACAGCCTAAGTACTTCTTATAAAGATTTTTCTAGTAGAATGGAGAATGGAAAGAATAAGATCAGAAACATCAATTGAGGAGTCAAACTTAGGTATCAGCTGAAACTTATGTGTATAGATTGAACTTTACAATAAGTCTCAAGGAAGAAGGGATGGAGCGCAATCACCTCATTCTTGGGTAATAGTTACAATTACCTTCTCATTCCTTCACTCCAGTTCTTCAAACAGCTGTCTGTGGCATGTGGGTAGCATAGTTTGAAGTGCAGCAGGTGTTTGTAATTTCCTTTCTCAAGGTCACAGGTGACTCTGCCAGTGCACTCGATAAACCACAGCTTCTGGGCCCCTTTCTTCCCACCAAACCCCAAGATCCCCTTCTCACATCCAGATTACTCTCTGCTACTTATATGACTTTAACTCACCCACAGCTATTAAAATTGAATTATTTCCAGGAAATCTACTAACACTCTATCCACTAACCTCAAATCATATCTGATTAAAACTTCTTGGTGGGTAGATGGATATTTTCCAAATTTTTTTTTAAATTGGCTTTCTTAGGTAACTTCCATATTAGATTTATTCAGAGGAAAGAGTCCTATATGCCTAGTCCTTTCCTCAAATCCAGGCCTTCATGACCATTTTAGCTGTTATTTTGGTCAGCCTTTCCAGTAGTGCTCAGCTGTCCTTCATGAATGACTACCTTGGCCCAACCCTGTTACAAGTTACAGTGATGATACAAAGAGCAGCTGAAATAATATACAGTTCCTAGCAGGGCTCTTAAACCCATCAGTTATTTTCATAAGTGCTAAGTGATGTTAACATTACCTGAACTGTTCCCAATTTCCACAGAATCCGCCTTGTGCGACTGAGTGACATTAGTATGTAATGGTTTATTCACATTAACTCACTCTGCTTTTAGGGAGTTAGTATTTTTGGTTCATCTACCATAACTCATTAACATATTCAATTTAAATCCTAGAAGACACTTAAAGACCTTTAGTATCTCAGTCTCCTTACTGGCAAATGATTAATAATATTTTTATTTTCTAGATCTGTTATGACATTCAAATGAGATAACTTACATAAAACACTCTGCACAGTGCCTGGCAAACAGTCAGTGCCCAATAAATGATAGGTATAATTATTACCATTCAACTCCTAAAGTTCTTCAAGTTATCATAGAGGAATGGTGTTTTATAGTACAATATTTCTGTAGAACGCCCACATCTATGAATGTGACCACCATTTTCTAAACCAAATATAGACCTACTAACTCCAACTCCATTTCCCAAATCAAAAATCTATTTCTCAGTTTGACAAATAAGCTCTGAATCCAGACAGTGCCCTCAGAGAAGGCTGCTTATGTTGCCATAGGATATATAATGCCAGGGAGAGATATGGTGATATGAAAACTTTATGAAGTTTCATGAAAGACACAGAACAAGAAGTTTCATTTCCTCTAGGGATTTATCTCACTTAATCTTTATGCATCAAGCCAATCTGTGACCCAATTATGTGGTTATACCAGGAGGCGTCTGCACTACTGAATGCTGCACTACTATTTCTGACAAAGGCTGATCTCTGGGGACCCTGGGATAATGCAGGAGAAAGAGCAGGATACATTCCAGAAAAGGATGTGTATATTTTATCAAGACAAAAAAAAGGATCTATGGAATATTAATAGTGGCAGATGTAAATGTCCATCTAGGCAGGAAAAACAGTTTGATGACTTGATTAAATTTCCCCCAAAGTGGAAAATAATATTCTGTTAGATGATGAGTGTTAAATTTTTTCTTTTCTAAATGATTGCGTCCTTCATTTTATGGCATGATCAACTCAAGTTTTCATTTCCCTATGGACTACATTAACAATTCCTTAAGAATCAAATTTTATACTGATTGGAAGGAAAATTTCAAGTAATCACCAAATCTTATTTTAAAAAAGGACATGCAAGTAAATGCTTTGCTGAAGTATATAATGCAATGTAACACTGAAATTGCTTTTAAATAATATCTCCCAAACGAAATGACTTACAAGTAAAAACTTAAATTGCCCACATGTAAAGAAATTGTTATTGTTTTGATTTTGTTCACTGTTCACTATTTTTCTAAGGTTTCGAACAAATACAATTAATAAGTGGCATTATAAAATATGTCAATGTTACAGAGTTTGGGAAAGAGCTATTATCATACATGAAAAAAATTCAGAATTCAAAAAGAATTCTGGCAGGCTGAATAGTGAGTCAAAAATAAATTGATGAAATTCAACAAGGATAAATGAACAACTCTATACTTAGGGTTAAATAGTATTAAGCTAATACTGGAAAGATTACTGTGTGCTGGACACTGTAGTCAGTACTTGAAACAACAGAATAACACTAAATGAAGTGGGTGGTATTATTATTAACTCCATTCTAAAGATGAGGATACTGAGGCATAGATCTGTAAATAATGGGAAATATGTTTTGACAGCACATCTTTAAAGCTTCAAGGAGTGATGGTAGATCACAGTTCAGTATCAAACACAATATCCAGATTACAGAAACCAATAATAACCACTACATTTTTCACTACAATCTGAATATTAAGTCCAGTTCTGGATACCACTTTTCTCAAGAATGTGAACAAACTAGAATGGAATCAAAATAGATTAAGGCAAGTAGAAGAAAATAGATATACTTAACCTAAAAAAGAGAAGATCAAGATAAAATAGATGCTCTGAAGCATCTTAAGAGCTGCATTTACAGAAGAGGAACCAAATGATTTGGTCTCTGATGGTCTAGAAACAGAGCAGAGCTAAGATACTCGTTATTTGCAGCAAAGTACAAAACTTGAGTAATTAATGAAAACACAATGTTTACAAGGTAGAACTAGTTTTTGTTTTCTAGGAAACAATGTATCCAGGAAACAGGATAAAGAGACTTCTTCTTTATCAAGAGACTTGTTTTCTAGGAAATAAGTAAAGACACTTTTTCTTCAGCAATTGGTGGCATATCATTCTCATATGCTGACGCTGAAGAACTACAAATACGTAGAGAGTAGAAATGTCTCAACACTTTTTATCACAATATCCCATTAATGTTCACAATAAGCATTATTAAATAATAATTTGATCAATTCTTAGCGATTATGAGGATCAGCAGTATAATAATAGCTAGTAATAGTATGTGCGATGCCCTGTAGACTACTCAGACTGTAGTGCTGAACAGGATCACACACAATCCCTCTCTTAACAAACTGGTGGTTGCCAGAGGGGAGGTGGGTAGGGAGATGGGCAAAACGGGTGATGGGGGAGTAGGAGATACGGGCTTCCAGGGATGGAATGAATAAATCATGGGGAAAAAAAAGCTACAACAAAGGGAATATAGTCAATGGTATTGTAATTACGTTTATAGTAACAGATGGTAGCTACACTTGCAGGGAGAACAGAATAACTACAGGGTTGTTGAATCATGATGTTGTACACCTGAAACTAATGTAACATTGTGTGTCAAGTACACTTCAATTAAAATAAAATAAAATAAATAAAATAAAATAAAATGCCAAATTGGAGAGACAGGTACTAAAACAAATAAGAAAAACCCCAAACCAAACCCAAACCCAAAAAATAAAACATCAAACTCCTTCTCCTGATGGGTTATATTTAGTAGGGGAGATAAATTCCTTTATTTTTTATATGCTTTTCTGCTATAAGGCCTCATGTTCTGTAAAATTGTGAATTAAATATAACAGGGTTTCTGGAAAAAATCTAGTTGTTGCAGACTACTTAAAATCTACAGAGCTCTGTCATAGGGCCCTGACAGTAACAGTCCTAATCACCGTACGGATGCGGTGTTCAGTCTGAGCTGGCGTCTGCACCCGGCATTCCTGCGTCAATCCTGAGCCTCTGCAGCCTTACACCCTGGCATCCAGGAGACCTCCTCTGTAATGCAGGTCCTTAAACAGATTTACTTTCACTAGAGACCAGTTTATCAAATTAAAAATCCAATCCAGGTTTTAGACTTTCTCCAGCAAACCAGATAAGGTTTTGAAACTAGGAGAAATGTCTTAGCAGCTTCTTCACTTGTACTAGCAGTTACTGAAGCGACTAAAGTAGCCACTAGAAAAGACACTTGAGCTTTTAAAAAATTGCTCCGTCCTTCCATTTGATTGTGAGAAAGCCGGCCACTGATTGCTTTAACACTTAAAACACGCAGAAAAGAATTCCTCTGCTTTCGTACGGACATCATTCATCTATTTATTAATGCACACAGGCTAACTGATATCATAGAAACACGGACTGTACTTGACGACGACAGTAGGTACTACAAACAAACAGGTCAGCGGGCTACGTGAATGTTCTGGGCAGGGCATATCACCACTTCCCCTTTATGGCATTAAACAGAACTCCTGCCTCCTGGCTCCTGTTTTCGTAGTTTAAGTTTGTAAGGGAGCAGACACTCTTTTAGCACTTGCTCTTTTTTGCTGCGTGCAGGGAAAAAAAATGACCAAAACAATTCCTCTGGAGCAAGGTCTTATGGGAACCATGTGTTGTTCATACTTCTAGATATCTCATTGGCTTAATTAAGAAAGTACCTCACCTAGAGTCTAAAATAAAATGATTTTAATTTCTTTGGTTTCCAAATGGTTTTGATGTATGTACTGTTTTACAATTTTTAGGCTCTTTTGAATTGTCCTTGAGTCATGGTTTTGATTGGCCTATTCCTCAAGTTCGACCAGTGTGTATAACTGAATGTGCCTCTTCCTGGGTTAGGAAAACAATGAAAGAGTCTGAAGTGGACAAAAAAAGACTAGAGGGTATTCTTTCAGTGGAACACTAGGGCAGTCTGGCCAGAGCCTCCCCACTGCCCCCTGTACACATGCTCTCTAACCCGCCCGTTGGCTAACTTGCACACATATCTGAACGCCATATTGCTTGGCATCCTTTCACCATGCACTGGGCTTGTGAAGGTGGAGAGATTTCGTCCTGTAAGGAAGGGACTTTTTGATCTACTGAAGACAACTAAGCTGTGTCCACCACTTAAGCAGCAGGAAATTTCCAATAACAATGATGGTGATGGGCATTTGTTACATGGGCACAAATGCCATGTGTATAAGGAAGTGTATTCTAACTGAATCCCGGGAAGGAGATGAATGAGAGAAATGAGTGAGAGCTCAAGGGATGATTGTCAGAGATTTGCTTAGTTTTTCTGCTTTATTAGTTCTTTTGGAACAGTAAGGGCAACTGACAAAGATTCATACAACTTCAGACCCCAAAATGGACTTCTTCAACCTTCCTCATTTTACCAACTAGGTAAGTCAGTCCCTTGGCAAGGGACCTTGTCACAACTGCCCTACCCTATTCCTTCACCAAATGCTAAAATCCAGTCTGCATCTTTCTCCAGCCCTGTTTACATTGCTGGATCTTTTCTTCCATCTGAGAAATATTTATTTTGAATGTAATACTATTGCATAAATGCCCAAATTGAATTTTTCACTTTTGAAGAACATGGAAAAACATTTATTTTGCACTCTATATAGGTTCCTCTTGTGGCAGCCCTTTTGGCTAAATGCTACTTTCTTTTGTGAAATAAGTCAGCAATATATACACAAAGCTGAGTTAATCTGTATTCTATTTTCCATCCTCTTCTTGTGACAATCTTCCTGAATTCTTCTGGTTCATCATACCTCCTAGTATGACCATCTAGCTTCCTTTCTAGGACACAGTTCCCGTTCTCCCAGAAGTTCCTACCTATGCTAGAACAAAAAGTCCCTCCGCTTCTTTACTCCCCAGGCTTCCAAGATCCTCCACTATTCCTGATCTCTTATGACATTCTTCTGTCTTTATCTGTCTTCTGTGAAGGTTTTCTTCTTCCAGCCTTTTGAATATGGACATCCCTCAGGTCCAGCCTGGCTCTTTGCTCTCATTTATTTCTATAGTTTCAGCATATTTTCACTCATTCAACTAAGCAGTATATAATGACAGTCTACCACCAATGGTAAGACAGACACCGTCCCTACTTTCATGGAACTTATATCCTATTGAGGAAGACAGGTGATAAACAAGAGAACAACTAAATAAAAAATTACAAATGGGGATAAATATTAAGAAGGAAAAAAACGAGGTACAATAATAAAGACTAAGAGGGGGAGTATCTACTTCAGATAGAGTGGTAAAGGAAAATCCTTTAAAAGTGACCTGTACTGGGATCTCAAGAAAAAGCCTGTTACGCAAAAAGCTGGTGTATATTCTGGCAGAGAGACCAAATGTCCACAGGCGTATGGGTGAGCAGGAATGAGTCTGGCTGTGTTTGAGGAACTCAGAGCAGAGAGTATCATAAGGCGATGCTGAAGAGGTAGGCAGAGACCAGATCACGCAAGGCCCTGCAGGCTCCGGGTTTTATTCTAAACACAGGAGAAGTTATTGAAGAGTGTTAAGCAGGAGGATAAGCCATTATGACTCACATTTTAAAAAAAGATCACTCTGGCTGTCAGGGCTTCCGGAACTGATGAATAGGTGATCACACACTGAGGGTTGCCTAACACAGTCCCAGTTTAGGCCTGTTGTCCTGGTGTAACTAGACTTCCACATCAACTCCTTGTCAGTCACAATACATGATAAATAAATACATACTAAAACAAACTTTAAAAAATGAACACAGTAAAGCAAAGAACATTGGTCAAGACACAGGCAGGTCACTGTGGCAAAGATTCCCTTGTTCCTCATGTCCCTGATCCACCTGGGACGCTGGGTTCTCCCTTTGATTTTTTTTTTTTTTTAAGATTTTATTTATTTATTTGACAGAGATAGACAGCCAGCGAGAGAGGGAACACAAGCAGGGGGAGTGGGAGAGGAAGAAGCAGGCTCATAGCAGAGGAGCCTGATGTGGGGCTCGATCCCATAACGCCGGGTTCACACCCTGAGACGATGGCAGACGCTTAACCGCTGTGCCACCCAGGCGCCCCATCCCTTTGATTCTTGACTTAGTTTTACTTCTCAGGCTTGGGATATGTTCTTTTCCTTAATCTCTGGCCATCTCTTGTGAAGAAATAATATTCAATATCTGGTACATAAAAATATATTGAGTGGGGTGCAATGCATCTTAACTCATTTATTCTTCACAACAATCCCTGAGGAAGGTATTATTATCCCCACTTACAGACAAGGAAACTGAAGCACAAAGAGCAAAAGAAACTTGCCTAAAGTCCTGTGGAACAAAAGTAACCGAACCAGGACGTGGAGCCAGGTAATGTGGTTCTGAACTCAAGTGTTCTTTGCCCTTCTTCTAATACTGTTTCACAATGTGAGAGGCACAGATGTGTTTAGGGAACTGCAAGTAGCTCAGAGTATTGGTTAAAAGCTGGAAATAAGTTTAGAAAGGTAGTAGAAGGACGTCAAATGATATGCTAAAGAGCTCAGTTTTCAACTGGTAGGAGACGGGGCACACCACAGGATCTTCAATGTGTGACCATGTTGGCACTGTGGATAAACAGCTCTGTAGAGAATGGATCTGGGAGTTGAGTAGGAGGAGACTCATTTCTGATTCAGCTTACTGTAAAGACTGGATATGCGCCTTCCTCCTGCATGGGGCTTCTGCCTGTTGTAAAGAATCTGCCTGCTCCCTGCCCGTGATGATACACAGGCTTCCCACAACCAACGCCTGAGCCTTCTGACTCCCGCCTCTCCCTTCTGGACTTCCCAGCTGCAGAGCGTGGCTCTACCAAGCACAGCAAAGTTAGATCTTCAAACTCATCTTCTCTTGTACTTGTTCATGGCCTCTGGTTACTTGAAATTTAACATGTCTAAAACGGACTCCATTATTCTCTAAAAACCATAAAGTCAAAAGAGAATTAGGGAAAAAAAGTCTAAGAAACACATATATGTCAGTGGAGTATGCTAACAGGAAAAACCTACATAAAGCTTCATAATTTACAAGGTCCACAGAAACAACAAATGTTTACATACTTAAGAAAAAGGTTATGTTATGGACAACTCACAGTGATCTTAAAGGAAAACCTATTTTGCATTTGAATTTCAACAGGACTGCTCTGAATTGCTACTTTATTGATAAGTAAAAACAGATTCTTTTATGACAAGTTATAAAAGCTTATAGTTTATCGGTTCCCTCTCCACCCTGCAATTATCTACAGGAAGAGATTGGTCATAGGTTCTATTTTATGAGTTTTATAGGGGAACATTCACCCCAGTTTGCATACTATGAATTCCTGGAAAATTCTGTATTGGAAAAAATAAAGTGCTTCCTTTGGATCAAAGACATTTCACCTGAACTCATGTATTTATCCATAAACAAACTGCCCCAAATATTATGTTAAATATTATGTGAAAGACACATTTTACGTAAATATACGTATAAAGCATACTATACTAGTGTGTACTAACAGAATATGTAGCAGTCTTGTGAACTTACAATGGGCTAAACAGTGATATGAACCTAACAACAAAGACAACTTAAAATGTTGGAGAATAAGTACAGATGATCATATAATCCAAAAGCGTCTCAGAATAAATTTTAATTTGTATGATTTGGACAAATACCTTTATGAATAAATTTAAAGGGCAAGCAACATCATGAACATCTCAGATATATTTTCAGAATAAAATACTGTAAAACATATTAAAGTTTACTACTGATGAAAATTACAAGACAAAAATTTATCAGTCAGACCCTCAGAAAACCTAGGAATACTGGGGTGTCTGGGTGGCTCAGTTGATTAAGAGTCTGCCTTCAGCTCAGGTCATGATCTCAGGGTCCTGGGATTGAGCTCTGCTTATTAGCAGGGAGCCCGCTTATCCCTCTCCCTCTACTGTTCCCCCTGCTTGTGCTCTCTCTCTCTCTGTCGAATAAATAAATAAAATTAAAAAAAAAAAGAAAGAAAACCTAGGAGTATAACTGCAGAATGAATTAATTAAAAGTTTGTTAAATTCAACTTAAAACAATGAAGAAAAATGAATCAATATTTAAATTTCCAATCAGCCTAGGATATTTTAACTCCTAATAACTAATGAAATATTTAGATGAATGGCAAAAGTATCCCATAACTGTTATAATCTTAATGAGAGTCTGAATTTTGTTTCAACCTGCTGTGACAGGTGTGTAGGCTTCTGTGAAAATGCAAGCTGTAATTTTACAAACTGCCAGAAAATCCATTTGTTAAAAGAAAATCTGTTCTAATTAATGGAGGTTGTAGGATCACTGAGTAAAAGAAGAAGAAAGGAATAATATTAATGTTACAAGTTTGGAATGCAGGAGCTTTACAAAGGTCAGAAATTGATTACAGGAGGCCATGCTGATGTTGTTTGAATTTTAACATATCAGTTTTCACTAGAAGAGACCTGAAAACGATTCTTCTCAAATCACTAAAAATTCTGTATATATTCAGTATGGCTTACCATGTTTTAATTCCACCAGAAAATGTAAAAAGCTATGGGAACTGTTACGTATATAGTAGGTTATAGGCAGGTTTATAATAACCTAAATAAGAACAAACATGTAGAGAGACTTCCTTATACTAGTAGCTATTTCTCTTTGATTTGCAAATGAGTCTTTCTTTTAAAGTAAATATGAGACTCAAGCCGGTGCTGACTTAACTATTAACTAACTTTTACACCTGCCTTTCAGGGTTCAGACAGTGACCTCTGATTAATCTGAGTCTGATATTATCCTTAACTTAACAGCAACTAGTTCTTAAAGTGGCATGATCTAATTATTTTCATATAATCTAGTATTATGATTGTCTAATGTCTTATTTGCTTTTCCTATAATAGTAAAGTGTTTGAGTGACTACCCCTCAGGACAGAAACCCGGTGTCCTAAATACCATTCAGGACAAAAAGAAAGACATATTTCACCATCAAATCTGAACTAGGACATTGAGTATAAAGAAAATAAAAGAAAATCTACAACACATGAGTAGGTAAAACAGGCTACCAATGCAAAAGAACTGTTAGACTGATGTCCAACGTCTCCCGAAACACTAAATACCAGAAGGCAAAAGAGGATCAATTTCCACAATGTTCTCAGGAGAAAAGTTTATGTCCAAATAATTAAAAACTCTGGCAAACTGCCTTATTCAAAGACAACTGGGATATTTTAAAATATGTAGACTCAGATAATACACCTCTCACTTGATATTTTTTGAAAAAATAACTTGGGCGCCTGGGTGGCACAGTCAATTAAGCGTCTGCCTTTGGCTCAGGTCATGATCCCAGCCCCACATCAGGCTCCCTGCTCAGCAGGGACACTGCTTCTCCCTCTCTCTCAGCTGTTCCTTCCCCCCTCCCCGCCTTGTGCTCTCTGGCATGCTCTCTGTCAAATAAATAAATAATAAAGTGTTAAAAAAAATAACTTGAAAATGTACTCTTAAATATGAACAAAATTAAGAGCTCAAAAAAAAAAAAAATAAGTAGTGATTATAGCCAGTTAAGAAGGTTTGATTCTGTTTGATGGAGGAGGTCACGCCATGTGGGGATATTCTGTTTTATTTCTATAGAAGGCATCTCAAAAACACATATGGTATTATTTATATCAGAAAGAAAAAAATACCAAACAAAAAAATTAAACCTCATGTAATAAATGAAAAAAAGAAGGAAACAAGTTAAAAAGAGAGTGGGAGAGAACACAGAACAAAGACAGAGGCTAACCTATACTTACTTAAAGAATACCGCATCACATTAAAATGCTACAGGATCAAACTATCCTCTGTAACCATATATTTACTGAGAAATTCATTCCCACTTGGAATCTCAAGAAACACAGCTTTCCCTATTATAGAGGCTTAAGAAAGACTCATTTCCCTCCCCTGCTGAACAGCCATAATTAGCATCTAGCACTCTCCTAGACCCAAGCCACTCGTGGGGGTTCTTGCAGCAAGAGGGAAGTGGGGGTGATAACGTGTAAAGAGGTAAGCTGAAGACTGATGGTTAGGAGCCAGGTTAGGAAGTCACTCAGAGACCCGGCCTCAGCCATTCTTGACCCTGGGTCCACTCCCTTCTTATCTTCTCAGGCCCCAGAAGTATCTCTCCTTTTTGGGCTAGTAGAGTACCACATTTGAACTTACAAATATCCTACTTTGTTACATTTTTAAACAGACCTTTTCATTTCTTTTATCTCTAAATATTTTCTTCTCTTAAACCCTTTAAGGAAAACAAAGGCATACACATAGGGAGGATGGAAATTAGGTAACATTTTATTTCTGTAAAAAATCAGATTTTTCCTGTCCTGGGAACCAGGAGACATTGGGTAATGAACAGGCTTGTAATTCTATTTAGCGGTTATAAAGAAAGGGCCAAGGTTAACTGTCAGCAAGCTGGGGGACTATATGGAGTGAAGGGCAATAGAATATCTTTAGTTTGTAGTAAAGAGACAGAAGAATTCAGAAAAACATATAAAAAATGCAGCTTGGCTCAAGTGAGAACCTGGAAAACTAATGAGTGTTTGGGATGTGCCTGTATAAACCACGTACATTAAAAACATGTGGACTTTACAGATTGGAAATGTTATTAATATATTAGGAGCTATCATTTAACAATACAACTGGAAAAACATAAAAGATCAACAATACCTAAGCTCTATTGTATTAGATTTTGTTCCTGGTTCTTTGGAATCATTCTGAGATCATTAGAGCATTGCTGTAAACATTAATGCCATTATTTCTCATAATTGCAAGAGAAGTCAGTTCTATTATTTCCTCATTTAATTAACATGGAAACCTACAATCTTGTCTATGGGGTAAAACAAAAAAAAAAATCTCTTGGGGACCCTGGGTGGTTGGTTAAGCATCTGATTCTTGATTTCAGCTCAGGTCTTGATCTCAGAATTGTGAGTGGAGCCACTTAAAAAAGAAATAGAACTCTGCCAGGTTATACTTTTCTGAGTTCTAGAATGTACAACTCCCCGCCCCCCAACAAAACCAGAAATGTAAACACAGGTGCTGTAGGAATGCCTATAGAAATAAAATGAATTTCAAAAGTATGTAAAATAATCCAGTGAGTACCTTTTTCAAATACATTAAGGGGTTCCAGTTCAAGATGGTGACATAGGAAGATCTTCAACTTACCTCCTCCCACAGACACACTGAGTCTGCAGCTACATATGGAACAATTTCCTCTTGAAAAATCTAAAGGCTCTAAACCTCAGGCAAACAAGAAGAAAAAACCACATAGAAGCACGGAGGAGAGCCTGAGGTACAACCTTGCCATAAACCCCCATTCCAGTGCAGTGACCCACAACCAGGAGAAAAAGTAAAACCTGGAGTTTCTCCCCAAAGAGCAAAGGGTTCAAGTCACACATCAGGCACCTCAACTTTTAAGACCTACACCTGAGAGAAAAGAAATTATTTTCCATAATTGGTAGTCTTCCTTTTTTTTTAATATTTAAGAACACAATTTACATAATGTTATGACTACTATTTTAGCATACTTACTAAAGTATAATTATAATACACACTATAGCCAAGTATTTTTCATGATTATAAGGGTGTTATTTCCTCAAACACTACTCTTTTCCAGAGCCCCACATATTTAGTTATCAAACATGTTGATTCAATCATGTGAGTTTATTACAAACAGAAAAAGGAGTCAATCTGCCAGTGAGGAAAATATTATCAATAAAGTTCAATAATGCCTTTATTTCCCTAAAATATATTACTAAATCTTTCTAACAGGAAATAATGAATTCTATGGACTATCTGAAAGACTTAATGTACAGAAAGGATAAGAGAAACAAGATTACGCTTGGTAAAGAGTAAAAATAATACATGCTAGCCTATATCGTCATATGAATCTTTCAAGTGGGAACTGACAACTGGTACATATTTCATTCAAATATTATATTCAGAGATTAAAAAGGAAATTTGTTTTCCTTCTATATTATCTTGTATAATTACTTTTAACATAGTAAATAGGTACAACAATTGTTAAATGCCTTGTTTTATCTGGCAGTAATAGAAGAGGGATATAAGATTTCACTTCTATAATAATAAAGCATAGTAATCCATAAAAGAATGAAACACAATGGCCTTCTTTCACAAAATATTCACTTTAAATAATGATGCTAGTGCACAAAATAACACTCATTTTAAAAAGAGTGTAAATCAATTTGCATAAAGATTTATATTGATTTATTCAAAGTATTAAGTATTTTAAAATTAAAATTATTCTATTTATAAAACATTAATATAAATAAGTACCTGTAAAAATGATACAGTATCTTATTTTCCTATATCTTGGCAAAAATTAGTATGTTTTCCACATTATGTAAGAAAACATGAGATTAATTTTCTGGAAGGGATATAACTTTTGGCAAAAGGGAGGTTACAAGTTTTTTCTACAATGGCATTTTGTGTCACTATAACCAGTATCAGTTTGTAGTTTATCCGTTTTAACAATGCAGAAATAGACTGCCTTACCGTTGGTGCTGTATCTACATGATGGTTACAAGGCTTTCTTTCCATGCTGTTAATCCCTATGGAAAGAAAAGACGGTGAATATTTGCTTATTATACCTATCCATTTTATTTTGAAAACATTTAAGTCAGTAAGAGGTGACTCCTACAGTTTACAAGAAAAAAAGCCTCACTTGAATGGCAGGATCCTTTAAAGTCATATCATGAATTCTTTGGTCAGAAACAGTTGGAGAGTTTAGCTAACTAAGAGACCCAACTCAAAGTGAGCTGAGCCAATTTTCCCATTCAAGTGGTGTTTAGCAATAGTGCAAGATGTGTCCATATCTTGCTCTTGGCTCAAAAATTATACCATTATCTCCACTCTGCTGCATTTCTTCCATTAAAGTTTTATTTCTGACTTGAGGTCATCAAGTTTTCATAAAGGAATATCACAAAGGCTATAAAAGGAATCACTTCCTTATTTTCTCAAAAAGAATAAATAAATCTACTTGAATTTCTCTTTGATCATTTGACTTCCTACCATGCCATATTCTATTTATTCAATCACCATGGAGTGTCTGGAAAAAAAAAAAGTTGCTCTGATTCTCTCCTTTAAAATAATATTGACTGCTAAACTTCAGAAAAATCCTTTTATCATGCGTGGATTCATCTTTTTGTTCCCAATATCCTCTACTGCATTTCTTTGTAATAAACAGCTTTTAAGGCTATAACAATATTGCATCTCATCTGTAAAGATACTGGTTCAAAGTCTAGCTCAAGTTAAAAATGAACAGAGATGTGGGTCTCATTTACTTTATGGTCTTTGTTCATCAGCAAACCAATATGTGAGTTAGGATATTAGAACAGTTTGCTCAAATAATGGTACAGGCTGTTAGAAGTGAGAGCTGCAATGTATTGTTAGCAATTAGCACAATTTCTAGTTTAAACAAACACGATCTCCCTCATTTACAGGCATTTAAAACTCATTTTTCTTCAAGTATGATAAGGGATTAAGTGAAAGCATCACAAAAACACTTTTTATCACTGTGCAAGAGTATATTAAAAATGAACAAATATGATTTAAAAAAAAACATGGTTTTTCTTTCATTTAAAAAATTCTCTCAACATCTATTACTAGCCAGTGAAGTATAAAAACTACCTATTCAATCAAGTAATATTTACTGAGTGGCTACTTGGCATCAGTGATAAAAGATAAATTATAAAGGATAAATTGTAATTTCTGACCTCAAGACTTGAGTAAAACAGAGATGTCTTTTTTTTGGAAAAAAATACGACAGAGCAAATTAACAGTTTTGTCTTAAGAATAAATAAAATCTTTAAAGTGATTTTTATGGAAAGATACATTTTTTTTTTCATAGAGTAACACTGGCCTTGAATAAAAAAATTTTAAAAAACCCAAGGAAACATATTAGAAAATGTTCAGATTAATGCTGATCCTTACTTTGAGAGTTTAGTAATACTGAGGTCTACAGAACAAATGGTGAAACCCCCACTTCCCTAGCACCCACACTCCCACAGCCGTCTTTGGCTGCATCCACTGAGAAGTCTGGCATACCCTGGCTTTTAAATGAGAGTGGTCACACCCCGAGACTCAGGAATTAGCAACATTTGACACGTGTGTTCTCACTACTGTAATCTGTTATAAAACTGACCTAGACTGATTACTAATTTTAAAATTCATATCCAATTAGAAAGTAACTTCAAAATGTTGAAAATAAAAAAAACTAAAAAACCCCCCCAAATCTAAATAACCTCAGCTTATACAATTACAAAGAAAAAAACTACATATTTTACAGTCTCAATTTCAGGATAAGAAGGTGATAAAAACTAAAATTTTGAAAAGTGGATTACCCAAAGATAAAATCTTAGTTTTAAATTTAGATTGCCTGTTGAAATAATACCATTTGGAAATACAATCAAACATGTTTGTTCAAGCTTTCGGTAAAGAATATACAGAAAAAAATAAGCTTAAGAAAAAATGTCCCCAAACAACTATTTTCAGTAAGTTTTACCTAAAAAATCTCTACGTTATTTCACTTTTGTTAAGGTATGATGATAAGTGAAAGCTCATAATAAATAGATTGCTGTGCTAGTCATTTTTGTGTGTCAGCTTGGCTAGGCCACAGTACCCAGATATCTGGTCAAACATTCCAGATGTTTCTATAAAAGTATTTTTTGGATAAGATGAACACTTAAATCAGTAGACTTTGAGTAAAGTAGATTGCTCTCCATAATGTGAGGGGGCTTCATCCTGGGTTGGAGGCCTTAAGAAAAAGACTGACATCCCCTGAAAGAGAAGGAATTTTGCCAACAGACTGCTTCTGGACTTGAACTGTAACTCTTCCCTGGGTCTCCAGCCTGCCAACTAACCTTGCAGGTTTTGTACCTGGTCTGCCTCCACAATCATGTAAACCAATTCCTCAAAATAAATCTAGATACATGTCCTCCTGGTTCTGTTTCTCTGGAGAGTGCTGACTAACATGCTCACTTTCTGGGAAACAAATAAAATGAAAATATAATTGTTTGTGTTTATCTAAATTAAATTTTTGTTCACTAAATATATTAATTGTGCAGTAATAGAGTTAAAAGGTCCAACTGATTATGGTATATTTTAAAATTAGAAAACCTCAAATAAACTTAAGAATATTACATTTGTAGTGTAAATCAATCCACCAGACAAAAAAATCAATCTGTCAATAAATATCTACTACTAGATTGTCCAGTCTGACAGTCTCTGCTTTTTGATGTTTATTTATATTTAATGTGATTACTGATACGGCTGTGTTTAAGTCTGCCATCTTGCTATTTCATTGCATCTATATCTGTTCCTTTCTCCCTTCCTCTTTTTTCCCTACTCTTGAAATAATCAAATACTTTTACTATACCAGTTTACATTCCAGATGGTTATATTGTTAGCTACACATTTTTGTATTTTTTTTAGAGGTGTGAGATTGTACCAGACATCTCTAATTTATTACAGTATACCCTGAATTAAGATTTTTCTACTTCACCAACAATATAACCATCTCAAAACAGTATTATTCCATTTACCCTTCCACCCTTTATGCTACTGTTATATTTTACCTCTACATGTTGTAAATCCCACAACATAGTGTCATAATACTTGTTTTAAACAGTCAGTAGTCTTTAAGAATGAAAAAAATAGCTTTTTATATTTACACATACATTGATCCTTTCTGGTGTTTTCATTCTTTCCTGGAGATCCAGGTTTTCATCTGAGACCACTTCCATTTAGACTAATGAACCTTTTGTAGATTCTTTTTGTGGGTGACTTTTTTTCCTGAAAAGTCTTTAGCAGGCATTCCCATATGAAGGATATTTTTGCTGGGTACTGAAATCTAGGTTGATAGTCATTGTCTTTTCAGGACTTCATTGATTTTATCTTGTTATTTCTTATGAGGATGGAGCCATCAATTCTTCCTGTTATTCTCTAAATGTGACATATTTTTTTCTCTGGCTGCTTTTATGATTTTTTTTTTTAAGTTTCATTTCTTCAGTTTAATTAAAATGTACCCAGGTGAGATTTCATTTACATATATCCTTCTTGGGATTTGCTAAGCTTTTTATACCTCCTACATTAATGTCTTTTATTAGAGGTGGATTGGCCCATTATATCTTCACCCTATCTTCTCTATTTTCCTTCTGGAATTCCAGTTCCACTTGTTTAGACGATTTGATATAGTCACACAAGTTTGATGCTCTGTTATTCCCCTCCCCTACCTTGTGCTTCAATTTGGATAATTTTTATTGTTCTGTCTTTGAGTTCACTGACCATTTCCTTCCATGTGTACTATCAGCAATTAGGCCCATTTAATGAATTTTTCATTTCATCTATCATATGCTTCAGATACAGAATTTCCATTTATTTCTTTTTTATGGTTTCCATTTCTTGGCTGAAATACTTCATCATACCCATGTTTCCTCAAGCTATTTAACACAGGTATAAAGGTTATTTTAAAGTTCTTGTCTGCAAATTCCAACATTCTGATCATCTGTCCCTTTCATAACACCTTTTTTAGGAGTCATTTGCTTCAGGCAACACTATAACTATGCATCCTATTTGAGTTTTAGAGATCACCATTAATCTCTACGTAAGGCAGAGAGAATTCTGCTTTGATTACTTCTGGCTAGGAAAAAATGAAATAAAATTTACTATATTCCAGTTGAATACAGTTTTAGGAGGCAGGGTTCTTTCTTGACAAATTTAATATTAAGTTGTCTGTTCAGAGCTTGTAAGCATTCTTAATGGCTAGAAAAGAAGTAAAACTCTTTTTCAGATAATATAATTTTATACCTAGAAAATACAAAAAAATCACTAAAAATAACATAATAATAGAACTAATACATCAGAAAGTTAACATAGTATAAGGTTTAATATACAAAAATCAATATCATTTACATATTCAAAGAACTAGCTAGATGATATATGAAAAAGAATACCCCATTTTTAAGAGCAATATAAAAGACAGAATACTTGAATAAATACAAGAAACAATATGAATGTTAAAATACTTCTGAAAGACGTAAAAGTCATCTTGAACAAACTGGATCTTGGGGCACCTGGATGGCTCAGTTAGTTAAACCTCTGCCTTTGGCTCAGGTCATGATCTTGGGGTCCTGGAACTGAGTCCCGTGTTGGGCTACCTACTCAGCGGGGAGCCTGTTTCTTCCTCTCTTACCGCCCCCCCACCTTGCTCATGCTCTCTCTCTCAAATAAAGAAAATCTTAAAAAAAAAAAAAAAGAAACTGGGTCCATATGTCACACCATAAAACAGGAAAATAAATTCTTAATGGTTCAGATTTAAATACTAAAAATGAAGCTATACCAATCTTAGAAGAAACACAGGAATCTATTTACAAACCGAGGTATATGGAAAGCTTTTCTAAAAATTTTGTGCTATGAAGTCAAAAGCCAAATGTTCAACTTGGAGAAATATCTGCAACCTATATTACTGACAGATGAGTTTTCCTATTATATAAAGCAAAAACATACAAATATATAATAAGGGTAATTTAAAATTTAAATTGCAAATCATAGCATGAATTCACTGCTTTTTAAAACTTGATTTCCTAAATATGTCCAGTTATAAAGGTCTAAGAAGCAATGATATCCTAACAGCACTGAGTGTACTTAGCCACAAATTTTAGTTTCTAAATTTCATTTTCCACTAAACAGTACCAGGGCTTCTTGGAGAAATGACCGATTCCAGCATTAGGGCAGGTAAAGTACACAAACGCACCGAAGACATTGCAAGCACAAAGTACTCTAAACTAACTGGTTCATAACAAAGGATACAGGAATAGACATGAAGGGCCCATCCTTTGCCAGATTAGTGGACTTCAGGAATACAAAGCAAATAATAGTAAAGAAATATAACAAGTTAAATGAAAAAAAAATCCACAATACTCAAAGAGATAGGCAAGAAAAAAAAGAAATGCTCTTCTTGACCAAACACCAGCCAATAGATGTAGAAGCAATGATAACTTTAGAAACCCACCATGTTGGGGCGCCTGGGTGACTCAGACTGTTAAGCACCTGCCTTTGGCTCAGGTCATGATCTCCAGCTCCTGGAATCGAGCTCCATGTCAGGCTCCCAGCTCAGTGGAGTCTGCTTCTCTCTCTCCCTCTGCCTCTCCCCCTGCTTGTGCTCTCTCTGTCTCTCTCTCTCAAATAAATAAATAAAATCTTGGGGGAAAAAAAAAAAAGAAACCCACCATGTTGCATCCCCTAACCACTGTTAACAGTTAATTCAGGCAAGGATTATCAATGGCTGCTGAAACTACCAAGTAAGGTTGTTGGGAAACAGGCTATTCACATGGTCTCAAAGTACTGACCCACAGAATACCCAGCAATTACAAAGGGAAAAGCTTATCTTTACAACAGGATCTAGCATTCACTATGTTAATCAAAGATTAAATTTAGCAATGTAAGTAGTGGGACAACCTGACATTACATGTCACCTGATGTGATGCAAAAAAGTACGTATTACTTATAGTGTTGTTGCCAAAAAAGTTTAACCTGAACCTAATCACAGCGAAATAGATAAAAAACAAAACACTGGATATTATACAGGACAACTGGTTCAGCCAGACTCTTTAAAAAAGTCAGTGTCATGAGAAACAACAACAACAAAGGAGTCTATATTAGCAGAGATTAAACGAGACTAAAATGACATGGCAATCAACGTAAGTGTGAATCTGGATTGGATGCTGGACAAAATAAGCATGCAAACAAAAAAACTGCTTAAGATATTTTAGACACAATTAGGAAAATCTGAATACGAACTGTTCATTAGATATTACGGAATCATTGTTAATTCTCCTAGATGTGATAATAGTACTATGATTATTTGGGAATAACCTCATTCTTAGCAAATATATGAATGAAGTTTTTGAGGGGAAGAGAAGTAAAGGGTACAATTTTGGGAGTTTTATCTTTTTTTTCAGCTTTCTTGTGGCTTAAAAAAATTTCAAAATACACTCAGGGGAAAGGACTATAGGTCCTTATTAGACATTTAATGATCGTATTGGAGGCAAGCAAATATTCAATGGTTTTGAATATTGCTAAATCTTCCACGTAAGCAGAGTAAACAGGGTTTAGGTTTTCACTGAAAAAATTTTTCAGCATTATTTAAAAACATTCAATGAAAACAAAACACTTCTCCCAACTCTGGATTTTTTGGAGTATCTTCCTAAAAATAAGAGAAGGCTCCAAAATTAATGCACAAATGAATAAATAGCTACTATAACATGTATTTATATTTTACATATTGATAGCTTCACTCAATATCTATGTTTATTAAGAAATTTTCAGGGCAGTGGTGCCTGGGTGGCTCAGTGAGTTGAGTTTCTGCCTTTGGCTCAGGTCATGATCCCGGAGTTCTGTGCCTGCTCTGTGGGCAGTCTGCTTCTTCCTCTGCACCTCCCCCTGCTTGTGCTCTCTCTCAAATAAACAAAATCTCTAAAAAAATAATTTTCAGGGCAAATTCCTGTCCCAAATCAGAAGTATGAGTTATTTGTAATTCTCTGTTAGTAGTTTTTGTCTCTTTACCATGAAAAAAAATGCATTTCAAAGGACAATTTACTAGTATAATATACCTGACTCTGGAGCCACTCTATATATTTTGGAAGACTAGCTGTGGCAATTATTAGCTATGTGACCTTGGGCAAGTTATTTATCCATTCTGAGCCTCCATTTCCTCGTTCAGTACAGGGGAAACAATACATATCTCATAGGTTGATGGGAGAACTAATTAGTTTACTAAATAGGAAAAACACTTTAAATCATACCTGGCATACTATGTATGTTTGATATATACATACATCTATATATCAAACATACATAGTATGTTTATATTTATAATAAACATATTTATTATATATATATGTATATATCAAACATACATAGTATGTTTATATTTATAATAAACATATTTATTTTATATATATAGATTTTGACTTTGATGTTCAAAATATCCTATATTTGTGTACTGTTTCAACAGCCTTTAAATACATGTAGAACAAAGTTTTAAAGAATAAAATACAGTAAGCATTATAATTATATATTTATATGACAAGGGTTAGACATTCTAACAATGAGTTCTGCTTTAGAAGACTTAGTGGCTTGCTTTATACAACCTGAGGTGAAAATAATGATACCTTAAAAACATTTTTATTAAAAACTATATACACACATATATGTGTGTGCTTAGGTATGTGTACACATAATACCTACGTACATATACATGTATATATATGTATATATATAAAACCTGTCTCCTCCTCGCTATCCTGCTCCTTAGCTTGGACTCTTTCTCCTCATTTGGATTACTGGAATAGCTTCCTAACCAAACCCCCCGACTTGCTCCATGGGCTTTCCTACACTGCCACAATAGCTCTTCTAAGGAAAAATTGTTATCCTGTCATTCTACAGCATAATCTTCAGGATAAAAATCATCCTCCTGGAGTGTTTAACTCAAACTGCCTAACTAAAAATGGCACACAAAGCCCTTCAGGGCATAGCTACTGCCCAGCTTACTAATAACCATCCCTTGTCATTCACCCTTGCTATTCCTCCAGCTGTTCTTTACTCCAATCAGAGCATACCTAAGCTCTCTCCATTTCCGACACCTCTTTCCAAGCTTAATTATTTCCTAGACTTTCTTAAAAGCTCAGGTCAAACACTGCATTCACTAGGAAAGAGTTTATGATAGTCTTCTCTTAACCCCACTCTGATTCATATACCCGTTTCCATCAGCATTCCTGTGCAGTCCTCTATCACAGCACTTTAGCTGCATCTGTCATATAGTTCATATTCAATAAAGGCCTGTTGAGTGACTGAACACACAAATACAGAAAACTGAAAGTTAAAAACATCTTGTGGCAAAATAGGCTACAGAGTCTCCAGTGGTACAGTCATACCATATTCTAAATATTCTTCTAAAAATAAATTTTTAATAAATGTGAATCTTAAAGTGCCTTATCCTCATTTAGCCTAGTAAAATGCTAATATTTATTTTATATTGGACTTGCTCAGGATGCTATGGGAAGCTCTCTATTTACTGGGTACATATTTCAGATTGTCGAAAGAGAACATTCTTTGAACAATATGTTTCATATATTATATGAAAAAATTCTCCCAAACTCAGAAACATCAAAGGCTGAGGGCCCTGAGTCTACAAAGTCTGGATGCCCGTACAGACCACAGAGGTCAAGCACAGTGAATATACAAAACCACAAATCAGTAGGCTTTCCTGTGTTAGTTATGGAAATAGGTGGTGACCCACTCATCAAGGGTAGGTAAACATGAACGAGTAGGTAGAACCCTGAGAAGGAGGGAAAAGGGGTCCGTAACATTTGAGGCTCGTAAATTAATGCTTCTGAAAAAGTACAAAGCAAGCAGGGAAAAGTGAATAACTCTGTGGTGTGGATTGCATCAATCAGGCAATATGGCTCCTGGTTTTAGCCCTGCTACCAAAAGTGAGTATAATTTAGTCTTTCTGTGCTTCAGTTTAAGGCTCACGCATTTTGGGAAGGTCCCTTCAGTCTCCAATGATCTGTGCTACTTATTCCCAAATATTAATCGAAAATGAAATTCACTGATCCAATGAATATATAATGTTAGTGCATCTTTAACTTTTAAATTGATGCCCAAATAATTTAATTGTACTAACCAATAATTACTCAAAATTCTACCATAGTTATTTACTACCAAAAACTGCATACAATTTTTAGTATTTGACAAATATCTTCAGTAAATTGTAACAGGAAACTGAAGTCTGTCCAAATCATATCCTTTGTGACATGCTCTAGATATTCAATCTGAGAATAGCTATGTTTTTAATATAATTGTTACATATTTACTATATACACAAAGCCAAAATATTCAATTCTGTGTGTTCAATCCTTAAAATATAATTTAATATCTGTAAGTCTTTAACACTAATATTATTTTAGCAATAATGTTACAGAATCTTGAAAATCACAAGTGCAAGCTACAGAAAAGATAAAATGTATACTACCATAATTCAGATTTTTTTAAATTCGAATTTATTACTGCAGTGAAGAATTAAAAAAAAAAAAAAAGACATATAGCGCCAAAAGAAACTTCTAATTGCCTATGTCCTCAATTTTTCCTTGACTGTCTTTTGGGTAGTGAGCATCCAAGCCATCAATCTCAAGGTCATCCTAATGGTTCTTAGTCTCTTGGCCTATTTTCACTTAATAGCCTCTTCCAGTTTATCTCGTGAATTCCTGTGGATTCAAGGCTACACATATACCATTGACTCCTTAATCTCTATTTATGCTCCAACCCCATATTTCAAAGCACGCAGTCTAGTTCCTAGCACAGGGCCTGACTCATAGCAGGATATTTAATAAATGAGGTCCAAATGAATAAGCAAGCTACTAGATATCTCACTCTGGAAGTCTTCCAGGCATCTCAAACTCAATATATCCAAAATATAATGATCTTTTTCCCAATATTTCTAGATTTCCCTATTTTTGTCAATGGATTGCCATCCACTTATTCAACAAAATTGGAAGCCTTAGTTACGCTCATATTCTACTTCTGCATCCCTTATCACTCTCATTCCAAATCTCTAATACTTAATGACCTAATATCTCTATTTTCTTACGTCAGCCTCATTTTCCTACCTCAATTGTAAAATCACCTTTTAACTGACCTTCCTAGCTGGAATGCCTTAACACCTTTTATTTATTTTTTTTTAAGATTTTATTTATTTGAGAGAGTGAGAGCAGGAGCAGAGGGAGAAGCAGATTCCCCGCTCATCAGGGATTCCCGACGTGGTGATGGATCCCAGGACCCCGGAATCACTACCTGAGCCAAAGGAGATGCTTAACCAACTGAGCCACCTACAACACCTTTTATGATTATTAGTCTTCTCATCTGGTAACAATTAGATTAAATAGTGCCTTCTCTGAGGATTTGCCACCACATCATATATATTTCCAGTTCATTTTATTCATTTTTCTTATTTAGAAAGTATCAAATTGTAAGATTCCATACACCACCCCCCTCCCCTCGACCCTGGCCTTTAAAAAATATGTCTCTTGTGAATTCTGCCAGTGCTGGGGAATGGGTAAGTGTTCTGCACTTCATTTTCACAGGATTCTGTGCAATCTGGCCCCCTGCTATTTCTCTGGCCTCACTGTCTTCTACTTCCCCCTCATTCCCTTTACTCTAGCCATACTGGTCTCTTTGTTCTTCAAAATGCACACCAAGCATATTTCCGACTTGAGACCTTGGTTGGGGATGCTATTCTCTCAGATGACATGGCTTTCTTCCATCTTCAAACTTTTGCTCAAGTGTCAGCTTCTTTGTGACACCTTCCTTGACTACACTATTGAAAACATCAATATAACGTCACTCCCGAGTTCACTTTATCCCCCCTTCCCTCCTTTGCTTGTTATTTATTCCATACTTGTTTACTGATTGTCTGCTTCTCTCACTGGAAGGTAAGCTGAACAAGGATATGGATTTTTACCTGTTTTGTTCACTGATACATTCACACGACACCTGTAACAGTGCCTGGGACAAAGTAAGTACTCACTGGGTACTTATTAAATGTATGAATGAATCTTGCATATCTGTATGTGTAAGAATTAAACATCCTTTAGAATTAAAAACAAAACAAAAACCCCCCCAAAAGAACAAAGTTAAAACAAGAAAAGATTTAATAACAGAAAAAGTATTTTCATCTATTACACTGTTACGGTACTGAGAATATAGGAAGGTGAGAACTCATTTTCTCAGGTCTATCCATAAAATATATAATTTAAATTCTAGAAAGGTAATAAACTTAGATTTTGAACATAAGCATGATGATTTAGAAGATATTTTCCGTAACTCAAAGACAAGTCATTTTTTAAAAATAAGATTATTATGCTATATCAGCTTTTTCCTATAAAAGTTTCATGAATATTAAGCAGATTAATTTGCCTGTTATACTGTACATTTATAACTGCCTCTAACATTAGCTGCTAATGTGTTTTACTTTAAATTCTGTTAAGTCTTCACTTGAAAATACACAGATTAAAAAGACTGAGATGACATTTAGTATCAAGCCTCATAATGTTACTACAAAAATAGAAGAAAACAAACAAACAAACAAACAAAACAAGAGACCCCTACCCCTGCACCAAATAAAAACACCCCAAACTTTATTGACTCTGAATTGGCCAAAATACAACAGCTGCTCACTACCTACTTTGCTTTGACAAAACTTAATAGCTGTGAGATGTGACTTGATTCCTTTCAAAAGAAGGGTGAGTATACACAACACACACAAAACACACACACACACACAAACACACACAGAGTCACACACATTAATAGGAAAGAAACTGGAGTGCTTTACAAATATTCACTCACTTTCCCAGAACACCCTTGAGAGGCAGAGGTGAAGGGTACAGTACAGTAATGCAGGTTATTACAGGACTTGTGACACACTGGCCTTGTAAAAAGGTCAGCATCAAAATTCAGGCTCCTAGATCTGGACTATGGTTTGGAAGAGTTCTAAATAGACAATATTGTTCCATATTGAATAGACGACATGGGATTCTAAGCAAGGCCATGAAACTAAGTGGATTTCATAGGGATAATAAATTGAAGCAGACTGATTCCTGTCTGTGTTCCCATGGTGTTTTATGCTGATCTCCTGTTGAACTCAACCCCATTATACTGTAACTATTTCTCTGCCCGCTGGATTCTTCAACTGGACTGGGAGGGCTTTGAGGGTAGTCTTTCATCTTCCATTTCTCCCAGAGTTTGGCACAATCCCTGTCACACAGTAGGCTGTTCATAAACATTGGCTGATGAACTGCATGAATTCGTTTTTGATAAAGTATACAAAGGTTTTTATTTTTTAAACTGAGTAACAGGTTTTGTTAGGATATTTCTGCTAAAATACAGTTTTTCTGGTTCTGCTCAAAAAAGATGGACACTAGTCTAAAAACCATTCTCAATTTTTACTCTTTATAAAATTATAGTTGAATATTTTTCAGGGGAGAAAATGGAGAAAAAAAGTTAATTGCCTGACATTAGAAAATTAGAACAGTGCTCTACTTTTTACTTATTGAACATTTACAATGTAAAAACTTCTTAAATTATTTTTAAAATATGACCAGTCACTCCATTTAGTCATTTCTTAGTTGCCGTATTTGTCATCAACCTTGCTCTCAGACTTGCAGGCAAGTTGCTGACTAAGAACAACACAGAGAGTGATTCTTTACATTTTCATTCACTTTTCATTCAAGGAAAAAGCTTCCTGAAAACACACATTTAAAATTCTGGAAAATACAAATCAACATTATCTAGACATCTCTATCATTACCAGAAGGACTGGTTCCTAAACCTAATTTCCATTGTTAGTTGACATTTTCAATAAGTGATGGATATTCATTTCCAGAAAACATTACCAGTAAATTCTATGATATCATATACTGTTCGCTATCCAGACCAAACTGACTAAACCACAAAATGCAAAAGTATGCACTTAGCTAGTCTAAGGGAAACCTGAAGGCTATTATGAATATAGTCTTATTAAGCATAACCTGACTAAGAGTGAATGAGAACTTAAATTAGATAGTCCTCTTCCTCCAATTTCCAGAGTCTTCCTCTAAATTTCTAGAACCTTTAATAGACACAAACTAAAATGTTTAAAAACTGAAATATGTCTTGTCATAGACTTAATTTTTTAAAAAGTTACTTAGGGACACTGGAATTTACAAAGGAAACAAAAATTATTATTGTTATGCTATAAATGGTATTTCATTCCCCACCCAACACCCCCGACCAATGGAGTAGACATGGGGAACTGCTTCCTTGGTTCTAAGCAGTGCCCACCCTAAACAAAGTTAGTAAATAAAAGAATGATTACTAGTTGTTAAAATTCATCATTTTCCCCAGAGTCACAGAACCTGGAGGCTGAAATGAATAGTCACGGGGAACATGTGTAGGTACATCAAGGGAAGGAATGAGCAAACATGATTAACGTGGACTCAAATTTGACTTTTATTTTAAACATGAATTAAAAATATTTTTTTATCTTCAGAGGTGTGCACATTTTGATATGCAGATATATTCACTATAATACTGAAAAACTACAAATAATATCTACATTTAAAGAAAGATGTCAAAATTATAGAATACTTACTTCCTTCAAAACCATGCATTAACTTTATTATCAGAAAAAAAGTTATGAAAAAATTGACTTTAAAAACTACATATATGGAAATATACCCTACAATAACATCATTTTGTATGTTTCACTGCCTTAAAAATAGAAAAACTGTCAATTTTGGTTTGTGATTATAAAAACAGTAAAACGCATCTTATGGCTGATATTAAGTAACATTAAATGTGGGGCGCCTGGGTGGCTCAGTCATTAAGCGTCTCCCTTTGACTCAGGGAGTGATCCCGGAGTTCTGGGATTGAGCCCCGTATCAGGCTCCTCTGCGGGAAGCCTGCTTCTTCCTCTCCCACTCCCCCTGCTTGTGTTCCCTCTCTCGCTGGCTGTCTCTGTCAAATAAATAAATAAATAAAATCTTTTAAAAAAAATAACATTAAATGTAGTCTTATTCTCAAACTATATAAGAATAAAGTTATCCCTGGTCAAAAGTAATTTATTCATTTTATAACCTGCCCTTCTCCCCTTGCCGGATACAGCCATATAAAGCTATAATTCTTCCTTTAATCCTCACCCTTTCAGTGAATTGATTACTGACAGTTTTGTTTTACCCTGGAGGCACAAGAGTAAATCATAAACATTCCTCACTTTCATCATGATGTAAATTATGTTCTGATAAACAAGGTGAAATTTTCCACCTCTCCTATTTTAGAATTATATAATAAAAATCATTTTTGTTACAGAAATGCTTTAATCTATGCCTAGAAATTGTATTTTGAAAAAATACAAATGTACTAGAGGAATTCGGATTTTAATATAGGATATTTAATAAAATCTAATTCTAAGAACATAGTGATTTTCTAAAATTTAGTGGGGAGTTAGGTAAATTTAAAATAAAAAGCTCAATGATTAAAATAGCTCTGAATATAGTCATAAAGATACTATCTATAACTTTAGTGCATTTTAAGTCAAGCATAGGTTGGTATTTAAAAACTTTCACTTACAGTGACCACTTTCCCATCTTCTATTTTCAAATGACAAGTCACTAAGACAAAATAACTTGCTCCAGGTCATAGCATAACTAACAGAACCTGGATCTAAATTCAGGTGTCTCTGACTTCTCAGCTAAGTGCAAGCAGAATGTCATGTATTGATTTAAATATGAGGAATAAGAAACTTGTAGACCCCCCATTCAAATTAATATCAATATTGCGTTTTAAAAAAGATTCACTTATTTATTTTAGAGAGAGAGAGAAAGTATGTGTGCCAGGGTGCGGGAGGTGGGGCAGAGGGAGATGGAGAGACTCTCAAGCAGACTCCTGTTGAGTCGGGAGCCCGACACAGGGCTCGATCTCATGACCCTAAGATCATGACCTGAGCCAAAATTAGGAGTTAGACACTTAACAGACTGAGCCACCCAGCTGCTCTGCCCCTCGATATTGCTTATTAATAACATTTCTACAGTCATGATGATGAAAAGTTATGAAATTTTCAAGATTATATTTAAGGAAGTTTTAATATTAAAAGCATTATGTGTATTAAAAAGTGGTAATCTATTTTTTACATTGTAACACATGATCAGTCTAGCGTCAGATAATGAAGATTTATATAGAAGTCGATTTTGTAAGTCTGAACTGTCCAACATGATAGCCACTGGCCATATACTATTTATATTTATATTTAAAAACTGAAATGAAATATAATTAAAAACATAGTTCCCAAGTCATCCTAGTTACATTTTAAGTATTCAATGGCTACGTGAGGCCAGAGGCTACTGTATTGGACTCTGTAGGTCTAGAGTTCAGAAAAGAGGTCTGGGCTGAAGATAAAACACTGGCATATGGGTTTTATTTAAAGTCAAGAGATCGGGGTGCCTGTGTGGCACAGTTGTTAAGCGTCTGCCTTCAGCTCAGGGCGTGATCCTGGCGTTCCGGGATCAAGCCCCACATCAGGCTCCTCTGCTAGGACCCTGCTTCTTCCTCTCCCACTCCCCCTGCTTGTGTTCCCTCTCTCAGTGGCTGTCTCTCTCTGTCAAATAAATAAATAAATAAATCTTAAAAAAAAAAAAAGTCAAGAGATCACCAAGGAAATAAATAAATAAATAGAATAAAAGGGAATCAGATTGCAGTGGAACAATCTAACCAGACACTGAAGAAAAGACGAATAATCAGCAAAAGAGAATACAGAGTGATGGCTAATGAGATAAAAGGAAAACTGAGAATGTGGTGTCCCAGAAACCAGTGTATTAAAGAAGCCACCAAATGTGTCAAGTGCTGCTGACAGGTCAAGTAAGATAAACACAAAGAGTTGACCATGGGAATGAGCAATGTGAAAGTCATTGGTGAGCTTGAAAACACAGGTCAGAGATTTCAACAAATTTATAGAAGATGAAGTGTTTAGAAACATCCACCTGAGAACATTATGATAGGCTGCAACGGATACAGAATCTATCTGAAAATGAAAGTTAGGACCTGTGAACACAAACAGCATATTTGGTAGGGTGCAAGACAAAACAAAATCCAGGAGAAATAACTGAACGTTAGTCTGTAAAACACTTAGGCCAAACAGGCTGCAGATCCCACATAAAACGGATGCTGCTGAGCATTAACCATAGGCAAAAAAGATTAAAAAATAAAAAATAAATCAGTGGAATTGTCCCTAAAAATATTATTGAACATCCCACTTGGGAAGAGTGAAGACTTCTACAGCAAATACTATTGTCCCCTTATTCTCATTCTGGCAGAGTCTGACAGCCTGGCAGGTGGATTCATTTCTCTTGCTTGCTTACCCTAAATATAAGCTGCCAGTTAATATGTCTTAGCTGTAAATACAAAGTTCTCAAGAGATTTCTGCTAAAGTGAACAAAATAGCGAGATAATAGAGCTATTTACACAACAGAAGAGGGACACCATATTCGTACGTAGTCCTTCATTTTTAAAAAGAGACAGATACCAAAGATCATCAGATATAAAGGAAAAACCATTGGCATGAAAGAAAAACATAGGATACATAAACAGATGAAAAAACTGAGCACAGAGGAACACATCAATTCAGAGAAAAGAACTTAGATTTCGGAAGATTTAATGACACCCACAAAACTCTGACACTAGAAAAAAGGAACAAACAGGATAAGAGATGATAAAGATCAAAAGGACTGTTGGTGAATTAAGAAAGATTTAGAATAAAGAAATGAGAGGGCTCTGAGACTAACTGGTTAGACAGAGGAAAGAATAAGGAGTCAAAGATGGGTCCACAGTTTTTACCTGAAAAACGGGAATGCTGTCATTGGAAATGAGACAGGAGAGTAAAATACGGAAACTTCTTTCAGGAAATTAAAACTCATGCATGGCGATGATTACATTTCTGTCACATATATGACAAAAGTGGTTAGTTTACATACCTCTTGCTATACAAGCTTGCGGCTGAATATCTTTTCTGAAATTAGTTTTCGTATTTCAGATCTATACTACCGCAGCTCTGTTTAACTTTGTGTCCTCAAAAGATTTACACGTGATCTTTTAAAAAAGGATATTATTGCAAATATCTTCTATAAATCTTCAAAATATTAAAAAAGACAAATTAAGAAGTTGTTAATACATCAACTGGAAAGTTTTAGAAAAGGTAAACATCAGAATATAAGATGCAAATTCAATGGTCTGGCATGTATTCGGGCTGCACTAGGATAAAATTATGTAGTGTTCATTTTTAATAAATCAGTAGGATCTCATTTTAATTTCTTACAGTTAATGGTCTTCAGTTGCCTTCTTTTTACTTTTCAGTGAATCTTAATATAATTATTTCACCTTTAAAATTAACCCACTGGGCAAATGCTACAGTATACTTCAACAACTAAATTTAATAGGTTCTTAAACAAAATACACACCCACACACAGAGATATGTGACTGAAAAAAAAAAAAGCTTAAAGTTTTCTATTTTTAACAGATGGGGAAAAGGGTTGAAAATTGTAAGGCTGGAACCTACACACCATGTAAATATCATGTAAAATAGCTTCTTAGAAAATAACTGGCTAGGAAATAGTGGTCAAATTTAAGTTCATTCAAATCAAGAGATTTAAATGAGAAAAGTTTGCATTCATATTCTCTCTTCAGAGGATATCAGGAGAAATTTAGTAACTAGATGGGGACATTAATACTAAATGCATATCCATGTGAATGAAGAACCATTAAGTACATTAATATTTACTAGAGTGAATAGAATACTTTTTAAATTACGAAATGATAAATATATAGGATATACTTTAAGTTACCAACACAAAAACATTTGAATAATTAAAGTAATATTTATTATTCAGGAAATATAGAAGCTTCTATTACTAGTGAGGATAAGTTTTAATCTTTAACAAATGGGTTAAGTTGGATCACTGGAGAATTACTTAGTAAAATACTGATAGTAATGACTACAATGGCACCTTATATCTTTTATGTACCAATCAATCATCAATTTTAGAGAATCCAATTACAAGGGACAACAAAAAAAACCTAACAAATGAAATCTCAGTCTTTGTGGAAGGGGAATATAAAATAGTGATGTGTTAAAGAAAAAAATCTATGAAATCAAGGTCATTTTCTCAGTGTCCAGAAAAATCCAAATATGAAAACAGCCCCACACCTCCAGGGCTTTTGTGCTGACTGCTACTTCTGGGGAAAGCCAAAGTTTCAAAAGCTAAGTGGGTTCCAGTGGATTAAGTTTGAGATGCTTGTTTGAAAACTTTCCTCTTAAAATTACTTAATTTTAATGTCTTTTTTGGCATGCTTCTGAAAATTCTAGATCCATTATTTGCCTCCGTGACATGTTCTTTTTTCTATTGTATCACTTAACACATTTTATTAAATCATGTCTTAAAATGAGACTTCCTCCATTCCTTTAACCACAATACAAATTGTATGATTTCAAACTTAAAAAAAAAAATTTCCTAGGAAATTTCATGTTGTTTATTCCTGCAGTTTCTTATGGATTTTAAAGTATTAAAAATATTTTTCTGATCCTCACAATTCTATGAAGTAGAAAACTCATGCGAAGTAGAAAATAGAGCATTTAATACACCTGGAGAGATAAAGGCAGTTAGCCAACCTAACAGCTGGGAAGTGGCACAATTAGGGCTCAGGCCCAACTCCCCTGTCTTTCTGGATTCCAGGTCCAGTGCTTTCTGCATCAAAAGGCACACGTGCTGAATTCAGAAAAGCGGCTATTTTGGAAAAGAAATTGCTTTTAAAAATTGCATAATAAAAACATTTTTGATTCTTTTTAGTACCATAAAGCACATTTAAGGACATCTGTCTACAGAAAATCAATTCTGTAGACATCTTTATCTGTGACAGTGGACTGATTCTTTTCACCCATCCTACCACCTGAACTGACATCTTGGAATTCTGGAAGTTTGAAATCAGGATAAAACAAGCTTTTCAATGAACAGTTTAAAGTTCATTAAGTAATACTATCAGAAAACTGCCAATTCTGATAATATGAGAAAGTTCTTTGAAGCTCATTTTACCTTCCTTAAAATGGAAAGCCCCTTCTGCCATCAGCTGTGTTTATTCAGGGTCATTCTAACTCCCAACTTTTGCCAGAATGTTTTCTTTCCCTTCCTTTGAAATACAAGAAGCATCATGTTTCCAACTTAGATATAATCTACCTTCTACAATGGGTTATATAGATACCACAAAATCTCTGGTGAAACTATGACCCAGGATTCATTTTATATTTCAGTGATATTATTTTAAATGTTTTGCATTTTTCTTTTTTCTTTCTTTCTTTCTTTTCTTTTTTTTTTTTAAAGATTTTACTTATTTATTTGAGAGAGAGAGGGCACAAGCAGGGGGAAGAGCAGAGGGAGAGGGAAAAGCAGAATCCCTGCTGAGCCCGATGTGGGGCTCAATCCCAGGACTCCTGGATCATGACCTGAGCTGAAGGCAGACGCTTAACCGAATGGGCCATCCAGGCACCCCAAAAGTTTTGTATTTTTCTATAAAAAATTTAAACCTTAAGAGATACTGAAATCTTGAAAACAATGAAAATAAATTTTAACTGGAAACTGGCTCCTAATTTTAAGAGCTGGTCAAGGGAATAAGTGTATACTTGTCAAAGACATGCAAAACTCAATGGAAAAATACAGTTCTTCAACGATTAAGATGTTCTTCAAATAACACAGAAGTTAACTTGACACCTCTTAACCAATACTCAGGTCATCTGAATCACTTTATGATTATGTTTAAAACAAATACTTTGCCTATTTAGGATGAGATAAAAAAGTTAGATTAAATGGTTGGCTATAAAGTTTAATATATGTTTATATGGGCTAATGGAAAATGCAAACAAAATATGGAGAAGCAGAAACTACTGATTACTTTTAAAAACCATGTCATACTGTTTTCCCCATCAAACTCCAACTCCACAATTAAAAAAGATGACATAAAAATTACGGGAGCTTGGAGTTAAGATGGCGGAGGAGTAGGGGACCCCTTTTTCAGCCGGTCCCCTGAGTCGAGCTGGATAGGTACCAGACCAGCCTGAACATCCACGGAATCAGCCTGAGAGGCAGGAAGATACATCTGGATCTCTACAAACGAACATCTCCAGTGCTGAGTATTGAGGTACGAAGCGGGGAGCCGTGAAACTGCGCACAGATATCGGAAGATAAACGGAAGGGGGAGGGAGCCGCCATGTTTGGGCGCCGGGAAGCGGTAGCCACCTGCACGGGGGAGCGGGCGGACCAGCACCCGCGAGACAGCTGACTGAGACCGTCAGCTGGGGAACGCGCGGGACCAGACTGAGGGCCGTAGCTTCGGAGCACGCGGCGGCGGCGGCTGGTGATGTTAGAAACACAAAGGACAGAGATGTGCCCGCCCTGGAAGTGAGGGCTGGGACGCCGGGTGTGGGGCGCACATCCCGGGACGCTGCAGGGTTGAGCAGCACCAACAGTAACAGAGTTAAAGTGGCCAGAACATCAGTGGAGAACGGTCCGCGATCCCTCTGTTCTGAGACAGAGGCTGAGATTCGGCCGCTGCTGCTCTGACTCTCAGAAGAGGCACAGCAAACCGCCAGGGAAAGCCGCCAGAGAACAAAAACTTGGAAACACCGGCTCACAGTGTGCCCAACCCCACTCCCCCTCACAGGGGACACGGAGACTCTACCCAAACAGGGTTCCCTGAGTATTGGCGCGGCAGGCCCCTCCCCCAGAAGGCAGGCTGAAAAATCAAGAAGCCCACATCCCTAAGATCCCTATAAAACAAGGGCGCACTGCCTGGGTCCCGGTCAATAATTTGGGCTCTGGACAACCCCGCAACCTCTCCTCATCAGAATGACGAGAAGGAGAAGTCCCCCCAGCAAAGAAAAGACAATGAGCCTGTGGCCTCTGCCACAGAACTAATGGATATGGATATAACCAAATTATCAGAAATGGAATTCAGAGTAACAATGGTCAAGATGATGTGTAGACTTAAAAAAAGTATTAACGAAAATGTTAATGAGAACATAGAATCTCTAAGGGCGGAAATGAGAGTGAATTTGGCAGAAATTAAAAATTCTATGAGCCAAATGCAGGCAAAACTAGAGGCTCTGACGGCCAGGGTGAATGAGGCAGAAGAACGTATCAGCAAATTGGAGGATGGGTTAGTAGAAGAAAAAGCTAAAATAGAATCTGGACTCAAAAAAATCCACGCTCAGGAATGTAGGTTATGGGAGATTACTGACTCAACGAAACGTTCCAATGTCAGAATCATTGGCATCCCCGAGGGGGTGGAGAAAAACAGAGGTCTAGAAGAGATATTTGAACAAATTGTAGCTGAAAACTTCCCTAATCTAGCAAGGGAAACAAACATTCGTGTCCAAGAGGCAGAGAGGACCCCTCCCAAGCTCAACCACGACAAACCTACACCACGTCATGTCATAGTGGAATTCGCAAATATTAGATCCAAGGATACAGTATTGAAAGCGGCCAGGGCAAAGAAATTTCTCATGTACCAAGGCAAAGGTATCAGAATTACGTCAGACCTGTCTACACAGACCTGGAATGAGAGAAAGGGTTGGGGGCGCATTTTTAAAGCTCTTTCAGAGAAAAACATGCAGCCAAGGATCCTTTATCCAGCAAGGCTGTCATTCAGAATTGATGGAGAAATAAAGACGTTCCAGAATCGCCAGTCATTAACCAATTTCGTAACCACGAAACCAGCCCTACAGGAGATATTAAGGGGGGTTCTATAAAAGTAAAAAGGCCCCAAGAGTGATACAGAACAGAAAGTCACAATCGATAGAAACAAATACTTTACTGGCAACATGGCATCATTAAAATCATATCTCTCAATAATCAGTCTCAATGTAAATGGCCTAAATGCTCACATAAAATGTCACAGGGTTGCAGATTGGATAAAAAGACATGACCCATCCATTTGCTGTCTACAAGAGACTCATTTTGAACCTAAAGATACATTCAGACTGAAAGTAAAGGGATGGAATACCATCTTTCATGCCAATGGACCTCAAAAGAAAGCTGGGGTAGCAATTCTCATATCAGACAGATGGGATTTTAAACTAAAGACTATAGTTAGAGACACAGAAGGGCACTATATTATTCTTAAAAGATGTATTCAACAAGTGGATATGACAATTATAAATATATATGCCCCCAACAGGGGGGCAGCAAGATACACAAGCCAACTCTTAACCAGAATAAAGAGACATATAGATAAAAACACGTTAATAGTAGGGGACCTCAACACTCCACCTCCAGAAATAGACAGAACACCCATGCAAAAAATCGACAAAGAAACAAGGGCTTTGAATGCCATACTCGACGAGTTGGACCTCATAGATATATATAGAACACTACACCCCAGAACCAAAGAATACTCATTCTATTCTAATGCCCATGGAACATTCTCAAGAATAGACCATGTTCTGGGACACAAAACAGGTCTCAACCGATACCAAAAGACTGAAATTATCCCCTGCATATTCTCAGACCACAACGCTCTGAAATTGGAACTCAACCACAAGGAAAAATTTGGAAGAAACTCAAACACTTGGAGACTAAGAACCATCCTGCTCAGGAATGACTCGATAAACCAGGAAATCAAAAATCAATTTAAACAATTTATGGAGACCAACGAGAATGAAAACACAACGGTCCAAAACCTATGGGATACTGCAAGGGCAGTCCTAAGGGGGAAATATATAGCCATCCAAGCCTCACTCAAAAGAATAGAAAAATCTAAAATGCAGTTTTTATATTTTCATCTCAAGAAGCTGGAACAGCAACAGAGGGACAGGCCTAATCCACACACGAGGAAGCAGTTGACCAAGATTAGAGCAGAAATCAATGAATTAGAAACCAGAAGTACAGTAGAACAGATCAACAGAACTAGAAGCTGGTTCTTTGAGAGAATAAATAAAATTGACAAACCACTGGCAAGACTTATCCAAAAGAATAGAGAAAGGACCCAAATTAATAAAATTATGAATGAAAAAGGAGAGGTCATGACCAACACCAATGAAACTGGAAGGATTATTAGAAACTTTAATCAACAGCTATATGCCAATAAACTAAGCAATCTGGAAGAGATGGAATCCTTCCTGGAAACCTATAACTACCAAGACTGAAACAGGAAGAAATTGATTTTTTAAACAGGCCAATTAATTATGAAGAGACTGAGTCAGTGATAAACAACCTTCCAAATAACAAAACTCCAGGCCCGGATGGTTTTCATGGGGAATTCTACCAAACATTCAAAGAAGAAATAATACCTATTCTCCTAAAGCTATTTCAAAAAATAGAAACAGAAGGAAAGCTACCAAACTCATTCTATGAGGCCAATATTACCTTGATCCCCAAACCAGGCAAAGACCCCCATCAAAAAGGAGAATTACAGACCGCTTTCCCTAATGAATATGGACACCAAAATCCTCAAAAAGATCCTGGCTAATAGAATCTAACAGTACATTAAAAGGATTATCCATCATGACCAAGTGGGATTCATACCTGGGATGCAAGCATGGTTCAACATTCGCAAATCGATCAGTGTGATACATCATATCAACAGAAAAGACTCAGGAACCATATGATCCTCTCAATTGATGCAGAAAAAGCATTTGACAAAATACAGCATCCTTTCCTGATTAAAACCCTTCAGAGTGTAGGGATAGAGGGTACATTTCTCAATCTCATAAAAGCCATCAATGAAAAGCCTACAGCAAATATTATTCTCAATGGGGAGAAGCTGGAAGCCTTTCCCTTAAGATTAGGAACACGACAAGGATGCCCACTCTCGCCACTATTATTCAACATAGTACTAGAAGTCCTTGCAACAGCAATCAGACAACAAAAAGGGATCAAAACGTCTCTCTTCACAGATGACATGATATTCTATATGGAAAACCCAAAAGAATCCACTCCCAAACTATTAGAAGTTATAGAGCAATTCAGTAATGTGGCGGGATACAAAATCAATGCTCAGAAATCAGTTGCATTTCTATACACGAATAATGAGACTGAAGAAAGAGAAATTAGGGAATCCATCCTATTTACAATAGCACCAAAAACCATACGTTACCTTGGAATTAACTTAACCAGAGACGTAAAGGATCTATATTCTAGAAACTACAAATCACTCTTGAAAGACATTGAGGAAGACTCAAAAAGATGGAAAAATATTCCATGCTCATGGATCGGAAGAATTAACATAGTTAAAATGTCCATGCTACCCAGAGCAATCTACACTTTCAATGCTATCCCGATCAAAATACCGATGACATTTTTCAAAGAACTGGAACAAATAGTCCTTAAATTTTTATGTAACCAGAAAAGGCCCCGAATCTCCAAGGAACTGTTAAAAAGGAAAAACAAAGCTGGGGGCATCACAATGCCGGATTTCGAGCTGTACTACAAAGCTGTGATCACAAAGACAGCATGGTACTGGCACAAAAACAGACACATAGACCAATGCAACAGAATAGAGAACCCAGAAATGGACCCTCGGCTTTTTGGGCAACTAATCTTTGACAAAGCAGGAAAAAACATCCAGTGGAAAAAAGACATTCTCTTCAATAAATGGTGCTGGGAAAACTGGACAGCTACATGCAAAAGAATGAAACTTGACCACTCTCTCACACCACACACAAGGATAAACTCCAAATGGATGAAAGACCTTGATGTGAGACAGGAATCCATCCAAATCCTAGAGGAGAACATAGGCAGCAACCTCTACGACATCAGCCAAAGCAACCTTTTTCATGACACATCTCCAAAGGCAAGAGAAACAAAAGATAAAATGAACTTGTGGGACTTCATCAAGATAAAAAGCTCTGCACAGCCAAGGAAACAGTCAAAAAAACTAAGAGGCAGCCCACGGAATGGGAGAATATATTTGCAAATGATGCTACAGATAAAAGACTGCTATCCAAGATCTACAAAGAACTTCTCAAACTCAATACGCAAGAAACAAATAAACATCATAAAATGGGCAGAAGATATGAACAGACACTTTTCTAATGATGATATACAAATGGCTAACAGACACATGAAAAAATGTTCAAAATCATTAGCCATCAGGGAAATCCAAATCAAAATCACACTAAGATACCACCTTACGCCAGTTAGAATGGCAAAAATTGACAAGGCAAGAAAGAACAACTGCTGGAGAGGATGTGGAGAAAGGGGATCCCTCCTACATTGTTGGTGGGAATGCAAGTTGGTATAGCCACTCTGGAAAACAGTGTGGAGGTCCCTTAAAAAGTTACAAATTGAGCTACCCTATGACCCAGCCATTGCACTACTGGGTATTTACCTCAAAGATACAGACGTAGTGAAGAGAAGGGCCATATGCACCCCAATGTTCATAGCAGCATTGTCCACAATAGCTAAATCGTGGAAGGAGCCGAGATGTCCTTCAACAGATGACTGGATTAAGAAGTTGTGGTCCATATATACAATGGAATATTACTCAGCTATCAGAAAGAACGAGTTCTCAACATTTGCTGCAACATGGACAGCACTGGAGGAGATAATGCTAAGCGAAATAAGTCAAGCAGAGAAAGACAATTATCATATGATTTCTCTCATCTATGGAACATAAGAACTAGGAAGATCGGTAGGGGAAGAAAGGGATAAAGAAGGAGGGGGTAATCAGAAGGGGGAATGAAGCATGAGAGACTATGGACTATGAGAAACAAACTGAGGGCATCAGAGGGGAGGGGGGTGGGGGAATGGGATAGACTGGTGATGGGTAGTAAGGAGGGCACGTATTGCATGGTGCACTGGGTGTTATACGCAACTAATGAATCATCGAACTTTACATCGGAAACCGGGGATGTACTGTATGGTGACTAACATAATATAATAAAAAAAAATTAAAATAAAAAAATTACATTAACACATATTAATAAAATGATTCATATTTTGTATGACAACTTATCTACTGAATATGAAGTAAATTTAACTTTGAGCCATGCTGTGAAAAGACCTACTAAGTACATAAAAATGAAACATGCTGTCCTTCAAATAGAAACATGCAAAGTTGATACAACTACCCCCCTGCCAACAGAATAAGCACTTCCTGCTCATTTCTGCTCCCCCATAACAATAATTCTACTTTTTACTGAATAATCCACATTTGAAATTTACTCCATAACAACTCTTGAGATGCTTCAATGGGATCTGGGATTCAGACAAAGGATCACAGAACAAAATATCCCTGCAGAGAACCTCTTGATTTGACTGGGGTCTTAAATACCACAGTCTTGCTGGAACCAAACCTTAAAAAAAATCTAATAAGTAGCAAACACAGAATTATATTTAAAGGTCAAAGAAAAATGCAAGTTCCTTAATGCTCAGGAAATACCTTCTTGACACCTCCACAGAGCTGGTACTGTTTAGGCTATTACTCTACAGTAGATCACAGACTCCAAAGCTGGTAACAAAAGATAACACCCACAGCCAGAGGGACCACAGGGCAGAGTGCGGGGTCATTGGGCCAGGAATGAAGGAGTGGCTCCACGCACAGCCTCACGGAGGGTCAGTCCACTCCACCTCCTGCACTTGTGCCCTCCTCTACAAGTAGGCAGTTTGGTTCTGCAGAATGAGAGGGACTGAGCTGGGAGTGAGGAGATCTTGCTGTACGACACCACCAGCTACGCGGACTCTGACGAGCCAGCCTCTCTGCCTCTCACTTTCACTCTAAAGGGGCTGAGTATCAAGTTTTAAGGTCCTAGATGCTCTGGAAAGATTCCACTCTGTATGATTTTAATGTTTACCCTACTTCTTAGAAAGTTTTATTGAGATCAAATGAGAATGTATATGAAAGCACTTTATCATTTTTTTTTTACAAACGCAAAGTGCTGTTATTATTTTAGAGATCTTCATTATACTAAAGAAGTATGGACACAGTGTTGAGATGCAGTATTACATGTTCTTTACATGGTGAGGCATTATGAGCTACATCCTACAATTTAATCTAAAATGTTAAAATTACAATTTCCTTTTATTCTGCCCAGCTTTAGTAAAGTATAACTGACAAAACTAAAATTTCTTTCTCATAAAAGAGAACATACTAAACAGTAAAGAGAACATTTTATTTTTTTTATTTATTTATTTTTTTTTTATTAATAATGATTTTTTATTATATTATGTTAGTCACCATACAGTACATCCCCGGTTTTCGATGTAAGGCTCGATGATTCATTAGTTGTGTATAACACCCAGTGCACCATGCAATACGTGCCCTCCTTACTACCCATCACCGGTCTATCCCACTCCCCCACCCCCCTCCCCTCTGTAGCCCTCAGTTTGTTTCTCATAGTCCATAGTCTCTCATAGTAAAGAGAACATTTTATTTTATTTATTTTTTTTTTTTAAAGATTTTATTTATTTATTTGACAGAGATAGAGACAGCCAGCGAGAGAGGGAACACAAGCAGGGGGAGTGGGAGAGGAAGAAGCAGGCTCATAGCAGAGGAGCCTGATGTGGGACTCGATCCCACAACGCCGGGATCACGCCCTGAGCTGAAGGCAGACGCTCAACCGCTGTGCCACCCAGGCGCCCCAAGAGAACATTTTAAAACATCCTATCTACATTAGTTTTTATAATCTTTTTTTTTAAAGATTTTATTTATTTTTAGAGAGCGAGTGGGAGCACATACATGAGTGGGGGCAGAGAGGGAGAGGGACAAGCAGACTCCAAGTTGAGTGTGGAGCCCCATGCCGGGCTCCACTGGGGTGTGGGAGGGCTCGATCCCACGACCCTGAGATCACGACCTGACCAGAAATCAAGAGTTGATGCTTAATCAGCTGAGCCAAACAGGTGCCCCAGTTTTTGTAGTCTCATATTTCAGATTCTAATATATATAGATTTTTACATTTCAGATTCTAATAGAATTCTTGTAGAGTCAGGAACACTTAACTGTTTATTCCTTTTTAAAGCTCATTTGAATACTGAATAGAATCACAGATTTTTTTTGGAAGATTTTATTTATTTATTTGACAGAGAGAGAGAGAAAGAGAGACGGAGAGAGAGAGCGCACAAGCAGGGGGAGTGGCAGGGAGAGGGAGAGGGAGAAGCAGAGCCGGACATGGGGCTCTATCCCAGGACCGTGGGATCATGACCTGAGCTGAAGGCAGACGCTTAACTGACCGAGCCACCCAGGCACCCCCGGAATCACTGAATTTTTAAGACAGAAACTCACTAAATCCAGAGCCCTCAATTATCCATAGGGATAAGAAACCTGAGGTCTGAAAAAATTTCTCAAGATTCTACAGTCATTTAGAAACGGAGCCAGGTGTAGAAACTAGTTCACCTGTTTCCTACTGCATAATTCTTTTCCACAAAGATAAACTTCTTAATGAATAAAATGATTAATTTGGCCATTTTACAATGGACTACATATATTCGGCTTTTATAATTTTTCAATACAGTGATATCTCAACAAATTTTATAGGAAGGCTATGCCTTAAAATGAGGTCAAGCATATTAATAACTAAAACAGTCAAGTGAAGCAGTGTTACCGTGTACTATATGGCTTCATGGTAATGCTTCTGAGATAGTGCACACGCACAGAGACATGCATAACAGAAAGGCTACACTCAAGAGCTAAATGGCCACGGAAAGCTGAAGGTAAATAGACCAAAGCATATGTATAATGGTGAAGTTTGTAAGACTTGCCTTTATCATATCTGGTTTTCCCTTTATTCTTTATCTGTCTCAGTGGTAATCCCTCTTCCCATTTCAAAAGGCTTCCTATTTATCCTTATTTTTCCCTTTATGAAATAAGAAAGAATTTTATATCTATTATCTTCACCTTGTTTGCTGACAAACTTAAGACAACAGTTGAATGAATTTTAATCAATATTTTAACTCAACCAGAGATTTATATTCTATGCTTTTGATCCTGAAGTGTGGAATCACGGACTTGCTCCCAGAAGAATTTTAGACCTCAGCAGGAAGATGAAAGGAATCAAGTGGTAGAGACTGGTTCTCTCCCACCTAGTCATTAAAGCGACATGATATGAAGGCAAACCAAGTATCTAGGTAGGGTGTAGAGAATAAGAGTCTAACGGGGTGGCACATACCGTGCCCTCTACTGCGCGTAAGAATGACCAAAGCCAATGTTCCAACTTCTGGCCCACATCTGAAACACCAGAAATTTCAAATTTCTCAGGTTTGGCATAACTCATTATTATAGTGATTTGCAGTTAGAACTGAAAGTATGTTCAAAGCTAGCATGTATACACTCATAATGTTTATAGTATGTTATATTCATATGGTACCTTTTGCTTACAAAGTCTTTTCATACGTGCTATGTGACTTGAACTTCAACAATACCGAATGTAAACATCATTTCCACATTCAAATGAAAAGTTAAGGTAATAAGGGTAATAAAAGGCACAGCTAGGACTGAATGTAAGAATTCTTAATCCAAGTATGTTCTCACTGTAATATGTAACTTATACAGCAATATTAAAATACAATAATATTAAAATAGCTTCCATATGTAAACTCCAAACACTTTTCAAGTAGAAAAGTTATATGGTCCCCAAATTTCTAAATAAATTATGTTGATCTTTTGAAGCTCAAGTTTATTATAATCTCTTTAGCAAAGATAATTGTTTTTTTCTCTGCTTTCTCATCTTTCTAAAAGAATTCAATAGAAAAAATACTGTGAAAACATATAGCTTAATGAACAGAAATTGCCATCTTTAATTACTCAAAATATACATTTCTCACCTTGACGCTTTTTCTTTGACATCCTTTGAAAATCTTATTCAAATAAATTTAAAACATTAGCCTAAAAATTTGCAACTGTACAGTTCGCTTCAACTCACTGATTCATGTAGATTTTTGTAACTAGCTTCTTTGCATATTTTATTAATTTGCCAACTTCAAAGAAACGTGGTTATCCCTGGCAGGTTGTATCCTGTTTCTTCCCAAATGCATTTTGCCTTGGCTTTTCTTGAAATGAGTTATAAAATGGGATTATCCATCAACTATCGTTCCTTTATCCAAGGGAAACTAAATCAGATTTAAATTTACACAGATTTAAAACTCACATGTTTTGCTACTTCAAAATTATTTTCTGTTCAATAATACAGAGCTTCAGAGTATCCACTATTAAAGTTACCAAATTCAGATTTGCTTTTGAAATAACATCAGTGATTATAAAGAAAAGAGATGCCAGAACATCATTCCAAGGTGAAAACTGACCATTACCAAGCCGTGAGCTTTATTTCTGAAGTGAAATAAATGACATTCATTAAAAAAAAAATTGCATCTGAACATTTAAAAGACGACTCAAGATAAGAAAGGGGCTCACCGGTCTGAGTGAAACCAAACTGATGTAGAATCTGATGAGCGGCCAGCACGTCTGACTGTTTCAACTTAGACTGCTGTGGCGAGGCTGACATTGAAGTAAATGAGAGATTTTTGTTGACCTGTAATAGGAAAGGCAAATCAGAACCAAAGTGTAATTTCCTGGGTTACTGATGCAAAAACTGGATGAGAAATATTTGCTTACGATGCAAACCAGGCCTCATGGTAGGTCAAAACAAATAGTAAGGATTTATATGCTTAGTTTTTAAAGTTTACAAAACAAAACAGTTTTTATCAAGGAAGGAGTACAGTGGTAATGAAAGCATCGCTGTATGAAAGCACAGCTGCCTTACCAAAACAAATCCGCGTATCATGGAATAGACATTATTAATAACTTAAGAGTGGTGTCAAAAGTTATGCAAAGACATGCAAAAACTAAAAGTGACTCCATCCCCAACTTTCAATTAAGAAAGTTAAAATGTTTCACAGTCCCATTTCTTTAGCATTTTGTGAACTAGCAGGTCCTTCCTTTTCAGAGACTGCACAGAAGACATCTATAATATTCATGTTTACATACATCACGGTGACACAGGTAACAGAGCTGTAACCTCACTTGCCGTATCAAAACCCTTATTCTTAAGACACTGTTTTAAAAACAATACTGATATAATGATCGAGCAAAATTTCTGTAAGTAAATACAATGCTCTATAATACAAAAAGCTTACAATGACTGTCTGAATACAATACTGTCTTTCAGAAATGACACCTATAACAAGTACAACATTATAACTATAGATTCTGTAGGAAAATAAAGAACAAGTCACAAAAAAAGTTTTAAATGTGTATTAGTAATTTTATCTTGTAACTTAGAATTAATTTTGGTAACGATCGTTTCCTGTTCAATTATTAAATTATTCATTATATATTTATTATTTTTTGAAGTATCTTCATTTTCAGAAATCATGATAAAATGTGATCTAATTCTGAAAAATCTGGAAGTTTGAATTTCTAATTTACTGTAAAATGTCATCTGTGACTTGCTAAACTATTAAATGATAGTTTATGGCATATAAATACTAATATATGAAAATAGCTGCCTTCTCTCGCTCTTTGTAAAAAATAATCGAAACCACACAGAGGACTACCACTGTATTAGCATTTAAAGATTCCCTTTTGATGCTCTACATAGTAGGGATTGTGGTTATTACATGTCCTTTATCTGACTCATCATTTACATAATGTTTGTAAATGCTTCTCTTATTTCAGTGACAGTAAATGATGTATCTTAGATTGAGCTTTTCTCCTGAAGCAAAGGGCTTTTACATATTTGGTGAAAAAGTCCATTCATTAAGACCACATGACAATATAGTTCTAAAGTTGGTAAACTGTTGTGATATCATTTTATAAAGAACAAAAATATTTTTCAAAGTAGTTAGATGGGGTCAAATACCATACCAGTGCTAAAAAATTATCCAGCTTTAAAAATTCTATCCTATTCCATTATTAAACACTGACCAAAATTAATGGTGACTATTTATATTAATACAATACCTAAAGTAACAATGAAATCATCTCACATCTTTGAGCTTTATTTCCATCTTTAAGCGCAGATAACAAAAATAAAAATAGTAGGTATGCTTCAATGGGAATACGCTGGAGGAACAAAGAAGATGAACTGGTAATATAATGTGCCATCCACATATGCGAAACATAAAGCACTAAATAACATATTAAATAAAAAATAGATTTAAGTAGAGTATGTTGGCAAAGGGAAGCCATAGGATACTACACGAATAAAGTTCTATATTACTATTAACATCACTAGAAGTCAGAGTAATTAATATGTAATTTAGTATGATGATGCAGTAAATATTTCAGAGTGCTATGCTTTTAAATGGAAGTACTATATACAATGATATATTTATCACTTAACAATCTAATCCACTTCTCTTTTTAGAATCATTTTCAGTTTTACTTCTGCGTTCTTAAAAATTTTTATCCTACATGTCAAACAATGCATTTTGAAATCTGGTGCAAAAGAACAGGTGTATGCTGGGGATGGGGGGACACACACACACACACACACACACTCTCTCTCTCTCTCTCTCACAGGATAGGCTTTTCAGTCTTCCTCTTCAGATATTTACTTGTGCTAAAGCCAAAAAGAACACCAGGAAAGTTAGAATAGGATACTTAAATGTCTCTGCTCAAACAGAGAGACTTGACAGTTTCTTCCTAAGTATTTTTAAAATCCTGCTCTTTCTTGACACATTTCTTGAGAGACTAATTTCTATGAAGTGGTAAGTGGCAACATACAACAGATTTCAAAGGTTCTGGACAGTTGTTAATTATTACAGTGACTTGAAATTAGCACTCAAAGTATTTTCAAAGCTGGCCTATACATATTCACTACTTTACTTAAAGGGAGAAAATAATAATAACCATTAAATTGAGTGAAGCAATATCTATTTTTGAAATACATGCTGTGGAAAAGAATTGCTTAATAATTTTACAACAACAGAAAGGTTGGCTAAGATAGTCTACCCTACACGAATCTGCCCTCTTTTCACAACACACTTTTCTGCTTGCTTCATGCAAAAACCACAGTCTGCCAAAGTCAGTTTAATACCTCCAAACTGGGGAAAACAAAAAGCATAAAAATTTAATGAAATTCATAATATAAAAAAAGAAAAAGTATCACCTAAACTTCTGCCACATTAATCACAAAAATATTTTTGCTTACTCTTTCAGAGCAGAAGCACGTTTGTGCAAAATATGCAAATACTAATTCTCTCAGAGGAGGTTAATTTTCATATTAAAAGAGTCATTGCCCTGATCTAAAATTGAACGCACAACACTGAACAAGTGAACAATTAGTTTCTTTTTTAGTGATTAGCTAAACTATGAAACCTTTGGGAGATATGTAACACTCATTTTCATATACATTTACAAGCATAATCACTTTAGCTGATTTTAGATTACATGCTACATTCACTTGAAGCAGAATTGTTTTTAAAATTTCAACCTGTGAAGACACCTCAAATTGGTTTTAGAAATTATAACTTGAAAGACTATAATACAATCTATACACTTATGTTTGCAAATTTGTCCCCCTCCCTCCTCCAGAAGGCTATTTTTTTTCATCAAATTGGAACAACAATACAGATAATACTTTAATTTGAAGATGGTTCTGGTTGCAAAAAAAACCCCCCAATACCCAGGAAATGTTCTGTTGTAAATAATGTCTGTTACAAAAATTAGAATCCCAGGATTTAAAGAACAAGTGGAACAGAAAACTTGAGCCACAGTGAGATTCAAGGCAACTGAAGCCAGGTATCAACATTCTCGTACCATAAATTTAATGCAGCTTAAGTTCCTGCAATTTCTATGTAAGTAAAACGTAACAAATGAGTAGCCTATGGTGTCATAAAGAGAAATTCAAACACGAGCTCTATGTCTCTAGATTTTTTCCTTATAAATTACTACAGTGATGAGATGGATTAGGAGGAAACTCGGTTCCTATTGGAAGAGAAATTTCTACAGTGGGGTAAGGTGCCAGAAAATCTCCCCCCAAATCAGTTCATCACTGCTACATAAACTAAAATCAGAATTCCAATTTGAATCAGTTATAACGAAGTTTTATTTTGCAGTACTTAATTCAGACTTTTTGAGCCTCTAATATATATACCAAGAATGATGATTAACAGGATTCCCCTGTGCAAAGCTTAAAATTAAGATTTGATGCTGGTTCAAACCACCTATCCGACAACATGCCTTAGTCAGTCAATTTACCTCAATATATTTTGGTTTTCCCCAAAACTTTGCCTCTTTTCTTAATATATTTCCTTACTTCACAGAGAAAATTTGGTCTTCATCCCTCTTAAATCTTCATTTCCAAACCTATGAAAGAATATACCCCTTGCCTCCACCCTCAACCCCTTTTCTTCTAGTGTTCTTCTGTTCAAGATTAATCCCTCCATCTGTTCCCTTGGGGATACTTAAAGGTCTTCCAAATTCTACTTTCAAATTCTCTACTGGCTGTTGCCCAATAGGATATAAGCACAGATCTTTCTACTTCAGTATAAAAACAGATAGCAAACAATCAAAAATTCTCACAATGATTCCATAACTTCCTTAAGCTTCACCGAAAGTTAACCTCCTCGAAAAACAGCACATAACTGCTATCCATATAACTTAAGCATTCAATTTCAACCAAGCACAACAAAGCTTTTCTCCAGCAGAAGACTAAATCTGAAGTTAAAGTCACCACACCCAAATGGTCAATTAGCAGATTCATTTAAGTGGTCGCGATCTCTAACACTGCCCATCACTCTCCTCTCTTGCTTCTGGAAAACTCTTTTCTGTTGGTTTCTCTGCCACTGCTTATCAGGGTTGGTTGCTAGACTGACTGGACCCTCTCTCCCCTCACACCGCATGGTTGCGCAGGGCAGTACATTTGTTTTCATCACTTCATCTGTTATCTATCTATGCTGATGTTTCTTTTCTTTCTTTCTTTCATTATTATGTTCAACTAGCCAACATACAGTAGTACATCTTTAGTTTCTGATGTAGTGTTCAGTGATTCATTACTTGCGTATAACACCCAGTGCTCAACACAAGACGTTTCTTAAATTCAAAACTCTTCCAATCACTAGGTTCAAGACTTAACTTTTCCTCAACTATTTACTTCCTCAGGGAAAGCTACTGCTATCCACCTAGTTGCCCCGGCTGGAAAGGTGGGAATTCTACACTGCCATCTTGCCCTCCACAGAGAATCAGTCACTAAGTCAGTTAGATGCTCTGACGTCTGAGCCCACTCTTCTCCAGTCAGTGCTTTGGGTCAGGCCTTCCTCTCTGCTTGCAAACCACTGCAATCGTCTCCTCTTTCTCCCTATCTCCTGTTTCTCCAATTCTTCTACACTGCTAACAAGATGATCTTTCTAAAATGCTAATTTTACTGAGTAACATTTCTGGTTAAAACCCACCATGAGTTGTTCCACTTGATAAAGTCCAGTTTTTAGCCTAGCATACAAAGCTTTCTATATTCTAGCAACCACCTAGCTCTCCAACCTTATCGTTCCTTTTCCTACTTTCCGACGACAACAAAATGCGTGTAGCTCTGCAGAGCTGCCAGGCTGTTTCATGTCCCTGTGACTTAGCTCTTACTGTACCATTTCTGGGAATGGGCTTTCTTTTTGGCTCCATCTTCTTGGTGGATGCCAACTCCTTTTTCAAGCTTTAGCTCAAGTATTACATCATGTGTGAAAAGCCTTTCAGATTCTCCCCGGAGAATTTACGTCTCCCTCGTCTGTCCAGTATGCCTTGTATCTTCTATCTTTGATTATCACAACGGTTACACTTTGGTGTGTTTATTTATTTGGTTAATTACCATCCACCCGACTGTAATCTTCTTGAGGGTAAAGAACCAGTTTTTGTTCATCTTTCTTTAGTAAATAACTCATATAGCACTGATAAGAACTGCATAGAAGTCAAATGAATTAATAAACATGTGAAAGTAGTATATGTTTAAAATCTTGCCCAAAGTTAAGGTGGTATTTGTGTTGAACCACTATTCTATTCAAATCTCAACTTAATTTTTACCTCTTCATGACAAAAATACCCAAACTTGTTTTAGGAGATTAAAAAAATACTTTTCTGGATTCTCTATTTTTTAAACCTTTTTATTTTTCAGACTTCCCAAATCTAATTTTTCAATGATAAAAATTAGAGAATAAAGGGCTTAAATATAAGGAACACATTAAATTACATGGTTTATTACTCAAATTTAAATCTAGAAATAAGCGTGTGAAATAATAGAAAAAAATATATTGGTTTCTGGCTCCAGTTCCTGGCACAGAGCTCCTAAAACCCTGTAATTTCCTAAGTGATAAATGTACTAGGAGAATCTTTTGTTCTAATATTTAGTCTTTGACTTTGGTTCCAGACACTAAGCTCTTACATATCCTGGAATTTCCTGGGTGACAGAAATGTCTTTTGTTTTACTGAAGTGACTCTTGGTGTACTCTGGGATGAGAGCTGGTCTCCAGGAAGACCAAGCCATGATTAGAAGCTTGGAATTTTTACCCCATCCCTCATTTTCCATAGAGGGGAGAGGGGCTAGAAATATATAACTGATCATGCCTACCTGAAGAAACCTCCATAAAACTCCCCATCGTAGGGGGTCCAGAGAGCTTCCAGGCTGGTGAACACGTGGGAGTGCTGGGGAGTGATGTGCCCGCAGAGGGCAGGGAGGCTCCAGGCCCCTTCCCAAATACTCTGCCCTAGGCAGCCCTTCCACCTGGATGTTCATCTGTATCCTTTATAATAAACTGGCAAATAGTAAGTAAATTGTTTTCCTGAGTTCTTAGTGAGCTGCTCCAGCAAATTAATTGAACCTGAGGAACTGTCATGGGAGCCTCCAATTTATAGCTGATGGGTCAGAAACGCAGGTAACAACCTGGACCTGCAACTGGCATGGGAAATGGTAGAGGTTGGGGGGGGGGGTGAAGTCTTGTGGGACTGAGTCCTTAACCTGTGGGATCTGTCAATCTGCCACCATCCCCAGGCAGACAGTGTCAAATCGGAGTCAAACTGTAGGACACCCAGCTGGTATCACAGACAACTGCCCGGTGTGGGAAAAACCACAGCACATCTGGTGCCAGAGTGTTCCGAGTATTGGTGGTAGTGCGAGTAAAGGAGACACATGGGAGAAAAACTGGCTTTTCCTAACACAAGAAGTTTGTCCTGTTTTCTAAAATTGCCAGGAATGAAATTCCATAATTTTAGTGGCCTACTGTGGCCTGTACCACTCCTACAGTCAAGCCAGTCTCCCACATATTGTCAAAATAACAACACTTGACTTGCTTTTATCCAGTTTTGGATAATGACATGAAGAATTAATTATGAGCATTGAAAACAAAAGGAAACTCTCCAAAAAACTGCAAACCACCATTCTATTCAAATCTCAAATATCCAAACTTTTTTTTAGGAGATTAAAAAATTATCTTCTCTGGACTCTCTATTTATAAAGCTTTTTTACTTTTCAGTGAATAATATATTCTAAGATATATTTGACTATAATTTAATTACTTACCTTACCTTTACAGCATTATTCTACTAAACATAATTCAATAAACTTTAGCTTCAGGCCAAACACAATCGTCCATTTTCTATCCTCCTTTACTCATTCTCTCAGTAGCATGTGACAGTTCACCACTCCTCTTTCTTGAAATACTCTCCTCTCGGCTTCCCTGACATCCCGTTCTTCTGGACAAGTGCCTCAGGTATGTAGCTATCTCTCCCCAGGTGACTTTATCCAATCTCACAGATTAAAAATATAGAATACGAGCCCTGACTTCTTCCCTGCACTCATCACTCAGAAATCCAATTGCCTACTACACAATTACATCCATATCCCAAACTCCACTCCTAAAAACTCCCTGCCCTCCCGCATTCCTCATCTCATTACGAAGCATCCCGAGCATCTGCACAATTGCTGGAAGTGAGGATCTTTCGTTCCTTCACTTACACCACATCCAATCCATCACCGAGCTGTGTTACACCTACTTCCAAAATAGATCGTCTGTCCATTGGCTGCATCTTCGTTATTGCCACTGTTAAATTAATTAAACAGGAGGCCATGAGTCTGAGGCAGTTCTACTGCCACGGTGGCTGGGTTTACAGCCTACAGAAGCAAGCCCAAATCTAAGACTGTAAATACCTCAAGGTTACAAAATCGAAACCTGAGGACAACCAATCACCAACAGCCAGTGAGGCTTTAAACTATCATCAATCTATAATTTCCTTGCTTTGCTTCAGCCTTTTCTTTATAAAAGTCTTCCCTCAGTTCCTGCCAGTGGAGCACTTCTAACCACTTCCAGTTTGGGGCTGTGCCATTCTAATCAATTTTTGTTCAAATAAACTTATTTATTAAAATTTTTAATAGGTATCCATTTATCTTTGAACACCGTCCTTAGTCCTGGCTACGGTCTCCTCTTGGATTACCATAAAAGTCAGCCAACTGATTTCTCTACTTAGAATACTCACTCCCCTTTTAAAATCTACTCTCACATTCTCCCCAGCTTCATACCTCCATCACTGCTTCTCTGATTAGAACAATACCTACGTCTTTACTGAAGGTTCAGCAGAACATGTCACCCTCAAATATACCTCTTTGGTGTAAGTATTATTTTGAGAAACTGCAGACACTAGAGAAGCTCTGCAAACAGTTTTAGAAGCTGCCCTTTAAAAAGAGACATTTACATTAGAAAAGGGGCCTCTACTAGGAAGAGAGCTGTGCCCAGCGAGAACCTTTTAACTTCTCTGGAGGGGAAGCCTTTGTTTACCAAACCATTCCACCTCTCACCTACCCTGGAACTGCCTTCCCACTTTGAAGCCCTAGACCCCTATTGTTTCCTCCAGTTAAGATGGTAGAATTATTCCTCCTCTGCACTCCCATGCTAACAGGCATGCATGATCTCCTGATCACCTCCCCAACCTGGCCATTAAACACTGTTTCCCCTTGCTTGCTCACTATTACTACTTATGCACAATGCTCTTCTTTCTGCTCTCGAGTATGCCAGTTATCTTTCTAGATGAGGACTTCTACAGGACAGGACCTGTTCCTTCTCAAGTATTTCTCTCAGAGAGGCCTTTTAGGAGCACACTTAGAGGGCAGCCTTCCCTTCCAGTCACTCTCTGTCCCAAGGGGCTATTTTTATTGTCTTCACGTCACTTATTGTATGAAATTGTCTTATTTCCTTTTTTATTGTTTGTCTCCCTCTAACAAAATGTGCCTATTCGCTGTTATAATCCCAAGCACACCTGTGTGTGCACACATACAATACTTAGTAGGCAAGGATTAAAGAATGTTAATAGAAAAAAGGAGTGAATTTTCAACAACATAAAACTTTGGCTGGGATTCAGGGAAGAAACTTAGATACCTGGTAAAAATTTATTATCCTGGTTGTTATAGATGAGAAACTGCAGAAATATACTCTGCTTTCAAGATTAAAGACTTCTGACAATGGTGCCCATACCATTCAATGGGGCAAGCATAGCTTTTTCAACAAATGGTGCTGAGACAACTTGACAGCCACACGCAATGGGATAAAATTAGCCCTCTACATCACATTATACATATAAAAACATGAACTCAAAATAATCATAGACCTAAATGTTAGGAGTTAAAAATATTAAAATTTTTAAAAAAGGAAGTATATCTTTGGAATGCAGGGTTAGGCAATGGTTTCTTAGATATGACACCACAAGCAAAGTGACAAAAGAAAAAAAAAAGATAAACTGAATTTCATAAAAACTAAAACCTTTTTGTTTTAAAGGCCACCATCTAGAAAGTGGAAAGACAACTCACACAGTGGAATAAAACATTTGCAAATCATCTATCTGATAAGAGACTTATATTCGGAACATATAAAGAACTCTTAAAAATGAACATTAAAAAGACAAAAAAAATTTTTAAAGAATGGACAAAGGATTTAAACAGATATTTCTCCAAATAAGATACACAAATGGCACATCAAAAATGTTCAATGCCATTAGTCATTAGGGAAACACAAATCAAAAATTAGTCATTAGGGAAAAAACAAATCACAATGAGGTATTATTTCCTACCCACTAGAATAGCTATTTCCTAAAAAAAGACAGAAAATAACAAGTGTTGGCAAGAATGAGGAGAAACTGGAACCCTTATATATTCTTGGTGGGAATATAAAATGGTGCAGCTGCTTTGGGTAAGTTTAGTAGTTTTGCAAAATGTTAAATGCAGAGTTATCATATGCCCCAGCAATTCTACTCCTTGATATATACCTTAAGAAATGAAAACATGCTTGCACAAAAACTTGCACATACATGATCACAGTAGCATAATATTGTAATAGCCCCAAAGTGGAAATAACCCAAATGTCTATAAACTGATGAATGGGTAAACAAAATGTAATATATTTACACAATGGAATCTTATATGGTAATAAAAAGTAGTACTTATAACATGTGACAAATGGAAGAATTGTGCAAACCTTATCCTAAGTGAAAGACACTAGTTATAAATGACCACATATTATTTGATTCATTTATATAAAATGTCCACAATAGGCAAACCTATAGAGACAGCAAGTATACTCATGGTTACCAGGAGAGTGTGTGCGTGTGTGTGTGTGTGTGTGTGTGCACGTGTGTTTGTGTATGTGCATATACATACAGGAATAAGGACTGCTAAGAGAAACAGGATTTCTTTTTGGAGGGAATAAAAAAGTTTTAAAATCAGATAGTAGTGATGCTTGCGCAACTTTGTTAATGGGGTAAAAACCAGTAAATTGCACACTTTAAAAAGGCAAATATTATGGTATGTGAATTCTCTCTCAATAAAACTTATAAAAAATAACTAAAGATACTAGTAAGGTTAATCTTTCCAAATATGTCACCATATTTTCAATGACCATTTATTCTAGTTTTGTTAAGTACTTAGGGTACAAAGATGAATATAACAAGATCCTTCACCCACAGAGAGGTTCCAGATTAGCAGACGACAGTTTCCATAAATGCTTGCCAAGTATGTGCAGAACACTTTACTATTTGGACATTCAGGGAGCTTTACAAAAGAAGCGTATATATTTATTTGTTAAAGAGAAATAGCTCTGAATTGCTAAGTCAGAAAATTAGTTATTTTTTGGACTTTGGTTTTATATACTATGTATACTTAAGAAGATTTAGTAATCTTGGAGCTACAATCATTATACTAATCACTGCTATCAGGAACAAGTTTCCTGAACATCTGCAGCCCAAGTCAGAATATAGCTTGTTCTCTTCCCCTCCCCCACCATCTTCCTTCCCCTTGTCTGTATTCCATATCCTGTTGACTTGTGATGATTAGGTAAAAAAGTGATGGGTCCTCACTGATACTGGACAGCTCAATGAAGGGGTAAGCCCGGTGCCTTCTGACATGCTTCCTCTACAAGATGCCCCATGTGAAAAGAAACAATAGCCTACGACTTACTTCTGTATTCCAAGGGCCTGCCACATGGTAGTAGATGTCTACTAAATAAAAAAATACTTCCACTGCACTGATAGTACATAAAGCAGTTTTTGAACATACAAACACCATTCTAATTCCCTTCTGAAGGTCTCACCCTTTCATCTTGTGACAGATATAATTACATTTCATAAATGAATGAATGTCTAATTATTCAACTGAATTTTGGGAGTGGAAAGAAGAGGGAAGGACAAAGATGTAGTGTCATTCCAACTCTTTTAAATTAACATTTAGTTTCTTGACAATTGAGTTAAGGATTGGATATAAAATAACGTTGCTTGTAAAAGGAAGAAAGCTGCTGTGTTGAAAGCATTTCGGATACAATTTTGTTGAAATTGTTTAATAATCAAAGCCTTTTTATATGCTACTATTTTTAGACTAACTCTGGGGTCTTGAGCAAATCACTTAACTTCAATAAGCCTCAGCTTCCTCCTTTCTAAAACTGGAATAACATCTAATCTGTGTCTCAGGATCGCCACATAGCTGAATGGAAAAAGAAGTGTGAAACATTGGTGTAAGTGACCAAGAGCATGATCAGCACAGTGTATCACTGCTATTCATGTGCAGCTTGCATGCATTTCAAGGCTTATACGATTTACTCAGCATACATCCACCGGAAGTGTACTGGGGACTCTTCCCTATTAACTATCATATAACATTTTTCTCAGAGGATCAAATGACCGTGCTTGTGCTTTACTGAAAGTATATTCCTATTACTTAATATTCTTAAATCCTCAAAAATATGAAGGTGCTTGCTAAATTCCCAGATTCCTGTATATAATTCCTTGATGAATTTGAGCTCAAATAAGGAAAATACACATCTGATTAACTTTTATAGAAGTCCTATAGAAGTATGAATGGTATATTTCAATTCTTTGGTACATCACAGTGAAAGATATGGTTTTAAAGTTATCTTCCTCCTAATAAAAATTGCTTACCTTTGCAGCACAGGCTCGTATCACCTCCTAAAAGAAATACAATACAGTAAGGAAATAGTCATAATTTCGTTTTAATAAAATTATCAACTCTTCTCAACAGACCCCAATATTAATCTTTTAATAACCAAAATCAACATCTGGGAGAGTTTCTTTGTCTATCACCCTCACCCTGTACCTGTCACTCTGCATTGTTTCCAATAAGGTGGAAAGAGTGTGAATTAAAGAAAGAGACTCAATGAACTCTTGTTAAATCTGACCTGCCACAACAAAAGGCACTGAGAACAAGACTCTGGAGGGCCCACCTGTATCTGTTTCAAGAAAAACAGGTGGCCTCAATAATCTTAATAACAAACTTTTAATAATAAACTGGTAAATGTTAAAATTCTACCAGAGAACTAACATGTCTCAAAGACACACCCAGAATTAATTGCCGTATATAATTATCTCCATAAATAACAATGCCCAAAAATAGAATTCCCACATTAATAATTTATTTCAGACAAAATCTAAGAATAAACCCTACTGAATGGCAAAGTATATCATCAGTATTGAAAGAGCTACAGAGGGGCGCCTGGGCGGCTCAGTCGTTAAGCGTCTGCATTTGGCTCAGGGCATGATCCCAGGGTCCTGGGAGCCCGCATTGGGCTCCCTGCTCAGCGGGAAGCCTGCTTCTTCCTCTCCCACTCCACCTGCTTGTGTTCCCTCTCTCGCTGACTGTCTCTCTGTCAAATAAATAAGTAAAATCTTTAAAAAAAAAAAAAAAAAAGAAAGAGCTACAGAAAGGAACTGCCTATAATTCATGGGACAAGGCCAAGAGATGATCACTTCTGAAAAAGAAACTAGTAAAAGTCAACATATAATGAATGATTTGGAAATTTGCTGCTAAGGAGACACAGAAAATACTCAAGTCCAAAAAGGTTAGCTAGCATGTATCATCAGCCTACAACAGAACTAGAGAAAAACGGTAACGATGAATGTGGAGTTTAGGAAAAAAGAGAACTGAAAGAGGAACATCAATTTTTTATCCAGAAATTTCTAAGGGAAAGACACTGTGACTAAAGGATATTAGTAATTTGATCCCTAAAGGAGAAAGTGAAACTGCCTGGGCATGAGAGTCTGACCACCTGGACTGAATCTCAGCTCCAGTGCCTGCCATCTGTGTGATGCGAGTGATACTGCGTGGGCTCTGGAAACCTCAGCTTCATCTTCTGTAAAATGGGAGTAATACTAGCACCCACACTATACGACGGTTTTGAGGATTAAATACGATAAACGTGTAAAGCATTTAGCACAGGAATTCATTATGTCAGTTATTACTCATAATTAAATAGATGTTAGTTACCACCAAACAAATATTATTGGGTGAAATCTCCTATAGAGCAGAGAAAATTAACCTTTTTTTCAAAGCTGGCATAAGATGTCTTTAAACCCATCTAATCCCTATTCCTAGGACTCTGCTTAATAATCAACTCTAATCATTAACTTAGGTTTCAAATTAATTTTAAAAAGGGAGAGTAGTCTTTAGTGGGCAGGCAGCTGGAAAGGTGTACCTTTCACTATAAGATTTTTTTTAGGTTTATAAATCAACTTTTTGTAAGACTGATTACTTCTAGGAGGTACCCCAGATTCTGAGCAAGGCTGGATGCACTGATAAGATCAAATTTTAAAACCTCAGAATGAATTTTGTCAATGTTCTCAAGATACCATCTACCTAGGAGATCCTATCTGGGCTGCAGGATGCCTTCCAGGAGCTGTTGCAGCAGCAACACACAGTCAAACCTGTTATGTAGGAAACAGCAAAAGGACTACATGGTAAAGCTACAGAGAACACAGAATCCTCTATTTTTGTATCCTTTCCTCATTAATGAGTAAATGCCTATTAAATGCCTGTTGAACTGGTTGTGCAATTCACACACACACACACACACACACACACCCCATACCCTAAGCTTGCACTGTATTTTATTTAAAAAATTCCTATTGTGGTTACAAAGAAAGAAGTATCTCCAGTAATACAGTCTTCTATAATATAGAAGTAATCAAGTCTTCTTTATTGCACTTCTTTGTAGAAGACCAGTCTTATAGTCTTCAATGGATTAAGTAATAACCCAACCAAAAAAAAAAGGGGGGGGGGATCTACCAAAAAAAAATTACAGGAAACAAGGCATTGTGACAAAAGGTAAAAATGCAGTCAAAAAATGTTGGCAAAATATAAAAAGGATAGGGCTGCTATGGGAATAAAGATAACTTTTTGGTTTTTATTCCCATATGTTCTATATACATTATGAAAAAAACCCCAAAACACTGCAGCTAACATTTGAAAAAAAGTTCAGTGAATTGTCTCAACATGGGAAAAATATGGTTTTTCAAAAAACATAGCAAACAAAGCTTTCATTTCCAAAGGCAGCCTTGACCTACCTCAATCCCAATGCAAACAGAGACTCTAATTAAAAAAAAAAAAAAAAAAGATGTGGTAAAAGCTAAATAAATTAATGATTCTAAGAGAAATTTTTCTCTTATATAAATTACCAGTGTGCTTCCCCATGCCTTTGATTTCATATCTTAAAAAATATCTTTCTGATTTTTCCTTTACATCTGCTTTCTTTTGTTCATATATCCTTTCATTTATCTGAAGATGATAACTATGTAAGATGGTGGAAAAGAAAAGCTACAAGACTGAGTTGATTCCAGGATGTTAAGTTTTACAGTGTGAAGATCAAGAGATTGTAGGAAACCTGTTCTTTTATTTATCCATGAGTCAGTTTCTCTTAAATCTGCAAAGTCATTTTGTCATGTAAAATTTTAGACAAGGACAGTATTTTTTTTCCTAGCGAAGAAAGATTTTTCTCTAATTTATAAAACTCAATTTATCTATTTCTACTTCCTTTTAAAATCTGGAATATCATACATTATTCAATTAAATTAAAATGTTAAAATACACAGAATTACAACACTGAAATAAACTTATTAATTTATAGTATATATTCTAAAATTTGTGCAGAGAAAAATAAAAATATTTCTCCTATATTCCAAGTAAACCGGCAGTCTGATACACCTGGACTTCTAATTTCCTCAAGAAAGAAAAGGAGAGAAAGTAAATACAATCATAACTAAAGGTACTTCAGCGTAGCTCCTAATATGTTTGGTTTAAAACTGGTCAAGATTCCTATCAAAGGAGGAGAGAAAGAGATAATATTTATTAAGTGCCAGGCACTGTGCCAAAAGGTGAGAACACAACAAGGAACAAGTCTGCACAGTCCCTGTCTTCAGGGAGCTCAAGGCTAACTCTAACTAAAGGAACTATTATGGTCAAAAAGCATAAATATTTTTAAGGATATTTTGGCTTCTCAATACATCTTATCTTTGAGAAAGACTGTGTAGTAATTTATAACTAACAATAAATAGCACAATATTTTTAACTAAGCATCCTTCTCATTTTCATCATCTATTTTCCAGTTTTATGGGCAACACCTGGTTTTTGCGGCATTTCTTTTCTTGTAGTGAGATAACAGACCTTTTAGATATGCTTAAGGAACATTTATATCTACTCCTTCCAGAAGTACATGCTTATTTCTTTTATCCATTTCTTTGCTGAAGTCTATTTTTCTTTATTGTTTAGTTTTGCACATTAAGGAGGCTGTTCCTAACATATTTTATGTAAACATTGTCCCAGGTTGGTGCGTTTGTTGTGTTTGCGTGTGTTGTACATATGCACACATACACACACTTCCATTTTTAAACAGCAAAACAGGTCTTGGGCTGGTTTTTACAGAAATACTAAGTCAGGAAAGCAAGTAGGTTATCCTAAATTGGTCTATTTACTGCAGTGAGTGATGTTAGAACAAACACTACAAAGGCACTGTAAAAACACAAGAAATCCTATTTTTAAGTAACTACCTTACTTTGTTGGATTAATATTAGCACGGCAATGTAAAACAGATTCAAAATAGTTTTAAAATTTCCAACTTCTCAACTGCATAAAATCACTAGACATACTGTGACAGAATCCAGTCTCTGTTTCACTTGCTGCATCTTCATGGAAGAATGTTCAGTGTGGACACAGTCATCAATCTGAAAAGAGCCCTGATGAGGCAGTTTAGGACAAGTGCATAAAGCATCTTGACTTTGGTGTATTCCGGGTAATGGAAATGTTCCATTGTAGCGTTTGAACATTTCAGCCTCTTGCTGGGCAACTGGAAAAATAAATCCATAATTAGTTCAAGTGAATACAACAAAAGCACAAAGAAATAATTAAGCCATGAAACTGTAGCATTAAATAAATGATCAGAGACTGCATAATACATTTTAAAAACTGGGTAAGAAGACAACATGACTGACAAAATGTGAAGTTTTTAAATACTATAAAAGCATAAAAAAAGAAAAAAAATTTCATATATAATTTATGTCAGGCAGTATTTAATTGAGCCTTGAAGGCCATGGCAATCTCTCGGCTGGTAAATAACAAATTGGGATGGGAGCCTAACTTTAAATATATGTATACAGAAAACATTTAATATAAAAAATCAAAGGCATAACAGAATAGAATTAAAGGAAAGGCAAGAATAATAAATATAATTATTTACAAACTCAGTTCCCTAAAACAACTGTTTTCATATTTCTATACCCTTCTTAATCTTTATGCATATGTACATTTCATGAAAGATACCATAATGTGAATAAAATGTAAAGTTTTTCAATTTAAGTACAGACATCTTTCATATGTTTATTACTATGTAATTACCATTTTTAAATCTTTTACATCTCATCTAATGAAGCACTATTATTTATTTATGCACTCTCCTATTATCGAATATTTACAATGTTTTCTGCTTTCCCTCATTACAGACCATGTGTGTAGGAGTACTTTCATAGTTTAAATTATTTCTTAAAATAATTCTTTCTTTGGATTTAATTTCCAGGCTGGAATAGATGGTCAAAAGGCTGAATGTTTTTGATGATGATGACAATGGCAAGGACAATAGCATATATACTGCACTTTATGGTTTTTAGAAAGCTTTCACATATGTTATCTCATTTGATCATTTAAAATAAAGGAATTTGAAAATTCGTAAGCACCTGTTTGAATAAACAAAGGAGAAAAAATATACCGTGATCATTTAAAAAGTTATTTCCTTAATTATATAGTTTTAAATAGAAGGCCTTTCTAAATATAGCATGAAAAGTAACTGATATAATCAAGATTTGTAACAGAATCAATAGACCAGCTTTCAGGGATTCTGTGTACTACTGAAGTTACATACAGAAATACGAATGTGTATAAATATTTCTGGAAATCAGATCCGTAACTTTTATCAGATTATTTGTCAAAGGACTGCATGAGTCAGAAAATGTTAAGAATTGTCAACATAAAAGATGGACAGATTTTGCTACGTAAACATTTATAAAGTCTTGACTAAAATAAAAAAAACCTATCATAATCAAAATTCAAAAGCAAATGACTAGTAAAACAGTTCTTCTATCTCTGGACAAAATAAGAGTAAAAAGGACCAGATTTGCCCTCCTGCTTGAAACTACCAAAAAGCAGACAGAATGTATAAAGGAAGAAATAAAAGTGTCTTTCTTTACAGCTAGAATTGTCTATGCTGAGCTAAGATGATGGTGAGGCAAGTGAAGTACACGAGGAAGAAAATTTAAGGAGAGACTCGCTTAATCTCAGGTCTTGGCCCCACTTTGTGTAAAAAATCTGAATGGAATCTAAACAATAAGCCATTAGAACGAATAATCAACTTTAGGCAAGGTTCCAGGATACAAGATCAGCATACAGAAATAACTGTATTTCTACATTCAAGTAACAAAAAAAAGTCAGAAATTGAAAATTTAAAATATATATCATCTACAATGCTATAAAAATACTTCATACTTCGGGAAATACTGATGAAAGATGTGAGGGCGCCTGGGTGTCTCAGTCGGTTAGGCGTCTGCCTTCGGCTCAGGTCATGATCCCCAGGGTCCTGGGATTGAGCCCCGCATTGAGCTCCCCGCTCATCAGGGAGCCTGCTTCTCTCTCTGCCCCTTCCCCGACCGCTCGTTTTCTCCCCCCCTCCTTCTCTCTCTCTGGCAAAAATATATAAAATTCTTAAAAAAAAGAAAGATGCGAAAGACATGCATACTGAAAACTACAAAACTGTTGAGAGAAACTGAAGAACCACCTAAAATAAAGAGATATATTATGTTCAGGGTTGGGATAATCAATATTGTTAAAATATCGAATTCTCCTCAAATGACCTATACATTCAGTGTAATCCCACTCAAAATTCCAGCACTTCACCTTTGGAGAAATTGTCAAATTCTAAAATCCACACAGAAATGCAAAGAACCTAGAAGAGTTAAAACAACTTTGAAAAAGAACAAAGGGGACTTACAAAACTTGACTTCAAGTCTTACTGTAAAGCTACAGTAATCAAGACACTTCATTATTGGCATAAAGATAAACAAATAGATCAAGAGAACAGAAAAGAGCCTAGCATGTATAGACAAGGTATAAAGGGAATTCCATGTAAAAAGGATAGTCTTTTCAACAAATAGTGCTAGAACAATTGTATATTCATATGTGAGCAAATGAACTTTGATATACACCTTATACCATGTACAAAAAATAACTCAAAATGAATCTAAATGTAAAACCTAAAACCATAAAGAGACTTTCATAGAACACACAGGAATATATTTTTGTGAGCTTGGATTAGGCAAAGATTTGTAGATACAAAACCAAAAATCCATAAAAGAAAAAAATTGGTAATTTTGGACTTCATCAAAATTTCAAACATTTATTCTTGAAAACTGTTAAGAAGACAATTAGAAGACAAGACAAAGACTGGGGGAAATATTTGCAAATCATATATCTAATTGAGCATCACTTGTATAGAGAAAACCTAACTCTTAATTAAAAGTCAATAGTCCAAAAACAAACAAGCCAATTAAAAAATGGGCAAAAGATATGAACAGACACTTCACTGAAGAAGATAAATGGATGGCAAATATGTACATGAAAAGATGGCTCAACATCATTAGTCACTAAAGATAAACAAATTAAAACCCCTGTGAAATAGCACTGCATACCTATGAGAGGGGCTAAAATTAGAAAGACTGACCACTTCAAATTTAGCAAGGCAATGATACTGACACACTCACACACTGCTGGTAGGAAGGGTAAATGTTTTAAAACTGTTTTAAAAACAGTTTGGCAGCTTCTTAAGAAGTTAAATGGACATCTGCAATTGGATACAGCCCTTCTACTCTTAAGAATTTCTTCAGGAGACATGAAAGCACGTGTTCATACAAAGACTTGCAGATGAGTATTCTTAGCAGCTTATTTCTAATAACTAAAAGCTGGGTACAACCCCAAAACCTATCAACAGATGGACAGAAAAACAAACTGTGATCAATCATAAAATGAAACAATACTCAGAAATAAAAAGGATGAACTATTGATAAAATCTAAAATATAGATAAATCTCAAAGTAATTATGAGTGACAGAAGCCAGACAAAAAAGAGTACATGGTATAAATGGTCTCACTTATATACAATTCTAAAAAATGGAAATTAATTCATAGTGATTGCCTGGGGGAAAGACAAGGTAGGGAGAGATTTCAAAGGAGCATAAAGTAACTTAGAGATGATGGATATGTTCGTTATTTTCATTGAGATGATGGCCTCACAAGTGTTTAAATATGTCTAGACTTATCAAGACACACATTTTAAATATATGCAGTTTATTGCATGTCAATTATACCTTAATAAAGCTGCTCACACTAAAAAAAGCAAATGACAAGCTAGTGATAAAAGGGGTTAATATTCTTTTTTTTTTTTTAAAGATTTTATTTACTTCTTTGAGACAGAGAGAGAGAGACCGCATGCACAAGTGGAAGAAGGAGCAAAGGGAGAGGGACAAGCACTCCCTGCTGAGTGAGGAGCCAAATGTGGGATCCAACCCAGGACCTGGACATCATGACCTGAGCCAAAGTTAACCAACTGAGCCACCCAGGTGCTCTGGGGGTTAATATTCTTAACATGCAAAGAGTCCCCATAAAACAAATTAAAAATAAATAATCTAACAGAAGATGGGCAGAGGACCACTACAGAAAATTCACAAAAGAATAACTATATGGCCTATAAAAAATATATTTAACCTCACCAAGAAGAAGGAATAAGGGGGAAAAAAAAGGAAAATTAGAAAGTGATGGGTTCTTTTTGTTTTATTGCCTGTTTAACTGATCCCAATGGATCAGATACTTCAAGATACTTTTTCTAGGAAACAAATTGAGTAAGAGTAGCCAGGTGTGTACTGAAGTACTACTTAAAGTACTGAAAAAATATGTAACAGTGGAATTGTACAACAACCACTTAAATAAATTATGGTGTATTCATTTAATGAAAGGGAATTCAGCCACTAAAATTATATACAGAAGTATAATTGCCATGATGAAATATTGCTAATATATTACTAATTGGAGGCAAAATAGTTTATAAAGCAATATAATGAATATAAAAAAGGATGATCACTTTTTTTAGTCACCAACCTTGGTTGCACTAGCCATGAATTTGAGATAGAACATATAAAAAATTTTGGGTCCTTGATCACTGTATTCATGCCCGACTTCATTTACACACTCTAAATAAAGCACAGCTCAATAATAATGGGCACTCTCTCCCTGCAGATCCTGATGATGTAAGTACCAGGGACCACTACTGAGGGAATAGACCTGCTTACAATCCACCCTTCCAGAGACAGATAGATGTTCATTCTTCAATACCGATTACTGTTCTCAGATGGAAGTGTAGCTGCTTCTCTGCTTAGATTTTCGTGGCTCTGACTGCTATTTTTCAGTACCTATTTTGGACTTCCTTTCACAGCACTCTGACAATTTACTCCCAAATATTCAAAAATTGTTTAAAGAACAAGAGAAAACTGAAGCTGAAAGAAAAGTGCTCTATGAATTGGAAATTGGAAAGCTTAACAGTAGATGAGCCAGGGATGAATCAATCAACAGATGAAAATTATGTTTCATGATCTTTGCCTTACTTCATTGTTTTTTGTTGTTACAAATGGAAAGTAAAGCTCGATTTGACTATTTAATAGCATTTTCTGACTCCCTGTTTTTCTGTGCTTGCTAGTTACCTATTGCCAACCACAATTTCACATTAAGCTCTGAGTGGGCATGCAGAGAAGCACATAAACGTAGATACGAGCAACAGTTACGCAGGATAGCAGGATTTTGATATTTATCTTGTTCTTTTTGCCAAACTGTATTTTCTAAGTGTTCCACTATGCTAAATATGTACTATATTTTTTTTAAAAAGGATTTTTTTTTTAAACTGGTAAAAAATAACAAAATGCATTGCCTAAATGTTTATTTTTTGCAGTACTCTGATGCCTTCCAGAAAGAACTGAAATGGCCTACAGGGATGCAGATAACAGAAACAAACCTCAAACAATTATGAATACCTGTTTCTGTTGTTTAAGGGGAATTTTCTATAGAAAAGCCATCTGACTGGATTTCAAGGAGTCACATTAATACCTTACTTTAACACTCCTAGTGCTGTGAAGGCAGCCATAAAAAAATCTGCAGAAATATTCACAAAGACCTAGTTTCTCAGATACTAGAAAAAGAAGCTACTTACAAGTTCTTGCATTCTTCCCCTCCCTAACCCTCCACGTCTATATACATCTATCTGTGTAACACAGTATAGAATATTTCACTGTAAAATAGGTCATAATTGATGCTTTATGCTTCTAACATTTCAAAGCTTTCTAAAACATTTTTACATAGGCCATGATTGGAATATGATGTTGCAATTAAACAACTGTATTTCTTCACTTAGTCATTTTCTCATCTTTGGCTAATTTAACTTTGTACATTTAAAATTCTAACCTAACCTGATAAAACTCAAAATTTGAACAGTCTCACCCACCCATCCACCAGTTTTTGAGGAGTACATTAGAGCAGGCTCTAGGAATACAAAGACACTGGCCCCCTCTTGGGGTCTGAATCTTTTGGAGGTCAAAAAGAAATTACTGCTCTATGCTAACTGGCGTAGCAGAGGCATCCACAAGGGCCTGAGAACATAGAGGTGGCAACTACATCTGCTTAAAGGAATGTTATGCCCATCATATTACTTCCAAATCTACCTACAACTGGCTATAACTGGGGATTCTCAATTTTAGATAATTAAAAAAAACTCGTAAAATGTTTTCACAACTGATAATCAAATTTTGATTTATAATAAGTTCAGTGCTTTTGTGTATGCTCTGGCCTTAAACAATTATAAGAAATAACGTGGTTTTCGCAGGAGATTTTTATCTTTCTAGGAGGAAGAACAGAGGAAATAAGATATTTTAATCCAGAGCCCTTTGCATTTGAAGTGAATACATTATTATTAAAACTTATGTTTACTTATGTTATTGACTTTATAACAAAGTACAACTAAAAAAACCAAAATATTCTTTCTCTTATACTATATCACAGTAAGATTTCCTTTTGGTTCAACACTTAATCCCTTTGTTCAAGACCCATTATTAGACACAGTTCTGTTAATGGGTACAGTCATTTTACTGGATACCTAATTCTTTTACTTATAAATGATTCTATTTCTAATTATAGCATTACTGTAAGCTGGTAGGTCTACTGCACTAGGTTCCCAGCATTCAGCACTTCTGCAGCAACCTCCTTGCCTTCCTCTAGCATTTGCTATGTGTAGGGAATTTCTGTGGTCTGAATGTCTGTGTCCCCCTGAAATTCCCATGTTCAAGTCCTAACACCCAAAATGGTGGTACTGGGAGGTGGGGCCTTTGGGAGGTCATGAGAGCAGAGCCCTTAGGAATGGGAAGGGCACTAATCCCCTTTTAAAAGAGGCCTCAGAGAGTTCCCTTGTTCCTGCTATCGTATGAGGTTCCAGCTAGAAGGTGCCATCTATGAACCAGAAAGTGAGCTCTCACTGGACACTGCATCTGCCATGCCTTGATCTCGGGACTTCCCAGCATTCAGAACTGTGAGAAATAAAGTTCTGTTGTTTCCAAGCCATGCAGGTGCTGGCATTTTGTTATAGCCGTCAGAATGGACTAAGACAAAAAATGTTCAAGGGCTTACAACTTATTCTTTTTTTAATTGTATTTTACAGGGCCTGACTTGTTCCTTGCTTCAGCTAATCTTAACATACTGTGTGGATGGACCAGAGAAATTCTATTGAGGACCACTTCGACTCCAGTAGCCTGGGTATATTCAGGGCCTGTTAGTTATTTTGTATTTCCTTGGCATATTGAATATGTAAAGGAGAACTTGCGTTACTAATGAAACTGTCCAAAGTTTTCTAACAAGAAAGTGTAACTCATGGCTCAAAGCCAACCAAAAGCAAGAGCATCTACCATCATTCAGCAAATCTGTTAGGTGAACACCAAAATATAATAAATTATCTCCAAATCCCGGAAGTACATACTATTGTCCTGCTGATTTCCTATTCCATTATCAATCACTTTTCACACATCATGCTATTCAACTCAATGTGTGACATGTGCATTGCTAAAAAAACAGCTAGGATTTCTCTACTGCAGCCTGGTTCGCGAGCTCTTCATATATTCCTACTCCATACCATGCTTTATAGTATCATTTCTGCATTCGATGAAACACTGAGATAAAACAGGATAAGTATTTTGATTTTGCAAGTTAAAAAACAGATGCAAAAATGCTGTTACTTGACCAGGGTCAAACAGAAAGTGATGGCACTTTGTCTAGAACCCCAGTGAGCTAACTCTTACTCCACCTTTCCCACCACACTGCTATTTTGCACTGTACCACTCTTCCTTCTTGGTGCGCTTTAAAAAACACGAATATAAGCATTTAAAAAAATGCCTGGATGAGGAATTCAGAGCTCTGGTTTATGTTCAAAGCCAGTTTTTCATTTGTCCTGAATCCTGGAATGACACAGCCTTTCAAATCAAAGTATCCATTATGTGGAGAATATTAAAATGGAGACTTCAGGATATGACCAAGAAATAGGTTGTTTAAGCACATCTTCAAATATGGCATTTCTATCTCTTAATTCTTCCACTAGGCTAAAAATAGATACTTCAACTATGACCTACAATCAGTTATCCATGTAACTGAATAATCTTATCCAAGTATGAGAATTGTAGTAACTGAGTTTGTTTCTGAATCATTCATCTTTAGTACTTTAAGAACACTATTATACAGACAACTATGCATACTAAATTAATTTCAACTAGACATTATCTTGTTGCAAAAATGTTATAAAGTTAGTTACATTAAAACTGAATGCTACATAATAAAGATAATTCATATTTTGGATTATACTGGGAACTGCTTAACGCATTATAATTATCTTCAACATTTGTGAAAGAGTGAACTATTAATAATACTAGATAATCAAAGTTCCGTTTAGTCTTAAGGGTTCCTCCTACATATTAAAATTGAAAACAAACAATACACTTCATCACAGGAATATCTGGCCACCTTTTTAATTAAATTACTTCATGAAATAGGAAAGGCAAAAACTAAATAACTAGCTTAGTGTTTTAAGAGTAAGGGCTCTGGACTCAGACAGCTGGGTAAACTTTAACATTTACCAAATGTGTGACCTTATGTAAATTACCTCATTCTCCCTGTGCCTCAGTTTCATCATCTGCAAAACGAGGATAATAATAGCATCTACCCTGTGGGGTTTTGAAAGGACTGTGAGGAAGAACGTACGTAAGATGCTCATAAGATTAGGGGACACACTGTAAATGTTTGATAAACGTTAGCTACTACTACCACTATTTTTATTAGCCCCCAATTTACTCACTGATCATGACTTTCATTCCATATTTTTATAAAATTTAAGGGGGAAAGGCTATTCTATAGGATTTGTAATTTTTATTTCAAACACTTACTGCACATCAGTAATATACCAGGTACTATGTTAGACATAAGGAATTGTAAACACCATGGGATTCTGGTCAATGAGCAAGTTATAGAACAAAAATTTTATAGGGACTTAAGGTATTCATTACCTTGAACTCTGATAAGTACGTTACAGTGTGAAAAATAAAGCTATCAACAACAACAACGTAGGTGGTTGTTAATGAATATGAATTCTATAAATAAAATCACATTTAGTGTCAATGGTAGAGACTGCTGTTCAGTATAACTAAAATTTTTCTAGAGATGTAATCAACTACTTGGGAAGCACAAATGACTGGAAAAGAGTTTGGTAATCTGAGTCTGATTCCTGGATTTTACAGCCCTGCTCAACTTGACACACAGCAGATGCTCAATAAAGATCTGTCTCGCCTAAGATCCTCTAAGTACCCCAGGGTTAACACTGATTCAGAGAAGAGACTGCCACCTAGTGGAAAATTAGGCTCATCACCTGGGATTATCAAATAATGCTGAGAACTTCCCAAACTAATTCTTGATCCTACTTAAAATACTACATGTATATTCATTGTGTGTCAGTATTCAGGCTAGGTACTGGTAATAAAAAGATGAATAAGCCTCCATCTCTGCTGCCTTCAAAGTACAGATAATACAAAGAAATCACATATTAGGCATAAAATAAATGGTATTATAGAAAAAAAAAAGGTTTGCTTATTAGATAATCAGAAGCTAGTACTTGAGGAAATTTCCTAAAAAGCCAGGTTAGTGTAGCAAATAAGAGCACAGTCTCCAAGTCCAGCCTGTATGGATACAAGCCCTGGCTCATGTAAAATGAGGATAATTATAGGACCTATCTCTTAAGATTATCATGAAAAATGAAGTAAATATACGTAAAGTGCTTAAAACAGTTCCAGGAACAAAGAAAGTGCTTTGAAAGTATTAGTTATAATTATTATTACATGTACAATAGGATCCTAGAGATGGAGACAAATATTAATAACAGAACATTAACTGCTAAAGTCTAGCTTCATAAATTTAATTCAGCAGAAGCCGTTTCTTCTGACTAGCACTCTGTTATTATGGGAATCCTAAAAGTACATTATTTGTGGTACTCTGTGACTAAATTTTGTATTACTAGATGATTAACCCTTTCAACATCAGGCAAATAAAACTGCCTTCTGAAAGTAAAAATTGTATTTCTTACCAAAAAAAGCAAAAAGTCAGTAAAATGAAAGACCCAAAAGACCACAAGCTGAACATATGCTTAACAGGGAAAGACGCTTGCTGACTCTTCACAGATTTTGCTAGAACTGAAAGATAGATGATACATTTAGCTACCATTGTGGTCTCATTCGCAGCTTATTTAACTTACCAAAAAAATGAGTTTGCTCCATTTTCCTTGAAAAATACCTAAATGTATGAGGAGCTCTGATAAATACTATTTAAAAATCATGTAACCATCCTACATCTTTCAAATTTTATACCACTAAAAACATTTATGTAAAGATACACGTAAACTTTATTTTCAGACAAGAAAGTTTGCGCAAAATATCCCTGCATTAAAAATAAAATATAAGGTAAACCTATAACAGATTAATAATAAATACTGTTAAGTTTTAATGAAAAATCTAAATACTATTGACTTGATGATTATGGTTTGCATTTAATGAGTAAAATACTTTAGAGTCTAAAACAACTTTTTGTTTTCTTCTGACTATATACCATTCACAAGAACTGTGCTAAATCTTGGATTGCTTGGGATTATGTAACTTCTTCCTGAGCTTCCTCATTTTAAAAATAGGCAGCAAAGAGTTAGGAAAATGTGTTGAAACATTTTGAGTTTTGTTTGTAAAGGTGTTAGTATACTGAAAATTGTGTCCTAAAATCATGATACAAAATAATTTTAATTTCATGTGTACTATTTGAACATTTTTATTTTTGAAACACTTTGAATTCCTTCCTTTTCTATATTAATACAGCATAGATATAATGTCCTTAACTTCATGCATTTATTTTCTAATACAATTGACCCAGAAAGGTACACACTCTAAAAAAAAAAAAAAAAAAAAAAAAAAAAAAAAAAAGGCTGCCAACAGAATGAATAAAAGAGGGGGAAAAAACTTTTTTTCAATTCCCTTTCATACAGAGGTGCTTATCAGCATATTAAAACCTCAGTTCCCATAAAATCAAGTATATATGGGTTAAATGCGCATGATAGCAACCCATTTTACCTATTTCCTTGTTTTATTATACTCCTTATCAATTTACAAAGTACTTTCATAGTCCCTATCTCACTGTATCCTCACAAATGGCTCTCTGAGGTAGCATAGGTGTGGAGAGTCGCGGTGCCACTTACCAGATGAGGAAATGGAGCTTTAGGAAGGCAAGAGGCTTGCACAAGGTCACTACAGAAACAGAACTGAACCTAAAACCTCTGCTTCTAAACTCCTAAAAATGCTTTGCTCTTTCTGCTTACGTTTCTAGAATGGACTTCTTGGTCTAAACGCCTACTGTCTAAAAACCAAATTGGCAAACGCAAGTGGGCTAACCTAATGATGGAAACCCTCCATCAATGACAGAAAAAAATACGGAAGAAAGAAAGAAAAAGAGTGGAACTTCCACTTGCCTTTGTAGTGAAAATTTCAAAAGCTTACAAAGCACATTAGGAATTAAATAGCGAGTGTTGTGAAAGCTCTAAAGGTTCTGAGGAAATAACCGTGCTGCCTGCTACTCTAGACCCAGTGATGCGGATGGGGCACCTAGGTGTGACTCCCCTCCATGTGGAGAGTGAGAGTGCACACAAAGAACAGCCTGTTTCAGGACATGTATTTGAACTAGACACCAGGTGTGAATATGTGTTAGAGAAACAATTTTACATATTTATTTTTCTAATATATTTTGCCTGGAAGAGCATAATAAAATCCATATAATGATCAACAATTTCAGGTTTAGAATTTATCTGTCTGATAATTTAGCACTTATCACAACCATTAACCAATAACCAATGAACAGCTAACCAATATTTATATTAACACAATAAATGTTACCACTCACATTTCATTTAACTTTAAGACTCTCTGCCAAATAATCCCATGTTAATGTCACCTATATATATATGTATTTGTATATTTATGCATTTAAGATATTGTATGTAAGCCATCCTAGCTTAGCAAAAACACTGAATGATGATACATGACATCCTAAACAAATCAGAGACTAATGATGACTGTTTATTTTTGAACAAGATTTAATATATAAAGAAAATGGAACTGCAACTTTGGGAGTGACAGCACCATGAGTACATACAGTGCAGAAAAATGAAATCCTAATTTCAGGACAGAAATTAAAGAAATGTATGAAAACAGCACAAATCCAAATAATTCTAAGAATACCATCTTATTCCTGAAAAATGTATCCAGAGTCTTTATTTCCTTGTTTTTTCACAGAAAAACAGAATAGCGTAATTTTAGAGTAGAAAAAGACATTAAGTTTCTAATTCCAGATCTTATTTTCACTGACATTTGATGTTTTACCTTCCTTTTAGGCTAAGAAATTCTTAAAACTATCGCTTATTACAAGTATGTGCTTTAGTGAGAAACAAAAACATGGAATAAGAAACTAAATATTCAATTGAAAACATTAAAGATCCCTACTGCCTAAATATTGTTTACCTTTTAAATTTAGTTAACACACTCTCAAATAATTTTTAGATGAATTTTATTTATTTAAATTTAGAAAGAAAGTGATGATTACCTTTCTGTGATTCCAAGAAAAGGGCACAATCATTTATGTGTACCTTTGCTGACATTTAAACTCCATATAGTGCTTATGGAAAAATAAAATGTTATAACACAATAATAATATAATCTATTTAATCTGTGTCTTAAAATATATTCAAGAGAGTTTTATTAATACAAAGGTTGATAGTTTTCACAAAGCTCATGATTCCTGGTTCGGCCTAAAAGTAAAGGTTACTTAAAATATTCTTTTCTTATCAGCAGTGAACTTACCATGGAAATCATAAATATACAGAAGAACTGGCTCATTCTGCCCAAATGCACAAAATGCAACCATATTTTCAAGTGGGTGATAAGAAATGTCTCGAATAGGTGATTTCAATGGCAGGTCAGAATACATTGCTACTTGTTCTCCTAAATAAGAAAAGACATGCAATAATTTGTACTATTTCAAATATCTCTCATTAGACGATTATTCTTTAACTCACTAAAAATAGTTATAGTAAGTAATAACGAAGCTCGCATTATTTACATGAAAACCTTGATTACTTATAGTCGAGTAACTTTGATATTGAATAATTATTTTTCATTCTGTTAGACCTACTCTTTCTACCTCTCACCCCAACCTCTTCAATGAGGTTTTCAAGGCACACACAAAAAAAGAGCTTAGCAGGAGAGAAGTACCTGACTTTGAGATCTGACAGCTGAGCAAATGCCAACTAATAACAAAGAACTCAGGGAGAACTCTGGGAGGAACTGCAGGCTCTAAAACTGACGACACTGTTGAAGGAGGTTTGGTGGGGAATTCATTTTTCTATTTTTTTCCCAGAGACATTTGTATACCCACTTACTACCTGCTTTAAAGATACATATGATTATTAATGGCTGAAAGAGGGTCTAAGGAACCTATGAAAATTGGAACTCAGAAAGCAAAAAACCAAGATCAGTTTATTGAAGGAGAAAAGAGATTTGACACTTCCAAACCGATGCTGAAGTATCAAAACACAGTAAGGAAAAAAAAAATCCTAAGCAAACCGACGAGTCAGAAACGCTTCAAGGAAAGATGGAGAGAATGTGCAATTAAGGAAAGCATGTGCGGTGATGAGCACGAGGTGTTGTATATGTAAGGGATGAATCATTAACTTCCACACCTGAAACGAATATCACACTGTACGTTAACTAACTGGAATTTAAATAAAACCTTAGGGGAAAAAATCAAGAGTATAAATACAGTGAACCAAATACTATTGATTACAGATATTTAAAATTTTATAAAATTCTCTCAATTTATTGCTAAAAAATGTTTATGTGGTTTTAGCTTTTCTTTTGAAAAACAAAGATGAGGCACAAATGAACTTCCCAATGTACTGATTTATTGTATTGGGAAAACATGAACTATAGTAATTGAGGTGAATTGCTTTTGTTTATCTTTTTTAAGGATTTTACTTTTAAGTAATCTCTATACCCAATGTGGGGCTCGAACATATGACCCCAAGGATCAAAAGTCTCAAGCTCTATCAACTGAGCCAGTCAGGTGCACCAGGTAAATTGCTATTAAGTTTCAGACACCAAAACTTTGACAGGAATATGTTTATTTCTAATAAAAAATATATTACAGATATTTAGCCATTTGTATACCCACTTACATTCCAAATTCAGGTCATAAGTATTCTGTATTTTGCATTACAATCCTAACTAAGTACTTTTCTTAATAGAGCATAGGGAATATAGTCTATAATACTGTAATAACTTTGTAGGTGACAGAAGGTAACTACACTTACCATTGTGCACATTTTGTAATGTATATAATTGTTGAATCATTATGTTTGTTGTACACCTGAAACTAATATAATCGTATGTCAACCACGATAAAAAATACTTCTCTTAAGATTGCTAATATCTCATTATAGGCAAGGAAAGAATAAACCTTGAATTATAATGTGAAATTCTAAATCCATGAAGATATCAAAACAATAAAGACAGAGAATTTAATATAAATTTAGACTGTAACTGAGTCCCATTATCAGCTCTCCCATTTTGAAAACCATAATTGAGAACCTGAAATCAGAATTTTCTTGAAAATTATTCCATGGTAGTTCCCACACTTCTTCAAAAATTAAAACACCCCCCCCATTTTTTAATATCAGTGAAATATTTACCTGTTTCTGGGTTCCAAACATATACTATACCATCCTCACTTCCAGCAAAGAGAAAAGTCCCGCATGGTGTCAAAGTACTATGAATCTTTTCCCGATAATTTGCTGCACCTACAAATTTCCTTGCTGCTAATCTACAAACAAAAAAGATTTCACAAATGTAACCTATCTTACCCATTGAAAAGATTGGCAGTTAAAAAAGCTTTTTCTTTTAAATACTTCATTTGCATTTAACAAACAATTTTTTGAGAATCTGTTACATGGGAGACATTCTACAGTAGATGCAGAATAGAGAAGAGAGAGTCCCAGAGCTCAGGGAGTTTGTAATATAGCAGGAGAGAGAAGGAATGCATCAATATAAAACAGAAACTGGATGTAGAAAGTGTCACAAGAGAACAAAATGAGTACTTTGCAGATTTGGATTAAAGTAATTCTTTTTTTTTCTTTTTCTTTCTTTTTTCTAAGATTTTATTTGAGAGAGAGAGAGGGAGAGAGAGAGTATGAGTGGGGGGGGAGGAGCAGACAGAGAGGGAGAAGCAGCCTCCCCGCTGAGCAGGTAGCCCCACGGTCCCCCCAGGACCTTGGGATCATGACCTGAGCTGAGGACAGATGCTTAACCAAATGAGCCACCCACTCATCCCCAAAGTGATTATTTCTAGCTATGAAGAGAGGGCCTACTTTATGGAAGTAGCATTTGAGTTGGCTACTTAAAAATGTACAAGATTTTTATATTTTTCCCATGTGATAGATTTTTAAAATCACACAATGAATAGTTGGATCCTTGCAGGAATATTAGACAAAGATAATATTAAATCATCTATTAAATATGGTATATAACCTTCTAGACTTTTTCTTTGTGAATAATGGCTAACATTATTATTATTTTTTAAAGATTTTATTTATTTGAGAGAGAGCGAGCACAAGCAGGGGGAGCAGCAGAGGGAGAGGTAGAAGCAGGATCCCTGCTGACCAGGGAACCCCATGCAGGGCTCGATTCCTGGACCCCAGGGTCACGACCTGAGCTGAAGGCGATGTTTAACCTTAGCTAACATTATTTTAGTGCTTACTATATGCCAGGTAAGTATTATCATCATCCCTCGCTTACAGAGAGGACATTACATGCAGTGTCCCATTATATGCTTTTTTCCCCCATTTAACAATATATCATGAATAATGGCCCTCTGTGTCAGAAAATATAGGTTATATATTCATTTCAGTAGGTATATATCATTGTCTAAACATACCTTAAGAAATCTTCTACTATAGGACAACAGCTAGGATGTAGAATTTCTAGCTTTCTCTTACCATGAACATGATTTCCATGAGCAAATCTTGTATATACACATTTTTTCACTGTTTTACAATTATTTTCACATAAATTCCCAGACCTGAGGCTACTGGCTCAAACATTTCTGGAGTCCTTGCTCTATGGTGTAATGTTTTAAGTACTTTACATGTGTAAACTAACTTATTACCCACAAAACCCTTATGAATTTGGTATATTATTTCCCCCATTTGAGTGAGGAGGAAAGAGAGGCACAGAATGGTTAATTTGTTGGTCAGGGATGGAAAAGGCAGTATTTGACTCTAAATAGTCTGCCTCTAGAGCCCAAGCAGTATTCTAAGCCAAATACTATACACTACTTAAAAAGCGAATAACCAAATTCTTTAGGCCTGGCCTTTTAAAACCTGGCACTAATCTCTATTTCTAAAAGAAATTCTTTCTCAACACTCCTTGTCAAGAAATTAATGTTCCAACAGACTCACCCTGCCCTGAACACAACTTCTATTATCCTACTTCTGAATTTTATTCCAGGCTTTTCTTGTTTTCCACCTTCCTGACAAACTTCTATCTTGTCTAAATTCTATCCATCCTTTAAGATTGAGCTCAAAGGCCAGGCTCTCCATAGAGCCTGTAACAGAAGACTACAGTATAGCCATCATTACCTTTACCTCTTGCCATGAAAGATATAATCCTTTACTAAGTATTTATAGTCATTAAAAAAATACATATCAAGTACTTGTTATCTCTCAAGCATGACATGGGTACTATGTATAAAAGAAGAATAAGCAGATTCCAGTCTTAGAAGATCTCACAATTTAGCCTAATTAAATGTTTTGTGTTATTTTGGAGGCACCATAACTAGATTATAAACTCCTGATGAACTACTCTGCTAATCATTTTCCCATAGCACTGATATCAGTATCCTAAACAGCTCCCCATAAACACTGAAGGCCTTAACAGTTAGCCCTGCAAGATAACTGCAGAATAAAATACTATAGATCACGTTTTCGTTTCTAAACACAATGAAATCTAATTAAACTAGAGTTCTCATTTGTTTTATTGGTATGCTTAACACCAAAACAAAAGCACACCAGAGGACTATGCTGGTTTTTCCAGAACTCTGCTTCTGCTTTTTACATTAAGGAAATTTCCTTTCCTTATTTAGAAATAAGACAAAATAGGGAAAACAAGGCTATCTTAATCAAAAGCCATCTCATTCTGTTACAGTATTATATGGGAATACTATGCTATACCAATATCATAGAGATAAAAGATACTCTAAGGCATATCTTGTGGGGGGGGGGGCTAGCAGTATCTCTGGTCTCATTCAAAAATGCCTCTAGACACTGTAAGATGTCCTCTGAGGGGAAAAACTGTCTATGTGAGAACCATAGCTGCATTTTATAAGTATGAATTAACTCATTTCTTATTCTATGAGTGCTTAACCTGTCAATACTGAAATATACTTACATTCGGAGATCCATAATTCTCAAAGTACTGTCTTTGGTATGGATTAACAATCGTTTTCCATTCGGATGAGCCTCCAAATAACTTATGGGAATCCCCTTAAACTCACTCTCTTTAATTTCCTAAAATGATTAAAAAAGATTATAAAATATTATCACCATACAGTTTGTCTAATATGAAGCTCCTTTTAGAGCAGAAAATTAATTTAAGTCATTTCTGATTGCAATTTAAATGATCCTTTAAAATGGTTAGCAAAAGGATTCCCAGTAACTTCAGTTATAGGTTGAAAATAAAGCTCATGGTATTTTTTATTGTTATGTAATGCCACATTTAATCAGCATTTTTGTAGTGTATTCGCAAATAAGCACTTCCTTTTTTTTTTAATTAATGATTTTTTATTATGTTAGTCACCATACAGTATACCCCCAGTTTCCGATGTAAAGCTCGATGATTCATTAGTTGCGTATAACACCCAGTGCACCATGCAATACGTGCCCTCCTTACTACCCATCACCAGTCTATCCCATTCCCCCACCCCCCTCCCCTCTGATGCCCTCAGTTTGTTTCTCATAGTCCATAGTCTATGTTTCACTCCCCCTTCTGATTACCCCCCCTTTCTTTATCCCTTTCTTCCCCTACCGATCTTCCTAGTTCTTATGTTCCATAGATGAGAGAAATCATATGATAGTTGTCTTTCTCTGCTTGACTTATTTCACTTAGCATTATCTCCTCCAGTGCCGTCCATGTTACAGCAAATGTTGAGAATTCGTTCTTTCTGATAGCTGAGTAATATTCCATTGTATATATGGACCACAACTTCTTAATCCAGTCATCTGTTGAAGGGCATCTCGGCTCCTTCCACGATTTAGGTATTGTGGACATTGCTGCTATGAACATTGGGGTGCATATGGCCCTTCTCTTCACTACGTCTGTATCTTTGGGGTAAATACCCAGTAGTGCAATGGCTGGATCATAGGGTAGCTCAATTTTTAACTTTTTAAGGGACCTCCACACTGTTTTCCACAGTGGCTGTACCAACTTGCATTCCCACCAACAATGTAGGAGGGATCCCCTTTCTCCACATCCTCTCCAGCAATTGTTGTTTCTTGCCTTGTCAATTTTTGCCATTCTAACTGGCGTAAGGTGGTATCTCAGTGTGGTTTTGATTTGAATTTCCCTGATGGCTAATGATTTTGAACATTTTTTCATGTGTCTGTTAGCCATTTGTATGTCTTCATTGGAAAAGTATCTGTTCATATCTTCTGCCCATTTTTTGATTTGTTTGTTTCTCGTGTATTGAGTTTGAGAAGTTCTTTGTAGATCTTGGATACCAGTCCTTTATCTGTAGTGTCATTTGCAAATATATTCTCCCATTCCGTGGGCTTCCTCTTAGTTTTTTTGACTGTTTCCTTGGCTGTGCAGAAGCTTTTTATCTTGATGAAGTCCCATAAGTTCATTTTATCTTTTGTTTCTCTTGCCTTTGGGGATGTGTCATGAAAAAGGTTGCTGTGGCCGATGTCATAGAGGTTGCTGCCTATGTTCTCCTCTAGAATTTTGATGGATTCCTGTCTCACATCGAGGTCTTTCATCCATTTGAAGTTTATCTTTGTGTATGGTGTGAGAGAGTGGTCAAGTTTCATTCTTTTGCAGGTAGCTGTCCAATTTTCCCAGTACCATTTATTGAAGAGACTGTCTTTTTTCCACCAGATGTTTTTTCCTGCTTTACCAAATATTAGTTGCCCAGAGAGCCTAGGGTCCATTTCTGGGTTCTCTATTCTGTTGCATTGGTCTATGTGTCTGTTTTTGTGCCAGTACCATGCTGTCTTGGTGATCACAGCTTTGTAGTACAGCTCGAAATCCGGCATTGTGATGCGCAAATAAGCACTTCCTAAAACACAACTTCTAACTTTGTTTTTGCTTACCATAATATAAAAAAAAAAGCTTCTAATTTTTATGACTTCAAAAGTTAGTATAGAATTAACTTTCAAGTTCTATTTCAGTCTGAGATTATTTCTTCATGCACTTATTTCCACTTTGCCCTAAAGAAGGTATGTTACTGGCATCTTATTCTGAGATCAATTTATTTAGATTGTAATTTCAGGGATTTTTTTTTTTTTTTTTTTGAGGAGCAAGAATCAAGTCTTTGTTCATTCCTTGCATTTGAATCATTACTTGCATTTGAAGCATTCCTCGATGACATCCTTGGCCTGAGACTTTGCCATAGTCCTTAACCACCACACAACTGCAACTAGTGACTTGATGGGGGTTTTCCCCCTCTGTCAGTCTTACAGAGGCCCACCCATTCCCCTAGTTTCTTGTTGTCATCAACCTTAATAAGGCTGATTTGGTGTTCAGCACAAAGGGCCTCCGTGAACTTGACAAACATGGGCTCACCAGAGCTGGATCAAGCACACAAAGATGGGCTTGGCACTTGTCTAAGGCTTCGACAGCTTGGCGAATTCCACGTGTTAGGCCATGGTGGATGAGCGCGGTCTTCAGCACCTCTTGTAAAGCAGAATTAACGGCCATTACAGCTCCAACAGCAATGCCTTCCTCGGCCATGGCCGTCAGTTACAGGTGCAGTCAAATCTTAAGGGCACCTGAGCCTCCAGGACTTTTTTTTTTTTTTTTTAATAGTTATTTAAGGCAGCCATAGAAGACACCTGATTAATGTTGTCAAGAAAGACCTACATATTGAAGGAAAATCTGCCTGGATGAGCCTCACGTAGGAAAACTTACCAAAGGTTCTTCTTGTATGGATTACTAGAAAAAAGAAAGAAAAAACCCCTGCAAATGAAAACTGCTGAGACTGAAGTCCAGGGAGTCTGAAGAAAGACTGCTTTAACCTTCGGGCAGAATTCTGAATTAGCCTTCTCTTCCTCTGAGGACCCGCTTGTGTGTTTTGCCCCCTCTTCTGAGAGGGTCTCCTCTTCGGAGGTGGTTTGGCACCGGAAGAGGTAGAGCACAAACTACACTTCAGTCGAGTCTCAGCAGCTACGCCCGGGCTACGGCTGACACGACGGCCTGCTGTCAGCTGCGTTTTCAAGGTTACAGAAAAAAGTCAAACACTGACAGCACAGATGGGGCATACAGTGACTGAACTACAGCAGTTTGGGGGTGAGGATGCACTGCGGGGGGTCTGAGCAACACTCACACAGACGCAAATGTGCAAAATCGAAAAACACAAAACTGTCTAACACGTTCAGTGTTAGGCACGAATTTGGCAAAAGTGCCAGCAGTGCTAGCCTTTGCAGTATCTGTTAATGACTTCCTCTATATTTTTCCTTATCATAGTCATACTCAAATGAAAAAAAGCCCTAGTTTTGAAGCTCACGTCCTGTGCCAAGGAGTGTGTGGCACAGCACACGGACACGTCATCTTAAGGGACAGATGAGTGTAACTGAGCGTTTCTCACACTGCTGCCCGAAGAGAGCCCGGTAAGAAATCACGGTCTACAGTTTGTCCTAGAGCGTTAGCTACTAAAAGACGTTCCAGCTCATTTTCTAACTTTTTATTTCGGACTGTCTCGAGAAACCAGCAGGCTGCAGATTTTGAAGATAAATTTGCCTTTTAGTTACTATATTGAGGTAAAGAAAGACATGATTTTTAACACAGTAGACTCTGCACTGTACACTCAAATTATTGGAAAAGGTGCCTTTGTGCCTTGTCAGTCCCTTAGGTATATAATTAGAAAGTTCTTTTCAAAGAGTGTGAAATTAGGCTACCACATGAATCCCAAGCCATCAATCATTAATCTATAGACTAGATGAAAATGACTAAAAATAGAATAAACAGTTTTTAAAATAGATCTGATAGATTGAACAGATTTAACTAAAGTTTGTAAAAATTCTTTTTCACTTAGAGTGTCTTTTTTTCAAATGAGGACAACTGTTATAATAGAAGAACAAAAAACTGAAGAACAAAAGTATAGCATATAAGACAAACTAATCAGGGGCGCCTGGGCGGCACAGTGGTTAAGCGTCTGCCTTCGGCTCAGGGCGTGATCCCGACGTTATGGGATCGAGCCCCACATCAGGCTCCTCCGCTATGAGCCTGCTTCTTCCTCTCCCACTCCCCCTGCTTGTGTTCCTTCTCTCGCTGGCTGTCTCTATCTCTGTCGAATAAATAAATAAAATCTTAAAAAAAAAAAAAGACAAACTAATCAACTTATATAAAACAAAACTCAGGTTTAATAATTCATTTTGTATTTTTAATTAAAAATATTGACTATGCACCAATAAAACTGCTTAATATACCAGCAACCTTAAAAACACTCCACTCCAAAAATGAAAGATCATTCGTTTCTGCCTACTTAGCAAAATTCAAATAAAAACAATTACTGTGAGTAAATGATAGACCCGACTCATAATTACGTACTTTTGATTACATAATTGTGAAAGACAATACTGTTAACAAAACATTGAGCAAACTGTTTTTAGAGTGATGTTATAGGGTCAAAAAAAAAATGAATAGCAGAAAATATAAGTTATTACTTATGGATGATAATATAACATATGCCTCATTTTAGCATAATTCCAGCAATGGATCACTGAATGCCATATCACAAATTAAGGTTCAAAGATAAGAAAGTAAAGATTGGCCAAAATGAAAAATTTCAGTAAGTTGCTATATCATCAATTAGCCATCAGGAAGACTAGATAATTAATCAAACATAACTGACTTTGTAGGGACTGAGATAAACTTAATTTTTTTGAGAAGAGAGAAAGAATGTCCTGATGTCTTATTTCTAAAATCATGTGGTTCAATTTTTTTCTGATTTTTAAAATTAAATCCCAAGTATCAAATATGATTTTATACCTTATTTACACTCCAGTGGCGCACTGAATGTTGCACATCATTAACTTTGACATAGGTATTCCAAACAACAATCACTCCCGTGCAATCCCCTGAATACATGTGATGACCTATTTAAAAAAAAATAAAATTACTCACTTATGAATGCTACACACAGGTAGAAACAGAATGAAATTGGGAAAACACACCCCAGTATAACAAAGAATCAGAGGGCTATTAAATGGTGTTTTAGTAAAAAGAAAACAAAAAAGTAAAAAAAAAACAAAAACCCACTCAAATATAACCGTAGTCAAATCCTAATTATCTTTAAATGAATTCTTCATTCTTCTGAATTACTTTTGATGACTTATTTCCCTTTTGTCACTTACATGAAATTGAATACACAAAGAAAGATGCATCTCATTGCATTTGTATATGGGTCAAATTCTACAGCCAAACAAATCATTTGAATTATCCAATATATATCTATATTGCTCACCTTTATTAACCTATGTAATCTGTTTTATACTCCTGGAAAAACACCTATATTCTAATATATACTGTTAGCAAAATGCCTGAGACCAGTAGAAACTCAGTAAACGATCATGGAATGAATAAAATGATAAATGACAGGTGTTCCAGTTTAACATATATTCTTAGAGTCAAACCATCTTATAGTTGAATGGGACCTCAGAGGCCATCAAATTCAACTTTATACTCACTCAGGAATATCTTCCACACCATCATGAACAGATGGTTGTTCAGTAAAACTGTGTACTTAATATTTTACAAAGCAGCTCTTCAACTGATTAAAGGCTCTGTATACTAGAATGTTCTTAAAGAATATCTGTCTTTGGTAGCTTTAGTCCCATCGCTACCTACTGGAGCAACACAGACTGATTTCTTTTTGTTTCACATACGGATATCTTAGTCAAGTATTTGAAGAAATTCATCTATTTATAATCTGAGCTACTTCTATGACAAAGTTTGCAGAAACCTTTCTATCCTTGGTTGACTCTTCCTAAATATGTTCCAATTTCTTAACATTCTTGTAGTTACACTGAATAAATTAGCAGTATTGTCATTTTGATCTGGATCCTATACTAATTATAGCTATGGTCTACATATCAGTATCTGAAATAATGTAAAGATGACTATATACCATTCTCATAGGGGTTTATGGGGAATAAATCAGTTTACACATGTAAAGTACTTAAAACATTACAGCACATAGCAAGGACTCCAGAAATGTTCGACTCAGCAACCTCAGGTCTGGGAATTTATGTTAAGAAAATAATTATAAAACAGTGCAACAAAGTTTTGTATATACACATATGTATGTATGTGTATGTGTGTATCTATATTATTCACAGAAATCATGTTCATGGTAGGAGAAAACTGGAAACATCCTAAGTATTGCCAACAATAGAATGTTTCTCAAGATACATTCAGACAACTATAAAATACATACCTATTAACTGTTAGCTGAATGCAGAGGTGCTCAGTGCACAATGTACTCAGTACATAGTGTAAATACAGGTTTCCCTGCTATCTACCTAATATTCTTTTGGTATTTCCCTCTTCTTCCTCATTTTAACCCTTTAACTCAAAAGCCTCTTAAAAGAAACCTACTGGAGAAAAAAAAGAAAAGAAGCCTACTGAGGGGATAATCACCATCCAATGAAATATATTTATGAAGTTTGGCGTATGACTAGTTGTTACAGCAAAGATTAGTTGAATCTAAATATTTAAGAATTTAATGACTTTAATGATTTTTTAAAAGATTTTATTAATTTATTTGAGAAAGAGAACATGTGCAGGGGGAGGAGCAGAGGGAGAGGGACAAGCAGACTCCATGCTGAGCGCAGAGCCCAACATGGGACTCAATCTCATGACCCTGAGATCACAACCTGAGCTGAAATCAAGAGTTGGGACACTTAACCGACTGAGCCACGCAGGTGCCCCCAGAATTTAATGACTAAAATTACAAACAAAATTCCCTCACTGCTAAATCTGTGCCCAGGTCTACCATATGATCTGCAAAATACACATAAATCCAAAAATGTACAATTGTCAATACACAAAATCCCTCTCAAGCTTGAAAAGATTATCTTAGTGAATAAAAATTATTTTTCAAAATTCTTCATACAACTAGCTTTCATTTGGAATATATTCTGACATACCTTCAATATCAAAACAGAGAGAGTTGATGAAACTCCTGTGCGTGTCAAACTGTCGGATCAGTATGGCAGGATCCTCTCTCATATCAACCTTCCATACCCGTATCACAGAATCATAGCACCCTGTAACCACCAGGTCTTTTACAGCAGGATGGAATTTGGCCGTGTAAACAAAAGAAGGATGAGGTAAAACTCTGAAAGTACTGGTATTATTTATTTCATTTTTCCATATCCTAGAAAAGGATAAAAAGTTATATATTGCTTCTGAAAGGCAGAAGTTTCTAAAACTTTCTCTAACAACCAACACAGCCAACGGAACTTAAGTAAGCAATGACAATAACCAATGGTAAACTGCATTTCATAACAATCAAAAATAATGTGATCAAATATTTGATGGACAGGGTTCTTTACATTTTGACAAAGCTATTTCTTAGTTATTATCAAGCATAATGGCTAATTTATCTACTAATTTTAATCTATACTGTAAAATGAAAAATTGCATTTGGATATTTTTTTTAAAACCTATTTTTGACATTGATTAAACACACATGGAATAGTTGGTAAAACAGTGCATTTAGTACATTACACACAAAAAATAAAATATAGGGAGAGCTTTAATTAGTCCCCATTTGTGTATATTGCTTTTGCAAAGTGCTCACTAGTAGAGGTTTAGAGAACTAGATAATTTGTTAACTATGTATTTGTAATTTCCAAGCCTAGATAATGATCATGATCTCAAAGTCTTAAAAGCCATACTGAAATTACTGTATGATACCTGAGTAAAATAAGATTAAAATAACTATGATATTTTGATAAAAAACAGACTATCTGAAACACTCGATTTATGTTCAACATTTTTACTATCTCTTCCTCTAAATAATGGATAATTTTTAAAAAGTAATTATTACTGTCATTGCTACGGTCTTGACAAAAGAGTAAACCCTAAGGGTTAAAACTGTTACGTTAGATACTCTGCATTTCTAGTCAGTGTGTAAAAATAGGCAAAATCTAGCAACAGAAAGGTGCTAAATGAGTATGGAACAGTGGATTTTAAACAGTTTGATTAAATTATTAGAATTAGAAAAATATATTAATTTTTAATAGAGGGATGGGGATTTATAGTTCATTCTTTTAATTACGACCTAAGAACTAAAGCAAATTAGGTCCTTTTCAAAATTATTGATGAGAGAAAAAAATACAGTTGCCATTCAAGAATAACATTCTATGAGTTTTCTTAGCAGCTGCTTCAAATACAGGATATGATCTTCAATTACTAAGAATCCAAACTAATAATGGAGGAAGTGAAAGAACATGTTTTCAAGTGAAAATAAAGCACGTGTGTGTCACTGCATAAACACTTTTACCATAGTAACACTTTCAATGAATATGCTACATGAAACACAGTACTTAATGAAAGAACAAAATCACTAATTTGTGATTAAGATTGTTAAAAGAAGATTGTTTAAAAGATAAAAACTTTGGTTGCTTGCTTAAAAATCTAAGCAATATTATTTGAAATACTATATAACAGGCAGAAATGAGGCAATCATATCTTAAAAACAGCTCAATTAAAATAGACACAGTATTTTAAAATAAAAATGAAGCCTTTTATGTAAAGACCTAACTGGTATCAATGATGGCTTTAGACAAGCAAGCAATGGTCGAGTCCAAGAACGAAAAAATGTATTAATGAGTTTGGGGAAAAAATAGGCTGATCACAAAGAACAAGGAAATATACAAATTTGTAAAGACTAGATGAGCACACACAAAAAATTATTAGAATTGGGAAAGAAAAAACATGCAGTTACAACAGTCTGTATGATGAGGGGCAACATGGGGACATATGAGCCTAACTGGGAGCCATTACATGTGGGGAAAGTCCGACTATATGAGGAGCTGTTGGTTAGAGAAAAACACAGATTGTACTGAAGATAACTAAAGATGATTTTGGTTAACCCTACACGGCAAAGAGCTAACCAGTGGGAAACAGTTAATCAGGAGCCACTAACACTAGCCAAGAAGACAGAAGGAGAAGATACGGCCAGAAGCCCATGCTCTGCCACTTGAAGCATGAGCAACTCTAATTCTCTTCCTTTGACTTTCGTTTTTTCATTTTAAGTAGTCCTTACCTCTTTCAAAAACCTCACTCTTTTTGGTACTAGCCACAATGTTTCTCTCTTTACTCAGTTAATCCTACACAATAAATATTTTTATGATGTAAAGAGCCCTCAATCAGTATCAAAGCTACATAAAGAAAAAAGTATGCTTTACTACAATATATTATATGCTGTGTGGAAAAACCCAAGAGACTTCAAGAACGGTTAAATCTGAGCTGGGTTTTAAATGATGACTATGAGCCTACAGTGGCTCACAAAAGGCACTTAAATGTTTGCTGAGTGACTGAGGTGGGCAGGAAGGCCAGGAAAAGGGCATTTAAGCACAGGAAGAGGAGGCATGGAGATATCAAAGAGGGTAAGATGCTAAGAGCATTTTAAAAGATTGTGTGGGTGAGGCCACGGGTACATGGCAAGTGCACAGGAGAAGGATGGAGGGTCAACGAGAAACATGCCTGTTATGCCATGCTAAAGAGCTGGAACATTTTCAAAAGGGCTGTGGGAATCAAAGACTTTTGAAAATCAGGGCATTACAAAAGACGGTTGTGGGAAGATGGAGGAACAAGAGACTGAACAGTGGGGAAGTTTAGCACCACCAGTTTAAGCAACAGAGAGATAGCAAGGGCCTGAATGAAGGTAACGGCAGTGAGGCTAGAAAGGGTGTGACAGAATGGTGAGGCATTTAGGGGGGCAAACTGAGGGACCGTGGTATTGCTTGGATATGGGAAGGAACAGTGGGAAGAAAAAAAGAAATGAGTGCTTTTTCTGGGTTCCTGTTCCAGAGACAGGGTGGATACCATTAAAAAATCCACAAGAGGACTAAAGCAGGAAAGCAGTTTGGTGATATAAGCAAGTCTGGTTTTGGATCTGAGGTGCACTGGCAGTCCAGACAGAATAAAAGAAAGTGAAACTCAGAAAAAAAGTGGGTGCTAGAAGTCAGCCCGTAGAAGTGAGAGTCAAAGCTGGGGAAGATGAGAGAAACCAGGACGAGCACAGCAAACCAGGGAAGATGCTCAAGTTGGAGGATTCTGGGAATAAACATCTATAGAGAACAGGCAGAGGAACGAGAGATAGAACGAGAACTGGCCAGAGTCATAAAAAGCAAACAGAGGAGGCTGTTAACGAAATCACTGACTGAAATATTTTAAAACTGGTCAATAATTAATTACTGATGTGAAAGCAAACAGGGTAAGGACCCAAACCGGCCACTGGATCTGAAAATCAGCAAGAGACTGCTGGCCTCTTAAAGAAGGTTGATCTAGCAGGATGGGAGTGAAAGCCAGATTCACGGGGTTGAACTAAAGACAACATGCGGCATGCATAGAACGTTCTTGATGTTGTAGGAAGAAAAATAATGTGGTAGTCTGGAAAGCAGGAAGAACTGACAAGATTTCTTAAGATAAGGAGATTTGAGCATATTTTTAAGATGAGAGGACAAAATCAATAGGAAGAAACTGAAGAGAAAAGAGAGGTAGGAAACAGAATAGTAGATTGAAGGACTGAGATTAAAAGCACATGTCAAAGAGTGGCCGGAAAGGTGTCTTTACCCATACATCTTTGTTAAGAGCAGCGGACAGAGATAAAGATGGGTACATTTATAGATATTGGGTGGGAACCCAGAGGGACATACAGGAAGTTCATGTCTGGGATAATTTCGCTGTAAATTGAAGGCAGTCAGCTAACGAAAGTGGGAAGATGTGACTCAGTGTAGAGAACTTGGAACTTGAAGTGCCGTAAGGCTTGGATGTGCTGCCAGAGGAATGAGAAAAGATAGCTGCATAGAGATAAGGAAAAGTCTTGCTCGGCTGAGATGAGAGCTCAGGTGATTTTAAGACTTACAAATCCACAGTCAGGACTTTGCCAGGTTATGAATTTTTCTCCAGTACAATCTGGCATTGGACAGAACGGCTATGCTGAGAGAACAAACAGAAAGAGCTTCTGAAGGATCCTATTAAGAGGGACTAACAGAGGGTGCCCAGCTACACAGGGAAGGAAATCAAGTCTCACCAATTACCATCTTTTGCATTTAAATAGAAACTAAACAACAATGATAACATCTTAATTAATTAGACATTTTATATTAAAAAGGAAGCTGATAGGACTAATAGAAGGGACTCAGACACTAGAAGTGTCTGTTAAAAAAGCAGGAAGTGGGGCGCCTGGGTGGCTCAGGCATTAAGCGTCTGCGATCGGCTCAGGTCCTGATACAGGGTCCTGGGATCAAGCCCCGCAGGACCCCCACGTTGGGCTCCCTTCTCAGTGGGGAGCCTACTTCTCCCTCTCCCACTGCCCCTGCTTGTGTTCCCTCCTTAGCTGTCTCTGTCAAATAAATAAATAAAATCTTAAAAAGAAAAAAAAAAAAGCAGGAAGCAGAATAAGAGGGCATCCCAAATTGCTCTAAGTATTAGCTTCTGGTGTACAGAGATCATAAAAGATTTATGTGTATCCACCTACATTTGTTGGAATCAAATCACATGATATATAATACACATATAAAGCATCTTGAAAAACTGCCTAATAATACACGAAAGGAAGAACAAGCAGTGACAATGAAGTTTTACAAAGTAGCTTTAAAAATTTTATTATGATACTTATTAAGTTGGAAGGGGTTAAATTATTTTATAACTGACATTCTGAAAAATGCAAATATCAATAATCCACAAAACTCTTAAAATATAAGGTACATATTCACTTACAGGTTGGTATCCCCTGCTTTTCAAAGTCTGCATTACACCACTTGGCTTTTTACCTAAGACCTACGTCAGTACCTGACTAACCAAAAGTAATCTGAAGAGGATTTTTGCTTTAATGAAAAAAGGAGAAAAGCACAAATCGGGTTCACCACTTGTTCGGCAGAGAGCCCTTACGGAGGGAGCGTGTAGCCCCAGCAGTGAGAGGGGCCCGGCCACGCTCCTGCCCAGGAACTATACTCAGCATTTCAACGTCAAGCTGCCACAGCTCTGAGCTGTGTCTGTGAGCATCTGTGCTTTATCTCAATTTATTTTGTGCATCCCTTAGAGCAAAATATGTCTCAAGGTATCAAAAAACTCCGAGAGAGGTTATTTTTTGGGGCCTGCGAGCGCTCAAAAAATTTTCCATATAAATTAACAGTTATTACTTCTTCCCCTTATGCCATTTCGTCTTAGGCAAGGCTTCACAGGAATGCTGTACTTTTGGAGAGTGGAGGAAACTGTTCCTTGCCCTCTAGGATGCACTGTGCGCTGCTGTGTCCTGGCCCCTTCCCACAGCTAACAGGGAAGACAGAAGCCCTACCAGGAAGAGCTTATATTCTAGGACAAATATCAACTGTTTACTTTATGTCAAACAGTGCACAGTATTAATCAAACACTGTACATAATGATCACTTAAGGACACTGAGAACTAGAAGCATTACATATTACATAAATAAAATATATTTAATAAAAACATCTTCAGGAAGAAGTTCTCCCCACTACGACTGATCTAATCAGTCAGTCTGTATGATGCATCTCTGTGACAGTCCCTTGATAAGCAAATATGACCGAAGCCTAAGAACAGCTGTATCACTTTTAGTTCTCTTTGCTTTCCTTGCTGGCAAGCAACATACACAGTAAGTACTCCTCAAGTATACTAACCTGGCAGTGCCGTCAGATGATGCAGTAAGGATATAGCGATCATCATTTGACCAACAAAGATCATAAATGATATTGAGGTGGCCACACAATTCTCTCATGAAACGCCCAGAAGGAATTTCATATACTAGAGAAAACATTCAAAAATTAGTCAGCCAGAGAGTCCTTTACCCAGTAACACACAAATATATAGCTTATAATAATTTGCACACAGTCTCTAAGAATATTATCACCAAAGATATTTTCAGCATAAAAAATCTCAGTCTACTTAAAAACAGTTTTTCATTTCCTTCAGACACAAGAATTTACACATATAAAATGTTATAATATGCTACAACTACTCTCATCTCTTCAAAGCAGTTTTTCTAATAATCTTTGATAATCAATTTATTAATCAAATAATAACATTTAAATTGCAATTCCTTTCAAAGATTCTATAATTTGGGCTTTCATGAATAAGATACTACTTTATGTGAAAATCAATTAAATTCTGACCAAAATTTTAATTATTTAAAGTAAGAAGAAATTTAAACTGTGCTATTGTTAGAAAATAATTCTTAAAAAAAAAAAAAAAGATTTTATTTATTTATTTGCGAGAGCGAGAGTGAGCGCCAGCTGGGGGAAGGGGCAAAGGGAGAGGGAGAAGCAGACTCCTTGCTGAGCAGGGAGCCCAGTGTGGTCAGGACTCTGGGATCATGACCTGAACCAAAGGAAGATGCTGCAACAGCTGAGCTACCCAGGCACCCCTCGTTAGAAAAAAATTCTAATACTAAAATGATATAATAAGAGAATTAACAGAGACCCAATCTGGTAAACAAGGTATTGTGGTATTGATACAAGTTACGTTCACAATGAAATCTTCGAAGAAAGTAACTTAGTTTAGAATGAGAAAGTTTGCAAGTCTCTACTTCCACCTAGTGGTAAAACCAAATGCCCTTTAAAATACTGAGCTGTACAGAAGTACTTCCGGAATAGCAAAGGACTTCAGAATATCTGCTCCCTGATAAAAGCAAAGAGAACACTGCAAAAATTATCCAAATTAGCGTTTTCAGAACTCTATAAATTAAACAGAGGCTTGCAACAATTTGAGGAGCATTTTTACTTAAGAAAAAGCTTAATCTTTGTAAGAACCTGAGCTCTGTGGTGTTTTAACTTGCCATGTTCCCATTCCCCCCTCCCAAGCTCCACAGTAGCTTTAGAAACCAACAACTTAAAGCCAGCAGCCTAGGAGCCATGGGATGGGGCAGAAGGGGTAAGAAGCTCCCCCAAAACCCCATCTCCAAGACTTACCACTATTAAGACAGTCTGGCAGTTCCCTAAAAACCTCCACTCTCAGGGCTTGGCTTTACTTGACTTAGCTCAGAGCATGCTCTGTGTGAACAGCCCTAACCCCAGCGTGCATGCTGAAATAATCAGGGGCACAGCTATCAGAGGCAGTGATACCAACTGAGGCTAAGAAGAGGCTGAGCAAAAAACATAAAAGGAAAAAACTGAGAATGAGATGTCCAGAGGGGACTTTGAAAAGATCCAACAAATTCCTGGGAACCTAGCAGCACATATGTATGTGAACAAGAGACTAGAGGTCCTCTCTCACTCTGACTGACTTGAAAGTGAAGGCTAAGGCCTGCCGTGAGTGTTAAGAGAGCATCCCAACACACACACAAATCCTCTTGGTAAAGCCTGGACGATCCACTCACTCAAGGCATTTAAAAGTCTCTACCATACCTGACCACCAAGAACAGAGACTGAGCAGAGACTTCACCAACAACGAATCCTGGGTGGGTGGGTGCAGAGGAGGGGGAGGGAGAGGAATCTGATTTCCAAACCTGCCACACATGTAATATGGAGACATGAATAAACCACAACAGTCAAGTAGAGCCATACACAGGAAACAAGGCAGTCCACAGGAACTGTCCATGAGGAAGCCAAGACGTTGTTCTAGAAAAAGACTTTAAGTTCACTCATAAATATGTTCAAAGATATAAAGAAAACCATGTCTAAAGAATTAAGGTGTGAGAATAGTTTCTTGCCAAAAAATAGTATCAATAAAAAAACAGAGATTATTAAAAAAAATAACATAAAGATTCTAGAGTTGAAAAGCACAATAATGGAAATAAACAATTCACTAGATGGGCTCAATAACAGATCTGAACTGGCAGAAGAATCAACTTGAAGACAGGTCATTTGAGATTATGCAGTCTAAGGAACAGAAAGAAAAAGAATGAAGAGAAATGAATAAAGCTGCAAGGACCTGTGGGACACCACCAAGTGTACCAATAAAGAGATGATGAGAGTCTCAGAAGAGAAAAAATAGAAAGGAAAAGAACGATTTGAAGAAATGAAGACTGAAAACTTCCCAATTTTGTGAAAAACAGTAATCTACACATCCAAAAAGCTAAACAAATTCCAAGTAGACACATCATAGCTGACCAATCAGAAACCAAAGACAAAAACTGTTCTTCTGTTTTTTGAGTTAAGCAATAAGTATGTCTAAATTTATATAACATTTTGAACCAGATTTCTTTAAGCATAAAGTAACACAAATTTATCACTGAAATGCTAAAAATATAAATCAGAATGAAAATAATTCTTTCACTACCCAAAAGAAAGAAAATCACTATTAATACTCTGGAGTAAGAATCTTTTTTCCTCCATGCATAGGTTTTGGTGAATTTTTAAAACAGCACGGTCATAATCAAGCTACACAAATAATTTTTGTGTTTTTTAAAGCTAACATTATTTCATAAGGAGGAATATTTATTTAATAAATGCTAACCAAGCTACTTATGAATCCTGCGGGAAAGGGGAAATCATCTGAAATAAACTGTGTGAGGCTGAGGAAGTTTAATACCACCTGGTGCTTAGGGCAGATGCCCATGAGGAGCAGGCTACTTCCTGCTCAGGAAGCTGGTTTTCATTACTACACAAGAAATAAGGGAAAGTATTTAATGCCTCTCAGTCTAGAAGAGAAGATAATGCTCACTTGAAGCTACAGAAATTTCTCTTTTAACATGGTTTTCTATATTTTTTAAAGGCAATTTGAAAGTGGGTTTTTGGCCTCTCTGCTGCCTTCCCTACCCTAATGAGAAGTCATCCTCTAGGTACTCCTGAGATAACTGTTACCGTTCTAGTGCATATGAAATTTGAGGGCTTTCATAATTTCAATTATCACTGCTATCAACTGACCACAATGGGCTAGAATTCCTCATGAGATTTGTTAATCCCTTCATGTTTCTAAATTTCTATAGTTAAAATAGAAAATGCTTACAAAAATCCTCTTGCATGTTTTAGAAATAAACTTACCATCCTTCATTTGATTATTCTCATTCTACTTCTGAATATATATTTTACAGAAAACTGTAAAATTATTATCAAAAAACTGGGCAGTTACTCAAATTAAGAATTCAATGAATTTTAAAAACCAAACAATGTCTTCCACATAGACGTCAATCACATTAAACAGATAGAATGATTACTCACAGATAACTGGATATCCATCCCGGCTGGCACAGGCTGCTGCTAATATTCTTCCATTATGAGAGAAAGCAAGACAAAAACATCCTCGTTCTCCTGCATTTAGTGAGAAGAGGTGCTTGTTTGGGATACGGCAAGCCTAAAAAACATATATTTAAAAAAAATACATTAAGAAACATTAAAATATGAAGGCTAGTTGTTAATTCAATTATTGCAGTGGAAGAACTTTATTTTTTTTAAGTCCCTTTACTGTGATGCAAAGAAAGAGGAAAGTAAACAGAATGATGGAACACTATAGTAAATTATTTTATTTCCTAAGAAGGGAATCAGGTCTCCATAAAATAAAGTCAACTTATATTCCATGTCTAACTAGTACTTAATTCACCTAAAATATGAATAGAAAATGTCATTATCTGGTACTCTAAAGCTGTCACTATTGCGTGCACGAACACACACCCACCATACATTTACATGTACCCTCAGAGCTGTTGGAGCTTTTAAAATAAATAATGCCATCTCTAAATGAATTGAGAATAATCAAGCACTTCACCTGCCCAGGTAGTCGTTTCCACTTCACTACTTCTTTGGAATCTTCTAACCCAGGTTCTGCATCTACTGAACTGGTCTCGTGGTGTCGTTCATAATACACTGGTTTACCTTTTTCCTCCTGAGGACTCACCACAGAACGGTAAGACGGCTTTATCTAAATGTATAGAAGACGAAAAAATGTAAATATCAAGTTAACCTTTTTCTCTTGTCTAGCATATAGAGTTTTTTAAATATTGAAACAGACAATGTGGAAATACTTTCAAAATGTAACCCAGAAAAACATTCTACTTTTATCTACATTATTCTAAATAAGATGAAAGGTCCTTGGTTCTATAACCAAAGTCTTAAAAGCTGGGAGGAAAAAACCAGAACTCCAGTGGTTACATGAAATGGTTTTAATAACTCTATCCCTTTGTTTCTGCCTCTTCACCAATACCTACCAGATGTCATGTCACAGCTCTGCTATACTATGGTATCCCTCACTTTGATATCAAAAAACCAAATCATAAAGACCTAAAGTTTTTAAATCTTCCTTTTCTTAAAAAGAGATTTAACTCCATTCAAATTAATGCAAACCAACCCTGTGGTCACACTAATAATATCATTTATAGAAATTGCAACTGTCCTGAAATGTCTTATTGTCTAGAACAAAAGTTTTGTTTTAGAACCAAGTCTTTGCTAAAATCATTCATAGTGTTAATCTGTGGAAAACAGTAGTAGGAACATTATTCACTGATTATTTGAATAATATTGTGAGAAGGGTGCCTGTAAATCATGGTACTTCAAATGCCTGGGACAAATCTAGCTTGCTGTTTTTGCCAATAAAATCTTATTGGAACACATCCACACCCATCTGTTTAACATTGCCTGCAAAAGTCTATGTAACTACTTTCTCAGTACAAAGGCAAAGCTGAGTAGTTGCAACAAAAACTGTATGGCCTACTAAGCCTAAAATATTAACTACTCTTAGGCTTTACAGAAAATATTTGTCAACACCTACCTTACATAATTTTTTCTTTAATTTTTAAAAACCAATATTATTTTTAAAAAAATTCTCCTAACACTGAAACTTATATTTAGTAATTAATATTCATTTAAGTATCTTTTATATATTAGCTAGTACAGGCTTAATATATAATTGTTGAAAGTGCTTTTATAGTCTAGAAATCTATTAAAGTAATTCTGGAGACCTTATCTCTTTAGAAATGAAACACGTCACCATTTAATTTCTACAACAGAGAACATATATTTCTATGTGCTATTAACTTACACATTCTGGAACTTTCAATCCTCTTACAGTTACGTATAATGTTGATGGATAACGATTTCTTGGATATTTTGACCACCATTCAAAAACCTCAACAACATTTAATTGTGATCGGGGCTTAGTAGGTGGGTAATACAGCTGCAATCGAAGTTTTGAATTGATGTTTATATTTCCATTGGCTCCTAGAAGCTTGAAATAAGAATTCCAATAAAATACTGTTTTCACTGAAAATAAATACATCCAGTAAAGCAACAGTACATAGTCAAAAATCCATTTTAAAAAGATTAATACAGCACGCTGAAATTCCTTAGCTATAAAAGCAAAGAACACTGACACAGTTGGTTAAACACAATTCCAGATCATTTTGACAAAAGGTAACCCAAATTACTTTTTAAATATTTTCCTGATAGCTGTCCGACCTGTATAAACTCAGGCTGCTGGTAAAGCATTTACATTACTGTGCCAGATGTTACTTGGCACAAAGGAGATAAGCAAGATACCTCTGCTTGAAATAACAGTGATAAAGTTAAAATGCACAGAAAGAAATTTTCCATTTGTTTAGTACCAGTATTTTTAATGAACATTGTTTTAAAATTTTTTTGAGAGCGTGCATGCATGGGGGAGGGGAGGGAAGAGAGAGCACACATGCGCGTGCACAAGTAGGTGAGGGGGCACAGAGAGAATCTTAAACAGACTCCACACCAGAGGAGAGCCCAACATGGGGCTCAATCTCAGGACCCTGAGATCATGACCGGACCCAAAATCAGGAGTCCGATGTTTAACCAACTGAGCCACACAGGCACCCTTTAATGATAACATTTTAATGTTTTAATTTTTAAAAAGTCAAAATCATTTTCAAAAAGTAATTAACATAACCTCATTCAAGGCATTAATTACATTTAAAAAATATTTTAGTCTACCTTCTTAGAAAAGGCTATGCAATAAAAAACCTAAAACATCTATTTAAACTAAATAAATGGAGATGCTTATGAGAAAAATAAAAATCTCATCAACTCAAAATAGGTCCCCTTTCACTAGACTATGACACTAAGTAGAAAATGTCATGTTAACCTTTGTGTCCTCTACAAATTAGGGGATAGCTGGGAGCTTTTGCAGCAGTTAAGGCAGAACATGAAGGTGACAGCCTAGGAGAATAAGGATGGAGGGCAGGGAATATACTCAGTAGCTGTTACTGACTGATGCAACTTGGAAAGGGAAAGAAGGGAAGATTTAGGAAAGACTCTAAGGCAATGCTGTCCAACAAAACTTTCTGTGATGATGAGAACCTTGTATACTTGTGGTACCCAATACAAGATACACTAGTCACATACGGTTATCGAGCACTTGACGTGTGACTAGTGCAACTGTGGAACTCAATTCTAATTATATTTAATTTTAACTAATTAATTTGAATTCAAATAGCCACATGTGATTTGTGGCTACCAAAATGAACCGTGCAACTCTAAGGCTCTAAATGTGGGAGACTGGGCTGATGGCAGTGCTATCAAATGAAGTAGCAGATACAGAACGGGTTAATGGATTTATTTAGGTAGCATGCTCAGACTAGGGAAGTCTGAGGTATTTATAGGTCATCCAAGTTGAAATATCTGAAATCTGAGGCAGAGGCAAGAAAAGAGGTCCAAGAAAAGTAGAATAAAGCTCTAACCATGAGTAGGATTGAAATTAGGTAAGTGGAAGACCATGAAGGAAACTGAAGGAATGGTACAGGGAAAATCAGGAAAGGATAGTGTCAAGAAAACCCAGATAACAGAGTTTCAAGAGAGTGATGTATTAAACACACACAGAAGTGATAAAAGAAGAACTGAAAAATGTTCACTCACTAATGTATCAAATAGAAGTCATTGATGATTTGTTTGGAGATATTTTCACAGCTGAAACAAAATCCAGATTGCAGTGTGTTCAGGAATGAGGCATCAATAAACAGCTGGCAAAAATATGGCCCATCTCATCCCTAGCCTTCTAGGGAAGGATGTAAAGCCAGTGGAGGTTGTAAGCAGAGGTGTGGTTATGATATACAGGGATAAAGAACCGTTTCAACAGAGTAATAGAGGAGTTCAGTAATTAAATATTAAGCCCTCGAGACTTCCTTCATAAACCCTACTCCTATCTGCCTGAAGCTTATCATAAGGGAATAATATTATAAGGAGTTATTATTCCCCAGCTTCTAAATCATACCTAATATAGGTTGTTTTAATACTCACCAGGCAATCTAGTTTACACTAGTATCATGCTTAGCATGAATAAATGACTAAGATCAGCCACGATCTTGTCATTATGGTTACAATTACATAATGTAGAATGTGAATAAATAAGGCTTTATTATTTTAGTAATAAAGCTTTATTATTATTTAATAATATATATGTGCTAAATGAATTAAAAGTGTCTCTAGCTGAGAATTAAGATAGTCTCATTTATATCTGGGTAGGGTCCTTTGGGGTTTATTTGGACCACTACAGTAACTTTACAATTATCTAGGACACTCCTGGAACAAATGGTATAAGTATTAACACACTTAAATTTTAATTTGATTCATGATACGTTCTTAAAGATTTTATTTACTTATTTGAGAGAGTGAGAAAGCATGAGCAGAGGGGAGAGGCAAAGGAAGAAGGAGAAGTAGACTCTCTGCCGAGCGCGAAGCCTGATGCAGGGTCCCAGGATCCTGACCTGAGCAGAAGGCAGATGCTTAAACCGACTGAGCCACCCAGGCGTCCCCATGCTACTTTCAAAGATGGATTTTTCCTAGTCCATACATTCGTTAATTCTCTCAACAGACATTCACTGAACACTTTCTGTGTGCCACTAATATGCTGGGAGCTGGTGATAATTAAAGAGAGAGTTTCAAGAGAGTGATATAACAAATGCAAAGAGATCTGGTAAATTAAGGACTAAAATATGTTCAACAAATTTGCCAAAAAGAAGTCACTGGTGACTCTGAAATATTTACAATCTATGAAGGCAATAGAGAAGTGTTATAATAGAGGAAGTATATAGAATACTTACCCTTTGTAGGGGGTAGAGATGGGAGAATTCCTGCTTTGCCATTTCTGCCAATGGCATAAAATGGATAAATAAAAATCTATATACACTTAAAGGTTAAAAATGCTATAAGACGTTCTTTCCCAAGTGCAGTTTGTAGTTATTACTGCAGTTCTGTACAAATCTTAGCATTTTTAAAAGGAACAAAAGTGCTTTCTAATAAGACCACAATGACAGAATTTACTATGTGAGAGTAACCTTTTTTGGCTTTTGCTTTTTTTTTTGCTCTAAATCAGTATGAAGGGGATATAAAAAAGTTATGACAGGTTATAAAAGGGTGATTTTAGAAGCTACATTCTACCAAGGGATTCCTAAATCCACTCTAGAATTACTTCCTCCCATAGTCAATCTGGCTTCCTTTCAGCAGTTAGACTACACTTATTATTAATATTTTTAAGATTTATTTATTTATTTTTAGGGAGAGACAGACAGTGCATGCAAGCAAGGTAGGGGGAGAGAGAGAGGGAGAGGGAATCCCAAGCAGTCTCCATGCTCAGTGCAGAGCCCCACACAGGGCTGGATCTCATGTCCCTGAGATTATGACCTGAGCTGAAACCGAGAGCGGGCCTCTTAACCAACTGAACCACCCAGGTGCCTCAAACTGCACCTCTTCTACCGCCTCTCTCTAATCCCCAATGTGGATTAAGTGCCTTACCTGGGTTTTCACATCATCTACTCTATAGCACATAATCATGTAAGTAATATGTTTAACATGTTTATATAGAAACTGAACTGGAGGGCAAGGACCATGTCAAATTTATCTATGAATGCTCTTTATTTAGCAGAGTGCCTGGCATTTCATAGACAATAAATATTGTTGAATGGATAGATACACAAATAGAAAAGTTCTATAAATTGTACCAAATATGTTAATATCAAGACTTTTTATACCTTACTTATATTCGAAGTCAGAAATAAAGGATACTAGAAATAAAAGAATTATAAAATTAAAATTTCCCTTTTGTAAAATCAACCTATCACATCTTTCATCTCTGCTGAAACACTCTAGTTAAAGACACCATCATTTCCTACCAAGGCTATTGAAAGAATTTTCAACCTTAATCTTCCAGTATATATATGTGTATCCTCTCTAATTCATTCTCCACCAAGCAAAGTAATCTTCCTAAACCTAAGTCAGACTATTCCACCCTTTTGTTTTAAAATCCTATAATGGCTTCCCACTGTTCTTTAGAATTCTATAATGGCTTCCCGTTGCTATACTGGCTTCAAAGACCTTGCATGATGAAGACTCTGTCTACTCAGCAATCTCTTCAGATACCATTTCCCCCCTCAGTCTCTGTCCTCCAATCTCAGTGGCCTTTTGGTTATTTGAGTGTATCTCACTCCTTCCAACATCGTGTCTTTGTAAATATGGTACCCTCTATCTAACTCCCTTTTCCCCCTGCTACCATCAAGCTAATAATACTCAGGTTCAATGTCTCTTCCTCAGAAAATCTTTTCTAAGTATTTACAAAAATTGCAATAAATGATAAATTGTATAAATGATTGTTTTATATCTGCTTTCCTTGCTAAAATATGAAGTAAACAAGGTCAAGGAGTTTATTTTCTTGTTTACTGACCTGAACCACGCTGGCACACAGAAAAGGTTTATTAAGTATCTTTTAAGTTGAATAAGTGATGGCACGGTTGTTGTGTATCTTTTTCAATACTACATACTCAGAACTAATATAGTGTATCTGGCATACACTAGACACTCAATAGATATTTAAGAATCTGAGTATCACCTTACCTTGCATTGACAATTCTTCACAACTGCAATCTTAGACTATAACTCCTTATATACAACCAAACCAACTTGGGAAAATGTAGCCAATCAGAATTGAAGATGATTTTTAGAGCGTTTAAAATGGGTGAAAAACATACCTTGAGAAATGCCCAGGCAATTTTCCGAAAGCCACATTCTTGGTTTTGAACTTCAGAATTATTCCTAATTTCATCCATGCTTAAGAAATCAAGAATCTGTAAATAAGTATAAAAAATTACTTCAGAGAATATTAGCCTACTTAAAATAAAATATTTTGTTGTAACATATTATTGAAATTTAAAAAAATAAGTTGTACACTTAAAAGGTATTTTCTTCACAGGGAAGAAAAGCATTTCATATTTCATTTACATTTAAGTTAACTCATCCTATTAGTGAGGGTCCATTTTTTGACGACTTTATCTTTTACTAATAAATCATTTAAGATTTATTTCATGTCAAAGACCAGGTATTAATTACCTTAAATATAGTTTAGACATAAATACACCAGTTATAAAATTCTTAACATTTAATCTTTTTTTTTTAATGTATGAGTGCAGATTTCAAAAGGATTGTTTAAAAAACTCATCATCTTATATCTAGGTCCTTCTTTACATCACCTTCCCGAAGCTGGGGATTTTCTCTTTGGTTATATGCTGTCACTAGGCTTCTCAAGAGGATTTCTTTCACATCTCCATCCTGTCTGGATGCTAAAACTCACAGAATTTGAAACAACGCTGCCACAGACACCATCTGTATTCTATCTAGGTCCCTGTCAGAGACTATCACTTTGAACTCACTGGTGCTTCTCAAAAACTTAGCTGAGATAACAAATCTTTATAGATAGCTTAAAAAATAATATTGACTCCATTCATTTCTCTTTTTTATACACTTAAATCTGTCTTCAGATACAACAGATGCTTAGTTAAAAACCACTAACAATATAAGAAAATATATAACAAAGTAAAAACAACTTGCAATCCAGATCCATAGATGATCAACTTTAACATCTGGTTTATACATATACCTAAACCTTTTTCTGTGCATTCCTAAATATATATATATATATATTTATGACTACAAATCCAATGCTATTTTGCAAACTATTTTTATATACCATGTAGTGAATATTTCTTCAAGTCAATACATACACATGTATTTCATCATGTTAATGTCTGCCTAATATAGTCTGGTATTATAAACACCATAAATTTAATAAAAGCTATTAGTTACATTACCAAATCTCTTCCTGACTGAAGAGATTTGTCTCCCTAAAATTTTTACTGTTATAGTGTTTAAATATTCTTGCACACACGTCTTTGTGTTCTTGTAATTTTTCCCTTAGTAGAAATGATGAGAAGTGGAATAATGATTTTAAAGTCTACTGATAGATATCAAGTTGTTCTTAATAATAAACCCTTAAAAGTTGAAATCAAAAGTAGTTTTGTAGACAGTAACATATTATGTTAAAACTTAAGAAGCAACCACCAATCTGGAAAACAGTATGGAAGTTCCTTAAAAAGTTAAAAATAGAACTACCCTATGACCCAGCAATTGCACTACTAGGTATTTATAGAAAGAATACAAAAATACTGATTCGAAGGAGCACAAACACCCCAATATTTATAGCAGCACTATCAACAATAGAATAGCTAAATTATGGAAAGAGCCCAAATGTCCACTGACTGATGAGTGGATAAAGATGACATGGGGTGCACACATACACACACACACACACACAATGGAATATTACTCAGGCATCAAAAACAATGAAACTTTGCCATTTGCAACAACATGGATAGAACTAGAGCATATTAAGCTAAGTGAAATAAGTCAGTCAGAGAAAGACAAATACCGTAAGATTTCACTTGTATGTGGAATTAAAGAAACAAAACAGATGAACATAGTGGAAGAGAAGGAAAAATAAGATAAAAACAGAGAGGGAGGCAAACCAAAAGAAACTTAACTATAGAGAACAAACTGAGGGTTGCTGGAGGGGAGGACTCCAGGGGGTCCAGGAGGGATGGACTAAGTGCGTGATGGACATTAAAGGAGGGCACTTGTAGGGATGAGCACTGGGTGTTATATGTAAGTGATGAATCAATAAATTCTACTCTTGAAACTAAAAAAAAAAAAAAACTTAAGAAGCAACCCAAAATGTCATAATCCAACAATCTTTCTTAAATCTATGAATATTACTAAAATGAATGTGAAGGAACATTATAACCAAGGACAAATTTCTATGACAAAGAAAAAGTTCCTTGACATACAAGTTACATTACTCTTTATAAAATCACAGCTTTGTATAAATCATACAACATAATCACAGATGTAAATGGTGGACTATTCACATCACAAACGTACAGAGATCACCTGAAAGTTAAAGATCATAAAAACAAGTAATTCCACAAAACCAGTCATTGGCATTGGTCATGCCCTGTTCCGATGCTAAAATTCCCCATCTTGCTTAAACTGAAAGAGAGGTTTCTCCACTTTCCTTTGCTTAGGGAGAGATGACATGAAGAAGAAAAAAGAAATGTGTATTTTAGGTTCAAACCATCTTGAAATACAAATTACCTACCCTTAAAATTGGAGTAACTTTGGGTAAATAACTTTATACTCTGAACCTTGATTTCCTTTGCCATAAAACAATTAGAATAACAAGTTAGCTCAAAGGCCATCTATTTCATAAAGCTTTCCCTGGCTGCTCTGACCCTCCATCCACCCTTCACATCTAGGAAGTTCTACTTCACCTCGGTTCTATATTACACTGTATTAGTCAAAGTGATCTGTGTGTGTTCATCTTTCTTTCCCTTGGTTGTATACAAACTCTTGGGGAGTCCAATATAATTAAATAAGTTTACATTTTGTAAAATGGGTTAAGAACGGAGGATTGTATAGATATAGATTAGATTCATCACTTCAGTTTACAGTCATAGTATTACTGTCAAAATTAAATAATACCGAGTGAATTACATGGCTAATTACTTACACTGGTAAATGCTCAGCAAATATACTATTATAGCATATTACATCTCCACAGCATATTACAAACACTAAATCCTAGGGATTAAATCCTTACACTATTTTCTTACATTATTAAACTACTAAAAACAATAGCTTACATGTACGCTATTAAAATATTAACCAAAATTTAGTTTAAATCGCTCTATTCAATTCATACCTCAAAAAACAAGATGACTTTAGGGCTCTCATCAAAATCTCGAAGCAAATAGGGGAAGTTTTCATTAAAAATAATTTGTTCTTCCCACTCCGGAAGTCTTGATTTTAATTGTTTAAAATCATATGGCTGGGTCATTATAGGAAGAATGTAATCCACACTCTCTTTTTCATAGTAAGATGAAACAGGCCGTTCACTGGTCAAAAAAAGATGCTTCCATTAACACGATTTTTTACGATAATTTTGAGAAAATGAGAAAAAAAATATAGTGCTCAAGGTGAAGAAATAATGAATAGTCATGATATACAATGAAAAATTATTGAGGCGCCTGGGTGGCTCAGTCATTAAGCATCTGCCTTCGGCTCAGGTCATGATCCCAGGGTCCTGGGATTGAGCCCCACATGGGGGTCCCTGCTCAGCGAGGAGCCTGCTTCTCCCTCTCCCTCTGCCCCTGCTTGTGTTCCCTCTCTAGCTGTCTCTCTCTGTCAAATAAATAAATAAAATCCTTAAGAAAAAAAAAAAAGAGAAATTATTTTGGCAGTACCCTGCTATCATCTTGTGTCTATACACTACCGATTGGTTTCACAGAATTATCTTATTACAGAAATAAAAAGTGAGAGTGAGGCATACAGTGCTAGACTCCTTCAGAATCTTAAATAAGTCTGTAATAAAATAGTACAGTACATTTAAATAAGAAAATGAGCACAAAAGGATTGCAAACCCTTTGAGGTGTCATATTTTTTTGTATGCCTTAAGATAACTGAATAACTGAATTTTGATAATTTTCATGTTTCTCATCCCAGTCATTCTTCTGAGAAAATGACTTTTTAAAATTCTAACATAATCATTTATTTTACTGTGCTTTTATTTATAAGCTTCAAGCACGTATTAGCTATAGAAGTAATATTAGGAAAAAATTAAATTCAAGATTCACTGCCTTCATATGAGGCCCAAGTAACCTATTAGCTTCAAAAGAAAAATATGAAATTAGACAATTAAAGCATGTACAGTGCAACATGCTGTGACTTACACTGCAAGTTCAATGCCACAAATTAGTCATTAAATTTGGCTGAAGTTTTCTCAACTCCCTTCCACTTAAAATGAATCACTGAATTAACAAATGTTCTCTATTTCTTCTAAAAAACATACTGATCAGTATCAATGGTCTAGGAACATCTACAACCAGTAAATTAGTCTCTAATACAAATCATTAGTTCTATTTCCATTGCCTTTCAATGGCAGAAAAGACGACTTATACTGTAGACAGTTTCAATTTCAAGGGTTGGCTGTGTAATTAAAAAAATTACCTATCATCTTTCTTGACATATTGTCCAGTATTCTCATCAATCACATGAATTTTTACCATTGGGTGAGAAATCATAAAATCAGACTTAAGTCGATCAGTGCGGTGAATGTAAACTCCCAAGACAAGATCATCATCGAGCAAACATTTGGGATAAACTGGACTATCTCGGCTTGTTACTTCATGAACACCATCACCATCAGCGTCTTCATTATCATCTGAAACTACATGCACAGAAGAAAATCAACATTATAAATAATTGTTCCCACAACAATATATTCAACAATATACGCTGGATTTACATATAACCTAATCTTTATAATCCATGATTATTTGTCTTTTAACAAAATAACTTCAAAGGAAAAGAAAGAAAAAGCCAGACAACATATTATACTCTGAAAGTAAAATATTACATTTACTAATGTATTAAAATAGGATGAGGAATCTTTCATTTTTTCCCTAAAAAGGACCAAGAACACGAAAAGAAAATAATGAGAACCAAAGACAAAAAAGTGATTTTATCTAGGTATATTCTAAGTGGGATATGCATCACTCAATTAATCTATAACTGTAATTTCTACTTCTGTATAGGACGTAGTAGGATGTAGCAGGTCAATGCTTCTCATAACAACGTGAAAAAGCCGAATGAATTACAAAACCCTTATTTTCAAAGGCATCAGAACAATACAGAGACAATATACAGCAGATGGACTAAAATTCCAGAGAGGGAGAATCATTAAGTGGTAAGATGATGGACTAGTAGCTGTTTTAGTCTCTGGGGACATTTGTTATTCAGGGTTTGGGCTGAGGATCAGGTTTGGGCCCCACAAAAGGTCATCATGCGAGAAAGAGTACCCACAAAACTTTTAGTGGTTGTTGGGGCTATAGCAGTCACATTAGAGATTTGAGGAGCTTCAAACACATAGCTACTTTTCCCCCACAAAACTGAATTCTGAGGCTGTGTAAGACGTTAAAGAGGTAGTGAAATCTCCAAGGCTTGTGGTACTGGGAGATGATGATGACCCACCAGGGGAAGGGGCCTGAAACAAAACAGGCAAAATAAAGCCCTAGAGGGCATGGTCATTTTCCACCTATAGCTGCTTTTCACCTGGGGTCACTTAGCAATTCTGGGTGTAGCTAGAGGTTGAGAATCTGGGGGACAGAGAAACCAGCAGAGATTCTGGCATTCACATGAGGCTGGAATGACAAAATTGTAGACCTGAGGGGCCTCAAACACATGAACAGTCTCCCCTTCAAGACGTCTGACAAATTTTGAAGCTGAATGTGGCAGAAGCCTGAAGGACCAGGCTGAAAACCTCAGAAGGGCAAAACGAAATCTCCCAGTCTTTTAGGCTGAGGATACAAATACCTGCCAGATTCTTAGTTCAAAACTCCTGGAAGGCCACATCCTAGGACTGGGGCAAATCAAAGACACAGTTTTTATCAAAACTACAACCCAGCCCAGACATAGCTCAATTCCTGATGGATTAAAATCAGTTTCCCACCCTATCTGCCTAAGAGAGGGAAGAAGAAACCTTTTCTAGTAGAAGATAAAATCATCTGGAGCCTCTAGCACTCTACACACAGTATCCAGGATATTACAAAAAGTTACTAGGCATAAAAGAGGCATGACTATATGACCAACAACTAGGAGAAAAGGCAGAGAACAGAAGCTGACCCACAGATGATCCAGACTGGAGTAAGCACACAAGGACTTTAAATAACTATGATTATTTTTTTTTAATGATTTTTTATTATATTATGTTAGTCACCATACAGTACATCCCCGGTTTCCGATGTAAGGCTCGATGATTCATTAGTTGTGTATAACACCCAGTGCACCATGCAATACGTGCCCTCCTTACTACCCATCACCGGTCTACCCCATTCCCCCACCCCCCTCCCTAAATAACTATGATTATTAATATGTTCAAGAAAATAAAGGAAAAGATGGGTTAAAATGGTAACTTTCTACAGAGAACTAGAATCAATAAAAAAACCCAACAGATATTCTGGAAATGAAAAATATAGCATCTGAGGGGTGCCTGGGTGGCTCAATCAGTTAGTGTCTGATTCTTGATCTCAGCTCAGGTCTTGATCTCAGGGTCGTGAATTCAAGCCCTGCACTGGGCTCCAGGCACAGACGGAGCCCACTTAAAAACAACAACAACACAGCATTTGAAATTAAGAACTCAATAGATAGAGGTGTTTAATAGCACACTGGACACAAAGAAAGACATGATTAGCGAAACAGAAAAAAGATCAGTATCAACATCCAAACTGAAGCATAGTGGAAAAAATTTCAAGAAGAATATAGGGAAAAAATGTAAGAAACGGGTAGACACACTTAAAAAAATATATTTGAATTTATAATCTAGAAAAAGAGGAGGGAATAATGAAGAAGCCATATTCTAAAAAATAGTTGAATAATTGAATTTTCCACAACTGATAAGTGGTATCAACCAGTAAACTCTAAGCAGGGTAAATTCCAACAAAGCCATATTTAGGCATAATATGATAAAATACTGACATCAAAGACAAGAAGAAAATCTAAAGATGAGTCAGGTGTGAAAAAAGTCACAATTCCACTAATGGGACATAACTGCTGGAAACAGAAATGATGGAAGCCAGGAGTGAACTGTATGACTTCTCCAAAGTCCTAAAGAAAACCAACCTGAAACCTAAAATTCTATGCTAGCAAATAGAGTTCAAAAATGAAGGTAAAAGCATTTTTACACAACAAAATCTGAGGGGATTAGCAGGCCCACACTAGGAGAAATACTAACCTAAGCTCTTCAAGCAGATGAAAAATGGAAAAATGTAAATTCATTAAGGAAAAAGTAAATTTTGGGGTGAATATAAACTAATATCAGCTGTACAAGACGGTCCCTATAATAGCTGTGAAGTTTAAATTACATGCGGAACTAAGATGCATAGTGAGAAACCTATGAAGCAGGAGAGAGAGAGATGCAGAAAAAGCACCTGACAAAATTCGGATGGAATTAAACTATTCTAATGCTCTAGCAGTGTTGGGGAAGCATATTTTATTAGGGAACTAATGTGTATTAGACTATAATAAGTCAAGAATAAACAATGTTCTTGATAACAATTAAAATACTGTAAAAGAATGTATAATTAACAAGTTAATATAAGAAGAAAATTTTTTAAATAACTTAAATAATTCAAAAGAAGACAAAGAGAAAAAAGAATATGACAGGTGGATCATACACAAAACAGTGAGATTATAAATATAAGGAGACTTATATTAAAACAGACTTATAAAACACAGAGACTGCAAACAAGAAGGGGTTTTTTGCTTTTTTGGGGGGGCACACAGCACTTCACATTTACTGAGGGTCTGCCCCCAAGGAGCTCACAGGCTGGGGGCTGAGACCCCCCCCCCCATGTTCTAGGGTGGGGACAGAAAAGAGGTGAAGGCAAACAAAAGAAGGAAGTGCAGAGACACTGTGTCCCAAGTAAAGGGGATGTAAAGTAGGCACAGGTAGGAAGCCTAGGGGGGTGGGGTGGGGGAGAAATGGAGTAATGGCAAGCTCTATCTAGCCCTGGGGACCATGGACCAAGCACAGGTGTGAAGGCTACACCTCCTCCACCAAGTTGGCACCACCTGGTGGTATACTGTGGGTAATGACAGAGAAATGAGCATGGGAAAAACTACATTATGCAAACTCAAACTACAACTAGACTTTGAGGGAAGATTATTAGAGATTAAAAAAAAATACTGCATAATAATTGCTCTTACACACTGAATGCTTATGTCCCCACAAGATTCATATGTTGAAATCCTAACCTCCAATGTGACAGTAAGTACTAAGAGGTGGGGACTTTGGGAGTCAATCATGAGAGGAGAGCCCCCATGGATTGGATTAACGTCCCTATAAAAGTGACCCCAAAGAGGTACCCTGCTATGTGAGGTTACAGTAAAAAGACATCAGTCTACAACCAGGAAGTGGGTCCTCACCAGACACTAAATCGGTGGATACCTTGATCTTGGACTTTCCAGGCTCCAGAACTGTTCAGCCATCCAGTCTATGATATTTTGTTACAGTAGCCTGAATGATTAAGACAACTTGGAAGTGTCAATCTGACAGGAAGATATAATATTCCTAAACACACACATATAGTCAATAACATAACTTCAAGATACATAAAGAGGAAAAACCTAACAGAAATAAAGAGAAAACAGAGAAACCCAAAATCACAGTACAAATTTTAATACCTGTCTCAATAAATAGAATAAGCAGGCCAAAAAAATCAGATAGATGAGCTGGACACAATAAACTTGATCTGATATTCACAGGACACTGCACCCAATGATACCAGAATTCACTTTCTTTTTAAGTGCACGTGAAATATTTAGCAAATTGGTCACAAGCTGGTCATAAAGAAAGCCTCAGTAAATTTAAAAGATTAAAATCATTCACAATATGTTCTCTGACAACGGCAGATAGAAACCAAAACAAAAAGGTGACTAGAAAATCACCTGTTGGGTGAGATGAAACAATATACTTCTAAAAATGGGTGATCAAAAGAGAAATTAAAACAGAAATTAGAAAATGTTTTGGGGCGCCTGGGTGGCTCAGTCGTTAAGCATCTGCCTTCGGCTCAGGGCGTGATTCCGGAGTCCCAGGATCGAGCCCCACATCAGGCTCCTCCGCTGGAAGCCTGCTTCTTCCTCTCCCACTCCCCCTGCTTGTGTTCCCTCTCTCGCTGGCTGTCTCTATCTCTGTCAAATGAATAAATAAAATCTTTAAAAAAAATGTTTTTATTGAATGATAATGAAGATATATCAAATATTTGTGGGATGCAGCTAAAGTACTACTTAGATGAAAAGGTAAAGTCTTAAAAATATGGTGGGGGTGGGGGAAGGAAGAGGGAGAATTGAGAAGCTGCTTCTAAAATTCATACGGAAATGCAAAGGGCAAAGAATAGGTCAGGTAATGCTAAAGAAGAAAAAAACTGTTGGAGTACTTACAGAGCTGAATAGTAAGATCTATTATAAAGCTATAGTAATTAAGTCATAGTTGTGTTGGTACAAACAGCCTAATATAACAGAATAGAAACTGATCCATTTCCATAGTCATGTTATTTAGAATAAAGGTGACACTACAATACAGAGGAAAAAAGATGCTCTCTACCATAAATGGTACTAGGTCAATTATATATTCATGCGGGAAAAAAATGGGTCTTAACCACTCTGTCTCACCATACACAAGAATCAATTCCAGATGAAATGCAGAGCAAAATGTGAAAAAGCAAAACAGAAAACTTTTTGAAAACAAAACATACAAAAACATCTTCGGGATTTGGGAAAGATTTCTCATATCACGGAAAGCACTTACCATCAAAGGAAAAAAATGGATAAATAGGGCTATATCAAATTTTAGAATTCTGTTTTTCAAAAGATACCAATAAAAGAATAGTAAAACCTAGAGTGGGAAGATGTCTGCGATATACATGTATGTATTCATATCCAAGAAAAGACTGATGTCTAGCTATATAAAATATTCTCACAAATTATAAAAGGCAGACAATGCCACTTCTTAAAAATGCACACAAAGACTTAAACAAATGTACAAATAAAGAAATCCAAGTAGACAACAAACATGAAGAAGATGCTCAACTTCATTTGTTATAAGTTTAAAGTAAAACTGAAACATCACTACACATTATACACACTAAGAACGGCTAAAATTTTTAAATACTGACAATATAAATGTTAGTGAAGACATGGAGCACTGGAAGCTTTCAAATACTGCTAGTTTCATCAACTGGTCAACCAACTCTGGAAAATGGGAAGTATTTATTAAAGTGAAAAATATACATAATCTCTGACATAGTGACTCTCTCCTAAGAAGATGCCCAACAAAATAAATACATGAGAAAGCAGTGAGGAATACTTTCTCAGTTTTTCCTTAGATGCTAGATTTAAAGGATCACAGCCATGTTTCCAAGTAGCGTTTCCCAACCTCTGTCCTACAGTTAGCAGTTCTGAAAGACACAGGAACGTCATAAATAAAGGATTCTATGCATAAGAAAAGAGATGCCCAACAAAAATGTATATATATATGCTTGCCAGAAGTCTTGACTAGAACATTATAGCTTTATTTGTAATCACCTAAAACTAGAAACAGCTCAAATGTCCATCAGTATAACTGGTATATTATTGCGGTATATTCACACAATGGATATCTACATAGTGCAAGAGCAGAACCGGTAATGAATAAGCTCAACTACCTGCAACATGGTCTAAATCTCACAAAAATAATTTTTAGTGAAAGAAGTCAGACACAGAGAGCACAGTATTTCTGATTCTTTTCACATTAAAGCAGAAAAACAGGCAAAAATAAATTGTGTTAGATGTCAAGGTAATGTTTACTCCTGAAGGGCAATGAAAGGGAAGGGGACTTAAGGGGTTTCTGGTGTTAATAGTGTTGTTTCTTGATTTGGATGACGATTCTATAGGCATGTTCAGTTTGTGAAAATCCACTAAGTAGTATACTTGTAACACGTACACTTTTCTAGGCGTATATCATACTTTAACAAAGGTTTTACAAATGTAGTAACAGGAACCACAAAGCATCATCGATTGCATATCCAATGAATAACTACTAAAAATTCTGAAATTGCCTATTCTGGTCCCAATTTTTGGCCAATTAAATGGAAATTGAAAAGGAAAAAAAAGAAGTAGGAAAAAGGCAATAACAAGTAAAGAAAAATAAGAGGAGGAAAGGAATGAATAAAGAGGAAGACAGAAAGCAAGAGGGTGGGGAGGAAAAGTGGGAAGGAAGGACAGAAGCTGAATTAGGCTGCGGATGTGGGAAGGCAATCATGTGTGACAGAGGGATACAGCCTTAACACCTGACATGTTTATTGGCCATTGACCATTTATAGCTTTCAATAAACGAGTCTGAATTATTTAGGGGTTCTAAACTCAATGGTATAAAGAAGAAATCTGTGCCACAAAAGCAACAAAGTTAATGTCATTCTAGGGTTCAATTAAATTCAGTCAAGAATTAGAGATGACTTAAGTAATATTAACTCATCACACAGACCCCCAGTTACAAATAAATGAATAAATAAATGAATCCAAGAACAAGTGCCATATATAGCTGACCCTTGAACAATGCCAGGGTTAGGGGCACCAAAACCTGTGCATTTGCAAATCTGTGTTAAACTTGTGACTCCCCCAAAACTTTACTAATAGCTTACTATTGACCAGAAGCCTTACTGGTAACATAAAGAGTCAATTAACACATATTTTACATGTTACTTGTGTTATATATTATATTCTTACAGTAAAGCAAGCCAGAGAAAAGACAATGCTATAAGGAAAAGAAAATACATTTACAGTACTGTACTTTTTTATTGAAAAAAATCTGTATAAGTGGACCTGCATAGTTTGAACCCATGTTTTTCAAGGGTCAACTGTATTCTTTACTGGATTTTTAAAATTATAGTCTTTGGGACAGATTTTCTTTAGTTTTAAGGACTCAAAGTCCTAGAATCAAGTTATTTCTACCAAGGCACCAATTTTTCATTTACTTTGGATAACAAACCTGTTTTAGTCTTCTTTTTCTTTTTTTTTGGTTTGGATTTTGTGTCATCTTGCATGCTGTCTTCTACATTGTCTTCCACTGAGCTTATTTTATCATCGTGATGAGAATCTGAAGTAACTGTTCTAACTGGAGATCCCTTCTTTTGTTCACTTTCAACTGTGTCATCAGAGATGGTCAATATACTGCAAATACAACCCAAGCACAAGCCATTAAAAATACATTCTTCTTCTTCTTCTTAATGATGCAGCAAAGTGAACAGTGAACAGTGAAAAGAGTCAAGGATAATCCTAAAATCAACATAATTTCCTGCTAGGGGGTACATATATTTTATTAAGCACTAAAATGGTGAACTGTCAAATTAGGTATTATTTTGCGTTTGGTAATGAGTTACATATCCATGCCAAATTAAACTTGAGCTCTAAACTTCCGAAAAAGATGAATCTGTATTTTATGAGCAATAGATATGCTTTTCCATAGGACTGATGAGAAGGCACCCTCACCCTTTGCCAAATAAATGATTAATGGACGAATTTCTAAATTACCTTATTTAAAAGCAAAAAAAGTGTCTGCGTTTGTTCTGCTTTCAAGAGACTTCAGATATTCAACTTCTGATTTCTAGGTAACAATTAATTACTTGTTTTTTTCCAATGGCTGGTGTGCCACTACATTTTCAGAAGGCCATTATTAATATGAAAATCTGCATCACATGAACTAATAAATGGTAAGGGGTAGCAGCCTAGAGTTATACTCAGTTGTAGAGAGAAACCAGCCTATTAAAATAATTTACCAAGAAAAAATCTGTATCTAAATAAAAAACTGACTTCCAATATGGTCATATTTTTAAAAAAGAGGTTGAGAGATAAAAAGATTACAGAAATATTTCAAAACAGTCATTCCAGAAAGCTATGCTATTTTATCACATCACCAAATATTATTATTTAAAGAGAACTACCTTTTGCATACCATGGTCACATAACCTATGGTTTTATTTAAAATTCATGAACTAGGGGCACCTGGGTGGCTCAGTCATTAAGCGTCTGCCTTTGGCTCAGGGCGTGATCCCGGCATTCTGGGATCGAGCCCCACATCAGGCTCCTCCGCTAGGAGCCTGCTTCTTCCTCTCCCACTCCCCCTGCTTGTGTTCCCTCTCTCGCTGGCTGTCTCTGTCAAATAAATAAATAAAATCTTTAAAAAATAAATAAATAAAATAAAATTCATGAACTAACATTTAAGAGTGAGTATGGCTTACCAGTTCATAACAGATATGGTAGCTGTAAGAAAGACTGACAGTATACTGTGGCAAGTAGCTTCTAAGATGGCCCTTATTGATCCCTGCCTCCTGCTATTAGTATCTTTGTCTAGACCTTCTCTTGATTGTGGGCTGGACACAGAGACTCACTTGTAATAGACAAAATACGACAAAAGTAATGGATGCCACTTCCAAACCAAGATTAGCTTCCATAAAGACTATGACTACACTCTCTCTCTCTCTCTCTCTCTCAGAGCACTTGCTCTGGGGAAGCAAGTGGCCATGTTGTGGGTAGCCCACACGGCTGATGTCTCTGGCCAAAAGTCAGTCAGGACCTGAGACCTGCCAAGCACCACATGAGTGAGCTTAGAAGTGGATATTTCAAGCCTTCCAACAGCTCTGTTGCTTGCAGATCCTCTTCCAGCCACGCCTTAAGATGACTACACCTCCAGCCGACACCCTGACTGTAGGCCTAGAGAGATCCTGAGTCAGCAGTACCCACTTAAGCCATGCTCAGATTCCTGATCCACAAAAATAGTTAATACATATAGTAACATGTTCACGTAGCAACTCTTTTTGCCTTCCTTTGGTTACCACTGGTTGTCTAGCTTTTGGTAAGAGGGGAATTATTTTTAGATGAGGACATTAGGGAAACTGTCCCTGAAGGCCAGGGGAAAATCAAATATGGAATGTTCCCACCTCAAATTGTTTATGTAGATGTGGACTGCAGAAAACAAAGTTAATTAGTTAAAAGACATTTTTTATCTTGTTTTCTCCAAAGAGAGACATATAAATATAAATATGATCACAGAAGCACTCGCACTGCATATGCAAACGTGTATGTTATACATATATATAGAAAAAGACTAGAATACTAAATTGCTTATAATGATTACCTTTAGATGGTTAGGTTACTTTACCTGCTTCTTCATGTCTTTATTGTATATTCTACAACAAGCAAATGTTATTTGTATAATAAAAAATACTATATTCATATACCCAAAAAGGCATTTGTATCTCAAAAAAAGGAGAGAAACTGGGTTTCTATTATTTAATAAGCAGATGTAAATAAGTGTTTAAGGGTAGAGACTTTAGAGCAAGACTGCTAAGGTGTTGGCTCAGCTTCTTACTGGTTCTGTGACTTAAACCCTTCAAGTTTCCTTATCTGCAAAATAGGGCAATAGTATTACTATTCCTCATAAGGTTGTTACAATGAATAAATCAGTTAATTCTTATAAAGCATTTAACACTCAGGTGCCATGGAAAGGGTAACTGTTATTATTGTACTGGCAATGTATCCACATGAAAGATTAAGATTAAGAATTTTCTTAGTGTAACTACAGAGATCACTCAAAAGCCGAGAATATTAGTGTTTCTTAGAGAGGACATTTTATATTTGTCAATGCAAAGTACCTTGTTTCAGCTTTAGATGAGATAGGAACTTTCTTTTTTTTCTTTATTTTTTTCTCACTGTTCAATTTGCCATCATGCAATGAAGTATCTGAGGGAAAGTAAGTCAACTGTTCTTTGAGTTTCTTTCTTATTTTCTTCTTAATCTCCTTCGCCATTTCTTCAGCTACTTGGAGTTGGTATACTTGCATCAGTTCTTCTTCCTCATCTAAATTATTATTTTCCCTTTCTTCATCTGCCTTCTCGCTCTTCTGGTGAGCAACACCTGGCTGTGACCTGGTTCGTGCTTTCTGATGTGTGGAATCCACCTTCTTCACAGGCGTTTCCGGTTCCATTCCTTGTGCAGTCATCTGGAGGACTGTTTTCATAACCTTTTTCCTTGCCTTTCCCTGCCTGTCTTCCTCTACACTAACATCATCTGGATTCTCAAGCATTGACGGGAGACTCCTTAGTTTGCTTTTAGTGACTGGCATGCTCTTCTCTGGGTTATTAATGTTCGTAGCCCTTACATCATCACTTTTAGTTTCTTTACTTTTCTGAAGATTACTTTTAACAGTGTCAAGCTAGGAAAAGAAGACAGAGTAATAAAGTTTCAGCCAAGCACAGTTCAGTGATATAAAGATAAAGCACAATGATCAGTGTTTAATGTGTAATATTGGGTAATTTATTTCATTTTTTACTTGAACACATTGATACCGCTGTAGACCATCTCGTTAGCACTATGCTAGTTTATTCTCTTGGCATTAGATTCATAATTTCTGAGAGTAACTTCAGATTAAATGATATAATTAACATGGGGAAAAATACTTAATGACTTTTCAGAAGTGAATAAATTGCTTACATCTCAAATGTTATTTTTCTCTTTGGCAGAATGATCCATATTTTAATTACAAGATATCTGAGAAATTGCTAATAGAGCCACAGAGTTAAAGCATTTCAGGTTTCCCAATAGAAAACACGCACAGGTCATTTATCTTACTTCATAATTACATTCTAAACTCAAAAGTCTGTAGTTTAGAATTACCCTACAATTCAAATACAACACTGAAAATGCTGCTAAATATTAAATATTATCAAATTAAGTCAAGTGACAGACTAAACACACCTGTATATCTTTCCCTAATCAAAATTATTTTAAATGAGATATTTTTAATAAAAAAGGCTAGAAATCAAAAAGGAATGCTACTAGTAATAAAATAAAAATTTTGAGAAATTTCCCAAGAATAAAAAATAGGCAATTTCTATTAAGAAATTAGCAGATAAAACCACAGCCCATAGGAAAAGACTTTTCCAGAGAAGGGTGATTCTGAAGAAGCCATAAGCCCAGAGTCAAGTAACACAAGGAGAAGGAGGGGATAAACCTGAGGGTGACCAATTGAGGAGCTGGATGGGACAGCTCTGTCCCCCACTTCCATTTGTGTTAGATTGTGACTTTCATTCAAAGGATTAAGCAGCTGAATATAAAGAGACAGGGCAGCCTGCTTCAGATAGGTATAACCCTCAGCAAAGACAGCAGAGTATGCTGAAAACAACCAACACTCAGGAGAAGAGAGATTCTCACATAGAAAGATGACTAGACATCTAAAAACTAATAAAAACTAAAGGAAAGTAGCAAAATGAAAGAGAAGCCATCAAATCCAATAAAACAAAAATTAGCAAGGAGGGAAAGTGAATTAAGAGCATAAACAAAATTTGAACTTAAAGTGTAATTAATATCAAAGAAATTCAAAAGTATATTGGATTAAAAAAACACAACTGCAGAGGTTAGAATTAAAATTCTGAGTAAGAGCTTAAAAGATGTGTTGAGAAACACAATGGACAAACCAAAGTGCTAAAAGATGGATGCCAGTATTGAATAATTCTTTCAGAAATGGATGAGCTTACCAATAAAGACTGAAGTTCAATTTTTTAAAGATTTTTTTATTTCAGAGCGAGAGAGAGAAAGAGAGAAACAGCACAAGTGTGTGTGAGAGTGGAGGGAAGGGCAGAGGGGGAGAATCTCAAGCTGACTCCCCGCTGAACACTGAGCCAGAGGCAGGGCTCGATCCCATGACCCATGAGATCATGACCTGAGCAGAAATCACAAGTCAGATGTTTAACTGACTGGGCCACCCAGGCACCCATGAAGTTCAATTTTTGAAAATCCTCATGTTTAAAAGTAGTTAGAAAATGTCAAATATATGTGTAAGATGGAGAAAGGTTGAAAGGATTAGTATCGCAATATGTATCCAATATGTTACCATCTCTAAGACTCTTTTGCTTACCTAAAATATACTTCCAAATTCTATCTATTCTTCAAGGATAAATTACGGAGCAATACCCTCTAAAACATCTTCCCCAATCAAATCTAATAAAAACAATTTCTCTTAAAAAGTAAGTTTATTTTCTATGTTTTGTTTCTATAAGCAATACATGTTTAACTTAAAACAGTTAAGAAAGCAAAAAATTAAGAATACAAAGAACCAGAAAATATTTAAAGAGAAAAAGAAGAACCAAAGCTCAACTCTGGTTGCTTCACACAAAGAAAATCATTGCTAATCTTTTCAGAAACTTATTTTTGTTTTCTTGCTATGAATACAGTCAGACCTAATAACTTTGAATTTTCATTATGTTCAAATGAAGCACATACAATCTTTTTACTTTCTCAGCGACTGCCAGAAATGTAGTGGGAATATATACAAATTGTGAGGACTCTCCTGAAGGAAATAACTGGAAAGATAACCAAGAAATGGAAAGAAGAATTATGGTTTAGAAGAAAAGATTTCAAAAATGGAACCATGGGACAGTTAATCAGAGGATGTTCAGTTTTTTATTTTACTCTCTTTCACTGATCTGTCAGTCAACCTTTGTACTAATATCACTTAATTTCATACTATTATTTTATATTTGTTTTTCATGTTTCTGCTTTATTCAATTAACTTTTTAAAACCACAACAATAAATACAATTCCCAGGTTATCTTTTGTAGTATATTCCACACATCCACAGTACTGTACTGATGTTTTTATGATTTTTTAAATATCGTGCTTTTTGTAGTTCTGATTTCCTTTCTCTCACTAACAACTTCATGGGATGATTTTTATATTTCCAAATGGTTTATAAATTTTCTATTTTTGGGGGCGCCTGGGTAGCGCAGTCATTAAGCATCTGCCTTTAGCTCAGGGCGTGATCCCGGCATTCTGGGATCGAGTCCCACATCGGGCTCCTCCGCTGGGAGCCTTCTTCTTCCTCTCCCACTCCCCTGCTGTGTTCCCTCTCTCGCTGGCTGTCTCTCTGTCAAATAAATAAATAAAATCTTTAAAAAAATTTTTTTTCTATTTTCGTTATTTGTAGTTTTGTTGTACTATAGTTTAAAAACATCTATTTTACGGACTTTAAATATTTCAAGGATTAGGCTATTGCTGAATTTTGAAGTGTTCCAAATACATTTGTTCATGTTCTATTACATCTTTGCTCATCCTTTTATCTTTTATTTATTTATTTATTTATTTATTTAGCAGGAGAAAATTAAACAGAAGTTTAATAACGTGTATCCATGGGAGAGACCCTGGAAAACAGAGTTAAACCCCTGGTGGCCACAGCCACCACCTTCTCCTATCCTTTTATCTTTACCCTTCTCTGTGTCAGTTAGGTTTTTTTGCTTCAGTTTGCTTTTTAAATCAGCTTTACCAAGATACAACCTACATACGATAAAATGCACCAATTTTAAGTAAAGAATTAAATGAATTTTGGTAAATGTATACAGATATAAGACCACTATCATAATCACAATGTTAAACATTTCTATCACCCCACATGTTCTTGTACATAGTCAAACTCTAGTCCTCCACACCCTAGCCCCACTCAAGCACTCATCTGCTTTCTGTCAAGATAGTTTGGTCCTGTCTAGAATTTCACATACGTGGAATCATACAGTATATAGTTTTCTATGACTGGTTTCCTTCACTCAGCATAGATCTTTGGAATCAAGTGTGTTGTTGCATCTGTAGTAGTTGATTGCTTTTTATTGCTGAGCAGTATTCCACTGCACGGATACATACCACATTTTATTTCTCCATACACTAATTAATGAATATTTATTTCCAGTTTTGTACCGTTATGTTTTCATTTCTCTTACATAAACACCCAAGAATTACTGTGCTGTGTGATAAGCAGATGTTTAACTTCTTAAATATCTGCCAAACTGCTTCCCAAAGTGGCTGTACTATTTTGCATTCCCAAATGTATAAGAGCTACACTTACAAAACATCCTTGTCAGTATTTGGCATTGTCAATTTTCATTTTTTAGCTGTTCTAATATATGTAATGGCATTTCATTATTGTTTTAAATTGTATTTCCCTAATTAGTAATGACACTGAAAATCTTTACATGTACTTACATGCTATCTGTATCTCTTTTCTGGTTAAGTGTTAAAATCTTTTGCCCATTTTCACTGGGTTATTTTCAAATCATTGAGTTTTAACAGCATTCTTAAAAATGTTCTACATACACTTTCTCAGTGTGTTGAAAATATCTTCTCCCAATCTATAGCCTATCTTTTCATTTTCTTACCAATATTCTGAATTTTCACAAAGCCCAATTTCTCTCTTTTTTCTTTTATGATTCATGTTTTTGTATCCTGAGAAATCTATTCATAACCCAAGGTTACAAAGGTTTTATCCTGTTTTTTTCTGTAAGTCATATAATTTTAGCTCTTATGCTTAGATCTTTGATCCATTTCTATTTAATTTCTAAACATGATATGGTCATAGCTTATAATATTGCATATGGATATCTGTTCCAACATCATTTGTTGAAAAGATTTTCCTTTTCTCCTTGGCAGTTCTGGCACACCCTGGCAATTGTGTCAAGAATCAATTAACCATACACATTTGGGTCTACTTCTAGATTCTATACTACCCCACTAACTTATAGGTCTATTTTTTTTATTATTAACATATAATGTATATATTTAAGACAGTAACAGGTTGTCTTGGTTACTATAACTTTACAATGAGCTTTGAGTCCGATAGTAAAATTCTTTCAACTTTGTTCTTTTTCAAAATTGTTTTGGCTATTCTAGGTCCACTGCTTAAACTTCCAAAGTGAATTTTATAATTAGATTTTCAATTCTTTTTTTTTTTTTAAAGATTTTATTTATTTATTTGACAGAGATAGAGACAGCCAGTGAGAGAGGGAACATAAGCAGGGGGAGTGGGAGAGGAAGAAGCAGGCTCACAGCGGAGGAGCCCAACGTGGGGCTCGATCCCATAACGCCGGGATCACGCCCTGAGCCGAAGGCAGACGCTCAACCGCTGTGCCACCCAGGTGCCCCTAGATTTTCAATTCTTAAAAAAAAAAAAATCCTACCAGCATTTTGATAAAATTGAATTGAATCAATAGATCAATTTCCAGAAAATGGATAATAATGTTCTATCAATAATTATTTGACAATGATTCTCTGATCCATGAACACAAATATCTATTTATTTATTTGATCTTTATTTGCAGCAGTTTGGGGTTTTCAGTATACAATAAGCCTTGCATATTTTTTGATAAATGTGTTCTCAATTGCTATATACTTTTGTTGCTACTATAAATGATATTTTTATATTTTAACTTCAAATTATTCATTATTGGTATTGAAACAAATTTGTTTTTATACTTTGATCTTATATTCTGCTAAACTCAATAGTTCTAGTAGCACTTTTTCTAGACTTTTGTCATCTGTGAATAGAAACACTTTTTTTTAAAAAAGATTTTATTCACTTATATTTGAGAGAGAGTGCGCGTGTGAGACAGAGCACAAGCCAAGGGGAGAGGTAGAGGGAGAAGCAGACTCCCCGCTGAGCAGGGAGCCTGATGCGGGGCTCCATCCCAGAACCCTGGGATCGTGACCTAAGCCAAAGGCAAACCCTTAACCAACTGAGCCACCCAGGTGCCCCTGTGAATAGAGACACTTTTACTTCTCCCTTTTCAATCTTTATATACCATCTTTTAAAAACTGCATTATTGCATCAGTCAGGGTCACTAGTACAATCATGAAACCTCACGATGACACATGCTCAAACTTAGGATAAAAGCATCAGTTTTACACTTTTAAGTATGGTGTTAGCTGTAGGTTTTTGTAGATGCCCCTTATCAAGTTAAGGAAATTCTCTTCCTTTTGTTTAAAGAGTTATGAGAATGGATGATGAATTTTATCAAGTCCTTCACAGCATTTACTGAGACAATCATGGTTTTTTAAAATTTAATCTTTTAAAGTGGTGATTTATATTTATTGGTTTTTCTAATGTTGAATTGATGATGTATTCCTGAGATAAACTCCACCTGGTCATGGGGTATTATCCTTTCCATATAATTTAGTATTGATTTCCTAATATTTTATGGTAGATGTGTGTTCTAAGTTCAAAGGAGATATCAGTGTAGGTTTCTTGTAGTATCTTTGTCTGACTCTAGTATCAGGGTAATTAATGACTGCAACTCCCCCAAAGAGCAGAGAAATAGTTCCTCCTTTTATATAGTCTATAAGAGTCTGTACAGAATTATTATTACTTCTTCTTCAAATGTTTGGTAAAATTTACTAATGGAGACACCTGCAAAAAATAGATAGCTTTCTTTGTGGGCAGGTTTTTTTAAACTACAGATTCCATTTTTCGAAAAAAAGGTGTTCAATATTCAAGTTATTTCTCTCTCTGAGTCAGCTTTGGTAGTCTTTGTCCTCCAAGTAATTTATACATTTCGTCTATGCTGCTACATTTATTGTCATAAAATTATTTAAAATACTCCCTTATTCTTTTCAGGTCTGTAACATCTACAGTGAATCCCCTCTTATATTCCTAATATTGATAATTTGTATCCTTCTTTTTTTCCTAATCGGTCTGGTTAGAGGTTGTGCAGAAAAGGGTTAATACCTCAGGCCTTGGGATTTTAAGGACCAGACCTTAGAGGCTCCAGGGAACTGAGTTCTGAGCTCTTGGAATGTTGTGCTCTATAAAGGTGAACAAATACATGAATCAACTGAAGGATATTATTTACAGTTAGAGAATCTAGAATATTTTCCACCCTTTAAAATTAATACACAAAACAAAAACTTTTAGAAACTGTTATTCATGAGAAAAGATACCACCTCTGTAAAATAACAGGTATAAAGATAAAATGAAATAAGAGAAAATCAAGGAGTAAAATCAAGATATAGGATAGACAATGATAATGAACAAAGCATGACTCAAATTTCCCTCTTCGAAAGGCAAAACTTTAGATGTGATTCAAAATTAATAACAGTGACAGTTTAAGTGTTTACTCTCTACTGACCAATTCATATTTATTTGTTCCAGTTACTACTGCTGAATATCAAACCCCTCCAGACCTAGTGGTGTAAAATAATAAACAGTTCATTGTGCTCTGAACCCAATTATATTCTTATTTATCACGTCCCTCTTATCTTTAGTTCCTGATGCTTTGATTTCATCATCACCTGCCATTGTTATAGACTTTCCACTCATCACACTGTGTCTGGCAAAACTCCAGGCACTGTTCTAAGTGATTTTCATCTCCGTAACCATAACCAGGCTGCTGAATACTGCTGGAAAAACCCAAACCACTCCACAAATCAGTATGACTGTAAAAATAGTCTACAAACTCAACTGAGACCCCAAAGCTATCATATGGGAAGTTGGAACCTTCTGCTACCATGTCCATAAATTCCCATGCACCCAAAATGCTATTTTTTCTCTTTCCTTCTTATAAGAAAGAGGTGGGTCTTCTCTACTAGGTTCTAGAAAACTCCGCTTTCCCCATATCATTGATCTCTCAACTTCCTGCTATCAGCACTTAAATACCTGAATTCAATCAACATCATCTTCACAATACTCCTTTCCACAGCCAAACTTCCCCAAAGAGTTGTCTTAAACTTGCTCTACTACTTCACCTTTCTGCCAGCACTGTATTAAAAAGTCCTGTTCTCTAACCTACCAGTAATAAATTTTTAAATACTTATCTGGAAGGCAGAAATATCATCTCTGCGTTCCAATTAGAATCTCTTTTTCGGGGTGCCTGGGTGGCTCAGTCGTTAAGCCTCTTGCCTTGGGCTCAGGTCATGATCCCAGCGTTCTGGGATAGAGCCCCCCCACCTCCCCCCCCCCCCCCCGTGGGGCTCCCTGCTCAGCGGAAGTCTGCTCCTCCCTCTCCCACTCGCCCTGCTTGTGTTCCCTCTCTCGCTGCCTCTCTGTCAAATAAATAAATAAAATCTTTTTTAAAAAAAAGAATCTCTTTTAAAATGTTTCTATATTTTATTAGTCAATGTTATTTTCTCTTGTAATTAATTTAATTTTTCAAGCCTTTTGCTCACTTAGCAATGTAGGATCTTAATATTTATGGCATTTGTTTACATGATTTCTTTATATGTTAAAATAGGAATGGAATATACTCATATGGTTGTTTTGAAGATTAACAGGATAAAACTAAAAAACACTAAGAAAATCTTTCTGATTCCAGAGTATATGTGCTCAATAAATGTTAGTGATTATTGTATTATGATTACTAGCTATATGTAAGAGTATGAACTCTGTGAATTGGCAGAAGATATTACATATTTTTCTCAGTGAATTGGCTGGCTTTTAGTTGCATTTGTTTTCTTCCATATCAAATTTGTTAATTCAACAAATACTTACTGAGTCTTCTGTGTGCAGGCAGAGAATATTCTCTTTACTTAGGATGTCTTTTATCCCTTAGAAGATCAGAATATCTTTCCACACTGGAAGATTAAACCAGCCATTTCTATTTTCCTATTTTTAGTGTTTATTCATTTAGACTTTTACATTTAACTTTTTCAAATGTCTGAAATGTAATTTAAAGTGTGAGATAAATGAGGCTCTACCTGACCTTTTCCCTCAGAGGCTAAACCAACTACAATTAGCCCTGGAACAACACGGGCTTGAACTGTGCCACTTACATGTGGATTTTTTACAATAAATACCATGCAGTACTCTAAATGTATTTTTTCTTCCTTATGATTTTCTTAATAACATTTTCTCTGGCTTTACTGTTAAGAACACAGTATACAAAATACATATAACATACAAAATATGTGTCAATTGACTGTTTATGTTTTATCAGCATCCAGTCAACAGGAGACTATGAGTAGTTAAGTGTTTGGGGGAGGAAAAAATCGTATGTGACTTTTCAACTGCACCCCAACCCCTGCACTGTTCAAGAGTCCACTATGTATCAGTACTAGTTCTTGTATTACAACTTCTTGAAACATCTGGAATGGCTATACTTCCTCATTTTTTCTTTCAAATTTTTAGTCCATCTTCCTTTTTTATTCTTCTGCATTAATTTTAGTCTGATTTTGTCAACTAAAAAAGTAGTCCACTAGAGACTGCTACTGTTGGGTTAAGCTTAGAAAAACTAGCATAAAGTGCAAGCTTTCTTAAATACCTACTAATAAAAAATCACAAGTTTTTAATACAAGAATCTGTATTTTTAGACAATTTATTTTTAAGATCTTGCAGGGCTTTCATAGTTTCTATATATAAAAGGTTTATTAATTTTTCTGTTCTGCAGTATTTTCTGTTGTGTTTCTAGGCTATAAGAGATGATTTCTGTATACTTACCTTGTTCACTTTCAATTGATTCACACAGATAACATTTCTATTTGGAATGTCAAGAATAAGTACTTACCCTCCCCACTAAGAGTCATACATTTGCTCACACTACACACTGGCCTATCAGGGAAGCCATAACGCTCAGCTGTCATGTATACAAGCTCTGGAGTCACAAGAATCTGGATTCACTATGTATTAGTTATAAGATCCTGGGTAAGTTCCTTAACCTCTCTGTGCCTCAGTTCTCCAATCTATACTCACGTGATAGGATTCCTGTGAGATTTGGTGAGGTAATGCCTGCAGAGCACTTAGCGTAGTCCCTGGCATGTAGTAGAGACAAATATTAGGTGAAGAAAAACTATGATAACATTATTTACGTTTCTTGTCTAATTATATTTACTAAAACTTCAAGAATATTAATTATGGGTCAAAAGAGATCTTTACTCATGGATCCTGACTTTAAAGGAAGTACTTGTTGGTGAGGTGTCTATAGGTCATCCAGGGACTACCCCCCCTTCTCAAAGGGGGCCCTGGAAACTCCTGAAATCATACACAGTAAGTCATGTGTTTGTACCTCAGGGGGTACATAATTATCAGTTACATGAACACCAAATTATTTTTTCAAAAATCACTAATATCCTGTTTCCAAGTACTATGTTATGACTTTTCCCCTTATTTTTATATGATCATATGGTTTTTATTCAACTTATTTGTACTGATTTACTGATGTTGATTGACAGCCAACTTATAAGATATTCTTTTTTTTAATTAATTTATTTATTTAAGAGAGAGAGTGTGCGTGCGTGTGAGGGGGGTGGGGAGAGGAAGAATCTTAAGGGCTCCATGCCTGACGTAGGGCTTGATGTGGGGCTCGATCTCATGACCCTGAGATCATGACCTGAGCCAAAACCAAAAGTCAGACACTCAACCGACTGAGCCACCCAAGCACCCCTATGCTATTCTTGAGTTGTTAGGGAGAACACCTATTTGGCTGAGACAAAGTATTCTTTCAACGTATGGTTAAATTCAATTTGTTCATATTTTATTTAAGCTTTCTGTTCAATATATTCATAATTGAGAAAATTCTGTTTCTTTTTAGATATGTCTATATTTTTGCAAACTTTTACTTTTAAACTTTATGTCATTTTTGTTTGATCTGTCAATGTTGCAAGTCAAACACCTGACATTTTAAAAATTTATCTTAGAGTTTGCTTTTTAAAATAGGAAGCTTAAACTGTTTACATTTATTTTCATGATTAAGAGTTTTGGGTTTTTTTTTTTAAGATTTATTTATTTGAGATAGAGCATGCGTGCATGCACAGGGGGAGGGGGAGAGGGAGAGAAAGAATCAAGCACACTCCCAGCTAAGCACAGAGCCCAACCCAAGGCTCCATCTTACCACCTTGAGATCACGACCTGAGCTGAAATCAAGAGTCGGACACTTAACCAATGGAGCCACCCAGGCGCCCCTAAGAGTTTACTCTTAAATTTCTTCTTTCATTACTTTTGTTCCTTTTTAAAAATTCTGTTATTTGTTTTTTCTTGACCTCCGATGACTTCAAAAATATAATAATCAATTTTACATATTACTTGTTTCACTTATTTTAAACTCCAGTATGAAGTAACTTCTGACTACACTTCAGGTAAAAGTAATAGTTATAAGACTTTATTTTTCTTTGCAAGCTAGGAAAGCTTTGTCCAATGTTTGAAAACAATGCTTCCGTTATCTCATATTAACATATGTAATTATCTAATATAAATCTTCAGTAGTTATTTTTGGCATAAATAATAAAGTTCTATGTGATTAGCTGGTCTCAAAAGATTCATGCAGATATATTTTCAGATCATAAATTCTCTATTCTTAAATTCTTAATTTTGATTCATGTTTCTGGAAATGGTACTACATTTTCAAATAATACACCTTCAGTAGTTTTCTTGTTTTCAGGGAGGGAACACTTGTAATAATTCTGTTAATTCGCATGTTCACTACGGACCTCACAAACAACTGACACTTAGGTGACCAGATTTCTTGCGATACAATTTTTCCCTCAATACTGTGTAGATATTGCTTTATTGTCTTCTGGATTTAGTGTTTTCTGAGAGAAGCGTGAAATGCATCAGACGTTTCTTTTCTGTTGAGAAACTTGCAAAATTTTTCTCCTGAATTATAAAGTTCTAAATACAGTTCTCATCTCATACATTTTACCTAGAATGCAAGATGGACTCACCTCTTCCTAGCTCTTTCTATTAATCTCAGGAAGATTTTTTTTATCATTCTCTTCTACTGTTTCTGCTTTGTTAGCACTGTCTGGGAACACTTACTTACAGGTCAAGTATTTCTATATGTCCTCATTACTTATTTCATTGTAGTTTTAGCTATTTCTTCTCAAGGAAGAATGCCTCAAATTTATCTTAACACCAATTAGATTTTTCCATGGTACCAATCCTATTTTAGGCCTAAGATATAGTTTTTAAAAAGCAACTAAAGGCAGAACACGGAAAGACTTTGGTTCTAAATCCCCCTCACTCTACTGCTGGCTAAGGGTCTGGCAAACCATTTAACATCTTTGTTAAGTGGTTTTTCTGTTCTGATGTTTATAAAACCTCTCATGCAAAATAAGAGCCCCAATACCTACATTTCGTGATTAACATGAGAATCAGAAAAAGCATTTGCAAAATTCTTACCACAGTGCCTAACAGACTGTTGAAAAACAATTAAGTGAATCTGCCATTATCATGAATTCTCTTAGCACAGGCTTTTTCTTGCTTCCTTTTCTTATTTCAGCCTGCTTCCCTTCCAATCTCAGACTGTTCTGTACATGTTTTCATTCTGAAGAGGTCCCATCTCTTCATGTGTTACTCAGAGAGGTCCTACTTGTTGTGGTTAAGAGAGTGGGGTCTGCAGTCAAGACTGTTAAGAGTTTGAATTCTGGTTCTGCACTAACTATGCAAATTTAGGCAAGGTTATTCAACCTCTCTGTGATCCAGTTTTCTCAACTATAAATGGAGATAAAACCTCATCATTTCATTGTTTTATTAAAAACTAGTGAATATACATAAACTGTTTAGAAGTACTTGGAAGATAGGAACCACTGTTCTCAAGTAAATAAAAGCAGGTATTTCTCCTCTATTTCCTAAAGTAAATAATTCCAAAAATATTTTGTTCTCCTCTAAGTCCTCCAGGAATACTCCCCTTCTTTTGAGCTAAAAAATCTCTTCCTCAATATTCTTTTTTAGGATACTTATCTCTGAATAAAGAAGGAGTTTGAATGGCCTGCTATGCACCAAAAGAGGCTGGGTAAGATTATGTTTAGTCACCTAACATTTGCGTGTTCCCAACATCTAACTGGACAATAGGTAAATGGACATCTCCTCTGCCCATTTTTTGGTCATCCATTTAATTGAGCATTCCTGGCATAAACTGCATCTAGTTTATGCTCACAAAGCCCAGTTCTAATGGTAAGAGAAAATATGAGATTCTATTTCGACTGAGTCCATAAAAATATCCTCAATCGTTTTCAGGTTCTTTCTGTTTTTGTCCAATGCATACCACCTTGCCCAAGGGGAGGGCATATACCAATAGGCAATGTTCCATCCTCCATATGCCACTATTCCCTACCATACTCATACTGGTATGGAAGAAGCGCATTCTATAAAAGGGCAGCATCCACTATGGGAGACCTAATCTGTCCCACTGTCAGTAGTCCTAAATTGGTACGCAACAGTAAACAGGGGTAGTATAAACCTCTCACATGTGTGCAGCTGGATTCTGGCCAGCGTTAGTACTTATTTTTGCCTCACTTAAGAATATATACTATTACATTAACGGTTGCCAGAGAGAATATTAGAATGAAGAGGTCACATGGCAAATTTCAGAATAGGGTAAAATTTGCTACAAGTAAAATATAAGCTATATATAATTCATAAAACTCTTGCCAAAGAAATACTATGTACCAATTACCAGAACACGCATGAAGTTATTTGTGCCTGTGTGTGTGTGTGTGTGTGTGTGTATGTGTACATAACAGATTATGGTCAAAGGAGTAAAAGGTCCAAGTAATATAGCAAAACAGGTCTGAGGAGTCAATAGTACCTTAACTGTGGATACTATTACAGACTATAATACTCTGCAGACAGGTTGTAGTCAATTGCTGACTTGTTCAGTACTGTTCTGAGTTTCTGCATTTTTAATCTCTTCAACTGTGCTGCCAAAAATTGTCATTTGAAAGTGTACCTCAAGTACAATTATTGCCTTCAGATTCCATTGATTTCCTCTGGTTCTACCGGACAGAATCAGATCAATCAGTCTAAAGATAAGTCACTGAATATCTGAAGTAATACATAACTCCCTAAATTCTTCACAATTCTGGGTTAAAACCTTTATTTTTCTTTTTTAAATGTGTAATATGTTGGCCAGTTGAGTTTGCCCATTCTCTCACCACTCTCATCAGTTTGTCTACATTATTTCGGAAGCACAGCACTGAAGACTGGACTCAGTACCCCAAGAATCATGTGGATTATAACATAACTTTTATGTTACCATGTGCTATTGACTAGGACATAGATTTACTATTTTCAATTTCCAAAGTTCCTCAGAGTTTTAATATGAAAGTTTAATTTCATGCAGATATGTAAATCACCATTACCAAATGATTGATTACTCACTGCAATTTTTTCTCCAGATTTGCCAATTTTTTTCTTCAGCTTTTTTCTTTCGTGAATGAGATCATGGTGGGTCTTAAGCAATTCCTCAAAGCGAACTCTGGTTTTTACTTTGGCTTCACTCTCCACTGCAAAGATAAAGACTCCTATCATTTTCTAAACAACTCTAATATAGCAGGTATCTGCATTATGATTATGTTAAAGGACACAGTCTTGTAAATACCTGCATGAGTTCTTCAGCTACTTTAGAACTGACCAGTCCTTCTTCTTAAAAAAAACTTTTCTTTTGGCTTTGGTGACACCACATTCACCTATATCCCTCTTACCTTTTGGGTAGGCTACTCCATTTAAAAGTTTCCTTTACTAAGTTAACCTTCTACTTGTGACACACGGTAGCATCTACCACTGTTATGTGGCCTTAACCAAATTACTTAACTACTCTAAACTTCATCTTCGTTATCTGTAAAATCAGAATAATCCTATGTCAAAGATCATTTGCATGAAGAATGGCTAACGCTTCCCTAAGCAATAATTAGCATTCGATAAATACTAAAAGCTGAAAGTTATTTTTCCTTTAAAACATAAGTCAGATCATGTTATTCCCTTGCCAGTTTCCTGCTTCACTTAGGACAAAATAAAATGAGTCCTTCACAGGCCCTACAGGGTTCCCACTTCCTGGCCTGCCTCCCTCTACAGCTTGAAACCAAGAGAAACAGCCCCTTAGTTTCCTAACATTCTGGCCATTTTGCCCTTCTTCTCTTCCCCTGTGAAGCTGCTTCTACCTGGTGCAAACTTCCTCTAACATCTCAGCTACCTGATATTAAGCTGCCTGTTCAACATTTCTTGACAATCTCATCCCAATTTCCCTGTTCCTCACAAAGCAGACTGTTCTCTTTCTTCACAGCACCTAACACAGCTTGAAACTGTATAATTATTTTGTATCTACACAAATATACTGTCTCTGTCTCCCACTATACTATGCTATCATCCCGACTATCATGAGATCTAGCACAGAGTACCTACTCAATAAACATGTTTTAATGCTGAATAAATGCTGAATGAATGGATGATTTGCCCCAGAGCAGGTGCTGGCAAATTACGGTCTGCAGAGCAGTCATCTACTTTTATACAAAAGTTTACTGAATACAGCCATGCCCACTGTTAAGAATTCTTACGGATGATTTTATGCTTCAGTGGCAGAGATGAGAAGTTACAGCAGAGAATAAACCTAAAATATTTACTAGATTTCCCTTTAGGAAAGAGTTTGCCAATACCTACTCTATAGTAAACTGTCCATTTTGATGATAAAGGATAAAAACTAACCATATGTTGTAATGATTATTTACCTTGTTCACTAGAGTCCCAAACTGCCATCCATTAAATATGTACTAGCCTTAATACTTAACGTTAAATAGAAAATTGATAAAAAAAATTAAAAGAAATTAAAAAATAAAATAAATAGAAAATAAATAGAAAACTGAAAAACGAACTATTCAGTATCTAAATGTAATATTTAGTGAATATATTAATAGGTCAAAGAACCCCTAAAAATAATTCAAACTTCAAAATAAATAAGTAAATAAACAAATAAAATGTATTGCATATATAAATTTCAGAGAAGTCTTACCAGTGGGCATATCTCAGCTTCAGAGAGAGCATTGAGTTGTAATGTAAAGCAATGACTCAATCAGGATCCTATTAAAACAACGAAAATTTATTTGTAGTATGGAATTTGTAAATAAAAATTACAAAACATTTTTCACACAAGATTACATGGTGATTTGTCCACTACCTCATCAGGTTATACCAATAAAGCTAAGTTCTCTTATCCAGTCTTACGCATATGACTTAAATACATCAGAATCAGCATAGAGTCTGAAAAAAAGGTAAAGAAAACTGGGTTATATTTGAATAAAATATTTATATATTTGAAACAAAATTTTTTAAAATCTTGAAAGGCAGTAAATATGTAGCTGATATGCTAATGCACTTTTAAAAGTGTTTTAAGTAAAAAATAAACATTTCAATGTATTTTTAGGAAAACAAACTCCACTCCAGAATTGACTTTCCCAAGAGCATACACTATTATATTAGTAAAGTATGCTTGTGGGTAGCATATTCATTATAGCAGATAATGAATTTAAACATTTTTGTACCTGCCACTAAAAATGTTGCAATAAAAAAGGTTAAGCACAAGCATTTGTACCATCCTCCTCAAATATCTGGGTGTGTATTATTATATATCAAAACCAGGGATAAACTCAGTATATGTATTCTTGAATTTCCAATTTTACTTAAAGATGAGGGTATATGTCCAAAACAAACATATTAATTTCCACATCAGAACACAACGTTCACACATTTTTAAGACTAAAACTGAAGACTGTAAAAAAAAAGAAGAAAAACATAATTTGAGTTGCCTGAGCAATTATCTGTTAAAGCTCCAGATCCCTGGGGATCCACATTATGTTCCTCTAATATTATGGGTACTCTGGATAGAAAAGTCTGAGAAGAAATGCTAAAAAAGGTAAGAACGATTATATACATATACCTAATTATGTGGGTTAACTTATATAACAATTTTCTGGTACAGAGAAAAAATAGATATCACTAAATTCACATAGTAAAGATTCCTATGCTTTATGGATGGGAGCCTGAATGTACTCTTCCTATAGATACAGATCTAATAAGTTTGGTCATCTATTTTCCAATCTATCCCAAATTGGAAAAGAGAGAAGATGTAAAGGCAAGTGCATCAGTGATTAAAACCTGACAACACATAAGTAGAAAAAATATAGAGCAAATAATTACTTAATATTTATAAATTCCATGGTCATTCAACATATAGGAAAACAGCTAAGCTGTATGACTATGAGTCATTAAGAAAAGAGGTTTACTTATATTCAGCTTGATCTGTTTTCCATTAAAGAAAAAATTTATGGTATTTTAGACATTTCAGAAAGATTAAATAAAAACTATTGACAAGGCAGCACAAAGAGTCAAGGATGATTCTCATTTTCTGGAAGTAGAATACTTAGGCCAGTGGTATCATTTATGGAAATACAGGACAAGTACAGTGGAGAAGTTTAAAACCCAAGTCTTGGAATTAGTCTCAAATAGTTAATTGTGTGACCTTAGGCATTTGTTTCCTAATCTGTAAAATCACTCTACCAGTGCATACTCAAAAGGTTGTTATAAGGGTCAAATGATTTAAAATAATACCTTTAAAAAAAAGCACCAGTAAACATCTGTTAAAATTGTAACAGATACTTATGGGGACACTCATTGAGCTGTTGAGCTGGGTATCTGAGGGGTACTAACCAGCTTCAAGTACTGGCACCACTGTCAGATCCCTAGATTCAAATCCCAGTTCTACCTGCCTGTAAATTAATCTCTGGACCTCAATTTCCTATTCTTTCAAAACAGAATAATAATAGTAAATCGCTCATAAGGTTTTTGTAAAGATTAAGGTCAGAATATGCAAATAAAACACTTAGCACGATGCCTAGAACATGGTAAGCCCATTGAAAATGACAGCTATTATCACTATATATATAAATACATGTTTCTGTGTATAATCAGGTTATGTTTGGTAGGCAATAGAATATAGTAATTCAGCAAGGAGAACTAGACTGAAGATTTGAGAACTAGGTTTTATATTTGTGATGGCTTCAGGGAAAAAAGTGCCAAAGGCAGAATTCCGGAAGCCCAAAAATAAAGTAAAAAGACATCAAAGAGATAGGTGAAAGCTGGGGGAGAGAAGTAACCCAGGGAAAGAAGTTTTTTGTGTTTTTTATTAGAGACAGAAAGAGAGAGAGCATGAGTGGGGGGAGGGGTAGTGGGAGAAGGGGAGGGAGAGAGAATCTCAGGCAGGCTCCACGCTGAATCTCAGGATCCTGAGATCATGACCCGACTGGAAATCAAGAGTCAGACGCTTAACCAACTGAGCCGCCCAGGTGCCCCCCCAAGGGAAATGAGTTTTAAGAAAGAAGTTTTCTATCACTGTGTGGTACCAAGAATGCTGCAAGTTGTGAAGAGTGTCCACTGGCTCTGCAGTCCAATCGGGAAGTCATACGTTTGCAAAGCTGTTTGTGAAGGGGCGGAAATCTGGCGGCCACAGGTGGAGGAATGAATGGAAGGTGACACCTATAGAAGAAACATGGAGATCATTCTTTCTACAATTCTGCTTCCAACTGTCTTCCCCCACCCTCAAAGGCAGTGACATGATGCAGCAGCCTTGAGGGATAAAAAGACTATGGAAAGATTTTACTTTTTTTAAGATTGTTTCCATGCTTTTATCACCGTATCCTTTTAAAAAATAAATCATCCTCTTCATTGCAAGCAGAAGAAATTTCCTAAAATACAAATGAGATGGTATCATTTCTCTGTTTAAATCTCTTCACTAGATCTCAATCACCCACTGGAAAAAATAGGAAGTCCTTACCATTGGGGTTCAAGGCCACTTAGGAAATGACTCCTCCTCCAGCCACATTTCCACACACATTCTAAATTCTAACCTAAACTACTTACAGGCCTTCAATTGTGCCAAATGCCTTCTTGCCTTTATACCATTAAACATACACACCTCTCTCACCTGAGAAATGCCCTTCTTCTGTCACTCCAACAAACTCCTAGCTATCCTTCAACGCTAAATGCAGACGGTATCTTCTCTGGGAGCACTCTAACCTCAAGGGGCAGTTAAATACTTCTCTGTGCTTCCACAATGGCTTGAGCTTCATACCTCCCTCTCTACCTCAGTCCTTTATTTTCACCCTGGTAAAACATTCTATCACCCAGGAAATTAAAACGGTACCTACTTTATTGTAAGAAGAAAAGGAAATACTGAAAGCAAAGTGATCAGCACAGTGGCTGGCACTTTGTAGGTGCTCAATAAAACTACTTTATGTCTATTACTATAGTACTAAAAATAAGTAATTGTGCAATAAATAAAATACATCAAGTGAATTGCGTATTCATATTATTTACTATTACAGTAGTTCAATGCACAGTTGAATAAACACTAATACTACTTAATCTTAATATAGCAAGTATGTTACAGAAATAATAATTTCTAAACATTAATGTGTCCCATAGCAAATACATTATAGAATTAATGACTAATATTTGATTAGTAACATCACTGGCAAAAATAAGGTCAAACTTAAAATGACACCCCTGAGCCTCCTATATACCACTATTTTAAAGATTCTCCCTCACAAACCCTTTAATAGGAACTGCTAAAAAATACTAAATAGGAAAATTAAGTGTACTACGTTTCATCTCATTTTTCTTTGTCTCTAAATATCTGATTTTCGGCCAATAAGTGTCTAAAGGTCAAGGGGAGAATTTTATAGGAGAGGAAAAAAAGAAACTAACAAAAAACCTGTATACATAATTCAATTGATAATCAAGATACTCTCCGTAAATAAACAAGATTCTAAATATGGTTTTAAAGAACATTTGGTATTTGGATTTTTCAAATATTTTTCGAAATTTCCCAGAGTTCTCACAAGGAGCAATCTTTTCCCTGAAACTCCAAGCAGTAACAGCAATAGTTAATGCAACAGGTGAAAAAATTGTTGCCATCCTTTTCTCAAAAAAGCAAAACCTATACACTTCAGTGAATATGTTTTCACAGTAATGCTGAAATATAGCAAAACCTATACACTTCAGTGAATATGTTTTCACAGTAATGCTGAAATATAGCACACAGTGTATTTTTTTCCTATTTGTATACATACATATCGAAACGACCCTTATAAACGTTAACACATTGATCACCTTTTCTCGGATGTAATTAAGAAGGCATTTACACGTTCGAGATTGAGCACCAAGATGACACCCTAAAAGGAAATAAACGTACTTAGTGCGTGTCTGATTTAAACGCTTTTAAGCCAGAATCCGGAGTGGGAAAGACAAAGATTGCATTCCCTCCACGGTGGATCTGGACACCGCGCCGAGCACTCAACGAGACGGGAACCCAGGGAAGGGAGCGGGAAAGAACTTAGAGGTATTCATTAAAAACTACATCCCACCGCTCCGCGGCACTCGGCGGGTCGGCCTGTGGTGGCGCAGCGCGGCCCGCGGCCCCCGCCCGCGCGGACCCGAGCTGTCCCCCAAGCCGCCGCCCCCTCTGAGAGGGCCGGGGCAGGCCAAGCGCCCAGCTGGGGCTCCCGCCACCAGCAGGCCTGCAGCGTACTCACGGAGAACAGAGTCCAGAGCGGCCAACAGTCCGTCCCGCCGGAACCGACGCTGAGGCTATGCGCAAGGGCTCCCCGCGCCGGGCGGGGCGGGACCAGACACCCGCCTAGCCACCCTAGCCGCCGGCCACTCCGGCTCTGAGAACCGACCGGTGCCGCAGTGCGGGCAGCGCGCCGCCCGCTGACGTCAGTGCCTGCCTACGCCGCCGTTCCCACGACAACCGATGCGGCCCGAGCTCCTAGCCTGGTCCGCTGCCCAGCGTCGGCGCCCATCCGCGGCCGCGGCCCCGCCCCCGCGCCACCTACGCGTGGGCCCCGAGCTGCAGCAGTGCGGTGCCTGCGGAGGTGGTGCGCGCGCCTCGCCCGCGGGCCTTCAGACTAGGGCCGGGCGCGCGCTCCGGCGGCCGCGCGCGGGACTCGTCGTGCCCGTGTAGAAAGCGCGAGGCCGCGGCCCTCCGGAGAAAGAATCTCTTGCTCCCAAGCGCGAAGAAGCCCTGCAGACGCGTAGGGTCTGAGCCCATCTAGATGGTCGTCACCCCCCTAAAAGCGTTCTGTCACTCAGAACTGTAGCCAGCACTGGTAAAAAAGAAAAAAAAAAAAAAAAAAAACGAGAGGGGGCGGAGAGAGACAGGGAGGCAGTCGTGGAACCCGCCGAGGCCGAGAAGCCTGAATGAGGCAAAGCAGCAGACACGTCACCGCCCAAGCGATCGCGCCCACAAAATGAAATATCCTTTTAAACGTGGAGAATACAGTTGTACTACAGACCAAACCTTAAGGGAAAAAAACGTTCATAATTCATGTGGCGCTGAGTTATCTAGCTATGTGTTTAAAGCAGAACAAAAAGAAAACCCTCACCTTTTTCTACACCCAGTGCACCCTCCCACTTTCTAATTTCTGCTACAGGCGCCATTTTTAGCTCTGAGTCACCAGAGATGGAAAAATACTAGACCCGTCCCTCCCCAACTCTTGAATTTCCTGCAGTTGTAGTCATACACTACACTATAACCTGTTGCTTAGTTTGCAAAGTGAGAGCGTTACTATTTATAATAGCATCACCACACTTTAGAAAACATTTCATTTTCTTTCTCTAAATCCTATGAGAATTCAGGGAGAAATATTACCAATCCAAAGCATCTTAAACCGAACTGTTCAACTTTCCACCTAGAACCTACTCCCGTTCCTGGATTTCTATTTGGTTTAAGCCACCACCATCCTCCCAGTGTTGTAAATACCTGTAGAGCATCCTATATGCCTCTTACACCAAATTATGTACATTCTACTCTTTTAACATCCCCAGTATATAGCCTATCCGTTTTGACTCTGCCTGCCTCATGCCAGCGTTCAGTACTTCTATTACTTGAGATGTTGGCCTCTTTACCAGTCCCCTGACTCCAGTTTTGATTCCAGAATGCCATCCTCCATACTGCTACCAGAATGACCTCATTAAAAATGTAAATCTGATAATGCCACTCTCCTGAAAATTCTTCAAAGGATTATCTGTAAGAGAAAATTTAGGTACTTTGCCTGGGAATAAGACTCTCCATCTGCCTGACTAGTTTCTTCCCTCATTGCCTCCTTTCAATGTTATGCTTCAGCAATACTGAAATATGTGTACCATGCAAAACAATCCAGACCCTCTCATGTCCCCTTTCTTGTACATAATCTCCTCTCTCTGAAAAATCTCTTCTTGTAAACTCCTACACCTCCATGTCTCAACCCAAATGTTGTCTATACTTTTAATCCATCTATTTTGTTTTCCCATAATGCGCTCTGCTAAAGAGATGTAAGGAGCAATGAGCAGGTAGTGCCTAGATCTTGGTTTCTAAAAACCATTTTCTACTAAAAGGAACTAGAGCCTTTTGGGGAAATGACTGATTCAGAACAGGAGCAGGGGAAGTACATGAACCTGAAAAACCTTTTTGCACCAGAAACTAAAGAACTTTTTACAGAATGATGGAACATAAGAAAGGGACACAGAAACCAGCTTGAAGGAGCCTCCATTAGCCACATCTTGGTCAGTCTGAGCACCAGTATAATAATGTTAATAGATTATGATCTGCTGAATAAAATAGGAATACTTGAGTCTATACTGAAATAAATACATGAATGTTTTCTAAATGGGCATAAAGAAACACTCTTCCTTCTATTAGATTGCTAACTAATATATGTAGAAGGAATGGTATAGATAGAAATATCACCTTTTTGCAGCTATTATAGTAAAAATCGATTCAGCCAAGAATCATCAATGTATGCTAAAACTAGACGGTGAGAATTTTAAGAGGAACAGTATAGTCTCAAAGTATCTCCTGGCCAAATACTAATTACAAAGGGAAAAACAGAAACTTGACAGTGTAGAAATCTGGCACTGGTGAGCAAAGTTACCATCCCCAGTAACAGGACAAATCAGCATTGTATGCCACCTGGTAAGAGCCAATTAGAACACATTTTTGTGATACTCCTGCCAAAAATGCATAAGCAAGAATCTAATCATGAGGAAGGATCAGACAACCTCAAATTAAGGACATTTTACAAAATCATAAACCTTTACTCTTCAAAAGTTTGTCAGGGTCATGAAAGGCAAAGGAAAAATTAAGGAACTTCTTCAGGTTGTAGGAGACTAAAGAGACATGACAACTAAATGGAACATATGCCTCTGCATCAGATCCTTTTTCTGTAAAGGATATTATTGGGACAACTGACAAAATTTGAATTGGATCTGTGGACTAGGCAGTATTTTAACAGTGAATTTCCCGAGTTTGATGACTATGGTCTGGTAATATAGGAGTTACCTTTGTTTCTAGAAAATACACACTGAATTATTTAAAGATAATGAAGCTTCATATCTGCAACTTACTCAAATGGTTCAGAAAAAAGTATATATAAATAACATAAGTAAGTAAAATATTAATATGTATATAGAGAGAATGATAAAGCAAATGTAATATGTCAACAATAGCAGAATCTGGGCAAAGGTAGAAGATCTTTGTACTATTCTTACAATTTTTTTTTCTGTAAGTTTAAAAGTATCTTAAAATAACAAAGAAATGTTTTAAAGGTACTGAGATTTCTGGCTTAGGTAACGGGATGGAAAATGGCTAATTAATTAACAGTAGAAAGGTAGGAAGAGCAGGTACAGAGGAAAGATAGTTTCAGTGGAATATATCCAGTAGTCAGTTGAATATGTAGCAAACGTATAAGTGAGCCCCGTTCAAACTGGAGAAAGTAGATATGCTGCTTTCCTTCTCATTAGCTCAGAGTACAAGAGTGAGATCACTTTAGTGGTACTTGGAGAGGCAAGCAATTAAGAGTAGTAGTGGTAGTAATAACAAAATTGGCCAACCATTCATGAAATCAATTTAGGGTATTCAAAATATTTATTAAATAAAAAATAGCGAATTTATTGAATAAAACATAAGTATGGTTGATAGATAAAGTATTTATGCCCCGGTAAAAATGTACGTTAACAAATCAAAACAGATGTTGGCTTTACTGTTTGTATTACATTGCTAGGTCTGCCATATGAAGTACGATAGGTTGACTTAAACAACGGAAATATATTTTCTCACAATTCTGGAGATTAGAAGTCCAAGATCAAGATGTTGACAGGGTTAGTTTCTTCTGAGACCTCTCTCCTTGGCTTATAGATGGCTGCCTTGTCCTCGTGTTTGCACGTAGTCTTCTCACTGTACCTGAGTCCTAATCTTCTCTTCTTAGAAGGACATCAGTTATATTGGATTAAGGACCAGCCTAATGACCTAATTTCAATGTAATTACCTCTTTAAAAACCTTATGTCCAAATATAGTCACCTTCTGAAGTGTGAGAGGTTAGGACTTCAACATATGCATTTTGGGGCACCAAAATTTAGCCTGTAACAACACTGTTGGTATTGTGCTAGTCGTACAACAGAATGCAAAGATTGGAACTGTTTGGATTTTCATTCAGAACAAACTGACTGTATAAAGATGTTTCAGACAATCAGAGATTTTTCAGTATGGGTTCAGTATTAGATATTAAAGGAATTTTTATTTCTTTCTGTATAAAGGAAATAATGGCATTGTGATTATGTAAGAATAAGCCTTTCTTAAGTCCATAGAATATGATGACATGATGTCTGAAATTTGCTTTTAAATAGTCCAGAAGATAAAATTAAAAAAAAGAAAACACCACGTGAGGGAAGATAACACATATATACCTAAATATTGATGGTCATTGAAGCTGGCTAATAGGTACCTGGTATTTTATTATACTTTTTCTTTGTGTGTTTGGAAATTTTTGTAATAAGCAGGCAAAACAAAAGTAGGGAAACTCATACTATAGAGAATTTGAAAGACATAGAACAGCAGGAAAAAGGAAAAATCATTCAGTACTACTTCCTAAAGAGAATCTCAATTAGCTTTTTAAAGCAATTTTGCTTTCAGTCTGTTTTCTATGAGTATTTCAATTTTGCTCATATCGTATGTAAGATATTTATTTCTACTTCCTTGAATTAACATTATGTTATACTTTCATTTCCATGCTATTATATATGCCATATAAACTTCATATACTTGTTCAGGAGCCTAGGTGGCTCAGTGGGTTAAGCGCCTTACTCTTGGTTTTGGCTCAGGTCATGATCTTATGATCTAACGGGTCCTGGGATGAGATGGAGCCCTGCTCAGCGGGAAGTTGGCTTGAGGATTCTCTCCCTCTACCCCTCCCCCCACTCACATGTGCACACACGTGCTCTCCCTCTAAAATAAATAAATCTCAAAAATAAATGTTAAGCTTCTTAATAATGCTAATATGTAGGAGCACCTGCGTGGCTCAGTCGGTTAAGCATCTGCTGCTTTCAGCTCAGGTCATGATCAGGGTCCTGCTCAGTGGGGAGTCTGCTTTTGCCTCTTCCTCTGCCCCCTCCCACCCCGCTTGTGCACTTTCCCTCTCTCTCACTCACTCACTCACACTCTCTCAAATAAATAAATAATAAAAAATCTTAGAAAAAAGAATGTTCGTATGTGCTCGTAGTAAAAATTCAATCAATCATCCAGACATTTATACTGTAGAAACTGAAACTCTGCCATATGTTGATCACTGGTAAGAGTCTTTTATACATTACTCCAAGCTTTCCTTCATATCTATACTGAATATACTAAATTTAAAAAGACAACTTCATACTATAGATTTTTTTCCTGCTGCTTTGTCTTAGTCTTTATCATGTATTGCCATCCTAGAAGGTTTTTTATATGTAATATAAAATTATATTATATAAGTAATATGCATCTATTACATTCATTTTAGTGGCTTCATGCTATATCATTTTTATTCCAGAGTTTCTTTATCAATTATAATAAAAATACCAAATATGATGGTTTTTTAATTCAGAGAGCTTTCATAAAATTCTCTCATATTTTCTCTAAATTTGTTCCTCAGTATTTTATATAATTTTGGTGTTATTTTGAATTCATTCATTTCTCTCTATTTGCTAACTGGTGATTGCATGTTTTCCTGCTTTTCCTCCTTCTGGGTCTCTTTTGCTAATTTTTGTTTATTTCCTTGATCTCTTCATATTGGAATATCCCAGAGCTAACCTCTGGACTTCTTCTCTGTCTACACTTACTCACTTGTTGATCTCTTTCAGTCTCTATGGTCCCATGGTCATACAGACTACTCCCAGAGGTATCTCCACTGAAAGAAGCCCATTCTTCACTCCTGAACTTCAGACTCATACACCCAACTGCATACTTAGATACCTCCACTTATATGTCAAATACACATCTCAGACTTACTAAACTCCTAATTCCCCACTTGAAGACCAACCCCTCCCTTGAAGCTTTCTCCATTTTGTATAATGGCAACTCCATTTTTTGGAGTAGTCTTGAGTAGTCTTTGACTTGTCTCATTTTCTTATACCCCATATACAACTTATCAGGTTAATACTGATTTGAACTTAAATCCTACATAAAAGAGGCTATGTTTATAATTCAGAGGGTAAATTTTTTTTCTACTCGAACTATAGCTCAGACATTCAAGCCTCCTTGTCTCCCTTTGCTGGTATAGTCTCTTGAGGGTCCCAGTTTTATGCAAAGGTCTTAATTCCCACACAGAACAAGTCCTCATATCTTATGTTTTGGGAAGTCCTTCCATTCCAGGACTACATTTAGGGAATCAGCAAATACTTCTAGTGTAGGATCGCCACTAAGTAGTCGCTGGTTACTATTCCTGTTTCACTTTTCTTTTCCTCTTGACCCCCTGGGAACTTCCTTTACTTTTATGAGAACTCAAAGATACAATTTAGTTGGCATTTCTAGCTGATTTTCAGAATTTTTTCCCCCTGCAGTGTTATCTCTTTGACATATTGGATAAAAAGAATTTCTTTTTTCTCTCAACTCTTAATACATATTGCAGGGGTATTTATGAGTTAATAGTAATTGCCTTGTAATAGTGACTGCCATTCAAATTTAGCAGATGACTTACTGAAATAATGAGCCTTCCTTATAAACTTTCTGTGAAGTGATTTGCTAAGAAAACTTGACAAACCCATAGATGTGGGTTACATCGGAATTCATGGAACTTCCTACAAAGTATAAGGCTATTTATAGATTTGTTGTGTATATATGAATATTTGTTTTGTTAGGAAAAGTGTTTTAATTTAGGTCTCAGAAAGCCCCCATGAAAAACAGGAACTCTTTCAGAGACAGGGAAAGAAAAAATTCAGCCTATGGTCAATTTAGGTCTCTAAAGCAATGAACACTAGATGGCAGCAAAACAACATTTGTCATTACCAGTGCCCGAAAGATCCCAGTTTAAAGGTATGGCCTTATTACATCTTATTATGTACCCATTTATTATCCAAAGCATTTAATTTACTGATGCTTAATATACTACTTTGAATTTATAATAGCTTGAGATATATTTGACACCAGGGCTGAAAAATGTAGTTTCTAGATTAATAAATACAGTACAGAATGTTGCTTGTACCACCAGAGTCTATCTAGCAACACTTCCAAGAATCCACTCCCTGGAGACCACTCTCTAGACAGCTCATCCTTTGTCTATGACGTGAGGTCCTGTGGTTGGACAAAAGGTACGTTCATTCAGACATTCATTTCCTTTTCTGCGTTGTCTTTTGTGCCTATTAATGCTTAAATTTTCATCTTATCATTCAAATGATAGCTGTTTATAAGATTGAGAACTAGCTTCATCTCTCTTACAAAGTGTGAAAATAGAGGCTTCCCAAAACCTGTTGTGAGTAATTACCAGGCCTCCTTCTCTGAGGAACTCAGGTTAGATATCTCCACCACAAGCGAGAAGGGACTTTTCACATTTAAGAGTATCTTTATATAATTTGCACGTCAAATTAGAAAATACATAATTTGTGTGTATAATTTAGCTTCATGATCCCATTTTTTTCTCTCCATACCTGAGATAATTTGTAATTTTATGTCTTTTAAAATGTTTAGAATAAATTATTATTAAAGTAAGATGTTAATAATACGGAAAGATACTTATGAGGGAAAATGACAAATCTGTGGTTCACCACTTCCTTCTCAAAGTGCTGGTCCTAAGAGTACAGCAATTCTCCCTACTCCCCAGTTTTGTTATCCAGGGTTTCATTTATCCGTAGGCACCCGGGCTTTGAAAGCAGATGATCCTCTTTATGACAAATCAGCAGAAAGAAGGTCAATAGTAGCCTAACTCTACATTGCAATGTTTGTGTCATTCGCCTCACATCATCTGTGCACATAAGCATTTTATCATCTCACATTATCACAAAAGGGCTGAGTACAGTACAATAGATATTTTGAGAGAGAGACCACATTCACATAACTTTCATTACAGTGTAATTTTACAGTGTAAAAAAATTTCTATTTTATTGGTTATTGTTGTTAATCTCTCAGTGTGCCTAATTTATAACCTAAACATTTTCATAGGTGTACACATATAGGAAAAAAAACAGTATATATTGGGTTTGGTACTCTCTGCAGTTTCAGGCATTCCCTAAGGGTCGTGGAACATATTCCCCATGGGTAAGGGAGGACTATTGTAAATCCCTTTCAACAGTTTCTGTGTTTGTTTCTTCTGGTGTTTACCTCTCTATCTCTTAACACTATTGCTTAATTCATCAGTTTTAAGAATTGCCTTTTTCTACTGCTAAAAGATGAATTAAGTCATTTGCATCACTGTCTACATTCCTTACCCATCTCTTCCCAATAAAATCATGCAGGGGGAATAGAGTACAATGGATAAGAGCATGCACTCTGGAATCCCATTTCTGCCATTTACCAGCTGTGTGACCTTAGGCAAGTGACAGTCTCTCTGAACCCTCTTCCTCATCTATAAAATGGGGATAATAATAGTTCATTCCTCATAGGATTATTATGAGGATAAATGGGTCAATACACTAAAAGCACTAACCAAGTGTTACTATTACTATATTTAATTTCTGTCTTGGTTATCTTTGTTTAATAGTTTAGTTTAAATAATAAGCTTACTTATTATTTACTAAGTTTAAATATTATACTTACCTCTTTGTTTTTGGTCAATTATATATCATCTCTGGTCACTTCACTTTTTTTTTTTTTTAAGATTTTATTTATTTTTTTAACACAGATAGAGATAGTCAGCGAGAGAGGGAACACAAGAAGGGGGAGTGGGAGAGGAAGAAGCAGGCTCATAGCGGAGGAGCCTGATGTGGGGCTCGATCCCATAACGCTGGGATCACACCCTGTGCTGAAGGCAGACGCTTAACAACTGCGCCACCCAGCCTCCCCTGGTCATTTCACTTTTTAAGATTAAGATATTGGCAACCTTACACTTCTTTCCCTTTCTGCCCTTTCCACACCTCAATCTCACCTCCAATTTTCCATCTTTTAACTAGTTCTATTTTCTGGGAGATTTTTCTCAGTTTGGTCTTCTAAGCAAATTTTTACTTTAGCAATCTGAGAGTTTTACCTAATCTCTAGTGTTAAGTTTTACAGGATTTTAAAGATTCAAACTCTTATTGACTATTGTGTTAGGGTCTGGTAGGGGACAAAAATTACCACACCAATAATCTGCATAGAGAAAATAATTGTGAACCAAGTACATTGCGTCAATAGAGAAAAGGAGGCAAACTGAAAAAGAACAAAGGCCTTTTTGGGGTCTCAGAATTGCAATTTGCAGAGCACAGATTCTGGAGTAACCAGAAAAGTGTCTGGCTCATATGCAGAGAAGGTTTATGAGAAGGAAGGGAGAGGTGATTACATGATTTAGATAAAGAAGAGTTAAGAAAAAACCCAAAACCCCTGCTAATTTGGTGCTGACCGATTGAACCACTTTTGATTACTATCTGATTATTTTATTGGTGCTATCACACAAAACTATTTCTGGTATGTATTAGCTAACTTTTCTGTCCTCATAAAGTTCGTATCAACAGTTTTATGGTTCAAGTGCTAGTTGTTCTGTTGGATTTTATGAGCAACTGCTTGTATAACAATAACCACATACAGCTTGGTTCAAAAGTTCACTAGTTAGAAAGAAAAGTGTAACTTCAAAATGGAGTCTCTCATGTCCAGAAATTGCATACAATTCCACAAATGTGAACTGAGAAAAGGATGTATTTATTAAAAGAAATGAAAGAGAACTCTAAGGTATAGAGAAGTAGTAACTGCAGAGAACAGCTACTACTCCCAAGGTTGAGGGAAAAGTGAATAAGGAAGAAACCTGGAACGTCTGGAGAAGTGGCCCTGAGCAGGGAGATTCAGACACTGAAGAGTGGGCATGGTTGCCACCAAAGCACCCAGCCCTGCTGCTAAGGTAAACAAAGGCAGGACCTCTGCTGGACCCTGAAGGAAAAAGAACACCAGAACAAAAAGTACCTTGTCTCCTATTGACCTCCTTGTGCCTCCTCAGTGTCCTCGATTGGCCGAACCTACATCCAGTCAGCAAGCCAAGCCCAAATGTTGACTGCAGAGCCCATTACCAGTATACCGAGGCAAGAGAGGGATGAGTTTGGAGCTGGGAGGCACTAAATTAATCACTGGCATATATCTCTGAGTCTATTCAATAAATAGACTGACTTCTCTTTCTTGCTTCTCTCCTGTTCTTTGAATTATTTCAACTTTTTCTGGATTCCCCTACCCTCTCCAACCATTGCCTGTTTATCTCTGGCCTCTCTTTATTTTGGGTTCCTTCCTTAATGGTTATTCATTTAAAAATAAAGCAATGAAAAGATTGAGAGCTCCATGGTTGTGGGCTTGGGCTTGCCAGCTAATTGACTTTTTTTAGGGTGTTTGGGGAACAGCAGCTGCCCTGCTTCTCTAGACGAAGTTTCTATAGAGAAGAATCTCTCTTTCTCTCTCTCTCTTTTTATTATTTATTTATTTATTTATTTATTTATTTATTGCTAGGGTGGTAAATACCTGGCTGCTGGGTATTCTGCTTGTTAGGATGAGGAAGTAGTCTGAGGGACAATTATAACTTTCACTCACTTTCAGTTAATTCCCCATTTAACTCCATAGTCCATTCCTTGCTTCCAATTAGTGTTTTCTGAGTTTCTCTGCATTTCTGCAAGGCCAATTTTCCCAGCTTCTTTAGAAACCACTTGCATTAATTTCTTGTAACTATTATAACAAATTTACACACACTTGATAGCTTAAAACAAAAGGAATTTATCTCACAGTTCTAGAGGCCAAATCAAGGTGTTGGCAGGGCCACACTCCCTCCAGAGGTTCTGGAGAGAATCTGTTCCTTGCCGTGTCCAGCTACGGGTGGCCGTTGGCATTCCTTGGCTTGTAACCACATCATTCTAGTCTCTGCTTCTGTCTTACAGGGTTATCTTCTCTTCTGTCTGTGTAATCTCCCTCTTACAAGGTCATTGGGTTTAGGACTTACCTAGAAAATCAGGGATGATCTCCTCATCTTGTGATGTTCTGTTGTTTTAAACATACACAATCCTTAATTACATGCAAATACCCTTTTCCAAATAAGGTGACATTTACAGGTTCTGGGGGATTAGGACATGGACATATCTTTTGGGGGACCCCATTTCAACTCACTACCTCACTCTCCTAACTGCTATTCTCTTTAAGAAATTGATGGCATTTCTTGTCCACTGATGGCCTGCTTTCTATCCTCTTTTTTGAGTTTGTGTATATATTCACATATATTATAGATATGTATACACATATCTCTATATGTGTGTGGTGTGTGTGTTTTCTTTATAACAAATAGATACCAAAATAACTATGTTTAAATAAATAATGTTATGATGATATTTAGAAATTCACAGTAAAGCCAAGGCTTGCTTTCTATTTGCACAGCTGAGCGGGAAAGAACAGCGGTTTTCTTCCAGGGTAGCATGGATGGCCTGAAGCCTGGAGGGGCCCCTACCGCTCATTCTCTCACCTTTGTTTCCTTTCTCCTGGAATTTATTTGTTGTAGGACAGAAGTCAGATTAGTATTGGTTCAGTGCTGAAAGATCAAGGGGAATTTCCTATACAAATCAGAAAACGACTTGGATGTTTCAAATGCTTACCTGCAGGGCGCTTGCTTCCCAGATCCTCCTGTCAAAACGCAGCTTCTGTTCCATCCCCGCAACCGCCTCCCTGCGGGCCGGGCAAACCGCAACATCATGGGATAGACAAGTGGTTGGACTGGAGGAGGCCTAGAACTAGTGACGCCGAAGCATAAGCATGCCATGGAGAGATCTATGGCATTTTGCAAAAGGGTGCGTGGTAAAAGATTGAATCTTTTTTTTTTTTTTTTCCCCAAATGCAGTAGTAACAGTTCGGTTGTTTTAAACATACACAATCCTTAGAAGACTTGTTCTACTTGAAGTGGAAAATTATGCCAGGGACAAAGTCAACCCAAAGAAACGAACTACGAAAAAACGCGGGAAAGAGAAACAGTTCAGTGCAGCTCTGGTGAGTCCAACAGTTCTCTCTGTCGCAAACGGGAGGGGTCGGTCTGTCCTGTCTGTTGGGTCATCCTACACACTGAAATGGAGGTGCATTAAATGCATCAGGCACCCGCTCTAACAGGGAAAACTTGCTGGTGTCATCAGATACCTCCACCGTGACTTTCACTGGACAGACACAAGTAAATTATTCCATAGGCTGGAAACAAAACTGCGCGGTTTTTTCCCCCAAATGAAATCCACGCGAAAGGTCCTGCGTGATGTCTAGAGTAGAAATGGAGGGATCTGAAATGTGAAGACTCCCCTATTTTTAAAAGAAAAAAGTATACTTCAAAATATTCTAATTCCACATGTGAACAACAAAATACTGTTTTACACAGTGTCTGGCCCACGGGTCCCCTTGAAGGCGGTGGGGTGGCCTGGGCCAGGGTCCTGGCAGGTGGGCTCGCACCAGGCGTCCGGCTCCCTCGGAAGGACCCGGAAGGACACACCTTTCCTCGGAGCCGAAAGCTGAGCGCGGGGTCGGGAGACACGCGTGCGTGGCTTTGCGCTGCTGTGACTTCTGTATTTAACTGAAGGCCACCTGCGTTTTGTGTCTCCAGCGCTGAGGTGAAGCTCAAACTCCTGGCCATCTACTGCCGGGAGAATGTGCTGGGAGCGTGGGTGAGAGGCCATGTCTCCTTCCGGCACCACAGAGTTGACCTTAAAGTAAGAAACGCTGTCGCAGGGGCGAGTTCTGGATGCCGAGCCTAGCTCATGGCCGCCGGCAGCGTTTCCGCGCGCAAGGCCGAGGCGTGGCTCTCGCCGCTCTCGCCGCCGCCGGCGCCCTGGACCCGCTGCTGCTCAGGCCGCTCCAACTGGTCGCCGCTCCAGCACTTCGTGGGCTGGGACCCGACGCCCGCGCGTGTCGCCAGCCTGTACAGACCACTCGCCACTGCCTTGTTCACCTGGCCGTGGCCCGCGAGGCGGATTGGCACCACGTGAGTCCCGTTTTGCTCTGTGGTTTTTCTTGGTGGCTGGTGCTGACCTGGAGGCGCCTGGTGACTATCTGGACGGGGTGGTCTGTCACATCTGAATGACCCGGCTAGTGGCGCCTAGTGTGGCTCAGCTCATCGCAGGAATATTCTACTTTCACTTTTACTTTGTGATCCGCGCACAGATCTTGAGGCCCTGGCTCAGGAGGGGCCAGCATGGCCGCCTCAGTGGAGGCGACCTGCCCGGCGACAGTGTTCGCTGGGGCCAGGCCGGCCTCGGCTTTGGACGGGCATTGCAGGGAGCCGGCGGGCGGCGTGAACCATCTGCGTGACTGGCTGCTGGGGGGTCGAGGTGATCACAGGGGCGGCGAAGGTGTAGGTGATGGACTTGATTCTGGGCAGCAGCTGCCACTGCAGGGCCACTAGACGGGGGCGAGCCTGGTGCGCTCTGAGCAGCCCGGGGCCTCCTGGACCACGGCCGGTTGGCGCTGTGAGGACTGGGCTCTGGTTCCAGGGTCTGGTGAATCTTCCCTCCACCAGCTCTCGGAAGTCTGGGAGCCACTGGAGTGAGCAGACAGGATCCAGAGGTGTTGGGAGAGGCTGGGGCACTTTTAGAGCAGAGGGGTCCTAGAGGGATTTCGAAGCAAGGCACGCCCTAGGCTGTCCTTTCCTAAAAGCCCACTCTATTAATTTGCTTTCAGAGGTAAGAGCTATCCCCCAGAATGAGCCTTTGCCTGGTTCTTCCTGGGAACATGGTACTTTGATGCAAAAACAATTCCGAGAGACATTGTGGTCAGTTGAATTCGACCTGCCATTGTGGTATGGATAATTTTTAGTGATGTGCATGTAAATTCCATTTAGGGTGAGTGGTTTATCAGGCGACATCATAATTGCTTGTATGATTAATTGTGTGTAGGAATAAGGTGATTTTGCAGCATCCTTTAGGCTGTCTTTACCAGAAGTTTCTTTTTCATTTTCTGGCTGTGAGTTGTGGGTGATGAAATTGAAGTCAGATGGTATTACATGGCCCATTTTGTACCCCAAGACCCTGCTCCCCAAGGGCTGAATGGGCCAGTTTGCAGCACTCATGTTTCCCCCACCAGAGGGTGGATGAGGTGAACCACGTTGTCTGGAACATCCACGGTGGAGGATGAGATGTGGGCCTGCTTGGGCCTCACCGCGGTCTCGGGGACTCGGGCGCCTTCTCCCGCTCCCGGACAGGGCAGTGAATGCGATCTTGCTATTTGTGCTTGGCACCTGAGCATGCACATGTGTGGCAGCTGCAGTGGTGTCGTGCCACGCCTCTGGAACAACATGGTCCACCAACACCCGCTTCTTGTAGAGGCAGTGCAGGTAGAAGTCACTGCTGGTTTGGGGCCTGGGCTACAGGGATGGCTTTGTGGCAGCTCTGCCATGGCCACTGTTGCCTGGGGACACGAAGATCTCAAGGTGATGCTGCAGCATGACGTTCCAGTGGCCAATGCTCATGTTCTCTGAGTCCTGGGACGAGTTGGACAGGATGGTCACTGAGTGCATTAGGTACTCAAACTCAAGGCCTTAGATGGGCACTTTGGCCCAGTCTTGCCATGGAACTGAGGGCCACCCAAGGCTGCAGGTCCTGTCCTGGTTCTTTCAGTGTTCTATCCAATGCTTTATTGTTTGGTTCTATAAATGACCTCAGACCTTTGTAATAAATGATTTTTTTTTCTGTCCTTAAATTAAACGGAGTTGGTTTGCATACTAAAAGCCCGAATTGACAAAAGTAAATTCCTTGTTGCAATGCTCTTCCTGGCAACTGGGACCTGGTCTTGGGATCCCAATGGTAACTATGCTAAATCACCAACACCAACAACAATGCTATCTTTTACTGGGTTTTTAGTAATTCCCCAATCTTCCTGTGACTGGAAACTGATGTAACTAACGGATCCTATGATTTGCCCAGTGAACTGATTTTCTGTGTGGTCAGCCCTTGTCATGATGGCACCCTCTATGTTTACCTGTTTTTTGTTTGGGTTCAGTGTCAGTCCAAAGTTGTGTTACCTACTTCCATTATCTGACCAAACTTTTTCTTTCACACTTTACTGAAGTATAATTTACATATCATAAGATTCACCCATTCTCAGTGTACGGTTTAATGATTTTTAACAAATTTGTACATTGGGTAACCCTCATCACAATCCAGTTTTGAATGCGCAGTCTTAATGTGTATATTTTCCATGGCTCATTGATGGATCCTAATATCATGTATTGCACAAAGTATAGCAACACCAGACATTGGGCACATAGCAGTCAATCCTGGAGATCTGCTAGTGTCTTCAAAGTAGTAGATTCAGAAGCAATTACTGTGTTATTGAAGGAGCAATGCCAAGGGTCATATAGAAAAGACATGAGAAACCCCAAATTGGATCCAAATAATAGGAATCAGCAAGGTAGACAAGGCAATTGAAAGCAGGGCATGTGGAAGAAATGCTATAGGGTATCTGCTGCTGGGCAGATCTCACAGCTTTGAATGGTTGTGACACACTTCTGCTTGATAATGCCACCTAATGCCTGATACCCTGGATGTTTCAGCCTCACTTAATATACATTTTCAACAAATGGGAATGAAAATATTAACGTATGTAAAATAGCCTTGGGACTAGGATTGAAAAGTTTTTATGCTTCCTCCTTCCTCATACCTTTTTTGAAATTATTGCCTTCTTCTCCATCTCAAACTTATTGATGAAGGGCATTATGTAGGAGTATCAAAAATTAAGTTTGCAGATTCCTGAGACTAACTATGGAGGGCTGATCTTACTCATAAGAAGATCTAATATTGAAACCAGACAATGAGAGTGAACTTGAAAGGGAACAAAACTTTTACTTTTTTCCTCCCCCATTGTCTTACTATCTGTGATCATCTCTTCAAGGTGGCATAACATTGAGTGGCCAGCCTGGCCTTGTTGCTTTTGGAAATCCCATCTTATCACTCTTGGGAACATTAAGGTCTATAAATATCTTAGTTTGGTTTTAGCTACAGCTTCCCTTGAAGAAGAATATAGATTAGGAAAGGTACAAAATATATCTTTCCCCCTTAGCAATATTTAGTTGACTTGTTATTTCTTCAGAATAATTAGAATTTGGTGCCAAGGACTACTTTTTTGAAGCACCAAAGAAAAACAGGAGCCCTAAAAAATATAGACACCAGGAATCTTTCTTTCTTTTACCTTTATTACATGAGTTACCATGGAAATGGAAGGAGTTAGAACAAGAAAACCAGAGAACATATGATACTATTGGGGATTATAATGACTTAGTGAAGATTTCTCTTTTAGAGACAGGATCAGTTAGGACAACTGACTAACTCACATTGTATGGTGGACACTAAATGGCCAGTAAAATTCTTAAGATTTTTCAAAGCAAATGTGTTTGTATCTCACCAAAGACCCACATTGAAAATGTTACCCAAGTCTTGTTCATAGTACTTTGAAAATTATCTCCATGATTCATTGAGTTGTATGATTTCTCTGTTTCTGTCACCTTTTCTCAAGCCCCTGCTACTTCTTGCCTGGATTCCTGTCTCTTTATCCACCTACCTCAGTTGTGCCTTTAAGTCTATCCTGTGCATGACTGTCAACAACTCTGCCCATGGCCACTGTCCTTGAATTTTTAAATTTTCTGTATCTTCCAGAATAAATGTTAAACCTTTAAGTTGACATATTAGGAAGACTCTTCATGATCTGATACCTATGTACCCTTCCAGCATCATTTCTTACCCCTTTCCTTCCTTATACTGGATGTGTCAACTGAGTGCAACTACTCCATTTATTCATTCATCTACTTAGCAAATATTGATTGAGGATTCAGCATTTGTCAGACACTGTTACTGGGTACTGGGAATATGGTAATAATACTTTCAGTTTTTAGAATGATTCCTGTTTGGTCTTAAATGTGGGCCTCTATGCATATGTTCCTCTCTTCCAGAAACTCCTTTCCTCCTTCCAAGTGTACCTTCTGCTAAGTGCACTTCTGACTTACTTCTGGTAAGCCTCTCCTATTCTGTAGGCTGAGTGAGGTCACATACCTGGTCATCTCATAATACCCTTACCCTTCATGCATTTTTCACACTACATTTTTCCACTTCTCTGTCTACTCCACTAAGGTATAAGCTCCTTAAGGCAATATATCTTGATCTTTTTTTGTATCTCCAAGACCGTGCCTTATACATCTTAGGTGTTATTTATGGGAGATTCTTTGAAAAATCTCCAAATGGTTTCTGAAATCCTAGGCACTGCCTAGTAATGATGTTTCCTTCTGATGGGGACAGATGAATCTAATATTTCAATCACTGTTTTTAAAGCAATTTATGCAAAGGTGGCTCTGCCTTTTTATGAAAGATATCAGCACAAAGGGAGAAAATAATAGCATTTGCAAATCCTTTGCTTAAAGCTTTTCTTTCGAAATCTACTTGTGTGCTTTTTTTTTAAAGACATTTATTTATTTATTTTTAAAAAGTATCTATCTCTACAGCTAGATTAGGAAAAAAATTGATCTTAAATCTGAACTTTTATATACCAGTTAAGACAAACAGAAGTTACAGACCGTTGCAATGTATTTCAGCACAGATAAAATTCCTGCTCTGGAGAAAATGTCAGAACATAGTCTCTACTAGTGGAGCATGCCTGAATACCCCATCAGCTGTGGCCCAGTCCCCTCTGTGGTCTGCTCCTGAGCAGGTTGGATTTTCCCTAAAACAGACTCTGAGATTTGTATATGGGAAGATTATTTGGGAGGGCTCTTGGCATCTATACTTGGGGGTGGGGTGAAAGGAGGTGAGTGAAGAAAGCAGGATTGGGTGAAAGGAGAGATTGAACTAGAATGCTGTCATAATAAAGACCTCAACCAATGCTACAGGGAAGTCTGAAGCTGGGATGACCTTAGCCCTGAGGCAAAAGGGGCTGTACCTTTCTTTCCCTGGATGGGCCAGTCTTCTATTCTACCCCACTGCAACCTGATGAATGAGGGTTCTTTCTTCAGCTAAAGTCAGCTCCCAAGGAGGAATCAGATAAAAGCGGAAGGTGCCAATAGTCCCAACAGCTGGTGGAGTGAGTGCTTCAATCTTGAAGGGGTGGATGGAGACTCTATACAACTGAGCTGTGGACTCTATACAGCTCTTAATCACTTAGTAGGAAAATCTGATTTTGAGGTTCAGAACCATTAGGAAATTTCAAACTTCCCATCTACATGGAAATGGAGGGCTATCCTAGGGCAGGATACTTACAGCAAATCCTGGTGTTTGCTTTCAAGTTTATTTTCTCCTTCCTTCTTGCTGTTAAAACCTGTTCAGTTGTTCACCTGCTGTGTAGCCATTGGCCCAGGGAAAAATGACTCAGATCCCTTTTTGTAATCCCCCAGGATAAATCTGACTACTCTTAGCCAATCATCGTAATTTTATTCTGTTCTCCAGAGGCTGGATTAAGAAGAGGCATGTGATATTTCTGGCCAATTTTCATTTCATCTTTTGATGAGGAGAAATCTCCTGGGGTTATTTCTCCCAAAGGCTTGCGTTTAAAAGAAACATGTTAAAAAACAGTAACATTATTCCGACTCTTAATGTGGCTGGATGAAGAAGTGATGTCTGTAGCTGCTGCAGCCACTGGGGCCATGAGAGGAGCCAGCATAAGATGATAAGCAGGATGCCAAGATGGTAGAATGAGAAGGTGGTAAGAATCTGTGCTCTAATACTTCTGTGCTACTGAATTAATCAACCCTACAACTCCATGTATTAGGGTTCTACAAAGAAACAGAATCAATAGGATATATATATATATATATATATGTATATATATATATATATACACACATATATATATGTATATATATATGTATACATATATATATATACACACATATATATATATGTATATATATATGTATACATATATATATATGAGATTGTATAATATATACATATTCTGGTTTTGTTGTTGTTGTTTTTTTTTTTTTTGTAAGGAATTGGTTTATGTGATTATGGAGGCTGACAAGTTCCAAAATCTACTGTCAGTAAGCTGGGGATCTAGAAGAGCTAATGGCATAGTCCCACTTCCAGTTTGAGTCCAAAGGGCCAAGAATCAGGGGTAGTTTTAGCACAAAGGACAGCAAGCTGGAGACCCCAAAGAGCTGATGTTTGAATCTGAGTCTGATGGCAGATGGGCTGATGGGCCAGATCAATGGCAGTCAGGCAGGAGGAATTCCCTCTTCTTTACTTGACGGTCAGCCTTTCAGTCCTATTTAGGCCTTTGATTGATTGGATGAGGCCCACCCACATTAGAGAGGGCAATCTGCTTCACTCAGTCTCTCGATTTAAGGGTTAAACGCATCCAAAAACACCTTCATAGAAACACCCAGAATAATGTTTTACCAAATATCAGGCCATCCCATGGCTTAGTGAAGTTGACACTTAAAATTAACCTTCACAAGTTTACCCCTTTTCAACTTGTCACCTATAAGCCTCTCTTTAAACCATACTTATTCTCCAAATGAAGACAATAACAAGCATAATTTCATTTAAGACAATGTAATTATCCTGCATATAACTGAAAATGCCCCCTTTTCTAGAAGAGGAGGTAAAGTCCTTGAGTGGTGTTTACTATTCTTCTTGATATCCTGTAACTTAAATAGTATAATGTAGAATGAGCAATCCTTAAGTATTATGATATAAAGTCAGTGCATTTTCTGTTACATAATAGGGGAATAAGAGAGGGAATAAAATAGAGATACACATATACACACTAATACACATGCAGACATATTCTCCACAAAATAAGAAAAACTCGTGACAATTATAGTGTTTATTTCTGTAACTGGTCATATAGTTGTAGTTGGTGTTTATAACTACCTTCTTCTACTACCCATTCTGTATTCCCTTTGTCTTCATCAAGCACTTTAGCTAGTCGTAGTTGTTTACCTGATGAGATGACCAAAATCTTTGTTCTTGAAGGGTCTGGGCTATTAGTAGTTCTGCCTGGGTTGGGTTTTTGTAGTTTTTTCTTGAACTTAATCACAAATCATGGGAGTACTGAGGGATTTTCCTATTCCAGGCATACTCTTCCTACCCTCCATTGTGGAATAGCAGTCCGATATCCTATTAGCAGTCAGAATCATTCATCCAAAACAACACAATAACTCCCTTCTTTGCCTGTGATTCAGAGACACAAGGAGTCCAAAGTGGCCAGGTGGCAGTCTTAACTTCTAGTTCAATGGAATCATTGTTATGTCTCCTGGTGAAAGCATTCCTTCCTTTGGAACTAAGACCTCTAGGCAGCAGACATAAAGTTGCAAGAACAGGAAGCAAACATTTTGCTAGTGAGTCATTAAGAGTAATAGTGAATGCTGCTCCTCCCATTTCCATCCCTTGATTTCTGGACCCCTGAATTCTGGTTATGGAAGAAATAGCATCATGTATTGAACACTGATTCAGAGCATACACGACCTTCTGGAAAACCTTGTTACAGCCCTGCAAGATACTGGCATCTAGCTGGTGCTATAACTAAGTCCTCAGAAGGCCATTCTACTGTTCCGTCAAGTCAGTTGCTTCAGGATTGTGGGGAACATAGTAAGACCAGGGAATTCTGTGAACCCAGGCCCATGGCCACACCTCATTTACTGTGAAGTGAGTTCCTTAATCAGAAACAGTGTTGTGTGGAATAAGTGACAGTGCATAAAACATTCTGTAAGTTCACAGATGGTAGTTTTGGCAGAAGCATTGCATTAAAGGAAGGCAAATCAATATCCAGAGTAAGTGTCTATTCCAGTAAAAACAAAACTCTGCCCCTTCTATAATGGAAGGGATTCCATGCAGTCAACCTGCTACCAGATAGCTGGATGTTTACTCCAGGGAATGATGTGATATCAGGGACTCAGTGTTGGTTTCTGCTGCTGGCAGGTTGGGCACTCAGTTGTGGCCATAGGCAGGTCAGCCTTGGTGAATGGAAGTCCATGTTGCTGAGCCCATGCATAACCTCCATCCATGCCAGTTATAGCCATTTTGTTCATGAGCCCATTGGGTAAGGACAGGAGTTGGTCGGGGAAAGAGGCTGACAGGCTCTAAAGAACATGTATCTACTTTATTATTAAAATCTTCTTCTGCTGAAGTCACTCTTGGGTGAGCATCACATGGAGCAGTCACAAATAGCTTCATGTTTTTTGCCCATACACAGAGATCTAGTCATCTATTTCTTCCCCAAATTTCTTTGTCAGCAATTTTCCAATCATGTTTTCATGTCCCTTTCATGTCCCTGACCATCTAGTCAAACCACCGGTGACCGCCCATGAATCAATATATAATTGCATAATTGACTATTTCTTTTTCCAAGCAAAGTGAACAAATAGGTACACTGCCTAAAGTTTTGTTCACTAGGAGGATTTCCTTTACCACTGTCCCTCAAGGATGTCCTAGAAAGGGGCTGTAGTGTTGCTCCTCCCCACTTTTGGGTGGTACCTGCGTATTGTGCAGAATCATCTGTAAATGAGACCTGAATCTTCTCTTTCTCTGTCAGTCCTTGTGAGGCCATAGGTGCAACCTGGGAGGGAAAAGGCTGTGTAGCAGCAGTAAGGACCATGACATGTGAGCCACTTCTTCATATAACTTATTTATGCCACAGGTCATGTATATGCCTCAGTCATGTATATACTAGTTCCATTTGATGATGGAGTCCTGCTGTGTATACCCAACCCTATGGCTGGATGGGTAAGAGATCACCCTGCTGATGAGGGGCAGTGGGGTTGCTTGGTAACTTGGCTTATGATTAAGCCTTCAGTCTCTAATATGTCCCAGTGTAAGTCCAAGAGTGTTTCTTAAAAGAGAGTAGTTATCTGTGGAAGATGGCAGGGCTTCTTCCCAAAACCCTAGAGTCTGCACTGTGATTTACCTATTGGGGTCTGCCAAAGGCTTCACACAAGATCTCTGTCTGCCAGATCATATGGCCCAAGTAGCAGAGCAGCTTGCATGGCAGCCTGGACATGTTGCAGAGCCTTCTTTTATTCTGGACCCCACTCAAAACTAGCAACTCTTCAGGTTACTTGGTAAATGGGCAGGAGTAGCACACCCAAATGAGGAATATGTTGCCTCCAACTCTGAAGAGGCCCTTTAAGTGTCATACCTCTTTTTCTGATTGTAAGAAGGGCTAGATGCAGCAACTTGTTCTTCATGTTGTAAGGGATATCTTGACATGCCCCACACTACTGAACCCCTCAATTTTTGTCAGATTTATTTCTCACCTACTGATACACCAATGTCTTCCCAATCAGTTTAGAGTACAGCTTGCTAGATATAATCAGTCTAATATCATCAGTGTAATAGGCCAGTGTGATATCTTGTGGAGGGAAAGGTGATCAAGATCTCTATGAACTAAATTATGACATAGGGCTGGGGAGTTGATATACTCCTGAGGTAGAATACTGAAGGTCTCTTGCTGGCTTTGCCAGCTGAAAGCAAACTGCTTCTGGTGGGCTTAAGTGATGGGGATGGAGAAAAAAGGCTTTTGCCAGATCAATAGCCGCATATCAGGTACCAGGGGATGTGTTAATTTGCCCAAGCAGTGAAACCACATCTGGTATAGCGGCTGCAATTGAAGTCACCACATCCTTAAACTTAAAGTAGTCCACTGTTATTCTCCAAGATCCATCTGTCTTTTGTACAAGTCAAATAGACTTGTTGAAATGGATATAATAGGACTCATCATCTCTGCATTTTTTAAATCCTTTATGGTAGCACTGATCTCTGCAATCCCTCTAGAATGTGTTGTTGTTGGTTTACTACTTTCTTAGGTAAAGGCAGTTTCAGTGGCTTCCACTTGGCCTTTCCCACCACAACAATCTGAACCCTACAAGTCAGAAAATTAATGTGGGAATTCTGCCAGCTGTTGAGTATGTCTATTCTAATTATGAGTTCCAAAACTGGGTTATTTTGGTTGGCCCACTGGGTTTGGTTGACCCACTAGGCCTACTGTGAGGCGGACCTGGGCTGAAATTCCATTGACCACCTGACTTTTATAAGCCTTTACTCTGGCTGGTGACCACAGTGATATTTTGGGCCTCCTGAAATTAGTGTCAGTTCAGAGCCAGTGTCCAGTAATCCCTGACAGATCTGATTATTTCCTTTTCCCCAGTGCACAGATCCTCTGGTAAAGAGTCATAGATCCCTACAGGAAAGACTGGGGGAAAGATTAATAGTATACATTTTTGGCATTATGGTGGAGTCCTTCCTCAAGGAGATTTGGCCTCTCTTTCATTCAAGGGGTTCTGGGTCAGTAAACTGGCTCAAGTCTGGGAAATGATTGAGAGACCGTGGCTCTCTGTTTTTATGATTCTACTAAGACTTTTATTCACACCATGATCAGCTAGCCAGTGATATAGGTCTGTGTGAGTTGGAATATTCTGACTATTGCTTTGACTCTACTATTATAATAACCATGCCCACATTGCCTTTGATAGTTGAGTGTGCTCATTTCACCCCTGCCACACCAGGATCCACTTACACTCAGTACATTAAGGTTTCCCAATTCAATGACTGCCATCCCCACTGTAAGGTCTGGTCTCCAGAGAAGAGTGATCACAACTCTTCAAGGATGCTGGGGCTTCCCTCACAAATTTTTTTCTCACAGTCTTGATGAAAAGTATGTATTCTGGAGTGAGTGAGTGAGTAGATCTTAAAAGACAAGTCCGCTCTAATATTCCCATCTTCCTAAGTCCTTGACACCCTTCTTCTGTATTAAACTAAGGCATGTCCAGCATTTCCACCTTGCTCACCGTGGGCCACCGTTTGGTCCATGTTTCAGCCAACCAACTAAAGAAACTGTTAGAGCCCTTTCTAATTCCCCAAGCTGCAACATTCAATACAGAATTTTTCCTTAGTGAGCCCATATTAATAAATTCAGCCTGATCCAGTTTTATGTTCCTTCCACTAATATCCCACACCCTCAATATCCATTTCCATACATGTTCTCCAGATTTCTCTTCATATAAATTAGAATATTTAAATATTTGGGGGGAGTGTATCACACCTCTTATGGGTCACACTTTGTACCTCAATTTTAGGGACCTTTTGAGGTTTGAGTCACATTTTAGGTCTAGAAGCAAAGAGGGGTGGTCCTGAGGAGACTAAGCATTGTCTTGCATGGCAAGTGCCTCAGGAGAGGCCATTACAGTTTTCTCACTCAGGATTAATCCCCTCAGACAGGGGTGGAGAGTTCTCTTCTATTGGGAATGGAGAGGTCTCATTCCTTTTGAGTGCAGGGTCTGCTTCCACTGGCAAAGAAGATTCATCAGAATTTAGGGGCTCAACGGCCCCAGCATCATTAGAGTCTTCCCACATTACAACTTTCGGGATCCCATCCCTTCCCAGTCAATGCCGTCACTTTAACAGTAGACACCCCATGAAGCTGGGAATTCAACTTGCATTGCAATTCAGTCAGTTGCAGTATAAAGTTCTGTGCTTGATTTTCAGCAATTTCAGCCCTGCTGCTACAGGAGGTAAGGGTCTCCATCAGGGCATACACTGAAGCTTTCAGATCATTTGTGTGGCACTTAATATTTAGCTAAATCAGTCTTTTACTTGACAAATACCTATTGAATGTTAACTGTGTGCCGGTTAGGCATATGGCAGACTTCAGTGAATGAAGAGACAAAAATGCTTTTTGTGGAGCTCACATTCTAGTATATAAGTGAATGGTCAATTTTAATATAGGTTTGGGTTTATTCAAGTTTATTCCAAAATACAAATCGAATACTTCAAACTGACATTTCTTGCACAGCCATGCCCAAGAAGCAGATATGACTTTAACATCAACTTACAGACACAACATCATCAAATTGTTACTCAAATGAGACTTAAGCATGACAGTTTGTCAGGAGTTTCATTCCTATCAATAAACAGTGTCTAGAACTTATCTATTGCCCTAAGCTTGCTGTTGAGTGAGCCTGTATAAATGACAACGTGGCCACCAATATTAAGCTCCTTGGTCTCAATTCCAACCCTACTGTATGCCTAGATTCTTGCCTCTGTTCTGTGTTTGGACTTCATTCTCTGCTGGTAATGGATTCCAGCCCTAAGCCCTGGCCAAATTGTCTGGGCTTGGAAAGCTGACTAGTCTTGCCAACCCCTTCTCTCTGGGGGATCTGGATCCTATCCCAATGTTCTCCTGTCTGCAGTCCACTGGCTAAGTCCCTCTTATAACCCAGACAACCACTCCCTCTCCAAACATAAAACTGTCATCGATCGGATAATAGCATTTCCCATTTAACCAATTTCTGGTGACATGCTCTCACCTGGCGTATTTAAGATGATGGCTATCAACATTAAGCTGGCCTGGACTCATGTTTCATATGTCCCCTTAAAAGCTGAAATTGGGGGGAATTTTAGAGTCATATCCATCAGACTGGCCCTATACCCACTTGGTTTACCTCCCTCTCTCCTGCAGGTCTACAGCTGAGGTTCTCTTCTGAATCTGCTGCCAAGGCCAATCAGATCACGATACAAAGAGTAAGACTTTTCAGCATTCTGTAGAGTCTGCTTTTCTAAGCAGTTCTTTAGACTTTAATGGCTCTTAATCATATTTATAGGTAACATTTTATCCTTTCTGTAGTAGATCAGACCACCTGCAAAATAATCGTTTTCAAAAATTGTCTAAGATTCACATGCTTCACCAAATGTTTATGCTTTTTGCAAGCAATATGGTTCTTTCCAACATATCATGCAGAGTGCAGATCAGTGTTTCTTTTAACTTCAACAGTGATAAATATTTATTAAACCTCCGCTATGTTCATGGCACTGTACCAGGTGCTGCTATAACTATTTTTCCTTTCCAGGAAAAATAAATTCAAATATGGAATAAAAAGCCCAAACTCATGAAACTGGACTGACTTTGTTTCTTAAAAATTCAACATGCTACAGCTGTGTGCTTAAACCTGATTTAAACAGGATGAAGAAAGAAACGTAATTATTGTTGGGAATATAATACTGTCTGAATAAATAGGCTCAAGTGAAAACCGTCTCTAAAAACTACAGCATATGTATGTGAAGATGGTAGTTAAGTTACACATTCCTCTGCTATTCTGTGACATGGCCAATTCAGACTATCTTGGCATTAATCTTGAAGACATTTAAAGATGCTCTCTTTCCCCACTCTTTTTCTTTGAAAGTATATGTGAACCTTGTTTGCAATAAAAATCTCATAGTACTTTATTTACTTCTTTTTGATGTACCATTTCTGTCAAATGATGTCTGGAATAAATCAGCACTGACTTTTCAGATTACAATATTGTCTCAGAGTTCTAGCAGTTGTAACACATATTTACATATTCTAATACCCTTGCCGTAAAGGAGATAAATGCAGAGACAGAATTTGTGTGTGTATACATAAAAACTTGGCCAAATGTGTCACTATTGAACTTCTTTCAGAAGGCTTCTCATGTTGAATTTTAATTACATGCTTGAACAATAAGGATTTGGGGGCTTTTGTTTTTCAAATAGTTCTTAGTGGAAAACAGATCGAAATGTTGGATGTAAGTCTCTTTAATGATTTTACATGTCTGTGTGATGTTTGAATTAGAAATATCAGTCTTTGACTTTATACATTAAAATGTTTCATCTCTGAACCTAAAAACCTGCATGATTAACTGTCCAGGAGATAATCTTGCTCAAGTACTAATGATCCAAGATTTAGATAATTCTATTTCAACATATTCTTTATGGTATTTTGCTCTATAAGACTTTCTGACCCAGGCATTTGTGATTAAAGATAACATTTTACAGATGAAAGCATAGGTACTTTGTGGAGGAGGGCATATAGTCTTGAATAATGCCAGAAGCAAGTAAGTGGTAAATAGTATTACACAAACAACATTTCTACAGATGAGTGAGCTAAACTCTCATGGTTTAAGATAACTTCCACAGATTAGCAGAGGTTCCTAGTTCCATTAACAATTCTCCATTTGTAATAGAAGCCCTGTTTCCCCATAATTAAGGTGATTAGAAGTTGGTTAAAAAGTTGCTCATTCCTATATAATCACTTTTATCCAATAATGCTAATTCATGAATAATAATTTTCTTGTTTGTTGAGGCATATGCTATGAAGTTCACATGCAGGTTACTCTTTGTCCAATAAAACTAATTAGCTAAATATGTAAAACACACTTTATAGCAGTTAATTAAATCATAGCTTAGTAGGAACTCTAAGCACTAACAGTTGGCATTTAGTGAGTTCTTGCTATCTGTTGATATTTTGCTAAGCTCATTATATACTTTATTTCATTTAATTCTCCCAAGAGCCCTATGAAGTGTGTGTCATTATGACTTTATTTTAATGTCAATGAAGCTGATGCTGCAAGGAAAAGTTTGTGCCTAAGGACAAATAGCTACCAGGGGTGTTGGGGATCCTGACATGAGTAATCTGACTCAACTTCCTCTGCTCCAATAAGATTTTGCTTGTGTCTCTCACACAAGGATGTCTTATCTTCCTCGTAAGCTCATTTAAGGGAAAGACCATTTGTTGCTGTTCTTATATAAACAGCCTATAAATTCTTTGCTATAGCTTTGCTGCTGAGGAGTGCAAACATTCGTTCAAAAAAAATTTATTGACCATCTACTATGTGCCAAGTTCTAGTGCAATAGCTGGAAATACAGTGGTGAACAAGAAAAACAAGGTCTTTATTCTTATGGAACTTAAATTCTAGTGTCTGGGGTTGGGGGTGTGTGTAGGGGGTAAAGAGGGAAACACGTCAGTTAATGTCAGTCTGCCATAAATTATGTATGTGATCCTTCTACAGTGATTATCACATAGTGGGGTCTGAATATGCATTACACATCTGCTTCATGCTGGGACCATTAGTCTCTCAAAGCTTTAACCATAATGAAGAATATGAGTAAACAGCAGCTTTAAGTTTACACAGAAAAGCAACAGCATTAAAAATGTTGTTCAGTGTCCTGATTTTGAATTCAGAGATATCCCATTCTAAAGGACGATTAACTTGCATAAAGCATTTATTTATTTTACCATTATGTCTTTTTGGCATTAGATTATATTAATGCTATTAGTTTTAAATAAGAAAGCACTATATTCATTTTACTAATGCATATTAGTAAATGTGCATCATTAGACATTTTTATATGCTATATTAAATTTGAGTTCCTTTGTTTTATTTATTGTGAATATTATGGAATATTTGAAAATCATTTTAAGCATATGTTCTTTGCTTTGAAAAACCACATTACATTAAACATTCAGAGTAAATCTCTTATATCTTCAGATATTTATATTTTTAAAGAGTCCTGTATAAAGATTTCTTTTCCGGTTTGCTAGGTACCCTTAATGTACTCATTCATTCAACAAATATATAATGACATCACAACAGTGGAGAAAACCGGCAAAATTACTGCCTTCAAGGAGCTTGCTTTCTTGTGAGAGAGATAGAAAATAAATAAAATAAAGTATTACATTATAAAATATGTTAAAGGATAATAAGTCCTATGGAGTAAAATAAAACGGGAAAGGGGGCAGAGAGTGCTAAGAAAAAATTGAAATTTTAAATATTTGAATATTGTGCTTCTTTAACTTTTAAATTAGTAAAATATGAGCCTTCTGTACTAGTTATTTTCTGTCTACCATCTCACCTCCCCATATATATAGATACATTCTGTGTACCCATGAGGCTGACCTCTATACCACCAGATACCTTCCTTATCCCCACATCCCCTCCCTAGCCTCCAGCTGGACTCAGCCAATCGGCCACATGGCAGGAGATGAGAAGGCAGGAAGAGAGAAATTTAGGAGTATTTACCCCACCCTTCCCAACTTGATCATAGTTCTAGCTGTGGCTAGTTTCTTCCAACACCACAGCTCATCACTGGGCAACCCGTGTCCACCGTTCCACCCCTTACCAGGCTGCCTGTCTTTGCTCTTCAGGTTTAATGGCTTGGTGGTGGTGTCTTACTTTTGCTAGCCTCTGTGTACTTACCCTTGTTGGTACATTTAATCCTACCCACGCATTGGTAAACAGCCCTTTCATTAAACTCTCTTCAGTAAAATCCTTTGAAATGTGCCATCTTCTTTTTTTTCTGGGACTCTGAGGGCTCCTAAACTATTTTTAAAGAGACATGGCACAAACCGTTGGTAATAATAAAGTCTTCCAAAAACTTTTATATTACAACATCATAGCATTACATTTGATAGCAAATAAATTGCAAACGTCTCATACGACCATAAAACAGATGATTAATAAATGGTGTTACATCAACATAATAAAATATTATTCATCTCTACAATGAGACTTATGAAGAAAACATGGGAATAGAAATAAAGTGTTTGAGGTGGGATGCAAAGACCCATGTCAAGGAGCTTTGTTCCTATATTTTCTTCTAGGAGTTTCATGGTTTCAGGTCTTATATATGTATTTAATCCATTTTGAATTAATTTTTGTGAGATGTAAGATATGGGTCTAGTTTCATTCTTTTACATGTGAATATCCAATTATCCCAACTCCAGTTATTGAAAAGACGGTCTTTTTTCCATTGAGCATTCTTGGCTCCCTTCTCAAATATTCGTTGACAATATATGCTTGGATTTATTTCTGTGTCCTTAGTGCTAGTTTATTGGTCTGTTTGTTTTTATGCCAGTACCATACTGTTTTGATGGCTGTAGCTTTATGAAAGTATAACTTGAAATTAGGAAGTGTCTCACCTCCTGTGTTGTTCTTTTTAAGGATTTCTTTGGCTATTTGGGGGTCTGTTGGGGTTCCATGTAAATTTTAGGAGTGTGTTTTTCTACTTCTGTAAAAAATGCCATTGGAATATTCATAAGGATTGCACTGAATTTATAGATGGCTTTCAGTAGTATTGACATTTTAACTATATAATTCTTCCAATCCGTGGATACAAAATACCTTTCCCTTGTTTGTGTCTTCCTCAATTTCTTTCACCAGTGTCTTTTACTTTGCAGTGTACAGATCTTCCACCTCCTTAGTTAAATTTATTCCCCCAAATTTTATTATTTTTGATGTTATTAAGAATGGAATCAGTTTCTTTATTTCTCTTTCAAAATTTTTTGTTTTTAGTGTATAGAAATACTACTGATTTTTGTATATTAATTATGTACCCTACAACTTTACTAAATTCATTGATTAGATCTAATAGTTTTTTGGTTGAGTCTTTAGGATTTTCTCTGTATAAAATCATATCATCTGCAAATAAAAACAATTTTACTTCTTCCTATCCAATTCTAATACCTTTTATTTCTTTTGCTGGACTACTGCTCAGCTAAGACTTCCAGAGCTGTTTTGAATAGGAGTGATCATAGTGGGCACCCTTAGCTTGTTCCTGACTTAGAGGAAAAACTTTCATCTTTCACCATCGAGTATGATGTTAGCTGTGGGCTTGTCATATATGGTCTTTATTAAGTTGAGATATGTCCCTTCTATGCCTAATTTGTTAAGAGTTTTTATAGTGAGCAGATTTTGAATTTAACACATACATAATTTATCATGTAAGTGATGAAGAGTAGCAAAAGGACCAAAAGGCACTAAAGGGGATGCAATATGCATGTTTTATTTGAATGCTACAGGACCAATCAGGGAGCTGTTTCTCCTATTCATTATTTTCCGATGTTTTTAGCAAGCTTACTTATTCTCCTGTTCTCTCTTTATGTTGGTACAAATTCCCAAACAATCAAGATGCATTTTTTTTCTTCTGAATGAATATTTCCCCCCAATTTAGACACATTTCTTTTAATGCAAATCTGGTTAAATTTTTTTCTGTAAAATCATTCATTCATACCAGTTAATATATGTCACGTATTTCTGTGTATGTTTTACAAGGCACCAAATTGCAACACACACAGCCACACAAATGTTGCAGGGTAGAGCTATGAAATAACAATGCTTCCTTGCCAGCTATGCAGCCTCATTAAAGGCCTCATGATATTAATGTTAACTATTAAGTATAAAGATGATCATTTAATTTATTTTTTCCTTTAATTCATTTATTGAGCACTTATACTATGCCTTTGATTATCCATAATCTCTTCCCAAACTCCCTTGTGATTGCATCCCTTGCAGAAGGCTATCAAATATTGAGTAGGTTGTTGGAAGGTTCCTTCCTACCCAATGGATAGAAGATTCTAGAGGGTCTTAATATATTTAATACTTTATTTAAATCACTCCTGATGTGTGTTTATATTTAGATAAGCTCTCTTGAATATATAACCAAATGCAGTTATTAGCACGGCATTGATAACTTTATGAATGTATAGGCATTTCTAGGTTATAACAGGCCCATTGGGTCTCAGCAGGCCTGTCAGTGTAATGGACTTACAAAGAAAACTTGTCTCAGATTCCATTCTGAGACTACTTTATTATGAACTACTAATAAATTACCCCACAAGAGGTCACCAAAGCTCCAGTATTTATGGAGTATGAGTTTATGACTTTTTGTCCTTCCTGCAAATGAATTGACAAAGATTTTCCTGGTTTTCTGCCTATTCAGTAGGTAGATGTGCCAGTTTGCTCCAGCTAGACATGAAAGTAAGTAACAGAATCAGGGCTTTGTTAGGGCCAAAGTAGCCGTTTGTTGTATAGGCCAACTATTGTAAAGGTATCTATTGTATGGATTTCAGAAAAATGGTTCATTAACGTAATTTATATGTGAATGGAAAGGAAAAGACAACACAGGCACTTTCCAACCTCAATAACTAAGCTCCTTTATCCATAAATTAGACCCTTTTAAAGGCACATTAGCACTTTTTAGGCCTTGGGTTGATATTCCACATTCTTGCACATACCAGAATAATACAAGAGAAATATAAAAGAGGTTTGCATGCAATAAATATCGGCTTGGGGAATATTGAATGAAGAAATACTAGAAGTACTCTCAGTGATGGAAATTGCTGGTGGATCTAACTACTTTTGGGGAAGATTTTTTGATGTAAGCTGTCAGATTCCTGTAAAGAATTCTTTTTTTTTTTTTTAATTTTTTTAAAATTTATTTATTCGACAGAGATAGAGACAACCAGCGAGAGAGGGAACGCAAGCAGGGGGAGTGGGAGAGGAAGAAGCAGGCGCATAGCGGAAGAGCCTGATGTGGGGCTCGATCCCACAACGCCAGAATCACGCCCTGAGCCGAAGGCAGATGCTTAACCGCTGTGCCACCCAGGCACCCCTCCTGTAAAGAATTCTTAAGAACAACTTCAATTTTCTTTATAGCAAATATGAATATTAAAAGAAAGAAATTTGAAATTATGGGTTAGAAAAAAGTTAGCTTAAAATTTGAGGATATTTTCCCCCACTTACAGAAACATTTCTCCCAACCCTTATAAACATAGTACCTTAACGTAAAAATAGTATCGTTCTTTGATTTCTCCATTCCCCAGGTCTTAACAGAAATAATGTTACTTTCAGTATCCTTGAGTAGTAAGATTATTGGCTGTATATCTGCCTAGTTAGGGTTACTAGTTGCATTTTCTAATGAGTTCTATTATATAGGGGCGGAGGATACAGATAGAACCTTCCCTTATCTTTTCATTTTCTTTTTCGAAATGAGGAATATTTAACTTAAAATATTGTGGTTGAAACATATACAAAAGGAAATTTTATTGCTGTGAATCAAGTGTTGAACACTTTCATATGAAAAAACAATGTTAAAATTATAAAGAATATTAGAATCATAAGGATAGGAAGGCCTATAAAGATCCCAATCTTATGAACATAAAGAGGTTTAGACAAGATGATTTCTAAGGTCTTTCAAGCCTGAAAATGTAATGACTTTATTTGAATTCTCATGTTTTGGACAGTAAAATGTCCATTTCTATTCCAATGAGATTGCTGTAGGTAGAGGGCTTTTCTTATTTGAATAGCTGTCTTATGCACCATGGTTTGGAAGCTAAAAAATCAGATCATGAAAATCTAATTTTCTACAGTTAGTGAGACTTTGCATGATTTCCTCAGCAATATTTAATTAATATATGTTTTCAACTTCCGTGTTAATGAACATGCTGTTTCATGAAATGCTTTTGTAACATGTTAAACATAATTCTTCCCTCATTTTCTTTTGGAGGTGGGAGACTCACTTATCTCAGAGATGCTCATAAACTAAAAGGTCTAAGTGAACCCATACTATGGGGACACATTTGATTTGAACTATCACCCAGAAAAAAAGGAGAAACGAAATGCAGGCCAGCCAGGAAAGTGGGAGTGAAGGAGTAACCAGTCATAATGTATGAAAAGGCTAATTATAGTTACCAGAATCTCAAAGAATCACACAGTAAGCCTTTTTGGTACCACTACTATCTACTCCACCATCCTGGCCTAGGCTTAGCTGACAAGCATTTGGTTGTCCCCAGTTTACTCACAGTAAGCCCTGGGTAGGCATGACCAGAGAACTTTTCAAATATGCATGTTACAAATACGTGTGTCACCGACTCCTAGCCCAGACGAAATGACATTGGCGAAATGACATACTTTAATACAGTATTAAGGTTGCTTCTGCACCACACACACTTACCTCATGCCTGACACTGAATTCTGTGCTTAGGACAAAGCCTTTCCTAGTTCTTGCACTCAAGTAACACTACATTTGGGGAAAAGAGACAAGAACATAGACCACTATGCTATTGCATCCATGCTAAGGCATGCATTGTTTTTCCGCCACTGTATGTCTTTGAAATCAAGTTGCACATTTCAGTCGATGGCGTGTCACAAATGCTGTTGGCAAGGCGCTAGTTATAAGTAGTCTTGGTTTGTGTGGGTAAAAACTGGATCACAGGTGTTCTTACTGTCTTCTCTTCACCAATATAGAGATTGCTGATACTCCATGCATTGAGCTAATTGCCATTTATAATGCTTTTAAAGATGATACTTTAATACAGCATTAGATTGAAAAGTTATTGCATTTGCAGAAAGGCTAGAAATACTGCAGTGGGGTGTCTCTTTGGTATTAGTGAAATAAAATATTTATCATTGGAAGGATGACTCCCTTTCTTATTTTCTTGCAAATTAATAAGATGTTTGATGGATCCTAAGGAAGGAAAATACAAGCTGAGTAAGTTGTATAAGGTGTTGTGACTGAGATACATGCAAAGGATTGCCTGTCATTTTGCCATACCAGATGTGGTCTCCAGACTAAGACCATCAGCGTCACCTGGGAACTTGTGTTGAGAAATGCAGCATCTCGGGACCCATCCAGACTTACAGAGTCAGAATCTGCATTTTAAGATCATAAGGTGGTTCATATGAACATTAAATCTGAGAAATACCAGTATCACATGCCAAGCAATTCAATTGAAGGCAGGAGAAATTGCCAAATCCCTTTGAAAAGAGGAAAGAAATTTCAAAACAACGAGGAGTTGATGTGACCAATCCATTCATCATGCAGGGCTGTCATTCAGGTGTCAAACATGAATATCAGAAACTTCTGGAAAAAAAAAAGAAAAAAAGGAAGCAACTTTTGCTGAGTTTGAACAGCAACTGCTTAACTTTCTATGCCATGTCAATGGAGGAAAAATTGAGACTATTAGTTGGTTAAATAAGAAATGCTAACAAAACCCTGGGCTCTTTCATAGAACTCAAAATTACACCAAAAGAATTCTTTCAATAGGTATGAAATGAAAATTCTAAGTTACAAGAAAGCACTGTTACAATTTTATTGACAGCTTTTTTTTCCCTTAGTGTTCCATGAAATAATGTATCTCCTAATTGATGGTGTCTTAGACTTGATGAAAAGCAGTATAACGCAGTGTGCAAAGTGCTATATTATCAAGGAGCGGAGAATGCTGTGGAGCAAACAGGAGATCATCTCTCCGAAGCAGGGAAGGTTTATTGCCTTGAGCAAAAGTTAGTTGAGTGAAGAAGAGAATGGAGTGAAGTGTACTGTGAGAGGGGAGTGTTCCAAGAAGAGGGAATTATAAGCTCACTGATGACAAGGCAGCTTGTCAAGAAGCAGAGAAACAGAATCAGTTTTTTTGTCAGCTTGTCAAGAAGCAGATAGAGAAACAGAATCAGTTTTTTTTTTTTTTTGTCTTTGTCTTTGTTTTTTGTTTTTGTTTTTGTTTTCCTGGAGCAGGGAAGCATAGAGGGGATGCTGGATTTGTCGCTTTGTTTTGGGTGCAGTGTTACAGAGCAAAGGCAAAGGCTAGTACCTTTGAACCTGCAAGGGGAGTTTCGGTAGCTTCCAACTCCCATTCCTACAGGGAGAACAGACCTTGCCTGGGGCCGCTTTTCTGTTGAATTAGGTTCAGGGACACGTTGCTTTGTCTTTGAATTTTCCTGAATGACTTTGGCCCCAACTTAAGGAATGGGAATATGAGTTTTGATAGCTCAGGACGAGGTTCTTGACCCTGTCTGCACATTTTAATCACTCCAGTGTGCCTGGACCTCACTCACAGGCTTTCTGAGTCAACTGCCTGGGGACGAGCGTAGGCACTGGCATTTTTTACCCTCTCCCCCCATGATACTATTACGTAGCTTACCTTAAAAACATGGGCGTAGGGTCAGGGTGAGTTAGGGCAGATGAGCAGCTGGTCGGCAGTAAACATGCACTTCAGGGCCCATAAATTTCTCAGAGGAAGTAAAGCATCATTCAAACCTTTGCCCTTTTGGGGAAATTGAGGCTGACTTTCTGCCATTATCTTGTGAGCCTCAGGATTCATCAAACATCTTTGACCATCGTGGAATCCTCTTATGCTAGGATAACAGATCTGTTTTCTGGCATTATGTGGGTGTTTGGGAAACTCTCCCTTTCAGGCTCTCAGATATGCACTTCTCAGGACAGTCCTGAAGGTGGTGCTGCTGAACCAGTGGTCATGTTTTGTTTTGGACTTACTGGTGGAGGCGGTGGTGCTGTCTTTTCCCTTCTTTCCACAAATTGAGTAAGGCTCTTGCAAGGTCGAAGAAAATAGCTTGAAGCTAATGTCCGTGTATTTGTTCAGAGTATGTAGCTCAAAGAAGGTGTATGCATGCTGGATAAGGAAGTGGACACTCCTCCATGATGAAAATATCCTGGTGGCATCTCTGCTACCTCTTAACACAAATACAATTCATGGTGATTAACCTTGCTCAGTCCCAGCATTGAGAAAGGCAGCTGAGTGGAGAGCTTAAGTGAATGCTGGCAGTAGACCTTTGAACCAAAGTGTAGGATGAACATATTCTAGAATGAATAGAGTAGTGGATTTGCAGAGGTTGAGTGTAATATTAGGCAATAGGTCACGGATGGCACTGTTCTCTCAATTCCTTGCGTGCAGTGCTGGGGGATGTCAGCTGGGGGGATAATGTCTGATAATGTCTGCTCATGCGGGAGCCAGCTTGGGGCAGTGAACATCTGAGCTAACTAGACTGGCATTTGTTCTGCAAAGCTGTGTGATGGTTTGGTTTCTTGTAAGCTGCTCTTGAAGGCTTGACAAAGTCGTAGTTGGACCAGTGAAATGTTCTTGGCTTGAGAGTGGGGGCTGAGGCACCTCTATGATTACAGCACAGGAGTAACTGGTCTCCCTGTCTCCTGCCCTTGCCCCTCAACAGTCTACCTTCGATACAGCAGTCCAAATGATCACTTAAGAGAGTGAGTCAAATCATGTTTTGTCTACTCAAAACCCTTCCATGGCACCCTCAGAGTAAAAAATCAGAATACCTTGGCCTCTAAGGTCCTTTGTAATTTGTGCTTCCTCTCCTACTATTTTTCTGACTTCGTCTTCTTTTACTTGCCTCCTCATTCACATGGCTCCAGCCAACCTAACCAACTTAAATGGTAGTCACACTCCTGCCCCGGGACCTTTGCACTTACCAGTCTCTTTGCTTAAAATGCTCTTTCCCTGGAGTTTTGGAGAGCTCACTCCTTCTTCTCTTTCAAATCTTTGCCTGAATGTCATCTTTACGGTAGGCTTTCCTATTTAAAATGGCACCCAACATGCCCTCATTCCTTTCCCTGTTTTAGTTTTCTGTTTTCTCTATTTGCTTTTAATTAGCTAATTAATAAGCTCCATGAAAGCAGGTTCTTTCCCCCCTTTTTCTCTGCTTTTTGTTCTTTTTCTCAGAGCCTAGAATAATGAGTGGTCATCAATAACTAACTCCTTGTTAAATAAATGAAAGAACGTGTGGATTATCCCCAAATCATACGATTTCTTGGTGTCAGTAACACTGGGAACCAAGCACTGACCAAGTGGTCCACATTCAGAATATGCAGAGTTATCCTGACTGGTAGCTTGCTTGTTTTGCTGATGCCATAGAAAGCAGACAGTCATACAGACTGCCTCCTGGCAACTCTAATGGTGAGTGAAAGGGGGTTAGGAGTGGGAGGTAGGCCATTTGTTATGCTTCTAGCATCAGGATGAGTTATTTGAGTTCAGTGGGTAACACCCCCTTAAGCCCTTCAGGACTAAAATTGTAAATCATCATGGTACTAGAGTGAACATTTATTGTGTTTGCGGGTCAGCACTCACTATCCTAATTTGCTTTGAGGGGCCAACTTCTCCCTTACTCTCAGTCTCCTGTGCTCAAGTTTTGTGGGTACGCTACAGAGGTTGGCAAACTACCATCCATGGACCAAATCCTGCATGCCACCCATTTTATTAAATTTGAGCTAAGAATGGTTTTTACATCATTAAACAGTTGCCAAAAAAAAAAAAAACCAAAAGAAGAATAATATTTCATGATATGGGAAAATCATACGAAATTCCAATTTCAGTGTCCATTAATGAAGTTTTATGGTAATACTGCCATGCTCATTCATTTATACATGGCTGCTTTTGTGCTACAATAGCAGAGTAGTTGTGAGTAGTTGTGACAGAGATCATGTGTCCTGCAACATCAAAAATATTTACTCTCTGACTCTTCGCAGAAAAAGTTAGCTGAGCCTAACCTAGACCATCAGTATATGATTTTATCCCCGATTTCAGTGTCTACTTCAGCACAAACCCAGGATGAAACATCTGGACTTTTGTCTGAGCTACTGAGGAAGCTGATTACCCCCTCTTCTGCCTCAGGTGAGAAACTGAGGATGTCAGGAACCATCAAGCCAGCCCCTGAGGATGACGTCCTAATCAGATTTGTCTGAAACCATTCTAGCTCTGGAATCTTCAGCTATGTGATTCAATATATTCTTTTTGTCTTAAATGAGCTAGAATTGGTTTTTGTTGCTTATAGCCAAAGAAACTTAACTGATAAGGTCACTTGTATTTCTTGTTTTGTTTTAAGAATATTTTGTTATTATTTGGTGCATAAATATTCATGACTGTCAGATCTATATTGTGTATCGTAGGCATTATTCTAAAGTGCCACTCTTTGCCATATTTGGTACTTTTTGACTTGTGTTCAACATTGTCTGGTACTGCTATGATAACCCTGCTTTCTTTGGGTTTATATCTGCCAGATAAGTCTCTGTTGATTCTTCTATTTTCAATTTTATTGTGTCACATTGTTTCAAACTTTGCTTTTCAGGACACCATGTTTTATTATGTGATCCTATCTGATTCTTTTTCTTTTTTCACCTTTCCTTTTATTTTTCCTAAAGGAAATACATTCTTAGGTTTCTAGTGGGTCTTTTTATACCATAAAATAGTATACACACAGTATTATTTAGACTGTACACAAATTGTGTATTTTATCAACGTTTATCAGTTCATCCCCTAGCCCTTCATGCTGTCTCACACTAACCCTCCTACTGGATGGGTCGTAGCCCTTTGTGCATTGTCATGGTCAGTAAAGTCCACCGGCTGACCTGTGACTACCATCGCCACAGTAGTTCAATCTTAGCCCTACATTCAAATGGATTCATTGCTTACTACCTTTACTCTTACCACAGCTGTTTCTTCCTTTTATTGATTGGCTAAAGTTCCTTTTCTTTTCTTATTATTTGTGTGTGTGTGTGTGTGTGTGTGTGTGTGTGTGCAAACATCACCACCATCCATCTTCATAAAGTTAGTTTCTTTAAGAAGTATTCATGGGGCCGTGTTTCCTAATTCATCTATGTTTGTGATGTCTACTGTTGGTCTCTTTGTGCCTGGACAATATTTGGACTATGCAAATCTCTGGCGTACATGACCTTTTCCCCAAGGACAGGGCATTTCCCCACCATCTTTTGGCATTATAATGTGGCTATAGGAAAGTTGAAGCTTACTTGATTTATACTCCTCATAGATTCTTTATTTTTGAGATTTAATATCTTTACCAGGAAAGACACTTCACCAGTTTTATTAGTTGCATGCATTTTTACTGAAACAAAATGTCACCTTTGAATTGGTGGATTCAACTATTTATTGAAAAAATGATTTTTGAATTATGTTTTGAACACTTTTTTGTGTCTTATTGTTTTCTTCTTCAGAGGCACCAAATTGAATTCTTTTGTCTTCTATCATTTTGATTTTCTCTCTAGTCCTTTTAAACTCTTGGTTTGGCTCATGTTCTCAAGCTTGCCCTCCATGACCCGGATTTTATTTTCTCTACTCTCCTTTCTGTTGCTTCCAAATGTGACTTTCATTTTTGTGATGGCCTTCTTTTTCCCCTCTACCACCGCCCACCCTATTTTAGTATATTTAGAGGCCATTGTTTCATTAAGTTCACTATAACCCAGGAGGACTGTTTAAAGTCTTCACCAGCTTCATGGCAATATATTTGAGGTGTGTGTTGTCGGTTTAGTTAAGTCCATTTTTTTTGGTCATATGTCTTTCCTATTTTTTTCTTTGAGTGTTATTGCTTCAAACCCTTGCTTGTTCCTTTTTTTAAATTATGACCAACCTCTGAATGAGGAGGGTTCTTCTCCTCAGCAATTAATTGAACTATAGAGTGGTACTACTTTTACCCCAGTCTGTCTCTGATTATTTACAATGGTTTAAGTGCATTCTCACCAGGAAAATCGTTCTAAATTTGCTTTCCTCATTTAAATAAGAAGCTTGATACAACTTAGGTTTATGTTTTTAGTTTTTAGTTTAATTTCTTTTGTTCAGACTAGAGCCATCCTGTCTTCACTGGTTATAAAATAGAACCTCATAGGAAGTATAAAACAACATAGGAAGCAGAAAGAAGAAGGTAAGAATCATCTATAATTTCACTACTTAGAGATCATCATCATCATTTTGATGTATATCAGTTTATAATTTTTGAAGCATTTAAATTTATATAGCATATATATGTTGCTATATGTAGTGTGTATACACACAAACAGAAAAAAAGGCACACATTTGTGTATATGTGTGTGAAGGCATAGTACATATATATGTATATGTATATAATATGTATATTTAGTATACTGTAAGTACATAATAAAGGGATCTAACTTTTTCCCCCTAATGGTTAGATCTGAGGTTCCCAAACTGTACACTGAAGTTGACCAAGGCACTATAGCAGACTCACAGGGTGTTGCTAGAATTTTTTAAATCTTCAGGAAAATGCAGTTGTGAAAGTGAATCAAGGAAAACTCATATAAAGTGGAGTTGGGAGGCCAGAAAGGGGAGCTCTCACACCCTTCCAATCCCCGTCAGTTGCAAACCCAAAAGAGAAAGGTGTACCTTGTCTATTTGACCAGCCACAAAGTTAACCGATAAGAAAACACAACTCAGCCAATGGCAAATTGTCTGAACTCTTACTTTTCTCCAATGGATTTTCATTCAAATCAGCCCCTCTGAACTTCGTCCTTTTCTCTATGAAGTAATATTCTTCTCCTTTGATCTTCAGAGTTGCCAATGGTTTGCCATAGCTTTCATGTCCCAAATTGCAATTCCTGCGTTATGCCTCAGTAGACCCATTTTGCTGGTAGAATAACTGGCTGTTTTACTTTTAAGGTAGACCCAGTGATAATAATATGTCTTGGATACATCCTGAAATAGTAGCTTGAGGTAGTTCACAGTTCCGACTTTAGACTAAGCTGTATTCCTTTTACTGGCATTATCTTTGCAAAAGTGGGTTGATGCACTTAAAAGCTGGGACTCTGTGAAAATCAGTGTGGAACAGGAAACAGGGGTGACAGTGTCCACTCTGATTCCAACTTTTGAGAAGTGTGCAGCGCCCAATATTAAGCAAATCCCATTAATAGTAATATGGCTAATAAAGAATGAAATAAAAATATTTATTTCCATTTATGTATATATTTTTTCAAGCATAGAAATCTATGCACCAATCAAATGTATCTTAGAATAAGGATATTTTCAGACTTCCACAGACTCAAAATATTTACCTCAAAGTATTTATACCCTTTCTCAGAAACCCTCTGGAGGGTGTGCTCTTTGAAAATGAGGAAATAAATCAAGAAAGGGGATCCAGGGAACAGGAGATTTATCACAGAAAAGCAGCAAAGGGAATTCCCAGTGTAATGACAAGTTGCTGAATTAAATCTTCTCATTTTTCTATTGGATTGTGGTATTTTTTCATATTGACTTGAAGAACTCTTTATTAATGAAGGAGATTTAAGCCTTTGTCATTTTTAGATTATTTCTCTAAGTTGTTTTTGTCTTTTGATTTTGTCTATGGTTTTTTTTTTTTACCTTTGTTACACAGAAATTAAAAAATTTTATGTGACCAAATTGATTAATCTAAATATAATTTAAACTCTCAGGTCCTATGATTCTAATAAGTTTGAAAGAGACCAATGTGGGTAAGAATGGGATACAGGGTGGAGGCATAGATGAAAGATTGCAGGCCAGAACACACGGATTACAGCTAACAGTAATGTTATGGTTATAGAATTAAAGCTAGTTGCTTGATTTCTTTGGATTTCAGATTTGTTATCTAAAAAATGCTATCTGTTAAGCCCCTTGTAACCCTGCACGTTGATCAATTTCAACTTAATGTAATAGGAATCTTTTGACAACCAATTTAAATTGGCTCTTGGAAAAAGACTAGAAACCACCATCGACAAAAATTTTAGATAAAACCATGAGACTAAGTATCATAAAATCCTAGAACATGCTGACTGAACTAGTACAATAATTTAAATTCACTGCTGCTCAGAAGGCATTGAGGAAGGAAAGGACATGCCTTCGTTCTGGCTGTGGTCTAGTTATGCAATGATTGTGGGAATGGCAGATAGGACATATAGAGGCTGGTACATGTCAAACCGGTTTCAACCAAGTTTTTCACTGGCAAAGAGGAAACAGATAGGAACTTGCTGAAATTCCACCTGTAACGTGCTTTGTACACAAACATTTTCTTCTTATTTTTTGTTTTGAGAGTGACAACTCATTTACAAAAGATGAAGTGACTGGAGAGCTCAGAAACTCACTGACACTCTGCATGGAACATTCCTTACTCTTTAGCTCAGGGAAGAGGTGGGGAAGGAGTGGGTGATAAAAGGGAATTCAGTGCTTTTGCAATTTCTCCTTTCTAAATTGCCACTTCACATAACTTTTGCTTCTTTTTATCTGTGTGGTCCTATAGAATACTATGATCAGGATGCATCTTTCATTATCTGCAAACAGGAATGAGACATTGCATGCATTTGTTCTGATATGGTACTAACTTTTTATGACCTTTAAATAAGTAAAAGTGCTTCTCGGCCGATTTGCATTTTGTATTTATTTTGTCCAGATTATAATCCATGGAATAAAATCTCTCGCCTCTGCTCTAGATTCCTCTTATTTTTCATATTTTCTACTGCTGGTTGGTTCTTATTCTCACATACATGTAGTGATGAAAGCATCAAAGCCATACAATTTGTGAAGATTTCATTTGGTCTTGTTGAGAATTACACAGTCAGAATCATTTCATTATTATCTGAAATAAAATAATATAAACTTCAAGTCTCAGTCAGGATATATGGTTAGGAATCGAATGAGCTTGAAAATCCATTGCATTTGCACACATTTGAGACATCCATTTGGTCGATAGACTATAAAATAGCTGGTTTAGCAGACTAAATGGAATAAATGCACTAGGTTTTTAGATTGAAATCATCTTAGATGAATTCCAAAAAAAATCTATATGCATTAAAAAGAAACTAAAATTACTATGCATTAGATAATATATATTCATAATCATTTTAACACTATTTTAATAATGATTTTACATGGCCATATGATGTTAACCATTTAAAAATGCCGGACACATGTTTATCATAAAAATAAAGCAAAAACGTTACAAACTATTTAGATATAAGGAGGAATATAGGGCCACTCCCCTAAAACAATATTGTGTAAATTTTGTTATCCATCCTCATCGACTTTTGTCTTATGCAGATTTTTACATAGTTGTTTTTATCTGTATTTAGTAGTCTATCAAGTGTATTTTTACATTTACTATATTTTTACAACCTTATTTATGATAGACATAGCAATAGTCTAAGTTCATTGTAACTTGCTTAAACATTGCTCATTTGTTGAATAGTCTTCCATTTTTCTATTAAAATATCACTACTATGATTATGTATTTATAAATGTATATATAAATAATCCCTTTTTACCCGTTGTGGATTATATTATTAGGAAGCATAATTACTAATTAGTAGTAAAATGTGTAATATTTTTTGTGGTTCTTGACACATACAGCCAAATTGCTCTAGAAAGTGATTATACACTCTGAGAGTGCAATTAGCAATGTCTGAAATTGCTGCACCACCACCAAAATAAAGAAACCAATTCAATAGAGGTAATAGTACTTTTTTGTGTTTTGTTTTATACTGATGGCCTTGGCAGAGTAAGTCCAGTGCTGTTGTAGAAATACAGTTGTGGTTAGAGAGAATGGAACAAGAGATTCAAGGCTCTTCTGGTGGTGTTTAGCAGTAAAAGGTAAGGCAAGTATGAGATGAAATTTTTCAGCTGGTTGTGGAGTAGAGTGTGAAAGTGTTTTTAATTTAAAAACCGAGGGTTTTCTTCCTTTTTGGATTTGGGTTTTAAAATTTGGTCTGTTCTGTTCTTTTATTATGAGTTTGTTGGAAGTAAAGAAACAATTTCTACCACCTGCCACTTTAATAAGAGATCTGTTACTTTTGTCTCTACACTGTTTTGTGTGCGGTAGTGGAAGACAGGGTCTCACATGAAGCTTCATCTGAACCCACCTATGCTTGCTAGCAGCCACAGCTCTCCAAGCATGGGAAGTCCAGCAAACGATGCTGAGCGCTGTCTGGGGAGGAGGCAACTTTTGAATTGAAAATCTGGCTTCGGAAACTCCAGTGGATTTTTTTTCAAGCATGTTTTATAATTTTTGGTACTTGGAAGGCCTGACTTCAAACAGCCTTAAGCCATTTGGACACTGGTCAATTAGAGCAAGTGATTCAACTGCTTCTGCAGTTGGCAGCAGGCAGGACAGAGGGGCCTGGCCAGGGACTTACTGTATTTCAGGCATGAGGGAAAGTCCGTGACCGGCTGCCACCTATGAAAGGTGTGTGTGTGTGTGTGTGTGTGTGTGTGTGTGTGTGTGCATGCATGCATGCACACTGGCAAGGGAAATAATGGGGTTTGGAATCCTATTTGTTGTCTAAGTAATATTGGACAAACAATATAGCCCTGTTTTTTGCTTTTAATCTTTAGCTGAAAGACCTCTTATTTTCTGTGTTGGTTGAAAGCTAGGACTGTTTCCCTGGTTACTGAGTCTACTAATTAGGGCAAAGTATAAGGTGAACATGCCATCCTTTGCATTAATTAGAGCAAAGGCCAAGTCTCTGTGTGTGAGTGCATGCTTGTGCCTGTGTTCAGCATTTGAAATAGGTGTGGTGGACCATGAACAGGGATGTAGGCTTGAGCGTTTTTGTTTTAGAAGATAGAAGGAGTTTCCTTCTGGTTTTAAGGAGAATTATAGGCTGTGGGGAAAGAGCTGGTGGAATCAGAGAGGACGAGGGCCAGGAGAGAGAGGGAATGGCTAATGGAACAATGCTTTTGGCAGATAGCTTATTCATTCACAAAGATAGGGCTCCTTGGGCAATACTAATTGGAGGAGATACTCCAGGGCTTGATGGTGAATTTGAAAACTAAGAGCAATATAACTGAATAATAACTGAATATGGGAATAAATAAATAAATAACTGAAGCATGGGAATAGTGAACTTGTCACAAGAGAGTGTGTTAAAGATGGAAAACAATTAAAACATACTGAGTTGCAGAGATCTGAAAGGAGAGAGCAAGTAGAGATAAAACTCTAAAATAAATGTGAGGTCAGTCTTATATTTGTCACTTTAGAAAATCGGAATTAAATTTATATCTTAGGAATTTTAGGCTAAAACACACACAGGCTCTCCTCTATCTTATTAGGAGTGTTACGAGAATTAAGGCAATTCTATTTTTGGCTATATATCCAACAAAATTGGATTTAAGCAGACGTTTGTACACTCATGTTCATAGCAGTATTATTCACAATGGCCAAAAGGTGGAAGGAACCCAGTGTCCATCAATGATGAATGGATAGATAAAATGTGCTATATATATATATACAGTGGACTATTATCCCACCTTAAAAAGGGAAGGAAATTCTGACATATGCTAGAACATAGATGAACTTTGAGGACAAGATGCTGAGTACAATAAGCCAGTCATGAAAGGACAAATACTGTATTATTCCAGCTACATAAGGTACCTAGAGTGGTCAAATTCATAGAGACAGAAAGTAGAATGGTGGTTGCCAGGGGCTGGAGTGTGGGGATGGGGTGTTAGTGTTTAATGGGTACAGAGTTTCTGATGGGGAAGATGAAGAGTTTTGGAGATGGATGGTGGTGATGGCTACACAACAATGTGAATGTACTTAATGCCCCCGAACTGTATACTTAAAAATGGTAAATTTTATGTTATGTGTATTTTACCACAATAACAAAAAGCAGAGGGCCATATATATAAAACTATATCTCATAAAATTATAGTAATCTCTTTCCAACCACAGCTTTTAGAATTCTAGGGTACATTTATAGTGATTTAAAATTTTATAACAAATTTTTAAAGTCTGAGATCTTTTACATATGTAAGTTCAGTTCAGTTCTTTACAAGTGTTCCCAAGTCTGGTTCTATCAAAATCACTTATTAAACTTCATAAATACACAAAATACAAATTTCTGGGCCCTGCCCCAGACCCATTAAATCATAATCTCCAGGAATGGCAGCCAAAAATTAGTATTTTAACAGGTGCTTCAGTGATCGTTATGCAGCAAGAGAATACTAAACCCTCAGATTTCTCTTTTCTCTTTCAGACCTGGGTGTAGGTCTCTGGAGGTCTCTGGGGGTATGCAGAGAGAAAAGGTCTTTTAAATATTATCCTTTCAACAAATGCATAGAAGACTAGTATGGGAAAATAATACTTCTTAATCATTTTGATAACTAATTAGAAGGTATAAGCATTTTGTAAAAGGGAATAGGTGAGCACCAGTGATAAGTAACGTAGAAATTATTGCCATCCTTGGTGAGGGACAAGTCATAGTCAGGCACTATTTGAGTCAGAAAAATAAATAAGTTCCATAGTTATAACACCTCCAATGTTGTGAAGATATAATATATATATATATATATATATATATATATATATATATATATACACAGACACAGACACAGACACACAATATTGTGTACACACACACACACACACAATTTATTCTTTCAGTCTCCCTTCATGCCTGTGTAGGGCAAGGCCTTTGGATTTATATATAGGAAGAATACAAATGTAAGACATTAATTTTCAAGCAAGTGGGTGATGGTTTTCAATCCCTTGACTGAGTGATCAGGCTTAGGAGTACATTTGCCTCAACAGATCACAAAACGGCATCAGTGGTTGTAGAACAATTGAAAGAGGAGCTCAGGGAAGATTTCCTACCAGAACAGGTTTTAATGATAAGTATGATTTGTTTTGGATGAGATGTCTTTTATTTATGCTGCTTTTAAATATTGTGTGTGTGTGTGTGTGTATTAGAATATATATAATATATATATTATTGGAACTTTTTTCCCTGTCCAAACTTTTATTCTCTTTGAAAAAGTATTTCTAACCAACTGTTTTGCCAGCTCCAAGAGTGTGATTGGCAAAGGATTACTGTAATTATTTCAGGCATGAAAATAAGCATTTATATGCTCACTCTGCATTACCTTAAGGAAAATTGGACAAGTAACTGAAAACATTTTAATAACTCAGGCAGGACAAGGTAATAATAATTTAATGGAGCACATTTCGTCATGACCCACCTCTTCTTTGCCCTGGTGGAGCAGAGTTATTTGAAAAAACAATGGAAAAGAAACAGAAGCTTGCTGGTCCCATGGAGGATTGTCATGAAGGCTTTCGTGAAGGCAAAATCTTGGAAGTCTTGTGGGCAGCCATCAGAGTTCCCGTGATTGAGGCACTACCCATTGAGGAGCTGGGAAGAGATATCTTTGTAAATCTCTGTAGGCTGCTCTATCAGCAGGCCCCAGTGGTGGAGACGGATACATGCACCATGGCAGAAAATGTGCTCAAAGGAAGAACAGTAAGATGGTAACCACAATGGAATAAGAATCTGGGAACTTCACATTTCCTCTGGATTCTGGGGTCCTTGTACAGCCCCTTGAAGGGCACAGGAGTAAATACTAATAATGACTGATACTGATCAGCTGCTTCCCTACCTAGGCGGGTGGGGGGCTCAGATCTGGGAATAATTTGATACGGAAGATAAGTTGAACAATTCCAGCACTTCATGTTATGGGACACTTTACATTTGGTACATATGATGATGGATATTGCTTATAATTTCCATTCAAAATACATTTTTACAAGACCTGTTTTTTTTTTTTTTTTTCCTGTGGGGGAGGGGATTTGATTTTGCCTACTGGAAGATGTGGCTTTTCCTGAGTCAGGTGTGAAAGAAGAAAAGATTGTGGAAACAGCGCTAAGCAAAAATGTAAGTGACACTGTTGTGGAAAAGTTCAATGCAAATTTTGGGACTAGAGGGTTTTTCAGAATTATTGACTTTATATAAATTACGTTTTTAAGACTGAACTAACATCTATCAGAATCCATACACAATTTTTTGTTTTGCATTTTTTTATTGCTATAATGTAATAGGCTTTGCTGTTGAAGGTATGTGTGAAAATACCAGTGGGAGAACAGATTTTTTTTTTCAACTGATTAAAATGTGTGGAGCTGCTGTGATGATTTCCTCTGTGTTTCCTTTGGCTGCAGATAATACCACAAAGCAAACTCAGTGACGCACACAGGCAGCTGATAACAGCTGACACATGCGGATCTTAAGCCAAGTGTATATTATCAGAAAACGAGCTAAAAACCCCATAAAATTCCCCACTGACTGACTGAAAAACATTCCTTTTAAAATCTCTTAACGACACAGTTAGATGATCTTTTTAATTTTGCATGCTAAAACAGTTCTAGTGAAATATGAAATGAGAGTAAAAGTGTGTCCCTTTAGTGAGTATGAGTTAAGTATAACATAAGTTTTAATGTACTTTTCAACAGCATAATATCTGAAAATTGCATAAATCATTCATTAGAATTTATAGCTAACTATGGGACAGTCTTTATTTGCCTTTTAAAATTTAATTTTAATTTTTTCATCAAAGTTCAATATTGACAGAGTTTAAAAAGTCAAATAATACCAAAGACTTAAAAAGAAAAACAAAAGTCCTCTGCTAAACCCTTTCCACCATAGATTCTTGCTCCCTAGAGGCACCACTTTCAATTATTTTAGTGGTTACTTCTATCATTTACTTTAATAATTTAAGATAAACTGCTTACACTGTTATTTTTTGATTGTTTATTTCTAAAAATTATCCCATGACTTCCTATATGGAAGATATTAATTCTGGTCTCTTCCGCCCCCCACTTTGCTGTTCACACTTTTGCCCTCCTTACAATGTAGTTTTTTTTTTTTTAAAGATTTTTATTTATTTATGTGACAGAGAGACAGCCAGGGAGAGAGGGAACACAGCAGGGGAGTGGGAGAGGAAGAAGCAGGCTCCCAGTGGAGGAGCCCGATGTGGGACTCGATCCCGGAACGCCAGGATCACGCCCTGAGCCGAAGGCAGACGCTTAACGACTGCACTACCCAGGCGCCCCTACGATGTCGTTTTTTATTAAAATCATTTTGATACATTTTATTTGGTTAAATTCTATGCTTGTTATGATCATTTAAGCGTCACCAACCACTGAACCATAGTGAATTGTGACATTTCTTTCTTGTACAACTTTTCATTTTCTCCACTTACTGCCTTTTGTCAAGTTTAGCTCTCTGTGCACTCATCGTTAATTTATTCCCAAACTCCAGATCTCTTCTCATCTCTCAATAAGTTCAAATACACCGAGTATGGTGGCCACGGACCTGCACTGATCAGTTATCCTTTGAGAGAGCCAGTTCTAGGGATCACCTCCAGTTGCTGCTCCTGTGCAAGGCTTAGACCACACTTCCCCCAGGTTGCTCCCAGCCAATGACTGAGCATAGCAGAGGTTTTAGGGCCCATTCCTGCCCTAGTTCAAATGAGCAGCCTTTGCTTGGGCATGCCAATCCCTGTTGGCCTGGTCAAAACTTTCTCACAACTGAGCTGTGGTCTGGGGATACCCTATCCAATCCTTCCTTCCCTCTGTTCTTTCACAGGTGTCAGTTTGGCATCCCACTCTGAAGCTTCTCCCTACTTAATCCTGCTCCATCTTTCTTTATCCCGCATAGACATTAACCCCAAATAACACCTGCATGTCTGATCTCATCTTGGCACCTGCTTCTTGGAGGACATAAATTGGTTCAGGGAAGCTGAGAGGGATCTGAGCAAACAGGTACTAAGATAGGATTTGGGGACTGGCTTGCTCTTTGCTTAGATGGTGAGGAGAACCTTATCCTGAGAAGAATGTGGGTCCTGGTACAGTTGGAGGCCCAATTACTTAAGATTTCACTTATGATTTGGGGAACCAGATAACCAGAGGGCCGATTATTGCTAAGTTCTATTGATGTTCTACAAGGAATAATGGGAAACTGAAGGATGGTTAACAAATAGTTGAGAGCTAACTGAAAGCACCAGAGGGACTTTCTGACCGTTAACAAATAAGCCCTTATCTTCTACAGTGGAGGAACATACCCAGCCAAGGAGCAGACACAGGGTTTTGTAGTCAAAGTCACAGAGCTGCAGAGATGTTTAAGTAAAGTAGGTCCTGGGACCCTAATACACGGGATGAAGACATCTGGGAGAATATCCTTGGGAATTTTTGGCTCCATAGGTCCCCCAAGCCCTCAGAATTTGTAGATGTTGCCCCTTCTCACTAGCAAGGACTTTATTTTTCTTGTTGGAAGATGCTGCAGAATTCTCTCCCCTACAAGACAACAAGTGTCCCCTTCAGGAATTCCCCACTCATCTAGTTGTGAAGCTGGTAACTTAAATCCCAAACACAACCCCAGTGGGGTTATGCTGAGCCTGATAAGAGAGGAAAGAAATAGCACACCAAAGGACAGTCGCGAATTATTTAACATGTACTGGCAGGAGCCAGAGGAGTATACTTGTGATTGGATTTTGATGAAACTTAATCAAGGGGGCCCAGAAATAAGACTGTATAAAAAAAATCTTTTTGACCTGGGGTTGCCTTCCTGGGATGTAGTATTTAACACTCTGGCAAGGACCCCAGGCAATGGTACAAACTTAACTTACTCTTCCGGTGGATCTTAGAAACCAGATAAAGCAATCACCTGAGTGAAGTGGAAATGACAGACATTGGAGGGAGGAATACGAAGGCTAAGGCAAGTGGTTCCCCCCAAGAAGTGAAGACATTTTCTGAGATGTTAATGCCTGCCAGAAAGCATACACCATGGAGGAGGCACTAAATAACCAAGCAGACAAAATGACTTAGCCATTTGGCATTATCCAGTCTCTATGATCAGTCACCCGAGTACTGATGGGAGAGGGATATGAACACTCTGGAATGTGAACAGAGTGGCCATGATGGCAGAGATGGAGGATATACATGGACCCAATAGGAAGGTCTCCATGTACCAAGGCCTATGTATTACTGCTGCCTCTGAATGTCCAATTTGTCAGTAACCAATGCTGAGCTCCTGATAGAGCATTATTATTTTAGGAGCCCAAATAGCCACCTGCCGGCAAGTCAACCATATGGGGCCTCTTACCTCCTGTTAAATGGCCTCTATTTTCTATTTGAAGTTTGAAGCAAGTCTGTCTGCTTAGAGTGAGGGGGATTTGGTAAAAAGAGTCGTGAGAAAAGAAAGAGGTTAACTATGGGATTTAGTAGTTATTTGTGCAACAATAAGTGGGTTTTTAGAAACCATTTTTTGAGTACTAACAATGTCAGGCATTGTATTGAACTGTCTTTAAGCGTTATTTATAATATTTATAATCTATCATATTTTCTCTGAGAATTACTTAATATTATCTCTATTTTATGTGAGAGGGATGGTAATGTTCATTGCCCAGTACATTCCTTTCCTCATTTTATGTGTATTTAGTGAGCTCTAATTTCACCCCAAGTATCTTTCTCAGCATAGTAAGTAAATGTATCAGTAAAGCAATCCAAGGACTATCTGATTTCAGAATCCAGTTTCTTTACAGTGGGTCAATAAACATGGCTCAACAATGCAAACATATTTGCATATGAGCCTTCTATTGGGTTTACCATTGTGATGAGAGGAGAGCTATTGCTTTATACAATATGGGCAAATAAATTATTTCATAACTATTTAAATTATTTCAATTACATGCAAATTATCAAAGATAAGTCTGGAGGTTGAACTCTAATTTAATTTATCTATTGTAATTAGAAAGATGGGTTAAATTTTCTTTTTATGTAATTTCCTTCTTGTATATTCAAAAAGCAACATCTTCAAGGATTTTCAAACTCTTATAGTAGGATTACTGCTAATTCATGGTTTAGAATATTTCACTTTGGTTGAAGTTTACTTTGGCACTTACTTTGAAGAAATAATGTGATAATCAATGTGATAGTTCACATAAAATTACAGGAAAGCTTGTGAGTTTGAAGAGTGTTCGTAGTTGTATTTAACTCATTTTTTTTAAAACAAGCTATTTTATTGATGGCTTATTTCTGTCATTTATTGAAGCATACTCAAATGCTATTTACTTATACAATGTTATTAGAGTTATAATACTCAATTTCTTTTGAAAAAAATTTATGATTTAAGATTTCCATGCTGCTGGGCTTTCTTTTTCTTGTAACTCATACAATTTTTCTGTTTACATGTTCACATCTAGTTTTTATTTTCAAGAGGCAAGATTTCTTTTGTTTATATTTTTCTATTGATTGCAGTTGAAGAGTAGCAAACAGTGTTGGCCACCTTGTGCGTGTGGGACTTTTGTGGGAAAAATGAAATGCTATGGCATATTTAAAACCATACTAAAAAGCAACAATGCAGTCATGAGGGTAAGTGCCATCCCGCAGTGGTTAGTGCTACAGCCTCAGTTGTGGCACAGTTTTGGCAAACAGACTAACAGAGCTAAGCACCTCTCAAAGCAATTTTTATCTTTGAACAAATATAAAGAGATGGATCAGCAGAGTGAATTACTCATCAAGGGCTTGGCAAGAAAGATGAGTTACTATGAGCAAATGCTGGTGAATTTAATGACTCTTTGGGAACATGTAGTCACTTATGAGTCTCTGGGGGTCTAAATTTGGGTAATTCACAAGTGTGAAATTGCCAGTCTAGTTGAAAGAGGCAGAACTTATGCATTGCTTTTAGAAAGCAATTTTGACATGAGAGGAACACTGGAAACTAGACAGGACATAGCAATATTATGTTAATGACTTTCATTTTGTAATAGTGGAACAGTTAATTGATTCCATGAGGAAGATGGAACAAAAGTGACTTCCTAGAAATGTCTTTCTCCTTCTAGGAGGAGAACAATTAATCAGGCAGGATATCTCGTTTTACATTTCTTTGAATTAGTTGCTATTCCTGATTCAAAAAGAAATTTCTCTAGTAAGTAGGCATTCAGAGTTTGGGGAAATGTCATTTGACTAAAGGGAAAGAAAATACTTTGAAATATCCTCCATTCCCTTAAACAACTAAATTAGATTCAACACACCTTGTATGTTTTGCTAGACACTGGGATGTTTGAGGGATGATTTACCAAGTATAACATGTTCTCTTGTTTCTCAATGTATTTCTTTTCCCAGCCCTCAAATATTGGGCCTTCAAATATTCCTCCATTTCACCATCGAAATAAAATTAATGCAAATATATGTCTTTGAACACTTTGTTAAAGCTGTTTATGTGTTTCTTCTACTTCCATCCAAGATGGAGTAATAAGGACTTGTCAGTTGAAGCAAATAGAAAACCAGGCAATATATTTGTAAAACAATGGTTTTTAGACATTGGACAAAAGATAACATAGGACTGTGATATCCTAAAGAAAAGAAACAAAGTAAGGTCTGTAATTGCATCAGTTTACTGCTTAGCTTATGGAAGGTGCAGTCAGAGAGAGACTAGGGGGCTTGCTAAGATGAAGAGAAAGAGGTTTGAATCCACAAAGGCCAACTTAGCTAGAATTTGCCGGATAGTGTACCAGTGAGGAGGGAGCAACACTAAATAGACCTCTAGTGACATTCAGAGATCTCTCACAAGTCTTTGCTTGAATATTGATCTCCATAATGCATGAGAAGAAACTGTCTGAAATCAGGGTGGGGAACACATTACAAAGAGACTATGTAGAACAATCCTTAGAGTTCAAAATGGCTAGTAAAGTTTATGTTTCCACCATCAAAGTGGAAATAATTTGTCATACAAAGGCATCGGGTAGGATGCTCAGAAGAGTTTCAGCTTAGTTGTGGGCATAAATTGGCTGTATGCTAAAGGCTGCTCTTGACATACCCCAATGAAACTTAAAAACTTTAAGCTTCAAAATGATTTACCTTATTCCAAGTAACTTAACTGCATGCCAGAACAGAATCCTATGTTGTTTAAAGGAATACGGCAAAACCCAGCAAAGAACAACATAAAATTCACGATGAATGGCATCAAACACAAAACTAACCAGCCAAGCAAAGAAGCAGAAAATGTAATCATAACCATGTGAAAATGGAAGTGCTAGAAAATAGTTCCAGAAATGAAAAAAAGATGGTGAAACTAGCAAATGAGGATGTTAAAACAGTAATTATATATGTGCTTCATATGTTCAAGAAGGTACAGGAAAACATGAACATGTTGAAGAGAGAAATAGTTCAAATGGAACTTCTGGAGCTGAAAAGTACAATATGCAAAATGGAAAATACAGTGGATTGCAGTCAATAGCTGATTAGACAGCATAAAAAAGATCAGCAAACTCTCAGCCATAGAGACTATCCAAAATGAAAAGCACAGAGAGGAAGAAAAGACTGAGACAAACGAGCAGAGCATCAGTGACCTGTGGGATAATACCAAGCAGTCTAACATACATGTAATTGGAGTCTTTGATGAAAGTGGCTGGGAGAGCAGAAAAATATTCAACAAAAAAGGGCCCAATATACTTCCAAATTTGAATATAAAAGGAAACCAGAGGGAAAAGACTCATTATGTACATTGACAAAGAGAATTATCACAGATTTCTTGTCAGAAACCATGCAAACTAAAAGGTAGCTTTATTTTTATTTTTTTGAAAGGTAACTTTAAGGTTCTGAAAGGAAAAAACTTTGAATTTTATTATACTGACAATTTTTTTCAAAATGAAAGCAAATGAAGTCTCTCTCTCTCTCTCTCTCTCTCACACACACACACACACACGCACACACAGAGCTGAGAAAATTTGTTGCTGGTGGACCTTACAACAAGAAATGTTAAAGGAAATTTTTCAGTTGGAAGTTTCAAAACTGTTATATTTTTCTTGATTAAACCTCTTTATAAATATTGACATTCTTTATTTAATCTGATGTATTTTATGATAAAATTTATATTACCTGAAATCAATCTTGCATTTTTACTTGTTTTTGCCAAAATTAGCTGCTCTCATCTTTTCATTTGTAATATTTCTAATAGATTTATTTAGACATATCTTTTCTAAGGATGATAGTTTGAATGCTGCTCTGTAGATGATTCTAGAGTATTTGCCTTTTTTTTAGTTGACTTTCAGGCAATTTCAATTTATTGTTATAACAAATGTACTGAGTATTTCTTTCATCATTTTGTTTTATATTTTCTAAGACTTTATTTTTTATGCCAGGACTTTTGTATTCTAAGTTTTAGGGAATATTGGTTTATGTGCATGCATGTGCACTGCTACTGCTAAATGGACCACATTTTCTTTGCTTTTATATTGCCTACTGAATTGGAAGCCACCTGTATACCTTATGACTAATTCTAGTAGCGATCACTTTCATGTTCAAAAATATGTTTGAATCTTTTCTTTCTGTTTCTCAATTTCAAGAATGAAAAAATTAATTTGCTACTTCTAATATAATATGAATAATTTATTGTATTTTACTATTCTCATAGAGAATATACTCATATTTGCTCTTTCATTATATTTATTTTTTAGGAGACTACAAAACTGTTTGCCAAAGTGATTGTCATTTTACAGTTCAACCATAAGTATAAAAAAGATTCACTTGCTTTGCCAGTTTTTAAAAAAATTATCCATTTTAGAAGTTTAAAAAAAAACTGGCGTAAAATTAATATATAATATGACTTTCCAGTGTATAGCATTATAATTCAACATTTGTTAGTGTTTCAAAGTGATCATCACCAAAGTCTAGTTACCATCTGTTACAATATAACTGACCTCCTTCATTCATTTTGCTCACCCTCCAACTCCCTTCTCCTCTGGTAACCATCTATGTGTTCTCTATGTTTATGAGATTTTGTGTTGTTTCATTTGTCCATTTGTTTTGTTTATTTAGATTCCACGTGTGAGTGCAATCATATGGTATTTGTCTTTCTCTGACTTAATTCACTTAGCTTAATACCCTCAAGGTCCAGCCGTGTTGTCACAAATGGCAAGATTTCATTCTTCTTTATGACTGAGTAGTATTCCATTGTGTGTGTCTGTGCTTGTGTGTGTATAATATTCTCTTTACCCATTTATCTATTGGTGAACAAGTAGATTGTTTCAATATCGTGGCTATTATAAATAATGCTGTGATGAATATAGGGGTGCATATATCTTTTCAAATTAGTGTTTTCTTATTCTTTGGGTAGATACTCAGAAGTGAAATAACTGGATCATATGGTAGATCTATTCTTAATTTTTTGAGGAATCTGCATATTGTTTCCCATATTGGCTGTACCAAGTTATCTTCCCATCGACAGTTTATGAGGATTCTCTTTTCTCCACATCCTCTCCAACACTTGTTATTTCTTGTCTTTTGACAATAACCATTCTAATAAGTGTGAGGTGATATCTCACTGTGTTTTTAATTTTCATTTCCTTAGTAATTAGGAGTTTTGGAGTTTTAGCATTATGTTAACATCTGTGATCTATTTTGAGTTAATTTTGTAAAAGATGCAATGATTAAAACTCCATTTTTTTCTCCATATGAATACTAGTTTTTCTAGCATCATTTGTTGAAATTATCTTCTGCTTCTATTGAATTATCTTGACATTATTGTTGAAACTCAATTGACTATATATGTGCAGATATTCTTTCTGGATGCTGTTTTGTTTCATTGGTCTCTGTATCTATTCTTAAGCTTATACCACATTTTCTTAATTACCATAGCTTTATAGTAGGTATTAAGATCAGCTAGTGTGAAGTCCTTTAATTTTTTTTTTTCTGGCTATTCTAGAGCCTTTGCATTTCTACATAAATTTTAGATTCAGCTTGAAAATTTATACCAAAAAAATCATTAGAATATTAATTGGGATTGCATTGAGTCTATAGATCAATTTGAGTAGAGTTGACATTTAAACAATTTGAACTTTGGGATTTATAAGCGTGTATTTTATCCATTTATGAACATCATTTAATTTTTCCCAGGGATGTTTGTAATTTTTAGTGTACATGTCCCACACAAAATTTTTTGTTTACCCCTCCTTCTCAAAATAGAAAGTGAAAAACAATCACAGAGACTACTAGTACCATCATGAATAAATATAGCAATTCTTCTCACCTTCCCATTTAATTCTGTAGTTTGACCAGAATGAAAGATGGCTATCTTGAAGAATGATGGCAGATTAATCAACTGGTTACTCCATTTAGAGCCACTATTCATTTATGGTCTTCATGTTGGGATCTTATAAATGTTCTTTTTTTAAATTTCAAAATATAGGAGATACCAAAAGAATTAGTTTTTCATTAACTGAATCAGTTAGTTCCTGGGGCCTTGGCCATTCATTTCATTGATGAGATCAGTTGATAGGACATTATGCTAGGTGCCTTAGCATACATGTACTTCTTCTTTGTCTTCTTCTTCTTCTTCTTTTTTGTACATACACTTCTGAAAACACAGGGGTCTGACACCTCAGTAAAATTTTTGGAATCCAAGAGTCTTGAGCATGAAAATATAGCTTTATAAACAATGAATGGCTAGTAGGCCCATTTAAATTTTGGCAGCAATTTATTCCACTTATTGTAGTAATGTCCATTTTATTAACTGGATGACCTAAAAAGCTGCTAACATTGAGTAAGGCCTGAGCAAGAGAAGAGCTCCAGTTGGCCCAGGCTGCAGTGCAACCAGCTTAACCTCTTGGTTCTTGTGTCCAAGGGAATCCCAGGTTAGTTAAAGTACCTGTGGAAGATCAGAATGCTATGGCAGGGACTGATAAGAGAATTGCAGAGGAGACTACACCTTTGAGTTGAGAGGTAGCTGGGATTGAAATTTGGCTCACTTCACTTTCTGCCTCATGGGTCCCCCATCACCAAGGAAGCTGACAGGAACTTGCTTGGTCTGAGTCCATGCACAGCTCCTTCTGCCTCTCTCCTTCTAATGGACAAGTCTGTGATACATTCTGTAAACTCATCAAGAGGTACCAGCACAATAGAGTGTCTCAATACCCTACAACCGAAGACCAACAGGAACACATCTGCTGTTGAACAAATTGGGTCTAATGCTTGTTGCAGACAGAAGGAATGTACCACATGGGGAACTGTGGGACACCTATGTAAGAGGCAGTTAGAAAGTACTTACAAATTTTTAACTGTGTTAGGTATTTTGGAGGGAGAGTTTAAGACAAGTGCTTTTGTTCAGGATTGGATGCAGTCAGGAAACAAAGATAATTCTATGATTGGATATCTTAAATCTTACCTATAAGGTGAGAGGAATAAAGTGAGGTTATATCTGTAACTGGTAAAGAAGTAGCAGTCACTCATATTAACAGGCTTAGGGAGATACTTGGTTGTTTTTAATGGCTTGGGCGATGTTCATGTTTTTACCTGTTTTCAGATATAATTATAAAGTGATTTTTTTTTTCTGTTACAATCAGAGCGGCTTTGTCTGATGTTGGTGGTCTGTGAAATTATTCTTGCCCAACATGAGAACACTGAGACCTAGCTGTGAGTGTCAGGCCAGCTCTTAGCAAAACCAAAGTCTAGCCGATAGTTCCAGGCCAGTCCTGTTTGTTGGGGGGTGTTTTTCTCTCTGAAGAGCCATGGTTCACAGTATTAATCTCAATAACACCTCTTTATCTTGGCCTTTTACCCTTCCTTGTCTCATTCTTCCTGGTTTTTCACTTCTACTCTTTGGAATGGAATCTGGCTCACTTCACTTTATCCTAGTCGGCACCCTCATTTTTTTCAGGCATGATAACTCAAACTGAGACACTCTTTTAGAAAAAAAAATTCTAAGTATTATTCTCCTTTTGGATGGGGACAGCTCAGGATTGACTCCTGGAAGCAGCTTTCTGTGGTGGACATGTGAAAAGCATGCAGCATCTATCAGACTTGTCCTGGGGCAAGGTGACTGAGGAGCAGACATCTACCGCATCCCACATCTTCCAGATGCCTTGCTCTTACATAAGCCTCTGAATGAAACTATAATCCTGAAAAAGAAAAAAGAAGGCAGGTAGGGAAATTCTAATTTTACTAAGGAAAAAATTAGAATGAACTAACAGTATCATGTATTGATTAATATTAAGCTTCTACCACCAAAAAGGCTTAAAATGGTGATCAAGAAAATACAGAAAATCCCAAATTTGTGGCTTGGTTATTCAGACTTATAATTAGAAGTATTGACAGTGGCCAGATGGGACATGATCTAAGAGAGGGGGAAGAGGAAAGCCAGGTTATTTAAATTTTCTTATATGTACTACTTTGTATATGTAAAATTTTTCTACAACAAATATGTATTACTTTTCTACCCACGACTGGCATTAACTTTTACTATAAAGTTATTATTATTAAATTTATCTGAATAGAAATTGTAACTGATCTTGTTTGTCTTGTTTATATTTTCTCACTAAAAATATCAGCTCATACTATGAAACAGAATTCTTGGTCTTTTTACAAACTCCTGAAAGTAAGAAACAAAATTCCTGCCTCTTGGCCATATATATCATCGGTAGTTGTAAAAGTTACTAATAAGCTCATGCGTATTTGTAATCAAATCTGTGATCACATAGCTCACAAGACATTAAGCAAGTAGCAGATCAATGGCAATATCCTAAGTTATTGTGGGCAGATAGATAGATATTTAAATAGATCATACAGGAAATGTTATGACATTCACTTTTGTGGGCAGTGGGGGCAGGGAGAATCTGTTTGCAGCTCTAGTTTCAACCAGGAAATGTCTCTTTCTACCAAAAGAAGTGTCATTCTACTAATCTCTTTCCATTTCCACTGTCATGTGGAAAGTCAGGTTCATGCAGGGGCTAAAGCAGAGAGGTCTGTCCACTGTGAGAGGATAGATTGATCATGGAGAGAGACTGAGTGAGACTGTTGGGTGCAGAGCATATAAACAGGACTCAGAATCTTCCACGGTAATCAGCTAATGCAGACTCACCACCTAATGATTCAGAAGTGAGCCATCAAAGACTAAAATGAGAGAAAGAGCACAAAGATCCCGAGACAGTACATTAGAGTGTGACAAGAATAACAAGGGATAGGATACACAGAAAGGACCCAAATGACATTAGTACTAAGCCGTCAGCTGGTACTAATAGTTGCCTGGAGGCCACTATGATTGAGAAATTGGGAAGTACATGTATAGAGTTGAAGGCATAAAATGAAAATTTCAGTATATTACCAATATAATCAATCAATATAATTTAAAAGATAAACTACAAATTGGGAAAACATTGGCCACAAAACAGTTATCATTTCTTTCTTTCTAAGTATGTACCTGATTTTGTGCTGAGAAGTTTATATGCCTTGGTATGTGTGATTCTCACAATACTTTGAGGTAGGTACTGTTATTTCCCTCATTTGGGGACCTGATGTTCAGAAGCACCAAATAACTTACTTACACTCCTGCAGCAAACTGCTGGGAGGGCTCGATTCAGACCAGATGTCTGATTCCAGACTCTACATTCTTAATCACTGTGTAGACTGTCTTTTCAAACTCACCAAAGGTCATCATCAAATATTTTGTGAAGAGCATCTGGAAACCCATCATTATCTACAGCATATTCCTCAGAATTTTGGGAGTATGGCTAGGTAGAGAAAATTTTAGAGTGCAGATTCAGCATCTTGCAACAGATTTTGTTGTTATTTGCAAATTAGCAAGATATGGAACATTTTCAGGTACTGGTATTTGTGGATAACTAGGTCATATGTACTGAACCAAGTATTAAATGACAGGTTCTGGTGCCTAGGCTGAGCAGGGAAGGTAATTAAATTCTGTCTTAGCAAGGTTCATTTCTCTCTGGGGAAGCTACTTTTCACACCTCTGTACATTAAATGCTACTACAGAGGTTCTTAACAGTTGACAAGTCTGGATTGAAAGGTTGTGCAGTGAATAAATTTGTTTTGGAATCAAATAAATATTACTTAAATTTGGAAATAGATGCATTTATAGAGGGTTATAAGTCAATAAAGTAAGCACCAAAAATATGAGAATGCTTTTTTAAAATTTCATTTGAAAATTTGTTTGGAAATCAGTGAATACTTTGCAAAAATAGGAACATCTCTGCATTGAGATCATAACAGTATTTGTCTTTCTCTGTGTGATTTATTTCACTTAGCACAATGACCTGAAGTTTCATCCATGTTGTTGCAAATGGCAAGGTTTCTTCTTTTTTAAAATATACAGCTAAATCATACATAAGTATATATATATGTATATGTATATGTTGCATATCATATATATATATGATATATATATATATCTCCATCCAGTGACAGACTCTTAGGTTTTTTTCTGTGTCTTGTGTGTATTGAGTATTATGATTAAGGCATCAGTAAACATGCTCGTGCAAATAACTCTTTGAGATAGTGATGTCATTTATTTGGTTATGTACAGAAAAGTGGGATTGCTCGATCATATGGTAGTTCTATTTTTAATTTCTTGAGGCGCCTCCAGACTGTTTTTCCATAGTGGCTATGCCAATTTACATTCCCACCAACAGTGCACAAGGATTCCCTTTCTTTCACATTCTTGCCAACACTTATCTCTTGCCTTTTTAATAATAGCCAACCTTACAGGCATGAGATGATATCTCATTGTGATTTTGATTTGCATTACCCTGATGATTAGTAATGTTAAGCACTTTTTCATGTACCTGTTGACTATATGTCTTCTTTGGAAAAATGTCTATTCATAGCTAACATCATATGCAGTGGTGAAAAACAGAGCTTTTCCTCTAAGGTCAGGAAAAGACAAAGATGCTACTCTTACCCCTTTTATTCAATGCAGTACTGGAAGTCTAGCCACAGCAATCAGAGGATAAAAAGAAATAAGAGGCATCCATATTGGTAAAAGAAATTAAACTCTCACTATTTGCAGATGACATGATACTATACTAAATAAAATCCTAAAGATTCCACCAAAAAACTTTTAGAAGTAATAAATGAATTCCATCAAGTTGCAGGATACAAAATTAATATCTAGAAAATCAGTAGCATTACTATACACTAATGAAATAGCAGAAAGACAAATTAAGAAAATAGTTCCATTTACAATTGCACCAAAAAGAATAAAATATCAAGGAATAAACTTAAGAGGTAAAAGATTGAAACTATAAAACATTGATGAAAGAAATTGAAGATGACACAAAGAAATGGACATTCCGTACTCATAGATTAAAAGAATTGATATTGTTAAAATGTCCATACTACTCAAAGTGATCTACAGATACAAAACAATCCTTTTCAAAACATCAACAGCATTTTTCACAGAACTGGAACAAACAACACTAAAATTTATGGAACCACAAAAGACCCTGAAGAGCTAATGCATTCTTGAGAAAGAACAAAACTGGAGGTACCTCAATTCCAGATTTCAAGATATCCTACAAAGCTGTAGTAATCAAAACAGTATAGACACATAGATCAAGGGAGCAGAATGGAGTCCAGGAATAAACCCACATTTATATGATCAATTATTCTGAGACAAAGTTGATGAGAATATAAAATGGAGAAAAACAGTCTTTTTAATAAATATTGTTGGCAAAACTGGACAGCTACATGCAAAAGAATGAAACTGGGCCACTTTCTTAAACCATACACAAAGATAAACTCAAAGTGGATTAAAGACTTAAATGTGAGGCCTGAAACCATAAAACTCCTACGAGAGAACATAGGCAGTAACTTCTTTGACATTAACTGTAGTAACTTTGCAACATTTTTCTAGATAGGTCTCCTCAAGCAAGAGAAACAAAAGCAATGGGACTGCATCAAAATAAATAGCCTTTTCACAGCAAAGGAAACCACCCAATAGAACATCTCCTGCATTTTTAATTGATATATTCCTCCCTGGGTTGGCCTGAGGAGTAAGAACCACAGAGTCAAGTTTTAATAGTTGGGACTGAGGCATTTCTTTCTGTGAGGAATAGATGAAAAAGAGTAATTAATACAAGATAAATACACCTGTTCTAATCTAAGTAGATCTAACATGGTAGATTTTTATAAATGCCCAGGTTTTCATTTGAAATCAGTTATTCTACCTGACCGCAGCTTTCTCTTCATAGATTAATACTAGTATTTGACATCTCAGATTATTCGATACTCTTAATAGTTGATTCCTGTGGCTATCATGGCTCATTCTTTTATTCAGTGAATATTCCCTGAAAGCCTTCAATGGGCCAAGCTCTCTTCTGGTTCTGGGAACCATATGCTTGGTCACAAGACAGACAAGGTCCCTGACCTTTTGGAGCAAACCCTCTCATGGGGAAAGCTAGACAGTATTTAAAATTTAAGACTATATGTATCAGGTGGTGATGAGTATTCTGAAGAAAAGTAAGCAAAGTTCTTTGATAAGGAGGAAACTGGAGCTCCTTTGGAGAAGGCAGTCAGGGAAGACTTAAGTGGCCAGCAGGAAGCACTAATGCAAAATCAGTGAAAGATCATCCCAGGCAGGGGAACCGATAGAGCTACCAGACAAGAACCAAGAAACAGGCTGTTCAAGAAAGAGATTGTACAAATCACAGACTGCTATATCTAGACAAAAATAACCAGAGGATCACCTAGCATCCCCTCTTCTGTTGGTTAGGCCCCAATTCCATCCTTACAAGTGGGTCAACTGTACACTGTCTGGTAGCATTGGTTTTTATTAACTATTCACAAAAATGGCGGAAACGACAGAATTGGCGTTCTTGCATAGTGAACAAAAGACTAATCTGTGGATGACCTGGAGAAGCTGAGTAATACAGCTGTGGCCAGTTTCATAGTTAATAGGTTAATTCTATTAAGTATCAGTTAAGAGTTCATAGTTAATCGTCTATTAAAACTCTGAAGGAGGAAGAGTACAATAAAGATGACACAGAGTCCAGGTTCTTGTTAGAGCACGCTACTGAGAAAACATGCTACTTAACTTACAGGTTAAATGCTGTTTGCTGTTCGCAGGGCTTTATTTGGAGGACCACTCTTCTGGATGTTTTTTATCACAATGCATTCCAGCAACACTGGCCCAAGCCTGTTATTTCCACCTTGCAGCTCACGTGGTTTTACTACCGGTGCTGATATGCGTAAATGTGGTTGTTTCTGTGGTTTTCTTAGTTTCTGAGGAGTTACAGATTGTGCAAAAGGTCGTAGGTCAGTTTATCTGTCCAGATGTAGAACAAAGCAAGACTCCTCTAAAATGCTGGTGCTTAGCAAAGGAATCTTGTAAGTTTAGTTTGGCTTTCCAGATTAAAAACAAAGAACAAACAAAAAAACTTAAATAAAATAGATATCATTAGCACAAAATAATACTCTTGAGCCTACAGAGAAAACAAACAACACATACACCACACATACACACTCTCTCAATTATGCCTGCTGCTCTTATCTCTCTCTTTGTATAGTATGTCTTAGCTATGCTTTTTTCCAAATGCCTGAGAACATTTTGTGGTTTTTTTGCTGGGAGAAAGGATAATACAATACATTATAGGTCTTTAATTCATAGGAACTGATGGAAAAAGGGAAAGATAATTGAATCATTATATCTAAGCAAGGATAAGTGATCCAGGTGGTAAATATATTGGTAATTCAAGGATATTTAGAAATTTCTGATAAAGTTAATTAAGGGAGTATCCTAGTGGATGTAGTAAGTTGTTTCCAACCTCAAAATCTCCTTTTAATATTTTAATATTTATTTAAAATTTTAGTGAGAGATGTTCTCCTTTTTGGGTCTTCCTCTTCCTACTTTGTCTCTTTATGGTAAATTCTCTCTTAGGGAGCAAAGTGAATCTTTATTAAGAAACAATAAGTTCTGTTACTAAATTGCAGAATGGGAAGATGTGGTGCTTAACTGCAGTCATCCTTAACCCTGGCTGCACATTGGAATCTCATAGACCCCTGATTCTCCAACCTTATGTGCATGTGAATTAACTGGGGATCTTATTAAAATACAGATTTTGATTCAGAAGTTCTGGGATGAGGCCTGAGATTCTGCATTGATAACAAGCTCCCTGGTGATGTTGATACTACTAGTCTGTGAAGGACAATTTGAAAAAAGGAGGGAGCTTTTAAAAATTATTATACACAGGCCATGCCCAGAACAGATTCAGATTCATTGTATATAATGTGGGATGCAGGAATATGCATGTTACAGAAACAATGTGATTTTAATGCAGATAATCTACAGACTACAGTTTGGTCTAGCTAGAAGGCAATGCCAGTTCTGATAGTGTGTTAGAATCCCCTGCAAATCATTAATGATGCAATTTCTGCATCTCAATAGTCTTAAAATGCTTATAGCCAATGGTGATGGAAAGAAACACTACTCTAGGGGTTCAGAAAGGAGCTCTTTCTGTCATTGTATTAAATTAATGAAATTTTGTGAGATTTTGGGTGTGTGCACAATCCTAGGGACAATCTTTCATAATTATCAATTTTTTAAAGAGGTGATAACCCTGAAAGCGTTATAATCCACTGCCTTAAAAAAGTCTAAATTAGAGAGAGATTATTTTTTATGAAAAAGGATCCTTTATGGAATGTCACATAATAACATAAATTCCTGAGTTCCTGTATTATGTTTAAATGTAATAGTACATCTAATCTTAAATACCATTGATTGTAAGATACGCCATTATTTAATGTATCACTAAGAAATAAGGAATACTGCCAATTAAACAACGATGTAACATTTTAAGATGCATTCTAATTTCAAATGTTTAAAAAGTTTTAAAGTATGCTTTAGAATCAATGAAATATACTGTGCAATTTTAGAAATTCTTTGTCCATGGAACTTTTCAGGAACACAGAAATTATCTAAAGGGAGTTCAGATTTTTATATATCTCACTCATTTTTCATTTTAATGTTACTACTATGGACAATATATAGTTAAGGTGAAAACACAGTTTAATTCTGTACATTACAAAAAATGGTAGAAATCAGCCTTCTCCAATTCTGTTCTAGTTCATAATTTAAATTTAGTTTAATAAAGGTTTAAAGTTTAATTTTTACAGACAGAAATTCTTAGCATTTTATTGAATAACATTTGTAGTATATATATGTATTTATATACACACACACAATTGTATTTCTTAATTTAAAAACTATAGTAACAACTAGAACAAAATAAAAAACACTACTTAGAAGATATTTTACACATTTACTTACATTCTTCCTGCAATCTGGACCCTAGCCTCTTTTTAATATTAGGGATGACAGTTGAGTGGATCTGAATTTTTAAAGTTGCCCACTGACACCTAGAAGGGAGCTCTAACTGGAATATAGATGAGAAGCTCTTGACTGAGAGGGCAAAGTTAGTAAGGCTTTACTAAGGCTTTACTCTAAGATTAACAGCTTTTCAGTATTCTCCAGCAGGTTTTATTATCTAAAATAGAATTATAATGATTTGCAAAATTTTTCACCAAAAGCTTCAACTATTTTGTAAGTAGAAAATCCTGTCAATTTGAATAAAAAATCATGAAGAATATCTTGAAAATTTATAACTAAGATGCTGAAAATCCTTGATTTAATCTCTGCTTTTGATTTCCATAAATAGTTTGGTGGAATATATAGAGTGTAAAATAAAGCATTTTATATTTTAAAACAAAAATGCATTCTTTCTATATATAATGTTATTTACTTTAGAGGAGTACCTCAAGATTATATAGTTGTCTCCTCAAGAGAATCAATTGAAAATTACTGAATGAAAGTTTAATAAAGTGGCTGGCTATGGATCAGTATCTTTTTTATACAAGGAATGGCCATTCATAGTCTAATGAAAAAGAATCCTGTTATAACAACAAAAATGATAAAACACCTAAGAAAAAATTTAAGTAGAGATACAGAGGACCCATATGATGAAAAACTCCAAAATGTTGATACAGATTTAATAATACTTAAATAATTTAAAATACATGCCGTATTTCTAAATGAGAAGACTAAAATAGCCATTTTCTTTCTTTTTTTTTAAATAGCCATTTTCTATAAATTAATTAGATCCATTTAGATCCTTTAATTAGATTAATTAATTAGATCTAAATGAAACTTTTTTGAAAACTCCAGCAAATACTTCTAAAATTAACTGGGAAGAATACACTTCTAAAATGGTCTACGCAGTTATTTTTGTGTGTGGTAAAAGGAGTAATAGACGTGTACTTCCTCACCAAGATTTAAAATTGTATAACGCTGATAAAAAATAAATCACTGGGCACTTGAATAGAAATGTACTAATAAATCAAATAAATGGAACAACTAGGAGCAAACCCAAGCATTGGGAAAATTTAGTACATGATGCATATGTTCTTTCAAATTGATGGAATAAAGATAAATTATTCAACAAATGGTATTGAAACAACTGTATTAAAAAATTAATGTTAGATTCCCTATCTCGTAACTTTTTACCACAATATATTCCAGCTATAATAAATTTTAACTGTAAAAATAGAAGCAACATAAGTATTAAAAGAGAATGTAGTTAAATATTTTTTAAATCTTGGTGTAGGAGGAAGATCTCTCCAAGTAGGTCACCAAAGGTAAATTAATAAAGGAAAATATAGATAGATTTAAGTACATGCATTTTAAAACTTTGTATGCTACAATCAGCACATAAATAATAAGTTAAGAAAATAGTACAGTGTATATAAGAGATGAGTTATACTATTAATACATAAGGAGCTATTACAAATCAATAATAAAAAGTTAACTACCATACACCAAAAAGATGGCTGACATAAGCAAGGAAACCATAAAGGAAGAAATGTAAAGAAACAACAAACAAAAAAAATTAACCAAATGTGTGGAAATTAAAGGAGCTGTTGTATCATTTAGCCCATTTTTGTGTAACAAACATTCCCAAACCCAATGGTTAAAAAAAATCACTGATTGTTATCAAAACTTGCACACCTTTGGTTGACTGGGGGTTGCCTGCTTTGGGATGATCTTTGCTAGGCTTGCTTTTGTTTCTCTATGTAGCTGGTGCCTGTATCTAGCTGAGGCTTGCCTGGGATTGTTTAGCTAGGGCAGTTCTGCTCCATATGTCTTTCATACTCCATTAGAGTTCCATGTATTTCTCATCCTCTTTTTAGGGATCAGTGGGCTAGCTCAGCATGCCTTTCTAGTGGCAATGGTAAAAAGTATTAAGAGTGCAAGTCCAATTGGGCAGTGTTTGTGTATCAAGCCTCTGCATGTGTCATATCTGCCAACATATCATTGAGCATGACCAAACTCAGAATCAAAAGGCAAGAAATATATTTTTTAATAGGAGGGATTGCAAAGTCACATGGTAAAGGACATGGATAACTAGGCATCAGCAAAAATTTGAGGCCACTGATATATTCTATTAGATACCATCTTTACACATTGGTTAGCAGAGATTCTTTACAGAGCTTGAAATAATATTCAGTGTTGTCAAGAGTGTTAGAAAATTGGTACTCCTATTTCCTATTGCTGGTGGAAGTGTAAAGACATTTTAAGAATACGCTTCAAAATCCTTTTTTAAAAAAGGTGTGTATTTTTGACCCAACAGTTCCATCTTTAAGAATTTATTGCAAGAAAATAAAAAGTGAAACATGGAAAATTGTACAAGTTTAATACAGGCTAATGTAGACCAAGTTGCACATGTAAGGCTATCTTATCTGTGTGTGTGTGTGTGTGTGTGCACGCGTGCGTGTGTATTTTGTAGTTGGCATAATTTTTGATTGATTGATCCTTGGGCCCATTATATATTTTGAATATCATCTCTGAGTACAGGGATATTAATTACTAAGCTGTTTATAACAGTAAATACTTCAAAATGTTCTATGTTACATAAAGATAAAATTGGTAAAAAAATATATTTTGGTATGTCCACACAATGGGTTATTAGAGAAGCATTAAGATAATGATACTTATATCTATCGAAATCCATGATGAAATCATGTATTGAAATCATGAAGTCGTGAAAGAAATCTATGCTATATTGATTAAATGAAAAGTAGGGGCCTGTTTTAATAACATTTGGTTATATGGGCATTAAATGTATGAAAAGATATTTATCAAGGTATTTCTAAGTAAAGGACTATAGGTGATTTTATTTTCTTACTGTTTTTTAATATATTTAATTTGTAGTTTTACACATTTAACAGACATTATTTATAAACATAAAAAGACTGATAATCTATTTCTGTTTTTCACAAGTTTTATTGAGGATTTCATTATAATTAGCTTGGGGAAAATATATGGGTAATGATAATGTATGTTGTGAAGTCTAAACATTCCATGGCAGATTGCTACAGTTCTTAAAGGAAAGGTTTGTCCAGTCATATCACAAAAGACAATCTGTTCCCTTTTGAGCAAAGGGACATGACTCTTAATAAAATTAGTAAGGGAAATTCAATTGTATAGAAGGTAGAGGATTAGTGAGGCAGGTATGGATACGTTTACACTGTTTTATACACATACATACCCAGCATGGTTTCTATAAAAAATGTGCTTGCTTGGTTTTGTAAAAGGAGGAAATATTTCAGGGTTCATGGTAAAGTCATTTTGGAGGTAGAGAAACCTGGTTTGGAAAGGATTCCACATTTGTCATGCTTTTTTTCATGCTTAATAAAAGAAGTGAGTCTGATTTGATGACTGGAACATTGTTAGAAGTCAGAAAATATTTCTGTTTCTCATTATACTTTTCATTTGTCACATGACTTTGATGAAGGGCCCTCCTCTTAGCATGAGAGTCATTAATCAGCCAAAAGTATGTAGAACATTTGTTATTTTAATGCAGATATTTAATAAACTTATGAATAATAGTTAAAAATCAAACTCTCTAAGAATCATTTTGTTTATTATCCACTTGGAGGATCCACTAAATATTTTCTGCTTTTGAGTATAAAGTAAGAAAATTAATTTAAAGCTTAACTAGCCATAATATCTTTTTGAAAGAAAAACAGCAGTGGGTAATTTTATTTTATTATTTGAAGCAATGAGAGACCATGGGGGGATGGGGACAGGAATGCAGGTAATAAAGAATTCTTTGATTTTCATCGAAAAATCCAAATTTAAATGACAGATTTTGCAAATTTGAGACCACTGTTCCACAGGTTCTATAGGTTCTATATTTTAAAGTTTTGTATGAGATTTGACTCAAAAATGAGTTCTATTGCAAAAATAATTTTTGAAAAACCTTTAATTTTTTCCATCTCCACAGTATATTGGCAAAGACACAGATTCAGAGTAGGCTTCTGCTCTAGCTCAGTGATTAATAACACCTGATAGGTGTAGCTGAACAAAATGCTTTCACACCATTGTCATGTTTGGTCATCACTGCCATCATGTTAGTTAGACTGAATAGATATCAATAACCACCATTTGCCAGATGAGGAAATGGACTCTCAGAGGGTTTCAGCAACCTACCCAAGAGGCAAAATGCCCATCTCCATTCCTAGTCCAGCTTCTCCTCCTTCATTTCTTCTCCAAAGCACTTTCTACCTGATCAGGCTGTTTCCTTTCCATCATGGTTCTCCATGGTACATGCTCCAAACCAGAGAAGTTGTAGCATTTAATTCATAGTATTTAAAAAGACTTCCATTGAAACTGCCATTATTAAAAAGGATTGATGTCAAAACAACAGTCCTGTGTATAAATATGTCCAATAATGACAAACACTAACCAGTAAGTACTCAGAACAGTATGAAAGTTTTACTTAGTAATTTTACAAGATTGGCTTGGGGGGGTGTTTGTGTGCAAATTGTTTTATGTGTTTTTCTTCTATAGCAGATTTTAATAAATGGTGTATTGGTAACTTTAAAAGTTGTATTAAAGACCTATAATTTGAACACTGTAATACTGTAGGCATAAAAATCTTTATTTTCACAACAAATCTTAGTTATATAATTCATTTTGAATTGGTTTTTATGTAGTGCGTTGTATTCCTTTCAAGTGAACTAAATTTCTGTAGGTTCTATATGTTCATTAAAAACACTTGCTTAATTCAATTACAACTCTTAGGAGTGGGAATGGTGGGTGGGGAAATGTGTATCTGAGGCTTCCCTATAGTGTATGTCCTCCCTGTAAATTGAGACATGCCTCAAAATCTGCACTGGACCCTCAAGGATCTATGTGCTGAGGTATGAGGGAGTCTATGGAAAAGCACACATTTTAAGAATCTTGGTTCAGAATTTGTTTTGTGAAGATCTTATCATGTCCTCAGACATAAAAAATAAAATAAATGATAATGGCCACATTATATTTCACTATATATACCTGCTAGATTTTATTTAACCATTCCTCTTGTTAGATATTTAAGATACTTAAGATGTTTCTGAATGTTTGCTATTGTTTAAAATAATACTGAAATGAGCATCTTAGTGCATATATTGTTGCATGCATCTCTAGTAATTTTTATTTATTTATTTTTAAAGATTTATTTATTTCAGAGAGAGAGAGAGAGAGACAGCAGGAGTGGGAGGGGCAGAGAGAGAGAAAAAATCAAGTGGAGCCTGATGCAAGTTTCCACCTAAGCGTCCCTCTAGTAATTTTTATAGGAGGAACTCCTATAAATGACATTATTGTAATAATTTACACTTTCACCAATTTAAAATAATCCTTCTACTGCAAAATTTCACTAATCTTGAACCATATGTCATTTTACTAACATTACTGATGAATAATGTTTTCTCAGTATATTAGTGTATTTTGATTTTATATCAGAGTGAACTTTTAAAAATATACTTACCAGTATGTTTTTGTCATCTGTAAGTGACATGTATCTTTCTACATCTCTGATTTATGTAAAACAATAAATGGAATCAGAGAATCTGTGATCTCTCTGGGGTTATCTCTGGGTTGAATGATGGTGGTATTTGTTTTCCTTAAACTTTTCTTAAGCTTCTGACCACATAATATTTTATATATAAAAAAAGCAATACAAAAGATTAATTTCTTCTCTGCAAGCAAGATACATAAAATAAAACAAGATATATATGTATTATCTAACATGTATGAAATTTTATTCAGTGTTTTTACAAGATTTATTCAACATACGAAGGATTTCAGTCCATAGACACAGTGCCCATTTGCCTCAAAGGAGCTGTTTTTCATCTCTATAGCAGTGTGAATGGGATAGGACTATGAAAAATATTCACTGAGGAGAGAGCAAAACCGATGTCTTGAAGATATGTTGAGCATTTGTGAGATGCTAGATAGCTTAACATATGGAAGAGGCAATACAGTGAAGTAGTTAAGTACACAGGCCCCAGAACCAAATTACTTGAATATTATTTCAAATGTTACACTTACTTCTTTTTTTTTTTTTAAGATTTTTTATTTATTTATTCGACAGAGACAGAGACAGCCAGCGAGAGAGGGAACACAAGCAGGGGGAGTGGGAGAGGAAGAAGCAGGCTTATAGCGGAGGAGCCTGATGTGGGGCTCGATCCCACAATGCCAGGATCACGCCCTGAGCCGAAGGCAGACGGTTAACCGCTGTGCCACCCTGGCGCCCCTACACTTACTTCTTATATGACCTTGAGCAAGATAAATTTATTTGTGTGCCTCAGTTTCCTCATCTATGAAATGAGATATAAACAGAACCTACATTTAAGGGTATTATAAAGATGAAATGAGAAACTGTACAGAAAGGACCTAGAAATGCTGGCACTTACTAAATTCTTTAAAAAATAATAATTATTACTATAACCACAACCTTATTATATATGTTTACCAAATTTCAGTTTACGGCAGAAGAACACAGTTACCACATAGTTAAATGGGGATGAGTGTTGTTGTAATTATAATTTCATTTGCCTTTTGTGAAAATCTTTGACATCAAGGCATTGGAATGACATGAACAAAAGCAGAGCCATGGAAAAGCAAAAATTATGTTCATGAAATAGTAAAAAATCTAGGTAATCCATAGCATAACATTATTCTAATATGCTATTAATTATTAACTAATATTAATGAACTAAATGATTGCTTATATTTTGCCTTATCATAAAGATGAAATATATTGGAAGACCTGACTTAATCTTTTATATAATAGTTATATAATATCGTACAATACTTACAAAATAAATAGCTATCTACCATGGCAATGTGTTTCATGTATTCATTTTAATCCACCACTAGGTAGCAAAGTTTCAGATACTTTTTTACCTGGAGGATAGGCAGTGGGACTAAGGCAGTGTCCAGAATAATTCTCCTACTAGAGAAGCAAGTGGTGACCCTGAATTGCAAGAAGTTTATGTGCTGGCTTAGTACTTATGTTCTGTAGATAGAAGTGGCAAGGATCTAACTACCATGACATCTTAGAGTCTCTTGCATTATAAGGAATTTAGAGTTGCTTTCTTAAAAGCATTAAGTATTAATGGAAATGTTACAAGTATAATACCTTGATGAATAATTAGGCAAAGATTGAATATGTTTATTGTAAGTAGAAATCCACTTCCAATGACCTTGCTGATAATGATAGAGTGAAATAATTTTAAAAAACCATTCTAAGACGTCAGTGAAAGAAAATGGAAAACCACAAAAGACCCAAAATAGCGAAAGAAGGACAAAGGGAGGACAAAGAAATACAAAAGCTGGAGGCATCACTCGTGCTGATTTCAAACTCTATTCCAAAGCTATAGTAATCAAAATCATATGGTATCAGCATAAAAACGGGCACACAGACCAACTGAACAGAATTGAGAACCCGGAAATAAATTCACACATATACGGTAAACTAATCCTTCATAAGGGTTCCAAGAATATACAATGGGAAAGGGAAATGTTGAGAAAACTTGATATTCACATGCAAAAGAATGAATTTGGACTCATACCATATACAAAAATTAACTCAAAATTGATTAAAGACTTAAGACCTGAGACCATAAAACTAGAAGAAAACATAGCAAGTAGTCTTCTTGATCTCAGTCTTGGCAATGATTTTGTTCACTATTTCACCAAAAGCACAGGCGACAAAAGCAAGAATAAACAAGTGGGACTATATCCAACTAAAAATCTTCTGTACGGAAAAGGAAATAATCAAGAAAACGAAAAGGCAGCCTACAGAATGGGAGAAAATATTTGCAAACCATATATCTGAAAAGAGATTAATATCAAAAATATATAAGGAACTTATCCAACGTAACAGTAAAAAAAAAAAAAATCCCCACAAGTAACTTGATTAAAAAATGGGCAAAGAACTGTATAGATATTTTTTCAAAGAAGACATACAAATAGCCAGCAGGCATATGAAAGAGCTCAACATCACTAATTATCAGGGAAATGCAAATCAAAACCACAATGAGATATCACCTCACTACTAGAGATTTGCCATAAAGACAGGATAACAAGGATGAGGAGAAAAGGGAAAACTTGTGGAATGTTGGTGGGAATGTAAATTGGTCCCACCACTATGGAAAACACAATGTAGTTGCCTCAAAAAATTAAAAATGGAGCTACAGAAAAATAGAACTACCATATGATCCAGCAATCTGATTTCTGGATGTATGTATCCAGAGGAAATGAAATCAGTACCTCAAAGAGCTCTCTGCATTCCCATATTCATTGCAGCATTATTCGTAATAGCCACAGCATGGAAACAACTTAAGTGTCAGTTGATAAATGAATGGATAAAGAAAGTGTACTACCTATACACAATGGAATATTATTTAGCTATAATAGAGAAGGGAATTTTGCCATTGCAATAACAAGGATGAACCCAGAAGACAGTATGCTAATCCAGACACAGAAAGTCAAATCCTGTGTGATCTCATTTCTATGTGGAAGCTGAAAAAGTCTAAGTTATAGAACCAGAGAGTAGACTGGTGGTTGGTTGTCAGGGATTGGGGGTGGGATAGAGGAAATGGGGGAGAATGTTAGAGTACAAATTTTCAGGTATAAGATGAATAAGTGCTTGGGATCTAATGTACAGCTTGATGATTATAGTTAATAATTCTGTATTGTATATTTGAAATCTGCTAAGAGAGTAGATCTTTAGTGTTCTTACCACAATCACACACAAAAGGTAACTATATGAGTTAATGTATATGTTAATTAACTTGATTATGGTAATCATTTCACATTGTATATTAAGTCATCATGTTGTACAATTTTTATTTTTATATTATTTTTTTATATACACACACATACATATATATATACTTTTTTTAATGATTTTTATTATATTATGTTAGTCACCATACAGATGTTGTACAATTTTTAAAATCACATTGTACAACTTAAATATGTACAATTCTTATTTGTCAACCTTACCTCAATAAAGCTAGAAAAAAAAATCACTTTTAATTTTTACTAACGGACTAAAAGTTTCAACTAAATTTTACTTAAGCTCTTCACTCTATTCTCTCCCAGAACTTCAAAAATATATTTTTTGAAAAATTCCCTTAAAATGCTCTCTGGGCTGAAATAGTTTCACAAACATTTTCATGTTTATACTCACCTTGTAAATCCAGAACTCCAGGCAGCTTTCAGGCTGGTTACCAGTGAATTAATCTGGTCAGCTGCTTTAGGTTGCTATTTTAAGGTCACCAAGCAGTGTATACTTTTTAGAGACCTAGTGTTAAGTCATAGAAAAGTTGATTATACTTCCATGTAAAGAAGGGCTTGGTGAACCTCTGATCCTTAAATCATCCCTTTGACCATGTTTTACTTCACTGTAAATGGAAATTACCATGCAGAGGAATACCAGCCATTTTCTGGTTGATTACTTTCTAACTAATGGATCACATCATTCACAGGCCAGAATATATTCTCAGCTCTTAGCATTTCCATGACATCAGACTCACTGAGAAACTATTTTTTTTTTTCAAAGTAGGTGCCATGGCCAGCACGGAGCCCAGCGTGGGGCTCGAACTCACAACCACGAGATCATGACCTGAGCTGAGATCAAGAGTTGAATGTTTCACCAACTAAACCACTTAGGCGCCCTGAGAAACAATTTTTGAACTATTTCATCTTTTGCTAATTTTTAATGAGTAGAAAATGTGACACAAAACATACTGAAAATAAACAAAGTAGCTTTTTATGTGGTCTTCACTATGATGGGTCTCTCATAAAGGCTCTATTCAGTAGAACCTTAGTTTTACTGCATTCTAGGGTTCTAGAGCAAATTCTAGTGGTGAGGCTTAGGTATATGTAGGTAAAACCTTCCTGTCACCCAGTCTAAAAGTCAATCTCACTGACATTCTCTGTTCACGGTTATTTTTTTCTTTCTTGGTGTGGCAGGTATTCCTGAATATATATACATTTGTAACCATTAGAGAAAAAAAGGAACAACACCTTAAAGAAGACGAATCAAGAGACCTAATAGATTGGAAGTCACCAGCAACCTAGAAATAGCTACACACTTGTTAGCACACTTTTAGTGATGAGAAGAAATTTTTATCATTAACTTGGATTTACTAACTTCTTAAAATGATCATTGATGTAAAAGTGGCTCCAATCTGCTGATGCTGTATGGTCCTCTACAAAATTGTTTTTATATAGAACAGGATAAGACAATCCTTTTCTTAACTTAAATACTACTTTTCAGCTATGAGACAATTTTTCTACCTAAGTAAATTAAAATATAATACAAATCCATTGCCACTGCCTAAGATACAGCAAAATCACATATTCTGTTACTGTCTCACTGTCTCTTTGGTTACTGCCGACCGGCATCAGTTTTTCTAAATCACTGAATCACTCCTCTGTATGACTCACAGCTACTTCCCTGAGAATCTTATCTTGCTTCTTCTATTAAAGAGGATGATCTTGAGATTTCACATCAGTTAGGTCAGTGTTAATAGAAGTAGTGATGTTGCAAATTAACTGCTTTACAGCTTCTGTGGGTTTCAGTGAAATTAGGACCAATCCTTTCTCTCAATGACTGTGTCCTCTATCTTCCTGAATTTGGCTGTATGTTGCCACTCACATTCTTCACTATTTTTTTTTTCCATTTTGGTGTGGCAATTCATATCCTTAGTAAAAACAAGGAAAAACAGTTGTACATGAAGATACGTGATTTTATTTGGTTAAAAAAATCCATTGTTGCTTTTTTTGGTCTTTCAAACTTTTACTAAACTTCAAGCAAAACTGACTTTCGTTGTGCCAAAGAATATCCTGCAAATTATATATACACATACATATATATATGCACACACACACATATATACATGCACACGCACACACACACGTGCACACACACACGCACACACACACACACACACACACATATATATATGCCTTGTAATTTCAAATCTATTAAGTAATGGTCATCATAAACCTTATATAATATTTGCTTTTCATTATTCATATATATTTTGTTATTGGCACTGCACCCCTAGTTCAAAGAACACATGTCCATTTCTGCACCTTTCTTATTTATTGATACTTTATTTGCACAACGGTGTATAACTTTTAAATGTATATTTATTTATATTTGCATATTTATTTATACATTCTCATTCAATCGTATAAAAGATAATCTCATAGGGAATTAGTCCCTGGTGACCGTCTTTGTATATTCCTAATATATTTTTGTCATGGATTATTTGGCATATTTGATCTTCTATATTTTAAAATCATGATTGTCAGATTGCTCTAGCCACCAAAGAAATTCTTGTGAACTCAAAAATACAAAGACCACATTTTTTGAGGATTCAGTTTCAAAATAGAGCTAGTTTCCAACTGAACCCCATAAACCAAGGAATCTTCTCTTAATTTGTGTCAATATGAATTCCAATAATTGAAATGTTCAATAAGTTCATTAAAAGAACATCATGAACCTTTAGAAAGCATATTTTTTACCTTTCATTTTAGTAATTGTTATTAAGAAATCCTGTGTAGGTATATATCTGTTGAAACAATTTTTTAATAAAATTATTTTTCCGATTATAATGCAATTCAGTTTCATTGTAAAAATTCATTAAATCAGGGGCTCCTGGGTGGCTAAGTTGGTTAAGCGGCTGCCTTCGGCTCAGGTCATGACCTCAGGGTACTGGGATCGAACCCCACATGGGGCTCCCTGCTGAGCAAGGAGCCTGCTTCTCCTTCTCCTCTCCGCTTGTGCTCTCTCTTTCTCTCAAATAAATAAATAAAATCTTTTTAAAAATTCCTAAAATCAGAAAAATACAAAGAAGATAAAAATCATCCATATTCTCACCAGTCAGGAAATCACCATTATCTTAAAATGCATATCTATAAATAAGCACTTTTAATGTAATTGAGAACTTATATGTTAGTTAACTTTTTTTCATAACTGTATATAATGTGATTTTTAATGGAAAAGCCATCATATGAGGTTTCCATAATTTATTTAATAAATGCCCCATTTTTGGACATTTAGATTCTTTTCATGTCTTTCACAATGATGCAACAAACATCCTTGAAAATAAATGTTCATGTGGTTTTCTGGTAACTGTTTTAGATACATCATCTGGAGTTAAATTACTGAGTCAAAGATTTGCATTTCTGCCTACACTCTGCCTCCTCATAGTGACTTAGTACTTTGGGTTGCCCTAATTTCCTTCTGTAAAGCCACAAAGTGATGTGAAAAACTAATTTACAAAGGATATTGTTAGCTTATATGAGTTTTCCCGTCCCTCTTGCTTGCTCAATTCTCTTAGGCCAATTCCATGAAACAGATTATGTAGGCAGGTTTATTTGTAGGAGGGTTAGTGGGGAATGCTCTCAGCAGCAATACCAGAAGTGAGTTTGAGCAGAAAGAGAGGAACTGCGATGCACTAACAGTCTTTAGCCATCCCAAGGACAGCACATAAGCTCAGGTGGCACTACAGAATTTTTTTTTTTTAATGATTTTTTATTATATTATGTTAGTCACCATACAGTACATCCCCGGTTTCCGATGTACTACAGAATTTTCTTGAGGTGGGTCTCACTTCCTGCCTCTGCCCCCCATCCATTGACCATTGGTCCTTAAATCAAGGTGGGCTGCCCCACATGGGTTGAACCTTGGGCAAGCCCGTGAATGTGCTCAGCAGCTGGATGGGATGAACTCCTCCTCCAAAAGTGGGGGTCTGGGAGGTGAACTACTGGGTGTTCAGCACCTCGGCTCCATGGATTTTGGGTTAGCTACCAAGAAGTGAGATGTAAGTTAAACGAAATGACTCTCCATTAGAAAAAGTTTAGTCTTGCCTGGCACCTAATTTGGAAGATGTATTTGGGAAAGTTCTTTCTCAAATTTGTTCCACCTCTTTCTCAGAAACTTGCTCTAGAATTCAAAATAACATTTACTTGTGATGTGAGAAGAAGGCATCTTGAGGCATTTATTGATGAAGTAGTGACATTAAACACTACATATTTTATATACCAGTGCCACCAGTTTGAGTTTACTGCATGAATCAATCTCACTGTGAAAATAATTGTTACCGATTAAATAACAAAGTGACTTACTATATTTTAACCATTAAACCAAATTTTGACAGTTAAAAAAATTATGTGAACTCCTAATGAACTCCTCCCCCCACAATAGTCTACTTGTAATTTTTTTAAATATTTATTGGCTAGAGAGTTTTGTTTGGGGACAGTTTAATTGCTGTTGTACATGGTGGTACTTGGTGAATATTCAGATTGTTTCTATTCCCTAAGATGAAAATTTGGCATCATTTAGCAGTGTTAAAATACTTAGTAGAAGCACAGCTCTTTGTTGCCATATTTTTTAAGTGCAGAAATGAGGGTAAATATAAAGTCATTTAGAGTACATTGTACTCTGTATCTCCCACTGATTGTTCATATAAATCCTGGACAGAATGCATAGAGCAGATATTTTAGGACTCTAGAAAATAAATAGTAGCAAATGTGGTGGGGAAGAAGATGAGAATCTGAAGTACCACTAAATTGGTGGTAAGTTCACCATTTTCTTTCTTGAATTCTATGGCTTAGATTCAAGGCAGCTGAAATCTGTAAGGAGTGGTGGCTAGAGCTCCAGCATTTTCCTAGTTTAGACTCCAGGTGAAAGAAAGTGGTCTTCTGCAAGTGTTAAGGGGTGGCAGTGAAGGTTCACAGATGTCTCAAACTCTGAGGGACGGGAACTTCTTTCTTTGATTGGAGGATGTATGGTCCCAAGAAAGTAGGACAAACTCTTACTGCCATTTTTCTCTTTCCATCCTCTTCCTACTTGGTCCAGATGTGGATGCAGTCACAGGGAGTGAGTGGCAGAGCGGGGTAAACAGATGCCAGATTTTTAGCTGGAGGACTGGAGAGAGAGCTTTAGGGAACCAGAAAGTGGGGCTGGTGTTGGGGCTGGACATGGGGGGGTAGTAGCATAGTGGGAGAAATTTGGGAAAGGGATTCCATAGATTGTTTATGAATTTCTGAGATTACTCCAAGAAACTGCCAAATTGATATCTAAAGTGATAGCACTATTTGCTCTCTCAATCAAAATATATGAGAGTTCCAGTTGTTCTACAGCCTCATCAACACTTGGTATTGTCTGTCTTTTTAATTTTAGTCATTCCATTGAGTACATGTAGTGACATATCCTTGTAATTTTAATTTACATTTCCCTAATGACTAAGGATATTGAACATATTTCATTTGCTTTTTAGCTGTTCATATATCTTTTTTTAAAATTTAAATTCAAGTTGGTTAACATACACTGTAGTATTGGTTTCAGGAGTTGAATTTACTGATTCATCATATATGTAATACCCAGTGCTCATCCCAGTAAGTGCCCTTCTTAGCACCCATCACCCATTTAGCCCATCCCCCACCCACCTCCCCTCTAGCAACCTGCAGTTTGTTCTCTATAGTTAAGAGTCATAAGAGACTCCCTCTCTGTTTTTATCTTATTTTATTTTTCCTTCCCTTCCCCATGTTCATCTGTTTTGTTTCTTAAATTCCACATATGAGTGAAATCATATGATATTTGTCTTTCTTTTACTGACTTATTTCACTTAGTACAATACATTCTAGCTCCATCCACATTGTTGCAAATGTCAAGATTTCATTCTTTTTGATTGCTGAGTAATATTCCATTATATATATATATATATATATATCACATCATCTTTATCCATTCATCAGTTGATGGGCATTTAGGCTTTTTCCAGAGTTTGGCTGTTGTTCATAGTGCTACTATAAACACTGGGATGCATGTGCCCCTTCAAATCAGCATTTTTGTATCCTTTCGATAAATACCCAGTAGTGCAGTTGCTGGGTGGTAAGGTAGTTCCATTTTTAACTTTCTGAGGAACTCTATACTGTTTTCCAGAGTGGTTGCACCAGTTTGCATTTCCACCAGCAGTGCAAAAGGTTTCCTCTTTCTTTGCATCCTTGCCAACATCTGTTGTTTCCTGAGCTGTTAATTTTAGCCATTCTGATAGGCGTGGGGTGGTATCTCATTGTACTTTTGATTTGTATTTCCCTGATGATGAGTTATGTTGACCATCTTTTCATGTGTCTGTTAGCCATCTGAATGTCTTCTTGGAAAAGTGTCCATTCATGTCTTCTTCCCATTTCTTAACTGGACTATTTGTTTTTTGGGTGTTGAGTTTGATAAGTTCTGTATAGATTTTGGATACTAACCATTTATCTGATATTCATTTGCAAATATCTTCTCCCATTCTATCAGCTGACATTTAGTTTTGTTGATTGTTTCCTTTGTTGTGCAGAAGATTTTTATCTTAATGAGGTCCCAATAGTTCACTTTTGCTTTTGTTTCCCTTGCCTCCAGAGATGTGTCTAGTGAGAAGTTGCTGCAGCCAAGATCAAGGAGATTGCTGCCTGCTTTCTCCTGTAGGATTTTGATGGTTTCCTGTCTTAGATTTAGGTCTTTCATCCATTTTGAATTAATTTTTGTGTATGGCATAAGAAAGTGGTCCAGTTTCATTCTTCTGCATGTTGTCGTTCAGTTTTCCCAAACCATTTGCTGAAGAAACTGTCTTTTTTCCATTGGGTATTCTTTCCTGCTTTGTTGAGGATTAGTTGGCCATAGAGTTGTGGGTCCATTTTTGGGTTTTCTATTCTGTTCCATTAATCTATGTGTCTGTTTCTGTGCCAGTATCATATTGTCTTGATGACTACAGCTTTGTAATATAGCTTGAAGTCTGGAATTGTGATGCCTCTTACTTTGCTTTTCTTTTTCAACATTACTTTGGCTATTTGGGGTCTTTTTTGGTTCCATCCAAATTTTAGAATTGTTTGTTCTAGCTCTGTGAAAAATGCTGGTGTCATTTTGTTAGGGATTGTATTAAATGTGTAGATTGCTTTGGGTAGTATGGATATTTTAACAATATTTGTTCTTCTAATCCAAGAGCATGGAATGTTTTTCCACTTCTTTGTGTCTTCTTCAGTTTCTTTCATAAGCGTTCTATAGTTTTCAGTGTATAGATCTTTTGCCTCTTTGGTTAGGTTTATTTCTAAGTATCTTAGGATTTTTGGTGCAATTGTAAATGGGATCAACTCCTTGATTTCTCTTTCTGCTACTTCATTATTGGTGTATAGAAATGCAACAGATTTCTGTTCATTGATTTTATATCCTGTGACTTTGCTGAATTCATGTATCAGTTCTAGCAATTTTTGGGTGGAGTCTTTTGGGTTTTCTACATAGAATATCATGTCATCTGCAAAGACTGAAAGTTTGACTTTTTCCTTGCCAGGGTAGATGCCTTTTATTTCTTTTTGTTGTCTGCTGAGGCTACGACTTCCAGTACTATGTTGAACAACAGTGGTGAGAGTGGTCATCCCTGTCATGTTCCTGACCTTAGGGGAAAAGCTCTCAGTTTTTCCCTATTGAGGATGTTATTAGCTGTGGGTCTTTCATATATGGCCTTTATGATGTTGAGGTAAGTTCCTTCTATCCCTACTTTCTTGGGGATTTTTAATCAAGAAAGGATGCTGTATTTTGTCAAATGCTTTTCTGCATCTATTAAGAGGATCATATGGTTCTTATCCTTTCTTTCATTAATGTGGTGTATCACATTGCTTAATTTGTAGATATTGAAGCACCCCTGCAGCACAGGAATAAATCCCACTTGATCGTGGTGAATAATCCTTTTAATATATTGTTGGATTCGATTAGCTAGTATCTTGTTGAGAATTTTTGCATCCATATTCATCAGGGATATTGGTCTGTAATTACCGTTTTTAGTGGGGTCTTTGTCTGGCTTTGGAATCAAGGTAATCCTGGCCTCATAGAAAGAGTTTGGAAGTTTTAATTCCATTTCTACTTTTTGGAACAGCTTCACAAGAATAGGTGTTAATTCTTCTTTAAATGTTTGGTAGAATTCCCCTGGGAGGCCATTCAGTCCTGGACTCCTGTTTGTTGGGAGATTTTTGATTACTGATTCAATTTCTTTGCTGGTTATGGTTCAATTCAAATTTTCTATTCTTCCTGTTTCAGTATTGGTGGTTTATATGTATGTAGGAATTTATCCATTTCTTCCAGACTGCCTAATTTGTTAGCATATAATTGCTCATAATATTCTCTTATAATTGTATTTCTGCAGTGTTGGTTGTGACCTCTCCTCTTTCATTCATGATTTTATTTATTTGGGTCTTTTCTGTTTTCTGTTTAATAAGTCTCTCTAGGCGTTTATCAATTCTGTTAATTCTTTCAGAGAACCAGATCCTAGTTTTGTTGATCTGTTCTACTGGTTTTCTTTTTATTTCTGTATCATTTATTTCTGCTCTAATCTTAATTATTTCCCTTATGCTGGTTTTAGGCTTTGTTTGCTGTTCTTTTTCCAGATCCTTTAGGTGCCAGATTGGGTTGTGTGTTTGAGATTTTCTTGCTGCTTGAGGAATGCCTGTATCGCTATGTACTTGCCCCTTAGGATACACCTTTGCTGTATCCCAAGGTTTTGGACTGTCATGTTTTCATTTTCATTTGCTTCCATGTATTTTTAAAAATTTCTTCTTTAATTTCCTGGTTAACCCATTCATTCTTCAGTGAGATGTTCTTTAACTTCCACATATTTGTGGTCTTTTCAGTTTTTTTCTTCAAGTTTCATAGTGCTGTGGTCTGAAAATATGCATGGTATGATCTCAGTCTTTTTGTACTGGTTTCGGCCTGATTTGTGAACCAGTATGTGATCTATTCTGGAGAATGTTCCTTGTGCACTTGAAAAGACTGTGTATTCTGCTGATTTAAGATGAAATACTCTGATTATGTCTGTTAAGTCCATCTAGTCCAGGATGTCATTCTAAGCCATTGTTTCCTTGTTGATCTTCTGCTTAATGATCTGTCCATTGCTGTGAGTGGGGTGTTAAAGTCCCCTACTATTATTGTATTATTATCAATGAGTTTCTTTAACTTTGTTATGAATTGGTTTATATATTTGGCTGCTCTGAAGTTAGGGGCATAAGTATTTACAGTTGTTAGATCTTCTTGTTGGATAGACCCCTTTATTATGATATAATGCCCTTCTTCATTTCTTATTACAGTCTTTAGTTTAAAAACTAGTTTGTCTCATATAATTATGGCTACTCCAGCTTTCTTTTGATGTCCATTAACATGATTGATGGTTCTTCAGCCCCTTACTCTCAATCTGGAGGTGTCTTAGGGTCTAAAATGAGTCTTTTGTAGATAGCATACTGATGGGTCTTTGTTTTTTTGTCCATTCTGATACCTTGTGTCTTTTGATTGGAGCATTGAGTCTACTTACATTCAGAGTAATTACTTATAGATATGAATTTAGTGCCAATGTATTACCCATAAAGTTGCTGTTCCTGTAGATTGTCTCTCTTTCTTTCTAATCTTTGTTGCTTTGGGTCTCTCTTTCCCACTCAAAGGGTTCCCTTTAGTGTTTCTTGCAGAGCTGGATTAGTGTTCACAAACTTTTTAAATTTTTGCTTGTCTTGAAAACTCTTTATCTCTCCTTCTTTTCTGAATGACAGTCTTGCTGGATAAAGTATTCTTGGCTACATATTTTTCCCTTTTAGCATGTTGAATATGTCATGCCACATTTTTCTGGTCTGCCAAGTTTCTGTGGACAGATCTGCTGCTAACCATATGTGTCTACTCTTGTAGGTTAAGGACCTTTTGTCCCTAGCTACTTTCAAAATTCTCTCTTTACCTTTGTATTTTGCAAGTTTCACTCTGATATGTCTTGCTGTTGACCTGTTTTTGTCCTCTTGGACTTGAATGCCTGCTTCCTTCCCCAGATTAGGGAAGTTCTCAGCTACAATTTGTTCGAATAAACCTTCTGCTCCTTCTTCCCACTCTTCTTCTTCTGGGACTCCTATGATATGGATATTATTGTGCTTTGTGGAATCGCTGAGTTCCCTAAGTCTATATTCATGATCTAATAATTTTCTTTCCCTCGTCTTTTCAGCATCATTATTTTCCATACTTTTATCTTCTCTATCATCTATTCAATCCTCTGCTTTTTGCATCCTTGTTGTGATTACATTCAGTCAGTTTTGCATCTCAATTATAGCATTTTTTATTTTTGCCTGACTAGTTTTATGTCTTTTATGTCTGCAGCCAGGGTTTCTCTGGTGTTTTCTATGCTTCTTTCAATCCCAGGTAGTATTCTTATGACTAAATTGTTCTAAATTATTTTTTTTATTAAGATTTTATTTATTTATTTGTCAGAGAGAAAGAGAGAGCACAAGCAGGGGGAGAGGCAGGCAAAGGGAGAAGCAGGCTCCTAGCTGAGCAGGGAGTCTGATGCAGGGCTTGATCCCAGGACCCTGGGATCATGACCTGAGCTAAAGGCAGATGCTTAACTGACTGAGCCATCCAGGCATCCCTGGTGTTCTGAATTCTTGTTCAGATATATTGCTTATATATGTTTTGAGCAAATCCCTGGTTGTGATTTCTTCTTGATCTTTGCTTTGGAGAGAATTCCTCCATCTTGTCGTTATGTCTAGGTTTCTGTCTTTTGCTTATGAAAGCTTGTATGTTTCTTGCTCCTGAGAGTAATACTATATTAAGAAGGGGTCATACACTGTTCAGGTCCTAGTGCTTCAGGAAGTGTTTTTGTTGTATGCTGTGTGCACTCTGCTGTTGTGTTTTGGCTGCTCTTTCCCACAGGTCAGTCCTCTATAGAGTTCCTCCTTGCTTGCAGTGGACCTTTAACTAGGTGTGCTTTGATTTATTTGTTAAGATAAGCCTGGAAGAAAAACAACAAACAAACAAAAAAGTCCTAATCTAAGAAAAGAGAAAAGAAAAAGGAACAAAAAGGCAAAGAAACGGACAAACAAAAACTGTAAGCCTAATTCCAAAGAATAAGAAAGAAAGAAGGAAAAAAGACAAAAAAGAAGGTTGATACAAAAAATGAGACAAGGAAACAAACCAACAAATGAACAAAGAAACTATAAGCCTGATACCAAAGGAAAAAAATCAAAAGAAGAAGAGGAAGAGGAAGAAGAGGAAGAGGAAGAGGAAGAAGAGGAAGAGAAAGAAGAAGAAGAAGAAGAAGAAGAAGAAGAAGAAGAAGAAGAAGAAGAAGAAGAGAGAAGAAGGAAGAAGAAGAAAGAAGAAGAAAGAAGAAGAAGAAGGAGAGGAAGAGGAAGAGGAAGAGGAAGAGGAAGAAGAGGAAGAGGAAGAGGAAAGAGAAGGAGAAGGAGAAGGAGAAGAAGAAGATGACGACAAAAGAAAGTCTGGTCCTATTTCCACCAGAATTGAAGCTGATGCTTTGGAGCGCTCTGTAATCAGTAGATGTGGTATATGCATTGGTCTTCTGAGGTAGAGGCCTGCTGCACTGGCTCACAGTCACACCTATCCTTGCAAAGACGCCCCTACTAGGCACAGGGTTTGCTGTAAGCAACTCCAGCCTCCACTGGAGATACTGTGTTTTTCTCTGATGTCCGACATGCTGGTGGGGTGGGAGGTGGTGGCAGATGTCATCACCCTGCCCTCTCTTCCCTGGGGAGGGAATTCACAGCCACTGCTGTTCAGGAGGCCTTCACAGGAAAGTGAACAAAGTCCTCTCCTGTATCCCAGGCTTTCATCAAATCCCTGCCACTAACCTGTCTGTACCCAGCTGTCGTCATGCCCAGAGTCACACTTCTATGTTTTATCTCTGGCTGGTGGATGGGATTCAAAACTCCAAATCTTAAATCCCCTCCCCTACAGGGGAGCCTCACAGACTGGCACCATGCTGTCCCAGAAAAGCAGTCGCACGACACATGTGTGGTGGTTGGAGTCTATTGTGATGCACAGCAAAAAGCTGCGACCAGGTTATCAGTGTGACTCAGTGCCTGCTGTTGAAGGGCCTCTCAACAGCTCCCAGCTGGCATTTTGTCCTTGGAGAGGCAAAATATCCTCTTCCAAATACTCCAGGAAGAGGAGCTATGTCTCCCATGTAACCCAGGGGATCCACTCAGGCCCCCCTGCTGTGAAAACACTATGTGCTGCTCTCTCTTCCATTTGCTCCCTGACTTCGCTCAGTGGAAAGGGTTCCCCTCCGCTTCATGGGGCCGTGACTTTTCTCTCCCCCAATTCACAGCTCTGAACCTCACATCTGCTATTATGTTCTCTCCCTCCAATTGTGCGGATTGTTTTCTTAATCCTCAGATTGATTTCCTAGTTGTTCAAAATGATTTGATGTTGATCTAGCTGTGTTTGAGGGATGAGGCCAGCTTTGGGTCCCCTTGCTACTCCACCATCTTAACTCCTCCCCATTCATAGTCTTTCTAGTGAAGTATCTGGTCAGATGATTTGTGCTCTTACTATTAAGGCTTCTCAGTATAAGAGTTCTTTACATATTTTGGATGCAAGTTCTTTGTCAGACATATGTAATGTGAATATTTTCTCCCAGTGTGTGGCTTGCCTTTTTCCTTTCTTAACAGTATTTTTGGAAAAGCAGACTATTTATAGTTGAAGAAATATAGTTTGTCATTTTTTTCCTTTTTGTGTTCTGTCTAGTAAATTTTTGCCTAAGAAAAGATTGTGAAACCTTTCTCCTTTGCTTTCTTCTATAAATTTTATAGTTTTGGCATTTGTAGTCAGTTCTGTAATCCATTTCAAATACATTATTTGTGGTGTGAAATGTGTCAAAGATTTGTTCTTTTCCCATATGAATATCCAGTTGTTCTAGCACCATTTGTTGAAATGACTGTTCTTTCTTTATTGAATTACCTTGGAACTTTTGTTAAAAAGCAACTGACAATATGTGTATTGGTCTATTTATGGACCATATTCCGTTCTGCTAATCTGTGTGTCTGTCCTTAAGCCAATACTGCATTGTCTTGATCACTTTAGCTTTATAGTAATTCTTGAAATCAGAAAGTGCTTAAAACTAGTTCTTTAAAAAAAAATTAGGCTACTTTAAGCTCTCAACATTTCTGTTTAAATCTCAGAATTAACTTGTCTATCTTCATCAGAAAGCTCTGATGAGGGGCGCCTGGGTGGCTCAGTCATTAAGCGTCTGCCTTCAGCTCAGGGCATGATCCCAGCGTTACGGGATCGAGCCCCACATCAGGCTCCTATGCTGGGAGCCTGCTTCTTCCTCTCCCACTCCCCCTGCCTGTGTTCCCTCTCTCACTGGCTGTGTCTCTCTCTGTCAAATAAATAAATAAAATCTTTAAAAAAAAAAAAGAAAAAAGAAAGCTCTGATGAAATTTATTGGGATTACATTGAAAAAAAATACACACACACACACACACGCACACACACACACACACACACACACACTTTTCAGGACAGAATTGACGTCTTAACATCATTGAGTCTTTCAATCTATGAACATAGTCTGTGTCTCCACTTTGTTAATTCTTCATTAATTTATGCAGTAGTTTTATAGTTTTGCTTATCCAAGTATGGCACATATTTTATAGTTTTGCTTATCCAAGTATGGCACATATTTTATTAAATTCATCCCTAGAAATTTCATGTTTTTGATGATATTACATGTTTTTGATGTTATTACAAATGATATTTGAAAATTTGTATTTTGCAGTTGCTTTTGCTGGCAAACAGGAACAAAAATAATTCTTATATATTGACTTTACATTTTGCTGCCTTAAATAAATTCACTTATTAATTCTAGTAGGTTTTTTGTTAAAAGTCCTTAAGATTTTCTGTGTTCATGATCATGTTAACTGTGAATAAAGTCATTTTAATTCTCTTTTTACAATATGCATGCTTTTTATTTCTTTTTGTTATCGATCTAGTTTGTACCTCCACTATAACATTGATTAGAAGTGGTGAAACCAAAATTATTTTCTGTTCTCAATTATGCACTAGGGTGGTGGGAGAATTTAATATTTCAACATTAAGTATGGTGTTAGCTAAGGGAGTTTTATCGGTACCCTTTGTCAGGTTGGGAATATTTCTTTCTATTCCTCGTTTGCAGAGAGTTTTTATCATGAAGGAGTATTGGGCTTTGTATCAATTGAGACAATCATATGATTTCTTCTTTATTCTGTTTATGTGTTAAATTACATTTATTGATCTTTTAAATGTTATTCAATCTTGAAATCCTGCAATAAACTGTTTAGTCATGGCAAATTATCCTTTTTATATAATGCTGCATTTAATTTGCTAATATTCTGTTATGAATATTTGAAACTACATTCATGAAGATATTGGTCTGTAGTTTTCTTTTCTTTTAAAAAATTTAAAAAAGGTTTGCACGCGCACACACACACACATACAAACACACACATATTTTATTATTCTGACTCATTCTAGGAAGAACTTGAGATGGTTTGAATGTGTCAAGAGTGTAGCACAAGTTATTACTGGCTCAGTGGTCTCTTGCCCACTTATGAGTAGCCTAGGACCACACTTACTACTAAAACTTTAGCTCCTGAAAAATATTTGTTATTTCTGGATGCATACAGGAGTGACTCTCTTTTCACTAAATCCATCTAAAATTGAATGTGTACTCTCATTTTTTAGACTAAACCCTTTCTTTGTTACAACAGGAAACATTTTCCCTATTGTTTCTTTAGATATCGATTCTTATTTTGCTCTCATTCTAGAATTCTTATTATATTTTGATTGTTTTTTTGCATCTGGCTCCATATATATATTTATTTACATGTAAATATATATATGTATATATATATTACCCTTGTGGTCTGGATTCTAGAAGAATTTCTCTAGTTTGTCTTTTACCTACCAAATTCAATTTTTTGCTGTGCCTGATTTTCTGCTTAATACCTCCTCTGTGATAAATTTGACAATAAAAAATTGGGGGATTAAATGAATTAATATATTAAGCAATTAGCCCTGATAGTGTCAGCTTTCTTTTCTTGGGGCATCTTTTTACCTTTCCTATCTTCTTCCTCAGTGTTCATTGGTTTTCATGTTTAGCATTTTTTTGCTTATTAATTTCACTCGGATATAAGGATTTTTAAAGCTTCCTAAGAATTATACATATCAAATAGGAAACAATAAAGATCTGAGTGCAGTGCTAAGATGAAATCCATGATAACTTGCTGGTCTTTTTCTTCTTTAGATACAGGCTTATCTGGTTTGTAATATTCTAAACAACAATGGTCTCACTATAACTATTGCTAACTAAAACTACTTAGTGTGTGTCAGACATTGACATTCTACATATATTAATTAATTTATCCTTACAATAAAATAAAGTAGGAACCATTATTATTCTCATTTTACAGAGTATATAACTAAAGCACCATTTTATTACCCTATTCTCATTATTCATATTATTGAAAAACACAACAATTGAATACTGGCTTTAAGTTAATTGTAAAATTAGTTAATATTGGGGAATTCTTTAGGATCATTCTAGCCAAAATAAACTTCACTATGAGCAGTATTTCTTTCCCTTCTCTACATAACACAAACCAACCTTCCTCAAAGGCTTGGGGCTAAGAACCCAGAATCTAATAACGACTTGAGTGTTGGAGTTGCATGAAGTTTTTCACATTTTACTGAATTCCTTGCATTGCCTTAGTTCAGGTCCTAAGCTTCTCTAGCTTGAATCATTACAATTGATATCTAACTGAGCTCTAAGCTTCAAGCCTTTCTTCATTTCTGTCATCCTCTACATCCGTGGCTAGAATTGTTTTGATCATTTACTTCCTTGATTAAGAAACATTATTGGCTGCTCAATAACAATAGGTCTTATTTTCTGTTGCTAGAAACTGAATCCTGGCCTCACTGACCTTTCTATTGCAGTCTCTATTAACTGAAAGCAACTAATCCAAGGCCTTTATCCACTCAGACAAATACACTCATGATTCATGCATTTGCTGTTGAATGAATTATGCTACTCTTGACTATGTGCAACCAATAAGGCTGTACTTCTCTTTATATTTTGGGGGGAAATCAGTTGCTATAATGATCTTACTGTCTACTATGTGAGGGCTTACATTGTCCCAGGGTGTGTTCTAACCCCTTTATATGCATCTGTTTCATAGATGAAGGAGCTGAGGTTTAGAGAAGTGGCTGCCTCATTCAGTAAGTGGGGGCTGCTGGGATTTGAACTTAAAGGCATTCTAACTATAAGTTTGAGTTCTTAGCCAGGACACTTAACTGCTTTCTGCTTCTTCCTTTCATTGAAAAACAAGAGAGATTGGACTGACACTGCAAACCTGATGTATGCACCCTGTTTCCAAGAAGTAATGAGATGATTGCATCTGGGATGCTCTGTCAGGAGGAATTTGAAGTTGTTACTGTCCCTTAGTTGCAGGTAATTGTAAAGTCTCTTGAGTCTAAAACTTGGTAGTATGTTTGCCAGTATTGATAAGTGAAAGATAAAGTATTGTCCCTTCTCCTTTGATTAGAAATCAATTCACTTCTTTCATGTTTTCTTTTTATTTGCTGATAAAGGAGAAGAATAAGAGGATAACAGATGTAATCCTTTAATCATGTTTCTTAATATTATGGATTGACATAAAAAACATGATTTGCTTTATCTGGACAGATGTGGGGTTTTTAAAATTTGTTTTAATTTTGTTATGTTAGTCATCATACAGTACATCATTTGTTTTTGATATAGTGTTCCATGATTCATTGTTTGCATATAACACCCAGAGCTCCATGCAATACCTGCCCTCCTTAATACCCATCACCAGGATAACCCATTCCCCCACGCACCTCCGCTATAAAACCCTCAGTTTGTTTCCCGGAGTCCATAGTCTTTCATGGTTCGTCTCCCCCTCTGATTCCCCCCCTTCATTTTTCCCTTCCTTCTCCTAATGTCCTCCCTGCTATTCCTTATGTTCCACAAATAAGTGAAACCATATGATAATTGTCTTTCTCTGCTTGACTTATTTCACTTAGCATAATCTCCTCCAGTTCCCTCCATGTTGATACAAATGTTGGTTAATCATCCTTTCTGAGTAATATTCCATTGTATATATGGACCACATCTTCTTTATCCATTCATTTATTGAAGGGCATCTCGACTCTTCCGTAGTTTGGCTATTGTGGACATTGCTGCTGTGAACATTGGGGTGCATATGGCCCTTCTTTTCACTATGGCTGTATCTTTGCGCTAAATACCCAGTAGTGCAATTGCTGGGTCATAGGGTAGCTCTATTTTTGACTTTTTGAGGAACCTCCACACAAATTACTAGAACTCATACAGTAATTGAGTAATGTGGCAGGATACAAAATCAATGCACAGAAATCAGTTGCTTTCCTATATACTAACAATGTAACTGTAGAAAGAAAAATTAGGGAATCTATTCCATTTACAATGGCACCAAAAACCATAAGATATCTTGAAATAAACCTAACCAAAGAGGTAAAGGATCTATACTCTAGAAACTACAGAACATTTATAAAAGACATTGAAGAAGACACAAAAAGATGGAAAAACATTCCATCCTCATGAATTGGAAGAATAAACATTGTTAAAATGTTCATGCTACCCAGAGTAATCTATACTTTCAACACCATCCCGATTAAAATATCAATGCCATTTTTCGAAGTGCTGGAACAAACAATCCTTAAATTTGTGTGGAACCAGAAAAAACCGTGAATCGCCAAGGAAATGTTGAAAAAGAAAAACAAAGCTGGGGGCATCATGTTGCCTGATTTCAAGCTATATTACAAAGCTGTGATGACCAAGACAGCATGGTACTGGCACAAAAACAGACACATAGATCAATGGAACAGAGAGACTCCAGAAATGGACCCTCAACTCTATGGTCAACTTAATCTTTGACAAAGCAGGAAAAAACATCCAATGGAAAAAAGACAGTCTCTTCAATAAATGGTGCTATAAAATTAGACAGCTATATACAGAAGAATGAAACTCGATCATTCTCTTACACCATACACAAAGATAAACTCTAAATGGATGAAAGACCTCAATGTGAGAAAGGAATCCATCAAAATCATACAGAAGAACATGAGCAGTAATTTCTTCAACATTGGCCACAGCAACTTCTTTCATGACACAGCTTCAAAGGCAAGGGAAACAAAAGTGAAAATGAACTTTTGGGACTTCATCAAGATAAAAAGCTTCTGCACAGCAAAAGGAAGCAGTCAACAAAACAAAGAGTCAATCCACGGAATGGGAGAAGATATTTGCAAATGACATTACAGATAAAGGGCTGGTATCCAAGATCTATAAACAACTTCTCAAACTCAACACCCAAAAAAACCAAATAATCAAGTCAAAAAATGGGCAGAAGATATGAACAGACACTTTCCCAAAGAAGACATATGAATGGCTAACAGACACATGAAAAAATGTTCAACATCATTAGCCGTCAGGGAAATTCAAGTCAAAACCACAATGAGATAGCACCTTATACCAGTTAGAATGGCAGAAATTGACAGGACAAGAAACAACAAATGTTGGAGAGGATGTGAAGAAAGGGGAACCCTCTTACACTGTTGGTGGGAATGCAAATTGATACAGCCACTTTGGAAAACAGTGTGGAGGTTCCTCAAAGAGTTAAAAATGGACAGATGTGGTTTTATAAAATAGTCATGAATGGTCTTTTTGTTTGACTTTCAGAATAATTATGCACATAACAAGCATATTTTCTGGGAAGGTCATCTTGACTTCTAGTGGATTTCTTCAGGCATTCATGATTGTCACTTCCTGATCAATATGGTACAAATTGAAATACGTTTAACTGTGTTTTGCTTTAAAGGAGAATATTTAATGGAATAAAGTATTTTCTAGAAATTAGAGTTGTGGTTGCTTGCAATAATTCACTCTTAAGCCTTGTGAATGCTATTTTTAAAATCTGTAGCTCATTCTTTCTTTCTTATTTTTTTTTTCAGATATTAAGAAATAGGGATTTCTAATGCACTGAGCTTATGCCCAATAGTGAGTGAAGGAATTAATTTATTTAGCATGTCTGTGATGACACTAAATTAATAATTCTGGGTAGTTAAAAACTCAGCAGATGTTGAATTAATCCAAGGAAGAGTTTCAATTTAGTGAATTGTTTGGCATGGCTGGTCCATCATTAAATAGTAATTAATCACTGAAGGCTTGAAAAGGCCTATAACAAGCAATGAAAAATTTGTGTATTAGAATGATAATAAAAAATACTTGAATTAATATGCATTTTATATTTTATATAGTAATTATGTGGTGATAAATAGTAAAATATATTTCGCTATGTATGGACTCTTCATCTACATTTTATACTTACAGTTTTATACAGTGGTTATGTAGTATCTGTCTACTGTGTGATGATAACAGCAGAACACTTTATATTATTTTAAATCATTATCCAAGAAAATAACACAAAGTTGGTCCATTTTCTTCCAATTTCCTATATGGAATGAACTTCCAATATGGATTTTGTTTCTGTAATACATATTTGAAAATGTCACTTCTTTTTTTTTTAAAGATTCTTTTTTTTTTTTAAGATTTTATTTATTTATTTGACAGAGATAGAGACAGCCAGTGAGAGAGGGAACACAAGCAGGGGGAGTGGGAGAGGAAGAAGCAGGCTCATAGCGGAAGAGCCTGATGTGGGGCTCGATCCCATAACGCTGGGATCACGCCCTGAGCTGAAGGCAGACGCTTAACCGCTGTGCCACCCAGGCGCCCCGAAAAAATGTCACTTCTTAAATCATAGAAGCATTGAAAGCATTTGAGATTTTTGAACCCAAATAAAGGATTTTTAAAAATAAGTTTGTTATTAGTCATCTGAAACCATAATACTGGGTCCCTACAACCCTTCAACTATATGATGTGGATAAGCATGATGCATGAAAGGAAGAGTAATATTTCACATTGTATGCAAAATTGTTGAGCCTTTTATCTTTGGTATGTGGCAGATGGGGAGAAGTGGAAAACTAATTAGTCTTATTGAGGTAGTTGTACATCAATGTAGGTCAACCATTGCAAGTTATAGGGAAAGTACCATAGCATATGAGATTGATCCATATGCAACCCGTAAATCTCAGCCCAGATCAAATAGGAATGCTCAGGAATTAAGATAACTAACATTTATCACTGGCTCATTATATACCAGGCACCATCCTAATTGTTAAAGTTATATTAAATCATTAATCTTATAAGCTTTTTGAAATAGGTACTGGTGTTAATTAGATAATAGTGGGCACAAGTATCTTACAAATACAGAAAATTGAGGCATGCAGTAGTTAAGTAACTTGCTACATAGCTGGAAAGTGGTGGAGCTGGGATTGAACCCTGGAAGTCTGGCTACCCAGTCAACACTCTTAACTACTTTATTAAATAAATATCTCCCTTAGGACTTAAGACTTAGATTTAAGTCATAGAAATAGTTTGTTTTCCTGATTTTTTTCTTGGTTAAAATGGAAACTTACTGCCAGTAAATGACTAATTTATCTGGAATTTATATCTTAAGGATATTCAAGCCCTAGAGTTTGTTTCATTATCCCAGTGGTCAGTTTAATGTTGAGTTTAAGTCATTTCTGAATCTAGCCCTTTATTTTTATGAAAATACAGAGAATATTTTGTGGCTTTCTTAAGGTTTGCTCCTGAGTCCTCCAAGCCATCTCTCCTAACTTTCTCCTCTTTCCATGTTCATAGGCACCAGTCTAGTTTAGGTTCTCATTAACTTCTTTAAGGAGAGTCCTACCTCTAGTTTCTTTACAATTTATTTTCTGGATTAACTTGAGCAATGTTCTGATCATAAAACCTATGACTGTGTCTCCATTTCTCACTATATACAACCCATACCCCTTTATCTGATAGTTAGGGCCTTGGTGGTCTGTATCTAACTATCTTTCTAGTCTTGCCCCAAAATTCGTAATAATCGTGGAAGCTAACATTTATTGGGTGTTCATTCTCTTTCAAGCGAAGTGCTTGTTTCTGGTCATATACAGATAAATATAACATACTTTCTGCCTTTGTGAGCATTGCAGGGATTATCTTACTTGATTTTTACAGATATTATATGATGTAGGTACTATTATTGACTCCGTTTTATTGAGGACAGAAAACAGTTATATGAAGACATATAACTTATTCATGTCACAAGACTACTCAGCGATAGAGCTGGGATTCACATCCTCACTTTCAAGTCCGATACTATACTCCTGGTCATCATTTTTCTGACCCTCACCCATCTTTAACTATATTGGGTCACTTGTTGCTCCCTTTTTTCCCCTCCAGCTTTATGGAGATGTCATTGACACAACATTGTGTAACTTACTGCTTCCTTTATATACTTTTTTTCTTTACTTCCTGGTTGTGTTGTCATTCCATCCTCTTTGAGTTTTTTCCAGTTCTCTTCCACATCTCTGTCTGTTGAATAATGAATTGCTTTTCAGGCCTGGGAATATAATTGACCTCTCCTACCACAGAACCAAAGTCCCTTTTTTGGTAAACTCATGTAGTGCTAGAACCTTGTATTCTGGTTATACAAATGATAGATCTCAACTGTATATTAAGGACATCTTGAATTTTGAGATTTGTCTACTATTCTTCAGAGTGCCTACCAATCAATCAATATTTTTCCATAAGTTCATGCTTTGAAGTAATTACTGTCCCTTCTTATCAGAAAGAAACAAGAATGGGTTCAAACTCATTCTATTTGGCAGTTTCAGGATTTAAAGAATTGTCATTAGCAGTTTTTTTATACCATACTGATGATTTACTTGGATCTTTAGGTATCAAGCTGAGCTTTATTGAGTGTGCTTTTTTTTTTTTTTTTTTTAGTAATAAAAGCTTCTAATTATGTAACATAACATGATTTAAAAAAATCTCAGAGAAGCTGAAACAGGCTCTCCAGCAAAGGGTTGTGTGGGGCATAGAAGACATAAGCATCTACCACATTTTAGCACAACTTTCATCGTTCTCTTGTGGTTTGTCTTTTCTAATGATGTCTAAACTTAAACTGAAAAGGAAACCCCACCTTATATGGATGACTTGGAATGGAAAAGAAGCTCCGTGGCTTCCTGTTTGGCTGGTGGCTTTGACCTTTGCCACACATGCATTTGCTTTGAACTCCTCCTAATTTAGGTATCATGTAAATAAGAGTTCTGATTTGCATTCTTTCTTTTGCTTTCCTTGAACAGAACACTCTCTCTCAGGACATGCTGTGCATATTTACTTTGAATGAATGGAGTTTTTGAATTTTAGATTTAGGAAACAGATAACATGACTGAAATTCATGCTTTTTTTTTTTTTTTTTTTTTTTTTTTGCCTATAATCTAAGGATGCAGGATTAGGCCCAAATGTGAAGGGAATAAAACATGGGAGAACCTTCCTGTTTAGCCATGAAATAATCAGAGATATGAATTTGAGCTTCTGGGCTCTAATTGAATGTGTTATTTTTCATTTAAATGAAAACTGGCCGTGGTATTACTCTACAGCTGCTAACCAGCTGTTTCCTTTCTATCGTGGTTCTCTTGAGCTCTCTGCTTTAAATATATATATCGCTTGGGATCCTGAAGGATGAAATAATACTTGTAGGTTCAAGGTAGTGGTTGGGATTTTGTTTGTTTTTAGATTTTTAGTTTAGTCCAAAATGTTTAAAATGTTTTCTCTTAATTGCTATTATGAGTATTTTTGTTTAAGCTATTCCAGAATGGCCTCCACACTCAAGTGAGGGAAAATATTGAAAGAATTAATAGGCTAATTAAAATCATAATCTCACCTCTCTCATCTGCCCTTCACTATTCTGCCAAGCTTGTATGATGGCCTCAGTTTCCCATTTAGCACTGAAGTTGAAAACTTGAACCCTGAAAGAGGAGACATGTATACGCCTACAAGTTTACAAGTTATAATAAGCATTATGTTCATGAAACAGCAGCTTCAGACATTTCATGCCTTCACTGGCCTGATGGCAGAATTTACTAATGGAGAAAATCCTTTGGTTTGTCACATTGAGTAGGGTCTAGGCACATATAGGTCAAGGAATTGTAACCAGAGACACACAGTATCTCAGCATTACTGCTCAGGATTCACGACATTGGAGTTTCAACAGAATGGAGTATGTCTATGTTATCATTTTTATCATTAGAAAATTGAGGTTAAGTTATAATGGTAACTAATACTGATAACATTTATCATGTGCTATTTAGGTTTTCTACATGTGTTCACTTATTAATCCCCTTGATAGGGGGATTAATTTTATAGAGAAACTGAGACAGAGACATGTTAAGAAACTTGTACATGATTATAGAACCTGTAAGGGGCAGAGCCAAGATTTGAATGCAGGCAGCTTATCTCTGTGCCCTACACTAGACTGTCTTGAGTTGTTGCAAAGAGTAAATAACTACAAAGATTTGTGATTTCAGAATTAGTTTAGTGGCAAATGCCTCTGTACTTCCTGTGTTTGATATGTTTGACTGCCTCCAGACAGGTTAAACACTTCCTCGTGATTCCTGGGGAGCACTGATGTGGAGTGGCAAAGCTTCCATCCAGAGGATAGGCTAAGTCAAGATAAGGAGTCACACTAGCATATCAGGGCATATCCGGGTATACCAGGTGATATCAACCAAGTGTGAGGCGCGTTGAGCTGGGACTCCTTCATCAGGTTCCAGTAATTCAAAGTTTTAATTTGCACCTTTTCTGAAACCAAGTGCAAAACTCTCATACATTCTCATGTGATTTATGCTAAATTTTAGAGCATTCAAAGTTTCTATGACCCTGATATTTCCTTAAATTAACCAGATCAATCTGCTGAGCCCATCGTAAAGTCTTCTGAACTATTTTTGCTTGTTTGCTTTTGGATGGGTAGATGGATGAGAGGGTAAGTGAAAAAAAGAGAGCTGAAGTACACAGGATTGCGACTTGCAGTGGTTCATTGTGGTTACCAGGAAGTCATGGCAATCTTCAAATGATTTGCTCTTCTTTCAAAGCTTTGTCCCCTCCTAATCCTTAATATACAGGTAGGGAAGAGGAACTGGAGCAATAGGGGTGCTATCTAGGTAGTTTTTGTTTTCCTTTTTGACTGCAGTTGTCACAAGATGTGGAATAATTTAATCTCTATATTATTTTCTGTGGTGGGCCAAGAACATAAAGAGGAACAGAAACTACAACAACCGGCAACAACAAACATACAGAAAGCAAAATGAAATTACTGAGTTAGTAAGTAAGACCTATGTAATGATGGCTTAATATACAATCTCAGTAAGCCATGTTATTATAGAGTGGTTCCAGTCAGTATCTTAGAGCAAGGAGCTGTAGCAAGAGTACTATTAAATACTTTGCAAATCAGTACTTGTAATTGAATGCAAAAGATCTATAATTTTTACATTTAAGATGTATACATTCTACATTTATCTTCAGAACATTGGTTTTCTTTGATTTAATGTATACTTGCATATTTATTGGGAGAAATTGGCAGGCTTTAACAGTAGGTTTAAATAGTCAAAACAAGGTACTGAATGAATAAGGTGACAGCTAATATGTGCTTAACATGTAGTAGACATGTTACAAATAATTGAGAAAATGTAGATAGACATGAATAGATGAAGTGATGGTGCCAACCTCTGAGCTCTGCTTGGAGGTGTTGAGGCTCAGCCCTCTGGAAAGGTAGAATGAACAAGTAAAATGGCCAGTCATTGCTAGTAAAGGCTGTCAGAATATAGGCTGAGATCCCAACTGCATGGATAATACTTAAGGATCAGAGGTTAACAGAAGCAGTCCTTTCAAAAGTGGCACATATGCCTTCAATGAGGAAAGGATGGTTGGTGTTTAAGAAGTGGGTGAGAAGTGTTATCAAATAGGTCAGGTGTTTTGCTGTAAGATCAAGAAATGGTGAAGGCAAAAGAAATGGCCCAGGCAGACCAGTTGGTATAAAAGAGCTGCCCTTGAGAGCTGAGTGGGACTAAACCACAGAAAACCGTTTTAATACAAAACTTTTCACTGGATCACTCTCCAATTTTCTTCACTTAATCTTAAAAAAGGTCCAATGATGAGATTTCCACAAAGCCATAAATATCACATGCAAAAAGATAAATATAAAATTTTGCATTTAACTTAAGAGACTAATTACTTAAGTGGACTATGGGGAGGGAGAACAAGCTCAATAGCACTTTGCATGAGAATAAAATAAAAATAAATAAAATGAAGCATTACATTAGGATTTTTAACATTTAAGCTTGACTCTGCCACAAATTAAACTGTGTGACTTGGCACAAAATCTTTTAGATTCTTAATTTCCTTATAGGACAAAGAGGATGTTGGAATAAGATCATCTTTGAGTTTCTATCTGGACTTAATTTTATAGTTCTGTAGTTTAGAAGTTTTCACTAAGTATGAATTCAACATGAAGCAGTGCTGTGACATATGATGCTGCAAATCTAGTTCATTAAGAGAAATATAGAGAGTTGATCATCCACGGTCTTCAACATTAGTCACTTCATTTGACTGGACAATCAAGTTCTGGCTGCCATATATTTGGAAGGATATTGAAAAATTAATAGCACATCTGGAGGAGGGTGACTGAAGTGTTTATGATGGAAACAATATTCTAGAAGAAATGGTAAGATGAGTTAGGGATCATTATCCCAAGCCATAAAAGGAGGAGTTCCCTGCAACTTTATTATTATGGTATCTCTTCTTGAAGCTCTAGGAGGAAGGTTATAGAAAGATAAACCTAATGCCTACATAAAAATAAATAAAAAGAAGAACTTTCTAATTATTAAAGTCCTAGTAATACACTGGATTGCCTTGTGATAAAACTATATCCCTGACAAAGATAATGTTCAGGGAAGAGTTGAACACTCATCTCTGGGTAGAAAGTTGGATCTAATGACCGGGAGGGTCCGGACACTTAAAGTTGCTTTCATCTTATGATTTTCTCAGTGCTAATGTTAGCTTTGAAATTACTATAAAGACAAATTCATTTATTAGTGTCAGACATGACTAATTTTTATGGTAAATTAACTATTGATTAATCAGAAATAAAAGAGAGTAATCAGAACAAAACAAAAAATTATCAAAACTCAGACAATTCCATTCAATTCCAAATAAGAGATGTAGAAATTGCAACATAGTCTAGAGGTTTATTCTCACCAGCTCTTCTGCCCCCTTATCTTTCACATGTGTTTCCCCCAGCAGACCTCTTTCCCATCTAATCTTGCCTTGACATCTGCTTCTTGGAGGGTCTGAACTACACAGTAGTAAACATGAGTAAATATTAGCTATTTTTTAAATATTAGCTATTTTACTCTTTCCTCCATGGCTCCTAATTAATTTATTTCTTTTTTCTGTCAATCGTTTCTTTCTGTTGGTGGATATAGAATTAAAGTGAGTTGGAATTTTTTGTGTTCTAATGGAAAAACAGAAATGATCTTCCTATTATAAAATAATTCATTATTTTAGGAGGATACTAGTGATTTAGAATTGAAGAATTTTAAGAAGAAATGAATATTTTAAGTGGAAGTATTTAACATCATTTAATATTAAACTTCACATCTAAATGGACTATTAAATTTATATCTGTGTGTACAAGGTCACTATTAATTTGTAGGCACAACTTATAGGAGAAACAGCAAGGGAGGGGGGGAAGTGGAGAAAGTCAGACACCTGGCCAGGGCAAATTCCCTCCACTGTCTGGATTTGGTGTCAGCTTCTATTCTGTCTCTCGTGCTGGCATTTCTAGCCAGTGCATCCCGGATGACCCAAAGCTCGGCATTTCCTGCAAGGTAGCAGGAGGGACAGGAAACACCATGTGCTTCCTGGTTTTGGAGGTGGCACAAGGCGATAGGGCAGCCAGTAAAAGCAAACATCTAAAGCAGGAAAGAATTTGGTGACCCTGTCAACACAGTTTTGCTTTTCAGCAGAATGATATAATCACTTCTCAAATTTCAACCTGGACTCAATAACTACTGAGAACACACTTACTGCAGAACCTTTACTTTCAGGGGCTTCAATTTAATAAGGTAGAGAAGACAAATGCCAACTCATTCAGGAGAGAAAAACAGAGACAGACAGCCTTAGTAGCCTTAGAGCTTGGCAGTGCTCACAGTAGCGATAAGCAAACATTTTTATTTTTTTCCCCTGGAGTTAAGGTAAGGCCACTCAGGAGTCATTTCACTGAGGACACATAAAGTTATGTTTTTGATGGAAAGAAGGGTGCAGTCATTCTAGTTGAAGAGAACTGCCATAGGCCCCAGAGGTGAGGCACAGAGTAGTATTTGTGAAAGGCCCCCAGGAATTTAGGTAGAGCTTTGAGGTTCTTAAACATGGTACAAACCCCCATATTTCAAGAAGCAGAGTGAGTCTATAGGGAAAAAAATATTTTTACATTATTAAACATGTCTGTCTCGGGGGAGGGAAGAGGACCATGATTTGTGTGGCCTCCCTGAGATGGCCTGCCACCTCTCCTGGTGCTGGTGGCATCTGGTGATGTTAGGAAAACATTAAGCTTTTGAAAAAGGAAGGAGCTTTAATTCCCAAGAGGCCATATGATATAAGGATCAAAGGGAAGATTGGGATCAGCATTGATATGAATTATAGTTCTATCACCCACGAGTCACGTCCCCTTGGCAAAGTTACTTAATATTCCCGAGCTTAATTTCCTCATGAGTTATATGGGGTAAATAATAGCAACCATCACAGAAGATTTTTGTGAGGATTACTTGAGATGTGACATGTACAGTGATTAGAATAGTGCCTGGAATATTTTATGGGAGCCCAGATCCAAAAGTGGCTAACTCAAGCAGTTACTGAGGGCTCTCCACACAGTCTTGCTTGCAAAAAATAGGTACACATGGCATTTAAGAACTTTTTAAAAAAAAATTAGTAATTCATGATGGCTTTATCAAAATACATGACTGACACAATCAGCTTTTGTCATATAATGCAGTTATATTTGCAATACAGGGAGACCAAAAGAACAAAAAGATTTTCTGCATCCTGAATTAGAGCTATCACCTGCTAAACAAGTACTATGATTTAGAAACAGATAATTATTTTTACAAGATAAGGGTTCAATGAATATTTTTAAAATGAATAAATCCACCCATTTATTCAACAAACATTTGTTTTAAATAGTGATACATGCTATAAAAAATAAAATAGGGTGATGTGATAGTGAGCGGGCTGTGGTGTGTAGGAGGGGTGGTGCTCTCCAATTTAGATTCTAAAGTCAAAATTCCAAAATTACTTGAAAACTGCAGCTTCTATAATGTATGTCTAACTTAAAATTTGCCAGAGGGTGTACAATAACATTCCAATTTAAATTCAGCATTTCCCTGTGGAAAGTTAAATTTTGTTTATTTTAGGGTTTGTGGACTTTTCCTAGTGTTTTATTTTCATCCTGTTGGAAAATGAAATTGGGAAAAAAAGTTATTTTCAGTAACTGAAGGTAAATCCTTAGGCAGGGATTTCTCTCTGTTTGGCTAATGTTTCATTGATCTCTACAACACTGGCATTTCTAGAATGCCAACCAAGTGATTATTCTGGACTCTCCCCAGTTGATTTTCATTCACTATCGGAAACTGTCAAGAACTCTTTTGATGATTATAATTTTTTGTGTTGGTATGGTAGTTAATTTGCAATCATACATTGTTTTGTTAAATATTGAAGCTGACTTGCTGATAACATTCTTTTCTTTAATGCATTTCCCAGGTAAAGTAGAATACATACGTGAATTCTCAGGCTCTCACATTAATTTAAGAAATTTATCAAGTGCCTATTATGTGCCAAGTGCTTGTAAGATTAGGTTGAATCCTATGCAACTATTGATATTCCATCTTTTTTAGCTTGAAAAATAAAACAATTGCTATGGTTTAACTTATTTAGAAACAAGTTGTCCTTTAAAGAATTTTTAACTGAATATAAAGTTTTAGATGTATAAAAAATGAATGCCTTTACCTGTTGTATTTACACCTAATTAGAAAATTTGAGGCTGTGGAAATTAAAAGATCTATAGGTCAAGAATATTTCTGTATAATGAAACTATATCACTGATACAGACTATCATTTAGAGGAGTTTGTTTTTGTTATTAAGTATCCCAGAATAACAAATGATTTCTTAAACCCTATGCTGTAACATAAGGAATTACTTATTTGTCCACTTTGTTGTGATTTGAAATGACGAGTTAGAATCAAAAGTAAACTGAGGAGTTGAATAGTAGCCTGGGTTTTGTTCCTGCTTGGAAGAAGTAATTAATCTTTAACTTCCTGTATTCCTACCTACCCTCTTTCAAAAGCACAAATAATTTCTCTTACCAGAAACCTAACTTCTAAAGCAATCACAATATACACTGACATGGAACAGGAAATTAGAATGGTGCTAGAACAGGGAGAGACATGTATGTACTTGAATTCAGAGCTCTTTTTTTTTTCTCTTTTTATTTAATGCCTGATAAGAGCAGTGGCATATGGATTCTGTTTTTATTCAAAGCCTGATTGTGGTTATGAGTCCTGGCAGATATATTCACCACTACAAAAGTCCTCAAAGGGCTTTAAATTGTTGACCCTATTTAACAACCTTAAAAGAGTTCATTGTTCTTGATCCCTTGGGGACATGGGGAGGCAGAGTAGGGTAGTGGGAGAGGGAAAGCAAAGAGAGGGATATGAATATTGTAAAATGCTGTTATTTTAAAACTTAAATTTTTTTAAGAAAATTATTTTTTTTAGATTTTATTTGTCAGAGAGAGAGAGAGCACAACAGGGGGAGCAGTAGGCAGGGGGAAAAGCAGACTCCCCACTTAGCAAGAAGCCCGATGTGGGACTCCATCCTAGGACCCTGGGATCATGACCTGAGATGAAGGCAGACGCTTAACTGACTGAGCCACCCAGGAGCCCCTTAAACCTTAAAGTTTTGTTTTAATTTACACTTAGGCATTGTTGTGTAATGGAGAGAACACAGAATTAGAAGTTAAAAAGATGTGGTTCCAGCCTTCCCTCCTCATTATACGCTTACCTGCCTCTGGATTCATTGTTTCCTCCTTCTCCCACTGCAGGAGGGGATGACCCTTCATAGGGCCAGTCCTCCTCCTACCAGACTCAGAATCCCATCCCCTTCTTGTCTTCTTTTTATTATCCTTCTGCTCTTCTGCATCTTCACCTTCTCTCTATCTAATGGATCCTTCCTATCAGCATTTAAACATATACAAGTCTTTTCATTCAAAAAAGGTTCTTCATTCCCTCCCGTTACCATGTAAACTCTCCCTTTCTTTACCTGCACACAGAAAATAGCTTAGAAGGGAATCAATTGTCGTTACTCAATGGCTCCATTTCCTTAGCTCACATTTGCTAATTAACCTTCCTCTGAAGGGGTAAACTAAAGTCATCAGTCACTTCTCTGATTGATGATAAGTCCAGCACACATTATTACGATTTCATATCACTTGACCTCGTATCAAAGAATAATACAGCTGATTATTCCATCCTAGTGGGAAACTTTGCTACCCTTGTTTCCACAATACTAGGTCCTCTTAATTTTTGGCTAACTCTAGTTTCTCCTTTTCCTTCAATTATACCAGAAAATTCCTCATCCATCTAACTGTAAATGCTGAACTCCTTCAAGCTTCAATCCTAGGCCTCTTCTCTTTTCCCAAGACCAACCTTATGCAATAGTTTTCTGGTCTCAAGGAATTCTTAAGTAAAAATTATTATATCTACAGCTTCTGGTATGTTAGCATGATCAGTAAGTTGTAGATATAATAAACCTGTAATATTGTTAATGCTCTTTTAAGGAGAGAATGATAGTTTTCCATGGATATGTTTATTTTGGCCAAATTATCAGCCTTCTCATTTTGTGTGGTTCCCCTTCTCACTAAAAATATCAACTTGAAATAAAAACAAGTTTTTTCTTTCTCTTTTAAAAAAAATTTCTACTTGATTTTTTTCACACCTCATTCAGGAAGACCTGAAAGACTTATCACAAATTACTACTAAACAAGATGCTAAGGAGATGTGATATATGATGTATAGGATATGGCAAGAGTTTCTTCCCCTATTTATGACTAAAAATGACCTTTTCGTTTACCTTTATTGAAAAGAGAAGGGGTAATTAACTTTGGCTTACCTTTAAAAGATCTATTTGTTTATTTTATTTCCATAAATTTTTAAAGTCATAAGGCAAACAGAATAAATTCTATAAAATATCTGGTTTCAGGCAAAATGAGGTTTACTTTTTAATTTTTTAATTAATAATTAATTTTTGAGGTTTACTTTTTTAAAGGTAGATTTGATCAATTTAATTTAAATCAAGTTTGTAACTTGATTTTTTATTTTTTGTTTCAAGTTTTTATTTAAATTCTAGTTAGGTTAACATACAGTATAATATTGGCTTCAGGAGTAGAATTTACTGATTCATCACTTACATGTAACACCCACTGCTCATCACAGCAAGTGCCCATCCTGCACCCACCTCCCTCCATCAACCCTCAGTTTGTTCTCTACAGTTAAGAGTAACTTGATTTTAATTGTTAATTACAACACAAAGATTTATTCTCAATGCTGAATAGTAAACCTCCTAAAATCATAAGCCAAAGCAATGTAAATGAAAATACAGCTTAGGATGTGTAAAAGGTTTTTTTTACATAAGACTTTGGCAAAATAGTTCCTTACTAAGTGACATGATTAGGCTTAAATATAGACCTAGCAGTTGCAGTACTATTATGTATTTGTGTTGGTTACTCCATCTCTTTCATAGGCCTATATTTGGATCAAAACAATTGTTTGAACAAAAAAGAATGAAATGTACATATGTAATACGAAACCTGTGCTTGTTTTTTGCTGCAAAATATGTAATTCTGGGTCAGATATATGAGATAAGCATACATGTATTTCATTGTCCACTGTAAGCAGAAAACTACACTCCTTGTTTTCGATGCTGGTTAAATAAAAAATGCTCATAAATGAAAGAAGTTGAAACCACAGCAAAATATTCACTATTTCCCTATAAGTGGCGGGATTCTCTGCTTTTACAGAAATCCAGAACTTATCTAAGGACAGAGCACTGACTGACATCTTGAGTGTATAAGCAAACTTCAGCTCAGTTATTCATCTTCTCTCAAAGTCAAGTTCTCATTCTGAAAGGAAATCTAGAGACAGGATCTTTCACACAGTCATACACTTGGATTGAAAGGGAAAATACTTTCAGTGTTATTCTGAAGTTCTCTGGATGGTTTTCAATATGGCTTGAGACTTGTCGTATGCCCCATCCCACTGAAACCAAGTAGCAATTAAAATATTTCATGATTTCCTGTTGCAGTACATTTTTTCTAAAGATATGATTTCTTTTACTTAAAATTTTTTTTATTATGTTCAGTTAGCCAGCATATAGTACATCATTAGTTTTTGATGTAGTGTTCAACGATTCGCTAGTTGCATATAACACTCAGTGCTCATCACAATACGTATGATTTCTTTTAAATTCAGGAATCTTGGCGCTTGAGGTGAGAAAATGTTCCTGAATCTTAACAAAGACTTGTTCAACTGGATAATGTGATGAAAAATGTTTGCCAGGTAGGCTAGTTTCTATAGCCATTCTTCATCTTCAAAGCATCCAGCAAAATCTGGCTTAATAATATCTGGAAAATGCTCCTATAATTTCCTTTCAGCTCAAACACCCTGTTGAGAACTGTCCCTCTGTTAAGTCGCTGGATTTCTGTATGTAGAGGCATAGGTACTCCCTTTCCAGATTTTTACACTGTCTTAAATCTATCTTCAGTGAGCTGGTCTTTGTTTAATAATAATTTTTATAGTATCATCCAGATATGTTTTCATTTCATATTCAAGAGTTTTTGACACCAGTAGTTCTCTGAAAAGAAATCAGTATTGTGATGTCAGTGAATGTGAACTTTTGGGGGTACCATCAACATAGTAACTGATGCAGTTCTTATAAAATAGAACTTCTGTTTTCAGAGATGAACATAACATCAAGTGTATCTTGTATTTTACTTGTTTTGAGCAACATTTTGTAGAAGAAAAAAAATTTTTTTAATTTCACTGTCATTTAGAAATCTTACAAATTCTACAGTGTGACATTTGCTGGTAAAATTTTTTCGTCAAGCTGGAGAGAAGCTATTCATTTCCAGTTTATTATACAAAACCTCTTTAGCATCATGTGACTTATCATCAATATGTCAACATATCATACTGGTTGAGAGTGGAACTTTTTCAGTTTTGTACAGAAGTTCACCCTCATACGCTACTAACTATAATTTTGCTATCATTAAATTCTCACCAACTATGTAATTTTTTTCTAGGTTATAAATTATGCTCCTAATAACTCTTAAATAACTTGCTTTCTGAGCCTTTTCACTGAATGTGACTTTTTTTCCCAACTAAAATCTTTATTCTGTTTGTTTGAGATTCAAATTGCTTTTTAAAATAATTAGCATCTTTTTTTTGTCAAATGGCTGTGATTTATAGATGTCTTTCCAATTTTGCTTGAGCTATTGTTTCCTTGTTAGTTGTTTGCCATGGACTATGCACAATGCATAGGACAGCTGGGATGCAAAACTCATTAAGTAGCTTTTGTTGTAAAGGTGAACTTCCTTTGGGTCCCTTGCTGCACTGGTATAGTGAATTGATTCAGAAGATTGTAATTCTTCATCATTAACCTTATCAAAACTGTCCATAGGCCTAAGTCTAGAACCTTCATTTCCATCTCGTTTGCATCCTCATCTTTTCAGACATCACCAGAATTGGCCATCAGACATATTTGTGAAACACAAATGCAAATAAAGTATAAAACAGAAAGGCACAGTAACAAAGTGAGAAAATCTTGAGAAATACTAAAACCTCACAATACAATTTACTTTTATCCTACGTATTTCACATTTTGCAGCGTTTAATATAAGAGAAGATGGCAAGGGGCATTTTATTGTTGGTGTGTATAAATGTCTTTAGAATGAAAATTTCCCTTCGATTTTCTATTGCTTCAAGTCAGTTGGCTGTGCATAAAGGTAGGTGGAGGAAGGTAATTTGAGAGGAAGAGGTTGACATCATTCATCTACCTTCCTCTACTTTGTGCAAAACAACACTCATCAGACATCAAAAGCCTTCCCCACCTGGCATCAGTGAGAGTAGACTCATCCTGATGAACATTATCCCACTGCTCACTGCTGTGTGGGGCGAAAATTCTGTAAAAAAATTGCTAATGGGAATGTTTGGTCACAGCCCATCACATCATGCAGCACATGAAGCTCAAAAGCTAATGTTTAATATTTTTTTCAGTTATTCTTTCACATAGGATCCCTGGTGATATTTCAAAGACCCTAGTATTTTGCAGAACTTCCATTGAGAAAGCCTGGGGAGACTTTCTCACCTACTCTCATGGCTTCACTTATCTTCTCTCAAATATACGCCTCCTCTTAGTGCTGGGCATATAAAGTTACTTACTCACTGTTTCCACTTGAACATTTCGTAATTATATCAAACTCAATATGCTGAAACCCAGATTCATGATGTGTCCCTTCTCCTTCCCCCACCATTCAATTAAAAAAGAAGACTGTGAGCCACTTCCAGTGTTTCCTACTTCAACAAATAGACCAATATCCACTAATTGTATACATCAGCAACCTGGACATCATTCTTTACTCAATCTTCTTAACCCCCATGTTTATTTATTTATTTATTTTTTTTTAAAGATTTTATTTATTTGACAGAGATAGAGACAGCCAGCAAGAGAGGGAACACAAGCAGGGGGAGTGGGAGAGGAAGAAGCAGGCTCCCAGCGGAAGAGCCTGATGTGGGGCTCGATCCCATAACGCCAGGATCACACCCTGAGCCGAAGACAGACGCTTAACCGCTGTGCCACCCAGGCGCTCCTTAACCCCCATGTTTAATTAACCTCCAATTCCTGTTGATTCTACTTCCTAAAAACCACTAAATTAGAAGTTGCTTTTATTGTCTATCCTTGTGACCTGTAGTGAAACTACTCCCCTAATTTGGGCTGAATTTCTAGAAGAGACTCTCAGGGGATCTCCCTTACCTACTATTAACCAGTCCAATATATTCTCTACTATGTTGGCAATTGGATGATTTTTTTTAAGATTTTATTTAATTATTTATTTGAGACAGAGAGAGACAGCACAAGTGGGAAAGAGGGTCAGAGGGAGAGGGAGAAGCAGACTCCCCGCTGAGCAGCTGCCAATGCTGGACTCTATCCCAGGTTCCTGAGATCATGACCTGAGCAGAAGGCAGAAGCTTAACTGAATGAGCCACCCAGGAGCCCCAGTTGGATGATTTTTAAAATACAAAATATTATCATGCCTCTTCCTGCTTGAGATTCCTTAATAGCTACTAGTGCAGTGCTCTTAAAATAAAGACCAGAATCCCAAATAAGACATATATACAGTGATGTATGTGTTCTGGCCCTGCTAACCTCACAAGTCTCACCTCTGACATCTCCCTTTTCCTCACTGCAGTCCATTCATGCAGACTCTTGAATCCCCTTTTCTGAACCTCCTTCTAATCTCTACACTGTGGCTCATGCCAGCTTGCCTTTGCCCATACACCTCCCACTCCTACTTCATCCCACTCCTACCCATTCTTTATATCTGAGTTGCACTATCGTTACCCCAGAGAAGCTGGAAGTTTCTTAGTAATGTGTACTTCTGCCTAATTTCACTTACCACAATTATTTTTTTAGATATATTTATTTATTTGAGAGAGAGGGAGAGAGCAAGGTGGGGAGGGGCAGAGGGAGAGGGAAAAAGAGAATCTTGAGCAGACTCCCCGCGGAGTGCAGAGACCAACTAAGGGCTTGATCTCACAACCCTGAGATCATGACCTGAGTCAAAATCAAGAGTTAGACACTCAACCAACTGAGCCACCCCGGCGCCCCCACTTACCACACAATTACACAATTGTATAATTCTAATTACACAATTAATTGCATAATTTTTTGATTTTTATCTATCCTAAAAGTGACTCTGAGTACTCCTAGAAGGCAGAGGATGTATTTGTTGTGTTTACTCCCTTATCTCAAGCATTAATACACGCAAAAACAATTGGTGGGATAAATAAGTTAAATGAATGAATGCTTAAATTCTCTACTTTGCTTCTTGCATATTATACTCTCCACTTCAGGAATAGGATGACCATAATCATTACATAAAAGAAACCTAACTTTCTATTTTAGTCTTTTTAAAATTAGTTAGACTTTTTATAGTAAACATTACTTTTAAGATTTGGAACTTTAAAAAAAAATGTCTACCCCACCATCTCTTGTGTGTTGTAAGTTTTATGTGATAAAATACAGCTTCAATACACAGCAAAATAACAAACAACATGAAATTTTAAGTTATAAAAATAATTAACTGTGGCTTGAATTTATTAGCATGAAAAATCATTCCATTTATTTGTAAGAGCAAATATATTGATTTGAGATTAGCTTTGCAGCTGTTGAGTTTTTTGGTGCCCATTAATTATTGCAAGACATAGTTTTAAAATGTACAAGAAAAATACAAAGATCATTTTATAGTTTTATTTTTCTTACTATTATTTAGAAGATGGCATTTTGAAATTAGAATTTCCTATGAAGAAAAATGCCTTAAATATATAGTTTTAATACATTTGTATGCCAAAATTAATATTTATTCTCTTTTCAGTTTGGATACAAACCAGCATAGACATGAACTTAGCTCTTTTCTCCTGGGATACAAGACCACACTATTTAGATTCAATCAGAACATCCAGATGTAAATGAACTGTTCATCCAGAGTTCACAGGATGTTCACTTTGGCTTCAGTCCTTCCAGACTGGATCCATGTCAAGACTTTTTTAAAAAATTAATTAGTAGTTCTGGCAAAATTAAAGGATATTGTTATTCCAGCTTGAAATCCTTTAGATTGACTAGTAATCTCAAAAGAAAAGTTGTAAAGATGTGATCAATAATTATTTGAAGTATGGAGATTAAAAATTAATGTCCTTGGGGTGCCTGGGTGGTTCAGTCAGTTAAGCGTCTGTCTCCAGCTCAGGCATAATCTCTGGGTCCTGGGATCGAGCCCCGAGTCAGGCTCCCTGCTCAGCTTCTTCCTCTCCCTCTGCCTTTCCCCCTGCTCATTCTCTCTCTCTCTCTCTCTCTCTCTCTCTATATATATATATATATCTGTCTCAACTGAATAAATAAAATCTTTAAAAAAATTAGCATCCTGATGTGGACTATAAGCTTTTATTCCCCCACTATATTTTTGAAAAGTAGGGTAGATATTTATCAGAGAGGAATCTAAAATCAAAGGTAGAAAAGAACATGCCTTTTAAGGTCTTTTCTATCCCTACTTAATCTCCTCTTTCTTTCCATACACCACAGATCCAGGCTGAGGTACTACCACTGCTGTCCTAGGCCGATGGCTAACTCCCTGCTAGTTGCCTGGACATGACTACACCAGTTGTTGGGATATTTTGACTAGAACAACCTGCTATGGTCATGGGAAGTGTAATGCTTTGCTCTCACAGGTTCTAAAGGATGAACATGTGACAACCAAAACAAACAAAATCCCCCAAAGACTGTCAGATATACAAATTATTTAAATTACCTGTCTGAACTCACATTCTTCTGATGGTAATACGAGATCAGCACATTTTTAAAGTTTAGTCTCATCTTTTCCAAAATGACGATTTGTTTTCCAGAAGTTACTAGCCACCATGATTTGAGATAGTGATAGCCTGGGGCTCTCACAGACCTATTGAGCCAAATAGGAGTCTTTTACCCTCCAGTAAAATAAACCTGGATTTGTGGTGCCTGGACCAGAAACTCTTCTACCTTCTATGTAATAAGTTTGGATTTGTGCAACATATTCCCTAGAAGAATTCTACCTATTACCCATGCAAACCCCAAGCAGGACAAATGTAAAAGAACATCATACATTTCTAGGTACATCATATTTATATAGCAGAAAATTAAAAATAAAAAAACCCAAATTAAAAAAAAAACTGGAGGAAAAAGACACATTACATAGGAGAACAATGAAAAACCTTGAAATAATATCTTTAAAGTCAATCAATGTAAACAAAAAATCAATCTAGAATTCAGTGTCCAACAAAAATATTCCAAAAGTTGAAGGCCAAAAACAAAACCAGAAACACTTTCCAGTTGACAAAAGCTGAAAGTATTAGTCTTCAGTAAATCTGCACTACCCAAAATGCTGAGAGAAGGTTTTCAGGCTGAAGAAAAATGATAACAGATAGAACCCTAGATCTGCAGAATGCAGTGAAGAGCACCAAAAATGATAAATATTTGGTTAAATATTAAAGACTTTTTTAGTATTATTTATTTTTAATACATGCATACCTATATATTTTAATTTCTTCAATAATGTACTGACTATATAAAATACACATTTTAATACATACATATGAATTATAACAATAAGAGTATATTGGGGGGGTAGATAATTTAAGAAACATCCTTAAAATACATGTTCCTGACGAAGTATTGTGATTAAGGAAGTAGTCACTAGATTCCCACCAGCCTGATTCAAATCTTTATGTGACCTCTAATCAGCAATGTAGACTCACACAAGCTACTCAACTTCTCTATACCTAAAACCCTCATTCACCAAATTGGGACATAGAATGAATCTACCTCCTGCTGCTGTTGTGAGGATAACTTGTTTTTCTTGTTATTATTAAGTACTGTAGTTTGGAGTCACACATGAGCCTAACTTGTTCATCATTTACCAATTGTGTGATTTTGGATAAAGTAGCTAAGCTTTCTGAATCTCAGTTTATTTAAAAGTACAATGGTGAAAACCTTCCATAGAGCTGCTGTGTTGTGCTTTCACCAAGAGAATGCATGTGTTTGTATATAGTAAATGCTTAAAAGATGGAGATTTTTGTTATTTTGATTTCTCCAATATCTATTGATTTCTCTAGGAAGAAGAAAGGTGAGCAATATGCCTTATCAACATGTCTTCATTCGTGCACACATTCAGAGTAGATACAGCTGTATAAAGCTCTGTTCTTATACAAAATAAGTTTAATATTGACTTTAGCTTAAAAATAAGCTGAAGTTATATGAGATTGCATGGCTCATTATATGTTGACTAACAGGGATAAACCTTCTTGCATATAGAATTTTGGATTTTAATGGTAAAATTTAATCTTTTGACCCTGAAAATTAAAAAAAAAATTAATGTATATAAAAATGACTAGCTATATCTAGAAAAGGTATCTATTTTAAAAACTGCAGACATTTTATTTTATGAGCAAGATTCAATAGTTTGCATTCAACTAAATTACAAAGAGTTTTACACTGGCTTTGTCCTATTAATGAACATAGGTATAAAGCATGTCATCTGAACTGTAAAATCTACAGGCCTGAAGTTAGCTAGCTGTCTGCCTGATTTTACCCCAGGTAAGAAATGTACAAAATGTGTTGGCTACTGGTGAATGTGTGTTGTTTCATAATGAATGAGTGATCTCTGCTGTTTTAGAGAATATATCAGCCAGAGTCTATGCAACTATTATCAATCTGAGCATAAGGCATTCAGTTTATATTTCTTGTTTCCTAAGACTTAATCATCAAAATTTGGTAAATATTTGGTGAACATAGGACCTTCTGTGAGGGCTAAAAAAGTGCAAAAGGACCTTCTCCCACATAAGAAATTATCTAGTGGTGGGCTCCAGAGAAATAGCGAAAATGCACATGAAAGGATGCAGAATGTGCCCTGAGGTCAACCAAGGACAATGTTCAGACTATTAAATGTGGTCTGTTCTGTTCAGACCTGGAATGTGGTGACCCTGCTCATAAAGGTGGACCAGATGCTAAGTACCAAATGATTCTAGGGCTGGTGAAATAAAGAGAGGCATTACCCAAAGAAGTTCACGAGTTCACTGGAAAAATGAGGAAGTAAAACTATTATCTTGAGTGGCTGGGGTCATAACCAGAACAGACAGAATGTGCTCCAAGACCAAGGATAAAAACATAATTGTGATGGGCTGGGAGGGAAGCCAGGCCTGAAGCCAAGGGATGAAAAAAATAAATGAGGGGGAAGGTAATAAAAAAGTTGGGTGATTGAGGAAGCTAGGTCTGTGAACAAAGGGTGTGTACCAAGTCCTTTCCTTCATGCAGTGCCCAGGGAAAGCTCTCTAGGGCTTGAGTGGCCTCTAAAGGCACCACTCTGCCAGACTACACTGAGCTAAATGTAATTGTGCTGTGCTTTCATTTGAGCGGGTGCCTTTGTTTACTGTTCATAATTCTCAAGAGCCCAATCTTCTTGGTTCCATTCTTGAACTTTCAGTGTTCTTATCAACAAGAACATGCCCTTTCCCTCCTCAGCCTCTTAGCATGATGTCCCAACATCTCTTGCTGATTTTTCATACTTGATTTACAAACAAAATACCCTTCCTAAGCCCCTCCTTCATTATCCACCAAATCAAAATGCCAAAAATATAGCATTTCTGACTCCAAGGGATGTTACAGTTGTCACCCCCAAAATTAGAACAATAAGCACACAAATTACAGCTCTTTTATTCAGAGCACAAGTCTGATACTGTTGAACTCATTCAACAGATATTTATCGAGTATCCTCATATGGTTTCTGTTTTAGGTACATGCCTTGTATAATATCTGTAAGACTTTCAGGGTGTGTGTCCCTATTCTGTGACCTTTGGTTGGGAGACAACACCAAGCTTTTGATCCCCACCTCATGCCAGCTCCCTAAATGACGTGCTGTAGGCATAAGGTGTGGCTTTAAGGATTACCCACTACTTGTGATCCTGCCAATTTTCATTAATGGGAATATTTCCATCAAAAGTTAGCATTCTTGAAATGATATTTTGTAGCTCTGCTATGTAGTTCTTTTTTCTAATTCCTGATATCAGAAGTTTTTATGACTGATTTCTGAGCTCCTGTCCTGCATTTCCTTTTGTCTCCTGGATATGAATGTGGATTCATTAGTAGATGTTAGGCAAAGGTTACCTCATAAGTCATTTCTGGACTTTTCAAAATGAAGTAATGCTCCCTTAACAGAGTCTGAGGAAGAAAGAATATTCTTCTCTTCTCCTTTATTTATTCAAAGAGGCTCACACTATATTTCACTATTGGTAGACATTATTTAGTACAGCTGGACTGACCTCCCAATGCACCAAGAATATGTGTTCATGGAAATTGGCTCTGGAGCAGTGTGTCTCAGACTTGAATGTGCATATAAATTGCCTGGGGATCTTGTGAACATACAAATTCTTCTATTCAGTAGGTCATTGGATATTATTGAATTTGTGCAGTGCAAGAAATCCCTTCCTCAATCCTGAACCTGCAGATTATTCAGTGTTACCCAGAGTTTCTTAGAAATGCAGACTTTTGGATCCACCCAGATTTACTTAATCAGAATCTGCATTTTAACAAGATCTCAAGAAATTCGTACATTCATACAGAAATTAGCTATGTAATGGCAAAAGCACAATTACTGTATACTCTCTGATTATATCTTTACTGTGACCTTCTCTGATTATTCCCTGAGGATGTATCTGAATATAATATCACTCATGTCCAGAGAAGAAGCCTGTCCATTCCTTTGTGTAATAAGTTTTGAAACATTAATGTCATTTCTACCACATATATATCTATATACAAATGGTTGTAAATTGGTGTCTAAGGGCTAGATACAGAACGAGGATACGTTTTGTTGGTCATTTTGTTTGCCCTGTGCGTCATTAAAAGGCAGTGTTACTGGGGAGGTTGAGCAAATTAATACTTATTTTCTTACACAGAGCTCATATCTTACATAGGTGTCACATAATGTCCTACAGGCATTTGAGTTTGGGATCCCTTAGAGAAATAATTCTCAATGTAAATACCATGGAACAGTAGTTTAAGAACAATAAACAAGTATTATCTGAAAAAAAATGTTTCTGTAATCCATTAGATTTGATAGACAGTGAAACAAAAACATTTTTTGAAGGATATTTCAGAAACTTTAAATTATAGTGTACAGTTTTATTTTATTTATTTATTTTTTTAAGATTTTATTTATTTATTTGACAGAGAGAGACAGCAAGAGAGGGAACACAAGCAAGAGGAGTGGGAGAGAGAGGAGCAGGCTTCCTGCCAAGCAGGGAGCCCGATGCGGGGCTCGATCCCAGGACCTTGGGATCATGACCTGAGCCGGAGGCAGACGCTTAATGGCTGAGCCACCCAGGTGCCCCTAGTGTACAGTTTTAATCTTTACTGAAATATTTCCCAAACTTATTTAGTTATGGAACTCTTTGTCACAGAGGATCTCAAAGGATTAAAGTTCTGTAGAATGCACTTTGGACCAGGGGTTGGCCAACTACACCCTGCAGACCAAATTCTGGACAGAGCCATCACCTGTTTTTGTACTGCCTGTGAGCAATTTAAGTGTTTAAAAAAAAAAAAAGAAGAGGAGTGCCTGGGTGGCTCAGTTGGTTAAGTGTCCGATTCTTGATTTCATCTCAGGTCATGATCTCAGGGTTGTGAGATTGAGCCCTGTGTTGGCTCCAAATTGAGCATGGAGTCTGCTTAAGATTCTCTGTAGGTTCCTCTCCCCTTGCCCCTCTCCTGCCTCCGTCTCTTAAACAAAACAAAACAAAACAAAAACAAAAACAAAGAAGAATAATATTTCATGACATGTGAGCATTTTGTAAAATTCAAACTTCAGTCCATAAGTAAATGTTTGCTGGGAACAACCACACTCATTTGTTTATGTATTGCCTATGGCCGTTTTCACACTACAGTAGTGGAGTTGAGCAGTTGAGACAGAAACCTCATGTCCTATAGTGATGAAAATGCTTATAACCTGGCCTTTTCCACAAAAAATTTGCCAACACCTGCTTTAGATGCTGTTGCTAAAAAGATCCAACCTCTTCATCTATAACAGTAATATCTTTTTTTGATGAATACAGGTATGCTAAAGATAATAACATTCCATAGCAAATCAGTGTTTTCTCACAGACTTTAAAATTAATGTAGACATGTTAAATACCCACTTTATTTTATTTAACTTATTATTTTAAAATTTTTTATTTATTTATTTATTTACTTACTTACTTATTTACTTATTTATTTATTTATTTAGAAAGCACAACTGGCTGAGCCACCCAGGTGCTCCTAAATACCCATTTTAATTAATTATAAGAATTTTTTTTCTTGGGGTGCCTGGGTGGCTCTGTTGGTTGAGTGTCTGACTCTTGATTACTGCTCAGGTCATGATCTCAAGGTTGTGAGACTGAGCCCCTCATTGGGCTCTACACGAGGCATGGAGTCTGCTCTCTCTCTCTCTCTCCCTCTGCCCCTCCACACTGCTTACATGCCCCCCCAAATTAAAATAAAATAAAATAATTTTTTCCTGAAGATTGCCACAAATAACTTTAATTGAAAAATATGTAGAGTTTAGATTTGATAGCAAACTTGTACAATATCCAGTTAGTACAAATTTTACCTGAGTACATTTTCAACTTGTTTTTCTATTATAGCAATTCTATTATAGCAACTTTTTGATCTGAGAAACCCTTTACAATCTTAAAAGTTATTGAGGATTTCAAAGTTCTTTTATGTACGTGGGTCATATTCATCAATATTTATCAGCTTAAATTAAAACAAATTTTAAAAATGTATTACTCATTTAAAAATTAATATAAATAACACACGCTTAATGGAAAGTAAAGAATATCTCCAAAGAGTGCCATTGCTTGACATTATTTTGAAAATGTCTTGTTTATTTTATTTTATTTTTAAAGATTTTATTTATTTATTTGACAGAGAGAGATAGCCAGTGAGACAGGGAACACAAGCAGGGGGAGTGGGAGAGGAAGAAGCAGGCTCCCAGCAGAGGAGCCTGACGTGGGGCTCGATCCCAGAACGCCGGGATCACGCCCTGAGCTGAAGGCAGACGCTTAACGACTGCGCCACACAGGCACCCCAAAAATGTCTTGTTTAATAGGAAACAACTAGATTCTCATCTATTTCTCCATTCATCTGTTGTGATAGCACATGCCATTATGCCTCTGGAAAACTCCACTGTATACTAGTAAAAGAATGAGTGAAAAAGGTAAATAATGTCTTGGAATTATTATGAGAGTATGTTTGACTTCAAGTACTCTCTGAAGGGGTCTCAGGGGCATATAGGGTTATCTGTGCTACACTTTAAAAACTGTTACTCTTTTGTAACTAAGAACAAAGGATTAGTCATCATACATACACATGCACACACAATAAAGAGGTAGCACCTGTGGTTTCAACTGGTTCCTCTATTATAGCAGTTCTCAAACTTTTTGATCTGAGGAACCCTTTACACTCTTAAAAGTTATTGAGCATCTCAATAACCTGCACACAGGTTTATGGTGATATAAATTATTGGTGATCCCCAGTTTGGAAATGTAGTATGTTTCAAAGTTTGCTTATGAGCAACCTGATTACTTGTTGAACTCAATTCACTTGCACTGATAGTATTTCAGAATCAATCTGTTTGGAGTGTTAATGATTGTGTATGAAACTGTATCCAGAGTCCAAGCCTGTATAATAGGAAATGATTCCCTTCTTGCTGACTAGCAATGGTGTTGCAAATACTGTCGCTGCATCCCTCCTCAACAGCCAGGGAAATTTAGAATTTCTTCAGCTCTGAACAACTACTGGGGCTTCCCTGGCCTGGAACCAGAAGCAGGAACATGATGAAAATAAGGACTTGGGGTGGGTGGGTGGTAAATGACTTTTCTTCTAAGAAATGCAGGAATTTCTTAAGCGTTTTTTCACCCTATTGCTTTTGCGTTTTGGATCAAGTCTTATCTTCTTGTTTTCTGCAAAACAGAACTCAATCACACTGTTTTCTCCATATCCTCCTGTATTTCTTAAGCCTCTCACAACTCAAATTAGCTTAAAGAAAAGATACTTTATTGGTTCACATGACTTGAATGGTGTAAAAGGTAGAGTTGACGTCAGACATGTTTAGGTGTCATCAGAACTTCGTCTCTCTTCATCTCTCAACTTTACTTTCTCTGTGTTGTCATCATTCCTGCTTAAACTGGTCCTTTCCATGCAGTGAAAAACACCACAACTAGCACACATAGTCTTTCCAGATGGAAGGAGAGAAAGAGAGACTTGCTTTGTTGACAGGCAGCAAATGGACCAGCCCAGGTCACATGCCCATCCCTTAGTGAAAAGAGGGAGTCGTTGATTTGAAGTTCCCCTAGAACCTCATGGAGTGGGATGGAGGAGGTGCTAAAGGGATTCAGGGGAGACAGCAGCACTTCTTGCTGCTAAAGGAAAGCAAGGATCTTTTGAGGTTTTCTGAGTGCCTTTGAGGTTTGTTTTTTTTTAAGATTTTATTTATTTATTTATTTATTTATTTATTTGAGAGAGAGGGAGAGCACACACCAGCGGGGAAAGGGGCAGAAGGAGAGAGGGAGAATCTCAAGCAGAATCCACATTGAGCATGGAACCCAACATAGGACTCAATCCCAAGACCCTGAGATCATGATCTGAGCAGAAATCAGGAGTTGGCCATAACCCAATGAGACACCCAGGCACCCTTCTTTGCAGTTTTTAAAATTGTAATTATTAAATTGAATTAATTTGCTATCATAGTTAATTGCTTAAAGAAAACTGAGAAATAAGATGCTGAATAATAGATAAGATACAGATTTTTAGATATCTCTCTCTACTCCTAATCTGGTATTCCTCACCTTTGGCTAGGCATGGCTTCATACTCTGGAAAACATGTCCATTTCTGTCTTGGTCCTTCCCAGAACTGCTGTTGCCTTGTGTCGTCTCAGTGCAGGAACTGTTATACCTTTTTTATTGAGAGGAAAGCTGAGACGCAGTAAGGCTAAACAATTTGTCCAAAGTCTTGTAAATGGTAGAACTGACTCCTTCCCATCCCAAACTAGTTATCTTTCCACCATATGTGCTACCTCTTTATTAAACATCTTGCTACCCGAACAAGTCTAAATTTATTTATTCCTTCACCAGATATTTATTGGTAGGCACTGTTCTGGATGCTGAGGATATACAGTGAGCAAAATAGACAAGACTTTGCTCTCAAGGAGTTAATGTTCTAGGAGGGTAGGTAGAAAATAAATAAAATATCCATGATGTCACATGGCAACAAATACTGGAGAGAAAGTGTTGGGAAAAGTGTGCTTTTTAATTCGCATGATTAGGGACAAAATCTCTGAGGTTACACTTGAGAAGGGACCTGAATGAAGCCAGGAAGCGTGCCAGAAGGATACTGGAAGGAGGGGCATCCCAGACAAGAGAACGGGAAGAACAAAGGTTTTTTTGAGTGTCAGTGTTCTTGGCATGCTTGCAGGGAACAGCAAAGAGTCTAGGGGCCTGGAACTAATTTTGGGTAGGGGTGGGTGCAGTAGGGAATTAGGTCAGAGAGGTAGCCAAAGGACACTTTATCCAGAAAGATCAGAGAGCTGGAAGCTGTTCAACTATATATTCTCATTTTCTGGAAGAAAAAAATTTTTTATCATATTAAGGTGTTTTTACCTTGAGAAGATGAAAAAAGAGAATCTTTCATCATTTCTACCATCAATAAGCAAGTATTCAAGTTTATATGTTCCATCCTTTTACTCTTTCATTCTTTCAATCAATATTTATTAGTCACCCACTACACTTTAGATTCTGAGCCACATGTTGAAGTTGTGGAAAAGGAAAAAGGTAGTTTTCAGTCCTCCAGGACCCATTGTATGTCATATGCAACAAGAGAATGATCAGGTTGACAAGACCATCTTGCATTGCTGTCCACACGTTTTTTTTTTTTCCTCCCGAAAGTACTTTCCACAGAACTAATTGGAAGCCTGCCATTTACTGACATGTTGCTACAAATTTTTGAATTAAATGCTCTACTAGCAATGGAATCAGTGTGGTAATGGATCTATCTTACTACTGTTTCAGGAAGGTTTAAAAGCATTTAATTTCCATGTCACATTCATTAAAAATACATGATGTCATTCACTCTGGGGAGCAATCTGTTTCATAAAGTGAAGTAGAACCAACAAAACATGATTCAGAAAGGAAACAAAAGTGACAAGGTACAAAATAACATTAAGTGGTATACATACACCTATCATGAACCTTCCTGGGATTAGGTGACCTGAGAGAGAACAGAGAGCTTAATGAAAACAAACCAGAGAACCAAACTCCATTCCATTTTCCTCAGAGAAAGAGAGAGAGAGATCAGCGTAAATCAGAATGAAATAAAGGTAATGTTATATGCAGAAAACATTTTTTAGCCTTGGTTTCCTGTATGCTGAAATGAGGAAAACAGCATAAGGAGGGCCAAGTGAGGGGACTGCATAATGAGCCTTGGGATTAGAGAGGAGGCAGGTCTGTGGAGTGGCCTCTGCAGTCAGAGTGCTGCTGGCACCCCCCCCCCCCCCGCCCCGCCTCCCCCACCTGAGGCTGTTTCATGTGCCTGGACTTCAGAACGAGAGGAGGGCTGTGGATATGCTGTCTCCCCAGTATCCACTCCCCTTCCCTTCCATCTCCTTCCAACTTGTTTACATTCGTACTTGTATATTTCATGTGGATCATGAAAGTCGGTTATATTCTATGGCTGCAGAGTACTCTTACATTTTCAAGGGCGGAAAAGGGCTATATGTTAAGCTGCCAAATCAAATCCTTGCCAAAATGGTCCAAGCTAATGAGAAGGTTTGTAAATTACAGTTAAATGGATGAGCTATAGAGAACAAGGAATACTGTGGAGAGCTGGCAGATGGAATCACAGGGGGTCACTGGCATTTCTTCAGCATGATCTTAGTTGAATTATTTGAGAATTTAAGCCTTCATGTGTTAATGTCTTAAGAATTCCTATAAATTTCAAACTGGAACTAGGTCAGGTATTATTTAAGCTATTACAATGTTTTGTGCAATACAATACAACAAACAGCCAAATAAATACGTAGACAAATAGCAAATTGCAGAAGTAAGAAGTAAGGACAGTTTTACCATTTGAGTCTAGTTCCTGCCCTGCCTCATCTCCACAGTGAGGAAATTTTATTAAATTTAGAATTTTCCACACATCATGGTATGATTTAATTTTAGCTAGTGCTGTGTCAGCTGATTCACTGACCAATTAATAGAAGTCAACTAATTTTTCTAAATTGGTCTTTCCTTCTTTCTGAAGTTTTTCGGAGTTTTGTTTGTATGTATTTGCTTTAGAGTCAAACAACATAAAAAATTTAAATCATAGCTCTTTGAGTCTCATTTGGCCTATTTTTCAAGCCATAAAACCTTTAATTTAAAGACTTTCCCATTTTGAAAATGAAAGCAAGTGACTTTAAGGATCCCTAGAGAAGAAATCCTTAGGAGTGCCTGGTCAGAAAATTAAAGCAGAAGAATTAATTTCTTGGTTATAGTCCCTATCATAGGTTGATCAGAATAAGGCAAAAACCCAATTTCTTATAATTTGCCCAAGACATATTTTTACACATATTCATTAAAAAGCATAAAACATTTTTTGATGGAATTAATTTCATGAAATTAATGTACTTTTTAAACTAAGTTATTTCTTTAATAAAGACAATCATAATGACTAGGAGAATAGAAAACATTTTAGTCTTTAAAAAGCAAATATTATTCCACATTACCAAGCCAAAAACATTGTTATAAAAGTTATAAATGCATTAATTTTAGATGTAGGTTATGGTAATTGCTTGGGTTTTACCTGCACATCAGTAGCAAATTATAGATTGATAAAATTAGACATCGAGTTAATTCCTCTTTCCTCATGTCCTCTTCTGCTATATAGTTATGCTCATCATTAAAAAGAAATGAACTAAATATCTGCTAAATATCTATATGGAGTTACACTGTATCTACATTCCCTATTTTCAATAACTTGAGTTGAAAAGAAAGGAAAGCAACCTGTTAGGTGATTTGGTAAAATGCAGTTAGCAGTTAGTAAAAGCTTCAGTATTGATTTTGTGTTCTATTCATTTCTTTGGTTGGTTGTTTTCGTGGCATTCATTATGAGGGATTTGTGTGACTGGGAATTAGAGGTGAGAATGGAATAGACCAAAAGACAGGGGAATAGGCAATAAAAGGAACAAGAAAGGAAAAAAGGACTATGCTTCTGTGTGGTATGTTGTGGAGCTCAGTACAGAATGCTGTGGTGGGGTTGCCTTCACCTGTTGGAGTCAGAAATGGCATCCACAAAGAAAATGCATCTGGAATGAGTCCTGAGTAAAGGATAGGTGTTCACTAGGTCGACTATGGTAAGGATGGGGAGAATGTTACATGCAGGCAGCAGCACCTTCAAGGCCCAGAAGTGAGTGAACAAGCTCACTGGAGGGTGTACAGGTAGTTTACTCAGCAGGAGTGTTGAGGGCTGTTGGCAGATGAGGCTGCAAGCAAGCCGTGCCAGATGAACCCCCATAGACTGTGCCAGAGACTGTGGAATATAGCTAGTCTGATATGAGAATCCACTAAAGAGTTTTGTGTAGGATGTGGGGGTGAAGTGTTTGTGGCATGATACTATATTCCCCTTCGAGAGATGCCTTCTGAGATTATGTAGAGGATTGAAGCAGGGCCATCCTGCTTCTCCTGAAGATGAAGAGACCAATCAGTAAGTGTTAGTCAGCATAAGTTCGGTTATGATGTGGTAACAAACAATGTTCAATCTCAGTTCCTTGATGCAGCCAAAAGGTAATTCCCACTCTCTCAATAGGCCCTACACAAATCAGTGGGGGCTCTGTTCTATAATGTCACTCAGGGACTCAGGCTGCACCATCTGAGACACATGGCTTTTTTTAGCTCCTGAAGCAGGGAAAGAGGTTGTGCACTGGCTCTTTTATGCCTTGGGATGCAAATGACATGTGTCATTTCTTCCTGCTGTCATAACTAGTTACATGGCTCAGCCTAACCACAGGAGGTGGGGAGAATGGGGGGAAGCAGATGGAATGCTTGCTGGGCACCACGGTCTCTGCCACGGTAAGTTCGGGTAACTAGATGAAAGCTGCTAAGGGCTGGAGAGGAGGCAGTCAGCTGCGAGTGGTCCTAAGGTGTTAGAAACAACAAAGGACTGAGATAATTTGGTGGGGAGTGAGAGAGGAGAGGCCCCAATGACTATTGGGTAAATACTATGTGGTGCCGGTGTGCACAGTTTAGTGAGTAAAACGGGCAGAGGAGTAGGTGTAGGGTAGAGAGTGATAAGGTTCTTTTTGGCCAGTACTGGTGTCTGCAGAGCCTAATTAAAAAAATGTACAATAGTAACTGCAGGTCTGGAGCTCAAAACAGAGCCAGGTCTAACTATTGATATTTATATACAATCATACAATTACAGCAAGAGATTGAAAACATGCAGGTGGATGATTCTTGTAAAGGAGAGAATACAGAATGAGAAGAAGTGAGATCCAAAACTGTTGAATTGTTCATGCAAGCTGGAACCACAGTCATCATCCCCAAATTGATTCAGGAAATAGAGGGTCAGAATGTCTGCTTCCACAAGACTATAATTAACTGGGTTTTGATGTATGGTTGCGGAGGCTAGAGACACACTGAGAGATTTATTGAGTGCAATATTTATTTGACACCTAAGGAAATAAAGCAAGTGTTCTTACGAACTCCTGCAGAGATTTACTTTAGATAGTGAAGAGGAACTTGACACCACAGGTTATTAGACACTGGAGGAGTTTATTAAATGAAACGGGTGGAAATACTGATGTTACTTCTTAAATCTGTCTCTCTGATGCACTGGTTTTCAGACTCTTTCCCGGAGGGGTTCTGGTGCAAAGGGAAGGGCTGCAGGATGCAAGGTAAAGCAGGAGCAGGGTGGGCCATGACGTCACTCCACCTCACCCAACTCTGCAGTTACCTGTTTTCATATCATAAGATTTCACTTGCAAAACAAAGTTTCACACTACAAACAAACGGAAACAAAAACATTTGTCTCCCTATCTACCACGTTAAGAAGCCTTAGTGGAGGCTTTCTTCATTTCTTGGTTGGATTATTTTATTGTTCCTCCCATTGATCTCCCTATCTCAACCTCCCTTTGTAAACCTCCTCCTCCCCACACCGCTCCCAAAGTGACCATTCTCAAACACAAATCAAATCCTGGCGTTTGCCTCTATAGGCATGTATTGACTTCCTATCACTTTTAGTGTAATATTAAACTCTATAGAATGGCATTAGAATGCACCTCATGATTGGCTTGTACTTACCTTTCTCCAGCTCCATTTTCGGGATGTGTCCGTCTATTCCATGTGCATCAGCCATAACAAAAGATTTGTACTTGCAGTGCCCTGAAGGTCGAGAATGTCTTCTGCGTAGCTAATGCAACTTTTCAGTTGCAGCTTCAGCACAACCTCCCTTTAGAAGTCTCCCCAACGTTGCTAGTCCTGTAGGAGTCCTCCTTTGAGACCCAGCAGCAACGAAATGCATAGCACCCACTCCACATTATTGCATTAATGGATGTTTTGGTTGTCTCCTCACTGGGCTATGGACAAGCACTTTGGCAAAAGGGACTGGTTCATCAGTTCAGTTCCCTCAGACCTTGGCCCTATACTTGGCCCTCCACTTTGCTGTTAACAAGTTCATGAATCTCCCCTTATGGAGATTGTTAAAAGCAATAGATTTCCATCTGTTTGATTCATTTGAAAATATTTGGTCGATGAATCCAGACTAAAGGATGTCTTAAGGTTCCATTTGTATTTTTTTTAATTTTTTTTATATCTTTAGAATTTAATAGCCCTTGTAAATATAAATTTGAAAATAACATTTTAGAATATTAGGAAAGACTTTTTGGATCTTTAAAATATAAATAAAATATTCAAAATAAAAATGATTTAAAACAAAAATTTGGATAGAAAGCTCTTCTTTAATGGACAATATCACTTCATTCTTCCTGTTTCAAATGTCCTAAAGCATTACATTAGCAGCCCAGCCAGACATGTAATAGCACCCATCTTCTGCAAGATGGAGTTGAAACTCCTCAACCTGATTTCCAGATCTTCTGTAGTTTGACACCAAGTGACTTTTTCAACCACGTTTCTCACTATCTTTGACGCAATTTTTTTTTTTTTTGGCCTCACTTAGAACTTTCCCCCTTATATTTCTATTCATTCTACTTGATTCTTGGTGGATATTTTCAATCTGAAGGTTTATATCTTCTTATTTCCAGAATATTCTCCATTATTACACTTTAGAATATTGTCTGTCGACTCTTGATTCACACCTTTGGATTTTCTGTGAGACAGGTATTAGAGTTTCTATGATTCCTAACTTCTTTTTTATATTCTCCATTGCTTTCTCTTTCTCTATCATGCTACAGAGATGTTCTGCTCTATCTTTGAATTTATCTTTAAGTATGACTTGTCTTCTGTATAATCTGCTGAAATTTAAAAAAAAGTTAACAACTGTACTTTTATTTGGCTTTTTAGAATTTGTTTCATAACTTCCTGTTTTTATTTTACAGATGCAAAATATTCCTTTATATTTTAAGCATCCTTATTATAAACTCCCTTTCATATTGTTCTATTTTTGTTAGTTCTTCATGTCCTATGATCTGTCTTTCATATTGAGTGTTCTATTTTGCTTTAGGGTTTTTGTTTGAGTTTCTTTCAGATAGAATTATCTTTTCTAGAGATCCAGATAACCACCCTGGGGTGATTTCTGCTGGTTTGTCTATCAGTACCTTCAAGACATATTCATTCTGAATTATTTTTTGTGTTAGGTTTTTAGGCTGGTGTTCTCAGAGTGCATTGGTAATGAGAACTCAGTTCCTACTCCCATGGACAGCTTGTCTTAGGGTTCTAATATCCCTAAAAGACTCTTTTTTACCCAGAGGGTGGGGCTGTTGGCTCATTTCCAGTGGCTACCTTGGGTACATAGACAGAGATGTTCTGAATCCTTCGTGGTTTGTGTAGTGGGGTGTTTCTGCTGATTTTGTATAGAGAGCCCAGTTTCGATTCCTGCTGTGCACACATTTTCCTGGGCTGGGTCCTGGCCTTGAATGGCCATGAACACAACAGGCTTTGAGATCTGTAATCTCTCCCCTATTCCCTTTACACTTCTACCATGTGGAGATTTCCTTTTTTTTTTTTCTTTTGAATTCTGCTGTATCTTCAATTTTTAAAAATACAACATGTATTGTGGAAATGTTTGGAAATGTGTTCAATTGACTAGAAAATTATCTACTACTTTTGAGAATCCAAATATTTACTCTTTTGTTTCTATTTTTCTCTCCACTTTGAACAATCTCTCAAATTATCTCTGCCTATTGTGAATTTCTTCTAACCTTCCAGGACTTGAGGGCTTGCTGAAGGTAAACTCTTCCTTGCTTTTTTACCCTCTAGGGACCAAATTAACCCCTAATTAGTTCCTTATCTGAACTCCTTTGGCATCCATTTGATATTAATCATATTTAGTTAAAATTGTTTTCTGGCTATTATTTGTATTCTAGTGAGATTATAAAATTTTTGAGACTTGGGATCATTTCTTAAGCTTCTTGGATTTCTCCATAGTGATATATACATAACTGGGCATTCAAATAAATACTTTCTAGTGGAAGAATGACTGAAAGAAAACATATGCTAGAATTAAGAATAATTAAGAATAATTTTACAGTATTTTAGATTAAAATTTAAAATTTAGATTAAATTTAAAAGGATCCAAATTATCCAGGACAACACGATTTTTTTGAATTTCATTTTCTATTGTTTTCTGCTTATTTTATTCCCAATTTGTGAATTTATAAGGCCAGAGAGATTTCATATAAAGTCCTAGGTTACTGAAGGAGAACAGAAAATTTTATTTCAAGCAGTATAAAATTAATAAAATAGATAAAATCTGAAAGGAATGTGTTTGTGCCAACAAAAGAAGCCTCCTTAAACCAGTGGGGGAAATTGGCTACTTTTGTTGATGTCTGTTTAGAATTTGGTCCTGAGTAACTGAACTAACAAGCAGTTAATTCTGAGTTACTTTCACAGGGAAATGTTTCTGAGTTCCAGTTCATAGGAGCTCAGGAAGGTATGGGATGCAAATTACATTCCAACATGAACCAGTCAATCAAGCCTTGAACACTTTTGAGATCTTTGACTTTGCTTGTGAACATGGGAACACCCAAGGGCACCTTCAAATTAGAAATAAACACACTGTTTTATAGAGTCCTGGATGTGTAATTTGGTAGAAATTAAAGGGATGTCTGTTTATAATAACAGAGCCTATAAAGAAAATAAAATTCAGGTAAGATTAAGTCCTTTCCAGTCGTAAGTGTATGTAAATGACCTTTAACTCTAAATTCAAATACTTCGGGCATTTCCCAATTGCCCCTCCCTCATACTTTGTGGGTAGAACACATGGTGCAATATTTTAGTTGCAGCCTGATTTTTATGACCTATTGGATAATAACACATCAATAAATATAATAGCTAACATTAATTGTACAATTGCCTTATGTCAAGCTATATTCTTATATTTCACAAACATCTCATTTAATCCCTAAATAACCCTACGATGTCACTATAATTATTATCTTCCATTTGCCAATGGGAAAAACCGAGATATAGAAGGATTTGTTAACTTACTCATGTCACAAATGAGTCTTCAGCTATTCCAGAATTCCTACTGGCCTCCTATCCATGTCACTACCTTAGAAGACATATTCGTTTAGGGTTCTCTTGGAGCATTTATATTTTGTTGAGGTTAGAGGGGAAAATGGCAGTGTTGGTTAACTCATTACCACTTGTTGCCATCGAAACTCAACTCCTTCCTTTTGTGTCATGGTTTGATTAATAAATTTCCTTCTAAGTCTCTCTGGAAACTACATTATGACCACTAATCCTAGGTTTAAAAGGATGAGTGCCAGCTACCATCTGAAAGTGGACATATCTAATATGGATTAAATGTAAATTAAAAACTAATGACTCCAAAATCCATCAATAGCTGGCCCATCAGACCTGTGTACTTTATGCTTTCTTCACCCCACACTCTAATCCAACTTGTCTTCTTGCAAGCCTAGATAGATCCTCTTGTTGGCTCTCTGGGGGCAGGCAACAAATTATGCTGTATGCCTGGAGCCCCTGCTTGCAATTTTTTTCCCTTAGAGAGTTGTATGCTTTAATATTGACTGGCAAAGAAATGAAGTTTGGAAGCTATGACTTCTGAAAAGCTTATATTTTAATATTTAGAGCAGATTTGTTTAAAGGAAGGATATGGTCAATGCTCTCTTTCCCTGTTTTCAATAAAGGCCTAGATATTGGATTTTATGTTTGTTTAAAACAATATTTTAAACTCAGAGAATTTTGGATAAGAAAAAAAAATGAGGTTAACATAAGTAAACTGTTTTAAATTAAATTATCTTAGCTACAGAATATATTACTGGAAAAGGTTTTGAAAGCTTCTCTAGAGGTCCTTAAATTTTTTTCACCTGTACTCCTCAAGATGGGATGGTGGGGGGTGAGGTGAACTCTTTGCTATTTTAAGCTTCCTTCCAGCTTTCTGTTGCTGTTATTTATACTACTACTGCAAGTGAAAAATATAGACCTTTTTAATGTGTATTAAGGGAAGAAGAAACTTTCTGATCCCTATGAATACAAATATGAGATGATAATGAAACAATTAAGGATGTTGGTGCCACTAATGCTCTATTTAAACTCTTAGATAAAATAAGCATGATACCACATTTTAACAAAATTTCTTAACTTTTGATAAACTAGACTTACTTTAGGGAACTTATAAAAGTACAGATTTCTGGGTTTTCACTTTCTACCCTCCCTTCCTGCCCTGAGATTCTGAATTTAATTGCTTTGGATGAGCCTGATACATTATATTTTATTGAATATGTATGTTTACCACACGGCCATTTTGGAAGACAGTTTAGCAGTTTCGTACAAAACTAAACATACTATGCTTACCATGAGTTCCAACAATCACCCTCCTTGGTATTTACACAAAGGAGTTGAAAACTTACATTGAAAACAAAAACCTGCAGTTGGATGTTTATAACAGCTTTCTTCATAATTGCCAAAACTTGGAAGCAGCCCTAATGTCCTTCAGTAGGTGACTGGTATACCCAGACAATGAAATATTATTCAGCTAAAAAGAAATGAACTATCAAGCCATGACAAGACATGGAGGAAACTTAAATGTGTATTACTAAAGAAGCCAAGCTGGAAAGGCTACATGCTATATGATTTCAATTATATGACCTTCTGGAAAAGGCAAAACTGTGGAGACAGTAAAAAGATCAGTAGCTGCCAGGGGTGGAAAAGGGTGGGTAGGGATGAATAGACAGAGCACAGAGAATTTTTAGGGCAGGAAAACATGGTATGATACCATAATAATAGAGACATGACATTTATACAGTTGTCTAAACCTATAGAATGTACAATACTAAGAGTGAACTAAGAGTGAAACTTTTGCTTTCTGGTAATAAAAAGGTGTCTATGTAGGTTTATCAATTGTAATGAATGTTATCACTCTAGTGGGGGATGGTGATAATGGGGAAAGCTCTGGAGCTATGGGAACAGGAGGTATAAGGGAAGTCTCTGCACCTTCATCTTAACTTTACTATGAAGCTAAAACTGCTCTGAAAAATAGTCTTAAAAAGTCTTGGGCAGTTGGTTTGTGTCCAGTTTCTCCATTATTACTAAGACAGCAGAGAATATCCCAAGGCTTATTTGATTCCCGCCCTGAGCCACGTTCCTAAATTGGGTCTTTAGAGGAAGGAGTCATGTTCAGGGCCCTCTATGCATACAGGTCTGCTCTCACATGTGGAGCCTGCTTGAGATTCTCTCTCCCTCTGCCTCTGCCCCTCCCCCTGCTTGTGCATGCATGCTCTCTCTCTCTCTCAAATAAATAAATTTTTAAAAAATCTTAAAATAAATAAATAAATCTTTAAAAAAAGAAAAATGGCTAGGCTGAGTTGATATGTGCTAGGTTTCAAAGAATTAGTACAAAAAAATGTAAATTATCTCACTTTTTATATTGAATGTGATTATAGTGATAATACTTGAGGTATGTTAAGTTGAAAAATATGTTATTAACATTTAAAACTATATTTTTATATGAAATTTAAGAAAAATGACAGAATATAATGTAATAAATATAATATATCTAAAATCTATTTATCACAGTATTTATTTATTTATTTGCAGTTGAAGATCAGTGCTCACGAAGGTCATTTATTTAGTTGTTTGTTAATGCCAGACAAATTCATGACACTTAACTAACTGAGCCACCCAGGAGTCCCTAGAGGTCCGTATTTCTGATTTCTGATACTTTCTGAGAGTTTAATCAACAACATTGAAGTAGAGCAGAGGAAATGCACTTTTGTAGACAATATGGAGCACTCGAAAACTGGATTCCAAATGCTCATTCTTGACATTACTCAAATAATGTGCACATAGAACATTCATAACATATTCAAGGAGCAAAATCCAAGTCATAACAACGATAGGCCTGCTTTGTCAATATTGCTTCAGTCTTGGAAGAAAAGGTTTTAAGGCAAATTCATTCTAAAAGCATAACTGAGTACCTATTATTTTCAATTCACTGCACTTAGCAATGAACATAAGAGAGATGCAGATGTTCTCTTCTTTCTACCAGTTCTTCAAAGGAAAGAGCATTTTCATTTTAATTAGGTGACAAGATACATTGCTGATTGTTCATGCCAATTCTCTGATCATTTGTAGTTGCAATATGGCATCCTAAAAGGAATCACAAAACCCTGTGACTTACTTCACTTTTTCTATGTAGTTTTATAAGATATATACTATAGATGCAAATTAACTTCAAATAACTCCAATCTTCTAAAAATCAGGCATGAGCTAATACTTCCCACAACTCTGATATTTGGAATACTTCCATGGTTAATGGTTATGTAAATTCAATAATTACATTCTCATTATCTAGACGAATCTGTATAAAAAAGGAGCTTGTAGATATTTGGGTGGGGGTGGATTAGAGCATATTAACGCGTTTTCTATATCAATTAACTATTTTTAATGTAAATTTAAAAGTTATCAGATAAACTGAAGCATTGAAAAAACTGATTTGGGAGCATTGTGGGAAGAAGAATAATCTCCTTGATATTCAAATTTGGATGCCCTTTGGAATCATTTGGAAAGTTTTAAAAACACACTCACACCTGGGTCTAACCCCCAGTGATTCTGACCTAGTTGGTCTGTAGTATGGCCCAGGCCAGGTAATGCTAACATGCAGCAAAGTTTGAGAACAATTGGTGTAGAATCTAGAATCTAGTATGTTACTGCTTCAGGATCATGCCCCTCTTCCAGGCTCTTGAACCCTTTTCTGATTTCATAGGCTTGTCAAACAGTTTTGTGATGTTAACTTCATTTCCCAAGTAGGTATTCCTTCTGTGAAGAGATAGTTCTATTGTAAATGATTGATTGATTTTAAAGTCAATTCAGTCTTTGGTGAGTCCAAGCTGTGAAAAGCAGTGACCTCCTCTCCTGCACTCACCCCCCCAACCAAGCTGATTGGTCTTGAAATATGCCTACCCTCCTCAAGATGCCAGACGTCCTGAGCTCGCAGACCAACCCTAGGAACAAAAACCATAACAGCCACATGAAGTCCATTCCATTTTGTCAATCTGCTTCCCCCAAAGTACTACATACTTGTTTCTTACATCTGCTTAATCATGCCCTTGGACCAGTAGTTCTCAATCCTGATTGTATATTAAAATCACCTGGGAGAGGGGCACCTGGGTACCTCAGTAGGTGAAGCAACCGACTCTTGATTTCTGGTCAGGTCATGATCTCAGGGTCCTGAGATGGAGCCTGTGTGGGCTCCATGCTGGGCATGGAGTCTCCTTAAGATTCTTTCCCTCCCTCCCCCACCTCCTCTATCTCTCTCTCTCTCTCTAAAAAAAAAAAAAAAAAACAACAAACAACAAACAAACAAAAAAGCATTAACATTAACATGTATACCTTCTGTACATATGGGAGATATCCAGGAAAACTGAATAATTTCTGAAACATCTCTACCTAACAACAGAAGAAAGATGTTGGGGCTTGTGGATGGGGGTGAGGGGAGGAGAAGGCCAATTATGAAAGATTGGCGGGTGAGGAGGTGGCAAGAAGCAAGGGTAATATTGTTATGGAGATTTAAGTTGTTGCTTTCTGCATTGATAAGTTTCTAGAGATTTAGAGTCATCCTTTTGGTACAGAGAGGGAGACACCCTTATAAATGTAAATGTTTCTTACGAAAGGGTAACTTCTACTATTTTCAGAGCTTCTGCTATGTCTGCTGTTTTTTTAAAAAATAATCAGCTTAAAACAATCCTTATGCCAAGAGACCTGTTTTGGAGTGGCAAATTTTATCCCCTTAAACCTTGAGATCCAGTGTCTTAGGTGTAATACTCTCACATATTTACCTAAAGCATTTCTGAATTTGTGGGGTTTTCTTGCTTGTTTTAGCTGATATTCTGAAGCTGCAGAGATGTGGACATATACATCTTTTAAAACTCTAACTCAAGCTGGTTTGTTTGATGACAGATAAATATTATTAAAACTTTAAAAAATATATTAAATAGAACTGCGTGGTAATATACTTACATAGCCCTTACTTTGGCCAGGGGCTCTTCCAAACATGGTACATAAATTGAGTTATTTACTCTCTCCCCATTTTAAGGATGAGGGAATTTGCCCAAGAGCACATGCTTAGGGTTAGGGCCAAGATTCAAATGAGCCACTCTGACTCCAGAGTCAGTAAGCTTAACCACAGTGACCAGTGGGTGTGGTTGTTAAACTCCAGATGCAATGAGGTAGGTAATGTTCTTACACTACTATTTTACAGGTACGGAACTGAGGTACAGAGAAACTTTCCTTGGGTCCACAGCTCATAAGCGGCTGAGCTGGAATTTAAACTCAAGCAGCTTGACCCTAAAGTTCATGCTTTGTCAATGAGCTAGACTTCTTTCACAAATACTCAACTGATGCAGCTTTTCAGAAACTTATGTTACTCTATATTGGAATTTGGTATTGCAAGTTTCATGTATGCTTCTGGGCTTATTCTTAATTTTTTAACCCAGAATTTTACCCAGGATTTTTACTCTATTACTATTGCACTGGAGAAGCCATTTATAAAGGATGATACAGCTGCTTTCTTAATATTAGCTCATGGTTTCAAAATTTCTTTGATTCATACATATGTTAGGCACCGTAAGTTCATCAAAGTTGCATGTACAAAAAAGAAAAGATTCTCCATGCCCCTTCTCAAATATTTGCCAGTTTCCATGTCCAAAAATCCTTTTTAATTTCCTTTATTAGTTTGGTATATCCTTAATTTAGTGTTAAAAATCCAGATTCCTCCAGTTACTGGCCATTTTCCGTTTCAAACTTTTAGAAACAAATTACTCAGAATTTTACAGCAATAACTATGTAAATAGGACAAATACATCTCAGCCCTTGGCAAGTGGTCTTGAGAATTGAAACAGTTTCACACTGGATTTCCATCAGTATTATAAATTTATTGAGCCTAGTCTTTGTAAAATGAATCAATTCTAGATTTGAAGAGGTGATTTTAGAAGTTCTTTGTTTCACGTTTTAATATGCAAACAAATCACCAAAGGCTCTTGCTAAAAAATGCAAAAATCTGTTTGGGAGGCAGGAGGAGAGATGCTGGTTTCCATATTTCTAACAAGCTCCCAAGTGATGTCAATGCTGCTGGTCTGTGAACCACACTTTGAATAGCAAGGACATTGTGCTGGTAAAGTGGCTTTCTAAGGGAGGAAAACACAGCTTTGATCTGAGGCTAATTTCAATGATATAAATACTCCCACAGTGGCCAAGTTCCATACCAACATTATGTCACTGAAAACTAAGTTGGAAAGAGACATGCAGCATAATATATACAATGGGCTCTCGAGAGCAGGCATAAGGCAGCTTTAGCGCTCCACTGGATGTATGTGACTTTAAGCACATTCTATATCAAGATTAAAAATAGTAAGTGATGCTGTTCCATTCTGCAAGGGTTAGGGAAACAAAGAATGTTATAGAGAAAATGACTCGAGAATAGTTACAGAGTGTTGAAGATAGGTGAAAAGTAATATAGTTTCAAGGTTATAGGGCACATTTAAGGAGTTAAAATCCACATGGAGCCAATAATGGAGACTTTGAGGAAGATTTTAATCAAATTTGTTGGTGATAATTTCAGATGCATGGATCTGGAGAACATTCACAGAAAAGGAAGGAGAGGTAAGAACCAGCAAAATGTCTGATGCAAACAAGGTGAGGGAAAACGTTGGCAATCTTGAAGAGTTGGGAGTATGGTAGTTGTTACAGGGGCTGAACACAGGCATCCTGCTTTCACAGATGTTTTATTTTCTGTCATGTTTGGGGAATAAAATATTCAGATTAAGCAAGCATTCAAATTAACAGAGAGGTGTCATAGGTACCAGAAAAAGATACCAATGCTTAAAGAATAGAATACGCTAAAGTATACAGAACCCAATTTCTTTGTTCTTTGCTGGAGAAAGGACTTCTAGAGCTGCTATTTTGTTAGAGCCATCACTCTGAGCACTTTTGGTCCCTAATCTGGTAGAGTTGGAGATGATGTGTGGGAAGTTCCATTCCCCATGTGCTATAACAAGATCAGGTTCTCATCCCCTTTCCCAAGTCTGCAGTGTGAAGCATCCTATGAAAACTTTTCCCGTAGAGACAATCTCTATCTGGGAGAAAGGCTGTCCTTTGCAATACATTGAGTTTTTAGGAGTCCAGGTTCAGTTTCCTCGTCTGTAAAATGAAGATAATAATACCTACCTCATATGGTTTTTGTAAGGATTAAATAAAACGTGCTCAAGACATGTTAGTACTCAATAAATACAAGTTTCTACATTCAAAATACGTCTTTGAGAGAACCTGTGGCTAACTGGAGCTATATTTGAATGTCTGTGGACCTTCCCTGCTTCCCCAGCAGAGGGCTTTCCCTAGACCCTCTGACCCCGGCTTTAGTTAGCCAACCAAATGCGAGAGTGCCTTCTTACATTTCTGAGAGCTGAGTACAGATTTGTCTGGAAAAAAAATACATTCTTTTCTTTCCTGTGTCTTGGAATAAATGTGCTATTTCATTTTCTTAATTTGTACTCTGTTAAGAACCAGAAGAGGGAACTTAAGGTCAGTCGATCTCTCAGGTTGAGAAATTCTTAAGCTATAAGCCCCAGAATCTTGTCTTTGTCTCTGATTCCAAATGGGCTTGTGGGGAAAAGTGATATAACCATGAGATCACTGTGTTCTTTTAGATGATTTCCTGTTTCCTGTGTATTTAAATACACAGGGAATAATCCCGCTATTAAAATGAGACCCTGTATGTGTGTATGGGCAGAAGTTCAATGAAAAAGGAAGAAAAATATGCTTGCTGAATACCAGATGTAGAATGCATAAATCCTGTCAGAACAAGTGGGGAATAGCTTTATGGCTGACTTGCAAGAAACCTAAGGGAACTGGGAAGTCAGATAGGCATGTGTCAAACAGACTTATTTAAATCATCCACTTCCTCAGCAAAATAAAAGTTTGAGAGGGTTCTGTTTTCTTTTGTGGTTTGAAATTACAGTTGTAGCCTCAGAGGTCCCGCTTGATTGAGGGCTTCCAAGCAAAGAAGTTACACTACCAAGTTCAGGCTCCCAGCAACAGTGGGATCGCCCAGTGCCTCTGACTGAGGTCTCCAACCTTACCCTGTTTGTACTTTCTGCTCTTTGTCATCTTAGAAACAAATTGCAGTGCAGCTGACCACTGCTGTATGGCCCTCCAGCTTGTTACAGCTAAAAGGCTTTTGCATCTGGAAGAGAATGGTTGGTGTCCACTGGCTTACTTCTGAGACCGGGCTTCAGGTGACATCCTGTGGATCCAGAGCACAGCCCTTAGCCCTGCAGCCTTGGAAACTAGGCAACTCTTTCTCTCCCCAGCCTCTTCCTGTCCACAGTTCATACATTGTTGATGGCCCTATACACTACCAGTTTGTGTTGAGACAAACAAACCTGATTTAAAAACTAGTAACTTGTGTGTGCTTGGTTATAAAATCCATACTAATTTGTAGGAAGAGATAAAACTAGACACCAGTCATTTCTCAGGTATGATTTCCTGGTAGGTAAGCCTTTTAGGAGGCCACCTCATAGTTTGCTAGGCTATTGGTGTGAATAGATGCAAAGCAATGGTGTTTAAATATTAACCATTTCCTTAGGATATGGTAGCTCTCTAAATTGTTTTTCTTGGGATATTTCTGTTTTAAAATATTCTGTTAAATGTATTATTCTGCCATGTATCAATAGGATAAAAAAACTGTGGTGCTGTGAAAAGACCATGGCTTTGTAGTCAAACAGACCCAGGTCCAAATTATTCCAACTCTACTCCTTACTAATGTGTCATCTTGAACATGTGACTATACCTCTCTGAGCCTCAGTTTACTTATCTTCTTGCTGAGACTATATATTTAAAGGGCATTTATATAGAACTTAGCAAGTCTCTGCTACTTTGGGAAACCATGAAAAACTCCTAATGCTCATCACTTATCCAACCATTCATCCATGCATTCTTTTACTAAATGCCTTTTAAACACTTTTTATGTGCCAGCCATTGTTTCTGTTGGTATAGCTACAAACAAGAGTAAGGTGTGAGCTTTGACCTTAGGAAATAGTCTCATTGTCTAAAACGGAGGTGTGTATGTATTTAAAGGCATACACCAGGCACAAAGGTGATATGAAGATGATGTTCAGTTCTCTCTGGTCAGAGTGTAAAGTATCAGGAAAGCATTAGACAAAGACATGATTCATAAGCTGGACCTTGAAGAATGAGTGAATTTCCCAACTAAATGAGGTGGGGGTTGGGAAGGATGGAGATGATGGTAAGGTTGAGCATTTCAAAAAGTACAGAGTGTGCAAAGGCCAAGAGACAGAGAAGAGTGTGCTACCTTTTGAGAGTTACAAATCGTTCTGTGTTTAAAAGCATAGGTCCTGGTGGGGACGGAAGGGTGTGAACGGCAAGAAGGATGAATCAGAACCTGTCAGAGGCCTTAGGAGACATAAAGAAGCATAACTTTTTTGTGCTGTGAGCAGTTATGAGCTATGGAAAATTTGTGAGCAGATGCATACAGATCACTATCCTGATGATAGAACATTAGTACCATAGAAGTGTTTTTTAATTAGATATGCATAATTATTTTGTATTCCTCTTGATGATATTTGAAAACATGCCTAATATGAGAAACATTAAAATAATCAATTCACATGAAGACACACTTTGGCTTCTCCTTAACATTTTTTTCGGGGACGTGGTGGTAGCAGTGGAGGGCTTACCTTGTTCTGTGCTCTTGTTTCACTGTGCAACAATCTTGTTAAAAGAGAATGTGTGCTATTTATATTTACTTTTATTCTCCTACCCTCCTCTTTGTTTCAAACATCCATTTCTTTAGAAAAACATCAAAAGGACAATAGGGAAAAAGGACTAAGGTTTTGTGTCCAGTCTATATGTGGAAGAATCATAAGAGGCAGTTTGGGTTTGGGTAAATATTGAGGTAATGGAAATCATGTTGGGTACAAAGCATGCTGGCAACTCAGTCACAGAGCTATTTTGACAGGTGGGGAGAAACCCAGATTCAGGGGGTTCAAGAGCTAGGATTCCTGGATTGCCTCAGAGACTGGGTCTCTACTATGTTGCATCTCAAAGCAGGATGTCCCAAGAGCATAATAAGGATTAGCATTAGAACCAGCCTGATAGGAGGAGGAGATGTCCAGGAGAGGAATGCCAGATATGCAGAAGTAGGCATAATCTTCTTGGTTAATGGAATCAGTTCCCAATCATGCAGGTAAGAGTTCAAAGCAAGACTGGTAGTCTTGGGAGTGAAATAGTATCTCAAACATAGAAACTAGGTGAGAACCCAAAAAGCATGGTGGCTGAAAGGGAGTGGCAGTTTGGTGGCTCATCTCTGGTGCTCTGGATATGGGATCTATTGGCAGTAAGGTATGACTTCAAACTTCACGATAGTAGGAACAAGTTTCCTTCCTCTGTCAGGTGAAAGAGCAACGGGACCAAAGGACAAACTATGATGTGTGAGTCTCAGCAGAAGTTATGCCTGGGGAGCATTGTTTTTCTAGTAGTAAGAAACCTGGAAAAAAAAGCACAGAAATGTGTGTGTGAAAGGGAATGATTTTAAAGTTCCATGCTTTCATATGTGTTCCAGAGTGGCCCTTAGCAGCGTGAAATACATTTCTTTCAGTTTTGAACTTTGGAAAGACTTTTATGATCTTTTAAAAGTGCAGTTCCATTGAGGGACAAAGAATTTGTCAGAATTAATGCTACCAAATCATAGGGTGGGAGTGGGGATGAGGGTCGTGAGTGGGCTGTGTGGGGGGAGAGTGGGGAGAGAGAGAGAGAAACAAAGACAGAGATAGAAAAAGAGACGAAGAGAGAGAGAGACAGAGAGAGAAAGGGAGAGGGAAAGAGAGAACATGAAGGCCTTAAAAGGTAAAATGTTGAGTGCTACATATCCTGTTGATGGACCCCAGAATGTGTATGGTGAAATTTATTGGAACAAAATTTACATACTTATGAAAAGGATGCAGTTTAGGAAAAAATAGCTAGTTATGCTAGCATCCTTTTTCTTTGTTGATGATGCAGTGTTACATAAGCCCTGAATCCTCCCACATTTCCAGCTCTTATCTAAGAGTGTATATACCACCTGTGTTGCAAGGAGGAAGATGAATGAAATTGAGGAAGTAAATGGTGGGAAGTATCCTGAAAGAAACCAACTAGATATGTTCAAGTCAGCAGGTTCCAAGAAAAGTTATGTAGCAATTTGAGGATTGTGTAAGGAGAGCTCTGACATGTTTTTTCTCGTATGTTTTTTCCCTCTTCCGCCAGAACCTATAGTGATTACATCACTTCTCTTGACCTCTTCCTCTTCTCCAACTTGTTGCTGTAGAGGCTACATGAGTTCATTGTCCCTGGAGATGGAGCAAACAGAAGAGCAAGCAGTGATCATGTGGTGAGCTTAAAGACATATCTATTTTCTGGGAAATGGTGGGGTGCGAGGTGGAGAAGAACAGAAGAGGCATCTATTAGCTATCCGTTGTTGCGTTATAAATACACTAAAATTTAGCCACTTAAAACAAACATTTATCATCTCACATAATCTCTGAGAGTTGGGAATCAAGAAGGGCTTAGCTGGGTGGTGCTGTAGGAGAACCTGGTTCTCCTACAGAGTTGCAGTCAAGGTGTCTACTGAGGCTGTAGTTGTTTGAAGGCTCAGCCGGGACTGAAGTCTTCACTTCTAAATGGCTTATTTACATGGCTGTTGGCTGGAGGCCTCAGCCCATGGCTTCTCCCAGAGCCAATGACCCATGAGAGAAAGACTAAGACAGAAGCTGTAGTGTTTATTTTATGAGCCAGTCTTGAAAGTGATGGTACATTTTCTATTCTGTTCATTAGAAACAAGTCCCCAAGTCCAGCCCAGACTCAAAATGAGGGGAATTAAGCTTCACCTCATTGAAAGAAAGGATACTGGAGAATTTATGGACATATTTTCAAACTACCATAATATGTATAGGCCAAATTTACAAGGTGTAGACTTGGGGCTGGGACAAAGTTATGGATAATGTCTCATTTTGTAAACAGCAGCCTCATCTGTAATAAAAGCCCAGAGTTCATGGATCTTCACAGCCAAATAGGAAACAGACTTTCTGGAGAAAACTTATCAAGGATATTACTTCACTTGTGTATTTATGCTAGGCCCCAGGGTAATAGTTATAAATTATATGTCTTGCATGATTCAGGTTCCTCTGCTAAATAACAACTAAACAAAAGGGCTTTACCAATTTGCTCCCACCATAAACATATGAGTGCCTGCTTCTCCAAACCCTTGGTAATACAGTAAATTATCCCGTCTGGCAGTTGGCAATTTGGTAGGTACAAAATGGTCTGTGGTTGTAGTTTTAATTTCCATTTCTCTTATTGTGAATGAGATTAGGTCTCTTTTTATATGTTTAAAACCATCTGCATTTACTTTACTGTCAGCTATTTGTTCTTAATTTTTGCCTACTTTTATATGGGACTTATCTTTTTGTTTTTTCCTTACTAATTAATGGAAGTTCTTTAGAGATTAAAGAAATTCACTCTTCTCTGGAACGTGAGTGGCAGAAATTTATTCCCAGTGTGTCGTTTATTTTTTGACTTTTTAATGTTTCTGTTTCTTTTTTTGTCATGTAGTAATTTTAAAAATATATTTGTTATATGGTCACATTCATCAGTTCATCAGTTTTTTTCATGTTATAGCTTCTGGGTTTGTGTCATTTTTAGTCTTACCATTCTAAGGTTATTAAGAATCTCCTATGGTTTCCTTTAGTACTATTTTAGTTTTTGGGGATTTTTGGGGGTTTTTTTTTTGCATTTAAATTCCAATTGAATTGGCTTTTTAAATGCTTTACACTGTATTAAAGTATAAATACTTCAGTATTAAGGTATCAGTGAAACATTAAGTTTACGTCCCTTTTCCTTCTGTTTCAGATATTTCTATTTTATTCTCAGTTTTCTCATTTATGAAATAAGAATAATAATTACTACTGAGTTCCATCCATGGCCTTTCTTGGGAAGAGACCATTTTCCAAACTGAAAGCTAAATCAGAATTTTCTTCCTGATTACCGAAAGCCTTTACTCCATGATTATGTTCTCTACTCCCATGGCAGAATCAAGATTAACATGGATTACAAAATAGCTTGCCTTAATAACAAAAATGAAAATTCAAATTAACCATCTCATGTTGGCTTACATGGGGGCCCCTGCTTTCACCTATAATGGTTAATTACATTATTTTCAACAATATACATACACAGCTATCACTTTTGAAATAGTTTTGGCTACTTACGAAGCAGAATTGGAAAATGCCTCCTATCATGAATGTTGTAGAAAAAAAGTTAGTTTTGAATTGGTTATTTGGAAATCAAAGTGATACTCCACTGAAATAATATTTTACTTTTTTAAAATTTTATTTAGTTTTGAGAGAGAGAGAGTACAAGTAGGGGGAGGGGAAGAAGGAGAAGCAGACTCCCCGCTGAGCACAGACCTGATGTGGGGCTCGATCCCAGGACCCTACGATCATGACCTGAGCTAAAGACAGACACTTAACTGACTGAGCCACCCAGGCACCCTGAAATAATATTTTAAATGTTGTTTAGGTTCTTGGGCCTTATCACAAATTCCAGATTTATATATTATATGATTAAGGTTGGGAGGAATTGCACTATGTCAACTACACAAAACAGTATTTTATAACACTGTCTCTCTGCTAATGTACATCTGAGCGCCAGTTCAGGAAGCTCAAAATACATCTTCCCCAGTCCTAGCAGCAGGAGTGAGGCTTCTTGGTGGAGGCAGGAGTCATTGGCAAATAGTTATAAGCTCCAGAAAAGACACTCTGGTCAAATACATCTTTATATTTATACTAGGGAAAGCAATTCCTAATATTTGGCAGTTGTCCTGAATGGGAAACATAGAGAAATGATGTCTTCAGTGTTGAATTTCAGAGGTGTACCTTTTTTTTTTTTTTTTTTTTTTTTTTTTTTTGTCTTCTCAGCACATGGCCATAAGGAGCTTTCTTGAGTACACCCTGAGAATCTGGGGTCTGGAACTTAGTAGGTCAAATAGGGTCATGAAGGTAGAGGGGAAATGGAGGAAGGTTGACTTAGCTTTGGAATATGGGAAACTGTGGAAGTCACTTAGCAGAATATAGTATCTTAAAGGGTACAGAGAAAGTAATACATGTTCAGAGTGAGATATGATATGACAGGGTCATCTTTCTAAGAATTGTGCAGAAAGGGGGCTAAGAAATTCACAAAGGCAAGCAATTAGGTTTAGGGAAGTTTGTAAACATGAAACAGAGTTTTAGCCACCAAGGTGAGTTTCAAGGGAAGGAAGGTCCTAGGGATGATAACATGGGAGGTGGATCTCCAAGATAGGGCCTCTGTCACATTCAGAAATAAGATAGCACCCTAACTGTCAGGCCTAGGGCACAAGGTGGGCATTGAGGCTCAGGAACAAGGAATTTCTCGTTGTAAGGACTGACACTAAGACCACCTAGAAGGGTGAAGTGATGTTGAATCCCATGCTGATGGTTTGGACGTAATTAATCCCAATGTGTAAAGTTGGGGCCTATCTTGGGAACTGGGGCAAAGCAGAAGTAGCAGAATAAATGAAGTAGGTCTGACTGTGGGGCAAGGAGGAAACAAAGATCCAAGGAAAAAAGGACAGTTTTTCACCACAGAGAAAGTGGCTGACTATTATTTGTGGTACTACCCATTCCACTGTATTTTGTGTCTAGTGTAAAATATGCATTGGTTACAGGATCATTTACTGATTTTTCCCATAGAGAAAAAAGCGTATACGTATTATATTTCTCAATGACATTTATGAATGTCATAAATGTAATGATAATATGAAAGTTTGGCTAATAGATTTGTAAATAGTATTCCCAAGGGGTTAAATCTATTAGAAAATGAGCTTGTCAAAAAGAATAAAGTTCAACTGTTGCAAATACAAATTATGATAGTTTGGAATGAAAATCAAATTATATTTTATTCTTTGATACATTGTGCATGCTATCAATATTCTCTGCTTCTCTTTCTCTCTGTCTTCTGGATGGTTAGCTACTTATTAACACCTCCACTAAAAAGTGCACAGGGTGATGACAGAAATAAAAATGCAAATTAAACTGCAACCAATAATTTAATATATATTTTTTAAATGCCAACATAAGAATGATGTAAGTACCTCAATTGTAAAAATAAATTATGATCCTGATTGGCATATGCGATTTTGGATATGCAAAACCTGGTGAGGAATTAGAATGCATTCCATACCAAAGAACAAGTTCATAGAATGTTATCAGTAGAAAGGACCACATAGGCAGACTGCAGGAGCATCCATTCTTGCAGGCGGGAACTGCAGAAAAATTCATTAAAAAAAAACGAATTAGAAAGTGCACACAAATTCTTAAGACCTAACCACATTTCCAGAAGGAAATTACAAAGCTTGGCTTAAAGATGGTAAAGCTGAGGCACTCGCTGGAGTCAAGGAATGCATCTGCAATGGAAATACTTTTTTTAGAAAATTATTTTAACACATTTTCACAAAGGAGGTTGGGGTGGGAGTATATGACAGTAGAGTATACATCAAAATATTAATTTTATGTATGCTGTGTAGATGATTATAATTTTTTAATCTACATCATAAATTTTTTATAATGCATATGTATTGATTTTATAATCAGAAAGTAACTTTTAAAGAAAAATTTTATGTTTCACTTCCACTTGGTCATCTGTCAACAGAGTTCATTCTGTGAGTTTTGTTAGTCAAACCCATTTCACAGTGGGATGGAGGATCAAGACTGGGAATTTCCATCATACAAATAATTTTAATGATCAGAGCATGGAGCTTAGCCCTAACAATCTCATGTACACATACTGATTAGGTTTATCAGGCTACTTCCAAATTGGAAGGCGTTTTCAAATTTAAAGATCGAATGACCCACCTTACAGGAAATTCAGTGGCTTAAAATTTTATATTTTCTAAGTGACGTTACAAGATAACTGGACACAATTAATTTGCAGCTATAAGAAAAACAATTACCACCAAAAATACTAGTGTTTTGTTCTAGAAATTGCCTATATTCAGTATTATATTAGAAATTTATACTAGCATGCATAATATGCACATAATATATCATATATAATATGTACGTAAATATATATACACATACACATGTGTTAAGCAAAAGGCAATCAAGGATTATACTTGTTTTTATCTGAGCTTCAAGAAAATTATAGTTTTAAAAAATGTTAGTGGCATCTGGTGCAAACAAAATAATTAGAAGAATTTCACAGTCCTTTAATGAGTATAAATAATAAGTTTTTGTTTATATTTTTATGGTAGAAACCTTAAGAAGTGCCTGAGTCATCTGCCTAAACATAGAGCATATTTCAAGATGTGTTGATTGACTCAAGAACACAATTCCTTGTTTTCAAGATTGGTTATCTGAAATCAATCTATAATTTCTGACTACTACTAAATTTGGGCAAACTCTGGTCACTCCTCTCCCTGCCAAAATGCTCACTTGCTTATGAATCTGCAAAACTTAATGCTGAGATTCACCATGAGTAATGTAAAATCAAATTCAGAATTAAATCTGAGTATGCTCCAGAATTTGCCAAAATAGTCTAATTTGTTAAATATAAAATTTTTATCAAAGTGGGTAAAAGTGGTCAGTGACTAGCATTAAAGCCATAGTTATAGATTATTATTTGGTTTATAATACTCCTGATAATATATCTGTGTTACTTTCTATTAGGTTATATTCCACCATGTTTATCAATAAAAATCTATAAGTATCACACATATACTAATTTCTGAAAGTTGAAGTTTATAGAAATGAAGTGCTTTTTTCAAATTACGGAACACCTGGCTAGAACTCAGATACACAAAATTAAATATAAGTGGTCATTTTCCTTATCACTAAAGAAGTAGAAGAATCTTTGAAGGAGATTGATAGGAACTGAAAGTCCCAGCATATATAATCATGAGATACAAAATTTAAGAGATTTCAAGAAGTAACTTCTACTTTATAAAAGATTGATTACCAAAAGGTTCAAAGATAAAGTTAAGTTTGTATGCCATTTATACAACTTATTAGTTATCATTGCTAGTTATTTAATTTCTGCCTTCTGTTTTTCATTTGTAAAATGGAGTAATTATTGTGTCTATCTTGTAGGGTTGTAGTGATGACTAAATGATTTAATAATATGAAGGGCTTAGGACAGTGTTTAGTACATAAGTGTTCAATAAATGTTAGATATTATAGCCACTATATGCTAAGCATTCTTGTGCTCTTAACATACATGATTTTATTACATCCTTACAGTATCACTGGAGGATCAATATTATTACTATTTTCATATGACAGGTGAGAGAAGTTTGGTGGGAGGTCATATTTACATAGCTAATAAGATTAAGAGTCAAGATTCAAACCCAGGTCTGAGTAATTATGAGATAGAGATTGGCAAATTAAGAATGTTTTTACACTTTAGTTGTTAAAAAAAATGGGATAGAAACTGTATGTGACTTTCAAAGATCTAATAATTATATCTGGACCTTTACACATGTTTGCTGATTGGTACTTTAGAGCCATTTCTCCTTCTATATTATCAGAGAGGGAGATTCCAAGAAAAAGACAGTTATTACATAATTGAGGAGATAAAGCTTGATGTGTAGGAAGTTTGAAGTGTCTTTAAATGGTGACACAAGGTTTTGCAGAGTAGGGAGATACACAGAAAAAAAAAGTGCCAGAAATATACAAAGGGGTCCCAGGAGTCTTTGAAAAATATTAAGACATGCATGAATAAGGTGAAACTTTACAAGTTTGGGCAAAGAACAACTAGGAGGCTGTGAGTGGAACAGGCTTCCGTAAGTCACACAAGCCTGAGAATCATTTGCATTATCACCAGATAAAGTGGAGACCTCTTTTTGATCACTTGGGGAATGCTGTAAAGACTCCAGAAAGTGCCATACTTTACTAGTAGGTTATATTATTCCTGAAGTAAATGCTCCTTTAGACCTGCCAGAACAAAACTTAAAACAACCCTCAAAATGATTAAACTAAATATATATATATATATATTTATATTTATATTTATATTTATATTTATATTTATATTTATATTTATATTTATATTTATATTTATATATATAAAGAAAGAAAAAATATCAACAATAAATTAAGTTTATTAGAGTTTTCTCTATAAGAAGCTAGAAAAAGAAAAGAAATTAAGGACAAGGAAAATAATAGAAAAGGTAAGAGTGGAAATAAAAAATACAAAGCAAGCATTGAAAAAATTCATGAAATCCTAAACTGGGTCTTTGACAACATCAATAAAATTGATAAATATCTAGCTAAGTTGAAGGAACAAGAAGGAAGGCACAAATTATCAATGTCAGGAATTAAAGAGGAGACATCACCACAGATCCTATAGACTTTAACTGAATGGTAAGGGAATATTATAAAAAAAAATTATGACAGCAAAGTTAGATTGTTGTGAAAAACGTCCTGTGGTGGCAGTAGCTTGACAAAAGCCAGCATAAAACAACAAAAACAAATCATTTATTAAGAACTTTTATGTGTCAGGTCCTGGCTTGGTAAGACAGAAACAAATGAAGACCAACCAAATGAGAAAAACAGACTATTTATTCAGAGCTTGCTATACCAATGGAGTCAGCCACCATCAATTGCATTTTTTAGTGGGGGGGGGGGGGGCAGAGGGAGAGGGAGAATCTTAAGCAAGCTCCATGCCCAGGGCAGAGCCCAGCATAGGGCTCAATCTCACAACCCTGAGATCATGACCTGAATTGAAATCAAGAGTCAGACACTTAACCAACTGAGCCACCCAAGTGCCCCTACTGTCAATTGCATTTTGGCAGAGACTCAATGACAGGCAGAAGAATGGGAAAATATTATAGGTTAAAAAAAAGTTCATCCTAATTGGAAGTTGTAGCCTAGCTACCTAGAAGCAGAGCAACCTATGTGATTGGTTAGAGGTGCAGGTTTTGCTTTCTCTGGTTGGTGCTAAGTTGGAAGTAGTGATAAAAATTAAGTAAACTGTCAGTTATTGTCAAGTCCTGGCCATTTGGGACTGGTTATGGGAGTAATTGTTTAACTTCCTGGATTATTACTAAAGACTGCCTACAAGCCTGACTTATAGGAGGCTCAATTCCTGGACTATTTATTATAGTTAAAGGGGTTGGTTTTCTAGCCAGGTTGTGGGTCAGAGTTCTATTTTTATAAATGGTCTGGCCATCATCTGTATATTCAGTCCCTCAGTAATAAATTATATAGTGACACACCACCCTTCAAACTGATAGTATAATGAAAAGAGTGATTGAATAGTTACTGGGAACATCTGAAAAGGCTTTATAGTGAAGACAATATTTGAGATGAATTTTGAAGTCTAAGCTAAAGGAAGATGAAAAGAAGTTGCTACCCGAGATTACAACATTTTCTTGTTCTTGTTTCTTGGGGCTCTAATCTTGTGGCAGTCATTTACATCTCACTCATTCTTTTTCTATGAGGTAGCCCCATGCTCACTTTCAACATCTACCTAAATGATCCTCCCCATATGTTGGCATCTCAATTTCTTCATCTCTCCTCCCCCAAAGATCTCTTTTTTTTCTAATTTAGTCACTATTGCCATGGTCACACCCTAGAACTTATCATTACCAATAACCTTCCATCCATAATATCAGCCTTCAACATCCCATTCTCTAATATTCCAACTCAATTTATTATTTTGAATTCTTTAAACAGCTTAGATTTCATGGCTCATCATTACATCCATTCCTTGCCACGCTGTCTGGTTTCTTTCCCTGCTCTCACATTATATTATTCACCTGGTAAAACCCTGCCCTGGAAGAATTCAGTTCTGCCTATTTTGAACCTATACTTTCCAAGATGAATACAGCTGAGGAATAACTACAATCATGTTGACCAGTCTCACTTTAAATTCATTCATTATTCCTGGTCAATATTCCTTATCCTTTTCCTAAACCCCTTCCCTGTCCTCATTCTCAGCTAGTTGCCTTCCGTCTCTTACCATTGTGAAATCAATCAGAAGAGATCTTTCATATTCACCCAATTAAGAAAGAAATCCCTCCCCTGATCTCATTTCTCCTCTTCAACTACCTGCTTATTTATATACTTCTCTTAACAGGTAAACATGATAAAACTATCTATATTCTTTCTTTCTTTTAGCTATTCCACTTCTCCCATTCTCTCCAGACCCTTCTCCAAACAGGTTTTTGACTCTATCCTCTTACTAAAATTTCTTTTGTCAAGGTCACTAATGAATACCATATTGCTAAATCTAATGATAGAATCCCAGTTTTCATCTTACTTGACTTATCAGTACCATTTGCAAGGCTGATTACTTCCTTCTTTTAAAAACTCTTTTACTTGGCTTCTCAGATGCCACTTTCTTTTGGGCTTCTCCTACATCACAGGCTACTTCTACTCTGTCTCCTGTGCTTGTTCCTTTACATCTCTCTAACTTCTGAATGCCTTAATGTTCCAGTGCTCAGTCTTTACAGTGCTTCCTTTTTTGATCTACATTACCTTTGGTTATTTCTTTCAGCCTCCTGGTTTTAAATGCTATCTATATTCTCTCTCTCTTTCTCTCTCATCTTCAGACCAAACCTTTTCTCAAGCTCCCAACTTTCCTATCTAACTACTTACTTAATATCCCCACTTGGCATTTTAAAATTAGTGCATTCCAAACTGACTTTCTAATTTCCTTCACCAGACTTCAACCTATTGCCATCTTCCCTACCTTACTAAATGCTGACTATTCTCCAGGCACTTACATAAAAAATTGTATTTTTGATTTCTTTTTTTCCTATACATGACATTTACTCTATCAGCAAATCTTGTTGGTTCCATTTCAAAATGCATTGGAATCTTTATTTCTTTTTTCTTTTTTTTTTTAACCAGCTTCACTGCATCCAGGTGGTTTAGTATCATCTCTTGCCCAGATGAAGCAATAGGCACATAACCAGTCTCCTGCTTCTGTACTTACCATTGTATTGTCTATTCTCAAAAAAGCAGAGAGAGTGATGATAGTAAAATATAAGTCAAAGCATATGTATCTTCTCTGTCCCAAATTCTCATCTGGTTTCCCTTCACACTCAGAGTGAAAATCGAAGTCTTTATAGTGTGTAAAGTGTTCCATAGAGTCTGTCCAGTTAACCTCTTTGATCTTATCTCCTTTTATTTTATTTTTTAAAGAGCAGGCAAAGAAAGAGAGAAGCAGGTTCCTTGCCGAGCAAGGAGCCCCAATGGGACTTCATCCCAGGACCCTGGGATCATGACATAAGCCAAAGGCAGATGCTCAACCAACTGAGCCACCCAGGCATCCCGATCTTATCTCCTTTTATTCTCCAACTCAGTTTCTCTACGTCAGTCAACACACCAGGCAAGGTCCTTTCTGGGGGCTTTTGCATTTGCTTCTTCTGCCTAAAATTGTTTTCTGTCACATGAATGCCAAGCCTCCTCATTCTCCATTTTCACTGAGCCTTTCCTGACCACTTGATGTAAAACTGTAAAGTTCTCTCCAACTCCCAGCACCCTTCAATTTCTTTCTTTATTTTTGTACACATCCTAACTATCTAGCTATCTGTCTATCTATCTATCTATCTATCTATCTATCTGTCTATCCTCTATCATCTATATTTTCCCATTAAAAGGAAAGCAGTGGTTTTTTTTCTTTTTGCTTGTCTTATTCATTACAAAGTGCCTGATACATAGTAGATGTTCCATATATATTTATGTGATGAATAAGCAGTGTTCTCTATAGCCGTTGTACAATATATTTTTCTTTTTAAAAATAGAGATGTTTTGTTTGTTTCTAAGCCTTTTTCTTTTTCTCTTATTTTTTAAGTTTCTTTTTCCTAAGTTTTTATATAAATTCCAGTTAGGTAATATATAGTGTAATATTAGTTTCAGGTGTACAACTTAGTGATTCAGCACTTCCATACAACACCCAGTGCTCATCACAAGTGCACTCCTTAAACCCCATCACCTTCTTAACCCATCCCCCACCCACCTCCCCTCTGGTAACCATCAGTCTGTTCTCTGGTTAAGTGTGCCTCTTTCTTTTTAAACTCATTTTAATTATTTAGATAATTGACATGTTAAAGTCAAGAATGGAGTGGGACGATGTATTAAAAACCACCTGTTACACCCCAAAAGCAAACAAACAAGAAGCATAGAGAATTATTTTTACTAATGTCAAAACCAAAGCATTCTGTTAGGAAAAAAAGAGGAAGATTACCAGGGGTTAGCGAAGAGAAAATACATCAGAGAGAAGGCTAAAGCTACGTGCCTAAAGGCAAGCCAGGACCAAATTCAGACAATAAGGGCTGGGGTTTCAGTGCCTGCTCAGGAGGAGGAGCTGAATGCGTGCTGGAGGAAGTGAAGGTCCAGAGGGGAACCACCAGGGTAAAGCTGGGGGTGGAGTGTTATAAGAAGGGGGGTGCTGAATTAGATCCACTCAATGAAGAGGAAGAATCACTATGGATTGGAACCTGGCCCACATCCCTTGTATGGGGTTCAAAATTGCACAATTTGTGTCGAGCAGAATCCCCAAGGCTCTAATTTAAGCCCAAGTTTGGAGCCATGAAACCCAGAGGGCCAGACTGTGGCCCATCAAAATCCTGCTAGTGGTTGCCTCTAGGGAGAGGGAGGAGGAAGGGTAGTGGTCAAAAAGGACTTCAACTTTATCTGCAGTATTTGTTGGAGAGGAGAAAAGCAAATATGAGAAAATGTTACCAATTTTCAGTTACTCATGAAAACATGGGTGATTCTCTCTTATTCTATATATCTTTTAGTCATTATTTTAATATAATTTTTTAAGGCTTTTATTTATTTGAGAGAGAGAAAGCATGAGTGGGGGGGGGGGGGCAGAGGGAGAGGAAAAGCAGATTCCCGGATGAGCAAGGAGCCTGCTCCAGGGCTGGATCCCAAGATCCAGAGATCATGACCTGAGCTGAAGGCAGAGCTTTAACGACCGAACCACCCAGGCGCCCCAATATAATGTTTTAATATAATTATTTTAAAAAGGAAAAAGTTTTAAAAGAAGTAGAATAGCTTCTTTAGCCTTTTTATGCTGATTCTAGTGGCTTAGGTCTGTTCCCCACCCTTCATTTGGTAGCATCAAGAGTGATTAAAGGAAAGAGTAAGTTCCTCTGTGTGTGTGTGTATATATATATTTTTTTCTGTTTCTTGTAAGTTGTAATGCATTACAATGTATTAAAAAGTACTCTCTTGGGATACAAGTTTAAAAAAGTATCAAGTCTAATTGTTTCCTTTGGTTCCCTTGATCAATTGTGATAGCACCAACTTGGAAAGAACTCAAACCCACAGCACTTCCCATGCAATTCACATCGTATGGCATTTATAGTGAATGAGAATTGAAGCCAAAGGAAGCACTTAAATATCCCTGGATGTTTACATATGATTGTCAAGTAGACTTTATGTTGGGTGTGTTGTTGTGTGTGTTGCTTTAAATTAAAAACTTTGAACTCTTTGTTCAAGAAGTAACCCAAGTTTTGTTCTTACTTAGTGAAAATTGCTCAAGTGTAAATCTAGAACATTTACTTGCTGTAAATCTTCCTGAAAAATTCTGTTAGATACAATAATCTATGTTGTTAATCCATGTTAATATTCTGTACAAAGAGCAATATGTTTCTGATAGCAAATAACCTCTTCTGCTAACATTGCTTAATGAAAAAGCCCTTGCATTTTTTTTTTTTTAATGCTAGCTTGGAATAAGAGCAGCTTTGTTATTCTGCCTCAAACATTGTGCTTTCAGATGTGAGTTTTCTCTCTTTAAATCTCACCTTAAAAGAAAATTCTCTGCTCTTCAGAAAAAAAGAGTATTCCTTGTGAGAAATAACATACACTCAGAATGCCGTTTTAAAAAATATGCTTTGAATCATCCTGTTGCATCCCCTGTTCACTTTTTGTGAACACTGTTTTGGCTCACTGTATATTCGAAAGCTGCTAAATAGATCTTACTCAAATTTTCCAAAACAATTCTTCATTGGAAAAAGACCAGGAATCAGAAACATAAATGTTTGGACCCAAAAATGCTCTTCCACAATTTAAGAATTTGATGAAACTAGATGTTTAAAATAAACTTTTTCTCTTTTATGTACTGAACTAACTTTCCCAATGTAATTCCTTGACATTTAACATATGTTTTAAAATTTTATAATTTTTATAAATATGACCTGCTTGGATCTTACATCCAATCTTGGAACCTGTGACCTGGGATGATGGCCTGACCCTACTCCTATTACTCTATCACTTACTACATTTAAATTATGTGAATGTTAATGCCTGCAGAGCACTTTGAGATATTCAGAAAAAAAAGTTCATTAATTCCAGATTTGTGATCAAAGATGGGAATCTTTTAAAAGGGAATGACAATTGGGAAAGCCAGGAGGTAGAATTAGAAGAAGCATTTTAACCAAGGGGTGATGAAGAAGGTTATGAAAGTAGAAACTTAGAGAAAAGAATATAAACAGAGGTCTGAATCCAACATGATCCCTAGCATAGCATGTCCAAGAGTGGTAATAACAGCTGATAATGTTTTAAAATTCATAATCTTATCTGTCATAATTGTGCTTGCAAATCATGTGAGATACTAATAATATAGTACCAGTGATGGGCTTCAGGTACATGCCATTCTCCTAGAAATTTCAAAGGAAGAGTATAGCTTTCATGAAATGAGTGTGCGGCATGTATGTTAGTCAGGCCATAACAATTGAGAAAGATGATTATATTAATGAAAGGGACTTAGAGATGAGCCCTTTGAGAGGAATTAAATTACTTTAATGAATGTAATTACCTTTCTCACTTAATTAAGCAAGGTTGAACTCTAACCTATAACCCCAGATCACGTGCTAGAATTCTGTCTTTGTCTGAAAACCAAATTTTGGAACTTAGTTTTCACATGGATTCGTTATCCTGGTATTCTCAAAATATAGCCAATCCCCAGGAATGACTGTGTAGCTTAACAAAAAGATCGAGATTCATGGCCTCTACTCCAGACCCCTAACTCACAATCTTTAAGATGGACTTTGGGAATCTGGCTTGCTTTTATAAACTCTCCAGGTGTTCAGGAATGCTTGTATGATAGAGATATGGCTCAAATATAAAAAAAAAATTTAGAACTTTCAGTAATTTATTAACAGTTGGTATCTGAAATAGTGGTAAAATCCGTCAATTATTTTGTGTGTGCTGTGTGCCAGATGTTGACAGGAATTTTTTTTTCTATCTGCATACTAACACTTCTAGGAGTCATTATCCCCATTTTACAAACTAGAAGTTAAATAGAAGAACAGGTTTGTAGCTTGCCTAAGGATTTATAGTAAGTAAGAAGCAGAGCTGGGATTCTATCTGATTCCAGAGCTTGCTACCTTTCTGAACAGCATAGATACAATGTTCTGATTCTTTGTACAATGTTCTGGCCATGTGTATTAGGTTTGGTCCTGGCATATTTAGTAAGAGGAGTTTCATATTTATTTACAGAAAGTTCAAAAAATGTTCAAGAAGAAACATTGTATGTTTTTAGGAACCTGGTATTAAAGAAAATGTCCTAGTAGTAGGCTTCTCTCTCTTTGCCTACTATTTTCTACTCTTCTTTGCGTGCTGGCTAGGTTTTGGTCCATTCCCAACAGTGCAGATGGCTGTAGAAGGTACGCCCTGACTATAGGGGAGCAAGCTCACTGGCAATGTTCTATTATTCTTCTATAGATAATAACCACTTGGCCTTTTCCACAACTAGGTAGAGCTCTGAAAATTGGAAGGAGGTTTGAGACCTTCCTCATTTCTGGTTCATACCATTAGGTTTCCAGCAGCTCATTCCATGTTTATGGCCCATGACCCATTCTTATGTAAAATTACCTGCAAATTTGATGTAATCTGTGTTGTATTGCAACAAACCACAAAACTCGAATTTCCTACTGTGTGTTTCCTATAGAAAGACAATGCTATGAATAAAAATCCTATAGGAAATAAGTCAGGCTTCAAAGAAGCAAAAAATATACTCATCTTTTAAATAAAAATGTCCTAAAATATTAAAGCAGAAAGGGTAGTAGAAAAATTCAGGAACATGGAAATGAATAAATTATGCTTGCTCATAAAGGAAAGGCACTGTTCTCAGTTTGCAGCAGGCTTTTGGTTCCCAGGATCATCCTGCATATATGTTGAATTGCATTGCTTCTATTTGTATCTCTCTGCTGCATGCTGTGCTACGGACAATTATGTGCATTAGTTTGGAGAATGACGATGCTTTTCTGGCAACCTGAGTTGCCAGAGTTCTGGGGGAGCATCTTTCAGATTCACTTGTTCCACTCTTGAAGTAGTCAGGCTAATTACATACAAGCTGGGTGTTTACAGTTTGGGGCCATGGACAAGGGGAAAATATTTTGGCTAATGTGTGCTGACGTCAATGGCTTAAGTCCCAGTCAGTTGAAGTACTCTTGTTGCTTAACAAATGCCTGCCCATTTTGTAGTTCAGCTTAAGAAATGCTGACAGTTGTCTTATAGGATGTACTGGAAAGGAGGGCTCTTTCATAGAAGCAAAAAGTCCTGAGCATAAGCACAGTGTGTGTAGTTACATATGTCTTTCATGCAAATGTGTGTGTATTTAAATATATATGGAATAATGATCAAATTTCTATGTGAGAGAGGAACAAAAGTAGCATTTAGATTGTAGCCTGGCCATGTGGCATATTTAAAATAGAGCTTCACTTGACCTGCCTCTAAGCTATCAGTATAAACTTTGTTTTTCTTTTTTTTTTTTTTTAAACGTTGTTTTTCTTAGTCAAATTTTTGTATCATATAAAAGTTCAATATTTTGAAAGAATACAGAAGTCTCCCTTCTCTGGCCTTCTTCCACATCCTGATCTAGTCTTTGGTAATATTTCTTCTTTAGGGATCTGTACTCTAGCATCATTTGAATTGTAGAGCAGAACAATTCTGCTTAAAATGCCCAAGAATAGAATGATAAAGTTGAACATGTCAACTTTCCAAAAATAGATGCAAACATTCACTTCTCTGCATTCATAGTTATTATTAGCAAAATAAATGAAAATCATTGATTTTTATGTATTTTTTTTCAAGAAATTTAACCTTGCATGGGGATGCAAAGATGTTTAAAGATACATTTATAGTACAGTTCAAAATATGAAAAGAAATATAAAAATATTTAAGAACATATAATAGAAATTACAGAAGATAAACACCTTATCTTAGGAAAGGTCCATTTCCATAAATAGGGTGGATGAGATACTCTAGAAACTTTCCAACAATATACTGGAAAGCTGGGTAGAATATGACAAATATCTTTTTAAATACACAGTTGATCATGCAAAATGTAAGGTAAATTTCCAAAGAGCAGAGAATTAAAGAGAAGGTTTGAAATTAGAACAGTGAACTGACACTCAACATATTTTCCTATCTTGGGAAAATAAACCAGTCTCAGCAACCCCAAAGTCTTGGATTGTGAAAATAGTCAAGGTTAGGACGGTGTAAGGCGAAGTATATCCCTGCGTAAAGGCAGAATCCTTCGAAATACACATATTCAGTCAGCAAAATGGTAGATTGACCAAACAAACACAAAACAAAAACGTTTTGGACTACTAATAAAAGCAGAAGAGAAAGAAACTTCTTTGTTTTCACATGGAGTAGAGATGGGTGAAAAACCCCTTCTAAAATTTGGTAACAGCAGGCTTGTTCTTGTAGGGTGATTTGGAAACCCCAAACAGAGGAATTGACTTTAGGTGGTACTTAGTTGGTAGTGCCCCAGAGTTTCTGATAGAAAAACAAAATCTAACCAGTTCCTGAAGAGATGCACCTACAACTTAGGCCTCACAGGATTCTTTCATACAGATAAAGCCCAGAAAAACACAACCTAGCAATACAAAGGCAAGCTTACCCAGAGAAACAACCAACCTTGAGCTTGTTTACTCCAGCAAAATCTGACTCCAAACACTTTGGGTATTGTATATACTATGTCTAAAATATAAAAGTGTTAAAATATTTAAGTAAATGATATAGGGATTTAATAACATTAACAAGGAAAATGGTATTATTAAAAAAAAAAAAAGACTGACATATGTAAGAACCAAATAGAATTTCCAGAAATTTAAAAAAATCATTATTGAAATTAATTCTCAGTGTTTCAGAAAGTGGGAATTTAGGAAAGGGAATGAAAGACTTTAATCTTCAGTTCAGAAAGCAGAACAAATTCCAAAGCAGACAAACTGAAAGAAATGCACACCAAGACATATTGTATTGAAGTATTATGATAAAGTATACAGAATATCAGAGGCAAAAATAAAATAAAAAAATAAAATCTGTCAGAAAGACAAGATAGATTGGGGAGCCTGGATGGCTCAGTCAGTTAAGTATCCAACTCTTGGTTTTGGTCAGGTACTGATCTCAGGGTCGTGAGACAGAGCCCCATGTCTGGCTCTGTGCTAGCATGGAGTCTGCTTATGACTCTCTCTCTCTCTCTCTCTCTGCTCCTCCTCTGTACATGCACTCTTTCTCTTTAAAATAAATAAATCTTAAAAAAAAATAGAAAGACAAGATAGATTATTTATAGAAGAATGACAATTAGACCAAGAGGTGACTTCTCAATAACAATAATGGAAGCAGAAAATGGTATAAAAATATCTTTTAACTTTTGAAAAGAAGAAACTGTCAGCTTATATTGGTATGCACAGAAAACTAACTTTCAGAATTGAAGGGCTATCCATGACATTTTCAATAAACCGAAACCGAAAGAGTTTATCACTAACAACTTCTTATAATTAATGTTTTTCTGAAAGAGGAAAATAATCCCAGAGGAAAAGTCTGAGAGGCAAGAATAGGAAACAAATCTGTGAACTTGTGGCAAGGCTAAATAAACATATTCTAAAATATATAATTTTGGAATGTTAAAAAAGACAAGATAATCATGGTAGGCAGAATAATGAACCCTTGAAAATATTCATGTCCTAATATTTGGAAATGATACCTTACATGGCAAAGGGAAATTTAGGTTGCAGATGAAATTAAGGTTTCTTTTCTTTTTTTTTTTTTTTTAAGATTTTATTTATTTATTCGACAGAGATAGAAACAGCCAGCGAGAGAGGGAACACAAGCAGGGGGAGTGGGAGAGGAAGAAGCAGGCTCATAGCGGAGGAGCCTGATGTGGGGCTCGATCCCACAACGCCGGGATCACGCCCTGAGCCGAAGGCAGACGCTTAACCGCTGTGCCACCCAGGCGCCCCGAAATTAAGGTTTCTGATCAGCTGAATTTAAAATAAAAAAGATTATCCTGGATTATCTCTGTGGCCCAATGTAATTAGAAAGCTTCTTAAATATGAACGAAAGAGACAGAAGGGAGTCAGTTTTGAGATGTGACTATAGATAAAGTAAGAGTGAAAGTAATGTAAGGACTTGACCAGCCATTTCTGGCTTTGAAGACAGGAAAGAGCCATGGACCAAGAAATAAAAGGTGGCCTCTAGAAGCTGAAAAAAGCAAAGAATGGGATCCCACTCACAGCCTGTGAAGGGGGATGTATCTCTGCCAAAATCTCGATTTTAGTCTGGTGGGATCCATGTCAGACTTACACTCTATAGAATTCTAAGATGATATGATTTTGAGTAGTCTGCTAAGCTTGTGAGAATTTGCTACAGCAACAATAGAAAACTAATACAGATACTAATAATGTAAATGAAGGGAGCAAGCCATTTGAAGCTAAAGCATTTTAAAATATGGTTTTTTGGAAGGAAGGTAGAAATATTGATTAACTTTAGTTTACTGAATGAAGCATGTGTATTAAACTTTTTGTGAACACTGTTGAAGGAATAGATAGGATATGTAACTTTCTAACCATAGAAGAAAAAACGTAATAAAGAATTCTACAAATTCTAAGAGACTATAGATGGAGAAAACAAGACACAGAAAAAAAAAGATGAAATGGAAATGACAAAATAAGATGGCAGAAATAATTCCAAGTACATCAGTAGTGATAATAAAATTAGAAATAGATTAAACTCACCAGCTAGAAATGATTGCCAAATTGAGTGAAAATGTAGGGTCTAGCTATTGCTATTTACAAGTGATGTACCTAAAGTGTAAAAACAAAAAGATTGAGAATAAAATTATAGAAAAAAGCATACCTCAAAAATACTAATAAAGCATGTTGTTGATGTAGCTATATCAAAATCAGATCAAACATCTAAAGGTAAAAACATTATTAGGTTCAAAGAGAATCACCACATAATGATAAAAAATGTATAATCTAAAGAAATACGTGATCATTTCAAGCTTTTACACAGCTAATAACAAACCCTCAAAACTTCCAGAGCAAGCCTTGAGAAGTTTCAAAGAAAAGTGAACAATTGCCTCATCATACTAGGAAGTTTTAACAGATTTCTTAATGACTGATAATTCAAGCAGTAAGATTAAGTAATTTGAATGACATAGTTAATAAGCTTGATCTAATAGACATAAGAAAAGCCAATAATTCCAAATAGGGGAATACATATTATTCCCAACCACACATTAAATATTTATAAGGTGTTACTGTTAGCTTCATTAATAGATCATAATAAATATAGAAGATTATACTACACAGACTTGATTTCCTAATCAATTCAAATTGGTAATCATTAAAAAGAAGAGAAACCTATTCATTTGGAAACAAAAATGTTAAAATTTGAAATTAATTTATGAGTTAAAAAGAAATCATAATGGAATTTAAGAAACACTTAGAACTGTACATTGTAATACACACTAAATATTAAAAATTTTGAGAGCTAGAGCATTAAATGCTTGCATTGGAAAAGAAGAAAGGCTGAATATTAATGAGATAAACATTTAAATTAAGAAACTTAAAAAAGAATAATGGAAATTACCAGGGGAAGTTAAAAGAATTAATAAAGGTAAGAACAGAAACTAATTCAGTATGTGACAAAGAACTGGAAAACAACATCAAATCTCTTTATAGGAAATACTGATGAACAGACAAAACTGCAATAAATTTAAGCAAAGGAAAAAAGAAATAAGAAGCACAAATAAACAATATTAAAAATAAAAAGTGCAACATAACTACAGAAACAGCAAAGATTTATCCTTTCATAATATGATACAGACTTATGTCAATATGTTTTAAGAATTAGATTAGGAAAAAAATTCCTAGAAAGATATAATTACAAAATTGACACAAGTATAAATGAAAGACTTAGAATTAAAATTAATATAAAAATTGAAATCACTCATGTGGCACAGATGCACTGAATACTCACAAGGCTATTTTCTTTCCCTAGAAATACAGCTGCCTTCCAGTGAGATTGAAGCCACAAGTCTTAATGCTAGCCAGTGGAATAAGGACAAAAATAAGTATAATCACAAGATTGTCTTTCAGAATCTTTTTGTAGAATCTTTTGGCTTGCTTTCACTTGCAACTGAAAGTGAAGAAATTTTAGGTGGTAGAGGCATGCAATAGAAAAAACTGGAAGCTATCCAGGAGAGGTATTAGACCAACATCCAACTGCTTACACTAGTGGTGAATGATAAACGTATGAAAGAAGCAATTGAAATTTGGGGAATATTTTTAATAGATGTTATAATCCTCCCCTTGCAAAACATACATCCCAGATAATTACACAGACAACTTCTACTGAAAGTTCAAGGGACACGTAATTCCAATCTTACATAAATTTTTCTAGAGAATAAAAAGAGGGAAAAAGTCTAAAATAACCTTAATACCAACACTTGATGAAAATATATGAGAAAGGAATAATAAGATTTATGAAATAGACAAATTCTAAATGAAGTATTTGCAAATTGAATCCAACAAAAATAGATTTGTATTTTATACACATGCAAAAAATCGTTCATCATTTAACAAATACTTTTGAGCTAATATGTAACAAGCAGCAAGGTAACAATTTTAGATACATCTGAGAAGAAATAGACAAAAGATTTCTATACTTGTAAGCTCACGTTCCAACAGAAGAGAATAAATAAGACTGTAAGTCCCTAGTATCATCCTTGACTGAGACAGTGTTTGTTTTGGTGCTGCCCAAGATTGCCTTGGTTTTGTAAAATTATGTCTTACTGATGACTCACTGAGTTATCATTAAAGGGAATTCCCCCACCTTTTTGTTTATTTGTTTGTTTTGAATGAACTGTTATCAGACCTCCTTATAATGAACTTATTATGCTGTATTTTGCATCTATAAAGCATTGAAAAAGAATAAAATAATAAATACCCGGTATCCACCCTCAGCTTGAAAAAATGAAACTATACATTCAGTTGGACCCCTTGTGTACTGCTCTCTCTCTGCTTGTGTTTCCTTCTCCTCACACAGAGCTACCACTAACCTAAATTTGTTTCCATTTTTACCACTATGTTTATATGTATTTTTAAGCATTAGAAAGTGTTGTTTTATAGTCTTATATAAATGTTTGTGGGATATAACAAATACCATTTATCTAGAGGGTTTGGCATTAAATAGTAGATAAGTCTGGAAAAGTGATTCACAAATTTGGCAAAACCAAAACGCAAAGGGATAGCAACTGTTTGCTGCTTACAAGAAACATACCTAAAACAAGAGGACTTTAAATATAATTGAAATCACAACCATCATCATGTAATAAACATAATAGTGACTAACCCCCAGGGTGCACACTCGGATCTGCATCTTCTCTAAACCCTTTGTGTGGATTATTTTATTTAATCTTCACAATGGCATTTATTTGTCTTCTTAATGACTTTCAAAAAAGTTTTAGAATTGTAAATTCTAAATTGTAAAGATAATGCTCATTTTTTGTTGGTCCCTAAGTTCTTTATAGTTCATTAGGGTAAATGACATTATGTCTATACATTTCATTTTCTGTTGTTGTTGTTGATTTTTATTGATGTAATGGATTTCTGTACTGATTTATACCCAGCCACCTACTGAACTCTAACTAATTGTGTTAATTCTGTTGGTAATTCTTGGGTTTTCTATGAATATAATTATATTTTCTGTAAAAACTAAAAGTTATGCTTCTTTACAATCTATACATTTTGGTTTTTTTATTCTTAGTGGGATGACCAGTATCTCTAGTTAAACTTCTTTTTAATAGATTTATTGATTATTTGAGAGAGAGAGAGAGAGAGCATGGTCGGGAGGGGCAGAGGGAGAGAGAGGGAGAGTCTCAAGCACTCCCCACTGAGTGCAGAGCCTGATTCGGGGCTCCATCTCATGACTCTGAGATCATGACCTGAGCCAAAATCAAGAGTTGGACACCTAACTGACTGAGCCACCCAGGTGCTCCTCCAGTTAAACTTTTAATAGAAGCAGTGATAGGGGTGTATTAGTTTGCTGGGGCTGCCATAACAAAGTACCACAAAGTGGGTGAATTAAAGAACAGAAATTTATTATCTTACATTTCTGGATGTTAGAAGTCTGAAATTAAGGCGTTGACAATGTTGGTTGTGAGCCAAGGTTCTGTTCCAGGCTTCTCTCTTTGGCTTATAGATGGTTATCTTCATGTTCACTTTCTCCCTTGTATACATGTCTGTCTCCAAATTTGCCCTTTTTATAAGACACCAGCCATATTGGATTAGTATCTACCCTAATGGGCTTATTTTATTTTTATATTTATTTTTTTAAGTAGTCTCCATGCCTAGCATGGAGCCCAATGCAGGGCTTGAACTCACCACCCTGAAATCAAGACCTGAGCTGAGATCAAGGCCTGAGCTTAACCAGTTGAGCTACCCAGGTGCCCCCTAATGGGCTCATTTTAACTTGATTACTTTTGTGAAGACCTTATCTCTAAATAAGGTCACATTCTGAGGTACTATGTGTTAGAACTTCAATATATGAACTTTGGAGGGCAGAAGGAAATAGTTCAACTCTTAATAGACGGTATCCTTGTCTTATTCCTCATTTTAAAAGGAGTATCAATAACATTCAATTTTAAGTACATTTTAAAAATAAATATTATCAGGTTAAGGAAGTTGCCCTTAGTCTTTTATTTATTAAGACTTTTGCCCCATACACGTTCTTTTTCTTTCACCTCTGAGCCAGAATGTGAAGGCAGGTCATGGGACTCTAGCGCTCTTGGTATGACTGCTGTCCTAGACCAGCTCTCTACTTTAAACATCTAGTTAGCTAAAAATAAAAGCTCAAGAGATGTTTACTTGGGAGATATCAATAGGAAGCAGTGGTAGCAATATGAATTTTAGACAAAATAAAATTAAACAGCACTAAAGTGAAATAGAGAGTAATTTTATCATATCAAAAGTTATGACTCAGAATGTTACAAATTATGAACTGTAACTTAGCATCAGACTACTAGACAAACAAATCGAAATTGAGAGAAAGAAAACTCTTCAGCAGATTATAACATATCTGTCTCAGCTTTTGACAGATTCAATAGAACAAAGAATAAATAACAGATATTTGAATAATTAATAAGTTTTTATGATACATTGTTTCTGTAAGGCATATAGAGTATTAATACCACTAACATCACAAACAAGGGCAATTTTGCTTCTCAGTACCATACTGTTTTGATTACTACAAATTTGTAGTATTTCTTGAAATGTACTGACTATATAAAGGCCACATCATTTACCAAAGAGAAAGAGGTAAGATTATTTTATGAATGATTCTGGGAAATTGCCTTTTAGAAAAAAATCAAATTGGACTCTCAACTTATATTACAAGCCAAAATTAATTCCAAAATTTTTTTGAAGTTTTTATTTATTTATTTGACAAAGAGAGAGTGTGTGTGTGCACACAAGCAGGGGGAGGGCCAGGCAGAGGGAGAGGGAGAAGCAGACTCCCCTCTGAGCAGGGAGCCCTATGTGGGCCTCGATCCCAGGACCGTGAGATCATGACCTGAGCTGAAGGCAGATTCTTAACTGACTGAACCACTCGGGCACCCCTTCAAAATTGTTTTAAGACTTCAATAAAACAAACAAACAAACAAATACAAAAGGCAACAAATATGAGTGGCAAATTGTTAATATAACATGGCAACAGTTTTATAAATCGATAAAAAGCAAATATCCCCATAAAATATAGATAATTAAATAAGAAACACAAAAGCCAATAAATAGAAAGGACCTAAGCTCACTAGTAAGAAAAATATGCATACAAAATGCTATTTTTTTCTCTGTCAATATAAGAAATATGTATAATACTTAATTCAGGCAAGATTATAGTAAAGTAACCATTTCTTACATTGCTGCTAGAAGTGGAAATTGGTACATCATTTCTGGAAAGCAAGCTTTTAAAAAGTAATACTTTTGATCACTGTGAATCTAGCCCAAAGAAACAATGTAAAAACTATAACCAAGACTTATCCACAAGACCTCTTTATATTTATATTTATAAATGGAAACTAGGAATAAATCATTATTTTCAATAATAGAATACCTGAGAAGTACATTATAAAACCACACAATGGAACTTTTAGACTACTATTTAGTGACAAAGGAAAATGCCTACAAAATAGTATTTAGTGGAAGAAAAACAGGATACACCTGCTTTATATGGTATATACAGTAGACCCTTGGCATTTAAAAATGGAGCATTCAATTATTTAACATTTGCCTATATGTGGTGGACTTCTATGGTCTGTGACGAATATTATATTTTCACCTGGGGAAACTGCGTGTGAAAGATTGCAGATTCTTTTCTAGTCAGTGTTTGTTTGTATGTCTCTTATCCATCAATTCACTTTTTTTTATGGGACTCTATAAAGACAGTTCTAGTCTTTGATATCAGCATACTCAACAGATGTGAATATTTTAACAGATTTTGTTTTTCCTCCAGGTCATTATCATCCACACCCACCATCACTTTTCCCCATACTTTTCCCCAAATATTTATTGGGTCCTCCAGGATAAGAGTTGGGTGTGCTGGGTTGGATTCAGAGCACTAGATTGACAGAATTTCTTATGAATGTAAGAGGCCTCTGATGGCACTGTGCCCCAGCACCAAGTCAGTGAGGATGTGGCTGGTTGGGCTACGGGCAGGCAGCTGTCCCTGTAGAGGACACTACTTTAAAGCACAGCAACAAGAGGAATAAAAAAAATGCTCCAAAGCTAAGACTCTTGACTCATTATTTCAAATTCATTATGGTTAATAAATCTCAGAGCTGTATTATTAAGCAAATCAGTTATTTATAAATAATTGATTTGGGTGAAATTGAGGTCAGAAACACTTTGAATGCTGCATGAGTACACATTCCCTACCAGCTAGCTAGCCTCCCTAACCACCCCCTGCCCCACCTCATACTTCAGGCCTCACTTGAATGCCATTTCCTCCAAAGTGCTTCCCTTGACACCCAGAGAAGTTATTTCCCCTTCTCACTCTCTCTCATAGCCCCCTATTCTTTTCTGTCACAGCACTGGTTTGGAAATCAAACAGCCTGCATTCAAACCCTGTCCCCTGGTATGACTCCGGGCAAAATACTTGACTCTGTAAGTTTCAGTTTTCTTATCTATAATACCTAGCCCAGAGGGAAATTGGGAAGAATACATGAGATCATTTCTTTAAAGCACTTGACATAGTGCATGATGCCTGGTAAGCATTTAAGCAATGTAATCCATCGCTTAAACAAGAATTTATAAATATAGGTGTTTTGTTTTTGTTTTTGTTTTTTTTTAAGATTATTTATTTATTCATCTGACAGAGAGACAGCCAGCGAGAGAGGGAACACAAGCAGGGGGAGTGGGAGAGGAGGAAGCAGGCTCCCAGCAGAAGAGCCTGACATGGGGCTCGATCCCAGAACTCCAGGATCACGCCCTGAGCCAAAGGCAGACACTTAACAACTGAGCCACCCAGGTGCCCCAAGAATTTATAAATATAGGTTTATATGCACATTTATTTGTTTAAAATATCATTTCCATAAAGGTAAGGGTCATGTCAACTTTATTTTCCACTTTACATTCTCTGCTCCTAGCATACTACCTTGCATCCCAGAAGATACAAAATAAATATTTGATTAATGAAAGAATGAATGAGCCAAGATTGGAATGAAACTGCTTTAAACTCTAGAACCAGCCATTTCTGTAGGGTGGAATCTTACACGTTCTTGTTCATGAATTTTCAATTTCATCCCTTACATCTCTTCTGTCTTCGTTCAGACCCAAAATGTGCATAAAATGAAGAAAAGGCCAGACATATTGTGATTACTTTTAATGGTTCCCAGTTTCTGCCATGGTGTCTTGGACAGATCTATTCTGGGATTTTGAAGCTGCGATAGCTATTTGGTCTTAGGAATTCTGTTCATTTATAAGAATGCAAAACATGGGTTTTCTGGAAAATGACTCTATTAATTAGGGTGACAAATGACCAGGAGACATTAGGACTAAAAGACCAACTGAACATGAGTTTAACATTGTTAAATTAGGATCACAGAATGCACTGAAATACTTCTCTTGTGTTTTTCTGATGACCAACTTAATATAAGCTCATTTAGAAAATGTAAGAAGAATACAACATACAAAGAGGAAGAAAATATCACATATTACCCCCCCCCAGAACAAACTAGTGTTCATCTTTTGGTATATTAATTACCTTTCTGTCTAGAATAAAAGATTTTTAGCACTGAGAGAGCCCTTAGGATTCACGTAAGGCTCACTCTAAGTCAGGTCTCCTGTCTCCCTGCCTGTCAACATTCATTTCTCAGCATCACAGGAACTTGAATTTGTACAGAGTTTGAACCTTCCTCAATTAGAACCTACTAGTAAATGATTACAGGATTCAAAATCCTAACCACGTTATAGCAAATCAAACCAAACCAACCAAACACCCTGCTCATCCTGCCATGAACCCCCATCAAAGTGATCCATAAGAATTACTGCCCAATTTATACTATATCTAGAATAGTAAGTCTTTAGGTTAAAGCACTGCAGACAAATTTAGCTATATTCCTTTCTTACATTTACGTGGTATTTCATGAACAAGTAACAAATACTTTGATTAAAACTCAGTGTTTAATAGGTTGGCAATTAGGACAAGGTGATTTTAGAAGATGTAGGATAAAGTGATTGTGGTAAATAGGCATGGGTCATACAAGAAATTATTCCCCCCCCCCAAAAGAAGTTATTCCCATAGCAGTAGTGATTACAGGAGTAAAAAATTAGAAATGATAATGTTAAATAATTAATGTTTTATAATAAAAACCTGGTTAAATAAATAATCGCATTTTGATAAATTACAATGATGTCCCTGAATATTTGATAGCATGGAGATATAAGTATTTGAATTAAAAAGCTATAATAAAATATTATGTGCAGTATAATCCTATTTGTGGAAAAATACATTTTTAATTGGAAAAGAAGGATATACACCCAAGTATTAAGCAGGCTTATCTATGGGTGATGGGATCATGGTGATTTTACCATTCATGTGGATTCACATGGGATTATTTGTGCTTCTTAATATTTTCTAAATTCTCTACATTGAATATATATTTCAGTAGATTGTCCTAGCTAGATAGACTGATATTTTGAACTCAGATAAACCATCAGGTATTCTTTTTTTTTTTTTTTTTTTTTAAAGATTTTATTTATTTATTCGACAGAGATAGAGACAGCCAGCGAGAGAGGGAACACAAGCAGGGGGAGTGGGAGAGGAAGAAGCAGGCTCATAGCGGAGGAGCCTGATGTGGGGCTCGATCCCATAACGCCGGGATCACGCCCTGAGCTGAAGGCAGACGCCCAACCGCTGTGCCACCCAGGCGCCCCAACCATCAGGTATTCTTAACCCAGAGTGCTTGGGCTCCACGGGTAGGTGTCAAAGCAATTTTGAACCCCATGGAACACTATGCACAATGTTACATATTACATGTGTGTTTGTGTATATATTGTTCTTAGAAGAGGATCCATATCTTTCACCAAATTCTCACACTGTCATGTGACTCTCAAGGCCTAAGGAAAACTACTTTCCAGCAACCTGTTCTAAATCCTCATTCCTCATTTCAAAGGCTCTGTATGTATATAAACTCTGTGGGCTAGTGGGCATTGTACATTAAATTTTAGTCATCCCTGTGCATTTGGAACACAGGCAGAATATTCATGGGAGTAAAAAAGTTAGCATCTGCTCAAAACTAAAGCAGAAATAAGAACTGTATCTTACTATCAAAACTCTCTAATATACCCTGACTCCTTTAAAAATAAGAATAGAAATTCCATACTATAGGTAAATAGTATAATTACTTGTGTCTTTATAAATCCTTTTCATTAAATACATTTTGAAGCATTACCTATTGAGGAAGAATTCTGCTTTCCCCTTTTTCAGTCCTTATTTAAATAATCATATGACATAGACTTTTTACTCTGTAAGTCTTCAAATGGTCTTTGGCCAAAAGCAATAAAATCCTAAACTGATCTTTATAAATGTGTTTATATTTTCCTCTTGTGAATGGAGATAGAGAGGTACTCAAAGCTGCCTGTGATTTTTGCTCATGGAAACTAATATCTTATGGGGCGATGCCAACACTACCAGCAAACTTGAAACCCTAAAGGACGTTAGTTTGTTTTTTATCCAAAAATTAAGTTTCTTGAAATATTTTTTCACTTTGTTCCTACTCTTTCATTTTGGATAATTGTACACACAGACTCACACACACTTCTTTCATTCATTAACTGAAGAATTGCACTCTGCCTACAAAGACCACATCATAAGTACTTACTAAGTTATAAGGAGAAAAGTGGATTCATTTTTAATTTATTATTCAATAAAATTATTATTTCCCATTTGGGACAGATAGAGAATTTGTGGCTCTTTTGAAATACCAGCCTGCAGCCTCATTTCTGTTCAGAAACAGTAGAGCCCTTTTGAGTTTGGTCCTATAAAGTGTTTTGTTTATTTGCTTTTTAATTCCAGGGTTGATCTTGCAGTCTTTACACACACTGTTTGATGGTGAGCATTGGAAGTTTGCCTCCATAGTCTTTGGGGAAGAAGGCATGTGGTGGTTCTCCTTTTTAAAAAGTTCTTTACAATCCTCAGCAGCCAGTTTGGATTTTGAAGACTTTGCCTAAAACTGTGACATTTTGTGGATTTTTGAACATTGCAGTGTCCCCATCACTAACGCACTGATAAGAGCGGACGGTGCTGCCATGCTGTGGCACACTCATTTCCTGCTTCTTTTTGGAGATTGACCCAGATCTACCACGTACATTACTGGAGTTTTCATTATAAATCTTTAACTCTTAAAGGTTAAAAATTCAGTTATAAATGATGTCTTACTAGGAAGTGGTTCTCCAGGCCTAAAATAAGGATTATTATTAGAGGATTCTGATTAGGCCACTTATACGGGAATAGCAAAACGCAAATCTGATACCATATGAAAGAACAAGTTACCTCTGGTAATTTTGCAATGTTTGACAGGATAATATATGAGTTGAAATAGTTCAACTTTCCAATTTTTTTTTTATTTTTAACTTTTTCCTAAATTTTAAACTATTGAAAATCTGAAACACAGGGAAGGCATCTATTTGGTTAACATGTCCCATTATACATTAACTATAGTTTCCAACTACCGATGTTCAGTAGATACAAAATTATTTTTACGTTCAAAATAAAATGGAATCAATATCATGTTATAATTATAACAAATATCAATAATCACTATCTTAATATTATTAATAATAAAATTATTATAATTTTCAGTATCATGGAATATTGTAAAACTCTTTCTAATGGAAACCTCTTGTTTCTTTTCTATAGACTCATGAACCATGGAAATGGGGTTCTCAGGGTTTTCATAAATACTTTGTCCCTCCACATCTCTGAACATCCCAGACTTTTCTAAGTGAATTCCATCTAACATGAGAATACTTATCCTTGATTTTCACAATCAGCTGATATCCAGGGAACACTCCCCCATTTCTCTATAGCTTCACTATAGAGCTCATGCCTAATCTTTCTTTTTGTCAATACAATGATTTCAACACTACTCTTGCTTTTTCTTCCAACTCTCTGGCCTTGCTTCTATGATCTTTACAAAAACCAATTTCCATTTCCATTCACTTGAGCTATTCCATTTATGATCATAACTTAAATCTCACCATAATTTAAAACTACCTTATTGCTAATATCTCAAACTCTAACATTTCCTTTTCCCCCCACAAATTTTATTTTCCTGATCCATCTATTTCCTTACTTCTACAAATCAATTGGCACCTCTCTTTTCTACTTCAGGTTCTCAATGATCCTCTAATCTTCTAGCTTATTGACTCTCAAACATTATAATGTATCAGAATCACTTGTTGAAACACAGGCTGTGGATCTCACCCCCTGGAGTTTCTGATTCCATTGGTCTAAGACAGGGCCTGAGAATTTGCATCTCTCATGAGTTCCTGGTGATGCTGATGCTGTTAGTTTGGGAACCACCCTTTGAACTACTGTTCCTGTTCAGTAACAAAACTCTTATTCTATCAGAGAATTAAGTGGTTAAGAATCAAAATACCAACAGCATTTTTCACAGAGCTAGAACAAACTCTCCTAAAATTTGTATGGAAGTACAAAAGAGCCTAAATAGCCAAAACAACCATGAAAACAAAAAACAAAGCTGGATGCATCACAAATCTGGACTTTAAGTTATATTACAAAGTTGTAGTGATCAAAGGAGTGTGGTACTAGCACAAAAATAAGACAGAACAGAATAGAAAATGCAGAAATGAACTAACAACTATATGGTCAATTCATCTTCAACAAAGCAAGAAAAAATATCCAATGGGAAAAGACAATCTCTTCAACAAATGGTGTTGGGAAAACTGGACAGCAACGTGCAAAAAAATGAAACTGGACCACTTTCTTACACCAGACACAAAAATAAATCTAAAATGGATTAAAGACCTAAATGTGAAACCTGAAACCATAAAAATCTTACAGGAGAACACAGGCAGAAATCTCTTTGACATTGGCCATAGCAACTTCTTTCTAAATATGTCTCCTGAGGCAAGGGAAATAAAAGCAAAAATAAACTATTGGGACTTCAACAAAACAAAAAGCTTCTGCACAGCAAAGGAAACAATCAACAAAACTAAAAGTCAACTGACAGAATGGGAGAAGATATTTACAAATGACATATCTGATACAGGGTTAGTATCCAAGACATATATAGAACTTATGAAACTCAACATCCAAAAAAGCAAATAATTCAATTAAAAAATGGGCAGAAGACATAAATAGACATTTTTCCAAAGGAGACATACATTTTTCCAAAGAGGACAATAGATACATGAAAAGATGCTCCACATTACTTATTATCAGGGAAATACAAATCAAAACTGCAATGAGATATCACCTCACACCTTTCAGAATGGCTAAAATAACACAAGAAACAGCAGGTGTTGGCAAGGACGTGGAGAAAGGAGAACCCTTTTACACTGTTGGTGGGAATGCAAACTGGTGCAACCACTTTGGAAAACAATACGGAGTTTCCTTAAAAAGTTAAAAATAAAACTACCCTTGGGGTACCTGGGTGGCTCAGTTGGCTAAGCTTCTGACTCTTGATTTCAGCTCAGGTCATGAGCTCATGGTTGTGAGATCAAACCCTAAGATGGGTTCCACATTGGGCATGGAGCCTGCTTAAGATTCTTTCTCTCCCTCTGTCCTTCCCCCACCTTCCTGTCTCAAAAAAAAAACCCAAAAAACAAAAACAGAAACAAAAAAAAACAAGACAAAACAAAACTCCCCTATGGTCCAACAATTGCACTACTAGGTATTTACCCAAATAATACAAAAATACTAATTCAAAGGGATACATGCACTCCGATGATTATAGCAGCATTATGAACAATAGCCAAATAATGGAAAGAGTCCAAATGCCCATCAACTGATGAATAAAGAAAAGGTGGGGTACACACACACACACACACGCACAATCAAATGTTACTCATTCATAATAAAGAATGAAATCTTGCCATTTGCAACAATGTGCTTGAAGCTAGAGAGTGTTATCCTCAGTGAAATAAGTCAGTAAGAGAAGGACAAATACCATATGATTTTACTCAAATGTGGAATTTAAGAAACAAAACCAATGAACAAGGGTGGGGGGAGAGAGAGAGAGAAACAAACCAAGAAATAGTTATCTTAACTACAGAGAGTTGATGGTCACCAGAGGGCAGTTGGGTGGGGGGATGGGTTAAATAAGTGACGGGGATTAAGGAGTGCACTTCTTGTGATGAGCACCGGGTGTTGTATGGAACTGTTGAATCTCTATATGGTACACCTGAAACTAATACTACACTGTATGCTAACTAACTGGAATTTAAATAAAATTTTTTAAAAAAGAATAGACCTTTGGAGTCAAAGCGACCTAAGCTCAAATTCTATCTCATTAATTTCTGATATTTTAAATTCTTTTAAATTTGGGATATTCTTGGGTAAAGATTAGTATCTCACTTTTTCAACTGGTATCTTTTCCATCATTACCGGGGAGGATAAGCGTGGTTGTCACGTTTTTCGGTTGTTTGCCCTTTGTTGTTTGTGTGGACTGACTATTGATCTCATTTGTATTTGTCTTTTTCTCAGTGACAGGTAGGAGTTCTTATGTATTATGGGTGCGAATTCTTTGTTATTATATAACACAACCTAATTTTCTTACAGTATATTACTGGTATTTCAGGTACATATATGGTGTCTTTTTACAACAATATAATCAAGGTTATATATCTCTTATGCTATCATTTTTGGTTTTTGTATCCTACTTATTAAAGTCTTCCCTAACCTGAGGTCATAAACGAATACTACTGGATTTTCTTTTGATGCCTTCACAGGTTTAAAAATTTTTTGTTATGTTTTTTATACTTACCAAAATCAAGTTTTCTGTGTGCTATAATGTAGGTATCTACTTTAAATTTTATCCTTTTTATTAGTCCATCTTTCACTATTTATTGAAATAGTACCCCTCTCATGTATCAGTATCAATTGTGTATATAAGTCTATTCTATTTGTCCATTTAACTTAATACTGCAGCAATGCTACACTGTTACTTATATGCCTTGATATCTGTTAGAAAAGTCCCTTCATTTACTAATTGTGTGACTTTTAGAATTGACTTGTAACAGTCCATGAAAAATCTTGGGATTTTTTGTATGTAATTGGATTGAGTTATTGTATTAGTTTGAAGGAAATTGACATCTTTAATATGGTGGGTCTTCTCATCCATGCACATAGAAACCTCTCTACTTATTAGTAGAGTTCTTAAATTATGCTCAGCAGGAAGGTTGTATAATTGACTTAACTGACAAAAATTTAACACTGTTTTTTTAAAGTTAACATTATTTTTGTTAACATTTTAAAATTTATTCCTAGATACTTAGGATTTAACTGAAAAAACTCTCTTCCTTTAACATTGGTCATTTCTCCTGATCTCATCCTGCTCAGATTCCCTAAACTGTCCATTTTTTTGAATGGTCAGTTGGAGATTCTGTTCTTCCCATTTCCACACCATTTACTTTATTCCCTTGCAATCTGGCTTCCTTTACTAATCTGTAAAAAAATATATTTTTAAAAATGTTGCTGATGATCCCTAAGTTGCCAAACCAATAATTTTTTGTGTTTGTTTTTATTACCCTCAGTTTTTCTCTGCTTTGATTCTTACATCCATTTCAACATTCCTTCTTTGGCATCCATGGCATTTCAGTCTCCTGGTTTTCCTTTTGATTATACTTCTTTTGCCTCTTACCTGGCTTTTTATTCTCCCATTTTGTAACGTAATATTCTTCTTGTGGCCCTCTTCTCTTTCTCTGTGCTTCTTCCTATGTGCTCCAGAATGCAGGGATTTCTGCGTGCTTTCATCAGTGACGCACACACTTGGCATGTTATAGGCTATGAATAAGGGGTTCTTGAACAAATGAATGAAACTGATCATAGCTTTCAAATCATTATTAACACCAATGTCAGGCAATTATTGGTTATTGTCCAAATTTGAACTCTACTTACCATTTTTGTGCTACATTATGGTCTCATTCTACTTTGTCTCATTTCTTGCTTACATTCTAATCAAACAAGGGTAATCATTATTTCCTAATGTTGGCTTTGTTCCTGATGTTCTTCTCTATCTGCGATTCCTTCCATATTTATTTGTTGAAATTCTATTACTTAAGACCCATATCATCTGTCTTCCTTTCTTGGAAGTCTTTTCTCATTCGCTCTGATTTGTTGTAATCTCTTCCACTTTTAAATCTCCATAGATACTGTTTGACTTCTGCTACTCTCATTGCATTTGTATGTATCAGTGATAAAATTCTATCTTTAAACCTGGGACAGAGAAAAAGAATGATAATTCCCAGTCTTGGCAAGGGTGAGTGAAGAGAAGGTCTCAAACAATGTTGGTAGGAATTTTCAGAGGATAATTTGGAAACATGTATCAAAACCTTAAAACTGCAAATTTTCTTTGCATAATAACAATTTCCATGTCTATGATTTTTTCCCTAAGGAAATAGCCAGAAATACATGATATTATATATATATATAATATATATATAACATATATATTATAAAATATATATATAATATCATGTATTACAGCATTTCTTGTAAAAGTAAAAAAAAATTATAAAAACCTAAGTGACTAGCAATATAGTTTTAGTTCAGCAAATTTTGGAATATCATTACAATAGAATAGAATAAAGCCAAAATAATCTCTTAAAAGAATATTTATTTACTTGAGAAAATATTCATGGTATGAAAAAATAGGACACAAACCAATTTTTCCAGTATAATGCCATTATTCCAGAGAAAAAATATTCTAGAAAACATATATGCTTAGAAACTATTAGAAAGACATATACCAAAATGTTAATCTTATTGTGGAATTGTGATTGATACAAATTTTTTAAATGTTGTGTTTTCTACATTTTTCCAAATTTTCTTATGCATGTTAATATTTTTTAAAAAGTGTCAGGAAAATTGATGCTAACATTTAAAATAGACTGTGTGGTATGCCGCCCAGATTCTTCCTCCTCTCTCCCCATTATCCCATCTATTAGGACCTAAACTCTCATATCCCTGCTACTAGAGGCACTGAAGACTGTCTACTCCCAGGTGAGACCCCCTTCCTTCAACTCCAGCAATTGCCTTTCATTGAAAAAAGCTGTCTCTGAAGATAGTTGCCTCTTCCAAGGTCACACACATATTTTCCCACAGGTAGTATGCATGCAATGACTGTAGATGTAGGGCTGTAAAGGCCTTACTCCCTTGTCCCAGTCTGAGAGAGAATGCTACCTGACCATCCAGCACCACAGCTCCCTGTGTCCTTAGCCAAGGTCTTTGTTGAAACTGTTTTGTAACCCACCTTCTCCCTCTGCCCATTTCTGCTTCCTTCGCTCCCCACAGCTGTCAATTCTGAGAGCACACTATGCTAGACTTTCTAGCTGGAAATTTTCGTTTCAGGGTCTTCTTTCCAGGGAAACCAACCTAGAACACCTACCATTCGCTGAGTACTTTATGTCTATTACTCCCCGAAAGTCTTGTGATAAGATTTTTAGGTAATTATGATATCACTATTTTACAGGAGAAAATTATGTTCAAAATATTTATGGAATTTGTTCAAAGGCACACTGTTACTAAATGTCACAGCCAAATTGAAAGCAGGTATGTTTGGGTATATGGGACACCTGGGTAACTCAGTCGGTTAAGCCACAGACTCTAGGTTTCTGCTCAGATCATGATCTCAGGGTCATGAGATCGGAGACCCACCTCCAGCTCTGCGCTCAGTGTAGAATCTGTTTAAGATTCTCTCCCTACGTCCCTCCTGCTCGTGTCCCCCCCACCAAAAAATAAATCTTAAAAAAAAAAAAAAAGAAAGCAGGTATGTTTGGGCATAAATACCATGGTTTTTTGCATTAAGCCAAATAGCTCTCTCTAGTCAGCCTTATGTTTCATTATTTTTGTGCTTTTCTTGTTCTCTCTTGTAGATGGTAAATTCTTTAGCCACAGGGATTTTTGTCTTATTTATCTTTGAATCCCCCGTAGGGTATTTCATGGTACCTTGCACATGATAAGTTCTCCATGTTTGTGAAACTGACTTGAACTAGTCAAGGTTTAAAATGTAATTCTAGTATTGTTCCATAAGAAATGGATTTCCTAGGAGGAAAAAGAATTTGTTTCACGAAATAATTTCCTATAAAAAAAGTGATACCAATTTTTTTCTCCTTCTTCCTCGGTATTATATAACAAAATTCTATTTTCCAGAACTTTGCTTTTAATTACCAAAGTAGGCAAATCAGTGAGGTATAATTAAACTTACATTGAACTTTGCTGGCAAATATCACAGTTTTTACCTTATATCTCTGATTCAGACTTCTATAAAATCTAAGTTATTTGGGAAAAGAATCTACTAAGAGTAGAGAAAAGTAAAAAGAACGAGAGTTTGTTTTTTAAAACAAAACTTGAAAGTATATTAACAGAATTGAAGTTTTGGTGGCAGCAGACAGAAATATTTGAATGAGGTTTCCAGCATCTGTTAGAATTTGCTATTGCAAGTTAAATGTTTCTTAAAAGGAAAATCTGCCAGATTTCTCATTTTAAAAATACAAATGAAATGAATCTATCAATGATAGATTATGTTTTTAGGAATAAATAGTATTAGATCTAGGTTTCAGTTTGAGAAAACAAACTGCAAAAGACACCCAGTAGAGAAAGTTTTCCTATTGAATCAATTTTATTGTTCTTGTATTGCTAGAAAGTCAGTGTGGAAGAGTATTTCTAACACAGAATAAGGGTCAATTAAGTTAAACATTGTTAATGCTGTAAGGCTTGGCAAAAGGCATAATGATTCTATAGAGTGCATTATTGGTAACTGACCCAAAATATTTTATAAAAGTGACCAATACAATAGCCTGGATGATCTCCTAGTAGGTGAAATAGATAGCTACATAGATGGGATGATTTCAGGTGCCACCACCACCGTGAGTGGTTCAAACACTGCAAGTCTGAAATGCCACAATTGGGAATTTATCATTTTGATCGACTACTTTGTTTTCTATTAAAATACATATCTCCCTAAGAAGATAATACTCATTCTTTAATATTTTTATTTAGCCTTATTTTAGATGTTCTCTAAGAGTTTCCCAATAAAATATAAGCAACCATCTCTAAGCCTAGGAGATCAGTATATTGATATTATTTTCCCCTGGACTCCTGTTCTTCCTTTTGAATGGAAATGTGGGCTTTGAAAAAACCTCCACACCCTTTTTGCCCCCCTCCATTATAAAGTGCCAATAAAAGGGGCCTCGAGTAAATACTTAGGTATTTATGTTAAAGTGATTTATAAGCTATAATTTACTTATAAACTCTATGCTTTCAAAGGACCACAGTTGGATTGCCCCCATTCTGTTCTCAGCCTCACCCTGATAGCAACTTTCTTTCCAGTTCTAAAATGAGATTGATGTCTTCTTGAAAAAGTTAGGAATTTTGAAATATTCATTTTATTACATCAGTGGAAACTTCTTAAATTAGTGAAACATTTAGACTAATAAACATCTTTTAAGATTGCAGATATCATCAGCTAAGAATAATTTTTTAAGTCACTTTAACTTAGCATAAATTATTTTAAGCAACTGGTTTATCTTAATTACTACTGAGATAATCCACTGAAAGAATAAGGTTTTTCATTTGAGAGAAAGAAACCACAGAGGACGGGATAGCACAAAGATGTGGGAAATTCTTAGGGTAGCATGAAAACTGGGACTGGAGTTGAGGAAATATGCAAAGTGGTGCCAGATCAGCTTCTTGTTTCAAAATTTTGTCTTATATGGGTTTTGATTAAGATGAGAGAGATTCTAACCTTTATCTCTTCTTGTTCTTTGCTCTCTACTTTTTTCTGCCCCTTCCTCCCCTTATCCAGGACAAGTGCGCTTCTACCAACAGGAGACTTGAAATAAGCCTTCTTTTACTAGAAATAGATCTAAATTACATTATGGACTCATTGATTTTTGCAAGCTGGCTGACAGTTACGGTACCCACTTTTGAGAAAAGATGTCTTTGCAAATCTGAACAACAAACACCTAGGAAACATTTTACAACGAATTGATTTCTAAATCAGGCTCATAGTTACAGACACCATTCTAACTGGAGAAAGTACCTACTAAAGTCAGCTGCCCATCAGATGATTTAAATAACTGTCTCTACTGAGCAAGTAGAAAAGAATGGTGAGCTCATCCATTTTATAGTCAGAGCATCCCCATGTGGCAGGGTGGGCCAACTAAAGAGGGAAATGTGGGCTGGTAAATATTTAGTAATTATTTAGTGTATAAAAACTTTAGCCATGGAGATATTTTCTCTATTTAAAATTGTGTCTTTTATTGGTGTTTCAATGATGGGTATGCATTTGAGGATAAAAGGCACAAAATGTACAGACAGAAAATGAAATGAAACAAGGAAAACATGGCTCAACACACTCAGAAAAGCTACTTGGCAGCATTCCGTGAACTTTTAAAAATTTATGTTCATTGGCCTTGGAGGTGCCTTCACCTTGTTCCCTTGTCAATTTTACCCCCTCCCCCTCAAAAAAAGGGGCCCCCTTCTCTTTCCCTTTTCTTAGAAGGCTATTTTCCCTAAGAGAATTCTGCACTTTATTCCTCATTCCTGGATCTTTCTAGGGAGGATGGTCCCTAAGAATGGTGTTTTTTTTTTTTCTATACAAGTCATTAACTTTGTTAGAATGACACCAGGTAAAGTCAGCAGGAGTCTTCCCTTCCTGGCATGAACTCTGTCAAGGTCATGTTTTCAGGCAAAGTTTATGGTTGGTACAGAGAGGTTCAGAATCTTCACCATGACACTATGAAGCATATGGAAACTGAAACTTCCGAAGGAAACTTTCCACTTCAGTATTTGGCAAAGAAAATAAAACTGAGACAAGAACAAGAATTAGATCATGACACATGTTACTTGGCAAAAGAGGAAATCAAAGAAAATAGGATGAAGAAAAGCCTAGGAGACAAAATGCTGGCGTCACTTTTGTACCTAGGACTCTCCTTCGTTTAGCTAGCTTCCAAGCTAATTTTTTATTATTCTTACATTCTCCCTGTCTTTATGTTCTTCAGTACTTCATAGTTAATAAAACACAGGTTGAAAGCCAGTTAGTTAGTTATTTTTCTAGGGAGTCCTTTCTCCAATTGTAGAGCTCTGATATTCTTGTTTCTTTTCATATTCTTATTTAGTATTCTTTGATTTAAGAAATTGACCAGATTTCTGAAGGCAATCTATTGTCGTATTTCCAGTTTTCAGCTGTGCTCAATTTTTGGATTATTTAGAAGAGGGAATATTTTGTTCCCTTGTTGTTGCTTTTCAAAGTGTAGGTAACAAATATCTTAAAAACACAAAAACTAATGTAACATATTGGCTTGGTAAATCTGTATGTAAGAAACTGGGATGCAAAGTCACACTGCTGTTAAGTGGCAGAACTGCGTTTTGAACCCAGGTGATCTTATTTCCCTCATGTTCACCTCGGAAAACATTTACTGAGAACACGATAGGTACAAAACACTGTAGCATATACACTAAAAGCTATAACAGCCAACAAAGTATTTGAAGAGATGAACATGACCATAATTAATGAAAGGGAAGTGAGTATGCACTTTAATTTTTTTTTTTTTTAGTTCAAAAATATTTTGGGGAGTGCCTGTGTGGCTCAGTCAGTTAAGCGTCTGACTCTTGGTTTCGGCTCAGGTCATGATCTCAAGGTCATGAGATTGGGCCCTGAGTCAGGCTCTGCACTCAGCATGGAGTCTGCTTGAGATTCTCTCTCCCTCTCCTCCTGACCCTCCCTTCACTTGAGAGCACTCTCTCTTCTGCTCTATCAAATAAATAAATAAATAAATAAATAAATAACATCTTTTAAAAAATATTTTTCATTGTGCTTAGTGGGAAAAAAAGAATTCTGATAGTAAATTTTGGAAACCCATTTGAAGGAGGTAAGCTTTTTGAATTGCTGTTTGCAGTCTGAAAAGGACTGTGACAAACAGAGACTGGGGAAGGACATTCAGATGGGACAGCATAAGTAGAAGTCTGGAGGCTGAGACTGTGGGGGATGGGGCTGAAAGGTGAGATTTCCCATGTGATTAAGATTGAGGATGTGGGAAGAAGGCAGGATTTAGAAAGAGATACATGTAGAAACATAACCTGTAGCCAGATTGTGGAGAGCCTTGAATGCTAAACCAGTAAGATTTGAATTCATTCCATATGCAGCCTGGACCTAGTAAAGATTTGAGACATGGGTTATATAATCAGATGAATTTTAGAATATCTGTAGCAGCAAAGTATAGGGTTAACTGGAGAAATGCCTTGGGGGAAAGCAAACAAGTTAGGATGCAAGTGGGGAGTCTTCTATTAAAGAAAAAATATCTCAAATATAGGGTCAACAAGCTTTGGCCAGTGATTTATTATGGGAACAAATGAAAGGGAGGAATAGGAGATGAGCTTGTATTTTGTAGCCTGAATAGTGGAGAAGGTGTCCTTCTTATTGAGAGGGGATACAAGAAGACAAGAGATTTGAAAGGAAAGAAAGATGTGTTAAGCTCAGGGGCTTTTGTGAAAAAGTATAGCCTATAATAATCTTTCCTACTTTTCAATTGTAATAATCAGCTCCAGACAGCTTGGGTCTCTGTTTATTATATATATTCTAAGATGTATAATATTTTTATTTTTTTAATTCCAGTATAATTAACGAACAGTATTAATTTCAGTTGTACAATATAGTGATTCAACAGTTCTATGCATTACTCAGTGCTCATCATGGAAAGTGTACTCTTAATCCCCTTCGCCTGTTTTACTCATCCCCCCACTCACCACCCCTCTGGCAACCACCAGTTTGTTCTCTATAGTTAAGAGTCTGTTTTTTTGTTTGTTTCTTTTTCCTTTTTTTTTTTTGTTTCTTAAATTCCACGTATGAAAGAAATCATATAATATTTGTCTTAATCTGACTGATTTCATTTAGCATCATACCCTCTATATCCATCCATTTGTTGCAAATAGCAAGATTTTGTTCTTTTTTTATGGCTGAGTAATATTCCACACACACACACACACACACACACACACACAATCTTTACTGTGATATGTAATATTACATGTAGTATTTTTATTATTCTAGTCCATATTATATAATCCCTCACAACGTGTGTGTGTACTGGAGTTTTGACTACCTGCTTAGCATGTAAATCTGCTCATCATTGTATCAGAAATACCTATGATAATCCAGATCATCTTTTGCTGTTTTCATTAATCATGCTATTATTTCTAAAATACAGGCAATATTTCTGTCAGATATTGATATAAATTTGAAATAATTAGTCAGTAGGATCAACAATTGGTTGATTTTGAAGTGTGGTAACATTCTAGTATAAAGAAGGTGTTTTTAGATACGAAAGTCGTATTTTATATAATTCTTATGGAAGATCTAGTAACAGTGCTGTCTAACAAATAGATCTTTTGGTTATGCTAGCAGTATTCTATTCAAACACTTCAGTGGATTAATATCTACACTTATGTCTGTATGTTTTTGTACTTTTAATCATATTTAACTACTGTTAATCTTGGAACTTCCCAAGATCTGGCCCATATTTTTGACATCTTTTAAAGAGGTGGCACACCCTTTACAGAGTACATTTTCCCTTTAAAAAGTTGTGATATATGTTTTATAGATGTATTGAGTTTATTTTATTTCTTCCTATTTTGATTTAAAATTATCCTGTAATTTAAAGAGGATTTAGAGGCACACCTCCCCTCCTTACCTAAGCTCGGTGGATGCCTGCCATATCCGTTCTCACTGCAGCAGAAATCTAGGGTTTTATTCTCTGGAGAGGAATCTGAACTACAGGATGCCATGCACATATCCTAGCTCTAACCCTAAATCTGATCCTAACTCTACCCCTAACCACTAATCTCTGACTCTAACCATTACGATAACCCTAACCCTAAATCTAACCATCTGGCGAGGTCTCTGATACCAGGCACATACACTCACCCTAACCCAATCCTAACTCCAGCCCTAACCCTGGATGTGACAAAGAGGCTTTCCTGAACACATGATCAGAAAAGCTGAGAAGCAGCCTAGTTATTCTGGTTAAGATCCAATAAAATAAAATAAAATATAATATAATAAAATAAAATAAAAATTTCCTGTATTTATAATGTTTATATATATAGTTTATGACAATTATGGTATATTTCTAATCTTCTAATGTATCTTTTAATAACTTATCTTCAATAAGTTATTCTGTAAAAGGAACATAATTTTTGTATCCTTTAAAATGCTATCCATCTTCATGTGTCTAACCTATCAAAATCAAATCCAAGACAAAGGAACATTCTCCAGGAAATTAGTCAGATGATCCTGGCAATTGTTTTATAGATTGTATTATTGTGGAAATAATGCGCTGCTTTTTCCTACTGGATCTTTAACCTGACTCTCTCTAAGCCCCAAAATTATGCATCCTGCCCCATTGACTTCAGGCTTGGCAATAGACTTTGTTTGGGTCAGTGAAATATATGTAGAAGTAACATGTTACACTTTCAAGCAGAATCCTTAAAAGTAATTGCCTCATTATACCAACCTTTTTGTCCTCTTCTCTTCTAGAATAGCATATCATAAGAGCCTATACCTTCTGGCTTGGTCTCAAAATAAAGTACTCTTGGAACAGAGCTTTGGTCAGTCTGTAACTGTGTAATTGAATGAAATATAAACCTGTGTTTTTGTGAACTACTGAGATTTGCAGGTTATTTGTAACTGTACCATATATGCCTTAAGCTGACTAATCTAAATAACTTTCTATATTCCTGTTTCTTGTTGTCTATTCTTCGTTTTGGTGTAAACTATTGTAGACTTTTCTCCTACATGTTTCCTACATAAATATTAGTATGTTTTTATTCAACAGTTAACACTATGAAATAATTATTAATTTAAAAAATTTTTATTTTGTTTCACAGTGTATTGTGACTATTAAGCCAGATGGCAAAATATATATTTGTGTCTTTACTGGTTGAATACTGTCCTTTTGATGGAAGGTAGTGTAGTGTAGTGGCTAAGGATACAATACAGTCTATAGGACAAAATCTTCTGGTTCAAATCACTGTTCTACCACTTACTAGCTGTGTGACTATAAGTAGGATATTTAGTTTATTGTGACCTTGCATAATGGAATTAATTGCCTCATGATATAGTAAACCAGTCTCTTATTGATGAATAATTTTTTTCAGTATTTTTCTATTATAAGAACATGTTGAATAATATCACTGGCACCATCTTTTCCCTCATCCTCACTTCTGTCTTACCCCAATTTCTCACAAACCCTGATTACTTTAGTTTTAAAATATCTCTTTTATCTGTCCTTATATCCAGTACTACCACTACCAAATTACATGATGATTTAAATATATGTAAAAGAGCATGAAACATTTTATAAGTTAATAACTATTCTTGACTTAATAAAAACTCTTAGGAAATGAGTAAAAAAGGAATCATCATTAACCTTAGAAAGACTATCTGGCAACAAATCTCCTACTTGTGAAACATTTAATGATATTTTCATTAAAGTAAATGATAGGTCAAAGATGCCATCTGTTATGCCAGTACCGTATCTAAAAGGCATCCCTTTTGGAAAGATAGATAAATTCAGCTGTTTGAAATACCCTGAGCTGTGAATAAAATGGCCTTCAGAGGGCTCTCAGAACTCCTTCCTGATGGACTCCATTTTGCCCTTTATATTATCAACTAACCACTGTAATGCCTTCTTTGACGATGTGATAATATTAGTTAAGTGAGCCATTTACATTTAAAGCCCCCAATCTGTCTAGCCAATAAGGATTTTCTATACATGAGTGAGCCTGTGTTGGGTTGATTTCCCTATACCAGAAGAAAAGGCTGGATTAAGTGAGTTCCCTTGGCCCTGGAACAGAAGCAGAATTGCCTCTCTCCTACAGCTATGAATGCGTGGATTGAGGGGAGGGGAGAGGAAGTATCAAACTGAATCCCAGAGGGGGGGTCCAATGGTGGAAACCAGGGAAGCATGCTTGAATGTTCTTTACATCTGCAAAGGCCTGGAGTTGGTGAACCCTGTGAGAGGACCACCAGGTAAAGGATGAAAGAGAGAAGGAGGGTTGCTAGAGTTGGCTGAAGGGAGTCCCATCCAAGGCCAGTTCTTTTACAGGGCAATTTCAGATTCACTCAGTAGCCTTTCTGTGATTCCAAATGTACATGCATCTCAGATATACTCAATCTTTATAATTCATTGCTTGCCCATATTAAAATATTAGAGGGAATATGAGTGAACAAGGTAATTAAAGAAATACTTTAGCTACTCTGATGGATATTTTGAAAACAAGAAGAAACACATGCACTACTAATCTGCATTTACAGAAGTGTTGCCAGTGGAAAGACATGAAACTCAAAAGAAAAATGAGATATCGTTTGGTGAATCAAAGTAGAAATATTTTCTTAAATATTACTTTGTGTAAGCAGAGAAATGTTAAACCTGGTACTGTCATACAAATAACTTTGGCCCCAAGAAGCCAAACAGACTTTGAAGATGTGAAGAAATCCTGACTAGTCCTACAGATTCTTTCATCACCTACATGTGGATCTTAGCACCAAATCTCAAGGCGGGATGCCCAGTAGAGAATTTCTGAAACATGTGTCCATTGGTGCTGCAGCACTGTTTTCTGTTACATAACTCAGCTGGCAGGCTCAAGCACAGAGCATGCAGGTTTACAGAGCAACAGTTCTATGCTGTGAACACTCTGCATCATTCAACCAGTCAATCCACAGATGCACATGGAGTGCCTGATATGTGGATGGGGACTGGACTCACACAGGTTTGCCTAATACAGTGTTTTAAAGGAAAACAAAAACGTAGCTTTAGGTTTTGAGATTGGATTGCAGATGGTGAGAAAAAAGAAAATTGTTGGGAGGAGAGAGAGTTACAAATAGGAATAATTACCCCAACTTCTGAACTAAATTGTAATCTTTATATGTAAGCAATGTAGGCAGTACTTTATATTCAATATTGTAGATAGAAATCATATAAGTTCAAATAAAAAGAGCAATGATATAATTCCTTTTATTATACAATTAAGGGTCATTTTACATTTGCAAGATATAAAGCAATTTTATACTTTACATGAATCTTTTTAAAGACATAGAATTTGGCCTGACTCTCTATGTAATGTGATATTTTACAGCTCTATCTTTGAACAGAACTAAATTTCTGAGGTGGGATGTTTGACTTAACTATGAGCACATTTGTTATGACTCTAAGGATCTTTTCCAACTGATTTTTCTTCAGTTCTTATGTCAAAGGTTCCTGTAGACTCAAGGGCCTAAACTAGTTCAACTGAGCCGAGGGAAATCTGCCACTAATAACACAGTAAACACAGGCCACCAAAAGGGATTCTGGTGGAGAATATTCCTCCCACGAGGGAGGACAGAGTCTATGTCAATTATGATGGCAACTGCTTGTGAATAAGCAACACTTTTATAACATTGCCATTTAAAAAAAAAATCAAATTTCATGGCTGCCTACACATTCTGGATTTATAGGACCAGGGAAAATTTAGTAAGCAGCCATCTAATCCCAAATCATAAACATGTATCAAATAATTCTACAAATTTCCTATCTGCCTTCTGCAGGTTTTTCTAATTTGTCTTTGAGTTTGTTGGAAGCTCAATATGGGAAAGAAACTATGTCAGACATCTTTTTATTTTTCCTGTCCTAGAATTCCAAATCTCAGCAAACAAAAAGTACTTTTCTATCACCTCAACACATCATACCAAAAAATCTGCTGAGAAACTGCCCATCACTAAGGATAGTCTTCTGTTTTCTTTTGCTTTACTTTATGTTTTAAAATTTACCCAGGATTTTTATTTTATTCAGGTATGGTGAGGCCAACAGACCAGGGCATGACTGCCATTGAAAAGATAGTTTGTTACACACTGTTCCAAGAAGGTTCTGTGGGCACCCCACACCAAGCACCAAGGGAAGCACCAAGGTCTGTCAGGAGGCAGAAGTGAGGGGAAAGAAAATATGAATGAGAGCTTTTACTGTGGTTTTTGCAGAAAGGAATGGGAGAAGCAGAGTATGTGAACTGAGCAGGTTTAGGATTGGCTAGTTGGAATAATTTTGGCTAAACCTGAGCCACAGGGGTGGTTCCTGGTGGTCTAGTACTTGGCTCTGAGGTGGTTTACAGCGGGAGGAACAGTGCCCCAGACCGCAGGATTCTAACACAAGGAAGCAGGTGGGGGTATGAACTGGGGATTGATTGGTTTGTATATCAAAGATACGCTCACATGTGGTATCTCTAAGAATTAGCTAGCCCTGGGAGGGGCATTCTCTCCTCAGTCAGGAAGGCCCCAGATTCCAGAGAATCAAGAATACAGAACATTAAGAAAACATCGCTAACCTATCTCATTATCAGAGCAATGAGTAACCTATTAGGAGCTTGGCCCTTGAAAAATCCATTGATTAATATATATAGAAAGTAGGCACTGAATTCATTAAATGTAATGTAATTTTTTTAATATATATTTTATTTTTCACTCATTGTGCTCAGTATATTTAAAAGGAGAAACTCAATCCAGGAGAAGAAGATGGTCTTCTTATGTCACCACATCTCTGTGTCTTTCCCATAATTAGAGTTCCTCTCCAAACCATCTTTCTGATGACATTTAGTCAGTTATGGGCTAGACAGGTTCATTTAAGATTGTACTTCATCTCTTGATACATAATAGATTAGAAAACCAGAGAAAGTTTTGGGAAAATAAAAAGTAGTTATAGAACAACTTTAGGTAGCAAAAGTTTACTAATACAGTTTGAGAATCTCTTAGCCATCTCTAAATTTTAAATCTTATAATTTCACTATTTCCTTTATGGGTACAGTAAGTTTAGAGAAAGTATGTAGATGACGAGAAAGAAGCAATTCCTTCCCTCAAAGCCAATTTTTCATTTATGCACAATTTTATTTTATTTATTTTTTACAATGATTTTATTTTAATATTAAGTATTTCTCCTTGGACCTAATTTTATATTTCTGTTACTACTATACAAATCTGCCTTTCATTGTTAGGTGCCTTAAATTATTATTATTATTATTATTATTTATTTTTAGAGAGAGAGAAGCTGGTGAGTAGGGGTGTGGGGAGGGGCAGAGGGGGAGGGAGAGAGAGAATATCAAGCAGACTCCATGCCCAGCATGAGCCAGACAAGGAGCTCGGTCCTGAGATCATGATCTGAGCTGAAATCAGGAGTCCAATGCTAAACTGACTGAGCCATGCTCCCCAGCCTTAAATGATTTTTTGGAAAGGGGAAAAGAACAACAAACATGCATGTAAATATGTGTCTTTATATCTGATAAAATGTTCCTTTATAGAGAGACAATGTTTTAGTAAATGAGTATGTTAGCAACAGAATGAGGCATAGAACTATCACTATTTAGGGGCGCCTGGGTAGCACAGTCGTTAAACGTCTGCCTTCAGCTCAGGGCGTGATCCCAGCGTTGTGGGATCGAGCGCCACATCAGGCTCCTCCGCTGGGAGCCTGCTTCTTCCTCTCCCACTCCCCCTGCTTGTGTTTCCTCTCTCGCTGGCTGTCTCTCTCTGTCAAATAAATAAATAAAATCTTTAAAAAAAAAAAAAGAACTATCACTATTTAAGGAGTTTATACTACATAGGAGCTTGCTCCAGACTCCTCTTGAACTAAAAAAGGAGCTACACTTAAGGATGTGGAGTTTGGATTCTCCTCTCAAACATTCCCATGTCTGCCTTAGAGCTCCTACATCAAAGCATAGGAACCTCATGTGGAGCCTGGCACAACAGATTAACAGGTCCTAGGCCTGCTTCACATGGCCTTTTGGTCTAATCACCGCAATTACCCACGAAGATCCCTGCCACCCAGTCCTCTTATCTGGCCCAGGTGCCCCTCACCCTTATATGGCAAAAGGAACATTACAGGCACAGTTAAGTTGCGATCATCCTGGATTAGCTGGATGGGCCTTAAATATAATCACAATGGTCTTATAAGAGAGAAAGAAAAGGTCAAAGGCACTGGTAGATCTGATGACAGAAACAAGAGGTTGGGGTCATATAAGGAAGAGGCCATAAACCAAAGAAGGCAGGTGGCATTTATAAGCTGGAAATGGCAAGAAAATGGATTCTCCCCAAGAATCTCCAGAAGGAACTAGCCCTGCCAACATTTTGACCTTAGTCTCATGCTCTAGGCTGATTATTTGTTTCCCCAAAATATGTATGCTGAAACTTAACCCCCATTTGATGGTATTCGGAGGTGGGACCTTTGGGAGATGATTAGGTCATGAGGGTGGAGCCATCATGAGTAGGATCAGCACTCTGATAAAGGAGGTCCTGGAGAGCTCCCTCACCCCCACTGCCCCTTGAGGACACAGCCAGATGATGACTGTTTACGAACCAGGAAGCAAACCCTCCACAGATACCAAGTTGAGGGTGCCTGGATCTTGGAATTCCCAGGCTCCAGAAAGCTGAGAAATAAATTTCTGTTGTTTTTAAGCCATCCAGCCTATAGGTATTTTTTTATGGCAGCCTGAATGGACCGAGAATCTTGTAAGACTCATTTTGGACCTCTGACCTTTCAGAACTGTAAGAGAAAAAATTGGTGTTGTTTTAAGACCCTAATTTGTGGTGATTTGTTATAGTAGCAATAGGAAACTACCAGCCTGGCCCCTATCCCCAAAACCCCTATCCCCAAAAAAGGTCTGGTAACATTTCAGTTGATATTTTCTATTTTTAGCAATGTCGAAAGGGCAATTTTTTTTATGTAAGGAATCTTCTCCACCCTGTTTCCTCCATACCCCAAACTAGCTTTCATAATAACGAAAAACCATTTGAAACATTGTTATTCCTAACCAGACAGGACACTCGTGATGACATATAAATGAATGCAGAATCTATTCACACACACACACACACACACACTCACACACACACATTTCATTATGAGTTATACACATTGAAGAATATAAATATGCATATGTGTTTTAATTTATATATGTATGTATTTATAGGTGTGTTACTATCTATATCTATAAACTAAGAGGAAAAAACCCAACCCAAAAACAATTAACAGCGTCCATATAGATGCCATATTACCAATAACTTTTTTTTCAACATTATTTCTAGAGAGCAATTTGGCAGTGTCTATAAATTTGAACACATTATATCTTACGGCCCAGTGATTCAATGTTGAGGAGTTTAATCTAAAGAAATACTTTTCAGAATGTGCAAAAATATATTAATAATAATATTTATTGTAACACATCACTTTGTAACAATAAATTGAAAACATATCTGTCATTTAAAAACTATAGTTTTGGGGCACCTGGGTGGCACAGCGGTTAAGCATTTGCCTTCGGCTCAGGGCGTGATCCCGGGATCGAGCCCCACATCAGGCTCCTCCGCTATGAGCCTGCTTCTTCCTCTCCCACTCCCCCTGCTTGTGTTCCCTCTCTCGCTGGCTCTCTCTGTCTCTGTCAAATAAATAAAATCTTAAAAAAATAAATAAATAAATAAATAAATAAATAAATAAATAAGAACTATAGTTTAGGGGCACCTGGCTGGCTCAGTGGGTTAAGCATCCAACTCTTGATTTCAGGTCAGGTCATGATCTCAGGTCCTGAGATGGAGCCCCACGTCTGCCTCCACACTCAGCGTGGTCTGCCTGTCCCTTTCCCTCTGCTCCATCCCCCACTCACTCTCTCTCTTTCAAATGAATAAATAAATAAATAAATCCTTTTTAAAAAGTAATATAAGAATTTTCTCACAAGCATAATTACTTATATATATACATATATATATGACATTAAGATATATTGCTAACATCAAGAACAGAAGAGAAACTTTTAAGTTATTAGATTTTAATTTCTGTTTCCAAAGTTAAAGTCATACAAGTACTGTCTTATTTGTCTATTATTGTTGTTAAAGGATAGGTAGAGCTAGATCCCTTTTTTTGCACTGTGAGTTTGGGAAAATGTTAAGTCTCTGAGTAACACTTTGAATATTTTAGTCTGTTGATCTTACCAAAGGCTATAAATTAATACTTTTTATTTGTTAAAAGTATTAAAAGTATTCATTCTAATTTTTAAACTGAAAATTTTAGAACAAAATCAAACTAGTTTTGGGGAGGTTGGGATGCAAAATTTTAAGAACGTTCTCTAAATAGATGGTTATACAATTTCTTTTTCCATTAAATTTATAGGTGAGTTACTCTCTTGTGCAAGTTAGCTTTTTAAAATGCTATTTAAAGGAAAATGAGTAAATACAACTCTGGAATTCTTTTCCTATAAATGTAAATGAAGTGATGCTATGTGCATGTTTTTGTCCTAGCAATTTTAAGATGTCATTGCATTTCGTTCACGAATACCTATTGAGGCTGTAATCATTAGGTGCATTTTTCTCGGGTGGAGCAGTTGTCCAGGAAGCATGGTGTTGTCTTGTCACATGTTCTGACATAGAACTCATTACTTTTTCCCCATAATGCAGGTCATAAAACTATTTTATTGTTTTATGCAGCCTGCTAGTGGAATTATTTTTCTTAAACTTCTATTTGCTAAACGTGAGCCTTTCTCTTGGGCAAGTTCTGTTGGGAATGTGCAAACACAGACTGCAGCCATTTAAAATATCTAAGATAATAATTGTGCTTGCAAAATTTTCTTGCTTTAAAAAGGAATGGTTACAATTTAAAATATGTATCTTGAGTATTTCTCTTTTGAAGACTGTCATTAGATATTTTATCTTAGGTGCCAGGAGATTAGGGCTTTTAATTATCTTTTTGCCAAATCCACATGTATCAAAATCTGAATTTAGGCATATATACTGTGAATATAAATTGATATTTTTAGACAAATCTATAGCTGATCCTTCTGGTACTAACCATCCAGATATTTTACTGTGTAGTTTGGATCTTACATTTGTGCTGCAGTTGAATAAACACGTACCTGAAATTCAGCCAAGAGTTTGTAAACAATTGAGAACATTATTGGTATGAATAATAACACGGCTCATTACGTAAGAGCTCAATATCCACATTTTTCAAGGAGTTATTGACTGATATGGGCTAGAATCTCCTTAAAGATTTTCAGTCTAGTGGGAGAAAACTTTACCCATGAAAAACAGCATACTTATTGAGTGCCTACTACATGCTAGGTATTATCAGGAGTTCCTCTAAATTTGCTCATCTGATCCTCACAATAACCGGACTTTGGACTAGGATTTTCCTCTCTCTAGAATGTGTACTTGCTCTTTTGGTCTCTTGGAAACTCCTATTTATCCTTCAGAATCTTGCTGAGATGGTTCTTCTTGTGTCTCTGCATGTATATCTATTACATAAATCACGTTGAACTAGAATTTCACGTTTATCTCTGTCTGATTCAACAGTGAGACCCTTTGAGGAAAAGGATTTTGTCCTATTTTATTCAAGTTATACCCCACATTACCACACTGGACTAATCACTCAAGTCTTCAGAGGTTAGCCAGCTGCTATAATTCATATCTGTTCTTATCCTCACTACCAGTACCTGAGCTCAACATCTAAACATTCGTTTCCTTCTGGGAAGATTCTCGGATGTCCCAGGCTGATAAGGATTTGCCTTTGTCTGTATCTTTCTCAATGTTCATTGTAATCTGAAATCACTCATTTGCTCTCTGGTCTCCTCCACCAGACAATAGGGTAAGAGCTGAATCTCACTGACTCTCTATCTGGTTAGTAACCGAAGCCTGTGGGCACTCTATAAGTGCTTATCAAACGAAATATTTCTCCTTACCCTACTTTTTACTTTTGAAAAAATAAATGTTATAGAGGTGTAATTGTATACAATAAAATTAACACATTTTATATGAACAGGTGGGTTACTTTTTACAAATATATACCTCTGTGTACCTATCACCCAAATTAAGATAAAGACTATTTCCTTTACCCAGAAAGTGTTTCTTCGTGCCCTTCTGTAGTGTATCCACTATTTTTTGCTCCAAAACAAAAGTATCCTTACTATAGAATAGTTTTACCTATTCTAGTTCACATAAATGGAATCAAACAGTATGTACTCTTTTCTGCCTGGCTCTTTCACTCAATTTAATGTCTATGAGCTTCATCCATGTTTTCATATGTGGAAGTAGTCCCTTTGTACTGCTGGGTAGTATTTCATTGTGTGAATATACCATAAGTTATTTAACCACTCATGTGCTGATGATGCCTGTGTTTTATCATTGTGTACTTTGTCTCAAAGTCTGTTTTGTCTGATACTTATATAGCCACATTTTAACTACTTCATGAAAAGAAAACAAATCTTTTATATTTATGCAGTTATAAATTTTGGGGATGTTGCATTCTGTCTTTTAGATCCAAGCTTTATTTTCATTTGGCCTTATGATCATCCTTCAGAATTTCTGGCTGTGTAGTTGGCTGGTGGAAATTGTGCTCAGCTTTCATTTATCTGAAAATATCTTTATTTCACCCTGGTTTTGAAGAAAAGTTTCCCAGATATTGAATTCTCTATTGGCAGTTTTTTTCTTTCAGAACTTTGAAGATGTCATTTCATTGTTTTATGGGCTCCATTTTTTTCTGATGTAAAGATGAAATAAATCTATTTCTTTCCCTTGCATGTAATATGTCCTTTTTCCTCCGGCTGCTTTATTGGATGGTAAGCCAATTATTATTAATTACTTCACATATTTTCCTCTAATTTTTTAACATATTTGTAAAAGCAGCTTTAACTTTTTTATCTGCTAAGTCTTGTCAGTCTCGGGGTTGATTTCTTGTCAGTCTCGGGGTTAAGTTCTACTGTCTGCTTTTTTTCCTCCTGATTATGGATCATTGTTTCTTTGTACGTCTAAGGAATTGTTTAGAACACTGGATATTAGAAGTAAAATACCTTAGAGATTCTAGATACTGTTCTTTTTCTATGGAGAATGTTGATTGTTATTTTAGCAAGGAATTTAGTCATTTTGAACTCATGTACGTTTTGATTTAATTCTAAGCCTCAGATGGTGCTGCTTGATGTAGGTACAGCCCAGACCTCCCTCAGAGACCTGCAGAGGACCTCCACATAGAATTCTAAGATAGTTCCTTCTTTTCCAATGCCAAGCTTCATAGATTCCACTGCTTAAGCTGTTCCATCCTCTCAATTTGACTTCCTTGTTCCTGATGGGTTATGCTGGGACCTGGTACGGCAATTAAGAAATTATCCATTAGTCGATCCAGGGAAATAATGGGACTGAGCCACCCAATCACCTTGATAACTTCTTTTTAAAAAGGGAAAACAGTGGAGGAAGGATGGGAACAAGAAGGTAACAATTAAAATCTACATAACTTGACAAAATAGAAGTCTTTTGGAAGAGGAAAAATTAATTTTCAACCTAGTGCAGTAACTGGGAATCAGGCAAGTTTATTAAATAAGAGGTCTTTGTAGGGATTACATGCACCAGGATTGGTAAAAGTGATTAGTAATTAGCAAATAAATTGTGTGTAAGTAAATTTATGTTTTCAAATTACTTGAAGGCACATACATTAGTTTGTTTCAAATAACTTGAATATCTATTTAAACATTTAAAACATTCTCCCAAATATCATTTTGTGTGTGCTCTGTATATGTGTGTTTCTGTGTAAAGTCCTTTTTCCACAAAGAATGAAAACGTACCATGTAAGCAAGTTGAGTTGGGATTTTCTCTTTATCTAAGAACAATGGATCAAATATAAAAAATGTAAAAATCATCAATGTCACCTCTATTCTTAGACTGTAGAGTCTCACTAGTTATTCTATAATACTGAAATAGAATATAGACTCTCTTCTCATTAAAGAAATTTCTTGCCCTTCTGAAGCAGTAAGACATCTTCCTCTTACAGCGTTCTCCAAGAAAAGTTTGGTATTCTTTGGACATAAGGACAATTCTTTAGGTTTTTCAAGACACATGAAAACTCATGATAGGAACATACAGATTTATAGTGTGCCAATGGAAGTAATCTTATTTAGTCTCTTTTATGTGTTTTTTTCCCATGGCAATATATGAAAGTGAATATTAATATTCAGGCAATTCCTTAATGGTTGGATAGCTAGCAATCACACTCTGTATGTTCTAAGTAGAAAAAAGTGCTATAGAAAGTTATTAATTGTAAATATTTTATTAAAAAGTTTTAATGGAAGATGAATAGCCTATACTTGTTTAGGTTTTGCACAAAACATTTTTGCATACATTATCATAATGAATCAGCACACTAGGATGGGATTTTGTGGACTCATTTTGCATACCAAAACTTAAGTTAAATTGTCTGTGATCAAATAAATAGTAAGGGTTGGAGCCAGAAACCACAGGCAGGTTTTCTGATTCCAATAGATAGGAATTCCAATTTGCAAAACAAACATATAAACAAAAACATAATGGTAACCATAAGCACGTTCTTTAAGATTCTTCTTTCAAGCAGTGGACATTTTGGCTAAATGGAAAAAAATGAAAAAATTTTATTTGGCTATGAAAGAAATAAAAGATATTTATAAAAAGAATCATATAAAATTTCTGCAGTTAAAAAATATCTGAACTGAAAAATACTCTGGGTGGTCTACATACAAAGCACATTTCATCATTTTTCGAAAACCAGTAATATAGAGAATATCTTAAAAACAGAGAAAAAAGATGTACTGCATATAGGGGAATAAAAATAAGAATGATCATGGAATTGAATATAAGTCAAAAGGCTGTGGAATAACATCTCTAATGTAATGAAAGAAAAAAGAAAATTGCCAGCCTAGAATTCTGTATCTAGTGAAAATGTCCTTATTAAGACAACATAAAAGCATATCAACACCAACAAAAGCTGAGGGAATGTGTCACTCTTCTTCAGGCTAAGGAAATGATACCAGATGGAAACTTGTATCTACAGAAAGGAATGAAGAACCTCAGAAATGTAAATATGTAAATAAGTAATAATTTTCCCCTTTTCATGGCTTCTTTAAAATAAAATTGATTGCTTACATTAAAAATAATAATACTGTATCAGAGGTGAAGATATATGAAAATAATACTACAAAGGACAAGAGGACAGAAACAGAAATATATCGCACATGGAATGGTGTATAATATTTGATAGTAGATTGTGAAAACTTAAAGGTTGCATATTGTAATCTCTTGAATACCTAAAAAATAAAACAGTGAAGTAGAGCTAATATCTAATAGAAGATAAAATGAAATACTGAAAATATTCAATTAATTGAAAATAGAAGAAGGAACAAAGAAAAATGGGACCATTGGCCAATAAACACACTAAAAGATGTTCTTCATTCTTAGTCATCAGGAGAATGTAAATTAATATCACAGTGACATACCACCATACATCCACTAGAATGGCTAAGATTTAGGGAAAAAAATGCCAACGCAAATGTTTAAGAGGTATGGCACCATCAGAACTCTCATTCATTGCTGGTCTAAGTATAAATTTTTACAAACACTTTGGAGAACTCTCCGGTAGTCTCTTATAAAGCTAAATAAAACCTACTCTATGACCACTTCAAAGTATTTATCCAAAACTTAAGTCCACTAAATGACTTATTTGAGAATATTCATAGCAGTTTATTCACAATAGCCAAACTGGAAACAACTCAAATGTCCGTCATTAGGGAAACAGATGAAGATTTTCTGGTATATTCATACAATGAAATAATACTCAGCAATAAAAACAGCAAACTATTGATACATGCAACAACATGATGAATCTTGAAGATATTACAGTGAACCAAAGAGGCCAGACTCAAGAGTCTGTCTTCCATGATTCCATTTAAACATAATTCTACAGTAAGTAAAACTGTGACAGGAAGCCTATCAGTTTTATCCTGAGCCTGAGAAAAGAGAGGTATGGAATAGACTGCAAAAGGGCAGGAGGAAACCTGGTGGCATGATGGACGTGTTCCATAACTTGGTTTGAGTAGTGTTACATGAATGTTTACATTTGTCAAAATTCATCATGCTGTACACATAAAATGAGCACATTTTATTGATATAACTTATACCTCAATAAAATTGATTTAAAAAAAAGAAAAAATCATAACACAGTAGAATAAGTTTCATAATTAAAGTGTATATAAATTAGTATTCTATATTAGTTAATATTGCCCATTTATTATTTGAATCTCAAACTGCTAATCTGGAAGAAGTCCACATTTAACTGAGGCAGTCAGTACTTTATATTCCTCTTCCCCTAGCAGTCCTTCACCACAATACCAATTAATAAATATCTTTCAAAGTTTCATGCTAGTTACGAATAGAGTCACCAATTTCCCCAAATGTCTTGGATAGTGAGAGTTACATGTGTATGGCATGAGGAAGTTGTACTTACAATTGCCAGCCTGCTGTCGAACTAAGCTTTTCAGACTACTTCACAGCATAGAGAGATGCAACAAAATTTGCTGGAATTTGCCTTCTTGAGATAAGTCTGATCGGCTTCATGGTATATAGTAAGTATCATAATTGTTTGGTGGCTGAGTTTGAAATAGGACAGATGTCATGAATCAGTCAGGTATCAAGAGGCTGCCCATATTTAGTTTGAAAGTAAATTTAAAAACGACAACAACAAATCATTTGGTTTGTGTGTGACTCTCTAGAAGTAAACATAGTTTGTTGTTGTTGACAACAGAAAAATACTGAAGGACCTATCTGTCTGCAAGTATTTCTTATTTCTGCCCTCTGGTTTTGATTACTAATCATGGGCCACTGAGTCTCATCATTTCAACTTCATTCCTCTCATCTGTATCAACAGGAAACATGGAAAGTAAAGAAGTGACTGAATTCATGCTTGACAACAATAAAAATGTTTAACAATAAAAATGTTTAATTCATGCTTGACAATAAGAGAGTTTAATTGAAACTTCTCTCATTAGCGCCAAACAAGCTATTAGACTTGTGATCAAAGAGTGAAACTTAATCATTAGAAATTTATTTCATTCTCTTTCACAGGCACTAAGTAAGAGATACCAAAGAACCAGAGATCAGTTCACTAAAATCTGTATTGTCCTTCCTCACCTAACTGTGCAACTATCTGACCCCTAAAATAAGTAGTTGATTTTAATCTTGAAGGACTCTCACTTTTGTAAATCTTTGACTACATTAAATTGTGAGGTAGAGTAGAAGAAAAGTAATATCAAAACTAATGCCACTTTATTGAGCATTCAAAAATATTTTCCAACATGCACATTGATGCAAATTTACTTAGAGAATTTATGACATTACCTAAGTAAATTTTATTCAGACATTTAAAAATATAGATAGATAACTTGAATGTTTGAAAGGTGATCCATGACATCAGAATCACTTAAAAATTAGTTGATACTGATTACATTTTAGGAAAAAGTTAGTGTACAGTTAAGTTATAATTTCCATTAATACCGTTGAATTATGTAAGATTCTAAAAAATATAGGCACATTACTTTTGTTTTTATTTCAAAACATATTTCTATACCAATGAGTAAATAATAATCTTATGTTTCTTTGTGGTAATCAGAAAAAATGCAGACTACTCTTTTATTTATGCTGATTTAATTGCCATATTTACATATTTCCTTTTGATTGGCTTATACATCTGTTCTTAATGTTTCTATGAAAATTATATTAAAACCACAAAGTCAAGGTTTTGATGAGTAGCTCAGAAGCAACCCAAATACAATATAAACATTAGAACATAATGCTTCTCATGGCTAGTGATTGGCAGGGCCATTTTTCATGGAGGCTGCAGAGCCAAAGAAGCCAAAAATTAGAAATATGTCAGCCTCCAAGTTTAAGATTTTTTTAAATAGCTAAATGCTTCCAAATGTGCAAGTTTACCCAAAGCTGCTTTGATTTTATTCTGTTCCTATACTAGGAGTAAAAGTTTCCGAGGATAGATTGACACTTTCTTGTGAAAATTCTGAATCATCATAAGAAATACCAGATCAGAAATCCTGTGTAAAGACATGAGGTGGTAATGATGATCTTGCATGTGAGGAACAGGAAAATATAAAGATATCTAATGAACTACTCAATGAACACCTAACAAACATGTTAGAAATCGAGAAAATACATTTCACCATATTTTGAATCTAGAGTCATTTGAGTAGCAATGTATCAAAATAAGTTTAAGAACCATTGAACAAATGAATTAAGTAAGGTATAAGTCAGAAATTATAGATAGCGCTGATTGTTTAATCAGGAATATGCATTTATCATTTATCTTTTTTGCAGTGGCTCAAGTACTTGTCCCATTCGGACACAAAATGTTGTCCTTAACTTCTTTGGCTTTTGTCTTCACATCACTAATATATACAACTCAACTAGTCAGGCACAATGGACTCAAATATCATTATTCTATTACCCTGAGATATGTAATCTAAATATGAAATAATAAACCAGATGACATCTCAATGTCACTTTCAATGATAAGATTCTTGGTCGTTATTGTTTGATTTTATTTTATTTCAATATTGAAACCAAATCATAAGGAACATAAGCACCAATGGATAGAAAATTTAATATTCAATAGGACAGCATCACTCCCTAGTCATCTTTCTTCCGTTCCCTTCCCTTCAATAAGTTAAATCAAGTAAGAAAACGTAAAAGGGAAAGAAATTTCATTATTTTTCAGTTCTAACTCCCTCTCTTTTCCTCTTTAATATAAGCAGTATTAGATAACTGGAAATTTAAAAAAATGAATAAAGAAGGATATAGTTGTATAAAATGGCTCCACCACTTTGGAGAAAACTTTGGCTTAGTAACAAATATCTCCAAAATATTAGTTTGAGGGGGAAAAAAGTGGCAGGGAGATAGATATGCTTGGTATGATACCATTTTTATGGTTGAAAAACATTTGAAGTTACATCGTGGTTTTTTTTTACTGGGTACATACAAATGTAAGAATAAAAGCATGTGCGTAACAATAAACATGAAATCAGAAGTGTTTATATTTGGGGAAGGAAAAAGAATAATATCCAAAGACAAATGAACACGGAAATATTTGATTATATTGGTAATCTTTAATTTTTGTTATACCAACCATAGGTTTTGGGATGTGTATATTGCCTTTTGGAATTTGTGAAATATTCCATAATAAGGAAGTTTAAAGAAAGCAAAATTATTCAGCCTGAAGCTAAAAAAGTGATCTATTTTTTATGTGGAGCATGAGAACCAACTAGTTTCTGCTTCCAAAACAGAATTGGAAATTTAGGTTAAATATAAGGCTAACTTTCCCAGGTTAATGAATTCTTAAATATTGCTACAGATTGCAAAAAAAGGTTTACGTGACTCCTTCTGAACATCTTGATAATGGGGCTGGGAGCTTTCTCCAGGAGCTTGGGTGGCCCTGGCTTAAAGTAGACTCATCACTTCCTTACTTCCATCTGACTTTGGTTCTTAAGATGGTAAGGTGGTAATAGTTTAAGATGAGGAAGGCGAGGAGGGAGGAAGGAACATTTATGAGCACACATGTGAGAGATTAAAGCTCCCAAAGCAGGCGAAATAAACATCACAGAGAGGTAGTCTCTCCTTTCATTTTTGTCCTTTATGATTAGAAACAACTTCTAAGCAAATCAGACATATCTTCAGTGTCTTTTCATTCAGTGTTTTAAATCAATTTTTTTTATCTGTATAGGGAATCTCCTGGGAAAGGACCTTTAAAATATCTCCAAATATTTAGCCAAATGATGGAGTCAGTTGGAAAGATCTTGATCTTCCACTCTTCCATTTCTATGTCCAACTGAGATTGTTGCTGACTATATGCATGGTCATTACTCTTTTACCAAGATGAGATTTAAGTGGATCCTACATCTGGAAATGGGACTTCGATTAGACTTTTTACATTATGGTATTTCTGGATGAGGGACGATATTCACAGACTCTGTTTTCTAACTTTAGAAAGAATGGACATTTCTTCAATACCACTTACTAATTGTTAGTATTTAAATTTATGCTCTGGTGTGACATTCCTGAAACACTGCCACTTCTGCTCCATGTTAGGAATCAATCTGCATGTTTACATAGATGGAGTGAAATTTGGTTTATTTCTTTCTTCCTGAACATTTCTTTCCTAGGACTGCTAGGGAACCAGTTAGAAAAAAATAGGAATCATGAATCTAAGCCTTTTTATATTGATCCCTTATATAGACACACATCCCAGAAAATCACTTTTGTCAACTTTGGTCAGGAAACAACGCAAAGTCAATGACTATCAGGATTTTTGTCTATTCCATTCACTGCTGCGTGCCTGGTGCCCCAAATACTGCCTGGCACAGAGTTGGTGTTCAAAACATATTTGTTAACTGAATGAATGGATTATGATTGTGTTTTCATGTGTGAATTCTTCCTAAAGATTCCAAAAGATTTCCTTATTTCTATAAATGTTACTATTTTGGTAGGTCTTTTTCTTCCCACTAAATATAGCAAAAGTACTTTTGACCTCTCAATAATAAATGTTTGTAGAATAAGTGTTTAACCTAAATGTTATGTGGTGAAATTATTTTTTTTTTAATGTTGCTGGAATTTGGAGAATCCAAGATGGCTTGCTATATAATTTCAGTTATTTCTACAGTAGTACAAATTGCCATTTACATGTGTATTATACACATACACACTCACACAAACACACACATCTGCTAGGGAGGAAAATAACATATACATCCAGAATGGTTTACTCATCTATAAAACCCAGCTAACAGTATCCATCCTGGTTCACTCCAAGGATGTGGTAAGAATCAAGTGGAATTACATATTTTAAAATTTCCGAAAAACATAAAATATCAAGTGCTAGGCACTGCAACATGTATTTTTATATAATTTCATGGGGGAAAGAGTTGCAAATAACGAGTTCATTTTACAAACTCTTTTATTTGAAAAATTAAGCAGATAAATTCATTCCCAATTTTTTCAGTTTGCCTTTTTTATCATATGTTTAAAAAAATGACCCATTTCAACTATAATTAAAGAGATAACAAGCTTAGTTTTTGACACCCAATTTGAATTTAGTAAAAAGCAGAGCTTATTCATATTATCAAACCAATTCCACAGGTTGAAATAATGATCTTCACAAATTAGTTAAAATGTTCAGAAAAAGTCTGTATGTTCTGAAGCCTCTGTATTCAAGGGTTATTTGCTTTACTAACAAATAGGAATTTCCCCACAATGCACTGTCATCACAGAGAAATTAAATGTATGGTTGGCACACTTCTCAACTGCAAACATTTTGACTGGCTCATTAGGACATATGTTATAATATATGTCTTTGTTTCTGACTAGAAAAGATGGACATAATAATTCTATTCAGTAAGGCTGGAATTTAATCTAACCTATGTTAATTTTTCTCAAGACACACACATAAATTTGTATTTGCGGGAGAGTTATTTAAAATAACAAATTTTTAAAATCAGTGCTTTATTATTTAAATATCAGATTTATAGCCAGAAAGTTGGATTTTAGCTAGCTGTGCTTATCTGTGCTGAATTATAGCAAATAGAATCATAGTAAAATATAAGCATCAAAATATTAGGTTTATTTATTTTGTCAAAATAACATATTTTGAAGAGTGCCTATCACCCTGCTAGCTAACGCTTAATTATTCAATAGTGGAAAATCCTGTATAGCCTGTATTTGTGAATTTGCATTTTAAGGCAATAAAACTTGATTGCAAAATAACTCAGACTATGAAACTCCAGTAAATAGTCTCATTAATATATCCTCATATTTTGAACGTAATAAAAATAACGAATTCTAAAATTATCCCAGGTGCTGTTAACATTTGTTGAGCATGCAGAACAAGGAATGGGAAATACAGACTTCTGCAAGCACAAGACAGGAGATACTTGCTTTAGAAAATTTGTCTTCTATTTCTTTATTCAACCTGAACTAAAAGTATGGTAGCAAGACAAAGATTCTTTTTTTCTGTGTCTGGTGATTTCATTGCAATTTTAATGTTTCAGAACCATATGAAGCAATTTCCCTTCAAATTAATATAAATTGGCAAATGTATAAAAATCTCTATGTGCTTTGTTTTTTCTCCTTCAGAGCACAGTATTTCACAGCAGTTGACTTCTTGGAATTGTAAAAAGTATATAATTCTTTTTAAAACAGTAAAAACAGAAGATTGTGTATACAGAAATGGTTCTACTAAACCCATTAAAAAATAGCATTACCTTTTTCTCAGAACTAATAAGCAAATAAAACTAGCTGTGATTACAATTACTGGATGTAATCTTGGCAGATTTGAAGACAAATATTTTCCCAAAAGCATAGAAATAAGCATACCCAAATATTTTCTTTCCAGCAGAAAAGAATGAAAAAAAGCTACATTCTGTAAACCTAAGTATATGATGAATCAACTAGATTAATGTATATTTCAGAAAATAATCTTGAAATAATTTTTTTATTATTTAGAAAAATTCACTTCCATAAGTTGAACTTATTTATATCTTTTTATTTGTTTATTAAACATTAAAAGACTTCACATTAACATTACCACAAATATTTAGCCAAGAATGCCAGATGCTGATTATAGGCCTATGACAGAAAATGTGGCATATTTCCAATCAGATGCCTCTACTGTATCCAAAACAGAGCATTTAAAAATACAGTGCTTCTCTGCTGAAGAATGTTAAATCCCCAAATGAGTATATTTGAGAGGATGCAATCTACACATTGTAGCTAAACCATTAGACCAGGACATTAACATAAAACTGAAAAGCAAGAACATCTCTGGATGATGTGGTACTATTAAAGACCAACAAGCCTGTAGTCACACCGTACAAACTCAAATACACATACAGTATAAGGCAGCTAACAATTTTGAGTGCTTATTCTGTCTAGGCTAAGTGATTCATAAGGACTAGCAGATTTAATCCTTACAATCCTATAAACCAGGAACTATTCTTATCACCATGTTAGAGATAAAAGGAAAAAACTGTGGCACACTGGATAGCTCATTATATGTCCAAAGTCTTAAAGGAATTTTGACTTCTGAGCCCATAACTTAACATCCCTGTGCTATGCAGTGCTATCCTCATGTACATGCATGTTTTGATACAGAGACTAAAGATTCAGCCAGAAGATCCTAACATCAAATTAGGTGTATATTACTCAGGAAGTAGGCATCAAGTGTGATGTCACAAAGTGGATTGAGTGACATTTATCATACCACCCCTTTTGTCTTTAGCTTAATCATTGCTGTGCCTAGAGTTGGCATTTATCATATATCTACTTTTTTTTTTAAGATTTTATTTATTTATTCAACAGAGATAGAGACAGCCAGCGAGAGAGGGAACACAAGCAGGGGAAGTGGGAGAGGAAGAAGCAGGCCCCCAGCGGAGGAGCCCGATGTGGGGCTCGATCCCAGAACTCCAGGATCACGCCCTGAGCCGAAGGCAGACGCTTAACGACTGCACCACCCAGGCGCCCCTATCATATATCTACTTTTACCTTCAGTAACAAAACCCCATGACTTGAAAGTTGGCTCCAACAAGAGAGTGTCTAAGCAGGAATAGAAAGGCTGCCAATGGCACTGTTCTGCCTCCCTGAAGTTACCTCCTCCTTAAGGTTTCTGGCAGTTAGATGCTGCTGCCTCCACTGTGGGCTCAGGTCTTCACTCTTCACACCATGGTCCAAGTGTGCACAGTGGATTCATAACAAGTTGAGTACCACCCCCCACTTATGGGCACTATTCGAATTATCTTCATTTGTACCAAGCATGGGACATACATTGACTCATTTAATCCCAAATAAGAGTTATTATTTTCATTTTTCTAGATAAGAAAAAAGAGGCCCAAGATTAATAAAGTTGCCTAAGGTCACTGAGCTAAGAAGTGGTAGAACTGGGTATAAACTCGGCTTTCTTTTAATTCAATGACTATGTCCTTAACTTTTACATTTGAACTTCCTTTTCCCAAACTTCCCAAGGAATTATATCCTAAAACAAATTTACTCAAAATTATATTTTTAAGTGTTCTATGTGCCAAATACCGTGGTAGGGTTTTAGGTGCTAAGAATATACCAATATCACACTTTTAAAGTAGTTTAGAGTTTGCCAGGGAAGAAGCACAAAACAAGTAATTAGAAATGTCAAATGGTCCGACAGTTTAGGGCTGGATAACTATCCCAATATAGGGAGAGCTGACAGATAATGTAGTCACCCAGGTAAGGTGGAAGATGTTGGAGAAGAGAGGGGTATCTCAGGTAGACCATAGACACAAAGGATCTTAGAGTGAAAACATGACTCTTTTTTTTTATCATTTTCCACCATTTACTCATGTTATCAAAAATAGTTCAATCTGATTTAAAAATTGTCAAAGGAACTAAACGGACATTTTTCCAAAGAAGACATACAAATGGCCAACAGACACATGAGAAGATGCTCAACATCACTAATCATCAGGGAAATGCAAGTCAAAACCATAATGAGATATTATCTTATGCCAGTTAGAATGGCTAAAATCAAAATGACAAGAAATAACAAGTGTTAGTGAGGATGTAGAGAAAAAGAAACCCTTGTGCACTGTTGTTGGGAATGTAAATTGGTATAGTCCCTGTGGAAAACAGTATGGATGTTCCTCAAAAAATTAAAAATGGAAGTACCATATAATCCAATAATTCCACTACTGGGTATTTACCCAAAGAATACAAAAACACTAATTCAAAAAGATATATGCATCCCTATGTTTATAGTAGCATTATTTACAATAGCCAAAATATGGAAGCAACCTAAGAGTCCATCAATATATGAATGGATAAGGAAAATATGGTGTGTATATATATATATATATATATATATATACACACACACACACATATATATATGTATTATGCAGTATTATGCAGCTATAAAAAGAATGAGATCATACCATTTGAGACAACATGGATGTACCTAGAAGGTATTATGCTAAGTGAAATAAGTCAGACTGAGAAAGGAAAATACCATATGATTTCACACATAAGTGAAATAAAAAAAAAAAAAAAAAGAACAAACAAACAGCAGAATCAGACCTATAAATACAGAGAACCAACTGATGGTTGCCAGAGGGGGGGAGGGTGGGGGTTGGGCAAAATGCGTGAAGGGGAGAGGGAGATACAGACTTTCAGCTATGGAATGAATAAGTTAAGGGAATAAAAGTCAGAGCATAAGGAATACAGTCAATGACACTATAAGAGCAATGTAACAGGACAGATGGTAGCTACACTTGTGGTGAACGCAGAATAATGTATAAACTTGTCAAATCACTAAGTTGTACCCCTAAAATTAATATAATACTGTATGTCAACTATATTTTAAAAATTCAACTCTTCTTGAAAAACAAAAGCAAAATAAAATATATTAGACATACATATAATATTTTTCTTCTAGGACTTTAGCCCACTCCCACCCACCAAAGTAAAAAAAAACAATTCTATCTGACTGCATTCACAGAAAATGACATCATAACATACTACAAGACAGAAGGAGGTGTCATCTGCTCTGTGTCCAAATATTTCTTCTCTATTTCTCGTATGAGGCGAGCAACCATCATTGAACATGCTGTGAGCCACATTAAAACATAACTTCAACATATGTCAGATCTCACTAGAAATGGTAAATATAGTAGAAATTGGATTTTTCCAGCAATATTTTTCTTTAAATGATAGATATGTCCAATGGGTCACATAATGAGAGATAAAGTATAGTGAGCAAAATCTAACAGATAAGCAAGGCCAGATCATGTAGAACCATGGAATTCATGATAAGGATATATCTTTTTTTTTAAAAGTCAACAGAAAATCACGATTTTTCAACCTCCTGACTTGATGCACTGAGGTCACTTTTGTGCTGTTTCTGCCAAAAACGTATAACCTGAATTTATGAGGAAACATCAAACAAAGCCAAAGTGGGAGATACTCTACAAAGTAAGTGACCTATACTCTTCAGAAGTATCAAGATCACAAGAGTCATAAAAGACTAAGAAACGCTATGCAATTAAAGGAGATTAAAGACACAGAACAACTAAGTGTAAATTGTGATTCTGGATTGGATCCTAGATCCATACCTATGGTGGTCATAAAAAGAATGTGCTTGTTTTTAAGAAACAGCATGAAAGTATTTAGGGGCAAAGGGTCATTAGTTCTGTAATTTATCCTCAAATCAGAAAAATTACACATACATACACATACATACACAGAAAACAAATATGATAAAATATTAATTTGGGGAATCTGAATGAAAGTATACGAGAATTCTTTGTACTACTTTTATGATTTTTCTTAAATCTAAAGCTATTTATTTCAACCTAAATTGAGACCATTTTTAACACTACTTTTCTGGAGTGTGTGTGTGTGTGTGTGTGTGTGTGTGTGTGTGTGTAACATCTATCTATCTATCTATTTTATATATATTATTTTTTTTCAATCTAAATTTGAAAGAAAAGTTAAGACACAGATTATATTTTCCTTTCTATCTAAGGCCTAGTATCTCAGTTTTTTTCTCTTTGTGTTGTTTTTTTCCCCTTCTAGGTACTCTATACACAACATGACTTCACTCCATCTCCTTTCCCCAGAACTGAGTCCTTGAAAATTCTCACAAAATAAACAAATACCAATAAAAAAAACCCTAATATCCATGAAAGACATACTATAGATGCACATTTTACTTTGGGGCTAAAATTGAACTTGAATACATTGTAGTCAAAACTATCCTAGAACAACCTTTAAATATTCCATTAAGTAGGGGATCATTGATTTATGTAGTCATTCTTAGGCACAGTAAATTTTGAGAACCACTGAGCTGAACAAAAGGAACAAAATAAAAATTTACATTTAAATGTCTGAGCATTCAGATAACTCTACTCTTAAGATTATCAAATCCTAAGCAGTCTATGGTGGGGAAGGGGGTGAAAGAACAGTTTTAAGTGGTTCTACTTGTTGTGGAGTTGATTCCATTTGGTTTAATGTTAAGCCTCTAAAAGCATAATATATGCAAATATATTTGTTTGTTGTCAGGATTAAACAGGAGTAGAACAAGTAAATTGTACTTCCAACCATAATGGAGGAACAGGTATCACAGTAGGCCTTTCACCTTTAGCAACTAGAAAACTAGAAAACATATGAAATCATTGCTTTTACACATTGGGGGAAAAACCAGCGCAAAACTGTGATCCCTAAGAAGGGCAAAAAAATGAGCCCTGAAATTGTACCAGCTTTCCACATGGAGTCGCTTTCTAGACTGTGGCTCAGGGAAGGGGAGCCCAAACAACACAGCAGTCTCCCTGAGCTGAGGAAACACAGGTGAGGATTCAGAGCCAGTGAGGTAGCTGGAATTTGTATGACAAGTTTCTGGAGGGAAGTGAGGGGGGCAGAGAAGGAGCTCCAGAAATCTGAATAGGAATCCTCTTGAATCTTTGGCTGAATAGTAAGCAGTATAAATGCAGGTTGAAATTCTGAGGTGAGACAAAGTATAATACTAGGAAAGAATGCATACTGAGGAGCTGAGAACTGAATTCCCAGAGCTAGACAGAGTAGGAAGACATTTGTGTCCTGACCTGCCAACATAAAAAGACCTTATGACTAATGCAGATTCAATAAAGCGTCTACAAGGGCTATGCCTTAGGAGTAGGGCAAATCCAGGTGAAAAGGTGACCTTTGACCTACCCTAACAACAGGGCTTGAAAGAATGGAACCCTACGGCAGATAATTTGATTGTCTATGGGAACAAAACTCAACACTTTAGTTAGAAAGTCAATAAAGTCCAGATAGTCAACAATGAAGCATCTATAATGTCCAGTGTATAATAAAACAAATTACCAAACATAAAAAGAAGTAGGAAAATGTGGACCATAACCAAAATAAAAATTATTCAATAAAAATAGATCCAGAAATAACATAGATGATAAAATTTGTAGACCATGTCTTTATGAAAGCTATTATAAAAATACGCAAGAATTTAAAGGGGAAAAAAAAGAAGATAAAGAAAAGAATACGATAAATCTCAACAGGGAAGTGAAAACTATAAAAAAACTATAAAAAAAGGATATACTACAGATTAAAAAAATACAGTATCAAAAATTAAAACTCACTGATAGGGCCCATCAGCAGATTGGACACTGCAGAAGAAGATACCAGTAAACTTGAAAATAGAGCAATGGAAGTTATCCAAACTGAAGCATAGAAGAAAAAAGTCAGCTGAAAAATAATAATGGACTTTCAGTAGTTTATGGTAGAACTTCAAGCAGATCCAAAAAGCTCAATGAATCCCAAGCCTGGTAAACATCAAGGGGACCATCCCAGAGCATATCAGTTAGGGCTCAATTAGGTAAGAGAACTACTATACCGGATATACAACAAGGGATTTATTTTGAGGATTAGTCTTTAAGCCATTGTAGGAACTGATTAGCAGTCTGTATAAGGTTGTTGCCTCTGTGCCAGTGTTAGACCTGTAATCGGCAAGGAAATACACACATGATATGGAAAAGAACAAAGATGAACCCTAAGGGTGAAATCTGTGAGGAAAAATTAGAACCCACTAGAACAAATAAGAACATGGATTTGTCTCACCCCCTTTAATTTTGTTGATGTGAGTAAACTGTAAGCTAAGCTGTAAACCTTCTCCATGAAGCTATAGGTGACCTGGCCAGGGATTCACAGTATCTGAAACAGTAGCTCTGGTTAGAACTTCATCAAACTTAAAAAGTTCTGCTTATCAATGCTAATGTTCAGAAAATAAATATGAAAGCCACAGATTGAGGGGAAACATTTGCAATACAAGAGCTTTTCTCTAAAACATACAAACGCTTCTACAACTCAATGGTAATAAGATAAATAACCCAATAAAAGTAGACAAATTGCTTGAATTAGTACTTCATAAAGAAAGATATATGCATGTAAAATTATAAGCACATGAAAAAGTGCTCAGTCTCATTAGTTATGAGTGAAGTACATTAAAACTACAATAAGACATCACAATGAACCCACTAAAATGGTTAAAATTAAAAAGACTGACAATACCAAATGTTGGAGGAGGCATGGAGCAACTGAAATTTTTGTACATCGCTGGTAGGGCTGTAAAATGGCATATAACCACTTTGGAAATGAGTCTAGCAGTTTCTCATAAATTTAGTCATATATCTGCCCTGTGACCCATCAATCATACAGTCAGGTACTTGCCCAAGAGATATGTTTTCTTGTGTGTACACAAAAAGATATACAAAAATGTTCCAGGCAGATTTATTCATAAATAACTAAAGACTAAAGACTAAATTAAATCCAAAAAGCCACATACAGAAGAAAGGATAAAGGAACTGTGGTATATTTATATAATATATTGATATAGCTCACCAATAAAAAGACTTAACTACTCATGTGTGCAACAATATGAATAAGCTTCAAAAAATTATGCTGAATGAAAGAAGCCAGACACAAGAATACATCCTATATGATTCTGCCGGTCTATGATTGAGGATACCAGAATAGTGGTACCTCTGGGTAAAGGGTTGATGACTGGGAAGGGGCACAAGAGAACATTCTGGAATTATAGACATGTTCTAGATTTCGATAAGAATTTGTTTCACGAGTATATATAATTGTTAGAACTTATCACACTGAATAGGCACTTCATTTAATCTGTCATTTTACTGTAGTAATTGCACTTTTCTGGTGGTCATCACATAATAGGTACTCAAATATTTGCATAAATTGAACTAATCTATTTTTTATTATGCTTCCATGCACACTTTTTTTTTTTAAGTTGTGAACTATCGTCAGTAGCTGTTTCCTGCCTTTCTAAGTCAAATTGTCCTGTCCAGGCCCTACTACACAGTTATCATTTACATGCCCTGGAGTGTTTGTTTCAGTACCTCCTACAGCTATCATTGGGCTCTTATGATTGACTATGTACTCTAGGGTAAAAATTACTAAAATCAGAAAAGTCAAAAACGATCCATAGGATACTATGCATAATTACTGCTCAAGTTCACCTGCATGCCAGGTTAAACTGTCTCCTACCAGTCTGAATTCCTAATATATCAAAAAAATTTCGTCACTTGAAAAAGCTAAGCAAACCTGGGGGGATTATCTAGTATGAATTCTCATTTGTTGAGCAGCTTTATGCATAGTAAGTTTCCTCTGTGGTGGTTGTATATTTGACCCATAGAATCAGACTCAGAGCCTATCTTCCTGTCCTGCTTCCCTGGGCTACAATCAATGTCCACTTGATCTGTGAGGGGCTGTTAGTGCTGTCAAACCTCACAATCACTCATACTGCCTGCAGGTGTCCGTAATGTCTGTTGAATGACTTTACTATTCTTAATCAACAAATGAAATCAACTCCTAGGACAATAAACAAAAACTGCAGTGCCTCAATTAATTATAATGAGAGAAAGAAAACAAATAAAACCAAAAAAAAAAGAATCCTCAAATTTTTTAAAGAACAAAAACAAAAAAAGACAAAAAGAAAAAAAAAATGAAAAAGCAAATAAAAAACCAGAAAGAGAAACAAGTTAATGAGAAGAAAAATGCACACGCACAGGCATGCACATAATGTCCCCTCAATCTCTGTTATTACAAGATGCCTTTGAATAGTTGCACTGAATTTTTTTAAAGCACATAACTCGCTTATTCACGTTAAGAAACAACTTAAGCCTTTGGAGCATACTTACTGCTTTCATTCAGAAAATTCTCTCAATAGCATAGATCTTTCTGCAAAGAATAAAGCTCATTAATAATCTAGTGAGTAAGAATATATTTAAATCATGGCTTTACTTACATCGAAAACTGGGGATGTACTGTATGGTGACTAACATAATATAATAAAAAATCATTATAAAATAAATAAATAAATAAATCATGGCTTTATTTCCTCTTTTAAGCCTTCTAAAAAGCCATGATTTTTGGTGGTGGCTACAGTTGCGAATTTTTAAAAATTCTTAATTCATACATTTAAATTAGTTTCTAATATTTGTACACACTGTAGCTACTCCACACAGTAACATGAGGAATATTCTTACAGAAAGCATTCTAACCAAACATATCATGAATTGGGCATTTGTTATTTTATTATTTTTTTTAAATTTATTTTAGGTATAGAGAGAGAGCACACACACAAGTGGGAGGAGGGACAGAGGGAGAGAATCTTCAAGCAGACTCCCCACTGAGCATGGAGCCCGTTGTGAGGCTACATCCGACAACCCAGAGTCCTATGCTCAACTGACTGAGCCACCCAAGCACCTGAGTATGTGCTATTTAAAAAAAAAAAATAGATAGAATTTACTAAGTGGGATATTTCCATTAGGAAATAGGATAAATCACTTCCTGTTGGTTTTTGGGTTTTTTGGTTTTTTTCTTCATTTTCTAACATCCAAATAACCCTGAACTGTGGTCTTTCTGTTTTATCCTGTCTGTTACTCACATTTACAACTTTGGTAGTTTTGCATTCCTTTATAAATCCACTAAGCTGTAGATGCTCATACATTCTCCCTTCCATTTGTTCATTAATCTGTCAAATAGTTATTGAGTGCTACTGTTGTAAATACTGGTGACACAGCTGTGAACAAGACAGATGTAGTCCCACCCCAATGGAGCTTAGAGCTTCTTGTCACACAGGCAATTATACAAATGATGACTTAATTACAAATATAATCAACATCAGGAAGAAAAACCTGGTCCCATGTAGAAATGTCATTAATCAAGTTCTCATTTAGTGCCAGGAATTAGTTTAAATTTTACAGGTATACTATTTTCAGATTTAGTTACTTTGTGACAGCATTGTCATTTTTTAGTCACATCAGCCCCAGTCCAGCTGTTGGTGTTGAACAAGTACTATATAGGTTTGATACTTTTGCCCAATATGGAAATGGTTTGTATTGTTTGGATTACAAATATTTACAATTTGATTTAAAATTTCATCTATCAATTTTTTTTTTAAGATTTTATTTATTTATTTGACAGAGATAGAGACAGCCAGCGAGAGAGGGAACACAGCAGGGGGAGTGGGAGAGGAAGAAGCAGGCTCATAGCGGAGGAGCCTGATGTGGGGCTCGATCCCATAATGCCGGGATCACGCCCTGAGCCGAAGGCAGACGCTTAACCGCTGTGCCACCCAGGCGCCCCTCATCTATCAATTTTTATGTTTGTTTTTCCAATAATTAAGTACAAAGTTAATTCTTATTTTCTGAAATCAAAAAACTACACAGGTAAAATACATAATTATTAAGCGCTGATGACATCTTGAAAGATAACATTTTGTGACCTTTTGAAAATTACGTTTATTTGTTCTTTAGGGGAAAACAATGAAAAATTAGTTCTTTACTGTGCAAAAATGCTAGAGATTGATATGGTTCTGCATTCTGTAACAATTAAATAATCTAAATGTTTCTTTATCAAACAAAATATTCTTCCAAGTTTTGTTTGATTCTTTTGGCTACAATCATACCAGAAGTGCAATTGTTAATTTGCTTGACTTTATTGACTTAGTCATATAACTATATTGCTTACCTATAAAACTATATATTTAATACTGCTTTACTCTAAATAATTTAATGAATAAATATCAGAAAGCAAGATTTTATTTTATAAACTTCATAGAACTCATGAATGTTTTTCTTTACTTTCAATTTCTTAGCAATTTCTACAGATTTATATATGACAATGAACTGTCTTGCTACACCTTATCTGAATGTTCAAAACAATGACAAATCTTGAATGTCGTTGCTGAGATATGCCTAGATTAGTTGTTTGAAGTTGGTTTTAATAGATTTCAAAAGCCATGTTCATTTTATAGTGATATTTTAGAGAAAGGCCTAAAGCCAAAAGTGATCATAGTTTTGAAGTACCCCATTATAGAAATTTATTTTGGAAAACTTAATATTGTATTATCCTTATGTTGTCCATTTCCCAATTGAAGAAAAACTAGCTAAACTTTTTAAAGAAAATAGTTATTTTATTAGTCTAGTTGGGCTGCAATAACAAAATATAGACTGGGTAGCTTAAAGAACAAAAATTTATTTGTTCATAGTCCTGGAGAATGGAAGTCCAAGATGCAGGTGCCAGTAGGATTGGTGTCTGGTGAGGACTCCCCCTTGGCTTACAGATGGCCACTTTCTTGCTAGGTGCCTTTCTTTGGCGCATGTAAATGGAAAGAGAGCTCTCCGACGTCTCTTCTTTTAAGTACACTAATCCTATAGGGTGGGGGCCCCATTCTTATGACCTTGTTTACCCTTAATTACTTTCTTAGAGGCTCCATCTCCAAATACAGCCACACTGAGGGTTAGGGCATCGATATGTAAATTTTGGGGGAACACAAACATATAGTCCATAAGAGTCATGCAAATATCAGTTTGGGTTAGCCCAAAATCAGTAATGCATTGCTTTACTTAATAAGAATGAAGCAACCTTTGATTCTCAAAGCTTGGATTCTCATTAGCAACCCAGATCTTTGGGTCAAATGGAAATAATTTCATGTTCAAGATGATATCTAAAAATGATACGCTGCATATCAGTGTAATCTATCGACAAAAGCTTTTCTTGTTAGCAGTACTTATAAAAATATATTTTAGTACCTTTCAGTGCAATAACCAATATATTAGGGATTGTTATTAAAGGAGATATAATGATGTGATAGCAGTAAACCATATTGTAATACACCTTACTCCCTGCTCTGCAGGAAAAGAAAAAAAATAACCTTATATAAAAAAATTAGCATTTCCAAAATGAAGGAGTGATTTGAAGCAATGTTATAGCTATAGCAAAATAGAACTTGTTAACCTAGGAAACACAAGTTCTGGCATAAATAAGTTTAGGTTCCTAACTATTTCCACTTTTACTTTAGCTATAGAGTGCTGGCATAGGCTGCTATAGGATAGAACACTGAGGATGCAGAGCCTCAAAAAGTGATGTCCAAACATGCACAACTCAGATGTCCAAACGCAGAAGACACAAACAAGCCTGAAAAATACTATCCTCAAGGAAATTAGAACTACAAAGAGATACTTTCCAAACTTAAAATTTCTGTGGTGGAATAAGCACCTCATTCTCATGGAAATGATAACTTCTTAGAATGGATACCAAAAAAAAAAAAAAAAAAAACAACTGAGCACATCTGGATTGCTGACTGGTTTTTAGTGCAAGAGTTCTGATGTTTTTCAATCAAGAGACCAGTTGTTCTCAGGTTTTCCAGAGAAAGACCTTCTCAGCTCTGGTGGAGCCCTCACCCATCTGTGTGTGCACATTCTATGTGTAACTCCGTTCTGTAATTCTTCTACATCTTCACACAGAGTCATATAGCTCTCCTGGGAAAGTGGGGGTTGGGGGGAGACAAGAAAAGGTAAAAAGGGAAGCCAAAGAGAACGCTTCCTGATAAGTAGAATGCCAGTCAAGGAACCATTCAGTGGGATTTTATGTTGGCACAGGAACCAACTAGCTAGGTGGATAATTTAGGCATCAAAGGGACATAAATCACATGGATAAAGTAGTTAAAAGTTGACCTTAGAGAATGAGACAAGTTGCTTGCTAATGAAATATTTTCTAATAGGTAAAATGTACTAGAATTAGGGTTTCTTTGGGGGGGGTGCTTTTGGTTTTTGTTGATACCAGTGTTTCCATGACTTGGGATCACTAGTCTGATAAACTTTGGTGACAGAGATAGTGTTTGGCTTTTTTTGGTTTGTTTTTTAGACAAAGCTTCAGCAAGGTAGATCTGGAAAAATGAGAGCTGCTGCTAAGTCATTTGTGATTTGATCCAGCACCCAAATATCAGTTTTTGAAGTAAAAAAAATAAATAAAGTTCTAAACTGAAATTATTAACCAACTTGTAAGTTATAAGAATGTTATTATATACAAAAAAGTAACTCATTTTTCCTGACCAAAAAGTCATCAAGTGAATAAATCCAATAGTCTTAAAAAATACTCACTCCTACTGCTTGCGTGTCATTTAACATAATTTATTTAAAATTTTAGAATAGTTTTTTTTTTAAGATTTTATTTATTTATTTGACAAAGAGAGAGAGACAGCCAGAGAGAGAGGGAACACAAGCAGGGGGAGTGGGAGAGGAAGAAGCAGGCTCCCAGCATCCCAGCAGAGCAAGGAGCCCGATGTGGGGCTTGATACCAGGACCCTGGGATCATGCCCTGAGCCAAAGGCAGATGCTTAACAACTGAGCCACTCAGGCGCCCTTAAAATTTTAGAATAGTTAACCTGATTATAGGAATGTTGCAAAGTTTATACGAAACTCAATAAGAAAGATGAAACTCATAAAACAAGGTAAATGTATAGCAGCCACCTACACCATGCTTGTCACATAATAGTTTCCCTCTAAAGATTTGTTGACACATTGAATGCCTGGCTTGAAGGCCATAAAATAGCACAGCATAAATTTTTTATGAGGGTGCTTTGTAAATATCTTGCATTTATCTTCGAAATGTAACTTTTCGCTATATTCTGGGACCGACTACTTTATTTTCTTACAGCTATTAGATACAACACTGAGTTATTAGCTTGGCTTTGCTTTCTATATTTCTTTTAAATCTCTATAAGGAATAACATGGGAACTGTAGTGTTACATTTTACATCCTCTAATTCCATCCTATGTACAAAGAGGGTGGAGAAAATGCAACAGAAAATTCCATGTGGTATGAGACAGCTTAAAGTCAGAACCTGTGTTCAGAACTTTGCTGGTGATGACAGAAAGGTCAAAGCTGGGGGAGGGGGAGCAAATGAGAAAGAAAGGTAATAGATCTGTAGATCTTCATGAAGAAACTTATAAGATCTTGGGCTAGAGGCAGATATAGACTCCTTTAGGGTCGTGGCTCTACCACTTAATCTAAATGAGCCTTAGTTTCATCATTTATAAAGTGGGGTTGATAATATGAAAATTAGAAGAAATATGATTAGGTTTTAGAATACAGGAGGCGCTCAAGAAATGTTACCATTATTACAAAAAACTTTTAGTGATATAAAAATACAGTAAATATCATCCAGGAATCATAGAAGATTCTGGGTAAATTATAGTCTAAACACCACACCCAAAGCCCATCAATGAGGAAATTGCAATGGGGCCAAGGAAAGCTGGCAACTATTGAGGTCTTGAGCTTTAAGGAACTGTTCTCCCAAGGATTTGAGGACCTCGGGAGGGAAATATTGCCCCCAGGGGCTGAGGCCCACATCCAACCAGATGGTTCCCCAGACCTGTGACCCCAGCACCCGCTCAATTCTGATTCTCACCTCAGTCTAGCAAGTCACTGCCACCTTCAGGCAGCCTAGTCCAGACCCCACCTATGATTTGCACTTTGGGGCACTCCTTTCCACTAGAAGAGTGTGGGCTTAGGGAGGGTAGAGTACGAAGGGAGAGGCAGGCTCCGAGCAGTCCTCTAGCATGTTTACTCTCCCAGTCCCACCATTTCTAGCTTTCCCCATCCATGAACTCCTCCCCCATTGACTCCAGACCTTCTGACTTTGGCTAAAGGACTCATTAAAGATTGTCGTTACTGATGCCCTAAGTCCCTCTTTGGCTGCCAGCCATCCTCTATCTCTGTGGAGTTCAAACATTTGCAATCTCCATCTAGATGATTAGTGTAAACACAGAAATTAGGCGAGTTGCCCACCCCACAGATTTAGGCAGGACCCTTACCAATGCATCAAGCTCACGTTTCCACCCCGAGCGGGTACATGTAATGCTTGTTCCATAATTCAGAAAACCTGAACTTTTAGTTTAAGTGGTTTGGTGCTAGGGTTGGGGCTGACTTATGGGCAGCCTGCTCTGCAGTCCACATTCCTATTCTGCCAGACCACTTCCCTCTAACTGGGGTGGCTTGGGGGAAGGGGGGCTGGGGGATGGTGATAAAAAGGTAGGTTAAGGTTGGATTGTATTGAGGCTTAAAAGCTAAATTAGGGAATTAGAATCTTACCATGTAATCGGTGGAAAATCAGAGAGGTGTAACAGAAATTTTTGAGGAAAATTTATCTGTAGGCAAAATGAAGGATTGACTAGAAGAAAGAAGATATTGAAAGACATAGAGAATGCCTAGGAGAATGTTACATTAATCCAGGTGTAACAGTGTGGGAACTCAGCCTGGAAGATAATATCGGGAATGAAAGAAAAAAAAAGTGATAGATGTCAGCCAGGAAACACTGACACAACCTGGTGACAGATTGAAAGTAAAAGCAATGATTTTGGTTTTGAGACTAGATAATGAGGAGAAATAATCAAAACAAACACATGAACAGCAACAAAACGCCCAAAGGTAACTAAGAAGTTATAGTTAATAAATTCTTTGATCAGACTCTAGATTTTATATTCCTCAACTTGAATTTCTTCTTTTGTGTTATCTTCAGTTTAAACATTGCTGTTTAGGGGCGCCTGGTGGCACAGCGGTTAAGCGTCTGCCTTCGGCTCAGGGCGTGATCCCGGCGTTATGGGATCGAGCCCCACATCAGGCTCCTCTGCTATGAGCCTGCTTCTTCCTCTCCCACTCCCCCTGCTTGTGTTCCCTCTCTCGCTGGCTGTCTCTATCTCTGTCGAATAAATAAATAAATTCTTTAAAAAAAAATAAAAAAATAAACAATGCTGTTTAAATCCCCTTAACTGTTTATACTTTATACTAAATGATCCTGATATGCATGCTTTTCTCATTTTCCCATTTCCCAAATATATATTCACATGAGGCTTATTAATGGCCAGAATTAGTATGCTTGTGCTGTCTGCCACCTCTCTGTAAGTAAAAGCACAAAAAGGGATTCTACAGATTAAAAATAAGAACAAGAGCTCTCCTTTACTGAACTCTTATTATGTATCCACATCTATGCCAGTTTCTTAAAGTCCTATCTATTGAATGCCCATAACAACTCTATGAGATAGGTTCCTTTATTATTCCATTTTACAGGGAAGAAGGCTGAGGCTTGGAGAGGTATAGGAGATTGCTGAAGATCATAGAGCCAAAAGTAGTAAGGCCAACATTGTATCTTCTGACTGTATCCTCCAGAGCCCACACTCTTAGCCACTACTGATGATGGTAGATAATAACTGAATCTAAATTCCTTTGAAAAAATGTTGTAACTGTGAGGAGAAGTGAGGAAAATTCTGACATTGTTTTTCACACACTGGCTTATTTATGCTATGATTTACCTGTTAAATAGGAATGTTTCCATGGTTTTAAGACTTGTATGTGATCCGAAGACCATTAGCACACTTTAATGCACTAGAACATGGATGCAATGTATTTCCAAGAAAGAGAATTTGGTATGATTGAGAAAATCTTGAACCCCATCCAATAATTCATTATCTTTAATCCATATTTAAACATAGAGTAATTTCAAGGTGTAAACCCATGAACAGAAAGAATGTCAGTGTATTATAGCATACCCCATAAAGGGGTCTGACTGTATAAATAGTAAACTATTTTATGCCAAATTAATGGAAGAAGAGAGAACAGGCACATAAATCAGAAATCGAAGTGTCTAGAGGTCAGTAATTTTTGTATGTGCGTATTTTATTTGTCAGTACTCTTTCATAAGTGATTTTCAAATAAGCAAACACACATTAAAAGAGAAGCTTATTTGATTCATTTGAGAGGCAGAGGCTTGTGGGTTTCTTTTTGCTGGTCCTTTTTGCACTTTCAGTGGAACAAACAGGGCAATTTTTATCCCTTCTGTTTTTAGAGCAGCAGCTGTAAAAGTAATTAATGGCTAAAGAGACTCTAGCACATCCTGCAGAAGGCCATTCTGCATTCACAACGAGCTTGGACCTAAAGTGGCCACCTCTCACACTGACGGCCCCTGAGGGAGCACCCTGGTGCATGCTGGAAGACTCCTGTGTCCATCTCAGAGTCTCCTCTGCACTCTCATTCATTTTGGCCATTGACACCTGTAAAGAAAAACTTGTGTCAATGGGTGTTTTCATACTACTTCAAATGCTGACTTTGGTGGATGTTCAAAATTCTTTTAACCTCTTTAAGTTGACAGTGATGAACACAGACTTCCTATATGTAATTTGTAAAGAAATGAGAGCAGTCATACATTTTATAAAAAGAGGTGCATTTCCCCCTGATTTTTTTCTCTTCCTTTTTCATCTCTACTTTTTTGTTTTGTCTCTCTACCTTACTTCCAAATACGTTCGTGTAGAAAACATGCCTGCGGTTAGGTAATGTCAGGCATAATGAGAAGGCCTGCCTTGTGTACCATCTGCATAGTCAGTGGACGTGACATGGGATTGAAACCAAATGAGCTGGCTTCCAGGCCTCGGCAGGGCTGTTGCTACCTGTGACCTTGAGTAAATTGCTTGACCCTCTGGATTCTCAGCTTTCTGGTCTATGAAATAAGGATAACAATACTTGCCTGGTTTACTTCACGGTGTCCTTGAGACATAATAAATGTGAAAGCGCTTTTAAACTACGACAGTTCTATACAAACATAAGGAATATTGGTGTTGATTTTGACAGAACGAGACTCTCCACAACAGTGGTGAGAGAGAGGAGTCAGCCTGGGATTCCTTTGTTTCATCTCATTGAGTCATCTAATAACACTGAGGTGATGACTTTTTACTGCATTCTCCCTGGTAGACTGGGAGCACGCAGGTTTGCCAAATATGGAGGGGGAAGCCGAGCCTTCTGGATTCCCTCCTGTTTCTGCCCTGGAGCTGAGCTGTTCTGCGTCTCCCGAGGAGGTTAATGATCTAAGAGCAGTCAGGAGGCTCCCTTCATTCTGCCTCAGCTTTGCGGCAGCTCCTCTGAAAGGCTCAGCAAAGTGATGTTAAATTGTTATGGTTGTTGCCCCACCCTTGGGAGAATGCCCAGGGGATGTGGACCGCCCCCAGGCAGCCCACAGGAAGCTGGACCAGAAAGTGCAGAGTCACTGTGCACCCCGGCGCCAGCACGCAGATCCTTTCTCTACCACATGCATTTTCAGTGGGCCCTCTGGCAAATGCCCAATGTTGGACATTTCAAAAAGTTGGGAAAATGTCCTGTTAGTCTTTTACTCACCATTAAGAAGGTAAGATAACATTTATCCAACTGGAATTGGATAAAATTGGTAGAAATTATGACTGGACTGTAGACCCGGGGCCTAAAGTTTTTCTGACCATGGCCAAATTAAAAACATTAAAAATTGAAAATAGCATTCAAGATATTTGTGAAGATTCATTTTAGGTTTATTTTTTCCCCCTCTCTTACCCAGACTTGAGTATAGGAAGAATTAGAGTTTTATAAAAACAGTAAAAAAAATGCATCTGCTAAACTGATAAATGTGCTCATTTCACACAAATGTCTTAATTTTTATGTTGAATCTAAAACAGTTCTCAAACTTCTTGGTCTCAGGACCTCTTCAAATTCATAATTATTTAGGACCCCAAAGGGCTTTTGTTTATGGGGATTATATCAATAAATATTTACTGTATTAAACGTTAAACTGAAGTTTTTAAAATACTTGCTTATTAACTCATTCAAAATTAATAGAAATAGACTCGTTATCTGTTAACATCAAAGCAATGGTATCATCATATGTCATATAGCTACTGAAGACCTAAATTGTTAACTCATGAGGAAATGAGAGTGAGGAAGGGAAATCACTTCTTAGAATTGCTTTTTGATAACCACCTTGAGAACTTACTCTCAAATATTTCGATCTCCCAAAAAAGGTATAAGGAACTTCTTTGAAGAAATTTTTAGAAGTTGGTTTCACTGATCTGAAAAAATATATTTGTATTGTTAAGATTGTGGGCAATGAGTTTGAATCCTCATTCTGCCACTAACTGATTGAATGACAGTAGACAAGCTATTTAAGCCTTCCAGACTCAGTGACCTCATTTATAAAATAAAGATGGTAAAAATATACCTAGTTGTGATGAACAAATGACCTTATACATATGTATTAGTCACAGTGTCCCAGAGAAAAAGAACCAATAGGATCTATATGTATATATGTGTGTGTATGTCTATAGACATGTATATACACATCTATATTACTATATCATATGATCAATTATATTTAATATAAAACATTATATGTTATATAATAGATAATAGATAAATATTTTATGTTATATTATAAAAACATATATTTTATATCAGGGAACAAGGGAGGGAGAGAAAAAAGAGAGGAGAAAAATTTATTTTAAGGAATTGGCTCATATGATTATGAAGGTTAGAGAATCCAAAATCTGAAGGGTACACCAACAGGATGGAGACCCAGGGAAGAACCAATGGTGCAGTTCAAGTTTGAAGGCCTTCTGCACTGGGGAGATCAGTCTTTTATTCCAATAAGTCCTTCAGCTAATGGGATGAAGCCCACTCATATTACGAAGGACACTATGTTATTCAAGGTCCACCAACTTAAATATTAATTCAAAAATCTAATTCAAGAAACTCTCACAGGGATATCCAGAATAATGTTTACTCACATATTTAGGCACCATAGCCAGCCAAGCTGACACGTAAATTAAGCATTACAGTATATAAAGTACTTTGTCTTTTTGTCTTTGTTTTGTTTCTTAAATTCTACGTAATTGTGAAATCACCTGGTATTTGCCTTTCTCTGTCTGACTTAATTCACTTAGTGTTATACTCTCTAGGTCCATCCATGTTGTTGCAGATGGTAAGATCTCATTATTCTTTATGGCTGAGTAAAATTCCATTGCATGTATATGCTACTTCTTCTTTACCCATTTATCTGTGGATGGACACTTGGATTGCTTCCATATCTCAGCTATGGTAAATAATGTTGCAATAAACATAGGGGTGCATATACCTTTTCAAATTAGCGTTTTTGTTTTCTCTGAGTAATATGCCCAGTAGTGGAATTATTGGATGATAGGGTAGTTCTATTTTTAATTTTTTGAGGAAACTCCATACTGTTTTCTACTGTGGCTGCTGCAATTTACATTCCCACCAACAGTGCACAAGGGTTCCTTTTTCTCTACATCCTCTCCAATACTTGCTATCTCTTGGCTTTTTGATTTTAGCCATGCTGACAGGTGTAAGGTAATACCTCATTGTGGTTTTGATTTGCATTTTCGTGATGATTAGTAATGCTGAACATCTTTTCATGTGCATGTTGGCCATCTGTATATCTTCTTTAGAAAAATGTCTCTCTGCCCATTTTTTCATTGGATTATTTGGGGTTTTTTGAGTGACTTGTATAAGTTCTTAATATATTTTGGACATTAATTCCTTATTGGATATATTATTTGCAAATATCTTCTCCCACTCGGTAGGTTGCCTTTATTTTGATGTAGTCCCAGTAGCTTATTTTTGCTTTTGTTTCCCTTGCCTGAGGATACATACCTAGAAAAATGTTTCTATGGCCATTATCAAAGAAATGACTGCCAATGTTTTCTTCTAGGAGTCTTGTGATTTCTGGTCTCACATTTAGGGGTTTACATTTTGAGTTTTTTTGTGTGTGTATGGTGTTAGAAGGTAGTCTGGTTTTATTCTTCATATGTTGCTGTCCAGTTTTCTCAACATCATTTGTTGAAGAGATTGTCTTATTCCCACTATATATCCTTACCTTCTTTGTTATGGATTAACTGATCATATAAGCTTGGATATATTTCTCGGCTCTCTGTTCTGTTCTTTGACCTGTGTGTCTGTTTTTGTGCCAGTACAATACTGTTTTGATTACTACAGCTTTGTAGTACATCTTGAAATCTGGGATTATGATACCTCCAGTTTTTTTCCTCTGTACTGTACACTGTACTTTGAATACTGCCTGACATAAATAAAATCTCAATAAATGTTAGTTACTATGAACTGTTAATATTGTGCTGAATATGTTGTTTGATTTTAGATATTGTAGTATGAAAAATAAAGTAATACATTAAAAATTTTTTATAAAGAAATGAAAAACCCAAACTTAAATGAGAATATATTTTTACGTCAGTGTAAAAAAGGATTCAGAAAAATCAATAATAAAAGTATATGTAGCCCAGAAATAGCTCTTAATATATATATAGTGATATATGATAAAAGTTGACATCAAAAGTCATTGTGAAAGTTGAGTCAATTATTCAGTAAATAGTGTTTAAAAGCTATTTAAGTATTTGTTTAAAAGTCACCTTATATCATCACTTTAGTCCACATGCAAAGAAACTTCAATAGGATTTAGGAATGAGATGCTAAACACACACACACACACACAAATTCAGGAAATTGTCTACAAATTTATCTACAGATAAATATCTAGCTTATCTCTGGGTAGGAAGGACTTTCTTAGCTTAGAAATCATTAAAGAAATAAGAAAACATCAATATTGTTTACATTAAAATTCCCAAAGTTAAAGAAAATTGAGAAAGAATATCCACACAAATATATAATAGTTACTATATTTCACATATGATGAGCTCATACAAATAAGAGCAATCTAAGACTCCAGGAGAAAAAATAGCAAAGGGATCATACTGCTCTGTTAGCTTCTTTGAAGTCAGAAGGATGAAAGAAGTACAGGTTACTTATTACATGGGAAAGTTATGTAGGATTCCTGGAAATGTGGAGTTAAAGGAAAAATTACAGTCCACTTGGATCTCACAATCATCTGAACTGAAATACAGGCTTAGCTCCAGAAACAATTATAACACTTGTTCAGTTGGTGGAGGAAACGTCTTTGTTTACCTTGCTTTTGTACTTCATAAAAACCAAACCTGATTAGATGTTTTGGTAACACTAGATGGGTTAAAGAAGTTGATTTATGGGAACACATTTTGGAGAAGATTTATAACATCAACAAATAAAGAGTGAATGTGTTCTAGACTTTCTGTTGTGTTAACTCCTATGCAATGACTTGTTTAAAATGTTTCCGCCCTAATTCTCCACCCCCCCCACCCCCGCTTTTGGTGAGATTTTTTGCTCTCATCAACTATGGTCCTTTTCAGGACCATGATCCCATAACTGATGAGGACTCAGTGTCAATGCCATGCCTCTCACAAGTGCACCACACACCCCTTTGTCTCAATACCACATAGGAGAGCAATTGCCTTGTAGGATTAATTGGTACTTTTTAAAAAGTGTTTGAAGAGGGAGCCAAATTCCTGTTTCCAGAAGATGAGTTGCACAGGTTGACTCTTATCTCTGGTTGCTCCAGACCAGTATAAAAAAAAAATCTGGCTTGATTCATAGAGATTGGCTTACACTGCTGGGCAGAAGAGCCAAGTCCTGATCCTGATCATTGCCTAAGAGCCTGTGTGTGGTCTCATAGAGAGAACTCTTGGCCGGGAGTCAGGAAATTGGAGATCTGCTCTTGGTCCAGTTTTGAGGACAAGTGGCAGGGCCAGCTTTTTTGGACTCCACTGCGGCTTGTATGCCTCTAGCCTTCAAATGTTAGTACTCCTTAAAAAAGCAAGGTCTTTGAATTCACACATCTTTTAGTTTGAATTTCTGTCACTTGTGAACTTCAACTATTAGATCTACATCTCTGAATCTCATTTATAAAATGGAGAAACTACCTATACCATGTCACTTAAATGCTGACTAAATGAAATGATGTATATAGCCTTGTACCATATAGATGGAGCATTGTGCTTGCCGTATAATAATCTTTCTTGGATTATTCTCTCTCCTTCCTCTTGGAGATTACCTCATATCATTTTGTTTCCTAACAAACCCACTTTTAATTAATTTTCAGAAAAGATCATATAAATCCAACTTGTGTATTATTGGCTAATAAGGCATAGTAAGTGTTCCTTCCCAAGTATATTGGCATTTTAATAAGGAAAAATGAGAAATTATAGCTGTAGTGAAGTTATCGAAGCAGCAAGGAGAAACCAGTAGGGATCGCGTCTGGAGATTCTGGAGAAACTATTCAGGAAATCTTAGCATCAAAGCATTTTGACTCAATCTTTTGATTTAAGCCCTCTAAAATCTAAATTGCCAATATTTTGAAACAGGCAGGATTTAAAGATCATTATCAGTTACACCTTAGTGTGCTTTAGCTTTTCAGATCCCTTTTCAGAAGGGAAACTTTAATATGTGTGTGTTAAGGGGAGTAGGATGCAGGTCATATAACCTGAATATTTAAGGAGTTACGGAGAAAAGAAATAGGGAAGAAAAACTTCACATAATTCACACTTGTACCTAGAATTTTAAGAAATGATTGGTATAAATAAGTACTTTTGCATAAAGTGATTTAAAATGTTAATGTATGGTATTTTTACTTATTTATCTTTATTTTGAAATTTTCCACTCAAAGGTACATTTCAAATAATACCTTTAATCATCATCATGCTCCCGCATATTGTAAATACCCATAGAAAGTTACACATTTCCTTCCGGTTGAACAATTACTCTACAAATCATAGTATTTTCCTAGGATTTTTATTGTGTAAAGTTTCACTGCAGTATTTGTGGTAAACTCTATTGTGTATGATATTACATGATAACAACAATGCCTAGTGCCTAAAAGCTATAATGACCAGCTATTCTGTGGTCAGTAGGAGGAAATTATATAACATTAGTTGCCAATATGCTGTTAAGGGAAAAGTCTTCACATTGCTCCAGTCCACCCCCTGCCCCTGTCACTTACCACTAATAGTAGGTTTTGCAAATAGGTTGAGGGTAAGTGGACCCTGGAGTACTATTCTCTGTACCCCCAAACCATGCCCAACCCTTCCGCTTGGTTATTTCCACTTGGTTATAAATCAGTGGTGGACAAGTTTTGGTGTGTTTAACTCCCACGCATTAACTCTGTTCTATCACAATCTAGGTGCGTCTAGTACTCTCAATCTAGGCACTTTCATTATTTCTTTATTTATTTATTTTAAAACATTTTTTAAAAGAATAGTTTGACCTAAGATATAGGTCCTCTTGGACTTTCTCACCCTGTATTTGTTTTGTTGGTGGTGTTTTTGTTTTTTCCTATTTCAAGTATTTGCTCTTTAAATGAAAAGGGATGGCAGCAATGGTTACTACTTTCATGTCCCTTTGAGCTTTACCCTTCACATTCACTTCCCTTTCACAAGTAAGTGGCTTTCACGTAAGGTCTCTACTAATCTCTAGTGTGGGAGGTAGCCACTCATCCAGGGAAACCAGGCCCGGTCCCTCCATCAGCCTGTGCTGGCCACGTGCTTGTCCTGACCCTGTGTCTGGCTTGGGTTTCCCATGATTATGGCTCTTGCTGGCAGCTCAGTGGCCCATGGGTCAGAAAGCAGAAAAGGAATTTAGAATTACAGGGGGAAATGATGCTTAAAAAGGCAACAGTTTACTGATGTCTATTTTTTTTCCACTCTAAGATATTTTCATACAGTTTGTCCTTTATTTCCATCAAGTATGGTTGGTTGCACTTCTTAAGGAACTTTATTTCATTACGTAGGGAGTTTGGTGAAATAATCCAAGAAGACTCTACTAAGAAAATAGATCCGCAGTTTTCTTCACTAAACACGTGACAGAATAGATACCGAGAATGTAAATTTTAAAAACTTTTTTAAAATATAAGGAATAATATATTTTGCTTAGTTAAAATGTTATTAAGCAAGTTATGTTATTCCTTTTGTTCATAGTAATCAGTCATTTATATTCATTTTATGTGTTCCTCTGTGTAGTGAATCTCTTCATGCATCTGACTCAGTGCTTGAAAAGCTACAGATACCTTAAAAACAAAGTGAAGAGTGATAAAATAATTGTGCTCATTGTTTTTATCACTACTTGATTTTTTAAAAAACTGCTAGCAATTTATCTTAGTTTATAGAGTACCAAATGTAATTATAGGATCTAATATTTCCAGTAACAAAAACTTTAAAACAGAAATTCTGTCATTTACACTCTTCAAAGTGAATTCTTTGTTACCTTCCTTCCCCTCAAATATCAAGTTTTATCAGAAGTGATGCCTTTCCTTCTATGTTTCTTACCCTACCAGGCTTGATCCAGTCAGATTCACACACCTGAGATGAACCCCAGGCCCCCGGCAACTATGAAATCATTCAGGAATGTAGACTTATAAGTAAGCAATTAAAGCAGGCTCTGGAGTCCTCTAAGGCATGTGGCAATCATACTGGGCAACAGGTGATATATTTTCCATCATTCCTTCCCCTTGCCTCAGATATCCTCTCTTAAAATGGATAACATGTTTTATTCTACCAAGTATATATGTATTACCTCTTCTTTCTTAGTGTTTTAATGGACATAGGCAGAGAATAAACAATAACTAAATAAGAAATCATAACTGCTCATTCTAAAACATCAGTGATTATATAATTTTGTAATATAATTCCTATTCAGTCCCCTATGGACATCCCTTATTTCTCCTGTCCTTCTGCCTTCAGGCTTTATGTTGACTATTATCTTTTTTTCTCAGACTTTCAAAGTATTTCTCAGTGTGGTCATTATCAAAACTCTGCATCGGAGCCACTTGTGTACTTGTTCAAAACGTGGGTCCTCGTTCCCTACCCACTGCCAACTGAATTGGATCCTCTGGAAGAGGGACCTAGAAATTTACCTTTTGAACAAGTACCTCTGTCCTCCCCAATTGGTTCTAATGCATGTGGAAGTTAGAAAACAGGTCTTCTAATATCACCTGCAATACAGTTATCTTTCCAGTTATGCCTCTTTGTGGCACCTAGAAATTTACCTTTTGAACAAGTACCTCTGTCCTCCCCAATTGGTTCTAATGCATGTGGAAGTTAGAAAACAGGTCTTCTAATATCACCTGCAATACAGTTATCTTTCCAGTTATGCCTCTTTGTGGCATTTTCTTCTTTTTTTGGTGTCAATGCCTCCATTTCTTCCCCCGCCCTTTTTATTTATTTATTTATTTATTTATTTATTTATTCGTTTAGGTATTATATTATTTTTTTCTCCAAATTTTCATTTAAATTCCAGTTAGTTAACATACAGTGTAATATTAGTTTCAAGTGTAGAATTTAGTCATTAATCACTTATATACAATACTCAGTACTCATCACAAGTGCCTTCCTTAATACCCATCACCTATTTAACTCAACCCCCCCCCCCCGCCACCTCCCTTCCAGCAACCCTCAGCTTGTTCTCTGTAGTTAAGAGGCTGTTTTATGGTTTGCCTCTCTCTTTTTTTTTCACCCTGTGTTCATCTGTTTCGTTTCTTAAATTCCACGTATGAGTGGAATCATATGGCATTTGTCTTTCTCTGACTTATTTTGCTTAGTGTAAGACTCTCTGGCTCTATCCACATGATTGCAAATGGCAAGATTTTATTCTTTTTTATGAAAGGATCCTCAACATTACTCACCGTCAGGGAAAAACAAATCAAAACTACAATGAGATAGCATTGCATATCAGTCAGAATGGCTAAAATGAACAACACAAGAAACAACAGGGGGTGGTGAAGATGTGGAGAAAGGGGAACCCTTTTACACTGTTGGTGGGAATGAAAACTGGAGCAGCCATTCTGGAAAACAGCATGGAGTTTCCTCAAAGAGTTAAAAATAGAACTACCCTACGATCCAGCAATTGCACTACTAAGTATTTACCCAAAGGATATAAAAATACTGTTTTGAAGGGATACATGCACGCTGATGTTTATAGCAACATTATCAACAATAGCCAAATTATGGAAAGAGGTCAAATGTCCATTGGCTGATAAATGGATAAAAGAAATGTGGTACATATATACTATAGAATATTACTCGGTCAATTTCTCCATTTTCAAGAGGATTTGTGAGCCAGTATGACAGTATTACTTCATTCTGTCCACCAAATCGATATCTAGCTTTAGACTTTATCAGTATCAACTCTCTGATCCAACAGAAGGATCCGGATCTGACCTTAGTCATTTAATGCCGTTTTAGAGAGGGCCTCTGGTATTCTGTGGCTAGTATCACACCATTGGGCAGATCCTTCTTTAGCATCATGAAAGTCTAAATCATGTTGTGACATTAAGTTGAACATAACTGAAATAACAAAAACAAACAAATAAACACAACAAAAACCCAATTCATACTTGCTGAGTTTCTCCTTTTCATATCTATTTCTAAAATCTCCAGGTCATACAAGAGCTCTACGTTCTATCCTATGTCTCCTTCCCACCCTGACTCTCTGACACTCTTTCGTTCTCATATTATTCATACGTGGGAAACACTTAGGGTAGTGTCACATACATGTGATCTGTATTCTATGAATTTAGTTATCATCATTATTAATATTCTTTAAAACTATTCTCAAGTAATATCTTGGGTAATAGAGCATATCACAGACGAGCTGTGAAAATCCTAAACCTATTTAATTGATTTATCAACATGCTTGTTCTATCTTCTGGAGCCCTCTGGGGACTCTGGCTTAGGCTTAACACCCTTTAGGCATCCTCAGTCCTCAGAATTTTAGGAGGATTCCCCTGACCTTGTTCCAGTGTCTTAACCCAAATCCTGAGGGCCTCTTAAGAGAGAGGACCAAACATTGTATGTCCTTGAGAGTGTTTTCAGTCTAGTATGCTAACCTCCTTGAGGTCATGAAAACATATTTTTTTCTTTGATTCATTTTATCTAAATGTCTTGGACAGTTCCATAAATGGGTTTGTTGATAATAACTGTGAACATGTTTTCTTTCAAACTATCTCTCTGATGAGTGTTTGGTGGCTTTAGAAAGAGAAGTTTTTGCATATTAGTATGGGGTGTTAAAACCTGAAGCTTAAATGGGTGAGGCTAACTTTGAATGAACTTAGTGAAGCAACGTGTGTGAAAAATCTTATGTTTTTAAAAAGTTTTATGTTTGATAGGTCCACAAAGGACTTTCACCACCCAGGGCAAGCTTTTGGAAGGAAATAGGCTTACATTTCCATATTGTCAATCCGAAGTCCATAAAGTTTCCAGATTTTTCCAGAAGGATATATTTATATCTTAGGGTTGTTGGGTAGGTGTAGGAGAAGGGTCAGGTTTATCACACGACTGGGCAGTAAGTCTCTTTGGTATCTGGCTGACCAAAAGTAATTTTTGAAGGGGACCTCTCTTTGCCATGTTACTGTTCAGTTTTTTCTCAAACTGTCTTTAAAGATTGCCCTTTGTAAGCAACGAAGTGGGCTGCTAGTGAGGAGGTTCTAGACCCTGAGCCGACTTCTGTCAGAAGACCTCAGAAAAGGAGCACAATGAGCCTTTGATCTGAAAGAGCTGGTAGAAGAATTCAGAGAGTGACAAAGACTACTTTTACTCAGAAGACTCGTTCGAGTACAATGATTAAGCTCCTGTGGACCTCACTTATAAGCACAGTGGAGAGTACTTGATATTTACTCAGTATAGTTTTAAAAAATAGATCAGTGACTGAATGAGCAATTTTGCTTATGTTAAATCTCTGACCAGGATATAGGGCTCTATTCCTGAGCCAGACTAGGAGAGGAGGTTCTGAATCTGACAGTCAGCAGCCTCACAATATTCAGGGTCTTCAGATACCATCTTGAGTTTGACCAACAATTCCAGGAAGTAACCAGTAAATATCCCCCCCCACCCCCCGCACATTAACCACACCAAGGACAGTTTTGTGAAGCGGTTGACTATAATCCCCAACTTCAGGCAGTCAGTGGAGAAGCCTGCAGCTAAGACCCCAGATTCACCTGAATATGAGCTAAGATACTGGGCAGGGCCTTGTCTGTCTTGCCCTTGAAAACATACCCAAGAGACAACTTGGTTAGGAGTGCTGCCACTCGGGGGGCCTGGACCCAGGCTGAACTGAAACTTTTCCTACACGAGATGAAGAGCCCACATCTTGAGGATGGGAATCTTCTCTTCTGGCTGATGGGCCAACATTCTCAGCGCACTGTCCTTACTGCACACTTTTTACAGATTTACCTTAGGCTGTTTGTGCTGGTGAAGAAAGACAAGTCTCAGCAGTGGGTGAGAAAAGAGGCTTTATACCATCTCAAGGATTCTAAGAGACAATATTCCTAAGGACAAGACAAAAGAAATTGGAGAGCTAGACCTATGGTCCTTGACTCCATTCTTAAAGTGGATTTGGTCCTCCCACGCCAACGACTAAAACATCAACATTATATAGTCCAATGGCAAAAAGTCACATTTCTGAGGAGTTTGGGGGTATTCAGGATACTTCTTCTATGTGTTAACGTTCCTCCCCTTTCTAGCTTTTAGCATTCTACCCCTCCAGGCTTACATATCAATGAATGACTTTACTATTTAAGATTCCAGTTGAAGTGGGGAAAACTGGGGGTTGGCAGGAGCTGGACCACAGAATGAAATGAGAAGTGCTGAATGAAACTCTGTCTATCTTGTACACATCAGTTACTCTGATGAGGCAGCCAGGAAGTAGACAGCTAGCATGTGGGCTATCAGAGGAACCAGGTCTGCTGAGAAGACATGTTTAAAGGAGAACTATTGCTTTACCAGAAGCTTTGACTGGAAATGGATGCTGAGGTGTCAATGCAAAATGGACTGAACACAGAATAGTATCTGTATGTACGTAGAATCTCTGGGGAACCTGCAGAGAGGTCAGAATGAAAGAGGGGATACTAGGAAGCTCATTTGAGAACTGGGAGTGAGAAAAAGTTGATTGATATAGAGATTTTTAAAAACAGCTATTACCCTTTTCAAGAATGACTAATAATTATTATATGAGGCAATGTTTGTGAACCAAGCCATAACAAGAGTTGAAGAAAGTGCCTGCTCAAAAGTCAAATGTCTAAAGTAAAAATAATTTTAGAAAGAAAATGTGTTTTATAAAGAAAATATTAAGTATGTGGTGTGTGTGTTTTTTTGAAAACGTTTATGCAACTAGCACTCATAGACCTTTTTCCTCACACTGGCTTGTCATATTTGACTATTTAAAATTCAAAAAGAAATAGGTATATTTTTGTGTGTACAGATACCTAGAGTTGCATCTCTAAGTACTCTCCCTCACCCCCAACGCACAAACACATGACTAATAGCAGAGTTATTGTTTTGTAAAAGTTTGATGGTTTTCACTTCTTGAAAGTTGGGTGTTACCAGTTTGTTCATTGCCTTTCTTGGAAATGTGGTCCACCTGCTATAGTTGAGAATACTGTCAAAGTGTCTCTTACATTGTTAAAAGGCCCAAGGGAGAAAATATATTTTATAACTGACAAAAGGTTAGAACCAGCTCTTAAATGCTTGCTTGGAGGTTCAAATTAAAACTTAGAACATATTCCCTGACCATGTTGTTCTAGTTAAAATATATTAACATTAATGCCTATTTTGACTGTGAATAGCCATACAAATGTAGCTCATCAAAAGAGAGTATGTGGATTCCATATAAATGTTGTTACTATCACTATTTTGACTTTAAGTGGGAGATACAAAATATACATGAAAATAAGATGTTATTTCTACTTTCAGCATTCGTTCTTCTCGATATTGGTATTCTTTCTAGAAACCCCTTAAAGTACTCCTGTGTTTGTTTCTGCATCACTCTTCCCACTAGCCTAAATGACTCCTCCAGGGCACTCTTTTCCTCTGAAAGTTGACCATTCATTCCTTCCCAGCCACCTTGTGGTCACTGCAGGAGTTACCAGGTTATAGGATCCTGTCCCTTCTTTGGCCCTGGGGTGGGCAACCTAGGCTCTCCTTTGGTGTGTTGAACTTGAATCCACATAGAGTAAGAGAAAAACCCTCTCATGACAGAAGCTGTGGAATATAATTTTGGAAGGTATAGGCAACCATAGTTCCTGCCAAATATGGAAAACTGCTCTGTAGTGGAAAAGATTAAAATTAGCACTCTAAGAAGAGCAGACAGGACACAGAGGGATAGTCCTGTCAATCTACAAGCTCCTGGTTCCACTTATTTCTCTGAATCACTGCCTATCCTGAGATTTGGTTAGTTCAGCACTTTCTTGGGTTGCCTAAAACAAGAAATTCCCACTTGTCCTTAGTCATTTAAATAAAGAATCCTATTCAGAGAATTTGGCGAACTCCTGAATGTGAATATGGAAAGAAGTCTTGGGACAAGTTATCTGAAGGAACAGTAATTAGAAACATCAATCCATAGCCAGGTATATCCATGGCATGAAGTATAGATGGGTTATGTACCCTTGACCACAACCCACATATAGTGGCTTTAAAATATATTGCAAATTATTTGACATTATACCCTCCTTTCATAAGGTGGGTTATGATTTATCCTTCATTTAAATATGCACGCAACATGGTGACTTGTTTCTAACAAGTAAAATATGACAGAAGTGATGTTACGTGACTTCTGAGACTAGTCTTGAAATGGTTAGTTTCCACCTAGCTTTCTTTTTTGTGGATGACGTCCTCTGGGAGAATGTAGACTCCATGTCATGTAGACACTCGACCAGTGCTGAGAGAGGCCCACATGGAGAGGGACAGAGGCATGCTGCTAACACCTGGTACCAACTTGTCAGCCACATAAACGAGCCATCTTCAAAGCGGATCCTTCAGTCCCTGTTAAGGGACAGATAACTACAGCTCTGGTCAATATCTTGACTGCAGCTTCATCGGAGACCCTGAGCCAGAACTACCCAGATGTGCCATTTCTGAATGCTTGACCCACAGAGATAATTAAATGTTTATTGTTGTTTTAAGTCACTATAGATATGGAAAATATGTTACATAGCAATAGATAACTAATACTATGTCTAAGATTGAAGAGAATTCTTCTGAAGAGGTTAGTAAATCAGCTTCAATAGTAAGTGATGACAGGAGATCCCAAAATAAGTAACCCAGAAATAAATGGAGGTCATGATTTAGAAGTTTGGTCTCCTTGAACTAGGGTTCCAGGTAGAAAACACGATTAAAGATCACCTACTATAAAAAAATAAATAAAAATAAAAAAGTTTTAAAAAGGATGGTTCAAATGCATAGTTTTAAGGTCAAACATATTTAGATTCAAATCTTGGCTCCACTAATTTCTGCTTGAAGTTATTATTTGTCCATAGTTTTAGGGTAGTTTCAGGCTTATAAAAGTGTTAACAAATTATCAAGAGTTCCAGTGGACCCTTTACCTAGCTTTCCCAAATGTTAGCATTTTAGCATTAAAAGCTAAAAAACATAGCATAAGAACATAACATACTAAAAATAAAGCAGAACAAATTTTTAAACAGTGTCCTAATAGCAAATCTATGAATCGTTTTTCTGATGAATGACTGAAATCTCAATTTATATTAATAAAATGTATTGTATATTGTGTCAACCTATTCTGTTCCCTCTTTCTCTTTTCCTTGGTTCTACTTTTCCAGGGCATCTAGGTCCTTTTCTTCTTGCTGTGTCAAATTATTCTTTCCCAATGCAAATTAATGTATCCAAGCTTATTTCTGTCTTGAAAAGATGCAACCATGAGCAAAGAAGCCAGTGTGAAATTTCTCAATCTCAGTTTCTCAATATTTTAGCAAGCAAATTTCCAAAATGAATGATTCTTGTCCACCACACCCACACCAAGAAAATTTGAGAGATTGATCACGAATTTCTCAGAAAAATCATCACTTAAGAAATGTACAAAATATCACAAATTATCAATGTATGAATCTTTTAAAGAAAACATTGTTTTGTCTTATGACATGAATTTGTTTTCAGAGCTTGAACTGAACCAATTAGAACAGAAAAATGAATCAATTAAGGTAAATCCTTGATAACACCAGCCAAATGTACAAATTGGGGTGTACAGCTGTCTTTTCCATCCTAAATGTCAGCTCCACGAAAACGGGAGCTATGCATGACTCAGTTCTGGGTCCTCTGTGTCTAACACAGTGCCTGGCATACAAAGGAGATGCTGATGGACTTCAATATGATAGAGAGGTTTCCTCTAAGTTTTACATTTTTTCAGCAAATGATTCAAAAGTTGAATCATTCTCTAAGACACCTATCTCAAAAAGGAAAAAAAATTCTTTATAAAGGGTCACACTGAATAATCATAAGTAAAGCTCAGCCGTCAGGTACATGAGCAGACCTTTCTACAACATGCCAAGGAGACCCCTTCATGGCCCAGGCCATCCCCAGAAGCTCTTACCCTTCAGTGCCACCTTAAGGCCCTTTCTCAGAGCCCTGCAATGCAGTTCAACAGACTGCAGGGTAAGAACCTGGTCCACATCCCCCGAATTGCTACAGTAAAGGCAAGTCAATGGCTCTCTCTCTACTTCAAAATAGAACAAAAATGAATGCTAAGAATTGAGGAGAAATAAAAAGCAAACAACAGACCTAGTGACATGACAGTCATGGTCCAAATTCAGTTTTCCTAGTTTGTGACTGAGAAGGAGCTTCCTGCTACTTTCAGGCCTCCATTTCTGCTTGCACTGCACTGTGCTCCGCTGGGTTTGTTTTTTCGTAGGTTGGCAAGGTATTGATATGCTTTCCTACAGGGTTTTCTTCTCAGTGGGCATAGCTCTAGGCAGTATCCACAAGGAATAATGGTTTAATAAATTGTTGTTGAAATAGTAAATGAATGAACTATTTGGCTCCATTTTTACCCATCTGGCTGGGGGTGGATGCCATAAAAACATTGTCAGAGTAAAGAGATCAAGCAGGGGGAGGGCACTGGGGAGTAAATGTAGTTGGGAAGTGGCAGAGAAGGAGACACAAGGCCAACCCCTGACACTGTAAATGCAAATCCTTCTCGGTGGGAGTCTGACTTCCCCACATAGTAATTATGTGTCACATTGTGTACATCCTCTATAGCTTATTTGTCAAAACATATCTGTGGGAACATTTTTGCCTATGCTATTTTCATAAGACGCATTCTACATAAATGACCAAGAGCAGCCAGAAGCAAAACCCACCAAAGTCCTGTTTTGTTTGTTTTTCTCTTTGCTAATACAGGCAAGACTTAAGATAACTAAACTACTTTTCCTACCTAGAATAGAAGGATTTTATAAATTCTTCAGCTAGCCTACAAGTAATTTGCTTTGACATCGGTGGAGTTAAAAGGCAGTAGAACGGTTCTATTTTGTATGTGTGTGGTTACTGCTTTCTTGGCACACACGAAGGATATTTTTGACTCTCTCTTTGCTGACATGAGCTATAGAGTCCAGTTAAGAAAACCCTCTGAGTGAAAACAAACAAAAACTCACCAGAACAAATTAGGGACAGGGGAACTTGGAAGGGGTGCAAGAGTTGTGAAACCATCAGAACATCAGGATTTAGGATGCTCCTTTAAAGTTCTCTAAAATTTCTGAGAACACTCCTTGGGAAGTGTTTTGTTTTCACGGGAAAGTTGTTCCATGCCTGACAGAACGGGGCAGCATGTTGCGCGAAGACTGGAGACTGTGAAAACATTTTCAGCAAAAGCCAATCTGGTAGCAAAAGTCTAAAAATTGTACTTTCACAGCGCTGTCAGAATATGCAAAATTTTCTTGTCCTTATCTATTATATGAAATTAAAAATGATTTAAGGCAATTGACGCTTCTGTTTCCTCCCAAAGAAAAAATCAATTTTGCAGTGTTCTGGTGTATCAATTAGTGCATGATTGTTTCAGATTATCTCTTCAGCTGCAGTATGCTGTCATATCAAAGCTTGCCTGATATACTTTTGTTCATTCGTTAGGCAAGTCTTTACTGAACTCTCATCAAAGAGGATAGCCGTGGCCAACTTAATAAAGGGGCAGATTTAATTTTTTTTAATTGAGATATAGTTGACATATAACACTGTATTAGTTTTAGGCATACAGCATAATGACTTGATAATTGTATATACTTCAAAATGACTACCACAATAAGTTTAGTTAACATCCATCATCGCACGTAACAGCCATGTTTTTGTGTGTTGAGAACTTTTAAGATCTACTCTGTTAACCACTTTCAAATATACAATAGAGTTTTGTTAACTACAGTCACCATGCTGTACGTTACACCCCCAGATTTAAATTTTTATCTGGTAACCATAATGTAGAAACATAACGAAGCCTATGCAATTCTAATTCCACCATTAATTTGTGTCTGAAAGAACAAGCAGGGTACATTTTAGTATATCAGGTAACCTGGATATTAGCCATTTAGCATATGCAATAAGACTTACAGAAGTTGCAAAGTCATAAAGGAACACAATCAGATGTGGGAAAGCATATAGATCTCATATTTCTGGATTAGCTGCATTTTTATGCATGTGAGGTGAAACTTCAGAGGAAAAGGAAAAAGAATTTCAGCGATCAGTTTACATGAAGAGCAGGTTTCAACCGATCTAAGTAGTTAGCCCCAGCCAGGCTGGGCCAGAATGTCCTTAGATAATCAAGTGTGGCTTTATTGGTGAAGAATTATTATCCCAAACGGGACCTGCTGAAGCAAGCCCATTTCCGCTGTGGCACAGCATGACCTTTGGTGCTTTAACTTTCCTTTCCTTCCTTTAGGAGGCAGATCCGCAGCATACTGGGAAGGGCACATGCTTTGTGGCCAGCCCTGTCTGGTTCTGAGTCCTGTTCTGACGCACACCAGCCAGTGTGTGATTTGTGCTTGTTTCGTAGCCTCTACACCTCTGATTTCTGCTGCGTAAAATGAGCCTGGTGATGCTCACTTCATGGAGCGGCCGGAGTTCAGAGAAAGCACGTGCTACAGAGCCAGGGTCCAGTTCCTACTAACTAATATTCTGGCAGAGACGTCAAGGCCATTTCTTGTTAACCAGACTGAACCAACTGGCATCCTGGGGCAGAAATCCCTCAGCAACTGGTTAGCACTAATGACAAACTCTTTCAAACTGAGGACCATCAGCATATAGTTAGGCAGTTACTAGCCACTAATTCTTTCCCGCTTACACATTTCATAATGGTGGTCTGTTTAGAGCGGTGATTGAAAAACAAAAAGAATTTCAGAATTTGTAAAGAAGCTTTAAGTTGCTTTATTTGTTTCAGGAAAGGACACTATCTGAGTACTGTTCTAAGAAAAAGCACAGGCACTTTTGAAAGTGCCCTAAGAGCATTGAATAGGGAAAGGGTAGAAGTCCAGGAAAAAGTACATTATTTTAAAATACTTTTAAACCATTTGAAAAGCCATATACTAAGTTTTGTGGTTGATTGTTTTTTGTTTGTTTTGTTTTGTGTTTTATTTTGTTTTGGTTTGGTTTTTTTTGCCACTGAGGGACTGCCAGGGTTTGTCTTTTTATTTGGCCCATGGGCCAGCTCCTGTAGTTTTGGGAGTGAGGTGCCCTGAGCTCCCATCTGTGGGATTCATTCTACCTCTTCAGAGGGATTTCGGGCTCTTAAATAAACTTAGATAGATAACAGATCAAATATTTTGTAATCTGAAGTAATTCAGTAGAAATTCGGGATGAACATAACCCTTGAAGTCCCTGTCTTCCCTCGCTCTTTCCCTAAGGCCATAAACATACTAAATTCATCCCATCCTAAGGTGACTCGATTATGTCTTGGCATCCCCCTTAAGTTGTTGCTGCTGCAGCCAAGAGTATGTAATCCTCCCTGACTATATCCATTTTCTCCACTCCCATTCATGCTCAACCTTCTGAACTTCCTGTCACTGTCTTGAAATTGTCCCTGCTCAGCTAGAGGAGGGAGCTGCTTGCTCAGGGCTCATCGTAGACTTTAGAGAGGGGATGGTGCCACAGCCCCGCGCAGGGATCTAGATTCTCCTGAGCTGAGCTGAGCTGAGCTGATATTAAAGCAACAGCTGTCCGCAAGCCCTGCCAGTCGTCCCACCATTACCAACTCTTGCCGGTGGAGGTAGGAAGCAGTGGGAGTTGAACTGAGCTTTGGGATGGGAGCCAGAGTCATCTAAAGGAAAAATGACCTGTGCCTGGAAGTCACTAGTTACCATGATCAAAAAAAACACTGACCATTTGTAATCAAAGTCTGTGTTCCTTCTCTGGGAATTCATTAGTATTTTAAATGCTCTAAATCTCAAATTATCTGAGTTCCTTAAAAGTGCAATGGTCATATTCATTTAATTTCCACGAATAGATAAATTTGTTTGCTTTATAATGGCGTTTAGGTTTTCATTTGAAAAATTCAGAGGAAGAGCCCCTCTATCTTTAGTCAACTTCCTAATTACGCTAATTTTATTTGATTGATATATTAGGCTCTGAGGGAAAGGGAAAACAGGAGCAGAGAGGCCACAATACAATCCCTTATTCTCAGCTCCAGACAGCACAGGAAATCCTCAATTAAATTGTACCACTTCCCTCAGCACTCAATAAAACACATGCATTATATTTAGTATCTTTAAACTCATTTATAATAATGATTTTATGTGAAATGGTGCAGTGAATTCATTCCTTCTAGACCTTCTTTTTATTATTATTGCAAAATAATGCATGCTTCTTGTGAAAAATCAAAAACTGAGAGGAATAAATCATGAAAATGTAAAGTTTCCTTCTGTCTCCCTTAGGTTTTCATTAGAAAGCTTCCTGAAACAGTTTCTTCCAGTTTGGGGAGGACTGGATAAGAGGACATCTCCTCACTCACAGCCAGGAAACTGTGCATTTAATATTGTGCTGGGACTTTTTCTTGACACGATTAGGAAGGAAATAAGATTTCCTCGGGCCCAGGGAGGACACGGACGCAGCGGGATAGTATCACAGAAAAGGGAGAATGTCTGGCCATGGCTGTAGAGTTTTTTCTTCTGATGCAAGGTCTGACTGAGAACAATGTCTGCCTTGTGCATACCCTGTCAGGAAGGGTTGGCTGGACCCTGACAATTAGTAGCTTGGCACATAGTTTTCTGAGTTGGTGACTCAGTAAGGGTCTGGAATGGGTTTTTCTTCTACCTCTGCAACCTGGCCTGGGCCGCCATAACGTTGAAAGAGGAAGAGCCCTTTGCTCTGGAAGGGGCTATCCACAGTTGAACAGCACACCCCCTAGAGGCCTGGAAGGATCACAGTTATGGGGAGTACATTTATTTTGTGGTGAGCATCTGAGAAGAGCCATCTCTACCTCCAGGACCTGCTCAGCCTACTGTGAAGGGACAGACCATTCCCATCTAGTTCTCTACTCTGACCTGTATCTAGGTGTGTGATTCCTCTAGAACCATGAGCGTCTGTGACTCTCTGTGTGTCTCTGTGTACCCTGTTGGGGGACACAAATAGCAAGGCCTCCCATTCTGTCATCAACTAGCCCTTGGTTTGCAGGCTTAGCTGCCAGCCTTAAGTCTGTTTCCATTCAGGTAGAGAAAGGGGAACTTCCAGGGAGACTCAGGACAAAAGAGAAGAAAAAAAAAGCAGCAATTCAGGGTAAAATCTTTTCAGAAGTGCTGTTTATTTAGATTGAATATTTTCTCTCTCAAAATGACAAACTGAGTTTTGGAAGGGTAGGATCCCTGACAAATACACCCTCTTCATACAGAGTCAAAACAGTCCTAGAAATTATGTTCTAGGAAAACATCATAATTCTGTGATTTTCCATATTTCCTTGGCTATATTCTATGATAGAACTGAAACAAACTGGCTAACAGGACACTATTTCTCAACATTTTATAATTCCGATGGTCTCTGATTGGATTTCAAGAAAGTAAGAAGGAAACCAGTAAACAGCAGCATCCAGGTTCTTCTAATTATTGAACAAAACTTTTAGATGTCTGGTAAACTTTTTCATAAATCTTCCCCAAAAAACTAATTAATTTTAATGACATTTTTAACATCAGCAGATTATTTGGCTACAGAATTTGCTCAACAATCATTGCTGTACTTATAAAGATAATATGTTAGCACTAAATCTAATTGATACTAATGAGAGAAAATCACCACTAGTTTTAGGATAGATTATATATGTCTGATGACTTTTTAAGATATTTGAAGCACCTTGGCCATCTTTATGGTTTCTCAGACACTAGGAATATTATATTATCCAGATCACTGACATTAGGCCTAAGCTGCCCCGAGTAAAAGGTAGTAGAAATTTATCTTCTTGGACCCCTTTTATTTCAAATGTACCTATACACAGTGAGTGCTCAATAAATAATTGACAACTTGGTAAGGACCATTTAAAGTGCCAAGAGTTGTAAATAGTTTTACAATCTGATTTGTTGGGGACTTAATCTTTATACTTTGCTTTTGCATTTAGAGAGGAAATAGAGAAAAAGTTATGCTGTTTAGAAAAAGTAGCATTTGAGTTTAAATCCTATCTCCTAGCCATGTGAATTTGGACAGGTTCATATTCTCCCTGGGACTCTGTGTGCTTATCTGTAAAAGGCAGATAATGACACTTTGTCTCAGAGTCATTATGGGGATTGGCTAAGATCCCTATGAAAGCACCAGCACAGGACATGTTCTAAGTGTGTAGCAAATGCCATTTCCTTCCTTTCACCTTTATGTGGTCCAATCGACCTGTCCTCGACAGGTGTTAACAAAAGAATTATAACAATATTGAAGCAGTATGTTCTTTCTCTTAATTTACAGTAGGAGGGTAAGATAAATATATTTATTCAGTCATGCATTCCTCAGCTCATCCATTCAACCTTCTAACTAGCGCTCTCTGAGTACCTAAGTCTGCCAATCACGGTATGAAGCAATAGGGTTTACAAAGAGACATAAGACATGAATGACCCCCTCCTTCCAAGAACTTCTCAGTTGCCCTCACTGCAGTTCATCTGCTTTCTAAATGTGGAGAGCAAGGAGAAGTCGATCAAAGAGTTGGGGGAAAATAGAAAGGTAAAAACAAAGAGAAAAATTTGTTCTTTTTACATTCTTAAAACCTGATTGCTATAGGGGTGGCTGGCTGATTCAGTTGGTTAAGCATCTGCCTTCAGCTCAGGTGGTGAACCCCGGGTCCTGGGATCGAGCCCCACCTCAGGCTCTTTCTGCTTCTCCCTCTCCCTCTGCCCCTCCCCCTGCTCGTGCTCTTTTGCTCATGCTCTCTCTTAAATAATTAAATAAAATCTTTTTAAAAAACTGGTGTAAAAATGAAGAATCTGTAAATAACGACCATTATCATCATCGACATTATTATTATAGAAAAATTATGCTGTATAGAGTGTACCAGAGAAAATTGTGCTGTTACCTTCTGTTTGAAAGAGTCAAAGCAAAGTTAAGTTAACCTTCAGTGTGTGGAATGTGCTCTGAAGTTTTCATTGAAGTGAATAATATTTTGCTGTTTGTCTCACCCTATTTTTCTGAACGTTTCTTTGACGTGTTCTTTTCTGAGTTGACATATAATTTCCAGGATATAATTAGTTGATATCATCTTGATTCATAAACTCTCCCTTTACAAGAAATGTTCCCATCATTGTGGTGAGTAGCATTATGTTCCTTTACACTTACTCGGTGTGTTACTATTGAAGCCAGGATGTGCCCAGAGTGATGGCTTCTTTGGTTCCCTTTACACATTTTTGCTATCTTTTGAGAATATTCTCTTTCCCCAGCTCTAAGTTTCAGATCAGGAACAAAGCCTGTGTCTTTCTCAGGCATAACTGGTACTGATGTACTAGTGAACAAGAAATATTCGAACTTCTGTTTTTGCCTGATTTGGAAGGAAGGGGGAAGAGGTACTCTCATCAGAGTTACTTCACAATGTTGAAGACGATGCGGTAAGCAAGAAGGCGTCTCAGAACTCCTTTCTGCTCTCTACCACCCCTACGATGTGGGAGGGAGCTTGATTCAGACAGCTGTCTGCAGGGAGGAATTTTTAGCCATTCTCACTTGTAGTTATCTGTCACTGTTGGTAGCATGGTTTTTGAACATGGAGATACGTTCTTTTTAATGGCAAAAACCCTTTAAATCTCAAACTTAGCTACAGGATTTAGTAAGAGAAAAGAAGAAAGTTTGATAAGGTCCAATAATAAATATTGTTGATGTTGGACCCCATTCTTGACCCGAACACAATTCAGACTCACCTCTAAACATTCAGCACCCTGCAGGTTCCCCTTTCTTCCTGGAAAGCCCTTAGAGTCCTGCCAGGCTGTCGCAACTGTCCACACCCTGAGAGCATGCAGCTGAGAAATTGCCTTTGCACCATGCTCAAGGTCACAACTGCCTGCAGCTCAAATGGCCTCTATGGAGCACCCATCTTCTTGCCACCTTCAGCTTTAATCTCTTGGGTACCCATGCTCCAGCACCTCATTGTCCTGCCATGAGGTCTTTAAACAAGGGCAGTCATATCTGGCTCCTCACCCAATGGTCTGAGATGTACTTTCCCTTCTTACGTTCAGAACGAGCAAATAGCCAAGATGAAAAATGTCAGAAATCATCTTTAGTGTGTCTGCTGCTCTTAAGCAAGTTTCGACATTAAAATAGAACATACAAACCAACAAACAAGTAAAGCATTAGGTAGGACAGTTACTCTCAATCATTTTTTTTAGCATCAGGATCTTTTTGTTAATGGATATGACAATGTTGAAAGATTTCATCTGCAAAGAAGACTGCATGCTACATTAATTAAGTTTGACTTCCTACTCAGGCTTCTCTTCATATCACATAAATATGTCCACTTTTATTATAGTAATAAACTATGTTTTCTGTTTTTATTTTTTAAGGGCACAAGAAACAATTCACCAGAGCTTTGGGCAGCACAAGGTGATAAATAGGGGTTTGATAAGTTCATGATGTTCCAACCAAAAATGAAGAGTTTTGACAATGTTGTTGGACGGTGAAGGCTTATCATTTCAAGTTAGCTTTTTAAAGATGAAAAATTGCTCCAGGATTCCCACCCCTCTGCAATTACTGTTCTTACTGAACCCCAGGTTTCTGAACTCCTCAAGTTGGGGATCCCTGGTTAAAGTTTGTCAAAAATAGACTTAGGCTTTGACCTCCCCATTTCCTGTGGTTAGCTGCAGTTTCTGTGGGTTGATGCTCATGGAGTAGTCAAAAAGATTCAAACATGATGTCCTGTCCTCCGAACAAAAGGGTTTTCTATTACATGACGTATGCTAGGATTCTTACCATGCATAGCCTAGGACAGAAAAGGTAGGGGGAAAAGGGTTGAGAAGAGAAGGACCCGAGCTGAAAGAGCGAGCAAAATTCAGTTTCCCCTATAGATTTTTTCACTCTAAGTGCCATTCACAGAAATTTGGTATCCATGGAGACGAGTGCAGGGCATGCTAAGGTTACGTATTCTCTGCAGATACAAAAGGCTAGCTATCCAATCTGATGCTACGTTTAGGAATAGCAGAGGGAAAGCATTTGAGAAAAGTGTTGAATAATTAATTGAGCACCTATCATGTGCAGGAAACATGATTTGCACAAAGAAGATACAAAATATACAATGAAGGATGATAAATATGTTATCAATTATTTCCATGTAGGAGTCTTGGCAATCTTTAGCATTCTGGCTTTTCACAAATCCATAATATTACCTATGAAAATATGAGAAATTGTTCCTGCCATAAATCTACATTTCACCTGCTGCTTTGGGAGAAAACAAAATATTATCAAATATAAGCAGAAATTTCCCTAAAATATATTTTATAATGGAATGATAAACAAGGAAGCAAGGATTCCCAGAAATTGAAGAAGAAGATCATAACAGCCTTGCATTGCAGGCTGGTGACCAGAAATGAGGCAAAGCTGGGGAGAAAGGGAAATAATTGAGAGAAGCCAGTGTTTGACAGCATGACAATTTAATCAGGGGTGAAAGAGCTGTCACTGCAAGAGTGTGTTCAGAGGAAGAGAGAGTGAGGAACAGTCTGGAAACAAGAACCCATTCAAGGAAGTTGATGTAGGTTGTGACCAGGAATGGGAAGTTCATGGAGCTTTCTGTGAAAGTCAGGGGAGAAGCACCCCTTGGGATTATAGGAATTCACTGGGCTACAAGTCTGCCCGAACTCAAGGGTAAATCATAGAGAGGCCAGCTAGAAAGAACTCTGCTTTCTTAACTATCAGTGGAATTGAGCGAGAGAGTTCTGGCATTGGCTTTGGGGAATAAGCCTGGGTGTCTAGAGAATGAAGAAAATGAAAGAATTAAAAGCTTAACATTATTCAAATTGCACTCAGGGAATGATATATATGGATCAATTTTGTAGCCTCTTAAGAAACTAGAAAGTTACTGGCCCCTGCTGCTTATTTATTGGTCAGTCCATATGTGAGATCCGGGTGGTTCTTTCATCTCTAGCAAACATAGAGACGGTGGTAAAGGCAGTATTGATTGAAGATCATGCACCATAGAAAATGTGGGGTTGTGTTGTACCATGGCAACAAGCAGGCATGGGAGATAATAGGGAGAACAAAATTGACCACTCTAGAGAAAAAGGCATCCATGTTTTCAACCTCTTGCTGAAATGTGTCCCTAGCTATTTTTTAAAACCTGAGAACAAAAACTATTCTCCTGTCAACAAATGTCTACCTCAATAAGTAAGTGAAAGTGCCCTACGAGGCATTTAAAATGTTGTATGCATATGTTTCCATGTTCACAAACTAACCTTTTGAAATAGTTCTCATGTTACAAAATTAACTTTACATGTGACTGATTTAACACACTTTGACTGAAACATTTTTTTCTTAAATTTTACTTAACATATCAGTTAAAACCAACCTAGCAGATTCATACTGTACCAGGCATCTCCACTTGCCTCTCTCTTGAGATAAATGTTCAAAATTGTCACACTGTGGTTGTACATCTGAAGAGGAAAGTCATTACACACCCCTGGGGTCTTTTACAGAGGGGTTCTGTAGTATGTGGTAAAGGCTTAGCCATATCTACATGGATCCAGTAACTGTAAAAGTTGGCCGTCTCCCCAGTCACGAAGCTGCCAGATCCATATTCTTGTTCTATTTCCTGTCTCTTAAGATTGGTTAAAGCCATTTAAACACATTGGAATAAGAAACCTGAGGTGAATAAATCGGCCCCTCCTTTAATATAAGGATCTGTTTCTAAGAGAATATCTGGTTTCCTGTCATTAAGAAGCAGCTCCTCATTTCTCTGGGTTTTTTTTTCAAGATAGATTTATCTATCTATCTATCTATCTATCTATCTATCTATCTATTTATCAGAGAGAGCACAAGCAAGAAGAAAAGCAGGCAGATGGGAGAAGCAGGTTCCCCACTGAGTAAGGAGTCCAATTTGGGACCCTGGGATCATGACCTAAGTCGAGGGCAGATGCTTAACGGACTGAGCCACCCAGGTGCCCCTCATTTCACTGTTTATATCCACACTATATATACCAGTTTTGCATGCATTTCCCTTGTTCTTCTGTGGTTCCCCAAATAAATGTAAAGGTGGAGTTTCCTGCTACTTACAGCCCTCCCTGAGACATAATTTCTTATAGCTCTTCTTCAATGCTAGATGAAATACTTGCTCTACTGCCCTGCCCACTAAAATCGTTGTCCTGCAAAATAAGAACCTCATGCCTTGATCACTCAGTAAAATATCCAACTTCTTTCCCCTGGATTCACATAATCTAGGACCCCCAGCACAGTTTGACTGCTTTTGGCTTCCAGCATAGTTCTGTTGTTGTTAAGGACCTCCTTACACTCTTTTAATTGCATCCTTTGACTCACATATAACTTCTCCAGCCACTCTCATTTACTTATCAATTCAGTCATTACAGGGCTACAAACTGAAAACCTACTGAACACCAGGGAGTGTGCTAGGTGCTGGAAACACATTACACAGCTAGTTAGACCCAGTCCTGTGACCTCATAAAGCTTACTACCTACTGGTCCTATATCACCGAGTTCTTAAGGAAGGCATGTGTATGCTTTCCTAAAATACAAGTAAAATGTTTTCCTACTCACTAGTAGATACCTGAAATATAACATGTGAGTTGAACCTTTGTTAATTGGAACTCAGGTTTTAAATGCCCTCATGCATTTAAATCTCGTTAAGTTTATTAAGGTATCCTGTAAAGTTAATAATCAATACTTAATGTTTATTGTTAATTTTAACTTTTGCAATGATAATTTTCTTAACGATCAATTTTACAGCTGCTCAAAAATTAAAGCATTTAAGAAATGCAAAAAATTAAAATAGAGAATGGAATCTCTATTTTAAATGCACTAAGGGTAATTGCTATTTAAAGAAATCCTGATGTAACATTGCAAAGAAAGTAGTTAACCATTGACTTACCTTTAATAATTAGGGCTATTAAATTATAATTTCTATATTGCAGAAAGCAAAACCTTTAGCAATGTAAAAAATTTAATTGATAAAAACCAAAATGCAAATTATAGGAAAATACGCATTGATATTATGAAAAGAAACACACAAAACCCTTTACCTCTTATGTTCTAAAGAAGCAACTTTGCCCAGAGCCTTTGCCTTACTTAGGACCTATGTTCTGGCGAGTATTAGTTTGCTCAGGCTGCCATAACAAAATGCCACATATGGGGTGGCTTAAACAACAGAAATGAATTTCCTCATATTTCTGGAGGCTGGAAGTCCAAGATCAAGATATCATAGGGTTGGGTTTATTCTGAGGCCTCTCTCCTTGGCTTATAGATAGATGTTTTTTCCTTTTGTCTTCGTATGGTCTTCCCTCTGTTCCTATCTGTGCCCTAATCTTTTCTCATAAGGACCCAGGTCATATTGGATTAGGGCCCACCCTAATGACCTCACTTTAACTTAATCTCCTCTTTAAAGGCCATATCTCCAAATAAGGTCAGATTCTGAGGTACCAGGAAGTAATGGCTTCAACATATGATTTTGGGAGCAATTCAGCCCATAACATGGCACATCTCTAGATGAGAAAACTCCAGTGTGAAAGTAAATAGCCATCAGAGTCATGACACAACCTTTTTTTCCCCTTCTATAAAAAAACTTCCATGTGGCTGAGGTTAACAGATAACTACCATGTTCAGAATAGGCACTTTCTAAAGATCTGTTACTGACATGATAACAGCTCCACCTTAGATGGCAGAGAGTAGAGGAATGGAAAATGGATCAGCAAAATGGGTGGGAAATGAGTGAAGAATGAGGCTAGAAAGTACTGCCAAGGAGCTGCCTTCTAGAAGCTGTGCTCTTTGGGAGCTGGCTGAAGGCAGAGAGGGTACGAACTGCAGAGAAAAAGCTCCTGGTGCCTGAAGGCTGAGGGAGAGTCTAGTCACACATAAGAAAGGGGATAACCAGGAGTACCTGCGTGAGGTAGTTGCTTAAGCGTCTGACTCTTGATTTTGGCTCAGGTCATGATCTCAGGGTTGTGAGACTGAGCTCCGTGTTGGGCTTCGTGCTGGGGGTGGAGCCTGCCTAAGATTCTCTCTCTCCCTCTTTCTCTGTCCCCTCTCTCTCCCTCTCATAAAAATAAAAAATAAATAATTAAAAAAAGAAAGGGGGTAACCAAAGCTAAATCATGATTTGCAAATTTGCTCCGATGGAGAATGGTTGATGAAAAGTGTTAAATGGTAGAGTTTATTGGTAGAGAGGGGTTTTTTGCTTCTTGCTTTCCAATTGTGCTTTCTATTTGATATTTTTGCTGTGATTCTGAGCTAAATTAGCACTTTGGGAACATGGTCTCCAAAGATAGTCAGTTGATTTGGGGAACAGTTTGGGTGAAAGAACAGTAGCGGTGAAGCAAAAGAGAAAATAATTTGAAATGGGAGCTATTTTAAATGTAGAGGAGGAATATCCAGTAGTAGGGCAAATATTTCTCTCTTGTCAAGATTTAAGTAATCCATTCATAATGAATTTTGTTGCTGATGATGTAAGTTTCCAGCTCCTAGTAGGCATTCAATAAGTATCTGTAAATATTATTTACTTTATGCTTGACAAAAACTTTCCTGTGAAGAAGTGAAAATTCCATTTTCCAAGGCATTAAGATGTGCTCTCACTGCATTGCTATTCTATCACCAGCAGGGAGGAGGACTCAGAGTGGCAGACAAGGTTATAGTGAAACAGAAAGGAGAAGGTTGTATGAAATATACATCAATTGACAGAAATGTAGATATGATAGGTGAGGAAGGGTGGTGTGCACCACAAGGGTTAGTGCAGGACTTCAGTGAGGAGAACACTAAGCTTGAGTGCTCTGTACCAGGTGAGAAGGGCTGAGAGAAAGGGTGATGACCTGCCCCAGGCTGCATATAAGTTTTTAGAGATTATACCCATCTTAGCATTTGAAAGAAAATTTCTAAATTTAAAAACCCTGTCTGTTTTACCTTTCTTGAAACAAAATTTTCCTTGGATTCTGTGACACCACGTTCTTTTTTCCCCCCTCTTATGTTGCTACTCTTTTTCCATATTTTTTTTAATAGAGCAATGTGGGGGTGGGAGGAGGGAGGGGCAGAGGGAGAGAGAAAATCCCAGGCAGGCTCCATGTCCAGCACAGGGCTCCACTCAGGGCTTGATCTTAGAACCCTGAGATCATGACGTGAGCCAAAATCAAGATTCAGATGTTTAACCGCATGAGCTACCCAGGTATTCCACTTTGTCCATATTTTTAAAGGCTTCTCTTCATTTGCCTAGCCCTTGAACATTGGTGTTCCCTTTGGGTTTTGTTTGTTTGTTTGTTTGTTTGTTTGTTTTCCAGACCTTCTTCTCTGTTTTATAAATCTGATGGAGAGGGATGCCTGGGTGGCTCAGTTGGTTAAGCATCTGCCTTCAACTCAGGTCATGATCTCAGCGTCCTGGGATGAGCCCCGCATCATGCTCCCTGTGCAGCAGGGAGCCTGCTTCTCCCTCTGTCTGCCACTCCCCCTGCTTGTTTTCTCTCTCCGACAAATAAATAAAATCTTTAAAAAATAAAAAAACAAAAAAAAAATCTGATGGAGATGTACTAATGTGTAATAATGTATCTTTATTATGTTTTATATAAGTTGAATATATCTTTATTTATAATGTCTTTGATCATATAGAAGAATTTAACTTTGGTGTAAGATACTTTATCAATGTTCTTTGTTGTGGCCTTTGCTTTAGTACCTTTTTAAAAGTCTTCTGTACTTTGAGATCACATATATCCAATCATATGTTTTCTGGCAACTTTGTAGTTTTGGCTTTTCATGATTAAGTCTTCTAACTACAGTTTATATTTGTAAATGGATTTTGGAATGAATCTAAGGTTAACTTACTAGAATATTGTATTTACAAATGACTAGCTTTGTCCCAATAGTTTCTGAAGTAGTCTATTCCTTCTTCACTCATTCAAAACACCATCTTTATCATATGCTAAATTTGGTAAACATATTGATTCACTTTTAGACTTTGTTCTGTTCTATTGATTTATTTTTCTATTCATTTATACCTACATCAAAACCCTGATGTTTTAGTTTTATAGCAGTTTAGTAGCTGTAAAAGATGTTGTTCTGTTTTCCTCTCAGAAGATTTAGCATTATTAACTATATTTTACATCTTGAAACACAATTTTGCTTAGATTCTATGGACTCCACGTCCTCATTTTTTCTTCTTATGTTGCCGCTCTTTGTCCCCATTTTTATAGGTTTCTCTTCCTTTGCTAGCCCTTAAATATTGTGTTCCTTTTGGTTTCTCTTCATATCCTTTTCTATTCTCATGCTAGGCACACTTTCTGAGTGATTCCATTAGTGCATATGGCTGATTTCAACAGAGTGATGGTACTCAAAACTGTTCTCCTAGCCTATGTTTTTCTGCTGAGTTTTATAACAACATATCCACCTTCACTTTGATATTAAGTTCCAAACTGAACTTATCATGTTCCCTGCCAAACCTACCTCAGTAAATGGCACCTATTTGCCATGGCTGAAACTTGAGTGTTGTCCTTGATTGTCTCATTCCTTATTCTCATCCCCTCGGAAGCCTTTCAGCTTTCACCTTTAATCCATCACCATCTCCTATGGATGGCATCTCCTAAACAACATTAAATCTTCTATCTCTCCTTCCACATGACCACCACCCTCATCCAAGCTACTGTACTTCCCCTCCTGAACCTCCTGTCTCCAGACTTCCTTCATCTGGTCTCCACACAACTGCCAAAATCAAGTTTCAAAATATGAATTTGATCATGTCCTTTATTGTTTAAAAGTTTTCAATATATCCCCATTTCTTTTAGAACAAGTCCCAATTTCTTATATGGCTTAAACAGCCCCATACTGTCTTCACTTCTTTTTTTAACAATGTATTTATTTACTTGAGAGAAAGGAGAATGTGCATGCACACGTGAGAGTTGGGAGAGGGCCAGAGGGAAAGAATCTCAAGCAGACTCCCCACTAAGCATGGATCTTGACAAGGGGCTCTATCTCAGGATCCTGAGATCATGACCTGAGCCGAAATCAAGAGTCAGACTGAGCCACCCAGGTGCCCCCTGTCTTCACTTCTTATCATTCCTGCCAAACTGGACTTGCTTTGGTCCCTGGAATAAACCATACTCATCTTCACCTGTCCATGTTTGTAAGTGTTATCATTTCAGCATTCATCATTTTGTACCCTCCCTTTTTATTGGAGCAGCTTTTAATTATTTCAGGTATCCCTCCTTTTTATCAGAATACCTTTTATTTATCCTTTAGAATTCATCTCAGATGTCACTATTTTCAGGGAGAAGGCTTTATTGAGTTAAAAATCTGGTGTTGATTTCTCTATTATATACTCCCAAATCCTCCCAAGCTTCCCCTGTCACATTACTCATCCCATTGTATTATAATCACATGTTTAATTGTCTGTACTCAGCACTAGACCATTCAGCTAACAGAAATACGCTACTGCTATTTTAATTCCCTTCTTGCAGAACTTTAATAATCCCTCATTCCCTAATGAGTAAAAATCAAATTTTAGATTTAACTTTCTATAATTTTTAATTGATCTACCATGTTGGGTTCACAATATATCATTCCTCTCCCATCCTATACTCCATATCCTTGTACTTAACTTACAGGTCAGTCTCTCAACATAACATGTCTTCCTGGCTCAGGACAAATGAAATCTCAGGCAAATCCCAGGCAAAGTCTTCCCCTTGTCAGAAATAATCTCCCCTTTCTTTGAATTTCCATTGTGTCTTTTCCATCTTTAGTGCCCTTGTTGCATCTTTGCTCTTATTAGTATTATAAGAACATGTACATTATCCTTAAAGCCATGTATGTGACTTTCAAAGGTAGAGATCACAACTATTGATCTCTGTCAACCCTAATAGTATGTTGAACATACACTAGTGGGTTCTGCCAATAATTTATGCTCAATAACTACTCCATGAACAAATTTAATATCTCTAAGGTCACGAGAAATTTTTCTTTCTTGAGATGCAGCACAAAAAGAATCATATTTCCTATTCCATTAATAGAGAAAATAGAGAGTTAAATTATAAAGGAAAGAAAATGACTAAGAGTGGTCATTTCTGTGAGTCATAAGCTATTTAAAAACGGAATTGGGGAAGAAAATGAAGAGGCTGAAGTAAGGTGGCTCCTTCTGGATTATTTTTATAGCTAATAAATTACAGAAAATGTGGTCACTTCAAATGTTGTGTTTCAAAGAACACTCCAAAATATATGTTAAATAATGGTACCTCAGAAAACCAGTTAGTATTTTAAAACAGTAGTCTTAGATAAATATTATTGTGTTTGGTGGAAATGATTAGATAGGTATAGATACAGATACAGACATAGATATATCCTTAAAGTTTTTCAAGCTGCAAGTGGTGAAGTATTTGTATCAGGGACAGGAGAGTTGACAGTCACCTCTAGGAAACATTGACACTGTATATTGAATTTGTTAGGACTCTTCCTGTTATAAGGAACAGAAAGCCAACTGAAATGGCTGCAAGCAAAAAAAAAAAAAAAGAGAGAGAGAATTCATGACTCACATAACTGTATTAGTCCACTTGGATTTCATAGCAAAATATCATAGTCTGGGTACTTAAACAATAGAAATTTATTTTCTCACAGTTCTGGAGACTGGAAGACGTGAATCAAAGTGCTAGCAGAGTTAGTGTCTAGTGAGAGAGGAGCTCTCTTCCTGGCTTGCAGACAGCTGCCCTTTGGCTCTATTATCTCATGGTGGAGACAGAGAGCTCGGATGTCTCTTAATTACCTCCCTATGGGCCCTCTCTCCAATTACAGTCATATTGGGGGTTAAGTCTTCAACATATGAATTGGTGTGTGTGCTGGGGAGAAGGCGGGGGGTAGGAACATTCAGTCCACACCGCCAACTGTTGAAACTTGACTTCTGAAAGGCCACTATCTTGGTTGTGTGTGTACCTCCATGGCCACTCTTTTTTGGTCTCCTTTGCTAGATCATCTTCAATTTCCCATTATCTACATATTGGAAGATCCCAGAGTTTAGACTTTGAGTCTATTCTCATTCATCAAATGGTTTCATGCCCTCCTGTAGCTTCCAGTAACATTTCGTCTGCCCTTAGCTCCCCAGAATTATATCCAAACTGCTCATATGACATTTCTATTTGGATGCCTTGTGGATATTGCAAAGGTAACACACTGTCTGGTATCACTTTAATTCATGACAACTAAACTCATAAGCCCTTAGTGCTCTTGGCCATCATGTTAACCTTCTATGATAACTCCTGCTTTTTGCTCTTCTGAATGACTATTTCACATCTTCTCTCTTCAAACCTTCACCACTTCTTCTATCCTGTCTTTTAGCCTATACTCCTAATGCCTATTTTACTGAGAAATTGGAAATCACAGGGAACTTTCACAATCTTGCACTACCATTACAATCCACCTAGTAATACCTCTACCATTTACTCTGCCTTCCCTTCTGGTTCTGTGGATGAATCATCCATGCTGCTTTCCAAAGCCGATCATTTCATACTTGTGTTCCATCACTGCTGTAACAGATTAACACAAATTGTGTTAGTTCATAGATCTGTAGGTGGCTTGGTTAGGTACTCTGCTTAGAGTCTCAAAAGGCTGAAAACAAGGTGTCAGCAGGGCAGTGTTTCCTTCTTGAAGTTCTAGGGAAGAATTTATTTTAGGTTGTTCATTCAGGTTGTTGGCAGAATCCAATTCCTTGCAGCTGTGACACTAAGGTGATTGTCCCCTTGCTGCTGTTAGCTGGGGACAGCCCTTAGGTCTCTTTGGTCCTTGCACATGGGTCCTACCTCTGAAAACCAGTAGCAGTGTTTGAATACTTCTGATACTTGGAACTTCTCTAATTTCTTCCGCTGCATCTCTCTTCTGCTTCCAGCCCAAGAAAGTTCTCTGCTTTTAAGGGCTCATGTGATTAGACTGAGCAACCAGATAATTTAAGACAATCCCCTTCTTTTAAGATCCATCACCTCTATTATATCTGCAAAATCCCTTTTGTCATGTAATGACATATATGCATGGATTACAGATATTCGGCATCTTTGGAGGGCAATTCTGCCTACCACAGACTCCATGTGTTCCAACTATTTCCCCTTCTCTCTTCTGCATCACTAGTAATTCTTCTCAACTGGACCTTTCCTATCACCACATACAAAATGCTGATATTTCTCCCATGTTAAAAAGACCTCCTTGATTCCACTCTCCCTTCCAGTTACTACCCCATTTCTCTGCTCTCTGTGGGGAAAAACACCTTGAAAGAATTGCCTATCTGCCCCCACTTTTTCTCTTTACATTCTCTCTTGACCTTTCACCCTTTCTACTGTACTGAACCTGATTTTGTCAAGGGCAAAAATGATTACACATTCTGAATTCAAGGGTCAATTTTCAGTCTTCATCTAATTTTCATTTTACAAAGCTGATCGTTGAAAATTTCATTTGTCTTCCAAGGTATCACCCTTTTGGGTTTTTTTCTTACCTTTTGGAGGGTCCTTCCAGTCTCCTCCTCTGGTTCTTTGTCATATTCCTGACTACTTACTCTTGGACCACCTAGGGCTTTTCCACCTGTACTCATTCCCTTGGTAATTTCATCCAGTCTCATGGCTTTAAAATATCTTGAATATACTCTACCAAACATTCAAAGAAGAAATAATACCTATTCTCCTAAAGCTATTTCAAAAAATAGAAACAGAAGGAAAGCTACCAAACTCATTCTATGAGGCCAATATTACCTTGATCCCCAAACCAGGCAAAGACCCCATCAAAAAGGAGAATTACAGACCAATTTCCCTAATGAATATGGACGCCAAAATCCTCAACAAGATCCTGGCAAATAGAATCCAACTGTACATTAAAAGGATTATCCATCATGACCAAGTGGGATTCATCCTTGGGATGCAGGGGTGGTACAACATTCGCAAATCTATCAGTGTCTTAGATTTTATTCAGAAACAAAAATTCAGAAATCATATGATTCTCTCAATAGATGCAAAAAAAGCATTTGACAAAATACAGCATCCTTTTCTGATTAAAACCCTTCAGAGTGTAGGAATAGAGGGTTCATTTCTCAAGCTCATAAAAGCCATCTATGAAAAGCCTACAGCAAATATTATTCTCAACGGGGAAAAGCTGGAAGCCTTTCCCTTAAGATCAGGAACACGACAAGGATGCCCACTCTCGCCACTATTACTCAACATAGTACTAGAAGTCCTTGCAACAGCAATCAGACAACAAAAAGGTATAAAAGGTATCCAAATCAGCAAAGAAGAAGTCAAACTCTCTTCGCAGATGACATGATACTCTATATGGAAAACACAAAAGAATCCACTCCCAAACTATTAGAAGTTATAGAGCAATTCAGTAATGTGGCGGGATACAAAATCAATGCTCAGAAATCAGTTGCATTTCTATACACGAATAATGAGACTGAAGAAAGAGAAATTAGGGAATCCATCCCATTTACAATAGCACCAAAAACCATACGTTACCTTGGAATTAACCAGAGACATAAAGGATCTATATTCTAGAAACTATAAATCACTCTTGAAAGACATTGAGGAAGACACAAAAAGATGGAAAAATATTCCATGCTCATGGATTGGAAAAATTAACATAGTTAAAATGTCCATGCTACCCAGAGCAATCTACACTTTCAATGCTATCCCAATCAAAATACCGATGACATTTTTCAAGGAACTGGAACAAACAGCCCTTAAATTTGTGTGGAACCAGAAAAGGCCCCAAATCGCCAAGGAACTGTTGAAAAGGAAAAACAAAGCTGGGGGCATCACAATGCCAGATTTCGAGCTTTACTACAAAGCTGTGATCACAAAGACAGCATGGTACTGGCACAAAAACAGACACATAGACCAATGGAACAGAATAGAGAACCCAGAAATGGACCCTCGGCTCTTTGGGCAACTAATCTTTGATAAAGCAGGAAAAAACATCCAGTGGAAAAAAAGACAGTCTCTTCAATAAATGGTGCTGGGAAAATTGGACAGCTACATGCAAAAGAATGAAACTTGACCACTCTCTCACACCATACACAAAATAAACTCCAAATGGATGAAAGACCTCGATGTGAGACAGGAATCCATCAAAATCCTAGAGGACAACATAGGCAACAACACTACGACATCGGCCAAAGCAACCTTTTTCATGACACATCTCCAAAGGCAAGAGAAACAAAAGATAAAATGAACATGTGGGACTTCATCAAAATAAAAAGCTTCTGCACAGCCAAGGAAACAATAAAAAAAACTAAGAGGCAGCCCACGGAATGGGAGAATATATTTGCAAATGACACTACAGATAAAAGACTGGTATCCAAGATCTACAAAGAACTTCTCAAACTCAATACATGAGAAACAAATAATCAAATCAAAAAATGGGCAGAAGATATGAACAGACACTTTTCCAATGAGGACATACAAATGGCTAACAGACACATGAAAAAATGCTCAAAATCATTAGCCATCAGGGAAATTCAAAGCAAAACCACATTAAGATACCACCTTACGCCAGTTAGAATGGCAAAAATCAACAAGACAGGAAACAGCAATTGCTGGAGAGGATGTGGAGAAAGGGGATCCCTCCTACATTGTTGGTGGGAATGCAGGTTGGTGCAGCCATTCTGGAAAACAGTGTGGAGGTCCCTTAAAAAGTTAAAAATTGAGCTACTCTATGACCCAGCCATTGCAATACTGGGTATTTACCCCAAAGATACAGACGTAGTGAAGAGAAGGGCCATATGCACCCCAATGTTCATATCAGCATTATCCACAATAGCTAAATCGTGGAAGGAGCTGAGATGCCCTTCAACAGATGACTGGATTAAGAAGCTGTGGTCCATATATACAATGGAATATTACTCAGCTATCAGAAAGAACGAGTTCTCAACATTTGCTGCAACATGGACGGCACTGGAGGAGATAATGCTAAGTGAAATAAGTCAAGCAGAGAAAGACAATTATCATATGGTTTCACTCATTTATGGAACATAAGAAATAGCAGGGAGATCGGTAGGAGAAGGAAGGGAAGAACGAAGGGGGGTAACAGAAGGGGGAATGAACCACGAGAGACTATGGACTCTAGGAAACAAACTGAGGGCTTCAGAGGGGAGGGGAGTGGGGGACTGGGATAGGCCAGTGATGGGTATTAAGGAGGGCACATATTGCATGGTGCGCTGGGTGTTATATGCAAATAATGAATCATGGAACACTACCTCAAAAACTAAGGGTGTACTATATGGTGACTAACATAACATAATAAAAAATTTAAAAAAATAAAATAAAATAAAATATCTTGAATATACAATGACTTCCAAATTTATATCTATAGCCCAGAACTGTCCCCTGAACTCCAGGCCTATATATTTAACTATCTACTCCACATCTCCTACTCAATGTATCCTATGTAATCTTTTACTTAATTGTTATGATCTGTCTCCTCTCAGAAAAATCTAAGTTTCATGAGGGCAAGGGCCTTTGTGTTTGTTCGTGTTCATTGCTTCATCTCTAGCACTTAAAACAGTGCCCGCACAGAGTACATAATCAATAAATATTCGTTGCCATTGAATGAAGGCCCAGGACCACTTATTTCAGCTCAAAACAGGTTCTTCTTCCAGTTACCCCCCTATCAGTAAGTGGTAACTCTATTCTTGTTTGCTCAAGAGAGGATCCTGGAAATTATTCTTGATCCCTCTCTTTCTCTCACACCCTGCATCTTGAAATCCTGCTAATTCTCTATGCACACACACACACACACACACACACACACAAACACACACACGTACACCCTTCCAGATTCTGGCCCCCTTCACATTCCCCAGCTTCACCCAAGTTTAAACCATTATTGCAATGGCCTCATTATTGGTCTCCCTACTTCTACCCTTGTTCCTCTAGAGTCTATTTTCCACACAGGAGAGGAAATCCCTTTAGAATTTATGTTGATCATAGGCATTCCTTAGTTCAAAACACTTTGATAGGTTTGCCATCTTAGAATAAAGTCTAAATACTTTAAGTGGCCTGTAAAATACTTCCTGATCTTGGCACAGACATATCTCCCTAAACCCATTTCTTCCTTTTGCTCATTCTCTTCCAGCCACTCTATTTCCCTTGTTCTTTGAATATGCCAAGCATTCACCCGTCTTAGGACGTTACGCAGCTTCCTTTGCCTGGAATGCAGAGACACAGATGACCTGCTTCTTCATTTCATTCAGGCCTCTGCTCCAAGTTGCTTTATCATAGTGCTTCCATGATTGTTATACCTAACCAGCAAATGCACACACACACCCACACTACTTTTGCCCTTATTTCAAAGCCTTATTTCAAGCCTTTTATTTCAAAGGCTTATTACCAACGGATATTATATATTTACTTATTTTTATTGCCAGTCTTCACCCTTCCCCCAGATGTAAAGTACATGAAGGCAGATACTATCTGTTTTGTTCATTGCTGTATCTTCAACATCAAAGATGAACCCTAACAACTACAGGCTTGTTTAACCCTACCATGTAGGCTCATAGAGAGATATAAATACCTCCTTTCTCAAAGAATCAGTATTAATATTTGAAAAAGGACTCTGGCCTTTCGTGAGTGATGTGCCTACCCCTAAAACATTTTCTGTGTCTAGAGCAAGGGAGAAATCTAATTGGCCAGCCTGGGTCACAGGCCCCTCATAATTCTGTTGTGGGGAGGGAGTTCAGGGGTGGGGTTGGGGGGAAGGCTCTGCAATCCATAGATAGAGAAAGGAAAGTTTCCAAAAGAAAAAAAAAAGAGGTAGCAGAATGGGGCAGGGGGAGAAGGGAGAGAATATGGGGGCAGAAACAACAGATGGCCACCACTGAGACTTTGCAGAGTAGGAAGAGAAATACAGGGATAAGCTGGGACCCCTGGTAGAGGAAGTATCCCTAAATAACTGTACCTTCACACACTTTGGGAGAGGACATACTGAAACCCCAGCATGCCTGTATGGCATCAGCGCGCCCTGCTTCTTGAATGACTCCCTGTGAGGAGTTGCAGGAAGGATCTCCCTAGCATGAATAATCCTGACGCTTCACCACAGAGACTGGAGGAAAGATAGAAAATCAGGGATCCGCAGCATAAACATGATTTCTGTTTTTCACTGCACATAATATTGCTCACCAACTCATTTTCAGAACTCTGCATCTATGACTCTAAAGATTAACTAACGACTCATTTTTAGGTAAGGTTGACAATGAGTTAGTTTTGAAATAAGCAACAGCTGTGAAGTGGGCATATGTACACAGATTCACATTTGGAAAAATATATATATAAATCTTGCCGCTATTATTTAGCTCAAGGCTTTTTGTCTATTTTTCGTTTTGTTTTTGATACACGCAACCGCGAGGTATTTCAAATTTTTAAAATTTATTCCTGAGTATAGAAAATGTTTCTTGGGTTCTCCTGAGAGTAGGGTGCCGGGGCTAACCACAGGCAGGCACACACACATTCTTCCCATAGTACAGTACTTTAAAATTAATAGCACATGCAGAGGAAAAACTAAACCCTTTGACGTCACTCTTGAAATGAGGAAACATAAACAGAAAAGGCTCCACTCCAGTAAGCTGCCAGAGTTGAAGCCGATTGGTCTCTGCTTTTCCTTGCCTGTGGCAACTGACAGCACCTCCCAGCCTAGCAGGCCGGCTGCCTGCCTGCTCCCCCAGCCAGTCGGTGGGTCTGGGCACTGCAGCAGGCTCGGCTCTGTCCCAGCGCTTGCCTGGGAGAAAAGTCGTGTACTCACCCAGAGAGAATCTTTCTACCTTCTTTCTCTCTCGATTTCTCTGGGTGCTTTTGTGTTTCTTTCTTTTCTTTCTTTTTTTTTTTTTTTCTTGTTTTTACTTAATTGTATTCCTAATCCTGGATGAAGTTGCTGGATTCTGCAGCACAAGTCTTCATGAACAAGCAGCACCGCTCAGAGATTTCACGGCATTCAAAGGTCACAGAACTGCCACTATGGTTAAATGTCTTGTTTAATGGTTGAGGTAGGTACAACAAATTTAAGCGGCAAGCTCATTTTTCTTGAGAGAACAGAATCACAGAGAGATGGCAGGAGTTTTATTTAAAATGAACCTGTACATATATATTTTTTTCGTCTGTGATTGTTACTACAGCAACCAGCTTTTGAATTTCCTTCCTTTTTCTAGGCGAACTGACTAAACATTATCACTTACCCTGAATTAACTGTTTCATTCCAACCAGCCTAATGAGAGACTCCGGGATTTTCACTGCACTTTGAGCCCCCGTGGAGGAGGGCTCCTTTTTTCCTTCTTTTTTAATGAATGCAATATTTCTTCTTAACATAAATCTTAGAGTTGGGTCATTTTTCCTTTTGGTGGAGGCAGAACAGGAAAATATTGGTACAGAGATTGGTGAGGGTTGCAGGACAGGGAAAAAGAAAATCAGTTTTTTTTTTTTCTCTTGAGTTTGTCATGTTGGTTGATAGCAGACTTCAAGATGAAGAAATTAGTAGGAAGAGAAGAATAAGCTGGTAATAAGGCTGAAGGTAGAAAAACCTATAGAAGGTATGTCAGAAAAATGAATTCTTGAGGAAAATGCACTTTATCACCTTGTTGCATTTTTTAAAAAATATTCTGGACTTGGAAGTCTGCACAGGAGGTGCAGGCACTGGGTTAGATGACCAATGGTTTAGATCTTATTATTTATAAAGGAAACTAAAACATTCTTTACTAACACTGTGGATTTGCTAATTATCTTTTCCTACAATAGTTGAAAGTGGAGTGAGATGTTTAATTAGAGACCTCAGTGACTGAGCCGGGGATCTAATTAATCATCCACAGATTCTGTTCTTCATGTGCTTTCGCCAGAGTGACTGAGTAAACCTCTTTGCACCAGAAGGCAGGCATATACAGTAAACACACTAAATGCTGCAGGAAGCAGGGCAAATAACACAGAGCTAATGTTGTTTCAATGACACATTACTATTCTGTGTTGAGGGGGACCCCTGCTAAAAATCATTTCTGTCAGAGTCCATTTTTGTAAAAGCAATTCCAGTAACATATGGTAAATGTGGATTTCCTTATTACCCTTCTCAAAGTTATGCAATAGCAAGTAAGACAGAATTATTTGAAACCATGACTCTGTTTCCAAAATTTCTTAACTTGATTTTTTTTTTTTAAAGATTTCTAGTCTCCACCTCGAGAAACAGAAATTTAAAAAACTGGGTCATGTTAGAAATATGAAGCAAGGTATCAAAGACATAGTGCATTTCAAAGGGTTAACAAAATTAACTGCCTTAGACTCAAATGTACTAAGTTAAGAACTGCAAAAATATTAGCTCCGAAATGCAGAGGATGTGCTGTGAATGGACAATCGCTCTTCTGCAGTGCCTAGTGGGAAAACAAGGACTTTGTGTGTTGCAAATGCGGCTCCTCCATTTCCTCTGCTTTATCTTGTATTACCGCCTGGGAAACAAAGATGGGTGTCAGTAGTTGCGTCTTGATTGACATTTTCTCTAATAAAGTGAAGTTGCTTTTTCTCTCAAGTAGAAGCCCGAAGTTAACTAGTTGCAACTCTGAAGACTGTATCCTCTTAAAGGACTTTTTTCTTCACATTATAAGCTGTCCAATTTCATACCGTACTGACTCAGTTGAACAACAGGAGACAAAAATCAGTGGTGACTATATGTTAGCAAATTAGCTAGCAGAAACCCTTTTTTGAATCAAGTTACTTAGGGTAAGGGTGGAAAAATCCAAGATGTGTCAGGAACAGACATCGACTTAGGGAAAATCATTATACCAGTACATCTTTTGGTGCTTTACATGGTGTTCAACACAAAACTATTTATTGTCAGTTCTCAATAAATAACTAGTTAAAATGTTTGCTGAGCACTTACTACTTTTCATATATTGTAAATTATTTTAATAATTTTAAAGTATGGCATTTTTGACTGTCTTTGAAAAATGTTTTTGGTGTTAATCCAGCCTAAAATATAATCTAGAAATGAACACATCAATAGTACAGAGGAGGGCATTCTAAACGTTGACTTGTGTTATTTTCAGCCAAAGGACATCCTACTCCAAACAGATGCGAAAGTAAAATGACCAAGTTTCCTCCAAGTGGGAATGTACCACCTTGAAAATGCATCTGCCTAGTAATTAATCTTCCAAAGTCTAATTTGTTGTTAGCTAGGCTCAAATCATAGGGGAAGCTGCTTGTCAACTCACAGGACATGGTGTTGGAAGGAATTTTTTAAGCGCGAGACTAATCTCAAGCCAGATGAAGAGGGCTTCATTATATTAAAGAGAATTATCAAAATTAAGAATTAGGATATACTTCAGAACATCTAAATGTAAAAGCTGGGGTGCCTGGGTGGCGCAGTCATTAAGCATCTGCCTTTGGCTCAGGGTGTGATCCCAGCGTTCTGGGATCGAGCCCCACATCAGGCTCCTCTGCTGGAAGCCTGCTTCTCCCTCTCCCACTCCCCCTGCTTGTGTTCCCTCTCTCGCTGGCTGTCTCTCTCTCTGTCAAATAAATAAATAAAATATTTAAAATAAAATAAAATAAAATAAAATAAATGTAAAAGCTAACAGGTAGTCTAAGTGGTTCAACTCACACTGACTTTTGGGGGACAACTTATTGGGGGAAGTAGGTAAATTACCAGGGACCCTGGATGTACAGAATGTCTTATTCAAAAAATCTACCGTCCTATGGTGGACACACATGTGCTACTTTGCACACGTATCCCGAAAGTAGCCTACAGACAAGTATGAATCTCTCATCTAGGAGGTACATCTGGCTGAGAAAGAAGGGATTTGGCATTTGGACATGCAATGAGCCCTATCTAACAGTTCTTCCTCGTGGTGGAATCTGCATTTCTCCCAACCATGTGCCTTGGGGAGCACTCCCATCATTCACATGGGAGCAGTCTTGTGATCAGTACCATTGGCTTCTAGGAGCATCCTGGGTGGCTTTGTGGACATGCTAACTTTGAGGCATGAGATGGTGCTTACTTGGTGTATTAGCAATGTTTAAAGTTATCGATATGGAAATTTGCGGGAGAGAAGGGGGAAAAGGATTCAGAAACCCAAACTGACTGAATATCTACTATATACAAGCATTGTTAGTGATTTGAATACAGAGAGTGGAGCATGTCAAAGTTCTAGTGTATTACCAAGGTATTTATACTTTCTCAAGAATCATTTAGGTATCTAAATGATTTCATTTGTACTTAGAAAGTGCCTGCATGGAACACACTAAAAAACAAACAAACAAACAAACAAACAAAAAAACCCAGCAGGCAGAGACAGGGGACCAGAGTGGGTCTCCTCATTCAGGCTCTAACTAGATGGGTGACTCTGAGCCACTTGCTTACTCTTGACCTCAGTTTCATTATCTATAAAGGAAACTGATTGTATTGTGTTTCTAACAGTCCTTTTTGGATGAAACTTTTTTATAGTATTCTTAATTTGGAGTCTTTAAAATAATTCCATAAATATATAATTGTGAAAAATCAAACCTTTATTCAAAAAACATCACTGTGTGTTTTCAACATGTCAAGTGAACAAATACAAAGATAGATAAGCAATGATTCCTGCCTTTGGGAAATTTATGTTCTAGTTGAACATATAAACGAATAGGAGAGTCTGTGCAGAGAAATGGAGGAACAAAGGAGAGTGTGGAGGGAGGTGATGATGAAGAAAAGTGAAAGAGAAGAGGTGACTTTATGCAAATTAGAATTTTAGAAGAAAACTAAATTTTCTATGTATTTATTTCTATTATTGCAATCTTTAATATGATCAATTGAAGGCATTACCATTCTTCTGAAATAATATATGTAACGGTGGTCTAAAAAAAATACGTTAAAGACAGCCAAAGTTTTCCGCATTGGTTGAATTAAGTTACTACGCAGGATGGAGATGGTGAATTAAATCAGTGAATTAAATCAATGCGATGATGGTGTCTTCTTTATCATCATTTGAACTTGGAACCCCAAGGAGTATAGAAAACAAGAGTCCTTCAAGAACTTTAATAGCAGTCCCAGATGCCAGCATCCATTTGGTATAAGCAGGGAATGGTCACAAGCTGTGGTGGTCTTGAGTATTGATGCAATGCGGTGGTGTTCTGGGAAATGCCCTCAGTGTTGGGAGGTCTTACGTAGGAGCTCGGAACTTCCAGAGATGACCCATGTGAGTTAGAGCACATTTCTTAAACTTTGGAAGCCTCAGTTTCCTCATCTTTATTTATTTATTTATTTATTTATTTATTTTTTATTTTTTATTTTTTATTTTTTTTTAAGATTCTTCATCTTTCAATGAGGCTGTTGGAATATTTCCAGAATGCCTTTTTCCTTCCCAAATCTGACAAGATTAGTATTGAGTTCTTATCATTCATTTGTTTTTATTCTTCTACCTCTTTCATCCTTTATTTCTTCCACTTCCCTTTATACTCTGCTTTTGCTCTGTTTTCCAAATTTACATAATTTCACCTCCAAAATATTCTCATTTTCAAAGAAAAACAAAGGCCAAATAAGGCCCTGAGTTTGGAGAATTTCTCCTCAGGAAGACTATTGCTCCCCAGGGAAGGTCACCTCGCCTTGTCCCATTTCTCTTGTGTGAGGCTGTAGTGCTCCTTCATACAGTAAAGGGACATGCTCTGTGTTCATTGTAGGGGGGGACTTCAATGTTACATGACAAGTGTCTTTCACTTGAGTGCCAATCACGATCCTGGATTTTCTATATTATTTAGTTTAATATCTCCTTAACTGAATTCTGGTTTCTTTAGAGTAACTGAAAATGTGTTGATAATTCAGTTGGAGCAATCTTCAGACGAAAAATATTTTTTTGGTGAATCTGTTGTCCATTTAGTACCTGCTCTGAGACCTTTACCGTGATGGTCCAGGGTCACTGTCTCATCCTAGTGGTGGGATTTGATGCAATTCAGTTACCCTAATCCAGACACACTGGTGAGATCCTGCTTAGGTCAGAACATTCCTCCTGGCATCTCCTCTGGGTGACAGTTTACAGTTAACAGCTCAGGCATGGAGAACAGGGAGCAGGGTTTGTAGTTTCAGATAAAACTAAAAATAACTCAATAAACACACAGGAACCTATTAAGTAATATACAAGTTTTAATATACTACTGTATAAATACCCCAGTATTTTAAAAATCTAAATCCTTTCATGGCTGCTTTATACATTTATTGCATGTAGTATAGAAGTAGGAAAATAATAACCTTAGCCAATATGCCAGTAAAGAAAGTTTATGTCATACATTTAGCTTCCCTTCCTCCCTCCTTCCCTTGTCTCCTCCCTTTCTTACATTTGTAAGGAGAAGATGGAAAAAATTAAGATTGGTAATGGGATGTTGATGGAGTTTCCTTTAGTAAAGTTTGGAGTAATGTTTGTTTTAGTTTTTCCTTTCTAGTGGTTGGTAAATTCACATAAGATTTTTTATTAAAATTCCTGTTCAGATTGTTTTCTTATTAAGACTTTTTGTGTTTTACATTGTCATAATTAACATATAAATAAGAAATACATAAAATATCCTTTCAACACGATGAAAATTATCATTACCTGCCCACTGCTTCAGTTATACAAAGTAAAGACTCTGTTCAAAAAAGGAGTTTATACATGACTTAAATATACTGAAAGAATATTTAAGAGTTCAGAGTTCTAAGAATATGTCTCTCTTCTCCTGGGATGGGAGGTCAGGTCTAGAGCCACTCTGGGGTACAGCTGTTACCCTGGGTCTAGGTTAGACATAAGGAGGTTAACATATGCCTGACTTGGTCAGAATTTGGTATCAAAAGATGTCAAATGGTTAATGACTTACATACTGGTTGACCCTAGTAAATTTTAGTCTAAGAACATATCAAATTATATTTATTTTTATATTCTTTGTAATATAAAAAAAATCAGAAGCTTCCTGAATCCAATTATAGGTGAGTTGTTAAATATGTTACTTTAAATATATGCAATAGAAAACCATATAGTTATTTAAAAGAATGTGCTAGATCCTCATGCACAAATATGGAATGATTTTTAAGATATATCGAGTAAAGAAAAAGGCTACATTAACATTTCCACAACTATATATACACATTCATACACATTGACAGAAAATTTCTGGAAGTTCAAATAAAAATCATGAACAGTGGACGCCTCTGGGAGTACATGGAGTATGGAATGGGAGCAAGACTTACTTTTCATGCATATACTTTAGAATTGTTCAGCTTTTCTCCCCATAAGTTTATTACATCTACAGTGGGGGAAATGACAGATATTTATTTATTGTTGTGTGATATTTAAAGTTGAGAAAAAATAGGAAGTAAAGGAAGAGTTCTGTTTTGTTTTTAAATTGCTTCATTAGCTTCTTCCTTCAATCCTTTTGAGTTTTTCCCGTGTGCCTTTGACGTGGTGAGGGAGCACCGTTTGACCAACCAGTAACCTGACGTGAGGAGACAGACAGGCCGTCACTCCTGCTTGAGTAACTTTGGGCTAATCATCACTCTAAGCACCAGTTTCCTCATGGACAAAAACAAGGGGCTTAGGGAAGGTCAAATTTCCTTCTAGCTTTCACACATGTCTAAGAAATTTTTTTGGCCCGTTGGGTGCCCAACTATTTGAGATTTTTCTCCATCAACTGAATATACATAGTTTACTGTACATATTTTATTGGTTTGAACATTTTACTCAAATTTTCTGTTTTAGAATTTGTCAGTTTGGTTTAGTTTTTTCAATTAATTAAATACACAAAATTTATATTCATCCAAATAGTGTTTAGGGAAATCACACATCATTGATAGACCTTTAAAATTAAATTCTACTATAATATCATTTGCTCACAAAATGGTAGAAAACACTATTTGTATTAAGATGTGTCATTTGTCTGCAATACAAGCAACTAAAGCTTCAGTTTGAATATGATTTATATATTTTTTGGTTTTCCAGGAGGAAAAAAAAAGACTTTCATTTCCCTTTCTCATTATGCTACTTGCCAGCTGTGTCCAGTCAGATGAAAGAACTCAGTCATTCACAAAAGTGTAGAAGCATTCTCATAAAAGGAGATGCTGCAGAAATACAAAGGTCTAAAGAATGCCTTGATTTAGAAAAGGTCATTAAATTTAAGAAAAAAGTTGTTTTCCATGTAATAGAAATATAGCATATTACTATGTCTTTAAGACTAGTGTTCTTGCTTTTTCAACTAAAATGAAAGCAGTTTCAATTTGGTTTTTAATTTGATTGGGAAAACATAAGTATTAGTCATTTTAATTATTCAATAATTTTTATTTTATGTTTTTCTAGGCTTTACTATTATGTTTGGAGTAAAGAGTAATCTTCAAGTAAAAATAAAATGAAAGGGTAAACATAAAACTAATAGGAATTTTTGTGATTGTAGTTTTTGAACGACCAGAAGCAACATTCTAAACTTTTCTCCATAAATCTATTTTCATTATTTAAAAAAATCATTAATCACTTAAAATAATTCACTGGCTTATAAATATAATAATTGAGAAATACTGTCTTCTTTTTTTTATTAATATATTGTCCCAAGTGCCTATGTGTGAGTGCATGAGAGAGAGATTGAAGGCAAAGACCTTCTCAAACTTGAAAACAAATGTATATAAAAGCTTTTTCTGTGGTTATTCATATCAAGAAGACAGTGATTTGGAGAATATACCCTACTGAAAAGGCCTTCTTTAATGCAATTCTTTAAAAACAAATAAATGCATTTATTAAATTAAGTGATAATAATTACAATTTAAAAAAAAAAATCAGTTTGTATGTTATGTTGTGGAAGAGAAGGGAAAGCAGGAAGAAAAAAAAATGAGGTTCCGACTTTTTCAAGGGACACTAAACTTGTAACCTAAAGCCCTGAGTTCAAGTTCCAGATGGTAGTCTTTCTGAGAGTAATACTTTCAGCAAGTTATTTAGAATTTTTGACTTTTGTGTTTCTGCAATGTAAATTTATTTTTTAAAGATTTGTTTGTTTATTAATTTATTTATTTGAGAGAAAGGAAGAGCATGAGCAAGAGGGAGAAGCAGATTCCCTGCTGATCAGGAAGGGGCGGGGGAGCCTGCTGGTGGGAGTCTGATGGGGGACTTCATCCCAGGGCTTTGAGATCATGACCTGAGCTGAAGGCAGACACTTAACCGACTCAGCCACTGAGGTGCCCCTGAAATGTAAATTTGAAGTAAAGTAACTTTAGGTTCTAAAATTCTAGGATTTACTTACTGTGCAGTTGCATTGGCTCTTATATGTAATTAATCACTCCATTCATAGCACAAATATCAAGTCACTTTATTCTTGAAACATTCCTATTAGGAAAAGATTAGTTGTGTCCATTTTAAAGGCAAGGAAATTGAGGTTCACAGAAGTTACAGCTAATAGAGTTGGTATGCAATCCCAGCTTTTTTATGTCAATATTTTATTGTTTTTATATGTTTAAAATGCTTTATGTTTGAAATTCATTTTTAATCATTCTAAGCATGAATTGAAATAATTTATTTATGCAAAACACAAAAATATCTATTTCAAATGTTAAAGCAATCTATTTGATATATTTATTTACAGGATGTTCCAATAGATAAAGGAACAACACTATTTCATTTTAAATGAATTCACAATGGATGAATCTGATACTTTAAACTTCAGAAGCCTGGCTGTGAGAGGCAGTATAGTGTAATGGTGAATGGTGCAGAATCTGGCGCCATTCATTGTGGTTCGTTTGATCCCGAGAAAGTTACTTAATCTCTTTGGGCCTCACTGGACTTACTGATAAAATAAAAGAGTTTATACTAGTTCCTCATAAGATTGTTGAGAAGATCAAACGAGGTTTACCTGTAAAATGCTTAGAACAGTGTGTGAAAGACAGTAAGCACCGTGTATGTATGAGTTGGTACTATTTTCTTACAAACTATAAAAATTATTTCATGAAGTTGTAACTATTTTGTGTATAGTTGGGTGCTTTAAACATTTAAGAGAAATATAGTTTTTTTAAATTTTTTAACTTTCTATATTAAATAATAGTGCATATACAGAAAAATACCCATCATAGAAATGTATGTAACAATTCACTTCTTATAAGTGAACCTGCACAGCCATGACCCAGGCCAAGAACTTGGACATTGTTACATTATTGCCACCTCAGGAATCCATCATACCTCCTGCATTCTTCCATTCACAATAACAGGGTGAGACTCATTCAGTTGTTGCATATGGCTGTATTTTGTTTATTTTCATTATTCTGTAGTGTTTAATTACCTGAATATGCAAGAATTTGTGGCCCATTTTGCTGTAGAAAAACATTTGAGTTGTGTCCGGTTTTTTAATATTATAAAAAATACTGGCCTGAGTATTCTTGTACCCGTCTTCTGTGTACGTGTACCTGTATTTCTGTTGAACGTATACTTAGGAATAAGTTGCTGGCCAACAGAGAACATTAATGTTCAATCTTAGTAGAAAATTCAAAAATTTCTCAAAGCGGTTCAAATAATATATATTCTTACCAACCATATATATATCACTTCCTCACTAACCTTACTTATTAGCATTTAGTAGGTGTGTAATGATAGCTTATCACGGTTTTAATTTGCATTTTCCTGATTATTAATTAATTGAGCAATTTTTCACTTGTGTATTGGTCAGGTAAACACCCTCTGTCAAATTTTTAAGCAAGTCATTTAGATATTAATTTATAAGGATTCTTTATATATTTTAATACCTTTGGTTGCTATATATGTTACAAATATTTTTTCCCATTGGTAAAATCTCCTGTTTTCTTCTTCAGGATTATTTTGGTCATTCTTGGTTCCATATACATTGTAGAATTAACTGAAGATTCCTCCTCCCTATGACATAAAACACTGTTAGGATATTGATCAGTTGGGAAGATTGACATCTTTCCTGACTCCCCCAATTTATAACATAGTATGTCCCTCTATTTCTTTAGGTCTCTATTAAATTATCTCAATAATATCTTCTAGCTTGTTTTGTGGCCATTTTACAAATTCCTTGCTAGATATTTTGAAATTATTCTAAATGCTATCTCTTCAATTTCAATTTTAACTTTTTGTTATTAGTACATAGAAAAACCAATTTTTCTACATCAATTTATCAACAACCTTGCTAAACTCACTTATTAATTCTAATACTTTATTCTGTAGATTCCTTTCATTTTCTAGATAGGCAATCTTACTATCCCAAAAATTGACAGTTATAAATCTTCTTTTTCCATACTGAACTTTGGTCTTATTGTACTGGCTAGAATTTTCAGTAAATTGTTGAAGAGGGTAACAGTAGGTAAATGTATTGTTTCAAATCTCAGAAGAAGAGCTTTCAATATTTTTTTTACACTAGTATGATATTCTTTATAATATTTGGAAGTTCCTTTCTATTCCAGTTTGCTAATTTTTATGAACGAATAGTTATCAAATGTTTTTCTGATACCTATCATATGATTTTTCTGTATCATTCCATTGTGATGGTGATTGATTTTACAATGTCAAATCAAACTTGAAGTCCTAGAATAATTGGAATTTGGTTATGATATGTTGTGCTTTTTTTTCTAAATCCCTCATTACTTTGTTTCTGGACTGCTAATAATTTTCAGCATTTTGAAACTGTGTTGATGAAAAAGATTAGCCTAAAATGATCCCTTTTGGTAACAATGTTATCAAGCCTCCACAGACCTCATTAAATTAGAAAAATTATTCTTTTAAAAATGTTTTGGGAGAATTTATATAAATTTGTGTTATTTTTTTCCTTAAATATTTGTTGAAAATTATAAATAAATCCATCTGGTCCTGGAATATTTTGTGGGCAAGTTTATAGTTATAGTTTAAATTCCTCTAATTTTTATGGGCTATTCAGATTTTTCTACTTTTGTTTTCAGTTTTGGTAAGTTGTGTATTTCTAGGTCTTATCCATTTTGTCTAAATTTTGTGACCAGCATGAAGTTGTTTGCAAAACCCTGTTTTAATATTAGTCTTACTTTTTATTCTTGCTATTAATTTATTATGCTATTCCTGTTTTTCTTTTTTTTCTTTTCCCTATGGCTTTGTCAAGATCAATTTTATTAGCTATTTCAAGTGAATGAGTTTTGTTTTTTTTAATCCTCTTCATTTATTTATATTTGTTGTCTATTTTTAATTCCAGTTCTTTATTATTTCCTTCTTTCTCCTTTCTTTAGGCTTATTTGCTGGTTTTTTTTTTTTTTTTTTTCTATTTTCTCAAGTGGTTTTGTTGTTGGTGGTGGTGGTTTTTGTTTTGTTTTGGGGTTTTTTTGGCTCATTTACTTTTCAGTCTTTCTTCTTTTTGAATATATACATTTAAAACAATAGATTTTCCTCTAACAGTTTGTGCTGCATCCCAAAATGTAGTGTTTCCATTATGAGTTAGCTCAAAATAATTTCATTTGTAATTTCTTTTTGGACCCACAGATAAAAGCATTTATTAATTTTCAAACATATTGGGATTTCCCAGTCATCTTTTTGTCATTGTTTCTTAGTGTAAATCTACTGTGATCATAGATCTTACTGTGTATGATTTAGGTCTTTGAAATTTATTGCAGCTTGTATGTATGACCCAACATATGGTCAACTTTTGTAAATATTTCACATGCACTTGAAATTACTGTTTATTCTGTGGTTGTTAGGTACAGTGCTTTATGTATGCCAGAAAATTTGGTAATTGTGTTATTCAGATCTTCCACATCTTTACTGATTTTTTTCTGCCTCTAATTACTGAACGAGGTATGTTAACAACTCCAGATAATTGTGGTTTTGTCTACTTTTCCTTTTAGTCCTGCCATCTTTTACTTTATATATTGTGTTAACAATGTGAAATTGCCATTTTTATGGATCAAAATAGTTGAATGTCAGCATTTTTATATAAATTAAACTAATAAACTAATATTTTAATGGTGTGCTATTAGATCATAACTTCACAGTGGGGTGATAATTGGTTTGGGGGAAGCAAAATATCCTTACATATCACAATGGTTTAAGAGACTCACTACACAGATATACAGTGTATATGGTATTAAAGTTGCCTGAGGCAAGGTGAGTAGGGGAAAGAGAAGCTAAAAAGACTCCTTAAGGGGATGGGATGATAATGGAAAGAGATTGAAAAATACTTCAGTTAGACAAATTATATCTTCCTGGTGAAATGAAACTTCTCACGTAATAAAACATCCCTTTTTTTTCTCCATCAGTGCTTTATGTGTGGCTTATTTTTCATTCTTTTAGTGTTTAATTTTCTGTATGCTTATGTTTTAGATTTGTCTCTTTACAATGGATGTAAATATTTTTTTATCACTCAGTCTGATTATATTTGTCTTTTCAGAGGAGTATTTAGCCCTTTTATATTTAATGTAATAGTGATCTATTTGAGTTTAAGTGCTGACTCACTATCTACATTCCATTTGTTTTTCCTGTTTTATATTTCTTTTTATCTCTTTGTTAACCATCTTTTGGGTTGAGTATATTTGTCATTGCATTGCTTCTTTCCCATTAGCTTGTTATTTTTACATTCTTTCACAATGTTTAACTGGTTGCTAATGAGGTTACAGAATGCATCTTTGACCTAATCAAAGTATAATGCAAATTAGTACTTTTATCACTGTACGGGAAATTTGAGAACCTTAGAATGAATGCCTTAACTATTTTTATACCTCTCTTGAATTGTATGCTGTTTTTAAGTATTTAATTTTATATAATTTAAGTCCCACAATAATTATCGTTATGTTATTTATTCAGTCATATATACTCTTCATTACTTTCTGCATCTCCTGAGGTTACATATAGGATTTCTTTCAGTCTAGTGATAATTTGGTTTGAGTTTTCTTTGTCTGAAATGACTTTATTTTGCCCTTTTTAAATGTGCATGTTTTCTTGGAACAAAATTCTAGATTGATAGTTTTCTTTCCCCACTTCAAGACATTATTATATTGCTTTATAACTTTCACTGTTTCTGTTGATGTCAGAAAACAGTATTTAAAAGCAATCTTTCCTCTTTACAAAAATTTTCTTGACGGTTTGTAATTCTTTATACCTTTGATTTCCAGTAGTATTACCATTATTGCTCAGTTGTGGTTCTCTTTGAATTTATTCCTATGAGGATCTATATGATTTCTTAAGTGTGCATCTTGATATCTTTCAACAATTTTGGAAAACTACCATTATTTTCTTTTTTAATATTGCTTCTGCCCCATTCTCTCACACTATTCTTAATGGGACTCCAGTTTCATATATGCTTATCTTTGAATATTTCTACCCCCATTGTTTACTTTTGTTCTCTTTGTTGTCCATTTTGGATATTTTCTTTTGACCAGTATTTTGTTTTTGTAATTCTTTCTTCAGCTGTATCCAATCTCTCGATTAATCCATTAAATGAGTTGACAACTTCTCTTATGACATTTTTCAGTTCTAGAATTTCTAGCATTCTTTTTTGTAGTTTCTAGATCTCTTTCAAAATTCTTAATCTTGTCTTTCATATCCTTGAATATATTATACATACTATTTTAAAGTCTATGTAGCTGCTTTACTTATATATTTTGAGTGTCTGTGTCTATTATCTGCTAGTGCTCCTGGTTGGATCAAATTGTCTTGCCTTTCATATGCCTGGTTCTTTTTGGTGGAGTACTGGACATTGTATACAAAAAATATGGGGATAACTCAAGGCCTGGTGTGATGTTATCTTTCTCCAGATAAGATTTACATTTGCTTCTGTCATATCACCAGTGTCAGTAATAAACTTGACTGTCTTAATCTCATTTTATGTTGAATGAATGTATATGATGTGCTTGAAAGAATGACTGGCACAAAGTAAGTCCTGTGCAACTATCTTTCTTTCTTTCTTTCTCTCTCTCTTTTTTTTTTTTTTTTTACCCTTTATTGTTTTCTTTAATGGCTTTGAAAAGAGGGAAAAGGAAGGTGGTATTAAGGATAATTTACATGGCATTAGATGCACCAGAAGTGAATTCTCATTTTTTTAAATTTTGTCTTTTTGCTTATATTTGAAATAAATGTAAAAATGAGAAGTTGCAGTCATCAATGTCATGAACTAAATAGATAAAAAATTAGTATGTGTTCACCTGCCATATTTCACTACGGCCATTATAACCATTATGCAAAAGTTTAAAAAAACAGGAATTATAATCTCAACAGTGGAATTGCCTTATTATATAATTATTACTTGCCAGTAGCACTTTGACAAACATTATTATTTTGGAGATTATTAATACCTTGGGTCTTGGGTCAAAGAACTATTTGTAATACACAGATTTTCATCTGCACTCACATTTTCAATTAAAGATACTTACAGAAAAGTATTATTTAATTCTTGATTTGTGGTTTTGGTGCCTGGAATCTAATGTTTTAGATAGTAGCTGATATAAATTAGCTACACTGAACTATTAGCAACTTTCTTTATTGTCCTAAGTGTTTTACTGTTTATAGTTTCATTCAAGCAAATCTAATGTCACTGAATGAAAATGATACTTATATGTGTTATAAACACTCAAAACTTTTTGTTTTTATATATTTTTTTAAGTTTTTATTTAAATTCCAGTTAGTCCACACACAGGGCAATATTAGTTTCAAGTGTATAATTTAAGTGATTCAACACTTATATACAGCACCTGGTGCTCATAGAACAAGTGCACTACTTTTTTTTTTTTTTTTTGAAAAAATTTTGAAAAAATTTTTATCTTCAGTATACTAGCTTGTCCTGTGAATTAGCAAATTAATTGTTAAATAGTTGCAAACAAAATATTCCTGGGAATAAGCTTAGCTATGCTATAATTAAATTCTGGCCTAGTTATGTGAAACCAGATTTTTGGTGTTCTGTATTTATCTATTGCCTCTGGCAGTTTGTTGGCTTTTCTTGGGTGTTTGTGTTTTCCTAGTGCTACTCTATGCAGGATTTTCCAGGCCTGGGATATCTTTGGCACACAGTTGAACTTGATGCCAAAGCTAATAAGTCCAAAATATACCACGTCCTTAACCTAGATTCTAATTACTAATTATTTTTGAGCAATTTTCAAATAGCTTGAGAATATATATTTTTAGAACAAAAATATTAAGAAGTTAAGAAAAAATGAACTTGATATATTCTCCTCTATTGGTATTCTCTTTAAACAAATGTATACTTCTAGTTTTCATACCTTGTGTGATGTTTTCTTTTCAAAATCGAGTTGAAAAAATTGGAATTTAAAAAGAATCAATGTTCAATAATGTTCAAATATATTACTAAGTATATATTAAGACATAATAAATTAAAAACATTAATAAGAGGTAAGTTTTATGAAATGTTATTATTTTCAATTGATAATATCATACCTCACAGTTAATAAAAAATAAAGGAAATTGACTTAATATTTAAGCCAAATGACTAAGTTTCATGTGTTACTCCATGAATTTTTAAACTGAGAAGACATTTTTAGCTTTAGCACATTATAGACGAATAACAAAGAGTTATAAACTATTGAGTAACTAAATAGCAGTTATGCAGTTTTTAATTGCCACTGCCTCAAATTCTTCTGAAAATGTACATGAGTTGTTTGTTCTGTTTTTAATACAACAAATATTTAATGTTTCTTCCTCAAAGAAATGCAAAAAGGAATCCATACATGAATATTTAAGCTAATTTAATGTGCAAATTTAAAATTTACAAATATTTACAAACCTGGTAAATTTGACCTGCATTTAGGTTATTCAGGCGCTCTTGAGTAAGCAAGATGATTTCAGTTATTTTCTAACTGTGAAATGGGTCTAAATTCATGTCATTTATCTTCAAAGAAGTTTGATACCATACCTTTTTTTTTTTTTTTTAAGAGTTTGAGGCTGGGAGAATTTTTTCCATACGGCTAAGATGAGTTTTAAGTTCTACATAGCTGAGGATTCTTTGTCCTGAGCTCTTCTTGTAGAACAGGGGCAGATATAGACTTCTTTTGATTGTGAAACTCTCTTGATTTTAGCACATATGACAAACATTAATCAGTCCAAATTCTCAGTATATCATATTCATAAGCACTATCATCTCAAGGAAAATTTTACTTTCTGATTAAATCTCTCAAGTGTCCTCAGAAAATCTCCAATATATAGGTGTAATTGTCCCCTTTTGAGGAGCAAACACAGGCTTTCATTGATTAAAAAATTAGTCTAATATTCAACAACAGAGGCAGGTTCATTCACTCAACCACCAGGTACTTGGGGACCTAATGTGGTATAGGGACTGGGGAAATGAATGTAGAAAATACAAAGTCCCTTACCCACGGAGCTTGCATGCCAGTGAGGAAGGCTGGCAGTCAGCGCATAAACAAGCAGATAAGACAGATCATTTCAGACATGGCTAAATGTCATGAAGAAAATAAAGCAGAATAGTGAGACAGCTAGCTGCTGGCCACAGAGATGTGGATGTGTGTTGGGAGGTCAGTGGAGTTTTCTCTGCATCTGAAATGATGAGAAAGATGCAGTCATGGAAAGACCTGGAAAAAGAGCCATCCAGGCAGAGGGAAGAGCTAGTGCAAAGCCCTGAGAAGGGAGCAAGTTTCACATTGTAAAGACAGAAAGAGCCAGTGCTGCTGGAACAAAATGAGAAGGAAGGAAGGACAGAGATGAAGGGGCCTAAGTAAGCAGGGCCCAGACTGCGTGGACCTTCACAGAGCATGGTTTAAATCTTACTCTCTCACTGTGAGCTAAGATACTGAAACCAAGTAGACAGGGAAGGGACACCCACTGATTTATGCTTCTGTGTGGAGCATGGATTGTTCAGCCCAGGGTACAGTATCCGTCATGGGCAGCTGCTGACTACCGTAGGCCAGATGGGAGGTGAGGGTGGCTTGGATAGCAGCAGAGACAGTGGAGTAATGATCGGTGTGCAGATGTTGAGTATCTGACAGTAGAACAGATGGGACTGGATGGTGGATCGAATGTGAAGGAGAGACAGCAATGCATAGTGCTTATGATCCCAGGTTCTAGCGCTGCACTCCCTGGGCTCATATTCTGGCTCAGTCTCCCACCAGATTTGTAACTTTGGACAAGTAACCTCAGACAAGTAACCTGTTCTCCAATTTGTAAAATTGGAGAAGGATACTAATTATGCCTGCGTTATACGACTGATACACAGATTGTGGTGTGTGTATGTGCATGCACATACACTTAGGAGTGGATTCAGTAGTATGTACTTTGTATATTGTGTATAAATAAAATTAATTTGAGAATGACTGATGCATTCTACATTTTTAGCTCACACCACTGCAAGTACCATTGACAAGATGGGGAAGATGGAGGGAGGATGAAGTTGGAGAAGGGGGATGCAGAGAGAAGTTAGGAATTCTGTTTAGGGGAACATTCAGTTTGAGATGCAGTGTTCAGGAAAGAGATCAGAACTGAAGTTAGATTTGTCAGTGCATATGCTATTTAAAGCCTTGGGACCAGATGACATCACCTAGAAAGACAACGTAAATAGGAAGAGGGTGGAGGACTAAACCTTCCACTAGCATCCAGGGGTCAGGAGAGGAGGAGGAGCCAGGAAATGATTCAAATGCATACACATCTGGTTTTTACATGGTGCTGCCTATATTACTGGAGCCTTGCCAGAGCTCATGCTTCAGAAGATTCTATAGACATGAAAGCCTCTTTATACATTTCTAGTGGTGAGGGGCCGAGGCTTCCGGCTTGGACCCTGACGACAGGAATTTTCCATACATACTTGAGAGCAGCACAAAGAAACTGTGGTATAAATATGCTGTTCCTTGTGTACTCGTAGATTTTTTTTTTAGCACAATAAAACTTAAATGTGGCCCCTAATGAGAGCTCAGTTGCTTTGCACGAGCTCAGATTTCTTCACACGAAAGTATGGGCGTCTCCAATTGACAAAGATTTTTGTTTTGATACAAAAGTCTAGAACTGGAAAAGAATCATCTCTTACACGCTATATTATTTATGACAGTTTGATTTCCAGTCAGCCCACCAAAGCCTATGTAACCCACAAAGAAATGAAATCCAAGTGCAAAGAATATGTAGACCCTAAACACATGGGACAGGGTTTATGGAAACAGTAGTAAGATACTAGGAACACATTTTCTTCTCTTGTTGAGCCTAGCAAAGCAAGGACAGGAGAATTTCCTTTTGGGCAGGGATGGCGGGCATCAGAGAAAGGTGTTCATGGGGCCATGGTCATTAACATATAAGCTAACCAGTGATTGTGGAAAACAAAGGTATATGAATTGAGGAAAAGAATTCTCGGGAAAGATAGGAAACTTGAAATCTCTAGTCTTGGCTTTTGACATTCACCTCTGTTATGATATGAAGGAAGTCACAAGCTGTTCTGTAGCTCAGTTTCCATTCATTTTATATTGGTTATAATAATCCCTAACAGGGTTGTTGTAAGTATAGATTGATTATATAGATGTATAGATTGATTATATAGATGTATACACTTATGTGTGTGTGTGTATAATATGTTGAGATATATATGCAAAATATGTATTCACGGTAACAGTGTGAATGGTGAAAGATCTAGGTAACTAATTACTACTGTTCATCATTATTGCTCTTTGATTTTTATTTTAATAAATGATTCTTAGGAAAATATGAATGGCTGGATTTTAATCATGTTGGAGCAATAATAACAAAAATGAAATTTGAAAGAAAACTAAGTCAAACAATTCAGAATAACTTCTATTCATAATAACATTGTGATTAGGTCACCTCATTAGCTCCTCCAATTTTTCCAAACAGATGCCTCAGTGAGTTGTCAAAAATGATCTACTTCCAGCTTTCTTAAGAGCCCGAGTGCTTCAAAGAAGAGTTCAGTTGCCTTAGCAAATTTTACCTTAAATAAATATAATCGGTAGCATCCCTATAATTTACCTCTAGCAGGAGATCTAGAATTTCATTACAAATAGTTATTTACTATTTTAGTGCTGCTCCGTGTGCTAAACCAGGAAGAATGCCTGTTTAGGATTTCATAATTTTATCAATTACTTCCCAATAGCATGTCACTAATAGCAAACATACTATGTTTCTTATTCTTTCATGTCTGACTCTTCCACTTACATTGTGTTTTTGAAAACCTTTTGAACACCAGCAGATTACCAATAGCTTGGGGTTTGTGAAGATTTTCTCAGCTTATATTTTATTCTACTATTTTTGTGCCTTGGTATATTGTCTAATGCTTTGGCATCTTGATTATTGATTTTCATCAATATTCTGTAATTACTCTTGTATTAATGAATTAATTTTGCAAGTATGAAAAAAATTTCACTCTGGTAACTATCCATGTACACAATCACTCCCTAAAATGAAGCTATCTGATTATTATACTTACATGGAAGATGGAGGCCAGAGCTGAAAGAAAACCTAATCTAGTGATCTATTTGTAAGTGTCAATTGTTTAACTTCCTTCGTTCTTCTCTATCACAAGCTATAAAACACATCTGAATTCCTAAACCATCCGTAAACACCAAATGACACAGTACACGAAAATATCTAAAAATGGGAGCAAAGATGTCTTCCCCATACGTATTGTCAGGTGTCCCTTTGTCTCCAGGTTTTTAAAATAGACATTTGAGTCCGAGAATATTCTCCATAATGTTCTCACTGAAAGAATACAGTGTCCTGTGAGTGTATTTATTATGGAGTTTTTTGTTTTATTTTGTTTTGGGTTTTTTTTGCCTAAATTGCTTTCAAAGGATTCTTTAATGATCTTTCATATAGATCTTTAATATAGAATGATATAGTTCTGGGAATTTCATTACTTCTGGAAAAGAATAGGCGCTTTAAAACAATAATTGAATTTACTGAATATATGAACTAGCTGTATATGATTTATTTTGATGAGCATTATTTTTATCTTTGTTGTAATTATAAAAACAATATAAACATGTTGTAAGTAATTGGAAAACATAAAATATAAATATTGATAATCATTGTTAATACTTTGCCTTCTATTCATAGACATCGACTTTTTATTTAAAAAGTTTGCTTTTTTTTTGAGAGAGAGAGAGAGCATGCACGCACATGTGATGGGAGAAGTGGAGGAGGTGGGGTGGAAGGGAGGAAGAGAATCTTTGGCAAGCTCCATGCCCAGCACAGAGCCCACTGAGGGGCTCCATCTCATGACCTTGAGAACATGACCTGAGCGGAAACCAAGAGTGGCAGGCTTAACCAGCTGAGCAGTGCAGGTGCCCCAAAGTTTACATTTTTAATTGCAAATATTTCCAATGTACAGAAAACTATAGAAAATGTTATGACAGACATCTGTGTACTCACTACCTTGATAGCTATAAAATCATTCATTCATCAGGTAGTCATTGAAAATTGCTAAACTAGACACTGCTTAAAGTGCCTGCAGATTCATCAAGGAGCAAAACAGATACTGGGAGGGGACACAGACCTTAAGTTAAATGCGTATGTAAAAGATAATAGTGATAATACTAAAGGAGGGGAAAAAAGCAGGAAAGATGGTTAGGGAATGTTGGGGGGTAGGGCATGAAATTTTAAACAGAGTAGTTGGGAGGCATCACTCAGCAGGTGATGTTGTAGAAAAGACCTGGGGAGCTGAGAGAGTGAACCATGCAGATACCTGGAGAAACAATGTCTCAGGGCACACAGCAACTGCAAATGCCCAGGGGTGGGAGTGTGCCTGATGTTTGGAGCCTCTCTATTTTCTTTTTTATCTGCCTCATTAATTTCTCTCCTTAATTCAGTGTTTTTTCTTCTTCTACTGACTTTTGGTTTACTCTATTGCTCGGTTTTAATCTCTCTTTCTTTCTAATTTTAACATTTCACATTGTAAATTTCCCTCCCAGTACCTTTTCGCCTGAATATCATAATCTTTGAAATGTGATATATTTTTTGTGGCTCATTTCTAAATAGATCGTAAATTCTGTGATTTTTTTTCTATTCAATAATTATTTAGAAGTGGTTATTTTAAATTTCTAACTGTGGGAGGTGGTATGGAGATTGCTCTCTTTTGTTATTGATTTCTAAATTTGAGGCATTGTATTCAGGGACTGCTGCTTATGTAAAATGATTCTTAAATCTTTTTGAGAATTGTTTTGTAGTTTAAATCACTAGTTTTTGTAAAAAAAAAAGTTCATGTGAGAAAGAAAGGAAGTTATTTTCTGTAATTGTTGAAACAGTGTTTACATATAGTCCCCAAATCAAGCTTAACTGTGTTGTCAAAGGCAACTGTTCTCTTACTAGCTTTTTGACAGTTGGATCAATGAATGCAATACATATTTTAAAACCCCCTGCATTAATTATGGATTTGTGAATTTCTCCTTGTAATACTGTCAATTTTTGCTTTGTACACCTCAAGGTTTGCCTGGTAAGAGAATGCAAATTAAGAATGATTATCTTCCTGGTAATTGCTACTTTTATTTCAGTTATGTAGTCTAGTCCATCTAATATTAAAATATTAACAATCTTTTAATAAAATTTTAATATAAAACCTACTATTCCGGTTCTCTTTTGCTTGTTATTTTCCTGACATATCTTTTTTTTCATCCCCTTGCTTTCAGTATTTCTGTGAGTATATATTCTCGGTGTGTCTTTTTAGATAACAGAGCTGGGATTTAATTTTTTATTATATCAAAGACTCTCTGTCTTTTAACTGTCAAGCTAAACCCATACATACACTAATTTTTACTTATTCAATTTTAACTTTGCTCTTCTATTCATCATGCTCTTTATGTTATTACTTATTTACCTTTTTCTGTTTTCTATTGGATGGATTTGAGCTTTTAAATTCATTTTCTTTCCATTGGTCTGGAGATTAGACATTTCATTTTTTTTAATAATAATTTTGTATTATGTTATGTCAGTCACCATACAGTACATCCTTAGTTTTTGATGTAGTGTTCCATGATTCCTTATTTGCATATAACACCCAGTGCACCATGCAATAAGTGCCCTCCTTAATACCCATCACCGGCCTATCCCAGTCCTCCACTCCACTCCCCTCTGAAGCCCTCATTTTGTTTCCCAGAGTCCATAGTCTCTCATGGTTCATTCCCCCTTCTGTTTACCCCCCCTTCATTCTCCCTTTCCTTCTCCTACCAATCTTCCTGCTATTTCTTATGTTCCATAAATGAGTGAAACCATTGGATAATTGTGTTTCTCTGCTTGACTTATTTCATTAGCATAATCTCCTCCAGTCCCATCCATGTTGCTGCAAATGTTGGGTAATAGTTCTTTCTGATGGCTGAGTAATATTCCATTGTATATATGGACCACATCTTCTTAATCCAGTCATATGTTAAAGGGCATCTTGGCTCCTTCCACAATTTAGCTATTGTGGACAATGTTGCTATGAACATTGGGGTGCATATGGCCCTTCTCTTCACTACAGCTGTATCTTTGGGGTAAATACCCAGTAGTGCAATAGCTGGGTCATAAGGTAGCTCTTTTTAACTTTTTAAGGGACCTCCACACTGTTATCCATTGAGGTCTTTCATCCATTTGGAGTTTATCTTTGTGTATGGTGTGAGAGAGTGGTCAAGTTTCATTCTTTTGCATATAGCTGTCCAATTTTCCCAGCACCATTTATTGAAGAGACTGTCTTTTTTCCACTGGATGTTTTTTCCTGCTATGTCAAAGATTAGTTGCCCAAAGAGCCAAGGGTCCATTTCTGGGTTCTCTATTCTGCTCCATTGGTCTATGTGTCTGTTTTTGTGCTAGTGCCATGCTGTCTTTGTGATCAAAGCTTTGTAGTATAGCTTGAAATCCGGCAACGTGATGCCCCCAGCTTCGTTTTTCCTTTTCAACAATTCCTTGGAGATTCGGGGTCTTTTGTGGTTCCACACAAATTTAAGGGCTGTTTGTTCCAGTTCTTTGAAAAATGTAATTGGTATTTTGATCGGGATGGCATTGAAAGTGTAGATTGCTCTGGGTTGCATAGACATATTTTAACTATGTTTATTCTTCTGATCCATGAGCATGGAATATTTTTCCATCTTTTTGTGTCTTCTTCAATGTCTTTCAAAAGTGATTTGTAGTTTCTAGAATATAGATCCTTTACGTCTCTGGTTGAGTTAATTCTGAGGTAACATATGATTTTTGGTGCTATTGTAAATGGGATCGATTCTCTAATTTCTCTTTCTTCAGTCTCATTATTCATGTATAGAAATGCAACTGATTTCTGAGCATTGATTTTGTATCCCGCCACATTACTGAATTGCTCTATAAGTTCTAGTAATTTGGGGGTGGAGTCTTTTGGGTTTTCCATATAGAGTATCATGTCATCTGAGAAGAGAGACTGTTTGACTTCTTTGCCGATTTGAATACCTTTTATCCCTTTTTGTTGTGTGATTGCTGTTGCAAGGACTTCTAGTATTATGTTGAATAATAATGGCGAGAGTGGGCATTCTTGTCGTGTTCCTGATCTTAAGGGAAAGGCTTTTAGCTTTTCCCCATTGAGAATGATATTTGCTGTAGGCTTTTCATTGATGGTTTTTATGAGATTGAGGAATGTACCCTCTATCCCTACACTCTGAAGGGGTTTAATCAAGGAAAGGATGCTGTATTTTGTCAAATGCTTTTTCTGTATCAATTGAGAGGATCATATGGTTCCTGAGTCTTTTCTTGTTGATATGATGTATCATGCTGATCGATTTGCGAATGTCGAACCACCCTTGCATCCCAGGGATGAATCCCACTTGGTCATGATGGATAATCCTTTTAATGTACTGTTGGATCCTATTAGCTAGGATCTTGTTAAGAATTTTGGCATCCATATTCATCAGGGATATTGGTCTGTAATTCTCCTTTTTGATGGGGTCTTTGCCTGGTTTGGGGATCAAGGTAATATTGGCCTCATAGAATGAGTTTGGTAGTTTTCCTTCTGTTTCTATTTTTTGAAACAGCTTCAGGAGAATAGGTATTATTTCTTCTTTGGATGTTTGGTAGAATTCCCTAGGGAATCCGGCAGGCCCTGGACTCTTGTTTTGGGGGAGGTTTTTGATCACTGCTTCAATCTCTTCATAACTAATTGGTCTGTTTAAATAATCAATTTCTTCCTGTTTCAGTCTAGGTAGTTTATAAGTTTCCAGGAAGGCATCCATTTCTTCCAGGTTGTTTAATTTATTGGCATAAAGTTGTTGATAAAAGTTTCTAATGATCCATCCTATTTCATTGGTGTTGGTCATGATCTCTCCCCTTTCATTCATAATTTTATTAATTTGGGTCCTTTCTCTATTCTTTTGAATAAGTCTGGCCAGTGGCTTATCAATCTTATTTATTCTTTCAAAGAACCAGCTTCTAGTTTTGTTGATCTGTTCTACTGTGCTCCTGGTTTCTAATTTGTTGATCTCTGCTCTAATCTTGATCAGCTGCCTTCTTATGCATGGGTTAGGTCTGTTCTTCTGTTCCAGCTCCAGCTTCTTGAGGCAAGAATATAAAAACTGCATTTTAGATTTTTCTATTCTTTTGAGTGAGGCTTGGATGGCTATGTATTTTCCCCTTAGGACCGCCTTTGCAGTGTCCCATAGGTTTTGAACCGATGTGTTTTCATTTTCATTGGTCTCCAAAAATTGTTTAATCTCCTTCTTCATTTCCTGGTTTACCCAATCATTCTTGAGCAGGATGGTTCTTAGTTTCCAAGTGTTTGAGTTTCTTCCAATTTTTTCTTTGTGATTGAGTTCCAGTTTCAAAGCATTGTGGTCTGAAAATATGCAGGGAGTAATCTCAGTCTTTTGGTATCACTTGAGACCTGTTTTGTGACCCAGTATATGGTCTATTCTGCAGAAAGTTCCATGTGCATTCGAAAAAAATGAGTATTCTGTTGTTCTGGGGTGTAGTGTTCTGTATATATCTATGAGGTCCATCTGGTCCAGTATGTCATTCAAAGCTCTTGTTTCTTTGTTGATATTCTGCTTAGGTGATCTGTCTATTGCTGAGAGTGGAGTGTTGAGGTCCCCTACTATTAACGTATTATTATCTATATGTCTCTTTATTCTGTTTAAGAGTTGGCTTGTGTATCTTGCTGCTCCCCTGTTGGGGGCATAGATATTTATAATTGTCATATCCACTTGTTGGATACAACCTTTAAGAATAATGTAGTGTCCTTCTGTATCTCTAACTACAGTCTTTAGTTTAAAATCTAATCTGTCTGATATGAGAATTGCTACCCCAGCTTTCTTTTGAGGTCCATTGGAATGAAAAATGGTTTTCCACCCCTTCACTTTCAGTCTGGATGTATCTTTAGGTTCAAAATGAGTCTCTTGTAGACAGTGAATAGATGGGTCATGTCTTTTTATCTAGTCTGCAACCCTGTGGCATTTATGGGAGCATTTAGGCCATTTACTTTGAGAGTGATTATTGAGAGATATGATTTTAATGTTGTCATGTTGCCTGTGAAGTCTTTGTTTCTATAGATTGTAAATTTCTGTTCTGTATCACTCTTGGGGTCTTTTTACTTTTATAGAACCCTCCCTTAATATCTCTAGTAGGGCTGGCTTGGTGGTCACATATTCTTTGAGTTTCTGCCAGTCTTGGAAGGTCCTTGTCTCTCCATCAATTCTGAATGACAGCCTTGCTGGATAAAGGATCCTTGGCTGCATATTCTTCTCAGTTAGAGCTTTGAAAATACCTTGCCAACCCTTCCTGGCCTTCCAGTTCTCTGTAGACAGGTCTGACATTATTTTGACATTCCTCCCTCATAGGCATTTCATTTTTTTAAGATTTTATTCATTTAGTTGAGAGAGAGAGAGAGCACAAGCAGAGGGGGAGGGGCTGAGGGAGATGGAGAAGCAGACTCCCCACTGAGCAAGGAAGCCACTGCAGGACTAGATCCCAGGACCCTGGGATCATGACCTGAGCCAAAGGCAGACGCTTAACCAACTGAGCCACCCAGGTGCCCTAGGCATTTCATTTTTTATGCTTCCAGTGATTACCCTTAAATTTTTAGCATTCATACTAGAGATAAAATATAAATAAGTATAAATGTACTCAATATCTCCATCACACTCCAGAATAATATAAGGAACTTACTTAAATCATCTTAAATCAGATCGTGTCCACCCTCCAAACTATGTCGTTATGCTATTTGAGTTTATTTGAGCTTATTCAGTGTTTATTTTTAAACCTAAACCATTATCTTTTTAAAATTTTTATAGTAAATGCTTAAATTTACCATTAGTTTCCAACATCGCTTAACATTGTTTCCTACATCTCCTTCCTTCTTTGTAGGTCCATGTTCTTTCTTCGAGGGTCCATAAGTAATGAATACTTTCCATATTGAGACTGGAAAATGTCCTTTTTAAACCTCATTCTGGAATGATAATTTAACAGGATATAGAATTCTCTAAGTTTTATTCATTTTCTCTCAACACTTTGAGGACAATATTCACTTGCATTTTAGTCTTTATTGTTGCTGATGAGGTTTTTCCTATGAGTCTAATTGTTACTTCATGGCTCACTGCCTTTTCTGGTTGCTTTTCAGGTTTTCTCTCTATGTTCAGTTCCTCTGCAAAGCACACCTCGAGACAAAGGTAGAAACACAAAGGATTTCTTGGGGGAAATGGCGTATGGAGTATCCTTCACAAAGGGATCAGCCCACAGAACAGGTCTGACTTTGAGAAAGCGGAGAAGAAGAAGTGAGTCTGGGGTAGGAAAAGCTCAGCCTGCAGGGCAGCTCTGAGAACCTCAGGGCTCCTGGGGATCTCCCAAGCACACCTGCCTGTTGGAAGAGTTTGGATTTGGGCCAGAAGGGCTCTGCTCTTGTACCCTCAACTTGCCCAGCATTGACTGGGAACAATCTGGGAAGAGTGGCCTCATGTGAACACTGGTGTAGATACTGAGGGAGAAGTAGCCAGAGCCCTCAACTGATGCCACTTTCTCTGGTAGGTCCTCTCATGAGAGCTGAGGACTGCCACCCTCTCGCTCCTGTTCCACAGGCTCACTGAAATACCTAGATTTACCTATATATATCCTGCTTTATAGTCTCATATCTCTTCTGTTTCACACATTTCATCAAATCTGGTAAAATTTCAGCCACACTTTCTTTGAAAATTGCATCTAATACCTTTTCTCACTTTCTTGAACGTCTGTTAAGTATGTATGGTTGGCATTCTCCTTCCATGATCCAATTTTCTTAAACACCCTTTCATATATACTGTATCTTTATTTCACCATACTTCATTGTGAAAGTTTTCCTTACGTTTCTCTTCCAATTCTGTGATCTCTTGAGCTATGTCTAAAAGGCTTTCAATCCATATTTGCGTTTTCATCTTTAATTAATCTTATTTCTTAATTCTCATTTCTAGAAGATATATTTGTTATTGCCCATTGCTATGTCAGTGTCCTTTTCCTTCCTTGTAATTTTGGTTCTCTGAATTCCTTCAAATTGTACTAATGACATGTGTTCTAATTCTCCTGACTTCTGACTCTTTCTTGATGAATTTGCTCTTCTTAATTGTTTTCCTTTTTTTACATTGTTTAGCTTATATTCAGCAGAGATTTATTTTTCTCAGGTCTTATCTGTTTTGTATTTTCTTCCAAATAGTATCCTAGAAATTTTGCCATTTTAGAAGCAGTTCATACATTTATTTTTTTACACTTTACATTCCTATACCATTTAAATGCCAGGCTCAGGTCTTGGTTTTCAATTTCTCATATGAGGGTTTTTTTTTCTGTATAACAGAAAGAGAAACTGACTTGCCATTTCCCTGGTATGGTGAGTGAAGACCTTTGTGACCCTTGTTTCTCCTTTCCTTGAGGTACAGCCCAGGATTATCTTAAAGCAAAACTCTTGGTTCCAGGTTCCTTCACTTTGGCTTTCCAATAAACACTAAAATCTCAATGTTATACTCATGAGTTATTAACATCTTTCTTAGTTTTGGTTCCGCCAAAAGTCAATCCTGAAGCAAGAACTCAAGGGCATATAGACTTTTGTGGAGCTACTCAGAAGCATAGTAAGACAGAGGAGAAGGGAGTGGAAGGGAGGTGAAGGAAGCCACTGGAAAGTGTGTATGTAAGCCAGCTATGTCAGTGCACACTTAAAGTGGGAAACTCCAGGAAATGGTGCAAAACACATGTCTCATAATTAACCTGTTACAAAGGGTTATATAAACCATATCTAGGGGATCATTGGTTGAGGGTTACTAGGTCTGGGGGAGGAGGAGATATTATTCTCTGGCGTTTCCAACATGCCACATGCAGTCAGAGCACCCTTCTAGAGTTGTGGGGAAAGAAAGCTCGGAGTTACAGAGATGCAGATCCTGGCCATTGAAAATGAGCAGGCACACCCTAAAAAGCCCAAGGGATGTGGACAGGAAACTCCCAGCATCTGCTGCAACATCCTGTTGGTCACCCAGTTCTCTCATGACTAGAACACCTGGATTTAAGCTCCCTGTTTGCTCTGGTTCTTAGGGACTTTCTTTTCTTTGTTTTATGTTTAATAAGATATTTATAACTTTTATTACATATTTTATCGAACTTTTAATGTGTCTTTATAGGTGGAAAGAGGTACCTAGATCAGTCCTCATGTGGCTGGAACAGATGTTCCAAGATATTTTAACGTACACTTTAATTTTATAAAATAAGATCATACTAAGTATGCCATCATAACTTGCTCTTATACCTAAATAATGTTCACACTTTTTTCCATAACCAGACCTGAACATAAGGTTTAACTCATTCTTTTCAATTTATTTTTCCAAATTCTTTTAGATAGATATCTGTTTTTAAGCTATCACTATTCAAAGAATGCAATAAACATTATTTCATCCATGTTCTTACATATTCACTGCTAATATATTTCTGGAATAAAATCCTAGTACTAGAATTTATGGGTCAAAACTTTTAGCAGTTAAATTTTAAAAGATATTACCAAATTTTACCTAATCGTTTTTATCATATTTATTCTTACCCACAGCAAATAAGGGTATCTTTTCCCTTATCCTTACCAAAATTGTATAATGTCAATCATTTGATTCTTTGATGATCTGATGAGTGATAAGTGATAGGTTACTTAATTTGTTTTATCCAATTATTAGTAAAGACAATTTCATAATGCTCCTGGTCAGTGATACTCACTTGTCTCACTTTGGCTCCTATTTTTATTGGCCTGCTTATTTTTTATATTTGACTCATGAGAGCTTTTTTTATATTATGCACACTAGCCCTTTGTCATATGTCTTGAATATATTTTTGAAGCTTATATTTCCTTTTTTGAATTTGTTTATTGTGTTTTCCTACCCATGTAAAATTTTATGTAACCGATTTCATCCATTTTTGACTTTGTGGTTTCTCATTTTCATATCATGCTTTTAAAGGGCCTTATAATTATTAATTATAAAGAGCATTTAAGCAGTTATTGAATGCTTACTATGAACTGGGTATCTCATGGCATGAGGGAGAAGGGACAACGATGAATAAGAAGCCTTTTATTGCTTCAAAAAGTATCATATTAAATATAAAATATTTTGTGCTGTAGAAGGAATGAAGTAAATAGAACTTTTCCCCTCTACAAACAAACAAGGGAACAGATAACAATTCTCCAAACTTGTGTATCTTTTTTTAAAGAAAAACTCAAACCAGTCAAAACATCAACACCTATAGTAAATAATAATATTTAGAGCTGATCAGCAAGGAAACGAGGCCTAGAACTCAAGGTCTGTTTACATACTGATACTGTGAGACTGTCAAACAGTGCCACTTCTTTATTAGCTGAGGCAAATTCTGCAGGACCTACAAAAAGAGGGTTTTTTTTTTAATGCACTTTTTAAAAGAATATTTAACTGGGACTCATCTCAGTAGCATTTTTAGACACCTAATATAAAGACCAGATTTTGCTCAATGTTGATGTAAGCAAATACTGTTTAAGACACAATCCCTGCCCTTAAGAAAATATAGTTGGACAGGCAAAATATGCATAAATGAAGCAGAGAATAACTTGCAGGCAAATAGTGTGTGACATTCCCTGTGTATATATGCACACACTGACAGTTCAGGGAGAGTGCTCAGTGACCCTGTAGCAATCGGCAAGTATTCGTACCAACTCAATGTAGAGATTCCGTAAGTGTAAGCTTGCAGATCATAGTGACATTTGCTGACATAAAGGACTTTTGGACAGTGAGAAAGATATAAATACAAGTAAATTTCTGTATGCATAAAATTAGATGTATAAAATATAGGTATCTACAGAAAAATTAAAGAAATAAAGGCAACCCAAAAGTCTTGACTTTTTCTGTTAAGGTAGTGGGACAGAACAGTAAGCAAGCCATGAAGGCAGACACTCTAGAAAATTCACTTCTCTTTGTTTTCATACACATACGAACAGTTCGTCCACAAATCACATACTAATCTTGCCGACACTCACCGCTCCTATAAATGCTCAGCTGGACCCTCTTTGATGCCTATCAACAGAATGGGGTTCCGAGGGAAGACCAAAAGAAGAAAATAGTGGACTACAGATAATCCACCAAACAGAAAATCTACTCTGGGACGTCTCTGCTCTGATCCACATATTTTGTAAGCAGGAACCTTGGTCTGCAACTTGAAGGTCTCCTGAGTTTATTCATCTATCAAACATTTATTGAATATACATCAGGAACCAAGCACCATATGTTTCGATGGTTGGAATCAAAAGTCACTTTTTAGCCAATTAGAGAAGGAAAATCTGAGGCAAGAGTATGATAAGTTGGAATGATAAATGGAATGTATAGAACCAGGGAAAACACTGCAAACAATCTGATGGCCTGGAGGAGGCTTCAGATTGGAAGGTGGGAAAACTGAAAGTACAACAAGATGGAAAGTGAGGTGTGGGAACACCATCCTGAGTATGAAGAAATAAATCTGTCTTCATTCCTCTATCCTGGAATTTATGAAAAAGAGAATTTGGGATTGATCATCCACTGAGCCCTAAAGTTGAGAAAGACAAAGAAAGTTAAAGCCAAGATTCCTACATAAAAGAAATCCTTCAGCAAATGGGGATTTCAAGGCTTAGCTAAATAATGTCCATCTGGGGCTGGTAGAGAGAGGAAAACTTGCATTCAGGGGGTGAAGCAGGCAGGAAGAAGGCAGTTGTCTGGATGCTTTCTTTGTAATCGAGATAATACTAGAGTTCAGCAAATGAATAAACAAAATTATAAGTTTGCTAATAGTTCCAATCCCAGAGATGCTGAAAAGGAAAAATATTTTTTTTCCTTTCCAGACAAGAGTCATGTCAGAGTAAATCTCAGACCAGGTTTGGTGTTTGCACATTTCCCTCTGTGTATTTCGGAGCCTGGGAAGTACAGAGGCTCCACAGGGAGGGTATGCATCATTTGCTTTTATTGCATTTAAGTTTTGGAAAATGCAAGTGGCCTGTTTTATCAGGCCACATGGGGGGGGGCATATCTTTGACAAGAGTCTGTGTCAGAATCACAATGTTGTAAAAAAGAAATAGTAACTTCAGTGCTAGAGTCTGCACGTTAATATCCAGGTCCCACAATATGTTTTTAATGACAAATATCCTGCAGTGACCTGTAAATCTAGAGAAGCTATAGGCCTAAAGACCGTAAGGGGCAATATGCTAAAAAAGCCACAGTTCACTGTAAATGAGGCAACTTGCCCAGACGCTAGAATGGAATCTGTTTGCAAGTCGCTAGCAGCACCTCTGGACTTTTCCCCTCAGTTCTCTATGATACAGGGAGATTTCCTTTAGAGAAACTCAGAGTACTCTAGATAACTGAAATAATTAACACAATTCTTTTTGTTATGCATTGTTAAAAAATGTTTAAAAATTTGTTGGAAACAAAGTGGAGGAAGACTTGTTTACCTCAACCTCTCCCATCCTCCCACTTGCTATCATTTGTGGAACAGGTTTAGAATAAGTCTACTCTTTATTATGTAGAGGTAAAATTCTTTTTCTATATTTTTAATAATATGCTCTGGAACCATTCCTCAAATCAGATTTCAATTTGCAAGCGATTAGATTTGGGATGAGAAGTGAGGCAGCTGGCCTGATTTGTCTAGGGGAATCGCTCAAAGCTGAAGTGTAAGATTTGTTTATAATTCTCCAATTGGGTATCCGTAGCACACCCAGTTCTTGTTTATTAGTGTGCAGTGTGACCACCTGAGAACGAAAACGGTTGTTAAGTTATCTCCTGCTTCCCTGGGTTCCTTATAGTGCTGACCAAAATGTGCTATGTAATTAATTCATGTAAAAAAAAAGTCTTCAGCTGAGAAAAGATTCTTTCCCTCTGTATTTCTCCTGCTTCCTGCCCTTTTTGTTTGTTGGTTTCCCCTCACTATCAAATCATCTTCCACTATGTTTTTTTCAGTTTGAACATTCTCCGTTTCTCCCTTTCCATTTATTAACCTTCCTGCCACTTTTTTCTTATGCTATTTCCTCCATTTGAAACTTATTCAGTAATAAATATACTTCGCAGACTGAACAGATGGATTACAGCACTTTTTCCCTAAGATTTCCATGTATAGCAATTTTCACTTCTCAAACAAAATAATGGGGATGGAGATAAAAGTGTTTACTCTTTTCAGAGTGTCTATGCAGGTTTTTAAAGCAGTTTTTGCACTGTGTGCGCCATGTAGCTTCAGCAGGCAGGCTTTTTACCACCTCTGATTTGTAATTTTTACTCTGTTAACTAGATTGTTTGTATACTGAGAATGAAGATTATCATCTATCTTTAATAGGCTTTCTTTTTTTTGGAGCAGTTTTTTAAATTTTTAATTTTTTATTTGAATATAGTTGACACTCAGTGTTATGTTAGTTTCAGGTGTACAACATAGTGATTCAATGTCTCTATACATTAAGCTGTGTTCCCCACAAATGTAGCTCCCATCTGTCACCATACAACACTCTTACAATATCACTGACTATATTGCCTTTTAATTATTACTGTGACTTCTTCATTCCATAACTAGAAGGCTGATACTCCCTTTCACCTATTTACCCATCCCTCCCCCCTTCCCTCCAGCAATGATCAGTTTGTTCTCTGCATTTATAGGTCTGCTTCTGCTTTTTGTCTGTTTATTTATTCATTTGTTTTGTTTTTTAGATTCTACATATGAGTGAGATCATATGGTATCTGTCTTCCTCAGTCTGACTCACTTCACTCAGCATAACACCCTCTAGGTCCATCCCATGTTGCCAAAAATGGCAAACTCTCCCTCTTCTATATGGCTGTGTAATGTTCCAGTGTGTGTGTGCACACACACACGTGCACATGTGTGTGTGTATGTATGAGTGTGTGTGTACCACGTCTTCTTTATCCATTCATCTATCAGTGGACACTTAGGTTACTTCTATATCTTGGCTGTTGTAAATAATGCTTCAATAAAAACAGGAGTGCATTTATCTTTTCTAATTAGTGCTTTTGTTTTCTCTGGGTAAATACTCAGTAGTGGGATTACTGGATCATATGTTATTTTATTTTTAATTTTTTGAGGAACCTCCATTTTGTTTTCAAGAGTGGATGCACCAATTTACATTCCCACCAACAGTGTATAATAGTTCCTTCTTTACCACATCCTCACCAACATTTGTTAATTTTTGTTTCTTTAATTTTTGCCATTCTGACAGGTGTAAGGTAATATCTCATTGTGGTTTGATTTGTGTTTTCCTGATAATTAGTGATGTTGAGCATCTTTTCATGTGTCTGTTGCCCATCTGTATGTCATCTTTGGAGAAATGTCTATTCAGTTCCTCTGCCTATTTTTTAATTAGATAGTTTGGGTTTTTTAGTATTGAATTATATAAGTTCTTTATGTATTTTGGATATTAACCTGTTATCAGAAACATATTTGCAAATATCTTCTCCCACCCAGTTGGTTGCCTTTATTTTGATGTGGTCCCAATAGTTTATTTTAGCTTTTGTTTCCCTTGCCTTAGGGGACATACCTAGAAAAATGTTGCTACTGCTGATGTCAGAGAAATTACTGCCTGTGTTCTCTTCTAGGATTTTTATGGTTTCAGGTCTCACATTTAGGTCATAATCCATCGTGAGCTTATTTTTGTGTATGGTGTTAGAAAGTGGTCCAATATCTTTTCCATGTAGCTGCCCAGTTTTCCCAACACCGTTTGTTGAAGAAACTATATTTTTCCCATTTTTCTTGCCTCCTTTGTCATAGATTAATTGACCATATAAATGTGGGTTTACTTCTGGGCTCATTATCCCGTTCCATTGATCTATGTGTCTATTTTCGTGCCAGTACTATACTGTTTTGATAACTATAGTTTTGTAGTATATCTTAAAATCTGGAATTGTGATACCTCCAGCTTTGTTCATTCTCAAGATTGCCTTGCCTCTTTGGGGTTTTTTGTGGTTCCATCAAATTTTAGTATTCTTTATTCTAGGTCTGTGAAAACTGCTGTTGGTATTTTGATGGGCTGGCATTGACTCCATAGATGGCTTTGGGTACTATGGAGATTATAACAATATTAATTCTTCCAATCCATGAGCATAGAATATCTTTCCATTTGTTTGTGTCATCTTCAATTTCTTTTATCAATGTTTTATAGTTTTTGGAGTACAGATCTTTCACCTCCTTGGTTAAGTTTATTCCTAGGTATTTTATCCTTTTTTTTTTTTTTTTTGCGACAGTAAATGGAATTGTTTTAATTCCTCTTTCTGCTACTTTGTTATTAGTATACAGAAACCAGTTTCTGTGTATTAATTTTGTATCCTACAAATTTACTGAATTCATTTATTTTTATTTGAAACTTTCAATGACTGATGGAGACCTTAATATTTCACTAAATGGCCAGTAGTTTGACATTTCCAGTCAATATGAAGTTTTCTATTATACTGAAATCCATGTCTAACTTTCACTATTAGTGCAACAGAGAACAAATGTACTCTCCCTTTTACAAGGCAAACATTGAAACATTGGAAGACAAATCTCCTACTCTTCAGACTAAACATCCTCAGTGATTCCAGGAATTCCTCAAATGTCAAGGTGTCCAGTCCCTTAGTGTTCTTGGTTTTCTTTTCCTGATGTACTCTAATTGTCAAGTTTCTATTTAAGTCTTGCCACTGATCTGGGAGGATGAATTGGTCATACATTGGTCATAATTTATGACCATCATTAAAATATTAATGTACACCCGAAGGATAGGACATTCTCCCCTAAGACCTGTTAAACACATGGCCTGAGAACAGAGGCCACTGTGAACCAAAATTGTGGCATCAATTGGACATGCTAGTTGTCCTAACAGCTCCACTGAAGGCAATGACACCTAGCCCTCATGAGGAGGCCTTGAAAACTGCCCAGCCCACATATGGTTATGTTTTCTACTACTCAAATAATAATAATTCAGCAAAGCTAAGTCAGACAGAGTATCTTTTGATGTCTAATTTTTTTTTTTAAGAGAGCAAGGTTGGGGAGGGGCAGAGGAAGAAACAGAGAGAACCCTAAGCAGGCTCCACACCTAGCACAGAGCCAGAGGCAGGGCTCGATCTCACAACCTTGAGATCAGACCTGAGCCTAAATCAAGAGTCGGATGCTTAACTGACCGAGCCATGCAGGTGCCCCTTGATTTCTAATCTTTATTGTTAAAATACATTCATTCTCCTAAGCCATCAAGTCATAGGAAAAATAAAACAAATTTCTCTGAAAGTGATTTCTAATTGTGTCTGCAAAATCTAATGATTTTTATTGCTTAAAATATAAGCCCATAATAGACAATGCTTTAGTCAATGGAACAATTATAGTGAAGGCCTTTTGTCAACGAGATCAATGAGAAACCTGCGTTATTTATTCAGAGAACTTTCATCAAGTGCTCACATGTGCCAGCCACTGACCTACACTGCATTCTCAGCCCTTGATCCAGACCCTTTCAGGGTTTTAAATATGGGTCAGAATAAGCAAGGAAAGTTCACATAGTCCCAGGTCACCAAATGCCCTCCACTGACTCCAAGGCATTTGTTTCAGGGCTTCCCTGACAGTGCTGAGGTCCCTTCCCACTGGGGTCCCATACACCATGATACCGTCAGATCACCAATGAAGGGAGGTGTTTCTCATCACGTTCTGCCTTGCCTCACTAAGTCGAAGGGACATAACTAAATCCGCATGGTTGATTTCTCCATCAGCAAAGTCATTTTGAGTTTTAGTTTTGCTTTGTATTCAGTAGTAAGAACTATAGAGACCATTTATACAGAGAACATTATTTTGTAATGTTTTAGAATAATCTCTGAATCTTAGTGTATATCAATAAATTCTTGCCCACTTTGAATCTTAACAGTTCACACCCCACACATTCATAGAGTTTGGGTGTCAATACTGTCCATATGGAATAAATATAGGAATACCTCTATGTATTTTATGGGGTCACACTAGCCTCATATTTTACTTAAACAATAGATATGATATAAATATCCCAAATTCACTAGAGAAATTGGATCTTTCTAATAACCAGTGTGTATTATACTCCAGTACTTATTGACTTTTCATCATTTTCATAACTCTCCTGATCACAAAAATGCTCCCCATGTTCTCTGGGCCCTCCACACTCAAATCGGATCCTTCTTGTATCCTTCCTTAATCACAGCTCTTGGATTTCATGTCAAAATCTGTACCCTGGTCCTAGTATCTTTTTAAGGTCACTAGCATCCTATACACCAAATCCAGGAGCTCTTGTTGTGTTTTATTATCTTTTAATCTCTGTGGCATTTAATGCTGCTGGACACAGCATTTTTTTTCTGGAACCCTCTCTTCCCTTCTTCTTGGGAACACTCTATTTCTAATCTTATTGATTAGTCAGCAGACACTTACTGAACATGAGGATTCTAAGTCATGCGTATGTTTTTCATTGTCTTTTCATGATTCCCAAACTGCTGCTGCCCTTTTCATGATTCCCGAACTCAAATACATTCTTTTTCTTTCACTCTCTGCCTCTGGTCTGTCTGCCCAAGAGTTAAATTAGTAAAATTATAGAAATTTTGAGTTAGAAGACACCAGTTAACCCAAGTAGCATTCTACAGATGAGGAGCTTACACTCAGTAAATTAAGGGTGTCCCCTATGGTCTCGCAGCTAGTGAGTGGCAGAGCCCACGTGAATTTATGTAAAAGCCAGGGATATCAATCAAATCAAGAGTTGGAGCCGGAGCTTCAGAAGATCCAGAAGATCCAGAATGAGATTCCATACATGTTAAAGAGCCAGCCCCCATTCTGGATCTTCTGAAGCTCCAGCTCCAACTCTTGATTTTCTAAACTGTCATCATATTTCTATTCCTCTCTATTTCAGAGATTGGTTTTAGTTATATTTGACATCTCCCAATTTCTTATTTCCCTCCACCCTTACAGTCAGATATTCACAATGTCCAGTAGAGCCTTTCTTCATGATCCCTTGAGAATCTGCTTTTTTTTTTCCTTTAAATGCCACCACCTTGGCTTAAACAGTGAAACTATAATCATAAACATCTTTTCAGTGGGCTTCTAGGTTTTGGTCTCCCCATTATCAGTCAATTCTATACTTCAGTTTTTGAAATATCACTTTTCCTACATCAACCCTCAGAAAGCCAGTCTTTTCTCCATTTATAAACAGTTCTCTTTAAATGTTTTTAAATATTGAGGAAAACAAGAGATCCCTTCGGAGAGGGAACATCTGTGACAAATGGATCTCTATGGGACAGTAACAATATTTTTAAAAGATATTTCCTTCCTTTTTTTTTTTTCTTTCCTTCATACCTTCTTTCTCTCGGCAAATATTTGCAAGTATTTGCTGAGCATTTATATTGGGCAAAGCTTCATGCTAAGGCCTAGAAATACAATATTAAATCTTGCTTTGGGGTATTTTATAATTTCTTTGAAAATTAATTGCAAAGACCTAAGAAAAAAGAATTCTTCCCTGAACTGTGATCACACTAGAAAAAGTAAGAGAATATGAAAGGATCTGCTTAGATTAGGAAAGAAAATATACCAGTTAGATTAAGTAATGATGACAATACAGTACTGACAAAGAAAAGATATTAAACATACACTTAGGTGTTGGTGTTTATTTAAATATTCATACTACATTCTGCTTTCAAAATTGTTAAGCAAAAGCTTATATTCAGTAATTAACCAGTATTTATAAAGGCTGTTTTAATTAAGGGCTTTCTGTTCTTGAAAAGGCTTAATTGGTTATGCTGATCTATAGCCTCGCAATTATCCACATTTGGAAAAGTTCAATTTGTTGCTCCAAATAAGCAGAACTTATAGCAGTTTCTTGTAGCCAAGTCTAAACCTATAAACTGAAAAATCTCACATATTCCTTTCTTAATGAATTCTCATTGTTTTTAGCATGAAATTAAATCATTTTGTCTTATTTTTAGATTTCTCCATAATCTGGTCACATCCCAGTAGTGGTCATATCTCCCATTACTCTCCAATTCTTTATTTCACTATGTTGACAATTTCTCTGAATATATGTTTGTGTTTACTTACATCATTTCTTCTTTGGGAATGTTGTCTCTTAATTTTCTGTATCTCTAATGCTGTTGACATTGAATTCTTAACACATATCAGCTACTGCACTGAGTACTTTTACCTTGTTATAATAAGCTATGATCCCAATGTGTCTCATTATAAAGATTAAAAATATTGAGGCTTAGAAGGACTAAGTAATCTGTCCAAGGCCACACAATTAGTAAATGACAAACACAGCTTGAATCTGATCTGTCCAGTTGCAAAGTCTAAGTGTGTAACCTTTACGCTCTGCTGCTTCCAAAGGCTTACAGCTATACCTTAGGGTAATTATCTTCGTGGCATGATAAATTATCTGACATCTTTGAGTCCTAGTAAAACTAGGAGAAAATATATTTGTATATACATATATATGTATATACATATTTGTATATGTGTATATATATACATATTTGTATATGTGTATATATATATACATGTATATATATATATACATGTATATATATATACACACTATACTATATATTATATATATTTTTTCTATACTATCCTAAAGATATATGTATATATTTAGAATAGTTTCTTGTTATTTAATTTATGGTTATTACAGGTATAAAATAAATGTGACTATCCTGGGTTATTTAGAAACATAGATCAAAGAAATAAAACTAATGTCAACGGTGAAGTATGGGTAGCTTTAGTTTACAGTGTTTGTAAATCTTCTTCCAACTTTGTAATTCTGAATACCCAGAAGATAAACGTGACTAACATGATCTACCCCAAAGAACATACACTTAAGGAAAACAAGCACAAGTACTATAAATATATCTAAAGTTGTGAGGTTTCTAAAAGTCAGAAGTGAATTTTTAAAAATATTCAATCCAGATAATTTTTCCAGTTATTCAACACTCTTAGTTAAGAAAATATGTCTGGGAATAGCCTTGGTATTCTGGAAGAGAACTTCAAAGCATTAATTCACTTACTACTTCATTTAAACAAACAATATTCATTAGCACTTGTTTTGAGCTAGCTCATCTCCTAGGCTCAGGAGATACAAAAATGAAAAAACAGAGTTTTTATTTTTAAGGAGTTGAGAATCTGAGGAATAAGCATTATATTAATAATCATGCAATAATTATTTGTTTACAACTGAGTTAAGTGCTTTAAAGGGAAGTATATGTTATGATTGACATGCTTAAGCAAGGGGATGAATACTAGGTAAATCTAAAAGCCTGAAAAGACATGTAAATAAATGTAAACACTGTGTAGAAGTTGATCTGCTGAATCAGGTTTGGAAGAGGTTTTGCTGACAGAGGAAACAGAATATACCCAACTTCAGAAAAGGAAGAGAAGGCCTTTATGGCTGGACTCCAGAACAGAGGAGGAAGGCGGCTCTAAAGTGGCTCTAGACAAGGCTTGAGTGATGGCCTTCCAGATTATGTTATGTTGTCCAGATTTTTGTCTAAAAGAAATGGGAAGCAATGAACAGATTTTAAGTGTGTGTGTGTGTGTGTGTGTGTGTGTGTGTCTGTGTGTGTGTTAAAGGAGGCAACATGTTCAGATTTTTATTTTAAAGATATTTCTTTGACTAGTATGTGGAAAATAAATTTATAAGGAAATTCTTACATTCTGCCACAGAAATGATGACTGTACTAAGGTGAGGGGAAAAGTAGATGAAAAATATTGCCAGATTTGATGCATACTTTGAAGGTAGAGTTAGCAGGGATTGATGAATGTTTGAATGTGGAATATGACAAAGAAAAGGTAACTAGTGTGATTCCCAGGTTTATGGCTGGAGCAACTGAGCATATTGTATCATTACTTTGATGGAGAATACTGGAGGAGGAGGAGAAGGAGGTATAGAGAAAGGGAGAGAGGGATGGGGGAAAGAGGTAGAATGGGAGGGAGGGAGGAAGAAAGGAAGGAAGGGAGGAAGGAAGGGAGGGAGGGAAGATCTTACAGGGAAGATTGTTATTCCATCTTGGGAATGTTTCAGAATTTAGAATATCTATGAGCTATCCAAGTGAAGTTTTCATGGAGGCAATCAGAATATTGATAATAACTCTGAAGAGAAGACAGGTTACAGATATAAATTTGGAAATTAACATCATGGCTCTAACATTAGAAGTAAAAACATGAATGAGAAAACAATAAAGTGAGAAGTGAAAGGAATCTAAAAACTAAACCCTGAGAAACACCAACTTTCAAAAGTCATGTGGAAGAAGAGGTGCCAGCAAAGAAGACTGATAATGAACGGTCAGAGAGATGATGAGAAGCATAAGGGCATAGCACCCCGAAAGACAAAATAAGAGAACATTTCAAGATGAGGAGATGGGTGGGACTTCCGCTAAAGTGACATGAAGAGGTTGGTAAATTCTCTCTCCAACACACAAGATTTACGTATAGCTAATAGGCATGTGAAAAGATGCTCAATATCATTAGTTTTTAGAGAGCTGAAAATTACAATCACAATGAGATACCATTACATGCCCACTAGAAATGACTATATTCCAAAAATCTGAGAATACAAAATATCAGTGAAGATACAGAGAAACTGGAAGTGTTATACATTTCTGATGGGAATATAAAATGGTACAGCCACTTTAAAAAACCAGTTTGACAGTTTCCTTTAAAAAAAATCATGTTTGCTTACCATATGGCCCAGCAATTTCACTCCTTGGTATTGACGCAAAAAAAATTAAAATATATGTCCACACTAAGACTTGTGTGTGAGTGTTCATATAAGCTTTATTCACAACAGCCAATAACTGGAAAAAATTCAAATATTTATTAGCTGGTGAATGGATAAACAAAATGTGGTCAGTCCATTCAATAGAACACTACTCATCATTTGGATAAACCTCCAAAACATTATGCTAAGTGAAATAAACCATTCAGGAGACCATAGATTACATGATGCCACATATATGAAATGTCTTTTAAAAGATCAGTTTCCAGAGACAGAGAGCAAATGAGTACCTGCTGAGGCTGGGAGTCAGAATGAGAATTCACTGCAAACTGAACAACAGGAAATTTAGAGGATGATGGAAATACTCTAAACATGGATTATGGAGATGGTTGCATAACTGGATAAACTGCCAGTCAGTTTTTAGACTTACAGTGAGTGAATTTTATGGTATATAAATTATATATTTTTTATGGTATATAAATTATATATATTATATTATATTATATTATATTATATTATATTATATTATATTATATTATATTATATTATATTATATACACACCTCAATAAAGCTTTAAAAAATGAAATGGTACGCCTTGGCTAACCCACAATGAAGCAGGCCCTAATAAGGCCTTCCTCCTCTTTAAATTTTACTATTTATTTGTAATATCCCTTTACTAAGGTATCAATATATCCTACTTGTTTTTGAACCTAACTTCAGTGTGAAGGAGAACTTCTTTTCTGGAGTTTGCCTGAGAATATAAATAGAATCTCTTCACTGAGCAGTTTGATCTCCACAGGTCATGCCAATTTATAGATTCTCAAGAATGTTTTAAAGTTCTTTTCGGGAAACTGGTTCGTTCTAGAGGAGTCCTGAAGTTTGGATAATATGATCTACCAATAGAATCCCCAGGCCTATATTAGAGTATAGATCTAAACCAGATCAGGCTTTTGCTGAACCACTGCCAGTTTGACCTGAGAGGACCCTGGCTCTGAACCCACGCTGTCCAGCTTGCTCCAGCTGGAAGATCTTGCTTCTTTTTCACGCTAACCTGAGAGCATGAATAAGGCAGAGACATGAGCTGAGGACCAGTTATATTCTTTTTTACTTTGTAGTATCCACAAGTCACAATAATTAACGAACTTGCTCTGATAAAACAATGACATTTTCAAAGAAGTTCCATTATCAGAGGTTTCTAAAGAAACAATTTTGGAAGGTGGTAGACAAGTCAAAATTGTTCTTTAGACTCTGATTTATTAACATAGTAAATTCACCGGGCAGGTTCTAGGCATTCCCTGTGGTATTTGGAGCTGTGAATCTTCTGTGCGTTCAAGCAGGCCAAAGTAGCAGATGAGAGCTCTGCTATTGATTTGTTTCACTCTGGTGAATGTAAATGATTTGTGTTCAGCAGATTTGTCCTACTAGAGATAAAAGAGAAGGAAGAAAATGTGCACAGCCTCAAAGATGCAGCTTGACTCCACTGAAACCCAGAACGGCCATCAGTATACCTGGCATTTTTAAATGTGCATGATAACTCTTCAAGAAATCAGCCCCATCTTCCCTGAGATCATTATAGATCAACAAAAATGAATAGAAGGAGAATGTGGAGAAGGATCAAAAGAGGAAGCAACTAGAGCCTCACCTTTTTTTTGTTGGTGTGAGACAACTTGCATTAAGTCCAGGAAAGCAAATAAACACTTTTCAAAGTCTATGGAGGAAAATGCAGAAATTACTAATGTGAAAATGTCCCTGGTCACCTAAGTGCTGTGATATTTTGGGTGTCCCTGAACTACTCATGGTTCTCTACTCATAAGCAACCCATCCTCCAAGAAACTACTAAAAGTTGAAGTGTTTATTCATATTTTATTTTTTAAGCCAGTAGTACAACAGAAGGACATAGTTTCCTTTCTTGCAACCTAAAGCGACATGCCAAGAAAGGCTTTGTTTCACCTGCTTGCAAGATTCAAAGGGTTTCTGCCACCAATGGGCTTTGGTTGCACATCTTCATGGAGTAGCATGCACTTTGACTTTACCATGTCACATTCCACAGGTGATGCTGCATTGACAGGTGCAATATATTTTCTCCCAGCCTACGCCAAAGAGCAGACACGTTCCTACTCTTTCTGACAGGATCTTAATGGTAATATTGTGCTGTTAGGAAAACTAAATTTCAAAGCAGAAGCAACACTTATAGTTTCAAGATGAGACCCCAAGAATAATAAAAATGATAGATGTGAAAAGAATCTGAAAGAGTGACACTTGTTAAAATAAAAATCCTTATGGAGATTAGTGCACATAAAATCATAGATCATTAGGACCCAAAGAAGAAGGTATATGCCAGACATTAAACTGGCCAGTTACTTTGATATTTTCGTACCATACGTTAAGAATTCCATCCACATGTCTCATTAATAATGCTAAGAAAAGCAAGGCAACCTTCAGAGCATTGTTAAAAGTTACAAATGCATTACAATGAACTCATAGTGAAATTGAAGCAAGAGATTCAAAGGACTTCTACACTTAGTTCTTAACCAGAGGTCCATGCCAGAATCATCTAGAGAAAGTGTTTCATGCCAGGGTTCCAATGCTGGTCATTTTCATTCATTTGGGTCTGGAACAAAACTCAAGCATATGACTTTTGAAACATTCCCCACGAGTGATTTTTATGATAACCCTAGTTAAGAAAAGAAAGCATCTTCTACTTTGTAGGTATATATCTGCCACCTTCTCCACTAGATTTCAAACTCTTTTGAAAGGAGCTTGCCATATTTACCTTGTGTCTTTTGCTATACTTAGCACAGCTAGACCGTAAGCTCGAGGAAGGAAGAATGTGCTCTAGTCGTCTTTCATATTGTCATTCCTCCTGCCCCTCCCCCACATCCCCAGCTAGAAGAACAATGATCTATCACTGATACCCAAGAAATTAAATTTTAAAAATGAATACTAGATTTGAAAGTAAGACCAGAAATCATAACTCCTAGAAGAAAACAGGCAGTAAGTTCTTTGGCATTGCTGTGGGTTATATATTTTGGATTTAACTCCAAAGACAATGGCAACAAAAACAAAAATAAACAAATGGGACTACATCAAACTAAAAAGCTTCTACACAGTGAAGGGGAACATGAACAAAATACAAAGGCAACCTACTGAATGGAGAAAATATTTGCAAATGATATATCCAATAAGGGGTTAGTATCCAAAATATATAAACAACTCATATAGCTCAATAACAAATAAACAAAAGCAATCTAGTTAAAAATGGCAGAGGACATACAGATAGCCAACAAGCACACGAAAAGATGCTCAACAGCACTAATAACCAGAGAAATGCAAATCAAAATCACAATGAGATATCACCTCACACCTGAGAATAGGTATCCAAAGGACAAGAAAAAACAAGTGTCGACAAGGAGTGTAGAAAAGGAAATCCTTGTGCGCTGTTGAGGGGAATGTAAATTAGTGCAGCCACTATGGAAAACAGCATGGGGGTTCCTCAAAAAGTTAGAAATAGAAGATCATATGATCCAGCAATTCCACTTCTGGGTATTCGTCCAAAGAAAATAAAAACACTAATTCAAAAAGATATATGCACCCCTATGTTCACTGCAGGATTATTTACAATAGCCAAAATATGGAAACAACCTAAGTATTCATTGATAGATGAATGCATAAAGAATACACTATATACATTATATAGTAGTATATTCATATAATAGTATATATATATAGTAGTGTGTATATATATATGTATAGTAATATATTCATATAGTAGTATGTATATACATTATATAGTAGTATTCTATTACATATATTCATATATAATAGAATACTTGACTATTACATATATACATATATAATAGAATACTACTCATCCATAAAAAAGAATGAAATCTTGCCATTTGCAACAACATGGATAGACCTTGAGGGTATTATGCTAAGTGAAATAAGTCAGACAGAGAAAGACAAATACTTGTATGATTTCACTTATACGTAAAATCTAAAAAACAAAACACAGGAACAAACAAAACAGAACACAACTCATAGATACAGAGAATAGACTGGTGGTTGCCAGAGGGGAGTTGGATGCGAGGGTGGATGAAATGGATGAAGGGGATCAAGAGGTACAAAGTACCAGTTATAAAACAAGTAAATCAAGAGGGTGTAATATACATCATAGTGACTGTAGTCAAGAATATCATATTACAAATTTGAAAGTTGCTAAGAAATTCAATCTCAAAAGTTGTCATCACAAGAAAAAAATTGTATCTTTGTATGGTGACAGATGGTAACTAGAATTATTGTAGTGATCATTTTGCAATGTATACTATGCAATCCCTATGTTGTATACCTAAAAATATGTTGTATATCAATCATATTTCAATTTAAAAAATGAATACTAGGAATTTCGTTCTATACATATGGACTTGAATTGAGTTTTCTCTTTTCTGTTGTTATTATTATTGTCCTAGCAGGTTTTCAAATGTTTGTTGAATAAACACATTGAGTTTTGAAGGTTAAACAGAGGTTATTTTAAGGGGCTTTTGAGTGGTAATTGTAGAAATCAGTCTCATTACTTTATATTCATTCATGTTCTCTTTTTGGGCTTCTCTTAAACATATCTTTGATTTATACCACATTTGGTGAGAACAGCTCAATTGTACTTGCTTCCAGAAAATTGGGAATCAAATAACTAATCTGAAGTAACAAAACAAGCAAATGCAGTTGATACTATTACTTCAAGTACCTTCCCAAATGGCATTATTGAAGGATCTTACCTCATAGGACTAGCATAACACTTTATTTTTATAACTGATGTATCAAAAAGCTATTTGAACCATTGATTTCCAAGGTCTTATAATCCTAATTTTATTTTAAGGAGATACTTACATTCTAGTGAAATACATGAAAGGAAATAAAAGCAGTTCTAGTTATTGATTAATTACTGCAATCAATACTGACATAATATCAGGTAGGGGGATATATTATAATAGCCCACGTCTTCCATGTTATTCAATTCACTGATACATGAAAATAATCAGGAATGATAAAATTGATTGGCATCAAATGTGGATTGTTATTAAAGGCCATCATCGAAATTTATATGTAGAAGATATGATTTGAAATGTTCAGCTAAGGGTGCCTGGGTGGCTCAATCAGTTAAATGTCAGACTCTTGATTTCGGCTTAGGTCATGGTATCAGGGTAGTGAGATTGAGGCCCCCGTCAGGCTCCATGCTGAGTGTGGAGCCTGCTTCAGATTCTCTCTCTCCCTCTCCATCTGCCCCTCCCTCCCACTCACTCACTCTCTCTCTCTAAAAAACAAAAAAACCCAAAAAACCAAAAAAGAAACGTTCAGCTGGTCTCCTTCATACGAATTATAACAAGCTGAATATTTCTCAGTATCTTCATTAAAGATGCTCATATTTTAGGTACAGTATATTTGCAATAGACCAAGTTGAAAATGTATCGGTGGAATATGTACTTTGTTTCCCTCTTCACTATTTAATGTATGTTCTATGAAGTTTTTCCTGTTCCTCCTGTATCTGTGATCTCTCCTCTCTTTGAACCCATATGTATTGATTTTGTAGCTCACTTATGCACTTACCTTGCTCTGTCTTCTTTTAGACACTTTACCAACTTGTAAACACCTGTAGGGATGGGACTTATTCTTACTCATCCTGTATCTCCTTCCATGACAAGCACATAGCAAGCACACAATTATAGACTCTGAATTGATCATCTGTTATCCAGAAATTAATAATGACAATATCTTTATAATCCCAAGAATAATTATACCATTGTCATTGAAGTAAAAAGAGAGCATTTAACTTCAAATTTTGCAGTCTTTTAAAAATAGATGTTATAACCTGATTTAAAGTGGATCTTTTAAGCTGTCTCCAAAGTCATTTATTCTAGTTAAAAACCTGATCCACTTATAAATTCATGCATAATTTATATCCCACTTACTTCTAAAAATTAATTGAAGGAGCCATTAAGATGATACCAATTATGGGGACGCCTGGGTGGCTCAGTCGGTTGAACTTCCGACTCTTGGTTTCTGCCCAGGTCATGGTCTCATGGGTCGTAGGATTGAGCTCCATATTTTAGGCATCCCACTCAGCAGGGAGTCTGCTTGAAGATTCTCTCCCTCTGCCCCTCCCCCGCATTAGGTTCTCTCTCTCTCTCAAATAAAATTTTTTTTAAAAAGATGATGTCAATTATGAAAACTACTAAAATATCAATAACAAAACGGATCACAGAATGTTTTATTCTCAAATTATCTTGGTATTTTTAAATGTCTAAGTCAAAATATTGACCTACATGCATTATCTCAACACCAAATAGAGTTTTGGGAGGTTTTTTGTTAGATATTTTTAGGGAGCTACCAGTTTATCATACAATTCTATTTAGAGTATTTTTCTTTTAATCTACACCATTAATTTATGCTGCTATTTAAAATAGTATGAACTATAGAATGAATAAAATACACACACACACACACACACACACACACACATTCAGGTGAAAAATACCTTAACTCTTGGCTTCAAATAAGTTTAAATATGGAGAATTCCAAATGGTTGGAAAATCAAACACTTTAAGGTCTTGGCAAAGCCACAATAACAAGAATTATAACCTATTCCCATTTTCCGTAAAAGATGATTTGAGGTGAGGACTCCAAGGAAAAAAGAGAGTCTATTCCAAGAGAGAAATCTGAGGCAAATGGAAACACAAGGAGAGCGGACACCCCAACGACAAAAGCCTTCCATATCCCCACCCAAAATGCACTTACCAAATTGAACAATTCCAGTGAGCTCTGCACAATTAACCTGTCCAAAGGAGTAGCGTGGCAGCCATTCAACTTCCCACTCAGCTATGCTGAAACATATAATACATCTTGAACATGTCATTTAAATTGAAAATGAAACATTGGACACGTCAGTATAAGATGGGTCCTGCTAATTTGAGAACGTATTTACCCAGGCAGATTCAATCATAATTCCTACTCTGTGAATAAAATTTCAATCTAGCTTGCAAAACTAAAAATTGTAATTTTAGAGGTTTTTTTAAAAAAATTTTCTCAGAAAAAGATTTGATTTCATGCCTTTCTATTTGAGATGGGACTACAATGAAAACCTATGAATGAATTCTCATTTAAAAATATATATATATATATAAAAGCAATCAAATCAGGTAAAACAGACAAATCCTGTTTGTTCAATGAAGGCAATCATGTGATGGAATAAAAATAAAGCAATTATATAAACCTTTTTTTGAGATTTAGGCTCTGAATTGACAATAATATGAAGGTTGTCCCTCAGTTTCCAGAAGACACACATGTAATAAAGAATTTTATATCATCCAGAAGGAAACCAACAAATGACTAGAAATCCATTAATAATGATAATGAGCAGTAAAAGCAGTAAAAAGACATTTTTATATCCAAAATCGATGCTGTTTAATCAAGCCCTGGGAAACAGGTTTACTTCTAATACACCAGATAAAGTTGCTACCAAATGTGATGTGCCATGATAACCTGCATCAGGGAGGGAACAATCTGCTGAAGGACTAGAAAGAGATCTGATATCCTAATACCTCTCTCTTATCACCGTCAATGTTGCTGGGCCCACGGGTAATTCAGTTACACTAGTTATGTCCATTCTTGACTCAGAAAGAAGTGCTTTTTCCAATGTACCTCAAGTTCAGTGCTGGTCTGCCTGTAAGAGTTTTAACAAAGATCAGAGTTAAATGTGGTTGTAGGCTCCTGCAGGGCTGTTATGGGCAAGAACACTTTGGGAATATTGGCTAAAAAGTACACTCATTGTAGCCTGGGAATGGAAATAAGGCCTCATGAAAACACTTAAAGCATTAGAACCAGGCAGAGCTTTCTACTCATAAATAAAGGCTTCTGTTGCATACTGACTGGGCTTGCTAAGCCATTAGCTTTAGTGTTCTTGGGGTGGGGGGGCAAGGGAAAAAATTAGAAAACAAAAAGAATACAAGGGAAATTTTGGCAGAAAAGACATAGTCTTGCATTTCATATGTCTCCTGCAACCAGCACTTGCTCCATGATCTCTGATGTCTCATCCCAGGGTCCATTGAATCTGTCCTGAATGTCGCTTTTCTTCGTTGTACCAATCTTCTCATTTCCTGTGAAATAGACATCTTGAGAATGTCTCACCCTTTCCCACATATCTTCCTCTTTATCTGATATATTTTTTTGTGACTAGCTACAAAAGTTGCTGCCACTTACAAGAAGTTTAACTGTTGAACAAATAGAGGATGATTTTAAGGGGAGCAGGCCTAGAATGTGCCAAGTGATGGATATATGAGAAAGTGGGGAGAGGACAGTTCATTCTCCTTGCATTGATAAATTCACAATTGGGTGAAGAGCAGGAGTAAAGGGGTGAATTAGAGCTGGAGGTGGAGCTAACTGTGTGTGAGCCTTGCTTCAGATGAACCTGTTCATACCTGAATAGGTTGACCCAATCTCTTGGGTCCCTGACAAAAAAACTGCCCTTGGGGCTCAAGATAACTACTCCAAGCCTCTGCTCTATAAGATTGGCCCAACCAACTTCTAAGCACTTTTTTGGCCTTGTGACATCTACAACCCTAACCTCTTATTATGCACCTGTTCCTATCTGACCAAGTCAATTTTTTGCTTTGAAACCTTCAGTTATGATCATTGTTACCTTGTATGGGTATCTCCTATATGCCTGGTAATGTGTTCTATGCTTTACATATATCTACTATACTCCTTGCAATGTGTCTACTATGATTGGTTCTACTGTAAAGTGTATGTAGCTATTCTCATTTTACAGATGAGGGAATACAGACATGAAGAGATGAACGAGTTTGCTCAGGAGTGCAGAAATGGTGATATAGCTGAGAATCAAACTGAAATAAGTCTGGCTCCAAAATCAATGCTCACTGCTCTAGAGCTCATACCATTCAACAGTTCCTCAGTTTGTTTCCCAAAGTCCTCCACGATCCTGCTGCTGTCTGCATTTCAGCTCCTTCCCTGGCCCTCCTTTCATTCCATTTAATGCTACAGCAATAGTTAAATACTTGTAATCCACCCCCTCTCCTCCTCCTCAGTGTGTATTCATGCTCTTTCCTCTGCTTGAAATACTGCTCTCCAATCTAGCTTAGCACCCCTCATCTTTCTAGATGTGGGTTCCCTCAAGAAGGACTCCCAGGTGCCTCCCTCACATACACAACAGCCTACACCCATCCCCATCGGAGCACTTGCAATAGTGTGCTGTCACAATGACATTTTTAGGTATGTTTCACCTACGCAGTAAGACTTATGAGGCTTTCTACCTTCACATCGAGAAAAACCAGGGCAGTGCTTGGCACAAGCAGGAACTCTGAGAGTGCTTGTTGAATGAAACCTTTTTGAAACTTTAGAAGTGCTTTCCCACTGGGGTGTGTGTGTGTGTGTGTGTGTGAGAGAGAGAGAGAGAGAGAGAGGGAGAGAGAGAGAGAGAGAGAGAGAGAGAGAGAAACAGAGACAGGGAAAGAGAGAACAAAAGTATGTGTTTTAATCTCAACTTGATTTCGTGTTTTGTAAGATTAGAGGAGGTGTCTTCTATTTTTATTAATGTTCTCTTTCAAAGCCCCTTGCCTGCTGAAGACAACAGAATGAATGACCCTGTTCATGTCAGTGTTGAATACACCCACGAAGGTGAACTACCCAGAAGTGGAAAGGCAGTGAGGACAGATGGCAACAGAGAAAAGTACACACATATTTTGTATGTGAATTTTGCCAACTTGCTAAGGGATTTAAGATTTTAACGAAATTAAGCAATATAAAGCTAGGCAATTAGGAATAAATGTTGAATTGAGACAACATAAGGGGAAGAGAAAATTGACACTTGAACTACTTACTTCAATTTGGACACTTAATTTAGCAGTGCTTCCTGACAACTAAAAATCAGAAAGCGTTTTGTACCATGGATTATCATATTATTTGGCTACAAATAATTTGGGTTATCTATAGGGTTATTCTTCTTGAGGATGTCTGAAGTGGCAGCCAGCTTGATTCAATAGCTGGATTATGTCAAGTTCACCATCTCTGCAAGCCTCTGTCTTTTCCTCAGGTTTCTCATCTATTATGGTTACAAGATTGTTGCTGCTGTTCCAGACATCACATCTAGGTTTAAGTCATAAGGAAAGGAGGGAGACAACAAACCATGCCTGCTGCTTATATCAGGAAAAGCAGAAGGCTTTACAGACTCCTTAAATTTTATTGATCAGAGCATGTCAATGGTCACTTATAGCTGGAAGAAAGTTTTAAAAGCATATATCCTACTGTGTCAGGACACACTGTAATCAGATCAAAACTATTCTGTTTGCAAGAAAGAAAAAAAGCAATGTGTATTAGATATGTGACTCACACTGATTGCAGATTGTAGATTTCATTGAATGCTAATAAATATCATATAAACTCCAGAAGAAATTTATAACATACTTCAATAATTATTTGATGAATTAATAAGCACAAATTTGGTCCCCCTAACTGAACTCTTTGGAAAAAAAGCCCCAAACTTAATTTTTCTGTTTCTAAAGTGAAAATTTTGGAAACTATATGAAATTATAAAAATATAAGAAATGTTGATTAGTAATCATGCCCCCAGGAATATTTTATTTAAAATGTTATTTTCTTGATCTTAAAAAATGCAATAATATATGTTATTGTAGAATATGTAGAAATTATTGTAGAATGCATAGCATATTCAGCACATAGCATGTAATTAATAACTCCAATAATTCTACCACCTATAAAAACAGATAAACTTTAGCCTTTTTGATAGGCGATAAAATAGCTTTTTCACGAAATTAAAATCATACCTTACTTCATTTTTTAAAAAAATAAAACTTAACCGTGTATTTTGACTGAAAATTTCTGCAAAACATCACTTAGCATGGCCAGAAATTTGTGTACAAAATTTATTTAATTAATCTCCTGTTATTGGACATTTAGACTTTTTCCATTATAAAGAACTCAAGGATTAACATTCTTACAGATACACTTGGGAGCAAATTACTATTATTTCCTGGGTGAAAAATCCTAAAAGTAAAACTCTGGTGACAAATGTTATAAACATTTTTAAGATTTTTGAAACATACTGTTAAATCATGCTTCAGAAGAATTCTATAGTTCACATTTCACCAGTAGTAAATAAGAATGCCGATTACCAACATCATATATGTATGTGTGTGTACATATATATGTATATATATATACATACACACACATTTATATATGTACACACGTACATATATAAATGAAACACACATATAAATAAAATCTTCCAACTGATTAAGTTAAAAACTGATATTTAATAGTTTTGTTTTTATTAATTTTTCTTTGATTATTCATTTGAGTAAACATATTCTAAAATGGCTTATTAAAAATGTGTATCTCTTCGTCCATATCGCTTGTTTATATCCCTTGCTCATTTTCCTTTTCAATATTTGTATTTTTTGTATTGATTCAATAAGAGCTCTTTCTATATTATGACTAATGATTCTTAGTTATGAAGTAAGAACAAGAATATAGCTATTTATTTTTGGACTTTTAATTTTGTCCTTTATTTCCTCCCTCCTTCATTTTAAACTACCTTTTTCAAATCTTTAACGAAATATTCATGGGTAGTATATTTTATAAACCCTTATACATATGACAAAATTTTTCTGTTGTTTTCACATATGTCTGTAGATGACAACTATTTGTGTCTATGATTTTTTGTTTACATCCATTTTAATCTCAAAACTCTAGTTATTTCTTTACCTGACTCCTGGCATTTAATATTCTATTTTTAATAACCTTTTAAACCTCCAATTCTAGCTGTTTTCCTAGATTTGAAAATTTAATGTTGTCAACAAGCTATCTGAAATTAGTCCAAGATTATTCCTTTGCAGCCAACTTTTCCCTCAGGTCACCTAGTAATTACTTTTTAAAATTACTTTATCTTTTAATAAGGCAGAGCCTCTGCTATGTAGTTTGTTAGTTTGAACATGTCTCTTCTTTTTTAAATTTAATTTCTTAGTTCATAGTGAGCATGTTCAATCTGAGTATATGGATCTTTCTAGCACAAAAATATTTCTTTAGTTATGTCTTGACCATTGCTTCCTTTTATTTCTTCCTTAGGAACATCAGTAAGCTTTGAGTTGGAATTTTTGCATATTGTCCTACATATCTACCATATTTTCCTTCTTTTTTTTTTTTTGGCTACATTCTTAGAGTCTCCTATGACTTTTCTCTGACTCAATTTTCTACGATATTAATTTTGATCTTTATTGTTTACAATGAGAACTCAGGAATTTCTAATGCACTTATAGTTTCCTTTCAGTTCTACTCTATTTCACCCAGTTATCTTTAATCCAGCTTGTTGTCTTTGGTTTTCATCCTGACTTTTCTTTCTTTTCTTTTCTTTTTTTTCCTTTTCTTTCCTTTTTTATTTTTATTTATTTATTTATTTTGCCTTTTCTGTCTCCCCATGTCTTTCTGCTCCTATTTCATAGAAGGCATATCTACTTGCTGCCTGTTTCAGGGGTCAAATTCTTAAATATTTTCTTTTAGTAATTACATTATCTTTTCCTATATGTCTTCAGGATGATTTCCTTATTCTGTAATTTTTTTTTTCAAAATCCTCATATATAGATTAACCTTCCATACTCAGTATTTCCAGTTGCTAGGATATCTGACTTTGGACCTTCTCACAGTTAGTTATTTCAGTGTTGATGATAATGACATATTCTCTTAGCTCCATTTTAAGTGTCTAGGCAGCATTCAACTGGAGTATATATGTTAGATTGATGCAAAACTTCTATTCTCAATATCTGGTTCTTTGCCACCATGAATCTGAATGCCCTTGGCCTTTCTAAAAGTCTTACCAACACTTTTTCCCAATGATTTTTGGATGCCATAGCCCATGTAGCACCAATGGTTACAGTGGGGAAAATAAGATCTTGGACTCACTTATAGGACTGCTAGGAATCTGACCATCACAGACATTTATCAAAGGAACTAATGTGGCAACAATTGCTAGTGTATTCAAGCCATACAGCATAGACGAGATCACCCACTGCCAATGAAGAATGCTGCTCTTTAGGAAGAAGCAGAATAAAGCAAAACAGAAATGTGAAAACTCTACATTTAAATTTACAGGTCTAGTGAAATAATAGGTAATAAGCCATACTCAGAAGCAAAAGGTGTATGTGAGATGGATGATTCTGAAATTCACTAGTTTATGTGAGATCTTTTATTAGGTGGGAGAAATAGTAATTATCCATCTTTATTAAGTGATTCCCTAAAGTTTGGATTTGAAAATGTTTTCAATAGTTGGAAGTTCACAGACTGGCTCATAGTAGATGTACAATAAATATTTTTCAATGAATGGATGAATGAGTGTTGAAAAAATAAACCTGAAAGTAGTGGGAGCTGAAGTGGAGTTGGGGCTACTCTCTTCTTCTTGTCTTCAAGGGGTGGCCTCTCCGAACTACGGGCTGTAGGGTTCATGGAGCTGAGAAGGCCCAGGTGGAAGGCTCAAACTCCATATTGATACCCAGAGCACACCAGGGAGCTGCTGTACCCAGCAGCCTTCTATGAGTCTCCAATTGTCTCCATGCTTATCCAATTCTGACAGACCATACTTAGTTTGTTGTATCTCAGCAACTGGTAACTTCTACAGTACACAAAACCCCTGGTTTTCAAAAACAGTTACTTCAGTGCTTGGGGTTTACATAAGAGGAGATTAGTGTGGAGAAATATTGATTATTACACTTCAAATTGTCCTGAACTGTGCAGGAACTAGAAAGCAGAATGCTAAATTCTAATCCTGTCTTGGACCCTGTCTAGCCTTGGGAACACTTCTGAATCTTTCTGAGTTTCAGTTTCCAACTCTTAAAAATGGAGGAATTGAACAAGATCATCTCTAAAAACACTTTGGCTATAACATCCTACAATTCCTTTTTCAGATCAAGGGGAAGCTGTTACTGGACACTAACAAGGTTTATTCTGTGAATGTGACTCTTAGAGCTCTATAGGTGTTTGTTTAGCTGTAAACAGGAAAATTGCTTATGATGCTTCTACCCCTACTGTAGTTTGAGATTAAAAGGGTGCATTTTTTTCAATATGTTCAGTTTTCAAAAGACATGCTGGAGGAAGTCAGCCAATTTCTGCCCACACAACTTCCAAGTGACGTCAATGGAAGCAGAGCACACAGATCTCTAGGCAAGTTTTGGCTCATTATGTGAGGGTTTTTTTCTTTTTTTAAAGAACAACTGCAAAAATGATTTCTCTCAACTCAAATTACACAATTTGTTCTTCTTTGTGCCCTGAGTCAGCAATAGACATAATGTGGAAAATAAAGCAAGATCTACTTTTTTACACGTCAACTAAAACAGGACATAAGTTATGTGAAACACGGGATGTTTGAGATTCTCAAACACTCTAAACAATATTCCTCCTGCCATGGGCTGATATGTGATCATCAGATGGACAACTGGAAAAACATACCTACTTATTCTTATTTTGATTCTATATTTGGTCTCCAGTCCTGCTATTAATGTTACATATCTGGGGTTCATGGCTTAACCCTTGGAAGTATTTTAAAGGACTTTCCTGGCAAAAAATATAATTTGTGTGTTGTCTTCAGCTCAGCTTTACACAATAAAATCAAATAGATCTGGTAATTGTATTCTACTTAATATAAATATGTCTGTAAGACAAAGAGTAGTTAACAGTCATGAAACTTAATGTGTGTTAGGTACAGCCTGGTTCAATCCTTATGGCAACCTTGTAGGATCGGTATTGTTATTCTTCTGATTTTATGAATTAAGAAACTGAGGATCAGAGAAGTTAGGTAACTTATCCAAAGTCACACAGCTGAGCCAGTAGCATTAGGATCCCAAATCAGGCAGTCTGGCTTCAACACCTAACCACTAAGCTATCCAGACAATAATTTATTTATTTGTCCATTCAGAAAACATTTAATGGTACTGAATTATTCTAGGTTCTGAGTATGGTTAGTTACTAGATAATGTGGAATAATGACCAAAAAACCAGAATTAATAGATGGGGAGGGGATTCAGATTTTTTTGCACCTACATTGTATCAGATACTATGCTACACAACTCATATCGATATAATCTATGGGAAAAATCTATGAACAAACCTGTTGTATTGATGAAGAAACTGAGTTTTCGTAAGGTTGTCACTTGCCAAAGATTACACAGCTGGCAAGGCTTGAATTTTACCCCAATTCTGTGTGTTTCCACCACCGGCATTTGCTTCATTACCATGTGCTGCCTCCATGAGCATGAGTATTGTCTTAACTACTACTTAACTACTTAACAGGTGCCCCCAATATTTGGGAAAGTCTTAGAGTTACTTTAGAGGTGATAATACCAAAGGGACTTTCTAGATTTTGAAACTTTCTTTTTCTATACTGCACTGTGGTCTGCACAGCCCAAGCAATATTGGGAGGACTATGTTCAAGTCTAAATCCAAAGTGGTCCATGGACAAATTGGAATGTAATTTTAATTAATAGTACATATTTGACCTAAAACAACATCAAAACATTAAATTTCTTCTTAAAGTAATTATAAGTGAATTCCATGTTTTATATATAAGCTCTGGTGTTTTTAGAGGAACCAACAGAAATTTTTGAGTGAAATTGCAGTTTTTCATGAGTATGTGCAGAAAGGAAAATTGGTATCCTGTATATGATATGTCCTAGAAGGACCTTTCTATAAATATTAAAAGGAGAAACATCTGAAAATATTAAGGAAGTACTTTAAGTCTCTTAAAATCAAAATGTAATATAAACTTAAAGTTATTTTATTATTCCCTTCTTTTTTGAATAGAACACTTTTCCTCAAAAATATTATCAATTAAATAAGAGGCGGTTGGGGTTTAAATTGTCCTCCTTTCAGAGTTTGTTCACATCACACCAAATGTCTTATTTATATTTAAATACCACAGGGAATGGGCAAGAAATTGTATGTTTAAACTGGACTTTTTCAAGGCTTTTAAGGCCAGAATATTTGCTTTGCCAAAGACCAAATTATTGCAAAGTGGAGCAAGCACCTGATCTTGTGGTGAGTCAGAATAAGTAAATATCTCCACCTGGAAATGGAAACAAATGCTCCCAAGACCCCGGGGCACCGTCCATTAGCCTGGTGACAGCTGTCCACTTGCTGGTGGCTCGGCTCAGTTATACATATTGAGAGTAGGGATCCCCCAGTGAACTTGTCTCCTAACACTTATCCTACACCACTTATGTCCTTGCTCTTGCAAATTTTAGCACCTTCCAAGCCACCACAAGCTCTTGAAAACCCAGAAACACCTATAGACAATAGGTGGCCTCAGTCCATACCTCCTCCACGTGTACACAGACATTCTAAGAAATAACATTTCTAACTAGCTTTCACCCCCAAAAGATTTCAATAAACTGTCCAACCATGTCATAGTCTTCTGATAATATGATATTAGCTGTATTATAATAATATATGAAATACTATGATGTAAAGTAACTGTGACATGCGTGGGGACACTAAATCACAGCATCAGCACAACTTTAATACATTGTTTAACTTCTCCATCCTTCCTGGGCTAGATGGGGATCTCTGAAGAGATCTGTGTATAGATCAGAGATTGGCTGTTTCTATCTATCCTGCATGAGTAACACAAGATACCACCTACTGCAATTCATGAACCTCACAGAGTTAATTTACCTTCTGTATTTGCAAAATTTCTTTTTCCTTTGTAAATTGGGTTACAGAACTTTTAGCTTCCTGATAGTCATGTTCAGGGCTGGATCCTGTGCATATGACCCCGTGCAGTTGAATTGCATTTTCATTTGTACTAGGATCTGATAATTACGTATCCAGTCCTTGTCACGTTGTATTGTTAGTGTAGCAAATACAAAAAGTTAAAGTATAAGAACTAAATGGAAAATTGACCAAAGTGCCATTAACATATTTGAGAGTTTTTTTCCAAGATGTTCCATTTAGTAAATATATCTGTATTTTTTTTTCTAGTAAAATAATCCTATTTGTTAAACTGATTTAATTCTCCAGTGTACTATGTGACACATACACCCATATTTATCTGTGTATATTTACAGGCCTTGGGCAATGAATACTTTGCTTTTACATAGTTGTGAGTAAGTTGAGCAGAAGGGAGTAAGAAAAGAGAAAGACCAACCAGATTCCATAATCTCTTAATTTAGTTGTGGCTAAACCCTTAAAATATTCCATACTGTTTCCTTTCACTATAATCATTACGTTGCTTCCTCCTCTTCCAGAGAATTCACAATCCTTTCTTATTTGTTTTTGGATTATTGTTTATAAAAATGCTGCAGATGTGTAAATGTCACCAAAGTTGAGATTTAACATGGCCAGACAAACAGCTTGGAAGCCTTGAGCCTGAATGCCTTGATAACAGTCAGAGAGCACAGCCAGTTTTACCATGTTTCCCTTTCTTTCTCTGTGTGGGTGCAAGGGCGTAGGGAGTGGGCCAACATGATGCTAAATGCACTATGCAAAAGCCAGCATGAATCCCAGGCCTTTTTGTGGACAGAAAGGACTGATTGTGTGGTGAGCAGCTGGAATGCATGCTGGTCACTGTTTGGAGCGGTGTTAGCAGGCATCGTTTTGCTGGATTGTTCGAGGGAGTGACAGAACAAGGACAGAAGGCAAGGCTTCTTCTCTGTACTTCTACAGCCCTGTAATTTTCCTCTTCTTTGTTCAAATTATAAAGAAGAATCCCATACGTCCAGAATTCTTCGACCCTGTTTTCTCAATTGAATAGAGTTGTTCCAAAAGTGCAACGTTCCCTTTCCAACTGCTTGGAAGTAAACTGTTCAGAAAGTGTGCCCAGAGTGACAGGAGTTAGGGAATCTGGCAGAGCAGGCCTATGGTGGAGACTCGGAGGACATTTTAGTAAGGGGGTGTGGATAAGGCCTGAAGTGGGCCAGTAAAATGCTTGTAACAAATAGCATTTTAGAGAACTTTCTATAGAATGGTAAGGGGAAAAGCCAGAAATTCTTTTATGGTATCTTTGTGTTTATTAAACAATTTTTCAAAATTTTCTGCAAAATAATAACCAAAAGCTCTACCCATTGGACTACCTACAGATCAACTGGCTAGAGTTTCACAAAGTTGGAGAATGCCCAAGCTCTGTTTTTGTCCTGATGTTTGATATTTAGCCATCACGTGGTTGGGCCAGGCCTCTGGACATCCATCAACCCCACTCCCACCAAAACTTACAGCTCCTGCACACCCAGTCCCATCTGCTGAGCACAGACATGATATGTAAAACCTTATAAGAGGAGGAGGTTCCAAATGTCTTCCCTGTTTTGCTATTTTTGTTGGATTTTATTCTTCAACTTCAAGTAGGAGAGAGTCAAAGTCCTCGATGATGCATAATCTTCTCTGCAGACAGATATGAGAATAAATGGTACGAACGTGCTTTACACGGTGTCTTCCCATAATGAATCATACACATATTTTCAATAACATGAAAAGTTACATTTCTTATTTTGACTTAGATTTTAATAAGATTTTTTTTTAATCTTCTGGGCTTTTCCTGGGATGTCAGTTTGGAAATGGAGTTAATGAGATTTCACTTGAGTCCACATGCATTTTTGGCTTCCATAGTTCATAGGTAGCCCAACTGAACCAGTTGAATGGATTTTAATTGCCTGACCCCACCTATTCTTCCTGGCTCATGAAAAGCTCTGAAATGGCTTGGTAAGATAAAAGGAAATTAACTGACGAAGCCGTATGCATGGTGAACTGCATACGCCGTCTCCCTGCACCAGGAAATCTGTGCTCAAATTCTCTGCTCAGTTTTAGGTTGGTCTCCTGCCTGTGGCTTTCTGCTGCTTTCTCCTGCCTGTGGCTTTCTGCTGCTTGGATGCCCTTTCTGCACATGTACGATTTAGGAGTCAGGAATTTGTGTAGAGATTTTAGGGTTCCTCCCATGTGGTGGGAACTCTTTGAAGTTCCCTTCTCTTTCCAGATCTTCTTACAGCCCTCAACTCTGACCTCTGATTCCTTAAGCCAGTAAAAGTATGGCTTCCCATTTATACCCTCTTTTCTGGCACCCCAAAGGAATTTTGAGCTCACCTTTCTTTCAAGGATCATTCTCCTTCCAGTTTCTGCTAGCTTTGGTTGCTATGCAGTGCCTTCAGGTAATTGTTTGTTTATATTTTATCTAGCTTTTATAGTTGTTATCAGAAGGAGGGTTCCGTCCAATACAAGCGGTTACACCACACTCAGACCTGAAACTCCTGAATTACTACAATTAATAAGAGAGTATTAACAATGTGCTGGTTAAAAGTCGAATATACAAAATCAACTACATTTCTATACACCTGGGAAAAAGCAATTAGACAATGTAATTTTAATTCAGTTTACATTTAAATTTGATAGAAGGATGTAAAGTACCTAATAGCTAATCTTATGAAAGAAACACAAGACTTTTCTACAAAAAATTATAAAACTTACTGAATAAACAGTTTGGAAGATTTTAACTATTACCTTAATAAAGACATATGTATCTCATTCTTGGGTAAAAAGGCTCAATATGAAAAAAAAATTAATTCTCTCCATAAGGGAAAAATGGGTAAAAGACTGGAAAGGCATATCACAGCAAAGGACACAGAAAATGGCTCATAAACATTTGGAAAGATGCTCAATCTCACTGGAAATCCAGAAAATGCAAAATTAAGTTCCTAGGAAATACTATTTTATACTTACTGAATTGGCAAAAATTAAAAATCAGATAATCTGTATCAATTATTGTGTAGAAACATGAAGACCTGTCAGTTATTCGTAGATGTTAATTTGTCCAACATCCTTAGGAAATACTAAGTCATTATCTATTTCACTCCTAGATATTTATCTGAAGAAACTTTTACACATATGTATTTGGAAGTGTTCGTAAGGCTATTATTGCTAATAGTAAAAAAACAAAACACAAAAATCTTGAAGCAACCCAAATATCTATCAACAGCAGAATGGATAAATATATCGTGGCATTAGAGTACCATACTACGGTAAAAATGAATAACATACACCTATATAGGGCAACATGGAGGAAGTGTGAAAATATAAGTTTGAAAGAAGGAAGAGCAAGTATCCAGACCATTCGTTTCTATTAGCATGAAATTCGAAACCAAATAGCATGTAATAACATATTTCTTTGGGGATACCAAACAGGTGGGTCTAGTGAGGCAGAAAAGGAAGAGCGTGATCAGTTTCAGAATGGGGCGTTTCCTCTGGGTAGCTGAAGGGGGATGTGAGTGAGGAAAGAAACAAAAAAATCTCAAAGGTATGGTCCTGTGATGTTGTCTTTCCCATGCTGACAGTGGGTACATGAGTGCTCTATTCCCATTTTTTAAAATTGTGCACAAATATTTATACACTTTTCTTTGTGTGTATTTCACAACAGTGTATATTATATTTTTGTCTTATTGATATAGATTTTTAAGAATGCTCTCTGAAATTGCTGTGGAAGATAAGATGTCTGGGCAACAGGGGCCTGGTAATAGGGTAGGATGCAGAGCCCAGGGCTGGTGGAGAGAGGAGTGCAAGGTGTGGCATTAGAAGGTCAGCACCTGCAGCATTCGAATTCTCAGCGAGTGGGCAGGTGTGATCTTGGGAGTGGTTTTAGGCTGAATAGCCCAAATCTAGCACTCCATCACTCTACCACTTATTCTTGTGGTAGCATCCTCAGCAGCTTACATAAACCAGAGCACGTTCCTGTTGCTTGCAACACAAATCCCTAAGTGGCCTGTTACGTTTGCAGTGTCTGTGGGAACAGGCGAGGATATTCAATTATGCCATTAGAAATACAAGTTTGAAATTTAGGAATGATATCTAAGATTGACATATAGGTGTTACCAATATACAGTCAAACTGTGACTACAGATGAGTTCTCTAGGCAGAGTATGAAGCATAAACCCCAAAGAGGACCCACCACTGCTCCCACTACCGACGCTTTATGCAGAGATGGATGACCTTGGGGCAATCTTGACATCCACAGATCCCACTCCTCTACAAACCAAGATTGCAGTCACTATTTTAGAATACTAGGTACCATCTAAGGAAACGCCGGAATACTCACTAAGTGGATTTTTAAACTTTCTTTGATGACGTGACTTGCATACAGTCAAGGATACTATTTCATTACATGAAGAAAATTTCTGAGTGACCCCATACTCTTAGAACAAATCAGGGCATTACTGTGCATAATTAGCCTACATTCTAGTGTTAGAAGCCAGACTAAGAAGTAGTAAAAAAATAGATTATGAACTAATAGGTTATTATATAATAACTACTATCATGTAATTATGTGATTTTATATATGTAGTTATAATGTACAATATTATATATAATATGATACTACTGATAGTCATTGTATAGTTGATAGCACAAAACTATTCTGCATATATACATCTTTCACGAGAGATAAAATATTTGAAATGTTAGAATAAAAGGAAAAGTGAAAACATTTGACTATGAAAAAAGGATTTAGTAATTAAAGTGAACATCTCATAAAACATAGTCTCTATTTGCAGGAAGACTGGAGAACTCTAATTAAGTCATAAGTTGTCCCTATGAGTAATTAACTGTGGCAGGAAAATTCTAGGTGGTCCATTAAATCTTTATACACAGCTGTTCCGGAAAAAATATAAGCAAACCCGACATGTGCCCTGATTTTGAATGGATGGCAAATTTTCTTCAGTGGCTCATTGGATGGCCTTGTCACCATGGGTCATGCATATCAAGAGCTGATATTTTAAAAAGTAAACTATTTTATGGATCATTTTATATTCTTTATATGTTGAAATGATAATATTTTGACTACTAGCAATATTTGACTACCAGAAATTTTAAAATTTTATAGGTAGCTTGCATTTGTAGTTTGCACGTATTTATATTGGATGGCACTTTGAATTTGTGGGCCGAAAGCACATATGGGACTATTTTCAAAAAGAAGTCAGAGGGTCCTAGAGCTATAGAATTTCCTAGCCAAAAGAGGCTTTCAAAAGTGAAGAATATAAAAGTGCTTGTATGTTCTCAACTTAGTGCTCACCTTCCACCACACACGCTCACACAAGTTTCCATGCATCTAAAACTGTGATCATATAAGTGAGGGGTTGCTATGACAGACTGTGGCATCCTGGGAAAGAATGTCCTACCTCGTGTTCTAAATGTTCTATTAGCACGTAAGTTGGAGAGTCAGAGGAAGAATAAAACTGAAAGAAGAGACTGAGCAGAAGAGATCATAGGCAGAGAATAGAAGGTAAAGTAGAAGGGCATCTAAAAAGAAAAATAAAATGAGCAAAAGCTGGAAGGAAAAAATAATCATGGGTTTCTTCAATAGTGACAAATGTGTTATTGATAATCAATATCTTTAGCTTTTAGATTACAGAGATTTCTTCTCAAGCATTATTTTAGTTTATCATCATAGAAATCTGTTATCATTCCCATTTTACAGATAAGAAATTTAAGAAACTTGCCCAAGATCACAGTTAGTCGACAGTAGGACCAGAACTTGGGGTATCGACGGTCCTATTTGCTGAGGACTGGGATTTCCCAGCACGTGGGACCTTCAGTGCTTAGACGCAGGAACGTCTGAGACAAACCGTACAGTTGAACTCATATCTTCTGACTCTAAATCCTACCCTTTTAATTAATAACAATGACATTTATTGAATACTTTATGTGTGCCATAGACCATATAACAAGGACCTCACAAAATTATCTTTTAAATCCACAAAGCAATCCCATGAGTAAGTTGATTTTTCTCCTCATATAGTCCGGATAAAGAAAATTTAAGTCTCCCAGATTATTGGTAATGTAACCAAAGTGACACAGCTGGTGAGTGTCTGGATTCCAGCTCAGGCTATGCCAGGCCCAGGCTCACACTGCTGACCAGCACACAGGAGGTTCAGGACTGTATGATAACGTAGCTTAACTGAAATCTGTGCATTTTATTGTCACCACCCAGCTTCTACTGCAACCACTCTTTCCTGCATAAAACATTCCTCCCTATTTGTATCCCGCCAGTCTCCATTTGACATAACCTCTCTTATTGAAATTCTTACTAATGCCTCTCCCTACCTTCTACCATGTCTTGATTCAAGAAGTGTTCTTAAAAAGTAAAAAAAAAAAAAAAAAAAAAGTTTTCATTCTCATTTGACACATACCAGCAAGAGTTGCCAGACAATTTGTCCTTAAAATTATAAGCAATTATATTTGCTTTAGTAAAACCCTACTTTTTGTTATCATCTGTGATAAAGTTTGCTCTTAAAAAAAATGTTTCTTGATAGAATATGCATTATTTACATAGAACAGAACTTCTTGACACCATTTAAAGCATGAAAACAGATACACAAATATATTTCGTGATCCTATTTTTATAATATGTGTTAGGATTAAGTTCCTGGATGACAATGACTGTGTTACTTTCTTTCTCTGTAACCAACCCACCCATCATGGACACAGTGATCGATACGAAGAGTTTTCCAGAAATGTAGAATTGGGTGGAATATAGTGTTAGCCAGTGATCTTGCGGGCCCAGGGCTGAGGCCACAGGATTTATTTGATGCTCATTGCCTATGGCTTTAAGCCTGTCACTTCTTTCTCCTCTTACCTTAGCTTTCCAGAGTTGCACATCCTAAGCAATGTTGGTATATAGCTGGCACTTCAAAAGGAGAAACTGATGTTGGATATTTGAATTATTTACCTTTTTTATTTATTTTATTGAATTATTTATTACCTTATTATTTTTTTAAAGATTTTATTTATTTATTTGAGAGAGAAAGAGAGAGCATGCACGAGCTGGGGGAGGGACAGAGGGAGAAGCAGATTCCCCACTGAGCAGGGAGACTGATGTGGGGCTTTATCCCAGGACCCCAGGATCATGACCTGAGCCAAGGGCAGACACTTAATCGACTGAGCCACCCAGGCACCTCACCTTATTATTTCTTTATTGAGGTATAATTTACATATTCTAAAACTCACCCTTTTTGAATTCATCATTTTGAAAAATAAACCACATAGAACACAATCAGAATGTAGAACATTTTCATCACTCCTAAATATTCCCTGTGCTCCTTTGTGTTGTCAGTTCCATCCACCACTCTGAGCTCCTGGCTCCAGTGATCTGCCTCTCTGAGACACAGAATCTTGCAGCAGGTAGACTTTTAAACTGGCTTCTTTCACTTTGTATAATGCTTTTAAGATTCAGCCATCTTGCTGCACACATCAGCATTTACTCCTTTTTTTTTTTTCTGATTATTATTCCAAGGTAACGATATACTAAAATTTAATTATCCATTCCCCAGTTCAGGGACATTTGGGCTTTTGTCTGCCTGTTATGAATAAAGCTGCTATAAGCAGTGTACAGGTCTTGGTGCGGACGTATGTTTTCATTTCTTTTGGATACATATGTAAGGGTGGTCATAGGATAGGTGTATGTTTACCTTTCTAAGGCACTACCAAACTGTTTTCCAAAATCATTATAACACTTTGCATTCCCATCAGCAATATAGGTGAATTCCAGGTGCTCCACATCCTTGCCAATACTTGGTATCACCAGTCTTTTTAATTTTAGCTATTCTTGATGTATCTCTTTGTGGTTTTAATTTGCATTTCTAGTAGATCCCCTTTTTTGGTACAATTTGTATACAGTACAATGATCTTACATGTTACAGTTGATGAGTTTTGACAGATACACACCCCTTAGGCAACCCACAGCAGATCAAGGTAGAGACCATTGCCAAACCCCAGAAATCCCCCTGTGCCCCATCCAATCACTTTTATCCCACCACGAACAACCACTGTTGTGATTTTTTTTTCCACCATGGATGACTGTTGCCTGTTGTAGAACTTCATATGTATGGAATTATACGGAATGTACTTTTTTTGTGGCTGGCTTCTTTTACCCAGCCCAATGTGTTTTGAAGGGCATCCAAGTTGCAGTGTGTGTCTGTCGTGGAGTTGCTTTGATGACTGAGTAGTGTTCCATTGTATGGATAAACCACAATTTGTTTATTTATTCTTTTGTTGGTAGACATTTCAGTTGTTCCCAGTTGTTGTCTCCTGCAAATAAAGCTCCTATAAATATTTGCTCAAGTATTTTTGTGAAGACATTTTTTTATTTCTCTTGAGTAAATAGCTAAGAGTATAACTGCTGGATCATAGAGTAGGTATATGTTTACTTTTATAAGAAGTTGCCAAGCTGTTGTCCAAAGTGACTTCTCAACTTTGCATTTCCACCTGCAAAGTATGATTTCAGTTGGTTTACATCCTTGTCCAAAAATTTTTCAACTTTTTTTTTAAGTTTAGCCATTCTAATGGATATGTGTTATATCTCACCGTGGTGATATTGCATTTCCCTAAAAACTAATTGTATGCTTATTGCCCATTTGTATATCTTCCTTTGTGAAGTGTCTGCTCAAGTCTTTTTGCCTTTTTTTGTTGGGTTGTCTGTTTATTACTGACCTATAGTCAGTTGATTGAGTTGTAGTTTTTTAATATATTTTGTATACAATTACTTTGTCACATATATGTTTCTCTTTGTGTGTGGCTTGAGAGAAGTATAATAAAATACAAGCATATATAATATAATATTATACATATAGTATCTTAATAGTATATTCATAATGTATTTAATATAATCTGTATCTTAGTGAACATATTTTATAAAATACAAATATGTTAGATGAACAAACATTTTTATTTGATGAAGTCTATTTTATCAAAAATGTGTTTTTCCAGTTTTATTGACAGGTAATTTACATACATCACTGTATAAATTTAAGGTATAGAGCATGGTTTGATTTACATATATTGTGAAATGATTATCGCAATAGCTTCAGCTAACATCCATTATCGCATATTGATACAATATAAAGAAAAAAAAGAAGAAATTCTCCTGTATTGAGAACTTTCAGGATTTATTCTCTTAACAACTTCCCTATAGATCATGCAGCAGTGGTAGCTGCATCATCATGTTGTACATTACATCCCTAATATTTATCTTATAAATGGAAATTTATATCTTTGACCACTTTCCTCTAATTCCCCCTCTCCCTATCCTCCATCTCTGGTAACCCATGTCTGATCTCTTTTTCCATGAGTTTGTTTTTGCCTTTGTTTTTAGATTCCACATATAGGTGAGATGATCCAATATTTGTTTTCCACTGTCTGACTTATTTCACTTAGCATAATGCCTTCAGGGTCGATTCATGTTGTCACAAATGGTAGAATTTCCTCATTTTTCATTGCTGAATAATATTCCATTGGGTATATATACCAAGGCTTCTTTATTCCTTCATCCATCAGTGGACACTTAGGTTGTTTCCATGTCTTGGCTATTGTAAACAATGCTGCTATGACAATGAAAATGTAGATATCTTTTCGAGTTAGTGTTTTCACTTTCTTTGGATATATTTCTAGGAGTGGAATTTATTTAATTATATAAATAATTTAATTATTTAATTAATTTAATAATAGTCCAATTTTTAATTTTTTTGAGGAAACTCCATACTGTTTTCCTTAGTGGCTGTACCAATTTACATTCCCACCAACAGTGAATGACTGTTCCTTTGTCTTCACATCCATATCAGCATTTCTTATGTCTTGTCTTTTTGATGATGGTCATTCCAACAGGTATCAGGTGATATATCATTATGGCTTTAATTTGCATTTCCCTGATGAGGAGTGACGTGGAATATCTTTTCATGTACCTATTGGCTTTTGGGTTATTTGGTTTTTTTGCTATTGAGTTACATGAGTTCTTTATATATTTTGCCTATTAACCCCCTATCAGATATATGGTTTGCAAATACTTTTTTCCATTTCACAGGAAATACAGAATGATCTGTATGTATCTATTAGATCCATTTGGTCTCTGTCAGGGTAATCTATCCATTGTCGCCCCAATCTTAGGCACATAAATATTTACAACCGTCAACAACAGCTGCGCCAGGTATAGGATTTTTGGTTGACAGATTTTTTTTCTTTCAATAGTTTAAATATGTCATCCCATTCTTCCCTGGTCTGAAATGTTTCTGTTGAGAAATCCACCAATAATCTTATGGGGGTTCCCTTGTATGTAACTTCTCTCTTTTCTCTTGCTGCTTTTAAAACTCTTTCTTTTGCCTCTGACTTTTGACAGTTTAATTATAATGCTTCTCAGTGTAGGCCTATTCAAGTTCAACCTTTTGGAACCTTTTGGGCCTCATGGATCTGGATGTCCATTTTTCTCCCCAGGTTTGGGAAGTTTTCAGCCATTATTTATTTATTTTTATTCAAGTATAATTAACATACAGTGTTATAATAGTTTCAGGTGTACAATGTAATAGCTTTTATTGTTTTAAATGTACTTTCTGCCCCTTTCTCTTTCTAGAATTCTCACAAGTGAATATTGTTTCTTTTCACTGCATTTTATAAGTCTTTCACTCTTTTTTATTCTTTGTCCTCTTTGCTTCTCTTATTGGATAATTTGTAATGTTCTCCAGGTCGCTGATTCTTTCTTCTGCATAGTCGAGTTTGCTTTTGAAACTCTATTGATAGGCTGGTGATGGGTATTAAGGAGGGCACGTATTGCATGGTGCACTGGGTGTTATACGCAAGTAATGAATCATAGAACTTTACATCAAAAACTAGGGATGTACTGTATGGTGACTAACATAATAAAAAAATATTATTATAAAAAAAGAAACTCTATTGAATTCTTCAGTTTCATTGGGATTCTCTAGGATTCTGTTGTTTTCATTGTTGTTGTGTTGATAGTCTTTATTGCTTTGCCAATCTTTGTCTTTTGTTTGCACATTGTTTTTATAATTTCATTAGTTGTCTTTGTGTTCTTGTAGTTCATTTAACTTCATTAAGAGGAATATTCTGAATTCTTTGTCTGAAGGTTCATAGATCTTCATTTCTTTAAGGTCATTTATTAGTTTTATTAGTTTCTCTTGGTGGTGCCATATTTACCCAGTATTTTGTGACTCTTGACTCCTAATGTTGGTATCTGCACATTTGAGTAATCAGGTTCCTCTTCAGACTTTACAGGTTTGCTTTGGCAGAGACAGATACTGGCCAGTCAGCTCAGTTTAGGTTTCTGGGTGCATCTGCTGGTAATGTTTTGGGACAGGTGGGGCCTACTATTATGGTCTAATTTTGGGACTAATTTTCTGAGTTCTGAGATTGGGGATGGGGGATTGTGTCACTGGGTCTGAATAGTTGAGTAAGATTACTGGTTTGGTTTTCTACCCACCTGAGTCTATCGTATGGGCTCCATGGTTGCCTGGATTCTCTGGTCAGGCTTACAAGATAGCTGGGACTGGGGACTACATTCATTTGCAGATGGGGCTATTAATTAGCTTCCCCACCCTGGCAGGACAGCAGGACAGGTCCCAAGGCCTATACAGCTTGTTGTCTGGGGCCCAAATCAGGCAAGAGAGTGCAGTGAATTCCCTGGTCAGGTGAGACCACTGGTTTTGCTCTGCAGATGGGAAAAGCTGCAGGCTGTGCTCTCTGTTCAAATGTCACTGTAAGCAGGACTATTAGATGACCTATGCAGTTTCCCATATGTTCTGGTTAGGTTCCCTGGTCAGGCAGGCTGAAGGCTATATTTAGTAATAAGCAAGGCTATGAATTAGTTTCCTTTTCTGGGTGGAGTGGGAGAAGCAGCTCTAAGGCTGGTAAAGCTCATTGTTATCTAACTCAAGTTGACCACCACGCACCCCCCAGCCAAGTTCCCCAGCCTTATGGGTCCACTAGCTTTGCTCTGCAAACTATGAGCTCTGTCTATCCTTTTAAATCAAGTGCCACTGGGTCAGACAGCTTCCAGGCCTTCTCACCAGCTCTTCTGGTTAGATGGAGCCAGGAGCCACAGTGAGTAGGTGCAACTATGTCACAGTTTCATTGCCTAGGCAGGAAAGGGATGGTCCACTCCAGGCAACTCTAAATTTCCTAAACAAGCTCTCCATTTGGGAGGGGCCGGGAGCTACGCCCAGCCTTGGTTATAAATTAATTTCCCCTGCACAGGAATCTTCCACCACTGGTCCTGGCTTTGCTTTGGAGGTGATCAGTTTTGCCTGCCTGCCTCTCTACTCAAGCACTGCTGGGCCACACAGCTTCCAGGTGTTCCCACCAGCCACTCTAGTCATATGTCACCAAGAGACACTCCCCACAGTCGGTGGGGCTGTGACTCAGTTCCTTGCCTCAGTGTGGGCAAACCAGCTCTTAGCCCGGCAAAGCTTTTCATTTGACTCTCCAAATCAAGCACATGCTTGTTCAGAGTGCACCACACACTGTTCTGCAGATGAGCAAAACCCATTATTTTGGATTATTGCTTGGGCACTGCAGGTGTTAACTCAGTGTGCCAAGATCCATGTGCTGGTAATCACAAGCCCCTCTACTCTTCTCCATCACAATCAGATCCCCAGTGGTTGAGTCCTGCAGATTCCCTTGCAATCACTGTGGGGTGAGATCAGAGTAGTGGCTCTCATAAAGTGACCCACGATACTGGGATGAGTGGGAGGCTTACTGTCCCCTGTGTTCTTTTTCCCACTGGAGGAGCCAGGGGCTCAGGGAAGACCTCTTAGCATGGCCTGGGAGAGTGGCAATGTAGTCAGTGTGTAGCTGCTACTCTTACCCTTCTAACACAGTCCGTTTTAGTCTCTGTAATGCAGCGGGTCCTAAGCCTTAGCCCTGTGTTCTAGGATTCTCTCAGTAATCCTTGTTCTTGAATAGTTGCCAGTTGTTCTTGTGAGTGAGAGTGAAGTCAGGAATGACCTATGTCACCATCTTGGTGATGTCACTCCCTTCAAACATGTTTTTATAGCGGAATTGTTTTCTTAATTTTTTTTTGGACTGTTCATCATTGGTGTATTGAAACACAACTGATTTTGTGTGTTGATATTGTACTCTGTATCTTTGCTGAATTTGTTTTTTAGCTCTGGTAGCTTTCTTTGGGGGGGGGTGAAATCTTTGAGATTTTCTTTATCTAAGATCATGTCATTTGTGATTAAAGATAGCTTTACTTTTTCAAAAAAGTGTTTTTATATTTAGTTCTTTATTCTATGTACAAAATCTTTGTCTATCATACAGTTGCAAAGATATTTTATGTTTTCTTCCAGCAAATTTTTAGTTTTCACTTTTACATTTAGGTCTAAGATACATAAAATTTTTGGTATGTGTATGGTATAGTAATACTACATTATCATGATTACTGCTGCTTCATAGCAAATCTTAAAATCAAATTGTCTCCAACATTGTTTTCTTTTTCAGGATTGTTTGGCTATTCTAGGCCCTTTCCATTTTCACATATGTTTTAAAAATTAACTTGCAAATTTTTACAAAATCTGCAATGATTTTTTTTAACCTTTCTTCTTTTGTGCCTCAATTTTGTACAGTTTTTGTTTTACAGTTTTCAGTGTCATTTATTTTTTTTCTCCCTGTGTATCAAATCCATTATTAAGCCCCACCCAATGAATTTTTCATTTAGAATATTGAATTCTTCAGTTCTAAAAGTTTCATTTGGTTGCCTTTTACAGTTTCTAGTTTTCCACCGGGATTTGTCATCTGTTTGCTCATTATATTAATCTTTCTCCTTTGAATTCAAAACATGATGATAATAGCTTTTTTACTTTATTTTTATTTTTTTACATAGTAAACTGTTATGCTGAGGCTAAGCCCTGAGCTTTAACAGCTTCTGCTGAGCAGGCTATTGGAAATAAATTGTATTTCCTTTGCTAGAGTCAGTTATGGCCCCTGCCTTCAAAAAGCTTACTATTCATTTAAGTAGAGCAGAACTATTACACCTAAGGTGGAAGGCTTACTGTGCAAACCACCTCTCTAAATCCAAAGCTGTCAAGATTAAGTAAGATTTAGGTAGTGTCAGGACAAAAGAGGTAGTGTCAGAACATTAGCTTATCTGCTAAGTCCAACATCTTTGTCATTTCAGGTCTGCCTCTATTTTCTTCTGGTTGCAGATTAAATTTTTTTGTTCCTTTGTACATCTAGTAAATTTGGGGGGTTATGCTAGATATTGTGAATCTTAACTTGTTGAGAGTCTGGATTTTATTGTCTTCCTTTAACAATTGTTGAATTTTGTTCTGGCAGGAAGTTAACTTACTTATAAATCAGTTGACTCTTCCAGGGCTTGTTCCTAAGATTTGTTAGGGCAGGTTTTGTGTAGTCCTTACTCAGCACTACACTGGCCTTCCTCCTAAAGTGTGGTGATTTCAGATCAGTTGTATGCTCAGAGTGTCAGTGAGGCCTCTCCACTCTGGCTGGTCAGGATTCCTCTCACCCCCCAGCTCTATGCACCCCTGGTGTCTTCAGTCCACTCTCAGTTCCCCAGTAGCCCCACTCATACCTCATAGAGTCTTGCCTTGGGCATGAACAGGTTAGTATTTGGCCAAAGTCTTAAAAGACCTTTTATGCAGATTTCTATAGTTTCTTCTCTACATAGTTTCCCCTTTTCTTCTCCCTAGGAGCCTGTTCCAAAATTTTAGTCATTGCATCAGCCCCAAACTCAGGTATCCGCTTCCTCAGCTCAACGATACCAGTGGCCATTGGTCTTTGGCTCCACCTCTCTGTGCCTAGGGAGAGATCTGGGATATTCAGGGAGGTCTTTCCATGTAATTCCTCTCTCTGAGTGGCCATGGTTCTGTGCTAGGTGTCTTTCAACATCTGAAAGTTGCTTCAAATAGTTTGCCACTTTTCAATTGTTTGCGATCAGATGAGCCCATCATCACCAGTTACTTCACTGTGGCTGGGAATGGAAGCTACCCATATCACTTTTTACAAATATGACAAAAAACTGTATGGAAGCCTTAGGCTTCAGACATTTCCTTCATGTTTCACGGTGGGTGTCATCTCTGAAACCAGAATTTCAATTTTGTTTTTTTGCTACTACTAATACATGTGTAGCTCTGAAGCAAAGTAAGAGTATCCGCAAAGGATAACATATGTCTTATGAAAGTATTATCTTTCTGTAAGATGTAATTCTATGTTAGGATGTATTTTATAGGAGAACTTTAAAAAAATATTTGGAATTTCAGTTGTATTTAAAGCAAGTGCACATTTTTATCATAGGCAGTTCCTCTGTATGATTTGTACAGATGACACAAAGGTGTTCATTTATCTATGGCATTTAGGGCATTCCATTTCTGCTTTGGCAGAGAGTAAGTCGAGATTCCTATCATGTTTGAAATATAGCATCTAATATTTTACAATGAATAAAATATTCCCAATCAGATCATTTCTGTAAGTCTGCTGGTATGTTTTAACATGAGGATTGTTTTGTGTTGTGTTTAGTTCCTCTATGGTCCCATGGGAACTTTTTAAAGCTAACTGTCTTGCGTACTAATTTAAAACACTCCCCACATTATTATTCCTAATAGGGGGAAATATGAAGGCATCAAGATATCATATCACTTTTTCAGGTCAACTGCATGTGGAGTCACTCTCCAGGGTAAATGTGTGTTCAGGTTGTGGAAAGAATCACAAATGTCTTCTCAAAATAAAAGAACTCCTCTGGCTATAATATGAGAGGATAACAATCTGAGCAGATCTTTCCACTTGTGCTACCAAACACCTCCTTTTTCGAAAGTCTCTTACTTCAGTTTCAGTTGAAAATTAAAGGCAACAGATAATGAATGCTTTGTTCAGTTTGTCCTAACAAGGAGGCTTTTAGGAGGCTCACCTAAGGATCCAGTCTTCCCTATATGACACCTTTAACTCTCTGGCTTACTATGACTTCCTGAATCTTGCCAAGAAAAAAAGTCTAAGATACAGCCACCTAATAAAATGTTATTAAAAATTATGTAATTTATACACTTAAGTAATCCTATCCTTCCTGTGAATTATTCTATTGCTCCCTACAAATACTTATAGATTTATTTTTTTCTCAACATGACAGTAGTACATCCCCACTGTGATTGCGTAAGCTCCATTCGAGTACTTGTGTTGTGCTTATTACACAGGTGGTCTTTAAGCAAAACACACTGTATTTTGTTTTTCCTGATATTTTGCTGTGTACTTTACAGGAGATAAGTCCAGAAACAGGAGACCCAAGTTTAAATTCAGACTCTGCCACTTAATAACTAAATGACCTTGTGCAAACTATGTAACCTTTCCAGGACTCACTTTATATGTTAAATGGTTATGAGGATAGTACTTGCTTCACAAGAGAGTTGCAAAAGTTAAAGGAGTTTACACAGGTCAGATCAGTTCCTGGCACATTGTAAGCACTTGATAAGACGGACCTGTTGTCGTCATCATCATCATTACTGTTTACAAAGCTCCTTAAAATTTGCTCATTGAGTCTTTACAACAGATCTTTAAAATAAATATTGTTATCCCAATTTTATAATAAGGAAGCAAAACTCAGATACAGGTTTTTTAACTTGAAAAGGCTGCATTTGTGTCTTAATTTTCCTACATAACATTAAAACATTCAGACTTTTTTTTAATGTTGACGGTGAGCCTTTGCTGAGTTTAGCTTGATTATCTGCTTAAATTAAATAATAATTTCATAAGTATTTTTAGTGTCATCAAAATTTTTTTGATAGAGTTCAAGACTGTGAGGTATTCTGCTGACAGGAAATGGGGCTAGTTCTGTTTAGTCCCCTGCAATTTCCGTTACAATTAAAATACAGAACTGTTCACTGTAGTACATGAGAAACAGCTTAAAGATGAAGCACCTTGTCTGGCACGTAACATGTCAATCCCTCTGCAGGCTTCTTTTTCCTTTGAAATAAATGTATCTAAATTTTTGATCTGTTAATCTTCTGAGAACTTATTTCTCTGATTCTAATTCTCAACTCTCAGGTACACAAGATCCCTTATACCGATGTGGACAATTTGTTTTTCAAATGATTTGTAGCTTAACCTCCTGAAAGACTAGTCTGTCTCTAGAACTATTTTTGTGTCTTCTCCATGTAATAGGCTCCTCAAACTTTTTTCCATTCCCATTGCAAGGCTCTACTGCCCAAATGAACTTTGAGAAGGAGATTCACCTAAATATCAGTAATTATCGTCAGCTTATCGACCCATAGAAAAATAATCACAGCCCATGAAGTTCTTTCGGGATCCTTTTAAGTACCGATTTAGACTGAGTCTGTGATTTAGGTTACTTTCCACTTCTTTTAAGAGCTAAACATAACCTAGGAAAGGGAAGGTCTTTGAAGTGAGAGCTGGTTGACCATTTCCTGCAAAGAGTATCCAATCCAGTTGAAAATGTCCTGGAAATGTCTCCAGATTCATCAGCAAGGGCTGGGGGAAGACGTCACTGTGGGATTTCTACCGAACTTTATGTTCTGATAAACAATGTGGTGCTGGTAGTTCCCACTGGTAAATTCCTTTTCTCTTGGAAGGAGGCAGCCAACTTCCTTATTCATTTTCAAGCTTTGTTTAAAGGGCAACAGAGAGTAAGACAGAAAGAGCCTGGGAGTGCTCAAATGCCAAGGAGGACCAGCTATTAAAATCAGTGAGTGCTAAGGACAATATTGGAGTTTCATTCTATTTCTCTTTGAGTACAACATAAGTAAATAAATGGAGTTTCTTGAAAAATAAGCTATTTCCAACTAACCACCACTTGTGTCCTGTTTCAATCTCCATCCTAACACTTTGTGGTAGAATCCAGATGGCAAAGGTTATCTTGGAATTAGTGCTTTTCTTAGATGAATGGCTGCATTCAGGAGGCTGATAGGGTGACATAGTGGTGGTGAAAGCTCTTCCAGCAGCAACAATAACAATGAAAAAACCCAACAGGCGGTTTTGCAAGCTTTACCCCGGAACGAAAGCCAAGAGAACATATTGCTTGTCACCAAACTCAGAATAAAAATAATACTAGAATTTTCACAGAAATGAGCACATGAAAACGCCCATTAAACTGTTTCCATTATGATATGGTCCCTTATATTAAAATTTTCATAGTAAGATGCATCCCATCATCTGGGCACCTGGAGGGGTTTTATTTTTATTTTTTCAAGGAAAATTACTTACGTAATTGTTGTTTATAGAAAGGGACTTTTATTTTCTTCAAGAAACAAGGCTGATGTGCCAATAAAAATAAATTAATTAAAAGGAACTCACAGTTTTATTCAAATACCTTTAGAGAATTAAAGTAGGTTCCAAAAGCCACAGTTACTTGTAGGTTGTGAGGGTTTCAGAATTTGGAGGAATATTATCGAACCTCAAATGACAACAACCATATCCCTTTATATCCCTTATTGTGACCAAAAAGAAAAAAAAAATTACAGCTCTGAATTCCCCTTATACTTTCATCCCAACCTCTCATTTCAATATTTATTCTTTCTCCTACCCTTCCTAAAAGCAGCTACAAAACAATGAAAAATAAAATTCACTGAGGCAGGCTGAGAAGAACTGGTTTACAGCTTTCTCTCTCCTACAGTTCAACATCCATAAAATAAGCATAGCATTAGAATTCAAATCATGAGGGTTATTTTCACTATAGTTTCTATAAGATTAAGCTTGAATCCAAGTTTCTACTGACTGACATTGTTCATTCTAATTCCTCTTTCCATTTTTTTCTCCTGCTGACTATCACTCTTAAGATCCCTCACATCAAAAGTCTTTATTTCCTCATTTGTAACTCTGGATCATGTAAGAGAAAATACAAGCCCAGAGTGGTGTATTACATGATTTAGGAAAGTGCTCCCGTGTCCCAAATGGCATGGGAACCAGGGAATCATTTGGAGTTGCAAGTTTCAATAGTGAAACTCTATAGCTTTCTTGGCTCTTATAAAACCAGGTCACAGCTGCCTGGTTTCCTAATTTGGTTTGATGTACTGTGAATTCCCAAGGGGATAAGTCACTCTCTTATTCATATGTGAGTACAGGAACCATTCCAAAACAACAATCAGTCAGAATTTATCTGTGATTTTTAAATGCCCTCTACCACTCTGCTACGCAGATTATCTAGAGCTGACTCTCAGCAAATATTTATCCTATTGCAGAGGAACTGTATGACAACTTTTCATCTTTTGAGATATTAACTTTGTTACCATGAGTAATCTCTACGATAAGATTGCCGGGGGATTTCTTTTTTGGCTCTAGGAAGGTTTCACTAAATGTGAAACCAATAACACGGAGAGAAAATGAAAGTTAAAAAGAATTGATTAGAAAATATCTTAACAAGCAGGGTCTTACATCAAGTCTATGAAATAGCATTATTATATATTTCTCTTGTTACCTACAAGCTCACAAGAATATCACAAATCACCTTGCTTTATAAGATTTGATGGGGCAGAAAGATCTTCCCTGCTGGTCATCAAATTAAGATGCAGTATGACTTTAAGCATTGTTCCATCTCAGACTTTGGCTGTGTTCTATCTTTATAATTTCTCAGAGCCAACCACTTCAGGTTGTTTGGGTCTCTGCCAGTGGCTATGACACAGATGCTTTTAATAAAGAGATCCAACCACCTTCTGGAAATTCTCCTTGCTTTTTTAGAACTTTCAAGAGATATCAATCCTGTTTTATTAGTGTTTATTAAAAAAGAAAGAGAACAAAGTAGCCAACACAGTTTGTGTAGTCTGCTTTGTTTTCCTTCTTTTATTGCATAAAATAGAACACTTCTCATGAAAAAGTTCATACAGTTCACAATTGTATGTTGAATGGAGACTATGGGTCAAACTTTGCACTCAGCAAAATAGATACAGTGAAGATGCATGACCTTGTCCTGAAGGAGCTACACAGATGTAATATTACTTTTTTAAAAACCTTAATCAAATAATCAAAATTAATCTGTAAAATGTGTAGAGATATTTTTATAATGTCATATTTGGTAGAACATTTAAAAGTATATAAAATTGAGACTAGGTGACTTTATTATGTATGAAATAATGTAATATTAGATAAATAAGGCTTCACAATAATGGGAAAGTAGATCATTCAATGAATGGTATAAGGAAAACTGACTATTTAGAAAGAATTATAAATGATACCAACCTCACAGATAACACCAAAAAAGTAGATTAATGATTAATTGTATTAAAAACCATATAAAGTAGAAAGAAATGTTGTATATATGTAATGGTTTTAGGGTAGGGAAGGAGTTTCTAGGTATAAGTCATGGATGAGAGAACATATGTGAAATTTGATAACATCAAAATGTAGTAAGTCATATATAGAAACTTTTAAAAATTAAAACACAAGTGATAAACTTGATAAAATACTTGCAAAATATGACAACAAATTAATACTTCTAATAATTGAATATTTCATCTGAATCAACTAATATTGTTAACTATACAGTGAAAAACAGTAAATGAGATAGTTAGAAATACACACTAACAGAAATTCAAAGAAGTGATGAGTGTGAATATATATTAAACTTCATTGGTAATCAATAAAACTAATTAAGTGTCCAAAACTAGTAATAAAATATTTATATAAAAATAAATTCATCACAGTGTTGTTTATTATTTTAAAAATTTGAAGATGGGGCGCCTGGGTGGCTCAGTCGTTAAGCGTCTGCCTTCGGCTCAGGGTGTGATCCTGGAGTCCTGGGATCGAGCCCCACATTGGGCTCCTCCGCTGGGAGCCTGCTTCTTCCCTCCCACTCCCCCTGCCTATGTTCCCTCTCTCACTGGCTGTCTCTCTGTGTCAAATAAATAAATAAAATCTTCAAAAAAAAATATCTGAAGAGACTTAATTGTTCTGTAGCCTATCTAAAGGATAGAATTACATTTTTTCAAGATAACTTAATGACAGAAGGGAAAGCTCTTGAAATATTGATAAGTGAAAAATCTTATATACACTAAAATAATTTTAAAAATACATGTATTCATTCAACAGATAAAATTAATTAAACATGTATTATGTGACAGGCAATGTTCTAAATGTTTTATGCACTTTATGTCTTTAAAACTCAAAGAGATCCCACGAGGTAGGTACTATTTGTATCCTCATCTTAAAGAGGGAAACAATTAAGGCACTTGCTTAAAAACTTGCCTAAAATCATTATTATTGGAAACAGTAAAGTCCCTATTGTCATACAGTTTATAATCTAAAACGAGAGAAAAACATGAATCAAAGACTTATCAAATTCTAGCAGTGACAATAACCCATAAAGTAGAGGTCCATTCTAGAGGGATTGACCTCATCCAAGAGAGGAGGAATACTTGCTTCAGGGTACAATGATTGGGCTGACAAGTTACACAAGAAAAAGTGTTAATGGAAAGAGAAGAATATTCCAGGAGGAGGGAACAGCATGTACAAAAACTTTCTGGTGGGAGTGGGGGTGGGGTGTGCATGGTATGGTGGGGAGAATTGATAAAGCTATGGCAGAGTCGGAACAAAGAGAGAATAGGAGAGAATATGATGTGAGACAACCTTCAAGCACAATCAGGGGTCCAAAGATACTCATTTAGAGGTGAGCAATCCGGGAGGCTGAGAGGCAAGATGACTTGCCCCAAATCACACCACCTACTTGGTGACCATCTGAAATCCAGCATAGGTCTCTGGCTGCAGGACAAGCAGTTGTTCCACCACATTATTTGCTTTGGAGCAGAGGTTTTCAAACTTTATGAGTAGCAGAATCTTGCACCAAATTTCCAATAAATGAAAGAGATCAAAATATTATAGTAATATAAATATAGGGTTTTTTTATTTCAAAATATAATTTTTACTGGTAAAGCCAGCCAGTGAGAAGAATGGGAGCTATTTTAATAGCACAAACATCTGAAGAATGGGTGATGGATGATATTTGTAGTTTTATATGAAACTCAGCATGTGATGTATTTCTGTATTTTGTTTTTTTCTGTAATATGGGGAAAATCCTGTTTCAACTGATGAAGTGGCTGCAAATGGTAATAGTTTTAATAGTTTGTATGGCAAACCTAGAATAGTGTCAATTAAACTGAAACTGAAGCTGAAAGAAGAGTAGAAATTCTTCTATTTTAAAAGTAAATTGTTAAAAAATACCTAGCAAATATTATATTCCTTAATTACCAAGAGTTCAACTTGGAAAGTGTCAATGACAGATTCCTCAGATCTTCAGTGAACACTGGTGAATGTCATTTTAGTTTGTGCAAGCTGCTATAACAAAAATACCATAGACTGGGTGGCTTAGACAACAGAAATTTATCTCTCACATTTCTGGAGGCTGGGAAGTCCAAGACTGACATACCAACAGATTTAGTGTCTGGTAAGGGCCCGTTTGCCGATTCATAGTTGTCCATTTTCGCACTGTGTCCTCATGTGGGGGGGAGAGGGACAAGGGAGCTCTCTGGGGTCTCTGTTATCAGGGCACTGATCCCATTCATGAGGGCTCCACCTTCATGACCTAATCATCTCCCAAAAGTCCCACCTCCTAAAACCATGATATTTGAAGGTTAGGTTTTAACATATAAATTTAGGGTGACACAAACGGTGGGGGACGTTTAGTCCATAACAAGTGTTATAACATTATGAGACATCCAATCTGTCATATAAAAACCCTTCAGATTACCCAGGAGTGAGATATCTCACTCTCTGCCTCAGCTGGTCACATGTGTTTCCAGTCAAATATATTTCACTGCTGACACTTTCTCTGTGGTTTTAAGCATTCCTGTAATGTGATCCTGCAGTGCCAAATCGAGCTTGTTGTGTTTACTACAAAAAAAGTCAGCAAGGTATGCAAACCAGGGAAAACAAATTTTTGAAAAATATCTCTCTAGAGGACATTTTTTAAAAAATGAATTTTCAGGGCACCTGGGTGGCTCAGTCGTTAAGCATCTGCCTTCGGCTCAGGGCGTGATCCCGGTATTCTGGGATCGAGCCCCACATCGGGCTCCTCTGCTGGGAGACTGCTTCTTCCTCTCCCACCCCCTGTTTGTGTTGCCTCTCTCACTGGCTGTCTCTCTGTCAAATAAATAAATAAAATCTTTAAAAAAATAAAAAATAAAAAAATGAATTCTTATCTGCACCTTTCCATAAAACACCCAAGGAACTTTGATATGAAAAAATCTAGACCTAAAACTACACATATTGACACCTCCCTGCCAAAAACCCCTGTGATTTAAAGACAATTTCTTAATAATATTTACAATTAGAATGACCTTAGAATGTTGCCTTGATGGATCTTTTTTAGCAGCTTATATTCTCCTATGACACATAAATAGCTTTTCAGAAATAGCTTTTATGCAAGGCACAAGACACTGTTTTTTCCCCAACATTCTCTTTACACCACCTCCATAGCTTTTCTAAAAAATTCTTATTATTTTACTTTTTTGTCATGTTGTTTTTTGGTATATGAAAAACCAATCTACCCATTCAACATAACCATTCCTTCTGTGTGACAAGTGTTTAATAAAATACCGTATTTTTTTCCCTGCAAAAACCTACTGAACAAAGAAAGGAAAGGAAAATCAACAGTAGTGATACTCTTTAAATGTTGAATTTATAAATAGTGTACATAATCTTAGTCTTTAAATAATCTTATCACTTATCACTTCTGCTGTATTCATGTTCTTAGACTGTTTTCTGGGTTATAACATTATGGTGCTAATTGTCTAATTGTCTTTACAATAGCAGCCTACTCATCTATTATACTTGTTAGCACACAGTTTAATGAGCCTTCTCTGGAGAAAAATGTGTTTCTTCCCCGCATACTATATAATACTTTTTGTCATTACTCCAATTTTTTTCCTGTAACATTTATGCTAAATTAACCTAAGAATCTTATTTTTATGCTCACGATGTTTTGTTTTAAAATAACACTGTAAGTTGGCAGAAAAGATAGAACCACTGTGCAAAAATTTCACAGCCTAAAATACTGTGAGGACTGGGGTGATTTTTATCTGTGCAAAAAGTGAATCCTGTAACTAATAACACTCGGTGTAATTTCCGAGTGGCTCTCTGGGAGATTCTTGTGCACATTGCTTTCATTTTATTCACAATGTGGTGAACAGTGGTAACAAAAATCCATTGATGTTAGTATATCAAGTTATTGTTTTATTTCTGTGCTCTTGTCCAACCCACTACCATTTTCTTTCCAAATGTCTGGTTTTAAAAGGTGACCTATTTCCAATTTAAAAGTTATATTGTTATAACTTGTTATATCATATTTTTAAAAAAACTATAAATACAAAAATTGATTCAAGAGTACATAAAACTTACAATGAGATTAGGGGAAATACAAACTAAGACAAAAAAGGACCTACTAGTTCACGTACAAGTTTTATTTATAGCTGTGCTGTCCACATGTGGCTCTTGATTGAGATTTGCTGTAAGCATAAAATATACACTGGATTTGGAGGATTTGGTACAAAAAATTAAACATAGTTCATCATTATTTTAATGCTGAACTAATATTTTAGATACCTTGGGTTAAGTGAAATATACTAATAAATTAACTTCACTGCTTCCTTTTCCTTTTTTGTTGCAGTTTTGGTTTTTCCTATTTTCCTTTTTATAAACTGGCTACTAGAAAACTTAAAATTACATATGTGGCTTGAATTATAGCTTTAATGCATAGCACAGCTCTCTGATAAATCGTTAGTATCCAGTCACTTATTCTGTCATGCCAAGAGCGTGTTGAGCAAATGCACGCGAATTTACCTGGCATTTAATTGAGTGAGGTACGCAGAAGCTCTACTAATATACCTGCTGGGTTAATGTCATATGAGCAGACACACACAGGCCTGCAAGAACCGTCATTGCTCCAGTCAAGGACACACTCATTAGAGTCAAGGACGCACTCATTAGAAGTTCGAATATAAGGCCAGAGATGACAAGAGACACTCTATTCCTGACCTTGCAAGTAGCTCGGCAATGATCTATTTTATCAAAATTATTACAGACCTGTTTAATAGTGCATATTTTTATTACGTTTTTAACTACTTAAAAATACTTCAATTGAAATTTTTGTCAAGTAATTGGTACTGTCCCTTAAGTGAAATACATCTGAAGACCACATGGTTCCACAAAACTTATTTGAAAGTTACTGCTTTGGAAGAATCATCACGTGTGATTAGGTTTATTAGTCAAATATATGTATCAATCTCACTTTAGCTTTGTTCCATCTCTCTTTGATTTAGATAACAGTTCTCAGACTCTTGTGTGCCTGCCAGTACAGAGACTAATTCAGCAAGTCTATGGGGATGTGGGGCAGGATCTGAAATGTTAATAAGCTTCTACTCTGATTCAATTAGTCTACCCATTGAGAAGCCCATCGAGGGTCAGTGTTGCCAGCCATTATTGAGGTCAAAGTCTTAAATATCTCTCAAAATGCTGCCTTTGAAGTCATTAAGCTGGATCCTGAGATAGACTGCTGGGTTTGAGAAAGGATGGCCAACAATTCTTACCAAAAATGCAACTGACATTCCATTTGTTACTGTTCAGAGTAAATTATTTAGATTTTTTAATTGACTTGTGAATTTTGGAATTGAGCACACAAGTCATAAATCTTAGTACATGCATACAGATAAAGTCATTCTGAAATAATGAATGAAAAAATGCAGGATAATGTCTGTCATAGAGAAAGCATGGCCTTCTCTCTTTTTCCTTATACATGGGTGTGTGTGTGTGTGTGTGTGTGTGTGTGTGTGTGTGTGTGTATTCAGAAGAGGGATTCTTTGTCAATGTGCTGTTCTACCAGATATGTATAGAAACGTAGGTTATAGTTATTTAAATGTGAGTATGTCCTTCTGGGTTTCCAAATTCTGTTGCTACATGCCATTTAACTTCTGTCAATGACTAAAAACCAAATTGCCAAAAGAAGAAAATTTCTACTTGCAAGAAGCAAGCTACTAGAAAGATATTTTTTTAAATAGTGAATTGAGTGTCAACATTGGGTATTTCTTAATAAACTAACAAAAGAGTCCCCATAGAGCAGTGAAATATCACATGAAACACATACAAAATATAAACCAAAACCAACATTTTGTTATCATTCTACTGGATTCTATTACATCCAGATGTAAAGACTGGCCTTACTTGGACTTTTCCTGACTTCAGTGGTTTGTGTGTGTCCATCAATTTTAAATAGAGTATATTTTTGAAAAGTTCCTATCTTGCTGAGGTAGAATGAGGTTTTAGTTCTCGACTCTTTCTCTAAGCTACAATCTATAGTACAGAGTGCTATTATGAGTCACATTATATTTTTAAACAACTCTTTTCAGTATATTTATAAATGTACAGTAATTCCTGTGGTCCATAAGGTTAGTTATGCTTGTTTATACTTATCTTGGGAGGAGAAAATTTAGTTGATAGTATATTTTGACTATTTTTCTGAAGTGTAAAATCTGACAAGATGAGTAATGCCCTACAGAACTACTGGGAAACTCTCTTTTTGTTAAAGATGTAGGAACTCTGCAGATTATAAATCTGGCCATTGCAGAGTAGTATTCAAATTTGTTTTCCTAATTCCATTATTTTTCTTAAATAGAACTATCTTAAGAAAAAAGTCAGAATATGTAGTCAATAAAGGGCTTAGTCCTTAGAGAATAGTATCCTTCTAGCCTGACTGCCCTTCTATATCCTTGACTTACTTTACTTGTGGTCAAGGCCATAGAAGGAAGTACACAAGAGCTATAGGAATAGATTCAAATAAGTTTGAGGTGGAAGGATGGTCAGTGGTGAGGAACCTGCCCAAGGTCATCAAGGTGGACCTGAGATGCCGGGTTTTTATATTCCTGGCATTTAGAGCTGGTTGAAAATGTACTCTTTGCTCATTATTACACTGTGTTTGGAAGAAAATCACAAAAGAAAAAAAATTTAGGACCAGAAGGCATTGAGAAACATCTAGTCCAACTCTTCTGTTTTCCAAGGTAACACTAAAAGATACTCGCATCAGCATCACCAAAAGTGGTTCTTAGATGTTTAAATTCCTAGGTCCTTCTATTTTTTTTCTGTCATGGTAGAACCCAGGACTACCCATTTCAACAGACACATCAGATAACTTTTATGCCAACTAGAACTTGAGAATCAGTGCATCTTACGTATCACATTTTTAAAGAAAAATGCAGATTCTCTTTATATACAAAAAGTTTATAAAATAAAATATATATTGAGCTAGGCAATTTGGAAAACTGATCCAAGTTAAGAGGGATTAATTATAAGAACCTTCTTGGAGGAAGGTAGGTGAACAAGTGAAATGTGCAATGGTCCTACATCATTGAGATTTGATGAAGTACGAGTTTATCTTGGATGAATGCACAGAAGTGGATATGAATAAGTCACACATGGAGATTATTACATCAGTGGGATCTAGGAATCATACTGGGAAGTGAGAGAAAAAGAAGCCTGCATGAAAAGGGATTCTTACAGGATAAATGTTACTGTTTGTCGTTTTCATGCTTCTAGATGCCTTAGAATTGTACAAGTGTTACTGGTAATGAAGTGAAATACACAATAACAAAACAAATGCATGTTTGTTATTTCTATTTGTCAGAGCTTTAATTTATAAAGTAATTGTGTTATCTAGGTCATGATGAAGATCCGAAGAGGAGAAATATTTCCATCCTTTAAGGAGCTTAAAATTTAAACAGGAGTAAAGAATCTTAATATAAAAAATAAGGGAGGCAATGCTGACCATAGAAAGAGGCAAATTGACATAAAGATTTGGAGAAGGGGGATGTCACATATGGCGAGCAAAGCAGTGTGGCAGGATTGGGGATGATTCAGAGGGAAGGTGGTCTTTAAGCGGGATCTGGGTGGGCAGGTGGAATTTATTTACATGCGTTGGCCACTTCACTGCTTAAAATTGAATTTGAGTTTTAAATTTCAGCCATTTTAAATGAACTTGCCTCAAACAGAAAGTGTATCTTTTTCTTAATTGAATTTATTTTTCCAAAACAAATAAAATTTCCTTATCTCTTTTGGGTTGGGAATAAGCAAGAAAATAGAGTTTAGTTAAAAAACTGTAATATAACCATAAAATTAGCATAACAGTTATAAGTATTAAAAACTCACAAATGATTAGATCTTTCTTTTCATAAACATTTTTAATGTCTAGTACAATTTTTCAGCCGTATGTTTAGTTACATAAAATATGGGCCCCGAACTATAATATAATGTTGGTACAGAGAAAGGAGGCATTTAATCTTGAAATTTGATTGTGGGGCTTTTTTCTTTGATACATCTAAACTTCAGAACGCCAACAGATCATGATGATTATGTCTCCCTATTTACACAAAAAGCAGCAGTCCAAGAATAAAACCAATCCCCTGCATTGGATTCTGCCCTTTTCCAATGATACTTTTTGTGCTATTAACAAACAATAAGTCTGCAATGCATCTGCCTTACTTCACTCTGAAAGTCTTTGTTCTCCAGCAGGATTAAAATTCTAGTATCAAAAGAGTGTCAAGGATTTTTATTTTTTGTTTTATTGTTGTTTTCAATCCAGGTGTTCTCATACTTGGGACACCCAGCACTGTTTTTACTTACTCCTGGATGATTATAGGGACTTTGGTGGGGGTTCTCTCTTTTTTTTTTAAGATTTTATTTATTTATTTTTCAGAGAGAGAGAGCACAAGCAGGGGAAGCGGCAGGCAGAGCAGGCAGAGGGAGAAGCAAACTCCACCTGAGCAAGGAGCCCCATGCGGGGACTCGATCGCAGGACCCTGGAATCACGACGTGAGCCGAAGGCAGACACTTAACCAACTGAGCCACCCAGGCCTCCCAGGGGTGCAGGGGGTTCTCTTTTGTTCTATTAGAATCACATGTCCTTTCACCCCTGTTTCCTTCCTTCTTTCATTCATTCAACAAACATTTATTGAATGCCAATTAAGTATGAGACACTGTAGCTGAAGATAGATTAGGGGACTTACCTGCCTTTTAGTCTAGGAAACTACCTCGGCGTGATTAATGCTTCCATAGAGGTCTATCCTGGGTGCTACCATGGTGTTCAGAAGAGGCACTTGGCAGAACATTAGAGTTGAAGCAGGCCTCCGGGAGGGGCAGGTGATGTCAAAGCTATAAGCTGAAAGAAGTTGAGAGAGCTCCTTGGTGAAGGTGTAGGGGCCTACAGGTGCACAGAATAGTGAAGCTTTGGGAAGGTAGCTCGGTGAGCCGAGCGCTGTGTAGGGAGCAAGAACTGGAAGATGTAGGGCTTCTGTGCCAGACTAAGAATTCTGGGTCATTTTGAGGGGAAGGGTAGCCATGGAAGCCCTCTGAACAGGGAAATGACCGACTCAGACTGTAGACCATTCCAACTTCTATGACAATTAGAATAGTAAGAAGGGAGGATTTATTAGGCAGCTGTGCAGAAGTCAAAGTGCATGATGAGAGCGCTGGAACTGGGGTGCTGGCAGTGGGATAGGGAAAGGTAGATGGATTTGAGTACAAGCAAAGGACTTGAAAAGTCATTAAATTATTTTGAGGCTGAGGGAAGCAAGAGTGGGAGGTAGCAAGAGAAAGGAAGAAATCAAAGATGACACTGAGGATTCTGGCCTGTGCAACTGAGCGAGAAAACAAGGTAGAAATCAAAAATGTCATAAAAATTATTTCCAGTATATTCACCTTCCAGATATGTGAGTGGTATGTGCATGAGCAAGGCTTTAATTTACATTTACTTTATCATCCTCCGTACGATTTCTGGGGCCACTTGGAATTACATGTGTAATTGAAAGTTTGTGTTATATTTCATTTTTTAAAAGTATCATTTGCCAGAGCTCTTTGGCTTTCCTATTCTGATCATCAAAATAGTTTCCTTATGTGGAAGCATTCTTGCCAACTCACCTAACCACATGTTTGAAACATTGGTTGTTAATAGGTTGGCTGGTATTTTATCTTCCTTAAAATTTGCCTTACATTAAAGGTTTTGCACGTTAAAGGTCAGCAAAGATATTATTTTTCCTTTTTAGGCAGCAAAAGCCACTGACCAGCCTAAAATCTGAAAATAAAATAAAGACTTAGTAATTATTTTATGCAACTAACACGTACACCCAGTGAGTAGTTAACATAAAGACACTCAAAATTAGATCCTGGTTTTAGAATTTTATTTTGAGACAAATCCCATAATTTTACTTCCTTATTCATGAATTTCATCTAAGTGCTCTCTTAAAAGAATAATCTTCCATGATCTGATACGGGCAATAGTATATGAAGTACCGATGGCCTGCTTGTAGATATGAACTTGAGAATGCTATCCAACATCAAGATTATTCACTTAAAAAAAAAAGAATTACTCTTGGGGTTTAGATGAAGAAATGTTTTACTAACAAAGGGCTAGCTCTAAAGGAACGTTGGCAACAGTGAATGTGAAAGGTATGAATGGTGGCAAGCCAAGAAAGCAACTGAATATTACTTCCTTGATTCCAAACGCTTAATATTTTCATTTGTAATAAATGAGTAACACCAATCAAAATTTTTTCCTGGAATCATAGCAACAAAATATATTACAGGAAGTGTCACAAGAGAATGTCTCCTCTCTTAATAACTTCAAAGTAAATAGGAGATTTCAACACGAAGAACTTTATTCTACAGTGAGGTTATTAGCACTGTGTACTAAATGTTATTTTTTGGAACATTCTGAGGTTTTAATTCCAGACTTAAAGCTATAGGTTTAATGCCCTTTGCAATGTATGTGTGTGTAGGTGTGTGTATGGGGGTGGTGATCTGCAAAGAAACACGCACATATGTGCACAAAAAGAAATCTACATCTACCTACCAATCTTTGTACAATAAGCAGGGTTGTAACAAGATTTTTAAAACAGATGCATGTTAAATATTTTTCGTGACCACACCCTCTCTCTCTCTCTTTCTCACACACACGCGCACGCACGAGCACACACACGTATCCTATTCCAGAGGCTGAAGGGGAAATATATGGCATATATAAAGCAGAGCTGATTCAGGCCTTAAAGACCTCGTGGTCTAATAGACAAAGTAATGAAAATGTGAACAAGAAAATGGAAAGCAGCTATAAGAATTATAGGAAATTCAAGAAAGAAAAAGGTTAACTTAGGCTCAAAAAATATCAGGAAATCTTCATAAGGATCACGTTATCTGGGCCTTGAATAATATGGACAATTTGAACATGTTGAGAAGAGAAGATAGATACTGAATGGAGAAGTGGCTACATAGCTACACAGATGCGTATGTACGTATAATAACACCATGGAGCCAGGAACTTTACAGAAAACATCTAATCCTCAGGTCCTGAGGGCAGGAGGCTGGTAAATGCTATCCACGAGCTGCTGGACTCCAAAGACCAAGCTCTCTGCCACCCCTTCTTTGTGCTCCCTCAAAAATACAGAACTAGGGATGCTTGGGTGGCTCAGTCAGTTAAGCGTCTGCTTTCGGCTCAGGTCATGATCCCAGAGTCCTAGGATTGAGTCCCGCACCAGACTCCTTGCCTAGCAGGGAGCCTGCTTCTCCCTCTGCCTGCCGTTCCCCCTGCTTTGCTCTGTCTCTCTCTGACAAATAAATAAATAAAATCTTTTTTAAAATTTTTAAAAATGCAGAACTTGTGGGACCAACAAAGGGCACAGCAAAGATTCACTTTGATTGGAGGGCAAAGTGGTACAATGTCCCAATTGAAAAATAAGACTTTCCTTTTCTGTTTTCTTGACTCTGATGAAGGCCAGAGTGTAAAGGCATAGTAGTTATAGAGGCATAGACTGTCCACTTCCTTCTCTGTACTGGGCACGGCACTAAGAACCACATGTAGTTATCTCACGTAATCTCTTAACACCTCTGTGTTGTCTCAGTTTTTCAGGTGAGGAAACAGAGGCTCTGAGAGAAAGAATAAGCCAATTCCCAAGGTCAAAGTGCTAGGAAATGGGTAGGTCTGGAACTCAAACTCACAGTTAATGAGACTACAGGCAAGAGCTTGAATCTTAACCACCAAACTACAGCTTAGGAGACAGCAGGCATCATGTGTGTGTGTGTGTGTGTGTGTGTGTGTGCGTGTGCGTGTGCGTGTGTGTGTGTGTCGCACATTTCATCCTCACAGTGATAACCAGAAGGGCTTGTATTGACAAGTTTGAGTTTAGTAGAATTTGTTTACCTGATGATCAGATCCCTTGGTATGTGATATTTTCTTCATTTGGCCATGCATGAAAGCATTTATTAGGCACTTGCTTTATGCCAAACATCCTGCTTGATACTAGAATTCAAAGCTAAGACCTCGTCCCTATCCTTAAGTAGCCCAACCTTTTGAAATTTAACGCTAGTAAATCAATACAATGACTCTATAAGCATTATTTTACTTCTAAAGTTATTTGCTATTTTGTGTTCAATTTATTTCTTGCTTTGCTGAAAGCACACAGAGAAAAAACTTTTATGTCATTAGGTTAAAAAGATTCAATATAAGCAAAAATCTGCTAGTTCACTGAGCATTAGTTAATTAACGAGCATTATTAGTAGATGAATACATGTCCTATCACAACGTCAGCTGCACAGGCAGCTTTACTGATGAAGCCTAATCTTCAGGATTCCTCAAATTCATTGACACTAATAATGAAATCTCAAATCAATGATCATGTCTTCTTGTAAGAAAGCTGAAGAGAGGGGCGCCTGGGTGGCACAGCGGTTAAGCGTCGGCCTTCGGCTCAGGGCGTGATCCCGGCATTATGGGATCGAGCCCCACGTCAGGCTCCTCCGCTATGAGCCTGCTTCTTCCTCTCCCACTCCCCCTGCTTGTGTTCCCTCTCTCGCTGGCTGTCTCTATCTCTGTCGAATAAATAAATAAAATCTTTAAAAAAAAAAAAAAAAGAAAGCTGAAGAGGGTGTGGAGGCAATAAAATGTTTAGAATGAGAATTATATACTCTCAACAGCACAGCACCTACTACCCCAAGTAATCCCCAAGTGACCTTTATACAATTTTTCTTCGTCAACACTTGAAACACTTGGCTGGTTTAACCCTCCCAACATATACTAATGAGATGGCATATAGATATTATTTCTATTTCCTGATGTGGCCCCTGATCAAGAAGATTTAAAAACAAATGGTATTTGTTTTATTGTTTAATTTTAATACATTCATCAGTGGAAAGAGTTGCTGGTTGAAAAGCAATGTGTTTATGACTCTTGCTTTTTGGGGAAAATTACGTTTCAAAAATATAATACTTGGAGAAACCTTTACCTTTGGGTTGCACTTCACTTAGAGCATTCATGGGAGGTTCACTGCACCACCCAGATGCCAACTTCTTAATAGAGTAACGCCATCAAAACTTGCCGTATGAGCTTATTTAAATTTTATGTACACTTTTACTCACTTTTCTTCTTTTTTAATTTGAATTTTCACCATCTCACAGACTTTCGACTTGACTGCCATATAGTAATGAATGGATTGGGTGTATTTTTGGCCCAAATCATTCATTCATTCTTTGCTTCAAGCAATATTTATTGACAGCCTAGGATGTGACAAATGATGTGGGTGTTGAGGAATAGCAGTGAACTAGGCAGAAAGTCTCTACCTTCATGAAATGAAAGAGATACAACAGGAGGTGACTTTTTAATACTGTTCTTATCAAAGTATGCTGTGGGGTTTAGCAAGTTATACAAAAGCGGAATAAAACTGTTAGCAAAATACACACTATTTTCATTTTCACTCGTAGCTTATAAGACCTGTCAGTTATTTCTCCAAGATATTGGATTTTCCAGCTCTAGCTTGGAGTTGCCATTGATTGCCAGTAGAACTTACAGAAATCTCCTTCCCGAGGCCAAATTCATGTCTCAGAGCTGTCCATATGGAGATGGTCAATACAATTTGACCAGTAATAGTTTTTTGATTGTCTGTGGGAACATCTGGATCTTTGACCTCACAAGTAGTTATACAACAAGCCCTATCCCTGCGGAAAAGTGTTTATTCCTTTGTGGCTCAGAGGCCCTGTGTTTGCATGTTAGGCTTGATGTTCTGGAAGTCATTTTCTCTAGCACTGGGGTTATTTAATTCCAAAGACTGGTTTGAATTTCTTTTAAAACTATAAGTGTATAAGATTACATTTAATTGTTGGTTTATGTACAGGAGCATTACTGCACTGAGCTGCAAGGAGTACATTATAAGTACTCCTTTGTCCTGTGTAAATATTCATTCAGTTACAGGCTGGATGAGGTCCCATAATCTCTGAATCATGATGTCTGCAGGATGATTTGGAGGTATTGCCGATATTATCTATGAAGCTTTTGCTGTCTATAGGGTCATATAAAGTAGCTTGGAAATTGCAGTGTAAATCAAGAAAGCCAGTGTCTAAAGCTTGGACACTTCAACCAGATGGCTGGAGTTCAGCAATTGTGAGTACATATTATTGGCAACACACAGGTCAGACAGAAAGGTGGTTGTTCCAAGTGCTCACAGTATTGGCCTTCCAGGGGCAGCAGAGGGACAGACTGCATGTTATGTCAGCCTGAAGGGCAGGAACATGGAGTCCTGTTCTGGTTCGATTTTCACTCTGAAGGTGACGGTGGAATAAAGGAATGATTTTCTTGGAGTACAGCATGCTTTCCCAGTAGTGTCCAGGAGGAGAGTCCATCTCAAGTGTTGGGAAGGACTTTGGTTCCAGGACCCTAGTTCCGCCATCTTTTGGGATCCGTGGACTTGACTGCTAATTACTCCTTCACTGTGTTCTCAGTCTTCGCCCTATGCATGACTTGAAAGGTCCTGCTCTTTATAATATATTCATGCTAGACTTGGAAATTTGACAAGCTTCACTCTTATTTCCATGTCTACCCTTTGCAAAGGCCATATGGATTACACTAATTCTAAAGAAATCTGATTGTGAACACCCTGTGTGTGTGGTAATACTGGAGAGTCAGAAAAAGTGAACAGTTCTCGTGGTATTCCTTAACTTTCTTGATAGCCAAAGCTATTAAATATTAGGGATAATGAAGATAATGTCATTAAACACTTAAGTATAAGGTGGTGCCTCATACAGCAGAACTCTTTACCCACCTAAAGATACTGCCAAGTGTGGTGAGGAGCAACATCAGTCAGCAAACGTGGCTGCTGTATGGTATTCCCATTACAAAAGCTTTCTAAACACTTTTGGGACTTCTCTACTGCCTTGAACAGATGGCCTGTGACCTGCAGTGACTTTGTTCAGATCCATGGCCTACAGAACCCAGGCTCATGTCCAATTACTAAAGGGAGTCCCACAGGGCCATGTGTGATCTGGTCCCTGCCAACTTCCCCGGCCTCCTGTCTTTCACTTGCCAGTTCTAATTATCTGAGCCTCATCCCCTTCTAGCCATTCCTTCCTTCATTTACTCAATCACCTTTAGGTTTTTGTACCCACAGTTTATTACCCAGAACAAACACCCTTCTAGCTTATCTTGTGTCTTCAACTCCCACTGAAGACTTGTTCAATGTTAGTTTCTCTCTTCCTTATCCAATTAGAACACATTATTCAGGAACTTTTCCACATCCATCGAGATGTGGCCAATGTATCTGATCACCTACAAGAAACCTATATCTCAAATCCATTTGGGTTCCTCCCTTTCTTCAATGCCAAGGACAAGGATGCATCAGACACAGTCAATCTCTGGGCACCAAATGGTCTATAGGAACCTCCTAGAGTCAATGTGTCTACTATACAAAAAGTCTGCTTGATCATCTTTAATTGGGACTTTAAACACACAAGAATTATCTGAGAATAATGTAATCAAAATAGACATAGGTTCCACTGAATTTAATAAATAAATTCAGCATAAACACCTAAATACAGATAATTACTTCTGCTGCATTGGAAAGCCCTCAGTGAAGTTTTGCTGAATGAATATTTTGAATGAAATAACAACAAAGATGAGACTTAGTCCTTGAAGTCCTTCTCTTACAGCAACTAGAAATAATTGTCTAGGAAGGATTAGTCCAGTTTTCAGTCTGCTCTTTGCCTTCTGATTTCCCATTCATTCATTAAACAGATATTTGTTAGCCACTCCCATCTAACAGGTTAGTGCAAGTGTCTTTCCTTTTATGCATGCTTCAGGTACTTTGAGGCTACCCAGGGCAGTGGCTCAATGTCCAAACAAAGGACGTAACATGGAGTAACACTGGATGGCAGTTGGAAAAGCCATGGTTTTCATGGCTTCTCTGCTTACAAATAATTATATATTCTTTGAAAGTAATAATTTATTGGGTACTTACTTTCACCAGGCACTATTCTAGGTGCTTTACATATATTAATGCTCATGTGGTCCTCATGATGAACCCATGATGTAAGCAGTAGTGATATCATTGTTTGACATATGAGGAAATTGAGGCAAAGAAGTACTGAGTAACTTACCCAGGGTCATGCATCTGGTAAATGTTGGGGTCTTGATCTGAACTCAAGAGCTCATACTCTGATCATCATAAGACCTTGAAATGAAAAGTCACCTAACTCCATTGGCCTTGTTTGATTGCTACATATAGCAAGTGGCTGGCTGGGCACAGTGGTCTCTCAGATCCCTCCCAAATTAGCAGTGCATGTTCCTGGTACTGGAGCTGCCCTGCCCAAGCCACAGAGCCATGCAGTCCCTCTTCCTTTTCTTGTCTTCTCTCAGATCTGCACCTCACGTGAGACTGTTTCCTCTCTGTCATCTAATGCTTTCTCAAAGGCTGCTACTCTGCCCAGCCTGAGCTTACCACCTCAATCCTGCCTGCCAACGTTTGTTCCCAAGATGACTCAGCTTTGCGGGTTACCCTCTGACAGACGAGTGCTCTCCATCATGGAAGGAGCAAAATTTTTCTCCTCACAAAATCCCATGACTTACACAGTAGAACTATGTTTTGTATCTTGTATGCAGCCCCACCAAATGGCCCTCTCCATCTTCCACCTCCTTCCTTCCACAAAATGGCCCTCTCCACCTTCCACCTCCTTCCTTTCACACATATTACATTAATTATTTCAGTAAAAGGGTAAGCATTGTTACTCCTTCACCTCTACAAAGAGGTTCAGAAAGATAAGTAGTAATATGTCCAAGATCACACAGCTAGGGAGGGATAAATTTGGGATTTTAATCCAGATGCTCTAATTTCTTTCCACTATGAACACCAATCTGTTCTCTTTCTGTACTGCTTGCTGCTTTCTCTGACACAGAGTATCTATGGACTTCATCTTTAAAAACTTGTTATGTAATAGTTAAATATTTATGCTTTCACAGAAGTGCCTTTCTGAAAAATAGCTACTTATCAACACCCAGGACTCTGAGAAGAAAAATAAAAGATGAAATTGTGTTGCAAAATTCTGACATAATTTTTGCTGTCTTTATCAGGGTTTGTGGCATAGGTTTTTGTGTCTGATATAGGGGAATTCTCAGAGCTCCTACCAAAATTATTCCCAAATTGCCTTGGACCCAGATGTCCACTTAGTTGCTATAACTGGGTGCATTAGAGAGATACCCTCGTTACATTCCACATGCCATCAACCTTCACAGGTACAGATTCTACTAAATTTGTGCTTGACCAGAAGCTATAGCCATTGTTTTGCACAATGAAAAATGTGATATTCAATGTGCATTTCAATATGTGCAATGGAAGTCAAGAATAAAAGTGCATGAGGAAAGTCTGCACATAGGGGAGAGCACAGCATAACACACGCAGCTCTGAACCCGTGCATCATCTGACCCCAGGATGTCCTTAAGGGGGTCCAAACAGACGTTAGACATACTACCTTTCTAGCGCCCTCTACTGTCCATGGCTGAAATGACAGAAAACACAGTTCTGCGTTCTGGGTGTTTGCTTAATAACAACAACAACAAAAAATTACTCTTGGGCTGAAACCAGTTTTCCAAGTTTTGGTTCATAATAAGTAGTTTTTAAACATTTAAAAATAGGGGTGTGTAATAAAATGCTGAGAGACTCTCTGGAGATTGCTGCTGCTGGCACTTCTCTAATAGAAAGCATACGCCATTGAGCTAACATTTTGTTCTTTGACTGAAGGAGAAAACAAAGCTGTTAAAAGTTTGGTGGGCTCATTTTCCAATAGCAATAGCATTAACATCTTTCAAGTCACTCCCAACCATAGCTAATTAGAGGCTTATGAGGGATGGCCTTGCCTGAAGGGTCACCTCAGGCTATGTAGCCCACAGATTTGCTGTTGACTATTGGCAACAATGGATTTGTTAAGAGTTTCTGCTCAGCTCGAGGTGATTATCTTTTTTTCCTTTTGCTGGTGTGTCTCGTATTTTGACTGGCTGAAGTTGGATTGGACGATGAGGCCCCAATTCAAAGACAGTGCCAGGTTGTTGCTGGAGATCTGCACTGACAGATTGTTGAAAACTTATTAGTCCGACGTTTTAACAGCCTGCAATGGGATGGAAATCTGCTCTTTCACTGGAAAAACTTAGAAAGGAAAACATGAGCTTGAGCTGAGATCAGCCCCAGTTCCAAATCTGCCATCCTCTGGCACCAGAGAGCCAAGGGCTGCCACAGTGTTTAGAGATTAAGACCTGGCTATGCCACCCACACGGTAGACGGGACTTGAGCCACTGTAAAGTAGGAGACCTTGGAAACACACCTTCTGGGAATGGGGGAAATTGTGATGAGCTCAACACTAGGTGCTAATGGCTTCAGCAGTAGGAACAGTCGGCCTCACATGAGGTTTCAACTAGTGGTTAGGGACTGTTCTTTTGGCTGTAGTCATTCTGTGTAATAATTCAAGAAAAAAGAAGAAGGAACACTGCAGGCTTGGTACCCTCTTGGAAACAGAAAGGAACAAAAGATTGCAGTCAATACTATTGGTGAGAGATATCTCACCACCATATTGTAATTATCTGTTACAATGCTAAAAGAATTTATTAAGTAAGCATCCTGGCTCTTCAAAAGCCAACCCAGCCTCCCTAACCAAGCCCAGAATTTTTATAATCCCTGTTGGCCCCTACTTACCTCCTGTCTCACCTATGACTACCAATTTGATTAAGCCCTCTATCCTGACCCACCACAGCTTCACTCTCCTCATGGGCAGCTACTGGAAGGGCCCCAACAGGGTGTCAGGACTTTGCATGGGCAGCTGCCTCTATCCTCTCCTTTGCCAGCCAACTCCTTCCTATCAGACCTGTGGCTATCTCTTTTTTGGAAGGGTTCTATGTTAGCACCAGGCAGCACTAGGGGGCCCGCCACTGAGGGTGCCCATGGTCTCCTATGTTCCGACTTCAGACTGAGGTATAAACTTCCTGAGGACATTTGGCATTCCTAAGACTCATTTGATTTTGTATTCACATTCATGGTACAGTACCTACACAGAGTAGGCACTCAATAGTGATGTCTTTTTGAATGCTCGTTTGTTCATTTATTCATTCATTCACTCATTTGATAGACAATGGAGTTCCAAGCTTCCATGCCCTTGTTAGACTTTGGGAGTTCCGTTTCTTAACAGAAGCTATCTTTTCATGATCTACAGACCTAAATCATTTTCTCTCCAGGCCTATCTTCTGGGGTCTGGTTTTGATTAGTAACATTCTGTTTATTGCTGGGGGAAAATGTGAGATGGGAAGCGACCCAGATATTATGAAATGTCTTCTCAATGTCGGGTTTCCCCCTTCATCACCCCACACAGCTCCCCATCGTGTGGCTGCATCTAATGACAACACTTACTGGTGTGTATACATGAGAGTGCAGAAGAAAATTCTTTTCATCTTACTCCAGAAAAATCTCAAATTTCAAGTATGTCCCGCAGAATTACAGTAAAGAAATATTCATTCATTCATTCAATTAACATCAGGAGTGCCCATCATGTACTAGTCATCATGCTAGACACTTAGAGGTTCAGAGGTGAACAAATAAAACAGACACGTCAGCATACAGGCATTTGCCTTGATTGCTGAAAGCCTCACTAGAGAAATTCTTGGATGGCAAACTTGCAGAATCAGAGTACTCAGAGATGGGGTGAAGGTGGGGTGAAGGCAGCCTGTGCTGAGGCCTTGCCTACTTCAGGTTGGCTCTGTTGTTCCTGACACAGATTAGATGTGCTTCATTTTCCATCAAAAAGCAACCACGGTTAGCACTTCGTCAGCTCAGGAAACTCAGTTTTGATTTTTCTTTTTTTCAAGATAGGCCTAGTCATATGCCAGGCTCTTTTTGTTTTGTTTTGTTTTGTTTAATGATCTATCAAGCAAGGTCATGGGCATGTTGGGTTTTTTTGCATTTCTACAGTAGCTTCCAGCATTCAGTCACTAGCTCCATGGGTATCAAAAGGCAATCATGCCAACAGCTTTCTAATCTTTGGATCATTGCCATGCTGGTGTGCTCTTGAAATTAACAATTCCAGTGATGCCTCCTGCTTCTCCACTTTCACAGTTGTGGCCCACCACCAGTTCCCTTGATGAGCCAATTCTGCATTTTTGAGACTCCTTTCTAGATGCCCAGCCTATCGCCTTCTCCTCCAATGAGTTTATAAGCACCTAATATCATGCATTAAGTGCCTTTCTACCTAAAAAAAATAGCCATAATGATGGGAAGAAAATAAAGAAACACAGCCTATTAATTATTTGCTGATAGCATTTAGCATTACCTACTTGCAGAAAACAGTTATTACCTCCTCTGGCAATGGGGCAAACCACCCCAAGCAATGAGGATTTCTGTTTTGGGTTTTGTTTGTTAATGTTTCCTCCCATCCAAAGATATTAAGACACCTGCCCTATAAAGATTAATTGCTGGAGGCCTGCTGAGAGACTAATATATTCAAGTGATAGGAAATATTTCAGAAGAATAAAAAGAGTATGAAGTCTTATTTGAAGCAGGAAAAATATTAACTGATTTAAGAATGCTAGAAGGGCTGCCAGTTGAATAATGTATGAACTTTTCACTATCTTTAATGTTTTTTCTTTTTTTCAAGTGTTTTTATTTCTTTTGAGTATAATGGTTTCTATTATTAATATTTAAATATTTTATATCAGATATTAATTTCCCTTAAGAAAAAGAGGTTTGCTGAATAGTGTGATTTGTAAAAATTACACCTAATATCTATTTTTTCATAACTAATTTTATTATGAAAGTAATGAAAAAATATATAGTTCACTCAAGAGAAATACATTTTTTTGCACGTTTTACCAAAACATATGATTTAACTAATGGAAATTAAGTATATTTGGTGAAAAATACTAAGATAGATGTAGTATTTTATATATTTATATATTACATGTATTATCCATCTTTTTCTTCCCAACTAAAAGGCAAACTTCAGATTTAATATAAAAAATTTTTAATATATAGGTATTAGCAACCAAATTATGAAATAGTCTGTCTTTTAAATTAGAAGTATTCATTTTTACCCTCATAATAATATGAGAATTAAAATATAATTTAATGAATAAGTTAGATTTATTAATTTGTATTTTTGTATTACAATCTCATTTACAGTAATTTAAATTAGTACATTCTTGTTCACAATGAATTAAAACTAATCATAATGATAGTAAGATGTAGACAAGATTGCCTTGTTTTACAAATGAGAAAGCAAGTTTGACAAAACTAAATAAATCATCCACGATAGTATAGTCGGTAAGTGAAGGCAGCAACAGGATTTGAACTTAGATCACTCTAGTACAAAGCCTGTGCTGTGATAGATTGAAACTCAGGCAAACAGCCAGTGGCTAATGAGTGAGAGGAGGGGATGTAAATGGACATAGTTGGCTAGACCAAAACAGTGAGAAGACCAACAATAGCCAGTATTTAACAATCTGTGTATACTAGTTGAGCATCAGGTAAGCTGTCAGCTTTCATTTTCTCACTCTCCAGAGGGGAGTGTCTGTACTCTCTCAGGCCTCAATGTTCTACTCTCTTAACGGAGTATAAGGGAAGGATAGATGGTAGACGTATAGCGCCTAGAGCAATGCCCCCTCAGCCCAGAGTGTGGGCTAAATCAATGTTAGCTAGTCCACAAACCTTTTTTAAGGGCCTGGTAAGTATAAGGCATCAGTATTTTTTTTTTTTTTTTTAGGATTTTATTTATTTATTCGAGAGAGAGAGAGAGAAAGAGCACACAGAAGGAGAGGGAGAGGGAGAAGCAGACTCCCCACTGAGCAGGGAGCCAGACGTGGGGCTCAATCCCAGGACCTTGAGATCATGACCTGAGCCAAAGGCAGAAGCTTAAGCGACTCAGCCACCCAGGCTCCCCAAGGCATCAGGATTACAATGAGGAGGAACTTTAGGAGCACTAACACTGAAAGTGGTTTGGTTCTTCATGTCCTTGAGGGCAAGAGGCATTCCACACAGGAGTTCACATACAGCATATCCTCTGTGCTATAGAAGAAAAACATGTACCAGGAGGATTTCTGTTGCTAGCAGGGCTCCAGCCCCTTGGATGGAGATTTCGATAACTACGCCCTATTATTTGGGGTAGTGTTGGCTGGGAGAGATGGACACGAACAAGGAGAGTTGATATTCGTCAGGCACAAAAACAAAGCAAAGGTGAAGAGCCTGTGGAGAAATGGGATCTTGAGAAGTAGGCAGAAGCCTGTCAATCAGAATCAGGTCAAAGTCGGGATCATGCAGCAGCAGGGAGCTTAGATGGGAAGTCCCAGAATGCATGACCAGGTAGAGCCATGAGGAGACAGCTGGAGCACCTGAGAACCAAACAGGGCATGAGATCTCCCCCCACTTCCAGAAGATCCTGGGTTTTCTGAGACTTGGACCCCATGGCTTAGCCCAATTAATCTCTTAAACTGGGTCATCGCCCTAGGTTGCACAGCAAGCATGAGCCTGGCAGCTAAAGCCCTGTAAACACTGGCATCAATGAGAAAAAGCACTGGAAAGAATCTGGTTTCTTTCAAGTCCTGAGAACAATCAGATTCCCTTCTGGGCATTGCTTTAAAATCTGTTACCATCATTAGGTAACTTTACAAAGCAGAGCAGTTAAAGAACTAGCTAGAGGTGCCTCAACCACTTCCCAGATGGCCAGGAAGATGACGATAAAGAAGAGGACCATCTCCTGGTCATCAGAAGAGCCACCATACCTGCTGTAGCTGTTCAGTCACTAGCTTGTGTGGTCAGTGAGCCCAGGCAGGCAATGACTGTTAAGGAATGCATGTTGCAGAAGTTACAGAAACTTGTTCTGGATTTATGACTAGGAAAGACAGCAAGACCCCCATGGCACCACCCACACCTGCACCCACACCCATCTGCTTCTTTAGGGGCATATATAATGTTGCCCTTGAGTTCAGGTAGCCATGGGAGGTCATGCAACCTCCACCTACCATCTGCTTCCAGTACCTGTTATGAAAGAACAGAAGCTCTTCTATCCCAGCACACGTGTGGGCTTTGCCATTAACAAAGAATAAAGGAATGTTCCAGATTTGTTTCTTTTAGGACCCAGAATATGGATTGATAGAGCTCCTTAGTACTTTGGTTTTTGCCAAGAAATTGAGAACATTTTAGAAACCTCTGATCTTTCCTTTAAAAATAATTATTAACTCTTTCAGGTCATAAAAATACCACTTTAAAAAGCAGGTAACGCGGAAACGGATCCTAGCAATTTGAATGCGTTTAAACTTTGCCAAAACACAAACAAAACAGGAACAGACATTTGGATCAGACTCCACGGGTTGTTAATCCTCACATTTGCTCTCTGATCTGACTTTGTGGCATATATCAACATCCCCATGTTACTTCCAAAGAAACGAAGCATGAAGAGATTAAATAGCATGATAAATATCACATGATATTTAGGTCAGCAGAGTAACCAGGAAAAAAAGCTCATGATACAGACTCTCCGTCTATTATCCACTGCCCTCTTGCAACCTTCAGGCATATCCAACCTCTCTGCTCTGCACTCCATTCTCTTGATCACCAGAGCGGCTTGCTTCCTCTTCCGGGCCCTGAGCCAAATGTCCATTTCTCTCTGTGCATGATGTAGGTCACCCCAGAAAATGGACTAGTCTTAACGTATGTGATCGAGTTGTCCTTTTCCCTCTCAACCTGCCCTTCTTCATACCACAGTCTTTCTAATCATGAGTGACGACGTGTATCCTCTGTGTATCATCCCCCGACCCTGAATTTGATGTTCATTATTCATTGTCTGCTTTTATGCTTTTTCTGTAAATTAATGTATCTACAAACAATATGTACTATTTTTAGATATCTTCAACTTCGTATAAAATGAAGACAGTTTTTATGTTTTATAGGATTTGAAAATTACATGTATTTGCATGATTTGAATGTCATATATTTCACATATATGTCACATTATCATTATATAATTTGGTTATTATAATTTACATGTATATGTTATGCATATATAATTTATGTTTTTAAAGTATGCATAACCCTAATTCATTCATTTTAACTACTGTGTAGTATTTCAATGTATGAATAATATATTTATATGTTTTGTAGCTGGACATTAAAGTTGTTTAAGTAAATTTCTCCAGTCATCAGTCTAGAAGATGATTTGCTATGTCATAGGATATACACGTTTCAACTTTACTAGATTTTGCGAATTTTTCTTCAAAGTGGTTCTTTCATTTTATATTCCAACCCCCAGTATGTGAGACTACCCTTTCCCTACATTCTTGATAACAATTGTTCTTACCAGACTCCTAAGTTTTGCCACACAGATGAATTCAAAATAGACCTCATTTTTATCCCTAATTTGCTGGTTGTTGGTTATTAATGTGGTTGAATTTATTCTCTGTGTTTATTGACTGTTCAGATTCCCCCTTCCATGCATTGCTTGTTCCTTTATCCATTTTTCTATTGGATTATTTGCTATTTTCTTAACTATTTTGGAGGATTTATTTATATATTCAGGTACTAACCATGTGTCAGTCATATACAAAAATGTAGTCCATTCTTAATAGCTGATTGTTATCCCCAGAGTTTACCTTGCACAAAACTTTTAACAAGCAAGTTAAAATTAAGATATAGATAAGAAAGTTGCTATTTTTGTGAGCCTGTGAGTTCAGGAAGAGCATTACTGGGGGCCACTTTTTCATCATTTCCTTGTTTGTTTCTTTCAGGTTCAGATCTTTCAGTATAGGCCACTTAGTTTTATGCATACAGCGTCTGTGTTTGATTGCAGAGTGGGTAGTTTAGAACAATTTCAGTCTGAATAAGGACCAATTTTGAGAGTGATTAACCTCAGATTATTAGATATAAAGATTGCATATCTTCCACTGAAATAGAAAACATTAGATACAAATGCATCTCTGGCCACGACTCCTCAGAGGAGCACACAAAATCCGCCCTAGGCAGAGTCATGAGGCATGAAGGAACAATCTATCCCAACTTACCTCCAAATATTTGACTACCAGGAAAATCTCTACTCGTGACACAAATCCCTTGACTTAATTAACCAAGCAAAACATGAAAAGTAGAATGAAGTTATGGTGATGTCCAGTTGCAAAGATACATTGCCTCGGGAACACTGATACAAAATCTTAAAATAATTATGGCTTTCTTTCTCTTTCAGAGGTGTGGCGAAATCTTGTTTGAAAACCCTGATCAGAATGTCAAATGTGTTTGCATGCTAGGTAAGAAAGCTTTTCATTTTAGTTATATTAAGTATGTTGATGTCATGTGGACTTCCTGTTGTCTATCGCCTTACCGGCAGTCTCTTGTTGCATATTACAGAGGTTTTTGGCTTCTTTATAGGTGTATAGAGAGGGATAATACATTTATATGTGGAACACTTGCTGCTAGGCTTTGATTTTATTAACTGTCAGTAAGTCAGAAACCATGCTTCTGAGTCTGTCGGAATTATTCTCGGATAATCAGCCTGACATAGAATTGGGGGCTTTGTATTGAGGAAAATCTGATGAAAAACTAAGAATCCCACCATAATTCTTAAACTAGAAGCGATAAATAAGTAAACTATTAAGAATTTACATCACAGCGCAAGGCTCTTACAGTGCTTGGGAGAAATATACATATGAACTAATTTAAAGTTAGCACAATAATTATATTGCATTTGTAACAAAATTGCAACATTGTAATGAAAAGTCATTTGTTCTTGTGGGATGATCCATCATCAGTGCCTTTCACAAACTCTTTAATATAAATAGTCTCAAGAAATGAAGTTGATAATGATTTTCCTCATTTTATAGGTTAGAAAACTAGTACAGAGTGTAAGTGCTGCACTTCACCCCAAAGTGAGATTTGTCAAAATCATGACATGAACGTTTTTAAACTGTAAAGTTTTAGGTATAGTATTTAGACTTATTTAAACCACTAAGCTATGTCCAATAAGCTTTTGGTTAATTATTAAAATAGAATAAAACAGTAGCTTGGATAAGTAAAAATAATCCTTAAATTTGACTTTCTGCAAAATTTTACCCTTGTCCATTCCAATCTTGAACAATACTCATTAGCAAAGAACAAAAGGATTCATTCTAGCTTCTTCCATTTTCTCTGGCTAACTCATATGTTGGTGGCCTATGTTATTGGTGAGATGACTCAAAAGCAGTCAGCAATGATGTAGTTTGGAATATAGGTGAGGTTCGTTGGGGTGCAGTCCGGAGCCAACGACCAAGAAAGAATTCTAGAGATGTCTTTGATGCAAAATGGTGGTTTATTAAAGCACTGGGACATGACCCTTGGTCAGAAAGAGCTGCTGCCCGGAATTGTGAGGGGTGGCTGATTATATACTACGGGGTTGAGGGAGGTAAGGAAAAAGGGAGGTTTCAAAAGGTATTCATATGTTAAAGAAGATTCACAGGATATCGGAGGCCTTGCCATTGTTAAGTCAAGGTTGTTTTTCCCTCTAGCAAGGCATTAGCATTAAGATGGTTGGGGGTTTCCTGGAAGAATGTCACACTTCTCCCACCCAGGAGTGGGGGCTGGGGGGAGGTTGCAGGGTGTCAGCTTATTCTTTGTCTCCAGGCAGCCTTCTGTTCCCTCATCAGCAAGATCAAAGCTTGGGAAGGTATTGGTAATGTGTAAACCAAGATAACTGGGTAATAGTCACCAAAGATCGCTCATGGCTTGAAAAACAACTAAAAAACACAAAAATAAACAAAAGCAGATACCATATTTCCCAACCTCTTGATCCTCCTCATTTTCTTGTACTAGTGTTTTAAGTCTTTGTTACAGTTCTTATGTGTTTTCATTTAATTAAGATGGTGTAACATATCCATTGGAAAATGAGTATTTTACTGGAAATGCATAACAGTGAACATAGCATGCATACAACCATTTCAAATACCCAGTATTCCTCATGAGATAGATAGATAGATAGATAGATAGATAGATAGATAAGCAGAAAAAAAAAATCCTTTGACAAGCCATTATGTCCCAACTTTGGATTTGGGAAAACATCTCACCACCCCACCAAATCAGTTAACTCATTTAATTTTTACAATAATAGGATGAAGTTGGTGCTATTATTTTTATAGATAATAAAATTGAGGTAAATGGTCAAATAAGGTACCTTAATACTATTAAAATATTATATGATTATAGCTTCTACCTAGTCTAGTAATTTCAATCAATTTTTTTAACTCAAAATGATTTTAAGCACATGAGCACATCATCTATTTTGCCTGAATTCTCCTTTGTCCTGGTTTCCCTGTGAGTTGCTTGTTTAGTTTATAGTAAGGACAGGGACAGCAACAGACTGTCTGCTACTGCCTATAGACTTGTCTTCCCTTAAAGTAAGGCCAATCATCTTCCCATCTTTTCTAGATTATGTGGAATGGTTTATATAGCTGCCAGAACACATTCCTGGCCACGAAATACATCCCCAGTGAATCTGCCTGGTTACTCAATATTCAGAAATTAGAAATATACTTTATTAATCAGATCCATATTACTCTTACTGTCATAATATTTATAATTAATTGAGCACTTAAATATATGACAGGTGGAGTCTATCCTAAACACTTTACATAATTAGATCATTTATTCTAAGCAAATTAAGGCATGACATCTCTTTCAAAATATGAATATCCTTGGTAATAGCAGTATATTATTAGGCTTGTAGATTTCATTAGTTTATTAGATTTCTATTTTCTTAGTGATATAGAACTAAATAATATAAAATAATTGTGAGAATGGAAGTTTTTATTAATTTGAGGACACAGAAAAGTAAAGATGGAATAGAAAGAATATTTGTGCATTTTACCTTTAAAATAGATGGTAGATATTTATGCGGTGTCAAAAATTATACCATGCCTAGAGAGCTTGTTATATTCACATGGTGAAAATAGTTCCCTCAAGGAGCTTACATCTAAGAAGGCTTAGACTTTTTCCTACTTATCTCTTGAAGACGATTGCTACAAAATTTAATTGAAACATTTACAAAGTCCTTTGAAATCTTAGATGAAAGAGAGTACAAAATGAAATTATTAAATTATTATGGGTATCAATACACATGGATAACCCAACATTAGCAGGTGTCCACCTAAAGCCCAGGGGCTGCCATTTCATAGCAATACTGTGCAAGATAATAAGAAAAGAAGTGAAGTCGAATGGTTTATTCCCTTAAAACAAGAGAAAATCAAGTTATGAACATATAACTCATTGTAAATGAGACCATATTTTATATTTCATCAAGAAAGGGCATTTATATTTACACAACAACAAAACACCTCTTTTCTGTTATCAGAAGTAGTTTTTGCTTTCTTTGAGAGGAACCTGTGATCATGCCCTCATGACTTTCTAAAGCATTTCTTGAGAAAACGTTGTATCTCCAACAGTAAAGGATAGACTCTGATATTTTAAGGGACTATTAAGTTTTTAAGTGTTGCCAATCATGAGCGTAGTTTGTTTTTTTGCAGGTAATGTTACAGCGTTTTTATTAGTAAATCGAAATTTCCAAACAAGAAAACCAACCAAACATTTCCAAACCTTCACCTCTGGTCTTTATGCTCCCTCAGAACTGAGATCCCCAAGGGAGGTCAACCTGAGACATCCATGGTTTTAAGCTGTGAAGTTTGGGGCTCACTTTAACCCCCAAGATTCCCCTCTTTTCCTACTTACATGCCAGGTTTGGGGTGTCTGCCCAGCTCCTAGCTGTGCTCTGGTTCTGCACAGTTGAGACGGAATACGGAAGAGGGTCGCTAGCCAAGGATACCATTTGCAGTTTTCTTCTGTCCCACTGGTGCGTCCCCAGATTGTTATGAAAAATACTTGGAGTGTGTGTGTTAAGCTGTGTAGCTCATGACTTCCCGAAGTAAGCCATCCCCACCAAAGTTGTGCTTCTAGCTCATTACAGTAAATGAGACCTAAGTGTAGAATTCACCTTGAGTTACTTTGAAACACGAATTCAATGCAGTTTTAAGTGGGAGCAAATGACTGTCATGTATAGGTCTTACAGGGAAATCATTTCTGGGTTCAGGGGAATGGTTCATGTTGGATATGAAGGTAAATAAAGATGTGCTGCAGGGCTGGCTGCACTGAGTATGGAGTGTTCATTCCTTAGAATTCCCTCATAGAGGGCAAACGTGGGCAATTGAGTTAAGCACCAAATTGTAATAAATGTAGCTTTCTTCTTTCCTCTACCCTTAGGGCATATGTTTAAATCTCCTACCCCCCCCCACCTCCCTCCTTTTTTTAAAAGTTAACCATAAGATTTCTCATAAGCCCAAACTGACCTCAGAAGCTCATATAACTCTATCAAAGGGTATATAGCAAGACTTGTATCTTAATTAAGTATAATGAACTGATACCAAAGGAAAAGGGAAGTGGAAGAGAAATTAGCTCTCATTGCACAAGTAATGTATAAAGTATGATGAGTTACTAAAAGGATTTTACTTTTTAAATATAATGAATCAAACTGACTCACAAAAAGCCAAGCACATTTTTAAAATTACATAAAATGAGCAATGTTGATTCACTTCTTAGTCCACTCGCTAACCTCCCTCTGTGAAATGATAAATCTTGGGAAAAGAAACTTTCAAAAAAGAATTCCCTATCAGACTTGATGCCTCTTATAACTACTTCTTTCTCCTTATTCTTAGAGGGAGATTCTCTTAAATAGTAAGCCTTAATTTGTTGTCTTTGGGGGGGGGGTTCTAATTTTTTTTAATGATTTTATTTGAGTATAGTTGACACACAATGTTACATTAGGTATACAACACAATGATTCAACTTCTCTATACATTATGCTGCACTCACCACAAGTGTAGCTACCATCTGCCATCAAACAACATTATTACGATATCATTGACTGTATTCCCTAGGCTGTGGCTTTTATTCCTGTGATTTATTCATACCATAACTGGTTGCCTTTATCTCCCACTCCCCTTCATCCATTTTGTTCATCCCTCCACCCCCTGCCTCTGGCAACCATCAGTTTGCATGTATAGGTCTGATTCTGCTTTTTGTTTGTCTATTTATTCATTTGTTTTGTTTTTTGAGATTCCATATTTGAGTGAAATCATATGGTATTTGTCTTTCTCAGTCTGACTTATCTCACTTAGCATAATACCCTCTAGGTCCAGCCATGTTGTTGCAAATGGCACAAATTCATTCTTTTTTGTGGCTGAGTAATATTCCATTGTGTATGTATATACCTTACCTTCTTTATCCACTCCTCTATAGGTAGACACTTGGGTTGCTTCCATATCTTGGCTATTGTAAATAATGTTGCAATAAACATAGGGGTGCATATATATTTTTGAATTAGTGCTTTTGTTTTCTTTGGGTAAATACTCAGTAGTGTAATTATTGGATCATATGGTATTTCTATTTTTAATTTTTTGAGAAAACTTCTTACTGTTTTCCAGGGTGGCTGCACCAGTTTGCTTTCCCACCATTAATACACAAGAGTTCCTTTTTATCCACATCCTCACCAACACTTCTCATTTCTTGTCTTTTTTTACTTTAGCTATTCTGACAAGTGTTACGATGACATCTCATTGTGGTTTTGATTTGCATTTCCTTCAATCTGTAACTTATGGTTTTCTGTTGGATCAATTTCTCTGACCTTTTTGTCAAAGTTAAACTTTATAGTCTGAAATTTTCAGTGATCCTACTTTTATTTCATGCATGATTTTTTTTCATGCTGATTGGTGTCTTATCATTTGACTATAAAATATGAAGTTTTTAGTGCCATGGCTTAGAAAGGGTGTTCATATTGTCAGGCTTTTGGTTGAAGTTTATTATAAATCAGTTAAAATGGCTACCAGTTTCAAAGCAATAAAATACCATAAAATCAATGTTTTCTTAGCATTTAACATAAGCAAAGAGAGACTTGCTCTCTAGTCCCACTGCTGAAAAATTAACTGTGTACTCATGGAAAATGTTTTGTCTTTTAGGCTTTAATTTATAGTTTTTCTGCAAAGTAGAAATAAAAACATCTGTTCTTTCTAGCCAAGGGGTTATTCTGGTGGTAGAATAAAATGTTCTATGAGGAGACATTGCCTGCTGTAATGTCCTAAATATCATTTATGCATCAATAAATTGGTAAACAAGTAATAAACATTGAAAATAAACAAATTGATGATAATAAAAATAATAAATTATTTATTGATGACATTAATAGTGTTTAGAAAAGCAACTCAGTGAGACATTATATAAATGTGAGAACACTTTTTAAAAGTATAAAACACATTCTTCAAAATAGTGTGGCAGCTCAAAGGCATTCACTCAATATTCACTCAACAGATACGCACTGAATACCTTATATGCAAGGTACTGTACTGGGCGTTAGCAATGCACAGCCAATGGGACATGTGCCTTGCCCTTGGAAGGTTTACAGTCCAGGGAGAGCTTCAAGCCCTGAACCTCAAAATCTGCAGCACCAGCTTGAGAGGACACATGATACAAAAAATAATAATAATAAAGATGAAGTATGCTGAGACTTCAAAAGATGGGAAGGGTGCATACAGCTGGGATAGGAAGACACATAGATTTAGATACACAGAGGCTGAGAAAATGGCAGCATTCTAGCTGTGGACGCATGGCCATATTCAAAAGCCCAGATGAAAGAAAGCTGGGGAGTAGAAGGGAGCCAGGAAGTGTTTCAGGCACAAGGATGATGAAAGGATAAATTGAAAAAGAATTGGAGGCTTGACTGTGGATAGTTTGACTGTTGTCATTAGCTCTAAAAAGAGCAGAAGTATCAGATGAAAGAGAGTTCTGGTCTCTTCTTTAGAGAGTGCTTTTTTTTAGTTCTAAAATTTTGTAGAATACTCTATAAACTAATTTCTACTGAGCAGTTGTTAAGTATAGCCATTCACCAGACATTTGTGAAATTAAATAATTTTTACTCAACATATATTTGAAACTCATGACTTGAATTCTAGGTTTGATTTTTTTTTTAAATAAGTTCACTTAGTCTTTTCCATTTGATACTAAGTATCATAGTATTTTATTTAAGAAGTAAAACAACGTTGTCATCTTCTATACTAGAGAAAGCTGATATTTTTTCATGTTTTGGAAATTTGTCATCTAGTAAAATGGGGAGTTTTTTATATTAATACTTTGCTTTTTTCACTGGCATCAATGTATGGTTTTTGTATATAGATTATTTTGAGGTCCATAAATCTTTCTCTTAAAATTAATACACAGTCTGTTTTAGAGCAAAATAATATTTGATATCAAAGTGGGCCACTGTGATATAGTAGAAAGAACAAGGTATCTAAAGATTTGGTACCAGTTAAAAACTCTGTGGATATAGGCAAGTCACTTAAAATTTATAAACTTCAGTTTACTCTTCCCTAAAATGGAATAAGTAATAATAACAATATTATTCAATATTATTATGTACCTTCTCAGGTTTGTTGAGGATCAAATAACACAATAAATATTAAAGCATTCTGTAAACTTTAAGGAGTACTAGAAATATAAGTACTATTTTTATTAAATACTAGTAACTAATTTATTCTACGTCCTTGCATTGATATTGGTAGTACTTTTAATAGGCAAACTGACAGTTTTGATATATTGCAAATATTAAACTATCTCAATTTGGGGGATCCTGGGTGGTTCAATTGGTTAAGCATGTGACTCTTGGCTTCAGCTCAGGTCATGATCTCAGGGTCATGAGATCGAGCCCAGTGTGGGGCTCCATGCTCGGCACAGAGTCTGCTTGAAATACTCTCTCCCTCTCCTTCTGCCCCTCCCACTCGTGCTCTCTCTCTCTCTCTCTCTCAAATAAATAAATCTTTAAACTGTCTCAATTTGGTTCAAGTGAATAGATATATTCATATGCATATTTGCAATCTAGAAATAAGCATGTTACCCTCATAGGTTATTTAAAAAAGATTATTGTAAGAGCTATTTTATGTGTACCTGACCTTAAAAGTGAAGGTCTATGTTTAAAAACAAAAATTTCAAGTTGCTTAACTTTGATTTATCAAGATTAAAATGCCTCAGGAATTTGAATTAACTTTAACTTACACTTACAAATCACTTCATTCACATCATATGGACAAATCAATTCATTATTCCTCTATGCCTGTTCATGGATGATATTCTCTAACTTTCAAAAAAGAGCAAATTGAAACCTGGATATTTCCAAGAAAAGGCAGTGGGGACATTATCCCCATCACTTACTCAGGGTCTGCTTTGTTTTATGTTTCATTACACTTATCACCAAATGACATATTTTACATTTGTTTCTTAATTGCTGTGTTACAGCATCAGCCCACCATGCAGAATGTGAAGATAGTGCAGGCAAGGACTTGGTTTTATTCACAGCTGAGTGTCCGGCATCTGGAACAGTGTCTGGCCACCTGGCCTGTAAAAGGGACCCAATATTTGCTGAATGGATACCCATCGATGCGTTTGTGAGAACAGCGTCACCATCTGTAGGGCACGGACCAGATGTATCAAAATCGGCTGGTGTAGCATTTAAAACCATCTGCTACCTCAGCCAAGGGATAGGTCAGCTCCTACATGAACTAACTGGCAGTTTCCCAAGCATATTACTTTAGGTTGCAGGATAGTAAATATGTAGTTCTCCTCAAATAGACAGTTAGAACCTAGTCTAAGAATCTGGTGACTAACAGATATTTCTTGAGCACTACTGTACGCTCAACCCACTGCTAGGGATATTCTGGAAGTTGATATAATGAGCAGGTAGAATCCCTGTCGTGACAGTTTATTCCTCCGCAGACGGAACACTGTGTTGAGAAAACAGGAGGAGGCCCATTCTTTTGTCTTCTTTATGTTTATAGGAATATACAGAAAATTATTTTACCCTGAGGTTTATGATTTAAAGGTTTTTCTACATTATCTTACTGACTTTTAAAATTTTTATTTGGAAGTCATTATTGCCTTGCATAAGAAAAATAAGTCTCCTAGTTTCACGCTTGCTTTCTGTGGAATGCTGCAACATCTCCACAGCAACAAAGCAGCGTGCTTCTGAATGCAGCTGGGAGCCACGGCTCAGATAGGAGCTAGCTGAGAATAACAACACAAGCAAAGGGCACTCAATCAGAACTGAAGCTGTCAAACCCTTAAATGATAGAAGTGTCAGTCTTGTTATTAGTTTCATTTTCTCTCTGAAGGCAGAGACCCTTCATCCAAAGCTATGCTTCAAAAATTTAGTTCAATCATCAAATATTTATAGATACATATGGCGTGCCAGGGTAGGGACGTGAAGACGTTGACATTCTGGCACCTGCCCTCAAGAAGCTTCCAATCTAGTGAGGCGTGGACAAATATACAGACAGAACAACACAGCACAATAGGCCATAAGAAGGATGAACTATGGTCTTGTGGAAGGGGAGGGATGGAGAAGTGTCAGAAAGGCCAGAGGTGATAAGGAAGTGAGTGTCAAAGAGAAGCACCAGATAGTCCTGTGAGGCTGGAAAGGGGCCACCTGCTGGAAAGGACAATAGCATTTCTAGGCAGAAGGAGCAGCTGCTGCAGGAAGCTTAGTGTGACCAAATAGAGACACTGTAAGTCATTATGCCTGAAGAATAGAGTCAGAGGAAAGAAATGATAAGATAATCAAGGTGGGAAAGAAGGTGAGGCAGATTTAAAGGGCCTTATGACAGGACAAACCATTTAAGGATGTTCAAGCCAAGGAGCTACAATGTGAGATACATGTTTCAGATGGATCCCCTGGTTAGCTAGAGAATACCCTGGATGAGGACAGGACTGGAGAAAAAGAGGCCAATTTAGGAAATTGCAGTAATAATCAGGTGAGAAATTATGAGTCCTGCCCAAACTGAGACAACATCAAGGAGGAGAGGAGGCACAAAATTCAGGAGACTTTGAAAGGGGATGATAGAACTTTATAATGGATTGAGTATAGGAAATGTAGTTAAATAAAGGTGCTGTTTCACCCTCTCCCAGACAACCTTCCCCAGGGGACAGTACAAGAAAATCAGATTTGCAACTAGGAGAAATGATGAGTTAAATCTTGGACATAGGAAACCTGAGATGCTTAAGGAACTCCCAGATATAGTACGGAGTCTGGAGCTCAGAACAGTGATCTGTGAGAAGGCATTGGTGAACAACGTATCAGTGGTGATGTCACCAGAAGAAGATGACGAGAAAAATGGGTATGTGCACCTTGGAATGCTTGGAAGCAATACACTGAAGGGTTGAGCAGGATCAAGAGGAATCTCAAAAAGCTTAAATAGGTTGGAGATGAAGAATGAATAGGCAGAAAGACAGAAGGAAAACAAGAGAGAATGCTATTGTCTTAGCTATGAGGAGAGAGTTTCAAAACGAATATCATGATAAAAATGTGAAGTACAGAAGTCAAATGAGATCAGGCTTAAAGGCATTCATCAGACTCAGCAACCTGAAGGTAGCATCAGCAAGAGCATAACTAGTAGAAGGTCAAAGGTGGGGAGGGTGATGTGGTGGAGCCAATGAGCAGAGCACCAAGGAGGGGCACTAGTCTATCAGGAAATTTGAGAAGGAAAGGCAAGAATAATGACAGCATCCAGAAAGAGTTCTTAAGACAGGAAGGATTTGAGAATGTTTTGATTCAGAGGAGAAAGAGCAAGTAGAGGACGTGGCTGGATATTTCTGAAGAGAAAGAGAGTAACTGTGAGCTATGTCTTCCCATTGCAATGGAGAGAAGGTGGGGATGGTTCACAGGGAAGTAAGGATGGAGACGGGTCCATCTGTTGGAGATGGGCAGAAACTGAGATTTCCATCTAATTGTTTCCCTTCTGGTTAAGAAGAACGCATGAAATCCTGGAGAGAATAAGGAGAGGAGTAGAGGAAGCAACCATGAAGAGGCAGGTAAAGGTTTGAAATTAATGTAGGAAAGAAGAAAGAAGTGACTAGAGATAGGTCAAAGGGAATTGTGTGCTGAAATCAAACTCTATGAACTAAAATATCAATGCCCATCTGTAAAAAATGAAAAATACAGAAAACACAGAATGTCTGAAATACACATTTCAGAAAAGTAACTGTTCCCTGTTCATGAACACTCTGCTTTCCCTTTTCTCCTTAGGGGTCTCTCCTCCATTGGCCAGCCAAGGTAACCTGCACAGGACTGCTTTCCTTGGCCCTAAGTCACAAGATCCTCCCCTTCATACTGTCAGTTGAATTCGTTCTCCATTTTTTCATCTAGCATGCATATTCCAAGGGAGTAGGTCTCCATCTTATTCATCTTTGTATTCTTAGCAATGATCATTGGCCCGAAACTCCAAAGCAACACAAAAATAATGCCTAATGAAGGTATAAGAAAAATCTAATGTTATGTATTTGCCCCTTACTTCCTCCTCTGATCCCATGGTGCTTCAAAGAGGCTCTTTTCTGACCTATCTACACCTAAAAAGGATGACTCCACATCCACCTCCCAATTGTCAAGGAGACCAGAGATGCTGTCATTTGAGCTCTGAGACTATCATTGCCTCCTGAGCTGAGCCTGCCCCTGGCCTCTTCAGCCACTCCTCCAGGTTCATTTCCCTTGATTACAAATTTTATTCAAAGGCCTTTTGCTCTCAGAATGAGTTAACCTAAGGATCCTTATATACATCAAACTGTATTTTCACAATGTTCCAGAGAGTGTCATTTCTGTTTGATCCCCAGACTATGTTTTACTTTTCATTGAGAGGAATACATATTATAATTGTATTTCATTGTGAATTTATATCTTTTTATTTTTATTTTTTTTAAGTTTTTTTTTTAATTTATTTATTCGACAGAGATAGAGACAGCCAGCGAGAGAGGGAACACAAGCAGGGGGAGTGGGAGAGGAAGAAGCAGGCTCATAGCGGAGGAGCCTGATGTGGGGCTCGATCCCATAATGCCGGGATCACGCCCTGAGCCGAAGGCAGATGCTTAACCTCTGTGCCACCCAGGCGCCCCGTGAATTTATATATTTTTAAACAAATTATTCATGTAGACTTGCTATTCAGGGTGTTGTAAGAGGTCCCAATCTGTCAATCTCAAGCTACCTTCCTTGCCAGCTATAAGTTTGTAATGTTTTCAAATGTGCATAGATCATAAACATGCACAAAATATAAAAAATTTCAAAGAATGAGACAAAGTTATGTATATTATAAAAAATACACAAAAAGATAATTTTTAAATAATGAAAAAATAAGTATTTGTTCCCATTGTATCAATTGCCTTCTTTGCTCTGCAACATTTCTTTGTCGTATCTAAATACCAAAAAATATTTTACTAACCTGCCAGGAGATCTATTCCAGAGACAGCTAACTGGTGGTCTAGAAAGCTTAGCGTCCATTAGCCCAAAACTTTCACATCTGACTAATTAATGCAAGTTTTTAACTTTTGTGATGGTAGCTTGGGCACTGTCAAAACTACTGATCTTAAAGGCAAATCTAAAAATAGGTTTTATATAACAATAAGCAAATGAAAAGAATTTGTTTTTTCCTACTTTCAGGTAGTCAATCACATATGAGTTTAATACATTTGGTTTACAGTGAATATTTTTAAAATAACTTAATGAGATAGTAACATTTTATGTTTAGTTTTACCTAAATTCTAGGTTCTAAGAGTGCTCATCCTATGTGGCACAGTAGAAAATTGGAGGTTTCATTCTGAAAGCGGTCCTCACAATCCTAAACATAAGAGAATAAAGCCAGAAATGCTAATAGGATGTGGATTCCATAAGATTGGTGAATATTAGTATTTTTTATTTTTCAGTAATAACCATATACTACAAATCTAGGAGTTTTTGCAATGTGTGTAGTAAGTCTATGAAAAGGGTTACCATGCAGATCTGTTTTCTGAAATTTATATTGCAATGTCAGGAAAATGCATTTCAATATTTCTAACTTCTTTTAGACAACGAAATACTTGGAGAAAGTAATTGAAAGTTGTGGAAGTACATTTTGAATTCAAAAATACATTTTCCACAGTTCTTAGGAAACGTTTAACATCTTATTCCTGAATTACTACATTCTTTATAGAATAGGTGTGTTAATAATAATTAACTCCACTAGGCAATCTGTGTGAAAGATATATTATTCTGTTATTTCACTTTTTCTCTCTGTGAAAGTCTTCTTTCATGGATCTCGTTTATAAAATGGTTGACTAATAAAATGCCAGAATGACTCTGGGTAACAGTATATGAATGACCATGATCATGATTTGGATAATTTAGCAGACATTTGGAACTTAGTCATCCCAGAGTCTTAAGCAAATCTCTCAGTATTTGAAGGGACTTAGTTTTTTCAGATGTTGCTTTCATAGAAGCTTAAAGTTGGGAACAGCTTTGAGGGTCAAGTAGGAGAAGACAGTAACTTCTCCCAGCCTAGTTCACCTGCCTGAACTCCAGAAGTTCAGGGTTGATCAGGTCTCAGACATGTGACCACACAGAATTGTATAAATGTTTAGGTCATTCCAATAAATAAAAGATTTTGCTCTATAGCAATTGTACTGCTGAAAAGGGAAACATATTCAATTTGTTTAAAAGATTTTATTTATTTATTTGAGAGAGAGAGCGAGCATGATTGGTGGGGAAGGCGGAAAGAGAGGGAGAAGCAGACTCCCTCCTCAGTAGGGAGCCCCATGTGGGGCTTGATCCCAGGACCCTGAGGCTATGACTCAAGCCGAAGGCAGCCCCTTAACCAACTGAACCACCCAAGTGACCTGGAAACATACTCAATTTAAAAACAAAAAACAAAACAGCTGTGTGACTGTGCATTTCTGTTTTCTTTACTTTCCTGCAGGGAAAGATATTTGGAAAATTGGATTCAAATGTTAGCATCCTTGAAAGAGCAAGTTTTCAGTTAGTGTATTTAACATTAGTAAATATAAACTAATATGTATACATGTGTCTAAGTTTATATTTATCAAAAGCCTGTTATCCCTCAACAGTTGATATTGTAGCTTATGTGTTTATTGGCTCTTCTAAGTCTCCTGCTATTAGTCTATTTAGTTATTAGTTTATTTAGATAGATTTTTCTTACTTTTTTAATTGAAATACAACTTAAATTCTGTGAAGTATCCAGTTTTTAAGTGTACAGCTCAATGAATTCTTACAAAGTTAATATATCCATGTGAAACCACACAGATCAATATAGTTTCCCTCATACCTCCTCCTACACATTACCTCCCAAAGATTCCATACCGACTCATTGACTTCTATCACCATCCCCTAATTTTGAAATATATAAAAATAGAATCAAAGAGCATTTTCTATTTTCCATCTATCTTCTTTACATTTTTAAAAGATTTTTATTTATTTATTTGAGAGAGAGACAGAGAGAAAGGGAAAGCAGGAGCAGAGGGAGAAGCAGGGGCGGGAGAGGGGCAGAGGAAGAAGCAGGCTCCCGCTGAACAGGGAACCCTATATGGGGCTCAACCCCAGGACCCTGGGATCATGACCTGAGCAGAAGGCAGATGCTTAACCAATTGAGCCACCCAGGCGCCCAATGTCTATCTTCTTTACATCATAATTGTGTATGAAATTCGTCCATGCTGTTGCACACAGCTACAGTTCATTCTTTTCTTGTTTATTTTACTGTGGAGCAGACATCAACAAATTATAGCCCAGAGGCTAAATCTGGCCTGTCACTTGCTTTTGTAAATAAAGTTTTATTAGAAGATAGCTATGCCCGTTCATTTCTATATTGTCTTTGGCTGTTTTCACACTGCATTGGCAGAGTTGAGTAATTGTGATAGAGTCTATATGATCCCCCAAACCTATCATATTACAGAAAAAGACTGCTGACCATTGCTATAGAGTATAACTGTGTGTGTTTGTTTGTTTATTCATTCATTCTAGTGATAATGGACATTTACCCAGTTTTGAACTGTTACAAATCATCTCTAGTTTTGGAGTGTTAAAAATGATACTGCTCTAAACACTCTTGTATGTCTTTTCGTGCACAAATACACACATCTTCTCTTAAGTATTTACCTAGAATTACAGCTGTTGGGTAATAGGGTATGTATATGTTCAGCTTTAACTGATTCCGCCAAATTGTTTTCCAAAGTGGCTGTACCAATTTACCCTCCCACCATGTATGAAAGTCCAATGAATAATTTAACACTTGATAATTATCTTTGCATAAAAGTTAGAATGCATAAGTCATCATTCAACTCCATGCAAACATTTCATGCAGTAGCCTCTAATGAGATCATGTGTCATTTACATAAACACATCACCAGGTTGATAATGGTAGTAGTAAAACACGTATACTTATTTGTTGATTAACAATGAATTACGGAGCTGGAGTTTGTTGCACAAACCAAATAATAGTTATTTTTCATTGGACACTTGGAAATACCTGTCCCACAAGTGATCCTAATACGTGCTTCTTACCTACAGCGGAACTATAAACAAAACCCTGGTTCCTAAATAAAGACTCTTTTATGTCGAGATAATTAATTTCCATTTTTTCTTTTACTACAAAATGCAAAATAAACCAATTTTTTAAAAGATTTTATTTATTCATTTGGCAGAGAGAGAGAGTGAGAAAGCATGCACAAGTGGGGAGAGGGTCAGAGGGAGACACAGGCTCCCCCCTGAGCAGGGAGCCCAATGTGGGACTAGATCCCAGGACCCTGAGATCATGATCTGAGCTGAAGGCAAATGTTTAACCTACTGAACCAACCAGGAGCCCCCAAATTAAGCAATTTTTTAAAGATCTGAAGTTCTAGGTATGAAGTTGTAATATGAAAATTACAATGGAGACATCTAATTCTGACAAATGAATAATCTAGTCACTAGCAGAGTGATTCTATATCACATGGCAGAGTGATTTTAAACTTAACCATCACATGTTGTTTCGTGGCTTTTATTCACACTTGCTTTAAGAATAAAGCAGCAAAATATTTTCATTTTCCCTTTTTTACCAGTTTCTCTTAGTTTGGGTATTTCCAGGAGTGCCAGAAGAGTTACCTTTAGCCAAAATCATAACTGAGTGGAATGAGAGGATTATAGTTTCCCAGTACTCGAGATGTTTTTGGCTTTGAGAATGGTGGGATCATGTCTGATTTTTATTTCCTTCTTTTTGTTTCTCTATTTTCCAAGTGGTCAGCAATGGGTAATTATTAGTTTTATAAGAAGAGAGATTTAGGTTGTTTTTCTCATTTCTAAGGGTACAAAGCTTGTTTCTTGTGGTTGGTTTGCTTTACTAAAACCTACACCTGACAAGTGTCAAAACCTTGAGAACTTACTCCAGCGGTGAAATGGACTATACATAGGGAGGTGTTTGTGATATGATCTGTGCCTTGGGGTAACCAGTAGTTTGGTTGCTACATCTTGGGGATGAATTGTGGCTTTTATTAAATTATCTCTCACAAAGTCACTTTCCCCCAAAACAAATGGACTCTGAGATCAGCTGTTCCCTTTGCAGAGTGCATGGAATCCCAGCAATCCTGTGCCTTGTGTCATAGCTAAAAGCCCATGGAATAGCACAGAAGTTACAAAACAGTATGAAAATCAAGTAACTGAGGTTTGTGGTTCCGCGGCAAGTGGAAACTCTCCAGAACAAACATGCGCAGTCTGTGTCACCAGGGATGGGGGAGGGCTCATGGTACAAATGCTATGAAACAGTAGGGAATAAAACCCTGTGGATCTTCCTTAGATTCTCAAAATTGTAACATGCACACACAGACCTCCTGCCTCTGCCTCAGAGACCGCCTCAAGGTGTTACCAAGAGATATTTCAATCATGCCAGGAGAATTTGTAACTTCCATTAGGCAAGGAAGCAAACAGAAGACAATTGCACCTTTCCAGGTTCAAGGTCTCTATTTCATTCCTTTCTTCTCAACTGGGACTCAAAAAGCACAAGGTTTTTGTCTAAGTGAATAAAGGTATGCATGCAGTTATTTTGCACAACTAGTGATTTTACTTTCAGAGAAGAAACAAGGAGAAATGTTTAATGGCTCTGCACGTCCTTAAGTCTGTCTTGAATATAAGATATAAAACGTTATAAAGAACTACGTATATACTGTGTTTTTCCAAATATATGTGGTCTTGTGTGTGTGTATAATTTTTAGTGGTAGGGAAAAAATTAACTTTATTTGATTCATCATATTTTTCCTGTATTTTACAACTTTCCTACCATCAGCATGTATTTGTTACTTTTAGAGTAAGAAAAAAAAAACATAAAAATGAAAGGACCTTTGGCAGTGAAATTTCACTGTAGGATACTATAGTGGTGGATACATGTCATTATACATTTGTCCAGACTCACAGAATGTACAACCCCAAGAGTCGACCTTGAGGTAAAGTGGAACTTTGAGTGATAATGTTGTGTCCATATAGGTTCATCAGTTGTCACAAATGTACCACTCTGGAGGGGGATGCTGATAATAGGAAGGTCTGTGCACATGGAGGGGCAGGAGATACATGGGAAATCTCGGTACTTTCTGCTCAATTTTGCTGTGAACCTAAAAATGTTCTTTTAAAAGTGTTTAAAAAGGAAGGAAGAAGGAAGGGAGGGAGGAAGACAGGCTAGAGGGAGGGAGAGAGAGAGGAAGAAAGGGAATGAAGGAAGGAAGACAGGAGGGAGGGAAGCAGGGAAGGAAGGAAGGAAGGAAGGAAGGAAGGAAGGAAGGAAGGAAGGAAGGAAGGAAGGAAGGGAGGGAGGAAGGAAGGGAGGACAGACCCGCTGGCAACTTTAAAAAAAGAGAAAAACCTTAAAGGGAGATAAAAAGAAATGGGGGAAAGCTGAAAGCAGTGTCCAGTTGTGGTCTGGTGTGCTCTGAAGAGGCTCTGAGAGGTTGTTCAGGGACAGGACCCCGATGGAAAAATTTTCTGAGAACCAAGAGACAGGCGAGTCTTTGTTCAGGCTCTATCATCTAGTTTATTGTTTTCTCATAGGAAAATTAAAATGTGTTGTGACCCCTTTAGCAATCCATCTGTTTTGCAAATAAAAAAATTTTTTCCGAGTCTATTTTTAAAGTAAACCTTCCACTGGAAGGAAAGTCAGTGGCTTCCCTAAAATATATAGCTTTTAAATTGTATCCACAATCACTGTCATTACAAAGAGCAGTGTTGAACACTAAGATTTCTAATGCATAATTAAAAATTAATGACAAGAGAAAGAAAATATTGTTTTCTCTCTTGCTTATAATATGAGTCTGGTTAATCCAGAGCTCATATCATGTAATGTCCTACGGCTGCACGGTTGGATAATGCTGATTCATCCAACAAAAATAGGCTATTGAGTACCTACCAACACTCTTCTAGACAAAAAGCAGCAGTGAATAAAACAAAAAACACAATTCCTGCCCTCATGGGGCTTAGATTTTAGTGGGACATGGACGGTAAGAACATAAATAAGTAATTTATAGACGACATGATTTTAAGGGCGACAGTGGAAGGCATTCTACTAAGAAAGAAATGAGGCAGGCGTGTCTATGAGGAATGGAGTCATGATGGTAGGGGTGTGGGGGTGCAGATTTGAACTAGAGCAGCCAAAGTTTTCCCTGAGAAGGTGAGCATCAGCCAGGCTGCACAGCAGAGTGTCCTATGTGGAAGAAAGAGGACACGCCAAAGCTCTGAAGCAGGAGTGAGCCGCAGGACCCAAGGAGCAGAGAAAGACAAATGTGCTGAAGGCCAGGAATGGGGAGGAGGAGCTGAGAGGTCCTGGGAGCCAGATCTCATGAGTCATTGTGAGGACTCTGGATTTATTCTGCAGGAGATGAGGAGCCATCAGAAATTTTTGGGCACTGGTGTCACATTTTAAAACACTGGATACATTATGTTCATTTTTCAAATTAACAAAACGAGAAGAGAGTGCTTGCATTATGGTTTCAGAGAAGTATATTCCCATTGTCCTGAAATGGGTACTGAAAGGAAAATAACATTAAACAGATTTAGTGCCATATGTTACATACGTTCCAGATAAATATACAGTTAATGTTCATTTAATTTAGAAAATCGAACTGGGAAAGTATCACTCTAAAGTGGTTAAGGCTTAGAAAAGAAAGGTGATGGGCAATCTCCTCTTTAAAAAGTTTTCCTTCCTTAGGAAGTTCTTACTTTACATGGTTTGTCTTCAGAGAGGCCTTGTTTCTTGTTTAATTTTAATAAAGGAGCCTATCTCTGTTTTAGTAGGTCCCCCTTTGACTTTTCCTAAATCATAGCTTTAGAATCATAGTTAAGCAGGAAACCAGTTTCGTGGAAAGGCAAAAGAGAGAGAAACGTCTCCTTTTTCTATCATCTTTAAAAGTAAGAGTTTGCAGATATGAACGGAGTTAAGCAGGCTCCAAGAGACTTATTATGGCAAACAGCAGGGACTTTGGATTCTTGGAAGGTTGTGCACCCGTAACCTCCGCGTGCCGTTGACCTAGACTACAGTGTGACTGCTTCTTCCTGGAGTTGCGGAAAACTCTCTCATGGAGAGGTGCAACTGAGGGTCAGAGGCCTGATTTCGTGTCCTGCCTCTTCTCCCAAAATCTATGTCACCATCTCTCTCTGTCTCCAATTCTTCATCAACTGTGCCCAACAACCTCCTAAAAACTCCTCTTTTACACTGCTTATGACTTTGAAGATAAAATAAGGTAAGATGAGTAAAGTGCATGGAGGAAAAAACAGCCATCTAGGCCAATGTCAGGTGAATGAAAAGTATGGTCACTTTTTATCTAGAAACCATGGTGGCTGAGTGAACTAGCTTTTTGCTTCAGTTTGCTTTTGGTGAAACATGACAAACTGAATAGAATCGCTATCACCAAAATTTCAGCTTTCAACAAACTAGGATAATGCTCTGAAGGGGGTAGTCCTGAAACCTGTGACCTTGGATCAGAAGTAACAAACTATCTGCTATCAGGCACCAGTAGCAGGCTTGCTTAGCAAATGCAGCTGAAATAAATGACCTGATTAACCTTTTAAGGTCCATGTCCATATGTGATGGACTTTTTAAAAAGTGGTAATGTTTAATTTTACATTAGACCGAATGGTTTGGCTTATCTTCATTCCCAGAAATACATCCCAACACAGTAGGAAAGCTTTGGGCAGAATGGACACTGGGGTACAGAGGAGACAACAAGAGGTCATGGGAGAAGGGACGTGACTGAGAACTAAAAGGGAACGAGAGCCGCTTGCGTTGGGCCTGAAGGCCCACTGCAACTCCAAATTCCCAGGCCGAGGTAGCTGAGCAAAGAGACAGTTAATGACTCCTGAGGAAATATTCTCTTCAGAAGACTTGGCAAGAATGTTGTGGCATTTGAAAAAAGGCCTGCTTTTGACCACAGTGAACCAGATTCAAATTTATATTGAAGCAAATCACTCAAGAATCTCAGTTTAAAAGAGTTTCTTACTATACATCAGATACGTATATTAAAATATGCATTTTTTCCAGGGATGGTTTTAAAAAGAGACTTCTCTGTAATGAAGAAGTGATCAGAACTCATTGACACTTCATCATATTTCAGAATCTTCTTTGGCTCATTAGAGAGCAAAAGTGTCTCACAGATCAAGAGATAAGTTCACTATTTTGTAAACAAAGCTTGAAGTGTTGCAGCCATCTGTGCTGAGCTTATTGCCAAGATTTTACACTAAGGTTGCAGTTTTTAAATTTTCTTTGATTTCAAAAGCTTCAAGTCCACAAGCTCCAACCAGCACCTGCCATATAATAAAATAATTATTAAGCCTGTAATATTTCATGTTGCTTTGGCACGTTGAGTAGAAATTGCCCCTTGTATCACTCCTGGCTATTTTTATGGTACTGTGTCATGGAAAAGAACCCCATGGCTGTTCCAGTGAAGAAGAAAGAAGACAGGGTGAGAAAGGAAGGAAAAATAACCCAAGTGGGGGAATCATGAAGAGTGGTGAATGAGTAAAATGCCATTCTCTAATCAACAGTAGCCTCAGAGTGGTTTACTTAAAAAAGTAATTAATTAAATCAGCACACAAAAAATCATCTATCCTGTACCAAAACTGTAGATATTTACTTTTTCAGCAAATACTTATTGAGAACCTACTATGTGCCAGCCATTCTTCTCTGCTGAGGAGGAAATAGCAGTGAATAAAATAAGATCTCTGATCTCACCAAGTTTATATTTCATTGGTTGAAATAAATAAAATTTAGGTAAATGCATATGATTTCAGGTAGTGATAAAGACTATGCAGAAAACAAAGCAGAGTAACATCCTAGGGGGGCAGGGGTTGGTTTTTCGGATAGGATAGTCTCTAAGAAGGCATTCCAGGCAGAGAGAGAGCCACAGAGGGTGGGAAACAGCTGGAAGGTGAGTTGTAATGTCATGGACAAGAGTGAGAGTGGCAGAAAGGAGTTGAGTTCAGAGACACAGGTGGGAGGACATCCTACACAGTGTTCTCTAGGCCAGTGTTTCTCAAACTTTAAAATGCACACAAATTACCTGAGCATATTGTTAAAATGCTGTTTTGATTCAATAAGTCTGCAATATAGGACCCAAAATTCTGTCTGTCTAACAAGTTCCCACAGTGTGCTGATACTGTTGATCCCCAGAATTCATTTTAAATATTAAGCCCCAAAGCCATGTCAAAGAGTTTAGATTTTATTCTAAATTCAGTGTTTTGAACAAGAAGTGTCATAACATAACTTATATTTTAAAGATATCACACTTACTTCCGTGCAGAAAATAGATTCTGAGTGGGCACTGGGGGCACTGGGAACAAACAATGACATTAGTCCAAGCAGGAGATGAGTGGTTCGGACTAAGAAGTCCACAGTCGTGAAAAGTTTAAGTTCAGGCAATATTTTGAGGGTAGGTAAGGCTGATAAACCTTACTGATGAGTTGGATGTAGTGAACAGAAGAAAAGAGAAAATTGTGAGGCACCTGGCTCAGTTGGTTAGGTGACTGCCTTTGGCTCAGGTCATGATCCCGGAGTGCCGGGATCGAGTCCCACATCGGGCTTCCCACTCGGGGGGGGTCTGCTTCTCCCTTTGACACTCTCCCCTCTCATGCTCTCTCTCACTCTCTCTCTGTCTCTCAAATAAATAAATAAAATCTTTAAAAATAGAAAGAAAGAAAGAAAGAAAGAAAGAAAGAAAGAAAGAAAGAAAGAAAGAAAGAAAAAGGAAAATTGTGAACAGTTGGCCTAAGCAACTGAATAAATGGTGATGCCATTTACTGAGATGAGGAGCAGGAGGATAAGGGATGGAGAGTAGCATGACAGTAGAAGAGGCAGGTACCATAGATTAAATTGTGCCCCTCACCTTCCCCGGGCATTCATATGCCTTCCCTCTTACCCCCAATACCTCCAAACGTGACCTTACTTAGAGTTCCTTATGGAGGTAATAAAGTTAAAGTGAGATCATTAAAATGGACCCTACTTGCAATAACAGTGGTGTTCTTTTAAAAAAAAAAAAAGAAGGAAGGAAGGAAGGAAGGAAGGAAGGAAGGAAGGAAGGAAGGTAGGAAGGAAGGAAGGAAGGAAGAAATTTGTACACACAGACACACATATAGGGAGAGTGTCATGTGAATATGAAGATGGCCATCTGTACACTAAGGAGAAGAGCCTGAAATAGATATCCAACCCACCCCACCACCACCCCGAGCCCTCTTGCAAGAAATCAACCCTATCATCCAGGATGGATCATCCATCCAACCCTATCAACCCTATCATCACCCTAACAAAGCCAGCCTCCATACAGAAGGCCCGCACCTGTCTAGAAGTAGCCCCCATTCACTCAGGAGTCTGACCTGATTTTGGACTTTAAGCCTCCAGGGCTGTGAGACAATAAATCATTATTGTTTATACCACTCAGTGGTATGCTGTTTCAGCAGCCCTAGATGGTGGTGGGTGTGGTGCTCTTTCAGGCAGATCCTCTCTGAGGAGGACTCCAATGATCTGGGAAGGAGCATTCCAGGAAGAGAGAACAGCAGGTAAGCGTGTGAAAAACTCAGATACGGAAACAGGTGGTACCTAAATAAAAATTTTATTTTGGACCCCAGAAAGTAGGGATGTGATTGAGTTGTAACACTGGATTTGAATGCAAAAGACATTGGTGTGAGCTCTAACTCTGCCACTTATTAGTTGCACTGTTGAGCAAGTCACTTTAACTTCTGAGCCTTAGTTTCCCCATCATAGATGGAAATGATACCCATGCCCCTGTCCCACCAGACTGCTAGAAGGTCCAAATAAGACAAAAATGCAAGGGAAAGTAGTTCACAAAGTACAAAATGTTATGTAAATGTTAGTCGTGGCAGTTGTTTTGTGTTTGTTCCTGTTGTGATTGTTTCCACCCCAGTGGAGAATGTGCCGCTGTAGTAAAAAAAAAAAAAAAAAGGCAGGCATAAGCACACCCCAGACATGCAACTTGAGGGCCATGTGCCTTGATATTATGAGGATGCTCCATGTGTCTCTTGGCAGTAATCAAGTCATCCATCGTATTTTTTTAGAAGCTAAAAATTCAAGTTCATGTGATTTTAATTATAACCATATTTTTATTTAAAGTGGGAAGCGACGGAAGATTGTGGTAGCATAAATCACAAGTCATCTAATCTCATTTAGGTTCCATGAAAACAAGATGGAAATCTTTGAAGTCAGTGTGTTTATTTGCTAATTCACCCCCCTCCAAAACAAACCCCAAAAATCACATTATGTTTCCCAGAACTGTTTGAATGGGAAGTACTTTTTTTGCAGGAATTTCTATTTAAAAAATAATCCGTTCAGTGTCTATGCTATAAATCAGTACTTGGTTGAAAGTGAACCAACTTAGCTCCCATTGTTGCATCAAATTGTGCAGCTCATTGAAATAAAACCAAGGGTTTTCCTGAGCATTGGTGAACTAAACAGAAAAGAAACCCAAGGCAGGTACCTGACAGGATGGTGTTCTTGACACAGTTAAGGTGGAATGGGAATGGGTATGGGGAGAAGAATGTGCAAAAATTGCCTATAAAACAATCTTCCATCCCCCCCCAAAAAAGTGTTGGGGCTTAGTTTAAAGCACTTAATATTGTCCTTTATTTTCTGTAATAAACTGTGTTTTGTTGGAAGATGCCCAGTTTAGTTGCCTTGTGGGAAGCAGTTACCAAAGTGAGGCACTCCCAGCTATTTATGCTGTCCTGGCTGTTTGTGCCCCCCTAGTAGGAGCAGGAAGACTCTTCAGGCTTCATGTCCAACGGGTTCTTGGCTCCTGCGCTGAGACTCAAAAATTACAAACTGGAGAGTGACACTAGTCAATGAGCAAGACTAAATCATTCCTAACATCTTGATAATATGGTGTTCAAAATATGTTCTTTTCAGATAAAGCTAATCACCTGCTATCAACTATTAATTGATCATCTATAACAATAGCTAACATGTACTCGACAATTTAAATACCAGACTGTGTTATGTGCTTTCCATGCATTATTTCACTAATCCTCAAAATAACCCTGCAATATTTTAAATACTATCTTCTCATTCAAATTTAACCAAATGTGTGTGTGTGTGTGTATCATTCTCTTTATCTTTAAAATACTGGACTCTTCTAACTTTTATTATGAATATTTGCTATGTTCCCTAGGACACAGAACCTGAGATACTAGGCAATTACAGCTGAAAATTTTAGTGATTTATATTCAAAGATGAACTGTTATGATATGTAGCAGTTTAAGGTGGAAAAAAAAAGAGAGTAGACTATTTCTCTCCAAATGGCTCATACTGAACAAACTGGAAAGTAGTCAACACTGTATACGCAATTCTCTGGCTCTCTTTTACAGGATGGGTGATTGTAAAGTATGTGTCACTTCTTAGAAGCATGCCTGATAAAATCACTAGGCACTTAAATCCCAGAAAGTGTATCCTCAATATGTCAGGAATATGTGACAGACACTTCTTGTACTTGAACTAAATCAAGGTTTATAGCTATCTTTAACTACAACCGTACAATCAATGCAAGACTACAGTCCTCCTGCTGTAACCTTTTCTAATCCAAAGATTCAAAGTCACATCAATTCAATAAGCATGCATCACGCTCTTATTGTTTTCAAGATATGGTGCTGGTGATTCTAGGAGTGGATTTGCAAACCTCCAACACCACTCGCTAGGTATTCTCCCAGATATCATGCACTCAGATGCCTCCAGAAGGTCTGAAATACAAAAGATCTCTTGGGTGGGTGATGTATAAGAGTAAAGTTGACGGTGTTCAACACAAGACATGGTGGTGCCAAGGCCACCCAGAGAGCAAATGCCCCCCACCAAGCATGCAGTTGTTCTCAGCTTTTGCTACACAATGCCATGAGGGAATGCAGGTTCCATGTAGCCATCTCCACAAGTTTTTGGAGAAAATCTAGAAATTCAGATATGTGTGTAAATATCCTGGTTTGTAAATGTCAGCAGCTAATATAATTTTCCTTTTTTTTAAATGCAGTGCAGCCAGGTTCACCAGGCTGCCATTATGCAACTCCTCTTCAGGGATTCTCAGTGGGGAAGAGATGTGTCAAAATGTTCCTACCCCACTCCCCTCAGCAGCTTTTCTCCTCTGCCCTCTCACACCCAGAGGGATGCCGCAAGCAGCACCTCCCTTCATCCACCAGGAAGGGTCTGAGCTTTGGGGAAAGTGGAAAAATAAGTCCTCCAAAGAAAAGTTTGCACTCCCAAACCCAGCCTCTTCCTTCCTGCCTTTGGCTAGAGCTGCAGGTAATATAACACCATCACAGACAAGAATGCAAGCACATTGGAATTTCTTCAAGGTAGAAGAGCCCTACAGTGTTCTTATGCCCTTGCAGATCACTGTGGGGCCTCTGACTGAGGGAAGGAAGTCAGAATAGTGAAGAAAAAGAGGTCTTTGTTTTCGACATATTGGGTTCAATATGGGAATAACAACACTTCCAAATTAAAACAACTTAGGAGGTTTAGAGTAGATTTTAAATGAGGCACATGACTAAAAATTATAGATTTGGGGGCTATGAGAATAGAGAGAACAATTAAGTCACAAGAACCGTTATCATTCCCAATGAAGTTAACAAATATGGCACCATGGCCAGGCCTGGCAGGGTTAAGAAATATCTGCACTAGACCCACCCACAGTTGTAAGAGGTTATAGTGAGCGGCAGAGGATATCTCCAACCAGGCAAAGGAGCAAATGGCAACAGAAAACAGGATTTGTTAACCTCGGGAACCTCTGAATGAAGACTTCTTATAGAAAAGCAAAGCCGAAGGAAGCCAGAAGTGGTGGTGTTTCAGTATCCAGGCTGCAGCAGACACCAGAGAAATCTATTTATAGTGGGCCCTTACAAAAAGACTATTTATTAGATCCCAGAAAATCAAACTAGTGAAAAATGCGTTTGGTATACTCAGAGAAAGCAGGGAACTATGTGATCTCTTTAGAATGGCTTTTATCAAGAATGATTACTGAAAATGAGTTCCTTTTGAACGTTTACTCTTTACTCCTCAACTAGTATTCTCCACAGTTCAATTTTTGCTTCTCTGGGCCACTTGGGGGAAAAGAGGGAGTAGAGGGAGCTATGAGGGTCCCCCAGTCATCACAGTAGGCCCTCAGCTCTCATAATGGTCCTCAGGGACCAATTTTACTGTTTCCCCAGTGACGGCTTCTGGGAGCTCTGTTCCATACTTCTCCCAGGGAAGACAGCTGTTAGCAGGGCAGAGAGGAAGCAAGTACAGCAGAGCTCAAGGATGATGTAGGACAGCTTTTCATTCTTTCTTTCGGGTCTCTGGAGTTTGTTATACCTTTCTCTGGATCATTCTATGAAAAGGCATCTAGAGAGTTTCAATAGTGAAATACAGAAGATCTCTTTACTCATCTTTTAAGCAGCAGCAATTGCCAAGAAATATTTCAGAGGTTCTATGTGATTTTTTTTTTTTTTTTTTTTTTTTTTTTTTAGAGACAGTGAGAGTGGGGTGGGGGCAGAGGGAGGAAACAGAGAATCTTAAGCAGGCTCCGCACTCAGTCCAGGGCCCCACACAGGACTCAATATCATTGACTGTGAGATCATGACTTGACCAAAATCATGAGTCAGGAGCTTAACCAACTGAGCCATCCTGGCACCCCTCTATGTGATTTCTTCACCTGGAGTTCCATGCTAGGGCTACTTTCTCTAATTTGTTTTTTTGCTTTGGCAGTCAAATTCCTTATAATGACCAAAAATTCTGTGTTATCCAAATAGTATAGTAATGACTTTGGGGATGTCAGCCTTGTCTTTCCATTGGTTTGAGCTTCTTGCTGGTTAACCTAGACTGTATCAGGTCCTGAAATCACATACTTTTTACCCATTCATTACCTCCAGGTTCCCACATATGAGCACTAGAGAATGGGCATTGTGACTTTGCCTAGCATTGGATCTCTATGAGTATATCCAGATATGGGGAGAGCGAAGTCCATCCCTTGAATCCTGTGTATTCTAAGAGAGCTTAAGGTCAACTTGTTACAACTACCAATATTACAGTTAATATGAGGAGAAAAAGTGAGCTGGGACCAGCTGGAGCAAAAAGACAGGCCCCTTATAGCAAGAAGCCAGCAGTCTATATCGTCAGGTCCAAACAGATGGAGTCATCTCACTTCTGGTGAATCTAGTGGTAGTAGCCAACCTATAGGAACAGATGAGCAGTCTGATGTATGGCAGAGGGACTTCTGGAGGCTCAGAGCATCACTGATGGCTATGGGATCATAGATCTGGGGACCCAGCCTGCTCATGTGAACAATACCCAGCTCCAAAGAAATGGGTTTGAAAGAATTTGATGAGGGGTCAGGATCCTTTTGCCACTTGCTGGGATTCAGATTAGGCTCCATCTCCACCAAGAGAACCAAAGACCCAAGCAGAACACTTGTCAAATAGATTGGCTTCTCTTGGCATTAAGGATTCACTTCTCACTCATCCCCAGACCCTAATGGTTATTATCTCTCTTGGCTCACACCAACAGGGAGGTAGCCAGAGAGTAGCTTCCAGACCCTAGTTAAAGCTGGAGATGGATCTTCTAACCTGACAGATTTAGCTCTCATTGGACCAAGGTGGAGACAGAGACCAGTTTCTTATCACTAAGAGTTGGCGAGGCCAGAACAAAAGCTGTGAATAGGATGAGGTGGGAAAGGAGGGGAAATGGTGGGTAGTAAAAAAACACTGGCCAACTCAGATGACCCTCTCCCAAGTGCTCCCAATTTACAATGGGATTGATTACCTGAAACTAGCATAAAAGTGCACTACAAAAGATTCAGAACAGTACCCCAGTTCATTAGTTCAGAATGTCTGAGGAGCCTTCACACATAATGAGTACATTGTCACTTGTGCCTTTTTGGGAGAAATCATGCAAACCTGTAGTTATATTTTGGCCTCTACCTCCTCCCCTTTCTAGACCCAGCTTAGACTCATGCCACCTATATTTGTTAGGGCTCTTGGTCCCGAGTATCAAATATAATGCTAAGCTAGCTAAAGCACAAAGTGGAGAGGGATTATTACGAGGACCTAGGGGTGCTTTGTGGAACTTAGGTTTAGTAAACCTGTTGCCCAGACTTGGGACAGAAAATGAAATAGGAACTAGAGAGCCCGTGTTTGCTTCTCTGGACATCTGCTTCATTTCTCTCTCTCTCTCTCTTTCTCTCCAAACAGACTTTCTCTGACTCTGAGGTGGTCCACCCATATATTAGTCTCCCTCTCCCTCTCCCCCTTCTTCCTTTCCCTTCCCCCTTTTCTCTTTTTCTCTCTCACTTTCTTTTCTGTGTTTCAACTTTCAAATACAGAGAGTGAATCTGCCTGGGCCAGCGTGGATCCAGTGTGCATCTCTTGTCCAATCAAGAGTCACTAGGGGATGGTTCATGTAATACACCTTATCTCAGAGAGCTCCGCTCTTGGAGACCTGCGCTTCTCAAACCTCAGTATGCATACAAGTCACATGGCCATCTTGTTAAATGTAAATTCCGATTAAGTTTGGGATGGGGCTTGAGATTCTGCATTTTTAACAGTACTGCAGGTAACACAGCTACTGGCCTGTGAATCACATGTAGCGAAGTTATAGAAGATGGGCCAGGCAAATTCCCAACACTGTGTGGCCATTGGTTTTTTGTGCAAGATGCAGAGCATTTGTTTTCATGCCCTTCTTCTGGCCCCTGGATGTTCATTCCTGTTTGTCATGGAGATGGGTTTATGCAGGTGTGCTTGTCCTTTCTGAGAAAACCCTTCTGTCCTTTAAATTTTTTTTTTCTTATGCTCTTCTAACAACTGACCTGATCAAAATTCCTAATCACTGTTTGTTCTTACCTTGTCTTTGTGGAGAAAAGTGATCTGATGAGCAAACCATATCACTGATGGTAGTTTAATTTGCAAAGTATTAATTAAATTAAAAAATATTGGTGAAATATTTGGGCTTCTGCCTCTTCTTTAAGAAAATATGCTATATTGTCAAAGAAATGAATTATCTATTTGAGGAATTTCAATCACTATGGCAAGTAAATAAAGAAAAATTTTAAGATGGGATAGGCACAATACTACCCATTGTCCTGAAATATTAGAGTTAAAGGTGCACAAACTTCAGTTGGAGTCTATGGAATCCATGGATTCTGATTGCCATGCTGTTTCACCAATACCTATGGTCGTCTGAACCATTGGTTGTAGCTAATGAGATCTGGCTATATCCCAGCTAGGTTATCCAGATAATTTATGCAGCATCTATTTTTTACATTCAAAATTATTATATTTTGGTGTACATAATATCAGCAGAGCATTTTCGTAAGGAAAACTACCTACATTACATAGGCACATAGCCCACAGAAGAACAGGGCAGGGCAGTACTGCATACCTCAACTCGGAGTCAATGCAAGGTTTAGCAAGTGTCCTAACTAATTACTGAATCTGTCTTAAAGCCTGTTAAAGGCTTTTCTTTTTAATCCAAGGTTAAATAAGTTGGTCATGACACGAAAGTTTTCTATATAGGAACTTTCTTTTTCCTGTCTCATATCTGAGCATTTTAAATGAAAATAGTTCTAAAATATCGTATAGGCATTTCTCTCAGCCTGCCCAAACAAGAGATTCTCTGCTTGAATTTCATTGATTCCTAAAAATAAAAATGAATTTATCTTCTATATAAACACCTAGAATCCACGGCAGAATGCTGCAAGAGTTTGTTGCCTTTTGCACCCAGGGACCTAAAAATCTTGGAAGATGGTGGTTGCTGCCAGCAAGTCTCAATGTTTACTCGGATTTCTTCATTTCCCATACGTGCGTGCTTGCTTGCCAAGCCAGGAGCATTTACTCTCTTCATTAGCGACCTCTTGCAAAATTGTTTTCCTGGATATACTACAAATTCTAAAGGAATAAGAAATGAAGCAAATAAGGTTGATATATTTTTCTTCAGAACCAGATGCTTCTGCAGTGTGTTTTTGGCAATTCTTTCATCCACCTATTAGATCAGCTGGAATGGGGAAAAGAGGCATGCTTTGAGTAAAAATACAACAATTGCAGGAAGATTTTTCATCAGCCAGGATTGTTGATGAAACAGTCAGCTTGAGGTAAGAAGTGACGCATATTGGAGTCCCTGCCTAAAACATCAAGGTTACTCATCAGAGGACCTAAAGTAAATTGTAGTCTCCCAATTTTTTTTTAAAGGCCAGTGTCATGCAAATGCTAGCACACAGTCAGGAATGATAGCTCCTGGTTTCTAACTTAGAACCTCTCAGACTATATTTCTATTAATCTTTCAAAAATGTTTTCTCTAATTTGAGAGATATAGACATTTTCAGTTTGAGCAGTTTATTCCCCTAACCACAGAAATTGGTTGACAAATGTTTATATTAATTTTCTAATTGAAGCGGTAAATCGGATGACTGACCAGTGGTATCCCACATGGCATGTGGTGGCTTTTATACAGATTCAATCCAGGGCTATTCCAGGCTCACAAATATATTGAATTTTCATATAGAAAATAAGATTTAGGGGCGCCTGGGTGGCACAGAGGTTAAGCGTCTGCCTTCGGCTCAGGGCATGATCCTAGCGTTCTGGGATCGAGCCCCACATCAGGCTCTTCCGCTATGAGCCTGCTTCTTCCTCTCCCACTCCCCCTGCTTGTGTTCCCTCTCTCGCTGGCTGTCTCTATCTCTGTCGAATGAATAAATAAATAAAATCTTTAAAAAAAAAAAAAGAAAATAAGATTTAGACTAGGGCTTAATATGAGAAAAATTAAAAGAGTAAAGATGATTCTTTATTGTGGTAGTTACAGATCTGGCTTCTGGAATCAGATGTGAACTCGAATTCTAACAACAAAAGTTCCTTATTTGTACTATGCTGGGTTCCTCACCTATAATTGTGAGAATATTCACTGTGGGGGTACATGAAATTATGTGGGAGATATATACAGAGTCTGCACTCGAAAAAAGCTCAGAGCCATTAAGGCTGGCACTACACATCTCTGATCCCACCTTCCCAGCTCCACCCAGTCTTCATCAATCCCAAGGAAAAGAGAACATAAACAAACAAAAATGCAAAGGTTACATGGGGGAGAGGCTGGGAGGAGAGTTGGCGAAATTTCTAGAACCACTGCCATCCCGGTAGAAGTAACAGCATGAAATTAAAGCCTTAAATAAGCAAACTGGGCACCACCATCCCTTTTGTCTGCCTTTTTGCTACTAGGCTAACCCTCTTTAAGCACCAGACTTTACACTTTGACTATTTGTATTCCTTTCTCCATGAGTGCTCTAGAAAGGAAGGAGAGTATCATGTTACTGTATTTTCCACAAAATCAGAGAAAAGCCACACTGGGAAAAGAACAAAACTCTCCAGATAGCTCTATTTCCCCTATTCAGCCACGCTGCCCTGTAATGCCATCTACCTTATAGCTGAGCTGAGCCAAACTATTGGGCCCCCAGGTTGCAGCTTTCTGTGGTCAGATGGGATGAGATGAATAGAGGTCTTCAGACTATCCCAGAAATGTCACTTGTCTGGGGCGACCAGAGTTTTCCACCATTTTTTCTAGACAGGTGGAGAAGTGAAAATAGATAGGGAAGGGGGCTGGGAAGGAGCAGGAAGATTAGTCCAAAGATTATCTTTCTTATCCTAAAAGGGAATGATCTCCTTGGACATAGACTCCACTTTGGCAAAGTTGCTACATCAAAATCAAAACTAAAGCTGCTGTGGACAACTTTAGTTCTTCCAACAATATTTCTTGCGTACATACAAAAGATAAGACAGATAAACATAGTTTGGAGTACCCAAACATATTTCTGTTCCCTGGAAGGATTTGGACTGTAGGAAAAATGGAGCCAGTTATCTCTTAGCTTGTTCAAGTCTGACTTAATTCCAAGTATTTCATATTCAAAGCAACTGGAACCTCTCTTGATGTACTGGCAAGGTTGTGCCTTAGCGAAGCCCTGGCTTTGGTAGTCCTGAGCAAGGTGGCAGCATACAGGAGCCACTGAGCCCTTGAGAACTGTTTTTCCATCTCTGGATCCCGTACAGCGCGGTGTTTGTGAGACTCGTTGCTCAGACACCCAGATGATGCTCTCAACTCCCCTCCCACCCCACTGCTAATAAAACTCCTGGGACCCAATTATAATGTAGCTACTGCTCTAGCAGAGATTTTAGCCCTGTGTTTTATAGAAGGTACCCATACTGCTCACCAGAGACCCTAGCATCAAAACTCTGTTCAGTGAGCGCTGCAGCTCTCACGTTACTGAATTTGTAAAGAAGACAAATCTTTCTTTAAGTATAAGCAGATAAGGCTGGTTGATGACAGTGTGAGCTGCCTTGACTTGTTTACAAAATATCTCTGAAATGAGAGTAATTTCAGTAACTGTGGAGATGACATTTTCCTTTGAGCCCTCTACTCCCTGTGCATTGTGTGAAAATGTCTAAAGAAATGAAAATGTTCTTCCTGAGCATTGCAAAATGGTGGGACTTCAGAACAACTTATAAATAGTGTTTATTTTAGGGAAAACATTTAGAAAAGTGTAATAGCCACCTAGTTAAGCAAGCTTTTTATAAACTGGATACAAAAAAAAAAAACTCAGTCAAGTTTTGCTTGCAGAACAGGAACAGGTTAGTGGTTAGTAAGTTAAAATATGGTTATGTTTCCAGTGTGGGCATCCTAACTTGATGGCTGACAGCAAGATGGCACAGGTACTCTATTCACATTTTGATGCTACTATGTCCTGGACAGCTCCCTCTGCCAGATCTGAAGAACACAGTAGTGAGAAAGGAGTACAATCCTTCACCTGCTTGCTTTTGCTGACCTCCTTTATATGATGAACCTGCGTTAGTGTTACTTTCTTCAAGAAGCTTCTTTCAGAAAGGGGTATTATGAAGGGAAAAAATTCTGAATGTTGATATTCCAATAAAATATGTTTTATATTATTTACTGAAGTTCTAATTGTTAGGAGAGTCTATTTTTTTTTCTCCCAAAGCTCCAGTCTATCTCAGGCCAAGAATCTGATGAGATTGGTCACGATGTTTTAGGGGAAGGGATTAAATGACCAACCCCATCTTACGTATAATCTTGTTACACGTAGGGCACAAGAAACAAGAAGAGGAAACAAGATTGTTGTCTGTACAATACTAAACTCTTGAAATACTCTTAAAATTTCTCCTAGGAGAGAGCTATGATAAATAATCCTGTAAATTTTCTGCTCTAAATTATTGAAGGAGGGTATGTGTAGACATAATATCTTGAAAGCTATATTTTTATCCAGAGTAAATTATCTTTACAAGTAACTAAAATTTTCCCCAAAATAACACAGTGATCCTTAACCTTGACACAGATCTACAATGGATTACACATCTAGAGGAATAGACAATAATGAACAGAATTTATCCCATTTTAAATGAGCATGCTCATTGTCTCAGCTCATGTGAACATTGGTCAGAATTGCAAGGGGTGCATCGGCATAGATGGCAAGAATAAGGTGATGCCAGTTCGTACAAATTGGGGGCATAATCCCTCTCGAGACTGCATTGAATGTGATTGCTGCCCTGGTCCTAGGTTCTGACCTGTGAAATGAATGGTATGGCTCCTAGACTTGATTAATAAGGGATTTCCTTGTACAGCTAATATTAAACTCAAACATTATGTCCATGTGCATTCTATCTGTGACTGTGTTGTGCAGAATCAAGGCTACCAGATCTCAGCCTTCTTTCCTTGATCACCCCTTGACAGCGGTAGTTGAGATAACTTGCATGAAACAGATCCCACTTATTACTGGAGATGCCCATCTCCTCCAAAGATAGAGTGTGTTTGTGTTCGCACTCATGAGAACTAGGGACCTTGTTGCAAAAACTACTCCCACTTCTTTCTTCCAAAGAAGAAAGAATAAGGCAATTTTACTAAACAGGGTACATTTCCCCAAAAAGTATAGCTTATCTTTCTGATTTGATTCACTAATAAATACATAAGTAAGTGAATATTTGCTAAGCAGGAAGCAAACAATAAAGACAGATAGGATAGGGTAGGATAGGATAAGATATGATAGGATAGGATAGGATAAGATGTATATATATATATATATATATATATATATATATATACACACACACACACACAGAGAGACATATACATACATATACGTGCAAATATATGTGAGATGTATATAATACATAATGTATTATGAGACATATGAGACACATGAGATATATGTATATATAAATATGTATATTTATTATATAAATGATAAAAGGGAGGCAAATACTATATATCAAAACTACCTATATTTACAGTCATAGAATTTCTTGCTTCAGTAAGATATTGATTTTTTTTCACATAAAGTTCCAATTTTAAGTCTTATAATCTTAAAAAATAAAAATATAAATCATTAAGCAAGTAGATTTTCAAGGTATTTGTGTATTTTTAAAATCCAAATAATCTGTTGGATAAATCACAGTGATTTCATCTAATATTAAAAATTACACTCCCCCCCCTTTTTTTTTGAACTGCATGCATGCTATCTTAGTCTGCTCTGTAAATACTGTGGACTGAGTAGCTTAAACAGCAGAAATTTATTTTCTCAGTGTTGGAGATTGAACATCTGAGATCATGGTGCCAGCATGGTCGGGTTCTGCTGAGGGTCTGTTTGTAGAAGGTTCCCCTTGCTTGCAGAAGGCCACCCTCCTGCTGTGGCCTCACTTTTTTGCTGTGGCAGAGAGGGAGAGAGAGCAAGTTCTGTGGTGTCTCTCTTTGTTAGGGGAACAATTTCTTTATGGGAGCCCTACCACCCCCATGACCTCATCTAACCCAATTACCTCTCAAAAACCCCATCTCCAAATACCATCACACTGAGGTATGAAATGGGGAGGGACCCAAACAATCAGTCCATAACACATGCATACCACATGTGTGAATTTATGCAGTCTCGAGAGATACTATTCCCTGTAATATTAGGTCCACTCTAAGTACTATAGATCATGTGGGATAAGGGAAAGCAGAACTGTATCTAAGGGAAAGAAATGAACAAGTCAAAGTCCTAGAAACCTTATCATAAGAGGTATTGGAGTTGAAGGAACCAGAATTCCTTGAAATTAAGAAGAGAAAACTAAGGGAGGACATCACCCACAAATACTTTATGACTTCTTTGTAGTTTTAGAATGTATAATAAACGGAAGTTAGAAGGAGGTAGATTTTGGAAAAATATAAGGCAGAACTTCCTAAGAAAGAGAGCTGTCCCAAAATATAAAGTAGGAACATCTTCAGCACTGAACTCATTCAGACCAACGAGCCTCTGTCGGGAATGTTCTAATGGAATGTCTGAATTTGGCAGAACTTGGGACCAGATCTCTTCACAGTCCATTCTGACTCTTAGATGCTATGGCTAATGATAATAGTCTTTAAATGACTCATATGTGAATAGGAGAAAGAATGTAGGGACCAAAGTAACACAGTATTATCTTGTGTTAAATAAAGGGTAGAAAGGGGGATCCAAAACGTGGTTAATATAGTCAGAGTTCTTTAATAAAGTGTTTTAATATAGTCAGAGTTCTAGAATAAAGCACTCTGTCTCTTTTTTATTATGTCAGAAATATGTAATACTCACTTCCTTTTTTCAGAAAGATTTTATTTATTTATTTGAGAGAGAGAATGAGCAGGCAGGAACGAGAGGCAGAGGGAGAAGCAGACTCCCCACTGAGCAGAAAGCCGAACACGGGTCTTGATCCCAGGACCCTGAGATCATGATCTGAGCCAAAGGCAGCCTCTTAACCAACTGAGCAACCCAGGCGCCCCTGCACTTCATTTTTTTTTTAAGATTCACTTTTTTCCAAAAAAGATATCTGTTTCAGATTAATTTTCTCCCTCTTTTGAAATATTCAGTCCTGTTTAATTAAACCAACTGGAAATCCAACCAACCTAAAGGATGTCGGTCAGAAGAACTTGGTAAAATGTGTGTGGTTCTAACAATTGACCGTACTTAATAGAATTTGAGATAATGAAGGCAGGACAGTACCTGTTTTATCCACCACTGTATTCCTTCTTTCCCTTAATGGTGCCTGCCACCAAGAGGCCCTCAATAAAAATCAAATTAATGAAAAATTATTTTCAAATTGCTGATCATTCCACTGATGAGAGTTGCTTCAATTATAATGGTCCATGTTGATTTCTCAAGCCTAAACTACCTACTTAGTGTATCACCCAGGGCCTCTGGTTTCTTTCTTTTTTCTTCTTCCTGTTTGCTATTTTGTTATTGCATGAGCAACAAATTAAGTTTAAGATGTCAAATTCAAATTAGATTTGCATATTGGTTTTGCCTTTTCTAAAATGTTCAGTCAGCAAGGTTTTAGATTTAGGGGGAGATTTATTAACTGATTCCAGTAATAGAAAGTTAGCTTCGATGAAATCCTTGTGAGTCAGACGAAAGGCTGTATAAAGTAAGTGTCAATAATGTAGATTATGTAGGGAGGGCATTGCTGCGAACTATGGTCATGGTATGAAAAAAAAATTGAAACAAAAAAAGGTAAACTTGGATGCCTTGAGATGAGAGAATGGAATTTCATTATATAAAGTTTCATTATATAAAGGTGGATAATTTAGTCAGAAAAAGACACTGACCTGGGAAATAGGGAACCTTAGATTTTCATCAGGATATTTGGCATCATTTACAAACAGAAGGTAAGTCTAAAACAATGATTCTCAAGTTCTCGTTCAGTATCACTTGAGAATTTGTTAGAAATACACATTCTCTGGCCCAAGGTAAGACCTACCAAATTAGAAACTCCAGAAACTCTGTTTTAACATTAACACCTTGTTTTTTTTTTTTGTTTGTTTGTTTTTTTTAAAGATTTTATTTATTTATTCGACAGAGATAGAGACAGCCAGCGAGAGAGGGAACACAAGCAGGAGGAGTGGGAGAGGAAGAAGCAGGCTCATAGCGGAAGAGCCTGATGTGGGGCTCGATCCCATAACGCCGGGATCACGCCCTGAGCCGAAGGCAGACGCTTAACCGCTGTGCCACCCAGGCGCCCCTAACATTAACACCTTGTGATTCTGATTTACATTGAATTTTGAGACCCATGAGCTTCTCATGGGTCTCAAAAGCACCATGAACCGTGGTGAGAAGTTTAAAGGCTCTCTGTTCCCCTCTACTCCAAACAGCTCTTGAGACAAGCCTCCTACCAACTGGGCAGTGGCACCTAACTGGCCAGGGGTTGAGGTTAGACATGAAGAAATTAAGAGTCATTCTTCCACTGTTCTCTGCTTCCATTCCCTACTCTTCTGCTCCCTATGCTCCTATCCACAAGTGCAACCAAATTGTCCTCAGGTGACTACTCACTTTCTGCTTGCTGACCCTTGAAATTCCTTCAGCTAGGAGAAAAGCCTTTGGATCCACAATTGGATTAATATTTTTATGTATTAGTATGCTGGTAATATATTAAATAATATATTAACATTATACTAGTAATATTATCTACTATAATAGTAGATTAAAATAATTTCTGATGGAGATAATATTTTCTGTGAATGATTTTTAGTCATGCATGACAAATCATCTTCCAAGTGTGATGGCAGACAAGAGAATACCAGCTGAAGGCAGAGAGAGGGGTTCCAATGATGGGGATGATCAGGATTTATAAGAAAAAAAGAGGCTGTGAACTTTTGAGACTACAGCCATGCCTTGAGATACTTTCAACACACATATTCATTGAGAAAGACCCTCATGAAAATAGATTTTTTTTCCTGTAGCTACAAAATCAAACTGTTCTGTTTCATGTGATTCTTGAGGATTTTTAGTTTGTTTTGGTTGTTGTTATTAATCCACAAACGAACACCCTTGCCAAAGAATTTGTTAATCTAAGTGTCATTGTAGCCTATAGTTTATTCATCATCACAACTATGACAAATCAAAGCAAAAATTGAAGGTGGCTGTCTCTCAGTGCCTTCCCATGAATGTTAGCCTAGAAATTTTAATCAGAGCAGTCTCTTAGAACAATTTCATTTCATTAGTGTTCTGTTCATTTTAGGTTTCAAATATGTATCATTTATTTGCACTTCAGATTATTTTTTAGTTTATAATCTTTTAAAGTTCAGATTAAGCCTGCATTGCATACCTAACATATAGTCATGGGCAATAAGCATTTGATAACATTTGTGATAATACTCAGGTTTTCTCTGTTCTTGTTTTTAAACAGATCAGATTCCCTTTTTACTTAATGATTCCCTGTAGCTAGATTTCGTGAATGGTTTATCATCTGGTTAAATGATAACACATGAAGGAAAATATGATGAAAATATTAGCTACATGTCTATTTGTGTTTCATCTACAGATATTAAATTGTATTTCCTAGTGTTTGGTCCATGGAAAGGACACACTTAAGACACTTTGAAATAACCGTTACACAAGTGGGAATACTCTCTTCTACGAAGTGTGAAACTTTTAAGTTTATAAGTGCTTTCAAGTACACAATCTCTTGTGACACTCCCAACAGCCCTGTGAAGTAGGCATGGGGTTATTACCTCTTATTTACTGGACTGGAAAAAAGGGTCTAGGTAGATTCAATGACTTGCCCAATGTCACACAGTGAGTTGTGAAACCAGTTATTTGTCCAGATGCTCCTATCACCCATACTCAGTTACCCTTTCCATCATCATCAAAAGATGAGCTCCCTCTCTCCTCCCAGAGTTTGGTCAGTCCCAGAGGCATTGACCAGGTCGTATTTCAGTAGGTGACTTAAAAGGAAACTCTGATGTATTCACGCTTGGTTGGAGGGAGGTGGAGGCTATCCTGTATCTGACTCTAAAAGTAGACGTTAAAAAATCTAGTCTTAGCTAACGTCTCAGCATGCCACAGTAGAGTCAAAAATATCAACTATATCATTTTTCAAAGGCGTGTATCTTCTTGCTGTAAAGCTCAGTGGTTTTCAATCCTGGGTAATCCTTAGAATCACCTGGGAAGATTTTTTAAAGCTTAGATGCTCCTGCCTCATTCCCCACCTCCTCATCTCCATGAATCTAGGATGCGGCTTAAGCACTAATAGTTTTGAAAGTTTCCCAGGTAACTCTAATGTGTAGCCAGGATTGAGATCCATTGATACAGTTGAAATGGAAGCAAGACTGTTACAAACTGGCACAGAAGCAGCCTTTTTTCCTCCTCGGTCTAGGTAAAAACGCATGTCTGTTGACATTCCTAACCATTTCTATGTGGAGTCCTTGTATAATTTCCAAACAAGCCAGAAAGTTGTGTCTATGAGGTAATTCCTGTGGGCTATTATTGAAGGGCTTATGGTTAACTGATGGACTGAATTAATAGCGAGCATTAAGGCAGATTGAACCTCAAAATTTGGGCAGATTAACTAAGTGACCAACGTGGAGGTCCAGATTTCAAGTTTAACTTTGAGTTTCCTATCTCTCACAAGACAAGCACTGGTAGTAATAAAAAGAATGCTTTCTTTCCTTTGTGGGTCAAGTGTGCATGGACCAGCCCTTATAAAAACTTGGATCTATCCAGATAGACATAGGAGGAGAGCTATAATTACCTTGAGTAAGCAAAGTAATAAACAGCAGCCAGAAAAACAACTTCTAGAAATCTAAGAAGGACCTAGGGTCTGTCCTTAAACTACCCCTTCCTTTAATAATCTCTTATACAAGGAAACCAGTGGAAATTACATCAATAACTAAAGATTCTTCTCCCTGTATTGGATCTGATTTTGTGTGTAATGGGGAAGGGGGAATCAGGGGTCCCACTGAGGAAACACATAAGAATAAATAAACTTGTTAAAGTGGATGAGTTAGTAAGAAATAATGCATTTCATATACAAATGAGGAGATGAGTGTATCATACAAAGTTACATTACTAGGGGGAAAAATTGGATGGTGCTCTCCTTAATGGGATTAACTATATAAATTGTATATAAAGTTTCTGTTTCACCAAAGATACATTTGGCCCCATCCTACCTAGTAAAGGGATATATTTATTAATTAATCATTTGCAGCTAAGCACATGTATAATGGATTCATAATCAGAAAACCATTAAGTCATTCAAAGCCAACTGAAATGCCTCCTCCACAATTTATAGAAGGGTACAAATGAACCCACAATAAACCAAAAACAGGTAATTGAGATATTTTAAATTCAAGAACTTGCCTTTATAATATTAGAATTTTTTTTAAAATTTCAGTTATCCATTTGTATCCAATAAGCACTCCTTGAGGATCTGTCATGGGTTTGACATTGTTGAGAGTAAAAACAATATAGTACTTCCTCATAATAACTACAAAACACATATTAAATGAGTAGAGAATGCTACTAAATATAACAGAATTATTACATAAGACAGCATATATTAAAGTTCTCACCTAAATATATGTTGTTATCAGAAAAGAAACATGGAATTGAAATGGTAAATACTGTCAGCAGTCGGAAGGATAGAAAACAAAGCTGATCAGAACCATAGGCTGTTTAACTTCTCATTCTAGCAAATCTTCATAAAACAACACTTTCATTAAATTGATGAAACTATTGGCTGCACATTCCCATCAAATCAGGTCTAACTTCTTCTCCCCACAATCAAGGATTATTCAGAACTAGACCCATCCATCCCGATTTTTTGCATTCCCTCCCAACTCTCCATCTGTTGTTGGTCAGACCAAGTCCCCTCAACTGTCTTATAGTCCTTCTGCCCTGACTCTGATCACACTGGCCCTTCCTCAAGGTCCTCAGGCCACCCCACTCTCCTTCCCAAATCTTAAGCCTCTCCCTCACCCCTCCCCTCCACAATGCACCCAGTTTCCACTTGTCCATCAAAATCAAGCCAAAAGCATGAAACATTCTCTGACAAATCCAGGAAAAGGAAGCCATTTATATCAATGGAAATGTGTCTGACTCCCAGTATCTTGAAAATATCAAAGATTCTAAAAGAGATTTTTTTTAAATGTTCACTTCTGAAAGAAAAACAGATAGTACTTTCTGTCAAAAGTAATCTCTAATTCCTGCTTCACCAGCCAATAAGGACACTCCCTGTGAGCTGGTTGAGAAATGACAGTGGGAAAGGAAAACCATTATGTACAAATGGAAATTCTGTCTTTTCTGAGGAGTATAGAAAATTGTTCTCTACTGTTAGAAAAGAGAGCCATGGTGAAGTTCTTGAAGGTGCCTAACATGTGTGTGATACCTGCTACGTACAAAACAAGGTACCTTCTGTTCTGATAAGCTGATTGGTCTGAGAAAGATAATCTTACCAGCCCAGGGACACCAGTTGAAAGACCTGGCCATATCTATTACATGTAAAAATGTTTTACTATAAGACAGTCTGAGTGAGTTAAAAAGAAATATTCTAATTAATACATTTGTCAGGGAATAATTGGGAATACATGAAAATAAAAATTAGTGAAGAAAATTAAAATAATTCTAGAAGTTTGTCCTCTTTAAGAGCCTATTGTATTGAAATTGCTTCTTAAATGTAATTGTTAACACTAGTTTCCCAGTTTCCTTACACACAGAAAGATTTTCTTAATGTTCCTTCAAGTTCACTAACTCTCATGTAAAGCTCACCCTTAACTAAGAAAAACACCTCTACCTGATGGTGACATATGCTTAGATACAGGAAACTTTCCAAGAGGACATAAAGTCCTTAGTATCAAACATACAAACCTAAATAAATATGTGAGAATAATAGAATAGAACTTTCTAATTTCAAGACCATGACTTTATAATTTGGCATGATTATTGTCTCGCTTATAAACAAGCATGTCTTTCAAACTAATTTTTCTAGATTAATTTATTCAAATAGATGAAGCAACGATACTTGCTCTTATTTAGATCATAAATATTTTTGAGCAAAAAAGTCATATCGCTCAGAAGCCCACTTTTCTACCAAATGATCCAGCAACCAGATGTTTTACACTATGTATATAGATTTCCTTTTAATAATGTATTATACAGACTCCCCCATAACTGAGAAGAAAGTAATAACGTAGTTTTCTACCCCTACAAAGGGCAGGAAAATGATAGAGACAAAAGTGCAGATTTTTATCAATATAGGACAAGCAGGAGAGTTTTGTAACTTCGTTCTCTGTCAATTTAACCCATTTAAACAATCCAGCTTTGTTGCAGAGTGTCCTCTCTTTCTTTTAACTCATTCTCTGTCCCATTGTGGAATGTTAAACAGCAGAAATATACCCATTTGACCCAAAATGTAGTCTTTTATCTTAGCCTGATTGCTTTGATAGAATGCCAAGGAGAAAAAAATCCATCTGGTTACCCTAATTCTTTTCCAGTGTGCACAGCTCTTGGGTGAGTCAATGTGGGAAGGACCCAGGGAAGAATACAGTAAATATGCTTTTCAGTGTTTTCCCTCTCTGAGAAATAGTAATCCCCCCTTAGGCTGCAGAGGGGTGCTGTGAGGACTAGTGACAGTAAATTCCAATTACAGTTCCTTGGAAATATGGTACTGTGGCCAAATATGAAGACTGATAAGAAACAACAGCCCATTCCCCACTCCTCCACTGGCACTTTAACAACCAGGTCCAGAAGGAAGCTGGAAGGCATCATCCCCTTCAAGTTTGTGATTTTATTTCTGAGTTAGTCTGTGGTGGTGGTGGTGGTGGTGGTGGTGGTGGTGGTGGTGGTGGTGCTTGTTTACTGACCGTGTGATAATTCAAGAAGCAGAGGAGGTAGTTCATACGTAGAACAAGTACACATTTGTTTCTTTTCTGTACTTCTACTACAAAGAATCTCTCCTAAGAAAATAATCTAAAACACAGAAAAAAAGCTTTTTGTAAGGAGATGTTTCTACAGCATTATTTATAAAAAATAAAAATTTAGTAATAATCTACATGCCTAAAAATCGGGAGAGATAAATTTAATTGTCATAGAAGCATATGGCGAAACACCATACAGCCATTAAACACTATGTTTGCAAAATGTTTCAATGACAAGAACACTTTTTCTATATTAAGTGAAAAAGAAGAACACAAAATGATATAATGCCAGCTATTATATATGCATAATTTATAAAATATGCAGTACGCATCTGGATTAGACTATTCCTGAATAGAAGGGTAAAAGGAAATGTTAGCAATAGTCATTAGGCAGGAGACTATACATGATTCTTTCCTTCTTAATATTGTCCTTTCATTCTCCTCTAACTACAAGGAGCATTTCTCACATTTTACAAAACACACACACACACACATCCACACAACCACTGAAAATGGAGTCAGAAAAGTTATTTTCCAAACCATCCTACCATTGTAGACTGTGACATTAGGCAAATCACTAATTCATGCTTCATTCATAGATGATAGCAATTTTATCTCATAAGACTATGCTAGAATTAACTGATAAAATATATATTAAATCACTTTTTAAGAAGAGAAGTCCCCTATAATTACATAACAATATTTCTTGGAAGTGGAGAAAGAAGATCTTCCATGGTTTCTCCAGATCAGCCTAGATAGAGAGGACAGAGTTTTGCTATCATTCCTTCTGCCACCGGTGGGAATTTTGACTACCATGAAGGAAACAGTGTAGCCTGTGGTGAAACCCGGTCCTGTACACTAAGTAAAAAATACATAGTGCAAGTTATTTATCATAATAAATGATATGTTTCAGTTTATTTATACAATATGATATGCATTTTGAATTATTTTTCGACCTTGTCTTAAAATTCATGGCCATAACTTTAAAATTCTAAAAAGTGATGCTAGGATATTATAATTCTCATTCTTTTTCTACTGCCGCTCCAAATAGTGGAAGGAAAGAAGGAAAGAAGAGAGGGAGGGAGGAAGAAAGGGAAAAATAGAACTCAGAAATACGGCTCTCAAATCTACTGCAAGAGAGGTTGAAAAATGTCATTTTCCTATGTGCTGAGGAAGAAGAAACAGAACGGTGAGCATATCACCTTTTCTCTGCCACAAACTCCTAGGTGAAGAGAGAAATAAAGACTTCTCAGACCAAAGGATTAAGAAGACTTTGGCCAATAAGTTACTTGTGGTTTACTACAGTTTGGGAAAGGTATAATATTGTATAACCCGAGGGATACTTCTAGAAACTTTCACAAACAATCAGATGATACAAAAAAAGAAATCACAGAGTTCAAAAACAATGGAATCTTTTATTCCTTTTTGAAGTCAACCTTTAAACAATCTATACCAGAGTTTAGGAACTTCTGACCCATAGGGACATGGATAGGCATTGAACTTAGTCCCATTCCTAGACCCTCCCTTTTTTCAGTTCACATTCTAGCTTTTCTCTTATCTCCTAGAAAATGCATTTCAGCCTTAGCAGATACTTTGACAAAGTTAATAAGATCTGAAGTCAGTTTCTAGTTTGTAAGCCAAATCAAAGAAGGCAAGAAGCTACAAATGGAAAGTAAAGTCAGGAACACAGTGATAAAAATTGGATTCCATAACCAGGATCACAGAAATGTAAGAGGTCAGGGTCAAGAGTTTAGGGGAAAACCATCGAAGTCCTGGTGCTAGGGCTAGAACAAGATCAGTGCAGAGAAACAAATCCAAAAGTCCAGCCCCTGATGGTATGGCGAAAGTGCACATACAGCCCACTTCCCAGGAGAATGTTAATATTACCAAGACCCTTTGCCTTAGAAATTCATGCTTTACTCACATCTCAGACCCAATCACAAACTGGGATTTGTCTGTTTTACTTTCACAGATGGTTGATGGAGAAAGAGATTCATCCTAATAGTGATTTTTCATTTCTAACAGGAAAAAGAAGGAAAGAAAGAAAGAAAGAAAGAAAGAAAGAAAGAAAGAAAGAAAGAAAGAAAGAAAGGAAGGAAAGAAAGGGTTGTTGTTGTTGTTGTTGTTTTTCTTCCTTTTTCTTTCTTTACAGCAGAAATATGTATAGCATCTGCCCTGGATTCTCAGGCTGCTCTGTCACACAGATAGCAATACTCAGTGGCTCCCAGTATATAGTCACCTCCCTTCTCAAGGGCATATTAAATATGTAGTATCTTTCTTCTCAGAGTAAGACTGACTTTAGGTCACCAAGTGTCCATTTATCACTATTTATTTGAAAATACTACAGGATCTGAATCATATAGCCAAAGTAATGGTAACTATAATTACCATTTCATAATAGAAATAGTTATTAATAGGTGCTGTGTTTGACAACCTTGGAATCACTCTTTTGCATTATTGCTATATCCCTGTCCAAATGTGGGTCTTGTTCTTTTGAATATTCTCCTTTTTTACCCAAATTTGTCTGTCATTGCTAATCAAAGCCTTGCTGTGGACCGATCAGGGTAGGGAAGCACTAGAATATGTATATTTCTAAGTGTCTGAATTAACATGGGACAAGCAAAATGGATAGTGCCTAACTTGATGGAACAGCCTCAATTAGGTCCTCATCTCTGACATTATCCAGGCTGGTTGGGATATATAGACATCTGTCATCAGGCTTCTGTTTTTGTTTTTGTTTTTAAAAAGGAAATTGAAGAGTATAAGTTTTATTGGATTGGGGGAATTGAAGTTCTTGGGAAATTATAATGATTTAGAATATGGGTTATGTGTCTGCCTTGGATGAGAATTTAGGGTCTTTGGTTTGTGTATGCCTCTCTCATGAGGTAGAAAATCCAAATCCAAGCTAGTAACACAGCTGGGACAATTTAATAAATGAAAAATAAACCAAAAAAAAAAAAAAGTACTTGAGCAATCCCTTTGACTTCCCCTAATTTACCAGCTTTGACTAAAAATATGCCACAACTCATCTCTCTCAACTCCTCTACTCCCACAGGGTGCCCACTTCCTTCCCAGCCCACTGTCCACAGTCACCTTCCTACCTTCTGATTGCTCAGGACGAGCCACCATTAGCAGGACTCACATTTTCCCGGGGCTCTCTTTGTGTGCTCTTGATCTGTTGATGGCCCCTACACTGTGAATTATAGCTCCTCCTCATCTTTCTTCTCCAGAGAATGGGAGAAACCAAGCTGCCTTCAAAGACTGACATGCAGACTTAGCCTAGAGTGATGGGACCAGACTGGTTTCAGTAACTCTTTATTTTGTCCCAACGGATCATCTTATGAATGCTTATTCACAAAGAGTTTCAGAGTCGTGATATGGAAAAGTTAGGGAATGAGCAATGTGTATTTAATGTCTTTTCCATTTTTTGCGAGTGCTAATGGAGCCACCTTCCAACAATACATGGTTTTCATCAATTCAGTCATTTTAGCTGGGAATTGAGAAAGGGATGTGTGAAAGTCTATATACAGAAAGACATACTTAATATACAAGAAAAAGAAGGATATAATTCCTTTGGTTAAAAAGAGTACTCTGGCAATAAACTATAATATGAAAGTAATTTTCTCCATTTTAATTAAGAGCTGGTTAACATCTATATTCTAGCATTAACTTTTTCCCCACATTTTCTTCATGGTAGAGAGTAAAATTAGTCCCATTCGACAGTTAGGAAAATGGAGACACATAAAGCATTTTCAAGGGTCTCATCCAGTATAACAGAAGAGCCAGACAAAGGCTAATGACTTACAGATGTAGGATCTTTTTCAAAGAAGAAGTGACAAATCATGTTATCTTTGATGTAACATGTGTAGAACTAGCACAAATGTTTGCCATTGAAGCTTACAATAGTCAGAAGGGAAAAAAATCTTTTTCATCTTTTTTATTTTAAAATTCCTTTGTGCATGTAGTCACTTCTTTAAGACTAAGCCAAAGCTATTTTTTATGGAATACTAACTAAATTATGCAGCAAGTTAAATTAAAAGTTCCTTGTAATAAATCTTAAAAGTTTCCTCCTCTTTTTACCAATTTTTTCATGGAAGAAAAACCTAGGCATGATGAGAGTGGCCAATACTAAGATCTTCCTCTTTCTCCCAAATTCAGTAGACAGGAACAGTTGTTGAACTGAGGAAGTCACAGCAGTCCTTCTCTGGTGGGTCACACTTACTATGTGCCAAGCACAAAAGTTTCTGCCTCCAAGTGGCTTTCCGACCAGAGCTGGTAGTAAGACAAGCGTGCTCTTAGGAGTGAACAAGAACAGCCACAGGAGCATATGGGAGACCTTCAAACTTGGTCTGGGGGCCAGGGTATGATTTGTGAAGAAGATGAGAGCCAACTAAAAGATGTTTTGGAATTAGCTTGGTGAAAGATTGTGGGTAATGTTTCAGAAAGGTGGAACAGCATGTGAGAAGACCTGGAAGGAAGAGAGCCTGCAGCATTTTAGAAGAACCCAAAGAAATCCAGTGTGATAGGAATGATGGCGAGTGGGAATAATTTTCCTATTGGAATGTCTCTTTCACACTTTTTGAATCTATTAAACTTACTGACACTCAGTAGCGTGCTAGGTTGAACAGATAAGACTATACCTAACTGTTGACATACCACAGAAACTTGGATAAATAGAGAGACTTTGGATATGGAAAAAGAATTTGAGTATTTTCCTTCAATGATAGGTTTTCCTTGAGCTTTCTATGGTAAACTGGGTCCAAACCCAAGTGCTATAATTTTTATAGTACTTTAAGTACTGTATAGTACTTTTATAGTGCTTTAAGAGTTCAATGGCATTTTTTTCTTAAAAGCTCATCTGCATTCTGAGAAATTTCCCTCTTGTCCAGTTTATTTTTATAAAGATATTTATTGAGGTTAGTTTCCTGATTTTGGAAGCACTACATATTCATTTTAGGAAACTTGGAATATATGACAGGAAAGCTATATATATAATATATACAAGAAAATAAACTCACCCACAATACCACCAACGCTGATAACCATTGTCAATATTAACTTCTATAGAATATTCATTATATTATTTTCTGAGCTTTTCTACAGTCACATTTCATAATACATTTTTTCACAATTTGAGTGTATTCCTCCTTTTTGTGTATACATATACATACGATATACAGTCCATTCAATTTAAAACTAATTTTAATTACATAATTTACAAATATATTCTTATTTTGCATGGTTTTATAGAACTATATATCCAGTGTGTAACTTTGGGCCCAGTTGAAATTAGTTTGTAAGCTAAACCTGTTTTATTTCAAAGAGCTTGGGACTCACACAGACCTCTATTCATTAGTTTTAAAACACCACTATGAAATGACGTAGGTGGCAAGTATTATTATCACTATATTGCAGATGGGGCATCCAGTGCTGACAGAGGTTGCATAACTAAGACAGGGCTAGAAATAAACTAGGGTTATGTTGAAAGTAGGTAGAGTATAAATTATAAGTGAAACTTAAAAATGATGATGTGTGTTTCTATTGAAAAGCTCATCTCTTTGAAATGATAATGCATAAAACGTATGAGCCCTCTATTACTTTTCCATGAATTAAGATCAAACCTGACCTTGGGAAATCCACATGGATATCAACGGAAAGTTAAGCCAGTTGCATATGAAGAGTTATTGCCAGAACCTTGCCTGAAAGCTTACACAGTGTATTAGAGCTTCTTAAAGATTAAGTTGAATATGGATGTTGAAGTTAAAATACACATAGCTGTGTGCACATGCAAACACACAAACACACACACACACAGAATTTTAAGTCCAAAAGTAGCCCCAGAGCCAATTTCACGATATTTTTAATAGTAATCTTTACTCGGGCACAATTTCACTTGAAGTTGGTGGGATTCTTTTTCCGGAGTCAAGCCTGCAGAATCAAGCCTGTTGGGAGTCAGCAAACCACAATAGACGTCATCAGATCTCTGCTGCTTCAGGATATACACACTGATCACTGCAGGGGTCGGGGAAGGATTTTCTTTTCTTTTTTTTTTCATTTCTTTTTTTCATTCTTTTTTTTTTTTTTTTTTGCTTGCGTAAGCTTGCGCAATTATCAGCGGATATAACCCTTGCCTTTCTTTGAAGTGTGAGTTATCAAAAACTAAATAAACCAGATGGAGCTGTCTTCTGATTCAAGGTGACAGAGCAGACCGATGCCTGAATGACATTTCTTTTTAAAGATGGAAATAGAAGTACAAATTTGCTACATCTAATTTGCACCTTCCACTGAAAAGGTGGAGCCCCAAAAGAAATTTTCTCAGGTGCCCTTCCTCCTGAGAATAAGTAATAAAATTGAAAATAAGAGAAAGGTAGGATGATTGACGACACAATACATGCAGTTAGCCGGAGGATGAGGGAGAATTGGCCACCCAGGAAAGAAAGTGACAAACACTGGGTGGGTGGCATTCAGATAACCCCTATTCTCCTCGTGACCAGATAAATATACATTCTTGATTCCCAGATTCCTTCCATTCTTGGTGCAATACTTGAAAAAAAATTTTTGACCAGGTTTTTGGCATTTTCATCTTTTCTGGGAATACTTCTAAATGACCTAGGGGAAATTTTCTAAACCAAAGAACAGTTTTGGCAGCAAAAACTAGCCTCAGTATGTATTATGATTGAGACAAAGTAATTTAGCCTTTTACTCATGCAAGGATCTATGAGAACATCTATATTAGGAAGAACAAACTGAATTTGATATTGTGGAAAATGTTTTACATTTTATTATTTTAACGCTATAAAAGAAAACGATGATTGATATTTTGCTAATAAACAAGAAGAAAGTAACTAGATTACTAATGTCAGTGTTGTAATTTACTCTGATAGAATTAAGTTCCCACTGTACTCTATTTGTTCTGTTTATTTTTGCTGCTTTCTCTATTTATCATATAGAAAAATATAAAACAAATCCTCTGGGCTTTATTTTTCTCATCTGTACAATGGGGATAATAGGTCCTATTCCAAAGGGTCGCTGAGATGATTAGATGATACAATATAAGTAAAATGTCTAACCCCATGGCTGTACATAGTAGATTCTTTCTGATGCATTTCTTTCTACCTTCTTGTTATTTTCTATGGCATTTGAAAAAAGCATGTGAGGACTTCAGTGGATTAATTGTATAAAGTCCAACTAGCAAGGGCACAGAGTCAAGTATGTCTAAAGTAGCTACCATTTATGAGTGCTAACTACATACCTGGCACATAATCAATGCTCTATAAATATTAGTTATTATCATACCACACACCTCATTTTATCCTCACAATAACCCTGGAGAGTGTTTATTTTCATTCTCATTTTCCAGTTGATGAAACTAAGGCTTGGGAGGTAAAGTAACTCGCCCAATGTCACACAGCAGGATTATGACAGAGCCAGAATTTCAACTGAGGTCTTCTCCAGAGCCCTGGCCTCACCACTGCAGCCACACCACAGCTCCTGAAATATTGGGCAGGAAGGCCTTGGGCAAATTTAATCATCTGGAACAGAACAGAGAGACCAGAAATAAGCCAAAAGGACCTCTGGAAATGAAAGACAAAGTAGCTGAATTCTCATCTGTGCATTCTAAGAGAAATTCTCAGTAGCTAACTCTACACCTACTTTCTTACAAGCATAATGCCCTTCGAGGACACTTAACCAGCTGGTTTCGCAGTCCATAGAAGGTTCAAAGCAGTAAAACTGAGGGTAGTTTACTATAGCCAGTTGCCTTGAAAACAATAAAAATGACTTCTGAAAACCTGTCAAATGTTTACCTATACTTTTAAAAAGCCATAGTAGCCTGAGCCATTTAGCATAGGGGCAAATGACCTGAAAACACCCAAATACTCCTTGAAGTATAATTGATATTCCTCATAAAGTCGTTTAAGTTGTTAAATTGTTAAAGCAGAACAGAAATGTATTACAAATTTCATATAAAAAAACAAATTTCAGGGGCACCTGGGTGGCTTAGTTGGTTAAGTGGCTGCCTTCAGCTCAGGTCATGATCTGGGATCAAGCCCCAGGTCAGGCTCCGTGCTCATCAGGGAACTTGCTTCTCCCTCTCCCCCAACCCCCCCCCCACCCCACTTGTGCATTCTCTCTCTCTCAAATAAATAAATGAAATGTTTTTAAAAAATTTCATTCAAATATATATATTTTAGTTCAGGGGTTTAAATAGGAAATGCCAGGAAAGCTTAAATACACCTCCTCTGTTGGTAGTATTAGCTAAAGGGCTATGACAAAATTAATTTTTTCGTCATTAACCCTGAAAACTTAACAACATAAACTTTAATCTTTGGCTTTGCTGGACGTTCTTCCATCATATATGTTTTTGAATTGTGTGATCAAAGTTGTACCAATGGCAAGTCTTACATCGGGCAATATTCAAATGTCACTGACTAGTATGGTAAATGGGTTCTTGCATGATTTAAGGAGTTGGCAACTTTTAATCTCACCACTAATATTTTAACATAAAGTGTGCTCAGAAAGAAAACGAATACATTTTCTGGAAATACAGAAACTCCTGAACATTCTTACCTTAGGCATTTTTGACTGAACCTGTTATATTTCAACATCTTTACAACATTACTTCCATAGCACTGGGCAGTTAAAGACTATGATGGCAGTGGATACAGTAGCCGGGGAAACCTTCCATGGTATTAAACAGTGAGTTGGGATTTTGAAAGGCACAGTTATCTTTTGACTTTTATCTGTAACTCTTCAGGCATCATTGGACAAATCATTTGATTAACAGAGGAATCCCAATCTTAACATAACTGGCAGGATGGAATTTATTCAGCTCCAGATTGCAGATTACTGAATCTAACATAAATCAGGGAGACACGCTCCAACTCCCAGAATCCTTGGGAAGCCCATGAGTGAGAACCAGACAAAACAGCACCTGAGAGATGGACTGATTTTTCTTTCACCTATTTCTTCATTTAGAGGATTACTTCAGCACATTTCCTGTTCAGTCTCAGACTCCTATTATGTAATCCTCTTTCACAGTAGCTCCATAAAGATGGGATGGGTAGATGATCATTCTGAGACCACATTCTTCACATGAAGACTTTAGGTCCTTCTCCTAAGTGGTCTTGGACAAGCATGGAGATATGGTACAATGGAGTTAACACATGAGCATTATGGCCAACCTGACTAAATGCAATCAATTCCTCAGCATCACAAATAATCTTGAACCCAACCCAGTCAAGAAAAAGAGGCCATCACTTGGCATGTATGTGGATTATCATGCTATTTAGTCAAATAAAAACCTTTGAACACTCTAAGCAATGAAAAGAACATGGTGCCTTCAAAACAATACAAAATCTTAATTTGCCTTAAATAAGTCCAACAAAGTTCTGACGTTTCTTAAGATATTTATTTCCATACTTTAAAAATATATATATTGAAAAACATTCTTATTAAAAAAAATTTTGGTGACCGTGTTTCATTGAACTTAGCCTACCTATTAACTGATTTTTGTGACCAAGCGTCTCTCACCTTCAGTGGCATATGCCTGGGCTTCCCCCTCCCCCCCCATAGGACCAGAAATGTCTGATGGCCACCCACCCATCTTGGTCTCTATTTTTACAAAAATGTAGTGTCTGCTTGTGTCCACTTCAGGAAGTCTATATGCATATTACTAAGGGAATTCTTTCAAATACAATCCTGGAAGTAAATACTACAGAAATACAAAGTATTATTCTTAAAATTGACTTACTTCTGAGATTAATAAATGATTCTCTGGGAATAAAGTGCTCAACCAAGTAAGATGAATAAAGTTAAGGATATTCCAGGACTAGTTACCAAATACTCTTCTAATATACAGGGTGCCTTGCAAAAATTTCATTGTCTCATATGATTAAGAAATTAATTCCCAGAAAACAAATTTTTTTATTATTATGAATTTTTTTTGTTTATGATAGCACATAACCACTGAATATTTTCTTGTTAATGTATTTGTGTGCTTATGTATTTATTCTCTGGCTCTTCTTACTGGGATGTAAAGTCTGACTTGTTCAAAATTTTGCTTCATGCCTAGATGAGGGCCACCTTTACGGAAGGTGCTTAATAAATATTGTTTAGCACTGTGAAATTTATTTTCCTGTCTTGGCTATTTACAAGTGCAAGAAGAATGAAGTCCTATGCCTCTGAGACCACCTGGAAAAGCTTTGTCACCTAGGGTCACACTATCATAACAAATCTCCAAGTTCTTTCATTATGGGCACCATCCTGTGGCAAAAAAAAAAGTTGCTTTATTTTTGGGGGGAGCCATGAGGATATCATTTTTAAAATTGCTACTTTAATGCCCTTAATGATGTTCCTAAGGCCTGAAGAGGTAAAGGAATTTCCCAGAGTGTTTTATCTATCAGCCACGAATGTGCTTCTTACAATGTCCTAAGGGATTGACTTATAGGTGACACTGCCTTGCCAAGAAAGCTTTTGATAATTCAGTAACTACGTCCTTTGATTGAAAGCGAGGGAAGAATGACATTTGAAAAATTCTCCTCTAGAAGTAATTACGCTATAGTGTGTTTAAGAGATTTAGGGAGAAACTAATTCAGCATTCGATGTTAATGGCTATCTATTCAGATCAAACTAAAAAAAAATAATTTTTATAGAATTAGATCTGAAGAATCTTCTAGATGATCTGAAACACATGTTAGAAGTTAGTACATGAGGGGGCACCTGGGTGGCACAGCGGTTAAGCGTCTGCCTTCGGCTCAGGGCGTGATCCCGGCGTTATGGGATCGAGCCCCACATCAGGCTCCTCCACTATGAGCCTGCTTCTTCCTCTCCCACTCCCCCTGCTTGTGTTCCCTCTCTCGCTGGCCATCTCTATCTCTGTCGAATAAATAAATAAAATCTTTAAAAAAAAAATAGAAGTTAGTACATGAGTTAAAAAATGGCATCAGACCATATTAAAGTGAAGGGCCCAATGCCAATGACCTCAGGGTCTTGGAGTATCCTTTAAGCTCGTTGCTAGTGAAAACCTGTACTTTTTTTTTTCTTTCCTCTTTATTCTTTTGTCTTTGTCTTCTTTTTCCCCCATATCCTTGACCACTCCAAACTAAACACATACCCTCTATGTTTCCTTACTTTTACCTCTTCTATCTTTTCCCCTTCATATATCACTTTCTGGTTTTCACAATGGTACCAGGGCTAAATGGCTTGCTGGTGCCAGCTCCATAAAGAAGAGAGCAGATAATTTGAAGGAAATGATAACAGCTGGCTTTTATGGAGTGCCTGCTTTCTGCCTGGCCTTCTATATATATTTTCCACAAATATTTTCATTTAAGCCTCTTAATTGGCACAAAAACTCAGTCTAATTTTTCCAACATCCTGGTTCTATTGGAGAATAGAGGCTGTTTTGTTTTTTTTCTGAAAACTCTGTCTCCGAAGGTTCTAAAGAAAAACCCCCAAGAAATAGCAACTTGAAGACAACAGATCGAGTGTACGTTTGACCAATAGGTTAGAGGTAAGAAAGCTGCAACAACTGGGGGAATCCCAAGTGAAATCTCAAGCACTTTTCTATAACCCATCTTCTTCTTTTTCCTTTTTTTTAGAGAGAGAAAAAGAGAGAGAGAGAAAGAGCACATGAGTGGGGAGTTGGGGACCAGAGAGAGAGAGAAAGAGAATCTTAAGCAGGCTCCATGCCCAGCGCAGAGCTCATGGTGGGGCTTGATCTCATGACCCTGAGATCATGACCTGAGCTGAAATCAAGAGTCAGACACTTAACTGACTGAGCCACCCAGACGCCTCTATAACCCATCTCTTTTACTTGCACGTTCGTGTTCTTGGAGGAAAACGTGACTTTACTAACCATGTTAACGGGGGAAAAGTTCTAACCCTGAAGTAATTTCAAGAAAACCAGTATATGGTTTAGGTCAAAAAGAGTACTTGATTTTGCAACACCAAGTGTCCCTTCTGAGGTTTCCCAAAAATGCTGTGGCTACCCCACACAGAACTCTCTCCATGTTTTTGCCACAGAAACAATAGTGCTATTTCAGCATTCACTGTACTCGAGACCACTTTGGGAGGTGCTCTAAGGAAGCTATCAAAGAAATAAATACCTGTACTCTTATGATCTACTATCATAAAACATGAAATGCAAAATGGACATAGAGGCAAATGCTAAATAAAACAAGGCATCAATTATAATGTGTCTTAATATATAGAGAGAGATGTAGAATAATTAGATTTAATTGGATTTAGTTGGGCAAAGCTTTGGAGTATTTACTGGTTTTTTTTTTTTAAGATTTTATTTATTTATTTGACAGAGAGAGACAGCCAGTGAGAGAGGGAGCACAAGCAGGGGGAGTGGGAGAGGAAGAAGCAGGCCTCTAGTGGAGAAGCCTGATGTGGGGCTTGATCCCAGAATGCTGGGATAATGCCCTGAGCCAAAGGCAGACGCTTAACAACTGCGCCACCCAGGCGCCCCTTTACTGTTGTTTTTTTTTTTTCAAATAAGTGAATTAATTTGTTAATTATTATGGTTTCAAGAAAAGGGGAATACCAAAAGTAGTTGAGCATCCTGAGGGTCTGAATAATTAGCCTAGGGGTTTGTACTTTCCTTTCCTTAGGAATATTTCTGAAGAGCCAAGCCCTTATGTCACTTTGCAATGCCTTTATGAAAGATGGTGCTATGTAAAGATGATGTGAAATGTACAGGCTTACATTTCCCTAGTAGAAGGACTGTGACTATAAATGGCTAAATGACCACATTTACCATGTAGAAGTAAGCCAAAGAAAGGAACTGAGGCAGAAAACAGATCTCTGGTCCCCTGGAAACATGGCTGTCCTCAGCTTCATCCCTGATCTAGTATTCCAGGACAGAGATCAGCTGGGCCAGATCTGAATTTCCCACATGTATTGTCATCCATGCAGAAAGTGACCCAAGTTATTTCCTTAACACTCGGAAACACTTAAGGCTCCCTTCCCCATCCCCCTTTTCTGGCCAAGCTATCTAGCAAACACAGATGCAGCTGGCATAATGACAGTGTAAGCAGCCTTGCTAAATAGCTCCCAAAGGGAAATACCTCTCCAATGTGTTGGGTAAATCTAGTGGACTCCATTCACCAATTCCACATCATCATTTTCTGGTTCTTCAGACCCAAGAATTTAGGTCTGAGAGAGTAGTAGAATTGCTGCTGCAGTTATGTTTAAACAACACAGAAACTGCTCTGTGATCTTTCATCACTACTCCCAGATGGTTCCAGTGCATGGCAGTGGCAATCACAAGTGCTACTGTGGGTAAATCAAGTCACTTTTCGTAAGGAATAGAGTTATTTTAGGAGTATAGGGTCTGATTTGAAGAAACCACCCCATTATTGGAGGAACATTCATCTCAATTTTTTAAAATGTCCATGTACACCACGTTCTTTCTCTCTGACCATACTGAGAAAGCAGGACTTTCTTCAGCATGTCCTGGGCGCAGGTGTGGCAGAGATCTAAAGCCCAACCTGATACTGACAGCCGTGACCACATGGCAGTGAATCTGGCTTGAGGAACACAAGGTGTAATCCTGCCATGAAGAGCAGGTATAGAAATAGGTGCTGGTGTGGAGGTCCCTTAAAAAGTTAAAAATTGAGCTACCCTATGACCCAGCCATTGCACTACTGGGTATTTACCCCAAAGATACAGACGTAGTGAAGAGAAGGGCCATATGCACCCCAATGTTCATAGCAGCATTGTCCACAATAGCCAAATCGTGGAAAGAACCGAGATGCCCTTCAACAGATGAATGGATTAAGAAGTTGTGGTCCATATATACAATGGAATATTACTCAGCTATCAGAAAGAACAAGTTCTCAACATCTGTTGCAACATGGACGGCACTGGAGGAGATAATGCTAAGTGAAATAAGTCAAGCAGAGAAAGACAATTATCATACGATTTCTCTCATCTATGGAACATAAGAACTAGGAAGATCGGTAGGGGAAGAAAGGGATAAAGAAAGGGGGGGTAATTAGAAGGGGGAATGAAGCATGAGAGACTATGGACTATGAGAAACAAACTGAGGGCTTCAGAGGGGAGGGGGTGGGGGAATGAGATGGACTGGTGATGGGTAGTGAGGAGGGCACGGGTTGCATGGTGCACTGGGTGTTATACGCAACTAATGAATCATCGAGCTTTACATCGGAAACCAGGGATGTACTGTATGGTGACTAACATAATATAATAAAAAAACATTAAAAAAAAAAAGAAATAGGTGCTGGTGTGTCATAATTATTCTTTCCTTCTGACTTTCCTCACTTAAGTGTTTATTCTGATAGAACCAGATATAGTTGCAATCTATGAATCAAGCAGAGTTCCTACTGCTTTCTCCAATACCTTAACCACACAGGTATTATAGCACAGTGTTAATAGGGAGTGCTCTAGAATCAGCCTGTGATGGTTCAAATCACCCTTCTAAAGCTCGATAGCAGATGAATCTTGAGCAAATTACTTTCTTGAGGGATGGGGGGTCATGATAGTACCTACCTCTTCTGGGTTCTCTCGTAAAGATAAAATAAGGCATTTCACTTAAATGGTTAGTACAGTGACCAGGTACATAAGCACTCGGAGGAAATGCTTCTACTCAGGTCTGTGGGAATTCAGGGCTTACGGTGTCTGGATAACGCTTCATTATGGGCAAAATTAGAAAATGATCTGCTATGGATTGAATGTTTGTGTCCTGCCAAAATTCATATGTTAAAACGCTAATTCCAGTATTAGGAGATGGGGTCTGTGGAAGATAAATACGTCATGAGAGTAGAACCCTCATGAATGGGATTAGTGTCCTTGTAAGAAAAGCCTCTAGAAAGGTGACATCTCTCTCTACTATATGAGGGTACAGTACACGGCAGCCCCAGGATGAGGACCCTCACCAGAACTTGACAATGACTTCAGACTTCTAGACTCCAGAGCTGTGAGAAATAAATTTATGTCGTTGAAACCACCCAGTCTTTGGTCCTTTACTGTAGCAGCTGAAGCTAAGACATGATCTAACTGAAACGGTTGATTTGTTTCTAAAGTCCATTAAAACCCTAACGCTGCATGATTTGTCTTTCTTTGCTCTCTTAGAATAACTTTTCCTAAGCTACCAATTTGCTGGGAACACAGTATCAACTCACTTAAGAAAAGTAGTGAGAATAGTCTTGAAATTTTAAAATCATTGCAGCTAAACTTTTGAAAATTCCATCAGCAAATAAAAAATAATTAGCAAAAATATAACTAACCACCCATGTTTTCCTGGCTAGACACAAACTCTATATAATACAGTTGACAATTTTTTTAAGTTTTAAATAGATTTCTCAACCTTGCCCTCAATGTCAAGATATGGAAAAAATGTTCTGAAAATAGTTGCTCATCATCATTATTAAGAACAAACACAAACTGAGACCTGTTGTGTCCACATTGACACTGTAGCACTAAAATTCACTGTTTCTCCATTAAATTTGTAATTAACTTTAAGTATAGGGTCCAAGTTTGTATATATCAATCACTTAGCATGGGGCACTCAATAATTTGAGAACCACTCAGTAAATGCTGGTTGAATGAATTGATGGATAAATGAAGGGTATATCACGAGGGCTTTATGTTGCAAAGTATGAAATAATGGTCCCTTCTGTCTTAATTGGAAGACGAGACAGAGCATCAGAGGCAAATAGTGATACAAATGAAGTTATCTTACAAATGGATAAGAGGTGCCTGCTTTGTTTAAACAGAAAAGGCAATTTGAAGTGGAACACGAAGATTTCATGAAGAAAATGGGATCTTTTTCTGAATTTGATGAATGGGAAAATCTTTCCCAACAAAGTGAGCGACAATATATTCATTTCCTAAGGCTCCATAACAAATTACCACACATTTAGTGGCTTAAAACAACATGTGTTTATTATCTTATAGTTTTGGAGATGAGAAGTTTGAAATGGGTTTCACTGGGCCAAAATTAAGGTGTCCACAGACCTTCATTCCTTTCTGGAGGCTCTAAGAGGCAGTCTGGTTTTTGCCTTTTCTATCTTTTAGAAGCTGTCCTCATTACTTGGCTGGAGGGCTCCTTTCTGTCTTCAAAGCCATCGATGGCCAGTGAGTCTCACATCTCACCACTCTGACACTGACCCTCCCGCTTCCCTCTTCCACATTTAAGGACCCTTGTGATTTCACTGGGCCCATGTGATAATCCAGGAGTGTTTTCCTATCTTAATGTCAGCTCATTAGCAACATTAATTGCATCAGCTACCTTCATTCCTTTTTGCCATGTAACCTAAGATATCCACAGGTTCTAGGCATTAGGATGTAGACATCTTGGGAGGCCAATATTCTGCCTACCATACAAAATACGACAGCACATCTGGCATGTCCAGACAACAATATCATTTTCATAGAAATATTGGGTGTCAAATGTAAGCTCAGTGAGTTTACAGAACTAGGTGAGTGGGAACCTATTTTTGAAAGCATTATATGCCCAACAGAGGGATTTAGACTATATTTATAAGTAATAATTCTCTTTGTGCTGGGTTAATATTAATATTTTCATCATTTTTCACTTGTTACATATTTGAAAATGACATGGTCATAAAGTACGTCCAATTCACAATGCCACAACCATTAAAGATAAATAAGACTTCACTGAAGCTTTTTTTTTTTAATATTTAATGAGAGATTTGAAAAACACATTTTTGGGGCTCATTTAATTCAAAAAAAGACAAAAAATATAGAAGCACATTGGTTTATTTCCTGCAAAAGATTTGCTCAAATAAATGGTTCATATTTTTAAAAAATGAAAAACACATTTTAATAATAGCTCAAATCAATTGATTCCTCAAAGTTTGAAAGCAGAATAGAAAATGATAACAGCATTATTAAAAAGGCATTATTAAAAGGTGATTCTGGAGTTACCCCCTTATACTCTAATCAAGATACACAGATGTAAGAGTAGCAAGGTATGTGAACATATGGAAGTCAAAAGTAGGTGTATTTTACCTTACACTTAAATAGGCAACAAGACATTAACATCAAAGCAGAGATGGATCAGAGAACAAAAAATACAAGAAGTCTCATTATCAGGCTGCAGAATGGACCCAGCAAGGTGGTTATGGAGAACAGAGAGTAGGAGGACTCAGAGGTTCAGGTAAGAAAGTAGGGTGGTACCAGTTAGGAACTATATGATGTAGGCAGAAGAATATGCAATCATTTTAGATAATTTATGAAATAGAAGAAGGAAAATTTAGTTAGCTTTGAACGTGGGCTGGAAAAGAAAGTTCCCGAAAAGAAATTCTTAAAGAATCTTTTCATGATGAAGAGCTTATACATGCATCAATGTTTCAAATATTCTAGTGTGCTAGGCGTTCTTTCCTTGATGATGGTGCTACTATTATTCTTCCAGCAACACTACATATCAAAAGGGGAGGGGGCTGGTGAGAATGCCTGTACTGTTCTATACGGACAATGCGTTCTCTATTGTCTACATGCTATCTATTAAGTGGCCTCACCTTATCTTGATTCTCCTTCCATCACAGAGGAAAAAGGGGTCCAAAATTATCCGAAAGAATAACCATCATATATATTACTTTTAATCTAGTATCTTCCAGCTTTTCTCTTCCCTGTTTTTTAGTTCCCCCCCAGGGAACAACAGGAAATATAGGTGTTCGTAATCATAGCAAAGGACTTAGCCTTAGAAAGAACCGGGAAAGACAATGGGGAAAAAAAATACACCAAACTGTGTTTCCAATTACCAGCAGATGCTTTCGTTTATTCTACGCATTCTTAGTTAACCGTACAAATTCTTAATTACGTAAAAGTGGTGGTGTTCTAGCCTATGCTCTTGATTACCCTCATCTTCCAGTTGATTTCACATGCTTCTTGCTTCTGGCATCACTTTCCCACAAATACTATGCCTGGAGCTGCATAGATTCTGAGCGATACCTGATAAAGAGTGCAGCCTGTTGCAGAGTTTATCTTATTTATCTCTTGTGTTTTGTGTTTTGCTGTGGCTGTGACATTGCCGTCTGTTTCTCTGAGTCAGCAGCACCACTGGCTGCTGGTTGTAATGCCATGAATGCCTACTTTCTTTTTTTCCATCTTTGCTTAGTGGAATCATCTGGCTACCATTCACTCGTGCCTGGAATATCACATTGGGAAGGATTGCCAGGCTTCATCCAAAGACCACTTTACATAGACCTCTAATAAATCAAATGAAGGAGAAGTCTTGGTGAGAGTATCCCTAATGATGGAGATCAAAGACTCAGAGTCTTGCCTGTGTTCTGACTGTTCTGAACATAGCAATAGGAGCACAAAAAGTACTGGAAAGAAGGAGGAATGGCAAAATTGGCCTAAGCAGATTTTGCTTCACATTTGGTGAGAAAAGATTTTCAAAAATAGCTATTTGGTTTGAAGTTAAGACTCCATCATATGAGGGGCGCCTGGGTGGCTCAGTCGTTAAGCGTCTGCCTTCGGCTCAGGGCGTGATCCCGGCGTTGTGGGATCGAGCCCCACATCAGGCTCCTCCGCTGGGAGCCTGCTTCTTCCTCTCCCACTCCCCCTGCTTGTGTTCCCTCTCTCGCTGGCTGTCTCTCTCTCAAATAAATAAATAAAATCTTTAAAAAAAAAAAAAAAAAGACTCCATCATATGTATTATTCATCACAGTGGCTTATAGTGTACTTTCAATCGTATTTTTACAATTAATTCATGCGGGAAAAGAAATGAATGAATGAAACAAAATTGAAAAGCCAAGTAGTTGTTCAATGTCATGAATGTCGCCGAACACAGTCCTGCTCTTACACTGTAGTTCCGGTTGTTTATTTCTAATTGAGAGTGTTTGACCTGAGCCAGTATTGATTGTTTCAAGAGTCCCAATATGTGTATCTGTAAAGATTAGGACTCTAGCTGCATGTTCTTTCATAAATAACTAATATGGAAGAGGCAGAAAGTATCTGCTACATAGTAGCCCTCTAGCCTTGGGACTGAGAGTATGGCCCACCAACAGCAACCTTGCAAAAACAGGGAACTTGATAGAAATGCAGAGTCTCAGCTCCCCACCCAGACCTGCCCAATCAGACTCTGCACTTAATAGGATCTCCAGGTCTTTTGTATGCACACTAGCAATTTAAGAACCATTGCCCTGGGATAGCACCTGAGAGATATCTTCAGGCATAGATATTTTCATAGATTAATTCATAATCACCAGGAGGTAATAAGTGATAGAGAAAAAAAAGAGAATATTTTGAAGAGGCAGTAAGATTATACTCCCTACACATGTAGCAGTTGAAATTTCCTTCTCCTGAATTGACTTTGAACTCCATAAACATAAGCATAAATGAAGGCCAAGGGAACAAAGAGGTCCTGTTAGAAGATTTTGTTTTTTATCATCCTCTCACTTTCCTTTTATGCTGTATTAATAATCTCTCTATATCTTATTAGTGGTTGAGGTATTATTATTATTATTACTACTACTGTTAAAGAGGGGGGAAAACTCATTCAGGCATTCCTCAGCATTTCTTTGAGGGATGTCTAGATCATCTGCCCTCCAGCCTCCTTGAGGTCTACTCCGCTTGACCTAACTCTTGAGAGTTTCCAAAATTTGTATTCCCACTGGCAAAAAAAAAAAAAATGTATTTCAGACTTTGCTTAGGCTAATTTTTAAATATTATATTTTGTTTTACACACTCCACTTCTTTTAAAAACACATCAATTAAACAGAGATCAGCAAGGAGCAATCAAAGTTATTACAATGTGGGGCACCTGGGTGGCGCAGTCGGTTGAACATCCCACTCTTGGTTTCAGCCCAGGTCATGATCTCAGGGTCATGGAATCAAGTCCAGCATTGGGCTCCACACTCAGCACAGAGTCTGCTTGAGTTTCTCTCTCCCTCCCCCCTGCTTGCTCTCTCTCTCTCTCTCTCAAATAAATATATAAAATCTTTAAAATATATATATAGGGTTGCCTGGGTGGCTCAGTCAGTTAAGCATCTGCTTTCGGCTCAGGTCATGATCTCAGGGTCCTGGGATCAAGCTCCTCTTTGGGCTACCTGCTGGGAGTGGGGAGTCTGCTTCTCCTCCTCCCTGTGCTCCTCTCCCCCTCACTCATGGTCTCTCTCTCTCTCTCTCTCTCAAATAAATAAGCAAAATCTTTTAAAAACAAATTATAAAAATGCTTGAGGCATACAGACCCCCAAGTGAAAAATTTGAGGCCCACATAAATTAGTCTAGGAAAATGAGGCCAGTGGAAGGCCTGGACACACATGTTCACAACCACAGCATATGACACAGAGCTGTATAGCTCGTGAACATCAAATGTACCATTAGTCACTGTGTGCTGAAATTGAAATTCCCAAGCAAGGGAACCTATACGGTATTAACCAGAATAGTAAATAATAATGACGGTGCAGATCATGCAGGCTGAGACCCTAGGTGTGATTTATGGGCTGTTTGCACACCTCCAAAAGACAGTTACAATGAACATTTATTCTGTTGAGACCTTTTATTTTTTTAGCACATATTTTGTTCTTTATCTATCTGTTCTCATTCACACTTCAATCATTTTGTCTTCTTTACCCCACCTTTATACGTTAAATCCCTCACTACCTCTCCCATTGGGCCACTGTCCAGCACCTCAAGACGCCTGCCTTTGATTTCCTCTGCTCCTGCATTCTCTTGGGGAACATGAATTTCCAAAGTAGGACCTACTTCAAGGGTTGGGTAGGTGACTTTTCAGCTATCTAATAGATCCCAGGAAAACATAGCCTAAAGCTGAGTTCAGGTAACTTGTCAATTTAATTTCTTATAGCTTAAAAATAATCATTTAAAAAGTTATAGTGCATTATGGTTTTAAATTACCTCACAGGTTAATCTAATTTTATTTTTACAAGATCCCAGTGTGATGGGTAAGGTGGTTACTCACACCATACCCATTTATGGAGAAGTCGCTAAGTTTGAGGCAAAGCTCGGTGGTGAGTTGAGATCAAAACATACTTTTTGTCACCCTAAGTAGTCTTAGAGGGCTGCTTTGGTGATTTCATTGCTGTAGCTATTTATTCAGAAGTTGACACATCACAATATGAAATTATGAAATTACTCCACTTAGAATCTTCCCCAATTGGAAATAAGTTCTGAAATCCTAGAAAGCCTTCAGCCAGAGGATACCATTGTCACACAGCAAAGTATCAGATGTTCAATAATGGGGAGAATAGCAAGGGATGGGGGAATCGTTTGTTTTGAGGGTTTGTTGTTGTTGTTGTTTTTACCACAAAATGATGTCTTTTTTTATGTATGGGTTTTCAACAGCAGGGAGGAGGAGCAAAGTAGAGACAATCAAGTCTTCTTGCCATCTTGTTCTCAATCCCTGTGTTACCAGACTCGTTTGATATGGGTTAACTGTCAGATACAGTAAACTTAGCATTAGTTAAGATGTCTGAGAGCCAGGAGAGATATCTCATGCCAGGTAAACCCTGGTTTTTTCTCTTTAAATGAGTAAAGCAAAGAAATGGAAAAAGGGGTAACGCACAGTGAAAACCGGAACCTAGGGTGGGGAGGCCAGGCAGGTCCCCGGTGCCCGAAAAGGGTTATATAAGAGGTTCTCCCGTCTGCTCTTGCTCTCATTATTAATACATATCTGCAAAGTGAATTAGAGAAGACTTGGTCATAGTTTAAACACCTGTTGTGAAATCAAACTATGAATCTATTTTTCCTACCTCATCTTTCTTCATCTTGCCCTGTCCACTCTCCTCCCTTTCCATGTGACAGTGGAGATGTGTGTGGCCTTATGTGGTCGGTCTGCAGACCAAGTCCCTTTCCCTATTTGCTGTCATCATTCCTTGAGATTAGTTAAGGCCAAAGTTATTACATTTCTATTTCTTTTGAAGGACACTGTAAATTGTTCGAGCTTCTTCTACTTAAACTACATTAGACAAAGTTGAAAGACCTGTTTTTCCTTCCTTGCCCATTTTGAATTTCATTTGAATTGCATTTGTGAAACCAGGGTACTCGTGTGTGTGTTTGTGTGTGTGTGTGCGTGTGTGTGTGTGCGTGTGTATGTGTGAGTGTTTACACATCTGTATTTGAACTGATGGAGAGGAAAGGTCTGGACAAATTAATAAACTCCCTCAATAATTTGAAATTTTTCTTTAAAGATAGAGGCAGAATGGGGTTCCATAAGTATATATAGTATTGCCAAAATATCTAAGTGAGAAGATTTCCATTAAAATGAAGTCTTGTGAGAATCTGTTAATAAATTCAAAATTACAAAAAAAATCAAAATAAGTATATATTTCCAAGTTTCCATTTAAAAATACATTTCTTGGGGCACCTGGATGGCTTACTTGGTTAAGCATCTGATTCTCAGTTTCAGCTCAGGTCATGGCAGGGAATCTGCTTGAAGAGTCTCTGCCTCTGCCCCTCCCCCCACTTGCACACATATGTTCTCTCTCTTTCAAATAAATAAATAAATCTTTTAAAAAATGTTTCTTAAAATGCTTAGAAATATTTAATATTGTTAATACTTCTTTTTTAAAATCACATATAATAAAGATGTATCTGCTTAATGACTAGAACACCCACAAGTCTACAAGATTTTTACATAGCCCCCAGAACACTAGAAATTCTTCAAAATAATCCAGGTTCTAAATCATTATGTCTTGGAATCTTTGTTCTTGGCCATGAACTTTAGTATTGTGGTTATAAATTCTTTCCATTATAGCTGCAAACACATAGCGAAGTATTTTTGGTAGAATTAGGAACCATTGGAACAAGCTGTCTTTGACTTGGTTAGTTCTCATTACATTTCTTTTACATGCACAAAAAAAAACCTACCCTGTTTTCCTTTTAATGGAAAGTTAGGTTGGCTCACAATGCCTGAAATTAAAAATAAGGTTATTTTGAAAGTTTAAAATGTTCTATCAGTAGCCCATTAATTACAGGTATTAAGATGTGTAAGAATCCTTGCAAGTCACATCGATGAGACCTCTTTGCTCCATGGCTCCGCTGGATATAGAACCTTCTCACCAGCCCCTTTTCCCCATCCCCAGTGATCCAAACTTCTGGCTACAGGTATACCTCAAGGTGAATAGTACTCACTGAGGAAGGTTAAAATCACAGCTTTATAGGCATGCTTTTCCAAAGTAATTCTCTGAAGGACAAAAAAGATCACAGCCTATACTAGCTATGAAATGTAACAAAACCACTTGTTAGAGAATTGTGTGGCATAATAATTTTAGTCCCAAGTACTAGCATCTTGTCAGTTTATCCCAATCTCTTGAGCCTGCAGTTGAGCCAAAAATCTCCTGAGCCAAGCTTTCCCGCAAGATTTCCTGGACTTCCTGTTTCTATGTGAGACAGAAATACCATGAGAATGACCTTTCTTGTGGTATTTTTGCACTTCTACCATGGGATGAAGATAATCCCATATTAAGGAGAATTTTTTTTAAGAATTCTGCAACCTTTTCAATTTTTAAACCTTCAAAGTAGATTCCTTCTTGGAAATGAAAAATTTGAGATGGTGTTTGCTTGGCTCTAACTCATCTCTATTAGGATGTATTCATCTTCAATGATCCAACATTTTGTAACTTCTCTAAGATATTTTTACAAGGAAATATGCAAAACAATACAGAGAATACAGTGGAAATTTATATGCTTGGATTTTTTAAAATGTCATTCTTAAGGAAATGTTCCATGAAGAGTTGTATTCTTAATACATTAGCGTGTGTGACATATTATATCATATATTTGTTTTCTTTGTTCTTAACCCCTTTGTTCCAAGGGTCAGGATATCCTGATGCTAAGTACTATTACAAAATAGCTGAACAAAAATAAAAATAGTTGAACACTTAGGAAACTCTTTAGTTGTTATGTCAAGGAAGTTTGTGACTGAGGAGTGAGTTTAAGACATTATCCAGGAAATATGCTAATAGAGTGCAACAGCCTACATGTGCTTATTAAATAAAATCATTTCAAATCTAGAGAGTCTTAATGCCGCAGTCTGATAGAAGTGTCAGATAAGAATTGGAAGGGCTGTCAGAAGTGGTGGAAGTAGCACACTGATGCTTAAATCCTTTCATCCCTTAACAACGAGGGAAGTTAAAAAAAAAAAAAGGCACATCTTTCTCATAAGTGGATCACTGATTATTCCCTAATTGGGTTGAGTGAATACCTGGTTGTTACAAGAAGAGCTGTCTGATCAATATTTCAGTAATGAAATTCACAAAGAATAGTGTCTTCAATGTCTTTTATTGTGGTTTTATGCTCTCAAAGGATGGTGATGACTCTTTACCTATTGGGAAAGAGAGTTGGTTTACCAGTGTGTTTTTCCATCCAGAAAAAGAAAAGGCACTTAACTTAGGGTGGAAAACTAAACTTATTAACCACAGGCTTAGAGGAATAATGATAACGACAAAATAACAGTAGCCTTCACTGATGTCAAACTGTAAAAAAACGAGGTGAGGGCGTTGAAAATAAAACATACCCTACAATGGTCTTTTTCCTTTCCCCAAAGTCTCCTCTCCCCTAAAGAAACATCAAATGATTGTGTGATAAACCTGCCCGGCAAGAAATGTAGAGCAGGAACAACAGATTGTACCTCAGCAAAACAAAATGCCAAGCAAAATAAAGCACTTTGCAACGCAGAGATGTGAAGAGGAGAAAAAGTTGGGCTTGTTGCGATGGCCTCCAAGAAAACAGGAGCTATCCACATGAATGTTCAAGTTCAAATTGTTCCTACAAACCCAATTTGCTGACAAAGGTGCCGAACACAATACCACCCCACTTTCATTTATGTCTGGGGCTTTTCACGCAAGCTACAGGGGGCACCCCCTTTTGTTGAATGGGTTCTGACTTCCAGGGTTGGTGTCTCCACCTCGGAGCCGTGGGGCCGAACAGCGTGGCGCATGATTGTCCTCAATTGAACCGCACACAGGCGGGGGCACAGCAGTTAGTGGCCCACATAGGAAGTCCAGAGCGCTCTGGGTCTGGAAAGTGGATCTGCAACAGTCTCCCCTTTCTTTTCACTGCCATGTGTGCGCCCCCCCCCCATGAAGAGCATTTAAAATTATCGTTGTTTTCCTTTGAAATGGGTTTCTAGCAATCCCAAATTACGTGTCCGGACTATACGCCCCCACTGCACGTTCACATGAGGATCTTGATGCTTCCCTAAGTCACTTCTGTCAGAGTTAGCTTTGGAATGTGATTCAAAGTTACTTCCCTTCCAGCTGAAGGGCAGCTGAGGTTACAAAGGGATTTGACTAATAGGCCAAAACCCAGTTAGGTTTGCTGAGAACCGAATGACAGCAGAGGGAGAGGGGGTGCAGGAGGGGAGTGTGTGACCCGTGGTGCTGAGGCTCCATCCCGGAGCCTTCTGCGTAACCCCAGCCCAGGGCAGACCTAGTGGACAGGCAAGGTGGCCCCCGGCCAGACCTTCCAGAGAGCAGCAGCTGCAAATTGGTTCTGCCGGTGCGCAGCTTCCCGTTTTCCAAGAGCTCCTTGGGACTCGCGCGGCCCGGAGCTGGGGGGGGGAGGGGGCGGGGGGGGGGAGTTTCTAGGCTTCCTGCACCACAGGGGTGACTCTTCACCTGACACCTTCAGATAAGCGGCCTCTGGAGGACCCCCGTGAGAGGCTGGCAAAGGGGAGCCCCGCTTCTTTGCCTGAAGACCTTAGCGGCTGAACAAGCCACTTGACAAACTTTGACAAGCACCAAAGGAGAATTGGGAGCACATGAATCGAGGAGGAGAGGCAAACACTAAAGCCTCGATGGCTGTACCCCCTGCCGCCGTCCCAGCTGCAGCCTGGGATTAATTAAGCGCCGAGGAGCAGCCAGTGCCCGAGAGAGCAGGGGGAGAGCGCGCCCCATCTCCAAGGAAGGCGCCCGGGAACACTTCTCACCGGCGAGAGACCTGGCCAAGCGAGTCGCCGCGCCGGCAGCCTTTGCGAGGGACGGAGCGACAGGGAGGCTGTGCCAGGCTGGAGGAGGCTTGCCTTTCCGGAGCCGGAGGAGACTTCCCAGGGCTTCGCCTTCCCCTGCCTGGGGAGACTGTCCCCGCTGGTAGCGGCGGCGGCCGCGGCGGCCCCGGCAGCAGCAGCCCCAGCTCCCCGGCGGGGCCCCGGGGCAGAATGCCTGTGCTAGAGCGCTACTTCCACTCGGCGGAGCTAGGCAGGAGGTGGACGGCCCCAGAAGGTGTGCTGCCCTCCTCCGCGGGCGGCCGGCCGGGGTGCCAGCAGGGGCCGCTGCCCTGGGACTTGCCCGAGATGATCAGGATGGTAAAGCTGGTGTGGAAATCCAAAAGTGAGCTGCAGGCGACCAAACAGAGAGGCGTCCTGGAGAACGAAGATGCTCTCCACAGCTTTGCAGGTAAATTGACGGTGAGGTGAGGTGCCGAAAGGTACCGGGGCCAAGGCTGATGACTGTCGGTCCCTTCCTGGCAGAGCCCAAGCCAGAAAACCGAGAGAAGGCAGGACGACAAACTGCAGCGCGGGGTTCGAGGGCTGTGATTAATGAATGTTTGCTTTATTGTAGAAATGCATCTTAAAATTAAGAAAGATGTGGTAGGAGGAGCATTAATAGACGGAATCAAGTAACCTGGGCTCTGGGCTCAGCTCACACTTGATTGCCCTTCGGCTTAAACAAGTGAAATTTCCTGAACTTCAGCCCCCATCAAAGAAGGTGGGGGTGGACTTGGATGCTCTTTAATGGCCATCCTGTCTCTGCAATTCCTTATTGACAAGTCAGAGTTCTCTCCAAGACAATATTCTATCTGGGCTGCTCTTTGTCATGCTTTTTATAAAGTAAAACACATTTTCCAATTTTTAACTATGGCGCTACAGTGTGCATAGGGTTCCCAGGACGGATTTGGCCTGGAAGCTTTATCTGTCCTGGGAAAGCTGGCAAACTTCCTTGCCTCGGTTTCCCTTTTGGGCATGACAGTCAATAATACAGATTCCCCCAGTGATACCAGGAAAAATCAACTACCTCACAAATGTGGAAATGATGACTCATAGGGACTCTGTCATATTATAAGAATGTACTGTGTTTAGGACAGTTGTGGAGAACCTGGCTGTGTTTCTGACAGCCGGCACCGCAACCACAAAGACACCTAGAGTCCCTGTGAAGGATCCGAAGAGGCTCTGATAAAACCCGAAACTAAGAAAGTGTAACTGGCTATAGGGTGCTCTCTTCCTTTAGGGAATGTGTTGGTAGATATTTCGGAAAGTGGTGGTTCACTTTAGAAGAACAAATATGAGCATGCGTTTATGCATTTGGAGTCTTGGCTAGCCCTATGCAGTGGAATCCTGACAGACCATTGGTGGTGAGAGGTGGGAGCCTAGACAGGAAAGATAAACCAAAAATTACCTCTCTCTTGCTTATGGGAAGGGACGAGGAAATCAAAACGCGACTCATTTTATTTTAATAATTTATGCAGAAACTTTTTAAAGTTGCCTAATAATCTAAAAAAGAATATCATTACAAAATAATGTTCTGAACAACAACAAAAAAGATTTGAAAGGAAGGAAAAAAATACTGCTGGTCTCTAGTAAACAATGAGTACTTAGGAATGAGAAGAAAACCGATGAGACTGAGGTTTATGTGGCAAGTAGGAGACAGATGCCCAGGGAAATGGGTCCTGGTCAGAAGAATTGAGGTAATGCCAAAGCCATCTCGTATTTCATGTGAGTAGTACAAGAAAAGTGTAAAAACCCACCTGGACAGAAAACTTAACTATGACACTTCAACTGTTACCACTCTTGGTTTGTTTCAGTAAATTAAATGATTAAAATTCATATCTCACATTATGCCTTTGATAAAACTACCTAATCCAACAGATGTTAGTATGTGTTGGGGATAGGTTTATGTTATTATTTATATTATATGGCAGTGGGGGTCTAATTTCTCGAAAAAACAATACTTCAGACAGAAAATAGAACTCCCGTAACTTTTTATCACTTAAAAGGGACTTTTTCTGAATGTTACAAAGTTGACTAGTGGAGTCTTAATTAATCCCGGACCACTGCCTCACTTTCTGTGGAATCTCTCAGCAGCCACTTCGGTGGCTGTTCCCGGGTCTGTGCCCCCTTTATCCTGCCTGCAGAGAGGCATGCTCTACTCCAACACCCTCTACCTCCTCTTCTTCCTGCCCTGCCTTCGCATTCTCAAGGAGATGAGGGGCTTTCTGGCATGGGCATGAGACTTTATTGTCCACATTGGCAGCAGCATGGGCCACATGGTACAGCCCCAAAGACAAGTGGCTTCACTTTCCAAATTGTCTCTTACTTTCTCTCATCTTGTCCCTGCTGCTGCAGCTCCTTCTCGAACCAGGAGCTCTGTACCATTCTACCCAGAACAGCACGATGGTGAGGGCCTCGGGAACACTTGGAGAATACTTCCCCAAATCTGGCATGCTTTCATTTTTAGAAAGAGATGGTTTAAGCTATGTTCAGTTAGTGTACAGTGTTTTATGGTACAAAGCTTGTCAAAAAAACACCAAGACACACGGTGATCTCTCTCTCTTTTTCTCTCTCCCCCCTCTCTCTCTCCCTCCCATTCTCCCTCTGTCTTAAATCTGACCCTTGCCTCAGAACCCTCAAATAATTCATACTTTGCCAATGCTAAACAACTTCCTGTTCCTCAAAATGCACAAGTGGTGCCCTATCTCTGAGTCTTGCCTGATGCTTGGAATGTCTTTCTTTGACTTAGCCAACTAAAAACTTTTTTATTCAAACTACAAAGTCCAGCTCAAGCATCCCTTTCTTTGTAATGACTTTCCTGATCTCCACACCCACATCCCCGAATCGTCCCCCAAAGTCATTTATTTCCTTCTCTCTGCTGTCTTGACCTGTATAGATGTTACATTTATAGCACACATTTTTTGCCATGCTATAACTGCATACAGGGAAACTAAAAATTATAGCATTCTATGTATATCTTGACTGCTTGCGTTAACAGATAAATAGGTTTATGTGTTTTAAAACCATGAAATTGAAGAAATTCTGGATAGAACCAACAATCTTGAGGACCTTAGAGATGGGTGCCACTGTTTCTCAATGAATTGAATGCAACCTTAAATTTCCTTAGAGAGGAGCATGATTATTTTTACTCATACTTCTTAGACAAGACTGGAACTTTGTTTCTCGCAAGTGAAATGGAAAAGTGCTCTGGAATTTTTCTTAGGTAATAAAGGGAGAGAGCAAAAGAATTTATGGGAATACATAAGCATGTATTCATGAGAGATTTTAAGATGAGATTCACTGAACTGTGAGTAATGGAAGACAGAGGGGAACAGTGTCTCCTAAAGGGAACAAGGACATACTAGGGAGGAGCTTGCATGTGTGAATATCTTCCTGCCATCTTCAGATGGCCATTGGATGGAGACTAACAATGGCTATCACGGCAATATGCTGGATGAGGGAATGGCGGATGACAGGAGGAAGTGGGGCTCATCATCTGCACATGCCGGGATGCATGCATCTGGGCGTTGGTGAAGGCACTGTTTGCCCTGGAGAGAGCTCTGGAAGTTATCAGCATGCCCAAAGTTGGAGCATCAACTTCATTCATTGGATTGTACCCAATTATTTAATTTTCTTAATACATCATTTTCCCTTTATGAAACAAAGGGTAGTCTAATTATCTAGTTAACTCAAAAAGGTAAATAGTAGACTAGAGACTAAACAATTTGTTCAGGGTCACACACAGATCCTGTGTTAGAACCAGATCAGGATCTCCATCACCCAACTGTAGTCCCCAAAACTGACATAGTCAGACCACATGCTGGGTAATTTAAATTTAAACCAAGACATCACTTTATTGATTATACATACAGGGACAAAGGAACTCATGATATAGTATAAATCTTGGTCAAACCAGAAAAACTATATTATATGCAAAATAAATCAGGCTAGTGTGCCTTTACATTTTTCTACTTATGTTGTGGGCTTTAGTTTTAGATCCAAGCTTCAAGGGCTAGGAAGACCCAGGGGAAGATTCCCCATCTATTATCAAAAGAAAGTAAGCTTTAAGGCATGGTGGTAGAAGGATGCCCAGGAATGGGGGCTGGTTGGGGAGGGGGAAGGAGGACAGAAAATAAAGAGGCAGTTTCTCAAATGCTGTGAGTACACATATTAGTCTAATTGTGATTCTACGCAGCAGCGTAAGGTAGACATCCCCTAACAGAATTCATTCATAGTTGAATAAATAATTTTATTTTGGAATTCAACCAAATAACTAAAAACTCTGTAGCCGTGGAACCTAGCTTTCTTTTGGTGTCTCTGGTCTAAATTTTACATTATATTTTACTTATTTATTAAGCGTGTTCCCATTTCAATAGCCTTTGGCTTCAGGAAAATATAAAAACACATAACTCCCTAAGAAAATTCATTTTCCCCATAGCCATTATAACTTGTTCAGCCTTTCCAGGAGAATAAAATATCAGAAATTTGCTTTATACTTAGCTCTAAAAATCAAACCACTTCAGAGGAGAAAATCTCCAAAAGGATTCTTTGATTCCAGAACTCTTCAATTCAAACTGACATTTAAAGTGCTATTTTAAAATATCTCAAGTATCAAGTATAATATAAATTAAATATGTTGAAGATTGAATATTCCTATTATTATAATTCAAGGAACATTTATTGGATGCTTAGTGTATACTAGGGACTGTGCAAGGTACCAGGGACTCCGGGAGGAATCAAATACTTATCGAGACAAGAACAATTATAAATTGGTGAATTGGAGTTCTATCTCCAACTTCAGTGTGAAAACAAGCTTTTGTTAGTTTAAACCTTTCCATCAACTCAGAGTATTGGCTATAAAACTGGCAAAATTCAGAAACATTTGTAAAAATTCAAACATAGTTTCAAACACTCATCAACATTAATGATTCATTCAAGGCAGGACAAATTGCTTTGATCAAAGAATCAGTGAGTCTTAACATTAGATAATTGACATTAATTCATAACATTTTTCTAAAACTACTTCTTGTAGACATTAGCCTGCTCTCAATCTGTTGCTGTACTGGATAATAATCATTGGCACTTTAATCTGTTTGTAAATGTGATACAAAATTGAGTGGAAACTGGAACCTATCATCTTACCTTCACTAAATCTAGTCCTTCACCTGACTTTCTTGTTTTCATAAATGATCTGACCCCTGCAGAAACCTAGGTTCAAAACTGTTCCCTCTAACTGTCCAGTTCCAATTGGTTCTAAGTCTATAGTATAGACTAAGAGTACCAGAGCATTGTTGCAGTGCTGAGATTTTCACATTCCTAAGTCCTACCTCTCTGTTACTGAACTGTGTGAACCTGGGCAAATGATTTCACCTCTCTGTACGCCTGTTTCTTCTTCTATAAAAAGAGAATGCCAATAGTACCTTCACAAAAGGTGAAGATTAAATGAGATAACACCCCCCAAAAAAAGTGCCTAGAAAAGAACCTAAGCCCTACTACCTTCTGAGTAAATGTTGACTATTATAACTATTGGTACTGCTGCTATTTCCTCAATAAGTACCTCACACTCATCACCAGCTTTCCCTTCAGTTTCACGGCCCTTGGCCAAACTTCATGATTTGTCTATCATCTCTCAATAGCTTCCAACTCCAGTACTCTCTCTATGCCTCATCTTTCCACTCTCTGATTTAGGTCAATAACATCAAAAGGAAAATCAGAACATGTCTCCGCCCTCTTTAGACTCCTCAGTGCTTCTCCATTGTCTGCAGAGAAAATCCAAATTCTTTTATCTTGCATTCAAAGCTCTTCATACTCTGGAACTAGCTCACTTTTTCCTGTCTTATTTTTCATTGTTGCCCCATAAACACTTACATTCGAGCCAGGCAGGACAAGCATCCCACAGTTTCACCCTTGCTTTCTGTTCATTGTTGCCAGTGCCTAAAATGACTTCCCTACATGTTCTCAACTTCTGCCATTCCTTAAGGCCCCACTCATATGCCACTCCCTGCACAAAAGCCTTCCTGAGGTTACTGAGGGAGAGAGTGTCTTCTCTTCTCAAACAAATCACTTTGTTATAATTAATGTACATTTTCCTCCTTCTTTCTTGGATTTTCAGCTTTTTGAGAGCCCAGAGAACATTCTATTTTCTTTGTGTTCTTCCTAGCATCTTTCACATGTCAACCACTCAATGTACTTTGATACGTGAAAAAAGGGAAATTATCAGAAAGAACAACATAGCTTACAATTTGCCATTAAATGCATGAATGAACATTTTTTTCTAGGCACAGATTACTCAAAAACATGAATTTTGGTTATTTCTTTTAATGGAACCATTTTTAAGTTTATATTCTGGCAGAGGATCAGGATTAATCATTATAGCTTTTAAAGTAAAAGAAACGAATACACGAGTAAACTTCAGAACTATTAAAAAGGTATGAAGTATGTGCAAAACTAATATGAGACAGTTCTCTCTTCATACAGAGAAGTTGAAATGTACTGATAATTATAAAATTTGAGAGCAAATGCATACAAATTATGAATGCTTTTATATACTTTTAAAATAATTACTCTGTTCATGCATTTTGGAACATTTTATATCAATTAAAGTTTCAAAAGTTGTTTTTTTTTTTTTGACAGATAACAGTCTGTATATTCCTCAATGTAATTTCAAAAATAGAATACGGAAGGTGTGTGTTTACCCGGTCCTACAAATGAGCTTTTGAGGGGATGGAGCTGAATGGAGGATGTTATTCCCACGTCCTCTGCTCTTTGCCTGGAAAACAGTTTCTTTTTTTTTTCTTTTTCTCTTTCTTTTTTTTTTTTAAACAAGTCTGGTTAACTGGACAGCAAAGCATTGACTTTTGCATCTGACTAATTTCTAAAAGAGAAACATTAGAAGCTTTCTTGTAGAAAGACCAAAAGCTCCAAGTTATTTTTTCAACTCACAGAAGCAACATGAAGAAGTTGTGTGTTCTTTTCTACTATCTGATTTTTCTCACTCTTTAATTATCAATATACTTCAGGGTACATAGTAGATTCATATCACCATATCAAAAAGAGTAAGCAAAGTTCAAAGTACTTGTGATTTAATACAATGCCCTAGCCTACATCTGTACACAGTGTAGACAGTCTTTCTTTTTCTATTTATCTCTCTCTGCCTTTCCATAAATTTCTCTTCAGAATTGACTTCAGTGTCTGAAATGCTAAGAGACCACCCAAGAGGAGAACTTTGTATCTTTACACTTACTTAAATTTCTTCAAACTACAACATTATTAGAGATCCTTCCTTCAGAGTACTTCTTCGCACCTAAAAAATCCACTAGGCATGGTATGTTGCAGATTTTAAACCAAGCCCCTGTTCTGAGCATTGTGTTACTTCCTCAACTCTCCCACGGTGCTGGGGGAGTACTAAAGAAGAGCCTGTAGGTCATGGTCCTTATCATTACCAACAAGATAAAACTTAAAAGTTGGCCTTGTATGCAATTGGAAGGCATAGTTGACAAAGACAAAACAAGATTTAGTTGTGTATGTCCTTAAAACTGAGTCGAAAGAGCCAGGCTTACTGCAGAAAAGTAAAATCCCTAGAGAGGAAAGGACAAATTTCAAGAGAGATTGAGTAGCAGTTGCATGTATTTGGTAGTAGAAATTGAAAGGTAGAAAACCAGAAAATTGTGAAATAAAATTGAGGTGAGAGATAAATATAAATAAATGTAAGGTAACATAATGATAAATGTAATAAATGTGATGAAATAAATGTAAATCTTTAGTCAAGGTATTGAAAAGGCAAATTAAATAACCAAGAGTATTAAGACATATATAATGCAATAATTAGAACTTTTCCCATTGCATCCTCAGATGTTCCTTCCTTCTAGAATTAAAGCTGAGGCACAAGATTCTTTTCTTTCGTCCTTCTGAATCTCTTTTTGGATGGCACCCAAATATCTCACACAAATCTCTACAGCCTTGATGAGAACTTCTGAAAACTAAAAGGCATATTTGTTTAGAGGATCTGTGACAAAAATACACTGAAAAAAGTTGATAGATTTTGCTGGAGAAAATTATTTAGAAAGAGAAGAGAAAGGGACAAGTAAGGAGTCAACCGTGGAATACCAAGGGGAAGGAAGTGAGGTGAGGTCACTACAAAGAAACTAGATTCAAGTAAAAGAAGTGTAATCAAAAACACATAAGAAATGAAGAGGAAACAGTCACTGTTGAAAATAATTGTAACAGAGATCTCAAATGTCCACGCTCAAATGCACAATAAAATATAGCCTGTTTCTCTTTGCCAACTAATCAAACTTCCTCTTTAGACCACCCTAATGGGATAAGAAAATTTATACTTGCTAATTATCATGGCGGAGGTCAATCTTTTCCAGATTAAATTACTTCTTTTGGATAAACACTTCCCCCCCCACCCCTTGCTCCTCTCCAAGGTGATTCTGGGTGAACATGTGCCTTGGGTTCCCACACACCCCTGAATGTGCCTACTGCACACAGTGCAAAATGCCAGCCTGAGATGCGGGGTCCAAGGCAAGTTCATCTGGCCACTGGCTTCTACCTTTTACTCTCTTCCTCACAATTCTCTAGGGTGTCAGGTGTAGATGGCCTTACCTTGTACCATATTCTCCTTCCCAGGAGAAAGCCTCAATGCGGAAGGGGCAAGAAACCATACCTGCAAGCCTAACTCTCAATGTTAATGGGATCTAATGAAAGAATGTAGAGAGTCCCTTTATCTCTCCACAAAGACCAGTTTTCAAGTGTATTGTTCTGCTGCAAATTCCCACACAAAACCCAACAAACAAACCAAAACAACAAGAACAAAAACGCAAAGCGAACGAATAAAAACCCCTCTCACTCTGAAGGTCAAATGATGAATATTGACACCCTCTTCAAAAAATATTATCTCCATTACACACTGATTGAGCTACCCTGCTGGGCCCTATACTTGAGTATTGCATGCTGGATATTATTTATTTTGATTACATTCCCATGCATATGCTGAACCCAATTATTGTACCCTCTTACCTCCCTCTCTCTTTCTGTTAAAATATACACATGCATTTCAGTAACCATCTCAGGACTTTGACACTGAAAAGTTCAACTGAATGACTGGAATGCATAGAACATGATGTGTACAAGTCACACCTTTCTGGCTGGTTTCCACATCAGAAGCTGAGGTTTTATATCTAATACATATTGGAATTGTCATCATAAACATATGTGCATTATACTCTGGTCAAGTCTGATACATTCTCATTGCTTGAATGTGCTCAATGGAAATTTCTGAGAGTTGTTCTCCTTTCTGTGCACTCTGTCTCCTAGAAAAAGGGTGGGAGACACCAGGAGAAGTGAGAGCGATCAACAATAAGGCTGCCAGCACTGTAATAGGGATCACTGTTTTTTTCTAGCATTGTAACAGGAATCATTATTACATCTTCCATGGTAGCTAATATGAAGAAACTGCTGCCTCCCTCCCTATTCTTCTCTCTATAACTCTTTCAAGGTTTGGGTACACCTATCTTTTTGCCCTCATTTTCTCCTTTGAATATTAGTTGAGTCACATAGTGCTTTTCTTGGGTCAATCCCTAATTCTGCAGTAAAACAGAAGAAAAGATTTCCTTGTCAATTAAATTGATATATAAAATCAAGAGTTATGAATTCACCAAATTTCATAAACTCTAAAGCAATTTCTACCCTCTTTAGTCCTAAATGTCATATTGTTTGATTTGGTGATAAATGCATTGTAGAACGTGAATAGACAAAATTGAACTAAAAAGTTTTTGTTTTGAAAAAATTTTTTGGATATCCCAACCCTCCAAAAATATTTAGAAACGCTCTAGGAGGTCACAGAATGGAAAATGTTTTAATGGTACATATAAATAGTTAGCATCTTCTACTACACAATAAGTATCAGTTGAAAAAGGACTTATTCCCAACTTAGAAATAGAAGAAATTGAGGCCTACGTTTGCTGGTTATTTATTCAAGATATTCAGAAAGGGAAATAATTCAAATTTCTAGGTTTTTCTTGCAAAGCAATTCAATTAAAGAATTATGTTTTGAGCATCTACTCAGTGTATAGCAGTGTGCTATATGCCAGGGGGAAAAGCAGAAGGAAAAGAGCTTGTGACCTGTTAGAAGAGACAGACATATAAACAACTCACTGATATCAAGACAGAAGGGCATATGTCTCAAGATTCAGTAGAACTAATACTCTGTCAGAATATTGAAGAAAGACAAAGACTGCTTATTTAACCTAATTTATTTATTGATTATCATGGGCCAAGTATTGTCTTGATTCCTTAGAAAATAAAAATTTGTGAATCAGGAAAGTTGAGGTGGATGGATAATAGATACATAGATATATAGATAGAGCAAACAAGCAAGGGAGTGAGAGAGCTCGGCAAATAACATATGCTACGCTAGAGGTACAAACACAAAGTCTATACCGCCACACAAGAGAGTGATTAATTCTGTGGGTATGATGGGTGTTAAAGAGTTTTCAGAGGGGAGGTGATTTTTGAGGTACCATGCAAAGTAAGTTGCATTCCTCCAAATGAAGAAGAGATAGAGGACATTGCAGGAAGAAGAAACAGCAGGACCAAATGCAAGAAATTCTAGGGAATGCCAAAATCCTAAGATAGGAAATATATCAGGAGGAGGGCTAAAGATGAGACTAGAGAGGTAGTCTGGGGGTCAGATCACCCAGGGCCTCCTCTGCCTTTCTAAGGAGTATATCCTCCAGATACTGAGAAGGGTTCAAATAATTTTAGTAGGAAGTGACATGATAAATTTTACATTTTAGAAGGATCGCCCTAAAGGTGGAGATTTAGACTTGGGGTAAGGATACTAATGAATTTCTAACCATCAATGTGGTGTTCATCGACCATACTTAGTAAATATCAAGAATTTCAAAATGATAAATACTTTCCCTTTAACTTACAAACCAACTTTCGCAAGTGCTATAGTATTTCATACAGAACCACAAGAAATAATACATAAATCATCAAGTCAAAGTCCTTTAACACTTGATACCAACCTGCCCTGAAAGATTTATGTTCCTCGTGTTCTTCCATCCAGACCTCCCATTCCATCCATGCTCATCACTTCCCCAAATTCAAGACCTGATGCAACTTATCCTCACAGTTTCAAAACAGTCTATCCCTCCTACTTTGCCAAGTTATATTTCTTCCTGTCTTCAGGTTTCCATGTTTTTTAAGCAATTATTTCAAGGTTAGGTGCCACAGAATGGATGAGAAAACATCTAAGAAAAACACTATTTTTGTAATGTGATTTTATAGTTTATAATGTATGAGTTAGATAAAACCACGTACTCAAATACAAACCAAGTATGTGGGGTGCCTGGGTGGCTCCATTTATTAAATTTCCAACCCTTGATTTCAGCTCAGGTCATGATCTCAGGGTCATAAGATACAGCCCCACGTTGGGCTCTGTGCTGGGCATGGAGCCTGCTCAAGATTCTCTCTCTCCCTCTCTCTCCTTCTGCCTCTCCCCCCCCTTCCACCCTCATACCTGCTTTCTCTCTCTCTCAAAAAAACAAACAAACAAACAAACAAAACCAAGTGTGGTAGATACTCCATGGGGATTCACTGAGGACTCATTTTTAACTCACCCTTCTCTAGAGGAACCCAGGAAGGCTTAGAGTGACTGGTCATGACAGCTATGTCTTTAAGATCATTAAGATCTCAACGGGATGTGACAAAGTGATCTTTCTGGTGAAGGAATTAACATGAATGTAGGTACAAAGGCAGAAAAGCAAAAGAAATGATTGGGAAATGGAGATTAGTCAAGTTAGCTTGGTATGCTGTCTGGAGTAAAAAAAAATAGTGGGAAACAGAATTAATGGGACTGGTTGCATATGGACAAGAACCCTTAACTTTTGTAGAACCATTGAAAAATTTTAAGTGAAAGAGTGGAGAAATCTTAACATTTTATAATGGAAAGTGCCTTTAAGATCATCTAAACAACTGCATTTTTTTTAGATGAGAAAACTGAGACCCCACAGAGGTTAAACAACATACTTGCCAATTCTAGGTCCCTCGATGCCACCATGCTGTTGATTCAATCATGCTGCCTGTCATGGTCAAACTCCAAAAATGCCTCTCCACATGATAAACTCTCTAAATCTCATTTACTGCCCTTTTCGCTCCCCAGCACTAACATCTCTGTGATTGCGTTATAAATGTGGTGTCTGTCTTACACAAGCAAGAAGTGTCTGCATACCCGTAAATGCATACATGTATGTGTATACATGCATTTTTCTTGTTCCCAAACTTAGATTATAGATTGTTCTGGGCAAGTCCCAAGCCCTCTCTGTGAATTTCCCCATCTGGAGTGCCTGCAATGTACTAAATGGGTAGCTGTTCGCCAGAAAAGAATACCAGATGAAGGATTTAAACAGGACTGTGAGGTTAAAGAGAGTTATATATGAGATAAATATTGATGGTAGCTGCTATAACCATCATCAATGAAATGAAATGTTACTGCCATCCTGTGTAATAGTTCTGTTTCTTTCTGCATTGTTGTCTGGAGGTAGAGTTTCAGGAGGGTGGGCCAGACAGGGCCAGTGCATGTGACGGTTGAAAGCTTGGGTCTATGGTACACTTGCCCATAAACCACTGAGGATGAACCCCTCAACCTCTCAGGCTCTCTTTGCAAACAGTGCTGAGCTCAGAAAGCACATTGAAGATTTGGCAACATTTAGGCAAGATTTTACAAAACTCATCCCCAGCCACTTTTTTTTTCTTTCCTGTTTCTGTAAGGTGTTTGTATTCCTAAAAGAAAAGTGTAACCGTTGGTGGCCGGTTTTCCTCCTTTTTACTCTGAAACTATATCCTCTCCTCTCAAAAGCCTTCTTCACTGCCTGCATTATGCCGTTCACAGCCTGCCTGCTTATTACCACCCAAATAAGGTAATAGTCAGAAATACAATTCAAGTGGCTTCTTCTTTTTAATGAACAATAGACCTGTTCCATTAAAAATAAGACCCTACTCTGAACCATTGCAGAAACGTTTTTTGATGTTGGAAAGAAACGTCAGTGACTGTGAAGGCGTGGGGGTATTGGGGGCTGACAGAGTTTTCTGATGTTGTTCTTAATTATTTTTACTTCATGCCTCCTGTACCTCTTGTCTAGCTGAGGCAGAAACGGTGAAATGCCATAAAATAACCCTCTCTCGAAGTATATTTGGCCTGACAGGAAACAGGAAATACCAGAAAAGATCACAAGAAAAGCTGTAATCATAAGATTTCTAGCCTAATTCTTTTGACGTCAGCAGTTTAGATAAGTCAGATAAGCAATCGCAAGCATCCGCGAGCTCCGGAGTGCCAATCCAAATACCCGAAGTGCATCTTCAGCCCCTTTGAACTTGCACATTGTTGTTTTGCCCCTGCCCTTCTCTCTTCCCCGCAAGAAGCATATCCTGAAATTGTGAATTATGAATTTAGTGTCAACAGTAAGGTATTCGGAGACATTACACAGAGCCTCTAAATTGTTCTGAGAGTGAATTCAGCTGGCTTCGTGCATGATAAACTCTGGATGAAGCTGACCGTTGATAAGACACAAGAAAACTAACTCTGGCTTGTCTCAAAAGGAGTTTGCTTCCTAGAGTTAACTTTGCCAATCTTGACAACTAAGCGATAGCTATGATTTGTCTCTGAGAATACACGAAGCGCTACGTTACCAACTCCAGAATATGCTAAAGTAGTCATTAACTCCAACCGTCATTATTATCAACTTTCCTTGGCCACCACCACTGCCCATCATAACTCCATTGCCCACCATAACAAACTTTGTACGGGTTGGTTAGATATAAAGGACATGGGGCATACACTTCCCTCTGAGAAGTTTTCATAACTTCAGAATCGGAACTATAGAATTTGACCTTTAGATAATAGGCACATGGATAGGCTGTTCAGAGGATGGTGGAAGAGATTAAATCAGTATTACATTACACATAAATTTTTTTAAAAAATCTTTTTGAGAGTAAGAACTTATTTATACAGCATCTACCTGTTTCCAAAAAGATTTGTATGCCTATAAAAAGTCGCAACAAAACATAAGAATACAAAGACATAAAACCATTCTCTCAAAATGAAAGACAAAAACTTCATAGTAAAGTAGGAGGGAAGGAGAATAATTACGTAAAGTAACAGAGCAAAACTGAGATCTAAACTTTCCAGCAGACAGGGCAAAGAGGGGAAACAATTATAGCACTCATGATCTCCAGGAAAATTCCCTGGGGGGAAAACCATTTTTCCCCGGCTCTCTTATCATGTTGATGATAATGATGATATGATGATATAATATGATATTTATAATGGAGGATGATAATGGTTAGATGATATGGTATGATACGGATGACATGGTATAATGATGGAGGTGTCCTTCCAAGGACTCTAAGCAGATAGGAAGAGGTGTGCCATCTACTGCAGTTTTACAGACAGTGAAAGATGACTCCATAGAGACCATTTAATTGGGAGCCAAAGGTGAGGTGGCCCCAGATTGTGGCTTCGGAGTAGTCTAACATAATGAGGAGTCAAGAATGTGTACACAATCGCAGAGAGTGAGGATGGGAGAGTCTAGCCTCGTGAGGGAAGTGTAAGCCTCAGCTCTTGTGAATGTAGAAAGTTAGGCCACAGGCCCCTGGAACATGGAGCTCACACAGTTCTACTCATTTCGTAATGGGCATACCTACTCTTATAATCTTTAAAATGGGAATAGAAAAATTAAGAAACAAATGCCTCCACTTAGATGGTAGAAATATTTTTATATTTGCCCTTGATTGTGCCAGTCATTTTGTTCTTTTTTTTTTTTTTTCAGACTAGTCATTTTGTTCTGTACACATTGACAAGTGTCTCAGTTAGCTCATGGGGCTTTTCCTGTTTGTTTGTTTGTTTGTTTGTTTTTACCTGCTATTCTATCTTCAGTAATACAGCTAAGCCCTTTCCTTCACCTCTGTTCCCTCAGTGTATGAACACATGTAGGCACTCAAAAAAATGCATGTTGATTAACTGTTCAGAATAAATATCTGAACATATTTTCATTTTATTTGAACCCATCTCCCGCATTCCGCCTAACATGCTACTCAGTGAACATCCTCTATAATATTTCCCAAGGATTCAGAAAATTGGGAAGAATGTATGTGTTTATAATAAAAGATAAATATTATATTTAAGAAAACTCAGTAAGTATGAAAACAAGTAGATTTCTTCCTATTTAGTACAAAAGCGATGAGAAGCTGGGTGTTAAGTATATTGAGAGCTGCAGTCAGACATCTTTTCCGAGACTGCTTCCAAATAAACCTACCAAGGAGGTTTGCAGGGGCGGGGGAGGCACTAAAGGAAGCAGATTAATGTCAGAAAAAAACGGGCCCTTGCTTTGTCTGAGTATCATACACGGGACAATGATTTTGCAAAATAAGTAGGGAAAACAGTGGAAGACTAAAAGATGAGAGGAGACACATTTGGGCAGAGTACCACCTGCTTTCTTCAAAGAACAATGGAGTGTAGAAAGGAAAGAGGACACCTAACCCAGATAATGCCAAAGGTGGCCCAGAGAGTCAAAGGAGGAGGTATCTGGACATACTAGGAAGACTTCTTACATACTGTATCTTCTAGCTTCTTAGAGCTGAGCTGCTCTTCCTTACAGCTCACCAAGGTTAAGGTGAGTTTTTGACTATCAAAAGTTGCTATACATTTATATCACCAATCTTGGTCACACTAACCAAATTGAACAACCTTATCCTTACATTGGAAACCAAGCATGAATTAAGATGTGTGTGAACACAGGCATGCTGTATACTGGCTACCGTAAAATTACTTTGAATCAGGTTCATATGCTTTAAAGGCTTCTGGGGCCACCCTAGAGGTTACTGAGTTCTTTCTAGGGTCGTTGTTAATTGCAGTTGCCCTGCAAAGCTGAAAAGTTAAAGGATATACAGAACCGCTCTTCCTAGAAAGCCTTCAATTCTCAGCTCTTTGGGAAATATCGTATCCATTTTTATAAATTTTGTGGTTCTGATTTATCTTCTTTTTTAGATCTTATGAAAAATTAATAACCTCCTACTTTCCTACACCCTCCTCTTTTAGCCCTATCACTAGAGATACTTCTCTTTAATTCAGAATTATTATGGTTAGGCTTTAAAGTCAGACTTTGCATCTTTACTAAACTCTTTGGTGCTCAGTTTTCTCATCTGTAATATGGAAACTGCATTATGGTACTACTTTGAGGATTAAGACAGATAATCCACCTAGCATGCTGCTAGTGCTAATGATCATTATCCCACACTTCTTTCTTTCTTTCTTTTTTCTTTCTTTCTTTCTTTCTTTCTTTCTTTCTTTCTCTTTCTCTTTTCTTTTCTTTTCTCTTCTTTTCATTTCCTTTTTTTAGTATTCCATGATTCATTATTTGTGTGTAACACCCAGGGCTCATTACAACACGTGCCTTCCTTAATACCCATCCCAGGCTACTCCATCCCCCTCCCCCCTGAAACCCTCAGATTGTTTCCCGGTGTCCATAGTCTCTCATGGTTCATCTCCCCCTATGATTCCCCCCTTCAGTTTTCCCTTCCTTCTCCTAATATCCTCCGTGCTATTCCTTATGTTCCACATATGAGTGAAAGCATATGATAATTGTCTTTCCCTGCTTGACTTATTTCACTTAGCATAATCCCCTCCAGTTCCATCCATGTCAATGAAGATGATGGTATTCATCCTTTCTGATGGCTGAATAATATTCCATTGTATATATGGACCACTTCTTCTTCATCCATTCATCTGTTGAAGGGCATCTCGGCTCCTTCCACAGTTTGGCTATTGTGGACATTGCGGGGTGTATGTGCTTCTTCTTTTCACTACCTCTGTATATTTGGGGTAAATACCCAGTAGTGCAATTGCTGGGTCATAGGGTAGCACTATTTTTAATTTTTTGAGGAACCTCCATACTGTCTTCCAAAGTGGCTGTACCAATGTGCATTCCCACCAACAGTGTAAGAGGGTTCTCCTTTCTCCACATCCTCTCCAACATTTGTTGTTTCCTGCCTTGTTAATTTTTGCCATTCCTAAAATTTGTATGGAACTAGAAAAGACCCCGAATCACCAAGGAAATGTTGAAAAAGAAAAACAAACCTGGGGGCATCACGTTGCCTGATTTCAAGCTATATTACAAAGCTATGATCACCAGCACAGCTGGTATTGGCACAAAAACAGACACATAGATCAATGGAACAGAATAGAGTCTCCAGAAATGTACCCTCAACTCTATGGTCAACTAATCTTCAACAAAATCAGGAAAAAATATCCAATGGAAAAAAGACAGTCTCTTCAATAAATGGTGCTGGGAAAATTGGATAGCTATATACAGAAGAATGAAACTCGGTCATTCTTTTATACCGTACACAAAGATAAACTCTAAATGGATGAAAGACCTTGATATGAGACAGGAATCCATCAAAATCATAGAGGAGAACATAGGCAGTAACCTCTTCAACATCGGCCACAGCAACTTTTTTCATGACACGTCTCCAAAGGCAAAGGAAACAAAAGCAAAAATGAACTTTTGGGACTTCATCAAGATGAAAAGCTTCTGCACATCAAAAGAAACAGTCAACAAAGCTAACAGGCAACCCACAGAATGGGAGAAGATATTCGCAAATGACATTACAGATAAAGGGCTCATATCCAAGATCTATAAAGAACTTCTCAAACTCAACACCAAAAAACAAATAATCAAGTCAAAAAATGGGCAGAAGACATGAACAGACATTTCTCCAAAGAAGAAATACAAAAGGCTAACAGACACATGAAAAAATATTCACCATCATTAGCCATCAGGGAAATTCGAATTGTCCTACACTTTTCTTATTTCTAATAATTACCAGAAAAAAAATTAAGTTGCCTTTTTAGCTTATCCTTGAATAGCAGGGAGCATTTATTCAATTCACATTCCTTCATCTAAGTTTCGTTACTCTGAGTCATAAATAAAGTGAGGAGAAAAGTCATAGAACAGAATTTTGACTTATTTACATGTTCAATTCCAGTGATACAATCTTGAAAGTATTCTTTACTTCTAATTTGTAATCCAACTTTTACCGATTACACATCAGTACGTACAGTGAAAACCTAATACCTCTAATTGTACAATTGCCAAAATGTTCAAATTGGTTTGGGCTGGAGGTACAGAGTTGAAGTTTTGGTTGAGTCAAAGTACATGCAAAAGTAATTTCTAAAAGGATGTTGAATTTGCTGGTATTTTTGTCAACTAAATCCTTTGTTAAAATAAGTTAAAATATGAGAGGCTTGTATTCTCATTTTTGAGAAGTCAATTGTTTATGGTATGAATGACCACCTAATGTCAAAAACCTAGCTAATCACCAGGAGTTTTGTGATTTGAATCCAGTCTCTAGATTTCCATTTTGCTGGGATGATATCTGCTTAGAATTTGTAATGCAGAAAGCCAATTCATAACATGTTGCCATTAGAATTCTAGCCACAGCTTTTTAGGAATCAAGATTGATCACTCTTGACAAGCAGCAGACCTTTCCAAAACACCACAGGGAGAGAAGCTTCTTAGAAACCAGGGGTTTTGTAAAGAGGTCAGCATAATAGCTTATTTCCTAATGAAACTGGCAGGAGCTAATGTCTTCTACTTATGATTAAGAAAACCATTAGTTTTCCTCATGAGATTTCAAAGTTTGGATGACCTTTGATTGGAGACAAAGGACAACCTGAAAACATATAACAACTGTTCATCCCAAAATGGCCAAAGAAAACTGAAATTATTCAGAACTACCAGCCTGTTCATTGAACAAAGGCCATCTCACCTCCAAGGTCTATTTCCTGGGAACTCAGCAGCAAGGTAGAAATAACAGTCAAAAGGAATTAAGAAAAAGACTATCTGGTTAATTGCTTTTAAAGGAATAGAACTAGTCAAAATTATCCCACTTTGGAATGTACTATCCATTAGCAGTCCTGATATATGATATTCCAGTGTTATAAGCAATTCAGGAGGTTTATAAGCACTTCACTTCTTATCAACTCGGGTGTTGGTTGGTGACCTCTTATGCTAAACAACATGTAGATTTGGGAAAGAAGAAAGGGAGGGAACGTGGATGGGGGTAGGTGGCATTTTACAGATTTCGGAAAAGATGTACCATACCATGTCCATTTACTTTATGTGCTACTAGACCTCAAAGGAATTCCTTTGAAGACACTGATTTGAAAGAAGAAAAGTGATTTATATAAGGAATAGTCTAATAGAACATAAGGCTTGTAAGTTTTGTCATGAAAACATCAGAAATAGGATTGGAAATCAGCAACCTAAATACACACAATCCACTTTTCTGATGCATGAATTATGAGCGAGCTACTCCAAGCAGTTGTTCAGAGTGAGCAGTGCCGACATGTCAAGTTGACCTGTGCTTTGGACCAACGGTGGTCTAATAGCAATTTTACAGGGTACAAGTTAAAAGTGACTCGTTTCCGAGGGCAGAGAGAAGGCGGAAGAATTAATGCAGACTCCATCCTTGGCTCCAATCTCTCATTAGTTCCTCAATGCCATTATACAGAATTAATCAATCCCTGGACATAGAATCAAAAGACACCTTCCTACTTGCTATGCAGACGTAAACTTTCCCCTCTCTGCACCAGAGCCAGTCAAAGTGCAAGCCCTGCAGATCTGAGTCGTGGTGGAGCCATGACGGGAGGGCACAGTCACTTGAAACAGAGCCCATGTTTGATTTAAGCTCAGAACGACAACTTTGGCAAGAGCAGGTGATGACTTTGCTTCATTTGAGCAGGAAAAGCCTAGACGCGAGGCATAAATTTCTAAGTTTTAATTATGCAAACTCCAAGAACATAGTGGCTGTTTGAATACTATCCTCAAGTCCACTTGATTAATCTTCCCAAAATCATGCCATTCGGTTTTCAAGACTATTTCGCATTCAAGGTTTTATCTCTCACCTCCTCCTAGTTGAAATAAATGAACTGCTTCCATATACAAGAGGCTAATAATCCTACATTTTAATTAAGGAAATAGTGATGTTGATAATAGGAGCATCAGACATCACTCTACAGAAAGTGTTCGCCATAAATTAACCATTCCATCCACCAGAACTCAGACTTCTGCCAAGGTTAGAGAGGGTTATGAAGAAATACAAATTACCAGCCCCTCCTCGTCAAAATTTACAATCCAGTTTGGAATCAAAGAATCAAGCAGGAAAATTACCCAACCGTCCAAAACCTTATATTCTGATGTCAAATATTAGCTGAAAAGTTAGAATACCTCTGAATCAAAATAGATAATTATTTTAAATCTAGTTGATAAAAATAAATATCCAATATATCCTCCCACCCCCTTTTTAAGCTAATTACTATTTGCAGAGCTTTTTTCCTGGATAAGGATTATCTCTAAATCTGGGTCATAATCCCAGACCTTCAACTTGTCCCTGACTTTGATGGAGGAAAGGACTGATTCTTTTGCTTCCATTTTATTTGTGTAATTTTTCCCCTGCTCTCTGTCCTTTGCCCTATCTTCTTTACTGCCCACTTTAAGAAAACTTAATATGTTAAAATTCATATTTATAAGTAAATAGCCAAATTAGAATAGATATTTAGATATCAGCTTTATAGAAGAAGCATGTAAACAAGAACCTAAATCATCTTATTAGCAGAATAAGAAATGCAAGAAATCAGAAAAAAGTACAAAGTATAAGAAAATCTAAGTTGTGGTAATAAAAGCAAATTTATTGAAAAAATTTAGAGTGCACAAGGAGTTTTGAGACTCATATTACTTCTTTTAATCCTCTTAACAACTCAGTGAGGTAAATAGGTACAGAATTATTACTCCACTTCACAAATGGGAAACTGAGGCTCAGGTTGTGTAAGAGACTTGTCCCAGAACAGAGCTAAAAAAAAAGATTAGATAAAAAGGCTTTAGCTATGAAAAAAAAACAAACCTAAAATGTCATTGGACAGCTGAATGGATAAAGAAAATGAAATACAGGTAGATGATGGATAGATAGAAAAATGAAAAAATATGTATAATGGAAATTATATGTATGTGATGGAAATTGCATATATATAAAATGGAAATTATTCAGCCCTTAAAAAAAAAAAACAAAGCCTGACATTTGCAACATGGATCAATCAACCTGGAGGACAGTATGCCAAATGAAATAAGGAAGACACAAAAAGGAAATACTGCATGAATTCACTTATATGTAGAATCTAAAACAGTCAGATGCATAGAAGCATAGAGTAAGATGTTGGTTGCCAAGAGCTAAGGGAGGAGAAAAATGGGGTGATGTTGGTCAAGGGGTACAAAGTATCATTTGTGCAAGATAAATAGAGAAGATTTCATGTCCAGTGTGGTGACAGCAGTTGTATCGTATATTTGTAATTTGTTAAGAGAATAGATCTTAAATTAAATCTTAACACACACATACACACACACACACACACACACTGTGGTAACTGCATAGAGATAATGGATATGTTATTTATCTTGACTGTGATAATCATTTCACATTGTATATATACATATATCCAAACATCAGCTGTACATCTTAAATATACAATGTTTATGTGTCAATGAAATCTCAATAAAGCTCTTTTAAAAATTAAAAATAATAACAAATGAGAAGGCTTTGTGCAATACCTGCCACTGAGTATGTGCTCAGTAAAGTCTGAGTTGTATTACTATGAAACAGAGCTGGAATAGCAATCCTCTGCTTCCGATGACAAGTCTAGGGTTCTTTTTACTTTATATATATCCCTTGATACAAATCACTTCTTTAAAAAAAGAAGTCCTTTGAATTATTTTGGATGCCCTTTCAGGTCGGCCCTGGGTACTCCGCAACTCCACGTACCTGGACCCAAGGCTTCCTTCAGCCAGTACGTGCAACTCTGCCTCCCCGGCAGGAGGATATTCATTCTATTTCCTAGAACAGTGTGCTGTGCCTGGCAGCTGCCATATAATAGATGCACAGTAATGATTTCTTGACTGTGTGAATATACACAAATGAGACAAATGCTATGATGTTGACTGCCACCCTCTGTTTGATTTTACTCTTAAATAAATTCAGCTATTAGCTAGTAGTGTAACAAACAGCTTTATTTTTGAATGAATCAGCATTAGTGCTAACAGCACTATTTACAGGAGAGTCTACTCAGAGATTATAAAAAATTCTACACTAATTCAAGGGTAGTTATTCTGGGTAGGAAGCTCTGAGACTAGTTTGGGATCAGAAATTCTTGAGCAATTAACCTAACCTTAATGAGTCATCCTCCTTTCTCCCTCCCTCCTGTAAGAAAAAAAGATAGCGTTACCTGCCAAATCTGAAAGTCAAAGAGATATAAAATTTGGAGGACAGCACCTCTCAATGCTTTTAGTTACTTAGCACTACCCCACACAGGACATATGAAATGTGCCCAAACTCAATCACCCATAGGGTAAAATCCACCAAAACCATTCATCAAACATTAAATGAGTACTAATCCAGGCTGGGCATTGCACCAGGGCCAGGGGGGTACAAAGATGACTACGACTAATATACTACAGGACCGTGATTGAGACAGCAGCTCAATAAACAGACCAGAATCCTGGTCTGTTGCTTTCTAGGTATGTGATTCTTGGCAAACTAACCTCTCAGACCTCAGTCTTCTCATTTGTAAGTGAGCACTGTTTCTGCTAACATCGTCAAACCTCAAACATGGGATATTAGCGTTATTGTACCGGCCCTCAAGATGCTCACAATCAAAAGACAAAAAATGGAAACAATGAAATATTGTATGGTGCTTGCTATGATAGAGTGGGGCAGAACTCTGTGAGAGCACTGAGGACTGGAGACCTAACCCCTCAGTGCTAAGGGTGTATCGTGGTTAGGAACTGAATGGTGTTCTAATGCTTTCTTGATGATCCTCACAACATCCTCATGAGTTAAGTCCTATTACAGTTGTCCCCCAACACTTGTCCATGGGGGATGCATTCCAAGAGCCCCAGTAGATGTCTGAAATCACAGATGGTACTGAACCTATATACACTGTGCTTTGGCCTGTACATACGTACCTATGATAAGTTTAATTTATAAATTAGACACAGTAAGAGATTAACAGCAATAATAAAAAAGAACAATTATAACAATGTACTGTAATAAAAGTTATATGAGTGTGGTCTCTCTCAAAATATCTTATCGTACTGTATTCACCCTTCTTCTTGTGATGACATGAGATGATAAAATGCCTATGGGATGAAATGAAGTGGGGCGAATGGTGTAGGTACTGTGTGACATAGTATTAGGCTACTATAGACCTTCTGACTGCATCAGAAGAAGGATCGCCTGCTTCCTGACCATGGATAACTGAAACCATAGAAAGTAAAGAAATAAATAAGGGGGACTATTGTATCCTATTTTGTGGATACAAGAACTAAGGCACTGAGAGGTTAGGGTAGTTGTCTAAAGCCACACAGCTAGAAAAGCAGAATTTGAACTCACATGGGGGATCTCCAGATCACACCCTATTAGTCAAGATGGCACACAGCCTCTTTTCATGGAGGTTTTTCACATTAAAGAATCACCAAGTAAACAAAATAGAAGAAGTCTATTTCAGGCCTAAGAACAGCAGCTCTGGGGTCTTGAAAGATTCCCTTCCCTCCTGCCATCCCTCCCTCTCCACCTCTAATGCCCATTTAGGCTCTGACCCAACCTAACATCCAAATCCCTCTCTAGAATGGGTCTGAAGTTGTGTCCACGGTCTCAGGTTGACCTGAAGGCTGAGTTGTCCTAGGAATGCACCTAGAATCTATCGTTGATTCTAAGCCATCTTGGTGAGGAGGAGGAATGGGGAAGAGAGGCAAGGGAGCAGAGACTGATCACCCTGACCTGAGTTTGGATTAAATTTTCTTCTGTTGTTTTAGATTCTCAAGACCTTAGTAGGGTCAAATTGAGGTAGGTTGAGAGACAATAAAAAAGAGTGAAAAAAACCTATAATAGGGTCTTTGTTATGGCCTTGGGCAGGTTTTCTGTAAAAATAACACGAATACTAATTACCCTGACTACAAAAAAGAGGTTCTAGAAGGGACAGTATATGTGAAGGTGAATTTCAAGTGAATACAGGGAAATAATAATGCAAGGACTTACAGGATTGTCACCAGTAGCCTAAAGAGTAAGCAGAGTTGAGCTAACGTCACATGATCCACCCAGGGGCACATGGAGAATCTGGCTCTCTAATTGATAAAGCTCATAGATGCCACTTTAAAACCATAATTGGATATTTTGAGATTAAAAAATAAACCAACAAAATCTCACAAAATCAAAGCAGTTATATATATACCCATCACTATTTCCTATCCATATCCTCCCTCCTGTTTCTTCCACCACCCTGGGAAGGCACGACCTCCCTATTTCAGACGTAGGCCACTGTAATAGACTCCTGAGTTCCCTGTTGTCAACATTTCCTAAAGGCGAATCTGTTCTAACACAATTTACTCTTTCCAAAGCATAGCTCTGCTTTTGCCATTGTCCTCAAAATCTTCCAGTGTCTCCCCACGAATCTGGCATCCAAGACAAACCATGAGCCGACCCCACTCTTTAGTTTCCACTTCTCTACCTCACTTTCTACATGCCAACAAAACTGGACAGCCTGTGTTTCTCTTACTCACTGTTATTTCCCGCCTCTGAACATTTACTCAAATTTGTCCCCCGTGGACATTCATGTCTCATCCCCAACCCTCTAATTTCCAAATTCCCTTATCCTTCAAGGATCCACTCAATTACCACCCTCATGTAGCCTTCCCTGATATCTCAGTAATAAACACCTCTGCACCTATAACCCATAGCATCTTTTTTGCCTTCTAGATAATGCTATAGTTACTATAGTATATTTCATATGTCCTGGCTACATAATACATTTCCCTCCGACATGCATTTGCCAAGGGCAAGACAGGTACTTATTAAAGTGCATTTAATTGATTAATATGTAATACAATGTGTGAAATATCATCTGGTTTGGATTCTATTAACATGTGAGAAACTATGAAAATATTCACAACTCCTTAATTCACAACTCCATTCATCTTTTTACTCTGGGATTCTTTTTAGTGTGCAGCAGAAGACTATTAGTAGCGAAAATTGTTCTGAAAGTGCAGCTGTATTAACATTGCTGCTGTAAAGAAAAGCACAAACAGGTCAAACAAATGCTTTGAAAGAAGAGAAACAAGCCAAATTATAATTACTTTCTGTCTGTGCATGAGGAGCCAAAAATCACCGAACAATAGGCAAAAAAAAAAAAAAAAAAAAAAAAAAAAAAAAAAAACCACTTCAGCTTTCTATCTCATAAATGCAAAAGCTACCCACCTGCTTCTCTGTTGGTGGGGAGTTCATTGAATAAGAGGCTGGGGACAAGGGGCTCAAAATGGAGGAATCAACAACAAACCACCTCTTCCCTTAAATGTGGGTCTTTAATGGAGACGGTTCTCCTCTTGAAACTATGAGGGTCTCAGGCTAAGTCCTGTCTGGTTTACTTGCCTGGTCCCAACTCATTTCTCAACTGTCTCATGTAATTATCTCCACTTCATATCTGGAAACTTCACCAAGAATTTTATAATCCAGGTAAGACAATCAGCTCCATTCATCTCCTTTCCTTCTAAAAAAGAGTCAATTCCCATGGCCCATAAAGCATTGTTTTCATTGTCTTTAGCTGAATTATTACTTTTTTTCATCTTTTCCTGATGGCTCTAATAGATTAGGTCCTAAGTACATACTCATATCGTACCCGTCATTCTCCTTCATGACACTTGCCATTGTATGTCTAATTTCTACCTTCCCCCTGAATACTACAAGCCTCTTCCAAGCAGAAACAGTACTGTCACTTATGCCTGGCACATGGTAGATGCTCAACAAATATTTGTTTTGAATAAGTGGTAAACAAATGCAAGTAACAGAGAATCCAATGGCTTGTGAGTTTATGAGAATGGCATGTGTTTGTGTGTAAGGATATGCATACCTCACGCTTACAGACAACCCATAGCCCAAGTATCACAAAGCACAATTTCACACATGCCTAGAAGCAAGTGAAGGAGACACCTCCTTGGACTCATCTGGGGACAGGAGAATTTGACAGCAGCTACCTGGGAACGCTGCCCAAACCTGGGCTTGTAGGGTGTTCTCAGTTTACTTTGAGGACGTCATATCATCATGCGACTAACCATTTCTCTGACGCCAGTATTTATAAATAAGCTTATCAAATTAAACATCTGCTTCACAAAACTACCTTTGAGGCTGTCACAGGAATACAACAGTTTGAAAAACTGAAATTGTCATCCCTTTTCTCTCATATGAGAAGTCATGCTAAAAGTTATAAGTGTCGGCTAATTTAAGAAGAGACCTTGGGCTTGATCTGATTATTTTGTGGGTCCGTTGCATCTTCTGTAGCCAACAGTGGCAATCTTCAACAAGCATCCAGTTTACTCTCAGGGCTTCAGGAACGTTGCTCTTTTAACTCTAGTTTAGGGAACATTTCAGGATCCTGTTCCGAATCTTCCCACCCCTTCCACACATCCTGAGGCCTTACGGGTTGCCTTCCAGAAGGACCAAACTAAACCCAAACGGCAAACGGGATTCAGGGTACACAAATGTATGGTAAATAACATTATTAAGTTATACAATGCAGTGTACCTGATTTGGTTGAATGATGTTTATGTGATGTTTTTATCCAAATAGTTTGTTCTGGATTTAAAAAAAATCTGATTAGGCATAGCTTTCAGAAAGATCAGTTTTCTAGAGTAGCAACTGTCATCAAACAGTTAATATTTCAGATTCAAGTACTAAGTTATGTTCTTTTTTTATCAGTTCTTAGTAATATTATGAAAATAGTATTTCCCCTGTGATTTTCAGAGTTCTAACTAGTGGTTTCAATCAGGTCATCAATTTCACACATCACTGCCACAGGGCTTCCTCAAAGCTTCTCACATTCCAACGTCCCCATAAAAGTTTCTCTTTCCCTTTTTTTTTTTTAAGTCTCATCCAAGCATGTCCACATGGAGCTCTTACCTTATTTTTAGTCAGTCTTACTTAGTCACAATCCAGAAGGAAGTGCCTGCAAGGCAACATAGCCATTCCCCCATCCCCATTGCACAGAGGCTGAGTACCATGCCGGGAATTTTAACCTGGCTCCTCCAGGGTGTCTTGATGAGCTCTAAGAGCAGAGGTACAGCCTGGATTCCTTGTTTGCTCTTCAGGTTTGATTGGTCCTTCTGGAAGGCACCTGTGTGATCAGAGTACATGGGATTATTCTGAACTCAGTCCATAACAGAAAGGAAACCTTGTGGATACTCATTTGCAAAGCCACCATTTTCTTATTGGAGCGTCCATAAATTGTGAGAAATGCAAAGCCCTCAGAGAGTGTGACTGTTTGGACAAATCTGTGGAATAATCATGGCCTGGGCTGCAGACAGAACAGCTGTTCAGCTCTCTCACTGTGCAGATGCAAACCAATTATAGGAACAGACATCTAACGTAAAGGGTTTTAAAAAAAAAATTGTCAGGTATGCAGTATATTCCGTCACATAAAGTACCAAGATAAATATTCTTTAAAAAGGAAAAAAAAAGAAGTGACACGGCATCACTTAGCAACCGAAGCAGAAGAGATGGGGAGATAGAGCAAGAATCTCAAGACAGAGAAATATGAATTCCTGTTGCATCTTTGTCGATGATTCCCTGAGTCCTCCTCTGGACAACCACTTCTGATCTCTGTAGGAATTCCTTTACATGATGAAAATAATATATCTTTCTCCCTTATGCACAGAATCATTCTAGATAATACAGATGAGGTATACATATAAAATTTTTCATCTTAAAAAATTTTCAGTAGTAACAGTTCACCTTTTTTCCTCCAGACTAAATGATCCCAGCGCTAAATGAGACCACATGAAGGTCATTCCCATTTCTAAATGCTAGCCGTATACCTCTGTTGTTTTCCACCACACCCGGCCCCCAACTAGGCTACACACTCTGTGAAGAGGGGCACACCCGACACTGAGCGTTAATATTTGTGATTGAAGTGAATGACTTGAAAAGTGAACAGTACTTAAATTATAAAACCTAAAACTCTATAGGACATTCTAATTAAGACTTGAAGAGCAGTATGTAAGGATTTCAATGCACCAAGCATAACTAGAATTAAGGTGTTTTACTTCTTTGGTTGTTTGTTTTCTTTGTTTTCCATTTCAACTATTGTCGATGTGACTTTGAGCAGGATTTCATGTTGATACAGATGTGGCTTCACATCTAAGCAAGGAAGGTGTTTTTCAAGTTTCTGGAAGTGAGCTGCCCAGTATTTCCCACACATCGGGGCCCTGTTTTTTCAACACCTTGTGGATCACTAATTGGAGTTTGCATAATCTACCACCAAATTGCAAGCATTCCTTTGAAATGAGTGCAGCACACACTTCCCTTTCAGAGTCAATGAAAAGAGAAGGTCAGGAAGAGGAAAAGCAGCAAACAATGATCTCTTAATTAATTTAGAAGTGAGTTTCTGGTTCTTGACTCCCTTCAGGAGAAGAAAAAATGGAAATGCAATCTGAAAAGAAAGTTTGTGGTTTATGTTTTAATCCTAAAAACAGTTCAATGGCTAGCTGCCCACATCGCATTACTCCACATAGCAAAGGAAAAACAATTTTGAAATGACTTGAAAATGTACTATGAAACTTTAAAGGCAGGGAAGCTGGAAGCTGGAAGCCGTAAGCAGATAGGAACAAATCATGAGAGAGAAAATGCTCTGTGCATGCAGGGAAATAGCCTTTAAACCATTTGAAAGACTGTGTGTGACGGCACATGCATGTGTAAAGTATGGACATGTGAGGTCATGTTAGATTGCACCCATGGAATAATTAGAAAATAATCAGCAGTGAATGTGTCCTCAGACAGAAAGTCATGATTTTTTCCTCAACTTCAGTTCTTGAAATAGTACAGTTTAAAACTGTCTCAGAAATGCAAGACTGTTATTCAAAAAGCTGTATAAATGTGCAGAATTTCAAAGGCATTCAAGAAAGCAACTATTAATATACTATCTTAAATGGTTTAAATTAATATCGAGCCAATTAAAATAAACTGGGTCTTTTCAATGAATCATTTCTAGCATTTTTGAAAATTCAGTTTTTAAATATACAATTATAAAATGTGAAAAATGATCTTAAATTTGTGTTTGTTTCTTTGTTTTTATTACTGTGTTATAAGATCATGAAATCTTCATCAGGAAATAACTCAGAGATGAATTGCCTTGGTAAAAATATCGCAAAAATAAGTGTTAAAAAATAAATTCAGGATCGTAAATATAACGCTAACAGATTCAGTTAGAGGTAGCATATCTTTTTCTCTATTATCTGGCTACCAGTCAATTGATAGATCATCTATCTCCACTCTGAATCGACATTAAAAAAAAAGTGTTATTCAAACAACAAACTTAAGCTAGAATGAACACAAAAGACTTCAAAATGTACAGAATATTAAACTGATAAATAGCAAAAATGAGAAATCCCCCCAGTGCTCAGCTCTTTCTGAGCATGCACATTACGTTACAGGCAATGAAGCTCTCAGTTGAATACACTGCACTGTATTTTAAAGGACCAAAGCCTAAAAAAGCAAAAGCAAGATTTAAAAACAACTTTAAGAAACAGCTACTTAACTCAAAAACAGTGGATAACATATCATTTCGATGTGACACACAGAAGAGTTCAGTTAGAAATGGGTTGAGTCTTTAAATTTTAATTAACAGGAGAAAAAGTCCATCACATTTGAATTCATTTGAATTAGAATCAGTAAATTAAGGCAAATTATTTATTTCACAATGACATTCAGGTAAGATATTCATTAAGCTCTATGAACACCCACTCAATATATTTTTCACATTTTAGATGATTTCATTAATATGAGATTCTCAAATCATTAATATTGGCATAATCAAGTGTCATGAATAATATTCAAAGAAAAAAATTTCGGTGTACTCTTACTTATTCTTTTTTAAAAGTTCAGTAACTGATCCAGATGGGATAGCATTATAGACATTTCATTTACCCCTAAATCATTAATTAAAAAAAATACTGTAATTTTTATATACCTTAAATTACTAACACGCATACCCTCTCTCCCACTCCCCCTCTCTCTGATTATTTAGAATGTCATTTTTTTGCCTTTTTCTAAAAATTTGCAAAACATTGACTTTTTATTATCATCAAACTAAAATACTATGATGGATTGATATTCCAACATGATCATATTACTCGAACACTTACAATTTGAATCCAAAAATCTAAAGTCAGTAGAAAACAAGTTCTTTGGGCTTACATAGGAATCAAACCCAAACTCTTGCCCAAACGAACAATTGAAATTCCTGTTGAGGTTTGAAAAAGTCTCCACAACCCCCTCAAGTGTCCTACTTTTCATGCAGCTCAGCACTTCCCAACCGAGCCAGAATGAGGAGCCTTGAGATCCCTGTGGTCGGCCGTTTCCCAAGTATTCCAAACCCACGCCTGGACCAAGAAGCTCCAGGAATCTCATCAGAAGTTTTGACCCCAGGAGGTTTCTAACTATATTTCCAAACCAGAGAGGTTTGGAAAAGATCTCATTGAACCTTCGACCCACTCATGACTTGCCCATCGGTATTTCGGTTTTAGGATCTCACCTAGGAGTACTGACTACTTTCACTATAGCTGCATAGTTAATGTGCCATTTGCACTGGAGAAAACTTGGCTGGAGGCAGTCAACATGGTTCCATTTAACAACCTAATAAATATATTGAAAATAACCAATGAAAACAAAATTACAGAGACCGTCTTTTAGCTAAGCTGCCATAGTCTCTGCAGCCAACCTCAGCCTTCACCTCAGCCCTGCTCCAAGTTTAAAATCACTAAAGCATCAGAAAGGTTAAAAGAGAGAAAAAATAAATTGGGGGGGGGTGGGCATCCATAATCTACAAAAGTTGAATTTCAAAATATTGGGGATTTTATTTTCAAAGTGCTAAAGAGGAGAACAGAGAGAGAGTTCATTCTGCAATAAGTACAGAAGCACCAGGATATGATACTTCTCCGGGCCTCGGTTTTCTCAGCAGAAAAATGGTGTTCAGAATACATCATTCTAATGTTATTCTATGAGATGAACCTGTGACAGCGCCTTTTAAGATGTGCACATGATAGAAACTAAATAGATGTTAGCTTATTTCCTGGGTTTCCACTGACATTTTTCATGAATGCAGTCATTCAAAAAATATTTATTGAACATCTATTACGTGGAAAGCGTTAAACTTGGTCCTAAACATAAATTGGTGAATACTACAAATATAGTTCCTGCCCTCACGAAGGCTACAATCTAATGGGGGAAAACAGCAAATAAATAGAGAGGGAGGTGAGTGGGGGGAAGAGAAGCAGATAAAAATTGTCATTAATGTTATGAAGAACTGAACAAATTTCAGTGATAAGAAATATTGGGGAGAGGCAGCTGGTAAGACAGATGTTTGAATTTTGTTTCTTTATTTTTTAATTGATCTTAAGAAAGAACACATGCTTTCTAATAATCATATTTTGCCTTCATCATTCTAGCATAAATTTCACAGTGTCACATTACCCTTTTAAAAGACTGTCCACCTTGTAGGACAGAGCATTTCAGACAGAGACTGTACCACCGAAGACTTTTCTGGACATGGTCAGGCTAACTTTCATTTTGTCATTATTTTTCCTTTTCTCAGAAAGGTCATAGGAGAGGTTCTGACAGAGTGATGCTGTTGATATTTAGAATCCTGACTTTCTGGCTCCTTGTCAGTTGAGCTGTAGACCAGCACGTGCGATGGAAACTGGCCTGGTTGCTATGGTGGATACTGTCTTAACAACAGACATGGGTCAGGTGTCCGTTTTGGGATCTTTCAGGCCTGTCAGCAACTCTTGAGAAAGTTGTCGTGTGGTTTTTATTGGCTCACCTATACATTCTGGTAGGAAGGGCGAACAGTCACTCCGTGCACCCTTCTCTTTTTGGAGAAGCCCCAGGAAGTAGTGTTGCTTATGGCTAGTCTGCTCTCACAACATGGTTGGTTCTTGGGTTGTTTTGGCCTCCTCTCCTGGTTAAAGTGTGTTGATGGAATATCTGAGTTAGCAATGTCAACAGAGGTGGCTGCACTTGAATTCTCCTTCTATTTCACAACCCAGATCACTGTTGCCTTGTTTCCGTAAGGCAGTATCACTCAACTAGGGCCCCAGCCAAGGACCTCCTGAATGACATTAAAGGGAGTGTACATAACACAACACGTATTGCTGAGCTGTCTGTGTGTCAGCTACTGTGATAGGTCTTGGGGCAAAGGACATTAAATATGCCCCACCCTTTTTATGTAAAGAATGTGATAGGGTTAAATAAAGGTGAAATTATCTTTCTAATCATCTTTATTAGGTTGCTAGGGCCGCCATAATAAAGTATCATAGGCAAGCTGGCTTAAACCACAGATATTTATTTTCTTACAGTTCTGTAGGGTAAAAGTCCAAAATCAAAGCATAAGTAGCTTTGCCCTCTTCTTTTTTTTTTTTTTAAAGATTTTTTTTTTATTTATTTGACAGAGATAGAGACAGCCAGCGAGAGAGGGAACACAAGCAGGGGGAGAGGGAGAGGAAGAAGCAGGCTCATAGCGGAGGAGCCTGATGTGGGGCTCGATCCCAGATGGCCGGGATCACGCCCTGAGCCGAAGGCAGACGCTTAACCGCTGTGCCACCCAGGCGCCCCATCTTTGCCCTCTTCTGAAGCCTCTCTTCTTGGCTTATAAATGGGCCATCTTCTCCCTGTGTCTTCACATGGTTATCCCTCTACAGCTGTCTGTGTCCAAATTTCCTCTCCTTAGAAAGAAACCAGTCATACTGGGTTAGAGCCCACCCTAATGTCCTCACTGTAACTTAATTACCTTTTCAAAGACCCTCTCTCTGCAAATGCAGTCAGTCATATTCTGAGATACTAGGGGCTAGGATTTTAACATATGAATTTGGGCAGTAGAGTCACAATTCAGTTCATAACAGCATCTTTATAACCACATATAGTATAAATCTAGAAATATATCATCAAAGGTATCAGAGTATAAGTAGCCACAGATGATGATGATTTGTATCTTTCCAGCTGAGAATCTCAACATACTTTATAAAAACCTGTTAGGAAAGTAAAATGCAAATCAAAAAATGACATTTCACCAAAAGTCTTCTATCTGAATCAAATGAAACATTTTAGTTCCCACATGCTACCCAATAGACCAAATTCCTTGGTGGAAAATTCATTCCCACCCCATTCCTAATGCAAAAAAGAATTTGGGAAACAAGATAGTAGGAAGAGCTAAAATCCACTCAGAAATCAAAGTTTGGAATCACTAAGTGTTCAGAAAGGTTGTACAGGAGGAAAAGTAAACTAGAAAAAAAAAAGCCATACATAATATACAGAAGTTGAATTTCAAAATATTGAGAATTTTATTTTCAAAGTGCTAAAGAGGGGAGCAGAGAGGTCACTCTCTCCACAATAATGACACGAGATCATTCGGTTGTTAACTCTAATGAGGAAAAAGTTTTAAAATAACCTCACTAAATCAAAGATTTTGGCTGACACTTGTTAATGAATAAAATGTTTTCAAGCCACAGTCATCTTCTCTCTTCGTCTCTGACTGTTTCCCCTTTCTGAGTGCTTTTCCTTAGGCATAGAAAAAGCATATTTTAGACTCTTTTAAACTGGAATTGTTCAAAGCATTAAAGGAGAAGAGGAATCAGAAAATTATCTTGATGTTCTCTGGCAGCTGTAATATCATGTAAATTATAACGGATGTACCAGGATTACCGAGTCCCTCACCCCCTCCAGATTCTCACAAAAAGGAAAGCATGTTGAACTGTCCCGCTTAGAGCCGTTGATGACTTCCTCTCTTGGTACATAGTAAATGAGATGTTGCAGAGCTGGCACAATAGCTGGGACACACTCACGATCATCATGCTTCTCACTCTCCCATTAAAACAAGGATGAGGGCTATGCTCTCTCTACCCCAGCCAGATGGGGTTTTGCGTGTGTTCTAATGTGCAACGGCACCACTTCATCATTTAAAGACCTAATTCTGGGTGAAGTGTGGTTACATATTGCAATTCATGGTGCTTATTGCTTGATAGTGCTTATTGCTTTTTCTCCCTAATTGCCGCCTTCCCTTTCATCCTCTCCCTCTTCTTGGAGCACCTCCTATTAGAGTGACCCCTGCGAATGGTACTCACTGTTGAGAATTACAGGGGTTGCATAACAAACCCTCACAGACAATGCCTCAAAAAGAAGCACACTTGTCAGAGGTAGGAAAGCAAACTCTAGCCTTAACTACATGACTCATTTATCTGGGCTTTTGATTATGTATCTTTTTTTTTTTTTTCTGTGTCTCAATTTCTGCATCTATGCAGTGATAACATGTTTCATCTTTATTTTTTTCAAGGCAGATAAATGTGGTAGGTCGAGCATGCCTGTTTATCCCAAAACCCTTTGATAGGGCAACAATTAAAAAATGAATAAACCCACAAGGACAGAGTAGAAGAAGGAAACATCAGTAAACAAGAGATACACTTGGAGGACGGAAAGTGGATGAGTGGGTAGTGATTGAGCTGTGTTTACCTCTTTGTACCAGTAAGAGCCCGCAGAAGGGGGAAACGTGGACAAAATAAGCTGACTTGTTCTTCAAACCTTTAAAAGACTCAAGAATTGAGAGCACCAGGGAATTGTAAAAACAGGCAGCAAGGCAGAAAGGAGAGAACTAAAAATAAGAGAATTCATTTAAAATCCATGTAGGTTGCAGTTAGACCCTCAGGTCTCTTCCTCTACCCCACACACCCAAACTAATACTCCCCTTCCACCCTGGCAGAAGACTAGGGCCTATTCTCTGAGGATACTAGGCCAGAAAGGTTCTGAACAACAGAACATGGCAACACATGGGGAAGGAAGAAGGCACCGTCATAAGATCATGGGAATGAAGTCAAAGCATATCTACTAAATGTCAGCACCCGATTCTTTCACTGTGGAGAGTGGCCCAGCCCGGAAAAAGACCTAGAGTCATTCACATTTGGTAGGGGAGGAGTCCTCTGGGAAAAAAGTCAAGTCCCTCTCAATTCCTGACCATGAATGAAGATAGAATAAACTCTAGGCAGATGTGCAAGACGTCAACTTTTCTTATGTACCCTTTGTCAGAGATCTTCAAGGGGACGTGTTCCACCAAAGTGAGGCTATAAACAGAAGGGAGTGGGGGCAAAAGTAGAGAACCCAACACAGAAGGAAGGAGAATGATCAGGGGGACAGTGATGAATAGCTACACTAAGAAGGCCTATAAGCAGAACCAACAAGACAAGAAAAGTCTCATACCCATTGTGTTGCACAATATTAATGTGTTTTACCATGATTTCAAATACACAGGAGACTAAGTAATCTTAAAAAAGGGGAGGTGTGCAATTAAAAAAAAACATAAATTTAGTACTCAATACAGCTTAACTGTGAAATATTAAAGCTATAATAATGAATATGATTTAGCCCAATTTGGAATGATTAAAGAACAGAAAGTATGGGGGGGGGCAGTGGGAGGGGATGAAAGGAGAATATGTAAGAGCACTAATTCTTAATTGTCTCTGGATGTCTAAAACTGAAAAATCAAGTTATAGTGCTATAAATATATTAGTTAGAAATACAAAGGTAAATACCATAATTAAAACTCTGAAACTGTTGACAGTAACTGCCAGTGAGTTGTGTGACTAGGGACTGAGTTGTGGTGAGAAAGAGGACTGTTCTTTGGTTCTTGTAGGCTTCATGTGTTGACTTTTTAAACTATGTATAGTATGGGGCTCCTGGGTGGCACAGTAATTAAGCGTCTGCCTTCGGCTCAGGGCGTGATCCCAGCATTCTGGGATGGAGCCCCACATCAGGCTCCTCTGCTAGGAGCCTGCTTCTTCCTCTCCCACTCCCCCTGCTTGTGTTCCTTCCCTTGCTGGCTGTCTCTCTCTGTCAAATAAATAAATAAAATCTTTAAAAAAAATAAAATAAACCATGTACAGTATTACTCATATTAAAGTTTAAATTAAATTTAAAATATTAACTTAGCCCATATGAAGTACATATTTCAACCTGTATTTATAAATTAATAAACATTTTAATGAATATTAACCTTAAAGGCTTTTAAGAGGTCTTCTGAAAAGCAGAATTATATAGATGTAAATTTTTTTCAGTTATTATTGCATTATGTAATATTCCCACAACTATGCTTATGAAAGAGGTTCCATTCATCCTGGACTTTTGTTTTTCAAGTGTAGGGTATATTTTCTTCATTGTTTATTCAAAAGCTGAGCTACTTGATAAGGAGCACAAATGTGTGTTCCAGTGTGGCGCACATAGATGCATACAGGTTTCCATGATTATTTTAAATCCCATGGAGTCATCCATTGCTAATTCAAATCTGGCCAGAATTCCTGATTCTAATCTCATCTCAGGGTGAATTGAGGTTAGCTGCTGGATGAAATGCTCAGTTCAGTTGAATGTGAGCCCAGGCCAAGCTACATGGGAGCTGAGTGTTTCAGGGTGCCAGGTGATAAATGGAGAAAAGAGGGATCACATGAGGATCATGTTTTAGTACATGCACATGGTCCTCTTCTGGAGGAATATGGAGCAGGGGTGTAGCTCAAGGTACAAAGAGGATATGGCTTTGCACTGTAAAAGGCAGCCCTCAAAGGACTGATTAATCTGGGGGGGAAAATGCCAGCGAGGGCTGACTATTAGCTATGCTCATCTTTGGATAGGTGTCTGATGAATAACTGTAACCTTGGAGTGCCTTTCCAACATTTAGCTAGGGCTACTCATCCTTCACAACACATTTAATGTAAGGAAAATGGATGAGTGCCACCTGAAAACTTTGATGATCAGATATTGCCCTCTTCCCCACCTCCCATTGCAAGATCCATTCTAGGGCATGCCTAATTGATTCTCTTAAAAAACCTCATTGTTAAAGTAGATTTGGATATCTGAGCACCCTAGATTCACATGAGTGAAAAACCACAAGGATATCTCAGAATGCCATTGGTGATGAAAAGCTTTAAATATCCTAAAAATAAAAAAAAAAAATTTAAAAAAGTAGCTGGTATCTAAAGGAGAGAAAAGGAAAAAGCATCTCTTTGGAGTCTCTGATTAGCAAGAGTTATACACAACTTTCTGTGCAAAATCCTACCCCAGCTCCCAAATATTCTTCTTTTGGGCAGTGTAGATTATATCATAGGTGTAGGTAAATTTATGTTTAAAAAGTACATGTACATTTTAGAGTAAATAATGTTGAAAGATGTACATTATACACTCTTATAAAATAACCTTATAATTAAAAAAACTATACATGCTTATTGCAAATATTAAAAACAAACAAAACAGAAAAATACAAAGTAAAAAGTGGCCCAAATCCTATCACCCAAGAAAAATCTATTTTGTTAATACCTTTCAGGCATCTCTATATGGACTTTTATATAATTTTATATAAATGGGGGGGTCATGCCCTTCATACTGTTGTCTAAACTGGAGAAACTATATATTCTTAATGAACAGATAAACTTCCATGGCAGTGCCCTGGCTTTGTTCTTCTCTTTAAAGACCATCACTTTTTGTGGTCAGTATATCTGTTTGCACATTAGGACCACATCTTGAAACTACGCTGTCCAATATAGTATAATCATTAGCCATGTGTGACTATTTAAATTTAAGGTCATGAAATTTAATAAAATTAAAAATTCAGTTCCTCAGGTGCACTAAGCACATTTCAAGGGCTCAATAGCCACATATAGTGGATGGCTACACTATTGGACAACACAGAATAGTTTCATCATTGCAGAAAGTTCTACTGAATAGTGCTATTAGAACCAGATTTTCTTTAGACATAGACCCCTTAAAGGTTGGGGTCTGACTTATACACTTGAACTTTCCAAGCACTTTGACTTTTGACTCCTGCCAACATAATATAGGGTTAAATCCTAACTTTACCAGTCACAAGTCACAACTCAAAGACCAAACATTTGGATGAAGAAGGCAAATAGTAAGACTTTCCTATCATTGCCAATGATTTCTCAGAGATCATGGCTCCCAGCTGTTCTGGTGACCAGAACAACACTCTTCATAAGAATCTGGTCCATTGAGATATCATGGATCTTGCTCAGTTAGAATGAGTGTGAAAATTTGAGGGTAGGTGCTCCTGGGTCGATTGGGATCCATCCTACTTTAGCATGGGAAATTTATTCCAAATATCAGAATATAAATAAAACAAGGACAATTCATGAGCCAGAAGGGTCTGGGAACTGGATCCAAACCGCCCACCCACCTGCAGTTCTTCTAGATCTTTTGCTACAATGATGAGAAAAAAAACTGGGGGGAAAAAAAACTTGTGTTCAGTATCATGTTCTCAAGCTGAGCAAATAACTCCTCCCCTTTTTGGGTCCCTATAGCTCTAGAGAACATAACACAAAATTAAATTCCAGGTTTATTCCTATAATTCAAGACAATAGACTTCAAATTTTTATAATTTATTTTCAATTTCATAAACACCTAAATTTACATGCTCTCCAATCTGATACGAACTCCTCCTCCCATACACAAATCTCTGGAGGCTGTAAGTTTGGCAGTAAGAACAAACATTCTCACGGAAGATTTCTTATCCTTCCTCTTTCCACTTCAATTTTAACTTCCTCGAAATGACCTTTGGGGTTTCATTTCAACACATTTTCCCCCAGTCCTAGTAGGAGTGTGGAAATAGGAGGAGAAATAACAGCATGAAAACAGATTTACGATTTCTGTAGGTTCCCAGTATGGTTCAGTTTGAGGTCTGTGGGAAGACTCAGGGACAGTTTTCATTTGATGTGAACTGTCTTATCTGTACTCATGACCCATTTTTGTTCAGTAGACATGAAGATCTTTCTCAGCTCTATCCTCAGAAGCAGTGTTTGGAAGGACTATTTTCTATACTTATTAATTCATTCTTCCCTTTGCTTAATCAACATTTATTGAGCAGCTGCTGTGTACCCAGGAAAAGAGCCAAGTGTCATGTTTACATACATTTATAAGAAATGGCTCCTGTCCTTGAGAAGCTCTAAGGAGAAAGAGAAGCCAGATGTGATGAACATTAAGATGGGGTGCTGCATAGAGGAGGGGCACTTGCAGAGGGGAGGGGCACCTGCTGCAAAATGGGGGAGGGGAAATGTGGTCTGAGAAAGTTTTCTCCAGAAGGAGAAATTTGAACTGAGTCTTAAAGCATAGCTATGAATTAACCACATGGCGAAGGTGGGTAGGACTCTCCCAGCACAGTGAAAGGGGAAAATGGCACGATGTTTGCAGAAGGCAAGTAAGTTGGTGAGGTAGGTACAGTAAACCAGGCACGCAATAAGGCTGGAGAATTAGGCAAAGTCAGATAATGAGAGGCCCTCTGTTTCATTTTTGAGGGTGATATAAAACCATTGAAGGGTCTTAAATGTGACAATGACCAGAGAGTCATAATTTCAAGGAAATTAAGGTAGCCTGTTTGTAAGGAATGGACAATAGAGGGTCACACATGGGAAGAGAGAGAGAAAGGTGCCAAATAGATGTGAACTCAGACAAGAATGGATGCTTAAACTAAAGGCATACTGGAGAAAGTACCCAATGAAATAAATTCAATAAAGAGTAGGTGGTAAAATTTTCTTATAACCAGTTGGACAAATGGAAAAGAACTAGAATGGTCTCAGGGACAACTGAGTGATTAAAAAATAAACTACTCATGTAAGACTTGTTTCAAGGGAGAGGTAGTTATATTATCAGAACATCTACTAATATTCTGAAGGCAGGAGAAAGAAGAAGAGCACTTTTGGACTTTTCTCTGCACATCACAACTGATTCTCTTTATCCTAGAAAGCTTTGCCTCTCAGACAGGTGTCCTGTTTTCTAGACTTCAATAACTCTCTCAAAAACAAACAAGCAAAGAAACCCAGACATCATTTGCTTTGTGGAATATTTTGAATTTTGGCATCAACCTACATAAGACCCTTTCAGTTATTTAATCAACAATGTTTACTGAGATTTATTCTGTACTAGTATAAAAAGAGATAGACCGTTTATTCAAGTTGCTCTTTATCCCATTTTTATTTGCATATTTGTGTATTTGTTTTTTATTTATATCTAAATATCATCATACAGTAAAGCCGTGGTCCTCAAACTGTTGCATGAATAAGAAGAATGTGGAGAGCTTGTTAAACTAGTTTACTAGGCTTTAATCTCAGAGATTGTGATTCTGTAGTTGGTCAAAGTAGGTCCATGAATCTATGTTTCTAGCAATTTTATAGTTGCTGCCGATATTGTTGGTCTGAGGATCACAGTCTGAGACCCACTAATTTACAGTTTTGAGGGAGTAACTCTGATTTGTGGAGCAATGTAAGGTTCTTTCCTGTGTCCTAAAGTATCCATAACATGGAATTGACGTCAATGGGAATTACACAGGCCACAAAGGTGTCATACTGGGCTCTTAAGTGTTTATGACCAACCCCTCACCACTAGCTCTCGCCTCCTGTTTTTCAGCTGCATTTCCCACTGGGCATTGCTGTTGCTCTTGGTCTGTAAGTTGCTGCAGTTACGGCTCTTGATGATGTCAAACAGTCCCAGCTGGAGAGACTTGAGAAATGGGAGCAAACTTTCCTCTGTCTGAACTTCTTTTATCCTATCTGAACTTAAAAGTCAAAGATTAATAACCTGATCGCCTAATGACCTGGAGAAGGTGGCGAGATTTCCAAATATTACCAGACACTGGAAAGGCTGTGATGGTCAGCTCAGGGACAGTCATACAGTTAGCCTGGATCACAAAAAAGATAAATGGGTAAGAACCTGTCTCACCATAGCGTTGTGAATTTAATGGCTTGCCAGTTGCCTTGGCTATGAATTAGTTTTCTTGTAAATGGTTTCAAATTGCATATCTCTCCTAGGTAGAGTTGAGCCTCTTCTGTTTATTTATGATATTCAGGAGTTTTTCTTGTCTTTGACTTCAGGTATATCTTTTTCAATCTCACATACAGAAAAATCAAGCAGGAAATTATTGAGTAATTCAGGTATCAAGTGAAGAGAGGGTAATGGGAGTGGAAATAAGGGACAAATGTAAAAGATATTGTAAAGCAAATGGTAAAAGACTTGTCTTCTCCAACAGGGGCTATAGGGGATGAGAGGAGATAGATGAAATTAACTACCAACTCTTTTGACCAGGAGAAAGATGGCATCAATTACATAAATATGAAGATTAAAGAGTGATTTAGGTAAAAATGCTCAGTTCTGTTCTGGACATCCAGGTGACAGTGGGGCAGCCAAGTGGAAGTGTTTTGAAAAAGTTGGAAGTCTAGGACTGGAGTTCATATGAGAACAGAAGCTTGGGGAATAGCATTGGGATACCCTTACTTAAAAGTGAAAACTGAAGCCCTATCAATAATGAGTTCAGTGAGAGAAGTCCATGAAGAAACAGTCAGCGGATTCAGGACAAAACCCTAACAGTCCTTCCAGAAAGGTTCCACATAAGTGCTTCCTGGATTTGATACCTTTGCGTATTTTCTGTTAGTGATTTGGTTAAAATGTAGGTAGTATTTCTGGAACACAGTATCGGGTTACCAGTGGAGAGATACACAGTGTGCCTGAGGGTGTGCACATGTCCATTTTTATATGTCTACCTGTATAGAAAATATGGCTTAATTTGCATGGTTTAGAGGTTGAATTGGAGGGCATAACAGACTTAATAGAAGGCATAATAAAATAGTCTGAAATGGCATGCTAACTACGAAAATGTCTCTAACTTTTCTCCCTTTTTTCCATATCATTCATACCACATGATACTGATGTGGGGATACTTTCCAGCCACATTTGAAAAGGCTCCCCTGAAGTTGCAAACCCAATGGTTTGGAAGGGAGATTTCAAATAACTCAAAATATACAGTGTAAACAAACTGGCCTTTTAGTATGAAGTGTACTAAATTAAAGAAACCAGATGCTTTGGTTGGCTTGGAACAGCTGGATTATGATTGGCTCTCCTTCACTAACCATTTTCTTTGGAATCTCTTCACCTCCTTGTCCTTCCCCCTCCTCACCCTCCTCCTCTCACTTGCTCCCTCCTCCCGCTACCCTCCCGCTCTGTCTGATTTTTGTTTTCAGATAGATATAAGCTCATCAAATATAGGAGACCTATCTCCCAGATATCAAATGGTTTCTGAAAATAGAGTTGTTAATTTAAATTGTCTGCTGTACTCGTAAAAACTTGCTTACTGGAAACCTGGTTGAGGATCTGAATTACACCTTCAATCATAGTTCTTAATGTGAAGGACTTTTTTATGTAACAATTTTATTTGACTTGAAAATTATATGTTAGAATATTCCTCTTTCAATAGTACTAACCGGGACATTTTATGGGGTCTCCAGGAAATCACTTAGATCCATAAATCTCCAAGTTATTTATCCGTATAAAATCATGGAGCCTCACAACCCTCTGAGAAAGGGGTCCAGACCCAAAAACCTCATTCATTAAAAGATGAACCTCTATGAAATTGAATGAGTTTCCCTGACTTACAGAAGCTTTTACTGGCCAAATCTACACTATCTCAAATCATTGATACCATGGGAAATTATTTAGCTAATGTGGATTGAAATCCACTTTCACATAAAATATCTAGAGAACTGTACCAAAAATATATTTTCAGCTTGAACCATAGGGATAAGATCCGAAGAAATGGAAGGAAAGAAAGAATAAGGAAGAGAAGTTGCACACAGCCTGAAAGATAGACACTATTGCCTCATTAAGTTTTTTGTTGCTGTTATTTTTTAAAAATAGACTTTATTTTGGGGGGAGCACCTAGATGGCTCAGTCGGTGAAGTGTCCAACTCTTGATTTCGGCTCAGGTCAAGATCTCAGGGTCATGAAATCCAGCCTCATATGGGGCTCTGTGCTGGGTGTGGAGCCTGCTTGGAATTCGCTCTCTCTCCCTCTCCCTTCTACCCTTCCCCCACCCTCTCCCACTCTCTTTCTCTGAGATAAATAAATAAAATGTTTAAAAAATAAATAAATAAAAATGTTTAAAAAATTAAAAAATGTTAAAAATAAAATAAATAAAAATAGGCTTTGCTATTAGAGAAGTTTTAGGTTCACAGCAAAATTGATCAGAAAGCACAGTGAGCTACCTCCCCACCCTCAGCCTTACCCACTATTGACATCTTGCACAAAGATGGTCACATTTGTTATAATGAATAAACTTATATTCACAAATCATTATCACCCCAAGTCTATAGTTTACGTTGGAGTTTACTCTTGGAGGCGTACAGTCTACGGGTTTTGGCTAACGTAGAGTGACATGACACATATTCATCGTAAGCCTCCGTGATTAACACACCATGTAGTTGGGGGAAGTTGTCTGTGATTTAAGATAAATACCTGTAGTCTCTGTCAGAAGGCTTAATTATGGCTTAGCTTATAAAGGTGGTCATGAAAAGCTTGGTTAGTAAGAGTGTTCTTTTAAGTATTTGGTATAAAAAGCAATTGCCAAACACTGCCTCACAACTATGAATCGTATTGTATTTCAACTGGATAAGGGAATCTTGCAGGGCTAGGGCATCTAAAATGCACAAGTATCTATGTTCTCCCTTTAGGGGGAAATTTTTGTTGTGCTTTAGCAAATCAAAGCCTAGAAGTGGCACTGGTTCCAGACAATTGAAGGGGGGTGGTAATTTTATTTCATTTCAAGGAGGTGGAAAAAATACTTCAGAAATTCTCCACGGCCTCTCTTTTTCTCCAAAATACCCATTACCACCACCCTTTCTCTCCACCTTTCTCTCTCTGCTGGGGTTCAGCTGCAATCGAATGGCTGACCACTCTGGCTTTGTTCTGGCACTTGCAAGAGAGCTGGGTCAAATGAGCAGGGCACATTCTGGAGATGATAATTCCAGCGCTCTTCCCACCCCAGTTGAGCTCTGCAATAAACCTTCTCAAAAATGCACTGTTGTATTAGACACTTTTTAGAGGGTCTTAAAGCAGTAGCTAATGCCTCAGAGACACGGGACCTTTTCGGTGGCGAGCCTTTCATTTCACAGTCCGACTTAGCTTCCCAGTTCTGAAACAGGAAAATAGGCTTACTTCTTTCCCCTGCTATACCACTCTCTCCTCAGAAGCAGGAGAAAAAAGAATTATTCTTTTCATAGAAACTACACGTACAGAGAATGAGTCAGGAAATTCTTTTTTGTGCCTTGACTTCGCATACTTGTGCTAACAGTGCTGTCCCGGTACTAGTTGGTTTTGATACCTGGGGGGATTTGCAGAGAAAGCAAAGACAAAAGCTTCTGAGCCAGGAGCTCAGCTCGTCTTGCTTCTGTAATGCACTGGGACGCTGGGTGTTGAGACAAACAGCTCCGTGCCTGCCTGCCATCCCCAGGCACATACAAAACTCTTGATTTCCATCAGTAGGATGCTGGCTCCCCAGGAGATGCAGGGCTAAAGGCAAAGGGTTGAGGCAAAACAGCAAACAGAAAAGTCAACACTGAAGAGTAAAAGGAATTTTTGAAGTTCTCATCCTTTTTCCAGGACAACTCCACTTGTAGTATGGGCAATGACTGCTGGGTGTTGTGCTTACTGTGTGTCTTTGCTCTACGCTGACCCCGGCCTCTGCACTCTACCTCACTGGGCAACACTGAGGAGACCGTGTGGCCGTGCTGCAGAGGCCACACAACACACTCAGTGTATTTCGTAATTCACGCCACCTTGGGGGGTTATCAAGCTCTGAGCTGTGTGAGTTTTATTGGATTACCCGTCCTCAGAATGCTTGCCTGTAATACCCCTAGTTTTGCTTTATCGGCTGGGTTTTGCCCCCTCCTGCCAGGCTGTGATTGCTTCTTTCTGACGTGGGTATTTTTTTGCATTTGTCCAACAGAGTTATTCTGCAACACCAACAGACCCCACCAAAGTGCGTCTTTGTCAAAAGAGAACTTTTCCCATTATTTTGTTTTCTGTGTTGGGACTGTAGCTCTGGGTAACTGGAGTTATAACCTCTGTGCATGGGGGATATTCTTGTTCTCTGTACCATTCTGCATATTCTGTACCTTTCTTTTTTATCTACTCCTTCAGGAGTATTCCTTTCCATGTCTACTATGAGGCTATGCGCATTTTTGTACTCTAGTTCTTTTTTTTTTTTAATTTTCTTTATTTATTTGAGAGAGTGAGAGACAGAAAGCAAGAGAAGGGGGAGGATGAGGGAGAAGCAGGCTCCGAGCTGAGCAGGGAGCCCAATGCAGGACTCGATCCCAGGTTCCTGGGATCACGACCTGAGTCGAAGGCAGATGCTTACCAACTGAGCCACCCAGGCGCCCCTCTAGTTCTTTTTTTAATGATTTTTAAATATTCCCATATGCTATTTGCTTTTTTCCTTTGCTCACTCTCCTTCTTTTATTCCACTTTGATCCTGTCTTGAAGCTCTTCCAAAAGGGACATATCATAATATTGGTAGATGCGGGAATCCGGTGTCTCTTTTCCCAACCAACACACCCATGATAATTTACAAAAACACTGACACCAAGTTGACTAAGAGCACATTTCATCCTAAAGTGAATATTTGTTGCATCTCCTTTGACCAAGGATTAAAGATGCAGATATTTTGCTTAGAATAAAAAGCGTAAAAAAGGGAAGTACTGTTATGGGAGACACTCGGCAAGAGTTTGAGAATGTCAGCAACTGACGCTGGGCGCAAACCGCCGCCAAGGTGGATAGAGCAGCTGTTTCGGAAGAATATTAAGAAGCCAGCTGTTATTCCCATTGGCACCGGAATGTGCCAATCACCACCCAAACTGTAGGAAGTCTCGGCCAGATTCTGGGGGAAAGAGCGCCTTTGCATGCCAACTAGGAAAGGGCCTTGTTGTTTCTATGTGTCAAAATTACGTCTGCGGTGACTTATGTACTTTTCTCTCTTTAACCATCCATTCTCCCATCATAGGTTGGAGTGAGAAAGAAAGCATACTGAGGATAGAAACATCTTTCTCTTCCATCTTCCATCGTCTTAACAAATAATTTTATGATTTAAATGTTGATGATAGCCTGGCTGGGCATCTGATGTTGATCAATGGTACAGGCATAAACAAACGCAAATGCATTTTAGAGGGTGACTAATCTACCAACCCATATGGATCAGTCCATTTTCCCAAGGTCACTAACCAAAAATTTCCACTAACAAAAACCAGTACTTCAAAATTCCCCTAAGAAACTTTTTTACCTCTAAGCAAAAAGAGAAAAGAACATTCCCCTCTAAGTTTGTTTACCACAAAGTATGAAGAACAAGGCAGGTTTCCCCCCCAAATTTATGCTGACTTGGAATTTAAGTCAATTCCATAAAAATGAAACTGAGTTAGTTAACTTTCACTTTGGCTGTATGTAAACAGGTTTTTTTGAGATCGGAAGCATTAACTTAGACAAGCAATCAGAAAGCAATAACTTCACATCCCAACTTTTCAATATGTGTGCGGCATGCAAAATTTCCTATCAAACAGCAAAGTCTTCTCCAAAAGGGAGGCAAAAAAAAAATCCTTCTTATGTATATGTGTCTGTACAAATGTATATATATGTACGCATCCATACTTTGAAGAATATATACATATATATATTCCTAGTTTGAGAGCAGTTTGTTCTCATATGTTAGTTTAGAGGTTGTAATGCCATATAGATATGTAGCAAATAGAGTTATGTTCCACCACTGAAACTGGTAAATCTTTTCCTCTTAGAACTCTCCCAGAAATTTAAGTAAATAAATAAGCAAAAGATTTGCTTTTCCATAGTTTCAAAAAATCAATCCTGGTGGGAGATTCTGTAAATCACACAAGGAAGAGTGGACAGTCAGTGGGAATTCTGTGGGGCGATCCATCCCATTGTCAGTACACCAGTGCCCAGAAGACCTAAAGTTCAATGTTGCTCTCAAACCGAGCAGGTAGGCTACTACAGCGCATGTCTGAAAACGGACAGGAGAGAGAGAGGACAGATGGAGATGGGTGTAGTAAGACTCAGGGCAGGAAATGTGCTGTACACGCACTACCACGTGTTGAACACGTAATGCCAGAGAGGAGAAAGAAGAGACTGCTCCATAACGTGGGAGCAAAGTAGTGTAACCTTCTTTAGAGAGATACTGCAGACAACTTCTCTCGGCATTCAGAGAGAAAACAGGAGAAATGGTTCAAAAGTCGCAAACATAATTGAGGGTGTGCTGTATATATCACACTCTGCTGGGTGTCCCTGACTCAAGGAGAGCATAAGCTATGTGAGGAGAAAGGGCAGGGGCACATTAAAAGTTTTCAAAGCACGATGCAAGATGTCACAGCCACAAATATCATAAAGCAAAATGGATTAAAAGCCAAGCGAACAAAAGACCACAGATTGTATGATTGCATTTATATGAAATGTCCAGAATAGGGAAGTCTAAGACACAGAAATAAACTAGTGGCTCCTGCCCAAGGAGGGTAGGATGGGGGCCTAGGAAGGTGAGAACTAAAAGGTATGAGGTTTCTTTTTGAGGTGATGAAAATGTTCTAAAGTTGATTTGTGGTGACAGTTACACAAATCTGTGAATATACTAAAAATCATGGAATTATACACTTTAAATTGGTGAATTATATGGTACGTAAATTATATCTCAATAAAGCCATTATTTTTTTTTAAAGCCATTATTTTAAAACTGTAAGATCATTAAAAAAAAAAAAAACCTGGAAAAAGAAAAGCTAAGTAAATGGAAGGAGCAGTAAGTACTTGTAGGAGCCGGGTCTTCTTCTTCTTCAGTCCTCCCCATCCCCAGCCTGCACTCCTTACCAGCTACTCACAGGGAACGAAGCAGCGGGATCGCTGAAATATTCTTGCTCACCTAGAAACAGACACAGGTAAAACTCTTCAGAAAACATAGGTGCCTCATTTTCTACCACACCTGAAGCCCACTTAAATGCAAGGCTTGATGGGGTCCCAAGTCAGTCCTAGGAGAACCGTGACCTTGTGATTCTTGTCCAGTTTCTTTTCCAGACAAAAGGGCTTTAGCTCGCAACAACACAAACTCTTGGATTAAAAAAAGAAAGAAAAGTAGGCATTCAAACTCTCTGAGGCCCTCTCATAAATAACAAAAAAGATTGGCACCAGGTAGGTCTTACCAGAGACTACAGCATTTACACAGTTCTTCTATTTGAATTTATTTCAAGCAGTCAATAAATAAATGGTTCCATGCTATTAAATATGGAGAAAAGAGAAGACTACAAACATGTGCTTCTACCTCCTGCAATTTGGTCCATTTCCCCAGCTCCCTTCTCAGAGAAAGATGCAATTGTTCACTTGATGACCCTGGTACCTAGCATATTTTCTTTGGGGCCATCTTTTGAATATTATTTTTGTTTAAAGCCAAGTAAATGAATGGGGAAGTTGAAAAACATAATCAGAATGTTATATTGACACTGTTGTAGATTTTCCGAATACCGAAAAACAAGAAATGAATGGAAATGAGTTTGCCAAAGTGAACATTTTATGCATCTTTATATAGGGCATATTCCCAAGTGTGGAAAAAGTATGCTTGCATAAAATAAAATAACAAAATATTTATGGAATATTTTAAATTTATGACATATATTTGTCATATTGAGGCAAACACTTACCCTCGGGGACTTAAAATTCTAAACATTTACTTCTTTGCATGTGTCTTTTTCTCTCTTTCTTATTTTTATCTCTAGTGCTTAGAAGGTGCTTTTGGCTATTTCGTAGGAGCTACAAACATTCTGCCCAACCAGAGGCATATAATTCCCCTGGAACCGTCTATCTTTCCAAAATGTCTGTCTTAGTGCTATACACAGTGATTGTTAGTGATTGTGTAGGCCCTCTAAGATAGTGTAAGACACCAAATGAAACTTTTGTACTAACTCAAACAGTCCTATATTACCATTAGCCTTGAATGATCCAGAAATTACTGTTCTTTTTGTACCACAGAAATATCATCAAGGATAACATCTTTCCATTGGCATGGGTCCCTTTACATAGCTATGAGAAAGGCTGATCATGTAAAGAGCATCAAGGTTTGGAGGAAAAAGCAAGGCTGAAAATTTTAGGAAGGACCCAGAAATAAATCCTCAATAAAACTGGTGGTGAGTTATTACTAAAAGCATATTTCATACCTAAAGTTCCTCATTTAGGACTTTGGAGAATTTGTGCTTCTAGTTGAAGAGATTATAGGGATATAATATGGCTTAACAGGCGCTATATTATAGTCAGGTTTTATAACATTCCCTGCATTTTTCTTCAAACCTTGAATTGCAACTTCCATATACTAAACAATATGAAACATACCTATATCTTTTTTTTTTTTTAATTTTTTGGTCCTGCAACCACCACAGAAATTGTTCCTGGGCTTGGTCCTCGAACGCGGTGGGCCAATGGTCAGTCAGCCCTATTGGCCCCCTGCCTCCTTGGCGTCCTCAAGCCAGCGCCATGGCCCATGGTGTAAAGCCCACGGGATGCAGCTGAAACATACCTTATTGTGCTTTTAATCCTGTCAGTAAATACTTTTCAAAGGTAAACCATTGTATTATTTTTGTTATACTTTTGCATTCAGTGTGAATACAGATTGTTGTTGACAAAGTCCTTCCTCAGCTCTGATTGCCCAATTCAAGAAAAAATGTGCCAGTTACCCTTCTGAGTCTGAACGCAGCCATACATGGACTGCTCTAGTTTTTGCTCAACAGCCGAGCTTCTCGTTGCAGGGCCAAGAGTCTTTATCTCCCATTCCTCCAGCCCAACCCGACCCCAAGTTCTCTCTCACCAAACAGCCCACTCCACCACTATTTCTCTATTTGCTGCTCTGACCCTTCTTTTTGCCAGTCTATGAATTCATACTTTATGTTTTCACTACCTTTTTCTTTCCAAGATGTTCTACAAGTCGATTTGCTCCACAAAGTCTCTCCTAACTCACCAGAGCAGCGATAATACATTTCTCCAACTGAAGTGCCCAAATTCCAACAAAACACAATTCAGAAATTGCCAAAGATGATGTATATTATAATTATTTGCTTTCTGTACGATTTGCTTTTGCCTCATGTCTCATCTCTATTTTGCTAAACAACTGTGCTTTGCGGTATATCCTTTCACATGTGTGCTCAGTTACAGAGTAGGATATTCACCAGTGGTTTTCAACAAAGTCTCCCCATTGAAGTCTTTGGGAATCTTTATAAAAACACCTATGCCCAGACTCACTCCAGACCAACTAAATCAGAATCTCTGATTGAGAACAGCTGCTCTTAGATGGTTGTAAAACAGGACAATGTTAGTCTTTTTCCCTCACACCCTGGGATAAAGAGGGATAAATCACTGACCAGTTTGAAACTATAATGGAAAAAAAGAGAGAGAGAGAAAAAATGTTCTGTTGAATCATATTACGAGAAGGTTAAAGGTTAGCAAGAGCTTATCTTTTTTCTGGTCACTCCCACGTCTGCCCAGAGAAATAACAGCATTTGCTTTAAATAATGGTACCCTTCTTCTACTTTAAGTTTCCATGACCTATACCCCCTCTACCCAGCTCCTGACAGAGTGGTAAGATTCTCTAAATTCTATGAAGTATGCCGACCTCAAGAAGTGTGCATTCTAATCTATCAAACATATGATGAGCCATGTTTGAGGGTTCTTTCCAGGTAGTGTGGTCTTAAATTGGAGTATAGATGGTATAGATTGTATAGTGTATAGACTGGAGTTTCCCAACCAATGTGCTATGAAAAGGTTTCTAATGTTCCGAGATCTTGGTCCCCTTCAGCCTCAGGGTAGCCAGGCAAGCTTGAGGCAGCCACAGTCTAGACTGAAAGAGTCTGGACTTGCACAACCAGATACATTTAACTCAGTGGGAATCTAATGTTGTTTTTTGTGTTTTATGGACTGAAAAGGCAGGGAAGTCCTGGAGAATTACAGGTAGTAGGATCTTGAGTGGCTGAAATAACAAGCAATACAAAGCACCAAGTTTGTACTCAGTATAAAAAAAAAAATGCTGTACCATGCAAAAACCCACCCATCAGTTACAATTACACTTGTAAGAGTAAAGCCATAAACAACAAAATATCAGATATGAAAAACTAAACAATTAGTACTAAAATAAACTGTTCTGCTGGTATCACCTGGCAGCATAAAAAAGTCACTGTCATTATATTATATTGCTCATAGTCACAGTCATCTTATATAATAATAAGTGAGTACAATAGGCTCCCAATAAGGACTCGGTCAATAGACCTTGATTGAAAATGAACTTTATTTATTTATTTATTTATTGATCATCTCCAAAACAATTATTTTAATATACATGGATATATTTAGATCAATTTTTCTATTCCAATTCTCACATTCAAATAGATTAAAATTGTGTAATTGGGTTTGGACATGAAGAACTACTTCTCCTGGTGTAATTATCACAAGGGGAAAATGGTGGAGTACACTTACAGAAAATGGAATTCTGAGCATTGTTAGACTTTATTTTCAAAAAGTGAGATGTATATGTTGCCATCAAAATCAGATCTATGACTTGATAAGGACAAAAAACTCTAAAAGACAAATTTATTATAATGTGTATCCATTCCATTAATTGAGACACTGTTTTCCTAATAATGGCCAAGAAAAGCTCTCAAACTTTGGCGTTGGTAGATAAGAAACATAAAAATCATTTTATATTGAAATCACAAAATATCTTCACTAAGCAAGAGTAGAGAGGTTTACCTAAAGAATCCAATGAAGGTGCACAGAAAATTCTCTGATGAATTCAAATATTTTATCTTTTTTTAAAACTTTTTTTTATTCTAAGTAATGTCTACACCCAACATGGGGTGCTTACTCACAACCCTGAGATCAAAAGCTGCACACTCCACCGACTGAGCCAGCCAGACACCCCGAATTCTAATATTTTTAAAATATTAATAACATGCATAAAAGACAGAGAAAGTTTTATCTAACCAAAAGCAAACATAAATATGTGACACAAAGCAGTAAGAAAGAGGATTTTAAAAGGATTTATAAAAATGCTTTTTAAAGAACAAGAATGAAAAGGGACCAGTCCATGGCCTAGGACATGGCAAGACATTAAGAGCAGAAGTCTTCTAAGAGTACAGTAGTAAAGAGAAAGTAGTAAAAGCTCAGGGCCCTTTTTTTTTTTTTAATTTCTTCTTGTCAAAAAGAATTAATCCAAACTAAAAAAGGTACAGCTTTGTTTTTAAAAGGGGTCAGTGTAGAGGGTTGAAATGGAAGCGCAAGAAAGTAAAAAACAAGCACGCAAGCAAAAATGATGGCCATTTTGCAAAATTTCAAGTTTCTGAGTCTAATGAATTCTAGTCCCACCTATTTACAGACATATTTGCTAAACTCCTGTCAATAATCTTCATGGAATTATGGAGAATGAAAAGAGTGTTGGAAAACTAGGAAAAGGCAAATGTTGTCTGAATTCTATTCAGTTAAAAGAAAAAACATCAAATGATCTGTTAATAAAGTACCTCCACTTTAGTTTGGTCTCCAAGTTGAGTTATGGCGGCCGTGTAATGGGCACAGGAAGAGTATGCCCAGGGCAGAGCAGCTTCTCACTGGGCAGATCAGCAGAAGGCCCAATCCCTGTCACAAGTTAGTAAGTTCCAGTCACACAAATGCGGCTTTCTGGGACTGTTTCTACAGTAGCCAATGTTTCATGATTTTGGTATTTTATCTGCTTCCTGAATAGTCCTTACTCCAAGTAAATATGCTGCAGGGTCTTTCTTCCAAGTGTGTAGCCTGCAAGGATCAGTTCCATTAATTTTACAGATAAAATAAAATACTCTAAATTATACTTCTCCCTAAAATGTGTGTATTTATATCTTATATGCTTATAAAATTAATAGGGAACTTGTGTGAATGAAGTAGCCACATGGCCATGTACCATGATCCATTTTCTGTGAAGCCAGAAGAATATTTATTGTGACTTAGCACTCTTGTATAGAGAGGCCCTACACACTCAGGCCCTAAGAGAGCACCTATCCCCCTGCTGAGTTAAAACCACCGATGGGGACAGGGAAGGCAGGAAGTGCACACAGTGACAGGGCCGTGGTGACTGACTGGATTTGCCATGACTAAGACACAAGATAGGACCTGGGTTATAGGAAAACATAGCACATTCATTTTGGGATCTATTCAATGTATAAATTTCCCCCAATAGCCTATTCTCAACAGAGCAGCGAGTGCAATCCTTTAAAAACATTAGATCATATCACTCTGTCCTTCAAAGCCTTCTGTGTCCCCCTGTTTCTCTCTAAGTCCCTAAACTGTCTCCCACTCCACCCCAGCCCAGCTTCTCCTGGCTTGTCATCTCTTGGCCTTTATCTCTTCCTGCTCTCCCTTCACTCTTTCTGCTCCAGGATGCTGGCCTCCTGGCTACTTCTAGAACATGCCAACCACGTTCCTTGGGTCTTGTGCGTGCTGTTCCCTGAGCCTGAAATGCTTTTCCCAGATGCCTCATGGCTTTTCCCACATTTCATTCAAGACTTTGCTTCAAGTCCCCTCAGAGCAGTCTTCTTAGACCCTCCTCTATTTAAATTGCAGCCCACACACACCCACCCAGACCACCCAGCACTCCCTCACCCTTCCCCTTCCCTGCTTTATTTTACATCACAGCACCTATATCATGTCTCTATAAGCAATTGATTTGTTGATTTTGTCTGTTGTCTGTCTCTCCCCAGTAGAATCTTAAGCCTCATTAGAGCAGTTGTGCGTTGTCCGTCTTGTTCACTGCTATATTCCCAGGCTCTAGAATAGGGCCTGGCTCATAGTAGGCACTCAAAAACATTTTTTAAATTAAAATTTTTTGGGTATAGTTGACACACAATGTTAAATTAGTTTCAGGTGTACAACATAGTGATTCAACATCTCTATACATTACACTGTGCTCACTACAAGTATAGCTACCATCTGTCACCATACAACACTATTTCAGTACCATTGACTGTATTCCCTGTGCCATATCTTTCATTCTCATGACTTACTCATTCCATAACTAGAAACCTTTATCTCCCACTCCCCTTCACCATTTTCCCCATTCCCCCACACCCCTTCCTCCTGGAACCTATCAGTTTGTTCTCTGTATTTATAGATCTGACTCTGCTTTTTGTTTGTTTATTCATTTATTTTGTCTTCCAGATTCCACATGTAAGTGAAATCATATGGTATTTCTCAGTCTGACTTATTTCACTTAATACAATACCCTCCAGGTCCATCCACATTGTCACAAATGGCGAGAGCTCATTGTTTTTTTAAGGCTGAGTAATATTCCTCAAAAATTTTTGAGGAATAAATGAGTAATTATCCAGCTGCTTTATAGCCTAAAAAAGAAATTAGAACCAGAGGTGTAGATTTAGTCATACAGGAAGAGAATTAAGGAGGTGATAGTACCTATAAAAAAAGTCAGAAGACTTCTAAGTTCCTTATGGTGCTAAGATTTTGACCTAAGTAATACACACACACACACACACACACACACACACACACACACACACAGGCTCCATGTAGAGCAATATATAGCCAATTACTTTCCTCAAAACAGTCATCTTAGAAAACACTTGAAAAACATGTTTGTGGACAAATGTGTTTGGGAAATGCTGTGTGATCTCACCTTCTTGGATATTCACAGTAAACATAAATATATTGAAGAATCTGAAAAATCTTGCATGTATTAGTCAGGGTTCTCCAGAGAAACAGAACCCTGACTAATACAGATTTAGGTACCAAGACTGGTTCCAGAGGAACCAGATCTTAAGAATGCGTTTTCTGGGGTGCCTGGGTGGCTTAGTCATTAAGCGTCTGCCTTTGGCTCTGGGAGTGATCCTGGCGGTCCGGGATCAAGCCCCACATCAGACTCCTCTGCTGGGAGCCTGCTTCTTCCTCTCCCACTCCCCCTGCTTGTGTTCCCTCTCTCGCTGGCTGTCTCTCTCTCTGTCAAATAAATAAATAAAATCTTTAAAAAAAAAAATGCGTTTTCTGAATTGGTTCCCGGTTTTCTGGAATTGGATCTCTAATTTGATTAGATTTAAAGATGCTAATTAATCTCTTCCCAATAATAAAGAAAACACTGATAATGCGGTTGTGACGTGGCAATAGATATACAAAAAAACATCAACTTGGATATCCCTAACCAAATACTTACAAGAGACAAGTTTCTGAGTAACCGTGTATAAGATTCCTTTCAACCTTTTTGTCAAACTAATGAGTATAATGAGATTGGCTGGCTGCTCCTAATGTTGCTGGACAAAGTGGGGAAAGAAAAAGATGAGCTGAGGGATTAAAATTTCCAGCTCAAGCATCACTAAATGACCTGAAAGCTTCTATATCTGCTCTGAAAGAGACTTATTTCCTATAGCTGTGGAGCTGAGATTCCTGAAAACCAAGCCCAGATCTCATCATGCTAGTGGCCCAATTACAAAACAAATTGAATTCCCAACATTGCAGGGTGTCTACTATTAAAGTGAGGGCTTTGATTGGGAAGGAATGGGATCCTGGAGATTGGAATGGGAACATATGGGAAGCCCCTGATGAAGCTAGGGACACTGAACCCCTAAATTCTGATGTCAGTAGAAGCAGCCTCTTCACCCTTTCATTACAAAATACTATAGACTAGGAGTCTTAAACAGCAGAAATTTGTTTTCTCACAGTGCTGAAGGTTAGAAGTCCAAGATCAAAGTGTTAGCATGTTTGCTTCCTTCTGAGGCCTCTCTCCTTGGCTTGCAGATGGCCACCTTCTTACTCCATCTCACATGGTCTTTCCTCTGCACTCATCAGATTAGATTAGGTCCCACTGTAACACCCTCTTCTTAACTTGATCAGTGCTTTAAAGACCCTATCTCCAAATAGAGTCACATTCTGAGGTACTGAGGGTTAGGGCTTCAACATATGCATGGGAGGGAGGCACAAGTTAGTCCATAACACTGCAATTTTTTTAAAGATTTTTTTTTTAATTTATTTGATAGAGAGAAAGAGAGGGAGGAGGAGAACCAGACTTCCAAAAGCCTGACACGGAGCTTGATCTCAGGACCCTGAGATCATGACCTGAGCCAAAGTCAGACACTTAACAGAATGAGCCACCCAGGCACCCCTATAACACTGTAATTTTTTAAAAGTTTAATTTTGCTAAAACTCTGTGCTTCCCAAGAGCATTTGACTGTAGTACTCTTAATACACATGTTCAATTACATATCAAAGAATAATGTCCCTCACTTTGAATATACTCTAACACTGACCCAGATTTATATAGGAATATCAATAATACTACTATTTAAACAACGAAAGTATAATAATACAATATAGAATTTATATAATGTCTTTTATGTATGTTTAATATTCATATGGTAACGTCGACAATAATACTCTTAGTAATAAAAGCTCATTACAAAATAACTGACAGAGTACTTTTGTTCATGTGATTTCATTTGATTAAGTATACAGGGGAGATATTATTAACTTTACTTAATGAAACAAAAGATCTCATAAAGCCTGGAATGGTTAAGACTTAACAAGGTCATACGGGTAGTAAATAGCTTCTCACACTCTTGATTTCTTTACTTTGTAATACAGTTTTTAAACACTATATAATATCCATCCTACCTTAACAGTATACCAACAATATACCACTTCAGATCAAGACATATTTGAACGGGGATGGTACCATATTAGTTAAGAGTACTTGCTTTGGAGCCAGTCACCCTGGTTTCAAATTTGCCTTCACACTCATTGGGCCATGTCATCATGGAAAAGTAACTTAACACCTCTATCCTTCAGGTATGATATTGATAACAATATTTATCCAAGGGAATTATTAAAAGGATAGTTAATACATGAAAAGTACTTCAAACATTACCTAGCACATACTAAATACTTGATAAATGTTAGCTATTACTATCAGGATAAAAGTTACTGGCTTTAAAGCAAAATAATATCCTATAACATGAATATAATGTAATCAAATCAATCTTTTCCTACTAAGTCCATTTTTGTCATCTGTTTCCCTTCTGAAAAACAAAAAATGAACAATACTTGAAGATTAAAAGAATCCTAAGTGCCATGTTGAAACAGAAGTGAATGAAGAACTCCCAAATACCTCCTAGCCCTGAGCAGACTTCAGCAGGGTTGTGGTGGCCCGATGGTCCTTCCGAGGTCAGCAGACTTGGTGTGGATGTCTCTTAAGAACACGCTATCTCATGGGACTTTGAGTATTTCCTGCCCATGATCAGCAACATCTTTTCTTGCAGTATTTTGGCAGGTTTGTCCTTGTTCCCGGCCAGATTCAGGAAGTTCAGAAGCACATGAAAACAAACAATACATTAAAACGCTTCTCTCAAATTATTCAATGTTCAAAAAAACAAGAAATTATTCAGCAATATTGGGACTTGGCCAGTATTTTAATCTTAATAATTATATTTATTCATTCTCAGTTGATGTGCCCATCATTTTCTTCCCAACAAATTCTTTTCTTGGCAGTGATTTCTATTAAACTTTTTTCTTGAAGTATGTTTATGTATAGGAAGTGGTTAGACAGGGTATCAATGTATTTTGCAAAAACTTACAGGCATTTTCATGGCTTGGACTATTTTGTCCTTTGTGAAATTTTCAAATTATGCTTTGTTATTAAGATCATTCTTAGTGATTATTATTGTTCTTAAGATCATCATGATTTTTTTCCTAAAAATTCCTTCCCTTGATTTCAATGATCATAGTTGAATGAATCGCAAACCAGCAATGTAACATTCTACTTTTCCAAATTTTGCTTATCATTTAAAATCCATCTAAATATCTGCTCCTTAATTTAAAAAAACCTTCCCAATTTCCCAGCTCCACGCGATATCCAAACTAATTGGCTTCCATTTCTCATTATAGTCACTTGACTAAATTCAGTGGACTTTTGCCAATCATCGTTTCACTTTACCCTTTCAGTAAGATTTATCTGAAAACCATTCCCTCCCTCTTGAATTACTATCTTCCATGACACAACAAGCTTCTGGATTTCCTCTTACCTCCATGGCTTCCCCTTCTCCCTCACAGACTCCTCTTCTAACAAGACATTAAATGTTCTAGTTGCGCAAGGCTGGATGAGCAACTTCCCTTCCTGGGCAACTTCATACATGCCTATAATTTTATTTGACTTATAAATTTATTATCTCCATCCCAGACATTCTGTCTTGGTGTCAGACCCATGTGTCTAACTGCCTACTTGACATTTTTGCTTTGAAATCTCAGGAATATTTACACTCAATGTGACCAAAGTGACCACATGAACTTCTCCTCCTAGATCTGGTCCTTCTGGAATTTCCTTTTTCTGTGATAAGCACAGTCATCCAGTTATGCAAGCCTGAAATCTAGGAATTATCCTTGCTATTTCCCTCTCCCTCAACCCTTATATGCTATTCCTCACCGTGAGTCACTTCTACCTACTAAATAAATATCTCTAAAATCTATTCACCTCTCTACTCCAAGCTACCATCCTTTCTCACCTAGACTATTACAATGATCTCTAACATGCCATTCTTGCCCCTCCCAATCCATTCTGCACACTGCACCCAAAGTTGTTTTTTCAATATGCAAATCTGATAACATCATCTTCCCCTTAAACTCATCCATGGCTTCCTGATTCTCTTGGAATAAGGTCAAACTCCTCAGCCTTCTTTATCCTACAAATTCCTGACACCTATCCAACCTCATTTTATACCATGCCCCATCACATCTACTTTGGTCTTTTTGCTGTGATGCACTTGGTCTTATTAGGGTACCTCAGATATGCCGTCCTCCTGCCATAGGACCTTTGGAAATGCATTTCCACCTGCCTGAATTGCTGCAGTCAGGGTGATCTTGTAAGATCCAACCAGAATACTTCTGTGTGTGAAAGGGGCACTATTACTAATTACACCAGGGAAAATAACAGGCATGAACCAAGCTTTTCCAGGGAAAATTGGGATATATGTTCGTCTGAAATTAACTCTCATTCATTCATCAGATCTCAGATTAAATGTCACCTCCTCAGGGAAGCTCAAAACAACCTCCCTGGCAAGGTGAAGTCCATTATAAGTTTCTTAACACAATATATGTCTCTTTTGTTCCACTATCCAAAGTTGCAACTTTACATTTGTGCACATAATTGTTCCTTGATGTCCCCTCCATTAGGCTAAACTCCATGAGACCAAGATTGTTCCCAAGGTTCTTCACTATTGTATTATCTGCCAAAACTACCATGTGTCATAAATATAGTGCATTTTAAATATCATTTCTCAAAGGAAGAACATAAAATAATGCCTCTTTGAGAATTTCCTTTTTTCTGTGATTGGCACAGCCAACCATCCAGTGATGTAATGCAGAAAACTAGGAACTATCCTTGAAACTTTCCTCTCCCTCAGCCCCAGGGTTCAATTCCTCCTCATGTACAGGTTCTCTGTAGCCTCCTCTCTCTCCTCTTTGTCCTCTGCTTTCTCTCCTCCCCCCTCTTTCACTGTGTATGTATACATATTTTTTTTTCCAGAAAGCTATCACACTCATCAGATACAAAGGACATCTCTTCCTGTAACAAGTGGTTTCTGAAACTAGTGCTGTTCGTTTAAGTCCCTTGTCTGTAAGAAATTTGCCTACTGGAGACCTGGTATAAGAGTCTAAATCCCTTTTTCAACCATAGTTCTAAAATGTGAAGGGACTTTCAATGTAAAAATTATATTTAATTTAAGTGCACTTATCATAATGAGAACTGAGTAATGTATAGAATTGTTGAATCACTATATTGTACACCTAAAACTAATATAAAGTTGTGTGCTAACTATACTGAAATTAAAATGTTTAAATTTTTTTAAATGATATTTAATTTAAAAATTAAACATTAAATAATTATCTTTCAATTTTACCAACTGAAACATTTTATAGGATTGCTAGGGAGCCATTCAAGTCACAGAAATTTTCAAGTTACTTATCCATATAAAATCATAAAGTCTACAATACTTCTGAAAGAGGGATCCAAACCCAAATATTGCAGTACCGTTAAACATTAGACTCCTTCTAGCATATACCATATTTGCTCATTTCTGTGACTCTCTTCTAGATGATTAATTATCTGAGTGCCAAGATGACATCCTACGGACCTTTGTATATCCCTTTCCACACCTACTTTCTATAATGTTGTATAATGTTGTGAATGAGCATTTGTTGAAATGAACTGAATTAACCCAGGTCCCCTCAGAGCCTGCCCTAGAATTGGCCCCTTTGCTGACTCACTCAAAAGTTCTACTCACCAGCAAGATGCCTAGATCTCCAGTGGGGTCCAGACTCCCTGTGGTCTAACCTGTAATAATGGGGACTCATGAGTTCCTATGTCATGGACCACAGCATTCCTGTTGTATTGGGCTTGCAATGCTCCCGTGAAAAAGCACTAGGATAAACATTTGTCTTTCCTCGGGACATAGCTTTGGTACTCACTTTTATAACCCTGAACTACCCAGCAGACAGAGGAGAAACAGCCTGGGAGATCAAAGGAAACCGTGAATAACGTCATGGGTGATCACACTGGTCGCTGCTGTAGAGAAAGGGGATAGTGGCCTGGCACAGCAGTGGTTAGAGACCAAGTGCTCCTGAGGCCACTTGGCTTCTAATCCCAATTTAGTCACTTGCAAGCAAGCTCTTTCTGTTCCTCGGTACAAGGCGGATGATACACACCTCTCTTTCAGGCAGACCGTCATAAGAGCTAGACAAGCACATACATGTACAGTCCTGACTTAGAAATTCTCCTAAATAATACCGACTATCATGGGAGGGGGAGATGAAGGGGCAAGCAGGAACCTCAGAAAAACTCTAAGTAAGTAAGAATAAGAGTTAACTATTTTTTGAGTGCCTACCATGAGCCAGGCATCACGAAGGGGTTGGGGGTGAGCAGGCGCAGATCTATCTACATCTGCATCCACAGCTATAACATTTATTTAAAAACAACAAACTTTGCTTAGATGAGATTCTAGAATTAAAAAGCATTATCCCAGAAATAAGTGAATAATCTGCAAGCTTATACCAGTGTTTTCATTACCTAAGGCAGACCCAGATCACATAGTCCCTAAAATGACTCTGCAGATTATTCCCCTTATTCTTAATCTTTATAAGAAGACACATTCTTTGTGTTCTTTTAAGTTCTTTTACAGCTTCTTGGAATTCTCTTCAGGCATTTCTGCTGCTTCTCGTTCAATATCTTTTTTTTTATTACACTCCTGTGTTCCTGGTGATTATAACTTTTTTCCCTCAACTTTTTTTTTTCTCATTTTCCCTCTGTAAAACCATCAAGCTGAAGAATGTCTAGTCTGAATTGAAACCTACCTCACCTGTTTGAGAAAATAAAGGCGTTGTTATTTATGTATTCACCTTTGTAACATTCAGGTCCCAAAATGCACCTTCGTCATAAAGTATTTAATAATTCTAAGCCAAAGTTGCAAGATGGTATATACACTATTGTTCGGGCACCCTGACTTGGCAAAATTTCTCTTTTCTCTGATTCTGATATAAAGATCAAGGTTTTCAAAAAGAAAAGAAAGAACTTTTTTTCCACAAGGAAGGAAAACTGTATTTGTTCCTTTTGCCAAAGGTGTGGTTTTGGACAACCGACTCCTGGTTTGTCTCTTTCCTATACACGAAGCCCTCTCAGCAACAACCCCAGGAATGCACAGTTAGAGCAACAGATCAATAGAAGGAAGCCACCTACTCAGCCAGTTCAACACATAGTCCTTAGAGACCAGACAGGCCCAGCCTCACTCAAAAAAGTAAAGCAGAAGATTGAAGCCCCAAATGGGAGAGCTGGTCTAATCCGCCATCTTGGATCTCAGGCAAGCGCACAGTACTCACAACAGTCATCTCTGCCTGAGTTATCTAAACTGGCTGCCTGTACTGTCCCATAAATCTACAGAGCGATCAAATTGCACAACCTTCCTCCTCGTCGTTTGGCTAGATAAACATCTCAGGAGAAATAATTCACTTTGCTAATTGAGAGTAGTCATCTGAAATATTCGAAGCCGCCAGCTGAGGCAGTGCAGCCTGGTGAAAGCTCCTGGCTGCGATTTGGGGTCTGGGTTCTCTCTGCCTCCATTCTGCACGTGTACAGCAGTGCCGTGCGCTCGTACTGTCTAAGGAAGCTCAAAGGAATACCTTTCCCGAGAGCCTCTTCTCTCCCACCGTATCCGGCCTGCTCCACGGTGGCGTCTTTCTGACGCGACCACCAGCTCATCCTCCTGGCTCCTAGCGACACCCCCGCTATGACTCTCGCCGGGTTTCCTGCAGCTGTTATCATTCCCTTGGTCTCGTCTCAGATGCAACAGGAGCACAGTAGCCACTGCTCTGTGCCTTTCCTACCCCCTTTCCCCACCTGAAATGGCTTTGACGCCCCCAACTGGGGCCAGACTCCGGTTCTCGTCATGTGGCCCGTGTCGCAGCCACTGTAAGTTGTCATCTCTGCCAGAGTCACCACCATCTTTGCCAGTTACATAAGAGGCCACAGAGCGTCTGTCTGCTCCCGAGCGCAAGCTTTTATGAAGCAGAGACAGCCCGAGAGGCCAAGTGGGCAAGAGGTCCGTCCCGGAACCACGTCCCCCGGGAGGGCCAGTGGCCGTCTCCGGGTCTTGGCTCCCGGAGCCACTCAGCGCCACTCTCCGCCTGTGTTTGCAGCCTGAAATACCCGAGGACGACATGTTATGTTTCGGCCTGAAGAGGCAAAAGAGAAGCAGCCCTTTCAAAATAAGAATTCCCCTGCTGTTTGTTTCCTTCTGGAACACAATAAGGACAGGCTGAGGACACGACTCTGAGCTGTCAACACTTCCGACCCAGCTTCCATAGCACCTTTCACTCGCCAGAAAAAAAGTCGCTTAAGTTCAACAAGGGCCTAATGAATAGTCAAAATAATTGTTTAGCTTGGATATAAGGCCTTAGGTAAATAGATGATTGCCTGAGACCAGAGGCCAGAAAAAGCAGTCCAGCAGGACTCCACTTGTTCTGTTTTTCGGACATCAGCCCAGTGGCCTCTGCTTCTCCAGGGACGGCTGTCACTGGATTCTTTCTCTCTTCCCACGAGCATATTGAAGCAATTTAGTATCCAAAGGGGCTCACAGAAGCAGGGAGAAAGGGAGAGAAATTTCTATCTCAGAAATAATATACTTAAGACATGAAATTCACCTCAGCAGAGTGTCCAATAAGTAGAATGCTCAAGATACGGAATGTTTGGCTTGTTTGTATTTAACTGTTCATGTTGAAAAATTTCTAAAATGCTTTGTTAGCCCACTTACAATTGTCCTGCATCCTGCCTTACTAGTATTTTTAACATGATTTCATCCTTTTTAAACACTATTATTTACTACACCTAAAGACCATCATTAGGTTTATGAGTAATCCACTTCCAAGACTGTAATTGTAGTTATAGACAGAATGAGCATTGAAAAGGAACCTTTCAGGTATGGGTTTTGTAGGTGGTTGTTGTTGCTGTTGATTTGTTTTGTTCTGTTTGTTTCTTTAGGTGTCTTTGCTATCAACTTGCTTCACTGTTTCTTTTTCCCCAAAACAGCGTTACATCATGAAAATTCTATTTCATTAAGAGCTTGATTAAATTAGTTGCTAGGTAATTTCAGTTCTACTGAATAATATTTTTAATAATTGCCTTCCATCTCTTACTTGAAAATAATAGATGCCTTGTTGATCCAGAACAGGATTTGGTTGTCTTACTCGTTCAGCCCATTTCCGTTGGACTGCTATTCAAATAAACAACATCTATCTGATTGAATCTCGAATTCATCAAGGGGGTGGATTCCCCTGGCATTCAGGTTCCAGGAATCATGATGAATCTATCTTTGGTTTATTGGCAAATAGCAATCAAAGCATACATTGGGCAATCAAAAGTGAATGCTTAACTATTTGTACAATTTTTTACCCTGATAATATAGGAGAGGGGTTAAGAACATGGAGTTTAAGAGCCAATTTTGAATTTGAGCACAAGCTCCACACTTATTAGTTCTGTGAGCTCAAATTATCAAATTTCCATTGGCTTCAGTTTCCTCATCTGCAAAATGGTCTCATAATAACACCTACTTCGCTGGGTTGTTGGGCAGATGATATTCAATAATGCATGTAAAATGCTCAGTCCAGTGCAAGGATTCAATAACTGTTACCCATCATGCTATTTTCATGCACCTTACAATTTCCTCACAACAAGCCTATGAGGTAGGCAAAGCTGCTGTAATTATGCTAATTAATTTAAATATGAGAAAACCAGACCTCCAAGTGGTTATTGATTTGTCCACAACCACCCAAGATGGTGAATTATTAATCCTCTCAATAACAGGAGTCTCTGAATTACTCGCGCATTGCTTTCCCTTTACCCATTCTGCCACGTGGTGCTGTCTCTTGATGGTTCCCTAAACATAAAGCCTTACAAGATAATGGGCATCCTCTGCCTTAGACTGTCAGATGGACAAATGGGATAAATTTCGGCAAAGGCTTTAAAACCTCTCTTGATATTATACAGACCTTTTCTGGGAAAATAGTACCTTCTGACCTGCAAAGTCAGGAGGAATGCTTTGCTAATACTGAGAGAAAAAAAGTACTAGTGGACAAGCGATTTCCAATTGGTGAGCCTAAAACTTTCCAGAGAAACCCACGGGGATGATACAGCAGGTCAACAAACCTAAAGCCTAGCCAGATTTGTAGACCAAATGAATAGTCGCATCCATGCAGAAGTTTTGAAGTATATGTCTATCTTCTAAAACTAAAATATAAATCATTTAGGCAGTGCTGAATTTATTGTATCATTTTGACATGCTGTATTTCTCAATGGCTGCTAAATTTCACCTTCTGTCATGTGAGGGTCTTTGATTTTTTTTTTTTTTAAGATTTTATTTATTTATTTGACAGAGAGAGAGGCAGTGAGAGAGGGAACACAGGCAGGGGGAGTGGGAGAGGAAGAAGCAGGCTCCCAGCAGAGGAGCCTGATGTGGGGCTCGATCCCAGAACCCCAGGATCACGCCCTGAGCGAAAGGCAGACGCTTAACGACTGAGCCACCCAGGGGCCCCTGACTTTTTTTTTTTAAACCAGGTGTGCACACTCCTTAAGGTTAGTAACCAATGGTATTGAGGAGAGAGCTCTGCCGTGAAGTTCAGTCATCCAGATTTAAGGACCAGCCCTGCTAATTCTAAGCTTAAAGGACCATAAACTTAAAGACAGTCACTTAAAGTCAATAGTGATCTACTGAGTGCCTTTAAAGATTTATTTATTTATTTGAGAGAGAGAGAGAGAGAGAGGAAGCAGGGGGAGGGGCAGAGGGAGAGAATCATCAAGGAGACTCCCCACTGAGTGGGCAGCCCAACTCAGGGCCAATCCCAAGACCCATGTGATCATGACCTGAACTGAAACCAAGAATTGGATGCTTAACCGACTGAGCCATCCAGGCGCCCCTACCAAGAGCCCTTAAAGGGCCTGAGCCCTGAGCTGGGACTGGGTAGGTGAATAGCAGTCCTTTGCTTTCTTCCCTGAGCCTCATTTCTCTCACCTATAAAGTAAGGAGAATAATAGTAACTCTCTTCACAAGACTATTGTGGGGATCCAACAAGATAAACAAGAAAGTAAATATACTGTGATGTTTGTAAAGGTGCTTTGTAAACTCTCTGGAGTGTTATAAACATGGGGTGTTCAAGACAAGCTGCTGAAGGCAGGAAAACCCTTCAGCTCTCCCCAGTGGCTTTCCTATAACTGCTGGCCATCCACCCCAGGAACTTGCCAAATGCTAACAGCATTCCTTTCTTTGATGTCAGATGATATTCATATTTATAAAAATACTTTTCCATTTTGCTTTATTCCATAAATTGTAACATTCCTTAAGGTATTCTCCCTTAATGAGCTAGGAGATTACAATTGTCCTGCATCCTGCCTTACTAGTATTTTTAACATGATTTCATCCTCCCATTTTGCTTTATTCCATAAATTGTAACATTTTGCTTTATTCCATAAATTGTAACATTCCTTAATATCAGTATGGCACTATAATATCAGATTATACAAAGCATTAAATAAGGTACCAATATAAAATTCAAGGCACAGAATAGTCTAGAGGCTCACAGTTTGCAATTTGTAAACCCAAATACACACAACACTCATCCGTAAGGGATATTTTATTTTATTTATTTATTTATTTATTTATTTTTATTTATTTATTTGACAGAGATAGAGACAGCCAGCGAGAGAGGGAACACAAGCAGGGGGAGTGGGAGAGGAAGAAGCAGGCTCCTAGCGGAGGAGCCTGATGTGGGGCTCGATCCCGGAACGCCGGGATCACCCCCTGAGCCGAAGGCAGGTGCTCAACCGCTGTGCCACCCATGCGCCCCCGTAAGGGATATTTTAAATATTGCCAATGGTGTGGGTTACAGCTGAAGGGGATCTCACTCAGGCCCTGGTTAACTCCAGGAGGACGAATGGAGGAGAGAAGACTGTCCCTCCTCTCTACTCATAGGCTAAGGCCCCGCTGCCGCCTCACATCTGGGAAAGAGTGGTTTATGGGAGTAGACCCATTACTCATGGAACTGAAGCCTTCCCTGATTCAGTTCTTCCAGAAATATAGATCTCATGTATTTTTACCTCTCCTCTAATTCCATACTTTATGTCCTAATTGGCAAATTTTGTCTTTATATTTATTCTTGTCACAGAAGACATTCACTTAGAGTCTGTTATGTGCCATACAATATACAACACATTATGGAAAAAATGCAAAACACATAATGTGCATGATCCTTGCTTTGCAGGAGCTGAGAAAGAAGTACATGATTTATTGCAAGGCAGCAAGTGTTACTGTAGATTATCCAACCAATGACACTTTGAAGGGAGGCAACTGAGGCTAAGAGAAATAAATTTCCCAAGACCATACAGGCAGCAAGTATCTGAGCCAAGATTGACAAGTCTGTTTCATTCACTCTTTCCATTCTACTTCATTACTTCCCTTGATCAGGAAGGCAGAAGACATATCACAAAGGAAAGTGAATGCAGACATTAAAGGAAACCTACAAATGAATCAGTTCTACAAACCCTACAGACTATGTTATGTACCACAGGGTGGCAAAGTGTCCGAAGTACCTGGAGCAGGGCTGGCCTTCACTGAGTGGCTTCTAGTGACACAGCCCAGGGAACAGGACGGTAGACACCCGTCAGAAGGCAACTGTGCTGGAACCAAGAGAAATAACACTGGGCAATTAAACATTCTAATAAGAATAAAAGCTATAATCCCAGGACACCATTCATCCTCCCAGAGTGAGATACCTCATCTCTGTGGCCCTCAGACTATGGACATTTTGTAAATTACGAAAATTTCACAGACCCATCTTCCAGGCAAATCTAAAAGGGAGCAGAGTGCTGCTTCGCTCGTTAAGAGTATCGCCAAGTTCATTACACTCAGCATTCATTAAACACACCTTCTCACATAGCTCTCTCTTATACAGGGTGAATGGAAATCATTTTCCTCCTGACATTTGGTGTCGGTTCCAGTGACATAAGTGGGTAAGAGCATTTACAGAGGAAAAGTGAATACACTTGGCAACGTTTTCAAACATTTGTTTGGATTTTCTGTTTTTTAGGAGATGTACGACTAAGGGGTCAGACGGGGGTTCCTGCTGAACGCCGTGGCTCCTACCCATTCATTGACTTCCGCCTACTTAACAGTGAGTAATCAAGTGTACCTGGAAAGGAAAAAACGTTTTCTTTAAAAAAAAAAAAAAAAAAATCTCACTTCCCTCTGAACTTCAAAACCCTTCCTTCCTCCATGTCTCCCCTCCCAAATGGAACTTAACCCTTTGTCTTTAGATTTCCTCCCTAGTGAAGTAATTCTGGCACTGCCTACCTGCCAGAGCTTTAGTGAGGATCAAATGAGATCAGGTCAGCTTTAAAAATGTAAGTCTTATGTTAACTAACTAGAATTTAAATAAAAATTTGAAAAGAAAAAAAATAAACTACAATAAAGTGGGAAAAAATTAAAATAAAAATGTAAGTCTTAAAAACTGTGAAGTCCTATACAAGGAGGCTTACTCCTTTTATTATCCAGCACATTCTTTCCACCATCATTCAGGACTAGACTAGATGAGGTTCTATTTTATTGTTAAAACCCCACAGGGAAACCTGTTCTGCAGCTGCCCTTAGTAACTGTCTGTTGTCTCATTCTCCCTTCTTTAATCGAGGTCCCTGAGGTCGGTTCTCACCTTTCTGGTAAAAGTCTTCACCATGGCAGAGCCCTAGAAGTCTGTACTTGCTGCTTCCTCCATTACGAATACCTCAGGAAGTCATTAATGTCTACCTTTCCCCTTCTTCATATACTACTCTTTGTTTGGAGTTTTGCTCAATCTCCAGTTCATAATTCTGTTAATCTCAAATTCCTTTGGAAACCCAAACAGTGACTAGTCACCCCACCTGATTTCATGTCTTCTAACGATTGCAATCATCCTGCACTTTGGACTTGGAGGGGCCGGTAGAGGGAGAAAGTGGATAAATTTCACAGTTTGCTCCAAGGTTTTCAGTGTTTGGTTCTCATGTCACTTCCCATCCATAAATTTCAAAGTGCTGGGTTGCACCCACACAGTATTACTTTCCTTTGGAATAAACAAGTTCAGCAAAAGAGGTAATTTGATTTACCTTGACCCCTAAAAATTACTAGGAGAAGTCAAAACTTGCTATCTTTAGATCCTCAAAGGGTCAGTAGGGAATGGAGATGCTTATAATCTCCTAGCTCATTAAACTTCCCTATCAATGTGCAATATCTATTTGCTCAGCTCTTTCTGGGACACAGAGATTTAGAGTAATCTTTCCCTACTAGAGATAACCTCCCCAACCCAGCCCCCAAAAACACATTCTAGAAGACAAAATTGATTTGCCAAACCAATGCAAATATTGGCTATATTGGGGAATACAGTGGGGGAACTCTGATGGTGTCTCTTACCTTTCCTTATGACCTCCACTAGGCTGTTCCAGCTACCCATGGGAGTTACCCCTTTGACAGTCTCCAGACTGTACTGATTTCCAGTTGCCAGGCATATGGTTCCACCAAGCAAGATGGGAATGAGCAAAGGGTCAAGTTAGTTCACTGTCTCACAGAGACCAGGACTCACCAATGGCTTTACCTACTAAGTGCGAGATAGGGAAATTAACCCAAAAAACCTCTTTCAATATTAGATGAGATTATATCATGGTTTCTAGTATAAGGCATGAATGAATTAGGAAAATAGGAGATACTTCTTGTTATAATTTCAAGGTTCCAAGCGATATAATCTGTTTCTAAATTATCCTACTGTTAACAAGCAACATCAGCTAATAGCAGTTATCTTTGTTAGTGGGGTTATGGAATATTTCACTGTCTACATCATAGGTTTCTGTAACACTTGGATTTTGAGTTTTTTACAATTAGTCTGTTTTACTTTTATAACATTTAAAAAAACCAAAAAAATATAAAAAGCTTAAACAGAAAACCAATGCAGATAACATTTCACTATATTATTCACTATATAACAAATCACTTACAAACAGGTGCCATCCTGTTACCCCTCTTCTGTAGGTCCTCTAGAAACTTCCTAGTGCCTGGACTCACCCCCAGCCTCCTTCCCCTGGTATGAGATGCTTTTTGCCCCTTCATGCCCATTTCACCCCATCTTTTGCTCATGACCTTTCACACATTAAGTGACGGTGTTGACCATCCACTCTGAAATTCCCTTTCTCCTCTGCTCAGCACTCCACTTTAAATAACTTCCTCGCTTATGTCTCTTTATCAGTAAAACATGCTAAGGCAATATCAATTTACTTTCATCGTATTTTGTTTTATGGTGGACTCAATTTTTTTTTCCTAGATATAAAACACATCCCTAAATAGACTACGAGATCCCAAAGAACTGACCTCTCACTAACTTCTGTTAACTGACCAATTAGATCAAAAGATCCCCTCAAAAAGATTTTATTAAATAATTATATACATCAGTTATCCTTTATATTTTGCTCAACAGCTCTGATAGGACTGAAGCCCTCTGAGATTTTTCCTTATTTGTGGTACTGTCCATTCCATTGGCAAATGCCTGCTATGCCTGGTTAGAGAGTTGGAAATAGAATCAATAACATGACTGTGGTCACTCTCCACCATCTGTAGATTAGCCTGCAATTACAGCAGCTTGTCACCAGGTAGCAGCACGTATGTGGCTCTCTGTGTTGCTACAGTCACTTAATTGGGGCGCCTGGGTAGCACAGCGGTTAAGCGTCTGCCTTCAGCTCAGGGCGTGATCCCGGCGTTCTGGGATCGAGCCCCACATCAGGCTCCTCCGCTGGGAGCCTGCTTCTTCCTCTCCCACTCCCCCTGCTTGTGTTCCCTCTCTCGCTGGCTGTCTCTGTCAAATAAATAAATAAAATCTTTAAAAAAAAAAAAAAAGATGTAATATTTATGTCACAGCTCCTACTACTTTACATACAGTCTATCTAATTCTCTTTAATGTTGTCCATGTTCTTGTTGAGGTTTGCCTGCGTGAGTTGTTAGTATATGCTTTCTGCCTAAAAGGAAACATTTTAAATTCTATAATTCTATAAAGATTTAAAGATAAATTCCAAAGGAACATTTTGGGACTTTCTCCTAAAACTTTTATTTTTACCGACTGATTCCAGTTCTACACAGTAAGTACCGGACTAGTTTAAAGTAATTTTTTGTGTCACTTACCTTCATTTTGGGCCATTTTTTTTCCAAGTAGAGGCAGGGACTGAAGACATTATTTTCCTTAGGTGCTTGCAGTTTTGCTCTCTCTGCCAAGGTAGAATCTAGGTAGGACTTTTTTTTAAAAGACCATTTATAGGAAAAGCCAAATCACCAGAGCCTCCCTGTGTCTGCATCCTGGCAGTCTTTCTTCTAAAATGCTTACTAAATCCACATGGCTGCCACTCCCTGTCCAAAGTATGGCTGGAGGTTTACCTTCTAGCCCCACTTCAACACATATCTTGAATGGCTGGAACATGCGTGACTAAAATGTACATTAAATAATAAGGCCCATTGCACTTCTCCACTGGCCCCGTTAGGTACTGCCCCAACCCGCCGCAGCAGAACAAGAAGATGTCAGAATTACTATCGAAAATAACTTTCTACCAGAACAAAGCTTCTAGACATTAAAACAGACAATTAGAATGAGATTGGGCCGATGACAACCAATGCAGTAAATCTATGCTCCCGCCCATGCCTGTCTCATAAATAAGATTTTATTGGCATACAGCCATGCCCTTCATTTATATATCATCTACAGTTACTTTCCAACAGAGACCATGTGGCCCACAAAGCCAAAAATACTTACTGCATGACCCTTAACAGAAAAAAGTAACTAACCCTTAAGTTAGATTTTTAAACAAATTTAAAAGTTTATGACATCTCCATAGGTACATTCAGCCTGGTCTATTTTCCTTTGTTAATGTCATTTTTTTTTTCTTTTCAATCCCCAGTGCCATCACTTTACTTTCAAGAATGGACTCACATTGACTTAATTTACATGAGATAGAAATATAAACAGAAAGGGAACTTCCTTGCTAATCCAGATTTTAAATTCCACAGTTACAATTCCAAACTGCACAAACATTGTTCTGGAAGAGGTATCCCTTTCCCCCTATTTTATGAAGACATGGTACTACCATGCCTATGTATATATAAGGCAATATCAATTTACTATTTTTTGTCTATATATAAGGTGATGATATATACCTGGTTTGCCTGGCATAATGAAATTTGCACCTGTTGTCTAGGCAAACTTACTAATGCCATTTTTCACTCCCTAAGTATTCTGGTTTAGACAATAATTACAAGGCCAATGGATTTTTATAGTTTTTTCTACCAAAAGAAGTTACTTCAAGACAACACCTCTTAAATGTCACCTTCAATCCAGGAATAAAGGTCAGAAAATCCTCCTCATAAGAGACGCATCCAGACCCATGCACTTCTTTATTGAGAAATATGTAAGATGAAGTTACCTGTTGACAGCCAGTTCCGTTTACTGTTTATATTTTATATAATTTAGAAAAGAAGCATTTGTATGAATTTTGAGAAGCTTCTCTGGATAAGTAACAGAAAAATGTGGCTTCAGCACCATGGTGCAGGACACAGGAATCATAGACATTTAAAGAAGAGCATTATCTTTACACCTAAGCATGGAGGGGCAGAACAGAGTGAGGGAAAGTGACAATTATTTTTATTCTACAGGAGGTACGAAAACAGAGACCCGGAAGAGGGCAGCAGGAATGGGAATGTAATGACTCAGTTATCCTAACGTCCTATAGACTTATGTCATTCCCTAACTCTGTTTGGAGGGAAATGAGAGAAGAGAAAACGGCGAGACAGTGTTCTGAGAAATGTGTGGCCACAGAGGCGAAAATGTCGCAGAAGCAATCACAGTTTTCTGCACAACAGGGGGCTACAGAGCCCCTTGTACATCTCTGTCTCCTGGTTTAATATAATCAGTAGGCTGAGTAGATAATGACTAGGTGGAGATGTTCCCATGGCAACCATTTCAGAGCAACACAATGTGATTTCCACATCACGCAGCAAAGGGAGCGACATACAAAGCAAACCTTCCCAGTGACTGTGGAGCTTGAAGGAACGAGGCAGCTTCAGCCGGAAGTGTTAAGGCGGCACGTTTCCGCGGCCACAGAGAGCCTGGAGCTCCGGACCAGCCACGGGGCTTGGCAGAAGTCGTAGGTTAATTGGCTCTTTGGCTTTTCCCGTTGGCTAATTTGCTAATCTTGATCGTTAAAGTCCTGTTCCTCCAGATCTGCCTCTCCAGGCAGGGCCATTATAACTGCACAAGGTCATTTTAGTAGGGGTACAAAAAGATTTTTCTTTGCTCATTATATTTGAAATAAAACTAGTAACTACTATTTCTTTATATATGATATATAAATATATGTATGATATATAAATATATGTATAATATATAAGTATATAATTATATATTTATATTGCATGATACATATATATTATATATACATTTATACATACATATTTATACATATACATTATACATTATTTATACACATATAATACATAATTATATAAATATTATATTATATAATGTAAATATTAAATAACATAAATAATATGTAAATATAATTAATATATAAATAAATAATATATATTTTTGTAAAGGAGAAGTGACCCAGAGTTTCCAATGCTTTTTTATAAGTGGCCATCAAGGGGCGCCTGGGTGGCTTAGTCAGTTAAGCATCTTCCTTTGGCTCAGGTCATGATCTCAGAGTCTTGGGATCCAGTCCTGTTGGCTCCCTGCTCAGCAGAAATTCTGCTTCTCCCTCTCCCTCTGCCCCTCCCCCCAACTCATGCTCTCTCTCACTCTCTCTCTCTCTCAAATAAATAAATAAAATCTTTAAAAATAAATAAGTAAGTAAGTAAGTAAATAAAAGCTGCCATCTAAAACATTACACTCTACATTAATATAAAATACGTTCACAGAAGAACCGTCAACCAAAAGCCACCCACATGTTACAAACCATTTGGTGTTACGTGATGTCCCCCCTTAAAGGGGGACAATTTGTTTACAAACTCAGTTTTCTAAGAAAGAATTCCTAGCAGATGGTGACAGCCTTTCAGTTTCCTTCTTAAAGGTGATTCTTAATGTTATCTATGAGAACCGCACAAAATGTAAAGTGCTTACATTAAAATGTTACAGGGTGAGATGTTGTTCAAGGGTGCAAACTCACAACTAGTAGATAGATAAGTCCCGGAAATCCATGGGGCGCCTGGGTGGCACAGCGGTTGGGCATCTGCCTTCGGCTCAGGGCGTGATCCCGGCGTTATGGGATCGAGCCCCACATCAGGCTCCTCCGCTATGAGTCTGCTTCTTCCTCTCCCACTCCCCCTGCTTGTGTTCCCTCTCTCGCTGGCTGTCTCTATCTCTGTCAAATAAATAAATAAAATTAAAAAAAAAAAAAAAAAGTCCCGGAAATCCAAAGCACAGCACAGTGATTATAGTCAGCCTATAAACTTCAAAGTTGTTAGGAGACTACATCTTAATTATTCTCACTCTATAATCAATAATTAAATGATAATTATATGACCTAATCTCTGTGGTAATCATATGGCAATACATAAGTGTATCAAATCAAACACTTTATACACTTAAGCTTACACAGTATTACATGTCCATTATGTCTCAATTAAAGAAGAAAAAAAGAAAAACAAAATAAAATATCCTTTAAAAAATGTTATGGGATGATTTGAAAGAAGTCATGTTCAGAAGATGATATCCAATTGTCCCCAAAATTCAGGCCCCCAGCCCCATTCTCTGCAAGCAGAGAAGGGAGGTGCCAGCTGGGACAAGCTCAGACTTCTTGTGAGCGCCAGGGTAACACTCCACAATTTCAAAGTTCAATAGTTGTCTTCCCCTAGAAGAAGGACAAGACACTGATTGTGGTCGTGGTTCCTTTCTGACTCACCTGGGCCGTGCTCCATGCTGTGCACCCAGGGTCTGTGACTACAAGCACCCCAGCACTCCACATGCAGAAATGCCAGACCAGTAGGATGGTTAGCCACTGAAATGCCACTGCAGTGCGGAAGACACAATTGATGTTGGCCTCACTCATTCCAGCTGATGTTGGTTTTACTCATTCCCTGCCACTGTTCATCAGTGACCATCAATGGAGCACCTCATGGGGTAGACAGTGAGGCAGGTGCTAGAGATACAAAGATAAATGAAACATGGCCACAGTCTTTGAAGAATTTATAGAGACATAAGCCTATACATTTTGATGTGTTCTGATACATTTAATAATACATGCACATATACTAAAAGTATACATAATATGAGAAACATGTATGTGTATACAAGATTCAGAGGAGAGCATGACTAACTTTGGGGAAGTTGGGGAAGGGAAGAATTATTAACTCAGTCTTGGGAAAATAGGGAAGGCGTTCTGGAGGAATTAAAACATGAACAGTACTAAAGCAACAATGAAGGAAAGGAGGGCTACACACTAAGGCCACTGTTTTTAGAGCCATTCTAAAATGTGCTTCAAGACCTAAGGAACCAGGAAGACGTCATCAACAACTCTACTCAACTAGATATAAATGTTATTGGAAGATGAAGGTATTCAAGTAGGAGTCAAACAAAGAAGTCAGAAGAGATCGTTCAATATACCTGAGTTTCTGGGGAAAACCATAATAAAAAAGAAACAGTTTTCACCTTCTAGAGCTAGAACTGAAAATAGCCAGTGCCTTTTGTAAACCTGGCTGACATTGTTTAATGGATTTATTATTTTGTATATGAGTGATTAAAAATAGAAAATCGAAATAGGGAGCCCAGTATTTCCTCTGGGTTGTCATTCATTCATTCAACAAATAGAACATCTACTCCATGCCAAGCAGGCCATGAGGCCAAGGTGCCCTGAGCCACACCAGTAAACATGGGGCTGGGAGAACTCCTGTCTCAGACAGCCATGGGACTGGAGTCTGCCAAAGACACCAAATGCAAATATCTGAACAATTCTTTTCAAGTCAACAAGGACTATGGGTAGCAGGGTGGCACTTATTACATCCTACACCTGGGCTGGGGATTCTGAGTGCTCAAAAGGAAACTTTTAGATATTCCCTTACCCTTAAAGACCTAACAATCTCACTACACGGGCAAGATAAACATACATTAAACCAAGGACTATACAAGAGTACAAATGATCTAGTTCTAAAGGAATTGACAGAGACAATAAATCAAAGACAAAAGAAGGCAGAGATCACCGATGTGCTCTGAGCAGGAAAAGAGGGCTTTATGGTCTTGTGCTGAACTCTGAGAGATAAGATAGAGCGTTGTCTAGTTAAGGAATTGCCTAAAAGTGAGACTGAGTTGACATATGGGAGACATTAAGTCATTAAGTGGGAGAAGGTCCAGAAAGTAGTAAAGTATGTTGACTAGAGAGAAAACGAAAGGCTTAGAATGCCAAGATAAAGAACTTGAACTTGACTCATTAAGCAAAGAGGGTCACTAGAGAATTTTGAGAAAAACATAGACAGCATAAAATAGTGTTTAAGAAAATTAACTAACACTCATATGTAGGAGGGGCAGACTCAGTAAATCAAGAGGAACGTGATCAGGCCGCAGACTATGATGGACATAGAAATAAGGTATAAATCCAGAGATGATGTGGAGAAAAGGAGATAAAGCTTGAAGATACTGAATGCTGGGAGATCCCGGGGTTGTTTTGGCCACCTGAAGAACTGGAGATGAGATCAACCGTGAACAAAGTTGGAGGGTGAGTTAGGGAAAGACAGTGAGCTCAGGGACAGGTTGTTTGTAAGAATGAAGGGGAAATGTGCAAGAGAGAGCTGCAAATAAGGGACTGCAGTGCAGGTCAGAAAGTCCTGATTTGGAAGTTCCACTTGGGAATCACGATCGTCCATGAGCCATATGGCCACAACAGGTATCACCAATTCAACCACTTCATTCAAGGGCCCCTATTATTGTAGTTTATAATAAGCTTGACTTAGCAAAGTATAAGATTACTGATAATAAAACCCACAAAGAGGGGCGCCTGGGTAGCACAGCGGTTAAGTGTCTGCCTTCGGCTCAGGGTGTGATCCCGGCGCTATGGGATCGAGCCCCACATCAGGCTCTTCCGCTGTGAGCCTGCTTCTTCCTCTCCCATTCCCCCTGCTTGTGTTCCCTCTCTCGCTGGCTGTCTCTATCTCTGTCGAATAAATAAATAAAATCTTTAAAAAAAAAAAAAAAAACCCACAAAGAAGTCTCACCAGCAAGTTATTTTCCTTGGTGAGAAACTATTTAGACACCATGATTCAGACACCACCCTACCTCATATCATGGATTCTGTTTGGTACAAACGTAGTTACTTATGCCAGAGCCCAGTGGGTTTTCAAACTCACTTGAATGTCACACAGAGAAATGATAATTTTCTGCTGCAGCACTTCCATGAGTAAAACCCTGACCCCCTCAGTCTTTCTTGTACAGTGGCTTCTTTGGATTTCTGGAGACAATAAAATAAGAGAAGGAAGCAGGAGTAAATTAAGTTTCTTTTGACCGAAGTTATCCTATGAGTCACTGAGCTAGAATGAGTTGTTTGTTAAATAAAATTAAATTCAACCTCTCACCCAGAAGGAAGCACCGGCCTATCTCTTGTGACTTCATTAATAAACAAAATGAGGGGTTATGTCCTGTCATTGCTATCCTACCTTCAAAGTCTGAGAAGATTTAAATGACTTGCCATAGTCCATATTTAACTATTCACATGAAATAACAGAAAGTGTTCCAGCCTTAGAATCTTTTGTGTTTCCAAACTGAGATCTCAGAGTTCACACACAAGATCAAGAAGATGGTTTTCTCTCTTAACTAGCAAACCAAATTGCCTTGGGACACCTGGGGGGTTTATTCCTCATGAGTAACCTAAGCAGGGAGGACAGGAGAACTGGTGCCTGAAGAAGTGGCAGCAATCACTGAGGAGAGTCCCCAAGGGAACACGGCCACCACCACAGCTTTGAGAAGGGAGGTGCTCTATCCCAGGTCGAGGCTTCAGGAGGCCAGGCCTCTCGGGCAAGGCCCCCTAAGGCTACAGCTCTCCTGAAGGCCAAGAAGCCCAAGAGGGCCGCTGTGAACACCGGAAATAGCAGAGGTCCTGCCCATCTAACCATAAGCTGCTTCTCTGCCTGGCCCACCGTGTTGCCCGGCCCAGAGCCCCACACACACACCGCACTCCCGCTGCTGAGTGCACACGCTAAACCATGGTTAACAGAGGAAGTTGGCAGAAAGACAAAGAGCTTTGAAATCAGACCTGGGTTTGAATCCTGCTTCTTTTGTGAGTGTGGGAAAAGTGCACAAACTACTCACTGGCAGCACCTGTGGAAGGAGATGGTAACACCAGCCTCACTGGGTTGAGGTGAGAGGAAGATGAGATCAGTGTGTTCAGCAGCACGTCTTGCTTGTAATAGGTCCGCAGTAGATGTAGTTGAACTTCGGCTGTTTCTTCCTCTACTGAGTACACCCCTCCCCAACCACCTCTTTGCCTAAGTGTCTATTCACCGCTCAAGCCCTCTCTCAGCATTATGACCTTTGCAAAGCCAGCTTCCACCCTCCCAGGGGACTAATGACTCATTCCTTCCTCTGTACTCCCACCACATGTCCAAGAAAGATCCGTCACACTGTAACTGCAAACTTCTTGAACCTGAAGCTCTGGAGAGTGTATTTCAAAGTGCCCTCAGCCTACCTGCTGTGGCAAGCCTGGCTCTGGACCTTCCATGGCTATTAGGGAACCACTGATATAGGTTAGTTATGCCACACACATATTAGGGCAAATAATAATAATAACAATAGCTAATATGTGTGGAGCTCTTAGGTTCTAGACCCTGCTCTACAAACTTTGCACAGACTGATGCAACTAATCCCAACCAGATCCCTAGGAAGTAGGCACTACTATTTAGATGAGGAAACTGAGGCCCAAAGGAAAGAAATAACTCACCCAAGAAATAACTTCTAAGCCAAAGTTCAAAGCCCAAAAATTCAATACCAGAATACAAGCTCTTAACCATAATGTACTATAATTCCCTTTTAGAGATGAATTTTAATGGTCAAAGGCAATACATGTATGCAATGTATTCCTTTTCTGTGTTGCATAGAAAATTACTCATATTAAATATTTTTCTTACATTATAATAGTTATTTTCTTTTTATAGTACATTTAGACTCTCTCCTTTTTGGTATAAAAAAAATGCCTCAATATCTTTGAACCAACATTTCTATAACTTAGTGAGAAAATATATAATCACACATCAAAACAGTAGCTTTGCAACTTTTCAACTATTTATTCCTACTTCTGTGGTAGAAGGTGCCGAATGACAAATCACTCATTTCATTATCTGACCTTGCAGTCTTCGATAAGAAGGAGAAGGGGGTGGTGGTGACAACAGAGGACACTTGCACGCTGTCCCTAAAGAAGGAGGAAATGGAATTGCTATTGTGACAAAGTCAGATTTGAGGCTGCCACCAGTTGCTTTAATTTTTCTCAAGGGGGAGTTGCTTATTTCCTGTCACGCAAACTGTGCATCATCGAAAGAAAGTCTCTCAAAACGCTTATAATATATTAAGTAAAAAAGAAGCAGGCTCTTAAAGATTTCACTTATGTTTTTTAAAATACATTGGAATTTTAACAGGTGTTGTTTCAAGGCGATGATTATTTCTTTCTTCCTGTTCTTATATTTTTTTCCTACCATAAGCATGTATCCCTCTTTTAATCAGAACAAAGGGAATTTTATTAAGAAAAAGCAATCTCAATCCAAGATAGAATCTTTTTTTTTTTCTAAATAAGGTAATACCAAGATGCAGAAAATGAAGCTGCGTCCACGGGCCAGAAAACTTTATTTGCTAGGCCACCTTGGAAAAAGTATTGGAAATTATGAAGTTAGGTACTTATAAAAGCTCTGTATGATACTTCACAATAATGGCTTGTCATTTCAAGAGGAAATTTATTCCAAAAAGCATGAAATCCAAGTTCTCATTCATGTTCAAACAGCACTTTACATTTGACAAAACTTTTAAATGAACAGAATCAAGAGATCTTCTAGTCCGGTTTCTCAGTTTTACAATCAAAAACAAAAAAAAAAAAACAAAAAGAAAACAGAGATGCCAAGTGACTCACTGCAGGGTAATGAAAGCGTAAAGATCTAGGATTCGGGTCTTTGGACATTCTGTTTTTCCACTCAACCACAGACCTACCTTATTTAAACTTTACTTTATCTATCTATCTATCTATCTATCTATCTATCTATCTATCTATCTATGTCTATATCTATATAAAATAAATTTTACGCCTTGCAATGAAAGAAAGGATCAACCAAGGACTTCCCCTGGCGGTGGGGAGGCACTGACTCAAGAACGGGTGCTTGGGTTTGGGTTCTGGCAGCAGAGGCTGTCCCGACCTCTTTGTCCTCCAGCCTCCCGGGCTGGGAAAGAAGGCTGAAGAGTACGGACTGCCCAGGGCTATCACGAAATCACTGAGTGTGTGAAAAGTGCTAGCACAGCACCTATCACAGTATAAATTCTCAATAAATGTAGACTGTTATTATCACTGGTATCTGTATTTGCCTTTCTCTGTGGCCATATGTAGAGTGCTGAGAAGAGTATATAATACATACCAGTTCAGTGTCCTCAACTGATGTTGAAGAAGAGAATGATGTATTCCCCTTTTCAGTTTCCCACTCTTGCAGTGACTCCCTCTTTCAACAAATCTTTATTGAGCTCCCTCTACAATGCCAGACACGTTTCTTTCCCAAGTATGGTTGTAAATAAAGTGGTAGAGAGAAAACAGTGGCTGGGAATGTGGGGTAGGGAAGACTTTTTGGTCTTGGTTTTTGTTTTTGTTTTGGTTTTTTGCAAGACATTTAAGCATGCTGAAATTGTGGTGAAAAAGGTCTGGTTGAGAAAGAAAAACGGGCTATCTGGGACAAAAAAGTCACAACTAAGAGTAGTGTCCTGAAAAGTGTTGGGGGGGACTGGTCTTAGAAAAGGAGGCAGCTCGGGGGACCTGGGTGGCTCAGTCAGTTAAGCGCTGCCTTCGGCTCAGGTAACGATCCCAGGGTCCTGGGGTGGAGCCCCATGTCGGGCTCCCTGCTCAGCAGGGAGCCTGCTTCTCCATCTGTCCTCTGCTCATGCTCTCTCTCTCTCTCTCAAATAAATACATGAAATCTTGAAAAAAAAAAAAAGGAGGCAGCTCTTCTAATAGAACACATAGAAAGAAGGAAAGAATGGCTGTATAGTAGGAAGTTTTATAGGTTTTGTAGCAGAAAAGCAAGGAATTTCCCAGCTAATGCCTTCTAGTTTCTCTCTGAAGTAGGACACAAGGTGGGAGTCATGGAGACAGGGCAATGGAGGACCCTCTGAGCTTGCTGGTCATGCATTTGTTGCCCAGAGAGCTAGTTCTGTGCTCCACCTGGCCACCAGCACTCAGCATCAGAAGTACCACAGCTGGGGTACCACTAAAAGGGAAATTCCTGCAGCAACATGGTGGCCTGGCCCCACCTTTGTTGGCTAAGCGTATGCCATTGCTTTCCCTTTTCCTCACGGTGTGAGCCACTGTAGAAAAACCCATCACTGTTCCTGCCCTACCCCACACTCACCCCTCCCTGGATACAAAACTGCAAAAAAGGAGATAACCTCATGACAGAGAGGTTATCTCTTTCCTGTGCTTTTTTGTGCCCTTGGGTAATATAGTCCAGGGAATGTTTAGCCATGAAAACAAGTTTTACCTCCATCTCCCAGAGACTCTGTACTGCACAACCACCCCGCTACCGTCCGGAGGAGGCAATCATTGCAAGAAGACAGCTGCGGCTGTCACTAGTTTACTTCTAGGCAGAGGCTGGGCAGTGTTCTCTCCTTGCTCTTCTTTCCCCATTGACTCTGATTCCCACGGCAATGGAAAGACTTTTAGCACCTTTTTTCCAACTTACCAAGAAATTAGCCAAGTAGAAAGTACTTACCTTAGCATAGATTATAAGCCACTTATCCCCCTTCCCTCTCACTATTTGTTGACAATCCTTGCCATGTGAGGAAGAAAAATCACCTATCTCTTTTCTTATTCTTTTCTCATTCTTTCATTTTGTGCCTTACCACAATAGCTCTATTTTCTATTTTGGAGACAATTCTGGTAAAAACCAGAAAACTAAAAATCTATGCCGAAAATCTCCTTGGAAGACCTGGAATAAATCTGTTTGTTTGAAAAGAAGAAAAGATAAATTAGATCAAACAATTCGTACTTATTGAGCAACTACTGTGTGCCAGGCTATGAGCTATAAGAGATACAAGATTGAAAAAAAAACCGTTTGGGGAAATGATGGCACACAAGTCAGATAATCACCAGATACACTGACAGGTGCCAAGGAAGTTCCAATGAAAAGATCACTGGACATTCTAGGGAAAGAGCTCATCAAGTAATTGGCATTGGCACTTGGACAATGATTGGATTTTTGTAAGCGGGTTTTTTTAAGTGCGTTCAAAATAAAAATCAGGGGTGGGAGAATGCTGGGTTCATTCAAAGAATGAGTGTCTTCAGATCCTAGAGCCAATGCTTAGTGGTGAAGGGAAGGAATTGCACGGTTGGAGGGAAGGTAATGAGAATTGATGTTAAAACGAGTCTGAAACTTTTACTACACGGTAAGGATTGGTTAGAACAAGAACAGGGACCATCTTAAATGGCAGTCTGTCATTTACTCTAAAAAATAAAATGGAGAATCACTGAAGGCTGTGAGTAAAGAAAAACACATTTTCTCTCCCTTGTATCTTATCAAGTGGTTCCTTCTTGCTAATATTGAAACTAAGTTTCAGAAACACGGCTGGCAATTCCTGGGTGTGAGATGAAAATGCATGCTCTATCACATCCTATAGTCCAACCTCCTATACCTTAGATCAAGACTTAGCTGGTATTTATCGAAAGTGTTCTAAGTGCCACGTTATATGTATAACCTTATTTATGGTATACACACTACAGTTGCTGGGATACTCTTTTCCATTTGTTTATTCACTGAATAGATATTTATTGAGAATTTATTATGTGCCAGGCACCATTCTAATAGCTTAGCTTCTGCATTGGGAAAGAAAACAATGTTCCTTCTTTTAAAGGACCTCTTTTCTTGAAATGTTTTCTCTATCATTTATCCCTCTTGATTATAGCAATAATTATTCCTTAAGGCGCAATATTAGGTTTCCAAAGTGTCAACATTATTCATGATACCATTGCTAATGTGTCTTACTACCTAAGTAAAAAATCACAGGAAAATAGATTATAACACCTCAGAGGGAAATCTCTTAAAAGAGTTGATTAATATGTTGAAAGACGAGCATTTTCTAGTCAGTCAAATGTTCTCTTAACTCAGAATTGCCAAATATGGATAACCTGTTTTGAAAGAATTCTAATATAACCAAAAACGCCTAACACAAAAGCTATTTGAGGATATAATTTAGTCTGTCTTCAGTGACTCATGACTTCTCAGAATCTTAGAATTCTTTAGAGCCAATTATTTTAAACAGCAATTATTAACTGTAACTTCAAAGCAAGCTTTGTGAAGAGTTTAGCTTTCTTATTTTTAAAATTTCCATTAGCTGAACCTATAAAGGCCAGTCATGCCACCTGAAATTTTGAAAATAATCTAAAGCACCAGGTTTTTTATTTCAGCTCTTTGGAAATGACTAACAAGGTAATACAATGGATGAATTTCATCAAACATTCATAGCTGGATAAGTAAGAAACACCCACTATATGGAAATTAATAATAAGACATGTCATCATAGTCTTATGACAGGAATGTTCTCTCAGAGTATTTTGAGCTATTAAGTAGCTCTCACCACCTTAAATCACCTTTGGTATTATTTTTTAAGTGTCTTAAATAGAGAAGATGGAAGAGAAGGAACAACTTATGCTCCTTTAAATGATACGAAGTGTTGGTAACCGTTAACCAACGATAATAATGGCATGAATAATAGAAAAGTGACTCGAGGTGACTTAAGGACAATTTTAAATTACATATGAAAAATGAAAACTTGGGCTGAAGTATCAGGAAAGTCTAAATTCCGTTCCTTAAATTGTGGAGTGGAATTTTAAATGGGGCCAAGAAATATATGCAAAGCATCAACAAAATTGTATACTGTGAGAAAAGCTATACAAACAAACAAAAAAAAAAACATGAAAATTACTTTGCTAGACAAAATGAAAAGCCAAATGACAGAATCGTGTGTGCACACCATCTGATGCCCAGCTTAGGCCATCTGATTGATTTGGAGTTTAATGCTGTAGCCCTATCTATTTTCTTCTTGGGACTAATGGAAATTAATTTTGCTTTTATTCTCATCTTACATTAATGACATATAAGCTCACAAGGAAAGAAACTGTTTTGTTCACTGCTAATCCTAGTGCATAGAACAACGCCTTGCACATAGTAATGGCTTGACAAATACTTGTTGAGTGAAGAAAAACAAATTATTTAAGGTGTTAATTCAAAAAGCCTTGTTGCTATGGATGGGATATTCTGTTCTTACTAAAGTTAAATTATACATGATCTGCTTATAGCAGCACCTGGAGAGTTTGCCCTGTTACAAGAAATTTTCCAATAGAGTTTAGTAAAGAGTATCTTTGTAAAGTATACCAACATGATTTGGTAATTGCCTTTAAATCGTGTTTTCCAAGCCAGTAAACCTTCGTTACTATATGCCCTTCATAGCACCGGTTCCCAAAGTGCGCTAAGCATAGGGAAGGATGCACCAGGTGCTCTTTTTGTTTCAAAAAACAGCCTTCTTTCTTTTACTTTAATAGTAACATATTTATTTTACTGTATAATAGGAAAAAGTGTAACAAACACATCCGATCTGTTTTTTATTGGTACCAAATTTATAAAAGATATATGTTAGGCACAAATGAATTTATTTGGTTTCAAGAAAGACATTAATAGTGGTGTTGGCAGATACGGTAAAACTATAATAATGGCATGTATATGACTAAGTTGGGAAAACTCTGATCTTGGTTCATACCTGGAACAGGAATGTTCAGACAGCAGATCCTGTGTTCTTAAAAGGATCTTCCTGTGCTACTGACAGGAATCCATTACTTTACCACCTTTATCAGCTAAGTTTTTCTCTAATAGAATAGCTTTAAGCCCTCTCAGATCCAGTGTCTCCTTCTTACAGTAAATATTTTATAAGGTCCTCCTTTACTATCGTAAAAGAATAGTCATAGCCTATTTATTCACTTAAATTCCAAAAAAAAAATCCATCTAAGGTCCCAGCTCTATTATAAAGCAGAAATACAAGAAAAGCAGTCTGTGACTTAAATCGTGTTTTCAACATGTAAATGCTTGGGCGTAAGCACCCCAGAAGGCATAACGATGTAGTCACATAGCGCACCTCCATGCTGAATCATCGTGAGTGTGACAGCTGCTTATGCAGACTGATACAGGTGTGTTACGTGGGTAACACAATCGGATATCATAAGCAGTCTTGCCACTGGTAGTTTCCTAAGATAAAGAACAAGTCCTGGGAAATCCTGTCCACCAGCCCTCCCTGCCAAAATGCCATCCCTCTCTTAATCTGCATAGTGGCTGCATTCCTGAAAAGGGAAAATTAAAATGGTGCAAGAATATTTGTGCTTATATGTAGAGCAGGGGAACAGGGTTAGGTTCCAGGTTCAGATCATTATAAAAAGGCTTTCCACCTACATGAATACCTAAACAGCCGATGAAAAGCTGAGAGATACAGGACCAATGGATGTGTGAACTGTCCCACACACTTCAGGACATCTTGCATTCCTGGCTCCCTTCCACTCTCCAGTAGGGCCCTTTCCATCATTATGACAACCAAAAATGCCCCCAAACACTTCCTAAATACCTCCCACACTGATCTCATAAATCCAATAGCATTCTTGGGGTTGTTCCTTAAGCTCTTCAATACTAACTAATGTGTAATTTATTAGTCCACGTTGGGCTTTTTATTTATCAACGATAGCTTTTGGTTCTAAAGTATCTTAAAAGATTAGCTCTAAAGCTATTATTCTAAAGCTATTCTAAAGCTATTATTATAATATTTCATTTTATTATTATTACTGAAGTTTTATTGTTTTAGGTTTTGTTAACAGTAAAATTTCTCTTTGGCTTAAAGTTGGTAAAGAAGAAGTATTTCTCTTTTAGTTAGAAACGTATTTATTACATTCTTGTTAAACACTTCACTACATGCCTTACACAATGGGTATCACTTCCAAAGAATAAGTACTCTTAAAGCAAATTTCAGAACCTTTGGTTGCTTTTAAGGAAAAATATTTCAGAGTTGGGGCTCCTGAAAGAATCTGAAATTCAATATAACTAGAAATCTGGTTACTGAAAATCGTGTACTTCTTGAATTATCTAAGCCTCCCAGGGCGACAAACTTTGACAGGATAACTTTCAAAGCAGATTCTTGGCATAATTTTGAGTGGGTTTTGACCAAGTCATGCTAGGAAATTTGCAACTGCTGCATTCATTGGGGTGTACAAGAAAGAGAAAAACAATTAATGAAAACTTTCCAGGGTGAAAGACCTTAAACTTAACTGAACTTCTGAACTTTACACCCTGTTGTGATTTTTCTGACACTTTGAAGAATAGTTCTGGAGATCCTCCAAATAGCACACTCCTCACTCCATTCTGAAACAGTGTGAAATCTGTCAACCCAACCGGGTCATCAAGAGGGCAGACCGTGACTTGTCTTTACTGAGAGGGATGTTCTCTAGGGCACTGAAGAAGCTGGGCAGATTTTGCTTTTTACCAAGAGGTAGGGCATGGCATTTTGAGGAAAAGGCTGATTTCCATTCATTTGGAAGGCTGGCTTAACATGTACAGTTGATTCAAATCTGCCCTAAACAAGTTACCAAAGTGATGACTTCAATCCATCCCTTAATTCTTATCAGAAAGCTGATCATTGAAAATAACTAACAGAGCTTTATTTGCAAAGATGGAAAGTTTAAAACACTTGCCTCACCTCAAGATAGAACTTCATTTTTTTTTAATAACTCTATTGCATGTGACAAAGAAACAATATCAGTTAATGAGAGGCGTGGGAACACTTTTGATGCCTGTTCTACTTTTTAAGTTTTTTCTACCAAGTTCCTTAACCTTTTGTTACTCTGTTTCTGTGCTTATAAACCTGGAACAATGATAGGTATTATTAGCTCAAGCTATTTTGTTCAGAGAACCCGGACCCCTGGGCAAAATTACCAAGTCAATGAAGTTTTTCTTTGGCTTTCACACCTTCTTTCACTCATTCCATTGTGCTAAGCGCTAGGGATTAAAAGGTAAATAAGGCATAGCCCCTGTCCTCAAGGAACTAACAGTTTAGTGGCTGAAAGTTAAACATGACACTTGTGAGATGCATGAATAACTGCTTTGCTGAATATAAATTGGGGGCGGGGTAGCTATGGAAACCCAGGACAGAACATCATCAACCACTGGGGAAAACGCGGAAAACTTCCCACCCAACTACCTTCTTTCTCCTCTCTCTGCCTCTCCACCTCACCTTCCAGCTTTTCCCAGAGCAGAGGCTCTCCCATGACTTCCCTTCTGAGATAAAGACCTAAGCTGTGGACTGTCCTTTCTGCCTTCTTCCATCAGAATCTGTCTGATATTGCATACCTAATTTCAAACTAATTCAAGCCAAGGGAGTCATTGATAACTCTTTCCAGATGCATCAGAATCTGTCTATCTGATATTGCATACCTAATTGCAAACGAAATCAAGCTAAGGGAGTCATTGATAACTCTTTCCAGATGATATTTGCCTTCTGACTGGGGCTGTCTTTACACATTTCCACCGATCTTTACTGAGCATGCACAGTATAGGTCAATTTCAATTCTTTTCCCCAAGACTGAGGAGTGGAGGAACCAAGACTTGAACCTGGTGGTCTCAACTCTAGGCCAAGGGATCTTTCCTTGGAGTTGCACATTTTTTATTCCACTAATTATAGTGTGCATATACCTAGCTTGACAACCCTACTGGCTGAGATTGTGGGTGAAACAGTAGGATGGTGCTGAACATGGCTCACCTGAGTGAGGTTACAACAGATACCAGAGAGAATGGCATCTCTACCATGGAGTCTTAGCTGCTCCTGGAGATGCAAACCCCGTGAAGGCACTGCTTAGTTATCCAGCCACACTAACTGAAGGGCAGCTGGAGGGCCCACGAGAGTGCAGCTTTCCCCCAGACACACACACCCAGGATCACTGTTTTCAGCTATTACTGCCATGGAGGAATAGGAGTAGACTCTCTCACAGGGAACTGTGGGCGGGGAGAAGGTGTTTCTGCATCATCTTTCATCACCAGCACTGCCCAGTGTCTGGACCAAAGTAAACGTTTAGTTAATGTTTGGAAAGGAAGGAAGGAGAGAATAATGAGAAGGGGAGGGGAGGAGAAGAGGGGGGAGGAAAGGGAAAGGAAGGGAATCAAGGACAGTTCTCTTTGGTCATTCCACAAGTCCTGTAATTGCCAAGGCTCTACCACTTCTTCCTCTGTAGCCCGGCCTTCAGACACAGCAATTAAACTCTTCATTCTGAACAATCCAGTGCTAACGATCTAGGGCAAAAGAAACAGTGCAAATACTTCATATGCTTCTTGGTACATTTCGATGCCACCCCAACTTCACTCCCTGCCATTTCATCCCCACAACTCCTACGTGAACAGGATTCTCTACAGCTTTAGTAGGTTTTGTGTGAATGATTTTTTATTCCAATACAGGCTTGTATCTGCTTGTTTTTAGAGCTCCGTGGTCTCTATAGTCCTACGAATAGGAATGTATTTCTGACTGACCACTCTATCCCCGCTGTTAGGTTTCATCTCATCTGGAAGGGCGTGCAGGACCCCTTCCATTACCAGAAAGAACACAACCTCCCTGATAGCAAATCTCAAACCCATGTGGGGGTCAGAGGGTAGTGTAAAAAATTCCTCACGTTTTTCTAAGACTGGCTTTCATTACTACAGCATCCACCTCCAATGGGTGCTTGTACGCCCTTCTAATTTTGATCTCTCTTCTTCATTCCTTTTCTCCTGTCCTGTCCTCCGAGCCTCTCCACCCTACCACATCCCCTCGGTAGATGCCAGGGGTCATCTTACCTCTACCCCTGGGATATTTGCCTCCACCAAGGGCAAGGGGCAACGTGAATCTTCACATTCTTGAGAGTGGAACCCACCAGACAGAAAATCTTCCTCTTGTTCATATTTTCCACTTCATGTGATAATGTCTAGGCATTTTCATACTAAAATAGCCCTTGTCCTTCACAGCTGAAGTAGAAATGAAAGTAGTGAAGACAGTAAGTGTCCATCCCACCACCTTCCTCTGGGTACTTGACATCAGAAACACTGTCCAGAAAATGTTGTATATTCAAGTACCCAGCACAAAGTCGGTGCTCAGAAAATATTTGTAGGTGGAGCCCAAGCAGTGTTTACCACACTGCTTAAATCTATGCACTGAGACTCAGAAAGAACAAATAGCCAACTCATGATTAAAGGGCTTCCATTTCATTCCTTGACAGCTACCAAAGAATACCATGTTTATTTAATATCTGTTCCTGAGAAGAATATTATTTCACATTAGAAAGGTAATTAGAAATATTTAGAAAACACATAAAAGCCATATGTGTTTTCTGGAGGGAAGGAAGAAGGGAAAGAAGAGAATGCCCGGGGGGCCACACGAAACAGGGAAGATCACGTCCTCAGACCACATCTCAGTCAGCAGATGCCCTTCAGGTGAAACCTTAGGTGGCTTGAAGGCTTGGCTCTGAAACGGTTAAACAGAGGCCTATGTGCATCCTGTCACGATTTTATTTTGAGCAGCCTGTTTGCCCAGTGCCTCCCACTCTTTCCCTTCCCCAGAAACTGCAGCTCTGTTCTATGTCCACAACAAAAATGTTTGTCTTTTCCAAAGCTTGAGGCACTAACCAAGGCCTGCGAATGTCTTTGTGTAATAACATAATAATCAAATCACATGAAGTCAGTGTCAGTAATACATGTGTTTTCAATTTTAAAGCTCACAAGTGATTTATTATTCACCTCCTAATATTCCATTTATATGTTTAGTGAGAGGAAAGTTACATGCATAGAATCACTTCCAAAGTCTACTATGAAGCTATGTCTGATTGTTTCGTCATTATTTTACAAGTTTCCTTTCAGTATTTCTCACTGTGACAGTCCTGTTCAAGGATATAGATTCTAATCTTCAACTTTTAAATCTTCATTGATTTTAGAACACTTGGATTTATGAATTATAATGACATTTCCTTTTATTGTTTCTGTTTTACTAACTATAATTTTTTAAAGGAAAGGTATCTGGGTATTAATCCCCCACTGTGCCCCAGGGAAACAGGGTTCGATACTGGACTCTCGCATGTGCCCCACTCTTCGTCCGTTCTTGTGAGGAGAGGAATATAAGGAACTCTAGAGCATCATCTTCAAGGTCAGAGAGAACTGGATCTCAGGCCCCATTCTGCTACCTGATCAGTTGTGTGACTTAGGAGACATCACTAAACCTTGCCAAATCCATGGATTCATCTGCAAAATACATCTATTACTATCAATTCACAATACCCACTTTTATGAACATGAATGGAGTGACAAGTGCACACTGCCTAGTAGAGGTATTTCCTAGTGCCACCCTTCCTAGCCCCACGCCTGTTCTTGCCATGGGTAGAATAAATAGAATAGGAGGCCAGTTGCATTTGTTCTAGATGAAGTACACCAGTTATATCATTGGAAGCAGTTCAGGTAGTCATCTAAAACAATTCTTTCTTCCCTCTGATCTAGCTCCATGTGAAAAAAGCTTACTATGGCCTGAATTAATCATATAAGTCTTAATGGAAGCTTATTCCTTAAGAGCTCATTCCTTAAGAGCTTGTGCCACCAAAAGTTACAGATGTGATTACACCTAAGGTGCCACTTTAAGCCATAGAGAGCCGTGGACCACAAGAGACAAATCTCAGTGTACAGACAAATATCTCAACTTCCCTACTGAACTAGGGTGGATAGTTACATTTAAAGAGTATACGCCAACGGCTTCTAATGCCCACTTGATTCAATCCATTAAATGAAAGGGTTCATTCAGGTGTAATATAATTCAAGTAATCTTTTTAACCTATGAAGAAAAAGGAATTCACTTAAAATGCACTTACTTTCCAAAGAACAAAATATAAAGGATCCTTTGCTGGTCATTTTTCAAGATACATGTTCCTATCTGGGCCTCTACCAATGGATAAATTTAGCAGTAATCTGCCACCCTTCTCAAAATGCACTTACAATCACCATAAAAAATCCAACAAATTCAGAAAAGAGCTAGAAGTTCAAGTTCTTCTACACAGGGGATCAGCCCTGTTATCCATTGTGTTAGATGAATGAATCTCCCCTGTTCTGGATAATTCATTCAGTTCTATACTCCCATGGTGGTGCCCATTGGGAGCAAAGTAATGTGTTGCTGCAAGACAGAAAAAATTAAAATCTTACACCTCAATCAACAATCACCTCATGCCTTCATTCCTTCATTCAACAAACACCATCTTAGCGAGGCCCCACGCTATACAAGACATGGCCAGACCCTGACAGGGCTTCCAATGGCACGCACAGCATCTGCTGCATAGTCAGAGAGCTAAGAACGCCAGTTACTACCGTACCAACCGCAGTGCATTAGGAGGACTCCCAGAAAGATCTGAAGGCACCTGATTGAGGGGTGAGGGGGAAATACCTGAGGTGAGCTGTTGAAGGGTGGACAGCATTTCAGCAGGTGAAGATAATACTCTATGGATAACGAATGTAGAATTGGTACAGAGGTAGAAAACCATGGGGGATGGGGGGGACAGCAAGAACAGAGACCTATTTATCTGCAAGGGGACTGGTGGGAGATAAACATGGAAAAATAAGGTGGCATCACATTTAGAGAGCCATGGATACCAGAATAAATAATATGAACTTAACTAAGTAGACATTGGAGAACCATTGAAGAATTTGGAGCAGAGGGCTGACATGGTTAGTGTTGTGCGTAAGGCATAAATCTGTCCGCGGTAGGTGAGATAGATTGGAGGGGACAACAGGAGGCGATCAGAGGGTTTATCCCATATCCTGGGACAGGAGAGCGAAGAGCTCGCAGAGTGGTGAAAGCAGAGGAGCAGATGCACATTACAACACACATCTGGAACTTCTGTAGCGAAATGGAACAGTTCAAACGCATCTCTCCAGATAGGAGACCACACTTATTTTAAATACATGCTGAGAACTAGGGAGTTAATGCAGCAGTTTTTAACCTCTGGAGGCTTAGAATCAACTGCAGTTTGGTCACCTCAATTTGCTCACCACAAACCATTGCCCTCAAAACTCAGGATTTGCTAAACATTTCAAACTCTGAGAAGCGGAGGGTTCAATAAAACCGCATTGCGCCTGGCGCGTACTTCTTCTTTAAGACCGAGGAAATTTGATCGGCTTCTTACTAATTCATTTAAATTTCATTCAAACTGGGATTTTGAAAAACCTCTCTATTGCCCAAAGAAGGCTTAAGAGCTTATTTTTAAGGCCTTTCCCCCTCCTTACAAAAAGGAAATAATAGTTTTCGAACCATCCCTGGGCCCTGTAAGTTAGAGATTCATAGCCATTGGGTTGGAATGGATTCTACAGTAGGCAAAGCAACAGGCTCAAAGCAGCACATTTTGCCAAACACCAGTGTGTTGTGTGGCTGAGGACAAGCATTTGACCCTCATGAATCCTTTCTGAGCACATATCCTAGCGCCGGGGCAGCAGGTGTGGGGACAGGGACGTGGGGAAGGAGTTCACTCTATTCTGTGACTCCTATCAGTCACGCTGGTGTGTCCTCTTCACTGTCAAGAACATAAAAGAGAAATGGCAATTGAAAAAATAAACATGTTAAAAAGTAGAACTAGAGAAACAATCTACCCTGTCTTAAAGACGACTTTCCTCTTCCGCCTCCTCCGCCCACTCTGTGGCAGTGTTGAAGTAAAGCTCTTCTTCTAGTGACAGCCGTCAAGAAGTCGTGAGTATTTGTCATACACAGAAGAGCTAATGACATGGGGCTTCGAAACACCTCTCTTCAAGACCTGATTTTAGAGAACTTAAAATAACTTCCTAGCTGCTTTTAACTCAAATTGATTTCCCACCTTCAAGTTACATTTTAAGGTGATGATGTACTTTGTTTGAGTCTCTTTTCTTTTCCTGTCTTTCTTTCCTTTTCTCCCCCCAGTGTTTTGTTATTGTTGTTGTTGATGTTATATGTATTTTTGTTTATTAGCTTTTTGGTATCACGACTGATTTTCTTACTTTCCTATTAAAGACTAAGCCTGGAAAAGGCCCTAGATGTTAAGGAATTTAATTTGTATTTTATCTCAATCCAACTGCTCAGGGTTTCAAAGGTCATTTGTAATGACCATGTCTTAAAAATACGTCCCTCCATGCGAGCACAGTCTCCACCTGTGATATTACAAGCCAGATAATACCCTGGGTTGTCATCAGCTCCTACCAACCATTCTCTGAGTGCTGGGAACATATACAGGAAGAAATAAACAACTATGGCCATTTATGACCACAGACGATGTTTGAAAGACTGGGATAGAAATAGTAATGTATTTTACAAGGCTTTTTGGCAGCTGGTTCTTTTTATGAATAAATGCAGACTTTAATGTTTAGAGATGCTAAATTCTAAAAGGTGGAATTTGAGTGCTGAAGTCATTACAGCCAAGTCTAAATTATGAAATTTGCTAAAAGCACATGAAAATGAATCGTAGTCTTTAATATGCTGAAAGAAGTACTGGTCTTATGGAGAGGCCGGTATCTTTAGCACCTCGTCAAGAAGACTACAAGTCCACATTGTACATTTTAGACATCCACCAATATTATTTTTTATATGCAAAATCTTTAATTTTTTTTCACCTTTTAAAGTAGTCTAACTTAAAATCATATCTAAAGGGCCACTGCATCTTAGAATAAGTTGCTTCACTCTTAAAATCCTGTGTTTTTTCAAGAAAACTGCCATCCTGGACAACTCCACTGTTTCTAACTTTGCAGGGACCCTGAACCCTGAACTAGGAGAATTTGTAGGAAGGGAGAAAGAGCTGTGCTAAAAATCTGCCATTTGTGCACACGACACCTAAAATCAAATGAATTCACTTTTTCACATCTTTTTAAGAGCTACACATTTAAAACGAGAATTTCATCCTGATTTCTCCAAGACTTCTTGAACTTGGAAGTGGTGCACAGACACAAAAAAGTTTTTGAGTGCGTCATCCTGTGTTTACCATCAATGACTTGCAGGATATTGTGGAAATTCAAAGAAAACTCGCAGGAATCTGGCCTCCAAGACCTCACAGCCTAATTAGAGCATCAGACGTGTAAATAAGAGTGAATTTGCAATCATACAGGGCACAGTTGGGTGTTAGAGTGGGAATCGATCACAGCAAGGAGTGGTGGCAGAAGGATCTGGGCCCTGGAACTCCACTGGAGGGTTTGAGAAAATGATTTCAAAACTAACATAAGTTTTAGCATCTTGCACTTCATAAATTGGCTTATTATTTTAAAATGGCATTTGATGATGATATTTCTGTAAGCAAGAGAATTTATTCAAATTAAATCCACAAATTTTGCATGGAGTTTCCATTATGTGCAGGGTTATGCACTCAACACAAGGGATTACTGTTGTGTGCCGGTCTCAGCCCTTCAGTAACTAATGTCGTGGCTGGACCAACACTTGTGGTTCTTATTATGATTGCAAGACACCCTTCAGCCATAACCATCAAGAAACTTTGAAAAAAATAAAGGCTTATTACTTACGGGACCTGGAAATTGCACGGCACGACTGGGGCCACACAGCCAAGTCATGGGTAGAAAGGGAGAGAGAATGTGAGCAAGGCCGGGCTCTTTTATTGGGATCGGGGGTGGGGACCTAGGGTTTTGCAGACTCACTCTTTATTGGTGAATTTAAAACATAAGAGTGGGAATTTAAAGCACAGGAAGTGAAAAAAACAAATGGCCTACAGGGTTAGTTATCGAAATCAACCAAGATTCTAAAACAAAGGAGCCTCAGTAGGAGGGAGGTGACCTGGCTCTTTATTTAGTCGGGAGGCTGGCAATGTGTTTATTTGGAATAGCCTTCTTTGAAGTGGGTGCCCCTTTGAAGTGGATGCCCTGCCCCACAAGCACAGTTTAAGTCAGGCACTTGCCATTACCAAAACAAAACAAAATTTATAAAAAGGTGTCAGGGCTTCCACTACAATTAACAAAGTTTGATGAGATGATTTCTGACCTTGGAGGGTAGTAAGTTATTTATACCAATAACTCTATAATAGAAGACATGTTAAAAATCCTATAAAAGAAGAATAAACAAAGCAAATGAATAACCACTAACCCTGCAAAGAATTTCATTATAATTATTATATAACATAGGTATTGTAATAACTATGAATACAATAATTATCAGAGTAGGGCATGGATTAGTAACACACTATTTAAAAGATTCAGATGGATTGGGATGCCTGGGTGGCTCAGTCGGTTAAGCGTCTGACTTTGGCTCAGGTCATGATCCCTGGGTCCTGGGATCAAGCGGGGAGTCTCTTTTCTCCTCTCCCCCAGCTCACACTGTCTCTGTCTCTCTCTTCTTAAATAAATAAATAAAATCTTTTAAAAATTAAAAAAGAAGGTGAATTAATGCTCTGAAAGTATTAATATTACATTTATGGAGTTGGGTCTCCACGTTTGCTTGAGGGAAGTTCTGCTTACTTAAATACAAAGGCATTCTTTGTTTTAGTATCACCTGCGCTCCCTCTGCACCAATTACGAGCTATTCAAATTCAGGAAACAGTTGCTACGGGCCTTGCTGAAAAAACCAGGTATACCCTTGACAGGAACAGCCTCATCATAGTGGGTATGCTTATAGATTTTTTTTCCTAGATATTTATTCTGGGTTTAATGTTTCTCCTCGTACCAAAATTTATCAGCCCCTATAAAGAGAATATGCCATAAAGAACGTACTCAAAATGAAAATAATTTTTATTAACATTTTTTGTATTTAAGCCAACCCCAACTAGTGAAATTTAAGAATTACCATATCACCAGTGCCAACATAAACTTCATAACCCAAAATTAGTGTCTAAATAGTGCAGAAATGTGTTAATATGTACATATTTGTGAAATTTATAAAAGAACAAGGGAGCAGAAAATGAATTTCACAGTCCAGGTCAATGTGCACATAGATTAGGCAATGAAACTATTCTGGAACACCATTTTATAACTGTTGCTAATGAAAATTCGGGGACCGAAAGCCCATAAACAACAAAATCCAAACAAAAAGTACCACTAGGGTAACTGTGAATACCTTTAAATAATGACTTTTTAATTATATAAAGATATTGAATAACATTATTAGGCACATTGCTAAGACTCTCTAAATTTTCGCAAGTTGAATTTAGCTGAACTATCTGTAAAATGTAGCCTAACTACATTTAATTTAAATTTCTATTCAGATGCGCATATCACTATACCCCTAACTATCAAAGTAAACACTAGTTACTCACTGAGAGCCCTTTTGAAAACACACTATCCAATCTTATTTGATAATTGCACAACATGCTGTCAAAAAGCAGTGCCTGGGACTAGCATACAGCATGGCAATTTATTCATGAATTGTTCCTTATGTGGATTTTTTTCTCCCAACCATACCTCCAGCTTATATCCTAGTGTGTCATTATCTCACGTAGCACCAAGTGCTCCCTAAATGACAGTTGATAATTGAGTTATTAATATTGTTTTAAATAAATTTATTTTTCTTGCAGTATGGAATATTCTTCCCCTTTAGAATGCTAGCTTGAGGCTTTTTTCATTTAGCTTTTTGTGTGTCTTTAAATAAGAAAATTAAACCCTATTATTTTCATAAATGGCTATCCAACATCAATTCTAAAATATTTTCTTGTCAATTAAAGAATAACCCAGGTACAAGTGCTAAATGGCATGGTCATGGCTTGCCTTGGTAATTTAGAAAATACTGGCCACCCGCTTGGCAGATATCTGCCTGCCCATCACAGTAAGATTGAAATTGCACAAATAAAGACTATACCTCATAATAACCAATTTGTTCCCAAAACTTGGAAAATCCTCACCATGAATAATATTATATGCTACCCTTTTTTAACCTACAGACTACCATTAAAAATTAACCATGAGAAGGTTTTATTGTTTAGATTTATTTTAACATTGAACACGTTTGACATTATCTGAGCTCGTGCACCAAAGATGCAAGATGGGGTGGGAACCAGGGCGGTGAGACACTTACTTCATACTCCAGATTGCAGATGGTGCCAAATAACTCAGTGATCAAGGTATACCGTATTTTAAAGCAATATCTTTCAATAAAAATGAAGGCCAAACATATCAAAAATTTAAGTAAAGATCAAAAAAGATCTACATTCTGACATGTTGGTGGATTGTCACCTGTTTGACTACAGAGTGAAGACAGTAGGTGGGAAAGAAGGGATTCTTGCTGTTTTCTTCTTTGGTTTAAGGGCAAAATGGATCTAAGTTAAAACTTATTATCTCCAGCCTGGGTGGCGCAGTCATTTAAGCTTCCTACTCTTGGTTTCAGCTCAGGTCATGATCTCAGAATCATGAGATCAAGCCCCGCCCCCCCACCCCATTGGCCTCTGGGCTATGTGCAGAGCCTGCTTAAGATTCTCTCTCTCAGATAGCAGCATTGTCCACAATAGCTAAATCGTGGAAGGAACCGAGATGCCCTTCAACAGATGACTAGATTAAGAAGTTGTGGTCCATATATACAATGGAATATTACTCAGCTATCAGAAAGAACGAGTTCTCAACTTTTGCGGCAGCATGGACGGCACTGGAGGAGATAATGCTAAGTGAAATAAGTCAAGCAGAGAAAGACAATTATCATATGGTTTCTCTCATCTATGGAACATAAGAACTAGGCAGATCGGTAGGGGAAGAAAGGGATAAAGAAATGGGGGGGTAATCAGAAGGGGGAATGAAGCATGAGAGACTATGGACTCTGAGAAACAAACTGAGGGCTTCAGAGGGGAGGGGGGATAGGCTGGTGATGGGTAATAAGGAGGGCACATATTGCATGGTGCACTGGGGGTTATACGCAACTAATGAATCATCGAACTTTACATCAAAAACCAGGGATGTACTGTATGGTGACTAACATAATATAATAAAAAAACATTAAAAAAAAAAAGATTCTGTCTCTCAGGATGCCTGGGTGATCCAGTGGGTTGGGTGTCTGCCTTTGGCTCAGGTTATGATCTCAGGGTCCTGGGATGGAGCCCCGCATTGGGCTTTCCAAACTCAGTGGGAAGTCTGCTTCTCCCTTTCACTGTCCCTCTGGCCTCTCTGTCTCTCTCTCTCTCTCTCAAATAAATAAATAAATTCTTAAAAAAAAAGATTCTCTCTCCCCCTCCTTCTGCCCCCCCTCTGTCTCTCAAAAACAAAAGAAAACAAAACAAAAGAAACCAATACCTCCAGCTCAAAGCATCATTAGATTAGCAATATTTTAGGCAATCTGGTAGCTTTAATGAATAGAAACCATTATTTCCTATCATCTATATTTATTTTATGTAACTTGTCATTTTCTTACCTATGAATCTATTTGAAGTATTACACCACTTGGCAAGCTGAACGGAAGTTTACAAAGGAATACAGTTGATACTTAAACAACACAAACCTTGAACTACATGGGTCCACTAACATGCAGATTTTTCTCAAAAACTACAGTACCGTATTGTCTCTTCCTTATGATTTTCTCATTATCTTTTTCTTTTCTCTAGTTCACTTTATTGTAAGAAGACAGTATGTAATACACATAACATACAAAATACGCAGTAATTGTGTTATAAATAAGGCTTCTAGTCAACTGTAGGCTATTCTCAAGTAAGTTTTTGACATGTCCAAAGTTATATGCAGATTTTCAACCGCCCAGCGGGTGTGCACCCCCAACCCCCACATTGTTCAAGGGTCAACTAATTTGAATTTGCTATGTTTGTGGCATATTTCCATCATTCAGGCTTATCTTGTTTACTTCTGATTCTGTTATGTTAATACTCACAGCTACATAAGGGATTTTCTTTTAGCATTTTAGAATGGGGAAATTTTCATAGAAGGCTAAAAAAGAAATAGATCATTGTATGGTAATTTCTTATTAGATTTCTACACAACACAGGAATAACTCGTTTCATTTACTTGGCTCATTTCATCTACTTGACACACTTGATTCCATTCTATATAATTCTGCATAGAACCATCACCAACATTTCTTTGCTTCCCTATGTAGCAAAACTCCTTGGGTTGTCTACATTTGATACTGTTGCCTGATGTTTCTCTTCTCATTCTCTCTCTTCTTACACTCTTTATTATAAAACACCTTCAAATTTACAGAAAATTTTCAAGGATAGAACATTCATATACCCTTTACCCAGAGAAACCAATTATTATGTTGCCCTGTTTGTCTTTGCTACATATTTTTTCACAACCACTTGAGAACGCGTTGTACACATCATGTCCCTTTATCCCTAAATAGCTCAGCATGTATTTTCCTTTTTTTAAATTTATTTTTTAACTAATTAATTAATTATTTAGAGAAAGAGAGGCAGAGGGAGAGGAAGAGAGAGAATCCCAAGCAGGTTCCACACCCAGCCCAGAGCCTGATGCGGGGCTCAATCTTAGGACCCTAAGATCATGACCTGAGCTGAAACCAAGAGGCCAACGCTTAACAGAGCCACACAGGTGCCCCTTAGCATGTATTTTCTAAGAACAGGAGCCTTCTTTTGCATAACCACAGTTCAATTATCAAATTCAAGAAATGTATAAACAGAATTTGACTATCATATATATATATATATATGTGTGTGTGTGTGTCCGTTTCCAAATTTCACAAATTATCCTAATAAAGCCATTTTGGGAAATTTTCCCCTGATCCAGGATCACATTTGGGGATGTGAACTTTGCTTACTTAGTGAGGATGGTGCCCCCTCTACATCTGTCCACTAAAAACTATGCAGTTTTTCCTTTTCAATTAGTAACTCTGTGGGGAGATACTTTAATACTATAAATTATCCTGTTGCTTTTTAAACTTTCACTGAATAGTTTTAGTGTCCATCAGTGATTTTGGCCCAAAGCAGTTACCACTATAAAAGTTGCAAAATGATGGGGCACCTGGGTGGCTTAGTCGGTTAAGCATCCGACTTTTGATTTCTGCTCAGATCATTATCTCAGGGTCATGAGATTGAGCCCCATCTCAGGCTCCGTGCTGGATGTGGAGCCTGCTTAAGATTCTCTCTCTCCCTCTCCCTCCACCCTCTCCCCACCTCTCTCTCAAAAAAAAAAAAAAAAGTTTCAAAATGGTAATTTTCTAACTCTATTAGTTCTGCATTATGGGTTGACACTCCCTGTAAGAAAGAGCTTTCCCTTCTCATTTATTCACTTACTTGCTTACTTACCATCAGTATGGACTCATGGATTCTACTTTCAGTCAGTGGTTTATAATCGACTCTTCCATTATTCATGTTGATGCTCAAAGTTTCCCATATTTGCTCAGAGGGAATCCTGCAAGTCATCTCCTCTGTCATTTTGTAAAGACCCCATCATTTCTCGAGCCCTCTCTTACCTTCCCGAACGACAAGAAGTTGTAGTTCTTCTTGTACTTTGCCAGCCCCAGTCCTAGACTTGGCCATTTCGCCAAGGTGGTCTGGTTTCTTTTAGTGAGAAATTGTGTTTTAAAAACAAAATCTGGGTGCTAGATGTGTGACTAGGGTGTTGTCACTTCTAGCATAGAATAAAATGTGCTCTGTTAAGTGCATAGTTCAGTGAATTTTGACAAATTTATATACCCGTGGTCAATTTTCAGTCTTTGTTGTACTTTAACAGCATTCAATACTGAGGATCTCACCTTCCTCTTTGCAACATTGTCTTCATTAGGCTTCTGGGAAATGATGGTTTTCCCCCCATCCCCAGTGGATACTCCTCAGTCTCCTTTGATTTTTCTCTGCTCTTCTCTATACTCTTTCAAAGTATAGAGAACACAGACTTTCACACTTTTCTCGTCTTATATATGCTCACTCCCTAGGTAATCTCATCTGACAACTCCCAGATTTGTATCTCTAGCCCAGCCTTCTTCCTCAAGCTCTGGGTTTTATATCCACTTATTTCCATCTGACATCTCTGCCTGAATTCCCACTAGACATCCAAATTCAACATGTGCAAAACCGAAATCCACCCCACACCTGGCCCACCTGTGGCTTTCCCATCTCAGGTGATGGCAGCTCCATTCTCCTAGTTACTTAGGGCAAAAAATTGGAGGTACCCAAAATATATTCTAGTTCCCTCCCTCCACTTCTGGTCCCTCCACTGGTTCCCGCATGGTCTGAGCAGCCATCATCTCTTGCCTGGATTATTTCAAGGGCCTCCTAGCAGGTCTCACTACATCAAAGCTTTCTCTAACAATCTGCTCGCCACACAGGATGACGCTTTTTAAATGTAAGTGTGATCATATCACTCTTCTCTCAAAACTTTGCAGTGGCAGGGCACCTGGGTGGTGGCTCAGCCAGTTACGCATCTGACGTTGACTCAGGTCATGATCTTGGGGTCCTGGGATCGAACGCCACATGGGGGAGGGGGTCCCTGCTCAGCAGGGAGTCTGCTTGTCCCTCTCCCTCTGCCCCTCCACACCCCCCCCCGACTCATGCTCTCTCTGTCTCTCTGTTCCTCTCTCAAATAAATAAATAAAATCTTTTTAAAAAAACAAAAGCAAAAAAACCCCAACCTTTACAGTGGCTCCTTATTTCATTCAGAGTGGAGCCCAAGCGGTTACAATGACCTACAGGACCCTATATAATTCTCATGCCCTCCTTTGCTCTGAGACCTCATCTCTTACTCCTTCCTCTTCCTCTCCTTCCCAACCACGTGGAATTCCTGCTGTTCTTCCCACATGCCAGCATGCCAGGCCGGCTCCCACCCTAGGGCCATTCTAGCTGGTCCCTCTGTACGGAAGGTATTTCCCCAGATATCTACTTGGCCAGCTTCCTCGTTTCCTTCACTCGATCACACTGCACCCTCTGAGGAGCCCCACCCTGACTATCCAGCCACAGAATGCCTGGTCCCTCATTCTCAGCTTTTCTGGCTTGTCCTCATTGCACTTACCACCTTCTAACACATTTTTAATAAATTACTTATTTGTTGTTTACTGGTTATTGCACGTTTCTTTGCTGGAATGTAAACTTCATGAGTACGGGGATCTTTGTTTTGCTCGCTGGAGGATTTAGAACCGAAGGATCTCACTGCACATCTATGTTTTAAATAAATGAATGAACAGCTTTATTCTGTACTTGACTTGATAAATTGATAGAAAGGGAGTAAGAACCCACCAGTAGAACTGAGCCCACGTACACCATTTTTATTTTGGCTGTGTGCCTAACACCCAACTTCAGTTACACTCCTCTCTCTGGGTGTATGTTTGCCTCTTTCCACACATGAAATCTAGATCCATTTTTTAGATCCATTTTAAAAACAGAAGACATTTAAGTCAGGTAGGATTTCCCGAGAACAGGGGGTTTTGCCTGCCCTGGATTAAGCCTTTGCATGCATAATACAACCTAAGTGACAAACTGATTTTGGTCAGTCACTGCCATCAGGGAGGGCCACACTGCTTCCCTCTGCTTCTCTATCCACTGTGATTCTGGGTTCCCTAGAGAAGAAGAGGAGATAGGAGGAAGCGTGAAAGAATCCAAAATTTATTTATTTATGAACTCTACCTTTTCCTAGTGGACTGTTGAACTGACTCCAGATTCAAAATGGGCAGCGGATGCCACTCCAGGTGGCCCCGGAGTGATTCATAGAATTTCAGCTGAGATAGGACGTACCTTGACAGGCATTCAAATAATGTGCCTGGGGTATTTCTGGACAATCACCATGATGTCAACAGTTAAGTTTTGAAAGGCACATGTGACATGAGTATTAAAATATCTCTACTGACAAGGTCAGACTTTCCTGGCCACTAGTAAAAAAGGAATATACTCCATTAGAAAGTAGACACCCTCCCTGCTTCTTGTCAGGAAAATCTAGGTCACCTTTGTACTGAGATTCTTGATTCCTTTGCCACTGGTGTTTCTGGGACATTAGGAAACATTTTCCTCATGTCTAAGCTAGTGTATTCTCAGCCCCTTTAATTCATGAGAACCTGGTTTAAATTTTGGAGCCTTGGTTTTAATATCCTAGAAAAAAGCATAACTGTTCCTTTCAAATGCACGCAAAAGTATGTGGATTTCACTTAGTAACCATACCAGTGCCATTCATAAGAAAATGATGATTTTAATTTATATATTTCATGTCTTCTAAAATTACATTCAGAAATATCTTGACATTTTAATGAATGTAATATACAAGAAAGGTCATTTTTGTTCTTAGGCAGTTTCAAATATAGAGTTAAATAGACTATATTTAAGAAAGCACTGAGAGCATATTTTAAGTTTATCTCCTTTATAATACATTGTGTTTTTACACCAGACTCCCTATTCATGGGGGAAATTGCTTCTCCCTCTATCTCTGCCTGCTGCTCCCCCTGCTTGTGCTCTCTCTCTCTCTGTCAAATAAATAAATAAAATGTTTAATATAATACATTGTATTTTTACATAGTGGAGAAAATAGGGCTTTTAAAATATATAACTTCTGTATTTGATTACTTTCCACAGATACAACACACTCAGGGGAAATTGGCACTAAGAAAAAGGTGAAAAGACTGTTAAGCTTTCAAAGATACTTCCATGCATCGAGGCTGCTTCGTGGAATTATACCACAAGCCCCTCTCCACCTGCTGGATGAAGACTACCTTGGACAAGCAAGGGTGAGTTAATTTCCCCTCTGTCACCTCTCAGGAGGTCAGTGGCCAAGAACATGTACCTCAGCTGATAGGACCAGGTTGGAGTCCAACTTCTGCCATTGAGATGCTCTGTGACTCTGGCTAGTTAATCAACACATCTGGACTTTTTCCTCAAATATGAAATGAAGTTAATAGAAACACCCACCTCATAGGGGTGATGCAGAGATTACACGAGGTAAAGCATGCTTACTTGTTTCATGTATTCATGCCTAGCACGTGCTAGCTATTTTCATTTTTACAAATGGGCAGAACATATTTGCACAACACTAAGTAAAGTAAAATTTTGGACTGATCGACTACCAGTGAGAGAATAACTAAATCTTTAAACCCATTGAATTGTTTCATTGTAATAGCTATGCTGAAAGTGACCCAATAATTACCAACTCTTAATTCCACTTCTGTCTACCAATACGGTGCATAGTCCTTTTTATAATTTCTATTTTATTTAAATAATTTTCACAAATTTTACAATTATCTTTGCAATTCATTGATCAAAGTTTGAAATTAAAATGTGACAATCTAAAAAAAAAAAAAGTTCCCAAGTTATTTCTAGCCCAAACTGTCAAAGGAGTTTAAATTTCAGGATAAAGTACCACAGTTTAAACAGAAGTCAGAAGTAATGTCTTAGAGTTTACATGCTAAGTAAGATTATGTTACCTATATACTACTAAGAAATATATCCTACTAACGTATAGTATTAATAACTAAGCAACACGTAATATCAGAAGAACGAATTCCCAACTTTAGGTCTAAAAAAAGGAACGAAAAATCACTCCTAACAACCCAAGGCCGGAGATTGAGTGAATGATTGTTGGTTAATTCATTTGGATGGTTGGTTCGTTGGTTGGTTGGTTGGCTGTTTGGCTGGTTGGAGAAAGAAGAGCAAGACTAAGCTCCCAGAGCTGGGGCATCAGTGACAGAGCACTCTTGTGGGGCCCTCCCTCCAAGCGTTCACCCCTCAAGAGAGATGACGTTGAGATGTAGAAAGAACTGTGGTTCACAAGTCAGGATATCAGGGATCAAGCCCTGATTCTGCTTCAGTATTGACTCGGATAAAATGTTCACACACACTAGATCTCATGGTAACCTATGAGTCCTTCATTTTTCTGGTAATGCTGGAAGATCTTTGTGTGCTATGACAAGACCCTTAGACTTTATTGGAAGATGCAGGGAAGACATTTAGGGGCAGAAAGAGGAGAGTGAGCTGGTCCTTACCGGAAGCAGTGGCATTGAGAGGAGAGCAAGGCCAGTCGCAGAAGCTACAGTGAGGAGAGCATCAGTAAACACAGCTTTGCATCTGAGAGTTAAAGACCATCTATTTCTAAGCATGGGGTATTTTAAAAAGAAAAATAGGATAATAAGACCACACTGGACAGTAGATCTTTAAATTACCCAACATTTTCAATTGCCCACTCCAGTTTCCTATCTGTTAGAGTGGTTCATTTCACATTTAGTACACATTGAGCAGAGTAATGTGCTCAGCAACCATTTGACTTCATTTTTCAAAAATTTGCTGTAAACATTCTCCTTAAGGATATAGTCGTTTGTGATGTGGAGACTTTACCGAACTACAATTTTAACAGATACTGAATTTTATGTGGGCTTATTATATACAAACACCGTTCTAAGCACTCCACATATATTACCTCCTTTAATCCTCACAAAAATCCTCTGAGGTAGAGAATATTATCAGCCATATATTTCAAATAGGAAACTAAGGTACAGAGAGGTTAAGGAACTTGCGCAAGCTCCCACAGCCAGTGAGAGGTGTGGCTGGCACTGAATCAGATAGTCTGATTCCAGAACCTGTCCCTTTTACGCTCTTGTTAGTAGCACGTAGAGCAAGATTTGTTTTTTGATTTACAAAGGTAAATAGCAATGTGCTACTATTTTCAACTTTTTAATTGTCTAATTCACTGTCTCAAAGTAAATGTTTGAGTCTCCGGTATGATTCATTTGAGTGCTGTTTTTCATTTGCCTTTTCAGCATATGCTCTCCAAAGTGGGAATGTGGGATTTTGACATTTTCTTATTTGATCGCTTGACAAATGGTAAGTCACCCAAAAGAATCCTGTTTCCAAACACTGTTATTCTTTTTCCCTTCTTTTTCCACTTTCCTAAGTCTACAGCCACTCAAGAAGGGCCAGGGCAAGGGAAAATTAATTCAGATGAAAAGTAAGGACTGCATTTGGCCTTAGAATCTTCAGAACATTTTCCTTCTGGCCTTGATGATCCCCAAGGAATTTGGAAACCACCGGTTAGATTCTTTCCTCACAGAATACTTTGGCCACATCCAAACGGAGGCGCTTCACTCTTAGTCAGTGCAAACTAGAGACACTAAAGCTCATCTGATCAGTCCTGACGCTTATAGGGCAGGTGCCTGTGCGTTTCCACCGAGTGAGCTGAAGCTGGCCCGTGCAGGTCTTGCTCAGATATGCTCGGCATCACTGGAGGAAAACGCTGGCTGATGACAGAGTGTGAAAGTTTAGGCTGCAGCTGAAGGGGAAAGTAGACATTCTCACTGGTTTCACTTTTAAAATCTTGGTCCCTATAAAGACTTTCCTAAAGAAAATAATAACATTTAGTTACATATTCGACTGCCATTAAACAAATGCTGATAGGCTTAGGGAGCCAATGAAAGGCATCATATCAGATGCTGACCTTCTCATGTCCCACCGTATACCAGGCTAATACTTTAAGTCATTACAGATGGTTTTCTCACCATTCTGTTACTTGACAAATGACATACAGTTGAGAGATACAGACTAAGACCACGAAGCCAAGCTTTACACTGTGAAAAGCTAACTAGGTCATACAGGGATGGAGCCCACAAGCTTGTATTTCACTTTGCTCAAATCAACTGAGAAATGGGTACCAGTAGATGAAAGTAACTGTGAATAAAAGGATTTTTCCAAAAGAGAGTATAATCATGACTCTCATAGGAATATGAAATGAGCATATGTCAAAGATCTAACTCAGTTAATTAGAGAGCCAGTAAGATGCTGCAACTGGTTCGGGAAAATTCAAAGAACAACACATATATAAACAGTAAGAAGAGCTTAAATGAATTTATTAACAGCTGTAAACCTGGGAAGAGGAAGTCAACGGTATTTTCACCTGAGTGATTTTATTTGCATGTTGTGGACGAGAATCGCTTGCAATGCTATCAGTTATCTACAACTTTGAGAGTTGCGAAATAACTCAAAGACAATGGGATCTGCAGAAATGCAAAATCAGGTGCCCCGGAAGAGTGTCCTGAGGCAATACTTAGTTTTCCACTTAAGACATCCAGTCATCATCTTGGTCCATTTCAAAGTCTTTCATAAATTTTCTAATGCTTTTAAAATTCAAAATCATTACTCCTTAGGCAATAATATTTCCTAAAAGCTTACTAGTCATTATTGCTTCAGTGTTGCATCTCTGCTGGCTTTAGTTCTAAACTGTCTCATGGTCACATCTCATCTTGGGTAATTTTGCATGCGGAGAACAAGCTCGGACTCTTAAGGAATGTGGATATCTCTGTAAACATAAGAATCAATTGGAAGCAACTTAAGGCACTTTGCAAGTGACCATTAAACTGCGTCTTTAAAAAATACACACAAACACACACACACACCCACATATATGTATGTCTCTAGGAGACCTATCAGAGACCTTTCATTACAGAAACTTTGGATTCTTTTGTCAATCTTGATATTTTAATGGTGATAAAAATGAGCTAAAGCAGGTGACTCTTCCTATAGGAAACAGCCTGGTAACACTGCTGTGCCACCTCTTCAATACCCATGGACTCATTCACCATTTCAAGTTAGATATGGTCACCTTGCACAGGTTTTTAGGTAAGTCTTCATTTCCATATTCCTACCTCCTTCTCCCTGAATAATGGCAGCCCATGTATTCTTTAACGTAAAGTGGCAAGAATGATAGCATGGAAGATGAAGATCTCAAGTGAATCTTAAATTATCTCATCTTAATTTTAAAATACGATTTACCCATTTTAATCAGTGAAAAAGATTATTTAATTGATTAGCTATGTTTACAATAGATAAAAAACATAAAGAAAACCATCAAGAGCGTGTAACTGTTAAAGAAGCTACTGATCTGCTTACATATCAGCAAAACCCCAATAATGTATGCCTCAAATAATTCCAATGTGGACATGAGTTGTGAAAAATCTTCAATAGGCTTTTTTTTTTTTTTGTAATATAAGAACTACCATTTACGTAGTGCCCACTATATGCAAGATGCTCTCCGTATGTTATTTCTAACCGTTTCAACAACTCTGCAAGTTGGGTGTTGTCACCACCATTTGGCGCACAGTTAGGGAAAAGTAGCAAGAGGTTTCATAACTTGCTCAAGGTCAACAACTTGTAATTGGCAGAGCCTCAGTCCAAGCCCAGGTCTGTCTGACTTGAAAGTCCGCCATGTTTCCACTCAACTCCGCCCCGTCACTCTCTATCAAAAACAGCCCCAGTTCTTACTGGACTTAATGCACATGTTTATTTATCTGCCAAATCATCCAGGGCATATTTTTAATCACCATATAACTTCCTGCTGTCACTTAGCTTGTTTCTGGCTTCTTTGATGTGCCCTATGGCTGGGCTTTGAATTTGGAAGCTGGCTTGATGCCTCCAAAGTAAAGTAGCAGTGACACGATAGCAGCAGAAGGAATGCCCAGCAGGCTTGTATGGAGCTTACACACGCGGGCACTAAGGATCTCCACGTATTAACACATTTCATCCTACAGCAGCCCTTTGAAATTGAAGCTGTTGTTATCCCTGTTTTATAGAGAAGAAAATTGAGGAAACTTATGGTTAAGTAATTTGCCCAACACAAATAATAAGGGAGAAAGCCAGAGTTTAAATATAATTGTTTTTAGAAACCTGTAAAATAAATAATACGTGGCACAAAAGAAATTTCTGAAACCGGCTACAACATGGCACAGTTCCAGAAACACAAATAACCTCAGGCGAATTGAATTTAGATTTCTTGAGCAAAGTAATGGCCACAAAAGGGCCAAATAATTTTTATTTGTCTGAAGAAGGAGAACACAGATACTTTGGACATGTGTATGCCCGCAGAATAATATAAAGAATGAAAAGATTTGATGACAGAAATAGCACCCGAATTCAAGCTAAACTCGTAAAATGGGCTGAGAAAATATGGCCACACTTGCAAATCTGGCCACTCTATGCACATCGAATATATTGCATCCTAAGCATCCTAAGCCGTGGCTATTAGCTAAAGCAGGCTAATGGCTTCGTAATTTGCAAAACAAAATCGCCTTGCTTGCGTCTCTACTTGGTTCCAAGAGCACTCTGGTCCTTACATTGGAAAGACACAAGAGATGCTAACTTAATCCGAATAAAACAGAAATAAAGCCAAGGAGCTCACCATTGGGTCAACACAGTACTTTGAATTTCTGCCTGAAGAAGCCTCCGATTTGCTTTGGTCAGTCTTTGCTATTCAAGTGCTAAACTGATCTTTGGATATCATGGGTCTGATGCTACTTGGGCTCTTTAAAAGGAAACCTCTTTTATGGCATATTATTCATAAATGGCAGCAAACTTAAATAATTAAACTATAGTGTGAAATAAAGTTGTCCTTTTCCTACATATTTATTTTTCCTATGAATGAAAGCCTTGATGAACGCCAGAAAGGGGTGATTTATGAAGGTGGTGAGGAATCCCAAGGGCCTCACAAATCCTTTTAGCCTTTCTCCCGTCTGCCCTCCCCCTCCTCTTCACTAAAAACAGCCCAGTAGAACTGCCAAGCTTGCAAACCACGTTTATTTTTAAAGGATCCGCAGGCTGCACATTTTGGAGACACTGATATTTTTAAGCAAAAGGGATCCTCAATAGATCTGAGCTTAGTCTGCCCTTCCTGTTTGGGTTTTAGCTGATTGAGTTATCTGTTTGCCTCCTAGTCATGGTTCAAGAGGATTACCACAGCCAGAACCCATATCACAATGCTGTTCACGCCGCTGATGTCACCCAGGCCATGCACTGCTACCTGAAGGAGCCAAAGGTAAAGAAAGACCCAAGAAAGACCTCCGCAGCTATCTGGGATGCCAAGTAAACTGCCTGCTGAGTCCCGGGTCACCCAACGTATCCAGATAACTGTGTGGGGGTCATTCACACTAGGAAGATAAATTATTTCTATGGAAGTTCCAGCATCAGCTTTGAGAAAGTTACATAATACACGTGAAAGAGCGTGTAAAATTCCCGAGGGTTTTTTTTTCCCCCATAATTTCTATACTTATCAAGACTGCATTAGGACAAATACAACCCTTTCTATGACAATCTACATCTTAGATAGCTTCAAAACGCTCAGGAAATTAATTCTTTTGCCTTGGATCTCCGCCACAAATGGTACCAACAGTGAAATGCTCTGGAAAAAGTCTCCCACCTCATGGGTTTTGATTGACAAATAGAATCAAAACTCCTCAAGACTGAAGCTCCATTTCCTACTAAGCCAACAGGGCATCCTGACTCAGGCCCAAGAAAACTTGTCAACTTCAAAGATCTCAGAGCAAGTGTGTTCTGATGCAATAAAGCAACCCAAAACTAAAAACAGAATAATAATAATACTCACTACTTGAAATCTAAGCATTTCTTAGCCGTATGACACTGAATTGGCTTAACATACAGGATGGTTTTCTTAAGGTTTTTTGAAAATGACATCCTAGTCCAAGTCTCTGTTTAGTTTGATCAGTTTTAATATAAGTCGCTAAGCACACAGATGCCAGACAGGCATTCCCAAGAGAAAACTGGGTAGATGCCTCATCCTTGTAAAATATCCCATTAAAGGTTGTGTTTTTTAATCTGTAAGTTGTCTGAGAGTTCTAATATATCACACAGTAGTATATTTAAATTTAGTACTGGATTCCCATTCTCCTGCTTGTTTTCATAGCTACCAAAAAAATGACAGATTCTTACACATTCCCCCACTATTTATTACACATTGAAGAAATATGCAAATTTTATAATTCAACCCACTCTTGCTTCCATATTCACAGTGGCAATGATAGAGTGGATGGCTGAAATACACAAATTTTTTTTTAAATGTGTCCATTACTTTGGCTTTAAAATTTTCCTTCATTCACTGCTTTCTCTCCGAGCAAGGCGACTTCAGGCTCCTTCTCCTTGCTCACCAGAGAGCAGTCTTGCCCACAGGCAATACCACTCACTGCACCAATAAAAAGAAACAAGAGTAGCAGTAGGAAGAGGAGGGTAGTTGAATGAATGATCCAGAAAAATCTGACTTGCTTAATTACTTTCCACGCTGTCCTTTTTTTCCCCTGCAATTCCATGAAATTATCACCTCACTGACTGCCGTTTCAAGAGGGTGAAAGTCAGGATGAAAAGTACTGAAAAATACTGTCATAATTCATACAGTTTGATTCAGCCAAAACAAACACTAACCTATGTGGGAAAACACCAATCGATCTCCCAATTTGATTTTTTTAACAGCTGGCCAGCTCCCTCACGCCTCTGGACATCATGCTTGGACTGCTGGCTGCAGCAGCACACGACGTCGACCATCCAGGAGTGAACCAGCCATTTTTGATCAAAACTAACCACCATCTCGCCAACCTATACCAGGTAAGGGAGCCCAATGTTGAGTCACAGGTCAGCCAACAGCCTTCGGCCCAGTGCTAGAGCCTGAGTCTCACCTTGGGAGATAGCCTTCCCCCAGGGTCAGCCTCAATGACAACCACAGCCAAAGAGCATGGATTTTAAATAGGTCCAGGATATTCCCCAAGGAAGATTAAATTTGTTTACAAAGGTATCCAAGGAATTCCATTCTCTCCAAAGAGGATTTGAAATTGTGCAAAGTAAAACAGGATCTCTGAGCCTACCCTCTCAGGATCTGAGAATATCTGTCTCCCTGGACACCATCTCATACATAACGGCCAGCTGAAGCCAGTCCTTGTAGGACTTCTATAAATGATAATTCCCAGGTACAATCCTAATTCAAACTTCTGTCTCTAAGACTATTTCTGAACTTGACTGGCCTCAGGGTCAGAGTTCTGTTATCAAAGATAATAGGCATACTTTGTTCTAAAATAGCTCAGCCCCATGAGTACATTGACCTGGAGATCTTTTATCTCTGATGTTACTTAAGGTAGTAAAACTTATATCATAGATGAATAACTCCCAGAATTTTCAGGGTGGTCCTTTGGAGACCTTTGGTTGTCATTCACAAAATCATTGCATACAAGGTAGTCACTGATGTCAATTTTAGTAGATCTTTTGAAAAATACAATGCTAAAAAATTCCTGACAGATCTCCATAAAACACCTGCATTATACAAGATGTTACAGCTTGAGGATACATTTATTTCCAGTAAAACACAATCGGAACATGAGAAAAAGCCTTTCTCCATCCAGTTGATCAGCTTTCAGCGTAGGTAGGAACTGGCGTTGTAACGTTTATGGGTCCACCTGGTATATATCCAGCACTGGGCTCTCATGAGCAGCCGGCCAGCACCCAGAGCCAGGATAGATGTGGCCACATCAAGGGGACAAGATGACAGAACTAAGAAACCTTTTGATAATGAGCTACAAACTAAACAAAGAAAAATAAAAACTGAAGCTAAACTTCCTTAAAGTGTCTTAGAAGCTAAATTTATTGCTTGAGGAAAAACACAGACATGAATGACTGGACTTAAAGCCCCCAGATAGATTTTCTATTCCTGTCAATGCTAATTTTTTTCAAATGTCTTTCATTAAACAAAGGAAATCAGTCAACAAAATTGGCTGTTTGATCCCTTCCCATATAAAGTAAATGCTTCCACAATTCTAACTTCTTGTCATCAAATAAATCATGTCAATGAATTTTAAGAGAGTATCTGCTGCTACTGACCGATTGGTACATAAAATGAGGGTCATAAAACTGCACTTTGACATGTAGTATATTTAAAACATGTGATGGGCTCATATCTAGACAGGAAGTTAAAAAGAAATATGCCAGATGTTAAAAACAAGAAAGTCGTAGAATTTCATAAGAATTAAGTACTCGTTGCTAATTAACAAAAATTGATTCTCATAATAAAAACACGCTAGTCTATCTTATTCAGATATTAAAATTCTTCTCAAAAAAATGGATTCCTTACTCAAGCTTTTGAAGTGCAGGTAATTTTTAATAGTTTTTATTTTAATCTCTTTGTTAAAAATAAACATTCCAATATTGGGGTGGCTGGGTAGCTCAGTCACTTGAGCCTCTGACTCTTGGTTTCAGCTCAGGTCATGATCTCAGGGTCAGGAGATTGAGCCCCTTGTTGGGCTCCATGCTCAGCACAAGTCTGCTTGAGATTCTCTCCCCCTCCTCAGACCCTCATACTGCTTGTGCACACACACTATCTCTCTCTCTCTCTAAAATAAATGAATGAAATCTTTTTAAAAAAATAAACATCCCAATACAAACAAATTCTGCAGCCTTTTCAATACAACATATAGTCTTGTATATTTTTAATCAGCAACTATTTATTGCATATATCATATGGTAGACTAAGATATACTAAGATCTAGGAGTACAAAGATGAATAAAGTATAATCTCTGTCCTCAAACATTTGTTCAAACTCATGCTCAAAATGTGCAAAATCTAAGAAGGCTTAATCTCAGTTTGAAAAAGCTTTGGGGAGTTAGCTAAAGATATACATATAGATATGATTTTTTAACTCTTTAAAGAGTAAGGACCTGTTCTGTTCTTTGTATCCCAAAATTGTTACTATAATAAAATGAGCTATTATTTTTTTCTAACAGTGAACTTATCCATCTGAACTGTCTGGCCTGATCCTTGATAGGAAAGATAAGGATCCTTTTGATAATTACTAGAAAGAAGTTGGGAAATGGGACTTGCAGGATAATATCTTCATCAGTCTCCTGCTCAACTGGTCTTAGGATCTCTTGGAAGCTAGATAGAGACGCTTGTCTTTAGGTTTTAGAAATAGTGTTTTTAAAAAAAGAAAAGAAATAGTGTGGAGGGCAAACTGGGATCACACAGTATCATAAAGCTATTTCTACTATCTTAGAGCTCCCTAGGATGAAAGCTGAAATTTTTATCAGCCAAATTGGGACGTAACATATTAAAAGTAAAAATTGTTAAGAGGATCTGAAAATATGATGAGATTTCAGTTCTGTCCAAAAAATTTCTGATGCCATTTATATTTGGCTATATGCCTTTAATTATTAACTCTCAGAGGGAATTTCAAAAAAATAAGAAAATTCTATGTAAGATATAGTTCAACAGATTATGTAACTAACCTTTATTCAATGCTTACCGTGACTCAGAAACTGTGCTAAACGTTTTTGATGCGTTATATGATTTACTCTGCACAACAGTCCAGTTAGGTGGGTACGATTATCACACCAACTTTCCAGAAAGAGGAAAATTGACACTTAGGAAATTCAAGTGTTTTTCCTGAAAATAAATAGCTAATTAATTGCAAAGCTGGAATAAGTCTTTTGTCTCCAAAGCAGACGTGACTCAGCACTACACACACGGCCTCTAACATCCGCAAGGATCACCTACTTTTTGGGTGCCAGGCACTAGGAGCCCTGCACCAGGTTTCCTCCTGCAGTGAGGGGGACGAAGGGTTAGAGCGGCTTCACGCGGGAGGGACTCTGTGAAGTACTTTGGGCAGAGCACAAAGTGTGACGGAAAGACAGAAACTGATGCCGCAGATGGCCTGGGGGAGGGGAACCTCAGGGAGGAAGAACGTAAACTGGGCCTTGACGTGTAACCTTCTGAGTAGCAGAGCTGAGGGAGGACACTGGATGCAGCATGAGCTGGTGGACTTTTGGGATTAAAACCCCAACTCCAGAATAACTGAAAACAGACTGTCTCTGTGGCCGGTAGCTGAGCACAGGCCTGCCATAAACAGCCTCTGCTCTCAGGTCAGCGTCTTGGGCATATGTTCCTTAAGTGTATGTTCTCTCTTTTGTCATTTCTTCTGTTGATTAGCTATACAGAACATGACCTGGCTCGGAAAATCTCTGCTCTGCACCAAGTTGTAGATGAGGAACTGGCATAACTTCAGGTTTTCAGTTTCAAGAAAAAAAGATGAGGTTACATAATATGTAAACTGAGCAAGACTATTAACAACACATGATATTTAAAATCTTTGCAAATGTAGACTTTCAGCCTACCAAGAACCTGTTGGTTGAGATATGAATGAACTTTCAGGAAACTATGTGCAGATTTTCAGGGGATATACCTATGCATTTCTTTTTAGGGTAAGGATCCTATACATACACTCATATTTTAAAACAAGTTATAGATTCTGAAAATATTAAGAACCTGGTAATGAGTAAAAAGTATATGTATATACACTATATATATATAACAGAATATATTGTGATTAAATATATATACACACACACACAAAATTATACACACCCACACACACCCATTTGGTTAATGAGAATCGAGTAGAGAAGATGTGCCGGGAATTATGTGGGCTGAGAACACCCTGTGCGTGACTTTGCTACAATCTAGCCTTTCTATAAATGAGATAAAATGGAAGAGAGCTTCCTCTCCCTCCTTTTGTTGGCTGTGCTCTTTTAGTTCTAATAAATAAGAAGATTATTGCATAACACCCAGCCTGTGCTTCTGCCCTGAGATAAAGAGAGAGCCAGGGCAGCTGGAGTGAAGGCCAGGTCAGAGGGCTCCCTACCATTGTCTGCTGTCTGGACTGGACTCACTAGCTGAACTGCCAACCCAAGTTCAACATGAAGGTGATAAAAGCACTTCCACCTGGCACCTCTCTCAGCAGACTGGAGGCCATCCAGATGTCCCTGGTGGACTGAGAAAGGAACATATGAGACATCGAACCGAGCGCTTACCTTCTGTCCCTCCACCCTGCAACGCCCCACATATGCGCTCAGCCCTTGGGCAAAGTAAGCATTAAATCAGATAGGATATTGGTTATTACAATAAGAAATATTGCAAAAGGAATCACTTTCAGCTTCATTTCAAATGTAATTCCTTTTGATAGAGGCTAACTACATCTTAACTAGTGACAGAGCAACCTAATGAATAAAATAATTAATCATTGTTCCTTACAGTGTGATATAATGTTTCATAATATTAAATTCTATACTGTCTTATAGAAGTTTATAATCATTTTTCTTAGTCACTTATCACAAGCACTTAGAGAAGGTCAGCATTTTTTTTTTGAAGATTTTCTTTATTTGAGAGAGAGAACTAGAGAGAGCGCAAGTGGGGTGAGGGGCAAAGGAAGAAGCAGACTCCCTTCTGAGCAGGGAGCCCGATGCGGGGCTCGATCCCAGGACTCCGGGACCATGACCTGTGCTGAAGGCAGATGCTAACTAACTGAACCATCCAGGTGCCCCAGGTCAGCATTTTTACCCACTTTTTGTTCTTAATGACTCTGAACCATAAATAGGAAGTTGACAGAGCCAGGAGAAATGTTCCTGCCACATAGCCCTATGACCCCCACTCAAACAAGAAACCGCAAAGATGATACACAGCCTCACAATTTCAGCAGTATGAATGTTGTTTTCAGCCAGTCATGTGAAAATTGCAGGAAGGAGGCTCAGACTGGGTTTTCTGTTTCAAAAAGTCTCTGCTGCACACAGCGAGGTAGCTGGCATGTGGCCTCTCCGGGGCCCTCATCTGAACACGGGCCTGCCCCACGAACAGCAATTGTTGTGCGTGTTCCTTGGTCTCAAAGCAGTGTCGTGGGTGGATGCAGATGGAACAAGAGAAAGACGTCTTCCCACAGGCAGGAAACACAGCAGGGCCATAGCTTCACCGGGGGCCCAGGTCTTGTTTAGGGCTCAAGGAGCTTCTGTTCTTCTGAGCCCTCCTGGGCTTGGGGGCTTGCAGCGTGATGGAGGGGACCACCTGGCTTGTCAGGGAGGAGCCCAGCAGCTCCGTGATCTCCTCGAGTCTTACTTCCCTGCTTCGTGAGCAAGCAAAAATGAAAATACACACTACATTCTTATTTTCTTCCTCTAACCTCTGTTTTAAAAGGTGTCATTAATTCTGATCCCTGTGGTACACCAGCCTCAGCTTATCAACATATTTCAAATGTCTGGCAAATGGGGGGGGGGGGCAGTTGAAAGCTGCCTTGCATGAGAGCAGATCCGCTCTGCCAGATTCTCTCTGACAAATAGACTCTTGATTTAATTTGAAAACCTGGGTTGGTGGTTTATTAAATGCCCAATGCGATGTTATTCAGGAATGAAGGGGTTGTTTTGTTCTTAGAGTGGATAATACTTGATAATTCAGCATAAAGGGAAACAAAGTTTTTGCCAGGGGTTTTAAGAGTTTTCTTTTTTTCCAGATTGAAACTCATTTAATAAGTTATGTTGCTACGAAGGTGGATATGCACTCTTTCAGCTTTAAGATGTAGATTATCTTTAAGACTACAAATATAAAGAGTTTGGGACATGAGAACGCACTGTGTTTGGGATAATGCAGAACTCCTGAGCTGATGGGTCTTCGAGGTAGACTAACGTGGTACCTAACGTGGATTCCCAACAGGGCGGGGATTTCAACGGATATTAAATTGGTGTCATTCCATCCTATGCTCAGATCTCCACCAGCATTTAGGATGATTTTCTTCTCTCTTCAATCTAGCTCCTTCTGCTATTGGTCTTTGAACCACTGTGAAAGCCAGAGGAGTCTGTAGGAGCAGAGCCATCCCCCTGTTAGTGAGGACGCAGATAACCTGGCCCCTTCCTATGAAGCACCAGGATGTCCTGCCCGCGCATGGCAGCCTCTCCCCTAAATGCACGGCACCAGCATAATCCTCCTGTCTGCGCACAGCCTCGCCCGGCTCCAAGCCTCCCTCCCCTGTGCAGCCAGGATGAGTTTCCTGAAACTCAAATCTGACCCCACGGGGGACTGCTTAAAACCCCCTTGCCCTCGGGATCGTGTCCGAAAGTCTTCACACAATTCACAAACCCTGAGACGATCTGGCCCTGCTGCACTTCCATCGTCACTTCCTACGATCTCTCAGCTAGGCATCTGTGCGTCCCCCACCCCGGACTACTTTGAGATTCCCAAACATATCACTCATTGTCTTCTGCATTCAACAAATATTCAGTGAGAGCTTAATACGTACCAGGTATTAGAAGATGAACAAAACAAATCAAAATCCCTGCTATCCCTCCTCTCCGCTGACTGTACTCCCCGATTCCTCTCTAACTCACTCATCCTTTGGAGCTCAATTTGGACATATCTTTTTCCTGAAAGCCTTCTTTTTCTTTAAAAGCCCATTTTCCCTGCTCCTCCTATCAGAGTTCCCAGCCCTTCATTACTTAACCGTTTCCCAGTGTTCATGTCTCTAAATTGCCATTGCCTGGTCTGCTGTCCACACCCCCCGCCCAACACACACACACATCACCTGCAAGCTTCTGGGTACCTCCCTCCCTCACTGCTGTAGCCTCAGCACCCAGTACAGTCCCGGTGTCCAGTGAACATTCCTTGAGTAGGAGGAGGATTGCAGGAAGAGTAAGGAGACGGGTGGCTGGACGGTGTACAGACTGAATGCATGCAGCAGGAAAGACAGGATCTGAGTCCCACTGAGAGGTCAGGGATATTGGCAACAGCGAGGCTGCCCAGGGACCCTGAGTGGAAATCTGCCAAGCAGGGGCAACAGCACTCAGACCAGGGAGACCACCAAATCAAGGCATGCACTTTCACTGTCCACTTCCTGTTGGTTATTAAATTCTTATTAATTGAAGAATGAAAAACATTGATTGAAAAATTCTTTATAATCATTTTATTGGTTTGTCTCGGAACTAACAAATGCTATGTGATATATGTTATTTCCAGAATCATTTACTTGATCCTGGCTTATCTGCGGATGAGTCGTGGGAAAAAGCCCATCACTCTTTTCAAATAATTTTGAAAATCTCTTTGGCTTCTGCCTAAATCTAAGGAGTTCCCAAAAGAAGACCCCAAGTGTGGCTTCTTTTAGGTATTGGCCAAAAAAATTAACAGAACTCTTTTCTTTTTACAGTTATTTAAACTTTTGCAGCTACTGAACTTTTAGGTTTCGGAAATTAATTAGTCAGTATCCATTCAACAAATATTGACTTGTTTAACTGGCACTGTGCCACATACTGGGGCACAAAGATAAATAAGATATGCTCCCTGCTCTCGGTGGCGATCATGTATGGTTGCAGTTTTCAGGCCAAGCCTGTGTGCCCCTGGGGATACACGAAGATTTTCCACGGGCATGAATAGTGCTAACAGAATCCATTTTAAGGCCCTTAAGCTGACCTGTCTGGAATGTGCTTGCAGGGCAGTCAAGCCAGCTCTACATTTCTGCTATTCTCACTTTGCAAAAGAAGAACATATCTCTTACCCATTCTGCAGATTGCGTAGTGCCCCACTGTACCGATATTGCGCGTCGTCCCAACAAAGGAGCAACTAAAAATATTGAAGAGAGTCTCCTAAAATTGAAATATTATAACTCTCCCAGCCATCACATAAATAGATCTATTGCCAGAAAATTTTTATTCTTAAGCACAATTTTTTCCAAATTGGCCCTATACGTGTATTTTGATCAGTTATTACTAATAACAATTGCATTGTAAACTCAGGCTGGAAAAAAATTTACTACTTACTATAATTATAAAAATTATAAAAATTATAAAAATCTTTACTATCACTCTTATGCAAAAACCTGATGTTAGAAATGTTTGTTAAATTAAAATTTCAAGTTGTGTATTTATTTTGTTGCAGAGAAATATGATAGGATGACAATAAAAGAATTTCACACCTAAGAATATATTACATTAAAATAAAATTCTATGGGGAAATAGAATGGGAATATAAGTTCTAGAAGGAAAAGAATCAACTTAAAATTCTAACTCAAAGAATAAATTACTCATGTGTTTTTGCCAACAGGAGATAAATGGGCATTAAATGCAGTTGGTATTTAGATTCCCTTAGATACATTTAATATAAAAAGAGCAATGTAATGATTTTGTATTAAAATTCCAATAGTCACAAATATGCTACCACTGAAATTTGTGACTTTAGATATCAATTTTTAAAACTATATGAAGAGCATAGTTTCTCAAAGTTATTTTCAAGAGTAAATGAACAAGAACCTATGATGATCACTGATAGCTGGGAGCCAGGGAACAAAGTTGTTATAAAGTGTCTCAGACACCAGGACAGAAGCCTGGGTTTGGGGTGGAAGAGGGAGCTGTCAGTTCTGTTTGGAGAACTAGGAAAGTCTTTCCCAGGAGATGGCAATGATTTCTCTCAGAAGTAAGAAGTGTGCGTGCAAGTGTGTGGGTATGCATGTAGGTGGGTGGGTGGGTGAGTGGGTGTGTGTACACGCCCACACACACACACACAGACACACACACACACACACACATGTGTTTCTGACTTTACTAAGGTGATTTCTCCTCACTCCTTTTGGAATTATAAAAATCTTTACTATCACTCTTATGCGAAAACCAAGCATGATTACAGATCAGAACATTGAAAAGTCCTTTCATGAACTCTTCCAGGGTGATATGGAAGACAATAAACTAACTTTAAAGTACTTGGTGTTATCAGTGACTTAAGCGAGGACAGAAGTTGATCTCTATCCTCCATCAAAGACATCTGGAGGTTGGTAGTTCAGAGCAGGCACAGTGGCTTCACAAAATTAAGGATGAGGGGACCAAGGATGCTTTTAGTTCTACAAGCTACCATCACTAGGGTGTGACACTTGTCCTTATTGCCCAAGATAGCTGCTGGAGCTCTAGCTATTCCTTCTGCATTCCAGAGAGTAAGAAGGAAGAATGGGAAAAACAATAGAGGCCTCTGTCAGAGAAGTCAGTTCCCATTAAACAAGCTTCCCAGAAATCCCACACAACATTTCCGCGTACGTTTAATGAGTCAGAATTTAGCCAACTGATCCCACCTAGTTATAAAGGAGGCTGAAAAATGTTTTCTTTGAGCCAGCCATAAGACTGTCTAAAAACTGAGGCTCCGTGAATAAGGAGAAAAGGAAAACAGATTGAGGGGATGAACATCCAGGAGTCTCTGCTACACCTGATACTTAATTTTAAAGTAGAGACCATCAGAATGATTAATCAACATGGTCTTTCTCTTTATGTGGCATTCTCCTCCAGTCTGCGAATTACTACAACATTCATGCGACTATTCTATTTTCCTTTTGTTGTTATTATTTCTTTGGCTGTTTGATATCTCCACTATGATATCCATGTGTCCAATAGAGATCTAGAATTCAACATGTCCAACACTGAGCTCCTGTAAACCCACTCCACCTGCAACCTGCCCATCACAGGTGATGAGCACACTATCCTTCCAGTTGCTCAGGCCAAAAACATTGCAGTCATCCTTACAGGTCCAGAGGAACCATTCTCACCACTTCCCCTTCGCTCCCCAAGCCTCCATCATCCCTTGCCTGGATGACTGCTTTTCCCCCCAAATAGCCAGCTATGCCTGCTTCTATACTTATTCCCACCAAAGTCCACTTTCAACATAGCAGCCTAAGTGATCTTATTAAAATCTTTTATCATCTCCTTCCTCCCAAACTCCTGCAATGGCTCCTTATATCTCTCAGAGTAAAATCAAAATCTTTATAATAGCCAGAAGGCCATACAGGATCTGGTCTCTCATTGTCTAACTTCTTATCGTAATACTTCCCCTCTCACACTCCCTCCTGCCTTCAAGCCTTTGTTCAAGTCTTACCTCCTACCCAACTGTAGGGAGGATGCATTGAAGGAGGTTAGAATTAAGAAGGGTCACTTGAATGAAAGGAAGGGATTGGCATAAGCATCACCATGTTGGAAGAACCAACAGGTCTAATCAGATGTGCGGGCTAAAAGCAGATGAGAGATGAGTTCTTCCCCAACACAACCTCAATCTACTCAACTCCCAGCACTCCAACTACAGGATTTTTCTCAGTGAAATCAAATTTAAAGGTAAACACAAAGATTCCAATGTGGGGTTAGAAACTAACATCTCATTAAAACAATCAACCATAGACTTTTAAAGTAGCAACTTACAGGTAATTTCTGGAAAATTAAGCATAACTGCAGGCATTCATCCATCTATAAATATCAGGCTTCTGAATTCTTAGATGTGGCCACACAGAGGAAATTCTTGGGAGGCAGCAAGGGGTGTGTGCAGAGCTTCGGCCCTGAAAACTGGCAGGCCTGGGTTTAAGGCCTTTCTCAACCACTCACTAGCTGCGCAGCCCTGCGGAGAAACCTGAAATTTTAGTATCTGTGAGTTAATGATAAAAATAGTAGAGAGTTCAGTGAGGACTGAATGAGCTCATGTAGATGCCTGGCACAGAGTAGGTGCTTTGTAAATGTTCACCCCCTCCCCCCGCCGCCTTTCTTTTCTTATTCTCTGCAATCCACGGAACTACCCCTACTTCCAACACAGTTCTGGACAAAACACACTTTTTTTATAATGACTGCTCCACGAAAATTTGCGTTTGTAATCATGTGTTCTATTGTCTTTTATTCCGTGCCAGCATCCAGGCTCGCTCAGTTTCCTTCCACTTTCCAAGAGTGCCACTCCAAATTGGGTTTCACCAGCAAGTTTCCCAAGTATCCTTTTATCCTGTCTTCAGGAACATTATTAATGAAGACATAAAATCAGGCTGGCATGAGTAACAATGCTGAAGGCAATCCTCCAGACACTTTTGTCCCACTCAACAGGGAGATGGTGTCATTTATCATTAGGTTTTGTTACAGTTTTCTGACCCCTTGAAAAACCTACTCATGTCCACATCTACAGGAATTAGTCTTGCAAGTGAACGCTCATGAGTGACTGAATTAAGCGTCCCAGCAGCATAGAACATCCGTTACATCACCCTGACCGATCATCTCTGCTCTCATAAATCTTTGCAATCAAAACAAATTAGTCTGGCATGTTATGTCTAATAAACATTCCCTTTTGTTGTGTGTGGCTCATGCCCAAAAGGAGATAATAGACCAGTCGATAAAAGTCCCCAAATCTCATCGCTGGTTCAAACACTGGTCACGTGGTGAATCAAGAGTCATAATTCCTTGGCGAGGAGAGAAAGGAATGGCCACAGAGTGCCCTATACAAGATGCTGCCGCATGAAACTCATTCTACAAAGTCCTGGGGGGAGATCATGGTCTGGTTTGAGAACCAAGAACGGTTGAGGTTTTCTTGACTTTTTCCTAATGGACGCTAGACTCAATCACTCATGAGGGTTCTCTGTTCCCATTTGCTGAAGAAGTTGAGCATTGCATGTGGCTCAGTTAGAGCGGGGTGTGGGGGACACAGTGACGGAGTAGATCCCAATCTCTCTCCCGGTTCCATTTAGTCTCCATATTATTTTCCTTGCTTCTTCCCTCTCAATTTTTGTTTAAATTGTGGGAAAATGAATATAATATAAAGTTCACTGTCTTTTTTTTTTTTAAGATTTTATTTATTTATTTGACAGATAGAGAGACAGCCAGCAAGAGAGGGAACACAAGCAGGGGGAGTGGGAGAGGAAGAAGCAGGCTCCCAGCAGAGGAGCCAGATGTGGGGCTTGATCCCAGAACACTGGGATCACGCCCTGAGCCAAAGGCAGACGCTTAATGACTGAGCCACCCAGGTGCCCCTGAAGTTCACTGTCTTAACCATTTCTAAGTGTGTAGTTCAAACACTGCCATCCATCTCTAGAACTCTTTTCATCTTGCAAAACTGAAACTCTGTACTCATTATATAATAACTCCCTATTCCCCAGCCCCTGGCAACCACTCTTCTTTCTGTCTCCATGAATTTAACTACTCTGGGTACCTCATATACACAGAGTCTTACAATAACCTATCATTTTTAACAAATGCTATCTTCCTGTATTTTGTGTAAGTTTCTAACTCCATCTGAAACAAAATGGAGACTGAATAAATAAATAAGAAAAAAAAGAGCAAAAATATTTCCTGAGACCAGAGACGTTCAATTCTATATGCATCAAGTCAGTGGCAAGGTTGTAATGTTTGCTAATTCGCATAAAACACGATGGATTGTAAGAAATAGTCGCTATTTAAACAGTTAGCGAATGTGTATACAAGCAGCATATTTAAGATAATAAGGTCAAAGGAGAGATGGAACATAGTAGAGGTTCCCACGAGGGAAGAAATATCAAGATCATTGAACAAGGAAGCAAGTGTGGATTGAAACTCGTCCCTAAAAGGCTAAATGCCAATATACTGATCACAAAGTTTATTGAGAAAGCCACTTCCACAGCAGTGATTCTCAAACTTTAGTTAACATAAAAATTACTCACCAAAAACCTACCAAATCAAAACTGTACTGACTGGGACTCAGGAATCCGAGCATGTCACCAGCTGCCCGGTTGGCTCAGACACAGAAGGTTCTCATCAGCGTGGAGAAACAGTGGTCAGTGCAGTGGATCAGAGGTTGCGAGACCTGCCTCCAATCTGCTGAGTGGTACAGTCTTGGATTATGTTATGCGCATAGACACGTGGTATCCATTACTACCATTTTACCTGCTTCACGTTTTTCTTCTACATTGAGTGCTGTCTGACTGAGCTACCAAAAATGGGGGTAGGGGCAAGAGAGAATGACCCACCAGGGGAAGGTCAGCAAGGGCCAGCCCTGCCATGATCCCGCCACTATCCCACCATCATGAGAAGCCTGTGGTGGTTTTATTTCATGTTTCTTCTCTCGCCTGCCCCTTTGTCACCAGGTATAGACTGGCCGCAGGGGAACTGTGTGTGGTGTGAAAGATCAGAATCTGATGTCTCTCTCATTTATAGCGGTGATTTTCCTCCTTCCTAGAATACGTCTGTGCTGGAGAACCACCACTGGCGATCCACAATCGGCATGCTTCGAGAATCAAGACTTCTTGCTCACTTGCCAGAGGAAATGACGTAAGTGGGGTAGAGATGAAACGCACTGACGTCCACAGCTTAGAGATAAGCCGCTTTCTCGAGGGCAGGCTGGAAGCCCCAGGGTTAATAATGGCAGGAAGCCCGCAGGCTGTGCCTCCTGCCTGCGCTCCATTGTTGTCGATCAGAGGGGATTCCGTGTCAGTTACAGCAGCCCAGAACCCCGATCTCTCCGTGAGCTTTGAGAGGCCCTTGGACAGTCTATGACCTGACACGAGCAAGGATAATAAACAGCCCCCAGCTTTCACACTCTTCAGTATCAATGCTCTGCTTTGTCAAAGCCCTGTCTTTTATGTTAGCAACACTGTCCTCCCACGAAGATCCAAATAATAAATACTCACCAAGAAGGAACACAGGAGATCTCAAGCTAGAGTTAAGACTGGTTTGACAAAGTTTGTTTTGTAATGGCCAGTCTTAGCAAAAATAAAAGTCAGAAATTCTTTCCTGAAATGTCTTTTGTTAAAGTAACTGAATTGGCCCCGGCCATTTTTGGCCATTAATTTACCTATGTCTCTTGCATTTTAAACAGAAAGGGAAATACTAGTTTTCTGGTCCACTGTTTGTTAGCCCAGGTGTTTAGGCCAAGGCCTACTAAATCCAAGGCCAGTACCTCATTTTCCACATGGTCCCAAGTTAACTGCTGTAACGTCTTCCAAGGCCACCACTAATTCTGACCTGTTAAATTAAATGCACAGAGCCCAGCATCGCTAGAGGACAGCAGGTAGACAGAAGGGGGCATAACTTAAAGTTAGTGCTGAGTTTCATCTCTATGGAACAAGCAGTGTGCTCTGGGCTCCTACTGTTATTCCTGGCCCTGTGATACTATCTGGTGCTGTTTCCTAGCACCAAGAGGCATGTGGCTTTTGCAGGAAGGATTTCAATTCTGATAGTTTTTTACCTCCTGGAATGAAATAAAACCCAGCGTCACGCATGGAACAAAAACCTGTGCCTTTTGCTAGAACAGTTGCAAAGATCCAAACAACTAAATGCAAAAGAACTAAAAACTAGAGTAAGAAATCAAGTAAGAAGGAGAAGAAAGGAGGAGGTAAGTGGCAGGGACAGCTAAAGAAGGGAGAGAAGGAGAGAGAGCAGACAGGAAAGAACACAACTAAAGGAAGAAAGGAGGGAAGGACTCGGGACCAGACTTGTCTTTGTCATACCTGCCTTAATCCTTCTGGTGGCTCAGTTATATTCATTTCCTGAGATACGCCTACTCATCCCAATGGATTCCAAATAAAAACGCCATGTTTGTTATGCCTTTGTGGGATGCAGCGTTATAAATTGCTTTTGTAGGAAGAATAATTGTTATGCAATCATACGGAAAGGATTATGGGGGCAGGTGCAGGAGTCAGTCCTGGCATGCAGTTCCTTGTGCATTCATGTTCTTAACCTGGCTGGGGCTGACAGAGATTTCCTTCATACCTACTCATTCAACTCTGTGTGCTCTACGACCCTACAAAATAAAAGGATATGAAGTATGACACCATATACCTAAAATGAGGGAGGCGGGGGGCGGAGGAGTAAAGAATAGGTTCAAACGTAAGCGACCATCAACTTCATATAGACTGCTATATGCAGATGTTATATACAAACCTAAATATATTGAATTTTTATTTTTTATTTATTTATTTTTTTGTGGTGGGCAGCAAAACAAGGTTTGTTGAGCGATAGTGAAATGATAGTACAAAGCTCCCAAGGAGGGAGGGGACGCGAGAGGGTTGCCCTATATTGAATTTTCAAAGATGAATTTTAAAAAATAGTTATGGATCTTTTCTTCTATTGATTACCTTTGGTGTGTGAGGTAAAGCTCTAATTTGCCTATTTTTCCAAAATATCTCATTTTCCCTATACCATTTGTCGACTGATATATTGCTTGTCCACTGGTTTTTAATGGTGTCTTCATTATCCATGATTCTTTTTTAAGTTCCAGTATCTTTCCTGGCCTGTTTTGTCCCATTGGTGTAACTTTCCACACCGTAGAATAGTCACTGTTATTGTCTTCCTTGTTATCACTGTCATTATGCCCTTTCTCTCACCATGCAAATCTGAATGTTTGAGCTGACTTCACCTCTTTTAGAGCACAACCCAAACTCCTGCGATTCTACCGTCTTTTTGCGTCTCACTTAAAGCATGCATTTCTAGTCGATTTTCAGTTTTTAGACCCACGGTTACCATGGGAATGTATAAACTACCACAACTTTGTTCACTCAAGGTTTCAATCACGCTGTAGAGTTATTAGCACACCTCCTGCCCAAAGACAGAAGGGACAGCGGGTGCAGAATCCCCCTTGGGCTCAGAGCGACTAGACTCTGGGAATCAAAGGCAGAAATGAGATTACAAGCTACCTGATGGCGGCAGAATCAATCGCCCTCCTCAAAAGGATTTGCTCTCTGTGTGTGTTTTCTCGTTCCCTCTCGTGGGTGCAGACAGGATATCGAACAGCAGCTGGGCTCCTTGATCTTGGCAACAGACATCAACAGGCAGAATGAATTTCTGACCAGATTGAAAGCTCACCTCCACAATAAAGATTTAAGACTGGAGGATGTACGCGACAGGCACTTCATGCTACAGGTAAACACCACCACCGACAACCACGGCCACAGCTGCCATCCTGCTGAGTAAAAACGCTTAGGGACGTGATCAATCCTGTTAGCACATGTGAGAAGGAGTAGCCCCCACGGGCTAAGTTAGAGCGGTGACCGACTATGAAAAGCTCTGAGACACATGAAATTTTTAAGTGGTTTCCAAGCAAGCAAAATCTGGGTTTCGTGTCATTAAGTTGATAATCTCTCACTTTTCCTTGTCCCGTGGCTGCGTCACCACAACGTAGCCCTTCGGGGCGATTGCACATGGTAAGAACCTACCACGTTTTGTGGCTTTGTGTAAAAGTGACTGCTGTGATACCCGCGCAATTTAGAAATACTGTTTCTGTAACACAAAACTAGATTATATCAACTGTAGTATGAGCAAAATTGAAAACCAAGTCACCTTCCCTCACGTAAAACCTGTTTTATCAAACCCTGCTTTACTTCCTTTTATTCCTAAATTCATACGCTCACAAGCGTGTTTACCTAGTCTTACCATTTTAAGACATCAATCAATAAATTGTGTTAAGTTTAATTGAGTGAACTGAATTGTGTCAGGCGTGACCCTTTCTGCTTCATTCCACAAAAGGACAAGTGGACCCCAAGCGTAGAGCCCTTTTCTTGTATTTTCTCTTGTCTTCCTTCTTTCCTTTTGGCACAAAAGGCTGAATGGATGAACCCTGGATTCGTCTACATAGACCAACTTTACCAGGGAAATGGAGCTGCCTGTGGCAGACTGAACTGGACAGCGTTTCCTTCCGTGCTTTCCTGCTGACCCCTGTGGCTGTCCTGGGTGCTCCACCCTTCCGAGGAAATGCCTTCCTCCCAGCTACAGAACTGTGTCTCCCTCCTTCTTTTTTTTCCAAACTAGTCTTCTAGTCCCCGAGTGCCACAAAGATCAATGTATCTGGTGTTCATGACTCCAGCCTGGAGTCAAGAACTGGCCCGCACACTTGCCTTTCAAAAGGAAAGCTTGCTAACGCCAATGAATTCCTGAAGGGCAGAGCCTGGAAGGGACTTCTGCTCCTCACCTCCTCCATCAGGAACTGGCGTCCCTGTCAACCAGGAAATAAAGAAACAATCAAATATGTAACTTGAATATGATCAGGGTTTTCCCAGATGCCAGCACTACCAGTGTTTCTGTGATGCCCAGGAACTGGGTCAAAACAAACAGACTTTGCTGCGGGGTAGGACGTGTGCCCGGGGGCCCATCTCCACAGTCGGTGGTTAAGGGAGAGAATCTCCTTCTCTGGGAATTCAAGGTAACCCTCTTAGAGTCCGCACTATTGACAAAAGCTGGCATCCCACATCCAGACCAGCGTGAAGTAAGCTTTGAATTAGCTTTGGGAATGACACATTCCAAGGTTTGACATGACTTAGCTCCCTGGCTGGCAGTGGGGGCTTGCTGATTCTACCCAGACACATAGGCGAAGTGATACCCCGAGTCTGTCAATGTGGCCACTGTGAGAATGAGGTCCAAATGATCTCACTCGAGCCTGGCTGGGGCCCCTGCGGCTTCCCTGCTCACGGGCGTGGGGCAGTAGAAGGAGCCAGGCCGCCGCTTTCCTTGGCCTACCCACCCCGAGCCTCCTCCAGGAAGCTCCGTGTCCTTGGACGGTGGCTCTTCTCTCCTTCTCAAAGCTATAAAGTGGGAATTCTGAATGAAGGTTTTGTGTGGTGGTGATAAGTGCTGTTTCCTGAAGAGGCGCTCGGTAAATACAGGCTCGCTACCGTGAGGCACCCCGGCGGGTGGGACAACCTGTGGGGCGTAGGGTGCACTGGCTGCTGAAGGATCATCCTCTGACCATCTCTCCCCGCCCTGTCATTTCTCAGATTGCCTTGAAGTGTGCTGACATTTGCAATCCTTGTAGAATTTGGGAGATGAGCAAGCAATGGAGTGAAAGGGTCTGTGAAGAATTCTACAGGCAAGGTTAGTAGTGATCTGACAGCTGAGTTTTCACAGCCCCTCTTCCTGTTGGGCATTTATCCTAATCAAACAGGAAATGGCTAATCTATCATGACATTTGTTCTTTCATCAACTCTTATTATCCTAACCTTTCTCTTTAACTCTCTTGCAAACCATCCAGGCCTTTTTGGGAAATAATTTAAAAATAAATAACACTGTCTTACTACGAAAACAGGTAGTAAAGAGGTGTAATAAAAATGAGCAAAAGGGAGGAATAAATGTATGTGTGTATATATATTTTTTTATATATGTATATATAATTTTTTAATGGTTTTCCTCTGCGGATATAAGAATGTGAGGGACAGCTTGATTTTTACTCTGACCTTCATTTTAATGAGTTTAGCACAGCCTAAAGGCTAAATGCCGTTCGGGGTCAATGTTTTCCAATCCGACGGGACTTAGACTCCTTCTGTATTCCTTCTCCTGGCTTTCTTAAATAATGTCAATAATGAAACAGAGCATGGCTGCCAAGAATTGAGCTCATCCTTTCAAACATATTCAGTGAGAAGAGAAGTGGCCCCAAGTTCGGGTATGATTTTTAAGAGATTAACCTCATTCAGAAATAAGGCTATGAATGAGCGAACAGGATCTTGACACTGGGTGGGATATCGGCCTTTAAACACAGCCTTGTTTCTTCAAGCCTTGTTTCAGTGCTCAGGATGTCTGTTCAGGCACAACAGTGCCCTGATGTTAGTGACAGGATCAGGTTTGAGAGGCTGAGAACAAATAAAGCCCGAAGTGTCCCACATACCAGCGCCGTGGGGAGGTCAAGTAGCAACAGTGAGCCTTTTGGAGAAGCTTCCATCGAAAGATGTGTCAGTGACATCGAGATGGTCCCAAAGACAGAAGACAAAGCAGAAGAGATTGGGTTCACGTGAGGCCAGAAGGCTCTGCTCACCACCTCTTTCGCTCAGAGGAAAAGCGCTCCTGGAGTGCCCACAACTCTGTGGGACTTCACTTCCATTGAGTGTGAGTGGTTAGAAGTCAACAGATCAGTTCTTGTGGCCTATGGTATAAAATCTCCAATGAGAGGAAACCAAAGGAAATATGATGAAATTGGAACAGGAGGCTTAGATCAGACAAGTATTTTCTTTACTCTGTGATATAGAAAATATTGAAATAGCAACATGAGAGAAGGGCTAAGATCCTCATGCTTGGAAATCAAACAATGGGGCAGAAAAGAGATTCTACTCTGTCCCTCTTGGTTTTGACTCAGTCGTGTGCTCCTGTTGGCACCAATTGCCATTTAACCCTTCCCTTTGCTTATCTTACCTCCTATTTGGATTATGAGCAACTCAAGGCAGGGGGCCATGTCACTTGGGGAGATAGTAAGGCCCACGGAGCTGGGGAATTGAAGCTATTAACTACATGGAGTAAATGGGACCCACCAAGAAAAGGGATCCATAAGATCTCTTTACCAAAACTGGTTGTTGTCCTAACAATATATGCACATGAAGCGTTACAAGACAGAACGACCTAGGACACATGTAATTCTGACCATAAAAAGTGAGCTTCCATGCACTTTGCTCTGGCATGTCTCCTGGCAGAGAAAGGAATACAGAGAGGGTATGTCGGGTCCTTTCAAATTTAATAGCCTATGGTCGAGCAGAAGTTCTGCCTGTTTAAAAGGAGACAGAATGACTGGACTCTCTGGTCATCCAAACAGCCTAGCCTCTCTATGGAATTAATTTTTTTAATTCTATAAGCACCATTTGTATCATTTTGATTGATCTTATTCTGGCTTTCAGTTAGGTATTTGGGTTTCCACAGACTGCTCATAGTCTTAGCCCAACTATCTTTGATGGTTCATGATGCTGAGCAGAGGAAAACTTTTAAAATCAAGGTTGAGGACTTTGGGGTAAGAAAGATGACACCCCATGGATTAGGAAAATAGCATTAAATTCTGAGAACAGAAATTAGGATTCTGAACATCATTCAACTCCTTCCTCTCCATGTTTTAAGAAAGTCAAATCTCTGTCCTGTTATAACCACCGACTGACATCTTCTCAATCAACCAAGAGTCCCAAAAGTTTTTTTTTTTATTGTATTATGTTAGTCGCCATACAGTACATCCCTAGTTTTTGATGTAAAGTTCCATGATTCATTACTTGCGTATAACACCCAGCGCACCATGCAATACGTGCCCTCCTTACTACCCATCACCAGTCCATCCCATTCCCCCATGGTTCTCCCCTCAGAAGCCCTCAGTTTGTTTCTCAGAGTCCGTAGTCTCTCATGGTTCATTCCCCCTTCTGTTTACCCCCCCCCCTTTCTTCTTCCCTTTCTTCTCCTACTGCTCTTCCTACTTCTTATGTGCCATAAATGAGTGAAGTTTTTATTGAACATCTGCTTCCAGCTTTGTCTAAACCTTAGCACAACTTTGTCTAAACCTTAGCACAACTTTCCCTATGCACAAAGCCCCAAGAAGGGAGCGGTAAAGGATACAAAGTATTGCTAATGGTTCATAACCTCAAGATACTAGGCAGTAAATTTCCTGGAGGAGCGAAATGATGCAAATTTCCTCTTTGTGTTCTCTACATTGATTAACAAAGAATCTGAAATGTACACTGCTTTATAAGTCTATGTTGAATGAATAAATGAAAAAATGATCTAAGTGCATGACCTCTTAGGGTGGAGGTCACAGGAGAAGATCTGGTGCTGAGGACGTAGGATCCAAACTGGATGTTGGAGGATGGGTAGTGTGCTGTATTTTCCAATAGAAGAGCCATGAAGCACATGGCAATAGCTAAATGTAAAATAATTAAATTTAATTAAATTTAAATCTTAGTTCCTCAGTTATTGATCATATTGCAAAAAGCTACTGTGGTGGGCAGTGCAGAGAACACTTCCATCATTGCAGAAAGTCCTGTTGATGCTGCTGGTCTGCCTAGACAGACCTGGACAAAGGCATTGAAATGGAGACCTGCTTCATACAGCAACCTGGACCCAGAGAAGGCGAGAATGTGGGGATTTGTGGATTCGTACACCAACCAGGCTCAAGTAGAGAACGTGGCAATGAGCGTCATCTTAGAAGTGCAACTGAGGCAACATAAATAATTGAAGTAGAAGAAACACTGAAGGCAGAAAAGTAGCTAAAAAGCAAACACCAAAAGTGAGTTATAAATAAGCCAGAATAGAGTCAGGCAGAATGTGAGTAGGGGAAAAAAGATATTCCAAGAGAGGAATCAACAGGATTTGATGCCTCAATATGGAGGGTGAAGGGAAGGGAGAAATCAAAGACAATTCCTCCAAAGTGTCAAGCCTGACTGAAAAATCACGATGAATAGAATTATGGAGGTAAGGAGTAGATCTCATTTTGATATTAGAACTCATTTTAATATTAAATGGTGTCACCCCCTGTCCTCAGAAGGCTAGCGTCATCTGCTTCCCTGAGTTCCTCAGGTTAAGCCAGACTGATTTCCTTACCTCGGTCTTGAGAATAACCAGGGCCCAAGGGACCACAGGAGGCACAGCTACAGGCGTAAAACGAATGACAGGTGTGGCATCTCTTAGGTTCTAGCTCAGCTGTTAAGTGCAGACACTTTGGAGCCAGACTTTTGGGTTGGAATCCAGGCTCCCCCCTTTAGTAGTAATGTGACAACTTGGGTCAAAATACTTCCCTTCATCTCAATTTCTTCATCTGTAAAACGGGTATTACAATGAAGTCGTTATGAGGAGGAAATTAATTAAACATGTGTAAAATGCTTAGCATAGTGCCTGGCACACACTAAGCACGGTATAAATGTATTTTGATCTCCTCTTGTATAGAAGTGTACATTCACAACTGTGATCTGAGCTGTTTCCCAGGACCAGCTTCTCTACTGATTAACCAGACTGTTTTTCCCAACGCAAAATTTACCCATAATTCTTCACCCCCTGAAGGACTGATAAAGTATTCTGATTAAAGCTTTACATGGTACATTTCGCATTTGGTCTTCTAGCTGGCAAAGGCTTAAAAAGAAATATTTTTCTGACTTTTATACTTTTTTTTGAGCTTTAGTTACACTAAGTGACACTAAGTCAGATTAAAGGCGATAACATTTATTTCTGCTTAATATTGTAGCTACAGACGGAGATGTTCCTCAAGTGAGATTTTCTAGTCCTCACCCCCATTCCCTGCCTCCTCACTATTCCTGTTGTTCAGAGGAAATCAGACGAGGCTCAGGCAGAGTGAAAGGCTGGGGGAGCACAAAATCTGTTCTCTTAACCTGTAACTTAAAGCCAGAACTTCCATTTCATGTAGGAAATTGCTCATTACTTGTATCCTTGTTTTTATAGATCTTGGTCAAAAATTTATTCTAGCCCCAGAGCATACCTATTTACAATGAGCCTATTGTAAATGGTCACTGACACTCAGATATTTTGTATTTTCACAGAGGCTACCAGAGCAAGTGGGTGCTAGGGAGTTCCTAATGGTAACAGGCAGTGAACAGTAATTCCCAGAATAACTTCTTTGAAGTAGATCACTAAAGTTAGCAACACTCGTTTTTACAAATTCTAGATTACCCGTGTTTCTTTTTCTTTCTTCTTAGGTGACCTTGAACAGAAATTTGAACTGGAAATCAGTCCGCTTTGTAATCAACAGAAAGATTCAATCCCTAGTATACAAATTGGTGAGTTGAATTCAGTTTTAATTTTTTTTTCAGTTTTAATTTTAAATAAACACTTTTGGCACTTCTACCAGAGTAACATAGAAAAGAAAATCTATACGCAGCCTTTGAAAGATGCAAACTGGAGGTTTAATGAGTGGCTGAGTCCAAATAAACACTCTAATCATGACTGATCTACTGGGTAATTACCAACCGAGAAGCTATGACAAATGGAGAAAGGCTTTGTAACTAGCCTGTATTAACTTGGTAGTTCAGAATCGAATCAAAACCAAATCGAGTAGAGAAGGAAAGTCGTAAGAACCAACTATTAGCTGCTGAGGAACAGATCAGTTCACACTGTTTAGGACTCAAAGAGTGGAAAGTCGGCAGAATCAACCTTGAGGACTCTTCCAATCTACCCCACTACCCTTCATCCCCAACGCAGTCCCAAGGGCCAGTGCTCTGCAAACCATCCTATCCCTTGTGGCCCCGGATCCCATGCTTCTCTATTCTCCACTTCAAAACTTATTTTCAGTCTTATTCTCAAGTGTCAATTGCAGTAAACTGTTCAACTGTGATGTTAATGCATCTAAAATAATGATTACTTTAAGTTATGCATAAAATCATTCAACAAATCAAATGGTGGAAATTTCAGGCGCGTAGGAAATATTTTTGATCCAGTAAGAATTTCTATCAGTTCTTAAAACACTCTACCAATTCCATCTACATTTAAAGCAAGTCCTTCATTTCCTTGCAGTTCCTTCCAATTAAAACCAAACTCAGAACTTGAACTCTATTACTCATAAACTATAGCCCTGACATGTACCAGCTCCCACCGACCTCAGAGAGCTTAATGCATTCACAGGGCTGCAGACCTCTGTAAGGCTCAAGGCTTAATGCCTCTACTTGGGAGGGAACGGGGCATCGGAAAAAAATAAGCTGAAAATTAAGAAAACCAGAGCAAGTTAGTCAAATAATAATATGCTTACAATCACTAGGAGTCAAATCTAAACCACCAAAGAGTCGTAAAGTCATCCTCAGGAAATAGAAACAAAATTAATCTAGTTACAAAGATCTGAGTGATATATGGAAATATTAAGATAGAGATGCTGAAATTATGGGATTATTGGTGATTCATTTTTTTCCAAATTGCCCTTAGTATTGTTGTTTTTACAATTAAACTGATTCTTCCACCCAAAAAAAAGGAAAAGGTGGGAGTGTTAGAAAAACAACAACAACCAGCAAGAATCCAGGACAATGACATAGCTACGGAATCACTGGGGCAGTGCGGGGAGGGGAGCACATGAACAGAAATTCAGCCTTGGTCTCCCGGGAGCCAATCCCCTCCACCCAAGTTGCTTAGTTATGGGGTTCTGCAGATGCAATTTAAAAGGAATAGACCCTGACCAAAATCCCAACTCCAGGGCCCCACTTGTTAAGCCCCGGCTAGAAAGCAATTTGCCAGGCTCCTGTTAAAACCATTTTGTGAAAAGCGTTCACATTGTTAAACACACAACCTGGATTTGCAAGACAGACCTGATTTTAGAGATTCTGCCCTGTTGTTGTCATGAGAACACACTTATTTTGTCAGATCATATGTCCTGGTTTTCAGCACAGGAAAATGTGGTTACCATAGATACCTGTTTTTAAAATGGGGTGGGGATTGAGAGAATAGGAAAGTCTCAGGGATGTTACACCAGCACACCAATAATAAAGAGAAAGGGAAGGTGATGATAAAACAACCCTTCGTACATAAATCTTTCTCGGTCTCTGTTCCACGTCTCCAGACTCTGTAGGGTCAGGGTTGGGAGGTGTGGTGTGAAGGGGTAGATCGGGCTAATCTGGAAGAATCCAAACATAGACAGACTCTGATGGGAGCCGCAGGCTTCAGCCTCCCAGACGAGGATTTTACCAGTGGGCCTTAAGTAATGCAGCTATTTCTTCTGCCCTGATTCCCCTGGAACTGAAACTGTCCCCTCTCTTTTTTCTGTCCCAGTCCACAGTGAGAATTTCCCCATGTGCCATCTCAGGTTTAGATCTGATTTTCTGTTTAAGTCATTCATATTCACCCAAGTGGAAGTGGGATTTAAAATCCCTTCCCCTCTCTTCACCAAATTCTGCATTTTAGAAAGAAGATATTAGATCAAATGAATCTCTAATTCATGAAAGCTATAGGAGGAGGAGAAAGAGGATTGCCTTCAATCCCTGTTTGCCCTGAGGCCACCATGTCTCCCTTCCCCAACTCCAGCCCTCCAGGAGGACAAAATCCAGGCAGTCAGTCCCTCGCTTGCTTAGAAGAAAGAGCTTGGCACAATGCACTGGGAATGGATGGAACAGGTTCCCAAACGTGATCGTGCAGAAATCACTTTCATTTGAAAAAGTACCTCCTGATGTCTATTCAGACTTCAAAATGGCCTTTCCTGCTCTACCGTGAGAGGTGTTTACATCGGAGAAGAGAAATACGGAGGGATAATTCCCCAGTAAGGTCAGGAAGAAAATGAGTTGATTTTTAAATACCAGATTTTTAAATGTTGGATTTGTAGCTTTTTTATATTAAGGCAAACTTAATAAATATTTACACTTTACACTTTAGAATAGTATAATTTTATGAACTACCTTTTTAATATCAAATCTCTCTTACAGTGAAGGATATTAGAAATTAGATACAGAGGTTATGAAGGAAGTGAAGAAAATTCAGGAATAGCCAACAAGAAAATTCAAGGAAATCCTTACTTGCTGAGTCCTTATATAACCTTATCATTGGCTTAAACTTTCCTCCTCAGGTTTGAGTGATCTAAAATGATTTCATAAGACTTAAATCATATTTCACATATGATGAGATAATGCAGAAATGTGAAATAACATTTTGCATTCCTGCATCCTCTTTCCTTCTCTGTAGCACCCTCAAAGGCCAAGCATCTGCTGTTTGTTCAATAAAGAGATAACCAAATCAAGCCTTATAATTCACAGCCTTGTAAACATAAAGTGTCAGTTGGTGGAAAATTTGTTATGCTGAAAAACACTTGCCTTTTCTCCCCACACCTGCATTTCAATAAAACTTAAATATGTCCAAGTTTGTGATGACTCCAATCATTCCAGCCTAGACTGGAAGTCATCCTGGCTTTGATAAATCATATTTAATATGGAAAGCACCCTAACATTGAAATATGATTAGAACGCAACAAGTCTAAAATAATTAAGAGAACAGACATATCTAATATCAACCAATCTTATCTGGTCATTAAAGTAGGGATTTGATGCAAGTAAAAATCCATATTGAAGATGAGTGAACTTTTATTTACCTACATTTAGTTGCTTAACATAATTGAGAGTAAAACAAAACTGTGAATTAATACTCTTGAAAAAATAGCTCACAAGGTAAACATATGAATTCTCCAGATGGGTCTAAATCAACAACGATGTGCCCCTTTCTGATCTCATTCACCCTTTCCTCCCCTCCTTCAGCTCCCCACCCCAGCTCCAACACCGACTTTTTCCTACCTTTCTGTTCATACGTCTTTCTCCCTCAGCAAATAATAACAGCCAGCCTTTAGAAGGTTTACTACGTGCCAGGAGCTCTCTGAGCGTTTCGCCGGTGTGAAGTCATTTCATTGTCATAACAGCCCTACGGGTCTGGCACTCTTCCTAGCTCCTTTTTACAAATGAGGAAACTGAGGCCCGAGGGGTTAAGAAGCAAGCCCAGGGTGACATACCCGGTGCTCCTAAACTGACGGGTAGGGACCGGCTCACCTGTTGCCGCCGTGTCTCCGGGCCGGGCGCAGAGCGGCTCGCGCAGGTGTCCGGGAGGGAGGAAGGCGCACGCGGTGCCGCCTTCCGGCGCTGAGCTTGACCTTGCCTGTTCTAGGTTTCATGACCTACATCGTGGAGCCGCTGTTCCGGGAGTGGGCCCGTTTCACGGGCAACAGCGCCCTGTCCGAGAGCATGCTGCGCCATCTCTCGCACAACAAAGCCCAGTGGAAGAGCCTGCTGCCGAAGCAGCGCAGAAGCGGCGGCGGCGGCGCGGAGCACGCGGGCCAAGGGACTGAGAACGAGGAGCAGCCTGGGACCAAAGGCGACGCCCCGTAGTCCCAGCCGCCTGCCCCTGCTCCGCGCAGAGAGAAGGAGAACCTCCTCGAGCAGAGGCCTCCTGAGAGGGGGGCAGCTCCGGGAGGGCTGGGGGGGCTCTTGCCGACCAGCGCAGCCACGCGCTGGGTCTCGTCCCGGGCGCCTCGGAATGCCGCCCTCCCCCTACTCACCTGCCTCCTCTCCTTTGTCCAAGTGTACAGAAGCCATCCGTCACCTCAGCTTTCGCTGCCGAAATAAGCAACTCCATTCAGGAACGTGGGAGCACTTTTCGGGGGGGCAGGTTCGCCCCTCAAGGAGAAGACTGGGGAGTAAGAAAGAGGTGCTCCTGCCATGTCCCCCTCGGGCCCTGGGTCACACTGCGACAGGCGACGGTGGCGAGTCCAGAGCGTTTTAGCATTTGCCATCTGACTGCTGATCTGCATGACAAACACACCAGCACATTCGGAACTCCAAGGAGATGGGTCTGAAGTGCGAGAGCACAGAAGAGAACGCGAGAGAAAGGACCTTCTATTTTAATAATAATTATTATTATAAAAATAATAATAAATCTTTTTAACTTTTATATTTTATGCACTAGACAATGGATCTAAAACTTTGGACTAAGATTACTCAATGTACCCAAACTTGAACAGGGGGTTCATTGTTTTGTTACTGACTTTATGCCACTTTGGGTCAGAGATTTGGCGTCTGCTCAATTTAAGAAACCACGTTTCCTATCCGATCCGAGGGGAAGGTGCTGTACAGTCCATTCCTTTGCACCATTAGCCGATCTGTCTTTTATCAATAACTCAGATGCCGTGACATGTTTATATGCACACGTGTACATTTTCTGTAAATACCAAGCGCTACTGATTCCCATGCCAAAATACATGAGTATTATGGGATTGCTACCTGTATAAACAATGGCACTGTGAACAGAATACTGTTAGTTTTAATACAAGAGAATGCGTTTGTAAATCTGGTATAGAGTTTATTAATATACTATTGTTTGCAGATAAAGGCCTTAACTTTAAACATCTTTCATCTTCTGAAAGCTGCCCGACTTAAATCCTCACAGACATCCTTCTGAACTGCCTCCTCATGCCCATCTTTGTGCTTTCCAGCTAAGGTCACAAACCAAAACTGACTAAAGTCTTTGAGGAAATATTCTGGAAACTTCACATGCATTCCGCTTGAGACCATAGTGTTTAATCTATGGTACCAAGCACCGTTTCCTCAGATTAATGAGACCTTTCAACAAGCCTGAAGTCACTTTTCAACACAGCGATGTTGCACACTGTTCTAATAAGCCAGCTGATAAGCTTGTGTCTATGTGACTCTTGTCTTGGACCGTGGTGGTGTGTCAGCCTTGCGGGAGACACGGCAGGTCTCACAAACCTCCTATGACCCGCCATCTAACCGTCAGGGAACTCCCTGCCCTCCCACCACACTTCTGTCTGCTATGGCTACTGCACCAAAGAGCCTTTGGCTTATGGTTGGCGTGCATTTCTTTGGTGTTAATAGTAACTGGATTTTTCTTTTTCCTTAATTTTGTGTGAACAACTACTCAATTATTTAGCGGAAGTTAACATTATTTAAGTCAAGAAAACATTTCAGTTTTTCGACCGAATTTACCTTCCTGGCAGGTCATCGTGGTTCATTATGGTTCTAGTGAACAAGAGTCACCTTGGAAACTGGTTGCTGTTTTTTTCTGCAGACTCTTGGTCGGACAATCAGTTCGTTACAGCATCCTTCTCTAGTGACTAAACTCTGTGAGTTCAACCTTTTCCCTAAAAATTCTAGCGTAAGTAATGTAACATGAAAATTGACATGTCCCTTTCTTCTTACCTTAAATAACGCTGTAGTGGGAGAATGATAGGTGATCATTTCTGCCACTATCGAGCTGTTTCTCAAGCTGACAAACTGACAGCTAACTCTCGTTTCCTACATGCGACTCTTGTGGGTTTTTTCCCTCCTAATGTACAAATGAAATGTTAGAAACTTGACTGGTTTGTAATAAGTTTCTAGAGAGAGACTGAGGTTTGCTGAGTGAAGGTTTAGGGGAAATTTTGGAAAGTTGGTTATATTTTCATTAAAGTAGGAGAGATTGTCAGATGGTACTAAAGGAAGTGTGAAAACCTCATGAAATGGGCAGACGAGAAGTTGAAATTGTTGATATGGGTAAGAGAGGAGTTGTGAAATCTCAACACTAGCTTTTTGGTCTCTGTAATGACTATGAACTGACACAGGATTCTTTATTGCTTTAATCCTCTGAAGCGCTCAGCTTGGTGAGGCCCCAAGAGAAAATGTTGAATGTATTCCTGCTTCCAAATCTCTCTTACTTTGGTCTGATGATGCAGAGAGAGCTTTTCGAGTGGTCTGTGTTTAATGTCCATGAGATCAAATGAAGGAAAGCAATTGTCAAGGATGATGCAGTGGAGAAAAGAAAGAAGATGTTATTTTAGCAAATGGGGCTTCTGCCTTGGGTTTAGGAAATGGACTTTGTTTAAATTATATTTATATTGTAACTTAAATAAGTAAGATTGGAGGCATTTTTAGTAGTTCCAAGTTCATAGGACAAAAGTCCATGTTACAATTAGGTCTTGAAGAAGAGCTCGCAGAGAAAACCACCAAATATCCGGTTATGAAGCAGCTACCAGTACAATCAAAATTTGAAGTAAAATGAGACACGATGCATAAACTAGATGCATTTTTGTCCTTCTTTCAACCATCTGGAGTATTCCTGAGTTCCTTGCTTTTTGGCAAAAAAAAAAAAAAGAAAGAAAGAAAATGTGACAACTTCTTTTTCCTGCCTCCTAGTGGCTCCCGTTCAATAGAGGAGTTCAATTGCTAGTTAAGACGCGGCCGTTGGATCACCCGTGGATTTTATCTTTATATTCTTCTCCTGGTCCGTGGACCACCAATAGTTGACTTACCAAGTTTAATTCTGTCATGCCTCGAGAAGAAAGGAATCAAAGGGCTATTTTTAGTAAGGAAAATAGAGTTCAGATCAAATTAAGAGAGAGAATATTCGTCACTGCCAGGCCTGACCGTCAAAGCCTGCTTCTCCTTTAACAGCATCTGTGAATAGTCAGAAACTTGTCCAGAAGCCCGGACCTATCCATAACTCCTCTAGGCTGAGTAAAATTCCCGCTCTTTTCCACCTGCTTAAGGCTTCCCACAAAGGCATTTGGAGCGTGTCCGGCAACACTGTTTTCAGATAGTGCTTCCTACAAAATGCAGACTAGTTTTGTAATCTTTTGTCATGTTGAATCAGATCTGCTCACTGATTTGAATTTGGTTATGAGCTTGTGTCTCACTGTATTTCTTATGCTTTGTTTTTTTAAGCAAATCCTTAAAATTGTGTTGTTTTCTGTACACATGTGAGATTTGGAAAAAAAAAAAAAAAAAACCACACACACCTTGTGAGTTTTGCTCAAAATGTGGCCTAAATATCCATTGGCATGTCTAGATGAACAATTGAAAATAAAGATAATTTCTTAAAAATATCAAGGTATAAAAATATACTGATTCTCACCAGGTAACATGTTAGCAGCAAACCAATCAGATTCAACAGAAAAGGCCCACTGCTCAGGAGAGGAGACTTTCAAGGGAAAAATGTACAGACATGGTCTCCATGTGACTCATTCTACTTGGGGCTGCAACAATAGCCATGACCTTGAAGGCATCACTCGCCAGTTAGTCCCAAGTCAGAGAAAGAGGGCTCTCTTTCTCCCACCATTCAGTTCTACACTTTCTCTGGGTCCTGATATGTTTCTGTGTCACATTTGTCAAACTCATATATGAGTGAGAATGAGGTACAATGGATTAGGTTGTAAAGACAAAGCAGACTTCATTCAGTAATTACCTGTGAAAAATATGGTCTTGTAGATGTCAGGACTGGAAACGATCGAGAACAATAGAACAGTTCAGGCAAGACAACCAAGTGTCCTAAACCCATCTGGAAACAGAGGAGAAAAAAACCACCACCCTTGTTTCCCAGAAACAACCTTGTATCTGCATAGTCTCTTCATGTCCCTTTTTATTAAGATTGGATTCAGAATCTCACTGACCCCTTCATGCTTCCCTATGTCTGATTACAAAGCCTCTTTAACATTTGTGGATATTTGATATCATAAAATCAAAATCAAAATTGAGACCCTAGTGGTTTTCCAAGTAACAGTGAGACACAATTTTCTTTTTTTTAAAGTTGTTTTTGTTTTTTGTTTTTTTTTTTTTATTCGACAGAGATAGAGACAGCCAGCGAGAGAGGGAACACAAGCAGGGGGAGTGGGAGAGGAAGAAGCAGGCTTATAGCGGAGGAGCCTGATGTGGGGCTCGATCCCAGAACACCGGGATCACTCCCTGAGCTGAAGGCAGATGCTTAACCGCTGTGCCACCCAGGTGCCCCAAGACACGATTTTCAAATGTCCCTGGGACCGTAGCTGAGACATTGTGAAATAAGTCAAGCCGATGTGAGCAATTGAAGATCTACTATGTACCAGAAGTTGCACTAGATACTTGGGATGTAAAAAGACTCCATTTCTCCAGGAGCATTCGGACTCTGTCAGAGACCGGTGTTGCCAGTGGATGTTGCTTAGAGAAGCCGTGAGAACTTCTGTAAGGGCTCAACCACCGATAAAGCTCTCGAGTACAAAGGAACAGAATGCAGATAAGCTTTGGAAACTTGTAGGGGCCAAGAGCAGGCTGCCCCAAAATGTGCTATGTAGCCATATTGATTATTTTAAATAAAATTACTTAAGTGACAACCTGTGTAAGAAGGACCCTCAGACCCTCCTCTGTCCCCCTGAAAGCAGGAGATAAATCTCCCATGTGGCATGTACCCTCCTGTACCAAGAGGTAGAGACATCCTTGTCACCAGAGATGGGAACTTTAGAGCCAAGAAGGCTGTGTAAACAACTCTTCTTACTTTTTACTAATTTACTACCCCAAGCCAAATTCTGCTTAGCATTCTTTACTAATTGAAGCTTCCAAAGTTAAGTTTTCTTCGTCCTGTCAATTCCTCCCAGATCTATTGTCTTTGTCTAAAGAGCATAAAACGGCCTGCCTTGGTCATTTCTTCAGGTCTCAATTTCATTATTGGGCCTCCACGGGCACATAATCAAGCTTTGCGTTTTTCTCCTATAAACCTGTCTCACGTAAATGTAATTCTTAGTCCAGCTAGAAGAACCTGGGACTGAGGAAAATTTCTTCCTCTCCTTCAAGACAAAAGTGGGTCCCAATCTTGATTTAGTCACTAAATTATTCTGTGACTTCAGGGAAGTTACTGAACATCTATAAAATTATTTCCAGACAGGGGCACCTGGGTGGCTTGGTTAGTTGAGCGTCAGACTCTTGATCTCAGCTTAGGTCTTGATCTCAGGGTCATGAGTTCAAGCCCCATGTTGGACTCCACACTGGGTGTGGAGCCAACTTAAAAAAAAAAAAATTCCAGACAGTAATAGCTTTTATAGTATTGTTGTGGCAATTAAAAGAGACTGCATACAAAAAGCACCAAGCATTCTGTCTGGTATGGGTTGGTCTTTCAAGAGATGCGAGTTCTCCCCTCATCAATGACAAGAAGTCTGGCAAACAGCCATGCTCACGTGGGTAAGAATGTAAAGAATATACGGGGGGGAAACGCAGTGAAGAAATGCTGGTGATTTCATATTAGGAAGTCAAACTCATTTTTACATTTTTTTAAAACAGATTTGTTACCTTCTGTACTTACTTATTTGCAGGGTTGGATAAAAGATTACCCCTTCAATCCTTTGCTCAAATGGAGGCTCTTTCTCAGCTGCCCATGACCTTGGCTTAGCCTTCTCTACTCTAGAGCAGAGGATAGTGGATCTTCTGTTTGCTGCTCTGTCGGAAATTTCTGTGAAGGAAACAGCTCCTAAAAACAAAATAAGAATCATTTATCTCCCTTGCGTCTTTGCCCCCGAAGCCCTCATTCTGGCTGGTGATGGCTCTGCTCCTCTGTGTCAGGCCCTGGAAGGGTGTTCTGGTCTTTCACAGGCTCCACCATAGGCCTAGGTTGGTGCCTCCCAGACGCACACCCCTTACATTTCCAGACATTTTCTCAGCCAGTGCTCACCGTCTGTCCTAGAGCAGGACCAAAAGCAGAGGCACTTCTCAAGTAACATCCCATCAGAGAAGGGAAGAGACTCAGTCCTGCCTCCATTAGAATGTAACAGACATTTGAGTAATGACTGCACAGGGAGCTTTTAGCTACAGAACAGTCCACAATGGGATTTTTTTTTTCAACTAAGCCAGAGAGATTAGCAGAAAATTTTTAAGTTTTAGCTGATAGGATTTGAATATGCATTATTGCCTTGTCTCAGTCATCTAAGCAACGATGGATCTTTGATTCAATTGCCTGAAATGTTTTAAATTCTAGTATTGCAAGATTTAATCTTTAGTAATTTTTTTCCCCTTTTAAGAAAGCAATGCATAGAGTTTTAAAAGTGTGGGCTTTGGGGTCGACAGACCAGAATTCAAATCCCTTGTTATCACTTGCTGCTTAACCCCAGGCAGATAATTTGATCTCTCTAAGCCTCCATTTCCTCACGTTTAAAATGAGAGTAACACCTACCTTCTGGGGTAGTTGTGACATCAAAATTAGAAAACATACATAAAACACATAGCATGGTCTCTAGGTCCTCAACAAATGTAAATTCCTACATCATTTAAAACAAATCTACAAAGTGAGAGTTGGGATATATCTGTTGCTTTCTCTAGGCTGTACAGTTTTTGTGCAAAAGAAAACACAAGAGCCATTAATAGACATCGGGCATGATTATATCTACAGGTGATCAGCTGGACCATGAAATAATCCTTATGAAATACGGACACAATCTTCTAAAAATGATTTCAAAAGAAGACAGTGTTCTTGGGGCACTAAGGATACACTGATAAGACCAGGGAATATAAGGAACTGTCTTTTCTGATTATAAAGTAAATACTCAGCCTAGTCAGAGACGACCATCTGTTTAATCTAAGCCCTTCCTAGAATTGATGATAATACAATCCTGGCTAGAAAGGAGGATTAGTTAGCAAACAAAACTTGATAACTTGTCAAGTTTTCATGAATTCCACTCATATCCTATAAACCCTATCTGTAGAAGTTTCCAGGGGCCCGTCCCCTTGCAATTTCATCAGATCCTTTCTGGCTATGGACAGCAGAGGCAGAGAAGTCAGTCACAGTCTCTGTAAGTAGGTGGCCCTAAAATAGATTCTGTTCCTCTAAACTAACATTTTCAAAATTGCTTGACAATGTGTCTGCCAGGGCGCCTGGGTGGCTCAGTTGGTTAAGTGTCCAACTCTTTTTTTTTTTTTTTAAAGATTTTTTATTTATTTATTCGACAGAGATAGAGACAGCCAGCGAGAGAGGGAACACAAGCAGGGGAGTGGGAGAGGAAGAAGCAGGCTCATAGTGGAGGAGCCTGATGTGGGGCTCGATCCCATAACGCCGGGATCACGCCCTGAGCCGAAGGCAGACGCTCAACCGCTGTGCCACCCAGGCGCCCCAAGTGTCCAACTCTTGATTTCGGCTCAGGTCATGATCTCAGAGAGATCAAGCCCCAAGCTGGGCTTCCACAGTCTGCTTCTTCCTCTCCCTCTGCTCCTCCCCCGGCTCATCCTGATACTCTCTCTCTCAAATAAATAAATAATCTTTTTTTTTAAAGTGTGTCCCAAAAGTTGTTTAAGTATTACCTAGAAAAAGGAAGTCTTCATAGCCCATGAAGTTTGAGTAACAATGGCTTAAACACAAGTTTCTCTTCTGTGTGCTTCTCAGAGCCTCCCATAGGCTGATGGACATGTCCAACGAGATGATATGGATGATATTGTTTGTTTCGAGCTAATATTGGTTTCATACCATGAAGGCTTCCTTGACCACACCAACCCAAAATGATCTCGCCATTTGTCATCTTCCTGCCCTCGTATTGTTAGCGACCATTAGTTATTTGTTATTATCGGTGATATGTGTGCGTGTCTGCCCAGCCTGAGACTTACTACGACATTGTGCTTAGCCTGCCTGAGTTCGTGGCATGTTCTTATCACTTACTACATGTCTGACCTCAGACAAGTTTCCTGACTTTTGGTGTCTCGGCTTCTGCATTGGTAAAATGATAATAAAAATGGGACTATTTCATAGAGTTTCTGAAGATTCAAAGAGTTCATGAATGCAAAGAACTCTGGACAGGGCCTGGCTCATAGAAAGCACTCAGTAAATGTTGGCAAAAACCAACATCTTCTCCCTCGCCCTGCATCACACTCTCAAATCGGATTTGTTAAGTTCCTTCACAACAGGATCACTAGCTTTTTTTTTTTTAAAGATTTTTATTTATTTATTTGACAGAGAAAGAAACAGCCAGCAAGAGAGGGAACACAAGCAGGGGGAGTAGGAGAGGAAGAAGCAGGCTCATAGCGGAAGAGCCTGATGTGGGGCTCGATCCCAGGACCCTGGGATCACGCCCTGAGCCGAAGGCAGACACTTAACGACTGAGCCACCCAGGCGCCCCAAGCATTAGCTTTTTAAATATATTCTCCTATAGTATAGCACGGAAGGTCCTGAATAAATACTTCCTAAATGAAAGAATATATTTGGATTGATCAACAACAGGTTAACATTTAAACCCAAGCAAGTAAGTACCAGTTGCAACAATAAATGCCCCAATAGCTCTTCCGGGGACGGCGTCCATAGGCATTCAGGATGGTCCAGCGTTTGACCCACCGTCGTAGGCTGTCCTGCAATACAGCCTCGAACAAAACTAGGCTGTCCCGACCCCCTGGTAATAGAGTCATTTACCTTTATACCAAGAAGGTTGGGAAAGCACCAAAATCTGCATGTGGCGTGCGGCCAGGCCGACTTCAAGGAGTTCGTGCTGTGAGACCTAAAGTCCTTATGAGGTTGTCTAAAACGACAAAACACGTCAGCAGGGCCTATGGTGGTTCCATGTGTGCTAAGTGTGTTCGTGACGGGATCAAGCGTGCTTTCCTTATTGAGGAGCAGAAAATCGTTGTGAAAGTGTTGAAGGCACAAGCACAGAGTCAGAAAGATAAATAAAAAATGAAGCTTTTTTGAGTAATAAAAAAAAAATGCCCCAATAGTTTGAACATAGAGATCGTTTTTCAGGAACACAGTTTGCTACCTGGCACACTTTTGTTCTTTCTAAGAACCTGGTTCAGGAAAAACACAGGGTTTCTCCTCCTCGTTTAGGAGTCCACTTTTCTGAGTGATGAGGACAAAGGTCCGGTGCCTGAGGGACTTGAGGTCCAAAGACCTCCGGGTCTTTCCCATCCAACTGGCAAAGCAGCCGACGGAAGGACTACTAACCGGCTGCCTTTGCAGGGAAAACGAAAGTCCCCTGCCATATCTCACAGTCCAGGAGAGACCAGTCCCAGTCCTCGTCTTTGCAAAGGAACATGGGACTAGCAGGTGAATCTCCCATTTCAGCCTTGAGATTACACATGACCCACCCCTGCCCTTCTTCCCAGAGAGCAATTAGATATGCATCTTCAAAGTTGTCAGCAAAGTAAGCTAACAGACCCAAGTGAAAGGTCAGGGGATTTTTTTAAATATTTTTTCCTACTTCTCACTGCTCTATTTTGTTTGGACCTCTCTAACAGGAGAGTCAGACTTTACACTTCAATGGACTTTCATCCACACGCACACACACAAAAGACTTATGTGAGTGAAAACGAAATACTGATGGCGTCCCAGAGCGTACGGGAGAAGTACATTCTGTAATTCCAGACAGATTGTCAGGTGTGAACCTGACAGAGAGGGGGAAACAAGTTCCGATGGCTCTTCCAATCCTTCAGTTATGTGACATACTATGATGTATTTCCTACATGCTTCCACTGACTTCAGCTCTTAAAAATGTATTCATCAACCCACGAAAAGCTTTTCAAAAAACATCCTTTTGCAATGACGTTTTCTTTACCTTAAACTCTACCAGGAAGGTTCAGAGTTTCCTTCATGTTCATCAACTTCTTTTTGGAACAGCAGTTTTCCAGTCCTTAGGCACGACTGGGGGAATGCCCAGCCCACCACGACCTGTGTGCGTGGCAGGCAGGGACACCATCGCCACCACGTTGATTGTCAGGTGACAATCGTGACACAGCGAAGCCGGGGCACCAACGCCAGAGCCCCCCCCCCACCCCCCGCAGCATGAGAGGAGAGCACCTTCAGTGAGGCAGGTGGTCCACACAGCCTCCGTCTGCTGGCGGCTTGGGGATGTACGAGTATCGTGTCCAATTGCCTCGGAGTTGTGGACGAAGGGGAGAACACCTGCTTGAACATCTGAAGTGTTTACTGCATGGTTTGGTTTTTTTAAGATTTTATTTATTTTATTTATTTATTTATTTATTTATTTATTTATTTATTTATTAGGGAGAGAGAGAGAGAGACAGCACAAGAAGGGGCAGCAGCAGGCAGAGGGAGAAGCAGGCTCTCCGCTGAGCAAGGAGCCCGAGCTGGGTCTCGATCCCAGGACCCTGATATCAATCATGACCTGAGCCGAAGGCAGACACTTCACCGACTGAGCCCCCCGGGCGCCCCGTTTCCTGCATGTTACTAAAGTTATGTCTGAGCTAGCAAGCAAACCAGAGAGCAAGCAATGACTGAACATGGCTGTTTCCTCTTTATCACATTCAGGGCTAAGTGTGTTAGGGACGCTTAAATGTTTTGTTTACACATGGTTGGTAAAGGCTCTGACCAGACGGCAAGTACGTCGTTACACTTTGTCCATAGAGATCACAGCACTTGCAAGAAGTGATCTCTGAGACTTAATTTCGTTTCTGAAACAGTAATAATACAGCCCATTTTGCAGCGTTGTGGTGAGGACTTGGGGTACTGTGCGTGGAGCGCGTTAGGCAGTGTCCTGCGTACCTACTGTCACTTAGTGAAGAGCAGGAATTATCTACCAAGAGCTATGGCGGTGGTGTCTATGTTCCATTTGCTGCAGGAGATTATTTAATTCTTCTTCTAACTGAAATGAAACTGTCAGTGGATATAGGAGGCAAAGAGAAGACCTGACAAGGGGAGAAAGCTGATACTGATGTTTCTTTAACATGTGAGGGAAGTAAGCATTAAGAAAGAGCAAGCAAGATGAAACAAAATTCCTACTCCCCTTGTGTAGGCGTGTCCCAGGGCTCCTGCTGCAGAGTACCACAAACTGGGGGCTTAAAGCAATACAAGTTTATTCTCTCGTGGGTCTGGAGGGCAGAAATCTGAAACCAAGTCGTCGGCAGAGCCATGCTCTCCCACAAGTCTCTCGGGGAGAATTCCTTGTCGCCTCTTCCAGCGTCTGGGGGTTGATAGCAATCTTCGTGTCTCTTGGCTCACGGCAGCATAACTCCAGTTTCTACCTACATTTTCACAGGCCGTCTTCCTTGTGTCTGTGTGTCTGTCTTCTCATCTTATGAAGATACCAGTCATGGGATTAGGTACACTCTCATCCAGTGTAACCTCATATTAACTAATTACATCTACAAAGACCTTATTTCCAAATAAGGTCCCATTCTGAGCTTCTGGCTGGACATGAATGTGGGGGTCGGGGGGGATTATTCAGACCAGTACACCGCAGCATTCCTCACTCATCCACTCCCTGCTTCACCTCCCGTCTTCCGCGCGCGCACACACTCCATACACACAACATGCACGTCTTCCAGATTTCTCCTGAATGATGCCATGGGGAAAGATTTCTTCAGGGTTGAGGTAGGGTTGTTTTTACATATCTGAAGGTAAAGTCTAGAGACGTCTCACAGAAAGGAGGACCAAAAAACACATCTTCATGTCTTTCTTCTGTATTCTTTCCTTACTAATTCCGATCTGTCTGAGGAAAAAAAAGTTTCCAGGGCACCTGGGTGGCTCAGTCAGTGAAGCGTCTGACTCTTAATGTCATCACAGGTCATGATCTCAGGGTCCTGAGATTGAGCCCCGTGTTGGGCTCCACGCTGGGCGTAGAGCCTACTTAAGATTCTCCTTCTTGCTCTCCCTCTGCCCCTCCACCCCTTAAAAAAAGTTTCCAAAATCCCACTGGCATCAGCCATCTGGAAATGATGATGTGAGTCTTGTTGCGTATTTTAACTTCTTCTCTCTCTCATCATCATCAATGTTCCAGATGCTTCAATCCATTCATTCATTTGTTTGACAAGTATACACAAAGCACCAAGCCTGTGTTAGGCACTGGGGATGCAATGACGATCATCTTCTCTGTGCTGACAGTTAGCAAACAACTAGAGAGAACTCACTTCCAGAGAGAGGTGTCCTCAGGGTATGCTTTGCGACTAGAGCATGGAGTATAAAGGAACGCCTGGTGTAGAGACAGAAGAAGAGTGTGTTTGTCCTGGTCTGGGGGTCTTAGAGAACATACCTGAAGGGTCAGGAAGGAGGACTGCAACAGGAGAAGGCTGGATTAGAATTACATGTGGTATGAGGATGCAGGAGGACATAAGTGAAACATTATTCATAGGTGGTAAACTGGGTGGGAGGGTGGACTGAACTAGCCATTGGATCTCCCAGAGAATTAGTCCCAACATTCCCCCTGTGGCTGGGAGGGACTCAAGGATTTACAGAGTCTTCTTAGATATATTTCTAAGCCTTAGGGAAATGAGGAGACTCCGAGTTCTTAGAAGAAGTGACCTTTGGTCTGGATTGACTGTGATGGTCTCAGGGAAGTTCTGGGCATGAGGCAGTTCACATACAAACACGAAGAGAATGGTTGAGGGTACCCAACCCAGAGAGCCTGGAAGGGAAAGGAGCAGTGGAAACAGGCTCCCTAAGGGGACAGTAATGACCAGGAGATCTTGGCATACAAGCAGTTCCACTTTTCCTTCTGGGGCTCCAAGCCCAGCAATCTCACCGCTATAGATTCTGTGTGCCATCTGGAGGCAGTAATAGTGTCTGTAACTGACATTTGGTCAACTGAGAGCTCAGGCAGCTTCTGTGACAGGGAGGGCCATCAGGCCTGTCAGTTTTCTGGATGAAATGGAGACACACGGTAAGTTAGGAAAAATAGAAAGAAATCTATCCTTGACCAATTAAATGGGCCATTCTTTTATGATGGAGAACACCATGGAGGAGCAAAGACCAAACGCAGGTATAAAAGGTGAATGATTTTTTAGTAAAGACTTACAATTACACGCTGGAAATGAAAGCAATCCTCCTATAAAGTATAAATCAAGAATATCCATATTTTTTTTAAGAATATCCATATTTTAATCTAAGTTCAGGGCCCATATTCAGGGGAAAAAAAGAGAGAGGCCCGGTGAACAGCTAGAAAAAGGGGCTCCCCTCAAGACTTTCTCCATCCAACCAGAGTTGGCTCCCAAAAAGCAATGGAGAACATGAAGAAAAAAGAGATAATTTGACAGCATCGCTGTGGCACAATGATTTCTTATTAACATTTAATTTAAGAAATAGACCATTCTTAGAATTTGAGAACTTGCTAGAAAATAAAATACCTCTTTTTCCCTGAAAGTGACCTTGCTGTCCAGAAACCTCCAAGCCTTCCTGGAATTTTTATTTAGAATTCCAGAGACTTCCATAAAGATTTTCAAATGCAACCACATCTTCTACTAACATTATATGCAGGGGGGAGGCTTCTTCCTCTCAAAATCACAGGGTATATAATCCAACATTCTCTAGAAATAAAAGCTAAATGTGGTAATTCTACTATGAACAGCAAGCACCAGTTTCAACCAGAGTTTAATTTCCAAATCAAGACCCAAATCAGCAGTCATTGTGCTAAAACATACAATGTACTGAAGTTATCTGAGCACATTGGGTTAGTCGAAGAAAGATTTGCAAGAAAAATAGAGAGTGCCTCGGTCTGGATGGTTACTAAAACTTCTGGAAGACATTTCACCAAAAGAATCCGACATTTGGGTTGTTACTATCTCCCCCAACACACACAACCACCATTCTAATACAATTAACCAGCAGTTGTCCACCAAGCCAGTAATTTCTAGCAGCAGCATAGAGGGACGCTTACAGACTGCCTCAAGTTGAATTCTGGCTCAGTCACTTACTAGCTATTTATCCCTTGGCTGGTTTCTTTCTTTTCTTTTTTTTTTTTTTAAGATTTTGTTTGTTTGTTTATTTATTTATTTGAGAGAGAAAGAGAGCGTGCACAAGAGTGGGGAGAGGGAAAGGGAGAGAATCCCAAGCAGACTCCGTGGAGTGTGGAGCCCACTGCGAGGCTCAAGCCAAGGACCCTGAGGTCATCCCCTGAGCCAAAACCAAGAGTCTGACACTTAACCGACTGAGCCACCCAGGCGCCCCTTGGCTGGTTTCTTAATTTCTTTATGCCTCTGTGACATCAATGAGACAATAATAGTACCTCTCATAGGGTTGTCACAAGAAGCAAATGAATAGTGTGAATAGTGTGGGTCACCTACTGAGGGCTTGATAAATTTTTTAAAATTTTTAAACAGTCATATGAACGGGAAACATGGAAATGTATTCTTCTGACCTTCTCACCTTGCTCAGAACTCAAGGAAGGAGGGTCACCGTATGCAATATTTTCAGTATGTACTTTTAATATGTATTTCAGTATGTGCCCCGGGGTGCTTAGAAGTGTTCTTGCTCCCATGGTAGGTGTTGCCAGATTAACGTCATAATTGTGGAGTTGACATTCCCAGACGCGGTCTTCTCTGGAACTATCTAATTCATCTCTTCAAGACCAGCACAGACCACAATGTCTGGCAGATCACAGGTCTACCACAAATGATTGCTCAACTACGCTAAACCTCAGACACAATAGTTACAGAAGCCTTAATTTAAGGATCTCAAAAGGAGACAAAGTGCAAAGAATGGGAATAGCCAAGAGTGGAGAACCAACATCTAGACAGAGTGGCCTGTGAACCAACACCTGGGAGTAGAAATGCAATCCCAGCTCATCTTAGTAGTGTCTCCTAGTTGACCACACTCCCTCCATCATCATTTGTCCATGCTGGGAAACATGCCAATAACTGAGCTTCTTAGAACAGAGCCATAGAAGTTACCAGGAATTATGAAGGCAGACTTCCAATGTCTTGGTGACATGTGGGCAAAATTCCAAACAAGACACAGACAGCGACTGCAAAGGCAAATGGAGCCCCGTCTGTCTTCACGTCATAAAGTTCCAAGCAAAGGAGCATCTCATGCTCTTCTTTGATTTTTCCTGTTTCCTAGGATGTTTAAATGCCTACTTTTTCAATCTTCAGAGCTCTGACACCTCAATCCTGCAGTCATTAATTTTCCAATCATGCAGAAAACCTGTAGAGGGGGAATAACCATCAGAGACTTGCAGAATTTCTGGAGGGGAGAATGGGAAAGAGCTACTTCCTAAACTGGACTAGAAAAATGGCTCATGCCTGAGCAAACTGGGATGGGCGGTCACCCTACCCTTCAATCTCCTTTGAAGACTTCCTGTCTTCCCCTGGTTACTAAAACGTCAATATCCCAAGGGCTCCATCCTTGGCTTTCTGTCTTTTTCACCCCATAAAGTCTCCTTGGCTTCAAAAACCATTACTATGCTTGTGAGACGGTTATCAAATCTATATTTTCTCAAATGCCCAGAGAGCTTAATGCATCAAAACAGAACACATCTTTTCCACAAAGCTTGCTTCTCTTTTTTTATTTAAATTCAATTAATTAACATACAATGTATTATTGGTTTCAGAGGTAGAGTTCAGTGATTCATCAGTTCTACATAACACCCAGTGCTCATTACATCATGTGCCCTCCTTAATGTCCATCACCCAGTTACCCCATCTCCCCACCTCTTCCCCTCCAGCAACCCTCAGCTTGTTTCCTATGATTAAGAGTCTCTTATGGTTTGTCTCCCTCTCTGATTCTGTCTCGTTTTATTTTTCCTCTCTTTCCCTATGATCCTCTGTTTTGTTTCTTAAATTCCATATATGAGTTAGATCATATGATAATTCTCTGATTGACTTATTTCATTAGCATAATACCCTCTAGTTACATCCACGTCATTGCAAATGGCAAGGTTTCATTTTTGATGGCTGATTAGTATTCCAGTGTATTCATACACCACATCTTCTTTATTCATTCATCTGTCGCTGGACATCTGGGCTCTTTCCATAGATTGGCTATTGTGGACATGGTTGCTATAAACATTGGGGTGCAGGTGCCCCTTCAGATCACTACATTTGTATCTTTGGGGTAAATACCCAGTAGTGCAATTGCTGGGTCGTAGGGTAGCTCTATTTTCAACTTTTTGAGGAACCTCCATACTGTTTTCCAGGGGCTGCACCAGCCTGCATTCCTACCAACAGTGTAGGAGGGTTCCCCTTTCTCAGCATCCTCGCCAACATCTCTCGACAAAGCTTGCTCCTTATTCCCTACCTCGGTAAGTGACTGAGACATCTGTCCAGCTAGTCAGTCAAACCAAAACAAATCAGAAGGTGTCCTTAATTCCTTTCTCCCTCACCCCTATTGGTTCTACCCTCGAGATATTCACCCTCTTGTCTCCATTCCTCACATACAGCTTTTGTTCAGGCTTCATAGTTCTCCACCTGAAATATTACAATCCACTCTGCCAGCCCAATAAACTTTCTAAAATGTTAACCTAATTAACTTTTTTGAAGTCATTTGCAACCCGAGTTTCGGGTCTAGGCATTGCAAACACCTGCAGATCTCTGAGGCTCTCCAGCTAGTCCCCACCTGTGAGCCTCCCCCAGCAATTCGCTCCTCTGGGAATGTTCATCCCCACCTCACCGTTCCTGGACGTTTCCAATTCAAATAATGGTACCTCCTGTCTGATTTGGCTGACCCCCTTCGTACAACCAAAGTACCCTTATCAGAGCACCTTCTACTCGGTATTCTTATCTTTGTTTATGTGTATGTTTCTCTGACTGACTTTGAGCAACTTGAGAAGATAATCCATGTGTTACCTGCTGTTGTAAACCCAATAACTAAAACAACAGTGCTAATTAAAATTAGTCCAATGAAAGAATGAAAGTCTAACCCACGGGCAAATGATTTCATAACTGGAACCATTACAAACTTGCTATAAATGGTTTCATGAGCTTTATTCCTTCAAGTTGATATTTCCACATTTCCCCAAATTGTAGAGGCTACAGAAGTTTCCAGAGTAGTAAAAATGAAGCAGCTTTCCCACTGATGAGAAAAGGTATGTGAAGGAACCTGGTTAAAAGTATCTATGAATTCATAAGTCAATAAAGCAATCATTGCATGACTGTCTTTGACCCTAGGTCAGCTAAGGAAGTGAGCACACACCAGGAAATGTTCCGTAGACAAGGAAGAATAAGACATAATCCTTGCCTTCCGGGAGCTCACTGTCTGGTCGGGAGACAAGGCATATACAAATACACAATATGCAAGATGGCGCTAGATAAGGACTTCACCGCACACAGACTGCCTGCTTTGGTCTGGGTCAAAAAAACTTCTCAGAGGGTGAGGTCCTTCAGTTGATTTTGAGAGGGAATCTAAATGAGATTAACAGTGAAGAGGAGGAAACATAACACCAACATGTCGAAAATGGCCTCACCGCGAGGAAGGGCCACGATCTGCCACCACGCTCACTCGGTGAGGAGCACGTCAGCCAGACGAAGCTAAGAGTAAGAATGAGCAGGACTGGCCAGCCAGCCGGCCAAAAGGCCACAATAGACCCAACTGTGCAGCGCCTTGAATGTCTACCTGCAGTCAGAGGACATAGGTCCTGCTGGAGTGGTCGGGACCACGAAGAGAAATGGTGTTGACTGAGTAACCGGCCCTCCAACCTACTGAAAGATAAAGGAAACAGACAAATAAAGATATTTCTGTTCCCATAGTACTGTAAGAACTGGCAGGGGCAATTGGAATGCTTTGTCTACCTAGGAGCCCTCGTTGTCGGGATGTCTTCAGCAGTGGGTGAAAGAGGATGGGGTATCAGAGCAGAGGAAATATCCAAGCAGAGGAAATCCAAATTCTCTGTGACGAGGACCCCTATTTATGGAATACATTTTTGTGAAAGAGATGATGCAGGATCATATAGTCTAGAAAATTAGACCGAGTCAGTACTAATGAGATCATAAACACTGCAGAACTTACCAGGCAGTAACAAAGGGGGACTCTGACACCATACCAGGATGCACGTAGAGCTGAGCTTTCCAAATAGAACACGTGAGCGCTTCACCGCCATCGTCCGGTACTACAGACAGCTCGTCCCTGGGGGAGAACTGTCCCCTCCAGGGCATCTGGCAAACCAGCAAGGCCTGAGAGGTGAAAAGGCAAATCCAGAGACGAGACAAGAAAGCTTAGCTCCTGCCCTAAGTTTCATCGTGCAGAAAGTTTATTTCAAAGGACAAAACGAGTACATTCACGTTTCCTTGTGTTTGCTTTCGCGTACATTATTTCACTAGAGTCTCAAAACAACTCTATCATGTAGATCTGATGGGAATTATTACCCCCTTTTTATGACCAAGGCAGCTAGGACCCAACAGTACTAAATTACTTCCCCAAGGTCCCACAGAGAATAAAATATAGCACTAGGTCTAGATTCCTGACTTTGAGTTGCGTTCTCTTTCTCCTGTAACGGTGTCCTCTCTGATTCAAGCCTCGCCCTAGAAAAACAGAAACGGAGAGCTGGTGAGGGGTTAGGAGGAAGGCCTGCGGGGCTGGAGCTCAGGGCCCCATGCAAGAAGACAGGAGCCATCAGCGCAGTGTGACCGACAGAGAGCCCTGGAAGATTAGACCAGGAACTTCAATCAGGTATCCTTTGGGTTAACGGAGTGGCAAGGTGATCAACCTACTCTGGTTTGCCCAAGTTGGTCCCTATTTTAAAAGGGAAAATCCTTGGGGCGCCTGAGTGGCTCAGTGCTAAGCGTCTGCCTTCGGCTCAGGGCGTGATCCCGGCATTCTGGAATCAAGCCCCACATCAGGCTCTTCCGCTGGAGGCCTGCTTCTTCCTCTCCCCCTCCCCCTGCTTGGGTTCCCTCTCTAGCTGGCTGTCTCTATCTCTGTCAAATGAATAAATAAAAAAATCTTTAAAAAATAAAATAAAATAAAATAAAATAAAATAGAAAATCCTGCATCCTGGGGAAGCCCCTCCCCTTTATCAGGCAGATGGGGGGCGGGGGTAGGTAGCCCCTGATAGAACAGAAGCTCTAGCATCAGGAAAAAGGGCTGGGGTCCAGACTGCGTCCTGTCACTTAACAGCCTCGATGACCTTGGGTGTGTCATTGAACTCTCTGAGCTACAGTATGGAAATGGAGTTGGTCATCAGTACCTGGCTTCTCTGTTTAGTGAAGCCTTTTGAAATTGATCTGTTTTTATTTTTGGTTTTGGTCAAAAAGGGCCACATGTCATTACTATGCGTCTACCTCATACTTCATAGTACAGTTAGTAGGACAGAGAAGATTGTGTCTATGAAAATACTTACTAAACGGTAGAAAGCTTATAAATACAAACCGTTATTATTATTGTTGTTATTATTATTATAAAATGACCCTTTATTTTCAATAGCTAAGTGGACACAGGCCTGGAGTGACCAAAGACCTTACCCAATGGGGAACCCCTCTTGTTTTGTCATATTTTTTAAGCTTCCAAGAAAATTAGTGCTCTTTTAAGTTGTCTCATGTAAAATTTCTTCCTTCCCAAGATCAATGGTCATTCTGAAGTCTACCAGAAAATCGGAGAGCAAGCCAACAAAGCCAATGATTTTTGACATCTGGTTTCCCCTTAAAACAAGAATGCGTTTCTGAAGTCGCAGTTTAGATATGTGTCACAATGGAAATGAATACATACCTTCATGGAAAGATGGAAGCCGGGAGTAAAGTGCAGAGCTGACGCTACATGGGTCACTGGGAAATATTTTGGGGAAGTAGAAAGGAGACCCCTGCTTGCTGGAGACCGTATTAACCTTGTGCCACCCAGAAATATCTGTGTAATTAACTGAGGGGCAAATGTCATGGTATGGCTTTCGTGTCATACACACCTCAGCGAACGTGCAGGATCAGAGACAGAGCTCTGTCCCTTAAGAGAAAAAGCAAGGAGCAAGAAACGAAAGCCCACAGAAAGGGCACAGTCTATCTCCTGGGCCACACATGAGCTCAGTCAGAGAGAGTGATTTAGAGCGATTGAAACAGGCCCCTTTGGCCAAAGGCAGCTCTGTGAACCTTCTCTGAATTCACAGAACACTCACAGGCTATCTATAACAAGTACACAGCTTCTAGAAAATCTCACTGCTTCAAACACCCACATTGATTTTGCAAAAATGACATAAACAAAAACTACACACAGAAGCCCAAGGCCCCAAGCGAGTCATGTTGCCAGCCACACTGTCACGAGAATGCAGGGACGTCCCCAAGGTCTCCATGTGGAAGAGAGAACTGGCCATACTCGCATGGCTCACGTCTGCTCTTTGAATTATATTTATTTGACTGGGTACTGATGTGTTAATTCGCAAATAATGTCTTTGTTCCCTTTGTAACATTGAAAATTGTCATCGCCTTTAGGAAAAGAAATTTTTCTAAGCTCTGATGGAGCGGCAAACTGTTTTATACACATGCAACATTTAACTAACTTTGGGAGTTAACACAGCTGCCAAAACCCTTTCAGAACATGGAAAATGAGGTCTAGAGCCAGGCCAATTAGTCAGTGAGTGGAGACACCTGCTCCTCCTTCCTGCCCCTCGTTTGCCAGCGGCCGTACCCTGGGAAAGCCTCTGCCGCTGGCCGCTGCCTGGGACCGGCCAGGGAACAAAGCAGACGACTGCGGTCCCCCCACGGCCCGCCCCGCGTGCACGCACACCTAGCCGCCCTGCGGGCTGGTGAACGAGTCACGCTGCTGGGGTCATCCAAAGAGGCAGAGGAGTCCCTCCTGGAGAGAGGCAACCCCGAGGGAGCCTCAGATTTTGGAAGCTAATCGGTGGCAAGTTAGAACAGGAAGCAGAATGAGAACTCATCATGAATGTTGGTCCTAATGGAAACCCAGGGACCCGAGGTGCTGCCTAAATCAAAAGCATCGAAAATGTGAAAGTTTCTCAGGCCTCCCTAAGATTCTCAGAAGTCCAGTAACATGAGGATGGTGATGATGATAGCAGCTCACATTTATTAAGTGCTTATGGAGGCATCGTTTTAAGACCTTTTCATGAACTACAAACACACAACCACCCAAGAAGTGAGTCCTAGGATTTCTTCTAGTGTCCGTTAGAAAACCGAGGGGTCAGATCGTTGTCCAGGGTCAGCGAAACCAGGCCAGCTGGCTCTGGAGCATGCCAGTGTTGGATGGCCTTTCAATTGCGCCCTGAAGGGTCCCCGCTGCTTGGATACCTCCAAAGCAGGCAACTCTTCGCCTCGCCAGCCCGCTGTGGCCAGTGACGTCATCCGTGCGAATGTGTACAGTGCACACACCCTCTTTATCAGCAGTTGCATTTCCAGGAATTTAATACACAATGTACGTGCAGACGGTTATTTATTGGTGTGTGGTTGAGGTTTATACAAGAAATAACACAAATTTCCATCAAGAGATAACTAGTTAAATAACATTAGGATAGAGCCACCCAGGGCGCTAGTCTATAAAGCTGGCTTCTCTGCTCCGCCCCCTTGCAGCCCTGCAGGCAGGTGGCTTAGCCAGTGGGTAGCACCTTGGTGGGAAGTAGACCAGGCCCCTTTTCCCAAGTGGAAGCACACCGCTTGCCCAGACCACACTGCAGGCAGCAGCCCCTCCAGCCCACACTGAATCACCACCCAACAGCAAAAAATAAATAAATAAATAAATAAATAAATAAATAAATAAATAAATAAAGGCACACCTGCATCCACACATGGACCGTGCCTCGACCATCTCTGGAAAGACACACAGAACCCGATGACCATACTCACCTCTGGAGAAGGGACAACCCCACCCTGGTTGGGGTGATAGGCTTCTTAACTTTTAAGTCTTGTGGTCATATTTGCATTTTTTACATGTGTGTGTGAACCAAGCATACCTTAAAACAACTAAAATTTACAAAAACCAAAAATGGGGTGCGTGGGTGTCTCACTTGGTTAAGCATCTGCCTTTGGCTCAGGTCGTGATCTCAGGGTCCTGGGATGGAGCCCCATGTCAGGGTCCCTGCTCAGCGGGGGCTCTGCTTCTCCTTCTGCCTCTGCCTCTCCCCCCAGCTCATGCTCTCTCTCAAATAAATAAAATCGCTGAAGAAATTAAAATAAAATAAAATAAATAAAATAAAATAAAATAAAATAAAATAAAAAACAAGCGAATGAAAATAACATATTCATTACTGACCAATCACAAACAAAATATTAGAAAAAACAAAGTGTTCAACAGCTTGGGGAATGGTTAAGTACATGAGTGCCTACCTCTTCCGTAAACTATTATACAGTCATTAAAAGCTGGGGATGTAGCAAAACAGAAAAATATGTAGATGATAATGTTAATGAGAGAGCAAAGTACCCCATCATCTGTGCAGTGTGAGTGCAATCATAATAATATGAAGAGAACCGTCTTCTCTTAGCAGCTGGAATGGGCATTTCTCCTAAGGGTAGCGAGGGGGCGACACACCTTTGTTGGGAAGATAGTTCAGTAAGTCCTTTGGGGCAGAAGCTGAGCCTTTAGAGCTTCTCCAGATCCCCAGGGAAAGTGTCAGTAATTTCGACTTTGCTCCCCGATGACATTTCAAAATGAATAGATTGTTTCCACAAAGACCACATGGGCAGCCAATCCTAATTATCCTACAAAGTACAACGAAAGGGGGAGGGGGGAGGCTAAAATAAATTATGGGAAATTGCTAAGTAGTCATATTAGCAAAGGGTTCCCAAAATTCTCTTTATTTCCTAATTTGGAGTAATATGATTTTATTACCACTATACTTTTTCTAAAAAATCAGTGTTTCGATATCTATAGAAAGAAGCAGTGAGAAGCAATTCTATTAGAGCTGTCAAGGTGCGGAAGAGATTAACAGGAAGCTTTAGTAATGAGATCTCCGCCTTTCTCGATCCTCAGGGATTTAGGCTCTTCCTGCCCTCGCAGTCGGAAGGGAGTCTGAGCTGTGGGGAGAGGGAGGTGGGGGAACAGAAGGGAACACCTTAGAAGCAACAACTGATGTTTTCTCTTGTTTTTGAAAACACTTACCCTAGGAATGCATCTCAGATCGATAACTCGTACAAGGCTCTGGGACAAAAGAAGGTTCGGTACAGGGAAAACAACAGGATTTCCTGACAATACCTGTGCCGTAGGGTATATGACGAGACGGTCTGGAGGCTGATATCCCCAAAGAGGTCCCTGTATGGTCCCATTTGACATTTAAGTAGGCAGATAACTAAGAGCTGATAATCCTTTAGAAACCATATTTTTAATCCTCTTGCCTCTGGTATTCTTGCCAACTCTTCCTCATCCTTCAAACCTCAGCAGAATACCTGCTCTTCAAGTGATTTTGAACATTAAAAGAGATAATGGATATACAAAAAAAAAAAAAACCCTTATAATTTTAAAGCATGCTGTAATATTATCCAAAGTGAACAAAATTATACTGTCTCAGAAAATACCGAATAATTTCCCCCAAGTAATATAAATGAATAAAAGACACGATTTGAGGATACCACGTAATTTTATAGCATTGTAATTAAATGCTATTAATAAACTTACAACTATATATTGATATGTATATATTGAATATGTGTATATATTTACATTTTTCTTTTATTTCATATACATATATATGCATATATTACGTATATATATATATACATTTTCTTTTATTTCCATGCGTACTTATAAATAGAATCGAGCGTAAAAGAAAATGGGCTCATTTGACTTCTCTCTTAAGGCCACTTAAAAAGTAATAAATAAATAAATAAATGTCCTTTGAAAGAAAGTCTGTGAAAGAGGAGGGTAATGTCAGTTTCTAGAAGTCACCTTTCCAAATGCGGCAGTTCTGCAGCCTGAATTTAACAAAAAAGTCCGCGATAGCTCCTGAAAGGTCCACGCAGCTTAATCAGAACATTTCCCCTGGTTCTTCAACTGAGTTTTCCAGGTGAAAATGTTCCAAGTTCAGCTTTCTTTTGCATTATATTGACTCCCAGTGTGTGCACATTAATGAAATGATAAGCTGCTGTGTGCTTATCATTAGTGTCTTTACTGGAAATCACGCCAATCAGCTGAAAGTGAATATTCTGAATGAAATGTGCCTTAATGTCGAACCAGGTCGCAGAGCCGTCAGGTGCTGCCTGTCAGTCGGTCTGAGGGAGCTCGGGGCCTCACAGTGCGTGGGACTCCAGGAAGCACGGCTCTGGGCTTAGAGGTTCTTCCTGACTCCTGCTGTCAGGCTGGCTGCTTTCTTCTGGAGCAGGGGGAAGATCAGTGCCTCTCCACATGGAGAGACCTACCATGCACTCCATCCATCAATTTCCTCTTCCAATGAAAAACATCAGCTTGTGTGAACTCCCTCCCAAATAGGCCATCCTGACTCCCTCACCAACCTGGTCAAACACCTCTGGATGGACTATATGGGGACAATAATCGCCCGTGGATATGCTATTCCAAGCATCCTCTAATGTTCAATGGAACTTTCCTTAGGAGCAGATATTACTTCTATTATTTGTAACTTAATTTACATACATTTTATAGTTTGTTTGTTTTGAGTGGAGAAGATTTAAACATCTTAATCTCATTCCAGGTGTCTATTGAGTTTGTTCCCTTGTAGTTGGAATTTTTATGATTATATGAATAAATTTCCCTTCAAATTTTTCAAAAAACATCTTAATATTTTCATTTAAATTAAGCATCCGTAACATTCTTCAAGGTCAAAGAGAAAAGAATTATATGCATCGAACTATTAAGTATTTTCAAAAAGTAGGGGTGCCTGGTTGGCTCAGTGAGTAGAACATGTGACTCTTGATCTTGGGGTTGTGAGTTCGAGATCCACGTGGGGCATGGCGCCTACTTAAAAAAAAGTAAATCACAACTCTCTACAAAGAGCAGAATTTCTGAAAAATTCTGTGCAGTCAAAGCTAGAATGATTGTTGATCTTCCAAATATATTAGTTAAATGTCTTGGAAATAGACCGACTGGGCTGGATAGAGCTTAAACAAGAAAACTATTTCAGTTAAACCTAGGACTATGAGTTAAGCTAAGCAGGAGTTGCATCTGGGGTGAGCTTTCAAGTCATTGATTATATCTCAAGGACCTGGCATAGTCATGGTACCTTGACTGGCAGGCATCTGGGGATCAGACTGAGTTCTAGATGCCGGGGACATGCCTTTGAATAAAGCAGGACAAAATTCCCTACCTTTGTGCAGCTAACCTCTGCACACCCACTTGTAAGTATGTATATGGTGGTAATATGTACCAATAAATTAACAAAAACAAAAAATACAGAAATTCCTCGTCTCTCCCACACCCCGTCCAAAAGAACAAACCTGTGTGATTGTGGTCTTTGAGGCGCGATCATGAAATAGAAATGTTTCATGTTTCATTGCCCTCCAGGGATCACGGATATGCTATGATTTAATTGGGCAAGAGAAAATATTTCAGGCCTTCAAATAAAATAAGTAGGAGAATGGAGATCTCATCTTGGACTTGTCTACTTAACGAAATAGGGTCAGCGTCCGTGGCCATTTTGTCTGCTACAATGACAGGGAAGTGATACGGCCTTTTAAAATTCACATGTCATAGCCTCTAAATATGTAGTCACAGGGTTTTCTCCAAAGTCTTCATTTTAAAGGGAAGGAAATTGAGGTCAAAAGATGTTAAATGACTCGGCTGATCACAATGCAATAAATTAGGATCACAGTGCTGACTCGTGCTCTCCAGGCCCCAGAGCCCAGACTCTTTCTTGTCCCAGCTTCTCCCTGTCACGTCTGGACCAAGGAGAAGGGGATGAACAATTATGACGGAATGCACAGGAGCCTGTTTTAATATGCTTTGCTAAAACTCGAGACCTGAAGTCAGCTTGAAAGTGGCAAAAGCTGGAATTCTTACAAAATAAAGCTTGCACTGAAAACGGTGAAGCCCGGGCTCCACCCAGCATGTCGTAGGTGAAACGCTCAAAGACGGGCAGAACTTAACAAGACGCTGTTTCATTCACTTCCAGCGATCACCAGTGTCAACAATTCATGAGGTTAGGGGTTCCTGGCAGCAGGCACGTGCCACTAAAGGAAAAGAAATTAGCATGTGTGATATTTTACCTTCTGTCTACTTTTTTGTTTTTAAGATTTTATTTATTTGTCAGAGAGAGAGAGAGGAGAGCACAAGCAGGGGGAGCGGCTGGCAGAGGGAGAAGCAGGCTCCCTGCTGAGCAACTAGCCCGATGCGGGACTCGATCCCGGGACTCTGGGATCATGACCTGAGCCGAAGGCAGACGCTTAACAGACTCAGCCACCCAGGCGTCCCAGCCATCTACTTTTTTAATGACTAAATTTGGTCATAATATTCAGTTCGAGTAGAAAATAGCTGACAGGTCTAGAGGTCCCGTGGATATCATAAAGAAATAGAGGAAAACCAGTGTATTTATGATGCAAATACTTCAGTAGTTTTTGTCAAAACTAACCTGCCTTTGACCTAAATAGAAAAGACTATTTTTATCTTCCTCTAAAATTTTACTCTATCATCTGTTAAAACTAAGTCTTAAAACCTTGGACCCAGGCCCCTGACCAGACACCACCAATCATAAAACATATTGATGATTATAAAGTCCTATGACTAATTTACTGACACTTCTACCAGAAATTCTGTTTAAAAAGAGTATTGTCCTTCCGAATGTCGTCCTGAGTAACACCCAGTGTAGCCATTGCTCAAAATACGCTCGGAACCAGCCTTTGGGAAATGTTTTAGAGCCGGTCCACAATCCTGGCAAGAGAAAGGCTCGCATTGCTTGAAAGTCGCACCCCATTTGTGACCCATTGTGATGTCACCCAGCTTGGTCACCCACTCCTTCATCAGATTTGGCACTTGTGTGGCTATTTCCAGAAATCAATTTCATCCTTAAAGGAGAAATAGTTACTCTCGCTGAAGTAGTTTTCCAAAGACTCGGAGCCAAGTCTTGGGCAGGCTGATCCGTGACACACGCTGAGACAGAAGGCACAGGAAGGGAGAAAAATCCGGACTGGGTGGAGAGACCTGCTCACCGGAGCCCGTGGTGCGGCCAGGAGGAGTCAGCAGGCCCCCAAGACGGGTGGTCCTGTGAGAGCCGAAGGCCCCCCGCCATTCCGCGGGTGGTTCGGGCAGTCAGTGGTTTCAGCCCGACCTCTCTGGCCAAGGAGGCCTGGCCTTACAAAAATCTTCCCCTGCAAACATGGGCCACACAGACTGAGAGCAACAGCCCTTGGCTTCAGCAGCCCTGGTGTAAGTCCCAGCTCGGGAACCTCCTAGCTCTGAATTTGAGCTGTTAGCTTGCATGATTTTTCATACTTTGGGATAAAGTCTGTTACTAAATAATAGGTGTAGTTTTAATGAAATAAATTGACATCGAGTCTAAATATAAGTAAATAAATAAATTGACATCAAGCGTAACTTCTCTCATGTTTGTCAGGGGAGGACCCGGAGCGTGAAAGTTACTCCTGCACGCGCTGGGTTCGATCCCGGGCCTTGCACTGGTAGCCGCTGAGCTTAGACAAGCTACTGGGGTTCCATCCGCTCTGCTCTGTTCATCCATAAAATGAAGACAAAAAGATCTCTCTTGAATGCTGTGATTGAATGAGACGGCCTATGTACTTAGCCTCGACGCATCAAAGTGCCCGCTGATTAATGTCACAAAATAACATAACAAAGCGCTATGATCATTGTTTGTATGTAGGAGGAAATGAATAACACCCAGGTTCTACCCTCGAGTTGTTCAAAAGAGCCCAGTGGAGCTGGGAGCAGCAGACCGAGAAGCAATGACAGCTACAATAAAACTAGCAGCAAAGAGAAGTGCCCGGCTCCGTGTGAACCGAAGTGGGACATACTGGAGGGGTCGGGTGGGTGGGGGAAGGAGAGTCAGAAAAGGCTCTTTAAACTGTGTCTTGAAGGGTGAGTACAACTCCCACGTGGTGGAAAGAGAAAATGCCAAGGTACAGAATTATGCCAGCGCAGCGCTCTGGGGACCAGAAGTTGCCTGGTGCTTCTGGAAGTCAGATGAGGTGGTGGTGATATCCGTTGGCAAGGGCTGGCTTAGCAGTCAAAAACTGAGACTCTGTCTGGAAAACAGTGTGGAGGTCCCTTAAAAAGTTAAAAATTGAGCTATCCTATGACCCAGCCATTGCACTACTGGGTATTTACCCCAAAGATACAGACGTAGTGAAGAGAAGGGCCATATGCACCCCAATGTTCATAGCAGCATTGTCCACAATAGCTAAATCGTGGAAGGAACCGAGATGCCCTTCAACAGATGACTGGATTAAGAAGTTGTGGTCCATATATACAATGGAATATTACTCAGCTATCAGAAAGAACGAGTTCTCAACATTTGCTGCAACATGGACGGCACTGGAGGAGATAATGCTAAGTGAAATAAGTCAAGCAGAGAAAGACAATTATCATACGATTTCTCTCATCTATGGAACATAAGAACTAGGAAGATCGGTAGGGGAAGAAAGGGATAAAGAAAGGGGGGGTAATCAGAAGGGGGAATAAAGCATGAGAGACTATGGACTATGAGAAACAAACTGGGCTTCAGAGGGGGAGGGGGTAGGGGAATGGGATGGACCGGTGATGGGTAGTAAGGAGGGCACGTATTGCGTGGTGCACTGGGTGTTATACACAACTAATGAATCATCGAACTTTACATCAGAAACCAGGGATGTACTGTATGGTGACTAAAATAATATAATAAAAAAAAACATTGAAAAAAAAAAAGAACTGAGACTCTGGAACCCCAAGTTTGAATCCCGACTTAGCAGCTTGCTAGCAGTCCGACCTTGGGTAAGGTCCTTTACCTCCCTCCTCTTCGGTTTCCCCATCTGTAAGAAGGGACTATGACTTAATACGTGTAAGATGCCGAGTGCAGCACTAGCACAAATTAAGTTTTCAACGAGTTTAGCTACCGTGATTACCATCATTATTGACCCGAGTCAGGCAGCAGGATGGCGGAAGGCAGAAAACCTGGTCTGGCTTCCCGGGAAGAAGAATTAGCAGGAGCAGACACAGCACAGTCCCCCTAGCCAGCAGCTGGTAGGGCAAGGCTGAAAACCCGCCCTAGCCAGACAGGGCCACCCCACTCCAGAGGGGATCCTCCTGGGCCACACCCTAAACTCCATGCCCTGGTAGCTGGATCTGAAATCACTAATAACCCTCCCAGGATTAGCTTTTGACACAGCTTATCTCAATTGCAAGAGGATGTAGGACTAACCCAGGAGGGAGGGAAAAAGAAGACAGAACCATCTTTTAAACAATTACAATATTTGCACATGGTAGTTATGGCATACCTAATAAAAATTCCACCCCGTTAATATACCAATCTTTACTGGAATAAAAGCCAAAACTGTAATCCTGTTATTTATATAAGCCTTGGGCTTTTCCCTAGTAGTGAAACAAATAACTGAATTCAAACTGGAGAAATGACGAGACTCTCACTGCAATCTTTACCTTTACAATTAAGCAATGTTATCTTCTGCTTTTATCATTGAATTTTATAGAATATTTATTATTTGTTGGAAAAAGTTGAATTAGCCTGATGATATAAGCAATCTCAAATCTATCAAAGACATGGACATTTAGAATTCAGCACATCCTTTAAAGAAATCTGCTTTTGCAAGTAATACTAAATCTAACTTCGTTTTGTCTGTAACTTTAAAATTTTGATATCCAAATGTGGTGATAGCAGTTTTAACGTCAGCCTGCGTGCTCGCCGATGTTATGCTGCTCTCTTGTGGTGAATATGGAGAACTGCAGCCAGAAGGATTTTTCCTCTGAGATTCTGGTGGCATTATCCTGTCTGACTTTACCTATCCTTGTACGAGATGCCTTAAATACTTTCTGGAATAAGGCAAAACCTAAATAAATAACTAAACATATTTATAATACGGGTAGTGTTGCCTAGAGGTTAAAAACATGTGAAAACCATCTGCTTGGGTTCAAACACCCGCTCTGCCACTTACGGGCTGTGCAAACTGTGGAGGGTTACTTAGACTCCACACCTGGTTCCTCATCTGCAAAATGAGGATAACTAGAGTCGCCAGTGCCGTTATGAGGATTCAATGAGTCAATCTATGCAAAGCACCAAGAACAGGCGCTGATCTATGTATGGTAACTGCCACTAAAAATGAGAGCCACTGCCGTCACCGAGAAGGCACATTACAGCCCACTCCCCAGCACAGTGTAACAGAAGATCTCAGGGATCCACAGGCCACCTCCTCACTGTGTCCAACCCAAGACCACATCTCCCAGGGAAGAACATGTAGCACAGAGTACAGAAACTACGCGGCCACCAAGTCGAGCTACGATTACGTCTCTTTCCGCGGGAGCAGGCAAGTCCTAGAATGTTAATATGCACGTTGGACCTCGGGCTCGCTCCATTTAGCCTCCTCATTTTCCAGTTGAGGAGCGTGGGGCCCAGGCAGGTGATAAGACGGTTCTCCTGGCACGTTTCCAGCACTCCTCCCATCGGTGCCCCAAGCAACAAGATGGGATAACCGCCTAATGCTTCTGAGCCCTTGTCAACAGAAGTAATTTCCACGAAAAGGCCAAAGCTGTGACTGGCCAACCACAGGTTAGCCACAGAAAGGCTATCTACCCCTCCTCACCCCCGAATTTTTAAAATGCGACTCTTTCCCTTGGAAGTAAGTGTAAGGACTGGCCTGGTGGAAAGAGTCCTGGGCGAGCAGAGCCACGGGAGCCGACGGCCGTGGCAGGCGGGGCGGGTCCTGCGCCACCCTGGAACCCACGTGTCCTGCGATGGACTCAGGGCACCACTGCCATCTGTCTTAGGACTGACACGCCTCGGCGGAAAGTGCTGAAGACGGCCGCCTGCTCAAGTCCCTGCCCTCTGAGATCCCAGCATGCGGTCCATGTCGAAGTATAAAGATGCTGCCGCCTCGGATCAAGGATCAACGAAGACAACGCCGAAGGGCTCCCCAGAGTCAGCGCTCCCTTTGGGCTCTGCCGGGCGCTGGTGGAGACCCTCGCCCCTGGGCTTCCGCAACTCCTGCCTCCTCCCTCGCGGGGTCTTACCCAGAGACCACCCAGACGGACTTCCTACACAGGAGTCTCCATCCGAGTCGGCTTCCCAGAGAACCCCCCCCTTGCAACCGCAACCCTTTTCTGATACAAAAATCTTACACTTCATGCCCCTGCTCAGTGTTGTTTTTGTTTTCAGTTCGAGTCAAATCCAATTGCATACCCAACCTCTCCAGTCTGAGGGTCTGTGTTATTCATCCAGCAAAACCTGTTTAAAAATCCTTTCCCCGTTGCTATCATATAAATGGCTGCATCTCCCCCAACCTAATTCCTATTCAAATTTCATAATTAAAGCACAAATACAATCTCATTGTAAAATACCCCCTCCCTAGAAATGGTCCCATGCCACTGCTTTTGATTTGGGGCCCCAGACGTTGTGGCACGACCCAGGAAGCCTCTCCCCCTCGCTGCCTCGACACCCACCCCCGTCCTCATAGGCATGACTCAGCTAGTCAAGGTTCTGAGCTGTCACTTCTTGTGGTCTCAATTATAAAACCAACACTCGTTCATTTCCCATATTAGAATCCTTCATCAAATACCCTTGCTCAAACACCTTAGTTTATAGGGATTAACTAGCAGCCAGTTGGGAAGAATGCAACCTGGTTGAAGGCATCTGAGGAAGCCGGAGAGAGAGAATCTTGTAGGGCAAGTGGGAGAACACTGTTTCGGAGTCAGAAAATTAAGCTAGCATTTCCAGAGCTTGTAAGAAGAGAGTTTCAGCATTCATAGCACTTTGATTTTATAAATAACATTTGGTATCAGATCATGCGTGTACAGGCCCATGAAGGCCCACACGGAGTCCCTGAGCCTCAGGAGCTCCACAGTCGCCAGGGGCCTGAGCCTGGGCCCTTCGGGAGGCTTCCTGAAGAACATCAGGGCATGTGGTCACATCTCTCAGGGCACCAGAGGTCATGCTTCTAAACACAGGGGAGCCCAAGGCCAACTCAATCCCCATGCATCGTTGCGCTGAAATGAGCTTTGGGCTAGAAGGAAATTCATTCTAACGTTGAACAGAAAAGCCCCCCATAAAATCGACGTGAAGTCAAGAAACCTACTTTACTTGGCAGAGGATGGCATCTTCCAGAGCTTTCTCCTGGTTGTTAAGGAAGGATTATTCATTATACACCTATGAATAAGGAAACTATCAAACTGAAAATGCAAGACTCCCTTGTAGATTAAAAAGCAGTTATTTCAGATGGAGGAAACCTCTAATTACAAGGACAATGGAGGAGAAAAGGCTGGGGGGGGGATATACAAGTGGGACAACAGCAAGAACAGAGTTGATAAACAGATAAGAAATATCGGAAAACGACACAGAAGGAATAGCAGGCAGGTATCAACGCTAACTCTTAAACGTGCTGTGTCATTATGAATGTTTGGGGCTGCAAGTAGTGGAAAACCCAGAAGGCCTGTGTTTCTTGTTTCTCTCTCTCAAACAACAATTCCGCAGGTAGCTGTAGGGGGTATCAACCCCACAGCTCTGTGACATCAGGGTTCACATCTCTGATCTGAAGCCTGCTCTTCGTGGTCACAAGATGGCTGCTGGATGGCCAGTACTAACTGGAAGGTGGTTGGGGAGAAAAGGGTTGGAAATAAAGGTGAGCCAAGCAACCAACTCTCTAGCACAGCAAGAAAACCGTGGGCTGTTGTGAAAGGGGAAGAGTCTGGCAAAACGGGTGGGTGTTGAGTCCACTAAAATGGAACCTAAGCTCCCCAGCTGTCACCGAGGCTGAAGAATCTAGGGAACACGTAAATTTCCACATGACATTAGTATATGGGCGAAGAGGGACGAAATAACTCTTCTAACCCTATGTGTGTTTCACCTGTATTACCCCAGGTGCTCTCCCTACAGAACTCTCCAAAAAAATAAATGCGTTCAAACTTAGGAAGCAGTAAGGAGAAAACATGAATTTGATTTGCTACAAAAAATAACCAAGTTCAAAAAGCACATTTATTTACAAAAGTACAGAGTATAAATGTAAACAAGAGCAAAGAAAATAAAAGGACAGGCATTCATATTTACATAGAAGTAGGCAAACTTTATCAAGATTCTTTAAGTATTTCTACTTCTAACAATCAAAATCAATTTCTAAGAATAATTCTTGATCACCTTGGGAAGGATTTTTAGGAGACTCAATCTATATGATTCCAACTTTAACCTTTTTTTTTTTTTAAGATTTTATTTATTTGTTAGAGAGACAGAGCGAGCGCACAAGCAGGGGGAGCCGCAGGCAGAGGGAGAAGCAGGCTCCCCGCCGAGCAAGAAGCCCAATGAGGAACTCGATCCCAAGACCCCGGGATCATGACCTGAGCCGAAGGCAGACGCTTAACCAACTGAGTCAACCAGGTGTCCCCAAACTTTAACAATTCTGATAAAAAAATGATACTTTATATTCTTTGAAAATCTCTAAGTCCCTGGAGGCCAAGTAAACCAGATCACTACCAATTTTTAAAAGACTGAAAAAACTTTTTAAATTAAGAAGTCATAATTGTTTTAAGACATTGTTTTTTTAAGGGGCGTCTGGGTGGCTCAGTCGGTTAAGCGTCCGCCTTTGACTCAGGTCATGATCCCAGGGTCCTGGGATGGAGCCCCACAGTAGCCTCTGCTCAGTGGGGAGCCTGCTTCTCCCTCTCCTGCCTGCCACATTGCCTACTTGTGTTCTCTGTCAAATAAATACTTTTTAAAAAATTGTTTTTAAAAATCCAAATACACTATCATTTGCTGAGTACAATACATTGTTTAATTTTTTAATCCATTAAAATGATCCCTGTTACCCTCTATTGAGACCCTACTGCTCCCTAATGAGACACATTAAGTCGTTTACTACTTCTCTTAGGAAAATCAAAGCATGTATTCAGCTTTTAATAACACTAATGTACATGGAAAGAGAAATCCATACACCTATCATCAGTAGCCAGTTAACTAACTGCTGGATCTTCCAAGAACAGAGACAGGTGTTCTTACGTCAAGACTCTTTAGACCCCTGCACTAATATATCCCCGTGCATGTAGGTGGTTGAAGATAAAATGCTGAAGAGTGAGCAGTGTAAGACAATTCCTCATTCGTCCACCATCACTGGGAAGTGGGTCCCACGAGTGACTCTCGTAGTGACTGAAGGTTTTCAGACACCCTACAATGTTAATAAACCAAGCTCCGGTCTCTGCTCTGCCAACTCGATGTGGGGTTACTTTGGTACTCTGAGGCCCACCTCCTGAGGCGTGAGGCAGTAATACTTTTTTTTAAAGATTTTATTTATTTTACAGAGCGAGAGAGCACGAGCAGGAGGAGTGGGAGCGGGAGAAACAGACTCCCCGCTGAGCAGGGAGACCGATGCGGGACTCGATCCCAGGATCCTGGGATCATCACCTGAGCCGAAGTCAGACACTTAACCCCCTGAGCCACCCAAGCACCCCAATACTTATTTTTACATTTATCTATTTTTAGGATATTGCTTTGAAGATCAAATGAGGGAAGCAAAAGAGGACTCAAGTTAGACATTTCTACACAAATGTTAAACGTTTATTTTTAGGTACATTTTTGCTTTGATTGTAATAATTCTAAAGTAAACTATACTTTTTTGCCTTCTCAGAGTTACGAATTTCCAGAGCGGGCACGCTAACATCAGAGAGTGGGACGGCTCCTCCCGCTCTGATCCACCCCGGGAGCCACTCCATCCCGTCCTGCTGCGGCCCGGCTCCTCAGGGCTGTGCGCCTCCCGGGGACACTTCCCTCCCTCTCGCTCCTCCGGCTCCCAAGGCTTATTTACTCATATGTACAACAACCTCAAGGACACCGTGAGATGGGAAAACCACCCCCCAAAGTAATGTCTGAATTAAAGAAAAAAGACTTCCAAAAAGAAGCCATCTCAAGGGTCACGTGTTTGAAAGACAGTTAAGTGTCCTTTTAAACAGCCAAGAAGCATGGTCATTGAAGATAATTATGATCCCAGTTGCTTTTTGAAAAGCACTGTTAACATTCTATTTAACTAGATAACCCAGTCTTTATATTTGAGAAAAATATTGGAGTATTCGTTTAACTCTGGTGAGGTTGAATCTGCCACATTCTTCTCTGGTCTCGCCAAGTTTCAGACACCCCGTTCCAACGGCGGACAGCAACATCAAGTTAGCTCCTGTCAGGAGAAACCCTGACAAACTCATGCACAAGTATTTTTCAAATCAAGTGTTTTATTTCAAAAATCCTCATAGCAAGCTAAACGCTAAAAGGAACATGTGAAAGTGAACAGAAACAACAGAACCATGAGCGGTACCAGCAAACAACGGTGTGGCCCATTCCGTGCAAGTACTTGAAGAGAACCTGCAGGCAAAGATAGATCATGAACAATACACTTTAGAAAAATTAAAACATTAACTTTACGTTATTATAGCTCACTCTTGCAGTTTCTGGACTAGAAAATGGAGAAGATTCCCAAGACCTATTTTCTTTCTCAAAGGAATCATCTTCTTGGAATGCAAACTTCTGCTTAAGTGCATGGGATATTAAAGACACTGGATCCCAATGTGAATCTTGCCTTTTCCTCTTATGGATGGGTCTACCTCCAGGTGACCTATTTAAAAAAAAAAAAAAAATTTAATTAAAGCTTTGTGTAATTTAAGCTCCTAGTTGACAAAGATACCAAAAATATAAGCATAATACATTACAATCTAATTATTCTTCAAGAGATTGAAAATTTTTGCCAAAGAATAAGGAATCTGGAAGACACAGTGAATTAGGAATCAGAAAACCAAGAAACCATGTGGGTGGGGCTCCACCACAACCTTGTTTCGACCTGAGATTATCAAATGCCTTGCTGTACTGAAGATCTTTTTTTCTTAATATTCTAATTTTCCAGTGGAAAATTTAAAGAAATATTTAAGAAATTTTAAGGGGACTATCAAATTCATGAAAAGAAAGCTATTAGGCCAATTGTTCATTCAGTCTTCACTTAATGCCCACTATCATACCGGGCTCCATTTTACACTTTGAGAGTAGAGCTGTATCTTACCCCCGCGGAACATTCTGGTGACAGGAAATCATTAATGAACAAGTGAGATCACTGCAGACAGCAATGCATGTTATGAATAAAATTGAGTAGATAATGTGACAGTGACTGGGACAACAGCACCTTAGATGAGATGACCAGGAAAAGCTTTTTTTTTTTTTAATTTTTTTTTTTAAGATTTTATTTATTTGACAGAGAGGGAGCACAGGCAGGGGGAGCGGAAGGTAGAGGGAGAGGGAGAAGCAGGCTCCCCACAGAGCAGGGGGAGCCTAATGTGGGACTCGATCCCAGGACCCAGGACCATGACCCAAGCTGAAAGCAGTCACTTAACCAACTGAGCCACCCAGGCGCCTGACCAGGGAAAGCTTCTTTAAGGAGATGGCATCCTCTCTACAAATGACTTCGAGTCAGTGTTAGTGTAAACATCCAGTGGATGCATCAGGAAGCAGCTTGGCATGTGTGAGAAAAAGGAAAAATAGGCACCTGGAGCGCAGAGTGACATGGGAAGTAGGTCACGAGGGCAGAGACAGAGCAAGGGCTGGATCCTGGGGGGACTTAAGAGGCCACAGGAAGGTGTCTGGATTATATTCTAAGCACAATGGAAAACCACCAAAGGGTTTTAAGCAGGGAAGGCCAGATCGAACTTTAAGTATTATTTGTCTTTTTTGTTTTCAAAGATTATATTTTTAAGTAATCTCTACACTCAGCATGGGGATCGAACTTACAACCCCAAAATCAAGAGTCACACGCTCCACCAACTGAGCCAGCCAAATGCTGCTGGCCTTCCATTTTTAAAGGGTCACCCTGATTACTATACGGAGAAAAGACAAGGCGAGACCGCAGAGAGAGCAGTCAGGAGGCTACTGCGGAAGCCCAAGCTAGAGATGGTGGCTGAGATCGGGGGAGGCAGCTAGATCATGAGGGTATACACATGTGAGCTGTATGCTGATAGGAAGGAAATGGGAAGGAAAGGAAAAAGATGATTCTAGATGTCTGGACTGAACAGACAACTTGGTGATGAACAACTGAGTGGTGGTGTTGCCATTTACTGAGATGCAAAAGACTTGGGGCAGAACAGGTTTTCAAGGTGGAGGAAGTAGACAGGTAGGAAGGAAGAGTTCTGTTTTGGACATGTGAAGCCTGAGACACCTGTGAGACAGGCAAATGATGTCAGGCAGGCATTTCATCAAGAAGGCATGGGGTGCAGAGGAGCAAGATCAGGGATAGAAAAATAAATGTGAAGGCCATTAGCCTATCACTGGTATAGACAGCCACAGGCCTCAGTGAGAGGACCAAAGGAAACAATGTGGATACAGAGAGAAGGGGACTGAGGTCTGAGCCTTGCACATGCCAACATGTAGACACCAGGGCCAGAAGGAAGAGTAAGCAAAGGAGTAAGGAATAGGTGTGAAGTAAGAGGAAAACAAAGTGTGATTTCCTTGAAGCCCAGGGAAGAAAGTGTTCCAAGGAGGAGGGAACCACAGACCATACAAATACTACCCAAGACATCAGGGAGGAGGAACAATAAGAATTGACCATTATATTTAGCAAGAGAGTCACCAGTGACCTTGATAAAGAGCAGTTTTCAGTGGAATGATGGAAACAAAGACCATATGACAGTGGGTAGAAGGTGGCAGTGAGAAATGCAAACAAACTATTGACAACAAGAATTTATACCAGAAAGAGGAGCAGAGAAACAATAATAGCAGGGATATATGTGTTTTGAAGACAGAAAACACTCAGGTGTGAGGAGAATAAAGTAAAGAAGGAAAATCTGAGGATGTAGAAGACAGAAGGAATAATTTTAAGTAAAATCCTTGAGAAGATGAGAGAGAAGGGGAACCAGTGACCCAGGGGAGAGCCTGGATATGAACAGTGACACTTCATTCACAGTAACAAGAGAGAAGGCAGAGCACATGGATAGTGACTTTGTAAATGTAAAGATGGGGAAGTCTCATCTGATTCTGCAGTAATGTCTAATGCAAAGTTAGTTGTAGAAAAATGAGAGACGGGTGTGGAGGGGAGAGTCTACTGGTCTCCCTGCTGTGTTTCCAGTGATGGTCACAGAGGGAGTAACCATCTGACACTGACTGGGCCCAGTGATAACAGTCAGCCCTCTTGCTGGAAGAAGCGTGCCCATCCAGCCATAACATTTTTCTCTGTACCAGGTGCTACACACAAGGATCAAATCATAACCTCGTTAATAATGAAAGGGTGTAGCTTTCCCAACACTATTACATAGAAAATATACTTATTTTCTCACAAAAAATCCACATTGAGGGATTTCCAGATGAACATGGCAGATCTCTGTGCAATCCTAATAAAATGAGAGTAAAGAAATGAAAAGGATGTAATCCACAAAGACAAAGATACTAGGAGAGAGTGGGTAAGAATCACAACAAAACACTGGAAGCTGTAAAGCTGATGAAAGCAAAGATAGTGGGAGTGAGCTGCCTTCCTGAAAACAGGGACTGAGGAAAAGTCTACATACTGAATGAAACGTAAACTCAAGACTGAGTCCACAAGTGCCCAGCATAAAAATTAAAAAAGGAACTCTCCAGGGCATGGCATCATGAAATTTCTGAACGCCAGGACAAAAGAGAAGATCTTAAGTGCTTCAAGAATAAAGAAACAGGTTTCAGACATGGTGCCAGGAATGAGAATGATGTCAGCTTCTGAACAGGAACACTGGAAGCTAGAAATCAATGGAATGATGTCTACAAAATTCTGCAGAAAAATGATTTCCTGCCACTGTATACCCAGCCGAACTAGCAATGAACTGTAAGAATAAAATAGTAACATTTTCAGATATGCAAAGTCTTAAAATAATCTCCCCTTTTTATAGATCCTTTCTCAGGAAGGTATGGGAAGATAGGACACCCAGGAAATGGGTGAGGCAACACAAGAGAGAGGGTAGAGAATGCCCGTGATGATGGCCAAGGAAATCCTCAGCATGGCCACAGTGCAGCAGACTTGCAGGAACCAGAGACTGGAGCAGGACAGAGGGTGCCTACAGGGGATTTATTTTAAAAAGAAAAAGAGAAAGAAACTCAGACATTAACTGCCATAGAAAATAAAATTATTCAACAAACAAAACGTAATCATAGCATAAGAAATGGCTTACCTGTGAATGTTTACTGTTATAAGGATGTAAATTCTGATTCTGATTTAAGTAAAGACTGGATTTAATTATATTGGGAAGATGGAACAAGAGGTGTGTACGTGTTAAGAGGATAGGATGGCTGGGAGAACACACTCATGAGTTTTCACAAAGGGAAATAAAGTATCAAGAAACAGCAAAAGAAATATGTTGTTTCAAAAATACAGATAAGACATCAGAAGGAAGAGTAAAAAAAATGGAAAATGATTTTTTCTGGGAGAGGTGTTTGGAGTAAAGAGGAATAAGAGAGAAGACTTGTCTGTGTGTACTTTGATAAATATAATAAATTATTAAAACATCATTAATAGAATTTGGTTCATTTCTCAAGTTATGATAACATACCGTTCAATAGCACGAAGCTTAACCTTATTCATGTCCTTTAGAACATCCAACATGTTTGGAACATCTTTATTTTCCTGGTTTTTTGAATGACTGTAATTGGTCTTACTGTCACCTGGGTGCTGTTTTTTCATTCCATTTGCTGAATTATCTGAGTCACGCGTATTAGATTCTGGCTGTGTGAGAGGAGAACACGCAGGCTGTGGAGAAAAAAGCTGAGAGGGCAGTGGAGGAGGTAGAGGAGGGGGAGGAGGGAAAAGCAGTGAACTTGAAAACGGATCTGGCTGGGCACTCGTTTCAGCAGTCCCTGGTGACGTTCTTTGTTCCAAACCGCTAGGCTCATCACTCAAGTCAAAGAAGCCTAAAAACAAAGTAATCTTTTGAAAAATCATGCAAAATTCTCTCCAACATAACACATACCACTAATTAGAACCGAAACAGGAACAATTTCTGTAATGTTACTAAAATAATGATAGGGTGGCCAGGAAGGAGAAGCAATCCCGTCTGCTTAGTAATTTTTTTAACAGTCAAACCAAAGAATAAATTTATTTTTAATCCAATTAGGATTGTCTGTGGTAGGCCTTTAAAGGGAGGAAGGGTGAGAATGCATTTTAAAAAAATAAAAAGTGCTTTTTCAGTAATTAATATATATATTTGTAATATATATATTATAAATATACAATACTATATTCATGTTGTATATGAATTACACATGCGTGTATATAGATGTGTAGAGACACACGTATATATTACGTGTGTGCATTATTTAAAACAAGTCACATCCCTAAACATTTAGAAAGGATCCTCTGGAACACATTATTCAACCTGAATTTGGTGGAAGGACAGCAGCCATAACTTCAAGCTATAAACACATGCTCTTCTTTCAAATTAATACATCCTTCCTCATAAATTTCAATGCTTTTCCGAAGAGGCAGAAAAAGCTTCCTTGGAAAACAGGTTTTTTGATTCAAAAGCACAATCTTCAGCAGTGTAGCTGGAACCAAAGCCATCCCCCTCACCACAAACGTGTCTTCACGTACTCTCAATAAACACCACGCAGAGTAATCGCACAGCCCCGACATCCTACATTTACTGGACATCCTACATTTACAGATCGTCACTCACAGACTGCGCCTGCATCAGACAGTGATTGGGCACCGCCCGGTCGGGCTGAACCGAAACCCGGCGCGTGACTCACCCGCATGCGCACTGGTTCTCGGTTCCCGCCTTCCCACGATTGCAGCAATCTGGGTGCGGAGAAAAGTCAGCTCCTCTTCAAGGGCAGCTATCTTTTTAAATGCAGCTTCACCTACAGGCCCGTCACTTTTCATTCGCTTATTCTGTCGTAGAGCAGGTGACAATGGATTCCAAGCTGGTTGCAAAGAATGGAAAAATTCCATTTTCTCCTCTTCTTCAGGTTTCCACATACTATTTCTGTGGGTAGAAGGAAGAAATGGACAATGACAGTGAGAGAGAGGGAAAGGGAGAAACGGAGGGAAATTTCCCAAGAGCAATAAATTCTTTCAGTCAAAGAGGAATAAAGACACAAAAACAAAAATTAGAGTAGCTCTCTTTATCCCATGATTGTCTCTAGGATGGCTGAGGACAAGCACAACATCTTATGTAACTTTGTATTCTCAGTATTTAGAACACAACCGTTATAGGTAACCGTAAGTGGTAAGTGAATGAAGGAACAAATCTTGCTTTTAGACAGTAAAACAAAAATAATTATCCTGTAACTGTTTTTACCTATTAGGTTTAATATATATATAGTATCTAGTGTCAGAAACAGCTTTCTCCTAAAAATGGACATACTGATTCTGACGTCCTTTTAATATTACTCCTTCCTAAGCCTGCATTAAGAGAAATGGGAAATAAAAATGAGTGACACCCACTCATCCTTAATAGGAAGATATTAGTAAGACGCAGAGCGGTAGAGACAGACAAAAGGCTCAATTAGTATGATCAAATTTTAACACGTGCAAGAATTCAGATTACAGCCCCATTCCCCATTTTCCACAGTAAGTATATAAAATTACCGAAATCTGAGATAACTGGCTTCTTCATCATTTGCCACACACAAAATATCAGCAAAAGATGGAACTACAGATCCACAGTTACCAGAGTCTACAGAGTTCAACAGTGGGATCAACTAAAGGGGAAAAAAGGCAAAAAAAAAAAAAAAAAAAAGTCAGAGCTCTGTAGGGGTAGGGCACATGCATGCCCATGGAAATTACATATATTAAAAATCCAAGAGTGAAAAGGAAAAAGAATATTCAATACTAAACATGCACCTGTTAGCAAGAAACTAAACTGAGGAAAATGTTATTCTAAAGTCTAAACATGTAGCAATATTCTCTACCCTGATTAATGTCATCTATCATAAAACAGAAACTAGAAGAATAAAATAAGCTACTCAGGTGTTGCTTTGTACCTGCCCAACTTTGAATGTAATTACTTAAAGAAGTAAACACAAGGGGTGCCTGGGTGGCTCAGATGGTTAAGTGTCTGCCTTTGCTCAGGTAATGATCCCAGGTTCCTGGGATTGAGTCCCACATCTGGCTCCCTGCTCAGCGGGGAATCTGCTTCTCCCTCTGCCTCTCCCGCTGGTTGTGCACTCTCTCCCTCTCTCTCAAAGGAATAAATAAAATCGAAGGAGGGGGAGGGGGAGGGGGAGGGGGAGGAGGAGGAGAAAACAAACACAAAAACATACAAGAAATGACTTGTGTCCAGGAATAAGCTAAAGGTTTTTAGCTTGCAGGAAACGTTTCTTCTTTTGTTCTACTCTGTCTGTAGTACCTAGGATTATTTTATACATAGTACTTAAACAATGCCTGTTGACTGACTTACCTCAAAATTAGGCCTGGGACAAGGTTCTAGAGGAAGAATTTTCCCAATAATACGAACAATACTCCGAGCTGATCCATAGTCTTTATTTTCTCTAATCTGCAAAACCTATTTATACATAGAGTGTTGTTTAAAAAGTACTCTGTTAAAGCATGTTTATATATCTCTGAAGAAAAGCAGATGTAAATGCACTAACGCTTATTTTGAAAAAGAAAATACAGAATGGCATATTCAAAGTATTTTCTTCAAAGAATTAAACTTTATTCATATTTGTCTTAAAAAAAAAAAGAAAAAAAGGGGAAAAAAAGGATGCAAGTTAACCTATATAATATTCCAGGAAGAAAGGTCTTTTAAGAAAGCACCACAAATTCATGTTTGCTCTATTTCTGATAATGGCAAAATACCTTTGGGAACTTTATTCAGAAAAACTGCCTCCCCTTCTCCCAGCTAAACATATCTTTTGGCCCAATCAAAAATTGACACTTCCAGTTTCTCAAGCATGGGGCAGTACAGAGTAAACTCATCTAATTCCCTTTAAAGGTGAGATCCTCTTTAGAGGAATAAATTAATCCTCTTTAGGGGAATAATCAGGAACTAGACAATTTAAGAATTCTTTACTTATAGTGCAACATATCTGCTAGAAGTCAGTTCTTAAAAAGATGTTAGAAATGAAATGTGCTACTGTAATTCCAATACCACCTTGTCTTTTGGCTTGGGCTTTCCAGACTAGTATAAATTATTCACACAGGAACCTCCCGAGAAACATGACATAACATTTCTGCTCTTGGCAGAGATTTCAACACAAAGAAAGCACTTTCTCTCTTTAAAAAGCATTAGAACTTGGACTTTTCATTTTTCCTCAGATCCCAAAGCAAGGACAAAGTTTATTACAAGCAACAGATACAGGCAGCATCCTGTCAGCATCTTCTTGGAAATATCCAATAAGCAAATGGATATTCAGTTCTAGAACTCAGGAAAAAAAACATCTGGGATTTAGATGGATTTGGGAATCACCAACAGACAGAATACATGATAGGTACAAATCGAAGCCATTTGACTAGTTGAGAGAAACTGGGGCTAGAGAGGAAGATCCAGAAGCCATTGGCGCACAGAATGCCAGTCCTCTGCTTTTTTTAAGTAGTAAGGGTTCTGTATGTATCCGATTACATCCAAACACCTGAGTCTAAGATTAAATAGTGATTCCATCAACTAGCCTCAGAATCTTCCATTATTTCTGCCAATTCAGTCTCCATAACATCCTCCATGAATTCTGTATTCATTCTCCACTCACCCTTAAAGGTCCTCTGCCACTTGGCCCTGTTCTATCTGTCCAACTAAATTACCCACTTGCTATTCATTACCAAGGACACAAGCTCTTTTGGGTTAAGCGATTTTCCTCATCGTCTCAAAAACAAGCCAATATTATCCTAACTGCCAAACACTTACCCATGCGCCCAGAGGACCTGGCTCTAACTCGAGCCCCGTTTTTACCTGTCTTCTAATGCCAGATTCACATTCCTCTACAAATTTGATTCTCTCTGCTCTCAGGAGCTTCCTAGGTTCTGAATTCCTAAACTAGTTCCAAGAAGTACCATACAATAGGACACTTAACTACATATAACTTTGTTTCATTTGCAGTTTTCTGTTTGCTCCATTAGATTATAAAGTCTTTGCAGGTAAAGATTGCTTTTCAATCCTACAGGGTAGTAGTAGTTCTTAATCATAGGTATACTACAATCACCTCGGGAGGTGCTTTCCAAAAGAAATAAAACACAAACCACATATATAAAATAAATTTTCTAGTAGCTACATCTGAAAAGGTAGAAAGAGGTGAAATTAATTTTCTTAATATATTTTATCTAACTCAATATGTATATATTATCATTTCAACATGTAATCAATATTTTTTAAATAATGGCATTATTTTACATTCTTCTTTTCACACTAAGTCTTCAATCCATTGTATATGTCACACCTACGATAGATTTCAATTCAGATATTTCAACTACTTGATGACGACATCTGGCCAGTGGTTACCATATTGACTAGCACAGCCTAGAGTATACAGGACCTATTAACCTAGAATTCCCCCAGCCTGAGCAGTTATATTTAAAGTGTTCTATAGCCCACTCATATGCACACCCTTCCTAAGAACCACAGGGTTGGAGGTTTTGCTACGGTGAGGGCTACTCATTGCACATAAATAGCCACCCAAATGTTGGTTAACTTGGATGGTACCTTCATGTCTTACCCTGCAAGTTCCATCCTGACAAATGTCTGTTCTTCTCTCTCATCCCTTCATTGCCATTGACCATCTTCACCATTCTGATGCTTTCCCTTCCTTCTTCTATTCCTGATCCAACACCCTCATTCTGACTTTACTGATGTGACTTTCCTATCAAGCAGAGAATTTCAACTGTTTCAGTGATATGCTCATTACCAATCAAAAACTCTTCATCCTTTTTATGTGTTCTCAGATTACTAATGGATAAACTACCCCAACTACTCTTAGCTGGAGAAGAGAAATTACAAAACAACAATATTTAGAAAGACTACAAATCCATGCTGACTTCAGCTGGGTATTCTGCACAGGTATTCTGCAACCCCTTCAGAACATGTTTTGTTTTCTACTGTATTGCCCAAAGCAATCACCAATCTCTGAAATCTCCAATGCCACCATTTCTATTACCTGCCAGTGGCCCTGACTTTGCTCTTAACTGAGAAAACTGAGAACTCCAAGGTGACATACCTCAATTTTCATTTCTCTCCATTCAAAACCTCTCCACCATTTCTCACTTTTATCCTACTGGACTGTCCATCTTCTTTCCAAGGCTTATTTATTTATATTCCTTGTCCAACTACCTTCTCTAGGGCACTGCTCACTCACTCACTATTTCACTTGGATCTTAAATATTTTCCTGTCTATGAGGTTCTTCCCCAATGCTTGCAAACATGAAGTTATCTCTAACACTGGAAAGAAAACAAAATTTCAACTTGATGTTCACTCTTGATCTCTTTTCACAAACTTTTCAAAAGAAGGTGCTGATGCCACCTTCATTCCTCGGTCATTCTTCAAAAGACAAGGCAGCTGCCACTCTCCACCTACAGAAATCCCTAAAAGCATCAATAATCTAATGATAAGCAAATCTTCAACTATTACTCAAGTTATCTTTGATCCCACTATTTCTGAAATTCGAAATGCATCAGTAACATCCAGTATCATCTTCCATTATGTCAAAGTCCATGAATTCAAATATCAAAAGAATGCAGATAACCTCTTTTTCCTACATTCTAGAACCATTTATCTGACGATCTGCAGGTTATTTGTATTTATATAATCCAACAGCATCAGGCTCACCTGATCTCCCTACTCAAACTAGTTCTTCATACTGATTTGCCCATTTATAATAATATTTATAATATAATTGCTTTTTTATAATTTATAACCACTCCTCAACTTACTTTTGTTTAAAATCTTGAAAGTATCCTTGACTGTTATTCTCCTCTAATTCACAACAAATAGCAATGATTTTCCCATTCTGTAAACCCAACTATTCTTTCTTATATTCAATCTTGTATTAGTCTGTATGTTTCTTATTCCTTGTATTATATTTTAAGCATCATGAATACAAGAACCATGTATTGCTACTCTGTATCACCTGCAGCACCAAGCATATTGTCTTAGATGTAGTAATGCTCCCTAAGTAGAGAAAATTGGATTTGCTTATAATTCTCAGACTTAAGTCATCCTCTCTCGAGATTTTTGCTGAATTTGTTGAGCTATAACTTGCATTATATATCCAAACACCAAACTTAAATTACCTTAAATAAAACCACTAGCTAATCAAAAATATGCTTTATCTATGAAGGTCATATCCATATTTTGCTGCATTTGCACCTTTTGCTGGCATTTGACCTATCCGGTAAATAGGTTCCTAATAATCTTACCTTCTTTTTTTTTTTTTTTTTTAAAGTAAACTCTACCTCCAACGTGGAGATCAGACTCACAACCCAGAGATCAAAAGTCGCATGCTCTACCAACTGAGCCAGCAGGTGCCCCCAATCTTATCCCCTTTTTAACTCAAAATACCAAAGGTATACTATTGCAAATTCACCTTCGTTACACCTGAAAATAAGTAACAATTTCGCCTTAAATTAAATGTTTGCATAACAACCATTTTCAAAATAAGACCCAACAACAAATACAACATGTTCATTCAAATCCATTTAAAGACATTTACCTGGTCAATGGGAACACCAAAATATTCCAGCATTTCTCTTAAGATATTCAATATGAGTGACATTGATGAAACAAATACATAAGCGAATTCAAGGAAACATTATCAGTTTCTTGATACCTTCAGGAAAAATAATTTAGAAAATATTACTCTTGACAAAAAAAAACACACAAAAACAAACAAACAAAAAAAAACAACAAAAAACAAAAACCGAATGCCCCAAAGTATTAAGTAACCTGGAGGAATCCTTTCGTTTCACATTACACCATCAACTAATTTCTTTTGGCCAGCAGTATTTTGAAGGAAGTCAAAGAGAAAGAGAGGAATGGAGAAGTGGGGATGGGCTGATAAAGGAAACTTCAATTTATCAGTTAAATTGCATTAAAAGTTCATAGGATGTTTAAGACTTCATTAATAAGTATCAACCAACAATGGATTGGACACTTGGCAGGAAAGCCTTTAGGTCAGTTGCGATAGCGAAGTCTCTGCTCTCCTGAAAGCAGTGGGCTGAGGAGATGAATGAGTTCAGCTCACCCTTGAAAGAAAGTAGGTAGAGGGCCGACTCGAGGCTTAAACAAATGAACAGCAGGTCTATCTCACAAACGAACCGGGGTACCATCCATCCTCCCCGCTCATTTCAAAGATAAGGAATACAAACCCCAGATACACGACGTGACTTAGTCACCCAACTAGTGAGTAACAGGCCGAGACTGGCGCCCCGTCGTATCACTCGCTTTGGTCGCAAGCCTCCTCAGAGGCTCTCCTAACCCAGCATGGTCGCCTTGCTCACCCTCCTCTGAAGTCGCGCCTCAGAGCCACCACCGGAACTTCAAGCTGCCTCGAATCCTCAGTCTGCGAAGCTCGTAGTGCACACGTCCTGGTACAGGAGCGCTCGGTTTGCACGCCACAAACAGTAACGACGCCCCCCACCGACCCGGGACTGGGCACTGGAACCCCCTCGCTCAGCCCGGGTACCTCCACAGGAGGCACAACCCCCAACACGCCTCTCCCACCCACCCTGCGGCTCGCCCCCAGGACTGTCGCAACTTCCGCGTTCCTGGACGAAAATCAAACTCCGCGGGCCAAGCCCGTGAACGATCTCATTGGACAAGGCTGAAGACTGCTGCTTGTGATTGGCTGCGGAATGACGTCAGGTTAGTTACGGTTATTTGCACCGGCAACTGGGATTTTTCCTGGGGCTTCTTCTAGAGGGCGGGCCTTCCGCGAGGCAGCCAATAGAAGTCTACAGACAGCTGCCGGGCGGAGCGGGTTCGCGTGGGGATGGTGACGCACGTGCAGGACGTGTCTTTAGGTTCCTCCAGCTAAACTACCGGTGTCTACAGCGGAGCGTTTTGGAGCCATTATGGGTTTTGAGCCAGGCCTGCGATCCAAAGTTCGTGCCAGTTCGCAGAGAAAGTGTGTCGTCCCCTACACCCAAAACTTAAGTGGGGCCGCTCCCCCAAGTACTCATGCCGTGAAATCGCTATTTGTTGTTTAACCATTTCATTCAGCGAACATCTATTAATATGCTTATGGGACTAGCAGAAGCTTAAACACAGTCCTCGAGGGATGTGTAGCTTTGCAGTGCTTTCACTAACCAAACGCTTCTGGTTAGCTAGGCTACCAGATACCGGCCGGATGTTAACCTGGCCTAGCCGAGAATGCTTGAGGACTAAGTCATATCAGGCTATATACCCCAGTTTTTTAAAAATTCTGATCTAGGATTACTGGCTTCATAAGAGACGACAGCTTCCTTTTTTTCGTATTTCAGGGAAGGATGCACTGGAGTGACATGACAAGGTGAATTGTGCCCGCTGCTGACTTACATTTAAAAATAATAATAATAAGGGCATTTTTAAACTAATTTCTTTATGGCCCACATTTATTCAATACTGAAAGTCTGTCAATGTGCCAGGTACTATTCCAAGCATGGGGAACACAATAATGGGCAAGACCGGTAAGGTCTCCCTGCTGGAGACTACGTTCTAGTGGAGTTTTGGGTTTTTTTAATAGCCTCTCTCCCCACTCTTTTCTTTATAGCACTTACCACACCATGTACATTTTTGCTCCCCCTATCGCCAAGCTAGAATGTAAACTCCAGAACAGGTACTTTGTTTTGACCCATGCAGTTTCTGTAGTGCTTTAGAAGAGTGCCTAGTATATGAGGGGCGCGAGTCCGACTCTGTCAGTGGAGTACGCAACTCTTCATCTCATGAGGGGTCATGAGTTCGGGCTCCGCCTTGGGCGTAGAACTTACTTTAAAAAAAATAAAATAAAAAAGCACTTAGCGTGCCTAGTATATACAATAGGCAATCAATACTTGAATAAAATAACTGGATATGGGATGAGAGGAAACTGACAACAGAAATGACTTGTAACTAAGTAACTGGCTATCTCAACAGTCCAAACTAGATACCGATGAAAGTAAAGGCAGGAGAGGGCTGCTGGACAATGTAGAAGGCGGCAAATAGATCAACAACCCTGCATGCGATCAGTAAGTCACAATTTTCTCAAGTTCCTAGTCTTTTCCTTTCGTGGATCTTGTAACCTCTTCCCTTTCCAGTGTGATATCAAACAGCACCTAACAGGGTGAGTACACCACTTCCCTTGAAAACATTAGAATAGTTACCAGCACTAGAGCTGCCTCCACCCTTCACTATTGATAGAGCTTCACATTCAATTCTGATTGAGGTAGCAACATGGGCCCATGTCAAATGCTACACCCTCCATGAATGCTTTGCTGACAACTTAACCCTCACGTTCTTCAGAGATCTTTCTCCATTTTATGTTTACTAAGCATTCATACATACTACATCTTGATAACCTTTAGTGAGATTTGACATTAATATTTTCCACTTGCTCACATTTACATGAAATTATTTCCTTGGCCATTTAAAAGGACACAGGACTCAGGAAAGCTTAAACTTTACAGTTATCTTTTCTGTTGTTTTTGAGTAATGTTCAGAAATATGGTGGTGTGATTTGTAAGATTTTCCTGGTTGAGTTCCCTTCCCCCAGTTTGACCCAAGCCCTCTCTATTGCCTCTACCCTATTCAACGATTCCACTTGAGTACTTTCTCCTCAGTATGGGAGTCCTGTCCTTAAAAGGGGGTTTTGTCTTGACAGGTCTGGTTTGAGAGTTCATTGGGGTAAACCGCTCCAGTCTCTCCAATCCTTACTGTGCATACCTTGCATTCACAAGGGAGAGGACAAAAAGTCCAAGTTTCAGTTGACTAATTTGAGATTCTGCTTTTCTCAAGTCTTTCAGAAGCTACCTCAATTCTTCCTTCTATTCACACAGAAACCAGTACCAGGCAGGTTGGTGGTTTTCCCCATCTGCTATTTGGAGGTTCATTACCTAGTTTAATTGAAAATGCTATTCATAGGTATTTGGTTTTGCCATCCAAATGTATTTTTCCATTTTCCTGACTACTAATACACTATAGTTAATCATCATGCTATGTTCTGGATCCCCAACACCAAGAATTTTTTATTCATCTTTACACCCAATGCCAGGCATACTTTTTCACTGAATAAACGAAAGGAGAGAGGCCAAGGGCTGGTTTGGACCAAGACTAGAAAGATGTGTGTACTCAATCTTGCCAACTGCCTAGCAGAACCCCATTAGCCTGTGTCACAAGTTTAAGTTTCTGGTGATAGGTGAATTCAAATTACTATAATTATCTTAAGTAGTGGGACAGAATACAAGTTAACATTCTATCAAAGGAGGAAATAGCCTCTCCAACCTTAACCATAGGGTCTCATGAAAATGTGATCTCCAGATTGGGATGCACCCACCCAGAAAATTCATTTAAATATCGCATTTCAAAAAGAAAAATACTTAGGCCCTTTTCCCTTCTGTTCTGCCTGTGATTGAAGCCTTTCAGGGGTAGTACCAAAGCAGTACATTTAAACCAACCAGTGCTATTTAAAAGATTACACACCTTTTAAAATTAAACCTTTACATTTATTCAAAAATTTTAAATATTTGAGCAATTAAGACCAAGATTTTCCTTGATATTAAAATATTTCAAATTAAACTCTGCTGAAAATCTCATTTTGTCTTGGACAATTAAAATAGTTAAAACAGTTAAGACCTGCTAACTGTATTTCAACGTCTACTATGTATCAATACTACAGTAATATCTGTACACTATAAATTGCTATTTACTTGTAGTGATATATTAAAATTATAAAATCTAAATATTTATAGTCCTAAAAGCAGGATTTCTTTTTATCTGAACCCTTAAATAATTTCATTAAAAGAAAATCTAAGTTATGCTTAGTACTTGAATCCAAAGGTCTTATGTGTCTACAACTACTGATTCTATTTTGAACAAAAATAGTCTACTACAGCTAGACCTCTCTAAAAGCATAAAGGTGAACTGCTGCTTGATTTTTCTGGTTCCATTTTTTTTAGAAGATTCATAGGACTTCATAGATTCTGTAACCTGTTTCCTGATACAATCATATGTTCTCAAGTAGATATGCCTTGACTCTTGTCAATCACTTAAAAAGAGCTGGTTAAAACCTAGAACACAGGAAAAAATAGTTAAAGGATGCCCTTCCAGTCTTATTCTGCTTCTGGATCACCCAGTCAGTCAGCTATACACCAGTGCAACGGTTTGCATTTAGCCCTTTTCAATTTTTACCAATTATCAACTCATAATTTTCAATACTGTCATGGCCCCAAGTAATAGGAATAAAAATAGTCTACATCATAAAAATTCCAAGTGACTGATTTGGATGATCTTACAGCTAACAAGTTATTTGCCATCCAAAGATTTAACATATATAAAGAGTATGGCGTCAGTCTTAAAAACCAATCTAAGCTCATTCCTATCAGAACACTGAAAAAATGTAGCAACATGCAGTATTTCCTTTTAATTATCACTGGTAACTTCAGCTGATAAGATACAATTTAATAAAGCAAGCACCTGAGAGTAAAAGGGAACTCTTAATCTTGAATTACGTAATCTAGAACACTAGGGAAAAAGTTTAGGTTCAGGCAGCACAGCATTCCTGACAAAGAGATCCAGATTCTCTGTACTTCTTTAAACAGAAAACTGGCTTTTCACAAGCTAGCTGCTCTACTTGTCAGGGCACCTGGGCTGCTCATTTGGTTAAGGTTAAGCATCTAACTCTTGATTTCGGCTCAGGTCATGATCTCAGGGGTCCTGAGATTGAGTCTGGTAAGGGGCTCCATGCTGGGGGGGGGGGCGCGGGGGGGGGGTCCTGCATGAAATTCTCTCTCCCTCTACCCCTCCCCCGCTCATACACACGCACGCACACTCAATCTCTCTCAAATAAAACAAATTAAAAAAAAAAAAAAAACCTAGGGGCGCCTGGGTGGCTCAGTCATTAAGTGTCTGCCTTCGGCTCAGGGAGTGATCCCAGGGTCCTGGGATCAAGCCCCGCATCGGGCTCCCTGCTCCGCTGAGAGCCTACATCTTCCCCTCCCACTCCTCCTGCTTGTGTTCCCTCTCTCACTGGCTGTCTCTCTGTCAAATAAATAAATAAAATCTTAAAAAAAAAAAAAAACCTAGCTGTCAAATATTAGCTCATTGAGTCAATAACAGTCTATGTACCCTATATGGTTCTGGTTCTGTCCTCTAAATATGGAACATGTTAAAATGAGGCAGGACAAAGTAATATAAAATGTCCTTCCTGGTCATACGGAATTTGAATTTGACTCTATTTCCTTTTTTAAGGGAAAACCCTTTAAATACTTGAGGACTGCTATCAAGGACCCACCCCAGTCATCATTACTCTATACTACAGTAAACATACCTTCTCCATCAAGAACCCATCTCAGTTACCATTCCTCTACAGTAAACATTCCTTTTCCAATTTATTCACATGACACTATTTCAAACCTCAAGCTCCTGGTTCCTCTTCCTTTAAACATATTGTTTACTCTTAAAAACATGATACTCCAAAACAATACACAAGAGTGACATGAACCATGTATAAAAAGATTAATGATCTAACTCCTCTATTCACTACAATCTGAAATCTCTTCTATTCAGCACATTTTAAGGCAGCTTAGACTGTATTAGGTTTTAGTGACAGCCATAAAACAAATTGGCTAATACCAGTCAAACCTCTATACATACACAATTATATCATGCTTTCACTATACATTCAAGGAGCATTTATTTCATACCTATACTATGTATGGCATACACAATGCACAATGCTCAAAACGAAACACATATATTCTGGGAAAGGAAGACATTTAAATGGAATGAGTTGCTAGCCTAAAAGAATGTGCTACATTCAATGAGTACAAAAAAAGAATTTGGAATTTTTGCCAGCGTGTAAGATTTTAAGATAGGTAAGTGAACAACAGTGGGTAAGGCACAAAGGCAAAAAACCAGCTCACATTGTTCATCTTGCCTAACAGTTTAGGCAAGGGGAAGACACTGAAGGGTTTCAACTTAAAAATGACATTAATTTTAAAACTGGAAAACATCCCTTTAGATGACAACAGATGAAATTTAAGGGTCAAGAGTCCAAATTAGATGTCTACTGCAGCAGCTGAGCTATCTTTACCACAATATTATACGGGTTAAAAGTAGACAACACTTTGATTTTGAAATATGAGTATTATCACCAAATGTATGCATAGACTATAACCATATACCGACATTAACCAATTAAATTTGGTATTTTATTATAACTTTCTTTTCATGCTTACATTTGGTGATGATATTCAGTTTCTTCCAAAAAATTCAAAGTGTACTTAACATTCCCCTCAAGGCAGCTTTAGATGTACCCTAATAAAAAATTTGTAAGTTTTCCCTTTTTGGTACATTATTATGACCTTCCATAGTCAACGGCCAGATAAGGTAGCAAATAAACAACTATTCTGGAAGATGAGAATAGTATTCTTTTTCTGCGGCTTTACACATTCCATGAAATTCACCAATTACGATGACAGTACCAAGAAGAGAAGTCCTTCCAAGTCACCTAATTTTAAGGTGTACTTAATTATCATCTACTTTTACTAAAAGGAGTGCTCATCGAGAAGTCGAGCAGCCCCAAGACATTACTAAGAAAAATCTGATTCTGATTCTTAGGAGACCAACCCTCTTCTACTTGCAAGAATCAAGATTATCTTCCACATTTTTTTTTTTTAAAGATTTTATTTATTTGACAGAGAGAGAGAGAAACAGTGAGAGAAGGAACACAAGCAGGGGGAGTGGGAGAGGAAGAAGCAGGCTCCCAGCAGAGCAGGGAGCCCAATGCGGGGCTCAATCCCAGGACCCTGAGATTAGGCCCTAAACTGAAGGCAGACGCTTAATGACCGAGCCACCTAGGCGCCCCTATCTCCGCATTTTAAGAGTGCAGGAAATCAGTTCACTGTGGCAAAACAGCTAAAATGTCTGTAGGAAAAATATTTTTCTTATGCAGAGATCATTACAAATAAGGCACATTATTTGAGATTCTTAGTAGTGAAGCACCATCCTAATGCCTGTGTTCTTTTTTTAACCAGTGGGATCCATTTTTAAAGGCTAAAGTTAAGAGGTAACATACCAATATAAAAGAGAACTAGAAGACTTAATTAAATGTACAACTTTGGCTTCATTTGCATAGTTGACACACACTAATCATTACTGAATATCTGAGAAACCTAAGGAGAACAGCTTATCAATCTACACAATCGCTAAGGCTCTTGAGGAAGACAATGGATTACAACTAATTTCCATATATTCCTGGATTCTAAGAAACTGAGTAATCTTGTTGACTTAAAACTCATTAACATGGGCTCCTAATTTTTAGTACCTACATCAATGAACTGAACAATTAGAAATTAGACCCTTGACATTCAGACTTAACAATGGTTTCAATAATATTTGATAACCCTTAATGTATGGTAAATAATATTTTAAAATTTTGTTAAAGGATATATCAAGATCTACTGCTCAGAAACTAAGTCCAGTCAAACACAATCCCATGACAATAAATTTTATTTCTCCAATTGCCTTCCCTACTTAGCAACTTCATAAATTGAAACAGGTCTCTGTACTTCTCTAAATGTGAAATAACATGGTTCCATATGAAACAAATACTCCCAAAGGGATTCCAGTTGAAACCCAAAAAGAAAAAGGAAAAAAACCATGTAAACTTTAGAGCAAAAAGAGTTAAAGGTCCCTAATAAATAAGCATACTTATAATGTAGGAAACAGGTATATAACATTAAAACTACCCAGTATAATACGTTAAGCATCCACACAAAGCTCTTATTTGTCTAACAAAGTTTTAAAGGGATAATTTGTCATTTTATTAGGCAAAATATAACTGCTTTAGGACACAAATTTCTGTGAAATCCTTTTGTTTGAAGTTGACAGAATGGTCCACTTTATATTTCAAATAATTTCTAAGAGGGGCACAGTAAGAATTATACCAGACCCTACTCAAAATGAACAAGCCTAACAAAACAAAATCCAACCTCTTTAATGACTACTACAGTTTTTAAAACGAAGAGAAGTAATGCTGATTCTTTGTAGTATTATGGCTAACAAGTTCCTGTATTACCACAAGAACTAGAAGACTAGACCAGAAATCTGGAATTCCTGAATCCTTAATAATAGAATTATCCACTATAAAATTTCCCCATTTTTCCCAGGGAAAACAAAAAAACAGTAAATGGGGTTTGAGAAGTTTTCTAAAGTATTTATCAGCCCCCCAAAAGCCACAACATACCAGTAATTTTACCAACAGAGGAGGTGGTATTCTAAACTCTATAATAGGCCATAGAAATCAGTTGTATAGAACAGACACAGAAATAGTCTCAAAATCAGGTAAACAAACAACGGCTATTACCACTTATGACATTTTATTGGCATATGACAATTTACAAGGGTCCCTGTTGCAATATACATCACACTGAGTAAGAATCGTTTAGCCATCTACATTCATTCGTATTGGGTAGTATTTTTACTCAAATTATAATTTAATTCCCAACACTTGATTTTAACTGTGACAAAAGGGAACAAATAGTAATTCCTTAAAGTTGGATGCAACTGGAAAAACATATTTTGCTATTTTATATTAAAATTCCTAAGATGTTGAAAGGTATACACACCTAGGACTGAGTCATGGCCTTCTTAAACAGCTTTCTTAATCCTTCCTGGAAATATCCTTTGGTTCACTTTTATTTTCCTTCTCTAGGCAAAGGAAGTCTGTTAATGCAGGTATCAGAGTTATTATTTTTCTGGCATTTGTTAACAAAATTCCTTACCAAGAGGAACCATTCAGCTTTACGATATGTTGTGAAGTGTAGAGTTAAATTGTGGCTTTAAAAAACACAACATAGGCTTTCATATGCTTGGCTCTGAAAAAGGTAACATCCACAATGGCATCCTACTGCAGAGTTCTATCATGCTTCCCACTAAATTCTTGTATAATCCTTTCCTCAATTTTGTTTAATAGAATAAAAGTAACCAAATCATTTATCTATTTGGATTAAAGCAATGCATTTGCACTTAAAGTATAACTTGCTGATAGGACTTAGGGAGCTTTACTCCCACTCCCTATTAAATAATTTCTCAGCAAATTCCCGTTCTCCTATTGTCTTAAGTGGAAAAACAAAACTGCACATTTACAGTCATGCACAGAGATTCAGTATCTAACCAAATAATTGTTAAAATAAAAGCTAAATTATCTGTATAAAATAAAATGGTTGTGAAAATTCTCCTGTGTTGAAGATTAAATCCATGTTGCTTTAGCATATAATTAAGTATCATTCTGACTAGGAGAATATTAGCTGTGTCCTGATTAATGCAATACAAACTTGCTTTGACAGTATTTCCTCTGCTCTGTTAACAATTTCAGAAAAGACAAAATAGGAGAATCATGCAATACTAAAGATCCCAGGGCCATACACATCACATATATTGAGTTTTGTTCTCGTATTTTTCCCTCTTACAATTCTTAGCAAATGCCCCTGGCTGCAATCAAGGTGCTAGGAGCACTGCAAATCATCAAGTGAGGATGAAAGATCCATGTACTTAAGATCTCTGAAAGTTTACACTAACAGAATAAGCATTACTAGTGCAAACATATACAGATAATTTGGTTGCTGAATTAACAAATGAAATTTGACTATCAATGAGCAGACAATACAAACTTAACACTGAAATTTACTATTTCCGATTTTCATCTTAAGAGCGATCAGCATAAACATACAGGTTATTCACATCTGAAAGATTATCTACCTGAAGAATAGAACCCTTGGGAAGAAAAAGAAAAAGCCATTTTATAAACTGCAACTGAAATAGGGAAAAAAGTAAAACCAAGTTAGACCAATGTTGCAACAAACTTCCTGTCAAAACTTTTTATTGAAAAACAAGTTACTTAAAATACTACTAATGAACAAATGTTTTGGTTTGCCTATTTTTCCTTACGGTTAGACTACAAACTAATGTTTCAGCTATCCAGAAGCTCAAATAAATATGTAAGATATGAAATCAGGTACATCCTTCTAATGTATCAAGTTATTCTGCAGGATAATCCTCTTCCATACCAAGACCGGGATTACAGGTTTTGTTCTGTTTTACTTTTTTAAGGTAATACATTTGGTAGGAATGGACTTTTTATTTGTATTGTTACAGACCAGCTCCTCTCTCAAAAAGATTAACTGATACCTAAGACCATGACTCAAACTTTCAAATTAGAAGAGAAAGAGAACATTGAATTTTGAGCCCAGAAAGTAAAGGATCCTAAGAATAGTTTTTATAGGCCACTGCTTGCTTTCAGTTTAAAAAACAAAAAAAATCTCATACTTTTGGATCTTTTAATAGCTTGTACTTTTTAGCTATTGGTAAAGCTTTTTTTTTTTATTTTCTCTTAAACATCTGCTGACATGTTAAACTAACTTAGTTTACCAAAGTAAAAACCTTTTCTGTGGTACACCTCAAAAATTAGTCACCCTACAATGTAGTGTGTTTGAATTAAGGAGAATGTTAAACAGATGTATACAGTTAAAATAATTAGTGTGGTCTCTATAAACAACTTCTGTTCAGGGATTTGTATGTAGAGCTAACGTTTACTTCAGAATAAACATTAACAAACAGGGAAGGAAGAGAATCAGAACTTTCACAGAGCTGTACTTGACCATATCTTATAGACAAAGCGAATTACAATGCATGTAACAAAAACAGTAAAAGTATTTTTTAAAAGTTGATAGTTACAAATATGGTACGTAACAATTTTCTACTTTATTTCAGTACAATTTTCAACATACAGTCTACTATTTTTCAAGATATTTGAAGACTTAAAACAAAATCTCTATTGACTACTTGCAAACAGTAAAATTTAAGTAAAATGCTTACATTCTTATTTGAAAACAAAAATCAGGTAAAAAATGGTGGGTGCAAGTTCTGCTCTCTGTTGCAATCTCACTCCAGATTTACTATTCCTAAAATAAGAGAGAGAGAGAGAGAGAAGATTAGCAAAAATGTGGAGAGTGAAAATGATCCATAATAATCACTGTCCCTCAAAACGAAATAATTAATTAGCCCACCAAACCGTGTCAGAATCACTAACAAGCTGAAATTTTCTACCTTTTCTTCTTTGCGTCTGTCCTTCTTTTCTTCATTATTTTCCATGGTCTCTTCTTCATCTTCAACAATCCCGTCCCCTTGGTATTTGTCATGAGTCCATTTTGGACTGCTACCTGATTTTTTGAAGTTAAAGCGCCCTCTGCCACGTTGAAAAGTACCACGACCTCTTCCTCTTTTGGCCCAATAATCCACACCATCATCTCTGTCATCATGCTACAGAGAGGTTAAAAACAATCATCACTAAAATGTCTTTCTTATAAGGAAAATGATCACATCCCCTATGCTTAAGTCATGGTATAAATCTTCTGAAGACTAGGGTATGTAAGATTGGTAATGTTCTAAAACACATTAAACCAAAGCCAGTAACACTGAAGTTTTCGGCAAAAATATTTTCCATTGTGAAAGCAAATAATTACTGCTTTATAACCCAAGCATTGAGAGCTGTCAGATTTTTTGGAGAATTTCAACTGCTAAATTACTGCCAACTTCCAAAATTTTGACTTTTTTGCATTCCATTATTTCAATCTAAGTCCACTGGCTAACATACTATATGTAAATGAGATAAAATAACCAATAATGTCCCCCAAAAATTACCAGTCATAAAACATTAAAAAGTCATAAAAATATCATTACAACACTATAAAATCTGTTAAATAAAATAAGTGGTATGAATTACACTTTACATATAGGAATAGATTTTAAAATCTTACTGAGATTTAAAACTCGATGTACATTACACATCAATCTTCTAAGCTAGAGAATTTCACATGCCAATTCATGACCACATGGTCCCTAGAATAATACCTCAACTTGAATCTTCTTTACCAACATGAAGTACTATAGCTTTTTATTACTTTTAGCTATTATTTTAACCTTAATTTCTCATTAACTATATCCAAATACAGATATTCCCCAAATTATAAATTATTCCATTAATTTAAACAATCTGCAAACTTGAAAAGCACTTTATTTTGTGGATGAGTATTACAAAATACAAAAACAAAAAGCCGAAGTTCTTCTGTAATGTAATTTAATTAATTGCTGCCCAACTCAAACTCTCAAGTCTGTCACTTTTAAAAAATGGAAAGTAGAGCAAAATAATGCCCCTTAATGAAACAACAGGTATAATGCAAACAATGTGCATAACCTATGGAATACTTGACCAACTGTCCAAAAGTCACGAAAACTTTTTCATAAGTATTATGTGATACAAGCACCTTTTCCAAAACACAATTCATGTAATACAGATCACCCTCACGGCATGAACTGCAAAGCTCAGTTACGTAAATAACACACCACGCAGAAGAGCAGTTACCAATTTCCAATAATCTATCTTTACCAAACCGATGAAAAGTGACTAGCTCGAGACGTGTAGGACTCCATAAAGAATGAATTTAGGAATGTCAGAAGTGTAGATTTCAGAATATCAGGAAGTTCAACAGAAACCTGAAATAAAGTATTTTAAAATACTCTGCCACTCAAAATCATAGCCACACAACTACATAATTTCAGGCTCTCTTTTGGTATTAGCACAAACAACTCTACAGTCTGTTTCTGGTGTTTACACAGTATTCTATCCATTTGTGGGAAGAAGCAAACAGGTTTTGGAGTCAGAGACATGGGTTTAAATCTAAACAGAGGCTGTGTGACTTTACTTCCTCATTTTAAAAATGGGAGACAGCCGTGAAAGAACACAGATGATCTGTAACAAGCGTCCAGCCGAGGGCATGACAAGCAAGCACTCTAACAGTGGTAATAACAATTTTTACTAAGGTAAGACACTGTTCTGAGCACTTTCCATGTATTTACTTATCTAATTCTCAAAGAACCCTATAAAATACTGTTACTAATCCCACTTCAGATATAAAGAAACTGAGGCACTGCGTTACTTGCCCAAGGCCACAAAACTAATCCTTTCCACTACTCCCTAGGCCCATCACCCAGAGAATTCATTTCCTAGGTATCTTGGTGGCAGTAAGTGATTACCATATAAGACAGCTAATAACAACATTCTCATGCTAAGTGAACTCTTAACCCTCAAGTTCTAACTTCCAAGATTTTAGTCCTACTACAATTTTTAAAAATTACTTCACATGATAAAGGGTCAGATAAGTGAGATATTTACAATGCACAAAACACATAAACAAAAAAGGCCATATTAGAACAAGACCTGGGGGCCTCTGGGCAGCTCAGTCTGTTAAGCGTCTAACTCTTGATTTTGGCTCAAGTCATGATCTCAGAGTCCTGAGACAGAGCCCTGCATCTGGCTCTGCGCTCAGCAGGGAAGTCTGATCAAGATTCTCTCTCCTGCTCCCTCTGCCCCTTGCCGCTCGGCGTGCCCTCTCTCTCAAATAATCTTAAAAAAAAAAAAAAAAAAAAAAAAACAAGACCTTCTGAATCCTCTCATCTTTTCTCAACAAAATGATCAAGTTTCAAAAATTGATCAAACCTCCTACCCTGAGGCCCCTTCCACACCAGGGATTTTTCTCTTCCTCAGAAGACAACATCAACACTGAGAGTCTGTCCACTTCCATACTTTCCCTACTTGATCCAACTCTTCACATACTCACCCCCCCTCCATAGAATTTCAGGTTCTAAGATAGACTATCCTTCCTAGAGTACTTATTATTGGAAACATTACCATATCTTTGCATAAATCAGAGATTAGAGATGAGAAAAGAATGCAACAAATGTTACTATTACTCAATATTGGAGAGAGAATGGTAGGGTGCTTTCAGAACCTGGCTCTCAGGCCCAAGGCATGGGTTCAAATCCACAGCCCTGTTCTACTAGGCATGTAACCTTGGTCAAGTGCTCAACCTCTGTACCCCATTGTTTTTCATCTGTAAAAGTGGAATAAAGGACTCATCTCAAAATGATTTTTTATAAGCATGAAATAAGTTTATGTATGTAAGACACTTAGAAAGGCGCCTACCTAGGACAATACATATGCTCAATAAATCTTACGTTGTTATTATTACTACTAAATATTAATGCTTCAGTACCAAAGTTCCATATTTGATTGAAATTATTCTGAAAGAACCTCAGGGAACATCTGTAAGTTTTCAACCTCATCTCTTCTGAATATTTTTGTTTATATTTCTATTCTTAGCAGTAGCAGTGTATAAAATATCTTTGCAAAAGCAAAATCTTTCAAATTTAAATATCCACGTAAAAACCAAAGCTGTTATTTTTCAATGGTTCATTAATTAAGAACCAAAATAATTAACTGTGGGAATAGATTTATAAGAAATATATTAACATTTTAATTTTCACTAGAAGTGAACATTAGTTTCTGTCAAATGCATGTTTTATATAGAAATGCAGGTTTTTAAATATAGCCCAGAACAGCAACATGTAAAATGTTACTGCTACTTGTAAGATGCTAAATTCTTAAAATAACACATTCTTCCTCTCATCAGTAAAACTACCACCTAAATGCCAAACTAAAATGATACATCCTAATTTAAGATAGAAATTACAACACCAGATTCTGAAAGAATGCCAGAGAAAAACAAAGGTCTGGCCTAAATTAAGTATTTGTAAAACATTCAAAGTATTAAATAATTAGCATCCACTTGTTCACCTCTCATTTCCCTCTTAACTTTCTGACCTTTAACATTTGGTTTCCTCTTCTAGCATTTTTTTTTTAAATGAACAGTGTGGCAATTTTACTATCACTCACTCCTCACCCCACCTTTGACAGGGTGGCCTTTTAATCTCTTCCAACTGAGCGATCTGGCTTTGGCTCCTAAATTTTTTTCTCTCTATAGACCCGCCTTAGCAACAACCCATTGCACTCTGCATTTAATTTCTCCCAGGCACTTCGAGAACAGAACTTAATTTTCTCCTCAAACTGGATTCTTTCCCCTGTATTCCCGATCTTAGAGAGATCCCTTCATCTCACTACCAACCCCCAACTACATACAGGGTCCCTGAACAAGTCCTCATAAATGTTACTCAACTTTTCTAATATCTAAGCCTTTAGTTCGACACTCAGTAACTCTCAGATCTGTCTGTACAACCATGGTTTTTCTAAACTCTGGTTAAAATCCAAATTTATTAAGATATTATGGCCTTTCACAACTTGGCTTCTGCTTTTTCTTAATTTTACTAAACTTACACTAACCATCTAGCCATAGAGTTCTATCTCAAAATGTTTCACTCCTGCAATTTGCAGTACACCTGCCTATCTTTTAAACTCAAGATTCAAGCCCACTTCCTCTAAGAAGGCTCTCCTCAGCACTCTCTCCTTGGAAATAATCCTCCATTTCCTGCTTTGGAGGAAATTCACCGCATGTATTTAGAACATTTGTTTCTAAATTTGTTCCAGCCAAGAATTGAAATCATTATTTACTTTTGCATTCATAGTACCTAGTATAAACAGCAGTCTGTGAATATATAAATTCTTAAATCAAAAAGGAGATCAATCTTTTAAGCTTTCCTATAACTAAATATAATGCCTTTCCCTGTCCACATGGTCAACTCACACAATTCAAACAAGCTTAAATTTCCCCTCAGAGGAGCATGTATTGAGTAAATATTATGTATAATAACTCTAAAAATTTTTTCAGACCTTGGTCATTAAAGTACTCAAGAGAGTCAAATAGAAATTAATTTTTGATTGCCATTCTTCAAACAATATAGATCTACTTCAGCATATAGCTCTCTCCTCTCACTTAGCAGACAGGTTATGGGCATTCAGCGGTATTCATAAAAAGCCAAATAAAAGACACGATTCCATTAATCTAATATTATTTTCCTCCTTGCTTCTGCAAAACAACTAATCTTCAGAACTAGTCTCTGAAACAGACTTCTCTGAAAAGCTATGATAAAAGTAAGTATTTCTGCAAAGAGTTTTGGTATTTTCTAAATTATCTATAATGCTGGACCCTTTTCTCCCATGTCAAACTGCAGAAAATTTCCATCATTACCTAGAAACTCTTTCAGGACCCACCACCTCTAGTTCCATCCCTTAGAAAACTACTTCAAGAAGGAATTGTATCACAAGCACATTAGTGTACCTAGCAACTTTTCCACATGTAATTTTATCTTCCTTTTATTCCAATGGAAGTAAACAGCCTCCCTGAGATTCTTAATTATGTGTACTGTGAAAGAATTCTTCTCTTTGTCTTTCATTTAAACAGACAGCTGTGATGATGAAAGGTAAATCTTAATGAGAAGTTTCTATAACAGTCATCGTCTTATAGACAGATATGAAGCATATGTTAATGTTCTTCTCTGAATGTGGCTACTATCAAATCAGGTACATTTTTAATTTACCCTGATCAGACTATAGGTGCTATCAATGAAGTATAAACAGGACCAAAGGGACCCACGTTTTCCAAACTTCAAATCATCTGGGTCATGAATTTTTAAAAGGTTGCCTGCATTATGGTGAAAACTTCTCATAGTAGTGGATATCTGTACTCAAATGTATTCACCCAGTATGCTTTGAAAATTAATGCAAACCAAATAAACACAGATTTCTAACACCCACCAAGAAGTACTTCTTGCTCTTTGGGGTATATTCTGGATCCCATTCCTCTTCCTTCGGTCTCTTTTGAAAAGTAGTATTTGAGTTGTTTGGACCAGTATTTGTCCCAGCAAAAACTCCTCTGGCTCTTCCTCTGCCTCTAATTCGAAACTGATTAACATTAACAAAGTTGTTTAGTAATGCAATCAAAAGGTATTTAGTTACATGCAAACTCTAATTTTACTGCAGTAACAAAAAACATATTCCCTAATTTCCTTCCTAAATCTCAATTTCATAGCCACTGAGGACAGAAAGGGTGGCTATTTTATATTATAGGCAAAAAAAATTCTGCCTACTGACAGTTGAAAAGGTTAAGAAATGCAGTCAATCTAAGTATTAGCATAGTGACTGCACTTTCATGGCCTGAAATATTTTTAAATAAAAAAGTTAGTTCTTTTCCCTTTTACTAGCCAAAAGAGTTGTCTAATTCTTTGAATTATCACAGGAGTCCCAAGTGTTCAACTACACCTATCACAATATAAGCAAAGCTCTTCTCTTTCCTAAATGATCTAATTAATGAACCCTACTAATAATTGACTGGATACTTGCTTACAGTGGCAATCTGAATATAGAACTTGAAGAGTCAAGAAGATGCACTACTATGAAGTCATTAAATTAATAATTACAACAATTTTATGCAAATATGGGGATACCGTGTATGCTATGTAGAATAAAAAGAAAAATTATATGATTTCTATGATTACACGCATACAAGCAAGGACTAGAAGGCAAAATAGGCAAAATAAAAATAGTTGTAATACAGAGATTAGGGTTTTTTTTTAATGTTTTAAGGTATCTTAAGCTAAGTGATTAAAGAACTGGATCTCAAATCAGTAACTTTACTTGACTCTTGGGTCTTTATGCACTATGTACAGATATTCATTCCAAAGTTTAAAAAAGCATCTAGTTTATATATACATATGAATTTTTTTTAAATTAGACAAAAACACTTATTTTTTACTCTGTATGCAAAGAAAGCATCATCCCAGCTCCAGTCCCTCCTCCCAACCTTTAAATGGTGTATCTTAATGAAGATGTATCAAATAGTATTTCACTTTTCAAGACTAATTCTTGACTGTTAAGAGTAATGACTCAGGACAATGTCTAAATCATGTATTTTTAACTTTCCTTATGCACAGTGCTCTAAAGTCCTACCAACAATCAAAGGTATTTCTACTACTTACAAAGGTTCCTCGTGGTCGGCTAACTCCTCCAAAGCTTGAGTATTCTTTCAGTTCATGGTGAGTTTTAAATTCTTCTTCTCTTTCCTTCTTACTCTCCTTTTCTTCTCGAGAACTGGGAGAAGAAGGTGATGCTGAAGAGGATGAAGATCGAGAATGATCTTGCTCTCTACTTTTATGTTTACTGCAAAATAAACAAAGAAAACAAAAAAATATGTGCTACTTTAAAAAAGATAAAAGACCCTGTTGAATCTTATAATAAAAGGGATATTTTTCAAGTCAAAAAAAAAAAAAAAACTATCCCCTATTAAAATTATTACATAACTAAAATGATTGGGTGCTAAACTTTGACACAGTCTGTTTCCATTCTCCTTCAGTTATTTTTTTTTTTTTTACATAACTACTAAAAAACATGCTATGGCCTGCCAGTTAAAAACTAGCAGTCTGAAAACTTCAAGAATAAGGTTCAGTTCTTCAATATTTTTAACTTTTTTGTTGTTATTTTAAGGAAAGGAAAAGAAGAGTAGGAAAAAGTAAGAATGTTCTTAAGGCCAAGTTTCAAAATGACTGCAGTTTGTACACCCTGGGTTAGAACAGTTGGTATGGTCTGGGCCATAACTCCATGATAGAAATTAAAAGCATATGACATACAAATACCAGTCATAAATTAAAAAAACACGAGTAAAATCCACCATTTACCTAATGAATAGCAAGAAAACGATTATCTATGATACTGAGTATTCCTACTATGTATTTGACTCTATGATGATCAATTTTATATGGTTCTAATGCAACACCCGAAAAGGTCATACCTGCGATAACTCTTACCACTGCTAACAGTATCCATGGAAACATTACTTTGAAAGATAAATACACATTGCTATTTTATAAAAACTAGTCCTTCCTCCCCCCATCTCTCCCATGTTAAACCACTAGGTATCAGTTTAAAATTCTTGTACTCTGGGTGTTATGAGTTGAAAAAGTGCGGAATCAAGCATAACGAACCAAAGTTCTTACACAAACTGTTTCTAGAAATGCACTGCATTGAAGTCCAACCTCCTGATGTAGCCTGGATAATAGGACACATTAATTTGTCATTTTTTTTTTCAGTGTTAGCTTGCTATTCCAAAGTTTTTGTCCTCATCCACCATAAGCCGTGTAAAAGACAAATACATTTTTGCTGTAAAACAAATAATTTTAATTGTTTAAATTTAAACATTCGATTACACAGTCAAAATTGAAAGCAATTAAGCTGACAATTATTAAAGGCTAATTAGAAGCTAAAACCTAACTCACACAGTTTTAACAATTACCTGTCATCTTTGTAAGATTTGTATTCCTTGTAATCTTTTGGAGTTTTTTCCTGCTTTCTCGATCCACTGGATTCCCTGGAGCCCTTGGAATCCCCCCGTTCTTTACTTCTTTCTTTTCTCCGACGATCAATGTCATGCCGAAGATCAGCAGAATCACACCTTAATTTTTTATCTCCCTATAAAAAGACAAATGTAAAATACAGATTTCAGGAGAGAGATAAGAAAAAAATAATATATATATATATATATATAGCCAAATTTTATGCCAGTTCCTAAACTGGCATTTTAGTATCAGAACAGAGTGGACCATAACATACTACTTCCACACTTAGTTTTAGTTTTTGTTAAAAAAATATGCTTGGTTGTTTTGACTAAACATTTGTATACACAGTGCAACGGGACTGGGGAAGTTATGAAAAGCTGATTATCTTGAAAATGTCATAGGTTTTAGGTTTTTGTTCAAAGCAATCCATAAAAATCTCTGTACAGTAGAATGACAATTATTTTTCCACTCAGCACATCCTCACTGTCATCACTCATCCTTTTCATAGGGTTTTTTTTTAAATAGTTGAACAATGATAGAGGTTATACTCTATCTGTAGTTGTGCTATATAGCCTTCTACCTACAAAGTTGAGGGATCCTAAAGTAATGGTTCTCATTATTTAAGCCTCATTATCATCAAACTCTTCCCAACAAATTGACCAACCCAATAAAAACCACTTCAAAAGGAAGAATTGTGTAATTTCCATAACATGCAAGTGGAGTATGATTAATAAAACCAAATAAGGTTGAATAAGGGTAGAAACAAAGCCAGAAAGAGATTATTCCCAATCCTGTACTCAGTATTTTGGGCCATATACTGCCCTTTCTCAATTCAGGTATTGCAACGGACATTAGTTTAACTGGGTCACAATTCACCTCCTTCTTGTTCCATTGCTTTTTCAAATACTATATAATTTAGGAAGATGGAAAGAGGCATCTAGGAATGAAGAAAAATTATACATCAGTAAGATGCTAAGCAATGTGGACATCCTTGCTAGTATTCAACAATAAGAAGTACTTACTCTGGGAAATCTAGCTATGATATTCATAAGCATTCATAAAACTGAAAGTATAAATATATCTCCAAATGATTATCAACTACTCACCTATTTGCTCCCTGGGTAACAAAGGAAGTCTAATCAAGAGCAAAAACCTTCCTTATTCACTTAGGTATTCCAAGCCCACAAGTAACAAGATAATTTAAGTAAAACTACTTTATAAACTCCAAAACTATACACACATTAAATAATAACACATATTTATTAATTATTCATTCAGATTAGAAGACGAAGGATAAAAAGCAATGTCATATCCTCTTGTCCATCAATAAGTAATCACTATTTTCTCTCCTCCAGATGAAAATCTGGTGAATAATGAGGAAAGAAACAAGATACTCACTCTGTCAGAGCACAAGGATAGACTAAATTGTTGGCAAAACAAAATTAACCAATATGGAACCCAAGATATTGAAAGTAAAAGCCAAGATTAGTATGCAACTTTCAGAATCAGTTTTTCCAAGATCAGTATGCCCCATACAAAGCGACCACTTTCTTTTGAGCTCTAAATTTCGTATCTGGTAAGTTAATAGGATGCCCTATTAAAATATTTGTATAATACAACTATTAATAACAGCTTCTGGTAATGAAAGCGCCAATGTTTTCATAACAGCTCAACTATTTAACTCTGCAAAGCACATGTAGTCTCTTTTTTCTGATTAGAAAACCAAATGTCCAAGAGGCTAATTATTTTCCAAGTTATCACAGAGATAATACTTGGCTACAGCCAAAATTGGAACCAAGCAGCATTTCCAAGTCCCCAACCTTTCCATTACAATGGACAGTTGCTCCTTTTCTACTTGTTCCTACATTTCTGCTAGACCCGTATGGCCTGCCATATGGACTAGCCTACCTAGAAAACACCAATTTCAAATCATCAGAATGTATCACAGTCCCCCCTTACAAAAACATTCTATTCTCACAGACCTCCCTCCCCCAACATTCACAGGTTCTTCGCTCAAGTTTTAAAAACATTTTTCCCCAACCCACAAAAATTCCAATAGTGACAGTTTTTATTCCAAATGTTCATTTGTAAATCAGTTCTTAGAATGCTTATTTCTTAGTCCAGATCAAAAATGACCAGTAGCATGGGGATTTCTTGTTCTTGCTGTGAAAAACCTAGAAATATTAATTTCAGCATACATAAATCAAGGGATATTTATTCTGGCTCATCTATTTCACCTCAAAACTTCATAGGAAAACCCTGCCATAATTTGTTTTTATAATTTTCCTTTACCTACCACTTGATTCTTCACCCTTTACTTAGAACAAATTTCTTCCTTTCATTACCATTTTTAAAAATTACTTTGGTTTTACTTAGATACATAGTATACTGTCAGCTTAATTTCTTTTAAGGAAGGAACACTATATACACTACCATAAATGCATTTATTTACAAGTTAAAAATAGACGATCTCTGCAAACATTTTGTCTACACAAACTATACTTAATATATATCATTAAGTTAAACTTAACATTAAAAAAAAACGTCCATTCAAAACATACCTTTTGATTTTCTTCTTTAAAAACTCTCTCTTCCCCTGCTAAACGAGTATGCTTCCTCAGGGCACTTGGAGAGATGTCAATTCTCCTTAATGTAAAATAAAATCTATTTGTAGTCACATTAACTTTATGGTTCAAAAGATTCCTCAGAACTGTCCATTTGAATAAAGGAAATAACTAGACAGTTATTTCTCTCCCAGATAAACTTTATCATTATAAGATTATTAATCTAATTCCAAATAAACAATTAATAGACTATAGCCATTGAAAAGTGCTTCAGATATTTTTACACAGAAAAAAGTCTAACCTTTTTAAACAAACTTAACTGTAAAAAAAACCCATGTTTTGATTAAATTGAATATTATCATCCTAAGTGTCAACTATCATACAGTTATACTTCCATATCTTCAATGAACACATGAATAGGGTTATTTGTTCTCAAATATCTCCAATATTTTGACATCATCAGTGATCATTAGTTTTATGCTGTGCCTTTCCTTGCCTTTTTTAAGCTAGCGTCTGTTGCAACTTCTCAGAGCTTCTTCAGCAGTCACCACCAAAACCCTACCTACTATGTACAAAGCACTAGATACTTTATAACCAATACTAACTGTCACCACTACTCTGCAAAAGAGGCATTATTGTCCTTATTTGGTAGATGGAAAAAACGACTGTTCAGAGATTAACTAACTTGTTCATCACAATGCAATGAAGTTATAGAACCAGGATGTGAACATAATTGCCTACTTTAAACATTCATGCTCTTCTTATGAAAAACAGTTCTACCTGTTACCAAGCATTTTTACTTTACAAACTTACTGGAAGTAAATTAAATAAAGGGCTAATCTAGGCATCCAACTTCCTCCCAAAAAACAAATGTGGTATTTATTGAATTCCTTACTGCGGAGTGATTAAGACTATTTTAAGTTCTAAAAACCTGTTTAAACCAAGTGAACTAAAAATTAAAAAGAAACAGTAAATTACAAACTTTTCAAGGCTGGAAATATACTTACTCAAGGTATAAATCAGAAATAAAACCAAAGTTCATTTTATATCATGATTGCATAGTTCCATTATATTGTTTAAACAGTTTGTTTCTATCAAAACATTTTTATATGATCATTCAACACTGCACATACCTGTGTATCTCAGGGCTCTTTTGCCTGGTACTATGTTCTTCGGTGGCTTTCTGATACGAAGTGAACCTCTCGTTTAGGGTCACTGCAGCTGATTTGAAGTACTGCTCTGTTGATTTAGGAGAAATACTGCCCAATTAGTTACCTTTACTTCAAAAGAGATTTTCATTTGTGACAGAAGGGCATTTGGCAGGTGGAAAGAAAATAAAAATACTCAAGAAACCTAGCAGAAGAGAATCAAGTGTTACAAAGAGCTCCTACTCTGTCCCTTTTAACTTTTTGTACCTCAACAGGTAACTGATACAAAGTTCCACAGAGGGCCCTGTCAATACTACATATAATCCAAGAAAAACAGATTAAAACTGAGAATCTCTAACTCAATTTCAATAATGCACTACTTCCTCAAACAGAACAAAAAGGAACAGTAAGTGAATGTCCTTATACCTTGCCAATATGAACCAATGAAGTTACTTCATGTAATCATTTGCAGAAAACAAAATAGTAAAATAACTACACAGTTGGGTTTTAGTACACTAATAAAATTATTTCATCAAGGACTATGTTGACAACAAAAAAAATGGATTTAAGAAAAAACTGAATAGTACAATTTCAATTCAAAAAGTATTCTTCAAATCAATTAACACTAATTATTCCAAAAATCTGGCATCTTGGCAAACCTGACAGCATATTTGCTATTGTTCTCATCCTTCTCTTAAATTTTAAAATTAGTGATTATCAATACCAGTTTTTAAACCATTCAAGAGACGCTGTAAATGTAAAATAGAAAGACGTATAAAGTCATGAAATGTTACATTACGAAGCAAGCTATCTGCTTAACAGGTCAACATACATCTGTGTCAACTTACCGCCCAATATCCAGCACATGTCTCATAACCAATCATTAAAACTTGAAACGGCCACTACAAGGGTAGTGCCTCAATCATAATTCCATGAAACCCAGGAATTTGAGCTAGCAACTCAGTTTTTATGCCATTTTTGCCAGGAAGACAGAAGATTCAACTTTGCCTGTATCTTTCAACAGCTATTTTACTTTGAAACATGGATTTTGCCATTTCAAAACATATTCCAGGACCTAGTTACAATGAAAAAGAAAACATCACTGGGCATTTTCAGCTCTAAATTAAGAAAGAGCTGTTCAGATCGGTTGCACAATACCAATAATGAAACATAACTACAGATCTTTAAAAAAAAAAAAAAAGAAAATGAAAAATAAAAAGAAAAATTTTATCAAAACCTGATCTCAAAATTCAGCAATAAATTGTAAAATGTGGAGACAGGTCAAAAAAAGGTAAAAAAAGAAAAAATGTTAATGTTTCATATTTTATGTACCACCATAATATGGTCATAAACTGGCTCACAAACCTAGTTATAGCCAAATAACGAAACTCTTGTTACCATGTTTAAATACAATCAAAAAGAAATTCATTAACTATTCAGTTTTGAAACAACTGCATGAAGAATTTGCTAGTGACAAGTTTCAGCTATTACAATGAGTTTTCTCACATAAAAAGACAAACGTTTTTTAAAAAATGGCTTTTAAGACCAACAACCATGTAGCTTCCTGGGTTAAGAACCTATTTCACAGTAAGTTGCCTTTTAAACATAGAAAGAAAATAACAAAAACAAAACCACCTAACTGCCCAAAAAGTCATACCCTAAAACCTTTGAAAATTATTAGTAACTTTGAATTATATACTGGTGAAAAGTGAACATCATTACTTTAACTGAAATGAACACCCTTATCACCATCAGGACTTAAAGAAATACAACTATCATCCCAATTAGTGACTATTCATAAAAGCACCACTCATCCAACACATTTTTAAATTTCTTAAACTTTTTTTCCCTTAAAAAATTCCAATAAATTCTTTTCCAGTTTATCATTTAAAAAAGCTAAGTATTACAACAAATTAAGTAACAAAGATATAGACAGAAAATACTGTTTTTCTGCTGGTTTCAGGTTTCTTTAAAAATTGAAAAGGAAGTCTTAATAACATTCAGTAACAATACGGCCTCACTTTATTATAAATCTATGCAAGAGCACATTATAAATCATATGCATGCAATGAAAAATCATCTGTAAGCATTTTGCCCTTCAAGTACAATGACACATTTCAAAAAGACTTCCCATTAAATAAATCTTTATCAGTTTTATCATGATATAGATTTTTTAGAGTGTGTTTCAAGTCTACTTGGTATTTCAATCACTTTTTATTAAATATCTCCATGGGTCTTAATGCTAGCAAGACTGATCGCTCTTCCATGAAACTATTTTTCCAAATTTCTAATGGTGTCCATGTAAACTTGCTAGCCCTAGAGTATATTTATTAAAGCCTAACTGTTCATTTTAATTTGCAGGAAATATTTAATTCATAACAGTAAACATACCTTTAACATGATGAACCAAGGACACAATGTGTTGAATAAAAGACTCTGAAGTGCTTTTGCTGGCCTGTGGCAACTTAATGTGGTCAAAGATGGATCGGAATTCTTGTTCCTTCTTGACAGAATGGACAAGGGTACTAGCAAGTAGCCTGTCTTTAGTCAAGGAAGCAGGTCTGCAGCATATCGGTAACAAACACACACATAACAAACAAAATATACCATTGGTTTGAATACGAAATGGGAGTATGTTCAGAAAATAAGATAATTAATTAGAATATTAAATAAATCACCACAGATTATTTCTTGGGCATCAACGTGGAATTACCTGTTAGAATCATCAAGAGGAACAGGTGCCATTTTGAGTTTGACTTCAGGACGATGAGAATCACTGGCTATCATTTTGATCCTAAGTGGGCTCTCCTCTCTGAAGGTGGACTTTTCTCGTGCATCCAGATTCTTGTGTAGAGGGGGACTGTAATCAAAGAGGTCTTTGAGCTTTTCAGACTTTACCTGCTCAGGTGACTGAGTTTCTTTCTTTACTGTTATTCTCTCAGAACTTTTGTCGTCTTCCTTGTGCTTATCCTTTGCAGTGCTAGGCCTTTCCACTACGTAGCCAGTCTCTTTAAGTTTATAGTTTTTTTCTTCTCTAAATCCATCACTTTCTCTATTGCCTTTCAGTGAAACTTTGGACTTGTACTTGGGTCCTTCCTCCTCAGTATTCCGATGAGATGTAGTAGTAAAATTTTTACCCTGATCTGCAAGGACTGACTTCCTGAACTGTCTATAATCCTCTGTCTCCTCTGTGTCATCCCCTTCTGAATCATTAAACTTTTGTTTTCCAGACTCTTTATCACTAAAGTAATCTAGGGCTTCCTGATCTTCCCATTCTCCCTCTGCCCTCCCTTTCTCTGATCCTTTCTCCTTTGGAGCCTCTTTATCCCTGGTATTACCCCTATCAAGCAGGAATACTCTAGACTCTTCATCTGTGAACCTGTGAATAAGCAGAGAAGAGGATGGTAACTCTGGATTGCATTCACTGTGGATCACTTGCATACTTATATGTGTTGCCCAATACCACAGGACCAGTAATAAAGAGAAAAAAACCTTACTGAAAAGTGCTTTCCTCAGATTCCACTTTTAAAAAACATTTTAAAAGCATTCATACAGCACTTACATACTGAGTTTTTAAATAAATTTACATATTAGACCTCCTAAAGTTTAAAAAGTAAAACCTTTCTCAAAAACCTGTTCTAGTCATAGACCACAATTCTGCACTAGCAAATCCAATTATCCAGAACTTCTGTAACATGCAACAAGGTTTAATATTTGAGGCTAAATACCACTAATAAACAGTATACTTATCAGAATTCTACTTCTAATTATACTCAAAATTTCAGACTATAACACTTATCTACCAAAAGAAATGAGTTCACAAAAGTCAACTTAGTTAGTATTAGTTAATACTCTAATTGAATCACAAAATATCTCAAATATACTTTGCTGCAGAAAATGATTCTTGGCAATACTAAGTAGAAACTGTATCAGTTCAACATGAAATTTAATTCTAGTTTGTACAGCACTATCCCATAAATAGCCTGCCTGTTCTATTTTCTCACTTAGAGTCAATCAAACTACATTAGCAACCAATTTTCATGGAGTCTTTTTAGCTACTCTTTAGCAACGCTTGAAATCAGAATTTAAACAAAGTCTGTTTCAAATGTTACTAGAATAAGAAATACCACCATCTTTTCTATAGTCACATAGTTTTATTAAGAATTGGCAGCTGCATGTATTAATAGCACACAAGAACATGTACTATAACTACATTTATAGAAGTTACATTATAATGAAAAAAAAACAAAATAAGCCTTCAATGCTCAAATAGAATTCATCTCTGTAAGATCTTACACGTTAACCATCAGTTATGCCTTACGCTACTCAGTTTCTTGTTTACATTCTAATTCTGAACTGACTGAAAATGAATAAAATTAAAAAAAGAAATATAAATTAGCTTCTATTAAAATACTTAATTTCCAAAGTTAACCAGATGTAGCATAAACAACTTGGAATTTTAAAGAAGTTGTTGAGTAAAAACAGCTGACTATACATCATGCTGCAATTTTAAGTCTTATATATCCAAACAGAATTCAAAGAACAAAAGTATTAATATTATAATCTAAATACTTTAATGCTTACCTTTTTAAGAATTTTCCTGTCTTTGCAGTTTCCTGATCTCCACCATCAGGATAAAATGAAGAACGTCCCCTAGCCTCATCTCTTGGAGCATTCTGTGGTGTGATTGTCTTTGCAGGGCTTCTTCGTGAAGGGATATGATGAATTGGACTATTCTGAGAAGGACTGTACCGACTAGATCCATTTCCAACAGAACCAGACCCAGACCTTTCAGGACTATGCTGAATGGAATGTGAATGCTGAGAGGGGGTGTTTTTTGCAGAGTGGACTGTACTGAGCATGGGGGCATCAGAGCAAGATGAACTCTGACTAGGTGGTGTAGCAATCGGTGAAGGACTATGAGGTGATCTGGGACTATTATCGTAAGCTGAAAGGCCAGGCCAAATATCACCAGATGTGGCTGATGATTTGTTAAACTCATCAATAGATTCAGATGGGTCATGTTCAAATGTATCTTTCGGCTCCTCCTGTGATTTACTTTTCAAAGGACTCTCTTCTTGGGGCTCCCCTTCAGCTTTTTTGGTTTGTTTTTCCTGAGACCCTCGTCTTTTAGAGACAGGAGATTTGCTATATGGGGATGAAGAACGAGAAGAGGATGATCTTGGAGACCGAGAAGATCTATATGACCGGCGAGATCTGCTTCGGGATCTTTGAGAAGAAACGGATCTTCTTTTTGGACTCCTGGAACGTGAACGACCTCGTCTAGGACTCCTAGAGTGTCTTCTATTCCAGACAGGTCTATAACCACCTCGATGATATCTACCTCCTCCTCCTTGATAATACCCTCTGCCCCTTCCTCTGTACCCATAAGGTCGTCTCATTCCTCTATTATTTCTGTAATCTCGGCGATAATCTCTAGAATAAATACGATCTCTACTACGAGATCTTGAGTATGTCCTGGAACGAGACCTAGAACTAAAAATGAAATAAATATCAATGAAAGAAAAAGAAACTATTCCATTCTACCATTCTAAACACTTATGGTTGAATTTAACATGTCAATAGTCAAAACCAAAGATGTGCATTTGAAAAACAAAACCTCTCATTTATACAAAAGTAAAGCTCAGTTTTTAATGAATAAAGTCTCACTTCTAAGAATAATATTGAGAGAATAAAAGGCCTTAGGAATGAAGCTACAGAAAACAGGAAAATATCCAACAGCAGGACATACTAACAAATTACAATAAAGTTATACAGGCACTTAAAATAATAGAGTAAAAGAATGTTTAATGGCATAGAAGAATATTCATCAATCAAATACTACTAGCTAAATGCATAAAATACTGAGACATCGACTCAGAAACAATGAGAAACTATGAAATAATACACAAAGATGGCTTACAGTCAAATAATTCTCACGTTATCCAATTTAACTCTAAACATTACAAATTCAAAGAAATTCACCATACATGCACAGTGTAAGAATCTGAGATCTGAAGTCACGCTAACTGAAACCAAACCTAAGCACTGCCATTTACTGGCTTGCAATTTGAACAGTTCTCAATCTCTCCAACTCTAAAACAAAGGTAAGAACAGATCCACTTCACAGGGTTGAGAATAAAATATATTAATGAGTTCAGCATTGTGTCTAAACATAGTAAGCACTCCATGAATATTAGCTGATTATCATTATTAAAAGAATTAAAAACACAGTAATTCACCTGTATCTCTTCTTTCTAGAATGTGATCTTGATCTTGATCGAGAACTAGACTGTGATCTAGACTTTGATCTTGAAGAATGTGATCTAGAATTGGAGCGACCCATTTCTTTTCTCCTAGTCAATAAGAGACCAAAAAAGTAAAAACTCATTATTCAATTAAAGAAGTTTCACATTCTTATTTATCTTCAAAGATCAACTAAATTTTACAAGACGTAAGCTTCTTAAAGGATATTACTCATCACCCTTTTCAAATGGATACTAAGACAATTATCCCTATTTATCTTCACCTGCATGACAGGTACTGTATATTGTAGATAGAAGATTTCTATGGACTGCAGAACCACCTATGTGCCTCAATTCAAAAAGGAAGCAGCTGCAGAAGCCAGAAAGAGCAATACAAAACTATAGCAGCATGTTAGATATTACTCCATGCCCATTACAAATGCCTACCTGTCCTGCAAAAGAGATACATAATATCAGAGTAGTAACAGCAGATAAGGAACCCAAAACAAAGAAAATACAAGTGCCATAATACTAAAAAAATAATAAACCTAGCAGACTGTCATCCTAAATGCTTTATGACCTTAAAATGGGACTAACCCCTCCATGTATATAATACTGCATGATTACCGATAAAAATGGACTTATGTGACAATGCTAGTTCACCCTGTAGCCTTCTGGTAAGTAGATGAAAAAGGATAAAAGATAAACTAGAAAGACTGCTGGAAGAAAGATACTGGAAGTAAAAGAAAAAGAAAAGTTGGGCACCAATATTCAAACTTTTCTAAACATTACTAAAATCTAGTGCAATAATTAAAACTTCACTGGGTACAGAAATAACAGGACTAAATAATTTAGAAGATCTACTCTTCCCAAAATTGAACGTATATATATGCCTCCCAAGTTTATTTCTGCTGTAACTATTTCCAAATTTCCACTTATTACCAAAATAATTGTTTCCATAAAAATGGACTCACTAAACTTCTTATAGCCTGCAATTGTCATATGAACAATTTCTCCTACAACCAAATATTTTTGAAGGCATTTATTTTACCTATGTAGGCACTGCTCAGTATTATGAAAATGGTATTTAAAAGCACTAAGATGGAGCTGAATTACAAAAGAAGCAACATAATGTCTGCACATACTTCATCAAAAACCATAAATGACAAATTCAAGGATTCAGATATTTCAAAATAAAACAGAACTATCTTAAAGACAAATATTAGTTCTATCTTCTCATAAATAAGAAATACATAAAAGACAGTATCTTCCTCGGAGTTGTAGTGAAGACGAAATAAGTTGATATATGTAATACGAACTTTAATTACCTTAACACCAATGCAAGGGTGTTAAAAATTAAGTTATAGAATTCTTCTTACATGCATAAGAGAGAAGGACTTACTGGCCTGAGTCTAAGTTGATGTGTTTTTAAGAATGGAAAAAGACACACAACAGAGAAGAAGGAGAGATAAAGAGAATCTTTTTCCTAAAACTTTTAAAATCTGGCTTACTTCATACAAGCCACCAAAATGAAACAAAACCAAACAAAAAAAGCTTCAGACCGCATCATTTTTAATCATTCAGATTCATGAATTAAGTAGTTGCATTTTCTTAAATAAACCAAAACTGAAAACTAGAAAAATGAATGCTATTTACCTTGGGTTTTATGCAGGATTAAACAGTCAAGTGAAGTCTTTGAGATCCTGTAAAGTTCTTCCTGGAGAAAATGATCCGAGAAATTAAACTCTATATTCAAACTCCTAGCAAAGAAAAAAAAATATATGAGTTTGATTTATGGTAAATTAAACACCCACTGTTCACAACAATGAATTATACTGGCACTGAAATAAACTCTTAATAAAATCACTAATGATTTCAGGGAAAAGGAAACTCATTTAAGAAATAATCTTTTACCCATAAAAGCTTAAGGAATTTTTTTTGTTTTAATCAGAATGCAGAACTGCACCATGAAACTGACAGCATTTTTCCTTTTTAATTTAAATTCTTGAATTCTTATTTTAGTAATCTGAGCTTTAGAGAACAGAAGCTATACTGCTATCCTATCAGAAAATTTCAAAGTGGCTAATAATGCCAAATATGGTATTCTTGGAATATCAAAACATGTCATCTATCAGTAGTTAGTATTCATAATGCTAGAATTATAACTTACCTAAAGTATGCGTTTATTTTTAATGCTTTGGTACTTATCTTATTCTTTATTCTCTCTTGGCCACTTCCCTTCTACAATTTAGTTTCATCTGAAACTGGTTTTTAAAATTCTTATTAACAGCTATCACAAAAATTCTAAGCTCTGTGTGCCTAAAAGCATTTTGATACACGTACAGACATTACGATAAAACAGGCGATAAATGAAACAAGTATCTAATGAAAGGCAATACTCTTCCTAAGCTAATTTACCATTACTATGCAAGTAAATTTAAATTTTGTGCAATGTACTAAGCAACTGTCAACACTGAACAGGTCAGCCTTGTAAGTAACATTCAGTGATCGATCACCAATTATGTGCAAAGGATAGTCAAAAACTACTAGGGGAGCAGAAACTAAAGAATAGAAGTTAATACATGCCTAACCTCAAGGAATTCACAGACCAGTTTAAATGAAAAAAATACACATAAATATTAAAATCTGTGACTCTTACCAAAAATCCAATAAAAAATACAATTGGAAATACAAAGGGAAAGAAATGTTAAGATTACATTGGTAAATCAAGAACACTGTCCCCTATATGCCCATGACCCTGCACTTGGGGAGATTAAGAGATCTGAGGTTCAAACGAGGAAAAATAGGAACTAATAATTAAGGGAAAAATACTAAAATAAAAAATAAAAACAAAAGACCATAGATACAGAAACAAAAGGATTTCTAAAGTGCATGCATGTTTAGTTTTAAAAATACCAAATCCCCCCAAGGGGGGCAGAAAGAAACTAATCTTCTAAACTGACGTGTTGTTATGAAACTTTGTTTTGGACCTAGAAGTCCAATACTACTGATTCACTGCCGGAAGTGATACAAGGCTCATTTAAGCTAACACCTCCCCTAAACAATTCTAAAAGGCTAATTTTAATTTCCACATATCTAAAGAAAAACCAACTGCCAAATCCCTCTTTACTCCAAATCACCAAAAAAATATATGCTAGAAATAACAAAGGGAGGAGGGGCTATAGGCTGTTATACTAGCAGATACACATTCTTGTTCACAATCTATAAATATGGCTAAGTATCCATAAAAAGAACTCCCAAGATCATATGTGAAGTATGATACATAATATATTTAACATTATTTAATAATATATAATGTTTAATACAAAATACATTTAACACTTAATAACATTAATATTTAATATAGTTAGCACAAAGACTATAATCAGCTCAGCTAGTATTTTTTAAATGAAAGTCTGTGTAAAAAGCACTATGCTAAGTTTTATGGGAACCAGGACTATGGAAGAGGCGCCTGCTCTCCAAAAGCCAACTAAAGAGGAACAGAAATCAACAATTCATAGCCAAAAACATCTGAATATCAACCATGTGCTAAGAACTGTGCTATGTGACTTTAAATAAAATCATCTCATTTAATCCTCAATCTCATAAACTACAAGTTAACCCATCTCTCAAATGAAGAGAATTCTAAGTTTCCAGAATTCATCTGAATTTAAGAGGTGCCAATTACATACCAGGCACTATTATTCTAGCACTGGAAATACTGTACTTCAAGTGAGAGATTAAGTTTCCTACTCTCCTGGAGCTTATGTTAAAGGGAGGGAAAGAGAGAGGGGGAAAAAAACCCACAAGATGATGTATTAAGACATGGAAGACTACAAAGGTGGGTCCTTGGGCCCTCTTTAAGAAGGTAACATTAAAGCTAAAAACAAGGTACATTGCAAAGTTACACAGGAGGAGGAACATTCTAGGCAGAAGACACAAACTTGGCAAATTCAGGACAGAAGAGACCACTAAGAAAAGTAGAGGCACTCTGATCGTGGAGAGGGTGTGAGATAAGGTGGAAGAGGGAGGAATGGACCAGATCAAATTGTATCTAGAAAGCAGGCCAGACTAAAGAGTTGATTTTATTCTCACTGCAATGGGAAGGCTCTACAATCAGGGGAAGTCACACCATCAGATTTACATTTTAAAATGGCTGCTGTGAACAGCATGGACAGTATGGAGAGGAGAACAGGAGATAAATTAGAAGACTGAAATTCAATGTGATGGTTACCTAGAAAAGGTAGTAGCAATAAAGCTGGATAAAAGAGGCAAAGTCAGAATCTGGTGTGGAAGTGCAGTCAACAGTACTCGTTCATAGGTTGTTAGTGTGGAGCAGAGAGAATGGGGGAAATTCAATGGAGTTCCTAAATTCTCAGTTTGGGGCTCAAGCATCTGGGAGATTTGCAAGTTTGGGAAAGTAAACAAGAGATTTCTTTGCCTTTTTAGGTTGCCCATGGTCACAGAGTGTAAATGGTTAATCCAGAATTTGACCCAGATCTCCTGATTCCAAGTCCTGCACTCTCCAATTCCCTGACAGGTGCTTGATGTGGCCATAACCTATATATAGAATTCAAAATGCCAAATCAATCTTCCCTTTATTACAACCAAGATTACTTACTAACAGACTGTAAGAAGAGAGAGGGAATAAATCGCTTTATGTATTTTTATCCAATTTTATCCAATTGATTCACCAACCAGTGAGAAACCAAGGGAATAAATCAGGCTTTATTTATAAATAAAGTTCTTAAATACCTTAAGAAAATATATCTTTGGCAGCAGCTCTTTCTGCCCACAGGTCCTGTCTCCGTACTTAATAAACCACCAAAAAAAAAAGTCTATCTTTTATGCAGTAATACATTATGATCAGCTAGTACACAAGTGAAAAGAGCAGACAACAGAGTTCAACAAAATACTCAAGCTGAAGCCCCCCAAAATGGGTTCTTTAGATTACCTTATCAAGCATATTTGAGCCAAGTTTTCATTTTAGCAGATTCAGAGAGTTTGGCTTCCAGATTTCTATAAGCAAATTACTATTCACATCTTTAATAATCCTAAAAATAATATCCTAAGACTATTATTACAATAGACTAGGTTCAAAATCCTGACTTGACCATTAACTAGATGCTCAACACTGGAAAAGTTACCTTAATCTCTTTCAGCTTCAATTTCCACAGGTATAAAATAGGGCTACCAATAATGGTACTTACAGGTTTAAAGTTACATGAACATGAATGTAAACAGCGTAACATTTTGCACAAGGTATACATTCAAGCATCAGCTATCATTACTGGTAACCGGTTTGTGACAGTTTTTCCTGCAGGTTATCTAATTTTGCTTCAAATGATTCTTGTAAGAATATTCTTAGTATTTTTGATGTAACATTAATGAACACTATAAATGCATAATAAAATGACTGGAATTTTGCTTTATATACGCCAAGAAGAGGCGCCTGGGTGGCTCAGGCGGTTGAGCATCTGCCTTCTGCTCAGGTCAGGACCCCAGAGTCCTGGGAATGGAGCCCCAAGGCAGGCTCTGCGCTCAGCAGAAAGTCTGCTTTCCCCTCTCCCTTTGCCCCTCCCCCTGCTCAGACTCCCTCTCTCATTCACTCTCTCTCAAATAAATTTTCAAAAAAATCTTTAAAAATAAAAAAAATACTCCCCTCAAAAAGTAAATAAATAATATTAAAATCGGTAAATGCTGACAATTACTAAACATAGATGATGGAGCATGCAAGCTCACCATTTTCTCTACTTTTGTGCTTGAAAATTTCCGTAATTAAAAGCTTTTGAGGGGCGCCTGGGTGGCGCAGTCCTTAAGCGTCAGCCTTCGGCTCAGGGCATGATTCCGCCATTCTGGGATCGAGCCCCACATCAGGCTCCTCCCCTAGGAGCCTGCTTCTTCCTTTCCCGCTCCCCCTGCTTGTGTTCCCTCTCTCACTGGCTGTCTATCAAATAAATAAATAAAATCTTAAATAAAATAAAATAAAATAAAATAAAATAAAATAAAAGCTTCTGAAAAATAACCGGTTTAGTCACAAATTTCTAGTTCTTTGTCCAGCTTCTCGTCATCCTACTTTAAAACAAAACAAAACAAAACCAGCACGGGACTGAGAAAAAAGCCTTGCATTCTAGACCAGGCTGTGCCACTCCCTGGTTCATGTGGCCTTAAGTAAGTCTTCTACCTTTTTGGTCTCTACCTAAGTGGAGAAATACTGGATCAAGTCTGAAAACTCCACAAAATATTACACAAATGTAGACTAGAATTATTACTACCTTAATGTTTGTAGGTTATTACTTTTCAGTCCTGGAGTCAAAACATTAGTGCTTAAGTTTGAGATAACACTAATGACCACTGTCTGTCTAAGAAGCTGGATGTGAAAAAGGAACAAATTCATAACCTAAAAGTATAATGTAAACATTTATACTTACTACCCAGAAATATACTGGGCTTCTTGATTCCCTTATCTATGTCTTTGTTGATTAATAAATCATCGTAAATTACACAGAATTCAGCTAGCGTTCAACTAAAAATTTTGAATGTAGTTTCTGGAAACTCCCAATCCAAAGTTCTACGGAGAACTGAAAAGACTTTCTCCATTTCTACAAGTCTTCTCATCACACAGTTAAATCTAATACAGGTAGTTGAATTCAATAAATATATCTAAACCTGAGTCTATCAAGTGGTTTTTAGAGATCGGTCTCTGAGTCCTAAAATACTACTGTTCTTACAAGAAAATAAAAATCTCATATGCTACCATTTATTTGAATGAAGGGGGATTCCAATGTTTACCACAATGTTACAGTGAAAACATGGTATCCTTAAAACAAGATGGCTATGAGCCATCGGTACACAAACTCTGGGTTGTTCACTATGAGTTATTTTAGACACACAATCCTTCTCACAGAATTACTTATCCTGAATTGGCTAGAATCACATAAAAATGCAAATAAACTTGTAGCGGTTTTTCCTACGTAAAGATCCTCAAAGATTCTCTACTGTCTAAACAGTAGCCCAACCATTCCAACTAGAGTCCAACTGGAATGAGAATTTACATGAGGATTAAGGAATTCTGGTTTCCTTTTTAATATCGAAGATAAAAAGTGCTGCTGCAAAAAGATAGGTCTGAAGTAACTAATCTCTTTATGTCCGTTTTGGTCACATCTGCCTTCAACTTTAGTCTTAATTTTTTCAACCTAAAACGCTAAGAAAGAAAGAACGAAAGAACGAAAGAACGAACGAACGAACGAACGAAAAAGAAAGAAAGAAAGAAAGAAAGAAAGAAAGAAAGAAAGAAGGAAGAAAGAAAGAGATTGACATAGAAGTAGTTGCCAGTACTGCTGCTTGATTCTGATAACGTGAAGAAAGCCAAATTACGGACTTAAAGTGGGGACAAAGTCCCTAACCTTGACTCACCACTCCCACCCAATTACCCCAACTGTCTACCTATCATGGTTGCAACATTTCTGACTCGACATGAAGATCTGAATCACTTGCCAAAAGGATGTGGCTTCGCTTGTACTACTGGAAGACTGGCTTTTGGGCCCGGGGTGAGGGGGCAAGGGCGGGGGGGGACCAACAGGGCCACGCTTCCATCCATCAGCTAAGGCCGGCTCCCCGAGCAAGGAAACAGTAACTAGGCACCAACTCTTAGAGTCGAGTGCACACGTTCGCTTCAAAACAGAGTGGGTTGCCAGGGGGATCCGAGATTAACCTCGGAGAACACTGTCCCACGACACCGAGGGCCGGAGGCGGATACCCGCGTCAGTAACGAGAGACAGCAGAACACGTTCTTAACAGAACAAAAAACGAGGCGTAAACCGATGGATAGCGTAAAGCCGGGAAAAAGGAATTTCAAGCCGACGCAAAAACGGGTCAACCTACCCAACGCACTTTGCTGCAGATCAGTTGTTTTATCAAAGCCCCAAAGCCTGGAAGAAAGGTGGCGCCTCAGCCAATGAGAAGCGAACACAAGCAGCACCTCCAGCGGTCTCAGGAGCCGTAGGCGGAGAAAGGAGGAAGCGCGCGTGCGCCGGGCGAGCTTTCAGTCGGGCGCGCGCAAGGGTCCGGGCCGAGGAAATGGGGGAAGGGTTGAAGAGGGAGATATGCGCACGCGCACGGAAAGGCCGCGCGGTCTCTGGGTTTCGAGCCAGGTTCGTAACCGCGCGCGCGCGCACCGTTCTCGCTACTCACCCCACCCCCCCACCTTTTCGACCTGTAGTGCCCCAAAACCTGAGGGGATCTGACAGAGAAACGCATAAATAACGGCGAAACGTCTCCTGGGTCCTCCTGTAGCCGTCAACCCGTCACTACCCACAAAAGATTCAACAATATTCACTCGTCCTCGGTATTTACTACCCTTTGAGTGATTTGAATGCAGTATGAGGCCTACCTGAAACGCCGAAAGCACCGTTCCCGGGACTTATCTCCGTTGTAACTACACAGCGGCCATTTCCCGACTCAAGAACGGCAGGAAAACCATAGAGGTATCTTCGACGCGCTAGCTCGTCTCCGTCACTTCCGATTTGGGGCGTGGCCGCCAGTGCCGCTAAATATCTGGGCTAGCCCCGCCCACCCTTCCGCCCTAAACCGGCTCCCTAGCTATTAAGATGTTGCCTGAGGCTTTCTGGGAAGTCTCGTGGCTGGTCTCGCGCGACGATGTGGCGGCTCCGCCTTCCGGCCTGGAGCTGCCGCCTTGGCGGTGGTGACGGTAGACGGTGGGCGGGGTGTTTTGTTAGGCCGTGAGGTCTTCTGGCCACACGGTGCAATTCGCGGGAGTCTCTACCTCGCTTTGAAGGTACCCTCTGGACCTCTCTGTCAGCCCCGCTTTTTGCTTGTTCGGTCTAGTCTTTCTGTGGCGCTGACTCAGACCAAAAGCAAAAAGCCAGTCTCACGCCGAGGAAAAGACAGAGAGGCTAGAGGGCTGTTCGCACACCGAGTCTCCCTTTGCCAGCAAGCGCAGAGTTTGTTCTCGGACGCCTTAACTGGAAACTTGGAAGTGTCGCCTTCGCTTTGTTGTAAAATGTGCCAAATGCACTTCGATAGTAGGAAAATGGCCACGAGCTAAGTCCCCTTCCGGAGTGCCGTCAGATAAACTCTGCTACCCCTAACGGAGTTAGCACCCCCGTGGTCTGAGCGGCTTAGGCTGCCCTGGTTTGCATCAGAGGCTGGAGCTTCTGTCCTCCCGACGCTGCTAAAGCGTTACCACTTAGGCACCGCGGAATGTTGGCATAGGTATAAAAATAATGCAGAGCACGAAGCATAACGATCATTTGTGCCGGCCGAGAAACAGCCCAATATAGCTTGGTCTGCCAGAGATGTGAGTCAGATTATAAATAGGCAAGCCGCGTTGATTTGGACAGAATTTCACGTAGAAGCCATAGCGCATTTTCTATTAATACTTGTCTGGGCTGCACTTTCCTCCTTAGGCCCTAAAACCGTTATTACTTTGATGTTTAGGGACATAAACTACCTTAAAGGATTTCAAAGTTATAATTAGCAACCAGTCTTGTGTCAGTTAAATCCAGTGTTGGGCCTTAGTTCTGAATTTAACACTGTGCTTGGGGCATTATGTCCTCACAAGCCGATTTACCAGCTCAACTAGAAAAAAATAACCTCATTTTCATGGGATAAATTCTCATTTTTCTTTCCCTGTAAGGCCTGCCCCTAAACCCCACCACCACCACCATCCAAATGTGGAAAAAGTAATCTTTGGCCCATCTGATGCCTGATAAGTCCCAAGCTTTTAGTAGGTGCTCAGTATTTGTTGAATGGGTGAACTATATTAAAAAAACCTAATCATTGATAGCTCGATATAATTCTATTCTGCATGTATGGGGGGTGGAAAGTTGTTGAAAGATTGATCTAATCAGAGGTATGACATGATCAATTTGAAAAAGATCTTTTAAGTTCCTATGTGAGAAATGGTTGACACTGGGCAAGAGATCAGTTAGGATGTTGTTTTAGTAGTTTAAGTGCAGTAATGATAATCATGGTGAGAAAAGGAAAAATTGTAAATATATTTTAGAAATGGGATTGATAGGGGCGCCTGGGTGGCACAGCGGTTAAGCGTCTGCCTTCGGCTCAGGGCGTGATCCCGGCGTTATGGGATCGAGCCCCACATCAGGCTCCTCTGCTATGAGCCTGCTTCTTCCTCTCCCACTCCCCCTGCTTGTGTTCCCTCTCTCGTTGGCTGTCTCTATCTCTGTCTAATAAATAAATAAAATCTTTAAAAAAAAAAAAAAAAAAAAGAAATGGGATTGATAGGTCTTCCTGATGGATTGCATTAGGAGTTTAGAGAAAAGGAGAAAATAGTGTTGCTACCTACCTTGTGGCCTTGATTAACTGGGTGGATTTTGGTACCGTTATAATAACTGGGAAGATTGGAGACAAGGATAGGAAAGGGAAGAATGAACAGGTTGGGAAATGGCAAGGAAATCATGGATTCCATTTTTTTAAATATTTTCTTTATTTTAGAGATCAGGGTGAGGGGCAGAGGGAGAAGGAAAGGGAGAGAATCTCAAGCAGACTCCAGGCAAAGCCCAACGCAGGGCTGGATCTCACGACCCTGAGAGCATGATCTGAGTGAAACCAAGAAGTCAGACGCTTAACTGACTGAGCCACCCAAGCACCCCATTTTTAATATGTTAGGTTTGAGATGTGTGTGAAACATGGAAGTAGAGAGGCAAGGTATGAAGTTGAACATGTGGGTTTGCAGTTCAAAGGAGTGTTCTGGCTTAGAGATAAAGTATAAAGATGATACTTAAAATCACAGGATAAAAGACATAGAGAGGCAAGAGATGACCTGGGACTGAACCTTAAAGAATTCCAACATTTAGAGATTTGTTAAAAGAGGAGGAGGAGCCAATAAAGGAGACTGAGAAGAAACAGCCAGTGATGGGGCAACTGGATGGTGCAGTCAGTTGAGTGACCAACTCTTGGTTTCAGCTCAGGTCGTGATCTCAGGGTCGTGGAATCGGGCTCTGGGGTTCTCTCTGCCTCTCCCACTTGTTTTCTCTCTCTCTCTCTCTCTCAAATAAATCATTTAAAAATAAAGAATAACTGGTGAAATAAGAAATAAGTGAAATCAAGTGTATTGGTTATCTGTTGCTGCATAACAAATTACCCCAACATTTATTTTTTCACAGTGTCTGTGGGTCAGTAATCTGGGAGGGGTCATCCAGATGGTTCTAGCTTAAGGTCTCTTATGAGGTTGCAGTCAATCGGCCAGCTGAGACTGCAGTCATCTGAAGTCTGTGGATTCACTCCAAGATCATTCAGGGTTGTTGGCAGGAGACCTCAGTTCCTCATCACATGGACTTCTCCATAGGATGCCTGAGTGTCCCCTTACATAGTAGCTGGCTTGTCACAGCCCCACACCCACACCCAGAGTAAATGATCCAAGAAAGCGCAAGCCCAGGACGGAAGCTGCAGTCTTTTATAACCTAATCTCAGAAGTCACACACCATCACTCTGCTGTATTTCACACAGACCAACCCCTGATACAGTGTGGAAGGAGACTACACAAGGGTGTGAATACCAGGAGGTGGAGATCATTGGAGACCATCTTGGAGGCTGACTGCCACACCAAGAGAGACAAGTGTTTCAAGTGTGTGAGGTCAAAAAAGACAAAACGACAAAATATGCTTATGTGCAGTTTTGCCTACAGGAAGCAGTAAGAGAATGCGGTAACTATACCTGCCTGAACTGAGCCTGGTAGGAATACGGACACATACAAGCACCTCAAACACCTACCAGCTACTTCAGTTCACACTCATCTACTTCTCATGTTACAACTGTCCACTTGATTTTAGAAACTCTCCTTCTACCATTTCATAACTAACAACTCACAAGCCTCCTGACATCCATTTCCATAAGTAAACTTAAGGCATTTTTAAGATAAAATACTATATTAATCATAGTGTTTATGTATTTCTTAGCCATCTCTGCTACCATTTTTGTTAGGTTCCTTTTTTTTTTCATGTGTAACGATTAAGTTCTTGAGTATCACACCCTAATCCTATTTTTCCATAAACCCTGTGGTTTTTATTGTGTGATTTTCCATAGCACAGTGATTTTTATGAACACATATATGGCATTAGAACAAAACTGTATAACATTCAGTATATAGTCCTAATTTTAACAGGAAGGAAATTGAAGCTTGGAGAGATAAGAGTATTTTGCCAAAAATCACATGGCTGTTAAGTGAGGAATTCAGATTTTATCAGAGATCCATCTGCCTCCAAAAACCACCTTGCTTCCACGGCAGTATTTACCCACATGAACAGTTAAAATAGGAGAAGGAAAGGAAAAATGAAATAAGATGAAAATAGAGAGGGAGGCAAACCATAAGAGATGCTGAACAAACAGGGTTGCTGGAGGGGAGGAGGAAGGGGGAAGGGATAATTGGGTGATGGGCATAAAGGAGGGCATTTGATGTAATGATCACTGGGTGTTAAATGCAACTGATGAATCCCTAAATTCCATCCCTGAAACTAATAATGCAGTATATGTTAACTAAATGGAATTTAAATAAAGAATTTTAAAAAAATAAAATAGAGATAATATTAGATCAACCTCACCTCAAGTATTGTTTCTATTTTATGCAACTTGATTGATAGTTCCCATGTGTCCTATTCTAGGTAATAGAATACATATTCTAACGTATGTACATATATATGTCTATTTCTTTATCTGAATAGTTCTCTATTACCCATAAATAAACAAATTTAGAAATTTCATAGTCTCCAAGCAGTGATTAAGTGGTCTTATTAGATGAATGATCCATGATATAATTTTACTTGGTATGTATTAAGTATTAATGTATTCTTTCATTTCAAATTTCCTTTTTCATATATTTGATTAAGGCACAAGATAAGTAATAATATTACCAATTCTCCCTGCCTACGTGCTTTCTCAGCAAAGACAGTGTTGGGGATTATCAGTCTAGATCTTACCTGAGCCGCTCATTGCATATACCACAAAACTACTTAAATTATGGAAGGCTAAGTAGTTCCAAGATCTGGGCCACAAACAGTGTGTTGCATAAGGATAAGTGTGCAATGAAAATCTGGCGGAGGGCTTCAGGTCAGTATATTTATTAGTGTTGTAAGAAAAGACATTAGGGGACAGGTAACAAAATGGGCAGATTAAATGGTCTACTCACTGGTCCGAGAGGACCATTTGATATGATATCCTCATTCAAGCCTAGACAGCTCAAGGGTAGATTTAGGTGCACATTAACTGAAAGCTCAATGTTTAAAGGGTTAGAAAAGTAAGGCATTAAGTGTATCTACAATAGCATGAGAGGTATGGGAGAGAAAGGAGAATTAAATAATCTCTCTGAGAGGCTGGCTCAGTTATAAACATATGAATTACCTGCGTGGAAAGCATATGCCTGTCAGCTTTCCAGAGATATACCATTGTGTTAATGTTAAAAAAAAATGATTGAATTTTGAAAAGTAGATAAATTCAGCTGGATGAACTGTGATGTCATATTTCAGTCTGTTAATCAGCACATTTTTCATCAAGATAGGTCATAAATGATTGGTACCACAACTGAACCTTCTGTGCACCCCCAAACATTTGGTTGTGCTGTTTATAGAAATGCCTGACTCTGGCCTCATGAAACTGAAAGGATTTAAAGAACAAATGTATGGGACGAGAATAAATCATAGTCTAGGCTTTAAGGTTACTGGGAGTCCTGAGATAAAGCCAGGTCATGAGCAAAATTCTAGCCATCTTTGCAAATGGCTTGTGCCTTCCAGCATAAGTTATATGATCTTATACAGGATCATACTAATTTTACCTTGAATCTTTTTTTTTTTAAGATTTTATTTATTTATTTGACAGAGAGAGAGACAGTCAGCGAGAGAGGGAACACAAGCAGGGAGAGTGGGAGAGGAAGAAACAGGTTCCCAGCAGAGGAGCCCGATGCAGGGCTTGATCCCAGAATGCTGGGATCACACCCTGAGCCGAAGGCAGACGCTTAAAGACTGAGCCACCCAGGTGCCCCATACCTTGAATCTATTTACCTTGAATATTCTACAAGCATTATTAGAGAAACCCAAGAGTTTTACTTTCCATCCTTCAGCCATTTGTAAAGAAAACTGCATTCGAATTTTCTTTTACAATGAACTAGTGAAAAATTTTGTAATGAAAGTATACATCTACAATCACTTGTAACTGATTTCGATCCAGCATGGAATTTTTCTTTTTCTTTTTTTTCATGGATGAGGCCTTCCCTTAACTACCTTATCTTATTTTTAATATTATAAGTCTCATATTCAGCATGTCTTGTTTACCCTAGAAACAAAATATTATGCTTTGTTCTATAAAAAAATTGTTTATAGCATTTTCATCAAATCTAAAAAGCCAGTTGTAAGATGCACTATTATTTTAGTACCAGTAAGAGAGAAAAAAATCCTGCGCATTAATAGTGTTCATCAATTATTATATACATCTCAGTTTCAGAGTCATTAAAATATGCAAAAATATGCATCATAAAAGTAATGTAATATGGTATTTGATTATATCATAAAGTTAAATTTTTAGTGTCCATACAACTATAGCAATTACCAATAAAACATACTCATAACAAATTTGTCATGAGTTTACTTCAATTATATTATTATATATTTCTTTGATTTAGAACAAATTTTCCATGTAAGTTAAAATATAAAGAACGTTCAAATGAATTCATAATTCTTTATTAAATGATATCTAAAGAAGAAAACATGTGAAAAGAGCCAAGGAAAAACAACATGAACTGTGGAAACAAAGCCATAACTCTATATTAAAATAGAGTAAACAGGGGTGCCTGGGTGGCTCAGTTGGTTAAAGCATCTGCCTTCAGCTCAGGTCATGATCTCAGGGTCCTGGGCTGGAGCCCCACATCAGGCTCCCTGCTCTGCAGGGAGCCTGCTTCTCCCTCTTCCTCTGCCCCTCCCACACACTCATGTGCACGGGCGTGCGCTCGCGCACGCGCGCGCGCGCGCTCTCTCTCTCTCTCTCTCAAGTAAATAAATAAAATCTTAAAAAAGAAAATAGAGTAACCAGAAATCAACTCATTCTATACCCTGGAACTGGTTAAGAAGTAAAACAAACAAACAAAAACCAAAAAAAAAAAAAAACAAACAAACCCCAAACAAACAAAAATCAGAGGGTAAAAAAGCTACAAAATTAAGAAAACTTCTCCTATTGAAATGACTAAAAAGAGGGAGGGACAGATAGGGAGAGGAAGAGAGAGAGGGAGAGAAAAACTCTTAAGCCAAAGATACAATTGGGGGAGTTACTTAAAAATATTTGAAGAAATCTGGCTAGGTAGCTAGCTTTCTTTGCTTCTCTGGAAAAGTGAAAATGGGTCGATTTGAATAGCAAATAGAATTATTCTTGGCATTAAGGATCGGGGAGGGGTTGGGGGAAATGGAAGTATATGGAAATGATTTCTATTAAATATCTACTATGTGCCATATACTGTGGTAATGATTTTGTTGAATATTCACAAACAATGCTCAAAGAAATGTATTAACACTTCATTGTTTTTATGAGGAAAATGATTTTTTTCAGGATTGAAAAATTCACCCAACAGCTAACAAATCAAAGAGCCAGGGTTTTATTTTTGTTGTTTTTAGATTTTATTTTTTTGTCAGAGAGAGAGTGAGCACAAGCGGGGGGAGTGGCAGGCAGACAGAGAAGCAAGCTCCCCGCTGAACAAGGGAGCCCAATGCGGACTTGATCCCCAGACCCTGGGATCATGACCAGAGCCAAAGGCAGACGCCTAACCTACTGAGCCACCCAGGCGTCCCAAGAGCCAGGATTTTACCTTTAAGTTTCACTCAAAGTTTCAATCAAAGTCTATGTCCATTCTACTACTTTTTGGCTGAGAATTTGCAGCCTTGGAGTGGGGGATTATAAACTCCATCATTGTGTATATGTTTGAGATTAGGTCAAAAACACTTTTGGGGAATATTTTGTGAGCAATTATGCTTGGAAGCAGTCCAAATGGATGCCTTCCAAATTACTAAGAAGCGCTAACCTTTCAGAAAACTACCCTGTCAATTCTCCCTATATTTGAGTAGTTTAGGAGAAAGATGGGTTGAGCCCAAAGGCCTGGATTTTTCCCTTGTTAAATATCACTTGATCATTTATCATTTTGTTTGAAAATGGCCTGTCTTTGAAAGGAAGGTCAGTATTTGTGAATATTTTTTTTCTTTTTTTAATTTATTTAACAGAGAGACAGCCAGTGAGAGAGGGAACACAAGCAGGGGGAGTGGGAGAGGAAGAAGCAGGCTCCCAGCAGAGGAGCCTGATGTGGGGCTTGATCCCAGAACACTGGGATCACGCCCTGAGCTGAAGGCAGATGCTTAACGACTGAGCCACCCAGGTGCCCCAGTATTTGTGAATGTTTAGATAGGGGCTTTCATCATGTTTGTTTAGCCCTGTCCTCTACAACATCAACATCCTGACCAATAAACTGGAGCAATGATAGGAGTCTAGTTCTAAAATGGCAAAGGTTTTATGGCTGCTCAGTCCTAGCTTTTCAGGAAAACAATCACTAAATTTCAGAGCAGAAATAACATAGGCTTTGTCCCTGTGAAAATTACAAAGAAAGAAAATACAACAAAAACAAAGCTTCTTTGGAAAACTTTAAGAAGACAAGGTTGCCTCTTTTATCTGTTAATCCTAGTAAGAATTGCTAAAAAAAAAAAAAAATCCTAAAAAAAAAAATCTCATTAAAAAAATTATGTGTATTTGTATGGAAATAGACGAGAAGAATAAACCTCAAAATGATACAGTATTTCCACTTGGATGGCCACATTATAGGCTATTTTTAAATTTTCCCTTTGCTTTTCTGGGTTTAATAAAATTTCTATAATAAGCTTTACTTTTATAATAAAAAAACTTTAAAATTTCGATTACTTAATTTTATTTGAACTGTGGAAGAACTTGAGGAGTTAAGAACTAGGAAAAGTTGTTTTTTGTATGTGGTTCTTATAAATCAGGTGTTACTAAATCATGTTCTTTGATAAACCTAATTCTAAATTACTGTGAGGAGGATATTTGCTTCCAGAAAGAATTTTTTAGTTTGTTTCTTTTTTTCATTTTACCTGGTTGCCCTACAGTCTTCTGTTTTGCTTCATGAAACTTCTCTTGAGCAATGAAGGGAAATACTGCAATTCAGTGAGAAAACAATGTTATGTTAAATTGCTTCCATTTAAAAGGAACTTTTAAGGGCACCTGGGTGGCTCTGTCAGTTAAGCGATTGATTTTTTTTTTTTTTTAAGATTTTATTTATTTATTTGACAGAGAGACAGCCAGTGAGAGAGGGAACACAAGCAGGGGGAGTGGGAGAGGAAGAAGCAGGCTCATAGCAGAAGAGCCTGATGTGGGGCTCGATCCCATAATGCCGGGATCACGCCCTGAGCCGAAGGCAGACGCTTAACCGCTGTGCCACCCAGGCGCCCCTAAGTGATTGATTCTTGATTTTAGCTCAGGTCATAATCTCAGGGTGGTAAGATTGAGCCTTGCACGGAGGACTACACTGGGCTTCCTGCTCAGCGGGGAGTCTGCTCAAGATTCTCTTTCTCCCTCCCCCTCTGCCCCTTCCCCCCAAAAATAAATAAATAAATCTTTGAAAAAGAACTTATGTATTGAATTCCAACCAACCATGACAGATAGGCCTAAAAATGGCTTGATCTTTTGCAAGACAATTATTTTCAAAATACATTTTGTCAGAGTGGAATCTGGCTAGTTAGGTTAAAAGTTAACACCACCAGCTCGTTTTTAAATTCTATTTTAGAAAAGATTGTAAAATCATGGACCTGACTTTGTTTTTCTAGTGTCCGTGCCATTATTTTTTTTATGTCTGTGACAAAAAAAAAAAAAAAAGGAGTTTAATACTGTACTGTAGCTAGGCTAATTTCTGCCAACACAAACCCATCCAGTAGCTTTGCCTAGACACAGAATGTCGAGGGAGATATTTCAGGGAGATTTCAGGGAGATATTTCTGGCAATGGCATATGAGATGATCTGTTGCCCCCACACTGAGATGCTCATTGTTTGAAAACAAGTCCATTAACATGCTTAAAAACCATTCAGGAGCAGGAGCCATACAAATATTTATCATTATTGGTCATTTGCAATTTATTCATAGGGATCCAGCTGGTAACCATCTGGTGTATAAAACAGAAAACTGAAGGGAAAAGATGAAGTAAAAGTCACTGAAAAATATAATTTAGTCTCCATATGTCTTTAATACATATTAAGTTAGTGAGTTAGCGGTTAGTGGAATAAGATGGATGCTCTATGATAGCAGAAATCTGTATGGAATTTCACACAAAGGTAAGTTGAAATTTTTACTCAAAAGTATATGTTAAAGGCCAAAATGAAGAAAGTAACGATAGCATAATTGATAAATGGATTAGGGAGTAGAGGCGAGGCTGTAGGAACAAATGACTCTCAATAGTGGCTCACGTGCAGCAGAAGCTTCTCCCTCAACATTTTAAGGCAATAATGACAGGTTAGTAGACATTTCCTTGAGCAGTGATTCGGGGTCCTAAGCTATGTTGTGGCTCCTTCATTCATTGGGCCCATGGATTGAATTCAAGGGTCCATAACTCTGCAAAGGATCCATGAGTAGAATTCAGAGCTGTCAATATACTTGTCTGGGGAAAATGACATCCCTTTCAACTCTGAACCAGAATTTATCATTTCCTTTAGTTAAGAATGTAGGCAAAACCCACAGAATAGCAGTACTTGTGACTTTGTAGCAAATAGAAATCACAGATACTTTTTTGTTATCAAGCTTCCAAATGATTGCATTCCTGGCTGTCACCTTGAATGTAGCCTTCTGAGACACTCTGAGCCAGCACCACCCAGCTGAGCTGCTTCTGACCCACGGAAACCAGGAGATAATGTATGTTTTAGGAGTTAAGTTTTGGGGTAATTTGTTCCGTAGCAGTAGATCACTAATATACCTGCATGTTATCATATCACTAATTTTATAAATATTCTGATAACTGGATTCAGTATAATTTATTTCCTTTTTAATTCTAGTATTTTGGGGCCCCTGGGTGCCTCGGTCATTAAGCATCCGCCTTCAGCTCAGGTCATGATCCCAGGGTCCTGGGATGGAGCCCCATGTTGGGCTCCCTGCTCAGCGGGGAGCCTGCTTCTCCCTCTCCCACTCCCCTTGCTTGGGTTCCCTCTCTAGCTGTCTCTCTCTCTGTCAAGTAAATAAATAAAATCTTTTTAAAAACCCCAAAAAACAAAAAACAAACCAAAAAAGTGTATATCCTTTCATAATAATAATAATAATTCTAGTATTTTGCTGTATGTATTTTTAAAGTATTCTTGATGCAATGGTGGCTGGGAAATGTAGCTCTTGGTACATTTGCTAGCCATTGTTCCGTATAAGAGGAGGATATATTTTAATAGTGTCAGAGCAAATGGCCAAATATTAAGAAAAGCAATGAAAATGATATCTGCTAGAATGAAATCTTAAAGCTAATTTGAAAAATAAACACAGAAATGAAAGAGGCAGATGGTAATGACATAAACCGTATTCTGTGAATTGATTTTTATTCCAAGTGATAAGACATCTATAGATCTGAAGATGTAGGGACCTAATTTGAGTCCAGCATTTAGATCAGAAAATCAGAAGTGAAATTTTTCTTTAGTTGTCTTTAAGAATAAATTTTGTCAGGTTGTGAACACAGAATCTTAATTTTTCTAAAGTAAAGAATGGAATAGAATCATTGGTGTTCATTTATTCATTCAGTAAGCATTTGCTGGGAGCCTGCTATGTAACAGAGACTGTAGTAAGTACCGGGGGAAATGAGATTGCCAAAAGTAAGACCTCTGCTCCTAGAGCTCATGATGAGGGAAGTGGCTTAGCCAACTAAATCTACAGTGTTCTCTGCTGAGTACTGTGGCATACCTAACCACAGGGTACTAACGGCAGAACAATTCGCAATCACTTTTTTTTTTTTTAATTTCAACATGCCTTGAGCTAAAACATGATATTAAGTTGGAATGTCAGGCTCCAGTTGCTAAATAGGGAAGATTTCTTCGGGCTCATTTATGGAGCCCCTCCCAGGATCCCTGAATCCACAAAGTAAAGCTATCCCTCAGCATTCACAGAAAGGTTTCAAAAAAATTCCAGTCCTCTGCTATGGGGGAAATGGCAAGAAAGAATTCTTAGAAGTCCACCATAAGGTCCCACACATGTAGTATCATGCGAAAAATTAGTTATCCTGTCTATGTTCCCTCCAACATTTCCAAGCCAATCGGTGACTAATGACTCCCGGAGAAAAATCAGGACACGGGAAAACTGGGCTGCCAAGAGCTCGTCAGTTGTCTTATTTAAGATGAGGCAAGCCTCTTTTTTCCTTGAACTGTGTCAGCCCCGTGGCTTGATGAGCAGGGAAACAGTGCAAGCTGCCTCGCAGTCCCATTTGAACCTAAGGCTGCACATTCCAACGCAGACAATAATCTATATGACCATCCATCACAAGCAGAGGCCCTGCTGGAAGTTTCTTTGCAAAACAGCACCTCTCTCCCTGCTACACTCTCCTTCTGAACACCTGTCACTTTGTTATTTCCCCCTCAGCACCTTGGGGTTTCTAGCACCACATCTATTCTCCCTAGTTCGCCAGCAGGATTATGCAAGAATTCGGTTTTATAATGTTGGATATTCATTCATCATTCAACAAATATTTATTGGTAAATTGTTCCTTGGGTGAAATAATGAAGTATACACTTTTCTTTTTTTTTTTTTTTTTAAGATTTTATTTATTTATTTGACAGAGTTAGAGACAGCCAGCGAGAGAGGGAACACAAGCAGGGGGAGTGGGAGAGGAAGAAGCAGACTCCCAGCGGAGGAGCCTGATGTGGGGCTCGATCCCAGAACGCCGGGATCACGCCCTAAACCGAAGGCAGACGCTTAATGACTGAGCCACCCAGGCGCCCCATGAAGTATTCACTTCTAACAAGTAAATGATAGGAAATCAATTGTCTTGTTGAGCACAAGTAACTTCACATCCAGAAACTTCTAAAATCTGTATTTCACTGAAACATCACTCTTTGTCATTGCATGTATCAGAAAAAATAAGGGAGTGAGTGATTATCCCAGTTCTATTTAAAGAAACATTTAATTTTAAAGAGCTCTTCAGAAGGATCTGACTGGCGCTTAGGAAGATACTAATCCTGGCATTTGGCCCGTTGACAGTTTTTTGCCTCTGTGATAGGTAATCCATACCCGTGGCTTGATGCCGTGGTTCTCAAGCCCCGTGTCAACACACTGATGAGTTGCATTCGGTTGTACAGCATTTTGAATGCTACTTTTTTTTTAATTACCCATGTTGTGATATGAGCAGAGATACCCCTTCGTCCTCCTCTACCAGAGAAGTATGTCACCCCATTCATCCCAGGTGACTCTAATAGAGCAAATGGTTCTGGGACCACAAGCAGCAGCCTCACCTTATCTTAGACATGCAAATTCTCAAGTCCCACCACACAACTATGGAATCAGAAACTCTGGGATGAGGCCCAGCAACCCACGGTTTAACAAACCCTCCAGGTGGTTGTAATGTACACTCAAATTTGAGAACCATTGTGATAGACCCATTCCCAGTTGATCAAATGGTCCTTGTCTTGTAAATAAGCTCAGGAAAGAATCAAATGTTCCTTAACACAAAAGGCTAGCATTATTATTTCATGGATAGAATGAAAGTCATGTTAATAGGAGGAACATAATGAGTCTGGACAATGGGGGAAGCAGAGGCAGTTGTATGTGCCCCTAAGTAACTTGAGGCAGGGAGGGAGGATTGGCTGCAGCCCTCACTGGTGTAAAGGTTGGACTGAAATCTGAGCCCGTGCTATCTGCCCCCTGCAACATCTCCATGGGACCACAGCTCTTCCCTCTTTTCTTCAGAGTCAAACAGAAAGAGGGAAGCCACTCTCAGCATCTATCAAGGTTTACAGTCAATGGCATAAGACGAAATCTATTCTAGAAAGTTCTCCAGTAAGGACAGGCAGAGGAAGGGTGTGAGTACACCAGATAGCAGAGAGCAGAGCTTGAGAAGGAGTTATGAGCAAGGGTGGGGTGGGAGTGGGGACAGGCGTTGGCAGTAAAAGGCTTCTGAAGCAAATCAGGAATCCCTCAAAGACCTGAGGGATTTTTAAACTATCTGTATAGTTAAAGTCACAGATCCCAGTTCCTTCTAATTTAATCACTTTAGGAATGATTTTACAGTAGAAACAAGCTGCTTAGAGTGCCTTTATAGTTCATCGTAAGAAGACAGCTGAGATGGTGCTCCATCTGGGAAGACAGCTCCACTCTCTGATCACAGGAAGGGCTCTCTCACTTTCACGCTCCAAGCTGAAAATTCAGCAGCTCATGACCCAAAGGGCCAGTAGACTGTTGCCCCTGACTGACCATTGTGACCAGCAATGTCTCTTTGTTTTCTGTGAAGGAAATTGAATAAATGAGCACTACCCCAATGTCTTTGTGCAGCTGACTACTCACTAGTCCTGTCGTCTCGGGGCTCAGCCTCTCCCTCCACAGAGAGCAGCATGCTTCAAAACCCAGTGACTGCCCAACATGGGCCTGGGTATGTTATTCTTGTCAGATCAGGCTTACTTAGGACTAGAATAAAGTGAAAGATAATGGCAATTCCAGAAAAGATAATATTCATACAGAAGGCCAATTATAGGCTAGATGTTGCCTTAAACCAGAGGTGGGCAAGCTGCGGTTCATAGGCCAAATTGAAACCTCATCCTACAACAGCAGAGTTGAATAGTTGCAATAAAGAATGTATGGCCCACGTTAGGCCTAAAATATCTACTATCTAGCCCTTTCCAGAAAGAATTTGCTGATTGTGCCTTAGACTCAACTCTAACTCTTGGGTCTTGGAAGACACCAAAGGCCTCTAGTCTTGAGGCTACTCTGTCAATTCAAGAACCTTAGTTATGTTTACTGCTGTCACCCACTCGTTGATACCTGCATTTTTACCAAAATAGGATAGCTCCTCTCCTTGCTTATTTTGCTCTTTTCTTTGCTTCTCTTCAAAATTACATTTGATGTTCACTTTCCAAAAGAATGGCTTGTTCTCCTTTGCCTCTTTCCAACGGTGGCTTTGCCTTCTCTTTGGCAGCTTTCCCCCCCATCAATTGCTGGTCTCTTACTATGCATACTAAGGCCTCATCTTGGTGTCCGTCTCTGGATAACTCACTCATTTTCCTCATCCCCAGCCACTGACAATTAAAATATTATTTAAAGCAGTGGTCTATGGCACCCACCAGCCACAGTATAGATCTGAACATCCTCCAGTCCTCGACTGAAATCAAGGCTGTGGATCAGCCTACTTGACAGGCCCATGAGCATGACCGTATACATGTGTGCCCAAACACACATTTACATGTAGTCTGCTTTCTTTTTCTTTGAGACCAAGCTTTTCCAGTCAATGTCTGCCTTATCACTCCACATATTTTAGGGCTTAAATTCTTCCTAGTTAGAAAATGCCAGAAGCTCCAAAAACTTGTCAGAAAATACAGGATTATAGCCATTTATTTCCTCTATTATGGATGTGTGGGCCAGTAGGGTAAGTAAATAGGCTTCATACCTCCTGTGTGTTTCTCATGTACCTTTTTGATGTTCAAACTGTGTATTAGATACTCAAACTATTTGACATAATTTTTAAGAGTGCATGCCTTTTTAGAATGACCCTTTGTAGAGACAACATGGTATGATGATGTTGTAGAAAATTCCAGATCATTGCTTTCCTAGAGGATTTCAGATCCAGGAGAACTATTTCTATACTTTCTTTGGTTTATGCAATAGGCCTCTAGCTATCCACCAAATGTGAAAATACTTTACACTTTACTAAAATTTAGTATGAAGAGATTCTTCAGAGGCCATTTTTGCCTCTAGTCAAATTCTTGCTAAGTAAAGTCATTATGAAATGGCAGATTCATTCATCCTTTCTACATCAAGATCTGTAGTACAAAAAGAAAATCTATATCATATTGATGATATAAGAAAATGTCCATTTGCTTAGGAAATGCATTCTAAAAGACTTAGGGATAAAGAAGGAGGATATCTGCAACACACTCTCATATGGATAGAATAGCAGCAGTGTCCAAGAGAAATATAATTTTAGCATGTAACTAATATTGTAAAAGTATCAATGAAAGATTTTATATTCTTTTTTTCACACTAAGTCTTTGAAATCCAGTATATATTTTACACTTACAGCACATCTCAATTTGGGAGCTAAATTTTTGCTGGAAATACTCAGTCTGTATTTAGATGTCATAAAATTAACATCTTGAAAAAGTAGATTCTCATAACCAAGTTGTTCCTAACATAAAATTTTCTCCGATAACTGAATCAATTAGCACTTTTAAAATTTACATTTAAATCAAAGTAAATTAAAAATTCAGTTCCTCGGTGACACTTGCCATATTTTAAGTGCTCAGTAGTCTGAAGTGGCTAGCACAAAATAAGAAAGAGAAAATGATCAACTCAATGTAACAGTTGTAAAATGTTAAGAGTTGTTGAATCCGGAAGATTTAAAAGTCCTTTGTAGAATCCATTCAACTCTACTGTCACTTAGGACTTATTCCAAAATTAAAAAAAAAAAAAAAATTTTATCCACTATAAAATGATGGATTTGCCCCCAAAACAAAACAAATACGTTCAATCAAGATGTTTGAAAGTAAACTGTATGGGCTATTTTACGAATAGAATTTTAGAAGCAGTTCTTTTCTTTTTGGTCCAAATTATAAAGTCATTCTTAACACCTGAAGTCCTAGGCACCATGCAAAAGGTTTCATGCAGACTCTGTGTATTTATCAAGACACCTTTTATTGCAGGTAACAGAAAAACAATTAAAACTAGCCTAAATAGAAAGGCAATTTGTTGGCTCACATATCTGGGGATACTTGGTTATTTCACAGGACTGAAGAGAAATCTCCAAGAACACATATTCAGTACCACGGGACTTGATCTTTGTCTGTGTACTTTCCATTTCTGTATGTTGTCATTCTGCAGATAGGCTGCCTCTGAGACGTGGGGAAGATGACTGTTGACAACCCCAGATTCATAACTTGGCAGCTTAGCAAAGCAGCTGCTGCTTCTTCCCAAGTTTAGATATTAATCCCAGGGAAAGATTCTGATTGGCCCAAATTAGGTCACATGCCTACTCTATGGACAAATTAATGTGACAACTGTGATTGACCAGGCTGAAGTCACATGCCCACCTCTATGGTTTCTAGGTAAGGAAGATAGTATATTTAGCTAAATTGAAATTGAGATGCTCACAGAGTCATCTTCAGCAGCTCCTATGATCTCATTCCAGAACATGCCTCCGTATTCTGCCCATTCCTATGTCCTCAGTTTAATGGTGTTTGTCTCAGCAGAGAAAGAAAATAGAGCATAATAGTGTATAGTGTTAACTCTACAGCCAGGGTTCTAAGGTTTCAGTTCATGCTCCATCACTTAATCACGGTGTGATCTCGAGCAAGCGACTTAAACTTTTGAAGCTCCCATGTCCTCATCTATAAAATGGGGAACATAACACTACTCTAAAGAGCTAGAAGTACATTAACTCATTCAGTTCTCACAATTAACACAATGAAGAAAAAGAAGAGAGAATTTGAGTAGCCAATTCAAACTAATGTCATTGCTGGGGAAATTCTGACTGTCTAGCCATGGTGACACATCTACCCCCTGGGAAGGGGAACTTAGGACATGACACCTCTGTCAGGTCCACGTGGAATGAGAGAGGAAGTCTACCAAATGAAGAGTGGAGGTGGGAAATCATGCTGGGAAGACAAAAGCCAGACTCCTGTTCTCTGTAACGCTGCCAACAGCTGAGAGAAAAATACTAAGAAGGGGGTTCTGCCTTTATCAGTCAAGTGTGGGCCAAGGAGTTTAGATTAACCATTCCACTAATGACAACTAAAATACAGGACGAATACCTTTTTATTTCCTTTTGTTGAAGGCACTGAAGAAGTAAGATAAAGAAGGACTATTAGGCCAAGATCTGGAGAAGATGATGGGCAAGGAAATTAGCCAGGCATTGTTACCTGAATAATTTTACCTGGGGGCATTTTTGGATTCTGAAGGAGGTGGTTAAGACGCCATGAAGTGCTTTTGACGGCCTCTCAGAGAAAGTGATTCGATTCAAGAGCTCTCGTGGAAGGATGGGCCTTACTTTGGGTTGGGAACACAAAGGGCTTCACCAAGGACTAAGCATAAGTCAGAAGTAGATTGGCCCTGGGTCTGCAGCTCAGCTTCAGGCATGCCATCCTCTTATTTAATGAAGGAACCAGCCATAATGCTAGCTGTCCGAGTATTCCAGGGTCTGGTCCCCCAAGACTCTTGATAGAAGCAAACATAAATCTTCTGGCAAGGAAGATAGCCTCCTAAGTCTCAGATTGTTTTTGCCAACAATTTTATAAATATAGTGTCTGACATTCAATCTCAAACAGCTAGGCACATGAGAAACAAAACAGCAGAAGAAAGCCAGTAAGAGAGAGAGAGAAAGCTTGAAGTGTTCTGGATACGGAAGTTATTGTGCAGATATTTTATATTTCTCTCAGTCAAGGTGATAAAAGGCAAAATTGAAAGTTTGGGCAGAGAATTGGAATCAATTCTAAGAAATGGAAATTCGAGAACTGGAAACACAATCCATTGCTCCCACCATATAAACTACAAAATTATTGTTCTTCATGCCCACCAGAAAGAGAAGGTCCTAAGAAAACCTAATGAGTTCAAACAAAAAAGTGGAAGCCCCTCCTAGAAGAGGGCAGGACAGTTCAGGGGAGGAGGAAGCTTCCACAGACACAGGCAAGGAGAAAACAACTGAACTTACAATGAAAATTTAGACTGCCTGTGGGATGACTTGGTCATGAAAAAGACTGAGGCCCAAATGGGAGAGCTGAGAGGTACCCTGAGGTACAGGTCCATGGATGGGGCCTGTTGAAATCTGAAGGCAAGACAAGAGAATAATAGAAGTCCACAGGAACTCTGGTCCTTGCATTGCACGTCAGGTGTCATTTACAGCTGGGGGGAGAGTAGCAGCTATGAGAGAGACCCCTTCCCACTGAGGTACAAATGTCGGGCCTGTTGAAGAGCAGAGATGAACTCCTCAAGCACACAGATCTCAAATATACTAAAGAAAATGTTTTGGGACACCTGGGTGGCTCAGTTGGTTAAGCGTCTGCCTTTGGCTCAGGTCTTGATCTCAGGGTCCTGGGATCGAGCCCCACGTCTGACTCCTTGCTCAGCAGGGAGCCTGCTTCTCCCTCTGCCGCTCTCCCTGCTTGTGCTCTCTCTCTCTCAAATAAATAAATAAAACCTTTTTTTAAAAAAAGAGAATGTTTTGATTCAACCCTTGAATAATGCGAAGCTTGTGGTGAACCGAATCTATCTAAAATAACAACAAAGCCCAGGCCCAGCTCAACTGCAGACCAGATTGCTTCAACCTCCTATACTAATGTTCTGACAGAGAAGGAGATGTGCCCTTTTCTGGGTATAAAGTTTATTCATTTCAGTCTCTTCAATTTTTATACAGGTTCCATCCTGCTTTTAACCCAAAATTATGAGACATGCAAGAAAGGGGGATGCAAGGTATGGCCAAGATGTTGGAATTATCAGATAGAGACTTTAAAAGAACTGTGGTACACATGTTAATGGATCTAGTGGGATAAATGGACAACATGACTAAACAGGTGGAACATTTTAGCAGACACATGGAAACTATAACAAAGAGTCAAAGGAAGATACTAGAAATGAAAAATACAGGATCCGAGATGAAGAATACTTTGGTGGGCTTATCAGCAGACTGAACAGAGCAGAGGAAGGAATCAGTAAGATTGAAGACAAGTCAATAGAAATTACAGTAAAACACACCAAAAAAAATGAAAGTGAGAAAAAGAACAGAGTACTATTTTTTAATATTTTGAGAACACCCTCCCCCATACTGCTTTCCACAGTGGCTGCACCAGTTTGCATTCCCATCAACAGTGCACGAGGGTTCCTTTTTCTCCACATCCTTGTCAACACTTGCTGTTTTCTTGTGTTTTGATTTTCGCCATTCTGACAGGTGTGAGGGATATCTCATTGTGGTTTAGTTTTGCATTCCCCTGATGATGAGTTATATTGAGCATTTTTTCATATGTCTTTTGGTCATCTGTAAATCCTTTTTGGAGAAATGTCTCTTCATGTCTTCTACCCATTTTTAATTGGATTATTTGTTCTTTTGCTGTTAAGCTATACAAGTTCTTTATATATTTTGGGTTCTAACCCTTTATTAGATATGTCATTTGCAAATATCTTCTCCTATTCAGTAGGCTGTCTTTTGTTGATTGTTTCCTTTGCTGTGTAGAAGATTTTAATTTTGATGTAGTCCCAATAGTTTGTTTTTGCTTTTGTTTCTCTTGCCTCCAGAGACATAGCTAGAAAGATGTTGCTGCAGCCAATGTCGGAGAAATTACTGCCTATGCTCTTTTCTACAATTTTTGTGGTTTCAGCTCTCACATTTAGATTCTTAATCCATTTTGAGTTTATTTTTGTGTATCGTATAAGAAAGTAGTTCTGTTTCATTTTTTTTCATGTAGCTGTCCCGTGTTCCCAACACCATTTATTGAAGAGACTGTCCTTTTCACATTGCATATTCTGGCCTCCTTTGTCAAAGATTAATTGACCACAAAAGCGTGGGTTTATTTCTGGGCTCTCTATTCTATTCTATTGATCTATGTGTCTATTTTTGTGCCAGTACCATACTGTTTGGGTTATTATAGCTTTGTAGTATATCTTGAAATCTGGGATTGTGATACCTCCAGTTTTGTTTTTCAAGGTTGCTTTGGCTATTCAGGGTCTTTTGTGGTTCCATACAAATTTTAGGATTATTTGTTCTAGTTCTCAGAAAAATACTGTTGGTGTTTTGATAGGGATTGGATTAAACCTGTAGATTGCTTTTGGATAGTATGGACATTTTAACAATATTTGTTCTTCCAATCCCTGAGCATGGAATATCTTTCCATTTTTTGTGCCATCTTCAAGTTCTTTCATCAGTGTTCCATAGTTTTAAGATTACAGGTTTTTCAACCTCCTTGGTTAAGTTTATTCCTAGGTGTTTTATTGTTTTTTTTGTGCAATTATAAATGGGATTGTTTTCTTAATTTCTCTTTCTGCTACTTCATTATTAGTATATAGAAATACAGCAGATTTCTATATATTGATTTTGTATCCTGCGACTTTACTGAATTCATTTATCAGGTCTAGTAGTTTTCTAGTGCAGTCTTTAGGGTTTTATATATATAGTATCACATCATCTACAAATAGTGAAGGTTTTGCTTCTTCCTTACCAATCTGGAGCCTTCTATTTCTTTTCCTTACCTGATTGTTGTAGCTAGGACTTCCGGTACTATGTTGAATAAAAGTGGTAAGAGTGCAATCTTTGTTCCTAATCTTAAGGGAGAAGCTTGCAGTTTTTTCGCTATTGAATATGATGTTATCTGTGGGGTTTTTTTATACATAGCCTTTTTTATGTTGAGGTTTGTTCTCTCTAAACCTACTGTTGAGGGTTTTTTTTTTATCATGAATGGATGTTGTACTTTATTAAATGCTTTTTCTGATCTGTCTATTGTTTTTATAGTTTCTATTTCATTTATTTTTGCTCTAATCTTTATTATTGCCTTCCTTCCACTGATTTGGGGTTTTGTTTGTTCTTCTCTTTCCAGCTTCTCTAGGTGTAAGGTTAGGTTGTTTGTTAGAGATTTTTCTTGCTCCTTGCGGTAGTTAATGATCACTATTTTATCTTTTTTTATGAATCTTTTTTTTATCCTAATATCTTTCATTCAAGTCTTTTTCTCCTCACTTAAAGAAATTTTATATTAAGTATATTAGACCTTTAACTATGATATGTATTGCAAATATTTTGTCCCAGCTTACCAGCCTGACTTTGATTATTATTATGGTATTTTTGTCATGAAAATGGTTTTGATTTTTATGTAATCAAATGTGTCAGCTTTTCTTTTGCTGCAATCTGGACTTTCAGTCGTAGTTAGAAAGTCTTTCTTCTCACCCAGGATAAAGATAATTTCACTCAAGTTTTCCTCCAGTACATGTATGCTTTCATTTTTCACATTTAGGTCACTGATCCATTTGGAGTTTATTCCTATATATGGTATGAAGTAAAAATCTAATTTTATTTTCTTCCAAATGGCCAACCAGTTGTCCTAGCACCATTTATTAAAATCCATCTTGGTCCCAGTAACTTGAAATGCCACCTGTATTATATATTAAGGTTTCATTTGAACTTGGATCTATTTCTAGATTTTTTCTACTTCTACTGTTTCTATTCTATTCTATTCTATTCTATTCTATTCTATTCTATTCACAGGTATTCCTGTATATTCATGTACTAGTACTACAGTTTTAATTCTAGAATCTTTATAATATGTTTTTGATATGGAGGGCTAGGGGGCTACTCCCTTCTCATAAATGTTTTTATTTTAGTATTTCTCTGACTGTTCTTATATGGTTTTCCATATGAAGTTAAGTATCAACTTGCTTAGCTTCATGAAAATGCTAGAATTTATTGGCAGAAGGACTGAGTTAAATTTATAAAGAAGTTTAGGGAGAACTGACATCTTTATGATGGTGAGTTATCCTATCCAAATAAGAGAGATGTCCTTTTATAAAAATTAGTTTGGTCTCTTTAAGGAGAGTTTTAAAGTTTTTCTCATATAGATTTGTACACTTATGGTTAAATGTATGCCTATCATTTCATCTTTGTTGTAATTGTAATTAGGATTTTTCTCTGTCATTATATCTCTAGTTGGTTACTGTTTGCATATATAAATGCTATTGATTTCCATAGGCTAACTTTATACCCTACTGGTCTATTTAATCGTCTGAGTTAATTTTATCATTTATTCTCCAGGGTTTTCCAGGTCTACCATTATATCATCTACAAATAGCTAACAAACATTCTTGTGGAAATTGTCAGGTTAATTACAAAATCTATATGAAAATGCAGTAAACTTAGAAAAGCCAAAACCAAAAGGGAAATAAATGTAGTGGACTTACACTACCTGATTTCAGCTGTGTCTGCAAACCCCAGTAAGTATGATATTGTGGCCTCGGTGTGAGGCTAGACAAAGAAATGAAACAAAAGAGACAGCCTAGAAATGGACCCATACAAATATGGTCAAATGATTTGCAACAAAGTTACCAAGATGACTAAATGAAGAAAAGAAAGTCTTTCTGAATAAATACTGCCAAACAAGTGGACACACATTTGGAAAAAAACTTACCTTGATTAGGATTACTTCCTGACCTTTCCTGAACTTGGGCAGTCTTAGTTCTATGATCTGAGGGAAAAAAACGAAACATGCTGTAGGTCCACAACTCCTGATCTGTGGTTCCAAAATCCAAAATCGAAAACCACACGTTTCTTTCCAAACCTTTTGGTGCCAAAATCCAACCCAACCTAATTTACGTGGCCACAAACCGGATCTGAAGGGACCTGAGGCTCCTTACGTAGCCTGTATGGCATTTACCACCGTCACATACTGAGCTGCAGGTGAACGTATTTATTTGATTACAGGTCGTTACCCAGCCTCTGCTGATTGTGCTCCATACTACATAGGATATACGTTACTTTACCAAAATCCAAAATGTTCTGAATTCATACATACCTAGAATGAGATCATCCATATAAAGCGCTTTCTTATCTTGTTTGGCACAGAGTTAAGTTCTCAGTATATGTTCCCCACCCCTCCTCCTCCTCCTGCTGCTGCTACAACCATCACCACTGCCATTATTATTATCGCTGTTATAAATTGTAAGAGTAGCTGAAAAGCTGATTCGACACAAAAAGAATTCATCGAAATAACTAATAAGAACAATAAAGGCTGAAGGGAGTGGTTCGGCGTCCGTAAGTGAGTCCAGTTTCTTTGGCACCCCAGGGGAGTGGCCTTTGGTGCCCGAAAGGAAGACAAGAGCCCTTGAGGAAACACTCCTCCATTTCCCAGCTGGAGATTCTCCCTGCACTGCTCATTTTATTTTTTTATTTTATTTTATTTTATTTTATTTTATTTTATTTTATTTTATTTATTGCACTGCTCATTTTAGAGAATCTGAAGGGATTATAAGAGGTGGCTGGTTCCCTGATAGAGTACAATCAAGAAAAGATTGTTACCATGGAAAAAGCATTTACTTTTCGGGGAAAGAGGGAAAAGGGGGAGAGAAATAAGTACAAGAGAAATAAACACCAGAGAAACAATAGGGAAGGGAAAGAAAAAAGAGAGCACCCCAAAGAACAGTTCTTTTCCAGAAATTGCTTCTTTTTCTTGAGCCAAGGCTAAGAGTGAGTCATGGTCAATGATGATAATTAGGGAACTTTAAGGGCCAATGAAAAACTTTAAGAGAAAATAAACCATAACAAAAGCTGCTCTAATTACTCTCTCAGAACACTAACAAAAGTTGGTGGCTTGTATTTTGCAGAGTTTAGTGAACTAACTAAACCAGTTAGCCATAGTATGATGACAATGGTGTTTTAAAGGGATGTCTGAGAGTAGGTGCGAGGGAGATAAAATCTCTTTGTTCTGAGTAATCAGGGCCCTGATAAAGGAATCCTCCAGGCTCAGGACAGATGGTGTGAGACAGAAATAGGGGAGACACAGGGTGGAGGATCAGAGAAGAAAAGATCCAGACCACCAGGAATGGGTCAGTTGTTTTCTTTAGGGCTCAGAGCTTTCACCAGTTCCTTCTTCTGAGACCCACTGTACAGACTTTGCGCTTGGTCGTTAGGGACTAAAAGTTTGTGTCCTCCCTCTCCCCCCAGATTCACATATTGAAGCTCAAACCCTCAATCTGATAGTATCTGGAGGCGCCTTTGTGAGATAATTAGGGTTAGATGAGGTCATGAGAATGAGGCCTATGATGCAATGAGTAAGGAAGAGAGCTCTCACCAGGAACCAAATTGCTGGCCACCTTGGACTTCTCAGCCTCCGAAACTGTGGGAAGAGAGATTTGCAGCCCTTTAAGCCATCCACCCTACGGGCATCTTGTTATAGCAGCCGGAGCAGACCGAGACAGCGCGTAGCAATGCACTCACGTCTGTTTACTCATTCCAGGATGTGGGACCAGTCTTTTCAAATGAATTCTATTGTCATCAGTCCAACACCAAAGACCCCTCCTGGTATTTTTATACTTACATGGATTGAGGGACCCCTGAGTATTCTAGCCCAGTGAGAGCAAACCAGGGACGCAGCACTCCTTACACGATGCTGCTTTAATGAGGATTATTTCTGCCTGGGAGCACTACAAATTAAACAAGTGAATGAGGATAAAATAGCTACAGATAGGCCGACTTCTCTACAATTCAAATTAGTTATAGGTGTTGGAAGGCCGGAATCCAAGGAGGCTGAAATCTTCTTAGCGGCTCGCTGCCTCCACCTTCTGGAAATTTGGAGACATAGCAGGGCTGTTGGTTGGGTATTTTTTTCCTTAGTTATTCCTTATCATCACTCTTACTACTGAAAATTAATATTGGGACAAAAATAACCAAAATCTTACCATGTCAAGGTCTTGTTGTTTGAAAACTTTAAAAAATTCCACATTCTTTTTATGTCATTTTTTTTTATCTAGGAAAACAGACAATTGGCTATATAGAGTCTTCCTGCTCACACAGCTTGTCCAGTTCAGATTTTTTTCTTATTATTAAGTGAGCTTTATGCCCAACGGGGGCTTGAACTCATGACCCTGAGATCAAGAGTCACATGCTACACCGACTGAGCCAGCCAGGCGCCCCAGAATAGATATTTTATGATCAATAGTCCATTTCTAGCTGAAGATCAAGTCAAAAAGCACCTTCTTTCCTACACTTACACAGGACTTTTGCTATCATAGATCTTTACAATATTTTATCTTCCAGATATTTTAAAATATTTTTATTTTCCTGATATTTTCAAATATTTTCCAGATATTTAAAAAATAATGTACCATCCAATCATGATAAAAGCTTTAGTAGGCAGTAAGAGAGAACTTCCTTTATGTGATAAAGTCTTTTTACAAAAAGCCTACAGCAAACACCATTCTTAAGTGTGACACGTTGAAAGTTTTTGCTTTGAGTCCAGAACCAAGCAGAGGCTGCCTCCTACCACTAATCCCATTCCACCTTGTACTGGAGGTCTTAGCCAATGCGTATGGCGAGAAAAAGGACAGAAAGTCATATGTATTGGGACGGAATAAATAAAAGGTGTTCTTCATAGATGATATGATTATATACATATGACAAAAATTAAGTTACAGATAAATTATTAAACTAGTAATAGAGTTTACTGAGAGTGCTCATACAAAATAAATTTTGAAAAATCAGTTGTATATCTATTTATCAGCAACTAATGGTTGGAAAATAAAATCTTAAAAAAAGAAACCATTTGAAGTATTTCCAGAAGATGAGATAATATAAATAGATTGGTTCTCTCCAAATTTACCTCCAGATTCAATGCAAACTCAAACAAAAATCCTACAGATTTTTGAAATGAAATTGGTTCTGAAGTTTCTATGGAAATGCAAAGGTCTGAGATCCATTTGATGAAGGATAAAGGAGGACTCACTTCACCTGAATATTGTTATATCAAGTGGTTTTGGCTCAAGGACGGACAAACCAGCCACGGGATACAATAGAGAAACAGACATCAAGAGATGAAATGGACATTTGGTTTAGGACGAAAGTGGGCATTGCAGAGGAGTCGCTAGAGGGCAGCTTATCCACGAATAGTCCTGGGGCAGCTGGTTGTCTAGAAGAGAAAATATTAAAGTAGATGGCTAACAAAAAGGAGTTCCCAGTGTAAGGCTGTTGTGGACTGAATGTTTGTGTCCCACTCCAAAATCATATGTTGAAGCCCTAAACCCCCAATGTGATGGTATTTGGGGGGGGGGGTCGGGAGAGGTAATTGGGTATAGATGAAGTCATGAGAGTAGGGTCCCCATGATGGGATTAGTGTGTCCAGAGCTCTTGTGTTCTCTCTGCCATGTGAGGACACAGCAAAAAGATGGCCATTTGCAAGCCAGGAAGAGGGCTCCCATCAAGAATGGAATGCCAGCACCTTGATCTTGGACTTCTCAGCCTTTGGAATTGTGAGAAATCAATATCTGTTGTTTAAGCCATCCCAGTCTTGGTTTCTTGTTGTAGAGGCCTGAGCTGACTCAGACAAAGAACTTCTTGAGAAAGATAAGGAAATAATGATTTTTAAAGACCATGTTGGATATCTTCATGACATCAGTGTTGGGGGAGTTTTTAAAATAGGACATACAAAAGAAAACCCATAAAGGAATAGATTGATAACTCTTAATTAAAATTAAGAACTTTTGTTCATCAAAAGATCCCATGAAGAGGGTGAAAACGCACGTCTAAATTGGGAGAAGGCATTTGCACAAGTGAAAACAAATTGCATGCAGACTATATTAAGAATTCCTACCAATCAATAAGAAAAAGACGAAACCCAAAGGAAAAATGAGCCATCTCCAAATGGACAATAAAAATGGAAAAAGTGCTCAACCTCATTAATAATCCATGGAATGCAATGGGATACCACTGGGCTGGATAACGTTGGAAAGTCTAACAAGACCAATTTGGAGTGGGAATGTGGAGTAATTCAAGCTCTCATCACTGTCGGTTAGAGTGTAAATTGGTACATTTATCTTAGAAAACAACTTGGCATCATCAGCTAAATTTGAACATTTGCATTCCTGCCATCAAGCGACACTATTCCAGATATACACAATGCGCACCCCAAAACATGCGTTCAAGACTGTGTGTAGCGGCAATATTTTAAAAAATCCAAACTGGAAACAACACTAATATCCACCAAGAGCAGAAACAATATGTATAGACTGTGGCATATTCATATAGTGGAATGCAAAAAGAAAGAAAATGTGGAATCTTAAAAATGTAATGTTGGTCAAAGGAAACCAGACATAAAAGAATACACACGTATTATTCCATTTACATTTGCTGTAAAAAGACAGCAAAACACAGTGTAGTGTTTAGGTATGCTTAGGTTAAAAGCAAAAAGAGAGCAAAACAAGTGATTATATTCAAATAAGAATAATAGTGACTTTTGAGGAGGAAGGAATTTGTGTTTTGGAAAGAGCATGCAGAGGTTTTGGGGGTTCTGGTAAGTTTCCCTCTGACCTGGGAGATACATGGGTGTTAGTTTTCAAATAAGTTTTTAAGCTGTAGTTTATATTTTATCTATGTTTCTGCATGTGTGTTATATGTCACGATACAAAAATCCCAGGCAAGACCATCAGGTATGCACGCTTTGCCCACGCTAATGATCTTTGCAAAACACTCCCCCAAATTCAGACACCGTATCTCCAGGCTGGTACAACAGCTTCTGTCTTCCGTTTCTTGCCCTGATACAGTAATAGTGGGGGCAGTAATAATAGCCGCTAACATTTATTCTAAGCCCTATTGTTTGCTCTCCACGTTTTATTTCATGTAGACCTTATTCGCCCTCAGAGGTAGGTACTCCTATTATGCCCATTTTGCGAATGAGGATACAGGGAAAGAGAAGTTAGCAGACAGCTCATGAGGGGCCCAGTCAGAATCCAAATGCAAAGATAGAACTCCAGATCCTGCACTTTTAATTATGACGTGATAGCATCAGCTCTTCTGTTGCGCCAACATCCCACAGGATGCTTAGCCTCGCCAGTATAATTCTAGGTTTGGAGATCTCCTAGACTGGCAGCATTAAGGACAGAGACGGCTCTGAGGTCATGCTGCTGAGCTGCTTCGGCCCCATTCAGATCTGAGCTACTGGTCCAGATGGAGTGATATCTGCTAGTGAGAATTAAAAGCAAGAGGTCTTTTCAGGTCCTAATAAGATTGTTCCCTGGCCAGCACCGAACAAACCATTTAGAGTCTGTAAGCCTTACATTTAAGTCTTTAGTGAACAAAAGCTTGGATTTTCTTTTGCGGTGAAATATACTGTATCTTTATCACTCCATAATGAGGCTCACTCTCTTTGTGGATTTTTTAAAATTGCTTTGCCGTGAATTCTGCAAGTGTTTACAGTTGGGCTAGATGTCATGCCCTTCTATCTCTAAAATAAGATTTAACATCTGCGTTAATTAAAAATACTGTTTTTAGTTAGCCTGCAGAAAATCTTAACCCGATATTCATTTATGAGAAGGTATTTAAATGGAGGGATAAATAGTAGGTAAATGGTACAATGCCAGAAAATCACAATCAATAAATGTTAACTACATGGTATAAAGAAGTTTAATAAAATTTGAGGCAGAAGAGGAAGAAGGAAGAGAAAAAGAAGGAAGAGGAAGGGGAGCAGGAAGGAAGAAAAGAAGAAGAAGAAAAGATGATGGTAGGGTTATAGAGACAAGGGAAGAACACAGATTCTTCATTTGAAATAACCCTCAGAAAGCACGACGTATTCCAAGTGACAAGCCCCCTCACGGAATTGTGAGAAATATTGGACTGCCTTTGGCACTGTGGAGTCTTATTAATGACTAGAATGAAACTGTGCCTATTTAAAAGTCTTGTGGGTCCCCTGAATAGTACAGATCTGGTCTTTGAAAACACCCATTTACATAGCACATAATTGGGAATAGCCAGTATTTACCTGATGTAATTGTGGAGGCTTGGTTCTTTTCATTCAGGCTGTTTCATTCATTCAAATTTCATTCATTAAAGCTTGAATAACACATTTAGCCAATTTCTATTCTTTCTTTTTCATTCTGCCCTTTGTTACGCATTTCCTGAGAGGATAAATCCCAGTGTAGGAGGTGCCATGATGACAAGGGCATACGGTACTTAATAAAGACGATACGCCGTGTTCGGAAAATGCCCAGTGTTGAAGTGAAGGTTAGAAAGGATTTCTTTGCTGGCTCTTTCCTTTAGTCCCATTTTCTGTGGCCTTGAATAGGTAATCCTTGGGCTTGGAGGGAGGTATAGAAGGAGGTATTGGCTAGAGGGGAATGCAGGGCAGGGAACTGGTGGGTGCCAATATTTTCCAGAATTGCTCCGTCAGCCTGCCATGAGGAGACTTACTTGTGGAGCTGCAATGTTAAAGTATCATTAAGTCAGTGGAACTTTCTAGTACAAGTTAGGTTCCTCGCCCTGATGGAAGAGGAGTGAAGTTTTGCTTCATTCGTATTGTGTGTCAGGCACTTTATCATATTAGAAGAAAGCCTTTTCATTCTATTCCCTTTAAACATCCCTGGCTTTAAGGTTTAGAAGAAACGTTTTCCCTCCTTACTTGCCGTGTTTCTTATACTCTGGATGCCTAAGTAGAACAGCTGAGTGACATCATGGAGTAGTGGAAAAAGAGTAATGTTTCAAATGAGACATACCCAGGTTCCAGTCCTGCCTCTGGATTTACCAAATGTGAGACTTGGACAGATTTCCTTAATTTTTTTTTCAAGATTTATTTTTATTTATTTGAGAGAGAGAGTGTGAGCAGGGGGAGGGAGAGAGGGAATCCTCAAGCAGACTCCCTGCTGCACACAGAGCCCAACATGGGGCTCGATCCCAGGACCCTGAGACCATGACCTGAGCTGAAATCAAGAGCCGGATGCTTACCCGAGCCACCCAGGTGCCCCAATAGGTTCCTTAATTTCTGCAGAGTCCGGTTTCTGTATCTGTGAGATGGGAAATGGCTCTTCTATTGCTCGTCTTGCAGGAGTGTTGTGAGGACACAGTGAGAACTGCAAATGAACAGCTCAAGAGTCTGGCTTGTGGTGGGCACAGCATTTAACATGTAGAAGCTATGATTATTTTTTATTTTCCTGCTTAATATATTAATCTATGAGGTGAGGACTAAACTTTGATTCTCACTTCCTTTCCAATGTTAAGGTAATTTATCTCATTGGCAAGGCAAAGAAGGGTAGGTAGGAACCTCAATCGAAGATTCATTCATATCGTCTTTGGGGGCACCTGGGTGGCTCAGTCGGTTTGGCATCCAACTCTTGATTTCGGTTCAGGTCATGACCTCAAGGTTGTGAGATCAAGTCCTGTGTTGGGCTCAGTGCTGAGTGTGGAGCCTGCTTGAGATTCTCTCTCTCTCCTTCCCTCTGCTCCTCGCTGCCCACTCCCCACCCCTGCTCATGTGCGCACGTCTCGCTCTGTCTCAAAAAACGTCTTTGGAGACTTAGGAGGACAAGCGGGAAAAAAAAAAGAAAGACAGAAAAAAGGGGAACTAGAGAGCAGAATGAGGACAGGAATGAGTTCTCCTTAGTTTTTTCTTCTTCTTTTTCTTTTTTTCAAGATAATTCCATTTAACTTTTATTTAACATTTTCATTAGGTTTTGCCTTTGAATACTAATGTTCTTAGCTATTTTCCACTCAATCATTTTTCATACACTGAGTATTGATCCTTTGAAGGACAGCAATTTATTTTTTGACCTAAATCCGCCCCCCCATACCTATCTTGAGAAACAAGGAAGAAACAAGTGCCAGAACGGTCAAATGAGAAACCCCATTTGAAAGAAAACATGAGACAGCATTTGATGGCACATTCAATCACAACATTTTATCTGAAGGTGATTTCTGTTTTCAAGAATCCCTGTTGTTTGCGGGGAATGGAATATATCTCAGAGCTAGAATGGCAGCATCAATGTTTTAATTAGCAAGCGCCCAGACTGAGTGTGGAGTGTCTAATTAGACCCCCTGGGTATCAGTGATGTCTACCGATTGACAGATGGTTCCTAGCCCTGAGAGACAAGCTTTGCTGCTCGCCCACAAACAGTCGGTCGTCACAGAGGTTTCTTTTTCTCCCTGAGAATGTTTGCAAACGGAGAAGTATTTTACTGAGTCCGTATCTCCTTACAAAACCCATCCCACCAAGAGTTTCTAGTGAAAAATGAGAAAGGGAGAGAGAATGGGAAAGAAATGGAGCGAGTCTGCAGGCAGGGCTGGTCTCTCCTTGGGTCCCTCCAAGCGCTCTAGGTCATGTCCCCTGGGCACTTGGAATTCCAGATAAATCAAGGGGCTGTGTCTCCATGGGAACAGCTTGGCAAGAACAAAATGGGGACTAAAGTTCATCTTTATAGCTCAGAACTGTTGATTGTACGTGCTGGCTTTACGCATTAGGTTATCTCAGGGCTGTAGTGAGTACAGGAGTGTGAGTCCCATGGGTGCCCTAGTTTCCAAATCCTTTCTTTCCTTTTCCTTCCCAACCCGTCCCTCAAATATCAAGCACAAATAGCTGGAGTTATTAGCTGTAGAGTTTATTTGTACAACCCTCCCTGGGCTGTGTTTGGTGGATGGAACACAGGCTTTGGAGCCAAGGTGACAGGGATTTGAATCCTGGCTCTGGCACCCACCTCAATTTCTTCATCTCTAAAATGGGAATAATGATTCTTCTGTCAGCCACCGGGAGGGTTCAGAATAATGTACATGAAGTCCCCAGCCTGGCACAGAGTAGGCCCCTCACAAGCGATCACTATTATTTACGTTATTGCTGACCTTCTGCTCACTTAAATGGTTCTTGTCAAATTCTGATTAACAGGAAAAGAAAGTAGGGATAAGGAACAGAAGGAAAAAAGTATACTCTTCAGCGGAGTTCAATGTTATCAGCAGAGCTTGTATCTCAAATTAGAAGAAAATGTTTTATAATTAAACATCTGGATTCTTCATGCCTAAGAAGCATAAGTAAATGGTCCTGTTTTCCAGGGATTACTGCCTCGATGTAGGTTTTAAAAGCATCTTATGTTGCCTGGGTTTCTCTATTATACTGTTCTATCCAGGCTGTCAGACGGGCCGATTTCATCAGCCCCGAGAGCCAAAGACACCGAAGATACACACACCCACATACAAAAGCCTCTGGCAACAAAGCCTATTTGTTTTGTCATGGCAACCCTTGTCACTTCCAGCTGGAGAGTGAGTGATGATGTCATTATCGAGAGAGGACTGGGGAGCAGGCTGGCAACCCCGTCCGAGCTGTAGGATTACAGAGAATTATGCTTCAGAGTCAGCCGATCATGATACAGAGAGAAGCCATCAGCACAAGGCGCTTAGGATTTCCATAAACAGACATACGCCGTCTTTGACAAGGAAAGAACTGAGTTTGAGAATTTGACATTAAGAGCAAAATCCCTATGTCTGTGATTTTAAGAGAGAGTCATGAAGCTCCTTCAGTTTGCCAGCAAGCTGGTGGCTGGTGTTTGGTGAAACTATTAAGTGGCTTTAAACCTTGGGGACTGAACACGACGTGGTCTGGTCAGAGATCTGCTGGCTAGAGAAGGGGACGAAGTGGGGGCGACCTTGTGGACAGATTGCCCATGAGAGGCCCTGACAGCCAGAACCAGGAGGGAGAGCTCCTGCAGCTGATGACAGAATCTGTGTTCTGAGCTCCTTGGAAGAGCAAAAAGGGGTGCTAGGAGGACACATCCCAGTACAGCAGGCATACACAGGGACTGTTGCCAACAACCCAGGATGTGTGGTCCCTGCATGTCAATTGAGGATGCAGGATGCCTGGGTGGCTCAGTTGGTTAAGTATCTGCCTTTGGCTCAGGTCATGATCCCAGGGTCCTGGGATCGAGTTCCGCATTGGGGTCCCTGCTCCGCGGGGAGGCTGCTTCTCCCTTTGCCTCTGCTTCTCTCTCTCTCTGTCTCTCATGAATAAATAAATAAAATCTTTAAAAAATCAATCAATCAATCAATCAATCAATCAAGGATGCAGCCTGGTTCCTTCACACGCAAGCGACTCTGCTGTCTTTGTTCTAGAAGTACTGCCCTCCAGCAAACACGGCTGAGAGGGAGATTGGTGGCCTACACACAAGTCAAGAGAGAATGCCAGGCTGGGGGGCTAGATGTCACATCAAACACACTAGCCCTGGTCGAGGCTTCACATACATGAGCACAGCCAGGGAGAGGTGTTTCCCCACTCGTCTGACAGTCAGCTGGGACCCCACTAGACCAGCGGAATCAGTTTCCAGAAAAAAGACTGGGAATGTGTCTTAACAGAATCTGAGCGCTAAAAAAGGGGCAGTCGTCATCTGGGGCAATTTTGTCTTTTTACAAACTATGTCGCAGACGGGTTGTTAGCCTGAGCTGTGCACGAAGCGGAATTCACAGCCTGCCCCTGGTCCGTAACAGTGGGGAGCCCTTGGGTGAGGTGCCTCGGCCCCCTGAGCTGCGGGGCTTTGCTGAGAGGATGGCGTCATGTATGGAAAGTACGCCTTGGGGGGGGTAGAAGTTCCTGCTACTGTCTGACTTCCTCGAGGTGGGAGCGCTGGTGGTTTACAACACAGCCGTGAGCTGACTCCTTAAACTAGGTCATAATGGTCAGGATACTTTCTGTGCTAATGGCAGGCAGAAGGAAACAGAGACCACGCCAATCTTGTGCACATACAGTTTTTAAACTTTTTATCTTGGAATAGTTTCAAATTTTAGGAAAATTACAGGAATAACACAAAGAACATCACATACACTTGCATACAGATTCCCCAGTTGTTTTTATATTTGCCTCACATTGGCTTGGTCTCTCTCTCTCTCTCTCTTTCTCCACACACGCACACACGCACACACATTATATCTATTATATGTACATTCTGTGTATTTTCCCTCTAAGCTAGGAGCACGGTAACAGTGCCTATTACCCTTTAGTACTTCAGTATCTAGTTCCTAACAAGAGTACCCTCCTACCTAATGAGAGGACAATCTGGAAATTAACATTGATATATTACTTCCAATTACTTCTCAGGTCCCCCACCATTTATTTTGCTTATTGTTCCAATGTTGTCTTCTATAGACAAAGGAGGCAATCCAGGAGTATATGTTGTATTTATTCTGATGTTATCTTTCTAGGCTCCTTCCATCTGGAAATGTTCGTCTTTCCTTATCTTTCACGGCCTTAGCATTTTTGAAGAGTACATGCTTGCTACTTTGTAAAATGCTCTTTATATGGGGATTGTTGGGTGTTTTATCACTGTTAATTTCAGGGGATGCATTTTCGCCAGGAATACAAATATACCAAGTTTTCTCAGTGGAACATCACCTGGATTTATCTCATGACTAGGACTAGTGCTGTTAGTGTTTATCATTTGAGTTAATATATTTGCCAGGTTCCTCTACTTTAAAGTTAGTATTTTATACTTTTTAAATCAAATATTAGGTGCTTTGTGGGAAAATACTTTAAGACTCCATCCATGCTGTACCTCGTCAGTTTTCCCTCATTTGTGGCATTCATTGCTCGTTATTGCCCGAATCAATTGCAAAATGGTGGCTTTAAAATTCCATACTCTTTCTCATTTATTACCTGAAATTCAACTGTAAGTTAGAGCTTAGAGGCAAACTCAAGCAACACGCAGACGAACGCTCAGAGGCAAGGCGCCTCTCTGTTGGTTTCCTTTCATCCCGGCCGGCGTGACGCTCAGATTAAGCGAGCTTTGAAGGAAGGAGGCAGCCGTGTCCGAACGTTCGATCCTCCTGAGGCAAAAGGGGCTGCAGTGGCGTGCGGCTGCCAGAGCCAGCCGAAGACGGACGAGAAAGAGTTTGTAGAAAGTTTCCTAACTGAAATTTGGAGACTGAATGTGGACTGGAAAAAAAAAAAAAAAAAAAAAAGAACGTGGGATGTTTTAAGCCCAGATGACTGGACTGGTGGTAGGATAAAAGATAGGGGTGTCCAAAGGTGGAGCTGGTGTTGGGGAGCACAACAGGGTTAATTTGAGGTCAGTGGAGCGTGAAGTGCCAGCAGGGTGTAGGACTTGTCTCCTCTGACAGTTGGGGGGGCCAATGGCACCAGCTCAGGAGGGAGGTCAAGGCTGGAAATGAAGGTTGTGATTCGTCTTCCCTGGAGTAGGCAATGGATGCGGGTAAGATCGCAGTTGGAGCCAGTTTTGGAGAAAGATGGGTGAGGACAAAATCATCGTGAGTGAGGAGGGGTCCTGGGAAGAGAAGAAAGACCCACCGAAGAGGGAGGGGTTGGGGCTCCGGAGGACCAGGTCCGGGGCAGAGCGCAGAAGCTGGGGAGGATACTGTGCACCGACTTGCTCAACATCAGATCCACCCAGAGTCTAGAATGTCCTTCCATACCGTACCATCTGGAAGGCTGAAAACGACATTCCCCTGATTTCCTTTCAGCTAAGGGTCTGGATGTGATTTGGGTTTTGAGAATCAGGTGCATTTGAATGAGACTTGAAAGCACTTCCGGCTGCTTCCGCTGTTCTGCTGGCAACTGTCACGGAATTGTCCCATTTCCCCCGCGGTGTTCAGCAGCCAGGCGCTAGCTTCATGAGGGGCAAGAGGCCAAGATCTGGGAATCCATGTTCTGCTTGTGGCGCTCCAGCACGAAGTTCCGTTGTGGTGGCTCCTGATCTCTGGATCACAGCTAAGGCAAAAAATAGGTCCCTGAAGTCAGTGGTTCCAGGGACAGCTTCCTGATTGCCCATCTTCCTGATGCAGGGGAGCGAGCATCTCTCCCCGTGGGTCATATCTGCTGTGACTGGGAGTCATTTCTGAAGGCCGAGGCTGGAGCACGCTCTTCCAGTCTTTCCAACAATTTAGAAAGTATTTAAATCCCCCTCAGCTGAAAATACTGTGGTATTTTCTCTTTTCTGAAACTGAAAAGTACAAAATCCAATGGAGAAAGGATATACAAGAAGAAAGGGCGAGGGGCGCCTGGGTGGCTCATTCGGTGAAGCATCTGCCTTTCGCTCAGTTCATGATCCCAGCACCCTGGGATCGAGCCCCACAGCACGTCAACTCCCTGCTCAGCGGGGAACCTGCCTCTCCTTCTACCTGCTGCTCCCCCTGCTTGCTCTCTCTCTGTCAAATAAAAAAATGAAATCTTAAAAAAACGAATAAAGGGCTAATCAGAATCACTATATTGTACCCCTGAAAACTAAGGTAACACTGTATGCTTGTTATACTAGAATTAAAACAATTTTTTAAAAAAAGAATAAAGGGCTAATCAATAATTCAAAAGCTGCCAAAAAGTTAGGATGAGGATTTCATTCATCCATCCATCCATTTCGAGTCATTAGAAACAGTTATCACTGAGTCCGTAATGTGTACTGGGTCCATGCTGGACATTTGGGAATACTGTACAAAGATGAATAAAACATAGTCTCTCCCTTCAAGCGTTCGGTCTAGTAGGGGAGCGAATCGTGAACATCAATGGAATAAATTGCAGCAAGCACACCAATGGAGACAGATTCAGGGAGCCAGCATGAGAAAGAAGGAAGGGCGCTGAACTTGGAATGAGACTCTGGAAAGAAAGTAGGCTTTTTTTTTTTTTTAAGGTTGCAAAATGGGCATTTTTATTTAAATTCAATTAGCTAACATATAGTACACCAGTTTTTGATGTAGTGCTCACTGATTCATGAGTTGCGTATAACACCCATGCTCATCACATCACGTGCCCTCCTTAATGCCCATCACCCAGTTACCCCATCCCCCCACCCACCTCCCCTCATGCAGCCCTCAGTTTGTTTCCCAGAGTCAAGAGTCTCTCATGGTTTGTCTCCTTCTCTGATTTCTTCCCAGTTTTCCCTCCCTTCCCCTATGGTCCTCTGTGCTACTCCTTATGTCCCATATATGATTGAAACCATATGACAATTGTCTTTCTCTGATTGACTTACTTCACGTAGCATAATCCCCTCCAGTTCCCTCCATGTCAATGCAAATGGTAGGTATTCATCCAGAAAGTAGGCTTCTTGAAGGAAGGACACAAGTGGAATATTGAAGGATGAGCCTGTTTTTAGCTAATAAATACCCAGTGCTTACTCTGGGTTGAGCATAGTGCTAAGATCTGTACATTCGAGATCACGTGTAATCCTCCAAACATCTATAGGAGGTACAGGGTATTATCAGCATTTTACAAATAAGGACACTGAAGTTAAGATCTGATTCCAAGTTATCTGAAGGGCATTCTTTCAGGTCATTCCAAGCAGAGGGAACAGCATGAGCAAAGGCAAAGGTGAGAAATTCTAGCCAATACCTGAAAGTAGGGCCCATCTCCCAGCCTCTGTGGCAGGGTAGGCATCCAACTTCAGTAAAAGCTGGTTAATAAACCCAGATGGGTTTCATGTGGACCAACATCCCCCATCCAGTTTTTTGTTAATTTTTCACTTCCCTAACTCTGAACGCCTGCTTAGCCCCCTCCCTATTCCCTCGTTCTCCTTTTTTTTCTCTTCTCTTCTCTTCTCTTCTCTTCTCTTCTCTTCTCTTCTCTCCTCTCCTCTCCTCTCCTCTCCTCTCCTCTCCTCTCCTCTCCTCTCCTCTCCCCTCCCCTCCCCTCCCCTCCCCTCCCCTCCCCTCCCCTCCCCTCCTCTCTCTTCTCTTTTTTCTTTAAAGGAAGGCAGAGTGTCACATGCAGAATTTTGTTTGGATGTGTCTGGAGTCGTGGAAGCTTGACTACCCTACGTTGTCCTACAAATGGACCTTGAGAGCTTGTTTGCAGGTTCTGTCAGGGGACTGCAGTGACTCATATACCCTTGACCAGAGAACGGTCCTCCTTTATTGGGAAGGTCATCCTCTTAGACCAAGTACACAGCTTCGGGAGGGACACACATGGAGCGGTGAGGGAAGAACAGGACACCCACCTAGCCAGCCAGCTCAGCCAAATCAACCCTGGCGATCGATGGGGTGACAGATGTCACAGCCAGATCACCCTCACAAGCCACCTTATTCTCCTTTTAAAATGCCCAGTCACCTCTGCATGAAGTTGGGTGCACTCTACCTGGGTTTCCCCCCCATTACAGCAGTATATTCCTGATGAAAATCTGTCCTTACTACTCTAGTGTCTGGCTTTATCTTTGACATAAGTTCTTGCAGGCCACTTTGGACAGAGTGACCTCTTTGTCTCAGGGTGACTTTTGTAGTTTCTGCGAGGTCTGGGATTTTGAGTCCATTATTGTTGAGAGCCTGCACCAAGTGCCAAAGAAGCCATTATGGGCAACTTGTAGCCTGGCGGATGGCGTCACCACAGAGCGGACACAGCCAGAGCAGAGACCCGCAGGCAGCAGCCACGTAGCCCGACAGCGGGAGCATTCGGAACAGCCCCTTAATTTGGACAGCTGGCTTCCTTCTGTAATTGGGGCTGAGTCAAGAACAGGTGGCTTGGCTACGAGAAGCAGGCTTTCTAGGCTGAGTGAAGTGCAAACGTATCTGGGTACGCTCCTAGCCTAGAAGAGACCTGAAGGAAATATGAATTTTTCTGGACTGATTCAGAGGGTTAAGAGGGTGGCATCACTCATGATTTGCAGGAAACCTGGAAGTCAACATAGCAATGGTGAGGACTTTAGGGTAGAATACCCTTTTCATCTCTAGTACATTTCTATTTTTTAAACCATGCTAGGTTTGCATTTCATTCTTTCCTGTTGACAACAAGAGCAACAGATTATTTTTCCATCAGAAAATGTTTTTGGCCCAGTACTTCCTCTAGCTCCACTCCTAATACATTACCTTAGTATCCAATAGGAGACTCCGTATGGGATACTTTATGTATAAGGCAGACAACTGGGGGGTCATTGTGTTTATAATAGTGCCCCAAATTAAAGTTCTAAAAAATTTGTCGGCTAAAAAAATACTGTTTTGAAACGATCTGCTATGTTCTTTTGTAACTAAAATTTCTTTGAGCGTAAAATAAGCATTTTGATATAAAAATTGCAAAATGCAGAGACCATCTGAACACATTTGATGACTCTTACGTGCATATTTATGTAACATTTTAATAGCTTTCCCATTTCTGTACAAAGCACATGCTTATTTCATTACCTGTTTGTATGTCCTAACCACTTCCACTTGGTTCCTATAAAAGTCTCTGAAAGAAAATCCCTCCCTGACTAGCAATTTGTGTAAGTAGTAGCAGCAAGTTTTAAAAGTACTTGATAATATGGAGTTTTGCATGTTTTAGAGAGGTTGTCTATTAGATTTTTTAAAAGGATTCTTGCAGATCATGCACAAATTCAGTGCTCCAGCTCCCCCAGAACTTGGCAGTCACAGCACAGACCGTGCTGCGGGGCGTGGGAGAGGCTTAGAGGACTGTGAAGAAGACCAGGGTGTTCAGAACATGTCGAGCCAACACTAAAAAGAATCTGGGACCTAAGTGCGAAGGTGAGGAAACAGAATTCAACAGCTGGGAACCACCAGCCTGAACAGAAACAGTCAGGATAATAGAAATGTTTGGGCGATCATGGATGATCAGAGGCCTGGTCCCACCCAGAAATTAAAGCACATTAATTGTTAATTTATATATGGTTAGAACTGAATTATGCCAAGAATATTTTTCACTGACTGGTGTGACAAAATGAGAATGAGAACACGAGTGGGTTTTCCAAGTTGTGTTTATCCATTTGTTTGTGAACAAGAGCTGTGTTTTTACTTTCTAGGAGATAAAATGGTGTTTTTAAAAATCATACTAATAGACCTTAACATAATCTTAGTTTTGGTTTCCCTAGAAGCAGACTCTATAGCACGGAGGGAGAAGATGTAGTTTATCTGGTGGTAAAGGGAACCCCTCGAAGGGAATGGAGGAAGGAGACAAGGAAGGAAAGACAACCAAAGAATGGAGTGTTATCAAGCCGGCTGCCATGTAACAGCTTAATCCAGTCAGGAAAAGGTATCTACCTTTTCCCAGAGAGTTTCCTCAGATGTGTGGCCTCACAGCGTGGGCCACTGAGAAGGGCTTGACAGTGGTTTTCTTTTTACTGTTCTTACCCTGGCAAAATTGATGATGGCAGTCACTGATGTCAGTTCCCCACTTACCTACCTTTTCCAACCCTCCCCCAATTAAACCCAAACATCCAAAAGCCTGGGACACTGACATTCCAGCTGGGGAGCCTATCAGTCGGCAACATCAGTCACAGCACAGGGCAGGTGCAGCTCAGCGTGAAGAGGCAAATTCCTGTGAACCACCCTGAGGAGGAAGGATGACTCCAGCATGAGCCACAGAACACACCAAGGGATGCCCTTTCTGACCTCCAAATTCTTACCTTCCCAAGCCACCTCTTCTCTGACATGTTTTGGCCAGGCAGCCCCACTTGGGGAGGAAGGAGTCGTTAGATAAGGTCTGAACATGAGTTGCTTGGCTCTCAAGCTCCCCGCACGGCTCTACGAACTTCCTGCTGCTCCAGTCTCCGCAAGCAGCTCCTGAGGGTTGTCCAGCGTTGACAGAAGCTTCCGGAGGAACATTAAATCATCCCCCGCTCTGCAGCCAACAAGACCACTGTCACTGTGTCAGAGGATGTCAAGAAGTGCCTCCGTATATACAAGAATATGAAGCAACAATATAATTCGTGTTAGAAAGAAAACATTGTGGGAAGGGCAGAGGGAGGAAGGAAAATTATGAAATTAAATAGTAATTGGCAATAGCTCAGAAAAGATCAGAAACTCTAAACTTGTTATACCGTTCTAGACAGACAAATCCTCATCTATTTAGCTTGCGTGGTATAATACTTAGAACAGGCAAGTTATTAAAAAAACACAGTGGCATTCAAGTCCACTGTAAGAAAAAGTGAAGTTTCCCACCTTCTGGGGCAGGGTCCTGCCTACGAGGATTTCAGACTAAAGCCTGAAAAACTCTTAACATCTACTGGACAATTACTATGTGTCAGAAACTTACATTTACTCTCAATCCAACCTTGATAACTACGAAGACAACCCAATGAGATGGGCACTATTCTCCCACATACGGATGAAGCAATCCAGACCCGGAGCACACAGGGAACTTACCAAGCCTCATGCAGCCCATCAGTGCAGACCTGGTGTTCAGACCTATTCTAACACCAGGCACTGGCTCTTCCCCATTCCTCTATTGCTTCCAACATGAGGTCCCATCTCCTAACCTTCTCCTTTCAGTCTTCCCTAAGGTGTTAGCCAGTAATTCAAAGGTAGTCATCAGTACTACTTCTTTCATGTATATTTTTAAACAGGAATCAAAATGTTTTTCTCTTTTGAATGTTACCAATCTTGGCACTAATTACTAAAAGTACTTTTGACCTCTAAAATTTTACTCAAGCAACATAAAACTCCAAGTGATAGTCACCAAGGAAACAGTTACTAACGAGATGTTTTATTTGTAACAACATACAATTGCACTTTCTGTTCACATGCTGGTTCTTTCCCCTCTCTTCTTGCAAGGTCTTTGGAGCTTCTCCCCCAAACTAATGAGGTGTCAAAGGATGTGACAAAATGACAATCTCGAGTACTTCTGAGCGGGCTTAGGTGTCTGCCAAGTGAAAGCAGGAGTTTGGTGGGGCCATGAAATTTCTTCGAAGGACATCTTTAAAAGTTTTTTAATTGTTTTGTAACTTGATCCAATAGCCGTTTCATCATGCCTTTTCATGTTCTATGCACAGTCGGATGTAGGCCAGTAGTCAAATAAGTTCCATCTGTCAAGAAAATCAAGAGGCACCTGGGTGGCTCAGATGGTGAAGTGGAGGACTTTGGCTCAGATCGTGATCTCAGGGTCCTGGGATCGAGCCCCATGTCTAGCTCTGTGCTTAGCGGGGAGTTTGGCTTGTCCTTCTGCCCCTCCCCCCAACTTGTGATCTAATAAAATCTTTAAAAAATGTAAAAGATGGGAGAATTTATTGGTGTCTGTTATATTTTAATATGCAATAATTTACTCCAAAATGCTTTAGTATCAACTTTGTGATGTCCATGTCCATGTTTAGTTTTACCCTGGGGCTAGGTCAGATAGCATTTGAAGGACTCCAGTTGGTGGCTGGGTGCTTTAAATATTGTCATCTAAATCTATGCCAGTGTTAATCAGCATAAGGGAGGTTAGTAGTTTTTCATTAGTGGATGGAACTTGAAAGGTAAGTGGTTGCCTAGAAAGACATTTAGAGGCAAAATACATGAAACGAGGTATAAGAATATGGCAGACTCTGCAAGTTCAAGACTTGATTAGTACTTCAGATCTAGAGCTGTTTTCTCCTGCGTCATCTTCCCCCACACACTTAAGATTGCATTGCCTGTTTCAATCAGGTTAGTTAATTCTGCCTTCAGAGTATCACTGCTTCCGCTTTACTGTGAATCTTTTGGCTGAGGTGTTCATGGGATTATGAGCAGAGAACTTACCCAAGCCTTCCAAAGGCCCTGCTTGTTAATAAACATTGTTCATGGGAGAGAACTCTGTTTTAGATTTGCTTTTAGGGTAATATGCCACCAGGCAATGAGGTTAGGCAAGAGGAGACATAGGGCCTTACCCCTTCCAGTAAAAGCAGGCCACTCTCTACCAAAGGAACTTGTGATTGGTGACTACATTGGCCTAGACAGTCTACAATGGTCTGAAAAAAACCCTAAACACCCATCCACCCTCAATTCCATGCTGAGGGTCATAGCTGATCCCTGAACACTGCCCTTGATGGAGGGCATCTACTAATGATCGGGGGTGAATACTGACGTTTAAGGGCTGGAGAAAGCAATCAAGCCATTATAAAGGTCCAGGTCATCCTCTGGTAATGCTGTTTTTGAAATATAGTTCATTTCATGGGTGCCTGGGTGGCTCAGTCGGTTAAGCGTCTGCCTTTGGCTCAGGTCACAATCCCAGGGTCCTGGGATCAAGCCCTGCGTCCCGCTCCCTGTGCAGCAGGGAGTCTGCTTCTCCCACTTCCTCTGCCCCTCTCCCTGATTGTGTTCTCTCTTGCTCTCTCAAATAAATAAAATCTTAAAAAAATATAGTTAATTTTATATTACTTTTAATTAAAACTTGATTACTTAGAAGGCTTTCAGTTTGTTAATGATTGCTCAAATTTAAAAATATAAATTTAGAAACCAGGAAAACCTGGCCAAAATAGAACTATTGCTCTAAATTTTAAATAAACCTATATTCCCATTCAGAGGAAGCTGAGGAAATGTCACTGAGATTGAATGAACGGCAATTTGAAAACTCAAGACTCAATCCGAGTAAAGTCGTAACATATGAGAAACCTAAAAGTAAAACTATCAAATACATTTTATTTGGTGTTTCGTGCTAGGTTGACTTAAACAAATAAAACAACTTTATTGAACAGATTTTTTCTTTTTTAATATGACTACGTGTACATGGACAACTGAGAACAGGGAAAATCCCCAAATTAATGTTTTCACAAATTACAGCTGTTACGATAGCTTGGCTTGTAATAAATGAATAGTTTCTCATTCAATATAGATTAACCAATCCCTCTTTAATAAAGCCAACATATTATACTGCTAGAGGTTTACCTTTCCAAACACTCTACACCAAAAAAAAAAAAAAAAAAAGTGGTCCTCCAGAGTCCCCTCTCCTTCAATATTTAGTTATTAGTTTATAAAATGGTCATATAAAATTGAATTATATTAGCAAATGAAAGTGCGAGTTTGCACAGCTAAGCTCAGCAGCAAAAGTGAAGAGTGAAAAGTCAGAGCTGATGGGTGCCACGCAGGAGGAGGAGGTTTGTGAAGGAATCTTGCACAGTGCTCCGTGTGCCAAACAGTCAACATTCCATCAGGTTTTCTTTGCTCTTAAACGAGCAAAACCAAATTCTTTTTTTATTTAAAGAAATAGTAAATCTTTACTCCCCTCCCCCCCACATAATTTGTGATCAGGTAAGGCAATGGTAAGTCCCACCATCACTGGGGACAGCAGCAATGTACAGACATCAGAAATAGCCCTGAATCATCACGAACATTCTCTCATGGAACATAAGGAATGCATCTAATAAATCAAAGTTTGCAATGTTGTCATGTTGTTCTAATTTATTTGATTAGTTTATCTGGAAAAACTTTATAAATACATTATTTAAGAGGAGTCTATTTTCTTGCTCTGAAAAAATAATGTTTCTTTTTCACATTTTAAAACTGTTTAGTATGCTTTTGCAGAAAGAGACGCAAGAATGTGACAGCTGGGTTTGCAGAATGTCCATGTACAAATTGCATTTACAAGAACCTGGTAATCTGCCTATAGTTTGCTTCTACAAATAGAACTCTTTGCAGTAATATTTAAACAGCCTTAATTTAAACAACTCTCCTATTCACTCTACTTGTAGAGCAAAGAGGTACTTATTTTTCAAGTATTATATTGTAAAAGGTAAATTTTTTGTGCCAATTTTATGTTAGCTTTTAAAGACCAAAATATTTATGTGAAAAATCATGCCTAGTCAGCCCATTTTTTTTTTAATAGCCAAATGCTCTCATCTTTTAGAGAATGCAGAAAAATATTGATTTGCTAAGAAGGAGCATACTGGAAAAAGCCGTTTTAAAGTACTGAAGAATAAGGAACATTTTTTTTTCTCTATTGGCAAAAACTATTAGAAATCTATCCAGTCTGTTGTCTTTAGCTGGTTTTAATAAAGTCTTTTCAAAATGATGGTCAAGAAATCTTTAGAAAACTGGAGGAGGGGGATGCTCCTTTTATAGCATGGAAGGAATTCCATTAATTGTAGAAATTCTTTTTAAATTTCTGCTTTGGTTCTTCAGAAGAAATGCTCATATAACTTCTATATCAGGAGACAGAAAAAAGCACAGGTTAATATTTATCTAAAATTTTATTTCAAGAATACTATGGTAATATCTTAACATTTCTAAAACTTTACCATGCTTTTCTATACATTGTCTCATATAATAGGTGATTTCATCAAAATCTTATAAAGAATTCTACCTCCAGCAGGAAAAGACATGTCCTTTTCTTTACTGCAACTTAGGCTGTATCATTTACTTTTCTAAACGACATACATCAGTTGTACTCTCCTTTGATGTTAGAGACTTACGTTCATTGGTCTTGTATCCTCAGCACCTGATGCTTCAGGCTCCAAACATATGGCTAAATAAATGTTTGCTGAAAAACAGTCATGACCCCAAAAGAACTCTTACACCACTTAAGATCACAGACAATTGACTCTGTTCCTACAGAAGTTACAGAAGGATAGGAACAGTGAGACTGGACTGACAGATAAATTCAAAGGTGAGTTAAGGTCTGGTATGTGATGCAGAAGGTCATCTGGGTGTCCCTTGCCCCTGTGAATCTGCGACATGACGAGGTAGGGAACTGCAACAGGAGTGTTTCCACTGACATACAAGTAATCAGATTATTTCCAGAGTCTTAAGAATTAGAATGTCAGACCTGGGACGGGCTGTTTAGCTTCCTTTTATAATCTAGAGAAGTACACTGTAAAGTGGAGTTAGACTCTCAAGGTCAGTATGTTAGAGACGGAAAAAAGGCTAGCTTCATTTGGACAGGTGCTTCAACACTGGCTTTTCCAGCCAGTTAAAGTGGAAAATAGGAGTTACAAGTCCACAGATGGAAATCTGAAAGACAAAACAACTTGACCACAAATAATTCTGCATGAACTCCATTTAAACATGCTGAATTTAGCCAGCTCTGCTCATAATAGTATAAAGAGATGCTGGTCGATACATGAAAGTGATCTGCTGGGAAGAGAAACTTGACAGAATGCAGATGTTTGAGAAGAGCCGGAGCTGGGATTATTCCACCTATTTCTGAGACTGATGAGATTGTGTTGTTGAGCTGCTGTGACCCTTGAGTTGGCAAATTTGGTGCTGCTCCTTATTTCTCTGGGCCACACAAAGCTATGGTTCTTTTTGCACAAAGACTGCATGTCAAGGGTGAGTCCCAGAGACAGTATGAGAGAGTCACTGGTTGTTTCAACAACAGCCAACAGTCACTCAACAAAGGACAGACCACCACTGGGCTCATATGCTCCTAGTTCTGAATACTGGTCCCATTACCTAAATTCTAACTATCTTATTACATTTAAGAAGGATAATAGTGTATCATCTAAGCTGCTAAACCTGAACAAGAGAAAAATGGGAGAACATGATGGCAGTCTTCATATATCTGAAGAGCTGGGAAAGATGGAACAAACACCAGGGGGCAGAACTAGGCCTGAGGGTCCCCACGTTATGGTGAGGCATTAAGTGCTTGTCTTTTGTGAAGCATGTTCTGACAGTGAGTGTTTCTGGGCAGTAAGGACTGCTCTGTGAGAAGAAGGTGATGGACACCCAGTGGGTGATGCAGACTGGATTCGTACACCTAGTTGGGGGAACAGGAGGGGCCCTAGAATTTGCCCAATTCAACTCAAAATTCAGTTTCTAAGATCCTTATACAATCTTTTCCGTGTGGTCCCTAGAAGAACAAAGCTGCCCCAGCCACACTGCACAAGGTTCATTCCCTCATGCAGTGTCACATATTTGTGATGGTTACGTAGGGAGCTTGAGGCAAGCTTACCTGCTGTCTGTTGTGTTTGAACACCATCTACCGGAGGCAGGGGCCCAAGTGTCCCTTCATCATCAAAGGCCAGAATGGGATTCAAAGGAATTTCTGGGCTCTCACTGTTGGCGACATCTAATCTGGATGGTTTAGATCCAATGGGTAAGTTTATAATTTCCTCAAAATTTTCATTCTGAACAGATACTCCATTTTCACTTGGTTGTTTTTCCAAATCGGGAGTACTAAGGAATTTGAAAAATCAAAATTGAAAGGAGTTAGCGCTAAAACTGAAAAAAAAATTTTTTTAAAACCACCAAAAACTATTTTGTAATAAATCATTTTAGAATCAAATGTTAACACTGATTGCATCATTCACAAAAATGGTGAATTTTGACATATTTGCAATTTTACACTTATTTTTTAAAATATGTTTTTGTTATAAAAAATTTATCAAATGGAACAATTAATCAGTTAGAATAGATCATTATTTTCAACACACATTTAACAATTTCTACTGCAAGCATTTTCACACGCCTTTGTTTGATAAACAGTAGCCCTTATTAGGTCCCTTTACTTCAACAAAGATGAGGGGATTGAAATTCGGGGTGTGGAGGATAATCTGTAGAGTCACAGAACGACTGAGACACAGTCCAAACTGAATGCATGATCTCCTGATCTCTGGTCCTGTGTTCTGTTTGTTATGCCATTTTGTACAGTACCTGCCTATTCAAAATGCTAGCCCTTCCTGGGTGCCTCTGGCTTCCTAAAACATGTGCATAATTTTATAGGTATATTGTTTAAGACCAACTTTATCTTTCCCCCTTAAATCTGCCTCTGACCTCACCTTGCTTCTCATTAATTCATGCTCAATATCTTGGATTTATTTTTGAGGTACATTTTATTGGCCACAGATCCTTCATCTTCTACCTACAGTTTCTGTTAGGTTTTTCCCTCTCTTTAGAAGCTCCATAAGCAAATTGAAAGCCTTACATATGTTCATTATTATGCTTTACAATGCAGTAGAAACAATGCCTGTACGAATGAATGCTAGATTGTTCACTTTATCTGTGTGCAGCAGTAAACATGTATTTGCAAACTTCATATTTTGCTCAGTGCTCAGCTCATGTATCAAAAAAAACCCTATTTGACAGAATTCCAGAGTTAAAATTTTCAAACGGAAAAGACTAACCATATGAAGCAAAAACTGTGAAGGTCTTAACTCCTAATACATACTGATCATCAATTGAATGTTTATAGGAAGGTCTATGAAAGAGGCTAGAGATTAGAAAAATCAGGTCTGTAGTAGAATGCCAACTGCTTGAACTTTAGCAAATAATCTTTTTCAGTCTTCTTCCCAAATGGTAACATAAAGCTAATGTACATCCAATTTTTCCATTGCTTTTTATTTTGAGGAATCTGCTTTTTTACGCTGTTGAGAAAATAGTTTACCTAATTCGCAAGAAATAATGATTTTTGGAACACATTCCAAAGCATTTCTGATTTAGATATTTTGGTATATTTTTGTTAATTAAAACTTCTTGGGTGCCTGGGTGGCTCAGTCAGTTAAGCGTCTGCCTTCAGCTCAGGTCATGATCCCAGGGTCCTGGGATTGAGCCCCACTGTCAGGCTCTCTCTGCTCAGCGGGGAGCCTGCTTCTCCTCTCCCTCTGCCTGACACTCTGCCTGCTTCTGCTCTCTCTCTCTCTCTCTCTAACAAATAAATAAAATCTTTAAACTTTTCTTCTAGAAAAAAAAAATCTGTCCTAAGCATCTCACAAGGTATTGCAGAGTACCTTGAAAGTATTATTTGTAAAAGTCCGTGAAAAATAACATAAAAACAGCATACAGACTCAGCATGATGGTTGTTTTTTGCTATTTCACCAAGGAAGCCTGGCATCACAGTAGCGATGCAGGAGCACATGTGTGAGCACGCCTGACACCCACTGTTCTAAGTGCTTGAACCAGCTACCCACCCATCCTCTTTTTTTTTTTTAAAGATTTTATTTGAGAGAGAGAGAGAGAGAGAGATCACGCGCAGTGGAGAGGGGTACAGGGAGAAGCAGACTCCCGGCTGAAAGCAGGGAGCCCGATAAGGGGTTGGAGCAGAAGGCAGGCGCTTAACCGACTGAGCCACCCAGGTGTCCCCCATCCTCCTGGTTCCTTCCCAACCCCGATGGGCCTTCTGCAACCAGGGAAATGGTTTTGGTTCTCATCCCCAAGTGATTTTCAGTAGAAGTTTTGGCAGAAGGTAAAGAATAGGAATGCATCTCCAAGCACCGTTCCTCGGCCATCTCAACTGCCATCACCTTCCAGGCTTGCATGTGCTAACAAGTTTTAATGGCTATACCGACCCAGACTTGAGTCAACAGTTGACTTCATTTTCTCCTCCCACTCCTACCTGACCTCTCCACCCATTCTTACTTGTTAGCAATTAGAGGGATAATTGTGCTGTATGCTTTGGATGGCCAATTATTAAAGGTTCAGAAGACACTGTGACCAGCAGAAACTATAAAACTGAAACTGAACTGGGATTAGGGAATATGCGTCTGTGTGTCCTCTCAGAGTAAGATCATCAGCTTTTGAAGTCCTTTTCTTTGGCTATACTCAGGCGGCTGAAGCTGGATGCAAGTGTCTTGAAAACTGTGTACCTGGCTTGCTAACATCCACCTAGGGGAACACCTGGCTGGCTCAGTGGGAAGAGCATGCGACTCTTGAGCTCAGGATCATGAGTTCGAGCCCCACGTTGAGTGTAGAGATTACTTAAAAAATAAAATGAAAAATCAAATAAAATCTGCCTGGGAAAGGAGCTGGGGCCATGGTGGGAATGCGACAGTCCATACGGCTTACTATAGCCAGGACTTTATTCTTTCTTGATGTTTATTATCATGGTATAGCAAGTACCTTTACTGTTATTTAAATTTTTTTTATTTTTTTTTGCAAGTAACTTTAAAATTAAAAGTGATACATCTCTTTCTGTTTGAATGGTAGGGGCTTGGGAATGTTATTTCTCCTTTAAGGCAAACTAAAAACAATGATAAACTTCTAAGATTTGAAGGAAAACCACTAGATCAAAAACTAGAATTACTACATATCCCTTAACAGTGAGGGATCTTAGCCTGGGGCTAAGAACAGGCATGAAATGTCTTCTGGGTATTAGCAGGGTAGGAAAGTAGCCCATGAGAAGTTTTTAGCTTCTCGAACAGATTCTCTGCTGTGGTGGAAGAATATATCAGAATGACCTGAGAAACTTAAAATAATGTCTTCCCTCCTCCACACCCCATACACACTTGTACTCACACATTCATCTGTTTCCCGTTTCTTTTTTTTTTTTTTTTAAAGTTTTTATTTATTTATTCGACAGAGATAGAGACAGCCAGCGAGAGAGGGAACACAAGCAGGGGGAGTTGGAGAGGAAGAAGCAGGCTCATAGTGGAGGAGCCTGATGTGGGGCTCGATCCCATAACGCCGGGATCACGCCCTGAGCCGAAGGCAGACGCTTAACCGCTGTGCCACCCAGGCGCCCCTCCCTGTTTCATTTCAAAGCAAGTTTTTTATCCACAGATAAACACTTTCCTCCATTCTATGGGCTCCCCACTCTACAAATACTCGTTCTCAAGAACCCAAAATGGTTGCCAGAGTAAGAAATCATCCTGCCCAGGCTCATATATACCTTTGCACCTGTAAAAGCTGGTGAGACTTTTGGTAACTTCAACCCTCTTCAGTCTACCTACTGTCAGTGGGGAGCCTGTTGGGCAAGGACAATTGCTTTCAGGCTTTAAAAGCATTGCACACTGAAGGCTGAGAACACTAGAAACCACAGGGGCCAGAAAGGTCACTCAGGCCCGACAAGGCTGAAGTCAGGTTCAGGGTGTTCCTGCTGTGGGGTTTCTCTGCACCAGGAACTGCTGCTAGTGCTCGCTGCTAGAAAATACTAGGAGGACGCTATCACCCTGGGGTGTTGCCAGGCAGTTTGCTGACATATCCCCCGGGGTGGGTGGGGGGAGAATGTCACCCAGTTCACAGCACTCATTTATTTTTCTTGAAGAGAAGGTAAACCAATGTATTAGGTAGCTGAGGCATTAGGAAAAGCCCACTTCTCCGATTCTGAACTAAAAGTATTCATTCTTTGGAGTGGTATTTTCTAGCGAAAACAAACCCTGCTATGTGCTTACAGCATTCGCTGTGGTGGATTTCCACAGGGGATCACCCATCTCACGTTCTTCAGAAGGGACCCTGGGGATCTCCAATCAGTGACTTAACTCCCAGTGAGCAGGCTGGAGGGATCTATGCTCTACTGTGGGTGAGCAGTAGGGTATTCAATGAACATGTGAACTGATTGAGGATTATGGAATGCTTCATTAACCGTAACACACTGAGGTGAAAAACGATGACTTGGTGATTTCAAGGTTGACCTGAAACTGGGGGTAAAAGAGAACACCCACGGATGCCATTTATTTGTAACTTTAAAAATCTTTAACAGGGTTCCAGAAGTGAAACTGGTTAAAAATGTGAGTCCCCACTGAAGCAAAGGGAATGTGAACAGGAAGCTGTGCTAGGGGAGGGTATGAAAGGTTAGTATGGGCAGGTCTTTCTCCAGGTGGAGAGTATGGGTGGCAGATAGCCTCAGGGCTCCGTGCTAACAGCACTGTTATAATAACCTGGAAGACATGTAGGAGGAAAAATGGAAGTATCCAGATAATGATTAATCTGGAAAATGAAAGTCCTTGAGGATAACAGGAAAAAATCATTAAAATATAAGCAATGTGAAGGGCAGTGGGTTTAGAGAACCACTGTAAGCTGAACCAGCGTCAGAAGATGAAGAGCTATCAGTGACTACGGATGTAAGAGACCCTGCAATCAACGGAAACCGGATCCACGTGACAGGGATTCCTTATGTTTTCATGGTTAAAGAAAAGGTAAAAAAATGCAGGGCAGGAGAAGACGGGATATCAGATACAACATAAAAGCACTTTCCTACAACATTACACTGCAGCTACACCAGCGTGCTTTGTCTTCTGGACACTGTACAAGGATAAAGATAAATAACATCTAACGTTTGCCTAGTACAACACAGTTTTCAGAGCTCCTTCACAGACATATTTCATTGGACCCTCCGGTACCTTGGAGTAAAGACCTCTTCATGTCCAGACGACAAAACTAAATCTTACTTAAGTAGGTTAATCACAGAGTCGCTGAATTTCTCAGAGATAAAACTAGGAATCCAGCCTGCGACTTTTGGTTCTTAAAGCTCTTCTTCCTCAACCCCATGCTCCTGCTGAAGAATCTTTAGAAAATAGGACTAAAATGACAAAGTGCTAGAGAAGGAGCCTTTTTAAAGGTAAGGTAAACCTGTCCGGGTTGGAGGTTGTTTCTTTTTTTTGGCCTCTCAACTACAAATTCATCCTTCAATCTTGCTCTGAAACCGGATGTAGGCCCTTCAGATAATTTCCCTTTGCCCGCTGGCACAATCTTTAAGCTTCGTCATTTAAGGCTGCTGGAGAGACACTGCACAAGGAAGATTCTGCTTCCTGGTCTGGTTGTGCTTGCTCCGCGGGCTCCTGCAGCACACCCTCGTGGCAGTCCCAGTGTCTGGCTCCTGCTGTGCGTGAGGTTGCCTCGGCACCCAGCCCCTGCCACAGGAGGGGCTGCCCCCAGCACCTCTCCAGGGCCAACTTGTGGTAGATAGAGTGCCTCTATCTCTACTGAGACACCTCCCAGCGAACAGCTTTCCTAAGCATTGTAGAGGATAGATATCTGGCAAGTTCCACCAAGTTTCTTTCATAAAAGAACCTCTCCACCATCCAGTGGGTCACAGCCAGACCCTATCCAACAAGGTGTGGATGGAAGCCTGGGGAAGAGCACTTTGGTTGGGTATGGCTCAGGGATGTGGATGCTCCTTAGACCTGCTAATCCTGTATTCTTGAGTTCTCTTTACTTCTTACTAGCCACCTGTTGTTAGTGGCTAGTAATGGTTAATTATTCTCGATGTTAAACTTTCCTATTCAAATTAATTTGCCTGGTTTCTCTTCCCTGACTGAACCCTGACTGACAGACTAAGCACAGAAGGAATACTCGCTTTGTAAGATGAAAGCAAAAAGAGAATAGAAACAAAATCTATAAAATTACAAAAGGTATGGAAATTGTGAGAAAGGATTTATTCCCTAAAACCTAGTTTCTGACAACCACGGGTCCTAACTTTGAAACTGCAAATAGGCAGTTGTAAGAAAAAGAAAAAGCACTTCTTTTTGTTACTAAAGAGATGATGCTAAGTGGAGGTACACACTGTTTCAAGACTGGTGTGGATAAATTCAAGGAAGATAAATTTAGAAATAATTGAGGAGGGTTTTTTAAGCTACATAGCATAAACTGTGTATCATGCAATGGGGAACAAATTTAACAGCACATTATGCATTCCCTAGAGGCCAGGGTCATTCAGAGATGGATTATGTTTCTCAAAATGGGATCCAATTGTCTATATGAACTTTTACAAATTTATGTTTTCAATCTGATAAAAATTAAAAAAAAAACTCCAATAGAATAGTCTGATCATCTACATGGCTGACTATCATAAAGCTGAGCTTTACCACATGACTTAATGCTTCATTATACATTAGTATTTCAGAGCATAGTGTACCAGCTTATGTGGCAAGGGCTGATGACAAATGAACGAGGTTGAACTGGGTATGCAAGTATTGTGTCAGTGCCAAATAAAAGCCAAGTGACCTCACAGTCCACTGTATGAAAAGAGATTTGAGGTTTGAAGGCAGTTTAAACAGAGAAAAGCAATAGGTGAAATAAATGATCAGAAATAGAATTTTACTATCTTATTTTACATAGTAAAATTATGTGTCAGGTAATGATTAATTACTTGATGATTTTACCACTGAAAAAAGTCAGCTAATGTAAACTAATGTTATTGATCAGATAAAATTATCAGTGGCTTAATAAACCTGGTCCTTATAATAACGGAGTTCTCTCTGTGATACTTTTTATTCTTTCATGAAAGTCTCCTTTTTTTGAAGTCAGTGAATTGAACATCATAAATTATAGCAGTTGGGGATAAATATTTTATTTGAAAATCAAACTAACTAAAAGCATAAAATATCACTTAATATATATCTTAGGTAATGATGACAATAAATTTATTTAACATGGCTGAAAGCTTGGTTGACAGCTAATAAGCTCTATCTCAGGAAAATTCTTTTCTTTGGTATTACGGTGGGAAAAATAAAAGATTTTACTGTCCTAGAAAGATATCAATGGATGTCTTATAACATATGCACATCTTAGAAGGACTTATCTTTGCATTGCTGTCAGTATTTTAAAACGTGCAGTATGTGTTTTTAGATTAAGAAAAAAATTAACTTGAGGACCTTTAATTCTCTGATGGCAGCAAACACTGGCATTAGAGACAGGAAAACTCATGAAAGAATTAAGTAAATAAAAAAAAGTCATAGCTGAAATTTTTTAACAGTATTACAAATATTTCTAAAAGTTCTCTATGACTGGATTTTTAGGCACAGGCTAGAATGACCCTGATTTTTTATTTTTGAGAGTATTCTTATGATGCTGTCAAAATAAACACCAAAGAAGAGAAAGGAAATCTTTTTTCAACCCACACTTCTTTCTTCACTGTTGTTAGCAACTGTTTGTTTCTTCAATAAGAAGCCCTACTACCAATATAACAAATACTGGCATCCAAATTATTTTACTGTCGAACAAACCTGTGACACATGAGAATATTATGGTGAAAATATGCCATTAAAGGGTGTGAATATAGTCCAGATCACGTTAAATATATATAAATAAATGCTTCCCTCTAATTTTCTTTAATAGGCACACACAAACCTAACCATCATATTTAAAGACTCAAGAAAATGATATTTTCCCTTTCTCTGACTACAGAATTACTAGCTCTACCAAAAATTAATGAACCCAAATGAAAATAAATCTTATGTTAAAACTTTGAAATTCTGGGATGCCTGGGTGGCTCAGTCGTTAAGCGTCTGCCTTCGGCCCAGGGCATAATTCCAGGGTTCTGGGATTGAGCCCCACATCGGGCTCCCTGCTCTGCTGGGAGGCTGCTTCTTCCTCTCCCACTCCCCCTGCCTGTGTTCCCTCTCTCACTGGCTGTGTCTCTCTCTGCCAAATAAAGAAATAAAATCTTTAAAAAAAAATAAATAAAACTTTGAAATTCTGTCAGGCCTAAGAAGTTCTGGTGGGATTAGTGCTTTGCTCTCATGTGTATCAGTAAAAAGGGCTCAGTTGTTTCACTCACCTCTCCACAGTCACTGTTGATTGGTGTGAGGTAACCGCATGTGGGCTGGCCACTGGTTCTCCATTTCCTGGAGAGTTTGTCATACACGGAAGTGCAGATATCACTGGACACAGCAAAGAAGATGGGACAAACAGTTACTACTACTGTAGTATCAAACCTAAACCCCAGGAGCCAGAATGCCTAGATTTATGTCCTGGCTCTGCTTACTTACCAGCTGTGTGACCTTGGGCAGGCCACCAACTCTCTGTGTCTCAGTTTCCTCATGAATAAGAATACCTACACCTCACAGACTATGGTGAGAATTAAATGTATTAACATATGCAAAGTACTCAGAACAGTGCCCAGCACAATGTAAGCGTGGAAATCAATGTTGCACTAAACTGACTTTGAACAAAAAGTATGTAATGTTGAAACCAAAGCAACTGATGAAGATAGCAGTAAGCTGACTTGATCAGTGAGTATCTTCTAAAGGATTCAGAGCAAATCCTCATGAACTAGCTTAAGTGATAAAAAATAATTTTGAAACTCAGTTTAGTTCTAGTCACACTTAGAATGATAGGGATTTCATGAATGGAAGGCCAGTGAATTGTTCTTTACTAAGCCACCTCTCATTTAATGCTCAATGCTGTAGTCCAGCTGAAGCCAATGATATTGACAACAGAGTCCAAAATATAAGCAAGGGTTACTTAAAGTCTTGTAAACCTTCATATAGGTCAGAGTTTCAGGGAAATTTGTGGCAGTTTACGGTTTCAGCTTGACTTGAGAGAATAACTGAAATAGAATTCCAAGGAAGTGTTATTTCATAGCCTGGCACAAATTCAGTAAAGCTGCCAGAGGTCCAGAAATTCTGATAACTGAAGAAGTGATTAATAACTTTTTTAAAGGGGTCAAAATTCACAAAGCTGGTAACAGGCAGCCTTGGGAGATTTCTGATAGGTCTGTAAGCTCACCTGTCTGCCTGCCCTAGAATTCTCTTTGGAGCACTGGCAGTGCCATTCAGCCCTCAACACACATGGATGGGGATGGGGAAAAGAATATTTGTTAGACAGATAATCCCTCAGGCCTCTTTTTAGCAGCAGTAACTTAAACCAGATTTATTATGAGTGTTGATAAACACAGATATGATGACTGACAAGTTGTATCTTCCCTCGTGCTTCTGCTGATTCTCAGGTTGAGGCACAAAGAATATTGAAGAATTGATAGGGGAACAACCAGGAATGGAAAAGACGGAAAAACCAACCAAAAAACAAGGAATTTGGCCATGCACTAACTACAGCATCAGCCCCTCAAAAAACTCCATCTTGGTGCAATTTACATCCTAAAATGCTCATTCTGAAAACTCATGGGGGGTTGTGCCTACATAAAGTCTCCACAAATTACAACATTTGTGGAGACAACCTGTTAAAAATGCAATGGCTTTAATAGGCAGCCATTATGGTTACTCTCCGAGCAAATATAATTAGGGCATCTTGAAAAAAATATGAAAAGTTCACTAAGAAGGAATCATGACATAGAGAAACTAGGATAGCCTCTGTTGAAATATAACCAAATTCCAAGATACCAACATATTACTTTTGAAAACCTCTAGAGTTTACAGAAATTTTTTTCACATAAATCATTTCATCTTTAGCCTTACAAGAAAAAAACGGCAAAGGAAAGGGAGGTATGTCTGGTGTTTTCTTGTCATAGATGTTGCAGGTGGAGAAAAGAGGAAGAGTGCGTGATGAGCTATCTACCAACCACCTGTATGTACAATCATGAAGACCACATGGGATCACAGAAGAATCATAAGCTTGGACTCCAGCTGTATGAGCTGGGCCTGCCACTCTACTGAAGTACTCCTCGGGGGAAGGGACCTGGCCTGGACTGCTCACAGTGAATCCCAGCACCTGCAACAAGGTCTGGCACATGACAGTCTCTGAAAATGCTTGCTGACTTCAAGATAAAGCACTTCTACCTCATAAGGCTGCAGCAGAAATTAAAGAAGAAAATGTATGCAGGAGGTACCTGACACAAAGAGACCATCTAATAAATATTATTGAATTTGGGTACTAATACACTAAGGTAAATTTTATTTCAATCAAATTTTGTCTAAAATCACCAAGAAATTACTTATCTCTGTCCGAAGTCTATAGGTATCAACAACTTTCTAATGAAATTTCAATTGATTTCTAATTTTAACTCTATTCTGAACTCAGGAGTTAAAAAGGTATAAATTTTTTTGTGAGAACTGCCATAAATACAAGTTATCAAAATGTGTAAGTTTAGAGTCCTTGAGAGCAAATACAAATACACACTACTTTAGTAGACAATAAATGATAAATGAAATTTAATTTTATAACACAAAGAAAAGTCTTCTAATCATGTGTGTATATATATTCCTATGTGTGTCTCTCTCTAGGCATGTATCCGTATACATACAGATATATACAAATATATATCCACATTTATAGACATTTGTAATGTAACATGATTAAAAATACTAAGCACACTACTAGAGAATAAACAAATGTGAAAAAACATCTGCCAGAAATGTAAGACTTTTACATAAGAGGAAAATCTCTGGACTAGACGACACACACCTAAGCTTCTGTAAGTCAATGAGTAGCCCGCCTCCCCTCCCCGCAATCAATCAACGAATATCTTGATCTCTAGAGAGTCAATCCAAAAATCCTATATTTGAACTTATTTGAATTCACTGAAGTAAATACCTGTTCCTCCAGTGAGAGCTCCCTTGGTTATATCTCCATTTCTCTGATCAACAGTTTTCTACAAAAAAGATTTTTTTTTTAAATATTAAAGTTACAACTGAAAGTAGAGAAAAAAACTCCATTAAGAATAGTTTAAAAAGGGCCACCTCAGTACCTTATCTGTAGCTTCTGTTCGCCTGGTTCTTTTCATAATCTCCTCCAGTCGCTACAAGAAAGGGAGAATGGAGCAAAGGGGTCAGACGCGGAAGGAGAGCCTGGCCCATTTCCCCGACTAAGCAGATGGGTCAGGCAAACACGTGTGTTACTGTGGGCAATTGTAACACCCCCTGCCATCTTAATCCGCATTATTCTGCGAAGCCACACGGGTCGGAAGGAACTGTCTGCGGTGACGTCCGCACTATGAAGACGGATTTCTCCGGACGAGGTGATTAACACTGAGAGTCACTTCAGTGTATCTGGAGTGGGCAGAACGCATTCGCTTCCTGCGAGCGGTGAGCTAGTCTCTTGCTCTCGGGGCTTCAAGTCTGGGGAAGAATGGGAACCATGAGCACCGCAGGCTTCTGTTTTAGACAAAATCACCTTTTTTCTTTCCAGGCGCTCCTGCTCTTCTCTCTGGAAATGCTTCTCTCGCTCCTGCCGAACCCTCTCGGCTTCCTCACGAAGGCGAGCTTCTTCTTCCTTCTGGAAACAAGAATGGGGCCTGTGCTTCCGGCCGACAGGGCGCGGAGGCGCAGGCGCGAGGGCCCACGGGGCAGGTGCCGGATGCGAGCGCGCACACGCACGCGCACACACGAGGCGCGGGGACACCTCCCCCGCCCCTGTGCCGGACTCTGGCCCTGGCCCCGGCCGGCGGGCCCCTACCTGCTTCTGTGCGCGCTCCTGGTCCTCGCGCTTGCGCCGCTCCCGCTCCTCGCGCTCGCACCGCTCCCGCTCCTCCGCCTGTCGCCGCAGCTGCTCTTCCCTCTCCCGGGCCTGCTCGGCCTCCAGCCGGCGAGATTCCTCCTCGCGCCGCGCCCGCTCCTCCGCCACCTTCTGCGCCAGCTCCTCTCTCTTTTGTCTGGAAAAAGACACAAAGCAGAGATACACCAGGGGAGCGCTCCTGGAAGAGAGGCTGGAGTTTGTGGTTGCGGCCTGGGCAGTCTGTTCGGAGGCTGCCAGGCGCTCAGCACGGGTTCGGGGACAAAATGAGAAGCCACCTTCTATTCTTGCTCCTCATTTTCCCAGGCTCACGTTGCCTCGTGGTAAACAGAAAGAAAATGCAAACCACTAATATTTTGAGGAGAGCTTGTTTTGTGCAAGGATGTGCAATTTAGCTATCTTTAAAGGCTGAGACTAGTTTTATCCGATAATGGGACATTTTAGTAATGAATTTGAACACCTATCCCCCTCCTCCCCCGGAAATCTTTGTAAATTAATAAAGGTTACAATGTTCTGTTATAGGGCAGGAGGAAGACAGACCCTGCAAGCTCCCTGCTGTGATCAAGTGTAGGGTATGTCCAAGGTTGCTGCCTAGCACTGGGGCTGCGATCCTCCCCCAAGATGTAGTTCTGCTTGTCTGAAGAAAACTGTCCTTGACCTTGGTTTTATTAGCCCCAGGACGAGGCCAACTAAGCCAACAGTCCCTAGCACCCTGCCTAGCAGGCAATGATAGGGCACTTAACTGTCTCACCCAGCTACTCCCCGAGAGTTCTATCTGGAAGAAAACGCAAGGTTTTACCATGCGGCTTTAAAATAATTATTAGAAAGATAATGAGGAAGTATGGAGATTAGAAATATATTCAATAAAAAAAAAATCAGACTGTAAAACTGTATCTCTACTGTGGTTAGAATTATGCAAACAGGCGTGTGTGTGTGTGTGTGTGTGTGTGTGTGTGTATGTGTGTATACATATCTATGTATGTATATAAACCCCTACACTGTTCAGAGACTAGAAAGGATTACCCAAAATCCACTTTTCCAATTACTGAAAACTGTTAAGATTATGGATAGATTTTTTTCTTTCTTTAAACCTTTCTCCATCAATGTTGTTGTACTGTCATTAGAGTAAGAAAATGTGACTTCAGAAAATGACTTAGTGGTCAGAGGCATGATTTTGAAGCAACTAGTTCATTCACTTTCATCACTACTACCACCTCTTGTCTCTCAGACTGGAGACTTAATCCAAGATATCCCTAGGATGTCCCTGCTCATTGAGCAATGTCAGTGCTTTACCTTTCCAGCTCTTCCCTCTCCCTTTTCTCCCTTTCCTCCTTCTCTCTCTGCTCTCGGGCCAGCCGCCTCTTCTCAGCTAGCAGCCTCGTGGCCTCTTCTGGGTCGGTAGTGCCTGCAGAGGTCTTGGGAGAAGCGGCAGCAGTCACAGTGGATGGCGAGGCTGGGGCTGGGGCTGGGATCGGCGATGGAGCGGGGGCCGAAGCTGGGGCTGGGGCTGCGGCTGAAGCAGCTGTACAAACAGGTACAAGGAGAAAACCAACTGGAAACAAAACCCAAAGAACAAAACAAAAACTAGCATTCCCCACACCCCAGGCCTAGAATTCATCATTATAAAAGAAAAGGGAATGTTTATTACTGTGTGTTCTCACGGTTTCACTGTATTCTATTTGTTACCAAGCAACAGATAACAAAAAGGTGCATGTGTAAGTGAGACATCCAACCAAGCTGACACTCTGTCACCAAGTCTTATTTTTATACAAGTTAATCAGTTAACAACATATATCAAATGTGTACTTAGTATAGAGTCTCACGTTAGGTTCTGTGGGAAGTTATACTCTAAGCAAAAAGCAAATGAGATCTTCCATTTGCCTTTTATTACATTAAAAAAATTCCTCCTCTTTGGTGACTATTCATTACTAGCAGACCAGAGCCTTTCCATGACCATCCTCGGCATCCCTGCCATGAGCCCAGATTCAGGCTGGGACGATGACACCGGAAGAAGATGAAATCCCTTTTTGTCTACCCGGAGCTGTCTCTAGGTCTGAGATGGGAGGAGCCAAGGGCCTCTTTAGGAGCCGGCACTCGTGTTACCCCTTTGGACCTCCACTGTCCCTCCTGATGCCAAGATGCAAGATGGCAGTACAAGTCCTCTGACCATATCCACATTCAGGAAATGGCCTAGAGAGCCACTCTATGTAGCCAGGGGTCCCACATAGACACTCCACTGGGAGGTGTGACCACTGGTATTCTAGACCCTCCTTTCAAGATTAATGCATTTTTCTTTGCCCTCAGGATACTTTTTGGCCTTTCTCTTCTCTCTCTTTCCATGCAAACAAATATTGGACCCTTCTACTGTCTAACAACACTGTCCCTACCCCCATCTTCAAATTACGTCTTAAGGAGAAAACTTTTGAATGAAGACAATTTTCAACAAAAAATATTGAATTCCTAGTTCCAGGTGATTCTAAACTTCTAAACAGCATGTGGTTTAGCCTGGCAGAGATGAGATCCACTGGGTCTTTTGAAATGAATTCCGACCTCCATCAAGCACCATATGTTAGCCAGTGGTCCTTAAAATCCCCTATGCCCAGGATAACTGGCCATTCTACATTTCATCTGACAATCCTGCACAGGAATTGAGTGATGAGCTTAGTGTCTTTCACAGTCCCTGGATCCACCACGTACTCGGATTCAGTAGGTCTAAGATAGGGCCAGGGCTGTGTACTTTGAAACATTATAGGAGTGGTGAATTAGAACTATTTCCATAAACGGTTTGAAGATCTTCACTCTAACAGGGCGAGACTACTCCCCTTCATTTGTGTACGAGTTGAACGTAGTCACTTGCTTCTATGAATATGAAGAATTCTAGAATATGAAGAAATTGTGACTTCTGTATGACTCCTGAGACGCGGCATAAAAGCTGTGGATTCCTCGTGAGGCTCTCTCTCAGATCACACTCTCTGGGGAAAGCCAGGAAGCAAGTCCAGCAGATAGACTGGGAGGAGATCAAGCAACCCTATGGAGAGGTTCATGTACCACGAAATGGAGCTCAGCCATGTGTGTGTATCATTTTCCAACAACCCAGCTAAGCCGCTTCCAAACTCCTGACCCAAGAATCTGTGTGATAGAATAACTGTTGTTGTAAGCTGCAAAGTTTTAGGTTGATTTGTTATACGGCAACGGATAACTAGTATAAGCAATCCTGATGCAGGTTCTCTGAACGGCACATTTTGTGAAAAATTAGACTCAGTCAATAAAAGGAATCATAAATCATACCTGAATTAATACGCTGTGTCTCCAACAACAGGCTTTTGATTGGATGTTTCTTTCTTTATACGTAAGAAACTCGCACGTAGGAAAAGTTCCCCAAATTAACCTTGGAGTAAAATTTCCAAGTCCCCCAAGAAGAGCAAGCAACCCACACTTCATCACAAGGCAGCTGAATCTTACCAGGAGCAGCCTCAGGCTCGGCAGGTGTCCCCTGTTCAACTGTGGCTTCTTCTACCTTCACTAAAGGCGTTCTGCCCTTAAGTGATGGCTCATTGGCAGTGTTCTGGGGTTCCCGCTCGGGGTCTTTCCTCTCAGGTTCCACTCTGACTTCTCTCTTGACAGGGCGGATGTTGCCAGGGGATGGGGGCCGGACCTGAGCAGGGGCAGCTTTGCCCGATCCGGGAGGCAAGGAGGAGGTTGGTCTGGGTGTGCCAGGCAGATGAGGGAAGGATTTGGATGGAAGCCTGGGCAACACACAGGGGAAAGAGAACGGGAGCCATCAGAGCAGACTTGCCAGACCCTTCCTTTCCCCACTCCTCTACCATGTCATAGTCCTAGAATGCCAGCACCAGTAAGGAAAAGAAATGAAAATACTGAGCTGGCATATTTGTTTTTTATGTGGCAACCACAGAAATATTCACTTTAGAGACTCATTCCCACTTCCTTTTTCCTTTCCTACAAGGAAAAATGTTATTCCCTAAGTCAATGTCAAACAGAGTGGAGAGAATAAATAGTTTGCTTTCAGAGAACAGAGGCTACAAATTCTTCAACATGGGATAACCCAGCCAACCTCTTAAATTTCACTTACCAAAGTCGGGAGGGAGCTGGTGATCTTGCTTTGGGATGAGATGGAGACAGCGCCCTCCGAATGCCAGATGTGGGGTAGAACGGTAGGTTTTCTCTCTCCCTCTCTCTTTTATAGCCCTAAGTTCGGAGAAACACATTAATTAGATTTTGCTATGAGAGGGACAGTCCCATTCACAGTATTCAATAGCAGAGCTGTAACCCATTGAGTGACTTTTTGGAAAATTTCCAGCCTTTGTCATTTATATCCATTCTACTCCACAAAAAGCCCTTGTTAGCTCAAACCTGAACCTTACAACTGAATTAACACCATCTGACACTGAATAAAGTTCTGGATGTCTGGAGTTACACTTGTTAAAGAAGAGTACACTTATACTCTTTGAAAGCACCTATACTTACTTTGTGTCTATAACCACCTGGGGCAAAATCTCTCATTGTTTTGTTTAATCCACACAAATACCAAAATAAAAGTCACTTCTATTCTCTTCAGCATTTTTTTTTCTACGTTAGAACATACCACACTCAGCGTTTTTTTTTGTTTTTGTTTTTTTAATTTATGTTTCCGGGGCACCTGGGTGGTTCAGTCAGTTGAGCGTCTGCCTTCGGCTCAGGTCATGATCTCAGGGTCCTGGGATCAAGCCCCGTGTCCAGCTCCCTGCTCGGCGGGGAGTCTGCTTCTCCCTCTGCCGCTCCCCCTGCTCGTGCTCTCTCTCTCTCAAATAAATAAAATCTTAAAGAAATAAATTTATGTGTCTGCTGCATCAGACGTTAATTCATTTTTTCCCTTTATACTGACACTGTATAAATAATTCCCTTCTCACCTAATGGCCTCTTGCTCTTGAAGGAAAAGTCAGGTTCAAGGTGAAGAATTTTAGCTATCTTTAATCTTCTTTAAAGATAAAATTGAAATGGCAGAGTGGGTCAAAACATCATTCCTTTTCTAACTGCATACTAGAAATTCCGCCAGAGGCGATACCTTGTCTAAGTCAAAATGAGCAAAGGGAAACCCAGAAGTGTTTGGTAATTTATAGTCAACCAAGACAAAAAGACAGAAACAACAACAACAACAACACGCACAGAGCAAGAAAGACTCATTCTAAGTATCTAAAACTCGCCAACCATGTCCTGGAATGGGACTGGCTACTTGCTGGAAGGACCGTGTGAGCACCTGTCAGGACTTTACTCTGTGCGACCCTTGCAGGAAAGCAGACTGTGACAGTCCAAAGGAAGGGACAGAACATTATGTATTTTACCTAGCCGCAGGGCCAAGAAGCTGGCAGTGTACCCTTTTTCTCTCCTTTCTGCCTGGTGCAAGCATCAACTCCCCTCTTCCTTCCTTTCCCCCTCTTGTTCCCCTTCAGTGTCCCTTCTAATTGCTTCTCTCCACTTTCCTTTGTAGTGTCCTAGTTGATGGACTGGGCTAGGGTGGGGGGAGAACATGAGTATCAAATAATACTCAGTGTCTTCCTGGAATTTCTAAATAAAACAAAGACTGGGGCAGGAAAGAGCTTTACAAGATGTATACCAGCTCTATATCACTTGTGGCTGCATGACCAGCCTTTGCCCCCATTTCTGGTCCCGGAAGGTGGGAGGTGGGGCCTCAGAATGCAGCTGCTGTCCTTGGGTAGCAGAAGTGGCAGCTAGCACAGGGGACCCTTTTAGCTGCTATACTGGGTGGCAGTGATGTCTCTGGCTTACCAGTGCCAGAGCAGAAGGCCCAGGGCTCTTCCCAAGGGAAGCTGGTGTTAAGCACCTCAAGTAGTTTTTTTTCCCCCCTTTCCTCAAAACATTTTAATTTGGCTGAAGTCGAATTAAGGAGAGATCTGGGTGAGAAAATAAATCAGGCAGGGTAATTTGTGATGCCGAGGAAACGGATGAATTTCATCATCTGTGTCTTGATAAGACAGGCACTGAGGGAAAGAACCTACAAAAGAACTGTATCATCCTTCTTTGTGGATTAAAAAAAAAAGTTAAAGTGCCATTGAGCCAATTCTTCCTTTCCTAAAACTGCTCTCCCTTTAATCATCTTAAAGGGGTAGGGAAACAAGCAAAAAGAGAGGTTTAGAAAAATGTTCAGTACTTGAGACGACATCCTCAGGCAGGTAGGTGGTTTAACCCTCTTAGGATCTTTTAGATGCTTTCTCACTAGTCTTGTCACCCCATCACCTACTTGGGTACCACACATGTACAGGCATTCCTCCCCCTCCCCGTGTTAACAGCCAGTGGTCTCTTCAATAATCTCTCCCATTGACATTTCCCACCAGGTTAATGTGGAACATACACAGCAAGGTGCACATGTCAGCGGACATTGTACCACCAGGACAAAGACTTTTGTTTTACAATTAGACTTCGGTTTAGAGTACAAATAACGTTCAAGAGAGACAATATAGACTGATACTCCAAGGCCCTGCTGTCCAAGAGAACATTCTGTGATGATATAAATGTTCTATATCTGTGCTGTCCAATAAGCTAGCCACTAGACACATTTGGCTATCTGAGTTTAGACCTAAATGAATCAAAACTAAATAAAATTGAAAAGAAAGTTATGAAAACATTTCTATTTATAACAGCATCAAAAAGAACTAAATCCTTAGGAATAAACTTAACCAAGAAGGCAGAAGACTTATACACTGAAAACTAAAAGACATTGCTAAAAAAGTACACAAGCGGGAAGACACTGTGTTCACAGACTAAAAGACTTATTGTTGAAATGTCAATACTACCCAAAAGGATCTACAGAGTCAAAGCAACCTCTATCAAAATCCAAGGTCATATTTTGCAGAAATAGAAAAAATCTATCCCAAATTCGTATGGAACTTCAAGGGACCCTGAAGAGACAAAACAATCTTGAAAACAAAGACCAAAGTCGGAGGTCTCCCACTTCTTGATTTCAAAACATATTACAAAGCTACAGTAATCAAAACAGTGTGGTACTGACATAAAGAGAGACATGGAGACCAATGGAGTCAAGAGACTGGAAATAAACCCCCATGTACATGGTCAAAGGATCCTCAATAAGGGTGCCAAGACCACTCAATGGGGAAAAAGTCTCTTCAACAAATGGTGCTGGGAAAACTGGATATCCACCTGCCAAAGAATGTAGCTGGACCTGACACCATATACAAAAACTAACTTGAAATGAATTAAAGACATAAATATAACACTTAAAACTATAAAATTCCTACAAAACACAAGGGAAGCTTCATGACACTGGATCTGGTAATGAAGGATTTTTTTTGGATACGACACCAAAAGCACAGGCAACAAAAGCAAAAACAGACAAATGGGACTGCATCAAACTTAAAAACTCCTGTGCATCAAAGGATACAATCAACAGAATAAGAAAGTAAACTACAGAATAAGAGAAATACTTGCAAATCATATATCTGATAAGAGATTAATATCCAGAATATGTAATATCTAGAATATGGACATATCCTACACTCAACACAAAAATTAAAATTAAAGATTAAATAAATTAAAGAATAAGATTAAAAAATGAGCAAAGGACTTGAATAGATATTTCTCCAAAAGAGATATGTGAATGGCCAACAAACATATAAAAAGATGTTCAACATCACTGATCATTAGAAAAATGCAAATCAAAATCGCAGTGAGACAGCACCTCACACCATTAGGATGGTCACTATAAGACAAACAAACACCCAGAAAATAACAAATGTTGGTGAAGATGTGGAAGAAGTGGAACCCCTCTATACTGTTGGTGGAAATGTAAGTAAAATGGTGCATTTGCTATGGAAAACAGTATGGCAGTTCTTCAAAATATTAGAAATAGAATCAATACAAAATCCAGCAATCCCACTTCTGGGTATATACCCCATAGCACTGAAGGCAGGATATTGAAGAGATATTTGCTACCCACGTATACAGTGTATACAGCAGGGCGATTCACAGTGCTGTTCATATTGAAGAGGCAGAAGCAACTCAAATGTCCACCAGCAGATGAATGGATTAACAAAATGTGGTATACGTGTACATGTGTGTGTTCCTGAGTCTACACACGCATACATACGTACAATGCATTTAGCCTTAAAGAGGACGGAAATCCTGTCACATGCTACAACATGAACAGACAGACCTTAAGGACATTATGCAAAGTGAAATAAACCAGTCGCAAAAGGACAAATGCCGTGTGATTCCATTTATATGACGTGTCTAAAGTAGTTAAATTCAAAGAAATAAAGTAAAATGGTGGGTTGCTAGGGGCTGGGAGAGGAGGAAATGAGGAGTGGTTGTTCAGTGGGGATAGTTTCAGTTTTGCAAGATTTAATATATGTTCTGGGGATAGCCTGTACAACAAACAATGTGAGTGTATGTAACACTACTGAAATGTACACTTAAAAATAGTTAAGTGGTAAATTTTGTTACATTTTCTTTACTATAGTTAAACATTTTTAAAAAGGAAACTAAATTTAAAATTCTGATTGTCATTCTCACTAGCTGCTTTTTCTTTTTTTTTCTTTTTTTTCTACTAGCCACTTTTCAAGTGCTCCATGACCACAGGTCACTGGTGGCTCAACTGAATGCCACAGGGCAGCTTTGGGGTATGAAAGACTTGTAAGTCACTTCCAGAAATAGGTATTTATGTAAATATTTGGTAAAGAGGTGAAAAGATGACCAATAAATCAAATACAGGAAGACAAAGCCCTCAAAAAAAAAAAAATTAAAATGGGTGAGAAAAGTGGAGCTTCTGAATCATGTGATGACAAATCCCTCTCTTTAATCTGTTGGCCAAGGGTCAGCTCTCATCCTTCCCTCCTGGCGTGTTCGGTTGTGTTTTTATTCATAGCAAGATGCTTTTCCTTTGCTAAGTGCTACTCTCTCTCCAGTAAGTCCCCAACCTTTGGGGGCAAAGCTGTTCTGACTAACCACTGCTTTTTATCCACAGCTAGGCTCTCCGAAGCACCAATGTGCTAATGATGAACCTCGACCCAGACATCAAAGGTAGTTTCACCTCCAAGCTTCACTGGCAAGACCTCCCTGCAGGGCTGGAGGTCTGACTCAATCAGGAATTAAACACTGATTCCTGAAAGCCTGGGGCTTGGAAGAAAACTGCTTGTAGGCAAAGCCATCAAGCTCTCACAACCCTCAAATTATTTTCAAACATCTAAGCAAAATCCTTTTAAGTCTCCATCAACTTTATTAATCTCAACCACTCTGGGAAGTTAAGATTAAAAAAAAAATTGTTCGGCCTTTCATTAAACAGGTCATGGTATTCCCATGGGAGAGAGGCAATGCCATCTGGTTGACTGGGGAGTCCTTTAAGAGGAAGTAAAATGACTGAAGACCACAAGACAGTATCTACTTCTTTCAATGGATACTAAATAACACACAGTTTGAGGAAGAATGATTCTTAAAGACACACAAGTTACCTCATTGCATTTACGGCATGAAATTAATTATAGGTGAAAACTCATGTGAGCTCAGCACCTTGCCAGTAATTACAAGTACAAATTATATTCTTCACTTGCAAAATTTGAGTCTATAACACAGCCCAATTGCCTTTCAAGAATTCGTTACCTAGCAAATCACTAGTGTTTTCAAAATACTTTGTTACTGTATTGTAAGATTTGGGCCTTGACAGGGATTAGCTAAGCAGACAAAAATTCTTTATTTTGCTTTTCGGTGAACCACTTTTAGAGTTCAGCCAGCTCCTGGACATGGTTTAACAAAATGCAGAGGCAGCCACTCAGGCCCACACCCCCCTTCTGGGGCTTTCTGACTTGCAAACCTGAAAAAGTGTGCTGGCATAGCCTTTATTCGCACGAGGGCTCCCATATGTTATTTCAGCTACACACACACACACACACACACACACACACACAAACTGAAATGAAGGATGGTTTTCATCCTCAAATTCACATTTTTAGGGGGAGCCCAACTCCCGAGTGGAGAGGAAGTGTGGGGACTCTACTGCCCAGGTGTGGGCACCTCCCACTCTGACATCCACACGGCACCTGGGGCTGGTGTTCACTCTGCAAAGAAACAGCACAGACTCTCCTGGCTGTTCCCAACGGCTACTCACCGCGGGGCAGTGGACTGTCCTCCTTCGCGCGGAGCCCTCCGGCGGTGTTACCAAGAATTTTGGTCGATCCGTCAGATTTCTAGAGTGTGCAGCTTTGTAGGGCATGGTGTTGATGGGGCTGCAAGATGCTGAACGAGGACAAATGGGGATAACTAGGGTGTAGGTGATTGTTTTACACACAAGAGTGCCAGGGGAGCAGTTGAAGGAAAGCCAAAAGTGGGTTCAGGAAAAGGAGCAAAGCAGAGATAGAGAGAAAAGTAGGGAGAAGAAGTTATTACCTAAAGGTGTCCAGAACCATCATATTCAACTCTCCTCACAGTCCTATCAGTTTACAGTGTGTCCAAAAAGAAGCCACGTCCAAGTGAAAAATCTAGACTATTTAAGTTATTTGGCTATTTAAATAGTGATTAAAGATACAGATGTACCCTAATAATTAAGGAAAGCAATGGGCTTGTATTCCTATGAACTGATGGTTCTGGTAAAACACTAGATTAGTGACAGATCATTTTTGTATAAGGACTGTTTATAATCAGATTTTTCCTTTTTAGCTTTAAGCTGGAACAAAAGGTGGAGAGACAGAAAGTAAGCAAGCAGGCAAGATAGACTCCAACTATTTCAGGGGTAAAGTTCAACAGCCAGTGGAAAAAAGCAACGGCAGGTTTACAAGTTAAACAACCAAGTCATACTACGTGTTAAGACTTGTTACAAGGGTAACTAATAATTTCCAGAAACAAATTCTGTAGATGTTTTGTCCATTTAAAGCCAAATCAGATGCATGGCTTCTGGGTTTTCCCAAAAGCCAAGGCATCTGATGGTTTAGAACAAGCAGCAGAAGGTATAGGGATATGGGATGTAATCATTTCAAATGGTGAACAGAACATACATATGTCAGAACTGCCAAAAATAAAGTTGAATTGTGACTTTTACTGTTTTACTCAGGTTGGGATTTTTTTTTTTTTAATCGCAGTTTCTGACTATTCACCTTCACAGGAACTCCGTCATTAATCAGGTGATTCTGAACAAAAAATGGGTTTAAGGAAGTTCACATAACACTACATAGGTGTCAAAAGTGTGCGTACTAAGGTTCCAAGGTTCCTTTTCAGATTTCAGCCCGAAATCTTGTTCTCCAGCAAAAAAAGAAGACAAACATCACTCCTGAGGAGAATACTATGTGATTGGATTATGTTATAAGATGACCTTACCCACCTATAGCCATTGTAGCAAACTTTTTAAAAAGACCATTACTTCAGCTAAGTATAATAGTATTTATTAATAAATTAAAAATTCAAAAGTTCAAAAGACAAATTAGGAATTTTGGAATTAGAGAATTAAAAAATGTTTGTCATTTTGGTTTAATCTACAGACAGAAAGTTGATCAGATTGCTGCTCATTTATTCACATGCTCTCTTATTAAACGATTTGCAGTATTTTCCGGTCATTGCTAAATGGTCAAGGCAATGGGAATGGACTGGAAATTGCATTCTCTTTTCCAGTCCTCTGAAAACAACTCTATTGCTTCAGGAAAAACTAAAACACTTTGCATTCCCCCTTGGTCCTCCTTTAAAGAATACGTGTATCTTAACTTGGGAGTTGACATAAAACTTTGCTTCAGACCTTATTGGTGAAGGAAGATTGCTTTTTTTTGTGAGAAAGGAGAAAGAACCTAACCTAGTCTCATTTGGCTTCTTGTGATCACAGGGGAAACTACTTGAAAATAACCTTTTCCAAGAGCCATAGCAAAGCCTCTGCATTTCCCAGACACGGAAGAGTTCAATAATGCAACACTCTTCCAAGCCAATCAAATGCATTTGAAGAATAACATCCTGGCACAGGGCACTTCTGTGGGATTAATAACCAGGAGAGGTGCAGGCTGCCCAGGGCACAGCCAGAGGCCATTTACCTTGCTCCAGAATCAAGAAACACTAGACCACAAGCCCTGCTTTGAGGCCAGGGTCTGACAGGAAAAAGGAAACACAGAAATAGGAGTTCATCTTCCTCCAGTGAAAAATAATTTTGGGGGTATCTAGGGAACATTTCCTGAGATGATCATGGGTGTACACCAATCTCATCACGCCTCTGGTTCATTCTTTATTACAGTGCTGAGGTAATATTAAGCAAAGGAAAAAATATCCTTAAATCTATCTAGTGTAGTTTGTACAAAAATCCTCAAACTTAATTGTTCAAGGAACATCGTCTGGCTAAAACACACACTGTGAATTCTTTCAAAGGACATTGTTTCATGGAATTGGTGGTTGTTGTTCTGAACAGCAACTACTGAAAAACCTGAAAACTTTAAATCATTTATTGGAATTATCTTGCCCTTCTGAAGAAAAGAGTAAGTGCAGTAATACAGCTATTTTTATTTTCCCAGAGTGCTCTTGGTATCCCAAAGTAGTTTCATTAAACATGAAAACTCTCCTATGGAGTGTCCAGTAGAAAGTCTTCTGTAATATCTCTACTTCCTTCCACTCTTGGTAGCAAGTGGGCATTAATTTAATTTATTCAAGATCTTCTAAATGAACCATGTGAAAAGGTGCAGAGAAAAAATAATGCAGTGCAAGTAGCTGGAGTAGAGCACAGAGAATAAAAAACTTATAAAGTAAAATAATAATATTAATAACATTTATTGAGGGCCTACTATATGTGGGTACTACTCTAAACATTTTATATGTATCAACTCTTTTAACCCTGAGCTGTGATAATCACATATATTTTAGATGTATTTTAAAAAATGGGTGCAGAGAAGTCAACCCAAAGCAGTCGCCACAAATGAGAGGTAGGAGACTCCTGCAAATTTCAAGGGCTCTTTTTGCTCGTTCTAGGAGTTTGCATCACCAAACACCCCAGGGGTAAGGATGGCTGTTTCGATCTGCTCTTGTAATCCTGGCTCTGGATGCAGATCACCCTCTCGCCAATGGCCACCGGATAGAAGATGAACTCAAGAGACAACCGTAAAATGGAAAGACAAGGAAGAATAGTCATGGAGAGCAGATGGAAAAAGGAGAAGTGATGAATACAGTGTTTTTGACAAGATAGACGTAAGGGATGTTTACGTAGATAATTTCAAATGGAAAAAAAATTAAAACAACAGTTTTGGTTCATTAAATAGAAGCTGTATCAATGCAATAATAAGGTAACAATGATCTGAGGAATGTATTAATAAGAGCGGCAACTCAAGTAAAGGTGTACGCACTGCTTCACAGTGAAATAAATTACAGAAATGTATTCATTTGTGAAATGGAGAATGGAAAAGTTGCAAAGTAGAGAACAGCCAGTTAGCAGGTGAAAAGCACCCTGATCGAGTAGAACAGTGAAGAGGGAATGTGGGAAGACGGGCTGGCAGAGTGGGTGGAGAATGAGTGAAAGATGTCGTAAAGGACCAGAGGAGGAGCAAAAAGAATTGACACAAGTTAGCAGTGACAGAAACAGCAAAGACAGACACTTTTTCAGCTGCAAGGCAGTCATTCAGTATGAAACAACATACGGGGTGGAGATGCCAAAGCATGAGGGCCCTAGACTATTTAGCTCCTACGAAACAGGACTGAAAGCAATGTTTCAGTTTCTTCAATTAGCTGGACATATGGAAAACCTTTCATGACTTGTGTAAGAGTATGACATTCCCAGACAGGAAATAAACTCTCTTGAAATAAGTTGTACTTTCTCCCCTGGAAAAATCTCAGAGGCGATGTGACAGCTGATAGGAGAGTTCCTTCACAGGAAACACAGAACACAGTGGTCCAGCTAATTGAATGCACAATTGTCCACAGAGCACGTCACCCCAGGCGCCGAGGATGGGGGGGGGAAGCACGTTTAAGACCCAATCCACCAGTCAGAATTCTAAGTGGCTCTGGGATAAGTCACTCATTATCACCGCACTTGGTTTCCACAAGCAGGTGGGGTAGGAATGTCTGCACTTGCTTTTTCGACTGCCTCCTGGGGGTATTGTGAGAATTAGGGCTGTTATTAGCTCACTGGGCACCAGAGATGAAAAAAAAAATCATAAAACCACCAAGAATTATTTGCAAAGAGGGCTAATGAACATGAAGAGACTTGCAGAGGCCAAGCATTTCTAAAGGGAACTTTACAAAGAGGCTGTGTAATTTCCCAAGTGCCAAAGACAAGGCCTGCTAGCCTGGTTACAGAGATAGACCAATCGTGCCCAGAGATATTTGGGAAAAACCAAATCAACTCACCATGAAAGAGACGTTGCCAAAAGCTGAGTATGTATCTTTCTTTCCAGCTAGATATAGGCTCTCCACTAACTTCTCATTAAACTAATTGGCTCATTCAGGCATGCTTTGCATTTCAAAAATGTAGAGGAGTTATAACTAATTATAATAACTAGTACTTGGCACATGCTCCATATTTTCAAAGTACGTAACAAAGAAGAAGACTGTAATTAGCCTTCTCCACAGCTCTTAGAGATTTGAGAGGGTACTAATTCCTAGATTACATACAAAAGCCTTGCGCAGGCAGAAGTAGCTAGCCCACAGCCACATTGTGAAACTCTTGCTTAAATCGACCTGGGCTTTGATTTTAGTCTCAAGTCCATCTATTAGTATTAAATATTAAATCATGTCTGCCTCTGATGGTCTGCTCAGATGCAGGGGCAGAGAGAAAGGCGGGGCAGGGGCAGGTTTTTCTGGTGACGTTACAAACACGCAGAAGCCTCTGAAGCCGTCTGATCCCAGGGAGGGGTGTCCTTTGTCTGCCTGGCATCTGGTGTCCAGATAAGATGCGAAGAGGAAACAGTACCAGGAGCGTGAAACCAACACCAACAGACATTTCCAAAGCCACTGCACCCAGGGAGAGAGAAGCGAACACACTGGGGAAGCCCGAGACGTGATTAGATGGACCGGGGTGGCTCCGGTGTGCTTCAAAAGGAGGACTTTACCTCGCCAAGAAAGTTGCACCTTGACGGTTTTACCTGTATCTCCAGACAAGGCCGCTGTGCTTTTACTTCTGGCCAGGAACGAATGTGTGGGCGTCAGCAGTCTGTTAACAACGCTGCTCTCCCATGGGCTGAGCTGCAGGCGGCGAGCTAGACGTCACCACATAAGCAAGATGTTAGAGGAATTCTCTCCAGGGGGGCAAGGGGGGGGGCAAGAGCATCATACTGATTGCTTCCATATGCCAGGTCTTCAAGAGACGAGGCTCTCCAGGGAGGACAGCTGGCATAGGGTCTGGGAGACGGGAACTCTGCCCAAAGGAGGAGCTGGTCCGTAATGTTGCCTTTCTTCAAAATGTTAAGTTTGTGATGGGCTCTACGTCAGTTTTATGGATGCAGATTTTGCCTAGCACCCTCCTTTAGGAGTGAACGGGTAACAGAACAGAAATACCAGGTCACCCTCGGGTTTGGCATGTAGGCGTACGTATCTGCCCCCATCAGGATGGGCAGTGGACTAATGGCACACACTTCAGCCAAAGGGCTTCCTAAGTATCTTGAATCATCAACTCCAACACAGGCTTTGGCAGCTTAACGCAAGACTGCATTTCTGTATGAATGAAGGCAGAAAGGGTCTCCATTACATTTTGCTATGTCCATGAACTGCTACTTCGTCAATTGGGGGAAAAGTAGATCTAATAAAAGGAAAGAGGGCTCATGCAAAGCTGTCTGGGATTTCCTTTTGACTTTTCCACTCAGCAAGCCGGGTTCTTTCAGGTCCCTGTTTGGCCACAACATAAACATTTTGGTGGAGGATAAGGATAAAGCTGAAGCAAGATGAAATTAAACGGGAAAACCAAAATCCAATATAAACTTAATGTGACAAATTACTAGTGGGTGTGTGAAGACTCCAAAAATTAATTTAGAATAATGCAATGAATATAGTACCAAACTGTACTGGGGCTTGGTGGCAAGACCACTGTTAGGAAATTCATGCTAATTATAAATTAATGACTTTGCTTATATTATTAGCTTCCAGTTGTGGCCCACGAAAATATAGAAGCTACTTTCCAAAAATATCAGGGAAGAAGCTTGCAAAATCCTACAAATATAAAGTAAGGTAACCATACATCTCTATTTTAGGCACACTCCCAAGTCACTGATAAAAGTCTTTAAAAACTGTCTAAACCTGACAAGGCCAGTTCTGTTCTGTACCATAAACAGCAGGTGCAAATCCTCTTGCCTCTGGAGTGACTGTTCTTTCAATAATTTTTTATATGTTGTATTTTAAAGCAATGACATTTAAATTCTAAAAAATTAGTTTTAGTTAACAGAAGTTATCTGATGTTAAATGTTGGTATAGGAAATATCTGCTTCTATTTGAAAGGAACTACCAACCTCCAGTAAGTACCTTAATTACCTGACTTTATTTTTAAGAAAGTGGTTATTTTGATCAAGGCTGCAGTGAATTTAAGAATTAGTGAATTATTTATTACATTTTCTGTTATTAGGAGAGTCTTCACAGTTAAATCAAATCTTATCTGACAGACAAATGAAAGGATTATACAAATACATATACGTTGTATATTTACAATTATATATATAATAGAGTAACAGTCACACGGTAGAGCACACAATGGAACAAGGGCAGACATGACTATAACATGGCAGTGCATGTGTGAGCAGCAGCAATGGAACTGAATGTAAACTACAAATAGAATATAGTCACACAGGAAAACCAATGAGGAAGAGTGAGGAGGATGAAACGAAAATCTTCAGCAAAACTATATTTTTTCAAGTAGATGAGAAGGGGAAGAAGAGAGGCATGCTTCCTTTCCTTGACAAACTCTGCGGGATGACTGGCTCCCACCTGCAGAGATGGTTTACCATTGAGAAGACATGTGTTTTTTTTCCCCCTGGATTAAGAAGTTCATTAACTTTATTTCTGTGAGTCTTCAAAGCATCAAACAAAGAATTTGCCTCAAATGAAGAGTCAAAACCCTCTTTGACTTGTGTTTAAAGCAAATCCAAAGAGATTGGTTTTATAGATCTGACAGTGCGCATGAAAGATTTTGCCAGAAGGAACACGTTTCCACTTCTGCATTCATTACTGTGCCCTGAACAGACAGAGAGAGAGAGAGAGATCTCTTTCATAAGATAACTTTTTAGTAAAGGTTAGCACAGGAGAGTTAGTTTATTGGTTTTTTTTTCTTTCTCCCAACTAGAGGGGCCTGATTTTAAGATGACAAGCTTCTGAAGGAAGAGACACTAATTCTCGTAGAACAATTTTTAGTATTGATCCTACTTAAGCACTTAAAAATGCGATATCGACAACTCCTGTGACAGACCATCTGGAGCAGGGGAGGCACACGAACATTATAGGTATTTGTACCACCACGTTCTTCCATAAGCAGGAAACCGCTGTTCAGTTTCAGATGGGTGCCACGCAAAAGTCAGGCGAGTGTTGCCAGGTCCTGACAGTTCATGGGAAGTAGGAAACCCAAATGTTATAGGAGCTATTCCATTTTTAGAATGATGGCAGTGAATTCAAATTAAAAAAGAACAAAACCCCTGCTCTGGTCAAACAGGACCTGCCTGTGGGCAGGATGCAGCTCCGGATCTATACTGTGCCCTGTGACCTAGATCCCAGGGGAAATGTATGGACTAAGTTTAAGCAAACAGGAGGCAATTTCATTTCCTGTTTTTGAAACTCCTTATCCTTCCTTGAGAAAAATCTGGTTAAGTAGGTATCTTAAGAATATTAAGAAACACACATTTTTAATGCAAAACTTTCCAGTGGCAAAATTCTATCTCAGCAATTATAAAAATCTTTGGTAATCAGAGGTTTCCTTTAACTCAGGTCATTTTTTCAGTCTATGTGACACGATATTCAAGAGTGATAATCAAAATATTTAAAAACAAGTAGGGCACAGGCACAGGACTAATGGATGTCACGCATCAGCTCTGGAGGACCTGGGGAAGCACAGCTTGGGGAAGTGGATCTTTACCAACTGGTATGGAAATATTTCAGTATTTTTAATAACCAGGAGAGCATTCCAGCTGAATGTCAACCTTGATAGCATCAGAGCCTCAATTTAATATCAGCTTGAGGGCCTGTGCTATAGGGCTGAGAAAGCTCAGACAATCTAGTAAATGGTGTACACCCTTTAATAGATTTGTCTGTAAAAGCCTCTAATTTAATAATTTGGTAAGAATGCTTCCTAATTTAATAAAGCATAACCAACTTTTAAAAATAGCAGAAAAAAAGAGTAGAAAAGAAAATTAACGAAATTACTTAAATTTATAAATTAGAGAAGTTCAAATTCAGAAGAATTTTTATTCTCATTAAAAGGCCTAGCCCCCTCACTGCCCTACTGAAAGTTTTGTCTAACTTAAAAAAAAAAAATGCTTCCTGGACCATATGGGAACTCCTGGATGAACTGAATCTTCTTCCCTGGCCAAACTTGACCTTGCCTATTAGACCCAGGAACTGATGGTTCACAGTTCTTTTGACAATGGGGAGAGAAGCAGAACTCCCAAATTTAGTGCTCTCCCTCTGATCCTATTAGTCCAGCTTAGGATTTGATTTGATAGGCTCCATGATTCAAGGGGTAGTTTACTGGACCTGGCTGTTGAACTTCCCTTGATCCCTAACCTCACTCAAAGGAAGAACGCATACAGTCAGGGTTGATCTAAGGAAGGACATCCATGAAGGCAAGAACTGAAGATGCCATGTAGCAACAACACAGGCGAGGAGCTGGTGATCTCTCTGCTAGATCCTCTTCTCCAACAATTAGTTTGCAGGGTATTAAATTGGGTCTTTCACCTCTGTCCATCATCTCTGGACCTCTGTTACCCCAACTGGAACAGAGGAGCCATCCAATAAAACGTTCCCAGTTCTAAGATTCTATTAAGAATATCCAATCAGATACGATCGTGCAGAATCTGTTAAACAATCCTGTCGCTAGTTGATAAATCATTGTCATCCCATAGAAGGGTGGTAGGCTATTGTTCGGTTTATTGCCCATCTACCCTAATTTCAGCTGTGGAACTGCAGGAGGCAGTAGGTAAGATCTGACTTCAAAGTACCGTAAAATCCCAATTGTAGTTTGTCTTAGACATAGGTTCAACAGAAATATGAAATTAAAGTGCTAAGTGAGCAAATCCAAAGAAAAGATGAGTGGACAACTGTAAGAACCACACTCATATGCTATATTTTATACTAAGGGAAGGGATTTGAAAATAAAGGCTATTTATGAAAGGAATGGTAATTCATAATACTTTTCTCTAACATATAAAAGGCCCCTAATTTGACTACAAGTCTAATTTCGATGATTTAGGCAAATTAGTTAAAAAAAAAAAAAAAGGAATGGTTTAGGTTAAAAGGCAAGAATAGGAAATTGTTCAACATTTACTGCTTTAAGAGATTAGTTATTAGTCATAAAATAACATCAACACGTATAATATTGTACATTACAATGACACAACTTTTACACAATACAAAATATATGAATACACATACACACATACAGAACACACACACGTTGCACTTTTTAAAGACTAGAAACACGGAACGTTTCCCAGTTTCTAACAAAGCATTCAAAATAGCCACAATTTGTTACTTTTAAAGAGTATGTGTTTTTATATTGCACAATAAGTCTTTGGCTTTCTAATTAAAATCATTTTAAGTTCTGTAAAACCGTAGCGTATCTTAAAAACTTGATTTTTCCTTCTATGAAATATAAATACGTAAAGTTAATTTTATAAATAACTCAACATTCATGTACTGTAAATCCATGGGACGAATAAAACTCAAAATTCAAATAAAACATTAATTGGAGGACTATGATTATTAAAAGTCGTAGGAGGCTTCAATGATGATATTCTTGAAGTTAGGCCAAATCCCTTAAGAGCAAAATGAATGGACACCAAAAACCACTCACACACACACACAAGTAATGCAGTAAGCAAGGTTTCGTTAAATGAGAAATCAAAAGAGCAAAATGAAATCTACCAACATGAATCGTTTAAGATTTTTTAGAAAGTCAAAGCTTGGAATTCCCAAAGTACAGATGAAAAGTCAAAGACAACATGATTGAAGTAAAATAAATGTTCATAACAAAGATTAGTTGCATGTTGGTGGATAAGTGGGTGATTTCTGGAGCTGTAAACTCATTTACTAAAAAGTTGAGAAGCACCGCTTTCATCTGCTAAATGCAACCATTCAGCCAAGTTCTAAAATGAGCAAGGTTCTTGTCGCAAGGGAAATGCTGCTCAGCCGTTTATTGCTTTTTTACTCTGAAGTTTTGTTCTTCCTATTTAAGAAACGTAGGGAAAGCAACTTCAGATGCTTATTTTTATAGCTGTAAACATCCAGAAAAAAAAAAAAAGCATTAAGTAAGTAACAGAACACTTTTTTTTGTTTTCCTTTTGACTGTACCTCTATCTGGAGAATTTAGTAAAGTTGCAGATGAAGAGGAGAGCCGCTTGCTAATGACGGGATCAACATGTTTCGAAAGATTCATGGTGGAAACTGACCGCCTGTCTGGATCTAAAACAAATGGAGATAATGCTAATTGACAGCCGGCATGCAGGATTGCAATTTCCTAGTTCACTGACGGAAGGAAAAACTAGGATTGGATGCTTTCAGCTCTATTACTAGATCTTACATAATAGCACAGTTTTCTAAGTGGACATCTTAAAGGTAACTTAAAGGTTAGAAATAAAATTCATTTTTCTTGTAGCATAAAATAAATATTTAGCACACCAGTTTGTCAGCCAGGGAAATTCAAGCATATTAATACAACGGACAGACGAGGACCAAAGGCAGGCCAGTGGAGGGCAACTAAAATAATGGGGCAGACCACACAGCAGAGAGGTGATTGTAAAAGTCGATGCCCTTAGAATTTCCCCAACTAGGAACAAGGGGGTAGTAATGGGGCTGGTGAAATAGAATCCAAACACTAGGAAAAAAGAAAAAAAGAAAAAGAACACTACCTTTTTTTGTAGAGTCATTTTACCCAGGGCACTAAAGTTTATTAGAGAAAAACAGATTAAAAAGAAAGAAGAAATACTCTAGGTGTGGAATGGATGGCCACTGTAGAATTTCCTTTTTAAAAGACTATGAATAACCACACCTCTGTGCCTGTAACATCAAGTTTAGGGTGGTTTACAAATGTAGAATCAGCCCACAAACTTGCCCAACAAAATATAAAGAAAATCAGAATTCTCTAAGTTAATTAATAATACTCTTGATCCTGTAGGTGAGTAACTTCAGAGTAATTCTTAAAGTTCAGCGAGAAGATGAAAGGCAAAAATCAACTCTGCTTTCTTGCTGTCTGTATCATGGAACCAAGCTGTAACCAGGCTCAGTAGAATAGATCATGTTCCCTGAATAAAACGGCATAGAAAAAAAGTCTAAAAACCTCATTATATTTATTTAGGAGGGCAAGTAGATGTGTTGACCTATGACGGTCAAGTTAAAAGGGTCTTGCCATATTTTGTTTCCTATTGTCAGCCTCTTCTAAAACTAAAAACAAAAAATAATCCTTGTGGTAGATGCCGTTAGAACCCAGTTCCCATTGGTCTAAGTGACATTGGTCGTCAAAAATTTTACAGTAAACGTCCCTCCACAGAATAACCATTTTGGCCATTATTTACAGCGTATGGGGGACAGACAAGTCTTCTACCAGCATCCGACATTCCTCTCTCTACCGGGAGGCATTTGTATGGTTGAAGCAACTCAATTATAAAACAAACAAACCCAGACATGAAGTTTGTGACATCAATTAACCCTTAACTGATAGGCTCTTGGGGCAATCCTGAAGATTGAGGATAAAATATCAAAAGGAACATCTTAATGATGAAATGTAAGGTCCAGGGACACAAGGAAGGATAACAAAAGCCATTTCTGGGTGACCGATAGCAATACATTTTCTGGTACTGTTTTTATATGGTAAACTTTAGTCGGGGCACATCGTGTCTCCACGCAGGCCTACTCCGCACGGTGAGAATGATGGAGGTATAACATGTATTGATTTTATTACTTAATATAATAAGACCGTTTTTAATCATTTCTTTTTCTCACCGAACAAAATACAAATTCACGAAAGGATTTAGGAAGGTCCCTTTAAAACATTTACAACCCGGGGCTAGTTGATGTGTGAGTGGTAGGGCGACACACTGATTTAATCTGGATTAAATTTAATTTGTAAGATCTGTTTTTTGATCAGCAAACACTGACTGAGTGCCCATCCTGAGTGAGGCATTGTTATAAAGGAGTAAGACCAGGTCGCTGCTCTTCAGATCACAGCAGATCATTGTGACCTTTGAGAATTTTGGCAAATTCCAGTTATTTTCCAACTTCTCTTTTTTTTTAAAAGATTTTATTTATTTATTCGACAGAGATAGAGACAGCCAGCGAGAGAGGGAACACAAGCAGGGGGAGTGGGAGAGAAAGAAGCAGGCTCATAGCGGAAGAGCCTGATGTGGGGCTCGATCCCATAACGCCGGGATCACGCCCTGAGCCGAAGGCAGATGCTTAACCGCTGTGCCACCCAGGCGCCCCTCAACTTCTCTATGTTTGTATAGCAGCAATTTTCTCTAATTCACAGCCCTTATAAAAATGGATATTATTCCAGAGCTAACAAATACAGCACTAGCTTCTCTTGCTCTGAGTGGCAGAAATAAAGGCCATATACTAAACTCAGAGTGTGGAAGCAAGAAAAGTAAGGTTATAAAAATATATACCATGATAGCTTTTCCTGTATGGAATTATATGTAAAACTGCCCCTAGAGTAAAATAGCACATAAATGAGCCTTATGATTACAGATTTGACATGTGTCCCACCAAGTACCACTGGGTCACTAAGAGGCAAGGGAAAAACAAAAACAGTGCATTCAAATATGGTTTAACATCACAGGAAAGTAAGTTGTGATAATATGCTTTCAGAATTTTTAAAATAAAGGGGTTCTATTGGATACACTGAATGTTAGGAATAAAAGAATAGAGCAAACAAAAATGCATGTTTTTTTAGATTCAAACTAAGAGCAGAAACAGCAGTACTGACAGGGGTGGGGATGGGATGGGGCAGGGGAGCCCAAACTGGAGGTACTTTGATCCCAGGTAACTTATTAACTAAAAAAACACTTTTTAAAGGTTTTATCCAAAACGATCACTTAAAGAGAAAGTGAACACATCACATGTCATTGCATTATTTCAACACCTTCAAGTCACCGGAGCTGTATCATCACACTTAAGAAACACTGTGCCATATCCCAGATCTAGGTCTAGGCAATAGGATATTAAGCATGCATTATGACTAAGGTGGTGATGGTTCAGCTATTGATGGACGGGCCCTAGGTGGGAGGTGCTAGCTACAGGCCAGGCAATCAGCAACCACAGGGATGTCTGTACCAGCTTTTCTAGTACCACCAAGAGTTGTGAGGTGGTGGTCCAGGCCTGCTAAATCGAGAAAGGTGAATGATGATTCAACAAAACCACCTGGGGACAGAATGTAAGACAATGATTTTTCAAAGTAAATAATAATAATAATTACAAAAACGTCATTAGACTCACACAGATGAAAAAGAACTGACACACTATATAAAATTCAAGGCATATTGAATTTACAGTACAAAAATAAAGCCTCTCACTATGTCCAAATTTCAGTAGGATTTCACGTCCATTCGAGAACGAGGGAATGGCTGAGACATTCACTGGCTCTAGTTTCAGAACCTGCGCTTTGTCCTGCGGAGCGTTAATGCTGCACACGCTTTACGGTCTGAATACGCAAGCTCCTAGTATCGATTCTGATCGGTCAATACTGCTATGATTCTTCCAGAAAAGATGATAAAATCGGTTAGCTTATTCCATTATCTGGAAATCCTAATGCAAATGATTACTTAAAATAATGTAGCGTGCAAACTGCACGTTTACTTAGAAACATCGCATAGATTTCTATCTCTCCGAGGAACGGTGTAACAAAAGAGAAAAGCAGCCTGTGTTAAGGGAGAGAACCTTATCTTCTTACCTCCATCACCCTCTTATCCTCAAACAGTAGGAGCATCATTTAATTATAGTTTAATTATTCCAGCATGATTTTCATTTTAGAAACACAGGCTTAGAAAAAAGCAGCAGCTGCCCTTTTGCTGTCCAGGAAGAAAGTAGTGATTTTCAAAAGCGGTCCCTGTTTGTTTACCTGCACTGTGGATGCTGGGGCTCCCATGGAGAGGGCCTCCCCATGACCACCGGTTGTGCTTCTGCTTTGGCTTCTGGCTCCTTTCCATTGTCCGTCGTACAACAGCTTCATGGCGTTCCTTAAATGGAACAGAGGGGCGGGTGATTAGTTTCAACCTGGTTGTTTGAGGCTTCTTCAACTTAAGGCAGAACGGAGTAAAGGCACTACTGAGATTTTTACCACTATTAGTACTCCTACTTCCTAACATTTACACCTTATCTCAGGGTAGGAGTAACATCAGCCTGGAGGGTTACTGAAATCATCAGGTCCCAGTTGATAAAGCCCCTGGCAAACAACGGGTACTTAAATAAGGAACCCTTGTTATTACTACCAGGAGCGTGGTGCTTTTATCAACTCACGTAAGCATGGTGCCGCAGGTCTTAGCTTGAGCAGATGCTAAAGAAATGTGGTACCGAAGCTTGGAATTTAGAATCTGAGCAGGTGGGTAATCCTGACTCCGTGACTTACTGAGCTGTGACTTACTCATTCTGAGTCTACATGGTCATTTTTGCAGAAACTGATATAGAAAGACTCAAGGGTTGAGTAAAGATTAAATGAGACCATCTATGTGAAAATGTTTGTAAGCAGCAAAGCCCAGAGAAACCCAATTCCTTGGAGTCATCTTGATACTTGCACACAGATGAACGGAACAGAAGTTACAGCTCTAGACCAGAGATCTTGGGTTTTCAAGTTTTTAAGGGAAGTAACTAACAGTCACACCATTTGCTACCTGCCCACCCTACCGCATCCTCCCTAGAAGCTGCGGCGATCTATAAAACTGATTACTTGACGTTGCTAGGCATCCCAGCACCTTAATGGAAGGTTTCACGGTAAATGCGCGGCATTTCTGAAGTAGACAAACCTCCCATTTACTGCCCTGGGCGGCCTCTTACTTTGTCCTCCTCCAGCCTCTGCCTCCGCTTTTCCTCCACGGCAGCCCTCCTCCGCTCCTCCTTCAGCCTCTGTTCTTCTAGTTTCTTCTTCCGCTCTTCCAGGTGCTTTTCATAGTGCAGCCGGGCTCGCTCTTCCCGTTCTAACCAGATTATTTCTCTTGCAGCTTCAGGAGGAAAAACAAGGGAAATCAAACACAGGCAGGTTCAGAAGTTGAACAGGTACTGGGGCGCCTGGATGGCCCAGTTGAGTAACGTGGACTCTTGATGCTGGCTCAGGGATGATCTCAGGGTCCTGAGATGGAGCCCGCCCCCGGGGTTCTGCCCTGGGCGTGGAGCCTATTTAAGATTCTCCTTCTACCTCTGCCCCACCCCACCCTGCTTGCGTGCTCCCTCTCTCACTCTGAAAAAACGAAAAACAAGAAAATTTGCATAGGTAGTACCATATGAATGGCCCACGATGAACAAATATGGGTTCTTTGGTTTTGTATTTACCAAGACTGGCCTTTGCTTTCCTTTAATTTTGAGAAAAATGTACCACTGTTAATTTATAGCATAATTTTAATGTGCTAACAATGAAGTTTAAGAAGATGCCCTGAATTCTACTCTTTGGGAATGCCTACAGTCCTCTAGGTTGGTGTGAAATCCTGACGTGATGCCCTCAACACCAAGAGTACCATTAGCCTCTCAAAAAATGGGATATCCTTCGTATCAAAAGCCTGTGGCTACAGTTGTTTCAACATAGCACTAGTTCTCTGAAAGTATTAAAAGAATTTGGGAGAAAATCCCCCGAATGGATAGCTGATGAAAGATATACTAAATGCCTTACAGATTTATCACGAGTCAGCTAAGAGACATGAGACTAACGCAGCAGCTCTAGTGTCTGAAGAGCTCACACTCTGGTTAGATAAATCTGATTATTATTATCACAGGCGGAATGAAAATACACAATCCAGAAAATATTGTTCCGGGATGGAGTGCTTCTTTTCTCCTTTACACATACATGGTTCTTCCTCATTTTAGGGGAATACATACCCCACAAAATCTTTTTTTTTTTTTTTTAGTACAATGCTTCCTTGACCTGTGATAACTAAACAGATCTTTAAAATGAGCTCTGAACACTGTTGGCAAAAATGTCCAAACAAAATTTAGAGCATAAACCCTGAGGATAATACATGGCATATAAGTTAAAATGTTATTTTTTTAAGAGAAAAAAAATCAAAATTCAGAACATTTCAATTTCCTCTAAATGTTTACTATTAAAGATTCTGCATTTCTGCTACCATTAAACCTTTCCAAAGCTGTTCATTTGAGGAGACAAATCCACTGAAAGCAATCCGAATTGACTTTACTTGTGTGAAAAGACAAGGACAATCCAAGATGAGTTTGTCTTGTGACATCACTCTTGTGACTTGTGGTGGCAGAGAGAACTGGGTTCTCCCAGCAGCTCTGTCAGTTACGGGTAGTGAAACCTTAAGACACACTCATTCAAATTTCAGTGTTCTCTTGCCTAAAAGACATGGAAATTGATTTTCAAGATTTCTTCCAAGTTTAAAAGCCCATGGCTCTAAAGAAATTTTCAGGCCCAAGTTGAAAATTTAAGTAAAAGCACACAGTAAGTGCTCAATAAATATTTGCTGACTCAGTGAATAAATAAAAACACTATGAGAATACACACTGAAAATAGGGGAACATAATTCTAACATGTTTTAAAGGTGAATTTACTGTGATCACACACCCTGTGCACGTAATATCTTTTGTTTTTCCCACGTGGGAATACCTTACCAACAAGCTTTCAATGATACTACACATTTTAGTTCATTTAAAAAGGTGGATTTATAGTGACAGACTTTTGTCAAAGCTTAAACAGTACAAAATATTAAAAGGCAAAATAAAGGTCTTCCTCTAGCCCCAGACCCTCATGTATTCCACTTTTACCTTTTGTACAAATGTAAAAAAAAAAAAAAAAAAAAAAAGTAAAAACCCATAAACACTGTAGCATAGTACACCTTTTGCTCTGCATCTTGCTTTTTTCACTGAAAATATATCTTAGAGATCTTGGCATATCAACACATAAAACACGACTCCAACAACCTTCTTAATGGCTACATAGTATTCCATTTTCTACATACCTTATTTTATATAACCAGATACTTGTTGATAGATTATCTAAGTTTCCAGTATTTTATCAGTTCAGAGCTGGGGTGACATTGTCCTATCATAACCTCTGTAGATATGTGAATATATCCATGTGGAAGTAGAATTGCTGAATCAAAGGGAATATACACTTAAAATTTTGATAGCTATTGTCATACTAATCCTCTGTGGAGGTCACACCAATTTATACTCCCACTGACAATGGATGAGGATCACAGGCAGAAAAAACAAATGGATTTGTACCCTGAAACCTGGAAACAGGCAGTATGATAATATCTACTCCTTAATGCTTAACTTTCTAACTACATAGTCTTTGACTTTTATACTGCACATTGAGGAAAACTTCAGATTCTTTGAGGACACTTAGGAATGTAATATTTTCTTTTCCGGTAATATATCCCAGGAGCCAAAAGACAAAATAAGAAAAAAAAATGTTTATGGAATATTAAGCAAAAAATTTTTAACTGGTAAGGTAAATTTGTAAAATTAGAGTTCATGAGTTCACAGATTAATTTTCCTTAAATAATGTTTTTCATCAGACTACTTCCTTGCTCATGAATATTTGTGATTTTCTCATTAAACTGAAACTCTGCTGATTTCTGAAGTCCCCCCTAAACTTGTCTTTAATAGCCTTCCATGGCCTTACTCTGCATTGCTCTCCAAAACAGCCTCTTAACTCTAATTAGGCCTATTTCCTTACTGCCCCTCCCCAACAACCCATGCTTCTTCCATCTCTTTGCTCCTGTGGTTGCAATGTTGAGAAAGTGGCCATCATTGTTTATCCAAACTGATCCATCCTTTAAGGCAGTGGTCTTACACTATATTTCAGAATCATATTGGGAGGTGTGTATGGGGGAGAGAATACTAGTTAAAATGCAAATTCCTGGGCTCTAACCCTCATATTCAGATTTACCAATTTGAGGATGGGGCCCAGGAATGTGAATTTTGAACAAATCTAGGTGACTCTGGGAGGTCTCAAGTGGTCTATTGATGGCATTTGGAGGAACACTGCCCTCAAGGTCTTCAGGAGCTTTGACTCTTCTGTTGGGGGGGAGGGCGGGTAAGTCAATGCTGCTCTTATGACATGTACCACAAACTTCAGCATTTCTTCTATTCTGATTTCCAGGGAACAAAGGTTTTCATTGCTCTCCCTCCTTCCCCCCACTCACCATCGTGCTTTTCATAACTAGAACATATTCAAGGGTCTTAATAATTACTTCCTGATTCACTGGGAACTACTTCCTGATTCATTCACCCAAAATTGTGTGGTCTTGGGCAAGTTCCTTAACCTCCCAATGCCTCACTTGGTCAGGGTAAATCATGGATAAATACAGGACCTTCCTCATGGATTCACTGTGAGGAATAAAATAATTACGCTTAACATAGTTTTAGAACCATTGGCTGCACCTATTAAACATTTCAGTAAATATTAGCTATTATTGCCAAATTTGTCTTCATTGCCATCATTGTGATGGAATGACGTGCCATCATTTCAATTCAGAAAATTAAAGGTAGTTCTTAAGGTTGTGCTATAAATCACAACAGGGCTAGATGTTTTAATAATAATAATAATAAATTTTACCTCAAATAATCTTTTAAAAGAATAATATTTCTTTACCCATCAAACTCTACTTGAGTTCTAAGGCAATTTTCTACCAGGAAGTAGAGATCCTATTGCAGTGCCTTTGAGCAAACAAAGGTGACACAGCAAACAACAGTTCTCATGTGATTGCAGAGTATGCTGGCAACTGCCAGGATTATTACCCAGTGCAGATCCTGGATCACGTCCTCTTTTAAGCTGAAGGATAATACATAAAATATTTCAATTATTTAATAAGAACTGAAAGTTAGAAGGGCGCCTGGGTGGCTCAGATGGTTGGGTGTCTGCCTTCAGCTCAGGTCATGATCTCCAGGTCCTGGGGTCTTGCCCCATTTCAGGCTCCTAGCTCAGCAGGGAGTCTGTTTCTTCCTCTCCCTCTGCCTCTCCCCCTGCTTGTATTCTGTCTCTCTCTCTCTCTCCCTCAAATAAATAAACCCTAAAAAAAAAAAAAAAAAAAAAGAACTGAAAGTTAGTTTATTCTAAGAGGTTTAGTTATTTAAAATATTCCCTATGGACGACAGGTAATGTCAAAGTCTCGTATTTTCTCATTCAGAAATAAGAGTTTTGAACACAAGAAAAGAATCAACAACTGCTACGGACTGAACTGTGTCCCCCCCCCCCACCCCCCCAACCCCTAAATTCATATGTTGAAGCCTTAATGTTCAGTGTGACTGTATTGGGAAACAGGGCCTTTAGGAGGTAATCATGTTTAAATGAAGTCAAAAGGCTGAGGCCCTAATCCAAAAGGCTTAGTGTCCTTATCAAAAGAGACACCAGAGAGCTCACGTTCCCTTTCTTCACGCTCAGAGGAAAGACCATATGAGAATTAAACACACATCTGCAAGCCAGGAAAGAGGTCTCACCAGAAAGTGAGCCCTGCCAGAACCTTGATCTTGGACTTTACAGCATCCAGAATGATGGGAAAAGAAATCTCTGTTGTTTAACACGCCCAGTTGATGGTATTTTGTTATGGCAGTCCAAGCAGACTAATACAACAGTTTGTTCCTACGTAAATCATTAATAATCACTCATTTCATAGAGGCAGCTCTATAAAAGGAGAGCATGTCCAGAAAAAGAATCATAATGAATACTATTAACCTTTATTCTTGTGAAGTTTTAAAGTTTCCCTGGACTCTAGGATCATAATATAAAACAAAATGAAAACCCACTGTAGCCCCTGAAATAGTGGGCATTAATAAATCAATCCCATCCCTGAGCTGCTGTCACCACGATTATACTTTAATGACACCAACAGCATGTCAGTGCCATGCAAAGGGGACACTGTAACAGTATGACAGTGCCACACAAAGGAGAAACCCACTATCAATTTGGACTCCATTTAGAAAGACACAGTGACTCTTGTACTAAAAGGAATTAAAAATGAAAGGCAAGGTTCCTGGGCTTCACAGGAACAAGAGTCCACTCCTAGGCCTGCCACTTACCATTTACGAGCCACTGAGCAAGGAAGGGACTTCTGTGGTCTCGCATCCTCAAACTGCATGGCGCCATCTTCCTGACAGGGTCTAGGTGGGCTCCCGGTAACATGGAGTGCTTAGTACAGTGCCATGTACACAGTAGGAACTCAGTAAATGTAGGTAATTATCAGGAGTGAATCTTGATGACAATCAGACCAGCTCCTGCCCTACTGCCACAGAAAGGATGCAGCTAATGGGGAGAACCAAGGTAGGACAGCATACCCCTGGGCTGGGTGACTCCCCGTCCCAGTCATAATCAGCAATCTAGTGCCCAGCCTGGTCCTTCTGAGCAGGCTTACATCGGTGTGAGTGCACGTGTCACTACTACGTGACGGAAAGAAAAATGGGACATGCAGAGAGTAGAGCAATGTTATCACGTCACCTCTGAAACACACAGAAGGGCTGTCTCAGTTTCATATGAATACACGGACGGATACGAATCAGTTACGGGTAATACTGGGCAACAGCATTGCCAGTAATATCCTGAAGAATCAGAAAATGACAAATGCTAAATATCTGAGTTCAGGATTTGGTTCTGCTACTAATTTTGGGTGACCCTGGGAAAATGAGCCAACCTGTCCACCCTCTAAATTAGAGGGTATGTACAAAACGATCTCCAGGATCTTTTCCAATCAACTTCCAGGACTCGATTTCTTGTTTCTACCTTTGAGGAGGTGTGTGGAATTACAATTAGGTTTCTTTTTGTTTTGATTTTGACTGTTAACATTTTATCTTTATGCTTTATCTCAACAATTATTGAGATTACCTGCATTTCCAGTTTTAAAGTAAATCTTTTTTTTTTTTTTAAAGATTTTATTTATTTATTCGACAGAGATAGAGACAGCCAGCGAGAGAGGGAACACAAGCAGGGGGAGTGGGAGAGGAAGAAGCAGGCTCATAGCAGAGGAGCCTGATGTGGGGCTCGATCCCATAACGCCGGGATCACGCCCTGAGCCGAAGGCAGACGCTTAACCGCTGTGCCACCCAGGCGCCCCTAAAGTAAATCTGACAAGCGAGCTAAAGAGTTAAAGGATTGTGTGACCTCCAATCCAAGTGACTTGCATTAGGCCTTAGTGTTAATTCCAAGCTTTCTCAACTAGTCATTTAAATTTCTTCCACTCACCTCTCGTTGGACTAGTATCCTGGAGAACTGCCTGGTAACAACAGTGACCTTGCAGGATGCCCGCCACACTGTCTCCTGCTCCTGAGGAGCCTTCCTACTCTGCCTTCTTCCCTGCACACAGTAGATGGCCATATGGGATTGAGGGGCTGGGATAGCAGTTTATACCTTGGAGGACCAAGAGCCTTCCCCATACATGAGCTGAAGGACTTTTGATAAAAGAAAGCGATACTATCCAGGACTCCTGTCTTCAGGGCCAGGCTTAAAGGAGTGCTCAGCCTCTGCAAAAGTAAATGGAGTTTTGCTAAAGCATACAAATCAATGGTGGTCCTTGGAATCTTTTAGTTATTACCTCAACCCTAATCCGCTTTTACTTCTTAAAAAACACTGCTATCCTCCTCACCTGGCTGCTTACTGAGCCCTGCCTTGCCCTGCCCTGCTGGACCTGGAAACACAAACACCCCCCTCCCTTTCTCCCCCAACTCGGAAACATTAGGCTTCCCCAATCCCAGGCATCTGAGTCAGTATCTGTGGCATCACGTGGCTGGCCATCCTCATCTTTTCACCACCATCGCCATGGTGAGATGTCTTCAGTTCTCACTTCGTGCTGACACCAAGTGATTTGCAGGCATTATCTTCACAGCCACTCAATGAGGTAGACACTGCTATTAAACTTACTTTATTATGAGAAGTATGAGACACAGAGAAGTGACGTAACCTGCCTGATGTCTCACAATAAGTCAGTGGTGGAACTGGAATTTAAACTCTGGACTGTCTGCCTCAGAAGCCAACAATGAGCCATTATGTTGAAGGACACGATTTGCAACACCTCCCAGAGACTGAACTGCTGCTCTAGACTGGGACAAGTTGGTCATCCGATGTGAAGACCCTGATCGTCATGTCACTCTAATCCTTCGTCATCATCTGTTTACAAGACCCCTTACTTTTCAGATTTTAAGACCTTTTCATCTTCAGCCTCAAAGGCAAAGTCAATTTGAGAGAAAGAAATAATGGCTGTTTAGTCACAATGATTCATTCATTTTATGGTAAAGCTTCAGCCTCTGAGTTACCAAATCCATCCCGCAACAAGCATTTACTCTTGCCAGTCCTGAGCTTGACTCATGATATAGCTGCTGTGCTATGCGCTAATGTCCATATCCCTCCCGCTACCATCTATTCAGATCCCTTCGCTGTTCAGAGCCTGCCTGACAGCCTTAAGGGCTTTTGTACTCTATGTTCATTAAGTGACAACTTCAGCAGCCCAGATGCCAAGGTTAACCACAGATCTGTCAAACCTTTACCCAGTAGCAATTTGGTTTAGAAAGACTGCTTTCCCAAAGCTCATATTTTTTTGTGGATAGTCTTGTTAAAACCAACAACTGTGCTAATTGAATAATGTGAAATGTGAAATCAAGGGCCGCTTCACTTATGACTTTAATCGGTACAGCATTATTGGTTGTTTACTAATTAGTCCTAATACCCCATCAACATTTTTGAGATGAACACTCAAGCCAGGCTGAAACGATCATTTATCTCTTGACCACACTCTGATCAACAATGCTGTCCCTGTGTTGACAACACACCACAATTAAGGAGAGTTAAAAAAGAAAAAAAAAGGCAAAGTAAAAAAAAGCTATGACTAGAAGGGTGAAGAAGTCTGGTAAAATTATCTACAGAAAGAAACTCAAATATAAGTTAATTGATGTTTGAAGATCAAAATCTTTTTTATATCTTGGTGATTTCTAACACAGTGTAACAGATCTCTTGTACAAATTTGAACTTAGCTACAAAACCCCTATGAATAAACTGAAGGATAGATTTTATAAACTCCAATTTTTCTTCACGAGCTATATGAATCAATCACACAATTCTCTGATAATCTTTCATGATGTCACAGGACCCCAGAAAGCCCCAGTTGGGAATGTGACTCTATTCATGCCACTACTTTAAACTTAATCTGTACCACTTTAAAAAAGGGGAACTTTGTATCTCCCCAAGTGCAGAAGACTATTCACCAGCTAAACATTCCTTATTCTCTTGAATTTGTCAACATACTGTAGGACTATCAGTTTTATAACATATATGAAAATCTAACAGTTTTGAGTCACAACTATTGTATAGATGACCTTTGTATCCTTGTTCCTCTGAGATAATGGTTAAGAATAAGAATCCAAGACTTGTTTCACTTAACTATTACAAGGGCAGGTATTATCTGATAATTTGGTAATGTCTTAACAAATTCACAGTACACCTGCTGCATTCATCTTTAATCACATTAATATGCACAGACTATTTATTTATTTATTTTAAGCTGGTCCCTATCTTTATTTTTTTATAATAATTTTTATTATGTTATGTTAGTCACCATACAGTACATCCCTAGTTTTTGATGTAGTGTTCCATGATTCATTATTTGCATATAACACCCAGTGCTCCATGTAATATGTGCCCTCCTTAATACCCACCACCGGCCTATCCCAGTCCCCCACCTCCCTACCCTCTGAAGCCTTCAGTTTGCTTCCCAGAGTCCATGAAGGGGGTAAACAGAAGGGGGAATGAACCATGAGAGATGATGGGCTTACTACTCATTTACTGTTCAGCAACAATGGTTAGACACCAACCATCGTGCCAGGCACTATTAATAGGTACTGAGCTACAGAAATGACAAAATGACACAAGTACTCTCTATTGTGGAGCTTATATCCCAATGGGGCAGACAGATAATAAACAAGTAAAAATACACACACGCTTGGATATTGAGTAATATCAAAGACATATTAAAGACATGCTTAAATAAGCTCCACTGAAAGAAAATCCATCTATTCCATCCTTCTACGTAATCTCAGTTCCTTCCTTAAACTAGCTTATCACAATGTAAAAATAAAATAAATGCCATTCTAGAAAACAAATTACATTAACAATTATGGCAGGCCCACACAATAAAAAGTACAACCATGGTGTTAATTTGCTACTAAATGTGATAATGCAATGTAGAAGGTTGTTCGGCCCATGATTATTATTAATATTTCATCAAAGACCTCAGAGTTAAGGAAAATCTGCAAATATTTACTACATGTCTGCTTAATAATTAGTACCATGCCATGTATTGGGATACAAAGAATTAGAAAATTATAATCAGCCACACCCTTTAGAAGTTTAAAATAAATGCAACCAGGAAGTTATATAAAATCCAACTAGGAAAAGTTCAGGAGAGCATACAACAGCATTAGAATGCGAGCTAAGATATGATGTTACGCGAAGTAGACTGTAGACTAAGAAAACGATCAAACTTCCACAAGGGGAAAGGTCACGAAGACTAGGAAGGACTTCAAAAAGAGGGAGTGGCGCTAACTGCAACACAGCTGGAGAAATGCAGTACATCTCTGAGATAGTTCTGGTGAGTAAGACCTGAATTGATGAAGGCCTGGACGAGGATGATAGCATAAGCAGCAAATTTAAGGGCATGGACCTAAGAGTTATTTTGAAGATAGCGTCAGCAACTCCTATGACTAACTGGACTGAGGGACAGAGAGAATGTGGCAACTTCCATCTACCTACTAGGCTAGAGGTGGCTGAATCTCCAGCTTGAGGACCAGGCTCAGTCCAACCCACCACTGGTAACTTCAAGTGGCCCAAGAGGCCAGGGCGGAGACTAGTCAGTGCCCAGCATGGGACACCAAGGAAGAGAAAAAGATGTTTTATAATGCAAAAGAGCCAACAGCTAAGACCGATAGTCAGAAAGATGGCAGTCCTCTAACAACAGTATGAGTACCAAAAATAGCTGAAAGAAATTCTTTCTTGGGGCCAGAAAAATATTGGTACAATTGATTGGGCCACAAATATTACCCAGAGGAGTCGGTTTTGGAATGAGAATGAAGAGCAAGTCAGTCGTACAGAAGCTGACTTTTAGATAATGGGGAAGCATCAACTGCCTTATGAGCAAATGAACATGTGGAAGCCACGTCATCAAAAAAGGAGAGTAGAAACCAATGAGAACAAATGAATTTCTTTTTTCCCTTAGGAAAAAATAAAATTAAAGCCTGGAAGAGAGATGGTGAAAAAGATACAGAAGTCAAGAGAAGGGAGTTTGAAGGAATGGCCTGAAGAGAATCAGATGGAATAGAGTGGTTAGGGAGATTCCTTCACGTATAAAGCTTTTTTTTTTTTTTTAAAGATTTTATTTTATTTATTTATTCGACAGAGATAGAGACAGCCAGCGAGAGAGGGAACACAAGCAGGGGGAGTGGGAGAGGAAGAAGCAGGCTCATAGCGGAGGAGCCCGACGAGGGGCTCGACCCCACAACGCCGGGATCACGCCCTGAGCCGAAGGCAGACGCCTAACCGCTGTGCCACCCAGGCGCCCCACGTATAAAGCTTTTAGGGCAGAAAAATAAAGCTTTCAGAGTACATGTGCTCAACCAAATAGAACAGTCCCAAACATGAAGAATTATGCCTGGTTTTATGTGATAAATTGAAGGATAATGTAGAAAGAACAAGCCACATGATTTCATCCTACCATAAAAGCATTAAAGCATGACTCAGAGATTTAACCCACAGAAAGTTATTAATAGGCCCTCTCTGTTTACAAATAGCACAAACATGACATGCCACCCAAAACAAAAAGAACTTTATTCTCCCTCTCTACCTTGCTTTTTCAAAACTGCGGATTAAAACAAAAATTTTTAAATGATTTCAATGTCAAGTTCAACCTACATCCAACAGTGAATAATCAATCTCAATGGCCTATCATTTAAAACTTTGCTTTGTTGGAATTTATGGAATGTATTCCAATTTTTTTTTTTAACTTGAAAAGCTTAAAGTTTGAAAGCCTGGTAACAGTTGGTATTACCAACTGTTTTTGTTTTTAAAAAAGCACAGTCCAGAGATCTGTTATTAAGTGACAGCCCCTCACCCCTTCTTTTAAAAATATTCCACTGCTATTATAGTTTTTCCAAAGCACAGCTTCAGGTGTGCCCTTTGATTTTTTACTAAAAGATTTTTTTTTTTTTTAAGAAATCACCTTTATATACTGTAAGGCACAATTTAAGTTAGATGCTAGGTTTTAGAGAACACTTTTACAAATACATGTATGTGTGCTTACATGTATGTTTATTCATGTATTTATGAAGATTGGAGAGAGCCTCTCAAGATTTAGTTCCTGCCGTGATGGTTTAAGTGGAAAAAATGTGACAAAAAGACATTGCTTTAAAATTTAGAAAGAAAATGCAATTACTGTAAATAAAAAACAAAAATTAGGAGTGATGTAGTTGATTAAAACTATGATTTTTAACAACAAAAGATCGGAATTAAGGAAACCATGATATTTAACATGGCAGGGATAAGAAGAAAAACTATGTCTATTATATGCTGGCTCACCAAAACAGTCCAGTTATAACAACAGGATAATACAATCACCCGAAAATTACTTTGACCCATACAATACAATCCGCGGAGCATGATGGGTCTCTTTAGCAAACGCCTTTTCCCACCTACCCCTGCGTCACCGATCTACAGTCTCTGCGTCTTCCATGCTCCTGGCTAGCACTTCCACATCCTCCAGTGGGGAACGCCGGTGGCACGTGACACCCGCAGGCTGGTCAGGTGCTCCTACCCGTTCTTGCCAACCCGCGCGCACACCCTCTCGATACCACCTCATATTGTAATTGCTGTGGTTTTATCTCCCTCCCACCACCCTGCAGCTAGCCCTCGAAGGTTGGGTCTCAATCTCTACCTTCTGAACCTAATACCTGGCAAATACGGTTTTTGAATTTATAAATTAGTAAGTTGTGTGCTGCCCTGTGGATGGGAATTAAAATAAGGGGCTACATCTTAAGACAAAAATCGAACCACGCAACGTGCAAAGCTAGGCAAACTGCAGGAGACTCTGCAGACTCGAAGCTATAGGTCTTATAACTTTATAGCATAAGAAGTGAAATCAATTTTGTTTGACCAGCATGTTCATACATTCCACAAAAAAACAAAAGCAAAAACAAATAGTGCTTGGCTTTCAAAGACAAATGCAAACAGAAAGGTATGAGTTAATATGGAAAAGCTAATTCCCAAGGGGATTCAAATCATAAAGCAGTAGTTTCCTGATGCTCTGGGGTACTTCCACTCAAGCAGACAGGAATCCAGGCTGCAACTCTAAGAGGAGACTGGACCGCATAAGGCCTGACCCAGCTGGGTGAGGCACAGAGGGGAAAGGACTCAAGAGCTCATCCTTGGATGAATCCAAAGACAGTGCAAACACCAGCCATCCCAGCACAGTGGGCAGTTCCTTCTTTTTGCTTATCTGGAGTCTCTTTCTGCTTGGGTAGCTCTTCCTTTCCTCTGTTCTGATCTACTTGTCAAACCAAGCTGAATGAGGGTGCAGCGGGCAAAGCTCCCAGGAGGAAAATGCCTAGGCTGCCAAGTGCTTCTGGGAAAGCATAAGCCTGATGGCCACAGACAGCCCTGCCGCCAGGAACCCACCCGCCTGCAGGCCTGTCAGCGACGGGGAACTTCAAGCCTGGGCAGGAAGTCGAGGCACAGGAAGGCAGCAAGGCTCGTTCCCTTCCACCAAGTTGTTGAAATTGGTGTCAAAAAAACCTTGGCAGCAAAGGAATGGACCTCGCATGCCCATTATGGCAAATGAGAGAAAAAGGCCTGTGTTGGAAGAACTGAGTAACGTCAACAGACTTCTGAAAACCAGCTTCCGGTCAATTTCACAAATTTGGGTTTGTGGATTAGAACAATGGAAAAGACGGGGTACAGGTGCTGGGTTCTCCCACTGAAACACCAATTCTTACAAAATGCAGTGGAACTCTAGAAAAATTATGGGTCATCCACTGGGAACGTGCTGGCAAACCTCAGTCAGTCCCAGTTTTAAATCACAGAGACATTCTGGAAAACACTGAGACACGCTGACCGGACATTTCATCTTTCCAAGGTACTTCAGGAGAGTATCCTGTTTTAGCAGTTTGGCATAAACGGACATCAAAGTAAAGGAGGAGTTAGCACTAGCATCCTTGCTCGGTGTTCCGGAAGACAGTGGGGCTTTGATCTTGGCTCCCTGGTAAGGTCGTCCTCGGGACACGGCTCTCCAGGTGACAATATGGCCAATACCACAGTGGCTAACCCTTCACAAAGACCTTAGGTAGCAGAAGAAAAATCAGACCGCTCAGCACTACGTTCTGCGCTCTTCTCGGCATCATCTGGTCGCATCTGTCTATCAGTTCAGCAGCAGCATTATTTTATCACGGAAAGCAGGAAGTGCCCGAGCAGTGTATACCCTCCTGACTGTTCACATAAAACAGAACCATAAGGTTACTGTCCTTGTTTCTTTTTTTTTTTTAAGCTGTAAAATGTAACCTGAGCCACCACACCTGTCATATATACATTCTCTCCAGCGCCACTTTGAACTGTGATTACAATAAAAGAAGTGAAAATGACCCTAATCCTGGGCTGGGCTTTCCTGTTACTTAAAATTTACTGCTATGTTTCTATTACATACTAAATTCTGTTTCACACCCGTCTGTACAACTCATATAAGGGCATGCCAGAGAGCACGGTTATTATAGTGACATCCGTGCGCTCCGCGGTAAGCGTCCACTAGCCTCGAGGTGAAAAGCAACATCTCAACCACAGCGTCCCTGAAGGATGGGACGAGGGCCGGGGATGGATACCTAGCTGCTTCTCGCGCTCCTCACGTCGCTCCCGGGCCAGCCGCTGCCGGTCGTCGACCCGTAGCACGGGAGGAGGGTCTGCAAAGGAGAGAAAACACATGAGCAGAAGAGCAGATTTTCTCATAATGATATACTTTGATAAATATCTTTTCAAAGATATTTAGTAAACTTGATTAATAAAATATTACTATGTCTTACAACGATTGGTACATAGGACTATAGTTTCAGTGATATGCTTTATTAATTCAATTTTTCTGAGAATTTCCAAGCATTTTTCTCCTGTTTAAGAACATTATATGAGGCGGGGCGCCTGGGTGGAGCAGTCGTTAAGCATCTGCCTTTGGCTCAGGGCGTGATCCCAGCGTTCTGGGATCGAGCCCCACATCAGGCTCCTCCGCTGGGAGCCTGCTTCTTCCTCTCCTACTCCCGCAGCTTGTGTTCCCTCTCTCGCTGGCTGTCTGTGTGTCAAATAAATAAATAAAATCTTAAAAAAAAAAAAAAAAAAGAACATTATATGAGGGAATAGATCCTAAGAGTTCTCATCACAAGGAGAACCCCCCCCCCTCTTTCTTCTTTCCCATATGCCTATGGGATGATGGATGTGGTGACTGTGGTGATTTCACAACACAGGTAAGTCATGCTGCACGCCTTAAACTTACTGGGTACTGTTTGTCAGTTCAACAAAAATGGGAAACAAGTTCTAAAATAAAATAAAAAGACACACAGCCCCCGCCCCCCAAAACGCATGATGTAAAAACATAACTGTAGCCTTTTGACTGTTTCTATCCAGCAATATATACGATGCTTTGTGTTCCTAAGCTAGTGAACTTCGAACATTTAATGCTTTAAAAAGTCTGTTCCTCAACAGCAAACAGAATCCTAAGTGAATTTCTACTGAATAGAGGTTCACCAGTTGGATGTAAAAAGTCCAGATTTGGAGTCACACAGGCGAGAGTTCGCTTTTTGTTCTCTCTCACTTGCTACGTAAATTTGGCTGAGTTACTCACCAACTCTCTAAGTCTCAAGTTAATTAGGGCATGGGTTTCACGGATTTTTTTTTTTTTTTAAGATTTTATTTATTTATTTCAGACAGAGAGAGGGCGAGAGAGTGAGCACAAGCAAGGGGACCGGCAGGCAGAGGGAGAGGGAGAAGCAGGCTCCCTGCTGAGTAGGGAGCCTGACGTGGGGCTCGAATCCAGGACCCTAGGATCATGACCTGAGCCAAAGGCAGATGCTTAAGTGACTGAGCCACCCAGGAGCCCCCTGGGTTTTTATTTATTATCTACAAAATGAGAGTACATAGAACCAGACTCACATCACTATAAGAAGTAAATGAAATCTTGAAACGGCGTTAGTTATGGTGACCTGCACATAAGCCTCAGTTAACTCATTCAGTCACTGAACACACGCTGAACATCAACTCTGCACCAGGCATCGTTCTAGGTGCTGAAAAGAAAGCAGTTAAGAAAAAAAAATCTTTGCCCTCGTGGGGACTGCATTCTACTCAGGGAGAATTTTACGAACAGGATAAATAAGAAATACAGAATGAAAAGAGGGGGTTGGGGCATCTGGGTGGCTCAGTTGGTTAAGTGACTGACTTTGGCTCAGGTCATGACCTCAAATTCCTGGGAAGGAGCCCCGAGGGTGTTCTGTGCTCAGCGGGGAGCCTGCTTGTCCCTCTCCCTCTCCCCCTCCCTGCACGCGCTAATAAATAAATAAAATCTTCAAAAAAATGAAAAAGAGGAAAATATACTGAATGTAAGTTTGAGATAAATGCTAAGGGGACAAGAAAGCAATAAAGGGGATCGTGACATGGCAGGAAGGGGATGCTTAACATTTTAGACAGGGGCCAAGGGGGGTCTAACTGAGGTAGCTTTTATGTGTAAAACCCTGATGGAAATGACACACAGATGTGCAGATATTCCAGGAGATGGAAAGCAAGCACAAAGGCCCTGAGATTAAGAGCACCTAATGTGCTCAAGAAACGGGTAGATCTAAGAGCCTGGAATGGAGTGAGATCGTAAGCAACGGGGCCAGACACACAAGCGCCAGGGCCCGGGGCTCCCTGGTCACAGTGAGGACTCTGGATTGTACTCTGAGTGAGACACTGCTGGGGTTTTCCCAGCAGAGAGCTACACTAACAGGCTCACTCTGCTACAATATAAACAAGCAAAATAATAATGATGATGATGATGACGATGATAATTACCTTAAAATCAGGTTTATCTTCTCCTCTCTTAAACTGACATATTTTTAAGATCTCATGTTAAAAACAAACCTAGTGGGACAATATTTTAGACAGCATGTAGTGCTTCATCAGCAAATCAAAAGGCTCTCCATCCCAAAGACCTCTTAAGTCACAGAATTTGTACAACGAGGGGAAACAGAAACTGTAGACAGGCCCATCAGGAGCATGCATGAACCTGGCAGTGAGAATCACGAGTAAGACTAAGTGATGGTACTTTGTGCTTTTCCTTTCTTTTAAGGTAAGATTTTTAAAAACTGGCAAAAGGACCACTCAGCTCACACTTATTATGATAATTACTTCTCAGATTTACTGATTATTTATGAGATTTCAAATATTTTTTGTGTAAGGAAATATGGCTCCTGGCCCCAAAAGGTTTACTTCTGAAATCTGAAAATGGGCATGCTGACTCCTGCTCAGGCACCTGGTTACGGGCCACACACGGGGGTGGCTTACTGTCATTTGTTTTTGGTGAAAAGAAATGATGGCATGGCAAATGGCATTTTCAAGAAAGAACTACCAGAGAAGAAGTTCAAATGAAGTTAGAAGAGACCTGTAATGATTACTTACCATTTAATTAATATTCCTTAAACGATGAGGTTACCCATTCATAAACACTTACTTAACTCTAAAACCCCAAATCAACTTTATTTAAAAAGATGCATAAGCACATTACAGAAAGTTTCCATAGAACAGTTTAGGGGCGCCCGGGTGGCTCAGTCAGTTAAGTGTCTGACTCTTGATTTTGGCTCAGGTCACGATCTCCGGGTGGTGAGACTGAGCCCCACATCTGGCTCCGTGCACAGCATGGAGCATGCTTGACATGCTCTCTCTCCCTCTGCCCCTCTTCCCACTCACATGCTTTCTCTCTCTCTCTAAGTAAATAAATAAATATCTTAAAAAGAGTTTAGTTATTTTGAATTACATTTATAAATTCTGTCATAGACTACTGATATGAAGGATGTGACATTTCCAGCTTACTTTCAAGTACATGCCAAATTTCACGCAGAATTTTGAAAAATTCGAAAGGAAAATTTTCATAACAACATATGGACACACACACCCTCACCTATCCTCTTCTACCCAAGCCAACCCTGAGAGCCCTAAATCAGTAACTGGTATCAATAACCCAATTATGCACTATGGTAGTTGCCTTTTAGATACACAGTTGGAAAAGAGCACTGCAAGTGGTGATTTCCGTAATTTATTTCATACGAAGATTATGCTCATCACACATGCATCCTGCCTGATCATATAATATGTAAGAAACAAGGTTGCATATAGAGCTGCACAAATGTATCAGTTAATCACTATAAACAAGGCCAAGGCTTACAAGTGCCATGATTTCCACTGACCTTCTTTTGAGAGCAGTGCTAAGATGATAATCACTATTACTTTGGAATAGATTTTGAGGAAGTAAAGAATTAGGGCATGATGACTGTGATGTGCTAGACGAGTTTGATTGGTTTAGGAACCTGGCATTAGAAAATGTTGAATTGTAGGGGGAAAAAGGCATTCAGTTTTTTCTTTTTTAAAAGATTTTTAAAAATTTTATTTATTTTAGAGAGGGTGGGGGGTAGAGGGAGAGAGAATCTCAAGCAGAGTCTGTGCCAAGCACGGTAAGCCTGACGTGGGGCTCCATCTCAGGACCCTGAGATGATGACCCTGAGAGCTTGACCTGAGCAAGAATCAGACGCTCAACTGCCTGAGCCACCCAGGCGCCCCAAGGCATTCAGTTTAAATTCTGTTTCCATCCTTCTGATTACATCGAGAGAGTCACTTTGGTGCTAGAATGTCAATAATACTCATGGCTGATTAAAGATGGTGTGCATGGGGGTGGGGAGGAGCAGAGCCTTGTGGATTGTGTTCACTGCTTATTCGCAGTGCTTAGGACCACACCTGGCAGAAAGGAGAATATTCAGCAAGCATCTGTTGAACGAATGAGCAAACAATCTTCGCTCACTTTCAGAGCCTTCAAACTCCCACTAACACGCACCAATGGGGCAAATGAATGGCAATCTTGTATTTGATAACACGCTTAAAAAAAATAAATGCTAAGCAGTCACAGTTTTAATAACCAAAAACGGATAAAAATCATCTTTAAAGCTAGATTTCCAAAAAGGAAAAAACTGAATTGAATAGTTCCAAGTAAACAGTGAATTTTCTAGAATTCTTTGTCTCCCTCTCATCTCCATCCTTCACATCACTTTTCCCCGGAACAAAGTCAAGGCACAGGAAGTAAATTAACATTATGAACATTTCACATCGTTTCCCGATAGATCTTTGGTGTGAGTCCACCTGCAGCTGCAGATGCTTTCAACCTCCTGCTGGGATGACTGGGGGGGCACCCAAACTGGGGCACTTTTAAGAGCGACAGGAGGTGCTCCCGATGTTCTGTCTTCGATGACGGGCATGAACCTGGACTACAAACGAGAACTCAGTGACTCTCGAAGATAAGAACATCAACTCACAAGGACAAGGTTTTCTCAAGAGCTCACCAGGCTCTGACTTCTGTCTGAACAACTACTGTTGATACAGTAAATAACTTCATCAGGGCTTTGCATTTTACTAAGCACTTTCACTTTCGTTATCATTTCCTTCTTCACAATAGCTCTGTGAGCTGGCCAAGCATTTATTCCTCCAATGACGAGTTCTCACGCCTGTTTTCCAGATAAGAAAACGGAGGGAAAGGTCTGTGACCAAGGAAGGTGGCACAGGGAAGTGTCAGAGCTACTCTTGCTCACCCGGGCCCTACTGCACACCATGGCACCCAGGGGCTCATTCCAAGGGCGTGATGCAGCAGCCGGAGAAGGCCTGGAAGATTCCAAGGCCTGCATTCCTCTGTAACGGAAATGATTTATAAATGCTAGTGAAGTTTTTAGTGGCTCTTTTAAAAACTTGCTGTGGAGGGTGATAAAGGGATAGGAATTAAGAGGGATTTTTTCCATGAACTTAAGTTTGTGCTTTTCTCAGGTATATATAGTTCATGAAGAAAATACCAATGTTCTCATCTAATTAGGTCACACTCTGAATCATTTGGAGGCAGCTGATGGAGTCCTCAAGAGCCATCGCCCACTCTGTAGACATGGACAGATCTGTGACTTTACAAATGGTCTCTTTCAGTCTGGGTCCAAGTATTCACCACGGAGAGGACTGGTCTTTCCCAGATAACATGAGACATACTGTGCTCGCACTTATAAACCACAAGGCCTTCTATACATGTTGTAAAGATAAAATATTAACAACTTGAGTGTTATTAACATGAAAGAGATGTTCTAGAGTCTTCCAGTGAATTTTAAGTATTAGAAGGTAAAGGATGGAAAGACATTTAACTAAAATTTACTGGGTTAAAAGAGACCCCGAGAAATCATTTGGTCAGAATGCCCATATCGGGTTGAGGGCAATACTCAAAATATTCCAAAATTCAGTACCTACTTTACTTTTTTCCCCCCAAGTTCCAGAGAATGAAAATTAATAAACTGCTCTAGTCGGACATTCCCATAATTTATATCCCATAAGATTAAAAGGTTTTACTCAAGCCTAGCCCTCCAACATGAAATCTCTTCTATCATCCTCTGGAGATACTAAAGAAAACAACACAGTGGTTTTGAAAATGAGACCTTCATAGGTACCCCTGCTTATCTATATTTACAAGAAAGAAGACACATGCTGTTCGAAAGACACGATCTGAGTGGTTGTCAGAGAGCTGAGGGGTGGGGGGAACTGGCAAAGTGGGTGAGGGGAGTGCAAGGCACAGACTTCCGGTTATGGAACGAACAAGTCACAAGCATAAAAGGTACAACACAGGGAATATAGTCAAGACAAGGAAAAAACAGCGTATACCATTTAGCGAATGCTCAATTCTCACGGTAAAACAAATGAGGTTTTCATGCTGAAGGATCCGCACTTGAGTGTAAGGGACCCAAGTCCACTAGAATGAGGCCTGGGAGCACAGGGCCTTTGCTCTGCTCATCCAGGACCTGTCGTGGTCCCAGGCACAGGCCGATTACTCAGTAAGTAGTAGATGGTGGCTGAGAGGTAGGTGGCTGAACGAATGGATGCAAAGGCAAACTAAGTAGGAAATCTCAGCCTGCTAATTAAAATTCCACTGAAACTACACATCATTTTCCACTACTCGTTGCTCATGCAATGCGGTCCGTGCAATAGTACTTGTTCGTTGTTCTTCTTTTAAGCAACAAGCCAGATTTATCTGCTCTGTTAAGATCTTTTCCCACATGGAAACCCCGCCACCCCTCCCAAACTAGTATAATGGGGGGATGTTTTCTTTGAGGCTAGGAAGAGTTATTTCCATCTTTATTCTCACTGATTCACTGTTCTTGAGTGACTCCGGTCTTGGATGCTGCATGAAGTAGGCTTCCAAGGCCCTCATGGGGGGAATCAATTTACCTTTGCGTCCCTTTGCTTGTTTACCATCATACCGGACACTGGTCTCTCCCAAGGACCACACAATGGCCCTTGGATACCTGGAAGCAACTGCATTGTCTATTCAACTTGTTTATGTTTACAGGCTGCTTGCTACTTTGTATCACTGAGTGGAACAGACCATGAATCACAGGCTATTAAATGAAATTACTGTGTAGGTGTACAATCATTGCAGACAATAGAGAACAAAAACATAATTCTGTACCAGCTTTGCTATGTGTGAAGATTTCCTTAAATGGCTTTCGAAAATGTCACAAAAAAGGTATGCAATAACGCTGGGCACACAGGTACAAAAACTTGTGTCGTAGGCATCATTTCAAAAAAGCATAGGAAAATGATTACGTCTTATACACTGCTTGACAGTAAACAACGCACCCACATGCGTCATCTCACCGATTGTCAAAATGATTCGGAGAGGTAAGCAGGGCATGTGTTTGAATCTCCATTTTAAAAAGAGAAAATCAAGGCTTTAAGAGGTTCTTGGACTTAAACTCATACAAGCCAGTATGAGTTGTCTATGTTTTGGTAGCAGGACTGGAACCAAGCTCTCCTAACTTCCAGCATGCCTTAAGGCTTTAGGGATAACCTTTTTTTCTATAGCAAATGTCATGCACAGTACCTGGTTTATTTCCTGAGTGGTTGCTATTTTGTCCCGAAACAGCAGAAGGACGGCTGGAGGCAGTGGTTTTCTTATCTTGCACTTTGTAGCTTTCAGGCGCTGTACAAATGAGACAAAAGAGAAGAGACCACATTTAGTTTCTTACAATTGATTTCAGGAACATTCACCTATTCAACATTTACTGTTAACCTTTGTATCAGGTAGTAGGCCAGATTCAGCAAATAAAAAGATGAGACTTTTACAACTCTTGCCGGTTCAGTGGGAAGGACACATCCAAAACCGAAGGGCTGTGGCTCAATCGATCCTACAGCAGTAGCTTGTTCAAGGGTGGTCCCAGTTTATATATAAAGCAAGCCTGTGGAAGCATGACTGGTATCCAAAGTCTCTGATCTTAGTTCTTAGAAAGTTCCTGCATTAGGAACCCAAAATCCCAAGAACATAACCAAGTGGGTCACCAGAAAGGAGCCAGGTCATAAAATTTACTAGGATTTTGAAAAGGCCTCTGACAAAAGTTCCATAACAAAGATTATTAAAGAGACTAAGGGAAATGCATGCTAGAAAAGGAATGGAGGGCAGAAACACCAGGTAGTTCTCCGGTTATGTCAAGTACAGGATCCCATACTTTAAACATATTACTTTCTTTACCTAAATCTTTTTATTAAGATTTTATTTACTTGTCAGAGAGAGCAGGGAGCCCGATGCGGGGCTCAATCCCAGGACCCTGAGATCCTGACCTGAGCCGAAAGCAGAAGCTCAACCCACCGAGCCACCCAGATGTCCCTTTACCTGTATTACCATCAATGTATTTTCAAAGGATATTTAAAGGATGTCTGCTACTGTCAGATACTAATCACGTCAAAAACCAAGCCCATGAGTTTCCCTGCCTCCCACTCTGTGCTTAGAACCTGCTCTGCCCAGTCTTCTCCACCAACCGAGGCAAATCCACCCTTGCAGCTGATCATGCCCCAAACCCTGGACTCATCCTTCACTTCTGTCCCTCCTCATGTTCCGTCCGTTAGTAAGTTCTTTCACCTCTACCTCATGAAACATCTTACCACCTCTCCTGCTGCCTTTCTAATCATCCGCTCCCTGTGTGACTACAATATCCTCTTACTCAGTCTCTCTGATCCTCCCACCGACCACCTTTAGTCTGTTTGCATCTTAGCAACCAGAGTGATCCCCTTGAAACACAAGTCGTGTCACTCCTCCACTCAAAACTCTTCAGAAGCTCCCATCCTGCTCAGAGTAAAACCTAAGGTCTCCATCATGGCCCACAAGGTACCCCTTTCCCTCTTAATTAGTCTGTCTGGTCATCCTGACTTAGTCCATCCCAGAACTTTGCATGGATTTGAAACGTTCTCATCTCAGACACCCACGTGGATTTCACTTCCTCTGGGTCTCTGCTCAAATAAGACACTAGAGAATCCCCTTGAATTGTTTAAAATAGCACCTCCACCACTCAGCACTTTGCACTCCTTCCCGGGCTTTGTTTGCAGCCCTTGCCCCTGACAATACACATTCTCTCTCCATTAGGCTAAGGAAATTGGACATGATCTAGAAAATAGGAATTATTTGCTCAAGTTTTTGAACATGAAAAGGTGAGATAATAATTATGCTTTAAGAAGACTAAATTTAAAAACTGTTCCCAAGATGTACTAAGAAGAAATTACTAAAAAAAAATTCCCTAAATTTACCTTTGACCTCTAAATAAGGAATACACTGATTTTTTGTGGCTCTCTCTCAATCACATATAATATTAGCATGGAAAATTGTAGATAATGGGATGCCTGTGTGGCTCAGTCAGTTAAGAGTCTGACTCTTGATTTCTCAGGTCATGATCTCAGGATTGTGAGACCGAGCCCTGTGACAGGCTCTGTGCTCAGCGGGGAGTCTGCTTGAGATTCTCTCTCCCTTTCCATTTTCCCGTCCCACTCATGCTTGTGCTTGACCTCTTTCTCTAAAATAAATATTTTTTTAAAAAGAGAACAATCTTTCTCCTTATTCTGCAAGTCAATCTTATTAAAATTGCTCATAAAGAAGTTAATTGTTAAGAAACATAACAGAAGGAAGAATGTATCACATATTTGGAGTATATGATTATAATTTTCTTTTTGTTACGTAGCTACCTGTAGCACACAAGAAGGAAAGCCTTAATTAGTAAGCTATTTATAGATCTGCTACTTATTACTTTTAGTTACCTGAAAAAGAATTAGAACCATTAGTGTAGAATATATTTCAAATGTATTCATTTCTTTCTTGCCTTGGTATATGTGACATAATTTAATCTTTCTCTGGTGATTGCACATCCGCAGGGCCCCCAGGTCCTGACAACAAACATCAATCCTAACTGAACATTATGTAACAGTCCACCATGAAGGAGATTAAAAAGACTGTAACACATGTTCAATCCAAGAGACTTTTCCAAATAATCCCTGATAAAAGCTTTTTTTTTTTTTTGGCGGTTGGGGGGAGCTATAATTTATCATCTTGAAATTCAAATGTAAAAAATACACTTGAATTAAACTAGAGGTCTGGTTACTTGAATCCCAATTCATCTACGTCTGACTTCTACTGGATCTGCTCTAGCTGAACATCTATTTGCTGGCCCTCTTATCATCTGGATCTCAGGAATTCAATGCTATCCCGGAAGATCTTCTGGGTCCTACTCATAACAAGACACATTTAAAATCTTAAAATTTTTAATGCTCATGTAAAAATGACAGCTTAATTTAGCAAAGCAAACGTAATTTAAAAAATGGTCAGTCTGTTTAGCTCAAGATTATATATTGTTATAATAGTTATAAATGATAAATAACTGTTAATGTCTACCCTTTAGGTTGGACATTCACCTAAAGTTTTCAGGTTATCCTTCCACTTTTCTATCAGTCGGCTTTTCCTTCCGCCACTGTAAGAATCTTTATTTCTCCAAAAACCTCTCTGGTTAACACTATTTTGATAAGACGGAAGACATAAACTCAAACAGATCTGGGCTCAGGTGACCTTCAGAAAGTTTCTTGACCTCTCTGGGTGGGGGGGATACGGCCTCCCTCCTAGGGCTGCTGGGGAGATGGGAGGATTAATGGAGAAGATGCATGGGAAGAACCTGCCATAGAGCTTAGCACACAACAGGTGTTCAACACATCCCTTTTCTCTCTTTTGCTCTTCCACTGAGGTCCCAGACCTCCCTCAACCATGGCACTTGTGGTACTTGGCACGGTGTAGCAGTGTGTTTGGAAGCTTTGAGGAGGTTGTGTGTGCTTTGGAGTCAGCTGACCTGGCTGTGCCTTTAAACGGGGTGTGAATCCTCAGCACATCACTTTACCTGTCCATCTTAATTTTCCCATCTGTAAAGAAGGACAACACTTACTTCCAGGCTTGTGAAAATTAATGAGAGCACTGGGCCTGCTACACAGGGTTCAATAACTGGTAGAAAGCATTTTTTTTTGGCTCTCTCTTTATTCCCTACACAAATGTGGGAAACTGGGTTTCTATTTCCCCAGGGCTTTGCTCATGCAGCCCTAATGAGGAAAGGAAACCTATGTCAACTTGGTGACAGGGTCCTGGGTGCGAAGTCTGGCTCAGCTGCTGCCTTCAGAGGCTTCCAGCTCAGCTACAGTCATACCTCCTGGGGGCCCTCAGGTAGGCTGGGCTTTTGGTATGGTTTTCAGGGTACAACCTGGCTTTGGAAGAGGTAATCCTCAGTGTTTCCGGGACTTAGATGACAGTTTCAGGAAATTGAATGCCCTTCAAGTTACCATTGCATTAAGTAAATATGAGCTTTAAAAAACAAAACAAAACAAAACAAAACAACCTCAAACCCTCCATTATAATAATGGGAAATAAAATCTTATTATTTTTTTTAAACAAAGTACAGGGAATTTCACTACTTGAGAACACGATAAAAGTAATTATTTAAGATTTACAACATTTCAAAAACTGGAAATCCTAGGTAACTAGCAGACAGGACTGAATATACTATTTTTTATTTCACCATTAAAAAACACCATTTTTTAAATGACTCAGGTGACTTTCCGGTATTAATTTGAATCTCTTTCATTTTTTATAAAGAAAACTGAGTCATGTACCACGAGGCTCAGTAAGTCTTTGCTGGCTTTATGCAATCTCTATTGATCTTCCTGCTAGCTTGAAAGCTTTATTCCATTAGTGCCACATGTGAGAGTGTTTAAGACAGGAGGAAGGAGGCAGAGAAGCACCCTTGTGGTCTGCGGCTCAGTCTCTCTCTAAACCGCTCTGAAACCAAATACAGAGATGGCAGACATTTGGAGCTTTCACCTAGTAAAAATCCTGCAGCCCCAGTAAGTGCCACAAATGAGCCTCGAAAATCCACATCCTCTACAAGTCATTGCATTCCTTGCCCTGTCTTCCCATAAAGGGCACGGGTTCTCACTGCTTTGTTTCTATTTTTGGCTCTATGGTCTGGTTGCAGAGTCTCTTTCAACTGATCAGAATAATTGGTTCAACAAATGCTTAATTTAGTAAAAAAAAGCTTACTCTCCTAAGACACTTAGGATTACAATTTTAGGAACCATCCTGAGTTGAAATCTCACTGAATGATATGTGGTCTTGATGTCCACAAGGATAATGTATTTCTGTTACTAGTTTTAAAAAAGATTTATTTTAGAGAGAGAGAGAGAGAGTACGTGCACGCGCATGAGTGGGGCGAAGGGCAGAGGAAGAAGGGGAGAGAGATCTCAAGCTGACTCTGTGCTGAGTGCAACATAGGGCTCGACCTAAGACTCGGGTACAAAACCGACCGAGGTACCCAGGTGTCCCTTTCTGTCACTATTTTTAATAGAGTTTAGCCATTAGGCCCAGCTCCATACGGGTTCCTCTTTGCTATATTGTTCAGTTGGACTTGGCAGACATGCAGCTCAGCGTGCACAAATAGCTTTGGGGGAGAGTAAACTAGAAGACAGAACCATTTACTCAACAGTCTATTCCTCATTTCTTGCTGCGACGTTGAACCACAGGCAATTGCCATTTTTTTTTTCAAGATTTCACTTATTTATTTCAGAGACAGAGAGCACGGGGAAGGGCAGAGGGAGAAGCAGGCTCCCCACCGAGCAAGGAGCCTGATGTGGGACTCGATCCCACCTGGGATCATGACCTGAGCTGAAGGCAGACGCTTAACCAACTGGGCCACCCAGGCGTCCCAGCAATTGCCATTTTTGGAGTAAAAAGTGGGTGAAACATTGCAACTTCATAGGTCTCAACGTACTAGTGTCAGTTTACCTGTGCAGAAAAGACTTCACACAGCAGGCATCAGAGGGCTCTCCTTAGGAAGGCCTGGTTTTGTTCCAATAAATCTCAGCCACGAGTCTGACTCCATGCTGAGTCCTGAGTCTTCCTAGTAAATCACAGAGCCTGGGGTGGTCTTGACAGACACCCGACATACTAAACAAATCACTTGGTTGAAAAATTTGGCTGCAGAACAACTGTTATGGCAATTGAAGAATGTCATTGGTTTAAAAACGTAACAGAGAGTGATTACAGAGGAGTTTTCAGGCAATTTGTTTCACCTAAAATTTTCTACTTTATCATTCTTTTGTTGATTTACTTGACAGTTAAATTTTATTCTAAGAGAGCTGCCAGGAGTATTGTAACACCGATCTTAAAGGTTTTATCCAACCTTAGTTATGAAATTTGCATTAGAATAAGGCCATAATGCAACCTTCTCCAATGACTCTTCTGATTATTCCACAGGATGGAGAGCTTCTCAGTTTAAATTCCTCATAGTCGTATGTGAGATCAAAGGAATGACGGAACTCATGGGAGTTGGCACTAGACAAACCTGGGTTCAATTTCCTGCTTTCCCTCGGTGTTCTTCCTACTGGCATTGCTCACACAGGACCTGACTCAGGGGACACCGTGTGCTCAGTACTGGGAAGAAATATTAATGGGTCTCCTTCTACCACTTTTCCTTTCCTGAACCCTTAATTCTAGGTTACTCCTTCAAACTGTGTTTTGGAACTTCTGATTCTCCCAGTAATTTCTCTTCTGTTCAGAAAAGATGTCTCCTCTTATAGCCCGAAGCACGCTCTCTACATCAGTCATTTTCAAGTGCATTTATAAATAAGCTCTCTCAAATACAGTTTGTCTCCCACCTCTAGCGAATATATGCTCCTGTTTCTCTGTGATCACTGGAAACTATGTCAAAAGGTGAACTAACAGTCCTCACAAAGTCAGCCAACCCCGAGGCTAATCTTTTTGTTATAGTATCAATGGAACCACTATATTCCCAGGCTCAGAAATGTTAAATAATTTTTTCTTAAAAAAATTTTTTTTTAAAGATTTATTTGAGAGAGAGAGAGCAAGTACAAGAGGGAGGAGCAGAAGGAGAGGGAGATAAAAATCTCAAGCAGACTCTGTGCTCCACTAATGACCCTGGGATCATGACCTGAGTCAAGACCAAGAGTCGGACACCTAATTGACTGCGCCACCCAGGAGCCCCTAAATAATTTTTTCAATATACATTTACAGATTCTCTCACGGGCCAGCCACTGTGCTGTGCACTAAGAACACAAAGATCCAAGGATACAACATCTACTTGCAAGATGCTTGTTAACTTTTGGAGGAGACAATATGAAAACGCATGAAATTGTAGCAATGGATCAGTTTAGTTTTTTAAAAATCAACATATCATAGAGGATTGATAACCAAATAGGTGATGCAGATAGTATCATAGAGATTCAGAGGTGAGAGAAAGTGCTAAGGGGGTAGGAGGGATATAAAACTTCATTGCAAAAAGATTTTGAAGAGGTGAGAATCTGTGAAAGTGAAGAGTAAAGCAGAGAATACTTCAGGCTGGGGGATGCCATAAGCAAAACTACTTATGCAATTAAAAACAAACAAAAAAAAGATAATCAGGGCAGTGTGTAGTCGGAACAGCGGGTTGAAGAAGGTAGGCAGCTGAAAATCAGACAAACAGGCTGAGGTCAATGCCTCCTTGAATTCCAAGAGTTTGGACTTTACCCTGAAGGCAGTGGAAGTCACTGGAGTGTGTGGGACTTCTGGCGGGGGGCTACTCCAGCTTCAGCGGAAGCTGGGTAGACCCCAAGTGAAGCCTGTAACAAGCCTGCTGGAAGGATATGTAGAAAGAGCTCATCATCTTAATGAACACAATAAAAGGAAACCAGGCTAAAAACAGATATCTTAAGACTTCTGCTTTCTGTATAATTTAATAATTTTTCAGATCTTCCCATTTACCCTTGATAGGTACCAAGAGATAAGCATCTGATGCTTAAGGGAAAACAGTGACTCCAGTGACCGGGGCGAAAACTGTGCCTGTTGCCGAAGCATCACAGAACCAGAAGAGTCGTCAGTGTGGCCGTCCGTCCATAACGGAGCCGGGACGACGAGGTGGCACGACACAGGGACTTCCCTATGCCCCCAGCGTCTCCTCTGCTTCAAACCCTGCGGGCAATGGGGTCCCAGCCACCAACCCCGTGGAGCAAGGGCAGCGGGTAGGACGAGGAAACACAGAATGGAGGAAACGTGCCGGCTGGGAAACAAGTGGGGTGTTCTGAAGGTCATTCTGCAGGAGGGTCAAGGAAATAAAATGTGGGCAGGGGCTCGGTGGTGTCTTTCATCTTCCACGGATCGCCACAGGATAGGGAAGCAGCCACCTCTCTATGCAAATTTATAGGCATTGTGCCCTGGCGACATGCAACTACGGATGCTGAGAAACAGTGCGGACTCTAACCTGCCCTTCCACGCCGAATAAATCCACTCTGTGGTACGGTCTAAAATCCAGCCACGTTTAATCTGCCGTAGCAGCAGGAACGAGGAACCATTTACTCAACAGTCTATTCCTCGTTTCTTGCTGCGAAAACAAACGCGATTAAGAACATTTGATAATGCGTATCAGAGTCTCCCATTTCATCCTTATTCATTCTGAGAGAAACAATTCAAAGTTTACTCTTTGTATTTTGTGCTCTCCAGATAGAACAAAAAGTTACGACTGGGTGGCGACGACAGATTGCACTAGAGGCTTACAAGACCACGCGGAGACTTTTAAGTTTAGGGGGAGCTTATTAGCCACAATGAACAGTGACTGAGAGTCACTTTCTGATTACTTCATTTCTGCATAATAAAAAAAATGAAAAATTTATGACCGTGATAGAAAGGGACAGTCAACCAAAAGACAAAGAAATTTGTCCAATACTGAGATAATACAAACCCAACACAAAGACATTGATTTTATAAATACAATCCAGCATTGTGTACAGTTATGTGATCCATGGAACGGAATGTACCAGAAACACTATCCCTCATCTTTAGCCATAACGCGAAGGCATGAAGAATGGGACAGACACACAGAGTCATTTACTAATAGTTTATAGTCCATCAACTTCCAAAGGAAAGTTGAGGCAGGTGCGCTGACATGTCCATGTCAAAAATATTGACATAACCATAACTTTTTACCAAAAATTCCATTTTCTGTTGGTTAAATTACAGATGACAGGAATAGCACAAATATTACTTAAATAACAGCAAAAGATAATTCTGTCAAAACAGGTTACCAGAATACGTTTAAGGGATAAGGAGTGGGCTACTTGTTTGCCTCCAAAGAGCTGTAATCACAGCCATTGTTGTTTTGAGCTTAAAGAACCATAGACGCTCTCCAATTAAATGGAGCTTGAGGCATTTTGTCTTTGACACTTGGTCAGGTGCAGTTCTGAAATAATGTTCTCCTCAACCAGAGCAACCTGAGGGCAGGGCCCATTGATTTTTCACCCTTAGGATCTCCATCTTTAATGCAGAGCTCACTATCTGGCAGCTATGTGACACTGAAGAAATGCTTGAAGAAGGGAATGAGGGACGGCTGGAGGGTGGGTGGTGTGCTCTGAGCGAACTGTGGCAAAGGCCCAGAAAGAAAACGTATTCATGACAAGTAAAAAGAAAAAGTGTACATTTGCTCATTTTCTGATGGCTGTTAAGATTGTAGAGAAAAGGTGACCAAAATTGTCAGATGACCGTCATGTTCGCTCCATGTCAGGAAAAAAACCAGAAAACAGTGTAATTCTGGGATGGTTTTGACATGACATCAGGCAAGCCTCAAAATCAAATGACTGCGTTTGCAGCTATGAAATAGCAAGGTCTGCTCAGAATCACTTATAGTGAGTATCACAGGAATTAGAGCGACAGACTCCAAATACAACGGAATATTGCCTGTACTGCATGGGAAGAGGCATGAAAACATTACAGCCTTGGCTGGAAATACCAGAAAGCCTACAAAACAAGCATTTCAGCTTTGAGAGATTTGGAAACCCCAACATTTTCCCCAAAGCAATTTTATAGATTTGTTTTGGTAATCCGTTAAAGAGACAGACATCTATTTCAGCTCAAATGAAAAAAATCGTATTTTAGAAAAGCACGTGTCCCATATATTTTTTTTGTGTATAAGTGACTGGGAATCACTTCTTTAGCTGTTTTGTTTACCGATAAAAACAGCTACCTGATTCATGGTACAAACTCCTTCGGATACAGTTAGCTGACAGGAGCAAACATCACACACTTTAAATCCAACCCAAAACACTTTTATCTAAAAACAAATAAATAAAACAAGCAAAAGCCTTCCTTCAGCCAGATGGCAACATTATAAATAGAACAGAAAAGGCTGTATCTTCCACCTGCATTAATACAAACCAGATTAAAAGGCAAGCCTCTTCATCCCCACGGGTGATGGACCTTCTCGGTGATTTATCACCAGTCACAATGCTAGCTACTGTACAAATGAGCTCTGCTCCATAATATGAATAATGTTTATGACTAAGCAAAGATCAGGGCAAAATACAGAAAGGAGGGCGAAAGCCTAACCATATGAAAAGTTTTCCATCTACACTGAGAAATGGTAGATTACGGAGACGGTAGCTAATTTTCTAAGTTTCAACAGCTGGATAGGGAGTTTATCAAATTAGACCGAATTCAATTAAATTCTATGTGTAATTAAAATCAACTATTTAAATAACTTGGGGAAAAATAATTAGAACCCAACTTCATTACTCTGCTTAAAGTAACCAACTGAAAGAAGGTGCGTTTACTTTTAGCAGGATAATGATTTACTTTTAAGAAGAAAACTAAAATTGCTAATACCAATGTTTACAAAATGATTACTATAGGCCACACAACAGAAAAGCTTTCATACTTAAATGCAAAATAGAATGATTAAAGTAGAAGACGTATAGTTCTTAAATTCCCACATAAACAACAGTTTTAAATAACAGTTTTGCAAAGAAATGAGTGTCATCTTAATCTTATGAATATTAATCAACTGAGTTTAATCTCTGAAACACAACACAACACAAAGTGCAGAATAATTAACTCTTTCTCCTCTGCACAACATAACAGTAAAATACCTGACTTTAAATTTTCTTAGGCAAACTGAGAAAAATGCAATAGGAATGAGTGGTAAATAATGGAAGGTGAAGACTATTCCAATTCCTTTTGAGTTAACAAGGGAGTGTTTAACCTCAAGGTTGTTGAAAATTAGGGGCAAGCCCATCTCACCGCGTTGCCCTATGCTGCAGTCACTTTTCATCTGTGTCCTTGCTCGTTTTTGCCCTTTTGTGGGATCACCAGTCTCACCATCTCTTCAACTGTTTAAATCTGATCTATCTTTCCTTCCTTCCTACCTTCCTTCTGTCTTTTAATAGCTTTTATTTTTTCCAGAAGCTTCAGGTTCACACCAAATTGACTGGCGAGTTCAGAGGCGTTCCCACATGCCCCCACCTCCACATACACACAACCTCGCCCACAATCAGTATCCTGCACTAGAGTGGTACACTTACTTCAATCCGTGAACCTACGCAGACATATCATTATCACCCGAAGTCCACAGTTCACAACGTATCATTATCGCCCAAAGTCCACAGTTCAAAGAGCTCACTCTGAGTGCTGTTTTGGGATTTGACAAACACAGAAGGTCATGCATCCGCCATTTTAGCATGGTAGAGAGTCCAATCCATCTCTCTTGGCCCCGCTCGGGTCTCTTTCTCATGAAATCTTTTCAAGCTATTCCAACACTTTTCCTTCTCTGACTTCTACTATGCTCCCAAGTCTGCCCCACATTGCTTGGCACTTGATTTCATTCCATCTTATGTCATTTTTAGAATGTATGTTTCCGCAAGTTCCAAATACTGCTCATCTCACAGGAAGGAAGGCCAAAAAAAAAAAAAAAAAAGTGCTTTATAGTAAAAAAACAAAACAAAAACACAATTGGGGAATGCTTGCTGCAGCATTTGTCTCTTGGAAATTCATACTGGCAATTTGCATAGGCAAACTGTGTTGTTCCATGCTTGCTACCTCATAAAGGTCTATACGAGACTTCTTTTCTAACAGAACCCTGATTGTCCACAAGGCACAGCTCTGGCCAAGAAGCTGAAGACTGCAATCGTTTGGTGGGGTTTGCGGGACTGTTCCTTAAAGGGGAAACGGACTCAGGAGGCCTGGCTCCTCACCCTGCCTTTGTCTCCTGTCTTGAAGATGAGTATGATATTCAAGGTAGGGCATCTGCCTTGTAACCAGGAAGCTACCATGAGGGAAAAGCTAAGGCAGTAAGGGACACGCAGCATCTTTGAGCTGCTGTACTGTTTACTTCCATATTTCCTGTAGGTAAGAAAAAAGAAAACTCCAAATTTGCTTAAATCACTGTTGTTTTCTTATTCAGTACTCACAATTAAAAGCAATCTCTAAACTGACAGAGTTTCCACTAACCACAGAAGGAGGTCCAAACATGCACCTTAGCCTATCAAATATCTTCCAAAATCTGGTCCCAGCCTACCCTTCCGGCTTCCACGCCCCCTAGCCTGCAACACGCAACACCTCAGTCCCAGGCAGACAGCACTGAGGGCTGGAGGTGAGATCCCAGACGGGCTCTGGGGGTGGGGGAGACTCAGAAAAGGCAGAAGATTTGATGTTAAGTGGGGGGCAGGGGAGGGGGACAATAAAGGGCTACCAAGGACAATGTGTGAAGTACCTAGGAAAAAACAATGCGTGGTGGTGATTAGATGGTAAGAATATGTCCTGTGCTGTGTTTTAGATAATGCTTTTCATTCAAGGCGGTCAAAAGCAGGCTGGACACATCAAGGGATTCTGTACATACTTCCTATTTACCCCTGTCATTTGGTACATCATGAATCTTACATATTCTAATTTCTTCCAGACGCCAGAAAGCAAAACAGGTGCTGGCTCATCATATTAAAGCAGATCAGCACTTAGTTTTGAAAGCAGCACAAGAGCAAAGTCAGGAGGGGAAAAAAAAAAAAAAAAAAGCAAAGGATGCCAGATCAGGGTTTTAATATTATCATTTGTGATAGGAATCAGCTCCAAACAACTTAGAAACCAGTGGATTTCTGAAAAGAATATGAAGGGTTCCCCCAGCAAACCTGGTCATCTAGAATAGCTCTTGCTAGCACCCTAAGGCTTATATGCAACTGCTTACTCATTGCAATGGACCCACAGATTGGTCACAGTAAGACATGACCTCCTCTGTCAGCTAGTCTATAAAGGTAGCATCACAGGAGATATGAATTCCACACTTGCCTATAAAAATATCAACTGATTTAGCTTAATTTTATTTAAAAAAACCCCCACATTTATTGGGGTGCCTTGGTGGCTCAGTCGGTTAAGCAGCTGACTCTTGAGTTCAGCTCAGGTCATGACCTCAGGGTTCTGGGATCGGGCCCCGCGTCGGGCTCTGTGCTCAGCATGGAGTCTGCTTCTCCCTCTCCCTCTCCTCCTCCCCCTGCTCTCTCCTTGCTCTTCAGTAAATAAAAATAAAAATCTTGAGAAAAAAAAAATCTGTTAGCTTTTCTATACTACAGAAAGACTATGAAGACAAAAATTGCAAGGCCTATAATCCCATCACCTGGATAACCCTTTTTTTTTTTTTTAACCTTAAAAAAGAAATGTCTATCAAGGGGTTAGGAAATTCATATGGTACATAAAGCTGTAAAATAACAAGAAAAAGCCTCTTCCCCCCTATTTCTGGAAAAAAAAAGTTTCTGTGTTCACATGTATTTGCTTTCTATTTATTCAAAGCATCATCCTACTTACTCTTCGGTCCCTTTCTTTTCTCATTTGATCATTTTACCTTGCCTACTTTTCCGGCTCCTTTGTTCACCGCAGTCCATCCCACCATTTCCAACACACGCCCACAGTCGGCAGCTATCCTTGTCTCACCTGCTCTGTAACCTGAAATTCTCTGCATCGTCATCAGCGTGAGAAACCCACGCCCTGAGCGCTATTACCCTCCCTATATTAACACCAGCACCTGCCCCTTCGCCCCTGGCGCTGGTGTACTACTCTCCTGCAGTTGGAGCCTCTTTGCTTCTGCCAGTCTGGGCACCGCTGAGAAGGCAACCATTCCAAGGAAGAGGACTACCAAAACAAAACAAAACAAAAACCACCTCCAAGGTAGCTCTACTCTTCTGGGAAAAGCAGGAACGGGGTCTGCAAGGAGCCACAGTGTTAGGGCTAATCAGAGACTTAAAAATTAGGTTTCGTTCTATGTGGATACATTTACCGCTTCTTCCCCTCTCAATTTTGCAAAGCAAACCGTGTATCGGTTCAAGCGGTGGCTTCGGTCTGCTCTGATGGGAGACACTGTGGGCTGGGCTGGAATTGAATTGCTCCTCTAGCACCTTCTCTGCATAGGAAATGGAACAGTGCAGCAAAAGGGCAGAAAACAGCCTGGCCAGCCGGGGCCCCCTTCAAAGCTGGAATCACAGACTGTTGGGCCAGGGGGTGTCGAGAAGAGCAGAACGTGGGAGCTGCTGCTCCGTCTGAGCACCAGCTGGTGGGGACAGACTGGGGAGGACAGCGCTGACTCCCACCCTGGGGCTCCACTCAGACGCTGCGTGAGGCCTCACACCGTCACTGACTTTCTGCGATGTGTGCTGGTGGTCTGAAAATAAATTCAAATCTATTCAACAATTGAATAGATTGCACTCATCCTGGAGTGCAAAGAAATGTGATTAAGCCAGGCCTTTGGTTGGCTCTGAGTAACCAGAGACTCGAGCCAAGAAAAGGGACTTCGATGACAAAGCATTTCTTCAGTCCTCTGAGGGAAAGAAGAGGCGAGATTTAAAGCATGTTTTTCTGCCCACTTTTTTATTATCTTTTCACTGGACATGGCATCTTATCTGTTGAATTTCTTCAATTTGCCCTACTCAAAACGTCCCCAAACAGAGGATCTCCAATTTTGGAACCTACCAAATACCCAAATGTAGTAACTTACGAAAACAAAGCCAACGACAGGAAAGGGTGCGAGTGTGAAAGGCAAGCAGCAGTTCCCCGGGGTTCTGCAACTCTCCGAAGCACAAAGACGACTGTGTGGCAGGCGTCACATCGGGCCACACGGAAAGGCTCTTTACGGGGCTCCTGGTCATGCAGTTTATAGACTGCAACTGATATGCTTATTTTCCAATACGTATATTCATTTCAAGTATGCTACCTCCATTTCAAACAAGAGAATCCAATTACAAATGCTAAATCTGCCTAAGCTATAGGGCCTTCGGGGTCATCAAGAGCTAAGCCAAAACTAAGCTGCTAGACTGACTCCTTTCTTCTAAGTGCCTTGGGAATGCATCTTATGTGACCATGTCTTACCTGACCATCTCCGTGTGGGAGCTGGTATCTAGAACAGTTGCAGAAGCCAGAAGGGGGGGTGAGGGAGACTGAGAGGGTAAACCTGCACAGCTAGCTCCTCCCATAAGAAGGGAAAAACAAACAACAAACCCTAAGTGGAGGTGGGGAGGAAGGAGCTATTGTCAGCCAGGGTGTCCTCCTCCATATTTGTTTCACGGAGATTCTATGACAGCGTTACTGTATAATAGGTGAAATAGGTTTTGTGGGTTATCTGTTCCACATGTGGTATTTTAATAATGTGAATGTGTGTCCCAGCTTTCAACCAGCCAATTCACAAATGAACCCATATAACATCAGGAATCACTATTTTTTAAACCATTACAATAGTCCAGCAAATACGTATAAGGTAAGGGTCACAGGGGATCATGTTTTAGAGCCAGTTGAGAAAGGAAGTTCACTTAATAAACAAGCATAATTAGACATTTAGATTTTCAAAATATCTTGTCTTAGAAACAGTCATTCATATGTTTCTCAATTTAGCTCCTCTGGATATGCTATTCAATTTTCTTTAGGCAAGAATTTCTGGCAGGCAGGCTGAACTTGACTTTGTAAACAAATATTCAGTAGCAAAAATACTGTAACTACTGATGTTTAACAAAAACTGATTTTTTAAAAAGATTTATCCATTCGTTTGAGAGAGAGAGAGAGGAGGGGAGGGGCAGAGGGAAAGAGAATCCCAAACGGACTCTGCGTGGAGCACAGAGCCTGATGGGGGGCTTGATACCACCATCCCAAGACTACCACCCGAGCCAAAAATAAGAGTCAGATGCTCAACCGACTGTGCCACCCAGACGCCCCCAAACCCCACTTTTCATATGTCTGAAAGACAACCTTTTTCATCACTGAAAACACTGTGGACAAGCATTCACTCCCCTCTCTGCAGGAACAGGAAGGATGAAAAAATAGCTCATGTTGTCTCATTACTGAGAGATGTGTTTCACACAAGGAAACATTTACCTTCTCTTTCTAAAACTCACCAAACTGACTTTAGAACATCTTAATCATAAAAAAAATCACATTAAAGTAGTACATGGACCACATTAAAAATGATGATCTAGGTCTCTGCACTGAATAACCAGTTATATACGATTTTTGCTGTATTAATGTCTACCCTCTATAATAAGACATCTGCTCCGGCTGTAGGAGCATTAGTGACCCGAAGGCATAACTCCACTACACGGACAGACAGAAATAAATACGAGTGACATCACTGTGTTCTATCTTCATCATCAAGGCTGATTTTTAAGTCCTCCACCTAAATTTGTGCTGTGCTGGGCGAGACCAGGGGGGTTCAACAGGTGAACTTCTGAGAGCCCCGGGGGTAACTGACATTTCACTTGTACATCTGGTAGAATAATCTCTCTGTAGCCAAGAAAAAATGTTTTTGCAACGTGTTTACATTGTTTCAGAAACATTACTGCCTACAGCAAAAATAATGCAGAAGGTACATTCTGTTACCTAATTTTCATCAAAGAACTGCTCCCTCGCCCCATCCCTTCCTCCCTCCACTGACCCCCTGCCACTGTGCAGTCTATGTGGAGATGTTGCAGTTTCCCATCAGAATGAGACTTCCCATGATGAGAGTCCCTTCAGGCCCCCTCATATTCCTTAGAAGTTAACCTGCATAAGGTCTGGAGCCCACTCATGAGAGGCCTGTCCCAGTGATAGCTTCTCAGGACTCACTCAGCATGGACAGAGTGGTGGCTTCCCTACCTCCATCCCCAGGGCTCTTGGCAGTTTTGTTCCCAAGAGCTTAGTTAGCTGACATACTGCCCTGCGGCACAGTTCTTCCCTTGGAGTAGAGTGAGTGCCATCTCTGTGAGTAGTTCCCTAAAACTCACTGCCAGTTGCAGCCATCAGTACAGGTCCTGTCCACGCTGGGGTTATACAAACACCAATACTGATCTGATTCATACTGATCAGAGATCATTTTGCTAAGTGTGCCCGTAAGAAAAACCATCTCATCTAGATTTTTAGAATTGCAGACAGAATGCAGTCCTTTCATAGCAGTCTATGATAAAACACCTGCTAGCAACACATTTCCGTCTCTGTTGATCTGGAAATTATTCTAAACCACCTTGAAAAACCTGTTGATGCTCATTTCACTAGAAAAAAAAGTTTTTAGCCCTTTTATAAAACTCAACTTTATACAAAAAGTTTAGGCTGAATATAAAAGCTAGAAAAACTATCCTAATACTGTGCAGTGTTCAAAATGTTGATTATAAATCTTTATATTTTGGCTTTAGATTATTATAACCTTTTTAAGATTACTTGAAACCAAACCAATTCTAATAGAAATGTCCAATTTAGTCTGCGGTACTTCTACTCATTCAGCTCCTGCCCAGCCCACTCTGGATCTGCGCTCAGCTAGTATGACAGTAACAGGAAGGAGAGGTGCCCTGAGGCTAACAAACGAAATAACTCTGCAACGCCAAACACCACTGAAAACACTCATAGTTGACCCTGTAAAACAGGGGAAACACAGACTGCTCATTATAAAATCTGAGTTTCAAAAAAGGAAGTCAGGCAAAGGAAAAAATATAATATTAGTAACAATAATAAGAGCAAGAACTGTGGGGGCCATTCATCAAGCCCCATCTACATAACAAGCACTGGGCCAGAGGCTTTGCACACCAGATCTCATTCCTTGAGTCACCTTGCAAGGTAGGCAATTAGTGTCCCCATGTTATACTGAGTACACAGCAGCAGAGGTTAATGAATGGTTGGAATGGGGTATGAAGCTGGCTTGCTTTGCCTCTAGAATGTTGATGGCTGAGAGCAGGGTCAGACAGTTCACCTGCCGAAATACCTGGACAGTCACTAAGACCTGGTCCTGAGGCCTAAGAGGAGGCCAGCGGCTTCTTAATTATTATTATTTTTCTGATGAGAGAAAGAAACAAGTGACTTTGTGCTTCTGATGAACTGTCCTGGCCCTAAGGAAAATTTTCCTATCTGCTTTGTGAAAGTTCAACCATGCACGTGTAAAGGACACAAAATCACAGGAGTTTTACAATTTCACAATATTTCACAAGACTAACGACTTCTTGATAATGTCTGCTATTTTTAAAGAGAAACTGGGAGGTCTCCAAGACGACAGAAATAGAAGCCAAGACCTTCAGTGAAATGATAGAAAATAATCCACATGGGATGAAATCATGGTTCTCTTTCTTACCTCTCTCTTCCTTAGCTTAACTGACAGGCATAAAATGGATGGAAAAATAATGCGCCTGGCAATCTGATAGTAGATCCAAGTGTTTCAACCACATTCCCTGCCAAAGTTCTGGCTATAGAGTATAGCTAATATATGTAGCTCGGTCTTAAATGGTACTCATCTGTATTTTGTCAAAGGGAGACATATTTTATGTTCAATTGGACCACTGCTCAGTGTTAACACTTAAAACTATATGTGTGACGCATCAGACCTCCACGATGTACACGGGGACCTCAAGCCCCTGCTTGTTTCTATTTCCTAGGAATTAAAGGAACACAAGTCCATGGCCATCCTCTTTTTCACCTTTCAAAATGCAATACAACTGCTTTCGGACCCTCTATATTTTGCTTCCCACTAAATTCACTGGGCTGTCATAGGAAACTGCTATTTTCAAAGTTCAGAATTAAGCTAGGATTATAGTAATAACTGAGTAGACATAAGTGACTTAAACATTTTTTCCTCCAAAACAGTACAGGCCTGGAAAAGAGGAAATCTTGGTAAGACTAATAAAATGGCAAAGCTGAGAGTCTGGAGCTGACGTATAGAGGGAGTGGTGAGCTTAGCAGTCAGCTTCATGCCTGGTCTCGCTCGGGCTATGCAGGGTAATCTTGGGCTGATGGCCAGTCTAATGCTGCTAGGTTCCCTTTGGACTCCGTTTATTACAATGAGCTGCTGGTCGGGCTGGGTAGGTTAGCATGGTTGGGAGGGCAGGAACTTGAAGGCCAAAGCACGAGCCCCGTGCAGCCAGGTCAGTGCATATTCGCAGACAAGTACGATGAATAATGGGGTGTGGGGTGTGAGCTGGGGTACCTATGTAATTACTTAGCAAAATACTTAATGAGCAGGCACCGTGTCAGCCATAATAACACAAAAATAATAGTATCGAGGTTAAAGTCCCCCAAGAGATACAGACAGAGAAACAGATAATTAAAATATAATGTGGAAAGCACCACGACAGAGGGACATGAGCGATTCTATGGAAGCACAGAGAAAGGCCAGGGAGGCTTCCTGAAGTAAGGCGGCACCTGAGCTGACGCTAAAGAGTATACATGTGGATGGGGGGCATTTCTGGCCAAGGAGAAAGCACGAGAACCCAAAGCAGGAAGGCATTTATCTATTACAGAGAAAAGGAGAGAGATACATACAACAACCTATAATCATAGCAACTAGAAAACCAGTCAACTTCTTCGATAAAGATTGCACCTTTATCTCCTCAAAAACGCTTTTTTGTTACAATATAAAATTTTTTCTCACTTGTTGCAAGGAGGACACTATACATTTCATAAATGATATTTGTTGCTTCATAATTTTAGAACATGAAAAGAAAACTGTAGGCTTTACAGTAAAATAAGAATTAAGATCCAGGAATTATTAAAATGATGAACGGAGGGCTTGTGTCAAGGTAAGAAAAAAAGCCCAGTATTAAGATAAAACTATTTCATCTTAAAATTTTTTTCAAAGTCTTATGTTAATGATCATTTTGTTTTTGGATTTTTAAGTATAATAAATACTTGATATATCTTAATAGCTTATCTTTTCTTCCCCCAAGTGTATAGCATCCAAACCACTTACTCAGGGCCACCTGGGTGCCTCAGCTGGCTGAGCGTCCGACTCTTAGTTTCAGCTCAGGTCATGATCTCATGGGTCCTGGGATCAGTCCCGCCTTGGGCTCCCTGCTCAGCAGCGAGTCTACCAGAAGATTCTCTCTCTTTGCTCCTTGCGCATACGCTTTCTCTCAAATAAATAAATAAATAAATAAATCTTTAAAACCCCACTTATTTGCCACCCTATAATGTTGTACTTTTGTTGCAAAAAAAAAAAGTAGTATTCTGATTCTAGGAATAAAATAAATTCTGTAATAAAATTAAGATTAAATGATATTAAATAATTAGAGCTGTGATTCAATGCTTTTCTCACAGAATTAATGATGCTCTCGTAACTGTTTCCCTAGTAGGGCTAACAATTTTATCTTTTTGGTCATTTCACAATTAAATTTTACTATCTCTGTATATGGGAAGCTATTTCCTGACTCCTCCTGTCCCTTTTAAAGATCTGAAATACCACTGCAAATCTCAGGGAAGCCATCGATCTCTTACCTTGAAAAATGGTACCTGTAGCTTCGGAAAGTTTCCTGGCCCCCAGGGACTGATGGTCAAGCACTGGCCCCCCATTCCCTGCTGCCGCAACAGAAGATGGCTTTTAAGTAGTTGGAAGTTCCTCATTTCTTGCCGTGATTTTTTTCAATTAAAGCTAAATCTTTAAAAATGTGATCCTTAAAATAGTCCTGACAGAACAAGCTTTCAAAGCACCCCTTCATTCTCACTTGAAGGTTTGTATGATCACCTATGCACTTTTAACAGAGACGTCCAGGTCCCACCCAGACCTGCAGAACTACAGTCCTGAGGCGTAAGGCTTAGCTATGCTTGTGTATTATTATTATTACTATTACTATTATTATTATTATTATTATTATTTTTAAGATTTTATTTATTTGACAGAGAGAGACAGCCAGCGAGAGAGGGAACACAAGCAGGGGAGTGAGAGAGGGAGAAGTAGGCTCCCAGTGGAGGAGCCTGATGCAGGGCTCGATCCCAGAACGCCGGGATCACGCCCTGAGCCCAAGGCAGATGCTTAACAGACTGAGCCACCCAGGTGCCCCTGTTTGTTTATTATTTTAAAAGATTTTATTTATTTATCTTAGAAAGAGACAGAGAGCATGAGCCGAGTGGTGGGGGGGAGAGAGGCAGGGGGACAAGCTGAGCAGGGAGCTGGATGCCCAACTGCGCCACCCGGGGAACCCCATTAGCTGTGTATTTTGTTAAATAGTTCCCTAAAGGAGTCTGAGGTACATCCCTGATTTAGAGCCCATGGATTTCAGAATTTAAACTAGGATTCATCTCCCCAGGCTTAAGTGATTTTTCATGCTTCTCATTCTGGGTGTCCTGGACTCCCAGTTTAAGAGTTGGTGGGCTTCAGCCTTTCCCTCTCAGCGGCTTGCAAATCAGGATATGCGTGCTCCTGAGGGCACATGAAGGCTTTCCACAACAGGATTTCTTTTCTTCTTTTCTTTCTTTTCTTTTTCTTTTTTTTTTTTTTTTTTTAAGATTTTACTTATTTGACACAGAGAGAGACAGGGAGAAAGGGAACACAAGCATGGGGCATGGGAGAGGGAGAACAGGCTTCCCACTGAGTAAGGAGCCTGATGTGGGGCTCAATCCCAGGACCCTGCAATCACGACCTGCGCCGAAGGCAGACGCTTAATGACTGAGACACCCAGGCGCTCCACACAAAAGGATTTCAAGTTTCCTGCTTTGGATTCTGCTTTGACAAAGGTCAGGTTGGATCCTTTCTCAGAACAGTATTTTTAAGTGCATAAATTCAAATACACAGAACTACAAAAAAATACAACCATATTTAAATTACATTTAAAAGGCTATCAAGATACTAAAATGTAATGTGCTTCCTTATTAGCCCATTACATAAAATTTGGGGCAAGTCTAATAACTGCCATGATTTCAAAGCTGAGATCAATTTAAACTACCTTTTAAGATATCTGAAACAGTGATATGAAAATATCTGACTTCTACTGATGCTAACGCTACTGTAGGTTTGTTGCTCACATTTAAAGTATAGGAAATGCTCAGTTTCCAGAAGTGGTTGCTGGAAATAAAGATGCAATTATTTTCCTCATCTGAATTTATAAACTCCTGGTTATGAACCCTCATGTAAGGAAGTGTATGGACATGGAGGGCTTTAAGGGAACGAATCTCCAGATTTTTTTCCCTAAAACCCTTATCACCTGGTTTTTCACATTTCCCTTCTCCTACTACCATGAGAAAGGCACACCACTTACTCATCCTGAATGATACGTGGTTCATGGTTGGTGTAAAAACCTCTGAAGTGTCACCAAAGGAACAAGGAGAAAATGCACTCTTACTGCAAAGGAGCCCCTTGAGTGCAAGGCAAGAAAAACTGTGAGAGCAGGGCCTTGTTTTATGTAAAGGAAGGAGATCAGGATATACCATCCCCAAAGATGCCACTTTGGCGTATTGACTATTTTGAGCTGAAGGCAACTGAGAAACAGACACAGGAGGAACTCTCTGCCCACCTCCTTTCTGCCTAAAAGCATGGCATACGTTTCACCTCATGAAAGTGACAAATTTCCATTTGTAAAGGTGCCCTCCTTTTCCGGAAGAGAATGACTTACCATCAGAGACAACTTGGGTCTGCCTAACAAATCTTACTAAGTAACTCTTACCTACCATTAGTTTTTCCCACATAGTTACTTTCCCACAATGGGCCTTCCCCCTAGATGCCCAAACCTGCTTTTTTTTGTTTAGTCACTTCTCTACTACTTATCACCCCTTATTAAGACGGTATACAAGCTTCTGGGTTTAAAAAAGTCTCTTTGGGTTTTCACGTTGGTTGTGTGAAACCCCCATGCATGTAAAAATACTAAGATCGATAAAGAATCATATGCTTTTCTCCAGTTAATTTTTTTTTTGGTAGTTTAATTTGCAGGCCTCAGGAAATATACCTAAGAGGGTGGAGGAAAAGTTTTTCTACCCCTTATACAAATAAAAAGGTTTGTTTTGCCTGTCTATCTATATTGATATCATTGTCATAAAGCACAACTCAATACTTATTTGCATTAAAAAATGAGGTCAGACTTTTCGGTTACAAAATCACAAGGATGACATGGCTGATGGTTTATACTGATACTTGTGCTGATACTTTATACTTTTTATTGTTTTGTGATGAAATCTTCCAGAAACAATAAAGTTTGAGTCATTTTTGGGGACTCATTTGTCCTTTGACTCTGTGGAAAGGCAATTGTGACAAGCTAAATTACACAAACTCAACACAGGCTACTGATACTTACTCAGAATTTGTATGGCAGAGTCCATGGCAATGGGAGCCATCTTTTTATGCAATTTTCCGTGGTACGGAATAGTGATGTGGTACAGAACAGTGATGTGTTCTTTACTATGGAATAGAATAGTGATGTGTTCTCCGTTATGTTTCTTAGAAATTGGATACCATTTTTGAATAAGCTGTAAACTAGACCATTGCAGAAAAGAAAGTCAAGTATGCTTTTTTATGCAAACAACACCCTACCACATGATCTAATAATAGATTTAAACAGTGGTCCTATGGTTTAATTACTGTCAGAAAGATGGTTAAAGCTTCAGGCATCTGGCATTCCATGCATGCATTCTTCAGAGTTTTAAAAAGTTTCCTAGGCTAAAATTACATTAATCATACTACTTGGAGCTCTGATGTTGGGCTTCAATTAAAATGAATGCAAATTCAGCAAATGACCCAGCTTAAAATTATTCTTGAAGTTTGGCCCTGCCCACTGGTACTCTCTAGAGGCAAGATGTGCTGGCTAACTTTTTATGCCTATATCTCTGAATAAATGTTATTTAAAATTCCATGTGGCTTCTGTTACGCCTTTTGTATTTCTCACCAATTGAATTCAGGACACAACTCTAGGTAGAGAAATACTATAACCAAAAACAACAAAGAATCCAAAATTTATTTCCAGAGAGATTTCTTCATTTAATTTGTTTTTAAAGAACAATTTTACCCCTACCACATCATAAGTGCATATTTTTTAATGGAATGTAATTCCCACCACGGAATACTTTCACTTATCTTGCTAAAATATTAGGAATTTAATACTTCAGGATAAAATCAGTACCTTGAGTATTGAATTTTTTTTTTTTGAGAGGGGCTTTTTGAGATATACAACACCCACCCCCCCAAGTGGCTAAATCTTCTCGGAAGAGGAGAAGCTAAATAGCATAAATCAATGTCCTGTTTTTGAAGGTTACTGCAAAAGTAACAAGTAACTGCAAATGCACAGTGAAAAAACCCTTTCTATTTTTCTCAGGGGTATAATTTCAAAACATTCTGATGACATCTATTGACTGTAAAACCCGTGTACAACAACATTCAGCATATTTCAGCCCAGCTTAATAATTAATGAACATCCTATGTCATTAATTTATAATACATTGAAGCTGCTTCAGAGTTTTCAAATGCACTGCTTAAGATCCCACCCAGTGGTAACCAACTGATGGGGACAAGCCTCAAATTCCTTATTTGCATGTGTCATAATGTGCCTTCTGAAAAATACAGTCAACGTTCAAGGAGTGAGTTTAAGGATTCTGGAAGTGATCAGGCCATCTACTTACTTGCTGTAATTGGTGAGAGGCTCTTCCTTACAATTAGAATAGATATTGGAATACAGAGACTTCCTTCCATTAGCCACAAACAGGAGAAAAATTTAATGATTTGTGATTATTTTAGCCATCAGGAGTCTCACCTGCTCTTTCCTGTAAGATAAATTCTGGTGCATTTTTTTGGTTTTCTTATTCTTACGTCCATATGGAGGGCTGGATCAAAAATTTTAACTGAATAAACTTTTTTAAAAAGTGAAGAAATAGCTTCAGAGCATTTGCCCCAAACTATTTGTAATTGGTGCTTATATAAACAAAGACAGATCACTTAATTTTAAGTGTTCGCAGAGAGAAATTGTTTTTATTCCCCTGATGTTTTGGTTATCTATATATGTATGCATGTGCATTTTCTTTAAGTTTTGTGTTTGTTTTGAAACTATGAAAAATATGAACAAAATTGTTGCTTTTCAATGCTTTATCTCCAAAATTTGTGTTAGCCTCTTAGTCTCCTCCCTGCCTACCCAGGCACGAGGAGCTCCTAGGATCTTCCCAAAGTGCCAGAAACTCCAACAACAGTTACCAAGTAGGGTCTACCCAGTTCTAACTCTAAACCACAAATGCTGAGCCACACCTCACCCATCAGACTCTAGTCATCATTTGACCCATTAGCCCCATTGGAAATCAAATGTTAATTTGGGGTTAGAGGTGAAGAGCTCACAAAGATTTAAGCCTACCCAAATTATCTATTCATAATTTAAAAAATATCTTCAATTACCCTCACCCACAGGTCAACATGGAGATAAGCACCTACTTCAAGTTATGCTACCCCTTCAAACCACAGCACATGAATATTGCAACTAGTTTCACCTGTGGTTAGAACTATCCCTTTCTGGATCCTTGAACAGATATAATTCCTGATTTTTCATCTAGTATGTACCCGGAAAAGAAATATCAGACCTATGCTTCCAAATGCAGCACTGAGTAAGTAGCAAAGAGGCAGTATGAAAATGGAGTCCCCAGTACATTGGCATATTGGCTTGATTCTAGGAAAGGAATCCAGCAATATTTACTCACTGCTGTTAAAAGTCCAAAATTATCAACTCCACAATCCTACTTCTGAGTCTCTAAAGGAAATAATCTAAAACATGGAAAGCCTTACACCTAAAGGTGTCCATTAGAGGACCAGGAAGGGGAGCGGCATACGCCACTCCAAAAGGTGCCACTGTGGCATTAGGTATCATTTTGAGCCGAAGGCAGTTGAGATTCAACAGATGCAGGAAGAATTCTCGGCCTGTCCCCCAGTCCCGCCTAAAATCAGGGGCATAAACTTCCCTTGTGACAGTATCCCCCTCTCCTGTGCCAGAAAAAGAATAGTGACTCTTATCCCCAGAGACAGTCGGTCAGCACGGAGATGAGTTTGCAAAAAACAAACCTTACTACACTAGCCCTTATCTTCTCCTATCTTCTACTTCCTTGCCACTTCACAATTTATCAGCCCCTGAAGCCCCCAACCCCCTTTCCTTTGTGAAAATGGTATAAGTGCCCCAGAGTCCAAGCTCCCTTCCTTGAGTTTTACTTCCTTTCTGTGAACTCCTGTGTAGGTAAAAATAAAAACTGTGCACCTTTTCTCTGGTTAATCTGCCCTTTGTTAGTTCAATTCACAGGCCCGCAGGGACTTAACCTAAGAGAGTAAAGGAAATGTTTTTCCTCCCCAACAACCACTTGCAACTGTAAAAACTCAAAAGCAGCAATAGTCCGTGGGAGAATGTTCCTCCCATGCATTATTGTCTAACCAGTAAAAACAAAAGTACTAAAAGTAAGGCAGTACCATGCATGCTCATAATGTAACCCTTAACGAAAATAATTAAATGATACATGTGCATATTGAGGCTGAAGGGGATTATATGACAATTAACACAGCTACGTCAGAGTGATGGGATTATGGCTGGTCTTTCCTTTCTGTTTGTGCCAAACTTTCTGTAATGCTTCATTAGACTTTGATAATTTAAAATATAAAAAGAAACAAACTTAGGAAGCAGGTTTACAAAGACTGAAAAATAAACATTTTTGTTGCTAGAAATTAGTTGATCTTCCTAATTCTTCACCAAAAACCATTTTTTTCTGTGTTAAAGAGAAGGTCTGAACTTCCATTGAGTTTGTTTTTATTTTATTTTGTTTTGTTTTTTGAGAGAGACAGTGTGTACACAAGGGAGGGGGGCATATGGAGAAGGAGAGACTGTCAAGCAGGCTCCATGCCCAACACAGAGCCTGATGCTGGGTTCGATCTCACAACCCTGATATCATGACCTGAGCCAGTATCAGGAGTAGGACACTTAACCCACTGAGCCACTCAGTTGCCCCCACCAAAAATCCATTTACATATCATAGCGAGCAAAAGGAAGCGAGTCTATCCTATTGCTTTTTCATTTGCAAAACCCTCTAGGTAGGAGGGGTCCTCAGTCATGTCCCTGATTCTCAGCACAGGCATATCTCAAAGATCTTGCAGGTTCACTTCCAGACCACCACAAAGAGCCAATATCACCACAAAGCAAGTCAAATGAATGTTCTGCTTTCCCAGTACACATAAAGGTTATGTTTACACTATTGTCTACCAAGTTTGCAATGCATTATGTCTAAGAAAACAATGTACTTACTATAATTTAAAAAATATTACTTAAAAATGCTAGGTATCCTCTGAGTTTTCAGTGACTCCTACCTAATCTTTCTGCTGGTGGAGGGCTTTGCCTTGATGCTGATGGTTGTTGACTCATCAGGGTGATGGTTGAAGGCTGGGGTGGCTGCGGTAATTTCTTAAAATGAGCCAACAATAAAGTTTGCTACATCAGTTGACTCTTCTTTCCATGAACAATTTCTTGGTAGCTTGCGATGCTTTGACAGCATTTTACACACAGAACTGTCTTTCAAAATTGGAGTCAATCCTCTCAAACCCTGCTGCTGCTTTATCAACTAAGTTTACATACTATTCTAAATCCTTAGTTGTCACTTCAACAATCTTCATGGTATCTTCACGAGTAGATTTCATCTCAAGAAACCACTTTCTTTGTTCAGCCATAAGCAGCAGCTCCTCATCTGTTTGAGTTTTATCAGGACACTGCAGGAATTCCGTCCCATCTTCAGGCTCCATTTCTAACTCTAGTTCCCCTGCTCTTCCCACCACGTCTGCAGTTTCTTCCTCCACTGAAGTCCTGAACACTCATGGTCATCCATGAGGTTGGAATCAGCTTCTTCCAAACTCCTGTTAATGTCGATATTTTGGCCTCTTCCCATGGATCACAAATGTCCTTAATGGTATCTAGAATGGTGAATCCTTTCCAGAAGGTTTTCAACTGACTTTGCCCAGATCCATCAGAGGACTCACTATCTATGGCAGCTATAGCCTTATGAAATGTATTTTTTTGTCTTACGATTTTATTTACTTATTTGTCAGAGAGACAGCACAAGCAGGGGGAGCAGCAGGCAGAGGGAGAAGCAGGCTCCCTGCTGAGCAATGAGCCCGATGTGGGGCTCGATCCCAGGACCCTGGGATCATGACCTGAGTCAAAGGCGACGCTTAACCGATGGAGCCACCCAAGCGCCCCTGAAATGTATATCTTAAAATAGTAAGATGTGAAGTTCAAATGATTCCTTGATCCCTGGGCTGCAGAATGGCTGTTGTGTTAGCAACATGAAAACAATTGTTTCATCTACCCCAGGGCTCTTAGGTGACCGGCTGCGTTGTCAATGAGCAAGAATATTTTAAAAGAATTTTTTTTTTTTCTAAGCAGATCTCAACTGTAGGTTTAAAATATTCAGTAAACCATGGTAGACAGATGGGCTGTCATCCAGGCTTTGTCGTTCTATCTATGAAACATAGGCAGAGTAGATTTCGTGTAATTCTTTTTTTTTTTTTTTTTTAAGATTTTATTTATTTATTCAACAGAGACAGCCAGCGAGAGAGGGAACACAAGCAGGGGGAGTGGGAGAGGAAGAAGCAGGCTCATAGCAGAGGAGCCTGATGTGGGGCTCGATCCCATACGCCAGGATCACGCCCTGAGCTGAAGGCAGACGCTTAACCGCTGTGCCACCCAGGCGCCCCAGATTTCGTGTAATTCTTAAGGGCCCTTGCATAATCGGAATGGTAAGTGAGCACTGGCTTCAACCAAGAGTCACTAACTAGAGTCAGCCTATGTTTTGGAGCTTTGAAGCCAGGCACAGTGACTTCTCTCTAGCTAAGGAAGTCCTAGATGGCACCTTTTCCCAATAGAATGCTGTTTTGCCTACACTGAAAATCTGTTGTGTAGTATAGCCAGCTTCACGAATGCTCTGAGCCGGACCTTCTGGAGAACTTGCTGCAGCTTCCACATCAGCACTCGCTGCTTCACCCTGCACTTTTCTGTTATGCAGACGGCTTCCTCCCTTACACCTCATGAACCAAACTCTCCTGGCTTCAAACTTTCTTCTGCAGCTTCCTCACCTCTCCAGCCTTCACAGAACTGAAGAGAGTTACGGCCTTGCTCTGAATTAGGCTTGGGCTGAAGGGAATGTTGTGGCTGCTTTGATCTTCTATCCAAACCACTCAAACTTTCTCCTTATCAGCGTAAAGCAGTTTCACTTTCTTACCATTCATGTGTTCACTGGAGTAGTGCTTTTAATTACCTTTGAGAAACTTTTCCTTTACATTCACAACTTTGCTAACTGTTTGGCTTAAGAGGCCTAGCTTCTGGCCTATCTCAACATGAGATATCTCAACATGGCCCAGCTTCCAACATGCCTTCCTCACTAAGCTTAATCGCTTCTAGCTTTTGATTTAAAGTAAGAGACGTGTGATTCTTCCTTTCACTTGAACACTTAGAGGTCACTGTAGGGTTGTTCACTGGCCTAATTTCAATATGTTGTGTCTTAGGGAATAGGGGAGGCCAAGGAGAGGGAGACGGGGGAATGGCTGGTCGCAAAGCAGTCAGAATACCCCCATTTATTAAGTTCACTGTCTTGTTTGGGTGCAGTTTGTGGTGTCCCACTACAATCATAGTAACATCAAAGATCACAGATCACATAACAAATATAATAATGAAAACGTTTGAATTATTGCAAGAATTATCAAACTACAATGCAGAGACATGAAATGAGCAAATGCTGTTGGAAAAAATGGCATCGACAGACTTGATGGACGCATATACCAGCACATTTACAGTCTCCTGGGCTGTGACTTGGAGAACCCAGCCTCACCCACCGTTGTGAGCCACTGAACTCATCTTGTTGCTGTGAGGAAGCTGTGGGATTGCTGTTTTACTAGGTGTTGTGACATACAGCTTGATAAAGCAAAATCCAAGATCCAGCTCAAAATTAAGAAAAAACAAAAAAACAACAACGAACTGCTTTAAGCCTTCAGCACAACTGATTTACCAGTTCCTGAAGAACAGGGCCCTTCTCTAGAGCGGATGACTCACATCATTTCCATTTCATGTATTCTCAGGTGTGTGTATTTCTTAGGTACCCACAGCAGGATTTTACTTAACTCCATTGCTACTGGTTACGGATTTTATAATTTATATGAGAAGTCTAAGACACCAAACAAAACTGACACAATTGAGACCTACTTTAGTATAAGGGCCCCATCTTATTCCTAATACCTACCACATACCTGCAAAAATACTTTTAAAAAATACATAAATATTTAAGAATGTACTTAAGAATGCTTAAGAAATATGCCAAACTCTGTGTTTGAGAACTAAGGGTACTCTCACGTATGTACAGACAGAATTCATGTATGTTAAACAGCTTTCACTTAGTTCTTGATAATTTTTTTAATCCAACTAAAATTCTTGATTGACACACTTGTTTTTTGCCTTGACTGTAACTGTTGGCTAGTATCGATAGCACTGAATTATAAAAACATTAAACTTAAATACTTTTATGTCTAAATTATGTATTTTGATTACCAGAAAACACAAAATTAAAATATTCAAAGAATTCTTAATGTTATATAAAAATGTTAATCTTTGACAGTACTTTATAACTCTTGTGTTACAGAAAAACAGGACAACTTTGCATTGCTAATACCAGATTAAGTAAATGGAAAGCTTAAATATTAACTTTACCCTCTTGGTCTTTCATCACATGTTACTTGCTGCTCCAGCAACATTATTTTATTCTGTGATAATATACTAAGAATTCGTTTACATAGCCTAACAGATTATAATCCAGAAATGGACTGTGGCATTATCTTTTTAAATAGAATAGGTTTTCTGGAAAAGTATTTCTAATGGAGAAAGAGTCCCATATGTTAAAAACTTAACCTAAGTTTTGAAACTGGTTTATAGTTCAATTGAAATTTATTCTTGTCACCTTGAGGTTCTGATAAGAAAAGTAAATTCTATTGTCAAGACAGTATGCAAATGCTTGCAATTCAGTACTAATACTTCAGTTCAGAGAATATTCACCAGACAATGACTCAGGGAAATGCTCTGAGAAAGGGTTGGTGACTTTTTTTAATATGATGTGCATTTTATTTATTTTTTTAAAGATTAATTTTTTTATTAGAGAGAGAGAGGGAGGGAGAGAGAGATGGGGGGAGGGGCAGAGGGAGGACTGGATCTCAAGCCGACTCCCTGCTGAATGTGGAGCCTGACACGGGGCTTGATCTCACAACCCTGAGACCGTGACCTGGACTGAAATCAAGAGTTGGATGCTTAACTGATGAAGCCACCCAGGTGCCCCTATGATGTGCATTTTAGACTATACGAGGTCCATCTTGGAACTTGAACATCTTCAGGTCGTGTGACAGTATGCATTACTACCTTGATACTCTTCTTGTTGATTACAGTTTTCCCCCGACCTTTCATTCTACTTCATTTCTAGAACATATCCAGCAGATTTTTATGTCTGAACTTGAGCAACTCTGGCTGGATGACATAGGAGAGTCACTAGCGACATGCATTTCTCAAAAAGAGAATTTTTCGCTTGAAACACCCCTGCCCAAGCTTTTCCCTTGTGAACATCTGTGTGTTTTGCGATGGAGGGATAAGTTAAATCCCAGTTAACACACTTCGACATCTCAGGAGGTTTAGATGAGTGAATGACAGTATTTGGAAACTTAATTGTATTGATGTTTTTTTCAAAGGTCACTTAATCTAAATATCCCCAGACTCAGAAAAGTGAAAGTTATGGAAAATCAGAGGACCATTTTCCCTGGGAAAATTTCTAGCAGATTTTTATACAGAGTAAGAGTGGCTAACTAATATATTTTAAAAGTTTGGTACCATATGATTTAAAAGACAAATCATATCTTCAATGTCTATAAAGAATTAAAATAATAACTATAAACACAATCACTATTTATTGAACCTCTATTATGTTCCAGACTGTACTAGATGCTTTAAGCACTTTGCCTCATTCAATTTATTCCTCACAATAAGCCTGCATTTAGGTAATACTGTCTCTGCTGTACATAGACAAAAGTCAAGGCTCAAAAAAGTTAAGAAATTTGTCCAACATATATGGTTAAATCATGGGTAAAATCATCATCAGTTTGACTTTAAAATCTAGTATCTTAGCCACTATGCTACAGCATTTTCTAAATTAAAAATACAGCACTAAAACCTGTACCTTGGTCTCTTACTCTTTCGATTGTATGGGCTTCTATGAATGGGCAGAGGGGACGCCACGTAAAGGGTGCGGAGATATGTATTCAATTTTCTTACTGAGTAACCTGTATTTCATTTGATTCAAGCAATCTTATTCCATCACATTTAAATAAGTCATTACAAAAACCAGTGCTTATTAGGTATGCAACTATGTCTAATCCTAATACTTGAGTACTGTATGTAAATATGCTTTCCACTCAGAAAAGACCTCTGTAAAATAGAGTCATTAAGTACAAAATGAATTTGAAAGTGAGTTAACAGAACTGAAAATGAGTTAATGCATATATTAATAACACTGATTTTTTTTTTTTCTGGGAAACTGGGCATTAAGTAAGGCATTTTACTACTACTTTCAAGTACATATAATCCTGCAAATTAGAGATTATTCCCATTGAATAATGATACCAACACACTTATAGAATATAAATTACTTGTCTGATGTCACAGTGCTACAAGGAAAAGTCAGATCCAGTTCCAAAGACATGTCTAATATGTTACTCTGACTCCTTATTTTATAATCCTAAAATAACAAAAGCAAACCATTTATTCACACTACAATCCATCTCCTAATGGGTACTGGATCCTGACACTATATGTAACATTTCTTTCCTCGATCAAGTGTGTTTTTATTATAAAATTTGCAAATACTACCTATGAAAATGAAGATCTATAATATTTTATGAGGACAAATAATTTAGTGAATAAAGCATCTTTATTACGCTTAAGAATTAAACTGGATAAAATAGCTACGTAAAGACATTTCTAGAGAAGAAAATAAGGAGATAAAAACAACTCCAAAATGTAGTATATAAGATTCCAGTCCCTGTGCTTTTCTCTGTAAAGCCCACGTGATTCACTGTTTATATGCCACAAAAACGAAAGCATTCTGGTGAGGAGAAATTTAAGAAGAAAATACAGTCAATGCTTGATTAAAAAACTAGGAAGCCAAGAGGCAGGTAAAAGAAGTAGAACTTTTCTTTTTAAGCAGGAAAAAACAACACTTCCAAAAATACCCCTCTAAATAGGAAAGCAATCATTTCCCCAAATTCTCCTGATCTGGTCCAGATACAAATTTTAAGAGCATTTAGAAATCATCAGGGACGCCTGGCTGGCTCAGTTGGTAGAGCACACAACTTGATCTTGGGGTTGTGAGTTTGAGCCCCATGTTGGGCATAGAGATTACTTAAAAAAAATAAAAATAAAAAGTGTCAAATGTTTAAAAAAAAATCAACAATAAATTACGTACTAAAATTTTCTTTGGAGAGCAGCACAACTGTGTGTGTAGCTTGCTATGGCCTAGATCCAGCACTTTAAGGAGACGCCAGGACCTGTCAGGACTTTCATTTTGGCTTTTCCCAAAAGAGAAAAAAGGAGGAACATGGAAAATGGAGAATAACGATAGTTTGCCTATAATTTTCATAGGAGCTATTACATGGCTCCAGGACAACGAAGACAGACGTATAAATCCATCATCTATGCGACATATCAAAGCTCATTCCGTTTAATTATAAACTTGCCACTCCTTTTTCTAAAGAACATAAAAAGCAGTAAGGTGTTTTTCCCCCCAAAACAAAGCGATTAAAAAATCTTCTACTGTGTACTTTTGCCTGTTTTAAGTGTTAAAAACTGGTTTAGAGATTGCCTGATTCCTGAATTTCCTTATTCAGAGTCCTAAAACACATGCTGGGTCCAAGAACTTACGGCCGTTAGTGTCTTCCATCCTAAAAGCCTTCTTGCTTGAATAGGCTGCAACATATCCGCATGTCTCCCCTTCTTGCTTTGAGTCCCTCTGCCCGGCAAACACCAAATAATCAGTGAAGGGCCCTTTTAATCGCCCTAAGTATTCGGCCCCACGCAGCTTGAGGTACACTGGGGGTGGGGGGAGGCACGAGGGCAGTGACAACCACAACTCCCCGGCCACTGTTTTTAAACAGTAACCTTGTTCACTGAACCAAGTAAAACGTGAGAATGGCTTCAGTTCAAAAGAGCCAGTGAAGCTCAAATGGGTGTGGGCTGGGAGCAGGGGAGGCCTTCCCTGGTTGAGAAATGGTTGTTAAACATCAGTTCAAGCTCACGGATTCAGACTCAGCTGGGATCCCAACCGGGATGCGCCTAAGTGCATAATTAAAAACGTAATTGTTTACCAAAACCATCTAAGTGTTATTTTTTTTTCTTTCCAGACTCTTCAGCCTTTTGGTTTTCTGACGTATTAAAAACGACATTTAAAACCCCGAAGATGATGGCTGATTCTGTTCCCATACCAAAAGCAGCTACAAAAGGCGATCCCTTAGGATCAGTCAAGCAGAGAGACCTCTGGTCTTTTTCTCCCTTCACTGAGAACAGACATGGAGCTGTTGAAACACTGCATGAAATGAAGTCTCGCAGCTCTTCAGGAGGCTCCAAAAGACCGGCTTGCTTTAGCAAGGTTTGGGAATTCTGAGGGTCTTCCCAGAGGAGAGGAACAATCAATGAATACAGATGGCTGGAGTTTCGGAAAGGATTTCCAGATAAATTCTGGGGACTTCTACTGATCTTTTTTTTTTTTTTAAAGCCAGTGATAAATTACACCGTAAACTTTGAACTTAGCATTTCTATCATAACTTTACCTTAGGCTTATCTTTAGAATGGCTTCTGTCTAAGGGCATAGAGGGGAAACTGAGGAAAAAGGATCCTGTCAAGTCCTGGCTGGGCCCTTATACAGTTTAAACACATGTGGTATATGGGGCCCAGAAAACTTTCATAAAAACCAATTAACTTAATGAGTTTGGGCAAGCGATCGGCCCAATTTGAAGGAAGAAATATAATTTTCAAAAGAAAATAAAACCTTTTAAGCCTGAGTAGGACTTGACCCACTAAAGAAACTGGACACACAGGATTTCTAAGATGTTTGTGGGCCAAGCATCCACTGGACTTGGCAATCAACCTTTTTTAATGCCCTCAGAATAAAGACTACTTAGCAGGAGCCGGTGGAATGCTGGCTGCAGTCCAGCCCCATCCCAACATTTCCACAGCTGCCTAGGTGCCATCGTTTCCCCCAAACAGTTGCTTACATTTTCAGAAGTAGCCCGTAGAGACAACATCTCTAGTGGAAGCCTTTTCAACCCTCGTACTACTGACATTTTTGACGGGATAATCTTTGCTGTGGATAACAGAGGATGAGGAGGGAGCTTTGTAGGACATTACAGGACAGTTAGTGGCATTCTAGGACATTCTGTATGTTAACGGCACCACCACCACAAGCACCACCACCCAGAGTTAAGATGATAAAAAAAAATGCCTTCAGACATGGTCTAATGTCCCGGGGTGGGGGTGGGGCAAATTAGCTTTCGTTTAAAAAAAAAAAAAAAATCACAGCTCTAGTGGCTTCAATCAACGGTGATCTTTTCCCCTTGCGTTCCCTCCAAGCAGGGCTAGTGCAGTAGAGATGCTACACAGGGCATCTTCTGCTGTGTGTCTGTGTATTTCCCCCATGTCTCCCAAATGTTGCAGCAATTTTTGTTTTCTGTCCCCCCCCCGCCCCCCCCCCCCCAGTAGACCTTAATGCTGCTAGAGGGATATGGGATGGACATCAGAGGAATGGCAGGTCCATGCTTGCTACACTGAGACTGGAAGTCATAAACCAAGCCTTACAAACTTCTCTGGGCTCATGGCTGGTACAATGGCTGGGGTACGATTAATATTCAAATACTGCCTGCATGTCTAAAGAAGTGGAAGAATTCTCCAATTCTGCCCAATCAAAGCAACCACATTCATGAGACAGTAATAAGCACTAACCAAAGAGGTATGTTGGCTTTCAGGAATTTTTCAGGCAGGTTATTAAAATATCAACTTATTCCCCTAATTCCATGCCCATATAGTCGTTAGGGCTCTATTAATATTAAGACTGAGACCCTAAATTACCTGACAGCTCATTTAAACAGAACAAAGACAGGAACTAGGAATGTATCAAACAAAACATAATTCCTATTAGCAAATTTAAAAAACATTTCATTCCTTCCCTCAATCTATACATTCATATTTCAGACTCAAATGTAACTAGCTCAGTTATCTGTTTCCCAGTTGACGGAAGATCAGAAGCAGTTTTGAGGGGACAGGAAGTTGTCATGAGTTGTCATAGAGATCCTGACTGGATCTGCGGATGGCCTTCCAAGTCTTGACCCACAAAACCAGTCACTGACACAGCTTTAACACTTGCATTTTGACCATTCTTTGAATGCCTCAGTTTTCCTGGGATAAACTCCAGCTCCCCTGGCGTGAAAGTCCTGCTCTCCATGACCCACAGTGTCACCTGCTGCGGACCTACTTGGCAGTCTCCTCTCCAGCCTTACGGACAGCTGCGGTGAGCCGCATTTCCCTCAACTCGGGTCTCCTGGCGCCATCAATGTCGTACGCGCTGCCTCCACTCCTTGGGAGAACCTTCTCCTCCCCTCATCTCCTCCCCTTAGCCCCTTTGGTCTCTACTTTCTATCAGATCCTCAGAAATGATCCATGGTGCCTATCCCTGCCATCACAGCCACCCTCCCGCACTGTGGTCAGCTACGTCCACATCTGAGACGGATAGGGGGAAAAGACAAGGGCAACAGAAGAAAAATCTGCCTTCGGAAACGCAGATTCCTTCTGCCACGCCACAGGAAATAAAATAACTCCTTAGACTCCTGACCATCTCTTACATGCCAGAGGTTGTTCTAAGGCCCTTTACACACTGGAACTGGTCTAATCTCACAGTGGCCCTGTTATCAGGCCAATTTCACAGATGAGGACCCTCTGCTCTCCGGAAGGGAGTGACTTGTGGAACTAGACGCCTAATCCCTACACCACGGTCTACTGTAGCATCTGCACCCTGCGTAGGTGACTTCTCCCTTCCGAGCACCCAGGAAGCACGAGGCCAGTGTCGCCTGCTGATGGGAAAGGACTGGTACCACGAGGAGAGAAGGCAGGCGGCGAAGACAGGAGGTGACATTGTGTGGAGACACTGTACCACTCTTCCCCTAGGAACAACTGTTTGTAACTAACTGGTGATGCATTCATCCAGAAAAAAACAGCTGAATGCTAACGAGGGAGGAAAGAGAATAAAGGGTTTTATATGACAAGTGGCTCAAGGAGATGTGTGTGCCCCAGTGTGTGGAGCAGTGGGTACTACCCATCGGCGACGCAGCATCTCAGACTGTAACCGCAGAGTCGCTGACTGAGAAAGAGCGCTCCTAACCCCACACGCCAGAACCGCATCGATGCGGGACACTGGCCAATGGATGAAGGCACAGATGCCAATTAATACTTCAGATTTAAGGGAATGGACATCACTTTTAAAAAGTATAGTAAGTTCCAAAAAGTAATAAACACACAAATCCTGAAACATTAAAGGGAAATTAATATTTCTTTATTGTTTACATTACATGCTATACAGAGTACACTATGTATACTTAGTATAAAGTATGGTGAATATTTTGCAATGGCAAGTTGGTGAATTATCAGCTTGACAACGGAAAAGTTTAGGACGACTCTAAGAAATCCAGCCTCTTCCCTTTTATTTCCTCATTTCCCGTTCACTGACCCCCTGCTTCCCTCAGAGGCCCCCCGAAAACTGCTCTGGATCAGAGATGATGATTTACCGGTTCTTGGTCCAACCCGAGTCCCTACCATTACCCTTAAAACCGCACAGCACCTTGTCTTGACGTGGTAAAAGGTGGAAGCAGCTCATGTCCTTTAGCATTTTCTCTCTCACCAAATCTGCTAACTTGCCACCCTGCTTCCTCTTTGTTCTTTCCCGGTTTGCCTCCTTAACTTTTGACTACTCACAGGAAAAAACAGTTCTTACAAAATGGGAATTTTAAGCTGCATCAAGGATTGCATGAGAATATGAGATATCAGGTAGCTTTTCTTCCTTTATTATTATTATTTTTTTTAACAAAGCTTTATTCCATAGAATACTGTGTGACCCAGCACTGTTTTGCACTTCTTAGAAAACATCAGAAGGGTGGGTGTGTGTACATCGTAACACATCTGTAGATAAATACGGCAAGATACAGATGAAGATCCAGTTGTTCTACCAATAGTTTACAGAACATGGACAGGCTAAGCCCTCGGACTAGAAAAACACACGGTACTTACAGAGTATTCTCATTGTTTATAAGAATTTAAAATGTTTTCCTGCAAACTTTCAAATATTTTACATAAAAAAATCACGTATACTAGATTTGACGATCGCAACTATCAAAATGGTACAGTTTAAAATCTCTTGGTGTTTGGCAGAATTTAGTGTTTAATATAAAGTGCTGGGATGATGGCTATTGCTATTTTAAGAGGCAAACACTAAGAAATAGATTTTGTTTATGCTTTATAGTTCTGGAAAAGTAAAAGCAGAGATTCATTTTATAAAGGAACTTACGCTTTACTGCTGAAATTTTTAAGAGCTAAAGCCATACGGGCTCGGTCTGCATAATGAACAGCTCCAGTTCATTCAGACTGCCTGCTGCACACTGATTTTGATCATGGTGAATCTTCCTCGAAGACGTCTGAACTGCTTCAAAACCCATAGCAACTTACTTCTAATCCCAATGTCAACTGAGGAATACTAGAGTGTGTCACTTTCTCCAGATCCCCATCTTACTCTTAATTCTTGATTTTTCCATCTCCTCTGTGTTCGAAAAGTAGTTGAGTGTAGATTTGGGAGGTGATTTGTTTATTTCCAACCTTTACAATGCACCCAACATTCTGTTCTACTTTCCTTCCCCAAAGTTATCTTATTCCATTCTCTTTTTCCTTTAGACAGTCCCCAGAGGCCACAATCTTTAAGAAGCTGGAAAATCCAGGAAGATGCTTTTTTTAGCCTCCTTTTTAAAGTACCTTGGACAATGACAAGAGATTCACAGGCTGATTATTCGAGAAATTCACTCAATTCCCAAAATCCACATTCACATAACCCTGGAATCCTCTATGCTGTCCTCAAACTGCCGAAACAATTTTCCTTTCTATCTGCACTTCATAGGAATGGCCAAAACTCTACTTTTTACCAAACCAGTAAGAGAAACTTTTATTCTACACTGATACCTTTTTATTTGCCTACCCCTACAGTCATGCCACCAGCTGTAACCAGCTTTTCTGGGGCACTTGCTGTGAGGCACAGTAATTTAGGGATAATTACATGGAAGTTATTTAAATTTTTTTACGCTTGAAACAACAGTTCTTACTACACATTTAAGCAAAGTCAAGTTGTCCAGTCTGGATCACTGGGGCTGACGCTGTCAGGAAGCGTCAATTGCTTTGTTCAAGGAGAATAATTTCTGCCTACCTACTGCCTCTCCAAGTCTTTTTTTTTTTTTTTTTAATGACTTTTCAAAGGTTTACGTGTCCACTTCCATGTGAGGGATTTGTAATCAAATATTATCTGAGCTCTACATCTTTTGCTGTGAATTTCTATGATTACAATGTGTTTCAGGGGGGATTTCACGGACATGGAGGATTAATGGGAGAGCCTGACAGCTGGAGTCCTGAGTTAGAGCAGAAGATAAAGTTAAGGAACTTGACCTGGTTTCAAAAGGGACACTTATTAACTTCTTTGACCCAAAACCAATGTAATATTTCAGGTACTTACCTTCAGAATTTGGGGCTGAAATGTCTCCGCTATTTCAGGGAACTAAAATATATTGTCTACATACGGAAGAAACTCTTATACAAAACACCTTATATCTTGCACCTTAAAAAAAACACAATTTGAGGTTTCCTTTTTTGGATATCCCAGCCTATGTTATTCACTCTTTTCTCTTCCACCCACTAGCCCCAGGCATTATACTGTCCCCAGCGAGGAGCACCAGTAATGCCATAAGAAAGAGGGGGAATGGAGAGAAGTAAAAATGTCAAGTGGCTGTCCAAAGTACAAATTTTTATCTTACAACCTAATTTACATGCATGGCCAGACTGGAAGAGATTTAGGACACTGTGGCAAGTCATTAGAAAATAAGAGCATCTGAGCAGTGTGCGGTTTTTCCCTATTAAACAGAGTCGGGCTTAGCAGCCTCTGTGACACAATGGGCAAGCAGCCTCGGCTCAGCCAGCCTCACCGTTTTGTCTGCAGCCTCCAGACAGGTCTCGCCATGGCCAGTCTTTCCCCCTCAATTCCTAGGAACTGTCAGACTGGTTGCCTGAAAAACCAGCTCGAGTTGCTCATCGTTTCCCCGCTCAAACACTCACCATGTCCCCCTCTCAGTTCCTTGCCAAATGAAGGCCACCTCAAGGTGTTTGCACCTACTTCTCAAGAATTGCTTCTCAACACTCCCCCAGATAGCCCCTGTTTTTATAGAATGGCTAGATTTGGTATTCCTTTAACAGGCCTCACGATTTCCTTCCCTCTCCTTGTTTCTAGCCTTCCTGTCTTTTACTTCCACTCTTCTTTCATGGGGTTTGTCTCTTCTATCATCTGTCGAATCTTCTAAATACTTCAAGAGCCAATGAAAATGCCTTCATCCCCCATAAAATCTACCCTCATTCTCCCACACAGAAGTGCCTGTCCTTCTCCTGAGCCACAAACACGCTGATGACACTCCTCTGACAGTGTGACCACAGGAGGGGCGCGGGAGCGGATTCCTCTGTGTGCCCCGGGACAGGCTCTGTGCACAGCTGACGCTCCAGCAGCACACTAACCAGCAATGACCGGGCTTCCAGTATTGGGTCATTTTTAGCAGTCCTGGGGTGTGTGTGTGTGTATTTCAAAAGATAATCAATTAGACAAATAGTAAGTGTAGAAAATAGAAAACATAAGCAAAAACATTTGAAAGAAGCTGCATTCTCAAAATTCCAGACATAACCGCTGTACATATTTTAGCATCCATTCCCGTAGATTTTTTCAAAATATGTATATTTGGGCATAGAATACAAAAAAAGGGGATCTTCATGTAAAATTCTGGAACATGTTTTATGTTCTGGACATCTTTCCTCAACAACAACTGTGTTTCTAGAGCACCCTTAGTAATGGGCGCACAGTACTGAATTGTAGGAAAACACCATAGTCCAAGTGGCAGAGTCCCAAACTTCAGGTTGTTTCCAGTTTTTCAGTGTTGTAAACAAGACTGCCCATAGAGTTACACAAATAGTATCACTGTGTGTAGGATAAATTCCTAGAGGGAAACTTCTACATCTCTGGCTGGAAACAGAGAGAGCCCCTTTCACTGCAACCTCAGACACAGTGATGATTCACTCACTCGATCATTCCTTTCCCAAGTGCCTGCTGTGTGCCAGGCATCCTTCAAGACTCTTCCATCCAGTGGATGCAGATAATATACGAGATAACAGGTTGAGAAATAAGGTCAACATAATGTAAACGATACTGGGGGGGGGGAATGTTAGGTAGTGCGGAGGCAGGAAAGGCTTTCCTGAGGAAGTAGCAGCAGTGAAGCTTGAGTGAATCCAAAAGCCAAGAAGACAGTGTTTCAGACAGAGATGGAAGGATTAGTACGAAGGTGCAAAGGTCCTGAGGCCAGAGTAAGCAATGAGTATTAAGAGAATGAAAAAAGTCAACTGGGTGACAATGTGCTGAGAAAGAAGAAAAGCAGGGGCCTGTCATCTGTAACACAGATTTTCTATCAAAGCCAGTGAAAAGCCATTGGCCAGATACAAGTTTGAAGCAGAGGAGTGCCAGGAGATCCATCATTTTAAAAGGGCGCTCTGGCTGCTGTGCAGAGCCCGGCTGGGAGGTCATGGTACACAGTGCAGAAGTCGCCACTGATGTGGGGAGAGCAAATGGGATGTGGACCAGGAATCAGGAGGCAGATGTGATGCACTTTGGAGGTAGTGTCAACAGGGCTTGTCGACAGATTAGATGTGGGGGAGATGGAAAGGCAGAATCAAATAGGTCACTCAGGCATTGGGTTGAACACTTATTGAGACCAAGCTGACCAAGGACCAAATAGGCATGAGGAAAAGAATCAAGACTCCCCACTTGGAAGATGTAACAGAAGGTAAAGTTTGCGTCAATGTGGTAAGTAGAGGTGTGATCACACTGTTTTTCTGTATTTTACATAAACTATTCTGTGTATATTGCTTTCTATACAGCATTTTAATCTAAAATTTGAGTAATTCTACGTCAATAAAACTCTTCACAGATGTTTCAGGTATGCTTATTTTTGTCTCCTTGCACACTGAAGTTATTCCAATTCTTCACCCTATTTTTATACATAAAGCTTTAGCTGTAGATTAGATTTTAAGAGGAATTATTAGGTCAAAGGTAAGAACAGTTTGAAGCCTTTGATACTGAGCACCAAAAATAATTTCCTAAAGGTGTTACCAATTTCCAAACTCAACACAGAGGGACAGTCACTATCTAACCGCATTGCATATTCTCATTACCAGCAAACAAAAATCTTGGTATAGCATTAAGAAAGGCTGTAGACCTAAGTAGTAGTGTAATTGAACCTAAAAGGGGATTAGCATTTTTCGAGATAGTATTACCATTTAAATATGTTACCAGTAGCATTTTAGACTCTTCAACAAAAGCATTTCTATTGAAAATAGTTACACAGACTAAGAAGTCAAATGATAGCTATTACTCTCAGTCACAGTTACTTCTAAAAACAGATCAACTTCCTTGATGTGTTACTGGTCTTTAAATTTTCTTTTAAATATAATATTATATTGCATAGACCATCATATTGAAGTTTTTGGGATTTAAATAATCTGCTACGAAATTAATATGCTAGAAGTTTTTTTTTTTTTTTTTAAGATTTTATTTATTTATTTGACAGAGATAGAGACAGCCAGCGAGAGAGGGAACACAAGCAGGGGGAGTGGGAGAGGAAGAAGCAGGCTCCCAGCAGAGGAGCCTGATGTGGGGCTTGATCCGGAACGCCGGGATCACGCCCTGAGCCAAACGCAGACGCTTAACGACTGCGCTACCCAGGCGCCCCTGCTAGAAGTGTTTTAAAAAATTTTTATTTATTTTAGAGAGAATGAGAGCGCGCGTGCAAGGTGGGGGGAGGAGCAGAGGGAGAGAGACAAGCAGACTCTGTGCTCAGCACAGAGCCTGACGAGGCGCTCAATTCCACAACCCTGAGATCATGACCTGAGCTGAACCCACAAGTTGGGTGTTTAACTGACTGAGCCACCCAGGCACCCCTATGCTAGAAGTTTCAGTATCAAAAAATTATAATTAGCTACTATGAAAGGTTTAGGATAAATCTGGATTAATCTGGTATGCACTATCAAAAGGGATCTTCTTAGCTTCTGCCACTAGTACCTGTGTGATATGGAGCAAGTCATTTGCTCTCTAGAGCTGCACTGTCCAATACAGTAGTCCCCAGGCACATCTGGCTATTTAAATTTAAGTAAATTAAATCCAGTCCTCAGTCACATTAGCTACAGTTTAAGTGCTCAATAGCTTCAGGTGGCTGGCAGCTACTGTATTAGACAGCACAGAATATAATTGCTTTGTCATTGTAGATGTTCTAGGTATCTCACTGTAAAATGAGGACACTGAAGTAAGTACTTTTTAAAGTAGCTTTCTAGATCTGAATTCTAACAAATTGAGTGACTTTGAAATTTTTTAGGTACTCTTCTGATTTCCTGAAAACTTTATCATGATATCTATAAAATCTGAATTTCATAAAATCATAGAATTTCAGAAATGGAATTTTTCTTAAAAATCACCCTTTATTTATTTCCTAATTTTTAACAGGGAAGAAGCTGAAGAGGAGGACAAGTTCTTAGGACTGGTGAACAAATGAGCAAAACCAGAATCTATGATTACTGACCTACAAACTCCTACCCCAGTGTTATTTTCATGGCCTAGAGAGAAAAGGAATCAGTCACATTAAAAACAAAGTTCACTGAGTGTGTATATACAGGTTTTAGAAGCACGTGTGTGTACCTATTTCACATACCTGTTCCTTAGCTCTGCCTGCTGACAGGGTCCAAAGGCAGTGATGCCTCTGTAGTCATGAGTACAACTAGTACATAGATCTCAGATTCAAAACACCATTTCTCCACTGAAAGGAGCTGGAGCTCCTTGAAGAAATGGCTAATTCCAAGGCTGGGTCAAAGAAAGTGCAAGATGAGTTTGGAACGTCATGTTCCAGAAAGTGAGGATGTGCTCTAAGAATGGAGGAGACATGTCAAAAGGACACAAACATTGGGGCACCTGGGTGGCTCAGTCGGTTAGGCATCCAACTCTTGAGTTTGGCTCAGGTCATGATCTCAGGGTTGTGGGATCGAGCCCCATGTAGGGCTCCACTCACAGCAGGGAGTCTGCTTGAGATTCTCTCTCTCCCTCTGCCGCTTCCCCCTGCTCTTTCTAAAATGAATGAATAGAGGAAAAAGAAAAGGACACAGGTGTCAATTTGAATCTGGGACAATTTGAGCATCAAAATAAGTAATTAGAGAAAAGCGTTATAATCCATAGAATAAACTAAATATCCCTGAGTCCACACTGATATAAATACATAAGAGAGAAAAGAAAGCTCCTCCTTATAGTAGAAAGCCAACTAAGAAATGTAGAGGGTACAATAAATTAGAAAATCATCATTTGGCAACTAACATATTAACTGATGAGAATCACTGATACTGAAACTAATGAGTGAAGAACGGAATATTTACATAGTCCCATAAGATAATTAATTACATAACAAAAATTAGTACCTTGACAGTGCAGGAAGCTGGCAGGCACCACCTTCATTCACAGAGTGAGAGGATAATATCCCCAGGATTGGGACAAATCAACATGTGCCTCCTGACATGAGACACTGAGGACAAAGTGTCACTTCTGTGGCGTTCCCGTCAGACGTATATAACCTCAATCTAATCATGAGGAAACCCGTCAGGCAAACCCAGTTTGAGGGGCATCCTACAAAGTAACTGAATGCTTCAGCAACGACAACAGTACGAACTACAAAGAAAGGCTTCAAGGAGGTATTACGGAGTAAATAAGACACAACTAAATACAGTGCATGCTCTGGGATTGTCTTCTGCTATAAAGGACATCATTGGGTTGAATGGTGCCATCTGAATTACAACAGTATTGTGTAAGTGATGATTTCTTAATTTAGAGAAATGCAATATAGTTAATATAAAAGACTGCCTGTTTTTGGGAGGGAAAGAATTCAAAATAAATCTCCCAGAATGTTAACATTCAGGGAATCTGGGTGAAGGGCACATGGGAATTCTTTGTAGTTTCTTGTAACTTTCCAGCTTTTCTGTAGGTTAGACACTATATGGAAAAAACAAAACAAAACAAAACAAAAAACTAAACCAAGGCCACTGAATCCCTATTCATTATTGGTATTTAATAAAATGACTTTTGACTTTTTAATTTTTACCTGATGATTACTGATGTTGAAAATCTTTTCATGTGTCTGTTGGCCACTTATAGGTCTTTGATAAAAGGTCTATTCAGGTCCTCTATTTCTTAATTAGATTATTTGGGGTTTTTTGGTGTTGAGTTGTAGAAGGTCTTTATTTTTGATATTAACCCCTTATTGGATGTACTAGTCACAAATATCTTCTCCCATTCAGTAGGTTGTTTTTTGTTTTTTTGATGGCTTCCTTAACAGAAATACTGTATGGTTCCTGCATTCCACTACTATTTACTCAAAGAAAATGAAAACACTAATTTGAAAAGATATATGCACCCCTGTTTATTGCAACATTATTTACAATCGCCAAGATATGGAAGCAACCTAGATGTCCATCGACAGTTGAATGGATAAAGAGAATGTGTATATCCATACGATGGAATATTATTCAGCCAGAGAAAGAATGAGATCTTGCCATTTGTGACAGCACAGAGGGAACTCAAAGGTATTATGCTAAGTGAGATAAAGCAAAGACAAATAGCATATGATTTCACTTATATGTGGAATTTAAAAAAAAACAAAACGAACAAAAACCCAAAAATTGACCCATAAATACAGAGAACAAACTGGGGGTTGCTGGGGTGAGGGGAGGTCTGGGGGCTGGGCAAGATGGGTGAAGGGGAGTGGGAGGTACAGGCTTCCAGTTAGAGAATGAATAAGTCATAAGGATGAAAGGTATCGTAGAGGGAATAGTCAAAGGTATTGTTAGAGCACTGTATGGTGACAGATGACAGCCACACTTGTGGTGAACATATCGTAATGCAGAGTTGTCAAAACTAATGCAACATTGCATGTCAACTATACTTCAATAAAATAGTAAAAACGGCCAAAAGTAAATACGAAAATTGAGCAGAGGACAACTTGAGTGAAAGTAGTTGGCCCTGTGTGGCAAAGGGAAATGGAATCTGTTCTATCTGGAGCAGCAGATGAGCTCAGGGAATTTCAGGGAGCAATCTCCCCACACCATGCATCAACTGACTTCAGATTCTTATTCTCAGCTCAAGCTACACCTTGAAATACCCATCTCTAATGGCTCAGCATTTCTCTCCTAGGACCAGGGCAGACCTCGTCATTTGGTAGCTCAAACCATATTAAGAAACTGGCACTGTTGTTACACACAAAACCAAAAAGAAATAGGTTCACACTCCCCCCCCTCAAGTAAAATAAAAACTATCTAAATATTATCTTAGTAAAGAGTGAAATATCATGATTTTGAATGGAGTAAAAGCTTCTTCAGTTGGACCCTAGCATGGCTTACCTAATGTTACGATGGGCTGGGCCACTTGTAACTGAAGACAAGAACCTCGTTTCTCTCTCCCCATTTCCTTCTCTTCCACAAAAGGGTCATTCCAGTATCCTATATGTTTATTTATTTAATGCTTTCTCACCTAAATTACCAAATCTTTGATCAAATTCCTCTGCTTTCTTCACCAGTACCTTGCACAAAGAAACACGTTTCGTGTACTTGAAGAGATAGTTGTATACCTATAAATACTGAGAAATAAAGAAATTTAACCACATTAAATGTTTCTTAAGCTATGAATCATAATGATAATCTTAACTGCTTATTTAAAAGTTTACTCCGTGGCTCAGGATTTATCAAGAGGGGGCTCTGAGTGATGCTTCCCAAAAAGGAGGGTTCTGATAGTAATTACATTTAGAAAATGGTAGGAATTGTGTCTCCTCTTCTGAGGAATTGCAACACATGGAGTTATATCAAATGTTTTGAGGAATCCTATAGCTAGCAAGTAAAATTTGGGGGTAAGGGTCTCCCAAACCTACCTGACAAGGGACTTTTTTTGAGGGGTTGTATTTATTAATCTGGGACACACTTTACAAATGTCATTACAGTATAAGTTATATGACTGCAGAATTCTCTTTAAAAGACAAATGATATTGTTTTGACATGATATTTCTCATAAAATGAAAACAATGTAGCAGTAAATTCTCTTTGTCCATCAAACGTACTGGGATAAGCACACTGATCGGAAATGTAGTGGAAATCAAATTCAGAGGTCACCTGATTGTCTTAATAGAAGGTAACTAAATTTGATGACTTAATAATCAATACCACCACAGCTTTTTTTTTTAATTCTTTAAAATATGAATCCATAATGCACTTTTACAGATGGCAAAAATAGATCTTAAACTCCATTAGTAGGCTCCACAAGTCTGTTGTGGATGAACATTTTTCCCTCTCCCTAGAACCTTGTGAAACATCAAGTCCATCTAATGGACCAATTAGAGTGATAAACCGTCACAGCCCTCTCACTGCTGTGTCAAAGCCATTCTAAGAGCAAGGACGGCTGACTGCAGATGAAAACGCTCTACTGCCTGGATGTGGGAAAAACTGGGCCAGCTATCTGCTCAGGTCACTGGTCAATGGGAAATGCCCCAAAGTATACAAAAGGCTAGATGTCTCTTCGGGAAAGAAAAAAAAATCTGGAGGGGGGAAGAAAAGGGTAAAAATTGTATTCAAATCCTTCATAAAGGACTGTTTTAGGAGACAGACAAAAATCATGAACACCAGGAAAGAGGCTCCCTCCTTGGCAGTCACAAGAACAGGACAGAGGCCACCACAAAGACAAAGCCCTGGAACTGGAACAGAAGCCCCGTGGATTTGATAGCTCGAAGTCTCCGTGACAGCCCTTTCGGTCTCTAAAGAATTTGAGAGTACTTTCTTTGCTTTTTCAAATTAAATCCTCTGTACATAATTTCACTAATAGCAACCATATGGGAAGCATCTGCAGCTTTTCTCAATTCTAATTTTTCGTAGGCAGGAGAAACACGGACAAAATCGCCCCACAGTCTGTCAGGGCCACTGCAGACTGACCTAGTTAGATGCAGCAGGCTGACTGCATCTGAGCTGGCTTAATCCTGCCCCAGCTTTGAGGCTGCCGTGGGCCCTGTGCCCTGGAGCTCAGGCCTTAGGGTTTACCAGGTCTTCACAGTTTATGAGTTCATAGTTGATGGGCCACACTTGGGTTTCTGAACTGCCTACTGACACTCCCAAATCAACTCTCTGAAACAGATCTCTGAAATCAGCATTCTCAAAACAACATTTAAATGAACGACAAACTCCGTAACAATATTAAATTGCAAATGCTAAAAAAGGAGGGGAAAAAAAATCTATAACACGTAACCAGAAAAAGGTAGGCATCCTTCATTTATAGAAAGAAGATAGGGGGCGCCTGGGTGGCACAGCGGTTGGGCGTCTGCCTTCGGCTCGGGGCGTGATCCCGGTGTTGTGGGATCGAGCCCCACATCAGGCTCCTCAGGCTCCTCCGCTGGGAGCCTGCTTCTTCCTCTCCCACTCCCCCTGCTTGTGTTCCCTCTCTCACTGGCTGTCTCTATCTCTGTCGAATAAATAAATAAAATGTTAAAAAAAAAAAGAAGAAGATAAACACCTCAATAGAAAAATGTCACAACGAACCTGTAATTCACAGAAGAAAAATGCTAACAAGCAGGTGAGAAATGTGTAACATCACCAGTAACCAAAGAAATGCAAATTAGAACAATAAACCATCATTTCTTTGCCCATAAAGTTGACAGAAATTCCAAACAAGAGGATATCATAACCGCTCTAGAAGAATGTTTCTAACACCCAGTGGGAAGAAAACAGGTTTTAAAACCACATACGCAATGGTACAAGTTTGTGCATGCGCGCGCGCGCACACACACACACACACACAGTTTACAAAGGCCAGAGTAATATTTGCCAAAATGTCAACGTAGCTGTGTGCAGATGGTCAGATTACAGATGATTTAAAAACAATTTTAATCCTTCTCTGCAAAAGGGTCTCACAATATTTTTTTTTCTTTTCTTATCAGAAAAATATACATTGTATTTAAAATATTTAGGCAGTAAATAGTAAGAGATGCCTGGAGACTATTTTTGTTCCTAATCTTCTGTGTTCCAGTTGTCAGTGATAGCAGAAAAGCTGTTTTAAGTTGGACCACTAAAATGGGCCCTCACTTCATATGCAAATATGCACTGCTGAGAAGTCCGGTTAAGAGGCGTATTTATTCTGGGAGCAGGCCTCCCCCAAAAAACCTCTCGAAAAAGACAAGTCTTATGGGAAAAGGGCAGCTTATACTTTATTTACTTTCACATTATGTTCATATTGAGATAATTATAACACATTTCACAAAAAGCAAGTTTCCATAACTGATTTCGTTTTCAAAATCCCTTTTTAAAGTTTTCAGTAGCTGCTAGATAAAATTCCTGTACAAGCTTTTCCATTTTTGAAGAAAACCATATGTTGAGTATTAATTTCTCACATTTTTAGTCACTTTTTCAAGTTTGAAGATGGTGGTGACACTATTTTGGCAGTCTTTTTAGATTTTTTAATCTTTTTTGTATCATCAAATGTAGCAGAAGCAAATAATAATTCTACATTTATTTCATGGATAGCATGTGCTCAAAGAAAAGGTTATCAATAACGTGAAATGCTACTTGTTTTTAAGACAGAAAATAATAGTGTCTCTTCCAGTGAAACCACAAATATTTACTGATTCTCACTATGTGTCCTGCTAGGCATGTCTTAATTAAGGTCTTACATGCTATGAGAAATGCATTAAACACATGCATTATAGAGTTAGGGATTTTTACATTTTTTTATAAAGATTTTATTTATTTGACAGAGATAGAGACAGCCAGCGAGAGAGGGAACACAAGCAGGGGGAGTGGGAGAGGAAGAAGCAGGCTCATAGCGGAAGAGCCTGATGTGGGGCTCGATCCCATAACGCCGGGATCACGCCCTGAGCCAAAGGCAGATGCTTAACCGCTGTGCCACCCAGGCGTCCCAGGGATTTTTACATTTTAGGCATGACCTGTCCATCCCCTCAGAGACCATGCTTACCTTCACCACCCCCTCTTTCTGCAATTTTTTTTTCCAGATTTTTTTATTTTAATAGGTACAGATGCTACAATTGGTGCTAATCTCCCTGGTCAACATCAGAAGTGGTTCCAAGTTATGGCCATTTCTCTACCTTTCAAGGGTAAACTGTATTTTTTCGTGAAATTTCAGAATTCATCCCCCACCTGTGCGGGTGCGGGTCATCAGTCCCTGTTGTATTGAGAGGTAAGAAATTGTGTAAATTCACTTATGTCCTGAAAAGCAACTTATAAATCTTCAACTAGAGAAAGGTACGTTTCTTTAGGTTGCTATTAACCAGAAAATACCTGATTAACATCTGCTCTGTTATCCCCAACACTAATGATTCCATCCCTTTCCTTTCCACTCTTGCTTAAGCCTATAACCTCACTTTACCTCTTCATTTTATTTGGCAACAGTATAAGCTGGAGAATCCCTGTGTCATTCCAATACTCTGTAAAGTTAGATTCTTACCCTGAGGACCTTGATGATCCTGCAGGCAGACCCCCACGCATTCTGTTTTTCTACCATGGATGAATGTGAAATGCTTTGGGGTGAGCAATTTAAAAACTGCCAGAACACTGGGAATACAAAGGCAGGCTAGGAGTGGTGAAGGCATCCCAGCTGAACTTTTTGAGCATCCCATGGTTTTAAGATTATGAGGAAAAGAATAAACAAATGGTATGGTGGGCACAGGGAAGGAAACATCATCTGCAGAGGCATGAAAAATTTAAAGCATCAAAACCAAAGACTGTGAAGAATTTAAAGAATTTTTTTTAAAAAGAGCTATATATACTAGGATAAAGAAGCTGATTTGTGATTAAAGCACACGGTAATATTGAATCATACGTGAAATCTCAGGAATTTCACATTTATTTCAGAGTAACAGCATTTAAAATTAAATAAATGCTGCCCTCAACTAAAATGGTGTGTTCTTAACCAAATGCTAGGGGAAGTGTTGTTCTCTCTGCCAGGATCTTTCTAATCTGAAGATTTAAAATCTATTTTCTATACTATAGTTGTGCAAACCTAGTCAGAGTTGCCAAGGCAACAACACAGCCCGTTAGAAGTATGAGTACAGCAAGCGCACGACACCAAACTTGAGGAAGCATCCGTTCTCCTGCAGAGACCCGCAAGACACTTGTGAACTAGAGACGGCCAACAGGGGTATACAATTCCACTTCCATACGGAATTGTTCTCATAAGCTGGCACAAGAAAGACTCTGTGAGCTAGTGAGGAGAAAAAAATTCTCCTCTATCTAAACGCAAAGTCACAAACAGTAAAGGACGCTAGCCATTAAGTCTTCAACAATCACACACTGTAACAATTCATCTTATAGTTAATTAGGTTCTGCTTCCAAAACGGAAGTAGCACAAACAACCTGAAGAGCTAAGAACAGGAAATAACTACAAAGATTCAAGAATATCCCATGTAAACGCCCTCAAGAAGATCTTCTGACACAGCTAGATAAACTTCTAGTAACACAATGCAGGTACCGGAAATGAAAGCTCCAGGGGAAAGCCACTCCGATTATGCTTATAGCTTTTAACGATACAAGTATGTTCAATGATATCATTAAGATACAGTAGGACCTCAATTAATTGCACTTTACCTCTGTATATTCTAAAAGGCAAACACGGACAATTCCAAGAAAAATGGAAGACCCATTATAGGATTCTCACATTCTTATGCCTCATCATCCTAGTTTAAGGAATTCGGTACTCTCCTTTCTCAATAATTCCCCGGCATCCGACCACCAAAGGATCTGATGAGGGCTTCTTCCACCCTTGATTACTGAGTTGATTACAATTCAATGTTATCAAGCACCGCGTGGATTGTTTCTTGCGGATATGTGTATTTTACTTGCCTGATTAGCCAAGCAAAAGCTGCGTCCCTCAGACAGCCGACGGCAGGCACCAGCAGGCAGCATGCTCTTTCAGGGTGTGACTCTGAATGAAGCAGAAACCACTGATGTGCCTCGCTCTCCCCAGATACCTACCTGTGCTGCCTGGGAGGTGAGCTGACTTTGGAGCAGGGGCATGTTCCTATTATCACTGCTTTTAAGGACCTAGGGTCCTATCTTCTCCCACTGCAGCTCTGCCTGGCAGGCCTGCCTGCCGACTCTCACTCTCTACCCCTCTGGAGTATTCACCTTACCTCTAAGCATCCCTCCTCCCTTCTCCCCATAACCACTTCTCTTTCTGATGCATATTCTATGCTGCAAAGACTTCTGGCATTACTGTACTTAGGACCTTGTGATGTGTTTTAGCTTCATTCTCTCCTAAGTCCTAGAATCCACCTCTATCCTCCTAGGTCATCTTTGCTATTGATAATGATGTTGCTTCAAGGGAGAGGTATTACCTGTATAAATTCTCATAGACTACTGAACACGATTTTAACTGGTAATATTTTTTTTAATGAAAAGGCTTAGAAATTACAGTGTACGAGTATAAAATTTAAACCGATTTTATTCATTGTACTTAATGTTAACCTGAACAACAAAAAAAAATGATCATTTTAGTAAAAGAATAGTCAAAAATGGCAATTTCACTGAGTTCAACTTAATCCCTGACCCAAATTATGCCAATGGTTTCAAGTGCAAAGATGAGCCGTTTGTGCAAGACATAGGACAACCAGCAAGCCTCTTGTTCCTCGGACAAGGCTGCTTATGAGTAGTGACCTAGATTTCACACCCTGTGGTGCCCGAGCCCAGTCTATTAAATGGCATGGCCAAGTTGATCACGACAACTACTTCAGACCAGGGCCAGCCATTACACAACAGCACGGATGAAGGAAAAGAAGCTGGGGAGCACACTGCAGCCTTGTGTAAGTTCAGCATCGCCAAAAAGCAAGAATAAAGCTGAAGAATAAAAGCAGAGCTTTAATATCACTCTATTTACTTTCCAAAGTCATTTTTATAATAGGAAACTAAATCCTTTTAGTGGGTTATACTGAATGGAAATCCTAGATTTAAATACTGAAAAAAAAAAAACAAAACCCAAAATGCAAACACATTAAAATAACGGTCCTGATTGGCTGGCTCTCTGTCTGGTTTCACATTCTGATCTAGCAAAGATAGCAAAGAATGGCTTTAATGAGAAATAGCAGAATAATCATGCTATAAATGTATTCATTCTATACAATAATCACTACCGGGAGCTTCTACATTGTTAATGATCTGTATTCCCAATATTCAACAAAATTACTAGGGAAACTGGGGGGGGGGATCTTTTCTATCTGCTCCTCCACTTATGAGCTTATATTCTGATAGGAGACAGCTAGCACATGTAAACAAGTAGCTCTGATGCAAGACGCTGTGGAATTTATACACCATAGGCAGTAAATATAATACATGCGCAATCATTTCATTCTGTTTTTGGATCCAGTAATATGAAACATAGTAGTTCCGGGTCAGGAGTTGTTCCTAGTGTCTTTACCTAGATTACACTAAGCATTCTTGAATTTAAAGCTTATCTTCATCTTACTTAACTCCTGGAACCATGCACACCCACTCTTCTGAGGAATGAAGAAAAAAGGAAACTTTTCTGTCAAATAAGCATGGTGTGTTGCAAATTTGTACACAGGATTTTAAAGTACATGTAAATATCATCCTTGCTCTACTAGTTCTCCTTGAGAATTCGGAGAAAGGTATTTACATTTCTCTGCTGGAGTTTTTTTCATTTGAAAAATGGAGGATTCATTCTGCTTACTCAGCTGTATCAGTGGGTTGAAAAGATAGAAGATGAAAAACAGATTTAGCTCTTTTCAAAATTATAATATAAAGGGCATTATTTCCATACAAGAAGTATAAAAAAACAGCAAAAGTAATAAAAAATAAAAGTATGCATCTTAATCTTGCTAGAGGAACCTAAGAAATTTTCCTGAAAAGCAAAGAGATGAATAAGAAATGTCAAATGATGTTTTCATTCAAGTATTCTCACACAGGAGTAAAGGGAGTGGCTTACACCAAAGCCAGTTAGAGCACTATCAGATCAATTACTTCCTGTCTGCCAACTTCAAGGAAGAAGTACCACTGGAAAGTAGTGTACATACATTTACATAATTTTGTTATGTAAAATTCATGCACCTTATGTTCTAGAACCAAAAATTCTGTTAGAGATTGAAAAAAATCTTTTGAATAAAATCATGCAAAGCTGAACGCTATTATCCTTCACAGTGCTAAGAGACATCCGGAATGCAAGCTCTATCTTCCAACTTTTAAAAACAAACATTTGAACAAGGGGGCGAAGATTTTTTGATCAGTAAGACCTTCATCCTTAAAAGCCACAATGCTGCAATAATTATCTAAAAGTATTGCAAAGTTATTTCTCTGAAACATATTCAAAACCAATACTGAGAGTGTATCAGGTCTTTCTCATTGCGATTCGATTATTTTTCAAAACTCTAAGACGTGAGATCAGTGCTTTGCAACAGAAGTGTGCAGGTCCCCATCCTCTGCAACTCTGGTTCTTTGTCCCCCTGAGTGTAAGAATGGCATGAGACTCCATCTAGCATTCTACAGCATTCTATAGAAAGGCAACTAAGTTGAATCCCAGCCCCACCACCATGAGGTTATTATTTAACCTGTGAGCTTCAGATTCCTTGTCTATAAAGTGGGGATGGTATAACATACCTACCTCTCAGGTTATAACTAATTAAAATCTTTAGAGTCCTTAATGCCCTCTACTTTTTAAAAAAGATCTTATTTACTTGAGTGAGCAAGAGAGCAGAGCGAGTGAGAGAGCACGACTGGGAATGGAAGGGTGGAGGGAGAGGAAGCAGGATCCCCACTGAGCAGGGAGCCTGACGTGGGGCTCGATCCCAGGACCCTGGGATCATGACCTGAGCCGAAGGCAGACGCTTAATCATTTGAACCGTCCAGGCGCTCCATTAACGTCCTCTATTTTCATTTGTCAGATGTAAAACTTCTCCTTTTTAGAGACTGAGGGCCACGATGTTGAAGGTCACTGAAGGCAGTGTATCTTAGCACAGTAGGTAATCAACATCCACTGGGCTGAGCGGGTGCCCTCAGTCTTGCAGCCTACCTCGAAATAGACTGTTACTTAGGAGACAGAAAAGGGAAACATGAGGATTGAACACAAGAAAGGCCGCCTTTACGGGGTGTGATATGCAGGAGCTAAATTAGAATCCTGACAGATTTAGTAACAGATTTGGTGGCAGTTGTAAAACTGAGTCTTTTTTAATTATGAAAAGTGAACTGATATGCTCAGTTATTTGAGCACACATTTTACTTATATGTCTTTAGGGTAAGAGATGCGGTTTTCTGGGGAGAAATTTCTGACGAAGCACAATAGAGATATCTGCACAGAAAAACCCATTGTTAAAAAATGCTATGGTTGCACAACAATGTGACGGCACCGAATGCCAGTGAACTACACACGCAAGACAGCTAGGATGGAAAACGTTATGCTTTGTGTATTTTAGCACAATTAAAAAAAAAAAATCTTGAACAGCTACTCTCTTCTCTCTGGTAGTTTTCATGGACACAAAGGCTACAGGTAATCCGTAGGGTCCCTACATTACTGAGTCATGTTTACATGAGATAGAAGTTATGCTGACAGGAGCAAACTAGAGAAAAAGTGGTCAAGAGATAGGATGGCTTCATCCTTAACAGTGGGCCTATGAAATAAAATTTGAGGTGACTGACCACCTCATGCTGCCAAATCAGTGGACAGAATATTTGCTCAAGAGCCTCTGGATTCAGTAAGATGGAGCTCAAGACTCTCCAGACCAGGACTGCCCTAGTTTCTACAGAAACCGTGATGCAAGGTCACCACGCGCGTACACACACACACACACACCCTGAGCAAAGGGAAATGAGAGAAAGCATGACTGCTCATTTTATAAAGCTACCATCATCACTGAAGCCTCATGTACCACAGCACCAATCTGATCAAAAAACAGAGGCACTGGCCTAGCAAAAGCTCTATTTGGTCCCAGAAGTTCCGTTGACTCTTTATCATTGTTACTTATCCTCTGCACATACCCAGATCCTTCCACCCTCTCTGAATCTCTAAGACCCTAAAAATTTGAACATTCAGAGAATTCAAGATTCTTCCAAGGAGAGGAAGAAAGACATTATTTAGGTCCACTCCTTAACCTATTCCAGAAAAGTGGTTTCTAAACTGTGTCACTGCTTTCTCCAAGGAGAATGCAGGAGCTCTGAATCCTCCCGGAAAATGCATACCTTAACAATCGTATGTGGGCTGTTCCAACCGAAAGCTGAGTACTACCTTCAGTGCCAGCAAGAACCCAGCTTCTCCCTCCGTAGAAGGACAGAGCTTTCCCTAATTCCAAAGCAATTCCACGGCTGTCAGAACCCAAGGGTAAGAAGGGAGGGACTGGTTTCTGGAAGGTAGGGGTTGTAGAACCATGGGCTAAACTTCTTGTTCTAAGTAGCCCCTGGAACCTATCCGAGGGCCAGGCCCTTTCTGGTCTTGCAACCATCCCCAAGGTCAACCTTGTCATCTCCAAAATACGGTAATAGCCACCACTTACTAAGTACCTGAAATTCCCAGGAAAAATCCCCACCTTCACGTAAATTTAGGAAGTATTCTTAACCTCATGCTAGGATCAAGAAAACTGGGTTTCAGAGGTTATAGTGCATGCCGCATGTACACAGTTAAGCGAGGAGCCAAAATTCAAATCTGAATCTTTCTCAGTAGTTCCAAAGCTAGGGAAGGTTCCCATCAAATCCTAAATGAAAAATTAGAGTCTGTGGCCTAAATTCTGGCACATGGAAGGTGCTCACTAAATGTTCCCTTCTCTTGGGCAATGGCTGCCATGACTCACTCTCTCTACTGGTACCACTGGTTTTTTTCTTCCTTACAAAGCTTTTTCCCTTCCCAGCCTCTGTACTACCCTCATGTCCTGTACTGTTGGGCAGTGGGGGGCACCGACTAGGTAATATAGTGAAAACACGTTATCATGTTTTTCCTCCTATGTTTTTTCTTTTTTTTTTTTTTTTTAAGATTTTATTTATTTATTTGACAGAGACAGCCAGCGAGAGAGGGAACACAAGCAGGGGGAGTGGGAGAGGAAGAAGCAGGCTCCTAGCGGAGGAGCCTGATGTGGGGCTCGATCCCAGAACGCTGGGATCACGCCCTGAGCTGAAGGCAGACGCTTAACGACTGCGCCACCCAGGCGCCCCCCTCTTATATCTTTTCACCCTTTGTTTTTTTCACTGAGATCCCATAGGGTGAAGGATTTTATCCTTTTCTTAGGTCATGTGTCCTTTTCAGAATCTGTGCAAGCTACAGACTTTCTCTTCAAAAAAAAAAAAAAAAAAACGGACATAAGGAAATATATATATATATGGTTTCACAGATTCATGAGTATTGTGGACCCAGCAGTTTTAGGGAATCCCTCTCAAGATACTCTACTACAAAGAAAGAATTATACATTTAAATTCTGATACCCTAAAGCTAAATCCATCTGCCTTTTAGAGGAATACCCAAGAACTGGGGAGTTCATCCTAAGTATGGTGGTAGGATGGAGAGAATAAAGAGGGTTTACCTGGGAACACTGGAGTATGCCTGTTGTAGGGGTGGGGAGATGGGAAAGAGAAGTAGTTACAGGATTCATGCACTTTCTTCCCCCATTGACTTTGGTCAAAGTAGTACACATGTTGGTTCCAGAATGAAATGAAACCTGGGAGGCTGTGTATGTCACAGGGTGCTCACAAGTATCTGTATTGACATCAGTGTGTTTGTTTGTGCTAAAGAAATGGGAGGAGAATGTTTGGAGGTTGGAAGGAGAACAAAGGTAGAGTCCCGGGCATCAGTTAAGAAGGAATGAATTGATGATGGAGGAGGTGCAGAGAGATCCCATGAAGCTTCTGGTCACTTCGCTTGGGCGGTTGTACTTATAAGGCAATGTGTAGTGTGTGTGTGTGTAGTGTGTGTGTGTGTGATATATATATATATATATATAAATCTCGAGCTATTTATAGACACAAGTATACTGCATCTGAATATATGACCGACCTAGAATTTGACTGCTTTGATCAAAGAACTACATTTATTATATGAGTTAATGAAAATGCATCCAAAGAAAGAAAAGAGATGCTTGAAATCATCCAAAATGTTACCTTTGGTGTTCTAATCAGTTTAAGATTTTGCAATTTCTGGCAAATGTACCTATTAATCTTTCCATTTATTTGCACAGCCCAGTTGAAAAACCTCACTAAGCTGGCTATAATGACACAGGATGGAATTTTTGAATTACATCCTCCTAAGTACAAAGTAGAAAAAAAAACTTGCCATTCAGTACATGTTTTAAAATGTCATGTGTACGTAAGCACACTCAAATATATTCTGAGAAAAAACAGAATATATATTTGCATACAAGCCTGAACTACTTTCCCATCAGTATTCGATACAAACCACAGAGAGATGCATCTGGGGCCGGGGTGTGTGTGGGGGGGTCAGTGAACATTAGCAGCTGGGGCAGACTGTTACAGTAACAGCCCTTGGTGAGCCATGCCTGTGTCCAGGCTCCTTCACAATCTGACTTGCAGCTCCTCATGCCAGGAGGTAGGGGTTCTTTCCCTACTTCTTGAATCTGAGCTGGCCTCATGACATGCTTTGACCATGTTCTGTACATGGCAGAAGTGACCTTGTGTGACTTCCAAGGTGAGGCCAGAAGAGGCCCTGCAACTTCAGCTTTCGCTCACCTGGGATGCTTCCCTGAGATCACTATACAGGTCCAGCTGACTAGAGGATGAGAGGCTACACGGAGGGGAACCCAGGTGCCCCAGAGGACAGCCACCATAAAGTGTCAGGCAAGTGAGTGAGGCCATCAAGGACCTTCTCCCCCAATCGGCCTTCCAGCTCAACGTAGCCAAGGAGTGAGCCCAGGCAAAACCAGCAGCAGAACCACCAAGCCCACCCACAGAATCATTAGAAATAGTAAATTGCTGTTGTTTCAAGCTGTAAGTCACTGTATGTAAGTTAACTGTAAGTTAAGTGATGTAGCAGAATTTGAATGCCAGTGTTCTGTTGAGAAGCTATATTTCCTTTAGGCCTGGCCTGAAGTCTTCAGCACTTAGTCTCTTCCCTTGGACATGAAATGCCAGCTTGACTGCACGGTGATGATGTTACCCTAGAAGGTGCCGGAGAGTTCTGGGTGTGGTAAGCCACCCTCTGGGCTCGTGTAAATATATCTACTGGAGGCTCAGAAATACAGGGGCCTTCTGGGAGCGTTCCTGGACTTGCAAATCTAAGCAAAATTCACTAAAAAAATGATATAGCAAATGGAGGGTTAAAAAAAAAACACTTCAAAATATATTGCTAATTACTCAGGAACCTTACAATGAAGATACAGTCCAAAGTGGTCGTCTAAAAATAGCTTTTATTTCTAGAGAACAGCAGCAAGCAGCTAACGAGCTGGCAGACAATGAATACCTACTCTGCACAAGGAAATTTGCTGTGGGTTGTGGTGGCCATCTGGCCCCACCCCATCCCCCACAGCCACTCCAACCCTCCCTTGCTGATGTACGAGATCAGCCCTGCCCGAGTGGGCTCTGCCTGCCCCCTACCTCATGAGCCAAACAAGTTATGCCCATTCTCCTTACCACCATATTTTCAGGAGTAGTTAATACACACAGAATACTATAAAAATTAGAACACGCTAGGGGCTGAACTGTGTCCCTCCCCCCGCAAATTTGTATTTGAGGTTCTTACCCTTAGTACCTCAGAATGTCACTGTTTTTGGAGATAGGGCCTCTAAAGAGGTCTTTAAGGTAAAGTGAGGTCATTAGGGTGGGCCCTAATATTACTGGTGGGTGTCCTTATAAAGAGATTCAGGTGAAGGCTGGAGGGGAGGCCATGTGAGGACGGAGCAGATGTCTGCCTACCAGTCAAGGAGAGAGGCCTTGGAAGACATCAACCTTGTCGACAGCTGCATCTAGGACTCGTAGCCTCCAGAACCGTGAGGAAATACATTGGTTGTGTAAGCCACCCAGTGTGTGGTGTTTTGTTACGGCAGCCCCGGCAAACGAATACAGAAACGTCCGGCTGTAAGCTGCAGCAAACGCCACTGAGGTGGGTTTGTGCAAGAGGCAGGCCCTGAATAGGAAGGAAGGGCATCAATCTGATCCGAAAACGAAGCCATTAGGATAGTAGCTCCATTTCTGACTTTTTTTCTTTTTTTAAGTGCTGGTCTCCTCTTTGGGCTGGCTTAGCCCTCAAGCTGGCCTTTCCAACGGCTGGCAGCAAGACTGCCTGCGGCTCTTTGGCTCTGAGAGTCCTTCCCCCCCAGGAGGAAGCACCGAGAACCTCCTCCGGACATGTCATTTACAGGATCCCTCACTTACTAAGTATTCTAACCGGTGATGTGCCTCTCAAGGATTCCATTGAGTCACGAGAGTGCCCGAGAAGGGAATGACTATTATCATCACTGCTTTGCGGGACTTGAGAAAAGCGAGGCCCTGAGTCACGGGACTTGCCTCAAGTTACACAGCTGACAATTGTAGCAGAGCCGGAAGTGAACTCAGGGCTCTCCGACTGCCCAGCGAACTCCCTTGATCATTACATTCACCTTTCCGCACAGAGAAAGACGGAAGCAGGGGTCAAACATTTTCTATAAAAGGCCAAGCAGTAAATATTTAGGCTTTCAAGCCACAGAAGTAGGTCACACACTCTTTGTGTTTTGTTTTTACAACCGTTTAAGACATAAAAAGACAAATCAAACAAAAAAACTGTGCATATGCTCAATGCCACTGAACTGTACAGCTGATGCTTAAAATTGCAAATTTTATGTGATGTGTTTTACTGCGTAAATAAATAAATAACCCTTCTTAACTCTTGGTTCAGAAACAGCCCAGAGTCAGACCCGCCTGCAGGTTGTAGTCTGTAGTCTGCCAACCTCTGATGCATCACTGAGATATACTTCTTAGAAGAACTCGGTACCAGCCACGGGGTTCCTTGATTTAGCAAATAAACTCTAACCTTTATCAAAAAGATCTGAAAGACAATCAATGGGCGGCCATTGAAATTTACCAACAGAAAAGTTGGGGGGAGAGCAAGGTCAAGGCAGCAGAGGCCACCCCCACCCTTACGGGTTCCTCCAGTTTCTGGGAAGAAAAAGAACTTGCTCATCTACTCAGGGAAAAAAAAAGTATGACAGACTCGACCTACTTTGTGAGGAGTAGGAAAAGGGAAGATAACCTTGAGGTCATTCTGTGCACTGAACGTAAAATGTCTACCTTTGTGGTTACTGAGTTTGGTTTGCTCTGTAGAGAAAGGGGAGTGGTAGAAAAGGACAGATTCACTCCTACAGAACTGTTTTCAGGACCTACAGGTCTAGCAAGTGGTTAAAATTGGGTTGAAGCTCAAAAGATAAGACCATTCAAAGATTAAAGAATCCTCCAAAGACAGGCTCAGTTTTTTTTTTTTTTTTTTTTTATTGTAGCCTCCAGCCAAATTCCAAGTCTGGAAGCATATAGTGACCACTATAAGTCAGTGTCTTACCCAAAGAACTCTGACCGGGATCTTGCTGAGAAGGAAGGGCATGAGGTACAGCTGAAGAAACGTAAGGAAAATGACCCAAAGGGGAGGGGGGGGGAACAACAACAAAACCCCAGACACCTATATGACATGGCTAATGCTGCAAAGTACCAAAATACCAAGAGTAATCTTTAAGAGTGTGGACTCTACCGTCACAGACCTAAATTCTAATTCGGACTTTACTATTTCCTAGCTGTGTGATCCTGATCAAGTTACTTAACCTCCCTGAGTCTCAATTTTGTCATCTATGAAGAGGCTTGTAATAGTTATCTCTACTCAGCACACAGCAAATGCTCGATAAATATTGGCAATTATTATTAAAAACTTATTCTGATAAAAGTTTCAAATTCCACAGGTTTCATGGGCATCCCAGGCCAGGAAATCTATTGCTCACAATCTCTACATTGTTCCCTTCAATGGAATTTTCCTTCTCAACTCCTTCTTTATGGAACATACTGTTAATATTTGACTTTTCAGTTAATCCTAACATTTAAGTGCATTTGCAGATGTAAGGAGGATCTGTCTGGCTGTGGCCTCGAGTTGCCCCAAGTTCAGTAAAAGTCCTTTCACTGATCTTGAATCACATTGGAACTAACTCTAATTAAAATCTTTCAGGGTTTTACAGTAATGTGAGAGACACTACCTTTCCTTAAGAATAGGAATGCTGAAGGAGCAAAGTGTTGTGCTCATGGTTACACTCCCAAAGCGGCACTTCTAGCTGGCTCGCAGAGGGATCTGAATGGCCAAAAGTAAACTCCCGATTTCAACGGTTCTTAAAAAGCAGGCATTGCAAAATCTGTGATTTATTAGCAATCACATCCTCCAATCTGAAACATTTTCCTAAATTTTTGTTTTAAGAACATAAGCTCATTTTTTATACACTAGAAGAAAAACATTTTCCAGCACTATCTAGTAACACAAGCTTAAGAATATTTTGGGGGGAAAAATCTTATTAGGGTAACCACCGATAGATTTTAAAGTGGAACATCTCCTTTCCAAACCACCGGTAAGATGCACAGAAAAAAAAAAAAAAAAAGACATGGGGGAAAATACATCCAAGTGTCAACAATGATGTCTCTCAGAATGATCATTGTGATTTTTAGTCTCTCTTTTTTAAACTCCTTTTTTGGTACTCCGTACACTCAACATGGGGCTCGAACTCACAACCCCTTCACAGCCCCGAGACCAAGAGTCACATGCTCTTCCGACTGAGCCAGCCCAGCACTCTGATTTTTAGTCTCCTTTTAATAAATATTTTGTAGTTTGCAAACTTGTTAAAAATCATCACATGCTACTTATACACTGAGTAAAGAAAATAACCAAGGCAGACCTGATAAACTAAAAATTTTTCTTTATTCTTTTGTGGGTTGAAAGAGGTTACTGTATCAGACACTTAACCTTTAAGTCACACGAATTCAGAGCCAGAAGAACGGTGACTGTCAACCAATCCCTCCAAGTCTCAGTTTCCTTGCTGTAAACTCTGAAGGACGGGGAGCAAAAGGGCTCACTTGCCTTGCACTTCTGTTGTGTCACAGCAAGGGGACTGAGCGGGTGACTTGGAGCCTGACAGAGGGGTCTGAACGCTGGGCCACCTCTTCCTAGCTGTGTTATTTTGGGCTAGTCACTTCACCCCGGAACTTCAGTATTCTATCTGTGTAACGTGGAATTGAGAACTAAATGAGAACACATTGAAAAGCCCCCTGCAGGGCCTCTCACGTGGTAAATGCTCCATTCACAGCTGTGGTTCTCATTTCTACTACCAACCCAATACTACAAAGCTGGAAATGGAAATATTTTCAGATCTTTCTTCCCATTCCTCTCTCTTTAATCGTATATATCTTTTATTTTATCCCAGTTATTTATCCAAATTCTCTGCCCCAATGTATTATATACATTCCAAACCACGTACAGAACCATCAAACCCCAGGTAAGTCATAGCATGACTTAACTTTCGTTGTACTTATGCTTCCAGAGTTCAGAAAATAAACAAATCCATCATGACTTGCTCACATGCAGCTCTCAGATAAGGATCAGGAGGAAACAGTGAAGTTCCTATCACGGGTTTTCTCTTCTCTACTCACTGGCACATCAGAATGAAGGGAGGGTCAGAGCCGCTGCCTGAGGCTGCAGAATTAAGGACCCTTCCCATGAATTCAGAGCCAGCCATGGCTTCAGGGACCAGAGTCTGGCACTTGCCGAGGTGGAATCTGCCTCCCACTTCCACAGCAAGAACCAGAAAAGGTTGAAATGCCTTTTTGTGTATTTTTTCCACCAGCAGCCAAGCTAGGTTTATAGACTTCTGTTATGTAGCAAGTGTCCAAGTCTGACTTTAAGAGAAATTCATGTACATCAGGGCTTGTCAAAGAATCTACCAGAAGCCATTCTTTAAAAATCTAAACCATCCATTTACAACAGACCAGCTCGCAGCTTTGGCACCATATAGTGGCAAATGAAGACTTTCCTAAATGATGCTTTGCATGCATGCAAACACACAAACACTACAGAACTTCCCCAACTGGGCTGTCTGTACACCCCATACAAACTCATTCCGTGGCCAAATAAGTCTATGACATTCCTTTCTTGGTAATTTGTAAGAGCATATCAAATGTCCTTACAAGTCCTATAGTATAGAAAGAGATTTCCTAAACTGATCTGAGTTAGAATCACTCTTTGTTGGTACGCCCATTAACACCTTGCAGGACGAATGACCTGCAGAACACCGGCTTGGGAAACGTAACTCTGCAGCTTAAGAGGTGCAGCCCCGCGTGGCAGGGCACCGCATGGCAGGGCACCAGCAAGGAAGGTGATTCACGGAGGGAGGTGGCACCAGTGCAGGTGGCCTTGTTCGTGAACACATCAGACATCCCTTGGGAAATGCCCAAAATTTTGGGAGGGACGCTTTGTGGGAGCTAGGGGTCCTGAATCAATGAGTTGCAGCAATGACCAAGGTAATTTTGCACAAGGTATGATTATACTATGTATGGCTCTCCTCCCAGAAATTCAGATTGCACCCTTGTAATTGAGATAGATACAGAGCACGGAATACAGATTTCCACGCCTCACACCCCTGCCCCCGGCAAAGTAACTTTCTTTTTCCAGGAAAATGAGGCAACCATACAACCTATCATGACATGTGGCTGAGCTGAGGGCATAATCGAAGACTCCAGACTAGCAGTCTACAAGTCTAAGCTTCCTCTTGTTACTAAAATAGCCTCCACAATAAAAGAAAACCCACAGTCACGTATGGCTAACTCCCTACCTTTTAATTATTCATGTTAACGCCTTACATTTGTAGAGTTTATACTTTACAAATGCTAATCAGGCCCAAGGATTACATGAATAATGGAAAGCCACAAATAATTACCAAATCTGATTTTAAGCAATGTTTTCAACACATGCTCTCCCTAGAAATCTTCCCCAAACACTACCTCCCCCCTCCTCTCCACTTACATTCTTCATCCTAAAAGAAACCTTAGTAAAGTTAGTTTTGTCAGGAAGACCAACCTAATTTTCATACTTTGCTTTTCCTCTGGTAACACGAATAGTACCAGATATAGTACCTAATAGTAAGGACGGTGAATGACCAGAAGAAATACTAATAAGAGAAAAACAAAAGGCTCAGGCCCAGAAACTAGATGCACTATTTGAAAAGGGGAATCTGAAACCAGCTCTAATGCCGGGCCACTGTGTCAACGGAGAAGATAATTGCCTTCCCCTCCGTTCTGCATGGTGGTGGTACCATCTGTTTCTTCCCTCAGTGATTCCCCATACCTGCCAAGAACAATGAGCTTTAAACCAGATTATGGATGCAGCAGTTTCCCTCCCCTCCTCTAGGGGGGAAAAAACCACCCAAACAACGCTGGTGTTCCCATTATTAACAAAACAAAACAAAACAAAACAAAACACTACATTAGCTAATGTCCAATGTCGGTAATTAAAACCAAATGCCATTTCATAGCAATCCAACTGGCGAAAATCAGAGTCTTACTAAATCCAGTCTGAGTGAGGGTATGGGGAGACGTGGACCTTCATATGCTGTAGGTGGGACTATGCTGATAAAATGAGTTTGGAAAAGCAACTTGGCACACGAGAATGCACACACTACTTCTAGGAATATACCAGAGAAACCTGCATATACGTCCACGAAGAGGTGTACAGATGGTTACTGGGGCACAATCCGTAGTAGCAACAGGACTCAACGAAAAAACTAATCGTCTCTGTCCATCCATTGGAAAATATTAAGTAAACCAGGAAAGTCACACTGAAGAATTAAACTGTGGTAAAGTCCTATTATAACATTCCATGCAGCAGTTAAAACGAACTATAGTGATCGCTTTGGACTGGTATTTCAAAACTTGAGGGGAAAAGTACAAACTGGCAGCTTGATATATTAATATGATATAATTTATATGAATTTAAACACACAAATTATTTAAAGATCTCTCCATATAGTAAAAGTAAAGAAATAGACAGGAAGAGTACATGTTATCTCCCTGGGAAGAGGAAAGGAAGGGGGGATAGGGAGGGACAGAAGGAGAAAGACCATGGAAGGATACATAGGAAACTGTGATGTCAGCCATAATATTTTTTATTTATATTCCCCATAAGTATTATGCATTTTAATATACAATTTTTGGTCTAGGTCCCAGGCATATGGGTATTTTTTCAATTTTTATTTTTATTTTTTTTAAGATTTTATTTATTTGTCAGAGAGACAGAGAGTGAGAGAGTGCACAAGCAGGGGGAGTAGCAGGCAGAGGGAGAAGCAAGGAGCCCAATGTGCGACTCAGTCCCAGGACCCTGGGATCATGACCTAAGCTGAAAGCAAACGCTTAACAGACTGAACCACCTAGGTGCCCCACATACAGGGATTTATATGGTTAGCTGTTTTCTAAACTTTTTTTCTTAAAATAACGTTCAAAGTATTATAAATTATAGCCTTCTTTTAAAAGCCAAAATGAATGAAAAAAATAATGGACTGAGAAATTTATACAACCTTACAACAATGTGCAAGGTTATCAAGCCATGAAGGAGTAGCTTCCTGAATATTGACTTAAGAACACAATGAAACATTTCAAACACACTTCAGTGTCTGTATTTTTGTGTGGCCAATATAAAAGTGGCTCAGAGTACTATTACGAAAGTAATTGTCCAGGAAAATGAGTTCATTAGAAATATTTTCTATAGGTTATACAATCACTAGGCATCTGAAATTATTTTCAAGTTAAAAAAAGTTATAAGTAGGGGCTCCTGGGTGGCTCAGTCAGCTAGTGTTTGCCTTTGGCTCAGGTCATGATCTTGGGGTCCTGGGATCAAGCCCCACATCCGGCTCCCTGCTCAGTGGGGAGTCTGCTTCTCCCTCTGCCCCTCCCCTGCTCATGCTCTCTCTCTCTCAAATAAATAAATACAATCTTAAAAGAAAAAAAAAATAGAAGAAAAACAGTCTTTAATTATTGAATTCTCATAAAGCAAGTGCAACTTTCAACTGGTTTTAAAAGTCTCCTAAAATTTGGACGTCTTAGCAGCAATACTGGGTTCTTAGAACTACTAAAATTAAGCTCTCAAACTACAAAAACTTACCAAATAACATTTGGTACCACTTACACACTAGCTTTTTAGTGCCAGGCATAGTTAGGAGCATGCTTTATGTATCTTACCTGATCCTTAACCCTATGAGATAGGAGATGCTACTATCCCTGGTTTATAGATGAAGCAAGTGGGCACAGAAAGAAATATCAAGCACCGTGCCTGAGGCATAAAGCTGCAGTCAGTTTTGTGACGTCCTAGAGTCCAAGTTATTAATCCCTCCACACGTTGTCTCTAGGAGACCACAACCCTGTGCAGAGGGGAACAACCTCAATTCAACATCTACTTTCACATACAAGCCCCCATTTTAAACTTCAGAGATACTTCCGTGACACTCAGAGATACTTCTGTGCCTGCTCATTTTACTGGCCAGAAAATTTGGCCTCCCCCAGCGACCACGCTGTCAAAGACCTGTCACGTCGTTAGAAGTCCTGAGACATCACTGCGATTCTGAAAAGGACGTCTTCATCAGCATCAGGAAAAGGAGACTTGTTTTTCTCAGTCTGTTAATTTAGAGATCCAGTATATTCTGAATTTTGGCCCCAGCACATTCTGCCACCCTAACTGTCCTAAGTGATGCAGGATCCAGTGTGCTTGCTGAGGCTTCATTCAGGGACGCCTGCTCTCCTTCAGTCAACATCTTAGGAGAATGAACTTGACGTCTCCGGGCCCCGGGGGAGGCAGCAGATCATGCTAAGTGCTTCAGGCTCACTGGGGGAAATAGCCAATCACAGCCCAGGACGGTTTTATTGTTTCTGTTTTTCTTTGCTTAACTTTCACGCGAAAATGTTGCAGTAAAGTTTTAAGATAAAATAGGCTAGAGGACAACATAAACAGCTACACATCCAGCCAAAAGATTTGCTGTTACCTAGAACCATTAAAGAGTCATTAATCTTGGGGCAGGGGGATCAAATCTAGGACATTGGGAATGACTGTGACAATACTGTCGGAAGAAAGGAATTCAAGAACACCAAAAGTCCTGAACTGAAGTTTTGCTTTTTAACATGTCACCTGGAGCAGTGTGGACTCATTCTTTAACTCTGTTCTCCTGAATAGTACAGATCAGTAATTATATTAATCCCCCTCATGAAGCATCAGTAGTAGTCATGGTCCACAAGAAATTCTCAGATGGGGCGTGGAGCATTCCATTTGCTTTTCTCTTATCTATGATGTTTCACCAAAAAGCATGTCACTGGCCACATAGCCATAATCATCCCTTGACACTGGGGATTTAGTTAAATCCAGTGTCGGTGGCCAATAGTCCTTTTAAATGTTACTTTCTTCTCTACATCAAATGAAAACAGAAGTTCCTCATTCTTCTCTTACATTGCAGAGTTTTAATGAGAATAATGCTATTCAATACATCCTCATGTTCACAGCAAAGTGGCAGAAAAGTTGGATGTTAAAGTGAGGTGGAGGGGACGAGACGCAGGGTGAGTATCAGCTACCATGTGATATGATGAAAACAACCGGCCATCAGCAGAAGGGCTCATCAGATGGGGAGAGAGCGAGAAAGCTAAACAGACTGGGTGCCCGGGTGGCTCAGGTGGTCAAGCATCTGCCTTCGGCTCAGGTCATGATCCCAGGGTCCTGGGATCAAGCCCCCCGCATCACATTGGGCTCCCTGCTCAGTGGGGAGCCTTCTTCTCCCTCTTCTTGTGCTGCTCCCCCTGCTTGTGCTTTCTCTGCTCTCATTCCCGTTGTCAAATAAATAAATAAAATCTTTAAAAAAAAAAAAAAAGCAAGCAAGCAAGCGGGACAGACCCAAGCACACTTGCAGTAACACTCAGCAGCCCTAAGGAAGAAGGAAGAGGCAATGTGGGGATACTCCAAGCCTGCAAAGGACCAGGCATAGATCCAAGTGCATTGTTGAGATGGTTACCCATGACTTCCAGGCTTGGAAAGAGGACAAGTGAGCTGGAAGGGTACTAATAACTGTGAGAACAGAGGGTTCAGGAGCATAAGGGTCATGCAGAGGATGAAGGGTTCAGAAGATGTGAGTGCCTGGTGCAGGCAGGAGGTTGAACTCACATAGCTGGCGAGACCTAGCATGTTGTCCAGCATGGTACAGACACAAAAAAAATCAGTGTTTGCTGAGTCTGAAGTCTGTGGGTGCCCAGGGGAATTTCTGAGTTCATGGGACTGTAGATGGAGTGCTAGTAAGTCCCAACACAGACCTACACTACCTAAATGGAGTCGAAGTGAAGGTCACGTAGCATCAGAGTAAATGCCAAGGTCACTGCAACTTGTGGCAGTGGAGAAGATTTTGCACTTAGACTGTGAGAAAATGTCAAGTTCATTGGTGATTGGAAGTGTTGACCCAAGTGGTCAGTTTGGAGTTCCATTCATGACTCGGGCTAACATTAATATAATAAGACTCTAAACTACTAGATTAGCATTAGGGAAAGGATTCACCACTGCAGTGTCACAGAAGAATGAGAGGTAAGAGACTCAAAAAAAGAAAACATGATTCCCAAAGTCAGCCCAGGGTAAAAACCCAGAGTGCTGAGGTTTGGAATCCTAACACTGAGGTTGCCACTTTGCACCTTTATATATTGCTGACGGAAAGGTCTGTGCCAGGAACCGTCCACCCACAAAGAACCTGTTTTTCTGGACCTTGAGGAAAAAAGAAAAAGGCAGATGCGGAGATGGTATTATAAAAGAGAGACAGAAAAGGAAAATTCTCAGTGTGGCTTAATGAAGTTCGCTGGGATGGGTGGGGGTCCAGAGGGCACATGACCAGGAACATACTGGACAGCTGTCTGCAGCAGCTCCTTCCCGACCCACAGAGAAGCAGGTGGCAGTGGGAGACGCTACTGGTCACAGAGCTCTGAAAGAGTAAGTCATCGAGGATTCGTTTCTTATGTAATTTCCCCTGGACTTAGAACTTTTAGTTTATAGTCACAATAGCGAATTTCAGTTGTTCAAAGGCAGGTAAACACTTGTAATACTTTAAACATGGCTGTAATGAGTACATACCACAAACTTAAAATGGACATTTAATAGTGAGCTCCCGTAGTGCAAGGAAAGATGACGGTAGAAGGTGCTTCTGGAATGCTCTGGCACTGGAATTTGGTCCAAGTCAGTCACTGTAGAGTCTGGACACTCTCCCAGACATAAGGTCCTAACACGAAAGTAACTACAAGTCCTCTCTGCATGAGGGCTAGAGGGCAAAGGTCTGTAATACAAAAGTCACCATCCCATCACCTGGCAGGGTGATGATTGACCCAGTATCTCGAGGTGTTTGCCGGATTCAGAACACGGTCCTGGACCTTGGAATGTTCCAAGGCTTGGACAGACAGCCTCGCCTGCTGTGCTTCCTCATCTTCTCTGGCTGACAGTGTCAGTGTGTCATCTCTCATCAGTTATTGTGTAATAAATATTTAGGGAGCCTCAACCACACATGAGGCCCTGTATTAGGTGCTAGGGACACAGTGTGAATCTAATAGTCACACTCACTGCCCTCTCAGAGTTTAGTCAAGTTGGAGAGATTTTTAACACTACTCAGCAAACACAATCTACAATTTGGCTGGAGCAACAGAGGACAAGTACATGATCCTAGGAAAGCCTAGAACATGGGACCCAGCCTGATCTGGGGACACTCTTGAGGAAAGGACATTTAAACTGAAGGAGAAGTAGAAGGTGACCAGGTATAGCAAAGCAGAGGGAGGAGAACCAGCTACAGCACACACCACGTAGAGGGAAGAGCTCTACCTCAGGATACAAAGACCCACCAGCATCTACGTTTAACAACAGCAGTATGCATCCAATATGGTGCCTGCACCAAATGTTTGCAGCACTTACTGCTGACTCATGAAAGAAACAAGACCACCACAGAGAAATAAAAGTATTGAGATACAAGACAGAAACTGACCAAATTCAGGACAAGAAATCTTGGTGCTGAAAATAGCATGAGAAGAAAATACATAAAGCTGGTAGCCCCAAATCTAAGTGCCCATAACCTAAGTCCCTGACAGAAACCTGCCCACAAGCCTAGGACATTTCCATTAAGCAACACACACACACACACACACACACACACACACACAAAGGTAAAAACAGAACAAAAAACTCCACAAGTAGAAATTTTGAGCAAAAACTCCTTTTGACTGGTTTCCAAGATGGCACAGGATCATGGCTATTGTTCCCTGAAGAAGGCAGACCAGAAGTTTTCCGTTAATCCCAAGGAATAAAAGGTAAACTCCCTTAATCGTATTTGAAATAACAAGTGAGGTGCTCTGACATAATGGTAATTTATTTCCTTCACTTCACACGACACAACTACCGGGTACTGCAATGAGCAACCCACCTGGCATCTAACGTACGACGTGCATGAGTGCACACAGGACAAGGACCCGTCACACAGACCTACGGTGGACAAGAGACTAAAAAGGCCTCAGGAAAGTGGCAGGCCTCCTGGAAATTTTCACTCACAAGCTAGTTTTACAAGGTAAAAGGCAGGAGATTAGACCAGAGAAACTGTCTTATAATGGACATGTACTGGACAGAGTATGTTAATAGGAGTTACCAGAAAAGTTGCCATTTGTAGTCAAATGTCCCACTTTTTATAAATACCATTTAATGAGCCCCAAATGTTTTCCAGAGAGTGTGCTAAATGCTTATCATATCTCTAATCCTCACCTCCACCTGTGAGCGCGGTATGATTGATGTCATTTTACAGCTCAGAGCCTGAAGCTTGGAAAGGTTAAGAACTGTAACTTGCCTATTTCCACATGTAGCAAGTTTTCTATCACATCACACAGTCTCTCACCCCACAGTAATTCTGAATATCTAATAACCTTGGCAAACTTGGGTGTAGCCACTAATAGTCCATCTGGTGAAAGTTTTCCCAACATACAAACTGAGAGCCCTGATAGTAGCAGGTTCTGAATATCAATAGTTCTCTACAGGGGCTCAGAGGCAATAACTACAATCTTGTCTTTGCATTTGTATGGAGATTTTGTGCTACATTGTTTCAGAAGGGTTTCAAAAGGGGTCCACAGAGATTCCAACCTTCCAACTGGGCTCCCAAGTCACCCCTCAACAAATGCACTTGATGCTCGACCTTGTAAGTAACCCTACGAGGAGGCACCACACCAACCTCCATAATGTTATTCCCAGCGATGGTTTTAGGATGACTGGTTGCGCTGAATCCACAGACTATCTTGCTACTACTTTGTGAGGCCTGAAACTGTGAACATAATTTTCTTTGCTCAATATGCCTCAGCTCCATTCTCATTTCACACTTCACACTGGACCCAGAATGGTAAATTTTCTGGAATCTGGACAGAATCTATTAAATCTCGAATAATCATCACTGGGCAGAAAGCCTAAGAAAATGAAACTTGCATTTTATAGTCAGCAAAAATATTCATCAGTGCCCTGGTAAACACTTCAAACAAATGTCTTCTGTCCATCTGTGGTACACTTTGGGTCTTTGTTTCTAGATCTGAGGCATAATGAGGTACGACTTACCTTTTGAAGTTGACGAATCTAGAACATAAACTTAATATAGAGGGCCCAATAAATGGGCTCTTCTAAATGCTAAGAACTGAGAATTAAGATGAATTATCTCAATAAAACTTCCTTTGTTGATGTGAAGGTGTTAGTTTCTGCTCAAAACACGGTTAATGTGCCTGCAAATGACCTGATAATTTTTTAGTAACAACGAACGGAATTTAAAGTTGCCCTGTGAGGTATGCTGATGTTAGTGGAAAAGGATACTCAATTCCACTTTCTAATAAATAATATGTAAGATCTATCAGCTGGGAGATTTTCACCAAATACATGCGTTTGGTTCCTATGGTTAGCGTAGTCAATTATTTTAGCTCTACTGATTACAGCTCTTGAAACACGCACATAATTTTTAAACCTTTTAGTTTTATACAGCAAGCAAATTCCAATGCATATAGTACTACCTCACCGTATAAAAAATTTTGGTTACGTATAGGTCACATCACGTTCCCCTTGTATAGTGAGAACTGTGGTAATTCCTACTGTCACACAGAATGCCTGGGAGACAGTTCTGCTCACTCAACAGGTATTCACAGAGCATCCAATGAGTGCAAGCCATACATCAGATGTTGTGGTCCTTGTTCCTGACATCCCCTGTTGTTATTTTATATAAATGCTTTGAATAAAACATGACATTTCGGGTCTCTTCAGCAAATAAAATTTATGCCGATCAATTTGACCTTAAGATTTCCTCCTTAAGAGATCCCCAATAGGGATCTTTGATATTATTGCTCCTCTGAACTATACTTTTGCCTCACTAGCTGTACAATTCTACTCCCAGAAGTTTTTGCTTAGTCCTGAAATGGCACAAATAAAGACATGGGGAACAGACAACAGTCCAAGTCTTACAGAACAAAAGGGGAAAAAAAAAACTAAAAAAATGAGAATGATTCTAGAATGGCATTCGCACTTCTTGACATGATACTCCTTTTTGGAGAAAAAAAAAAGACTCATGACTTACAAAGAGGACATTACAATTGTTAGATCATCACCAATCCAATAGGAATATAAATGGTAAATGGTAGATCATATTTCATTTGGAAACCTTAACTGGCAGAAATTCTACCTTTAGAGTGGATAAGCCAAAAGAAAAGAAATTACTGCAGGCTCCATAAAAACACATTTTAACAAAAAGGCAGGGGGAGGGGAAAAGGGAGAAGGAGAGCAGTTTCCCAGAACTACTGTGCCCTGATTGCAAGGAGAAATTTTATTTCTTTACAATCTAATCTGCGATTTGCTAACAAAATGGGCAGAAGGCATTAACCTAGATACTAACAAAGTAGTCAGTTAATACCACCTTGTAAACATGCGCCTTCATTTTTCCACCAAAGAAAATGATGAATAGTATAATGGAAAACAACAGAACATGGTAGAATCCCTGATCACTCCTAGGTAAAGGCAATGTGTTAGAGTAATAGGATTAACCTATCAGATAACATCCAAACATCAAAGTAGTTACATTGGAAGGACAATCCTAATATGATCAACATTTCTTAGTATTCTTATGTTAGTAAGACTTCCAGAACCTGCGCAAATTATTTTTAAATGTTGAGTTAATCTCCATTCAGTAATGTTCCATGCACTCCGCAATTTCTTATACAGAACAGTAGTCTTGGCCCTTTAGAAGCTTATAGTCTAGAGAAGGGCAAGGACGTAGGTATAGATGCTTTCATTATACTCTGAGCCCTTCCCCTGATTTCAGTTTATATTCTCGCATTATTGGTACATAGTGGTCTTCCTTCAATAGAGAGATAAACACCTCTGGGAACAGAAACCATGCCAATTACCTTTGTACCACCTCCACAATGCCCCAGCAAAGTACTCTGTGCTTTTAACAAGTGTTGGTTTAGGGAGAAAAGGTCTTTTTACTTATTAATGACACTGTGCTCAGCAAAACTCACCATAAGGTAGGTCTGCCTGGAAACCTAAGCAAGGGCACTGAGTCATTGCAGTACCTAAATAAGCTCTCCTGCACCAGTCCTCAGGTCAGCATTACACTGAGGCTTGGGTTCTAGAGGTATAAGAGCAGAAGCCCAGCTCACTCCCAATTATTGTCTAAATGTTATTCGTCAATAATAGCAAGACATGTAAAATAGTTACATCCCTACTGATTACAGGGAGAGAAATTTTGCCTTCAAGAACTGAGCTAGTTGACCAGCTAACTGAACTACTGTCTCACCCCACCAGAGTCATTTTGAAGCCGCCATTGGGAGTCCAGACAGTAATCGGTATGTTCATTCCGCTGAGTCCATTAGGATGGTTACCCAAGAGTAGAGTATTTGGAAAGATGCAACTTGTCATTAACCCAGAGTAATCCTGGACAGGAGCATTTGCCTTATTGAATTTAGATAGCAAACTTCTTTATTCCTGGTAATGACAGAATAAAGATACTTAGCATGAAAACCAGGGCACAGTTGGCTGATTAGACCACAGAGCAGGCAAAAAAGAAAACAAAGCTTCTGATTGTTTATCTTAACAATAACCCATAAAAGATAATCTGCATGTCATCTTGCTATGATGCTATAACTAAGAAAATAAAAGTCCATTATATGTTGCAAACAATGATATTGGCAACCAGTGAGCAGTAAGTATAATATTCAGAGCAGGCAAGAACATTTAGGTGGAAAAGGACAACTGAAACTGTCTATAAAGCCAGGCTACTGTGCCCCCTTGCAGGGAAGGGGCCGTCTGCTCCATCAGGCCCTTCTTAATAACCACATTCATTTCAGGACCTGACCATAACTGGCACCAGAAAGCAAGTAAGGTGGGACAAAGCAGAGAGGACAAAAATTCAGATCACAGCTCTACAGAGCAGAACTGTGTTGTCTAAGAAGGTAACCACTGCCATGTGTGGCTCTTTAACTAAAAATCAATTAAAATTAAAAAATCAGTTTCCTAGTTACAGTAGCCACATTTCAAGTGCTTCCAGCTACATGTGGTTTGTGGTCATCATATTGGACAGTGGACACATACAATATTTCCATCTCTGTTCTACTGACAAGGTTAGATTTGAACGTGGACATTCCCATTGCTCTGACAGACCTGATGAGAAATTCAGAACCAAGTCAGCAGTCTTATTCATCAAGAATCATAGAGATTTCCAAGGTTGTTTATTAGACGTGTCCATAAATTAGAGACAGTTGGGGATATACAGAAAGTCTGGACATTCTTATCAACATAAGATTTCCTCCTAGTCTTTTCCTTCTTTTTCCCCTTCATACAGGGAAAAGCAGAAAAGGAAAAATGGTAGGGGGTCAGAACCTCCTTAAGTCTCTCTTATCCAAAGAGTGCTTGAATTCCCAAAAACAGATAGATTTTTGAAGCACCTACTTCCCCTACCCTTCTTTCAAGTAAAATACTAAAGGCAAATGAAAACAAACAAAACACAGGAAAAAGAGAGGAATTCAAGAAAACTACTCAGAACAAAATGGATCACTATCCTAAATTACTGCTCCAAGATGCCTAAGGGAAAAGTGCCACAAAGAACATTTCCAAAAACACACAGTAGGCCCGATTCAACAGATCCACAGTAGTTCAGAAAGTTACCGCCTCCTAAGAGGCCAAGTGATTTGCTACCAACAATTTAAAGTACTGGGTTTTCACCAAGGGCACACTCTGGTTCAATTGTCTAATTCCTGGGCAAAAACACCTACGCCAAATCACCCACATCAGCTTCCTTTCGCGGCAGCGGTAAATTCCTCAAATCATTTGGGTCTAAGAAACTAGGTCTGATAGTGAAAGTCAACTACATGACTTAGATTCTACGTATTAGAAATTCTCTGTATATGGTATTTTAAAAGTGAAGTAAAAATATACTTTTGGATTTAAAGTGGACAGTTTCAATGATATTTAAGAAAAGCAAACTCAGATCCACTCAAGAACCAGGAAAAAGAAAGCCAGTCATTTTCAGACACTGGATTCTATTCAAACACTGATTCTATCAGTGTTTGCCTACTTTGCCATGCTACTGCCCTGTACCACACCGAGGAAAATTCTCTATCTTCATGACAGAACAATTTGAATGCAAGCTAAAAATTAATCACCACATGGGAACAACAAAACTGATAATCTCTTAGCTGAAGTGACGAATAGCTTATATAGTTTGGGGAAGGGGGTTGCGAGATAAAACTTAAAATGCAAGCCTGAAAGCCCTTCTTCAAACAGGCATGATGTTGCCACCCCTGACAATTACAGCCCTGGGTGGGGGGGGGGGTGCTGTGAGACAATGCTAAAACAATGCAGGACACAGGGATTTGAGGAGCCAGGCAACCTGCTGCTCCGTTTCATCATTAGGAAAGAAATGCACAAGAATCAGACCTCTCCTTTCTGCACCCAGCACAAACCAACCTCCATAGGGAGGTTCAGTAGCAGTTACCACCAGAAGTTATAAAGCCTCATGGTCCCCCCCTTCCTGTTACCTAGCTTTGCCCCTACACTGCGCTCAATATTTATTTACCTCCTCTTCAAGCTCTCAGTATTTCAGAATAGAAAAGGCAGTAACATCTTGACTCTCTGCCCTTGGAAAGGCTGCACTCTTCGGTCACTTTAACTCATCCCCTTCCAAGGAGAAACTCTCCTTATTAAACAGAAATCACCGACATGCCTAAGCAAGGTAGGGAGATGTTCATTTAAACCTGGATAACTCCTATTTCTTCCTCCTGGTGAGGACGGTGTCATGGGTTACTGTGCAAGTGAGCATGTGAAAATTAAAGATCTCTAGGCCAAGAAAGTAGCTTGGGTCAAAAAGGCAGCTGATCTGAAACCTGCCAAATCTGTTCCCCATTTCATGCATACACAGCTCTACAGAATGCGTAAATACCACCAGCAAACTGTGCTAGGAGGTCACAAGCACGCCACACCGCATGGGTGCACACAGTTTGTAAATGTGCTACAGACAGTGTGGGAAATAGGGCTGGTTCCGGGTCCAACCAAAGGGTAGAGCTAATGCATACCTTTTGGTCTTCTGGAATTTCCATTCTTTTGCTGTTCATCTTCCTCATTAATGGTGAATAAACCAAGGGGAATTGGCCTTGCACTGGTCTTCTTCAGTCGCTCTTGTCGGATAGCTGTAGCTGATCCAGGCATACCGCGGCTACTTGTTTTTTAATTATTATTATATTAAAAATATATGCTTATGTAATTGCAGCTCCCAGGAAGCTGCTAGTTTCTAAGCGGCCGATTCATTTGAGCACTTGTAATAGATCCCCTATGGGTAAACAGTGTGCAAACAGCTGACAGATACTACCAGCCACTTGGCAACTGAGGCCCTGCAGTTCCCCCTCACCTAGCAGCAACCCCCCCACCTCCCCTCCACGCCCCCTCCCACTCACTCCCCGCAGGCATGCGGCTGGCTGGAGCTCGCTGCCTGCACACACGCTCCACACACACACACACACACACACACGCACGCACGCACGCGCACTCTCCTTCCGGAAAAGCCCCAGGAAAGGCACGCAGGGTCAGCTGCCTCCTTGCACTGCCTAACCTGTTCAGTCAGATCCCAGCTCTTCAGCGGCGGCACCTCTCCCCAGTCTTCTCCCCTGCCGCCGCACAGGAAAATACTGCGCACACGGCACAGAGGGGAAACCGCGATCTGCCGCTGTTCACAGTTGCCCTGACAACCGTGACCTGTCCTAATCCAGGAGGTGTGGGAGCGGCTGGGCGTCGGGGCCCGCGGGCTCCGGTCCGGGGACTCACCGCGGACGGCTGGGGCCAAGGGAGGAAGGCGGCCGGCGCGCTGCGCGGCTCCTTGTTCCTTTCCTCTCCACCCGGCAGCGCGGAGGACAGACAGCGCTCTGCTGCACCGGCGGCAGGGCACTCCCCGGGGACGGGGAAAGGGGCTCACGGCAAGAAGGCTTTTTCTTCTTTGGGGGACCGGGTTTTCAATCGGGACAATGTTTGCCAGTCCCTGGAAGGCGGGCATCGCTGGACCCCCATGGCTCACTCCAAACTCAGTAACACATCCCAGCCTTCCAGAAGTCCCTGCAACCCCAGAGTCTGTGTAAACACACACTGGGCCACACGTGGCATGAGGACTGGCACTGTCGTGCCCCTGCAGACCTTCCAGAGTGGGCAGGCAGGGGGAGAAAACTGTGCCTATTCTCCCAAAGACAACAGTTTGCAATACCCCTTCTGCAGGTCAAGTTGAAAGGAGAGAAACTACAATCCATCAAGGGGGAAAAATCCGCCTCACCACAACCAGGCAACTCCCCCTGCAATTCCCACTGCTCTGGGCCAGTCACTACCAGCGGTGCTGAGCAATCCTCAACACTTGACCCAGTTTTAGTTCTTTTTTGGATTGTTTTCTCCAAAGCATACAATCATGTGATTACTGTTTTCTTCTGAAATGAGCTTTCTCACTTAAGACTCTCCACTTCTAGGCTCCCTGAAATTGTATGTGAAAAAAAAAAATTAAATTTTCGGTAAGTGACACTGACAAGTGCCAAATTAAGAAAATAATTTTTGTTTTTGCCTCTTAATCAAAATCAAGTCTGCTTAGAAAGTCCAAAGCCCATTCTCCCACTCCAGACCACTCTCCTACTTTCCCCCTCAATACTTAACCTACTTACCTAAGAGAGGATCCTGAGGATTCTACCACCAGTACCCTCTCCAAATCCTTTGAATGGAAGAGTAACTGCTGACAATTCACTTAACTTTTCTCGGTGCCTTCGATTTTGCTATAAAACTGAGGTGACATCATTTACCTTATAGGATTTGGGGAAAGGATTAAATGAACATAGTGGTAGCAGGAAGAAGTACTTATAAAAAGTAAAAGCAGGTGATATGTATAAGAAGCACTATTTTTTTTTTAAGGACTCTCTATCCCCAACATGGACTCGAACTCACAACCCCAAAATCAAGAGTTGCATGTTCTTCCAACTGAGCCAGCCAGTTGTACCCCTTTTACTTTTTATAACACATCTGTTCTAAGTAGTCTATTTTTGCTTCATATTTAAGGTGTTCCCAGTTCAACTACCAACTCTATCAAGGAAGAGCTCTATTTTTTATCTACTAATATTGCCCAGGCCATCGCTGGAGATGTACTAGATGGTTGGCAAATCCACTCTGCGGAGACAAAAACAAAAGCAAAAACACCAAAACTTCAGAAATCTTTCCCTCAAAGGCTGGGGAATTTAATTAGGGCTAACATGCGTTAGATGTGTAGGTTGGGGAAATGCAGGAAATTTCTGATATTAAGTTTACTTAAATTCATGGTCATCTGTGTGATGGGTATTTGGAATTAAAAGTGAATGGGGCTGAAGTGCTGAGTGGGTCTGAGCGTCTACATCAGCATTTTACAGGCCAGGAAAACTGAGGCCCAAGAGGTGAAATTCCTTGCCCAGGTCAAATGTTAGCTGGCAGCAAGTTTAGAGGGAACATTTAGATCTCCTTCTCCCTAGTCCTGTGCTTCTCCTTATGATGACTATTTGGCCTACACAGTGTAGAATCCTAGTTCCCTCTCTCCAGCTTCTACAGCGATGGCAAGATGTGGAGAAGAAGGAAAGGGAGGATCCATGCCTCGAACATGCAAGAGCTTGTTGTTGAAGAAATAAACAGCAGAGGGGAGGGGGGTGGGGGAATGGGATAGACCGGTGATGGGTAGTAAGGAGGGCATTATTGCATGGTGCACTGGGTGTTACACGCAACTAATGAATCACCGAACTTTACATAAAAAACCAGGGATGTACCGTATGGTGACTAACATAATAAAAAAATATTATTATTAAAAAAAGAAAAAAGAAAAGTGAGGATGTAAAAAAAATTTTTTTTAAATAAAAAAAAGAAATAAACAGCAGATACAATATACTTCCATAATTCTACTTGGTGATTTTATCTGGTAATTCTATTTCTGAATTGAAGATGATTTGTTATTTCCTATTTATTTCTTTAATCAGATGACCAATAAACATAGTCCAATATTACAATACACATATTTATGAAAATCTTTTCAAATCTAGTTTGTTTCTTCTACCTTCCAGAGAATCAGGTTGCAACACACACACACACACACACACACACACACACACAGCTGAAACTACCTTTTGGCAGAAAAAATGAAAAGCTATGTCTCAAACAAATGACAAATTTCGTTCGGAAATGTTCCTTATCCAAATAAAGCTACTAGCTTCTGACCATCCCCATGAAATTTAACGGAAGTATTACTGAAAGAGGTAAAGCTAAGGAAAGAAGGATCTTCACCTTCATCTTCCAAATAAAAAAATTGAGAGGATTAATATTTTATGAAGTATCCTAGGAGGACAGTGAAACACCTAAGAGTGGCTTTTAAAAAGCAACGTGAAAGCTGAAATTCAAATGACTTCTGCAGAAGATATACATTCCTTTACTTGCAAGGATGGCCTGGATGGCTCTAAAGCTTTCGTAGGAGAAATGCAGCAGCAAAGTGAAAGCTTTGTAGCCTTTAACTTGTCCAGATAAGATGTCACAAAGGAGCCCTCCTTGAGGTCTGTGGAACGGAGATCACAGGACAGCCCCTCTGGGACTCAGAGGGCTGTAACTGAGCCCACCTCTACCACACCCAGCCAATCAATGGTTCTCCTCTTCTGTTACCTGCAGTGCAATATCCCGCAAATGACAAAGATGGCATTTTTCATGCACTAGCGTGAGCGGTCTCATGGAGAATTTTTATTTGTATCAAAATGTGAAAGTCACCAAAATGGCTGTTTTGAAAATTATGCTTAAACCATTTATTGGGGAAAGGAAAGCCTAATCAAAGGAGGCCAAAAGTCACCACCGTCCTACAACTCATGAGGCAGGGGTAGGGTCAAGAATTCCATTATCTAGGAACATCTTCAACTTTGTCAGATGCTGTGCGAGGTGCATTAGGTTACCTGTGTTAGTCATAACAGCACGGGGAGAGGAGTCATCACCTGACAGATCAGGAAACAGAGGCTCACAGAGGTTAAAGTCCCCCAGCTAGTTAAGTCACTGAGTCAGGATTAAACCAGGGCCCATCTGCTCTGAGGCTAAGATGCTTTTGTCCTGCTGCCTTGTAAATCCTGACTACAACATCGACTAGCTCCCTCCCAGTCACAGCTGTGACCAGTCACAAAGAAGCAAACAGCCCAAGATCAAATAATCATAATAAAGGGGTTTTTTTTTCCTATCCATGAAGTACACATTTAAGGCATAAATACATTTGCGATTAGTTTCCTAAATGCTCAAACCCAGTCTTTAATGGATATAGGTGTTTAACTCTTATTTAATTTCAGGAGTACTAGGCTTAACCCCTGCAGAGGCATGGGCCTCCAGTCTTCTCTCCTTTATACTCGGACCCAAAACAAAAGCAAATGTGGAAGGGGGATGGCAAGACCTTGAAGTAAAAGGAATTGTATTCTGAATTCCCGAACTCTTCCCCAGCACTAATGTTTTCAATTTGATGTGGCACGTGTGTCCTTGAATGTCACCTGCAGGTACAGTCCCCGTAGGAACTGGGGTATGTGGACTTCCAAGAGCCAATGAGGTTTTGTAACTGTTTCAATTGTTAAAATAATTGTTAAAATAATAAATGATTTTTAATGGAGACTTTGTACAAAGTTGGAAGAAATGAGACATTACCCAGTGGGAAAGGGTAGATTCTACAACTAAACCGGCTTTATATAGAGAAAAAGGTTCACAGTATAATCACAAAATACAGTCACAATCGAAAGTGAAAATGATACTACTTGTCCACTATGAATGAAACAGGCCACTAGGCTGTTGAGCAACTGCTGTCCCCACCAGTTCCCACCCCCAGCCCCACTCCCTTAGTATGCAATGAATTTACATCTGTCCTTCTACCCTGGCTGCCGGGCACCTCTGGCTGACCTCCAACTGAGGTAGGGGAATATTAAACAGAGTCAAACTAATGGTAGGGGAAGTCATGCTCGTGATCTGGACCTACCTGTCACGATGTTCTAGGAGACTAAGCCCGTGCAGGCACATGTATACACACATACACTTCAGGCTTCTGTTCACATGCATCCTACCTTAGCTTTTATTTATATGTCTGTTTTTATGTCCGAAAGACTAGGAAATAGCGTAGAGTCCATGAATGAATCTAAGACTATCCTCCTGCAAAGAGAAATCTGTGTAAGCAGTGAGAAGCATACCTAGATTTTCCCTTCTAAAAGCCTAGTGAGCTTTACAAAAACATTCTTGAAATGGAAAAGAGCCTGATTTATACTCATCAAGGACTGTAGCTGAACACAGACATTACTACTGTTGGATTGAATGGCCAGTCATTGGTAAATTACAGTTCTACACACATATAAGTTAGTTAGTTTTCAGTGGAGCCCAGAAGTTCCAAAATGCCTTTTTCTATTTCTACATTATGATTAGTATGTAGGAGATGATTAATTCTTCAAAACTACTGGACTTCAGTAATCCTTTAAATATTTAATGCATACCCCCCCAAGGTAAGCCGCAATTTATTTCTAGTAGGAGTTTTGGAAATCCACATTTTAATGCAATATTAAAAAGCAAAGAGAACCTTCATACGGTTTGAAAACACAAAGCAAGCACAGGTTGACTGTGGAATCAAACAACCCCTGGGAACAAGGGTCCCAGCTGGATCTCTGCCATCCCCATTCTTGAAGTAAGAGGGCTCCCTTACAGTTTCCTAGAATGAGACACTTCCTCATGGCTGCTTTGGCAATAAAGGCATAACATCCTGCCATCTTGCAGCATTATATAGAGCTTCCAATAAGCTGTTGGACAAAGAAATACTGCACAAAGAAAGACTGACCCTTTGAAAGGAAAATAAAAAGGCAGGTTCGCTTTGATCTTTCTTTTACCACCTTTTGTTAACAGGCAATAAGAAAAACAGTAAATACTACTCGTAGTAGCGTGCCAGCAACCAACAGGTCCGAGGTCCCTGCCGTGCCTTTTATAACATTTCCATAAATCTTTGCTGTGTGGTCAGCACTTTGCGGAGACAGCAGACTCCATTTTCCCATGTCTGCTCCACCGTAAATAAATTTTAAACCCTGAGGATTCACTTATCTGAACATAAGGTGTTTACTAAGCTTTCTTTAAAACTCTTTCCTAAACATTAGGTATCACTAGCTAAGTTGCTAATGTTATAAAATGCCACATGAAACTTGAACCCAGGAACATAGGTTAGAATGCCCTTAGGCCTCCTGTTCATTATTCCCATTGATAATACCTAATGTACATTGCATGAACTTCTGAATTCCTGGACACAAGTTAAGACAGGTACACGCCCTCTCCTCTAATAGCGACACCCTTGGGAGGTTATAAATCCAATTTTACAGATTCAAAAGGAGGTAAAGAAATCAATTGCTGGGTTCAACAGAAGAATCAGACAGATAGCCAGGGCTGTGTTTCTCAAAGTTACCTAACCCATCATTGGTCTGTGAGCCGTTAAGGGTTTAGTTTTATTTTTTGAGCCACACCATTAGAAAGGTAAGAAAACTGAGAAACTGTGGCCCCCTGTCTTCGGTTCTGGGCAATGACGTCAGAGGGGAGGCAGTGCGCAAATCATAGAACATTCTCCCACGTCACAAAGGCAGAGGGAGCCATTCAAGGGTGTTGATGATGCAAAGTGTGATCCAGACTGGCCAGTTTGGCAGAGGACGGGTTGAAAGGGAGGAGTAAGACTTACAAAGAGCAGTTGCCTAAGTACTTTGTCCAGATGGAGAAAAGCGTCTCACGTGGGGACTGTGGGGACAGAAGGCAAAGACAAGAAAATGAGAACCCACTCATGTTTGTTTTTTTAAACAGGCATGCCCTAGCAGCGTGGAAGACGTATTTCAGGGGGGTGAGCGTGGATACCGAGTTCTTGCAAAAGCCTGGATGAGTGTGGACAAGTGGGCGATGGGAAGGAAAGGTGGTATTTTTATTAAAGATTTAGAGGAGAACGAGGGCTTTACACCTGCAGATAAAACAGAGAGAAGGCTAGAATCAGGTCCAAAATCATCAACAGATCAAAAGAATGGGCTATCGCTAAAAAAAGACTTAGCAGCGATAAATATGAACCCCTCTTCTATTAAGTCCAACCGCACAGGTACAGAATGAAAACCCAGCCAAGCTTCAGGAGCTGCAAAAGAGGGTGCGTGGACAGCAAGCTCACGACACACGATCAGTGGGATGAGGCTGTGACAGTCCTAACAGTATCACAGGCGCTATCAGCGATGTCCAGCTCACTGAGTAAGGGGAAGAAGAACCTTCTCTATTTTCTGGTCCTCGGATCACATTGTCTGAACCAGACATTTCCATGGGATGATAAATTAGAGCACACTTAGAAGAGAGCAACCTAGGACTCGTCAAAATTCTAGGCTATAACAACAGGAGGATCCCTGGAAAGAAGGTACATTTTCTCTGGAGAAAATAGGGCAAGATCTGGAGAAATAAGATAACTGAACTAAAGGTTAACATGTGGAGGGATTTCTACTTTTAGCGTGGTGCTGGAAGACAGAACTAGGACCGGTGATTGGAAGTTACCAGAAGGTAACAAGCCGTGCCTTCCATCACTGAAGATGGTCATGCACAAACACGGATCTGGGATGAGGGTGTCAGGTTGGTGTTAGGGTCTCTAGAGTCTCTTCTGATCCCACAACTGACTCCATGACCTGCTGAGAATGGAAACTCCAGTTAGATGCCCAGGGGAAAACACTCTGTCAGAAAGAAAAAGCCTGAGAGAGCTTCAGAAGGCCCTTCCCCCTGTTGTCACTGTCTCCCTGTGCTTATTTACACTTCACATAGCTTCGGGTTTTTTTTTGCAGGCAGCTCTACAGTTGTATTGTTTTACTCATTCAACTGATGCCCCCCAGAGGTTTTAGACGTAAAGCTAAAATACACGAACAATGGAAGCTTCACTCAGTGTTCTGGTGACTGCAGGACCACACTCAGGATTGCTACACCTGCAGCTTGCAGACTTCCTCATTCTCACCTACTGGCAGTTTAATGGAAATCGACCATATGAAAAATTCTGGGGATAAAAATGAAGAAGACAAACGAGTTTTCCCTCAATGACACAATTTACTGTGGATGAATCACTATGGCTCTGTAACTTCAGAGAGGAGATCTAAAGGTTTGTGAGAGAAGAACAATATTAAAGAATAGTGACGCAATTCAGTTTATTACTTTATGGGCATTTTAAGGAGAGTGACGGTCTTAAGTCTTCAGGCCAGTAAAGAACTGGCCCAGTCCAGAGCAAGGTGCTTAACATTCTTTTCAGACCTTACTGAGTCTGTTCCCCAACCCCATTTCTTGTGGCTTTGGTACTCTTTCCAATTCTTTCTCCTAAAATGCTCTGAAATTAAAACTGACATCAATTAAGATATTTTAAGAGGTTTACTATCCTGTTTTTACCTTAAAAGTTAATTTAAAAGTCTCTTAAAAAGTAATTTAAATATGTTACATAATCCTGGGGCGGGGGGCGGGGACCTCTAATTTTCTTTCTGAGGGTCAGTGTGTCCAGTCAGGGTTCTCCAGAGATACAGAACCCAAAATACTACTGGACCACTACTGATACTACATACTACTATTTCTCTGGAGAAAAATATATAAATCATATAAAGAAACCTATTTAAACAAAAAAGACTTATTTTAAGGAATAATGGCAGCTGTAATCGTAGAGGCTGGGAAGTCCAAAATTTGTAAGGCAGGCAGGCCAGCAGGCTGGAAACTTAGGCAGAATTCCTTCTTCTCTGGGAAACCTCAGTTTTTGTTCTAAAGGCCTTCAATGGTTTGGATCAGGCCCCCAACATTATTGAGGGTAATCTTCTTAAAGTCAACTGACTGTAAATGTTAATCATATCTATAAAATATCTTCACAGCAATATTTAGACTGCTGTTTGACCAAATAACTGGGTGCTTGTAGACTTGCTAAAATGACAGATAAAATTAGCCATCATGGTCAGAGAGACCTCACAGAGGTTAAGACACTCCATTCCCACACTGAAATCAACACGCTGTAAAGGAAAGCATGCTACTCAAAAGTCAAAGGTCTATATGTCCATGATCATAATTTTCACTGTATAAGCTGGATACTATTTACTCAAGTCATTTCCAATATTGCAATGCTCAATATATTAATCGTATTGTATTCATACAATCGGGCTCAGGCAATCTCAGAGTAGAACTACTAAATCCTCTTACCTTCCACTAATTCTCTCTCCTTGAGAATCCAATGCAGGTCAGCATCTAAGCATTACCAAATAAATCCTTTTTATCATTATAACAACCGGTTGCCTCAACATTAAATGGTTTACAAAGTACAGATATGTTGATTAAAAAAAATTATTCCCTATTGTCATGAAGTAACCCCACTGTCTCAATCAGAAGAAACATATATAAATATGTGGATGGGGATGTCATTGAACAATACATGTTTCTCATGAGAAAATAAAGTATGTATGAAGGTTTGAGGTACTAAACTTTATTATTATTTATATTATATTATTTATTATTATTATTATATTGGTTAAATAGAACCAACTCTGACAAAAGAAAAAATGATATACAATTCCACAGCATAGTTCTGAAATCAACCTAGGGGAAGGAAGTGCCTAACAGAAAGGCAAATTATATAATCATGGTGGGTAAGTTTGAGGTTTGGTCGTTTTCACTCAGCTAAGGTCCACCCTGAAAATGATTAGCATATCCAGTGTAATTGTCAGCAACCAACTAGAAACACTGAAAGCCTTTAGCTAAATTATACAGATAAGAGATGAGTATATTTAGAATTAAATAGCAAGCCAGAAGCTTTTCAAATTTGGAACTGCTAAACAAAAAAGATTCCTAATGCACCAGTAATTGCTTTTAAAAAGACAGGAAGCATTATTTTCCAAGAAATAGACACTACTAGCAACCCAGTACATTTTTTGAGAAATATCATCCCCTTTTAGTCTTGTTTGCTCTAGAGCCAGTGAGATTTTAGTGGGCACCACACAGAAAGAAACAATAGCTCAGAAGGATGAACAGGTGGAGAAACACACTCAGGGCCCCGAACCTCATCTCCGAAACACCTTTACCTTTGATACCCCTATTCTAAGCCCCTGCCTTAAAACTTCTGTGAATTTTTTTTTATTTTTAAAGTTTATTTATTTTATTTGAGAGAGAGAGTTGGGGGAGGGACAGAGGGAGAGAATTTTCAGACTCCCCACTGAGCACAAAGCCCAACTCGACAGGGGGCTCGATCCCATGACCCATGAGATCATGACCTAAGCTGAAGCCGAGTCAGACACTCAACAGACTGAGCCACCCAGGTGCCCCAAAACTCCTGTGAATTTTGGATAGACAATTGAGGAAGGATTATAATGACAAAAGGAACCTTTTGGCAAACTTCCTAAAATACCACAATTGGACCATTTTGCCCTTTATCATCGGGAAAGTGGCTACACTTCCATTGTTAAAGGCACTAAAATCATTGACATGTTTAAAACAACAAAAACCAAAACCTGTTCCAGAGACATACAACGTTGTAGAGAAACAATCACCGTCATAATAACATTTTTTCTATCCTCTCCATTTGTTTTGGTGGAGACAGTCCTACCTGGTTCCTGTTTCCATACTGGCATGGGGGTGGGGGGGTGGGGAAGACACCTGCCCTGAAACCCTTAATACAAGAAATACCCACATCCCTTTACAACCCAGAGCCAGGCTTTATCCCACTCACCAGAAAAACACCTGGTTCTTGTGGTTTACAAACAAAAGGAGGGAAGTTTACAGAACCAAATGCTGTTTGTTTTAAGAAGAATTGCAATCCTGCAAACTGTTCCACGAACAGGTTTCCAGACAGGGACACCTACGTAGGTAGCATGTGCCCTGTAGAGCAAAATGTCATCTTTGTGCACTTCTCCACTGGGTCAGAAGGGCTCACCAGTGCCTGAGCTCCCAGTCACTGGATTTAGCAAAGCCTCCTTCTCCTCCCATCTGCCATTCTGTACTCCTCTCTTCCAAAACCTCCTTGGAGACCTTATACTCTATCGTGGGTGTACTTTGGGTACAGCTGAACCACCAAGGATTGAATCTAAAATGCCAAACTAGCGTTTCCCTGTGAGGTTCCCGGAGTATAAGATTATGGGGATTTTCTATTCAAAGGCTTTTGCCCTCTCATAGGTCTTCCAGACTAAAAAAAGCTCCATCCCCCATTTCTCTATTTTAATGCTTTCGACTGTGGAGCCATTTCTTCTACTTGTATTTTAGTTCCTGATACTCTACCTGGGACTTAACACAATGTCACTTTAACAAAGCAAATGGATATATCTTTTTATGTACACAACAAGGACATCCTCACAGGGATGGTAGGAGGTAGGAAGCCACTGTTGCCAAAGAAATTTCTGGGTTTATTCTAATGTTGCATATTTCTTATCCTTAATATTTTGTTTTTTACCGAAGAATGATATAAATCTTAGTATTTTAAGCGTGGTTTAAGGCATGTTGGTTTAATCACTTACTATAGTGTTCATTGTATCCTATACAATCCAAAGGCATTATTCAGAGCATCTAAACCCAGGACCTAACTGAGGCAGTGACATTTAAACATTTAGGAGTTAAATGTTTAAAAAGATAAAAATTGATGGGGCGCCTGGGTGGCTCAGTCGTTAAGCATCTGCCTTTGGCTCAGGGCGTGATCCCAGGGTCCTGGGATGGAGCCCCACATCAGGCTCCTCTGCTGGGAGCCTGCTTCTTCCTCTCCCACTCCCCTTGCCTGTGTTCCCTGTCTCACTGGCTGTCTCTCTCTCTGTGTCAAATAAATAAATAAATAAAATCTTTTTAAAAAAATTGAAATTACGAGTTGAACGAGAAATTTTCTTAGGGAGAAATTATCATACACCCCTTGCTCCAATACCCCGTTTAGGTCTTATAAATAAGCCTCTGCAATTTAAGAAAGTCTCTTCTAAAATTTAACACACAAAGATTTTTAATAAGAAAAACAGTTTACTGTTTTTTTTCTGTTTCAACGTATGTACTTTTAGAATTTTTAAAAAAATTAATTATAGTCGACATACAATTTTACGTTAGTTTCAGGTATATGACATAGTAATAGGACATTTATATACATCTTGACAAGTGTAGTTACCATACAACGTTATTATAATATTATTAACTACATTCCCTATGCTGTACTTTTCATCTCTACAACTTATAACTGGAAGTTTGGACCTCTTTATTTTCTTCACCTACTTCGTCCATCCCCTGTGTAAATACTTGTTTCAAGAAAGCCAAACTACAGACTTCTCCTGAAAGCCTTGTGGAAGGCAGGTTGTACATGCTTCCTAGATTTTCCTTTTAGAGAAACATATTCAATGGAGTGGCTTGTTTCTAGTCAAAATAAGTCCGGGAAGTCCATCTTTATGATTTAAAGTGCAATAATTCTGTGGCAAGTATTTTAGGAGGAAGGAGTATTTTAGGACTCAGGAGTAAGAAATACTTGTGAATACCACAGAAATGGTATTCACAGAAGTCAAGGAAGGCTGGCATGGCCTTTGACTCGGTCACAACACACGCTGAGCATCTCCCAAGTTTGCGTGCAGCAACCCTCTACTGGAGCATTTCGCGCAACATTTGACAGGTGGAAGGCACCATCCGGCGCACCGAGATGACGCTCACTCTATCTGAGCCATGCCCATGGCGACGTGATCACACAGCTGCAATCAGGTCTGAATCAGCATCCCATTCCGAGTCTCTCCTCAGACTTTACAAGTAAAAATGACAATTTGCTTGAGGAAACAATTTAGCATGCCAGGGTAAGTCCATATTTTCACAGTGATGCAGTATAAATCCTTAACGACCGCGGGGGGAGCAGAGTAATTATAACCACACTTTGTGCTGTGTCAGGCACGGTTTTAAGTCCTTTACAGGTATCGACTCACTTAATCCTCACCATAGCCCAATGAAGGTATTACCTGTATTCCGGTTTAAAAAAAAAAAAATCAAGGAAGAGCCTGGTCAAATGACTTGCCCCAAATCCCTCAAGTAGCAAGTGACAGAACTGAGAACGGAACCCAGAGTCTTCGCACAAATAGTTCAATATTATCCCTAAATTGGGTGTTCGGTTTTGAGTGCAAAATCATATGGTTTCACACGAGCTTAACTTCAGTATAACCCTGAAGGGGCAGAGGGGAAATCAAAGACCGTCTCTTCCTTAGGGATCTGTCCAATCCAGTACCCTCCACTCCCCTTTTCATTGTGGTCCCTGTATGGCTATGCAGACACCAACTGCAAGGAGGAGGGGAAAAAAAACAAAAATCAGTTCTGCCCAAGGTAAGCCCTCACTGAAAAAGTTTCATGTCACAACCGATGGCCCCGTAAAACCTCGAACACACACACACACACACACACACACAAATGCACCTCAGACACGCCTCTAGAGGTTCTGACATGTAGAGCCAGAGATGTTAAGTCAACATGATGTCCAAAGTCACGCGTGTGAATAATACTTTTAAGAAAAAGTGAAAAGAGCAGAGATTATCAGACTGAGCCCTACGTCCAGTAACATCTAATAAGGAGAATGAAGAGAGGTAAAGTAAAGAAAGATTAGGCCAAAGGGTATTAGCCTTGGTCGAGCAGTAGGATGGAAAGCGAGAATGGCGAGGAGGTCATTCTTGTGTCAAATATTTACAGGCGGACAGAAGAAACAGGAGTGGTCTCCAGAGCCAGGGCTATGACGATGAGAGGTCATGGGTCACTATGAAAGTCTCTGGGAAAAGTATATAATTTGCTATGAAAAATTTATTTACCTGAAATTGACCTTTCTTGTTTTGAGGGCAGGGAGGAAGAAGGTGGCAGAAGTGGACAGAGAGTCTGTTACCTAACCTTTTGTCTAACTGCACATATTCATACATAAAAGTGCACAGACACACCAGTGTGCACATATTTTGCATCAAGTGTCCTCATACTCATATTCACATCTACATTTCCATCACAGAACTGCTGGAGCAAAATAAGAGAGAAACGAAATAAATTCACTAGGTGGAGGGCAATGGCTGTTATGGTTTTCCAGGTGGTTACCATGAGCAGGGTACACCTGACACCTCCAAATTCAATCTACTAAGGTCGTATTGAAGAGCCATAAGTAGGAACTCAGTCTAAACTAGTCCTCAGCCTTGAATGCACATTGGAATCACTGGAGGAGTTTTAGAACATACAGCCACCTGGCTCCCCCCGCCCCCCCACCGCCCCGAGATTCTCCGATAATTGCCTGAGGTGTGGCCTGGGCATAATGAGATTGACAAGGTCCCCAGGTGATTTTAACTCACTGTTAAGATTGCTGTGGCCCAGGAACTCAATGATCATTTCAACAACATGACCTTATGCCCAAGGAATGAGCTATATTTAAGTGAACCAACCAGTGCTGTGGTTAAGGGGGTCACCGTACTAATTTAGAGCATCAACCCTGAATAGAAACCAATCCAGCTGGAATGCAGGAAGGAGGAACCAGGTCCTGTTTGGTGTGTTGGGTTCTGAGAACCAAAAGCCTGGATTAAAACCTTCACAAGCAGCCATGCATTTCTGCTGCAGTCTATGATTATGCATGTTACTGCCACCCAGCAGGCCTTGTGTTGCAGAGTGGGGACCCTGAAAGAAGGGGTCTCTTCTGGAATTTCACCCTGGAATTTAAACTATTCTAGAATATGGCTATATTCTACGTAAAACATAGTGTCAGGGATACAAAGGTTATATGTGGCAGGTTATGCCATAGTAAAGGATGGTTCCTTTTACCAGAAAGCCAACTACAAAGAGGAAGCTTTCGTAGCATTAAAAGAAAAGTCACCTAAATTTTAAGATACCAGATCTCAGTACTCTAAAATTTAAATATACATGATTTTACTAACAATGCTTGTGAAGTCCAGTTCACATATCCCAAATGCATGGCTCAACTTCCTTTCTGCTCAGTTTTGCATTCCTACATTCATCTGCAATGTTTGGTCAGGTGTGTCAATTCTCTTTAGCATTTCTCACAATTCTTTCTTTCACAACCGTTTCTGTAGGAGCTTCAAGGATGAGGAATTGTTGAATGCAGTGAATTCTTGCTGTCGAAATACATTAATCCTCAAATCAAAATTTAAAGTGGCACCTAAGAAAATCTTATAGATTCTCTAACTATTTCTCCAAGATACTAGGGAGACTAGTATTTAATGAACAGAAAAATCACCTGACGCCATTTAAACCTGTAAACTATAATTCACAGCATTGCAAAAACAGATGTTAAAGAGGCAAAAGGGCAACAACATGGATGGATATAGAAAGAATAATGCTATGCAAAATAAGTCAGAGAAAGAAATATGTCATATGATTTGACTCATACGTGGAATTTAAGAAACAAACGAACCAAGAAAAAAGAGACAAACCATAAAACAGACTTAACTATAGATGGTTACGAGAGGGGAGGTGGGTGGGTGGGTGATGGGGATTAAAGAGTACACTTACCGTGATGGCACTGAGTAATGTACAGACTTGTTGCATCATTATATAGTACAACTGAAACTAATAACACTATGCTAACTATACTGAATTTAAAATGAAAAAGGCACTGACCCGTGAAATAGCTCGATAACCTTTAAAGCTGGATTTTACATAAGAGAAAGAAGCCTAAATACCATACGCATTTAGCATAGAGAACCTTAGATCATGCTCAGTGATTAAAAGTCCAATGACTATCGAGACCTTTACAAAACTGTTAAGTACCCTTCAGTAACTGATAGCTGATACGTTAGCTGATTTGACAACATAAACTCTGCCAACAAGGAATAACCAGGACTATAAAACAAGTAATAGGACCAATATTTCCAGCTTTGTAACTGAAACAACATTCTTCCCAAATTCTGGAAAGCCATTTGTCAAGGGACTGGAAGACAGACATTAAGGCGGGAAGAGAACTTGGATTGGTAGGGGCCGTGCTGTAAATGGCACTTCCATTCACAATCAACTCCAGAATGCAGACTCCACAGGAAATCAATACTAGGGAAGAATAAAGATGGTAATATTAAAGCCAAATAAAAACTCCTCATTACAGCTCCGCTCTGGAGCAACACTATCTCCACAGCTGTTGTAAGTTCAGTCAGCATCATTTAGCATCCAGAAGGAAATTATTTTACTTTAAGGCAATTACGCTCTTTTACTCAAAGAATTTGGTGCAGCGGCTAAAAATTAAAAACAAAACTTAACAATATCAAGTGCTGGCAAGGATGCCAAGCAACTTGAACTCAGACATTGCTTGTAGGGATGCGGAACTGTGGGGTCTCTGGAAAACGGTTTAGCAGGTTCCTGTACACATATACTTTCATATGAGTCGGCGACCCCAGTCCTAGGTATCTAGCGCCATGAGATAAATGAGAAAAGCCTGTGTGTAAATGTTTACAGCAGCATTATTCATAACCGCCAAGACCTGGAAATAACCCATTGCTCCTTGATGGGTGGATGGATTAATCATCTATGGTACTTCCTCACAACAGCAAACTACTCATCAATAAGTAACTACTGATACATACGACAACACGTGAGAATCTCAAAGGCATTAGGCCAAGTGGAAAAACTCAGACTCAAAAGATTACATGGTATATGCTTCCCCTTTTATGACATTCTGGAAAAGGCAAAACTAGACACATGGCGAACAGATCAGCGGCTACCAGGGGTAGAGGGTAGGAGGAGAGCCTGACTAGAGGGGCAACACGAGGGAATTCTCTGGGGTGAGAGAACTCTAGACCAGGATTACACTGGTGGTTCCATGACTGCACTTCTGGCAAAACTCAATGATTTGCACACCCAAAATATCAGTAAATTTTTTGTACGCAAAAGTAAATTTTAAAAAGAGAAAAAATCCTCTGCCTATTTAAGGATTTGTAAGTTTTTCCTTTCACCAGCCCATTTTATGGAGAGTCTCCAAAGCCGGCTATCTTTCCAACTGCCCATCTGTTAATCACTTACAATCTGTTCATCCCCTACTCTTGCACCAACAAGTGAACTTCCTCTTCTAGGGGTGGTCAGTGACCACCCGGTAACCACAGGGATGGTTTTTCTTTCACTCTTTGAATCCTCGACCTCTTTGTCCCTCTCCCTTGGCAGTGTGCATTGCTCGATGATGCGTTTATCTTTTTGGCTTCTCCGCCTGTCTTCTTTGCTGGCTCTTCCCACTTCTATGCCCAGAATGTTGTCCCAGCCCTTTTCAGTTTTTCCTTCTAGGCTCTCCTTACTCTCCTGGTTTCAATTATTATTCCCTTATGGAATGAATCTCAGAATTCTGGCTTCTCTTTTTCTCCTTATCCCCATACTTGCTCTTGCCTATTAGGCATCTCTACCTACATGTCTCTTTTACATCATGTTTAAAACAGAAATTTTTCTATTTCTCCTACCAAAACCAGGTCCTCCTTGTGACTACTTTCATGCCATCCTTAAACCAATGAGCCAAACTCAAACCAGGAGTACAATCTTAAATGCCACTTTTTACCTGTATCGTTTGACACATACCTCTGTAGAATCTTGAATTCATCATTCCCTCCCCATTTCCAACAGCCTGCCTGCGTTTCCGTAGGAACCTCAGAGTTGGTCTGCACAACCCTGAACTCTTCCCTCTTAAATCCATCTTCTAGTCTACACGCCTACTTCAAAATGAGAACCAGCCGGGTCCATCTCCAGATTTCACTGAGCTTCAGAGGTTTGGCTGATCTGTCTGGCTCCACAATGTTCCCCATATGCTTTCACCACCCCGTGTTACCATTCTTAATGCTCCAAAAGTCAACTGAAGAGAATGATTTTCCTAGATGGAGGAACTATGTATTCAATAAAGGCACAGCTGAGGTTTTCTGCTAGACCTTGCAATCAAGCTTGCAATTTCACGGGTGCAGAATTACTAAATAAGCATGCTTTGATCAAGATATGTTATTCTCAAGAATCATCACCAGTTCGCCACTGTCCACAGAGTAACATACCAGCCTCTTAGCTTGACCGGCTACCACTCCACAATTTGGCCTCCATGTATCATGATTCCTAATTGATCTTCTAGGACTCTTTCATTTGGAGGCTCACACATGAGTCAATAGGACCAAAATTTTGCTCTTTTCCATGTTGCCCTTTTCCTCTCTTTCCTCCACCCTACTTTATATATCATTTACCCATTCTTTTAAAGTTCATGCCCTCCCTGATGACCGCAGCCAGAAGCAGCTTTTCCTTCACTGAAGTCTTCATGACCCACAATTATTTATGGGTTTTGTTTCCCTCGCTAAGTCCAAGAAGCATGTCTCTGTCAACCTTCTAGCCACCATACTGCTTAATATATGCAAGGTACGTATCTCCTGGTCAAATTATTCTAAGCAATCTTTACATCAGTATAATGAGACTTGAGTTTTAAAAAGTAATCCCTTTCAACAAATGATTATTTTTCATGCACCAGGAAGCAAAGATGTTAGAAATTTTTTTTAGAGAACATGCCAATGTAAATTAGTGTTTCATACACATGCTTAGTGATACAAAAAAATGCGTGTTCCTGAGCACAGCTGCCTGGTCTAATAATACTTTCCCTCTTAGCAAGATATAAAGTAAGAGTTAGACACAATATAATGGGGAAACAAGCTATCTAGCCACCTGAATGAAGTATTATGAACTTCAGGACTTGAATTTCAGAAGGGATACGTTTAATATCAAATTGTGGACTGAGCCCTTATCTTACAGTGTTAATTTGCAGATATCTGCAGAACCTTCAAGGCAAGTGAAACCATAAAGATCACTTAAATGCAGTGAAGGTTATAACCAAGATCACAAATAAAGCCCATATTCTTTCACCAGACAGCCTGCTGAGGCGAGAAAAGCCAGAGTCCAGGTTCTAAGTCATTTTCCCCAAAAGAGTATCACAAGAGTTCACAGATTATAGGTATTAATTTATTTCCTGCACATGAAAGTGTTGTCTCATGGATTAGTCAGATGCAGCTTTAAATGTGGTCTTAATTCAGTCGGCTTTTAAAAAGAAGTTATCAAGCTGGGAAATGAGCTGTGCGCGCTCACTTTCCACAGCTCTTGAGCACAAGCGTAAAAAAATTAAACACCGAAAGGTTGGACAGAGGCAGTTTTGTGAATATTCATCTACGTAAGGACTCAAATAACAGCCTGAAAAAGGACCTGATGTCCTCTAGTGGTGAGATCAAAAACTTGCTTCCAAGTCAATTACTTGTGAACCTTTGGTTACTGAAAAATATGTTGAAAGAACTGTTCATCCTCAAGAAAAATAAAAAAATATTACCACGAGGAATGTAGCTTGACTGCCTTTGAGTAGAAGATAAATATGTGCTGACAGAAATATGGCTTTTAAATGTTGGATTAATATAGTACCTCTCAATGTCCTTAAATGTTTCATTTTATAGGTGGTATACCCCCAATTTTCAACCCATCTTTGATACACACACATGTATAACTGTATAATTATGAATAATTACAGGTCTTATTTTCACAATCACCTGAAATTCTAACCTAAATTGTCCTAGGACCTAGAGGATATTATGCTAAGTGAAATAAGTCAGACTGAGAAAGACAGATACCGTTTAATCTTGCTCATATGTGGAATCTAAAACAAACAAATAAACAAAAAGCAGAATCAAACCTATAGAGAACAAACTGATGGTTGCCAGAGGGGAAAGGGAGTGGGAGATAAAGGCTTCCAGTTATAAATGAATAAATCACAGGAATAAAAGACACAGCACAGGGAATATAAGCCACGGTATTGTACTATGGTGACAGATGGTAGCTACACTTGCGATGAGCACAGCATAATGTACAGAGAGGGTGAATCACTGTTCTACACCTGAAACTAACGTACATTGTATGTCAACTACAAACAAACAAAATAAATTGTCTTAAAATGACACCAGTCTTTGCACAGGTACACAAAAGATTAAGAGACATTTAAGAATGGACATTACCTCATAATAACCTAATTGAAAGAAAGAAGAAAGAAAAAGAAAGTGAATACCTCAACAAATCACCTCTTGATGGTAAAAGACAGAAGTCCCTACCTCCTCCCCAAACACCCACCTGTATACAAACCTGTGATTGTTAAAAAATAATGAATTGCAGCATTTGGATGTGTATGAGGTGAAATATGTCCGTAAGAATAAAGCACTAACATTGGAGTCCTATATTCAGGTATAGATGACATGTTTTAAATACACAGAAAACTTTCTAAGTTGTTAAAATTCAAGCAGTCCTTAGTCGTTCACTCAAAATATTTCGATCTAGATTTAAAAAACACATTTTTACCTTCTATTTTTGGCACCTGCTCACATAGGTGCTTCTGAACACCAAAAACATTAATTTAGGACTAGCAAAAAAGGAAAAAGATGTGGGCCAGAAATAAGTTTTAGTTACGTCACAAGTACAACTACTCAAAAGACCATATATAACATACATCCCTTGAAAATCAAAGTTTCTAAGCAAAGGTTTGAAAGAATTTTTTACTGTGAAGGAGATGGCAGCCAGTTAAATTCCCTCTTCACAACAGAAAACATTTTACCGATAGTCACATGATTTGTGTATTGTTAGAAACACGACCAGTTCATTAGTGAACATGTTCAGACACTGAAATGCTAGTTCGTAGTTCACTTAGCTCTCAACAAGTTGTCCGTGTGCACATTCTAGAAGACAGGTTTTGTTGTTTGTTGTTTGAACATAAATTGGTGTGTATTAAGTTTCTGGAACAATGTTTTTCAGAAGCAGTCACTTAGTGGGGGATTAGGCACCAAACCATTTATATTCACAATAAGGATGCTGCCCTTCTGCTGCCCTCACTTGGAGAGGGAGCTCCCCGCCCCCTGCACCCAGCCCATCAAGTTCGATAAAGCAACTGCAAAGACATCTCCTCTTAGCCACCCCTTCCCCACCCCAAATCAAAATAATGATGGACCAACCTGTCAAACACATTGAGACAAAATAAACCACCCTGCAGGAAGTAGCCTGACTTCCAAGTAAACAAGTTCAAGACATCTTGTCAGACTTAACCTCAGGTATTTGGCTGAAGAGATTAAGTCATTAGACTTCAGGTGTCCCAACTCTTCCTAGCAGAGCGGCTACATTTCCAAAAACGGTTACAGGTTTTCCCGAACTTCCGAATTAAAATATCAAAAGGTCTTTGGGGGGGGGTGGATAGGAGAATCTGGAGGTTCTTACATTTAGGGAAACAATGGTTTCCGATTATGTGTGTAAGCAGAAAACGCATTGCAACTGGGGAGGCTGCAATTTGAATTCTTTTTAAAATAAGAAACTGCCTCACCGCCCCCATCCCTAGTGTGGGAAGGTACCAGAGACAGTTTACCGGTCAAGAATAGAAGGAATAGGAGAGAGGAGAGGATCTGCAAAACAGTTTCTCAAGAAAAAAAAACTATCACGAGGGGGGAAAATCGTCTTCATGCAAGATGAGGCTGGGAAGACAAACTTGCTGCTTGCCTTGGAGATGTGAGCCCCTGTCCCCGAAGGTTAATGCGGAGGTCGGGGGGCGGTGTCACCACCTGAGCCGACATTTCTTCCTACCTGCGGTTGGCGCATGGACTAAAAGCCTGAACTCTAAGGACCCTTTCAAGTCAACGAATCTACGAGTCCGACTATTCCGCACACGCAGCCCCACTTGCCTGCAACCAGCCCTGCACTCCCCACTCCGCGATCTCAGTGCGCCCCGGGAGAGGGTCTTAACTGCGGACACCGGGGAGGAGGAGGCCGCCGCTCACCGCGCGACCCTCGCGCCGGCACTCGCTGCGCCACCGGCGCCTGCGACCCCGGCACCCGGTTCGACCGGCGAAGGCGGGAGGGGTGCCAGAAACGGATAATCGTGTCGCTCGCACCTGGCCGAGGATTTTCCGGCTGGTTGTTTGGTTTGGGGGATACGATTTCCCCATTAAACTGAATTAGAGCCAGGTCTGCAGGTGGGAGGGGAGCGGCCGGCGTTTTCCAGTTCCTCCTCCCTCCCGCACTCGCTGGCGAGTTTCCACCTGTTGTGGGAAAGTCGAGGTGGAGCGGGAGAGGGGCGACCGGAACTGGGGCCGGCGGGCCGCGGCATTCGGACACCGCCGGCCCGGGCGGCGGACGCGCCTCGGAGGGCGGAGGGTAGGCGCGCTCCGAGCCCGGGTGCGCGGCGCGCGGGGCCGGCCGTTCCGGGCCGCGGCCGGGCGGGGGAAGGGACCGCTGGTGCCCGACGCGAGCCCACCCCTCCGGGTCGCCGCCTCCCGCCCGCGGGACCCCCGTCTGCCCCAGCCTTGCAGTCACCTGTTTCGCTCTGCAGAGCGCCGTCGCCGCCCCTGTGGCTGTCGCCGCCAGCTCCTAGCTCCGCCATGGTGCTCCGATGACGCGCCCGGAGAGCCGCTCCGCCCTCTTCCTCGGCCTCGCTCAAGCCGGCCCCCCGCCTCCAGGGCCCGCGGCCCAGACAGGTGAGCGCCTTCTGGGGAGGGCGGAGGGCGGAGGGAGGAGAGAGCGCGAGCAGGCCCGCGGGGAGCGGCTTACGAGCGACGCGCGGAGCGGCTTACGAGCGACGCGCGGGCGCGCCCCCTCGCGGGCAGGTGCGACGTGGCAGCCGCTCGGACCGACGCGGCTGGGTGATGGCTGCGAGAGCGGCGGGCGGAGCCAGGCACCTGGCCGGAGCTCCTACCCACCCCGGAGACGGCGGCGGGCTCCCCGAGGTCTGGAGGTGGGGCGACGACACTTAGTAGCGCCTGCCAGCGGGACGGGCTGAGAATCAGCCAAAGTGACGCGAGGGCATCGGGACGCTCTGTTCTCTGAACTCTGAAGTAGGCAGGTCAGGTTTGACTTCGCCAGGGCTGGAGTTCATGGTGACAGCCGCAAGAGCGTGGTGCCACGTGGAAAGCTGAAGTACACGGGCTGGTTTCCACGCTGGGTTCCGGTTTCCAGCTGCGTTCTAGGACGCCATTATCTTTTCACCAGATCTTTGTATCGGATGAGCCCCAGGGCACACAAGTTAGGGAAACTTAGGCCCGGTGCTGTGGCTTCTTACTCTTGGTTTCCGATTAGCAACTACCTTGCAACTTCTGGCTTGCTAAGGAAGACCAGGGGAAAAAGCAATAGGCAAAAAAATAAAAAATAAAAAAATAAAAAATAAATATATATATATATATCAGATTATTAGCGGAGGAGTAACCAGTTTCTGCTCTATTAGGCAAATAAACGATAAGCAACAAAATGCTGAAGGGGAAAAAAGTAGCTTGCATAAATGGAAACATAAGGAACAAAACTGACAGCGACCAGTTCCGGCTGGTTACACAGAAATGCACTCCCACAGTTTCGGTTGGCTGAACATAACCAGGAGGTTCCCAACAATTTAAAACCCTTTCAAGGACTTCAGCAGAATCTGTTGAAGGCCCAAGAGTGCCTGGGAAGTGTTGGAGTTCTTGTTCGGGTGACAATTCTCACCATCCTTGCATAAAAAAAACCCTGCCACTCGGTTCAGGAGTGAACTCTTTTTATTTGGTTTACTGGTTCACCGGCTGACTTGATAGGGGTTTTGACTAAGGGACACTGACGCCGTGGTTTGTAGTAATGGCTTCTCCCTTAGTGCCATTTCTACAGTGGGTTAGGCAAACTCATCATTTAGTTATGTGGTCTTCTCAAATTAGTCACATCACTCTTATCAGATGTCTAATCAATAAAAATAAAGTACCAGGTGGGACCAGGTGGTTGTAGACCTCAGCTTGGGTCTCAGCAAAGGCATTTTTTATTACACAAAGTCATCAGAGTTTGAGACACTTTCCTGTGAACATCGGAAGGCTTCTCCTACTTGAATTTAAAGAGTCGAACTCCGGAAGAACATTGATTTACTACCTACTTCAGTAAGCCAGTGAATTCTTTCTGGGATACATACCCCCCCCCCCCCCAAAGTCAAAACTTACTGGTGTTTGTGTGTGTCTTTTGTGGTTTGCTTTGTTTTGGGCATATGCTTATCTCTTCTTGCATTCTTCTGCTAACTTATGTTTTAGTCTATCACAAGTTACACAAAAATAAGTGCTATAAGAAACACACCAAAATCCTGCACTTACGCCCCCAATTGCTTATGTGTTTCAAACTTAATGGGGTGTCTGGAACAGGGTGAGCTGTCGCATGAAAATGCAGCGAGGGACAACATCTGTTAAATGTCACACACCACCATGTTATACCTTGTGCTGTACTTAGCACAGAGAAGCCATCTGTCTTGAGTTTCCCACACCCATCTCAAAATCTCCGAATAATCAGGGTTCCCGTTTCCAGGGGGAGGAGCTGAACCTCCTGATGCCATCAGCCCTCCCTCCTGCCTCCTTTGAAACCTCATCCCTCTTTTCTTCTAAAATGCATCTCCATTCAGGGCTCTTTGATTCTGAAAATTTCTTTCCTTGACACCCCACCCTCCCAAATCTATTGTCATACATTTTGTTCACCAAAGATAATAAATGTGCCATAGGCTTATCTTTGTTTAACCAGCTTTATTAGTCTTTCTTGCCTGTCTATAAATAAGCTTTCCAGGTCACAAAATCAAATTTACCTATTATTATTAATCGGTTGTTCTCCTGCCCTTCCTGCTATACCAGATGAAGTCTTCCTCTTGGCTTACACCACTGGCCTGGTTTTTCTCATTCCTCTGTGACCAGTCCTTTTGTCTCTTTTGCTGATTTAAATTCCTCCTTCCGCCCAAACTGTCCCGAAACCTTCCTTTTCCCAAAATTTTAGGTCACAACCTTTCTATTTCTCATAGCCCTCATTTACTGTTATCTCCATCAAGGTGACTCCTAGATCCAGAATATACCCTTGATCTCTGTCCTAACTTCCACCAGGACATTCTCAATGGTCTCTGCACATTTCTATCGGAATGCTTTGCCATTAATTCATCGTGTCTCAAACAAGCTCCCCTTCAAACCTGCCTGTTTTGAACTCTTCTCTTACTTGCATAGTTTCAACAGCTATTCTTTCCTCTCCCTTGTCACCACTGCTCAAATCATAGTTCCCAAATCTTGTCAACTCATAGTTTTAATTCCACGCTCTCAATTCCTACTGCTCTGCTCCTGGACTCATTCACATCTGAATCAGTCTCTGAACTGCTCTGTCCAAGTTCTGTTCTAATTTCCCTTCATTGGATTAATCTTCTCATACCCTACTTTACATCCACCCCTCCCTTGCTCCAAAACCTTTAAGATTCCCCATTTCTACATAATTAAATGCCAACACCACTTCCCTCCCTGACCACCCCCTCATCACACCCTGAACTCTCTCCTATCCCACTTTCCACTTTTTATTTCTAGAACTCCTATTTCTAGCCAAATATAAGTTAAAATTTTTGTATGCTCTCATATAAAAGTTGTTCACTTTCTCTAGAACATCTTGCAAATCCCCTCTTTCTGCCTTTGTTGTTGGAACGCTCTACCCTGATTGACTTCCCTGGTCCTGAGTTATTGAATTCCTTCCTTCAGATGCCTCGGTTGAGGTCTTCCTCCTCAGTGAAGCCTGTTCCACTGGCCCTCACTCCCAGCCAGCTTGTCCTCTGAAGCTCTCCACCAGTTCTGGGTTTGCATTCATCTGGCCTTTAACATAGAGTAGGTGTGATTTGTTAGTGCAAATTTGTCCCTTCAATCTGATATGAACTACTTGTTGGCAGGGACTTTGTCTTCTCTCTCTATAGGGTGTCTATAAAGTCTGAAGCCATCAATTATTTTCCTTGTTTACCAATTGCTGATGTCCTTGATGACATAATGTGCATTGCATGCCTTCTGAACTTGATAGCCATCATGCGTCTCTCCCCTGCTGCCCCATTGCCTCACACATAGTGGGCATTGCAGTGTTTAACAATAATCCCTCATTGCCAGACTGTTTTATGTAATGGCTTAGGAATGAATGAAACAAAATAGGCAATGACAGAATTTGGAGAAAGAAATCAAAACATGGTTAAGAAGAAACATTAGTTTTCCTTTCCCAGCAAATTCTGGTTCAGTTTCTCTTATGAGCCTGCCTCCACCACCCATGTGTAAACTGTTCTGTTACAAATCATCTTTCCAGGCACAGCTCTGGACCTCACTTCTCTGGAAAGCTTTTCTTGACCCTCCCACCCCTTGGTGGTCAGATGTAACTGTAGCACTTACTGTAGGTACTGTTGTGACGGTGAACTTCAGGGGGCAAGACCTGTGTCTTGTTCATGCACCACAGAATGTAGAACCCAGTAAGTATTTAACAAATACTTCTGAATGAATGATAAGAGGTAAGAGTAGCTTACATCTTACCTTAAGAGGTAAGATTGCTTACATCTACCAAGCATTGCACTAAGCATCTTACCTCATGATTTTCTTTAAATCTTACAACAACCCTATGAGAAAGGTACATGATTTCCCCCATTTCAGATGAGGAACCTGAGACTTGGAGAGGTTAATTAATTTTCCCAAGGTCAAAAGGGAAGTGATGGTTTTGCTCCTGGCTTTTGTGTCTAGACTCTTGCTACACCAAATGGAAACCATCTTACTACCACCTCTATGGAAAGGAGCTCTCTATTTCTCTGTCCAGGTGTCTCTTGGAATACGAAGGTGGGACTTGATACTGTTAAATCATCTGCAGAGCTTTTTAAAAATAGGATCTATGGGCCTTACCCCAGACCAATAAACACAGTTTCTCTAAGGTGGTGGCATCAGTATATTTTGTTTTATTTTTATTTTTTTAAAAGATTGTGTTTATTGGGGCGCCTGGGTGGCACAGAGGTTAAGCGTCTGCCTTCGGCTCAGGGCGTGATCCTGGCATTATGGGATCGAGCCCCACATCAGGCTCCTCCGCTATGAGCCTGCTTCTTCCATTCCCACTCCCCCTGCTTGTGTTCCCTCTCTCGCTGGCTGTCTCTGTCTCTGTCAAATAAATAAATAAAATGTTAAAAAAAAAAAAAAGATTGTGTTTATTTATTTGAGAGAGAGCACAAGTGGGGGGAGGGGCAGAGGGACAAGCAGACTCCCTGCTAAGCAGGGAGCCCCATGTGGGGCTTGATCCCAGGACCCTGAGATTATGAAATGAGCTGAAATCAGATGCTTAACCAACTGAGGCACCCAGGTGCCCCACATCAGTATATTTTAAAAAACATCCCGGTCATTTTAATGTGAATCTGGGTTGAGAGTCACTGGCCTAGACTGATGCCAAACACCTTCCAAGTGAAACCTTTAGCAAAACTTGGACCATAATGGAACTGCCTTCTTTTGTGACTGAGGCCCACAGTTCTGACAAAACCTAATGATGCTGGCCTGGGAATGTATTATGAACCATGCAGGGATAGAGGAACCCACAAAGCCCACAAAGATATACAGTAGGAGGAAAATCCCGAGGAAAGACCTTCCATTAAAGAATTGGTTGAAGATGGGTAGCTTGATCCTTGAACAAACTAAAAGAAGCACCTGGCCATTAGAACTGGGGAGATAAACTGTGGCTTAATTAAGAACTACCCTGTATCGGGGTGCCTGGGTGGCACAGTCAGTTAAATGATCGACTCTTGGTTTTGGCTCAGGTTGTGGTCCCCTCCTGCTCATGCTCTCTCTCTAAAATAAATAAATAAATCTTTAAAAAAAGAATTGCCCTGTGTTAGTTTGAGTGAAATGACATACCATTTAATTTACACCTCACCTCCTTCAAAATTTCCCCACAGGTTACAAGAGGCAACTATCTGTCCTTGAAATTGGGATGTAAAAATAAAAGATGCCGCTATGTTGTTGCAAGTATCAAATGAGAAAACAAGGTGAGAACTTTCTGTGCAGTCTCATGCAATACAAGATATACTGGACCTTGATTTTCACATAGAAATAAAGATGAGTCCTGTTTTTTCAAAGACTGTTATGTATGGGTCAAGTAACGATACACGAAGAGCTCTATATTATTTCTGTCTTGCAGCATAAGCAAGTTCCTCTGTATCTAAGAATTTTGTGTTCATGTCATCCAACTATCTCCGAGCTTCAGACTTCACCCTATTAACAGGGGCAGGCTTATAAACTATAGTATTCAGCTTCAAAGAAAAACATGTTCCTCAAATATGAGAGCTAAGCAATTAATGAGAGAGAAAATGCAGTGTTCTCCACTGGGATGCTACTTGCAGACCCTCTGAGATATACAGTAGTCTCACTCACGATAACTTATGGCCTTGAGAAACAACACAGGGACGTTCTTTCATGTAAATTCTTTTTTTTTTTTTCCTTCACCCTCTGTCTTACCACCCTGGTGCCCTGAGGGGCAGCTTGCAGATCAATCGTTCTGCGATTACTTGAATAGAAGCCAGATTCTATTTAATAGCAGAGCGGAAGAAACAACTAGAAATTTGACACAGTAGTTTATCTGGTTTGTCAAAACAAAATAAGAATTCTTTAGAATTTTATCGAACAGTACGTTAAGGGTCTTTTTACTTTTTAGAGTAAATATGACACAATGGATAGCTTTAGAACAAGCTAACATGACTATGATTCAGACGTGTGCAACTGGTACAGTTTAGTAGAACATACACGACTCAAATGAACATACTATGGGCCAGAAACTTAAGTTACAAAATAGAGTCAATATTACAATTAATACAGATAGGTAAGTAAAAACTGTTGCTTCTCAGATTCTGCACACTTAAAAAAAAAACCATAAACTTTACACAATAATGGAAATTATGCATTTCTACTCAGGGTATCTTACACACACACATAAGCCTAAAAAGTTACGGTCACATTTTGGTTTTGTTCCAGTGATGCACGATCACATGAAATGTTCTATCTGTTTCGTGTAAAAGAGACATTTGGCCGAAGTGCAACAGCTGCTAAGTTAAAAATATTTCCATAAAAATGTTTAGATGAAAATAATCCCAAACATCCTGATGTTTAGGATTATTTTGAGAGTCCTTACAAAGAGTCCTTATGAATTGTAGAAATAGAAGCAGTTAGGAAATTTCAGTGTATTTTGTCTTTTTTTTTTTTTCTTTTAACACAAGTAAACAAATACTGGATTTAAAGTGCAGCTTCTCTCTCCTCTCCCTTAGATTCTCCCTCCCCTGCGAAGATCAGTTCTGTCTGTTAGAATCTCCACGGAAGGCTGGAAGCAAACTGAGCGACAGTCAAGTCTGTGTGTCTCGAAAGTCGGTGATGGCCTTCCACAGTGTGCACAGCGTCCCTCCTCTGTTTAAAGACACAGGAACATAGGGGAGAGAACACCTCGTTTGAAACACTGCCCTTGATGTATACATGTGACTTCTTCACCTCTAGCTACTCTGATCAGAACACAACGATCCCAAAGTCTTATCGGTCCTCACGTATTCTTTCTATGTTTGGTCATCACCCCTCCCTGCCTTTCCTTCCCACTCCCACAGACTACCAGTTCCCAAAGCATCATTTCAGATTTTCAGCACATTTGAAACGGGTCTTTACAGAATTCTATGCGAGTCAGTTATGCATATGCTTGGCCGGCAGAGAAAACTACGATAAGAAACTGTATCACATTATACGTGGTATGTGGATGGCAAATCAGCACCTATTCTATTATTTCTAATAATTATGGTACAGTCCTGACCTAAATGAGAGCATTTGTTTAAGGCAGCTTTAAAATAACTGCATGGCCTCAGTCTACTCGATTATCAAGAAATTCTTTGAGTTGATTTGCATTTACTGACATAGATATTGGTGATAAGAGTGCCCAGTAATAGCTTGGCACAACAAACTCCGTTTACTCAGAGCCAGTGCGAACCAGAGAACGGGGCCCAGGACTGCTGAGATGGTTACAGCTGGGGAGGGGCCCGGCCAGAGCAGGAACCCAGAGCTCTTTCCATCATGAAAAAGGAACAGAAAGAAAAGTGGTACCTTAGTCTGAGGCATTTTAAATCATCACGTGTAACATAGAAGAGAACATCCTCTAGTGAATAATCCTCGGCCAAAAACTGTGGAGAAAGTAAAATATACACAAAAGTAAGATGTTTTGTACAGCTTTAATAAATAACGCTACCCATAATATAAATGTTGGCAGTAATTTAAAAATGAATCTAAAAGGAAATCTACTAAAAACATAATCTTCTGGAATTATTAGGAAAAAGTCCCCCCTCTTACAAAATAATTGCAAAGAAATACGTCCATATGACTTCCAAATGCATAAAGATTATAAGCAGCACAATTTCTGAATGGCCTTCTAATGAACAGATACAACTCATTTTGTAATTACATCTGCTGTTCATAAGATAACATTTATATATATTTTTTTACTTATTTTATTTAAAGTCAATTAGTTAACATACAATGTATCATGAGTTTCAGATGTAGAGTTCAGTAATTCATCAGTTGCATGTAACACCCAGTGCTCAGTACATCACGTGCCCTCCTTAGTGCCCATCACCCAGTGACCCCATCCCCTCCCCCGTAACGTTTATTTTTGAGAGGTTTGTTGCTGTGTAGCTTTATTTTTCTCAAGTGGATAAAAAGGTATTGTTTACACTTAATTTCTGAATTTATTTTTTCATAGCTAATAAGAGGTACTTTTAAAATAATTACGATAAAAATCAGAGACCTGAATTTAAACTGCAGCTTTAATTTTAAATTAAAAAAAAGGCAATAATTTAGTGGGCCATCAATTACTACTCCTTAATTGTGACCTGAGTCTTAGTTCGAGGAATAAATATTTCAGAGAACTTGAATGGATGCGTCATTCTCCAGAAGCTAGAGAGCCATTTAAATTTAAGTAGCAGTAACTTGTTCAATGCAGATTTCTGAGGTAACCCGAAATTTTATTTAGTAGCCCAATGGATTCAAGTAAAGAGAAAAAAAAATCTTTATTTTTAGTTGTTTAAAAAATTTAAACATAAAACTAAAGTTCATGTAATATTGTATTGGGCCCTTCCTATAAAATAATAAAAAATATAACTTCTTAGTGTGTGTATGTGTGTATACATATATGTAATCTTCAAACACAAGCGCTACAGCTGCTGATGACCAAAGTCTGGAAGGAGCTGAGGGGAATTAGGTTATTATAGATATAGAAAGTGTTCCTGACACACGTTGACTGGCTAGATCTATTTTATTAAATATCAATAAATAGCCACTGCCCAGTAGAGTCTAATAATGTTGTGAGAGAACTAAAAAGTCAAACATAAGAGAGAATTAGAAACTTTACAATTTTAGTTTTGTCTTGATTTTCCCACTCTTCCTTATTTTCAGTTCAAAAATATAAAAAATCCTTAGGGGTCCTGGACCACAGAGCTTTTGCCTACCTCATTGTCTTTGCACGTTCAGCACCCCGACCCCCAGAAAGATTTTTCCCTCCTCACCCCCCTCCCCAAATATACATACAGATGGCTTGGTTTATTCCTACCAATGCCTTTAGACTTCAGCTCATTCACCACCTTCCTGAGAACCTTCCCTAACCTCTTCCTCTCTCTGTCTCCTAACACCTGATAACCTTTCCTTCATAGAGTTTATCAGGGTATCATCCTGCTTTATCTGTGGAATTGCTTGATAACCGTCTGCCGAGCCTAGTCCGTATCCGCAGGAGGGCTCACCAGTGTATATGCCCCGTGCCTCGCACACAGTAGGCGCTCAACATTATGAAGTGAAAGAAAAGCTTGTCCCACGGACAGTTTTCTTTACCCGACTTATAGTGTCTTCATCAGCTCCCTTTTCTCTTAGCCACTCAGTAAGTTCAGACTCTTCAGTATTTGTGCCAGGAGAATCCCGGGGGCATTCAGGCAATCCAGGAATATCTAGGACAGAATTGGGGAGGGAGGGACATTCTTAGCTTCTCACAGAGGCCGTCTGAGACCCTCCCAGTCAACCGACATTTATTACTACTTTAAAAGATTTTGCTCGATCAGAAAATAATAGAAACAATCAAGATGGGTAGTATAAATGGTAATATAAGCAAACCTCTTAAAGACTACTAATAAATGGAGAGGCAGAAGCAATAATGTAATGACATTCCCACCTTATACTTTCATATCAATTCTATAGGTTCTTAGAATAAACTTGTTTCACCAAAACTGTACTGTGGGTTTTTCATGCGACAAACATGAGCATAATTAGCAGAAAACCATATAATCACATAATAATCTCTTTTTCACTATTTGCAATAATATGGGAAAAACCCCAGGATATACAGAATACAAATGCAAAAATGACCAAATATAGTATTTTATTCTAGTAATCTCATTTGAAAATTAAAAAAAATAAAGACCAAAAAAGTGTTAGAGCCCTATTTACCTCAAATAATCTCAGGAAAAGATGACCATGAATCATCTTATTTGAAATTAGGTTATATTGAAATTATAGTTTGCTGCAATTAAGAACTGGATATTTCTTAAAAGCAATTTCTGCTTGTAGTCGCCGTACAAGTGACAGATGCCAATTAAGCCATGAAATAAAACTGCCCGTTGGCTTTCTCCCCTTTTTGTGGCAGCCTGGTTTAACAGTATCACTTAAAAATTTTCTATTATTCACCTATTGGTTGGGACTTAAGCTTCAGGTGTTTAATTTCTTGGTCTTTTTCTTCAATAGCTTGATGAAGGAGTGCTTGTAATTCTTTCTCTTTCTGAACCAATTCTTCCAGTAATCTGTAAAAGAAAGGTATATTGGTTGACATGATAATAAAGCTGGAGCAGCCACAGTGACCTTCTGGATCTGGATTTTTCAAGCTATAAGGAACACAGACACCCCTGGGATCTTATTGAAATGCAGATTGTGATCCAGTAATTTTGGGAGTAGGTCTGAGATTCTGCATTCCTTTTTTAAAAATAAATAAATAAATATATAACTTCCTGATACGATGTGGGACTTGATCCCAGGACCCTGGAATCATGACCCGAGCCAAAGGCAGACGCTTAATGACTGAGCCACCCAGGGACCCCACAATTCTGCATTTCTAATGCGTTCCCCCAGGTGATACTCATATTGCTGGTCCTCAGACCCCCCATGTTGAGTAGCGAGGCTCTAGAAGGCTTGTACTTTCAGCTACCCCAACTGTCTGCCAAATCTTCAGAGATAGGGGTGTCTGGGTGGCTCAGTTGGTTAAGCGTTTGCCTTGGGCTCAGGTCATGATCCTGGGGTCCTGGGATCGAGCGCCATGTCAGGCTCCTTGCTCAGCATGGGAGTCTGCTTCTCCCTCTCCCTGCTTGTGCTCTTTCTCACTGTCTCTCAAATAAATAAATAAAATCTTAAAAAAAAATCTTCAGAGATATTTTGGGTTTTTTTGACCATAAATGGCAAATAAAGAAAGTAAAATAAAATATATATGATATTAACACAGCTACATTTTACATGTGTGATCCTTCATCAAAAAAAGTTGATTATGGATGATATAATAATCAATGCAAAGCAGAAGGGCAGTCTTTTTTTTTTTTTACTGAAAATTTGAGAAGTAAACTATAGGTGAGGTCCCCTGTAGTACTCAGTAAACGGTAATGGTTGTTGCTAGAATTGTTGAGGATGTTACTATTATTCCTCTCCCTTCTGAGGGGACTGGTGAAGTGGGTGAAAGGATAGTTGTGTTCCTGGTACAGTCAGTTCTTAGTTGGCACCTGAAGAATTCTCCAAAGAAACAAGGAGAAACTAACATCATTTATACCCGAGTTCTTATTCATGAAAGGTTCACTGTGCAACTAAGAGCCAACTGGTATCCTCCTCACCATTTCTAACACTGTTCTCTGAAAAAAGATTTCAAGTTAGGAAGGGAGATTTTTTTTAGAAAACTATCATTGGGTGACTCGGATTCAGAATTTTACGTTAAGGTACATAATTATTCATAAGATCATCAAGAGAAATTGTTGCATACCCTACAGCTCTTAGCAAACTGTATTTGTTTCATTTTCTCAGGATGGATAGATTTAACTCAGGACCGGAGTCCATTCCAAAAGTTGGTTTCTGCTTCAGTTGCCTTGTTCTGAAGGCAGCACAGGCCCAGCTGAAAGCCAGCCCTGGGCTTGAGCCACACACTTCCTGTGTTAACTTTGGTAAATCACTAAACACCTCTGGCCTGCTGTTTTCTCATCTGTGAAAAGGTAAAGGAAAACATCCCGAAAGGATGACTGTGAACGTTCAATGAGACAGCTGTGGCTAGTGTGCCAAGGACAGCGCCGGGCGTCAGGGTGGGCGATCCTGTCCCCTGCGGCAGCCTCGGGCCCAGGGCTCGGGGAGGCTCCTTCTCCTTTCCCACAGGACAGAGGTGTGAGGCCCTGAGGAGAAAGGATCGGAGTAGAGTGGGCAGCAGAAGCGGGACGAAAAGGAAGACTCTCGAGAGGCGGCCACAGAAGGTGGTTTGAGAAAGATTACTTAAAGACCAGCAAAGTAAGGGGCGCCTAACACAGCGGTTAAGCGTCTGCCTTCGGCTCAGGGCGTGATCCCGGCGTTATGGGATCGAGCCCCACATCAGGCTCCTCCGCTAGAAGCCTGCTTCTTCCTCTCCCACTCCCCCTGCTTGTGTTCCCTCTCTCGCTGGCTGTCTCTATCTGTCAAATAAATAAATAAAATCTTTAAAAAAAAAAAAAAGACCAGCAAAGTAAGCATCGGGATCGAAGGCGATGTTTATCACTCCAGCAAGAAGGGTATTCCAGGAGACCGATGTTTATCACTCCAGCAAGAAGGGTATTCCAGGAGACCGACAGCAAGCTCAGCATGAATTTGTAAGCTGGCAATTTCTTGGTCTAGGATGTATTTTTGTCTTCCTTGATGATTTACATGGATGGAATAGTGATGGCATATTCTTACTTCTTTTTTTTTTTTTTTTTGAAGAACACAGTGACTTTTTCTAGAATTTAACCTATGTGTATCTAGACTACATATTTTCTTTCTATCTTTAAAAGCCAGAACTTAACAGTGAAAGCAGAGCACTGACAGACCACTTCATCTGTCCCAAATCTAGCTCTCAAAAATTATTTATTTACCCAGCCCATCAGTTTATTTTTACTTTTCCTTCAGTTAAGAGCTTAGTTCTTCAAAATTAAGGCAATTGCCTGCCTCTCTGTTCCAGAAAAATCTGGCAAGCATCTGCCCTGAGGTCAATTTTTTAACTCAGATGGGTGGGGGTGGGTAATTCCAGAATTGGATGACAGATAAGCAGTCCGCTCTGCGTGAGTTAGGTTTTAGCTAACTCTGCATTATTGTCCCGCAGTACTGTCCCAACCACTGGTGTGAAGTGAATTATTTCCAGAACATTTTATGTAAAATACCCCCAAAATATAAGTAAAATATACATTCTAAAGCTACCATGTTATTTTCTCTATTTGGTATTATTACTGGTGATCTAATAATCAAGAGCTAGATAAACCTGATTTACCTTCATTAGTGATTATCTAAATATAAGCTTAAGATTTCTAACATGAGGGCTATAGCCTTCCTAAAAACACACTAACACTTCCTGTAAGTTTATTTTGCAGTGTATGAACTTTTTTAAAAGATTTATTCATTTTATTCTATTTTTTAATTTTTTTAAAACTTTTAAAAAAGATTTTATTTATTTATTTGACAGAGAGAGGGAGAGAGAGAGAGAGCAAGCACAAGCAGGTGGAATGGCTGGCAGAGGGAGAGGGAGAAGCAGGCTCTCTGCTGAGCAGAGAGTGGGACTCAATCCCAGGACTCTGGGATCAGGACCTGAGCAGAAGGCAGATGCTTAACCGACTGAGCCACCCAGGTGTCCCCTGTTTATTTATTGTAGAGAGAGAGAGAGAGAGGGAGAGAGAGTGGGGGGGGAGGGGCACAGGTAGAGCATCTCCAAGCCGACTCCCCTCTGCGCGCGGAGCCTGACGTGGAACTCGATCTCAGGACCCTGAGATCATGACCTCATGGTCATGAGTGGGATGCTCACTCCACTGAGTCCCCCAGGCGCCCCTGCAATGCATGAACTTCTATATATCACGCAATATTCAACTGAAAATGATACAGACAAGACCAGTCTCTCATTTCTGGTGCTTAGTACCAGAACGGAGGCAGCTGCCCTTTTTTTTACATCATGCGTGAGGTGAATGTTGTCCTTTCTCTGGGGGCGACGGGGAGGAGCTGTGGGAGATATTACTAGAAACAGGAAAAGGAGGCTCATAATCCTGTAGCTGTCACAGATGTAAGGGTAAATATGTAGAGAAAAAAACATGAATGTGGGCTGTTGTAAAAAATGCAATAACAATAAAGAAATAGGGCAAGTCGTAGCCCTCCCAACAGAGATGCGGGCAGCGGCCCTCGGCAGGGCAGCCCCTCCGGCCTGCAGATGGCGCACGCGCGGCAGACAGAGGGCGGGACAGGATGGAAAACGGGGCGACTCCAGAGGTCCAAGGAGAGAAGGGAAAGGCGGCACTCGGCAGAGGCGGGTTCTGTTGACACAAGCCAGGGTATATAGACAGAAGGTTTGAGGGCCAGAGAAACAAACACACCAGCTCATTGGTAAATAAAGTAGCTTTACTCCCTGTGTAATTCTGACCGTGGGTGGAGGAGGAGTTGGGGGTCAGACCCAAATAGTGACAAGCGAACATTCCTCCTCCAGAGATCAGAGGGGGGTATAAAAAACAACTCCATCTAAGATTGGGTGACAGAGTAAACTAAAAAATAGGACTAAAGTTAACACCTACTATAATGGATGCAGTGTCATGATTGGGGTATTGCTTGAGAAGAAGGGGAAATGAGGGACACCAAGGATTTCCACGGAAGTCTCAGAGGAGGAAAGACACAAATTCTTTCACTAAGTACTAGAGATGCCAAGTAAGAGCTGGGTTTCTGAGGACAGACTTCCAGGATGTGGAAGTCTGAAAGCCATTTCCCCTGATTCAGAAAGATTTCTCTATGCAAATCATAGATGATATGTACGGATTTACTCAATCATGCAGCCAGAATTCATGTTTCTGAATATAAGATGGGCTTTGTACTACTTGTACTAAGCTTGGTATTCAAGCTTAACTTAAAAAACTTATGACAAGAAATAAAATATGTTTTATCTTCCTGGTGAACAAGATTTTTAACTAAATATTTGAACAACTGTTGTTGATTCACCCCCCCCAAAAAAAGGTTTCACTATAAATCCAGAGTCGTAAAGTCAGTTGCTCACGTGTCAACTGTAGCCAGCACAGGAAGCTATAAATCATAGACTCAGACCTTGAACTGTGCCAATATCTGTGAAGAACAGGAAATATTTACTCTTCACTTAATAACCTGATCATGTGGATTCTATGTCACCAAATTCTCAAAGAAAAATTAAAGTCCAGATATGACAGAGCATATTCAAAATAAAATAGGATCATAAATGTGGTCAACTGATCATCCTTTCAGGGCTCTTTTTGGAAAAGCAAAGCTTTAGCACCACTAAATTTATTCTCAAGAACAGAGATCTTCCTCTTCTAAAAGAACTTGATATTCCAAATCATAGGCTTTCAAGAACATGGATTTTCTGTCTTTCAGTGTTTCTGGGATGGTACACGCTGCTCTGAGTCTATGTCCAAGACAGTTTCTGAAGTTACAACTACTTTGAAAATCTCAGTGTACTTGAGATAAAGCAGGGATAAAAGAACGGTGCTGACCAAGGCTTGAATTGGTAGAAGCGGAAAACGATTTTGTCTAAAGAGACTAAGACAAATCTCTCTTGTTTAATAAAGGAAGATTATCAAACCAAGTTACGTGAATGGGATAAAGGAATCATTTTGTATTCTCAAGATCAAACTTTAATTTTGGGGGGGGTGCGGAAAAGAGAGACGGAGAGAGAAAATCTTTAGCAGGCTCCACTCTCAATGCGGAGCCCAATGAGGGGCTTGACCTCACGACCGTGAGATCATGACCCGAGCCTAAATCAAGAGTTGGGTGCTTAACTGACTGAGCCACCCAGGTGCCCCATCTGTGGACCAAACTTTAAAATAGAGCCAACACACATGCACTTATATAAAAGTAAGGGAAAGGAACCCCACCCACATCAGAATAGGACTTACCTATTAGTTTCTATTTTCATCCTTCCAAGTTGCACATTGAGGGACCGGTGAGCATTTTGAGAATCGTGGGATACAGTAGAACTGAGTGTGCTCACCCCTGAGGTAGCCACAGCATCTTCAATGACAGCATGAGGTCTTCGGATAGTTTGGTTGGAGGGCCGTTCCTCATGGTCATCTTCTGCATCCAAGTCTTCTTGATCAGCGGTATCACTCTCAGATGCGAGGCTGAAATGGGGCCTCAGTTCTGTTAGACATAACATCAACAACAGTGTTAATAAAATAGGGCTGCTTTAATTTCTTCCGACATGAATGTCCTCTCCCCTACTATCAGTAAGATATGTATTCCAAACCGGTTTTCCAAATGTAGGGATGGATTTCTGGGCATTAATTTACAGTTTTTCTCCCAGTGAATCTGCAAAATTCACAGGATGTATTGACTCAGAATGACCTAATTCAAAACAGAAGAAAAATGGCCACACCACACAGAAGATATGTGGGGAAGGGCAGCTGGATGGCTCAGTTGGTTAAACGTCTACCTTTAGCTCAGGTTATGATCCCAGGATCCTGGGATCGAGCCCCACATCAGGTTCCCTGCTCAGCGCGGAGTCTGCTTCTCTCTCTCTGCCTCTCCCCTTGCTCGTGCTTGCTATCGATCTCTCTCAAGTAAATAAACAAAATTAAAAAAAAAAGATATGTGGGGGAAGCCTCGGTGGCTCAGTCGGTTAAGTGTCTGCCTTTGGCTCAGGTCATGATCCCAGGGTCCTGGGATCGAGTCCTGCATCAGGCTCCTTGCTCAGCAAAGAGCCTGCTTTTCCCTCTGCCTGCTGCTCCCCCTGCTTGTGCTCTCTCTCTCTGACAAAAAAAAAAAAAGGTATGTGGGGAAAATGCTAAAATCAGAAAGGCAGTTATGTAAAAACCTGTTAATATAAACATTTGTTTATACAAGTAAAATTCATTTTTTATATTATACAATATCTGGCAAGTATTAACTCACTTAGAAATGAGGAAACTGAGATATAGTGAGAGTATCTAAATAAAAGTAAATACACAGAATACTTTTTGCCTGTAACGTTCAGAGTGTAAAGGAAAGGAGGGGGTCCTGAAAATGCCACATGTGCTTATATTCACTCTAGTAAGACTGTTTTTGACTATTGGATTGATTCTTAGTGTGAGTCCTACTGTGTTGACTAATCACTGAAATTTAAAGCTCAAATGTTATAATCGCCAACTTAAATACATCGCATGACTTCATCTGCGTGTCACTTCACAACTGGGATGATATCTTCCCATAGAAAACAATACTATAAATTGTGATTATGTTCTCAAAATGGACTAGACATAGGAATTACACTCATCATCTAAGTGAAATCAGGGTAGCAGAAATACCAGATCTTCACTCCATATGCTGTGGCACACGATGAAAGCCACGGAGAGTCTCGGCTGAAGAAAAGCACATTCACGCAACATTTTGCCTCGCTATCCCGAGGGCTCACAGACTCCCTGAAGCCTGTCCAGAGAGTCCGTGAACCCACAGGTTAAGAGCCCCTGGATGGGGAGACGGCTCCAGGGGGAGTGACAGAAGACCCCATCCCACCACCCATCTAGCCACCAGGGCAAAGGAGCCCAAGGCTGACTAGTTAACAAATCCTCCAGGTAACTTTTCTTTCCTTACCTTACTGGACCTGGGTATGGTATTTTCCTCTAAATCTCTGGCTGCTGCTTCTCTTCAGATCTTTTTTTTTTTTTTAATCTACCATCAGCTCCTTAAAAGCTGGAACCTGGAATTCTACCCTTTACTTTTTTATATTTCTACTTACTCTCCATAGTTAAGTCCTTGAAATCTATCAACGTTAAGTACTTCTAGCCCTGACCCTGTGACATCCAGCACCTGCTAGATATTCTTGCTGGGCAGGAATTCCAGATTCAACCATTAAAAAAAAAAAACAACAACTCCTCATCTTGCTCATAACAAAAATCAGGGTGCCCTTCTTCAGGGGCCAGGTTTATGTAGTTCTGACTTCCTTGATCTCTCTTTGTCTATTATTTTTCTTACTTTTTACTGTAGTAAAAAAATGCATGACATAAAATTTACCACTTTCACCATTTCTAAGTACCCAGTTCAGTAGTGTTGAGTAAATTTATATCGTACTGAGCCACTCTCCAGGGCTAGTTTTAAAGTTGCAAACTTTTGTAAGTTTCATCTTGCAAAACTGAAACTCTATAGCCATGAAACACCAACTCCCCATCCCCCCCTACCCCTGGCCTTGGCACCACCATTCTACTTTCTGTTTCTGTGAGTTTGACTACTGGAGTTACCGCCTGTAAGGAGAGTTATTCAGTGTTTGTCTTTTTGAGACGGCTTATTACTTCACTTAGCATAATTTCCTGAAGATTCATCCATGCTGTAGCATGTATCAGAATTTCCTTCCTTTTTAAGGCTGAATAATATTCCCTTGCACGTATAGACCACATTTCGTTTATCATTCATCAGTGGATACTTGTGTTGGTTCCACCTCTTGGTTTATTGTAAGTAATGCTGTTATGAGTGTGGGTGTGCAAATCTCTCTTTGAGATCCTGCTTTCAATCCTTTGTTTGGATATATATCCAGAAGAGGAACTGCTGGATTGTATGATAATTGTAGTTTTAAATTTTTTGAGGAGCTATTATGCTATTTTCCATGGTGGCTGCATTGTTTGATAATCTCACCAACAGTATACCAGGGTTCTCATTTCTCCACATCCTTGTCCTTCATCTCTTAAGGTTAACCAAGCTCCACCTCTACTCTGCCTTCTACGTTATCTCTTTCCAAAATTCCATTTCCTAACTCATCTATAGTAGGAGGGTCTCAAAATCAGGTGTTTAACTTTTGCAAACCCGGAACCCAGTACACAGGTTAGGACGTATTAGCCTCTCAAGAAAAGGTTGACAGAATGGAAGACTTATACTACTAGGATGATTTGTATATAAGGGAACAAAATAATTTGTTTTTTAAAGATTTTATTTATTTGACAGAGACAGCCAGCGAGAGAGGGAACACAAGCAGGGGGAGTGGGAGAGGGAGAAGCAGGCTCCTAACGGAGAAGCCCAACGTGGGGCTCAATCCCAGAACGCTGGGATCAAGCCCTGAGCCGAAGGCAGACGCTTAACGACTGCGCTACCCAGGCGCCCCCCCAAAATAATTTTTAAAAATCTTACTTTACAAATCATTTAGGGGCACCTGGGTGGCTCAGTCAGTTAAGCATCCAACTCTTGATTTCAGCTCAGGTCATGATCTCAGGGTCCTGAGATGGAGCCCTGCACCTGGCTCTGCACCCAGCTGGGGTCTGCTTGAGATTCTCTCTCCCCCTCTTCCTTTGCCCTCCCCCTACCTCTAAAATAAATAAATAAATAAGTTTAAAAAAACAAGAAAAAATAATGTAAGAAAGTGTAATTCTAGCTTAAGTTAGAACATAAGATTAGCCTTTTAAATTTTTCTAAAATTATTCTTAAATTTCTTTTATAGTATCCAAACTGAAATTTTAAAAACAATGAAAAAGTTTTGTTGTGCTGTTGACTATCCTCTGACTTTTGGGGAAGGAAACTTTCTGATATTTATTATTCTATTTAAATATCCCCTTATATAGCCCTAACTCTGTACACTTTATCATCTTAAGTATGTATAAACGACTGAAAAAGTCTCTCAAATAATTCGAAAGAAAGTAGAAAAGTGTAAGCAAACGCAATACTTTCTTATTTTGGTCTTCCGTGGCGGCTCCCTGAGTATACATCACCAAATTCCACACTGTAAAATATGCAGTATGCCTCTGTTCTTTGTCCTCAAAGAGGTAAAAATCTAAACAGCCTAGAAGGAATATATCGAAGAGCCATGAGAGCGTGTTCAAAGATGACATGAAATTATAAGCACAGATTAATGCAGCTAAAAATATCTTAGATGATCTCAGTCATACACCTAGCTACATACATAACTCACAAGGGCATGTATTAAGAATGCTAAGAGGTTGGGGCCCCTGGGTGGCTCAGTCGGTTAGGCTGATCCCAGGTCAGGCTGTGATCCCAGGGTACTGGGATGGAGCCCCACACTGGGCTCCCTGCTCCACGGGGAGCCTGCTTCTCCCTCTGCCTGCTGCTCCCCCTTCTGCGCTCTCTCTCTCTCTCTCAAATGAATCAATAAAATCTTTAAAAAAAGAATGCTAAGAGGTAAATAAAGCACATTTGCAATAACTAAATTCAGTGGTGGTTTACTCATGGATGGATTCCTAAGCAGGATTCTGGAGGGAAATGCCTTGCTTGGTGGGGAAAGGGGCAGAGACGTTTGAGAGAAAGAAGTTCAAATGGTGGTCCTGAGCCCCCTGAGGAGAATGGAAGGCAGAACGGACTGTCAGGAGCCAAGTGTCAAGATTAAAGCAGGGACCCAGCAGCGGACTGAGGGGAGGGGAGATGGGGTGGGGGTGGTGCTGTAATGAGCAGGTGATATTTAAGCCCATGTGTGGGGATCTAGAGCTGGTGCATGTTTCCAATACAGCAAGATGGGATCAAACAATACTATTCCCACTTCCCTACCCTCAGCCACCACCCCAATTGGTTCTTTCTGCAGAGGAAAATAAGTTGACCAAGCTTCTTTAACACAGGGTATTTCTGATACCAAGGAAGATCACAATCCTTGTCAGTGCAGAGTATGACTCCTGTCTTACACTCAGATGGTACAGAACGCTGTACCATCATTTTACTGGTCATTTTACTTTAATGTGGACACCGGGTACATGAGTAGTTCAGCTGAACGGGTAATAATATCAAGTGCTTCAGCATTAAAAATTATTGTTAATGGAGTTAGTATGCCTACAGTATCAATTTTCTCTTGGCACTGACAACATGGCCTCTACGCTCAGCATTTCTCCATCTGGTCACCGGCAGCCAGACTGTAACAACAGATACTCAGTGTTGCCAATCATGGCAAGGCTGATTCCTGATGACAAGTGAGAAAAGAGCCTGAGGAAAAAAACTCTTAAGGGGCTTGCACTGTACTCTCTGTTCTGTGTGTTCTTTCGGGCAGAAAGATTGAACACTTTTTAATTTTTTACTTTTTATTTTTGAAATAATGCTATAATAACAAAAAAGTTGCAAAAATGGTACAGAGAGTTCCCTTATACCCTTCAGCAGCTTGCCCTAAACCTGACGTCCTCTACAACTGTGCCGCCAGGACCCAACCCAGGAAATTGACATTGCTATCATACCGCGAAGTAATTTACAGACCTCGTTGAATTTCACCAGGTTTCCCACTGATGCCCTTGTTTGTTGTTGTTGTTTATTTGTTTGTTTGCTTTTTAAGATTTTATTTATTTATTTGACAGAGAGAGAGAGCACAAGCAGGGGGAGTGGCAGACGGAGGAGAGGGAGAAGCAGGCTCCTGGCTGAGCAGGGAGCCCGACGTGGGGCTGGATCCAGGACCCCGGGATCATGACCCGAGCCGAAGGCAGATGCTTAACTGGCTGAGCCACCCAGCTGCCCCTGATGCCCTTATTCTGCATCAGAATCCCACACTGCAATTTGGTTATCATGTCTCCTTAGTCTCTTCCAGTCTGAGACAGTACCCAGGCATTTCTTTGTCTCCCACGACCTCCGCACTTTCAAGTACTGGTCAGTTATTTTGTACTACGACCCTCGTGTGGGGCTCACCAATGTCTTGTCATGAAGAGGTGGAGGCTATGTATTTCTGGCAAGAATAGCACAAAGGTGATGCTGTGCTCTGCTAAGTGAATCACATCAGGAGGTACAGGATGATGACGTGTCTTACTCCTAGCGACGCCGACCTGGATCATTTGGTACAGGAGGTGTCTGCCGGTTTTTTCAAAACACTGTAACGTCACTGTTTTCCCTTTGAAATTAGTAACATCTTGTGGGTAGATACTGTGTGGCCATTCAGATATCCTGTTTCTCGTTACTCTTTTGCCTACTAATTTTAACAGCCATCAATGCTTTCTGCCTGCAAGAATTATTACTGTGGTGTTTGCCTAATGGTGACTGTCTATTTCCCTCATACCTTCTACATTTGTTAACTGGAATTCTATAACAAAGACCTGGCTCTTTTCTTCCATATACTTATTTATTCAATTATTTATATCAGTATAGACTTATAGATATTTAGTTTATTCTATGTACTATAACCCAAGGCTATCATTTTATTTTATTGTTCAAATTGTTCTGGCTCAGATTTTTGGGAGCTCCTTCCAGTGGGTGTGGTCTCCAGTGTCCTTTCAAAAACCTCCATCCTTTTTGGCATCACAGGACGTTCTAGGCTCCTGTGTGTTTTTGCTGTCCCAGGCCTGGAATCAACCGTCTCTCCAGGGAGCACTGATTCCTTTATTGGAGAATGGTGTTTAGATACTAAGATCTGGATCCTCTCTGCGGACAGACCTAGGACATGTATAAACTGATGATGGCATACTTTTAAATTTGTGGTTTTCTTCAGCATGTCTTTCAAAATTTGGTAGGCTAATTGTAGTGTTTTGTTACCTAGAAGGAATTTTTATCAGGGGAAGATGAAGATAGGCATTTTTAATGTTTGTTTGAATGTTTGAGTATCTTTGAATCTCAATTATATACCAAATCTTTAGGGACATTCAGAAATTAGATGGAACTCTCAAGTGCTTGAAATCCATTCCTGTCGTTCGCACATTTCATCACCTATAGATTGGTATACAAATGCATATGGTCTTCCCCTATCCTGGGAGGAATATAAAAAATACTTTCTCCAGTAATTCTCTTCCAAATTTCTACTTTAAAAAAAAAATACTTACAAACAGTGATTTTGGTTTTCATCTGGGACTCCTAGTGGCCTCAAAGAAACCAATTTCACAGTGGAGGGACAAATAGCTTTCCTTAGCAAACCCTTTTCATGAAGAACATGCCTTGTTCCACACACAGGGTTGGGCGAAAGCAGCACTCACACCCTGCCCCCCACCCTGGGACACGCATCTGAGCAGAAGACGTGCCTCTCTGCACTTTACCCAAATTTACCAGTGCTTCAATTACAATACGATCATCAGTGTGATTTTTAAACTTCCGATTTTGGAAGAATATTAGATTTACAGAAACATTGCAAAGGTCATACAGAGAATTCCCATATACCTTCCAGTTCCCCCTAATACAGCTTAATATGACTGGTATACTCATCAAAACTAAGAAATTAACATTGCTACAATACTATTAACTAAACTACAGACTTTATTCAGATTACACAAGTTTTTCACTGCTTTTTTTTCTATTCCAGGATATAATCCATTGTATTTAGGTAATCCATTTTTAGAGAGACGTTTCAAAAAATTAGATTAACAGATCATTTATATGCTATTTAAATATTTCAGAGTATAATCCCTCTCTCCTTTGCTCATTTAGGTTGCTACGGTGTTTAACTTATGCCTATACCTATCCCTTTCACTAAGACACACCTATTCCCTTTCACACCTCCTATCTTTTGAATATATAGCCCCCGTAGGGTTCCTCACATTCAAGCTTATCCCGATGATAAATCCCCCAAATACAAGAATCTTTTAACTTCGTTAGAGCATTACATTAGGTTTACAGTAGCATTACCTTCCCTAGGTTCACATCCAACCACTAATTACGTGTTTCATTGTCTCTGTAGAATTTTTTCTCAGTTATGCAAATTTTCTACCCTCATTTGTTATAATCAGGTGAAACTCATTTACGTATTGTTCAACTAATATTTATCAGGGGTCTACTGTTTTACAGGCACTGTGTTGGACAATATGCTTTGCACGGAATAAAGCAGACAAGATTACCCTCTGGTGAGGGAAATAGCCGTGAGACAAGAAAACAAAGGTACTTTCAAATTGTGTGGCAAGCGTCACATTTCCACGACGACAGAACTAACAGTGAGCCTACTTTAGACTTTGTGGTGGGTCAGGACACGCTGAGGAGGCATCTTTTAAACTGAGACCTGAAGAATGAGAAGGAACAGGACAAGAGGGATGAGGGGTAGAGGTGTGCCCCACATAGAGGACCAACATGTTTGGGACGATTACAACTTCCTATATTTCTTTCTTACAGAAGAAGGAAATAAGTCAGTCTTCACTGAGGTTTCATATAAAGTTTGACACAGGTGCCCTCACTTTCAAATCAATCAAGGTGTTCTGAGAGAAGAGAGGGAATTCCACAACTTAGAAGGATTGGTGATGACCTGTTTGTGGTACCATCTGTAAATAACCTAAATTTTAAGATACTTCATTATCTAATCTTTTTAAATTTCTACTTCAGACTGCTTTATAATACATGTATAAATTAGTACAACATATTTCTTTTTTTTTTTTTAAGATTTTATTTATTTATTTGACAGAGAGAGCGACAGGCAGTAAGAGAGGGAACACAAGCAGGGGGAGTGGAGAGGAAGAAGCAGGCTCATATCGGAGGAGCCTGATGTGGGGCTCGATCCCATAACGCTTGGATCACGCCCTGAGCCGAAGGCAGACGCTTAACGACTGAGCCACCCAGGCGCCCCAGTACAACATATTTCTAATTTATGTATCTAAATCTGTTTATCTATCTACCTATCATCTCTACACACACACACACACACACACACATGCACTCCCACACATACAGGATGGAAGAGCTTTGCTTAAAACTTGGTATTAGTGAGTACACTATCAAAGTACTTTGGAAGTTTGCCTTAGAGTATGAATGCGTCTCTCACTCCATAAAACTCTGTTTCATCAACACTACCCCTTTTGTACCTCACTGCAAACATAGCTGGGATCTGTCTAGACCAGTGATTTCCAGACCTGGCTGTGGATCAAAATGACCTGGGAGCTCGATTAAAATCAGATTCCTGGGCTTTTTCCCAGCAGATTCTTACTCACGCAGTCTGGGATGGGGCTTGGAAAGCTATAATTTTAAAGAGCTCCTGACATCCCTCAATGCACTGGCCGGTTTGGGAACCACCAGTAAAGGAGGACACGAGAGTGTGTTTTGTGGGCACAAATATCTGTATATTGAAATGCGTATGTATTTGGGCCACCTGCATAATTTTCTCTTTCTCTCCATATCTAAATACACTCTTTAAAGACAAGGAAGCACTCTTCCTCATCCATAGTAAACATTTGGCTCGGTGTACATCGACTGTATGCACTAGATAAATATGATTTGGTGGCTTCAAAAAGATTTAAAAAAAAAAGGCTAACTTGGTCTGAAAGGCAATAAGGAGGACACCATAAATGATAGATCAACAGTAATTTAAAATATCAAACACTACATATTTGCAAAGTAATTAAACAGTTCTGACCTGGAACCAGAATGGTAATGGCTGTCTGCACCGCCTTTCGGATGATACTGTCTAAGGCAAACATCCAGTGTGGCTTGATATTATGATTCCGAAGAACTTTATTGACCTGGAGAAAGAGGGTGACATTTAGTCTATTTTAATTTTTAATTGCAAGTAACCTAGACGACACAAGCATCTGGGTGACATTCTGTCAACAAAAACAACTACAGGGTTTCTTGACCTTGAATGGCGAATATTTTTCTTTATGTTGCTGGAAAATAATGAAAAATGGCCACTTCAAATTAAAGTCTGGTGATCCCCATGTGAGCGAATCAAAGGCAGTCTGATTAAATGAAATGTTGCTTCTTTGGGACTCTTTTTTGGGTACAAGGTACCTCTGCTTTTCCTGATGTCTGCAAATTGGATGGTGGAGGTGGTAAAGGAGGAAAAAAGAATCCAAGGGGCTTAAAATAAAAATAAACACTGGTCTCTAGTGTTGTGACTCTGATGTTTAATACAACCACGTGCTTCGGCTTACTCTGGTGACGTGGAAAAGCAGGTAAGGCAGGAAAAATGAGCATGTGCGTGCTACCTGCAGATCTGCCACATCGAGTGCCTTATCTTCCTTTCCACAGTTGTTTATATCTCGGCAAACAGGAGAGGAACCTGCTAGAATATTCCAGAAAGGCTGTTCATATTGAAAGTCTGTAGTATAAGGGTATCTTTTTTTAGTGACTAATACTATTTCACACATTTAGATAGACACTGAAATAAATACATGCATTACCTTTTTTTTTTTTATTGTGGTCAAATACACATGCCATAAAATTTACCACCTTAACCACTTTTAAGCATATAGTTCAGTGGCGTTAAGTACATTCACATTGTTGTGCAGCCATCATCACCATCCATCTCTAGAACTCTTTTCATCTTGCAAAACTGAAACTCTACACCCGTTAAACAATAACTCCCCACTGCCCTCCCCTCCCAGCTCCTGGTGACCACCATTCTACTTCCCATCTCTATGAATTTGACTCCTCTAGGTCTCTCATGTAAGCGTAATCACATGGTATTTTTGTGATGGGCTTATTTCACTTAGTATAATGTGTCAGAACTTCCTTCTTCTTCAAGGGTGAATAATAACCCATTGTATGTATAAGCCATATGTGTTATCTTTTAAAAAGTAACCACTATCATAAAGACATAAGAAAAACTTACTTAAAATTTGGGTTAACTCCACTAATTGTTGGTTGACACGACCTTCCAAGAAAAGGTCTGGGCCCTGACCAGAGAATTTAGAAGACATGAGGGAGAAGGTGACCTAGCAGCACCCACGCCAAGAGCTGGAGTTCCCGTTGCTTCTCCCTGCCTTTGGTCTCTCTTCACCAAATCCCATTTTGAAGGGAGAATTCCTCGGTCTGAGGAATTCCTCATAGTAGTTGCTCCCAAAAGGAAGTGAACCATTGCTAGGCTCACACTCGTTCCAGGACATCCTTTCAGAATGAGTTTGTTCTTGTACCTTCATTTCTTAAAGGTTTGCCTGCTTATTTGGCTAATGTAGGGTACAGCATTTAGTGAACGAGAACATTTCTCTCATGAGTCACACTTTAGAAGATGGAAAAGGATCCTCTGTAACTATGCCCTGCTCTTCATCAAACAGGGTACATTCTTTGGGTTCATTTCCATCCTGGATGGTGAGGGAGCAATAGCAGGTGTGTGTGGGGTGGGGAGAAAAGAGTGACCTGGGCTCGAGACCCACGATTACAACTACACCTCTCTCAATCTGAATTCTACTGGCCAATTTGTTTTCCAGCCTCTAGGCTGGAAGCCAAATGTGTGGGCAAGTGCAAAATCACTAAATTATTTCTTTCTATTTGCAGATGGTTAGGTTTGCCTAGTTGCAGTGAAGTGTGCCTTTAGCATTTAATTATTAGTGATAGGAGCTGCCAGCTGCTTTCATCACCCATGACCTCAGTCAAGTCAGCAGTGTTGTCCCTGTCCACAGTACAGCACAAAGACCAAGGCACTTACATCGAGTTTCAGAGAACACAAGTGGCTGTTGAAGGATTATAATTTGGCTTTAAATGAGGGATCATTTGAGGCACCAAATACAATTGTCAAGACATCTATGCAGGAGAAATAAATACATTAGCAGTGAGTTAATGTGGGGAATTTAAATATCATCATGCCAAGTGCTTTCATAGTTACACCAGAGGCACTGCCAGGAACTCTCTGTCAGTCTCCCGCACCCTGCGAGGGCCTTCTAGGAGTGGCTTCAGGCTTTTCTGGTACAGAGTTCCACAGATAAGTCTCATTCACGAAGAGCACCTACGGTGCCGAACCAGGCTTTTGAAAGACTGGCTTCCACTTGGTGTTGCATAGCAACTCCATCTGAGAGGGCAGAGCCTTCAGCAGTCTCTCGTGGATTAATTTTCATTCAGTGATGAATTCATGTGTATTAAGCAAACACGTTTAACGTGTTGTATATGGAAACCAGAGAAAAAGTGGGGGAAAAAAAAAGTACTGGTTTTATTCAGCAGTGATCATGCCAGTCGGCACGGTTGCATTTTCCTCAATGACCACTAGATGGCAGTTCTCGTACAGAATTAGAACGTGCACGACTAAACAGAGTGCTGTGGCTACAGACACCAAAACAGTGACCTGCTACCTGACTTCATAAGAACAGAGGTCAGCCATGGGAGATGTTGGTTAGTTTTTGCTATTTCCCACGGAGTTCAATTTCATGGGTATCTAACTCGGGGATACACACACACATAACCACAAATCTGCTCCTTAGAAACGGAGAGGCAACCAGCTCACATGTACCTACCATCGAAAAAGAAGAGGTCATCGGAATTATTAAAGAAAGAAAAGATAACAGAACTCATGTTTTATCCTGTTTTTCCAATTTTGGTTGGGAGTTTGTGGAAAAACACTGGCAAAATGTCCTACTTACAGCATCTTGAAAACCGAAGAGCACCACCTGGACTTGGCTAATGCCGTGGCTGTCGAAGTCGAGTTCCAGCTTCAGCTTGGACAGTGTGGTGGCGATGATTTTTCGGTCTGTGGTTCTCACAAATTCTCTGAGGCTTGCGATGAGGGTGGTGATATGTTCCCATTTGAGTTTAGGTTCTTCGGCCCCCTGTGAATCAAACCTGTCAGTTGATCTGTGCTAGACATATTCCTCACGAGCCTGCCATTCCCACAGCCCCTGTTGGCAGCTGGGCTTCAAAACACCCCCACGAAAGGAAAAACACCATAGTTGAACTCTATGCCCCACCAGCCCCATCAACCACCCAAGAAATAGTCAGACTTTGGGAGGAAGGGTACCTACCCCACGTGTCGGCCAATAGCTCTGATTTACTCAGGTATACAGAGCTTTCCCCAAACAGGGACAGGAGGAGGCAGTACCTCTCAGAAATTTTAATGGGGAACTAAAGAGAGATGAGGCAATGAGCCATAAGAACTTAAGCTCAAAGTCGGCCCAGAGAGACAAGTCACAGAATAGCAGCAAGAGTACCCCTAGTTGTAAGGAAGGGAGAGCAGAAACAGTGGGGTTGAGAACGACCATCTACATGGAGAGGAGAAGGGAACGGACAGAAATAGAAAAGGCACGCCTAGGGGGCCAATAGCAACCAGAGCTGAAAACTCTTGGAACCTGAAGTAATGAGAATGACACACAAGTTTCTGCTCTGTGGGGCTCGGGTAGGCACCAGGGTTGGAATTCCTTAGGACCCCACCTCCTTCGGATACGTGAGGCTACTACCTACAACGTGCCCCCAGAACTTCAACTGCCCTTAAAGTGTCAATGCCTTTCAATCAAAAGGGGCTCACTTCAAACTCCACCCTTGAAACAATTCCTTACCCACTGATGAGGTAATTCGTTGTAAGAATGAACCAATGGACAAGTTTAGATATTAAAAATACAATACGATATTTAAACAGGTTCCCTTTCTCAAGTTGAATTCTTCTACTTTGTGTAAGGAACATGGCTTCCCTAAAGGAAACATGGTAGGGTGTTATTTATCCTCATTTAACTTTAAGAAACAAGATTTTTATTATGCTCATTTCAATCTCCTATTGTATATTTTGTTACCGCATCGTTAAAACTAAATTCTTCAATCAGGCTGTGATAATTAGAATTTTTAGGATTCTATTACAATCAGTGTACCATCAAATTCTCTCCCTCAGTATAGTTTCATCTGGGAGCTCCCTCTCCTGTTTATGTTTTCATGAGACAAGATTATATTGAAAAGCTTGAAAGCTGTCATTAAGGGAATTAAAACGAGACTGGGAACAATTATAAACTTTGTTTCTTTTCTTACCACCAACTAAATTACACCCAAAGTAAAGATTCACAGGCAATATCATAATAACATGAAAATATGTTCAAGAAGAAAAATGTGAGTTATTCAGAAATTGGAAGCTTATCTTAGTGAAAAATCAGTTACATGTTTGCCAGCCGTTGAAATAGCAAACATTTTTTTTTTGACATTAGCTTTGTTTTCACAACAGAGGAACATGTTGCTTCTGGTTTTCTGATGTGTGTGCCACTGTCCTACAAAGGAACGCTGTCTGCTCCGGGAAATGTTTTCTGTCTGGGGTAGTTCATCCACTTACATGATCGTTAACGTCTCTTCTAACTCCTGTGTTCACGTGCACTCGTGAACGTGCTTACACAGACAAGCATCTCTCGCATCTGGGAGTCTGAGTCAGCCTCCGAAGGTCGCGTTTGACAGCGCGCCTCTCTGAGCAGAGCACCACCCAGATTCCGCTGCGAAGGCGCTCTAGTCCTTGTCCTTTAAACTTCCTCAGAAATGATGAGTGAACTTCAGAAGGATGCTACAGGTCCAAAGGGCTTTTGTGGGCTGGTTTGGGGACCTGCCAACTGCATTTTTGGTCTTGTTAGAAAAGGGTAGACTTGGGTGCCAGGGTGGCTCAGTGGGTTAAGTGCCTGACTCTTGATTTCAGCTCAGGTCATGATCTCAGGGTCGTGAGATCGAGCCCCCATTAGGGGCGTGGAGCCTGATTGAGATTCTCTCTCTCTCTCCCTTCACCCCTCCCCCCTTAAAAAAGGGGGTGGGCTTAAATGTAAAGATGTGTGCAGAGATATTTAATACAGCAAAAAGAATTATTTCCATCTGGTTGTAGAAAAAAAAGAGATTCGATGACTATGATTAGCCTGCTTGATAACAACAATAGTAATAGTTAACATTTGTGAAATACTCTTAGTCTCTCGGTTGCTCATGATCTCAGATATTCCTTACAGAAACTCCATGAGGTAGACACTGGCATGTCCTTTATTTCATAGATCAGGAAATTCAGCCTCAGAGAAGTTAAGCAACTTGCCCAAATCGCACAGCCTGTTAAATGGTAAAGCCAGGCCTCGGGCAGAGGCGAGCTGAGGCTGAGCCCAGGCTCCTAACCATTGCGTTCTCTTGCCTCAGTCGGCTGGAAGAGCTGGCCATGAGCCTGCATGGGAACCCGCTCTACCACCAGGCCGCCACGTGATGTCACAGCATCCTTAGCCAGACAGTCAGAAAGGGCCCTTGCTATCACTGGATGATACGGGATTCAGCATGTGATTCTGACCCGCAGTTTCTGGTCCTCACTGGTCCCTTCACGCTGGTGCACCAAGGCATGCCCTCTGATGGCGGCTTTTAAGATTTTTTTTGTCTTTCTCCTTTTATAGAGAACATGCAGGAGTGCTGAAAAAACCAGGAAGCCACAGACAATTGAATGGGATTAGCCAATTGCGAAATGAAAGAATTTCAACACACTCATGGATGTGAAGTCTCTTGCCAGGCTCTGTGCCGACAGCTGGGACCCTGACAATCACCAAGGCAGGCCTGCCTGACAGACCTTCAAAAACCCCAAACAAGCAGATGCTTTCTGTACCGGAAGAGCATGTCCCTTGGGGTGGCTATGAGATTTAGGCAATGCCCGTGTTCTTCGTGTTTCTGACCTGAAATAGGCATCTTACATAAGCGACCACAGTTCGGAGAAGACTTCGCTCCACAGCAGCTAATGGTGATTTCCCTTCCTTCCCCCCCTTCAAGCACCAATCCCTCCCCTGTTTCAACCAGCCCTTGTCACCATCCGGGAGCTGTCACCAGAGAGGACAGTGGGGTGGTGCTTAGGAACACAGACCCTGAGCCAAATTGTCTGGGTCTAAATCCTGACTCCGCTGCTTAGGGCTGTGTGGCCTTGACAAGTTACTCAACTTCTCTGTGCCTCTGTGTCCTCATGTGCAAAACTATTACTATAGTGTTATTTCCACGAGGCTTGAGTTAATAATATGCATGAAATACTAAGATCATTGCCTGGCCCATACAAAGTGTCTGCTACTATTGCTGTATGTCGAATATGTTTGCTATTACTACTATTATTACCATAGGTTTGCTATTATTACTATGTCACAATATATGCCACTACTATTATATATTTATTAATATTTATTGTTTTTCTTCCTCCACTAGAATGCCAGCTTCCACATGATATTTCTTTTTCCCAGTTTTGTTCACTGTAATATCCACAGCACATAGACGAGTGCCTGGCATTCAGTGGATGCTTACTAAGTATTTGTTAAATGAATGTACGACCTCTAACTGCTGCCCAGGTGCTCCTTCCATCTAAATTTGGTTCCCCTTCTTATTTCACGCCATCCGATCCCTGGGCCTTGAATGACCAGAGTGAGCAGAAGGCAAGAGAGAGAGCTGACGGTTCAAGATCATTCCCGTCTCCTCCACATCTCCCCTGATTCCCGTGCTGCACCCTCAGCGCTCACCCTACCCCAGCTCAGAGCCCTGGCTGTCCCTCAGTCCAGAGCCCCCATTCCCTGAGCCTCAGATGAACTGCTCGAGGCAGCTCTCCTCTAGGACCCACGCAGGGTCTTCCCAGAAAGTGTAGGTGGTGCTCATCTCAGTTCTCCTCGTACCAGAGACCCTGCTGGCACACATGTGGCCTTTGACTCTTCCTATGGGATCAAAAGAGGAGGGCATTAGAGAGTTGCTAAGGTGACAGAATCAGCAGAGAAACTTTGTGGGTCTCTCAAGATAAAGAGACAAGAGCCAAGAGAGCGAGTCTTGCCCCATTACATCCCAGTACAGCTGAGAACAGGGAGATGGCTGGACTGAGAGACAAACTTGACCTGAGTCCTCCAGCCACACCCCTGTCGCAGCTGTTTTCCCAAGACAGAAGGTGGGAAAGAAGGCATGGTCAGGGGTGCCTGGGTGACTCAGTCATTAAAGCGTCTGCCTTTGGCCCAGGGCGTCATCCCGGGGTCCTGGGATCAAGCCCCAAATCGGGCTCCCTGATCCGCTGGAGCCTGCTTCTTCCTCTCTTACTTCCCCTGCTTATGTTCCCTCTCTCGCTGGCTGTCTCTCTCTCTGTCAAATCAATAAATAAAACCTTTAAAAAAAAAAAAAGAAGGCATGGTCAGGGAGGGCAGCCGGTGGCCACAGGAGCCAGAGCAGGCAGACAAGTCCTGGATGCCCGTGCAACTGCAAGAAAGTAACAGGTATCACGCCTGGGGCCAAGCATGTCTGCGGAGGCTGACATCCTGGAGACGTGAGCTTCCGCTCCAAACACAGGAAGCAGCACCTGAGGCCTGGAGCTGGGGGAAACCCCATTTCTACTGGCGCAGAACTGGGGAGGGGATTCTTCCTCGTTTCTGTAAGCAGAATCCTCCAACCCCAAATAGAAGCCCTGACCTCCCATGTGATCGTAGCTGGAGAAAGGGTCTCAGGAGGTAATTAAGGCTAAGTGAGATCACAACAGTGGGGCCCTAATCCAACAGGGCTAGTATTCTTGTAAGAAGAGGAAGAGACAGCCACCGGGGTGCACAGGGACAAAAGGCTGGGGGAGGACATGGCAAGAAGGTGCCGTCTGCAAGCCAAGGAGAGCGGCGTCAGGAGAAACCAAACCTGCCAACACCTTGCTCTTGGACCTTCTGCCTCCAGAACTGTGAGAAATAAATTTCCATTGTTTAAGCTTCTCAGCCGGTGGGGCTCCACTGTGGCAGCCCCAGCAAACGAATATACCAGGGAATGAGAGTCTGACTAGCTATGGTTTGTCACAGCACACACAGCCTCCCGACACACTATATACCTTAGTTATTGTGGCCCATCACCCTCTGTCCATCGGAATGTAGCCCCACAAGCACGGGGGTCCTTGTTGTGTTTGCAGTATTTCCTAAATGCTCAGAGGAGACTGGCAGGGAGCCAGCCAATACCATCGGAATTAGGAAGTCACACGGCTCAATGCGTGTGTGCTGACTGAATCAATAAACCAATAAACCAATGAAGGAAGGGTAAAAGGGGCTTGCAGGCTAGTTGGAACTCTGCCACCATGAAGGACTTGCTAGTGACTTACAAATAGTTATTTTCACAAATGCAGTTTCTACGTCAGGGATTTGCCCTTTTTCCTCTCCTGGGTGGGTCTGATTCGTCATCAAGAGGTCTATAGCTTCCTCAAGCCTCCATGTCGCCTGTGACAGTTCCAAGGGGGTTAAGACACAGGTAAGATATGTCAACTCTGGGAAATGAAGTATCCATGAGAGGTTTTACCTGAGCCAAAGATTCCATTAAGTTTCTCACAACTTTGTCTTGGTCTTCTGTCAGGATCCTGTGAAGGGTGGCCCGTCTCTCGCTGTCCTTCCTCAGCATAAAGAACCCAGAATCTTTTTCTTCAGGGGAAGGCGGAGCGCTGTGATCTTCAAAATTTTCATCTGGGATGCTGGAAGAATTTAGACAGCATAAATCGCAGGGCCCTTTACAAAAGGACACACAACACACTTCTTTCACCCAAAGTCAGTCAGGTCTTTACCCCAAGAAGAGTGTCCGTATTCCCTTTACATCTCTTTCTCCGCAGGATTTGGCTCTCGTTTTGAAAGAGAAGGGGTCCACCTTTAACTCGGTGTCAGGAGAAACTGAGCCGTACTCGCTGCTGCTGCTCGTATCCTCCACCAGGACAGGCACAGGCAAGGATATGCTTCGAAGATACTCTGCTTGTCAGAGAGGGGAGGAAATGGTCATTTATGCTTTAAAAAATGTGCACATAGTAAGCACTCACCAAAAAAGAGCAACATTAGTTGTCAAGGGTCTCGTTCCAATGGCTAGTAAAATTATGCTAAGAGGCTGGTCACGGAGCCCATGCTCCCTATATAACCCATGCAGGGGGTCGGCAGGGTAAGGGTCTCTGGGCTCTGGAAGGAGTATCTCAGTGAAACAGTGGAAGGAGCACCAGGCCCAGTGGTCCTGAGTTCCAATCCCCTCATTGCTATTGGCCACCTGTCCCACATTAGGAAGGTCATTTATGGATCTCAGTTCTCACGTCTATAAAATAAAGGATCAGGTGCGGCACCTGGGTGGCTTGGTCGGTTGAGCATCTGCCTTCAGCTCAGGTCATGATCTCAGGGTCCTGGGAATTGAGCCCCGCGTTGGGCTCCCTGCTCAGTGGGGAGTCTGTTTCTCCCTCTCCCCATGTCCCTGCTGTGCTGTCTCTCTCTCTCTCTCTCTCTCTCTCTCTCTCAAATAAATAAATATCTTTAAAAATAAAATAATTAGGTTCATATTTTTTTTAAAGATTTTATTTATTTATTTGACAGAGATAGAGACAGCCAGCGAGAGAGGGAACACAAGCAGGGGGAGTGGGAGAGAAAGAAGCAGGCTCATAGTGGAGGAGCCTGATGTGGGGCTCGATCCCAGAACGCCGGGATCACGCCCTGAGCCGAAGGCAGACGCTTAACGACTGAGCCACCCAGGTGCCCCTAGGTACATATTTTTAAAGGCATGTTCCTCACAGTTTTGAGGGTCCACCTTAGCATCCTGGGGTTGCCGTAGCTGGGGTGAGTGAGGATTCTGTGATGCTAGAACACAGGTTTCAACTCTGTTTTGTCTAACACAAATATGCTCTGTCAGTCTTATATATCAGGGTTCTGTTTAAAGATTCATATGAAAAATCTTTCTTTGCTAAACACAAATTTTGGAAATCAACAGACCACATGATGTCTTAGGTCTTTCCCAGTTTTCAGATAGCCTGATCCTGCCGAGGACATGGGCTCTTATTGTGATGGAGATTACATTGGCCCAGTAGGAGTTACCAACATATCATCAAATACTGATTTTCAAGAAAGTAATTTTTTCCAGAATCATCCTTACCGAACAAGTGTCTGTCCCCATAGTACAAAAGGCCTTACCAAAGAAGGCAGATGGAAAATTATAAAAAAGGAAATCCATGGTTGCCTAGAATCCCTCTTTTACTTAATTCCTCTTGGGCTGGGCTGTATCAACAAGGGTCCCAGGCTTAAAGACGTGGGATGGTCAGTCAGCAGTGCCCTCCTGCCTCTGCTCACGGCAACTACAGATCAGTAACGATTAACAGCAGGGGTGGAGGCAGTGGGCCATCAACGCTGAACAGACAGCTGGACATGTTTGAGAAGCACTCATCTGATTTACAAATATATGAAAGCCAAACAGACCTTCCCTTTTTTTTCTTCCTCCCCTTCCTCCAACTATCCCCGGACTCTATCCCTTATGATTCCATATACAGAGATATGTTTTATTATCTGTTATATATATACTGGGAAGAAAATATACCATATTATGAATGGTAGTTACTTCCAGAAGATGTGATTTGGGGTGATTGTGATTTTCTTTTACTTTTCCAAAATTTCCAAACCTTCTACAATAAACAAGTATTATTTTTGTAATCAGAAAAATATGTTATTAAAAATATTTTTCACAAGCAAATACTCAACAAGCATAACACCGTATTACCAAGAACTTGATTTACCTAATAACACACTTGGTGATGATCCAGAAGATTAAAAAAAAATCTCATTACATAGAAGGAAGTGACATTTCTCTGAAAATGGATTGCCCTGACCACCTATCACTGGGAAGCTTTTCCAAGCTGCCGAGTCTTAGAAAAAGATTTTTTTAGCCATATCTAGGAGCTTCCTCAATCATCAAATCTTGCAGGTAGGACATATCCTACCCCTTGGTTATATCAAAGATGTCATGCAGGACCATTCTCTTATTCTATCCCGCTTGCTCAGGTAAAGAAAGCAGGTGTTAGAGGGATACTCCACTTTGGTTTCAACTGTAGGGAGGAAGAAGAGACGTATACAGCTTCCTGGGATAGTGCATTCCTGGGGAAACCCAGTAATCGGTAACTAGAAAGTCTCCCAAGGATGAATTGGTTGACCCATCTGCTGTCATTGAATTTGCTACACTGTTGAATCACTATAAGGTAGGAACTGAGATGAAGCAAAGAAGAGCTGCTCTGGGTTTACCAATTTAACAATGCCTTAAATATATAGAGGTGTGCAAATGGCTACACTGAAAAGCTATGGCAGGGGAAAGTGCCTGCGTGCAGCATTTCCCAAATTTACTTCACCACGGAAGCCCTTTTTCCTGGGACAGCTCATGGACCGAGCATTTCATGCGCTAGGTTTCAGGAAGTGCTGCTACAGCAGAAAGCACATGAGCAACCTCTTTCTTGCTGATAACAGTCAGACTGTCTAAGAGGAGACAGGTTTGTCCAGGGACCCAAACACAGGACTGTGTTTGAGAGGTCATTTCTCGGAGCTGTCAAGATCTGTAGTGTGCTTCGTTTCACTTCGCATTTCTGGGGATAGATTGCAGAATGGATAAAAGAGCTGCTAGCCTGGCCAAAAATGGACTAAGGCATGGGAGCACGGTTTGCATTGCTATTAGGTATCAAGCCCTTAGAGCTAAATGTTGCTGGTTGAAAAAGATAAGCCAAAGAAAGTTCTCACCCTTCTGTTGGCTTGATGGAATGGCCAACATCTTCGTAAGAAAGGCTCAAGAGCCCTGCCGTGGCGCTCACTGTGGACCCCTGGGACTCAGTAAGTGTATCTTCACCAGCTTATAGAGTGGTGACCCTCTCTCCATGTATGTTCCATGCAGAAATGGAGGCATACATTGTTCACATGTCAAAGACAAGACCGTTGTTTCTTGGGACTAACTTCCATCTAGCAGGCTACAAGGTGTTTGTAGCACACGTTTCTGTACGTACGTGTGCATGTGAACACATCCGTATCTAAACAATAGAGGGAGTGAGGATTTGACTTGTCCTGAGTTTTGGCTTTTTGGTCACATTATGTGTTTTGATTACCCAGTACTGAGAAGGCCTGTGTCGTACCTGTGAATTTTAGGGTTGCTATGGATACCAACTGCCTAAAAGGAAGTCTCATGAGGTAACACTGTATATGTTTAAGGATGAAATCCAGTGCCCAGTGTCGCTAGGGCTCGTCTAGGAAAGAAAGGGACTTGCAGATATTTTGCATGCCCTGTGCGCACAGCCCTGAGTCCCTCCTCTACCCAATTTTAAGTTTAATCTTAAATTTGAATACCCTTCTCTGTTGGGCCCATGCAGTCATTCATCCAGCATATATTTACTGAATATCTACTATTTGTTGGGTAGTCCAACAGGACTTGCCGCTGGATTGAAGTGAGGGTATGAAAGGGAGGAATCAAAAATGGCCCTGAGGTTTCTGGTTTAAGAAATGAATGAATGAATGAATGAATGAATGAATGAACTACTTATATACTTAGATGAGGAGGAATACAGGCTGAAGGGAAAGTTATTTTTAGTGGGGAAAGGGTGTGATTTGAGCATTCAGTTTAAGAAATTAAGGCCAGGGGATGAGTCTGGAGCTCAGAAGAGAGGATGGAGCTGGAGACATAACCCTAGTGGTCTCCTGCCTAGAGATGGTATTTAAAGCAAAGGATGACATAATTTAGAGAGGGATGAGAAGGGAGCAGGGGACCCAGACCTTAAGAACACCAATATTTATAGGAAAAGGAGGCAGCAAAGGAGAATGACAAGGAGAAGCCATAAAGCTAGAGGAAAACAGGAGAACGGGGTGGGGTGGGGAGTTATGGAAGCCCACAGAGGAGAGGGCTAACACAAGAGAGAAGGAGTATCTGGGCCAAAAGCCACTGAGAAGATGAGTAAACTCAGAATTTGGCCAAACAGATCTCATTAGTGACCCTGAGCAGAGCAGGTTCAATGGTCAGTGACCCCAGACACCGGAGACAATGTAGGGCAGACACTAGGTTGGTGGGAAGGAAGGGGTGGGGAAGACCGGGAGACATTGCCTTTCAAGACCTAAAGCTGGGATGAGGAGCATAAAAACTGGGGTGTTAGCCAATGAGGCAGTGTGTAGTGTCAGGGGAAAGATTAGTTCATGACAGAAAACACTAGAGCATGGGTAAATGGAAGCTATTTGGAGAGGGAGAAGCTGAAGAAGTCAGGGGTGCATGGGATCCAGAAGCCAAGGGGGCGTTTGCCTTCTGTAGGAAAATGAATGCTTTCTCCTCTGTAAGGGTGGGAAGGGGAGAAAGGGGGATGATAAGGTAAGCGTGCATATTCTCGGTGGAAACGTGCTGAAATCCACTCCTGAGATTTCTAGCTTCTCAAGTTATAAAAGATTTCCAGGTAAGTGAGAAAGCATAGTGCCTTTCTGGGGAGAAACTCAGGTATAACTGTTGCCACAGAAGCAGGCTGACAGTTCCTGGGTAGCACAGAGGTCACAAGTCCCTTGATTTCAGCTCATGTACATACGGAGCCTCAAGGTGTAAGAGAGAAGCCTGGCAGGAGTTCACTCACTGGCCTGCGTGCTGATGTCTCGTCATTTTTTTTTTAAGATTTTATTTATATGTCTGAGAGAGAGGGCATGAGCAGTGGGGGAAGGGCAGAGCAAGAGGGAGAATGTGGGGCTCACTGCGGGGCTCCATCCCGGGGCTCCATCCCAGGACCCTGAGATCATGACCTGAGCTGAAGGCAGATGCTTAACCGACTGAGCCACCCAGGCATCCCCATGTCTTGTCAACTCTTAAGAAACCCTCTATTGTGGGGCTGGCCATGGAAAGTCTTGAAGAGGCTGGATGGACCTCTCTGAGGTAGGAAATGTCAAAGGTATGCTTCCAGAAGGGCGATTCTTATTGCTCTTTTGTGGGAGCTGATGGGTAAGGGTATGAATCTAAAATTCCCTAAAAATGTAGCTTTATCAGGGGTACACGGGAGTGGGGAGGGGGCACATGGCCAGTCTGTGGGCCCCAGATTGCTGGGAACTTCTGCTTAAGGGAAGGGAGATGGCTCTAATTTCAGGGAATTGGATATGTCCCTGCTATGGGAAAGGGGGGATGTTCTAAATTCTCCCCATCACTATGAGAGCTGCCTCAGATCCTAATAGCTCTTCAGGAGCACCAGAGACCGTCAAGGGTCTCCGAGGTCAGGACAATCTAGGGACAAAGCTCAGCCAGAGCAGTCTCCCAACTGTCACCCTGTCTCCTGTCTCCAATTGCCCAAATCTCAAAGGTTCTCACACTTGAGTGAGCAAAAGGTCGTCAGGTTGTTTACTTAAAAGTACAGCTTTCCAGGTTGTAGCTCTAGATTCTGGGAAGGGCCAGGAATCTTAATTTTTAACAAACAAAGTGACCCATGCAGGCAGGTCTGGGCCTGAGTCACGCCTATACCTCGAGTGCCTAGTCCCTATATTCCGAGTGCTAAGTGCATAGCAGAGGTTTAAAAAGGTTACTGAGTGTTATTAAATAAACCATTCTTCATGCAGCTCTCAGAACAATCCATCAATAGCTTCACTGTTCAATATGGTAGCTGCTAGTCACATGTGCTTATTTACATGAACATTTCAATAAAGTTAAAATTAAAATTCAGCGCCTTAGTCAAGGTAGCCCCATTTCAAGTGTTTAATAGCACATATGCTTAGTGGCTAATGGATGGGACAGTGTAGACAGAGGACATTTCTATTATCATAGAATTATAGACCCTGTGACTTTAATTCCAGATTAAAGTCTTTCCCTGGCTCTCCCCTCCTGTTTGATAATTTTCGTAGGGAGCCCTTTGGGATATGCTCCTGCTCACACTCCAGCTCCAACACTTCCCCATGTATTTGAAGCCCCCGCAGTGGTGAGCCGCCTCCCGCTCTCTTCACACACAGTGGGGTTTCACACATAGGGCATTAACTCATGCTAGGACTGACCTCTCCTGGCTTCCCACGCCCCATCCACAACTCCCTCTGTACTGTCTGGATTACACTATGGTGTAGTGGATTTTTTCCTTGTGTGTCCCCCCTACAAAAAACAACAGCTCCTTCAAGTCAGGAACTGTGTTCTTCTCATCCCTCTATATTCAGGGCCTAGCACATTTCCTGTGCGCACAGCGAATGCACAGTAAGTGTTTACTAGGTTAAAATGAATTCCTGAATTCTCTGGGTCTCTGTGTGGCCATGGGAGAGCAGTCTAGTATGGGACAAGTCCCATCTCTCGAAGGGGGAAGGAGGTCCTCCTCATCAGCACTGTCCCACTCCTCCCTGGAGGGGAAGCCGAGGGTACTGCTGAAGGTGGAGGCCTCTCCTCTGGACAGAAACTGGGTATGACCTGTAAAGAACCCGTGGGGAAGGAAGAGTCCTGCAGCTTGCATTCATTTCGGAGAGGTAAGACCAGGTTATAGTTTGTAGTCTTAATTAACGGGAGGCACAAAGTGCTCTGTAACACCTAAGAACAATCATAAATGGGATTTTAGCTGCTAATTGGGTTAGCACATCTGCTGTTGCTTTCCTAGGGAGGAGAGGGGGTTCTGAAGGAATGAGCCGGGCCAGGCTTGCAGCTGCGCACGTGCCTGGTACCCGGGAGCTTCCCATGGAGGCAAAAAAGCAGAGGATGAGGCTTTTTAACGGGGAAATCTAGAGCTTATCCCATGATGATGCACCAAACTTCAGCTCAATGGGCAATATAAAAACGAACTCACCATTTGATCCAGCTGAAAGGGCTGTGGGAAGAAGAGCAAACAGCAACGTAAGCACATGCTGGGTTTGTTGTTAAACAGAGATAACAAAAAAGTGCATGCTTGAAATGGGATCAATGTCCTTTGCAAACATTCAATCGGTCCCTCCTCATCCCAAACAAACACAAAAATGTCAACAACAAAGGGATCATTTACTTGCTTTTCCTTTCTGAAATGAGTTATGGAAATGATTGCAAGAGGCAATTTATATTTTTACACTGCTGTTTTATTTATAACTGACCATCTCTTTTCTTTTCTTTCTTTCATTTTGCAGGGAGCTAGTTATTCCGAAAGATATCCTCTAAGAGACAATATGTATTTTCCTAAAATTAAAAGGAACATATTATCTGGATGGCTTGGAAGTTTTAACAGCTCCATAATAGCTCTGTAGCCCATCAGTGGCCATTTAGAGTTTCAGCTCTAAGAGGCTATATTTCACCCTTTTACACTTTAACCCTTGTATCAGGGATGCGAGATTGCTATAGATGCTGACATACGACCTACCTACTAACCAGGTGGTGAAAGACTATTACGCACGAGGTCCTAGCATTCGTGACATTGACGGTACCGCAGCTTCCTGATACCAGAACCGTGTGTCTACGAACACTGCTAATGTTTACGCCAATTTCCAGTGATATCTATAAGTAGATTACTTTACTTCTGGAAAAGCCTTCCACCTTAAAAGCTTAGGGTTAGTGACTCTGACCCGTATCCTCTTCAATCCAACCACATACCTGAAAGCTTGGGTTGTGTCTTTTTCTTTTTGCTGGAAACTTTTAAGAACTCATCAATAAGCAAGTCGTTCGCACAGGCTCTCTTGTCAGGGTCTGGTTCGAAACACTTCAGGATGAATGCCTTGGCCTCAGCTGACATGGACTCTGGGATCTCTGGGTGGACTTTAAACATTCCCACCTAAGACACGACACAAGGTAGCTTCTGAGTGACCATCTCGTCACATGAGCTCCAGGATCGACAACTTGGTCCCCTCGCACAACAAAATCCTTCCTTGTATTCTACAAACTCATGCCTTTCCTCAAAGTGAGAGAGGATATCTTTTTTCCTCTAGGTGATGGAAAGTTTCCGGAGTGTTTCTGTAACTTTATCAGTGACACAGACCAAGCAATTATGTTACAACAGTAGACAGCACTGTGAAGTAAGAATCCAGACCTTGACATTTTAGAACATGTTAGCACACTGGCACGCAGGAAAGAGATTTTTAATTGAGACCATTGTGTTGACCATAATAGCTATGTGCCAGGAACTGTGCTTGGCTTTTTGATTTATGAATTCCACTGAATACTTCCAAAAACCCAGTGGATTAGATATTATCCCTGTTATAACAATGAAAAAAATGAATCTCAGAGGGGTGAGTGATACGTTCTAGAAAGGCAGGCCTGGGATTCAAACCTTAATTTGTTTGGCCTAAAGCTTGTGTTCTTTCCCCTATGCTGTGAGATGTGAATATTTTTCCTGTCTCAAATTGCTCATACGAAGAGATATTTTAAAATACTTTAAAATTAAACACAGAATTTTTGTAACAATTAGAATTTTCTTCTCACTGCTGCCATTCTAAAATTTTTTTCAATAATGTTTTCATGTAGTTAGTAGTGAAAATTTTCTAAGGAAATCTTTTTTGTTATTATGCAGCTTATAGAAGCATATTATTAAATAAACAATAATATTCAGTTTTTTGTAGTAATTACATAGCCTTTACTATATGCCAGACACTATTCTAAGTGTTATGTACATATTATCTCATACACCTCTCAAAAAACCCTTATTAGATAGGTACTATTTTTATACCCATTTTATAGATGAGGAAAATGCGGTATAAGAGGGTTAAGCAGGGCGCCTGGGTAGTTCAGTCAGTTAAGCGTCTGCTTTTGGCTCAGGTCATGATCCCAGGGTCCTGGGATTGAGCCCCACATCTGACTCCGTGCTTGGCGGGGAGCCTACTTCTCCCTCTCCTCTCCACTTGTGCTCTCACTCTCTCTCTCTCTTTCAAATAAATAAATAAAATTTTCTTAAAAAAAAAAAAAAAAAGAGGGTTAAGCAATTTGCCCAAAGTCATCAAAGAGTTTGACCGTGTTGGAGCCTAGATTCAAACACTATAAATCAGTGCTAGAGTCTATGTCATTTCATCTAAAGCATACTGTATAATAATCCCTGCACCTGTGGGTAATGGAGCAGCATTTCAGAGTGAAATCCTAGAGATGGGCGAAAACTTCAAACAGTGACCAAGAAGAGAAGGACACCCATTTATGTCAAGAAAGGCAGCTCTCTTAGCAGCTTTCATTGCCCGTCTGGTTTGGTTACAGTCCTCATTTCTTTATCAGCAGTATCCCATCAGATCATCTTCAGGCTGAACGGAAGCCAAGCTTTCTACACAAGCAGAAGGTATGTGACACATGGCCCCTCACGAGCGGCTATTCACAGTGGACTAAGTGCTAGAAACATGGTCAGCGACAGGGAAGGAAATCAGATTCTCATAGGAAGTCCTCTGCCTTAGAGAACAGCAGATGGTGGGCTTCTCTTCTTGGGAAACGGGTCCTCAGTTTAAACCTTTCTCCGGCTTGGCAGTGTCTCAGACAAGGACAGGTGGGGATGGCAGGGACTCAGAGCAGGTCACTGCTTTGCTCAGTGTCTGGATTCTGAGGCTGTGGACCCTGGGCTCTGTCAGCCCTATTTCCATATTTGGTGCTCCCTCTTTTGGGAGGTGGGCTGCTTCCTACTCCAAGAGAGTTACGAACGAATGGGCAAAGTAATGGGCTAGAAGAGTAGCTATAATAAGAATACAACTGGCGTCTTTAAAATAGCAACTATTGCCCACCCTTTCCTTTCTTTCTTTCTTTTTTTTTTTTTTAAGATTTTGTTTACGTATTTGAGAGAAAGCGAGAGAGAGGGAGAGAGAACACAGGGATAGTGAGAGAAAAAAGCAGACTCCCTGCTGAGCAGGAAGTCCGATGTGGGACTCGATTCCAGGACCCTGGGATCATGACCTGAGCTGATGGCAGACACTTAACCGACTGAACCACCCAGGCGTCCCTGCCCACCAATTTCTTTTTTCTTTTTTTAAAGATTTTATTTATTTATTTGACAGAGAGACAGCCAGCGAGAGAGGGAACACAAGCACGGGGAGTGGGAGAGGAAGCAGCAGGCTCCCAGCGGAGGAGCCTGATGTGGGGCTCGATCCCAGAACGCCGGGATCACTCACACCCTGAGCCGAAGGCAGACGCCTAACGACTGAGCCACCCAGGCGCCCCCCACCCATTTCTTAATGGAGCCTCCAAACTCTTATGATAAAGGAGAATATTGTTCTGATTTAATACTTAAATGAAGTAAAAATGTCTTTATATCTCCCTCCATGGAAGATTTTCAGACTGTTTCCCAAAGAGCTTAGATCGTCTTCCATGGAGTCGTGTGTTATTTATGCTGCGCTGTGAAAAGGCGGTTAGATGAGGTTACATGGGATCTCACTTTATAGCTGAAAAATATAAGGCAGGGAGAGAGCCTCGGTGCGAGGCATATGCACCAACGTTGAGCAGAGTGAATCTTCTTGACTTTAATGAGCTCTGAGAGCACATTCAATGTGCTTACCTAGGCTCCTTCCCTTTTGTCTAAAAAACTATACACCTAATAGCTTTATCGAATGGTTTTTCAGACATTTAAGACATACGAAATGTGACCTTGAACATAGCTGCTTGTGGTTCTCCCAGTTCATAAAAAGGTGGTTTCCCTGTGGCCATTTCGATGATGGTGCAGCCCAAAGACCAGATGTCCGCTGCTTTCCCGTAGCCTCGTGGTCCTTTGTCTATGATTTCCGGTGCCATATACTGAAGGGTGCCTAGGGGTAATTCAAACACACTTCCACTTGAAAACAGAGGAAACAGATGAACATCTCATGACAGCTTGAACTGTCCACATAAATAAGACAACTTTAAAAGCATGATTCAGGTCTTAATATCTCATCTTTCTAGACTTCCAGTTTTCTCTGTCGTTAATAAAAATGGAAATAGCAGTTGTTACGGTGGATTTTATCAGGGATATAAGACTAGCTCACCAATGTGATCTGGTCATGAATAGATACTTTCTCACCTCCTAGATAGTAGAGTATAAATAAGGCATCATTTTATCGGGACCTCTTAGAAACTTCTAAGAATGAGTCATGTGAGAACAACAGAGAATATATCAAGACATATTTTTTGCAATTAGTTTTCCAAATACATGAAGATTCCTATTATGTATACTTCTAATCTCTCCAGGAAAAGTCTAGGTCAATCATCCATTTTCCCTCAATCTATATTTCTCAATTTCTAAATTGAATGCTTAATTCTTCCGTTTGATTCCTATTTCTAAATCACAAAAGCATGAAGATTCTGAAAGTCATTGTTAAAAATAATGTAAATCATTTTTGGTGTCCTTTATTCTGTAAATCAAATATATATGGGTTCTGCTGTGTGCCTGTGGTCCACGGAATAAGAGGTTTAACAGATCAAAGGCAGGTCAGGAGCCATCAGTACAGACAAATCACCAGACAGAGTGAAGAAGAAGACAATGAAACACAGGAGATTTAAAAGGCTACATGGTATGAGAGAGTTGAAGAGTACGGTATGATGGAAAGAACATGAAATGGGGAGCCAAAAATGCTTGGTTCTAGCTCTAGTCTGGTATATCTCAGATAAACACTCGACTGCAGTTGTCTCAGTGACTTGAATAAGAGGCTGCTGGGTGATTCCCCCAAATCCAACAATGAGTCAGAAGTGTGAACAGGGACAGATTATTGCCACATCCCCTGCTACTGATATACTCATACAAATGATATAATCAGCAAACAGGAACTCATCCAAGATGCCATATTCAATTATTTCAAATCCTGAGGCATTTGCTAAAAGACCTACTTCAGTATTTTCTGATTCATAACCAAGCTGACAGACATTTTGATAAATACAGACACCTTTTATGAATGCCTCATGCGTGATTTATAGGTGAAACTGCTATGCACCATTCCTCTAAATTGTTCCTAGGAAACCCACCAACATAGGCTAGAAACTGGCTGCTTGTTGTTCATAAAACCAAATAAAAGTATATTATTTTTGTCAAGTATTGTCATCTTGCCAGGTTATCCTCTAGCTCTCATTATGTGACAGTAGCTTAAGTTCAAGTTCACATATGACTATACATGTCTGCTGTTGGCTTAAATCAGCAACACTACTGGAGGGAAGCATTTCACCTGGCCAAGGGTAAGGCTATAACTATACTCCTCAAATCACCTACCCTTACGACGAAAATGCTACGACTTCTCTATTTACAGATGATGAACTATAGTATCTGGGTGGGTTGTTTTTTATGATGTAAACAAAATCAAATGGTCTTCTAGAAAAAGCTTATGTAAGTCTACTACTGGTTTTTCTTGTATCTGGGTCTAAAATAGAATTGATTAGAGAATTTAAGTTGTACGAATATCTGAGGAGAAATCACAACTGATTAAAATACAGTGAACCTTAAAAATTGGACAATTCAAGTAATATCTTAACACATTATGCAATATTTTTATTCATCAGATAATATTTCAAAGGGCTCTAACTGCCAGTTGTGTTTATCTCCCATAGACCAAATGCCAAAAAACCCCCCCAGGTAGTTATGTATTCATATCTGCTCTCTTTATTCCATAATCATGACATATAAAATTTTCTATAAAGAGATTTACAGAGCCAGATAACGAAGACACAAGCCAATCTGTACATTAGCCTAAGGAAACCAAGTAAGATTACTGACTCTAAAATCCATACCTTATATAGCTTCATTCCAAAGTTTTAAACAATTACTTGAAAATAATCTCTTTTAGAGTTTCTTTGCCATTGCAATCACCCATGAAACCACTACAGCTTAGTGGCTCAAAGTGTGAACTTTGACATCCCACTTAATCTGCTCATTCATTCAGCAGATTTATATCAAGGACCTACTGTGGGCCAGGCACTTAGAATATAGCAGTGGAGTAAACAGAAATCCTGGGCTTATGGAGCCTGCGTTTTTTGCAGTGGGAGACAGACATTAAAGTAGAACATAATAAATCAGTAAATTATATAGTAGGTTAGAAAGTGATGTGTCAATGACAAAAAAAAAAAAAAAAAAAGGTAGGGAAGGGGGAGCGAGAGCGCCCAGGGAGGGCAGCCATGGTAGGCTCACTGAGATGACATCTGAGATAAAGCTTGAAGGACAGGGACTTAGCCATGCAGACAGCTGGGAGAACAGTGTTACTAGCAGAAGGAAGAGCATGTGCAAAGGCCTTGCGGCATGGCATAATGAAGGAATGCAGGAAGGCCAGTGTTTCTGGCACAGAGTGAGCAAGGCGGAAGAGTAGAAAATGAGGTCTAAGAGGTAATGGACTCCAAATCAGGTCAGAGCCTTCTTCACCATATTAGGACTTCAGCATTTGTTTGTTCTGAAAGAAACAGAAAGCCACTGAAGTCTCTGAGTAAGAGGGCTTGATTTATGTTTTAAAAGGATCACTCTGGCTGCAGTGTTAAGAGGAGAGTGTAGGAGGTAAGAGCTGAAGCAGGGAGAACAGGCTTTGGAGGCAACGCAGTTGAGGGCTGAGGGTGGCAGCCGTGGAGACAGTGAGGAGTGGTCCGATTTCGGGACACCGTCTGAAGGTAGAGCCAGTAGACTTCCTCGTGGATTGGGTTGGGGTGTGAGAAAAGAGAGGCACCATGGATCCCTCTAAGTTTTGGGAGGCCACCAACTGAGATGGAGAAGAGTGTGGGTGGAACAGGTTTGGGGAGAAGATAATTAATTCCATTTGGCATGTTAAGTCTAGTTTGAATCGTAGCTCTATTACTTACTAGCACTGTGACCTCGGGCAAGTTATTCAAACTCTTTGAACCTGAATTTCTCATCATAAATTGGGATGCTGATTCCAAAGAATTAGGGCTGATGTATGAATTTCTGTGAAATATGAAAAACACTTAACACAGTCAGATAGATAGTAAGCACTCTGTAAATGGTGGTTGATGCCGTCTTCCCTCTCACCAAATCACCAAACAGGTCAATGTCTTTCCAGTCCGTTCATTAGAGGTTGACTGAGCACCTGTGAGGCCTATAGCCATGAGCAGATCAAGGCGCACCCCTCCAAGTCCTCCTGATCAGCCCTGGAGACAGACCAGGCACATTGGTGACATGTGTCACTATGTGAGGCCAGTGTGAGAAGTGCAAACAAAGGACTCTGGGAGGACTGCTTTACTACAACTCCTTTGGGGATTAAAAAAAAATATGTCTTTAAGATTAGCAGAAGGCATTAAATTAACATCTTGCCCAAATAAAATGTCTGAAAGTAGGGATTTTCCCATCAGAAGTTACTGAGTCTTGGCAGCATCTAAAATGTCTCTTGCCAAATTGAGAGAGTATGAGGCAAGAAATGGAAAGACATTTAAAGTTACTAGTAGGTTGGAATTAATTTTATTCAAAAAAATACCTTTCAAATGTGTTCAATGCCGTGCCCTGAAATACCCATTGCTGTGAGGGTAGGAACTGGGTCTGAGGCGTTGCTGACTGAATATTCTGAGGAGAAAATTTACAAAATTTCTCTCTCTCCTTTTCCCCTCCCAGGTTACCAGAACAGACACATCAGCAATGTGGAGAGGAAGAGGGACTGGAACAAGGAAGTCAAAGCAAAGAACTAAGAGTAGATTAAAACTCCCAGTTCTATCATTTACAAACTGTTGTGACCTCTAGCTGTGACCTCTCTTCTCTCTCTCAATCTCCTCATCTGCAAAATTGAGGTCCTACCACGCACCTCACAGAATTCAGACATGGAAGATATCTGGCCATTGTGCTTTATCTTAGACCACAAAATATTCATTACCTTTTTTGGTTAAACTACTCTTTCTCTGATGGTAATAACGAGTACTTAGCACCTCATGAGAATCAGCAGAGTGGAGAGGTAAGACTTTTGAGTGGAGACCAGAATGGAAGTTCCAGATGCCCTCCTGTAACTGTGGGGCAGTCATTCATCTCGGAGCGTTGGTTTCCTCTTGTTACCTTTTTGGCAATCACTTTGTCTCCACTCCCCCAGGACTTTGTTCAGAGGTAGCGTGGTGGCTCGATTGCCTAATTTCTGAGGCAAGCTCTCTCCCCACCCCAATTCTGAATTGGTGAGTCACTTCCTCTTTCTGAATTGAAATTCTACGGGTTATTTATATTGTGAGTAGGAAATAGGCCACAGGGAGTAAACAGATTAGGAACTCATAGTTCAAATGGGAAGTGATTAAGGTATGAGTAAGAATCACAGAGAGGTTGGGCTAAAAAATGTTAAAAAAAAAAAATTCTTGTCAGGTTATAGTGCTTATAGCCAACCAGGAGAGAAGTAATGACATGAAGGGGAAAACAAATAACAAATTGAGAGTTAAAAGAAATTTTTTTTTCAGTGGCATTAAGCAGGAGATTTGAGCAAATCATAGAAATACAAGATGAGAAAAGAGCCAGATCAAATTCTGCGTAACATTTTTCAATGAGCATCAAATTACATGCACATTAATGTCTGTGAGAACCCAGACTGACTTTATCTCTCACATGAGGCTCTAATGCAGCAATTATTTCTTTAATTACATAAGATCTGTATCATCACTGCAAAAACATACCAGTAAAAGTTTCAGTACATGGGTTTATGCCAGCGAGCCTCTTTGATGTCCCGAAGTCCGAGATCTTGAGAACACCGCTATAGGTATTAATCAACACGTTGTCGCCCTAGAGAACAAAAGACTTGAGTCAAAATGTTCTTTCTTCCATTACTGTTTGTTGTTGGCTTGTAAGTCCAATAAGAAAAGCTGTCCTTAGAGCAAACAAGGACTCAATCTGTACTCTCCATTAATAGTTAACCTCGACAGTGAATTCTTGACACCATTTTTGTTTACATATTATCAATTCCCAATCTGTGACGCAGGCCACAAAGTCAAACAGGTGCCTGGTTAGAGCTTGGGGTGGCTTGTCAACTGTAGGGGCTACCTGTGTGGGATCAATTCAATTAAGATAGTCATGATCTCCTAGTCATTTCACTTTATTCTGTTTTTGCTTCTTTTCCTGGAAATATTTAGGGATATGGCAAACAAATGAGATCTGGGTTTATTGGGGGATAGCAATAGTAACTTCCTTTCCACAGTCCCTCCTTTGTCAGAAATTTATTAGTTTTGAATTTTCTCTTTTTAACGAGAATCAAATGAGTCATTTAATTTTAATTCTAACAATGAGTATATGATACTTGTAAGAAGAAGGAATCTTTTTTTCCCCCTCCTAATCATTCATCCATTGATGTAGTAAATATTTACTGAGTAGCTACTCTGGGCTGGGACACAAAGATTAAGCAGCCGTGAGCACCTCAGGAGTGGGGACCCTATCCTGTCCAAGTTTGTTCTGCTGTGCCCCTCCCCCTACAAAGCGCCTAAAGCAGTGTCGGGTGGGCAGTGGAAGCTCAGACTTTGTTGGCTGAACACGGTTGAGAGGTTTATTCCTTGAGGAGAAGAGATAAGGCATGAGTACCAGTAACTGACTTAGAGCAGAGGAGGGACTATCTTATATTTCTGCTATTTCTCAGGTTTATTTATTTACGATTCTAAATAAATATCCATAACACAGTATGACTTTTGCCAAGAAAACAGTTACCTACCAAGGAACTTGTAAACATGAATCCAGCGCATCCTACCTTTATATCCCGGTGGACTATCTGATTGTCATGGAGGTATTTTAATCCTTCAAGTATCTGCTTCGTATAAAAGCCGATGGTTTGCTCATTGTCCTTCAATGGGCCCCATTTGGAACGAAGGAGAGCAGAAAGGCTTCCTGTAAAGCAGGGAGAAACAGCGGATAAAATTTTATCAGATTCGTTCCTCCAAGCATGTTAATGGCGGAACACTAATTTAAGCTAACATGTATTGGTTATTCCTGGTGGCCCAGGAAGTAGAGTACTAGATGCTTGGGCTCTCAAATGCTCTGAAAGATGCTCATTATCTAATACAGTCAAAATGAAAGGCCACTCAGTCCCTAACTTTGATCCAAGTCACAATGACTGATACTAAAATGGCTCAGCATACTTTTATTGTCTTCTAATAAACTGCCAAGCCAATGTCACATGTCTAATTTTTTTTTAAATTTATTGAGGTGTAATTGACATACAGCATTATATTAGTTTCAGGAGTACCACATAATGATGCGGTTTTTATACACACCGCAAAATGATCACCACAGTAAGTCTAGTTAACACCTGTCACCACACATAGTTACAAAAACATTCTCTTCTTGTGACGAGAATGTTCAAGTTCTCCTCTCTTCGCAACTTTCAAGTACCCATACAGTAGTGTTAACTCTAGTCACCACACTGTACATCACACCCCCAGGACTTACTTATTTTATAACTGGAAGTTTGTACCTTTTGACCCTCTTCCCCCATTTTGCCCACACCTACCCCCCCCCCCCCCCACTTCTGGCAACTACCTATTTGTTCTCTGTTATTTATGAGCTTGGTTTTTTTGTTTCGTTGTTTGGGGTTTTTGGGGTTTTTTTACATTCTACATGGAAGTGAGATCATACAGTATTTGTCTTTCTCTGTAAAACTTATTTCACTCAGCATAATGCCCTCACAGTCCATCTGTGTTGTCGAAAATGGCAAGATGTCACTCTTTTTTAGGAATGACTAATATTCCATCGTGTATAGAACACATCATCTTTATCCATTCATCCGATGATGGACACTTAGGTCGTTTCCATATCTTGGCTCTTGTAAATAATGCTGCAATGAACATAATCTAATTTATCTTTTAACGTAGACAAATTAAGACCTGTAAACTAGTAAATCCCGTTCAATCGTGCTCCTCTTCAAGCCCTTAAAAATGTATACTTTTTTAAAGAAAGAAAAACATCTCTTACCTCCTGGGACCTGCTCCATGAAGATTTTGATGAAACCATTCTCGCTGAAAGAGCCCAGATACTGGACAATATTTTTGTGCTTTAGATGCTTATGCAATGCTATTTCTTCATGTAGGGGCTGGGAGTATCTAAAAGACATGCAAATGTTGATGAGCTAATTATGCAGCCAGATTTTAGTGTATAAATGTAAGCAATACAAATTGAAAACATCAGCTAAATATACGTCCATACATAAAGTAAAATATGACTATCTAAAGTATTTATTTCTCTAACATAAACTCTGTGAAGCTGAAGCGGTGGTAGGTAGGGTCTGAGGGGAAATGTGTCAGGCATTGATCTGAGACTACTGTATACATTAACTCATTTCTCACAACAACCCCAGGAGACGGTACTTTTAAGATGCCCATTTTACAAATGAGGAAATTGATTCACCAACAGGATAACTAACCTGCCCAAGATCTTAAAGCTAGTAAGTGACAGAGTTAAGATACTAGTCTAGGAGAACTGAACGCACCCACACAGCTCACTGTCTACATTAACATGACTTTCTACTCCACTGGCCTCATAACATAACTCTACTATTCCCGGAGACTCTTGACCTGGAAGATAAAAATTGCAAATCACTTTCATTTTCATTCCTGAACTTACTGAAAGGCCCAGCAACTCGTCTGTAGAAAACATAAAACCATTTATATCCCAAGTCTCCTTGAGCTCCTGGCAAATCCTCATCTTACTGGGTCCATCAATTCTAGTATATCATGATTTTTTTTACCCCATCCTACCCATGCCTTCATGCTGAAAGACCAGCATCAAACCGTCTGGTTTCTTTCAAAATCACATACATTGTTTTATCAGATCATACAGTGAAAGTGTTTTATATTTCTGGAACAGACAGAACAACCCTTTTGATGATTATTTGAAGTACTATAAAGCTTTTAGACTCTTAGCAATCTTGAATATTAATATTATATTATATACTTATATTAATACGATTACTGTGTAACTAACCATGGTAGGGCATCAGAGACCCAAAGCTATTCTCTAATTTTTTTTCTCTTGTACAATGGAGGTTACAGGTATGAAAGGCACTAACCACTAGACCATAAACTACAAACCTGATGCCTCATTATTTGCTTCAGTGCTAGTACAAGAAATGCTTAGATCTTATGATGGCAAATCCATGTAAACAGAATGGATTTTTTTGAATGCCAATAATAAATACTACAATTGGTTAGTACCGAATAATGCTATTTTCATGAAGCTTTTCAGGATAAGCTACAAAGCTAAAGCAATTAGGAGGTTATAGAAATTCAAATTCATTTAATTTAAACAAACTTTTATAATCTGTAAAATATTGCTCAGAATGCTTCCAACAACAACAAAAAATTAACTTGTATTTTAGATCTTTTACTCATTTTATTTTTCTTTAGAACTGCTCTAGGAACTATAAAGGTAGGTATTAAACTAAACCCCTTAACAGGATACCAATTAGAGATAACTCCATTTTGGTAACTGAGACAACATGAGAAATACAGGTCTATGGTGTTACCAGTAAGACACTTAGGTTATGATTCTCAGGACATTTGCAAGTTACTTTTTCCATGGTGTTTAAGCCACTTTATTAACGCTAGGTAATAACATTGCTCTTGATATGCATGAGATAAATTAGTAGCAAATATTGGGTCTATTCTACAGATTTAGGGCATTAAAATGACTAAATAATCCGAAGCAAGTGATTAATTCAGTTTATGATGAGCCAAAGGACTCCCACCTCCTGACCCTCTATTGAAAATCAATCATGAATATTTAAATATAAGATCGTGGAAAAGGAAATAGGCTACTCCCCTGCCCCCTCCATTATGTAACCAAAGGATAGCTTAAAAGTTACAATAATAGTCTGGTTTCAACCTAGCTAAGAATAAGAACTCTTCTCCAATATGAAATTGATTAGTAACACTCAGAAATTCTCACTAAGTGAAAGGGTGAGTGCCAATCACCAAATAAGCATGAAATTCTAATTTGTTCAAGTCAATAAGCAATGCTTATCTATGAAATTACAAGAAAATCTTATTTCTTCTCTATTAGCTGTGACAATGGAAAGAAGAAATGGTATAGATAATCAGAGTTACTTATACATATTTGGCTTTAAAAATTATTAATCCATATGTGTTTCCAAAGCACCTTCTCTGAGTCAAATGCCCACTACATCCATCCACACCAGTGGTTCCCAGCCTTAGCTGGACGTCTCACCTCCTGAAAGGATTTTTTAAAAATAATCAATGCCTACGACCTACTCCAGAATTTCGGGGGGTAAGGCCTGAGTATCAGTAATTTTTTAAAGTGCCCCTGTTGGCTCTAATATGCAGCGGGGTAGAGAATAACTATCTACATAAATAGTTCAGGTGTGTGTAGAACATTAGAGGAGGAAGCCAATTTGAGATTAACAACTACTTGGGATAGAGCGTGAATCCACCACCACTTCTCTCCTACGACTCCGATTCTCAAACAAGTGTTTTTAAAGTGTGAAGGAAACACAGAAGCAACTGTTTTTGTTGCTCTGATCCTTCACTCCAGATGGCCAAGGGTAGTAGATGCTGGGTCATGCATTATTCACATGCATCCTATTACCTTAGCAAGTGTCCTTCCTAACTGCTATCTTTTTACATGCAACATGAAAACCTCTCCGGGGCATACAGATGAAAACAACTTGTGTGCTCTCACCATAACATAAGACACTTCACTTTTGTTCTTATAGGTAACAAGGAGATGCCCAGCGCCAGCTCTTTAAGAGAAGCACTTGTCATACGAGGGTTTTCTTTTCTTTTTTTTTTTTTTTTAAAGATTTTATTTATTTATTTATTTGACAGAGATAGAGACAGCCAGCTAGAGAGGGAACACAAACAGGGGGAGTGGGAGAGGAAGAAGCAGGCTCATAGCGGAGGAGCCTGATGTGGGGCTTGATCCCAGAACTCCGGGATCACGCCCTGAGCTGAAGGCAGGCGCTTAACGACTGCGCCACCCAGGTGCCCCAGTCTTTTTTTTTTTTTTTAAAGATTTTATTTATTTATTTGACAGAGAGAGACAGCCAGCGAGAGAGGGAACACAGCAGGGGGAGTGGGAGAGGAAGAAGCAGGCTCCCAGCAGAGAAGCCTGATGCGGGGCTTGATCCCAGAACGCCGGGATCACGCCCTGAGCTGAAGGCAGACGCTTAACGACTGAGCCACCCAGGCATCCTTCAAACAACCCACATTCTGCCAAATGCGTTGCTACAGAACAGGGCCTTTGTTGGGGTTGGTGTGCTGTGTGTGTGTGCTTTGTGTGTGTGACCAATAAACTTAAGTTACAAAGGGGATTCTAAAAGTGGTTTGCTTCCAACTACCTACTTAAATTCACCTGCTGGTGGGAGGGGAAGGGATGGTGCTAAAGATGGGCAGGTTTGCTGCAGTGACTGGATAGTGATAAGCCCTTTACATTTTATATTGTTTCAAAATCTATGTATGTGTTATGTAAACTACAGGAATACTTAACAAAATGTTTAATATGACAAATTGATATATATTGCCCTAGGTATTTCATTAATAATTTCTATCATCACCTCATAAGAGAGAATTCATAAATACGTCTCACGGATTAACCAAGAGGAAACTGTGCAACAATATCACAGAAAATAAAATGAAAACCATACGTGGGGCAGACAGCAATAGCTGTTTGCCTACCTCACGTCTGTTCTTCCCTCTTTGTAGGATTTTGTTTGAGGAAACAAAGGACTAGCTAAAAAGCTACTGAGTCCCTAGCCTCCCTTGGGGTTCAGGGTGGTCACTTTTGGCGAATAGAATAGAGGTGAAAGTATGCTGGATGCTTCTGGGAAAGTTTGTTGTCTTTTTCTTCTTGCTACCTCAAATGCAGATATGGCATCTGGAGGCAAAGTGGCCATGCGGGTAAGTCACACCCTAAGGACGGAAAGGCAAACAGAGCTGGGACCTGGGACACTGGCTGCTTGGGAGGGTGTGTTTTCCAGCTTGGGGTACGTGAGGAAGGCCTGCCTGCTGGCTTAAGGTCTGAACTGAGAACGGACCGAGATGAGGCAATCCTGCTGGGTTCTCTGGAATGAGCCCCTGCGTGCCCGGGTCGGTGCGGCTGCCAGGGAGGAGCCACAGAGGGAGGCAGATGTCTGTGCTAAGGGCTCGGGGTTTCGTGCTGGTTACGATAAGGGTCCGCGGAAGGGTTTCAAGCAGCAGTGACATGATGTGATTTCCACTTCAGAGACATCTCTGTGGCTTCTCTGAGGGAGGCTGGAGTAGAAGTAGAGGAGGGAGTGAAGGCAGAGACTAGTTACCAGGCAGTTGCGGCAAGGAGCCCGTGCGAGAGACCTGAAGGCTGACGTTGGACTTGCAGCCGTGGCGATGGGCAAGACTGGGGAGACTGAGAATGTGTTACACAAGCTGAGGCAACAGTACGACTTACTGATGCAGGAGACATCGAGTGAGAGAGAGGAATCTAAAGGAATCCTAGGTTTTGGCCTGAACAGCTGATGGCTGGGAGAACCTTCACTGAGGCAGGGTCGGGTGAACACACCTGGGGGTCAAAATCCACAGTTCCGTTTTCGCCACGTTAACCTGGAAACTTCCAAGTGGAGAGGCTGGGTAGACAGACAACCCAGACAGCTCAGGGGAGTGTCCTTTCTGAAGAAAGCTGGTCTTGAGTGGACATGATCTCACGACCCTGAGATCGTGACCTGAGCTGAAACTGAGAGCCAGATGCTCAACCGAGTCACCCACACGCCCCAGTTCTGGAAGTTCCTATGGCCATATCCTTCAGCTCAGAGAGGAAGCCCTGCCCAGCCCATCGAAGGCACTCTTCATTTGGTAGTGATTTCAGTCTCTAGCATCTCTTTTGATTCTTACTTAGGATTTCCATCTCTGCTTACACTCCCTCTGTTTTCGTACACTATCTACTTTACCCGTTAGAGCCTTTAGCACATTCAAGTTGCTTTAAATTCCTGGTCTGATCATTCCAACATCCCTGCCATATCGGAGTCTGGTTCTGAGGCTTGCTCTGTCTCTTCAAGCTGTGTTTTTGCCTTTTGGTATGCTTTGTCATTTTTGTTGAAAGTCAGGCATGATGTATTAGGTAAAAGGAACTCCGGCAGGGGAAGCATTCTATAATCTTATGCTTAGGTCTCAGTCTCTTCGAGAGCCTGGGCCCCTGGGCTGGGAGCCTCACAAATGCTTTGCAGTCTCCCTCCTCCCCTGTCTCCTGCTGCCCTCAGCTGGGACAGGACGGTTATGGTGGGCAGGAGTTGGGTACTTCCTTTCCCCCAGCTGTTTAGGCTCTGATAACACTCTCCTAGGTTAGGCCCTGGTAAAAATAGTCTCTCTGAGGTCAGGCCTTCTTAGGAAGAACAGAGCTGTGGGATATTTCAAAATGGTTCCTTTCCCCCTTCCCCCTGCTGGAAGCATGGGGGGATTTTTCTTGAACATCACTGTGAGGGTCTGGTAGGGCTTCTAGAGGCAGAAGTCACAAAGATGTGCCCCCATACCCCGCCTCCCATGACTGTGTCTCCAAATTTGGGGGCAGTGGCATGGCCTGTAACTCTACTTCTCCAATGGATCCAAGAATTTTTAATTTGGTCTTAGTGTGGTCAGCTTTCCACTTGTTAAGATGCAGGGATGACTTTGAAGCTCCTTAGGAAGGAAATTACACATTGAAACCTGTGGTTCAAACCATTTCTGATCCTGCTTACTCCCCATCTATCCATTTAATAAATCAACCATTCTCTGACACAACTGAGCCCAACACACACAGGCCATTGTCTTTTCTACTCTTTAGAAGTCCTGTCCTGGTCAGCTCTGAGAGGCCGGTCCTTCCCCACCAGGGGGTTGTGCTTGAATCACTCACTGACGCAGCAACAAAACCTCAGAGAGGGCTGATTAAGACACTGGCGTTTTCAGACAGTGTCGTTCATTAGAATATCACCAAAACATTGTCTAAAATGCTACAAACAACCCAAAGGACCTTGAAAGCAGCTTTTATTAGCCACAATTACTGTACCTGCTGTCTCTCTCTGGGATTTCCTTTATAGCGATTCGGACTTGGTTGCTCAGGTCTCGGCCTGCATAGACGATCCCGTAAGTGCCTTTCCCTAAAACGACTCTGTCACCGTTCTCGTCATATTCATAGTCATACTACAAAAGGAAAACGCGGGGGACAGAAGATTAAAACGTGACTTGCATTCTACATTTTAAACATCAACTTTTTCCAAGAGCATTTCCCCTTATTTTATCAAATGGCTTTAACACACACAACAACAGGATGAAGCTCAAAGCGGTTTCTACAGCCAGAAACGGGACACTCTGAACGTAAAGCCGCTCGCGCGGTCCTGTTTTCACAATGGCTCCGAACACAGTAGCGGCGCTGTATTTAAATCCAGAGAAGTGCTTCTTCAAAAGGCCACTTGGATTCTTTTATCCACTAAATCCTATTTTTCACAGATCTAGAGATGAGTATGATTAGCAAGAATGTTTATCAATATTATATCTAATTGAGCTTTCTTCTGTTTCTCAGCTTTTTTTTTTTTTAAAGATTTTATTTATTTATTCGACAGAGATAGAGACAGCCAGCGAGAGAGGGAACACAAGCAGGGGGAGTAGGAGAGGAAGAAGCAGGCTCCCAGCGGAGGAGCCTGATGTGGGGCTCGATCCCACAACGCCGGGATCACGCCCTGAGCCGAAGGCAGACGCCCAACCACTGTGCCACCCAGGCGCCCCTGTTTCTCAGCTTTTGATACTGTCCAAGTATTTCATAATCTGCCAAGAGAATAAAGCCACTGAAAAAAAGGTTGTGGGTAAGAAGAAAAATTTTAAGGTCTTCTGCATTGACAATGCTAAAATAAGGATTTTCCCTTTACCTCCAATTCCTCAAGGCCAAAATACATTTTGAAAATGAGAAATAGTTTTGTTAGTCCATTCTATTGTTTTTTGTTTCTATATTATTTATTTCTGCTCTCATCTTTATTATTTCCTCTTTCTATTAGTGTTGGGCTTGATTTTTTTTTTTTTTTTGAGTTCCTTTAAGTGTAAGGTTAGGGTGTTTCTTTGAGATAGTCTTGTTTCTTCAGGTAGGACTGGATTGCTATAATCCTCCCTCTCAGAATAGCTTTTGTTGCATCCCAGTGATTTCAGACTGTTGTATTTTCATTTTCATTTGCCTCCATGCATTTTTTAATTTCCTCTTTGATTTCTTGGTTGACCCATACATTGTTCAATGGCATGTTATTTAGCCTCCATGTGTTTGTGTTCTTTCCAAATTTTTTCATGTGGTTGATTTCTAGTTTCATACCATTGTGGTCAGAAAAGATGCATATGATTTCAATCTTTTTTAATTTATTGAGACTTGTTTTGTGGCTTAACATGACCGATGCTGGAGAATGTTCTATGTGCACTTCAAAAAATATGTATTATGCTTTTTTGGGATGGAATGTTCTAAATCTATGTTAGGTCCATTTGGTCCAATGTCTCATGCAAAGCCACTGTTTCCTTGTTGATTTTCTGTCAAAATGGTCTATCCATTGATGTAAGTGGGGTGTTAAATTTCCCTACTATTTTTGTATTACTGTCAATTTCTTCCTTTATGTCTGTTAATAGTTGCTTTATCCATTTAGGTGCTCTCATGTTGGGTGCATAAATACTTGCAATTTTATATCCTCTTGTTGGATGGCTCCCTTTATCAACATGTAGTGTCCTTTTCTGTTTCTTGTCAGTCTTTGTTTTAGTCTATTTTGTTCGATATACCTATTGCTATCCCAGCTTTCCTTTTGCTTCAATCTGCATGGTAAATATTCTTCTATCCCCTCATTTTCAATCTGCAGGTGTCTTCAGGTCTGACGTGAGTCTCTAGTAGGCAGCACATCGATGGGTCTTGTTTTGTTATACAGTCACCCTATGTTTTTGATTGGAGCATCCATTTACATTCTAAGTAATCATTGAGGTATGTCATTACTGCCATTTTATTATTTGTTTTATGGTTGTTTTTGTAGTTCTCTGTTCCTTTCTTCTTTTGCTCTCTTCCCCTGTGGTTTGATGGCTTTCTTTAGTGATATGCTTGGATTCCTTTCTCTTTATTGTTTGTGTATCTATTGTGGGGTTTTGATTTGTGGTTGTCGTTAGGTTCATAAATAACATCTTATGCACACAGCAGTCTATATTATCCAAGAAAATAGAAGGTAATATGTGGACTTGGTATTTGGAAGACTTCCTGTTAAAAACACCTACATAAAATAAAATAGACACACTTTTTTTTTAATAGAGGGATATATATAGAGAGATAGACCATGCAAGTGGCAGGGAAAGGGCACAGGGAGAGCAGAGAGAATCTTAAGCAGGCTCCACGCTCATTGTGGAGCCTGATGCAGGGCTTGATCTCACGACCCTGAGATCATGACCTGAGCTGAAATCAAGAGTCAGGCACTTGACCAACTGAGCCACCCAGGCGTCCCAAAATAGACACATTTTAAATGCCTGGCAGGGCTTAAAAAAAGTAAAGAAGACTGCCAGGAGCTAGAAATAAAGAGAAAGAGGACCACTTGAGGGGTAATCATAATTGATGTCCCTGCAGCCCAAGGGGTGGGGATGAGGGCTGGGCTTTCAGTCTCATTAATCTTGGGCAGAAGTTGGCAAATGCTTTCTCTAAAGGGCCAGATATTGAATATGTTCAGATTTGTGGGCCATATGATCTCTGTGGCAACCACTCAACTCTGCCATTGTACCACGAAAACAGCTCAGTCAATATAAACAGATGGGCATGCTTGTGTTCCAGTAAAACTACATTTACTAAGGGTAGTGGCAGGCTGTATTTGGCCTTTGGGCTATAGTCTGTCAACCCCTTATCTGGTACTTTCGTCTTAATGCCCATAAAGGGATAGAAAACAGGACCTTGTGCCTAAGACCAGGTGAAGAGATGGACCCTTGAAATCAGGGTCCTTAAAGGACTATAATTGATGAAAGGGTAGATTAGCATAGAGCTAGCCCACTGCACAGGGAAACAAAAATAAAGCTCATCCATCTTAAACTGAGCTCTGGGTGGACAAAAACAATATTTTCTGAATACTCCGAATAATTTCCACCATAGGCTGGTACTCATGCTGGTTTAGTTCAAATTTACACTTATCATGATACGTATAATTGCTCTTCAGCCTGGAACATCCCTGGAGTACTAGCAAAAACAAAGCAAAAACATCTTAAAGAGAGACTCCCTTAAGACGGACCATGCAGGATTCTCACTCATAGTATGTCATTGAAATTGAGCTCACAACCCCAAATTTTAAAACATATAAGGAAATAATTCACCACCAGTGAGTTAGCAGATTTGACAAATATCAATTTCCCTAAACTTCATAAAGCAAAAGAAACAAAAACTTTAAAATAAGTACATTTAACATAAAGATATAAAATAAGAAATCAAAAACCAGGAGAAAAGGATAAAACATTCCAAAAAAGGCCAGGCAGATCCGAGACAGAATCAAACATAACTTCTGAAAACTGAGCCCTAAGTAGGAAAAATAAAAAAGAAATTCGCACGCAGACATGGTATTAGGAAATTACCAAATAAAAAGCAAACAAAAGATCAAAAAGGAAGCAGACATTAAAAAGGACAAATTACCTACAAAGGTAGTAATCAGATCACTCTGCAAACTCTCCAGGGTACACAGACTTGACTTGAGGGACCACTGCCAAGGAGGATGAGGAAAACGTGGTTTTGTCATTACCAGCTTCAGTTTATTTGTTTCCAACAGGTTTCCAAGCACTGAGAGAAAGCAATTAGTTGTATTCTCCTGGGGAAAACTATGCCCAGCACCAAGCCAGGACTGGGCGAGCACTGACCTCCCTACCATGGATCCTTCTCTGGCGAAGGACAAACGCCATGCTCTGGAAGGGACGCATCTTACTTTCCCATTGGCAACACTATACCTCATGAACATGAAAGAATTCTCCTGTTCTGGATGTCTAATGTAAGGCCAAAGATGGTCCTAGTCCAGAGCAGAACATCTGGCACATTTTCAGGGTGAGGGAACAGGGAGCAGGAATCATTTAGCAATTTCCTCAGACTGGAAGATAACACTAGGCTCCAGCAAAGAGGCAGGAAAAATAGTCAAAAAATTCCACCAGAAAGAGCCTAAGACTCCACACCCAATTCCAGTGGCCCAGACTTCCATATGCTGGGCCACACATGCTGGAAATCTACCAGCTAGGACCCAGGCCAGCAGGAGGTAGGCCAGGGACGAATCACCAAAGGAGCTCATCTTTGCTAGTGTGCCCTATCAGGGGCGTAGACACCTACACACTGAACCTGGTACTACCACCACATTATTATAATGCTTTATAATTTAAAAGAAAAAAAAATCAACTCTCCATAACCTATCTCATTTGATGGTCATAATAAGCCTGTGTCAGAATGGGGAAGGACTATGATTAGCTTCAATTTACAAATGATCAGAAATATCTTTTCCAGTGACACAACAATTAGACTTGTGGTTTATACCCAGCTCATGATTCCTGATTTAGTGTTCCGACCACTACCAACATTGTAGGGATAGTCTTACTTCTGTTTCCAAACACCATCATGATAAAGGTATTTCAGTGTGTCATCAATATTCATGGAACATTCATTCTCTTATCCAAACAGGTATCTGGGAGACATCTGGTGGCTATCGTAGACTCCATTCTTTCCTTTCCCTCACTCCCCATATCCAACTGATTGCCGAATGCTATCAGGTGTATCTGTTCTTGCCTCGAATCAGGCCTTCCATGCTTTTCTACCATACCAATTCTACAGACTCAACTGGCTTTCCTCTCTTGTTGCCCTGTTCCCTGATCCGCTCTCCTTAAGATGGCAGTGAATTTTCCAAAGTCCAAACTTCCAAAGTGAGCTGTCCATGTCTGTACCACTGCCTCTGCTTTTTTAAAAGGTGTTTCATTCAGCTTCTTTGTGCTGTCTCTGTGTCCAACCTTCTCTCTCATCAGTCTCCTCCAAAATCTCTCAGTGAGGTTCCCGAGACCTTTGTGCCTTTGCACATGCTGTGTTTTCTACCTCGGTAATTCTGCCTTGTCTTTCAAAACCAAGCTTTAGGAAGCTTTCCTGAACTGCCCAACTGACACTCAGGAGCTGGGTTACTTTCTGGTCTGATGTGCTTCCAAGGCTTTCCGCCCTTATTCATGCTTTCGAAACTCTTCCTTCTCTTGCTCAGTCTGCATCCCTGTCTAAACTCTGAGCTTTGTGAGAGCTACGATTTATCTTTAATTGCTCTACCCCTCGTCTTGGCAATATCTGGTTTGAAGATGCTCAGCAGTTATTTACTTAATTGATTAATCGGGATATAGAAAATTTGATGAGAAACATTTTTTTTTTTTTTTATAAACCAGGTGCCAAAACAAATCATTGAAAGTCAGCATCAGTTTATTTTTGGTTGAAAGGAGTTTTGCCACAGGGATATTTATACAGTGTGGTGAAGAATAGATAAACCTCCATGAGGCTGCCCCAGTTTTAGTTCCCCTCCGAATCCAAAGCATCAAAAGACTCTTCTTTTTTAAAAGATTACTTATTAGGTATGGCAGTCAATTCCTGTTGAACAAAGTGGTCACCATAAATATCAAAAGGACTTTTAATAAGACTAAAGTGATTGGAAGCCATTCCAGGGAGTAACTGCTGCTTAGTTTTTAAAATTTCTTTTCTATTCTTAACCATATAGAGATACAAATTGGAAAGGCAGGTTTGAGGAGACTGCCCTGGTCTATATGCCAAAAAAAAAAAAGTAGAACAGAGCTGGGCTACAGGCCAAGGGACGATAAGGTGTGTTAAATTGGAAACATGGAAAACGTCAGGGGTGGAGGAAAGAGCGTTTTAAAAACTAAAAAGTAAGATTACACTGCTTATATACTCTGCATTCTATTTCTATGGCAATAGGTTAGTGAATTAGGTTGTTGCTAAGGGAAACAACTGCATTGTGAAGCAATGATGGGAATACTTCTAGAATCATCCCTCTATTGTTGCCTGCCCAGAATAATCTAAGTCTGGTACTGGAAAGGGAATCAGCGTAGGAAGACAATATTGACAAGGCCAAACAACAAAGTGGTGATTCACTTAATTCCCGCACTGTCAAGGGACCTACAGTAAAACCACCACCTTCCAAAGGCCATGCAGTTCCCTCTGGTGCTTAATTACATTAGGTGAATGGTCACCTCAAAGACCTGCATGGTAGCTTTGTTAATTTTCAGTCTGTATTGCCTTCTTAGTATGTAAATGTCAAAAACATTAATAACAATTAATAGCATTAATAAAATGCTAAAAACGCTGTCGGTTCAAATATCTAGTTTGATGGATCTCTTCTCCCTTGGGCCTTTACTCAAACATCACCTTCTCAATGAGCCTTCCCTGGCTTATTGGTCTAAACTTGCATGCTCTGTTACATTGGAACTTTCTGAACCCTTCCCTTCTTAATTTTTCTCCTTAATACTGATCATTATCAAACATGCTATGTATTTTACTTATTTATGTTGTTTATTGTCAGTCTTTCACTAGAATGTAAGCTCAGTGAGGGCAGGGATTTTTCTCAATTTTTTCTCTGTTGTATCCCCAGCACCTAAAATAATGACAACCATTGGGTGCGAATAAATATTCGCTGAGTGAATTGAATTTATACCCATTAATATGGTATAAAGATGATCTTAAGCTGAACATATCTGAATCAACAGTAGCTGCATTAAAAACCTAATCTCTTTTGCTGGCTTAAGCAAAGCCTCCTGAAAATACAGCTGCCAAAAATCCCCTCTCTGGGAGGTTCAGGACCACTTGTACCTGGATGAGAAATTACATAAACAAAACCTTGCCAAAACATTCTGTGCCTTCCACATTTTTTCCTCATTTGTTTCCCTGCTATGTGCTTTTCCTTAAGGTCCTCTGAAGGACTTTTCTTAGTAGGATAAGCAAATTTAACTCTCGCTGATCAGATGCCACTCTGTGTGCTCCTGTATACACGAATAAACCTTGTCTTTTCTCTTGGTGATCTGTCTTTTGTCCGTTAATTTGCAGGCCCCCAATCACTGAACCTAGTTGACAGAAGAAAAAGTGGTTTTCTTTCCTAACAGAATGAAAGAATGAGTAACAAATCAGTACTCATACCACACAACACTGTCAGGGATACATCTTCTCAGTGCGGTAAATGTGGGGGTTGAGCTTCAGTGCAAAAATAGAAAGAGGGTGTTAAAGACAAACAAACCAGTGTGCTGATGATTCCAAATGGATTTAAATGAGTTCTGAACCACAATTCACTGTTAAGGTTTGTGAAGCACATCAGCAGAAAAGGAAATGGTGAGGTACTTTATCATTCCGCCCACGTTCGCGTCAAAGGAGAATGTTCCTTTTCTCTTGCTTGTCTCCACTTCACCCCACAAGGGGTCAACTTTCTCTTTATGTATGCTGGAAAGTAGGTATGAACCGGTTCACAGGGCCAGGTGCTATGACTGCTTCAGGTTTAAGTCGTCATGTGCCCATTTTGATGAGACAGTGAGGAACAAATGAATACAAGAGAAAGAGGGATAGAGAGGAAAAGGGAGAGCAGCGGGAGGGGAAGAGGCAGAGAAGGAGGTACGGAGAAGTACAATATATGTGCGTGTTTGGGACACGAGTGGGGACGGAGACACAGCATATTTTGTACTGAGGACCAAAAGGAGCTTGGTAATTTGTATCTGGCTTTTTTTTCCCCCCAAGGAGATACAAAAAAGAAAGAGATGAAAAGAGAATGAGTCGATAATGCCTTGGTTATGATTCGCAGCTTGATTACAGCGTTCATTCTTTCACGGACTTACCACTGACTGAACAACTTTCAAGCCAGTGTCACAGCACCTACTCTGTCCCTTCCGATCCATAGCCCTCTCCCCCAGTTTGAGATATTTTTAAACAATCCTGGCTTTATCACACACCACCTTCAAACCCTTCCAAGCCTTCTGATCTGACTGAACGACTTCCGCTTGGATGCCTCATACCATGTGAGACTATGTGATTAGAAAGGAAACAGAGCCACAGTCCTGCCCTGGGATGTTCACAGTCTGGTGCAGGCTACCAAGTTATAACGTGATGAGAAGAGCTAGGGCAGAGGAGGGGGCCGGAAATGCTAGGAGAGCAAAGTGAGAGGTGGTATTGAGAAATGACACTTGGCTTGTATCTCAAAAAATGAGGATGCAGTCACCAGGTGGGACAGAGACGAAAAAGCATGTGGAGCTGGGCATCTGCAGATCAAGCCCAGAGGCAGGAAAGCTCAGCCTTCTGGAAAATGGAAGAGTTTGGCAATCCCAGCCCACGAGGTGGAAAGGCAAGGCTATGTTCCAGCCAGAGGGTTAAGAACACTGCATCTGTGGAAACCTTCTTCTACAAAGAGTAGCATCAAAGGTTTTTAATGAGGGGAGTCACAGGATAAAATCATGTAAGAGATCTCTCTGATGATGACAGAGATGCATACTGATGGCAGGAGGGAGATGAGGCCACAGGAGGGGTGGTAAGGACCTGAGATGGGGGAATGACAGAGAGGATGAGGTGACTGGGCTGGAGGGATGTCAAGCTGTGAGGAGGGAGAGAGGCACAGACAGGGTTTCTCCCAGGAGGCAGCTGGGTAGATGCCCAAGCTGTTAGTGAAAATATGGAAGGCTGAGAGAACAAAACAGGGACCACAGTTGATATGGGTTAGAACTTTTTTTTTTTTTTAAGATTTTGATTTATTTTTTGAGAGAGAGAGAGAGACAGCAAGAGAGGGAACATAAGCAGGGGGAGCGGGAGAGGGAGAAGCAGGCTTCCCGCTGCGCAGGACCCTGGGATCATGACCTGAGGCAAAGGCAGACACTTAATGACTGAGCCACCCAGGCACCTCCATACATGTGAGAACTCTTCTGGTTAATAGCAATCAATCAGTTCAATGATTTCAATACAAATTTACCAATCTATTAAATTATTTAAGATCTGGATTCATTACCCTTACATGTCAAAATACATCCTTGAGTCAAAAAACATGGCCTTGAATCAAAAGAAGCTGTTTCTCTTTCTGTTCAAAAGCACAAAAGTTCTCTGAAAGGGGGACTGATCTATATTTGAAATAACCTTGTACAGTTTGTACTAATCTTGAAAAATTATACGAATTTGAGCTAGGAAAGCATATTTAAGGTATTCTTGCTCCACTCTCACGTGAGGAATAAAATCATTTTAGCCCAGCCAAGAGTACGAATTTTGTCCAAAGTTATAAAACTGGCCATTAGCAAAGTTCGAACTAGAATCCAAAGCTCCTGAACCCGGCACAGCGATGTCAACAGAGTCAGGTTTGATCAGCTGGAGAAGGGGGCTTGACCATGACCTGAAGGAGGCTGAATCCCTCCCACAATTGTACTGCGTCTAAGAAACCTTATGATTCGAATCAAAAAGAAAAGCAGATCTTAATATGGGCTTCAGATAAGAAGTCTCAAACATCCAGAAATCTAGGGATTAGCTTCAAATTTGTGGTTTATAGAACCATTTTGATAGTTAAAGTTTGCCAGTGTTGACAATGCCCTAAGTGAAGTGAACATTAAAGAACATTTGACCTTTCCAACATCTTACTTTTGTTGTGGGCCTAGCTTCCCACAGGCTTCAGGAGTAACTGACACACGCATTGAAACAACTTTAATTCTATCCCCAGCTGAGGTGATGATCAGAAAGCAACTGTTCTGCATAGAAATCTTAATCGCTCTGAAAAGATGGTCTCTAAGGAATCCTTGTTTACATCATCAGGAATGGGAAGTAGAGGAATTATTCGTGTGTGTGTAATTCATGGGCTGACGGTCGAGTCCACTTTGCGGTAATGAAATTAGAGAATTCACTTTAATCAAATATTTAGAACACTGATAAAATAATTTTAAATCCAGAATGTTGAAAATATCTAAGAAATGTAACCATGAAGTTATCAAAAGTTAGGCGAAAATACAAGTTCAGGCTGTCTGGTGACTCATATCCTAAAGGTGTTCTGGCTACAAAGGGACATTCAATGAGAGGGAGAGTGAAGACAGCTGTCACCATGTTCACAGCCCAGAACATCATCGCAATCCCCGTGCATTACCATCGTGCCCACAGATCACCCTCCCACGCCCCACCCAACACACAAACGCCAGCAATGTCCCTACTTGGGGTTTAATGACAAACTACCCAAAACACTTAAAGTAAGTATGTTTGACTTCACTCTATATGCCGTCCAGTCCACTGGGAATACTGTAGAAGCTATTCTGTGTCCAAGATTTTAAATTATCCTGATAGCACGCAAAGGACAGAGTGTTAGAGTGCTTTTCTAACATTAAAAGAATGGTATCCCTGCACTTACTCGAGATGGGTGAGTTACAAGCACTTTGATGGATCAGCATTACTGCATAAGCTGGTTTTTGTGAGGTCAGCACTGGCAATTAAAACCCCCAGGCTATTCCTAGGGAGAAACCGGAGCATTCCCCTCCTTATTTGGTTGGCAATTGTTCTCAGTGCTTGCAGCACTGCCCGACCACGAGGGCCCCCCCCAACACAGCCACCCATTACTGTATCCAGATCAAAGGATCTTGATTCTGTATCTTCTTGAAAGCTCTTTAAAAAGTGATCTTACTTTTTTTTTACATTATAGGAAACCAAGTCTTAGAAAAATCAGCTGGCAAAATTCATCACAAATTCTAAGGCAACAGGACCTGTGTTATGCTATGCATATGGTTAAAGTGGTTCCTGGAGTAGAGCTGAAACTGTTGATTTAATCAATTAAGAAGACCACGTTGTCTCATATGGCGGCCACAGCCTGGCTGTGCTACGTGTATTTTTGGTAAGATGGATTTAGTTTCTCAAAGAAGGGTATAAAATAAAGGACAGCTCTTACTGATTAAAAAAAGCTAGCATTTTATGATGTTGCAGAGGAACTTTATGGATTTTCCAGTCCACCCACTTCATCATTTTATATTTACTAATAAAACTATTTCATTTTCATTGTCTTTGCTACCCTTTACCTTGGTCGTTGCTGTATATCAAGTGACTAACTTTAAACCAAACAAAAACAGAGATAATGAGGTCTAGTCAAGGAGCCCTGATGTAGGAGCCAAGAGATCTAATTCCTAACAAAATCACTTGAATAAGAAAATACGAAATTATAAAATATAAAACACATACAAATAAGTATTGTCTACCACTCCTATAGACCACAAGCTAATGCACGGGGAAACATTTTTTCCCCCCAAATTAGGTCCTATCATCTTTTTATAAGTTTAATGAAAGGGCCTTAGGCTTCTGTAGGAACATCAAAGCTATACAACTGCTAGATAATTATAGAACTTAACTCTAGACAGAGTTAACACTTGGTTACTATATTTAAATTCTCCTTCAACTGCTACCCTACGACTTCAATGTTTTTATAAAAATTCTCGTATGTGGGATGACATTAATAAACAAGGACACCAGTCAGGCTGCTGTTCTAGCTTCTGCAATTTCATTAGAACTGACATTAGAAATGACATTTTCAGTATTGCTTGGATTCTGAATTTTGTCCCAACACTGGGAAGGCCTTGGAGAAGAAGCTGGCCTACTGTCATGCCTGGAGGAGTGTCAACTTTCTGAAGATGTTCAAGCACGGGGTTCGGTACTCTTGGGACATCCTCGCAGCGATGGAAGTCTATTTATCACAGAGGAGCCATGACAGAGAAAATGGACACGATTAGGAATAGGTGTCTGCAGTGTCCTGTGTCCATGAGGCAGAAGTCAGAGGACTGGGGTTGAGAGGAAAAGTATTTCAGGTGGTTGTTATTACCTCCTCTCTTTATTCCATTAATCTTCCATTGGTCCAGGTCCTTTGTGTAGCATACAAGGAAAGGCCACGGCCAGTCGTGCCATTCAGAATTTTCACTGAATTTTGCTTGTTTGAATTGCACATATCTCAGAGGAGGATGAAAAATGTGAGGGCACTGTGGCCTGTGCATGGAGACATCCTCCCAGATAAAGCACAGTTACTCACTATCAGGTAAGCAAAATATAAAAACTCAGCATTCCCAAATAAGAGTTCTCCAATGTTTGCTTTCTAGCTTTTCAAAAAAATATTTATTAATTTTTTTTAGAGAGAGAGAGAGAGCGCGCGGGTGCCTTGTGAGCAGGGGGAGGGGCAGAAGGAGTGGGAGACAAGCAGACTCCCCGCTGAGCGGGGAGCTGGACATGGGGCTCTATCCCAGGACCCGGAGATCATGACCTGAGCCAAAATCAAGAGTTGGATGCTCACTTTTAGCTCTAAAAGGTGCCCCCTTTTAGCCCTTTGTTAACAAGAAATTCCAGAAGTTGCCTTCAGCATTAAGGGAAAGCTCACAGACTCTAGCTCCTCACCCTTCACCACCACTTACATGTCCCCCCACCCCCGTCATGCATCCCCCAGTAAGACTTTAAATAGTTCATTTTTTAAAAAGCCACAGAGAAGGGGCACCTGGGTTGCTCAGTCAGTTAAGTGTCTGCCTTTGGCTCGGGTCATGATCTCAGGGTCCTGGGATCAAGCCCTGCATTGGGCTTCCTGCTCAGTAGTGACTCTGCTTCTCCCTCTGCCCCTCCCCCTACTCATGCTCTCCCTCTCTCAAATAAATAAATAAAATCTTAAAACAAAAAACAAAAAACAAAAAACCACAGAGAAACTCTGTAAAATGACCATGCAACCAGAGTCATTACCTCTAGGGAGTCACTTTCACAATCACCTTCCTCCGTGCTTCTCCCCTTCTCTTCAGTGATGGTGTTCACCATCTCAAAAAACCTACAATGAGAGTTGGTATGTGGTCACTCATAATATATCCGATAGTAAATATAAGCAAGTATGTTCTAATATGACTTCAGAGCAAAACATGGGAGCTGACTTTCTAAAAAGCCAGGCAATAAGCAAACTATCAGTATCAGCAAGAAAAATATGATTTTTCAAAAAGAAAAACACAGGTTGCTAGGATTGTTCAACCTAATGCCTCACTTCAAATAATAGTAATGTAATATATTATAGAATCAGAATGATGAAACTAGACAAAGTCATAGGAATGTGAAGACTGTGGACTTGAATATCAGGCCAAGACTGTTAGTATTTGTGTGATTTGGGGCAAGCTCCTCCACCTCTCTGAGCCTCACCCCTTCATTACAAGATAGGGACCGTGGAAGTATCTAACTTAAAGGTTGTTAGGAAGATGACTTGATGTAACACTTGTAAAGTGCTTACCAGGGTGCACTCATCAAAATGAGCTATTATCATCTTGCTGATGGTCATATTATTATTTAAAATGGGAATTAACAAAAATACCCATATTCTGGAACAGTGTCTCTAAATTCTGAGGTGACTATTTGATACAGCGTTGGCCACTACAACATTTGATCTCAGCTATTAAATACTTTGCCTTTAATATCACAAATATGGTGTTCCATAAACACAATCTGCAAAACACTGATATGAATTAGGAACAGCTGGCTTGTATGTTTGTGAAAGATGCCACCTCTTTTTTGGTGACATTTTCTGCAGGAAGTCTTCTTGTAAAGTTTTTTTTTTTTTTTTTTTCCTCTGTAGACCCTTTCAGAGCCAAGAAAAATAGTACCAGCAGGAAACAGATCTGCTCCCTGTAACACGAGGTGTGTCTAGTCCATTCAGAAGGGATGCTTACAGTTCACAGACTTAAAGCATGGTGGGCACTATGAATAGGGGCTGATGATCTCACAGGCAGGTCACACTCTATATTGCCAGCCCAAGGGAAGAGCAGGTTATGTGGGATAAGAAATATCTACCTTCCACAACTCAGAACCTTTCTTTCTATCTCTGTACCTCTTTTTAATCTACCCATCCCTCCATCCATCCATCTATCCACCATCCATCCATCCAACAAATACTCGTCGAGTGTCTACTAGGATCAAAAACTATTCTGGCCGTTGGGACCGTGACAAGGAACAAATGACAAAGCCCATTTAGGAGTTTGGAACCTATCTACGGAGTTTGCATATGGTGCCTACTTCCCCACTCCTCCTTTCTCTGTACACATTTCTTGGAGGTCATTGACAAGAAAAAAAAGTTCCTCAGCCTGATCAGAGTAACAATATGCTCTGATGAAGATTAAATATCCTGATGAGTTAGAGACAAAGGCAAATTCAACCAAGAGGAAGAATAAAGTGAAAGACCTGAAAAAAATTCTGACTTTAAAGACAGACTTTAAGATCTGGGGTAAAGACTTCTATCAGCTATTCACACTGAGTTTTTCAACATGAACATCTCTAAGCAGAATATAATACAGTGGGAGGGGAACACAGTGTAATTTTTTTGGAGCCCAGATTCTAGAGTCACATGTACTTGGTCCAAATCCTAGATGTTCATTTTTTGGCTATACATGATTTTTTTTTTTAAAGATTTATTTATTTATTTATTTGACAGAGATAGAGACAGCCAGCCAGAGAGGGAACACAAGCAGGGGGAGTGGGAGAGGAAGAAGCAGGCTCATAGTGGAGGAGCCTGACGTGGGGCTCGATCCCGGAACGCCGGGATCACGCCCTGAGCCGAAGGCAGACGCTTTAACCGCTGTGCCACCCAGGCGCCCCGGCTATACATGATTTTAAGCTCATTGAACTAAGACTCTTTTTCTTTTTTTTTTAAAGTCTTCTCAATGAAGATGTTAATATTAGCTACCTAACAGTTTTTATTTGAAGATTAAAACTGATATTAGATTTGGGGTAAGCACTCTATAAATCTTGGCTATCATTATCATAGAAACAAATCAGTAGCCTTGAGAATTTAAGTAGAAAAATAGACCATACGTGTGCTAGGAATTATTTATTTCCAAATCTTTTTACTACATATTTTACAAGAATAAAGATAAAACTATAGCCATATAGTTCTATAGCCAACTACAGAATTACGGATTTACAAACCTTTTTTTTTGGTACCAAGATAAAAATAACTGACTGTCTACTGTAACTATATATTAGTCATTTACCATGGGGTCAAATAGTGATTATTTGAGTAAGAACAACCCTCAGGAAAATTTCAAATCCAAGCTGGCTTTAACTCGCACTTTGGTTTCTAAACTGTTACTCACTTGCCTAGGTCCCCACAGTCAGTCGCTATGTCCTACGGGAACATGAAGTACTTAATTATCAGCCCAAGAGAAATATACCCAGGGAGGCTAACACAGACATACAGTGCAGTCCACAGATTTTTGGACTATCCTTTATGGGTGTAGATGAGATCACTGGCTCTTAACTTGAGCTGAACCCCCACCAGAAAATCCAACATAATTAGTCAGGGGTAGGGCCCCGTCCCTTGTTAAAATGCACAGTTGATTCTAATAGGAACCCGAGTTAAGAGCCACTATTGCAGAAAATGGTGAGATCGTTCAAAGAATTCAAGAACGAAAATTTTAGTAATCATCTGTTGTAATTAGTGAACACTTTAAAAATGAGACATAACAGTTGGCCATTAACTGGCAGGTCTTGGTTAATGTTTTGTCTGTGGAAAAATAAATTATGACTAAGAAAAAGCTTGGTTTATTAAAGGGAGCCCTCTCTCCCATTCTCTGATTGTTAAACATACCCCATAATTATAAACGATTAGGCCAAATGAAATATTTATATAACCACATAGCCATGAATTCCTTACAGGCGCTACATGTTCACTCATTAATTAAAAATAATGATCAGGTAAGAACAGTATTTTTTACACCTAAACAATGACGAATACGTACTTTTTACAATGCAGTTCTGTACAGAAATAGATTTGGAAATCGTCAGAATTATGAAGCACATAAAGAAAACAGCATCGTTCTTCAAATTTAGAAATACTGAAACAAACAAAAAGAACTATTCAGGGAAATATCAATATTTCTATGAATGTGCAGTACAAAATAAATCCTTTTTCTATCCAATCCCCATTATGATATCAATGTTGTTTATAACAAAACGATATAAATAGCACTTGCAATAGTGATGTCCCCCATACCCCAACACTAAAATTACTTAAGAATCTGAGAACTGTCCTCCTACTCGTATCTGCAGATAGGGTCGCTCTGGGGGGCTGTAAGCACACCTCCGCTATGTATCCCTCCAACCGAGCACGGGACATTGTCCTGCCTCCTACAGCACCACACTGCATGGAGGGAGGAAAGGCAGACGTATCAACTGGCTAACTGAGCTCCGTGATTCTGGTTCTCTGGCATCTGTAGAACAATGACATGTTTCCCAAGCTAGAAAGGCAAGTGTGGAGGCAGTAAAAGCACCTCATCGGTTGTAGAGATTTCAGAGGTGTGAAGAAATGTGGAACAGCACTTGGTTCTGACTCAGCAAGTGATTTTATAGCAACTGAAATAATTTTGAGTCTACCATTCAGGCCATGCTGTTTTATGCCAAAGGTTAGCAAATATTTCCTGTAATGGGCCAGAGAGTAAATATTTCAAGCTTTGCAGGCCAAACTCCTCAGTCTGGCTGTTGGAGCCGCCTTAGACAATACACCAATGAATGAACACGGCTGAGTTCCAATAAAACTTTATTTACAAAAACAGGCAGTGGGCCATATTTGGCCTGTGGACTGTAGTTTGCCAATCCTTATTTTCTACCTTTGCATCTGCTGTTCCTTCAGTTGGGAAGGCACATCATTTTCTACTTTTTAAAGAAATTCTATTCATCATTCAAGGCCCAGCTTAGATCCTACCCTCTCCCTTCCCTACTTCTACTTTAAACAGAAAGACTTTCTCTTGCACCTCTGTTCCTCAAACATGTATCTGTCATTGTTCATCTCACTGTCCTCTCAATACTGACTGTATTGTCATTAGTTGTTAAACATTCTGCTGATGGGTTGTGAGCTCTTTGAGAGTGGGAGTTCATGTCTTAGTCCTTGCTGTATTTTTAGCAGAACAGGACTCAACATTTGACACACAGCTGGTGCTCAATTAATGCCCACTGACTGAGCTGAGCAAGTTCTGAAGGGATACAAGACAAACTGCTGACTTAGCTGGATTTCTTCTTCTGTAGTTATCTCTTTATAAAGGAGGAAGCCAAGAAAAGTTAGCTCTCTTTGAAGTCACACGCCAGAGCTTAAGTTTCTCAACATACAAACCAGCAGTAAGCCACATGGAAGCATTGTACGTATATGATATAAGTCACAACGAAGGTTTATGTAGTGATGCCATACTTAATTTAAACAATTCATTGGAAAGTAGATATGATAAGGTGAATTTGCATTACCATACTTTCCTAAATTGTTTAAAAATGCAACAATAAATAACAATTGCCTTGCTAATGACTGGTTTTAAAAATTAAATATTAAGAGAGTAAAACTTTATTTGAGAATGCATGGGTTGGAAAGATTATCTAATGAGTCAGTCCATTATCTTGCTTGTTTCTCTGCAGATCATTCATGAGGTAACAGGTGGTTTTACCAGGCAAACTCCAATTATCAGTGACTCAGACGGCTCTACCAGTTCATGCTCCAACAAAACCAATTACTATTAGGCCAAAAGCAACAGGGTCTTGTGTAACCGGCCTGCAGAAATCTGTTTTTTTCTCATTTCTATTATGCGGAGATAAATGGCAGTAAACACAAGTAATTTGGTTTGAAATTTCCAAGAGTTGGTTTAGCCTGAGCTTCTATAGAACAAGTATTTAAATGTTTAACCAGTGGCTCTCGGTTCTGGAAAAAATCTCATTTCTAAATCCCAGGAAATGGCATTTCCTGAGCTACTGGCATTATGATGGCAATGTCAGAATGGAACCAAACTGAAGTGAGTCATTATATTCTCAAGAACACTTCATTAACAGCAACCTGAGGAAAAGTTTTTTTAAAAAATGAATTCCCTCTAGTCTCATTAATAGTTACATTAACTATAGGATGCAATCTGATCGATGGCATGTGGTTTTTTTGGTTCCACCTAACAAGAGATTAGTTCCTGGCATATCAAAAGACTAGATAACCATCCTATCACATAAACCAACAGCTCAACCAAGCTAGAAAGGACCTGAAAAGCTCACTTTTATCTACACCTTGATTCTGGTCCACAGTCCACATTTACTCCTCCTTCTCCATATTTTAGGTGACAAGCACGGAGTCAGTTCAACTAACAGTCAAAGTTTTGTTACAGATGTCTTCATAATGGAGATAGAAAAGAAGATTGAGCGTTTTCATCAATAGAAGGGTTCTTGAAGTTCTTGGCATTTTTAAATCCTGACTAAAAGTTCTATTCTCTTCTAAGTAAATAAAAAAAAAAAAAGAAAAAGAAAAAAAAGTACCGAGGAAACTTACCTCACTCCCCTGACAGAAGAAGCACTAAAATTCCACTCATGTATACCTTTCTAGAACACAGGGGAAGAACAACAAGAACAACAAACATTGAGTCATCCGAATAAAAAGAACATAATTCTGTTTTATTATTTTAAAATAATATACACAGAGTAATTTTTCCTAGTGCATAATTCTTCATGAACCAATTATCTGGATGGAAATTGTAATTCATTTCCAAGCCACAAGGGTGATGTTTATATTGCTTAATAATTTCTGTACTTCAATAAAACAGCTTCCAAGAGAATCTAGGAGAATTAGTCTCATTAAATTCTAAAACTTGATCTGTAGCAAATTAACCTAATAACTGTTGTGCCTTAATTTTTTAAATAAAAAACCCAGTGATCAAGGTAATTCAATTATTATAGCTGAGTAATATTTCTTTTCTGAGAAAGAAAAACATTAATTTGAATAAAGTCCCTGCAAGGTTTTACGGATGATTAATTCTGAATTATCCTTAGTTAAATTTTAAAATTGAAATGGTGGTTCTACTTCTCCAGAGAATAATACAGCAGGTATGTCTGTATGTAACTACATGCAAATAGTGTCTGTCAGAGCTACAATGTCTTGTGACCTAATTTCTGCAAAATTCAATACACTAATAAAGTTTAAACATAAAAAATTTGGTTGTCATAATAAACATGGGTGATTGCAAGGCCAAGATGAAAAAAAATGTGGACATTTATTTTTTGAGTTTATTACTAAAGCTAAGTTTAAATTAGTATTAAATTCATGTCTTTAAATTAAATAAATTACAAGATGGATCACATTCCCTATAAAAATAGGTCTGGTAACAATACAGAATTGACGCCATAAATATTTTAATAGAAATAAAGTAACTGATACACGTCAAGTTCAGCAAGTGCTATACAATAGTCCATTCAGATTGCCAATTCAACTTTATAAATGGGAAACAACCAGGAAAACAAGCTCTTACCCACCCACTTAAAATACTGCCAGGAGCTTGAGGTCTTGGCTGGGCTTGTGAAATGGGTAAGGAAGCCTGTGGCTCTGAGGTAGACCAGAACTCTCCTTTTGGCTGAAGCAAATCAAAAAGCCACAATTTATATCCACAGCACCTAGTTCTTTGCTAGGACCATGCAACTTAAAATAAAAATAGATCCTCCCAAGCCCAAAGGAGATGTACTAAAAAACTAGTTTCAATGCACACCAGTCAGGTCACGGGTATGTAACCTGAATTAACACAGAGCGAATGTTGTGCATGCAGCCCAGGAAAGGAAGGGACGGTGGAAAGGTGCTCCTGGAATGTGGCTCTCTTCACCAGAGTACAGAGGGAGTTAAATTAAAATAGCACCCTGCAGCTTCAGCTGGTAATTTGGAAAGTTGTTTCTAAATCCTGTTGGCCTCGGGTGACCTTCTAAATACATGTGACCCAGGAGCTGCAGCTGTTACCTGCACACTACTTGCCTACAGTGAAGCCTTATCCTCAGAGCCCGCAACTTAGCTGCTCTCCAAGGCAGCGTCCAGCAGCAGGAGGTGACGGTTGAAGGCAGAGCTAATGGGGCGGTTAGGCAAACCTGCACCTGAACAGGACAACTGGTGAACACCCACAAGACAGCACTGGTAAAATCTATCTCCTATCAGCCTGTTCTGGGAACAGCCAGGGAGGGATTTCCCAGCTTGACCGGGCTGGTTTTGTAGGAAAGGAGAACAGCATTTCCAGAATGTTAGGTTCCTGAAAGGTTGCAAATGCTCCCAGTGAATGTTCCATCTTAGTGGTGTGAACCCGGGGGCCTGCGATGGAGTGATCTGGAATAAGGAGGCCCATCTCCCCAGCTCCCTTGCTACTGGGACTCACCACATGGAGGCGCTAGTGAGCTACAGAGCCAACAGGTGCGGTAAAAAGTTCCTGGGGCCTGTATGGGGAAAGGGATTGCCAGAGGCAGAGCTGGAATCCTTAGCCTCAACAAGCCCCAAACCGACACTCAAGCTAATTTAGTCAGCACAAGCACCATATTGCAGGAGCTAGTTAGTCTCCGATCCTCCGCCCCAGTCCCTAGAGTAGGGACTAGGGGTTAATACTGAGCTAAAGTGGCGGGAGTTATACATTGGCAGACACTGTCCGTTCCCTAGACAACGGACACGCTCTTCCTTCTTTGCTAAGGAAAACTGAATTTTGTTCGGGTTCAGGAGGCAATATTTAGGGATGGGGGATACTGATTGGTCTGCATCGGGGAGGTAAGGCCATTCGCCTTGCTAGTGATTGGTTTAGGAGTGAACACATGATGTAATTTATGCGACAAAGGAGAGGGCCTGACCCTTTTCCTTTGCATGCTGTGTGGGAACTGCTGCTTAGCGCTGCTACTTAAGACAAGGAGAGAAAAACCAAGAGCATACAGAGAATTCTAATACTGTTCAACCACTGAAATACCCCCAGAATGATCCCCTGCCCTCAGAAGTTCTTGTTATGTGAGATAACATTTCCTTACCATTTAAGCCACTTTTAGCTGGGAGTTTTGTAGCTAAAAGCATCCTTGATGGGTGAGACTAGCTTATCATCAAAATCTAGAATCTGACGTAAACATAGTCCCCTCCTAAATTTCCTGGGTCTTTGCCGAGTGGCCATGGCTGGAGCTGGTATGAGGTCAGCGCCTCATATTCCACTGGGACCCTGCTGCCCCCTACCTTTCCCTGAGAGACCACCAGACAGGACAGGAGTGCTCAGACTCCAAAAAAGGAAGGATTCTAAATAACAACCATTTAAAATATCTTAGAACTAAGGTTTCTCTTCCTCAATCTAAGTTTTTCTTTCCTGTGCACAGGCGGACTTTTATCAAGTACTAACTTGACTTTAAACAGCAACCATCCATTGAACAAAGGGAGGACTGTTAAAAGATTAGGATTTCAATTTATTTTGTCCTTGACTTAGAGTAACTCCCTAATAAGAGTCCCTGGACTCTTAGGAATTGGTATAATGATCTTAAAGTTTTGACAGTTAAAATATAAAGTGTATACTAGCTCATGCAACTGTTCATTCCACATTTTAAGATGAAAATTTTGAGAAGGAGTGAGAAATGAAATAAACATAATAAATGAAAAGCAACATTCTCTGTTCTATTCTTAGAAAAAAATTTAAAACATTCTATGACAGGAGCGCCTGGGTGGCTCAGTCAGTCGAGCCTCTGACTCTTGATTTCGGCTCAGGTCCTGGTCTCAGGGTTGGGTTGTGAGATGGAACCCTGTGGGCTCAGAGCTCAGTGGGGAGTCTGCTTGGGATTCTCTCTCTCTCTCTTGCCCTTTGCTACCCCCCCAACCCCCATTCCACATGTTGTCTCTCAAAAATAAAATCTTAAAAAAAAAAATTCTACGACAAAAAGAATCCATTTCTTGTTTAACATCAGATCTACACCCCTGCTATTTATCTGTTATTTAATTATAGTTATTACAGTTCTTTTAAACTAACATAATATTAGCAGAGTTATCTTATTTTTATTGCTTGTCCTCCTTCCAGCGGTATCACTTCTATTTCAAACAGCAGAGACAAGACCATGGTAATGAACATGCTATGGATAGGACTAGGATTTGCAAAGAAACTGACGTAACATTCAAAACGGAAACTGATTTAAGAAAGCTTAAATTTTTGAACAAGGAGAATTTTTAGCACAGTGGGGACAATACAAATGTAATTCTTCTTGATCAAAAGATGGCAAAAGTGGAAATTGGACAACTCACAAACCAAATCTATAACCCTTCTTAATGCACTCTTTTACATCTTTGTTTATTTCTCAGCATAATATAAAAAAATGTCTCTACAATCGTCACAAAACATGAGAGAGTCAATACAAGGCTAACTTTATTCAACAAAGAACTTCCAGACAACTAGCTGGAAATAGGACTCATTTTCCAAAAATCTCTGGCTTACTTTCTGTTCTTTTTCTGTCTTCTGGCTGTCCACTCATTCTCCTGGCCCTGCTAATTGCTAATTCCTTTAGCCCCACTCTGTTTCCAAGTGTCCTTGGATAACCTTGCTCTTTCCAATCAAGCCTTTGAAAATCTCCTCTCCCAGATAATGTTCATGTTTCCTAACCTCTTAGATTTTATAGTTTCCACTGGATGATTACTTCTGCTTGTGAGAACATATATACATATTCTTTAAAATAATGTAAACGAAACACTGTGTACTTTAAAACAATGTGAACAACATGCATATAGTTACATTAGTTATTCTTGATTTTATCTCTAGACAACTCCATCTGGAGTTATGCCATCACGACCGCTACAGATCGGGGGCTCCAAGCACCCCCTTCTCGTGTTTGATTAATTTGCTAGAGTGGCTCATAGAACTCGGGAAAACATTTTGCTTACTAGATTACTGGTTTATTACAAAAGGATATGACTCAGGAAACAGCCAGATGGATGAGATGCTGGGGCAAGGTATGGAGAAAGGCATAAGAGCTTCCATGACCTCTCCATGGCTGCCGTTCTCTCCAAATCTCCACTTGTTCACCCACCTGGAAGCTCTTTAACCCCGTCCCTTTTGGGTTTTTATGGGGGCTTCATGACATAAGTATGACTGATTAAACCCACTGACCACTGAAGTTTGATTCAACTTCTCTCCTCTCCCCTCCCCAGAGGTTAAGGGGTGGGACTGAAAGTTCTAACCCTCTAATCCCATAGTTAGTTCTCTTGGCAACCAGGCCACATCCTTAGGTGGGTCCAAAAGTCACCTTATTAACATAACAAAAAACCGCTTTTATGGCTTTGAGCTCTTAGGAAATTCTAAGGGCTTTAGGAAATCTGTGCCAGAAATGCATGAAGACCAAATATTTATTTCTTACTGTCAATCACAGTATCACAACCTACTATAACACCAACACCCCCCAAATGATTGCTACTATGTCATCTAAAGAGCCAAGCCAGGTTAAGTTCCAGGGTTTCAACGTTAGGGCTCAGCTCATATGTGAATCGCCATAATTTTATTATTGTTGTTAAAATATAGTAAGCATTTATTACATGCCAGACTCTGGGCAATATACCCTACTTACAATATTCCATTTAATTTTAACAACCCTTTGAGGCGGGTATTATTATTACCCCATTCTACAGGTGAGGACACTGCAATGTAGAGAAGCCAGGCTGCCAAGGCCAGAGATGGGATCTGAACTCAAGACTGTTGACTCTAAGGCATTTTTAAAAACTGACATTGATATTTTTAAAAAATTGCAAACTTGTGCCTCCAAATGTACTTCCTAATTCCCCCTTTCTGCCGTATTTTCCCCTTTGATATACTTCCATATTGTATTTATTTATTGCCTGAGTAGACAGCCTGAATTTGGCTTATTTTGCACACATCTGTTTCCCTAGTGCCTAACACAGTGCCTGGGAGTGCCTGTCACAGAGGAAGTGCTCCATAAATATTTGTTGAGTTGTTAAGGATGATTGTTAAGGAAAATTATAAGGGTATCTTGGAAAACAATTACCAAAAACACCACAAAACTACTTTGCCACAAGACTTCTCTCATTTCTGTGGTTGATCCTATGGGCTGGAATCAGGTCTTGCAATTTTTCTACTTTTAAAAAATAGTAGGATTTATACATGCATTAAAACTGATCAAATCCAGAAGTGGAAAGGGTTATCCAAATGACTGCTATGAGGGGAAATGAGAGCATTGAAGACCCCTCTGCACACCAGGGCGCGCGGCCTGCTGATGTTGTGCCAGCCCACGGAGCCAGGGGCTAATCTAAAATTGAGCAGCTGCTCAGATAACTAAACAGTGTCATGAAACGATAAGTATAATCGTACTCGGGAAAGACTAGAGTGGTCTTATTCTGATAGGCTTCCTAGAATTAAGATATGCATCTTTTAAGTCATATATTTTAAGTCTCAGTTCTCCAACACATAATTTATAGCATGAATTTACAAGACAGAGAAATCTTCTCATTTTAAGCATACTTTGGCTGGTCATGCCATCTACAATAAAAATCCGAATAAGTTTAGTTATAATTTACTAAATGAGTGAAATTCATAACCCAATTTTAGCAAATTTTATATTACAGGATGTATTTATGCCAAGATAAATACACAGCTAAGCTATTTCTTCTTAAGTAATGCAGGTATTTGTTGGAATACATAAATGCAGGAAGGGAGTAAAGTCCTTCATTATTAACGCTCTTGTCTTAGTAACTACACAATTTACCTTGTCATCAGGAAGCACGTGCCAAATAGATATCGTCTTTTCCTCAACTTCATTGTTGATAGACAAATACGAAGGCTGATAGATTTTGGTGGGCTCTAATATTAATACCTTGAAAACATTAGGCAAAGAAACAAGTATTAGTGACTTCAGATTTAAGCCATTTAGAGCTGTTACAAGGACACTGAACTGATGTGGGAGATGATCAGATGAGGCTCTGGGTCCACAGCTGTAGTAAAACCATTTTAACTCCTAATTGTTGCCTTCCCTATGAGTCCTTTGAGCATTTTATGGTATTATACAATTATCCTAAGTTCCAGGAATACATCATCTTTTTTGCTAAAGAAATTAGAAATAAAATTTTGAAGTCCATATATTGGTTTGGCTATCCCCAGGGAATCTAATGATATATTTCTAAGGTCTTTTATTTTATCTTCCTGTAAGTGTAAAATCTATTTCTATAAATATAAATGTGTCCGAAAAAGGCAGAAATGTGGTAAAGCAAGTAATTCTGTACATAGAAAAGATTCCATATTGAGAGCATCACATACTATTTTCGATTTTCTCCTGCCACACCTTATCATCAAGATGTGGTAGTATGGTTTTTATACCTATGTAAATGGACTGAGAAATGCTTTTGGTTATTATTGAATGAGTTTTTTTATATAAGCCAAAGGAATGGACATAGCTGTATGAAATAATAAAAATGCTTTGTACTGCCTTGAAGATAAACCTGGGATCTTCAATAATGATATATTTAGCCTTGTGAAAGAAAAAGAAGGAAATAAAACTTACTCCTGTTTTGGAAATGTACGAGGTGTATGTCATAAGTGAGTTGAGAATCTCTCTCAAAGAATGTAGTATATTATTACTAATATCTGATAGTAGGTGCAAATAACGATAAGATACGACACATGCACTGATTTTAAAGGTGATGCAACTATTACCTATTTATACAGATGCTTAAAAGCACACATCTAGCTCAAATTTCCAATGCAATCTTAAATAGGAACATTTAAAAAGGAAAGGAAAGCCAGTACTTAACTATCGGAGAACCTAGAAGAGTTCTTTCTACCCTACTGCTTAAAACTCAAGAAAATTGGCTTTTAGAAAGAATCTTGTATCAAGGAAGTTGACCAAATAAAAGTGGAGGAAAAACTCCTCAGAAGACCCTATCAGCACAGGATTATGGACTCACAATACAACGTACAATCTGAGTAAGAAGGCGTGTGGATTAGTCACCTGACTCTTGGCCATCCGCTGCAAACCTAGTGTACTGATTTTATGCTATATTTGTCACAGGAGTAAAATTTATTTAAATTAGGGTACAGAGAACTACAGAAAGGGGATTAGGAAAACAACATTTTCTTTACTATTGAGTATAAAAAACGTTAAGGGCTTAATTCTCAGCCAGGCTCCACTTATGAAAACAAGATAGAATAGACCACAAATAAAGCACAGTAAGAGCCCACCGGGGAACATATTCTGATTTAGGAACATACCAGGTGAATCAAGGTCCAAATTCCAATCAACAGAGAGTGAAGCGGTACTGATTAATAATGGAAATAAATTTTCAATCAAAACTTGGCAGAATCGGTGCTCTCAAATCTGAGTATCCCGGGGTTTGCGAAATGAAAATGAATAATAGGGAATAAAAGGCGGGTTTTCCAAAATAGCATCTAAGTCACTGTACCAACAAATGAGAGTATACCTGTTCCCTAATTATGTGGGTACAGAATTTAACATCAGAAAAGCAGAGCACCAGGTTACCTCCTCTCTTCTTAAATTATGTCTTTATTGTTGTCTCAAATATTTCTAACAGATTAAATCTGACCTATGTCTTCCTATGTTGAGATAGGAAATAAAAATTGGTTGTAATTATCATTGTCTAACCTCTGTCGAGCCCTTTGATCTGCCCTTGAAATGACAAAATGGGAGGAATTCCTAGCATACATTATAGAGGTCACAGAGAGACTGAGAAGAAGAGATGGAAGAGGAGGCAATTTGACAAAACCAGCTAGATACAACTCACTTGAAAGTATAAACATTCTTGCTTTTAGTTCCTAAACCTTTATATTGGTTAACATTAAAATCGACTGCTAAAAATTTTTTTAAAAATGAACGGCAAACATCTTGTATCTCAAGTGGGAAGGAAGGCGGTAAAACCTAAAACTATACAGAGTTGATATTAAATACAGGTACATGTCTCAGCTTCTAGAAGAGTCCACAAAAGCCCTACACTCCACTTCCTCTCACCTGGGATGAGGGGTTGATGCTCTCCTAACTTTTCAATGTAGGAAGGAAAGAAAATACACAGAGAAGAGAGGTGACAAAAAAGAATCAACTGAACTAAACCCAAATAATAATAAACATAAATGAGGGAACCATTCACATAATTTTGCAAAGAAACTTTTGTCTGTTTTCTTTTACCCAGGGTCACTGTTATTTTTCAGAGGAATGAGAACAGATACGGTAGTGAAATAAATGGAAACAATCAAATAAAATATTTTCTAAAATAAGTCATCTTGGTTTTAGTCAGATCCACTTTAAAAGAAGGATAATGTTATCACCCCAATCAAGACCCACTGTGGCCTTTGTAAGTGTAAGCTAAAGATGCTACTCTAAGGATGTGATGAGTTAGCGACTGACACGGCACCACAGTACTAGAAACCTGCCTTTCTCTATGTGGTGGCATATGGTGAGCAATTTCAGTGGTTGCAGGGAGAGGGTCCAGTGAGAAAGGCAGATGAGTAAAGCAGGAAGGATGGGGCTGTAATCAATGTCTAGAATGGCAGCAGATAGTTGACTTAATAGGTTGTTGCTTTTGGAGAAGGCAGTCCAATTGCCAGTCCCTTTAATTTTTCGATAGCTGAAAATCTAGATTTTCATGTGAACTCTCCTTATTTTTCAGTTGACTTTTTTATAGACTTAATTTTTCAGTTGAAATAGTCTACCTTTTTATCTCTTTTATTTTTTCTTCTATTTCCTTTAACATAGTAATGATAGTTATTTGAAGACCTTACCCAGTAACTTCGATATGTGAATCACTTCTTGGTCTGCCTCTACTGGCTATTTAAGCTCTTAGCTTAGCTGTTATCTGTCACTTTTTTTTCTTCTGCTTCTTAGAATGTCTAGTAATCTTTGATTGTGTCTGACTGACACAATGCAGAGGCTCTGAACCATATCTTTCCAGAGGTTTCCCCACCCCCACCCCCTAGTAGTCAAATTATTAGTACATCATCTTGATCCTACCAAGGCTTAGTTTTATTACAGCTTTGTTAGGGTGGGTCTTTTAGTTTTGCCTTTACTCCTAGGACATGGGCTTTCTACATCTCCTCCAAGTGCTTGGCGTGTTCACCAAGGTCTCATCATTCTGGCTAGACCCAAAGTCCGACATCTTATTCCTGCACTGTTTAAGCTCTGGGATATCTGCTCAGCTCTCAACTTTCCAAAGAATGTTCTCTACCACTTCAGGTCCTGATCTTCTAAATAGCAACAGGATTTACCTTGATAAGGATTACTTAAGCCACATAGGTTTCATCTAAAACCCTGTTTTCGTCAAATACTGGGACCAGTAGTTGTGTTTATTTACCTTGTGCTTACCCCTTGTTCATACCATCTAAGAGTTGCTGTAGGACTCAAGGGAAATACCCAGGCAGAATCCTGGGATTCATTCTTCAAGATTCTCCCTTCTCCAACACCCTGCTTCTCGTATTCCAGCTGTTCTAGGGTCCCAAACACTGCTCCCTGCCTGCTCTGCCCAGAGAGAATGCCACACCCTGGGAGGGCTCCACTTCCTTGGGATGTTGCCAGAGAAAGGCTTTAAGGAAAAAAAAAAAAAAGTAGGCAAAGGTGGGACTCACCTGAGGTTCCTCCCCACTCAGGGATCACAACCCTGTGACAATTGCTCTTCAATGTCTACAAACGGTATTTTATATATTTTGCTCAGATTTTATAGTTATTTACAGCAATATCAATACCATTTACAGCCAGCACTGAAGATCTAACTCTCCTTATTTTTTAAATGTTGGCAACAAATTCTTTTTTTAATCACCAAGTGGTCTTTTAAACACAACACTACTCATTAAGACAATCCCAATTGTACCACTTTTTCATCTGTAAGTTTAACTAAAAGTACAAATACGATAAACACACTTTTTGGGAGAGACTTTAGGAAAGCAGTCAGTCTTACATGTTGCCAGTGAGAATGTCAATTGATACAATCGCTATGGAGGGCAGCATGGCAATATCAACCACTTCCACTTCCAGGAACTGACCCTACAGATTTATGTACACATGTGCAACATGTGCAAAATGGCGTAGGTAAAATGCTGGCTCATTTTAATTTGCACTTTTTTGACCACCGAGTGAGGTTAATTAGCTTTTCATATGATTTGCCCATTTTCTTCTTCTTTTGCTTATCAATTAGTTGTTTTTTTTCTTTTTGCCTATTATGCAAATTGATAACTTCGCTACATTAGTATTAAATATTTTCTCCCTGTCTAACATTTGCCATGTTTGTGATGTTCTTTACTGAACAAAAGTTAGGATTTTTAATGAAATCAAATTGGTCAATATTTACCTTATGACTTACAGGTCCTTTTCTTGCCAAAGAAAGCCTCTCTCACCTGGAGTATATACTTATATTCTCCTAACTTCTCTCTTAATATCTTCCAGTTTTATTTTTTGACATTCACAGTATGACAGACAAGTTCATATTAAACTAATTTAAATTAGCTCAGAATAGCTAAGAGGAGTGGTTTCCTTTCATCGCCAATTTTCTAGTTGATCAAGTCAACAGTCAGCTCAACACAGACAGTTCTGTGCGGTCTTCTTTCATGACATTTGCTACCCTCGGAGCCCCAGCTGCAGGCACGCTGCCAGCTCACTCTGAGACAAGTATTTTCCTAGGCTACACATTATGTAGGCTAGAAAACAAAGTGTTTTTGGTTTGAGAGGCTTTTCAGCTGAAGATCCTGCTGGGCTCAAGGCTTCATCGGGGAGGAAGAGTAAAGAAAGCGCGTTAATGCCAGCAATGGATTGAATTAAATGGAACAGATGACCCTATAAACAAGAATTAGGGAACACGATTTTATAAAAAGAATTAGAGTTGTCACCATCTGAGTATGGAGAATCGGACTGGAGAGCTCACGCGGAGAGACTGATGGCATCACCTGACTTGGGAAGAGCTGAGTGCACCCAGTGACTTGTCAGTGATTCCTGAATTGGATGCTAAAGTGCACACTGCTTTGGGCGGTATTCTGAGAATGATCAGGATGGGAAAGGCACCAGCTGAGAAGATGAGCAATTTATTTTTAAACGTGTGTGTGTGTCTACTATACATATATCTATATCTATATCTAGCCAACATGAGCTGCAAACCGGAACTTATGAGTCATCATTTCTCATGATCTACGGCACTGTAAAAAGTGACTGGGAACGGGGAACACTCCATCCAACTCTGACCCATGTGGGTAAAGAGCAGTGGAGACGGAATAATAATCCAGGTGAATAGCAACACTTTTCACCAAAATGATGGGGCCAACATTGATGACAATGTTAACAAAACTGCAGCAGGAATGAACAGCAACCTTGTGTCTGGCCTGAAGTGATGTGTTGACTAACTGAGGCCAAGGACGAGACAATCTTTTCTTGGAAAGCACACTTTACAACTTATCGAAAGAAATCACCAAATTCCACGGCAAAAAACATAAAAATGTATCTCACTTCCCTGATGTTGAGAAGTTATTTTAAAAAAGTAACACAAGTACTGTTAGAATCGTGGTGCAAAAATGTTCTTTAAATAAAAGAAAAAAACCAGAAATGCACCTAAAGTTAAGCTAAATGAAGAGTACTCACTGGAAACCGAACTACGGTAACATCTGTCTTTGTGGCCTCGACGAGGAAATCCATCCAGAAGTCCACGAGCTCCTGTTTGGCCACAGGCTGCTCTGTAGTCAGTTTCACAAAATGCTTATATATCAAAATTGTCTCTACAATCGACTTGAGGTACCTAAAAAGGAAAAGATATAAAAACACATAATGGGCAAATTTAAATATGACGCTAATAATTATGCATTCAGATTCACCAAACATCATTCATTATTTGTTACATGTCATGTACTTTCCATACACGTTTTCTCATTTAAATCTTACAGAAATCAATAAAGTGGGCTTTAAAAAAAAAAAAGATTTATTTATTTGAGAGAGAGAGGGAGAGAGAGAGAGACAGCACGACTGGGAGGGGCAGAGGGAGAGGGAGACAGAACCTCAAGCGGACTCCACACCGAGTGCAGAGCTCGATGCCGGGCTTGATCTCAGGACCCTGAGATCACAACCTGAGCTGAAACCGAGAGTTGGCTGCTTAACTGACTATGCCACCCACAAGCCCCAATAAAGTAGGCTGCTTTATCCCCATTTTAAAGATGAGTAAACGGAGGTGTAGCGAGCTTAAATTGCTTGGACTGGATGATACATCTACTGAAAACATGCCTTTTAAAATAATGCCTATCCTCTTCAAGAGTGTGGTTAATGCACTCGTTTTAAAATATGCTTCCTCGAGAAAGCTTTTCTAAATGGAACCTTCATAAGAGATCACTACTTTGCTTTAAAGCAACTTAGCTTATACATGATACAAATATCCTCCAACCTAACAAGACAGATGGTGCCTCAAAGGAAAGAGCTAGGAAAAAATGAGGAGCAAGATAATTACACGAGATAATGGGTAGGCAGGCACTTGTGAACTATAAACATGGAAATTCACATTAAGTGAATGGAAACTTAAAGGCATGGTTTTGCAGTTGTTATTACTATTGCATAAAAGAATGTCTTCTCTGTTGTCAACAGAAGCTGGGACACCTCAAACCAGAGTTCTCCAGACCTGTGCTCCCATTCCCTTCTGTACCATCACAATGATCATTGTAAAGAAATGACAAATTAGGCTGCATGTAACACGGGCCCTGATTGGTTCATTTACTTCATTCCTTGCCGAATCCCTACTGTAGACATCCCACTGAGAGTACAGCCTTGTCCCTATGCGGCACACAGTGCTGACGAGACAGAAATGTAAAAGGTACGTAGCACGGCGATCTATGTCTTAATGGGGCTTCAACTATGCAGAAATATGATTAACAAAAGTCAGTCACTCTCAATAGGAATATGACTTAAAAATGTTAGAAGCATGAGAGACTATGGACTCTGAGAAACAAACTGAGGGCTTCGGAGGGGAGAGGGGTGGGGGAATGGGATAGGCTGGTGATGGGTAGTAAGGAGGGCACGTATTGCACGGTGCGCTGGGTGTTATACGCAACTAATGAATCATCGAACTTTACATCAGAAACCAAGGATGTACTATATGGTGACTAACATAATAAAATAAAAAATATATTTAAAAAAAAAGAAACATGAAAACAGATTTCATGAGATGAACTAATCACACACGTGTATGCAATGACACCTTTGCGCTTCTATCTGGATGCAGGAAAGGGTTTTAGGTCGGGGTCTGGTGTGTGGGCAGACGAGATTTAGGAGTGTCCCCGGATGGAGAAGAGTGCCAGAAGAGGCACGCGTCTTGAAGCCTCTGTCTGGATCGTTCTGTGTGACTGGAGAGCCACGTAACTGGGGGTGTGTGACAAGATCTGAGGCTGGAGTGACTAAAGACAAACATTGTTCACCAAGCCAAGGAGGTAGACTTTATTCCCTAGGCTGTGAAGAGCCATTAAACTCCATTAATGTAAGGATTTTGGTGGCGGGAAGGGTTAGACATGAATTTTAGAAAGATCACTATGGGTGTGACACACGGGGGTGGGGGGGCTGCTGATGAGAGGACCTGAGTGTGCCGAAAGCCTTTGTGGAGACATGGGGACCTACCGTGGGAAGCATTTCCTCAAGTGGTTCCTCTGATGGAAAGAAGTCAGTGGCCCAGGCCCTGAGCCAACCTGAGCCTTTCTTGATACCATGGTAAACCTTTTAAAGCCTTTACAACTAGTAATCATTACTGTGATGCATAATAAAATCAGCACTGTTTTCCAAAATAGTCCTAAATGCACTCCTAAATGCTTTCATCTCTTCAATTACCACATACATAAGGATGAGACTTGGGGGCACTCCAAGAACAATTTGAAATTAGAAAAACACACACATACAAGAAATATTGAAAGGTATGAATAAGCTTTAAGCATAAAGAAATGAAAATCAAGCATAAGAATCCCCAAACTGAAACTGGATCATAAAGAGAACAAAGGTTGTGTGTTTGGGGCAGAAATGTGGGAGGCTGACACAGAAATCTGTGAATCTACCAATTCGATGCGCAGGTGTCAAATTTGGCCTCCTGTGGGTATCACTGGCCAACCTGGCCTAGTGGGTTGGTCAGTGTCATGAAAAGGCTAAGCCAAAGGGAGCAGACATCACCTACATCCAGTCATCAGAACCTATATTCAACACACTTTATTTATGAATATCAGTTTTTCCTCTAAATTCTGCATTTCATTCTGTAAGCAAAGAAAATCATCTAATTGTCAGTTCAACAAATATAAAAATTTGGAAATAAGTGAGAAGGGTTGTTTATTCAAAGTACTTGTTCACACACATAACAGTTTACTATTACCATGCCGGTGTTTTCAGTTTAAAAAGCTTTTCCGATGCTTGGATGACTCTCATGTGGTCATTGGCCAGGACACTGGCACCCAGAAAAAATCCGACTTCCCAGTAGCTCTGGAGTTTTTCTAAGTTTCCCTTTTTACCAAGGAGGCTACTCAGCTTCACTCCTAGAAGATCATCAGGAAATACAATGTTACAAACACACAGCACCCAGGCCAACCAGTTTTTTATTAAAAACCAAAGTTAAGTTTTCATTCCTCCTTCCAGATTCAAATAGCTTTAAGTTTCAATTATAAAAGGGGCTTACATTAATTCTGAAAAAAAAAGTCCCTTTAATTTGAAGATCCAAAGATAATTGCCACTGTCACTTTGATGTACATCATTCCAGAATTTTAATGTATGCTTGCACTGCATATGCATAAATCAAAAGGTGATAATATCTTGTTATGTAACCACCTTGCATCCCTTGTAATGTCATGGATTCTTTAGTTACTTGAAAGAGAAATATGCTACCCTATCACTCAGTAGCAGTATAAAAGTATACAGTATATATATTCTGCATGAGTAAAATGCTACAATATTTAATAATTTTATATGCAAAAACATGTATACACTTATAAAGTTAAAGAAGTAAGCAAACGGACAGACAACACTGTCTTGATTACTGCTGCTTTGTAACAAGACTTGAAAGTTAGGTAATGTAAATCCTTCAACTTTGTTCTTCTTCAACATTGTTTTGATTCTTCCCAGTGTTTTGAATTTCATTACAAATTTTTGTCTCTACTCTGCCTTGTATGATTTTTGCATTTGTAACCCTTCATTTGCTTAAAGAGAATATATCCTTGTAGAATTGTTAAGTGCCACTAGCATTCGCAACATTAAAGTATCAGGAAAATTACCTGAGATTTGAGACCAAGGTTAAAAGGTGGGACATGTCATCTCAACATCTCACAAAGGCATCAGGCCACACTTGAGGACGCTCTAGGGAAAGTGTAGCAAGTTCATCTCACTGTTTACTATTTATTAAAGATCTCAGGCTTAGAGAAGTCTACTTGTTAACTTGCATGTTTTTGTTTAGTAGAGATGCAAATAGTTTTTGTCTAGTAAAACAGATAATCCCTAAGATTTATAACCTACTGGGCCTGAACTAGTTTTGTTTTGTTTTTTTCAAATCAAACTCAGAAATGTTATCCTAACATTTCTTTGCTAAATTATCTATGAATACCTTAGGTTCTAAAATGCACTTTGAAGTAGACATATCCTCTTACTGTTTTCCATATTAACAGAGTTAAACAAAAAAAGAGAGTGCACAGAAGCAGGAAAGAGGGAGAGGGAGAGAGAGAGAATCCCAAGCAGACTCCCAGCTAAGTGTGGAGTCTGATACGGGGCTCGATCTCAAAGCCCTAAGATCACGAGCTGAGCTGAAATTAAGAGTCAGACACTCAACCGACTGAGCCACCAAGGCACCCCTAAAAATCTTTTACAATGTTCTATATTTCCTGAGTTTGCAAAATTATACTTTAACAAAACAAAATAATCTTTAAAAAACTTTACGCTACTTTTTATGATATAATCCACTTAAGCTCTGAGTATTTCAAGAAAAGTCCATTTGGGAATCCTTCACATTTTGTGGTAAGTTAGAAAGAGAATGGCTTTGCCCCCTGAAAATTTCATAAGATGAAAAAATACACCCAGGTATGCAACAATGTCCACGATCTCCTATCTGAGTATAATAAAAAATTCAATGAATACAAAGGAAAGAAGAAAGTGCAGAGGGAAAATGAGATACTAAAAAATGGGTGTTTCTACTAACTTCATTTGAAAATGAGCCCTTTTTATTGTCTCATGCTCTCAGAACAATGAACCAAGGACTGATCTAGCAGCAACTCACGTCAAACGTTTAAATAGGGACTATGAAAATGTGTGATCGTAAAATTACAATAACAGTTTTAAAATACAATGTCAGGTTTATTCTTGCATACCCGAAGTTCATATTATGAGGGTGACATTTAGCTTTGACCTTGGCATGAATTTGTCACATTTTTGTATTGTTTGACTTATTTTTATAGCCACTGCGATTCCTATTAGCTGGATATTAGATCTTAAAATTTGGGTTAAACATTTTCAGCGAGACTTTTTTACAGGACATGCTGCTTACTCCATGCTCATCGTATGAAGAGGTACTGTTGGGCCATCTCACTCTGAGGGATGCCGGCTGGGTCACTGAGAGCCAACTCCCTGGAGGGCATATATAGAATGGACTGTATGGGCACATTAGTGACTTTGTGACTAACAAGCAATCTGTGTGGGAGCTCTGATATCAGGTAAATACGGTAAAGTGAAATTAAAAAAAATTTTTTTCATTTAATGATTTAAGTTCTAATTGATGATCCTTGCCGGAATCGTTATTTCAGCATCACTATCATTGTCAGCCTTATCATTCTACTTCATTAACTAGAATTCTTTTGAAGAGAATATTCTCTTTTGGAATAATACATTTGGTGTGTGGCATACTTTAAGAAGAGCTTCTACCGCATCAGCCAGATGAGCTATAATAATTCTTAAAAAAGAAGGGAAGGTACCTAATTTCTTCCTTATAATTTCCAATTATCTAAGAAATCGGTCACCTCCATACAGGACAAATGACTTATTCTGTGGTTGGTGATGGATTTTGTTTTTGTTTTGATTTCCTTTTTAGAATTATCATTATAGAATCATGGCCTTTCATATTCAGTAATACAGATTTCATTTTTATTGCTCCCTGAAAATGAGATTCAAATAGTGGTTTGTCTCAATTCCAAGCACAATGTTCTTTTATTACATCATCATTATTGTTGGAGACCAAAACCTATAATTCTGACTCTCGGCATAAAATGTGTCATAGTTGAAAAAGTCCGCAAAAGATGGGAAAATCATCTGTTATTTAGCTAACGTCTGAATATTAATTTTAAGTCTTGTGAAGCTGAAAATAGGAAGAACATGTAAGATGTGGTTCTGTGTTTTCAAATTCTAGTTCTGAGTAGTCTAAACATCAATGATTATTCAAAAACTGGGAAAGTGAAACATAGATCATGAAACAGTCTTAACCTCAAACAAGCACACAACTAGAATTGAGAGTCTTGGGGCAGTAGGTTAGCAGAGTTAAGAATCAGGTCTTACCTTAGCGATCTTAAACTTACGATGATATGTTTAGATGCTTCAGATTTAGTGGTTATATTTTGGTATCTTAACTTTTATTTCTTTTTATTTTTTCTAAGATTTTATTTAATTATTTGAGAGAGAGAGAGAGAGAGCATGCACAGAGGGAAAGTGAGAGGGAGAAGCAGACTCCCCACTGAGCAGGGAGACGGACATAGGGCTCAATCCCAGGACCCTAAGATCATGACCCGAGCCAAAGGCAGACACCTAACTGACCCAGGCCCCCCAAGGTTCTTAATTTTTAATTGCTTACCTTTTATAAATAGATCAAAATTTCAAAATGCATCTAAGGAAGGGATTTCATTTAAAAAAAGTCTGATTACTAAAGGGAACTCAGTAATTCAGGCTAATTTGTACATTTGTAGGGGGCCAAGAGAAGGAATAGAAGAAGATATAAATCAGTGAGAAATTTGATTAGAGCATTTAAAAATGCTTTTAAAAAGTATATCTTTAAAATATGCAAAACGTGTTATTAATCTTATTTTTATTACATACTATAAATATTATATTAGACAATTTAGTCAATCTGTTTTTCTTTGAAAACCTTTTAATTCTACTTTACCATAACAAAATTAACTTTGGGTCAGCCTATGGTGATGAGCATAATTTATCATAGACTCTAAAGTAGCGAGGTTTAATTACATTTTAGTTACGAAGGACCCATAATTTGGAGTGTATGTCACAGTATTTTAGAAACCTAAAATTTGATTCTTGAAGTAGTTAAAAAGTCATTGTCAAGTCACATTTTAAGTCTGTATATGTTTTGCACTTTCCAAAATTAAAAATTCTATTTTATATGTTTCCAAATGCTTGCTTAACATATATTATGAATGAGTTCTTCTTGGGAAAAAAATTAGGTATGTTTTCTTTACAAAGTTATATTAATCATAGTTCCTTAAACCTCAGAGCGCTGACCACTCTTCTTTTCCCTCAGCTTTATTACAATATACACTTGATATATGACATTGTGTAAGTTTAAGGTGTAAAATGTGTTTCTTCGACACCTACACATGTTGCAAAATGGTTACCACCATGGTGTTAGCTAACACTTCCATCACATCACATAATTATCATTTCTATTTTGCAATGAGATCTACTCTCTTAGCAGAGTGCTGATCATTTTAATCTATATTTAACTTAAAAATGAGAATTTAGAGTAGGGACATTTTCAAGCCACGGTGTTATTGCTCTATCAACACATGCAAATCAGTGTCAATTCCTGTAATGATCTGGAGGCTTCAATAAAACTTTACCTTAAGTTCAAGAACACAGCAGTACAAATTATTTTTAGATCACTGGTACTTAAAGAGTTTTGGCTGATGTAGAGTTTGAAAATCAACCTTAGATACAAATTTTTTTTATACTCATAATTCCTGAGTACAAGTTGCCATGTGTTTTCTCTTCATTTACCAACTGAAAAAATTATTTCAAATTAAGCTTTGTGCACTGAATATCAGTGCAATCTACCAGCAACAAGTATTTTTTTTAAAGATTTTATTTATTTATTTATTTGACAGAGATAGAGACAGCCAGCGAGAGAGGGAACACAAGCAGGGGGAGTGGGAGAGGAAGAAGCAGGCTCATAGTGGAGGAGCCTGATGTGGGGCTTGATCCCATAACGCCGGGATCACGCCCTGAGCTGAAGGCAGACGCTTAACCGCTGTGCCACCCAGGCGCCCCAGCAACAAGTATTTTATCATTCCTTCAGGCTGGGCCCTTTCAAAAACTTATTTAATACTCAAACTTTGCTCTCAAGGATTTTCCAGAACATTACACATGGCTATTTTATAAGCCCTTCCCCAATAATGTAAAAAAAAAGTCCAGGACTCATTTTTCTTGAAGGAAACTTAAACAGAAACAGTCTCTAGTTAAAAATCTTTAAAGGAAAAGGTTCTTCTACAATTCATAGATTCACCAAGATCAATTTTTTTCCTCTATGAAAAATACGGCATAATATTTCTAGGTCTGTAGTAATGACTCCTACAAGAGTTGGAAAGATTCTCTGGAAGAGAATGCTTAGAAACTGAGAGAGCAAAATCTCAGTACCATAGACAGTTTCCAGTACACAGAACTTTTAAAAATGTTATTAAAGCCAGAAGGAAAAAAAATCACACAAAATTTATTCACTAAGATGCAGTAAATCTTCAAATTCCAAAGAAGGGTGAGCAGGTGAGACAATCTCGACAGATAAAAGGGACGAAAGCACATTCTATCAATGGCTACAATTCAGAGATGGTCTCTGAGGAGACCAGTCACTGCCAACACTGCCATCTGCTTGACCTGCTGTTCTGGGGGCTCTGGGAGGCCCCACCTCCCACACCACTGAAATCACAGTGCTTGAAGGTGTGTAAGAGAATCAGAAATAGAAGATATCAGAGGTCTTTTCTTCATCTTCTCCTACTTCTTCCTCACCTTCTCCTTCTCCTTCTTCCCTCCTCCTCCTCCTCTAAATCTAAAATAGGAAATGTTCCTGATGTTCCGAACACTACCTTATTTGGGAAATTGGGACTGAATGCAGAGCCCGTATTTTCAATATTAGTTTGCACTGGAACAATAAATATTAACCAGGGTGTTTTTAGAAACAGGCAAAATAAACTAAAAGCCAAATTACATCCCAATATCAGGATTCTGCACAATAGTATGAAACACTAAACAAGGAGATACAGTAAGAGAAATTCTATAGAAGTAGTCATAAAAAGCAAAGGGTCTATCTATCGGTGATTCTTTTTCTTTGTACCAAGTTGGGTCCAGTTTCTCGATTTCCATGTAAAATATCAAGCTACAATTACCAACTTTCCGGAGCTCAAACGAAGACTCAAACTGATGTCCAGCCGCCAGGAGAAGGACTGCGTAATTAATTCCTGACTGTAGTGATGGCTCAGATTCAAATGCCTTTTTGAACCTATTAAAAAAAACAAATGTACAAGTTTACTTCCTCAATCATGAAACTCTGCGTGTGCAATAGCTTCTGTTTGCATAACTCCAATGCCTGAACAAGCAAAAATATTCCACTGGCCTTCACCCCAGAATGTAGTGTGCTGTGCTATTAGGATTTAATGCTTAAGTAACTGCCTTTCCTCGCCCTCGGCTCCACTGCATTTCCCTGCTTAGCTCACCTTTATCACGGTGGCCTCTGTCTTTTAAAAAAAATCCTCTTTTCAACAATTTCTCAGAAATGTGACTGTGCGTGTGTGTACACATGTGTAAGCAGTGGTAATTAAAAAATAAGAACCCTGTACCTATCTTTAAAAGTGGTTTCTAAAAAGCCTTAAAAAGGGGCGCCTGGGTAGCGCAATCGTTAAAGCGTCTGCCTTCGGCTCAGGGCGTGATCCCGGCGTTATGGGATCGAGCCCCACATCAGGCTCCTCCGCTGGGAGCCTGCTTCTTCCTCTCCCACTCCCCCTGCTGTGTTCCCTCTCTCGCTGGCTGTCTCTCTGTCACATAAATATAAATAAAATCTTAAAAAAATAATAAAATAAAAAGCCTTAAAAATACACAAAGCAACGAGGGGACCATCTAGGTAACACACTGAAACAATGAGTTTCATAAGAGTGATGCAGAAATGAAATAAAGAATGTCAATTGCACTAAGAAATAAAGAAAGCAGAGACGGTGCCTGTGCATACTAATTTTGGCTCAAAGAGAATAGAACCCTTTTCTGAATATGCATGAAACTAAACATCAACTTTTGAAAAACACTTCAACATTTGAAAAGACTTCAGTGTTTGCACATCCACTGTATTTTCAAAGTAATACTTCTTAGATTCTGTCCAAGGATTTCCTCACACACATCATTTAACAGACAACAATATTCAATATTATTACGTTTGGGAGGATGAAGAAAAAAAAATTAAAATAAACACCCTGGTGACCATTAGAAATTGCTTGAGACAAACATGAAAAATGAAATCTTTATTTTAAAAAATCAAATTAAGGAAAATTTAAGCACTACATACTGAATGAATGACCATTTGATGATACCAAAAAAAGGTATATAGAAAAAAATACATTACAATTCCAAGATAAAGGCTTTCCCATCTAAATCATTAACTGTTAAAATAAAAGATAAGAATAGCAGAAGTGGTGGCAGGCGTAGCAGTGTGCATTACAGTATACTCTTGGCTTTTATACATGCTTGGAATTCTCCATAACTTAAAATGATAAGTTAAACTTCAAAAGGAAAGAAAAAGTACATTTTTCTGGATATTAAGGATCATGTGACCTTTTTAAGGATCTTACTTTTTTTTAACGCACAATAGTCACTTTTAATGCACGATAGTCAGGGATTTTTTTTTTAAGATTTATTTATTTATTAGAGAGAGAGAGAACACGTGTGCACGTGTGAGTTGGGAGAGGGGCAGAGGAAGAGAATCTCAAGCAGACTCCGAGCCAAGCACAGAGCCCGATGCAGCACTTTATTCCACCACCTGTGAGATCATGACCTGAGTCAAAACCAAGAGTCAGGGGCACCTGGGTGGCTCAGTCGGTTAAGCGTCTGCCTTCAGCTCAAGTCATGATCTCAGGGTCCTTGGGACTTAGCCCCACGTCAGGCTCCCTGCTCCACAGCGAGCGTGCTTCTCCCTCTCCTTCTTGCTTGTGCTCTCTGTCGCTATCTCTGTCTCTCGCTCTCAAATAAATAAATAAATTCTTTAAAAAAACAAAACCAAAAACAAACCAAGAGTCAGACACTTAACCCACTGAGCCACCCAGGTACCCTGGGTCTTACTTTTAATAAAGAACAAATATCTCTGAATGAAACAAAAATCAAGTAAGTATTAAATCTTAACTAGTTGGCTCAAATAGTTATGGAGATGGAGGAAGAATAGAAAATTTTCAAGTGCGTCATTTCTTGGTGATCAAAAAGCATTTTTATCTCTCCAGAAGTATAGGCGTTTCCCAATTCCAAGATGGAAAAAACATGTGCCCAAACTACTGATATTCAAAACTAGTCAGATAAAGGAAAGATGTGATTTTTAAATCTTAGACTCATGTGAGTCTCAAAGGTTTTTGTGTTTGTTCAGAGGCAAGTAGAAGGTCCCAATAAAAAGAATATGGAAGAAGAAAGAAGTTCTATACTTTCTTTTCTACCTGTCATATCAAGATATGCAATATTTTCGACAAATAAATTCTTTCATTTCTCCTGAAACCAAAGAACATGGAATTTCTCTTAAAGATGTTAAAGGAAAAATGTAAAAAGCAAGACATGCTCAAATCAATCAATGAAAATTGACTAAGGGCTTCCTATGTGCCAAAACCAACCAAAATGAAAAGTTTGGCTTATGTCTGTTTTTATGTTACTATAAACAATAAAAATTTTTATGTTTTTAACCAAAATACAAATACCAATAAAATTAATAATTTATATTTTTCTAGGATTCATAGGACTTCACGACAATGACTTTGGTATTGAGGATAAAGTCTTAACATTTTCTGGATTCTCTTGGAGATTAAGATAACACGTAGGTGTGTTACAAGAGAAATAAAATCCTGTCATATATTATTAATCTACCACCCACAGGAATTAATTCTCACACACTGTCAAAGTAAATTAGAAGAGTATTTCTTGGCTGAAATTTGCCTGTATATATCAAAATTGTAAAATTTTTAAAAATTATGCATAGCTGTTGACATAACAATTACACATCTATGAATTTATACTAAGGAAAAGCATCAAATATGTAATCAAAAATTCAGTTGCAAGGATACTTGTTATAAGTTGAAAAAGCACTCTAAATTTCCAACAATATTATAAAGTGTGATATGGAATAAAATGTATTCCAAATGTTTGAAAGCTATATACCATTTAAATTATAGAAGAATATTCAATGCCTGGGGGAAGAATTTCAAAGTAGATGTCGTCTATTTAGAAGCCATCACTTTTGCTATGCCAACTATGGGGAAAAGGATACATAATAAAAAACATATTTTTATAGACACTGGAGATCTATGGAAACAACAATTAAAAACATCATTGAAATGAAACTTCAGAGAGGAAAGTGCCCTTCCAAGATGAGCTGAATTGTTTTGTCTTCTGTAGGGGCGTTTGCGCATTCTGACCACAAGACGAGGCTTGGGCTTGGCATAGGCAGAGAAACTTCCTATCTGAAACTCTACCACGGAAAAGAGAAATTAGTAGATTTTCTGATAGTTGCATGGGTTGGCATGATGGAATGAAACCTGGAGGAGACTCAAACATATAGCCAGTTTTCTCCACAGGACATTTGTTGAATGCTGGGTTGTGTAGGAGGCTGGGAGATGAGGTAGGGCTGGGATGGCAGAGTGAAATCTCCTCAAGCCTGGCAGGACTTAGAAGTAAAGTGCCATTAGTGAGAGGAGCCTGCAACAAATATATGACAGTCTCCTCCTTAAAAAAATTACCAAGTTTTAGAGCTGTACGAAATGAAAGAACAAAGAGTCAAACTCAAAACTTCAAAGGGCAGATACAGATCACCGACAGTACTTAGGGATAAGGAGATAGAGACCTGCTTCACTCTCAATCAAAAGCTGAGACAAAATCAAGACAGATTGGGTCAACTAAAACTGAAACCCAGACCAACTCAATTCAATTGCATTTTTCTATAAAGATTTATTGATTTATTTGAAGGGGGAGGGGCAGAGGGCAAGGGAGAAAAAATCTTTTTTTTTTTTTTAAAGATGTTATGTATTCATTTGAGCGACAGAGACAGAGAGAGCACACAGCAGGGGGAGAGGCAGAGGAAAAGGGAGAAGCAGACTCCCCGCTGAGCCGGGAGCCAGATGTGGGGCTCCACTCCAGGACCCAGAGATCATGACCTCAGCTGAAGGCAGATGCTGAACCACCTGAGCCACCCAGGCGCTCCAGGGGAGAAAGAATCTTAAGCAGACTCTGTGCTGAGTGCAGAACCCCATGTAGGCTCAATCTAAGGACCCTGAGATCATGTCCTGAGCCAAAACCAAGAGTCAGATGCTTAACTAACTGTGCTACCCAGGAACCCCAACTCAATTGCATTTTTTGAAGTCATCAGCTTCTTATCCTATCTGGCTAACAAAGGAAAGTGAGAACTTTCTGTGAGAGAAAAGAAACCATCTTCAGTCTTAAAAATTCTGAAATACAAAATGTATGGGATATAATAACTATGAGACATGCAAAAAGTCAGAAAAATGTAACTAATAAACAACAGAGCAAAAACAGACAACAGAGTAAAAACAGACAACAGCAGCTGACTCAGAGATAACTCAGATGTTGGAGTTTATAAACAAAGAGTTTAAACTAATTATTACAAATATGATAAAAATCAAGAAAAAGATGGACAAAAGGGATAAAAAGATAAACAATTTCAATAGAGGGTTGAAATCTTAAAAAAAGAATCTTTGTGTGGGTTTAGTAGCAGACTAGACAGAGCAAAAGACAGATTTGGTGAAACGAACAGGTCAATACAAAGTATCTAAATGGAAGCAGAGAGAAAGAAAGGGGGAAAACACAACAAAGCATGAGACATATGGGACATAGTTAAATTGTCTAACATATGTATTATTGTAACTCCAGAAAGAAGAGAGAGAGAATAGAGAACACAAAAAATATCCGAAGACATAATGGCCAAAAATATTCCTAAACCGTTGAAAACATTAACGCACAGATTCAGGAAGCTCAGCAAACTTCAAGTAGGATAAAATGAAATAATCACAGTCTAAATGCTGAAACCAAAGACACAGAAAAATTTAAAATCAGCCAGAGTGAAAAAGATACATTACCTATAAAGGAACAATAAAACTGATAGCTGACTTAGCAATACAAACTATGGAAGCCAAAAGAAACACAATGACATTTTCAGAGTGACAAAAAGAAAAAAGAAAAAGTATAAGAAAGATGTCTTCAAACAAGCAAAACTTGGGAGGATTAACTGCCAGCATATCCACACTACAAAAAATACTAAAAGTACTTCTTCAGACTAAAGAAAAATAATTCCAGTTGAAGCACTGAACTGCAGAAAGAAAGAACATCAGAAACAGTAAATAGGTGACTGTACATAAAAACTATTAACATTTTAAAAACTGTTGAATATTTAATTTTTTAAAACATTTTATTTATTTATTTGACAGAGAGAGAGACAACCAGCGAGAGAGGGAACACAAGCAGAGGGAGTGGGAGAGGAAGAAGCAGGCTCCCAGTGGAGGAGCCTGACTTGGGGCTCGATCCCAGAACGCTGGGATCATGCCCTGAGCCGAAGACAGACGCTTAATGACTAAGCCACCCAGGCGCCCCAAAAACTGTTGAATATTTAAACTTCACTAAGTTTCTTTCCTTGTTCAGGAGGTGGTAAAGTACAAATTTAAGGTGGACTATAAAAATCAAGGATGTAGATGGCAATCTCTAGGGAACTACCAAACTAATAATATAAAAAGTATTAGTAAAGGGCTAATAAAGGATAAAATAAAACACTAAATTAATAGAAAATAAGGGGGGAATGGAAGACTAAAAGAAAAAAGAATAATGAAACAAATAGAAAATAAACAGCAAGATGGTAAACATAACTGCAAATATCAGTTATCACAATAAATATAAATGACCCAAACATTATGAATAAAAGAGATTTGTCAAGTGAGATTGAACAACAGCAAAGAAAGAAAGAAAGAAAGAAAGAAAGAAAGAAAGAAAGAAAAAGAAAGAAGGAATTTCAATTATGTACATTTAAGAGACATGCTTTAAATATAAGGACAGAGTTAAGTTGAAAGTAAAATGATGCATAAAGATGTATCGTTCAAATATTAACCAAAAGAAGTTTTTTGTGATTATATATTAATATCAGACAAAACTAACTTTAAGGCAAAAGTTATTACAAGACATAGGAGGGACATTTCATAATAATAAAAGGGTAAATTCAATGAAAAAATTTATAATCCTAAACATAACTATTAACATGGCTTCAAAGCATATAAAAGCAAAAATTGCCAGGAACTAAAAATTAGACAAATTTACATTCATAGCTGGAGATTTTAAAAACTTCTCTCAGTGATGATCAAACAAGAAGACAAAAAATATCAATGAGGATATGGAAAATTTGAATAACAAAATTAATCAAGTTAATCTAACTGACTTACGTGGAACACTACACCCGACGATGGTGTACCATATCCTGGGCCATAAGGCACTTACCAACAAATTTCAAAGAACTGAAATAATGCAGAGTGTGTTCTCTTGACACAAGAGAATTAAACTAGAGAACAAGGAAGAAATGTATGTTCGGACACTGGGCAACTTTCTTCCTAATAACCCAGGGATCAAAAAGAAATCATGCTGAAAATGAAAAGACATTTGAGCTGAACTATATTGAAAGTTCAATATATCAAAATTTCTGGGATGCAGAATAATTTATACCTTTAAATGCCTATGTTGGATAAAAAGCAAGGTTGAAAAATCAATGCTGTAAGCTCCCATCTAGAAAAATTACAGCATAGTATCCCCAAAGTAGAAGGAAAGATATAATAAACGAGTGAGCAGAAATGAATGAAATAAAAAGTTCAATAAAAAAAATTGGCAGTGCCAAAGGTTGGTTCTATGAGAAGATAAATAAAATTATAAACTCCAAGGCAAACTGCTCATCAGACAACGAGAGAGAGAGAATATAAATTATTGTTACGCTACACTATCAGGAATAAAAAGGAGGTCATTAGTATAGGTCTTATTAGCATTGAAAAGAAAGTAAAAGGAGGGGTGCTCGGCTGGCTGGCTTACTTGGGAGAGCATGTGACTCTTCATCTCAGGGTTGTGAGTCCAATCTCTGGGTGCAGAGATTATTTAAAAATAAAATATATTTAAAATTTTTTTTAATTTTTAAAATATTTTTTATTTTTCTAAAGATTTATTTATTTCAGAGCATGAGTCCACGCATGCACGTGAGTGAGAGAGAGAGAGAGAGCAAGCATAAGCAGGGGGATGGGCAGAGAGGGAGCCCAATGCAAGGCTCAATCCCAAGACCCTGGGATAATGACCTGAGCCCAAGGCACAGGCTTAACTGACTGAGCCACCCAGGTGCCCCCAAAATAAAATCTTTAAAAGTAAAAAGATATTCAGAGTAACTTTATGCCAATAAATATGGCAAGTTAGGTAAAATGGAAAATTTTCTTGAAAACCACATAGTAACATGATTTAAGGAAAAAAATGGAAACTTTGTATAATTCTATATCTATTACAGAATTTATAACAATCTGAAATTACTTTTTATTCTATCATCTATCTCCCCCCCTAGAGTGTAAGTTCCATGAGAGCAAGTTCCAAGACTGACAAGGACCTTGTCAGTCTTGTTGGCCACGGAGTCTCCGATGCCTGAATCATCAGGATGCCTGACACGTTGCAGGTGAATATGAAATACTTGTTGAATGAAGAAAGTCTGAATCCACTTCTTACCAAGAACCAGGGTGAGACAAGTGATAAATACAGTGGTTCATAGAAGACTCAGATAATCTATTCACTGTCTTCAGTAGTCTAACCCTTGACTTTGATAAAAACCATATGACCATAAGCCACACCCTTAGATCACATTAAATTATGCATTGCATATCACCTTCACCACATTACATTTTAAAGTTGTTGAAATTTACTATTTAATAAAAATATCAAGGATATGGTTTGTATAGCTTTCACTGTTGTCTATTGAGCATCTTATAAGAGAAATTCCTTTAATTTATTGCTAGAGAGCACACAGTTGTTTCTGAAGAATAGCATATGATTCTTTTTTCATGCTCTACTGAAATGCCTATTGGCTTGGAGGTCAGTTATACCAAGCACGTTGATCCTTATTATGGGCATATTTGTATTCTCTAGTTCCTTGATGCTAATTTTCCAAACATAGTTTATCATTTCATTGGTTTTTTTTTAAGACTCAAACTTGATAAATTATTGTTAAAATGCCGATGCTAAAATAACATTAAAATATAGATGTTAACATATAGATGTTAAAAGAATGAAACTATCCATTTTAGCTGAAGGTGATGTATCAGTCATTTTAGGGTAAATGTATCACAATATCAAACACTTGCAAATCCCAGTAGCTAGCAATACCTGTTCATGCTACATTTCTATGTTGGTTGGCTCAGCTTTGCATCACATTGTTTCCTTCTGGGACTCAGACTGAAGGAGCAGTTTTCTCCAGAAAATGACCAAGGAAAAATACACACAGCACAACCACAACACAACTTTTAAAGCTTCTGCTCAAAATGAGCATCAGTCAAGACACACACCCAAACTGGTGTCATTGGTGGGATCGATTGCCTTCCTATGAACAGGGATAGTACATTTCTAACAATAATATGACATAGCACAGATGATGTTCTCCACCCAAGAGAACTGTGATTAATACCAAATAGTAACAATACCAAACAGACACACCTGTAATAGCTGCCCCTCATTACTGAGCACCTATTAGGTACATTGCATTAGAAGCTTCAAGCATAATATTTCTAATTCTGACAATTCTTTACTAAGGCAGAGAGGGTTCTCTCAAGGTTACTGATCAGGACACTAAAGACTGGACATATTAAGTCATGCACATTAGAAGTGGTAGAGTAGGAACTTGACCCAATTCTGCTCAATTCCAAACCTGAGCTCTCTTCTTGGTATCACCCTGCCTATCCTTTGGTGTATGTTCAAAAAAAATTTTTTTAGTCCTTTTTAATTACTTTCTGGGTTTTTTGTTTTGTTTTGTTTTGTTTTGTTTTATTTTGTTTTTTTAGTAAAAGGGAGTTGGGTGAAACTGGAAAAATTATGAGAAATAAAAGCAGGAAGTACTGCTTTTATATCAAGGATAAAGTTTATATTCTATATACAACAGAAACAGGTATTGATACATTCTTGGAAAGAATGGTGTTTGTCACAAAATATATTTGATTGATCTTATTAGAGACTAATATTTTTAATAGACTGATATGGCAATACTGCTGAATGAGCCCATAAAAATGCCCCAAAGAAGTTTTATGTTGTTGAAAACTTGACCATTTAACTAGCAAGAGGATAAATGAATGTGAACGTTAGTCCTTACATTAAGAAATCTATAAACAATGATTAATAGTGTAAAACTACCTATAAAGATAGAGAAATAAAATGGCTAGAGGTGAGTAAGCTAAATTAAAGATGACTTCATGAAATAAAGAAATCTTAAGGATGAAGCCAGATATTCACATCTTGAGAGGATTCTAGTGACTACATTTGAGTAACTGTATGAAGTTATGTCCACTATTGTTGATTTTTTTCCTATTTTAATACTAAATGTTTACTGGAAAAAGTAAATACTTTGCATTCTTCAATTCATTATTACATTGAAAAGATGCAAACTTCTTAGTCAAGCTTCCAAAGCAATGGATTTTTGTTCAAGGCTGCTAAGCTTATTATTAGCAACTGTATTTATCACCTGATTGCAAACTAGCTCTAAAAGAGGCAAGTACTTGATTATGAAGTGAGTGATGAAGTCTTTATAACAAAGACAGTTCATTTTTTGCATCTGCACTGAGATGTTCAACAAAGTCAAGAATAAAGGAAATATTCTTGAGTTGATTATTTCTAGCTAAAGAGCATCTACTTTCTATCAAAGAAGAAACTGAGCTCAAGTCAAGTTCTCTCAATTTAGCTGTCATTTTTCCTGCTTTGTGATAGAACAGCTGTGATTCTTTCTGGGAGACATAAAAGTAATTAAATTAGAATTTCATGGGGCTTTGCATCTCTAGGGATATTTCTTAAATTATCACTCATAAAATAACTCTCAGACAAAGCAGGACAGCATAAGAAGAAAACTAGTGCCAAATCACTCTGCTAATTTGGTCTGTAGATGGGGGGGGGAATCCTCTCTTCATTTCAAACTACTTATTTGTATATGATGCTTATTATAACAGAAAAGTCAGGAAGAAAATAAAATAACCCCAAATTCTAACTATCTTCTTCCAGTACATTTGCTCTTCATAGACTTTTTTTTTTAAAGAGAATCATGTTATTTTTATAATCTGTTTTTAAATTTTGATTGGATATCATGATGCATGTTACTACCAAATATTTTTTTTTAAAACCACCATTTTCTCCTGAGTATAAACCCAAAAGAACTGAAAGCAGGAAACTCAGATATTTGTACACCAATGTTCATAGCAGCATTATTCACAATGGCCCAAAAGGTGAAAACAAGACAGATGTCCATCAACGGATGAATGGATAAATATAATATGGTGTATACATAAAATAGAGTATTATTCAGGCTTAAAAAAGAAAATTTTGACACATGTTACAACATGGATGGACCTTGAGAACATTATGGTAAGGGAAACAAGCCACTTGCAAAGAAGTCAAATGCCATATGATTCCAACTATATGAAATACCTAGAGTAGTCACATTCATAGAGGTGACTGCCAGGGGCTGGGAAGAGGGGAAAATTGGGAGTCGTCTAATGGGTATAGAGTTTGAGTCCTGTAAGATGAGAAGTGCTGTGGATGGAGAGTGGTGATGGTTGCACAGCACTGAGAATGTACTTAATGCCACTGAACTATACACTTCAAACAGTTAAAATGCTAAGTTTTATGGCACCTATATTTTTACCACCAAAGCCCAAACCCACAATTTTGAATGAATGATATTTTATCATATGGGGAGGTTATCCTTCATTTAGTATTTTCCCCAAATGTTGGACATTTAGGTTTCTTCCAATTTTTTGTTACCATAAAATTCAACATAGTAAACAATGTTGCAAATACATCTTTGCTTCCATATCTGCTGTTTCTTTAGGATAGTTTCCAAAGGACATATCTGGACTTAAGAACATGAATTATTTCAAGGCTCTTGATGCATAATGCCAAATTGCTTTCCAGAAAGGTCTTACCAATTCACTTTCCTAAGAGCAGTGCAGGAGAGAGGCCTTTCCATTGCATTCATGCCAAAATAAAGTATTCTCATCTCTTTTCATCTTTGCCAATTGATAACAATGAGAAAACACAGCTTGGAATTTTAACATGTTCTTATTCGATTGCTCTTGAGAGTGAACAGTTTTCATATGTTTATGACCAGTCTAAACTTAGCCTTCCAATAACTGCCAATTCTCTCAAATTAAAATGTAAAACCCATATTCTAAGGAGGCTGGGAAGATGGGAGGAGACACATTTGGGAAAGTTCTGAAGGGCAGGTAAAAGTGGGGTCAGGGATTTAAACCTGCTCTTTAAGGATGTGAAGAACAGTAAAGATTTAGGAGGAAGGGAGTGACAGCAAAATATGGAGAAAACCTAAACCTTTGCTAAAAAGAGAATAAGCATATTGTGGTTATCTATTCAATACCATGGCTTCACTAAGGAGAATCTCCAGGTGCAGAGAACTGTATCCACATAGTCGAAAAACTCCATAAACGACTGTGATGTTCAGCCAGGCTTGGAAACAATCCTTTTAATTCACCGAGTGAAATCACTCCTATGCTTCCATGTTCTCCTTCCTCTTTAGCATAATGCTTGGCAAACATCTATTTTTCTCACTCAACCCTCTGACAACAGAGTTACCCAAAGCAAGCCTTAGTTGCTCTCCTTAGGTGCTCACTACTTGTTAGTTGCAATTAGGAACCGCCACAGTGACATCCTGAATATTACCATTCCTGGATTCCAACTTGGTCAGGCTATCACAGAGCTTCATCCAAACTATCATTTGCTGGGGGTGACATTAAAGCAAGGTCAAGGCATGCAACCAATTGACCAGGGTGCTTGTTTATAAAACAACTGTGGGCACACGGTATGCTCTACCCAGATCTCCAGGTCATCTGTTTGTCCCTTAGGAGCCATCTACATCTGGACATCAATGAGCTAGGGGCCATGCTGAGTTACTATGAACTCTTCAGGCTTTGAGTTAAAAAAAAAAAAAAAATCTAAATGTGGAAACTCACCTAACAGACACAATGAAGGACTGACCAAAAATGGTGTCAGTGGAATGATGGTGAGATAAAACTCTGGGGGGCACAGAGGGTAGTGGAAATGGAGATAACACAGAGAAAGATATCTTGAAGCCAAGGAAAAGAAAAAAGGGCTAATCTGGCAAATGGAAAATAGGCATTGGCCTCTATTTGCATGTCGATTGGCCTGTTACATAACTCTCCCAAAGTAAAGCCAACCCCATTAATAATGTAAAAACTAAGTAGTTATTAGGCACACATTGCTGTTTGAATAGCACTGTCACTGACGTAAAAGAAAATTAGTTGATAAGGCAAAGCTGTCTGTCCTTTCGCAAGTTACTATGGAAAAACGAACATATTAATGCTAAAAACCAGCTTAATGCTTTCAATTTCCTGGGTATAGATCTTTTTTGGCATTACAACAGGAGAGACATAATTACACGAATACTGTACAGGCACCTAATTTCCTTTCAAAGTTCTGAAAATGACTTCATCTCTCCCTTTAAGAATGAGAATACCATCACGTCGAAAACCAAATATGATTTCAAACATGATTGGCCTATCCCACATGACCCCACAACAGCTCTCGTATGTGAAATTAAGTATACAAACTCTGTAATTTTTCCCTCACCAGCTAAATGTTCAGCTAGACGCAGAAAGAAGAGAAAGAAACCCCTTAAGAATATTTTAGGAAAAGGGAAACTTAATCCAGTTAGTGTTCATGTTGAATGTGGATAAACATAACAATACATAAAGAAATACAAAATATTTTCACATATTCTACACTAAAGCTATAGCACTAGGTACCTGCTAAATTCCAGGACTTTAATATACTTTGCTTCTTTTAATTCTCACGACAGAGCATTTATTCCTCCTAAAACAATAAGTCTAAGCCAGTTGGAGTTGTGACAATCCTGTCCTCCTTCCCAGTGATCTGTGTAGTGTTGGGCTGACGACAGAATACTGGAAGTGTAAAGAAAAGTAAGGGAAGTCTGGGGTAGGTTTTTATGAGTGTGCTTTCCCAATCGTAAGAATTGGTATAGACCTTGGTGTAGCCAAACTGGGAATGACCATGGCCACTTAGCAACCCTAAGAAAGCCAGCCCGAGGGCAGAGCCATCCACAGCAATAATGAGAGAATAGACCCCGGCTGACATTTCTAAGCTGCTGACTCAACCTGCTCCAGACCCAGCCTCACTTCTAGACTTCAATACACTGTCTGATTGTTGAAGCCTATCGGAGTAAGGTATTTTGCTACTTATCAGATGCTAAGAGCATTCTAATTCCTGTAGGTAAGTATTATTCTTATTTTTTAAGTAAGAAAATGGAATTTTCTAAAGGTTATCTTGCCTAAGATCACACTGTTTCCAAGTGTTGACTCAATATTTATCTCACATCAGCCTCCCAAAAGTCCTCTTCCACAAAACAGTATAGACATTCCCGGAAATGTCTGTTCCTGGAAATTCCAGGAAAGAGAGCCTAGGATGTAGTAAAAACAACACTGAATCTGAACAATTAGATTTGCTATTTTATTAATAATAGGACATCAAAAAATTCACTTAAGTTCTTTGAGTTTTCAACGGCCTTGCTTGTAAAATGGGAGAAGGAATGTCAGCCTTGCTTTCTTCATAGGTGCTTAAGTCTGCAACAGTTAACAGCACATACAGAAACCTTGTGTCAACTCTAAAGTTTAAGAGATTGATAATTATTTCCACTGATTGAACAAATACTGCACATAACAAAATGTTCTAAGGAAGCCACTCTGCACGTGAATTCAGCACGACTATTTCGTGGTTACTTCTTTGTTAGATTAGGTTAACAAAGGAATCGTGGAGATAACCTTCGCAATGAATTTTCCATGGTTCTCCAAGTCACGGTACATAGTATTTATTTCCTTGGGCCATTCTAGTTAAGTCTGTCACTTCAGAAACTCTGTGGCCTCTTTTTAGGACGTGAGTCTAGGCTTTGGGGTCATAATATTTCCTGCATCGAAACCCAGCGTCACCGTCTCACCTTGTGTGATACCCTCTCGCAGCCCCAAACATCTCTCACCAGAGCCTGAGACAGACACCATTACTGCTTTCTCTAACTCAGATTTAACTTCAGGTTGAACAGCCATGCTAAAAAGCAACAACCTCTTCATGACTAAAAGCTAAACTCAGTTTAATTATGTAAAGGTCAAAAAGGCGTTTTTCCTACCTTAAGCTGGATTATAGAAATTTAAGTACAGAAAAAATAGCATTATTTTAGCCAGCCTCAAGAGCTTCAATGGACAAAAATAACGAAGGAAATGACAATGAGAAACATCAAATGTCAGAGAACTAGGCTTTTTTTAATACTTAAATCAGCAGGATGTGTTCATTCAAACCACTCGGCCTCTGTCCCAGATAAGATTCAACAACCAAAGTTTGTTCTAACAGAAGAGAAAAAAAAAAAATATTCTAACAACGTATCACAATTCTGCAAACTTAAAAAAAAAATCTAAACCATAAACTTTTTTCTTATTTCCTATTTTTGTATTCTGAACCCCCAGGAAAAGCTCTCAGAAAACAGACATGCCCAGGCGTAAAACGGTGCCTTGCCACAGTACCTGCCCCAGGCCCGACGCTGAGAGGAGTGCAACACTTTCTCCCTCTACTTGGAGCAGAACCCTGAACTCATCAAAGGTGTTAAAATGGGGAACTGCAAGAAAGAGCTCGATGAGCCACTGGAACCACAGCTGCTTGGGGCTCTTTCACTATTGAGTGAAAGTTCCTATCCTTAAATTTTCCGTGGTCAGTACATCACTATCTCTGCAAGCCAACAAAAAATGATTCAGGCCATGGAAAATGTCCAGGGAAAGAGGCCTGAGGGACTGACTACCTGCCATGACATAGCTCTCCTTGGCCTTGCACCAGCATTTGACAAGTGAAAAGTCAGGGAGATGATGGCTCAGACAAAGCCAGTGGAAACATCCCTTTGGGACCCATGACTCAGGACATACACAATCCTGGGTACATCTGGCAGAATGTCTCATAACCTCAGGGACACCCTCTTGTGTCAGCACCTTGACAATGTGCTTTTCACTTCTCACCTCCAACAGAAAGGGAGGTTAGGGATGATGCCAACACACCAACATGAATGAGTGTGTTTGCAGCATTGTGGGAGCTGGATCAAAACATTAAGAAATACTGAAGAAGCTTGTAAGTGTGAGGGCGTGAAAAAAAAAACCCTATTTAAAAAGGGGGGGGACTTCGTAGCAACCCTCAGGACAAACCGATGTATGGCTATACATGACAATAATGGCAGGTTATGGATAGGTAATCTACAATAAAAGTGACATTCTTTTAATACCAAGTAAGTGACGCAAGATCAACTCCTAGGCACCCTACCATTAAAAGGCTTTGATCTCTAACAGCCTTCCCTGTTCTTACTAGAAAATTAATGGACAGCTTAAAATGAAATCATCAGAATTCTGACATCTTCATTTTGACCTGAAGACCTTGAACACAAAGCTTTTTTGAGAGGCAGTTAATAGTTCTCAGGTAGAGGGAATGATAAAAAAGGAGCCAGAATCTGGAAGTGTAGTGAGTTAAAACAAAAACACAACTAGAAAAAACTCTGTTCCGTAACTGAACTTTATGTGACCTTGAAAGCTCTCATGAGTCTGTTTGATTTTCAAATAGGGAAATGCTTGATTTCATTCCGGTACACGATGCACGCTAACTTCATAGGAGATGTTTTTGAATTCGCTGACCATGAAAATTGGGCTTTTGAAGATTACCTATGCATTTCATTATCACTGCCATATCAAAGCATTTATACTGGCACAATGCTTCCAAACATCAGCTTCTAACTCTCCTACAACTAAGAGTTTTCTTGAAGTGTAAATCTGGTACAAGGAAGACTGCATAGTTACACTCACCTCTTTTGTAACAGCAGGAAAAAAAAAACTTGGTTAAGAGAAACTGTAAAACTTTCTGGATTACACTAAAAATTTGTAATACAAATTTGAAAGTCCAAACCAAAACTTTCCATGAGGATCCAGGAAATCACTGTCCCCAAGTTTACCTCCCTGGTTATAACCCTTTAGCCCAATTTCAGTCCCTGGTTCACCTGCTAAAATAATATAAGATTTTGCAAAGTTAAGATTTCTGTGTCACAACTTAAAAAATTTTATGGCTATCACTGAGGAACTCCTGAGGTAAGCCAACCCCCTTTAATGTATATATTTTAAATTAGAGAATAGTTTAGGAATATTAGGAAATACAGAAAAATAATATAAGCAACACTCCCACATACCCACCACTCACCTTAAGAAATGAAATGTTTTAAATATTCTTGCAGCTGCATGTGAATCACTCCCTTCTACTCCTTCATCCCTACTGGTAACCATTATACTGAACTGAGAATTTATTATGTGTTTTCATGCATCTATACCTTTACTAGGTGTGTATGATTGCTTTTAAAGTTTCCATAAATGATATTGTACTCCATGTATCTCTCTGCCATTTGCTGATTTTGCTCAACTTTTTTTAAAGATTTTTTTTTTTTTTGCATGTCAAATGTTTTATACAGAGGAACTTCAAGAATTTCTCTAGAGTATATAAGTTGGAGTAGATCCGCTGGATAGGATAGGCTAGCTATCAACTTTCCTTGATCATAACAAAATCTTTAGGTGGTCATAAAACTTTCTGCCACAACCAGGAGAGACTCCCTTTCCTCTAACATCCTTGCCAACAATTGATATTGTCACACTTAACTACTTCTTTATAAATCTAGTAAGTTTCTAAAGGTGTGCTAGACATTTTGGATGATATGTTGTTGAGTTTGCATTCTGTTATACTCCTCTTAAGAGTATTCAGTCTTGTTATTTTTTTTTTTAAGATTGTATTTATTTGACAGAGAGAGAGACAGCCAGCAAGAGAAGGAACACAAGCAGGGGGAGTGGGAGAGGAAGAAGCAGGCTCCCAGCGGAGGAGGGAGCCCGATGCGGGGCTCGATCCCAGGACCCCAGGATTAGGCCCTGAGCCGAAGGCAGACGCTTAATGACTGAGCCACCCAGGCGCCCCTGGTCTTGTTCTAACAGGCAAAGAATTGTTGGTGGTTTACCTTGATCATGCGTGGGCTTGGTTTTAGGTTTTATTAGGGTGGCTCTGACTCAGATTTGCTCTTAATTTTTAGTGCACTTCCTTAGCCTTGGGATGTAGTTTTTTATTCCTATGCCACAGCCCTTCTGGAGTTGCAGCGGGAAGCTTGGATTGTTCACGAAGCCCCTCTGACTTCAGGTTCAAATTCCAAAGTCTGTCTCTCCTACACGGGGCAGCTGCTGAAATTTCTGTTCTGCTCTCTAAGACTTCTAGCTACTATTTTCCACCTGGGCTCCTAGGGTAAAACTCGCACATGTCAGAAGTCAGCTGAGAATTGAACAGTTTATATACAGATTTTGGGGCTCTCTCTCTGTGGCTCCTTCATGGAGGGGGTATCTCACTCAATTTCTAGGCACTCTGGCAGCCTCAAAATGACCCCTCTGACCATTAAGACCCTAGTTTTTTTCTTGAGTTCTACCCATCCTGTGCTCTGCAGATCAGGGAATGCCCCCAAGGGAAAACCCATTTAGATGTGGATCTTACCCAGTGTGGTACCCTTCATCCAAGAATCAAAACCTCTCCAGTTTCTGACTACGGTTAGTCACTTTCCAGTGCTTTCAAACTGTTTTCCTTCTTAAGTGTTTTTTCAAAGTTTATAATTATTATAATTGGCAGGAGTAGCAGTGCAACAGAACCCACCCTGCCATTTCCGAAGGGCAGAACCTTGATGAACAGAAGCAAATCTTGATGCACTCTCATTTCCCAATCTTTTCTTTCTATAATTCATGGTATTTTTAAGCCTTGTTTAAGAAATTCTTTCCTATCCTAAGGTCAGCGTGTATATTTTATTTTAAAAGTTTTTTTTTCTAAAGTATTTAAAAAATATTTTGGCCTTTTCATCCACTTGGATTTCATTTCTTATGCATGCCTTAGAGTAGAAATCCAATTTCATTTTATTTTTATGAGCAGATGAACAAATTTTCCCAGTCCCATTCCTGAAGAGTCCACCCTTTCCACTCTGATTCATGAAGTGCACTGTCATAAATCTAGTCTCATAAATATCTCAGTCTGTTCCAGGATCTCTTTTCTGTTCCAGTGTTTGTCTATGCCTACACTCATACTGCAATATCTTAATTATTATATCTTTATAGTAGGTCTTGTTATCTGGTAGAACAAGTCCTTCCACTTTATTCTCCAAGATTGCTTTGCCGTTTCTTGGCCCTTTGTTTATTCAAATAAATTTTAGAATCAATTTGTCATGTCACATGAAAACCCTGTTGGGGAAAATTAACATCTTTAAAATATTAAGTCTTCTCATCTACAAATTTGGCATATTTGTTCATACATTCTAGTATTCTTTCATGTCTTTCCATCAACTTTTATAAATTCTCTACAAAATGATATTTTTCTTACTATATTCTAGATTATATTTTAAAATCTCTTTTTAAAATGCTACTTTCTCAAATTATCTTTACATCCAACTTACCCCAATTTACTCTGCCATATCAAATGAATTTCATCAAAATTGTTTACTGATGCTATAAACTCTAAGATTTACTTCGTAAAACACAATCTAAAGGATAACAATAATTTAACACTCCCATTTGCAAACCATTTTTTTCATGTCATGGATTTATCAAGTAGGCATCTTATCCGATATACTTACCAAGAAGCTCCATGGTCTCGACTCTCAGTGTCCAGGAAATTAGAGTCCAAAAACATGTCTTTGTAGATTCGACCAACGAGGCAATACATATCTGAAGCAACCTGCCCTTCACTTTGCACCAGCGGGATCATAACATCAAGAGCTTTTGCTCTATCTCCAGGGAGATTTCTCCTACGGTAGGGGAAGAAAAAATATCATTTTTTCAATATAGATTACAGAAGCAATGTAGGCCTTTTTAAAACGCTACTTGATATATTGAGTCACATTAGTGAGGTTTGGCAGGATAAAGACAACCATAAGACTTTGAGAGTCCCCTGTAAAGCTCTGTCCTAAGCCTTTTTGTCTTTTCATCCTATCGCATGTCTACTGGATTTAACAAGGATCACTTCTGAACCACCTTCCTGATGACGGTGATAGATTTGCATCTACCCATCTATATAGTCCTTCTAATTTCGTAGTCCATAGGTTCATGGTTCATAGGTTCAAGGGCATGGAGCACAATTAGAAATGCAGTCTGTGGCCTTAAATGGGGAAGTCAACCAATCCAGATGAGGACCAAACCCTGACTTTAGGTTTCAATGGCTTTTGCTCCTAAACACTGTACAAACTTATTCACAGACATGACCAACAATCCAACTTTAACCCAAGAGTTGCCTAATGTCCATGTGTGACCAGTTGATGATCTAAGGAAGATGCTTTATATAGGTCATTCAAAAATAGCAAGTATGTGTATTTCATTCTCAAAACCCGATAAAAATTCTCTTAAAGGGAAGCCTGGGTGGCTCAGTTGATTACAAGTGTCTGCCTTCGGCTCAGGTTGTGATCCCAGGGTCCTGGCATCAAGTCCCAAATCAGGCTCCTTGCTCAGCAGGGAGCCTGCTTCTCCCTCTGCCTGCCGCTCCCTCTGCTTGTGCTCTCCCCCTCACGTGCATGTGCTCTCTCCCTCCCTCTCCGACAAATAAATAAATAAAATCTTTAAAAAAAATTCTCTTAAAAATGATTTCTTGGACCTTAAGAACATTATGCTAAGTGAAAGAAGCCAGTCACAAGAGATTACACATAATATGATCCATTTATATGACATGTCCAGAATAGGCAAATCTAGAGACCAAAAGTAGATTAGTGGTTGCCTAGGTATGGGAGATTCGGGGGGCAAAGGGAGAGTGATTGCTAATGGGTTTCCTTTTAGAGAGATGAAAATGTTATATTTATTGTGTTGATGGTCATACAATTCTGTTACTATATTAAAAACCATTAAATTGTGTACCTTAAATGGGTGAATTGTATGATTTATGAATTATATTTCAATAAAGCTGCTACAAAAAGCTATTTCTCTTCTCCACTATGACTTTAAATACATCTAACTATGAAATTCTTTTTTTCACTTTGTCCTAAATACCTTGAGTTTATAATAACTCTTCATACAAACTCATCATATTGTATTTTAGAAAAGGTAAAGATAAAACACAGATAAAGAAAAATATAAGAGGCTCTATGGACTTTCATTTTTCATTTCAAAAAAGAACATATTCCATTCCATCTTTCAAGAAAGATTTATTTGAGAGCCAGTTGGAGCTGGTAATCTCTGGAGGTCTCATCTCATTCTGTCAAATCTAAAGAAAAAGATGTTTAATAAATGGGGAAATGAAATACACTTTCATTCTACACTTATTGATAAAGTTAGCAAGTCCTACAGTTTGGGTGGTTAAAGAAGGAATGAAACAATCTCTGGTTAAATAGCATGCTGACTTTTTTCTTTGCAGGCAGAGGCAGGAGAACCTAGTGATGAAGAAAACTGACATCAGTATCAGATAGATCGGGATTTGAGCCTCAGTTTTATGACTTGCTAACTATGGGCCTTAAAGAAAAGGTATTCAATCTCTCCAAGCTTCGGCTTCCTCATCTGTAAAATAATCAAGCCTGAAGTGACACACGGCAAGGGATCCAGAGACATGATGTCTCTCCCTTTCTCTTCCACTCATTTTCTTCAGCTGTAGTGACGACATATAGATTCAACTTGCCATCATGGAAGAGGGCAGCACAACTAACGAGCTTTGGACAGCTCAGTGCTTTGGGCCTCTCCGTGGCCAGAGCATGGCTGGCCTCCTTGGTAACCCTGGGTAGGACGCGGCACTGAGGTATGTGCCATGATGCGGACAGAAGGCCCAGAGGCAGGACTGGAAGGAGCAGCCTCCATGCTGGTCTTAGCAGATTCATGCATACATGCCCTAAAATGTGGCCAATGGAGTTCTGATCATAATTAGATATATTCAGAGCAGTAAAAATGAAAATATTCTCTGGTTAGGAATATGTTCACCTAGACATAACTACCCTTACCCTACTTGGTAAATTTTTCTTAAAGATTTATTTATTTATGGGAGAGAGAGAGAGTCGGGGCAGAGGGGAAGGGGCAGAGGGAGAGAGAGTCTTAAGCAGATTCTGTGCTCAGCACAGAGCCTGATGCCGGGCTTGATCCCATGACCCCTAGATCATGACTCTAGCAGAAACCAAGAGTCAGACACTTAATGAACTAAGCCACCCAGGGGCCCCCCTACTTTATAAATTTTTAAGTAAATAACCATTTGGGGTTGAGCTTATTTGCCTAAAAATAACATCATATTCGTGCAATGTAAAAAATTTCTAAACAAGTATAAACAGAAAATACAAATTCAGACATAGAAAAAAAGAATTTTAAGAATTTAAGGAATAGCACGGAGGACATTAGGGGAAGGAAGGGAAAACTGAAGGGGGGCAATCAGAGGGGGAAACGAACCATGAGAGACTAGGGACTCCAGGAAACAAACTGAGGGTTTCAGAGGGGCGGGGGTGGGGGGGATTGGGTAGCTGGGTGATGGGTATTAAGGAGGGCACGTGTTGTAATAAGCACTGGGTGTTATACCAAATTATTATACCAAATCATTATTATAGCAAATAATGAATCCCTGAACACTACATCAAAAACTAATGTACTGTATGACTAACAAAACATAATAAAAACTAAATTAAAACAAAACAAAACGAAACAAAAAAAGAATTTAAATATACAAACTGTAAGGGTTTTTTTTTTTACCTGACAAAAAAAATAAAAAACCAGAATGTATATGCTTCCTATATTTCATATGGTTGAAGTAGAAATATTAATATTACATTCTAGTAGGGAGTGGTTGCAATGGTATGGCAAAAACATACCCTAGGAAGAAAATGCAGGTTACAAAACAGTATGTAAGCATACTGCGGACAGAACTTTTTCTTCTTACCTATTCAGTGCAAATGCATAATGAAACTTCACATGGTGATGGGAAGCCAGATCAAAGGTTGGCAGCTTTTCTAATGTCTCTACCAGCTTCACAATAGAATCATAGTCCTTTCAAACAAGAGGAGAATAACAGAGTTAAACCACTAGGAGAAAGTTCTGACAATGAGATGACTTTTGACAACCAGATATCTGAATCTGTGAAGGGTGTTAAAAAGAGAACTAGGATCCATGGAATACTTTGGAGAATCCAGAACCAAAAAGAAATGGTTTTTTCTTAAATAAGAAATTTGGATTATATAGATAAAAGCCTTAAAATACAGAGTTACCACAACTCACCCCCAAACAGTAAACCGTCTAGCATGATAATACTCTATTGTCTAACTATGGGTGGTTCACTTCTCCATGGAGCCAGATTCCTGGCACACAGTGTCCTATCAATCACTTTCAAAGAAATGATTTTCAAAATATCAAGGACATGGAGCAAATGACTGAACTTCAGTTTTAAGTAACAAGATGATGTCATTCCAAGCTCCCCTAGTCTTGGGATCTGAAGTACCACACCTTCACATGTATGTCAGTTTCTGTTGTTCTCATGAAGATTTACTTGGGCCTGAAAGGCTGGATGGAAATAAGAAACTAGAAGTCATTTATATTTTACTATGTAAAACTCTAACAGCAAATTCCCAACTCAGAGAGGATTTCATTCTATTTACCATATTTAAAAAAATTTAAGACATGTCAATAAAATTAAATGGCACATTGCTGTGTTTTACATGATATATTTTTAAAGTTATTTTTATAATTAATCAGTTGCATATTTCTTGCTCCTGGCTCGTCAGATCTAGCTCTATCAATTCAAACAACAGAATTCCAAGGAGTAAGAGCTACGTCCAGAAAGCACCCCCCCCCCGCCCCACATTTCTGCTATTTGCCACAACAAAACTTTCACTTATTGGCTGACAGGTGTGTCTGAGGCTAACGAAATAGTATAGATTACCCACAGGTCAGCTATGCACACAGTTTTTTCCTTTTCTTCTTCTGGAGGAAAAAGTGAGACCTTTACCATACAAGTACTTCATTACACAAATCACAGATGGCTAACTCATCGGAGTCTTTTCCATCCATCATAAATTCTCAGGATGGAGAGCTTAGAAAAGTCAATAAAAAATTACACATAGTGACATGAATGACCGCTCAGCTAACTGAAATCTGATGCCCACCCTCCCTTATTCCTCCAACACGCTACCTGATGAAGAATTTCCTTTAAGCATCTTCTCACCTGGATGTCTCTGTAGGAAAGTAAGAGGTTTATGACAATATCTGCTGTCAAGACTTCAATATTATCTACTCGTTGCCGAATTCTTGCCAATTCAGCTGCCAATTCTTTACCAGTGTATAAATTTCGAGCTTTCCTGATATCATTGAGTATAGATTCCCGGAAATACTGGCTGGTAGGAAAACACATTTCAAAGAATTAATACTAGAAAGGATTTCAATGAAAAGCAATGACTGTATAAGGAAACGAATGATATCTGCAGCATTTGTAACTTTCAATTCACAGGATGCATAGAATGAACACCCCATACATCTTGCATTATTAAGAAATTTGGGAGTCCTACGTATATGTATGTAACACTCTGCTTTGTTTTAGGAAGACTTAGGTAAAGATACTGCATCTTAATGAATTTTCCAAGAACCTGCCACATACCACTTGAAATGCCAAAACTTTTTCATTTTACTGTTTTGAGTAGAAATTGTTCCAAATAAATCAGGTGTGCCTATGATTTGAACATAATATAGCCCTCACTTTATGACTCAGCGTCATCATGTTTTACCATAAATGGTTGTTCTTAACTAAAATATAATACTGCCATCAGCAATTTTGGCGAAATTCTTGCTCTTACAGTGAAAGTCTGTGGACATTTATTCTGACACTGTTTCTGTACTTTGAATACATATTTTCTATCCCTACCATTACTATAATGTCGTTAGCAGTCTTTTTTTTTCCTTTCTGATCTCAAGTTGTTCTCTTGTGAATACAGTGAACTATGTGCCATCTCTTTTATCTACTGAGAAGATGTCATACTTTTATTTTCCTGGTCCTTGGCTGTGTGCTAGATCTAAGAAACATCCGACAAGATGCACAAATAAAGGAAGTAGAAGAGCACTCCATTATCATCATCAAATGGCATTACTCAACTTTACCTGGAACTTGCTTGCGCCACCTTCAGAAGCTGAATGAAACGGTCCACAAGAGGTAAGCAAATGGGTCCAAGAAGCAGCTCGAAGTTCGGTTGCATGAGCTCCGTCAACCCCTTCATGAAGCTGCTATCACAGCAGTAGACCTTGTTATGTGGAGTGACCATGTAAGGGACGAATGTGTAGTTCCCAGTGCACATCTGCGGAAAGAGGAGGCGCCAGGAGGGGTGGGGGGTGAGCTCGCCTGAGACTCCACACTAACGAAATCCCAAGTCTTACTGCACTGAGTCTGGGCCATTTTAAGTACTCACGCTGAAGGTGAAGCGAAAGAGAAAAAACCTCATTTCTTATTTATGACCTATGAAAGTGGAAATGTCCTCCAATTTCTTTAATTGCTTACTGCAAACAATTAGGACTTACAGATGATGCAAAAAAAAAAAAAACAAAAAAACCCACTATGGCACAGCTTCTATTAGTCAATTAAATATTTATTCACCATCTCTCGTGGCTAAGGCATTATGATATATGCATGCTGCAGGAAAAACAGAGTAGTTTAAAACACAGCCTTCAGCCTTCGGGGAATTTAAAATTTAATCACAGAGACACAGCCTAAATACATGACAAGAATAAGAGCTAATGTTTAAGGGCTCTGCACCTGACCGGCTGTGCTATGAGTGAGCCCGGAACAAAGCTGCTCCCTCCAGGCTGCTCTGTCACGGTCACGGCTCCATCAGCCTCCTAGTTACTAAAACTAGAGACTCAGAAGTTTTCCTTGATGCTGCCATTCCTTCACCACCCATATCCTATCAAAATCCGGTCTATCCTGCCTCCAAAATAGATCTCCTATTTGTCCATTTCCCTCCATCTTCTCTGCCGGCGTGGAAGACCAGGCCACCAACATACCCAGCCTGAGCCCCTGTCACTGGCCTTTAGTTGGTCTCCCTGCTTCCACTTTCACCCCCAATCTATTCTCAACCCAGCTGTCAACGCGATCTTTTTTTTTCTTCTGATTTCAAGTTTTTATTTAAATTCTAGTTAGTTAACCTACATGGCAAAATTGGTTTCAGGTGTAGAAGGTAGTGATTCACCACTTACAGTGACCTTTCAACAACCTCTATCAGATGCTTGCCTCAGCTGAACAAGGCCCCCTCCCTTGCTCTTGCGATGAAGGTAAGACACATCCCGGTGGCCTACAAGGGACTGACGCCTCAAATCCTGCTTCTCGCTCTGGCCTCAGCCCACCCCACTCTCCACTCACTCATCCTGGCCAATGATGCCAGGTGAGGGAACACTAGTGCAAGCAAAAATTGAGCTGGAAAGAAGAAAGGGGAAATTGGACCAGACACCCCTGAGTCAGTCTGACTGGGTCTTAGAGCTCAGGGAAGGGACATGGATGCAAAGCTCAGGATTTTAAACCATATGTTCTGGGCGCTGGGAATCATGGAAGCATTCAGAGCAGGAAAGAAAACATAATCACAGTCTTAAATGGGGCTACCTAAAAAAAGTGGTATCATTAGCAAAAATTCAGAAAGCAGAAGCAGACTTCATTATTGATGAACATATGACAGTTGAGGGCACTTGTTATATTTCAGGTAATAAATCACAAATAGAACCCGACTTCCAGTTAATATATGAGAGGAACGTCAAGAGGTTGAAACCTGAGTTGGGGTGGGAATCATAAAATGGTCACTACTAAAAAGGCTGAGATGTAAGGAGGGGCAGGACACCAAAAGTCAGAATGTCCAGAAGAGAACTGGAAATACGCGACTGGAACATAAAAGAGTTTCCAATTAAAGCGCAGACCTGGGAAGCATTTGGTGTGGTTCAATCGAAGGAAACACGAGAGACGTCTAAGAGAAAAACCATAGAGAGAGAGAAAAAAAAAAGGCAGAGGGCTGACAAGTAAAATGAGATATGTGGGAAACCCTATCACTGTTCTAGGGAGCACAGCGAGCCCAGATTATCGGACCCTAGCCATATCAGCATTATGGGAAACAATTACATCACTTCTCTTCCCCTTAGAACTAAACCAATGAGAGCAAACATTGACTCACACTTGCCATGTGCCAAGAACGAATGGTCATACGTTCCCAATGACCCACCGAAGAAGGTACTGTTGTCTCTTTTTTTTTTTTCAAAGATTTTATTTATTTATTTGAGAGAGAGAGAGCATGAGCAGGGGGAGGGGCAGAGGCAGAGGGAGAAGCAGACTCCCCGCTGAGCAGGGAGTACTACTGTCTCTGTTTTAGAGGTGAGGATTCAGATAAGGCTCAGATAAGGTCATGCAGCTGGTCTGTGATGTGTTTGGGACTCCAGCCCAGGGACTCTTCTCTAGAGGGTATGCCATTATCGTGAGAGGGGTCAGCACCCTCCCAAGTGGCCTCTACATGCGGACAGACCAACACTTCACCTCAGGTCACTTTCGTGAAATCCTGCCTGAGCCAAGCTACTGCCTCATACCAAACAGACAAGAAGTGATAAATGCCTTTGCGGCCAGACTGAATTATGTATGAACATATTCTTTGAAGCACTTGTTGTATGTCAAGTACATGAAATTGTTCCTTTCTGAAGTTCGCCTTCATGGAACAATAATTTGGAAGACTAATTAGGAAGAGGAAAAACAAACCTATCCTGCTTATATCCAAGATCCTATAGCATGTCTGCCAATTGAATCCTTTTACCTGACCCATCGCCTGAGCAGAAAAGAAAGGCAAGTGTACCAAGAGGTTGCTTCCCAAAGCTTCTAGAGCTTTGACTATGAGCGGGTTATAAAAGAGCAACAGAATCAAATACTCCTCTTAGAGAAGTACTATAACTCAAAATCCAAAAAGAAAGTGCTCTGAATATGCCACGTGAAAAGTTAGAACAAACAGATGAAAAGCCAATAAACCAGAAAAGCACTATTAGTGTTTCGAATAGTATTCTGCTGCTGCTGGATAAAGTTCTGTATCCTCAGAAGCCTTAATACCATGTGTCATTGTGTCTAAGACACGAAAGAGGAGATGTAACTACTGAAATACTTGGCATCGGGAAATAATGTGTCTGTGTAAAACTAATTCTGGGAGAGAGAGCTCTCAGATGTCTGGGTGCGTAGCAGCACCGGAGGGGGAAAGAGAGAAAAATGAGAGTCGTGCAAACAGCAGAGAAAAATGGATTCCTGCAACCGTCTCCTTTAAACCCCATGGAATAAAGCTTCAAAGTCCTCACAGAAAATGACCAACATGCTACGGTCTTCCTAAGTTCCTGGCCTCACTGCACTTTTTGGAGTCTCTTCTCTATGTTTCTAAGGCAATAAATACATTTTTTTGCCAATTCCTCGTTTTGGGGGAAGCAAAGGGGAGGGTGATGAAACTTCAGGAGTCACATGAGTGCTCCCAGGCCTGAGCTAAGACCCCCGTGAGCGTGCGGTGGGGGGAAAGTGTGAAGGCTGCTTGTGACACTTTTTTTTTTTTTAAAATATACCAACTGCTGAGAAAAGCACTTTTTGTCATAATGATGAAAACTAATAATATGGGACTATTTATTTCCCAGGTTGGCTCACCTATACCTCAGGAATCTTATTACTGCAATTTCTGTTTACAGATTGCTGTTGCACCCATAGTTTGAAATAACTGATAATCTAAAGCAAATTAAAAAAAGAAAACACTGTGTGATCAAGAACAGACACCCTGGGCATAACAACTGCCTTATTAATAAGTACTGGTTCTAAAACATTTAAATCTTCTTAAAAAAGAAAGGCCACATCTCCTTAAATTTCAAAACAATGAGATGTGCTCATAAAATAACAGCAGCGATCTCTCTGGCCCACGCCTGTGTTCATGGCTAGAAAACCCTGCAGTTCAAAAACCTAGTCCTATTCTATGATCTTCAGTTAAAAAAAATAATGCTGATTCTGTTTTTCAATTTTTAAAAGCTACATAAAGGTGAACATAAGTGTGTGTGTGTGTGTGTGTAAAATAAATTAAGTTTCTGGGAAGAGAGGCGTTTTGCATTCAAACATATTGAAATATCTGCTCAAAATTGTCAACTTTTGATAAGGACACCCCGTCCCTGAGACCCAGCAGCTTACTCAAGCCAATAGGTGACCTGTTCGTCATGTGCAATATTCGGAAACCTTATAACCCTGCTTCTCCACACGTCCGACCCGTCAGCGGGCACGATCAGCTCTTTCCGCCAAGTTTCCGGTTAAGGCCACCTCCTCTCAAAGACCTTCTGTGACCAGTTGGTATACGGTCACCCACTCTTGAGCACGTTGCCTTGCGTGAATTTTCTAATTTGTGTCTTTGCTGATTTGTGTACCGACCTTCTCCCCAAACTAGACTCTGGCACGAGTCATTTGCTGTCGCCCAGAGCAGCTATGAGTCTGGCTGCCTCCATCTTCAACCTCTACAGTGAATCCCTGGGGCCCCAAGCCCAAAGCCTGGCACACAATACATGTTCAATCAGTATCTGTTTAATAAAACTGTTACAAGAAATAGATGCCTGAAGCAGTAATTGCTCATTTCCTGTAGAGATGTGAGGAATAGAAGCACATAATGACAACTTTATTTAGGTAGCAACGAGTCTCTGACTTGGTACAATCTTCACCATAAGTATTAAACTTCGTGATCTAAGGAAAAACTACAATTGTATTTTAATCTTATCATCTTAAATCAAATCAGGTGTCGATCTTTATGTAGGATATTACTGTCACTGTTAGTTGCAAAGATACATTCGTTTTCCAAATGAAAAATACAACCACTAGCATAAGAAGGCCGATTCCCTTAGATATTAAATTGTGTAATTTTTCTTCATGCATTTTTAAAATTTGAAATTTATTTTTATCACTTTTTAACTTTTGTTTAATATTGCGTGGAAGGTAAGAATTCTGTGGTGTGGTCTCAAAGGCAGACTACTAGACTTAGGAACTTAAATCAATCTGTACAGATAAACAGATGATAGACATACATGTACCTGTATATGTATGTGTACATATGTGTGTATTTGTACCTGTAATTTGTGTTATATAGATATAGATATCTACATATGTATATATAAACATAAACACACACATGCATATATGCAGTGTGTGTATATATGCTGCCTATGTGCCACTCAGAATTACACAAAATTGGATATACTACGGAAACATTTTTATCCAAAACATAAGTATATATTCAAAAAACAGGGATCAGTGTCATCTTCCACTATTGTAAAGTTTCGCTTTTAAAGAAATGTTTTGATAAAATAACCATATTTATATTGATACATCAGAAACTCTAAGGGGAGGGGGTGTGCCTGAGTGGCTCAGTCCTTAAGCATCTGCCTTCAGCTCGGGGCGTGATCCCAGGGTCCTGGGATTGAGCCCCCAATCAGGCTCCCTGCTCCACTGGGAGCCTGCTTCTTCCTCTCCCACTCCCCCTGCTTGTGTTCCCTCTCTCACTGGCTGTCTCTCTCTCTGTCAAATAAATAAAAATCTTTAAAAAAATTAAAAAGAAAAAAAAACTCTGAAGAGGGAAAACAGAGAAGTTTATAATTTGTGGAGATAAAAAAAGGCCAGAGATTAGCTGATGGAACAGAAAAGATAAAACATTTCTGGAAGAATTAAGGGAAATACTCACAGTATTCTTCTGGCAAATGATTTCCTGAAAAATGAGAAAAGGAAAAAAAAAAAGCAGAAGTTAATACAATTTAATTCAATAATTAATTTAACTATTTGATGTAGGAACATGTATATTAACAATTTTATTGGCAATTAGAAATTTCAGGGAGTATACCATAAATTCCTGTATCGGAAAAATTTATAATCTGACGGAAATGAGAGAACATAAAGGCATTCTCAATGGTTTAAAGGAAACAGTACATTGTATGGTGACCAACATAACATAATTTTAAAAAATCAAGGAAACAGTACAACCATATAAAATCCAAAAACCTAATAATCTAAAAATCATTCTTGCAGACTATGTACACACAGAATTATCAGCCACGATCTTTTTAGGAAAAGGCTAAAAGGAGTCCAGTTTTCCTATGTACAACATCACTCACACTCTGGGAGAGGACCATGCTGTCTCCTAGGCAAATCCACACATATGTAAGATCATCTGACAATAAACAGTCACAAATATAATTTACATATTGTTCAATAAAAAGTGGAATGTGAGAAATACACTGAAGGCAGCTTCCCTTTCTTCTAGGTCGTGAGGAGTGAGATCGTGCAAATAACGTAGCTATCCTGTGTCAGGTGCATAAAAAGCTCTTGATAAAGCTAGCTGTCATTATCATTATTTCTGGATGTTTGAATAAGTAGAGGCATAGAAGAGACAATGTGGAAAAGCCTATGGCATAAAGGCTTCACTGAGGTTGGGGAATCATGATTTAGAAAGAGAAATGGGACAGAATTTTGGAAATGATGGCATGTATGTTGTCATGGAAACAGGGAATGTGAGGCTTTTGTGACGCCTCAAGGGTGGGTCCATCTGGCTAAGAAGAAGAGCCAGATCTGGTGAGGTAAGGAAAGAGCAGAGGAGCGGTTCAAAGTCCAGCCAACTGGCCATCATTCTTCATCCCAAGATCAACACGGGGGCAAAGGGGAACTGACACGGTCTTTGGCTTAGAGCAGTATGTAGGATTTTTGAGTGTTTAAGGATAACAGAAGAGTAAATAAAAAGCTATAGAGGAAGGAATGGTGCTGGGTAATTTTGAAAGCCATAATAATATATACAAAATAGTACAAGGGGCCCTTCAGTACTTCACAAAAGGAAAAAAAAAAGAACACGTACACATTTAGAAAGAAACATTACATGCCTGGGTCCACATGCATGTATGTACACATATGCTAAGTCAAAAGAGTAATACTGCAGCAAGGCCTCGCGTTTCCGAGAGAAAGAGGACGTTACTAAGAAGTAAGGAAGTCTGGGAAGATCAGCAGAGAAGGTGGAGCTCAAGATAAGCCAAGGAGGACAGACTCCTTCCAAAGGCAAAGCAGGAAGGTGGATATCCAAGTTAGAGGATCAGAAACACCAAAGGCCCCTTCAGGGAACAACACACATTATCATCAGGGGCTAGAGAAGACAGTTCATTTAGGGAAGTATAAAGGAGAGGGTTAAAGAGGTATATGAAAAAGATCTTGAATTTAATCATTAGACTAAGAAGAAAGTTCATTTTGGCATGTACCAATAATTTTAGAAAGTTATTTGGGGCCTTACTGGCGAGGGCCCTGAATGCCAAAATACTTTGTTTTGTGAGCAGTTGGCAGTCAAAATGTTTTTTAAGGTGAGCAATATACATAAAGAAGTATCAGCACACATTGGGACAATGTAATAGCAAAGGCTGGGAACACCCTCAATGTCTATCAGCTAGAAACTGGTTGAGTAAACCATGGTATGTCTGTTCAATGGAATACAAATGCAGCTGAACAAAGAACGTGGAAGTTCTTTATGCAGCGATATGGAAAGATCTCCAAGATATACTGCTAAGTGAAAAAAAGAAAAGTAAAGAATGGTTCCTAACCTATGCTCCTACTTATGTATCAAAGGGAGAAAAAGAAAATGTTCATTCATAAAATCTCTCTAGAGGAAGATACAAGAATCTAGTAATAGTGGTTCCCAGTGGAGGGGGAGCTGGCTGGGTGGGGGCCAAAGATGAGAGAATGACTTTTCACTAGATATCCTTTTGCACTTTTAAATGTTTTTATCAGGGGAACGTGTTACCCAAGAAAGACAAATATATAAAAGGTAAATCTTGTTAAAGTTTAAAAAAAATACTAATTCGATGGTAGTATTTAGCATCGGAGGGAAAAGAGCATTTAGGTGGCACTGCAAAAGTACAGGGACGTCAAAATAAGGGCTTGGACGATAGTGGTGCACAGGGGACAGAAATCATGAGACGGATGAGTGACATTGCGGAGGAAGATTCAAAGTGGCTTTTCCACAGGTGTTTCATAGGTAGTTAGTGCATCTCTCTTTCTCCACCCCCTTCCCCTGCGTGCTATCTCTCTCTCTCTCTCTCTCTCTCACACACACACACACACACAATCATTCATGAAAAAATAACTTACAAAAAGGCTGGATAATCACAACGCCAGGAACACAGTATGCAGAATTTTCCAAACTTGATTTATGGAGCATCTCTTCAGAGAAGCAAACCACAGTCTTTCAGACACTGCTCTCTTGTAATAGTTAACACCCCCCACCCCTGCCTCCCTCTAAGTAACAAGGGAATGCCCTTCTCTTCTTCCTCTACCACACAATATCCCCTGTGCATTGCATAAGACGTCTGTGCTTTGTGAAGGTGCCTTCAATGACACCCATCTTCCCAAAAGAAATAGATGATGTCCTTATTTCTGCCACCATTACCCCCATACAGACCTCTATGACAGCAACACATGTACCGATTGCAAACATGTCATCACATGACTCTCCCATTCCACATCATGAGCAACACAGATGTTTTATTCATCTTCATACCCCACTGGTTGCCTAGTAAATCAAATGGCATACAGTAGGTGCTCAATAAAAGCATGAAGACATGAATAAGTTAATGAAAGTATAAAATACTGGCCTATGAATCACTGTAGAATTGTGTAAGTCCTGGCTCTGCTCCTGACTAGCCATCTGTCATTTCTCCTCTCTCTAATGTAACACACTAAGAGTTGGGTTGAGTGATTGCCTGTCTCTTCCAACTCTGTGTTCTAGCATTTGCTTTTGGTTAAAGGCCTATCATAATGAGCACTGTCCTTGTACCACAGGAAGGAGAGATGCCTTCATGCCCAGCACAGGAGCTCCCCTACCAGCATCTGTCTCTTGGTGCACCGGGCGCAGAAATGGAGGTAGTAATTAAGGGAGCAGCGAGGAACACTGAGCAGGCTCAAGGCTCCCTCTGCTTGGCACTATAGAAAATAAGCTGCTGCTGGCTTACAACCAACATGCTACATCTTCCTGAAGCATGGCTTGTTGGGATAACAAGCCTCTGACATGTCTTCTTTGCTTTCATTTCATTTTGCAATATAACAGATTTGGAAACAGTATTAAAATCATCCCACGAAAAATCTCCCCATGAAATATGAAGTGTGTGTGAGAGCTCTGCTGAACCAGAGACAGGACAGAGTGCCATGATTTACAAATCAATGGTCTGTTATCAAGTAAGCAAGACGCTTATGGGAAGGTCTACAGGCAGCACTTCCTATTAAACGGGCGCGGGTTTATTGCTTCCGGTTCACTACTAAGTTGTTAAACTACTTTATAGGGTCATATTTTCAAATGATTTTTTCCCCTAACATTTACGGAGTGTGTAATTTATACTACTAAGTTAGCTGCTATTTAGAAGTACTGAAAAGAACCCAATAAAAATTCACCGTTAAACTAAAAAAATCATAGGATCTACTGAATTCTTATTAACTATTGCTTATGTTTTGTAGAAGCTAAATGAATATAAGTTATTCTCTTGAAGGAGACAGAGTTTACTCACAGTTTATGATGTAACCTTACATGACACATCCACTCTGAAGAAAAAAGGGCAATTTGTGCATTTCAACTCATACAACTCATACAAATAAACAGCAGACAAGACCTCATAAGGTATCTACCTACCCAGGCAGACTAGTGAATGTTAATGTGTATGAAACCCACTGAAGGAGAAAAAAAGGAGGAAGGGGAATCAATTTAAGACACAACTGCTGCATTTCACATCATTGCATAAAACTTCATCTAAAGTGCCTCAAAGTAAGACAAGAAAATAAACTTCAGTTCCTTCCCAGTGAAATGTTTTGAGGATGCATTACCTCACCGCAGCTTCAAACTTGTCTGAAGTCTTTAGGGGCCTTCTGGTCAGCGCACCCCCTGCCTGTACCGAAAAACCGAAAAATGTTTTTTCCCCCCATTCTCCAGTACCCTTCGATAACCAAAGAGGGAAGAAGACAAAAGAGACAATCTAATCTAGCTCTCTTTGCGAGGGAAGACAAAGACCACTTTTGATAGCTATTTGGGACAATATAACTTCGAAGGGGTCATTTTCAGGATAAATAAATGGAGTATCTCCAAAATTGGAAAGTGTTTGTGCCTAGAATTTAGGTAATTACAGCCAGGGGAAGGAAGTGGGAACAGCTGGTGTGGGGTTGCCAAGTTAAATTGATTCAGGGTGGGAGAAGCAGAACTAGCAAGCAGGATCTCCGTTTCCTGAAGGAAAAGGAGCAGGCTGGGAGTTCCCGGCTGGGAAAGAATGTGGCCCCCAGCTGGTGACCTTCTGGGTCCTCCCTTCTAGTCCCTCTTCCTGTCCAAGGGGAACTGGGCAAGTTTTCCACCAAAGTTGGGTAAAAGAGGAATATTTCTTATGCTCCCCAGCTCCATTCTCTTACCTAACTTCAAAACAAGACTAGGAAATATTAGAAGGGCTGTTGTGAACACCCTGGGCCTCACTGAGGAGGCGGGACTCATCCTTACTCACGAGCCAGCTTAGGAAGAAGACTCCAACACAGGTGTCACAGAACCAGCCCGTGTTTAAAGTTAGGAAACGCATATACTTGTGCTTACACATTATGCTTGTATAAAAGCTCAAGATAAAAAAAACAACAAAAAAACCCAAAAAACAAACAACAACAACAACAACAACAAACCCTTCAATAATCTAACAAGAATCCAGAGAATTATAATTTTACAGGACATATGAAATCAGCATGCAGACTTAGAAGTACACGCTATGACAAGTCAGACAATATGGGGTTTGCCCTTCTCTGACACCATGTCCCTCTAAGTCACTGTATCTCTCTGGGTTTATTTCTTATCAGTAAAGAAAGTATCTTTTATCTGCCTAATCTATGTAGTAAGTACCTAATTTGTCTATCTCCTTGGATTATTTTTAAAGAACAATTGAAATAGGCTTATGAAAGTACTTTAAGCATTTTAAAGACATACACAGTATAAGTATTAATATTATCAAGGCAAACAACCCCAATTTGGTTCCTATTTTACCAGATCTAGAGACACTGTATACCTGTATTGTTTTGTGATCAGGGGTGAGAACATCTAATTGGACCAGATTATTCAAATGCAGTTATTTCTTAAAAAAAAAAAAAAAAAATCAGCATTTGAAACACCATCACTAAAAGAGCCCGTTAAGAATCATCAATTTTTAACAGTATGGCAGTTCCTCAAAAAATTAAAAATAGAATTACCATATGATCCAGCAATTTCACTTCTGGATTGAGAGAATTGAAAGCAGGCTCTCAAAGAGATATTTGTTCACCCATGCCCCTAGCAGCGTTATTCACAATAGCCAAAAGGAAGAAGTAACCTAAATGTCAATCAGTAAGTGAATGGATAAAACAAAATGGTATATGCATACAATGGAATATTATTTAGCCTTAAAAAGGAAGGAAATTTGGATACATGCTATACCATGGGTGAAACTTGAGAACTATCATAGTTGTTCATTCAAACAGTTCTGTGGTCCTTATGATGCCTTATCTGCAGGTGCAGAGAGACCCAATCTCCTTTAGAACTTATTGTGAAAAATTGGATATTAAGTCTGTTTTTCTGATATTTATTCAATTCCATTTAAAGCAAATTAGGATCGTTATGAAAAGAGTAGTGATGTCCTTGTTGTCAATTTCAGTGATTGTGCCAGTTTCTAGTAAATTGCTGAGGCCATGAGGATAATTTTTGGTACAATTACCTTGAAAGAGCAAGAAGGAATACTTCTCTACACACAAGATAGGTGTCTGAAAGCCTCCTGACTCCCACCCAAAGGGGCAAGGTTTGCCTGAATTCTGTTCCCTTTTGTTCATTATAAATAAATGATCCTTCTGTGCAAGTTGATCTCTGTGGCACACCAATCCATCACCCAATTTAGGTCCTTGTAGAATGCATCCTTGAAATTTTTACTGAAATTTATGTGGAAAATGTGATTTACTGTACAGCTTTCGGTTCACTACTAAATTGTTAAACTACAGAGTCATATTTTCCAATGATTTTTTTCCTAACATTTACTGATTGTGTAATTTATACTACTAAGTTAGCTATTTAGAAGTACTGAAAAGAATCCAATAAAAATTCACTTAAACTAAAAAAAAATATCAGAAACCATTGGTAAGATACAAATGTTGATTTCATACACAATTCGAATTAAAACGAAATTCCTCATAGTAATTAACTTTGACAAGGGAGGTAAAACTTTAAGAAGAGGAACTGGGGATGTAAGAGGGGAAAAATTGATGGGTTTAAGAACACTATAGAATCTGACTAGATTCACCAGATACAAGTGGTGTTACAAATGCTGGTTTGTGTACCTAAGATTTCATGCTAGTCAGATCGCAATCTAGAAAATACTAGATGCACTGAGGCAGAGTAAGAGTTTCCACCATCACATAAATGTGTGATATACTCAGGGAGATAGGGAAGGAGTAAGCATGTAGATAGATTGCTGCAGAGAACAGTCTATTAAGGAAAATCCCATCTGTAAAATAACTCTTCAAGCAATGATTACCGAGAAAAATACAACTAAATTTCTTAAAAAGGGAATAATCTCACATAATCATTACTTTTCAGCACAAGCTCTGTCACCACTAACTGATATGCATATCAATCTCTAAGATATATTTATTCTGTAGTAGATAAAATGGGAATAAAGCCCATCTTGGTGCAGAAAGATCCAAATGCATCTGAGCCTTTTTAATCACAGTTAGAACACTAGGAAAAAGGGGCGCCTGGGTGGCACAGTCGTTAAGCGTTTGCCTTTGGCTCAGGGTGTGATCCCAGGGTCCTGGGAGCAAGCCCTACATCAGGCTCCCTGCCCCACTGGGAGCCTGCTTCTTCCTCTCCCACTCCCCCTGCTTGTGTTCCCTCTCTCGCTGGCTGTCTCTCTCTCTGTCAAATAAATAAATAAAATCTTAAAAAAAAAAAACACTAGGAAAAAGAAATTAAAAACGATTTGGGGATTCAAATGCCCAAAGTATGTGTAAATTATCCTGACAGACATAGGAAATAACAAACGATCGCAGACTTCTTCCTTAAAAAAAGAATTAATTGTGAAATATTTCAATTATATAAAAAGTATAGAAATGATCACACACCCATGTATATACCACCTTGACTCAGAAATCTAATATTACAGGTAAACTTGAAGACTCTTGTCTCCCCCCAACCCCCCGCCGGTTCTATTCTACACCTATCCCCCAAGGTGGTAACTATTCTGAATTTGACGTTTGTGATTCCCATGCATACGTCAATCCTCTATAACACAAATAGGAATAAAAGCACCGTCTTGCATGTGATTAGATTTTGTATGGATGGTATCATACTGCAAACATGCTTCTGTAATTCGTTTTTGCTCTCAACACTGTTTTTGAGATATATTGATAGTGACACTTAAAGCTCTAGTTAACTCATTTTAAGTGCTCTATAATGTTCCACTAAATGACTATACCAGAAGGTATTTGTTCATTCTCTTGTTGATAGGTATTTACCAATTCCTTTGGGGGGGGGGTTATTACAAACAATGTTAATATAACATTCTTGATTAGATCTTCTTCTGCATGCCAGAGACTCTCCTCGCAGTACACATCCAGAGACAGAGCTGCTGAGGGTTGGTGCCCTGCTCATCTGACAATATTAGGTGTTGCCAAATTGCTCTTTGGAAGTACTGCCAATATCCCCTCCCACCAGCAATGCCTGTTTCCCACTCTCCACAGCCTCGTCATGGGCATTTTAACTGTTGACTATCTGATGGTGTGCCATGCTATTTCCTTGTTTTGTTTTGCTTTGTTTTCATAAGCAGCATTGTCTAAAGTGAGTGGGGAGTGGCCTAAAAGGAAGAAAGGGAGCTGAAGAAGGGAAAAGGGGGAAGAATCTCAGGAACCAGAGCTGCAAGCTGTTGTTAAACAGGAATTTCTGATGATAGTAGAAATGGCTCATTAAAATAATTTCCACACTCTACACAACAGCCGTTCACTTCCCTCAAGTCCTTTCTGATGTCAGATGCATTCTGTGTGTCTGCCTCACAGCTCATTGGTCAGTAGTGTCTAGACTTAACTCTCCCATTTACTGAGGGACCCAAGTGGAAGTCTGATCATTTCTGTAATGCATGAAGTTAATCTGAAAAAAACTGTTTCTGCCATTTCTTATTTTCAAGGAAATATAAGTCTTAGCATAGAGTCCCATTCACAGGCACCTAAGAAGTTGTCATGATATTTATTTAAAGAAAACTGTGAAAATGTTGTTGTTAACACGCTAAGGGGAATAATATCAACTTCTCTTTCTCAATGCGCATGATCTTTTTTTTTTTAATTAATATTTAAAAAAAATTAAACATTTCATTCTTCTAAGATAGTACTTGTGATTTCGAACGGACACAAATCTTATTGCGAGTATGTGATTTAATTAGATTCTCAATATCCTTTCATACGAAAACTCAGACATGGCTTTCAGGTACTTTATGGTTCCTATCAATTATTTTTTAGGAGCTTAAACTTTGAAGTTTTTTCCTATGATTTTGTCCAGAGAATTTGCTGCCAATGAGAAACTGCTCTCTTCAACAAAGAGCAGCAGATGAAATTAAACTGATACAGCCGTACTTTCTAGATGTCCAAAGAATCAACCTAAGGGAAGCTAGCTATGTGACAAGAATAGCATTCTCATTCTGTCTTTGCCCTATGAAAACAGGGAGATGCTCTGTTTTAATTTTATTAGGCTAATGTATACAGAATATCTTACGTATAATAACTCCTGTTCTGCCTTATTTCACAACAATTTTCTTTTCTATTGGTAGAAGGCAGGGATTACACCTATAATGAACTGCAAGAGAAATTAATAAAATTAAACACACACACACACACACACACATTTTTTTCAATAGCAGAGGACCAGAAAAATTTCTAGGGCTCAGGGGAAATTGTTAGACTGAAAAATATACTTTCTATTCCAGAGACCTTTGTCCTCTGCAACAAGACACTTATTTGGGCTAGGAACAAGCTTAAAAAAAAAAAAAAAAAAAAAAAAGGCCAAAGCTGAAGTTAATGGAAGGAGGGAAAGAAAAGAAAGGATGAGTATTGCATGGAACAACTCTGGGGGGGCAGACATAGTTGATGGGTTTTCTAAATGAACACACCGAGCAGGGAAAGTCGGATATCCTTCTAACTAGAAGAAATTGCAATAAAGTTTAGTGGTTCAGAGGGTGGGCTTTGGAGTCAGGCAGACCTAGGCTTTACTTTACTAGCTATATCACCTACGGAAAATGATTAAATTTATTTGAGCCTTAGTTTGCAGTTCTATAAAATAGTGATATAATAGGACATAATATACCCCACAGGGATGTTCTTAGAATTAAATGTGAAAATGTTTGTGGGGAAAGCACAGAGGAAGTGTTCAGTTACAAGCAGCTATTATATACTAGATAAATGAGTATATTTAAGCTGGACTAGCCTTTTTAAAGAACTACTGTATTCACATACCAGTAACACTTCTAAACAAAGGCTGGCAAAAAGCAATTAAATAAATGGGTGTATTTATGCCATACAAATTTCTGATACGATTAGCTTCAACCCTTTCTCTCAAATATAATTTTAATTCAGTTTTTAAAAATTTCCCCAGGAAAGAATAGTCAGAAATGAAATCACCAGATACCAGCAGGGCAAGAATAAAAAGAGGGTAGAGTGAAAAATGTCTAACACAACACTGCTTGCTTAGAATTCTTAATGTAAAGAAAAGAGTACAATAAAAAGAATAAATAAAATTACCTCATTCCTTTATCACTGCTAATACATGTTGTAAGTAGTAGCAAATAAAAATGTTTAATTAGAATACAACGTCACAAAACTTTATGATGCATCACTTAAAGTGGTAAATCCAAGGTAAAATACAGTAGGGGCGGCTTAAAGAACTGCCCCAGGTTAAAAAAACAGATTGAGACAGAGTAGGCAAATATCCTGGGACAATTTCAGAGTATTCTGGAAAGGGATAGCCTATCAATGCCCATTTACTGCCTGGCATGCAGTAAATGTATTTGCTAAACGTAATTATAGATTTCTCAGAAAAAGCCATATAAGCTTTAGATACTCAGATAAAAACAAAATGTTACTTTTTTTTTGGCATGGTCATGGAGTTAGAGATCTTCATATAACCATTACTAAGCCATTAGATATATGCCTCTGGGTTTGAGGGCTCCACGTCCCAAGGTTGGCTTTGATTTGAAAACTGGAAGATATAGATGAGAAAAAGCCACATAAAGCTAGCTGGAAGTTTCACAAAGGAAATGGATGGCATCAGGTTCAGCATGAGTTTCACTGAACTGTTAGATGCTTTTCAAAGAATCACACAATGATTGCACTGCCAAAGCATTTTAGACAATCTTTCTGGACGGAAGAAATACCTTCATATCATTATGTTCCTATCCTGGAGAGAATGACATGGGGCATGCTGAGTTTTGTAGACAAATATAGTAGGTTCTTATTTCCCCTTTCCCTAAGTTATCATGTTATTGAAATCATTTCCCAATGAAGAGGATGGCAGTTTGCTGATGATATTCGGAGAGAGAATGTCTATTCAGAGTCCTTTTAGTAGGAGACAGATTTCCAGTTGAAGACAGGTGTGCCCAATGAAACCCCCAATAGTGACACAGCTCGGGGCCTCACCATACTCTCTGCAACTTCCAGGTCTTTCTCCGGTGGGCAGCGTGCTCGGGAGACTTCCTAGTAACACAGTCTCCTCAGCGGCAATTCGAACTGCAGCTCAGAACTCAAAACTAAAGTTTTCCTACCTGTGTATCATCAAATTTCTACATTGAATTCTAGATAAACCTCACAACGCCACTGTAATTGTTGGCTAACTACTGGACTGGGAAAAACAAGCTTTCATAAACGTAAGCCCCTTGCACTGCTTTGGATGGCAGAGAGACTGGTGTCTCTCGAACTCCGGTAGCTAGAGTATTTAGTAAACAGGTCAGGTACCTTCAGTGACTGCAGAGAGTCTGAATTATTATCACAGTAGAGGATGATGTTGTTGGCCATGCTGAAACTTTCTCTCACTCCGAGGTGGTAAAACAAGGATGGCTGGCGGAAGGCATCGCTCATCTCCACCACAGCAATATCTGCAAACAGAAAACAGAGTCCCCCAAAAGATGACACCTAAATAATGCCCAGTAAGCACATTTTGGTTGCAATGACTTAGTATTCAAAGAGGAAATGAGGAAACAATAGGGATTTTCCCTCCTCACTTACCACTGAATTTTGAATTTGCAGCTCTACCCGGAAGTGGTTTTAGAAAATGTAGCAAACCTGCATTTTTTTTAAACATGAAGGGGATCATATCATTACTGGAAACTTAAGCAAAGTCTGCAATGGTGGGATGCTGGGGCTAATGCTCTCTGTTAAATTCCAACATTAAAACAAGTTAACTAAGTTTCCAGAAACAGATCCATGGGAAGCTGCAATAAGCAATAAACATAAAATGATATTGTAAAAAAGCAAATAGAGGGGCATCTGGGTGGCTCAGTCAGTTAAGTGGCCGACTTTTGATTTCAGCTCAAGTCATGATCTCAGGATCGAGAGATGGAGCCCCCAAACTCAGCATGGAGTCTGCTGAAGATTCTCTCTCTCCCTCTGCCCCTCCACCCCCAAATAAATAAATAAATATTAGAAAATAAAAATAAAAAAGGAAATAGGTAAGATTATGAATTAATCCAGGGCTGCATTTTATAACTAATCAATTAATTATTATTAATATCCAGCAAGTCACTAGCAAGTGACTCAAGAAAAAAAGAAAGCAAAGGTATAGAAAATTATGACTGAGAAGGAAAATATAACCACAGATAAAAATTTACCAAAGCTCAGAGATGACTAACACCAAGGTAGTATAAACCTGATACCAATATTTGACTCTAATGTCAAAAAAATGAAATATAGGTTAGTCTCAAACTCAATTCATACATGGACAAAAAAATAAAAGAAAAATGAAAAAAAGTGTACCAAGCATTACACTATAAGGAAACTAGATCATGAGTTTAAAATTTATTTGGGAATGCAGGGACAGCTCAATGGGAAAAAAAAAAAAAAATCATCCACATCTCCACAGATGCCCCAAGTCCTTTAATTAAAATTAAAAACCCATTTCTTATTAAAAATGATTGCAAAATAAAAATAGAAGAGCACTCCTTTAACATAAAAAATAATATATATTCTGGGGCACCTAGGTGGATCAGTCAGTTGAGCACCTGACTCCTGATTTTGGGTTCAGGTCATGATCTCAGGGTTGTGAGATTCAGGCCCATGCCAGGCTCCGGCTGGGTGTGGAGCCTGCTTGGGATTCTCTCTCTCTCCCTCTGCCCTTCCACCCCCCTGCTCTCTCTCAGTCTCTCTCTAAAAAAATAAAATAAAATAAAATAATATACATATATATTCACAGCAACTGCCAAATTTGTGTTTATAAGTATTCCATGTAAATCAGGAAAAAGACAAGGCAGCCAATTATTCCTACTACTAGTTGGCTTTCTGAAAATCCCAGATAATGCAATAAGATTTCACAAAGTAAGGAGATGTAACACTATAAAATAAAATACACAATTGCCATTACTTGCAGATGTTTTGGTTGTCAACCAAGAAACCCCAGTAGAATCAACTAAATAACTATTATAAGCAATAATATAATTTAATAAGGTGTTGAGAGGCAAAGTTATCATGAAAACGAAGAGCTCCCTTTGTAATCATAATAAGTGTCTGGAAAATATAATAGCAAAACAATTCCAATCACAATTACAATGAAAATGTTAACATACCTTATGACAAATTTAACAGACGATGTTAATTTGTTAAACATATTTGCAATATGTGACAGATGAAAGGTTACTATCACTATAAATCATCTTATTGGTCAGTTCAGAACAAATAAGCAACCTTAAAGACATTACAATAGAAAATTAGGCTATGGACATGGGCAGGCAAATTCACAAAAGAATAACTAAAATGGTAAATATACAAAGAAACTCTATACCTCACTACTAATAAATGCACATTAAGCAAACTCTAAAGTGCCAATTTTTTTTGTCTAACAAGTAGTCAAAAATATTAAAGAATGCCCAATGGAGGTGCAGAGAAATGACACTCCGACATGCCAAGGAGAATGTTGAACTTCCCAGGAGACCTCAATCCTTCAAGTTATGCACACTTGAAGACCCAATAGCTCCATTCCTAAGAATTTACCCTAAGAAAATTCCCATAAATGTGGCAGGTTTACTTCTAAGTATGTCAACTGAAAGTTTTTTTTACAATAAAAATGGAAAATACCTAAATATCCATTAATAGGAAAATGGTTAGATAGGTAGGTTGGCAGATAGGTACACAGATGAGATTCAAATAATGGTTTATTATGCATCATTGAGAACTATATTGTTGACTATGTACACCTGAAACTAACATAACACTGTATGTTAACTACGCTGGAATTAAAATAATTAAAAAAAGAAAACTATATGGTAGAAGAATATTTATCAATGGAGGTAAACTCCAGGTATATTTAGTAAAAAAAAATTAAGATATAATACATTATAACATATGTATTCTATATGAATATATATATGTGAATGAAGAAATGTCTGGAAGGTTGTACACCAAAATGTAAACCATGATAACAGCTGTGTAATGGGATTGTGCATTATGTTTTCTTCCTTATTCCATATATATATATATATATATTTTTTTTACAATTTCTCTTATGAACATTGATTTCCTTCCTTATTCCATATATGTGTGTGTGTATATATCTTTTTTTTTTTTTTTACAATTTCTTATGCACATTGATTACTTTTATAGTTTAGGAACCCACCCAAATAAAAGAAAAACAACACTAAACACCCGAGTGACTGACTGTAAAACCAAACTGCAACACAAAAAAAATAATGCAGACTCTCGTGAAGCTGTTAGATGCATCTGGCCTTGTCTAATGAACGTGAGATTGGAATTCACATTCTGTGAAGGAGACATAAATCAGATCAAACAGAGGCTGAAGACACAGAGGATTTAGTGAGGTTATGAAAGAGCCAGTCAGGTCAAAGGAGCTTCAAACGATTTTTTCCCCCCAAGGCTAAAATGACTTACGGGCTCTATAATACACATAAACAGTTTTCTTTTGGGGTCCTTAACATTTCTACATCAAAAATCAACACATGAGAAACTGAGTCATTGCATCCCACCTACACGCCCCATCTGCGTCCCGCGCCCACGCTGCTTCCTCCTCCCACAGACGCCAGCCACTCGCCGTCAGTCACAGCTCTTGAAAATCAAGAGACAGCGTAAAATGGGGCCGAAAGAAACCAAACGAAACAGTAGTTGACAAAAAATAAATGACAGCCATGCAAAGAAAAATACTAGCTAAGTTAGAGTCATCACAACAAGAGGGGAAACAGGTGATTTCCAGAGAATGGGCTCCTGGGATTTGACCCTAAAATTAATAAAGGCACAGCAGACGGTGCTCGGAGTAAGAGAGAAACTAGACATTCAAAATAAACGTTACAAGCAAAATAAGGCACATTCATCAGGGCTGAACGTCTAGGCAGGAAAAGAGCTCCATTTTTGGATGCTGTGTAGAACATTAAAAATGCTTGTCTGTATAATTTGAAAATACTGAATACAGTAGGACAACTCAGAAAAAGACGGACTTTTTTCCACTTCAGGTTCAGATGACTGATGGGTTCTAACAGATTTATATTCTTTTCTAAATGTATTTTTTAATTTCCATGGAGTAAAATGTCCTCTTCTGTCTTCTCTGGTGAAGTGATCGAAGTCTGGGCCTCATTTCTTAAATTGTTGAATCCGTTTTCTTGTTGTCGAGGTTTGTGGGTTCTTTGTATTACCTAGATATTTCTCCTTTGTCAAATAATGGGATTTGCAAATACTTTCTCCAGGTTTGTGACTTGTCTTTCCAATCTGCTAACAGTATTTTTAGAAGAAGTTTCTAACTTTAAGTCCAATGTACCAGCTTTTTCTTTTATGATTGTGCCTTAAGGTGTGGTATCTTAAAAAAACCTTTGCCTAACCCAAGGTCACAAAAGTTGTCTCCCATGTTTTCTTCTAGAAGTTTTATAGCTTTATTTTTCACATTTTGGTCTATGATCCATGTTAAATTAATTTTTGTAAATGATGTGGGGTGTAGGTCAAGTTTCATATTTGTTGTAAACACTCTCCTCTCTCCGTTGAATTGCCTTTGCTTCTTTGTCAAACACCAATTGGCTACATTTGTGTGGGTCTGTTGTTGGGTTATTCTGTTCCATTGATCTATGTGTCTATCTTTTGACAACACTACAGTTTTGATAATTGTGGCTTTATGGCAGGTATTGAAATTAAGCACTGTGCGTCTTCCAACTCTATTCTTCTGCTTTCAAAAGTGTTTAGTTCTATTTGCTTTCCTGTATAAGTTTTAGAATCATTGATAGCTGACAGCTATCAGTTGATAGCTACAAAAAAAAAAAATCCTCCTGGGATTTTGACTGATATTGTGTATTAAATCTATAGATCATTTTGGGGAGAACTGACATCTTCATGTATTGAGTCTTTCCATCCATGAATATAGTATATCTCTCCATTTATTTAGGTCTTCTTTGATTCTTTCCTCAGTATTTTATAATTTTCAATACACAGTTTCTGCATGTATTTTGTTAAATTTATACCTAAGTGTTTCATTTTTTTTGATGCCCTCGTAGATGGTATTCTTTCAAATTTCAAATCCCAGTTGTTCATTGCTAGTATGTAAAAATACAGTTGATTTTGGTATATTGACCTTGTATCCTGAGACTTTGCTAAGCTCATTTATTTGTTTCAGAAGCTTTTTTAAATTTGCACATGTTCTGGGATTTTCTACATGAGCAATCATGTCATTTGAAACTAGAAATGGTTTTATTTCTTCCTTTCTAATCCGTATGTCTTTTATGGTTTGGGGTTTTTGTTTTTGTCGTGTGTCTTGTTTTACCTGGTTATACTGGGCTGGGCTTCCAGTAACACAGCATTTTTAAAATAAGAACATTTCATTATTTAACAAAAATATCATCTTTTCATGGCTACCTCCTGACTCTGATGACTAGCTTCTCAAAAGTAGTAAAATAAACAGGTGAAAATTATCTTCCTTGTGAAATGATCTTAAATCATGTCTCAGATGCAAAAAAAAATGAGGTAATTATAATAAACAACCTGATACTCCACAATTCTTGAAACTCAGTCATATGAGTTACACTTTATCCACTTTATTTCACAAACATGTATTTAGTAATTACGATGTGCCAGGAACTATATGTTTATCAAATATTAACTCGATCTTCAGAATACTCCTTTGTGGTAGATAATATTATTATTTCAGGGAATGTATAAATAATCTGTCCAAAATCAGCTAGGAAGTAGTGGCACCACTTCTATCCCTTGAAGGATTTGACCCCAAGCAATCTAGCTGGAGAGGCCATCTTCTTAATTCTTCACTGAGCCACACCCTATACTTACAGGATATGGAGGTTCTCAAGATCACAGCATAAATTTAGAGGTGCAAAAAAGATTTGGGGACCAAAGCATATTTTTCTGTCATGTATTTGGTGACCAAATGAACTTAATAATTTTCTGATTGAGTTTTTATGGTAATATTGTGAGTAAAACTGCTCCACTTAAAAACTGAAGACTAAGTCTATTTAAAAATATAGACAAAGGTACAAAAATCTCTTACATTTTTACCTAAGGTATTGTTTTCTTTCCTTTCTTGCAACTGGGCTAATGTTAAATGGAGCACAAAATTAGGTTTACCAGGGGTTTATTAAAGCATAATAAATTTTTAGGGCAATAACATAAAACTGTTGTGCCTAATTGCATTTTGGTCATTAAATGGTGGTGGTTCATGGTCTGTTTCTTTTTTTTTAATTTAATTTTTCCTTTATAATACCATATCTGTTAGTTAAATATCTCATATGAGCTTCTGTTGCTTGTAAAAAACAGAGTTGAAGCAGAACATTAATGTTCAGCTACTTTTTATCTATTCAATGTTTTCCTTAGGCATTAGATCACTGATGACAAAGCAAGAGCCCAGTAGTGGTTTGGCTTGTACTACCGTCTACAAAGTACTCCAAAATTCCATTATCAGTGGAAACTACCCAAGTTATCACACAGACCTAGCCATTCGGTCAGGACAGGTTAATCCCCCCAGATGACCCACTAGTGCCAATTAAATTCTACAAATGTCCTGAGCACTTGTTATATAAAAAGTTTTGTTATTTGCTGTTATGAAAGTTAAAAGAAAAAATTAAGTGGATATGGTTTTTGCCAAGTCTTGTGGGACAGAAACATGAGTTGGCAAATACCAACATAGGGCAGAATGTAGCCAGCACTGGGGATGTACAGAGCGTGACACTCAGGACAGAGAGACCAGCCCTGGTGGAAGGGATGATGGAAGCAGACTGGAAGAGGCATCAGCAGGCAGTGGAGTTGGAGTGGAGCACCTCACATTGCAGACAAAAAACAAAAGCCCTGTATATCAAAGGCACTGTAGGAAAAGGAAAGGGGCAAGGTACCTGGGGCTTGGTCAGAGCAATGAAGCAAACCTCAGCAGGAAACTGAGTCAGTTCCCAATGGAGTTCTGAATGGGTGAACCAATAGAGATCCCCTGAAGAGCAGACACTAACCCCCAAATGCTTATCCCGTCTTAGATTCTTAAGGGAAGTATATCTTGCATTTCATTGATTTTTTTTTAAAGATTTTATTTATTTATTCAACAGAGATAGAGACAGCCAGCGAGAGAGGGAACACAAGCAGGGGGAGTGGGAGAGGAAGAAGCAGGCTCATAGCGGAGGAGCCTGATGTGGGGCTCGATCCCAGAACGCCGGGACCATGCCCTGAGCCGAAGGCAGACGCCTAACCGCTGTGCCACCCAGGCGCCCCTCATTGATTTTTTTTTTTAAGATTTTTTCTTTACTTACTAGAGAGAGAGAAAGAGAATGAGCATGGGGAAGAGCAGAGGGAGAAGCAGACTCCCCACTGAGCAGGGAGCCCGACATGGGGTTCAATCCCAGGACCCTGAGATCATGACCTGAGCTGAAGGCAGACGCTTAACTGACTGAGTCACCCAGGCGCCCCCTCCATTGATTTTTTTACATTATGAATAAATAAGGGCTAATTACAATGAAACTACTGTATATAAATTACTAAAATGTTACTCATGACCTAGTAGTGCCCTGGTAGAGTCTCCAAAAGACTCGGATTCAGTTTACTAAAATTTGGCAGATATGCAATGCTGGGGAATTGCAAAGCTCCTATTGCAGAGCTAAAATTGTTGTGATTTTCATGAAGGACAGAAGAATAATCTACCATCATTGTCTTGAATTAATCATGGTTTAGCAATTCCTGCTATGAATTACTACTCATGTACTTCATCAGTATTTTATTTTCCTGTACGTCAGTTAACCCTATCATGTTAATGATACAAATTTGTGTCAACAGTAAACATTTTGGCCCATAATTTCCTCATCACTAAACTCCATTAAATGTATGCATAATGATTCAAACATGAATCATTCTTATATTGCTAAAACATACATAATGTCCCCACCCCAGCCTAATTTACTTGTTTAATGCTTGTTTATTACACAGAGGTGTTGATTTTTTTTTTTTTTAACCTAGAAAGTGAGGACTGGGAGATAGGTGATCAGAGGTGATCAACCTCCAGAACTTGGCTTTTAAAAATGTTGAGAGCCATGGCACCTATAAAAGGAAGGAAGGAGAAAAAGGGAGAAGCCTAGAGAAAGAAGAGACAAAAGAAAAGAAAAAGGGAGAAGTAGTGAGAGGAGAGGAGGGGGAAGCAGAACCAAACAAGATTGGTATTACAAAAACTAAAGTCCCCTTGCCCAGACAGCAGCCGCATGAATCCAGTTCACAGTGCTCCAGCTTCAGAGAATGTGAGGGGCAAATGAGCACATATCCACAGAAGGCACACATCCCAGAGCGGCCCAGAACCACAGCTCTCTGCCAGGAAGAGATCCAGCCTCAGAAAAGCACACCCTGGAAGTGAAAGGCTGGAAGGGGAATCTTCTCCCTCTCCAGGGGCCTTGAGAGGAGTGATGAACATGCAAATGACAGACAAGCCGCTTCAGGACTTCCAGGGCTTGAATCCTAATTACATTTCTGGATGGATGACCTTGGAAAAGACCTCACTTCACTGAGCTTTGGTTTCCTCAACTGTAAATGGAGAATAATCACAGGTATTTACAATACAAAGCTGTTATTAGGATTACATGTGCACTAGGCACAGCAAACTCTCAATATACGGTTATTACAAGGAGCTGTTAAGAAATATTAATGGGGGGGGGGCAGCTGGATGGCTCAGTCGGTTAAGCGTTTGCCTTTGGCTCAGGTCATGCATGATTCCAGAGTCCTGGGATCGAGCCCCATGTCAAGCTCCCTGCTAGTAGGGAGTCTGCTTCTCTCTTTGCCCTTCCCCCTACTCATGCTCACACATATACATACATACTCTCTCTCTCAAAGAAAGAAAGAAAAGAAACAAATGTTAAAAGGAAGCCCTTTGAACAATTTAATATAAACATATTATTGAAGACAGTGCTAAAATGTAATATTCCCAATGAAGCCTCGTATGAATAATTACTCATAGAAATGAGTTTGAAGTCAAATTATGAAAACACACAAAGCCCACATAAAGAATATTGAATTGATTCTATAATCAATAGTGATCCATCCATATCTATGAGTTTTGAGAAGGGGTGTGGCAGGGTCAAAGTTTGGGAAAGGTAAACCTAGATTTTGTGGAAGGATGATAGACAAAACAGACTGGAAGCTGGGAGATTAGTGAGGAGTCATTTAAAGGACAATGTGCCCCTAAACTAAGATAGAGAAAACATGGCAAAGAGTTCAAGAGGCTTTAGGGATTTGTTGCATGCAGGATACAGAAAGAATGAAAGGTGATTCTATTTCAAACTTGAATGGTTAACAATTATGGCTTGCCATTAACACAAGTGGCACAAGAAAAAATACTTTTTTTGATAGGAACTTGAGTTTGGATTGAGACACATTAAACGTGTGTGTGTGTGTGTGTGTGTGTGTGTGTGTGTGTGTGTGTGTATCTGACAGCTGTCATTTTGAATCTCAGCAGAGATCAGAATCAGACAGTGAAGAGTCATGGTGATGTAACAGTTGAAGTAGCAGATGCAGATGCAGATGAGATTGACAACTTAGACAACACAGAGAAAAATGGAAAGGCATCTACGATTCAGGAAATTCCTTCCTCATCATATACCCAAAAGAAACACAGCTCACCAAAATACATGTAATAAATGTTCATAACAGCACTATTTGCAAACCATCAATAGTAGAAGAAATAAAGTATGCTCTACAGAGACAATGGATACCATACAGCAGTGGGAATTAAAAAATCTATGACGACCTGTGACAACATGAATGAATCTCACAGACTGTTCTGAGAACCTGGATACAAAAGAGTAGATATTTTATGATTCTGTTTATACAAGGTTCAAAATTTGGTATTAAAAGTCGAAACAGCAGATTCTTTGGTGGAGGACAGTGGCTGAAAGGGGACTCAGGGAGGTCTTCGGGAGAGCTGCTAAGGTTCTGCCTCTTGATCTGGGTGCTGGCGGTTCAGGCATGTTCACTTTGTGAAAATCAATGCATCTCTGGTTAATAATTTTGCCAAGAGTGTTAAAAGAGGACTGTATTTAGTTTCCTGTAGCCACTATAACAAAGTCCCCTAAAGTTGGTCCCTTAAACAACACAAAGTTACTGTTTCACGGTTTTAGAGGCTCAACGATGTCCCCAAATCAAGTGTCAGCAGGGCCAGGGCTGTGTTACCTGCAGAGGGTCTAGAGCAGGATCTATTCCTTGCCTCTTCCACGATCTAGCAGTTTGGGGCATTCCTTGGCTTGTTATATGTGTGCCTGTGGTGTCCAACTGCCCTCTGCCTCTCTCTTAGAAAGATACTTCTGATGGCAGTTACGGCCCATCTCAGTAATTCAAGATCATGCCATTATCAAGAACGTAATCATGTCTGCAAAGACCCTTTTTCCAAATAAGGTAGCATTCACCGGTCTCAGGGTTTTGGCATAGACATTGGAGCATAGGGGTAAGGATCGTTTTTCAGCCTACCTCGAGGATTTAGAAGGTGAATACAGCAGAACAAAAGGTGTTGAATTTGAGGTGAGGGAATGGAGTTAGGGAGTACAGACAAGTCTCCAGAAGAGGAAGAGAAAGGAAGAGGATTAATATTTACTAAGATTCACAGTAGAGATTTTTACATTCAATACGGAAACCAAGAGATCAGACAATATTTACTGGGGTAAGAAAGATCTAAAGGCTTTTAGTTATAAGGTGGAGGACCTGAACAATAGTAGAAAGAGGAAAATTTTAAAGGGGTGGGTAGCTGCTAATGGAAATACTCTCTATATTCTCAGATAAGACAGACAGGTTTGGATTTAAGTTGGGGAGAAAAGTCAACCTTGGAAAAGAGAAGGGATCCTTGACGGACAAGAAGAAGGGAGGTAATGAAAGGCAAAGGCCAAGAAATAATGAAGTAAAAGGAAAAATAATGCGATCCTTCCATTTAGGTGGTGACTCTGCGCAACAGAGCTGGGGTGCTGGCGGCCGACAGAAAGCCTGCGTCCTGTGGATGTCACTGGAAACATGCCTGAAGGCAGCACCACCTCTGCTCAGGGAAGTTGTGATCCCATTTCTTTTGTTCTTTTTCTTTTTTACATTCAACTAGCGACCATATAGTACATCATTAGTTTTTGATGTAGTGATGTGTGGGCACTGGGCGTTATATGAAACTAATGAACCATTTCTTTTTTAAAAGGAATTTATGGGGGCGCCTGGGTGGCACAGCGGTTAAGCGTCTGCCTTCGGCTCAGGGCGGTGATCCCGGCGTTCTGGGATCGAGCCCCACGTCAGGCTCCTCTGCTATGAGCCTGCTTCTTCCTCTCCCACTCCCCCTGCTGTGTTCCCTCTCTCGCTGGCTGTCTCTCTCTCTGTCAAATAAATAAATAAAATCTTTAAAAAAAAAAGGAATTTATGTCAGCATTTCTATCGCTTGTGATAGTAAGAATGCTAACTACTACAGCCACAGAAGCAAGGTGTGGAACAAGCCTTAAAAGAACCAAAAACTATTTTTTTCCCCTCACGTCTATAGGCCTAAGATGAAAATAAAGGAGCATATGATGAAAAGAGGGAAGACAGAGAATAGATTTCAGTTTTATTCTGCATACGGGCCATAGACAAGTCTTACCTAGATATTAAAATTTCAGTATCACCAAGGAATATTCTTGACCACAAGGAAGACTGGGGTAATAAAGAATCCTTCTCTCCTATTCTTAAAGAATTCCCAGCACACAGCACTTGGATGGTGGTTTAGGAAATGTTATTAAGAGAGCCCTGTAAAAATGCTCTAACGAGATTCAGTCTTCAAGTGAATCCTTCCTATCAGCGCACAAGGAAAGCAGATAAATCACAATTTGGGTCTTTGGTGCACAGCAAGTGCTTTATAAAGTGATCCTTCCTCGACTGTGGGCATAGCAGTTCTCAACATCACTCTGCTTATAAAAGAAATAGAAGCAGGCCCTACGTCAAAAAGTGTTATTCTCTTTCCAAGTTAAAATAGGGTCCAGTTTATAATGTAATGGTAGTAACAACAGACCTGGTCAATGATCTATAAAGAGTAGGGAATATAAGAAAAGTATAAGTCAAAATTCACTCTCAGGTTTATGATGTGACAGGGCCACGCTGCACATTATAAGCAGAAATAGGATATGAAGTGGCTTCGATGGTAAAAATTTCTTTATCCCCATTGAAAAATATTTTTCTCTCTGAAATTATTACATTTCCTAAAGGTATACTGGGTTGAAGAGTCTATAGTCATAAATTTAGATCTCTATAAACTCATTTTCTGTAACAAATTTCAATAAGTAATCAATCGATTTCCATCAGATGCTGAAAAAGCTATTGCTAAAATTTTGAACAGGCTCTTTAAGAGAATATTATAGCTTTTACTGTGGTTAAGGTGCATGACATTTTGGAGGAGAGGGGTCTCTCATTTTTAATTTTAATCAGATCAGCAACACTGTCTTCATTCCTGCTTCAGTGAAGTTCCCAAGCACACAGCATAGCCCTTTGTATCAGAATCTTACACAAGAGTCCTCCTGGCCAATTGGAACCAATAATCTGCCTCTTTTAATTGGCATTTATATGAAGTTGTGGAAGATTGTTGCAAGAGTTGATTTGTGATAATTTTTGAAAAGAATCTGATTGTGCCTCACAGATGTGCGTCCTGAGTGACGTATTATTTCTAATTTATACATTTATACGTTTTCCACACAGAGACAGCAGCAAGTGGCCTCGGAACGCTGGGAACATGATCGCACGGTGTTCTCTGGCAAAAACGGCCATAAACCATGGCCATTTCCTTCATGTTTGGGGTTGTTCTGAGATTTTTCACAATCTAGGCAAAGAGCTGCAGTGTATGTGTGTTATAGCTACATAAACAGTGATAGTTACTAAAACAGTGTAGCACAGGGATACAATCAACAAAATTCAGATTATGGAAAAGTCTACAGGAAAAATGACCAGATTTCAGGGAGTGGGAGAGTGAGAAAGAAGGAGAAAGGAGATAGTAAAGACTTTAGGATTACCATGTATATACCTTATTTGGATTCTGACTAAAACAAACTTAAAAAAAAATCATGACATTCATGAGACAATTTGACAACTGACAAGATTTTTGATGATATGAAAGAAATTACTTTAAGTGTGATAAGAGACTGTGGCAGGAACCCTTATGGTTTAGAGATTTAACAAAGTGAACTGCTGGGCGCCTGGGTGGTTCAGTCAGTTAAGCGTCTGCCTTTGGCTCAGGTTATGATCCCAGGGTTCTGGGATCGAGTCCTGCATCGGGCTCCCTGCTCAGGGGGGACCCTGCTGCTGCGCTCCCCCGCCCCCGCTCATGATCTTGCTCTCTCAAATAAATAAAATAAAATCTTTTGAAAAAACAACTAAAATTTTAAAAAATTAAAAAATGAACTGTTCATGTACAGTGCCACGCAATAGATATATTCTTTATCAAAGAGTGTTACTCCTCACATAATAAGCAATTTCCTTGCAAGCAATAAACACTGAACTTGTTCCTGCTGCAGGAAGGATCTAGGTAGTAAAGGGAAAGAAACCCAGCTCGCACACTACTTGTTTGGCAGAAAATAGTTACTCCCTAGTGAGCAGGCCAGTTTGAAAAGGTTTTTTTCCTTCCTGCATTGACGGCTGTCATCCCTTGTACTCAAAAACCCAACTGGATCTAAGAAGCCTGGGTGAGTGCCCAGAATCCTGTGCTCCAGGATTCTTAGGGTCAAGAAGCGGAGACCTGTGCGTCAGAACTCATCAACATCTCCAAAAGATGTCTGCTTTTCCGATCGTTGTGCTCCCTCACAGTTACTTTCAACACCTAATAAATAATCAGCATCTAGTCAAAATGTGAACTGTTCGTGTGCAGATTTCTACATCTTCTTCGAGGGGATCTGTAATTCTGTTCACACAGCAGATGTGTAAATATGACTCTGCCAGGAATGATTTCCCTCCACGGCTTACATGTTGACATTGCCTTGGAGTTCAACAATTCATTTTGGGGGTTTTCAAGCTTCCTTCTTGAGGCTGACCTACCAGAGAGAGTGAGTAAATTAAAACGATTCATTGTTAAAGAATCCTTTTACTGCTGAGTTAGGTGGCTGACCTTAACTGGCTATAATGGAATAGTCTGGGTCCTTTTTTTTTTTTCCTTTCAATTAAAATTAAATGTCAGGAGTTCGCTTAACTCTCTAGGAAAGTGAAGGTTTGTTTAAATGTGACAGATTAACGTGAGTATAAAAACGTCACTTAAAACGGGAGCTGTCAGTACACCTCAAAGGCCAGTGGCACACTGAGATGAAGACAGGGAAGAACAGACCCCTCAGGAGCCCTCCAATGGCGAAAATGGGACACGCAGCTCCACAGACAGGGCAAAGAGCAGAGAGAACGGATATGGCAGCAGCTCCCCCTGCCCCTCCACGTATTCCCCACTAAGTTAGGCCCTCCTTAGAGCCTTTCAACAGCCTCTTATCACACCACACTGGAGGCTTGGGTTTCTTAACCTTGCTTCAGTACCAGTCATCAGGCATTCTGGAAATGCTTCCTTGGCTCTCACATTTGTTTAACAAGCATTTAGTATCTGTTCTGTACAAGGTACTGTGAAGGGGTCAAAGAAATCAGCACCAACCCCACCGTGAGCTTATATTCTCTAAGTGCCTGTGAGCTGCAGAAGTCCAAGGTCAAATGAAATATACGTAAATGTTCGAGGGGGGCACAGAACAAGGAGTTGTTAATTCTGATGGGGGTCTCAGAGAAGGCCCTGCAGGGGCAAGAGCTTCAAAGGAAGCCTTGAGAAATGGCCATCTTTCAGGCCACAGACTGGGAAGGAAGGGCATTTCTGGCTGCCCGACATTGCATAATATAGGAGTTTCTCTCCGCCAGAAAAATTGCTCCATCACCTAAGAATGGACATGTGTACAATCTCCCTGTGAGTGAGGAAAGGCTTATCACTCTGTCTATCCAGGCTTCCTGTAGGAAGTTTACAAGCAGTGAAATAAATTGCACAATCATTTCTTTGGAACGCTTTTCAGTAAAAACATTTTTCTTACTTGGAAGGGAGAGATGTCATTTTGCTTGTACCTTCACACATTCTAAACTGCATTACTAAACACACCCCTTTCCCTTAGGTCCTGCTGGGCTGCCCCGTCACTATCTCCCCTACTCCTGGGTCCCAGGGAAGTTTCAGCTCCCGTCACTAGCTCCTCTCAGAAGCCTACAGCTAAGGGTATGTTGGTCTGTTCACTAGAAGCCAGGAGGTGCCTAATGGCTGAACAGAAGACCCTGGTGAGGAGGCATTTGATGGGAAGGAGACAGTTTTTACTTCACATTGCTGAAGCAGGAGAGACAAACAGAAATATCAGCCTCCAGGAGCGATAATAAAATACAGTGCGTCTGCTTGGGTAGAGCAGTGAGAACTGATTAGCTGCTGGGGCCTCCCTGGCAAAGTGACGGGATCTGTAGAAGGTACAAAAATAAAGGGAGATCGAAATCAATGTGGCCCAACTGTAGTCAGTACAAATAGCCGGGTGTTCCTCCCAGCATGTAGGTTGCGACTGGCTGGAGTCAGGCCGCCCAGCGCTGTATTTCGGCTGTGCAGCAAGCATTTCTGGGGACCCAGGGCCTGAAGCCCCGCTTCCCCTGGCCCATTTCTGTCAAATGACAATCATAATAGTCCCTGTCGCAAAAAGGATTGAACAACGAGCCCTTAATAAATATTAGCCATCACTAGAGAGTGGGCCATGGATTGGAAGGTACCCTTATACCTTATTTCCACCAGAGAACTGTCAATAATTTTGAGATAGGTTTCTGTACTTTTCTGGTTTAGTAACCAGGAGATATGAAACCCATACGATGAGTTTCACTCTTCTCAACAGACCCTTCCACTGAAGAGCATCTTCGAGACAATCCTTAGGCCATACAGAAACAACCCACATCTAGAGTTACTCTTTTGGTGTTTGAAGGGGACAGATAAGAGTAAATAACTGCAGCCCCTCCCTCAGAAGGTGCTAGAAGAGCCAGCTCAACATACATCCTGGTTTGCTTCTAGTCCCAGATTCCGCCTACTGCCCCACTGTCATTTCTAGTCGAGACCCCTTCACTCTGTCACCAGAATAACAGGGCGGGCAGTCCTCTGGCACCTTCTATGGGGCACTGGCAGCAAGGGGCCTGCAGCTGCCAAAAATCTCAGTAAGAATCCCCCTCTGCTGCTCGGCCCTGGGGCTTTCACCAGATGAAGACTTCAGCCCTCGACATTCCTCAAATTGCTTTCAGACACAGAGCTGCTTTTTCCAAATATCCCAGGCGAGGGTAATGAGGGAAATTTTACAAATGGCATGGAGTAGAATCAGACAGTGTCTGCACTCTAGTCCCTTGCTCCTTCCAGCAAAATGCATTTCTTTTTTTGCTGGGATTTTTCACCTTTTCTATGGTCATTTTCTGTGTGTGTATGTACGCGTTTCCCTCTTTTTTACCTTGCCCCTCCTTTACCTTCAACCCCTTTTTTGGAATCTATATCTTCCTCCAAAGGCTTGCTTGTCCTCTGTGTTTCTGCTGTTTACTCACCATTTCTTACTGAAAATACCCATGCCAGGGTCAAGTTTCTTTCAGACATCAACAAGCCAGAGCTGGTTTTGCAGCAGACCACGTGTCTCCTGAGTCTTGGACTAAAAGTCCGGAATGCTCTTTGGAACCGGTTGAAACCAGGCAGCCAACTCTAAAAGATTATATTCTCCCCAGCCACTGTTCCTCCCCTGTGATTTCTTTAGGAGCAAGACTGAGGAGTGCCTGGGTGGCTCAGTTGACGGAGCATCTGCCCTCAGCTCCGGTCCTGATCCTGGAGTCCTGGGTCTCCCTGCCCTGCGGGGAGTCTGCTTCTCCCTCCCCCTCCCCCTGCTCCTTCACTCTCTCCCTCACGCTCTCTCTTAAATAAACAAAATCTTAAAAAAAAAAAAAAAAGCATGACTGAGACCAAAAAAACCACAAACAAACAAACACACAGAAAAATCACCTGAAATTCCATCATCCATAATCTCACCACTACGAACCCAGATGCTATTTTTACAATTCCTGAATCCATTTTTATGTTAGCTTGCTTTTAGGAAATGTGTTACGCAAATCATTTTCTTAAACTGCCCAGACTTGTGAGAAGGAGCTTGAGTGCTGCAGAAAGGAGCAATTTTTTGCCATTTATTTAGATCTTATCACTCTGAAAAAGAGCCACATTTTTTACTTTTCTTAGAAATAAGAGTTAAATCGGGGCCCCTGAGTGGCTCAGTTAAGTGTCTGCCTTTGGCTCAGGTCATGATCTCTGGGTCCTGGGACTGAGTCCCGCATGGGCTTCCTGCTCAGCAGGGAGTCTGCCTCTCCCTTTGTCTCTCCTTCTGCCCCTCCCCACTGTTCATTGTCTCTCTCTCTCTCTCAAATAAATAAATAGAATCTAGGGGCGCCTCGGTGGCACAGCAATTAAGCGTCTGCCTTCGGCTCAGGGCGTGATCCCGGCGTTATGGGATCGAGCCCCACATCAGAATCTTCCGCTATGAGCCTGCTTCTTCCTCTCCCACTCCCCCTGCTTGTGTTCCCTCTCTCGCTGGCTGTCTCTATCTCTGTTGAATAAATAAATAAAATCTTTAAAAAAAAAAACTAGAATCTTAAAAAAAAGAAATAAGAGTTAAATTAAAATGGTGACTTTTTCACTCCTAGAACTGCTATTTACTTTTTCATGTTGAATTCCCATCACATGATTTCTCATCACACCTCATTTTAACACATACACTTGCTTTTCTATAAATAAGGCAGTCTTGGTTAAAGCTAAATGGATGATCAACATGAACCCAGCAACATCACCTTCTTTACTCAATTTATGAAACCGTAAGACTACATTCAGGTTAGTGATTTCAATGTTGTCAAATCTAAAAAAAAAAAACAGTGTATCTATCCTTCAGTATCAATGCAGTAAATTATTATACAAATTTAAATGATCTTTTATTAAAATTTATCTCCTGGAGATACTAAGCATTTTGGTTTATTTCCTTCTAAGCTTTTCCCTATACAATTATCACATATACACACACTTACATGCATGCACACACCTATATGGTATGGGGGCAAAACTGCAATTATTCTATATATAATGTTCTAATCATAACCACTTCTAATTGCTAACTTTACATCTGGGGAAGCCTGAATATCATGTTCACAATTTGCTGCCGAATCAAGATACTAGAAGTCTGTGCTCAACATTCACAAAACCCCTACAGCTATAGCTAACATCATACTTAGTGGTGACAAACAAACAGCTTTCCTGCTAAGATCAGAAACAGAGCAAAAATGTTCCCTCTTCATCACTCCCTTCAACATCGTAGTAGAAGTCCTAACTAACATAATAAGAAAAGGAAATAACAGGTATACTGATTGGGAAGGAAGAAATAAAATTGTCTTTGTTTGCGGATAACATGTCTACATAGAAAACCTGAAAGAATCAACAAAACAATTCTTAGAACTTACACGTGGTGATAGAAAGGTTATAGGATTCGAGGTCAACATACAAACATCAATTGCTTTCCTATATGCCAGCAGTGAACAAGTGGAATTTAAAATTAGAAACACATTACCATTTACATTAGGATCCCCAAAATGAAACACTTATGTATAAATACAACAAAATGTGTACAAGATCTATATGAGGAAAATTATAAAGCTGATGAAAGTCAAAGAAGTAAATAGAGAGACAGTCCATGTTCATGAATAGGAAGACTCACTATTGTCAAGATATCAGTTCTTTTTAACTTGACCTATAGATTTAATGGAATCCCATTTAAAATCCTGGAAAGTTATTTTGTGGAGAAAAAGTGACTACAAAGTTTGTATGGAGAGGCAAAAAGACCAAGAATAGCCAACACAATATTGAAGAAGAACAAAGTTGGAGGTCTGACAATGCCCAACTTTAAGACCTCCTATAACACTACAGCAACCAAGACAATGTGATATTGGTGAAAGAACAAACAGACTGATGGAACAGAATGGAAGACCCACAAACAGACCCACAAAAATACAGTCAACTGATCTTTGACAAAGGAGCAAAGGCAATACAATACAACGATAGCCTTTTCACCAAACAGTGCTGGAACAATTGCACATTCACATGCAAAAAAATGAATCTAGATATAGACCTTATGCCTTTCACAAAAACTAACTCAAAATGGATCATAGACCTAAATGTAAAATGCAACACTATAAAACTACTAGAAGAGAATATAGGAGTAAATCTGGATGACCTTGGATATGGCAATGACTTTTTAGATATAACACCAAAGGCACGATCCATAAAAGAAGTAATTGAGAAGCTAGACTTCATTAAAATTAAAAACTTCTGCTCTGTGAAAGACACCATTAAGAGAATGAGAAGATGAGCCACAGACTGGGAGAAAATATTTGTAAAAGGCATACCTGATAAAGGACTGTTACCCAAAATACACAAAAAATGCAAACTCAAAAATGAGGCTATACACAGCCAGTCTAAAAAATGGGCAAAAAATCCAAACAGGCACTTCACCAAAGAAGATAAATAGATGGCCAGTAAGCATATGAGAAGATGCTTAACATCATATGTCATTAGGGAATTGCACACGCTAACAGTTAGATACCACTGCATACCCATTAAAATGGCTAAAATTCAAAATACTGAAAACACCAAATGCTGGTGAGGAGCAGAGCATATATGTTGGTGAGCATATATGTTGCATATATGCAGAGCATATATGTTGCAGAGCAACAATAACTCTCATTCACTGCTTGTGTTAATGCAAACGGGTACAGCAACTTTGGAAGAAGTTTGGCAGCTTCATAGAAAACAAAAAATACTCTTACCCTATGATCCAGCAATCACGCTCCCTGGTATTTACCCAAAGGACCTGCAAACTTATGTCTACACAAAAACCTGTACACACAGTCTACAGCAACTTTATTCGTAATTGCCCAAACTTGGAAGCAGCCGAGATGTTTTCAGCAGGTAAATGGATAAATAAACTGTGATACCCCCAGACAATGGAGTACTATTCAGCACTAAAAAGAAATGAGCTAGCAGGCCACAAGTAGACATGCAGGGACCTTACATGCATATTACTAGTGAAAGAAGCCAATTTGAAAAAAGCTGCATACTGTATGATTCCAGCTATATGACAAAATTACAGAGACAGTAAACAGATCAGTGGTTGCTAGGAGTTGGGAGGAGAGGGATGAATAGGCAGAGCACAGTGGATTTCTGGAGCACCGAAAATACTTTGCATGCTACTATAATTGTGGATACCTGTCATTATATTTTCTCAAAACCCTCAGAATGTACCTTATCAAGATTGAGTCCTAACGTTAACTACGGATTTTGAGTGATGATGCGTCAGCGTAGCTTCATCAATGGAACACACATTCCACTCTGGTAGGCGATTCTGATTACAGGGGAGGCTGTGCTGGGTGGTACCAGGGGGCATACAGGACATCTCCGTACCTCCTCTATTTTGCCATGAACCTAAAACTGCTCTAAAAACTAAAAGTCTATTAAAGAAAAAAAAAAAAAAGAATCCTGGATGTTCCTCCCCCCAAAAAGGCCGTGTTCATAATGTCAGAGTTTATAAAGAGGGTCCTGTGGCAGAAGCCACAGCGCTCGCCTTGACATCCTGAGACTGCGCCGGAAGAAGGAGCCAGTCCATGCCACCACAGTTTGGAACTTGGCAGCGCCTCTCTGGGAGCAGAAAACAGATCCCTTCAATCCCATCTGCCCCAGTGTGCACGGCAATCCACACCCTGCACAGCGCTCACCAAGCCCACACCTGGAGCCTTGCTGGCTGAAGTACAGCTCCCGGGTCTAGCCACTGAAAGGATGATTCACAGCCTTGGCTACAGGCTGTAATCACCTAGGAGTTCCTAAAACACACCGATCCTGCAAATTCATTGAAAGATCCTGATTTACTGGGGAGGGGGTGTGGTGTGGGCATTAGGATGTTTAGAATCAGGTGATTCTCATTTTCAATAGGGCTGAGAATCGCTAATTTGGCAGCTGATTTAAAGATGCTCACTCATTCACCAACCCTGCAACTTGTCCAGAAGCAAAGCACAGACTGCTTCTTTCAGCATTTTGACCCATTATTGTGCTCCTTACACATTTTGGCAAGAAACATTAATTTGCATAATAATGGAAATAAATGGCTCTTATAATGAAGACCAGTGTAAGCAGTGTTTGGACGGAACCCAAGTTTTCCTGTTCAGAATGCTGACAGGGCAGCAGCTGCCATACACTTGGCGGTTGTTAAATATTTTTATTTTTGAGCAATTTAATTGGAGCTTTTGCATCTGTTATGTATGCTGTTTAGAAAAGTTTCTTTAAATTGGTGAATAGTGACTCCTTTTCCTTTTTCCTATAGCAAATTATTTAAAAAAAGGACTCACCACAGTTAGTTACAATCCTGTATTTCACCAACACACACACACACACACACACACACACACACACACACACTTGGAGGAAGAAAACTGGTTTCCTTGTGTTTTCAACTTCCCACGCTCAACTCATGAACATACTTTTCAATAATTGAAATAACACTTACATGGCCAAAAAAGGAGGTTTTATCCAGGCACACAGAGTTAAATGAAAGGCCAGCCAGCTCTCTGTGAGCGGTGTAGGGAGAAAGGGAGGGTGCCGGGAATTCTCCCCCTGCATGGTTCCCCCCGCCCCTTCATCTCTGATCTGGGAGTACAGAGATGCGCTGACTCCCAGAATACCTACAATACTGTCCACGAAAATCACAACACCCTATTCACAAGGAGGACTTTTTTTTTTTTTTAAGATTTTATTTATTTATTTGACAGAGATAGAGACAGCCAGCGAGAGAGGGTACACAAGCAGGGGGAGTGGGAGAGGAAGAAGCAGGCTCACAGCGGAGGAGCCTGATGTGGGGCTCGATCCCACAACGCAGGGATCATGCCCCGAGCCGAAGGCAGACGCCCAACCGCTGTGCCACCCAGGCGCCCCCACAAGGAGGACTTTGAAGATAAAAATCCCTTCATTCATGAGCTTGGCTCTTGCTAAGGTCTCAGTTTTCCTGCAGGTGTTTCTGCATGTTTCTATTGCTTCTTTGCTCCATGCTTTCCAGCTACACGCAGAGAAAAAGAGCACACACACCTGAGAAAGAGGTCAAATCTGTGTGTGCTGTTTTGCAATGATATTTTCAATAAAGGCATGTGTAATCTGTCCTTTTTTATAGGAGGTTATTTAATCTAGGTAATTTCAAGGACAGTCCAGTGATTTCTTAGGCAGATTCCAAGTTAATAACTTAAAATTGGGTTGATCTCTAAAGCTTCTTCTTGCTAAACCTGGGTTGATTCTGGGTAGTCTGCTTGTGGGACATGAGTCTGTAATGCATCACGCCAGCTGCTATGGGGAGCACAGCCTGAATGCAGAGTCGGGTAGAAGCACAGAAACAGATTGGGTGGTAACTGCACAGGCCCAGGTATGAGATGATGATGTTTCAGCTGGGAGGTAGTGTAATGATGGGAAGGTATAAATAGGTTCTAGACACATTTTGGAGGATCATCAGCCCCTTAAATTTATTCAGGATCTAAATTCTCTTTTTTCTCTCCAAAATATAGTAAGTAAAAAAACAAACAAAAAAAATACATGCAGAAAAGTAAAGGATGCTATCATTTACTGTAAAAGACCTGCATACCTTGCTTATGCATTAAAGAATTTCTCTAAAGGATACCAGAGAAGTGAATATCATTGGCTGAGTCTAGAGAGAATAATCAGGTGGTAGTAAGACAAGTGTAGGAGGGTGACTCCTCACTGTGTATACTTTTGTAACTTTTAAACTTTCGATCTTATATTATTACCTATTCAAAAAATAAAAAAAAATTTAGAAAAGGAAAATAATAGTGAAATGTCCCAAAAAGCTTCCTCTTGTACACATTTTCTACACATCTGCTAAAGCTCAACTGGTATCCCAATAAAATACAATAAAATTTAGATTTAGATTTAGTATCTAAATTCTTGACTTCCCCAATTGAACAAGTATCTTCCAAGGTAAATACAGCACATTTATATTCTTAGGTCTATATTATAACAAAACCACGTATAAGGGAATCAAATGTGAAAATACAAAATTCTCGGTGGGCTGAAAAATACAAATATGTTCATTTATAGGTCTGTGAAAAATGATACACACAGGAGAAGATAATGTAAACTGTAAAAAGGTATCTGACTGTGAGCTGTTACAACATTAATTGCAATGTAATTAGAAGTTGGGAGTTCCCAAAGACTATTCCCTGAAGATATTGGCCCAATGGTCTCCTTAGAATAAAATGGCCAGTGAAGCCCTGAACATCACAGGAAGAATACTAGATATAAAATTGAAAGAGGTACACATTCTGCTAACTAACCTAATAGAAAGGTATGGCCCATTCATACAGAGAAAACCATATAGGGTTCTAGTACCCAAGAATGGGAGACAAAAATCTACATATAATCACTTTTAAGAGAGAAAAAAAAACCAGAAGAAATAATTGAAGAATGCACAATAATACTTTCTCTTTTGCAACAACAAGAAAAAATGAAGATGAGAAGAACTGGCGGAAATCACTTCATTCTCTGTCTCCGCAGCACCTTTCAGTACTCCTGGAGGCTTTGGCTGAGTACCCCCACGCTCCAAGGATAGTTAACTTGCTAGGTACAGTTGGAAGAACTACGCTCCATTGGTAGAATATCCAAATTATTTTTAAAAATCCTCCTCTATTTAAGTGCAAAATATGTCTCTCCTTAACTTGTAGTCATTCACTGTCTCTACTTCTGCTTTCTTAAAGCTCCACTAAAACATAAAAAAAAAAAATTTTTTTTTTAAATTTCTCTTCCTCCAAAAGCCCTCAAACATTTAAGAACAACAATCTTGGCTTCCCTGACATTTCTTCTCCAGGTTATACATCCCTAGTCCCTTCATATGGCAACAGGAGTTCCAATTCTACTCACATGCTTGCTCTCCGGATATACTCTGGTCAAGTACAGTGAGGGAATGACCAATAAAAGGGTTTTCTGCGGTGAAATGAGGTAGAACTGCTTTTCAAAGTGTAACCCCCAGTGGACTGATTGACCATCAAGATGGACGTTCTGAAAATGCATGACAAAGGCTGAGAAGTGGTGAATGTGTTTGGCTGTTCATAGGTCATTAGTGTCTTTCTTAAGACTAGCAGGTTAAAAGCAATGAATTGGGGAGTAGTAAGTGGGAGTTTGTGAAGGAAAAGTAATGAGTGCAGACCAGAGCTCTCAAATTTAGTTTGTACACGAATCACCAGGGAATCTTGTAAAACAGATTTTGATTCAGTTGTGGAGGGAGGGAGTGATGAGACTCTGCCTTTCCCACAAGCACCCCCATGACGCCCACACTGTTGCTACAGGGACCACATTTTGAAGCACAGCCCTACTGTAAGCCCATACACAGGGTAAAAGGAGTGTTTTAAGCCCACAATGAAACAAACTTTAGCCAGCATGGCACATACCGCTATATTAAAAAAATAAAACAGAACAGGTCTATCAAATATACGGTGGCTTTTTTTTGGACAATCGCATCTATTACCATGGTCTAAGAGAGAGATTTCAAAATGCCAAGTTTCTGAAAGAAGCACATTTCCACTTTCTGTCCCAGAGGGAGAAATCCCCCAAAAAACCCATATTCCTTGAAGCATGTGTGGAGTTGCGAGCACCTACACGTTGGTGAAGTGTGTGCGATGCTAATCCATTTCACAGCCTTACCCAGCGGCCTCTCGCCTGCCTTTCGGCACCAGGCCTGACTATCTTAGCTGATAAGCTTCCTGAAGTGCATTGGGACAAAGGAGTCACTTGGAAAAATGTTAGTATTTACCGCTAAATATCCACACCTGGACCCTGTAACTATCCATCATGAATCCCAAGTATTGTTAATTTATGTGCATTCATTCACACAAATGTTTACTTAGAAAAAGCTAAAGCTGAAAATTTTCCTTGAAAAAAAAAGAAGTAGGGTGGGATTCTTTATAAAACATGCAAAGAAAAGGTATAGGGCAAACAAAATCTGAGAAAATATATAAAAGACAGGATATCAACATTTTTTTTTTAAGAATGAAGGTGAAGTTAAATTAGAGAATTTAACACTTGGCATACAGCAATAAAAGAAAAACTTCAGGTTAAGAATTAAAAGTTGAAGGCAGATTTAAGGACGTTAAAAGTTGAAGTAGGTATTTGTAGAAACTGTGGTCAAGGGGCACCGGGTGGCTCAGTCAGTTAAGCATCCAACTCTTGATTTCGGCTCAGGTTGGATCTCAGGGTTGTAATCTCAGGGTCCTGATCTCAGGGTTGTGGGATTGAGCCCTGGTATCGGGCTCCCTGCTCAACGTGGCGCCTACTTGTCCCTCTCTCTCTGTTCCTTCCCACCTGCTTGCATTCCTTCTCTCTCTCTCTCTCTCTCAAACAAATAAATAAACTCTTTAAAACAAAAACAAAAACAAAACTGTGGTCAAAAATGAGGGAACTACTTTCAAGGAAAGGGTGCAGAATACTTTAAAACAGCTTTAAATAGATCAATACCAATTAAGGCTCTTGGACGCCTATATATATATACATACTTACAATCAAGGAGGAAAGATTCAGCCGATGGAAGAAGTTTTACTTAATAGCTTCCATATACAGTTACAGTCAAATTAGTGATCTTAGGAAATAAAAGTAGAACAATAAAGCGAACCATACAATATGGTTGAAACATTATAGAATTTTAAAATTGACTTAATTATGGGGGCCCCATTAAGGTACATGTTAAGGTTGCCAGCAAAAATATCATGACACCTGGTTGGCAGGTGATACTCTCTAATGTGAATCTCAACTTCGGGGTCTCAGGACCATTGTCATACAGCTAGACAACCCTCTTCAGCACCTACCAATGCTCGCTCATCTTCCAAAAGGCTGAGCTTAAACATGACCTTCTATTAGACCTGCCCACAGCACAAAGTCTGGTTTTCAATTACCATGAATTTAGAACCTGTCAGTTGTGTATCAATCTTGCCCAAGTGACAGGGTGAAGAACGCTGGAAGTCAGGGGCCAAGGAAGAAGGAGGCTCACAGAGGGCCCCGGGGCAGGCTGTGCTCCGCAGCACCCATCCATCTGGTGTTTAGGGAGCTGCCCAGTACCGCTCTCGATGGGCAACTGTGTTGGTAAACCACCTACTGATGCTCCTTTCAAATTCATCCTCTTCCTACCATAAACACGCAAACGGCCAGTCAATATACGAACATGCCTGCCCCAACGTACTCATCGAAACAGAAAGTAGAGACAAAATACAGTTCCCTTCTCTCCATACCCTACTGATGGAGGAAAGTTGCAGCCCGCTCTATTTGCAGCTTTTCATTAGCCAATACAGAACGGGTCTGAAACATTCCCTACGGACCTCTGCAACACAGTAAGTGTGCCAGTTAGGTGTTGCAAGAACTTCAGAAAGTGATGAAGGCACTGAACTGTTAAGAGTTCATGATGCATTTAAGTATTTTTGTTGTTACAAACAACTTGTCAAATTACTTCTTCAACATGATCACGTGTCATCTTTAGATAGATTTAGAATATATTGCTCTTACAAGGTATTTCAGAATCTAGATTTTTTTTTAAAAAAAGGCTTCTTTTCTCCAATTTATCTTTGGTTTCAATTGATGGGTAAAAAAAAAAAAGTCTTGAGCTTGTCAAAATCTGTCATTCTCACACATTTCATTTTCTCACTCTTTCTAAAGAAGGCAGTTCAAAGTCATATTCCTGCAGTGGGTTTACACAATTTTCCTCTGCTTCTAAGGAGCAACCGCCAGATGCAAAACTTTCCACTAGTTTTCTTACTTAGTATTTCAGGGAAGTTAAAAGTGCAGGATTTTCTGACATCACTTTTCAACTTTGCTTCTCAGAAGAACCGAACGGAGAATTTGCTCCTCTCTTTAGGGACTCTTGTTCAGTCCAATCCTCTCATGACTTCTAGCCCCAGTGAGTGCATTTCATTCTTTTTGCTTTTCCCCCTTCTTTCCCACCGCTGTAGTCCTTCCAGAGCAACACTCCTTTGCTCTAAGTCAAGAGCTGTGCAAAAAATCTGCTCATCCTCTTTGCTTCTCCTTGGGCCCGGGCTGCTCTCTCGGCTTCTGATTTTACCACCTTCATTTCGCCTTAGGTCACCAGAACACCTGTCATCCCGAATCTTCCCACACGCTAGGTGTTTATTTGGGGATTACAGCAGTATCTTCCTAAAGTTTAAATCACAGATTAGTAAGAGGAACTGAATCCCACATTGCATTACGATAGCCCATGGGAATTTGTGAGAGGTGGAGTTTACCAGCATTAAAGAAACACGACAGCAAACACTAATAGAATGTTAAATATAGTTATGAGGACTTTGGCCAAATATAGTCATGATTTTCACAAAGGGACATACTGGTAGATAAAGACCTGCTTGTTTCATCCTTCCATCCATGAACATAAAAACACCCAAATGCCTCTAATGTAGAAATCGGCTGGCAGTCGCAGCCGACAGGGGCTGGATTAAACCCATCTTCCCCACTCCACTCAACAATCGGTTGTTTTATGAAGTTTAAAAACGTGACCTTGGCCTAGAAAGGTCATGAGCACTGCTCGGGAAGAAGACAGCATGTTGCTGTTTCTTGTTTTTTGGCACCGAGAATTATTTCCCAACCCAGGCTGCTCAAGAAGGGATGTGGTTATACAGAAAGTAGATTTCGGCTTGCATTCTTGTAATCCCACCCACCAAACATGTGAAATCTCAAAAACACACTGACTTAAAAGAAAAAAGCTAAGCCACTCCTACTTTCAGAAGGTTACCACCCTAGAAATAGAGGTGAACCTTTAGTTCGGTTATGCCTTGACTGGAATCCCAATGATCATGGCAAACACTTGGGCTCTAGCTAAATTTATGAAAACAACTCTAGTATGATCTTAGAGTCATGTTCATTTAATTTTACTTCGTCTTTTCCAATAAGTTTTGTTCCTTCAAAGAAAGATTTTTACATGCATTCCCTTCCTCCATCCCTCCCCTCTTCTCCCCTTCCCTCTCTCCCTCATTCATTCAAGTATTCCCCAATTATTTAGCACCTGTCATGTTCCAGGCTTAGTTCTAGGCCCTGGTGCTACTCAGATGGTTAAGCCATGATCTGTGTTTTCGAAGATTTACATTCTAGGGCGGGGGGGGGGGGAGGGGAGCAGAGAAAGCAGTAAGATGAGAGAGACCAGCTCTTCCTGAGGATAAGAGATAGGGAGGTGTGAGGCTGGGAGACTCATGGGTACATGGGCCACACAGGACATTTCAGCTGTGTTCTGAAGTATGATTTCACCCAAGGAAGAAGAGGAAGGGCACTCTAGACAGAGGAAATCATGCACAGACATAGGGCTGTAAAAGGAGAGAGGGTCAGGGTGACTGCAACAGTGACTGGAGGCAAGGGAAGTAGAGGTCAAGCCGGGGCTCAAGGATCTAGGGTCCAGTCCCAATGTAGGGTTCTGAAAAGTCAGCTCTGCTTTCTCTGCCTTGAACATGCCCCTCCCAGGGCTCGGAGTAGTTCCTTCACATCATTCAGGCTCTGTTTCAACACCACCTCCTCATAATTCTCTCTGCTCCCCGGCTCTAGCCCACCCCTCCCCTATGACGTCTTATTTTTAATTCATGGTGCTTATCCTAACAGGGAGTCAGTATTTGTTTATTTGTCTGCCTGTTTATTGAGTGACATTCTTCTAAGACACACTGCACAACCAACAGATGCTATGCAAAAGAATGTCTACATGTTAAGTATTTTTTCTGATTGTGGGAGGGCCTGTATTTAAATAAATCTGAGTCATCAACCCATTAAAAAACAACGATAGAGGCTTTCATTGCTTTTTTTTTTTCCCTGTAAACACCGAATTCCCCACCTTCTCTTCCCATGAAACCGTATGAACCCAGTGTTAAGCAGCAACAGAGCTTACGCTGGGCACATGGGTCACTATCCAGTCAGTGAAAACATCCCAGGTACAGCATGCAGGATGGTAAGGACAGGGCAGGGCTCCTTCTTGGCCTCCAGAGGTTACCAATTATAGAAAGGAAAATTCTGGGGGCGCCTGGGTGGCGCAGTCATTAAGCATCTGCCTTCGGCTCAGGGCGTGATCCCAGCGTTCTGGGATCGAGCCCCACATCAGGCTCCTCCGCTATAAGCCTGCTTCTTCCTCTCCCACTCCACCTGCTTGTGTTCCCTCTCTCGCTGGCTGTCTCTGTCAAATAAATAAATAAAATCTTTAAAAAAAAAAAAAGAAAGGAAAATTCTGTGGCAACAAGTGAATATCACTGCAGATTTATTTCCCCCCTTGAATCTAGAAGTATTTAAAATCATTTTGAAAAAAATAAAATCATTTTGATAATCTTGGTAAAATACTATTAACAAGCAAGACACTGTATTCAATGATGATATAGTAAATTACCTGAACATTCATTATTCTTAGGTTACAGGAAAAAGTACCACTGAATGCATCTTCAGTCTTCCACAAATATTCTATTAGGTTTTGTTTACGCATCTGTGCGTTTGCAGGTAGACGGGACAGAGCAGGGTTGCTGGAGCGGGCTCTGAAGTAAAGGGAGAACGTGGCCCAGGGGAGGTGCAGGGGAGTTTTAGGCAGGTGGAACTGAAGAAGCAGAAGCAGAGATGAAGGGAAGAGGACAGTGCTTATCAGGAGCAGCAGGGAGACCCACGTGATGGAAGAGAACAGGATAGAAGATTCAGTTTGATCTCAGCGCTCCACTGCCCCATGCTTAATCTGCAGAAAATGAGGAGCCACTGAAGTTATTTCCTCAGCAGAGGATTATGTCCAGGGGAAGGCTTCAGGAAGACTATCCAGGTACCAGCCTGGAGGGGGAGCAAGTTGACAAGTGGAGAAACTTCCAGAAAGGTCTTCAACGGCACAGGAAAGAAAGACAGATAATGCAGTGCGTATATTCCTGAGGTCCACTTATAAGACCAGGAATTCTCGGGATGTTGCGAAAACCATTATTCCATTCATTCATTTCCTCATGCCAGAAATCTGAGGGTTATCCTCAGAATCTCCCTTTCCTCCTCAGTCTACCTAGTCACGAGGTCCTGCCAATTCTACTTTCTGATGAGTCAATTTACTTCTTCCATCTGTATTGCCCATCTGGCCTCCTAATGCACTCTTATGCACTCCATTAGCCACAAGATATTCATGTTGAGCCTTTAAAAAATGCTAGGCTGATAATGGCATTCTCTTGCATAGAAAAACCTTTAATGGCTAAGGAAAAGCTTCAAACTCCTCACTTTAGTCTCTTACGCCCTGCTTAACTCTGCTCCTGCCTCCTTCACCAGCCTCATCAAGCTCCTCTCCGCCCTGGCTTCCTCTTAGAGCCTCATGCACAGCTCTGCTCTTTCCTCTCTCAAAGCCTCCACATGAGAAATGCCTGTTCCCTGGATTCTCCGACTAGGGCAGCCCCCCTCTCATAGCCCTTTATACTTTCTTTGGAGCACTTGTAATAACTGAAAAGACATTTCTTAATGATTGTCTCCTTGGATAAACCCTCCCATCTCCCACTCCCACCCCAAGGCTGAGACCGCATGGTTTACTATATCCACAGAGGCTAGGATTAAGCACTCATTAGATGAATGGATGAATAAGGAGCAAAGAATCAAAGATGATACCAATGTTTCCCATCTAGTGACCGAAAAGAAAATACCACCACTGATACGCAAAGGGACATGGGTTTCAGAAGGAAGATGAGGACATTAAATTTGAGGCTGAAATAGATATTCATTCAGTGGATTTTTGGATACCTAGAAATGAAGCTAAGGAGGGAAGAATGGGCTGGAAATAAATGGAGCTTAGACAATGAGCTCCTTAAGGGTACTACCCATGGGGTACCCATATGCTGTAGACTGAATGTTTGTGTTGCCCCTAAATTCATATGTTGAAACCTAACCCTCATTGAGAATAGTATTTGGAGATGGGGACTTTGGGGGGTGATTAGGTCACAAGGATGGAGCCCACATGAATGGAATTAGAACCCTCACAAAAGAGACCTCAAAAAGCTCCCTCACCCCTTCCACCATGTGAGGACATGGCAAGCAAACGGCCATCCTTGAACCACGAAGCAGGCTCCCACCAGACACCAAAGCTTCTGCACCTTGATCACGGACCATGGACTTCCCAGCCACCAGAATTGTAATAAATGTTTGTGTTTAAGATACCCAGTCCTTGGTGTTCTGTGATAGCAGCCAGAACTGACTAAGGTACCATCATTTTATCCCAGGTAACTAACATAATGAGAGAACAGTACTTCAAGGTAAAGGGAGTTGTCAGCCCTAAGCACTTTCCTGTTAAGGTGAATGAAAACCAAAGGCCATTTTATTTGATGCTTGAAGTCCCTGCTTATTCATCAGAAGACAGTTTCTATCAAGTGACAGGGGAAAAGACAACTGTAAGAGTTAGGTGAAGAACATGAGTGAGAGAACAAAGACTACTTTTTCAAGAATTTTATCAGAGACACGTCAACTCAAGGGAGCTGATGGTCCAGGACATGGATAAGATTTCCCTTTCCTCTTCCACCATGTCAGAAGAGTTACCTCAAGCCTCCTCCAAAAGACTCTTTCTTAAGTGTATACATGGGCTTTCTCTTCAGATCCATTCTAGGCCTTGAAGCAAAGCTCCCTGCAGTTTCTCTAGCACCTATGTGGTCTTCCTTTGAATCAGTGTTAGGACCAGAGGACACTCAGATCTCAGTGCTGCAGCAGAAACTGGTAGGAAGGCTCTTTGACTTGCCCTAGTTCTAGACCATTCAAGCTACCTGGCCCAGAGAAGGGGCTCTTTGAGGGCTCCAGCCTGGCTCACCAGAGTTTTCTACTAGGGTCTGGGATCAGAGCCCCATCTAATAATCAAGAGATGCCTTGCCTTATTTCATTTCCTGACTACATACCTACCTCTGGGACGTCTCAAGGAAGTAAGTTCCAGGGCAGGATTGTGGTATTCCTTAGGAACACAGCCAAATACAATTATAACAGAATCTCAGTTTCAACACAACTTACAGGAAGAAACAGAGTCAGGGTGGGTGTGCAGAGAACTAAGTTCAAGGAGGCTGTTTTAATATTGGGAAGCAAGAATTTATACAAGACCTGTCTATCTAGTCAGCACCACAGATTTGTGCAATGTTCATATGTTAACTATTAACATGATTCCCTTTTGCCTATTAATTAAAACTTCATTAGACATATTAATCAGAGAACTCATGTCATAGATCATCTTTTCATACCTTGAAATATCTGAATATACTTTAGATATGAAATCGAGAATGTAAAAATGAAACCATCTGAAGTAGTAAAGTAATAATAATGAATACTGCAGAAAAGTATTACAACTAAAGTAACAGTAAAGTAATAGTCTCTGTATTGATAATTGAAGCCTATTTTAATACAGGTGCCAATGTAAGACTTCTATTTTAAGTATTCAATTTTAGTACATTAGGTCCTTTCGTAATTTAGGAGCAAATACTATTTGATAGTTACATATTCTGCAATTGAGTGTCATTATGTCACACTAAAATTTAAATAATTAATAATTTTAAATTATAATAAAATTTAAATAAAATAAAATGTAATTTAATTTTAAATAAAATTTAATTACAAAAAATGTAAATAATTTAATAATCTCCCTACATTTTAAAAGTAAGTTTCTTTGCCCCTGAAAAGTTTATTCTTGCATAACATTGGAAAGCCCTACAAAAAAATCATTACAGAAGGAAGCCTTGCAATTTTTCAGTCATTTTTATTATTTTAATTTATCTTAATTTTTATCATTCATGCTGTTCCCATTATGTTTCTAAGAAGTCATAACTTTACATTTCATGAAAACTGAACCAAAATGGAAATTGTCTGATTTTATTCTGCATTTATAGCTGAGACATGCTTCCAGGATTCTAAGTTCCTAATAGCAATAGTACCTTTTTGCTTTCCATTTGAAAAACTATGGGCTCTGCCCATCCTCCCAATTATTTTCAATTGGCATAGCACGTAATTTTCGTAGTCCAGAGCCTTAGATTTTAGAAGCACCATTTTTTACCCCTCCCTTACCCAAGCTTTAGAAAAGTCAATAAAGTACACACTAGCAGGAAGCAATCGGCAAATTCGTAAATTAAGGATTTGTTTACAGTTCAATAATGTATAAAGAATCGATCACTAGGCTTAAGTATATTCTTCTGCCTTGATTAAAACTGTTCACCCTGGGGCGCCTGGGTGGCGCAGTCGTTAAGCGTCTGCCTTCGGCTCAGGGCGTGATCCCGGAGTTCTGGGATCGAGCCCCACATCAGGCTCCTTTGCTAGGAGCCTGCTTCTTCCTCTCCCACTCCCCCTGCTTGTGTTCCCTCTCTCGCTGGCTGTCTCTGTCAAATAAATAAATAAAATCTTTAAAAAAAACAAAAAAACTGTTCATCCTTTTGAGGAAAAAAACAGTGTTATGAGTTTCTGCCCATCTTACATTCACAGTGGGAATCTTGTTCTTACCTATGTTTCTATGAAGTAAGTACAGCCTTTTGAAAATAAACTGTTCTCGACACAGCCTTATTTACTTGTTCATTCTATAAATATTGAACAGGTATTCTACGGGAGGCATTAGGCTGAACAATAGGGACAAAGATGAATAAGAAGTTGGTTCCTGAATGTGCCATATTTTCCACTGCTGAAAATAGGCAGGAATCAGTATCAAGAGTCCATACTGTAACTTAAGAATAACATAGTCCTGAATAGATCTTTCAAGAAGAAATTTCTTAGAGTAGCCTTTAACTAAAACTATACTTAAAGTAGAAGTTTGGAACATACCAAAACTATCGCTATACAAACTATCCCCTATTTTCCAAGAACAGGTTCCACCTACTATTATCATGGGGAAAGTCTGCAGAACTTTGGAAGGGAAGTAAAAATAAGCTAAAATAATATTTTTTGCACGTGTTTTAAATTTTGGAGGCAGGGAATGAGTTTTTTAAAATCTTCAGCTAATGTTTTATATATCTGAAAGTGCCAAACAAATACAGTTCTTGCCTAACTTTTGAGCCTGTTGGGAGGGAAACCAAGGCAAGTAGGACAGAATGCACGTGGAACTACTCAACTGGTCCTCTGTCATCTGGTGGGAAAGCAAGACAGTTATTTAAAAAGCTTCGCCAGTTGGGATACTTCAATTGCCATACAATGGCACAAACATGCAAACTCAGGCCTAAACAGCAAAGCAGAGTCAGCAGCCAATAATATATAAGACTGTCACCAGACTAATTTTTCCCCCCAAACCATAAAAGACTTAAACACAGCGAAGGCTAGTAAATCTTACACCAAATTTCAAGGCACGTGTCACTTTACATATTGATTAGCTTTCCTTTTTAGCCAGGAGAACAAAAGGCGAAAGATTTTCTGAATGAAGCTCTGACATGAGGTTTTGCTTGTGAAAATGATCAAATCATCAACGCACGCGAGTTGGAGGAGAGAAGGTGCACAGAGCTGACCTAGAAGATGCAAAGAAATTCCCCAGGAAGTGTGAGAAGTGAATTCCAGGCAGGAAGCAGGAAGGAGCTTAGAAGAATCAGTCCATTTTCCCAAATCCTTGGGTCCTGCAACTACCATCACAGTAAAAGTACAGAACTTACAAGGGGAAAATGGGAAAACAAACGTAGAATGACATTTACACACAACAATGGAGAGATCCCCGAGCTTGATTTATTGGGGAAACAGGGGTCTGGGTCCAATCACAGGGCTTGTGAGGTGGGTACCACAGGCTGACTTTGCATGCTGCGCTAACAAGTTGAGTTTTCTCCTTGTTGGTTGGAAATCTGTGCTGATTAGAAAGTCATTTCTTAGCAACCACTCAGCACAAAGGAGAAGTGATGGAAAAGGAGGTAAGAAAGGTGTGCCGCCAAATGGCCCTCTTGAGAGCAAAGGCAGATACAATGAATGCTTTGCGGGAAGACTGGCTCAGTTGGCAGCAATGCAACTTAAAGATTAATAGGATGTCTTCATTCTCCAATAAAATGTTAGAACAGGAAACAAAAGAATTTAAAAATTAACTTTTGCCTCTTTAAATTTAAAATCCATGATCTTTAATGATAGTCACACAAATAGTTTTTGTTTCCAATTTTAGCAGGCAACACCACTGTCAGTTTGCAACAAAGGACAAAAATAAGAAAGAAAAATCTATACTGATGGTCCAGCCAGAGAAAAGTTAGAAGAAAGAAACAGAGCAGTAAGTAGAGACGGGAGTGGGTATGAGAATAAGCAAACAGAACAACAGAGCTCCTGACTGCGCGTTTAAAGCTGGAAACTTTTTGTTTGCCAAGTAGAAGAACCAATGCTTTTTCCAAATATAAACAGTACATTTGATGGGACACCCAGCCAAGAACTGTCTGCTGATGTTTGCACATGACTCTCAGGTGTTCTCTGGGCAAAGTTTAGGGAGAGAAGTTGGCTCACATTCCTCATTGGTTCAGCCATCCACGGACAGTACCAGAAATAAGACAGAGTGTGTGCGGGTAAGGTGGGAGGAGGGCTTAGATTAGGAAAAATACAAAAAGAAGAGTAAACTTCCCACTGGAGCTTCTAAAGCCAAGTAGAATTAAATGGGGGGGGTGGGAACCAAGGGGGAGTTATACAAGAGAAAGTACCTCCTGTACTCTGTCTTTCTCTCTCTGGAAACTTGAATGCTGGCTGCAAACCTCTCTAGGGATAGGCAGGTTGCCTGCAGATTAAACCAGTCCATGAACCACATGCTCATATTTTCACTTGGCCCCCAGAGAGGCCACTGCCCCTCCCCCCTCCCAGACTCCTGAGGTCTCCTGGCAAACTGCCATTGCTACCGCCTGGCCGGCTCTGTGGACCGACTCCTCACTGCTTCAGCCTCCACACAGCTGGAGGGAAAAAATGTCAAAATTCCTGTCCATTCCCAGGGCTGCGATGGAGTAGTGAGTCTTGGCTGCATGTTAATCTGCTTTTAAAAAGGCAACAATCTCCACTTCCCTGCATAACTAGCTCGTGAAGACGAAGTCTTTGATGTCTAAACAAGATTTTCACAAAATTGTTCATTGCCTTCTCCGCTTCGAGCACCAGCCAGGGCAAACGTCTAGCTGTCCTATCTCTGTTTAACCATCTAATTCCAAAGGGCCCCAATGTGTGGGGAAACAGGTCCGCTTTCAAACTGATGGTCTTCTGGTAGACAGCAAAAAGTGTCAGGACAGGACTTTGACAGTAAATTTCTATCAGCCCTATCTGTGGAAATGGAAAATTTAGAGGGGAAAAAACTTTTTCCATGTGAAGTGTATTTTTGCTGAATCTATTCAGGTACCTTCCATTTTGAGTTTTGTTTCTTTCTCAAAATCTAATGATTTTCCTCAGGGCCCAGGCCTCAGTTTCTCTCCATGACTTAGCTATGAGATGGGAGCAAAGCAGGCAAAGAACTACTGACCCATATTCGTTACCCGTCTGTATGCACTTGCCTACTTCTTCCCCCATGAGTTCTCCACCTCCCCTCAAGTCTAAGCTGGCACCTGGACTGCTTTGATCAATAGAATGGTGCAAACGTAATAGTCTGAGGATTTTGAAAGCAAATACATGAGAACTGAGAGCTTTCACTTCAGTCTTCTTGGAACTCTTACGCACAGACGTTCTCTCTCAGAATGCAAACACCCTGTGAGAAGTCCAACCTGGCCATGTGCGGAGGCCACAGGAGAAGAACTGAGGCTCCCACAGATAGCCCACACCAACATCCGCTGATGGGATGGAACCTTCCTGGACATTCCAAACCGGTCCAGAGCCTGGATGACTGCAGACCCAACCAATTTCACAAGAAATGGAAGAACCACGCAGCTGAATCTGGTCGAGCCCCTGAGTTGCAAGAGACAGTAAGTAACGTGGCTGTTTCAAGCCTCTGCATTTTGTAGAGTTAGTTACACAGCAACAGGGAAATGAAACACGGACGTCTCAAAATAGCAAGTCAATACTATGACTATATAAATGTAGGCCAAGCACCTACTGTGTGCCTGCTCCTTTCAGATTTATTTTCTCAGTGAATCCTCAAAACCGTGGGAAAATTCAGTCTTTCTCATTGCAGAGAGGAGACGTGAGGCAGGACTGAAACACAAAGTAAGCCTCCCGACTCTAAAGCATGTGTTCTCCCCTCCACAGCTCAGAAGCTGAGCCGTGTGGACTCTGCGGGGTCACCCCTCAGCTCTCTGCAGATCTGTCTCTGTGGGGCCCCACTCTTGCCACCCACCTGCTTCCAGGATCGCGTGCTTCTATCATCCTGCCACCAGATACCCAGGCAGTGGGAGCTTCTAGAGCTGGGAGAAGAGCATGGATTTAGGAAGTGGCAGGGCCGAGACTCAAAACACAAGGTCTGTCGGAGCCACAGTCCATATGTTGAACATCACAACATACGGCTTCCCTTCCTTCCCTAGGAAGACGTGATTTTGTTTTTCTGGTTCTCTGATCAGTGGAGAGCTGATTGGTGTCCCAATGTGAACACGTTCAGAATCTCCATATTCCAAGACACGATCCCTTTCCTGCAGAGCCATCCTGGTTGCACCGCCGGTCACGAGGTGGGCAAGAATCTATCTGGTCCAGCACAGAACCACAGAAGCTGCAGGTGAGGCCAGGAGCCAAGTCTGGCCCCACCCCCAGCTCCCCACACTGCACAGTGAGAGCCCTCGGAGCCTGGCTGCCTGAACATCTCACCTGCCAATCCATACCCACTGTTCTGCGTGATAGGTTTCTGAGTCTAAGCACTAGTTTACCTTTCAGAACAAGGCCAAGTCCTAACTTGGCAAAGAACTGCCCATAAGGAGGACCTCTGGGATCACTTCACAATTTAAAAACAAAAATAGCTGAGCACCACAGATCTCATCGCAAAGCGGGTCACTGTGCTGACTTTCCACACCTGCTTTCCCTCAACTCATCTGTGGTTGGGGACAGACTGGTAAGTTATCTGGGGGGGGGGGATTGATTCATTTCCTTCATCATTAGACACAGCAGCCAACAACTGGGTTTTAGGGCATGAGGTTGTAGGAGATCTGGCTCAACAAAACTGGACAGGTCAGAATTTGTGGTAGGGGATAGAGGTCGTTAAAATATCTGTAGAGGGAAGAGCAAGTCAATGTGATGATCCAAGTAAGGGTAACATTTCCGAGGCTTCAAAGCAAATCGAGACCATATCAGAAAATTTAAATCTATAATAAACTCCATTTCCTCATTAAATATCTTAACACCGAGATGTTGAATCGGCAAAACAACAGAGTGCTGAACCACACTCGCCCTGGAAATATTTACAGACCGGGCCTACTTTCAGAAAGAGCTTCCACAGCTACGTATGCTACAGGCAAATTAACTTTCCAGTAAAATATTTTTTCTTATAAAATTCAGATTTTCTATGTTTTGTATAGGAAACCAAATCACAAGGGACAAGTTTATCACCATAATAACCCTTTCAAGAAATATTTTGACTTTTCATATTTAAATATTTAAGTTTTAGGGAATAAGCAGACAAAGGTAAGTAGTGATTCTCATTTATTCTGAAGTGAGATTCTGCTAACATTGATAATTTTGGTACGTGTCAAACCCAGTATAAGGAAGGAAGAAAGGAAGTAAGGGAGGAAGGAAAAGAAGAAAGAGGGAAAGAAAGGAAGGGAGGGATGGAAGGAGGAAGTGAAATCTACCCACTCCTAAGTGTGATAAATGACAGTAAATGTCCAAAACCTGAAAACTGAACTACCGAGCAGTTCAGTAGCCAAAAAATAAGAAGCAAAAGTTGAGGCCAGTTGTCGTGAAAGCCAAGAAATGCAAAAGAAACAGAAGCAAAAAATTTTAATGAGAGCAAAGAATATCGGGGGACGATTAAAAGTAGGAAGAAGAGGGGCACCTGGGTGGCTCAGTCAGTTAAGCGTCTGCCTTCGGCTCAGGTCATGATCCTGGGGTCTTGCGATGGAGCCCCGCATCGGGTTCCTTGCTCAGCAAGGAGCCTGCTTCTCCCTCTGCCTGCTTCTGCCTGTCACTCCCCCTGCTTGTGCTCATTCTCTCTTTCCGGCAAATAAATAAATAAAATCTTAAAAAAAAAAATAGGAAGAAAACCCAAGTGTCTTTTTTGCAGCAATTACAAGCCTACAATTCGTATGGAAATACAAGGTAAGCAAAACAGCCAAAGCAGTCTTTAAAAAGAACAAAGTTGGAGGTCTCATGTCTCCTTTACTTCCTTTCCAAAACGTAATACAAAGTTGAAGTAATCAAGACTACGTGGTCCTGGCATAAGGATAAACATATAGATCAATGGAACAGAACTGAGAAATAAACTCACACACTTACAGTTAATTGATTTTTGACAAAAGTGCCAAAGAAAACTCAGTAGTGAAAGAAGGAATGGTCTTTTCAGCAAACGGTGCTGAGACAACTGGGCATCCATATGCAAAAGAATTGAAGATGGACCCCTGCCTCACATGATACATAAAAATCAACTCAAAATGGATCAATGTCCTATATTCCAAGAGTGAAAACTATAAAACTCTTAGAAGAAAGCATGGTGTAAATCTTCATGACCTCCCCATTGGGCAGTGGTTTCTTATATAAGACATCAAAAGTATAAGCAACCAGAGAAAACATAAATAAGGTGGATTTCATCAGAATTAAAACTGTTTGCATTTTGAAGGACACTAGCAAACCAGCAAAGAAAAAAAAAAGCAAAAACCAAAAAACTCACCATATAGAAGGAATATTTACAAATCAGATATCTAATAAGGGACTTATATGCAGAATATGTAAAGAACTATTACAACTCAACAATAAAAGAAAAATTTTAAATGGGCAAAAGATCTTAATACATAGCTCTCCAAAAAATATATGCAAATGGCCAATAAGCCCATGAAAAGACGCTCAACATCATTAGTCATTGGGGAAATGCAAATGAAAACCAAAACAACGTACCACTTCATACCCACTAGGATATCTAGAATCAAAAAGACAGGGGCGCCTGGGTAGCACAGTCGTTAAGCGTCTGCCTTCGGCTCAGGGTGTGATCCCGGCATTCCAGGATCGAGTCCCACATCGGGCTCCTCCGCTGGGAGCCTGCTGCTTCCTCTCCCACTCCCCCTGCTTGTGTTCCCTCTCTCGCTGGCTGTCTCTCTGTCACATAAATAAATAAAATCTTAAAAAAAAAAAAAGACAATAACAAGCATTAGTAAGGATGTGGATAAATGGAGGCCTCATTCATTATTGGTGGTACCGGAACATGGTGCACACACTTTAGAAAATGAGTTAGTGGTTCCTCAAAACCACGTGAATCAGCAATTCCACTCCTAGGTATTATAATCAAGAGAATGGAAAACATGTATCTACCCCAAACCACGTATATCGTAGCTTTATTCACAATAGCCCCAAAGCAGAAACAATCCAAACGCCCAGCAACTGATAAATGGGTAAACCAAATGTGTTCTATACCCATAGAATGAAACAGTATTCAGCCAGAAAAACAGGAATGAAGGATTGACACTTGTTACAACATGAATGTCACTTGAAAACATTATGCCAGGTGAAAGAAGCCAGTCACAAAATGCCACGTATTGTATGATTCTTCTTAGATGAAATACGGAGCATAGGCAAATTCAGAGAGAGAAAGCAGACTAGTAGTTGCTAAGACAGAGAATGTGGGAGTGACTACGGTGACTAATGGGTACAGGGTTTATATGTGAGGTTGCTGAAAACGTTCTGGAATTAAATATGAGTGATGGTCGCACACTTGGTAAATCTACTAAAAACAGAATGAATACACTTTAACAGGGTAAATTTTATGATATGTGAGTTACATCTCAATTTTTAAAAAGTGATGTAAAAAAACAGAGATTAGTATCCAGAAGTGGGATGGGGTAAGAGTAAACAGAAAAACAAATAGTGAGGAGATGGAAGAGTAAGATGCACACTTGACTACTCTGTGGGCGGAGCCCATGTCACAGCCTTTCTGCCCCCAGTGCCTGGCCCAGGATGTAGACCTGACCAATGTTTACTGACAGAAGGAGGGAGGGAGGAAAGAAGGGAGGGTAGGAGGGGGAAAGCAGGTTTGGAGTATGTAGCTACTACATACTTAAGTAGTTCCTAAGCATACCACCGCAATACACTAAAAAAAGTAACCAAATGGCTGTTATTAAGCTTGCCTCTTTCTTCAAGGGAAGGGGAGGCCATGTGGGGCTATCTCTGCCCCCCTTGCCAAAGAAATGGGCTGGCTGCATTAGGTAAAAGAAACAGCTCAGGGACATCTGGGTGGCTCAGCCGCTTAAGCATCTGCCTTCGGCTCAGGTCATGATCCCAGGGTCCTGAGATCCAGGGCCGGGTCAGGCTCCTCGGGCTCCTTGCTTGGCCAGGAGCCTGCTTCTCCCACTGCCTGCAGTTCTCCCTGCTCGTGCTCTCTCTCCCTTTCTCTCTCTCTCTGACAAATAAATAAATAAATAAATAAATCTCTTAAAAAAAGGAAAAAAAGCTCAGCTCCTCTCACAGAATTATATTACAGCTTAACAGTTCAGTACAATAACTGATGTTTATAATAGCAACTCCGAGCAAAGTATAAAAGGTCAAATTATCTTCAGTATAATTCTTAATTAAGAGCAAGGGAGAAGATCATTTATGAAAATAACTGCGGTAGGGACACCTGGGTGGCTCAATCCATTAAATCCAAGTCTTGATTTCGGCTCAGGTCATGGTCTCGGAGTCCTGCTGAGCAGGAAGTCTGCTTGAGATTCTCCTTCTCCCTCTCTGTCTGCCCCCACACCCAGCACGCTCTCTCTCTCTCTCAAATGAATAAATCTTAAAAAAAATTACTGATGTAGTTCAGACCATGCCATGAACAAATATTAAGTGATATTTAAAGAAACATTATGGTTGTCAATTTCACTTAGCTCACGCGTTGTTTCCTTTTATCAATCACAGTACACTGAACTACAGATACATTACTTCTCCTACATCATGAAACAAAATAAATTCAAGATGGAGAAAGGAGTCAAGTGTAACAAGAAAGTCTATTAAACTTTCTATATCCAAATGAATAATTCTCAGATCTATGTATGAAGCAAGAATCTGCATTTAAAAGCAAGAGCACAATTTGCAAATGATAAGTTTTAACTAATAAAAAGAACTGGGTAAAGAATTAAAATGCTATAATTAAGCCTCAAACTAAGGAAATAAGGTCAAATATTTGGAAAAATATTCTTTAATTTTTTTTAATTTGAATATAGTTGACACACAATGTTACATTAGTTTCAGGTGTAGAACATAGTGAATCAACTTCTAAGTTATGCTCTGCTCACCACAAATGTTGCTACCATCTGTCACCACACAATGCTAATTCCTAATATGTATACAATTCATGATTATTTTAAAGGAATCGAGAGCAGATTTCTGGTTTTGAAAACTGAGTGCCATGTAATGAGATGTTACGGAGAGGAGACCAGTTTCTCTAGGGAAACGAGTTGGAGGTACCTGTGTGACAGCAGGTGTGCAAGTACAGCGGACGGTTAAGCCTACAGCTTTGCAGGGGGTGAGAGGTAGGGCCTGGGCTAAAAAGACAAACTCAGGAGACATCTGACACCAAAAAAGGCCATTTTTGTTCATTCCACAAGAACGAAGGAAAGAAACCTAGCTGGTCTGCTGCTAGAAAATCATATAATTAACCTTTCTACCCTAATCTTTGTATTATTATATTTACCCTTATTATTACTATGATCAAAGAAGATTCTGTACTATCTCAACAACTCAATATTTAAAAATAGATTTTCTCCAGAAATGCTCTTTTAGAAAATTCAAGTTTCACCTCAAGAACTGATTTTCAAGATAGGTTATGAAAGGTTTGGCTCTGTAATGGTCTCCTATTATAAAAAAGGGGGCGGGAAGACCTTGGTCCTTAAAGTCATCCTTGAATATACGAAAGTTTTCTAAGCAAATGTGTCCCTTCCCTCTCCCACTTCAGTAAGTGTGGCACTTAGGACTCTCTCTGAAAGAGGGGTGTCATCAGGAACATCACTCAATGCTGTGTTTCCCTCTGTGTGCAGGATGAATAAAAGATAAGGCCCAAGGGAGGTGATTTCAAGTTAAGCCAGTAAAACAGTAACTAATCAGATAAGATATTTTTGAGGCGGAAGGAGCTTCTTTGGGAACGGACAATGAGCACAAATGAATGCACACGTATGGGAGCGAGAGTAACCTCAGATGAACCCAGGGTTTGTTCTAGTGACCTATTCAGAGCAGTCCTCCTCTTGGGAGTGGTCTGGAACCCACGGTGAGGAAAGCATAAAAAAGAAGTGAGTTGTTTTGTTTTGTTTTTTGGTTTTTTTTTTTACAAGTGTTTCCACTGGAAGTTTACAAAGTGAGATGGCGCTCAGCAAAAAGGTCTCCTTTAAGAAAGGAATCATTTGTACTTCTAAGTGGCCAGTGTTACAAGCAATGAAGTGTTTCAAGTGGCTGACAAAACAATAAAAGCATTGTTGGTCCCAGTTCTTATTCTTTAGTTTCAAAAGCCCGTGAAATCTGGCCACTGGAGACAGATGAGAGACTCCCCTAGCCTGACCTCACCATTGGCTTAGGAACACCTTCACTTCCTGAACAAGTCCTACCCTTCTGTACACTGACTTCAACCAGTAAAGAACCCCTAATGTAAGCGCTGTCACTGTGAATTCAAATTGGCCTAAGTGACAGAATAAGGAGAAGCAAGTCTATTTTCAGCTAATTCCAACCAGCCGGAAAACACGGACCTTTACAGAAGGCCACGCTCCGAAAGTTTTTTCTGGAAGAAAGGGGTTTGGAATTCGTATTCCACGTTCTCACACAAGTGATGATGATGAATATCTGAGAGCACAGAGGCTTCCTCAGGGCGGCCTGTCTCTGAGGCAGGGATATCTGTAGCAGGACCAGGTCAGGTGCCTTCTTCTGGGAGCAGGACTACCTTCTCTTTCTGCTTCTCTGACCAACACATTTCTTCAAATAATACTCTCCATTATGTGCCTCCCGTTTCTTGAAATTGCTCTGACAAAAGTTATCAGGGGCCTTCTAATCACCTGGGTCAGTTATTTTTCTGAAGCAGTTTGCTTTACTGACCTGAAGACCCTCTTTAGGCCACTTTCCGGGAGCTCCCTCTCCTTTTCTCTCTGTCTCTCCCTCTTGGAACTCTCCCCAATATGTTGCCTGACCTCCTGACCAATTCTCTTTCTCAGTAGTTGATGCCTTCTTCTGTCCATCTTTAATGGTTGTGGGGTTTTTTGTTCCATAATAGGCTCTCTTTTTGTTCTACCTCTTTCTTAGGGGAAGACTTACTTTCTCCTGTAATTTAAAATGCCTGGCACATAATAAGTGGTTTCACGGTTCCCTTCAGACCTGATTCAAATGTCACCTCCTGTCCAAAGCCTTGGCCAGCCTCTTCCACACTCCCTTCCTCTCCCAGAAGAATCCTGTCATTTGTGTTCTCGAAGCACATCATATAAGCCTCCGGTATCATGATCAGCACAACCTACTCTATGGTGATAGGCTGGTCTCCTGCACTAGACTGTGAGTTCCCCAAGGGAAGAACTGATTTCACTGAATTCTGTTCTATGGTGGCATTAAGTGTGATCAAACACACATCTACCGGTCAAGCACAGATACAGAGCTGGGGGATGTCAGGACCCATAAAAGGTGATCTTTGCCATTTAGGAGCTTAACTCACACTTAAGCAGAAAAGGCGGACATCAAAACCAATTAGTAAACACCAGGAGGGGAAAGTGCAATCTACCTTAGTTCAGCCCATCAATATGTATCAAGTGCCTATTACGCGCCAAGGACGATGTTAGGTACTAGAGATACAGGATAAACAAGACAGACAAGGAAAAGAGATGTGGAATTACATTTTAACAATCCCTGAAAAATCCTGGAACTGCTTCTACATCAGATCTTTTTAATGAAGGATTTCTCATTATCCTACAACATTGGACTTGACTTTTTCAGCTGTTCCTTCTTAGTCATTTCACATACGATGCAAGATTTATGGAGCAATACCCTTTTTTATCAAGTATGCATTGGATACTGCTGCATCTTAAAGCAGATCGGGTTTTATTTAATAGCTTTTAAGAGATTATTTTAGGAGATAATAGGCGCTACTGACGTAAACATACAAAAAAATCTATGCAGATCTTAATGGGAGAATAACAAATAGAAAGATAATAGTTCCATGATTATTCTTAGCTTAAATGAATAAGAATGTTAAGCTTAAACTCATAAATAACCAAGCAATATTCTGGATGCAGGAAGCAATTTCCCTAGTGACCACATATCAGGTACACATTTTGGCCTTGAAGTTGGGCAATACTTCCTTCTATTGCTAAAGGGGAAATTACAAGTCTTGAAAAGGTAATTCTCATAGACTAGCCATAAAAGCATCAGAAGCTTCTAAGCCAGTCCAAATCTTAAATTGAGCTTCGAGCATTTAGATCAGGTAACCGAAAACTGAAAGCAGATTAAGGCCTTGGACTCTCCAATCATAGCCTATTTCTCCTTTAATGCTCTCAGAAAATCTTCTCAAATTAAGTGTGGCTTATCCTCCAGCACAGCCGTCTGTTTAGGTAACCTGTTCTTATTCCCCTGAGAAATAAACCAAGGAGAACAACAACAACAACAAAAAAGTGGAATTTGAAAATACAAAAATCATGGCTGCTTCATATATCTGCCTCTGCAAACTTATTCCAATATATCTAATGATATATTTTTGAGAGGAAAGCCCAAGTCTATTACATAGCAGTGGTCTAAGAAAACCAAGGCATGACAACATATAAATATCACAGCACAATTTTGCTTCAAAATTCCCAAACAGGGTCACAACACAGTGGCAACAGCTTTTGTGTGAACAACTCTCTTGCTTCTGGAACCACCTGAGGATGGCGTCTGGCCCTTCCTGGCCTTCCCCAGTTTAAAAATACATGGAAATAAATCATGAGAATGAGCTATGAGACTGGATAATCAAAAGATTATCCATCAAGAAGACTTTGCACTATATATTCAACAAGATGAAACCTGCTTCTTTACTAATATCTGACAAAATGCAGAGTTCTGAGCTCCAGGCAGCTTTGGAAAGTGTGAGGCTGTGCTTTCCCATTACTTACTTACATTTCACCGAACAGTGAAAACATGGGTCAACGCTGGAGGCAAATCAGGGAGACAGAGCATTATCTTAATTCTAGTTCTAAGTGTGTAAGAGATTTGGCTGAAGTAGAAGAGCGTCACTCTTACGATGACAAGGTTTTGCCCTCTCAAAGATTTCATAAATGGGCACAAACGAGCCATAGGTAATGACGATTATAAACATAGTCATAAAACTCCAGGAAGGTTACTTAAGCTCAGTCACTTACAAATTCTTGTTGGGAGTTGTCTGCCTTTTTCCTCCCTTAATGTTGCCTTCAACAAAAGAATCAAGAACAGAAGGATCCTGTCTGAACTTTTAAACTTCCCATAAACCCGTTCCCTAGCCCTGTCATTAAGGAACCCTGATGAATATTTATATGTTAACAGCTTTTAAATGCTCCCGCAATTTGTCTTCTTAATTGATGTATCTTTGCATCTAATTCATTTCTTCAAAAGAATCCTAAAAAGTGAACATCGTGAACATACTATGTTTATGAGTTTTTGTCACTTGTATCTCAGTGTGACACAAATTAATCCAAGTTAACACTTAGCACCATGCCACTCATTTGAATACATGTTAAACGGACTAGTAAACACCAACAAAATATTCCTGGAAATTAAATGTTAAGTTAAAAGCATAAATTAATGCAAAGATTTCACCATGCTGACAACCCTTAATTTCAGACTTTGGAAACAATGCAGATCTCCTGGTTGACATTCTAATAAACACAGCAGTATCAGTCCTTGGGTAACCCACTCATGTGTCATATTCAATGATTAAATTAATTTTCTGCACTACTGATTTTATAAAGGAAGAGTCGAAGGTTTTGTTAAAAGTCTAAGCTAGCATTTCCTTTCCAATTTTATTTCAGATTTACCAACTGCCAAGTGTACTTTAAGCACATAAAATATTGGCAGCACTAAGTTGCTTGGCAAGGAAGGTCAAGCCAACTATTCTTGTCATAACTCACGCGTAAGCTACCACATTGTTCTCTAATTTCACGAGGTCAAGCCAAGCAACTTGTACCCCGACCATGCTTTGCAACTAATAATACACACATGCGTATACATAAAGTGTTAAAGCTAGACTCCCTACCTCTATTGATTGTCTACAAACCTTTTCTTAACTCTGATTGTATATAAACAGTAAGCACTGGGCCAATGTATCTGGGAAACTGTCCAGGAGTTCCTTTTGAAAAACTAAAATCCTACTGCCCAGTCCTAAATAGCTGAATTTTCACTCAATCAACCAAAACTAGATTCCCAAGACCCAATTCCTAAAAATCTTGGAATTGTTGTCTTGGTAGAACTAGCATATTATCAACTGTATGAATGCGACTTGCAAATAATTAGAAATGGTACATAAAGTATTAATTCAAAAATATTGTTTAGGACCTTCAAAGGTAGCCCAGATTTCAACCTTAGTCATTTTGTATGTATACCGTAATACAGATAGAGTTCTGCATCAACAGTGTACCCAATACAGATCTCCTTTTATCATCTAAATGAATTTTGTTTGTTTTTCTCATTCTGGCCCAGCCATTCAATAACTTGGCATTCAGGTTGACTATTTTCTGTCAACCAAGCACCATATATGCCAGGCATCATCAACAAGCAAGTAATACAATTTTATTATCAACTATAGGCCTAAAGAATATGAAGCTGAAATTATGCTTTTGGCATATTTCAATTACTTAAAACAGACTACATTTTTTTCACAAAATGAAAAGACTAATACAAGGAGAATTTAAATAAAGATCAAATTCCACTACTGGAAAAACAACATATAAGAAAAAAGGCTCCAAGTCTCAGGTGATAAGTCAGCTCGCTTCCATAAGAGTCAGTATAAAAAAATTCTTCTTCATTATAGAATTCTAATACTCCCTTAGAATTCAATTTAATGAGATTTGATCAATATTTATAAAAGATCTTTAAGGTGTTTAATAAAATCTGGGAATTTACTTAAATAATTTTCAGTATGATACCGATTTCATATCAAAATAAAGTAGGGAACCTAACTCACAGTTTATAATGGTGTAAGATTTTTATTTTCAATGCATTCCCACACGAATTTTAGTAAATAAACATTGTTCTCTAGTTCATTGAACATTACTGTTCAATGAAATCACCCACATTATGAAGTCCTCAAAAATATCCACTTGGATTTTTCACTTATTTACCACTTAGAGCACCACTGTGCACCTGGTAAGCTCCCAATAATTATTTATTAAATTGTTGAATTCAGTGGGTAGACTGTAAGATCATAAAAGGCAGAAATTGTATTCTTTTAACCTAATTTTGTGCAGACCTTAGAAAGAAATCTTGCAGATTTTAAGTGATTACTGATGAGAAGACTGTAATCATGGGATTAATAATAATTTAAATGCTTTCAAATAGTTTATTTCTGAGGGACAGGAGAGCAGAGTTATAAATGAATAGACTCTGAAATCAGTCTCAGGTTCAAAACTTGGCTCTGCCCCTTAGTGGCATGTGACACTGGGTAAGTTGATAATCCTTTCAGGGTCTCAGTTTCCCCATATATAAAATTGATCCCCTGATGCTACTTGCCTCATAAAGCTGTTATAGAGATGGGAAATGATCAGGGATGTAGTGATTGGCACAGCACCCAGTACACGGTAATGCATGATGTCATTCGGGTATGACGACTTAAATTACAAGACCAGAGTAAGATATTTGGCATGTGGAATTTTACAGCCATTTGCCAGCCCTCTAAAATATTATAAGGACTGTCTGTCCTCCAAAAACTAAACCTATCTGGAGCAGTCTGGATTACTGAAGTTCCCACGGGTAATGATGGTGATTTCCTAATAGAAGAAGGAAACTGGATTTGCAGACACTGCAGACATCACACTGGTGTATTTCCAACTTGGTTCTGGCCACAGGGTTTGTACCTCTTATCACATCCCAAACCTAGGTGCCCAATACCCTAATATCTAATTTTTACATGTTTCCTGACTTGAAACAACTATGATTAGGAGCCCTGCTTTAAAAGGGGGATTCGGGGACTTTCTCAGGGCACTCACTGTTTCAGACAGCAGAGCAGCTGAGAAAAGAAAACAACAGACCCCTCTAAATCAGGTTGGGTAAGGGTACTTGAGGAAACCACAGGCATAGAGCCTGCCAAGAACGACCAGCCTTCTGTGAAGAGATTGTAGAAGATTTGGAAATGGGTAAAAGAGAATACAGGGTATCCTTTCAGTGAGGGACTGGCTTTGTGCAGCACATCCTGTCTGCACTAACTGATTTTAAAAAGATGTGCACCTCTGATTTGTCCTGCGAGGCATAAGTCCATTTTACAAGGCTATTGGGATAAACATTACATTGCACAGAACCAATAGCAACGCATATAATTCTTGTCCCCAGCAATACAAGTGGTTATTGTTCGGTAGACATACAACTGATTTCCATCCCGTAGAAAACATGACTCCAACATTCACACTCACAGATTTGCCTTCCAGAACATTAGTCAGTGTCATATCTATCAGCAAATTCATTTCAGCATTCCTGACTGTATGTGTGTCTAAAATCTGCTCTTCAAATTCTCCCTTAACTGATTAGATCTTAAAAAGATCTAATATCTTACTGGTTTTCTCATTAAATAATGGGTTAATTAAATATCAGACATATATTTGCTGAAAGCTCTGATTTCAGATTTTTGAAAATTACAATTTAGCGCTTCTGATAAAGGAAGCATTTTTCCCAGGAAGGGAAATTGTTGTGGTAGAAAGGGGCTTTTAGTTTTGTCCAGACCGATTTATTTCTCTAAAGAGGGACAGAGAAGTGAAACACATGTCAAAATGTTTAACAGCTACTGTATTTAGGTAGTGAGTGAATGAGTGTCGTAAACTATTTATGTACTTTCTTTATGACTGAAATGTTTCATAGCTTCATTTTTAGAAGTATTTTTTTTACTTACTATTACAGGTTTATTATAAAGGATACAAATGAAAAGCCAGATAACAAGGTACAGAAGTATTTTTAGAAAGAACCATTTGGGCGGGAAAGAGCGGGAGTACAGGTGGCTCCTCCTGACTTCTTCCTTACCATCTTTTTCCCACGGAAACTAATACACGTGATAAGCTTCTGTTCTCCTGCAGACTTGTGCCTGCTTCTCTTCCGTGATTCTTCAGCACATCCATCATAGTAAGAGGCACATTAAAGGCAACTGATAAATGTTCATGGAATTGAATTACTGAGAATATCTGCTCTAACATTAGAGGAAAGTGACTCAGACTCAGGAGGCCGAATTTCTCAGGGAACCAGGGAAAGAAACTCTCCCCAGGCTATGTTGTAAATCCAGCGCTCGGGTTCCCTCGAGAGAAAGGCTTGTTTTGGTCTACACTTGGCAAGTCCCTCTGACGAACCATGTCCAGAAAAGAGCCTAACATTTACCTGGAGGAAGCCCAGTTGATAGTTCCAGCCCAAGCGACTGGCAACCAGGACTCGGCCCAGGCTGTAAGTTCCCTCTTTGGCACTGATAAAGAAATGTCAAAGGCAGCTTTCTGATGGCTTATGTTACACGATTATTAACAAGAAGTTACTGAAATTTGTTAGCAAGAGGAGTCCAGGGGGTACATCTCACTCCCATGACTCTAATAATCCTACCACCATGGACCAAGATGTTAGCACAGATACTCTTCGATAGCAAATGTGTTTGGAAATCAGCTCTCCACTGCAGGAGAAAAGTGTGGCACAGTGGAAAAACCACCTCAATTTGGAAGTCAGAAGACCTGAGATTGACTCCTACTTAACCACATGATTGATTCTGGCCAAATCACAGACCCTCTCCATGGCCCCTGTGCATGAGGAATCACCCTGCTTCTGTTGGCTGCCTTGGCTATCAGCTGATATTTGTCACAATCAACATATTAGAAAAATTAAATGTGACACGAAGAAGTACTTGACATACAATAGTCTGTGTTGACTCCTTCTCCCGGGATGATTTTTACATAAGAAATAGGGGTAACCAAGATTTTTAAAGGAGAATGAATTCTTTGGCTTAGGCAGATACTTGGTTTGACATGATTTGGAGTCAATGAACACATGGCCTGAAGTTCATGGACATTCACTAGGGTAGCCCTTCCCCATCTTTCTTAAGAGCTCTTAGAAGCAACTAAAAGTGTTGGAGAATACTGATATAATTGGTCACAACCATTTTAAGAGACTTGCTATACAAAGGAATATAACTTCCTGTATGATTCATATACCAAAGGCAACTGCTTTCCTCATTGTTGATTACCTACTATAATAGAAAATGTTTGCTTGTAATGGAATGTTTACTGTTCCTTGTGCAACCTGTGGCATTTAAGTTACACAGTTCTGCTCGGCTGTGATTTTCAGTAGAAGATGCTGTTAACATTTAAATGTTCTCTCCTCCTTTCTGTCTCCCCTAAGAAAATTACCAAGATGTAGCCTAGATTATGTATGTCTTAGTTTTTGTTTTCTTTTAGAAAAAAAAAAAAAAACCACTACAAAATAAAACTCACATAAGAAGCAAGTACTCACTTAAAAATTTTTTTGGAATAATTAGGTAAGACCTTAAAAATCAGCCTTGTCTCAAACCCTTCCTCCTCCAATGATCTGGCACATCTTTTGATCAGTTTCTTTAACCGACATCTCTAGCCAGAGAGAAAAGCTAATATATTAAAGCAACTAAGGAAACCAATGTATTAGAATCACCAGTGGATTTTTTTTAATTTATAATTTTGCTTTGCTTTCCTCTTTTGTGTTTATATGCCGCTAATAAAGTTAGCTAATTTAATTTTGCTCCCTGAAAATAATGGTATCTTTCTTAAATACAGCCAGTTTTCCTCACTTACCTATATCCAAATTATGGGACGGTGAGGCTGTTTTCAAGACGCACCCTTCTCAAGGTTGTGGGTTCTGGGTTTCTTCCCGCAATCCACAGAGCTGTTGGTTCCTGCAACACTGCCCACCCCGCCTCATTTACCACATTCTCAACTTTCATCTTGCCCCACGCAGAGCGGGGTGGTGTCTGAAGAGACCATTTGGGGCAACTGCTTGGAAATCAGACACAGCTGGTACCTGTTGGTGGAGATCTGCACCTTCATTGGGCTTTACACTTGTTAATCCCCCATTGCTCCATAAAGAAGCTGTGAACCAATTTCATCCTGCAAACCAGAAACAGGAACTGAATGGGTCTCTAACAAGGCCTCTGAAACAGGAAGCAGGGGACAGTCCCTGTAGCCACCAGAGGGGAACTGACCTGTAGCAGAAAGCTCCCAGAAGGCTGGCACCAGCCAAGGCCACAAGTGTGCACTTACAATTAGGCTTCGCCAGGAGGTGGAACCCACTCGAACTACCAACTGATGGATGTCGCAAGCTGACCAGAGGTGACCAAGTTGATTAAAGAAATCAGGATCCCAAGAATCTGGAAAGCGGGGCAGTCATGACAATCTGCAGTTGACAATCTGGGGTAAGAAGTGGGTGCTCTAAAAACAAATTTATTTGTATGCTTTGGAATTTTCTTTTAAGTTTTACTTTTTTCCAATTTTCTAGTAAAGCTCTTTTTGGAAAATTATAATTTTGCTTCGATTGGCCAGTTATCAAAACAAACAAACAAACCAACCCCAAGAGGAAGCCCAGTGCTCTGCATTTACAGGGGTAGGCGGCAACGGCCCCAATGGTGTGCCAGCAAAAAGTTAAAGGCCCAGAGAACAACCATGTGTGAGACACCATTGGGATTTTTCTAAATACCTTCTTAATCAGTGTTTTTCCTTGAGTTTGTCTCTGTTTACTCTTTGGATAATTTTGCTAAGGTTAATTGTGCAAAGAAGTAGCAATGAAAGATATGAAGGGACTACAAAGTGGTTTACATCAGAGGTTCTCAACACATTGCTCCATTGCTCTGTTGATCGGTAAGATAAAGTTTTCACTCATCCTTAGTGAAAAGGGATAACAGAATAAGACAAAGTTTTCCCGTATATTTACTATATACAAAGAGCTATTCTTTATTCCAATGTTATGCCTTCCCTACTGAATGTAAAAATGGCTTTTCTTTTTAAGAGATCATGGCAGGAGGTGGCTGGTTGTTGAGTTCTCTTTCTCTATTCAGCATCCTTATTTGGAAAAATGAAAGGTTGACAAACACATGTCAGTCTTCCTTTTTTTTTTTAACTGGTCCATAGGAACCACTATTTAAGAAATACGGACTTCACCCTCTCCTTCAAAGTATATGAGACAATATATACAAAAGCTTCCCTGGATTTAAAAGCAGAAAACACAGAAGTGGGCTGGAAAACGTTCAAGAACTTGTCAGTCTGGGATAGACAGGAGACAAAGGCTGTGTTTGTTTTGCCTTTTATCAAATAAGATTGGAAGTCCCAAGGAGCTATGCTGGGAGTCAGTGGAACCAAAGAAAGCTCAGATGCTCTCCAGTGACAAGGCCTACGTAGGTGCCTTTCATCCCAAGCCCAAGCAAAGCAGGAACATAACAGAGATGAGATGATAAAAGCTAAATTCTTACCATTTCAACCACTATGTGTTTCCTTCCTGTTACCCACTCTTGCTACGGTGTGAAGGGCTGAGGACCAGGCTGCGATCTGCAGGGGGCCTGGCTTGGAGAAAGAGCCCGGTGCATGTCATGGCTGGGAGGGTAGGGGAAGCAGGCAGCCCATCTAATCCCGTGCCCACCAAGAGTGAAGTGGCCTTGAGCAAAGCAATGTCCCTGGCTCTTACATCAACAGGAAGTGGAGGGTCATAAACAGAAAGTTAGGAGGGGAGAATGCTGAAAGAGGTGAAAGTGTCAATGGATCCCCAGCCAGCATCACTTCCTCCAGGTCCAGTCACCAAGTACTGAGCACTGAACATCATGAAGTACTGAGCACTGGGCATCACCCAGTACCCAGCACTGAGCATCACCAAGCACCCTTCCTCTCCCCTGCCCAGCCTCCTGCTTCCCCCTGCAGCCTTCCCGTCCTTCCTGTGTCCCTTACCTCACATCACCTCCTGTCATCCTCACCCACCCAAAGTGATGCTCCTACATCTGGCCAGATGTTACCAGAAACTAGATGAAAGCAGAAGTTAGGGATTCGAACATAAGGAGAGACATGTTCAAAGCCCCCGTTTTCGGTCTTAGGAACACAACGTTCCTGAATGTTTAAAGTGGTGAGGGGCTTCCGTACTTCAAGTACCCGGAGTTAACAAGGCTTCTCACAGGCTAGTCTCAGGATCTCACCATCATCTATCTATAATGCTGCTTCTGAAGAAAAGTATACTCCTGGTTCCAAGCAGCGACCTTAAGTCATTTCACCTGAATGAATGAACATAATCTCTTTACGGTTCAGTTTCCTTATAAGTAAAATGCGGGGGGGAGGGGAGGACGATAAACCTAGATGTTCATCATAAAGAGCTGTGTTTTTCTAAGACGCTGCCAGTTGGATCTGTCTACCTGAACGGAGCAGCTCCGTATCACTAATGTCTGTATCAATGACATTTCTTTGCATTTGTACAAATTTACTGCCTACAACACAAGGGGCTGGGAAAGCATGTTGTTAGCTTGCCATTTGCCATCTCTGAGCGATAGTCTTACACATGTAAACATGATGCATTTTCACAAAAGCTTTGATAGAACATTAGTTTCCTCTCAGAACAGAAATGAGAGAGTGACAAGTGTAGTCAAAGAACAAACTAGATTACAGTTAAACAATAATCAAACAGGGAAGACCTTTAACTGCAATCTATTCTTTAAAAAGGCTCCAGGACACACAGGGGAAGCTGGTAAAAATGGAACCAAGCTTTAAGTTCTTGTGCATTCCAATAAACTGAGCTATTCCAAGTAGTCCTTGCTCACCTGTCCACCCCAGTTCAGCTGTCACCTCTGAACCCATCCTACCCCCAGTCTGATTCTAGAATCTGTTTCCGAGGATCCCAGGCATTCTGTATGGACCTTCATGGAGGCCACACCTCAGCCAGGCTTTATATGTGCCCTACCTACTAACCCCGAACTCTTTGAGGGGCCAAGAACATGAGATAAAAAAGCAGTTCATTCACCTCTAGGGAAGGAAATAATTCATTTTGTACTCATGTAATTTTAAAGTACAGAATTTGAGAGCTGGAGAGAATTTCAGAGACCAATTATTCCAACCTTTCTCTCTCTTCTGAGATTTGAAATGACTTGCTCCAAATTAGACAAGAACCAACGACCAGAAGAATCCAGATCTTGACACTCTTATTCTGATGCTCTGTCCCAGCATACCATGCTGCCCTACCTTTGCAAACTCACAGGATTAAATGAGGGAGACTTAGAAATTTAGTTCAGTTTCACCCTCCACTTCAGCCCCTGGTCAAGTTTATAGGCCTTTGGAAGAGATGATGGACTTTGCTCACAATGACCTGGTTCAGAGCAGAGCCAGGGTGAAAACTCAGCTCTAACTTGTGGGACAATATTCTTCCCAGTGTATCATAGTGATTCAACCTCCCTGTGGAAGGAGCAAATGCAGAACAAAAGACAGCATGGCCCAGGGGCCAAAAGTCTCGCCAGGCCTGTTTTTGTACATCTTGCAAGCTAAGCATGGTCTTCTAAATTTTTAAAAGGTTGAAAAATATTCGGAAGAATTTGAAATGCAAATTTCAGTGTCCATGAATAAAGTTTTATTGGAATACAGCCAAAGCCCCTTGTTTAGGGACTTTTGTGGCTGCTGTCCTAACAACTGCAGAGTTGACGAGCTGTGAGAGGGACCTCCTGCAAAGTCTAAAATATTTACCATCTGGCCCTTCCCAGAAAAATCTATCCCTGGTGGAGGAGGAGTAAGCGCTCTCTCAGAAATTAGGAAAAAGAAAGTTCTACTGCCTTCAAACTCAGGAGCCTTCAGTGGAAAAAAACAAAGGATCTGGACAAAACTCATACCACCTTCACTCGGTCATATCTTCATGCTGAATGACAGGGCTCAGAGTTCACATCACGCGCATAAGCAGGGGCTAAACTGGGGACTGCTCGGGTTGGATGAAGCAGTCGATGGAACAGAGCTGGCTCTGAAACACAGGTCTTCCCAGAGCGTGCTCCCCACTATTCCACGCTGCACCTGAATGGCTCACGAGGCCCCTGCCAGCTCTCCTCACATGATTCCAAGATAGAGAGCTTCCCTGGACTCAGAGTCAATCAGCCCCGCTGAATGGAGGAAGCAAGGGCAAAGATGACCTTTTAGGGTCAGCCACCTGGAGCGGAACCCTGCATCGACCAGTTACTACCTATAAGTCCAGGCCAGTTGTGGAGCCCTTGGGTTTCTCATCTAAGAAGAGTTAAGTACTTCCATCACAGGCTTGTTTGGGGGATTAAAGATACAGTTCAAATGTCAGTTCCCTTGTCATCTTCCTCTCTCCCTTTCCCACAGACAGTTATGTGAAGAATAAACAGTAAGTGAGCCTTTTTAGGAAACTTTCTTTCAAATTAGCTTAGGGTTTAAGTTTTTTTTTTAATAGAGTCCTATAAAAAATACGGAATCTATCAGAGCAATAAAAATAGGCTCAGTATTTGCTTGAGTGCTTTCCTCACATATCTTTCAGTTCTTTGAAGCTTCTTCCAAATTATAATCCAAAAATAAGAGTGCTATAATTTTTAGAAAAGTTACGTTTATGCAATTTTTATAGCAAGCCACACAAAAAACTAAGCTGTAATATATCATACTCATATTCAGTTATGAAGACCAAGACTGTAAAAAATACCAGCACCCAGAAAGCCCTAGTTTATTTAGTCTGGCTTCTTTAACATGAAGTTCTTCTTGTTCTTAAAATATTCAGCTTTGGCTGAATTCCAAAGCTGACATAAGCCTACTTCAGGTGTTTTGAAGAGACTGAAGAGAATCAGAACTGAAAGCAAGACTGGAATATAAAACCTTTTATATGATCACAAATGCAAGAACCTTATTGTTTGAAACGACCATTAAATTAAAATTTCCACCCACACTGACAAAAATAAATATGTACATATTCTCATATTTGGTTGTACAGGGTACTAAAGGTTAATTTCAATAGCATGTTATTATTCCTAACATTGGCGAACAGAGAGCTAATTGCATCAGTCACTAGCACTGCAATGACACTTTCTGAAATCTGTGATAGGTTGAAAAGATACATTTTTATGGATTATGCTGGCAATCACTTTAAATAGCCAAAATAATCTTAGTTATTAAAAGAGCAAATAGCATTTTAAACAATGTTAAATTATGTACTTTCCAGCCTATCACGATATATGGGGTAATAAAAAACAGACCCTGGTTCTCCCACCAAAATCCTTACAGAGATACCACATAAGTCTAGTGCAAGCGACAAGGTTATTGCTTCTGGAGGTAATTAGTTGGAAGTTCAAAATGGCAAGGCTAGGACATCCAAGCCATTAAACATGTTCAAGTAAAATGACTTGGGAAGATCACGACACAGCATGCAAATTCGTATAGATCTACTCTGCGAGCAGCGGGCTGCGTGGTTCCTGTACTCCCAAAACTACACAGAGAAAAAAATGAGAGAGTCGTCTAAAACAGTCACAGGTTATACAGAAGGAAAATATGGGCCAAACCTAACAGAAGAGAAACCAAGACACCAAATGGACAAAGGCTGTTTGGGGCACTATCTCACACTGCTGAAGCGCTGAAAAGTTCTTTATGAGGACCACACGGGCCCATGGCTCCAGCGCGGGCCGGTGGGTACGAGTCAGTCTAGCACAGATACACATAGGATCTTGCACCAGCACCCACTTTCCCAGGAGCAGCGAGCGCCAGGAGCAGTCACGCAGCGCCGCTCGCTGCCCCTAAGGTGGGGCAAGAAGTAAATAAGTAGGAAGCACGCTTGCTGCCGAGAAAAACATTCCCCCGCCCTGCGGCGGCCAGGGAAAACGTGGCCCGTGACCGTGGAGGATAGGGAAGGGGTTGCACACGCACCTGCATTGTAAAAGCGGTCCAGCACCGTGGTTTCCCCAAAGTCCAGTTTACCAAAATGCAGGGTCTCCAGGGTGGCGCCCACCGTCTCGCACGCCTCCCGCAGGCTCTGCAGGGCCTCGCTCTCTGCCACCACCAGCTGCCCCTGGCTTGCTTCGTTGATCACATATGCCACCGTGGTCCGTCGGCCGCCTCCGCTACTAGAGTTGCCCCGGCACCGGGTGGCGCTGCTCCCAGAGGTAGCAGCGGCACAACCGGTGCCAGGGGCGGCGGCAGTCTCCACGTTCCAGAAGCTGCCCGGCGGCGGCGGCGGTAGCTGGCTCTCCTCGTCCTCGGCCGCCACCGCCGCTCCTCCTCTCCGGCAGCTGCCGCCCTCCGCGAAGGGTGGCACCGAGAAAGTGATGCCCTCGCCCGCTTCGGCGCTCATCTCTCCCGGCCGGGCTACGGCGGCGGCGGGGTCCCCAGCCCAGCCGCACCGTCTGGCCAGCCACAGCTCCGGGCTGCTCCGCGCGCGCCGGGCTAAGCAGCTGCCATCGCGCGTTGCGCCCTCCGCGCCGCGCCGCCGCCTCCTCTCCGGCGCCCTCTCCCCCGAAGGGACGCCGCTGCCCGGCGGCGGCTCGCCCCTCCTCGGCGCCTCCGTGGCCGCGCCGCTCGTCCGAGGCAGGGTGTAGAGTACAAGGGGTGGGGACGCCAGGTTGAGCGGGAAGGGACAGCGCTTCCTTCTCTTGGCCCGCAGACAAGTCTGCTCGCAAACCTGCGCCGCCGTGCAGCTCAAGGGCGCCGCGCTCGGGGTGCGGTGCGCCCTGGCCACCCGGAGCGCGGCCCCGGCTCCTTCCGTGCCGGGCGCTGGGAGAGGTCGGGGAGGGTGTCCGCTGGGTGGGGAGCTACCTGGCCAGCACCTCTCCGGCGGGCAGGCTCCTCAGGCTGCGTCCCGGAACAGCAGCAGCCGCAGCCGAAAAGACCCGCCTCCCTCCTCGGCGGCAGCTCCCCTTCATCTGCTCTATTTCCTCCTCCTCCTCCCTTGGCCTCGTTTCTCGCCCGAGCGCGCCGCGGCCGCTTCGTCCCAGCGCCAGCCTCGCCGCTGGAGTCTCGCCGCTTCTCGCAACCGCTCGCGCTGGGGGCCACCGGCTTCTGCCGCCCACTCTTCGCGGCCCCGAGAGTCAGGGCCCACCCCGGGGGAGGGCCCTGCTGGGAAGCTCCGGCCGGGACGAAACCGGCCGCGCCGCGGCTCACGGACCTCGGCCGGGCCCCGAGCGCGGCGCGGGGCCGGGGTTCTCCGCCGTCACCCACCGGGCTCCCACCTAAGAAGACCCGGAGTCAGCCAAAGCCCGGAGCGCAGGCGACGGCAGCTTGGCGAAAAAAAAAAAAAAAAAAGTCTCTCTTGAGAACGCTCGGGGCTTGGGAGCTATCCGGGAGGCTTTTGCAGCGGTTCCCGCGGCCAGGGCGCCCCCCTCCGGCGCCTGCCGGGCTTGCCCTGCGCGCCGTCTGGTACAGAGCGGCGTCGATGCTCGGGCGCAGACCGGGAGGCCCGCGTTGCGCCAAGCGGGAGGATTTCCACTAGCACCTCGCACCCAGGGCCTAAACTGGATGGCGATCGATTCCCCACAGTGGCGCTCCGGGAGTGGCTGGCATAATTCATCAGGTCGGCCTCTGCTACTTTCCATTTAAAAAATTCCAGTGGTTACGTTAACATTAATGAGTAAATTGATTAATTCCAACTTCTGAACGACTTAGCATTCTTATTTAGGTTCTTATAAAGTCCTCCACCCCCTCCACGCGCCATATGCTTTCTGGAGACAGAATAATGGGTCTATACTCCACTCCGCAGATGAAAGGAGGAAATTCAGTGACATTCTATTTTTTTAAATTGCACCACGGCGGGGGAGGGGGGAGGATACCTGGATTGCTTAAGAGCGATGAAAAGGAAGAGATCTACTTCTTTGGGGAGCGAAAACATGTGTAAGTTCTCACAGAACTTCTGCAAAATGCTCTAATTGTTGGAAAAACCTGTGAAAATTGCAGCGAAATAAAGTAACTGCTTTGGACTTCCCATCCCGGAGATGGGAACCGAGATTAATGAGTTCTGTGAATAAAGTAGAATAATGCAAATTATTAATGCAAATTCAAGTTTAGAAGAAAAGGAAGGATAAAACAGTTGAGTAGTAGAGTTAAAAGAAGGAAGGAAACAATAGTGAGGAAAAACACCTAGCAGCTATACAACCATAACCTCAACGAAGCAAGTGACATTAGCTTTTTCTAAAGGTTTGTAAAATGATAGAAGTAAATTTATAGCAAGGGAATTATATATCAACTGAGCTCTATATGATCTCCACCCACTTTAGGACTTGATCTCATTAGGAAAGTAGATATTTAGTGAATCAGCTATCATACTGGAGCAAAATATTAACAGGCTCCTTATAGATATACACCTTTAATTATTTCCAACAACTTGTGAAACCTACAAACTCCTATGGCAGTAGATAATCCTCCACCCCATCCTGGCCCTAAACAATATGTGCTGGAAATTCATTAGGCCCATGTCCGGAAAACTAAGATGCCTAAATTCTCAAATTGCACTTTGCTACACAAATAAGATCTCAGATTATACATAAACCTATTTTCTAAAACTCATACCTTTTTGATCATTTAGTCTTTGACCCCTTCCAGATCTTTTCAGAGCCATTTTTCATACATGCAATTTTTATTTTTGTTTACTTTGCTTTGTTTCACTTTGAATTGATGTAATGACTTTAAAGATCACCCAAACCCCCAGTGCAATGATATGACGGCTTCTAGTTGGTGCTAAGGCTCTCTCACCGCCTAAATGGCGTGGTTTAGCTAATTAAACTTACATGCCATGTATTAGATTGAACCATATGAAATTTCCATTTTTATAGCTGACAACATTCAAATATGCCTAAATTCAGATGGTTCAGCTTACAATTCAGATGTGGGGCCTGTGTGGAAGCAGAGAGGACAGGTGGGATACTGAGACCCAGCTTGCTCTTAGCTTGCCAAGCCTGGTTCAGGGTGTCCTGGAGGAATGAAAACCTTTTTCTAATTGGATTACTTAGAAGTTGTGCTTTTGCAATTTGTCTGTAAAGAAGGAGCACATTTTCCAATCCAAAAGGACATCTAATATGGTAGTGGTGAATGGGGAAAAATCATTGTCTATTTGGAGTAAGATTTGTTCTTGAAAAGGCAAAATGGTGAATTTGAAGCCTGAAATGGACAAGCATCTCCTAGCTAGCTAGCTTTTGTTTTAAGTGGTAAGTTTGCCTTCCTTTGTATCCTCAGATAAGATAAATGGGAATACAATATACTTTTAATTCCATAAAGTGTTTAAGGCTACAGATAAAATAACATAATGTTTTGTATGTAATAATGTAAATATGATTTCAAATTATCAGAAATCAATAAGGAAGCCACTAAAGAAGTAGCAAGCACCTGGGATGAATTAATAATTTAATTATTTCTAAATTTAGCTCTGTGTGTTTTGGCTGCCAAAATAAAAAGAAAATACATAAGAGTACAATATTCATATATTCATATGAATGTATATGAATATGCATATATTCATATGAGGAGTCAAGTCTTGTCCTGGCATGGAATTCTATAAAGACTTTATTATAGACTTTATTATAGAATCTGATATAGAGTACATTAAGCAATACAATAGAATTGAATATGGATTTGTAAAAAATTATATATGTTCTTCAGATTTATATTTAATATTTTTAGACGCCAAGAACATAATCTTAAATATTAATTCAGTGAAAGCATTTCAGAGGAATCTGATATAATATAAATCAGATGGAATACTTTCTGGTTATATTACCTTAATAAATTATGAGGAATTAAGGGTATTATGTAATTCACTGTAAGGTCGTAACTTAGTATTCTGCATCAAGGAAAGAAGGAACCTAAGGAAATCGGTAACATATTGCTCAGATCCTATCATAAATAGCAGGCTTCCCTAGAAGCCTTTGACAAGAATTTAATCACAGTCAGTGAATGATAGAAGTATAATATCATAAAGATTCTATGACCTCTTTACACTTTTAAAGGGCATGGCAGCAAAACGGAAGTCTACTGGTCAGAATCATGTTCTCTCTGAGTCTATTCCTCTTCCACTTAGAAATACTTGGGTCACCTTCAAGAACACCTACAGGTATTGTAAAGAATTTTCCTAATGACGAGCTAGAGAAATACAAGGGAGAGATTTTTGCTTCTGCTTATGACAGATTAGGTAATTCCTTCTCACTGAATGAGCCTAAGAATGCTGGACCAACTTCAAAATTTAAAATAAAGGCATTAAAGCACTAATGAGATAATGAGGAACTACCTGGGCAGATTTTGGAAGAGAGGCCAGGGATCTGGAGGGTGTTTTCACGGTTGGGGCTGCTTTGGGCCTGACAGATTTTGAGAGTCTGAATTAGGCAGCCGAAAGGCCAAACTACATTTTTGACAACACCTGGAAGGACAAAAGCAAGGATGATGTACTCAAAAAACTAGGAGTAAAATAAAAGTAAAATGACTCTTACATGGACAGTACCCTGTCCCCAGGTGTCCCAGTAACCCAGGAAAAAAGTCTCAAACCCTGAAATTGGTTTAAGGTAATCTCAACATTCAACAAACAAAAGTCACTCCAGAGGAAGATAACATCATCCTGGACCGTGAATTATTTCTACAAATATAAGATCTGTGCATACAGGCCAACATTGGAATGCAAGGTAGAATGGTAGAGGAGGAGAAGAATAGGAACCAAATCCTGACTTCAGCATCTGTTCCTGAGTTCTCGCTTTCAGATCCACTCTCCATTCATATCCCCCTAGTCTCTGCCTTGGGAGGCTAATCTGTATGAATTAAATCAATGGGCTTCCTTGCTTTCTGTTTATCAATTGGGATTGACCAATGGTGAGGCCGGGTAGGGGATCTGAGGGAGGAAGGGGATTGGGACTTTATGAGTCGCTTCAGGCTGGCTATGCTCTTCAACAGGAAGTCACTGTTTTTCTCAAGGGGCAGATCCTACAGGATCCACTTTCCCACAGGGCTTCATAACTGTCCCTCATCTTGTCCTCCGATACCTAGAAATGATGATAACTCTGAAGCCATTAGCCCCAAGTTTCAGCACAGTCCTTTGAAGCCTCCTTTATACTTCTCCCACACCTTTGTAATTAGTCTTTTTGCAAATAAACCCACCTCAAATTATCTTGTTTCCTATTGACTCTGATAACTACTAATGAGCTTTTAGAAATTAGAAAACTAGTTTAACCTCTTTGGGTCTGTTTCCTCACCCATAAAATAAAGTGTTGAATTAGATTAAATTGAAAATCCTTTGAAGCTCTAATGTGCTGTGTTTAAATATTCAGTTGAAATACCAGTTCTTATACTAAATTGAAATGTGTAAAGAACTAAAATATCACTGGGTAACAAAATAGGACATGGGGGAACTTTCTCTTTATAGAAATATTCTAGCGAATATACATAAAAAAGTCTGAGGTAGTTAGAATATCACCATTTTGCAACTTTTAATGAATTTAGATCCAGATATGGATCATCAATAGCCACTAACATCACTCAGAGAGAGAGAACCAACATGTGCTTCCTGAAGGGAAAACACACCACCACTTACAAGCTAGTCTTACCAAAACCAGTGGCCTTGAATCTCATCAGAGTCCTAGAATCCAAGGCTGAAATTCCACAACTAATTCCCAGAAATAGAGAGGACCAAAACAGGTTAAAATAGTCTGGGAATGCAACTTGTAGAATCAAAACTGTGGGAAACTCTGCAAGATGAATGGCTCATTTTTCTTACGCAAGTAAGTTACTACCACTGTAACTGACGCTAAGTTCATTGTATAGTAATAACATGGTCAAATGTGTCTTAGGGACCTTTCCAGTTGAAACAATAAGTGCCCAGCACCACGCTGACTGCTTTATGTGCATATCTGCAGTCTCCCATCTGGATGAGGAGCCCAGAGGAAAAAAGTTACCCAGTGTCAGACAAGGAGTGAGTAACGAAACCAGGGTTTCCATCCAGAGCCTATGCTATTCTCCACGGCTCCTTATCGCAAAGCAGGGATAAGATCATCACTTCAGAAAATACCAAACAGCTTGCTTTTCTTTTTGCTCTGGTGTGAAGATGTGTGACCATTTCATTTCACAGCTGCATAAAGTTTAAAAGAAGGGCAGTGAGAAGCTGAAGCAGTCTATTTGACAAATTTGGAATTAAAATATCATGCCAAAAGACCATTCCTACTTGTGGTTCTGGAAGTTGTGTCTAGTCGTTGTGTTTGCAAGCTCTTTCATCAGAAGCCAGGGAAACAGAAGTCCTGGGCAACAGTCCGAGACTGAAGTCGACAGGGGTGGATGCTCTTTGTGTTGATATTTACACTATCACCACCACCATTACCACTTACTACTTTAAAATTACTCTTATTACTACTACTAGAGTGCATGTTTGATGTGGTGGTTAAAAAACAAGTTTGGAAACCAAGGCTGAGGCCAGATTTTGAAGCATCTTGATGAAAGATAAATTTAACTTCATCCCCTAAGAAAAAGAGGCATTCAAGGATTTTGAGCAGAGGAGTAATACGATCCAATCTATATTTTAGAAAGAAAACTCTCACTGATGTCGACATCTGGGCCTGCAGCTAAACACAAAAGGAAGTTGAGAAGCTTCTACAATATTCCAACCCTAGACTAGGGAAGGAGCAGTGATCTTGATGCATTTCATGTCTCCTCTAGTGGGAGTGATTTTTGGTGGAATCTTTGATAGGCTTCTTCTAAAAGTGTACTTGTCAACTTTTTCGTTTCTTTTTATGTCCTAGGAAGTCAGGGCAATTTTAAGATAAATTGTTCTCTCCACATTTTGTGAAAGGAAGACCAAAGCCTCCTCCATTTAAAATCGCCCCATGCTGCCCCTGATCCACCCATGTACCTACCATCTCCTGTCAGTCTTGGCTTCTTCTCCCCCCTCCCAAATTTGACTAAAATTCTTACTATTAAAGACATCCCTTTAATTTAAATAAACAACTCATGAAAAATATGTACACAGAGCCACAGTAAGAGTTTTTGTGTAAGCAACAAAACCCAGCTCCGACCACCAAAACTAAAAAAGAAACAAAACAAAAGCAAAAAAAAACCAAAAAACCCACATTTTTTTGCAAAGATATTAGGGCTCAAGACATCAAAGCAAGCCTGGGGCCCAGGCTCAAAAATACAAAAACCAAGAGCCCTCAAAGGCCAGGAGCTACAGCCAAAATCATTCCACAGGAACCGTACCTGTGACTTTGTCACAGCTTTTTTTTTTTTTTTTAACATTACAGTTGTGAAAGATGTAAGTCCTCTAAAATTAATAGTGCTGGTTCATGAATAAATAAATCAATGAGACAGAATAGAACATCTGAAATAGATTCAATTACATATGAAAATTTAGTATAAGATAAAAACAGCCTTTTAGATGATTGCAAAAGAAGGACTTTAAAAAGTCATGTTGGAATAACTGCAAAGCCATATGGAAAAGATAAAATTGGATTCATTCCCCACACCATACACCAAGAAAAATTCCAAATGGCAATGAGATTTAATTATAAAAAATGAAGATATATGAGTACTTAGTAAATATATGGGTACATTCTTTTCAACCTAGGAGCAAGAAAAACTTTCATGACTCAAAATCCAAAAGCAAGAAAGGAAAAAATAGATAAACTTGATAACATAGAAATAAAAAATCTTTACATCAGAAAAGATATCATAGGCAAACTAGACAGACAAATAACAAACTGAGAAAAATATCTACAACTGATTCACAGCTCATAAAATGAATTTCTAAAAATAGAGAAGAGATTTAAAAAAAAACAAAACCTATAGAAAATGAGTTATAGGAAGCCATAGGCGATTCATAAAGATGGAAGTATAGGTGTCTTTTACTCATATAAAAAGATGCTTAATGAGAAATAATTCGTAATGAGAAATGCAAATTAAAATTACACTAGCATTCCACTTTTCACCTAATATGCTGGCAAAAATCCAGAAGTTTGACAACACACTCTATAAGAAAATGGGCATTCGTTCATTTCTGGTAGGATTAAAAAAATGATAAAATACCTGCAAAGGAAAATTTGTCAATATCTAGCAAAATTATATATGCACTTACCCTTTGACCCAGCAATCCCACTTCTAAAAATGTTTTTCAAATATACATTGGTAAAATTGTGAAAGATATTTTTACAAGGTTGATCATTTCGGTACTATTTACAATAGCAAAAAAAATAAAAAAAATAAAAATCACCCATGTGTTCACATTTATCTAGAACTGGTTTAATAAACTCTGATATATCCACTAAATAGAGTACTTACCATGCAGCCATAAAAAGGAATGTTTACTATTCTATCCATAACCATTTTTTTTTCCTAGTTTTCTAGTGATTTACACTGAGAGGATAATTCTAGGTCCTATTTCTCTTTTATGGCTGGAATCAGAGATCCAGGTAACTTTTTTTTTTTAAGTAACATGTTACATTTACACTTTCTTAATAAAATGGTAACACACTATATACAACTTTCTACTCCTTGTATTTTCAGATACCAGACAACAGGCAGTACCTGCTGCGAACCTTGAAAGAAGATAAATAAATGAGATGATTCTTCTGTCAGGAGGGAATTTCTGGATAGTGGTGCAGGGAAAGAAAACTCCAACAGAAGCCAGATATCTTTGGTTGAAGATAAAAAATTTCAATTTGGGGAGGCTAAGGCCGTTAGAATGTGAAGATACAGAGTATCCAAGAGGAGGAAGCTATGCAGAGAAAAAATTCCAGAAATCTGCACAGAAGATCTTCAAGTCTTTGATACCAGACTGCACCTACATAGAATAAAACCTCGTAGGGCCAGGCAACAACATCCTCTGAGGAAAGAGTAGAGTATCAGAGAACTCTAACATCACACAGAACTGAGAATAATTTGGGTTTTCCCCAGACACAGCGAGAGAACTCACCGAGTAATGGAGTATTTAGAAGAGATTCCAGGAGATCCACAACAGCGAAGTGAGCTAGATTATCTCTAGTGTAAAGGCCATTTAGGCCTGCCTTGAATGAGCTTAGAAACAAGAAAGTTCACCCATAAATAAGTAACTGCTTGCCAGAAGAAATCAGATACCCTTTAAAGAAATATAACAAAAATACAGCATTCAATAAAGTAAACCACAAAACACTTCCCATCCTATCAAAACTTACCAGACAAACAAAGAAGGGAGAAAAATGGGACTTTTTAACAAGTACAAAAATCAGTTGTAGAAACAGACCCAGAAATGACAGAGATGATGCAATTAGTAGACGAAAACATTATAACAGATATTATAAATATTCACAAATTTTCAAGAATGCAAAAGAACACAGACTGTAATGAGAAAAGAAATGGAAGATGTAACGAAGAACCAAATGGCATTTCTGGATGTGAAAAATATAGTTTATTTATTTTAGAGGGAGAGAGAGAGAGAACACGGGTAGGAGGGGCAGAGGGAGAGGGAGAGAGAATCTCAAGCAGGCTCCACGCCCAGTGCAGAGCCCCACATGGGGTGCGATCTTACAACCCTGAGATCATGACCAAATCAAGATTTGGATGCTTAACTGACAGAGCTACCCAGGTGCCGCAAAAATACAGTAGTTTAAATTAAAGTTTACTTGGATGGGATTAATAGCAAATTAGACACTACAGAAGAATTGACCAATGAACCTGACATAATAGAAACACACAGAAAAAACACTGAAAAAAAAATGAGAGAGCCTAGTGATCTGTGGGATAGTATCAAGTGATCTAAAATACGTGTGATTTGAGTCTCAGAAAAGTGAAAGGAGATTCTTCAAGTGTAAGCTGTTAAATTTACTTTGCTCCCTTTCCTCAGCTACAAGTTCTTCTTCTTTAAAAAGATAAACATTTCCCCCATCAACTTTATATCATGTTATGTATCATTATTATATTTAAAGTGGATACCTGTATGAATTCAAATGATTCTCCCAGTTAATAAATATCTTGACCCAATATCAGTTATAGTCTTTCATTTTCCAATGGGATGATCAAAGATAGTCTTAGTATCTTGGAATTCCATATGAATAGCAAAGATTGATACATATAAACACAGGCTCCCCTTGAGATTGTCTGAAATCCTCTTTTGATGTATGGGCCAAAATGTCAGACTTATTTCTCCTTTATTATAATCATAAATATCACCAATTTCTAATATAGGATTCCAATTTATAAGAGACCGTTGAATAAATACAAGTATTTATTGTCTTAATGGCTTGAAAACTAAAATCTCCAAAAGCCAACCAAGAAAATGTTTAAAAATCACATTTTATCTGGACAATATCAATTAATTAAATTGATTACTGGCCAATTTTTTAATATTTTAATTCCAGTGTAGTTAACACGTATTATAATAATGCTATATTAGTTTCATATGTACAATAGAGTGATTCAACAGTTCCATACATTACTCAATGCTCATCATGAAAAGTGTACTCTTAATCTTCACCTATTTCACCTATCTTCCCACCCACCTCCACTCTGATAGCCATCAGTTTATTCTCTATAGTAAAGAGTCTATTTTTTGCTTTGTCTCTTTCTTCTTTGTTTGTTTTGTTTCTTAAATTCCACATAGTAGTGAAATCGTATGGTATTTGCCTTTCTCTGACTGACTTATTTCACTTAGCACAATACTCTCTAGAGCCACCCATGTCATTGCAAATAGAAAGATTTCACTCTTTTTATGGTTGAGTAATATTCTATTGTGTATATATACCACAACTTCTTTATCTATTTACCTATCAGTGGGCACTAGGACTGTTTCCATAGTTTCACTATTGTAAATAATGTTACAATAAACATAGGGGTGCATATATCTTTTCAAATTAGTGTTGTCATTTTTGTTAGATGAATACTCAGTAGTGGAATTACTGGATCATATGGTAGTTATATTTTTAATTTTTTGAGGGACCTCCATACTGTTTTCCACAGAATGTGGAAACTGCACCAGTTTGCGTTCCCACTGACGTGCGTGAGCACTCCTTTTTCTCCACATCCTTGCCAGCACTTGTTATTTTCTATGTTTTTGATTTTAGCCATTCTGAAAGGTATGAGCTGATACCTCATTGTGTTTCTAATTTGCATTTCCCTGATGATTAGTGATTTTGAGAATCTGTTTATGTGTCCATTGGCCATGTGATGGTTAATTTTATGTGTCAACTTGGTTAGACTATATTACCCAGTTTGTGCAAACCCTAGTCTAGATGTTGCTGTGAAGGCATTTTGTAGAATGACTAACATTTACTACAACTGACTTGAAGTAAAGTGGATTACCCTCATAGTGTGTGGGGGTCTCATCCAAACAGTTGAAGGCTTTAAGAGCAAAGATTGAGGTTTCCTAGAAAAGAAATTCTGCCTCAAGACTGTAACAGAGAAATCCTCTCTGAGTTTCTATCTTGCCTATGTATTTTGTTTTTTTTTTATTTTTTTTTAATTTTTATTTATTTATTTATTTTTAAAGATTTTATTTATTTATTCGACAGAGATAGAGACAGCCAGCGAGAGAGGGAACACAAGCAGAGGGAGTGGGAGAGGAAGAAGCAGGCTCATAGCAGAGGAGCCTGATGTGGGGCTCGATCCCATAACGCCAGGATCACGCCCTGAGCCCAAGGCAGATGCTTAACCTCTGTGCCATCCAGGCGCCCCTTGCCTATGTATTTTGGATTTGCCAGCCCCTACAATCCCATGAGCCAGTTCTTTAAAATTTCTCTCTGACTCTTGCTCTCTCTGTCTCTCTGTGTGTCTCTCTGTCTCCTTCTCTGTCCCCCCCCACACATACACACACACCCTGACTGATCTAATCACTAATAAAAAAAATGTGTCAAATGCTAAACGTTTCAACTTTACACAGAATTCCACAGCAGAAACTTCTCTGTAGGTTCTGGAATTTTTCAGTTTTCCTAACTCATGCTAGAACTAATTCACAAAATGTACAAGTGTTTACACACTTCAGGCACAATACATTTCATTTGAAACCCTATGCTTTCATTACATTTACATAAGTCTAACTATTTAATTTTGGAACACCACTCTAAATTTGTGCATGCAATCAAACATGCCATATCCCAGTTCCCAATTTGGTATTCATTAGTAACTGTACTTATCAGTACTAAGAAAACCAGTAAATCTATATTCTTTAAAAATTAAGATAAAAAATTAAATCTCCCAGATTCATTGTAGAATATTTTATCCTTTTAGATATTTCTTTTTTTCAAGATTTTATTTATTTATTTGACAGAGAGAGAGAGAGCAAGTGAGCACAAGCAGGGGGAGCAGCAGGCAGTAGGAGAAGCAGGCTTCCCGCTGAGCAAGGAGCCTGACGTGGAACTCCACCTCAGGACCCTGGGATTATAACCTGAGCCAAAGGCAAATGCTTAACTGACTGAGCCACCCAGGTGTCCCTCCTTTTAGATATTTAAAGTCCTTTTTAAAGATTTTTATTTATTTATTCAGAGACAGAGGGAGCAAGAGAGCACGAGCAGAGGAGAGGGGCAGAAAGAGAGGGAGAAGCCAACTCCACACTGAGCAGAAGTGAGATTCAGGGCTCGATCGCAGGACCCCTGAAATCATGACCTGAAACGAAGGCAGACGTTTAACCAACTGAGCCACCCAGGCGCCCCTATTCTTTTAGATATTATATAATAAAAAATATTATTTAAAAAAACAAAAAAATATGTTTAATACAAAATGCCCAAATTTGGAATGTTTTTAAGAGCCTCAAAATTTGTAAATCATTCTTCTACCCAAGAAGAAGGGAGATGATTGCTTTATCTCCATTTGCGTAGTTCTGGAACCACACTGCATCTAGATTGGGGGACTGTGGGAAGCTCAGCCTTGCTCTTAAACCCACACCTGCCAAGTGAGAGGCAGAAAGACCAGAAGTTGGTTATGAGGAAGGAAGGAAGGAAGGAAGGAAGGAAGGAAGGAAGGAAGGAAGGAAGGAATGTTGGACAGACAGAATCAATGACTGCAGGGCTTTAAAGTTATCATTTGGAGACTGAAAGGCATTACCTAGTCTAAACTGCTTTTGCATGAATTCCATTGCATTATTCCCATCAGTTCTTCCTCCATCATTAGCTTTGTGACACTAAGAATGCTTTGTAAGTACTCAAGCATCATAGTCACATGAGAAAGACTACGTCCTTGCAACCTGATGCTCATAGCAGCATTATCAACAATAGCCAAGCTATGGAGAGAGCCCAGATGTCCATCAACTGACGAATGGATAAAGAGGATGTGAGATACACACACACACACACACACACACACACACAAAGGAATACGATTTAGCCATCAAAAAGAATGAAATCTTGCCATTTGCAACAACATGGATGGAGCTAGAGTGTATTATGCTAAGTGAAATAACTCAGTCAGAGAAAGACAAATACCATATGATCTCACTCATATGTGGCATTTAAGAAAGAAGAGATGAACATAGGAGAAGGGGGAAAAGAAAAAAAGGAGAGAGGGAAAAAAACCATAGAAGACTCTTAACGATAGAGAGCAAACTGAGGTTTGATGGAGGGAAGGGGGATGGGCTAGATGGGTGATGGACATCTAGGCGGGCTGGATGGATTAAGGAGGATGCTTGTTATGATGAGAACTGGGTGTTGTATGTAAGTGATGAATCACTGGATTCTGCTCCAGAAACCAATATTGTACTGTATGTTAACTATCTAAAATTAAAAATTAAAAAAAAGAAAGAATATGTCTTTACCAACAGTCCTGCAAACCCAGCATGAAGGGCATTAAATAAGAAATAGTTGTTGGCAATAATTGGAAAATAAAAACATTCCACGTTTATTCCCAAATGAGACATCTTTATCACCAATCATGGCCGTTTATAACCAAAGGCAGAAATTACAGTGCTGTCACACATGTGTGAACATGATGCTGATTGCGTCACTTCCTCGTGTCTGTGTAGTTCTGCCAGATGAGTCCCTCTTACCTCTTGTACTGAGCCAAGGCACGCAGTTTCAGGAGAGAAGAGCCCTGCAAATAACGTGCTTTCCATTGTGTTAATCACTTCGATTCCTCCTGTTACTACAAATTTGTAGGGGAAAAGAGATTAACCCGGAAATGTAGGGTTCTTCTATCACACATCTTCTGTGTCCTCTACAAGTGCATCTTTGTTGTGCTGTTAGGGTAGAGGAAAGGTTTTCAGCATGTTTAAAATCGTTTTTAAGAAGTGGGTGTTTTCTATTTACATGAATATTTAGTTAGACTTGCAGAGGAAATATTTTTGTTAACGTTTCCCAAAAGTTTGTTACATACTCTAAAGCCATATTAATTTTTACTTGGACTCTATCGTTGATCAACCACGTCTCTGCTCATTTATTATTTCTACTATGCACCTATTAAGTTTAGAGTGGTTTAATGGGAATATGGTATGCATTCCTCTAAAAATAAGGCGTTTAACAATTATCATTAATGAACATTATTAGCCCCCATGTACTAGTGACCCTGACTCATTCTAAGAATAAGTCATACTCGAGAAAGGATAAATGAACTAACTGAAAAAAATAAACAACTTTGTCACATTAAGCAATGTATTTCCAATGACATTTTACTTTTGTATTTAATAATTATTAAATTTTATTAAATGTTTATATAATTTTGATCAACAACACTAACCATAATACTAGTACTACAAGTACTACCAATAAATGATAATGCATCCTAGGAAAAAAATAATTCCTAAAGCCATATGGTTATAGGAATTTTGTTAATTAAAATTTCAGTTTATATACATAATTTTCTTTGTGATGTATGATAAGGAAATCAATAAAGTAATTCCAAGCATAAACATATTACATTAAAATAAAATTCAGGGGAAAATAGAATGGAATTATGAGTTCAAGGACAAAATGAAATGATAAATTTTCTAACAAAGATGACCTTGTTTAAACATTTTTTAAAAAGTGATAAAGGTAGTAAAAAGATAGTCAGCCTCTACAAGACGGCCCCCAGTGATCCCTTCCCCCTGGTATTCATGCCCTGTGTCATTCCATCCCCTTGAGGATAAGCTTGACCTAATGACTTGCTTCTAACAAAGAGAATACAGGAGACAGGATGGGACGCAGCTTCCAAGAGTACGTTACAAAAAGACTGTGATTTCCATCTTGCTCATTTTCTTTTGTGCCCCATATCTCTCCCTCTCTCTCTCCCTTTCTCTCTCTCTCTCTCTCTCCCCCTCGCGCGCGCACGTGCGCACATACACACACACACACACACACACACACACACACACACACACCTGCACACATGCATCATATTGTGAACTGCCTTACGGAGAACCCCGGTGACAAGGAACTGAGGAAGGACTGTTGCCATTGGCCAGCAGAGAACCAGACCCTCACTCCAACAGTCCGCAAGGAACTGAATCTTGCCAACAAGATACATCTACCCATTTGTCCAATTTATCCAATACATAATCAAGGAGCTGTGAGTACATTTACAGCATCACAGAATTATTAGTCCTGCCCAAGAGCTAAAAGTATACAAATAGATGTCACACTGTCCTCATCACAAAAGTAAAAAGCATGAAACTTAGGTCTAATTCTAAGACTCTGATTCCATAAGCCTGTGCAGTTCAGCTCTGTCTTTCCAGAAAACAAGGAAAATTATTAAATGCATTTTATACTGTGTTCAGATTATATCACTCACAGATTCTTGTTTCTCCTTCTACATAGAAGCATAGAAATATAGTAATCCCCTAGTAGATATATATCCTAGACCAAACACAAACACTTTAGTGAAGATTCAAAAACATCTTTTGTGCCAAAAAATATATATCATAAAATTTACCATTTTAATCATTTTTAAGTGTACAGCTCAGTGGCATTAAGTACATTCACGCTGTTGTGCAACCATCTGCGTACAACCGTCCATCTCTAGAGCCGTTTATCTTCCCAAACTGAAACTCTGCAGTCACTAAGCGCTAACTCCCCATTGCCACCTCTCCACAGCCCGCTGATGACCACCATTTCTACCTTCTGTTTCTATACATTTGACGACTCTAGGTAATTCATATGAGTAGAATCATATATTATTTGTCCTTTTTTGACTGGCTTACTTCACTTAGTTTATGCTTCATGTTGTAGCATGTGTTAGAATTTCCTTCCTATTTAAGGCTGAATAGCATTCCATTACATGTATATACCTCATTTTGGTGATCTGTCGATAAACACAGGATTGTTTCCACCTTTCGTCTACTGTGAATAAAGCTGCTATGAACATGGGTGTACGAATATCTGTTTGAGTCCCTGTTTTCAATTCTTTTGGGTATATACCCAGAGTTGGAATTTCTGGATCATATGGTAATTCTGTGTTTAATTTTTTAAAGAACTGCTATCCCATTTCCACATCAGCTGCCCCATTTTAGATTCCTACAAGATTCTAAAACCTTTAGCAGCAAAGTCTAACTAAAATAAATGATGAATGATATAAATGAATGAGGTAAACAATTGGCCCACAATTACTGACTCTCAGAGCTTGAAGGACCCTTAAATGCATCAGTCGAAATCTCCATCATGTATTTGAAGATGATGCTTGAAGTATTTGAGTGATGATTATATTACCCTCTGGCAAACATTGTTTAAAGGCTTACTATGTGCCCAGCACAATACTGTGCAAAACTAAAAACAAAACAAAACAAAACAAAACAACAACAAAACCCACTCACCCTTTCTGGAATTCTTTCCCTTAACTACCATATGCAGCATTAAACAGAGCAACCTATCCATTTACCTAGGATAATGATTCACCTGGAGGGAAAGACCATGTATTTCAATTATTTTACTTCTTGTCTATCTCCATGGGAAAGATAAACTAGTTTCAAAATGATGTGAGTTGGTATTTGCAATTTGAGTCTTTATAAGGTCACCATAGCAGTTACAAAAACAAAAATTATATTTTTAAGTACATAATTATAGCTCCCTAGCCATGCCCGCCTACATTATTTTAGTTAAATGTTCTTCCACAGCATTGGCCAAGTTTAGATGTTATACAACTCTGAGGTCTAATCAATGTTTAGATGAAAACCGTTTCTCGGTTGAGAAAAAACAAGTACCCCCAAATGCTGTTGAGGACAGGTAGTAGACAAGCATATTATAACAAGAAAGGGAGTCCTTTCTAAGTGCTGCTAATGCTGTAAGAGCCCTAAGCTCATGGAAATAGTCTTTCTGCAGGGCTTTGACTGCCCTCGTGTCTTCCCTCTTCTTTAAGATTTCTACTCAAAGTCACAATAAGGAAATATTACTCAGCCCTACAAAAGGAAGGACATCCTGTGATTTGTGACACTACACTAAGTGAAATAAACCAGACACAGAAAGACAAATACCACATGATCTTGCTTACGTGTAGAATCTAAAATAGTTGAACTCACAGAGGCAGAGTAGAATGGTAGCTGCCAGGGGCTGAGGTGGGGAAACGGAGGAAATATTGGTCAAAGGATACAAGGTTTCAATTATACAAGATGAATAAGTTCTGCAGATCTAATGTACAGCATGATGACTGGTAGTTAACAATATTGTATTATATACTTGAAACTGACTAAGAGGGTAGAATTTAAGTGTTTTCACCACACACATACACACACACTCCAAAGGTAACTATATAAGGTGATGGGTATGTTAAGTTTGATTGTATTTATCATTTCACAATATATACATATATCAAAGCATGTATAAATGTATGCAACTTCTGCTTATCAGTTATACCCCAATAGAGCTGAAGAAAAGACTCATGCATAAGGTCTGAATGACAGACAGCAACTCTAAGCCTTAGTCCTCTTGGCAGTGCAGAACCTCGAAGATCAACCCGTTTAAAACCTATAAACTTTTTCAAAGACTTTTCTTTCATGAACTCAAAAAATGTCATGATTTCATAAGTGGTCAATCAGAAATTAATATCGACATCAGAGAACCAGTTTGTAACCATATAATTGGTAATCACCTTGCATCCCTATAATTTCAGCCTAAAAACAAAACTAGAATTTCAGGCTGGCTTATGCCGCAGAATTATAAATGTATAATTCTTGTTTGGCTTTGGAAATATTTGGAACACTTTATCTAACCTTGTTATAGACTTCAAGCCCTCCTAGCTAGAAATGATTGATGTAATGGAAACTTCCATTTTACATAGGAGGAAAAAAAGTCTAGGGAAAGTATAGAACTAAGAACTAAAGGGCAAATTGAGATTAAAATTCAGTATTCTTTGTCATAGAGCCTACTTGCATTTAAGAGAAGAATCCTCAAGTAATCATGTAGAAAATTCACAGGGAATAAATTTCTAGTACTGGAATTTCAGGCAGTCCTTAAATCAACTTCCATCGACACTTCTAGCAAACTTGGACTGCACTTGAGAAGTGCAGGTATGGGGAGGTGTATGGGAAAAGAGAAGGGGAGAAATAGGAGAAGATAAGAAATATTTCATGTTTCCTATTCCACTTCTCCAATTCAAACTCATGTTGGCAACATTTATGAAAGGTTTATTATGTACTGAGCATTCTTTAAGGTGTTGGGAGACAAAGCAAATTAGACCCGGATTTTACTTCAAGAGGCCCCAAATCCAGTATTAGAATGTGGTTTATTTATTTATATACTTAATCATTCATATTCTAGAAAAGCTTGCTGGTGGGATGAAATATTTTACAACTTTATAGTCTTGTATTGCAAGGTAAGGAGTGGCTAATATCTCAGAACCCTTCAGAATTTTTTCCGTGGTCAGCATCACCATAAACAGTTTACCCCAGCTGGAACCAGCCTCTGTCCTTCCCAGAGAGACCACACTATTTTTAGCTTAGGTTGGAAAAATCTTCCTGTGCCACTCTTTGCCAAGGTTCCAGCTGCTTTTTATTTGCTAATCTCTGTTTAGCATTGCAAAAACTCCAGAATTTTCTCAGCTTACCCTTTGCAGTATTACAAAACATACAGTGAGACTTTAGGTTTGTATTATGTGGCATTCATTCAACAATAATATTTCTTGAATGGCTATTTCAGGCCCCTTGGATATACCAGTGAACATAACAGGCAAAGATTCCTGCCCTTATGGAACATATACTCCAGTTAGTAGATATATAAAAATCTAAAATTATTGAAGCTCAAAAAAGATATACATTTTTCTCTCCTGTAAAATAAGTCCAGATTTAGCTGGTTTTGGACTTCGTTGGTGGCTCCACTGTCACCCAAGATCAAACTCCTTCACTATTTCTCCTTTCTTATCCCTATCTCATGGGTTCTATCGTCATGGTCACCTCATGATTCGAAAATGGCTGTTGTAATCCAACCATCACGCCCATATTTCAGGCAGCAGGAAAGAGAGGAATTCCTGATTGCTAGTCAGCTGTTTTAAAATAGCTTTCCTAGAATCTTCATCCAATTATGTCCACTTGGAGAAAGGATATCCATCAGGGAGGCTGGAAACTGTAGCTTTAAAGCTGGGCACATATATGTAACCATTAATGTAGGGGTTTTAGTACCACGGAAGAAGGAGAAAATGGATATTGGATAAGCAGCAGTCTTAGTCACAGATATCTTTTTTTTTTTTTTAAGATTTTATTTATTTATTCGACAGAGATAGAGACAGCCAGCGAGAGAGGGAACACAAGCAGGGGGAGTGGGAGAGGAAGAAGCAGGCTCATAGCTGAGGAGCCTGATGTGGGGCTCGATCCCATAACGCCGGGATCACACCCTGAGCCGAAGGCAGATGCTTAACCGCTGTGCCACCCAGGTGCCCCTTAGTCACAGATATCTTAATCTTCAATATGATGTGTGTGTATCTATATATAAGTGGATGATGATAGATAGATGATAGATTTATAAGGAGAAATTTTAAAGCATGACATGGGGAATTATCACATGTATGTAGTACTTTTGGGGTTGTTGCAAATGCTTTTTAAAAACTCGTATCTATAACCCTAATTTTAAATATTAAATTTCTACCCATCTATAAATTTTTAGAGTGCTGATTATCTCAGCTAGACAGTTATTGTTTACAGAGTGCAAGTTCTGAATAAAATTATTGAGTAAAATGCACTATTCCTGGTTCTCAAGATAATCTGCAAATTCCTTAACGTCTTTATAATTGAAATCAAAAAGATTTCTACTGATCTCCTAAATAAGAGAAGAACAAAAAAACCCCTTCTCTGTGGGGTCCTGTTTTGGGAAGATAGTGGGTGTCCCTAAATCCTTGACCCCTTGGTGGTATGGCAGGGCGTGAGACTGCAGTCAGCTGTCCCCCGCTCCTCTTTGCCACGCCCAGAAGCCCCGGGAATGGACAAGACGTGCGGCCCTAAAGCAGCAGGTATAATGGCAAGAGCCCTGGGCACCCGGTTAAACGCAGTTCCGGTCAGTTGTGAGGAGCTGACTTCCTTTCTTTTGGCCTCAGTTTGCTAATTTGTAAAATGAAGGTGATTAAAATTGACCATCACAGCAGGCATTTCACTGCTGGAGTAATCACTAACTTCTTGAAAGTTTCCGAATTTGTACTGTCTGTGTGTTTTGGTTTTGAGTCTTGTTTTTTTTTTGTCTTAGAAACAATTTTGATTGAAGACAGGCATATATATCAACACGGCAACAGCACGTTTTCTAGTTGTCCTGACAAAGAAGAAATTCCTTCAGTAGTGTATTAGTCAACTCAGGCTGCCATAACAAAATACCTATGATGGGGCGGCTCCAACAGCAGACATTTGTTTTCTCATAGTTGTGGTAGCTGGAAGTCCAAGAAGCAGGTGCCAGTAAATTCCTTCTGGGAGAGGTCTCTTTTTGGCTCGGAGACAGTCACCTTCTTGCTGCACCCTCACATGGCCTTTCCTCTGTGTATGCACCAGAAAGAGAGAGAGCTCTGGTGTCTCTTCCTCTTCTTATAAGGACTCCAATTGAATTGGATTAGGGCCCCACCTTTATGACTTCGTTTAAACTTAATTACCTCCCTCAAGGCTCTGTCTCCAAATACAGGTTGAGGCTTCAACACATACATTCGGGGAGGGAAGAACACGATTCAGACTACATATCACGAATAGTAACAGGAAGCGCAGCGTTCTACAATCATGTCTTGATCATTGTGGCGACATCGTTGATAAGCTACATATGCTATACGTCAGTTTAAAGTCTCTAATAGCTCCCTCATTTGGGACCTAACTTATTCAAAGTGTATCGCCTAGCTGACAATAAGACTGGATAATTGCTCCATGCTCTTTCATTTTCCTTATTTAACTGCCTGAGAGAGAAAAGACTAGCTTCCTTTCAAAGGGTACACATTTAGTTTAACACTCACTCTTCAGTATCTATTTCTTGAGAACATAAGTCTATTAGAAACAACAGAGACAATTATAATTAATAATGACAATAAAAACACACTTTTGTTTTTCTATTTTAGTCATTTAATCAGTTTTTTTCAATAAGCCAACAGAGAAAGAAATCTAAATTCATTGAGCACTTACTCTGTGCCTGGCATAATACTAGGCCCTCTGCATAATTTGCTCAGTAAATCCTCACAACAGCCCTGAAGACTATTATTATATCCACTTACAGAGAAGGAAATGAAAGTAAAGTAACTTGCCCATAGTTGTACTCATAGTTGGTAACGAAGCCTGGATTTCAATCCCGATCTACTTAGTTCCAAAGCCTGTTCTCAGCAATATTATTTTGGGTAAAGCTGAATATACGTAATTTCAAGTAGATTAAGAATCCTCTGTATCATTAAAAAGCTTGAGACAGAACTATGTGTGGATATGGAATGATCTCCAAGATACACTGTGGAGCTTTTTAACTGATAGTTGTATATGGTATAAATCTAAAAGGTTAAAATACACACACACACACACACACACACACACACACACACACACTGACTAGTAAGTCTTGATTGTATATTGTGTCTTGGTGTCTCCATTTTTCTTCCCGGTGGCAACCACTATTACCAGTCTCCTTGCATTTCTTTCTAGAGATATTCTATGAATTTAAGACCAGGACATATACGCATATTTTGAAAACACAAATGGTGGCTAATTCTAAGCATTGTTCTGCACTTTGCTTTTTTTCAGTTCACAATATATTCTCTCTGAGGTGGGGAAGTGAAAAATTAAAAGGTCTGGAGTGAGAAGGAGACCTACTTCTCACTGTGTGCTCTGAATAATTTTTAGCCATGTGCGTGTGTTAATTTTTTTCAACTATAAACCATACATGCAAGAAAACTTCTGCATATTCTTAGTCTTTGGATGAAGATCTTATAAACAAGTGGTAAGATTTTAAAGAAAACCAATTCGAGGTCCTTTTATTTCTCTTTTAATTTTGTGGCACCATTATCTTTCTTCTTCTTGACGAGTGTGATTTTCAGCAACGTTTACTTTCTGAATTCAGCTTTGGATTGTGATGCTACCTGAACTCACTACTAAAAGAAAATGTTACTGTTGTCAGTGAAATAGTGAATCCAGGTTTTGGGATAAAGCCTGGCCACCCCCTGGTGGTCTTAGTTTGAATAAAAAAAAAAAAAAAAACCCTTCAACTATAATCACCTTTCTTTATAGGAAGTCTCAGAGTGCTAATATTAAGAGATAAAAAGGATCAGAATCCATCATACTTATTTTGCAGTTGAGAAAATAGAGTACCAAAAGGTAAAGCAATGTGCCTCAAAACACAAAGCAGAGTCCCGACATTCAGTCCATTGCTTTCTCCATTAAAAAATGCCTTAATAATAATTATCTTATAAATATCTTATTCACTGAATTTGTTACAAAAAGGATATGCACTTGGGGCGCCTGGGTGGCTCAATCAGTTAAGGGTCTGCCTTTGGCTCAGGTCATGATCCCAGGGTCCTGGGATCAAGCCCCGAGTCAGGCTCCCTGCTCAGTGGAAAGTCTAGTTCTCCCTCTTCCTTTGCTGCTCCCCCTGCTTGTCCTTTCTCTCCCCTCTGCCTCTCTGTCAAATAAATAAATAAAATCTTAAAAAAAAAAAAAAAAAAAAAAGGATATGCTGTGTATCGTGCTCAAAACGGGGGAAAATAAGAAAAGCAATTAAAATTCTCACAAACTATATTAGATGCAAGTTCTTTTCAAATTTGGAAGTTAAGTTTCAGCTTTAGTTAGAATCTCTGAAAGAAGTCAAATGAAGCTTTAGACATGAGTTAGAATTTCTGGAAGAAGTCAACCTTAAGGGGAAATTTGAAAGAGGACGGAGAGTTGGTTTGTGGGATAAGAAGGTAAAGATTTTTCCTGCGTAGGGGGCAGCATTAAAGAACACCCAGAAAAGTCAGTGGGTGTAGGGAACAAAAGAATCTTTCAGAAGAAATCCGTAGGCAATCCATGTTAGTGAGATGGGGGAGGGGAAGTTTCATTTTCCTTTTTAGCTTCTTGAAAGTTTTCTCTTTGCAGGGTAGTGGAGAATAAAACCAAATTCTAACACTTCTCAATTTACTTAAGAACATTAATTGCCCTTTAGGTTTGTTTTTAATGCACCAGACTTTTTAAAAATTAAGACTATTTTTTTAAGAGCAGTTTTAGGTTTGCAGAGAAATTGAGGGGAAGGTACAGAGATTTCCCATATATCCTCTGTCCTCACACATGCATAGCCTCCCCATTACCACCGTCCCCCACCAGAGTGATACATTTGTTACAATTGGTAGACCTACATTGACACATGGTTATCACCCAAAGTTCATAGCTTATGTTAGGATTCACTCTTGGTGTTGTACATTCTATGGGTTTAGACAAATGTATAAATGACATGTGTCCATCATTATGGTATCATACAGAATATTTTCACTGCCCTAAAAATCCTCTGTGCTCTGCCTGTTCACCTCTCCCAACTCCCGCCATCCCCCCCACCGCCAGGCAACCCCAGGCAAACTGTTCTTTTTACTGTCTCATAATTTTGCCTTTTCCAGAATGTCATATAGTTGAAATCACACAGTATGTAGCCTTTTCAGACTGGCCTCTGTCACTTGGTAACATGCATTTAAGCTTCCTTCATGTCTTTTCATGGTTTGATAGCTCATTTCTTTTCAGTGCTGAATTATATTCCATTGTTTGGATGTTCCACAGTGTATTTATCCATTCCCCTACTGAAGGACAACTTGCTTCCATGTTCCAGCAGTTACGAATAAAGCTGCTAGAAACATCCATGTGCAGGTTTTTGTGTGAACATAAGTTTTCAACTCCTGTGGGTAAATCCCAAGAAGCAGAATTGCTGCATCCTATGGTAAGGGTATGTTTGATTTTGTAAGAAATCACCAACCTGTCTTCCAAAGTGGCTGTGCCATTTGTATTCCCACCGGCAATGAGTGGGAGTCCCTGTTGTTATTCCATAGATTCTCACCATCTTTTGGGGTGTTGGTGTTCCAGATTTTGGCCATCTTCATAGCTATGTAGTAATACCCCGTTCTCCTAAAACAATTATCTCAGTCATGTGGCTTCTAGATCCCTCATTGGTCTACTGGCCCTTTTTAGGAAGCTCTATTTATGAGGAAACTGAGACTCAGAGATGAATAATTAGCTGAAAATCATACAGTCAACACCATCAGAGCTGAAATTTCTATTCATCATTATTTACAACGAATTGAGTCACAATGTAGTGACTTCTGTTTTACTGTGAATAAAAGAAAGAAAGAAAGAAAGAAAGAAAGAAAGAAAGAAAGAAAGGAAGAGAGAAAGAAAGAAAAAGAGAAAAAAAAGAAAAAGAAAGGAAAGAAAAATAGAGACTCAAACCACACAATAGCAAGTACAAAGACCCTGGGGCTGGAGGCTGGGGTGTTTGAGGAACGAAGAAATAAAGAAAAGAAAAGAAAAGAAAAGAAAAGAAAAGAAAAGAAAAGAAAAGAAAAGAAAAGAAAAGAAAAAATACTGTGATCTCAGGGACTCTGAGAAGAATGCCAGATGACTTCTAAGATTTCATCTGTCAGATGATAGCATGCCTGCCTTTTTGACCAAAGGGATTGGACAGGTTTAAGGAAACCAGTAATATTTTTATTTCTTAGTTAATAAAAATGAAATGATTACTTTTCTTAGAGGGGAGGGGCAGAAGGAGAGGGAGAGAGAGAATCTCAAGCAGGCTCCATGCCCAGCGTGTGAGCCCGACGAGAGGCTTGATCTTACCACCTTGAGATCATACCTGAGCTAAAATCAACAGTTGGACGCTTACCTGACTGAGCCACCCAGGGCCCCTGAAATGATAGCTTTTGAAGAATATGCTATCTTCCAGAGCTAAGAAATCCGAGGCACACAATGAGCATGCTAGACTTTTAATGTCTGAAGCTCAGATTTAAGATGATCACACACATTCCTTGTATACTTGGCAAAGTGTTTCTCTGTCTAAACTTCTTTTTCTTAAGGATTTATAAACAACATACACAGTCCAGAGAAATAGCTTGGTACTGTACTATGTTTCTCCAAAAGTGAAATGTATGTAGTGACTGAGGTCTATGCTAATTATAAACTGTAAGATTTATGAATTGCCGGAGTAAACCTTACCCAGAATCCTGGAAACGAATGATCCTGTTTTGACTGATTTCTCCCTGAGGTCAGTTCTAGGTCGCCATAGTCAGAGTCTTCATGCCGCTGAGTCATGATGGGAATTATAGTTGACCTGGATTTCCCCATTGACGTTTCCACTCGATTAGCTCTGAAATATAAAGTGTATGAGTTCTGGTTCATTCTAGACTTAAGTAGCAGGAAACTTCTGCTTTTCTTCTCAAACTTACTCCCTCAAATTTATAAAGTCAGAAGTCCCAACAGAATCACAAAACAGATGTTTCTGGCATATGATTCACCGACAGGGACTCTGCAGGCACCTGTATAGGAAGTTTTCACAGGCTCCCACGTACAACTTAACAAATTAGAGCCATTCCTCCTAATGCAAACGAATTGGACAGGAACAATCTGAATTAGTAAAATCTTTAGTCATATACTTAAGATGACCTTTCAATTATAATAATTTTAAGCTTACAGAAATATTACAATAGTAATACATAAAATTCCCATCTATCTTTTACCCATATTCCCAAATTCTTAACATTATTACCATGTTTGTTTATGATTCTATTTGTGCTTGTCCATATTCCTTGTTTTTTTCTGAACCATTTGAAGGGTTATCCTTTTATAATTCCCTTTATCTCTCATTACCTCCTAAGTATTTCCTAAAAATAGGGGCATTTTCGTACATAACCACAGTATAGTCATCAAACTTGATGAGACACTTAAATTGATGAGATATTTTTATCTAATCGACCATTCATATGTTTTCAATTATCCCAATAAGGTGTGTGTGACAGACAGCAACTCTCTGCCTTAGTCCACTTGGCCTTGGTAAACTACTGGTGCAAAACCAGAGAACAAGTGTAAGCACCTTGCATCCATATAATTTCAGCCTAAAAACAAACCAAAAGAGTTCGAGCTTTAAACTGGCCTCTGCTGCAGATTAATCAATGTGCAGTTCCACTTTGGCTTTTGAAATATTTAGAATACTTATCTCACCCTGTTGGAGTTTTCAAGGTGTCCTAGCTAGAAATGATTGACGTAGCCGAAACTCTTCCACTTTTGAAAACTCTAGGGACAGTATAGAACTGAGAAGTAAAGGGCAAATTGAGATCAAAACCCAGCATTCTCGGTGTTCTTTGTTGTGTGGCCTATTTGCATTTAAAAGAGGAATCTTCAAGTAGTCAATTAAAAAATTCACAGGGAATAATTTCTAGCCCTGGAATTTCACGCAGTCCTTAACAAGCAGAGAATCAGATCAGTGGTTGCAGAGGGGCTGGGGGAGGGGGACAGAGATAGGGGCAGGTTTGATTAGGAAGGAGCACGAGGGAACTTTTCTGGGATGATGGAAATGTTCTGTGTCTTGATAGGGGTGTCAGTCCCATGGGTATATGCACTTGTCAAACTGATTGAACTCTACAGTTCAGGTCTTCTCTATATAAGCCTTTAGTATTGTGGTGGTAAGGTGTGGGGGCCGGGGAAGCATTCTCTATTCCTATGATTAGGTCTTGGTCTTTTAGTGAGCCTTGCTTGTGCATCCGTAGTGTGAATTTCCCAAGTGTTCCTCAGTTGTTTTTTTCTCTGTTAAGGTAGGACAGGATGTCTAGAATGGGCTGGAGTTGGCTGTTTCCCTTCCTTCAGGTCACTTAGGCTCTGGTTAACTAGTTTTCTCTGAGGACAGGCCTTGTTCAGAACAGAGTGTTCTAGGCATATTCTAAAATGGTTCCCCCCACCTCAACTGCCCCACCCCCCTCCAGAAGCAGGAGGTGATTTTTTTCTGATATTTACTGTGGGAACCTGGTTGGCCTCATGGAAGCAACTCTCACAATATTTTGGGTCCCCCTCTATGATGGGGTCTCCTTAGAGATTTTAACTCTCAGACTTCTCTGTGCTGAGCCTCCAGTAATTTATGAATTCTAGTTTGTGTTTTCCCACATAGGCCCTGGTTCCGTGGTAGTCTCCACTACTGAGTCGTGGCTCTGGTAAGCCATGACTCACTGCATTCACCTGTCTGTCTCTCCACTCTGGAGGGCAGAGGTTTGCTATGTGTCCTCCCATCAAAGATCCAAGAAGAGTTGTTAATTTTCGGCTTTACTTGTTGTAAGGACAGAGTAGTGACTTCTAATCTCCTTACATACAAAATCAGAAACCAGAAGTTCAGGCTTTTAAAAACAAAACAAAACAAAAAACAACTTTTTATTTTAAATTATTACAAATTTACAGAAAGGTTGGAAAAAATAATTCAAAGTAATCCTGTTTAAGCTCCATGCAGATTCCCAAATATGAACATTTTATCACCTTTGCTTTCTCTATCTAGCCATCTAAGTACCCACTTTTCTAATTTTTAAGCCCTTGAGACATAGTATATACTTCCTAGAAACAAGAACACAGTCTTACATAAACACAGTACAGTGACCAGAATCAAGAATTTAGTATTGGTATAAAACTATTAACTAATCCACAGACTGTGGATTGTTTTCAATTTCTGCCAATTGTCCTCTATTGTCCTTTACAGCAAAAGAAAAACATCTTTCTGGTCCGGGATCTAATCCAGGATCGTCCGTTGCTTTAGCTGCAATGTCTCTTTAGTGTGCTTTAATAGGCAACAAATCTTCAGTCTTTCCTTGTCTTTCATTACTTTGATATTTTTGAAGAGTACAGGCCAGTTATTTTGCAGGATGTCAGTGAGTTTGAGTTTGTCTGATGTTTCCTCATGATATGCATTCCTCAGGTTGTGCAGTTTTGGTAGAAACATCACAGAAGTGATGTTGTGTTCTTCCCAGTGCATCACGTCAGGAGGCACATGATGTTGGTTTGTGCCATTACTGGTGATGTTGGATCACTTGGCCAAGGTGGAGTTTGCTAGGTGTCTTCATTGTAAAGTTACCAAATTTCCTTTTTTAACCAATAAGAATCTAGTAGGGAGATACTTTGAGATTATGTAAATATCCTGTTTCTCTTTATACTTCCTCCCACTATAACATCTATTGATGATTCTTGCCTAGAACAATTATTACTATGGTGATTGCCAAATGATTACCTTGTGATTTTTATCATTTCTTCTACCTTTATTAATAGGAAATCTACTGTAAAGAAAAACTGCCTCCTCTCCCATTATTCTTACGAGTACGATCTCTTAGATTCTTATTTTATTCAGTAGGTTATGATCTATAATAAGCAATATTTTAACTGGCCCATATATGCCCAGGAAAAGCCCCCTCCAGCGGGTTCCTGTAACTTTCCCACAGTCTTTATAATCTTCCCGTGCACTTCCTTACTTTCTGGCAGAGGAAGGTTTTCCAGGCCCTACCATTCTGTTAACATCTTTAATGAAATTAAAACTTAAGCTTATAGGTATTTATTTAATTCCAACTAATGTTGAAGACTTCACTGTGTTTAAAACACTAAATAAGATGGTCACACTTGGTGCTTCTTCCCCAAACATTTTCATGTGAAGTGACTACTCCTAGAAGGAAAGTTTGGGGACTGGCTTATTAATTTCCTTTTTGTTTGCAGGTGTAGACACTCATGGCTGACTAGCTGTCTGGGTCTCTGGTCTTTCTCCGTGACTGTGAGATTAAAGAATGTGAGCACCCCCACTCTATGTTTATTTGGTTGGGATGATGTAGTTTAAATTGGAATTTAAGTAGTCTGTGTCTGGTAAAGTAAGTGACTGCAGCCTCCATGTTGACACCTATTTAGGAGCTCACAAGCCATTTTGTGCCACTTTCAAAAAACGTAGCATATGGGAGATGAGAGTGAAGAGATCAACTACCTTGGGATCTTAGGTTCACACAAGTGCAAACGACATGAAAATGATGAAACATATGCACTAGAGGATATGTGTTGTGTGCAATCCCTCCTAATTCGAGCTGTATTCTTGAACAAACTGATTAATTAACTAATAGGATCCATCTGTGTGTCTTCCCGTATCCTTCCCTATCTCCTCTTCCTCTCCAAGTCTGACATATGCATGTTTCCCCCCAGGGTCTATTTTTGGCCCTTTTCTCTTTTCATAGAGATCTTTTCCTGAGTGAGGACAATTCTTTCCATGACTTATTTATTTTCTACATGCAAACAAACTTATGCCTTAGTCTCTGGAATGTCCAATAGTCCATAAGCAATTCACATTCAATGTATTAAAATTGGAGCTCATTTTCTTTCCATACCTGTTTCTCCTCCCATGGTCCTTATTTCAGTGAAGAGTCCTTGTATCGACCTGGGCACCTAAGTCAGAAATTTGGGAATCATTTTGACTCTTCCCTGTTCCTTGCATATCATTTACTATAAGTTATTGCCTTAAAATCTCATTGACTCTACTTTTCACTTCCATTACCATAATCTTTTGCTTGGACAAATGCTAAAGTCCTTTAACTGGCCTCCCCACCTCTGATCTCTCTCCTCCCAATTAGTGTTGCCAGAAGATCTTTTATTATTTTTTTATTAAACTTTTTGAGATTATTTTAGATTCACTTGCAGTTATAAGGAATAGCATAGTGAGCTCCCATATACCCTTCACTCACTTTCCTTCAATGGTAACATACTGCAAAACTACAGTATAATACTACAACCATGGTATGAACATTGATAGTCAATATACAGAACTTCTTTACCACCCAAAGAAGTCCTCATGTTACTCTTTTATAGCTAACCATTTACACTCATCTGTAACCCCTGAAAACCACTAATCTGTTCTCCATTTCTATAATGTTGTCATTTCAAGAATGTTATATAAATGAAATAATACAGTACGGAAGCTTTTGGGGTTGACATTTGTTACTTAGAGTAATAGCCTGGAAATTTATCCAGGAAACTTTTTGATACAGAAGATCTTTTAGAAGGAACATTTAATTTATCACATTGGAAAACTCTGATGGCTCCCCATTGTTTAAATTACAGTAGAAACTCAATTCCATTGGTATAGCACACAAGACTCTTCATGATCCAGCTGCAGTACAACACTCTAGTCTCTTCACCCAATAGTCTTCACCATACGCCTTCTATCTGGCCAGGCTGAGTCCTGGCAGCTACAATCTCCTATGGATCGTGCCTTTTTTTTTTTTACATCTCTTGGGTTGCTCATGTTATTCCTGATCCTACAATGACCTCCATCTCCTTGTCTATTTAAAGAAAACCTCACCATTTACTCATCACAAACATTACCTTCTTTCTGAAATCTTTCCTCCCATCTCCTATCCTCCAGCACTGACAACTTCCTTTTAAAAATACCTGTATCTATTTCTAATAGCACCTACAGTACCTTGTTCACACTTATTTGTTGACAAGTTAGACAATCTCTTGAGGGCATGGACTACATCTTATTGCTTTTAAATCTCAAGTACCGAAAACTGTACTTGGTGTATAGTTAAGCTGACCACACGGTTTGTGCCGGTTTACCTGGCTTCATTATTAACTGCACTCTCTTTCACTCTCAAAAGTGTCATATTTGGGGGCGCCTGGGTGGCACAGCAGTTAAGCATCTGCCTTTGGCTCAGGGCCTGATCCCGGCGTTATGGGATCGAGCCCCACATCAGGCTCCTCCGCTATGAGCCTGCTTCTTCCTCTCCCACTCCCCCTGCTTGTGTTCCCCCTCTCGCTGGCTGTCTCTATCTCTGTCAAATAAATAAATAAAATCTTTAAAAAAAAAGTGTCATATTTGACAAATAAGTTATATATAGTCACCTTCTGCATAGTACATGCTTGGTAAATGTTCGAATGAATGGATGAGCTTCAATTTTCCTTCCTTAGCCCCGCATATGAGCACTAGTTACTATATAATATACGTAGTGAGAATTTTTTAAAAGTTAATAGCTTATGATATCTTTTTTCCTAAGCTTCACTCCCGCATGATTTAATATTGTTTCAAGTTACCTTGGGCAACACAGCACTCAGTTGCCTTTTTGCTCGCTGCATGGTTTCAGAGTTGCTGTGGCTTGTCGTATTTTGTAATCGTCAGAAACACTTCCTGATGCCAGTCTTCCAAAATCTCAATGAATTGACAAAAACCAAAAAAATCCCGTAGTGAAGGCTGATATGCAAAAACAGAAGTTGTTAGAATCATCACCTAACCCTAGAATCACTGCCTCGCCGTGTGGAACTCAGGATAGGTGGCGCAAATCGCCTTGTTTTGCCCCAAACAAAAATGGACTCCGTCGGAGTCAAGGCCCTTTCCTTTGCGGACCAACCGAAATCTAGCATTCAGGGCTCCGGTTTCCTCACTTCCGCCTCGTCTTCCTGGGTCTCTATCTTGAAGAGTCGGAACGGTCCGCTTCCGAGTCGAACTGCTGTGGCGGCGCCAGGGCGGCGAGGCCCGGAGGCGGCGGGCGGGATGAGCGGGGCGCGCTGCGGAGCGGTGCGGACGCTGCGGGTGCCGGGCCGCCACGGCTACGCGGCCGAGTTCTCCCCGTATCTGCCGGGCCGGCTGGCCTGCGCCACAGCCCAGCACTACGGCATCGCGGGTGAGGCCGCGCCGCCGGGGCGGGGGCGGGTTCCCGTGGAGCCCCAGTTTTGCCCTGCGGTCGGAAGGCACTTCCGACAGTAGACAGTGCCACAAATGAACACCAGGGGGAGCCTAGGAACGGGCCAGTTCCCGCTTCCTCCTTTGTCCAGTGTGGGGAGTGGGTCTGGAGACCAAGTCAATGGTGTTTTCCAGTTAATGTGTGGAAGTAGCACGTGGGAGGTGCCTACTGGCTTGTGTCCTTATGCCTTAGCGCACAGACTCCGTCGCCACCTGACCTCCTACCCCCACCTCCAGGCACACGCCACCTGCAGGGAGCCGGCTTAGCGGTTGTTGACCCCTCCTGCCAGTACTTGGAAGGCGACGGTCTGCAGGGTCACTCCCCAGTATCTGCTAACGGGTCCCCTATCCCCACAGTCTGCATCCAGGCTGTCCGTCGTAAGAAGGATGGCCCTCAGCGGACGCTTGGAGTCTCCCAACAATTGATCCAAGTTCTGCCCCCACTTTTGTTGTCTCAAGAGGAATACACAGGTTTCCCAGTAGTTGTTGGAGGTTCAAGATCATTGTCTCTTTTCAAGGACTAAATTGAAAGGCAGGGTTGCATTCGTAAATTTTCAACTTTTAATTTGTATCCTAGCTGTTATTTACGCACTGCAGCTCTGTGAAATAAGTCAGTGCATGATATCAGCTTTTGGTAGTCGTTTTTCTGGTCCTATAGCCGAAAAAAAAAAAAAAAAAAAAGATGTGATTTCTAAAACTCAGAGGGCGAGAAATATTTACTTATGTTTTCACCACTTAGCTCTTTCTGCTTGCATTTGCACATTCAGATTAACAATACTTGCCCACTAGTTAGTTTGAAACTCATGAGTTTGCTATTTTAAATTAAATCCTTTGTAAAAACTTACAAGAGTTGGTGTTTAAAAAAAAAAATCAGTCGTGTTTAAATAGAATGTTTTTCCTCCCTCAGTCCATATAACAAGTACAACTTTTAAAATATGCTTGTCCCTTAGTAAAATAATTCGTTTTTAGTAGATAACTGATAGGTTGTAGTCAGCACTTTACCACCTAGTATGGGGGACGTTTCAGCAGGTATTTTGTTTTAAACTCCTATGTTGAATGTATTTTAAGTTTATTGGTGAGGCAGTGTAATGAAGTAGAAGGAGCAGAGTTTTGGGGGTCTGTAGGCCAAAGGTTTCTCACGTGTAAATAGGGATGATGACACCTACATGGGGGTTTATGTGCCTTGCACCCTGCCTGGCCACAGAATATGAATTCAAATATCTCTCCCCTCTGTTAGAGCTGTGTCTGGATCCCAAACGTACGTGAGATAAGTTTAATATTTCATGGTCGAGGTGCAATATAGAAAGACAGAAATGGAGAGCCCAATCCTGATCATTTTGTATACATGTTCTCAATAACTTTAGGGAGGAATTTGCGGTAGTAAAATTAGGTACTCGGTGCTCAGTCCACTTGGACCTTAGATGCTCCCCTGGCAAGTTAACAGCATGACCACGATTTATTTATTTATTTTCCTTAGGCTGTGGGACCCTTCTAATATTGGATCAAAATGAATCTGGGCTTAGACTTTTTAGAAGGTAAGGTGGCTCTAATGATTAAACTTACATGCCTTCTCTGTTGCTATTAAAGCCTTGATATAATTAGATTTTGAATCTTTTTGATGAGTAAGAGGTTTTTAATTTTTAAATTTGCAGTAGAAAAGAAAGTGCAGCATTTGCATGGTATAGAACATTTTTGCCAGTAAGTTGTGATTATATCATTTTTCTTCTAAAGGCCTTGTCTGTTAGTGTCCAGTTATAAACTATAAAGCTTAAACATAAAAAAAAATGTAAAATGGTGAGTATACTGTGGGACGTTTCTAACTTTGCTGTCTTTTTCACATAGTTTAGTTTTACTCATTCAGGAGCTGATTATCCGTTTCATGAATTACCTAGCACTTCTTGCCCTTTCTTCTTTCTGTGACTGTCTTGACTGTTGAACTTATTAACACTCCCATTAGGGTTAGTCAATGTCAGAGAAAGGAAAGGAAATCCTGTCAGAAGATAACTACTTGCTCCCAGGTCAGGTCAAAGTTTTATGTGGAAAGTTGAAATCACTGGTCTAAATTCCCAGGTGTGGCAGCACGCCCTCATGTAAATCGTGCCAAATTTCTAGATGGGAGGTCTAATTTTTTTTTTTTTTAAGATTTTTATTTATTTTTGTGACAGAGAGACAGCCAGCGAGAGAGGGAACACAGCAGGGGAGTGGGAGAGGAAGAAGCAGGCCCATAGCCGAAGAGCCTGATGTGGGACTCAATCCCGGTACGCCGGGATCACGCCCTGAGCCGAAGGCAGACGCTTAAGGACTGCGCTACCCCGGCGCCCCGGGAGGCCTAATTTTAATCTAGCTCTGCAGTTTTCTGCCATATATATGTCCTGGGCTGTGCTTTTCTTTTTCTTTTTAATGTAGTTTTTAAAGAGTTTATTTACTTTTGCAAGAGAGAGAGTGAGAGAAAGAGTGAGCATGAGCAGGGGGGAGGGACATAGGGAGAAGCAGACTCCCCACTGAGCCAGGAGCCTGATAAGGGACTCCATCCCAGACCCTGGGATCATGACCTGAGCAGAAGGCAGACGCTTAGCCAACTGAGCCACCCAGGTGCCCTGGGCTGTTCTTTTCACCTCCCTGAACGCATTTCTGCATCTGTCATAGTGCTTGCTCTACTTCTCTTCCATAGTCCCGAAGACTGTGTGAGATACTGTGTGTTCCAGGGGAGGGGCGTGGGGGGATGGGGGAGCCCGGGGATGGGTATCAAGGAGGGCATGTGTTGTGATGAGCACTGGGTGTTGTACGCAATGAATCATGGAACACTACATCAAAAACTAATGATGTACTGTACGGTGACTAGCCTCACATAATAAAAAAAAAAGCCAAAAAAATGTGTGATAAACTTGAAGAAAAGCTGTAAAATTATGATTGTTATTTTATGTTCGGCTGTGTAACCGGGTGTTCTGTTTCGCTTTTCCTGTCGTAGCTTTGATTGGAACGATGGTTTGTTTGACGTGACCTGGAGTGAGAACAATGAACACGTCCTGGTCACTTGTAGTGGCGATGGCTCGCTGCAGCTCTGGGACACGGCCAAGGCGGTGGGGCCCCTGCAGGTCTACAAGGAGCACACTCAGGAGGTAGGAAGGCAGTCTTCCCGAGCCGATTGTTTTTTCTTTGGATGAAATCCATTCCAGGATGGAAACATGGGAATAAGAAGTTTAAGCACTGGTATTTCTTATCCATGTTAGATGTCGTTTGTTATTTGATTATTGAAACATAAAGTACATCTTGGCCCGAGGAGCTAGGGAAGAAGCAAAGGTCAGGGTTCTCATTAGTCCGTGAGAACGCCACCAGTAGTAAAAGTATGCTGTGGCACCGTTTCCTCCAGAGAGGCCCCACACTTTCTTCCCGCTGGAGGCTATGCCTGCCCTGCGACTGCCTGAGGATAGAGGTGGGCAGACTTTTCACAGAGACTTCACAAGATTGCCTCTAGGCTTCAGCAAGATTCCTGAGGATTTTCAGAATATATTGGAGCAGGAGCATGAAATACTCACGAGGACACAGAGCTTACTGAAGAAATTTGAAATCTAAAGCCAGTTCGTATGTGTAGCTTCTGTGTGTATATATATATGGGTAGCCTAGAAAATAGTTTGGTTTTCGATCATATAAAACTACAATATGTATTTTTAATGAACGTGATGGTAAAACAATCCCTTTCAGTGTTTTACCTTAAATGTTTAAGAAGTTTCCTAAAGGTAGCAGTAGATCCTTCAAGAGAAAACTTGCACGTTTACATTCAAACTTGTGTCTGCCACAGGGTCAGGCCCATAGAAGGCCTCCAGTGAATGTTTATTAGATGCAAGAATGTTAGTCTTTTGTGATAAAAAGATGAGTCGTGTGAGGATTCCGGAAATCACTGTATAGCTATAGCTATTAAAATTCAATATCTCTAAGATTGTGACTGAAAATAATGGAAAATTTTAGTTCCTCTATTTTATGGTGAAGCCTCTCTGAATAAATGTACTTATAAATGATCATGTTTTCATAGAATCACTGAAGACAACGTTGGTAAAGGAGAAACTTTAGTTTCACAATGTTCAATGCAAGGATCCCCACAGAGCAGCATGTCCAAAATTTGGACATTTTTGTGGTACCTTCATGATTTTTGTTTTTTCTAATACCACTTATAGTTAACTTAGTTTTTTTTTTTTTTTTTGCCTTAATGTTTTTCCTCTCAAAAGGTTTTTTCTTTTTTTTTTTAATCTTTAATGCTTTGTATTGTCTTATAAATTCTAGGACTATAACCAACAAGTCATAAAATAATATATCTAGTTATATTAAATGGGCCATATTGATTTAATATATTTTTTTAAATCACACTCACATTATTATTTCACTTATCCTAAAACAGTTATATTTGGGAAGCCATGGAATTGATGACTAACTTAGAATGTACATTTATTGGTTTTCAATATATGTTAAAATAAATATGTAATGATGAAATAAAATGCATGCACCAGTTAAAACCATCTCTTGTACAACCAGTGGTGTGTGTACTACTCTCTGGGAAATACTGCCCTAGAATGTTCCTGATGATGGTCACTCAGCCTTTACTTCATCTCAGCGAAAGTGGATCTCACTATCTCATGAGATAACTTATTCGACTTTAGATCGCTCTAATGGTTAGAAAATTGCTATCTTAAGCCCAGATCTACCTTTTATCAACCAACTGTTGTTTCAAATGCCTTTCTCTGAAGTGATGAGAATGAGTCCAGTCCCCGTTTTCCAGGGAACCCTTGAAACTAACCACCATGACCACTTTTAGTCTTTTCTCTTCCAGACTGTGCATCTGTAATTCCTTCAGCCTGTCTTCAGATTACATGGTCTCTCTATCTTTTACTCTCTTGGTAAATTCCTTTGCATATTCCCCTTTTTCATGGTCGTCTTTGACATTGCGTACGTTATTTATTCTAGAAATGTGATGATCAGTGCTGAACTTTTTAAGACTTTGCCACCATAATCTTGAGCCTCTGGTTCTAATAATATTACCTAACATGGCTGGCTGTCCATTTTCCTCGGCCATGTCATAGTATTGGGTTACTTTGAATCCACTGGTAAGGCACCTCGATCTCTGCTATCTGAACTGCTGTGAAACCAGGTTTATATCATTCTATAATTATATAACTGGGTTTTTTTGAGCTGAAGACATCTTTGTGGGTTTTTTTTCTTTCAGGCTACTTTTTCCCCTTAATTTCTTTTCAAATGCAATTTTTGATAAGCGCTTGTATCAGTGAGGATGCCTTGGCGGTTAGTATAATAGAGAATACAAATAAAAGTAGATTCAACAATCAGAGTTTCTTATCTCACATAACCAAGTATATGGAGGTGGACTGGGTGCTGGCTTGGTTATTCAGGGCTTGACAATGCCATCAAATACCCAAGTTGTCCTTGCCTTTCCACTCTGTTATCCTCAGTGAGTATTCTTTTCTTCTTATGCTGCTTCTGGTTCCAACTATCATCTTATCACCTTTCAAGGTCAAAGGGCAAAAAAAGTGAATGTCCCTGTCTTGGGACTCTTTTGAGGAAAAGCTTCCTCAAAGCTATTACAGCAGAACCTCTTCACATCCCCATAGCTAGAAGATGATGCCCGGTCCTAACCATGTCACTTATGAGGGAGACAAGCCACCATTCCTGCCTTCACCTAAACCAGATTTGGCCCTGGGATGAGGAAGGGACGGAGCTTTTTCCCTGAAGGAAAAATTAGGGTTCTGCAAGCAAGGAAGAAAGGGGGATTGGCTCTGCTACAACATACTTGTCTTTCTCACAGTTGTTTGTAAAAATCAAAGTATGCCAGCAGGGTGATGAATAGAGAACTCATAAAGGCCATCCTCTGTGAGATTGTGAAGAGAGAGAATTTCTGGTGATCAACGTAAGTCTCAGTATTATAATACCAAATATTTGGCATTTTCTTCATTGAAGAAATACAGCATGTATTCAAAACATGTCTCTTATACCAAATACTCAGAAACACTTAAAAGGATTTAAGGGCAAGTGAGAGTTTTGAGGAGCTAATAAATATTTGTTGAATTAATTAGTAAGTGAACGAGCATAGCTGATTGCCTCTTATTATTTTTTTCCCACCAGCATGTTCAAGAATACCAAACAATGGGTCGTTTTTTCCCATAGGTAATAGTATAGAATAAGGATGAGTAGCCTGGTTTCAATCAACTTTGGGTTGAATCCTGGCTCTGTAACTTACCAGCTGTGGGACCTTGGGCAAGTTGCTTATTTTTCCTAAAACTTAGTTTCTTCATTTGCAAACTGCGGATAATAGTAGTCTATGTCATACGGTTGTTGTAAATATTTAGAACAGAGCCAACACTAAATAAATATGAGCTCTTATTACTATATATTATTATATCTTATTATACTAGGGTTAGAAAGATACGGACAAGTTAGGAATCCTGCACTTACCCATTTCATCACCTGATAACTGAGCAATGTCCAACAATCAGTTTTCAGATAATCAGATGAGAAGTTGCTGAAGTGAAGAGGAGAAATCCAAGACCTAGATATATTTTAGGCCTGAGGAATGAAGGGCTTGGTGAAATGGAAAGAAAGAAAAACATGGACATTATCTGTGTGCATGGCTTCTAAACTTAGCATCAAAGCAAGAATCCGATTCTTCTCTCCATTGTTTAACTGGTGTCTGCAGAGACCATTATGTCTTTTGAGCCCATTAAATGCCTGTAGCTTAGCCTGCTGCTGAATATATAATAGGAGTGGAAGAATAGGAAAATTTAAAAAAGATCCAGCAAGAAGGGGAATAGAGGGTGAACTGAGAATTTTGTTTCTGTACTTCATGACTTACAACATGGTGCTACCGGGAGTGAGTTAGGAGTGACTTTCAAGGTGACACAGACTCAATTTAATGCTTACGTCAATATCTAGTTTCCCGTATGCCTATTACAGTTTTTAAAAAGTAGTTAACATTTGTCTTCATTGACAAATAGTAACCTTATCAATTTGCTGAATTAAAAAAAAAGATTTGATCCATTTAAAGTTTTTGGTTATGAAAACTTATCTTTGAATAGTATGCAACTATTAGTATCTCATTGTAGAAAGAATGTATTTAACTATACATTTTGTAGTAAAGATGTGCCATGTGGTTAAGACCTTACTTACTTTAAAAAATCAATTATTTACTCCTATGATAACGATAGAAGCTGAAAAGTTTATAATGATGAATGCCCATAAAAATATTAATGAGAATGACAGTGAGTCATACATTTAACACCAGTTTGTTCCCTTTAGAAATTGCATTTATGTTTAACTGCACAACAGACTTCTCAGCTAAAGAGATCTGTCTCTTTCCTTTGTCCCTTCCTCCCTTCTTCCTCTCTTCCTTTCTTCCAGGACACAATTGAACTTGATTTATTTCCTTGTGAGTGTTTGGTCATGCTCAGCCATTCATTCTGGAGTAGGTTACTGCAGTAAGATTTTTATTACAATTTAAAATAAGTGTAAAACTTTCCCCTAAAATTGTGATTATGAAGAAAAATTGTTTCCAATTATGTGTCAGTTGAGTCTTTCTGGATTTTACTACGAATAGGATGTGATATCTTTCATCACTTTTCAATCCTTATGTTTTTAAACCATTCACTTTCTTTTTTTTTCTTACTTTGTTTAGTATTTTAAAGTTTTAACTTGTATTTAAAAAGCTAGATCTGGGGGGCACCTGGATGACTCAGTCAGTTGAGTGTCTGACTCTTGGTTTTGGCTCAGGTCATGATCTCAGGGTCGTGAGATCAAGCCCTGCATGGGGCTCTGTGCTGGAGGTGGAGCCTGCTTAAGATTCTCTCGCTCCCTCTCCCTCTCGCCCCCATTCGCACGCTCTTAAAAAAAGATTCTCTCTCTCCCCCACACTCCACCACTCGCACTCTGTCTTTCTCTCTCTCTTTCTCAGAAAAAAAAAAAAAAAGAAAAAGAAGGAGCTAGTTCTGTCCTTACTGGTAGCACATGTTATGTGCCAGGCATATGCTAGTCATTGAAGATGCAAATATGAATAAGACACAGGTGCTGATTTCTGGTAGTAGTTCTGGGACATGTGAGCAAACCATTTAATACAAGGCGGTCATATTGAAAAAAGTGTGTAGAAGGTACAGAGAGGGCACAGAAGAGATGCCATTTGAGCTGCGTCTTGGACAATTCGTAGGAATTCACTGGCAGCCCAAAGGGAAGAGGGCATTTCTGATAGAGAAAAGCATCTGCACAGGTGCAGATCTATGAAAGAACATGACATGTTCAGGAACTCATAGGTCCTTTGGTGTGACTGGAGCCTAGAGTGTATGTGTTGGATTCTAACATACTAGAATCACCTAAAGACCTTTTAAAAATCTTCATACCCAGGTCCCAATGTCTGGGGTTGGAGCCAAGCATTATTTAGATTCCCAGATGATTTCAATGTGCAGCAATGTTTGGAAGCCACTGCTTTAACTTAATAAGCATTCCGTTCTAATGACCTTCTTATGTATATTATCTAATATTTCGAGGGTTGTAGATTCAAAATGTCGATTTTAACAAATATTTAATAAAAGGTGTGATTTGATTTGCCTTGCAAAGGGGTAACTCAAAGCTTTAAAAATTTTTTTTAAAGAAGAGGAAGTGATAGTTTTAAATAGATGGAAACTGTAATGGAATATTTCTGGGTCGAGAATGACTTTCATGCATGACTACTGCCACTATATCTGTAGTCTCTCTGTCATATACTCATCGTGGGTCTCAAACACTGTGCTTGTCTCCAAAGCAAGTTGGTGAGTGAATCATATCTAGAAGTTAGAACCCCATGGCTTCTACTTTAGATCTAGTAGGAAACATATGTAGGACAATGATACGGTCTTTTATTTGATAATTTTAAATCATATGAAGCTAGAAATTCTTTTTTTTTTTTTAAAGATTTTATTTATTTTTATTTGACAGAGACAGCCAGCGAGAGAGGGAACACAAGCAAGGGGAGTGGGAGAGGAAGAAGCAGGCTTATAACAGAGGAGCCTGATGTGGGGCTCGATCCTGCGGGGATCACGCCCTGAGCCGAAGGCAGACACTTAACCGCTGTGCCACCCAGGCGCCCCTAGAAATTCTTTTTAGTTTAGCTACAATCTGATATCAAATGAAGTTATCCTATGGAATTATTGGCAGAGCTATTTAAATACATTTAGAATTTACGTTTTATGTGAGACGGGGAGGAATTTTATATATATTTTACACATACATGTATATATGTGTGTATATATATTTATATGTATATATATGTATATTTATAGTTATCTCTGTATATATTTCAAAAATGAACAGTGGAAAGATAATCCAAAAGCTAATGAAAGTGGTTACCTTTAAAGGGGGTGGGGAAGAAGTCAGGGGAGAGGGGACAAGGATGGACAATTTCTTCAATATAATTTGTATTACACTTTTGACCTTGTAACAATTGAAATATTTTACAAAATTAAAAATCACGGTTTAGTTAAAAAGGAAAAAAGCAATTGTTAAAAATTGAAAACAAACAGAAACAGATTAATCTAGTGGTATATCAAATTGGCATCATAACCAGGTATTGAAAATAATTATTTTCTAGTGACTTTAAAAATACAGTGTTGTGATTGTCCATAACCTAATGAGATATGTCTGATAAAAAGAATTGCAAAAGAATTTTAAACTGCAAAATACTGAAAGATCAGTATTGTTATTTTGAAACTCTCATAGAAAGACATCATATGGTTTCACTCATGTGTGGAATATAAGAAACAGTGTAGAGGATCATAGGGGAAGGGAGGGGAAACTTAATGGGAAGTAATCTTAGAGGGACAAACCATGAAAGACTCTTTAAGAAACAAACTGAGGGCTGCTGGAGGGGAGGTGGGTGGGGGGTTGGGGTAATTGTGTGATGGGCATTAAGAAGAGCATGACATGATGGATGAGCAGTGGGTGTTTTATGCAGCTGATGAATTATAGAACTCTACATCTGAAACTAATGATGTACTATATGTTGGCTGATTGAACTTAAATTAAAAAAAGAAACTCATATTATATTGTAGATTAAAGCATAGCAGTAATTATGTTATCAGAAACCAAACATTTTTATGCAAGAGGAAAGTGATGAGAATGAAGAAGTTAAAAAGAGACATTTAATTTTAAAATTGAATGAGAAATGTCTATACAGACTCATGATTAATTTTTCTCTGTTTAAAAAAGTATATATGCCCTCGTTCTTTGGACTATGAAGACTGAAAAGCAGTGACAATTCAGTCCCAGTAAATATCCCTAATTTGGAGATGACTGCCTCTAAAAACCATTTCCCACGAAAAGGAATTGGGATCTTTGGAGAAATAGTTGATTCCAGGACTGAGGGGAAACATACAAGATGAATCCAAGACATCTTCTTGTGTCAGAAAACTATGAAAGGCCACTGAGATCACATCAAAAGTTTAGAAGAGACAATGTATAGAGAGACCATACACTTAGATGTATATTTCCACCCATTACATGGGGTTGTAATCATTAAGAAACAACAACTGGTCACTACCCAAGATTAGGAGGACAGTGGACTCACTTTGAAAATTGATAAGATAAAGAACCAAGGCACTTATCCTGCCTTTCCTGTATGAATTTTATTGTGGAATAATTGGATACTTGATGTGGAAAATTTCTCATAACAGAATTCTGGCTAATAAATGCAGAAGCAATAGCTTAATTAGAAAGTCACCATTGAATATCCCCAAATAAAGTAATGACTGTAGGCAAAGGTTATCCATGGATGTTAAAACATTAATATTGATACATCTCCTGAATTGTTTTAGGATCACTAAAAGTGGGTCAATCAGCAGTTATACACCTAATAAAATAGGAAGCTAAAAGAAAGATTGAACTGCATGTAATCAAGCCTCTAGACCTAACTCCCAACTTAAAGGAATGGGAAGGGTAGAGAGAAATGGTAACACCACGAAGATAGCTAAATACAGAGTGTAGAAGATGCTACAGGACCATTAGCTTTGTGTCTTCACCAATTATAAATGTCATGGGAAGGGTGGGTGGGAAAAGCAACGTGGGAGAGGAGGACTTTCCTAGATTAGACCTAAGAGACATAACAACTAAGTGTAAAATACGGATTTTGTTTTGTTTCCAGTTCAAATAAACCAACTGTAAAAAGACATTTTTGAGACAGTCTGGAAAATAAGAATGTAGACTGAGTTTTGGATGACATTAAGGAACTGTTGTTCATCTTTTTAGGTGAAGATAGCCTTGTGCTTCTATAAGAAAAAAAAATCCTTATCTGCTTAATTATTTATGAGTGAAGTGGTCTGATGTTAAAATACTCCAGCAGTCAGTCAGTTGGTAACAGGACAGATGAAACAAGGTGGCAAATGTTGATAATTATGGAACGTATGTGATAGATACCTAGGGATTTATTACGATATTTTTTCTTCTATGTGCATTTCAAAATTTCTATAACAATAAATTTAAAAAACTTGTTTCACATTAAAAGAAATATGTAGCCTTTTCTAATCGCTCAGTAATTAAAAGTCAGTGTCCCTTTACTCTGTATTGATACAGATAAGTATGAACATTCTGGACATAGTTTTTATTTGATGATTTTTAATTAAATAGACCAACTTAAAAAGGGCAATGCTATACAGTAGATTAAAAACGAGCTCTTTGGGAATTGGTTTCAGTAATAAAATTTGAGGTTCAGATTTCATAAAGCAGCACAAAATATTGTTCAGGGTTATTTTTTTTTTCCTTTTTACAGTTTCTCAATTAATTTTCTTCACCACTGCCAAGGGTAATTACATAAGATAGGCCTTTAGAGGACCCTGCTTTTATAGCATATCTGTGTACCCCTCTTCCTTTTTATCCTTAATCTGACCATTGAGCCATGTCCACTGTTTGAGTGGGGCATGAAGGGGGGCACTGGGAATAGGGAAAGGGTGGAAGACTAGACTGATGTGAGGTGTGCTCTTCATTCAGATTTGTTTCTCTGTCCCTTCAACCATTCCAGAAACTTTGATTCACCTACTGTGTGTAAGGGACTGTGTGAGGCCTAGCAGGGAGGATGAACAAGTCAGGCATGGTCCTTGCCCTGCTGGAGTCCTAGCCCTCTCTAGGGAAGGAGGCTTGAGCTGCTGTTATCTCCTTGATGATGTGATAAGTGCTAGAATGTATGGAGTGCTACAAGAGGAAAGGATCTTGTCTGGGGAAGGGACCAGGAAGGCATCCTTATGTCTGCAGGGAGAGTAGGAATTAACTATTCAGGTGGAGAGGCCAGAGGAATAGGGTTAGAGGCAAACGCGGGGGGACTGAGCCTGCATGCCTGGAATAGTTAGTGTCTTGGCTGTTAAGCTAAATTCAGTGGAAGGACATTGAAGATTTTTAAAAATTTGCCATGAAATATTTCATGCGTATAAAATATATGTAAGCTATAAAAATGTATAATGAATGCTTGCATATTCATCATCTGACATAAGAAATAAAACATTCCCTTTGCTGTTGGAGCCCCCACTTACAGATGCTATTTTTCTTCTATCTACTTTTTTTTCTGATTCTATCATTCTCCCTCCTTTTGTCTTTACTCCCTTCTTCCCAGGAGTAACCACTAATTCTGAATTTCTATTTCTGTTTTCTTTGCTTTTCTTTTTAGCTTTACTGCATCTGTATGCATCCCTAAACCGGTTATTCATAGTCTTGCATGATTTTGACCTTTGCGTAATAAGCAGCAGCATGGATAATTCTCAATGTTGAGTGAAGATGGTAAGTTGCCCGAGACCCATAGTATGAAACCGTCGAAGGGCTTTCTACAGGGGAATGATGTGTGTTTTTATGCAGTGCAGATCATGGGTTAGAGGTGAGCAAGGATGGGGGGGAGGGCAGTTGAAGGATGCTGCCTGCAGTCTAGGTGGTAGCTAGCATAGGCTTGATGGCTCTAGCCTCTTAAGAGAAATTATATACCAACTTGTAACCATGGTCCTTTGGGATCTTGTCCCTCCTGTTTGACCTTTCTGTTCTTCAAATGTGACAAGCCTGTTTCCTGCTTAAGGGTCTTTCCCTGTTCTGTCAAAGCCTTTCCTCTCAAACCTGCAGAGTTCTGTGTTTGCTGTGCTCAGGTCTCTGCTGAGAGAGGTCTTCCCTGCCCACTGTATCAGGAAGTGACTCCTTCCCTCTGTCATTGTTTCCCAGTCTCCTTCCTTGGTTTTGTTTTGCTTCGTAGCTTTTCTTTAAAATCACAATATGAAATTATTTATGTATAGCCTGGCTATGATCCTTAAGGGTGGGGACATTATCGGTCTTGTCTAACAAACCCCTCTTTCCCTTGTGCCTTGTATATAGTAGGTGCTTAATAAATGCTTGTTAAATGAACTAGTGAGGTAACTTGAAGTTGGAATAATGGAATCTATTCATCCTTTTTTGACTGTCTCCCAAACATCTCTCTGGCTGTAAACTTTTTTCAGAGCCTGAGGTCAATGCCCAAACTCTGTTCCCACTTGACTATCTTGCTGTCACTTCAAAGTCAGTATGTCTAAAATTACACATTATCTTCTTTCCTCCAGTCTTCCCATTTTGTGAATGCCTCCACCACCAGCAGTCCCCAGGCACAAAACCTTGGTGTTATCCTGCAGTGTTCTCTAGTCCTAATCCCTTGGGTGCTATCTATGCCCTTGTATGTCTTTGGGGGAGTTTCTGATCACTGTTTTCACTTCTGCTTTCTGCTGTTGACATTTTAGCTAGGCCTCAAGGCCCTGCTTGGATCCACTCTTCTGGGCATCAAGCTGAATTTTCCATCCCAGCACCCATTTTGTACTTGTCTATAGTTTGTTTGTTTTTTTTTTTAAACAATATCCTAGCTTGTACTGTTACTTACCCATATCCTAAATTGTAAACACAATCAAACACATAAAATATTTATTGAGTTGCCTTTATTTCCTTCTCTGTTGTCCCATTTTTAACCTCACCATGTGCGTCCTGTCCTTAGTTTTGTCCTAGAGTCCCACTGCTTGCACCTTGCTGTGGGACTGATAATAGAGCTGGCAGCAACACCGCCATCAGCATAGTCCTCTTACCTCCTATCTTTTGTTCTCACTAGGGCTGGGTTCTCTCTGAGCCTGTGGGGGCTCTCGCAGTTTTAAAAGGTGAGAAGTCATAAGGTATCAAATCCTGCACCGCGCCGGACATGTGTAGAGGCAGTGGAATCTGAGATGTTGGTCTTAGTTTTTAGTTATATTTGTTCAGTTATCTTCTGACATGAAAACAGTAGCTCTTTATAACTACTTGTTGGTACAGATTGCGAAGATAAATTTAATCAGATAAATTATTTTAACTCCCATGTATTGAGTGCTTATTATATTGCAGTGAGCATAGACATACAAGATGGTTTTGCTCACATGGTGGATCTTCCAGAATCTAGCAGGTATTTAACACAAATTGTAGTAAGATATGGTAAATGTTAAATTATAAGTAGGTACAAGATGCTGTTGGAATGCACGGAAGGAAGCATTTCAGTCATCGAGGGTTTTGTTGAGGGGAGGCTCGCTTCATAAAGGGTGTACGGCGCCAAGTCTTGACAGATGAACAGGAGTTCACTAAGTTGACAGGGGCTTTAAGTTCTCGGATATGGATAATTCATGAAAACAAGATGGAATCAATCTGGGCTCTAATGAAGGGTGATACCAGTGAATCGCCAATGAAGGGCAGGCCTTTATTTCCTTAATATTGCAGCCCAAGGTCATTCGAATCCAACAGTGCCCTCAAGTAGCATGATGTAGAGACAGCCTCGTGTAGCGATTAAGGGTGGGCTCTTCAGTGAGGCTACTGAGGTTCAGAATTCAGCTCTGCAACTTACTAGCTATAGGAATTTGGATAGTTTATTTAAACTTTTTGGGTCTTAGCACAGTATCTACTTCATAGAAGTGAAGATTAATGAGATAAAATATGTAAAATGCTTAGGACGGTATCTAGCACACAGTAGGTGCTCAATAGAAGTTTGCTATTATGATTATTTTTGACTGTTCATATCAGCCTAGAGCAAGAGTTGGCGAACTACTACTCATGAGACAGGCCCAACCTAGTGTGCTCTCTGATTTGTGAATAAAGTTTTATTGGAATACAGCTATGCCTACCTATCAAGTATCACCTGTGGCTACTTTTGTGCTCTCCCAGGCCAACATACAGATCAAATGGCCCATAAAGCCCCAAATTATTGCTCTTTACAGAAGAAATTTGCCATGCCCTAGCCTAGAGGATAAAATCAAACTCTTTAGCTCTCAAGATCTTCAATGGCTACTTCAAGGCTTTCTTTTTCCATCCACAACTAAGAAATGGCCATAGCAGCTCTTTGGTTTTTGCTGCCCCTTCTGTAAGAGCTGCTCTCTGTTGCTGGATTGTGGTTTCTTCAGCGTTCCAACTGATCGTCTCTCTTCTGCATTAATATGGACAGCAGTAGGCCAGGACTAGGACGGAGTAGGTGAGTCACTCACCTTACGTACATGATTAAGGAGGACCCCAAAAATTCAGTAGTCAAATAATGTCTTCATACAGTATTTTTAAAAATCCCAATTCAAAAAAATCTGTGATGAGAAAAATATCAAAGTTTTAAACAAAGACAGGATCAGTATTACTGATATTTTTCAAACTGAGACTCCAGCATGGCTAGCCATAGTACACAGTATAAGAGAGCAGAGAACAGGTAACCTGTACTTAAGCTACAGCAAACTGCAGACACCACTGCTTCCTACATAAATATGGTAGCTAGAATTTTTAAGATTCAGAAGACTCTGCTGGCTGGTCACATGTAGTGATGTATACTCAGGTCCATGTCAGGAATACTTTAATGTAATAAAGAATAATTATGCACATATTTTGTGGAATTTAGCTTACAGTAGTGATGTGTATATAATTTGTTGTATAAAATGACAAAATAAAAAAGATTTCCGTAAGTTTTCAAATGGTTCATTTGAAATGGTTCACAGAAAGCAGTAAAGCATAGATTAGAATAGCAGCATTGGATAACTAAAGCTGTTTACCAAGAGCTCTGAAAGGATTACCTGGTTCCTATAAGCTTTTTCTAAGAAAGGCCAGATAGGGATATTAATTGAATTTTAATGCTTTCTGATAAACACTGACCTGGCAAGCGTTTTTAGACGACTAACTTTCTAATCTGCTTTGACATTTCTACAGGGTGCTGCAAACAGTGATTTGTTGGTAGGTTAAAAATATATATGATTTGTTTTAGTGAAGGAGGTTTGGAAATCATCTGTAGCATTCTATTAAAATAGAATGGAATCTTATCTGTAAGGAATATGTCTGGAGGAATGGACAAAATGACCTTTCCATTTCTCAGGCACCATGTTGAGATTTGTAGGACTTTATTTGATGTTTCAATGAAGTGAATTAGTTGTTCTAACTGGCTATCACTGTTATAAAGAAATAAAATATAATATTGAACTGAATGCTCTTTTGCTTTCTAAATGACACATTAAAATGTTTTTAGGTCTATAGTGTTGATTGGAGCCAAACGAGAGGTGAACAGCTTGTGGTGTCTGGCTCATGGGATCAGACTGTCAAACTGGTATGTCAGCGTTACTGTATTTAAAACCAAATATTCTCTTCATTGAATTTTTTTCTTTTCTAGAACATACTTCTATATCTTTTCAGTTACACAGCTAATTTTCTTTTCAAAGAACTGTATTAAAGCATTTATTAGAATTTAAACATTTTTTATCTTTGGCTGTAAACTAACAATTAGCTCAGCATTGATTATTTTGGCCCCTTAAATACCATTTTGCTTTATATGAAAATAGACTTTAAAGAATCCTTGAGATATGTCTATTACATGTATATATATAAATACATATGTAGTGTATTATATATATTATATATATAAATAGACATTTGAATTTACTTTTAAGTAATTGTTCTATTCATTTGTTTGTAGTGGGATCCAACTGTTGGAAAGTCTCTGTGCACCTTTAGAGGCCATGAAAGTGTCATTTATAGCACAATCTGGTCTCCCCACATCCCTGGTTGTTTTGCCTCGGCCTCAGGTAAATAATTCGGTATTTACCAAAAAAGCCTTACTTGTAGTGTGTGGTAGCTTTGCTTTCCCCAATAGGTGGCGCTGTGTACTTGCAATTTGGAGGGAAAAAGAGACCACAGTTCTATTCTTTGTGCTCTTTAGATGGTTTCATTCTTTATCAACCTCTAGATAAGAATTAGCCAGGCCTGGACTACTTTTCAACTATAAATGAACAAATATGGTTTGTCTTAGGCATACCATAACTGGTGATAAATCTTCCAAAATTGGGAGCCGTCCTAGTTCTTTTTATTAGCCACTGAGCTCCTTCGCTTAGATGGCATTATCCTTTGTTTATCAGAATAAAGGTGGCTAAGTCTGAGTAACAGTTACGAGCATGTGTAACGTGCTAATTAATGACAAATATTTGTGATGAATGACAAAGTAAAATTATCACTCTGTATTTTTTGTTTTTGTAACTTTCAAAAAAAAAAAAAAATTTGTAAAGAAAAAACCCAAAATGGTATCCTACATAATCCCTATTCTAGACTTACCATATGCATAGTGAGGAAATTCAAACAGCACAGAAACACGCCAAATAAAAAGTAAGTCCTTATCCCTCCCCCTCCGTAGAACCACGGTTAACTTTTTCTTGTATTCCTCCATAAAAATGAGAATAAGATATTCTCATTCTAGAATATATGGTAAAAAATGAAAAATGTTTGGGGCACCTGGGTGGCTTGGTTGACTAAGCATCTGCCTTCAGCTCAGGTCATGATCTTGGGGTTCTGGGATTGAGCCCCTCAGTCGGACTCCCTGCTCAGTGGGGAGTCTTCTTCTCTTTCTCCCTTTGCTCCCCTCCCCTTCTCTTGCTCTCTCTCTCAAATAAATAAATAAAATGTTTAAAAAAATGAAAAATGTTTATGGGTAATATTCCTGAGGAAAAAGTTAAATGTCTTTAAGGGCTGAATTTGCTTAGCGATGTTAGGTTTTATATGCTTATGGCTATAAAGTTTTTGTTGTTGTTGAAATTATACAGGAAAATAATTTTATAATTGTGAATCAGAAAATCTCCCATCCCAAATTCATTTTCCCCACTGAAAACATTATTATAAAAATAAAACAGCTTTTGATTGTAGAGATTTCTTAGTAGCCTTAGTCCAGTATTATAGTTGATTTGAGTGAATCATACCATCATTCAGAAGGAGTTCTTAGACTCTAGTTTTAAATAAACTTGATGGAAAAGAATATTCACCAATTATATTTTATGAATTATACATATGAATTTTTATTTTATACTTAAACTTATGGAATTGAAACAAATTTAAGGTAGAAAAAGAGGTACACCATGTTTCTTTTATTTGATCTACCACCAATACACATTTGGCTAAAAAATTTTCTGAATACTATTTCTTTCCTAAAATCTCTGCTACTTTAATATACATTGCTTCATTTTTATTTTAGATTATTTGTGTAATGTATGAGTGCCATTAAAGCTGTAAAAAGTGTAGGAATGAAACAAAGGTGAACAACTAATTGGCATAGGCAAGGCAGGGTTGCTCTGCTAGGCTGCCTTCTTGAGTCACTTTGACCCTGCCTCTGTGAACAAGTGGCGGGAAGGGTAAACCAATGTCTCAGAGTATTCCAATGTGAGGATTTATTAAATAACATCATTTGGGGAATATATACATAAATATAATCTGTATGACACTAATGACTTTCAAAAGTGTTTATTATAGAGCAGCAACACCTTATAGACTAATCAGAACAATAACAACAACCTTCCTGGTCTAGATGGTGTCAGTTAATTCTGATAGTGAATATCTGATAATGTTAAGGTAATAGTTATTTTAAGATTTGGACCTTGAAATGATAAATAAATGCACCTCCTTAATCTTTTAACTGTTTTGCAATTTGATGAGTAAAAAATGGTTCCTAATTTTGTTTTGATTTGCATATTGGATTATTAGGGATAGTGAATATTTTTTATATGTCCGTTGACCACTACAGTTTTTCCTTTGTGAGTCTCATGTTCATGTTTTTGGCTCACTTTTCTACTGAGAGCTGTTTGTTGTTTTTCTGTATTGATGTATGAGCTCTTTTTTTGTATTTAGGAATTAGTCTTCTATATCTTACATATATTTTCCCAATTTTTTGTTTGTCTTTTAACTATTTATTTTATATTATTCTATTTTATTTTATGTTGTATATATATTTTTTACTGTGTATATGCATTTAAGTTTTTGGTAGTCAAAACTATCAATTTTTTACTTGATAGGTTTTTGGCTTTCATTTAGGATGAATAAGGACTTGGCTCAATGAAAAGTGGGAGGCCTTGCATGGCACAGAAAGAGAGACCGTTCTAGGCAGAGAGAATAGGGGTCCAAAAGTAAGAACTTGGTGCATTTGAGGTACTGAGAGAAGGCCAGGGAGACCACTGCTTAAGAGGAAAAGATAGTAGAAATGAGATTGGACAGTAGAGAGGCGCCCAGATCACACCTTATGGACTGGATTCAAGATTTTGGATTTTATCCTATGGACACGGGCAAGGCACTAAAGAGGTTTAAGCAAAAGAGTGATATGATTAGGCTTGCATTTAAAAAAAATTCCTTCTGGGGGCGCCTGGGTGGCACAGCGGTTAAGCGTCTGCCTTCGGCTCAGGGCGTGATCCCAGCGTGATCCCGGCGTTATGGGATCGAGCCCCACATCAGGCTCCTCCGCTATGAGCCTGCTTCTTCCTCTCCCACTCCCCCTGCTTGTGTTCCCTCTCTCGCTGGCTGTCTCTCTCTCTGTCGAATAAATAAATAAAATCTTAAAAAAAAAAAAATTCCTTCTGGCTGTGTGTAGAGAATAGCTGGGAGAGGAGCAGGCGTGAATGCAGGAAGATTAACCGAGGGAGACGGAGGCGTGGATAAGGATGGCGGCAGAAATTCGGCTGACTTGAGTGGTATTTAGAGATGATTTTATAAGATGTACAAGAGGGTGAAGAGAGAAGAATGAGTAAAGAGTAACTCCTAGATTCCTGACAAGGATAAGTCCGTGGGTGGGAATGTCATAACTGAGGTAAGAAATGTGTTTGAAAGAGAAGATCTTGAGTTTTGTTTTAGAGCACACGGAGCTCATGGGACACACGGGGTTGTCGATGAGTAGGCTGATTTTGGAGCTGAGACATCTAGCCTCGTGAATAAATTGTGTCATTGGCTCATAAATGGTAAGTAAAGCCATTGCAGTCAATCGGAGCCCCCGGGAAAGACTAATAAATAGAAGAAACCTTAGACTAGAGCATAGGTTGACAAACGACTGCCCTCAGATCAAACTGACCCACTGACAGGGCTTGTGAACAGAGTTTTCGTGCAACACAGCCGTGCGAATCCTTTCACGGAACGTCTGTCTGCAGCTGCTTTGGTGCCATAACGGCAGAGGGGAGTAGCTGTGGCAGAGGTGAAAGGCCGTTGAAGCCAAAAATACTTACTGCTGGGCCCTTCACAGGAAATGTTTGCTGCCGCTTTGTATAAAGAGTCTCGAGGGGAGATAAAGCGGTGGAAGCTCTTTCATGCAGTTTGGTGGTTTAGGGGAGGAGAGAAGAAAATAGCTAGGGAAGGAGGTAGAGTGTGTCTACTGTTGTCTCCTCATGTGATTACCCAGCATCCCCAAATAGGTGATCAGTAGGATGGTTGGTCCTTCCTTGCTGCTGAACTGTATCAATGCCCTGAGCTGTTGAGTGGCTTCCATAATAAATGTAACATCACAGAAATCCTTTCCTTTTGTTTATTATTTTTTTATTCTAAAAATTTTGAATGACCAAATGTCCCTCAATTCTAAAGTATTATTAGGTTGAAGTCACTCAGAACGGGAAATCTTCAGGTATACTGCGTACAGACAAATAACGCCCATTAGATTAAGCAATTTCTTAGATTTTAAGATAATAGCAAATAATAGTAAATTCTATGTATAGAGGTTCAGTTAAGTAAAAAAATGTTTAGTGATTAAAATGAACAGCCTGATTTTCTACAATGAAGAACAGTATACTTACAAGATTATTGCCTTTATTTTAAATTTCTAAGTTGTCTGAGTCACAGTGTTTTGTCCACAGTCTGAGTTAAATCTTTCCCGAGATAGCAAATGTTTTGGGATGGAACCAGTAGGATATATTTCCTTGGCACATTTCCTTTTCCAAGCCTAAAATTCTTCTTTGAGTTTTTAAAGTTTTCTGTGGCACATCTAATTGTAAGCCCGGGTGTGTATTAAGTAAGTGATAGCAGTATTGGTATGCTTGTTCTAATCAACTAACCCTTTAGCCTGCCTATATAACTTGAGTTAGTCATCTTTATGCTTTTAATTTAGTGCAAATGCTAATGAGTTTCATGCTGATAGTGAATCACATCTGTAAGATGACCACAGTTCAGCATAATGATTATAATTTTACTGTAGGTGAAAAGCCCTAATACAGAGAGTATTAGTACAAGTTCAATTAAAGTTCTTTTAAAGATGTGAATTAGATTGACATCGGCATCATTTTCTTTGAGTAGGAAAGCCCTTTGGCCTTATATCCTACAGTTTCAAAGGAGTCATCTCAAACCCTGGATGGAATTAGTGGTATAAAATAGATTTGTCTTCAAAATGAATTGAAACATACTTCCCTTCTGGTGAAGCAGTGAAGACATGTCTGGTGGGAACTCTAATTGGCAACATTCATAATAAACTGAAATTAATAATGAGTATAATTTTACATATTTGGAAAAGTATTAATAAGTAAAACGCCTTGAACTACTGATAGATTTTTTAAAAATTCCTTTACCTTACTATTGTATGTAATTTTATTAATGTATATTATTATTATTTAAGGTTCTAAAGTTATCTTCATTTGTTTTTAATCATTGCTCTTTTTATGACCATGACCAGATATAAAATCTGATGGTGACAAAATCTTGAACTAATACACCTGCATTTATTTAACTGTCAGGTGAAATTGTGTATATTAGCCTTTTATTTGGGCTGAGTCACTCACTCCTCTTCCTTTTACACTGGCCTTTTGTGTAGCATGGTATACGTAATATTGAGTCTGGATGTTGCTTATAGAATATTCAGTGTATGAGACTGAATAGCAGGAAAAGACTTATTGTGTGGAGAGTTAGCAATATAATCACAAAACTTAACTATCTACACATTGTAAATAGGTTAATATTTAAAGAGTCTTTTATCATCACAATGTCCATTTGGTTTAATAGAAAAAATATATTATCTGTTTAATGACATCACCTTCGTGTGTTCTATTAGAAATAAATATAATTAGTGGTCACATCAGCCAGGATTTCTTTGGTTGAAAGTCGAAGAAATTCTGAACCAAACCACCTTAAGTAAGAAGGTAATTTATTCGCTCACATGGTTGAAATGTCCAAAATTACATTTGGCTTTATACACATGGCTGGACGTAGGGCTTAGAGGATGTTCTTGCCATCTCTTCTGTATCACTGGAGTTGGTTTTGTATCAGGCACCATGTGAAAGTAAGATGGCAGCAGCTCCAGCCCCTGCGTCTTTTCTGGTTTCCGTCCAGTAGGAAAAAAGTGTGAGACTCCCTCTCAGACATCTAGGAAAGTTCCATTTTCTCTCATCTGATGGTCCACGTGAATGTTTCTAAACTGATCACTGTGCCTAGGAGAGGGGGATGTAATATACTGATTGGCGTGGGTCCAGCTTAGCTCTTGCAGTTGGAAATGGGAAATGAGAGAGAGGGTAGATAGTCCAACTCATACACCAAGAATGGAAAGAGTGAATAGTGATTAGGTGGAAGTGGCTGGATATATTCTTTTTTATTATTATTATTATTATATTATGTTAGTCACCATACAGTACATCCCTGGTTTCTGATGTAAAGTTCGATGATTCATTAGTTGCGTATAACACCCAGTGCACCATGCAATACGTGCCCTCCTTACTACCCATCACCAGTCTATCCCATTCCCCCACCCCCCTCTCCTCTGAAGCCCTCAGTTTGATATATTCTACGGGGCTGATATTCACTAGATTGTATGCACATCCAACACTTAAACCAAAGGGATTTCATGAAAACTAAGCTCTGGACCTGTGAGCTATAAAATGTTTCATTTTTAAAAATTGAATAAAAGAAAGCCTTTTTTCTGCCAGCTTTTATGATTTTAGAAACTCATTGGAAGGTTTATTTATTAAGCATTTGCCATTTTCCGGAAATAGTCCTTAGTAATGATTTTCAAATAGTAGCCTCCTTAATAAAGTTGAAAAGATTTAAAATTTTTTCTTCCACTCTACAAGAGGAGGGTTTGTGGAACAGTAAAAGAGGGGGCACGCTCTGAAGCTCTCACTGTGCCTTTGCCATTTCAAATGAGATGAGAAAATTTTCTTACCAAGCTATGTACAATGTATTAGGAGGCTAATGAACTTCTTTGCATATTTTCTTTACTTGTTTTCATACATTTTCTATCGGGCACGTGTATTCTTTTACCTAGCTGAGTGCCTTACACAAGCAAACACTAAAATATTTTTTATTACTGCTATATAAGATATGGGGGGTAACCATCTTATTAGAGTTTTAAAAATACATCTAAGGTAAATTTTGGTTGTTGAGAGGGACATTGACAGTGGGTCAGTCAGATATTAAGTGAATGGCCACTGTTTTCTGAAAGATACATTGAAAGGCACTGAAGATACATTGAAGAAGAAAACGGATGGGGTTCCTGTCTTCTTAGACCTGCAATCCAGTGGAAGAGAGAGATCCTAAGGAAGAAAACTAGCAATGGATAATGCTAAGGAGTGTGAGGTTCTTTGGAGAGGTAACATAGTAAGTACAGTGGTTAGGAACATGGGCTTGAGCCGGACTGTCTGAGACGAAATCCTTCTTTCACCACTATTACCTGACCTCAGGCCATGCTGCTTCACCTCTGTCTCTTCATTCTTCACTTGAAAACAATGGTGACGGTGATACTTACATCATGGAGTTTTGAGGAAGATTAAGTGAGTTAATGTGTGCAAAAGGCTGAGGACAGTACCTGGCACAGAGTTAGGGCTCTATAAATGTTGCCTTCTATGATTAACATGTGTGCTCGGAATTCTGTGGAAACACAGCTAAGGACCCTTGAGCTCATCAAACTTGGGTGGTCAGGGAAGCGGGTCGTCTACTCCGAGGAAACAGTGTTCACGCCGTTACCTACGAACAACTAAGACTTAAGTGATGAGAGCTGGAAAGCAAAGGAATGGGAGGTGGCATATTTGAAGAGCATCTGAATGACCGTGGCATGTGTTTGTGTTGTAAGAATTACCAGTGCTCATCTGAGGAACTTGCTCCGGGTAGAATCTGGAATGCTTGGTTGTGTAATAGCATACGAGGCCAGTGATCCTGAAACCTGGCTGGCCATTGCAGTTGTTGGGGGAGCTTTAAAAACAACAACAACAACAGGATTCTGGGCTCCATCTTAGTCCTCCTGAAGGCACATTTTTTAATCACCCCAGCTGAATTTGGTGATTAGCCTCATTTGGAAAGCACTGTTCTACTCTATGGCATAGCTTTGTTTGACAAGCCAAACTAATAGTTTATTTCTGTTGGTATAATGGAAGCTGCATGTTTAATATTCATCTCTTTTTTAAAAACCCACAGAATGGTTTCAGTGCTGAATTCAGAGAGGAAGTGGTTTCTGTAGTTTGAGAATGCCTTAGTTGTTTTTTTTCCCTCAGTTTTGTTTGGGTTATATTATGGTCTTCATCAATTTTCTTACTTTATCTTCTTGCTTACAGACAGAGCTTTTTATAAAACTATAATCTTTGCATAAGAAATCTCAACTGTAAATTTCATGGTTGTGGGACCCAAAGTTGTAAAATATTTGTCTTTACAAATATTACAAATGGCGGAAGCTTACATGTTAGGCAGTCAAGATGTACTTTTATGTCTAGTCCTGTGCCGCACATATGGTTAATTATGCCGCTCAACTGCTTATAGCAGTTTATATTTTAAGATATGTGAGAATATAGCATTGAAGTCATTCTAAGAATTGAATCACCTTCAAAATTAGATGGTATTTGCAAATCTAGAACTAAATTTGTTACCACTGGCTAAGTTAGGACAGGCCAAAAAGGGGGGAGTTTTTAGGGATTTAGATCTAGATTTACCTTCCAAAGCATTCTAAGGTTCTCTAAGGACATTGCATTTTGTCTAGTTCATGAAAGTTGTTAGTAAGACAGAATTCATATTTCTAAATTACATGAGATAGAAGGGAAGAATATTTAAGCTCATTACATAAAGAACATTAATATGAAGTAAACTTTCTTTTGAACCATGAAAACTAAGTTACTGCTATTACAGTCTCCATATAATTGCATAAGTCATAGCCATGCCTGAATGAATGAGTCCGGTAGTTAAAAAACAATCTTCATTCACTCTGAGAAAAAATTTATATTACATTTGATAAGCATCTGGCATTTCAATTCAGTTCAATTATTTGGGCCCAATATGCATCCTTTTGCTGCTTAGCTCTTCCAGAGTCAGATTCAACATTGACACTCATTCTCCTTACTCGCTGTCCTCTTACCTGCTGCGGCTTGAAGTAGACATAGTAGCAGCCAACATTTCCTATTCCATGCTCTGTACGGAGACTCACTGGTTCAGCTGCCAGTGGCAAGCCTGCCACTGATAAGAGAAGCTAGTAATTCAGGTGGGCCCATGGCGCTGTCACAGGGCCCTGGTGAACGTCTGGCTGGCAATGAAAGGCCAGTTGTCTGGAAAATGCAATTATAAAAAAAAAAAACCAACATAAATACAGATATCCCGGTGGCTAAGAGTTGAGTGAGTCATGGCACCATTGGGCCAGAAGCTGGCTCTCCAACCTGGAAAACAAAGTGAGAACGATGAAGTGCCAAATGTGTGCAACAGAAGCGACTGTCAAGTAAATGGAATTCTTAGCTCCTTAGAGCAGTTCCCTCCTTTTTTGTGTCTTTTAAGTTAACTGTAAGAAGGGACAACCTAGGCCATGGTTTTTCTGTGTGTGTGACTGTTGCTTGAATATGTTGGTAAGGAACCAAAATATTGTCCCAGAGAAATGTGGAGTGGCCACCCACCCAGTCTTTGTTTTGGTATTTTGCTTAATCTTTTTATCCTATATAAATATATATGTAATATAAAATAAATATATACAGACATATATATATTTTATTTAAATTCAATTTAGTTAACATATAGTATATTATTAGTTTCCGAGGTAGAACTTAGTGATTCATCAGCTCATTATGTCAACTGCCGTCCTTAATGCCCATCACCCAGTTACCCCATTCCCCCACCCACCTCCCCTCCAACAACCCTCAATTTGTTTCCTAGAGTTTAGAGTCTCTTATGGTTTGCCTCCCTGTTTTCATCTTATTTTATTTTTCCTTCCCTTTCCCATGTTCTTCTGTTTTGTTTCTTAAATTCCACATATGAGTGAAGTCATGTGGTATTTTTCTTTCTCTATTTCACTTAGCATAATACCCTCTAGTTCCATTCATGTCGTTGCAAATGGCAAGATTTCATTCTTTTTGATAGCTGATATATATATTTTGATATATATATACATACCACATCTTCTTTATCCATTTATCTGTTGATGGACATCTGGGCTCTTTCCATAGTTTGGCTATTGTGGACGTTGTTGCTATAAACATTGGGGTGCATGTGCCCCTTCGAATCACTATGTTTTAATCCTTTCGATAAATACCTACTAGTGCAATTGCTTAATCTTTTAGTGAAGTATAGTACACATATGGAACAGTGCATAATCTTAAGTGTACAATGCAAGTAATTTTCACAATGAGCACATCTGTGTACCAGCAGCCAGATCAAGAAACAACATTCTGAGAGGCTTCCCCTACCCCACTCCAGGGTGACCACTGTCCTGCCTTCTAATAGCATAAATTAATTTTGCCTGTTTTTATACTTCTGTGTCAGGTTTCTTTTGTTCAACATTATATTTTGTGAGACTTATCAGTAATGTTGCTAGAATAACAGTTACTTCTTCATGGCCTAGTCCATAGTCATTGTAATGTTTTGACACTCTAAGCCATTCACATACTCATAAGATGTAATTACTAGGATGAACACAGCACATTCAACTTTAAACAGTGCTTTAGTTGCCACTATAGCAGACTTTATAGCTTCAGACCTGATATTAAATATAACTTTTTGAAAACTGGTATACCTCATTTAGGTATTTCCTATGTTTTAATGGAAGCCTTGTGCTAAATCAAATGTTTTTCTCTTAGGCTAGGCTTTTTACAGACTGAAGCTTTAGGGGAATTTCATTCACTCCCTCCATGATGGAAAGGGGTCTCCTTTACCTACGGGTGATAGACTTTGAACTGTCTTAGGTTTTTGAGGAATTTATTGAAAAATAGCCCCAAGAAAGGGAAGGGATGCTTGAACAGCCCAGGACACATTTTCTGTCTTTAGTCTAGACTTTTCTCTGCTTGCTGACTTCATTCTGCAAGCTGGCTTTCCCCAAACAGTGAGACATGTGGCCACCAGCAGCTCCTCAGTGTTATAATCTGTTAATCCTAAAAGAGGGACTGATACTATTTTTTCAGTTATAGTTAAAAAAAAAAAAAACACCCAAAACAAACAACCCAGGTACCTACCTTTAACCTGCCAGCTGTGATCAGGACAGGAAATAAGATAATATGACTGGCCTTGCTTGGACCTGCCCCTGAGTGGTCAGCTGTGTTGAGCCATAGATCCTTCTAGAGTCACATGGTGAGAAAGGATGCTTTTCCTGTAAGAAGTGTACTGTTGGGCAGACCAAACACTAGACATCCACACCACCCTGCTTTATACTCTGAAGGCTAGAGAAAGCCTAAAGATCATTTTATCAAAGCTATTTAGAATTTTGAAACAAATTCTACTGACAGGTGGCTAGACATTGACTATAATTTGGGCCCCTGGAGTTATTTGAAGATCTAGTCAATACTAATTCTGAGCAGTTTCCACTTGGCACTTTCAAATTCCTCATTTCCTCCCGTCCCTACCATATTTAGCTAGATCCAAAAATGTTAGTTACTCTCTTCTATCAGAGTGATTTTCAACTTCTTTTAAAGTAGGAAGGTGGGAAGAGGGTTGGGGGATGGGCAAAATGGGTGAAGGGGAGTGGGACATGCAGGTCTTCCAATTATGGAATGAATGAGTCACAGGAATGAAAGGCAGAGCATAGGGAATATAGTCAATGATACTGTAATAGTGTTGCGTGGTGACAGATGGGAGCTACATTTGTGGGGAGCACAGCATAATGTACAGAGACGCTGAATCATTATGTTGTACACCTGAAACTAATGTAACATTAAGTGTCAACTGTACTCAAATTTTTAAAAAAGTAAGAAGATAGTATTTTTAAACAAAAAAAATATAAATCCCACACATAAAGAGATAGTACATATATATGGATCCATAAACATGTAATGAAAGTATTACAAAAACACAGACTAAAGGGATGCCAAATTCATGATTGTGGTGTCCTCTGGGCAAGGAAGATGGGGAATGGGATTGGAAATATAGTAGAGGTTTCAATTTTATTCGTTTTATTACTTTTATTTCTGAGATAACTGTGGGGCAAAAATGACAATGTCGTGTGTGTGTGTATGTGGGGTTTTTCCTCTCAATTTATTGAAAAAAGCATGTAAATAAAAAGAATTCCTCAAGAGTCAGCCAACATTGGCTGTCTGGCAGGTCTCCTCTAGCAACATGAGGAAGTGAGCACAGTGTCGTTATGGAGCACGCCGGCTGGGGCGCCCGCCTGCCTGGGCTCTTGTCCCAGATCCTGACTCCATGGCTTGCTATCTTGAGGGCCTTATTTCATCTCCACGAGCTTCAGTTTCCCTATTTGTCAACTACCACAAAAATTACTTCTTATATTATCAAAATTTCTACCTCACTTGTTACGTTTTTAAAAAGTTAATACATACAAAATGTTTAGACCACCATCTGCCATAAAATAAGCACTCAATAAATATTGGCCATTATTCATGGTATTATTAATAGGGGTGGGAATGACTTCTAATCATGGGTATGCTTTCTTATTTTATTTTTAAATACATTATCTCATTTAAACTTGATAAGGTAATATTTTATCACAGGTAAGGAAACTGAGAATCAGGTAAGTTAAGTAACTTGATTAAACATCAACAGGGACCAAATGATTGAGCTAGATTAGGACTAAGCTCCGGACCACCAGAGTCCCCATTCGTAACCTCTACATTTCATTACCACCAACAATATAATGCTTATCTTTCTTAAACAACTTCCAAAGAAATCAGAAAAAAAAAACATTATCTAAAATTGCTAAATGTAGCTACACGATGATATGATTTAGAATTGGGAATGGGGGAAAATATATGTAAGTAAGCAAAGGATAATTTAAAATTTTAGTGTTATTATATACCATATATTAAAGTATCTGCTTTGTGCTAGAGACCATGCTAAGTGCCAGCAACCTTATTACACTAAATTCTGGTACAACCCTGCATGTAGGCATTCTGTGGTGTTTTGTTTGTTTTTTTTTAAGAAATGAGGAATCAGTCTCAGAGATACATAACTTGTGCAGGTCACACAGCTACTATGGAATTCCAGACCCTGACTGCCATCACGCCATCAACCATGTTCTTCCATCAAGCTGTACCAGCTTTCTCTCAGCATCACTGACTATTTATAATTTACTGGTGATGTGTATATATATATATATATATATATATATATATATATATATATATATATATGTATATAACTCCTGAGTTTTATTCATTTGGTCATTTTGTTGTCTCCTTATAATTTACAAAAATGGAAGGCAAACAGCATATAAAACATTTAATCAGGGGTAACTTTGTGAAAGTAAGCAATGGAAACTATTTTTGTAATAATGCAAAATATAATCCCTAAATTTTTCAACTCTTTTTTTCCAAGGAGAAAAATATGCCTCTGGCTGGCCTATTAAAGTGTAGTAAATATAAATGCAAAGATTAAAAATTCTCTACTTTGTCTTGGTAGACTACCCAAGTTTAACAGTAAAATTGTTAGCATTTTGTTTCTTATAAACTGTGCTGGTGGGTTATTTGCTAGAAACCGAGGATTTTCAGGGCCTTTTCCTGTCCTGAAGAGAAATGGCGCTATGTGTGTCTGTATCTTGTCACCATGCGTGTTGTTGTTTCAGTGTGAAATTCAGATTTTCCTGCATTGAGTAGATCTAAAAACATTGTCATGACACATTACTTTTTGTAGTTCATCACTTTTAGTAGTTCCTGTGCATTCTAGTAAAAAACAATATATGTGGTGGTCAGTTAAGCATCCGATTCTTGGTTTTGGCTCAGGTTGTGATCTCAGGGTCATGAGATCGAGCCCCTACATTGGGCTTCGGGCTCACTGTGGAGTCTACTTGAGCTTCTCTCTCCCTCTCCCTCTGCCCCTTCCACTCGTGTGCTTTCTCTCTTTATCTAAATCTTAAAAAAAAAAAAAACCAATATATGTATGCATATGATATAGAGATGGTAAAATCCTAACAGTAAAATAGTGTATTTTCCCTGAATTTCTCATCATGAGTATATGTCACTGAGCATCCAAATGGTGTGATGGAGGGTGATCAAGTCTTCATCTCTCATCAGGTGATCAGACTCTGAGAATCTGGGATGTGAAGTCAACAGGAGTCAGAATTGTGGTTCCAGCACATCATGCAGAAATTTTGAGCTGTGACTGGTGTAAATACAATGAGGTACCCTGTCTGGATCTGTCCCTTGCTGCTGAGCCCTTCCCATTGTTGAAATGTTTGCGATTTTATCTTCTGTTCCTTAATGTGGACCTTGGTAGTGTTTATGGACCATTAAGTTAAATTCAGTCCCTTTCAGTTCTAATTGATGATTGTGAGTGACCTGTATTAGCATTAATTGGATTTAAGTGCACATAAAACAGGCAGAGTAAGAAGTAGAAATTCTCAAAGTTCAACAGTGCAGCCTTACTTGCTTATTTGGGAAGCTGCTTTACAATTTATGTAACTTTTTTTTCTTTATTGCTCTTAACCCCACCAATTTGTATCATCTGCTTTCATTTCTTGTTCACTTTGCTGGTTGGGCTGCTGAACTATTTGTAACTTGATTTTTAGTTTGACAGTCCACCAGTTTTTAACATTTTGTTTCATCTTCCCATATAAGCCTAACCAAACTTCATGCTTCTGTAAGATAATAGTGTCTATTTGTACCTTTTTGCAAAGCTTCAGTTAACCACATGAGCATATGAATTCAGAATAGAAATGGATTAAACATGTGTTGATATACTGTTTATGTACCTGAAGTGGTCTTTTGATTGGGACTGACAGTTAAAACATATGCCTTGTTTCTTCTCAGTTTTCAATTAATTAAAGGAAGTTAAGAGAGCATTGTACTGGCAGAGTTCTTTGGAAAGAAATAAAATGGATTAAAAGAAAATAGAGTACATATTCAATAATAGTACTTGAGCTAAATAACAATTCCAGGCAGATAACTGCTGTTCAACTCTCTGTCATCATAAATGAGTTTTCCATATAGAAAATGAGTTGTGGACTATATTTTTCACTTTTGGGAATTCACAAAAAGATGCTGACACATGGTTGAGAGTTGTTAAAATTGGTTTTGTTTTAAATTATTTTTTAAAAAGATTTTATTTATTTATTTGACAGAGAGAGACAGTCAGCGAGAGAGGGAACACAAGCAGGGGAGTGGGAGAGGAAGAAGCAGGCTCATAGCTGAAGAGCCCGATGTGGGACTTGATCCCAGAACGCTGGAATCACGCCCTGAGCCAAAGGCAGATGCTTAACGACTGTGCCACCCAGGCGCCCCAGTTTTTGTTTTAAATTATTGAAATTTTTCCTCAAATGAGCTTACACCGAAACCCAGAACATTCAGACAATGAATTACTGCTCTGGTTGGCAAGGACGGGGCTGACTGTGGACCCAGCACTTGGCCTGTTCAGCCAGGAACTGTGGGTTCACCGAGGGCTCTAGATAGAGAGATTTGTAAAACCTGACCAGATAGGAGAGACTCACCACCATTTGCAGAAGTTCTCAAATAGGATTAGATATTGTATTAAGACATGGCCCATGAGAGTGGGGAACAATGATTGAATTAAATTTAGAAAAAATGTAAAAAATCAAATTTGTACCCTTTTGTTTCCCCCCATATTCCTCGGTTAACAGGCCTCTTGCTGTTTAACCCCTGGTAAAGCCTCACAATACACTGAAGAGAAAGGTGGGCTTATTTGTCAGGCATAATTTTTATTCCCGTATGTACTTACTGGTACTACTACGGGTTGATTGGAGAACCCACAGTGCCATTTGAGACTGTGCCTTGTTCTGATGTGTGCACTGCTCACTTTTCTCCGAATCGTTTTTGCAGAACTTGCTGGTGACCGGGGCAGTGGATTGTAGTTTGAGAGGCTGGGACTTGAGGAATGTACGGCAGCCAGTGTTCGAACTTCTTGGTCACACCTATGCTGTTAGGAGAGTGAAAGTAAGTGTTTATCTTTTCTTTTTATATGTAGAGTATAAATACAAACATAACCAATGAAGTGTATAGAAAACTGTTTAGGGGTTGGGGTTATGGATTCTTTTTATGCATATTTCTGTTCGCCAATTGATGATGAACAATGAAAGCTAAAATTAGGTAAAATATTTGAATAATAATTGAATGAATTGGGACAATGTAGCCAATCAGTGCTTAAGGTTAAATAGAAAAGTTTTTTCATTTTGTCCTTTCCATTCTACTACTATTCCTTTTTATATGTTTTTAACTATGATAATTTACTTTCGGTATTCTTCATAATTTCCCACTCAATGGAAGGTCTCTTGGTTGAAACTACAGAGAGGTTTCTTTACTCTAACATGGTAATAAATATGAATGTTCCCAAACATTTGGGGTATAGAAAATTTTCCACTCTGCCAACAACAGACGATGAGATGAAGATAACTTTTTGCTCCCACTCCTGAGAAATGTGCCTGGTTCTAAGGTGACTTACATAAGCTTCCCAGCTTTTATTGGTGGGTTTTGCTAAGTCACTGTGGAAAACATCTTTTCAATCCCCCAATTTCATTCTTTGTTTTGTTATACTAAGGGTAAAGAAGTACTTTATTCATCTTTTAAATAAGATATTGGGTTATTCCTATTTCAGAAATTCTAAATCTTCAATTAGATTAATATTTTAAATTTTACTGGTTGCAACTCAGCATATGAGACCCAGTGCCATGTTGTTGTTTTAATGGCACACAGGTTGTAGTAGTTGAAAAATAGTTTCAATATTTGTTTCACAGAATGAAATTGGGTAATTTACTGAAAGTATTTTGCAAACTATAAAGCATATTTGAATGTAGTTATATTTATGTATATAACCATTAAAATACTGGGAAGAAAAAAACCTAAAGAAATATAATTACAAAGGGCAGCCTATTAAAGTATGTTGATTACTTATCTAAAAGATATTTGTCTTTAAATTTGCAGTTTTTGTTCTTGATATCCTTTACATTGTTGTGATATACAGATAATGTAAAAATTCTTTTAAAGATGTTTTTATTTAACAATTAAATGATGACTTGATACTTGTGTATATAGCAATCATAATATGTATTCATAAAATGGGTAAATTATATAATTACATATTGTACAATCATATACTTAAATTCCTTATATTGTAGGAGTCATTTTTGGATAGCCATTATGAAATTGTATTTAATTTTTCCAGAATGGCAACCCTTTGGGAATATTTTATTCTAAGTAAGTGCTAAAAAGCTTGAGGAATGACTTTTCTTTGGTGAATGTTAAAGTAAATGTATTTCCTGCAGCTGATACTTAAAAGGCCAGAAGATTTTTGCCTTAAATTAAAGCATATAAGGTTTGGGGAGAAGTAATTTTAAGCAACAGTCTTGATTAAACTTTATTGTAGCACTCATGGGAATGACCTTATGAAGTAACATGTTATAATTACAGCTAACTTAGAAAAGTTTTTTTTTTTTTTTTTTGTAGTTTTCACCATTTCATGCTTCCGTTCTGGCCTCTTGCTCCTATGATTTCACTGTAAGGTACGGTAGTTTTTGATAAGTTTCATTGTGAAATACCGAATAGCATTCTTTCAACTTTTATGAAAAATAGTTATTGTACTAATATGAAAATAATCTGAGCTCGGCACATTTGAATATTTGCCACTAGGATTCATATTATATTTTTATGATCTTGGCATATACGTAAATTCTTTGCTATTTAAAGATAGCCTGGCTATTCTGTTTAAAAGCCTTTTTTCCTGATAGCTATTCCTATACTGACACCTTTCCACACAATAGGCTGCATAGCCAGTATTTTTTAAGTTTAGATTTTAGAAATTGTGAAATTCCATTTTTTCGGGTGTAATTATATGAATCTTAAGGCTTAGATTGTTATAGTTGAAAAAACCAGCAAGGGTGTTATTATGTTTGCGAATGTATATAGATGAGTGTGTATATGTGTGTGCACATCCACATCTATGTATGAATATATACGTGTGTGTATGTGTGTCTCTATCCATACATCCCAGTTCCAATCCCACACTACACAAGGTTTATTCTGGTTTTTTTTCCTCCTTTTCCAGATTTGTAACTCCTAATTCCCATTATCCACAATATATTGACTTACTTGCAAACCCTAGAATGCTCAGAAAGTAATTTTAGAATTGCAAAGCCATGCCTCTCTGAAACGGAATCATACTAATTAGAGTTCACATTTGTTTAGGGCTTTTTTCCCCTAGTCCAAATACTGTGTTTAAAGGTTATTTGGGTTAATTCTGCTCCCCTCCATCAGTGTGGCTGTGTCATTCATTGGAAACACAGTTCGATTCATTTGCTTCTGTTTGTATTCAATTTTCCCGTATCCTTATTGATTTTGTCTGTTTCTCTGAGCAGACAAAACAGTAACATGGTTCCAAAGTCAAGATGTATGTAAAGTTATATTCAGAAAAATTTATTTCCTCTATTCTTTCCAACCCATTCTATAGGGTCCCACATCCTATAATAATCGATATTGCTCAGATAAGTAGACAATGCCTATTTTCTTATTTCCCCCTTTTTTATACAAAATGGAGTGCTCTGGGTACTCTTCAGTTTTGCTTTTTTTCACATAAAATACATCCAGGAAATCACTGTATGTCAGTTCATAGAGATCTTCTCATTCTTATAATACTGCGTTATGTGGATGTACTATCGTTTATTCAACTACTCTCCTATGTATGGGAATTTAGCTTGTTCTCAGATATTTTGTAAATAAACAATGCACAGTGAATAATACCTTGTATGTATGTGCACATTATTAGAAGATTAACTTCAGAGTATATTCCTAGAAGTGAGATTGCTGAATTAAAATGTAAGCATACATATAGTTGTGTTAGATATCACCAAATTCCCCCCAAAAGGAATATATCAATTTTCATTCTAAGAAGCAGTGTTTGAGAATGCCTGTTTCTCTACCGATCTAAAGATCATTGATTCTTTAGGGTTTTCCAAGTACATGATCAAAGCATCTGCCAGGAAAGACGGTTATGTATCTTCAGTTCCAACTCTGATGCCTCCGATTGATTTATCTAATTGCATTTGCAGATACCTCTCTTAAAGTGCTAAATAGTGTTATAATGTCTAATTCTGTATTTATGAAAGTGCCTTTTACATTTCCCTGTTAAAAGTAAGGTGTTGGCTCTAAGTCAAAGTATAGTTGACCTTCAAACACCTGGGGTTAGGGGTACTGACCCCTGCATAACTTTTGACTCCCCTAAAACCTAACAGCCTGCTGTTGACCAGAAGCCTTACCTATAACTAATGTAAACAATTGATTAACACCCATTTTGCATGCTGTGTGTATCATATACTGTATTCTTACAATAAGGTAAGCTAGAGAAAAGAAAATGTTATTAAGAAAATCATAAGGAAGAGAAAATACATTTACAATACTGTATGTATATTTATTGAAAAACAAATTCCATGTAAGTGGACCCACACAGTTCAAACTTGTGTTGCTCAAGGGTCAGATATATATATGTTTGTTTGTCGTGCTAAGGAAATGTGCATCAACTCTTGATTTCTTGAATCTTTTTAAAGTCAGAAATGGATTTTAAGTTTTGTCAAAGGCTTTTTCAGCATCTGTGGAGATGATCATGATTTTTCTTCTTAGAGCTATTAAGGAATTATTGTAATGGATCGAACCAGCCTTGCCTTCCTGGACTAAATCCCTCTTGATCTTTGTGTATTATTTTCTTATGTAGTGTTGAATTTGGTCTGCTATTAGTTTATTTAGAGCTTTTGCATTAGTATTCAAAGGTGATATTGGTCTACAGCTTGCTCTTTCTTTCTTTCTTTCTTTCTTTCTTTCTTTCATGCGTCAGTGTTTTACTTGTTTCATAAAAAAGAATTAAGAAGTTTTCCTAGTTTTCAAAGCTCCGGAACAACTTGTACAACATCGAGGCTATTTGGTCCTTGAAGCCTCGGTTGAGTTCCCCTGTGAAACCACCTAGGTATGGTTCTTTTTGTGGAGTGCTTTCTTGATAACTTTATTTCTTGTATGGAAAATTGGTCTATTTAAACTTTTTATCTCTATTGGGATCAGTTTTGGAAATTGTCCTTAGCTTATAGATTTTCACATTTATTTGTTACAGATGTCTGTAAAGTAGTGTCATGACTTTTTAATTTCTCCTGTTTCAACGGTTATTTCACTCTTATTTCTGATTTTGTATGTTTGTGATTTCTTCTGTAAGTTATTTAATGGTATATATACTTTGTTATTTTTCTTCAGCAAACAAGATTTTGGTTTATTAATTAGAATGACCGTTTTTCTATTCATCACCTCATTAATTTCTACTTTTATCTTTATTATTTCCTTCTTGTTACTTTCTTCTGGCTTACCTTGTTCTTTTTCAACTTTTGAGCTGGGAATTTATTTTTATTCTTTCATTTTGTTAATAAACTGTTTAAGGCTATGAATTTTCTTCTAGTTTCTGTTTCAGTTCTCACCCATAAATTCTGATATATTATGTTTTCATTATCATTTTATTTATTTATTTTTAATTTTTTATTATGCTGTTCACCATACAGTACATCATTAGGTTTTGATGTAATGTTCCATGATTCATTGTTTGCGTATAACACCCAGTGCTCCATGCAATACATACAGTCCTTAATACCCATCACTGGCCTAGCCCAATCCTCCATCCTCCTCCCCTCTGAAACCCTCAGTTTGTTTTGAAAAGATTTGTAACTTCTATCTGTATTTCCCCTTTCTTTCAAGGGTTGTTAAGTAGGAAGTTATTTAATTTCCAGATGAAAGTGCTTTTTAATTTTTAGAAGTTCATTAAAAGTTTCTAGTTTTATTGCATTGTAATTAGAGAATACAGTTCTTAGTCATTCCATTTTATAGAACATATTGATTTTTGGGGGGACCTGATAAATGATCAGCTTTTGTGAGTGTTTCATAAGCAATTGAGAAGAGGGTATATTCTGTATGATCATGCTGTGAAGTCCAATATGTGACATAAGCTCTACTGATTGTTGTTTAGATGTTCTGTATCCTATTTTATTTTTTGACCACTTAATCTCTTTTGTACCAAGAGTGGAATGTTAAAACTATTATCAGTGGGCTTCTATCTGTGTCTCCTTGCAACTCTTGTCGTTTTGATTTCATAAAGGTAGATAGTGTAGTGTGTTGTTTGGTGCATAGGTATTTATAACAGCCATATAGTGAATTGAGACTTTTAGCATCAAAGAGATTCCTTCTTTGTCACAGTTGATCTTTTTAGCTTTAGCTGGGCTTTGTCTCTTAACCTGTGTCACTGTCCCTGCTTTCAGATTGTTTCCACTTTCCGGGTACATCTTTTCCTATACCTTCAGTTTTAGCTTTTTTGAAACATTTTGTTTCTGATATGTCTTTTGTATAGAGCATATATTTGGGTCTTGCTAGGTGAACTAAATAAAAAGTCTTTGTATTGTAATAGTCAAGTTTAACCTATCTATATTTCTTGATAAAAACATGTTTGGTATCAAGTCTGTCGTATCATTTTATGTGGCGACTATTATGTATATTAAGTTACATTTGCTGTTTCTGTATATGATGTAAATTTGGTTGTGTTTTGAAGGTTTATTTTGTTCTTTTATTTAAATTTTTGTAATATTTAGGTATTAAGTTTTTGCTTGTATTAGTGGTTGCGTTTGGTATTTTAAATTTTTTAATGCCTTTATTCCCATTTAAAAAAAATGTAACCATTGCTGACTCGTGAGTTTTTAATGGTATTTCAACACCTACCTACTACATATACGACAAGCAGTGAACTTACTCTATTTCCTTTTTTCCCCACCTTTCCTTTCTCCATCAAATGTTGAGTGATTTTATTTATACTTTGTCAGACCTCGCAACATTTAACAAATTATTTTTCCACTGTTTTCACCTTTGTTTTAGTCTTAGATATACAACTAAATATATCAAATATTCATTATTAATCTTTTTGCTGGAATTTCCCCATCATGTCTCTTAGTTTGGTGAAGTTTATCTTCTAGTAGATTCCTTAAGAAGAGCTGATGGGTTCAGAATTCTCAGGAGCTCTTGCACATTTAAAACTGTTTCTCTATAGCCTTGTCCTTAAAGTGTAGCTTCTCTGAATAGAAATGCTTCAATTTCCCCTACCGATCTTCCTAGTTCCATAGATGAGAGAAATCATATGATAATTGTCTTTCTCTGCTTGACTTATTTCACTTAGCATTATCGGTAGGGGAAGAAAGGGATAAAGAAAGGGGGGGGTAATCAGAAGGGAGAATGAAGCATGAGAGACTATGGACTATGAGAAACAAACTGAGGGCCTCAGAGGGGAGGGGGGTGGGGGAATGGGATAGACTGGTGATGGGTAGTAAGGAGGGCACGTATTGCATGGTGCACTGGGTGTTATACGCAACTAATGAATCATTGAACTTTACATCAGAAGCCAGGGATGTACTGTATTGTGACTAACATAATATAATTAAAAACATTAAAATAAAAATAAATAGATAAATAAATAAATCTACAATATCAAAAAAATAAAATAAATTTTATAAACCTTAAAAAAAAAAGAAATGCTTCGATTTACATTTCTGGAGTTTTTTGAAAATGCTACCTCATTTTTGCCTCCTTTTCTGTCTTGTTTTTGGAATTCCAATGCCAGTCTGATTCTTATGTCCTCATAAGTTTTTTGATCTTTTTTCCTGGGGACCCTGATTGTTGCAGTTCAGTTTTCCCTGGTACAGACTGAAGTGTCCAGTTAGGCTTGTGGCTGGAACATGGGAGATAGCTCGTTGTGGTTCTGTTTTTATTTTTCTTTTTTAGCTGTAATTAAATTTCAGGTGTGTTGGAGGCCTGAGTTTTGTGTAGGGCTTTTGTTTGTTTTGTTTTGTTTTTTGAGGGGTGAAGAGAGAGTGAGCTCACACACATGAGCTGGGGTAGAGGGAGGGTGTCTCGAGCAGGCTCCATGCCCAGCATGGAGCCCGTTGTGGGGCTTGATCTTGCAAGCCAAAGATTATGACCTCAGCTGAAATCAAGAGTTGGATGTTTAACGGACTGAGCCACCCAGGAGCCCCAAGTTTTGTGTAGTTTTATTTGTTCTTCTTATTCTGTATTAGTTTTTTGTGAAGATGCCCTTAGAGTTTTGGATTTGCATGGCTTCCCTGCCTCAACTACCCAGAATTCCTCTCTCCTTTACTTCTGAGTCAGTAGTTGATATGGTAGAAGCTGTATAACTTTGTTTCTGTGGAATATACTGTGGAATAGAATAATTTACAACAATGCCTTGAGAGAAATTACATGCCCTAACTTTTTTTTTAATCCAATACAAGCATGCAGATAAACTGGGAAACATAATCACACTGAGGCTTCCAGCTATCAATTAAAAGGGTGCCATAACAGTTTTTTTTTAATAGTCTGTATAAAATAGTAAGGAGTGATTATAGAACTTCTGGCATTAGAGCCAAAGAATGGCAACATGGCAGACAGGAAGAAAACTTGGCCATCCACCCCAAACTTCTTCAAACTGGAATTGTGGAGATAGATTATTGGCTGAAGGTTTGGGCTGTAAATATGGATTTGAAGACCATTAACTTACTGACAGTTCAGTCCATAAGAATGACTAAGTTTAGAGAAAGAAGAACAAAAAGCAGGAGAGAATTAATGTTGGAAGAAAGAAGGGACAAGCCCACTTAAAACAGGAGAGCATGCAGTATGCCGCAGAAACTTCAGGAGAGGATTTCAACCAGATGTGAATGGCCAGTGATGTGAGATCCTTTGGATGGACTGAGCAGGATAAAGAGTAGAACTTTCAGTTTTCTCTCTTTATATAGTGTCACTTGTGGGCTCAAAAGGGATTTGTGGATATAGAATCTAGTCCTTGGATTTCAAAGACCTTTCTGGTGTTTGAAACTGATCACTGGAGACTTTACCAAATGAGATGGGGCATTAATCTTTTGATCTCATTTTTAGTGTCCCTAACAATTTTAATTGGGTCTTTCTGGTTTCGAGGTATTATTAAGGGGCATATTAAATCCATTTCTGTCCTGTTTCTAATTAAAGGGAAAAACCTAGTGACCTACGTACACTTTATTTTCAGAACTGTTATCATGATCTTAACCCTACTGGCCGTTCCCCGTTTTATCTATATACTTAAGTATCCTTGAAGACCCAGTTGAGAAATGCCTTATCTTTATAGATGTAAATTTGAGTCAGAAATATTTGTTAAGACTGAACTTTTGAATGTGATACTGCTCCAAAATCGTGTAGGTAGCTAAACATGCTCAAAAATCATCACAATTTAAGGCTCACAGTCTTACTCTTCTATTTCTAAGAATTAGGTTTTGCTTCTTTCCTGATCCCTGAGCAAGTCTGGAGATTAGGGGATAGATGTTTAGTGCTTCTGGGGAGAGGATTGGTTTCGGTGACATGCTGCAAGATCAAAAGTGTCATAGCTGTAATTGTAAGCATTTGGAAAAAGTGAAATTATAATGAAATAATAGGAGATCCTTAACATATAACTAAAAAAGACATTTAATGCACAGTTTTCCTATATAACTCAGAGTCCAGGTTTTCATATGTAGGGTGGAATTAATAATATCTCTCCTCAAAAATTGATTATAAGAATTACAGAAGAGGTCATACTGGAAATTACTGTGCTAATTTTTCACTGTTCCAACCTTTGTTTCTCTTCTCAAGACACCTCACCAACCTTATTCACTCAAGGCCTTATATATCTCTTTAAAAGGGGGGGGGGGCTCCTGGGTGGTTCAGTCAGTTAAGTGTCTGCCTTTGGCTCAGGTCATGATCCCAGGGTTCTGGGATTGAGCCCCATGTTGGGCTCCCTGCTCAGTGGGGAGCCTGCTTCTCCCTCTCCTCCCTGCTCCTGTTCTCCCTCACTATCTCTGTCTGTCTCTCAAATAAATAAAATCTTTGAAAATAATAATAATAACTGTGGAGCTCAAGCACAAATTATCTCAATTTTCACTGCAAGCCTGCGGATTGATCTAAATCCGTACCTATCCATTTCTCTGCTACCATTGGATATGAGGGCTCTTAACCCCATACGCTCTTGTTTTCAGAACTGTGAAATCACCCCTTCTCCCTCCTTTATCATTGTTCTCCAATTCCCTACTGACTTCCCCCTTAGCCTGTAATTTATTCCTTTTTCCGCTATCTTCTTTTAACTTCTCTCTTACATTTCTCTTTCCTTCCCAACCAAACTTTTAGCATCCCCTAAGCTTCCGTTCACCAGGGCCATTTTAAGGTCTTCATGGGAATATTATCCCTAGTCAAGCCTGAAGCCTAGAATTCTTTTGTTTTTTCCCTGCAAAATTGGTAATCATTTTCTCAGTATGGAGTAAAAAACTTAAACCAAATTCCATCACAGGCAGTATGTAGAAGCAGCATCCTCTTTTTTCCAGAAATGGAATTTTAATTTTAACACACGTTACAGCTACTTTACTGTACTGCCTTTTTACTAAATGTAACTGGAGGTTAATAATTGTGTATTTCAATATAGCACCACCAAAGACTTTATGAGAAGGAAAGTAGAAAAAGAAAACAAAATCATTTTTTAAAATTTCTTTTTTAATATATGTACTGTATTTTGTAATTCACAAAACATGCTGAGAATACGACTTTAACTATAGTAATGCCTTGTGTGAGTTTAGTTTTCATTATTTGTGTGTAGTGACCATGCATTGGAAAGGTCAGAAAAGAAATGTTTTTAGTAGATTTTTTCCCCATGTGATATGAGTTCAATTTATCCTCTGAAGAATTTTAAATCTCATTGGTTTGATGATATTTTTAGTGCCAGAAAACTCATTTTAATAAAAAGAAAAAGATTTAAGACAAAAGACCAGCAATAACCTGTTTAATTTTCAGCACTGATAATTATACAGGTATTACCTCTAGATTTTGGGCGGCTAGTTTTTGTAACATAAGCTCTTCAAAGATAAGTTTTCATTTACTTGTCCATTTTTATATCTTGTGTAGTTTTTAAGCCTTTAAAATTTCATTTTAAAATAGTTCATCTTGTGCACATGTCAAAACTGATGATGTGATGGATGTTTTAGTATTATAAAATTCAGGTTTCATATTTTTGTTTTATGTGGATATATTATCATATCTAATAGAAAAAGCTTTAAGTCCTTTACCTGTATAGTAGCTCATTATGTTTCACTGAATAAATAATAAAAATCTAAAAATTAATATGTAAATAGCATTTGAAATTAATGTGTTTAGATTAAACAAAAGCTCCAACCTTATAAAAAATATCAGAACTCCCTTTAGCTGATGGGGAATATACTCTATAAAAATATACATCAGTTCTGGGGCACCTGGGTGGCTCAGTCGGTTAAGTGTCTGCCTTCAGCTCAGGTCATGATCCCAGGGCCCTGGGATCAAGCCCCTCATTGGTCTCCCTGCTCAGCGGGGAGTCTGCTTCTCCCTCTCCCTCTGCCTGCCACTCCCCCTGCTTGTGCTCACTCTCTCATCAAATAATAAATAAAATCTTAAAAAAAAATTACACATCGGTTCTTTCTAAACTTCACTCAAGATGGTACTAAATCTAAAATATTTCACAGTGATTTATTTCCTTTCTTCTGTGAATGTTGTCAGCATAGATTGTAGCACACCATCTTCTTCCCATGTACTCTCCATTAGGTTACTTCTTTTTCGGCCGAGGCATGTTTGCTATGCCAACCATGCATGAGCATGATTTGAGTTCTGAGTGCTTGTTTTGGTTTCATACTAAGTGGATTGTTTTGTAAACACAGTTGGAAATCAGCAGATCCAGTATGTATGGCAGCCAAACAAAGGTAAAAGCTGTTAAAATTAGGTTTTTTTTTCATTAGAAAAAGCAACATTTTTCCAGGTGTAGCAAATACTTCTCAGGTATTTAAAGATATAACTTTCATAAAACTGATAAAACTAATATGATAAATTTAAACTCAGAGTAATACTTTTTCACCTTATGATACTTCTATAAATATTCTAACCTTCCAAACATTCTTTGTCGTTGGTCTTGGGTAGTAATATACCAAACTGCAGTGGGGGTTTTTTTGACTTATAGAATTTTTGGCAAGAAAAATAGGGAGTTTTAATTCCAGTGTTTTCAAACTGTGCTCATCTAAGCTTGTGTGATGTGAAACTCGCTCTGCTTATACCAGCAACGTTAATGTTTCCTACTCAACTGTTAAGCTACTTTGGTTACAAAATGGTAGGGCTATACTCTGCTTTAAAATTCAGGCATTTTTATAGAATGCCTGTTATCTGACAGCCCTTGTAATAGACAGTTCTGAATATCTTGCTGACGAAATGATAAAAGTAAAGACCTGGAAAGAAGTAGAAACACACTTCAGGGAGTCCTGAGCCTGTCATTTGTGTTGGGATTAGTGGGAGTAGCAGAGACTTGTAGTCACAAATACAGATTTGGGGTTGTGGGAAATACAAGTTGAATGGACTAATTGTGGGGTGGCACATTCCTGGGTAACATAGGAGTTAGGACCACGGACTACGGAGCCAGGCCTCCTTTTACTATCTGTATAAACTTGAACACAGTATTTGAAAACAGCATGCTCAGTGTCCTCTTCTGTAAAATGGAGACAATGATGGTACCTACCACACCGGCTTGCTGTGAGGACGAGACGAGTAATATCCACAAATGCTGCACGTAGCAGGGGCCGTGTAAGTCTTTGTCACTTATTACACTGCCAGGATGGATGGTGACAGAAGACCATCTCTTTGGGTTTGAGGCCCATTTCAGCTCCCGTCTTCAAGGGTGAGATAACAATTTGTATTGTATGGCCACAAAAGCAGGCAGCCTCAACCTGGCCTTTTGTTGTCTCCTCTGCCTCCTGGGAGTTCATTTTCTTGGTGACAGTGTGCAACTTTTTATCAACATGTTCTCCAGTACATAACTTTTAAATTTAGTTTTAGTTCAGAGCTCTTAAAGTGTTTTTTTATTTAAATTCAATTTATACTATAAAAGTATAGTATTTTTTTATTTAAATTCAATTAGCTAACGTAGATCATTAGTTTCAGATGTAGGGTTCAGTGATTCATCAGTTGCGTATAACACCCAGTGCTCATCACATCACGTGCCCCCTTAATGCCCATCACCCAGTTACCCATCCCCTCACCCACCTCCCCTTCTGCAGCCCTCAGCTTGTTTCCTAGAGTCAAGGGTCTCTCATGGTTTGTCTCCCTCTCTGATTTCTTCCCATTCAGTTTTCCCTCCCTTCCCCTATGATTCTCTGCACTATTCTTATATTACACATGTGAGTGAAACCATATGATAATTATCTTTCTCTGACTGACTTATTTCACTTAGCATAATACCCTCCAGTTCCATCCATGTCAATATAAATGGTAGGTATTCATCCTTTCTGATGGTTGAGAATAATTCCATTGTATATATGAACCACATCTTCTCTATCCATTCATCTGTTGAAGGACATCTTGTCTCCTTCCACAGTTTGGCTATTGTGGACATTGCTGCTATGAACATTGGGGTGCAGTTGTGCCCCTTCGTTTCACTACATCTTTGGGGTAAACACCTAGTAGTGCAATTGTTGGGTCATAGGGTAGCTCTATTTTTAACTTCTTGAGGAACCTCCATACTGTTTTCCAGAGTGGCGGTACCAGCCTGCATTCCCACCGACAGTGTAAGAGGGTTCCCCGTTCTCCACATCCTTGCCAACATTTGTTGTTTCCTGTCTTGTTAATTTTAGCCATTCTAACTGGTGTAAGGTGGTATCTCATTGTGGCTTTGATTCTAGTATTTTTATCAGTGCTTTTCTTGCTTATAAGACCAGATAATAACACCATTTTAATTTATTAACAGTTTATTATTCAACATAATTCCATAAGGGCTGACCAGAAAAATGTTTAACAACTGGCTCTCTAGGCAGGTGGGGGTAACCTGATTTGTATGTTTGAAGTAAGAGTTCAGTGGTATAAGTCCTCCTATCACGGCCGATATCAAGCTGCCCCCGTGACCTGATGTCCGTAGTAAGCACAGGGTTGGGAAGTTGTGCTCAGCCAGCTCTCGCAAACCAGAATGAGCTGGCTCCAGCACTCCACTGGGGCTGGCCTAGACCTACGTGATTGTGATCTTAATAATTACTGATTTTAAAAGGCTTCTGTAATTATAATATGTGTTTATGTGTGCATTTTCGTTGGAAAATGTCTGGAAAGTTATATACCAGATAAACTTTATGTAAGCATTCTTTACCTCCTCTCCTTTCAGTGGTTTTTACCCCCTTCGAAGAACATTTTTGTCCATTTATTTATATGGAGGCAAAAGGACCTAAGGCTTACTGTGTATGTTTCCCTGGTTATAGTTACTCTTTAAATTAAATCTGCAGTATTCTTTGTGGGGGCATATTTGGTTTTGTGGCAGTGCCAGCACACACCTTGGCATTGAGTGGGCAGGTGCTGGGCGTAGGGTCCTGGAATGGCCAAGACAGACCACGCAGTTAGCAATTGACTCCCCTTCCTCCAGGATCAGTAGCGCCCTACCCAGTGGATTTCAGGCAGTGGGAATATTAAGCGAAATAGGTCCAAATAAAGAGTCTTCATTATGCCTCAAATTCTTCCATATCAATATCTGTTCTTATATTTAACTTATTATTTTTTTCCAAATTTTTATTTAAATTCTAGTTAGTTAACATACAGCGTAGTATTGTTTTCAGGAGTAGAATTTAGTGTTTCATTGCTTACATATAACACCCAGTGCTCACAATGATACAACTTCTTATTTTTGATTAGCTATGTCTAGTTTATAAAGTATGTTAATATACAATATTTTCCTTTCATTCACACAACGCTACCTTGGGCATGTACTCATTTTATCCAGAAGGCAGTTGACTCTGGGAGGTAGAAGGGTAGGCCGTTATCACACAAGTGGCAAGTAATGGAGCCAAACTTGAACCTAGATCTTTTATTTTCAAATCTGGTGCTTTTTATATTACTCAATACCTGAACACTTCTAGTAAGCGCAGGCCTTTATGTATTTCCAAATAGTATAATTTCCCCCTGTTATGTTAAACGTTATCTCCTTAGGGATTAAATTGCCAAAATACAGTATTGCCTATAATATCTATAATCATTTCAGGATTGAGGTATTCTGCATAAGTGAGTTTTGACAATGATGGACGTGTAAAAGGTTATGTGCCATACTTTTATCTTAACAATTATGGATTTAAATACCTTTCAGCATTAGGATGTATGTGTATATAAATACTATACCTGTGAGTGTATATAGATACACATGTAAGTGTATATACACATAAACATATATGTATGTATACACATTTTTATTGAAAAGTGTTTGGAAAGATATAACTAGAATTTAAAGATTACTGATGGCTGGGATTTGAGATATCTTAACACAAATTTTTTTAACTTCTTTAATTGGCGTATAACTTAGGTATGTATACAATCTTAAAGCTCTTTTTAAAAAAGTCTAACCTCTGGCCAAGGCTGACAGTGGGTAAGTTATTGAACTGTCTGTGTATTGTAGAACTGTCCTGAGACACTGTGGCCCCAGAAAGTTTTACTTTCTAGTTTCTTTTCCTTTGCCTTTCGTATGTTTCTCTATGCTTCTTCACTTCCAGGTGACATGTTATTCTGCTTTTGTACGTACTATTTTTAATCTGCTCACTTAATAAAATTCATAGACTTAAAAATAGCCATTTTTCATGTACACTCACTTTTCTGGATTTTTTTTTTTTTTTTTTTTGGTTCTCCATTTTGGGATGTTGTTCTTCTCAAAAGTCGGATTCCTAAATAAGTGCACTATTACTATGGTAAATACATAGCAGATGATCTGTCACTAAGTGAACTATACTCAATAAGTATATGTTATTGAAGTATGTTTCAGTCCCAAGTTACAAATAGGATACATTCCTGACCAGACAATATAGTTTAACTTCAATTTATATAATTTTAAGGTTTTATTGGGAGAGATTAGAGTAGACAATCTAGGACCAAGGCTTCATGACTATTTCATTGAGAAAGAATATTTGAGTGCAAGATATGATAGAATTGCTAACTTTTCTAAATATCTACTCATAAATTATAATTTAATAAAATTCTACATTAATAAGTAGGTGAGAAAGTAGTACTAAGTGGGGGTAGGAGGTTATCTAGAAGCTGTACTGTCCCTCCCCATTCTTTGGTCTCTGGAGACATATAGGAAAGTTCTGTGGGTTCAAAATCCCCTGTGTGGTGGGATAAGCATATGCTCTTCTGAGTCCATTAGACTTGTTGAAAGGCCATTTCCTCCATTTACTAGCTGTGAAATATAGGAAATGATACTTTGCAGGGATGTTCAGAAGATTAAATGAAGCTGTAAACACCTTTGGCACATAATAAGTGCTCAAAGAAAATAGCAGATATTTTAAATGAGAATAGTTATAATAAGTTTTCTATTTTAAAATGTAAGTACTGTAGGGAGAGTTAAGGTATTCATCATTCATGCCTTACCTAGCATTACTTTAATAAGATAATTATGGTGCTTAAACTGTGGAGGAGCTTTGTGAATGGGAATTCTTGTTACATTGTCAAGAGGAGGTGGGGGAAGCATACCTTGTGAATTTGGTGCAGTATGACCCAGAACAGAGTATACTTGTACACATAGACAAAGATGAATGTACGTGAATCATTTTCTTCAAATCCATAACCACATGACCACTTCTACTTCAATTCAACCTATATGTTTCTCTAAATGTTTACATATTATCTATACATTTGTTTTAAAATTATTGCTTAGCGAGGCAGCAGGATACAATAGAAAAAGAGATATAGTTTAAAATCCTGAATTTACCGTCACTAGCTGTTGTTATATTTAATCTCTTATAAAGTCACTTGACCTCCCTGAGCCATTGTTTCCTCAGTCATAAAATATATTATTATGAGATTTAAATATCAGTGTATGCAAAGCTGTCCCCATAGTGGCTGGCCCATATCAAGCACTCAACAAATTTTAGTTTCTTCTCTTTTTCATCCACATATATATTCCTCAAACTTTGTACTTAGTACTGTGTCACTGTGAATATATGCTCTTATATTTCAGATCAGAATTGTTAAAAAAGAAGCAGAATCACAAAAAGACACTCAATTAGGACTCCTGCAATTTATTTTTAAGTGGTTCAGCAAAAATATTATTTTAAGTATGTATTTGTAGAGAAAGATAAAGCAAATGTAAAACTTTAATAATTGGTGAACATAGACAATATATGCGTGTTCATTATATTCTTTGAATTTTTCTCTGGGTTGGTGATTTTAAAAATAACAACATTTGAGGAAAAAGTAAGCTATATTTGCTCATATAAAATAAGACACTGAAAATGTTTCTTACTAATACCTTACTAATATAAATGTGATATTCAATGATACTGTTAATTGTAAAATAAGATAAATAGCTTTATTATGTTGCGTAAGCAGAAAAATGGTCTTTAACTGTAGTAAATTTAGAATCTTAACAAAGCAGCAGACACAGAAATACTTTTTATCTTTGTCGCATTTACTCTCATGGGATTTTCCTTTATATAGTAAGTGTCTTAACTTTGGTATGGTTGATGGGCTTTTTTGATCCTTATGTTTATTAGCACAGAGATTTCCTCAGGCAGATACTTCTCTTTCCTCCCCTTCCCCATAAAAAAAGGTCAGCCAAAGTAAACAGATAGTATAGCTGAATATGTACTCTGTCTTGCAAACCTTTTCTTTCAACTTTACCTAGTCCCCCTTACCCACAAAAAAAAAGGTCAGTCAAAGTAAATAGGTAAGAAATGTGGCTGAATGTGAGCTCAGATGTAGTTTCAAATGATCATTTTACCTCATCTTTTCAGACAGCTGTTCTTAATTCCTCTGCATTTGTTAATCAAACCACAAGAAGAATTATGTGGCTAATGATATGACACTAACTGTTAACGTTTGAGTAACTGTGATTGAACCCTGAAAATGATCGAAGAGTGGTTTCATGTTGTGTGCCTCTCAGATATCTTAGATGTGTCTTTGTAACTCTATCACAGGTTTTGCTTTGTGGCAAAGGTTCACTGAACTTCACCACTGATATTAGGAGAGCATCTTAATGTTGTGTCTTTTAAGAATGAGATTATTTGCATTCACATATTTAATCTGCTTAACTCTGATAAGGCTATTTTAATACTGACTATATTTTGTGTTAATAAAGTACATTATCTGATTACAGGCTATAAGTGTCTGTTTCATTGTTTTGTCCCTAGTACCTGGCACCCTGGTACGTGTAAATACTAAATAAACGTTTTAGATGTAAGTGAATTTAAATTACATGAAAAGTTATATTACCCTTGGCTCACTCTGAATGTAACAACCTACAACAATTGTATTTTAATATGGCTTTCCCTTTAATTATGTTTGAAGTAGTCATTAATCAAACTGAATTTAAACTGGAAAGTCCTGTTGGGATAAGAAAGTGATATTTTTCCAGGATAAAACTTGCTGTTCTATTCATTTAAGTCAGGACTGACTAGATCACAAAATTTTGCTACTTAACAAATTTCGAACCATTGTATTGGTATCCTGATTGTCAACTAAATTTACAGATAGATATTTTTTGGGTTTTTTTTTCTGCAATCAATTGTCATATGCAATTTACTAATAAATTTCCTTGAACTTCATATAACTAATAGTTAAGGTATTTGTCTGTATGAAGCAATAAATCCCAAGTTTGTTGATAGATTGATGTTTTTAAATGTCCCAAAGAATTTTTCCATTTGACTTGTTTAAATTAGAAAAGTCTTGTGTTAATTATTGTCATATTGGAAAGCTCTTTTGATGAAGTGAAGCATAATTTTGCAAGTTAAATGCCAGGTGAAAAATGAAAGTAATTTCCTATAAAATGAAACAATGTACATTAATTAGAAAGGAATGTGTAAGACTTTTGATTTTAAATACCTTGATTTGTAACTGCACAACATTTTCAGAACTATTTAGTGCTAACATTTTTCATTAAGAACCAAACCAAATCCGTGTGTAATTCATAACCTAATGCCAGCACATGAAGAAATACATAGATCTAAAAGGAGTGAGGAATGTTAAGTCATAGCTTAATGCAGTGTCAGTCACTGCTTTGAACTTTGAATTGTGTTGATTAGCAGAAAATTTCTGGAGTTTGTCAGTTAATTTGCATTATAATTTTTAAGAACTTCTGTGGTTGCAGTATGAATAGGCAACTGAGTGGCTTTTGTTGCATATATGTATATTTTCTAATGTAGATAATGTTTGCCTCATCTTCCATGGTAGGAAGCCAAAAGATAATATGTGAAAATGAAAATAATGAATTCCATGAGCATATTATTTGGAAATATAGCGGAAATAAGTACAGTGTATCAAAAGGAACAGCAAAAAGAATGGAAAGCGATGACCTCTGAGGTGAAGGGCAGAGGGGACTATGCAGGAAGCTGCTGTTCTTTGTTATAAGCCTTGTAGAATTAGTGGACTCTAATCTGTGCAATTACTGTTTTTAAGAAAAAGGTAATTGAGCAGAAAACCTCAGTGTTCCCCCCACCTTGTTTGCACACATAGTGAGCCTGTTTATTTAGATCAACTGGGTAGTACCCGCCAGCTGTTACTACTTTGTTCTGTCCCCTAAGAACTCAAGGAAAAGTAATTCACCCTCGAGGGGCGCCTGGGTGGCTCAGTCGGTTAAGCCTCTGCCTTCGGTGGGAATCAGGCTCTCTGCTCAGTGGGGAGTCTGCTTCTCCCTTTCACTCCCCCTCTGTGCTCTCCCTCCCTCTGTCTCTCAAATAAATAAAATCTTAAAAAAAAAAATTACCCTTGAAGTCTGCCCCAAAGCCCCAATCTGGAATGTGGTAACACTAAATATTCTAACATTGAATCTTAGAGATTTGAACTAATAGAGTGAACCGTACGGAGAATAAACACCAATAATGAGCAATCTGTTTGCATCTTCAAATTCAGCAGCCTCGCTTAGTTTTGCTGTGCGGGCGTGTGTGTGTCTGCATTGTGTGCAGACTTGTGTGGAAAGCGGAACCGTCTTGAGCTAGCTTACATAGAAAGGGAGAGACCTGACTCAGGATCTGGGATCCCTCCGAGCACCAGGACAGGAGTGCCCCAGGGGCCAGGGAGGTAGTGCAACTGCTTGACTCAAGTGCCTGCTCTCATTTCTCCTCTTTCTGCACTGATTTTTTTCTTTTTTCTTGTTTCCTTAAGCTTTCATGTCCAGTCACCAGAAAAGAAGCAGAATTATTTGGTCTGCTCCATGTGTTTTTTTTTTTCTCCCACATGTGTCAGTGTCTGCTTCTCTCCTTCACCCCCTCACTATATCCGTCCTCCACTGATAAGAGAGTTGTTCAATAAAAGAGATCCTTGTAAGCTGTGTAGACATTCCACAACCTGGCAGCCTGAGTGGGTTTATTCACAAATGCTTAGCTGCAGAGATGAGGACATTAAGAATTTCAGAGACATATGGCTGGTAAAGGACCGGAGCAGGCAAGCAGCCGCTGTCAGTTTAGTCTTTCAACGTTAGGCGCCAGGTTCTCCTGCGGCCTCATCCAGTCACACTGTGGTCTGTGCTTCTATGAAATAACCTTTTGCCACATTTTGGGAGGTAGTTAACCTGGGTAGCCACATTTTGGTGCCCTTTACAATTCAGTTGAACATAGACTATTCTCATCCCTGAGTTACTGATACTATTTCATGTCGGATAGAGTTCTTCCCAGTTTGTTTCTTTTTTAAGATGTTGTTTGAAACTTGACCGCAAAATTATTTCATGATCCTCCAGTTCGTACCAGTGAACAGTAAACAAAGTCTCTAAGAGTTGTGGTTTTTTTTCTTTCTTTTATCTCCTCTTGTTGAGATGTGGCATTCTTCAGAAAATCATCCTGTATCCCCGTGGATTGCAACCATGTATACACTCAGAGCAAGCCTTCCATCAGCTAATGGTTTTCTTTAATTTGTCAAAGTACGCTAGGCTTTGTGGTATATGGCTCCTGGGCTTAATGTTTGTTGTGATGAAGTGGAGTAAGTCCCTCTAAAGTACTGATCTAATTAAAGTTTTAACTGAAATATTAAAATGCATTTATTTTGGTAGAGAATCTTAATTCTAGAATTTTGGATTTAACCTTGAAAGTTTGTGAATATGGTTTCTGGATTTTTGTGAATGAGTCGTTCTAAAAGTTCTTTGAAAATTGTTCAGTAGTTCTTTGAAATTAATCATATTTTTTCATTTAGCAGACAGTATTTTTCAGTTTTAAGCTTTATTTTGGTCATTACCAGTTATGAAAATAAACAACTCTCCAACCTAGTCATGCAAACAAATGAGCCTTAGTGCTCAGTAAATATTCTTTAGTTAATGAAAGAAAGTTTAGCTCTTTACAGGATTGTTTTGCTAGTCTGTAATTTCTATGTTTTAATCCCCTCCAAAAGCAATACAGACAATAAAATAATAAGCCCATGATTTATTCTGTGTGTTCTGCTCAGGAGGATTTCACCTCAAAAAGATGGGGATCTGTGAGGTTACAGAAAGAGCTGATCAGTTGAGTGATTCAAAAGTCAGGAAGGGACAGCAAGTTAGATGGGAGATCCAGTAGGTGCATGTAAAAAATATTAGAAGAAAGGGAAATTTCTGAACTCCTTGCCATAGGCGTTCAGATTTATTCTAGCTTGTAATTTTCTTAGGGTATTGGTTTTGAATGTAAGCTGGCAGACCAATGGAGTGTTGGCATGGGCTTTGGCTAATAGAATTTTCTATGTAGTTGAGGAGTATGGGGGAAGCCTGACTTAGTCCAGGGCCATTTGAACTTTCAGGGTGTTAATCAGAACTACCTGAAGAGCCCCAGGCCACCTATATTCCAGATTCCTTGGCCTGGCCCAGAAAAAAAAGCAAATGGCAGCAGCTTTCAGTAGAGAAAGTACTGGACATGGTGCCAGTAGAGTCTGTACATTGGGGCTGCCATTTATTAGCTATGTCATGATGGATTGTTTCATCTCTAAAGCAAATTCTTGAGCCTCACTCCACACCTTCTAAATCTGTTTTTCACAAGCACTTCAGGCAATTCTGATGCAAAGTTAAGTTCGAGAACCTGCTGGTCTAGATCAGTGATTCTCAATTAATGGGTAATATCTGCCACCCTACCCCCCACCCCTACCCCCTCAAGAAGCTCAACCTTGGCATTACATTACAATCACCTGGAGAATGTTTGAACCTCCCAATGCCCATGACATACATCAGCCCAATTAAATCAGAATTTCTAGGGCTAGCATTCACACATCAGTTTTTTTAAAGTTTCTCAGTTGATTGCATTTAGTCAAGGTTGAGAACCACTACCCCCTACTGGCTTTTTCCCTTGCCTCCCCTTCTGCCTAATGCTTGCTATCACTGTTGTTTCCGATGGGAATTTATCAAATCTGTATCTGTTGAAGTGCTGCTTCAAGATGGTAATTCCCAGACCTAGCTGGTTAAGCATCACCATTTCCTGAGAAGGGATTTTTGGATTCCATACAAATCTATTCAATTGAAATTTTCAGAAAAAATTCCTCGGCAAAGCAGAGGAATGAGTCTCTGATCCATCATTTGGGAACCATACCTATAGGTGATTTAAAGTTACTTTATTTGTGAGGTTGGCCTTTGTTATATATCTCGTCCTTAATATTCACATTTATTTTTTGTTCATTCATTCAAGAAACATTATTCGGGTGTCCATGTGTCAGATACTTTTATGCATGCTAGAGATACAAAGAACAATAGGAGACTGTCCCTGAATTCAAGGAGTTTAGTGCCTTTTAGAGGAAAAAAAAAATGAATAAATAACTGAATACATGGAAGTATTGTAAGTACTAGGATAGAAGCCAGAAACAGGAATCATTCTTTATTTTTTTCCTGTTCCATTAATCGTTGTTGTTTCTTCTGTCCTATTAATTCTTCTGCCTATACATGTATCTAATCCATTAACCTTTTTTCATCGTCACTGTCACCATCTTAAATCCAAGCTGATATTTTCTCTTTTTGGACCTGTACTACATGGGGTCATACTATGTGGGAACTCTACTTGTTCAGAAGTTCTCCAGATTTAAACTACTATAACATTTAAAAGTCTACTAAGACATTTTTTTTAAAGAATATAAAGCTGAGTATATAAATCTCCTTCAGTTTTGGGTTTTTTTTTTTTTAAGATTTTAGTTATTTGACACAGGGAGAGAGAGAGAGAGTGCGAGCACAAGCAGGGGGAGTGGCAGGCAGAGGGAGAGAGAGAAGCAGACTCTCCACTGAGCAGGGAGCCCGACATGGGGCTCAATCCCAGGACCCTAGTATCATGACCTGAGAGGAAGGCAGACACTTAACCAACTGAGCCACCCAGGCACCTGTCTCCTTCATTTTTTTGATTTGTTTCCTTTGGTTTTGTTTTTTATACTTAAGAGAAAATCCCAAATTCCTCACATGGGCTAAAAGACCTGTGTGATGTGAGCCTTTCTGCTCCCTACTGACAAGGGGCCAGCTGCTCTCTACCTGGCTATCTCATCAACCTTCAGATTTCAGCTTGGTGTCAATTCCTCAGGATTTCATTCTTCTTTTTAAAAAATATCTATTTGAGAGAGACAGAAAGCGGGAGCAAAGCGGAGCAGAAAGAGAATCTCAAGCAGGCTCTGCACTGAGCACAGAGCCCAACACAGGGCTTGATCTCAGGACCCTGAGATCATGACCTGAGCCAAAACCAAGAGTTAGCTACTCAACCAACTAAGCCACCCAAGCACGCCAGAATGTCATTCTTAGACCGTCTCGCATAGTCTTTGGGGCACTTGTCAGTTGCAGTGATAGTTATGTTTCTGTGGTCTTTTAAAGAATGTCAGTCTATCCCGCCATATCTCTCTTACTTCTGGCACCCAGCACAGTACCTGGCACATCCGAGGACTCACAAATTGTTGAATGACCAAGTAATTAGGCAACAAGAAAACAAGCTGTTGTGACATTTTTTGCTCATCACTCTAGAGAACACTCGCCTGAAGCAGTGCAAACGGAATTATGATTGTGCAATTTGCTTAGAATTTTAAAAACACAACTAAAATTAATGTGACTAAAATAATTAAAATTCAGCTTGACTAAAATTAATGTGCATATGAGGCATGGAAAAGGAGCCAACATTTTTTCCCATCTTTTCTTTTTGTAGTTAGGAAAGACTCACAGAGAATCCTGGACCAACTCTTAAGAACAGGAAAGGAAAAAGAAGAATTTTGAAAAATATTATCAATGTTACTCTGAATTCATATGTTAGCTAAATTTCAGAAGTTAGTATAGGGATTTCAAATTACATTTTAATAAAGTAAAAAAAAATTTCAGCTTAATTTTTGAAGTAGTTTGGATGTTTTATTTAACACAGTGCTACATACTTGCTTTAGTAAAGAAGTGTGGAATCAGAAGGCAAAAAGGAACTCAAACAAGACTTTGTACTGTGATGAATTTTTCTCTCTCTCCATCTCCAATTTAAATGAAAAATGTTCCTACAGTTCTGTAATATTTTTAATCATTGGAAGCCTGTCCAGTATATTTACTTCCCATGAGAGAGCTTAAATAGTCGGTGATTTCATCAGCAAAGAGACAAAAAGGCACCAAGTCGTATATGTGCTGGACCAAAGCAAACATTGCCCCTAACAGTAACATGCCTTATTTGACCACTTAATGATATATGGAGCCTAACTTTTCCCAATAAAAGGAGCCTCTTTTACTTGTGTGATAGGCACATGAAGGCCCTAAGATACATAGAACTTATGGGACCTTTGATTCCAGAAGATCACAAGAAGAGACCTTGCCCACCACCTTACTTGCAAATACGAGAAAATGTGGAGAAACGCCCACCTCCTCCTTACTGCTCGCCCCTTCCTGGTGGAACTGAAATGGAGAAATTTGGAACAGTTCTGGAATTGTCCCCATCGAACTGTTCACAGTGGTTGCCATTGGAGAGTGGGAATGAGGAAAAAACATATATTTCTTTTGTTATTAAAAAAAGCCATTAGCGATGAAAAAATGAATTACAGTGTATAGACGCCTTGCTTAGTGCTTGGTTTTCTCAACTGAGCTTGTGCCATGTACTGTCTTTAACTTGATATTTTTGTGAAGATATTTTAGCTTACTGAAAATTATTCTTAAATTATAAATATTAGTATTAATCTTGCTGATTTTTCTGGCTCCTGATCCCCTCGAGGTCTACGAAATCGAAGCTCCAGCCCTCCCTGTTCAGCAGACCCTCTCGAGGCAAAAGCTGGCTGATGGTCGATGTGGTGCTCTGAGCTTCTGGCTTCCTTTTGACCTGAGTGCTCCTCACGGATGCTTTTATGAAATTTTTGTGGTGGTGTTTGTTTTTGTGTTATTATCTAGGATTTTTTTTTTTTCAGTAAGAATGTTGTTCTAGACACCTAGTCAACCATTCTGCTGGAAATGAACCTCTCATAATTTTTGTACTATCATATGCATAATAGGCATAATTCGTGTATTACATAATTTCCATCAGAGCCGTGAACTGATGTAATAAGCCAGTAGCATTTTATGACATTCGTTAGACTAACCCTCCCTTCACCAAATAGTATCCTTAGAGTTGTAGCATGCATCTTGTTTGATGAGGGTTTTGCACATCATTTTTCCCAGGTTAAAGTTAGGATGAGTATGACTCTGGTGTGGAACTATATGGCATCTTGACTCCCTGTTAAGCTATGTATTAGAGCAAATTCAGCTTTACTTTTTTTTTTTTAAGTTTTACTTATTTGTGTCATCTCTATACCCAATGTGGGGCTTGAACTCATGACCCAGAGATCAAGAGTCACTCACTCTACGGACTTAGCCAACCAGGCGCCCCCAGCTTGGCTTTTTGAGTAGAATTTCAGCCCTCCTGCATGAGTGACTTCCCTTACCATATTTTAAAGCTAAAGTTGGATGTTTTCACCCATGCATTCTTACCGGGCATCCTAATTTTCATAAGGCCCACCTGTTTTGTCTGTAAGTGCTACCTTTTCCTTAACTAGCTCAGAACAACAAAATAATAACAAAAACTGCATCCCAGGAACTGGTCTGGAGGGTACAAATGAATCCTTTTGCTTTTTATTATCCTTAAAAAGTTCTGCTGAAATTCACAAACAAATTTTTATGGTTGGTCTAAAGACAGATGCTCATCCATTCTATTGAAATAGAATCTAAATCCCAAATGAAGTCAGAAAGCTGAATACCTAGATTAAATTGACCTTCCCATAGAATGATTCTACTACCCTGTCCTTTGGGGTGATACCATTGATTCATGAGTAGCAGCCTATGAAGTAATATCTCTGTGTTTCCTTCAGAGATGTTGAGGATGCTCTTTATTTTTGTTTATCATCTCGTTGTAGGTTCAAATTTACTTTCCTATCCTTTTTCTTTAACTCATTTTTCAGCCATATTAAAACCATTTTGAAAACGATTTTTAAAACCATTTTGAATATTTTTTGGAACATAGTGGGTATATACAAAATCATTTGATTACTGTTTCAAATAATGCAAATCAGTAAATAACCATGTTCTAGAAACGAAATTACATGATGACTTATTTACTTTTGCTTATATAAACATTATCAAAATCTAGAAAATTAGATTTCAGTACAGTATCTGTCTCTAGACCCAAAGGAACAAATATGCAAAGACAGTGGAGGCCACTATGATGATTTCTGAGAAGGACTGCAGCCTGTTCCCTCATTTGTTTGAACAGGAAATTTTCAAAAGTAAAATCACTCTCCTTAAATATTTTGTAGATTTCAGTAATCTGATAAATGAGCTATTTATTCATTGTCTCTCTGGTACCCACACAGTGGTTTATCCATAGCAACAATCCTTTTCAAACTTAATAAGACCAACCCTGTATTTATTAGGGAAATAATACCACCAGGTTGAACAAACTATGACTGTTGGTTCTGTGTATTTACTCTCTTTCAGAGAGATCTGCTAAACCTTCAGTGTGTTCCATGTTGCAGATCATTAGGGAGGCTGAATTGGAGTATGACTCTATGATCCTGAATGTGCCATTTTTATGGAGTGTTTAGAGTCAAATAAGAAAGATGATGAGCAAATAAAGCTTTAGAAATAAAGTACTATTTTGTATGTTGAAAAAAGGGCCAAGTTCCTATCTGTATAGTAGAAATCAGAGGCATATTATGGTAAATATTGCCACTCCCAGTCTATAGAGGATAAATAGAATACTTAATATTGGCCCAGGAAAACACATTTCAGTTTCTTGACTCTAGAAATTACACTGATGTGGAATCTATAAGAAAGGCTGTGCCTCAAAAAAAAAAAAAAAAAGAAAAGAAAAAGATTTTCAGAATTAACGAGATTTTCATAAGAGAAGAGATTCTTTTTAAAGAATTTGAATTGTTGTTGAAATGTAAATTAAACCTAAGATCTTTTCATATCAGTTGTTGAGAAATGAAGTATTTAAAAATCACAAAATGTTAGAGTTTGTGTGATCCAATATCCTTATTTTACAGTCATGAATGCTTTTAGAAATTGCTACAGTATCTCTCATCTTAAATGTCCTTGTGCAATATAAAAAATTTTTTTCAAACTAAAACTTGTTAAGCTTCTATCCTACAAGGTATACTAGTGGGAATAATCTTTTACAAGGGTAGATTAATAATTTTGTTTTTTTTTTTAAAGATTTTATTTATTTATTTGACAGAGACAGAGACAGCCAGTGAGAGAGGGAACACAAGCAGGGGGAGTGGGAGAGGAAGAAGCAGGCTCCCAGCAGAGGAGCCTGATGTGGGGCTCGATCCCACAACACCAGGATCACGCCCTGAGCCAAAGGCAGAGGCTTAACTGCTGTGCCACCCAGGCGCCCCAATAATTTTGTTTTTTTTATGTAATAGAATGGAGTACATATTTTTCTGTATTAGATTTTTTTTTTATGTAGGTCAGTAGGGGCTCTGTATTTATGAATTGGTTGAAGCTATCTTGCTAAAGACCCTGCTATGGTAAATATCTGTTTTCTCTTAGGTCCGTTTTTGGGTAGTGTTAGCGCTTAAATGATTTCTTTCTGTTTATATTCACAGATTCTGGAACTTTTCAAAACCTGACCCTCTTCTTGAAACAGTGGAACATCATACGGAGTTTACTTGTGGTTTAGATTTAAGTCTTCAGAGTCCTACTCAGGTAATGGGTGCGATCTCCTCATGTTTTTCTTAGCATGTGGTTTGCAACTAGCCCTCTGCAGGGCGTGTGCTGCTGTCTGGACCAGACTTTTGCCTTTAGGGCAGAACAAAGTACATTTACTTAATTAACTTCATCTCTTTTGTTATATAAACTTGAGCGTTTGAGTAGACCTCTCCCAGTAGAAGGGGTGACAGGAGAAAAATGGAATGGGGATGGCTTGTCCTCAAAGGTCGGTGAGAGTCAAAAGTGTGGTTCTGGATTCAGCTGTCTCACTGAACGGTTGAGATGATGGGTAGGTCATTCTCCTCTCAGGACTGTCACCATCCTCTCTACATCGCGTGTCAAAAGAGAGGCTTCCAGTGGGGAACCCGGTAGAGTAGAATGGCTGTTTTAATTAAACTTAAGGGGTGCCTGGGTGGCTCAGTTGGTTAAGCATGGACTCTTGATTTTGTCTCAGGTCATGAACTCAGGGTCATGGGATCAAGCCCGTGTGAGGCTCTGCGCTCAGTGGGGAGTCGGCTCCTCTCCCTCGGCCCCTCCCCCATTCATGCACGTACTTGCACTCTTTCTCTAACAATAAATCTTAAAAAAAATTAATAAACTTCATATTTTCCCCCTTTTGTTCTCTTGAGAACTTGACAGTCAATATTTTGGACTTTAAATATTCTTCAGGGTTTTTTTTTATGCTGTTTCAGTTTTGGAAATTATAAACTCAGGTCAGAAACACCACAGTATGTTGAATGATTAGACACTTTATAACACAGACTATGTGAGAACACCAGCATAGTCATGCCACAAAATAATATGTGGAAATTCTAGAGTGTGACTAAGAAACTATATTTTTATGATGAATTTTAGAACTTGGAACAAAAGCAAATTCCATTTCTCATTACTGTATTCTTAAGTTTAAATGGATACTTGTTTTTTTAATTTTACGAACTTAAGACAATTCTCATTATAAAATATTCTCAAAAAATAAATACATAAAATACTCTTATTAGACATTAGAATATTCTCATTAACATTAGAATAATTGTTTTTAAATGATTTATGGCATCTGAGAAGAAACTGAAATAGTGATGGGCGAAATAGCATTATTTTTCACGTAAATACAGTGTGCTTCGGAAGAACTAGTTCCTTTTCTGAGAAATACATTTACTGTAGATGATTTTTAATAAAATAATCATACCTGTTTGCTGTCCTATTTAAAAAAAGTTGCAACGTACCTGTTGAAATGTGGCAGTGCCAAAGGACCCTAAGTAAATATTTTCCTTCTCATATAGTTCTGTTAACCTGCACTTTATGCGTCCCAAACTGTGGCCTCCTCAGTGTACATTGGTCCTGGCAGGTCCTTGCCCAGAGCGCCAAGTGTTTTCTATATCCTCTGCACATAGACCACCTTATTAAAAGGAACTTTGGTTTCAGAGGATTTATTAATCATATTTATTAATCATTTTGTATTAATCATATTTTAATCTCTTAAATAACAAGAGATTTTATCACATGGTCATATATATATATATATATTTTATAGTCTGGTGACTGCCACCCATCTCTTCCAGTTGAATAACCAAATTCCAATTGTACTAAAGAAATAATTGCTATTGAGAGCAAATAGGAATGGAGAAGCAGGAGTCTTTGAGCTCTAAAAAAGCATCAAGTTCAATGGCATAATATACAGTTCAATTGTACAAGGAATCTCCACTGAGTTAACGCATAGTGGGACAGAATCTTGGGATTAGGAGGGACCTTAAAAATAAGACCACTCTCTCTCATCATTTACTCTTTCCACAGATATTTTCATATTTGGACGTGTACTAAGTACTGGGGATGCAGTGAGCAATGAAAGTAAACATGGGCCCTGGCTTCATAAAGCATTTAGTCTACCATTGTATTAATTAATCTCACAAATGAATGTGACAGACAGCTGTGACAAGCCTATGAAGGAGACGTACTTTGTTCCTCAAAGGTTCATAATTAGGGTAGATATTTGATCTTTATAAAACATCTGTAAGGAAGTGAGGCTCATCTGAGATCTGATGAATGAGTAAGTGTTAACTGGTGAAGAGACAAAGGAATATCATAAATAGGCAAAAGTAATAGTATATCACAGGCCCTGGGATGGAAGGGAGCATGGCTAGTACTTGAGAATGAAAGAAATTGTTTCTTCTTTATTTATGGTGTATTATTCAACATTAGAATTTAAGAAAATATGTTTGTTTACTTGTCATATTTTTAAAAATTGAGTGTTGGGATTCTCAACTAAATTTTACATTTCTCCCCCATTCTTCAAGGTTTGTCAACTTTGCTTTATATAATTTTTGCTATGTAGGTAAAAATGACCTACATTTTTCATATGTAGGTCATACAAATGAAATATGAGAGTTTTTTTAGTTAATGTATCTTTATTATTAATGTATTTTTAATCTTTTGAAAGTATTATTTCAGAGTTATCTATTTTTCTGTTTCTTTTAATGCTCTTTGACACTGCTTCTCTCTTTTATTTGGTCACATTTATTGAGTATCAACTACAGCTGTGTAGGATAGGTAATTACAGTGTACTGTGATAAATGCTAAAACAGAGGGAAGCAAATGATGTTTTAGGAAAATATGCATTCATTCATATTTCCAGGTGCCTACTGAAGGCTAGGCATTGTTCTAGGCACTAAGAATAGACCAGTGAACAAAGCAGACTAGGTTCCTGCTGTCATGGAGCTTACATATATAGGAGAAATCAAATAATAAACCAAAAGATGATTTCATATAGTAATAAATTCTATTCAGAATTGGAGCATTTGATAGAGAATGATGGGGTACTTTTGCTTAAATGGTCTGGGAAAGACTCTAAGAAAAGTGAAATGTGAGCTGATAGCTGAATAATGAAATGAAGCCAGCCATCCAAAAATCTAAGGGAAGAGTGTTTTTCACAGAGGAAACAACAGTCAAGTCCTTGGAGTGATAAAGGGTTTGTTATTAATAAGGGACAGGAAGAAGGCCAGCGTGGCTGGAGCCTACTGAATGAGGGGAAAAGTGATAGGAACTAGGCAGGGGCCAAATTGTAGAGGGACCTGTAGACCATACTGTGTTTGATTTTCTTTGTAATTGCCATTGGAGATTGAAAAGCAGAAGAATGATAGAAATTGATTTGTGGATTTTCTTTATTGAGCTATAATTGACATTTTAGGTATATAACATAATGATTTGACTTTTGTATTGCAAAATATCTATTGCAATACAATACAATACAAAATATTGTATGCAAAAATATTTATTGCAAAATAATCACCACAATAAATCTAGTTAACATCTGTCATCACACAGTTATTAAAAAAACATTTTTCTTGTGATGAGGACTTTTAACATCTCTCTTCGAAACTTTCAAATATATAATCAGTATTAACTATTGTCATCATGCTGTACCATTCTATATCCCCAGGACTTATTTATTTTATAACTGGCAGTTAGTACCTTTTGACCCCTTTCATCCATTTCTTCCACTCCTTACCCCTCACCTCTGGTAACCACCAATCTGTTCTCTATATCTTTGAGCTTGGTTGCTTTGTTTTTTGGTTTTGGGGTCTTTTAAGATTCCATATGTAAGTGAAATCATATGGTATTTCTTTCTCTGTCTGATTTATCTTAACATAATATTATCACAAATGGCAAGATTTCATTCTTTTTTATAGCTTAATTTTATTGTGTGTGTGTGTGTGTATATATATATATATGTGTGTGTGTGTGTATATACATATACACATACATACATACCCCTACCATATTTTCTTTATCCATTTATTCATTGATGGACACTTAGTTGTTTTCATATGGTGGCTATTGTAAATAATGCTGCAGTGAACATAGGGGTACATATATCTTTTGAAATTAGTATTTTCATTCTCTTTGGTTACATACCAAGAAGTAAAATTGCTGGATTATGTGGTAGGTCTATTTTTAATTTTTTAAGGAACTTCCATACTGTTTTCTATAGCAGCTACACCAATGTACGTTCCCACCAATAGTTTATTAGAGTTCCCTTTTCTCCACGTAATTGCCAACACTTATTATTTCTTGTCTTTTTGATGATTGCCATTCTAACAGGTGTGGGGTGATATCTAATTGTGGTTTTGATTTGCATTTCCCTGGTGATTAGTAATGTTGAGTATTTTTCACGTTAGCCGTCTGTATTTCTTCTTCGGAAAAATGTCTGTTCAGAGCTTCTGCCTATTTTTTAATTGGATTGTGTGTGTTTTTGCTTTTGAGTTGTATGAATTCATTATATATTTTGGATATTAGCCCCTTATCTATGATTTGCAAATATTTTCTCCCATTCAGCCTTTTCATTTTGTTGATTATTTCCTTTAATGTACAGAAGCTTTTTAGTTTGACGTAATTCCCCTTGTCATTGCTTTTGGAGTCAGATCCAAAAACTTGTTTCCAGGACACATGTCAAGGAGCTTACTACCTATGTTTTCTTCTTGGAGTGTTATGGTTTCAAATCTTACATTCAAGTCTTTAATCCATGTTGAGTTAATTTTTATATATAGGATAAGATAGTGATCCAGTTTCATTGTTTTACATGTGGCTGTCCAGTGATTTGTGCTTTTAAAAGATCAATCTGGAGGCACCTGGATGACTCAGTTGGTTAAGCATCCAACTCGTGATCTCAGGTCAGGTCTTGATCTCAGTGTTGTGAGTTCAAGCCCTACGTTGGGCTCCATGCTAGACATGGAGCCTACTTGAAAAAAAAAAAATCATTCTGTGTGTGTGGCAGAATAGAGGACAGGCAAGATTGTAAGCTGGGAGGGCAGCTTAGAGTCTCTTGAAGTAATGCAGGCCAAAGATAATGGTGACTTAAGGGACACCTGTGTGGCTCAGTCAGTTAAGTGTCTGCCTTTGGCTCAGGTCACGATCCCAGGGTCTTGGGATCAAGACCACGGGGCCCCTGCTCAGTGGGGAGCCTGCTTCTCCTTCTCCCTCTGCCACTTCCCCTACTTGTGCTCTTTCTCTCTCTCTCTCAAATAAATAAATAAAATCTTAAAAAAAAAGATAATGGTGACTTAAAATCTAAGAGCTATATTATATTCATAATATATTAGATTGAGCCGTAGAAAATTACTGGAAATTTCACATGGTTTACTTCAGAGATAGTGAGTAGGGTTTGCTGATGGGCTAGAAATAGACTGTGAGAGAAACAGAAAAATCAATGATTACTCCTAAGATTTGGACCTAGACACCAAGGTGGGCAATGGTTTAATTTACTGAGATGGGGAAGAGGAGATGATTTGGGATAGGGAACAATCAAGGGTTATGTTGGAGAGGTCTCCTGTTAGACATTCAAATGGAGACACTAGGTAAACAGATTTAGGCTTATCCACCTCAGGGAAGAGTTTGGGGCAACAGAAACAAATTCAGGAGTTTTTGGCATGCAAATGATTTTAAAAGTCTCGGGGCAGATTAAAATTATCTAGAGAGTATATAAATGAAGAAGAGGCCCAGAAGAATCTCTAGGAGTCTGAAAGGAGAGAATCCGGCCAAGTGGATTGAGAAGGAATGGTCGGTGAGGTGAAAGACTAACTACAAAAGTATAGCATCTTTGAAGTTCAAGGAAGAAAGTGGTTCAAGAATGGGGACATTCCCATGTACTGCTGGTGACATGTAAAATGTTGCAGTCACTTTGGAAAAGTTTGACAGTTTCTTAAAAAGTTAAATGTAAATTTACCATACATCTCAGCACTTACACTCTTGGATATCTAACCAAAAGAAGTGAAAATATAGCTCTCCACTAAGACTTGTACGTGAACGTTCATAGCCAGAAAGTGAGAGCAATCCTACTGTCAATCAGCTGCTGAATGGATAAACAAAATGTTATATCTCAATACAGTGGAATACTATTCAGGAATAAGAGGGAACAGTTTGATACATGCTACAACGTGGATGAATTTCCACAGCATTATGCTAAGAAACTAGACACGAAGATTGTATAATATATAATTTCATTTATATAAAATGTCCACAAAAGGCAAGTCTATAGAGATAGAAAGGAGATTAGTGGTTATCTGGGGTAGGGGATGAAGATGGGGATTGTTTACAGACGGATCTTTTGGGAGTGATAGAAATGTTCTAAAACTGGAGTAGGGTGATAGTGGAACAGCCCTGTAAAGATCCTAAAAATCATTGAATTGTACACTTAAAATGGGTGAATTTTATGGTATTTAAATTACATCTCAGTGAAGATGTTTTTTAAAAAAAGGAATGGACATTCTAATTTTCCCTAAGATGTGAAAAGATGAAAAAGCATTACTTCCACTGTAAAAATAAGAGAAAGTCAGATAAACTACAAAATCAGACTTTCTGTGAACTCATCGGAAAGCTGAGGTAGCAGGGCAAACAAGTAGCCGCAAATCTAAGGAAGACAGAGGCCTCCTTCCAAGGAGAGATGGGACACCAGCACTGTTTTACTTTTGGTAGAGCATAGGCAGAAGACCCAGCTGCTCTACAAATGGTATCTAGTGGAAAAGGTGGACAATAGGTGTGAACAGATGAGGGATTTCAGCTGAGAAATAAAAATATAAGAAAGAGTCAAAAAATAGTAATTTTTTGAAAGTACAGTATCAGAGATGCAGTTCTTCAATATGCCCATCAGAAGACTCATCAGTGAATTGAGAGATCAGTCACTAGAAACTACCAAGCTGAAACAATAGAGGAAAACAAGAATGAGGGAAATAAAAGAGAACAGAGCATCTAGCATCTGTGGGATAATATCAGGTGTTCTTACATATATGTAATCGGAGTCCTGAAGAAGAAAAGAGCAAATAGGGAAGATGAAATATTTTAAAGAGATTTTTCCAAAATAATGAAAGTCAAATCACAGGTTTGAGAATCCTAGGGAACCCTAAACAGGATTTAAACAAACAAGACAACACATCAAGGCATACCCATATTCAAACAGCTAAAAACCAGAAGTAAAGAGAAAATATTAAAAGCAGACAAAAGAAAGAAACATTATACCCAGAAGCATCTAGATAAGAATTACAGAAGACTCCTTATCAGAAACTATGCAAGCCACCAGACAGAGGAATGTCTTTTTAAAGTACGAAGTGAAGAATATAAAGAGGAAATAGAGGGGGGTCCTTCATGGCTTAGTTGATTAAGCATCTGCCTTTGGCTCTGGTCACGATCCTGGGGTCGAACCCTGTGCCAGGCTCCCTGCTCAGCAGGGAGTCTGCTTCTCCCTCTTTCTCTGCCGCCCCACTGCTTGTGCTCTCTCACAGGCTCTGCTCTCTTTCTTTCAAATAAATAAATTAAATCATTCAAAAAAAAAAAAGAGGAAATAAGGAAACTTCAGACAGACAAAAGCTGAGAGCATATCTGACAAGAAATGTCAGAAGAAATATACCCAGACCAAAATGAAAAGAAAGAGGCAGACAGAGGGAGGAAGGGAGAAAGGGAAGGAGGTAGGAAGGAAGGAGAAAGAAGGGGAGGGAAGGAAAGAAAGAAGAAAAATATAAAATAACTGGAAATGGCAAAAATGAAGTAAATATACAAGACATTTTTAAATTTTATCACTCTGAAAATTTTTGCCTAAAGCAAAAATAGTATTGTATGCAATATATTTGCATATAGTATATTATAGAGTTCATAGTATATGCAAAAGTAAAATAAATGACAATAATGAAATGAGGGAAGAATTGAAAGTACACTGTTATGAAGTTATTACTATATGTGAAGTGATATAGTATTTGGAAGTAGATTGTGATAGATTCAAGATGTTTATTGTAAACCCTATGTTAACATCTAAGAAGTTTTAGAAAAAGAGCTATAACTATTAAGCCAATCATGAAGATAGTTATAAAAAATAACTACCTCAACATAATAAAACTTGTATAGAACAAACCTACAGCCAACATCATACCCAGTGGTGAAAAACTGAAAGCTTTTCCTCTAAGATCAGGAATAAGACAAGGTGCTTGCTTTCACCATTTCTATTAAACATAGTATTGGAAGTTTTAGAGCAGTCAGTCAAGAAAAAGAAAGGCATCTAAATTGGAAAAAAAGAAGTAAAGTTAATCTCTCTTTGCCAAGGACACGATCTTATATGTGGAAGTCTTTGAATCAAACTATTTCAACAATTATATTAAATATAAATGGTCTAGGAGTGTCTGGCTGGCTCAGTTGATATAGCATGCAACTCTTGGTCTTAGGGTCATGAATTCAAGCCCCATGTTGGGTATAGAGCTTGCTAAAGAAAAGAGAGAAGAGAAAGAAAGAAAGAAAGAAAAGGAAAGAAATGAAAGGGAAAGGGAAAGGAAAGGAAAAATGTAAATGGTCTAAACATCTAAATTAAAAGACAGATTAAATATGGTAGATATGTGAGAGACTTTGAGAAATGCACTTGGTCCAGCCTTCCTGACTTTGTAACCTATTGGATTTGGGATTCGAAGAAGAAGCTTTTCTAACTCCCAAGATCTAGGATCTTGTTACTTTCTGTATAATATTTTCAGTGACGAGTTTGTCTTTTCTTCTCCCTAAAATTTATCTTTAAAAATTTCTTCTTCTTTTTTCCTTTTTTTTTTTTTTTAAGATTTTTCTTTATTTGAGAGAGAGCAAGCGAACACAGGGAGTAGGGGCAGAGGGCAAGGGAGAAGCAGACCCCCACCCCCACCCCCTGGCTGAGCAGGGAGCCTGATATGGGGCTCCATCCCAGGATCCAGGGATCATGACCTGAGGTAAAGACAGACGGTTAACTGACTGAACCACCCAGGTGCCCCTCTTCTTCTTTTTATCAAACTAAGATGATGACCTCAACCACTATTTTTCTTTACATATCTAGCATGAATACATTTTAACACAAACATTTGTATTGTTTATAGTATTAATTTATGTTTTTGCCAAGTAGCATTAAACTCCCTTGTAGGGAGATACAGGAGATCAAGTTCTTGATGTATGTCCCTATTTTTCTCTCACTTATTTTATCTCAGTTATCTATTGCTAACAAGCTCTCCCACAACTTAATGGCTTAAACATCAGTTTTTCATTGCTTACAATTCTGTGAGTCAGCAATTTGGGCTGGGCTCAGCCAAGCAGTTCTGTTGTTCTCACTTGGGGTCCTTCATGTGACTCCAGTCATTGGGTAACTTAACTAGAGCTGGGTGGTCTAAGAAGGCCTCACACACATGTTTAAGGTGCATTGCTGGTTGTCGTCCTGAGTGCTGTGTCTCCAGATGAGCCCAGGCTTCTTTACTTAGCCGTTGTAGGTTTCCAACAGGGCAAGAGTAAAAGCTGCCAGGCATCTCCAGGACTAGACTTAGAAGTTCACACAGCAGTCCATCTGTTGCAAAGCAAGTCATGAGGCCAGCTCAGATTCAAAGAGTAAGAAAAATAGACTCCACTTCTTGATGGGAGTAGCTACAAAGAATTTGTAACCATTTAATATCTATCACATTAACCTTTTGTTGGTAGAGTTGGTAGTTTACGTTATTTTTGACATATTTATCCTTTATTCTCACAATATGTGGTTAAGTTTACTGACTGCATATTAATGCATATGTTTTGTTCATATTTTATTCTCTTTGTTCATATTTTATTCTCTTAGGAAGTATCTTCCTCTCACCTTTGAGAAAGTACCTTTCCATCTGTTTTCAAAAACTTGTTGTCTCTTGTGATCTTAACAGCTGTTGGACTTTGCTGACATTACTTTAGGTCTTTGTGTCTTAATATATTCTCTGTCTTAAAAGAGATTTATCTGAGTTCTTATACTTATAATTCCTCTTTCTTTTTAGCTTCTTCTTTCTTGGAGATCTGAAAAATGAGGTCCAAAAGCATTCTTATATTATACCTCCTTTCTTCTTGGCGAACGTAAGATCTTGTCTTTAAAAGTTAAAAACTTGACAAATAAGTATCTAGGGTCATTCTTTGAGGATAATTGCTGAGAAATGCTCTATCCCCTCTCTTGTTAACCAGGCTAAAGTTACCTTTCAGTTCAGAAAATTTTTCTTTGATTTTTTCCCTCTGATCATGATTTGTACAGCCCTGGCATTTTCTCTTTTTTCTCTTATCCTTATTATTTCTAAATTGGATACCCTTTTTCTGTTTTTAGGCGTATGATTCTGGACCTGTAATATACCCATTTGTATAATTGGGATTTTCTGTATTAATATATTTTTAGAATTCCTGACTTTGTGCTCCGTAGTATCAACTCTGCTCCTTTGAATACTCATTGATATTTAGTTTAGTATTTATAATCTGAATATAGGTTTACATATTGTTACACATGCCTTTTGGGAGACAGTTATTTCTCTTTTTAATCTCTTTTAAAGTAGACTTTATTCATTCCGAAATAGAATCTCTATATGTTTAATAAAGTTAATCTTTTTTCTCATAATGAAATTGGGAAATTACAGTCAGAAGAGAAAAGATTACCCATGGTCCTGCCGCTTTAGAAAGAATCTCTGTTATACCATATTAATATGTTTGTTTTCAGTCTTTCTTTTTAGACATTTTTATTTGAAGTATAACATCCTTGTTGGAAAATGCACATATTTTAAGTGAACAGCTTAATAAGTTATCAAGAAATGACTGCACCTGAGTAACCAGCATTCAGGTTAATATATATAACCCTACCAGAATCCCAGAAAGTTCTCTTCTGCTTCCTTCCACATCTTGCCCCCCATCCTTCCCAAAAGTAACTACTCTTCCAGTCGTTCCCCATATGTATGCATGTTTTTCATAGTTGTGGTTATATTACATATATAAATCCATCTTCTGGGACTCCTAAAATTCTTGGTAAATATAATCTTTAATGAGCGAATATCCTAGACTATCCATGATAGGAACATGTATGCACTTTATAACGATTTTTTTAAAAAAGGGCAAAAGAAATTTCGTATATTTTTATTTTGTTTCAGTGGAAGATGCTTAGATTTGGCTCTGATTTAAACTAGTTCCATAGATGTGTTTTTAAAAGTGTCTTTGACTTTGTTGACATTTTAGTAAAAAATAATAATAAGCAATTCAATTCAATTCATTCAACTGAGGTTAAGCCCAAAAAGGTCACATATTTTGAAGCATTATGTTGTATACCTAAAACTAATGTAATGTTATGTGTTAGTTAATCTCAATTAAAAAAAATAAATTTGTAAAGAAATTTTTAAAAATTAGGTGTCATTTAAAAATTCAGCTCAGGGGCGCCTGGGTGGCTCAGTCGTTAAGCGTCTGCCTTCGGCTCAGGGCGTGATCCCAGCGTTATGGGATCGAGCCCCACATCAGGCTCCTCTGCTGGGAGCCTGCTTCTTCCTCTCCTACTCCCCCTGCTTGTGTTCCCTCTCTCACTGGCTGTCTCTTTCTGTCAAATAAATAAATAAATAAATAAAATCTTTAAAAAATAATAATAAAATAAAAAATAAAAAAATTTTTTTCAGCTCATATTTTTATTGAGATCTCTGTTCCCACAATCTCAGATACCAGCTTTACAAGTTGATAGTGGATAAACATATTTTGTGATTCTCAGTATGAAGTTGGAAAATTCAGTTTTAAAAGAAGACCAGCATTATTGGTAGTTAAGATAACTAAATCTGTACCACCTTTTATCTGAAGTGATAATTTTTGCATCTGTCACAGACTAGCTTAGGAGTTGAAAAGAACATGTGCCAGAAGCATCCAGTGTGTTTCCTCTTCGATGCTTTCAGAATTGTGTGATTTCTAGCTGAAAATTATATAACAAGGGCCTGTTTTCCCCTAGCTGTAAAACATTCCTCGGCCCAGCTTGGTAGGACCTTGGTGCATCCCTAAGGTGGATGTGTTAACCTTTGTCTACCACCTACTGTGCTTCATGGACAACCCTTGCAGTGAGAGCTTCCAGAATGACTGACATCTTTGTCTCTGCTGCCTCGGCTCCCAATCCTGAATCACCCACTTTCTCACTCATTGTCATTGCTTCTGAGAAACCAAGCAAAAATGCTGACTTAGCACACTACAAATTATTTTTTCACAAAAATTTCATCTGGGCTCTTGGTCCTACTCTACTTACATTTGAAGTCATTTTGATTTTCTAGCCCATTCTCCATAACATCTTTTCTCAGCCTCCCACAGTATCATTAACACTCTGGACACGTGACCTTACTTGCTACTTAATTGTAAAAATAGATAAGAATGAATATCTTCTTCCAGCTCTGTCACCTCACAATATTTTATGTTCGATCTCTGTTTCTCCCCTTTCCAGTGGATTCCTGATTTTCTCACTGGCTTCTCCATACAGGTCTTTGCTTCCTCGATGTACACTGTGCTTTTAGATCTTCAGTCAGTTCTGTTCTCTATTTTCAAAACTCACTTGACCTCACTGTCCTATTTTCATACCAGTAAAATTGGCTTTTCTTCCATTATTAGACATCAAGAATTAGTAGGTTTACCTGTTGCTTTTACTCTCTCAAAATCAGCATTCTCTTTTTATGCCCTTGTATCTGTCTCCCTTTCATCATTCAATTGAAGTTAAGCCCAAAAAGGTTGCCAGGAAACCCGTGAAAACCAAGTTAGCATTTTTCCCAGACTTCCTTCTTCTTTAGCTATATGATTTAGATTTGTTTAAAGAACAAATCTTCTCATCCTATTGCTTTAATGCTAACTGTACTAACCTCATCTTCTTTACCACTTTGCCAAATGTCTTCATCTCCAGGTTCTTCCTTACCATCCTTAAAAAGTAGACATCCTTTAATGTCCAATTCATTTAATTATATGCTAGTAATGCATGCCCCATTTATCCAGTTGCATTTACTGTGTGGTTGCAATAGATGTCTTACCTTTCCTCTGATATTCCTAACTGTACAATTGATTGCATGATGGACCAGACCTGAGAAGTCATTCTAGTTTTCTTGTCTCCCTAAATTTAAGTGGGTCGCAAGTTTATAAATTGCTCCTCACCTATATTTCTGAAATCTGGACCATTCCCTTCGAGCTCCACTGCCTTAGGTAATTTATTGTATCTCTGCCATGGTTGCTGCGGTAATCTCCTAACTGGTCTCCAAGCTCTTTGCATCATTCCACCAATTCTCAGCGCTGCTCCTGGGGAGAGCTTTCCATAATACAAATCTGATTTTGTTAGTCCTTGACCTGAAATATATCAGTGGCTTCATTGAAGGTCGAAACAAGATGAGAATTACCATCTTCACTATAATAGTCAACATGGTTCCAAAAGGTGTAGCCAATTAGTAATAGAAAAAAACAAAATGGGATATAAATATCTTTAAAAGGTAGAAATATTGACAAAGGTATTCATATCAACTCCATATGATTGTCAGTGTTATATTCCAGAACATCAACTTTAAACCTATTAAAAATTATGAGTTCAATAAGATCAGTAAAAATAAATGTGCAAAAATGAATATCATGTAGATGTCAGTAATCAAGTTAGAAAATAAAATGGGAAAAATTACATTTGCGTGGCAGCAACTGTGTGTGCATGTGTGTGCATTTGTGTGTAATATGCAGAGGAAAGATAGTTTTTGATATGCAGGATTCTAGATAAAGAAATTATGTATCTTTAATAAGGGACTTTTTAAAGATTAATTTATTTGAGAGAGAGAGAGAACAAGCAGGAGGGGCAGAGTGAGAGGGAGAGAATCCCTAGCAGACTTCCCACTGAGCAGGGAGCCCGAGGTGGGACTCAATCCCAGGACCCCAAGATCACAACCTGAGCCAAAATCAAGAGTCAGATGCTTAACTGACTGAGCCACTCAGGTGCCCCAAGTCTCAATTTTTAATGTTGCTTCTAAGATTCACTATAATCTGCATTGCTTTCTAATCTTATTTCCCACCATCCCATGTAATTTTGTTATTTGTCATCTCCATGTGTTTGCCCCTGTTTCCCCCACTCTTCCCCATTTCTGCCTGCACGAAAGATTTCTGCCTTTCAGAGTCCAGTACAAGTTCTTCTCTTCCTTCTCTCCTTTTTTTTTTTTTTCAGTAAATATTTGAGCATCAGCTCTGTGTCAGGAGATACATAGATTAATGCTAATTACCTGATAGATATGTACTAAATAAATATTGAATAAATGAGTGAATGAATGAATGAAAAGGATTTTTTTTAGTATATCAGTCCTCTCTTTCCTTACTTTTACCTAAACTCCATAATCATTAACATAATAACCCATGTTCTTCTCTGTAGTCACTTCCTCCTGTAAGTTGGTTGAATGAGTAAAACCTGTTCTTTTTTTCTTAATTACTGGTTTAATTTTTTTTAAGATTTTATTTATTTGAGACAGAGAGCGAGTGTGCATGAGCAGAGTGAAGGGCAGAGGGAGAAGCAGACTCCCCGCTAAGTGGGAAGCCCGATGTAGGGCTCAATCCCAGGACTCCGGGATCATGACCTGAGCTGAAGGCAGATGCTTAACTGATTGAGCCAACCAGGCGCCCCAAACCTGTTCTTTCTTTAGCCCATAATTTAATACACTGCAACATAATAACTGGGCTGCTTTTTCCAAATTTAGAGTTGACTATTAGGGATTTCTTTCATTCTCTCTTCATCCTTCTGCCCGTTCCTCTTGTTCATTTTTACTAAAAAGGCCATGTGTCACACAGATAATTACAGTAAATTGAGCAAGTTTCTCAAGGGCAAAAGCAATTGTCCACAAAATTGAGAGTGATATGAAATTTCTATTCTGTTTTTCAAGAAGCCTTCATTATATGCTTTAAAGAATTGACATGGCGAGAAATTCGTATTTCTAATTAGTGTGCTTTTTCTTAAAACTTAGGAATATTTGTTTTGCTATTAAAAGTGGAAATAAAATAACTAAAAATTGAACTTATATGGAGTTTTATCCTATTGGTTATTGTTCACTACCTAGAACATAGAAGATTTTAAAAATAATGAAGAAGATTCTGTCTTCAAGTGTTACATTAAGTAAAGAAATATAACATTTTGACAAACCATTTTTCCTATAATGTTGGTTACTTTAATTCTGAGTTTTAATGAAAAGATTTGCATTTTGATATGAGATTAAAGGAAATTCAGAGAGCATAGGGATGACAGGTACTACAGTGGAGGCTTGCAGGGTAAGGAATAAATTTTCCACGCGCATATCCTTGCGCAGAAGAGGTAGATCCTGGAGGCTTCTACCCTGTGGTCTCCGCATGCACACTCACCGTCGGGGGAGAGGGTCAAACAAGATAGGCCTTGGCAGTCAGCCCTGGAGAAACCCTAGACGGGAGTCAGACACGAGTCAGAAAAAAGCCTGTCTCCAAAGATTAAGAGTTTCATGTGAGGAGTTACAATGCAGTTTAGTTGTTTTAAAGCTAGAACTTTTAGGTCTTCATTTATTCTTATTTATTCCACTGCCTAGAACACTTGCCTTCTCTCCGTTGTGTCCCCACCCCACAAACAATAGCAACACCACATGCTGTCTGGCCGAGGCGTCCTTCTCCTGTAAGCCACAGCCTGGACGATGTTTCTTCCTGAATGTATCCACTTTCCTCACATCTCGTTATAGTGACCGTTCCTTCTCCTGCAGCTCTTCTCCTGCACCCTGTAACTCTTCTATCATAGTCCAGATTTCTCTGCATTTTAGGTGTCTGTTTATCCATCTCTTTGCCGGACTCCAGATCTGTGGGTCAGAGACCAGGACCATCTTGTTAACTGTAGTGTCCTCAGCATGCTTCTGACAGAGGACATGCTCAATAAATATTTGTTAAATAAATGGATGAATATAAATGTGTATGTATATATATGAATTATGTTTTAGATAGCTTTGTATTGTGGAGGAATACCAGACTAAGAGCTCTTGGGAAATAAAAGAAGGCTCCCTGTGAAATCTCTTTAAATAACATTCATGACGCTCAAAAATCCCATATATTCCCCATTCCTGTACAACTTGTTGCCTTCACCTAGATCTCTGACCTCACACCAGGCTAGGTGCTCCTTACCATGGGTGAGGCTCTACTCCAGAAAATCTGTGGAGGAGGAAAACCACTGCTCATACATGGGAATCACTCACTCACTCATTCATTCATTCATTCATTCAAACAGTATTTACTAAAGGTTTACTATACAAAACATAGGAATACAGATTTGACCGAGATATATAATTGCTGAAAATCATATTCAGGTTTAATTATACAAAAATGTTTACATCCATATGTGCATGTGGTTAGAGAACAGAAACCGTATTACCCAGCATGCTCTCATTTTCTCCCTAGTTACCATAAAGCACAAGCCTAATTTATTCTGCAAGTGTTGTAATGTGCTCAGCTCTGATGCCTGAAAGCTTTTGTTCCATTTGTTCCCTTTAGAACAGACATTTTTCCCTTGAATCTGTATTTATTTTATTTGGCCCTGTGCATTAATCTATAAACCACTTAAGCCTATTTAGAACTCAGCAGGGTGGAAATATCAAATAAAAAAATAAATCAACCTATTGGTTTTAACCATAGCTTACGTGATTAATAAAATTGTCTTATGTGTTTTAAGTAGAAGTTCTGGATACTGCCTCATGTAGAACAGGATCGGGAAGCTACATGAACTTTGGGGGTAGGAGTGCTCAGGTGGAGCTAGTGTTGTTCTTTAAAGATTGTTCAGTCATGTTTTTTTCTCCTTAGTCCTCCTCCCAATTCACTATCTTCCTACCACATATCAGCCTACTAGATTTGAAACTTCGATTTCAAATTAATGTGAAAATATGGCACAAGATGTTTTCCATTTTATTAGTTGCAAATGAACCTCTTCTTTCTCAAGAAAGGAAGAGAATTATCCCTCAAGAATATTTGAATCCTGCTAAATTTTGGTTTCGTTCGTTCATTCATTCATTCATTCATTCATTTTTTAATGTTTGATCAACAGTAAAAAATTCCTGCACATAGGTACTACCAAAGAACTCCGGGTTTGTGCACATGACAAAGGCCAGTTAAGACAATTGATCTACATCAGAGGTTCTGTATCAGAGGTTCTCAATTCTGGCTGCATTTTAGAATGTTCCCTAGGTGGTTATGATGCTCAGCTGGGGAATGCTTGGAATTAACCTTTGGGGTCAGGGGTTGAGAAGCTGAAGAAAATGATTGAGTCTCTCTCCCCTTCCCCCACAAATGTGTATCCACACAAAGTGTTGCATCTATAGACTCTCTGAATCCCTCTGTGGACTTGATTTGAAGATCCTAGGCTGTGCGTCAGCCCTAGGTGATATCAATGAAGCTGATCCCAGGACCACACTTTGAGAACAAGTACTTTGAGGATGGAGAACCGTCTTCTGTGTTTTCACACGTCCTCCAGGTGATTCTAATGCACACTAACTCCCGAGAACCACTACCCTATAGAAATGCTTTCAGGACACTACAGTTGAATAGTATACTTTTGGCTTATTTGAGGGTTGAGATGTTTATTTTAAAAACAGCCATATGAAGAATGACTTTGTATCTCTTGTAAAACCACTCTTTTGATGCTGAATGACTTTTATAATGGAAGCATAGTATGTATTTCTCTTATAGCCAGGCAAGTGCTAGGAAAAACTTGATCTCGTCTGATGAACTGGTAAACTGATCCTGATATTTGCATTTCTTACTTTATTGTTTGCTTTTTTTTTACCTTTGCTGCCAGGAGGTATAGAGCTCAATTTCATGCCCAATTTTAGCAATTATTCTTAGCTTTTTTCCTAGTATAATTATCTGCCCAATTCCCTCCATTTCATGTTTGTTCTTTTAATGAAATGGCTTTTCTGTTACTATGTCATCTCCTATGAGGAAGCAAGGGTTATTGTATTCCACAGAAATAATGATTTCCCTGTTGAGACAAATAAGCTGTATCCTGTATGTGGCCATGTTAAAGGATAATTTTCAAAATAGGGACCATGACTCTCACACAAACGTATCATGAACGTGTATCAAAGATTTATGTAACCCCTGAAAGATTTTACAACCAGCTCAGAGGAACCAAAGAACAGACATAAACAGGCAAGCACTAAAGGCTGAAATGAATTTACCTAATAGGTGCAGAACTGGTCAATATCCACAGGGCAAGAAAATGTAATGTTTGGAATTATTTCTGAGGGAAAAGGGGAGGCATCAGTTGCGTCTCCACAGGACAACATTCATTTGCAACTTTAATGAATGAGAATCATTTGATTACTATCAGTTTTCCATAACTTTCAATGTTGTAAAATAATCCAGTCAAAGACAATGAAAGGCATAGACCCCTACAGAATGAGGTCACCCTGTGGGGCCCTAGGACAATGCCAGCATTTCACTGAAACAACACCCAGCAGTCTTTTTGCTGATTGCAGTCTTTCAGTTTTTCCTGACAGCAAGGTCATGGGCAAAGAAGTGAGTCCCTGTATGGGAGACTGAAACTGAGAAAGAGGATCTTTAGTAGATGAGAAAGGAGACACCCTATTATCTCTTCTCGTTCTCCATCCCGAGTCTGGCCTTGAAGGAGTCTCCGTAGCCAGGAGTATATTCCTGGAGATGGGACGGAAAGATGGCTTTTGTCGTGAAGAAGTATGAGAGGAGCTAGGGAAGATTCCTCACTTTGTTTGACCAGCTAAAGAATGAGTCAGTCTCATCCTGTAAAGCAGATTGTTTATTTTCATGCCATTTGCTTTACTTATCTTTCAGTCTTTTTGTTAATGCTTATTTTGAAGTCTTTTTTTTTTTTTTTTAATGTCTTTAAGCCTGGCCTCAGATGAGTAGTAGGGGCCATTAAGAGAGAGCCTTGTGTTTACTCTCAGTGACAGAATTAAGCGGGAAGCAGAGCCTCCAGAGGCCATGAGGTGGTGATGACCATCCGTGAGGACCCTGCCCACTACCACCAGGGACCACACCGCCATCTTTCCTTACCAGGAAGTCCACTGTGCCTACCTCGGGAGTCAGGCACCTCTTTGTTAGTTTAGTAAAGCGCTTTTCTTCTTACCTTATTATTATTTTTTATTACAAACTTTTTAAAAAATATTTTACTTATTTATTTGACAGAGAGAGAGACAGCCAGCAAGAGAGGGAACACAAGCAGGGGGAGCGGGAGAGGAAGAAGCAGGCTCTCAGCAGAGAAGCCCGACGTGGGGCTCGATCCCAGAACGCCGGGCCAACGGCAGACGCTTAATGACTGAGCCAACGGCAGACGCTTAATGACTGAGCCACCCAGGCGCCCCTATTACAAGCTTTTTTAAACTTGTGGCTCTAGCTGGAGTTTAGTTAATTAGTTAATGGAGAAATATTATTTGCTTTCATTTGAATCAGCTATTCATAATTATATATCATCACAGTTTGAGGTCTTTTTGATTTTACCAATTAATTAATAGATTTATGAACATTTGCTGATTCATTGGCCTTGATATTTGTTAGGCATTTAAGTTCTGAGTAAATAAGTCCTGAGTAAACAACGTATGGAAAGGTTTAGCACTTGAAAAAATACACATAGATGAGACAGGGGTAAATTAATGTAAAGATCTCTGTGTCCCATGATATAAAAACTGATAACTGCAGGATTAGGCAGATAATGATGTCAGTTTTCCTTTTACGAGGCACTTATTTCTGGTGGGCAGACTCAACAGATTTCGGTTCTGGTTCCAGCCCTGCTACTTCCGTATGAACATGAGAAAACTTTATTCTCTGCAGTCTTTATCTGCAAAATACATTCATTGAGTCATCACTATGTTATAGCAAGACATGGTCTATGCCCTCAAAGAGCCAGAGACGCACATGTCAATAAATAAGTACAGCCAAATAGCATAGGTGCTGTGAATGACTTCATAGAGGGAGTGATGCTTAACCCGATTCTTCAAAAGAGAGGTATCCTCTCCAGGCAGAACAAGGCGATGGAGAGAGGGGAAGGGAGAGAGAAGAGAGGTCACTCAGGGGAGGGGATGAGTAAAAGGACAAGAGCATGGAGGCAGGAACAAGAGGCTGGGATTGAGTGTGTGGGCCCGGTGCAATAAGAAACAAAGTAGGTGGCAACCAGATCTTGAAGAGTCTGGTGTTTATGCTTATGTCTCTACTGCTCTCTGTAGCTGGGATCGTGATCTGAAATACTGTTAGTGAGTGATAAGGAGTTAATATGTTCAGATCAATCTGAGTGGTTCTTGTACTCGTGACAGCCAGGTAATTTGACTGTCCACTAAGACTGTGAGTTCCTTTATGAAACTTGGAGCCTTTGTAACCATTAAAGGGTGGGAAATAGAGTGCAAATACCTTTAGCCAAAATCTCTCTCATGCCACTTCATCCTTCATGTCACTGTCTACATTTTTGGGGGTTTTTTTAATTGTGGAAAATTTCACACATAAAAAGTTAACGAGATAGGATAATGAACTCCTTTGCCTTCCCCAGCTTCAACAATTATCAACATTCTTGTTTTATTTATTCTTCTACTCGTGTCTTACCCGTGTTCAGTTATTATTATTATTGTCATTATTATTCTTACTATATTTAGGTATCAGTTGCATTCGTCCAAATGTACAAGTCTTAGATCTATGTTTTGACAGACAGGTGCACTGTGTAATCTACATCCTATCACAATATAGAACATTTGCATCTTCCTCCAAAATGCTCTTCTCTTTCTAGTCTCCCCCTATCCTCACCTCTACCTCCAGCTGAAAAAACAAAACAGTGCCCTATTTTTTAAGTTTTGCCTGTTTTAGAACATATATGATGGAATGTCCTGTAAATTACTCTTGTTTTTGGCTTCTTTCACACAACTTAATGTCTGTGAGATTTATTGGGTTGTCTGTTGGGTTGCTCAGCAGCACTCCATTGTAGGAATTTGCTACAATTTGTTATCTTCTTTTGTCAAGGGATATTTTAGTTGTTTTCGGTTCTGTGCTATTGTGAATTTCATTGCTGTGAACATTCGTGCTATACATTGTTTCATAATGCCGTTTTCATTTGTCTAGGATAAACCTCTAGAAGTGGAATTACTGAGTTTAAAGATAGGTATATGCTTAACTTCATAAGAAACAGCCAAGTTTCCCAAAGTGGTTGTAGCAGCAAGTGTGTGGAAGTTATAGCTGCACTGCATCCCTGGTGACATTTGATATTGTCTGCCTTTGATTTTAGCCGTTCTTATGAGTCTGTGGTGGTATCGCAATGTGGTTTTTATTTGCATTTCCCTGATGCCTAATGATGTTGAACATTTTATTTTTCATCTGCTTATTAGTCATATATCTTTTTTTGTCTGTTAGTAAAGTATTTTGCCCATTTTTAATTGGGTTGTCTTTTCATTATTGAGTTATAGTAGTTCTTTATATATATTCTGGATACACATTGTCAGATGCATTCGTTTTGGGAGCATTTTCTCCCACTCTATGTATTATGTATTTATTTTCTTAATGGTGTCTTTTGATGAGCAAAAGTTTTATTTTCAATTGCACCTAACAAATTTTTGTGGCTATTGCATTCTGTGTCCTGTCTAAAACATCTTTACTAATCTTTAGATTAAGAATATATTCTATGTTTTCTTCTCAAAGCTTTATACTTTTAGCTTTTATATTTAGGCTCATGGCCCATCCGCCTGAAATTAGTTTTTGTTTATGGTGTGAAGTTGGGGCTGAGGTTCATTTTTTTTTTCCACATGGATATCCATTTCTAGCACCATTAGTTGTAAAGACTTCCCTTCCCTGTTGAATTGTTCTGGTACGTTGGAGGGAAAGTTATTGTCCAAGTGTTGGGTCTATTCCAGAGCTCTGTGCCGTTCCTTGATCTACTTGTGTATCCTTATGCCAATATTACACTGTTTTGATTACTATAATCTTATGGTAAGTCTTGAGTTAGATAGTATCAGTACACACTTTTGCTGTTCTTTTTCAAGATTTTTTTCAGCTATTCTAGGTCCTCTGCATTTCCACATAAACTTTAAAAGTCGCCTTGTCCATTTTCATTAAAAAGCCTGCTGGGATCATGAATTCTTTATAAATTATTTGGGGGAGAATTAAATTCAGAACAATATTGAACCCCTGGACGTATTTCCTCATTTATTTAGGCCTCTTCAGTTTCTCTCGGCAGCGTTTTTGTTTTCAGTGTGGCTGTTTTGCACGTCTTTTATTGAATGGGTTACTAAGTGCTTTGTTATTTGATACAATTGATTTTATTTTTAATTTTTTTTTCTTAAAGATTTTATTCATTTATTTGACGGGGGGTGGGGGAAGAGAGCACAAGCAGGGGGAGTGGAAGAGGCAGAATCAGGCTCCCTGCTGAGCCAGGAGCCTGATGAGGGACTTGATTCCAAGACTCTGGGATCATGACCTGAGCCAAAGGCAGATCTAACTGATCGAGCCACCCGGGCGCCCCACAATTAATTTTATATATTAATCTTACACTCTGAGACATTGCTATACCCACAAACCTTTTAACACCCAGTTCCTGAGCACCATGGACTTTCCTCCCCTCATGTTTGTATGACTTTTTAGACTTGAATGTCTTTGTCGCCCATGTCTGCCCCTAAAGAGGGCCGGGGAATGCCGCAGCATTTGTGAAGTCTTCTGACACCACCCCACCTGGATTCAGATAGTCCCTCCTCTGAGAGTTTCTCTTAGAGCACTTCCCGCCGCAGGTCTTGCATGAGCCATTCCTGCCCTCTGTGAAGGCAAGAGCTGTACTCTATCTCCGTTCTGTCCCCACAATACCTAGCATGGTGTGTTGGCTCCTAGTTTAGGAGTGGGTTTTTTCAACATGTATCTTGGGACATATAGGGGATGATGTAGTCTTGGGGTGAGGTGGGGCTGAGGTGAAGTCGTGGGGAGGCAGGAAATCCTTACAGGCATTTCCATCAATTGGAAACAATCCCCAGAGTGTATCCGAAAGAGGGAAGTTAGACCTTCTTCCTATTTAAAATAATGTTTACCAGTGGGTGATCTGCTTCCACTCTCAATTACTTGAGCTTTTGCTGCCAGTCTGGAATGTTTGTAGATTACGTTTCTTCTTACTTCCTTTTTATTTTCTAGGTGGCTGATTGTGCTTGGGACGAAACAATAAAGATATATGATCCTGTTTGCCTTACTATGCCTGCTTGAGATGTACTCCCCCAGTCAGAAGCAAAGAAGACTGGCTGAGAGCTTCTTAACAGGAAATAAATGAACTATCGATAACATAGATATTATGCTTTTATGTGCTATTCAGATTTCAAATTTTAAAAATTTACCCTGGAATCATTTTGAGGCAGCTGATAAAGACTTTGGCTCACTATTTAAGCCGGGTACATAAGCCATATTTCTTAAAATCCCAAGGAATAATTGATGTTATGGTACCTCTTGTAGTGTCTCTTGAAATGTAATCTCTGTATTGTAAAATGGATTCAAATATGGGAGATCTGTAGATTATATTGATAGTGATATATTTCATTTTTAATTTTTCATTTTTGATGTAAAATATAATCACTGCTATTGGTAAAAATTAAAATAAACTGCATCTCTTGATTACTTATGAAGTTATGACATCCTAGCAAGTTTGCTTTTTCTTTTTCTTTCTTTTTTTTTTTTTTTAAATTTATTTGACAGAGATAGAGACAGCCAGCGAGAGAGGGAACACAAGCAGGGGGAGTGGGAGAGGAAGAAGCAGGCTCATAGCGGAAGAGCCCGATGTGGAGCTCGATCCCACAACGCCGGGATCACGCCCTGAGCCCAAGGCAGACGCCCAACCGCTGTGCCACCCAGGCGCCCCAAGTTTGCTTTTTCTAATACAGTATATATATATGAATACATACTATATATAGTATAGAGGTATCTGTGGTTCAGTAACAGGGCTCTAATAGAGATTTGATTTATTCAGCAGTATTTATTGAGCACCTCCTATGTTCTTGACACACAGACTGAATGAGGTGGTCTCAAGGACTCGTGGCATGTTTAAGAACATGGAATGCTCTGAGTTAAAAGCTTACATGTTTTTTACATCTATTCAAATCTTTTAAGATGTCATAATCTTGACTCTATATTTCTCTCTTTCTACTTCTCTGCTATCAATTAAAAAAACAAACAAAACTGGTCACTTACAAAAAGTTTCTTAGGTCCTACTAAATTTCAAGCAGTTACCCTTGAAACTAGCCCTGTCATGCCATAAACCCTCCTCAGTCAGTACCTTCCTAAATCTCCTTGAAAAATCTCTAAGTGCAGATGACCTGTAAAAAAAAAAAAAAAAAGGGAAAAGGGAAAAATTGGCAAAACAAACAACTTTGCATAACATTTATATTTTTTATATACTATTAAAATAAAATATAAATGGCAAAAATTGTCATTAAATTTTTAACAAGTTTTTGAGAATTTTAAAGAGCAAAATATATTTGTAGTAACAACAAAAATTAAAATATATGTATATTGTCTAATTTATATATTTATATTACATATTTGTTTACTTGTCCCAGAAAAAAAAATTGACAGCTTACAACATACAAGAACAAGTCCACGTAATAGAACAAAAGGAGCATAAATTGAAGCCGTGAGTGGGGCTTGAATATCTATGCCTCAAAGTCCTAGTTGCTCCTGGTGGCATAAATGCCTGGTTGAGTACACAATTAAGTGCCCAAGAGCTAGCGGCAAGGACTTTGTCCTAGTCCCAGGCATGGCCCTCGTACCGTACCTGGTGCATAGAAGGTGCTCACGAAATATTTGTTACATGAATGAATGTACTCAGGGAACAGCACAACTTTTTTTAGTTCTTAGACCAATCAGTACAAATTGTTTTGGGAAGGCCCCATAAAGAGGGCACTGCTTTCTTAACATGAGTATAATGTCAGGATCAGGCGGTCAGACACATCCTTAGGGCTGTCTCTATAATAAGGCTCATGGAGCTGTTTCTCGGTTCCCTCCAGAACCAGAGACATCACACCCAGCACAGTTCAGTAAAAGCAGGTTCACAGTGGGGGTCTCTCTATCAGCTGGATTTATCATAGACCTTTAAAAAGACCTCACCAGCTCACATTTACAATGAAATGAAATTACTTCTTTTCCTTTGAGAATGCGAGAGATTTTATTAAAATAATCTATCATGTATCTTTTGAAACACATACTTGTGATTTAGAAACTAACATCTCTCTTGATTTCCCCCCCTCGATTTTGAGGTTGGGACAGAGGTCTGGAACACTAACTCCCTAATACTTAGGTTCTTGGAGTGCCTCAATATAAAAGAGTGTGGGTGAATGTTTATCCAGTGGGTTCCCTGGAGCTAGGATTGAAAAACTAGAAGGCAAGGTGCTGGATTCTCTCCCTGAAGAGAATTCCCAAGATTTTCAAATTCTTGGTAGTTGACAAGCCAAGCAGCCTCTGGACAGCATGTGTCTCTTGTCCAGTGAGCTCTTAGCTTTCATCCTGCCTGCCTCTCCAACTTCTTCTGTGATCTGGGCACAGTGTGAGATGATTTCTGTATGTTATTGCCTTTGATTTATATAATGTCCCTGCAAGAAACCCCTCCCAGTGTTCCAGACAAAGAAATGAAGGCTCTCAGGAGTCTAGGAGCCCACAAGTATAGAGCTGGAACGTGAAATCTGCTGTGACTGGATCTGAAGTCTAGATTCCTAAGAAGCTGACCCAGGCTCTGGAGTGACCCTACGAAGGTACGTCACCCCCAGAAAGACCCAGGCTGAGAACCAACTGTCTCTTCTACCTATGGCACTTTTGAACCGACCAACTTAGCTATCATTTGGCTCTTCCCAAAAGGAACTCATTAATTTCTTAGCAGCCCTCTTCTTGAGTGAGATAATCCACTTAACTATTTTTTACTTCCATGTATTTACTGAAAACTTCCAAATCTGCATCTCCTGCCTCCTCCATCCAGGCCTCCCATAGCCTTTATGCTCATTTTCTTTGAACCAAACTGGTCTTGTTCCCTAACGGGCTCGTCTGGCACATGCTTTCTCATGCGTTGCCAGTACTGTCCACCCAGGTGCTCACGCTAAAGACTTAAATACCATTCTTGTTCCTTCCCTTTTGCCCACCTTTCTACTCTAAGACACATCACCTAAGTCCTGTCCCTTTAACCCCCAAAATACTTCTCCATTCTCTCTCCTCCCTTCAATCCAACCACCACTGCCCTGGTTCAAGCCATTGTTAAGTTTTCTCTGGACAGTCGCAGCAGACTGCCTAAGTGAGGGGTCTGTTTCTAGTTTTGTGCCCTCAGAGCCATCCTCTCCAACACAGTTGCTGGAGACAGATCTAAAAATGCGATCCGATTACATAAGTTTGAGTGTAAAACCTTTCTCTGCGTATAGGATTGCCTACAGGAAAAAGTTCAAGCTCACTAATCAGACAGCTGCGGTCCGTTGGGGCTAGCCCCTGCCTCCCTCTGCACGTTGGGGGCTAGCCCCTGCCTCCCTCTGCACGTTGGGGGCTAGCCCCTGCCTCCCTCTGCACGTTGGGGGCTAGCTCCTGCCTCTCTCTGCACGTTGGGGGCTAGCCCCTGCCTCTCTCTGCACATTGCTTCCCTCCACGTGGTCACCAGCTTCGTGCTCCACAGCACAGGTGTGCTCATAGACTCTCCGTATAAATAATGCAGGTTTTCAGTTCTCTCTTTGTCCAAGGTAGTCCACGTGCCTGGTTTGCCCTGCTCTTGGCTCAGTGAATTCTTTCTTTTTGATTGAAGTATAGTTGACACATAACGTTACATTGGTTTCAGGTATATATTGATATGACAGATTCTTGCCTCTCATTTGAAAGTTATGAGAAATGACTAAAGAAAAAGACTGACAACATACAAAAATTAAAATAGCAAAACACACCATTAGCAAAGCTAAGATATATTGGAAGGAATATTTGCAACATATGTAACAAATTGTTTAATAGCCATAATTTACAAAGAGCTCTCAAAAATCACTAGAACAACCAAACATAAAAGTGGACAAAAGATATCAATAGATAATTCATAGATGTAAAAATGCAAATGTTTGATACACTTCAAAAAAAGTGCCCAAACTTTGTCTAATTGACCACAAAGAAATGCAAATTAAAATGATTTTCTTTTTTTTTTCTTTTTTTTTTTGCTTATCAGTTTGGCGAACACTAAAATATTGATAATATTAGTTTAAGTGAAAGCACTGATGGGACGTCTGGGTGGCTCAGGTGGCTGAGCGTCCAACTCTTGATTTCAGCTCAGGTCATGATCTCAGGTGGTGGGATGAATCTCCAGGGCAGCCTCTGCACTTAAAGGGGAGTCTGCTTGAGATTCTCTCTCCCTTTGCCCCTCCGCTGCAACCCTGCTAACCCCCTCCCATGCGCATGCTCTCTTTTGCTCTCTCTCTCAAATAATTTTTTTAAAAAGTGAGAGCACTGTTACACACCTGTTTGGAAGGCAATTTGGCAGTGAAGATTTTAAATTACTGGTTGACTCAGCAGTTCCAGTTCTAGAATTCCCTGTCTGTATGCTCCCACCCCAAATACTTACAGGGTATGCAAGAACAAATGTCCGAGGGTATTCATTACATCATTGTTTGGTAACATCTAGATGCCTGTCTACTGAAGAAAGGTTATACTATGGAACAATCATCAAAAAGAATAAGGTAGTACTATGTGTCCCAACATGAAAAAATACATTGCTATCGATAGGTGTATGAGTTACCTATTTCTGTATAACAAGCACCCCAAAACATAGCAGCTTAAAACAAGAATTATTTTAGAGTTTCCATAGGTCAGGAATCCAAGGGTGGCTTAGCTGAGTGGTTCTGGCTCAGGTTTTGTCAGACAGACAGGTGAGCTGTCACCCGGGGCTGCAGGTGTCTGAAGCCCCACTGGGACTAAAGAATCAGCTTCCAAAGTCACTCACGTGGTTGTTAGCAGGCACCCATCATGTGGGACCCTCCACGGGTTGCGTGAGTGTCTCTATAGCATAGCATCTGGCTTCTTCCAGACTGAGAGACAGAAAGAAAATTCACGATGGAAGCTTCAGTGTTTTAAACCTAATCTCAGCGAGCGACACCATCGCTTCTGCTGTGTCTTATTGGTCACACAGACCAGTCCTGGTACAACGTAGGAGGGATTGACCAAAGGTGTCAATACGAGGAAGCAGGGATCTTGGGGACTAACCCATCCATGATATGCTTTTTAAAATAGTAAATTATACACAAATAGGTAGATGTCCTAACTTTATCATTTTTTAAAAGGGGAGTATGTATCTATAAATAGATATGTAAGAAAAACGTAAAGGTCTTGCGCCAGTAGCCAGCTCCGTGTAGTGGGGTTGGTGTGGGGTTGAGGGTGGGGAATATTGAAGATAGCATGTTCAGTTATTGTTACAAAGTATGTTTTCCTTTTATATACTATAATGAGAATGGGTTACTTTTACAGTTGAAAATAATGAAATAAGACCATATTTCCTTCTCCAGGATATCTGCTCTGATACCTCTTGAGAAAGCTCATTTTATTGTTCTCTTTACTGCTCTCTTGGTTCTGCCACAAGACCCCACTGTTGGATAAGCAGCATTGTGTTGCCTCACTTCCACCTGTGACTTCCTAAAGAACTAGGATGAGTGCTCATCTTTGATTCTCTGTGGCTAACCAATGCCTGGCCTCAGATACTTGCTCTATATGTTTGCCAAATGAATGAACTAAAGGATTTATTTAATGCCATCAATGTGTATTAAAGTAGCTTCAAAGATAATGGAGCTTGATACCAGTAGGTCAAATAGCTTTTTGACCCTCAGATCTACATTCTTGTTCAATTAACCTTGCTAAACATAGTAATCTTGTTTTTCCCATTTTTCTTTAGGAGCTTATCTAGTAATTGGTGTGGGAGATGGTATTAATTTTTTTTAAATGAAAGCCCTAATGGAAAAGAATTATATGCAATAAAGTGGAGAAAATGAACTGTTTCATGCCAATGTAGGTTTCAAGTATTCAGCTAAATTTTCTTACCTAAATGAGAAGGATAAGATAGCTGAATCAGCCCCAAAATCTTTTACCGAATGTTAGTATCACAAATGGAAGCAATTATAATTGCTGGCAGAAATGAATCATTCCAAAACTAGGTCTATGCAGACAATTCTTTATTGTGCTCACTTAAGATGGCCTTTATTGGAATGGTCCCCAGAAGCGGAGATCTGTTATTTGCTGATTTCTTTAAAAAGGTAATCTTCAAGTTTTTTTTTAATGTGAGTATACTTCGTTTATATGCTTATACTACACACATACACATAATGTGACCTGTTGCTTCAGACCCCATTTCCTAAAGAAAGAACATCACTTGAAAAATGGAGTCCATGAAATAGCCAATAGCATGTAACCATAGCTTTCATCAACAAAAACAAAGAATTTCCCAGGGAACCAGAAGCATGGATTTCAGTAAATTGCTTTCCAGCGTTATTCCTGGAAAGTTGACACACTGAGCCATTTGCAAACATTTTCTTGAGTGTCCACCTGAGGGGGAAGGGAGGTGACCCTACTAGGCCCTAGGCAGAACTGGTTGAAACCTAGATCTCTCCCACCAGCTTGAGCTCCCAGCACATGCAAAGCTGGCCTTGAATAAGGACTGCAGTGATGCTGTCATCCCTGGAGTAAATTATTTTTCTTCTCTGGTAAAAATAATTGCGGCTTCAATATCCGGGCTGAAAGTGTCGCGTTCAGCACAGAGGGGGAAGTATGGAGGAGAAAACAAAAGAATCGCTTAAGAAATGGCTCCTGTGTATTAGTTCGTGCTGCAGTTAAGGGTTAGGAGGTTGGGATCCCGCTGGGAGTGGGTGGATAGGAAAGTGAGCGAAAGGGAGACGTGGTGCGCAGCAATTTCAAGCTCTCTTCCGCGCTCCCAAACCCTGGTCAAGTCCATAGTTTTAAAATAGCGCGAAAACTGAACTGTGTCTGGCTTTTAGTTGTGACCTCGGCTGAGCGAACCCCTTTGCTGCTGCTGAGTTTCCGCGTCCAGGCGTTACTTTTCCAGGGAACGAAATTCAGATCAAAGCGTCACAGAAGCCTTGTGCCCACAGAAAATAAGAATTTTCCTTTTCTCTTAGCCAGATGGAAAGTAAACAGTTCTCAAGTCCTGCAGGGCCCCCGGGAGGTAAGAGGTGGGGGTTGTCCTGCTAGCGAAAGCCTCCAACCACAGCCCCGCAGGCTGCGGTCGGTTCTCGGGGTTCCAGAGAAAGCTACACCTAGTCTCGCCGCGGTCTTGGCCCCGGGTTCTGCCCCCGTCCTCCCTCCCCTGCCAACACACCCCCTGCACCTCCCAGCGGGGCCACTAGCTCCCCCCCCACTCCTGGGGCACTGTCGCCCCCGCGATCCACCAGATCGGTGGAGGATTCTCCCTCCGGAGACTTAGCTTCTGCTTTTATGCTTGTTTCACATCTTTGCCCCACTTGGAACGTGTGCCTCTGCCTTCGCCCCCAGGCTCCGCTGTCCGGCGAGGCCACGGAGCCCCCCTCAAAACTCCCCCAGAGCCACGCGAGTCATCCCAGGTTCCTCCCTGGAAGGCTCACGGACTGCCGGCGACGGGAAGAGGCCAGCCTTGGCGCCCTAAAGCACCCCGGGGCGGCGTCCTGGGGCGGTGGGTTTCTTCAATGTGGGGGCGCCGGCGCCTGAGCATCGCGGAGCCCCGCAGCCCGCTAGCACCGACTTTTTCCCCTTTCCTGGCCGGCAGCTGGACAAGGTCCCGCGGCTGCGCTTGTAGGGACGGCGGATAGAAAAGCCGCCGAAGCTCGGAGAGGGAAGGGAAGGGCAGGGTTGGGGCTGAGGGTGCTGTCACTTGTTGCGGCTAATCACCTCGCCCCTGGAGCGCTGTCGTTTCTACAATCTTTAGCTGTGCCCGGGATCCCCCAACCCGCGCTCCTGGGCTCGCTGCTGGAAAGAAGAGGCCAGCGGGAGCAGCTGGCATTGCCGGAGGAGAGGGGGCGGCGCCCGGAGAGCCCGCCCGGATGGGCGCTGGGGTGCCCGAGAGGTGCGAGTCGGGTCCCGCTAGCTGCAGCTGCCCGGGCTTCCAGGCGCAGAGCGTCCGCCCTGGCTGGGAAACCGCGCGGGACACAACCCATCGCAGCTCGTCACACACTTACAAAACGCTGTCGCTAGGTTTCCCGCCACTCCTCTCAGACCAGCCCCCCACCCCTGCCACTTTTCGGAGTCCCCCGCCCTCGTCACTGCCTCCTGGGAGCTGCGGGGCAGTCGGACGCGGAGCGGCGGAGCCGCGAGGACGCCTGGCTGGAGCTGCCCTCTGCAGCGAGCCGGCGCCCCCTGCCCTTCGCCGCGGCCTTGGGCGGGCACCCCCGCCGCCCTCGCTCCGCTGCTCACGGCTCTCTTCCCCGCTCTCCTTCCGCAGGTCCCGGAGCTCCGCCACCACCGCGAGCGGGCGCGGCAGGCGCGATGCGGCAGCTGTGCCGGGGCCGCGTGCTGGGTATCTCGGTGGCTATCGCGCATGGGGTCTTCTCGGGCTCCCTCAACATCCTGCTCAAGTTCCTCATCAGCCGCTACCAGTTCTCCTTCCTGACCCTGGTGCAGTGCCTGACCAGCTCCACGGCGGCGCTGAGCCTCGAGCTGCTGCGGCGCCTGGGGCTCATCGCTGTGCCTCCCTTCGGCCTGAGCCTGGCGCGCTCCTTCGCGGGGGTCGCAGTGCTCTCCACGCTGCAGTCCAGCCTCACGCTGTGGTCCCTGCGCGGCCTCAGCCTGCCCATGTACGTGGTCTTCAAGCGCTGCCTGCCCCTGGTCACCATGCTCATCGGTGTTCTGGTGCTCAAGAACGGCGCGCCCTCGCCCGGGGTGCTCGCGGCCGTGCTCATCACCACCTGCGGCGCCGCCCTGGCAGGTGAGCGGGACCCGCGCCCACCCCCGGCCCACCCTACCCCACTGGACAGAGAGTGCGGGGATCACTTAGTGCAAGGCTCTCACTTCCAGATGGGGAGACTGAGGCAGAGAGAGGCTTGAATGTGGGTACTCCGCTCTCAAACGGGACTTCTGAGACCAAGCCGAGCCTTTCCTAGAGCTCAGACCTCCTCCTTCAGCGCGCACCCCTCTCCCTAGTCCTGGCTTCCGACCCCCGCCCCTGCCTAACCCGGTATCTCCCCCTCCGCCTTCCCTTCCCCCCCCCTCCGCCCTGCCTCCCTTCCTTCCTCCCTCCAGGAGGGGTGGGGAAGCCGCCTGAGCCTGGGAACTGGAGCCCCCAGGCTGAATCGGAAGGAGGGGGGCCGTGAACTTCCCTGGGTCACGCGGGGCTGGAGTGGTGGGGGGCGGGGGACAATGGAAACCGCGGAGGCTAGTTTGGGGTCTCTGGCACCGCGCGAGGTGCTGAGGGAGGGAGGCGAAGGGCACGGGATTGAGCGCCACCTGAGGACCGAGCTTGAAGGTCTGAGCCCGAAAGGAGCCGGCGGGAACCGGGAAAGGGTCGAGAGACACAGGCGTTCGCTCGGCTCCCAGCCCGCCCGGGGTTAAAGGACACTAGCTGGGGATCCCTCTTCCTTCCGGAGCCCCACGGAGAGGGCAAGGGTACCACGAGCCTGGCTGACCTCCGTGCCTACTCCGAGGGCATCTGCGCTCTCCCGGGCCTTTGTCCTGGACAGAACTAGCCAGGGTGCCCTGGGGGTATAGCAGGGAAGGCGCCTCCGATTATGCCTCGAACTGGGCATTGGCTGAACTTGGCTCTTGCGTTTTATACCGGTGGGCAGAGCTGGGGCGCGAGCCCTGTCTACTCACCAACCCCACGCATTGCCCCAGTGAATACCCACCCTCGCCAACCCGGTGTCTTCTCTTTTTCCTTCCTGCCCCGGCTCCGCGGTTCTCCTGGCGCGCTCCAGGAGCCGGCGACCTGACCGGCGACCCCATCGGGTACGTAACGGGCGTGCTGGCAGTGCTGGTGCACGCCGCCTACCTGGTGCTCATCCAGAAGGCCAGCGCCGACACGGAGCACGGGCCGCTCACCGCGCAGTACGTCATCGCAGTGTCCGCCACCCCGCTGCTGGTCGTCTGCTCCTTCGCCAGCACCGACTCTATCCACGCCTGGACCTTCCCTGGCTGGAAGGACCCGGCCATGGTCTGCATCTTCGTGGCCTGCATCTTGATCGGCTGCGCCATGAACTTCACCACGCTGCACTGCACCTACATCAACTCGGCGGTGACCACCAGCTTCGTGGGCGTGGTGAAGAGCATCGCCACCATCACGGTGGGCATGGTGGCCTTCAGCGACGTGGAGCCCACCTCTCTGTTCATTGCCGGTGTGGTGGTGAACACCCTGGGCTCCGTCATTTACTGTGTGGCCAAATTCTGGGAGACCAGAAAGCAAAGCAATTACGAGGACCTGGAGACGCAGGCCCGGGAAGAGGAGGCACAGCAGAGTGGAGGTCAGCTGCCATTCGTCATGGAGGAGCTGCCCGCGGAGGATGGAGATGGCGGGTCAGAAGGTGGCAAGGCAGCAGGTGGCCCCACGCGGAAGAGTGGGCCGGAGGCAAGGGGCAGCCCCAGAGGAGGCCGGTTGGGGGCTAGGAGTTCGCAGAACATGGACGGCCCCGAGGAAGTGAGCAAGAGGTCGTTGAAGGATGCTTACCTCGAAGTGTGGAGGTTAGTTAGGGGAACCAAGTATATGAAGAAAGATTATTTGATAGAAAATGAGGAGTTACCCAGTCCTTGAAAAGGAAATGCATGTATGTATATGTGTACATACACTTATTTTGTATGTTAGAGATACCATATTTTAATGAGGGGCCGCACAATTTTATTCTTTGAAGAGCAGGGAAGGGAAGCAAAGCAGGAAGCTGAAACGGACTGACAGCAACAGCATGAGCACCGGTGTGAATTATTTAGCGTGAGTTTACCTGAGGTGTCACAGGGACAAACGATCGCGAAGGTGCTTAAGGAAGGAAAGCAGCGGTTTTGGCTGCAGACTCCTGGCACATGAATTTTATGTCTTTATAAGCAAAACCAAATATCTGCATGTACTTAGAATTCCTCAGCCCACCCCCTCCAAAGACGGACTGTAGACAGGATGACCGCACTATTAATAAGCTCAAAGGGGACATACCCAGATCCATCAGTGATAGCTAGAGCTACAGTTTTTATGGCTGAGCAAGAGTATATTACTGAAATAATATATACACATATATATGTATATATAGCCGTATATATACACATATATATACACACACACATATACATATATATGTATATATACAGCTATATATACATATATATACTGGATTGATGTTTACCATTTATAGTAAATCTGAAATATCATGTTTACTCTCATTTTTCTTCACTTTAAAAAAATAAGTACTCTATTATTCTATTCTATATTGGTAGAAAATGTTAAAGCTATTTTGAATATATGAGTTCTTAGCTTTAAGCCTGAAGTTTAAGTTGGCTTTTATTAATTATAGAACTATTTGAAAGGTTGTTTGGGTTCATTGCTTCCTAATATTTATTACTGAATGCCATAACCTTTTGAAAAGCCAGTTTTACTGTGTCCAATATTCTTTCAAGCAAATGCAAAGGCTGAACAGTAATTCGGTATTAACTGAAGCCCAGACAGAAGTGAGACCATCCCGTTAAGCGAGCTCTTTCAAGTCACACTGCACATCCCAAACCCTGTTGCAAAAACAGCAACTGCTATATTCACTTTATGATATTTTTCTATCTTTCACTTGTCAAAATAAAGTATGAGTCTATCAGCTAAAAGATAAAGTGTTAAAATTTATTGTAGACACATTTATGTTCTATTGTCACTGGGTAGGTTGTGTTAGTCTTCAATGTGTGATGTCCGGTATCTGCTACGTAGGGGCCACCCCATGGAGAAGTTCTTAAATGAGCAGGGCAGTTTACTTTAAAACAACGACAATAGCAACCACAAAGACAGTCTCATTTTCCAGTGAGGGAAACTGTTACAAGGTAAAATAAAATACTGCCTCATGCTGCGCTATGAAAGCCACCCACAGCTGACATCAGTCAATATGGAGCCTGACATGTCATAGGAGAGTGCACCCAGGGGGAAGTCTTTCTTCCGGAGAGGTAATTTGAGAGAAGGCACTTTTATTATTCGCCAGCATGTTCCTGAGACGCTCAGATGGTAGTATCCTATATTTTTCTTTATTTTTCAAAACAAAACAGAAAGCAGAGTCAAAAATGGAAGTTTCAGCTTCATCAGTTTGGCTCCAGAAGCTGGAGAGCAAGTGTGATGTGGCGGTTTGGGACTGGTGCTGGTTCACTGGTGGTCACAGGCAGTTCACCATTCCTGCAGGTGCCTCTCCAAGCCGTTGGAGACGTAGGAGCCCTCATGGGTCTGCAGTTAAAAATGGTTGGCTAGGGTTATAATGACTTCTTTAAAAATGAGAGTTAATTTTGATGTCAGCGTGCCAGGAGACTACATCCTGTTGCACCTCTGTGAAGCAGAGAATTAATGAGAAGCAGCAAAGAATATATATTTTTGTTAATACCATTGTCAGAGAAATGGATAGCATGATTTTCACTGAAAAGATTCCCTTTGGGCCAAAACTGTGGGTTTGCGTTCATTGCAAAAAGATGAACTCTTTCCTGTCTCTGTAGAGACACTGTATCAGTTAGAGTTCTCCAGAGAAACAGGACCAAGAAGATGTGTATATATACATATGTATATAGGCAAAGAGAATGAAGAAGATTATATGTATATCAATCTGTCTGTCATCTATCTCAGAGAGAGATTACGGAGTTGGCAATTGTGGGGGTTGGTAAGTCTAAAATCCGTAGGGCAGGTTGGCAGGTGAGAAAGTCAGGTAGGGTTTTTACGTTGCAGGCTGGAGGCAGAATTGCTGCTTCTGAAGACCTCAGTCTTTGCACTGAAGGCCTTCCACTGATTAGAAGAGGCTCACTCACATTCCGGAGGGTTATCTCCTTTATTCAAAATCTACGGATTGTAAATATTAATCACATCTAAAAAAGTCTTCACAGCAACAACTAAACTACAGCGTGGCCAGGTTGTCACAAAGAAGTAAGCATCCCAGGCACTTATGCTGGGAGGGGACAGTGGGGAGTGTGCCAGGATGGAAAAAACCCAGGAAAATCAAAAGTGGAAGTTCTGTCACATCCATTGGTTTCGGCCAAGCTTGGGAGTCTCTACACGGATGAAGAAAGTTAGTCATAAGGCAAGGCAGAATGCGTGCGAGTCAGCGCCTGGAGCTCAGGCACAGGAGGGCGTGAGCAGCTGGCCGGCCTTGCCTGGCTCCTGAATCCCTCTTCTATTGACAGTAGCACTTAGGCCCACCTAACAGACTCAGGTCCACTCTGACCTTTGGGCTCTGCCAAGGCCTTGAGTCAGGAACAAAGCTTCTGAGGCACTTCAGGATATTACGATGGGAGGAACTTAACTGGAAGTCACCACTGTTGGTTGACCTGGTATTTGTGCCCCATTTTGGACAACTTGGAGTCACCTTGCATGTAATTGGGCATCTGGCCCTGCCTTGACAATCTGTCCCTCTATCAATTCTTCACACACTCACTTGCCATTTTTTTTTTTTTTTAAGATTTTTATTTATTTATTTGACAGAGAGAGAGACAGGCAGCGAGAGAGGGAGCACAAGCAGGGGGAGCGGGAGAGGAAGAAGCAGGCTCCCAGTGGAGGAGCCTGATGCGGGGCTCGATCCCAGAACTCTGGGATCACGCCCTGAGCTGAAGGCAGACGCCTAATGACTGAGCCACCCAGGCACCCCAACACTTGCCATTTCTTGACTGGAATCTGTCTGTGGAACACAGCATGATGTCACACAGACCTTCTCAATGCTCCCCCTACTGCTGGCCTTGTCCCCTAAATGCTGTTGAGCCCCCTATTATTAATTGAGGCATAGACCATCCAAAACACTGGGGGAGTCATTGCCCAGAATGTGCAGATGAGAGGGTGTGTGTGTGCTACTGTGGGGGGCTGAGCAGAGCTCAAGCAGTGGCCTAAACTTCTGCAAGACTAGCCATCCTGCAAAGGCGGTCACGTATTGTCAGAGGGCTTAGTCATCAATGGGATTAACAGCAATACTTCACAGAGACGAAGCTGGGTAAAACTTACAAGTCCTTAACTGACTGATGACATTTTTTCGCACTTTAGTTTGGGAAGTATCTATTGACCTATCTTCAAGCTCACTGGTTCTTTTTTGGGGTGTGCCCAGTCTGCTGATGAGCCCATTAAAGTCATTCTTCATTTCATTCTTTTTTTTTTTTTTTTTTGGTAAGATTTTATTTATTTATTTGTCAGAGAGAGAGAGCACGTGCACAAGCACAAGCAGGGGGAGCGGTGAGCAGAGGCAGAGGGAGAAGCAGGCTCCCCACTGAGCAAGGGGCCCGATGTGGGACTCAATCCCAGGATCCTGGGATCATGGCCTGAGCCAAAGGCAGACGCTTAACCCACTGAGCCACCCAGGTGTCCCTCATTCTTCATTTCACAATGTTTTTTTTAAAACTCCTAAAATTTCCTTTTGATTCTAAGAGTTTCCATCTCCCTGCTTAACCTACCCTTCTGCTCTCGCATACTGTCTACTTTTACCATTAGCTCCATTAGCACATTAATCATAGTTATTTTAAATTCCCTGTCTAATCATTCCAAAGCCTGTGTCGTATCTGAGTCTGGTTCTGATGCTTGCTTTGTCTAGTGAGACATGTTTTGTCCTTGGCTGTTTAACATGCCTTCTAAGTATTTTTTGAAAGCCGGAGGATGTATGGGATAACAGGACCTGGGGTAAATCAGCGTCTAGTGGGAGATTTCATGTTCATATGGCTACAGGCTGCTCTGTTTAACACTGGCTGAAACCGTGGGTGTCAGAGGCTTCAAATTCTTCTGGTGGCCTTGCTTTTACTCCTTGTTGACTTTGGGCTTCCTCCTTAGATGGAGGTTATGCTCCTCAGGGCTTTCAGCTGAGACCCCCCCGTATTAGACTGGAGCCTTATTGGTGTGCTGGTAAATGGGAGGGGAGGGAAAGCGTTCTACAATCTTATTACATCTCAGTCTCTTAGTGGCCTATGTCCCTGGGTTGTGACCTTCACAAGTAGTTCTTATTTTTTTTTTTTTCCCCTTAGATGAGACAGGAAGGCCAGAGGGGCCTACAGGGGGAGAAAGGAGAAAACCTTTCCCTGGGATGGGATAAGGCTCTGGTAAGTGTTTGCCTCTGGAGAGTAGGCCTTTATTATGAGGACTCTCTGGGCATATTTCACAATGATTAGTCTTTTCCTCCCTCTGCCAGAGTGCCCAGGGTTCCTGGAAGTCAAACCCATGAAATGTGGATGTCCCCCTCCCACTTGGCCCCCAGGAATTTCTCACTGGCATGATAGTTCATATTCAGCCTGTGGGAATTCATAATATTTACTGTTTAAGTGTTTTTACCAATTTCCAGTTCCGTGGCTCCTGCTCTAGGTAAAGTCTGCTGTAACTTCCTGGAATCACCTGTCTGTCCAGATCTGGGGCTGGCAACTCACCTGCAACCTCAGCTCTCCCACGGGTCCTAGAAAAGTAATTTATTTTCCTTTGGTTGATCTTTTTCTTGTTGCAGAAATGAGAGCTGCAACTTCCAAACTCCTCACGTGTTAGAGCTGGAACCAGAAGTCCTGCCTAAAGACTTTTGAAAAGTCTGCTCCATTTCTGTAAAAAGACAGAAGTTGTGAAGGGAAGCTAGACATTCCAAGGAAGGTTCCAAAAGAAAATAAAAACATCTGAGAGCAAGAGTCAATGCACATTCAGATTGCTGTGTCATGGCAACTGTGATTAGTTTCAATCCCCCCTTCACCATCTTGGGGTGCTTCACTTCTGCATAACAGAAATTTCTTCTACTTCTGGGCCTTATTTTACCATGTTCCAACTACCTACTATGAAACCCATAACCTTCATGTTAACCTCCAAGGGATAATTGCTGACCTGGCTCACCTGCTGCTCCGTCTCCAGATCCCACGGTAGGTCCGCCAGGTTGGACTTCGCTGTAGCATCTGCTGAAATGGTACCTCCTCCCTGGCCATGCCCCTCACCACCCTTCACCCCCAGTAACACGTACTTCTGATTCTGGGTATATTCCTCTCCGAATCTGTTGTGTCCTGTTCCCGAGAGAAAATAGCAGGGTTTGGAAGAAAGCTGGTGAGCAGAACAGAGTAGACCACAGAAGAGGAGGATGCACAGCTAGTAAAATGAACCCCGACATCCCCTTGGGGAGCCGTCCCCTCCCCACTTCGGGTTCGTGTAATTCAGAGAGTGTTGACCCCACCCTTCTACCCTCAGCGTGTGTGACTCCAGCCAACCCAAAGCATTTCCTCCACTTGGAAGCGCAAGTGGTTTGGGATGGTCATGGGACCTGGTCAGGGCTGAAGAAGTACAAGGATAGTCTTGGTGAGACTGAAGCTGTATGTGTTTTTTCTTACTGGACTTGAACCTACGAGGATAGGATGGGGTGGGAGAGATGTGCTGTCGCCATCGCACCATGAGGAAAAGACAATAGAAAGGAAACAATACAGAGAGTCCAAGTGGACCAGAGAGGTAGAAAGAGAGGAACAGTTTTGCTGACCCCACGTGGCCCCCAAATTAAGCTTTCACTGAGGTTAGCACTGTCCCTCAGATTGTCAGTTCCACGCAACACCGCCTTTTGTTGTTGTCATTATTTGCTTATGTCATTTCAAGTTGGGATTTTTGCCACTTGCAACCCAAAGAGTCCTAAGCGACACAAACTAAATTAAAGGTTCTCAGCCAACAGGAAAAGGACCGAACGAGGTGTTTTTTTTTTTTTAAAGAAAATTTATTTATTTATTTGACAGAGAAAGACAGCCAGAGAGAAAGGGAACACAGGCAGGGGGAGTGGGAGAGGAAGAAGCAGGCTCCCAGCCGAGGACCCTGAGGTGGGGCTCGATCCCAGAACTCTAGGATCACGCCCTGAGCCGAAGGCCGATGCTTAACGACTGAGCCACCCAGGTGCCCCTGTTGGTTTTGTTTTTGATTTTGATTTTCCACCACACAATCCGCGATGCCCTGCACTCCACCAAGGATTAGATATGCCTCCCCGATCTCTTGCAAAGGACCCTCTGGCATGCACATATCCTCCACGGTCCTAAACCACCCATGCTTAGATCCGCCGTCTTTCTCTTCAGTTTACAGTCCAGTTGATTCCCATAGTTACGCTTCCCAAATTCACTGGAGAGTGGAAGCATTCGTGTATTGCACACCGTTATACATAGTACTGCTTGATGCCTTTGTTACAGTTCATACTATTTGCTAGGGGAGGTTCTAAGTGTTTACGAGTACCAACCCATTTGATCTGCGCAACATGTCTAGAGGTTGACATCAATATTATCCCAGTCCTACAAAGGGGTGAACTGAGGCATGAAAATGCTGAGTAACTTACCCTGATCGCAGAGCTGGGTTCGCATGTGAACCCGGGCAGTCTGGCTCCAGGGCCCGTGAGTTTCATGCCATACTCCTCCCAGTGAGAAGCGTTCAGTCTGACATCACGAGGCTGGACATGCTGGGAGCGGCGGTGAGCCGCTACGGTGTTTGTTGACCCTGCAGCCCTGTGGGGATCCTGACTCTATGCCTAATTCTTTCCTGCTTGTCCTCCAAAAGGAAAAGGATACAACTTTATTTTGAGAACAACCTGTATGTGTGTGTCTGTATAAATCATTTTCTGTTTGTGAGCACTAAGGGACCCATGGGGCTCCATTGCTATTATAACAAAGACTCCCCAGGTTACCCGGTCTTTTGGATCAATCTCTCTCTTAGTATTCAAATAAAATCACTGATTCCTCACCTTATATATAACCGTGGGAAGTACAGACCTTCACTAGTGTTTCTGAGGAGTCATCGAACACGCTCAGGGCAGCTGATTACTTCCTGCTCTCAGCTGCTGTGCGGATCACTTAAAAAGAATCCAAGCAAACAACTTTATTGAAATATAATTTATATACCATAAAATGTGCTCATTTTAAGTGCACAATAGTCTTTAGTATGTTTCTAGAATCGTACAACCGTCACCATTAGAGCATTTTCATCATTCCAAAAAGAAGTCCTGTACCCATTAGAAGTCACTAGCCATTCCTCCCCTGTCCCCCCAGCCCCTGGTAGTCACGAACCTACTTCCAGCCTCTGTGGATTTGCCTGTTCTGGATGGATGTTTCTTGCTAGCCTGAGAGTGTTTCTTCAGACTGCTTTTCCTCACCGGCTCCCAAACTCTTGCTTTTACACAAGGTTTGGCTAACATGAAGTTGACATTGAGATGCCGTTGACAAGATTTACTGAATGCTTGAAGCAACCTATCATAAGGGCATTTCAGTGTGAAAAGGAACATTTAAAAGTCACTATCAGAGGTCCCTGCTCTTGGAGTCTCTGAGCGTCCCTCTCTCTCCTGGGGCACTGCCTGCTGCCCTGTGGCAGGGCCCTTCCCTACTCAACAGTCCCTTTTCCCAGAGGAAAAGACTGAAGTCCTCCAGCTCCTCATTTCTCAAGAAGTAACTGGAAGGACTATCACACTGTTCTATAAAATAAAAAAAGCAATCATTCTCCAATAGGATTCTTCCCCACTTCCTAGAATGTAGAAAAGCCAGAGTTAGAACATCCTCTCCTGTTCCAAGCCAGGGAGAGAAGGAAAGGGAGAAAGTTATTCTGGAAAAATTAATAACTAATGCAAAGTTGGTTGCTTGCCTTCCCCCATTCTTCCTTACACAGAGAACTCTAAATTCGTTCAGATAAAGGCAGCAGGGTGCTCAGGGAAGGTGGGCCAGCCCCCAGCAGATTAATCATCATTTTTCTGAAGCCATCATGGCGGACTTACATCTCTTTGCCAATCACTGGTTCAGGGGTGGGCCTGTGACCCAGCCAGCGAATGAGATGAATAAGTAAGTGTGCTAGGGAAGGGTTCTGGGCAAGTTCTCCATAAGATGAAACTCCCTTCATCCTGCCTTTCATGCTGTTGGTGAGGATGTGATGTCTGAAAGGTAGTCTTTTTGCAACTAGAGTGGACAGAATCTTAAGGACGATGAAGGGCAATATGCTGAGGAACCAAGAAGATGAGGGAAAGAAGGGTGCCTGGGTGGCTCGGTCAGTTAAGCGCCCGACTCTTGATTTCTGCTCAGGTCCTCAGGTCATGATCTTACGGTCCTGGGATCGAGTCCTGTGGTGGGCTCCACGCTCAGTGGGGAATCTGCTTGAAGATTCTCTCCTTCTGTTCCCACCCCCTCCGCATGCTCTCTCTCTCTCATTCAAATAAATAAATACATCTTAGGAGAAAAAAAAAGAGTGGGGAAAGAGCCTGTTCTCTGATGCCTTCATTTTACTGCTTATTTAACAGTACAGGAACTGCCTATGTCCACACTTCTTGTTATAGGAGAGAAAAATTCCTATTCTAAAGTCACTTTTAGTTGGACATTCTTTTTCTTTCAATCAAAAGCTTCCCAAGTGTTATGATATCAATTTGATAATTAATTTTACTTCAAAAAGAAAACATACTTAAAAAATAAAACTTTTTTATTCCTATTGCAACACTAGTTTTCATCCATCCATCTATCCATTATCTATGCATTAACCCAACAAATAAGTGTTGAGGATATATTATGCATCAATTTCTCAACAGTCTATTTCCTCTTTTTAATATTTCTGTAAAATAAATGTAGTTACTGGTTTTATATACATGAAGAATTACATCCCAAAGGGCTAGTTTGGTAATAAAGACTCATTGAACATTCCTTGAAAGGGCAATACAAACCCTAAAGATTATCTTCTGAAGTTTATCTGATAGACCAAACTGGGGATGCTTCCCATAGTCACCAAAATTTAAAAAATGAAACAGAAACCCTATACAAATGGCCAAAAGATATGAAAAGAAAGTTTTTAGCAAAGGAGATCAAATGGCTCTTACATGCACGAGAAGATCTTGAACTTCATTTGAATAGGAGAAAAACAAATTAAACAGCAATGAAAATACGGTTATCACGAGGGTGCAGGGAGATTGACATATTCTCAGGTGGCTCATGAGTGGGCATGTTGCTATGAACTCTGTAGAAAACAGAGCATTTGTTATGGACTGAATGTGTGTGGCTCCCCCCTGCTCCTATTCACATGAAATCCTAACCCCCAATGTGATGTTATTTGGAGATTGGAGCCTTTGGGAAATAATTAGGTCATGAGGGTGAGGCCCTCATAAGTGGGATTAGTGCCTTTATAAGAAGAGACAGGTGAGCTAGCATCCTCTTTCTGCTCTCTGCCATGGGAGGATACAAAGGGGTGATGGCCATTTGCAAACCAGGAATCGAGTGCATGCCAGACACTGACCTTGATCTTGGACTTCCAGCCTCCAGAACTGTGAAAATTTTCTCTTGTTTTAAGCTACCCAATCTGTGGTATTTCATGATGATAGCCCAAGCAGACTAAGACAGAGTTTCAGATAAATACCGTCAGTAGGAACTGCAGCTTTGCCCAGGCATTCCTTCTCTCTTCTTCTTCTCAGTACTGGCGTGTCCTGTGCTTGAGCTGGGCACCTGCTGCTGACCTTGGACTATACTCCTATCTCTCCACAGTCAGCTGCAGCCCATGGAAAGTGAAGGGAAGGGATGCGGACAATGCTCATATCACTTGGTTACAAGAAACTTGCTTGTTGATGAAAAAGTTTTGGAATAGGTGATGGTTGCACAAAATTGTGAATGCTATTAGCGCCACTGGACTTTCCTTAAAAATTGTTAAAATGGAAAATTTTATGTTATATATACACGTCTTAGTCTGCTCAGGCTGCTGTAACCAAATACCATAGCAGTGGCTTAAACAGCAAACATCTCTTTCTCAGTGCTGGAGGCTGCAGGTCCCAGATCAAGGTGCCAGCATGACGAGAACCCACTTGCTGGCTTGTAGACAGTCACTTTCTCACTGTGCCCTTACAAGGCCGAGAGAGAGAGAGAGAGAGAGAGAGAGAGTTCTGGGCTCTTCATCCCCGTATATGGGCACTGATCCCACCTGGGGCCTCCACCCATGACATCATCCAAATCCAATCACCTCCCAAAAGTCCCACCTCCAAACATTAGCATCGGGGATTAAGATCTCAATATATAAATTTTGGGAGGACACTTTCAGTTCATAGCAATATATTTTATTGTGATTTTAAACATTAATAATGAATGATATCAAAATCCATTGAAATGTGTACTAAATGGGTGAATTGTGTGGAATGTGAATTATATCTCAAACAAGCTGTTTTAAAAAAGTAAAAAGAAACCTGCTTGTCCTTTCCTTCCTCTCTTTCCAGCCTCACAACTCCACTGTGGATGTGACACTAACCCAGCTATGACAAAACTCGGGGGTGTCAGAGCGCATGCAGAAGAGAACAAGGGCCCTGAGTAGTCCTGTGAGTGAGGCTTTCTGCCACCAGCGCCCTACCCCTCCTTTCCGACTACTGCAAGAGACCACCCTTGTCTCTTGAGCTTCTGTACTCAGAGTCCTTTGTAGTTCAGCAGCTTAGCCAGTATTCTAACCAAAACATTGCCACCTCACTTCACACGTGGAGAAAGACAATGATTTTGAAAAACAAGAGACAAGGATTCAAGGCCTCTTCCCGTTCTCTTTCTTCCACTTTTTCCTCCCTCATCCTGACCGACACTCAGCTTATAACCCGTGATGCCCCAGGATTCCATACGTCCTGTACCTGCTGTGGGACTTCACTCTTAATTTACAGAACTGCTAAGGGCACAGTACTGTATATAAGAATAAACTACACTATTCAATTTTTTTCATTGATTTCATTAAGAGCTGAGAGCATTTCTATGAGGATAATATTCCATAGTAGAACTCAAATAAGAATTTGTTTGTAGTTTATGCCAACAGTCAATTTATAATATCGGCTATGTTCAAAAGGGCAAAAACAATTTTTCCCTGGCTATCTGAGTAATGCCTATTTGTCATTTGTTTCTTTTATTTCGCTAGAGAAAAGATTTTAGAACATGAAAGCAAAAGGAAAGAAGCCATCATTTTCATCAAATCCTTTATATTGTAAACTAATTCAGTAGATCTTTGAGGCTTGCAAAATGTAACAATGGATTAACCTCAGTGACATGTTCTGAAAACAGTTCATGAAATAAACTTGATGCAACAGAAAGAACAATTACTTACTAGCAAAGGGCATGTGGTTGATTTTGTCCTGCCGCGTGATGTAATTCCAAATGCGTTTCCATTCTTGCCTCTGGATCAACCTTCTTTTTGGTGTGATAGAAGAGAGGAAGCTTGATTTTAATCATTTGATGCCAAGGTGCCCAGTTGGAAAATTAAAAAACCCAATCATCTTGATGAGAGCCCCTAATTTAGAGTTATCTGGACAGTGGACTTTTTTTTTTTTTTTTTTTTTGGCTATTTGGCTTCATATACAGAATGTGTGTGTGTGTGTGTGTGTGTGTGTGTGTGTGTTTTCTTGTATCAAAGATCACTTAATGAATAAGAGGTACTGTTGGTCTTGAGGCTGGCTTTCCATGCAATTATGATGAGTCCAGAGTGCTAATCTATTGTGTGATATAATAAAACACCACCAGTTATAAATCTCTGCTGTCTTGGATTAGTGGGCGTTAATACTGCAAGTCAAAAGTCCTGGTTATCTGTAGAGTGCTTTCATACTGATTGCCCAATTCTCTGGAGGGCTACCATTCTCTCTCATCAATAATTTCTGGGTCCAGTTACCCTTAAACAGCCCATAATAAGCAACCCAATTCATATTGCTAGTTCTCTATTTTTCTTTAAGGAATAGTGTTCAATTTTCAAATGAATTGGGGAGGCAAATAGGGAAAAGTTTTATATTTTGCAATTCACCTAGTGGCTGTCTTCCAAAATCTGCAATGTATTTTATAAATGATATTACCGACTTGGTGAGTGGCCATTTCCATAGGCAATTACTGTCATTGCAATGGTATAAAGGGAAATTCACTTTGCCTAATATTACCTAAGCCTTCCAGAGTGCTCCTGTAATCATAGGATGGCACTACCTCTTTCATTTGGTGAATGACTTTGTAGGCAAGTACCATCCCCTTCAATTCCATAAACCACATGGAGAGATGATTGCCGAAAGGGAGACGGTAGACCAGATAGCTCACCGCACAAAGGCAGGCATTCAGCTGCCTTATCTGTCTTCCTCCTTCCTTTTGCCCAACATGGTGCCTGCAACATGGACTAGCACTCAGTAAATACTTTTTGAAGAAATCAAATTCATGAAATCAAAGTATAACTTCAGTTTTCTCATTCAATTGGAAACTACAGTGGATTATAAGCTCCTTTTAAGATGGCCTGATAGGTAAGCCTCATTTCCCTATAGTGTCATTCTTGGAAAATAAAATGCTGCAAATTGAATCTGCCAGATAAGGAATAAAAGGCAGAGAGGCTGGGTGCAGGCTGTTTGGAAGTCTACTCACCTAGGACAAGAGCTCTTGCCCAGCACTCTTGGTGCCCCCAGGCTCCATGCACTCAGGCTTTAGGAGACTTGCTCTGCTCAATCCAATAAAAATGTTCATAAAGAAACTTTCTTCTGTTTTTTTTTTTTTTTTTTTTTTTGGCTAGGATGCTTGCCTTGGAAAATAATATAGAACATTGTTAACAATTCAGACAGGGAAAGTAGAAATAGGTCAGACAAAAAATGGAGGGTGAAGTTGTCCTGCCCTTTCTTTAATCTTTTGAACAGCATTTGAAAGAGCTGTTGGCAGATGAACAAATTTGTTCTGTATTGTGGAGTTAATATCTGCGCCAGGATTTCTGTCATCCCTCTGGGGGTGGTGATCAATATAACTAATAAATAGCAGATGACTAGAAGGAGCCCACTGGAGGCCAGCCGTCTCCCTGATGGGGTCTTATAATAGAAGACACCCTGGGATACTAGTCACACTGAGTTTGGAGAAATGTGGGCCTTAACAGAACAGTTAGCAGCTACTCAGTGTGCACGGAGATATCCTAGTGAAGCTAGGCAACGGGCAAGGTTAACACCAAGGAAAAGAGACAGCAAGAAAGGGAACCAAGTGACTCAGGGAAGAAGGAGCCATAGAAGAGGATGCATGAGCAGACAACGTCATTTAGACTGTTTTTTAGAGCAATTTGAGATTCACAGTGAAACGGAGAGGAAGTTACAGAGATTTCTTAAGTACCCCCTGCACCCCCCCATGCACAGCCTTCCCCATTATCAACACCCCCCACAGTCGTACAGATGTTACAATCGATGATCATACACTGACACATCATCATCACCCAAAGTCCATAGTTTACATGGGGGTTCACTCTTAGTCGTTCTACATTCTGTGAGTTTGTACAAATGTATAATGACAGGCGTCCATCATTATGGTATCGTACAGAGCATTTTCATGGCCCTAAAAATCCTCTGTGCTCTCACTATCCATCCCTCTCCCTCCCAACCCCCAAACTCTGGCAACCACTGATCTTTTTATTGTCTCCGTAGTTTTACCTTTTCCAGAATGTCATATAATTGGAATCATACAGTCTGTCATCCCTGCAGATTGGCTTCTTTCACTTAGTAAAATGCATTTAAGTTTCCAGGTCTTTTAATGGCTCAATAGCTCATTTCTTTTTAGTGCTGAATAATATTCCATTGTCTGGATGTACCAGTTTATCCATCCTCTACTGAAGCTACTTCTTGGTTGTTTCTAAATTTTGGTAATACGAATAAAGCAGTTACAAACATCTTTGTGTAGGTTTTCATGTGGACACAAACTTTCAACCTCTTTTGGTAAATACTAAGCAGTGCAATTGCTGAACTGTGTAGAAAGAGTATGTTTATTTTTATAAGAAACTGCTGAATTACCTTCCAAAGGGGCTGTAGCCTTTTGGATTTCCGCTGGCAATGCTTGAGTGTTTCTGTCCTCCACATCCTTGTCAGCATTTGGTGTTGTCAGTGTCCTAGATTTTGGCCATTCTAATAGGTGTGTAGTATCTCACTTTAATTTGCATTTCCCTGATGACATATGATGTGGAATATCTTTTCATATGCTTATTTTCCATCTTCATATCTTCTTTGGTGTCTGCCAAGGTCTTAGTCCATTTTTTAATGAGGTTGTTTTCTTATTGTTAAGAAGGAAGCCTTTTTTTTTAAGGACCACAGAAGACTTTGTTGGGTTGGGAGTGAACCAGCGACCCCAAAGAGATCTAAGATGCACCCACAGTAGGGGCATCAGTGCTGTGCGGCATGTATCCAGAGCTAACACAATCTAAGTCTCACCCAAGAGAACCTCTGATTAAAACATAAATAAAGAGAAAACATGATAAAGAGAAAAATATGTAGTCACTAACTCAAATGCAAGGGGAAAAGGTGCATATGGCTAAGGACGTTATTTAAGAGTCCAGTAGAAGTTCTGGGTGCAGGAGGATTCTTTTTTTTTTTTTTTTTTTTTAAGATTTTATTTATTTGTTTGAGAGACAGAGCACAAGATGGGGGGAGCAGAGGGAGAGTTGGCCTCAGTTTCCTCTTTGAAATTGGGATGACCAAAGAGCTCCAGAATAAGGTTGTTTTGTTTGTTTCAAGAATAATGAGTACACCTCTGTTAATTTTTTAAAGCTTAATATGTGAAAATGTGACTAAAAAAATAAATAAATGATTTGCTTTATAGGAGTGTTCTGAACACAGTTTCTTTAGGTAGAAAGTTCCCGTATCTGAAAAGCCTGTCCAATTGCCTCATGCCTATCCTAGAAGGGTCTACTTCAACACCTGTTATGGGACTGTCACCCTACGTTGTATTTTTATCTGTGTTTGTGTCCCCACTAGACTGAGCCGCCACAGAGCAGGGCTTGGGTTTGTCCATCTTCGTATTTCTAGGGACCATGATTTCTAGCATCTAGTGGGTATTTAGTAAGTGCTTGCTCAATGCATGAATCCCTTCTGCTGCAGTGAAAAGACTTTATTTATTTATCAGAGAGAGAGGGAGAACAAGCAGGGGGAGCTGCAGAGGGAGAGGGAGAAGCAGGCTCTCTACTGAGCAAGGAGCCCAATGTGGGCTTGATCCCAGGACCCTGGAATCATGACCTGATCTGAAGGCAGACGCTTAACTGACTGAGCCACCCAGGCACCCCGAAACTATTTTTTTTAAGCCAAACTAAATTTCAACAACACATTTATCATGAAAATCAAAGAAACACCTGTAATGAAGAAATTCACAGACCCTTTAATGGCAGGCCTTGAAAAACGGTAATGCACTGAAAATCCTTCCTGAACGTCCTGCTGTTGTATTGTTGTCAAAATATCAAAGCCAAATTATACCACAGACATCTACTTAATTCTTCTCTTTTTATGAAGTTAGCCATTTTTCCATTACTTACAAGTTATGTTGTCCTCAAACCTGGGCAAGTCATTGTTATGTAAGCTGGACATTGAGGGGCAAAAAACTTCCTTTTGTTTTTAGGTTCAGTAATGGAAAAAAGATCTTTGGGGAGACTAGCCAAGCTGGACAAGTAGGGATAATCCAGCTATGGAAGGATAAAAAGGTGGCTTTCTAAAAGTGGCCTATTGGATGGAGCTACATCTACGCGGCTGAGGATGCATTCAGTTGCCTGCCAAAGCGTGCTATTAGTTCCGGGCGAACAATAAGAGCTGTAATTTTTATTGGTTTAATTTTGAGGATTTTCCCAAAGCTGGAGGTACTCCACTTAAATCTCCAAATCTTTTAATTAACAAACATTCCTAAGCAGGCTAGAATTTCTCCTGATTGAACACTCTGAATATACAACATGGAATTGCAGTATACCCTACTACATAATTATTTAAATGAGGTGCCAATACTTGTGTTGAACAGACAGCTTAATTAGCAAACCAGATATATCCATATTTTGCACCTGAAATGCTTAATAATACCACTATTCAAGACTTAGGAAGACTTTCTTCTCTGAGAAGGTCAGTGACATCCCTGCACTGTTCATTTGCATGCATCTTGAAGCACATTTCTTATTCCTTCTATTCATGTCATGCTTATGGGTTTGCTTGGGAGGGGTGTTGCACTTTGCTGAGAGAATGATTTTCATTGTCAGACACATAAAATGATGTCTTCCGGAGACTTTATAAATTGGTAAAGCTGAGAATACGAATATAATCTAAAATATTTTGTAGAGAAGCATTTGGCTTGTTTGTGATGGTTTTGTTAGCTGCCCAAAGGGGAGAAGTCTTACCTTTTCTAAGATGGATGATGACTGGTCCTCATCTGAAGCTATTAGCAGGATTATTAAGGGAAAGGTGTTGATCTCTCTGAGATATTCAACCTTACTGAATGGTTGATTCATTCATTGTCTGCAGCAGTGGTTTACATTCACAAAAAGCTATTTGAATTTAGGTAAATGTATAGTAAAATTCAGAATAATCTACTGTTGTAAAGGTGGTGAGTTAATCACAAAACTAAAATGAAGGTTAAAATACAAGAATAGTAGGGGCGCCTGGGTGGCTCAGTCGCTAAGCGTCTGCCTTCGGCTCAGGGCATGATCCCGGAATCCTGGGATCAAGCCCCACATCAGGCTCTCCGCTGGGAGCCTGCTTCTTCCTCTCCCACTCCCCCTGCTTGTGTTCCTTCTCTCGCTGGCTGTCTCTATCTCTGTCAAATAAATAAATAAAATCTTAAAAAAAAAATACAAGAGTAGTAAAAATAGGTGAAAATACAGTGATTTGTTAAGGGTTATACAAGATAAAAAAAAGGCTCTTTGTATTTACAAAACTACTATGAAAGATCAAAATTAGGTAATATATTCCTAAATTTAAAAAATGTTAATATGGTCTAGTAGGCTTTTCCCTTTTCTTGGACCAAACTTCCAATTAATAAATATTTCTTCTGCAGTATGTTGTGTTAAGACACTTGGGACATATAAAGAAGTGTAAGACTTAGTTCCTGCTCTCAAGGAGCTAACATCCTCCTTGGGAAGGTAAGACATATGTACATGGCAAGGGAACTAACAATCCAAAATGGTACATAAGCCAGTATCAAAAGCAAAACAAAACAGTACAGACCCTTAATTTGCTAACTACAGATGTTTGCTCCAAGGCAGGATAAAGTTAGTAACTACCAAAGCTGGGCTAATTTCACTTCCTCAGTAAGTCTCTAAGCTCAAAAGATTGGAGGCATATAATTTGGGAATGAGAACTATCTGTCTACAGATAGTACAAATCTAGATTCTGAGCCAGATCTTTCAGGCAGGTAGCAAGTAGAAGAAAAACTAATTTCCCAGAGATTACATATAATGACTAGATTTATTAAAATAACTCTTGGAAAGAGAACAAATCATTGTAGCAATTCTCGGTCATGTTGGAATGATTGGCTACAAAGTGTGAGTCAATATAAATAATAGAAATAAGACCCCTTTCCTCATGCCTCAAGAAACATTACTGGTTCATACTGTCGTGGAATAACCGTAATGGCTGATGTGCTGTAGAATTTGTTGGACCAAATCTTGCACGGTTTTGTCAACATTTCTTCTCACTGTTCACGCAGAGTCTCTAGATTTCACCTAGTCCTAGTCACATAGAGTGGTCTCCCTTCCCCGGTCGTTGAGGAGGTAAACTCATAGTCCTCAAAAGAGGCCAGTTGCTTTCCCGCTCATTCCTACCCTAAGATGAGATCACCTGAGCTGTTTCAAACCATGCTCCTCCAGATTAGAAATAACCTAGAATACGATCAGACTCTGAAAGGGGGTCTATGGCTGGAGAAAGTTAGAATCTGAATGTGGCTTTGTACAAAACATCATGAAGGACGTCCGGAAACCAAGAACTGAGGCCGAGGGCCAGTGGCCGCCAACCATATGACCAACATGTAATACATGGAGGTTTGGGGGACCACTATGACTTTCAAACACAAGATTTCCCATTATTACAGAAAAAGGAATGCAGAAAAAGTTATGGGAAAGGAATGAGGCTGATTCAAAGAACTTAAATAGGAATATTTCAGGTTACAAGCCACCAACAGTTTTAAAATTCACAAGTCTCCATTAAATTGAATTTCAAACACATCTCTTTCGTGATCTGTTAATGAGGACAGTTTGACATTCTCTCGGGTGAAATAATTTAAGTAGAAACCATGTGACATTATAATCAATTTAAGCAGCTCTTTAACTACTTCAAGTTTGTCAAAGTGTTTTACAGTTAAAGCTATAATTAGCTAGCCTTTCTATATTCACTGTGAGGTAGAGAGTTGAATTTCCAAGTAAGCTTTATAACTGTGGAAACAAAGAACAAATAATTTTCAAAAGGAGTCACCCATCGGGGTGCCGGTTTTGTGAATGGCTTCATCTCACGAAATTCATCAAGATAAATATTTAGGGTGTATGCACTACTGTGAATGTATGTTGCATATCAATAAAGTTAAAAAAAAAAACATATATGAAGAAAGCTGGTATAAAGAGAATGAAGAAAACTCTCCTTACCAGACTAGTTCTTCTGAAACTACCCAGGGAAGCTGTTTGTGTTCTGGGCCTTGGGCGTGCCGAGCCAGCCGCTAAAGCTGCTAAAACTAACTCAGTTCCTCCCATACCTAAATTAGAGGCTGAAAATAATAGAATTGGGCGCTCAGGTGTGTAGATGAGAGTTAAAGTGGCAGGAGGGTAAATAGAAGGATTTTCACATGGCTTCTTTACCAAGTGGCTTGCTCGCTCAGCGGAACCATCGCGTCCCGGCCGCGTGGCGCTCCAGAGAAAAGAAGCAAGCCGTGCCCGTGACCTCCCAGACCAAAGCCTTCATTTCCCCGAGAAGGAAACAGGCTCCAGAAGTGAAATTACTGGAGAATTGCGGCCTCTCTTACTCCCAGAGGCTCGGTGCTTCAGATCGGATAGACCTAGAACCGACTTGCAGCTCTGTTTACATACTGTGGGCCATGGGCAAAGTAGTGAATGTTTTGACTCTGTTTCCTCAGTTGTTCTAAGGGAGAAAATATGCTAGTGTCCGTGTTGTAGAACTTCTGGGATGATAAAAGAACAGACGCATAAAATTTCTGACGTGGAGTAAGCATTCCATAAATTCCTATACCGCACACCCCATTCTTTTTATTTAAAACCTGAGAGGTGGATTAGGTTACTCCCAGAGTCCTCATCAGGCAGGAGGAAGGAGAAGGCACGTTCTTGAAGCGACGTTCAAGTCTCTCTCTCTCTCTCACACGCACACACTCCTCCTTTGAACTCTCTCTTTTCTGCCCCTCCTTACTACGTGGGTTTGATGTCAAGTCTGCCCTGCAGCTTCTGCTTTCCCTTCCCCCACTGAGCGTTCAGTCGTTGACATCCGGGTTCTACCAGACGATTCCACTGAGACTGCTCTGCCAGGATCCTCAGAGATGGCAGGCTTTCAAAAGCCAAGTCCCTCCTTTCGTTCCTATTGGTCACTCTCTCTCTAAAACGCACTCCTCCCCTTGGCTTTTTTATGGCTCTCCTGGTTCCCCTTCCGCCCACCTGCCCATTTCTTCACAGTCTCCTCTTCCGGGCCCCTCACCTGAACGTGTTCCCCGGGGCCCCTATCTCTCCTCAGCCATCTCACCTCGGCCAGACTTCTCCGACCTGCTGCACAGCAGCCGAATGTGTCTTTGTGCCTTGTCCTGGCTCTTGAGCTCTGACTCTCCATCAGTTGCCCATGGGATGTTTCCAGTGATTCAACTCACCTCATTTTGCCTACACCGGCCACTGTGGCTCCCTCCACTTTCTCCTCGTCCTCTAGGAGCCCCCCCATTCCTGAGCCCCGAGTTGTACCAGCATCTCTGCTGCCGCTTTAGCTCTCACTCGCTTCTGGCATCCGGTCCATCAAAGGGTTTGGTACCCTCCTTTCTTAGAAATACTTTGGAATCATGCATGTTTCTCTGTTCTCACACTCACTGCTCCGGCTGTACCTTTTATCCTAGTCGGTTTTCCTGATTTATTCATTTAGAGAGAAGGTGGGAGTCTATGCACAATCCTCATGCCACGAGTGCAGATCCGATTATTCCCTTCTTAACAATGCTAGTATTCGCTTCCCATCTATTTCAGAATGAAATTCAAACTCTCAGTAGAGCCTCCAACACCTTTTGTGATTGGCCCTGCTTTCATTTCCAAACTTACCTTTTCCGATCTGTGTCTTCTGTCCTGAGATGGGACAGCTGGGATTGCCAGAAGCGTCCTTCCCCTTTCCTGCACGGCTCCCATCCGTCTTTCCAAACACAGTCTGTTGTCCCCTCGTCTGGGGAGGTCTCCCTCACCCTCCACACCCCGTCCCCAGGTGGGATGGGTGCCTGGCTCATAGCATCTGGAGACATTCTGCTCTGTGGTGTGATTGCCTGTCTACGTGTCTGAGTTTTTCGTCAGAGGCAGGAAATGTGTTCTTTCATCTGCGTTCCCGGGGCCTAGAGCACGTTGGCCACCCGGACCCACTCCTCAGTCGGAGTGAGTGCTGAGTGGCTCCCACACGTCTGTGGAAAACTTCGGTGTAGCTGAGGAGAAGTAGGGAGGGGTGAGAGTGTGTGAACTGGGTGGCTTATCCACGCCTCGGCAGTCTAGAACTAGCTCAAAAGTAATTTAAATAAAAAATGAGAAGTTCATTTTTTCCCCCTTATCCACCCACGTTATCATTTCCCTGCTACCTGAAGACTAAAAACCATATAACTTTCTGTTGCTTGCGTGACCGTGTCAAATGATCTGAAACATGTCACGCGTGAGCAGTCTCTCTGGGGGGTCTGACACCCACAGGATCAGATTCCTCCTACCCTTCGCTTTTTCCTCCTCAATTTTTCTGAAACATGTTATATATTCCTGAGAGCTTTTTCATCCTGGAACAATTCTCCTCTGATGAAAACATCCCCTTCATCTTGTTCCAACCTCCCTCTCCTCAATAAACCTCCACAGATAGAATAAAGGTGATGACTTTTTAAAAATTTTCATGAGGCACCTCAAGGAGTGACATAGAAGGAGGTTTTAAATATTACTCTTAGAAAAAGACAACTTGTCTGAATCTTCCTTTGGAAATGCATCAAAGTAAAATATTTGGAATTTAAATGTAAATTGTAAAACAGAAGGCAGCGTCCATTAGAACGAAATGATGCTGAACAGGGACCCAACAATCCCATAGAAACAGGTTCTTGTTCCTTTGAAGTCAACTGAATACTAGTTATAATGCATTTTTGACCTCATCTCTTTTGCCTTCAAAATACTAGATAGAATGGAAGATAAAAATCCAAAGGCAAATGACTAAACTTAATCTTATCTTTATTCATAAGTCTATTTATTATTGTTGTACATCAAAGTCTAGATCGATTTAAATTACAAGGAAAATGATCTTTATTTCATGAGCCGGTGCTGAAGGAACTCACTGAGTGAGGACACAGTTAATGGCGGAGGAACGTGCAGGGCTGAGGACATTCTGCACCTTCTGTGGAAATCAGTATCTGTAAGCAGCTTCCTTACCGTTATAAAATTTGTTTTGCCCGGATGAGAGAAAGCCCTTGGGAGTTACTATTGAGCTCCAGAATTCCTCCGTTTTTGGTGGATGCTTTACTAATAAAATGGGAATGAGAAGGTGATTATTTGAGCAAGATGTGTTTTATTGCTGATTGCCAAAAGCCCTACTTTTCTCTACAGAGTTAAGATCTCTTCAAATTCTCTCTCTCTTTTGTTTTCAGTAAACACGGCATTAATGCTTCAGCTGCTGTGACCAGGCCCTTTGTCACCTGCCGCTGCGGCCGCTGCTGTTGAGAAAATTTAGCAGGGAGGAGATAATGTAGAGGCGAATTGAGGTGGGTAATACAGATCTTCCCTGTCGGTTCTTCCACTTTTGCCCAAGTTCCAGTCCTTCAAAGAGGCCTTCTTCACCTCTCCCTCCAATTCCTCCGACCATGTTTTGATTCTATGCTCTCAGCAACTGTATTTATACTTCCATTTATTTATGGACTATTCCCATGTAGTTCTCAGATTATTGCCCCCCCCCATAGATTTGATTTCCTCACGTAATTTGTATATTCTCTAGGAGATCAGGTTTCTTATGTTGGGAGTTGAGAAATGGATAAAATCATCCTTCGATTGACCATCATTGTCTATCAGTTAAAGTGGCCCTTGCATTGGGATATTGTATTTATCATGAGTTTTTATACTATTGGTTTTTAGTCCAGACAACACCGTTTTCTGAAGGATTGGGATCATTGACAGGGTCAGTCATTAGAAGAAAACCTGTGGCATGTGAATGCTGATGGAAAGTGGAGAGAAAATAGTCCCAAGAAAACTGTGGAATGGGAGTTTGTTGGGGTTTTGACCGGCAAGGTCTCAAAATGTGCAGGAAGTAGCTCCCAAATGTTGGATCGCAAGATGGCGGTGTCCACACAGAACCAGGCTGGGAGGAGAGGAAATCATGAGTTTGTAGCTCTGGGTTTGCCTTTGGGGCTTGGTTAGACTACAGAGACTAAGGACATGAGGAGCACACTATGCTAAGTCAGCTATGACAGGGTCAGATACCAGAGTCCAGGGTCAGAATGTTTGTATGTTTATTTTATTCTCTGTATTCATTTCCGTTTTCTGAAAATATTTAGTCAAATCTTTTAGAAAGTTTGAGCCTTTTTCAGATATGCTAGGGAGGACTAAAGGAAGGTGCAGCCTTGGCTTACTCCTCTACACTAGGAGTTGGTCTTTTCTCCTCAAGGATCAGATAGTAGATATTTTAGGGTTTGTGGGCCTGTCAAAAAATGTTCTCTGTCACAACTACTCAACTCTGCTATTTTAGAGCAAAAGCAGCCACAGACAACCCATGAATGAATGAGTGTGGCTGGGTTCCAATAAAACTTTATTTACAAAAACAGGCAGCAGGCTGGCTTTAGTTCACTCGCCTTTCCATGCTGTAGGTAGATAACGGGGGTACGACACGTGCATGTGTGCGTGAAGTAGCAGAAGAGACGCACACGAGCCAAGAGCTTAAGAGACAGGCTGGGCTCTCCCTGGCTGCCTAAGCTCCGAGGGTTTGAGGTTTAATTTTATCAAGAAAGACACTTCCTCCACCCAAACTCTCTCATAAATAAATAAATAAATAAATAATCATAAGAGCAGGGATTTTTCTTCCTATTTGGCTTCTGTTTTATCCTCTGCATCTACATAGTTGCCTGGCACACAGTAGGTACTCCGAAACACTTGTTAATGATGCATATTTGAGTGAGTAAAATTCTCTTACACAGCGGGGGTTGGCTGAACATTTAGCATCTCTTGTGACTCTGGGTGTGACTCAGGACAGTAGTGTGAAAAATACCAGTTTTGGTGTTGTGAGACTAGAGAAACTAAGCAGCAAAGAGAAGAAATCAACTATATCCTCTCAATTTTAAGCTAACTGAAGGTGAGCCTTGTGTTTGCTCGGATCTGTATCCTGGACCGCACGGTGCCCTGTGTAACCCACACTCAGCCTCGGTAACGCGATGTTTGACGGGTGGAAGCAAATCTCGCAGGCAGGCGCGACCGGGGGCAGCACTCTGGTCCGAATGTTTGTGTCGCCCCGAATTTGTATGTTGAAACCCAACGCTCAGGGCGGTGGTATGAAGAGGTAGAGGTTTGGGAAGGTGTTCAGGTCATAAGGGCAGAGCCCTTATGAGCGAGATGAATGATCTCCTAAAAGAGACCGCAGAGAGCTTTCTGCTCTCCTGTCTCCTTTCACCGTGTGAGGTGACAGCAAAAAGACAGCCATCGATGAACCCGGAAGCAGGTCCTCACCAGACACCAAATCTGCTGGTGCCTTGACCTGGGACTTCCCAGCCTCCCAAACTGTGAGAAATACATTTCTATTGTGTATCAGCCACCCGATCTGTGGTATTTTTGCTGTAGAAGCCCCAGTGGTCTAAGACAGGCAGGGGAGGAAAAGCAGATTTACCAAACCCTCACTAGGTTTCTCATAGAATTATCCATCGCACTAACGGGGTGCCAGCCTTCCTGTACCTTTTAATATTTTCATGAATGATGCCTTTATGGAGAACACACTGCTAGGTTGTATTGTACTATGTTTGAAGTATTATGTGGACTAAGTGCTTATACCTATGCTTATTGTAACGGGAAGGCAAGTTCCCTGCACTTTTCAGATTGGTTTTGAAAAATAGGGATATTCCTGAGCACAGAAAGGGCACAGATCAGTGTAAGCAGAGGCAAGACGTTAGCGGGAGAGGACAGACGGGAGGAAGGGGGTGAAGCCTCTACCCCAGCTGTGTGCACCTGCCTATGTGTGTCCATGTGTGTGCACGCATGCTAGACGGCATGCATGTGTGTGAAAATACTGTCTCTCCAAGGGCCTTTTAACATCAAACCTCTGGGACTGATCATCTCTAAAGTCTATTGCCTGATTACAGATTGGTTTATCAGATACCCTCCTCAGGGTCAGAAAACAGCAGCAGCTATCTGATTGGTGATCACTTTGCCAAGTACTCTGCATATTCTCTGCTTTAACCTGCCTGTGCACCTCTGAAAAGCAGCAGGTTTTTCAGTTTGTTATTGGAAACACTGAGGCTCAGAGAAACAAAATAATTCACTGTGATTACTCAGTAATAAGTGGAAAGGACTAGGGTGAGGCAATGAGGCACACAGGGGGCAAACTTTAAGAAGGCAAACTCTCGGGTTTGTGCAAGTGCAGGTCGTCGCACTTGACCCTGGGAGTGAGCATCTTAAGTTTTGCACCCTGGGCGTCCCAGGAATTATGCTTACGTCTTCCTGACTGCAGAACCTGTGCTCTTGACCACTGCACCATCGCTGAAAGCAGAACATTCTGGATGGTAACGCTGGGGATGGAAGAGGTGTAGATTGGAATAGGGCAGTCCAGCGGTCTTCAGACTTTTTGCTTCTATATCCCCAAATAGAATTTTCGAAATCTATGAGTTCTTTGCACCTGTTTAAGTTGATATTTAAAAACTTTTGACTTAAGATTAGATAGTTGCAAATAATGTAATTTCCACTTTTATTTTATTTGAAATAAACTTGATATGTAATTTTCAATGTACTTAACTGAGCCCAGATTTCATGGTGATAAGAAAGACATGGGCATATGTGAGGGAAAATTTTATATCATCCTTTTTTTCCCCCTCAAACTTTATGAGATCACATTTCTATTCTATTCCCTGGTAGAAATTTTATACTAGTGTTTTATTTTTTTTCTTAATGATTTTATTTATTTATTTGACAGAGATAGAGACAGCCAGAGAGAGAGGGAACACAAGCAGGGGGAGTGAGAGAAGAAGAAGCAGGCTCATAGCGGAGGAGCCTGATGTGGGGCTCGATCCCAGAACGCCGGGATCACGCCCTGAGCCGAAGGCAGACACTTAATGACTGCGCCACCCAGGCACCCCTATACTAGTGTTTTCTATGCTTTAAAGTTTCAAATATATTTTCGAAACAAAAACAGGTGTGTAAGTTGAAATTAATATTTTGGCCACAAGACCCTAAGTGTAAAGATTCTCTTCTGCAATTGAGTTGTTGCAATTATTATTAGTACTCAATGGGTCCTCAACATCATTATATTACAAATTACATTATACTAATAGTTACTAAATATAAAAATAAAATGCTATTAGAACTGTATCTCAGTGGGATAGGTGGGGTTCTTATGAAGTTATTTCATATGTTCATAAATGAATATAATTTATGGTAGAAAAAGATAGGGTTCAGCTCCAATGCTCATCATATCTATTATTTTTATAGATGTGTTGAGAAATTTTGGTCATTGAATAAGTAGATGGTAACGGAAAAAGTTTTGCTGCAAGAAAATCACTCGCTTCTCCAAGATATGTTCTAACAAAATCATAGAATGATTTGTCGAGAAAATGATTTTTAATGATTTATCAGCTTTTTTTCAAAAGAATCAGAAGTCACTTGACTTGTAAAAAGGATTTGTTAGCTGACCATTAGAGTCTCAATGCCAGCATTACTATTTCAAATTGATTTTGTCTTTCTTGCCTCCGAGAGTGTTAAGCCCACAACTATATTGAGTCCTGATAGAGAAGAGGTGGGCCTTCATTCTTTTAGGTGAGAGAAGGGTGCCTATAAAAGGGGAGATGGGAACGTAGAACCAGAAAGACACTTGGACCACAGGCTCTTTTTCCGGTAGAAAGGTTTTAATAAAAAGCCCATATGGACGCTGAAGAGCTGGGAACTGATTCCCACAATAGCACCTGTGCTCATTTTGAGAACCATTGGGGTAGGGCATGATGAACATAAGAAAGCTTTGGAAGGATGAAATGAACAAGGATGGGCGTAGAATGTTCAAGTGGGATATAAGGAGGACAGCGTGGGTAGAGGGTGGAAGGCAACGCCAGTCAAGTAGGAAAACGGGAGAACTGACAGGGCACAAAGTAATTAATTCACATTTTGAGAGTGGCTGGCCCCACTGTGTTATACATTGGGAATTGACTCACCCTCACCCACACAACATTTAGAACGTAGTGCTTTTGTCTTGTATGTGTTGGACAGGCTGATTTATTCAGGGTTTCAATCACTAAAGAACGAAGATTAAGATTAGAACGAGAGGACAGGGTACCTGGGTGGTGCAGTCAGTAAGCATCTGCTTTCGGCTCAGGGCGTGAATCCGGCGTTCCGGGATCGAGCCCCACATCAGGCTCCTCCACTGGGAGCCTGCTTCTTCCTCTCCCACTCCCCCTGCTTGTGTTCTCTCTCTCTCTCTCTCTCTCTCTCGCTGGCTGTCTGTCTCTGTCAAATAAATGAATAAAATCTTAAAAAAAAAAAGATCAGAATAGAGGTTTACAAAATAGGTCAGGATTAGAAGATAGAAAGGGTACAATTTGGAAGAAGGAGAAAGGACTGAAGGTAAAGCCTGGGCAGGTTGCTTCTGGGTCCCTGGTTTCTATTCGAGCGGCTTCAGCAGCAGATGTGGCTTACTCGTCTCAAATTAAATTAAAATGTCCTTGGGGCTGGAATAATGCAGTTCAGTTATCTTTCAACCGCAGCACACGATCTCTCTCTCGACACTTTCAAAACTGCTAAGTGTCTTTGTGTGTAACACGCACGAGCACTTCAAGTGTCATTCAGCAACCGGGCACTTCTCTGATCAGTCTGTTCCTCGGCAGATTGACGTCTGTATGAATTCAGGGACAATGTTTGCTATGGAGCTTACATTATCATGAATTCAAAAGCTGCTCTGTTAAGAGTAGGCTCTTAAGGTGGAAACGCAATTAAGCTAGTTTTATTTTATTTATTTATTCATTTTTAAAGTAGGCTCCACACTAGGCTTGAACACTCGACACTGAGATCAAGATCCGAGCTGAGATTAAGAGTCGCGGATGCTGAGCCACCCAGGCGCCCCCAGTGAAGCTAATTTTAAAAAACCATCTTTGAATGAACAGATGAAAAGGAAGAAACAGCAAAATTAATTTTTAAACTCTTTGCTTGAATTCAAAGTTCACGAAACTCTTTCGTTAACATATTCTGATTTATAACTTTAAAACTGAAGAAAATATTTAAAATTAGTATCACATTTTTTAGCACTGCTTTATTTATTTTTTTTTAATGATTTTTTATTATATTATGTTAGTCACCATACAGTACATCCCCGGTTTCCGAAGTAAGGCTCGATGATTCATTAGTTGTGTATAACACCCAGTGCACCATGCAATACGTGCCCTCCTTACTACCCATCACCGGTCTATCCCATTCCCCCACCCCCCTCCCCTCTGAAGTCCTCAGTTTGTTTCTCATAGTCCATAGTCTCTCATGTTTCATTCCCCCTTCTGATTACCCCCCCTTTCTTTATCCCTTTCTTCCCCTACCGATCATCCTAGTTCTTATGTTCCATAGATGAGAGAAATCATATGATAGTTGTCTTTCTCTGCTTGACTTATTTCACTTAGCATTATCTCCTCCAGTGCTGTCCATGTTGTAGCAAATGTTGAGAACTCGTTCTTTCTGATTGCTGAGTAATATTCCATTGTATATATGGACCACAACTTCTTAATCCAGTCATCTGTTGAAGGGCATCTCGGCACCTTCCACAATTTAGCTATTGTGGACATTTTTAGCACTGCTTTAAACCGTGGTCACTGGAATCGTGAAAATCATCTGCCTCTCTGCAGAAATTCTGTTTTCTCTGAAGTATATGTGCTTATCTAGTTAACATGTCTTTGCGAAAGAAAAAGCAACTGTTACAGTCATGCAATTATCAAAGCAGCCTGTGTGTATGTATGATTTCTACATAAATGAGAAGTCCAAAAAGTCCGGAGACAGAGCCTTCCCTCAGGAAATGCCATAACCTGCTCCTTACCAATGCCACCTACCATCATATTCCAAACTGGTAATCCAGCTGTTAATCCATAAAATCAGGTAGACGGGAGAAGGTTTCTATTTTGGCTTTGACTGTCATTACTTTAACAACTTTTTTCTTTCCCTCCCCAAATACAACTCATTAGCAAATGCCACCTAAAAGGTACTTCCTTTGTGACTTTGCAGCTGTCATTGTTATGCATTCACCAGGCCCAAGTGCTGTTCTGTGTATTTCTGGAAAGCTATTCATCTGTTTAAGCTTAACAAATGGAGCCGTTTAAGCTGCTAAAATACAGTACCGTAGTTATTTGTTTTTTTTGCGTCTCTAAGTTGCATCTAAATGAAAGGTTCTGGCTAATCGGTTCTAGGAATAGTATGAAAAGCAGTTCTAGAGAATGTCTCCTGGTAATTAAGTGGAATGCGCTTGCGGCGCTCTCGCCGACCTCCCACAAAAGGCGTGTCTTTCCTTGTGGCTGCCTGTGCTTATCTCCAGCAGCTTGGTGGTCATGGGCTGGGGTGGTGAGGGGAGGAGGAAAAAAGATAAATGTGGCACAGTGCACGCAGACCCGTGCTCGGGGAGGAAGGAGGTGCTCCGACAGCACGACGAGCCAGGGCAGGGCTGGCTTCGTGGCCATCGTGCAATTCTGATTTATCTTTGAATTTGTGTCTTTGAAGGGAACTCCAGTGGGACAATGGATCATTGCCTGGGAGCCCGGGGAGCCTCTCTTCTCCTCCCCGCCTCCGGGAGCTGCCGGCTGCCAGCTGCCTGGGCCCGGCGCCCCCATCCCGGGCGCCCCCCTGCCCCTCGGCTCGGGGCCTGGGAGCCGCTAAGGCGGGGGCGCGCGCATGCTCCGTGCCGCGTGGAGTCCACCGCAGGGGCTCCGGCGCTCCCGAGGGTCTGCAGTCGCTCTGGGGAAGGGGGGCGGGGGGAATGGCGTCAAATAGCAAAAACAAACAAACAAACAAACAAACCCAAAACAAAACAAAAAACAAAAACAAAACAACAACAGCAAAACACCACGAAGGGGCAACAGAGAACCTGAGGAAAGGGGAAAAGCTTTTTTCCCCCTGTAGTTTTCACCCCCTTTCTTCAGTAAGGGGGCTACATTTTCATTTTGCACTGGGCCCCGAAACTTGGGCGGCTGGCCCTGAGCCTGGCCATCGAGACACCACCAGAGCCGACTGCTCCCAACAACTAGAGCACGGACTGCCAGGAGGCCGGCATCCGCAGGTGAAGTCAGTTTCCGTGGCCAGAGGAAGAGACCATGAGGAAATCACCTAGGGCTGAAGCCTAAGCGGGAACAGTGAGGACAAGCGCCACGGAGGGGGCGGGGGGGGGGGGGGGGAGGGACGGAAGACGTGGCCTTGGTTTTTCAGAGAAGTTGCGCGATGTAGAGCTCAGACCAGGTGGTCCCCGTTCCATTTCGTTTCATCAATTAATTACACTGTTACTCCAGCCAAGTCACTCAGTTACCGAGCCTCCAGTTCCTCGTCTGCGAAGTTGTTCCTCTATCAAGCTGATATTCTGCTTTCTCCCTATCTTTAAAATTATTATAAAACGTGGGTCTTTGGGGCGCCTGGGTGGCTCAGTCCCTTGAGCATCTGACTGTAGATATCTGCTCAGGTCCTGATCTCAGGGTCTTGGGATGGAGCCCCAGCTCCTGCTACTCGCTGAGCAAGGGAGTCCCCTTGAAGATTTCCCTCCCTCTCCCTCTGTCCCTACCCCTGCTGGTGCTCTTTCTCTCTCAAATAAATAAATCTTAAAAAAAAAAAAAAAAACAAAAACTTAGGCCTTCAACTTAGTAGTATTTTTATCTGGTTTGGTTAAGGAATGCCTTCTTTCCTTAACTAGTATCAGCTCTTCTTAGCCACACCTAAGTGGTTGTATGAAAATCTTAATTTTTAAAAAGCCTCTTCCTGAAAAGTCCAAAAGAAAATAGAAATGAAAATATAAGTTCTTTAAAACTGAGGGTTAGATTTCAACAGCTAATAGCAGACAACAGGATAATATTGATACACAAATTATGATCAGTAAGAAAAATTCACAAACTATGTTAGAAAAAAGCAGGGTAAGGCGATTTTCAAAAGAATTATACGTGGTAATTAACTAATAAAGAAACAGTCAATTATTAATCAAAGAAATAGAAATTTGAAAAGCAATGATATTTTTATTTAGCCTGAAGAAAATCTTATCCGTGTTGGCAGAAGTGTGTGGGAAACAGACACTCTCCTACTCGGCTGGCTAGAAGTCTCCTGGAGAGCAACTTGGCACCGACCTTTGAAAGCACTGAAAAATGCATGACTTTTGATCTGGCATTATACTTATAGGTATTTATCCTGAGGAAATAATCAGACGTGGATATATCTGTGTTTATAAGGATGATGGTCACTGCTTATAATGGCAAATGGCCGAAATGTTCAACAATGGGAGGCTGTTAAACATATAAATATATATTTATAAAGGTATAAACAATTAATAATATTCTATAATAAGTAAATAAAAATATGAGTATATATATGATGGAATATTACTAGGCTTATTAAATTACTAAATTATAGGTATATATTAAGAACCTGGAAAGAATTTTTCATTACTTTTTTTAGGTGAAAATAGCACGTGTAGTTTGGAAAAGCAGTATAGCAGAGTGGTTCAGTTTGTGAATTCAGAAGCCAGACTGGTTGGCTTTGAATCGTGGCTCTACATTTTCCTGGTTCTGCCCCTAAAAAGCTGTGTGACTATGTGTAAATTACTTAATATCTCTGTGCTTTGGTTTCCTCAGCTGTAAAATGAGCTACTCTTGGCAGCCTCTCTCACAAGGGTATTGTGAAAATTAAGTTAGTACCTGTAGAGCACTTAGAATAATGTCTGGCACGAGATAACTTCTCAACCATTGTTAACTTATATTTTACTATTTTATTAATTATATATGCATAAAAATGCATAGAGAGAGATATATGAAAATGTTCCCAGTTTTTTTTCTACTGGGATTTGAGTGTTTTTTTTTTTTTGCTTTGCTATATATACTTCACTGTATTTTCCAAAAATTTGTAATGAACGTGACTTACTCTTATAATCAGAGGGAACAATGAAGGTGATTCCATTTTTTAAGAAAGCACAAGCTTCCTCTTCCCTAAAAAAGACCACATGAGGTTGCCTGAATATCCGCAAAAGTAGGTGAAGAAACACCCACATCCGAGGACTCAGAAAATCTTCCCTGATACAAGGGATCATAAATGTGTAAAGCAACATTCAACTTCTCTATTGATTGAAGTAATAATCAGAATTCCAATTAACGTGTTTCACCACCTTCTGATATTGTACGACAGTTTCAGTGTTGTCTTTTTGATCTCAGTTATACATTTTTAATGGAGATGAAATACAAGATAATAGCACTGTTGATGGCACAAGAGAATATGGTGTATTAGTAAGAATAGCTAACATGTCCCATTCATTTAACATCTTCTAAGCATCTCTAAAAGTAGGAGCTATCATCTCCCCCACTTTGCATGTAAGGAAACTGAGGCCCAGAAATATTAGTAACTTGTCCAAGTCACATACAAACTAAAAAGTAGAGCTGGGATTCAAGTCTGGTCTGAGCTGAGAGCCTGTACTCTGTAGGCTATAGTGATTAAGAATTCCAAAATAAATGGGAAAAAAAGAAAGATAAACATGGGGCCATGGGGAGGGAGTATCAAATCAGCTGTTTCAAGCACTTTCAGGGCAAAATTTTGTCTTATTTGTCTTAAATTCCCAGAATTTTCCTCCACACCTGGAGCATAACAGACACGTATAAATGAATGCCGGAGTAGCTCATAGGCCTGCCACAGAGCAGATATTCTTAGGTTCTTAATAATAGGGACATGGTTGGACACTCAGATTTGTAATTAAAACAAACAAACAAAAAAGCTAGAGACTCTTCTAAAATGAAAGGGGGACACAAACGGAGGACGTGGAATATGGCACATGAAGGGGTCTCTTTTTCCAGACCCGTACCCTCTTCTCTTTGAGACTGCTTGAACTGTTTATTAGTGGTTCCTGGGTCTCTAATTAGAGTCCCAAGCATTTCCTTCTGCTTCCCAAAGGGTTGGAGTAGTGCCCTGAGGGCTTGTCACCATAGTCCTTTACGCCTTCTAATCAGCCAGATGGCAGCTGCAGGAAGTGGCCACTAAAGCAACAATCACAGGGTAGGGGTGACGGTGGAGGTCTTCAACTGAATGGGGACTTGAGGAAGCCTATGCCCTGGAGTTTCTGAGCCTGGCTGTTAGAATTCGCTTTTGTCCGTTAGGCTTTAGATATTAGTTGGAAATATTTAAACAATAAGACAACAGCTATTTGATGATGCCAATTTATTAGGCTAAAATGGAAAAGTGCTTTCAAAATAATCCTTCTAGATGACAATTTCATGTTAGAAACATTGATAAATTTGTCACTACTCTTAATAATCTAAAATTTTTACTGACCGTAAGGGGCTCAAGATGTGTGTGGTATTTGTACTTGTGTATTTATTTATTATTCTTATGTGGGAGAGAAAAAGAAAACACACTCAGATTCTTTAGTAATAACTTAAATATCTCATAATCATTTTTTTAAAGTATGATCTACCCAGCATGGAGCCCAGCACAGGGCTTGAACTCATGACCCTGAGATCAAGACCTGAGCTGAGTTCAAGAGTTGGAGGCTTAACCAACTGAGCCATCCAGTGCCCCCAAATCTCATAATCCTTAAGGGGAAAGTGACCAGAGAAATGGGACTACCACCAGAGATTTTCCTGGCCATTATAGACCTCAGTGTGGTCACTGGCTTCCCTCAACAAGGGCAACACACTGTTGTGATGTGTTAATAGAGAGAAAGCAGAGTCCAGTGAAAATGCCAGTAGACCCCTTGGGGAGCTGGCAAATAGAGTGTGCTATGAATGTGGACACAGGCTGCAGAGCCCTCCGTTGGTCTATTATTAGAATTGGGGCAATATCCACGGTCTTTAATTGCTGAAAGATATGCGCTACCACTTAATTTTCTCAGTGTCACCAGTGAATTATACCTAATGTTAAACAGCAAGAACATTTGTTCATTCAGTTATCTATCCATCCATCCATCCATGCATCCCATCCAAACAATTTATTTTTGGTAATTTACAAATGCGATCATTTAAAACTGTATCCAGCAGGCTTCTTCTGTTGCTACAAATATTTCCTCTTGGGAGATATGATGTGACGTGGTTTAAGGTTAAATGGATTACATTTTCCTATTAAAACACCATTATAATTGAGAGCTTGCTTCTGTTCACAATGTCAAAAAAATTATAAACAGGATTCAAAATATTTAGCAAAAGCATTGATATAAGTAAAATCCCACAAACCTTGGTAATCTATTAGATAGCAGAAGTACAGTCCAAGACACCGAATCTTAGAAATGGAAGAGACTTTGATAATCTTTATTTCCAAGAAAACCAAAGTTCAGAAAGAGGAAGGGACTTGCCCGGTGTCACCCATTTAACTCAGAAAAGCTAAGAAGACAACCCTGGTCCTTCGGTTCTCAGATCCATGTTCCTTCTCTGATACATACACCCTTCCGCAGAAAAACCCCAAGATTTATTTAAGGTTGCTTAAATAAGAGACCACAATATATTGTAAAATGTGCATTCAACATGAAAAGGTACAACTGTATTTCATGTGTCTGAATTAAACAGCTAGCCAAAATAAATATGATCAAAATAATTAATTTAAAAATGATTTGTTTTGTTAAGATCGATTAAAATATGGAAGGAACACCGTGGAAGCCCATTTCTTTTAATAAAACTGCTCAGAAACATTTGAGCCAGTAATTAAGTGGACTCTCTTGTTTGTCTAACCAGTGTTCGTCCATTCCTTCTTCCTTCCTCACAGAATCCTGATTTTATTTGGGCTCTTGCTACTCCTCTGCACCTTTGGATTACTAATATACTGGAGGGAGCAAGAAAGGGAAGGGGAGAGTGAGGGACCAGCTCCAGGGCTAAGGAGGAGTCTACCCCCTTGCCTGAGAAGGTTCTGAAAAAGTCCTGTGACTCAGTCCGGGGAATTGGCCAAGAGGGGAATGTTGTTGAAGGCTCTGGAGGAGTTTCTAGAAGATGCCCTCTCTTTTGAGATTATTTTGTCAGGGCTGAGATTTCTGAAGTATCTCACTACCTACCAACAAACTAACAGTGGAATGGGCCAATGGCGTTTATTGGTTAAGCCCATTGAATGTTGTCCCTTGTTTGTAGCTCAAGATGGAGGCAAAATGCAGGTGCTTCCCTCCCTCCCTCCCCCCTCATCTCCTTCACCCCTCCCTCCAGCATATTGTCATTAATCCTTATTATGCACAGACAGTCTTCTCAGCACAGAGGAGATCACAGTGAAGTTCAGAACCCTCCTCCCCAAAACGCTTAGCGTGTAGAGCAGGCTTTCCAACTTTTTTTTTCATTACCATCTCCTCTAAGGAGCTTTTTTGGATATATTTTTATAATGCTCTTTCATGAAAATTTAATATCACAGATATACTCTATATCTGTGTGGGTGGGTGTACTATATATATATATATATATATATATATATATATATATATTTTTTTTTTTTTTTTCCTCAAGAAGCAATTATTGCCCCCTTGGGGGTGATATGCCTCCATGGAGAACGGTTAGAGGGAGAGATGGAAGGAGGCTCTCACAATGAGATATATTATGAGTGGAACGTCTCCAGGATGCGGACACCTACTCATTTACAGAAAGCAGGGTGGTTTTTTTTTATATTAATTTTTTTATTTTAATGTTTTTTTATTATATTAGTCACCATACAGTACATCCCTGGTTTCTGATGTAAAGTTCGATGATTCATTAGTTGCGTTTAACACCCAGCGCACCATGCAATACGTGCCCTCCTTACTACCCATTACCGGTCCATCCCATTCCCCTACCCCCTCCCCCTCTGAAGCCCTCAGTTTGTTTCTCAGAGTCCATAGTCTCTCATGCTTCATTCCCCCTTCTGATTATCCCCCTTTCTTTATCCCTTTCTTCCCCTACCGATCTTCCTAGTTCTTATGTTCCATAGATGAGAGAAACCATATGATAATTGTCTTTCTCTGCTTGACTTATTTCACTTAGCATTATCTCCTCCAGTGCCGTCCATGTTGCAGCAAATGTTGAGAACTCGTTCTTTCTGATAGCTGAGTAATATTCCATTGTATATATGGACCACAACTTCTTAATCCAGTCATCTGTTGAAGGGCATCTCGGTTCCTTCCACGATTTAAGAAAGCAGGGGTTTTGTAAATTCTTTACGAAATAGCCATTGCAACACAGAAATATTTAAAAGAATCACCAGGGACATTATTTGGTCTTAAATTCATTCCATTTCATTTGGTTCTTTCTTTTCCTTTCAGATTCTCCTGTAGCAGCAGCTTCTAGAAGCCTGAGAGGAGAAAGCAGACAGCTGTACCTGTGAACAGGTGTAGACAAGGAGGCTTCAGGTCATAAGCCTCAGTTTTGTTGGTAAATCATCTTATTTTCTGTCATGTCTCTGAAGTGTCTTCCCATCTTTCTCTTCTCCTTTTCTTTGATACCATCCTCATAAGCCTACCTTACCTCTGGTCTGGACAATAATCTATTTTCTTGATCATTTATTTAGGACCAACTGAATTTCAAGTACTTCCTGTTACAGTCTGAATCAATACAACAACCCCAGGAGTTAGGTATGAATGCTTCCATTTTACAGACAAGAAAATGGAGGCTCAAGGGTTTTAGTGACTTGCCCAAAGCTAGACACTTGCAGGAAGAAACAGATACAGCTGATGCCTAAACCCAGTGGGGCAACTTATGCCGATGCTCCTTCTACTGGATTTTTGTAATATAGTTTAATGCATTTAAAAATTATACATATGATAAATGAATACACTGTCTTGCAAAAAATAAAATAAAAAATATATTACAAGTTAATATGCCCATTAATCACCCTTCTCTATTCCTATTCTCCTCGCCCCCATCCCCCAAAGGTAACCAGAGTCACAGTTTGGCATGGATGGTTCCAGATCTTACTCTATGTATTCCATACAGCTGTTTGTGCCCCACTGTGCTGGAGGGACCAATATAGTGCCCTCAGGCATGGGCCCTGCTGCATGGATGACCTCCTTTGACACACGCCAGCACCTTGCATGTGGCTGAGCAGCTCTGCTTCGTAACTGGTTGGTTTGCAAACCCTTCTTCTCACAAACTACAGGTTTATAATGTGCAGGTGGTCTATCCTCTGCTCCAGGCCAGGCAGCGAATATTCGGTATGTTCCATTTGGTTTGTGTTTCCCACCCTCCCCTTCTTTACATGATTTCCCCTCATCACTTTTAACCAGAACACTTGGTCCCTTTCTCTCTTTAAGATAACGACATCCTTTGTAGACGGTACTTTAGTAAATAGCACTTTGTGCTGTAAAATAAGGTCAATATAGCACTTTTCTATTCCTGATTAATGGACTACCTCCTTTTTTGCACCTTTTTCTTCAGTTAGTAGAACTTGTGAGCTAGTGATGGGGAAAATAAGTTATTTTGAGGTTGCCAAGCTTCCTGAAATCAGCCCTGGGGATTATCACTAGACTAGATACACACGGTGGCCCCTGCTCCCTGTATGCTGATTCTCCAGCCCCTCCGTGGTCCTGCAGTAGGACACTTGGGAGCAAAAGGGACACGTTTGTAAGGGGAGAAGCTGGGGTTGCTGGTCCTCATGGAGACAGGCACGTGGGGCTTGGAATCTGGAGTGCCCAACCTAGGAATATGTGGCTGTGTGTCCCAGAGTCCCCATCCAGCATGCGGGTCTCTAGTGTTCTGGAAGCAGACCCTCTATGACACCGATCATGTGGCCACCATGCTAAGGTGGGGGGCAGCGCATCTTCCCTGCAGAGGTGGAAGTCAGACCTCAGAGGCGTCCTTACCACACTTAGGACTGGGGACCAACACATTTGCTCTCCAGGAGTGTTATTTGAGGCACCGGGACCAGGGTGAGGAACGTGGAGAACAGCGGGAAAAGCTGCTACTGCTTACCCCTCCCTCAGGTGGGGGGAAGGAGATGAGAGCGAACAAGCAAGCCGCCGTGGTTCTGAAATCGCCCCACACTTCGGGAGTCAGAGGTGGGCAGCCACAGATGCTGCCGGCCTCTAGGGAAGGGGTGCGCACCGTGCTTCGGGGGGCTTGTCCGGTCGCATCTGCCTCCTGATGAAGCGGGGCTGAGAGGAAGGTGAGTGAATGGAGAACCTGGGTGAAGCTGGTCAAGTGGGCAATCTCCATTAATCTTCTCTGTGTCAGGACTCCTGCTAGGAAAACCGCCCATGTGCATTTGACTCGGCAACTCATCAGTTGAGTCCTGTTTACGGAGGTGAGCTATAAATAGCTTCTGCCACAAGGTGGCAGCAGCACCTCCGTGGCTGCTCACTAGCCGAGTGGGTGCTTTTCCTTCCCCGGCAGAAGAGATGGTTTTCTTTGGCTAGTACTTTGAGAGACAAGTTGCTCTCTGAGAAGCTTAGGAGCTTCACAGTACTGACTACAGGAGTTTTCTTAGTGTGTCTCTTTTCTTAAATTAATGTCTGGGAAAATATGAGGTTATGCATTAGTGTGTCCCTTTTCTGTCTTTTCCTAAGAGTAAATATTTTAAATCTGAAACTCCCCATGTCTGTGAAGCCAGTGCTTTTGCAACAGGATTAGAAGACAAGGGAAGGAGACCAGATATTCTAATGGAGGCAGACAGTCTCGGTTCTGGCAACAAGCAGGTGCTCTGGAAGAAGTCCCAGGCAGGCTCTGCTATGCCCCTTATCTGAACGAGCTGATGAGCTGGCCCCCTTCCAGAGGAGGGTGACCAGCACAGAGGGGGATCTGGAAACCAGGCGCGACAGGGATGTGTGGAATGGAAGGGACACATTTGCTAAGGAAGAGATGATGCGAACACCGCAGTCAAATATTTGAAGGACTGTCATGGAAAAGAGAGGTGGCTGGAATAGATTGGTTAAATCCTAGCTATGGAAGGGACCTTAGAAATCCCATCAAACATACTCCTCAATTTCCAAAAGGGGAAAATAAGGTTGAGAGGCTGACACTTGCTCAGTGTCACCCAAGTGGCTGGTAACAGACAGAGTTGGGACTACAACACAGATCCTTGACTACACCCAAATATGGTCACCAATCAGGTGGTAGGTGGTACCGCGGTGGGGGGAGGGGAGGATGGGGCCTCTGTTCCATGTTGAAGCGGAAAGTGGATGTCCATGGAGAGCGTTCCTGAGTCACCAGAAAACTTCGGGTTTACCTCTAAGATTCTCTACTTCTGTGTGGTTGCCCTAGGATTCTCAGTAATTGGCAGGTAACTCATGGTAACGGCAAGTTTTTGTGTGGTTAGACGAGGTGGAGGTTGGAAAGGCAGGCCCTAGGAAAGGTCTGGCTTCTAGAAGCACCACTTGTATGTGGTGGTGCAACAGGAGGCTAGCAAGGTCTCTGGCCTGGGGTTCCCTAGTGTCTCTGCCCTTGCAGAGTCCCTGGCCCCTTCTCGGGGGAAATGAGAAAGAGAAGGGCACTGCAGACTTTTCTATGCAGCACCCAGGGCCCTTGGGGAGGGAGCGGGTTCCTTGTGACCTGAACTTGGAGCTCCTATTGCCCACTTCACAAATTCCATTCTGGCCTCTAGCCCTGAAAAATCCTTCACAAGCGATATAGGATACACACGTTTTATCACCTCTCCCTATTTTGGTTTCTTGTCTTTGTCAAGGTGCCTGCATGACCTGGTAATGTGGTTTCATCACACCTTGTGTGGCTTGGATTATCATCTGGAGGATGAAGAAATGGGGGCAGGCCATTCCCTAGATACAAAACACACAATAATTAAGCACGATGACTGTTGGCGTAAGATGGATAGGAGTGGCAGCAGGTACACAGAGGAAAATGAGGTCCCTCCTACCGCATTCACCAGAGAATGAGCTGGTGCTACCAGAAGGAATCGGGTAACCATGGTTCCTGAGTGTGTCACACGTCCCCTAGGGGAACGGAAATGACTTTGGGTTTGAAGAAGAACATTTCCAAGGGAAAGTTATGTATATATCCTTAAGTATGTTAGAAGCGTCTAATTAGTGTATCAAACGTATTTGCTTAGTATGAGACTGAAGAAATCACGTAAGTAGAAAAGGGAAGTAGATGGGAAAAGTAAGAGCTGTTACGAAGCGCTGTGTGCCGAGGCTCATACTAAGTGTGTACCCTTCACAGCTGCTGTAGGAGCTGAATTCCATTTTACAAGAAAACCAGAGTAAAGCAAAAAAAATTTGCATGACTTGCCCAAAGTCGAACAGTTGGAAGGGGCAGACCTGTCTGAATGCCAACGGACCAGATCTGTGTGAATTTAGAGTCTGGATTCCTCAGCCCCTGAGACAGGGCTCTATAGAATGTCATCCCCAGCGCCCGCACCCCAACAGAAGGGCTTTGTTTTTGCAGAACCTCAGCACAGAGTAGGGCCTCAATAAGTCTTTGCTGAACGGATCAATGAATGAATGAATGAATGAATGAATGAATAGCATGTAGGAGATGCTGATTCTGGCAAAAAAATCCTAAGTTGGCATGTGTTTGCCTGATGCTTAAGAAACCCTGACCTAGTTTAATCATTTCAAAGTGTGTCCTCAGGAACTATCCTGGGGTTCAAGCCGCAGAAGAGCTTCGGGGGCTGCTGTGAGGGTTGGGAAGGTCAGGAGGCCGGCTTCCAGCCCATTCTTCCATCTCCCTCTATGGCAGCTCCTTTTTATCTAGTATGGCCCCTCTTCCCACTTTAGTTTTTTAAGAAGTCTTGACTGCTGCCACAATTAAAACAGGCAAAAGAAACAACAAAGCCCGAAACAGAACCAAACCAAACACCTCCCGGTGACCTAGGGCAATAATCACAATAGTGATGGAGAAATTGGGGCCCAGACACGTAAAAGATCAGAACGAAGTCAGAACGTGAATCCTGTCTTTCTGACCCGTTGCCCAGTGCCTCTGTCATCACGCTGAGAAAATCATGTTTGAAGCACGTTGGAAAACACCCTTATAATTCTGATGTTACATCTTGTATGTAAAGAAATAGCTGCAAGGACCAACGCTGGCCTACATAAAGATGCATTTTAAATGCTGGGTGTTTCCCTTTACAAAAACGTCTTAGGCGAGGCCTGTCCTCATCATTTGTTTCTACATAAAGAACAGGTAATTTGGAAATACAATTTTAGGAGGAGTAGATGGAATTAGCCCATCTGATTAAAAAAAAATTTTTTAGGACACAATGTAATATAATATATTGCTCAAACGAATGTGATTTAATAAATCAAAATTCAAATCTTGAACATAGATAAAAGATAACATTATTACACAATCCATCGTAAGTGCAAGATGAACTACAGATAAAAATGGCAGGTTCAGTGGGGGGAAGAAACTATTTCTTTTTTTTTTAAAGATTTTATTTATTTATTCGACGGAGATAGAGACAGCCAGCGAGAGAGGGAACACAAGCAGGGGGAATGGGAGAGGAAGAAGCAGGCTCCCAGCGGAGGAGCCTGATGTGGGGCTCGATCCCATAACGCCGGGATCACGCCCTGAGCCAAAGGCAGACGCTTAACCGCTGTGCCACCCAGGCGCCCCAAGAATGAAACTATTTCTGACTAAAGTGGCTTCAGGGCTTCAAGGTATTAGTAACACCCCAGGGGGCCTTGAAGGATTGGTGGGGTCCAACCATTCCTGACAGAGGGAGGGGGAAGACTTTGGGTGAGGTGGGTAAGGATTTTGGGAAAACATTTATGGTTGGAGATGGGGCACTGGGCTGATGGTGGTGAATGTGGAAACATCCTTGAGGCAGAATATCGGTTATATCATTTACTTGAAATAAATGATAGGAAAAAATTTTTGAACGTTTTAAATATGTGGAAATCAAAGACACATGCATTATTATCAATGATAATAACATTATTATTATTTAAAATACAGTTTCTTTCAACTATATGGAATATAAAATTTTTACTATTCTTTAAGATTGACAATTGTTTTAAAAACACATATTTATCCAGTTTTCTGGAATAAATGTACATTGTTAAATGCAAATCAATTAAAAAATCTAAATGGTATTTTAAATGAACTGGAGATTTTATTTAATGTAATCATATTGTGAATATTTATTGCTACGTATCAAATCACCGTATACGTAAAAATTACTAGGTTTGTGTTTTGAAGGAAATAGGACTTGACACTTTCACTCTAAACATAAAACACTGTGAGGAATCATTTGGGGGGATTACTAAGACAATTCAGAAAAGATAAGTAATGAGGGAAAGTATTAAACTAAAATAAATTTAAAAAGCTTAACAAATAGCATGACGCTGGTATAATACAGACATGAATCAAGGGAACCAAGAAGCAGATGTTAGTTGATACAAGGATTTTATATATGATAAAGAGGGCGTATTAGATTTCTAAGGCTGCTGGACCCAAGTACCCCTCCCCCTGGGTGGCTTAAAACAACAGAAACTGATTCTCCCACAGTTCTGGAGGCCCTAAGTCGGAAATCAAGGTGTCAGCAGAGCAATCCCCCCTTTGAAGATTCCAGGGAAGAATCTGGCCTTGCCAGTGACCCTTGGTGTTCCGTGGTCTATGGTGGCATGACTCTCATTTCCGCCTCTAGCTGTGCATGGACACCTTCTCCCTTTGCTTCTCAGTCTTCAGATGGACTTCTTTCTGAGTCTGTTTCTTTTCTTCTTATGAGTACACAAGTCATATTGGATAAGGGCCCACCCTACTCCTGTATCATCTCATCTTAACTAATTACATCTGCAATGATCCTATTTCTAAAAATAAGTTCATTCTGAGGTACTGGGGGTTAGGATTTCAACATGTCTCTCTGGGGGACACATTTCAACCCATAACATATGGTCTCATAAAAGAGTAGGGAAAGATTTCTTTTAAGATTGCTTAATAAATGACGATTTGTTAACTCTTGGGGGAAAAATAAAATTACATGGATACTTTATACTTTAGCCCCAGATAAACTTAATATGGATTCAAGTTAAACGTGAAATATGAACAAGTAAAAGAACAACAGAAGAAAAATACAGGTGCCTATTTACTACGTCATAGAGTCCAAGACTCTTCACTCTAAAAGCAGTCATAAATGTTTGTAAACATCTAACTCTGAAAAAAAATGGTAAAAGTTAAAATGTCAAAATAATGATAAACCAGGGAAACATTAACCATAAATATGACAAACATACCCAGAATTCTTCATGCTCAATAAGAAAAAAATACTAAAGCATCAATAGGAAAAAAGAGGATGAAATTATGAACAGTTAACATATTCCAATCAGACTTTTGTTTCCAGCTCTCCACTGAAACTGCTCTTGTCAAAATGACCAGTGTCCTCCATCAGGGCTAAATCAGTCCTCAGCCCTTACCCCACTTGACCTATCTACAGCATCTGATGTTGATCCCATGCTGTCCTCTGAAATATTCTCTTCGCTTGGATTCTGGAACTCTGTACCCTCTTGGTTTGTACCCTGGCCACCCACCATCCCTCATCCTATCTCTCTACATGGTGCCATCTTCCATGGTTTGCTCTGGCCCCAAACCGAGGGGTCATTGCTGACTTCTCTACTTTCTGCACCAGCACATCCAGTCTGTTGGCAAGATGTCTGCCCTCAAGATTTATCCTGAATCCAATCAATTCTCCACATCTGTACCGCCATTACCCCAGGTCAGGCTCCCATCTTCCTCCGGGGCTGCTGTAACAGCCTCCTATCTTATCACCCTGCTTCATCTTGTTCCCCTCAGGTGAGTCTTCACAGAGCAGCTGGCAGTTGTTTCTCTGCCACAGGAAATACAAACACAGGTATAATTTTTTTTAATTGAGAATTTAAAAATACTAAGTTAAAAAATTTCAATTAAAAAATTATCCAAAGAGAATAAATAATGTGAAAACTGAGTCTCACCCTCTCCGGTCCCACATCCCATTGAGTTCTTTTCTCTGGAGGCAACCAGTTTTTTGCATTTCCTTCCAGCATTATCCCGTGTATTCACCAACATATTTATTTCTTTCCGCAGACGGCAGAATACTGTATACATCTTGCTTTTTTTAAAAGAATGATCTGCTAGGAATCTACATCAGATCAGTTACTCTAATGCTTAAAGCGCTCTAACGGTTTCCCATTACACTTGGAACAAAATCCGCATGGTCTACAAGGCCCTACATGCCCTGACCCGGGCCGCTCCATCTCTAACCCTCGCGGATTCACGTTGGCCGTCTTGATGCTCTTTGACCAAAACAGGCTGGTTCTCTCCCCTGGGCCTCCATCCTCTATGTTTGGGATGCTCTCTCTCCATTTTTTTCTCCTTCATTTAGTGGGTTTCTACTCAGATGTGATTTTACCAGAGAGGCTCTCCCTGATCCCTTATTTAAAATACCATCCTTACCTCTACCCCTTCCCTGTTCTCCCTTACCTTGCTGTAGTTTTCTTCAGAGCTCATCTTCTTTCTTGAGATTATGTTAACTGGACTATTATCCCCACTGTGAATGAAAGTTCCATAAGGGAGGTACTTTGTTCACTACTGTATGTCCAGGGCCCACAGCTGATCAATATGAACTGAAAGAAATAATGAAAACAAGATATTTTCACATATGAAATTGGTAAAATGTAAAGTTTAAAAAATTGTAATCATCAGTGCTGATAAGGACTGCCAGTTGGGATTATAGATTGACATCGTTTTTAACTTGGAAAATAATTTGAAACTATGTGTTAAGAACATGAATAGTTATGTATCTTTTGGACATATGTCTGGTAATTTATCACAAGAAGACGTTTTGACTGAGATGGGAGGAAAAGTTGTACAGATGAGTGATCATTGGGATACCTGGGTGGCTCAGTCAGTGAAGCGTCTGCCTTTGGCTCAGGTCATGATCCCAGGGTCCTGGGATTGAGTCCCCGAGTCGGGCTCTGCATGGGGTCTGCTTGTCCCTCTCCCTCTGCTCCCCCCCACAACTCGCTCTCTCTCTCAAATAAATAAATAAAATCTTTTAAAAAATCCCCTACTCATTTAATTTTTTTTTGCAGATATAAACTGTTAAAACTGAATTTGCTTCATGTTGACTTCTGCCTCTAGTATGCTCAATTAGTTTTCTAAACAACATAATATAAGCCCCAAAATGCACAAAGTTTGCTCAAGAGACTGTTTATATGTGGGAGACATATGTATATAATATCATCTTTTTTTGTTCTATTGCATATCTCAATGCTCTGAATTTCGTTTTCACAACAAACTGTACACACCAGCATTAGTTTTGATGCCTGAAATGGGATCTTTAAGTGACTCAGCTCCCCGAGGAGAGATTCCTTTGAGAACCTCAGGTCATGGGAATGAGGGTCAAAAATATGTAGACAGAGACACTAGGCAGAATTTTGAACTAGGCCTATAGATAACTTCCCCCAACTTGGGGTGCCTTTCCTGTACTTCAGGGTGCATTTCTCTTCCTCTCTTCAAATCCCAGTTCTTGCCTTTCCAGTGCATCTGGCTAGAGCCTAAAAGCAAAGCAGCTAGTCACCTAATCACTGGTGTGGATCACTGATAGTATCTTAAATGAGTGCTAAGGAGTTTGGCCATGTGAAGCCTTGCGTGTGTTCATTGTAGAGAGGGTGGGGAGAGAATTTTTTTCTTTTTGAGGTGAAAAAATTTCCGGTAATCTTCGTTGTTGTGCTAATTTTACTCCTCAAAAAAAGGTAAAGGGCCCTGGGGTGGCTCAGTAGGTTAAGCATCTGACTCTTGATTTCCGCTTAGGTCATGATCTCAGGGTTGTGGGATTGAGCCCGTGTAGGGCTCTGCGCTGGGCATGGAGCCTGCTAGAGATTCTCTTTCTCCCTCACCCTCTGCCCCTCCCTCTCTAAAAAAACAAAAAATCAAAAACCAACAGGTAAGTAATTCTTGGAACCTAATCATTCAGATTCACAGGGCCTACCCTTGGGAAGTGAACAAAGGTAAGGAAGGATGCCTTATATTACAAAGTAGCAAGTCTGGAGTAACTTGACCCCCGTGCCTTCTGACATGTACAATAAAATACACTCTGGGCTTCCCGTGTCTTCAGTCTGCAGTCTCTGATTTGTGACAGAGTTCGGGCAGATCTTAATTTTACTTGCAAATGGTCTACTTAATATTTGTCCCATGAGTTTCATAGTTCTTGCACTGATAGAATATAATTAATATAATCAAATGACACCACTAGGCTAGTGGACCACGTACACATTGTTAAATATAAATTGATAAACAGGGGCTCATTTTTCCCAACTGGCCCTGCTCTTATGGCAAGAGAAGTGGAATGACTGAAGCTAAGCCTGTGTACTGAAATCAAGTCAGTATTCTGGGTGGAGAAGCTGACAGAAAGGGGGAACAGGAGCAAGCCAAGTGTACCCCGGACTCATGGAGTATGGTCCACATACATGTTAAATTGCCTTAGTTTCTCTAAAGAGATAGGTCTCTCTGGGAGGCTGAAAACAAGAACGTCAGGCAAGGGCTGAGTTAAGCTATACTGGGGTTTGGAAGTGGGTATCTTCAGCCAGGAGCTCTTCTCATTCCAGCACTTCATAGGTCACGTGGCCTTACCAGTTTTTCTGGGCACACGACCATGTTGATTGGCCAGCTTCTAGAAGAGAAGAAGTTATGCATTCATCTCAGCATTTGTCCTTCTGGAAAATGAGCAAACTGCACACAACTATATAAAAATCCCCAAGGGGATGAGTTTCTCCTAGACTGGCCAACCCAGCCATGGAGACCTTATACCTACCTGGTTAGTGAACCTGGGCATAGAATTCTGGAGTTTCTCTCCCTCTCTCTTTTTATTCCCTTTCTGCCTCTCATTTCATTCTTGTCTTTTCTTTTTTTCTTTTCCTTCTTTCTCAGAAGCTAGACAAACTGCTCAACTTGCCTCTTGAACCTCCATTTAGGATTTTTCTTACCGGAAGCATGTTGTTGAGGTCCTACTCTCAATCCTCATCAGTTTATCAAAATATTTCTTTTAAATAAAAATAGAGTGCTTCCACAGAGCTAATCTTAGCGAGTACAGGTTTCTCTATCTCATTCCATTTATGTTATTACTGTTAGTGACATTATGGAACTTGCAAAGTATAATGTTTAAAACAAAACAGTATTTCACTTAAAAAAAAAACAACACACGTACACCCCATTTAGGATGCAATCAGTATGTGTTGAGTGAGCACGCTCCGAGTGATTTCCTTGCCTTATCTTTCTAACTTTTCTGGCAACCCTATAGATAAATGTTTTACTCCTTATTTTTCAGATGAAGAAAATGAGTCATGAAGAAGTTAAATAGTCTTAGGAATCACACTATTAGGGTGGGGCTGGGTGAACCTAGTAGTTTGGTTTTTAGTAGGACATACGTCTAAGGAAGCATGAAGGAAATTAAGCTTTGAACCAGATGTTGATGGGGAAGCAGGAGAGAGCATTAGATAGGTAAAATACATTTGGGAATATGTACTCAGATCCTGTTTTATTAATTTGTTAATGATTCTCTGTTTTAGAATTCCTTTTTATTTGGTATGTGTGTTAGTTCAGGCACACAACAGTTCTTGACTTCAGGGTTGAGTTTTTGTCTTCTAACCAATTCAGAACCTGAGGAGGATGTTAGGGTGGGGCTGTGAGGTGTGGTTAAGGGTGGTCTCTATACACTGTCCAACTCATCTTTCAGCTCCTAAGTGAACGATGGCCCTTCAGTCTTGGTCCTTAGGTCAAGGCCCCATCTTACCCTCTTGGACACCATTTTCTATTTAGACACTCTTATCTCTACCTGAACACTCTGCCTCTTCCCTGTTATGTCTTCTAGCCCCCCTGACCTCTGCTGCCTCTAGAAAAGAACATCACTTGCTCACCCGCTCTGGTGGGGGGTGGGCCGGAAATCACCTAGGATATTGTATGTGTGACATATGCAAGACAATCAGAGCACGTACAGTCCAAGTGGATTTTCCGTGCAGAAACTGTAGTAGCCACTGCTTTTCCATCTCTGTCCTGTATATTCTGCTCTATCTTCTCAGGTTATCTCTGTTTTTATAGTACCATGTGTTACTAAAATTCCTAATTGATATACATTTTAAATGTTTGTAGTTGTCCTATATTTTAAGGGGTGCCATGATAAGCATCTACTTACGTATCAGAATACATCTGATAAATTCCTACTAAAATTGCATAACCAGTTTTAAGGCTTTTGATGAATAATGCCAGAAGGTTATCCAGAAAGTTTTACCAATATAAGCTTCCAAAAACATTGCATGAGACCGTATATGTTACCAACCTCTGAAAATCCTTAGGTATAATCACTATTTCATCTTTGCTTATTTGATGAGTAAAAATAATACTCTAGTCCTGTTTTATTTTGCATTTTAATCTCTCATGAAGCTGAGTATTTTGTGGGTATGAATTGCCTTTTCACATTCTTTGTTCATTTCTTTTTATTGAAGAGCTAATTTTAAAAAACTCTTATAAGAACTCTTTTTATTCTAAAGATATTAATCCCTTTTCTATTACATATTATAATTAGCTTGTCATTTGCCTTTTTAATGATGTTTTAACAATTTTTTAAATGTAAAAATTATGGATGGCTATTGAATTTTATGAAATGTCTATTGATACCTATTGTTAATTTTCCTTATGTTAAAATCTATAGGTGTGCTATATTGCAGCAATAAAGATAAATCATACATTGGATTATCTTGTATTTCATAAACTCTCCTTAGACATGATATAATTTCTTTGAATTTGGCAGTACTTTTCAGGAGAAAAAAACCATGTAATGTTATTAGAGATACCTGCTTTCTACTCGGGGATTCTTCCACGGCTGAACAAGTGACCCTGCCTTCCCAATTCCAAGCATCAGATGATTGCACTAGAATTGGACACCCGTTCAGAGTTCCCTCAGTATACTCCCAAATGACCAGGCTGGCATGACTGTGAATAGGGCCAGTTAGGTTTTCCTGTTGGGGGGACTTGAGAGATTGAGTCAGTCAATGGTGGGTACGTGAGCTGAAGGTATGTTGGTCACGTGCTGGGTGAACAAGCAGATATTCAGGAAACCTTGTGGTTTCTGAGAGGTTGAAGGCATACGGTGGATTCTTGAGGGCTCTTACGTTTCTCAAATTTCCAGTGAGTCTTAGATACACTCTCTGCCCCTGAATTCTGTGAAGACCTCCAGAGTTCTTTCAGTCGTATACCTTCTCTTTTATTTAAGGTAGTTGGAGGTTTTTAATTTACGAAACCAAAGCTAACATGCATGCGTCATCTTACTGGGTTGAAGTTCATGACTATGCAGTACCAGAATGCCAGGAGGTCACTGGCCTCCCAAAAAACAAAGGGTTGAGCTCAGCACTAAATGAACCAGAAGTTTCCTTCCAGCCCTGTAGTGCTACTTGTCTATAAAATTAATGGTGCTTTTTATTGGGGCATTTTCTGCATCTAGCTTGGTAGAACTCTAGAATATGACAAAGATTCAGTAAAGACTGATGGTCCAGAGGGAATGTGTTGAGACAGACCTCTTAAGACAGGAAGACAGTTCCCTTTTTTCAAAACATTGTGTTTCCTTAAAACCCAAAGGAACATTTTACTTTTTAGTCGTTGAGTTGAAAGGGTGCCTCTGCTTCCTAACAGCGTGACTACAGCTGTCTGTCTGTGCTTCTCCTCACGTACCTCAGACTGGGCATCTGGCAGTGACACGTAATCAAATCATATCAAGGGACACTGAGCCATCTGCCCTAATTTCAGCCCTCAGCAGTAAGCTATTGGAAAGGGTTTCAGCTTTTCATCTTGAGCTTACAAGCCAGCGTGGTCCAATTTTCTCAATGAAAGTATTGATTTAGGCCTTTAACAATAAATCCCAACCCCTGCTGACGTCAAGGAAACGACGCATAGCATCAAGATAAAAGAGAAGCAGCCTGTGAATAAAGCTGTTAAATTTTCTTTCACACATAAAACAAAACTCTGAAATGCAAGTCTTAAGTGGCCAACAGAAAAGAGCAGCAAGCTGATTGGGACCTGAGGATTAGGGAAGTCAGTGCTGGGAGGCGATGAGGGGGTGGAGGGTGACCAACTGCGGTCTCCCTGGAGCCAGCACCATAGTGGAGGGGTCCTCCAGTCGTGACATGTGAAAGAGAGCCCTAAATCAACACTTGGGCTGGCATGTATTTTGTATTTTGTTCATCTTTTTGGTGTCAAGATAGTGGTACCCTCTTCTTATGGTGATGATATTTATGTTCATTTAAACTAATAAATGTATGTTTATTTGAAGTATCACATTCTATTTGAACTATCTGTACAACAAATGTCAGAACTGATTGGCTTTTAAATTACTTTTAAATCCCTAATATCTTAGTCAATTTGGGTTGCTCTACAAACTTATTATAGTCGGAGTGACTTAAACAATGAACATTGATTTCTCATGCTTCTGCAGGCTGGAAGTCTGAGATCAGGGTGCCAGCAAGCCCAGGCTCTTAGTGAGGGTCCCTCTTCCGGATTATGTCCTCACATGGCCTTTCCTTGGCACATGCACCAAAAGAGAGGAAGAGAGAGAGAGAGAAAGACAGACTGCATTTCCCTTGCTTATTAAAAATAAAGATACTGATTCCATCTTGGAGCTCCATCCTTATGACCTAACTATCTCTCAAAGGCCCGATCTCCACATACCATCACATTTGGGTGGGGGGGTAGGGTTTCAACAAAGGAATTTGGAAGGATACAGGCATTCAGTCCATACCTGGTAATACCTATTCTCTTCAGGTAGCTTAGGTTGAGTTTTCTAGAGTGGACCCTGAGATGAGGAGTCATGCAAAAGTAGTTTATTAGGAAATATTCCCAGGAGAAACTGGTGGGGAATGAGGATAGACAAGAGAGTCATATCAAAGGCCCACAGGGCATAACCCTTACTCAATCATGCAGTAAAACCATTCTGATTAGGGGAAGGGTTACAAATAACACTCGGGGGATGCACATCCCTATGTCATTAGGGCTCTTCAGACCAACAGGCTGGTCATATGTGGAAAATAAGAAATAGTACAGAGGATCATAGGGGAAGGGAGGGAAAACTCAATGGGAAGTCATCAGAGAAGGAGACAAACTATGAGAGACTCTTCACTATAGTAAACAAAATGAGGGCTGCTGGAGGGAAGGTGGGAGGGGATGGGGTAACTGGGCAATGGGCATTAAGAAGGGCACATGATCCCATGATCCCATGAGCACTGGGTGTTATAAGCAACTGATGAATTACCGAACTCTACATCTGAAACTAATGATGTACTACCTGTTGACTAATTGAATTTAAATAACAACAGCAATAAAAAGACCAACAGGCTGGGAAATCTGAGAGCAGCCCTGTAACAAAGAGCTATAGGTACTGGTTTGTAGGCATGAAAGCCGCTTGAGAGAAGGTCCTTGTACAGGAAAGGGATCCTACAGAATGTGGGTGGAGCACAAACAGCAAACTGCAAGAAACAAAAACTGACTCAAGCTAACTTCAGTAAAAGGATATCTCAATTAAGATTGCATTCGGCTGCTTATATTAGAAGCCTGACCCAGTACCTAAGCAGAGGAGTTTACGTTTCTAATAAAACAAGAAGTTTAGAGATTGGCAGTCCAGGATCGGTGTAGCTGCTTTCTGATGTTATCAGCGATCAGTGTTCCTATTCTGTCTTCTTGCTTGTTGCTTCATGACTGCCAGATGGCTCTTCCACGCGTCCAGCCTCATGCCTGCGTTCCTGGCAGGAAGAAGGAGGGACGAAAAGAAGAAAGCCCTACGTGTATCAGTTCCCAGTTCCCAGCAACCAGTTCCCAGAAATCTCCAGCAGACTCCTGATTATTTTTCATTGGGTCTGATTTATATGATTACCTCTAGATGTAAGGAATTTTGGGAAGATGGCATGTGGCTCCCCTAAAAAGAACAACTTTTCTTTCAGTAAAGAAGAGAGAATGGGCAATGACTGGGCATCCAGCAGTGTCTATCCAAACAAAGGGTTTTTGTTTGTTTCTTTGTTTGTTAGTTTTGTAAAAATACAACGGACCATCTTAAGGGCACCCCAGGACAAGAAACAAACACCGCTTGAATACCCCAGGGATGGTGTCAGAACTGGCCAATGAGGAGCTTGTGTTTTGTAAGTTAAGTTTGATTGGACAATGGAACATGCACATGCGCGGAGGAGATATGTGAAAAAGCACGTGTCCACATTGACCTGTGGACTAGTGAACCGTGGGCCGTGGGCGTGCAGAATAACCACACAGCTTGGCTGCGCACGCCGAGGCTGGGACCTGGGCTGGGACTGGTGGTGGTGATGGTGAGGGCAGCCACAGAACAGCAGTAGCGGCAGCTGTAACCACTGCCTGGGAGACGGGAGGGGCCCCAACGCCAGGATCCGTGACTGGAGGCCGGTTGGCCTGTGCCTGGAGCCCATCTCTGGGGCATTGGCACAAATCCTAAATCTTTGGCCAGGAACGGCTGGGGCTCAGGTGGTAAAGCTTGGTCAGCAAAATTGTTACAAAATAAAAACGTACACGTGGACATTGCAATAAAGCCTATTAGGGAGTAATTAGTATTCTTCATAGTTAAAAATCTCTGGTTTTGAAAACAGCTGCAACATTGCAAAACAAATATCTGTAAGCTTAGAAATAGAAATTAAATTTAAACGATTGTCACAGTTTATGGAAAAGAATGCTATTTTCATATGAAACATCAGATGAAACAATTATTTTTTTTTAAAGATTTTTTATTTATTTATTCGACAGAGATAGAGACAGCCAGCGAGAGAGGGAACACAAGCAGGGGGAGTGGGAGAGGAAGAAGCAGGCTCATAGCTGAGGAGCCTGATGTGGGGCTCGATCCCACAACCCCGGGATCACGCCCTGAGCCGAAGGCAGATGCTTAACCGCTGTGCCACCCAGGCGCCCCTAGATGAAACAATTATTAATGAAGATAATTTTGAAATTAATTTTCTCTTGTAATTGGAGATACAGTGATAGAATGCATAAGCAAGTATTTGAATTATTATAAGTTGTGAACTCAGTTTCTTGTATAGCCTCCAAAAGTTGTAGGAAATGTAAAAGGAAATATTAAAATGTCATGGTATAATTTACATTTAAATTTAAAATCAGAATTATGTGAAACTGATTTGTAGGAAGACAGATTTTTCAGAGAAATTGTTTTCAAGAATCATCAGCTTTAGATGTACTGACGTTTGTATTTCAAAATAATCAGAAATTTAGCCCCATGTTTTCGTAGCCTATCAAATACTCTTAACAGCTCCAGTAACCGTGGCATCAGCAGACAGATCCTCCTAAAAATTAAAAATTATCAAAAATTATTTGTAATCTTGAATTTTCTAAGAGCAACTCACATTGCTTCCAATGATATTTACTGAAATGAAGTTACTAAAAGTGTAAGTTTTGATGACTTATAAATCAAATAAATGTATTTGTAGAAATGAGCCAGAAGAGTCTTATGATCAAACAAGCTATCACACTAATAAAGTGTTATTATAGTATAAAGATTATGACACCAAAAATATCTTCTTCAGTTTGTAAGCTTATATTGTTACCTATGTATCACTCTTACCCCTACTTTTGGACTGAATTGCATCCCCCGCCAAATTCATATGTTGAAGTCCTAACCTTCCACGTGGTTATATTTAGAGACAGGGCCATTAAAAAGGTAATTAAGCTTAAATAAGGTCATAAGGGTTGGGCTCTAATCCTGTAGGACTATTGTCCTTATGACAAGAGGAAAAGATGCTGGATATCTATGTGTGTGTATGTATGTGTGTGTACACGCGTGCACAGAAGAGAGGTTATGTGAGAGATAGCAAGAAGGCAGCTGTGTGCCAGAACCCTGACGGCACCTTGATCTTGGACTTCTAGCTTCCAGAGCTGTGAGAAAATGAACTTCTGCTGTTTCAGCCCCCCAGTCTGCAGTACTCTGTTATGGCAGCCTGAGCTAATACACCCCTATAGATTTTATAAATAGTAAAATATTTTTAAAGGAAAAGTCTTCATATTTTAGTACCTTTAATGGCATTTCCCCCTTGCTTTTGAACAAAGGGTTCCACATTTTCATTTTGCTCTGGGCCCCGAATTACATAGCCAGCTTTTCTCTGAATTGAGGTCACACTCTGTGCCTCTCCTAGGGTTTCAAATGGTTCTTCTCTCTGTTTCTTCTGTCTATGTCCTGGTTGCATATAGACCAACAAGGCCATTTTCATCCTGACTACATGACCTTTTGTCAAGTGTTCAACATCAACCCATTCATTCTGCTTCAGAGCCCTGATTTTCCATTTCTGGGAGAAAGAATGTAATTGGCTCAGCCCAGCCTTTGGATTTGTTCGTCCTGTATTGGATGTCCATTTGCCCCAACTGGCTGGGCCACACATGCATACTGTCCAGCCAGGCCCACGTTTGCAGGGGTTAGGTGGCAGGTGATTTCCAAGGAGGGGCTGTGGGCTGGGCTTGTGCTCTCAATGGAGGCAATTAAAATGCTTACATGGAAGGTAACTTGGCCTCAATTCCAAGCTCAATTTCTTTTTCCAAGGGTGTTCAGCATCTCCACTCCCAAATATAAGCAACCGCAGTTTAAAAAGGAAAAGCAGAAACCAGTGCTCTATGCTGAGAAGTATTTCAGGGCTGTGTGGCTCAGCTCTCCATGACAAAGAACACATTAAGAATAGGATTGGGGGGAGATTTTCAACAGAATAATGCAATGCCCACACATTTTCAGTTGAGGATACTCTAAATTCATTTTAACATGATTTTATTTTTTGCTACCTCACTTAACATTCAGTTGTGTTTGAAAGAGTCAAAGAGCAAATGTATAAGTAAAAGCAGCAACATAAATATTTTCCAGTGAAGTAAATTTCAATAACATTTTTGGTAAGATTCATATTGATCATTAAAAAATATAGTAACATCAAGAGTTGCCATACATTTTCAGAAGCAAACTTGAAAGATTCCTGTTGAAATAAGAGGACATATTAAAATCACTGACTACAAAAAAAAAAAAAGAAAAGAAAAAAAGAAAAAATGCAGCAGCACCTTAGTTAGCTGGAATTCAGGCTTATTCACAACTTCTATAATCTGGAACACAGTAATGGAACAAGGTTCCCTGAGGTCCTGAAACAGCTCGCGGAATCACTGCACTGAAGCTCATTTGCTTTAATTGTGGAAAAGGGACCCAGTCAGAGCCTATTCACCTTACTTTATATGCTTTCCAAATAACTTTGAAGATCTGGTTTGCCAACCCACAGCAGATTAAAACCAACAATTTATTAGGGTAGAGGGAAGAAGTGAATGAAAAGCAGATATGCTGCCAAAACATACAAAGTGAATATTGACATCAGAGAAGAAACCGAAAAGGAAAACCTGCCAAACCCCATTAGTTTGGAGACATTCGATGCACACGTATTCCATCGACCATTGTCACATACATCATTTAATAAGCACGGGCTGAAGGCCGGCTATTACCCTGTTGCTGTGCTAGGCGCCCCGGAGACAGAGATTGAAACCTCAGCCCCGGCGCTCAAGGGTTTATGATCTAACAGAAAGATTGACGAATAAAAAGGCAGTTACGATAGAGCGTGGAGAATGGTTAAGTGCTAGATGAGACTGAAGCCAGGGGCAGGAGCCAGAACGCATTTATTCCATGTGAGATGCGATGAAGTCCTAATTACGACAGTGGCAATGGAAATGTTGAAATGAGTAAGATGTGAAAGAGCAGGAAGATAGAATTTCCAGTTCAGGATGACTGATTGGATGTGAGGGGAGAGGGAGAAGGAAAAGTCAGGGATGTCTCTCAGATTTCTGGCTGGTGTGAAGAAACAGAGGCTCCACTCTCCCCAGAGGGCGTCATCTTGCTGGGACTGCCATTTTAAAGAAGACTTGGGAATCACTGACAAAAGGTCGGAGAAGTGTGAAATCCATTTAGTAGTGATTTCCTCTGTGGGGGCATAAAACAGCCCATTCTAAACGAATGGTAACACGGAGAAGTCCTTGTAAGTTCCTTGAGGGCAGGGCACATGCCATTTCTACTTGTGTCCCCAGTGCCCAAATATGGTGGATGCTGAAGGGTAGTTTATTTATTTGACTTCTAGAAACCAATTAAAATCACATTGACCTTTTCTAATCAGCTCCCTTTAGGGAGTAAGAGAAGTCTGAGGAAATTTATAGATGTCTTCTGTCCTTGAGCAGATAGCTATTGGCTCCAGACATATTTCTCTTTCAAACAGAATTGTCCTTATGGGAATCAAAAGGTCTGTGTTGTCTTACTGCATCAGATCTTCTGAAGAGCCTGACAAGCAGCCTTCCCATCTCCTCAGGTTTCTGAGCTTTTACAAAAGTCATGGACACTAGTTGGCTCCCTGATGCTGACGCTGTGGGGTATGGAGGGAGGCAGGGCATGGGGAATGGCCCTGTGTACCCACAGGCGCTGCATGCTTCCAGGCCCAGGGACGGGTGCACAACAGAAGCCTGTTATTCCCTAAATGAAAGGAGGCCTCATTCCACCGACCTCAAAGAACAAAATGTCCCCTGGAACTTTCCTGACCCCTTAGAAGCTTCCTCAGGGGCTTCTATTCAGAAAAGAAGCTCATCTCTGAGGGGCAACTTTGTAAACAAGGAAGTCAAGATGCACTTAAATGAAAAGCTCAGAATTAGGTCAGGTTTGGATGAAGGGAAGAAACGATCCAGAGCATTACGGAGCTTCTCTGGGAAAGAACAGTTTTCATGGTTTTAATCACTGACATCTACTGGAGCAATGTTATTTTTTCATTTGAATGTTTAATTTTGAAAGCTAAGCTTGAGAAATAGAAGCATTTTTATCCTTTATCAAATAGCTGTGAGTCACGGTTGATAGGTCTGAAAAAATCAGCTATAAAATCTCAGTTGGCTTTGAAGCAGGAACAAAAACAAAACAAAACAAGAATCAAATTGCCAAAGGGAAACCAGCTTCCAAAAACACTCCCAAGAATGCTCGTCCTTGCATACGGAATATAACATTATATCGGATGCCGGATTTGTGAATTTCAATAGCAGATCTTGTCAGTGTAAAATCTCTGGTTGGAGGAACATCGTTGCAAGGGTACTTGGATTTGGACTAAAACTATCCCGGGCCGTTGGTGTGCTTGGTCCAGTTTTATGTCTCCTGGTTGAAGAAGGCATGTTTTTATTTTTTAATTTTGGTTTTTATTTATGTTTTTTCTGTGTAGAAAGCATCTTTTTAATTATTTTTTTGAATTTAAATTCAATTAGCCAACATACGGTATATCCTTCATTTCAGTTGTAGAGTTCATGTCAGTTGCAGATAACACCCAGTGCTCATCACATCATGAACCCTCCTTAATGCCCATCCCCCAATTATCCCATCCCCCCACCTACCTCCCCTCCAGCAACCCTCAATTTGTTTCCTATAGTGAAGCGTCTCTCATGGTTTGTCTCCCTCTCTGATTACAATGGAATATTACTCAGCCATCAGAAAGATGAATACTTGTCATTTACATCGATGTGGATGGAACTGGAGGGTATTATGCGGAGTGAAATAAGTCAATCAGAGGAAGTAATCAGAGAAGAAGGCATGTTTTTAAAAACTTCTTTTGAATCCTCCTAAAGCAGCCATGATTTTCTGCAAACCTGGAAGTTGTTCAGTAAGTGTTTTTGTCTATTTGCCTAGAGAGGTGAGCGTTTCCCACTCCAGCCATGTCTTTGTGGGGAGATCATTCTGAACACATTTGGCTGGGAGGGGGGCCACCAAGGAGACGGTGCACAGCCTAGCTTCTGCGGGCAGAGGGACTCTGTGGAGGGATGGGGCGCTTGTTACCTCTCCTTGAACTCGCTGCCCCCAACCAGGAGCCAGGCCACTGTGAGAAGTCGTGGTCAACCTAAAGCCAACCCAGGGAGCAGGTGTGGCCAGGAAATAGGCCCGCAAAGGAGATGGGGGGGGGGGCAGCAGGATACGCAGCGCTGGGCGAAGTGACAAACCTTATTGTATTTCTTTTTTTTTTAATTTTTTTATTATATTATGTTAGTCACCGTACAGTACATCCCTGGTTTTTGATGTAAAGTTCGATGATTCATTAGTTGCGTATAACACCCCGTGCACCATGCAATACGTGCCCCCCTTACTACCCATCACCAGCCTATCCCATTCCCCCACCCCCCTCCCCTCTGAGGCCCTCAGTTTGTTTCTCAGAGTCCATAGTTCTGAATGCAAAGTGGGGGGGTCACTGATAATGTACTCTCCTCTTAGGAACAATCCTCGCCCTTAGTGGAGGGGGGTGAAGACACGACAGACTTTCCTCCGGGAAGCCCGTGGGATCAGAACAAGCCATTTTTGGATGTAAATGTCAGCGGCTTCGCCTGCAGCAGTGCACGGAAGACATAATTGCTGTGCGCTGCCTCCCTCCGCCCCTCTTCCTGCGCTGAGCCACCCACCTTCCTCGAAGCCGATCGCAGCCTCGAGCAGAGGAAAAGGAGGCCCAGGCTGTACCTGCGGGTTCTTTCCCACTCTCTCAGCAGGGGTCTCTGACTTTCTGGAATTCTGACCAGGAGAGCAGAGTGGAACTCAAGCAGGCGGAGGGGAGACCATCTGGGACGGATGTGAAGACTGCTCGGGCGGCTTTGGGATTGAGGGCAATTTATCAACTAAAGCCAAGAGCCTTCTCTGTCAAAGACGCGCTGAGTTTATGCGTGCTGAGATAAATTCTGGGCTGCTTGGAAATGTGGCTGGGGAACGGGAACGTGCCTCAAAATTTAATCCTTACGCACTTATAGAAAGTCTTCTATACTTTCTTTGGAAATACAGACCCAACACGGAGCTATTTATGTTTACCAACTACCCCCATCAGATTATGTGGCGTCTTTACTAAATCCTTATAAACTTGGAAACTTTAATAATTCTTGTCTATCACATCTAGCACCTAGCCTCAAATGTATTTAAAAGGCAGACTTATTGAAGGTTAGGACACTTGCTTATACGGTGATATTCTTACTGCAGATTCTAAACAAGCCAAACATGGCTTTTGTAAGTATTGTTCTATGCCTAGCAGTATTAAAATATTCAGAAAATTCATGCCACTTACAATTAGAGTTTACTTTGGGTCTTTTAAACATTTAAAATAGAAAGGTTTACAAGGTTGTATACGGGTTTTTTGTGCGTGTGACTGAGTCAAAGGGCTTTCATAATTCTATAGTCATAGACGCTACTCTTTCCTAATTTCAGGCTGATAGACATCTCAGGGGACTTCAACATTCACCTGGTTTTACTGTCTTGTTTCAAATACAAATACATTTTTGAATCTTTCTGTCTGAGCCTATATACTGTGCTTGTCCTTATAACATTATTGGAAAGATATCATTCATTTAATTCTCACCATTCTACCCTAATTACTTTTTCTATGAGACTTTGTCTTTAAAAATTCAATAGCCTACAGGCCTCTCTGTTCCGGAGGGTGGTGCTGATAACAGAGAGAGTAAATGTGCTCATAATAAAATTTCCACACTTTTCTTTTTAAAATGTCACAAGCAATACATGTCCATGATGAAAATGAGAAAACATGGAAGCAGAAAGAAAAACTATGAATTTATATGTATTTACAAAGATATATTTATGAGAATGTACACGTATCTTTGTAAAAATGTGATACATTTCATCATGTTAATATTTTCCTGTTTACTGTAACACGAACATGTTTCTTTATTCTAATGGCTGCCCGATTTTTGCCTTATATGGATATTATAAAATTAATTAATATTTTATTGTTGGAGATTAAAATTATTTAAAAACATTTTCTGTGGTAAATGGACATCTTATATTGTTGTGTATTTGCTCAAATATTTTTGTAAGATAAATTTTCTGGACCCCAATTTTCTTTTTGACCATAGCTGTGCTCATGGCCTTAACTTACCCTCCTTCAATGGGACCTGATTTTGCCAAACACAGAAGATAATATTGCCTCTAGTGGATTCTTTCTATTAGTTCCTTGACCTGAAGTCTTCATTTTAGCTCCTTTTCTCCAGAAATTTCTCATTTGGTGTTTTTTTATTCCTTTGCTAGAGGTTAGATGGAGCTTGGTCAAAATTATATTTAAAAATTCTCTGTTCCCTCCTATCTCTCAACATTGTTCCTCTGCTCTCTCTTTAAATGCCTGCATTTCCCAAGATTCTGTCCTGGGCTCCCTTTTGTAGTCCATACACCCCCTCAGCCAATTCGCCCTCTGATTCTAATTTATGAGAATGGTTACTTTTTGAGTTCTATTCTTTGCCCCAGTACTCCCACATATACTCCCAACCACCATCTTGGCATGTCCACATGCGCAGGTGTCTCTAAGTTGGTATTCCCCAGACTATACTCATGCTTTACTCCAAACTCCCAGCAAAACAAAAACAAGTACGAAAATAAAAAATAAAAGCATCCCCTCCCCAAACCCAAACAACTCACTTTCTCCTTCCCTGCTCTCTCTTTTAAAGTAAAGGTGTCCCTTGTTCACCATCACACAGTCATCCAACTTCAGTGAATTGACATTTATTGATGGCATCAAATCATATCAGTCTCCTGCTTAAAAGTCTCTGTTGTAAGTGTTCCCACTGGCATTAAAGTGTAGCCCAAACACCTTACAGCCACCGTAAGGCCTGGTCTTTATCTCTCCCTACCCTTCTCTCCTTCCAGGCTCCTGCTCGTTCACTATGCCTTGGCTGCCTTCTTTCTGACCTTCCCTTCAAGGGCAAGTGCACGTACATCTCAGAGATTTCGTCCTTGCTCTTGCCTCAGCCAAGAACTCCTTTCTGGATTGTGCCATTGGTGTTATAACTAAATGCTCGTTGCCAAACCCAAGATCACCTATTCTACCAGATGTTTTCTTCCTGAAATTTTATAGTTTTGCATTTTAAATTTAGGTCTATGATCCATTTTAAGTTAATCTTGTGAAGGTCTTTATCTAGAATCTTTTTTTTTTTTGTATATAAATATCCAATTGTTCCAACACCATTTGTTGAATATATTATCTTTTCTCCATCCTTTCTCCAGTGATGGCCTTCATGTCTCCATCAAAAATCAGTAAATATATTTGAATCTATTTCTGGGCACTAATTCATATAATTTTTAAGATTCATACATTTCATCAGCAAATATTTATTAACTGCCACACACACACACACACACACACACACACACACACACACTGTTTTAGGTGCTGGGAGCATATCGGTTTTTTTAAAAAAAAATCCCTGCCTTCATAGAGTTTATATTCTAGAAGTCAAGTAATATACAACATATGAAAATATTTTGAGAGTTCTTCACATTTCTTTCCCAACTGAGTATAGCATGCACTTAAATTCCTGTGTCTTTGCTCATGTTTTTCAAAGCATTTGTTCATCACAAATTTGAGCTGAGTGCTGCTCAGTCTGCAAAGTGCTGGGAATTTGAAGACGTTCCCTTCCCTCCCACCTTTCATTCTGCATTCACTTTTTCTGTTCATTGGAAAAGCACAATACAGTGGGAAGGTTAGGGGCACCAGCCCCCTGCACAGTCGAAAATTCAAGTATAACTTTTGACGCCCCCAAAACGTAACTGCTAATAGCCTACTGTTGACCAGAGGCCTTGCCAATAACATAAACAGTAGTTGAACACATATTTTGTACACTCTATGTATTGTATACTGTATTCTTACAATAAAGTAAGCTAGAGGAAAGAAAATGTTATTAATACCATAAGGAAAATACTTCTACACGACTGTACTATACTTACTGAAAAAATGTGCATGTAAGTGGACCTATACAGTTCAAACCTGTGTTGTTCAAGGATCAACTGTAATATAATTTTTAGATTTAGGCATATCTGAGATCTTGACTGCAGTAAGAAATGAGATACAGGCTAAGTTTTTCTTCACAGCTCACTCTGATACTTCCAGCACATAAACTCCATTCCAGTGTTAATGGCCTTGGGGTTTTCTGGATAACTAGGATGAGAACAGATAATATTTATTCAGATTGAAGGGTGATATAGACAATGTTTTCTCTTTTTTTTTGAAGATTTTATTTATTTATTGAGAGACAGTATGAGAGAGAGCACGAGCGGGGGTAGGGGCAGGGGAGAGGGAGAAGCAGACTATCCGCTGAGCAGGGAGCCCGACAACCGACAGGGACTTGATCCCAGGGTTCTATGATGAGCATGACCCGAGCTGAAGGCAGACACTTAACCAACTGAGCCACTGAGGCGCCTTAGACGATGTTTCCAAAATGTGAATTGCTCTTTCTCTATCACTTATTTGTATTTCCCAGATATATATTTGTCCTAGTAATATCTGGTTCTGGTCCAGGAGTCAGAAAGAGATTTACAGAAACAAGTTGTTTTCTGAGCCTTATTTGTGTGCAATATTCTCTCTTCTGACAACCCAAAAACTTAAGAAAAAAGTAATAAAAGAGACTTGCTAAGCAGGATAGCAGTGAAAACGGAAAAATTTAAAAAAAAAGATGACATTTCCAGGCTCAATCTAATTTGGGGAAGGGTGAGGGCTCAGAACCGTCTATCCAGCTGAGAATTTCTAACCTGTGTATCACACTGAAGCCAAGGGTTGGCTCCCCTTAGCTACACAGAGAGGGTAGGTGTATGGTGATTTTTGAAAAACAGAACGAGTTACTAGCTAGTGAACTACCTGGAAGAAAAAAGAGGGGAAAAGGGGGCAAATAAAGATGATTCTAAATATCATTTTTTTCATAGTAGACATTTGGAGGTGGAAGAGAGCTTAGAGACTGTCTATTCCAATCCCTCAGCCCCATGGAGGAATCCGCTCTGCAGAAGCCTCAGCAGAAACCAGCTTGTGCTTGAAGCCTTCCTGAAACAGGGAACTAAGTGCTTCACGTGGTCAAGAATTAAGAGCTTCCCGTTAATTATAGAAAGCACCGAGCTGAGCTCTGCTTTCTGGCAAATCCCAGATAGGTGTTTTAATTCCATTCTCTGAAGCAACAAATACCTGTCAAATGTCCTCATTCATAGGACGTCCTCTGCATATGGTAGCTCGCTGGCCTTCACTGAGGCCTGGAATCCCCCCACACTTCCCCTTGTGTCCTGCCTACCAAACCCTCTCTGAGGTGTTTTCCGTTGGTTAAAGCCTTTGTTAAAACATGATGCTCAGAATGAACAAATGTTCCAGAGTTTTGAGGGTTCAAGTGAGGTAGGTTGCTAGGAAGAAAGATCAACAAATGTCTTTATTGTACTTCCGTTGGTACTTTTTTGGGGAGTAGTGTTAAATGTTTCAAGTTCATCATTATGCCTGAATTAAAGGTGTTTCCACTTGAAAGCGTTGTTTAAATCTGTAATTTCATAAATCTTTCATTTTGGAAGTTGGTGGCAGGAAGCTGGCAGGAAATATGGGACTTAGGAAAAGCAAACACATCGTATTTGCTAATGATCATTGAGCATTTGTAACCAAGGTTACAAATTAGCTCAAGGGTAAAGGCAGAGCATTTAGAAATCCCAGCCTTCCTCCTAGCATGCTAAAGTCAGTTGGTAGACATCAACTATTAGCTGCTATATAAGGAAGGGATTTGTTTACACTATGTAATTTTTGTCTTTGGGCACTGCCGGCCTGCCTGCCTGAGATCTTATTACTTATTAATTCATGATTCCCCCATGAGTAGGAGAAGGTGCTAGCATTTTCAAAGTTTCTGTGAATCACATGTCCTCCTCACTTCCTGCCAGGTCTTCTCACTTCCTGCCAGGTCTTCTCACTTCTTGCCAGGTCTCAGGTATTCCTCTTTGAATAATGGCGGTTCTCAGCAAAGCCAAGGTTTTCAGCACATGCTCTTCATGGTGCAAACCCAATTAACCAATTTATCAATGGTTCTTTCCAGTTTCAGATTTTGGGCATAATCAAAATGTTGGAAACTAAGAAGCTTTGTGAACAGAATATGACCGTAAGTGTACCTGTTTCTGACTTCCAAGGGATAATGTCTAATAGCTCTCAGATTCCAAATGCCTTGACCAATGATATGAAGCTGACATTGATTATGGAACCCATGAGAATGAGACAAAATTTGGGGTCCTGGGGCTCAGTTATTTTTTTTAACTACATATATATACATTAGGGCTTGTATAACACACATACTCATTTTAAAGAAGAATAATCAAAAGGGAATACCCAGTTTCTCCCATGTTTAAAGAGCACGTTGAACCAAAGCCCCTGTGAGCCCCACGTGCTCCCATATCCTCCAGTGCTCAGGGGACCCACGATCCTTAGCTTTCGTGTTAATCATTTCTTTGCCTTTCTTTTTCTTTTTCTTTTTCTTTCCCTTCCCTTCCCTCCCCCTCTTCCTTCCTCCTTCCCTCCCTCGCTCCCTCCCTCCCTTCTCTTTCTTTCTCTCTCTCTCTCCCTCCCCCCTCCATACTTCCCCCTCTCTCTCTTTCTCCCTTCCTTTCCCTTCCCTTCCCTTCCCTTCCCTTCCCTTCCCTTCCCTTCCCTTCCCTTCCCTTCCCTTCCCCTTCTTCTTCTTTTTTTAAAATAAGCTCTTTGCGAAACCTGGGGCTTAAACTTGCAACCCTGACATCAAGAGTTCCGTGCTCTACCAGCTGAGCCAGCCAGGTGCCCTTTCCTTGCTTTTCAAACTGCTATAGTTTTTACCACATATATATGAATAGTGTTTAATTTTGTAAGTTTTGGGTCTTTATGTAAATGGAATTATCCTCCATATTCTTCAAGGAATCACTCTTTTTACTCAACGTGCTTGTGAGATTCGTTCATGTTTCATGTATAGATGTACTTGACTCATTTTCAGTTTTCTCCTGCCGATAAATATTAGTTCTTTGTCAAGGTTTCTTTTTTTCAATGAATAATGCTTCTGTGAAAATTCTTATATATGCCTCCGGTCCTTTTTCTATTGTTGACATTTATCAAGCACTCATTTTGTGCCATGTATTCCTCTAATCACTTTAAATATATTGATTCATTTAAACCTCCCACAACCCTATGACGTAGGTATAATTATTATCACTAGTTCACAGCTGAAGGAATTTGGTCCAAAGAGGTTAAGTAAATTCCCGAAGGTGACAAGCCTATGAAGAGACAGAGCTGGACTTTGAACCAAGCTGCTTAGCTTCAGTTTGTACTTTCAGTCACTATACCATACTGATTCTTCTGCTAATCAATCTCTCAGTCATTTTGAAAGTTCTAGGGCTTTTTTTTCATTTGCCCGTATATATCTTTGTTAGTTAAATTGTTAGTAAGTTAGTCAATTGTTAGTTAATTTTGTTAGTAAATTCTTTTAGAAGCACAAAGCCAACAAATCTAATAAAGATCCAATATCCCATGCCTACTTTTTGGGGATTGGGATTAAAATTCCCATTATTTCTCCCCCCCCACATCGAATATTCTAAAGTATCTGCATTTTGAATCAATTTCAGAATGGGGAGGAAGGCAATTCATGAAAGAAAGGATATTATGTAAACTATCTTAACTATATGAGCCTTTTAAGAGCAGTGGCTAATTTGTATGTCCCGTGGACGTCAGTTCCAGGGATAGACAAATGGTGGATGGTATTTATTCCCACCAGTGTTCATTGTCTCAGTGGCCTCTGTATGAAAACATAAACATGAGGCATATGCCCATTTTCTGAGTTGTTAGGAAACCTCCAAGTACCACCTAATCCAGAGAATGAGAGATTGAGAAATCAAAAGAAATCTGTTGAGGAGGTAAGGGAGAAAATACCTCATCTGCTTCTGAATTTAGCAAAGCACCAGACACAGGTTTTAGGTAAAAACATGGGCAGGCAGCCATTCCTGAAGGAGCCCCCCTCTACCTGCACAGACACAGCATAACACACCAGCTCTTACCTCTTTCTGAAGAGAGCCTTGGATGTAGCAATAAGAACATTAACCTGGCATCTTTACTGGCATTCAGAAATGAACACCAACTGGAAAATCGGTTAAAGACTAAAACTAACAAAGTAAGAAAGAAATCTTGCAGCTACTTCAGGTAAAGGAGTCTGGAGGAATATCAGTGCTAAACATGAATGTTTATCCAGGATTTATACTAAAAGCCAAGGTTGTCTTCAAGCACCTGTCACTGAAGACCCCAAAGACCGTAGGAGGAGAGTAGTAGGGACTAAGCACAGGGGAGGCTAATACCTCAAAGGGCGGTTAAATGACCACCTAATAATCAGCCAGCCACTCCGCAGAACTAGTGATTTCAGAAAATAACATGTTGGAGGGGTTCGGCTATCTGTAAAGGACTCACAGCTCTTTGTTCTTAATAACTACAACTCTTGGTTGTTGTTCAACTACAAAAATTTTAAATCATTAAATTTGGAAAAAAATTTCATAATCTGCCATTTCAATAGTTCTAGTTTAAGACTGAGGCTTCATAAAGTTAATCTAAGTATAGTTAAAATAAGATCGTTTGTTATATTTTTTGAGTGAAAACAGCAAATTATAATTCAGTATGATCCTTCGTTTTGGGAAAAATATACACATATATACATTGAAAGTGTCTGGAAAATTCTACACCAAGGTAATCAACCTAGACACTATTGACATTTTGGACAAGAGAATGCTTTGTTATGAGGGGCTGCTCTGGGCATGCTGGGATGTCTACAGTATTCCTGGCCTCCCCCGCCAGCCCCCATGCTAGCAGCACCTTTCGCCTGAGTCATGAAAATCAAATGTGTCTCCAGCCATTGCCAAATGTCCACTGGAGCAAAAGATCACTCCCAGTTGAGAAGCATTTCTCTACGTAATATGTTTATAGTGGTTAAACCTGGGAGGGGGTATTACAGGTAATTTTTATCCCCCTTCCCTTCACTCCGAGTTACTCTACAATGACTATGTGTACATTTATCTCCTATAGTGAAAAACAAGAACCATTAAAATACCTACAACCATAGCACTCTTTGGTAAAAAATAATAGGCACATGCTTTTGCACAAAGTCTTTGAAAAAAAAAACAGTTGATAGAAGATTTATGAAAGATATCATAAAGGGAATCACAAAGAAAATAGAGAGAACCAGTTCCTCCAAGATAAGTTAGCAGAGATTCCCCCTCAAGATGTGAGGGTGGTAATGCGTGGGCCAGAAAGAATGTGATTTCTGATCCAGGTGCACTGATCCGTGCTGGGGCCCTCTATTTAATGTTCTCATTAGGTTTACCATGCTGGACAGACTTGCGCTCTGGGCTGTACAAATAGTTGTCCTCTGCATTGATTTCCTGGGAGTTAGCTCAGCCTGGGGGCACCAGAGCTTCCCCATGTTGTAGGCTGAAGGGTCAGCGCCCCTTTTCACATCCCTCCTCCCCATGCACAAGATGTGACACTAGGCTTCACTCACTTTGTAGTGCGTGCGTTTTCATTCACTCAAGGTAGAATTTATGGGATGTGGACATAGGGTGATGAATTGATGTTTTCGCGAGGGAAACCTACCTAATGTGGACGAGGTAGAAGCAATAAAATTTTTGAAATGCTCAGTACTCCTGACATGCTTAGAATGACAAGCGATGTGAAAGCAACTCAGAATTAGATTCCCTTTTACAAAACCACTATTCAATTCCCAATTACAAAACCACTATTCAATTCTATTTCAATCTGAAGGCATAAAGGAGGAACCAAAGTCCGATGGTACTTTCGGGTAAGAAAAACCAGGTGAGGCATACTTGGGCTTTGAGCTGAAATAGTTGTGTCCAAATGGTTTGTCTTTCTGGCACTAAACACATGCTCTGGCAGTTAATAACAATAAACACACGGCGCTCACTACGTGCCAGGCACTGTTCTAAGTGCCTTCTGTATTCCAACTCTGTTCATGTCGAAACAGCCCTGAGGGAAATGTCACCCCTATTTCCTAGATGAGGACACTAGGACACAGCAGGTGCTCAAGTAAATATTTTGTGTCTAAAGCAAATAAGCCAAACTATCACCAAACCCTTTGTTTTCTCTCTGCTCGTAATGACGACTCGTTCTTTCCCACTCCTCAACTTCGTTTACAGGTAGTATTATACATTTGTTCTTCAAAACCAGCAGAATCATGTCTACCAAATCGAGAGGAACAGAACACTCTGGTTAACGTAATCATGGTCTAAATTAAATCACTGGATCAGAAACAGTTTGGCTTTGTGGACAACCTGTAAAGACCACGACTCCAGAAGCCATCTCTCCTCCCAGCGTTGTCTGCCTGTGCCAAAATATAAACGAGGAAATATGGATATTATCTGTTTTCCTGCAAGAGCATGGATGATCCTGAGTTCACGATTAAAACAAACATATATGAAGGTCACGTGATATGAAATTGCTGCTTCTGCAGGTCAAAACCTGTAAATATCAGTCATTTCATATGGTTCAACTTTATAGATTCTGTCATATATTAAGGCAGTCTCTACAGAGTTAACTTTCTAGGTGAACGGTGAAAGAGAGGGGACTAGTTGCCGGAAGTTAATTACTACGGTGTTGTTTATGATACACTTTAGTTCCCACAGTGAATTGTGGCAAATTTGAATACATTCTCCCTTATGTATTGTATTCATTTAATTTTTTACTCTTCTATATCCTTGTTTGTATATTGCTTGCATATTTTTTGTATTGTTTGTATATTTCGTATATCCTTGTTTGTCTATCCTTGTTTGTCTGTCCTCGTTTGTATGTTGACACTTGTTTATTGACTTTAAGATTTTGTAGGTAGGGGATATTCATTCATACTGCAAGGGGTCTTTGAGGCATTGCTCCCTCAAATAGAATATTTGATATTATAATAATAATATAGTGCTTCACCTGTTGAACACATTCCAGTTTATAGAGGATGTAAATATCTTTTTAAAGACACATTTCCAGAGGTACCTGGGTGGCTCAGTCCCTTAAGGATCTGCCTTCAGCTCAGGTCATGATCCCACTGGGGGCCTGGGCATGAGCACAGGGTGGTGGTGGTGGTGGGGGGGAAGTTCTTGCTCGGTGGTGAACCTGCTTCTCCCTCTCCCTCTGCTGCTCCCCCTGCTTGTGCTCTCTTGCACTGACTCTTTCTCTCTCAAATAATTAAATAAAATCTTAAAAAAAAAAGGAAAGACATATTTCCAGAAATAAATGTACTATGTATCATAAAAGGTGGCATTTTCTTTCAGGTTAGTCCTCTACTAAAAGTGCTTACTAAGTTATTAAGAGGACATTTTCTGACTATAAAATAATAACATTTATGTTAACACTCCAGAAGTTCTCATAAAATACTAATATGGCCACTTTATTAGCCAAAAGTGTGTGATATCAAGATCTGTTCCTGATTTATTCATCTGAACTTGGATTCTGTGATTGAATAGAGGGGTGGGTTTAAATGTGACCAACTTACTACTAATTTAGTGGTATTTGTATGTTTTAAGTATCTCATCGCTACAATAAACCAAATTCTGAAAAAAGGAGTATTTATAAAATGAATGGTCTTCATGAACTATTTTTTTACACTGCTATACACTTGGTAAGTGCCTAAAATTTAAATGCAGAAGTAGGCTTCTTTGAAAATAATCAACCAAGAGGTCATACACGCTCCCCTGAGTAAATTCTTCATCCAATTTGGCAAACCTTTTTGAATGCCTACAAAACAGTGGGTCAGCCCCTGCATTCCAGGTGCCCACCATCATCTTTACAGACCCACATGCATAAATCAACCTCCCGTATGAGGCAGAATGACAAGTGCTATGGGGATGGGGAAGAGAAAAGTAATTCTCACGGACACAGAAAATCTGAGTCAACTTCTTTCGTCCCACATCCTTTATTGTTTGGTCACTCCTATGTTTGCACTCATGTGTCTTGTAACAGCAGGTGTGTGGAAAGGGAAGTTCAGGTGTTAGTCCTGCATTTGCACATACAATCCCCATTCCTCCATAAATCTCATGAGATAGGCTTCATTTTCTTCCGATGGCTCCTCTGGAGCCTGGTCCTCATAGAGTCTAGACAAGAGGCCCTCGTCCGTGAGCTCCTTGTACGCAGGCTGCTCACATCCGTCGGAGTCATGTTCAAAGCTAGAGAATGACGGTATGCACAGCCTGCCAGTCCGAGGGTCCCAATCGACCAGTGTGGTCGATGCCTCTTCATCTGGCTCCTCTTCCGTGTCCACGTGCTCCTGCAGCAGCTGGTCCAAGTCTCGCAGCTGAGGGGCATACGAATACCGTGGTGTTTGGGAGCCCAGGTCTGCCAAAGCTGCCCGTTGCTCAAGGAATTGTCCTTGGAGGGACACGTCCTCCTGCTGATTGAGCTCTTGATCTCCAGGCCCTGCACAAATGTCAGCAGTTCTTACAGCATATTCGTATTCAATGACAGCTTTGTCTGTGGGGGTTGTTCTGCCCAGTGACTCTTGCTGGGTTAGGGATGTACCGTTGGTGCTTTCCTCAGAGTCACAGAAAGTGTCCATCAAATGGAAAGCATACCCTACGTGTTTCACCTCCATGTCCTCCTGAGGTGGCTCGTGGTTCTCGAGGGGCTCGTTCAGGTCCCATACCTCGCTGCTTTTTCCCCTTACGCTTACATCCTTGTGAGAAGTGTTAGGATCCTCCAAAATATTGAGGGTGATGAAATTCAGCACAATTTTTTCAGCAGGTACAAAGAATCTTTTGTCAAACTCATTTCCATAAATCAAAATCTATAAAGAGAGAAGAGAATGGTTTTCACCTTTTCACTTGAAAGAGACATGAAAAACAGCTGTTAAGTAGAACTTATACTGTCATCACATAGTTCTAAAGACCTATTCTTACCAACTCATGGAAGTGACAGTCATTCTTGGAATAAACAGAAAGCCTCATTCGCATGGAGGCAAGAGACCCAAGGCGCACACACACAGAGGCATATGGAAGTGAACATTGTTCCTGGGGGGTGTGTATGCCGTCCAAGGACCAGGGTGAGACTGCCCCTCCCCTAACTGGCCCAGGGACTTCAGGGCAGTTTTTTAATTTCTGGAGCCTCAGTTTTTAATTCTGTAAAATCAGAATTTCTGCTACGTGTGAAGTGGCGAGGGCTAAGTGAGCCAGTTTGGACATTGCTTTGTTAATTATTGTTGAGCACGTATTTGTCAATTAGCAGTGGTTACCCGGGCTCCCAGCCCTGGTTGGGATATACTCTGGACATGAAATGTGGATGGGAATGAAAACGGGATGTGAAGAGGGAAAGAGGCACAGAAGTCGGGATGGTTTTGTTCCCTTCCCCCATATACCATTCTAATCCCAATGTAATGAGGCCAGAAAGGGGAATCCATCTGCCTGTTTATGGTGGATAGAGAAACTTTAAATCAAGTCAGGAAAACTGGTTTGAGATTAAAATGGTGGTGGGATGTGTGGAAGGTGTCTGATGAGATGGCCAGTCATGACTTATGTTTGAGTCCTCACTGTCCACCCTGTGAAGTGTTTTCTTTTTTTCTTTTTTTTTTTTTTTAAGATTTTATTTATTTATTTGACAGAGATAGAGACAGCCAGCGAGAGAGGGAACACAAGCAGGGGGAGTGGGAGAGGAAGAAGCAGGCTCATAGCGGAGGAGCCCGATGTGGGGCTCGATCCCAGAACGCCGGGATCACGCCCTGAGCTGAAGGCAGACGCTTAACCGCTGCGCCACCTAGGCGCCCCCCGTGAAGTGTTTTCTAATTCATCCGCTCTTTAAGTCCATGTTGCCTGTAAAAGGGACCTGTGTCTGTCCTAGAGCTTCCTTTTCTGGCCTGTAAGGGAGGGTTTATAATGATTCCTGCCACACTAAGCACTCACCAAATTTGCTGGGTGTTTCTCTTTGCCAACATGGATATATCTGTACATGGAGTAGCCCATCACAGAAAAAAGAAACACGGTAACAGATATGGGCAAAACATACCAGAAGATGATTTTAACCTTCAATGCTGATGCTTGGTCTGTCAAAACAAAAAAGGACAGAGATAGAGAGTTGTGGTTCGGTGTGGCGGGAAAACCCTGGCAATGTCAGGCGGCTTTGGGCTGATCACTGACAATTAGGAGCTCAGTTTTTCATTTGTAAGTTGAGAAGCTTGAAGGAAAAGTGATATGGGGTCTCAGAATTCTTACTCTCTGACAAGAGCTGGTCTTCGAGACTCATCCAGACTTGTCACATACCTTGTAATGTGGGTGCATCAATAAGTCAATCAGCAGATATTCCAACATTTTCTGTCTGGCTGTGAGATTCATTCAGGTTCTTATGTGTGAAGCTAAGTGTGTCTAATATTCCAGCAACTTATACACTTTAAACAAAGCAACAAAACCCTCTTGAACATCCTATGAAGTTGCCCTCCCTTTTCCATACACTCATTTGACTCAAGCTTTTCCAAATATTCAGTAGAAGACACGAACGTACGGCATCACCTGCTACGTGACTAACAGAACCGTCCCGGAGTGGGTGGGCTAGACTTTCTGGGTAGGTCTGGAGCTTGGGATGTGTGTAGGGAGGTGTCTGAGCTGGGGTGTGCTGAGAATGGCAGTGACTCCCTTCCAGGTCCTCTGTGCTGTAGGGTCGTGACAAGTAAAAGTCCATAGAGGAATGAAAAGACTTGGTGAACAGCTTTTAAGAAAGCAGTGCTGACCCTCCATTGATCAGATTATACAGCTGTGAACAGGTCTCACTGGGACTGATTTATATTTGTTGGGCTCCTATAGGATACTGGAAGTTGTGATAGTTAATTATCTGTACCAATTTGGCTAGGCCATGGTACCCAGATGTTGGGTGAAACATGATTCTAGATGTTTCTGAGAAGGCATTTTTAGATGAGATTAGCATCTGAATGAATAGACTTGAGTAAACTAGATGACTCTGTAATATGGGTGACCTCATTCAATCAGTTGAAGGCTTTAGTAGAAACAAATGGTGACCACCTCGAGAAAGTGAGAATTCTACCAGCTGATTACCTTCGGGCTAGAACTGTAACATCAACTCTTCCTTGGCTATCCAGCCTGCTGGACTGCCCAACAGATTTTGAGCTCACTAGCCTCCACAGTCACATGAGCCATCTCCTTAAAACAAACCTCTCTGTCTCTGTCTCTCTTTCTCTCTCTCTCTCTATATATATGTTGGTTCTGTTCTCTGGAGAACCCTGACTAATACAGCAGTAGAAAATAGAGGCGCTTAGCACATATCACGAAAGTTCTAGCATATTCCTTACATACTGATGAGACCAGCGAGCGTGTCATGGGAACTCTTTCATCTGTGCAGTCGTTTGGATACTCTTGATGCCTAAGCCTGAGAAAAAGCAATAAAATTACTCTGTAGATGACTAGTGCAAGGGTGGAAACAGAAGTGTCATGGACAATGAAGGATGTCAACAAGAGCCCGTGGGAAAAGTGCAGGTACAAGGATCGAAGTGCAGGCTCTTCCGCCCGAACAGCTCCTGAGGAGCACGTCTGTCCTCAGGTTCCACATGGAAAGGTGGCAGCAGCACAATGCAGATGGTGCAGGGGCTGAGCATCGCCTTCCCTACGTGAGGCCACGATTCAGCCTAGGCCTCTGAACGCAATCTCCGGTCTCTGGACTGAACCTGCCCTACTGAGAACATGCCATGGCAACAATGACCGATGGCACTCAGTGTGCAGCAGGACATGTTTGCCTCAATAAACCTCATAAACTGTAACTACGTTTTAGGGATGGGGGACTGTGGAGAGCAGAAGTATGTTTCAAAGGGGGTCCCAAAAGACCTAGTCCAGCTGGGATATCATGGAAAAGGTCACAACCCGAAAGGACACACCCTTATTTTGTCACCTTTCCTAAACTAGTGAGAAAGTCGGCTGCGTCCCTCACCGGGAAGTATTTAAAGGAATTCCTACTTGAGTTGCTTTAAATCTGCTAACTGCTTAAATGATCTCCAGGAAATTCATTCCTGCCACTTGGCCACTGATCAAGCCGTTAGTAAACAGAGCAAATACAGAAACTATTTCTTCAATCTGCTTTGTTTTGTCTCTTTCTTGCCTCTCATTTCACTTTTATTTGACATATGGCAGAGAACTCTTTGTTTTAGGGGAAGGTATGAAAGGATAGAGATTCAAAAATACACCTTATCACTTTCAAAATCACAAAATCCCCTTTTGATTCCTTAGGGCCATTACATCTTGTGCTGTGTAAGCACAAGGGAAGAGGGGAGCAGAGTTCCTGTCACCATGGTCCTCCCTCATCTGGTGATGGAAACGGGCTGGGGGAAAAGTGGTGACATTTGTCCTAGGCCAGCATGTTTGGAAGCGGGAGATGGAAGAATAATGGATGAGGGGCCATTTGATGAAAGTCAATTTAGGGTTAATTTTCAGTGTTCGGGTTTTGAGTTCAAGGTCCTCTGACCCTTGAGGAAGCACAAAGAAACAAATGCCAAGGTCCTAACTCTCTGTCTCCTAACGGGAATGAGAATCTTTAGCCAAGTTCAGGAAACATGAGAAGAAGACAAACGGAAGGAGAGAGAAACAATGGGAGTGAGGGAGTAAGTGTGGATTTGCTGACCCCAGATGTTCGTGCAGCCAGTGACTGATACCTGAATGCGACTTGCAGAGCCTGTAATTCTATTCCTGAGGGTGAGCAAAGGCTGCTGTCTTCAAGCGTGTTTAGGATAATGCTTTGTTTCTAGCACTAACTTTGATGTTCTTGAAGACCACAGAACTTCTCTTCACGAAAGGGACTACAATTAAAAAAAAATAAAGAGATGTGTATAAAATTTTTAATTGTGTTTTCCCCACAGAAGAGGCCTGTTGGCAGCAGATATCTGGACAGGTGCTTCCCCGGGAGGAAGCAAACATACTCAGATCCTGGGCAAGTTCAAGGGCAGAGTCCCAGGCTGCTCAGTGCATTTCTGGTAACGGTTGTATCTACCTTTGCCTCAACCTGTTTCTGGTAGACATGGATTTATCAAAACCTTGTTTATAACTGCCACACTTCTCCTAGTTTCATCAGAGTTCCTTCCTCAGACCAGCTGAGACTTTTAAAGCTTACCTTTCAAAGTACGGACACACTGCTTGTCAGAAGGCTGAGCAAGGCGAGGAGGCCCTGGGACGAAGGACTCCACGCGCACGCAGTACAGAGTGTCTGGCTCCAGCCAGCTCAGCACCAGTGTGTGGTTGGTCACATACTGGGACCACTAGGGCAGGGGATGGCAAACAGCAGTTAGAGCCAAAGAATTCCAGCACCACCCCAGACAGCTCTAGAAGGAAATAAAACACTGAGATACCATGAAATCCTTCATTATCGCTACAAGCTTTTTTTTTTTTTTTTTTCAGGAATAGCTTTAAAATATCCTTTTCCTTTAGCTCAGCACAGCACGGTCGGTAATGAAACCATTCTGGGAACAATTCTAAATAACAACATAAGGATGGATTTCTTGTTCAATCTTGCCCTGTGTCCTTGCGGACATTTTTTTTCTCTTTTGGAGAATGACTGACAGGTGTTATGCAAGTCCAAGCTCTTCATCAAAGTGCAGAGGACAATCATTCTACACCCAATAGCAACATCAGACCCCACTGACAGAGCGTTTCTGTAGGGGAAATCGAAGGACGTTGCTGAGATGTCTACATATCAGCTTCCACTGTATCTTGTCTAGCATGCCTTCGAATATCCCATCTTCCCAGATTCCCCTGCCTCTGGGCTGCTTATTCCAGCATTAGTTGCAGAAAGTGACACGGATTATAGGCCCCCCTTCCGTTCCAGGCTTACCGTTCTGTTAGATTTAGTATTATATACGGACACATTATACTTCAGATTAGAGTATATCTGTTGCATGGAAATAGAACTGTCTTCTGGATTTCTCTTCCACTTCTCTGGAGCCGTCAGAACAATAGAAATGGATTTCTCATCTGTAGTCAATGCAACCCTTGGTGGGCCAATTTGTGCTTAAAGGGGAGGGGAGAGGGAGTTATGTTCAGATGTAGAAATCACCGTGGATAAAACTACAATATAATCCTACTAGAATCAAAGCCCTAAAGCCCCCCTCTTAGTTGAGATGACTCAGACTGCTCTAAGGTTAGCTAGATACGCCACATCTTGAAACAATCATTTCACACTCCCTGACACAATATGAACACAGAAAATTCAAGGGTTGTATTGACTTCGTGCCTAATCCCATGGATAAAGAGATGGGAAACACAATTAAAAGTGTTTACAACACTCCTGTGACTTGAAAAGTTGCTGATAAATAACATTAATATGATTTGATCTGTGGTGGAAATCAGCCATGGAGGAATGAAGCACTGTTAAATAACTTTGAAGATGTGATTAGAATGATCTAGAACAGAGGTTCACAACCTTTACTATAAAGGTCCAGACAGGAAGTATTTTAGGCTTTACAGGCCATATGATGTCTGTTGCAACTCTTATTTATATAAATGTAAAAAAGCATTCTTAGCTCTTGGCCCGTAGAAAAATGGAAAGGGGGCCGAGCTGCATTTGGTCTAAGGACATAGTTTGGTGATGTCTGATCTAGAAGGGCACCAGTGGAGAGGCTCTTGTTCCAGGACGGGAGAAACACTTGTAAACTTCATTATGGCAGCTCCGAGTGGGTCCTCTATGGCTGAATCAGCCACAGAACAGGAGAGGAAAATACTAAAGAGCAAACATCAGGAAGATGTTACCGGATTTCTGAGTCACATCTAGAAATACATCATCGCACCACCAAGTTCAGAACAAGAAGAAACTTAGTTTGCCAATGAGCAAAACCTCTCATTATAAAGATGAGATGCTGAGATCCAGCGAGGTGGAGCACCGTGGGCTGGTCCCTCCAGCAGCTGAGGGACAGAGTGCAGAGCAGAGCCCCCAGAGCCCTGGCCTCTCAGGAAGGCTGTCTGTGAGGCCGAGGCGGTATACTCGACGGCCAGAAGACCTTGACACTATCCATATTTACAGACAATTGTGTTACTTACTTTCTAAGAATGGATAGAATCGTCCAGTTTCTGCCCATTTGGAGCAATTCCTTTCCCAAATGGCCTTAACTTTAGCATAATATTGATGTTCGTAATCAGAAGTTTCCAGAGAGAGATCACAGCAGGTCCTATTGATATTTCTGCATTCGGATTTATTCAGCCACTTCTTTTGCCCATATCTGCTGAGAAAGAAACTGAATTAATAGTGAGGTGCCCTCTGTGCTTTCCAATAGGAAAAAAAAAAAACAGTCATTATACAAAACTCAATGGAAGTTCAGACCTTCACTTCAGAGCAACAGGAGTGCCTGTCATTGAGATTTAAAAAATCCATATTTGCTGCTGGCAATTTTTTTCATTACCTCTCAGGAGCATGAGTCAGAGTTTCTGCAATCACCTCTCTTTTCTGTGAATTATAATGTGGATAGTACATTTTTAAAGCATGCATTTTTCTATTATTCTTGGGCTACAGTAAAAATTTTAGATATTATATGATCAATTCTTCTAGTAATCATCTTTGTAAGATTTTAGTCCACTATGCCTATGAAGGTCAATTTGATGGGTTATTTTAAGAAATATTAGTTGTTTTTTTCTTGGAAGAAAAATTACTTTGACATTCTCATAAAATTTAAAAATCTACTTGCTATGAAGGCTCTAGAGAAAATTCGCTAGGTTGGAGTGCATGCCACAGTAATTATAGTGATGGTGATGATAGTGACTACATTGCTGATATTGATTTCCCCTTTCCTTTATTAAAGGCACAACACCCATAGCAGGCAGGGAGGGGGAAATATTTTTAACACTTTTCAGGCGGAGAGACTGAGGTACAGAGAGTTGAAGTGCCACAGACTGAGCCAGTGAGAGAGACAGAGTTGCATGGGATGCTAGGAAGGGATTAAAGCAGGCGTGTTGGGGTTTTAGAAAGCTAACTGGTGTAGCATGGAGAATGCAGTGGGGTAGGAATGGCAGCCTGGGGAACACTTGAAGGGATCCTGTGGTGCTCTAGCTGGAAGATGTCGGTGGCTTGGACAAGGATGGTGGCAGTGGAACAAATGACAGGACAAAAGGAAGAAATACTAGGAGAGACAGGTCTTGGTAATGAGTGTAGATAAGAGATGAGGGAGAAGAAGGTGTTCAGGACGATATCTTTTTCTGTCTGGGACAGAGGTCATGTTTCCCAAGATAAGGAATACTGAGGAATAGGTTTGGCAAATGGGGAGGAGGGGTCGGAGGAAGGAAAAATAACAAGTTCAGTCTTTCACATGTTGAACCTCAGGTATGTGAAAGATATCCAGATCTGGTTGCCCGTAGGCACTGGGGCTCAGGAGAGAGGGGTGAGTGGGAGGCAGTGATTTTGAAATCAAGGGCACAAAACTGTTCATTGAAGGCATAAGTGTGAATGAAATCATCATGAAGCCAAAGCAAAGCCTAGGGTAAAATTCCAGGATTATCAAGATTGAAAGGTTGGATACAAAGTACGGTTAGAAATAGCAGCTAAAGGGGCACCTGGGGGGCTCAGTCAATTGAGTGTCCAATTTTGGTCTCAGCTCAGGTCTTGATCTCAGGGTTGTGAGTTTGAGCATTGCATTGGGCCCACTGTGGAGCGCACTTTAAAAATAAATATGTTAAACAAAAAGAAATAGCAGCTAGAGAGCAGTAGGAGAAACAGGCATCCATAACTCAAAGGCAAGAATATGTCTTGGGAATGAGGAAATGTGGACTTTATCAAGTGTTGTCAAAGCTTAAGGGTATGTTCTTTTTTCAGAATATGGAAACAGATTTCTGAAAGCTAATGTCTCCTGTTTCATAAGTATCATACCTGCTAGAAGACATAAGAAATACAGTTAAGATCTTGTTGACCAACTTCTCCATGAAGCAGTCACCATTGCCTAAAGGCTTTCAAACGTTTTTTTGTCTGTGAGCCATGAGAAGAAATCCATTTTACATTGTGACCCAGCTCAAAGAAACACACATGTATTTAAGATACTAAAATAAAGGTATCATAAGATACTATTTAAACTTCAGTACATGCCATGAATTCAGTTATTTTCCATTCCAATCCACTTCACACCATTCCAGTCCTTTGCATTAAAAATAATGCTAGCTATGGCCCTCAAAATTGATGTCATGGTCCATCAACAGGGCTTGACTTATGGTTTGGAAAATACTGCCATCATCCATTTGATCTCTTCTCCTCCACCTTCCTCACTCCTGCCAAGGGCGGGGCAGCTTCCCATGACAGAGGCCGATGGAGGAGAAAATACTCTTTATTGGATTTTTTTTTACTGTTTTTTTATTATATTATGTTAGTCACCATACAGTACATCCCTGGTTTCTGATGTAAAGTTCGATGATTCATTAGTTGCGTATAGCACCCAGCGCACCATGCAATACGTGCCCTCCTTACTACCCATCACCAGCCTATCCCATTCCCTCACCCCCCTCCCCTCTGAAGCCCTCAGTTTGTTTCTCATAGTCCATAGTCTCTCAAGCTTCATTCCCCCTTCTGATTACCCCCCCTTTCTTTATCCCTTTCTTTACCGGATTTTGAACCACTTTTCAAAGCTTGTGCCAAAGCTTGTGCCCTCAGTACTGCACTATATATTCTCTGCATTCAATTCTCTTGGCAGGTAGAATTTAAACTTTTGTTAACATTTCATCTTTTACTTGGAAACAAACTTCACTCCAAAGTGTAAAAGCATCATATGTAAGTTGCCCAAGGTTACCTGGCTAGGTTCACAGCCTGGCTGCAAACCAAGGACTGTCTGACCTTGGAGCTGAGCTTGGAGCCCTGTCGGTGACATACACTGCTCTGTATTTCTGTCCATCTTGGACATGCAAAAGCATGTAAGACCTCCGACATGGCAGGTTTCTTTATTCATTTTGGAAAGCTGTACCATCTAAATGATTGCTCTCACAGAGCAGTGATGACTATTTTTTTGTTATCCTTTTCAGAATCAAATATTCATGTAAAGAACAGGGCAAGCTCTTTGATTCACTTAATGGAAAAGGAGGCCAGGGCATACTCAAGAGCCATTTCTCTTTGCAGAGTGATGTCATCTTTCCTAAAACACCAGCTTCAGAGAAACTCCTCGAAAATGAAAATGAGGTTCTAGATAAATGAGGTCATTGTGAATAGCCACTGAAGTTTTTCACTGCCTTCGGTGGTCAGAATATTTTTTCATAGAGAAAAATGACTTTGTTCTTTTTGTTGTTGTTAATAGGGTGCTTTTTTTTTTAAACTCAATCAATCAGAATTGTGTAATCAACAGAGAAACAAATCACTCTAAAATCTATTAGCCTGAAACATCTGGCATACATGATTCTTTTTTTTTTTTAAGATTTTATTTATTTATTCAACAGAGATAGAGACAGCCAGCAAGAGAGGGAACACAAGCAGGGGGAGTGGGAGAGGAAGAAGCAGGCTCACAGCGGAGGAGCCTGATGTGGGGCTCGATCCCACAACGCCGCGATCACGCCCTGAGCCGAAGGCAGACGCCTAACCGCTGTGCCACCCAGGCGCCCCTGGCATACATGATTCTGGTTGTGTTATTATGCTTCTCTATTCACACAAGAATGATTAGATGGCTGCGTACACAGAGAATAACTAGATTATACCATACGTATGGTTTAATCAAAGTTGCAAATTTAGTCTGATTTGAACTTTAAGATTTTATATTTATTTATTTGTTTATTTATTGATTTATTTAGAGAGTGTGAGTGGAGAGAGACAGAGTCCCAAGCAGACTCCACGCTGAGCTTGGAACCCAACCCCAGGCTCAATCTCAGCACCCTGAGATCATGACCTGAGCCAAAATCAAGAGTCAGACTTCTAACTGACTGAACCACCCCACCACTCCCTGAATTGAACTTTAATAGAAAAAGAAATTGTAGTGAAATTAAAGGAATTGCTGTAGTTCAAGTGTTTCATCACCACAAGAGATACTAGTTCTTGAAAGATCTTTTAAAGTAAGAAGATGGTTTATAAAAAATATTGAGAGTTTAGTTATCAAGATGATGAAATATTTTCATTTTAGACCACATTTAATGGCTTCTTGCTATGACACTCAGTACAGTTATAGATCTTCCCCACCTTCTAATTTGTTATATTATTGTTTAGTTTTCAAACATTTACAAGAAAGTTCGATAACCACATTTCCATCACTGTTTAGTCTCAGTTCTTCATTCAGATGGTCTCAATGCAGGTACCAGTCTTTTCACAGTGACAAATGATCTTGTCAGGACTAAGTTCTTCATTCAGAATCATCTTTACCTCTGTCAGCTGGATATCATCTTTAGTTAGTGGTTTTCTCCCCCTCAAGAAGGTCTCAGGGGAGTGCTATCTGGACATCTCACTCGCTTGAAAATACATCTGTTGAACTTGATAAGAATCCTAGATCACACCTATTCTTCCCTCAGAGGATGTACTGCTGTCTTCTGTTGAGTGTTGCCAGACAGAAGTCATCCCCCTCCCCCTGCCCCCCTTGAGCCCTGTTCTTGCTATGACAGTCATAAAGTTCTTCTTAAAGTTCAATAACCTCACCAGGATAGGTCTTCCTCTTGTTTTTATTACATTTTCCTAGACCGAGCATGTGCTTATGATGCGCAAGTCCAGACCGTCGTTATCACTTGTTCAATTACTATCAGTGAGCCATAGGGTATTCACCTCTACGTAACATTTTTGTTTTCCATCTCTTCCCTTAGCTCTGCCCACTTGCTTAAAAATTTTCCCCTTGTCTTGGAATCTTTTCTTTGACTGCTTGCTTTCTCCCCTTCCTTCCTCCCTCCCTTTCTCCCTTCCTTCCCTTCCTTCTTTTTCCTTCCTTCCTTCCTTCCTTCCTTCCTTCCTTCCTTCCTTCCTTCCTTCCTCCCTCCCTCCCTCCCTCCCTCCCTCCCTCCCTTCCTTCCTTCCTTCCTTCCTTCCTTCCTTCCTTCCTTCTTTCCAATTTACCATTAGAGATCATGTTGTGTATGGACTCAAACTATTAACAATTATCTGTCTGAATTTTTCTCCTATTTCCATGAGAAAGTTTTTCAGGAACTTTTCACTTGCATGTGTGTGTTTGTTTGTCTTTCTTCCTTCCAGTAATAATGGAGAGGTGCTATTCCAGATTCTATGGGACTATTACTTTTTGAACAGGGCCAGCTATTTATTGAATATTAGGCAAATGGGTATAGGAGTGAGGGTATGTCACACATCTGCTCTCCAAATCATATTATTCCCTTTGCTGGAGAGCCTGCCCACCCACACATTTGGGAACTGCAGGAGGCTGATGTGCCATAAGACACATCAGCAAGGTCATGGTCCCCCTAGTCCCAGCCATCATCACTTCCCCTCCCTCCTGCACCCACCCCACCGGGATGACTGGGCCTCTACAGTGAATGTGTCACTTGAACATGATTTCTCTTTCAGCTCCTCCTTCTCTGACATTCTGTGGCACCAAACTGGGGCTCATGGGGACATTTCCTCCATTTCTGGTGGCAGAAATCCTTAGATTGCACATTTTTAGGTTGTTAGGTAAGCCTCTTAATCCTGTGACATTTATTCTTGTGAAATTATTTTCTACCGTTGGAGTTTAAGAAGGTATAGATTTGCTTTCAGATTGTGCAATTGTTTTCCTTCAGATTTCATGGTATTTGGCTTGGACGCTGCATAGCTTGTGGCTTGGGGTTTGGCCATTTCCTCTGTTTCCTCGAACATGGGCACCATCTATATGTTTTGCGTTCTTTCTTGCTTGCAATGAGTTTTGAGGGACAGGTGGAATGTGAAAATGTCCATTCGCCACTATCTTTAATAGGAAGAACTAGTGGTACAGAATTCTGCACTCAGTTTCACTTAAAAATGTCTGTAATTCCAATTAAGTTTAGATATTTCAGAGATGATGGATTTCCTTGTTTTCTCAGGCACAGAATAACATTTTGACCAACAGCTTTTCCCCCACTTAAGTAACTTTCCCTCACCTCAGCACCCAATGCGTCTGTCTTCACCAAGAAACAGTTTTCTAATTTGATCTGACAGAACATTCCAAGAAAATTTAGCAAGGAATATCTAAAACTTTTATTTTCCCCACTTAGTACAATAGATGGTTTGTCTTTGCACAGTTACTAGGTGTCTGAGTCTTGTGCTTATAAATCAGGCAAAAGGACCAACTTACATGAAATACTGCACAGTATAAGTAACTTCAGCTCCTTGTAGGCCCTCTGGTGGACTCCACTGGAGAATATTCCTCATGTTTATGGATAAGAAGGTGATATTCGTAGGCTGGGGTAAACCACCAGAGATGCAGAGAACTGAAAAAGGAGTAGAGAAGAATCAAGGTCTTAACGGAGAAAAAGAAAAACATAACCCGTGTGGTAGACGGTGTTCAGACATGGCCCAACTAACCACACTTTCCAGTACGGACGTCCTATTTCCTCCTAAACCTGAGCTGACCTGATGACATTTCAACCAACAGAATGTGGCAGAAGTAACTCTGGGACTAGGTCTTAAGAAGGTCTGGCAGTTTCTCCTTTTGCCTTTTTGAAAGTCCTGAGCTGCCAGTTAAAAGCCGGGCCACTCTGTTGGAGAAATCACAAGAGGCCACGCAAAGAGGGAAATGTTCAGTTGTCCTAGCAGAGCCCAGCCTTCCAACAGGAGGCTGGAATGAAGCCACTTGTGGACACTCCAGCCGCATCTGCCATGGACTGAAGCTGCATGAGAGACTCCAAATGAGACCAGCGGAAGAACCATCCAGCTGAGCCCCAGTTAACCCTCAGACTTGTGAGAAAAGTTAAATGATTGTTTTAAACCATTTTGGGGGTAGTCTGTTAGTGCACCAGCTTATAAATAAAACAGTCCTCTTATTAGATACAGAAATAAAATGTAAGATAAATGACCCTGAAAGTCTCAAGTTTTAGAGACTGGTGTTAGGGTTAGCTTTACTAAAATATGTTTTAAAGCAATAATTAGAAAAGAAACCAGTGAAGGAAGACAGCATATTTAATTAAATGCTGATATGTTCACATAACTGTGCTCTAAGAAAACTATATCCTAGAGGATTAATCTGTAGAAATCCTCTCTATAGAAATGATAAAGAATTGAGACACTACCAACAAATTAGAAAAGGATAAAAGGAAAGTGGAGGACTGTTTCTTATAAAAGAAAACACGGATGATCCTTGAATTAAAATAAATTTTAAAAATCATTGGTAACATGTAAGAATCAAAATGTTAACTTAAAATATTGGAGAGACCACAAAGTCCTGGGTTATAAGCAATCAGATTTTATGAAGAACATATCTCATCATAAATACACATATTTTAGTCAATGAACTTGGAAAATAACAAATTTTGATACTGCAAACCAAACTTAGGAAATGAAATTTAGCTAAGTCACCAAAGACTGGTCTAATTTTAACTACAGTCCTGTAATTCTTGTGTAAATTGGCTGGGGCTAGTGTCAGAGAAAGAAATTAATTTTATCCTTGGGGTAATCCTTGGCTAAGATTAGCTCTATACAATGTATTGTAATTCCACAAACCAAATGAAAAGACAGAAAAAAATTCTTTGCTTTAGAATTAAACTTTGTAATGCAACCCTAATTCTAAGCCAAAATAAACTCTTTAACATGCAGCACAGTAACCAAAATATAGGTGGTTGAGTGTGTGTTTGGGTGTGTGTGCGTACGCTGTATTTGTAATGGCTCCTACTTTTAACCTTGATCATTTTTTTTAATACCTCAGTTTTATTTTTAAGAAGAAAGTTAAGTACTCAAGGAGAAGCACTATCAGCTGATCAGTGTGTGGGTATGTGTCTGGTAGAGGCAGAGAGATCTCAAAAAGACACAGCCTGACTTTGATTTCTATCCTTCTAACTCCTAGAACCATCACATATCAACTGGTATTGGTCTTTTTTTGGGAGATCATATGCCATGTGTAATTATCAGTGATTTAATACTGCTCTGTGCTATCAATAGGTTCTGATTTTTAATGAGAGCTTTGAGGATGAAACTGAGAACATGGGGGAGGCAGTGCCATGAAGCATCGTGTTTTCCAACCCTTTAAAAGTGAGGAACACTTTTAACATAAAAAGTTCCTAGGGTCTTTTCAGATCTAAAACCTGTGTTTCTCCATGTTTATATGACATGTGCATGTGAAGAGTGGTTAGCATCTTGTAAGAGTGAAGATTAAAGTAGACTGTGTATTATAATCTCATAGATGGAAGATATTATCAAAACATGGCTCCATAGAACTAACGATAAGAAATTAGAATATTCCAGTGTGTGGCAACAAGTTTGGAGATATAAAACACAAGTTATGTGAGATATTATAGTCCAGACATATGTGCCAGTGTTTAATCTCTATAAATCTTTATCTTCAACAGTTCTGATTTCTGCTCATTTTTAAAAATATTTTATTTATTTATTTATTTATTTATTTATTTATTTGAGAAACAGAAAGACAGCATGATATTGTGTTCAGTGGGAAGGAATAGAGGGGGAGGGAGAGAGAGGAGGGGAAAGAATTTCAAGCTTACTCCGCACTGAAGGTGGAGCCTGATGGGGGTGGGGGCTCTATCTCAAGAGCCTGAGATCATGACCTGGGCTGAAACAAAGGGTTAGGTTGCTTAACCAACTGAGCCACCGAGGTTGCCCTTCTGCTTATCTTTTAATATAAGTAAACAGTTGACAGAATTCTCAAGATGCTTAAAACATACCCAAAACAGTTTTAAGAAATGACATGGAATAAAAAAAAATGGATTGCTCATTTCAGGTTAATGTAATTTAATTTTCTTGGTCATTGTTAGGAGGAAATACAGTAATTTTGCTATTCTGAAATGAACCATGCTCCGGAATGTGCTGTCAATCATTAATGTTCATTGGTTCAACAAACATCTTGATTCATGTTTTATAATTGTTTAAATAATCCCCTAGAAATGCCAAGTCAATTATCAAAATAGGTTAAAGAAAATTAATAGTGTGACAATAACACTAAAACGTTAAACAATTTTTTCCTCACGTCATTCTATTTTTTGAAAAGAAGATATATTTCACTGGAAATGTTATGAAATGCACATGCCTTCCTTTGCAAGTCTACGTTACGGGTAAATCATATGTATCACCACATTTTGGGTAGCCAGCCATCAAGATTTAGTTGAAGTGAGGCCAATGGCTAGTATATAATGAAAACTGTAGCTAACATTTATTGAATCCTTACCATGCAGCCGACACAATTCTATGTGCTTTATACAACCAAATCATACAATTCCCATAACAGCCCTATGGAGGGTACCATTATCATCGCCATTATGCAGATGAGGAAACTGAGACACAGAAGTGTCACAAGTTCACACAGCTAGAAAGTGGAGGAGTTGGGTTCAGAACCTACACTGTTAACCTCCTCACTCACCTGCTACCCTTGCAAACTAATCCTTACCTGAATTTAAACAAAGACGAGACTGATGAGAAAACACATATTATCCTAGGTATTCATATATAGAATCATTTAAGTATTAATAAATATTAGATATTGATGTCATCAGTACATCTCTTCAGATCCCACCATACCCTGTAGTAAGAAATCCTTTTCCTTTTCCTCTCAGATTATTTCCTTTTGGCCCATATCTGATCCTGGAGAATGCACGCAGAACTCTATTTCTGCTTTGACACAATCCTCACACAATGTGTGTTGACTAGAAAAACAGGGATTTTTAGAAGGGTGTGTTTGAGTCTATTCTGGTGTCTTTTTAGTTGCTGAGTAGATGCCTTCTATCAATTTGAAACCATAGCAAAACTTAGAGATGAACTTTTGCCTTGGCCTTGGGCTTTAGCTCTTTGTCTCCTATACAAAATACACTACAGTCAATTCCACTTATATCGATGAGAAACATCAGCTCAAGAGTCATGTTATTTATCCATTCAACTAATATTCGTTAGGTGCTATTATCAGTGGAATTGTGCCGTCCCCAAAAAGATATATTGACGTTCTAAACCCTAGTACCTCAAAATGTTTCCTTATTTGGAAGTAGGGTTGTTGCAAGCATAAATAGTTAAGATGAGATCATACCGGAGTAGAGAGGACTTCTAATCCAATGTGACTGGAGTCCTTTTAAGAAGATGGCCAGATGAAGACACAGTGACACAGGAAAAATGTTACTTGAAAATGGGGGACTGGATTCCCTACAAGCCAAGGAATGCCTGGGACTCCCAGAAGTTGGAAGAAGCAAGGAAGGAACTTCTTCTAGAGGCTTCAGAGGGAGCACGGCCCTGCCAACACCTTGATTTTGTACTTCTAACCTCCAGAACTATAAGAAAATAAATTTTTGTTGTTTTAAGCCACTTAGCCTGTGGTACTTTGTGAAGGCAGCTGCAGGAAATGAAGTCAGTGCTACTATGTAGATATCTGATGGTGAATACAGATGGGTTCCTGCCTTTCTGGAGTTCCCAGGCTAGCAGGAAGAGGGACACCATTAACAAGTAAAAAAAGAAACAAACATGTGCTTATAAGTTTGGTGATTAGGCTATGAAAGGGAATAAGGTTGGAGCAGAGGGCCACAGTACCTACTCACATAGGGTCTTAAGAGTCAGCTTGGGGTGGGAGGGCAATGTTCCAGGCAAAGACCCCTGAGATGGAAAAAAAAATCTCATCCAAAAAGACATTTCCTTAGAACTGTCAAACTGTGTTTGGAAAAAAAAAAAAAGTGAGGAAGAGGAGAGTGGCCAAGAAGAAATTGAAAAAATATGTAGAGCTGGAGTGGCCATCTCTATAGGCCCTTGGGAAGGTATCAGGATTCCATTTGAAATTCTGTGGGAAAGTACTGAAACCCTTTAAATAGGGCATGCCATGAGCCTATTTATATTTCATATAGATTAATTCATTACTGAGGGGAGAAAGATTGAATGGGGGCAGGACTAGAACTGGAGAGACCAGCAAGACCATAATTATAATAGTCTTAGTGAGGAAGGATGGGCTTGAACCCCGATGCTGGCTGTGGACATGGAGGTGGGTGGGCAGCTCCCAGTTCCGTTTTCAAAGTAGAAACAACAGGGCCTCCTGATGAGGGAGAGCTGCAAGGGTCTTAGCAACAGAATTCCTATGCTTTGAAAGCTAACAGATGAGGATTTATCAAGGAATACTTGCCCTTTTATCTGTTTTGATGATGCAAAGGAGTAATAACAAATAGAACTAGCACTTTTTTTTTTAAGGAGAAGAACTAGCACACTTAGACAAAGAATTGATAACTAGTATTTACTCGTGGTTTTTAAATCTTTGTGAAGTTCTTAGGCACTGTGTTTCAAGTTTGGAAAACATAAAGGAAGACACTCCTGAGTAAACATTCAAATTGAGATAAGTCATTTTTCTAACGTGCCCAGACTGATAAGATAATTTATTCAACACCGAAGTGAAACTATGTCCCACCCACATTGATGTCAGGAGTCAAGTGCCAGCTTATGAGTAACAAAAGCATTTTTGTTCATATAGATTTATGGCCTCTAAGTATAGCTCTGATTCTCTGATGGTCCATCCATTTCACATCCTACACTATAGAGCTGTTGGATTGGCACACAGTTTTATTTCTGGGAGTGCTGTGGGATTAGGACTTTAGTTTGGAACGCAAGATTCTTCATGGTGTGGTCTGAACTTTGCTTTTGCAATTCTGCCAAATGCACCATGTTCACTAGCCAAATTACCAGCAATTTCCTAACTTGCTCCACTGTTCTGTGCCTCTACAATTTTGGTGCCCTCCTCCTAGAGCATTTTTTGGAACTAAAAGGCCCCTCATTCCTCCATGTAATGAAGATTGGCTTGGACCAATTTAATGACATGATGATGATGTGATGTTATGTAGGGTATGCATGGTCTCCACTAAAGGGGAGTGGGGTGGGGTGGGCATTCTTGATGACAGTCATCTGGGTAAGAGGCTGGTCTTTGAAGAGAAAATGGAACTCAGCAGACCTCAAAAAGGGGTGGGAACTCTGGGCTTCTTTTGAACTTTCCTGAGCAGGTATGGACTTTGGGCAACGGAGGGATACTTAATGGTGCCCCTTGAATTGCAGCTATTTAAGAAGGTCTCTGCCTTATCAAAGCTGTGAGAGGTCAGCAAGGAGGTGTCTACCTAATGAACTTCCAAGTAATGATTGGTTAGCTCTATCCGTAAGCCACATCCTTTAGATTTGTGTCTGCTCTCAGTGTTTATTTTCCTTTTGTAATATCTTGACCTTCGGGGAAGTTTTCTAGCCTAGACTCATCTATGTTATACACCATAAGGAGAAAGTCCTGTCTATATTCTTGGGTCCTTCTGGTAGGAAGAGAATAGATAAATGACATTTGAAATGGGCAAATCTATGACAACTTCATTGATGGAATGTTATAGAATGTGGCTACTACATTTGTGCCAAGAGTTACCTTGCATAAATACAGATCTCCAGGTGTAGCGAAATGGTATGCAACATTTTCCTAGTGGCCTCAAAGCTAATACTACATCCTCTAAGAAATGTTGCACTTTTAATTATATGCTTGACCATCAAAGATATTTCCATTTCATTATACTGTGGGAAAAGCTCATGTACAATTTAGTGCTTAACGTACACCCATAAAAAGTGTGAGGTTTTTAGAGTGACTCACGAAGGGTCAGGGTAATCAGTCTTGTGGTGACTCAAACCTCTGTCTTTGGGGTGCTGAGGAATTTGATTTTCCTGTTATGGACCGTATGTTCATCCACCAGTGAGGAAAACAACCAGGCTGCAAGAGGCTCAACAGTCAAATGTGTCCACCTCTGGTGACTTCCCCTTTGGGGCCACTCAAGTTTCTCAAGCTCACGACTAACTAGGGAACCTTGGCATAGAGGAAACCCTGCCCAGCCTTACCCAGAGAATGTCTCCAACCCCCAGCCCCCAGCCCCCTCTGAAGCTAGAACAGAGTTAAGGAATCACCAGGTTCTAAGCCGTTTGACATTGGACTCCATGTCTTATAGTCTTTGAATCCCCAGCACCTGGCAAATAAATGCTTTTGAACTGAACTAACCAGGGGCTGGTGGGGCTCACATAAGTCATGGAGGCAGGGCAGGATCCAGATTCACAGAAGGACTGAATGGGGGTGGGAACCGCCTGAACTGCCAAATCTTGGTATCTTGAAACCACCTTGGCCAACTTACATTGTACACGGGGGACTAACAGTCAAAAGACACTCAACAGATGCTTTTTAATGAAGGAACAGTAGCCCACACACGGCAAGTGGCTGCTACACATTGCAGTGTCTTTTGAAATAGGAAAATACCTGAATATGCTTGTATCAGTTCTTTATTGTGGGGAGTGAGGTTAAAAGAGTTAACAAACAGCACCAGAGGGTGATGAACCCATTTCAGAGGGCATGAGCTGTACATAACGTGTCCTAACCACCAAACGAAAGCCAAACGGTATTGCTGCCTTCAGACAGATTTTCTTGGGTCTTGTCTAACTTCATCGTGCTGAAAGGAAAAAGAGATTTTCTTTTGTCTCAAGTTGTAAACTAGTTCTCTTGAAAAATATTAACTCCTCTTTCTCCTCTCTTCTCTAATTACATATCAAGGACCCTTAAAAACTAGTCATTTAAAATCAGCCCTTAAAATATGATCCTGGAACTATTTACCTCAGAAAGGATACCCAGCTGTGTTCTATGAAGGAGAGAGCATGGGTTGGGGTTAACATGAGTTCCTATAAACTTGATGGTCTCTCCCGAACCACATGTCCACGGTTATTTCTCTACTCTCTCTTGGCCCACTCATTGTTGTCTGTGCGCTGCCTCGATGTTCTCTCTGATAATACTGTACCTCACACAGGGCCGCCACCTGGCCTCGCTCACTGGCTTCTAGTAATTGTTTATGTGAGTAGGTCAGAGAGAAGCTCTAAGAACAAGAGTTCCAGAGCCACACTGGAGCCCACTCCCTCCCTGTTCTACCACTTACCAGCCATGTGCACTCAAGTCAGTTACTTAACCTCCACACCTCAATCTCCTCTTTGTAAAATAAAACAATACTATGTGCTTCGTAGGATGGATGGGATGATTAAATAAGATTTTTTACGTAGACCTCCTGGAACAGTGCCTGCCACAAAAAAAGCGCTCAATCATTATTCATTTAGTGTTGTCCTCCTTAGTTACTACTCTTACTTTACAGGTGAATTGATAACACCCCAGAGAAGCTGCATGACTTGGCCGTGGTTATTCAGCCATTTGGCGGATACTTGACTGAGACCAACCGTTCTGACCAAGACAGGGCTCCTATAGTAGGATACTCACCTACCGCCTTTAGGAAATGGTCTTAAGAACAGTGTTGTGGGAAGAAGGGATTGTATGATCATTATAAATTTTGCATGTGATAGATGATTGCTTCGAAGGAGAGACAGAAGAAACTCAATGAGGAAAATCCAAGTATATCTTCTTCATTGAAGCTTACCCTGGTGGAACTGTACATAGTCACGTCATTCATTCAACATAGTTACTGGGCACCTACTGTTTGCTAGAAATAGAAACTAATAGGCACTAGGGGGCAGCAGAAGCCAGAAACCCACAGAAGGCTCTGTTCTCATGGAGTCAGCAGAGGTTGTCTGAATCTGGGACACAGTCCATCAATAGTACGCTTTCCCTGCCAGGAATGTGAACATTTATGTGGATGAGTGATGCATGAGTCATACAGAAAAAAGCAGTGCTATTTCTTTATAGCCACACCTCAACAAATAAATTTATGTGCTTAAACATGTTTTTGACTATTACCATTGGTACCTAGTAGCAAGCAAGACCTTAAAGTCCAGACTACTTTTTAAAAGAAATATATTGATGTTTACCCATCAAGGAGGCTGTGCATCTTCCGTGTAGTTTCCAGGGGAGGGTTTATAATTATTCCTATGGTACTGCTCAGCTCATGGCATTTGGGGCATGTTTCCTTTCAGCTGTAATTGTTTTCAGAGGTAGCTCATAAACATGCAAGAAATTCCATCTCATTTTTTTTTTTTATAGTCACACCTTGCTTTTGCCCAATGGTAGCCTGATTTTCCAGCTTGATTACCCAAGTTTATTGGAAATGGCTTGGAATGCTTTTGAAAATTAAATCATATCTCCAAGATGAAGGTTTGCCACTTAATGGGCTATTCTGACCAACATGGACAGGCTCTACTTGGAACTCTGTAAAAAGGAGGTTAAAAAATACTTTGTGGTGAGATTTTTTGCATCACCTTCTAAAAGGCCTATTTTGAAGATGTCGTTATTAAGTTGTATATGTCAGCCCCATGGTTAGAAAACCAGTTGTACTACTTTATGTCATCTCTTATATAAATGTCTTCCTTTCCCTTTTAGAAATTAGCTTTTTGTGGAAAGAACTTGATTTTCTCTACATTTTGTGATCTCTAAAGTATCTTGATTTGTAATAATGAACATCATAGTAACTGTGAAGAAGTAGATTCGAATGTGGGTTGGGAGCCTGTAGTACTTGATAACTTGCCTTGGAAAGGAAAAGATGAAAGTAAGAAGAGAGAAAGACAATTATCATATGGTTTCACTCATTAATAGAACATAAGAAACAGCAGGAAGATCAGTAGGAGAAGGAAGGGAAGGATGAAGGGGGGGTAAACAGAAGGTGGAATGAACCACGAGAGACTATGGACTCTGGGAAACAAACTGAGGGCTTCAGAGGGGAGGGGCGTGGGGGACTGGGATAGGCCGGTGATGGGTATTAAGGAGGGCACATATTACATGGAGCACTGGGTGTTATACGCAAATAATGAATCATGGGACATTACATCAAAAACTAAGGATATACTGTATGGTGACTAACATAACATAATAAAAATTATTATTAAAAAAAGAAGAAAAGAGTTAAGGGCAACCCATTTGGGACCACTAAGGTACTGAAAAGAATAGCTGTTGGGAATTCCAAGTTCAATTAACAAGTATTAGTTAAATATCATCTATTTTTCAAATCATTTTCACAACTAGTACTTCTTTATCCTCACAGGAGCAAAGCCATTCTTTTATTCGTATTTCTATCACTTGAAATTTTCAGAGAGAAAGTCAGCAAGACAAAAATGTGAGAAAGTGATTAATAGAAAAAGTCAGAGAGTTTTAAAAATAATTATTTAGTGGAAAGTAACTCAGAAGTAATTATTTAGTGGTGATTTTAGTGGCAGCATGTGGGACTTCTTGTTCATTGTTGACTGGGATTTTGAGGTAAATGAGGTTGATGGTGTGGTCACCGTTGTAATCTCAGATTTTTCAGTTGAACAAGACCAAAATGGAAGTGTACAGTAGCCATCAGAAACACTGTCAGAAAGGTAAACATGTTTTCAGTAGGCCAGCTCTCCTCTATAGTGACAAGTAGGTGCTGTGATGTTTTTGTGGGTGACCAGGACTACGATCAGACCTCTTTGGGGTTGAACTGTGCCTGGATGACGTTGTGTAACTATATGCAATAAAATGAACAGAAGTCCCGCATGCTGCGTGGGCCACACTGAAGATCAGCTCTTTTAGGTCCTTAACTGACACAAAGATGGAAAAAAGCCCAGGTCATGAGAAAAGCAGAGCAACAATGAAGAGGCCACCCACAAAGAGAAGTCAAGGGCACTGCTGCACTGACAGCCTTGGAACTTCTCCAGGGACAACTGAGAGAATGGATCAATTAAGACATTCCCTTTGCTCTTGCTCACTAAAGCCAACAGAGCCTTCAAAGGGCTGTGTTGATTAAGGAAGTGGGAAATAGCACCTAGGACACCAGCCCTATCTTGCAAAACCACAGCTGTAACAATTGTGCCTTTTGATAACCGTGTGTGGTTTGATTCGGTATTGCAAAGAGCCACAGACCACAGTGACTTGAGGCTGCCAATGACCGTGAAGTCAGGCTATCCTGTGGCTGCTAAGCTCCTTACTCCTGCCCATGTTTTGTTTTCTGATGTGTAGTTATATAAGAAAGAATTGTAGGTGAGAAAGGGAATATTAACTACTTGGTAACCTATAGATAGACTACGCTTAGGGCAGGATATAGCTTCGCAGGTATACCCTAGACTGCAGTTTCCGTTCCAAGCCACTGCACTAAAGTCAGTATCACAATAAAGTGAGCCAAATGCATTTTTTGGTTTCCCAGTGAATACGAAAGTTATGTTTACACTATACTGTTGTCTACAAAATGTGCAACAGCATTATGTCTAAGAAAACAATGTACAGGGGCGCCTGGGTGGCACAGCGGTTAAGCGTCTGCCTTCGGCTCAGGGCGTGATCCCGGCGTTATGGGATCGAGACCCACACCAGGCTCCTCTGCTATGAGCCTGCTTCTTCCTCTCCCACTCCCCCTGCTTGTGTTCCCTCTCTCGCTGGCTGTCTCTATCTCTGTCGAATAAATAAATAAAATCTTAAAAAAAAGAAAACAATGTACATAACTTAATTAAAAGATACTTTATTGCTAAAAAATATTAACCATCATCTGAGCTAACCATCACTCAGCAAGTCAGAACCACTGATCAAAGATCACCAATAACCATAACAAATGTACAAACAGCCCTTAAATTTGTGTGGAACCAGAAAACGCCCCGAATCGCCAAGGAATTATTGAAAAGGAAAAACAAAGCTGTGGGTATCACATTGCCGGATTTCAAGCTATACTACAAAGCTGTGATCACAAAGACAGCATGGTATTGGCACAAAAACAGACACATAGACCAATGGAACAGAATAGAGAGCCCAGAAATGGACCCTCGGCTCTTTGGGCAACTAACTTTTGACGAAGCAGGAAAAAATATCCAGTGGAAAAAAGACAGTCTCTTCAATAAATGGTGCTGGGAAAATTGGACAGCTATATGCAAAAGAATGAAACTTGACCACTGTCTCACACCATACACAAAGATAAACTCCAAATGGATGAAAGACCTCGATGTGAGACAGGAATCCATCAAAATCATGGAGGAGAACACAGGCTGCAACCTCTTTGACATCGGCCACAGCAACTTTTTTCATGACACATCTCCAAAGGCAAGAGAAACAAAAGAAAAAGTGAACTTGTGGGACTTTCTCAAGATAAAAAGCTTCTGCACAGCCAAGGAAATAGTCAAAAAAACTAAGAGGCAGCCCACGGAATGGGAGAAGATATTTGCAAATGATGCTACAGATAAAAGACTGGTATCCAAGATCTACTCAATACACGAGAAACAAATAAATCAAAAAAATGGGCAGAAGATATGAACAGACACTTTTCCAATGAGGATGTACAAAGGGCTAACAGACACATGGAAAAATGTTCAAAATCATTAGCCATCAGGGAAATTCAAATCAAAACTACCTTGAGATACCACCTTACACCAGTTAGAATGGCAAAAATGGACAAGGCAGGAAACAACAAATGTTGGAGAGGATGTGGAGAAAGGGGAACCCTCTTACACTGTTGGCGGGAATGCAAGTTGATATAGCCACTTTGGAAAACAGTGTGGAGGTCCCTTAGAAAGTTAAAAATTGAGCTACCCTATGATCCAGCAATTGCACTACTGGGTATTTACCCCAAAAATACAGACGTAGTGAAGAGAAGGGCCATATGCACCCCAATGTTCATAGCAGCATTGTCCACAATAGCTAAATCATGGAAGGAGCCGAGATGCCCTTCAACAGATGACTGGATTAAGAAGATGTGGCCCATATATACAATGGAATATTACTCAGAACGATTACCCCGATTACCCAACATTTGCTGCAAAATGGACGGGACTGGAGGAGATTATGCTAAGTGAAATAAGTCAAGCAGAGAAAAACAATTATCATATGGTTTCACTCATTTATGGAACAGAAGAAATGCAGGAAGATCGGTAGCAGAAGGAAGGGAAGAATGAAGGGGGGTAAACAGAAGGGGGAATGAAGCTTGAGAGACTGTGGACTCTGGGAAACAAACTGAGGGCTTCAGAGGGGAGGGAGGTGGGGGACTGGGATAGGCCGATGATGGGTATTAAGGAGGGCACATATTGCATGGCACTGGGTGTCATATGCAAACAATGAATCATGGAACACTACATCAAAAACTAAGGATATACTGTATGGTGACTAACATAACATAATAAAAAATTATTATTAAAAAATAATAATGAAAAAGTTTGAAATATTGTTGGAATCATCAAATGTGATACAGAGATACAAAGTGAGCAAATGCTGCCGGGGACCTACCTGCTGGAGGCATGCTTGCCACAAATCTTCACTTTGTGAAAAATGCCATATCGACAAAGTGCAATAAGATGAGGTATGCCTGTATTTTCCTGCTAATATTTGAAATGCAAAAGAGCTGAGTTTATGTTGAATTATAATTGTTTTACATAATACGGATGATAGCCTACCTGTAACTATTTATTAAATTTATGTTTTTCCTAAAAGCATTGGAAGTATTGGTTCATAAGCAAGACATTTACTTTGACAGCTCACTGCTTATATAATGCAACTTTTCTCCTTCAATAGGGAGAATGTGAAGTGATATATATAAAATTTTATATATGTCTAATATATATATATGTGTGTGTGTGTATATATATATATATATATATATATATATATATATATATGCCAGCAACTCTTATGAGTCTCAATTTAGAGGACCCTTTTTAGAGGAAGCCCTGCCTGCCTTCTAGATTTAATTGGTTACCTTGTTCTCTGCTGTTAAAGAACTGTGATTTTCTCAATTCTGGCATTTTTACTTTAACGTCATTACCTGTCTGTGACTAAAAGCTCTGTGAAGAAAGAGACCTTGTTTTCATGTTCACCTCAATGCCTACAACTGTTCCTGAGAGATATGAACGAATGACACTGGATGAATGAAAAGTGCTCAAATCATATTGTGTCAGGTTTATTTTAACTTCCGAAAACTCAAAATGGATAAGGTTATTCTTCTTGGTTAAGTCTGACCACATCGAATACCTTATTCCCCTAAGTTATTTGCTCCTGAACTGCATGTGATATTCTATTTTACACTTAGGAATTACGAGCTAATTTTTACAATAACAAAGTAGAGCCTTTAGTAGATAATTTAGTGGACTTTTTGCAATACATATATTTTAATCTAAAATGGAGGAGGAGGGCTGGCTTGGAATCAGATGGATAGTTAGCCTTAACTGTGAAAATGGTCCTTGCTGGTGCAAGAGTGAGGATTTTGCAGTGAAAGCGCCCCTCGGAGAAGCTGAGGCAGGAGGTAGGGGTCCGAGGACAGTGAGCCTCTCTGCTGAAAAAATTTACACTGCACTGTCTTGATTACACACCACTGATGGCTCCCCACCTCTTTTATTGAGCTAGAATTGACCTATATTAGTTTTAGGCTTACAAAATAGCAATTCCATATTTGAATGTATTACCAAATGGTGTCTCTCTCTTACGTTCATGTTATGGAAAGTACAAGAGAAGACCTCATCTCTGCCCTCAACATTCTCAGGAGAGACTTTCAGGCAGGACGCTTCTATGAAGGTTGCCCTTTGGCAGAGGACATAGACTATGAACATGCCGAGGAGGAGCGCCACTGCGTGGGGCTGAGAAGGTAGCTTTTCTGCACGTTAGAAGCCAAGCTCATGGATCCTGCCCTAGGAGCCTGTGAGGGTATGGCAGGTACTTAGGAATCCAGTTGTGCCTCCCCAAAAGAAGTATGTTGAAATCCTCACCCCCGGTACCTCATAAAGTAACCTTAATTAGGTGTAGGGTCTTTAGAGAGGTAATCAGTTAAAAAGAGGTGATTAGGGTGGGCCTAATCCAATGTGACTGGTATCCTTATAAAAGGGGGAAATTTGGACACAAAGAGAGACGTGCACAGAGGGAAGATTGTGTGAAGAGACAGGGACAGCTCCATGCGAAGGCAGAGAATTGGAATGACGATCAGCAAGCCAAGGGGTGCCAAGGATTTCAGCAACCACCGGAAGCTAGGAGAGACGCACGGCACAGATGTTCCCTCACAGCCCTCAGGGGGAGTCAGCCCTGCCCACATCGGAATTTCAGGCTTCTAGCTTCCAGAACTGTGAGAGAATACATTTACGCTATTTTAAGCTACTCAGTTTGTGGTACTTTGTTACGGCAGTTTCAGAAAACTAATACAAGAGGTATATTTTGTTTGCTTGCATCTTTCCTCAAAAATGAACCCAGCGTTTACTGAGGAGAACGACGAATGCTTGAAGGGCTGCCGACTCTCCAGAAAGTAAAGATGAGGGGATTGATGCAAGAGGCAAAAGATCTGCAAAGTTGAGAGGGAGAAAAATTAAATGGAGGAAATAATGTAAGCACATGTTTTAACTAGGACAATGCAGTTGCCAAAAAAACCTCATACCACCAAAATACAAATGCAACTGTATGGGATGGAACTTTGAGGAGGCTGGATGAAAAGCATACATGTTGAGAATCAGGAAGTCTGAGGACAACTTACTGACAAGTCCGTAGCGGAAAAAGTATGCCAGTTCTCTGTGACTGGAGGCAGAGCCGGCCTCCGAGAAAGCAGCGCATGAGGGGACTGTGGCAGCTGTATGGTGTGCAATATGGTGTGCAATATGGTGTGCAATACGGTGACCACCACAGTCAAAAAACAGAACTAGAGTTGAATAGATAATCAGGAAAATTTTTTCTTTCCAGAAAAGAGTATCCTTAATTGCATCACAGACACAAGTTCTAGATCAAACACTATGCCATACTTCCATCTTCTATCCTTTGAGAAGCAAACAGAAAGAAAACTACCTCCACGAAGTGAAATTTTCTTCATATGAAAGCCTGAGTTGAAATGAGGGTTCAGAGTCTGTGTCTCCTAGGAGAGGACAACAAAGAAAAGGAGGGCAGCTTTCAGGTATCAGGAAACCTATGTTCACTAAGAACCTGATGCTGAATCATTAGGACATTAAGGACAAACACGCCAGGCGTGTTTGCAATGTTAGTAGACCAGCCGTCTCCTCATGACCTACAGGGAGGCAGCTTGGAAACTTGCAGACAAACTGGAACACACACATGCTAGAAAGACCAGGAGAGAGGCTGGCATGACGTAACTGGAAGGTGGTTGGCTGAGAGGGGAAAAGACACAGATGGTGCCTTCGGTTATCTGTACGGCCTGTTGTGCATGGCTTCAGCAGCATAGGGTGAGGGCCAACTATGGGTGAAGATGCAAGGGAGTGAGACCTTAGCTCTTTACATGGAAGGACATTTTCACAGTTGGAAGTCTGTAGTAACAGGACATCCTGCTTGGGTGCCAGGCAGTGAGTGTCCCATGATGACAGGTGCTCAAACAGCAGAGAGGTAATGATCTGGAAGTAATGCTGTGGAGAAGATTCATATGAGGAGCTGTTGAATGGGACTTTAATAATGTCCTGTCAACCCCAGGTTTCTATATCCAAAGGAATTCTGAAAACTAAAGTAGAGGATTTAATTTTAATATCTCCAGCTGGCAATTTTTTCCCTAAAGTTTTCTTGTTCTCCAATTTTATAAGTAATTGATGTATCTTGGAATTGATGATAATGATTTAATTCATTTTTCTGGTATCAGTTTTTGTGCCAAACAAACATAAATATGGACCAAGAAAATTCAGAATGTTTTCAAAATATCACACTCATAGCATAAGTGTAATGTTAATAAGATGGATAAAATGATGCTACTCCTTAAAATATATGCTACTTTAAGCTGCAGCTGATTCCCAGATGTCTATTTTTTAAAATCATCATGGAGATAAAGGTGTCAATGATACCTGGTAAAATTGTACAAAGAAGAAAAAGATGCAAATAGAAAATCATTTTTAAAAAACATCATGTGTGTAAAGGTGCTTTTAAGCAAAAACCCGCAAATTTACTGCGTAATATTTTGTGAAAAGTACTATGCCAAGGACTAACAAAGGCAACACATAGATATAGGGGCACCTGGGTGGCTCAGTCGGCTAGCGTCTGACTCTTGATTTCGGCTCAGGTCATGATCTCAGGCTCATGGAATCAAGCCCCACGTCAAGCCCTGGGTTCAGTGCAGAGTCAGCTTGTCCCTCTGCTCCCCCCACCCCGTCTCTGCTCCCGTGTTCTCTTCCTCGAAAATAAATTTAAAAATCTTAAAAAATATATATTATAAAAAATAATTAATGTTTTATGTTGAAATGCTTATCTAACATATTCATTTTATAACACAAACAATTCCATCTACCCATTCCTTTGTCCAAAGTTTATGCTTAAATGGGAAATATGTGTCCCACCTATGGCTCTACCAGTCAGAGCCGTACCAAAGGTACACTCAGAGAACTGTCAGTCGCTCCTCCGCCCTACCACGTTGTTCCTATACCACACCACCTCGCAGAGATAACAAATCTCCTTCGTTATTCTCTGATACTGAATACTGCCTTTCCCAGATTTGTTTTAGAGGTAGCTCAATAAAGAGTTACAGGCAGTAGGTACACACATTCTGGAGTGAGGCTGGCAATCCTACACCACATGCTGGGATCTGGGATACGTGATGCTCTTTAGACAGGCTGGGGACGCGCCTCGAGCTGAGAAATGTGGAAGCCATGCAAATGTACAAGAAATGACCTTATGTCTTCCCCCAAAGTAACAGTAACTACACAATGAAAATCCCTGCAGACACCACCTTACCCAAGCGATCAAGGTTAACGTTCCCACAAACAGGACATACTGATATCATAAATCCTTTGCTATGATGCACTGAGAAAGACAACATAATTTGCTCTAAAGGAACAACCTCACTCTCATCGTGAAGAAACATCACACGACCAATGGAGGACATTCTAAGAAGAGATGACACTCCAAAGTGTCAAGGACAGGAAAGCAAGAACAGGCTGAGGAATTGTCATAGATTGGAGGAGACGAAGGAGACAAGACAGCAAAAGGTAAAGTGGGATTCTGGAACAGAAAAAGAGCCTTAGTGGAAAAATGGTTGAAATCCGAGCAAGGTCTATAGTTTGGTGAGTCTATTATACCAACGTTAATGTCCTGGTTCTGAACAATGTACAATGGTTATGTAAGATGTTAAACCTGGGAGAAACCAGCTAAGGGATTTACAGAAAGCCTACGGTTTCTGAAACTTTTTTGTAAGCGTCAAATTATTTCAAAATTAAAAGTTAAAAAAATAATGAAGGGAACTTAATAAGACCACTGGAACCATCTGTGTGTGTACAAATAACTTCTCAGTGAAATAGAATACCCAAAAGCTGCTGTGTTGATATCAAAGAACAGAGACTTCAACACATACCTTCACCATGTTAATTATAGCAAATTAGTTCTAATAAGCATAGATGTAGTAGTGATATTTACGCTGTATTCTAAAAGCTCCAAAAGTAAAGCTAAGCTCATTTGTTCCTAGACATGCTTAATAAACTCCATATTCTTTTCCTTCTTTGGGGATCTTGGGCAGATCCCCTTGAGGGAGGCTTATTAGAGGTGAGATGTCAAGTCTGAGCAGGAGTTAGAATTGTGGGTTAGGGATAGGGGGGTAGGAACAGTGTAGCGCAAGGAACTACAAGTATGAAGTCTCTGAGATGAAAAATGGTTTGGCTTGCTCTAGGCACTGGAAAAAGGACAGTATAGCAGGAAGTAAGTGGTGTGAGGTAAGGCTGAGAGACAGGAAGGAGTGGTCCACACAAAACCTTGTAGGCGAGTTCAGAATTATTCTACAGCAATGGATACCTCTGAAAGGCTTGAGGAGAGGAGAACATGACCTTGGGAAGTCATCTTCTCCCTCTCTCTCTTATCGGCTTCAGATGCTTGTTTATACGATGCTGACCACAGCTCCTTATCTTCACTGAAGAGTAAGCATGGGAATGGGCCAACAGGGCAGATTTTGATATGCAACAAGGATAAACTCGCTGGTGAAACTCTGTCCCTGGAGAGTTTAGAGAGTGAAAATGAATGTGGGTGTCATGCCTGCCTTGAGGGAAAATCACGGATATTCTGAATTCTGTTAAAAGCTTGCCTGAAATTAAATATCAATTTAATTTTTAACTTTTTAAAATTTAATCATTTAACTTTCCTAAAATGTTGATGCTATGTTGAGTTTTTTTTTTTTGTCTTTGAATGGTTGGTTTATATAGCCTGATCCAAATACTGAGTTGGGTGACTGAATATTTGTGCTAAAACGTTCAAAAAATTTAAGTATTTCCCTACCCAAGAGTGGCAATGTCATCTAACCCACAGCCCACACTGTTTAGTAGATATTGTGGCTGACCCATCAGGATAGAAATCACTCTCTATTAAGAGGTAAGTATGGTATCCAGGTAGCTTCTAACCTGGTTTTTCCAGCAGTCCTTAGGGTGCCTGAAGACCCAGAAGAAAACAGCAATGCTTTTAGAAGAGCTAAGAAAGTACCTGGGTCTTGTGGATCAGAAAAGAGTCTTCTGGGTTTTTTTTCCCCCTCAAATTTTGCTTTAATGCCAACAATATTACTACCTTCTAATGTCAGCCCCACAACCCAATTATGGAGCAAGCTTTATTTCTCTCTTTGATTAAATATAGAAACAAGAAAATTCATGTCTGTTAGTTGAAGACTCAATATCTAAGTCAGGAGTAGTCTCTTTCCGTTCAGCATATGTAGGAAATAGCTATAAAATAATGTAATATAAAATCATATAATAATATATTATAAATATATTTATGAATACAAAATAAAATAAAATGACTATACTTTTTGAGAAATGCAGGATTTTGAAGAGAAACATTTTTGGGGTATAATATCTATTGTTTAAAAATCTCTCCAACATCGATATGCACACTTCTTAACTTTTGTAACTCTATTGAACTTATTATTACTGTGTTTTTCCTTTTTTATTTTAAAAAATTCTTGTATTATGTTCAATTAGCCAGCATATAGTACATCATTAGTTTTTGATGTAGTGTTCAATGATTCATTAGTTGCATATAACACCCAGTGCTCATCACCACATGTGCCCCCCTTATTACCCATCACCTGCTTACGCCATCTCCCTACCCACCTCCCTTCTGTAACCCTCAGTTTAGTTCCCAGAGTCCAGAGTCTTTCATGGTTTGTCTCCCTTTCTGATTTCTTCCTATTGAAGTGTAGTTGACACCCCATGTTACATTAGTTTCAGGTGTACAACATAGCGATCCCACAAGTATAAGTATGCTATGCTCACATGTATAACTACTATCACAGTACAACACTATTATAATAACACTGACTATATTCGCTGTGCTGTACCTTTTATCCCCATGACTTATTCATTCCATAACTGCAAGCCTGGATCTCACACTCTCCTTCACTCATTTTGCCCATTTCCCACTATTTTCCCTCTGGCAACCATCAGTTTGGTCTCACTATTTATGGGTCTGTTTCTGCTTTTCGTTTGTTTATTCATTTGTTTTCTTTTTTAGATTCCACACATGGGTGAAATCATATGGTACTTGCCTTTTTCTGCCTGACTTATTTCACTTAGTTTAATACTCTCTAGGTCCACCCATGTTTTTGCAAATGGCAAAATCCCATTCTTTTCTATGGTTGAGACATATTCTGTAGGTGGTGTGTGCATGGGTAATGCATCTTGTTTATCCGTTCATCTATCATGGACAGTGGGGTTGCTTCCATAATAACTGTATCAAACTTAAATAATGGGGCGCCTGGGTGGCTCAGTCGTTAAGCGTCTGCCTTGGGCTCAGGGTGTGATCCCCGCGTTCTGGGATTGAGCCCCACATCAGGCTCCTCCGCTGGGAGCCTGCTTCTTCCTCTCCCACTTCCCCTGCTTGTGTTCCCTCTCTCGCTGGCTGCCTCTATCTTTGTCAAATAAATAAATAAAATCTTTAAAAAAAAACTTAAATAACTTTTTCTTAGACTACTAAGAACAGTGCACATTCGAGGGCAACTTTCTTTCTGCATTCACTGCTGTTCAGCTCTGGGTTAAAAGGCATAAAAGCCCGAACCACGTCCCTACAAAGTACAATATTTGGGAAGTTTTGCTGATTTTAGTTTTTCAAAAAATCCCTGATATCTTGCTTTCAAAAAAAAAAAATCTTTTCTCATATGCCAGAAATGCAGAAGAAAAAAAGAAATCAGGTTAATGAATCATCCTGGCTTACTGGATTCCAGTTGGTAGAATTTAAACTTAAAAACACAGCAAAGCACATTTCAGTTACCTTATATCCTAAATCAGTTAAAAGTTTTGTTATTTCCAAAAAATCAAAGAGCACATATCTGTACATGGTCGTAACTGCAAAGGAGAAACAATGACGTGCTCAAGAGAGCCAATCTTATTTTAGAAACGCTGCCTCTGTCTAGACCCTGTTCTTTCCAAGCAGACCCTTCCCGGGAGTCGGTATTTTCTAGAAGGCGCAACGGTCACTGCCAGCCCAGGGTTGGTCCTTGTTGAAGGGCGGCGGGTACGGGCGGGCGCCTGCGCACGGTCACTGCCGCCAACCTCAAGTTCCGAGCTGCGGGTTCCACTCAGAGCCACCACTGTCACACTTCCTCCACCTCACTGCACCCCCGGCAACGGGAAGAGTGAAACTCTCAGTCCTGCAAACTTGTCGCCGCAGCAGGCGCGCGCGAGGCGGCGGTGAGTTTCTCCCAGGGCTCCTGGCGCCCACCCCCGCGCCTCCCGCTCCGCGCGCGTGAACGCGACACCCGCGGGCTGACGGACCTGGGCGGCGCTCGGCCGTCGGCGGGCCGGGCCCGGTCACGTCCCCGTCCCGCACCCGCCTACCTGCGCGTCCCGACGGCGCGGCCGCCAGCAGCAGCAGCAGGGGCAGCAGCAGCCGCAGGGCACGGCGGCCGGGCGCCCGGACCCCTCTGGCCGCCGCTCCCGCCGGGGGTCGGCGGGCCCACATGGGCGACGGGGCCGGGTCACATCTCGGCGGGCGGCCCGCAGCGACCCGCCCCCTCGAGCCGCTGCCTTCCTCGGATCCCTGGGCCCTCGGCTGGCGCGGCGCGCGGCGCTGTCTGCGGCCGGAGCCCAGGGAGGCGGTACCCCGGCTGTGCCCCACCCGCGTCCCGCCGCAGCCCGGCTGGCTGCCAGCGCGAGGGGAGGGACCCCGCGATTTCTGGCCCCCAGCCACGCAGTTCCGAGAGTCTGAACGAGTTTCCACGGCCCCGACCTGCCAGGTCACTGGTGTAGGTAACACCGCACTCCAGGGAGGAGAGAGTGAGGTGAGCACACAGAAAAGTGAGTCTGGTATTCAGGCCTGAGAGTCGCTCCTCGAAGCTTCGAAATGTCAGAGGTCAGTGCCTGAAGAATGAGATGGGTATTTGTTTCTTAACATACTTCCAGGCACTCTGCCATGCATTGTGTTTGATGTCATGCAATCCTCGCCACCTGCAACCAGGTGTTGTCCCATTGTACGGAAGAGAAAAGGGAAACTCAGAAAGTCGAGGTATCTGTTTGAATGAAGCCCCCCGAGCTTGTGAGCAGGGGTCTGCGGATTTCCACACGAGCCCACTTCTAGGTCCCAGGCTCTTCACAACGGGACGGCGGCGGTGGAAGTGAAGAAATGTGTTGAAATAGTTGAACCGATATAAAGAAAACCTGAGAGCCAGTCTCAGCTCTGGTCCTTGAGACGGAGTTGTGAAGGTTGGGCACCGCCTTAAAATAGAGAAATAAACGATTTACCTCGGGTGCTTTCCCTCTTTCCCTCACAGATAACCCAAGTGTACAAAATCAGTTCCCTAAACTTTGATCAACTACCTTCAAAAGGATCTAAAGTAATTGAAAAGAAAGAAGTGTTTTTGCTGGAAGGGAGTGAGAGGACGGGCAGGATTTTCAGAGGCCCCTAAGTATGCTACTTCCTTCTCCCCAGAAAGACTTGGAAACAGAATAAACCCAGCTCAGTCGTCCCTTTGGCTGGGCTCTGTGTGGGGATGCAGAACCTAGGACTCTACAAGCCTTTGTCAGCTGGGTCCTTCAGGTTCTATCAATAGGGGGCGCTGGATGAACGCTGACAGCTGGAGGAGCAGCCGGGGGACTGGGCTTCCTATTTGCTGTTCTTAGCGGTGTCCCACAGCGTCTCCTCACCCTGGCAGGTGTAGTTGGTGCCGTCCTCCCAGAATCAGCTTCATTGCTTCCGCTCGGAGACACCAGCAATGGGCTGGCCAGGCTCATTCTCAGAGGCCAGAATTCTGACTTCCTGGGTTCCTCTGCCAGGATGTAACCCCCACATCTTCCCTTTGTTCCTCCAGCCCGGGGGGCTCAGAGTTGCTTCTGGTAGTTACTTTCACTGCCTAAGTCTGAAAATCCTCTTTTTACATTTTTAATTCTCCAGCATCTGTTTAATCAATTCCACATAGCAAATTCTTTCTGTTAAAAGAACTGGTACGGTTTCTGTTTTCCTGGCTGGGGTCTTATTGATTCAGTAAGTTGTAGGAAGGACTGAACATTTTAGGAAGGACTCTATGTTTAAGCAGCACATTGTGGTGAGTTGCTGTTGGTCTTACTGACTGTAAATTATATTAGTAGGCTTTCATCCTTATCATTTTAAGTCTAGTGGGTTAAATGTGACATATATTTGCCACAAAAGTATTTGGGGCCAATCATATTTTGGTATCTAAACTTTAGGACTTATGTGTGTTTCTGTTCAAATAGGAATCATTTGTGGCCCCAAAGGGGCTAAAGCAGACAGGTGCATAGCCCTCCCTCCCTTATCCCCTACCCTTCTTGATTGAGCAGTAACAGTTTTGTTCCTTCTGTACACCCATCTTCCCTCTATCCTCCTCAAGTCCCCCTTTGCACCTGTCTGACAGCATGTCAGAATTTCACTGGTCTCATAGCTGGTAACAAATTCACTGCTCTGTCCTCCATAGATGCTGTGGGTTCTCAAAGGATGAGTGGGACCTAAAACTAAGTGCGAAGTGCTCAGTTGATGTCTGCCATGCATTAAATTCAAGAGTGTAATCATGACTTCTTTTGTTTTTACCTGTGACCTGGAACTCACCTTAGGGAGTTTCCTTTGTACCTTTAAATTCTTCTGTCTTACCCACCCTGTGAACTTCAGGAAGAGGCAGTCCGGTTCCCTCCCAGTCTAAACTTTCTCAGTCAAAATAAATCCTAGTATATCCTTCAGAAGATTTTTGAAATGACTCAACACATTCAAACTGATGGATTCTGCTGTCATAAAGATTATAATCTTTCTTTTTTTTTCCCTGATTGGTGCTTTATTTTTTTTTTAAGATTTATTTATTTATTTATTTATTTATTTATTTATTTATTTAATTTGACAGAGAGTGAGAGAGCACAAGCAGGGGAAGTGGCAGAGGGAGAGGGAGAAGCAGGCTTCCCCGCTGAGCAGGGAGCCCAGTGCGGGGCTTGATCTAGGACCCTGGAATCATGACCTGAGCCAAAGGCAGACGTTTAACTGACTGAGCCACCCAGGCTCCCCAGTGCTTTATTTTTCTATCAAGTTTTTAATTTTAATTCCAGTATAGGTAATATACGGTGTCATATTAGTTTCACGTATACAACACAGGGATTCAACAATTCTGTGCATTACTCAGTGTTCATGAGGATATAAGTGTGCTCTTAATCCCTGTCACCTATTTCACACATCCCCACCCACTTCCCCTCTGGTAACCACCAGTTTGTTCTCTATAGTTAAGAATCTGTTTCTCTGTTTGTCTCTCTCTTTTCTTTGCTCATTTGTTTTGTTTCTTTAATTCCACATATGAGTGAAATCATATGGTACTTGTCTTTCTCTGACTTATTTCGTTTAGCATTATACCCCCTAGATCCATCCACGTTGTTGCAAATGGCAAGATTTCATTCTTTTTTATGGCCGAATAATGTTCCATTGGATTTTTATACACCACATCTTCTTTATCTATTCATCTATCGATGGACACTTGGCCCCCTTCTATAATTTGGCTGGTGTAAACAATGCTGCTGTAAACATAGAGGTGCGTGTATCCCTTTTAATTAGTGTTTTTGTATTTTGGGGGCAAAGACCCATTAGTAGGATTACTGGGTTGTAGGGTAGTTCTCTTTTTAACTTTTTGAGGAACCCCTCTACCGTCTTCCAGAGTGGCTGCCCCCGTTTGCACTCCCACCAAGAGTGCACGAGCGTTCCGTTTTCTCCACCTCCTCGTCAACACTTGTTGTTTCTTGTGTTCTTCTGACAGCTATGAGGTGATATCTCATTGTAGTTTTGGTAGGCATTTCCCTGATGACAAATGATACCGACCGACCGCCTTTTCATGTGTCTGTTGGCCATCTGTATGCCTTCTTTGGAGAAAGGTCTAGATGACAGTCCTTGCCATGATTTACCACCTGCTGCGATAGTAATTTTGTGGAATCTGATGTATGGGTTTTTGAGCTTTCTAATCAGCAAGGCCGTAAACCAATACGTCCACCCTCAACCCCAGCGCTAATATCACAAACAAAAAATACGGACTTTTCCTTTTCCAGTTGAACTCCTAAATAGTTTCCAGAATGATACTTCATCACGAACATCACCACACCACCATCACATGAGGTTACCGAATGCTGACTTTGAGCTCCGTCCTTATGCTGAGAACGTTACACTGACCACCTTCTTAGGTCCCTACAACAATTCTGTGAGTTAGTCACATTCCCCCGAAGGACAAAATGAGGAAACATGCTAGGTCAAGTTGTTCACTTAAAAAGCGACAGAACTGGGATCTGAAGCCCTGTTAATCTAATTCCAAAGTCTGTGTTCATAATGACTTCCTTATATGCCTCTGCACTTAAGAAAAATAAAGCAAATACATTTATGGGGTGAACTGCAAAATAACACACATATGAAGATGTATACTTATAATTTATGAAAAATGCAACATTGGTATGATTTCCATATTGTAAACTACATTATGAATGGGAACAGATGCCCATGCCTGGTCACAGAGGTATAGTCAGCGTCAGGTTCAGAACATACTAAGTTTCCAAAAGTAAACCTGAAGATTAGAGGGCAGGTGATGGTGGGGGAAAAGGAGGAAAGGAGAGAGTCCTGGTGAGATAATAAGCCTCCAGTATTTAGGAGATTTCTGAAATCCTTTTAGTCTACTCTGCCATCGTTGGGGGATATTTGGGACCACTAACAGTGTTTACATTATGCTGTCTGCTCAAATCTAAATAATATCAAATAGTTAAAATCTTATGGAATCCTATCTCATCAAATCTTCCTCCAACTCTTCCAAAAATTTTTTTTGAGAAGTGGTCCATGCATTTAAAAATTTTTGTAATTGTTAAGTATAATATACATACAGAAGAATGCACCAAGACAGATGTTACAGCTCAGTGAGTTATCACTGAAGGAATGCGTTAGCAAGCATCACCCAAGTCAAGAAATAGAACAATGCTAACCCTACAGAGGCTGTCCTCTTGCCCCTTCCCTTCTCCCCCAAATCAGTCATTCAGTGTGTATTCCATTGTACCTGGGCTTCTCTTATTCAGCATAATGCTGAGAATCATCTGTGTTACTGCCTATAGATTGAGTGCGACACTGTAAAGCTATCCATTAGTGACTTGCTACAATTTATTTATATTTTGATGACATTTAGATTGTTTCCAGTTGGGAATTATTAGCAATAGTGTTTCTTGGAACATTCTAGTTCATATCTCTTGCCTAGGTGCACATATTCCTGCCAAGTACATACCCAGACGTGTAATTACTGGGTCATAGGACAGACATATTTCTGCTTAAGTAAATAATGCCGAACCTGTTTTCCAAAGTGGTTATAACAATTTACATTCCCTTCAGCTGCAATGACATTGAGAACTTTTTCATAAGTTTATTAGCCATTTGGATATACCCTTGTGTCAAGGATCTGCTCCTGTTTCTTTATCTTATTTTTGTTTGAAGAAATTTGTTACATTTGCTGAATATGAAGCCTTTGGCAGTTGTATATGTGGCAAATATTTCTCCCTTTATTGCGGCTCGCCTTTCTGCTCTCTCGATAGAGTAATAAAAGAAGTTCCTAAATAAATATAGTTTAATTTACTGATTATTTCTCTTATGGTCATTGTTTTTTTGTGTCCTCTTTAAAAAATGTTATCCCACCCTAAGGTTATGAAGATATTCTTCTCAGTTCTCTTCTGAAAACTTTATTGCTTTATTTTTCACATGTAACAAATTATGATCTGCCTTGAATTGATTTTTATGTGATTTAAGCTAGGACTTCAAATTTTATTTTTTATATGACTCTGACTGACTCAGCACTGTTTACTGAAAAAAATAGTCTTTTCTCTAAAGCTTCATCTTCTTCATAAACTCAATATCTTTCATTAATGGGTCTGTTTATAGACCATGCTCTGTTCCGCTGGTCTCTTTGTCTACTGTTTTGCCAAATCTCACACTATTTTAATTCCTTTCTTTTTGCTGGTAGACAAAGTCCCTCTATTTGTTCTTATTTGGGTACCTTGGCTAATTTTGCCCTTTGTATTTCCATATAAATTTCAGAATCACTTGTTAGTTCCCACAAAACTGGCTGATGTTTTTTAAAGTTTTTTTTTATTGAGTCGTAACATAAAATAAGGTGCCTAAAGCACACTAATCTTAACTTTTTTCATATATACACAACCATGTTACCAACCTCAGATCAAAATATACGATATTTCCAGCACTCCAGAAGATTCCTTCATGCTTCTCCTCATAGACCTGTAACATAGGAACTCACTGTTTTGACCTTCATTACCATCTGATTAGCTCTGACTCTTCTTGATCTTCTTATTGGTGGAACTATACTGTAGGTATTCTTCTGTGTCTAGCTTCTTTTACTCAACATAATGTCTTTAAGGTTCATTCATGTTGTTCCATGGAACAACAGCCATGTTTCATGACCTTGATAGTCTTAAGGAGTATTGGCCAGGTATCCTGTAGGGTGAAAAAACACCTATGGATAAGTTTAAAATATTAATATGAGAGTTTAGCAGGGCTTTTAGGCATGAATTTGATCTCCAAAACACAACTGCATGTCTACACACCAATATTAAGCTAGTAGAAAATGAAATAAAAGAATCATTTGTAGTAGCATGAAAGATACCTAGTACATATGAAACCTTTATGGGAAAATGTATGAAATTCCAGTGGGTGACATTGAAGAATATATATATATATTTTTTAGATGGGGAAATATGGATTGTGGTTCTGGACTGAGAAGCCAGTATCTGTTAAAAGTAGGTAATAGATATAATGCAATTCCAGTGATGGGGTGCCTGGGTGGCTCAGTCAGTTAAGCATCTGCCTTCAGCTTGGGTCATGATCCTAGGGTCCTGGGACTGAGTCCTGCACCAGGCTCCTTGTTCCGTGAGGAGACTTCTTCTCCCTCTGCCTCTGCCTGCCACTCCCCCTGCTTGTGCTCTCTGTGTGTCAAATAAGTAAATAAAATCTTTTAGAAAAAGAGAAGGAGAAAGGAAAAATGTTTTAGAAAAAAATACAATTCCAGTGAAAATTCAACAGATTTTTGTGAAAGGTGATTATAAAATTCTTGACAAGGTGATTACAAAATTCGTGTGTAATTTCAGAAGTCCAGAAATAATTAAGACATCTTTTAAAAAGTTCAGATGTGGGGGGGGGGGGCGCCTGGGTGGCTCAGTTGGTTAAGCGTCCGACTCTTGATTTTGGCTCAGGTCATGATCTCAGGTCATGGGATCAAGCCCAGCATTGGACTCTGTGCTCAGCATGGAGTCTGCTTGTCCCTTTTCCTCTATTCCTCCCCCACCTTGCTTGCATGCCCCCCTCTCTAAAATAAATAAATAAAATATTTTTTTAAATAAAAAATAATAAAAAGTTCAGATGGGAGGACTTCCCCTTCCACATTTCAAGAGTTATTATAGAGGGGGCGCCTGGGTGGCGCAGTCGTTAAGCATCTGCCTTCGGCTCAGGGCGTGATCCCGGCGTTCTGGGATCAAGCCCTACATCAGGCTCCTCTGCTAGGAGCCTGCTTCTTCCTCTTCCACAACCCCTGCCTGTGTTCCCTCTCTCGCTGGCTGTCTCTCTCTGTCAAATAAATAAATAAAAATAAAAATAAAAAGTTATTATAGAGGTACAGTAAGACCATGTGGTAGAATAAAAGATCAGTGAAACAGTATATAGCGTCCAACATTTACAGACGTCTGATAAACAAAAAAGAGAGTATTTTAGATGATTGGGGAATAAATGGGATTTTCAGTGAATGCTTCTGGGAAAATTGGGTGTTTGCCTTTTGCCACATCACATACAAAAATAATTTGAGGTCGATTAAAGGGCTGTTATGGATTAAATGATGTCCTCTACCCAGTTCTCAGAAAAGTTAAGTTCAGATGAGCTCATACTAGAGTAGTATGGGCCCTTAATCCAATATAACTGGTGCCTTTATAAAAAGAATTTTGGATGCAAAAATGCACACAGGAAGAATGCCATGTGAACATAAAGGCACAAATTGGGGTCATGCATCTACAAGCCAAGAAACACCAATGGTTACTGGTAAGCCACTGGAAGCCTAGGGGAGAGGCCTGAAACAGGTTCCCCTCACAGGTCTCAGAAGGAGCAAACTCTGCCAATACCTTGATTTCAGATTTTTAGCCTCCAGAACTGTGAAACAATTGATGTCATTTCAGCCACCTTTTTTTTTTCATTTTTAAAATTTTTATTTCATAATAACCCACAGTAACACAAGTATATTCCCTTAATCTTTACAAAGCGGTATCTTATTATCATTTCACTTCATTCTTAGCAATAAGTCTTTTTAAATCACAGTGATTACGTAGGAGCAGTATCATGGTTAGCTCGCTGTTAATCACTCTACGTGAGTGGCCTCCTAGAATCCTTGCTACTCTGTGATGTGGAGTTTACACCTTTACCCATTTTTTAAAATTTTAATGTTTTTTTATTATATTATGTTAGTCACCATACAGTACATCCCCGGTTTCTGATGTAAAGTTCGATGATTCATTAGTTGCGTATAACACCCAGTGCACCATGCAATATGTGCCCTCCTTACTACCCATCACCAGTCTATCCCATTCCCCCACCCCCTCCCCTCTGAAGCCCTCAGTTTGTTTCTCAGAGTCCATAGTCTCTCATGCTTCATTCCCCCTTCTGATTACCCCCCCTTTCTTTATCCCTTTCTTCCCCTACCGATCCTAGTTCTTATGTTCCATAGATGAGAGAAACCATATGATAATTGTCTTTCTCTGCTTGACTTATTTCCCTTAGCATTATCTCCTCCAGTGCCATCCATGTTGCAGCAATGTTGAGAACTTGTTCTTTCTGATAGCTGAGTAATATTCCATTGTATATATGGACCACATCTTCTTAATCCAGTCATCTGTTGAAGGGCATCTCGGTTCCTTCCACGATTTAGCTATTGTGGACAATGCTGCTATGAACATTGGGGTGCATATGGCCCTTGTCTTCACTACGTCTGTATCTTTGGGGCCACCTTTTAAATGGCAGTCCTAGCAAACCAATCCAAGAGCTAAATTTGAAGGTAAAGCCAGAAAATTTTTAGAAGACAATATAGTAGAATATCCGTATGAACTTTGGGGAGGAAAGGAAAGCATCTCTTAAGCATAAAAAACACTAACCATAAATAAAAAAAAAGATTGATGTTTGACTACATGAAAATTAAGAATTTCTGCTTATCAAAAGACAATAAAAGAAAGTTAAGAGACAAGCTACAAATTCGAAGACTATATGTTCACCATATATAACATGTATTACACAGAATATTATGTTATATATACATATGTTCTGGATATATTTATATATTTTTCTGGATACTAGGCAATTTTCATTTAATTTCAAAGAATATTTTTAACTAAGGGATTTGTGATGTTGTTTTGGTCATTTCTATTTTGAGATTCAGAACTGCTGTGGAAAACGGAACAGTACTCTAACAGAAACAATGGCTTCTGGAAGGGTTTGTGAACAGCTACAGAAGTTACATTTGTCAGTACCATAAAGAATGGTGGCAATAAAGAAGATGAAAATCCTTGCAAATATTGAATGACCTTGGAGTTCATGATCACCAGAAAGTTCTCAATGCAACAACTGTTGGTATAATAAGTCAGCTGGTGGTTGCACCTTCTGGGAATGCTAATTAGCCAGAGTATGTGAGAAGAAACTAAAGATTCCTCTTTTCTGGTTTGGAAAGACAAAACACAACATTAATTATTTGCAGTGGTCCAAATCCAGTCCAAATAGTCTGGTTTTACTTGGTTGTAGCATGGTTCCCTCTGCTGGGTAATTTAAGGAATTTAGATCTGAAGACTTTTGAAAATGCCAGGTTGGCACATAGGGTATTGCAGAGTTTTTATTTCAAAAGAAATGGTCAAGATAATAGTGAAGAAGAACGAAATCGGACTACTGAGACCAAGATATCAAAGCTTATTATAAAGCTATAAATTGATAAATTAGACTTCATTAAAATTAATAACTGCTGTTTATAAAAAAACACTCAAGAGAGTGAAAGAGTACAGAGCGGAAGATATTTGCAACATATATGCACATGGAAAGAATGCAGAAAATATGAATAACCCCTATAAACCGATGACAAAGAGATAGACCACCCAATATAAAAAGGGACAAAAGTTGTAACAGGTACCTTAGCAAAAGCAGCTATCCAAGTAGAGGACAGGCCTCCCCACATCAGCACCATCAGCCATCAGGGAAATGCGAACTAAAACCACCAGGAGCTACCGATCCTCTCCCAATAGGACGGCAAAATGATACCAAGGGTTGGTGAGGAGTTAGAGCGACCAGTACTGTCGTGTCTTGCTGGTGGGAGTGTTAGACTGGGAAAGCTCCTTTGGAAAAATGTTTAACAAAACTGCTTCCAAACAGGGCCTGATTCAGGGAGAGATGACCTGTGTAGTCACTCAGGGCCCGAAACTCAGCAGGGCTCTGTGCATGGCCGAATGCCCGGCTGGCCACATCTTGAAATTTTTAATCATTTTCTCTTTGAACTTGTTTTTTTGTAAGTGCAGTCTTGTCGAGACCGTGGAGCAGGGACCTGAGCCGGGAGCCAGGCGTCCCTTGTGTGCCTGCCATAGTTCTGCTGCCCCATTCACGTATGGCGGGTGCCATGCCCCAGCACCAAATTCTGTGCAAGCTACTGCCTCAGAGGTCAGTGAGACTCCAAGGAGTACAAGGTGCATGGGGGCCGCTGACATCTCTGAGCATCTCATTTCCATTGAGCCAGAACTTGCATTGCATGTAGAAAGAAAGCAGTGCTGTTTTAGGAAACGTGAAAAACCAAAGAATCCTATCCTATCATTTCTTACTTATGTTACCTCCCTGCGTTAGCCAAACACATATGCTTGAAATGAGAACATGGAAGGAAAGGAAAGGAGAGGGCAACCTATAGTTCTTTTTCCTTTTAGTCCTTCTTTCTCACTGGTAAGCTGGAGGTAGGAAGGGTTGGTATAATGTGCAGATACCTGGAAATAAAATAAAAATATTGGTTTAGTTCAATGCAGCATTTTCACTGTTCTGTTAAGAAAGGAATCCATAGGGTGCCTGGAGGGCTCGGTGGGTGAGGGCTGACTCGACTTTGGCTTAGGTTAGGATGTCAGGATGGAGCCCTACCTCCCACTGTGGGCCCCTGCTCAGTGGGGAGTTGGCTTGAGATTCTTTCCCTCTGCCCCTCCACCCTCTCAAATGAATAAATAAATAAACCTTAAAAAAAAAAGAATGGAATCCATATGCATGTACAAGCTATGAAATATAAATTGTTTAATTGCAGTGATTCCACATACAGATTAGACACCCTGCCATTGCCCGGTGCCTGGGTGGCTCAGTTGGTTGAGAGACTGACTCTTGGTTTCAGCTCAGGTCATGATCTTGGGGTGGTGGGATTGAGCCCCGCATGGGGATCCACATTCAGCTGGGAATCTTTGCTTGAGATTCTCTTTCTCCCTCTGCCCCTTCTGCCACTCAAGTAATAAATAAATAAATCTTAAAAAAAAAAAATCCCAAAACCCTGCCAATGCACAATATGAAGGTGAATGGTCAAATTCATGCTAATATCTAAACATTTTAATTTTTCTTGAAAGTGACATTAAATAGCAAATGAAAGAACACTTTGAGAAGTTGAGAGAGATCCTGGGAAAAAGGGGAGTTTCATATTTTAGTATTGTGGGTGGCACTTTTCTTTTACTTTTTAAGCAAGAGTCCTTGCATTTTCATTTTGCACTGGGCCCTACAAATTATGTAGCTGGCCCAGTTTATGAATCAATAATTTTAATCCTGGAGACATACTCAACAAAGATGAATGTTTATTTTTGCCAAAAGACGTGTACAAAAATGCTAATAACAGATTTATTCATAATAACCCCAATCAAGAAATAACCCAGAAGTTTCTCAACAGTGCAACATATCAACTGTATATGTATATATTTATACTAGAATACTAGACAACAGTGAAAACATTATTGCTACATATAACAACATGAATGAATTTGACAGTTGTGATGTTGAACAAAAGAACCTAGATATAAAAAGAATATACGCTCTGCGATTTCATGTATAAGTTCAAAGAGCAGACTAAACTAAATAAATGCATAGTGACAGAGTCAGAATAATGATTACAACAAGCAAAGGAGAGTCTGAGGATCTGGGAATGTTTTACATATTAATCTGGGTGGTAGTTAAATTTATACATATGTAACAGATGTAAAAATTACGCCAGTTGTACCCTTAAAGATTTGTGTATATCACACCTCAAAAAAAGAAGGAAAAGAAACAAGTTATCTTTCCCAAAGTTGTATCTTTACTATATACCATGATGAATGTGAAACTTTCTCCGTGTGTGTGTGTGTGTGTGTGTGTGTGTGTGTGTGTGTGTGTGTGTGTAGAGACAGACAGAAGTAGTGCCCTTAGCTACCACTGGGTGGCCTGTACAGTTATGTTCTTTTTGAGTGTACTTGGGTAGGGAGGGGACTGAAGGAAGCAGGTGTGTATCTACATTTCCAACCCTTTCCTTTTCATTGAAATAAATTGTAAATAGTAGCAATTTGTTATTTTAGGGCTGAATTCCTAATTCAAAGATTGACTGTAATTAACTTTGGCACTCTTCTGTCTAAAGTATAAAAGTTGAGCTTAGACTCACAGCTTAGGCTTTTATGTATAATTATTGTTATTTTGACACTGACGATATCATTTTAAATTTTCTCTAGAATCTTGATTTCATATGACAGTCATTTTTATCATTTGCTTTTTTCCTATGTTTAGGATGCTCTTCCTCTGATATTCACATTATCTGACCCTTCATTTCAGGTTGCTGCTCAAATGTGCTCAGAGAGACCTTGTATGATCACCATCCCAAAAGGTACCAATCACCTTGTCAGATTCTATGTTTTTAACCTTGTTTCTTTCTTTCTCTTTCTTTCTTTCTTTCTTTCTTTCTTTCTTTCTTTCTTTCTTTTTCTTTCTTTCTTTCTTTCTCTCTCCCTCCCTCCCTCCCTCCCTCCCTCCCTCCCTCCCTCTCTCTCTCTCTCTCTCTCTTTCTTTCTTTCTTTCTTTCTTTCTTTCTTTCTTTCTTTCTTTCTTTCTTTCTTTCTTTCTTGCATGTACCATGACTGGACGTGTCTATATGTGTGTATGTACAGTTTATATACGTTACTGTCTGTCTTCCCCAGTAAGAATATAACCTCCAAGAGGGTAAGAATTCTTGGCACCTAGTGGATTAACAATATACACCTGCTGGATGAATGGCACACCTTATTTTCAAAACTAAGAACAAATGTAATTTTGGAATTTGGCATTTTCTCAAGTGTTGAACAGTAACAGTTACTAAATTTTTGATGCAATTTAAAACACGGCAATTCTGGAGAGAGATGAATGATTATTCCAAAAGAAAAACCCAGAAATGTGGAAGGATAAATATCACTGGCAGAACCTGGTTGGTCTGACCTCAGTTCCGCTGTTGGAAGGACAAAGCAGAAGTCAGCGTCTGGAGCGCACCGCACGTCAGCAATGTCCCCAGCTGGCCACTGGATGGCACTCTCCTCTCACGCTCCTGAGTCTGGGCGTCCTAGCAGTCTCTTCGTGTATGAATACGCAACGACCTGGTAAACCGACAGAGGGCGCGGACTCACCTGTACAGGCCGCCTCGATATGGGACCACCTACTGTTCCTACATAAAATTGATTTTTCGGTTCTGAGCTGCACAGAAAGGTTGAGAAGACAGGAGTGATCTCAAGTGCCGCTCTCAGCCTCAGGCACGGCCCTAAAAACGCTCAGGAGAAGACACCGCGGCCTAAGGAACAGAGCTGTCGTTTTACCCTGCAGTCAAGAATGACGGATTTTTCTACAGGCCCCGTCTTGGAAACAAGGACCGGACGTCCTTTGGGTTTCATAGCTAGGTGAGATTACCTTCGAAGATAACACTACAATCCTTCCACCAAAACAAAACAAAACCGGAAATGAAAAGCAAGGCTGAATGACCAGTTCATGTCGAAACATGACAGTTGCTCTCCATTAGAAGAACTTCTTCATGGCAAAAGGTTACAGCTTGACTCAGAAGTGTATCTTCAGCCAGTCCCATTAAGAGTTTCAACCCACAGGCATTACCTGTTTGCCTCCCATAGTTATCCACACCTATACATATAATCAATCAGTAGCCAAGTTGCTACAGTCTCCTTACCCATTGCTTCTCTCCCATACCTTTAAGCCTGTGCTCACATTTATCATTCATATCAAGGTATAAATGTAGGAATTTCCTACCCTCTCATTAGGAATATTTCCTTTAAAAATCATGTATTCAATATTCAATTACTATTTATTGAGTACCACCTTCTAAGTATTGAACACTCTTTTAAGAGCTGGGGACACAGCAGTGACGTAACAGATAAAGTCCCTGTTAACAGTGGAGACCACATTCTAGTCAAATAGAGATTAAAATCTTCAACGAAAGGGAAATGGCCCAGATTGCTTCTGTAGACGTCAGCCAGTAAGTGGAGAGGCACTGGCCTTCCCATCACCGAGATGGCATTTGAGAGCTCAGCGAGTAAACAAGGCTCTGGCGAGAGTCACCCTCTCTAGTATGGGCCACTCCAACAGCCTGTAAGAGGACGAGACTCACCTGGCCAGGCCTCTTCAATATGGGATCACTTACTATTCCCACGTAACACTGATCTGTGGTTCTGAGCGATGCAAAAAGGCTTTCCTTGTGCACATTTTTGTTTTCTTCCACCAGTTCGGAAATAGCCGAAGAGCTCTTTCTTAAGGCAGATCTTACCTTGTAGCTTTCTTACTCCAAACCCTTCAGTGATTCTTCATGGCTGTGAAGATAACAACAACAGTCTCCACCATACTGTGATTTGGCCCCTGCCCTATTCTTCCAGCCTCTCGAGGCACCCTTCTTCCCCTGTTTCATTTCCACTCTCCAGAGATTTGTCCCTCACTCTCAGTTGCTCTCATCGCCAGGCACATTTCTGTATCAAAGGTTCTGTCACTCCTGTTTCCTTTGGGGGGGGGAGGCTCTTTTGTAATCATTCCTCCCCCTCACACATTCACCCTTTAGTGTTGGCTTGGACTCCAGGCACTTCTGCAGTGAAATCTTTCTCCCTGAGTAATCAGGTTTCCCCTATTCCATCGTCCTGATGACAGCGATGCCCACTGCACTTCTCAGATGGCTGAGCCCATGCACTGCCTTTCCTGTCATCTCGTCCCGGTTCAACATCAGCTGAACGCTTGGACAATTGACCCCTACCATGTGCCAGGATATCAGTTCTGCACTTCCCGCCCTTGGTGGGCTCCTCATTGCCAGCTGACCAGTGGGCAATCTATCTCCCAAGTCCCACATTAGAGTCTACTTCCTAGGGCTATTTCTGTAACCAAGTATCACTGGCTGGGTCCCCTGGCAACAGCTCTGAAATGGAGATTTATGGTCGGTCGTTTATTGGTGAGTGCTCCAAGGATCACCATGGGTGATGGACGGAGGGAAGCAGTATGGGTAGAGTGAGGTTGAGCTGTGATGTAGTTGTAACAGAAGCTTCAGCCAGTCACATAAGGGGCTCTGGAGCTGGGGCTGGGGGCAGGCTTCAGAGTTTTCTCAATTGAGGCAAGGGGCTGCTGGGCCTTATAACCCACATCCCTCAGTCACTGGGGGCCAGCTGCTCTAGGAGAGGGGAGCATAAACTTGGGTGAGGCAGCTCCCTTCAGCCAAGGGCAGTTCCTGGGGAAGGAGATACCCGTACCAGCCAATACTTCTAGCAGCTGGAAAAGGATGATGTCAGTCTGAAGTGGGGATCTGGTTGGTACAGTTCAGTGTCTGTTATGGCAACACAGCCAGGCTGTTCACACATGGGGCTTATCAATGGGCTCTTTTATTTCTGTAAAACATGAATCTGCCACTACTGATCCTACTTTGCTACTCTCTCTGCTTTCAGATTTCATGTTAGTTGACACATTATCTCTTTTTTTTGTTCTTTTGAACCTAGAGCACATGTTCCCCTGGCAGAAAAGGAAAACTTGACTAGAAAGCTTTCCACCAGACACAGTGCTGGGTATTTTATGTATGTCCTCTTCAAATATTAAGCTTTATTTGTATTTTCTTCCAAAATTTGTTGAACCCTTAGATGACCTCTTTGTTTCACCATTTTATTTCTGAGATTTTCATAAAGTTGTTCTAAAATTTCATTTTTAAATGAAGACTTCTAAGGGTAGTGTGCATGCTAGTTACAGTAATAAAATGAAAAATAGACAAATGTGAAAAAGATATTTTACCAGTATACTTAACTATACTATGAATTACTTTATTATCTTCTAAGTTGCTAAATCTGATGCAACCTTACTCTTCAGCATGAACTTTGCCAGAGCAAAAACTTTTAATAACTGCCTTATACATTGATGTATGTATTTTATCTGTAGATTTCTACAATCATTGCAAACAAGAGTTGATTTTTATATTTATTTATTTATTTATTTATTTTTGAAGATTTTATTTATTTATTTGACAGAGACAGCCAGTGAGAGAGGGAACACAAGCAGGGGGAGTGGGAGAGGAAGAAGCAGGCTCCTAGCAGAGGAGCCTGATGTGGGGCTCAATCCCAGAACGCTGGGATTACGCCCTGGGCCAAAGGCAGATGCTTAACGACTGAGCCACCCAGGCGCCCCACAAGAATTGATTTTTAAATGAATTATTCCACAGCTCTCCAAAAGCGTGCTAAATCCTATACCATGCATTCTGTAATATTTAATGAGAGATGTATTTCTAGCCCTCTGTAGTCCCAACTCTGTAGTGAAAACTGAAATGTATATCACTTGGGTCGCCATAATATTCTTTTGTCTACTGACAATAGCTTTAAAAACCTTCGATCATTATATTTTGATCTTAGAGTCTGTTCACTATTTTCAGCTGTGTTTTCATATGATTCATCTATTCCAATATTCAATCTAGTGGGATTAGCACAGGCTGAGATGTAGCCTGGGTGACTAGAATCTAGTGTGGGTTCTAGAATGAGCCTCCGTGTTCTCATATGTGAAAAAGAGCTCGTGTTTCTGTCAGATACCGCTGTGAGATCAGTAAAGAAAATCTGTGTAGAAGAGCTTTGAAAGCAGTGAGATGTTTTTAAAATGAAAGCATTATTACTGAAAAGAAAAGACGGAGAAAGAATTGTCAAACACATTAACTGGCTGTGTACTGTGTTCCAGGAACTTTCTACGGGCTATTTCACCATGATGCTACGAGGCAGGTGTTACTATCCCCATCTTAAGGATGAGGACACTGAGGCAGCAGGAGTGAAATAACCTCTTAAGGCCACTGACTAGTGAGTATCTGAGCTATGATTAACACTTACTTCTTTTGGATTCCAAGCCCTGCCTTCTGTTCACTTTACCAAAGCTGGCTTTTAATTAATTGTGCATAATCTGTGGAGACCGGTTTGCTATTGTGAATTTTCCCATTTTTTCTCCCTCCCATCCTAGTCATCCTTGGTAGTGGTCCTGGAAATCTTAGGGAGGCAGTGGATTATGATTTAAAATCTCTTGCTTTTGGCATTGCAGCTTACCTTGTTTTTCATCTTTGTTTTCAGATCAAGAAATCTGAACCTGATTATCACTGCTAGTTACGTGTATCTTTCTATATCTAATTTCAGTCCTTAGAGGGCAGAAACTGGTTAGAGGATGCCTCTCACAGGTCAGTTCCAGAAGGTCAGGAGGTGCAAATGAGCTGAGCTGTTGATTCAGTTGAAGTAATTTTGATGAGCACATGCTTGCATGTGGGTCTATAATGTGGTTCATCTCCATAAAATCCCAAGCTTTATGGGTTTGAAAGCATTAACTCATGTCTTAGGAACACCCCACATAGATTATTATAATTCTTGGTATGCTGCCTGACCATCTGCTTACCTACAGGAATTACAATCAGATGGAATGGCCCCGCTCAAATTTAGGCTCAGAAAAGAATTATGAGCATACCTGAGTCTTTTTGTTTTGTTGAAGCAGCACTATTTTTTTTTTTTACTCTGCCCAGCATAATAATAAAAAGTGTGTTAATTTGTGATTTTTCTTGCTTCACACTGATTAGAGTAAGAAAATAAAGTTGTCTTGCCCCCTCTTGTTTTTTTATGAGACTATATCAATGCTGTCATCCAGCATGCCTATAAATTAGCGATATTTAAATGCTTGCTGCCTTGTATTCAGTAAAGGTGTCCCCCTAATTTCCATTTGCAGATTTAGCTAAATCACAGGGAAAAATATATGGCAGCTTTGTTGGGCCACCTAGTCATAGTTTTAGTGGAAAAAAGGAAAAATATGTCAGAATGACCACATTCTCTTTATTTCCCTTCACCTCTGATAATCAAATATTAACTTTTTATGCACATGGCTGACTGATCAGAATACAAGTACACACGAAAGTGATGTCATGATTTAATGCCTATGTGGGTTTATTATCTCCAATTTCATGGCCGTAGATTATACACTTAACCTATGGGGCCACTGAAAGAACCAGGCAAAATAGTGTAAACCCATGATCACTCTGGGAAAACAATCAAACTTCAAAAAGATCCCACTCTTCTCTTCTTCCCTCCTGCCCTCCCTCACTTCCTCCTCCTTTCCGAACTTCCACAGATATTTTATCGGTACGTTCTAAGTGCTGGCGCTGTACTACCCTTGAGGACACAGAGATGAACAAGGAGACACAGTACTTTTCCTTAAGAAGATATCACACTAGTGGGTGAGACAGACTTTAAACAGACCACTTCATCCCACCCTTGGCATTACAATTGTGGTAAGTGCTATGTCTGGAAATTCCTGGATGCTCTGGGGGAAAATGTGGTATTAGTATTTTATTTTCTTTTTATTAGTATTTTCTTTTACTTCTTGAAATTGAAGTATCATTGACATGTACCAATAGATTAGTTTCAGGTGTTCAACATAATGATTTGATATATGTATATATTGCAAAATTTTCATCACTATCTAGTTAACATCTTGTTAACATCCATCACCACATGTAGTATTTTCTGAAGTGAGATTATTTGCTTCGTTATTTTACTGTCAAGAAGAAACATTCTGGAATCCAACAGACCATTTCTCATCACTTTCTTTTCTATTCTTCTCTTATGTGTATTTTTTCAAATATTGCTAGCTTCCTTCTAAAGACAGAGGTCTGTTTTTTACTGAGGCTCAAAGTACTTCAAAGAGTTTTGTCCTTAAAACAATGCTGATAGATAACTAGGGTGGCTGTGGTGAGAACTGAAGGGAGGGGAGTTTCGGTGTTTGGACAGAGCACATAAAAGTAGGAAATGGGTTGGCACAAACCCTAGGGCCCAGAGTTGTGTGTGTGATTCTGATTCTCTAGACTTTGGCTTTGAAGTGTAGCTATGGAATTTATTATCAGTTGTTTTAGCTCCCTCTTGGTTTATTTATAGAAGTTTTCCCAAAATGTGCCTGTGAATACTTATTCCATGAGATGTTAACAAATGTTAACATGGGAAAAAAAAAAAAAAACTGTCCATGGTCAAATACGTTTCTTTACTGCCAGACTTCTCAGAAATTTTAAAATCCAAGGCACATTGTGAATTATCAAGAGAGGAACATAGGCAGTATATATTCAAATTATTTGATGATGAACTTCATTTGTACAGAACATCTTATAAGAATTCTCAACATTTGCTGCAACATGGATGGCACTGGAGGAGATAATGCTAAGTGAAATAAGTCAAGCAGAGAAAGACAATTATCATATGATTTCTCTCATCTATGGAACATAAGAACTAGGAAGATCGGTAGGGGAAGAAAGGGATAAAGAAAGGGGGGTAATCAGAAGGGGGAATGAAGCATGAGAGACTATGGACTATGAGAAACAAACTGAGGGCCTCAGAGGAGAAGGGGGTGGGAGAATGGGATAGGCTGGTGATGGGTAGTAAGGAGGGCACGTATTGCATGGTGCACTGGGTGTTATATGCAACTAATGAATCATCGAACTTTACATCGGAAACCGGGGATGTACTGTATGGTGACTAACATAATATAATAAAAAAAATTAAAAAAAAAGAATAGTATTGCTTAGAATGAAGTTTGGGAAATAAAGGCTTAGATTACTTTCTGAATAAATCTGTTCTCTTGAGGATACCAGTGGGTGGCAGGGAAGAGCTTTCATAACATATAGAAGAGTAGAGAATAAAAGAAGTCTGGGCTTAAAGTGTTGTTATAGATAACTTACAAAACAGCTAATTCACAGGGATAAAATCATTGAGGATTCAGAGTTACTATGATTTAATTTCGTAAAGGAATGAGGAAGATGGGCACTAGTGTAATTTTTAAAAAAGATTTATTTATTGGAGCACCTGGGTGGCTCATCAATTAAGAGTCTGCCTTCTGCTCAGGGCATGATCCCAGAGTCCTGGGACCGAGCTCCACATTGGGCTCCTTGCTCAGCAGGGAGTCTGCTTCTCCCTCTCCCTCTGCCTGCTGCTCCCCCTGCTTTTGCTCTCTCTCTCTCTCTCTAAATAAAATCTTTAAAAAAAAAAAAAAAGATTTATTTATTTTAGAGAGAGCATGTGCACATGCACGAGCGGGGGCAGGGAGGAGCAGGTGGAGAAGGAGAGAGAAACTCAAGCTGACTCCATACTGGTGGTGGAGCCTGACGCAGGGCTCCATCTCGGGACCTTGAGATCACCAGCTGAGCCCAAACCAAGAGTCGGTCGCATAACCAACTGTGCGACCCAGGCGCCCCACTAGTGTAATTTTTATATATACTGTGAAATGTAGCAATAGAAAATTGTCCCTAGGTATTTTAGGATCAATTATGTAAAGTTAGAATCATTTTTATTTCATTTCTTTCAATCCACCAGAGTTGACTTTTAAAAATTCTAGATTCACTCATTTGATTTAAGTAGCACTGGTTTGTAGTATTTCCATTCTTCTTTATTGGAAATGAATTTCCTGGTTAGGATATGGCTTCACTGGAGATGAATAAAAGGCAAACGTAACTGAACGCTGCATGATTTCATAACTCTGTAAAAACAGACCGACCAGTTTGAATTGGTCTATGAAGATCTTTTTCTGTTTATTTCAATACCAGTTTTCCTAATTACTCTAGCTCCTGCGTTCAGTGGGATTTTATGGTCTCTCTTTGGATTCTAAATTCCAAATTCCATTTCCTAATTTATTTGATAGAGGTAAAAACGACAGTTGTGCTTTTTGCTTTCTGGCATCTGAAAAGAAATTTGCCTTCTTTTCTGAAATTAGATTCTTAAATCTGTCTTTCTTTATCATCCTTTAATTCATTGGCCATATAGTAAGAAACTTAACAGATAAAGTAGAAACATATTTCAGCTAGCTGGAACTGTCCCTATTTCAGGTTAAAAAGAGGATCCCAGCTTGTATTGCAGTGTGAAGATGGGAGTTTCTGAGGCAACAAATTTGAGGAATGGGTTTTGATTTAGACATCAAAACTTTAAATTCCACCAGTGTGTTCAAATAGAAATCTTGTTTCAAAAATTAAAATGTTCTAAAATCTTTGCTCAGAAAGTGTACCAGATTAATACATTGTTATAATGCATTTGGACATAATGAGACATTGTCTAACATGAAATAATGATGGGAGAGAAGTGGCGCTTAAGATCACCTCTGGCCTAGTTTGTCCTCCTATCAATCCAGCTCATGGGACACTCTTAATTGTCAGATTGGATTTCTTTTCTTTTTTTTTAAGATTTTATTTATTTATTTGTCAAAGAGACAGAGAGAGAGAAAGGGAGAGCACAAGCAGGGGAGCAGCAGGCAGAGAGAGAAGCAGGCTTCCCGCTGAGCAAGTATCCTGATGCGGGGCTTGATCCCAAGACCGTGGGATCATGACCTGAGCCAAAAGCAGACGCTTAGACTGAGCCACCTGGGAGTCCCCATCAGATTGGATTTCATAGTCAGTTCAAAAGTGGGATTTCTTTCTTTCCTTTCTTTTTTAAAAAAATAATTATCTATCATCATGATATAATTATGATTATAACATGTTGATTTTTAAAATGTAAAGAAAGCCAGACATTTATTCAACGATTATTGGTGGTTGGATATCTGATATCCACAGTGTCGTCTTTTCTTTTTTTCTCCCATCACCTGAGCCAGGGAAACATCTCAGCACATAGGGCGGGCATCCTCTTGGTATTGGGATGACAGGAGGATGACTGAACACATGGTTTAGGACTGTGGCTTGGGAGGACTAAGGTTCACACAAGGTGAGAGCTCAGCTAGTTCGATATGATCATTCATTAATTCGGTTATTCATTCAGTATAGATTGAACATCTACTGCTTGCCAAGAAATATACTTGCAAGGTCAGATCCCTGAACAATTTGAAGTCAGGCTGATGTTGAAATTGCTATCCAGTGCTAGGAGGCCTAGACATTGCCTCCGGAATGACTTAGAACAGGTAGAGGGTTTTATAATAAGGGCCCAAACCCATTTTAGTTCTCCCCTGAGGCTGAGGCTTCCAGGTATTTAAAGAGCTGGTGCTTCATGGTCTGGGTAGAGGTTTTAATTCAACTGGGATTATAGTTGCAGTAATTCATGGGCATTTGAGGATCATGCTAACAATTTCCTACAGTTAAGGAAACATTATACTTCAGGAAGAGCTCTCATAGGAATTAATTAATTAAACCATTATAATTCTGTAAGGTAGAAGGCTGTGACCTGTCAATATCACATACGCACTAAAGATCAGGAGTGTCTGACTACATGAATGTTCTCATTTCTTCCTCCAACTTGCCTTCCCAAGGCTTAGAGAAGGGGTTAGCAAACGATAGCCTGTGGACCAAATGTAGCCTCTGGGCCAAATCGAGCTATTTTCAAATAGCCCAAGCACTAAGAATAATAATTAAAAGGATTGTAAAAATAAAGAAGAATTGGGTGCTTGGGTGGCTCAATTAGTTAAGTGTCTGACTCTTGATTTCAGCTCAGGTCATAGTCTCAGGGTCCTGGAATCAAGCCCTGCGTCAGGCTCCATACTCAGCGGGGAGTCTGCTTGAGATTCTCTCTCTCCCTCTGGGCACTCTCTCTTTCTTTCTCTCTCAAATAAATAAATAAATCTTAAAAAAAGAAGAAAAATATGAAACAGAAACAGTGTGTGGCCTGAAAAACCAAAACTATTCACTCTCTGGCTGTCTTAGTCCACTCAGGCTGCCATAACAACATCCCACAGCCTGGGTAGCTTATAAACAAGAGAGATTTATTTCTCACAGTTCTGGAGGCTGGGAGTCCAAGATCAGGGAGCCAGTACAGTCAGGTGAGGGCTCTTTTCTCAGTCACAGATGTCTCCCTTGTCCTCACGGGATGGTAGTGGCAAGCTAAGCTCTCAGAGCCTTTTTATAAGGACACTAATCTCATGCATGAGTATTCCACGATCCTCCCAAAGGTCCCACCTCCTAATAACATGACCTTGGATGTTATAATTTCAACAAATGAATTTTGGAGAGGAGACAAACATTCAGACCATATATCACTGACCCTTTATTTAAAAGGTTTGCCAGCTTTTGGCTTAGTGGCTTATACATGGGTCTTCATGCTCTCTAGAGACTATTAGTATAATTCACTCTGAAAAAAATTTGGAAAAATTAATAGTAATTCAAAAACTTGTCAAAATTCTTGTAACATATTCTTAAAACCAAACAGTTTGGGCTTACTCAAGAGTGTGAAGAATAGCAGGCTAAAAATGGATTACACCTGGCCCTGGACCAGTAATGTGTCAGAACCAGCTTGCAAGAGCTGATTGTGCACATCTGTTCACAGCTCCAAATCAACTTGGTAGCTTGAAATGGCTGTGATGGAAGTAATTCCACCATGGAAATTGTCAAGATGTACAATTTGGGGACTTTTCTTCCCAGAAAGCTGGTTTTGAGACATTAACCAGTACACCACTAAATATATGTCATTTGATGTCTGAAGTCATTTATAACCCAAGCTGATGTAGTTATTCTAGTAATAAAGAGATTTGAGTGTTTTAATTTCATAGAAGCTATATTTTTGACATGGTACTGATAAATTTTCGTAGAACCCAAGGTCAAGGGCATATACAGATAGAAATCATCTATATAAGGGGAGTAATACAATTAAATTATTGGATTGTTGTGAGAATTAAATACGCTAAGACTGGTAAATATTCAGTAAGCTTTCAAAGGTAAAACATTTAAAGCAGTGCCAACACATGCTAGTTATTCTATCAGTGTTAGTCTTCATATATCCAAATCCAGATTCCAGCTCTATAGAACAGAGCATATGCAGACAAATCCCATCTATGGCCCATGTGGAGATAACTTTGGGCTTGGAGTCAGAATAGACTATCCATCCTGTCCTGCTCTTTACTGCTTTGCATCTCAGGAAAGTCGACCTCAGTATGGCTGGCTCTACTCATCTGCATAAAGAGCTTAACGTCACCAGCCTTGCCAGTTAGTGGGAGGATGAGACAAGATAATAGATGGGAAGGCACTTTGCTAATGGTAGCACATCACACAAACATAAGGTATTATTATCTTACAACAATAAGATCTTGAAATGTGTGTGGTTAAGACTCAGGCTGACATTCTCTTGAAAAGAAGAAATAAATGAGTCACATTTTCCTTTGCCTCTTACCGTCTTATGTCAAAAGTGATGAATCACTGGCCAAAAATGTAAATGAGACTGTCATACAGACTCATATGAAAGTTTTTATTCCATTTAGAGGAGCTCTGACGGCACTCTGTATTAGAGTAAAATTAGCCTATTGACTAAAAACCAAGATATTGAACTCTCCTATGGTAGAAAAGAAACGTGACTCCATTCAGTATAGTTCATTTATTTTTCTATTATGTGAAATATAATTTTTATCAAAATTTTTATTCATCCTTTTAAATTGTTAGTTGTGTTATGCACTCGCAAAAGTGGTTTTACATTGATATAATTTTACCACTATTACAAAAGTTTGTGAAGAAATTTGTTGTAAGAAGCCATCCTAAAAATAATATAATTAAAATGATAAAAAATAGATAAAGTAACTACAAATTAAGCTCACAGTGTACAATTGAGTTGGGAGAGAGCAATAATTACTCTTCTTAATATTTACTACTAGCTCTCTGGAATCTTGCTACTCAAACTTTAATGTATGAATCATCTTGGGATCCTGTTAAAATGCAGATCCCATTGCAGAAAGTGTGGGGTGGAACCCTGTGTATAGCACATTTTTCACAATCACTCAGGTAATATCCAATAGTCTTCTGCAGACTATTGCAATAGACTTCTACACTCTGAGTAGAAGTAGAGGCTATGCAGTATTTAATGGAGGAAAAAGAGTTTTTGATCCTCTGTTGATTGACTGCAGATTCTATTCCAGCTGCCAGTTGAGGTCCTCAAGAGATAATGCCCCTCTTTTTGCATAAGTTTTAAACTAGTTGGAAAATGAAACAAAAAGGTAAATATTGAAGCAAAAGTAACACCTTTATTACTGATAGAAGTCTAAAGAATGTAGCTTCACATGAGAGCCACATGGGCTTATTCTGGACCATGGCATGTCAAATTACCCACCTCCCCAGCAGCACTGGACTGAGGCAGTGTCCTAGGAGAGAAAAGTTCATGCTCTTTTGACCTAGCTCACTCCCCAGAGGAAGAAGCCAGAGCAGGGGTGAGAATGTCTGGTTATTCTTCCTAAATTGACCAATCAGGTACTTAAAGTTAGAGACCTTCATAGGAAGTAAACATTGGGAGGGCAAAAGGAGCAGTTCCCGTGCCAGCTGCTGCCTTTGATCCAGGCAGCTGTAGATCAGCAGTGTCTCCATCTTTAACCCTTAGGGAGAAAATGCCTTGGAAGAAGGCACACTCCCCAGGAATCATCAGTAACCTTAGGGGTTTGGGGGGCACTCTGCACCCGTTTTCATCAGTATTTTCGCCTGAACTGTGCTTTTGTGCTGCCCAGATAGAACCCCTTGGAGGCCAATACTGGAGACCAGCTGCAGTTAGTTGCACAGCAAAAAGGCAGGCAGGAATTGCCACAGGACAATGTGGGGAGAGCAAGGGGAGCACTTCAAAGGTTTCTTCCAGACTCACTGCCTCTACTAGATGCCCTACTTCTCAATGCCATATAGATAGTGGACAGAAAACATCAAGGTAAGAAGTAGAGCCTAAATCCACATCAAGAAGACAAGAATTATGGGCAAAAATCCAAAAAAATGTTTGGAGGGTCACCAGAATTAAATGCAATTGATAGATCAGAGATAAAAAGTTAGATATATCAAAGAAGATATGGCAAATAAGCATGGAAAAATGTGCTCCACATCATTAATCATTAGGGAGATGCAAATTTAAACCAGGAGATACCACTACACATCTATTAGAATGGCCAAAATCTCAAAAGAATGACAACACCAGCTGTTGCTGAGGAGGATGGGGCAACCAGAACTCTCTTACAAGCTCTTGGTTGAAATGTAAAACAATGTCATCACTATGGAAAAATGCTTAGCAGTTCCTTAAAAAGTTAAGAATACACCTACCATAGGATTCAGACATTCCACTTCTAAGTATTTACCCAAGAGAAAGGAAAGCATATGTCCATACAAAAACATGGTCACGGCAGATTCGTGTTCATTGCAGATTTATTTGTGATAGCTCCAAACTGGCAACAATTAAGTGTCCATCAAAAGGCAAACGAAGGGACACCTGGGTAGCTCAGTTGGTTAAGTGTCCAGCTCTTGGTTTTGGCTCAGGTCATGATCTCATGGGTTGTGAGATCAAGCCCTGCTTGGGGCTCCGTGCTCAGCAGGGAGTTTGTGTGCTCTCTCCCTCTCAAATAAATAAATAATTTTTAAAAGGGCAAATGGATATTTAAGAGACTAATGTATTTGAAATGTTTATATTTTTGGGTACACAATGAAAGATATAATTTTGTGATATCAACAATCAAAAAAATTGGGAATGGAACTGTAAAGGAACAGAGTTTTTAATGTTATTGAAGTTAAGCTCGTGTAAATTTAAAATAGAATGTTATACCTTTAGGATGTTAAATGTAATCCCCATACATTTTGTGTTTGTGTTTGTGTTGGTAACCACACAAAAAGTTCTACATTAATAGTTGGAGATTTAAATACCCTACTATTAATAATGGATGGTACTGCCAAACAGACAATAAGTAATGGCAGAGGATTTAAGCAACACAATAAGACAACTAGGTCTAACAGACATATCCAGAACGCATACCCAACAACAGCATATACATTCTTCTTAAGTGCACATGAGATATTTTCTGGGATAGACCATATTTTAGGCCACAAATTAAGCCTCAAAATATTTTAAAAGATAGATATCATACAAAGTATCTTCTCTTTGTAGCAGAATTGAGTTAAAAATCAATAACAGAAGTAAAACTGGAAAATTCAAAACCTTGTGGAAATTAAACAACTTGCTTTTAAACCAGTAATGGACCAAAGAAGCAATCACAAAAGAATTAGAAAATACTTTGGGATGAATGAAAATGAACACACAACATACCAAAGCTTACGGCACACAGCAAAAGCAGTGCTGTTGGGACATTTATAGCTATTAGTGCTTACATTAAAAACAGATCTCAAATCAACAACATAACTTTATAATTTAGGGAACTAGAAAAAGAAGAACAAACTCAACCCAAAGTCAGCAGAAGGAAGGAAATATTCAAGTTTAGAGTAGAGATAAAGGAAATAGAGTATAAGAAAAACAATAGAATAAATGAAATCAAAAGAATCATGGAACACTACAACAAAAACTAAAAAAAAAAAGTTGGTTCTTTGAAAAGGTCAGCAAAATTGACAAACTTTAGCTAGATGGACTAAAAAAAAATGAAAGAAGACTCAAATCATTAAAATCAGGAAATGGGAACATTACTGCCAATTCTTACAGAAAGAAAAAAGGATTATAAGAGAGTACTATGAACAATTATATGCCAATAAATTGGATAACCTAGATGAAATGGACAAATTCCTAAAAACACAAAACCTTTCAAGCCTAAATTACAAAGAAATAGAAAATCTGAGTAGACATATAACTACTAAGGAGATTGGGTCAGTAATCAAAAATCTCCTGACAAAAAAAGCCCTGGACTTGATGGCTTCACTGATGAATTCCACCAAACATTTAAAGAAGGAAGATCAGTCATTCTCATACTTACCCAAAAATTGTAGAGGTGGGAAAACTTACCAACGCATTCTATGAGGCCAGTAATACGCTAATGAAAAAGTCAAAGATACTCCAAGAAAGAAAACTATAGACTAATATCTTTTATGAGCACTGATGTAAAAATCCTCTACAAAATACTAGTAAACTTAATTTAGCAGCATATTACAAGGATTAAACACCAAGATTAAGTGGGATTTATTCTGAAATGCAAGGGTGTTCCAATATATGGTAATTTATCAATATAATACACCATATTAACAGATGAAGAAAAAAACCCATATGATCATCTCAATTAAAGCAGAAAAATCATTTGACAAAATTCAACACCCTTTAATGGTAAAATCACTCAACAAACTAGAAATAGAAGGAAACTACTTCAACGTAATAAAAGCCATACATGAAAAAAACCCATAGCATACATTATACTCAATAGTAAAAGACCAGAAACTTTTTCTCTAAGATCAAGAACAAGACAAGGATGTTCACTCTCACCATTTTTATTCAGCATTGGATTGGAAGTCCTAGTCAGAGAAATTAGCCAACAAAAAGAAAGAAAAGTTATCCAAATTGGAAAGAAAAAGTAAAATGATTTCTGTTCACGCATATGATCATTTATGTACAAAACCTTAAAGATTCCACAAAAAATTGGTAAAACTAATGAATAAATTCACCAAAGTAGTAAGATACAGTCAACAGACCAAAAGTCTGTTTTACATCTCTACACTAACAATGAACAATATGAAAAGGTGGTTAAAAAACAGTTGCATATACAATAGCATCAAAAAAAAAAAAAACACCTTAGGAATTAACGAAGGAAGTAAAAGATTTGTACAATGAAAACTACAGAATATGGGTGAAAGAAATTTAAAAAGACATAAGTAAATGGAAACATATCCCATGTTTGTGGGTTGGAACAATTAATATTCCTAAGATATTAATACTGAAGTGATCTACAGAGTCAATGCAATCCCTATCAAAACCCCAATGATGTTTTTTATAGAAATAGAAAATACATCTAAAAATTCATATGGAATCTCAAGGGAGCCTGTATAGTCAAAATAATACTGAAAAAGAAGCACAAAGCTGGAGGACTTGCACTTGCTGATTTCAAAACTTACAGCAAAGCTACAATGACCAAAACAGTGTGTTAGGGCATTAAAAAAAAAGACATATAGAGCAATGGAATAGAATAGAGAACACAGAAATAAAACCTTACATATATGGCCAAATGACTTTTGACAAGGATGCCATGGCCTTTCAGTGGAGAAAGCACAGTTTTTTCAACAAATGGTTCTGGGGAAACTGGATATTCACATGCAAAAGAATGAAATTTGACCCTTACCTAACATCACTTACAATAATTAAAAATGGAGCAGGGGTGCCTGGGTGGCTCAGTCATTTAAACTCCTGCCTTTGGCTCAGGTCATGATCTTGGGGTCCTGGGATCAAGCCCCATGTAGGGCTCCCTGCTCAGTGGGTAGTCTGCTTCTCCCTCTCCGTCTGCCCCTCTCCCCACTCATGCTCTTTCTCACTGTCTCTCAAATAAATAAATAAAATATAAAAAAAAATAAATAAAAATGGATCAAAGACCTAAATATAAGACCTAAAACTCTAGCACTCTTAGAAGAAAACATAGGGTAAAAACCATAGCAATGATTTCTTGGATAAGACACCAAAGGCATATACAAAAGAAAAAATAGACAAACTGGACTTCATGAAAATTTAAAAACTTTGTCCATCAGAAAACAGTCTTTTTGTTTTTAAAGATTTTATTTATTTATTTGACAGAGATAGAGACAGCCAGCGAGAGAGGGAACACAAGCAGGGGGAGTGGGAGAGGAAGAAGCAGGCTCATAGCAGAGGAGCCTGATGTGGGGCTCGATCCCATAACACTGGGATCACTCCCTGAGCCGAAGGCAGACGCTTAACCGCTGTGCCACCCAGGCGCCCCAGAAAACAGTCTTAACATAATAAAAAGGCAACCCTCAGAATGGGAGATAATATTTGCAAATCATCTCTTACAAGGTATTAATGTCCAGAATATATAGAGAACTTCTCAGACTCAATAAAAACAAAAACTTACAACCCAATTCAAAAATGGACAAAGGACTTGAATAAACATTTCTTCAAAGAAGATATACAAATGGCCAGTAAGCACTTGAAAAGATGCTCAACATCACTGACCATTAGGGACATACAAATCAAAACCACAATAAGATACCACCTCGCAGCCATTAGGATGGTTGGTATAAAAAAAATCAAAAAATAGCAAATATTGGTGAGGATTTGGAGACATTGGAACTGTTGTGCCCTGCTAATGGGGATGTAAAATGGTATAGCCAGTGTGAAAAACAGTACAGCAGTTCCTCAAAAAATTTAAAAATAGAATTACCATGTGATCCAGCAATTTCACTTCCGAGTATATACCCAAAAGAACTGAAAGCAGGATTTCAAATAAATATTTGTAAACCCATGTTCTGAGCAGAATTATTCATGCTAGGTACACCTGGAAGCAACCCATGTGTCCATCTGTGGATAAGCAAAATATGGTACATACATACATACGATAAAATATTATTCAGCTTTAAAAAGGAAGTAAATTCTGCATATGCTACCACATGGATAAACCTTGAGAACGTTAACGTTAAGTGAAATAAGCCAGTCACAAAAAGACAAATACTGCATGACTCCACTTATATGAGGTACTTAGTCAAAATCATTAAGACAGAAAATAGAATGGTAGTTGCCAGGGGCTGGGGGAAGGCGGAAATAGAAGGATATTGTTTAGTGGGTATAGAGTTTCAGTGTTATAAGATGAAAGTGTTATGAAGATGGATGGTTGCACAACATATGAATGCATTTAATACTACTGAACTAGATGCTTAGAAATGGTTAAGATGTAAACTTGATCTTATGTTTGTTTTACCACAATAAGAAGAAAATTGGGAAAAGAATCTAGGTGAATGGATAAACAAATTGAGGTATACCCATGCAATGGAATTCTACTCTGTAGTGAACAGGAATGGTCTACTGATACACACAATTCTGTGGATGAATAATCGTGCTTAGTGAAAGAAGCCAGACAAAAATAGTATATACTATAGGATTTTATTTATGTAAAGTTCTATACAATGCAAGCCAATGTATAGTGAAAGAAAGCAGAGCAGATTGCTGTTGAGAGATGGGAAGGGAGGTGTGGAGGGAGGAACATGAAAGGGCAGGAAGAGATGAGACTTTTGCAAAGATGGGTGTGCTCAGTAACTTGACTGTGGTGATGGCTTCATGGATGTATGCTTTTATCATAAGGTATCAAATTGTGTACCATAAATATGTACAGTTTATGTACATTTATATGTACAATTATATGTCAATAAAACCATTAAGTTTAAAAATTCTTGTTAACATTTTTGGGATACCCTGTTCACTGCAGTTGGTGACTGACAGCTGGTAAGCAGGCCTCACTTAAAGGTCAAATGTGGTGTGGGCAGCCATCACTGGTGCCACTGATGTTTGCTGATGGCGTGGCTCCCTGGACCACATGGGTATCCTGGGTGATACGAAGTGCAAATGAGAGAGAGGACAGAGAGAGACAGAAGCATCTGCACTATGGGAATTCTGTACCAACTCCCTCTTTCCCAGCTGGTTCTAGATGCTGGCAACTCTCCCAAGGGCCTGGAGGAACTTCTGTCATCACTTACTTTCTTCCTCTTCCCCACCTCTCTCCAGAACTGTGCACAGACTCCCAAGCCCCACTGGCCAGGTTCATGTTAAGGCTTCACTCGTTAGTAGCTGTGTGACCTTAGACAATTGTATCATTTTCCTAGGTCTACCTAACAAAATACCACAAACAGGGGTGCTTGGAACAACAGAAACGTATTATCTCACAGTTCTGGAAGCTACAAGTCCAAAATCAAGTGTGAGTGCATTGGTTTCTTCTGAGGACTGGGAGGGAGGGTCTTTTCCAAGCCTCTCCTCTAGCTTCTGGTGGTTTGCTAGCAATCTTTGGCCTTTGGCTTGAGGCAGGAAAACTCTAGTCTTTATTTGGCATTCTCCCTGTGTGTGTGTATATGTCTCTTTTTAAAAGGACATCGTCGTGGGGCGCCTGGGTGGCACAGTGGTTAAGTGCCTGCCTTTGGCTCAGGGCGTGATCCCAGCGTTCTGGGATCGAGCCCCACATCAGGCTCCTCCACTATGAGCCTGCTTCTTCCTCTTCCACTCCCCTTGCTTGTGTTCCCTCTCTCACTGGCTATCTCTGTTAAATAAATAAATAAAATCTTTAAAAAAAAAATAAAAGGACATTGTCATACTGGATTAGGGACCCACCCTTCTGCAGTATGATCCTATCTTAACTAATTGCATCTGCAATTGCCCTCTTTCCTAATAAGATCACATTCTGAGGTACTGGGTACTTAGGACTTCGACATATGAATTTTCAGGAGCTGCAATGCAATTCATGACAACTTCTTTAACTTGTCAGTGCCTTAGTTTCTCTGCCTGTAAAATAGGGTTATTAACAATCCCTACATCGTGGGGTTGGAATAAAGAGTCCATCATCGGAACACATGAAGCACTTTGAGACCCCTGCTCCCTGACACACTGTGAGCAATTGGGAAGTGTCAACATCACTGTGGTTCTCTCCTGCTGCATATGCAGATTTTGATCCTGCAAAGCATTTCTGTTGTGGATTCACAAGTCTACATCTCCTCCCAGCCAGTCACCATCCAAAGTTTTTACCAGCACATATAAAAATAATACAAAGCAGAATGTGCCAAGTACAGAGGTCCTGAGGGGGTGATAATTCCATGTGCTGGGTAGTCACAGGGACCTTCATGGAGATGTTAGCAGACTTTGAAGACAGGGAGGAAGATTTGAATACTTTTTTCCAAGATCAATTTTATGCTTCAGATTTGGGGGGAAATTACTGATCTTCAGACTTCAATGTCTCATTTATAAAATGGAAAGCATAATTATTGCAATGATTAAATGAGACAATGTAGCTAATGTGCCTGTCAGATGCCCCAAACATAATAGGTTCTCAATGAATATAAACAAATAAAGATAATTCCACACTGGAGTACAATGACAGACAGTTCCCCAATGATGATACAGGAGCACAGGGACCACCCTACTCAGGGACCCCTCCTGCAGTCACTGTTGGACACCTGGCAGCTGGTTCTAAGTTGAACAGGGCACCTTGAAATACAGCCACAGGGGATCAGTGGTGTGCTGAGGGTCTACAAAGAGGCAAAAAACTCAGCCTTCTCTGCTATCTTTAATTCATAAATTCCTTATTCTAAACTAGGAGTTTCTTATTCCTTTTATATAAATTGACAAGTTAGCTTGAAGAAAGCATGTTTGCAGCTTATAGAATAGAATAGGCATTAACCTCTTCTTAAAGATCCATGTGCTTGAAATATTTGAAGAAATGGTATTTTTATTAAACCTATATTTGAGTTAAGGGTATTACCACATATATCCCATTTGAATCACAACTTTTCAAAGAGAGGAGACTCAAACACATCTATAATAGAATTATAGTAAGCATAATTTCAGATTTCTTTGATATTTGGGATGGCACTTCAGTATCTTGGATTTTGTCATTTTGGAACTTCCATTTCTTTTACAAGCCTCAATTCTTCATCTTTAAAATGGGGATGATGCAGTTATTATAATAATTAAATGGGACGGTGTAGACATAGAGCCTATTATAAAACCCTAAAATTTATGGTTCTGGATGCCTAGTGTTCTTCCTATTTGGGGAGAATTAAAAAAGTGATGGGAAGTAGGGCTTGACTTAACCCAGTGGAAATCAAAGGGAAGCAGATGGTTTTTCTACTCTTGACCCCTGGCTGCTAGAGCATGGATGGGTGGCCAAAGGGTGGCCAGTCAGATGCTCCCAGTGGAAGCATTCAAGGGCTCAGGACCACTTAGATATATGTGGTGGCAGCTGTGAATCTGGTGGCACAGCAGCAAGGACCCAGGATCAACAGAGCCCCACAGAATATTGACTGGTCTTTGCTGACGTTAGTTTCTGCCTAAACATAGCTCCTCCAGGGATCCTGGGAACTAATTTCTATCCTTCAAACAAATTCACGTTTTATTTAAATTAGCCAGAAAATCTGCTTGTTGTTTGTAACCAAAATCACTGAGGAGTGCAAGCTTCAACTTTAATTTTATAGTAAATGTGCAAAATGACTAGTTAAAGAAGGATTATGGCTGGTGGATGGTTGAGTTTCTCCTGAGTTTTACTCCATAATACAGTCAATGATTGTTACAGAAAACCAAGAAAATTCAAAAGAAGGTTGGTGTCTTGATATTCCAGTATAAATAATATTCCCTAGGCACAGAAAGCAGGTTTTCAACCGTACTGTGGTTGTAAGCCAAGAAGTTGTTAGCCAGTGTCTGAGAAATGCTGCGGGTACTCACCGTCCTGGACTGTCTGGGTCCTGAGTGGCTTCTCCTTCTTCCTGTTTAAGAGGCTGCACCCAACCTCAGTTTCCCATGGGACTAGTGACTTCCTCTCTCATTTCCAATCCCCACTAGACCTCAAAGAGACTAAATGGAAATACCTCTGAAATCCACTGGTAAGAGAGCAGCAGAAACATCACGTATGCATGTGCACGCAGACGTGCTTCTGTATTAAAACATAGACTCGTGTGTGTAAGTCACGTAACAACACCATATGGCCACCAGCCGTTGTGTCAGAAGGTAAGTATCTTCCCTTCAGATGATATTGAGGATCGTTTGTTCAGTTTTTAAAGTTAAATGTCAACAGTCTTTTAAATTTTCATTGTGATTGTAAGCTGGTAACTAAAAATAAACCAACAAAACAAAATAAACCCCAAACCGCTGCTATTTGTCTCCACAAACTGTGCTTATCGCCCAATGTGAAAACTCACCAGACAATTTTCTTGACAGGAAATTTTCATTTTCTTCCTTCCTGCTTCCCTTCCTCTCTCCCCCTTTCTCCTTCTCTTTTTCTCTTTCTTTCTTGTGGGAAATGTATAATGTTTGGTTTAAATGCTCTTAATGCACTTGGAGGGTGAATTTTTTCTCGCTCTTCCGTGCTGTCACCCTTCCCTGGGAATGAAGAGGTCAGATAGAATGATCTCCTCATAAATGTCTGGGGAAAATAGGTTTGCCGTCCCATACTATGGAAAGACATTTGTATCATTTATATTCTAGGTTGATGATGAAACCATCTTATAAAATTGGTTAATTATGCTGGGGTTCAATGGTTTATCACGTTAGAAAAGTCGGGTTTGGGGGAAAATCCAAGATAAAGACAGTAGTGGTAAGGGAAGACTTCATTTATAGCTTTTACCACAGTAAAATATGAAGCCTTGTAAAATCTCGATAGGGCCTAATTACATAAAACCAAGTTAATTTTCCTTGCATGTTTGATATTTAAAAGCCACTTGGTAAGCTATGTTGGGACACCTATGTTTTGAAGCATGTGAGGAAACATCTGTGATCACATTTATAGGAATCTATTGGATAATATGCTTCCAATTCAAGATGTTATTTCAAATTTGTAATGTTTACAAGCATCTCTGCATCCAGAGTACCTAAAAAATGAGGTAAAATCACAGAAACTCATTTTCCTCCCTTCTTTTGCCTTTTACAAGCCCTCTCTTTAACTAATGCTTTTTGCATGATGGTCCTTTCCCTCTAATTCTTAAATATTTTCAAAATCATGTTCAAGTCTTCAATGTCTCCTTTCTGTGCCAAGCAGGGACCTACATCACATATCTCCTTCTCTTACCAACTTTAACACACAAACCAACATCCTGACGTATGTCTGGGAAATGGTAAAAGGGATGTTCCCTTTCAAAGATAGGCAAAAGAAAAATGTAGATAACCAAATCCAATAAAGAGAATGCATGTAACACCATGGTATTGTAGAAACAAGCAAGTTTCGTTTTTAGCATCACTGATATTTATAAGTCACTTGATAAGCCATTTTGAGACACCTCTGTTTACAGTGTGCAAAGTTAACAGCTGAGTCCCATTTATAACATTCCACTTAATAACAGGCTTCAGAGTCCAGGTTTGGAATTTCATATTTGCAATTTACAAGGCATACTTGCCTCCAGATATCAGAAGACAATTTAAAATTGTCTAAAATCATTGAGGAGAGGACAGATCATGATACTGCATATCTTTTTAAACTCTTTATGGGAGCACCATCATTAGTATGATAGGTTTTTCTTATATTGCTTTGGTTTTGAATCATCTTAAGATCTGAAACCATTCCCCTTCCATCAGAGTCATACTCAGTAGCCTCTTCCCATACCTACCCTGCAGTACAAAAATGTAATGCCCAAACAATTGGAAACAACTTTTTAACTTGGAATGTTGAAACTTATGAACGAGTCTTGTTGAATTCTCCAGTCTTTGGAGCATGATATTTTGAAAAAACATAAAACAAAAAATACATGGTCTGTGGACGCTGAGTGATCTGTTTTCATATACCTATTCATTTAGAACCCCTGCACTTGACTTCACTCTTTGTTGAAATGGGTAAAATATTGCTAACTTTACAGAGTTGTTTCAGGGATTGAATGAGAATGTCAATAATAGCTAAGATTCATGAAGGAATTTCTGTCCTAGAAACTGTTGGGGAGGAAAACACTTTTCCTCCACTCCCAGGTTCATTGTCTGGGAGCCTCTGAATTTAATTGACAAAATACAGATTAAAACGAGAGAAGGAATACAAATTTATTAAGATGTTTGCACGCACAGGAATTCACAGAGAAGAAGTGAAACCCACAGGAGTGGTTAAACTTGGGATCTTATATACCATTTTAACAAAGGAAAGAGGCTTCAAGGAACTCTAAATTGTGGGGAAGTAACAGGAAATACATGGCAGAACTAATGAAAGGTTATTTTGGTAAGTTTTGTTTGTGCAGATTCATTTTGGTGCTGACTCTCTGTCTCTTGCAATACAGGTTGCTTTCTTCATTCTATTACAGGAGAGTGGGGAAATCTTATTTCAGCTTTACAAAGGGAAATGCATGCCTTGCACATAGACAGGAAAGGGGAAGGCAGAGAACCCTTCCTGTATCTGTTGATTCTTAATGGCCTTTAGTTCAAAATAATCTTTATGCTGGGTGTCGGGGTGGCACAGTCAGTTAAACATCCAACTCCTGGTTTTGGCTCAGGCCCTTGTCTCAGGGTCCTGAGATCAAGCCCTGCATTGCGCTCCAGGCTTAGCACAGAGTCTGCTTGAGTCTCTCTCTCCCTCTCTCTCTGCCACTCCCCACCACTCCCTCTCTCCTTCTCTCTCTCTTTCTCTAAAATGAATAAATAAATCTTTAAAAAAATCTTTATGCTGAAGTGGCATATTTTGAGGTGGCATAACCTGATGCTTTCAATATCGTACTAAGATCTTTACATTGACTTGATAATTCATGCAGATCAAGTGCACGTGGAAAAGATGCCACATTGATTAGACCAGAGAAATGTGAATTTATTCCCTCTTTCTAAGTCATTATAGATTTTTGTAAGAAATTTTTACATAGTAGACATAATAGCTTAATGGACACATATTAATATACTTTACCATTTCCCTATAGTTGAAAAGCATTTAATTGTTTGTACTCTTTGTTTTGTTATTTAAACTTACACAGCAGTGGGGGTGCCTGGGTAGCTCAGTTGGTTAAGCATCTGCTTTCGGCTCAGGTCATCATCTCAGGGTCCTGGGATCAAGTCCCGAGTCTGGCTCTCTGCTCAGAGTAGAGCCTGCTTTTCCCTCTCTCTCTGCCCTCTGCCCACTGCTCTGCCTGTCTATGCTCTCTCTCTTTCTCTCTGTGTCAAATCAATCAATCAATCTTAAAAAAAAACCTTCCACAGCAATGAATATTACCAAGCCTGAATTTATATTTGTATTTTGAATTTTTCACCCTTAGTACAGAGGCCCAGAAATATAATTACTGAGTCAAGGGATATGAACACTTTAAAGCAAATTTGCTTTTCAAATTGATTACCCTAATTTATCAATCTCATCTCATCCTTGCTATTATAATTTTATCTTTTTCTGGTTGATGGTTGTAGAATAGTACTTTGTTTTACTTTAACATTTTAACACCATTAATGACTTAAATAATAAAAATATTTACTGGCATTTTGTATTTCCTCTATTGAGAACTGTTTGTTTATGTCCCTTTCCTATTTATCTGTTTTGATGTTTTTCTTATTGATCCCTAAGAGCTTTTCATATATTAAGATATCTTAAGATCAAATATAAGATTAAGCTTTGTTCATTATCTGTTTAAAAAAAACACACAAAATACCAACACCTTGCTGTTTGTCTTTTAATTCAGCTTATGTTAAATTTTAAGAATTAGTATAATTTGAGGTTTTATGGGGTAAAAATCTATCAACTTCTTTCTTTTTTCTTTTTTTTTAAGTTGCTTTTTTAAAAATAATTTTATTTATTTGAGAGAAAGAGAGATAGCAAAAGAGGGCATGAACAGGGAGGAGAGGAAGGAGCAGGCTTCCCATGGACAGGGAGCCCGACTCAGGGCTCAATCCCAGAACCCTGGGATCATGACCTGAGCGGAAGGCAGACACTTAACCAACTGAGCCACCCAGGCGCCCCTATCAATCTTTTTGTATTAAAGTTTCTTCCATTGTTTTTATAATCTAAAACTTTTCACCTTCCAGAGATCAGAAAAAAATGTTGAAGGGTTTTCTTCTAAGTTTATTTTTAGTTTGAGTTTTTTCAACTTAATTCTCTCGTTTAGAATTTGTTTTGATGTGTGGTGTCGGAAAAAATATCAAAGTATTCTTTCTACTGTACCACAAAGATAGACCCACATAACTTGGGCCCCATTAAAATCAAATGAACAAAGACAACTAAAGCAAAACACCCAAAGCCAAAAAATCAATTAATGGATTTTTTTTTTTCTTGGAAAACTGTCTTTACAAAAGAAACTTAGAAAACTGTTATGTAAGCTCAGGTTTAGCCCAAGATTTTTAAAACACAAGAAAAATCTCTTTCTATCTTAATTATTCAATGCATACAAAACATTGTTTTTCCCTTATTCTAGAGTACTCATATCTGTTTCTCTTGCTATATAAAAACGTTGAGTCTTCTCTGTCTCTGTCTCTATGTCTATCTATGTACATACATGCATACATTCCTCATGTGGCCACTACTCAGCTCCCGAAACCTCGTGAAAATGAAATGATCCTCCAGGTGAATGAGAACTTGTAGTTTGGTACAAAGGACTTGCTGGATTAATTCTCTGCCACACTGCAAGTTGAGACCTCAGGAGGGTATCCTGATTGAGATTGAAGCATATACATAAATAAATCCCCAGCCAATGCTTGATTTGAATAGATATATGGGAGCTGGGGACAGAATTGACCAGATGCCGGACCATATGATAGACACAGAGGGTCGTGGTGTGGTATAAAAACCGGGCATTTATATGGTACAGCTGGCTGTGCATAATCTTCTCCTAATTTATAAGCAGGAGCATCTGTTCTCTAGCTGCCACTCTTTCCAATTTTCTAACGGCCCCTCTCCTTGAGTCTCTTGTTTAATGGAGCAGCTCCCCCATGCTGTGGGTAAGAAGGTGGGAGTCAGCAGCAGGGAAAAATGACAGGGCCCTGAATCTGCCTTTCAGAGAAGAAAGGGAAAAATACCTCCAGAAAGATTCTTGGTCTCATTCTGAATAAGATTTCTTTGTTATCCAATGGCATCTTGAAAATGGTCTTAAATGGAGCATCTTGGGTTGCCATCATTGGGCCAGGTTGTTATAAGGAGAAATTTCTCTCTGCCCCTTAATCAATTAGAGGAGATTGAGGCCAAATTGTAGCCTCACATTGCTTCCAGTCAGAGTTAGTATCACTTTCTGTTTAATTTGGATCAACTAGTGGCCCAGGAGACTACACAGGCGAAATTGGGAGGCAAGAGCCAAGACGTCATTCTCACCATACAACTCACCTCAAAAAACAAAAAAATACAAAAAAAAAAAAAAACCCTCTCAAAAAAACCCAAAAAGCCTTTGAGATGGACTATCTCCCTACTCATTGTTCTTTCCTTCTGTTACTATTTTTTTTTTTTTTGCTTCCTGCCAGGGCAGGGTGGTGTTGTGGTAGTGGTGACATGCCTTTCATTACCCACTAAAGGAGATCCAGCTTTCCACTGCCTCTGTTCAACCCCACTGATGTCATAGGTGATAGGAACTTAGAATGTTTTTATTTCAAAAGGGACTTCTACTGGTATTAAAAGATTCAAAGAAATGAACATCTTGATGGAATTTTGTTTTTTGGGGGACACATAGATAATATAGTTTAAAGGGAAGGAATACTTTACCTTCAAATAAGACTATTTTGAAAGAGACTCATTGGTCTAGGGCTTAGAAGCGTCTTTAGTCCTTATTCTGCCCCTCCTAGTATTGTGATGTTGGTCCTGTCACTTAGCCTCTCTGAGGCTGTGTTTCCAGAACTTAACAATGGGCATAATAAATACTCCAATTCATTTTACAAAAATACCTTTTAAGGTAAAAGACATGAGACAAATAGAAGTGACTATGATTAAATCCGTGGACGTGTGGAATATTAGAGCTACATGAATTTTTCTAATTTATATAAGTAATATAATTTATCATCCAAACCAGGATACTTTGAAACAGAATGGGGGTGAGAACTGCACAGGAAGCTATGATAATAGTAAACTGTCCTGGGTAAACCTGGACATATGGTCTCCTTGGCCGTAAGAGGCTCTAGAAGCCGTATGCTCTAATTACTCATAAGACCAGCTTTGTCCCTGGACACTATACACATAAGAGAGGATAGAAAAATAAACAAATAAAAGCCTTTCCACGGATATGTTGTTATGTGTTAGGGGAAACAGCGCATTCAAGACACTCAATGATGTTATATGTGATGACCCTCCAGTGTTGCCTTTTGACCCAGTATCACCTTGGCTATTTGTACTCCCAGGAGCCTCCTGCACTCCCCATCCAATAGTGTTGATAGAATAGTAAAGAAGCATGTCAAGTGGTTGAGATGATTTCTGCAGTGCTTTGCACGCAGTGGGCAAGGGTCAAGGAAAACTGTGATCCTGATGATTCTTTCTCACTCCCTCCTTCAGCTTTACCCATTTCTCCTGGGGCCTGTGTGCTGTCCTTGAATGCCTGTGATCTCCCCACCATGTCCTGCTCCAACCTAAGACCAAACACACTGATGGTGCTCTGTGTTTGATATAATAAAGTTTCCCCAAATCCTCTGATCATAAGAATCACCTGGGGTGCTCTCCTGGTGATTCTGAGTCAGTAGACTTGAGATAGGGTCTGCTGATCTACATATTTAACCAAGTTCCTGGGTGATTTTTGTGATCACCTGAGTCTGAGATATATGGATTTAATAAATTTGAGAGAAGAAATATGCCTTCCAGATCTTTTGAACCAGTGGTTATTAAAGTGTGGCTTTCCAACCAGCAGCATCAACATCACCTAGGGACTTGTTAGAAATACAAATTATTGGTGCTATATTGAGTAGGAAGTCTGGAGGGTGGAGGGAAGTGGCCTGTGTTGTAACAGACCCTCCAGATGACTCTCATGTAGGCTAAAGTTCCAGACCACTGATTTGGACCAAGATTTTTTTCTCATCCTCCATTTTATAGATTAGGAATGTTGGCATGCTCTTCTCTCACTCTGTGATCGTGGGTGTTGAGAGAGAAACCTATAATCCCCAGATGATTGGGAAGAAAGTAGAAGACAGATAGTAGGGGGCTCTTGAGGATGGTCACGGCCCTTCATTCTGTCTCTCTACTCCCAGAGTGAGGGGTCTTGTATGTATAGCTAAAGACTCGTGTTTGCCAAAGAACTGCTAAAAGACCCAGGTTTCTGAAGAGACACACGCCTGTGGTAAACCAGAGCCTGGGTGTTAATAGTGACTCCCCACCTAAGAAATCCCCTGAGAACCCAGACACCAAGAAGCCCCAGTTCCTTACAGGAAAAGATGTGTTTCACTCTTGGTGAAGTTTCAGCTCTGCTTTTGGTGGTTAGTCTCTGTTTATTCTCAGGGTGATGGATGAAAGACTCTTCTAATTAGTGCTGCAGAAGAACATCTGAGATTGTAACCTATAGGCAACTGTTGCTGTGGTTTAATTACATATTTTCCCCTGTCACACTGAAAGAATGAGTATCCCTTATATGCTCAAAACCAGCATTCAGTTATTGACTACAGTTTTCACAATGTTTTCAATGTTCAAGTACAATATGTGCTATTATGTATTTACTATTTTTCATTTATTCTACTTAAAAAAACTATTTTAGAATAGTTTTAAATTTCCAAAAGACTTATGAAGATAGTACAGAGATTTCCCATATATATACACCCCTCACTCAGTTTCCCTTATTATTAACATCTTACTTTAGTAGGGTATACTTCTCATAATTAATGAATTAATATTGATGCATTATTATTACTGAAGTCCATACCTTATTCCAGATTTCCTTAGATTTTACCTAGTGCCCTTTTTTTCTGTTTCTTGATTCCATCTAGGATACACTAAATTAAATTTATTACTCATGTTATATTTGGCTTTTAACCCAGACCTATTGAACAGTGAACTAATTCAAAACGATGCTACTCTGGCTACTGCTTGTGCTCTGAGTATAAAAGCCCTTTGTCTCTGACCTGAGAGTCTCCTGTCTACTGTCAGCATCGAAGAAACTTTGACAAGCTAACTTTCAGCTTATAATACCAGATCTGTTAGAGTTCCTGACAGTTTGTTGTACAACTGAAGTGGGGACACCTGGGTGGCTCAGTCAGTTGAGCATTGAACTCTTGGTTTCAGCTCAGGTCATGAGCTGGTGGTCATGAGATCAAGACCCGAGTAGGGCCCCACACTCAGTGCAGAGTCTGCTTCAGATTCTTTCTCCCTCTCCCTCCCCCTCTGCTCCTCCCCATGTATGCTCTCTCTCAAATAAATAAAATCTTTAAAAATCATAATAATTCAATTAAGCTGTGAAAGCCCTCTTAAAAAGTGATAGGTAAAAGTTGCCGGGTTTATAAAGAGTAATAAGATTTATGAGTTGAACTGAAAAACTCAAAGAATATCAAGGGATTTGATTTTGTAGTTTTCATAAATTAAAATATTTATTTAAAAACACCGCAACATTCCTGGAGTAAGTTTTCTGGCATGAAAGCCACTGTTAAGGATGCCATAGGGGCGCCTGGGCGGCACAGCGGTTGGGCTTCTGCCTACAGCTCGGGGCGTGATCCCGACGTTGTGGGATCGAGCCCCACATTGGGCTCCTCCGCTGTGAGCCTGCTTCTTCCTCTCCCACTCCCCCTGCTTGTGTTCCCTCTCTCACTGGCTGTCTCTATCTCTGTCAAATAAATGAATAAATTCTTTTAAAAAAAAAAAAGGATGCCATAAAACTTCTATAGATAATACTCTACTGGACTGTCTGATCTTGGGTTGCTGTCATATGAACTTACCCAGAGTGTTGATAGCCACGAATGAAAAGCTTTACTGCCTCAAGGGCAATTAGCATATGACAAAGAGCTTTAATCCAAAGAATGAATCTCTAATGGTAGACCAGTGTGGGACTAACATTCCTCAAGTCATATTATGAGGCAAGGACTTATTTTGCAGATTCAAAGGATGGAGCAAAGACCTCCTATCTTGATCTGTGCTTAATCTTCATGACCTAGAACAAGTACATCATTTGTGCTCATTAAACATGTGTTAAAGCATTGTGATTGAACTAATTAACTATTTTAAGCAAGAGAAAGCCATGATCAGATTTTAGTTTTGGAAAGGTTATTCTGGCTATTGCATGAAGATTAGATGGGAGGAGGCAACTCTAAATAGAAGATCAAAAAGGAAGTGGCCAGTGAATTTGCTAGTAGACAGCCGAGACTTCTAAGGTTTTGGAGCAAATTTTACCCTCTTCAGCAAATAACTAGTCTGGTTCGGGAAAACAGCTATTGGCTGTTACCAGACCCTTAGGAAAGCCAAAATCCTGACCAAGTGTAGCTGTGTGACCATGTGACCTAAGCTTCCCATCATTAATGGGTGTTCTCTTGGACCATCAAGCTGGAAGGCGGGAGGGGCATAATCAAGACTGGACCCAAACATGTTCTTAGGGCACAAATAAGCTGCAGGACCTTGAGAATCAACAGATAAAATAACCCATTCTGTGCATATGTGACCTACTCAACCTCTTTCCCAGATACACCAGCTTTCTCGGTCTTCTCATGAGCAAGTATCCTTGCGGTAGAGATGGAGGCTATTACACATAGCTCAAAAGCATGAGCTTCCTCTCACTGAAGCTGGCCTGGCTTCTGCCCTTCTGTGTGCCCCTATTGGCAAAAGTAGCAAGCATCCCATGAACACTTTTTCCATTACCATATCTTGGAGGGGGCAGTGATTTGTCTCCATTGGCGTAGACACATCTAGATTTGCTTTTCTAGCCCACCATGCTTCTGTTTGGGGCAGCATCTGTGGACTTACTGAGTGTCTTATCATCCATCATGTTTTGTCACACAACATTGCTTCTCACAAAAGTAGTCTCTTCATAGGAAAAGAAGTAGAGCGAATATATCCAACTACCTACTTGGCATCTCTTTGTGATATTTTAAAGGCACTTTATGCTCAGCATATCCAAAACTGAACTCATGATCTTTTCCCACAAGCCAGTGCTCTTCGACCAGTTTCTGAGTGACTGGCACTGCCGTCTACCCGGGTACCGAAACTGGAAGCATAAGTGTCATGGCTAGCACCTCCTCCTCTTTCCTCCTTCATATCTAATCTCGTGTCTTATGTTTGCCTTCTAGACATTTCTTAAATTCATCTACTTCTCTCCACTTTTACCATCCATGCTGGATGGAACTGTCAAGAAGACTTTTCATTATGTTATTAAATAAAGACTACCACAGCTTTTGCCCTTGCTTCTGCTTCCTTATTCCTGATGGCAGAGTGGATAGGAGCCCAGGAGGTGCAGAAAGTATCTTGGAACCATAAGGGAGCACAAATGCAGACAAAAGCCTACAAAAGGATGGCAAAGTGGAAGAACAAAATGAGCCTGGATCCCCAAGGACTTGTTGCATTGCCATGATGTCTCAAAAATTGAGAATCTTTGTAAAAGGCAGGGATATGAGTGAAAATGGCTTTATTAAGTGTACTCAGCTTGCAATAGAAACTCAGGTTTAAATGGTCATGGACTGTGTAACCCAAGAACTTGTGGGCTCTACCCCAGAACCGGCAGGATCAGCTGGTCTGTGATGCGATTCTTTCTCTTTCTTTCTTTCTTTCTTTCTTTCTTTCTTTCCTTCTTTCCTTCTTTCCTTCTTTCTTTTTCTCTTAACATCTATTTATTTATTTGAGTAGAGAGAGGGCACACGAGAGAGAGCACGCACACAGAGGGTGGAGGCGCAGAAGAAGAGGGAGAAAGTCTTAAGCAGATTTCCTGCTAAACTTGGAGCCCAACAGGGGGCTCCATCTCAAGACCCTGAGATCTCGACCTGAGCCAAAACCAAAAGTTGATCACTTAACCGACTGCACCACCCAGGCGCCCATTCCTTTGTTTTCTTTGGGTCCAGTAGGATTGCTAAAATCCTAAGTAAGTCATAAAGCAGTAATTGGCAGGATTATTGAAACCCCAAGAAAACATGAAAAATGAAAGTCTCAGGGGTATCCGGGTGGACCAGTCAGTTAAATGTCTGACTCTTAATTTTAGCTTGGGTCATGATCCTAGCGTCATGACATTGAACCCCACGTGGGGCTGTGCTCAAGGCAGTGTCTGCTGTTGCCCTCCCTCTGCTCCTCCCTCTGCTCTCTCGAATGAATGAATGAATACATAAATATGAAAAAATTAAAAAATTTAAAAAAATGAAAAATTAAAAAAAAATGAAAGCCTGGGAATGTGAGGGATAAGAATAACAAGTTTAATCTACATTATATGATCATTTTGGTATCATAGTTTTAATTGGTTTTATAAACTTTGCAATAGTTTGTCTTCTGTGTGTTTCTTAAGGGATTTAGAGCATTTCTGAGTCTTTAAATTTTAAAAGGTCTTTGATTAAATTTTTATTAAGTGTTTAAATGTTTGAATACATCTAATTTGTTATACTCATTTTTTATTTACTTGTATAAGTAATATATGGTTAGTTAAGGAAATGCTTTTTTAAAGAATGTCACTTGGTTAATAACTTAAACAGATTTATAAATGGAGCATTAAACAATGTACTACTATTAAGAACATATTTCCTTCATAGGCTAAAACTCCTTGAACATGAAAGCATCTATCCATCCCTTTCTGCTCTGGGTTCTGTGACCTCAGCAGCACGAGATCCACTCTGTTAAGGTGACCTAACTGACCATAGGTTCTTTGATTCAATACAAATATATCAAAAATATTCTGCACACCACACCCAATGTGCTGACACAGTCCCACTCATAGCCCTAAACACCTGTTCTCTTGACAGATACAGTTGAGGCCATGGGATGACACTTAATTACACTTCCTGCACTAATTACACTTCCTGCTCTCTGGATGGAAGCAAAATAGTGTGTGGAGTGCTAAGCTCTGTTCTCAGTATGCCAGAGCAGACAGCTTCAGGTTACACTAGGAGGATTTGAAAAGTAGACCTACTTAGTAAGAGAGAAGACAAATCGATTTGCCACTCTTCCTTTCATTACACTAATTAAACTAAGAAATGTTTGCATCCAAAGCATCATTTTCCAAAATCATTCATTTTCTTCCTTTGTTCATGCTCCAAAACATCTTTCCAGAAGAGTTCACAAATTAGTTGCGTGTCGTAGTAGTTAAGGCACATTGTGCAGGACTGAACACTCCTTTTTTTCCCTTAATATTGTATCTCGAGGTGTGGATGGAATATCATGAAAGGGATACCATTGCTTCTCTAGACAATCAGAAGGAAATGGCACCTTAGAAATGTGAGTTGAGTTATTGTTATAAAATATATAATATGATTTCATTGAAATCCCAAAACATTAAATTTTCAACTTAAATAATTTTGATATTTAAATCTCATTAATGATAGATATAATTTTATTAATTATTAAGTGGTCATTAATTATCCCTTTATTTTGCCTTTTTTAATTTTTAATTTTTTTTTTTTTTTTTGGAGACGGAGAGAGAGGAAAGGAGGGGCAGAGGGTGAGGGAGAGAGAATCTCAAGCTGGGGCATGAAGCCTAATCGAGCATGGGGCTCAATCTCACAACCCTAAAATCATGACCTGAGCTGAAATCAAGAGTCAGATGCTTAGCCAGCTGAGCCACCCAGACACCCCTATTTTGCCTTTTTAAAAGAAGATATCCTGAATATTTTAATGGAAAACAGCTTTTTGAAAACAATACAATAATAATATTTATATTTCATCTTAACATTTATTTTAAAAATATATTCAAGCTCAAGTCCATACACAATTATATTTTATTTTTAATCCTAGATCATTAAGAATGGCTATTAGTCAAGAAGGTGGTAGGAATTGAATTTCATAATATAGCATAATATAATTTCTTCATCTGCCTACAGATGGAACAGTTTGGTGAAAGACATGTCAAGAAAAAAAAGGTGAAAAGAAAAAGATATAGAAAATCTTGAAATAAATGGCCAGCTAAACTTAAAATCTGGAAACAATGATAGAAACTACTCTTCACAAACTATTTAATGAAATTTTAATTACTGCTCAAAACAATGAAAATGAATAAGAAAATCAGTCTCAAATACATGGTTCAATCATTTCCCATGGAGTCCCTGTGACTTCATATTCTTTATTAAATGAAGATTTAATTACAGATCATAAAATTGTATATACAAAAAGCATAGACACAATCATTCAGCTGGAAAGAAAGATGGAACAGATAGCAAATAATCAACAGTATTTAAGAAAGGCAAATCGACCCCAACAGAAAACACTGATGTCATGTTTGTATAGAATAATACTATATGTACAATATTTAACCAAACATAGTGATGCTTTTCTGGTAATAAGAGCAAAGTAGTTAAGGAAAACTATGTAAAATTTCTAGGTTCTGTAGAAATTATTCTGAAATTTGATTCAATAATGGGCCAACATGTAAGACTTTCTAAATGCAAAAAGAGTCCCTTCCTAGGATAGAGAATTCAAACTGAGATCATTTAACTAAATATATAATAAAAAGAAAGAATGAATCATATATAATCGAAAAGGCAAACATTTTAAGTTTACCTAGACCAAGGACAAAGGTCAATGTTTTAACAACAAATATTTATCATACATATTGCTGAGCTAACATAAAAAGTAAACAAGGAGGGGCGCCTGGGTGGCACAGCGGTTAAAGCGTCTGCCTTCGGCTCAGGGCGTGATCCCGGCGTTCCGGGTTCGAGCCCCACGTCAGGCTCCTCCACTGTGAGCCTGCTTCTTCCTCTCCCACTCCCCCTGCTTGTGTTCCCTCTCTCACTGGCTGTCTCTCTCTCTGTCAAATAAATAAATAAAAAATCTTTAAAAAAAAAAAAAAGTAAACAAGGAAGTTGAAATTAATGATTATTTCACTACCTTATACCTCATTTAAAAAGGTACAGGTTTGAACTGAAAAAATAATTTCAATCTTGAAATTTTAGTCATTGATTTAAAAGGTTATCCAAAGCAAACCTATGATAATGGCATTAGCATGGGTGGTAATGAAAATGATATATACCCAGAATTTTAGCCCCAAATCCAGAAGCATTCTTTGTGCCACGTATGGTACAGTTAGAATATGTTACCAAGAAACAAGGCCAAGAGTAACGAAATTCTTTGGAACAGTGCAGAGATTATATAAATATTTTCATCTACCTAAAGATGAAGCACATATAAAATTTGACCTTACAAGTGTGGCTCAGTTGGTTAAGGGTCTGCTTTCGGCCCAGGTTGTGATCCTGGAGTCCTGGGATCGAGCCCTGCATTGGGCTATCTGCTTAGCAGGGGGTCTGCTTTCCTTCTGCCCCTTCCCCCTGCTCTTGCTCTCAAGTAAGTAAGTAAGTAACTAAATAAACTAACTAAATAAATAAATTTGGCCTTACAGACACTCTCAAAGGATGAGCATGCTGGGTAAGTGCTGTTAAATAGGTTGGTTTTCAATTCAGACAAGATACAAGGTACCTTCAAAGGGTAGCGTGAAATAGCTGTTCTCCAAAAAGAAAATCATGGTCTTTGTTGGAATATCAAATTAATTTTGAATTTTGTTCTCTACAGTTGTTTGCCGTGAGCCATTATTTGCTACTAACAAAATAAGCAAAACCTCCTAAAAAAAAATAAAGACTATTTCACTGTTCCAAAGTTTGGCTATTTCACTGTTCCAAACAGTCTATGGGCCTTGCTCGGTAGAAGAAAATTTCTCCAAATTGAAATCAGTAAAAACTATATCAGAACTACAGTGTCTGTAGGAAGGTGGTTTACTTTGCACTACTGTGAGCAGGACACAAGATACGTGAAAATCTTGATTCAAACAACGTAATTAGTAATTGTAAAATGAAGCGAATAGAAGTAAAGGCATGAATAATTAATATTATGAAGTAAATAGATAATGATAATAATAGATACCAATGTATGAATCACATACCTCTTTAGTCTGTTACTCATCTGAATGTCACTGGCCATCCAGACATAAGTAATAACAACTAAATTCAGTCATTGTGGATATTTGACCAACTTTAAGTGACATAAAAACCATAGTTTTCCACCCTTCTCAGTGTTGTGCTTATGAAGGCACATTTGTCAAGATTGCAGGATAGGATGTATTTCATTTAACAGCTTATTTGCTTTTAAACATGTAGTTTCTGAAATGTCAGCCTCATTTGTTTCACCCTTCCCTTAGTTCCTGTAAATGTTGGGAACAGTTCTGCTCTTCACAAAGGATTGGGCCTCCCGCACACAGGGCCTCCCCGAGGCTGACCCTTGCTTCTCCCCCTACCACACACCTAACAGGAAGTGAAAGGGACTTCTCCCTTTATCTTAGAATTGCTGCGAATGCACAGAGTTGAGGCCCACATAGGGTGAGTACCGGCAAAAGTTAGAGTACTGCCAACTTCTGTCTTATTTTTCTCCTACAGCGCAAAGCGGAGGCCAAACTGGTCCTTTAATCCTCATTCGTAGTCCCTCTGCCAGTTTATATAAGCAACAATGAAAGTTTATTAAAAAGAGAGGAATTCAGTGGTGCCTGGGTGGCTCAGTCAGTTAACTGCCTGCCTTCAGCTCCAGTCATGATCCCAGGGTCCTGGGATGGAGCTGTCTGTCCGGCTCCCTGATCCCAGGAAGGCTGCTTCTCCTCTCTCTGTGGCTCCCCCTGCTCCTGCTCTCTCATTCTCTTTCTCTGTCAAATAAATAAATAAAATCTTTAGGAAAAAAAAAAGGAAAAAGAAAAAAGAGGAATTCATAGGAGGCTTGGTGCTTTCCCCACACTGACATCTGAGGGGAAGTCCAAGAGGACAAATCCTGCTTGAAGGGGAGACTGGTGTCTCACCCCCATCTGGTGCTTGCTGACCTGCCACCACTTACAGGCTCCCCTGAGTGCTCCGGAGAGAAGGCTGATGAGAGGGCTCTGGTGGGGAGCATGGTGGCTGAGAGTTCTTGACTCACAGGAGAGATAAATGTGTTCCTCAGGTTTGTGAACATACATACTGGTGCCTGTCCTCCTCCTGAAGAATTCTGAAAGCAGAAAGCTGGCTAGAGTAGACTTGAATGGCTGCACAAGGCAGGAGGGAAGTAGTAGTAGAAGTGCATTTCTCCCATTCAGTATGGCAAGGACCGTGATTTCCCACAGACGAGTAAGGTAGCTGGGTTTGAGCTGTCTTGGGACCCAACACCAGAGGGCTGCTGGAACAAAGGACTCAAGGAGTAACATGCTATGGGGTGGCCCGCTGAGGACCAAAAACTGAGGGGCTCATAAAAGATCAGCAGTTGTAGTGACCAGATTTCAAAATGGCCCCCAATGATCCCTGCATCCTGGTATTTACAGCCTTGTGTCATCCTCTTCCAGACTGTACCTGACCCGACCATTATGGCAGAAGTGAGGGGATGTCACTTTTGAGACTGAGTTATAAAAGACACTGCTGGTTCCATCTCCTTTTCCCTCTCTCTCTCTCTCTTTCTGTCCGATCATATGCTTTGGGGGAAGCCAGCTGCCATGTCATGAGCAACGTGCTGGAGAAATCCATATGGCAATGAACTGAGTGAAGCCTTCTGCCAACAGCCACCTGAATGAGTTTCGGTTTCTGTCTACATTCTCCGGCCTCAGATTAGGCTTGAGATGACTGTATCCCAGGTGACAGCTCGTCCTCACACCGGGGAGGGGGGTGTACATGGCAGGAGAGTAGAAGCTTCGAATTGGCCTTGGTATTATGGCTTTGGTTTAGCCTAGACTAGAGTTTTTAATAGCTGATATTGTCTGGAAAGTTAGTTTGCCTGAGATGCCAAGACTTAGGGAAGGGAGATTCAACACAGCATGAATGGAAGCTATGATAAGAAACAATTAAAGCCATTTCCTGTGTATATCCCCCATTAGGTCAGCCCATTCAATACAACAGAAACGAGCTGGGTGGATGTTTATGTGTAGTGTTTCCTATGATGTAGAGACGAGGTAGGCAATCTTTTCTGTAAAGATCTAGATAATGTTTTAGGTTTTGTGGGCCACATATCGTCTCTGTTTCACAGTCTTAAAAAAAACACTCTTAGCAAATGTAAATACACTCAGCTCATGGGTTGTACAAAAATACAAAATTCAGGACAAGGGCTGGATTTAGCCATTGGACAGTAGTTTACCAACCTTTGATCTACATGACATATAGGAACAAAGAAAGAGACACTAAGAGAAAAAAAGTCATCAGTGAAGAAATGAAAGTTGTTCAAACCTAAGGATAGAATGACCAGACGAACTAAATCTATATTGAACTGAACGAGTAATGTGAATCTTAAAATCTTAAAGATCTAGAAGATGCTAATACCCATTTCATAAAATCCAAATGTAGTTCTCATATTGTTTTTAATGGATGTCTTCATATAGGGTCATCTACGGCTCTGCACGTGGGTCCCAGGCCCTTTTGAAACTGGGCGTTGAGTAGCTAATTCCTACAGAGTGAATTTAGGCTATTTGAAACAGAGGGGCCCTTGGCCAGGCCATTAACTTCCACATTTGATGTGTTCAGAGTCCAGAAATCTTATGAAGAACATAATTTCTTTTTCTGAATAATGACAGCAAAACAACTTCTTTCCTGGAAAAATACATTAATTCCATAATCCAAAGTACTATTTCTAACACAGCCCTTATTTAATACTATTTAGTCCCTTAAAACTTTGGCACTAAAAGTACTATCTAAAAATAAATATCAACTTCAAACCCCAAGCCCAAGGAGTAGATGCAGTAGATATACATCTTTTGGTATGTTTTAATTCTATTTTTATAAGTTATGAAGAGTTTGGAATTCTAATTTACAACAACTGAAATATAAGACGGTTCAAGGCCATAGATGTAGCATGTAAAGAATTTCTTTCCTCATTGAGAGGAAATACATTTAAGGAGGAAACTTTTAATTCATGTTAGCATTTACCTAAAATTTAGTGTGGTACTGAAACAGATTACTTGTAATAAAAGAGAAAAGAGTACAGAAAATAAATGCTGATCTTAGTGACTTATGAAATAATTGAACACCATCACCCAAAGAGTTTTCTGTTTTTAGGAGAAGAACCTTATTGCAGAACATTTTGTGAGGTGGAGTGAGGGTAGGACAAAAATTAAAATACCTTCCAAAGAGGATCTAATGAAGTCATGGATAACAGAGTCAAATGGAATGCTAAGAGAAGTTAAGGTATGTCTGGTTATCTTTCAATGTTGAGAATGACAACAAGGTGAAAACTTCACTTGTCTGAGTGATTATTTCATTGTTTAAAAAGTGTTTTAGAGTGGTCTTCTACTTTGGGACATACATTAGAAACAAAATTTTGGGGTGCTTGGGTGGCACAGTCGGTTAAACATCCGACTCTTGGTTTCAGCTCAGGTTGTGATCTCAGGGCATGGGGTAGAGTCCCACATTGGGCTCCATGCTCAGTGTCTATTTGAAAGACTCTCTCTCCCTCTGCCACTCCCTACTGTGCTCTCTCTGTAGATGAGCACTGGGTGTTACATGCAGTTAAAGAATCGTTGAACACTACATCAACAACTAATGATGTACTATATATTGGCTAATTGAACAAAATAAAAAAAAATTTGTAAAAATCCACATTGACAGATGTGGCTTTCGTGATGATAGTTGGTTCATCTATTTTGTCAATATCAATATAAGTTGATGATATTAGCTAATGTTAATTACATATTCATTATGATGCTGTACAAATTCGTTCTCTATGATTCTGTGACTGAAAGAATGAATTCATCTTGGCAGTCATTTTCTGTAGTCTGCCTTAGTCACAACAACCAAGATATCTCATAAGCTTCTTGCTGGGGTTCTTCTGACCCTTATGAAATGTTGAGTGCTATGATTGCTGTGATGCACTACCCAGATACCCCTTCAGGAATGAAGGGCTTTTGCTCAGCTATTGGGAGAACTCTGGAGGGCTATCTCCGCTCCAGAGCTCCTCCTGGGGCTGGCTGATCCCATTGCCCAGCCTGCATCATAGCTCAACTTTTCCCTCAACTGACCCCTGCTTCCTTCCTCTCTTTTCTGTAGAAGTTGATTCTGAGTGTACCCTCTAATAAAAGCCATGTTTGCTAACCAAAAATAAAATAAAATAAAATAAAATAAAATAAAATAAAATAAATCTTTAAAAAGAGAGAGAGAACAAAACATTGGGTTGGCTGAATCACGGGTTGATCCAAAGTGGCGCTTCTGATCTATATGTACACGCACACACTTCCACATCATTCTAACCCATAAACTAATCCATATGCAAATATACGCATATCTATGCATATACATACACATAAACGTGCATGTTGGAATCATTTCCTAAAAAAAATTGTTTTCTTCTTTGACATTCAAGAAATCTTCATTTTTTGCTTTCCCCCCAAATTTAACTATTTTTTTTTAAAGTTTTACTACTTTGAAAGAATTTTACAGTACCCGAATAACCAGACGTAGGCTATTATCAGTTGTACGCACTTGGAAATCCCAGTATGTTTCTCTTAGGACTGGTTTGTGGATAGTTGAATGTGGAAGGAAAAGGAAATGAAATACAGGAGAGGTTAAAAGAAGTCTGCTCAGAGGGGCACCTGGGTGGCACAGTGGTTAAGTGTCTGCCTTTGGCTCAGGGCGTGATCCCGGTGTTATGGGATCGAGCCCCACATCAGGCTCCTCCGCTATCAGCCTGCTTCTTCCTCTCCCACTCTCCCTGCTTGTGTTCCCTCTCTCGCTGGCTGTCTCTATCTCTGTCGAATAAAAAAAAAAAAGAAAAAGTCTGCTCAGAAACTCTGCCTTTCTGTATTTTACTACTAACTAACTCATGTTTCTCAAATTTTGGTGAACTTAAAATTCCATGCGAAGCTTTTCCCAAATACATGGGGATAGCCCCCAACACTGGAGATTCTTTCAGTGAGCCTAGGGCAAGGATTGACAAACTGTTTCTGTAAAGGGTTGGAAAATAAACATTTTAGACTCTAGGCCATAAAATAATTTGTCATGAAGGAAACTAGAATATGTCACTCCAAAACAGGCCTCCTTGACATAAAAAAATAGTGTGAGCTGAAGGCAATGAAGAAGGAACAAACACAGGAAAAGTCTCGATACTCTCCCCCTTTTCTGCGTAAAGGTAGGATTTAGTTCTCCTCTAACTGGAGACAGACTTCTCAGCCCAGGAGGGCATCAGAGGAGTCTGCAAACAAACCTTCTTTCATTCGTTTCCTCCCATATATTGACCTTAGCACAGTTTGCCACCCTTGGAAGCCTGAAACCGCCTCCCTGTGTCCCATCAGGTCCCCATAAATGTATTGCTCTTTGTTGAAGATGCCAGATAAGCAGGCACACTAAGCCACCATCTGAGTCACTCTTTGCTTAGGTTCCCCCCTCTTGATAGGTGCTGCATGTGTTAATGAATGTTTTTCTCTTTTTTTCTCTCTTTTTTTTTTCTCGTTTTTCTCTTGCTAATCTTTTTGTTATCGAGTGCCAGCTGAAAGCCTAAACTGGGGCAGAGGTGAAGTTTTCCCGACCAACAATCACAGCTACTTAACAGGGCCATTCCAGTGCACGACCAGCCGGAGACAGTATGTTAGAAAGTGAGCACTGCTGAATTCCAGTAAAACGTCAGGTACAGGGTGGATTGGGTCCACAAGCCTGTTTTTTGCCCATCTCTGATGTAGAGCCTGGCCCAAGTATACTGTATTCAGAAAAGCACTATGTTTTTATAAAGTGCTTGTAAAAATTTATAAAAAAAAATTCCTAAAACCCAACAGAAAACTGGTAAAAATTTAGAACAGGTAGTTACAAAAAAGAAAAAGAAATAAAATGATTTTATAAAGGAAAAAAGCAATATAATTAAAGAAATGCAGAATGAAACAGAACACCACCTTTTACCCACTAAATTAGCAAAGACTAAAAGATTAGGTAAGATGCACTTCTGTCAGGCTGTGGGAGAGCAAGTATACTCAGTGCCCTCAGTAGGAGGGTAAATTAGCCCATCTTCAGAAGGCAGTTGAAGCACAACTATTGAAATTATGTATAAAGAGGGTTTACGATAGCAATAAATTGAGAACCATGTAAAAACCCACCAAGAAGGACATGGTTGAAAAATTCTGGTATGTCTGTTCTTTTTTTTTTTTTTTAAGATTTTATTTATTAGAGAGAGAGAGAGAGAGCACTCAAGTGGAGAGAGGGGCAGAGGCAGAGGGAGAAGGAGACTCCCCACTGAGCAGGGAGCCCAATGAGGGACTTGATCTCAGGACCCTGAGATTAGGACCTGAGCTGAAGGCAGACGCTTACCCAACTGAGCCACCCACACATCCCTGTCTGTTCAGTCTTATACTATATAAACATTATGAAGACTAAGGTACAGCAGTATGCTGACCGTGGCAGACTATTGATTATCCTCCCAAATCGTTCTCTCCCTTTTCATTGAATGGGGCCATGCTCTTTGAGACATTCGTCCAACTCCCTTGCAACTGGGTGTAGCCATGTGCCTAAGTCCTCACCAATAGGAAATGAATGCAATCGATGTGTGTAATTGCCAGTACATTTTCTTAGAGATGTTTTCTTTGAATCACTCTTCCTTTTTCTATTTCTGTGGCAGCCTTAGAAAGCTATGTGTTACAGATTACTGCTACCCCCTCCCCCTTCATTCCAGTGGGTCCCTGAATGATTTCCTGGGGCAGAACCTACTTTTCAACCCTGCATGTGAGAAAGAAATTAAGAGCTATCATACTTCAACCAGGATGTTTTGGATTCTCTTTACAGCAGCTTAGCCCCTGCCCTAATACAGAAATGGGAAATGGTGCGGTCATAACTAAAACATAAAATGTGGCCTTGGTGTAATGGGAGAGCAGCAGGTGGTGGGGTCCACACGGCATTTCAGGCTCAAAGGTTGGTGACCCTTGTTCTAGTTGACACACACATTTGGAAAAATGATCTACAGTAATGGGGAGAGCAGACCCCTTCCTCTGTTTCTGCAGAGGTAGCTCTTGGAAAGAGTCAGAATGGGAATGGTGTTCACTGCTTTTTGCTGCTTGTAAAAAGGCTTTTAAAAAAGCAATGAACTAAGGTAAGAATCAGCAAGTTTGCGAGCACAGATGGAAGAAAATAGCATCCAGAGAGTGGAGGCTTATCACGTTTGAAAAGCCAACGGATTCTACATCCCAAACTGTAGGAGATAAACCAATGCTCAGAGGTTTCTCAAAAGCCTGTCAAGACTCCTCAAAGAGAAGTCTCTGGTAAAGAACACATTCACAGTGCTGCCTTCATATCCGACCTGATTTTTTTTTTCAGGTGGCTTCCAGGTACCTGCCATTTAAATGAGGAAAAGTGTGCCAAACCTACAAGGCAGGAACTTTGTCAGTCTGAAAACCTGCGTCCAGACAAGAACTTTGTTCTGATGTCTGAAATGAAGGCATTGGAAGGGCATACTGTCTCTGAAGGCCTCGGGGAGGATCCTTCCTTGCCACTTCAAGCTTTTGGTGATTGCTGGCAATCCTAGGCATTCCTTGTTTTGTGGCTTCATAACTCCAAACTCTATTTCCATCTTCATGTGGCTGCCTTTCCTGCGTCTGTGTCTAAATTTGCCTAGTTTTATAAGAACGTCAGTCATAAAGTTACTGCTGGGTGAGTTAAGTTTTCTTGCAATTGTGTTACCTTTTGTTATGTTGATTTTTAAATGCTATCTTATCACTCTTAACAGTAGGCGGCCAGACTACCTACTATGGTCATTCTCTGATCACTGATCACTAGCACCTACTTTATTGAGCCAAGTGAGTTCCTTCTGTGTTAATTCTATTGGTTTTGTCTTTCCAAGATCAGATCTTGGATGCGCAAAAAGATTTTTTTCCGAGATGTTTTACGAATAACCTATTACAAACTGTGGTTCCCTGGAGGTCCTCCAGGCAAGAGATGTAAGTGTGTATGTAGGTAGGTAGGTATGGTATGGTACGGCCCATATTATTTTTAGTTAGTTCAACACTGTTATAAGAGCTGCATGGGAAAGCTGTCAAATAAAGGAAAGGTTCAGCCTTTCATGGGTTAATTCTGTGTTGATAAAGTATTACTGATAAATGTGTTTCCGAACATGGACAACTTTATAGGATAGATTGGAAGGTCATGGAAACTTGTGAATGCCCTGGCTATCCATAGGCCATTCTTACCTTCAGGAGAAATATTGACAAAAATCCTCACAAATTAAATATGTATTATACCCTGATAGAAAATTTCAGTTTCCTCCATTCTAATATTAGTAGCAATTATAACAAATTAACTGCAGCCAGTCTGTCTTCTCATAGACAAATGATTTCAGTCTTCCTCTCGTATATGCCTAGAGGTTCTGCCATAAGCTAAAACTCTAGAAATGGATCTGTAACAGAAAAAAATGGTTTCAGAGACTTAGTGGAAAGGACTCTACCAGATACTTCTGCATCTATTGTTACTTTGAAGACCAGACTCAGAATAGCAGAGCTTCTGAGTGAATAGTGTTTAGGTAGTTTTCAGATTATACCATGAGTCTTTGTCAGGATTTCCAGAACCCTCTTCAGTCCAGAAACAGATGAACTCATGTAGCACAGACTACCCACCCCCAATATCTAGGGATGTCAGAATTAATCAAATAAAACACAAGGAACTGATGAAAAACATCTAACTGATTTTTTATTGAAATAATGTATATTTGTAATGTTGTATTTTGATAGATATATGATAAATATTGCTACTTAATCTATCTCAAACTCTTTCATCTCTAATCCTAGTTAAGTAGAACATTTTTTTTTAAAGATTTTATTTATTTATTTGACAGAGAGAGAGACAGCCAGCGAGAGAGGGAACACAAGCAGGGGGAATGGGAGAGGAAGAAGCAGGCTCCCAGCGGAGCAGGGAGCCTGATGCGGGGCTCGATCCCAGAACCCTGGGATCGGGCCCTGAGCTGAAGGCAGACGCTTAACAACTGAGCCACCCAGGTGCCCCTAAGTAGAATATTTTTGAAAGTTTATCATTCTCACTAAGTCCTTGGAATTTAGAAACAATGATTGCTAGTGAAGCTTTCCCCCTTTAGTGGCAATGTAGTTACTTGCGTGGAATCAATAATAGCCCTTTTAACCAGAATATAATTTGATGAATTGATTGCACAACATAATTTTTTTAAAGGGTCAATAATTTTTTTAAAGATTTTATTTATGCATTCAGAGAGAGAAAGAGAACACACGCGTGAGGAGGGGGAGGGGCAGAAGGAGAGGAAGAGAAAGAATCTGAAGCAGATACTGAGCGCAGAGCCCCATGCAAAGCTCAATCCCATGATCCCCAGATCATGATCCAAACCAAAATCAAGAGTCAGACCCTCAACTGAGCCACCCAGACACCCCGGGGTCAATAAGTTTCTTAAAATAAGTATGACAAACCTACCATTGTGGAACAAGGGTGGTACTTCACATGTAGAACCAATGCCTAAAAGCCCGCTAGTAAAATGGTTTAGTACCTGCCTTGATTTACAGAGATCCATTCTTACATACTAAGGAAGGTCAATTCCTGATGGGCTTAGCATTTGTTTGTTTGTTTGTTTGTTTGTTTTTAAGTAGGCTTTATGCCCAACATAAGGTTTGAACTCACAGCCCCAAAATCAAAATTCACATGTTCTACCAGCTGAACCAGCCAGGATCCCCAAGCTTGCTTGGTGTTTTAAAAGATTTTGGGGACCTTGAAGAGAGAAGAACTCACCCACATTTATAGAACCTGTAGGTAAAATCTGGTGGAGATGAATTTCTTGGGCTTAGTTTTCTAAACTTGGAATAGAAGAACAATTGAAAAAATATCTTTGGAGAGATGGAGACTATTGAAAATACAATTTCTGCAAAATTTTGAGATGGAAGTTAATCTTCTGGTTTTAAGCAGGTGCAACTCTAGATGTGCTGATTATACCACCAGTTGGCTTCTATATGTTAAATAATAATTCTTGTTGCATGTATGTAAGTGTATCAGGCTGAAATACATGATTATTGACGATAGCAATGAAGGAACAATTAATAAGGGATAAAAGGGATTTTATTTTGCTTTTTCTTCCTGTAGAGATGTATATGATTTTCAGAAGATAACCCTGAAGATTATAGTTTCATTGACCTCTAGGACATTAACCAGGTTTGTGTCTAACATTCTTTCTTTCAATGACTATAAATATTTCTCTCCCTCCTGTAGTCCTTTGAATAAGCTTTACCATTCTTCCAGGACTCTGATTCATGAGTTAAATCTCTAATACGTGCTCATTTATTTTTTAAAAAGATTTTATTTATTTATTTATTTGAGAGCGAGAGCCTGAGAGGGAGAACACACAAGCAGGGAGGGGGTAGAGGGAGAAGCAGACTCCCTACTGAGCAGGGAGCCTGACGTGGGTCTCGATCCCAGGACCCTGGGATCATGACCTGAGCCAAAGGCAGAACCTTAACTGACAGAGCCACCCAGGCACCCCCTAATACATGCTCACTTAAAGACACACACACACAGCTGAGATATGACTAAATACCCACCATTATAGCTAAAATTTAAAATATTAACAATACCAAATATTTACAAGGACATAGAACAACTCAAATTCTCTTGTATTACTGGTGGGAATACAAATTAAAATACTTTGAAAAAATGGGTTTGTTAGTAGAATCCACTGAAGCTAAACATACTTAAACCTAATGACCTACTCCTAGGTATATATATCCAACAGAAATCTGTGAGTATGTCTACCAGAAACATACATAAGAAAAATTTAGAAACTTTGTTAATGATGGCCCCAAACTAGAAGCAACCCAATGTCTATGGATGCAATAGATAAATTGTGTTTTAAATATACAATAGAAGTCTACACATTAATTTAAAGAAATGAGCTATTGATACATGCTACAACATGGATGGATTTTACATAACTAACATTAAATGAAAGCAGACACACAATACTACATACTGTACGATTCTATTTATATGAAGTTCAAAAGCAGAAAAACTTGTCTCTGAGATAGAAATCAGGATGTGTGTACCCCTTGGGGATACAAAGTGGGAGAGCTATGCAAAGAAGCCTTCGGCATGTTGGAAATAGTCTATATCTTGGTCTGAGATACATACAGAATATATAGGTAAGAATTACTGACCTATATCCCTAACACTTGTGTTCTTTTTGGCATGTAAGTTATAACTTGATTTTAATAGAAAGAAATACGTGTACTCTGGATAACTCACAGGCTCCGGAGTGTGGGAGTGAGGCAGGGAAGACAACCTGGTTTGGAGGTTGCACAGCCAGGAGCAATGTCCAAGTTGTCTTGCAGACTGGTCCACTAAGCTTCCTGTGCTACCAGTGGGTGCAACTTACACCACTTAAAGCTCAGACACTAGTCATCAGGTGCTGCCACCAAACCTGCAGCCACGGCCGTCTCCGTGCACTCTCTCACCACGCTGGCCAGAATGGATTCCTCACAAGACTGTTTGTTTGAAACCTATTTGGGGATTCAAAGCCTGGGGCCAGGCTGTCAGATTGGCAGAGCCTCAGTACTTGGCCTTTAGTTGTAAGGGAACATCTGCTACTATTTCATAAACTGGGGGAGGGGGGAATTCCTCAAACATAAGACAGTAGTTCCAATATAAAGCATCCTGAAAGAATAACAAATGTCTGTGCAGGGGACGTAATTCAATTAGTCAACAAACACTTAAAAGTGTGCCTATGTTGTACTAGTTATTGTGCTAGTGAAGGAAATTCTTAGGCTGTTTTCCTATTAGATTATTTTTCTCACTATTGGCAGGAAAGAAAAGGAATTTGCACCCATTCAGGGTGAGGGTGCTGAGAGATTAAGTTCAGATCTTAGTAGTAGATCTTTTCTTTCCAGAACAATGTGAACTCACTTTTCTTTTTATATTTTTATGAAAAGAATAATGATCTCAACTACCTTTTCCTTAAAAGAATGAGATTTATTACTTTTCATAATGAACTTGAACCACTGGAACACTATATATTAATGGCAGTGGGTCCCAGCCCGTGGAGGTTTTGGCAGACTCTCAGTGTCTTATCTCCATAGCTCCATTCTTGCCACTGTGGCAACACTATCGACGCCTAGGACTGTGTCCTGGGGCGCCATACAACATCAAAAATAAGAACAGAAATACACTTGTAAGCTGGAGTTATGTTAAGGAGTTGACAAACAATGTTTTCAGAAACATTCTTCTTTGCTAAAGTTATTTTGAGAAAAACCAAAAATAGCAGATTAATTTTAAACAACCCAAAATATTGTTCTCTAAGCAAATATGGAAGATAGTGGTGAAGTCAGGTCTTGCCTGGAATTTAGACAGAGTTACAAAGCCCTGTTCTCAAACCAGTAGAGATGACATGCTAGGAGCCTATAATGGCAGCTGCTCTGTGTGTGTGTGTGTGTGTGTGTGTGTGTGTGTGTGTGTGTGTAAGACAAAGAACAAGAGAGCTGTAAGCGTTTGAAACAAATACTGGAGATATTGTAAGTGTGGTATATGGAATATAGTCACTAGTACTGCGAGGGGCATATACTGGGACATCAACAAATATTTGTGGCCTGAACCTGGAGCCTTCTAAAAGGAACTTTTGACCTTGAAGATTATATTAATAGAGCAAGAGGGAGATATTGTCTCTTTGGTTATAATATTCATACAGCCATATGATTTCTGAAGACTATCGCATGAGACCTTGATTTGCTGTTCTAAAAATGAGTAGAAATGAAAGTCACATGTATTGAGTGCCAAGGTATTAGCAAACTGAACCAAGCGGTATAACCAAGTTGAAAATTTGCTGAACACATACGGCTGTGGCTGACCCCATCTTTGATAACACCCTGACCAGAATAATACACATTTGTATGCCTTTCCAGAGCCCAAACTGCATTAATTTTATCATCTGTAGAAAGACACACTTTCTAGCAATGTTCCTCTCAGTGTTTAAAGGTTGTAGTAGACACAGCAAAAGTCTACTTTTGTTGTACAGCACACAATTCATGCCACACAGAAACTGTTATTTTATTCTACTAGTCAAGGATCTCTGGGTTGAAAGTGATAGAAATTTAGTGAAAGTAAAGTAAGGGGCAAAAGCAAATTATTTCCTCGCTCAAGTCAAAGTGCAGCCAGATTTACTTGAATACTGTCAGAAATCTCTCTCTCCATCTCTGCTCTGCTTTCCTTTTGTGTTCACTTCCGTCACTAATGGCTTCTCTGTCCGGTGGGAAAGTTGGCCCCTGGCCGTTCCACATTTGACTGATCCTCACAGTGCATGATCCCAGAGGAAAGAGCAGGCATCTCTCCTCTGCTCTCAATATTTGAGAAGAACCCTGATTGACCTACCTAAGTCACTAGGTAGGTGGAGGGAGGTGCTGTGCATATGGGGGGGGGTGAGGAAACCCCCTTGATAAGGTGACTAACGGAGGCAAAAAAGAAGAGCAGAGCTGTGGGGGCCATCAAGCGGCAATCTTGGAGTCGGTGGATGACATGACAGGTGACTGGGAAGATAGGACCAGCTCTGCAGTGATGGCCACAGCTGCTGTGCTGCCTCTTCTTACCACCTCCCTCTTCTTAGACCTCGAACAGGATTAAATAGACCCGCCTCCAGAATCATGAGCCTCGGTATGATTTCAAGGGCAGGGAACAGGGCCTTTCTGCCTAAAATGTATATTTCTAGTTGCACAGTATGTCTGGAATTAGTTTTACTCAAGGCAAAGTATATTGCTCCAGATTCATCTTTGATAGATAAAAACCCCAATGCAAATATCTGGCAGAACTGGCTCATGGTTGCTTCCATCACCAACGGGGGGTCAGACAGGAGGAAGGCCTAGACAGGGGAAGGAATACCCAGTGGACCAGGCCCTGCTCACAGCAGGCCCAGGAGGTAAATAAAGAGAGGCTAGCTATCATTGAAGTGCTGAAAGGGATTGAGGTTTTAGCTTTAAAAAGAAAAAAAAAAATCCATCTTTGGGGCATTGGGGTCAAGGTCCCTCTCTCAGGATCACTCTTCTTCTGTGGAGATCAATTTTGGTGGTTCGGTCTGGGCAACACCAAGCACTGGGCTATGTAGTGAGTTTTATTATTGTTAAGACACAGAGGCCCACTTTCCTTTCTGGAGAATGTGATACCAACCAGCATGATAAACAAAAGAAAATCCACTGAAACAATAAAAAATGTTCTACTCTCCAAGTTCACTTATGTCTCTGGGTAAATGGCATATAATTAAAGGGAATCATATAGTTTGATTTAAGAATTGCTATGGTTATAATTTTAAAAGGCTTGTCTAGAGTTTATTGCAAATCAGCTTTTTCAACTCATCAGGTTGTTTTATTGCTATTTTTGTTGGTTTTGGTTTTTGGTTTTTTGGATTTGGTTTTTGTCTTGAAAACTTTGGGTCTTCTGTTACAAAATAAATTTCTGAATTTCTTCTTGAAAATCAAGATACCATAGAAATTATTGATACTAGTCTTCAAGGCAACTTGGAGATGTAATTTACCAGCTAGAGAATGTTTGTTAAAATTATATAGACTTAAGAGATCTTTCCAGTAACTGTATAGACTTAAGAGATCTTTCCAGTGAATACATACCTTCCAACCATCCAGGACAAACAAGTACTACTGGTGCTGCTCTATTTGTCCCTAAAAGCAGATGGCTACCACCAGTTGCCCAGCTGTCCCATTGGATCTTCCTGCCCCCGTTGCTTTCTTGTCCTAAAACTCAATACTTGTCCTTTAATATACCGACTGACATTAAAGAAGAAAAAGTCCCAAAGTTCAACAGAGTAAAACCAACATTTAAAAGAGGAGTTTTAGGGGCGCCTGGGTAGCTCTGTCAGTTAAGTGTCCAGCTGTTGGTTGAGGCTTAGGTCGTGATCTCATGGGTCATGGAATTGAGCCCCGTGTTGGGCTAGGTGCTCAGTGGGGAGTCCGCTTGAAGATTCTCTCCCTTTGTCCCTCACCCCACTCACACTCTCTCTCTCAAATAAATAATCTTTTTTTTTTTAAAGGAATTTTAACTAGGAGACTAAAGGGATATCTGTATGTACAAAATCCCAGAGAAAGTTCTAGAGGGTCTGATAAAAGTGCTTAAGCTGTGTAGCAGATAGCTATGGTCTCTGACCTTGTCAAATCACAACTTATCGGAGGCTCGCCTGTAGAGTAAGTGACCATCTCTTCCATGATAATCATGACTGCCTTGTGGGCAGGTGTGAGGGTTAGAGATATAATGTATGTGCAAATGCAGACTTGTACGGACTGAAGCCTGGACCTGCTGAGGGATGTGCCCAGAGACATGACCATCCCTTCATCCATTTTTATGGTCAGTTTTTGGTATTGGGCTGAGATTGTCTCTAGATCTATGCCCAGATTCATTTTTTCTGACCATATGGGAAAGCAGTGAAACTAATTCTCTAGCTCTTGCTCTGTCTCTTACTTTCTCCCTCCAAGCAATTCTGGGTTATTTTTAATCCATCTATTATTGTGTGTAATTGTATATAACCAGAAGCATTTACTGTATTTTTAATCACATCTCGGGGCAGTTTTCATGAGGAACTGTACAAATATTCCCTGATATGTATCTCTTCACAAGAAAGACAGCCTTAAACACATATACAAGACTAAGCCCAGAGTGGAGAAAGCAGCTCTTTGTTGCCACACTAAGCCTTAGGCCACAGACCTTTGTTGGGGGGGGGGGCAGCGGAGCTGCTGGGAGGTCTCTGATGGTTTTCTTTAGCTCTATAATCTCTGCCCACTTCAGTTCCTCTCCCAAATATACCTACCTCCCGCTGTGTGCTTTCAGCTCCAAGCAAACCTCTCTACCTGCTCCCCAACCATCCCCCATGTCCCCCAGTCAAAATGTCACTCAAAACATCCTTGCATATAGAGAATATGAAGGTGCCCCCAGCAAGAGACCCTTTGCCTGGGGGACTGAGTAGTAAGTATGGTATTAATTGGAGTCAAAGTTTCTTTTCACTTTGTTGCTGAAAGATATTTACTGGATTTTGAGAATAAGGATAAATTATTTTAGGGCAATATTAAAAAACAAAACAAACACAGAAAAGAGAACCTTAATGTGAGTATGTATTAAATGAGGGATATTGTATTGCATAGGATTCCTTTGGTATTTAGATGTTATTGTCAATATTAATCTAGATATTAATCCAGAGATCATGAGAAGTTTTTTCAAATACTATTTATTTACATAGAATTTAAAAGAAAATACCAGTTCTTAAGTAGAAGTATTTTATAATAGAAATGTATGAAAAAGTATATTCATATGAACTAGGAAACATATAGGAAAATATTCATTCAAGTAAAAGTTCCATTTATGTAAAAATTGGCCTATCTATGTCAAGTTAACTGTTTCAATAGAGAGTGAAAAGGATTGCTTCAGAATTGTTTCTGTCTGTAACGTTATCTTAAAAAAATTAATCCAACAATATTTTATTAAATGTCTACTCTAACCTTGGCTCTCAAATGTTTACTTAGCTGTCTTAGAGCAATGCAGATTGTTGTTGGGATGTTACATTAAGAAATAAAGTTCTGCATTTCAGAGAGCCCTTTATTCTCTGTCTCCTCTATAAATTCCAATGTTTTGAGAGGTGGTGCTTAAATTAGTTTATAAGTAAAATGTAAAGGAAGAAAGAATGGACAAACAAAGAGCTCCCCAAGATGTAATGGTGAACACTGCATCAAGAAAATATAAACACAACTTTCAGTGAGATCCTTCAATCATGAGCCCCCCATTCTTAGAGAGCTTTTGATTTCCGTGTTGTGGAGCACTCCATACCCCTTCAAGGAAGTTCCACACATTGCTCTTTACTTCTCTGACTTCTTCGGTCTAGCACGGGCTGGTACATTTCAGCCACCACACAGTAACCCGCATGAGGTGCCAGAGTTCCAATTTTGACAACTCTGCCAGCTCCTTCATATACCTTTTGCTCCTATACAAAAAGGGGAAAAATAAGATGATAAATGGTTTTTGGTTAGTCACTAATTTGCTCTATTTTTGATAAAATTAATAAATTGTCCATGGTCTCAGTAGTAGTTGGGTTATAGGGTTTCTTCCCAGACACATCCTCCTCCAGAGTCCTCATTCAGAGCCTGATAAACGGGGCAGGTCATGGGTGTGTACGTGCAACATGAGGGCTGTAGACTGGCTGACCCAGTGGCCAGAGTCTCTTTTCCAAGAATTTGCACTGTACAGTGAGGAGAATGGAGGAGACATGGAGACCACTGTAGACACACAACCTGTGGCCAGAGAGATGAACTCAGATCCTTCAAGACCCACGTCTCCATTTGTCCTTCCTAGTCACTTCAAAGCCTGGCAGCACTTTCTTTCCTGCATCGACCTGTCACTAAGATCACTTGTTACCTCCTAATGAAACTCCTCCCCTCCCCCTTTTTTTATTTGAACCAGTTCAAATACGTTTCTGTTCCTTAGAACCAAAGGAACCCTGCCTTAGATGACACTGAAAAGCAACATTCAATTAAGCATCAAACAAGATAAAGGCACTGATGGTGGATTAAAATATTCTAGCAAAATTGCCACAAAGACACAATGCCATGATCCAAAACCACTTAAAAATTGTGCCCCAATGTTCATAGCAGCACCATCCACAATAGCCAAACTGTGGAAGGAGCCAAGATGCCCTTCAACAGATGAATGGATAAAGAAGATATGGTTCATATACACAATAGAATATTACTCAGCCATCAGAAAGGATGAATACCTACCATTTACTTTGACATGGATGGAACTGGAGGGGATTATGCTAAGTGAAATAAGTCAATCAGAGAAAGATAATTATCATATGGTTTCATCACATGTGGAACATAAGGAATAGCTCGGAAGACAACAGAGGAAGGGAAGGAAAACTGAATGGGAAGAAATCGGAGAAGGAGACAAACCATGAGAGACTCTAGACTCTGGGAAACAAACTAAGGGTTACAGAAGGGAGGGGGGTGGGAGGATGGGGTAGTCGGGTGATACGTATTAAGGAGGGCATGTGTTGTGATGAGCACTGGTTGTTATATGCAACTAATGAATCAATAACACTAAAAAAAAAGTTTGTGTAAAATCCATAAAAATGAGTATGTGTGGTCATTAAATGGAATTAAATATCATTAACACCAATTATGAATATGCAAGCAAGATAGGTGAACACTAGCTGAGCAAAGTCACAAACGTAAATACACAAACACAAGAGTTGTAATAGTGATGCCAAGAGCTAATTGTTTATCAGTGAGGGTGGAAGTGAGAAGGAACTTTAAGAAAGGTTAAGAAAAGTAAGAGGGGATCTAGTGGCAAAAAAGAGGACCTACTTTAGAGCTAAAATATTACTAAAATAAACAAAAGAAAAATACTAAACTTATCTATTCACCTGAACTTACCTTTTCCAGTGAATTAGTAATTATAAAGACTCGGTATACTAGCTCATAGTAATTTTCTATTGATACATTTTTTCCTTTTTGGTCTCTGTATGGTAAACTTGGAGCATGGAGAATCACCCACAAAGATCCATTAACTTGGGTTATATTCAGGACTGGAGGATCTATTTTTGCTGGAGAAGGAATAGGAAAATTTGACAAATCATTCAAAAAATAACAATATTTCACATGAACACATTATAAATAACAAGAAGTCACGATTAAATTCAGAGATCTGGCAGAAATCATTATGAAGAGATACTACTGACACCTAAAATATGAATGTCTGAGAAGTTTCTTTAAAGATAATTTTTTCTTTGCAAAGACTGATACCTTCTGATTCAGCTTTAAGGAGAAATTTATCAATCATTTTCCCAGCCCATAGCAACTGTTTTGGGAAATGAAGTTTAAAAAGTTATTTGGGTGGAAATCATAGGACAGTAGGGCAAATATTTCATAGGTTCTTAAAGATGCAAAATTTCAAAGTAGCTTTAAAACCATTTGAACATGTTGCTATAAAATTCATTCAACAGGATTCTGTTTTATGCTATGGAATAGCATGGGAACGATCCAGAGTGAGAATTTTTGGTCCTTGGATCTTGATATCATTAACCAGATCATTATGAATTCAGAAAAAAAATTGGATAAATTAATCATCACTTTAATTTTCCTCAGATTAACTATAATAATCCTAGGGGTAATGAATTATTTGATGGATATTGTTCTCTCGTTTGGTATTCATTATATATTTTCAGTTTGTACATTCATATCTTTTATAATTCTCAAAAATTAACCATTCTTGATAGATAAGAAAGATAATAGCTAGACAGATAGCTGGACAGATAGGTGCATGGAAAGATATATATGCTTAACTTCTAGAATTTCAATTCACCATCTGTTAGAATTTGTTATTTTCAGACCTGTTTTCCAGTGCACCAATTTACTATTCAGCCATGTCTAAACTGATCTTTAAGTCCTCATATTATTTTTTTTTTTAGTTCAATGATTTTTTTTTTTCATTTTGATGAGCTCTATTTGGGTTTTTTTCAATCTATTTGGCCCTTAAAAATAATATTTTGTACTTTAATTACGCTTTTATTTCCTCTGTTATGTCTTTATTTACTTTGCTATTTGCTTCCACTATTATAAATATTTGAAAGGCTAGTCCCGGAGAGGACTGTTTGTTCCAAACTTGCTTATACTGATCTGCTCCCTTGTGTTTTTATTGTAAGCACATGTTTAAATTGATACTTTCTTTTTTGTTGTTTTTGTTTGAATTTTTTAAATTTAATTTTTAAATTTTTTTAAGTCGGAGGAAAGCATGTACACAGTCCCCTACCAACAGAAATTGTGCAGCCGAGTTCCCCGTGCTTGGGGAAATCGAGGGCTCAGGATGACCTGAGTGAATGGACGAGCTTCACCCTGAGAGTACCTCCTTCGTGATCATGCTATCTCCCCCACCAGGTAAGTACGAATTTTTAAATTCTAAATAAACTTTTGTTGACCTGTAAGATAGATATTGACAGGTAAATAAATCATAAATAAATAAATCATATGGCTCAACAAATCTTTACAAATAAACACTCCTGAATAGCTATTATACAGATTAAAAACAGGACATTATTAGCAAGTTCCTTCATGTTCTCTCCCATTACTTAACCCCAGAAGATAACCACAATTGTTCTGACTTCTATCACCATACACATTAGTTTTTTTTTTTTTAAGATTTTATTCATTTATTGAGAGAGAGAGAGAGAGAGAAAGCATGTGCACATGAGCAGGGGAGGGGCAGAAAGAGAGAGAACCTCAGCAGACTCCATGCTGACTGTGGAGCTCAATGTGGGGCTCGATCCCATGGCCCCAAGATCATGACCTGAGCCAAAATCAAGAGCTGGATTCTGAACTGACTGAGCCACCCAGGCTCCCCCATATACATTAGTTCTTGAAATCATACAACATATATATATATATATATATATATATATATATATATATATATATATATATATATGAAATTATGGGCTGAATTGTATCCCCTGAGAATTCATAGGATGAAACTCTAATTCCTAGTACCTCAGAATATGACTGTATTTGGAGACAGGCCCTTTAAAGAGGTAGTTAAGGTAAAATGAAGTCATACTGAGTTCATGGGTGGTATGAGTGGGCCCTAATCCAATATGGCTGGTGTCCTTATAAGAAGACATGGATATGCATGAGCACAGAGAGGTGACTATGTGAGGACACAGAGAGAAAGCCAAGAAGAAACCAAACCTGCCGGCCCTTTGGCCTTGGACTTGTAGCCTCAGAACTGTGGGAAAGGAAATTTCTGTTGCTTAAACAGGCAGTCTGTGGTTCTGTGGTATTCTGTGGTATTCCATGGCAGCCCTAGCAAACGATATATATTCATATATATCTATATATATTCATATATATCTATATATATTCATATATAGATATATATATATCCATCCATATTGCATGTATCAAGAGTTTGTTCTTTTGACTGCTATGTAGTATTTAATTGTATGAATATCACAATTTATTCACAGGCTTAGGTTATTTTATATAGGTTTAGCTTTTATAGACGTTTCCATGTTTCAGCGGACACACCAATTTATATTCCCTTAAGTGGTATATGAAAGTTCCTATTTTTTACATTGTAACACTTGACATTATTATTTTTATAAATTTTAGTTTTGGCCATTCTGGTAAATGTATAGTACCAATTCATTTTGTTTCTGAGTTGCGTTTTCCTGAGGACTAATGGAATTTCATGTGTCTATTGGCCATTTGGGTGTCCTCTTTTGCAAAGAAACGTTCAAGTCTTTTGACCATTCTTTAATTGGCTGTCTGGTCTTCTTCTTATTAATTTGTAAGAGTTCTTTGTATATTCTGAACATAGTCCTTTATGTTCAGAATGTACAAATATCTTCTGTGATTTACATTTTCATCTTTTTAATAGTTTATTTTGATAAATAGAAATTCTTAATTTTAGTGTAATCCAATTTATCATTTATTTCCGACAGCATTAGTACTTTAGGGGATCTGCTTATCCCAAAGTCATGAAAAATATTCTCCCATGTTATCTTATGGAATGGTAGTCCGCAAACAGTTTCTGTAAAGGGTCAGATAATAAATACTTCAGCCTTCGGGTGGTACGTGTACCTGTTGTAACTACTCCACTTTGCCTTTGCTTGTACGTAGTATGAACGCAGTTCCAGGCAAAATGTAAATGAATGGGGGTGATTATATTACAATAGAATTTTATTTACAAAAATAGAAGCAGGCACTTTGGCCCACAAGCCACAGCTGCTGAGTTTTATTGTTTTCAGCCAGCCAGACTTGATTTTGTAAATGGGCCATGTAGGGGAACAAGATTTATTGTTTTATTTAGTCTCATTTAGAGTGTAGTGACTCCACTGAACTACACTGTGGACACAAATCAAATGACCCTGTGTGTGTCGCATTGCTTCTGAACTCTGGTATTTGGTTTTGTGTCTGCAAGCTGTCCTGAGGCACCATCAACCTTGTTCAACCGCAAGCTGGTGTTTTCTGAAACACAAAAGTTGGGTACATTTGAATCTCAAGCCTTTATGAATTTAGGAAACACCTGATTGCTAACAGAGCCGAAACTGAAACATACGCCCTCTTCTGTTTCCTCTTTCTTGGAAGGGTTTTTCTTAGTCTGCTCTTTAATCTATAGGACCCCTCCAAGTGTCCAAGGTTTTGTGAGGGTACTAGTTGTAACTCTCCACCTTGTGTGGGCCTGAAACGTCGTCTTCTGCTCCAGGAATGGCTGTTACCACTCAGGGTCTAGTTACCAAGTTGGGAAAATGCCCTGAGGACAATAAGGCTTCACTTTGTTTATCCTCTGGTTTCCCTTCTGGTTTCCAGCCACTTTGTTTCGGGCCCCCGGAGATTTCCCTTCCTTTCTTTCATGTTCCTCCGTAGAGTTAAAAGAATGTGTAATGTTTTATCCAGACTTTATAAGCATTTTAGGAGAGGATGATTTCTACCCTCACAACTTCCCGCCCTACCCCATTTAATCTGAAACCAAAAGTTGTTAATTCACTTTTCAAACATGAGAAATTTTGCCTAATTGCTTGGTGAAGGAGTTTCCCTTTGTTTACACTTTAATTTTGTGAAGTGGTTGGTATTTAATCCTCTTTGTGATTTCCATGCTCCAAATTCCAGTGACCACAGACCCCTTGTCTATCCCTTGCAAACTGAGAAGAATGAGTTATTGCTTAGTTTTGTAGGCTAGTTTGATGTATATTTAATTTTCTCCTGGATAAACGTATTTCTAACATTCTTTTCACATATCTAGTACCAAAAAAAAAAAAACAAACCCAAAAGCCAAAAAATCCTGTCCTTTTCTAATAATGTGACTCAGAGTTTAGACTCACTTCAATTGGTAGACATTAGTTAAAGATGAATACTGGCAAGATTAAATGCTACTGTGTTGTGTTTTTTTTTTTTCATTAAAATATTTATGTGTAAGCTGATCAATCTTTGCCTCTTCTGGCCCAAGTTATTATTATTGAAGAATTTTCTTTTAATCATATGCATGCAGAACCTGTCTTTTGAATGTGTACCTTCATTATCTTAGATTTGGTTGCTTAATGTGATACTTCATCTTAAATACAGGTGAAGTATGTATTTCAAGTATTGGCCTAGAATGCCAGTGAGCCTGGATGCAGACATCACAGGAGCTCCTGGTGCATAATCTAGGATGCTGAGCTTTGCAACTGAGTGACCATTCTTGACCTATGCACTGAATTGTGATTGTGTTACAATGGACAGTTTAAGAGTACTTGACCTCACAAGGCCATTTTACTCAACTGCTCTTTCCTTGAAACATTCTCTTCCCAGAGTATTCACAAATATATCAGTCCGCTGGGTTTCTCCTACCTTGTTGGCTATTACTTCTCAGTCTCCTTTTGAGATTTATCTTCCCAACTCAGGCATCCTTTCTGGAGATTCTTTCAATACCTGGCCTTACTCAAAACTCCTTCTCAATACTTCTTCCTGCCTAGGCAGTCCTGTCAATGCCCATTGTACTACATGCAAATGTGTGTCTAATAGAGTTGGGGATCTGCATAGATATTTCCCTTGGATATCTGAAAAGCATGTTAAACTCAACATATTCAAAATTGGTTTATGATCTCCAATACTCTGTACCCCATCACGTTGGTCTTTTTCCATCAAACCTCATAAAAAAATTTCAGCGATTCATCCAATTATGCAAGCTGGAAGCTTGGAGGTCATCTTTGATATGTCCTTCTTCCTTATTTCTATATGCAAGCCTTGCCATTTTTTCCTGCCAAATGCCTCCTCAATGAAAAATTTTCTATAGTCCTCTCCATTATCCTAATTCAAGCCAAATCCCAACTCTTACAGACTATTACAAGAACTCAACTGACTTGATTACCTGTGTCCAATCTCTTCTTTTTCTGATCTGTACTTCCAGATATAGCCAAAGTCATCTTTTCAATACACAAATCTGATCATGTCATCCCTGATTAAAATTAATTTATATTTTTCCAGGGGCACCTGAGTGGCTCAGTCGATTAAGTGTCCGACTCTTGATTTCGGCTCAGGTCATGATCTCCAGGTGGTAAGATCCAGCCCCATGTCAATCTCTGTGCTCAGTGGGGAGTCTGCTTGAGATTCTCTCCCTTGGCCTCTATCCCTCCTCATGCACTCTCTATCTCTAATATTAATTAATTAATTAATTAATTAATTAAAAATATTTTACTTATTTATTTGAGACAGAGAGAGAGCTAGAGAGAGCACAAGTTGGGTGAAGGGCAGAGGGAGAAGCAGACTCCCTGCTGAGCAGGGAGTCTGATTCAGGGCTCGATCCTGGGACTCATGGATCATGACCTGAGCCGAAGGCAGATGATTAACCAACTGAGCCACCCAGGCGCCCAAATAAATAAATCTTTTTAAAAAAATTACTTTATATTTTTCTGGAAGAAGTCATAACTCCTTAATAGAAAATTTTCACTCCTGGTCTATCTCTCCAGTCCCCTCTTATTTCACATTCCTCCTGCCCACTCTTCTTCACCATGCATTTGTCTTTCAGTCTCTTGTACTTGACCTACTTCCTCCTGCCAGAGGGCTTTTGCCAGTGCTATTCCCTTTGCCTGGAAATCCTTCAACATTTTTGTCTAGTTAACCTCTATTCATCTTAGATATTAGCTCAAGTGTCATTTCCCCAGAGATGCTCTTCCTGACATCCCTGGTCAGGTCCCTCCTTGACTAGGCTCCCATAGCACTGTGGGTCTCTTTTGTACCGTCTGCCATTGGTATCGTGTTACGTTTGTTTGTATTATTATTTTATTAAAGTCTGTCTTCTCCATTAAACAGAAATCTCTATGAAAGAAGAAACTTCTTTGTGTCTGCTGTGCTTGCTATTTTCTCCCCAGGACCTAGCATAATGCCCAGAACATAGTAAGTGCTTCATAAATACTTGTGGAATGAATGGAGCCAAGGTGATTATTTAATCTGACTTTAAGTCACTCCATTAGAAAATCAGGCCTAGTTTAAAACTCCACAGCTGTTTTTAATTCAAGAAAATATGGTTTTAGATAACTGAAATCATACTGAGCCTCAAATGCTGCTTAACTTAAGAAGTGTTTCGTGTTTGTTTGTTTGTTTGTGTTTTTTGTGATGTTGCTTTTTCCCTAGGTAGATATCAGGAGCCAGAACCCCTTAACCTAAAACCACACCCCAATGTTCAGAAACAGGTCTCAGGCGAGTCAATGCAGCCAGTTGATTCATTAGGCCTGTATCACAGACTCTAGGAACAAGCTGTCCTAATAGCTTAGCAACGTGCTTTTTAAAACATTATCTTCAGGGGCGCCTGAGTGGCTCAGTCCTTAAGCATCTGCCTTCGGCTCAGGGTGTGATCCCGGCGTTTCGGGATCGAGCCCCGCATCAGGCTCCTCCACTGGGAGCCTGCTTCTTCCTCTCCCACTCCCCCTGCTTGTGTTCCCTCTCTTGTTGGCTCTCTCTCTCTGTCAAGTAAATAAATAAAATCTTAAAAAAACAAACCAAAACATTATCTTCAGAAAGCCTCAGGACCTGTGACAGGAGAGGCAAAGCTAGAGGTAAGGAAACAGGCAAGTGAGAAGGGCTCTCATTATCTCTTCAACAAGAGGAGCTCCAGTTTTGCTTTCTTCTTAAGAGGTCCTGGCAGAAGGTTTTTTTAGTTTTTGGGGGTTTTTCCTTCATAGAAAGGTCACACAGAGAGATCACAAACTCTTCTTGACACAACACTATCTAAATTAAGATGTAATTGAGTTGAAGCTCATCTCAGCCAATGTCTTTGGCTAATCTTATCAACCTAGTGGATCACACTCAAGAAAGCCTTATTTGAGGAACAAATTTGAACTTGACCCCTTTACTAGGCTCAAATACAGTAATTAAACTACTCCGCAAACTCCCTCTTTGCTGTATACCAGCATAGTCATGCAGTCTCCATTTCCTCAACCAGAGAATTGGTGGGGTGTATTGGGCTTGAATCTCAAGTTGTTCCAAGAAATACTGTTCTAGATGCCATGGATAGTTTTCTTAACCCCCATTCCACTCTTCTACTACTTGAAGACTTGCAAAACTAAAGATGACTTTTTCTAAATTCCAATGCATCTACCATTCTGGACATGATCTAATTAGTTTGGATTTAATTGGATATGGCACTAGTTAGATCACTAGGGTGAGATCTGGAAGGCAAGTCAAATAACACTGCTACCAGTTTTATGATAAATCTTCTTTCATCCTTCCCTAGAGGATAATTGTGAATTGGAGAAAGTAAGTACAAACTCTGGCCAGTAATGGGACCCTGATTCTGAGTTGATGATAATCTCCGCAGACTCAGAATGCCTCTTACAGTGCATTCTTATAGTGGTCAGGTAATGAAAGTAAATTTAATGAGATATACCCAACAACTGACAGGATTCATTTCCATTCTGGTTCCCTGATCTGTGGCATGGAAGTTATTACGGGATGGAAGGCCAAGTGGAAGCCAACGGAGTTTCTCTTTTGAACAAAATTTGTGCATCAAAAACGCCTTGAAAAATGCAGGGGTAGTGAGATGTATCACTTCCCCACTTGACTCATTTATTTGAAGTATACCCTCCTCTTCCAGAAAGATAAATAACAATAATCTTGAATAATCAAAGGGATCATTGTAAGTGTACTCAGGTGGTGACCGTGGTGTGCTTGCTATTCAGTTACAGTGTCTCTGTGCTGGAGCCGATCAATAGAGCTCTGGACTGGAGGGTGTTTTCTTTCCTCTGTCCAATAATTAGAAAGCATCAGAACAATTTCCTTTCACTTGGCTTTCGTTGTCATCTGGGTCTCTGTCACATATAATACACAGAGTCCTTGATCTTTGTACCACAAGGTATCGTGTTGGTCCACTAAACTGCTCACATGATACTGATTGAAATTTGTATACCTAAATTCCTACGCACTGTAGATGTTTTAGTAAGATACACTGAAGCAGAGTGTTGGAGCAAAATTTCCTCTGGGGTTTGTTGAGATATTTCCTCTCAAGTGAAAGGCAAGTTGCTTCACTTTGCATCCTCTACCACTAAGAAAGATTCACTGCGTTTGTTGGGCCACTGTGCATTTTGTCGGAAACACATACCACATTTAGGTGTGTTACCCATTTGCAAAGTAACCCATAAGATTTTGAGCTTTGAAAAGGACCCAGACGAAATGACAGACTTCTCAACTAGTTTCTGTTGCAAACAAGCAGCTTGGCCACTTGTCTTTTATGGTCCAGGAAATCCAACAATCTTCAAATTATCTGTGGCAGATCAGGATGCTATTTAGAGACTGTGGCAATTCTAAGTCCTCGGATTTTTGGAACAAAGCTATACGCTCTTTAGAAAATAGCTATTTTTCTTTTGAGAAAAAGTTCTAGACTTCCTGAGCCCTGATATAAACTGAACACTTGAATCAAGGGATATCAAGGAAACATGTGACCTGAATTTCCGATCATGAACTGGGTGTCCTCTGATACAGAACATCACGAAGTGCTCAAAAACATGCCAACATTAAGTGGAAATAGATTATAGGAATCCAGCCTCTAGCAGGTCTTACCATCAATTTAGTTTATCTTCTCAGTGCAACTACACCTACCGACCAACTACTTTTTCCTCCTCTATAGTTATGGCATCTAGAAGAGTCCCTTATGACCATTTAACTTAAGAAGAAAAAAAAAAAGCAGCAGCAGCCTGGTTCCCAGAAGGTTCTGCATGACATACATGATGGTACTGGCCAGAAGTGGACTGTTACAATGTTATACACACTCAGTTGGTTGCAGGAGATCTGGATAAAAAGTATATTGATGGACCCCTAAGCAAATATTTCTGTGTCCATGTGAATGCAAAACAAAATACACCTGCCAAAAGGAAGCTTTCAAAAATCTAGATGGATATAGAATTGCAAGGGGCCCAGAATAGCCAAAACCATCTTGAAAAAGAACAAAGTATGAGGGCTCACACTTTCCAATTTCAAAACTTGCTACAAAGCAACAGTAATCAAGACAGGGTGGGGGTGCCTGGGTGGCTCAGTCAGTTAAGTGCCTGCCTTCAGCTTAGGTCACGATCCCGGGTCCTGGGATGGAGCCAGGCATCAGGCTCACGGCTTAGCAGGAAGTCTCTCCCTCTCCCTCTGCCACTTTACCCCACTCTTTCTCTCTCTCTCAAATGAATAGATAAAATCGTAAACAAAACAAAACAAAAGACAGCGTGGTACTGGCATGAGGAAAGACATAGATCATTGGAATCAAATTGAAAATTTAGAAGTAAACCCACAGGTCTATGATCAACTTGTTTTCACCAAGAGCACCAAGATCATTCAAGGGTAAAAGAATAGCCTTTTCAACAAATGACACTGGACAACTGGATAGCCATTTATGAAAGAATGAAGGTGGACCCTTACCTCACACCATACACAAAAATAAACTCAAAATGAATCAAATGCCTAAATGTAAGAGCTAAAACTATAAAACTCTTTTTGAGAAAACTTGAGATAAACCTCCATAGCCTTAGATTTGGCAAAAGATTTTTAGATATTACCAAAAGCATGAGCAACAGGGAAAAAAACAGATTGGATTTCATCAAAATTAAAAACTTTTGTGCTTCAAATCACTTCATCAAGAAAGTGAAAAGACAAACCACAGAATGGGAGAAAATATTTGAAAATCACATAACTGACTAAGGTCTGGTATCCATAATATATCAAGAACTCTTACAACTTAATAATAAAAAGACAAATAATCCAACTTAAAAATGGGTGAATGATCTAAATAGATAAATCTCCAAGAGAGAAATACAAATGGCCAATAAACATATGAAAAGATACTCAACACTATTAATCATCAGGGAAATGCAAATCAAAAACCACATGAGGAGGACACCTAAGTGGCTCAGTCAGTTAAGTGCCTGCCTTTGGCTCAGGTCATGATCCCGGAGTCCAGGGATCGAGCCTAGCGTCAGGCTCCCTGCTCAGTGGGGAGTCTGCTTCCCCCTCTTCCTCTCACCCTGCTGTTGTGCTTTCTTTCTCTCAAACAAAAAACAAACAAACAAACAAACAAAAAAAAAACAACCCACATGAGATACCACTTCATACCGACTAAGACAGCTATAATCAAAAAGTCGGGTAAGTATTGCTAAGGATGTGGAGAAATAGGAACCCTCATACACTGCTGAAGGGAATGTACAATGGTGCAGCTGCTTTGGAAAATAGTCTGGCAGTTCCTCAAATGATTAAACATAGAGTTGCCATGAGACCTAGGGATTTCACTTCTATGTATATACCTAAGAGAAATAAAAACATTTGTTTACACAAAACTTGTACATGAATGTTTATAGGTGCACTATTTATAATAGCCAAAATGTAAAAACAATTCAAATGTCTATTAACTGAGTAATAGATAAACAAAATGTGATATAGTCATGTACTGAAATATTATTCAGCCACAGGAAGAAGTACTGATACATGCTACGTAAATGAACCTTAAAAACATTTTGCTAAGTGAAAGTGGCCAGTCACAAAAGACCACATATTCCATTCATGTGAAATGTCAAGAATATTAGAGTTCCTAACTCTATAGATACAGAAAGTAGATTAGTGGTTGCCTTGGGCGAAGGGGCTGGAGAAATGAGAAACTAGGAGGGTGATAACCAAGGGGTATGGTGTTTCTTTTTGAGGTAATGAAAATGTTCTAAAATTGGCTGAGGATGATGGTTGTAATATCTATTAATATACTAAAACCACTGAATTGTACACACTATATAGGTGATTGAAAAGGGTGCCAATTATATCTCAATAAAGTTGTTTTAAAAACTCTACGTGGAGGCAGTGAAAATTTATTTCTCCAGGGTCTCATGCTTGCTCCTTAGGCTCATGAACAAAATGGCTGTGTGAAAGGGATGGGGACTATATATAGACTCAACAATATGGACTTCCTTTGGCCAAGGCTAGGCTGACACAACTGACAGTCCAACTTCTCTGTAAGGACCAATGCTGAACCCCTAGTATAGTTCACTGTATATAGATTTTTTTTTATCCCTTCTAACAGTGAGGGGACAAGAGGCAGTGGAATGGACACTTTCCTGATGATAGATTTGTCTTCTCTACTTCAATGATTTTATCAGCAGTCCCGCTGACCACCCCACAGTGAATGTAGCAACTGTCTTATTCATGAGCATAATACTCAACGATACATTGGTGATGAGAGAAGAACCAACTTAATGTGGAAGAGGTCAGGTCAGTCTCATACCCGCAGGAATATTTGGTCTTCTGATATAGCCCATCACTCAGAAACCCCTGGCTTCGTAGGAAGGTAAAGTAGCTAACTGAAAACTCAGTTTGAGAGACAGGACCTTGTGAGGTGGTATATGAGCTGGTATATGCTCTAATCTTGTGACCAGTATATGGTGCCGTTTCTGTCACAGATAGCATTCACTGGCCTAGGACGTAAGAAGTGGAAGTGGGAGGGCTGATCCTCACTATTAAATACGGTGAACGACTCATGAAAGGGTTTGTTTCCCATACACTTGATTTTAACAATGGTTGTTGGAACTTGAAGCTGCCTCCTGACTGTTTGGAGCTCTTCATGCCATTTAACCAATAAGGAGAAAATGAGGTCCTTGTGTGTTGTCTGGGGCAACTGGTTCCAAGTATCAAGGGGAAGAGTTGCTACATAGACAATAGGACCAGGTAGAAGTATTCCTGGCTATCCTCTGGGGTGCCCCTTAGAGCTCCTATATTCAATAATAAAATTAATGTAAGATTGTTAAACGGATACAGGAAAGACCAAAAGGACCCCAACTCCATGAGAGTGAAGAGCTGAGGTACTGGCTGGAAAGAAAGCGAACATTGAGTTAACACTGACAGAAGTTATAAATATTAACTACCTTCATGACTAGTGGTGATTATGAGGACTGCAGTAAATATCCAGATTTTCTTTCTTGCTTTGAGATATATATATATATATATATATATATATACACACACACACACACACACACACACACACACACACACACTAAGCACTCTTCTTTTTCTCTTCCCCTTTTGTCTACTCTTTTACATGGTAATGGTTTATCTTATAATTTACATTTTAGATTATATTATTCTAGGATTATGACTAAATTAGAAAAAGAATATATGTCATTGAAGAATGGATATAAGAGCAAACTTTTGGTCTCCCGTTTAGGGGAATGACAAAAAGTCTTAATTTCCTCAATAGGAACTTCACTCCCATGCTCAGGAAAGGACTAGAGCATTAGGACTCCTTGTCTGCTGTCTGAAACTACTTTTCTTCCTAGGAGATAGCAGTCTGGCAGCAGGCTAGCTTGTGGGCTCTGCAGCCAGATGCAGCAGAATGTGAATCCCGACCTGGGTTGTGCAAGCCAGGACCCCTGGCCAACCACGGGAGCCTCAGGGCCTTGATTTCATGGGCTATAAAATAAGGACAGTAAAAGCCATCTTCTACGGTTGTTCTGAGAATTAGGTCAAATGAGATGATGCCGTAGAGTTCAGCAAAGCACACGGCCTGCTCTGTGGGGCTACTCAGGGGCAGGAAGAGCAAATACAAAGAAACTCCATGGAACTCACTTTCCCACCAGGGAGTGAAGCGCTGTGTCATGGTCCAGCCAGAGTGGATCCCAGCCGAGGTGGTCCTCACCCGCCCATAGTAAGGTTCCTGTATTTCTGATGTTTCGTTGGTAAGGTCGCAAAAGAATTCTAGAATACCCCAACAGTCCTCTTTATTTTTCCATTGTCTCTGTCCATATCTATAGAAGGGAAAAGACAAAGGTCTGAGGGTTGTTGGGTTCCCCCCCCCCCCATTGAAGGAGCCTTCCATTTTTTTCAGTCTATTAATTTTTTAGCCTGGTTGGGATTTGTCCTCTAACATCAGTACCCCTATGAAAGCTTCTGACTACTCTCAAATATCTTTAAAAAAATTTTTACTCTTGTTAATCAAAGCATTATGTTGCTGAAAGATAAACTCAAGCCTGACACCTTCTGTATTTGTAGCAAAAGGGTTTTGGGGTTTTTAATACTTAGTGAAGTTTTTCTTCTGGTATATGAACCAACTTCCAGTTTTGAGTACTAGCTTCCCACATCCTTAATGTTTCTGAGGTTTCAGCCCTGTGGTTTTCTTCACTTCTCATCAGCCTGCTGTTGAGTAATGTGGCTGATTCTGAGAAGTCGTTACCACTTTTCATCTCAGGTATTGCTTACCCAACGCATCTGGTCGATCTTTTTGTTGAAAATGGAGTAAGGGTTGTAGTGAGGGAGTCCTATAATCAGGAGCTAGGAGTGAGGGAGGGCAGCCCTTGAAAAAAAGGGCAAAGACACAGATAAGTTGACTCAGCCCAAGAGTATGAGATGGTGTAACAGCAGAAGGGAAGATTAATTGTTCCGTTCGTTTTCCCTCACAAATCAGAAACGGTGCAATAAGACGATGTGGGCACAGAGTAGAGATGAGAAGCTGGGGCAAAAGTCTTCCCAAAATATTTGTGGAAAGACTTGAAATCTAGCTCTCCAGCCATATAATGAGGGGTACTTCGGTGTCTGTACTCTGTAAACTGTATGATGGCAGCAGTGGCATTTTATCAAAGGATACCATGACAGCAGAGCCAGTTACAAACATGGAGCACCATTTGATGTTTTTAATTGTTATTTATTGTTGAGACGTGGTCTTTGCTAGCTGAATTTAGCTATAGTGGCTGGCTTCTCTTTGTAATGTGATACCTCATTTCTTTTGTCGTCTCCTAAGTGGGACAGATACTAACGGTAGACCCATGTGAATGGAATAGAACCAAAGTGAAAGGTTTGAAAAATATAAAATTGTACTGTGCTCTTGAAAATACCGTATAGAGAGGAACGGATCCAAGTCTTCTGAATCTCAAAGTTTGGGAGCCCTCTTTAAGAAAAATAATTACAAGTATTAAATTCTCCCATGGGGTCCAGAAGTTTAATCTTCTTGAAACAACTTCTAATCCACTTTTAACACTGGACCACAAATAGGCCCTATTTATATTGCCTAAGGGGAATGTATAAAAAAAAAACCCAACAACAACCCACCAATCCCTACATTCTATATGCTGGAGTATCTCCCACTACGCACAAATCTATTTTTAGAATGGAGAAATCTTTATTGTAAAGATGCATAAAAATTTTACAGTTGCTATACAAAATATGTTGAGAAATGCAGCAGCAGTTAAAGACTGAAAAACTTCTGGAAATAGTTCTTGTGACATTAACAAGAGGTTAATTAATGGGAAAATCAGACTTTGAACCTACCCCCGTGCTAGAGAGACGTGGATGAGTGTATGGAATAAAAATTGCTATTTTGGTTCACAGCTACATCTGATTTTCTGAATTTCGAATGAAAAATCGTGAACGTGAAACTGTAATATCTGCTCTCTCAGTATCTCTCAGCCAGCATCTCAAACTATGGAAGAGAAGGAGGAGACTCAAACCCCCCCCCCCCAGAAATGTATGGGGGGAAAAACATGCCGTTTGCAAATTGGGAGCTTCTGTTTCCAGGCCTTGATCCAGGAAAGGAATTGATTCTATCTGAGTTTTGGCAATGATCCCCCAGAAGCAGCCCGAAGAGCACAGACATGCTGCAGCACGTTACAAAAGCAGCCATTTGTTTTTGAAAAGAATTTTCTAAGTTTTCAAAAATGACTTTGGAATTAAAAATATACGTTGTACACTCATCTCCATGTGTCCCACAGGGGCTTCATCAGCTTGGTTGAGTACCTACTATGTGCTAAGCAAGTCGCTTCCAACATTCGCTAGATAAACATGGAGGGATCCCACCACGTGCCAGGCTCCGCTGTGAAGCCAAAGGCTCGGCCGGTGAGGTCTGGGCACTGGGTCTCTGAGGCCTGAAGCTTCTCCCCAACAGGCTGCTCATTCTCGTGCATTTTGTGTCCCCAGGCAGCTTTCAAGGAGACAAGACACTCCTATCCCTACCTCTGCTTCTTCTCAATCCCATGAAACTGAAAAAAGAGCCTAACTTTTTCATTCTAGAGCCCCGCATTCTAGAGCATGTGATTCCAGTGGCCATCTTGATCCCCCGGAGGAAGCTCAAATTACTTACATTTTGTACTGCACAAAATAGACACTGCTGTTGCTGGTGCAAGCTCTCCCAGGCTGCCAGTGCAGAATATTGTGGAAATTCCGAGACTGGAAATGTACTCTCTGAGGCTTCAGAGACTCAGGGGCTGACTGAGTTTCTAAAATACAAAGAGAAGGAAAAACTTTGAACATTAACATGGTCACCATTGTGCTTAGCAGTACTTCGCAGTGGGATGCCTGCAGAAGGATTTCCTAAAGTAGTTGCTAGAAGTACAGATAGGAAAGGTGGAGCCCAGAAGTCAACATTTTCAATCTTGAATGGAAGGATTTTTGTGCACGTTCAAGTTACAGAACAACTGTAAAATGTAAATGATATCCTCCCACCCCATTCCCAAGCTCCAGAGGGAGTAAATAGCAGTGAAGAAATAGCGTCCTCAGTCCCTTCTGTGATGGTGATGGAATGTAATGATCAAGATGAAAAGCCCACACAAGGCCACTCACCCACTTTCCTAGGAGCCATTATATTACTGGCCACACTGAGGCGAAATTTTGCCTGGGATCCATTTTGGTTCCAGGCCCTCAGCCCAGCACTCGGTTTCTCCTTTCTCAGGATATGAAGTTTCTCAAGTGTCTCCTCTTTAGTAGCTACTTATTAAGTCTACCTGGAGTTATGCAAGTTGTGGAGAGAAACTGACCCCATATCTGTTCTCACCATTTCATGTCAGAAGAAAGCTGAGCGTTTGACAAAGCCCGGAAAAGCACTAGAGCCGTTTTCAACAATCCCTTGAGCAAACTCAGATGACAAAGTTGTGAGCAATTAAAAAGACGTGAAGCACTTACCTACTACACCAGTCAGGAAGAAACTGATGAGGAAGCCTAGAAAGCAATGTTTAGGCGTCATGGTTGGAGCGCGACTGGCCAGGCAACCAGTGGTCCCTTCACTGAGAGCTCAGCTCTGGACAGAAGAGGAAACTGAAGAATCCTCATGCTGGACATCCCCTCTGGGTTTAACCATGGTTCCTTGAAGCAACTACAATTTCACTTTTTTAACACACTATGTTGTTTATTATTTTAAGGTTATTATAAAAGTATAAAAATCACTTCAAAAAATATTTGTCGTAAGTCACTTCAATATGGAAGCTTGTTTTTGTTGCGACTTTGTTCGCTCTGAAAAGGCAAAACACTGAGGATTGGCAGACTGCAGGGCAGGGTAGGGCAGGAATTGTGCAAGGCACTAGAAGGTGAGGGAATAAAACAGCTCGTGGGGCCCTCAGGGAGTCTAGCCCTGGGACACAGAGGAGCTGCCAGCCACCGGCATGTGACTGGCGGAGTGATTCTGAGAAATGTACTTGGCAGTTACAGCATCCCCGGGCTCCTGGCTGTGGTTCAGGCTGGTAGGGTCTCTGGTTGATTCTTCCTTTTCCTCCCTTCTTGGAAGCTCTCTGAGTAACTTCCTGGGTATACCTCATACCCTCCATACCCTCTGGCTCTCCACAGGGCTTCTCTGCCCTACTCATCCGTCTTCCCAGTCCATGGTGGCCCAGGGCCCCACTCAGCTAATGCTCTTCCTTTTCTATTCCCACCCTCCATTTGCAGCCATCTGAGAAAGATTTTGAGCTGTCAAACTACAGGAGTCCTTAAAAGGTTGAATGTGGAGGACAATCATTTTGAGCTACATTCTGACTTTTCGGTATCTTCTTTGAAATCTGATCGAACTAGGTCATCTGTTCTTCGCCTATGATTCATTATATTCATTTTTCTTACCAATTTTTTTAACCGCATGTTTGTAGAGGCACTAAAATTGTACGTTCAAGCACAAGAAGAGAGTCATGATTCTTTAAGTGAGGATTTTTAGGTCAAAAGAGGAAATACCTCGGTAGTCTCTTTTAAGTTCTTGGTAGAAGAGCCTCTGTAGTAAGTACTAGGGAGGGCTGCTAAGCGCTTCTCCTTCAGCCCTTCGTTCAGTAACATTGAACAAACATTGGCTGCCTGATGACTCCCAGCAGCAAGGGTGCAGCCGCGGTAAAGACACACATCGCCCCTGCCTTCCAAAGCCCACTTGTAAAGGGGAGTAGACGTAACTGCCAGAGCAGTATGGAGGGGTCTGTGAAGATAACGCCAGGCTTTCCAGCGCCTCCACGCTGTGTCTGACTTCTGAACCAGACCCCTTGTCTCCTCCAGGTGAGATTTCCACTGCTCAGAAGTGAACAAAAGCTTTCAAGGAAGAAACATGCCACAGATCTTAGGCTCCCTTTGCAACTTCTTGGTGTTCCTTGTCCTCTAGGCTTCTCAGCAGCACCTGCTTACTGACACTACCCAGTGAGCTCTAGACTTAGCATTCACTTGTTTTTGTTTGTTTTTTAAGTAGGCTCCATGCCCAGCATGGAGCCCAATGCGGGGCTTGAACTCACAACCCTGAGATCAAGACCTGAGCTGAGATCAAGAGTCAGACGCCCAATTGACTGAGCCACCCACATTAATCTTGGCTTTTATGTGGGGGAGGAGGAGTGAAACTTGTGTTTGAACTACTGATGTTCCATATCTTCCACGCGAATGGCTCTCGTTTTGAAGCAACCCAATTGCCCCAAGTTCCAGTTAAGAAAAAAAGAAAAATATTTTAATTCAAGGTTTAATAAGTAGTGCTGCAGACCATGAAATTGGGGTTTCCACTGGGTTACTGACTTTGTAGAACAAAGAAGGGACAGTTAGAGGGGAAGGGAGAAGAGCACAGAATATACTAAGAACTGAATTCTCTCAAAGACGTGTGAAGTTTTGTGCTATGTTAAATTGCAGAAACCAAACCAGTCCTGTAAGCATTCAAGGAGCTCTCTAGTTGTGTAATATCATAATCAACCTAAAAGCCAATCCTGCCACAACACCTCAGGTAGATGAGAAGGTAAAATTAAATTCTAAAATCCTACCAATTTGGAAGCAGAAGAATTTATACAGAATTATTTCCAATGAAAATATATTTGCTTTGGGAAGTAAGAAAATTACAGGTAACTGGAGATGTCTGCTCTACTGGGCTTCAAGCATGAAATGCTGGCTTCCAACTCATTCCCCACCTTCCCCGCCCGCCCCCTGCCACCTGCCACCCTCACCCCCTCATCTCATTGGCAGGAAGAGTCACCTTGAGAGTGACAAGAGTGCCTCCATCATGTCGGGTCTAGAAAAAACTTGCCTAAGCCCCTACCTTGGACAGACCGGATTCTCTTCTTTTTCCCTGTGGCTTCCCGCAGACCAACAATTCACCTAATTAAGAACTCATTATTACTTATTTTTAAGTGTGATGTGGGATTTTGGTTATCATTATTATTATTGTTAGAAATACATATTGAAGTATTACAGATAACATGACACGATGTCTGGGATTTGCTTCAAAATAATCCAAGGGGTCAGGAAGAGGGTGACCAGCCGGCCACAAGCTGATAATTATTGAAACTGGGTATTGTGTACAAGGATACTCATTATACTTTCTACTTTTATATATATTTGAACTTTCTCATAACAAAAGGAAAAGGACTTTAAAAGTTTACCTACAAGATGCCATCTTTATAAAATGTCTTTGGTAATTTGAATGCCATTTTAGTGTTGATAACAGGGACTAATAACTATGGGGCACTGTGTTAAATTCTCTTCATGCGTTATTTTAGTTAATCCTCAGGACAAGCCCAGGAGGTCAGCATTATTATCCTGATATTACAGATGAAGAAAACGAGACATAAACTCAAAGGACTTAACCAGCTCTATGGCGTGCAGTGACAAAGCACGGGATGAAGGCTGGTCTGGCTGACCTGAGGCGTCTATTACAAAATCACTATGTGGTGGTCTTCACTTGTAATATTTATTCCATAAAGGGATGGAACGATACCAATGAAGATTTGGCCATTCGTTCCTTTAATTGTTGATTCACTGAAACGAATGTTTACTGAGCATGCGCCGTATCCCCGGGCACTGTGTCAGGCACGCAGTAACGAGCCAGAGGGCAGAGCCGGTCCTGAGGGGGCCAGCTTCCTTTTCTTCAGCCAGGTCTTGCTAGGGAACAGCCACATGTTCCTCATTCTCCTTCAGAAAAGTGTCTAAAAACTGCCTCACTGGGCTATATCTAAGATGGACTGGGTTTCTGCTCCAGGTTCTTTCCTCAGTCTATGATTTGGTAGGCAGCAGGGCCTCTTTCTCAAGTTAATTTAACAGAGCACAATGGTAACTTGAAGTCCACTCTTCTCCTCCTCAGACCTAGAGAGGGCCGTATACTTGTCGTACCAATAACTGGGAAGCCACTTGTTCTTTCTGTGCACCGGGACCTCAATAACTCTGAATAATACTCCTGACCTTTAAGCACTTCTGCATTCTGGAAATAATTGGCATGCATTTCAAAATAATTTATGGACTTGAATCCAGAAAAAGAAGGAACTTCATTGTTCAAATACATGCAATAAACACAATGACCAATCTGATAAAGATCAGTTTTGATTAATTTTTGGACCATGAACACTAATACATTATTTGAGACCTCCACTCATAGGACTGAGGGCTTCTTTAGGGTAACTTTCTGCTCTTCATGCCTATTGCTCTGGGTAAAAGATGCTATTGATTTTGTTTTGACTGTTCTTGACCAAGGTCTTTTACTGACCCTGAAAACCCTACTGGATATAACCAATCATTAAGCTCATCCACTAGCATATACCTGGACATTGTTTCAACTCCAGAAAGATTTCCATGGCATAACCAGGATCCACCGAGTTGCCACCCCCTCCACTGCAACCACTCGGGTCCCTGCCACTACCATCTGTTGTCTAGGTCATGGCCGTAGCCTCCTGTCCATTCTCCCCATCCCTGCCCCTGTCCTCTGTACCAGCAGGAGTGTTCCTTTAAAATGTTCAATCATAGCCTGTGCTCAGAACCTTCTAATGTCTTCACATCTCTTTCAAAATAAAAGTCAAAATTTTTATATTCACCTACAAGGCTGTGGGCAATCTGACCCCATTACCTCTAACTTCACCTCTTATACTTCTCCTAACCCACAGTGCTCTGGCCCTAATGGCCTTTTTGCTGTTTCTTGGGCATGCCAGGCTCATCCCCATGCTAAGATCTTTTACTCACTGTCCCCTCTGCTTGCATGCTCTTTCTGAGATGTTGAGACTCACCCATCACCTCCTTTCTGTGTCCACTCAGATATTACCTTAGTGAATTCTTCCATGACCACCCAGCATGGCTGCACTTCTCCCCCCCGCCATCTGTCTGCATCTCCTTTGTCTGCTTAATTTTTCTGCATAACATTTATCATCATTTGATAGACTGTTTGTTTTATTCTTGCTGTCTATCTCCCCCACTAGAACAGAAACTCCGGGAGTGACCTCCTGACATCATATGTGTTCACTGTTTCACTATGGACAGTGCTGGGCACATAGTAAGCCCTTAAGGCATAGCTAGTGAATTAATGAAAAGGAATGTGTATTAGCAGCTGGCAGGAATTGATGAGATTTAAGCCAAAGGAACATGAAGATGCTTCTCTGCTTCTTATGGTCTAGGGTGGGAGTCCTGATGAGACAGGGCTGAGACTGTCGGATCTGCGAGAGCACTGTGGTTCCTCCAGACACACACACAGACAACTCGGGCTTTGCAACACCATGCGGCACCACCGCCAGCTCTCCAGCGGGACCGCGTAATCTGTGTGACCTGGGATGTAGCTGTTTCTTGACGGTTGGAGAGATTTCCCTGATCAGTCGTCTGGGTGCTTCTCTGGGTGGGACATGGGGTACGTGGTGGGGGGGTGCATTTCTTTGGCAATTTTCTAATTCAAATTCTCCTAATTAGTCTGTTCAGATGTTCTATCTCTTTTAGGTTCAGTTTCTACAAATTGTATTTTCTTTAGAAGACTGTCCATTTCATTCATGCTTTTAAATTTATTTGCATAGAGTTTGCACATTATTCCTTAATGATATCCATATTCAATTTTCCTTGTTTCTGTGATTTCTCTTTTGTAATTTCTTATTTTGAGTAATGATATTTTTCTCCCTTTTCTAAAGTTGTATTCTTAGTTAAGTCAGCTAGTTATTTATCTTTAAAATTTTTCAAGGAACCAGATTTTGTAATGAGTTGTACCTACTTTTTAAAAAAAATTTCATGTTTCATTCATATCTCCTTTTGCCTTTTAAAATTCCTTCCTACTGTCTTCTATTTCATTTGTCATTTATTTTTATAAGAACTCCTGGAGTCAGATGTTTATTTCATTTGTCTTATTCTTTTTTTTTTGAAAGATCCCAAAACTTTAATAACAAAAACCTAATATTTGAATAGGGTTATAAAGGTTTCAGTCGATATTTATTCACATGATCACTTTTTCTGCTTTTAAAAAAATTTTATTATTGAAGTACAGTTGTATTTGTTTCATTCTTTATTTTATATCAATACAAGTAATTTACTAGAAATTAATTTCTAGTAATTCACCAGCAATTAACTCTGAAAGATATCCCAGGGGCTTCATCTTTTGCTCTGAAGTGGGATATTTTCCTTACTTTTTTCTTTAACAATTGTGCAATTTAGATCGCTTTTTCTGGCCCATGGATAACTTTTTAATTTTAATTCTCATTGTTTTTTTTCATGATTTCAAGAGAAGAAGATGCCGACTTACGCAACCATGTGCAGTTTGGAAATCCCCTCTTACTGCTTTGCTTTCTGGGAGTCGAAGGGCAGAAGGATGGATTAGTATTCATTTATTATCCACACACAAAGATAAAATATGGCCACACAACTGCTTAGGTGTAATATCTATTGAACAAGACGTACACTGAGCACCTAAACAAAATTTAGAAATCCTCATGAACCTCAGAGTAAGGAAAGTACCTTTCACATTTTAAAATAACGACTTCTTGGGGCGCCTGGGTGGCACGGCGGTTGGGCGTCTGCCTTCGGCTCAGGGCGTGATCCCGGCGTTATGGGATCGAGCCCCACATCAGGCTCCTCTGCTGGGAGCCTGCTTCTTCCTCTCCCACTCCCCCTGCTTGTGTTCCCTCTCTCGCTGGCTGTCTCTATCTCTGTCGAATAAATAAATAAAATCTTAAAAAATAAAATAAAATAACGACTTCTTGTCTTATTTTACTGTAGCACTGTTAGTAACCACCATAAGTAACGTACTAGTATTTGAGTGTATTTCCAGCTTCACCTAAAGCTATTTCTGGAGGGAGCTGCCTGGTTATCAGAGTTAAAGCATGACTTATATTCAAAGACGAGCGGGAAGAACCTGCTCTTTGGAGATGGATAAAGCTTGAGTTCGAATCCCTCGAAACAGATCTGTCTCAGCTTCACCCACTTGCAATGGGCTTCCCATCCTGGTACTCGAAGGCCCAGTGCTTATCCCCCCAAAGCCCGGACAAACCTAGAGCACAGACTAAGCCCATTTGATTCCTAGGATCTCTAGATTCTTTGCCTGAACCCATCTAAACATCCCATATTTAAGAGGTACAAGCTTCAGGTTATAAGATAAGTAAGTCGGGGGGATGTCATGTACACCATGGTGACTGGAGTTCAGAATAGTATCCTGTATAAGTGAAAGTTGCTAAGAGAATATATCTTAAAAGTTCTCATCACAAGGAAAAAATTCTTTTTTTTTTAAAGATTTTTTTATTTTTATTTATTTGGCAGAGATAGAGACAGCCAGCGAGAGAGGGAACACAAGCAGGGGGAGTGGGAGAGGAAGAAGCAGGCTCATAGCGGAGGAGCCTGATGTGGGTCTCGATCCCATAACGCCGGGATCACGCCCTGAGCCGAAGGCAGACGCTTAACTGCTGTGCCACCCAGGCGCCCCACAAGGAAAAAATTCTGTGTGTGGTGATGAGTGTTAACTAGGTGTATTGTGGTGATTATTACATAATACGTACAAACCTCAAATCATTCTGTCGCATACCTGAAACCAATATAATGTTATATGTCAAGAACATTTCAATTTTCTAAAATCCCGTACTCCCCGAGGCGGGGGCTGTACCTTCATACGCAGAGTGCTCCCTGCTCCCCACCCCTGTCCTTCTGTCCGCCAAACACGACTCCAGCAGAGCTTCCTGGGCGAGGCTGCAGGCTGCAGTTTCCCATGTCACAGCTCTTGGCTGACGACTCAGCCTCTGAGGTGCACCTTTCCCCAGGCTCTGCGCCCCCGCCCCTACTGCCCTGGCTCCACTGGGCCCTGCCCTCCTCCAGGTTTTATATACATTCTGAGTTCCAGCTCTGTTGTATTCTCAAGATATACCTCTTTGCTTTCTAGTTTACCAAAAAACAACTACTTTTCTGTGCCCTTGTTTCCTCACTTGGAAAAAATGTGTAACGCCTGCCTCACCAGATAACAAGGAGAGTAAGAGAAATCTGCCAAACATCTGCCTGCAGGGGAGCCGTGATAAACAAATATCCTTCCAGGCTTGGTCAGTTGGGACAGCTGCCATAATGTTCCCCAAACATCCAAGCAGGAGTCAAGCGGGAATCCTGCCGCGGGAAGAGAGGATGGCTGCAGGTCCAGAGAGGGAGGGAGTCAGATCGGTTTCCACGCTAGCCCTACACGAGTGCTATGGAGATGAAGGGAACAGGCAGTTCTATCGATGGCATAACACGGGTAGAATCATTGAGGTAAAACCAGTTCACTGAATTGGGCAAGCTGTTGCAGGACAGGGAGGTTAATGCCCTTCAAAATCAAAGAGCTGGGTTTGGGGTTTCTTCACAACTTGTCTAATTTTTATCATCTGCCTATAATCCCCCACGTTTATTCCATATATTTCATATATTTGGTTGAGTGAGTTCTGGTTTGCAAGAAGTTCTGCAATTCTATGCAAGTTTTCAAATTTTCTGGAATATCAGAAACAGACATATTCTCTCTTCCTCAACATGCGCGCGTGCGCGCGCACACACACACACACACACACACACACAGTTGCAGAAAGAATAACTCTGATGTGGGCACAGTGATAAGCCAGATGGGAGTGGCCGTGTAGAGAATTAGACAATTCTGCGAGTCAGCAAGTATTATTGAGAACTTGCTCTGTGTCAGGCACTGTCCTAAATTCTGGAAATATACGGTCGGTTAGGCAAGCTCTGGTTCACAGACAGCTGACATTCTAGCATGTGTATCAGGGAGGGGAGAGGGCAGACAGTGAATAGTCACACGACTATTTTGTCAGTGGCCATCAGCGCTGTGGAGACAAACCAGGGGGCGGGGAGCAAGAAAGCCGGACAGATGCCACTGCAGAGCAGGGGTGAGGGAAGGCCTCGCTGACCAGGTGCTGTGTACACAGAGGTCTGAGCTAGGGGAGGTAGGGAGCCGTGCAGACACGGGGGAAGCACAACTTGAGAGAGGCAATAGCAAGGTCCACATGAAAGAGCGAGAAGGCATGTGGTTGGAGGGGAGGGAGCAAGGGGCAGAGTATTGGCAATGAGGTCAGGAGTGTCCAGGGATCGGGGCCAAAGGCCTTGGGAGCCATGGCAAGGATTCTGGATGCTTTCTGAGAGAAGGGGAAGCCACTGGAAGGTTTCAAGCACAGAGCATCTGAAATGAGACTAGTAAGAAAACGTCAATGTTGAAGTAGTGGATTGGGAACATAGATGGGGGAGCTCTGACCCCCGGTTTGCTTGTTCCTTGTTTGGGTCAGTGCAACACAAAGCCATTTACTGTTGGCCTCAAAGGGGCAACACTTCCTGGGGAGAGTCCTGGCTCTGCTTGATGGTACTGCTCAGCTATGAGGATGAGAGGACATCTCGAAATGGGAAAGAAGCTGAATTAAAATACTACCCTTATGTACATTAAAATATGAAAAAAATAATAAAATTTGCAGCTCAGGAGTCTACATTTGTTATTTCTTAGGTTTGGAAGTTTCTTCCCAACCTGCTTTCCCTGCACCCACCACCCAATTTATGCTTAAATGTCACTTACTCAAGAGGCTGATCCCCGATCTCAACTGGGTCCCCTTGTTAGGCTGCGACTGCACCCTGGGCTTTTCCTTCACTACGCTCGTCAGCTTGTTTGTAATTAAGAATGTGATGAGTTCCTTCTTTCCTTCCCACACTTGGGGAGCTGATTTAAAGTGCTTGCATAGGGCCCTTGCAAGGACTGAGCTAGGGGCCGTATGAACTGACCCCATAACCAGGGGCCGTATGAACTGACCTCATAACCATGTGTGTGCTAAGTACCATTGTTATCCACGCTTCATGTAAACCAAGGCAAAGAGAAGCCAAGTGACTTGATATGAAGATATGAAGTCCTAACCCCTGGTACCTATGAATGCGATCTTATTTGGAAATAGTGTCTTTGCAGATCTAATCAAATTAAGATGAAGTCATACTGAATTAGAGCAGGCTCCAATCCAATGACTAGTGTCTTTACAGAGACAAAGATTTGGACACAGAGACACACAGGACAGAATGCCATGTGACAAGAGGCAGAGGGTGGAACAACACAGCTAAAATTCAAGGAAAGCTGAGGGTTGCCAGTTACCACCGGAGGCTTGGAAAAGGCAAAGGATCCCTCTAGAGCTTTCCAGTATATTGTGGACCTGCATCTGAAAGGTGAGGGCATACACTTCCATTGTTTTAAGCCACCCGAGGCTGTGGTAATTTAGTATGGCCGCCCTAGAAACCAAAATAATAAAGCTGGATCCCCACCTTCCTGCTTATACAAAAAGAAAAATACCCAGAGGGATAAAGAATAAAGTGTAGAAAGGAACAATGACCCCCAAATAACCCAAGAAAATGTGGGGAAAGTTTGTATCTTCTAGGGAGTTTCTTTAAAATGGAAGGAAAAGATTAATAAATTTGACTTTATAAACATTTTAAACATCTGCAGGGTAAGAGATAAGAAATTTTAAAAATAAACGTGTAACTCCTGGCAAAGGATACAATCAATAGAAAAAAAAATAAACAGCCCCCAAAGAAATGCACAAAGGACAAGATTAGGCAATGAGTTACGTATAAATACCTAATATATAAAACATGCTCAACTTTACTAATTATTAAAGAAATGCTAACAGAAGTATTAAAATGGCTTACCTATACAATTTGTGGACATTAAAACAACTGTTATCCTAATTAGCTAGGCACAAAAACCGTGTACTCCATTCACATGTGGCCGGAATGTCTATTATTAGCGCAATCCTTTTGGAAAGCAGTAACTTGTCTATTTCAATTATTTTCATTTTTTTGCTTTTTCCTTTTCTAACTTGTATGCTTTTGTCTTAAGGATTTATTTTTTATAATTTTCATACAATAATCTGAAAAGGATATGTATTTTTACGGACTGTAAGTACTCATATATTAGTTAAAAAAGCCATTAAGACATTGTTCCCCAAATAAGTGAGTATACTAGTTCCGCCAAAATCTCACTAGTATTTACTACATTTCCCCCCCACTAACAGAATAAAAGAGCACCTCACTTTGGACTTTTAAGTGAAGGGAAATGCTTCTCCCTGGCTAACTTACAGAAGTTGTATTTTTAAAAAAATTTTTTTGATCAATGAATTCAGTTGAATCTTAGAACTACCATCCTCTTAGTAATCCCCAAGAATGCCTTGTGTTATAGAAATTAACTCTTGGCTTGCCTCTCTTTGGGGACTCTCTCCTCACACCACATGCTTCTCAGGGCTCCCACCTACTCCAACGGCTTTGACCACTGTCTTTATGCTGGAGAACCCCTCAATTCTCATGCTCTACAGAAAAATCTGGTTTTCCCCTCCCCAAACAGCTTGGAATAGTGTTCTGTACAATGAGTGCTAAATATGAAATACAGACATAAAAGGACTATTTTTAAAGATTACATTGTTTTTAGGACTGTTTTAAAGATTAGATATGAATAATTAGAAAATAATTCTATAGTCTTAATGCATGGAAACAAGGAAATGGGTAAAAAATACTAGATTAACTGCCTGAGTGCTTGAATAAATGAGTACAAAAATGAATTTTAAACATACTTTATTTACAAGTCTCTAAATGCAGTGTTCCATAAAAAATATATACATGTTTCTATTTACATATTCTTTATTAAGTCTATTGATTTGAACTAGATTTTATATTCGGTTTTGGAAAGCTTTCAGGACTTCTTCTGAAAGTGAGCATTTAAAAATACTATATATAAAAAAAACACCATATACATCGGGGCCCCCGGGGGGCTCAGTGAGTTAAGCATCTGACTCTTGATTTCGGCTTAGGTTATGGATTCATGAGATCAAGCCTCGCATCAGATTGGATGCTGGGCATGGAGCCTGCTTAAGATTCTTTCTTGCTCTCCCTCTGCCCCTCATCCCCCCACTCACACTTTCATGCTCTATTAAAAAATATATATATATCTATATATCTATATCTATATACACGTATATACATATCTATATATACTATATACATAGACTTCCAAAAACAAATACCATGCGGAGGCACAGAAAAGAAAAAAATCTATTCTAGGTCTTGGAAGTGATTAGAAAGGACCCTGGGGTATCTCACCTACTATCACAGGAAGCAGGGTTCTTAAGAGTTTTCACTGTTACTAACAGTCCACTAAATGGAAAATTTCAAATGTGACAATGGTTTGTTTTTTCCAAAGCTTTTGCAGTTTTCCGACCAAATGTAACAGCACCAAAGAGCCTCGTTGCACTTTATGTAAACCCAGATACCCCTATTTGGTTGGTATCAACAAAGATACAATTTTTGTAAGAATGATCCTTTCATGAAATCAAAGCGGAAAAACTGGGAAAAGCCGATCCTTTCAAAGCTGGCACATCTTCGCTGACCTTAGGAAGACTCTCAGGAATCTGCCGTCAGTCTATAACCAATCAAGGATTCCTTGCCACCTTCATCCACAGGCAGCTCCACTAACACGTGCGGCTTGTCGTAACCAAAGGAGGTGATGGTGTTTCTCAGCACTACGCACTCCTGGACTTCAGGCTTCTGTTCAGTTTTGTTATTTGGGGGAAATTCTGAGTCAGATAAGAAGCCATCAGATTCCACAACGCCACTGTCAGAACCATTTCTGGAGTGATAGGAGTTGAAGGCGACGACACAGGGTTCAGACTGGTTACTATTTGAATGGACAGAATTCTCTCTCATTCCTGGGGTCGGAGGGCTACCAGGAGCCATGTCAGAAGTATTTTCTTCAATGGTCACCACTTCTATTTCACTGGAAACGTCTTCTCGGTGTTCCATTTTTCCTAGGTTGTCTTCAGTGGGTGTCCCTGCAACTGTTGCTGGAGACAACTGCTCTTCCCAGACCATCTTCTCATTTTCTGGGACAATCGGTTGGTAGGTGATGGGTGATATACACTTGGATTCCGATTTTGTCTCTGAGGAGGCATTTTTTACCACAGACAGCTAAGGGAAGAGAAACCAATGATTAAAAACAATAAATTATTAAACCTAAGTGCATATCCTTAAAAAGACACGGTCTAAGGGTAATGCGCAATGAAATATACTGCTAAATGGCAGATTGATCGTAACAATATAATAGCATCCAGTGGTTGCCTTGTCTTGCTTGTTAATGAAAATATACCATATTAAGACAAGCTTTTTTAGAATTTTAAAAAAGTCCTCTGCCATCTAAGCAATATGTTGCTTTTCTCCATTACCTCCACATGTATGCACGTTACATTTGTAATGGGAGTCACCTACTTATGTAATATTTGCACCATTCGCCTTCATAATTACAATTTTTATTAGAATTTTCACGCCTCATATAATTTCTTTATACTGATGATTAAAGTAATTTCTCTAACAGTGCATATTGAAGTGTTTCCAATTTTTACTATTTATAGAACATGCTGAATTATCTTTACACATCTTTTTATTTATGAAGATTTGTTTTCAAATTCTTAAAAGTAGAATTACTAAGTCAAGGGCTGTGGCACTGTTTACGGCACTACTACACCCTATAGCCATTATATGCTAACCTTCCCACCACAGCTATCTTACTTTTACCAGTATCCACCAGCTTTACTACTACTGGCACTACTGGGTAGTACTATGGGGTTCGGGTTTATTTTCCCTTCTCTAGTGGGTATGAAGTTGCAGACTGCAAGGCTGCTTTGTGCTTACTTACTTATTTATCCTTAATTAGTAAGGACAAATGCTATAATTCATACATGAATTATCTACTGCTAATAGTTCTTATTCACTTTACATAAAGGTAGTGTTTTCAAAGCAAATTGCAATGTGCCCTTTGCATGTTATAGATATTATTCCCGTCCTATTTCATTCAAACAATTACCATTTTGTTAGCTGTAAATGTTCTTTACATCATACAAAGGCTTTTAAATGTTAGACATTAAAACGTTCAAACTTCTGGGGCGCCTGGGTGACTCAGTCAGTTAAGCATCCAACTCTTGATTTTGGCTCAGGTCAGGATCTTAGGATCCTGGGATCGAGCCCAGCATCAGGCTCTGCGCTCAGCGGGGAATCTGCGTGAGGATTTCTCTCCCTCTGCTCCTCCCCCTGCTCATGCTCTCTCTTTCCCAAATAAATAAATCCTTTTTTAAAATGTCAAACTTCTGGTCTCACTTGTGGCCATCTTTCCTTCTACACTCCAACCATAATGGTGTTTCTGTATTTTAACATTTTCAAAAGCCATGCTTTCTCGATGCCGGCCTTTAGCACATACTGTTCCTTAGTACCTGGAGAAACTCCTGTCTGTCCCTCAAGACGCTCAAACATCACTGCCTCTGGAAAGGCCACAATGAAGCCCCACCCTCCAAAGGTGGACAAAGTCCTCACTGGCACGGACGTGAACCTCTATGTTTGAACACTGTACATCCACTGAATACTTATCTTCTTCTCCCACTAGACTTTAAGCTCCTCAACAGACTTATCCAATTATGCTCTTGTTCCGCGCATAAAAAGTACATGATGTGTAGTAAAAATCACATGGGTTTGGATGTGTGGTCGACTGAGTGATTTATGACAGGTGACATGCTGCTGAACATCATTCTACTTAAAAAAAAAAATCTAAGAAAATTATCAAAAAGGTCCAAATAAACGTTTTAGTGTATATGATTAAAGAAAAATATTAAATATGTTACCAAGGACTTGGGTAACATGATGCTTTCTCTCTTACATGGATTCATCTTCTTAGTGTAACAAAATACAAATACCAGCATAAGCACTAGAAACAGGAGAGCAGCAACAATCGGAATCCAAACAGAATCTAAAAAGAGGGAAAAACTGCAAGTTAGAATTAAGATGGAATACTGCTATGTATCCATGAAACAGTTTTAAAGTCTCAGTGCTGCTCTCTAATAATTAATCCGGTCAGAGTTGCGAAGAGCATGTGCCACAGAAGTCGGGCAAGATGAAAGCAGCTCAGGTACGCCTGCCCTAGATGCTAAGACGGCTCTTCCCGGCTCTGCAATCAACCTTCTGCACCTCTACCCCCATGACACGAAGAGGCTAACAGGGGCTTTCACAACCACTTCCTTCAAGCCCCCAACACGGGGTGTTTCCAGAGTTACACTTTTCTCTCCATTAAAAAGGCAAAAGAAAATTTTAAAAAATCCATCCGTTCGGAAATAAATTCTGACAATGTCTATAACTCTTAAAATAATTTAATCCCATTCCTCAGAATTTTGTTCCATTTTATATTTACTTCAAGATCGCAAATATTTGTAAAGATATGCAGACATACACACAGCACACAGGGACAGGAAAGCTGCACAGGAATTAGGTGCCCTTAAATGCAAACCAGAGATAATAACTTAAAATAGGAAAGATCCGTTTCAGAGCACATACATCTATAATCACTATTGGGTATTTTGCTCTCGTGCTGCTGCTTTTTATTTTCAAAGCACAATCTTCAGTGTTCTATTTTCACAGTCCTCTCTTCCAAATTAACACTATTCGACGTGCCATGGTGGTGTTTGGCCTCTTTCTGGCATTTTATTACCTTTAATTTCTATTCCAAAGTTACCTTTTTGGAATAGTCACTCTGGAGATGACGACTAAATGAATGGTGTATAACACCTACTACAGGATGTGGAAAAAATGAAGTTAATTCAACAGTAAAGATAAAATCACTTCCTAAGGCCAGCACTGTGATTAGAAGCAGGGCACGGGCAGGCAGGGAATACCGCTTCTGAGCCACAGTGCTGCCACCATGTGGCCAGAGTACCAGCCCAGTTTATAATTCAGACTTAAAAAAAAAATAAATCTGAGGCATTTGCATTATTTCAAATTTTGTGTATTAATTAGGATTTTATTTTTTCAAAGTAACCCAATGCAAGCTGGCATAATAAGAGCATAATAACGCACTACATTATCTTAAGTTACATACTATCTGACACCCTCGTTGTAAGAGCCTAAAAGTCACTAAGTTTTAGGCATTTGGTCTAATTCTTCAGCCTAGATTCCCATTCTTCAAGAGGATATTTGTAGGGATGCCTGGGTGGCTCAGCAGGTTAAGCATCTGCCTTTGGCTCAGGTCATGATCCCAGGGTTCTAGGATCGAGTCCCATGTCCAGCTCCTTGCTTAGCAGTGAGCCTGCTTCTCCCTCTGCCTGCCACTCCCCCTGCTTGTGCTCTCTCTCTGATAAATAAATAAATAAAATCTTTAAAAAAAAAAAAAAAAAAAGGAGATCTTTGTATTATAAAATTTGGGGAGAGGGTGCCTGGGTGGTCCAGCCAGTTAAGCATCCAACTCTTGGTTTTAGCTCAGGTCGTGATCTCAGGGTTGTGCGATCGAGCCCCACTTGAGGCTCCATGGTCAGCGTGGAATCTGCTGGAGACTCTCTCTCCCTCTCCCTCTGCCCCTCCCACTCGTGCTCTCTTCTCCCTCTCTAAAATACATAAATAAATCTTTAAAATAAATAAAAAATATATTCTAAAAACAGCCTAATAATTGGAAAAAATATATATACACAGAGTTATCAAACCATGCTATCATAGAGAAAATCATAAATAATCTAGAAGTTCCAAATCGGGGAACATTAAATAGAATATAAATTCTACTTGATGAAACAGTCTACAGAGATGAAAAATAATATTAATAAGTATATGAATTATAATGGAAAAATATTTATAATATATACTTAAAGCAATACATAAAATTTTATATATTATACAATATGATCATGACTATGTAGAAAAAGAGAACAGGAGGAGGGAAAAAACCCCAAACTGTAACTAAATATTTGGATGACAGAACTACAGATAATTTTGTTCTGGCTTTTTATATTTTATAAGTTATCTGTAATGAACATTTAAATTTTGTTAAGTGCAGAGAACAGGTCAAATTTTTGTTACGGTACCTGCCACTTGAGAGTATCAGTTCTAAAGTTCTATCATTTCTATCTCCCTTACACATACAAAGGAAAGATAATGACACAAAATTGTTTTTAAGTGTTATAAAAATGACTTGTAACCTATCAACATTTATTTTCGGATACTAATGTCCAGTTCACATCACACATGCCAATGAACATTTTTGCTATTCAATTTTTAAACTTGCCACCCTTACAGAGAACATTCTAATGGATACATACATCTTGCTATAGGGAAGTAAGCTGCTTTACATCACTACATGTAATCCTGACATGCAGACATTTATGCACACTTTTAGGTATTATCTTTTTTTTCTTCCCTGGGTCAAAAGTTCATCACACAGCTTTCCAAATTGGTTGCTTTAGAACTCTTAATGCCTGAGAAAGGAGCTTATTTTTACTTTTGGACTTCTCTGAGAAATGGAACCACTGAATATTTTTAAAAGAACAAGAGATTTACTGAAACTGCCTCTTTCCAACTACCCTATTTCAGTTGTCCCTCCCTGTATTTAGGAAAAAAACAGCAGAAACTTGCCTTCCATGTGGCGATCATCAGAAGTGGTAATACAAAGTTCTTTGGACATCTCGGTCGTAACGGGCCAATCTTTTGAGACGCCATCTACTGAAATACAGTAGTCAGAGTTCAGGGAGGACAGCGGGATAACAAGGTGGCACTGGGTCTCATTGCAATCATCTTCATTCTCTACTGTCGTTTTATAGATGGTCTGTATGGGGAAAACAACAACGACGAAAATGCATGGCTTCTTTTATTCTGCAAAAATAAAACCAAACCCGAGAAAAAGCACCATATTGATCCTGATCAAACACCTGAAGGAAACGTACGTGGTGAAAGTTGAACAGGTCTGCAAACAGTGTTGATATCAAATAAGCAGTCAACCTGTTATTCCAACACAGCGTCACGCTACGTATCCATTAAAATGTGCGTTGTAGGGATTACAAATTTAAGAACTCAAATAGCAGGAATGTTCACTGTTAGTTGTTAAAGCAACCGATGGTCATTAGTCCTGTTCTAACAGTGCTAGAAACTTAGCTGATGAGAGAGAAAAGCATCCGCAGGAAGAACAGGGAAGGGGTTCTGCGAAGACTGCGTCATCTCTCAGCAGCAGTACACAGAAGGGACGGAGGCAGTCTCTGGCAGTTCATCATTCGTTCCACCAGCCAAAGGATGTGCATCCCCTGTGCCAGCGAGCGCCCGAACACACGAGGGCAGGACGGTGGGGCCGGACCTCACGCAACACCCCCCAGAGCAGAAAGAAATGTGAGCCACGAGTCCTGCAAGGGGACTGTTACATGGAGCTAGGAATGATCAAACCACAGCGGTGCAAGCAGTCTAAGTGTCAGAAGAGAATTCAAAGGGGAGATGAAATGGCAGCTGAACACTGAAGAACGAGCAGAAATTCGCCCAGGCTGAGAAGGGTCCGGTGAGGGGGTTCCGGGAAACAGCACAGCCCCTGCATGGAATGAAGACCAAAAGCAGTTAGCACAGCACAAGTAAGACTGAGGCTGGAAAGAACGGGGAGAGAGGAAGCTGGAAAGGACCAGCGGCCAAATCACGAAGGCCTGGTAGGCCACGCTGTGGAAGGGATGTCGGTATTATTTCGTAGCTCACAGAGCTTTGCGAAGGGTTTAAGGAGTGAAGGAAGGTTAGATGTGCACTTCAGAAGGACGACTCCGCTAAGCGCCCAGAGTGATGTTTTAAAATCTAAGTCAGATGTCACTCTTCCTGCTAAGATCTTTCCAGAGACGTAATGCCTTCATCAGAATAACGTCAAATCTCTCCAGCACCCCAAGAGATGTGGCCCCCGGTGACCTCTGACCTCATCTGCATCTGCACTCTGCCCAGTGTGCTTCTGCTAGATTCTTCGCCTGAAGCACTCTTCCCGTCTAGTTCCATGAAGGTCACCTCCTAGCCTCCTCCAGACCTGGCTCCACCTTCCTTGCTCTGACCACCCAACTGAAGATCACCACTGCCCCCAACTCCGCTGCCCATCCCCCGCCCCCCGCTGTTTCTCTCCATCCCACGAAGCCCTGGAGCACTGTCCGTACTGTGCACCGCTATCTGCTGGTGCCAGGGACACACAGAGCACGCGCCTGGCAAATACTATTAAATGAAGCAATGGCAGCGCTGTGGAGAATGAACGGACTAGAATCATTCCCATCCCCAGTGTGGTCTGCACACCAGCGCCAGAATGTAAGTATATCCCCACAGCAGAAGCGCTAACTTTCTCTTTGGAAAACAAGGATTCCAATTATAGCTGCCTATTATCTTACATCACTACTCGTGAGGAAGCGTAAAATGATCTTCGTCGTACCAGAGGAGAGACAGGAATAAACAGGTTTAAAATCCTAAAATAGAGCCGTGCTATTAAATGAGGCCAAGACAAAACTTAACACTTGCCCAGCATGAGTGATTAACTCCAATACCAACTCCCTTCAACAACATTTATTTATGTGGTTTATCTCACCAAAGCCTATGATCCCTAAGTCCTGCCTGAGTGTTCATAAGCATTGTACTTTCATTACACTACGTATAAAGACAACTTAGGCTAGCAACAGAAAAATAGGACAGAACAGCACAAAGGAAACAAACACCTACCTCACTTCCATTTATTCTCAAATTCACCGTGTATATGAATATGTGACAATTATTTTCGTCATATATGGGTACTGGCTCTCTTCCACTTATATTAGTTAAAGGGTGAAATATGTCAATGATGATTTGGTTTTCCATCTTTCTGATACCTACTGCAGGTGGTCCAATGTTCCCTGTGGTGAGGGGGAAGGGACACAAAAAAAGCAGAATTAGTACTGCCCCTGGGACTTTATAGTACATTACATAAAACTGCCAAAATCAACGTACTGTTTCGGTTGCTCTAAAGCAGAACCATGTTTAAACCATTCCACAAAGATCTAGAAGATATTCTAAATGTCCTTAATAAAGAAATATTAATCTCAAGCAGGAAACATTTTTATCTAATCTAAACTCCTCTTTCACAGCTTAAATTCACTTCTAGTGCTAAAGGTAAACAGCTGGGTCATGTATCCTGTTAAAAAAAACTTGACATAACAGAAGTCTATTAAGTTATTTTTCCTTTTTCTGTGGGTCTGCAGATTAAAAAGAAAACCTATTCTCAAAAAAAAAGTTTCAGAAAAGGCATTTTAGTTACCTTTGAACACCCACTGAAACTCCTCGTATCGCCAATACCTATGGATGCCTGGCATGGAGGCTCTTATGAAAGTTTGCTAAATACACTGAATTTTTATGGTGAAAATCAAAACTAGATATTCATTCATTCAACAAATATTTGTTATGTTGTCACTGATGCTTGAGACTTCGTTGGTGAACCATTTACCTAGTCTCCACGTATTTACGGCACACTCACTACGTGCTAGGCTGGTCTGTTTTTATTTGCTAATTTATCCTCAGGGCCTGGAACACTTTCTAGCACACAGTAGGCCCTTGATAAACCTGCACGGGAAAAATCTGCTATACAGACGGCACAGTTAACAGATGACAAAGGCACAGACTCTGGGACATAAAATTATTTCAAGGGCAAGCAGAGGAAGGGCCTGAGAGCAGGCAGGGTCTGAAGAGCAGGAACAGAAGCGAGGCCGCGGGGGGGGGGGGGGGGGGAGGAAACCGCGGGGGGAGGAAACCACGCGTGGAGGCCGAACAAGGAAGGAAGTGAAGGTGCATGGTAAGGCACAAGGCTTGGAACACGAGGGAGGAGTCACGTGACTAATCAGTCGCTTCTTTACCCGTGAGTGAGGGTGTGAGAGCTACAAGGTAGGGTTTCAGTCAGAGAAGAGGAACTGGCAATGAAGATTTTGGAGCCTGAGGTGGTAACTAAGATAAGGTATCCCGCAGGGATGCGCTGCAGGCGGGAGAAAGGGCTAAAAACATCACTGGGGTTGGAGAGATTACAGAAATCTAAAATTTGTTCATGTATTAAGTTGCTATATAAAAATCCCAGAGGCCTTGGGGATGAGGCACAGGGTGGAAGAGGGAGAGCTGTCCTCAGTGAGTGTACTCAGCAGGGAGTGATGGAGCAGGGGGGCGGGGGGGGGGGGGGGCTGGCACAAAGCCCACCTGGGCAGCACTGACCCGCGCTTGCAGGGGGTGGAATTGTAATGGTTCAGAAGGCGCAAAGTGATGGGCACGTCTTACCCTATTTTGTGGGGCTTGGGGAAAGAGGAAGACACAGACTCCCTAAATTCCTCCAAAGGTTTCTTGGGCATTGTGATAATTCTTAGCAAGTGCTAAGAAAAACAAATACATACAGAAGACTTGTGTAAATATTTTCAAACTTAAAAATTTCAAATTTAAAAATTCTACTCACCTTGTTTACATAAAATAAATTCTTTGGACTCTACATAGGCTGATTCTTTTTGTCCAAGCCTAGCTTTAATTCTGGCCCAGAGAGAAAGTGACGGATCATTAATTACGGAAAAGATATCACAATTATGATGAGAGGTATTGCAGGCATCAATCCATATTGCTTCCCTGAAACGAAGAGGAATGAAGAAGCACAATGGTAACTTTTACTGTTAATGTATAAACTTGAATCATCTGTCTCTGCTTCGCTTTTCACTTACGGCATGGAGCTGGCAGAAAGAGCTGAACAAGAATAGGACGGAGAAGCCAGACAACGTAGGAAGGGCTTCCTCTGGTTAGAAGAACTATAAATTCCTCTACGATAAAGAGGCTCAATTCAAAATACAACACCTGAACAAAGTATATTCCACATACAGTTTTTAAAAACCTGATCTTTAAATAACTCTAGATTCTATTAACTTAAATAATCATTACTTGACTACAAAATCTAACACATTACAAAGACTCCTGACATTTGTCAAAAATTTTTTTGAAATTTTTATCTTTCTACTCAACAATACATTCACTATGGAAAGTAAGAGGACATCATTTTTTTTTTTTTTAAGATTTTTATTTAGTTATGGGGGGCGGGGGTTAGGAACAGTGGAAGGAGGACAATCAAACTCCATGCTGAGCTGGATCCCGGGACCCTAAAACCACGACCTGAGCCGAAATCAAGAGTCGGATGCCCAACAGCCTGAGCCACCCAGGAGCCCTGTCATCATTACTTTTAATACAGAACTGTAAGCTTTATTTGTCATGCTTTTAAAAACTCTCTAATTCCTGGGGTGCCTGGGTGGCTAAGTCGATTCAGTGTCCGACTCTTGACGTGGACGCAGGTCGTGATCTCAGGGTCTTGGGACGGAGTCCTGTGTCAGGCTCTCCGCTTAGCGGGGAGTCTGCTGGAGGACTCTCTGTCTCTCCTTCCCTTTCCCGCCACCCTGCTAGCATGCACACATGCACACTCTCTCTCAAATAAATAAATCTTTAAAAAAGTCTTGAAAGTTAGTGAGACTCCTCTACTTCAATTCTGACAGGAAGAAGACCTAAGAGGCAGGAAGTACTCTGAAAATAACTGATTTGCATCCTTGGCACTTCTGGAAGTCTACAAGCAGTTTAAGAAGTCCTGCTACATGGGAAAGAAAGATGATGGGAAAAAACACAGTGTTATGGAAAATACAGAGACCAAGACAAAAACAGAATAAAAAAGATAAAAGAGTAACACTTACCCATAGTTCTTTACCTGTACAGTAAAAACAGGGGTCTGTGGCATGGTTGGGTAGTCCCAGCGTAGGACAGTATTAAAATTATGGGCCTCAAATCTAATATTGGTTGGTACAGGCACTGTAAGAGATTTAAAAAGTAAAACGGATAATTGTAAGAAACTAACATTAACGTTAGAAAACCTTACAAGAAGCAATGATAGCCAAATATGTATTTTGAAGTAGAACTCACCAGGGCAAATAATATAATTATTTAAATTGAGACTAATAAAAATTAATTTTATTGGAAAATGTATAGCATTCTGATTCATTTTAAATTCCTGAAACAACATTGTAATATGAGGGAAATACAAATAAAGGCAATAAATCCCTATTATGTTTTAGGAGTTTTTATAAATAAATGTATTGCCTGTTGTAATAATAATCGTCAATTCATTTAATCACTAGAATTTCCTGTATTTGATACCACAGATTGCCTTCAAAGGCTAGAGGAGAACTGGCTACCCTAGGGATAGTCAGTTTCATTCTAAAATACCATGTAGGCTCGCAGCCCTTTGCCTGGTATCATCACACACCTTAGCACCTTTCCTGTAACACATGAATAGAAGCCTAACTTGCCTCCAGGGGCCATTCACCTTGCCAGTTTCATTAACATTTTGCTCTTTGCGGTGTGCAGGGCTTTTTACAAAACACAGTCAATATTCTCGCCTTTGCTCTTTTAACCCATTTCAGAAAACGTCTATTGAGATGTGAGTCACATGAGAGAATAGGCAGAAGTCACTTTAACATCTCGTAACTAGTTATTAAAAGCACCCATTTATTCCCCTGCTCAATGTAAAAGGCTGTTGTCCACCACCCCTTGGAAAACAATCACACACATACATCTCCCTTTCTCCTTTTCTCTCTCTCTCCTTCCTCCTTTCCATCCCTTCCTTCCCTTCTTTATGAATGAACATGAAGATACAGAGTTGGCGATATGACCCCAATTTTAACAATATTCAATCCTACCTATCTGAAAACCATTAAACATAATTTACAATTACAATTAAAATGAATGAGTGGAAATGTGGTCAGGTATATGGGGCTTCCAAACATATCATCAGCCTCAAAAACTCTGAGAGAGCCAAAAGTTTATTATTATTATTTTTTTAAGCTCCCCAGCACAGGGTGCCTGGGTGGCTCAGTTGGTTAGGCATCCGGCTCTTGATTTCGGCTCCGTCATGATCTCAGGGTCCTGGGATCGAGCCCTCCATCGGGCTCTGTGCTCAGCGGGGAGTTTGCTTGAGATTCTCTCTCTCCCCCTCTGCACTTCTCCCTAGTGCTCTCCCTCTCTCTCAAATAAATGAATATGCAAAATACATAAAAGTAAAAAATAAAAATAAAAGTTCCCCAGATGATGATTACTTAGGGTCATATAAACTGGACTGCTCTAATAAGAAAAATATTCCCTGGGTTGGACAGTAAGAAATGTGGGTTCTTTCCTGGCTATATAACTAGTCATTTCAGATTTCCTAATCTGATATCTGAGGTGTTAATTTCACATATATCAGTATTTGCTTACTGTTGAAGGAAACACCTACTATATTTTTTCCCAAAGCAAAAATTCCAATATTCAAACCCAAACTGGTACGTTGCTGTAATTTACAATTATTTAACACTTGTATTATCTTTTTAAGGCAGAACACAGAACCAGAATTATTTAGGTAAAAAATATGGACTTGTGAACAACTAAATTCTACTGCCTTTTCCCTCCCTTTTCCGGTTACTTTTTTCCTTTGTATCAGTGGTTTTCAACAGGAAGTTGTTTTGATTTTTGTTTCGCAGGGGACGTTTGGCACTGTCTGGAGACGTTTTTGGTTCTCACAACTGGGTGGTAGTGGGAGAGTGCTACCGGCATCTCCAGAATAGAGGCCAAGGTTGCTCCGTATTCCGTAAATGCGCAGGGCAGCTCTCCCCATTCTGGCAGTCCAAAGTGCCAACAGCACTGAAGCTGAGGAACCCTGCTTCATATATTCATAACTTCAGCAATTTTTTATTATTATTTAGGAGGAAAACTAACTTAAAAACAGATTTTTTAAATAAACCAATATATTTCATGGCTTCCCCACAATGAATACCTTTGGTTACTGCCCAACTGTCTGACTTCTGTAACTACTTATCAAAGCAATATGACGCCGATTTGTGCCAAAAGGTTGAGATTATGAAGCTGGGAGGATGTCTCACAGATTCAAACACTACATGCTTATAATACGCTCTTTCTGCAGCCAGCGATCAGACACCTACAAGTTTTCTATTTCCTCTTCCTGAAATACTGCTGACAGCTGTTGGTACCTAGCATCTTTGGTTCTCTAAGCAATTTCCTTACAGGTGAGCCAGAAAGCATTGGTCTTGGCAGATTTAGCCCTAGTTCTTCTCTTTTTGTTTCGGTAGAGCTCCCGTGGTCTTACTTATAGCAGGATGTACTGAGGCTTCCTTTTTCTAGGTTTCTTTAGATATGTTTTCCTATGTTTGTACCTCAACTTCATGAAACGACCTAGTCTCCAACAGCTTACAGTCTGTGAGGAGGAAACACAAGGCAGCCCCTCATCCCCCAGGTTCAGGTCAACATTAATATCAAATAACGTTCACACAAGGGCACCTGGGTGGCTCAGTCTGTTAAGCCTCTGCCTTCAGCTCAGGTCATGATCCCAAGGTCCTGGGATCAAGCCCCATGGCCCTCTGCCCCACCCCCTGCTCATGACTGCTCATGAGCGAGCACACGCTCTCTCTGATAAAATCTTTATAAAAAAGTTATAATAATCACCATATAAACATTACTTTCAACCAGATAAAAAGGAACCTGATGCTAAGAAAACTCACAATGAATGTGACCTTCTCTAAAAAGCCATCTCTTAACTTCACATTTTTTGCCTCTCCAGAGGCTGAGAATTTTTCAAACCTTCTGGTCCTGGTTCCTTTCTGTTTAACAGTCCTTTTCTTGGTTACTCTTTCTAGTCTTGCATTTTAGTACAAGAAGCAAGAAGAGACCATGTGGCACCTCCCACACTGCTTGGCAACCCCGCTGACTAGGTCGCGAAGCTCGCCAGGCGCACTTCCTACTCTTCCTGTTACCAAAGACGACAGTGTCGGGGTGCCTGGGTGGCACAGCGGTTAAGCGTCTGCCTTTGGCTCAGGGCGTGATCCCGGCGTTATGGGATCGAGCCCCACATCAGGCTCCTCCGCTAGGAGCCTGCTTCTTCCTCTCCCACTCCCCCTGCTTGTGTTCCCTCTCTCACTGTCTGTCTCTATCTCTGTCGAATAAATAAATAAAATCTTTAAAAAAAAAAAGACGACAGTGTCGCTAAACTTTCTGCCTCTGGTAACAAGGACCTGCCTTCCTCCAGTTTCCAACAATGAGGAGTTCTTCACTGCCTTTTTCGGTCTCCTAAAAAAAATTATTCCCAACAGGAATAACTTTTCAACGGTAGAGACTCAGGCTGAGATTCCTGTGCTTGAGGAAAGACACATAGAATTAAATAGAGTGCGTTCACGTTTAAGAAGAGGCTACCGAATCATAGTTATAAAACCACAAAGTCGACCTGCACATTAGATGAGTCTTTAATGTGAATCAAAGGATGTTTCACATAATTTAAGTTAAAGCTTGACCTGGTTAGACTAGAACTAGGGCTTAAACCACAGCTTTCAAAGCAGTCAAGACAGGTCGTGGGAGGAGGTGGTTTCAATGGATACTAACAGACTTTATCATTCTATTCAAGGAGAAACTTTGAATATATACACCAAAGGATGTAGCCTGTGGTTTTAATGTACCAGAAGAGAAACCATGTGGTTATTACACATCTGCCTTTGTCATTATTTGCCAAACTCACATGATAAATAGACAGGAGTCGTTTCTATTGTTTCCGAATTTTGTGACCTAAAGTTTAAATTGTTTTATATTCAAATTAAAATAATTAAGGCTTACAGCAAACTTCTATTCAAATTAAATTTACCTTATGTCAACAAAAATATATGTAGAAATAGCAAGAAAGGATTATCTGTGGAGTTTAAGGAAAGATCCTAGTAGAGCATCTCATCAAATAAAATAATCTTACAGATTTCTCCATCTCTTAAAAACGATACAGATCATTTTCTGTAACCCATGTTGTTTGGAAATGAGTTCCGTTATTTGGTGCATGCTACCTAGAATAAAATTCACTGTTTTCAAATCTGCTTCTGAGAATGCCTCTAGAACAGCTGAGGATTTAACAAAACCAAACACAGTAAAGAACAATCAGTTTTTTTATAACACTCTACAATGCAGGGGGAAAAAAGGAGAGTTCCGGTTGCAACCAACTGTTTCCTCTTGATAAACTGGGAGAGACAGGATATGAAAAAAAAGCAAGGAAGAGGACAGAACAACTGATGAAGATCAGTATGTGAGGTGAGGAAGCAGTGCCACAAGACAGGGCAACGGGGATGTCAGAAAACACCAGAAAACCTCAGCCAGAAAGAACAGCTCTGTTGTAACTGCTGGGGAAGCAAGGAACTGCAGACATCTCCAGACTGCCTCTGCATGGATGATGACCTGATACGGGCTGCCACATGTCCTCCATCCCATAACCACCAAGGGCATCTGTGCCTCTGCAGAAAAAGGGACAGCCACAGAAGTTCTTCCCCAATTTTAACATAATCGCCTACAAAGACGGCTTAAAAGATGGGTACATCTACCGCAGAGCAGAGCTCTGGGGTCTGTGGACACCATCCAACAATATGCTTACCAACCTCTCCGTGGGAAGGATGAGCTGAGACGCATAAAGACGTAAGGATAAAGGAGCCAGCAATCAAATTGTTTTGGGGGAGTTTAAGCCATCTGACACTACAGCTCAAAAACAAATACTCCAAATTAAAGCAACCAGAAGCTTTTGTGAATGAACAACTCAGAGAAAAGCTCTAACATCCTTCCCCTAGTGAAAGATGCAGGCAGGGCCATGGGTGTTTTTACAAAGGTTTCTTCTTTCATTGCAAACTGAGAAAAGGCATAAGAAATCCACGGAGGAAAAGGGGGAGATATCAAACCAAGACTTGTGCAATTTTTTTCAGAATATATTTATGATCACAAACTACACCTTCTGAATGGTTTTATTTTCTTAATGCCTTCCAAATTTTTCTCTTAGCAAGCAGCAGTGTCTTCTAGATTTAAGATGAATGAAGACATTTTGAGAATTCTTGCACATGTTTAAAATGTTCATGAAAGTTTTTTCATTGAAACACTTCAATATTTTCAGGCTTTGAATCATCTATCACTTTGTGAGATGAATACAAAAAGTCTATTTCCTACTTCTATTATTTTCTTATACCTTTAGAAGAGATTCAGAGCTAAGGGTTCAAATAATAAAATTATTAACACAAATAATAAAATTATTACTCTCTATATAATAGTTCCTTAGCTAGGTCAAAACTGTTAATATGTCTGTCTTCTCTTCGTCCTGTTGGTCTTCAGGGTCTATTCTGATTTTATCATTCATTCTCTCTTTTAAGTTGTGGAGCCCAGAATACAACAGACATGAATGAAATATTTTCCTTCCTCTTTCTTAAAGAGAAGGGACATACCAAATAGTGGCTTATGCTGAATTTGTAATTAACTAAAATCCCCCAGATCTTTTACTCAAACCACTACCAAGTTATAGCTTATCCAACAAACTTTCTGACCTAAAATACAGGATTTTTATGTGTGCTCCTATTTATTCAATTTTATCTAGTTGGGTTTGCTTGGCATGCCAATAAATTCTAACTGGACCAGACCCACCTACTCCGAGAGGAGTCCTTTCTCAAGACTAATTCCCATTTGGACTAATGCACTCCAAGTTGAGAAATGGTTGAGAAACAGGAACTGAAAAACTAGAGTATTTTTCAGTCTATGAGAAATAGGGAAAAGGTAGAAGAACAAGTCAGATGCTGAACTACTTTAAATTTCTCAGGCTGATTTGGATGAGTTTTTTTTTTAAGGCAACACAATCTTTCATATATAACCACAACAATTTAATATTTTAGAATATATTTGTTAAAATACATAACAGTGAACATTATTGAATGGTAATCACTAACGTGTAGACTAAATATTTACTACAAGACAAGCAATGTGTTCCACATTGTTACGCACTGTCTCAAGGCACCAACACAAACCATTCTATGAGGGAGGTGATATTATTATACATATTTTTAGCAATGAAAGAACAAAGGCTCAGAAAAACTATTTAAAGACTTGGCAATATATAAAGTTTTGTTGGTTTTAGTTAACAAAAGCTACTCAGGCATCATTTTTGTGATAGTTTAACAAAATAAGAAAATGACCTCCATATATTAATAGGAATTGGAAATGATTATTTTCTGATGACTTCACAAGCATCTAATCAACTAGTTTTGCCTGATTTATTACATTAACACAATTATGTGATGACCACTGCAAAATCTGAACAATGTATTAAAGGAAATCATTTCTTTGGAATGGACACGACTGAAATGGATATCAGCATTCTGATTACTATGCATTGGGATTATCTAAAATAAAGAGACTCCCTTAGTAAGAAAATTTCAAGTAAACTGATTACTTCCTGTCAGGAATACATTTAATTCTGGTTCAATTCTCATTTTGTTTCTCTGTCCAATTAAGATGGAACCATTAATTATTCATCTAGTTCATACAACAACTGCTCTATTGCTGTATGCTGCCAAATTTTATAAGATAGCTCTTTACAAGTGTTATTTTTCTTTCTTAGGTTTTCCTCTATATAGAACTAAAATGAGGACCTTCCAAAGTCCATATGAATCATGAATGAGAATAAAATGGAAAAAAAAGAATAAAGAAAGAATTTAAAAATTATTATGAATACCCTATTCAATAAATATAATTAAAATGCAGTCTTAAGTATTTTGAATCTCTAAATAAAAATAGAATCCAAAAAGAATAATGAAAAATTTAAGCATACCCAGAGCATTACCCTAAAGTCAGAAAAGAGACTTTCTCCACTTTATCAGTGGAGAAGGCAAATTAAGAGCCCCATGTCTATGTGAGAAAGTACAGTGTGTTCTTGAGTATTACTAATACCCAGAGTGGAAGAGCAAACAGCAAGAAGGCAGACACTGCTTCACTTAAAAATATATATACTGCTTTAACAGGTAAAACTGGATGAAAAGTGAAATACTCGATTATTAGACAGCACACGTGGGTTTATTTTCCCTATCCATTCACTAAGAAATACTAACAAAAGCCCATCACTATTGCACAATACATTCCCAACCACCTGGATTTTGCAGAGACTATTTTCTCTTGCCTGCTTCCCTATTCCTACAGGTTCCCTCATCTAAGACGAACTATCAAGCATACAGTGAAACCCCACACTGTAACACACTGGGTGCCTATTAAATGTCAGGCACTAGTGAGCCAAGAGCCAGAAGCAGGTTGCCCTTGTAGGTTTTCCTCCTACTCTCTGGAGACTTTACGTTTTTTTTTCTATTTTTTAAAGAATATTCATATACTTTTATTCATAATAGCCATAAGCTGGAAATGATCCGAATGTCCACAATGAATAAATTATGGCATACTCACAATGGAGTTCTACACATTATGTCAAATACATATACACAAACATATATTTTATTTTTTATAATAATTTTTTATTATGTTATGTGAGTCACCATACAGTATATCCTTAGTTTTTGATGTAATGTTCCATGATTCATTATTTGTATATAACACCCAGTGCACCACGCAATATGTGCCCTCCTTAATACCCATCACTGGCCTATCCCAATTCCCCACCCCCCTCTCCTCTAAGCCCTCAGTTTGTTTCCCACAGTCCACAGTCTCTCTTGGAAACAGTCAAAAAAGCTAAGAGGCAGCCCATGGAATGGGAGAAGATAATTGCAAATGACACTACAGATAAAGGACTGGTATCCAAGATCTACAAAGAACTTCTCAAACTCAATACACGAGAAACAAATAATCAAATAAAAAAATGGGCAGAAGACATGAACAGACAGTTTTCCAATGAAGACATACAAATGGCTAACCGACACATGAAAAAATGTTCAAAATCATTAGCCATCAGGGAAATTCAAATCAAAACCACACTGAGATACCACCTTATGCCAGTTAGAATGGCAAAAATTGACAAGACAAGAAACAACAAATGTTGGAGAGGATGTGGAGAAAGGAGATGGCTCTTACACTGTTGATGGGAATGCAAGTTGGTACAGTCACTTTGGAAAACAGTGTGGAGGTCCCTTAAAAAGTTAAAAATTGAGCTACCCTATGACCCAGCAATTGCACTACTGGGTATTTACCCCAAAGATACAGACGTAGTGAAGAGAAGGGCCATATGCATCCCAATGTTCATAGCAGCACTGTCCACAATAGCTAAATTGTGGAAGGAGCCGAGATGCCCTTCAACCGATGACTGGATTAAGAAGATGTGGTCCATATATACAATGGAATATTACTCAGCCATCAGAAAGAACGATTACCCAACATTTGCAACAACATGGACGAGACTGGAGGAGATTATGCTAAGTGAAATAAGTCAAGCAGAGAAAGACAATTATCATGTGGTTTCCCTCATTTATGGAACAGAAGAAATGCAGGAAGATCGGTAGGAGAAGGAAGGGAAGAATGAAGCGGGTGTAAACAGAAGGGGGAATGAACCATGAGAGACTATGGAGACTTTACATTTTAAACTAACTTTAAAAGCATAGGGAACACAACACAAACTAGAGAGATACACTGAAAAATCTAGACAAATGTATCAAAAATGCACTGAAAGAAGGAGGGGGTGGTCACTGGCACTTGTGTCTACACAATGCTGGAGTACAGAAGGCCATAGTAAATGTTCCTATCAGAGCAGAGGGGCAATACTCCCATAGCGGGCCTCAAGGTGGTGCAAACTGTGTAATCACAAGGGGCCCCACCTTTTCCAGGTGTTGGGAACACAAAAATGGAAGGTACCCTTTCTGCTTTCAAGGATCATGATTATAGAGCTAACAGTTACTAAGTGTTATGCACCGCTATTAACTTATCATATCTCATTTTCACAACAACCATATAAAGTAGGTGCTACTGGTATCTGCATTAATGGATGAGAAATCGAAGCCTGCCCAGTTAATAGAGAGGTCACTGCTACTCAGTGCAGAGCCTGCAGTTGGGCTCCAGAGTCCAAGTTCTTACCCACTCTGCAGAGACTGCCATTACCTACAGCAAGTTAGTCATCTACAAGGGCAATTACAGTACATTGTGATAAGAGCCTGGACTTTCGCACAGGCTACTGGAAGTTAAGGTCGGGGTACCTGGCTTAGGAGGACCCTGTCTGTACTCAGAAGGGCATGGCTCATGGTTTAATGCTTTACCTAAACCAAGAACCCAAGCCATCCTCTTCCCACATCCAATCACTAACTCCTGCTGACTCTGCCTTTTAAATGTTCTTCAAACTGCCCTCTCTTCTGCATTAAACTGCCATTTTCATTGACTCATCCCAACTTAAGCAGGGCCCTAACTGGCCTCCTTTCTTCGAGTCTACCTCCAAACCATTATATAAGATGAACGGTCTTTCTAAATGGCCTAACTGATCCTGCATAAAATCATTTCTCCTCTTTAAACAATCCTGTGACCACCCACGGACTAGAGTAAGGTATAGTAAGCATATTTACTTTGTTGACCTAGCACCTGTACTTCCTTCAGGAATATTTCTCTTCTGGAAACTCCCCTCCCGCCACTCCCTGCAACATGGTCCTTCCCCTGCAAGCTGGTGCCTGACCCAAGCAAGTAAATCAGAGCCTTCACCTGGGATTTTGTTAGGATGGCGGAAGCTACAAGATGCAAAGCCCAAAAGCTGTCCACATCCATGATTCCTGCCAAGCAGGAAAAGCTGTCCACATCCAGAGTAGGTAATTAAGAAATAGTCTTTGCACTTCTGAGTGACTAGTTCAGCTTTCTGAGGCCCATGTGGCATCTCTACCTTTCTAACTTTTGGTTGGATTCTCTAGGCCAATAAATCCCCCCATTTGCCTAAGTTAGCCAATGCTATGTTGCTATCCTTTGTTGTCTGATACACATGACAAGGCATTTCATTTACTGGGTTCCTACCTCTCTACCTATCTTATCTCCACTTGTAACCTCACACACATATTCTATAATGAAGTATTCCACTAACTCACCACACTGTTTCACAACTCTCCCTCTGCACACACAAATCTCTCTGTACCTCTAGGTTATTATCTTTCTCTGTGAAGTCCTTCCTGATTCCCCTGGTCATACAGGTACCCCTACCTTGCTTTTCCAGTAGCCTGTGTGAAAGTCCAGGCTCTTATCACAATGTACTGTAATTGCCCTAGGTAATGGCAGTCTCTGCAGGGTGGGTAAGAACTTGGACTCTGAAGCCCAACTGCAGGCTCTGCACTGAGGAGCAGTGACCTCTCTACAAACTGGGCAGACCTCCTTGTGCCTCCCATTTTTGTATTCCCAACATCGGGAACAATGTCTGTCCCGGGGAATGACTGATTATTTGTTTGCTTGCCTCTTAAAGAGCAAGCCAAAGGACAGGTGGATATGAATGCAGCACCCCTAACTGGAGATCACAGACGAAGTCATAATACAGAGATTCGGACCGGATTTTGCCAAGGGTGCAGAAGGCGGAGCTTCCCCGACCCCTTCCAGGCAACTGCTAACTATGGATACAGACCAGACACTCAAGACTGAGGGGTTTCTGATACTTTAGGTTTAACCCTCTTGCAGAAGAAATTCACTGATTTCACGGGAGCTCCTAATCACCATGACAACCGAGCTTTGGAAAACGTATTCCCTGCATTTATTTCTAGGGAAATCTCAGTGAGCAGGCAGAAATAACATGTTCCGAGGAACTAAGCTAAGAGACGTAGAGCCTGACAAATCTGTTCCCGAGTGCACGCACCACACGACTGCCAGACTTAGACGCAGCATGACCTATCACTGCCACTTAAGGATTCTCATTATGGGGGAAGAACCACCTCTTTCTTAAGGATTTTGGGTTTACTCTAAGAATATTTAAGTCACGAGCTCTGGCCACACTGTCCAAATGCCGACCGAGAAACTCACTTCGCTAAAAACGAATTAAAAGAACTGGAAGACCGAGAGGCTCTTTTGTCGTTTAGGCACAACGGAAGAGGCAAGAGAAAGGGAACTGAAGTCCGCTGACCGCGGAGCCCCGGAGTGGCCTTCCCGGCGGCCGCCCACGCAAACATCTCGGGGCGTCCGGGAACCCCGCGCGAGGTCCCGGGACAACGAGGACGCGACCCCGCAGGGCTGCGTTTCCACACCCGAGCGACTCCTTCCCCCGTCCCATCCCCACCCGGCCGCCGCCCCGCCAAAGGCGACGTACCCGAAGACAGCTCCAGATCCGCGGGGCTCATCTCAGCCCAGCTCCCGGCCTGCAAGACGAGGACGAGCAGAAGTTGCAGAGCCATGCCGCTCAGGGCTGACTCGGGGTGCGGCCTTGAGAGAATGCGGGCGTTGAGCCCGCAGCCCGAGCGTCGCGTCACTTCCGGACCAGGGGACCAGCGCTCCAAGGGGAGGCCGGGCATGCACGTAGTGGCTGGGCCTGGACGGAGAGGCGGGGCCAAGGCGGGGAGGTGGGGCCAGGGCCGTGAGGCGGGGCCAGGGCCGTGAGGCGGGGCCAGGGCCTGCTCTCCCGGCTGGATAGAGGCTGAGAACCGAGACGCGAGCGCGAAGGCAGGATAGGGACTGCCACACCGTGTGTGGGCTGGGAGGCAAGAGTAGGACGAGGAGGCCAGGAGAGGCCGGCTCCAAGGGCTCAAGGCGTTAAGGGCGTGGAAGTCTGTGGTCGTGACAAGGGCTCACAGGTTTATGGGGAACTTGGATCCAAAGGTTAGGTTCTTTCGATTTGGCACCACCTTCCGCGATTCTTCTTCCTGTTTTTACAGTGTTCTGGGGTTGCAGAACTTTTCCTGAGGCCACAACCCAACCACGATCCTTACTTTAACCCTGTTAGACTTCGCCATCAAGGCGTCTGGAAGCCTAAGAGTTTAGAACAGGAAGAGCCCTAAATGCCTTCTCTAATCCCTGCATTTGTGTTCGAGGAAACTAAAGCTTAAGTGGGGAAAGGGTTTGCGCAGATTTCCACAGCCTGCATAGAATTGGCCTGGCCAAGAATGACTACGTCCTTGGAGGAAAAGCAACTTGTGTTATCTTTTCAGCAATTTAAATATCACGTAGCGATATATTAAGCAGCCTCTAATCATGTGATCTGCCCTCCTTCCTCCCTGACCGTATTACTCTGCATTTCTCACATTCCTCTTCAGCCACATGGCCTCTGTCTTCCTAGAGCACCCCAGGCTTATGCTCAGATACCTAGATGGCTAACTACCTCACCTGTTTCAAGTATCTTGTTATCAATGCTCTGCAGAAATTTGAAATCACAACCCAGCTTCTCACCTTATCATACCCTGCTCTATTATTTTTCATGGCATTTTCCTTCCCTCACATGCTCTGATATGCACTTATCCATGTTTATTTTCTCGTCCTTCTGGAATGTAAGCTCCATCACCCCGAAATCTTTGGCACTTGGTTGGTACTTGTTGAATAAAAGAATGCATGATTGCGCCAGCATTAAGCAAAATTTTAGAGAGAAAAAACTTAAGATGCTGTACAAACTAGAAAGGAATTATTAACAGGATCATTTCATTTATATTAATAAAACTCTTAGCTCAGTACTTCTGAAACTTTAATGAACATATGAACCATTTGAGGATCTTGTTAAAATGCAGATTCTAATTCAATTGGTCTGATTCAGTTGGGCCTCAAGACTGCATTTGTAACAATATACAGTAACAATTTGTAACAATGCCAGTGCCATTGGCTCTAAGACCACACTTCAGATAGGGATAGTTTACCTCTATCTAGACCAAGTTTTGGGGATACTTTGGTATTTATTATGCCCACTGTCTTAGTCTCTTTAGGCTGCTTTAGCAAAATACCACAGACTGAGAAGCTTATAAGCAACAGAATTTCATTTCTCAAAGTCTGGAGGCTTTGATGTCAATGATAAAGTGCCAGCATCATCAGGTGAGGGCTGTCTTGGGGGCTGGAGACTTCTAGTTGTGCCCTCACATGATGGGAGAGGGAGTGAGCTCTCTGAGCCTCTTTTATAAGGGCACTAATCCCATTCATGAGGTTTCCATCATAACTTAAGCATTTCCCAAAGGCCACATTTCCTAATACCATCCTCTGTGGGAGTTAGAATTTCAACATATGAATTCTGGGGGGACACAAACATTCAAACAATAGCACTCACTATGTGAAAGGCGCCCAATCATTGCAAGAATGCGTGGATGAATAAGAACTGATCTTTACTGGAGAAGGACAAAACATAATATTCAATTCAGTTCAGTAAATATTTTTTAGTAGCCATCACAGGTTGGGTTACCCATGATGTAGTCTCTGCAGGGGAGATTAGCATGGAGGACATGCTGTTGTGTACTCTTGAGATTAACCTCTATGAAAGGAGGTGGAAGAAACAGGATTGAGCAGAAGGAGAGACAGATCTGTGACGTCATCCTAACAAAGGCTTCAGCTGACCCCTTGGAACTGGGATAGTTTTTCAGAGGTATCATGAGTTGATATGAGTGGCTGGCCCTTCATCTCCCAACATTGATTGGTCATTGGATACATAGCACCCCTGGAAAGGGACATGATTTGGGCTTGTCCATTTCTTTAACTGAAGCATTATCCAAAGAATGCTGACAGTTAAGGGTTTTTGCCAGGGGTACTCCCAAGAGCAAGGAGGGGATAGGGCTAAATGTTCTATTCTTAAAGGGGATTATGGGCAGAACTTCACGATCAGCATTCAAGATAGCACCTGCCCTTCTGAGGCACCTTGCTAGTCACTTGGGGACTAAGGATGTTTATTAATTTACTGAATATTATTGAGTGCCACTATGTATACACAACCCTGTTACACATTGAGCTATAGAGCTGAATAAGAGCTATGGCCCCTGCCTTCGTGGTGCTTATAGTCTACGAGAGATTAAACAAGCATTAATCAAACTACTACGTAAATAAATACTGAAATTGTGGTAATCCTTATCAAGGAGAACAACGGATTTATAGGAGAATAAACAGAAACTTAGTCTAAGTTTTAAGGAAATTCTTTCTTAAGGCAGTTAGAATTATGCCATGACCTGAAGGATAAGAAGGAATTAGTCTGGACAAAACTGAAGGATTGGGGCTCACAAGCTAGTAAGAAGGGTAGGAGGATTATCAATAAAAAATAGTTTAAACTCCAATATATAATTTTATATAGCCACACAGAAGCCAATTGAGCAATGGCAGTTGCCTCGGTAGAAATCTTGCGCCGAAGGACCGGAGGATATCCAAGTATATGGTGGTCCCTCTATATCCTCTGGTGAGTTTTTAAAATCAAAAACAAACAAACAACAACAACAACAACAACAACAAACCAATGTAGAGTAACAGATGGATAATTCCGAAGCCAAGTATAAGCTGAAGTGCCACTCAGGAGCTAAGGCTGCATTTTGTAGGCCACACTCAACACAGGAAATTAATAGGCCAAATAAAATAACTTAAGATATTACACAATGATCTAATGAGAACAGAGACTGAGTGTGTAGTACAAGCTATGCACCTTGGCTCCTGGCTCCGCGTGTTTCCTTCCTTTTTTCACTAGAGCAGAAATGTCTGCTCATTTTCCTCTAAAGGCAGCAGATTGAAAAGTCTGTGGCCAAAGCATTTAGTTCTGAATTCTAATTATTCTATAAGTTATGGCTAATGTTCCCCTACCCTCTCACACTTTACCCATGCCTCTACACTGCCTCTTACTTATGTTTTCACCGTAGCACTTATTACCACCTATATGTAGCGATATATGTATCTCTCTCCACAAATATATAAGTACTGAAATTGTGCTAATCTTTACCGAAGAGAACAGTGAGGTTATTGGAGCATAAGTTCTCTCTCTCTTCCACTAGGAAGTAAGCTCCTTATTTTCTTCATTGCCACATCCCCTGTATCTAGATAAGCACTATCATTACACTAATATTTATTGAATAAATATATGAATGAAAGCAAGCTTGTGAATAGATGTGGGATTGTGACAGATACAATTAAATTTATGGTTGATTAAGCTATAATGGGGTCACTGATGAGAATTTAGACATTTGTATATTATACTGGTACCAAAGGACTATTAATTTTGCCCTGCAACCCAGCCGCCTCTCAAGGAAATGGATGTTGTGCTGACATCTGATCATATCAGTCAACCTGTGACTCAAGGACAGTGATTCATCGACTGCGAAGTCTTTTAGTAGATGACTTGTCTTGGAGCATTGCCTAAGATAGATGCCACACGCAAGATGTTGACCGTGGCAGACCTTGTTCACTACCTGACTGCGAATCAACTTTCTCAGTATCATTCTGCCTTGCTGCCTTCCCACAATAGAGGCTGTCAAAACTCAATACGCACTTTCCCAACCTTCCTGGTGGCTACACGTCATCATATGACACAGCTCTGGTCAATAAGACATAAGCAGAAGTCTGTGTGTGTGTGTGTGTGTGTGTGTGTGTGTGTGTGAGCATGTGATAGGTGCAACAGGAGAACTTGCTAGCCTTGACCCTCCCCCATTCTTCCTGCCTTAAATGTGGGCGCATGATACAGCAGTGACCTCGCAACCATGAGGCAACATGATCCAGGATAAGAAGCCCACAGCTAAAAATGGAAGAATAGAAAAATAGAAAGCTTGAGGAGCCAATGTAAGCATTGAGCAGCTGAACCAATGTCTGCAACCATCTACCTCTGGACTCTTGTTATAGGGGGAAAAAGAAAGCCCAATTGTATTTAAGCAACTGCCAGTTTGGTTTTCTGTTAACTGACATGAAATTTTTTCTCACTCTCTGTCAGGCCAACCTAAATCTCTTTCAGAGAGCTGGAATGTACACCACAATGGCAGGGAGAATGGCTGGGGGCAAGGAGAGAAAAAAAAAAAGCAACAAACTCAAAGACAAAGTCGAACTTTAGACTACTAAGCAAAGAAGATCCCTCATGGAGGGGAGAACAAGAGGTGCCAGTCTGAGAGCGGCAGCAGCAGCCAGAAGCATGCTCGCTTCTGTGTACCCTGTGTACGGCTGTGTACCCTGAACGCTGCTCCCTTACTGTGGCCCCTGAGGACTGGCTCGCAGCTGACTGTTTCCTCTTCTGACTTTGCTGCACATCCTCACCAAAATCCCTCGTCACTGAAAGTAAGCTGAGTGTCTCTGTACCTGTCAACTAAAAAAGCTCACTTACCATGATTCCCAGCATGTGTGGTCAGCCTCTTAAAGAACAGTTACCATATTCTTTTAGAAAACATTTCTCCATATCATACAAAACACTAGCTTCATAACTGGGGCTGGAAAAAAACAAAACAAAACAAAACAAAACTAACAAGCAACTTAAAGAAGCATGCAATTTGTCCCCAGGGCCTCCTCCCACTTCCTCTTTCAGTGCTTCTTCTTCTTGAAGTGCTTTGCCTCACCACGCCAATGCCCAGTGCGCTCTTGCTGCTCCTTCCATACTAAGAGACCTCCCACCCTGAGAATTGCCTAGAACTTCCCTGGTTCATAAGGTTTGGGCTCAAGGCTTCTCTCTACCTTGATCTCTGACCAACATTTAGGTAAACTGTTTGATAATACGTAGGCAGATGCTCTTAGCTGCCTTTGGGTAAAGATGGATGAACAGCTTAATATAGAGATATCAGTATTTGACAACTCTTTTTAGGGTTAGCACCCTTAGATAGTTTAGCATTATAACAGTTCCTAAGCAGCAAAACAATGCATTTGCAACAGGGATGTTGGAGGTCTTGAGGTCTTGACAAGTACATAGCACAATATTTGCTCTGGGAAAGGGGATCTTTTGGGTACCTTTCAAATTATGATCTAACAGCATATTTTCCTGTCAACCTTAAAAATAAAATAGCCAGTTATTTTACTAGCAGAACGGGTTTATTTGGGAGTAGCAAAGGAATTGCAATGGCAAGCTTGGGTAAACCATAGGCAAGTCCAAAGAGACAAAGGGAAGGGCAGCTTTTATTAGGATTTGGGAGGAAATTGGCGAGGGTTTCGAACAAAAGTTCACTGGAGAAGAACAAGAGTTCAAGGTTGTGAAGGTTTCTCATTGGCTGCAAGCGGTGGTCTGCGCATTGTCGCTGAACAGGGAGGGACCTCCCTTCTTCTTCTTAAAAGCAGGACATAAAATAGCTATGTGAAAAATGTCTTCTCTTGTCAAAATAACTCTTATCTTTTTTTTCCCTACTGATTCTTCAGGTTCCTGAGAGCTCTTCTTTCAGGGCTTTGTGACTCCATCGTCCCAAACACAGCGCACACTTGATACTAGCTTCTGCAAACTAGCAGCTCATGGACTGAATTCAGCCAGTGGACCCGTTTTGTTTGGTCAGCAGAGAGTTTTATTTGTATTGGCTCTAGGCAGAGTATACATTTCTTTTAAGTTTTTAATGCCTATATTTATTAAATTATCCTGTATGCCAACACAGAGTTTCTAGAGCAGAGCAAATTATTATTTATATATAACAGTCATCCCATCTCTCTTTTGTCTTAATTCTTTTTTTTTTTTTAAAGATTTTATTTATTTTTTTGACAGAGAGAGACAGCCAGTGAGAGAGGGAACACAGGCAGGGGGAGTGGGAGAGGAAGAAGCAGGCTTCTGGCGGAGGAGCCTGTTGTGGGACTTGATCCCAGAACGCCCAGGATCATGCCCTGAGCCGTAGGCAGACGCTTAACGACTGCGCCACCCAGGCGCCCCTCTCCTTTGTCTTAATTCTTCCCCCTGGAACAATGTAATGAGAACCATATGTCATAACAGGGACTACCGCAGGGAAGGAAGTTTCTCTGCAAAATGAATCTGCATGTTCCTCTCCTTCTGAGGGATAAACAAGGGGAATGTTTATTTATTTACTTGAGAGAGAGAGAGAGAGAGAGAGAGAGAGAGCGCTCGAGCCCATGAGTAGGGGAGGGAGACAGGGATAGCGGGAGAGAATCTCTAGCTGACTCCCTACTGAGCATTGAGCCTGCAGCTGACATGGGGGTCTATCTCAGGACCCTGAGATCAGGTCCTGATCTGAAATCAAGAGTTTGATGCTTAACCTATTGAGCCACCCAGGTGCCCCAAAGAGAACTCTTTTGCTTCTCATTATGAGCTAAGTCTCTCTTAGAACACAAAGAAAAAGAATCCTGGGTTCTCACCCTTTGGGATATAACTAAATTCCTCCACAGGGAGGATAAAAGTGGAGTCTCCAGGATTACTCCAGGAGATGTCTCCATGATCCTGGAAGGGGTTTACTACTCTTTGACATTAGGGGAAAAAAAGCTCTGGAGAGGTAAATCTCTCTGGAATACTCATTAAGTAGACATTCATAAATTTACCTCCAGACTTGTTTTAGCTCAGACCTCAAAGGTCAATAAAATTTGCTCAGAAAATTAACTACAGAAACATACAAATTTTCTCTACAGCCCGCTGTTCCCCAGTTGAACCACAGATCCCCTGTCTTAATTACCTCACACTCTACTCAGTAAATGTGAAGATCTAATTGGCTCTATGAAGTGATTCATGAATCGGGCAGCATCACGAATCAAGGAAGCAGAGAGGAGCTCCAAGGAATTGTATAAAATGGAAGGTTTTTGTAGGAAGGAGAGTGGACAAGGAAATTATTAGCAAAAGAAAAGAAAGGATTGTTTCAGGCAAGGTCAAGTTCCCTTATGGGAAAGGGCAGGGGATCTTATTAGATGGATTCTCTCTTTTTCCTTGGGGGGTTGGGAGGGATGAAGAGAGCCCATGTGAAAGATTACCTCATTGATACTCACCAGAAAATTGCTGACTGATTAGTAAAATTACATTTCTGGCAGAGGTTGAAACTGCAATTAGGTTAGGTATTAAGCCCCAGTTTGGTGACTTGACCTAGCATAAGCAACTCCATCTTGGAACCTCTACCTCATATCATCTTTTAATTTAATTAACCTTGAATGATACCTTGCCAAGCTCTCATAATCAATAGTTTGATCAAAGAATGTGTAAGTGCTATCATCCAGACCTCTAAAAAGAGAATTAAAAGTTTGCATAAGTGAAGAATTTATGATTTTTTTAGACTAGAAATCAAACCAATGAAAGGATAATCTCTTTTTACTTGCTATACACTGAATGACAGTGTCACCTTGCAATATTACAATTTATGAAAACTATGTATTTGGTTGTTAAAACCACAACCCCAAAATGGAATCAATTAGTTGAACTGTCACATCCTGCTACTGACAGAATTGCTTGATATTGGGAAGCACCCCTCTACACAAGGAAACCTCTCTGTGCCTCAGTTTCATTACCTATAAAGTGGAGGTAGAATAATGTATTCCACGTAGGATTATTGTGAATGTTAAATGAGATCATTTGGAACAGTGCTCAGCCCCATGCCTGACAGATATGTAGATAAACATTAGCTGTGTATTATTATATTCTAGCTAGCCCCTGCCACAGTGATTTAAAGAATAAGCTATGATTAATTCCAGACAGAACTTATTCTACGAGACAGAGGATTATAAACAAAAAATGCTATTACATGGGAGGCCTGGGTGGCTCAGTCAGTTAAAGCACCAGACTCTTGGTTTTGGCTCGGGTCATGATCTCAGGGTCCTGGGATGGAGGCTGGTAGCTGGCTCCCTGCACTCAGCATGGCATCTGCTTGAGATTCTCTCCCTCTCCCTCTGCCCTTCCGCCGCACCCTACCCCCTCTCACACTCTAAATAAATAATAAGTAAATAAATAAAATCTTTATAAAAAATGGCATTATTGGGACACCTGGCTGGCTCAGTGGGTTAAGCATCTGCCTTTGGCTCAGGTCATGATCCCAGGGTAATGGGATCAAGTCGTGCATTGGGCCAGCAAGGAGACTGCTTCTCCCTCTGCCTGTTGCTCTCTCTGCTTGTATTCTCTCTCTCACTTGCTCTCTCTGGCAAATGAATAAATAAATTTTTTTTAAAACATGGCATTACAGCTTTGTCTTGTAATTGAAGTTTGTTTTAGCTGTGGTGAGAACCCAGAAAGGATGTTAGTTCTATTCCAGTGACCTGGAAATTCCTTACAAGAGGAGTGGACCTTTGAACTAAATCTTGAAACCAGTTTCTATTCTCACCTTGGAATCCAGCAACCAAAAACTAGTGGTGAAGAAAATAAAATAGCAACTTTTAACAGTATATGGTGGTCAAAGGCGGGATGTCCCAAGATATGCCACTTTGGCATGAATACAATTTTGAGTTAAAAAGCAATCAAAACCCAGCAGTTTCAGGAAAAGCTCTTTACCTCTGCACAACTGCCTACAAGAATAGAGATAGAGGATCTGCTCCAGGAGGAGAGCTATCACCATAAATAACTATGTCATGACATGAACTGGGTGTGGCAGACAGGGAGGAACATGTTTGATTAGTTTTTCATGTCCCTTTGTTTCTGAGAGGCCCAGCAAACTTACTGTTTACTCTTTCTCATATTCCTGCGAACTGAATTCCTTTCCTTTGAAGCCCCAGATCTCTACCTCCTTTTCCTTACTTCGGAATGACATACATACCTCATTTTGCCTGACTGCCTTTGGAATTTTTTTTTTAGAGGGTGCACATGTGAATGTGTGCGTGAGTGTGCGTTGGTGGGGTGGAGTGCAGAGGGAGAAGGAGAGAGAAATTAAGCAAGCTCCATGCTTAATTAAGCAGAGCCCAACGGGGGGCTTGATCTCACGACCTTGAGATCACAATCTGAGCCGAAATCAAGAGTCAGAAGCTTAAGCGACTGAGCCTCCCAGGTGCTCCATGTCTTTGGAATGTCCGTGTCTGTGTGGATTCCTCATACATACAAAATCAAATTTGATTTTCTCCTGTTTATCTGTCTCATGTCAATTTGATTCTTAGTTGGCTGGAAGGACCTTGAAGGGGACAAGAAATTCTTCCTTCCCAACAAGTATTATTTTCTATAGACTAATAGAAAAGGACTATATCTTTGACAAAAAGTGCTTAGATTTCAGTGATTGCAAATAACAAATCTGTAAGATCATCACCTTGCATTGCCCCTGTTTTGTCTTTCTAGCTCCAGCATATCCAGACCCACAAACTCTGCACCTCCACCACACCCCATTCCTTAGGCATTCGTATCGGGTTTAAGTACATCAGCAGGTTGGTAGAAGGTCATAACAAGAGTTTGCTTTTTTTTTTTAAATCGAGGTATAATTGGTATACAATATTTTATTAGTTTCAGGTGTACAGCGTAATGATTCCATATTTGTATATATTGTGAAATAATCACCGCAATAAATCTAGCTAACATCTGTCACCACACCTAGTTACAGTTTTTTTCTTATAAGAACTTTTAAGATCTACTGTCTCAGCAACTTTCAGATACAGTATTATTAACTATCATCACTGTGCTGGATATTATGTCCCCATGACATTTATTTTATAGCTGAAAGTTTGTATTTTTTGAACCCCTTCATCCATTTCACTTCCTCTGCCCACCCCATGCTCCCCCCACAACTACCAATCTGTTATCTGCACCTACTAAAGAGCTTGCTTTTTCAAATTAAAATATAATGAAGCCAACACTATCCCTTAAGCCAAAAGATGGAGGAACACTTTAATCATGACCTAAGTGGAGACATTAGTATATTTTTAAAAATCGCATCAAAGAAGAAGAATGGTTATGATGGAAACACAGAAAAATCATGGATTCTGAGAGGCAACATTATTCAGTGTGTCTCCAATAGAGTCTTGGAGAGAGAGGATGTCCTTTCCTGATCATGCTCATATTCAGTCCCTTTGCTGGAGAAAACAGGGCTAGGAAGCCAGACTGCCTGGGTTCAAATCTCAGTCCCACCCAATAGCTGTGGAACCTTGGACAAGTTATTATCCCTCTGTGTGCCTCACTTTCCTCATTGGTGAAATGTGGGTAAGAGTCATACTCACCTCGACAGGGCAGATGTAGGAATTCAGCGAATGTATGTGACAGGGTAGCGTGGCGCTTGGCCCAGAGACAGTGTGTGAGACATCACAGGCCACCTTTCTCTTTTCTCAGAACCGACAGTTTTCCTCCTCTTTTCTCTGGCCTTCAGTCCCAGTACACTCTAGGCACAAGCCTACTCCATCCCGACATTCCTGACATTGACTTTGGTCATGTAGTGGGGCAGAAGCTGAGACACCGGCTGGTGGTGTTAGAGGAAGCCACACACTATAGCTCGTCAGAGTGTATGGAACAAATAAGGTGACGATGGTCACACAATATGGGGGACTTGCTGTCATGAAATGCTGAGGAACCTTAAACAGGTAGAGCCACATCTCTGATTTACATAGGACTAGGAACCTCTTGATGACCTTGAACCCTGCCTGACATTGGAACTCAGAAACATAGACACTGATATGAGGTGCTACAGAGAGAAGCAGTAGACCTCTGGGAGAAAATCACTCTGGGGGGAAGTATGGCACAGGAACCCATGCTAGGCAGCAGGCCTGGGCCATTAGTGAGAGCCTCATTCAATCAGTGGCAAGTCCTCATAGAACAATGACTGACCTCCCCCTGCAAAAAGGAATTCTGCTGGGAGATGGCTTTTGGACTTGAACTGCAACATCAGTTCTTCTTTGGGACCCCAGGCTGCCAGCCCACACCGCAGAGTTGACACTCATCAGCCTCCATAATCATGTGAGCCAATTTCTTAAAATAAATCTCTCCCTCTCCCCATATATACATAATATGAACATATATGAACATAATCTATCATATATTATATACACATATGTTGTGTATACACACATGTATACAAACACACACACACACATCTTACTGGTTTTGTTTTACTGGAGAATCCTGATTTATACAATCATGCTCGGTGTTTCCCAAGCTTAGTTTGTGATTTCATAGACTATGTGGCTAGCTTGTCTGACCAAGCTAGGAAAGTGTGAGGACCTGCTCTGAACATTACAGTTGTCTCTTGCAGCATCCATACCAGCCCTCCTCTGCTATACAGCATTCTTGCAGCCTCACTCTAGACCCACCTATCGCCCATGCTCTACTCAAATTTAAGTGGAAATCTCATCCCAAAACACCCTCACAGAAACATCCAGAATATTTAACCAACTGTCTGAACACTGTGGTCTAACCAACTTAATACATCAAATTAACCATCTCAACTACTGTATTTGCTCTGCAAAAGCAAAAAAAATGCCCATTTTAGACAAGAGAGATACTAAATATGAAGGTAGACTAAGCACTTTCTCAGGATAATACCATCCACTGGCACATAGGATTTTCCCACTTAGTCAGGTACCGGCTTATGATATGGGCAGAACTGGTTCTTCCTATGCCTTTTGGGGGTACTTGTCACTGAGTGGGCTAAGGAAGGAGGTAGGGACTGGCACGAAACCGAATTCCCAGAAGCAGGCCTGGGAGAGTAAGAACAGCCCTGACTACCTAGCCACGCAGTTGAACTTGGCTCCAGCTACTTCTGGGAAGCAAAACATCCAGAAAAAGGCAAATTAGTAAAATCCACTTCAGGAAGAAGACAGTTGGTGTCCAGCACAATTTTTGCAGACATTCTAGGCACAGTACCTCAGGAAAACTGGAAATCAGAGGAGACATTCAGGAGGTGAATGTGACTGAGTGAGGATGAAGACAGCCCCCACCCCCCAGTCCTTAGGCCCTTGTTGGTGGTGCTCAAGCTCACGGGAAACAGATTTCTAATTTATCTCTTACCACTGTCTCAAAATTTTCAGCAACTCATTAGTTTCGTTATAAAATGGTTATTGTCATGATGATGGTATTAAATTTATTTTTGTATTTCTTTTAGGGAAAGGAATGAAAATACAGAAATAACAATGTTTGGATGGTAAACATGGTTCTCACTTTCTCTGTGGAAAAAATTGGGGAGGTTTTAAATCAGAGCCTGGAAATTTAAACAGCTAATTGCGATGAGTTTCCTTTCTAGAAGGTGTTAAATTCTAATCATTACTTCATCATCACTTCAAAAGATTTGTTTTCTCAACTCTGCGGTTTAAAATGTGTGTGTTAATTAGTCAGCAGCGAAGAGGAGCTGGGGAGCTTGCTGAACCGCAATTGTAGTTCTTAGCTAGAATAGTCGATAGAATCCTTACCTCACTTTAGTCCAAATTACTGTCAGCAGACACTTCTCTTGTAAGAGTCTGAAAAAAAATGGACTGGGCATGCAATCTATTTTTAAGAGATGAGGATTTGGATTTAAAAATCTGTAAACCCAGTCCAGTTTTGAGGTTATGAAATATCAAAAGATGTTTTAAGAGTCTAGACTTGCCAATAGCTCCATGTGGCTACCAGGCCCTTGTAACGTGGCTCGTCCAAACAGAGATACGCTGTAAGAGGAAATCCATTCTGGTTGTGGAAGACTCCATACAAAAGAAAAAAGTAAAACCTACCATTGATATTTTTAAAATATTGATTAGCTGTTGAAGGGTCATATTTTGAATATACTGAGTTAAATAAAATAGGTTATCAAAACAAATTATACTTATTTCTTTATACCTTTTTATACTTCCTTAATGTGGCTATAGTCACATAGGTGGCTCACTTTAAAATCTATGGGACTAAACAATGATGTCGTTCATTTCTGCCATCTTCTCTGCACACACGGGGTCACCATGTTGATCTCAGGCTCTCCTGCTTGGATCCTGCCACAGCCTGCCATCTGCCGCCATGTTGTTCCTCCCTCACTCTGTCAGCAGTCCTCCCTACTCAGATCTTCTTCAGTCAGCGTGTCCCTGCTGTGCTTGAGACTGATAATGACTCCATCCTGCTAAGTGTGAGCTTTCAGGTCTTCTGCCTGCTCTTCCTTTGCAATACCGTGAAGCTTCGAAATTATCTATTATTTTAGTCCAAAAAATCGAAATTGTTGGGAACGATACCAGGGCATCTCAAGACGTCCAAAGACTGGGCCTTGGGAAAGGAGGCAGGGACGAGGAGAGCACCCTGGGCTACTTGGGAGAGTTCTTTCATTGTTTTTCCGTTTCCACGCACGTGGTTAAAGAGGCCCCTCGATGGCTTCTGATTTTTACCCATGAGGCCTTTCAGCTACAGGGAGAATGACACCTGTCACAGTCTGATTCTAAAGTGGAGAGGGCTAGCTTGGGGCTCTGGTCTAGCACTGTATCTAATAATCCTTCTACTTTTTCACATTGCCGTAGGCCTGAGCATATGGGCCATCTCTCAATCCTGACTCATATGACAATAGGAACAGGAACTTGTTTGCCTCACGGTTTAGGAAGCACTTTTAAACAGCCATTATATTACTGAATTCTCCCAGCTGCCAGCTCTAGAGAGCACCAATATTGTTTGTTTTCATTCTGTAGATGCGGTAACAGAAGTGCCGACCAACTGACTCTCCCAAGGTCCCAAGCCAGGTGATTTGGTGGACTTATCCTGAAGGCTGGGCTCTTGGCCAGGTGTCCAGGACGCTTTGCACTCTTGCATGCTTCCGGCAACTCTCTTTTCTCAGGAAAACCCCCTTGGCTCTGATCTTGCTGAAAGCCTGTCTTGAAAAGTTGCCAAAAAATCTTGTCTGCTTTTTATCAAAGGGGCTTTGGAGGCGGGAGGAGGAAAGTGGTGAGCTGTACTGAACAGATGAGTCATTGCTTCAGGATTGAGGAAGCAAAGATTGTATCGTGGGGACTTTTCAGGAGGAGGATGAGTTTCTTGACGTTAAAAACAAATAAGCGAGGGGAGGGAGGAAAACAGACCTCAAGCTTTTATTTTCCCTTCTTCCTCTTGAGGTACATTCTTATTATATTTCCCACCTGCCCCTCTTCTTACTAATTTTAACACTTTCTTGTTAAAAAATGCCCAAAGTGGTAGTTTCCTTTGCACGCACACCCTTCATAGACGACCTCTTGAGTGGTACTTGTACGGAGGCAGTTTTTCTAGTCCTTTCCTACCAACATTCAGGTCTGGCCTTAATTGAATACAACCTCACTGAGGTTTATCACTTTTGTCTTCCTTTTCTGCTTGGCCGTTTTTATTCTTCTTCAGTATTCTACCCACTTGCAAGAAAGAGTTCTGAAAGGCGTCCTTATTGGCTGGCCCGGAAGGAAAGAACAATGAAATTTCTCACCAGTAGACACACACGGATGAGTCAAACTCACAGCCTAAATTTTTTCTGTGCATGTATGCCTCTTAAACATTTTCTTGCCAGCCTTTAAATATTTTGCGGGGTACTTAGCACTATCTGTGAGAATCTGGAGAACTAGTTAGTATTAAGGTCTTGTTAGGTACAATCTAGATATGAACAGTGGAAGGACCGCCCCAGGCAGAGTCCCAAGTCCTCAAAGGGGAATGAGAGAGACATGAGCTGGAGGCAAGGACATAGATAAACACGCTATACCTTAAGAGCTCTGGAAGCACAACGTCCTGACCTTGTGGCTTCCAAGACCTTGGGCCTGACAGATTAAGAGTCACAGGTGCAGAACACGCACACAGGCTCCCTGTCCACATTTGCCCCAGGGTAACCTTTAGACTCATTACAATACATTTGCCTCTCGGGCACAGCTCCCCCCTTCCCCACTGAGAAAGGCTGCCCTGATGGTTACAATACAAACACTGTAGAGCCAAAAACTCCCCCTCCCAATCTGTGGGAGGAGTTTCCCGAATGATTGGAAGCAGCCTCCATTAGAGACCACCCCACTGTTCCTCCCAGCTCCTCCCAGCTCAGAAAGACCCAATAATATCCAATCCCAAAACAATCCAGAGGCTGGTTCTGCTTCAGAACCTATCTGCTCTCCCGCCTGGAGAGGGTCTGTTCGCTCTGATGAACTGTTTTGTGCTTGCCACTTTCCTTCTGGTTCTCTTTATTGGAGTGAGGACCCCCACATAAATCTGGAAAATGCAAGGATGGAGCCCTCCATTCACTCTTAACTCCAGACGGTCTGAACTGTCAATGTTTTACTTGATGGCTTTTTGTAGTGGGATGAATTCAGGTCTCTACTGAGAAAATAGATTAATTGGACAATGTTACAACATTATTCATTTTCAAAAATCGAATATACTAAGTAACCAGGACTTAGAAGGAACAGAATGTTACAGCACCCTCGAATTCCCCTCATGCTCCCTGTCTGAAAGAGAAAGAAAAAAAAATGGTTTAGAAATGAGCTTAGAAATGGGAGCTTCCAAGATGTAAAAGGTTATATCACTTTAGATTAAATCTTTGGTTATATCACTGGGGCGTCTGGGTGGTTCTGCCATTAAGCGTCTGCCTTCAGCTCAGGTCATGATCCCAGGGTCCTGGGATCGAGCCCCGCATCGGGCTCCCTGCTGGGGGGGGAGGAGCCTGCTTCTCCCTCTCACACTCCCCTTGCTTGTGTTCCCTCTCTCGCTGTCTCTTTCTGTCAAATAAATAAAATCTTTAAGAAAATGGTATTCACTTCCCATGATTGACTTTTGTTCCACGTTTTAGGTATATCAGAATTTCCAAATGATCAGTCTTAGAATCACATGTTATTATCAGTCTTCGTTTTAAAATGTCAGCTATGGATGGGGCAGCCGGGTGGCTCAGTTGGTTAAGCATCTGCAGCTCATGATCTTGGGGTCCTGGGATGGAACCCCGCATTGGGCTCCCTGCTTAGTGGGGAGTCTGCTTGTCCCTCTCCCTCAGCCCCTCCATCCACTCATTCTCTTTCTCCCTCGACTAAGTAAATAAATTTTTTAAAAAAATCATATATAGATTGTCACTATAAAATCTAGCCACCTCTATTCCCTAGCAGTTACTCATTGTTTCCTACGCCAAACCCCTTTCCACAGTCTGGGTCTCAATCTTCCCTCTCTCTAGCCCAAGAAGAAGCACTGTCCTGACTTCTGACACCAGAAATGGGTTTTGTCTCTGTTTGTACTTTACATAAATGGAATTGGACTGTATGTACTCTTTTGTGTCTAGCTTCCTTCACTAACCATCAATCATTTTAAAAAGTGTTTTTTGATGTTATTTTTAATACATTCTTATATAGAAAGCCTAAAATGTACAGAGAAGCATAAAGAAACAAAAATAACAAGCATAATCTTGCCATCTATAGAGAACTACTATTAAGACTTTTGGTTATTTTTGGAATGCATGGGTGGCTCAGTTGGTTCAGCCTCTGCCTTCTGCTCAGGTCATGATCCCAGGGTTCTGGGACTAAGTCCCGGGTCAGGCTCCTTCTGCAGCAGGGAGCCTGCTTCTCCCTCTGCTGGCCCGCTCCCCCTGCTTGTGCTCTCTCTGTCTCTCTGACAAATAAATAAACAAAAACTTTAAAAAAAAAACAACTTTGGCTACTCTTTCTAATCCTTTTTATATGAGCTGTTTTAAAAATCAATAGCTAGAATGTGCTAAAAATTGACATAGCTAAGATGTGCTGAGTATTCAGCTTTGTAATCTATCTTATTTTGGCTTAATATTGTATTTTAGCATTTTTTTCTGTTACTGACTCTTCATAAATATCATTTTTAAAGACTAGATGCTCTTATTCCATAAATGAACCATCACGTACTTACTCATTCTCCTGGGAGAATCTTTAGATTGTTTTTAATTGTCAACCAATGAAATGTGGTGGCAGTTGACATTTTAATGCATGAGTCTTTCCCGGCACTTCTGACTGTAGGTGGGTATCTAGATGTAAAGTTACTTGCCAAACTGTCCGAATGCTCTAGATGTACTTGATAAATATTTCCCAAAATATTTTCAGGAATATTGTACCTGCTTATACTCCTAGAAGCAACATCTGAAAGTGCCTTTTCTGTATGTCCTTCTTAGTGGTGCTTCTTATATCACTAAGAAAGGTTTCTGGCTCAATGGGGGAAAAAAAAATTGAATCCATTCAACCTTCAAGCGAAGTTGAATATTTTCTCACCTGTTTACTTGCCATTTGCGTTTTTTCTGTTGCAAAATCAAAACATTTCTTTTGTCCCATGGTAGGATTTGTTAACCGTGATTAGTGTATTTCTTTCTCACTACTTCATCTCAGAAAGGAGGGGGTTGCTGTCTCTCCTCAGAGACTGTGGGAAAGGGTCTGGCATAGGAGACTATAAGTAGCTTCCAGGGAAGGGAGGTGGCTAGACTTCATAGTGATGATCTGTAGTTGACATTGAAAGACAAAGGCTGGTAATTACAAGCCATTCTAAGATGGGGCATTCAGAAATTCTAAGATACCCAAGAGAAGTGAATCAGAGGAAGTGAACACCATTTTTTTTTTAGATTTTTTATTTATTCATTTCAGAGAGAGAGTGAGAGAGAGAGCGCATGAGAGGGGGGAGAGGCAGAGGGAGAAGCAGACTCCTTGCTGAGCAGGGAGCCCGATGTGGGAGCAGGGATCCCTGGGACCCTGGGATCATGACCTGAGCCAAAGGCAGACGCTTAACTGACTGAGCCACCCAGGCACCCTGAATACCATTTTTAACCAAAGATTTAATCTATAGTGATATAACCTTCTACATCTTGGACGGTATCATTTTTAAACACATTTATTGCTATTTAGAGTATTAAGCCACAAGCACCTGTCAGTGTGTTCTTTATCTCATGTCAGGTAAGCCGGGCTGCTGTTATTCTTAAAGCTTATTACTAACTGAGGTGTCCTCCATACGCTATATCTTGGGGGCCACACAGAGCTTGCTTTTACACTTCAACTTCACATACCGGAAGTTTGACACAGAGCACACTGATTGATTAAGGGAGGTTAAAGGAGGTTCTCTTTCAGATTTTATTTTTTGCTACTGGAACTCACTCATGTTTACTTTGATGATTCTGTACTGAGAATTCTAAATTTAAATGGCTGGTTTTCAACTCCTCACTTAAATAATTTGAATAGAAAATTCTACAGTTCTATGCAAAAGTAAATTTGTCCTATGTTCTTCTTGATGCCAAATCAATTTTTAAAATGTTTTATTGCAAATTTTCTTCTTTTGTTTTATATCTGTCTTATCTCATCCAGAAATTTATGTAGTTTCTTAATCCTTATTTGTATTTTAGACATTGGAAAGAAGGCTGTAAGGGCTTCAAAATTCAAGCCATAAGTCTTTACCCTCTGCTTCAGGCTAGAAAAGAAATTTGAAATCCAATGTGTAATGAATTGGCGCTCTTACGATGGGTAACCTATTACTTCCGGTGTATTTGCATTAGAGAATCTAAAGAATGTTCAGACTAAAATTCAGAATTAGATTTTCCTTTCCCCTCTTCTCTTTTCTTTCCCTTTCCCTCTTTTCCTCTTTCTCTCCCTCCTCCATTCCTTTGTCCCTCCCTCCCTTCTTTCCTCCCTCACTTTCTTCCTTTCTTTCTTCTTTCCTTCCTTCCCGTCCACACTTACTATGCTCCAGTTACTGTTCTGGTGGCTAGGGATAAAACAGTGAATAAAATCACAGTACCTGGGTGGCTAGGTAGGTTAAGCATCCCGCCCTTGGTTTGCCTCAGGTCATGATCTCAGGGTCATGGAATCAAGCCCCCCCTGTTGGGCTCTGCACTCAGCCAGGAGTCTGCTTCAAGATTCTTTCCCTCTGCCCCCCCTCCTCGGGCTCTCTCTCTCTCTCAAATAAATAAATACATCTTTAAAAAAAAATACATGCCCCCGTGGAACTTTCTCTATGAAATCAGGTTGATTGAAGTATCATTTATATGCAGTCAAATCTGCCCCTTTCAGGTGTCAGTTCTATGATTTTGGCAAACCTATACAATTATGTAACTACGACCACAATCAAGTTATAGTATATTTTTCATCATCAAAATCAAAAGGCCCTATATACTCATACCCTCTACCCACCCCCAGCCCTTGGTAAACACTGATCTGTTTTCTGTCTCTACAGTTTAGCTTCTTCCTGGATACATTCAGTAGGTAGCATTTGGTGTTTGGCTTTTCTCACTTAGCATAATGCTTTGAGGTTCACCCACGTTGTTGCATGTGTCGAGAATTTGTCCTTTATCTTCTCGAGTAGGATTCCATTTCACGCATGCACCACAATGCGTTTAGCTGTTCGCCATTTGATGGCCATTTACGTTGTTTCCAGTTTGGGGTTATTATGAATAAAGGTGCTGGCAACATCCACTGACAGGTTATTTTGTGTGGACATATGTTGTCGTTTCTTTCGGGTAAGTACCTAAGAATGGGACTGCTCGTCATATGTTCAGTATTTGTTTAACTTTATAAGAAACTGCCAAAGTATTTTCCCAGTTGGCCAAATGATTTTGCATTCCCACCAGCAGTGAATGAGAGCTCCAGCTGCTCCTTATTCCCACCAGTGCCCTTCCCAGTAGAAGTTTGTTTTTTTAATTTTACTTTAACCACTCTAATAGGTATGTGAGCTTCTATTGTATTGGAAAGCACCAGTCTTTTGCCCAGTTAATCAGTGCTGGTATTTTTCAGTCTCCCACACTTCCTCTTAGATTGAAAGAGACTGAATCAGTCCATCAGGTTATGACAAATAGAGGGGCCCAATCATCCTGACGGGTGGTTCTCATCGTGGGTTCTTTCCTGTGGCGTTTAGGCAGAGCTTTGCTGTTTGCATACACGTAGGGGTACGCTGTGTTTTAGGAGGGCATACTCATGCATTGAGCTGGGGAAGTAGGTGAGAGAAGCCTCACATTAGTGTATTTCTGATGAGAACCAAAGAACCTAGGGAATCCCTGAGGAAAGCTTTGTTCCAGGATGACTAATCAGGATGCACTGCTGGTGAGGAGACCAGAAACGGGGAGACAGATTCAGAGGGTACATAGTAAGCTAGCCCTGAGCTAAGAGAGGTCTGAAGTAGGTTGTAGTATTAGTAAAGGCTGAGTATGACCAAAACAAAATAAAACAAAATGAAACAAAATAAAACCCACCAAAAAGGAATGGTTATGGATACCGTAAAAAGATACGATAAATTCGTAGCTGACGATTGGTGTGAGGGCACATAAACGAGTTGATGTGCTTGACGTTTCACATTTAAATGATAAGGAGAAGGATCCTCGTAGCCAAAAAACATCATTTCACGAAGTCCCCATCTTGCTCAATCTAATGGTTGGGCAGTTCTCCAGATGCATTTCACTGACTTATTAGAAAAATAGACAGAGATCAATTGACCTACCAGATGCCCCTTTGTCCTTTTCTTAACCTTGGGATGCCGCTCTCTGTTGCGTCTTCTGTCATACTGCCCTCTCCTTCACTTCTTGGTTGGCTCCTCCTTGGCACCTCCACCTCTGAGTATTTACATCTTGAGCCTGTGCTTTTTCCTTGGACCTGACTCCCAGATCTAAGGACCTACTGAAGACCTCCGTTCTGCTGTCTAACAGGCACCTCAAGCTTAGCACATCCACAGCCAGACTCCTGGTCTTTGTAATCCCCAACCTGTGTCTCCTGCTCTGTCCTCTTTTATTCCAAATGCTCAGGCCCCAAATCACGAGCTCAGCCTTGACTTCTCTCCCTCTCAGGTCCACATCATACTCATCAGCATATGCTTTTGGCTTTCCCTTTAAAATAGGCCCAGAACCTGATCGTTTCTATCTGCTCCTATTGCTACCATCATGGGCCGCATCACCTGCTCCAGAAGCCTTATTTTCCTCACCTGTAAAAAGGGGATAATAATTAGTAACTTTTTCATAGAATTGTGTGAAGAATTGTGAGATAACCCATGTAAATCAGTACAACATCTTGCACATAGTAAATAACAGTTATTTATTATTTCTATACCTTACAGAAAGTATTCCTTATCCAAAAAAACACATAAAGCTACATTTCAGAAGTAGTGACCCTCTTCCATAGTCTCAAAATCGAATCTATTATTTTTAGTTGCTCCTTTAAGGATATGACTGTTTATCCTGTAATTGTGGTTTGAGGGGGAAGTTGCACAACCTACTTTATTTGTGCTGACCATTTAAGAAATTTCTAAGTTGTCATGAGGAGTCGAACATTTCTGAATAACCTAAAGCATGGCTTAAAAATGGGAATTTCTGGGCATTAAGAAGAGTTAGCTTGTTTCTCAATTGTTGTTGAGCTGTTCTTTTTCTTTAGAATTCAGTGAGAAATACTATGGGTTGGCAGCCCATTCCTCTGATTTCAGAGACTAGAACATGCAATTTTTCTTGTGTCCTTTGCCTGTAAAGTGAGGCCTCTAATCCTGACACTGGATGTCCCTTTATTAAAAACTGGAGAATGGTTTTGTTATCTATTATTTGACAGAAAGTCCTATACAGGGAGAAGTCTTTTTTTTATTATTATTAGCCATGGTTGTCAAGAAACAGAGGATAAATGCTCTTATTCAGTCTTCTTGAACCTTTTCATTTCAGAAGATATGAGGTGCAGATTTTGGAAAGATATCCAACATAAATTTTCTTTAAAGATGTCTTTAAAAAAATTATTTATTTATTTGCAGTGGGGGAGGGGCACAGGGAGAGGGAGAGAGAGAACCTCAAGCAGGCTCCATGCTGAACACAGAGTCCCACTCTGCCCATCTCAGGATCCTGAGATCATGACCTAAACTGAAAGCAAGAGTTAGACACTTAACCAATTGAGCCACCTAGGCACCCCAATAAGTCTTTGTTATTGACTCATTATTCCCAGGATATGAGGGTTTTTTCTGGTCATGATTAAAAAAAGAAGAAGAAGAAGAAGAAGAAGAATGTTCACTAACCCATCCTTTTTCTTAGTAATCCTTGTGAAAACCGACCACCTTTAGAGGAGGCTGATCGGAATGTGGGACACAAACTAGCCACCCAGAGGGATGGTAACTGGCTATGAAAGAGCTCCACATCTAGCTGGAGATCACAATGTGGGACTGTTTATTCTTACAATGCCTAGTATGCAATGTCAAATATTTGAGGGAACAAATCATAGAACTATGTTGGTTTCTTGGAAGTTCTTTTTGCGTGTGGATTTTCTTGACTGGCTGTGATAATCGCTATCACTCTATGGTTGCTGCAATTTACCAGCTCAGTGTTGGGAACGCGTACTTGGAGGAGAATACACCAATTGTGCCTTGGTTCAAGGTCCAAATGAACAGTTGCCCTATTAGAACTATGATTCAGATAAGAGCTCTGCCTTATTCTTGTTACATGTTTCTAAGGAAATCATAAAACTTTAAGTACGAGCACAGTTATTAGTCACTATGATTGAAAAATATAATTAGAACAAGAATCAAAGGTATACAAATACTTAGATATAATTAACATTCTCTTCCTTCTTTCATAAGTACTTTTTTCATTCATTCTTCATTTCTTCATTGAAAAAATACTTTAAAAATTTCTTTCTAAATCTCAATACTTCCCATGCCCCAAACTCCCACATGTTATGAAGTTTCAGGCTTTGAGAATTCTACCCAATCCTTGGGGCAAAATCCCTAACATTTTTCTCGCAATTTTCTGGCTGCCGAGTATTAAATTTCTTGCCTATTTTTCCAGCCCTCCCTCAAGGCTTACTTCTAAGGTAATTTTTAGAGGTTCTCATTCCCTCTTATGGAAATTTCTGTTTTTCTTTGTTCCCACAGGGAAGTACAAGAGAGATTTTATCTGCCTATGAAGAGCTTTACAGTTGCCTGGATAAAACCTTATAGATAATGTCCAACTAATCAAAAAATATTTTTTCTCTTCTCATAACCTCAGCCCCTGCTTTATTATTTTCCTGATGCACATCAAATAGTCTCTTCCCGGCTACTTCTCTCAGAGGTGGGAGATACAGAAAACACAGTGATAACAAATTCTCACCTTAAAAAGTACATTTAAGCACTCCTGGGGATGCCTGGGTGGCGCAGTTGGTCGAGTGCCCAAATCTTGACTTCAGCTCGGGTCCTATCTCAGGGTCGTGGGATCAAGCCCCCGTGTCGGGCTCTGTGCTAAGCGTGGAGTCTGCTTGAGACACTTTCTCCCGTCCCCCCCTCCATGCTCTCTCTCTCTCAAATAAATAAATAAAATCTTTTTAAAAAAGTATATTTAAGCACTACTTTTTGTTGAACAGTAAGATGTGAAAACATATATAAGGGATATCACCATACTGGCCCATTTTATCGCATGAAGGCAGATGCAGTATTGTATATTTCACTTAGGTATTTATTACTTTTCTCCCCTCCAGTTTTGTCTGTTTTTGTCAGCTTCTGTATTCTCACCACCTAGAACAGATGACGACACATGAAAGATGTTAAAAGACTTGAGTGAGTGAATTAATGTCTTTTACTTCCTTTGTACCTCCTAAAGATATTAGTGGTCATACCATACTGTATTATGTTTAAAAGATGGGTTTGAATGAGAGGTAAGAGGTTCCCAATAAAAGACTCATACACTTTAGCTATTACTCACAAAAAGATATAATTATGTGGTAGATATATCTTATGTTCCGAGAATTCTGCACAGGAAAATTAATAAGGTATATTTATTTCATATGTCATATGAATATCACATTTTGTCACTAAAAAAGAAATATGTAGGGTGCCTGGATGGCTCAGTCAAACATCCAACCCTTGGTTTTGGCTCGGATCATGATCTCGTGGCTGTGGGATCGAGCCCCGTGGGATCCGGCTCTGTGCTCAGCTTGGAGTCTGCTTCAGATTATCTCTCCCTCTCCCTCCTGCTCTCTCTCTCTCTCTCAAATAAATAAATAAAACCTTAAAAAAATAAATCTGTGCAAGAGTTAGAAGTTCTGGATTTTAGGCCCAGCTCTTTCCTTAATTATGTCGGTGACCACGAGCAAAGTTACTTTTACCTTTCTGGACTTAGATCCATTAACCGTGCCCACCAGACTGCATTAAATACCTCCACTGTCTTCTCTTTGCTATGTTCTCATTGCACGCTCATCATACATCTATGTTTGTCCCCACCTATCACGTTATATTGAACAAATCTACTTATGTATGTTTTTTTCCCCACTAGATTTAGGAAACGTGGACTCTACTTCATAAAAATAATAGCTATTATTTTTTAGTACTTTAAAGTGCCCTATTCTACCTAATTGAATATTTTTAAGAAAAGCATTCAGTAGGTATATCTAACTCCATTTTGTAGAAGAGGAAATTTAAAACTTTGAAAACTTAATCAACATGCTCCAGATCTGTAAACATCTGGGATTCTAACCTCTACTCTGACTCCAAAGCCTCTGCTCTTAATCACCTTACACTAGCTCCTATTGCCTCCCTAATAGATGACAACCAAGTGCTGAATTCCTGCCAAGTGCAAAATACTAGTATATTGATTGTAAACCTGAGAACCACCTTGCACGGTACATATGATTATCCTCAGCCTACATCCTATAGATCAGATGATACTCAGAGCTGAGAAAGAGTGTCCTCCTCAACCATGCAACCAGTACATTCTGAGTAGTCTAATACTTCTTTCTGCAAATTATCATAAGGCTAGGTGATATTTATACTTTTCTTCTTCCTTTACCCACTCATGTCCCTTTGCCTTTAGCCAGCACCTTAGCTGGTTGGAATTCTTTGTATGGTTGAATGATTTTTTTATTTGGTTGTGTTTTTTTTACCATTGTTCCTAAAGGGTCTGAGCCCTTAGTGGTCCTATCTCTATCAAGTTGTTCCAGTCTTCCACAAAATTTGTCACTGAATATGAAAATCCTGACAGTTTCTTCCTGCCCCCCAGCATTGGCAGGGGCTGAGTTGAGTTGATGTACTCCAGGAAAGAGACCACATTTGTAAAAATACCTTAACTTAGAGTCATTCCACATGTGATTACATTTATGAAAATTATGTAATTATGTAATACTATGTAATAATTATGATAATTATGATAATCCAAGACCCATGTAACTCTTATATAAGCCAGGCAAGTGAATCAAGTTGGGGAGTCAGCCTCCAAACCCTACATTTTCCAAGTTTATGATGGTGGGTGGAACTGATCGCTGTAATTTCCTTAGGCGTATGCCATTGTTTTCAGTTGTTATTTCGGAAGGAAGAGGCAGTCAGAGGGGTTCCCACTTAGTTTAGTCTTTTCTACCATAATATCCCTTACTCCATGGTTGGAGAATGTGATACAACTCTTTCAACTAGTTACTCAGGAAGTGGAGAAACCATCACAGTTTGAGTTTGCAGACTATTTAAGAGCAATTCAGGCCAAATCTTCATTTTCATCTGCCTCTTTGACATCTTGGACAGACGGACCAAAGAGGGATTCTGGTTCCATAGTGACTGGGGTCAGTCAGATGTGCTCCAATTTCCCAGTGCTTAGTCACCCTGGTAAAGGACCACATGCTTCTTTGTTGAAGATTTAGAAAGGAGATATATAATGTATAATTATGGCAATGATAAAAGATATTTCCTCAAGGGAACTCTAACACCTCTTCATTGAAGGGACTCTGTATCTATGACCGGCTCAGATCTGGGAGCTGGATGTGAGACCATGATTCTTACTTGTAGCAGCTCAAGTTAGGTTCACTAGTCCTCAAGACTTGGTTGTTGTTTTTTTTTAACACACAAATAGAAACGTACAGATACATATATCTGCAAAATATCTTGCTGATTGCATATAGGTATGTTTTTTAAATTTATTTAAATAGTATTGTGCTAGTGATCTTTTTTCCTTACATTTAAAACTCAGTATTCCATATTTTTTCTCACTGTAGCATGACATTCATAACAAATACCAGATTTCAGTCATCTCTTCCCCAGTATTGGACATGTTTAATGCTTTTAACTGTCTGCTCTGTAGAGATGTCCTTGCATGCAGGCCCCGTGTCTGTGGGCCTGTGTGGAGGCACCCGTAGGACTATACCCCGGAGTAGGATTGCCTGTTCATGGGGTCTGCTGAGTACTATTGTGTGCTCTCCTGAATGGCTAGAACACTACATTTCCACCTGTGATGCATAATCATTCCTATTTCCCCGTTTTTACTAAAACTTCGCATTTTCTGGTTACCTGATTTTTGTCTTTCTGCTGTTTAGTTTATCTATCTAAATTTACTTAGGGCTTGATCTCATTTAGTTTGCATGTCCATAAGGAATAGTAAGCTTTGGCTTCTATATACTTGTTAGCCTCTTGTATTTCCCCTTCTGTAAATTGCATCATATCCTTTGTCTGTTATTTTGTTTCCTGTCTTGTTAATTTGTACAAATTCCTTCTCTGTTCTAGACATAAATCCCTTTTAGACTTTAGGTATCATAAATATTTTCTCCCATTCTATCACCAATGAGTTTATCTCCTCTGTGGTACTCTCTGTGGTACTTATGACTTAGAGTATGTGGGTCTCATTAAAATATTTCTTCCTACTTTAAGTCTGCAAAAATATTCTCATGTATTTTTTTCTGTTCCCTTTACAGTTTTCCTTTCATAGTTCTTTAAAACACGTGGAGCTAACCTTATGTTTGGCGTACAGTAGGAGTCTCTTCTTCTTCTCGTAAAAAGCCAATCTTACCAACATCGTCTAATAAATGATCCATCATTATAATATTTAAATGTATACAAAGGTCTGTTCCTGAGCTTTCTATTCTGCTGCTGTGTTCTTTTTAAAAAGTCATTACTATGGCTTTATAATATGCTTATTATCTCTTAGGGAGAAGTCCCTCACTTTGCTCTACTTTCTCAAAACTGTTTTAGATGTGCACAATCTTTTATTCTTTCATATATAGTTTTTGAAATCAGTTTCTTGTAGGGGCGCCTAGGTAGCTCAGTCAGTTAAGCATCTGCCTTCAGCTCAGGTCATGATCCCAGGGTCCTGGGATCGAACCCCACATCCAGCCCCATGTCCCTGCTCAGTGGGGAGCCTGCTTCTCCCTCTCCCTCTGCCTCCCCACCCCACTAATGCTCTCTCTCTCTCTCTTTCAAATAAATAAAAAGAAAATCTTAAAAAAAAAAAAAGAAATCCATTTGCTTCATCCTTCAAGAATATCCAGCTGGAACTTTGGAATTGCATTAGGTCCGTTTGTGGAGAAAGGACATCTTAATAATGTTAAATTGGCTTCTCTGTGATGTCCTTTAATAGAATGCTACGTTTTCCTCCAGATAAAACTTCCTTTGTTCTTTTTATTGCTCTATTATTTTCAATTATATTTCTCTTTGGTAATTGCTCATGTAAAGGAATGTATATTGACCTCATTTCTGGCAACCTTACTGAATCTTGTTATTTCCTAGAGTCCGTCTGTTGATTATGTAAGATTTTTTGGTTTTTTTAATATGATATCCCTTACAAGTAATAACGGTTTCACCCCTTCTGTTCCAGTCCTTAAACCAGGGATCCTTACCTTGACACATTGGCTAAGGCCTTCAGTCCTGACTCCAACAGAAGACAAAGGTGTTGTTCCCGATCTTAACATGAAAGCGTCCAAAGTTTCTCCATTAGGTAGGATATATGTAAAAGATTTTTGTTAGCTGGTCTTTTTTCACTTAAGAAAATTCTCTATATTCTTAGTTTTTTGAGATTTTTAAAAATAATAAGGCGTTGAATGTTTAAGATGCATCTATTTTGCCTCTGCTGTATAACCTTACATCGCATTCCTCCTGCATATCTTTTCCATCCGTTCCACCAGTAACGGATACTTGGGCTGGCTCTGACTCCATGACACCAAGAACGTTTCTCCGTGGTACATCCTTGAGCAGGGCCCCAGGTGCCTGCCTGTCTGCGAGTTTTTCTGAAAGTCTTTGCGGGATGTTGTCTGTCTTATGCATTCATTAAAAAATAAACATTTACTTTCATTTTGTTAATATTTTTTTGCCTTTTTGCTGTATTTTGTGATTTTTTAAATATGTCTATGGTTCCTTTATTCACTTTTATTCACTTGTACTCCCTTTTCTCCCTTCTGGCTTCTTGAATTTGAGATATTCCATCTTCTGATAAGTGAGTTTAAGCTGTTTTCATTTATCATAATTATGGTTACGTTATGTCCTATTTTTTGTGACAGCTTGGAAAACAATTTAGCTTTATCATGTAAAGTTAAACATTTGTATAACCCATTCCAGCCATTTCACTCCTAGTTGTATGCACATAAGAAACTTCAATACGAAGTTCAATATGAATCTGGGGAGAAAACAAAAAACATTACTAGAAACTTGGGCTATAATAGCAAATAATTTGTGAACAAATCAAATGTTCATCTGCCAGACAACAGATAAATAAACTGTGACTAGTACATTACACTAGAAATGAATCAAGTACAATTGATGCAACAATATGAATGAATTTTAAGAATATAGTGTTAAATCAACAGTTCAAAGCCAAAAAGACAATACATACTATAATGCCCTTTGTATAAAGTTCAAAAGTAGCTAAAATTGCATAGCATAATATTTATGCACCTGTATGCTTTTAGTTCACATATACTAATGTAAAAGAGAAAAAGCAAGGGAAGCATGAGCATAAAGTTCAGGATAGCTATTCCCTCTGACGGGAGATAGAGATAAGATATGGCCAGAGCAAATGCGAAGACGTAGATTATTTACAATGTTCTAATTCGTGGGTAATGGTTCATGGGTATTCTTTATATTTCTAAAAATGTAAATATACAGATATATACATTTTAAAACTGAAAAGGATCATATCAAGTGATGAGAATATATCATGATTAAATATGCCTGAGCTCTTAAAAGAAAACAGCAAAGATGACCCCTTCCCTGGACAAATCTCTAACAATCCTTGATTCAAATGTTAGATAAAACCAAGGTGGTGAGAAGTAATAGGATGTACGAGTAGAAGCAGAAAAAGATAAAAGTGCCTTGTTCAAGAGAAACAAATGGATCTTGATAAAGAAATTGAACAAGGAAAAATAAACACAAATAGGCATCTTAGAGAATAAGGGGTGCTCCCTGGAGAGACAAAAAATGTGTAAATTTCTGAACAAGAAGGTTGAACTAGCTAGTAAAAAGCATAAAAGGGAAAAAAAGCATAAAAAAGAAAAAGTATGGCCAATGGAAAGTATAAAATACAACCACAGAAAAAGTTCTGGTACAATAGTAAGTACATTCAAAAGACTCAAACTTATTGATCTAAGCCCAGAGATTTTGTGGCAAAGAAGGATATAGAAAAGTTGGAAGGAGTGAATGGAAAGAGATACACCAGGACAACATGAATTTAAAGGAAGCTGAGATAACAATTTTAGGTTAAGACAGAATTTAGGACAACAAACATCCTAAAGGTCAGAGAGACATTAATATGGGGGAAAAAGAACCTTAGATCAAGAAGATGTGACAGCCATATGCAAATTAGTGTCAAGATATATAAAGGAACCATGGATCAATTTGGGAGACATGCTTAGGGCTTACAGTCTTGTTACTTGCCCAGGAAGCTAACAGTGTTGCCCTTTACTGGTTGGTGTCCTGGGGGAGGGGACAAAGGCTCAGCTCCTAGCTTTTGCCCTTCCAAGTACATTTCAAGAGGGAACGTCCCCACGCTCACTTTCCTCAGCCTGGAGAGCACTGATGTGAGGTCCCGTTTATTGTGTCCCCAATTCCCATTACCCCATCTCTCAGGGGACTTCCTTCAGCCTCTGCCCAGCACTGCCCTTTTCCCAAAGCTGCCTTGCCTGGGCTGTTATCTCCTGCCCCCCAGGAGTGTCAGGGCAGGGCTGAAGGATAAATGATCTGGAGGCAGCTGGTCTGCCAATGCCTGCTGCCATTTGTCCCCATGGCAACTGCTCCTCTGCTGTCCTGATGTGACACCACAGCTCCTGACAAGTGCTCTGGATTCTGACTGGTAATGATCCAGCCAAGGTTCGAAGGGTAGAGAATAGGCGCCACAGAGCCTGTCCCCTGCTCTGTGGCCCTTGGTCTTTTCTGCTCCAACACTAGGATCCTGCCCCTTTTGGCTTGCCTGGGGCTGTTCCAAGTCTTTCTGTTCTCATCCATCCACTCTCTTTTCACTATGGCCTTTCTGGGCTCAATCCGGGGTAGAGTGAAGGCATTCAACATTAATTCATCGTCTTCTGAGGAACTAGAATTCCTATGTGTCTTTGCTTCCTTATAGATAGTAGCTGCTTAAGATATGTTTGTAGCAACGTTGACCTGCCCTGTCTCACCTAACTCCCAAGTTCATGACAAGGAACAAGTATGTTTTAAAATATAAATATAAAAATATAATATACTGTACTTAAATTAGTATGATTTATCACATAATAACTACTTAGTAAATAACCACTAAATAAATATTAATTTGGATAAGTGGCATGAGTAGTTTGCATGCCACAGTGACAGCATTATTTCCTAGTACTTTGGCTGTTATGCTTTGTTCAGAGAGAAGAAAGATCAGGTGAATTTTGACCAAATCCTTGAACACACTTAGTTGTAGTTTGGGATTTCAAAAACATTTCAACTTCTCAATTCTGACCAAAATATGCCAATTGTTTGTGAGTGAGCTTTGTAAAATTGAATGCAGAAGTTTCGATCATGAGGCAAAAACTGTCACCCTGTTTTGAAGAAAGTTCACATGCTCTTCTTGGTGATATTCTAGGAAGAAAAAGGAGAAGTGCTCTGTGGGAGTGAATTTTCTTTACCCTTGTTTTTTACCTCCTTGCGAGAGTGGATCAAGTCATTTATTTGGCAAGCAAAATGTACTCCATAATTTCCAAATAAGGAGTAAAGTTTGCCATGCACACATCTGATAACTTAAGTCTAGGGATCTAGTCTCAGTTAAGAACAAAGAAGGTCTGTGTCTATGAATTCACCAGAAAACTTGTTTTGAGTTGACATAGTTAACTCATGCAACAAGTGCCACTCAGGGGGTCCCTGCATGGCCCAGTCTGTTAAGCGTGTGACTCTTGGTTTCTGATCAGGTTATGATCTCATGGGTCTTGGTATCAAGCCCTGCCTCGGGCTCCATGCACAGCTCAGAGTCTGCTTGAATTTCTCTCTCCCTCTCCTTCTGCCCTTCCCCCCGACAACCCCCAAATAAATAAATAAATAAATATTTTTTAAAAAGTACCATTCAGGTTCCTGATACATGAGAATATATCAGTTTAAATAAAATAGTAACCATATATTCTTTGTAAGAATTTGGTTCTAGCCCTTTATCCAATTCGATCACTATAAATTAAATTATCTGGTTTGAATTAGGGTAACTCTCTATAAAATTGCCTTTACTAATGTAACTTAAGATTGTTGTCATTGTCATTCTTGAATGTTGATATGAGAAATGGTCCTGTGGAATTAAGGTTTTTGCACACTTTTAGAAGTCTCTGTTGCAAGGGATTAATAATCTAGCAAGAGCTACCATTCAGAGAGTACACTGTATGTTCTATGTGCATGCTTTAGTGAATTTAATTCTCACTATAAACTTGCTAAGTGGGTATTAGAATCTTCCTTGTATAGATGAGAAAACAAAGGCCAACTTAAACAACTTGTCCACGGCACAAAGGATTCAAATCCAGGCCTGTTTGATCTTGAAGTCTGAGCCCTTATCCTATGTTTTTACAATATTATTGTGCTTCTCATTCTCCCTAAGGCAGGGATTCCAACAATCAGGTATCCTTATTAATTGGTAAGAGATAAACTGCAGATGGGATGAGCTACACTCCAGAGCTAGGAGTTTGCTTGAGGTGGCAAGGTATGATTAGAATGATCTGTGGCACCTGCAAGCTTGCCTGGACATTCCGAGAATCCTTTTACTAGAAAGCTAGAAAAAGACTGGATTTTGCAACCAAGCATGCTGGGGATCAACTATTCCTGACTTGGATGCTAAAGGGAAACTTGATTTCATAGGTCAGATGTCTGGGACATTTAGATGACATGCAGATCCAAGAGTTAACCTTTGACGTCAGAGCTTTCAATGAACTACAGGCTAAGAACTCCCAGGATAAGCCTTCTTAATCTCCCAGTTTTTCTTGACTTTAAGGAAACCTAGCATCAAATGAAACACTCAATTCTAACACAGCTTCAAATATTCTTATATGCTTCCCACTCTTTAAGGTGGTAGGTTTCAAACTGTACTCTCTGTAGTACTTGGAGCTCTGTAGGCCCTTGCGAAGGGTGCCCTGATGCTAGGACAGAAGACAGAAGGGATGGAACTTTGGCTGGGCATCCCCACACCTCAACTGGGGCAGCGCTGGGGACTCAGACATGAAGAATGTGAGCTCAACTCCACTGTCCAGTGATTTTATTTTTTTATCAAAAAAACCTTTTTTGTCAAGAAAACCTTTTTTATCAGTATCCTCATCTGTAAAAAGGTACTAATAATCCTACCTGGTGGGTTTTCAGTAATGATTAAATGGCTTAATACGTGCACAGCTCTTATAACACTCCCCGACAGAGAATACACACTCCGTAATTGTTGGTTATTACTATTGCTTGATCATGCTTTTGCATCTAATTTTCTAATAGTCAGGACAGCGGAAACTAAAAAAATTGGAAAGCACTTTCTCTACAATGGCTGAACTTTATGTTTAAACTGTCTCTTTCTGGGGGCTCCTGGGTGGCACAGCAGTTAAGCGTCTGCCTTCGGCTCAGGGCGTGATCCCGGCGTTATGGGATCGAGCCCCACATCAGACTCCTCTGCTAGGAGCCTGCTTCTTCCTCTCCCACTCCCCCTGCCTGTGTTCCCTTTCTCAATGGCTGTCTCTCTCTGTCAAATAAATAAAATCTTTAAAAAAAATAAAATAAAATAAAAATAAACGGTCTCTTTCTGTTTTTTTAATTTTTATCTATGTTATGTATCATTTTCACAGTAAACGGGATCTTATTTATTCCCAATCTGCCACTTTTAAGCCAGGACACTGCCCTCCCTGAAAATGAAAAGCATTATCCCTGAGTTTTCCCAGTAGGAAACTTGGAAATTACCTGTATTTCTTGGCCAGCTGATCTCATAAATGAGATCATGACAACTTAAAACATTTTGCTGTCTTCTTTACAAATGAGGAAAAATAGAAGTAAAGGAGCTAGCTAACAGCAAAGGAAAAATAATGCCTACTGCTAGTCACTTCAATGCTTCTTACTGTCCTTGCTCCGCACTACTGTGTTTTTTTTAAAGATTGCATTTATTTATTTATATGGGAAGAGGCAGAGGGAGAGGGGGAAAGAATCTCAAGCCAACTCTGCACTGAGCACAGAGCCTGAGGCCAGGCTCCCTCTCACGACCCTGAGATCATGACCCAAGCAGAAATCAAGAGTCCGACAATTAACCAACTGGGCCCCCAGACGCCCCCATTTCTACTTTTTTTTTTTTTTAAAGATTTTATTTATTTATTCGACAGAAATAGAAATAGCCAGTGAGAGAGGGAACACAAGCAGGGGGAGTGGGAGAGGAAGAAGCAGGCTCATAGCAGAAGAGCCTGATGTGGGGCTCAATCCCATAACGCCGGGATCACCTCCTGAGCCAAAGGCAGACGCTTAACCGCTGTGCCACCCAGGCGCCCCTCCCCCATTTCTACTTTTGAAACATCTTTAAAGTAATCTTTCAATGAGAAAAAAAAAACTCACATTATTTTTATTCTATTTTTCCCCATTGTTAAGCTGTAAAATATATCACGTGTATCAACTGGTATAAATAACACATTTACTGATGTAAGAGGAGAATGAAATAAGCCTTATTGTGTAGATATCTTCAATATGCCCTTCACCTTGACCTCCTTGGTTCACTCTGCCCAGCACGCTCTGTGCTCTGCCTTGCATGGCCTCAACCTAGTCTCCACTGCCTTCCAATTTTTGGTTGGTTTTGGCCAATGGGACATTGCATTAACTTATTTTTCTACACACTGCCCCTACCTTCTAAGTAATCCCATTAGTAACTTCCTCTCAAATTAATTTGAGTGTGTCATCTGTTTCCTTTAAGGACCCAACTATTTGTGTTCATCATTCCCTTGTTTTTTAAATATGCAGTTTGACCACGTGTGTGTGCTAAAACATATTGTTTAGTTTTGTCTTTTTAACTCCTGTAAATGCATTGATTTAAGGTCTCCCCCTGCCATGTTCCATTTTTGCTCTTTGCTAATTCGGAAATCATACATTTGTTCAACAAAATTCAACTGAGTAAATTTTAAAGTCTAACTGGCTTTATTCAACAATGTATGCATCAGCACACTACCTAGCAAGTAAATAGAAACTCCAAGACGTTGCTCAAAATGGAAGAATTTTACAGGAAGAAATGGGGTGGGATGAGAAAGTTATTAGCAAAAAAAGAAAAGAAAAGGAAGGATTGTTTCAAGCAAGGCCACATTCTTTGGGGAAAAGGCAGGGGATCTTATCGTGCAGATTATCTCACTAGGCCTCAGAAGACATTCCAGATTGGTTGATTTAAAATTCCACTCTTGGAAGAGGCTGAAAGTGCGATTAGGTTAGGTATTCAGTATTTTTTTTTTAAGATTTTATTTATTTATTTGACAGAGAGAGACAGCCAGCGAGAGAGGGAACACAAGCAGGGGGAGTGGGAGAGGAAGAAGCAGGCTCTTAGTGGAGGAGCCTGATGTGGGGCTCGAACCCAGAACACTGGGATCACGCCCTGAGCCGAAGGCAGATACTTAACCACTGCACTACCCTGGCGCCCCAAGTATTCAGTATTTTTTAAAATTTTATTATATTTAAATTCAATTGATTAACATACAGTGTATCATTAGTTTCAGAGGTAGAGTTCAGTTATTCATCCATTGCATGTAACACCCAGTGCTCATCACATCATGTGCCCTCCTTAGGTATTAAGTATTGATGGGACTTAAACATACGTGCTCCAGTTTGAAAAAGTTTCTTTTTTATACATTCTATTTTTATATGTTTAATAGCTAGTCTAGAAATTTTAACATTCCTATTTAACTTAACAAATCTCAACTTAGACCTTTACCTTCCTTTTAAACACCAGCATCTTAGAATGCTTATCCTGATTACCACTTTCCCAACTTCAATGCTATTTTTATCCAGTATTTTGGTTCGGCCTTATTTTTATACTTGCGAAAAGCAGACATTGTTGATATTATTATTTTATGTAATCAGTGAGTCTCTAGATTTAGCTACCTATCATTTTCTTCACTCACCATTCCGTCCTCCATCTGAGATCTTTCTTGTGAAATTGAAGTTAGTTAGGTTCTAACAGGATACCGGGAGGCCAGCAACAAGGAAGTCATGGCCAGCGACTGGGAAAGTCAGAGGCCTGTCCCGGCAGCGCTCCACGTGAAGCTAAATCAAAATAGACAAACCCAAGATGGGGCTGCCCAGTCAGGAAATCCTTGATCACATAAGGAAGCAGACACAAAACCCTGCTTCCAAGAAATCCCCACCCCAAGTAATGAACAGTCCACTCCCTGGTTAACAACTGTCAATAAAGACAGAAACCTACACCCCAGGGCCACAGCTCTCTTTCTTGAACTCACCCACTCTCCCACTTCAAGAATGTACTTTTGATGTGGGAAACAAAGACGGAAGGAAATGTAGATAAAATTAAATGTCCTGGGACGCCTGGGTGGCTCAGTGGGTTAAGTGTCTCCCTTCCGCTTAGGTCATGATCTGAGGTCTTGGGATTGATTTCCGCTTCTCCGGCTTGCCACTCCCCCTGCTTGTGCTCTCTCTCTCTCCAACATATAAATAAATAAATTCTTTAAAAAAAATTAAATGTCCTTATAGCCTGCAGCTCACTGACAAATTTTTGAGATTGGCAGATTACAACATTCCTCCAGGATCCTGAGAACCTTCTTTAGCACATGAAAGTCCTTTTGAAATTTCCCTCATCTTTATGTCCCCCAACCCCAGGGTATATAATCAGTTGCTCCTCACAATTCCTAGGCCCCAGGAGGCCGCAGGCAGCCTCAGAAGCAGCTCTTTCTGCCCCCATGCTTTAATAAATCCACCTTTTTGCACTGAACACATCTCAAGAATTCTTTCTTGGCCATGGGCTCTGGACCCCAACAGCACTACTCCAAAAAAACTGCATCACTTTCATTTTAATGAAATCTCACTTGTGTGCTGAGTCATGTCTATCCCTGAATTCTTCCTCATGACCAGACCAAGAGCCTTTGGCAACCAGCTGGGTCCAGGCCTCAGGCCCTGAGGTCTTTCCAGTTCACCCAGCAACAAGATCATTTTTTTTCTTCTGAAAGAACATACTTCAGAAGTTTTTAGTGAAGTTCTGTTATTAGTAAAGCCCATCTTCGCTTATCTGTAAGCGTAATTATTTTACCCATGTTCTTGAAAGATAGTTTAACTGAGTATAAATTTTTTTTTACCACTTTAAAGATGGATGTAAATATCTTTTTTGGGGGGCTAATTGTGAGTGTTTTTTGGGGGGCTAATTTTGAATGTTTTCAATGTTTTGAACATTCTTTTGTTTCAATACATTTTCAATAGATGTAGATTTTCTTTTTATTTCTCTTGCTGGAAGGTCCCTGGACTCACTGAATCTGAGAGTTGTGTTCTCTATTCATTCCAAAGATATCTTAGCCAACATCTCTTCAAAATTTTTTCTCTCTCATCCTATTGACTCATTCTGAAAACATTTGATATATTTTATATTTTCTCATCTATGACCTGAAATTTTCAAGCTCTCTTTCTTTAATTTCCATCCCATCATTTTTTGGCCATGTTCAGGTAGTCTCTTTCTTTAGCTGTGTCTAATATGCTGTTCAGTCCATCCACTGAGTTTCTAACTTCAAATATTACCTTTCAAATTTTACATTTTCTATTTGGTTATTTTCAAATCTGCTTGGTCATTTTTCACAGCTCTTATTTCTTCATCTTATTTTCAATTCCTTCTATTATTTCCTTAAAACATACTGAACATACTTATTTGTTATCCCGTATTCCATAATGTCATTATTAGCAGACATTCTGTGTATTATTCTGAAGTCTGTTTTTCCTGCTGACTCTTGCATCTAGTTGCTTGGTTTCTTGATGGCCTGAGGTGATGGCTGTCCAATCAAGCCCACTGGGAAGTTTTCTGTGGAAATCCTTGACATCTGGATTTCAAGCGCATTCTCTGAGAGCATATATATATCCGTAGTTCTGCTAAGAGCCTTAGAATTCCACCAACCTAAAGATTTTTAAAAAGCTTTCAGTTTGGATTACCAGAAACACAGAGCATTTGAATTTTAATTCTCAAACTCATGTAAGCATCAGTTTAGGGTAGGAATTTTCCTTAGATACTCTCCTCTTTCTTTTCCTCTCCCTTTTCTTTTCTCCCGTCTTGTCATTTCATTGTTTCTCCTTACATTCATTCTCTTTCTTTTCCTATATCTTTAAGCTCTTTCTATTCCTTCCTTCCTTCCTTCCTTCCTTCCTTCCTTCCTTCCTTCCTTCCTTCCTTTCCTTCTTTCCTTTCTTCCTTCTTCCTTCCTGCTCCATAGCTACAATTGGCATCTAGCCCTAGCACCTAGCTCTGCAGAATACTTTTTCTCACTAGTTAGCCTCTCTTTATGCAGGGATCTTCAATCTGATTAATTTGAACCCCAGACTACATGCCCTGGGTCACCAGGATTGGCAATATACTCTCAGCAAAAATACCACCTTAACTCTGTCGTTTGGGGGCTCTAAGGACTGTCTTACCATCCCACATGTCCAACGTCCAACCATTCATTTAAAAAGGTTTTTTGTTTTTTTTTTTAAGATTTTCTTAGAGAGAGAGGGAGCACACACAACACGGGGGTGGGGGGGAAAGGGGGCATTGTTTAGAGGGAAAGGGAGAAGCAGGCTTCCCGCTGAGCTGGGAGCCTGATGTAGGGCTTGATCCCATGACTCTGAATTCATGACCTGAGATGAAGGCAGGTGCTTAACTGACTGAGCCACCCAAGTGCCCCTAAAACAATGTTTTTAATGTAATTTTAATGTAATTGTTTTGCACTGGGATTTTTTTTTCTTCCATGAAAGGGAGCAGAATGTGTCACCCCCAAATACACCTCTTTGGCATAAGGATTATCCTAGTATCTTACGATTATTTTTAAGAAAAAGTGGAAACAGGAGAAGCTCTGAAAACCAAACATAAGTTACCTTTTTGTAAGAGAAATTTGCATTTATAGGGGAAATCTCCATTTGTAAGAGTGTCTTCCTCTCCATATCAGAAAGAAGACAGATGATTAAAAAGTCTAGAAAATCTTGTCAATGAGAAGGCAGGTACTTAAATCTGCATAACAACCATACCCTTGTTTATTGAACTTTTCCTGATAACCTCCCATAACTTGTTCGCAGCTCACCTCCCGCCCTCCAATCTTCTTTTGTCTCTATCTGGAGATGGTATTTAAGGTAATGATGGCCTGGGTCCTTTGGTGGAGTTACTCAGCTTTCTTTCCTGTATACTTGTTATTAAACTTCTGTTTGTTTTTCCCGTGTTAATCTGTCATTTACTACAGGCGTGTCTCAGCCAAGAACTTAGGAGGGTAAAGGGAAAATTCTTCTTCTTCAACAGTAGGCAATATGTCATTTGGCCAGAAATTGAGGTAGAATAAATAATATGTTTTGAAAACCGTAGTAAAATGAATGAAACAAAGAAATGAAAATTTTTGGTGTAAATATTTTGATTTAAAAATTTAAAATAAGGTGCCTGGGTGGCTTAGTAGGTTAAACATCTGCCTTAGGATCGGGTCATGATCCCAGGGCTCTGGGATCGAGCCCCGCATTGGGCTCCCTGATCAGCAGGAATCCTGCCTCTCCCTTTCCTGCTCCCCCTGCGTGTGCACGCACTCTCTCTCTCCTTCAACTAAATAAATTAAATCTTTAAAATAAATAAATAAATTGTAAAATATAAAAATCTTATATAACTTTAACAATTTTTTTTGTAGTGAACAAAGACTATGTCTTCAAAAATCCAGCTTCATCTCTCATAGAAGCCATAGCCCTATTATGTCAATTATTCAGAAAAGACTGAGGGTTTATACTTGCATGGAATTTCAGGGCCAGGGCCTATGTGGATAAAACATTGGGGAAAATTATTCTCTTACGCAATTTTTCTAAAACTGCTCTGAATTAATAGCAAAACTGAAGTGAGCTTTCTCCCAGCCTGTCCTGTTGGTGGGTTTACTTCCTGCTTTCGGTTTCCTTAATCTTAATGACAATGCCTCTTAGAATGGAAGCTAGAACTAACAGAAATTATTAAATTGCAGATGTAAATTCTCTATTGACAGTAATTTTTTTCTCTCTTTTTCCCCCTTACTTGATGGGCGAAAAGCCTCCCAAGTTTTCAGGTTCCGTGGTCTGTCAGCAAATGCTTACTAAGTACAATTTCCTAGCTAACTAGGTGGGTCTCAGTTAGTGACACTAATGAATAAATTCATGTCTTCGGAAGAGAATTGTTACCGTTTTGGAAAAACTCTGAAAAAGTTTCATTTTTCTTGGGTCTCTTGTGTATTGTTGTATAATTTCCTTTAAAAGGGGATGTAGGACCCATCCCGGTATTAAAGTGGTGGATTTTAGTTGTACTAACAGCTTTGGTGAGTCAGGCGCTTTATACACATTTTTCTTAAAACTCTGCGGGGTAGATATTATTACATTCAGAAAATGTGGATCCTAAAGGTGAAGTCATTTGCCCAAGGTGACAGGGCTGTTAGGTAGTACACTTGGGATGTGAACAGTGTCGTAATTTGTTCTGTTTTTTATTCTCATGATGCCACACCTTGCCTTTGGATTACAAATCACACTGTGATTCTATTTGCATCTGCGATGTTTTGAATAATGTCTGTGCTGCTAGTGACCTGGAAATTCCATGAGGGTGGGGTGCATGCATATCTGGCCTGCAGTGGTATTGCTGCTGTTTTATGTAGTGCCCCGCCTAGGGGAGGCACTTTAACATCTATTTGTTGAACGAATGAATAAATGAACTCATATTTACTGAGCACCTACTAGGTGCTTTGTGCTAGATGCTATGGAAATCTTAAAGAACCCATGAAAAAGATCCTTGGACTTAGAGAAAAAGAAATGCAATACATAGCTGGACATTACACATACAATTTTGGGAACTCAGATATTGTCTAGGAGACCAATGGCTTTCAGATGGTGGGATTAGAGAAAATTTAGGGATGAAGCTTTGAGCTCAGTATGTATGAAAGATGTATTTCAAAATCTGCCTTTGAAAACTGTCAACGATCAGAAACAGCATTTGCATTAAGTGCAAGGTCAGTTTTTTCTTTAAATTGAGATATAATTGACATAGAACATTATGTTAGTTTCAAGTGTACAATATAATAATTTGATATTTGTATATGTTGCAAAAGGATCACCACAATAAGTTTAGATAACATCCATCATTACACAGTTAACGATTTTTTTCTTGTGATGAGAACTTTTACGGTTGACTCTTAACTTTCAAATATACAATAAAATATTAACTATAGTAACCATTTTGTATATTACATCCCCAGGACTTGTTTTCTTTCATCTTATCTTGTCATTTTCCCATGGTATTTAAGTCCTTTCATGTGATTTAATTGCACAGTGCATGAGCAATCTCTCAGAAAGAGCAGATTCAAGTGAGCAGGCAGAATCCTTACCTCACATAGTCTAACACAATTTTAACCTTGGATTTTTTAATGGAGTAAGTTTAGGAGGGGATCAGACTCGGAGGGATGTCCCTGCTCTTCTCTGTGTCTCTAACTGATCATTCTCAGAATCTTTTGTAAGCTCATCTTCTTCCTCTTCACTATTCCATTCTTCTGTTACTGTCACGGCCCATTACGATTTTCAGTGTCCGTGCTCTCTGGACAATTTACTTCCAATGTTTAATTTCTTAATTTGAAATCTGTATTTTGGATGAATTTTAAAAACAAAGACTATACACCTTTAACATGATAATAATAATGATGATTAATAATAATAAAGATTATTGTCTAATACTAAAGTGAATACACTTCTAGACGTGAATTCCATCTCTATCATTTGCAAGCATCGTGACTTGGGTAAGTTAAGTTATTCAAACTCTCTAAACATTAGATTTCTTAGCTGTAAAATGTGATAGCAGCATGCATGTCACATGACTGTTATAAAGATTAAACTCAATGAACATAAAGATTTCCTCACAGTTTCTGGTCGAAGTTATTATACAACATAAAGCTTCAATGATCCCTTTTTATTGACACCTCCCCAGTCAATAGCTCTAATTCAGGGCTGTCTGCTGAGCTTCCAGCACAGTTATCTGACTGCTAGCGGTGTGCTCTGCCAGGTGCACAGGCATCAACCTCTCTGTGGCTCAACCTGTCTACAATCCAGCTTTGCCTATCTCAGCGGCATCCCTATGCTCCTGTTACTGAGACAGAAAACCTTTCCCTTACTCTCCCTAAGCAAACTGATAACCAAGTTCTGGAGCTTCTACCCATCTAGCTGTGCCTCATTAACCTCTCAGGCGTATGACTACTTCCTTCCACCTATTGTGAATTCCTGCACTATTGACACAGCGTCCTCGTCATACCACCCGGCCTTCTCTTGGGTGCAAGGCTGTCAGCTGTCTTCTCTAAGGCACAAATCTAGGTGTGTTGCTTCCTTGCTTAAAACCATTTGGGGGTCCTGATTGCAGCATGGGATAGCAGACCCCTCCCAGACTTGCCCTTCACCTTCCTTCTAGAGCATTCCCCTTACCTCCCTCTCTCCCTGCATTCACACTGTGACCCTGCAGGGCGGAATGATTGAAGCTTCCTGACTTAGCCATGCCCAGAAGTGTGGCTCAGGTTCATATCTGCCTGAAATGCCACCCTCCTCCTTCACATTCCCAGAGCCCCCCCCCCCGCCCCGCCCCACCTTCTTTGCCTGGCAGATACCTCCTTATCCTTCAAGGTATGATTTAATCATCACCTCCTTTTGTGAACCTCTCCCCAAGGGTAGGCATGACATGAGGACCATCATGCCCTCAGTGCTTCAGGACGCTGCCAATACTTTAGAACCTTGTCCTCACTGCTAGACTGTGACCAGGTTTTTCATTCCTGTGTCCAAAGGAATGCTCCCTGGAAGAAAGATATTTGTTAGATCGGTGCTTTTTCAAAAATGAAATAAAATCACTGAAAATTACTCAATTCATATCGAAACTCTGATTGTGAAATAGATAGTAAATATTTATAGTTTCTCTGAATAGAAGGTTCTCCATTGCATGTGTAGATACAGTTATAACGCAACTGACTCTGTTTACACTGTATAAAATAAAATTCCACTGTACTTGTGAAGCTCTAACAGTGTCTTTTGTACATCATTCTGTAAATCTTCATTTAATTTATGCAATGGGCTAGACACTGGTGGGCTTTAAAAATGTATTTGGTGAAGTATAGGTGAAAGAGATTAAAAGATTCAAACTTCCAGTTATAAAATAAATAAGCCACAGGGATTTAAAAAATTTTCCATTTCCTACGCTCTCAAAGACAATAAAGTCTAGACTAGATGTCCTCACCACCAGGCCTGTCTAGAGACCCTGTCTTCCTGCCTGTACGAAATCACCAACTCTGAGTTCGAGTTAAAACCGTCCTCACACCTGCTCCTCAGACAGAAGCCAGAGCGCAGGACGCATCCTGTCTGCCTTGGGGTCAGTGATGATGTCCTTGCTCAGCTGCAGTGGGCCCTCTCTCTCCAGGATCTCCAGGGTCCCAGGGTTGAGAAGTCCCCCAGTGAAACATGTTTTCTTTCTGGACTAACACCCTTCCCTTCCTAACTCCACTGTATTCATTTCCTTTTGGTGTTCTAACAAATTACTACAAACAGAGTGGCTTAAAACAACACATTTATTATAGTCCCGGAGGTCAGAAGTCTGAAATGGGTTTCAATGGGTTAAAAGCAAGGCAGGCCCTATTCCTTTCTGGGGGATCTAGGGGACAATTAGTTCCCTTGCCTTTGCAGCTTCTAGCAGCCACTCACAGTCCATGGTGCATGGCCTTCTTCCTCCTCTTCAAAGGCAGCAAATGCAGGTGTATCCTTCTCATACTGTATTACTTCGATCTCTTCCCCCTCCCTCTTCCACTTTAAGGATTATGCCATGATTATATTGGCCCACCTGGATACTCCATAATAATCTCCCTATCTCAAGGTCCTTAACTCTATCAACATCTGCAAAATCCTTATTGCCATGTAACATATTCAAAGATTCTGACATCAGAATGTGGACTTCTCTTAGTGGGGGAGGGGCCTTATGCTGCCTACCGCCGCCACCATTTTCCACCCACATGTGCATACAGCAATCTGATTATTCTCCATCCGTTATCAATTCATTCATTACGTTGATTTCTTTGGTTACAAAGATTCGTTAAAATATAGCTCTTCATGGTCTAATACGTAATATACACAATCAAGCTAATAATCGCAAGGCCAGGTGAAAGTATTATATAGAAGAATTTCAGAGTACCAAGGGCTCAGTGAGAAAACAGTGCCCAGTTGCCCCTGAATGAGACAGGAAATTGGAAAGGTAGGGGAAGGTTCCTTAGGGGAAGCTTCTTTAGAATCTTGAAGAAAATGTGTGGAATTTTCCAGAAAGACAAGAGAGGAGAAGATGTTAGATAAAAGACAACATGTACAAAAGAGCTAGACTGTGAGAAATGTGTATGATTTGGGGAACTGAAATTTGTTAGGTATCCCTGGAGCAGCACCATCCAATACAACTTTCTGCAATGGCAGAGATGTTCTATGTCGGTGGTGTCCATCATGGCTGCCACTGGCCACATGTGGCTCTTAAGCACTTGAGATGTGGCTAATTGACAGTGGGACTAAATTTTCTATTAAATTTTATTTTACTTAACCTGAATTTAGAGAGTCGCATGTGACTTGTGATTACCATATCATCAGCTCAGCTGTAGAGCACAGGGTATCTCTGAGAGAATAATGGGAGGGGATGGGGCTGGGCAGTGAGTGGGGATTAGATTACTGGAGGCCTTTTTTGCTACACAGGAAATTATAAGTTTATTCTTAGAGATGTGTTTTTCAAATTGTGTTGCATGGAGACCAGTGGCTCTGTGGAAGTCACCCAGAGTGGCTGCCAGGATTGTAAGTAGGGGGGGGCAGATCCAGGAAGGCAGAGTGGGCACATGGAGGCCTGCTCCTCTTCCCATCAGCCCATCTCAGGAGTCTCCCTCAGCTGAGCAGCTTCGGTTTTAACAGTTTAATATATTGGGATTCTGGGGGTAGGGGTGGGTGGCGTGGGAGGTGGGGCGCCTGTGCGGCTCAGTCGGTTAAGCATTTGCCTTTGGCTCCGGTCATGATCTCAGGGTCCTGGGATCAAGCCCTGCATTGGGCTCCCTGCTCAGTGGGGAGTCTGCTTCTTCTTCCCCGTCTGCCCCCGCTTGTGTGCTCGCTCTCTCTCTCTCTCTCAAATAAATAAATAAATAAATAATCTTTAAAAAATTTAAAAAAATATTGAGACTTTGTATACAGTCTGATGGGGGTGACTGCTTTAAGGGATGGTGAGAAATGGGGTGACGGACTTGCATTTCTGATCAGTCTAGCGAGAGGCTGGATTTCGACTGTAAGGAAGGGACTAAAGGCAGAGGGAAGAATGGAGGGTTGGCCTTGATAGTCTGGACAAGAGATGGTGCTGCCTGAACAGAGCAGTTGCTGAAGTGGCAGTGGGGAGCAAGGGAGACTTCAAGGGGACTCAAGAGGGGGATTAGACAGGCTACTGTGAACAACTATATATTGCTAGTTTTCTGCTACAAGAGAATGAATGAATAGATGGGTCCAGGAAATACAGGAAGAGAAAAAAGAAAATAATGATATTCCAGGACCCTGTCCATTTATACCTCGAACTACTCCCTACCTGAGGACATTTTTATCATGGCTAATACATTGAGAGCTGAGCTAGGTGGGCTACTGGTCACAGACTGGCCCTTCACAGGCTAAGCTGCGGTGTGGACAGCACCCTGCGGTGGGAGGGAAGGGCAGAAATGGCTTTGAGGACAGGTTGTGAACACTTCAGAGGGACTGACATTCTTCAGATCAGCACTAGGCAAGAGAGGTGTTTTCTAGTGGCCTCTGGACCTTCAACACAGAGATCGATTGAGATACCTAGGTGGGGTTCAGGAGGGTACATTTTCAATAATTCATCAGGTGATTTTTATGCACCTTGGGGTTGGAAACCCTCATTTCTAGAGATGGTTTGCATAGACTTCCTGCCCTTAGAACAAGATAGAAACTCAGATCAGGGTAGAGACTTTGAGAGTCAAGTACCGGGATAATTTCAAGTACCTGGCAATCCTCGACCTGATAGGCAATCTTGTATTCACTGGGGAAGCATCAGCAGGGCCTGTTCCGGACCCAAGGGAGCAGGAGAGCAGTCTGCGCCCACAGTGTGAACTGGAGTAGGGACAGTGCTCTTGACCTATGAGTGGAACTCATTGTTTTGCAAGTGAACACATGTGAAGCACCCGAGGAAGATGAACTTTCCAGAGAACCAGAAATCCTGCATGAGCTGGAGGGAACTACCAAGGAAGTCTGTATCATCACTGCTAATGTGACCTCATCTGCGCGTCCAGCTGGTGAGGCCTGGATGAAGTCGGGTTACAAGCATAGATGAGGAAGTGAGACCCACAGACTATAGGGCTGTTACTATGGACGGTCCAACGTAACAGGGTTGCTTAGTGGACTTCTTTTTTTTTCTTTTTTAATATTTTTTATTATATTATGCTAGTCACCATACAGTACACCCCTGGTTTTTGATGTAAAGTTCGATGATTCATTAGTTGTGTATAACACCCAGTGCACCATGCAATACGTGCCCTCCTTACTACCCATCACCGGTCTATCCCATTCCCCCCCCCCCCCCGAGGCCCTCAGTTTGTTTCTCAGAGTCCATGGTCTCTCATGCTTCATTCCCCCTTCTGATTACCCCCCCTTTCTTCTAACCGAGGTCTGTTTAACTTCAAAACTTGAGCTTTTGCTATTGCATTCCATGTGGTGATGAAATTCAGAGTTCTGATAGCTTTGGAAATAATTGGAGAGTGGGACATTCTCTGGTTTTGAACTGATTGTTTTGTTTGTTCTTGGCAAGCTTCCACTGATTAACTCAGGAAGCTTCTATGGCCAAGTTCAGAGTAGTGTTTTCAAATGGTTGGGTAGGAGGCTTATTTATTACTGAAATAGAATGGAGTACAGATACACTTTGCTTAAAGTACTTTTATTAGTTTTTCTCACAATACTCTTGGAAATCATTTATCAATGCAATTTTTTTTTAATTTTTATTTAAATTCAATTTGGTTAACATGTAGTGTTAGTTTCAGGGGTAGAATTTGGTGATTCACTGGTTGCATGTAACACCCAGTACTCATTACATCAAGTGCCCTCCTTAGTGCCCAATACCCAGTTTCCCCATCCCCCACCCACCTCCCCTCCAGCAACCCTCAGTTTGTTTCTTGTGTAAAAGGAAGAGATGGGCAAAAAGGAATTCAGCCCCAGGAAGTCAAATTTGTTCTTTTTTCCAAACACTTCATAAATTCAAATTCTCAAATGTAAAGCTATGGTTACAGGTTTGCAACGTAGCCTGGGCAATCTTAAAAGAAAGGAAAGCCTCATGTTTCAAATGATGAGAGGCAAGGACTTTTCAGTTCTATGAAAATAATTGACCACTTCCCTGAAAAAGTTTTACGATTTCTCCAGAGACAAGGTGGATCATAACAAGTTGCCTGAATATACGTTAGTTTTGAACAAGCATATAGCTCGAGGCAAAGTGGTGGTTTTACTAACATGAAAAAAGAAGAAGTTGTCAAAAATGATGTTTGTCATTTTGTGCTACAAACGATACCATCAAAAAGTGAAGACAGCCTGCAGAATGGGGAAAATATTTATAAGTCATATAGCTGATAAAAGACTTTATCCAGAATATACAAAGAACTCTAATAACTTAACAATAAAAAGTCAACCTAGTTAAAAAAGGTCAAAGGATTTGAATAGGTATTTTTAAAGAGGATACACAAATGGCTAAGAAACCCATGAAAAGATGCTCAACATTATTAATCATTAGGGAAGTAACAAATTAAAACCATATCTACTAGGATGGCTTTTAAAAAAAGACAATAACAAGATGTGGGGAAATTGGAAACCTCGTACATTACTGGTGGGAATATAAAATGATGCAGTCACTTTGGACAACAGTTTGGCAGTTCCTCATGAAGTTAAACATGGACTTACCATATTACCCAGAAATTCCACTCTTAGCTATGTATATCTAGGAAAAATGGAAACATATGTCCACATAAAAAGTTGTATATTATATAGACAATTGTGTGTACGTTGTATACATAGTGGCATTATTTATAACAGCCCAAATTGGAAACAGCCTAAATGTTTATCGACTGATGGATGAATGGATAAATGAAAGGTGGTGTGTCTATACAATGGAATAGTGTCCGGAAACGAAAGGAATTCAGTACTGATACATGCTACAATGTGGATAACCCTTGAAATCATGTTAACCAAAAGACTACAAAAGACTACCTACTGTATGATCTCATCTATAGGTATACCCCATTTTATTGCACTTTGCTTTATTGAGCTTTGCATATTTTATGTCTTTTACAAATTGACAGTTTATGGCAACCCTGCAGTAAGCAAGTCCATTGGTGCCATTTTTTTCAGCAACATTTGCCCACATTATGTTTCTATGTCGTATTTCGGTAACTCTTGCAACGTTTCAAACTTCTGCATTATTTTTGTATTTGTGATGGTGACCTGTGATCAGTGCTCTTTGGTATAGCTATGATAGTTGTTTGGGGATGCCACTAACCGTGCCCATGATCACAAACTGAGTTGATAAGTTGTATGTGTACTGACTACTCTACCAACTGGCCATACCCTTGTCTCTCCCTCTCCTTGGGCCTCCCTATTCCTGAGACACAACAATATTGAAGTTAGGCCAGTTAATAACCCTACAGTGGCTTCTAAGTGTTCAAGGGAAAAGAAGAGTCACATGTCTCTCACTTTAAGTCAAAAGCTAGAAATGATTAAGCTTAGTGAGGAAGGCATGTCAAAAGCTGAGACAGGCTAAAGGCTAGGCCCTTTGTGCCAGTTAGCCAAGTTGGGAATGCAAAGGGAAAGTTTCTGAAGGAAATTAAAAGCTCTACTCCAGTGAACACATGAATGATAAGAACGCCAAATAACCTCACTGCTGATACGGAGGAAGTTTGAGTGGTCTGGATGGAAGACCAAGCCAGCCACAATATTCCCTTCAGCCAAAGCCTAATCCCAAGCAAGACCCTAACTCTCTTCAAGTCCATGAAGGCTGCCAGGGGTAGAAGCTGTAGAAGAAAAGTCTGACGCTCGCAGAGGTTGGTTGGAGAGGCGTAAGGAAAGAAGCCGTCTCCATAACAGAAAAGTGCGAGGTGAAGCAGCATGTTCTCCAGAAGATCTAGCTAAGATCATTCATGACGGTGGCTACACCAGACAGATTTTCAATGTGGATGAAACAGCTTTTTATTGGAAGAAGTTGCCATCTAGAACTTTCATAGATAGGGGGAAGTCAATATCTAGCTTCAAAGCTTCAAAGAACAGGCTGACTCTCTAGTTAGGGCTAAAGCTGCTGGTGACGTTAAGTGGAAGCCAGTGCTCATTTACCATTCTGAGAATTCTAGGGCCCTTAAGAATTATGCTAAATCAACTCTGTCTGTGCTCTATAAATGAAACCGCAAAGCCCGGATGACAGCACATCTGTTTACAACACGGTTTACTGAATATTTTAGGCCCACTGTTGAGTCCTGCTTTCAAAATACTACTGCTCACTGACAATGCACCTGGTCACCCAAGAGCTCTGCTGGAGATTTATAGTGAGACTGACGCCGTTTTTCATGCTGCTAACACAACAGCCATTCTGCAGCCTATGGAGCAAGGAGTCATTTTGACTTTCAAGTCTTTTTATTTAAGAAATACATTTTGTAAGGCTGTAACTGCCATACATAGTGATTCCTCTGATGGGTCTGGCCAAGGTAAATTTTAAAATCTGGGAAAGAATTCACTATTTTAGATGCCATTAAGAACGTTTGTGATTTGTGGGGAGAGGTCAGAGCATCAACAGGAACAGGAGTTTGGAAGAAGTTGATTCCAACCCTCATGGGTGACTTTGAGGGGCTCAGGACTTCAGTGGAGGGAGTCACCACAGACGTGGTAGAAATAGCAAGAGAACTCGAATTGGAAGTGGAGCCTAAAGATGGGGCTGAATTGCTGCAGTCTCCTGATCAAACTTGAATGAATGGAAAGTTGCTTCCTATGGATGAGCAAAGAAAATAGTTTCTTGAGATGAAATCTACTCCTCGTGAACATACCGGGAAGATTGTTGCAATGACAACAAAGGATCTAGAATATGGACATACACTTAGCTGGTAAAGCCGCTGCAGGGTTTGAAAGGGTTGCTGCCAATTTTGAAAGAAGTTCTACTGAGGGTAAAATGCTCTGAAACAGCATCACAGGCTACAGAGAAATGATTCGTGACAGGAAGGGTCAATGGATGTGACAGACTCCATTGTCGTCTTATTTTACTTGCCACAGCCACCTCAGCCTCAGCCACCACCACCCTGCTCGGTCAGTAGCCATTAACATGGAGGCAAGACCCTCAATCGACAGAAAGATTATGATTCACTGAACGCTCAGATGCTTGTTAGCATTTTCTAACACAAAGTTTTTTAAAAATTAAGGAATGTATATTGTTTCTTTAGACATAATGCTTTTGCACATCCGATAGGCTACAGCATAGTATAGACATAACATTTATACGCACTGGAAGCCAAAACATTCATTTGACTTGCTTTATTGCAGTATTTGCTTTATTATAGTGGTCTGGAACCAGACCTGCAATGTCTCCAGGGTCTGCCCGAATATGGAATGTCCAGAGCAGGAAAATTACTGCAGAGACAGAAAAGAGATTAATGGATTCCTAGGGCCAGGGTGGGGGGAGGGGGACGTGGAGAACGATTGCTAATGATTATAGTGGTTTGGGGGGGGGGAGTTGATGAAAATGTTCTAAAGTTAGATTGTGAAGACGGTTGCACACATTTGTGAATATACTTAAAAATATTCAATTGTATACTTTATGTAATCATAGATTCAAAAATACTTATGAATTTTATGATATGTGACATACCTCAATCAAGGTGTTATGAAAAAAACTTTAAGAAAACGGACAGTAATACAAATGATGCATTACTTCAATTTCCAGAACCCCTTTACTTAAAATTCCTATGACTTGTTAATTTTCCAGATCCCTAGGCCACGTGATGACAAACTCGTGCTTAACTGGGATTCCCTTCATCCACTCCAGATGCGGCTCCTCCGTGGGGCAGGGATCCGTGGAAACTCTGTATTGTCTTTTGATCAACACAATTGGCCCAAGGAATTATTATTACTTCAGAAGTACAGGCTTTCGGCTGGACCGAATCTTTCGAAGCATAATTTTAATAGGGGAAATTAATAACAGGTGGTGGAAGCATTGTAAAAGTTAGCAAGACCCGCGGGAGGTAGTGCAGAGCCCACGTGTATTTGGCAGGCAGAAAACGAGCACCTCCTATTTGCCAGACATTATTAGGCACTGGAAAGAGACGGTTATAGGCTGAATTCCTGCTTACAGTCTAGGGGAACAAACAAATGCATTTAAGATGATATGTCAGTGCTGTAGGGAAAGAATGCAAGGAACTAAGGACAGAGAGGAGCGCAGGGAAGACTCTTTGGAGGAGCTTCTGAGAAGGAATCGGCACTGGAGAGTGTTAAAAAGAAACAGGCCCAAAATGGAGTCACTTTTGCTTAATACCTAACCTAATTGCCATTTCAACCTTCCTCAGGAATGTAGTCTTTTAACAGGTTAGTCTGGAATTTTCTGGTCAGTACCAATGATGTAATCCACCACACAGACGTTTTGCCTGAAATAATCCTTTTTTTTTTGTTTATGGCTTCTTTGTCCTGCTTTTAAAAGTATCCTTCTTTCCCTTTCTCCTCTCTTTCCTTCCTTCCTTCCTTCCTTCCTTCCTTCCTTCCTTCCTTCCTTCCTCCATGCCTTCTCTTTTTCTTTTTCTTTTTCTTTTTCTTTTTTTCTGTGGCCCATTGGAGCTCCTTTCTACTTGCTAGATGGGATGCTGTCCAATAGAGGAGTCATTCAGTAAGGCAATCAGATCTTTAAAACTGACTCAGTTGGACTTTTGTTATTTGACAAGAGAGAGGGCAGCTGAGAAGCACAAGCATTTGGGATGTGCCTTCCAGGGAGAAGTAAGGTCCTGCGGGCAGGGAGACAATGTCTGAGCCACCACACAAAGGACTGTTCTTTTCTGTGCTGCCATGTTTAAGTTTCTTTAAGAAAGGAACTGTTTTAAGAGACAAAGTATCTGAGCTGAAGGAAGTGTCTGACTCAGTGTGATTTCCTTCTTAAGAAACACCATCTCAGAGGACTGCTGCAATATGTATACAGGAGAAGCAATGGCAGTGTTCTTTTCTCTTCCTCTCTCATCTCTTCGCACATTGGGGTAAATTAAAAAACCAAAGTTCTTCACCATAGGAAGCAACATATTTTTTTTTAACTCCACAATTTTGGCATTTCCTTTTAAAAAATCCTTTTATTTCAACCATATACAGAGAGCAGTGTAACGAAGCACCATATTCCTGCCAAAAAGCGGGAAGATTGTATGCTTTATCACTCTATGTATTCTGTATTAGTATTTGTTTTCTGGTTCTTACATGGAATTTCTATTTACCATATCAACTGCTGTACTTCACATATTTTCATAGGTCGTGAAATATTTCTGACGAATTTACTTTCTCTTTGCCTCAGTTTTCATAGCTGAGAAATTACAAGGTGAGAGTAGAGATGATCTTTGCATCGTCTTTCTGCTTTAGTTAGCATTATTCTAGAAGTCGAGAGCCCTCTTCCACCTTGTAATAACGGCTTTACTCCACCAGATGTCAATGCAACATAGCAACCTACTTTTGGTCCCTTCCGTCTCTTATATCCTGGATTTAAAATCGGGGGAATAATAGTAGGTGTTATTTATGTTATTTATTTTCATTAAAAGTTCAGTGTAAAATACTCTTTTTTAAAAAAAGACGATAAATACCCCTGTTCTTCTCAAAGACTATAAGCATAACTGTACTCGAGCTAATATTTCTCAGAGGTATCATCTTCTCATTGTTTAAGTTTAAAAGTTCAGTCCTGCTTCCAAAATCAACGCTTGCAGATTATATCCTATTTGATAAGCAAATGGCATAAATGACCGAAAATAAATTATTTGGTCACTAAATAACTTTTAAAATTTGGTCTGCTTAAGCAAATAATGCGAAATATAACCAGAGATAATGGTCTCACCAAACAGTATAATGTGTAGAGTTAAATTATATATTAAGTGTGAAATTATTTATTAAATTATTAATTTAATAATCTGCTCCATGGCAAATTTTTTAATCCCTTATGATAAATGCATAGTTATTTGGCAGATAGAAATAAACATCTTATTTCCCACCCCTTTGCAAAAAAGGATGATAATAAAAAAGTTTTTTAAATATGGAATGATGCCATTAATTCAGAATGTTGGAAAAGGTGGTTGGTTTTTTTTTTTTTTCATTAAAACTTAAAATGTAGCACATTGAGAAAATTACTGGTGTTACAGTTACTTAGTTTTTAAAAATTCTGCCTTTCGCTGTGTGCCATTATAAATAATATACTCTGCATGTTTGAGTTTCAAGCAAACACTTGCACGCACACACATACACACAAGGCATTTGGCTTTTTCTAACCAGGAATTGTGAAAACGAGGAAAAACACAACGTTAGAAAAAATAATACTAGTCGTTTCTCAGTTCCCCTAAACCAGCAATGATCAGGGTTGCAGCAGAAGGTGAGGCAAATAAATTGAGGTAACTTGATAAATAAAAGATGCATTTTGCATTAATTACCTGAACCGTTTGATTTCATGTTGCAATCTCAGTTATAAATAAACTGGTGATAAGAAAGTCTTCAATTTAGAATGATTTATTTCCAGGTAGGTTCAGAAGAGTAATCTGTATTCACTGGCAGTACTTTCTATCCGCTTCAACAAATCTAAGTCTGTATCTTACATGCTTTTCTTGGTGAAATCATTATTAAAATAGTCACCAATTTAACAAAATGACCTACTGTGATATCGACCATCTCCAGCCCTAACACAGGAAGGAGAGATACATATGGTTTAGTGATTTCCTTCCCTGGGAAATTCCTCCTCCTTGGAATGGTTGACAAAGGCTTCTCGGTGGTGTGAACGGTTTCGTGTTGGGGAGAAAGCAGCCCCAGAGGCAGGCACGGAGGGAGTGGTGGCGATGCCAGAGTCCCACGGTGGCTGGGCCCAGAGGCCTGCCAGATCCGCACAGAAGCTACTCCTGAGGGGGTAAAAGTGGCCTAATGAAAGTTCGTTTAAAGTGAAAATTACAGTGAACCACAGGGACAAGTCTGTGCGAAAATGACAGTAGTGTTTGTATTTATTTATACCCTAGAAAGAGTTTGAAGTATCAAAGAGTTTGCAAAGAGTTTGAAGTATCCAAAAATGAAGAAAAAGAAACAGAGAGCAGAATGGTGTTTCCAGAGGCTGTTGGGGTTGAGGGAGGGGAGTTGGTTAATGGGGGAGACGTTGGTCAAAGGATACAAACTTGCAGTTAGAAGATGAATACATTCTGGAGATCTAATGCACAGCCTGTGATTATAGCCCAGGATACTGTGTTATATACTTGAAAGTTGCTAAGAAGGTGCATTTCAAATGTTCTCTCCCCAGAAAAGGAAACTGACAACTATGTGACATCCTAGAGGTGTTGGCTAAGCTAGGGTGATAATCATATCTCAATAAAGAACTGTGTCACATCAACTCGTTGTACCTTAAGCTTACACAATGGTACGTATCTATTATATCTCGTGTTTTAAAGATGAACTAAAAAATGAATGGTGGGGAGGAAGTCAACAGAGAACTAAACTCGTGTTAAGTTTAATGAAAACTCGTTTCATAAGGGAAAAGCAATGGTCATCTGCAGCTACCACATTACCTTACAACAGAAAATTAATGTAACCACCTGAATGAATGCTATTTAAACTTAGTTTAATGCAACTGTTTATTGTGATATTGAGATATCTGAATATGTATCTCTAGGAGCAACATATCTCTGTCTGTATCTGTTTATCTTCTGTCTAGCAATATCACCTTAATGATTACCCCAATAACTTCAATGTGTAAAGTTGTTATATCTTTAAAAAATTTAAAGAAATTTTATAACTATACAAGGAGTATCGTTCATTATAGGATATTTGGAAAACACAAAAAGAAAATAAAAATTGTACTTAAACTTGCCAATATTTTGGTTTATTTGCATTTGTCATGTTTATTTAGGTAACTATACAAATATAAGTTTGAGTCCTGAATTTTCATTTAACATTGTATCATGAAAAATTTCCAAGTCTTTAAATATGCCCTGGAAGCATCATTATAATGGCTGCATAATATTCCATCAAATTCATGAATTATATATCATAATTTATTTTACTATTTACCTGGTTGGACATTTTGATTATTTCATCTTTTCACTATTATAAATAACACTGCAATAAACATCTATACAAATACATCTATGAACCTATCTCTGATTTATTTCATTAGAAGTAGAATTATTGATTTAAGGACTATGAATATTTTTGAGGTAATTGTCAGTGTGCTTTCTTAAATTTAATATTAACTTAATATTAATTTATTAATTTAATATTAATATTAATTTACATCCTCACAAATAATGCATGAGTACCTTTTTTGTATTGAGAATTAACATTTAAAATATATTTTGTCAGTTTTACAGATTATAAATTGTATCTTGTGGCCCTATTGCATGTTTCTCTAGCAATGATCTTGGTGATTTTTTTATATATATATTTTTTATATATTTTGTTTATATATTTGTTGTAATTAATGTTTTTTCAATCAAGAAACTATTAGAATAATAGTGATTTTTAGAGCCTTTTATTGTGCATTAAGGATACCTACGTCTTGTCTAAATTATTTTTATCCAACTAAATATTTACTTTTATATTTTGTTTGTAGCTTTGTGCTTGTTTTTAAATAATGTACAGAAGTTTTAATTTTATTACATCTTAGAAAATCCCTTTCTACTTTCATACCAGTTAAAAAAACACATCTGTTTTCACCTCTATTTTAGAGTTTCATTGTTTACACTAAGATCTTTAATAAATCCATTAGTACCATGTAAGGTAAATGCTTAGTTATTCTTCAGTAGGTAATTTTCCAAAAGTCTTTGCTGAATAAATCATCTATCTCTTTTGCATTTTTAATGATGCTTCTTCACAATACACCTATTTCTTATATGTTAGGATTTTTTTCAAACTGTTTTGCTCTATTAATCTATGTCTTAATTCTTGTATAATACTATACCTCTGATATTGAAATATTATAAAACTTTTAGCACATTGCTTTTTGCTTGTTTTAGTTCAAGTATTATGAGGCTATTCTTGTTTATTAATTCTTCCAGAATCGTTTTGGAAACTGTCACCCATTTCAGGTAAAATCTCATTGCTATGTTATTTTTATTTGATTTCATTAACACATAAGAATTAATTTAGGAGGAATTACAGTCATGCATTATTCTATCCATAAATATGAAGTGTTTCTAACAGTTTCAGCTTACCTTTTGTTATTGCTCTATAAAAGTTTATAGTTTTCTGTAAATAGGTCCTGCTTATATCTTGTAGGGTTATGTAGTCATCCCGTGCTATTGATATTTGTATGTTTATTTTATATCCATTCACGTCACTGAACTCTAAGGGCTGTTGTTTGATTTTTTTTTGGTATGTTCTGGGTATATAACCATATTATATGCAAAGAACGATAATCTATGTAGATTATTAAAGCCTGTTAAAGTACACTTTAACACTTAAAATCAAAACATGATTTAAATTTCTTCACTAAAAAATTATTATTCACTAGTTTTTATTTTATATTTTAGAGTAAAATAAGAGTTAACAAAACAATTTTATTCTTACATAATACTTTTTTCTTGAATATGATTAAAGTAGATTAAGAAACCTGGAATTTTTTAAAAGTAACATGTAGTTATGTATATATTTTTGATATCATAATACCCAAATCACTAGAAATGTTATTTTAAACATTTTAGTCAACACAATAAGGCTAATATTACAAATAAAATAAACTGTGATCGTTTTCAGCATTATCATGGTTTTTTACAAAGAAAATATAAATTAATTCTACATTTGGTTAAGAATATCTTTGTTAACTAATTTTTTAAAGTAAACAATTATTCTTCATATAAAATCTTTGGTAACGTAATCCATGTATTTTACTTGGACGGAAAGGTTCTTAATAGTATAAACATGAATTTCCCATAACATCGATACTATGAATGCATTTTGAAATATAATAATCTAAGGGAAAAAAAACACTGTGAAATAAAACAAATGATCTCTGTTTTATACAGTGAAGTTACATTTATTTTAGAAGTATGTGTGAAAAATCTATCTTGATAAATTTATAACCAAAATGGAACATGCTTCAAGGTGACTTTTGTAATAGATTTGCTTTTTAAAAAACATTAGTTTGATACATTTAATCATAGATCATTTACTAGATCAATTTAAAATTTCCTTTTAATGTATATTCATACTTAAAAGAAATTTGTATTATTGTGCAAAATTGATATTTTGTACCAAAAATGATAAAATCTTAAGTCACATTTAATTAATATTATTCTAAGGACAGATTACTAGAGCACATTGACTGAGAATAAATAAATTTGCCAAGCACTCAAAGAAAACTCTGAATGAACACTCTTCAGAGAGATTCTTCAAAAAATCCCCGTAAAAGCGTATATATCAGTAAATCATTTTGTATTATTTCTTGATGAACTATGTAAGATTGAGATCTCTAATAAAATGGTAAAATAAAAATAATTCTTAGATGCATAATATGAGAATAAATTTTCTTTGCTTCATGAATATAATTTCAGAATTAAGATTTCTACATGTTTCAATAATGTAAAAATGATACAGCTTGATTCTTATCCTTCTGATTACTTACAGAAAAATGTGTTGTTGTTTACTGAAAATGGAATTTGTAAACATTTATATATCCGTGCATTCTCTGGAGCAAAACATATTTTTTACATTTTTAATAAAGTATCTGATTTCCATTCTTTTGGTCATTAGGGTTTTGGACATGGAGATCACTATTAATTTACTAGCATTAAAAATAAAATAGTAAAAAAAATACAACACTGCATATGTCATCTTCTCAATAAAGCAAAGCTGTGTGCTTACTTGTACAAAGACAGAGCCAATGAATTTGAGTTCAGTTTGGAGAGACTTCACAAAGCTGTAAGTCTCATAGATAAAACCATACTGGTGCTACATTTCACACTAAATCATTTCAGCGATTATTATCAGCATAAAATCAGTAATTTTAAGTGATTGTCATTCTGGATACCGTCTATATATTAATACATATTTTACATATAACATGTTACATATAACAATAGTAACGTACATCGAGATAGAGTGGGATAAAATTTACCTTAAAATATAAATAACTAGCACAAAGAAATACTCCAAGTATGTAGGTAAATAGCGAGAGTTCTTATTTTAATTAAAATATATTCAAGAGGTAAAACCAAGCAAAACTCCTTTAGTTACGTTAGATTCATACCATGGATTTCAAATTCAAACCACTGAATTTAAATTCACACCATTGCAATTCATACAATTCATACTACACTATATTTAAAATTTATTTTCAAAAGGTTTAAATTACTTTGGAAAACTTTCATAGCTAATCATATTCATAATGGGTTGTAAACAGAATAACATTAGTGAGTGATTTTTAAATCAACATGCTCTTAATTTAATCTATAACTCAACAACTTCAAAAATTCTTTAAAATTTTATTTTCATATTCCATTAAACTAATTTTATAGGATTTTGTTTGCTTGCTTTTTTTGCTTGTGTTTTTGTTCATTATTTGCAAGCAGTTTGACTCCTTTTGACTTCATTAGAAGTGTAGTGAACTGTACTTTCAGCTTAATTTATAACAATATATAAAATTTATGAATATATGAAATTTAGTAAGTTAAATAAGAAAACATCAGATGCAGAGTAGTGCCGTAGAAAGAGCTCTACCCTTCAGAACAGATCTGAGTTCTAGACTGGCTGACAGACTTTGGATAAATCACTTAATCTGAGTCCCAGTATATTTTCAAATATATTCATATACATTTTCATACATATATGATGATAGACAATTATTAAGATAACATCTATCTGCAGTTTTACAAATTTTAGATTTATTGACTTTTTGCCCTTGAAAATCATAACACTGAGGTAGTATCATTTTTTCTTTTATTGAGAATTTTGAAATAAATATCCAATTCAGGAGCACACCTTTTAGCGGAAGGTCTATATTTTTTCTTAGAAGAAGTTTGAAGGATTTTCCAGTTGGAAGGCCTGTGACCAGCCTCGTTTATTGACCTAATGGATCCTGGAGCCCTGGAATTATCTATCCATGGATGGGAAGATTTCCTGGGTGCTTGCGAGTTATGGTGAAAGACAGGTAGGGAGAGAAGGGTAGATAGTGCTGGGGTAAACTGGGGACTAATTGCTTGATTCGTGTCCATATGAACAAGGATTTTGATTAAGAAGATGTTTTAGAATCTGTGGGAAAAACAAGGCTAATTCCATCTGGAAGACTGATCTGAGCCTGTTGGTGTAAATGGGTAGCAATCTAAAAAAGTGGGGTATACAAAACTTGAGTATCTCTTTGGATTGAAAGATGTGTGTATATTGCAACTTTGTATCATTTGATACCTTTCTGATTGGGCTTGTTTCGGTATACCAAAGAACTAGAAGTTGGATCCATTAAGTTGATTTTTCTATCTGTTGTCTTCCAAATGTAACAGCCTGTGGCTAGAATAGAGAATGTTTTCCCATAAAATCAGCCATGAATTTTAAACAAATTAACCCTTAAGCCTCCCAAAAGTCCACTGTGAGTATTCAGGGTTATTGTCCCCCACTGCTTCTGTGATACACACTGTTCCCTTGGGGAAAACTCCACATTTGCACTCTTGCAGAACTTTTATACCATTTCTATTTTAATGAAAAGGCATCAACTTCTGGAAATTATTATACTATATACTATCTTTCTTTCTTAAAAACAATTTTATTATATCAATTTAGAGAACATCTGATTAGATTTTAGCTATTTTCCCTGCTGCGGTTTTCCTCTTAAGTACAAATCGAGTCTCATGTGGTGTTTGTTTTACAAGGATCGTGGACTCCAGCCTTCCAGAACTTGTTTTAGAAAGTAGCTAAATGGACTTCTTGTATAGACTTAAAATGCATGTTCAGGACATGCAAATGAATTGTAGTCCAATTAACCACTGAAAAAAAACAGCCCTAAATATCCTGTTAATGAACTGCATTCAAGCACTAAAAAGACATTTCATCATGATGGGATTATAAAGATCCTGCCCTTAATTATGAGTTGTAAAAGCCACTTTCAGGTAGAAAGAAAGAGAGTAACAGTTGTTCAATTAGAGGTGAACATTCATCTGGGAGGGGAAAAAAGCCTTTCTGTGATAAGACCCAGAAATCTTGTTTTTCTGCTAATGCGATTTCATACATTTTTGTTGCACGGTGGGCTGAGCAGCATTCCTGGTCTGTTGCCTCGGATGGGAATTGTTCAGCGCCATGTCACACATAGCCGCGCCCCGAGTCCGCATGCTGAGCGGCGCACTGATCCCATGGTTGTGGTGACAGTTGCTGGAGAAAGCAGGCGCATGCTGATTCATTCCCAGTCTGCTCTTGCCATCTCTGCCGCCAGCCTCGCATCCTTTTCAGGTTTATTCATGAGCTCATCACTAGGGTAGAAAAAACTTTATTTGCATTATAACATTACATTTAAAAGCTATAAATTACTCAGAGCTATAAATACTGCCCCCGGGTAACCACGGCCTCTCATAAAATCTGTGTGTGTGTGTGTGTGTGTGTGTGTGTGTACGCGCGCGCACGCGTGCATGCGTTCTCTGGATTTTCTCCCCGCTTCTTGCATCTTACAAAGGTACCGGATCATTCACATTCTGAGACCTAGCAGTTAAAAGAGTTACTTTTGCTTTGCTTTCTTTAAATGGAGAGTAAAGAACTTGGACTTTTCTGAAACAAGCTGTGATTCCGTGTGAAGCATGGCACCCGGCTCACTCCAGTTGGAGACCGTCATCATTCCAGAATAAAAATGTGGCAGTACACTGTATCTGGAAAGTTAAAAAAACAGAAGGCCATTTGTCTTCTGTGCTGTCCAACAGAGACATAAGCAACTGAACTGATTAGTAATTATTCACCAGCCTTGCCTCCCTGGGATATTTGTCAAGAAGTTCTAAATACCCAGCCCAGACCTGAAATCATCAAAATAATAATTACTCTTGGTCAAGTATTTTCAGGAACTGAAGAGTTGATAATTTGAGAAGAGCCAAAATTTTTTTCTCCGGTCGAATACAAGGATAATCATGGCTGTATATCTCCCTCTTGCTGGGAAAGAGAAAATCCTTTAGTCTTTTACTCAGACATATAAACGAACTCGAACTTGCAGAGTCCTTGTGTCCTTTGCATCCAGTGGCTCAGGCATGGCAGCCGCTGCTATGCCCAAGGGAGGGGCTGGCGGTTAGATTACGGGGTCTTCAGAGCAGCCTGAGTCGGGGGTGCAGTGGGGGTGACCCAGCGTGGGGTTGGCCCAACCTCGTTCTCCAAAGTAAAGCGTACATTGTGTTATGAACTACAACTTCAGGAAGATTCTAGGCCAATCTTCTCTTTTAAAAATAACACAATCACACCCTTTCTCTGGTGTTGTCCGTATGTTCTCGAAAATCTCTCTCGGGTCCAAATGGAACCCTTCTTGCCTCATTTTAAACCCATTTCTTCTTGTCTGGTCCGAAGTGAAAATCCATCAGATCACTCATATTATGTATGTCTCTCCAAAATCCAAAAGTTTGTGATACAGTGCTTCTCGGTTATTACTGGAGGAGGGGGAAGTGTAGGTATGAATCTCGGTCTATAACAAGCAGGTAGGAACCTTATTTATAACTGAAATGGATTTCATGGAAAATGCCTCCTTCCTTTGGGTAGTAGAAAGTAAATTCAATCAATTTAGGGTATCCCCAACTTCCTTTAGTGTCCCCAACTCCCTCAGCGTTCGAGAAGCAGGAAGCCTTCTCTTGCTTTTCTGTGGCCCTACTCAGGCCATGCTGGGCCTAGGAAATCAGCAGTTTTAGCATTGATCTGTAGACTGATTGCATAGGTCCTTTTTCTGGTCACAGGAATCCTAGGGCCTGATGTTCGCCCCCTAGGCTTTGCTAAAGGGAAGGCACAGTCCTCCTGATTTTAGAATTTCCAAACCTAGCCAAGGGTGGAGCACTCAGGGCTCACCATGGGCTAAGACCACTCATGCTCCCTAGTGTTGCCCCCTTTCCTCAACTCAGGAATCCTCCTAGAGTCTCTTTAGGACCTGGGTATGGAAGGCTCAAAAGCCAAACATAGGCTCTGTCATCCCTTTTAGAAAGTCATAAGAAATGTGGCCATCTAGGCTAAGTAAAGGAGAACTGGGAAGGAAACAAAATACAAGGAAACAAAGATTATTCTGCCATTTTTTTATCGACTAAATAAAGCCAGTTCCCTTTGGAAGGCTGCTTATCAAAAACACCATCATTTGACTGCTCTTAGTGACTTCTCGCCTGTGTTCAGAAGGAAGTAGGGGTGGTGAGGGGTTAAGGCAGGTAGTGGGGAGAGGATATGCACTTACCAAGAAGGGGCATGAGATGTAAAATGATGCAGAGGGGACACAGTTAGAGACCATACTGGGAGCAGCTGTGTGCCTCAGGTAGGCTGGGCCAGAGGTGAGGTCCACACTGAGCCACTGTCTAGCCTTCTGTGTTACACTGAGAAGTTCCCCCAAATTGTCCTGAAGGTGATGAGTCCATGGATGGATTTAAGCAAGAAAGGGACATGATGAGATTTGTGGTTGGAAATTCCAGTTTCGTCATGCAGTATGGGAAGTTGGGGAGAAAATGGAGGAAGTTAGGAATCCTCCTTGGTGAATTAGTTGATCTAAGACTGTAACTGTTGGAATGAAGGTGAGAAAGCATTTTGAGAGATGAAGTGAAGCAGGAAGGGTACTGAGTGAAGTAGAGGAGGAGTTAAGGGTGCCCTTTCTGGAACTTTCCTGGTCAAGTGGAATGTGAGATAGCAGGCCTGGTCCTTGAGCAAAGAGCTAGAGCTCCTAGAGAGACAGAACACAGACCCCAGCAATGGAATCATGTGCTGGGAAACGGTAGAGGGGGTTTTATTCCCTGCTTCCCTCCCTCCTTGTACACATTGCTTTTCCTCCATAGTGAGTGGTGTCCGTTGTCTCAGGGGATGAATGATACAGCTGAAATAAGGCTTTTAAACTCTGAAAGTCCTTGACTCTCAAAAGTTTAAACCTTATGCCTGGACATCAAGTTTATTTACAAACATTAGATCAATGAATGGTGACCAAAATAGTCTTCTGGCACAGATGTAGTTAAGAATATTTGGGCTATGGAAGAAACAGTGTAGGAAGGGGACTAATGGATGTTGGGTGTGTCCAGAAGGAGTTGTGCTCTCTGATTTCTCAGATACTACCACCTCTGCCCTGTCTTGCCCCAGGCTAAGTTCTCAAGGTGGGATGGATACATGACTGTGGCCCTAGAGATACAGGAGCAGCCCATGAGCGCAGCGTGCTTGCAGCTTGCTTGCAGGATAGAGCCCAGAGACGGGGTAAGCCATGTAGATTTTCCCTCTATTGAACATGTGTGGAGTGGGAAAGCTAGAGATGTCTGCATGAATAGACCGGTAGGATAGCATCAGGAATTTTCTCACATTCTGTCTGGTCTAGGGAGAGATCACATATTCCCACTGCTCCCCAGAGTTCACACTCTCTTCTGCACATCGGTATTTTCTGATGCAAAGTTGGGGAGGGGGAGGCAGGAGCAGGGAGGCTGAAATAACCAAGGCTTCCTGGAATTGACACCAATTGAAATTAAGCTTAGTTATAGAGACTGAAGAAAATCACATTTTTTGAACACTTGCCTTCGTTACACAGGGAGGAGAATTAGGCATAGAGTTCATTAGAAATGACAGGAAACAAAGTAACTGGGGCAGAGAGAGCAACGAGATGAATAGGAAGGAAGGGGGTAGCGGTCAGTGAGACTCCCTGAGGTGCTGTCGCAGGAGAACTTCAGCAGGTATTGAGCAATGAGGCAGTTCAGACAACTACTTCGGGGGTGAGTGCCCAGGGAGGGGAGTGGTGGCCCTCACTAACGTGGAAAAGTACAAGAGGCAGAGCAGACGTACAGGGGAGAGCATGAGTCCACTCTGAATGTGTCGAATTAGGAGAGTTCAGGTGGGGCAGGCTTGCAGTACGTGCAGGGCAGGGTAGGTGTGTGGTAGGGTTATGGTGTTGAGTCTTTGAGATGGCAGCCATGATGAACACAAGATGATCTGCGGGAAGTGCAGAGACTGAGAGGAGGGCCAAGATCAGGACCTGGAGGCCACCAGAGGGTTTGTTGAAAGAAGAGGAGCCTGCAAAAGAGATTGAAAAACAGAATCACATTTGACCGTAATGGGAAGGAGAGAACCATATTGATAGCTGAAGAAGGATTTCTTAAAATATGGGAAGACACTCACACAATCTTGCAGGTCAAGGGACAAGGGCAAATGCTGGGTTGGTGGGTAGGGGAGTTGAAGGAGATACAGGGAGGGAGGTCTCCAAGGGATTGGGGCTCACAGTGTTAGCAGAAGGTTATTCGGCACAGAGGCATCTCCTCTCCTGCGGCCGGAAGGGAGGAGGGTAGAAATGGAGACACGCAGAAAAGCTTCAGGGGGAAATGTTGAGACATTCTGGCTGGATGTGCTCTTCTTTTTTCTGTGAAGTACTTGTAAGTGGGACAGGAAGCCGAAAGTCCCTTGAGAAGCCTCGGAAGCCACAGCAGGATCTCTGAGCACCTCAATTTTGAGATTGCCTGCAGCTACAGATGCGGTCTGGGGATGGGCACTGAGAAACCAGATCCCAAATTGGATCAGAGTTGAAGCTTTGTTGGGCGCGTAGGTCTGGGGGAAAGAACGGCACTCGGGAAGGAAAACAGGTTTCTGGCTAGTTCATGATTTTCTAGCTCAGCTAAAATTTGCCTTAGATTTTTTTACTGTTCTCAAAGGGTATGCAGAACCCATGGATGTCTTACCATACAATCTTGACTCAAAGAAACCAGCAGTGATCATGGAATCCATTTTTCCTGTTTTGGAGAGGAACATCCTCACTCTTTTGAATGCAAAAAATGAAAAGCCTAAAAGAAGGACTATATGTAAACATTTTTATTAGGGAAGAGAAAACGTTAATTCAACCTTAATACTAGTCTGTTAGAATTGTGTTCCAACTTCTTGTCGTCTTTCAATAGGGGTATCCACTGCAAATAGTTCTGTGAAGAGTTACGGTCGAACAATGTGAAGCCACAAGAGCATGTGCTGACCATCACAAGGAATGGAAGGAGAGAGACTCACTGTCCCACCAATGCCAGCGGGAGTCAGGAATGTCAGCCAGAAGGAAAGTTCACAGCCCTGGTTTACAGCAGATAATCCCCCCCGCAAAACAAACAAAAAACAAAACAAACAACAAGCTAAACATGATTTAGAATGAAAGAAGAAAGAGATTATGCTTTTAATTTTTAAAACTTGCTACAAAGTCTCAGTTGCATCATAACATACTTTTCCATTTGCACTGAAGCTCTGTAATTCTAAACTAGTGGAAAACTTATTGTGATGTGTCTTCATCATTGAAGATGATTCTTATGTTACCCTTTGATAGATTTGGAATGCATTTATCAATTTAACTGGTTGTCTAAATGAATTGTTAACAGAGGAGGAATTAGGATGGTAACTAATAGTATGCATCAGTTTTGCTTTATTTGAAATTAAAATCTCATTTGCTATGAAGCTGTTTCTGTGCACTTTAATTTATATCATGCTTAATAACTTCGGAAGAAATGTTGATGGAAAGGGTTCATAGTAAGAATACGTATTGATCAAAGGCTAAAGAAAGATCAAATAGGGGCCCCCGGGTGGCTCAGTCATTAAGCATCTGCCTTCAGCTCAGGTTGTGGTCCCAGGGTCCTGGGATCGACTCCCACATCAGGCTCCTGCTCAGCAGGAAGCCTGCTTCTCCGTCTCCCACTCCCCCTGCTTGTGTTCCCCCCCTCTCTCTCACTCTCTCTCTCTCTCTCTGTCAAATAAAGAAATAAAATCTTTTTTTTAAAAAAAAAGAAAGGTCAAATAAATGATTATTTTTAAAGCCAGGAACAAGAGAAAGATGGCCAGTATCATCACTTTTATTCCTGGCCAATGTTATAAGACAAGAAAAAAAAATAAGAGGTGTAAGGAGTAGAAAAGAAAATACAACTATTCCTATATTTAGATAATATATTGTCTAAATAATAAATTCAAGATAATCTACACAAAAATTTAAAAAGTAATAAGTGTTTACTGACATTTAGTGTTTAGTGACATTTCTGTATTTTAGATCAATTTGCAAAGCAAATTGCATTCCTATGTGACAGTAAAAAACAATAAGGAAATGTGATAGAAGAAATAGCTCATTCAAAATAGCAATAAATACTACTAGGAGTCTAGCCTAAATCTAATAAAATATATGAAAGACTTTAATGGAGTAAAGTCTTCACTGTTGAAATTCCTGAAGAAATCTCTAAAGAATATAAGAGATGTACCATGTATGTGGGTGGGAGTCCAAGAACTTAACTGAAACTTCATTTGTAAGATTAATTTTCAAATTCAATGTGATTTTAATCAAAATTTCCATAAGGCTTTTCATGAATTTGATAAGTTGATCAAAAAATATTTGAAAGAGTAAAAACCAGATAGAGCCAAGATTGTTTTGAAGATACAAGATAAAAGTAAAGTGTCAGAAATTTCCTTAGCAGATATTAACATTTGTTATAAGGGTATAATAATAAAGACACCTGATACTGACATAGGGAAAAATTATTGGACCAAGATATAGAGAGAGACCAAGATACAAATGGAAATTTGGTATATAACAGAAGTGCTATTACAAATTAATGGGGAATAGGTGGACTTTTCAATCATTGGAACTAAGAAAATTGGAACTGTTCTCATTGCAAAAAATGCATAATGTTGGATACCTACTTCTTTCATACATGATAATAAATTCAGATGGATTAAATACTGAATGTGAGAAGCAAAATTTTTAAACATTTAGACATCTTTATAGTCTCTAGGTAAGAAAAATTTCCTAAACTACACAGCCACAAACACACATATACGCACAATGGAAATAATCAAGAAATATTGGTAAATCCAATTGCTTTAAAGCATGTTCTAGACCATCAAAAACACTATGAACAAACTAGCAATCTACAGATGGGGAAAAATATTCACAGTGCTTATAATTGACAAAGGATAGAATCCAGAATACATAAATAACTATTGTAATCAAAAAGAAAAAGACAAATTTTAAAAAAAAAGCAAACATGATAAAAAAAATATTCCTATAGTAGGAAACCCAAATATCCAGTAAACAAATGAAAAGGTGTTCAATATTACTGGTAATCAGAAAAATGGAACTTATAAACCACATGTGAGACACAATTTTATAAACATGAGATTGGTTTAAAAAAAACACATATAAGTCTGACAAAACTAAGTTTTGTCAAGGTGGAGAAATGACAGGTGTCATGCAATGGTAGGAGTACAGTTAGTACAAACCCTTTGGAAAGCAGTAACATTGAAATGGTATTTGTCCTTTAACTGAGGTTTTCTACTTCTAGATTTACATACTGGAGAGATTTTTACCAACTGCTCAAGAGGCATACATAAAAATGGTTGTTGCTTCAGCATTCGTATTAATAATAGTGGCGACTTGAAAGGACTCTGAGTCTGTTGGGACACTATAACAAAGTACCATAGACCGGTGGCTTATAAACAACGGAAATTTAATTCTCACAGTAGTGGAGGCTGAAAAGTCCAAGCTGAAGTTCCTGCAGATTTGGTGTTTCACGATAGCCCACTTCCTGGCTGTCTTTTTGTTCTGTCCTCACATAGCTGAAGAAGGGGTGAGAGAGCTCTCTGGGGTCTCTTTTAAAAGGGCACCAATCCCATTCATGAGGGCTCTACTTTCAGGACCTAATCACCTCCCCAAGGCCCCACCTCCAAATCCCATCACATTGGAGATTAAGTTTCAGCATATGAATTTAGGAGAATACATTCAGTCTACAGCAGAATCTAAATATTCATCGGGAGGAACATAGATTTAAAAAACTGCATGGTCATCCAACAGAACAATGTAGTAGAAGTGAATTAGAGACACATGTAGTAACATGAGCGACTCCCCGAAATATAATCCTGAGTGAAAGAAAGCAAACTGTAGAATAGCAGTTAGACTATGAGGTCATAAAAGTTAAACACAAATAAAACAATACTGTATGTTGTTGAAGAATGCATATGTATGTACTGAAAATATCCTTAAGAATGATATAATACTAAATAATTGCTATCAGGAGGAAGAAAACGGAATGGAACTGGGAAAGGAGTAACAAGGATTCCAATCATGTCTATAATATTATAGCTCTTTTTAATTAATTAATTATTTTTAAGGATTATTTATTAATTTGAGAAAGAGAGAGAGAGAGCACAAGCAGGGAGAGTGGCAGAGGGAGAGGGAGAAGCAGGCTCCCTGCTGAGCAGGGAGCCCAATGCAGGGGCTGGATGCAGGGCTTGATCCCAGGACCCCGGGATCATGATCCGAACCAAATGCCAATGCTTAACTGACTGAGCCACCCAGGCTCCCTGTAGTACTTTTCTAAAAATCTCAAGCAAGTATGATAAAGCTGGCTAATACATCTTGTTTACACTTTAATTACCCTCAATACTTTTCAACATGCTAGAAATATCCTATAATAAAAATGATCAGTTAGTAACTCTCTAGAAAATGGAAATAATAATACTGATTTTGCCTATTCTTACGGTTGTTATAAAAATGACTTTGGATTAATAAAGTTATAGCCATTCTAATGGGCCTGTGCTGGCATTATAGTGTGCTTTCAATTTTCATTTCCCTAATGATTAGTAATATTTAAGTATATTTTCATATATTTATTAATTTTGAATATATCTACTTTAGTAAAATACTTATTTTTTAGGAATGAATTTAGGGGAGCCTCGGTGGCTCAGTCAGTTTAGTGCTGGACTCTTGATTTTAGCTCAGGTCATGATCTTAGGTTCATGAGATCCAGCCCCCCATCGAGACCCACAATGGGCTCCATGATCAGGGCAAAGTCTGCTTGAGATTCTCTCTCTCCCCCTCTTCCTCTGCCCTTCCCCCTACTTGTGCTCTCTCTCTCTCTCTCTCAAATAAACATAAATAAAATCTTTTAAAAAATGAATTTGGACAACAACTGTGAATACAGTACAAGGGGTCCTACAGATGTTGCTATTCTTACATGAATTGACAATAAAATCATGATTCAAAAATAAAATTCAAATAGTACTGTGATGAGTCCTATATTTTTTACCTTATTAAAAATGTGTAGCAATAATTACTGAAATTAGAAAATATAGCAATGATCACTAATGTAACACATTTGTTGGAGACTAATATGGCTATGGGCAATATTTTAATAGGATCCAGGGTTTCCTCTAAGGCTATAAAGTACACTGTGAATGACTGTTTCATATGTTAGAAAAACATCTCCTTTATTCTATTATAGCTCAAACCATATTCTTATATTAATTTCTGCTTTCTGAGATTGCCAATTCCCTCTTTTCCATTCCTATGCATGAATAAGGCTTATTGAGAAAAATGTCTCCTTATATCCTTATGGTTAGATGATTACATTATGAAAATGAAATGCTAAGTTCTTAGAATTAGTCTGAGATCTTCTTGCAAGTCCTTATGTGTTACTTGCTAATAAAGAGTCAGTTCAAGTTAGAATTGATTCCACAGGCAAGAGTGGATATGCAAAGAAAATAGAGTAAACCTTATCAATGGTCGTGTTTCCAGCTGAGGTTTTTGAGATGATAACAGTTTTCTTTTTGTATATGAAAGCCTTAAATGTGCTGCTTTTCATATAATCGAAGAAGTGGGCAAGAGATTAATGAAGATACAGTTTCTTCCCTGGAGGAATTTAAAACTTAAGCAAAAAGGTATGCAAGCTGGATATCCACATATAAAAGAATAAAGTTGACCCCTACCTGTCAACATATATAAAACTTAACTCAAAGTGGATCAGACTTAGGTATAAGAGCTGAAACTATAAAACTCTTAGAAGAAAACATAAGTATAAATAATCTTGCATTAAACAACGATTTTTAAAGCCCAAGCAACCAAAGGAAAAAATTAATAAATTGGACTTCATCTAAATTAAAAACATTTGTACTATAAAGCCTTCATTAATAAACTGAAAAGACAATTCATAGAATGGGAGAACATATTTGCAAGTAATATACCTGATAGGAGAGCTTAATTTAGAATATATAAATAACTATTACAACTCAACAATTAAAAGGCAACTAACTCAGAAAATGGGCAAAGTATTTGAATAGACATTTCTCCGAAGAAGATATACAAATGGCCAGTAAGCACAGGAAAAGTTGCTCTACGTCATTGGTCATTAGGGACGTGCAAATCCAAATCATAATGAGATATCACTTCATACCCATTAGGAAGGCTATAATAATAATTTTAAAAAAGGGACAATAACAAGTATTGGCAGGATATGGGAATGCAAAATGGTGCAGCCACTTTGGAAGATAGTCTGGCAACTCTTTATGATGCTAAACAGTTACCATATGACCCAGCAATTCCATTTCTAGGTATGTACTCAAGATAATTGAAGACATATGTCTACATAAAAACTTGTACATGAATGTTCATAGCAGCATTATTCATAATATCCAAAAAGCAGAAAGAACCCAAATGTCCATCCATGAAGGGATGAAAAAAATGTGGTATAACCATATAATGGAATAATTCTCTGCCATAAAAAGGTATTAAGTATTAATACACACTACAACATGGATGAACCTTCAAAACATTATGCTGAGCGAGAGAAGCCAGACACAAAAGGCCACATAATGTGTGGTTCCATGATATGAAGTGTCCAGAATAGGCAAATCTATAGAGAAAGAAAGTAGACTGGGGGTTGCCAGGGACTGGGAAGAGGGGAAAATGGGAAGTGATGGCTATTGGGTATGAGGTGATGAAATGTTCTGGAATTAGATAGTGGTGATTGTTGTACGACCTTGTGACTATACTAAAAACCAACGAGCTGTATATTTTAAAAGGGAGAGAGGAGGAAAGAGGTGAGAGACGGAAAGAGTTACCTGGTAGAAGTGGTCAAGGAACTACTTTTGAAAGAGGTACAGGGTAGCTGGTATGCAACTGAAAATTTGTGCTTCTGTGATGTTAAAACCTCTTCATTTCTCCAAAATGTCAGGCAAGTCTGTTTCCAATCCCCACCCCCTGCTCCCCCACCCCCCCATGCACAATAGGAAAATTCTCCCAGAAAGATTAATGAGGACACAGATTCTTTTTTTAAGAAAATATTTTATTTATTTATTTGTCAGAGAGAGAAAGCAAAAGCGAGGGGTGCAGCAGGCAGAGGGAGAAGCAGGCTCCCCACGGAGCAAGGAGCCAGATGCGGGACTTGACCCCAGGATCCCAGGATCGTGACCTGAGCCAAAGGCAGACGCTTAACCAACTGAGCCACCCAGGCGTCCCAAGGACATGGATTCTATCTACCCTACCAGCACTCGGAACAGAGTCTGGGGTAGAACAGGCACTTGATAAGAGTGTGCTGAATGAATAGGAAAATACTTGTACGAACCGGTTTGACATCATTCCACAATGATGACCACAGTGATTTTGATCCCCAGACATGTGTGACTGTGCAGGGAGATTAGATTTATTTACACTTCACTTTCTCAATACACCGAGCAGCCTTGTCCTCAAAATTATGCTTTTAAACTACTGGTAATTTGTGAGAAGTCTCGGTGCTCACACGATTAACTTGTGAGACCCTTGGGAGTAAAACAAGGGACACTGACAGTGAAATAAACATTCAGTTTCTAGCTAATAAGGGATGATTAGGAAACGAACTTAAAAGAAGTATAGGATGTGTTGAAATAATAGTGTAGGAGAATCTCCCTTAGAATATTGAGATGATACAACACTATTTTTTGTGCAGATGAAGAAATGATTGAAGAGAATTCCTATCAGAGGAGGTTGGTGTTAGAAGCAGACGTCCTGTAGAAATTTTTTAAGAGATATACTTCAGGGACGCCTGGGTGGCTCAGTCGTTAAGCGGCTGCCTTTGGCTCAGGGCATGATCCCAGAGTCCTGGGATCGAGCCCCGCATCGGACTCCTTGCTCCACTGGGAGCCTGCTTCTTCCTCTCCCACTCCCCCTGCCTGTGTTCCCTCTCTCGCTGGCTGCCTCTCTCTCTGTCAAATAAATAAATAAAAATCTTTAAAAAAAAAAAAAAGAGAGAGAGAGAGAGAGATACTTCAAAAGATATTTATATGAAATTTAAATTATAATAATCTTAATATATACTTTTTATAAAGTATTTTTAAATTAAACTTTGTGCTATTTTAGTACTGTCCCAGTAATATTTCTCTCATGAGCTTCTGAGCTTGCCAACTGTGTTTTGCTTTCTACAGTCTGTTTTTGTAATATAACCTTGAGGTAGGCTAGACATCACTACAGGTACTGCTTCCTTTCTGGGGAGGCTAGAAAAAAGTTAATGTTAATTAGAAATAAGTAGAAAATAATTAGAGAAAAAGGAATCTGCACCTCCAAATGGAGCTCTGAAAACACTTCTGAAAGAATCTGGGTGATGTCTACCTACCGCCTGATGACAGCTCATCCTGGTGAGGGGGTGGCAGGGCGAGCCAGTTTATTCTCATCTGCCCGGAGACTAATGAAGTGACCAAAAAGAAGGAGAGTGTACAGCTGTCATCTCCCCAATAAATGAAGATGTCTAACTGAATGTTGGCAAGAAAACAATATTGCCATTCATTCAGAAAATATTGAGGACCTACTGTGTGCCAAGCATTGCCTAGAAATGAACTAAATAGCTAAAATCCTGCGCTGATGGGGTTTTCAGTTTGGAGGGCTCCCTTTTGCTCCCCAATTATTGCTAGAACGCCAAGGGAAGAATGGGAGTAAGTGGGGCGGAAATCCAGTGGGTCCGAACCTGCCGTTGTGGACCAATGGCCAGAGGGCCCTGGGGCTGGGAGGGAAGAAGGAGAAGGAAACGTAGCATCCTAGGAAAGTCTGCAGGCTGACCCTAAATTGGCTGGGCCGCCTGGGCAGAGCTACCTGCCCTACTAAGCACAAGAGACCATGTATGAGGCCCAAGGGATGAAATTAATTTCCTGCCATTACCTCTATCCTCCCATTTCCCACAGAAATAAAAAGGAAGTGGTCCTTCTCTCCTAGGAGTCTTCCCAGGGGTAGTTGCAGTGGGAGGTACTTGAGAGGAGGTATCAGAAGATGTGGGTTCTAGTGCAGATTTTATTGCTAACTAACCGTTTACTGGTGTGTAAAATGAGAAGTTTAACTTACATAATCACTAAGGTCTCTCAGTCTTAACTGTCTGTGTTTGTTAGCTCCCTAGAAGCAGGAGGAAAGAGGACCCCTGATTTGTGTACACACATTTTTGTTCCAGACTCAAATCTTTACATAATGGTTACTAACAGAATAAACAAATAGGGCATGGGAAGTCCTGTTTATAATAGAACGCCTGATATTCCTTTATATAAGAATATGTGTAAGAATCTAAGTTGAAATACCCCAGCTTAAGTTTTATTATTAATACTGAAAGTTCATAATGTGAAAAGTCAAAATAATTTCTTAATCTAAAATCAACCCACCAATGACCAATTTTTCTTCCGTGTAACAACTATATATTCTTTGCCTATTGAAACTCTATTTGTCTTGGGTCGTATCTGAGATGTAACGTATCTAACTTTCCTATGAAGTTCCTAATATTCTCAGTCAGAATGAAGTTTTACTTTTGTCTTCTCTCAGCACTTGCTTCTCCTCTACTGAACTACTTGGCATCGTCTGACTGTATTAGTTCTGGCATGTGTGTGTACGTGTGCCTACACAGGTGTCTCCTGCAAACAGATTGTGAGTTCTTTGAGGGTCGGTCTTGTACCTTCCTCACTCTCTGTTCGAACAACCGACACAACACCTTGCGTAAAATAAATGTCCAATGAGTGTTGGTTCAATTGCATTTCTCCGTCCTCTGACACATTGTGCCAACTGTTGTGGCTCATACAACTTCTCAACTTCCTCAGTTCTGGGAAACACAGCCAATAGAGCTTAAAACCCACAGATTGCAGAAAGAAGATAAGATAAAACACACTGATTGCCTGAGTCTTGAAAAGGATATATTACAGATGGAACTGACATTGGCAAAACCCCAAAGTATATAAAAATGTAGTAGAATTGATTAATTCTGTGCAGTAAATAAACAAAATTAACTAACGTGCCCAGTTAGTCATAGACCTATTACTGTTGGTCCAGGCAGGGGTAGAGCCCTGCAGGCTCGTCTGGTCATAGAGTAGGACCATTCGACCTGGAGGACCCAGATAGGGCTATCCTGAGAGTATCTGATATGACCTGAAACTATTCAGTTTACAGAATAGACAGATTGAACCCCATTTGTAAGAGTTCCAGTTTCCTATCTTGAGAGGAAATATTCTCTGTTTGTTTGTGTTTATTTATATGTTTTTGTTGGGGGTGGGGAAGAAGGACAACGGTAGGAAACAGATTTTATCACCAAGCATCATGCATGGTCTTCTTTGCTTAGGAAATACAGCAAGTCAGAATGTGCTCTTGGTGTCGGATCCACCATTTATCTTTCTATCACTGGGACTCATTTCTTACTAAGTGGTCTTTGAGATATATTCTCAGGTTGTTGTGAACCACTTTGGTAGGCTTTTTCAGTGGAATAGTCTGGAACAGTATGGAGAGGGTGGTTGGTGCAAAGTGAAGAGAGAAGATTGAGATGAGTAAAAAATAATTTTTGTATTCAAAGTTGGTAGTAGCCCAGAAAAAGACTGATATATCCACACTAGTAAGGGAAGTGGTTTGTGTGGGCAGAGTGTGGAATTTAGGCAATTTCTAACTTCTACATTTATGACATTCAAAGTTCTTTTCCTTTCAGATATTTGCTTTATCAGCCTTTACTAATGGACTCCCCCAAAGCAGGTGTAACAACCACACATATGGCAAGGTTATTGCCTTTAAAGAGTTTGTAAGCATCTTACAGAGAAATCATTGACTCCATGAAACAGAAATCATTTAAAATAGTCTTCAGCGCTGTTATAAGACAGTAATACTAAGTGTAATAGAATTTCACATATAAAGAAAAACTTGATGTTCACTTGAGTAATTGGAGATGTCATGGAGGAAATAGGACTTGATGTTTATGGAGGGGAGAGAATTCCAAGAGATATTTCACCCTCTAGCATCACAATTATATCGCACGAAATCTTTTCTGTGATCATTAGTTCCTAAGAATGTGATCACTGGTTCTTAAAAAGCCTTGTGTATTCACAAATGCTTTTATAAACAATTGATTTCAACAAGGTGGTTGAGTAAAGGGGGCTAGAAACGACGGAATTTCAGAAGCTCATTAAAAAGTTATTTTTCCTGCAGAAAATTCAATTATAAGCTTTATACATGTGTGTTTTGCTATAAAGCTAAAACAATAAAGTGGTTAGTCGAAATTAGAAAACAATAATCAAATGTTACAGAGAATAATAAAAATAACACTTAAAGACTAGAACAAAATCAGTGAATTATCAACTATTATTTATAATCTGTTTTTTTTTTTTTTGGTAAAATTAGATATTGAAACAACATTTTTTTTTTAAGTACAAAATGAAAGAAAAGCAAACTAGCATAGTTCCCATGCCTCAGCTAGCTCGTGGTGCTTCAAAGTAGCTGCATGTTCCTGGGCAGCTCTTTTCTCAGGCACACAGCCTGATCAAGCTCATCTTCTAACCAACAGGCATGAATGCAATGAATGCCATGACACAATGGAATGCTATCCAATTCTCATATTGAAAATTTAGGCTGTAAGAAAAATGCCATGTTTGAATAGCAACGATACCCTTACCAGATTTCTAAGTGCTTTCAAGCATGTAATCTTATTGGACCCCCACTCACACTGCCTGCCTGTGATAGGTAGACTTCTAAGATGGCCCCCCAATGATCCCTGCCTGATGATATTCACATCTTCTGTAATTCCCTCCTCATGAATGTGAACTGGACCTAGGGACTTGCCTCTAACCAATAAAATAGGGCAAAAGCAGTGCAATATTACTTTTGTGATTAGATTACAAAAGCTTGTGACTTCTGTCTTGCTGGCAGACTCTCTCATTGGCTTTAAAGCTAGCTGCCATGTTGGACAGGCAAGGGACAGAGAACACTCTTTGACCAACAGCCAGTGAGCATCTGAGGTCCTCAGTCCCATAACTGAAGAACTGAATTCTTCCAACAACGATGTAAGTGAACTTGGAAATGAATCTTTCCCCAGTTGAGCCTTCTGATTGCCTTGGTTGCAGCTGGTGAGAGACCCAGAAGACTCAGATAACTATCTCTGCGTTCCAGGGGAAACTGTTATTATAAACATGTGTTGTTTTAAGCTGCCAAGTGTTGGAGTAATTTGTTATACGGTGTAGGGAAGGAAAAACTTAACTTTTCTTCCACCGCACTCCTAAGTTTTCCGGCTGGGGCTCTCTAAATGAGACGGACAAAAAGCAGATTAACAAGAGAAAAACAAACAGAAGTTTATTAACATGTGCACTAAACTTGTACACCGGAGAACTTGGTGAAGAACAAGTCAAAGGGTCGTTAGAACTTGGGCTTCTATAGAATCTTAGCAAAGAACAATAGTTTTTTATAGAAGTGACAAGACAAAGGAAAAGGACTTTGAGCTTCCAGGGTTGACAGATTGTGGGCAGGCAAGAATGATAGATAAGGGCAAGGTGGTAAGGTTTTTTATGTAGATTTCTCTGGTGCCTGATAAGGGTCTTGAGTTGTCTCTGCGGATTGATTGCTACTCTTCCTAGTAGAGAGGGGAGGAGGAGGGGCACTTTTATAAATTTATTTCCTTCTTTTAGGCAAATAGGGAGAAGGCAGAGAGCTTTTCTTTTATCTGCTTCTTCTCAATTGCCTTCAGCTCAAAGTAAACCTTATGCTAAAGTGAAACATTTTGGGGGGACGTATTTGCTACCCTTCACCAGCAACAGATAACTCATATAGTCTGGGATATGGTAGGGTTTGGTTATATCTCCACCTTACAACCTGATAAGTATGGCTCAGAGACATTAGGTAACTAGTGTTCAGCAGTAAAGAGTGGCCAAGCCAGAATGATTGTGATTCTTAGCCAGGCAGAGTGGCACTGATCCCTTGCACACGAGTGTGGCACATTTGGACTGTCTGACAATGTCAGTCTCTCTTGTCAGTTTTTTTTCCTCTTTATCCAGTAGTGCCCATTGCCTTAGCCGCTACATTACATAATCATTACATTAGTAATCTGTAATTGCGAGGAGTATTGGAAGATTCTGGAATGCTGTATTTGGATCACGTTCACCTCCCTGTGTTTGGTGATAGCTAAGCACCATGTATGTGTGCTCTCAGGATATAGTGGGGGACATGGGGCTGTTGGGACCATAGATTCTGGAATCAGGAATACCTTGATTCAAATCTATGCCATTTAATGGCTATTCGTAATGTTACCAAATGCCTCTGTACATCAGTTTCTACGTCTAAAAAACAGAAGTAATAAAAATCTCCATCTGGAAGTATTATGAAGATTACATCAGGTAACACATAAAGCCCGATACATAAATACGCAAATGTCAGTTTCCCCTTGAGCCTGTCGATCCTTCATGTAGCCAGTGGTGTCCATGCATCTTGTTATTCTGAGGAGCGCTTGCGTATTGGAAAAGTTTGAGCATTTTAAAAGTTATAATTTAAAAAATTTTAACTTAGAGCTCTTCTAAATTCATCTTTGTTCCCAAGTAATAATTTCTCAAGGCAGTTCAAACTGAGTCAATATCTGTTGGGCAAAATATATCTAATATTCAAGGAGCGTACTATTGTAGATTGTATGGAAAATGAAGATCTTGCTTGCAAGAGGAGTATAGAACACACTAAGAATGTGGGCTCTGAAGTCTGTCTTCCCAGAATGAATTCTCTCTGCCAAATTCTAGCTTCATGACTTTGAGTTTTGTCATCGGAAAAATGAATAAAATAATGGTATTTATTCATAGGGGAGTGTATAGGATTGAATGAATTTTACTTTGTTATGTGTCGTTTAAAAAACAAAGTTTAAATGCTCTTATTAACTTTATTCAACAATTCATGAATTGGGCAGCATCCAATCTAGCCGATAGAAAGGTGCTGAAGAGCGATACAAAATGAAAGAATTTTACAAGCAGCAGGGCTGGAACAGGAATTATGCTAGGCAATAAAGTGGATTGGTTATTGCAAGCTAATTTTCCTCTAGGGAATAGCCAGGGGTCTATCAGGCAGATTACTTAATAAATGCTGATCCGATGATTCCTGATGGACTGGTTGAAGATTCCATTTCTGGAACAGCTAAAACTCTGATTAAGTCTCAGTTTGGTGACATGGAGCTTAGCATAAGCTCCATAAATGGAGCTTAACTCCGTTTTGGGTCTGTTGTCTCATTTTAAATAGTGTTCAGTACAGGATCTTCAGCAGAAGATGATTAGGGCTAGTTGATTTTACTGAGAATTCTGGAGGAGCAGAATAAACAGGTTAACTTCTTCTTCTTTTTCTTCTTCCTCCTCCTCCTCCTCCTCCTCCTCCTCCTCTTCTTCTTCTTCTTTTTCTTTTAAAAAATATTTTATTTATTTATTTGACAGAGAGAAAGACAGCCAGCGAGAGAGGGAACACAAGCAGGGGGAATGGGAGAGGAAGAAGTCTCCCCGTGGAGGAGCCCAATGCAGGGCTCCATCCCAGGACCCTGGGATCATGCCCTGAGCCGAAGGCAGACGCTTAACGACTGAGCCACCCAGGCAGCCCAAAGAGGTTAACTTCTGATATGATCTATGGTGGAAGTCCAAAGAAGCACACTTGTGAAGAGAAGTTTTGTTTTATAAGGTGTATTCAGGGTGCATACTTAACCATTTTGCAAGGAGGCTAATTAAATTTGTCTAGGCAGACTTTAATGGGTCTTGCTCAAAGCAAGAGACTAATTAGACATTAAGCCCCTGATGAAATCAGACCTTATTTTGAATAGATTTAAGAGTTGGGTGCCTGGGTGGCTCAGTCGGTTAAGCATCTGCCTTTGGCTCAGGTTATGATCCCAGGGTTCTGGGATCCAGCCCTGCATCGGGCTCCCTGCTCAGCCAGGAGCCGGCTTCTCCCTCTCCCTCTGCCTGCTTGTGCTCTCTATCTCACTGTCTCTATCAAATAAATAAATAAAGTCTTAAAAAAAAAAAAAGAATTGAATTATTGAATTATTCAAAACCCTTGCCTGTGAGCTTCTAACCCCTATAAAACCAACCATACTGTCCAAAAACAAGGTTTCAAAGTCCATTTTGTCAAAGGGAGCTCTTTTTCAGTTTTCCTTGCTTTCTGAGAGGCAAGGATAGAAACTGGTCAGGGTATTTCTTTTGTCGAGGGAAGGAAATGTTGAGTTGCTCCTGGTGATTCCACCAACATGACTCTAGCTCTCTCAGGAAGGAATCCTACAGCTTTTCCTGAGATGTAGGGCCTGCCGGCTGGGGGGAGTAAAAAGTAAGTCTGTCGCTCAGCCTCCTTTGTCAACAGCCCGCCTCAAGCCTTGGGAACTAACGCGCGGCAGTTTGCAAATGTCTGTGCTTGGCGGAAGCCTGCCGTTCCCTTTGTCCTTGAACCACAGGTGGCCTGATAGAGAAGCCGGAGTGTGTCATCCCGACTACTCCAGTTTCCAAGCGGGAACATGATGGGTAACTTTTCAAACAATATCTAATGTGAACTTTCGGAATTTAACCTATTCTTATTCTGGGTACAAATAACTAGTTCTACATGCTTTCCTGCAAACCTACTGCTCAAACAGCCAAGTGGAAACACAGGTTTTTTTTTTAGTTGAAGTGCCGCTGGCATACCGTATTGTACTAGTTGCAGGTGTAAAACGTGATGTACGTTTATATACATTAGGAAGTGAACATCTAGCTACCGTCTGTCACTCAAACAGCTGCTACAGTATTATCGGCTATAGTCTCTATGCCATATATTATATCCCTATGACATTTATTTTATTTTATAACTGGAAGTTTGTACCTTTGAATCCCCTTTCCCTATTTTGCCCGTCTCCCCATCCCCTTCCCCTCTGGCAACTGCCAGATTGTTCTCTGTATCTATGAGTCAGCTCCTATTTTGTTTTTTAGATTCCTCATATAAGTAAAATCATATAGTATTTGTCTTTCTCTGACTTTTCCACTTAGCACAATATCTTCTAGGTCCATCCATGTTGGTGCAACTGGCTGAGCAATACTCGTGTGTGTGTGTGTGTGTGTGTGTGTGTGTGTGTGCGCGCGCGCACCACATCCATTAATGGACAATTAGGTTGCTTCTGTAGCTCAGTCATTGTAAATCGTGCTGCAATGAACATAGGGGTGTATGTATTCTTTTGAATTAGTGTTTTCTTTTTTTTCAGGTAAATACTCAGAAGTGGAGTTGCTGAATCACATGGTCTGTTTTTACTTTTTTGAGGCATCTCCATACTATCTTCCATAGTGGCTGCCCCAGTTTGCATTCCCACCAACAGTACACGGGGGCTCCCTTCTCTTCACATCCTCATCAATGCGTTGTTTTCTGCGTTTTAGAGTCTAGCCGTTCCGACAGCTGTGGGATGTTATGTCCTTGTGGTTTTGATTTGCATTTCCCTGATGAATAGTGGTGTGAGCATCTTTTCGTGTGTCTCTTGGCCTTCCGTGTGTCTTCTTTGGAGAAATGACTGTCCGGGTCCTCTGCCCACTTTTTAATCAGATTGCGTTTTTTGTTTTGTTTTGTTTTTTTGATACGGAGTTGTGTGAGTGCTTTATATATTTTGGATATTGACCCCTTAGCAGTTACATCATCTGCAAATACACTCTCCCATTCCATAGGCTGCCTTTTCATTTTCTGACGGTTTCCTTTGCTGAAACAGATGTCTGACCGGTTTTGAAGCCTGAGTTTCTGTAGAGTGTGGGCGAGAGTTTCTAATCCTCTTTTGTGTCACCTCCCACCTCCTGACTCTGACCATCCAACTTTCATTCCTTTTTGCTGGCTTACTGCGGACCCTTTGGAAAGTGATCAGACCAACACTATGACTTTTACTTTTATCCTAATGACTAGAATTTTTCTGCCAAATTGTTGCATAAGTGTGTTTGCCTTGGTCTAAGAGCTTAGGAAGCACACCCATGGAACGAGAGATAAAGCGATTTGCCAGCAGTGGGTTCCGTTTCATGCTGAGGGATGCCATCTTTAACAACACATCATCCCCAGAAAAGTCATTTTGGGGGAGCTCATTCTATCTCTACTTTGTTTTGGACTCAGCTGTGAGTAAAACTCCTTTCTTTTCCACCCCTCACCGAGGCAGACAGCATAAGGGTCTCCAATTCCTGACGATTTTCTAATCTGGGCATCATGAACAGATATACTTTCCCAACCGCTTGAGTGTGGGTTTGGTCATGTAATTCACTTGGGCCAAGGAAATAGGAATGGAAGTGATGTGTCGGGAACGTGGTGGGAGGAAAACATTTGCTCTGTCACTTAGGTTTTGAAAGTTGGGGACCTGCAAATTAGCTGACAGCAGACCAGGAGAAAAGACAAAGTATATTCACACTTGCATGACCACATGGCAGTAGTCAGTACTCAGTCACGTACTGAATAGCCAGAGGCAAATATTTATATACCCACCTGAAGAAGTGTGGGGGCGGGGGGGAGGTTAGAGCTTCAGTGGGAAAGACCCTATTGGGCTTTTTAGTGCCATTGGGGATCTGAATTCACACTTCCCAGCACTAAAGGTCCGTCTTCTTCCAAACAGAAAACTCCCTTGGGGTTGATGGCAGCTGTATTTTGGGAAATATCTGCTTAAGTGTAGGCAATGTTTGTTTCTGTGGCTGCTGATTATTCAGATGGGTTTCAGTTAAAAGTAATTTTAGTCCCTTCAAAAACACCTAATTGCTAGTGCAAGACTCTCCATGCCCCCCTCCCCCCACCCCGGCTGTAGGGACTGTGGGACTGTGTACCTGGGGTGCAAGTGCAGAGCTAAGCCATCCTAGGGGCACGGGAACCCTGGAGAACAGCGGGCTGCAGCAGACTGTATGTGGGCAAAAACAAAAAACAAAACCAAATAAACCTGGGTTAGTTTAAGCCACTGAAATGTGCCGTTTGCAACTTCTTTGAACACACCTACCAATGAAAAGTTAGTTCTTAAAGTTTCCGGTTGGTAAATTTAGTCTTATAATTCAATTTCATACTTTCCAGATTTTAAGAAAAAGTTCTCAGTAATTATATGGCTAATGCTTTTCTTGATCATCGATCTTTCTCAGGCTAAAATAGTCAAGATTTAAAAGAAATGTGATCGTGTGAATAATATCACTCGTTTCCTTCCGGGATTGTGAGAGGTTCCTATATGTTTGTAAGTTTGTTCTCAAATTGTGTATTTAACAAGTAATTTATTAACACGTGGATGTAATAAGTCCTTTTTCTATAGGTAACCATTTTCTGCTATTACATGAACTGGAAAAAAACCCTGCCCTGCCTGAAATAGGGCTTGCTATTTGACCACTAGAGAGATTTGTTCCTTAGTCTTAATGCCTTTGCTCCTCTGAGACTTCTGTTCCCTTGTGAATGAGCTCAGTGTGACTTCATTATTCATTCATTCATTCATTCGTTCATTCATTCATTCCAGAAACAGTTCTGCAAGTTCTCACTATGCGCCAGGCATTGCATTGGGTTATTGGTTACTTGTGAATAATAAGAAAAACCCTCTGACCTCCAGTCACTCAAAATGTAGGCAGGGAAACTGTCATGTAGACTGGTAATAATAATACAGGGCAGTGGGAAGCCTGTGACAGCGGATTGTACATGGTTTGTGGAAGAACTAAGAATTAACAACTATCATCATCTCAGGCCTATGTGTGAGAGAATGAACAAAGAAGCCTTCTGAGAGGACATGATACTTATCTGGAAAAAAAATGAATCCATTGGTTAAGAGAGGAGAGTTGGGGCTGGGTAGGCAGGGGAAACTCTTTAGTCATTATGGATGTACCCGATTAGTGTGGGTACAAGACTGTGGGCTGGCGTAAGCACATTAATAAGGGCAGAAGGAATGATGAGGACAGAAATAAAATAGTGGAGAGACAGATTTTGCTTACTCCATAAATTGTTAAAGATCCAGAAAGAAGTAAGCAGAAAGGTAGGTAATTTGTATGCATTTTGGGCGGTAGTGGGGGCAGGTCAAGGCTGGGGGGGAAAGAGTAGGAACAAACCCTTCAGGGATATCTTGTCTCTTCTGAGTAGTAAGAGCAAAGTCTACTCTCATTTTTAGTGGGCTGGTGGTTGGTCTCTGGGGCCAGTAGCCTTGGTAGCCTTTCCTGGCTTCTGTGGTTTGGGCATCGTAGTTAGAACTTAATTACTGAACTTAAGTAATTAAGAACTTAATTCCTACAAATTGATTCACTCAGTAAGACTGCCTGGCCATACCAGGGTGTTGCTGACAAATGGCTGTGGTCTCATGACGCCGGCAGCGAAAGCACATCGGAAGAGAATTCTCTGTGGATCTCTCGTGTTCCTTGTGACTTGCGAGCTGAGGCACCGACAGCTCTCTTTCTTGGTCTGGACTATCTTTTCAAGGATGTTTGCATAGGGAACAGCCTTGGGAGATGGCCGCAGGGCCTCTCCCCAGAGCTGAGGCCAGATCTGTGTGCTGTCCAGTATAGCATCTCTCTCTGGGGCCAAGATTGGGCAGGTCCGCAGCTTGGAACTCTTCAGCTGCGTTGCAAACCCACTCCGTGTATGACAGGCCCCCAGGCTACCCTCATTCATCACGCCAGCCGGACTTAGGAGATTAGACGATTGATGTGAACATGAAAATTCATGCTGCCTGTTGTGCCAGCAGGAAAAGAGTCCTTTGTCTCGAACCCAGAGTCCCACGTCTTTACCATCAGACATGAAACTGTGGCAGCCAAGATTGTGCATGTGGGGTAAAAAATCTCAGACTCTTCACAGTTCTTGACAGATAGGATATGGGGGTAGGAGACAAACTGCAGCAGGACTGTTCTAAGGGGATCTTTGACCAACACACCTGCATTAGGCATTGCCTGGGCGGATGGGCTTACTGGTTTCCCCACTGCCTGATAAGTATTGATAAAAAAACTGACAAGCTTTTATCACCCCAATCACTCAGAAAATCAGTGTTCATGGAAATGATTATATGGGCAATTACAATTTTATTTACAATTTTACAAGTATGTATAAGTTATAAAACATAAGAACAGAAAGTAAAGATCTAACTATATTTTGTGTCCAAATTCTTTTTGGACTCAATTTTTCATCCATTTCTGTTCAAAGTTTAGATGAGCAGATAAGTAAATATTAATAAAAATTAAAAATTAAGATATATGTCAATTTGCCATTTTGGTTTTCATGTTATAGAGGTGAAAGAATAGATTGAATTGAGCATGGGCTGGAGATCAGTGAAAAGCAGATTTTCCTTTAACGTTAATATTCATTAAAATATACCAGGGAAAATATGCAACAATGGAACATATGAGATTGCTTTGTGTCGCTTTTCCTTGGGAGAAATTCCAGGCCAATGAGAGAGAATGAAATAAACATTGGTTAGTTTATTGAAAGGGTGTCAACATATTTGGATAAGGGCACAGATGATGGAGATAAGCTGCCTGTATTTGAATTCTCGCTCTATCACTTACCAGCTGTGTGCTCTTAAGCAACTGACTTCTCTGTGCCTCAGTTTACTCATCTGTAAGATGGGAATAATAGTACGCACCTATGAGGTTTTTGTGAGAAGTGAGTATATACTTGTGACTGTGCTTAGAACAGTGTCTGGCACACGAACGCACCACGAGTGTTTGGTATTATTGTATATTTTTATTATTGGTGCATAAACTAAGACCACTGCTTCATATCATAATACTGAGAATGAGACTTCAAATAACCATTATTTGATTTTCTCCCCTTCCATAAAAAATTGTTAACTTGCTTACAAATAATTACCAGTATGAGATCTCTGGCATATAGCTGATATTCTAATTATTCCATGCTGGGTATATTGGGTCAAATAGATCAATTGGTAGTTAGTTTTCCTTTACAGAGCTGAGGGTTTTTGACCCTAATAATCTATCATGCAATACATTTTTATTGAGTATCTATGTGCAAAATTACATTCTGGACATCTTTAGTTCAAAAAGATTATTCCTTATAAACTCTGAGTCTAGCAGAAACCCTCTTTGCTAGCTATGAGGGCATAAAGAGCACTCGGTTGATAGTATAAGCAATTATTTCATGATTCATAATTATAGGTTTTTTGGTCCTGCTCCCCCTGTATTTCGGATTACCTACTACTTTATCATCAGCTGGTCCATCAAGAGTCAGCATGTTCTTATTTATTTTTAGGATTTGAGGAACTCTGTGATCTGAAAACTTCTTGCTTTTTTTTTTTTTTTTTTTTTTTAATTTTATTTTGCAACCTAACTTCCTCTCTGGGTCTCATATGGCATAGTCTATTTCAAACACCGGCTTCCTCCCCTTCTGCATTATATCATGTCTGACTCTGCAGGACTCTTTTTTTCCCAGTAAATGTTGTTCACTGATTGGCAATCTATGATTTCAGGTAATCTGGAACAAATTTAGAAGCACTGCACGTATAGAGCCTTGACAACAGCCTGGCAGGAAACTACTAAAGGCCACCCTTTAAAAAAAATTAGATAGATAGATCGATCAGACACTTTGTAAGTAAAATCTCGTTTCATAATGTGAAGTTGCACTTAAAGTACCCAGTTGTTAGGATTCAAATAGCTGTAAAAGCAGCTCAGTTGTCAAACCCAAGAATTATGAGTATTACATATGATGTTGTATGCTGGGTTAGGTCCCAAGTCATACGTGGATATTGCTTACCCTAATATTTCCCCCAAGGCAAAGTGTAGCAATTTGGGCCAAACTGGAAGGCTTAATTCTGTTGGCTCACGAAGCAAGGGTTAAGGCAGTAAACATTTGGAATTTATACGCATAAGGGAAACAAAGGCCACAGGAAGTTACATTTCTCAACCATTTTTTGCACATTTTAATTATGTCAAAAATAATTCTAACCACTTTGTTTTCCTTATAAGAAAAGAAGTGCATAGTTGTTTTAAGAAAGCATATTCTTCCTATCTATATCAATATCAACATCAACATCAATATCTAAAAGAACATTCTATGCAGGCATCTTTCCTATAGCTTCCACAGCGTCTGTGAGAACTAGGCTGTTGTTTAGTCTCCAATGTCCTGCGGTACTGCTGAGGTCTGTCTTCTGTTTCCAAGTGCTGAGGTGCTTTGAAAAATCGTCTAGTTCCATTTCCTTGTTTTACAGATGGTGAGAGGCTCAGAGATATAAAATTAACCCAGTCAAAGTCATTGAAAAATAAGAAAGAATCGTGTAAAATCACACTGCTAGGGAAGATTCCTTCACAATTAATTTGAAAATTCCATGTCTAATCTGGAACTAAATATATCCTGTAAAAGAAAATTCCTTGAATACCATGGATAATGCATTCTAATATCTAACAACCTTCTCGTCAGAAGTGTCATTCTTGAGTGTAATAAGCTCTTTTCATGCAAATTAAGCTTATTTCCCCTTGTTTGATGCTTAATAGAGATGGATGATAGTCACTTTAATATTACAATCACACACATGTGTATTAAAATATTTTTCAGTACTTATTCTCCATTATTTTCTTTGCATGCATTAAAGAATCCAACTTCTTTCATTTTTTAGCTTGTCTTTGCTTCCTTCCTCCAGTTGCTGAGCCAGAAATCCAGAAATCACGATTCACTCTTCTATTTTTTTTTTTTCACTTTCACCTCCGATTAATTACTAAGGTCCTTTTGGTTTTACCTCCTAAATAGCCCTCGACGTTCCCGACTTCAGTGTCTCTACTCTCATTTCAGCCACAGTCGTTCCTCACCTGGATTATCACACTTCATCCGATCCAGCAGTCAACAAACACTGTGACAACAAGCAATCCCCAAATCTTAGTTGTTTAACAACACAAACATTTATTTCTTGCTCAACTTAGATGATGACTCCAGGTTGACCTTGGATCGGCAGGGCTCCATGTATCTTCTCATTCCAGGATGCAGGCTGAAGGAGCAGCCCCTATCTGGGGTTTACTAGTCTCACAATCAAGGGCAGAAACACAAGGCGGGTAGAGTCATATCGTATACACTAAAGCTTCTGCTTGGAGGAGGCATATGTCATGTTCACTAAGATTCTGTTGGCCAAAGTGAGTCTCTTGGCCAAGCTCAAAGTCATTGGGGTCAGGAAGCATACTGTGCCCACAGGTGACTGTGGCAAGGATAGGGATGGAATAAGCAATTATGAACAAATAATGAATCTGCCACACTTGGTAACCTGCCTACAGTGGGTTGCTCTCCAATTCAGCCTCCGCGCTATCTATTTCACAAACAGGATCCCACAATACTCAGTAGCTTTGGAATTATTAACAACTGGGGTGAGGAAAGAATTATGAACCTCCTTTCTGTTTTTATTGAGAGATAAATAGAATTTTCTGGAAAAGGAGAGGAAAAGGAAAGCATCCTTGACCCTGAGAGTTCCAGACAGCAAGCATCCGAATATTCTAGTGAGTGACTAGTTTCTTCTTTTTCTAATATTGTAGAACTGTGCAAACAGCTCTTTATTAGGATGTCTCAGTTGTAGCCCAATGATCTGCTTTCTTGTTCATCTCTCCCTTGCCCTGTACAGCTGTGAACTTCTTGATGGCAGAAATCATCTCTCTTTCATCTTTGATTGCCCAGCACTTGGCACAGTGCCTTGAATATAGTAGGCACTCAAAATACTTTTTGAAAAAGTCGGGTTTAAATCATTGGGTCCTTTTGGTCATTCTGCTGGTCTGAGATCAGTAGACCTTGACTAGCACACTGACTGTCATTATCTAAAGCCCATCCCAGGCATGCTCTGGAGACGCTGCTTGTCTACGCTCTGGTTTAAATGTCCATACTTATTTCCTCTCCTCACTTTAAAAATCACTGCTTCTCCAACTTATGTAGGCATTTAAAGTATTAGCGTGCTTCCCCAATCTGGCAGCATCTGTGAACCTAAAGGAACTCATTATTCAGCCTTTCATACGAGTACTTAATACCGTGTCCAGACTTGACCTTTTACTTGCACATTAGATGCTACCTTAGTCCAGCTTTAGAATTCAATCCACACGTTCTCCATTTCTTGTGAGATAAAAGGTTGAGTCCCTTACTGAGTTTTTCTTTCCAGGCCCTTCACACCCTAATGCCCCCTATGAGTGTAGCTTCCTCGCCCGCCCTGTACCTCCCTCCACAGGCCACAAGCCTCTGCCAATAATGTCTCTTTGCCACTCTGCAAGCACATTCCACTCTTCCACACCTCTGGGCTTCACTTTTGCTGATCCCTTTGCTGGGAAACTCTCCTCCTTTGCCTCCTCTAGGAAAACCCTACTTGTATTTCAAGGCTGTACTCTGTGAAGAGGTCACCAAATCTGCCTCTAGTGTCAGATAGTTGTCAAATGGATCAATGACTCAATGAATCGATGAATGAGCTCTTTCCTTGACAGCTGAGATTTATTTCATACCAATTTCCTCTTCTATAGGGGTTGTAACTTTATTTTAAAAATTGTTTGGCTTTGGGATTTTGGATTCATCAATGCTGTTCGTCCTTTTTGTATTCTAATTCTTTAGTCACCTTTTTTCAGTATCATAATGAAAATTTAATATATTTTTTGTAGATAGTCTTCGTTTTTGTCCACATAGGTTGTCTTAGTTTAACTAGTTTGTAAGCTCAGTGCTGGCTGAAGCTCTAGTGTTTATTTATTTTTGTACATGTTTAGTTTCTGCCTTCTGAAAACTCAAAACCTAAAATGGACATAATTCTTTTTGGTAAGTCTTAATATGATAGATATGCTTGTAATATTGTATGAATTTCAAAGAAATATGGAATGCATCTCTCTTTTTAAATTATAGGTGGATTATTATTATTAAAAAAGAGGAAAATATAGAATTATATATTTTAAGAAGGTGGGGTAAGAGGAAGAAGTCAGTATCTGACTTACACTCCAGCAGAGAGGCTGATGACCCAGTAGCAAAAAGAGAACTTTGGGAAGTCTCACTTCCAGTTAGAGACATCTTAGGCCTGAACTCTGGAACCAACCACTTTGGTCTGAATATCAGCTCCTCTCCTTGGTTTGAGCAAGAGACTGAAGCTCCCCATGCCTCAGTTTCCTAAGCTGTAAGATTCGAGGTAACAACAGTGCACACATCACAGGGTTGTTATGGGGATAAAATGAGTTAATATATGTAAAAGACTTAAAACAGTGCTGGGCACATTTAAGTGCTATCGAAGTGTTACTGCTTCTGCTTTGGAGTTTCTTCCACTTTTTTAAAAAGTTGGAATAAAAAAATCCTTACTCTCACACTTCTGGGTTTCACCTGAGAAAACAGAAAAGAGTATGAGGCCTCGAGATTTGGAAGAGAGGCAGCTCTCCACCTTAGCTTCCCTCCATTCTGTCCCTTCTCCCACACACAATCGTTTGAGGATGCTGCTCTCTGGTGGCCAATCAGAAGTGCTCTCTATGGCTCAGTCAGTCTGACTCCTGCCAGAATCTTCTTTGTCTCCACTTTCCTGTAACTCAAGCGTTAATTTAGCAGAAGTTAAAGTATTTTCCTCTGGGCATTACTTAAAATGTAGTTGTTAAATCACAGAAATATACATAGATTTCAAAAATTAGAATGATAATTAAATATTGTAATTTTTATTTGCATGGTTAGAAACTATTAAAAACTAATGTAAGCAATTATAAAATGCATTGCCCAAGCTTTTTTTTATATGCTTGAAAATCGAATAAATAGTAGCCAAGTATCTTGCTTGATCTGAGGGTCAAGGAGATATCTGTTTGATACTGGTTTCGGCATTCTTTTTAGAAAAAAATAATTGTGAATGCTAGTATAGGTGTTATATTACACATTAAAATGTAAAGTCTTATATTAAAGTTTTATTATTTTGGCAAAATGTTATCCAGAACTGAGGAGACAAAAATTGTACTTACTAAAATTAGGCCTTATGCATGTGCAACACGTCTATTCATATTATAGGTTTTGTGGTTTTTTTTTTTTTTTTACTATCAAAGCATCTTTCATCAATGCCCGAATCGCCTAAAACCTATTTCTTCAAGAATGTTCTTGTACAGACAGACATTTATTTTCAAATCAAATTATAGAAAACTATTCTTTGCTAATTCTTTTGAAAACTTACATAACTCTGGCATGTAGTTTGATGAAGTCAGTTCACCTCTGCTGGATGAACTGTTACGTAATTTCCAACACCAAAAAAAGAACATCAGAAGATCAGTGACTATTTACTTACACATTTGTTATCGTTTCTACTTGAGAATAAAGAATGAGTTTGAACTCTAAAAGCTGAGCCTGCAGGAAGCCCCATCAGTCTCTCCACACTTCTGCTGTCATTCCTATTGTAGGGGAAACATTATTCAAACCACAGGCTCCGAACTCCCAGGTAACTGAAGCCAGCAGGAAGCTCTGTTTGATATCAAGTATATTCTTTATCAACGTTTTTGTTGGGGTGGGAAGAAATGAACTAACTTTACTTTTATCTTGCCCTGTTTTAACATAACCCAGTAGGTGAATGCTTTATTGGTGTGCCTTGGCAAAACTCTTTGATACATACTGACTTTGTGGTCATAAATTTTCCATATAAAAAATTAATGTTTCTTTCATCTATCTGTACCAACCAGAAAGTATTACACGTGTTCATACGTGTTTATTAAAAGTGTATTTAAAATTTTGCTAATAGGACTTACCCCCACGGAAAACACAACTTGAGTTTTCCTATTAGAATCTGGGAGACAGAAGCCCTTTGCCATCAGACGGAGAAGCAGACATAACAATGCGATCCTGAACTTTGGGGTCCACATTGTGGACTCTACTGAACATTTAGTCTCGGTGCTTTTTTTGTATTAGAAAGACTTGTGTGAGATAAGGAAGTATCTGTATTTTTTTCCTGCTCAAGTCGTTGGTTTTCAGGGAGTGAGCTAGTGGTGCTTGTGCTGTGGGGTTCACTAACAAATGCACTCCTGATGCCTGTTTTTGACACACCATTAAACCATATGTTAAATCTACCCTGTCCTTTGTAGAATGTGATTTGTGTAATCTTGTTTGGATTCAGTGTCTGCGTTTGCCAGGGGAGCAGCCAAAAGAATAAAATATAGAAGCTTTACACAGCACGCAGATTTAGAGTGATCTTAATACTCATGACTTTATCTTTCCTGTAATGTTCTCTGTGAGGCACGGTCTATTTTGGATGCTGGGTTTGTTACAGATCTCCAGGCCCCAAATAATCTAAGGCAGGGAATTCAGATTCTAGCAGAAAGAAGAAAAATAGCATGAGGAAATTTTACTATTTCATTGTAGCCCAACATTTAAGATTTTATAGTATTTTTCTCAGTTTAAAACTTCTGCATAATTCGAATACCAATTATTTCCCGGCTTTCTTTCTTCCAGTATTACATTACATATATTTAAACACCTAATTTTCTCACCCAGAACCATTGTAACCTCACAATTCAGAATTAATGTACTGAGCAAACCTCCACTTGACATTACTGCCAGAATATTTATAGACTATTACTAAAAGGAATCATTACAAAGAAAGAAGAATGTTTTTCTTGTTGGATTTTTCATTTTAGACCAGAGTATTTCAATCGCGGTGCTATTGGTATTTGGGAGATGAACAATTCTTTGTTAAGAGGGGCAGGCCTGTGCATTCTAGAATGTTTAGCAACATCCCTGACCTTTATCCCTCCATGCCAGTAACGTCTCTTCCTCTTTGTTACAACCAAAAACGTCTCCAGCCATTGCCTGATGTCCCTCTGAGGGGCTAAATCCATGCCCCCCTCCAGCAGTAAACTGTCCTCTCCATTACTTCTCTTCCAACATCTCCAGGCAGGGCATTGCCATTTTGCACGACTTCCAAGACCAGATGTAAGATATATAATCACAAGCTATGTGTCTTCTTATTTTTCTACTTCTTTTCCATTTCTCACCTCTACTTGTAACATACTTCCCTGGGAATTATACATGTAGCTAAATCTTCATTGTATTATCGTGGTTCTCAGGGGAGGAACAAAGACTGAAGGGGACAATGTAAAGAATATAGCTGGAGAGCCCAACAGAGCAAAGTATGCTTTCTGATTACTCTCTGAGCCTAAATTAGCTCGTCCTGCAAAGGATGACCACTTGCTTCCTAGGTGTTATAGAATTGCAAAAGGAACGGAACTGAAAGGAAATTGATGTGTAGGTCACTTTCTTTAGACAGGCAAGAAATAAGGGTTGTATTGAAGTGATCTCACTATATATTTCCAACATTGGGGCCCCCATTTTATATGTGAAATAAATATAAATAATTTTCACAAAATAACTTTCAGAAGGTCACACAGGTGTTAAGGAGAGAAGCCAGCTGAGCTTTCAAGGTACCTAACACCCTTCACAAGCAGTTCCTAAAACAAGGCAAGTTCTCTGATATTATTTATCCACTTGGCTTAAGGAGGGCCAACACACAGTCTGTTGAAGTTTTATTCCATCAAAAGACAAACGTAACAAAGTATTAACTTTGTCCATAGTAATTCAAAATGTTCTAGTAAATTTAGAATTATTGTCAGAGTCCCATTCCTTCTTATCTTCTTGGTAAGGTTTGTACCAACCTTAATTCAATGTGCTGAGAGGTTTATGCTGATGGGAGTTAGTTAAGCATATTTGCTAGAACAAATGCTCGTTTCTGTGGCTACTCCTTCTCTCTTGGTTACTTTCACATTTGTGTTCTGTTTTGAAACACTAGCACCACGTAGCAAACAGATGCAAAAAGAGATCTGTGAGAGAATCCTTGAGGTGTTGGAAGTGGACTTTCGACATATCTGTTTTTGAAGGAAACAGGTGCAAGTAGCAATAAGAGTTGAAAGCAAATTATGTTTTTCAGATTAAAAAAGTATTTTCAAGTAGACAGGAACTCTGAGCAAGAGTGAGATAAAAGAAAAAAAATTGAGATGGTTGCATTTTTCTCAGGGAAGTTTTTATTTGCTTGTTTCTATTGGAACATGATATGAAAACTTCTTGGTACTGGTACTTCACTTGGCCAAGTGCCGAGCAGAGAGAAAAGCTCCAAGGCCTTCCCTAGAGCAGGAATCCATGTTGGAACAATTCCTTATTGTATGAGTCTTCACCTTCCCACTGGCATACTTATGGACAGGAAGCTTCAGGAGATCTCAGGACATGTATCTGTGGCCAGAGGAAGCAGCCGACTGGTTTACCAGCAGTAATGGCAGAACCCACTGGAAGGATGGACCCGTGGACCAAAGGGCAACATGGAGACCTCATTTTCCACCTAAGTTTTCTTCCCCTACCTATTTCACTTTGTCTCTTTGCATTCTTGATGCTCTAAAAACCACAATTTTATTCCTTGATTTATGTAATCCCAGACCTGGAAGTCTTCTACATTCAGAGTTTAAAAAAAAATTTTTTTTTAACTCTTTAAAGTCTATGCAATCTTTTGTCCTGGAGAAAAATTTTCTGTAGAAAACAACTGAAAGAAGTGGATCTACTGTGGTCAAAGCTGGACGTGCAGGGTTGCAGCTCACCCCATCATACCCCCACTCAGATGCCCTCCCCTTGAACCCCTGGGACTCCTGGGAACACTGCACCTAACACTCAGATGGTAGAAAGTCCTCAGCGGTGAGGACACCATCGCTAGCAAGTCTGCATGGGATGCCTGTGGACACAAGGGTCTCATGACCCCCTGGCCTCTCTGCACAGAATCAGTAGAGGCTCGTTGGCCACAAGACCACCTCTGCTGGACTTCAGAGCTCTTCAGGCTGAGGGAAGGAGGGTGCAGGATTGTGGGGTGTGTGAGACCATATTCTGGTGTTTTTCATACGGGTCACAGGGGCTTCCGTAAATGCTCCCCAGGGTTCTGGTTATAATCATAGCCATAAAAAGTCTTACCAAGTAGCTTTTGGAAATATTGGGAGGTTTGTATTTTGTAAATGCTGCTTATAAGTTGTCCAGTTCTTATGATATTGTTTCTGTGTGGCAACATTTGTAATCATACACCCATTACAGAGAAGCCAAGGCCAGGCACCAAAGGGTAAAAATCACCAACAAATGGAGGCCAGAGCAGATCATGAATTCTTGAGTGATTTTCTAATATTAGGTTCAAACAGCACTTACAAATTTTTTTTAATGTTTTTTATTATATTATGTTAATCACCATACAGTACATCCCTGGTTTTTGATGTAAAGTTCGATGATTCATTAGTTGCGTATAACACCCAGTGCACCATGCAATACATGCCCTCCTTACTACCCATCACCAGCCTATCCCATTCCCCCACCCCCCTCCCCTTTGAAGCCCTCAGTTTGTTTCTCAGAGTCCATGGTCTCTCATGCTTCATTCCCCCTTCTGATTACCCCCCCTTTCTTTAACCTTTTCTTCTCCTACTGATCTTCCTAGTTCTTATGTTCCATAGAAGAGAGAAACCATATGATAATTGTCTTTCTCTGCTTGACTTATTTCACTTAGCATTATCTCCTCCAGTGCCGTCCATGTTGCAGCAAATGTTGAGAATTCGTTCCTTCTGATAGCTGAGTAATATTCCATTGTATATATGGACCACAACTTCTTAATCCAGTCATCTGTTGAAGGGCATCTCGGTTCCTTCCATGATTTAGCTATTGTGGACAAAGCTGCTATGAACATTGGGGTGCATATGGCCCTTCTCTTCACTATGTCTGTATTTTTGGGGTAAATACCCAGTAGTGCAATTGCTGGATTATAGGGTAGCTCAATTTTTAACTTTTTAAGGGACCTCCACACTGTTTTCCAGAGTGGCTGTACCAACTTGCATTCCCACCAACAATGTAGGAGGGATCCCCTTTCTCCACATCTTCTCCAACAATTGTTGTTTCTTGCCTTGTCAATTTTTGCCATTCTAACTGGCGTAAGGTGGTATCTTAGTATGGTTTTGATTTGAATTTCCCTGATGGCTAATGATTTTCAACATTTTTTCATGTGTCTGTTAGCAATTTGTATGACTTCATTGGAAAAGTGTCTGTTCATATATTCTGCCCATTTTATGATTTGTTTATTTGTTTCTCGTGTATTGAGTTTGAGAAGTTCTTTGTAGATCTTGGATACCAGTCTTTTATCTGTAGTATCATTGCAAATATATTCTCCCATTCCGTGGGCTGCCTCATAGTTTTTTTGACTCTTTCCTTGGCTGAGCACTTACAAATATTTTTAATTTATGAAAAACAATTATGCTGCCAGTTGACATTGGTAACCACAGAGACCAAAATTTAATAAGATGGAGAACATACCAAACAAGAGAGAAAAATGTGTGAAAATTAAAATGACCAACTGAGTTGGGTAGGGTGCTGTAAAACCCATTTGTGCTGACGACTGTGAGGGAGCCAAATGAAATACGGCCTCAACTTGCCAGAAAAGAATTTCCAATTTTTATAGAAATCCACTTCATAAATATAAAATTTTACTTTTATATTTATATGTGTCATATTTCTGTAAATTTTAATATTTGTGGTCTGTGTTTTCAACAATCATTTATTTTCTTTATGCCTGAATTTTAATGGCTATGCACGTAGAATTGTCAGATTTCAACAGTTCTGAATGAATTTCCTTAATTTCTAATCACACTAAGCACTATCACGTCTTTGGTGAGGCACGGAAGACAGAAAAGCAGTTTGCTTCCCAATAAAACAAGAATTCATCTGATTCGTTAGGTCTTAGAGATCCACCAGGATAGGAAGCAGTTCTGTGTTGATGACATGATCTCCCTTTTCAGGCCTGTGATTCTGAAATCCCTCCTGTTTCTACATAAAGTGAGAAAATGTATCTTTAATCCCAACAGTCACCGTATACTTACGAGGACGTTGCTGGAATTGAAGTGCAGGGTGCATGTGCGTGTGTGTGTGCGTGTGTGTGTGTGTTTTTAACTCTAATATTATTCCAAACCTATCAGGGAATTTGGAGAGCCTGACAGAGAGAACCACCGTGACCGTTCTGCTGTGATGGTAAGCACACACTCTGAGAACCTGATTAACAGCTTGACCGGCCAGCCTCTGGCACCCAGAGCGAGGGGCTCTGGCCGCAGCTCTCAGGCATGAGAAGTGGGTTCTTCCAAAAGCAAACAACCTTCGACCCACGGTCTTCATTTGGGCCCATCAGGTCAACAGTTGTTTCATAGAACATCGGCAATTGTCTTTCTCCTTGTGTCAGGAGCCTCTTGAAACATTATACGAGGATAATTAAGTGGTGAATAAGGGTCAATGTGGACAAATAAATCAAACTGATAGTTTGAACACAGACTGATTGAGCAAAAACAAGGAATTCTGCCATGCCTGTTACTGCGGTGCTTGATGTTAACTGACTTTGTTAACATTACATCCAAAGGCAGCAAGTGGGAAAGCTTTGTGTGGCATCAAAAGCTGAGCAAAGAGACATGGGATTTAATTGTTCAGCTTTATTTTTGAGATAAAGACATGTGGCGCATCCATTTAGTTGACTTTAATGGAGCACAAAACCAAACCCATTCTTTAGCATGCTAATTGAGTTAGAAGATGCTTTCCTCTTGTATAACAGAGATGCAAGACACATCAGGCTTTTAGAAGTCCAAAGTGAAAAAATAGGATGAGAAGTCCTGTCCCCGTATCTGATGAGACAGATGAGCTCCACCGGTAAATGTGCTGGGCTCCTCAAACTATTTCAGATCCTGTATCACAGGTCAACTAGTGGTGAATGTGTATTCGGAACAACCATTGAAAGCAAATATAGTAACTTATGGGAGCGCTTTTGTTAGCAAAGGGCAGCCTAGAATCAGGAAAAGACTGGGAGAGAACAGATGAGAAAGACAGAAGCCCCCAAAAGGCTGGGTGTGTCCACAGAGTTGTTGAAAGGGGAGAGAATTATTAGAACATAAAGGCAAAGACGAAATCTTTTAGTGAAAATAAAGAGCTATTTATTTTTATTTATTTATTTTTTTTTACTACAAACATGCTTCTAGACGATTTTCTTTGGGTGCTGTAATTCATCTTTTCCCAATGGTCAAATTTCAACTTCTCTACCCACCTCTTCTGTTGCAGAAAGAAATATGTAGTTGAAACTGTTATTTTATGTTATGCTAATTATCTCTGTTATTCTCCAACTCTTGTTCCAACTCACCATGTGGTGTTTCTGTCAGATAGTTCAGGACACGGGATTTAATAACGTGTCCCAGAGGTCTTCACACATGAACGGCACGGACCTTTTACCTGGTAACACTGAATAGTCTCATCTATAAAGCAGAGGGAATTCAGTTTGAAACATCAACTTATTAAAATAGAGACATTCTTTTCATTATTATATCATCCACTTACCAAACAATTCATGAGGTTTTTTCCATAAAGAAATCCATTGTTTCGCAACCTTGTTCAATAGAAAAGTCTCCAGAGAAAAGGGAGAGATTAACTACCTTGACTCTTGCGCGCATTTTCTATTTGTGTTTAGGTCACTCGAAGAAGTTGGCAACATGGTGAACAGCAATTGCAAACAGTTATTTTTGAATTTAAAAACATTTAAATGGCATTTGTTTGGAAGCATTGATGACACGTGCACTCCCCTATCTGGCATCTGTCTGCATTTTTTAAACTTAAGTACAGTTATAAATACCGATATGCTGGGATTAATGAAAACACCACTCTCTGTCATTAATGTTGATATAAAGTAACTATCAAGAATAAATTGGGTGTGGGGGGAGGAGGCTACTTACTTCAGTGCTCCTGAGTTTTTTTTCCCCCCGCCATAAACAATTTCACATAAAGAATCTAAGAGAAGCTCGTCTAGGAGACGCCTACCCTGAGAAAGTGGGCTGAGAAAGGTGTAATGCATTATGGAGAGAGATGAAGGCAAGCTCACACCATATCCAATCAGGCTTTTTTTTAAAGGTCAGGACATTCTGTCTGGGTCCATTTGTGTTTTTGATTCTGCCGTTTCACTATTCAGGAACACAATGTAACTGTCAGTCTCAAGAACAGTTCCTGGCCCCACTGGCTCCACGGCTCTCGGGGTAACATACAATATTTCACATCCACAAAACAATTCGGCGTCTGCGTGGGCAAACCATATGACGACCACGGGGAGCAATATGGTCACACCCTACTGAGCACTCTTAAGGAGACTCTGTAAAGAGCTACATCTAAAAAAGAATAAGGCTCTGCTCTTCTGTGCTTTTGCGGACTTGCCAAATAGCATTTTAATGTTAAGTTTCCATCCGCAGAAGTCAAATGCAAATGCTTGTCCCTCTGCTCCATCTCCGTAGAGAAAGACAGCTTTACTGCTCTGCAAAGCATTTGCAGCCGTGGAGTTCGGAAGGGGATAGATATTAGAAATAATTTAGCACATTAATGATGGCCTTGTTGGATTTCCCCTGTGTGTGTTTTGTTATATTATTTATTTTTCTTTCCAAACAAAACCAGACACCAGCTCAAATTTATAAGGGCAAAGGATGGGTTCTGGGAGTCTAGGGAGAGCAGAGAACCAATATCCTGTCTAACATAATTTTTAACCAGTGAGATCTGACCTGAGCTCTGGAGAATTAATGCATATGGTACATTTTCAAAGGCTTTGGCCCAGAATACTACTTTTTTGACCAGCTGATTAATTTAAGCGACAGGCGAGTCTGTTGCTTCACTCAGAGGAAGATAAAATAAAGATATTATTTACAGAAAATGACAACAAAGAAACAATAAAAGAAGAAAAAGCTTATCTTCTTAGGCACACAGATCAGTCCATTTCCCTTCTATCTAATATTTATTCTTTTTTTAAAGCATTTTTAAAAGCTTTTATTTATGTATGTATTTGAGAGAGAGAGAGAGAGCATGAGCAGGGGGAGGGCAGAGGGAGAGGGAGAAGCAGACTCCCTGCTGAGCAGGGAGCCCAAAGACGGTGGGGTGGGGGGTGGTTGGGAGGTTCAATCCCAGGACCCTGGGATCATGACCAGAGCCTAATGCAGACGCTTAACCAACTGAGCCGCCCAGGCCCCTCCAATATTTATTCTTACTGCTGGATTTCCATTCTATTTCTTTCTTTATCCAGGTATCATCATGAATTTATTTTTTCAATGAATTTATTTTTTAAGATTTAAAAAACTTATTTCTAGATCTATGTTCGTAACACACATGGTGATTGTGTCTATGCTTATTCTGTGAGAACATGAGATGATGATTATGTGGTTTTTCTTTCTGCTTGATGGCAATCTGTGATAAGGGCCAGTGAGACTTAACCACAAATGATGTCCCTTTGGTTTAAGAGTGCCTTTTTGTGTTTGTCTTAAGTAGTAGCCTACCATCTGATGTTATGGTATCTTTGTGAGGCAAATTTTATTTTTAGTGAGTCAGTGAAAGCACAATGTTAAAAACTGACTCTGGAGAAGCTGAAAACCATCCAACTTCGCTAATTTGTCTCTTGTCCTAAAATTCTACTTCATGTTGCCCTACAGTGGATACATCCATTGCCTTTAATATTGACAGGAAGCACCAGTCTCAGTGAACCTAGGTTCTCGTCTAAACTGACAACTCAATACTTAGTAGGGATTACAGTAAAGAGTATTTAAAAAGTATAGCAAGAATTAGTTGGAAAAAGTCAATGAAGGAGATGTCCACAGCTGATTGTGAAGAGGCAGTACACCTGTGGCGGACAGGCTGAATCCTGCTAAGGATAACCATTGTACTTTCCTACGACAGGGCTTGTCATCACAACTGAAGGTAAATACTAGGTTTCAGTGGGTTGGTGGCAGTGCATATAACCCAGGCTTTAAAAGCTCGAAAGCATTTAGGGGCCAGGCCAGAGGAGTACAGGTGCAAGATAGGAGGTTGTGCTGGAGACTGTAGTGAGCCTAGCCCCCGCCCTGCTGAGTGACAGCCTGTTGCCAGGTGGAAGTGACAATTCTAGAACTTTTGTCAGATTCCCTTTATTTCTCCCCAAAGACATTATTTGTCTTGATGTACTAATGAACGATGTCCGTGAGCTTCATGCAACCTGCTGGACGCCATTATGTGCTCTGGGGGCTTATCAGATATGACTCTTCTTAGCCCTTAATGACATCGTTCATTTATGTGAAGTCTTGGGTTGGGTTGCAAGTTATACGGCAAAATGGTGAGTTGTTTTAACACAGGCCTTGATCTTCTTCTAAGTTTAGAGGAGTTGAGTGTCTTCTCCAGGAGGCAATAAAGGAACTGGGCTGTTCAACAGCTTTTTTGAGATCTTTACCGTATCGCTTCCTAAGTCATTTAAAGTACACACATTCAATTACGGATTCCCATAATATCAACATGGGGCAGACTGCTAGTTATCTCCTTAAACTGCTTTCCCTTTTCCCCTGGATGCCTAATTGTGGGGCTAGGGTCTGCCTTTCCCACTCTCCCTTGCAGTTGATGTGATCAGGGTCTCCCTGATAGAATGCCAAAGGATGTGATGTGTGCCATCTCAAGGTCTGAAGCTCTAGGCATTGGGCTGCTTTGTCCACATCCTCTTTTTCTTTTCTACCGGCAGATTCTAGACATGGTGGCAACCCAGTTTCAGCCATGATAACCACGCCCGAGCGTTAATGAAGCAACATGGAAGGTTCTGTGTGTCTGAAACCTGTTCAGAGCTGAACTGTCCCTCAGATCTGGACCACTCACTGAAGAAGTGTTATAAGAGAGAAATAACTTCTAGCTTTTTAGAATCACTGTACTTTGGGGTCACTTTGTTACAGCAGCTTAGCATTACTCCAAGGAGCACGTTCAAGTACCTCCCTTTTAAGGAAAGTTACCAAAATGTATTTTTTTTTTATTTTTTTTAAAGATTTTATTTATTTATTTGACAGAGACAGAGACAGCCAGCGAGAGAGGGAACACAAGCAGGGGGAGTGGGAGAGGAAGAAGCAGGCTCATAGCGGAGGAGCCCGATGTGGGGCTCGATCCCGCAACGCCGGGATCACGCCCTGAGCCGAAGGCAGGCGCCTAACCGCTGTGCCACCCAGGCGCCCCAACCAAAATGTATTTTAACCCCAAACAGAAATAATTTGTGGCTAATGTATATCACTGTTTTCCTCCATTACCATAAATAACTGGACACTGATCAGAGTCCTTCAGAAAGGAGAAAGTTTTGTAAATGAGCAGCTCTGTTTTACAAAATGCTGAACATCTAAACTAATATTTGTCGAATATGACTCATACTTGTTTTCTTATATAAGTTTTGTAATGTAATGATATCTGTTTATCCTTTTATTTTTTTTTAATTTTTTATTATGTTATGTAAGTCACCATGCAGTACATCATTAGTTTTTGACGCAGTGTTCCATGATTCATTGTTTGCGTGTAACTTTTTATCTCTAATGAAAATGAATAACTTACTTGAGATATTTCTCTGAAGACTGTCAAATAGAAGCTCAGCATAAATTTATTCAGTTGTTTTTAGTGACTGGCTTTATGTCTGACAAACAGTTGAAGGGATGACCTACAATGTGTTTCTGGCCGGATCAGAGACTGTTCTTGTTTGCCACCAAGTAATTCAGGAATCGAGAGGAATGGAACCAGCCATTTTAAGCACAATTTTATTTCCTTTCACTCTTCTTATGCTTTTGGTTCCCACCAGTTCTTAAGATGAATTTCAGGTGCCAGAGGGCAAGCATGGAAGAGTCAATGAGTATTCACCAATTAAAATGGCAAGGCCTTTCACATCTAATTCACCTTAGAACAAATGGAGACCTACCATTGTAATCATGACAGAGCATTGCCTCAGAATGAAGAGCCGTGAGGTGTGATACCTTATCCATCTCCTCTCCACAAACTCTCTTCCCCCACCCCACCTGGTGCATAAACAGTATGTATTTGCTGCATTGAAGAGGCTCAACAAATGATGTGAAGTAGGTAGTTGATGCGGGCAAGCAACGAGAGCCTCCAACCACAGCATTAATTGACTGTGTATATATGTTATGTGCGCCAGTCTGACAGAAAAAGCACCATTCAGATTCTATGCAAGTGTGCCTGATGACCTGGCGTAGGATGCTACTTCTTGTCAATCCCTGCTCTCAACTCTGTTTCCCAGGATAAAGCATTTTCATGCCCGTGCTCTGTCACTGAAAGTATAAGCAGATGCTTTATTTCCACCCACCTTCAAAAGGCATCCATTAGAGCATCTTTCCCAGGTTAGAATGGTTTGGTGACCATACGGTACGATGAGTTGTTCCATTTATTTTCAATATTGGAAACAAGAAGTGAGGAAACTCATTCCATCCAGAATTTTTTTGAAACTCCTTTTCAAACTGCTTTCTTCAAGTCCATTCTTAGTCTCTCAATCCCTCCTGGTTCTATCAGAGCCAGACCTTTGTTGAGCGTTTTTATCATAAATAAATATTGAATTTTGTCACATATGTTTCTGTCTCTGTTGATATGATCATATTTTTTACCCTTCATTTTGTTAATATATCAAATTGGCTGATTTGCAGACGTCAAAGCATCCTGTACCCCTGGAGTAAATCTCACTTGATTGTAGTGTATGATCTCTTTAATGTATTGTTGAATTCAGTTTGCTTATTTTTTAAAAATTAAATATGCTCTATACCCAACATGGGGCTTGAACTCACAACCCAGAGATCAAGAGTCCCATGCTCTACTGACCGAGCCAGCCAGGGGCCCTCAGTTTGCTAATATATCGTTGCGGAGTGTTGCATCTATGCTCGTCAGAGATATTGGCCTATTGTTTCTTCACTTGTGGCATCTTTGTCTTGTTCAGGTATAGGGTAATGCTGGCCTCATAAAACGAGTTTGGAAGAGTTCCCGCCTTTTCTATTTTTTGGAAGAGTTTGAGAAAGATCGGTATTAACTCTCCCGTGAATGTTTGGTAGAATTCACCAGTGAAGCCACCTGATCCTGGACTTTAGTTTGCTGGGAGGTTTTTGATTACTCGCTCAGTAACCTTATTAGTAATCAATCTGTTTAGATTTTTTATTGCCTCATGATTCAGTCGTGATAAGTTGTATGCATCTAGGAATGCGTCCATTTCTTCTAGGTTGTTTAATTCATTGGCATATAATGGTATCAGTTGTAACATCTTTTCTTTCATTTTTGATTTTATTTTTTTGAGTCCTCTCTTTTTCCTTGGTGAGTCTAACTAAAGGTTCATCAATTTTGTTTATCTTTTCAAAGAACCAGCTCTTACTTTCATTGATCTTTTCTATTGTATTTTTAGTTTCTATTTCATTTATTTTTGCTCTGGTCTTATTATTTCCTTCCTTCTACTAACTTTAGTCTTCATTTGGTCTTTTCCTAATTCCTTGAGGTGTAAAGTTAGATTGTTTATTTGAGAATTTTCTTGTTTCCTGAGGTAGGCATTTATTGCTATAAACTTTCCTCTTAGAACTGCTTTTGCTGCATCCTGAAAATTTTGGTATGTTACATTTCCATTTTTGTTTGTCTCATGGTATTTTCTGATTTCCTTTTTATTTTTTTCTTGGACTTATTGGGTGTTCAGTAGCATATTGTTTAATCATCACATATTTGTGAATTTTTCAGTTTTTCTCATGTGACTAATTTCTAGTTTCATATTATTGTGGTCAGAAAATTCTAATGATGTTTATCATAGAAAATGATAGACACATGCTGTATACTACTGCATAATTTGTTTTATATGTGGAATCTATAAATAAATAAATAAATACCATACGGTGAACAGACTGGTGGTTTCCAGAGGCAGGGGGATGTGGGGTGGGAAAAATGGGTTATTTGGGGCTTTTTAGTTTAAATAAATTGAATAATAATAATAATAAAGAGCCAGATCTCTGGCTAAATCCTCAACACTTTTCACTGATATAAAGTCCCCAATTCTATACTTAAAACTACGAAAAAATACTACTAATTACTATTCTGATAAAAGTCAAAAGTAGTTATTTTCTCTACTTGAGCAAAATTGAAACGTGTCTTCAGAGCAAAAAATATCTACCAATTAAACAAATTCTGTCAACTTTGAGGGTGGATGTCGTGACAAAAGATTACTTTCAGGTTCAAAAACTCCTCCTTCTAGTTAATCCTCACCAGAGCTGGGCACATAATGGCTCTGCCCGGGGCCTGCGCAAGAACGTGAGTTGGAGGATGGGCTTGAGAAACGAGTAGTTCTAAATTCAAACCTCTGTTATAAAACCTATCAGGTAGGTGATTTTGAGGAGTGCAACGAACCCTTTCCACTCCCAGCTTTCTTCTCTCCTGTGTACCTGTGTAAGAATGAGCAGCAATAATTTCTGACTCATGAGGCTGCCATGAGTCATCAAGGAGATCCCCTAAGTCAGGAGCCCTGCACAGGGACAGGCAGCAATTATGAGAGCAAGCATATTGCTTCCCACCTCCTGCCAGATGAATTAATCATCCTTCCCCAGTAGAGTTTTGGTGAGATTGATTATCCTTGGCCTTCTCATTTCATTGTTGGAAGCCCCAAGTACTGGACGTTTCCATTTCTTCTACATTATAGAGCAGATAATAATAAAAAGCAAAGCTAAGGCTCAAATTCACAGCCTAGCCTTTCCTGATTTCTACCCCATGCCATTGAGGTTGTGGTTGCTCTTTGGAGGCTGCAGGTAAGAATACTTGTAGTCTACCCTAATATAATCTTCCTGATTGGAATTTTTCACTGCTGTGAACTCTCTTCTCTACCCAAACTAGCCTCTTTATCTCCCACAGATTCAAGTTTTATTTTCTTTGTGGTCTTTGCTCATATATCCCATTTGTCTAGAAAGACTTTACTTCTGTCTCTGCTTATAATCTTACTAAACTGTCTTTCAATTTGAAGCTCACACCCTGCTTCCCTGATGAAGTTCTCCCTAATACTGTACCTGGACTGATCTCAAGTTCTTGTATGTTCCCTGAACGCTTATGGCTCTTTATTACTCATCTGACATTTAACATTTGCTGTCTTCTATTAAACTAGTGGAGTGTGGCAGAAAAACCCTGACCTAGGTGTCAGCAGAGTCCTGGGCCTGACACAAAATATCACACACTCATTGTAACTTGGTTTCCTTGTCTGTAAAACTAAGGTAATAATACTCAAGTGAATTGCTTTGACATCCAAAAGAAATGTTAAAACATTTTACAAGTAATAAAATGTTATACAAGAGAAGGTGCTGTTATTATTACAAGCATGTATGTTTTATTGTTTTTTCCCCCCAAAATACCCAGCACAGTGCCCTGAATATAATACCAATAAAATAAATGAATGAACCAACTAGGAGTTCTGGAGCCTCTTCTGCCAGCTGCAAGATCTTTAGCCTGGCCTCGGAATTCTGTTCACTCTGTTATAAAATGAGAGTTTGTCTAGAGTCTAAACCGATGAGTCTACCCAAGGTGTACAGTGGAGACACCTGGGGAGCTTTTAAAAAATGCTTGTGCCGGGGTCCCACCTTAAATCAATCCAGATTCTCTGGAAGTAAGGTTCATGCATAGATATTAAAACCTTATGTTTTTAACTTTGAAAAACTACAAACTCACAGAAAAGTTGGAAAACAGAATGAAGAACTTTCCCCCCCCCATGAATCATTTAGAGCAAGTTGCCCACCTAATCGTCCATCACACCTGAATACTTCAGTGCAAATTTCCTATAAATAAGGACATTCTCCAATACAGATGCAGCATAACCATCAAAATCAGATAATTAACACGGATACATTCAAGATCCCTTTCAAGCTTCACCTATTGCTTCAAAAATGTCTCTTGTAGGGGAGCCTGGGTGGCTCAGTCAGTTAAGCGTCCAGCTCCTGGTTTCACTTCAGGTCATGATCTCAGGATCATGAGATCAAGCCCCTCATCAGGTTCCACACTCAGCACGGAGTCTGCTTAAGGCTCTTTCTCCCTCTCCCTCTGCCCCTCCCCACCTCTATAAAATAAATAAATAAATCTTAAAAAAAAAATCTCTGGTTAACTCGTCCTGTTCAGAATCACACCTTGCAAGTAGTTTTCATGCCTCTTTAGTCTCCCTTAGACCGGAACAACCCCTCAGTATTTCCCCCACTTCCATGACATTGACATTTTTGAAGATTATAGGCCATTTATTTTGCAGAATGTCCTTCACTTTGGGTTTGTCTGATCCTTCCTCATGATTAGATTCAGGTAATGCAAGTTTGACAAGCATATCACAGAGGTGAAGCTGGTTCTTCCTGTCAGAAGCATAATTTCCATTTGTCCCATTACTGATGAGTTTCACTAGATGGTTTGATTAGGGTGATGTCAGCCAGTTTTCCCAACTGTGAAGTTAACCTGTCTCCCCTTCATAATGAATAAATAATTTGTGGGGAGATCCTTTAGAACTATGTATCTTGTACCTTACAAACTTCAAATGCATTTGTTTATTCATTATCTATATGTTTTCACAATTTTCTATTTTATTCAAAGAGTTTTAATGCATTACTATCATTGTTTATTTTGATACTCAGTTGTCCCCAGTTCGGCCAGTGGGAGCTCCATGAAGTTGGCTCCTGTGTCCTTTTCACATGTCATCATAGTTCTTTGCTTCCTGCTTTCTGGTACAATAAGATGTTCCAGGCTCGTCTAGTACTTTCCCCGCCCCAGACCTGAAATTAGCCATCTCTCCAAACATCTTTGGCTCTTTTCAGTGGAGAACAGTATTTGAAGGCAGTCTCAGGGAGCTAGGTACGCTCACCGCTATTGGGCTATTGTGGCTTCTAGACCTTGTCAGGACACAGACCAGGAATGTGAGAATCTATGAAGAAGCGCTAACACACACTATTATATCTATATTTTTATCTGTATCAATACATTTTGAAACCAAGAGTTTTACACTAATTCCAATTCTAATCCAATATATCGGCTTATCCTAGTCTCCCTTTCAATATTTGTAACTCGTTCTCATGTTCAGGAGTGTAGGAATTTGAAACAAACACCAATGATCTGGAGATTCTCTTCACTTTCATTGACTGCCAAACTGAAAATTAAAATCACAAAATTATTCAAGATACATCTCTTTTTTATAGCTCTATTACATTAAGGTTCTTTAAAAATACACACACACACATGGACACTCACACCTACACAATTTTAAAGCTAAGAAAAAAAAAATTCTACCAGATATTTTAATATTGCCTTTAGAAAAGTTTATGGACCTGCGCCATCCCATAGCCATTGTACTGTAATTAAGGTATTGCTTTCAAAGAGTAATTTTTTCAAAATAGCATAGGAAAAGTGATCTTTCTGCATTTCAAAATCAGAAGCAGCATACACAAACAGATTTGTCTCTTGTCAGGAGCAGTGGAGGGGAAGTCCTTCTACAAGATGGGAACAGTTGTGCATTCAGCAATCCGTGACGAGCACTGGCTGAGGCAGACACCACCATGCTGGAACTCTGCCTGCCTGATGGACACCCAGAGATGGGGTTACTTGTGTTGGTAAAGCTTGCATTAGTCACAATGGAGAGGTGGCAGCAACTATGGGTGGAGACAGCCACTTGCGAATGTTCATGTCATGTTAGTTGCACTTTGTTTCACATACAATATTCCCTTTGGTTGAAAGACCATATTTCCATTCAGAGATATCACACATTTTATTTGCAATATACTCATGATCCATACAGTTGTAAGCAGGGTCTGGAATGACCTAATTCTTGGCATTTTGTGTTGAAGTAAACACATGATATCTTTGGGATATTGAACGGCCAATGAGAAATTTAATCATGGTTGAAAAACAGAAGAAAAATTTAAATTCTCCCTTAATGAATTTGAAACTGCTATGATCATGTGTATTTCACTGGATTGCCATTTTGGGTTCATTCTTTGTTACCTAAACAGCTCTTCACATTTGAATAATTCCATACTTCCTTTCAGGATAATTCCAGGTATCTGGTGTGGTTCATTTCCTTCTCATCACTCTACCCTCTTTCTTTATAGACGGTTGAGTCTCTAGGGTAGGTGCCACATGGGTGCATTTGTAGTGGATACTATCTTATGTAAATAATTATTGCTTTAACTACTATGTCTTGGCTGGGTATTTAGTCATGCACTAATTAACTCACCTTACCATTCAATCACTCATGTGTCAATTAGTAAGAGTATATTTCACCTGCTAGCTTTTCATTAGGTGGAAATCAGCCATCCTTTAGAACTTCTTTGACAGGTCTAATAAAACTTTTCTTTTTAAAGAACGAGGCCAAATAGCATAAACACAATTTTATTTTTAGATTTTAAAGTAGATGATTATTCAATGACAAGATTCTAAAATATCTATGAATTCCATGATTAAGTTAGCATAGCCCATTTGGTAACTAGTTGTATTGGCTCACTTGCTTAAAATATCTTCATGTCCCTTTGGGGGTGAGAGAAGGTAGAAATAGATGTTGAGAGATTGTCCTAGAAAATGACTCATCAGTATGTGGCTATAAATTAATCATTTTTTAAGAGATGGGGCTATCAAACACCAAATAAATTTTAAAGTGAATAATTGGGAAGTGTGGGAAAAAGTATTTTACAAAATGAAAGAATGAGAGTGGAATTTTCTCTAAAGAGAAAATATTTAGTAAAAGTGAAACGAGAATATTACTCCTTAAGAGTATTTTTTAAAAAGATTTGTTTATTTATTTGAGAGAGAGAGAAAGCAAGCAGGGGAAGGGGCAGAGAGAGAGAAACTCAAGCAGACTCTGTGCTGAGTGCAGAGCCCAACATGGGCTCACAACCCTGAGATCATGACCTGAACAGAAATCAAGAATCTGATGCTCCGTCAACCGACTGAGCCATGCAGGCACCCCCTCCCCAAGAGTATTTTTATACAAAAACCATTTCCTGCTCATTTTTGAAATGTACGTATCACAGCCTACCTTTCTATTAATGTGTATAAAACAATTTACCTCTCAGTTGAATGAATCAAATTACACAAAATGATACTGTATTAATTATCAGAGTAGTGATATTACAATAAAGAGAACAAGTCTAAGAGCTTTCTATATTTTAGAAATTTCTAACCATGCATTTGAACGAAGTCCAACCTATCCAAAATAAGACAATATTCCATTTGAGATTTGAAAAAAATGAGACATTTCTACCAAATTTTTAGATATCCTAGGAATTGTCCCACCTCTGAGGGTCTTTTCTGACCTATTTCGAAAAGGAGGTGCGGAGAAAGTGGCTTTTGTTTATAATAAGACTTCCTTTTTTTTTGTATAAAATCAGTTAAGTAGAGAACATCGCATCATGCATGAGAGAATCTTCCCCTGGGTGCGTCTATAATCGATGCGCAGTGCCATCCACAGACTCTAACAGATGCCCAACAGAGGAGTTCCAGGCCCTAACCTCCCTCTAGTCTCTTGTGTTAATGAGGACTCTTGATGCAGTTTAAGGCACACTAGTGAGCGGCTCTAAATCAGGGCTCGTCCTGTGGAAGGAAACTTTACAATGGGTACGGAGGCCAGTTGGTTAGAATTCCAGATGTGGGGCCCGTACCCTGCCTCGGACCAGCATCCATTTCTGCGCTCCACAGCTGGTCCATGTAAATGTGCCATATTGCCGCCCATCTGCTCAGAGAGTGCACAGTGGCACATCTCTCTCTGACAGTGGACCGTTTTATTGAATGCTATAAATATTGAAATTCATAGGCATGAAGCAGCAGATTTTTAATGTTACTTAGAGAGACATTTGAGCCACAACCTTTGGCAGAAGCATACACTGTTAGCATCTCGGTACACTGTGCACCATTTGGTTCAGAATCATGAACAACTTTTCCAGGGATTTCATGGCTCTCCAATCCCAGGTAAAATGAAGTACAGACCCTGAGGGACATTACTTAGTGTGAATGTCACCCTGCATACAATGTGCATTTGGGATATGGACTTTCCAGCCCTGTGCTGTGTTAAACCATATGTTAATGTTTTTATACTCAGAAAAGATTTGATTGGGGACCAATAAAGTTTCAAAGCTACAAATAATAGGCTAACCATGGTGAAACGTGAAGCATTCCTTCAGCTGATTTTTTTCCAAAGTCTCTGCAATTTTCATTTCTGAAATGGCAGGGCTATATTTTGTTATAGGAAACCAGCTTATCCATATTTTATAAGCTAATATGTGCAAATTTTGTACCAGAGAGTAAACATCCCCATTAATTTGAAATCGCTGGCATGTGGTCTAGAGACAACATAGAAAATTACTTTGTGGTATTTTTCCCCTCTTGACCAAATAATCCTAAGCAAATTTTGAGACAAAAGAGAAGTAAATCAAAGCAGAGGAACGAAAAAGGGTATCGGCTACCTGGTGTGGTTTTGACTTCTGGGGTAACGTTCTTTGTCCCGAATGAACCGCAAGGCCAGGCAAAGCTGTTTGAGACAAAAACGGACATGGTTTTTATATAAAGGGCCGTTTCCGTTTCCTTCAGTTCTCCCGCAAAAACGCTAAAAAATAGAAAATGGCTTTCCAGGAACCGTCAGGGATTTAACTACAGAAACGACTCATTCATTTAGAACAGTAAGTGCTTGGAAAAGGACACAGGAATGTTCCCAGTTGGGCATTTGTTTACCTCGGAGCTGCTAACAAAGCTAGCGTGACAACTGTTAAAAAAGAAAATACTTTCCCTGCCTAATTGATGTAAAGAATTGAACATGATCAGACTCCAGCCCGAATTTCAATTATTCTTCTGGCATGTACATTTCTCGAGACTGTGATGCTTTTTAACTTTGCTTCATTATCATTTTCCAATTGCTCCGTGGTCTTTGTATTTTTTTTTTTAATGGCAACTTGTGTCTTTATTACCGTGGTCGTAACATTCCAACAATAAGCTGTGTCATTGCGCAAGCATTTCCCTGAGTTCCCAATCAGCGGAGTTATGTAAGGTGGCAGGTTAATAAATGCGACACACTGAAATCATTTGTACCAGACTACCTCTCCTTCCAAGCTCTGACAGATGCTAAGTCCAGCTGGTAAAAAAAGTTTATAGGCGAGTTGGAGCTGGGGTCTTCACACACTCCACAATGTTGGCTACCAATGCTTGTTTTAATGAGTCACGGATTGCCTGTTTATCTTCTGCTCCCTGCTGTTTCTGCATTTTCTCTTCCAGAACAATCCTAGAAACACATGCTGCTACAGACGCTGGAGCAATGTGTGTAGACATTTGAGCCAAATTGTTATAAAGAACTCTTTCTTCTCTGATATGAAAAAAGGAGCGAGAATTGCACATTGCCTAGCAAATCGTTATCTCAGATGTTCGCTGTGACATGCTCAATATGGCCTACCAGAAAAAGTTGGAGACATTTGCAACCTTAACAACTACCCAAAATGACACTGTAATTGGCGGGTTTTGTTGTTCATGTTCTGGCTCCGCTAAAACTGCTCTAAACACTTTGTTTAATGATGTTACATTATGACAACACATGGCTTCTATACAGTGTGTCATCATGTTTAACATGCAACTACACAGGCAAAGTAGCGAGCGGCCAGGAAACGGTACCAGGAGTCGCCCTTCGAAATTCTCGCTGCAAACCCAAAATGATTAGTCCGAAGGCTCCGGATAATGCCTCTTTTCACCAAAGCCGCACTTAAGTTGGGTTCCCATTCCCCCTGGTTTAAGGTGACTGTTTTGGGAAAGCGCTTGGTTTGAGTGTGTGCGTTGGGAGAAGAGGTATTGCCAGCACGATATTTACTATTTAACCAAGACTTGGGAAAACAGCTTAAAAGAAAAGGAAAGAGAGAAACACGTGAGTCAGGTCATGCTTTGAGCAAATTGCTCACTGAGGTGCAGGTACTTTTGTTTGAACTTCAAAACAAATTTTACATATTTGTGCGTGTGTGTGTGTGCGTGTGCATATAAAACAAGAAAGTACACACTCTTCTCCAGGTAGATTTATGAGTAATGTGTTTGTCCCCATTAAAGTTTTTGGTCCTTTCCTGAATATCTAGCTTTTGCTGTTTTAGAAAAATACAGTGAAAATTAGATGCAACCTCTCTCTATTTTGGTTTATAATAGCACGGGGAGATGAGAGAGAAGAACAAACGCGATGCAGATATATACACTAAAAATACAGATGCAAAAGAATTTTGATGGAAGAGTTCAGTTAAAAAGTATGATGGCAGGTTGGAAAAGGTTTGGCACGACGCTTGTGGAAGAATTTTGTATTAGGATAACTAATTTAGGAAAGGAAGGGTTGGACAAAGAAATAGTAAATTGTATTTTGATGTTTGGGATCTTTAGGGAGAAACCAGGGAGGATGGCTGCTGGGTCTGTGCGCAGAGCAGAACATTCTGACAAGCTATCTGGAGCTCTCTTGAAAAAGACCTGAACGTCGTTGTTAAAATTAACTGTTTTGCAGGCACCTGGCCGGCTCAGCCGGTGGAGCGTGCGACTCTTGATCTCAGGGTTGTGAGTTCCAGCCCCGTGTTGGGTATAGAGATGACTTAAAAAAATAAAATTAGATAGTGACGATTCTACACATATACACTAAACCCACTGAACTGTACCGTTTAAAAAAATGAATTTTGAAAAAAATCATTTTGTCCAGAACAAAATTGGGAGGCTGGTATGTAGTATGAGGCAAAGATGTAATATAGAACATTTTGGAGGAGACAGAAGAAGAGGGCAGGAAATGTGAAGTCATCCAGAATTTATGCTGTGCTTGAACGTTTCATTACTGCCAAAAATCTGAAGGGAGATATTTCCCACATATCACTCACTGTACTTTAGAGAAGATCCCTTGTGCGAAATTATCATTTATATTGAGTTTTAGAAAATATTTCATTTCTTTAGATAAATATGCATTTTTCTTTTAAATAATCAAAGATGTAACACAATGTACTATATTGCCGTTTTAGATATCAAATAATTGTCATGGAATTATTAAGATTATTAAGCAGGAGTCTGAAATATTCTCTTCTTCTTGTCTTTGTCAGGACATTTCTGCTACGTTTCTTACTTTTTTTTTTTAAAGATATTATTTATTTATTTATTTATTTATTTATTTATTTATTTATTTAAAAGAGCGAGAGGATGAGAGTACAAGCAGGGGAAAGGGCAGGCAGAAGGAGAAGCAAGCTGTCCACTGAGCAAGGAGCCCAACGCGGGACTCGATCTCAGGACATGGCAGGGATCATGACCTGAGCTTAACCGACTGAGCCACCCAGGCACCCCTCTGCTACATTTCATCTGTAAGTCGTCTCACTTACTTTTGGAAGTAGAGAGAGTACAAAGTGAAGGTTCACAGATTTCCTCACACTGCAGGACATTGCGCAGTGAAAATGTGGCTTCTTTATTTTTAAAAAATAATTGATCTAATTTTTATGACAATGACCTGATGCAGAAAAAAGAAAACTAAACTATATTTTGGCACATTTCAGTATGCTTCAATAATTTAAATACTTCCTTTAAGTGACTCAGTCTCTTTAGGTAAACATTCAATATTTCAGCACCTGCTGGTGCTCCTCTCCAACATGGCGTCTGTGTATTTAAGGAAGAGGGGCTTACACTGTCTCACGTTGGAAGGGAAGATGTCTGGCTATTCTCTGCTTATCCTCACCCCGGAACCTCATCTGCTCTCCAGTGTGTCCCAGAAGGCTGACCCCTGAACACTCTACCTCCCTTCCTTGCTGGTTGGCTTCTCTTGTGTGGTTAATGGGAGGCTCCAGCAAGAGAGGAGTGTTTGGAAGGGAAAAGAAATGAGGGCCTTTCTTCCCTGCTTCCTCCTGCTTTGACACCATGTCTCTGGCTGTTAGCCTCCATTATTAGAGATTGGAACAACTCCAGCTCTCCGTGGCCATTACTTTATCCTCCCCGGTTTCTTTAGTCCTCGGGGAAGAAGAGTATCCTGAAGTTGATAGTCTTTGGGCCATCCACTTGTTCCCTCAACTCTGCCCCAGAAGTAATGTCTTTACTGAAAGCCTTCATATTTGTGCCATCTCTCTTACCTGCCAAGGCCTTGGTGGACTCAGTGGTGTCCTTACACATACCTCCTTGCTTTCCTTTGTGACAGCCATTGTTCCTTGGCTGCTGTTTTCTGCCCTGCGTTTGTAACCAAACTCTGGTGAACACAGACGTTGTTCTCTTTCAACTTACTCAGGGCCCAGTGGTCCACCTTGGATAACAGGGCTATTTTGGCTCCTGTTGCACTTCAGTCCCCCCACTGAGTTCCTACATCCTTCATCCCAGCTTTGGGCTTAGAGTATGAATTGCACAGTGTCTCTTCCTGACCCCCTGGCATCTCCAGAACCCACTGACCTCTGCCCGTCGAAACCTTTCTTCAACCAATTCAATATACTCCTTTTTCTAGAACTCCCACCTCAAGAGGGGAACTTGGAATACACGTATTTCACCTTCTGCTTCTATTCTTTCTCCCCATAATTTTACTGGGCAAAAGGGCGGCATTTCCCCTCTCCAAATCTTACTGGAATTCACCCTGATGTTACACTCTTTTCCTTTTTTTTCACACTCGCTGTTGTCTTTCCATTTTCCTGGAGCTACAGTGACAGAATTCCTGCTAGAGAATTATGGGAAGGAGGGCTTAAAAAAACATCAATTTAATATTTTCAAAGTATTAAGCTATCTAGAAGATTCTACATGGGGAAAGGAATTTAGTCAATGGACAAGAAGGAAAGATCCCAGCCCGTGACTGTAGCAAAGAAATACAGGTATTTCTGCTCAAAAGTAATGTATGTGTTCCTGAAAAGCCTCCTGTTCTGCAAAATTGCAAGACATATACTAAAAATAACAGGGCTCTTGGAGAAAACAGGGCTGGGGCAATTTTTCAAAACCCACAGAATTTGTAAGTAGAGTGTTAGCAAAAACAACAGCAATTCTGATATGAATTGTTATAATTAAATGTCCACCTGTCACGCCATATCATAGTCAGCTGGTCCCCCATAGCCTCAAACTCTGGGCTACTGCTTCCTCCTTTGAAATATCTCATCAAACTTAATATGATCCCGGATAGAGATTTCTACATCAGTGGAGAATTTTTTTTTCATCACCGATGGAACTTGTTCATAGCATCTTCATCTGTACTGTCAGCTTCCGAGGTAGTTCTTTTTAAATATAAATTTGCTTTTAAAATTTTTATTATGCATTTTTATTAACTTAACTTTATGGTTTACAGTAGCGTTCACTGTTGATGTTGTACGTTCACGCATTGTGACAAATGTGTCATGACTTGCATATGCCATTATAGTATTGAATGGAAAGATAGTTTCACTGCTTTAGAAATCCTGTGTGCTCTCCTTGTTCATCCTCCCCTCCTCCCTCTGCCCCATAGCAACCACTAAGCCTTTTCCTGTTTCCGTAGTTTTCTCTTTTCCAGAATGTCATATAGTTAGAATCATACAGGATGGAGCCTTCTCAGATTGGGTTCTTTCACATAGCAATATGCATTTAAGTTTCTTTCATTTTTATGGCTTGATAGCTCATTTATTTTCAGCGCTGAGTAGCATTCCAGTGTCTGGACGTACCACAGTTTGTGTATCCCTTCGCCTCCTGAAGGACATCTTGGTTGCTTCCAAGTTTTGGCGATAATGAATAAAGCTGCTATAAATGTCCATGTGGAGATAGTTTAACAGAACGGGGACGATAGGGATGAAACCAGCCACCCCTTCACACTAAAGAAAGTGGCTTCTGTCCGATTTTCAGCTTTTCTCTTGTGAGTTTCAAATGCTGATAGGACATGAATTGTGAAGCAGTTTGTCCTTGACTGTGTTCCACCATTAAAGTTAGGGGAAAATTGCATGTAAGTTGCATGTTTTCTGCATTTTACTGATCACCTGCCATATGTTAGGTCTGAGGTGATCTTGTGCATATGGGCAACTCATGTTGGAACCTTCCACACTCTTATACTGTCCCTCTCGTTCCACAAGTAAGCATTTCTCACACCCCCCAGATTATATTGACCATACTTAAGAACATGAGCGATCTCGGCATGGGGATTCTTTTTACTTTTTATGTTCTCTGACTCAACCAAATGAAGACAGAGTAACGATCCGGATTCCTTCAGTGGTTTGATAGTTTCTCTGCACTCAGGGCCTTCTGTGTTTAATTTCCTCAAGTCAGAATTTCCTTTGTTCTGCTCCTTGACCCAGACATCATTATCTTTTTTTTTTTTTTTTAAAGATTTTTTATTTATTTATGTGACAGAGAGACAGCCAGCGAGAGAGGGAACACAGCAGGGGGAGTGGGAGAGGAAGAAGCAGGCTCATAGCGGAGGAGCCCGATGTGGGACTCGATCCCGGTATGCCGGGATCACGCCCTGAGCCGAAGGCAGACGCTTTAACGACTGCGCTACCCAGGCGCCCCCAGACATCATTATCTTAACAGCTACTTTAAAAAAAAATCCTTTAATACTTCCTTCATCATTTGATCATCTCTCCAGACTTGAATTACTTGCCAACTTGAGGTATCTACAGCAGAAATAAGACCGTTGGCCCCTAAACATGGAGATGGCGCTCTTCCCCACAGATCCCCGTGGTCATCAGAAAAGTAGGGAACAGCAGGGACCTCGCAGGTGCAGCACGTGGACTGGTGTAGCAGGCCCTGAGAGCATGTTTTCAGTGATTATTACAAATCGTTAGGACTGATTGCTACCTACGGAGCATTTTCTGCACAACCAGTTCTGTGTCAGCCGTTTCACGCACTTTCTAAAAATCTTCACGACCGGCCCTGAAAGTAGAAATTGTCCTAAACTTTTGAGGAGAAAACCGACTCCGGCAAGAGAGTCACATGAGAGCTGGACAACAGCATAGCTGGAGTCTGTCCCCGGGTCTGCCTGGTTCTAACCACTGTGTTCCTTCTGCTGTCCAACTCCCCTGAGCAGCCCTGGGCCAGGATGCTGTGCGAGCACTGTGTCCAGGGAGGACCAAGGCCCAGCCGGCTCCACCCTCCCTTGACAGGCACCACGGGTTCCACAGTGTGAGCCCAGGGCCGCAGGGGGAAAGATGAAGCCAGTGAGTGGTGTAGACCAGGGTCGAGCCAGAGTGAACCAGGTTTTGTTTCAAACTGCTGGGAAGGGTCAGTAGTTAGTTCATAGTCCCTTGAATTCTTCATTTTTCTGTACTTCAGGATGGTTCCATGGCGGCCTCATCATTGGATTACATCTTTCCCTTGCGGGGCTGTCTCAATATGGTGATGTTTGCGTTGTACGCGAATGATGCTCGCTGTATTAGACTTTAGACCTATCTAAGGACAGTTTATCCAAATGTCCAAGAGTGTGGCTTAATGAAGATACAACTTTGAGTGTGCATTTCCTGCTCTTTTATATTTTCACAAACAGTGTTGATGTTTACTTGAGAAACAGTAAGACATGGAATAATATAGACTTTGGAGTTGGGCAAACTGGGTTAAAATCTGAGCTCTGTGACAATAGAACAATTTAGTAGATTCTATAAACTTTAACTTTCTCAGCCTTACCATGACATCATCTAGTCCGTATAGAGTTTCGGTGAAGATCACAAGTAGTAGCGTATGCGAAGCCCTCAGCATAATGCCCATGCATCGTAAGGATACCTACCAACGTTTCCAGAGTGATTCCCATGAACCAGCCATTTAGCTCATCTGAAGCCCACAACAGATCCCGTAGGATAAGTGTATTATTATCAGCCTCCCCTTTGGGGTTTGAAAACTGAAGAACAGAGAGGTTACATATCCTGCCCAAGGCTACACAGCGAGACATGGGAAACAGGAATATGAATCCAGACAACTCGGCTCCTGAAGCTTCTCTCTTAATTGTGAAGCGACAGTGCTGTTCATACTACTGTTCTCAGTAACACTCCTTGCAATCGTAGACGCCTAGTGAGTGTGGGAGGTCACCTCTCCCTTTCCTTATGATCAAGATGTTCTGTTTTATGAATCACTTATTTTTGCGTAGCTGATGTTTAAAAGTTAAAGGAACACGCAGGATTTCCTTTAAATAAATACCGACTTGAGCGCGCTCTCTCTTGGGAACAACTATACCATCGTTCAGGCTTCTATTTTTAACTGTTTTCTTCATTTCCTTTGGTCACTGATCTCCTATCTAAACAGGTGCTATCTGGCCTCTGTAGGAAAACACTTACCTTAAAACAGTTTTCAAGGTAATTATATCCAGAATCATATTGTTTTGCAAAGATATCATGCTTCTTGGCAAAAAATAATGAATCATTTGCTATTAATGAAAAAAAAAAACCCTCCCCTAACATGGTCAGAGTTTCAAAAGACTCATTTGTTGCCTACTGACTGAATCTGTGTGCTGGGGTTTCATATAAGAAATAGGAAGGACAGGCATTTTCAATGATCTTGCCATTATTTACAGAAAGTTTAATTTTTTCCTTCAGCATGGGAAAGTGCGCACCCTCTCGATGTCAAAACACCAAATTGATGTTCGCCCATCTCGGCAGGTGGTGTCGTACGTTATTTAACAAATAGTTGGCAGAGGAGATGGTCCATCATCCTTACTCTGCATTTAGCTACGAGAAATTTTGAGCTATGTATTCCACATATTCTTTTAAAGGGACCATCATTAATCTAAAAGTTGATTTTTTTCCCCCAACCATTTCTCTCATGAAAAAGCCTGTGGGTTTTACATTAACACACAAATAATTGTTTAGAGCAATTCCTGATGGCTGTGTTCTCATTTCGCTTAACTATCTTAACAGTATGCTAATGACAGGAAGAAAACATACATATAAAATATTGTAAGCATCAGGACTTGGTAGGAGAGACTAAGTTTGGCTTTCGACCATGAAATCTTATTCTGTGGTTGTCTTCTTAGTGGCGTCTCTTGAGGCCAGTGGCTTTGAATTCTCCCAATTGTATGGGGTCACTCTGGCAGCATTGACCAAGTAGAAAATATTCAGCCGGAGAAAACAATAGTGGAAGTCACCCTTTAAGTGCCCTGCTTTCTATATCATGCAATTGACTCCCAGGCTCCCCACTAAGATGTCACTGTTTGACCAGTTTGCTTTAAAACAGCTTAATTAGCTGAAAGGAAAGCTATGTCTGAGCATGTTTGTGAGGAAAAAAAACAAAAAGATCTCTCCTTTCAGAAAGCTCATGCTCTATCTTGTCGGAAATCTTTGGTTCTGAAACAAAACAACATTCCTTTCGTACACAATCAAGTCCCTGACAACAAATTTTCCTGGATAAGGAAATAACTGGTTTGGAGTTTCATCCGTGCGGGCATTTGGGCTCAGGTTCTATGTATCCGAGTCTGGGTGGGAGGCAGGCACTATCCTCTGTGGCCCTGCTAGAGGGCTTCTTGCCAACCGCATGTGTTTATTTCCTTTAGCCAGATCGGAAACTGACAATACTGCGAAAAGACTACGTTGACTTTTCTGATCAAAGTCTGCTGGATTTTACTGTAATGTCAGTGCAAAGTAACTCAAGTGCTAACACTGAAAACCACCTCGGATCACTTGATTCATTTGCTTCCGATTAAAAAATTTTCAATTTGTGCAAGAGAAGCGACTCAGATTTCATTTTGGGGATGCAATGGCAGGAAAAGCTTTGTCGTAATCCTCGCAAATATTCCTGATTCAACACAGACCTTCTACGAATGTGCGCACACCATCTGCTGTCTCTGGACTTGCGACCCTGCAGCAAACACGGGAAGGTGGATTTAGGACCCACAGTAAATTCTTTAATGCCAGAGGACATTCCCTGGCTAAGAGTGTATCACACTGTTTGTCTTTTTTTGCACGTATGTATGTGGCTAAACCTGTCTGAGAGCCACAGGAAAACCGTGTGTTCCTTTATCGAGGCAAATTGACAGGGATTGTTTTCATTTGGATGGGGCCAGTGGAAGCAGCTACAGAAAACCTGAACCCATAGAGAGCGGTCCCGCAGGCAAGCCAGCGAATCCTTAGAGAAAAGGGAGAACCACCTGCCCCTTTTACATCCCATTCCAGAAAGCTTTTGGATTTGTGACTTCTTCTTCATTTTCTTCCCCCGCCCCCCGCAGAAGAAGATCCCCATGGTCCAAACAATATGCAACGGTAGAAAATCAAATAATTCCACGAAGTAAGCACCGCAGTGAGGCCCAGCTTTGCATCCAATTTCCGCCACAGTCTCTCTTCTCCATAGTCATTCTCTCATGAACACATACATTTCCAGGCAACTGGAGTTTATTTTCACAACTTCTAAGTTATAATGAACCCTAAATTCCAACCAAAGTGCATTTGATTTTTTTATTGCGTAGAGCTCCAAAATTTGGTGTAGCTCGGTAAAGAGCCGTGTGTGTGTGTGTGTGTGTGTGTGGCCAGTCTAATTCGGAGAGATTCTCAACTGTGGTTTGCAAAAACCCCTAAAAAGATGATGACACCCTTCCTAAAGTAATAGTAGATTTTAACCTGGAACTCCATCTCCATTTTTTTTCCTAACGAAGAGAAGGATGACTAAATTAGAAAAAAAAAAAAGTCTATAATTAGCAATATAAATCTTTCACCGATTTCGGGAGGTCACCAGATGAACTGATGCAGACTTCAGGCACATCTGCTCTTTTGGCAACCACTGCCTCCTCCGAACCTTCTCATTGGCTCACGCTAATCAGATGCGCGGCCTCCTGGAAGCGATTTGTGCCTCCCCGGGCTGCCGGGCACAGCCACGCTGCAGTGCTCAACTCACGCGACCAGGCGGCCCCGCGAGCTGCATGCCACCTTTAAGAGGCCACTAGTCCGGGGGTGCAAAGGGGCGCTGGGGCGGGCGGCTAGGAATAACCTTGCCAGGCGAGGCTCCGAGGAGCGCGCGGTTCCCGGGCCCTGCGAGGCTGGCAGGTAGCTGGCTGTAACCACCTGAGCTTTTCAGAAAAGGGGTTAGTGCCCACAAGGTGGCATCAGTGGCGCCAGCTTCAGAAGGGAGCCCTGAGCTAGGTAGTCTTTGGAGGTGGGGTGCTGTGCGGGCAGCGCAGGGTGAGGGCAGAATAGACCATCCCAAGGAAATAATTCAAACCTTGATGAAGTTGTTTCTTTCAACATGCGTAAACAACAGTGAGGAGAATGGGCAAGTAGTGTTGCTTTAACTCATTGGCTTTTGTCTGTCAGGCAAGAGGGCAAAGGCCAAGTGCTTGGACAGAGCTGGCTATAAATTAATAATAGATGCTGGACACCGTACTGCCATTGAGCGCACGGTTATAAAAATGATTGCGATTGTAAACTACTGGCTTTCTTCATGGCTGACCATAGGATACCCGCCTTATGTGCCAGGCCGAGCTTAGACCGTGCATATGCAAAATTCTTTTTTTTTTTTTTAAGATTTATTAATTTATTTGACAGAGAGAGAGAGACAGCTAGCGAGAGAGGGAGGGAACACAAGCAGGGGGATCGGGAGAGGAAGAAGCAGGCTCCCCGCAGAAGAGCCCCATGGCTTGATCCCAGGACTCTGGGATCACACCCTGAGCCGAAGACAGACGCTTAACGACTGAGCCACCCAGGCGCCCCCACCCCCCCATATGCAAAATTCTAAATTGGGAACGGAATAACAAACTTCTTCCTATTCTTAAAAAGCTGCAAAAATATTGTCTGTATGCATAGGAACCTAGAGGGATGAGACACTGGAGCCTTTTTTGCATCAACACAGGGTTGAGAGGCAGAATATGGCCCAAGTGCCGTCTTCTTCACATTCATGGCCGGTTTCTTGCTTCTCATATTCTGATAAATTTCCTTTCCATTAAATAGTGATAGTTTTACCTTTTTCTGTGAAACTTTCTTCTGATTAGGTAAGATCAGCAGCCTGGCTGAGTTATGCAGATACTTAATAGACAGTGTGTTCTAGAAAACAATCCCTCATATTTATAAAGTACCCTAAACACAAGCCCTTAGCTGTATTATTTTCATTTTGGTAACTGAGAAGTGGGAATTCATGCTTATCGTTTTATGTCATCTTGCATTTAAGGATGTATGTGTCTGTTTTATGGAGCTTCTTGGTCTTAACTGAAGCTTAACAGGCTGGCCCAGCTCTGAAATCAGAAGAGGCTAGGGTCGCAATTGATGGACACTGCATTTGGGAACGAGCCTGGGGCAGGGGTGCGAAGATGGGGCAGAGGGGAGCAGAGGAAGTTTGGAGCTCTGCCAGCAATAAAGGCCCAGAGCAGGGGTGATCCCTGGCCGTGTAGAGCCTGAGGGCAACCCGGGGAGCCTTCGTGCCTGGGCACCATTCAAGAAGGGGGAAGAGAGAGAGAGTCAAAATGATCTGCTGTATTTGAAAGCCACCCTTCCCTCCGTATTTAACTGTTATTTACTCCTCTCCCACCTCCGCTGATTTTCTTCTGTCCAAAACACAAAGAGCTTGTGAAGACACTACAGCTGTAACATGCTTCCAGTGTCTGCGTATTCTGGTATTCCTTCAAGTCAAGAATCTGACCAAGACACCTACGTGAACCTCTCATTTCACAAAGAAGTGCATTTATGCCACAACGGGTGCTGTCTTAGAGTCTGTCATGTACCAGTAAAGTGTTCTTTATGCTACTTTCTGATGGACTATCAGATATCAACATTGACCATTTCTAAAGTTGATATGTTATTTATATTAAAGATGCCCCATTACATACCCTGATCTCTGGCTTACAATGTGACCAACATACGATCTCTAAATTTCTACTTTAGTAAGCTGTAACTTCCGTGTTCTTACTGGGAATAGGTCTTCTCTTCATCACCTTTACCTGGGTGTCTTCTAGGTAATTGCAAAGAAAAAATTCAAGAAGCTATTAAGAAAACTGTGGTTATGGAGGGCCGGGAAGGAGAAATGTGCACAGAATTTCCTTTATTGGAATTGCTTAGACACTATTTTTGCTAAAATTTTACGAATATGATTTTGTACGCAGAGACTTGTGCATGATCTTCGGCTGTCTGCTCTCAAAGAAACTTGGAAAACTTTTCTCAGTATAATTGAGATATAATCAACACATAGCACGGCATAAGTTTAAGGTGTAGGGAGCAATGGCTTGACTTTCACGTATAGTGAACGATTGAGAAAACGCAGTCTTGACCCAAGAACACAAAAGGGTGACTTTTTAAAAGATTTATTTATTTATTTTAGAAAGTGGGAGGCGAAGAGGGAGAGATGGAATCTTAAGCAGGTTCCACACGCTGGTGTGGAGCCTGCTGTGGGGCTCGATCTCACGACCCTGAGATCACAACCTGAGCCAAAACCAAGAGTTGGATGCTTAATCAACTGCACCAACCAGGCACCCCAAAAGCGTGACATTTTAAAATTAAGTAATTTGGGGGGATGGTTGTATTTTTAAGGCTATTTTAAAAGATGGCTTTAACCGGCAGTTAGTTTTGTTAAGTTGAGGTCATTGTTTAATGCATTCATGCCCATCTTTTCACTGGTAAAGTTTTAGCTATAAAAAATATATAGTAACATACAGGGGTGGATACATGAGATAGTTTTGAAACATCTCTATGCAGATTAATATAATAAAACCTCAAATACCACTATTACTTGCCAAGGAACAATACCAAAATATTTGCCCTGTTTAGTATGTCTGACCTGATAATAATTTGCATAAAATATGTGTGAGAGGGAGAATTGAAAAATTAAAAGGATGAATGCAAAGCTACAAAAAATTATAAAAGTGCAGGACAATCTATATATGTGTGTATTAATATATTTTTCTTTTTGTTACTTCTTTATTAACACTAAGACACTTATTTGATACATATTTATTTTCTTAACATTTTTAAAATTTATTTGAGAGAGAGAGAGAGAGAGCACGATGGGGGAGGGGCAGAGGGAGAAGCAGGCTCCCCACTGAGTAGGGAGTCCCATGCTGGGCTCCATCACCGGACCTTGAGATCATGAGCTGAGCCAAAGGCAGATGCTTAACCGACTGAGCCACCCAGGTGCCCCGTATTTATTTAACCTTAAAAAAGGGGATAAGATTCTTATTTTATCACCTTTGTTGCTTATTTTTACTCCAAGTTGAATTCTTCAAATTATTTAAGATTTCTCCAATCTCTGACGAAGTCCAGTCATTTAGGGCAAGGACAGAACCTTCTTTCTTTCAAGCAAGCTAAGCATAGAACAGACACCAAAAATGTGGCTGGCGTTAGCTGAGTGAATGAATTGGGGTTTGGGGTCGCAGGACCCCACGGTGTATGGAGTACCTTATATACAGCATCCAGTCATCTGTGGGGACCCCTCAGAACCCAGGAGGGCTGGCAGTCTCCTCCCTAGGGGCGCCTGGGATCCATGCCTCAAGATAAAACGAAGGCAGCTCAGGGCCTAAGGTAAGAGCCTTTGCCTTTTTTTTTTCTTAATTGGTTTTTATATAGTTATGGTTAACATAGAGTATAATACATGGTGTTATATTGGTTTCAGGTATACAATATAATGATTCAAAAATTCCATACATCACCCAGTGCTCATCATAACAAGTGCCTTCCTTAATCCCCATCATCTATTGCACCCATCTCCCCACCCACCTCCCCTCTAGTAACCACCAGTTTGTTCTCTATAGTCTTTTTCTTGGTTTCTCTCTCTCTCTCTCTCTCTACTTCGCCCATTTGTTTCTGAAATTCCACATGTGAGTGAGATCATATGGTATTTGTCTTTCTCTAACTCACTTGTTTCACTTAGTATTATCCTCTCTAGCTCCATCCATGTCATTACAAATGGCAAGATTTCATTCTTTATGGTTGAGTAATATTCCATTGTATTGGTATATAACCACATCTTCTTTATCCATTCATCTATCGATGGACACTTGGGCTGCTTCCATTATTTGGCTGGTGTAAACAATGCTGCTGTAAACATAGGGGTGCATGGATCCCTTTGAATTTGTGTTTTTGTGTTTGGGGTGTAAATACCCAGTAGTGTGATTATTGGATTGTAGGGTAGTTCTATCTTTAAGGACCCTTTGTACTGTTTTCCACAGTAAAGAGCCTTTGCTTTTCATAATTGATCTTTCCGAAGGCACTCCAACCCCCCTTCCAGTGTCCCAGAGGGCACGTTGGACTTGCTACAATGTATGGAAGGGAATCTCACTTTCCTGAGACCTTTCTTGCAGTTTAAACAGAGAAGGAAATCTATTTCTAAATTCCCATGCATTCTCGATGGGATGGAACTGCACAGGTGATGAATAACCGGTCTGCCAGCCCGAGAACGTGACTGGAAGCCAAGCAGGTGTCGGAGGACTCCTCTCATGCTTTGGGCACAGGCTTTTCTCTTCTGAACTGCCAGGGAAGGGTGGAAATCATACTTTGATGATGCTCACCCTTGCAACGCTAGATAAACCAAAAGCCAAAAGCAAATTGATAAAGGGGCCAGGTAAAGGAGAAAAGAAAGCCAGCAAAGGAACTTCCAGCTATGGATGTCTTTCCCCTCAGACAGGCCACCCTTCAGTGTACATAGGCTTACGGCATAATGCCTGGCACGAATGCAAAGAAGCAATTCCTCTTCTGTGGTGTGGACTTGGCCCTAACTGTGCTGAAATGACCTTGAAGATACTGTCCGTGTTTTATAGGGAAGGAGTGGAAGATGAATCACCTGTGATGTCCCTTCTTGGCAGCAGAAAGGGAAGGTAATTTATTATCTTTTGCTCTCAATCAAAGAAAAGTAAGAAAATAAATTTGATGAAGAGCAACGTGGAGCCTGCAAACCCACCAGGTCCATGATTTCCCAAGCAGATCCCCGAATGGATCTTTTAATGAAAATGTGCCTTTCAGACCAGTGCAACCTCTCACAATAAGGCAGGATTTCTAGTCAAAATGTGTCCGCTGTGATGCTGACAGCTGCCCAGTGGGATGGGGTCATATAACAGCACTGCAGGCATCCAAGGGACATCGGTTCTCGACCCCTGTGTCAACCTCCCGAGTTCCCAGGGTCGGGTCAGCATCCTAAGGACGCCTGTGGTCTCATTCTGGGACACCTCTGGAGTATCCCACAGAACAGGGCCATTCTTTGCCCAAAGCGTTCCCAGACCCATTTTGTGGCTTGCTTTGTAGAGGGACACCGTGAAGCATGAGAACAAACATGCCTGGGAGGGGAGGTTGGGGCAGAGATTGCCAAATCATTGAGAAGCCCTGGAAAAGACAGGCCTCCTCTCTGGTATGGCTTTGATGGGAATTATGGATTCATACTGGAGGAGTCAGAGATAAAGAAAAGATGCCTTCTTTCTGCATCCCTTAAAATACGTGGGCAACGCATGGAACATATTCATTATGTAGAGTTTAATTTTTCAACCATTTGGCCAACACTGGATTGTAATCTGTAAGGGATATGCAAATTGTGACATTAGAACTGGGGTCAGATTTCAGGAAACCCTGGGCTCTGGAACGGTACCAAAGTAAAGGAAGGATGCCACTAGCCCCCAAAGTCTCGGTCACAGATCCCTAGCCCTAAGCTATACACTGTAGTTCCTTAGAAACTCACTGGAAGCGTTACACTGTCTCTTAGTTTGGGTACACTTTCCTGGTCCTAAGTAACACTGACGAAGGGAACCTGAAGGGTGAGAGCTGGGAAAGGGACAGGTGATATGACAACTAACACTCTGCTCCAGCGAAGGGGAAATTCAGGACAGAATTTTAACCCTGCATTAGAAATAAAGACACTTATTTCAAGGGAAAACTCCAAGTCACCAGGACAAGTTGAAATGATATCACTATGTTCAAGATCCTCTACTTTGAAAGGTAGAAATGTAAAATGCACATTTAAAGCAAATTTTCATGACGAATGGGAAAGAAAACAGCTTTTTGCATAATTAGTGAAGTTTACATTATTGTACAATTTGCTTGTGCAGAACACGAAAGACGGATAACAAAACACTGCACTTGGAGACATACAGGTGGACATTTTTAATAGCTTATTATGCTCCAAATGTTCTTTTCAGAATAAGTTAATATATAGAGTTAATGATACTAAATGATACTAAAATGATAGTAATCACCCTAATAAGTGGTGTGTAGATAACTCTGCCCTTCCAAGGCTTGTAGGTGAAAAATGGAGTATGTTCTTTTCTATAAAAAGAAATGCTGGGGCACCTGAGTGGCTTAGTCGGTTAAGCAGCTGCCTTCGGCTCAGGGCATGATCCCAGGGTCCTGGGATCGAGCCCCACAGAGGGCTCCCTGCTCAGAAGGGAGTCTGCTTCTCCCTCCCCCTGCTTTTGTGCTCTCACTTGCTCTCTCTCCCTCTCAAATAAATAACTAAAATCTTAAAGAAAAAAAAAGAAATGCTTTTCTTCTGAAGGTGGCAGTGGGCTTTGTTTCTTTATTTGCTGGAAGGCCTGTGGGCCTGTGGGAACCCATGTACCAATCCTACCTTCAAAGGAACACTTTCCAGATGAAAAGCACCCCCGTACCAAAGCTAATTTCAATGTCCAGTTTAGAAAACATGGAAAAGACCATTCCGATGCACTATTCAAAAAATCAAATAGAAACAAAATCACTATCTTGAAAAGATATCTGCAGCCCCACGTTCATAGCAGCACTGTCTACAGTGGCCAAGGTATGGAGCAACATAAGTGTCCATCAGTGGATGGACGGATAGAGAAAATGTCATGTGTATATATACAATGGAATAGTATTCAGCCATAAAGAAGGATATTCTGCCATTTGTGACAACACGGACAAAACTTGAAGGCATCATGTTAAGTGAAATAAATCAGACAAAGATATATACCATATGGTCTCATTTATATGTGGACTCTATAGGAGAAAAACAACCAAACTCAGATACAAAGAACAGATTGGTGGTTGCCTGAGACAGGGCGAGGGGGTGTGCAGGGTGGGTGAAATGGGTGAAGGTGGCCAAAAGTTACAAACTTCTAGTTATAAGTAGGTCTTGGGGGTGTAATATATGGCATGGTAACTATAGCTAACAATATTATATTATATATTTGGAAGTTGCTCAAAGAGGAAATCTGGAAAGTTATAACTATTGAGGTGATGGATGTTAACTAAACTTACTCCGGTAATCACTTCACAAAATAGGTACAGACATCAAATCATTATATTGCATACCTAACTAATGGTATATGTCAGTTATATATCAATTAAAAAATAAAAAATAAAGATTGCAAAGACTTCAAAAAAATCAAATGGTTAGAGTAATAGATGTTGCTATAAATCCTTATTCTATTATTCCCTCCTGTCGTCAGCAATGGTACTGTAAATGAAAGAAGATGAAATTTCCTCACAAATCTCTTATCCAACTATGTTTTGCATATGGCAGGGATTTTAAGGGTGCAGCATTATTTCCATCAAATGCCATTGCTTACACCACGGAGCATGACATGGAATTTTTCCTTTTAGATCTCTTGAATTGAATAAATATTACAGAACTAATAGTGCTCACTTGCTTATGTTGGCTGACCTAACATACTTTTACTCCTTTAATTCTGATGATTGTCATGGGACTTTGGGAATCCACTTACTAGACTTAGTACAATGTGCATTTGTGCAAAATAAGAAGACATTTGTCCTGTCAATGTGCTACATCAGTCAACGCTATCCCCTGGCTCCAGCTGACAGATTGAAATGTGAAGTCTGATTGTCATGCGTGGTCCCAGGTAATTTATGGGCCTAAGGTAGGTCTAGGAGTTATCTTCTGTTTGAGCTGTCAAAACTCTAAACCTCATTAGAAAATGTTCTATGATCTTGAATATAGTAGTAACATGAAGATGATAAGCTAGCATATAAACAAGCAGGCAAAATGAAAGAATAAACTAAAATATTTATCTGCATGATATTTAACACAGAGGTTTCATAACACAAAGTCTTAGGTAAGTTACCTTGTGATCTTGTTAAGTTATCTTGTTGGTTTGCATCTTTGTGGTGTCTTGCCTCATCCTCCCCAGCCTCATACCGATCATCAGGGGCAGGTCCTAAGACTTCCCCAAATGCCTGTGTCTGATGTTGTCTACGTAGCTATAGTCTTACATCTAGACGGTCTAAGAATGCTCCTTCTTAACAGAAGCTCTTCCTTAGCTTCCTAATCATCAGCCCCGGGAGGGGATCAGGTGGGCCCCGGCGTAGAGTTTAGACCTGGAGGTCATCGGAAGAGCGCTTCTGCTCTGGGTCTCTCCTTGGAGACGTGAGATGTACCCACTTCACAGAGGTAATTGAGACTTGAGATGACAGAAAAGAAAGGACAGCAAAGTGACAACTACCGTATTTTGGACCTCTCTGTGCTTGTGTCTATACTGATATGTTAAAGACCTCATTATTTTAGAGCTATCATGAAATCGGCGCCTAGGAGTGATTTTTCTAAAATAGGAATGATAACGGTGTTTGTCTGCCAGAGTTGTCGAGAGCCTTTAAAGGAAGGTTATATGTAAAGCTCAGTGCCTGTCTGTTATTCTAATGTTATCATGTGGCCATGAGTCATGCTTGTAGGGCCGAGAGAAACAATGCCATTTAGCTATTAAAAAAAAAAATACAGGACTTTTGAATTAGAAGAAGTCTTAAAAATAAAACCTCCCACCTTACTGTCTCATAAATGAATAAAGTAAGGCCGAGAGGGGTAAAGTGATTTGCCAAGGTTACCCGGGTAGTTAGGGATGGGACTGAGGTAGGCGCCCAAATCCCCTCAGCCCTGATTCAAGGCTTCTTTCCACTATGTTACAGTATGCTTGTTTTTAAATCCAGCATAGGTAGCTATGAAGACATACTCTAAGATCCCCTTTGGGAATAAATTGCATTCTTTGGAAAAAGCATTAGCTTTCTGAGACCGCGAGTGCTTAATGTCACAAAGTGCTTCCGCGGGAGCGTTAAATGCAGCCGATATCAGTTCTTTTAATTATTTGATTGGGTGGGCCGGTGTGCCTCTGACAACCCAATGTGCGCGTTCTCTGTGTCAGAGACCATATGCGGCTCCTGGCCAGACACAGCCACTATTTCCCTCCCCTCCAGAAAGGGCCCTTAACCATGAATAATATATGTTTCAGAGCAAAGACCAAACATCAACCAGCAATTGTATCTCTTCAACATCACACAGTGAATCGAGTGTCTGAATTCCAGGAACAGAAGGAAGTTTGCTTGCATGTAGGCATCATAAGATCAAGGCGAGAGTAGATACACTTGGGAAAGGGGAAAATAGGCCAAACTGAAGAGTGTGAGAAAATTAGCTCAGCTGATTTGATGTGAACATCTGCAGAAATTGTTAATGGGCACTGTGTCTAATTAAATCCACCAGACATATGCATGCCTGTTATCTGTGGAATGGTGTTCTTCCCCACGCTGCACCTGTTGCTGGCAGGGGTAGACTTGCATTCTATCACACGCAGTGTCATAAGGGTTTAGGGAGAGAAATTTGAGGCCCCAGTCTGATTCACTTAGAGATGAGCATATCACCAGGGGAAGACCGCCATACTCAGAACTCATGTGCAGACTGAGAAGCAGATACACTGGGACCTCACTACTGTTCAAACCCCCAGTCCAGAGCTCCTCACAGTTCCGAAGGAGAGACCTGATCTGTGGGCAGTGTAGATTTCGGAGACAAATTCATGCCGTGAACCTGATTTCAAAGAAAATAGTCAACCTGTTCTACTAGAGGACAAAATATTTAAGTTCAAATGAACCTCCATTTGGGTACAAACGACTCTTGTGCAAATAACAAATGATCTTCGTATATCCAAACTGGCTTTTTTGGGCAGATATTCCTTGCTTATTCCACATTCGGTCAGCCATTAGTTGGTGTCTAGCCACGTCCCAAGCTGTTCCTTTGAAAAATGGTCTCCACTAATTCAGACAGAGCATCTCCCTAAGGTACTGGGGTTTGGGCTCCACCAGTCCATTGGATGACCAGCGGGTGCCAGTTGCACCGAGGAAGCAGGGCCCAGGGGTTTATATTGCAGGTTCTGGAGCCATGCCAGCTCCCCACTTGCTAGTTACAGAACTCCCCAACAAGTCACTTCAGCTCCTTAGCCTTAATCCCCTCATCTGCAAGGTGGAGAAAACAGCAGCACCCACCCCAGAGGGTACTTGTGAGGGTCACGTGAAGCAAGGCATGTCAAGTGCTTAGAGTAACATCGGCCCAGTGGACATGCCCATTGAATATTTTCCTTTTCTTCTTTTTACCACGTTACATTATTATTGTCTCTAGTATTTTCTCCTTCCCAAATAGAAATTCACATCCTCTATAATGTTGCTCTCGAGTCAGCCATTCTGCAAAGTCGCCACTTGCACGTTTCCGAAATCATCATCTTCTTCATGTGTTTTCTGCAAACTGACTGTGGGTCCAGAATGAACAGATAATGACCTTTCTATCTGGCGTGGTGACATCATCTGTATTGTTAATTCTGCTAGGTAGATGGCTTCATATTCCCGAAGCTGATGGACAAATCCAGCATTAGAGTTAATACAAAATCTTCTTTCTTGAACATAAGCCAAAGCATCTCTGTACCTCACTCCGAATGTTCCCATAACGTGTGCGGTAACAGAGGCAGCACCCCTGGAGATCCCTGCATTTCCACGGACAAGAACTTTTCCTCCAGTTTGTACGCTTCCATCAATAAATTCTTTAGTCATGGGAAAATAACATATTGTATTTTCAACTGGGTCATCTGCAATATCAAAGACTAAATATCTAAATAATTATTGAAAGGTTGGTTTAACAAAGTTTGTTTCAATATTTTGTCTTAGGCATATTATAGGGATTATTCCATATTTCTGTAGTATAGGCAGCTTGCTTTTCATAGCAGAAGAATATGGGCCTAAAAACAATCCAGGTAAAATTTCCTGCAACACTCTTCTCATAGGGTAGGTCCATTGCTTGGGCGTCTTCTTTGCACTGTGGGAATAAGGGGACCCCAAGCTTCACGTCCTCCGTGGTCCGGGCCCTGGGGCTTGTGGGTGGGGTGGGAGTTATCCAGCCCCCTGATGCTCGCTCGGGCTGCCAGTGGCAGAGAGAGGAAGGAGGGCGAGTGGACCGGAGGACTGCAGAAGGGAGTAGGCTTACAACTAACACACGAAGACCGAAGGGTCCCAGCGACTCTGGTGGTGATGGCAGCGACAGCGGGGACGAAGAGGGTTGGGTGGCTCATACCAGGTGCCATGCTGCTGCCGTCTCCCTCCCCCTTAGTCTCCGTGCCCCTCAGGCCCCACGGGCTCAGGCACAAGCGAGAGCCTTACCAAATATTTTCATTAGTTACGCCTGAACAAGCTATCTCCAGAAAGTGCCACTTGGAGCTCAGTGCTCAGATTTATCTTAAAGAGGAGAGAAATGCAAATTAGAAACCAAGTCTGAGGTTGAATAGAGCTATTTTAAGACCTCTGATATTATTTAGACCCAATATGTTATTTCTCCCAGTTCCATATACCAATAGTCACTTTATCGCACACATACCCTGCCCCTCCAGAACCCGCCACCCACACACGGGTATGTACATGTTCATGAGCTGATGAGATCTGGTGAGTTAAAAATTAGGCTACAGACAGGGAAGTTGGGTTCTTGGTAGATTTTCCCACTAATTCTGTTAAAATGTATATAGTCACTACTGCTTAAATTATTAGCTAAAGTTATGATAACAAGGGAGGACTTTAAATCTGGTATCTCTCACTCATGGTCTAATCAGGACATTCTAGGAAATGCATCCACACGCCACTCCAGAGTGACATAACCCAGACGAATGAGAGGGTCCTGTGAGGCGTTTTGTGGTCTTAGTAGGAAGTTTGGAATGTGAGTGGAAGGACATGGTGTGCATGGAAATAACCTTGCAGATGACTTCGATGACTTCAGCCGTAGCAAAACTCCAAGGGCAGAGAGATACTCTACACAGGACGCTGTAGTTGACGCTGGACTCTCCATAGGGCCTTTTATGAGAACTTTGCTGTTTTTATCTCTTCGTGTGTTCTTTTTTCAGCTATATTGAGATCTGAACGATGGTTAAAACAATTGTTTAAAACACAGTGCACTACCCCTGTCACAGTGAAATCGAAGTTGTATTTTCAGTCTATATTTAAAATCGTATCCTTTCATTGAACAGAATTGATTCACTTAGACTTGTGATGCTTTAATGAATACGTTGGTCTACTTTTGAGGCACTTGGAATATTTATAAAAGGTAATGTCAGATGGGAAAAAAAACAGTACTAAATAAACACTACTATTCACACTCACATCTCCTCCATATCATGTCTGAGAAATTTCTTCTCAAATTAACCCCCATGGAGTAAAAGTCTGTGTAAACAGAAGGACTTTGCACCTTACCTGAAAGGTCAGCTGGCTGGAGCGCTGTGAGCTTGGCAGCAAACCTCTTCGTCAAGGACCTTCCCATAAGAAAAGCTTCATCTTCATCTCAATTCAAGTGACATGAACAGGACTTGGCTTCCATCATAGACCCAGAATTCAGCGATGCTTCCAAAGGATCCTGCTAGTGCTGATGATGGTGGCGCCGGTGAGGATGGCCGGAGGGCTGTGAAACATGTTACATCTTCCCACGCGCTTGCACGTACCATCTCACTATCGAAATGTGCAACCTCATAGAGTAGGAAATTCATATGCAAAGTTGCTTTTTTTTTTTTTCAGGTAAAAAAAAGACCTATCATTCAGTCTGGGTTGGTGAATTTCTCACATCAGAAGAACTTAAAAATGTGTTTGAACATACCTCGAAAGAATCCAATTTTAACATTTTTCAATGTGCTATCCAGACTAGTAAAAATATCAGCAACCCTGATTTGGGCCACAGAACACCCAAGTCATTCAAACACAACATACTGTCTACCCTTCTACTGACTCTGCCATAAGAAGAAGTGACAGGAAATAACGGTCCTCATCAGTGACTGGTAGGCAGGGACTCGGGCTGCAGCTGCATTATTCTAAGGGAATCTGATTTTTCCCCAGAAGAAAATTCAGGAATGTGATTATTTCCTGTCCATCTCTTCCCTGAGTCATCGGACGGTACCCGTTTTCTGTTCTCAAGTGGAAATACATGCTTAACTGTGCGTTTGGCAGAGTACAAAGTATGTTTCTGAACAGAAGTGCCTATTGGGTCTTCTCTATGACCATGATACAGTTCAAAAGAACTTTGTTCAGGATCAGCTAATTTTTTTTCTTTCTTTCTCTTCTTCCCCTTCCCGCTCCCCCCCCCCAACCATTGTTGGAGTGTCACATGGGCATCTCTCTCATCTCTCAGATTGATGGCATCGTCTAGGACTTCCCACATAGACAAGATAAACGAAAGGCTTCCATGGACAGGTATGTAACTGTGGAGACAGCAGTGCTGCAGAAGAGGCCTCCAGATCAGAGAGAATGTCTGTCCCACAGTCAACTCTCTGGCTCCACAGTCACCTTTGACATGACTTGCTGAATAGGAGTTTGTTTTCCAATTTCCATGGTTCAGCCATAGGCCATGCAAAGTAAATACTAGTAAATGAGCAACAGTATGTTCAAAGGAACGTACGACTAGAATCCCTCCTCCTTTGGAAGACAGTTTGGGTTGCATTCACATGTGAATCAATCTGTTTGGGGTCTTTGAAGTGACTTTGATTAAGACTTGTAGCCCAATAGTAGTGAAATGGGCAGGGTCATCAAAAGAACTGGCAGTTCCAGTATGGACACTCAGCCTGTGTACCACATCCAGAAAGAGCCCCAGGTAATGGCCTTACAGGCAGAAGGCTTTCAGCTTCAGAAAAACAAACCAGGAGCTCACGCTCCATGGAGGTTTGCATGGAAGTGAGTTTTGTTTGAAGAAAAATTCCATGAGATTTCATGTTTCTACAGACCAGCTTTGAACTAAATTAATTTGTAGTCCATTAAAATTTTTAAGTGCTCTTTAATAAGCAGAAAGCAATAATTTTCCTTTAAAAAGCAGGCAGTTTATATATTTTCAATAGACATAATCTGTTTACGAATAAAACCAAAAAATAATAATGCTCCAAATTTCAGGAACCACATAAAATCAAATATAGCACACGAAACTCTCCTTAATTGTATTGGAAATGCTAATATGAATGAATATTTAAATTTTGTAAGATTGTTGATTTGTAGATTCAACAATCTTTTAGGAGAAGAAGAAAAACAACAATTTGTTGAATGACTAAAATTTCTATCTCCTTCACCTCAAAAGAATCTTTTTTGTTTGTTTGTTTAAAGATTTTATTTATTTATTTGAAAGAGAGAAGGAGAGAGTGAGAGAGCACAAGCAGGGGGAGCAGCAGAGGGAGAGGGAGAAGCAGACTCCCTGCCAAGCAGGGAACACCACAGGGGGCTCGATCCCAGGACCCTGAGATCATGACCCGAGCTGAAGGCAGACACTTAACCGACTGAGTCACCCAGGCGCCCCTCAAAAGAAGAATCTTGAAAATAATTTCAGAACCTGTTCCTTTGCCTTTTGTCTTGAATTCAAGTTACTATAAAATTTGCGTCTGCTTCATTCATGTTCTCCAATTTAAGTTAATGTTTTCTTCACTTTAAAATGCCTTCTACTGCTTACTCCGACAAACTGAAATTACCTTTTGATTCTGAAACATAGTTTAATTTTGGAAGCCCAACAAAAAGGAAATAATTGAGGCCAGTAGTATATCTGTCATAGTGGCAACAACATAGGCTTTGGGGTCAGACAGAAACTAATAACTAAGTGACCTGGGTCAGTTTCTTCACCTTTTAGGCCTTAGTTTCACTATCTGAAAAATGGGACCATGATACTTCTTGTTGAGTTGCTCTGAAGATTAGAGATGAAAAAGTACCAAACCATTAACATGCAGTTATTTGTTTAACAATGGCATTTATTAGTATTAAATTTCTTAGGTCTGTTTTCTAATTTTCATCAGCTCTACTTCCAGTCCAGTTTCCTTTTAGGCTGGTGCTGTTTGGGCTTGGGGCACTACTATGTTTCATGCACATATTTCCAGTTTTCATGGGATTTGAACCATAAATATACAAATACATGATTGATTTTTAAATTAATTTCCCTTAGGGTTGGTCACTTACACTATGAATAATTATGATGAATGTATTCTAGAATAGTAATTTGAAATGGATGTGAAAAGCAGACTTTGTAATTATTACCTTAAAGTAGAATGAGGACAAACACACTCCCTTCTAACAAGAATATTATCACCCAATTGATTCAGAAGGAGGCAGAATTCTCTGGCTAGTGTGGGGAAATCACAGTCTCTTTTCCTGGGCTGCACAGAGCTGAAAGTCGTTGCACTCTCCATCTTCCTGGTAAGACTCTGGTTCTTTTCAGCTCTGACCAAAAAGGGCAAGTGACACTGTTCTTAGCAAATTTCATTTTCTAAAAAAAAAAAAGGAAAGATCCGTCCACATTGTAGGAAGACAGATTGGCTGATTTTTTATTAATCTTTAGGAGATACTGAGGGCCCCAGGTGAATAATACTCTGAATAAACCATACAGCTACTGAGCAGGTCTTACATGGCGAGCTGAAGCTTTGGCCCTCTGAGTCTACCAAGATGAAACCCAGCAGCGTTGATGGCTAAGGTCCCCCTGGGCACACTGTATAAAGCAAACTTGGATCAAAGGGTTACTGGGTGCATGTTTGCATTGAATTTATGAAGGGTGAGAAAAGTTAGGATACTTCAGGCTTTTCATAGAATAATATGCCAGGTGAAGTCATGATGACACAGTGAGTATTTCTAGACTCTCTTCCCCCATGTTTGAGCTCATGGGTTTGTCCTTATCAATGCCAGCTAACACATGTTTAAAAAGATCTACTTTCTACTTTTATCCCAACACTCCTTTAAAAAGCAAAATATTCCAAATTACCACTAAAAGTTCAGAAGGAAAAGATAAGACAATAAGGAGGCATCATCCTTTATACGCTTTTCTAATGAAGTAAGAAATGTTGGGAAAGTTCTCTTGATGTGGCAGAGACCAGAGTCTAGGAAAGATTCATGAAAGCAGAACATTTAGAGAAAAAAACTAGTAAAACAAGAATCAGAAGAAACAAAGACGCCCCTCCACAAAGTAACCAATACTCAAGAGAAAAGAAAGGAGAATAAGAACAGAGATTTTATAGACTGGTGTGGCCTCCTGTCATCTTCTAAAGCCAAGAGAATGGGGAAAGTTCCCATACAAAGGAGAAACGGGGAGAGAGAGCGCTTTTGCTGGTGGGGTTGTATCACAGCGATGACTTGTTCCAGCCATTACCTATAAAAAAAGAAAGCCATAGGGCACCTGCGTGGCTCCGTTGGTTAAGCATCTACCTTCAGCTCAGGTCATGATCCCAGGGTCCCAGCACTGGGTTCCCTGCTCCTCAGAGAGCCTGCTTCTCCCTCTGCCTGTAGCTTGTGCTCTCTCTCTGTCAAATAAATAAATAAAATCTGAAGAAGAAGAAGGAGGAGGAGGTGGAGGAGGAGGAGGAGGAGGAGGAGGAGGAGGAGAAGGAGGAGGAGGAGGAGAAAGCCATGCTTTGTTTACTTGTCCATGTGCATCATTAGCTCCAAGAACATTTCTAATAGAATTTTATTTGACAATTACACTTATCATTTCTAACTGGTAACCATTCATACTTAGTGGAAACCTAATTAACGTTTGCTGCTGAAGCCAACATTACCATAAAATAATCCCTGATTCTAATGATCCTTGGTAGTTCTGGCTTTTTCAGATAATGTTTGAATTTGAAATGTCTGATTATGACCTATGTCCTGTAACATGAATTGTTGATTACATTGGATTTGATCTGTGGTTCAGATGTGGCTCCCTCTTACTTGGTTCAATACCTATCTATGGTTTTCAAAATTATCTCACATGCCTTATTTTTACAATGAAATGCATAATATGCTGATTATATGGGTGAGTAAACTGAGGCACAAAAGAGTGGCCAAGCCAGGACTTCTGGCTCCAAATCTAATACTCCTTCCACCCAATATACAAATTGAATGCCCCGGCTATGACACATGCCTTCCAGAAGTCCGCAAAAACACGCAATGGTGACTGTTAGTGGGATTGAGTGAGCAGAACCGCATAACACTGCCCCAGATGTCTTACTAAGATGATCCTAAAAAATGACTTCAAGGATTGGCAGGGCCACCATCCTTCCATGCATGAATGATGTGACACCACTGATTGACACAAACCCAGCTCAGACCTCGGGAAGAGTGGGGGCAAGACAAGCCAAGTCACAATCCAAATTAGTGCAGCCGCTCCAGCAGCTCGAGGAACACAATGTGGTCTTTGACTAACCTTTCAAAGCCCCATGTAGCTGGAGCTCTGATGGTGCTTGTTCAAGAAGAGCAGGGCGGGGCTGAGCTGACAGCCTGGAACATTGACCAACACGCTGCAACTGACGTGTAAATCACCCTCTGACTTGGGGTCTCGAACTAAGACAAGGAAATGTCATCTCTAGATTTGGCCCATCACGTGTTTATGCAGAAATGGCCCCTCTAAGTGCCTTTCTCTACCTTTGCAGACGAGTGACACAATGCTGGTTGAGATAACATTTTTGGAGTTTATTTCCAAGACTAGCTATAGTTTTTAAAAACATCCCTTTTATCTGAAATTGAACTACTTTTTTTCTTTGCTGAAAATGCCACATCTTTCTATGTCCAGAGGATAGGAAGTAGAGAGCCTATCTTGTCAATATATCAGACCCACTCCCCAGGCTGAAATTCCTCGCTGGGGCCTCTGCACCTGCCACCTTGAGGGCTGTCCTTGTTCTACCTTCCAGGGCCCCTAAGGTTGGCCTCTTATACTTTCAGGGGATTTGGTGAAGATAGCAGTCATAGCATCCTGAGATGTTCAATCTATCCATGTGATTTATGAGTTGTCTATTACTTTTTTTTAGAAATTTTACTGCTCGTTACTAGTGAGTGAGCAAAATGAAGCTAAAGGCCAGCCACAGTGGATAACAACTTAGCAATTCTTGAAAATATCGACAAATATTTTAGATGTATGTCTACATACCTGGTCAAAAGGTACAAACTTCCTGGGGTGCCTGGCTGGCTCAGCCAATAGAGCATGCAACTCTTGATCTCGGGTCCTGTGTTCAAGGCCACATTGGGCATGGAGCCTACTTAAAAAAAATAAAAAATAAGTACAAACTTCCAGTTATAAAATAAATAAATCATGGGGATGTAGTGTACAACATGGTGACTATTGTTAATAATACTGTATTGTATATTTGAAAGTTGCTAGGAGAGTCGATCTTTAACGTTCTCATCCCCAGAAAACAAATTGTAATCCTGGAAGGTGATGGAAGTTAACTACACTGATTGTGGTAAGCATTTTGCAACATATACAAATATTGAATCGGTATGCAGTTCACCTGAAACTAATATGTGCTATGTAAGTTATATCTTAATAAAAACAAGTATGCATAAAATTAAACATTTTGTCTTCCCTATTTTCATTCCTATTTACATTGTCAATCAAAAGTTGTCTAGATCAGTGACTCTTAAGTGTGTATACGAATTTTCTGGGTGCTTTTGATTCAGTAGGTTGGGGGTCGGGTTTGAGATGCTGCATTTCTAAGACATGGCCTAACGATGCTGATGCTGTTGACCCATGGACCACACTTTGGGTAGCAAGGGCCTTAATATTACCTCATAGAGATTGACACAGCTGAGAGTGAGAGGGGGTGAATATGATAAAGGTAATACAATTCAGATTCTTCCAATAATTTGTAAATATCTGGTAAAAATAGAGCTTATAGTACTAGAAGTCTGATATGTTTTAGGAATACCTATTGGTTTATAATTAATAGACTATCAAAATAAATTAAATGTGCCCTAAATTTCCCAATATTTACTTTCCTTAGTCTGCAAGATACAGATGATTTCCAATTCTCTTTGTGAACTAAGTACTAGGATGTTCTCTTAAAACTGATTGCTTACTCAGCAGAATTCAGAATGTAATTATGGAAGAACGGGAGCTATATTGAGGCCTGAAGGATCAAGAAACTGAATGCAGCTATAGGACTTCCATCATCCCTTGAAGGACTCCCCCAAAACCACTCAGGCCATGTCAGCTTGCTGCCCCCCTCAAAAGTAGAAGAGCTTTTCCCTAACAACAGCAAGTATTATTTAGAATATTGAACACATCTAAGATGAGAAACAATTTCCAAAGAAATTGAAAAAATTGAATTGAAAAAGCAATGTTTTTGGTTAAATGAAATCATCATATCTTATCATTTCTTAATATTGAACTTAGTTTTTAGGGATATAGATAGAATGCTTTGGAATTCAGATTGTTCAACAAATATTATATACCAGGCCATTTAGCTAGGGACTGGGGGTATAGGGTGAACAAGACAGACAAAGTCATTGCCTTCATTGAGATGTCAGTCTGCATTTGCTTTCTGTTTTTCAAAGACATATGTCTTCTTATAACTCTAAGGAGCTCCCTACCCACTCCAACATTCTTTATTTTTAATACAAAATTGAATCTTGATTCCTGATCCAAACTTTTTTTTTTTTTTTTTTTTTTTTTTTTTTTTTTTTGCCTAAGGGGCAATTAGAACATTTGTAAATATTGCTACTGTTGGAAAGATCATGAATCTTGTACCCATTTTTTTGGTGTTTGTATAAATGTATATGTGTAAGCTGTGGTTTCTGCCTGCATACTGCCTTGTGTCTACTTCTAATTTGAGGGCATGATATTGTACTGTAATCACTTGTTTACAAGACTGTCTCCTTAACTGTTGGAACCACCACTAACTGTTGAGTTACCAAGCTGGAAACTGGGCCTGTCTGGACTCAGTAAATTAGGTTCATTGAATTTTGTAAACACTTTTCAAATCATTCTTTTCAGGTCCTCAAAATCTCATCCAGGCAAATAGAATAGCCTTCTCATTTGCCTTTCACTTTGGGCCTCCCCCTGACCTCCCATCTTGTACTTCCAATCTGAAGTCTGGAGTACCCAAAGAGAAGCTCTCTAACATGTCAATGGCTCATGTCACTCCTGGCTTTAGTGGATTCTCATTACTATCAGAATAAATCCAACACCGTACACAAGTTCCATGAACAAATACATGTGAAAAATGTCGCATTCTATCTATCTCCTTGATTCATAGTACATTTTAGTATATTGAAGTTTCTGAGAAGAACTGTAGTTAAACAGTTCTCTCATTTCATTTAACCCAGAATGTCTCAAACTCATTTGACTATGGAATTTCTTTCTCCCTAGTAATTCCTATTGGCATGCCTCAAGCCAGCATTCTCTAGGATATACTTTAAGGAGTTCATTCGGTGAGCTGAGTACAAAGCTCTGACCTTACCCTGGAACGGTAGTTGCCTTTCTGAGGGACCCTGAGCTGTTCTTCCTCAGAGTGGCTGCCTTCAGCTGCTGTGCTTGACTAAACACAGCCGATGCAATCAGTTTTTAGAGCTAGATTTTGGATTTTATTTTATTTTTATTTTTTACAGATATTATTTATTTATTTATTTAGAAAGAGCATGGGGGGAGGGGCAGAAGGAGAGGGAGAGAGAGAATCTCAAGCAGACTCCCCACTGAACAAGCCTGTCACGGGGCTTGATTCCACAACCCTGAGATCATGACCTGAGCCGAAGTCAAGAGTCAGACGCTCAACCAACTGAGCCACCCAGGCGCCCCCTACATAATGGATTTCAGACTTTTAAAATCATTGAGCACAAAGCACTGATTTGACACTGGAAGGAAGGGTTTGAGACAGACTTCTTCAAGGTCACACAGAAAATAAACTAGACATTGACGTGCCAAAAAAAAAAAATCTTAGAATAGAAAATAGCAACAATGGCATTTTGGGGTAACAGGTGAGAAGAATGTCTATAAGAAGAAAATCAATTGGGAAAAGAACAAAAATGAAGCAATGACTAGAGCAGTGCTTTCCAATAGAAACATAACACAAGCTATAAATGCAAACCACATACTGTAAGCGAAAAGAAGTAAAATGAAACTTATGAAATTAAGAAGGATAATTATATTTAACAATATATGCAAATATCATTTCAACATGTAATCAATATTAAACACTATTAATGTCATATTTTGCATTCTTTTTTAAAAAATGAAATCATCAAAATCTGGTGTGAATTTTATACATACAGCATATCTCAGTTCAAACTAGCCACATTTCAAGTGCTCAATAGCCATGTGTAGCTAGTGGTTATCACACTAGACAGCAAAGAGAGAGAATATTTCCATCATTTCAGGAAGTTCTATTGCATGACACTGATCTAGAGGGGTGGTTCTTAACAGGGGGGGGCGGTAATTTTGCTACCCAAGAAACACCTGGCAATGTCTGGAGATATTTTTAATTGTCATAGTTGGGTGGGGAGAAGTTACTGGCATCTAGTGATTAGAGGCCAGGGATGTTGCTGAAGGTCCTACCACGCACAAAATGCTCCCCTCTCCCCATGACAAACAATTATCAGGCCCAAAATGTCTATAGGGCCGAGAGGAGAAATGCTACTCTAGAGAATTGGTGAACTAACAAAAAATTATAATCTATTCTTTATAAAGGCTCTCATTCATTCATTCATTCATTCATTCAAAAAATACTAGTAGAGTTGCAAATAGCACTGGTTACTGTATTGGTAGTTTAGACATAAAGACAAACATCATCAAATACGGTCAATGAATGGCATACGTGTTATATTATATCAGATGCAGAAATGCGGCAAAGGAAGGAACAACAAACATGTTTATGTTTTTATCCACCACAGGCTTGACATAAGGCCTTACACAAAGATGTCTGAAAATGGAAAATAAAGGAAGGAAAAGGAAGGAAGGAAGGAAGGAAGGAAGGAAGGAAGGAAGGAAGGAAGGAAGAAAAAGAAAGAGAAAGAAAGAGAAATAAAGTCCAAAGTAGAGGAATCAGAAGGAAAAAAAATTTTTGGAAGAAACTGAAGATAAATGATATGCTAAGTTAAATGACTGAGAAGGAAATGGAAGGCAAAGCAGAGTGAAACAGATTCTAAGTAACACATGGAGCAAAAGAGAGAGAAAGGCCAGTGACATTAGTCACCACCGTCCATATTCTAATAGTCTAATATCTGTTTCCTCTCTCATCCCTCTTGGTCTTCTCCTAAAGGATCCTCTCTACAGCTAACTCCAGCAATGAATTTTTATTTATTTTTTCCTCTGAAAGTAAAAAGAGTTTATTTTCTGGAAGGATGTCAAGTTGCTGTATATTGTGATTAGAAGGCAGGCTGACTGTTACATCGAAAACCGGGGATGTACTGTATGGTGACTAACATAATATAATAAAAAATCATTATTAATGAAAAAAAAAAAAAAAAAAGAAGGCAGGCTGACTGGAGATACAACGGGGTCAGTGTCTGGACAGCGATCTGTCATGAACCCAAAGCCTGTCATAGCCGGCCCTAGAGATGCAGACAAAGACGCACGATCATTATTTCCAGAGAGAGCCTTTAAAGCACCTTGGGGCGGCCGTTCTGCACGGGGCCCTGAGCTCCCGTGTTGGACCACCTGCCAGGAACTGTGCGTCAGGCTGACCTCTCCCAACCCAGTGTGAATAACTTCCGAGAGGTAGCCCCACATAAGGGCAGGGGCCGCAAGCAGGCAAAGAAAGAGAGGAGATTTATAGCTCTAGGATATCTCCCTTTTGAAAATGAAATGGCACATTAGGGGAAAAAAGGGGCTTGGCTGAAAGGACCTATCCCCAGGCATGACCAGTGCAACGTTCATTACCCGGAGCAAAAGCTTGGGCCAGTCCAGGCAAGTCTGCAGAGAAAAGAAAGCATTGGTGTATTTAGTAACAGACAAGCAGTGGCTCCCTCAAAACTTCTCTGATCCATTTTTTTAAAGCCTTAGCCAAAATGATCCCCCCCCACCCCACCCCCCCGCCCAGAAGGCAGTGTTTTACCTGAAAGTTTTAGCGGGGCCATTCCCACAGCAAGGGAGGACTCATGCCAGCATCTGGAAACTGTCAAGGACACTGGTAACTGGGAAAGAACTCTGTCTGCCATTAAAAAGCTCTTCAAAATAAAAAGGGAGCTAGGTTTTGTATCTTTGGGTTTTTTTCTTAATATTTAAGAAATTGATTAAGCTCTTAAAAACCCTGCTGATTCTCTTAAACCCTGATGGTTCTTTTCACCACTGAAAAAGATCAGCTCTTTCTAAAAATAAGATGATGGCGGACTCCCTGATAACTGTTTCCACAAGGACGTAGAGTTACGTAAAGCCCAAGTCATCTCTCCTTTTCAATAACCAGCAGCATAGCAAGGGAGTTTCACCCTCAGAAAAGATCTCATTCTTGGGGGATGGTGTCTTTTCTGGAGTTTTGAGGGACAAAGAGGAGCTCTGGGCAGGAAAAACTGAGGTTCAGTCTCACTGTTCCACCATGGACGTGTCTGAGGCCGTACCAAGGAAATCTATACACAATGAAAACACAGACAAGGGAGATTTGCACAGCTTTTAGCTTAGGTCAAAAAAACATGTAATTTGTTAAGGAAGAGGGCACTAACACGTGCCACGTCACGCTGAATTTTCTTGAAAAATAAAAAAAATAACAAAGTTAAACTTTCAGTCAACCTGAAAATATTAGCTTTTTATGGGGGCAGGGCGGAACGAATGGAACAGCAGTGCTTTTTTTTTTTTTTTTTTTTTGGATTGCCCATTTTCTGAGTCTTCTCAGAGAAAGAATGATAGGGGAGTGAGGCAGACAGGAAATAGGTGTGGGGGAAAATATTTAGCAAAATATCAAAGATGCAGCACAAGTAGAAAAGGTTGGCTTTCATGACGTGTGGCCAAAATATACGTCAGGGCACAATGATAAATGTTGGTTTTCTGGGATTGAAATTTGACATTTTTTAACTGAAGAAAAAATGCGAATGAGTCAGTAGCATATGGAATGTTATAGACAATGCAGACTGAAGCAATAGTTTATCATTTCTAACTCTGAAGTGGAAAATACCTTTCACAAAGTACAAGTTGCACAGGTTCAGGAAAGAAGAGATTTTAAGCGTAGAAAATTTTCTTTTTTCAACTTTAGAACAACACTTCGGAGAAAAAAAAGAGAAGGGCTTTCCCTTAAGCCTAAGATCAAAGATCAGGACCTATGGGCCTTAATGGTCTTTATTAACCAAACTCTTGACAGAAAACAGGGTGTAGAAGATACTGTGAGAGATTTAAGAATGAGTTTCACATCTGGATTTAAACCCCCAATGTTTATTACGTGCCCTTCATTGAAATTTTTTCTTCCTTTTAATGAATAAAAATTATACCCTCAAACTTTAAAACGTTCCCCGCCTAATTTTTAAATATTTTGATTTCTTCTTTATCATTGATTAAGATATTTGACCTACTAAGAGAGCCCTATCTCCTGTGTGTATCTCCCCTCTGACCGTTAGTCAACAATCATGTGCTTTCTAAAATAGATTTTTAAGTGATGAGAAGAAGGACAATGATGGTGAATAAGATGATAATAGGATACTTTTTTTCTGTCTTCTTTTCTGAGGTCAGTGGATGCTAGTTTAAATCTGAAACAAACCCTACTTCTCTATCATTAATTCCTTTCACCAAAATTCCAAATATTCTATCTGGTCTCCAGATAGAAACACTGGTATCAAAAAATGTCAGTTCTATTGATGTCCTGGGTTTTATGTTGGGATGGAAATGGTGGGGTAAATGGTGAATCCATGAATAATCCTGTGTTTTCACCCCAATAAAAATCCAGGGAGAGCTTACTGTACTTACACTCACTTTCTCTCTCATGGTTTAGGCAGGAATGTGGAGGGAGCGCTGACCCCCAGCATCCACACAAAGAGCATTGGACAATAAAGAAGGTCGACTCTTTCTATACAGACCTGCCTTTGTGCTCCGTGTGGGGCTTGATCCTTGCGGCCCGAGAGCTCAGTGGATGCCAGGGAGATAGATGTGATGTGTTAGCCTCAGCCAGGGTAGCAGCTGAGCCACTTTCACACAGGCAGGCAGGTACGGCCGAGCCTGGTAACAGATGAGAACCCCTAGGGAGCCCTTGACTATGGAGAATGAAAAATCAAAAGAAACCATATTGGACACAGATACAAAGGGAGTCCCCTGCTCCTTTTCTCTCCTCCCTTGTTCCCTTTCTCCCCTTCGTTAGGAAACATCAATGAATGTGGAAAGCTGTCTTTCCCCTGGAAGCATTTGCGTGCCCTGGGACTCCAGATGCTATTCTATGCAAATGGTTTCCATCCTTTCCTGCCTGGGGAGATGTTCTTTAACCCATCTGCATATCCATTTTCTGTCTTTTCTGGGAGAGAGAGGCAAATTGAGAGATGAAAATACTTTCCAGACAACTGTTTGCTCTGCTGCACTCTGGTTGAGTGGAAATGTGATCAGGTGAAGTAGAGTCGGGTTGCTGTGGCTGTCCACCTACCGGCGTCAATGCCAATGTCTTGGGAAGGGGGAGGGGAGATGTCAGGAAGCAGGGTCCCGAAGCGAGTCAGTGAAGTACCAATTAAAAACTTTAAAAACACTAGGTATTTTCCTCACATTTGGAAGTAGGGGGGTGAAAGTATGTGAAAAGAGTCGGCATCAAAATTGGGTAAGTACTTTCAATGTAGTATAATTAAATTTTCTATTTCATTGTTAAAGATGACCCACCTCCACTTCCCTATTTGCTTTCAAAGTATTACAGTATGATTTAAAGTATTTTTTGTTTTTGTTTTTCATTTCATGGTATCTCTATAAGGTAAAGCCAATTTTATCATTCTCATCATATGACTGAAATTTTTTTAAAAGTACAAAGAATGACAACCCAGTACCAGGATTCTGAGGTAAAATAAATTGTAACTGTGAGGTTAAACCGCTCTTAAAAGCTGTATGTCAAGGAGGATTCCAGGCATTTCAGAGTTTCACACCTAGTGCTCCTTATCTCTTCAGCCCATGTTGATACTAAGTCACACTTAGAACAAAAGCTCAGATAATATTCAAATAAGCTTGAGATACACTAGAATGTTGAAAGGATATTTAAAATTATTATATTCCATATATTCCACTTTATTAAAAATGAATCTAATATCCTGAAGAAATGGGATACATTTATGTTACATTTTAAAATGTAGTTGAGAATAATTATACTGGGTTTTGACATATCTGGTAGTGTTACTGGTCTGCCGTCCTACGCTGATGTTACTTAAAAGGAGTAAATAATTCACCATTTAAAAAAATTAATCCTTTAAAGGGGATCAGGGTTTCCTTTACAACCTTTATCTTCAAGGACATGTGCACACACATAAGACAGCCTATGTCTTAAAACAATATTCTAGCAGGGAGTTTGTGATATGTAAAAATCCCTTGTGCTGAAGTTAATACACAAATAATACCTTTACTATGAATCAGCCTATCCTCCCAACCACATGTATGTATGATTCTGATAGTAACACAGCAGTGTGGTGGCTTTTGTGTTTTGTTTATTTTTATCCCTTAGAGAACACAACATCTATAGTTAAGAAGAGAGCGTGGTAAAGAAATTTCAATGCAGGTCCTGAATCAAATTAAATCATAATAGACTAATCTAAAGAAACAAAGTATGGAACACATGTGCTTCCTCTCACACTCACGGCAGACATCAATAATCAGTCATGAGACTTTACACCGTACTGCGCCTCAGAACCCTTCTCAACAATGCCGCAAGGAGTCACTACTATTAATCAAGCTGGCATAGAGGTTAGGGTAACTCTCTGTTTGCCCATCCCTGGACTAAACTTCTCATCTATTTCTGCCTCAGTTTCTCTGGTTCGGGGAAATGATTATAAGGATTAGAGTTTTGTATGAATACAGAGTTGTGAATTTCTGAAATAGAGCATCAAGAGATGATGTATCTTTGTTTTTTTTCTCTTGAAAGTAGAAGTAAGGCAGGTAATGCTAATGTTGGGTTAACTTTATTAAAAATAAGAAGTTACAGGGGCGCCTGGGTGGCTCAGTTGGATAAGCAGCTGACTCTTGATTTTGGCTCAGGTCATGATCTCTGGGTCCTGGAATCAAGCCCCATGTCTCCGTACTCTGCCCTCAGCGGGGAGTCTGCTTCCCTCCCTCTCCCCTCTCCTAGCTCTTCTCTCTCTCTCTAAAGTAAAGAAATAAATATTTAAAATAAGAAGTTACATTATGTGTAATGTAACCATATCCATTTTTAGAATTCTATCATGGCTGCCTCACCTAAAGAAACTGTTACTTATAATATCATTGGTAATCAGATGTATAATAAATCAGAGATTTAATACAAGCAGAGTTCCATCACCAAAGAATGCTTTTCTAAATATATTTATTGCGTAAATGTATTATTGAAAGTCTTCTTACTGAAGTTCAAATCTTTCCTAAATATATTCTTCTATAAATTAAAAAAAAAAAAAGGCTATTCTATCTAGCACCTGGGATACTCTTCCTTCCTCCTCTTTACCTAATTAGTGCTTGTCTGATGTCATCTTCACTGAAATGCCAACACCCCAGAAAGGTCTTTCCTTATAAGAGCCAATCCAAAGTAGATTACCAACACTCCTATTATTCGATCTCATAGCGTTCTGTTCTTTTCCTCTATGACACTTACCACAATTAGGAAAAAAAAAAAGCTATCCACCCATTACCTACTTATCTATCTGTCTGTCTGCCTATCTACCTGCCCATCCATCTAACCTATCGTCTACCTCTACCTCTCTAAACTGATTGAGTAGTTGTCTTCTTCAAAAGAGTAGGTACGATATTCTTTTGTTTACCACCTAAGACCCTGACTTACTCTAGAAACCTTGACTGCCCGTTAGAATCAACTAGGCAGCTTTTTAAAAACCCTTATGTCCAGCCAAACCCTGGAAGAATTCCATCAGAGAGAAGGAAACCCAGGTATCGGTGTGTTTTAAAGCTCTATCCCCATGTGCAGTTAAGACTGAGAAACCACAGTTATGTCGGGAGAAGCATCAGTGTAATTGCCACAGCAAGCCCAAGTGTTTTCATGCTAAAATATCCTAAATAATTTTAATAGTGCATTGCATAATGACATTGTACACAGCACTGTAAGTTACCAAAACCATGGAAACTATCAGAATCTAACCCAGCACCATCCTAAAGGGGTAGGGAGTGTGGAGACAGATACACTGACAGTGCAAAACAATGTTTTTGCTCTATGTGCCACATTCTTGTGCTGGCCTATGAATGGACTGAACTCAGAAACAAAGTACTTCCCTTTTCAATGAGCCTAGCAGTTTGCCAGTGATGAGTACAAAAGCTGGGGGAGGTTTTATGCTCATTCACAATCGGAGCTAAGCTGGTGGGATCATCTCTCTCCAAAGTGTGGCTAGAGGCGATTAGAAACAAGAGGAAGATTTAAAGCTTGATGCTTCCTAGGCGTTAATTGGGAGTGGGGCGTCAATCCGAATGCGGCCACCTGCCTGTAAGACATGTATTTAAAAAAAGGATTTATGCAAAGCATCTGATTGTCTTTTGCTGTGGATACCCGCTGAGTCTCCAAGCAAGGGATTGGTGAGCTTTGGGTGGGCAACCCAGAGCTTGGCCACAGTACTTAGCTCAGGAAGCAACTGGTGGGGGTGGAGGACACAGAATGGGGATCAGAAGAGCTGATTTGAGGCAGTTCTGTGTCACTTACCCCCTTGGAAGCCATGTACAAGTTATCTATCCTCTGAGTCTCAGTTTTTTCAATTTTGTAACTAATAATAAATTACCTAAAAGATTGTGAGGGTCAGCTGTAAGGCGCTATGTAAATGCTGGTCATTATCATGGCTAAGCGCCTTACAGCAGCCATCACTCTGCACCTCCAATTCTTCTTTAATACAGTGAGGGTGAGACCCACCTGCCTTCCTTATATAGGTTACTAGATAATATCATTCTGCTGCTTTTATAAAAAACCTTAGAAACACTACATTTTGTCAAATTATTCAATAAAGATCATTTGTGATTAGATCAAAAGCATAAATTAAGCATAAGCTCCAGCCTCCTTTTCCCTCCTGAAGCTCTAAAAATAATAGGATTTAGAAAATCTAACAAATCTGGGAAACAAGAAGTGATGTCTTAGGTGGATCAGAAATTCTGAAAATGCCATAAAAATGGGAAAATAGAAAATAAAATTGGATTTAAGAAGAAAACCAAAGACCAGAAAAGAGATGTGGAGAGATTAGCCCACAAGGTAAGAGCAGCATTGAGGGGGTTCCAAGCTTGGACTTGGCACATATGGGGAGATGAAGGGGACCCTTGGGTGGCTGGTTGGGTGTTATGATATAGGCAGCTGGGCAAACTGGCCCTTCTTTCCCTCCCTGCTTGTTTCAAGAAGGAAGCATAGGGGATGTCTTCCCAAGTAGCATCAAGGGTTTTGGATACCTGTGCTAGAGGGATGAAGTGGGGGCGGAGCCCAAGATGATAAGAAGCCCCTACATCAAGAAGACTAACTATTGAGGGCAGCCCAACTGGTAGTACATTCAACCCTTCCACTCAAAGCGCCAGAGGCTGGCTGAGATAAATGATAATGTAGATTAGTAGATACAGCATTTGTGAAAGGACTACCAGGTCCAGATACCAAGATGAATATCCAACTTAGTTTCACCAAGGGCTTGAATAAAACCTACACCAGGTAAGAGCAGTGCCCAGCTCAGCAGATAATTAGTAGGTAGCCACGCAAACCAAACGAGATATTAGAATAAGTATGATTACAACCCCCAAAGTAGATGTGAGTATATTTAGTATACTTAAAAAACCAGCTAGATAGTTCAGAAATTAAATATCTGACCGTTGAAAGTAACAGCTGAGAGAGGAGCTAAAGAGCAGAACGGAAATAGCTGAATTACTGAGTCAAAACTGAGGTGAAGTGCTCTTTCCAATACTCTGCACGAGATCCAAGAAATGGATCATGTGAAAGAATGGATCCAGCAGTTTTACCTAGTGCGTATTTTAAAAAAGAGAACAGAAAAAAAATATATAAAAGAAATAATAGAATGATTTCTGTTGTTTAAGAAAAAAGGACCCTTTGAGTGGAGGCTGGGGGATTTGGCGACACAGATCTATCACTCGTATCTATAATTTATGGAATATACCACACACACACGTAATTAAAAGTAAACATAAAGAAAAAGCTCAGTCATTGGAGAGGTCTACATTAGGCAAGGAGGGAAGGCACATGATCAGGATTTTCTGTCTTTATGGTTTTACACTCTCAGCCAGGAAAGGAGGACATCCATTATAGAGAAGTAACCACTGGTATTATCTTACCCTGGAAAGAATCTCAGACTTTCTAAACCAATGCACTTTCAACTATAAGTACCTTATTACGTTAGAGAAGAACTATAATTTTTGGCCCAGGGAGCTCAGTTTTGTAAGAGAGACTTCTTAAAAATTGATTAAGTTGATTCATCCTTTTAATCTAGAACACGATATGACAATGTGAATCAAGAACTTTATAGTTCATTTCACTTGGTCTATTTATTTGACTGTAATGAATCTAATTGAAGTCGATCATCATAAATTTCAGAAAATGTGTATGAACACCATTCACAAAAATTAACTTGAAGTGGATTAAAGACTTAAATGTAAGACCTCAAATTGTAAAACTCCTGGAAGTAAATATAGGGAAAAAGGTCCCTGACAGTGGTCTTGACAGTGATTTTTTTTTTGAAAAAGTAGAAGCAAAAAAGGCAAAACTAAACAAGTAGAACTACATTAAATTTAAAATTTCTGCACAGCAAAAGAAATAATAAATTGAAAAGGCAACCTATGGAATGGGAAAAAATATTTGCAGACAATACATCTGGTAAGGAGTTTATATCTAAAATATATAAGAAATTCATACAACTCAATAACAACAACAACAAAAAGCAAATAATCCAATTAAAAATAGGCAAAGGAGGGGCGCCTGGGTGGCGCAGACGGTTAAGCATCTGCCTTCAGCTCAGGGCGTGGTCCCGGCGTTCTGGGATCGAGCCCCACATCAGGCTCCTCTACTGGGAGCCTGCTTCTTCCTCTCCCACTCCCCCTGCTTGTGCTCCCTCTCTCTCTGGCTGTCTCTCTCTCTGTCAAATAAATAAATAAAATCTTAAAAAAAAAATAGGCAAAGGAAATACAATGGGCAAAGGAACTAAACAAACAGCTTTTCAAAGAAGTACAAATAGACAGCAGGTACCTGAAAAAGTGCCTAACATCACTAATCATCAGGGAGATGCCATTCAAAATCATAATGAGATATCACCTCACACTTGTTAGGATGTCTATTACCAAAAAGACAAGAGAGAAGATATATTGGTGAGGATGTCGAGAAAAGGGAACTCTTGTGCCCTGTTGGTGGGAACATAAATTGGTGAAGCCATTATGGAAAACAGTATGGAGGTTTCTCAAAAAATGAAAAACAGAATTACCATATGATACAGTAAGGCCACTTCTGGCTATATAACTAAAGGAAATGAAATCAGTATCTTGAAGAAATATTTGTACTCCTATATCATTACAGCATTATTCACAACAGCCTAGATACAGAAACAACCCAAGTGTCCATTAACAGATGAATGGATAAAGAAAATGCTAGATATTATATATATAACATATGCAGTGGAATATTATTCAGCCATAAAAAGGAAATCCTGCTATTTCTGATAACATGGATGGAAGTGGAAAACATTATGCTAAGTGTAATAAGCCCTGCAGAGAAAAACAGACGTTGTATAGTATCAATTATACGTAGAATCTTAAAAAAAAAAAAAAGTTGACTGTATACAGAGAGTAGATGGTCATTACCAGGTGCTGGTGAATGGGGGGAAGTGTGGGGATGTTTTTCGATGGGTAAACTTACATTTACAAGATGAATAAGTTCTGGGGACCTAATGTACAGCATGAAGACTATAGCTAATTATACTGTGTTGTATACTCGAGAGTAGATCTTAGGCATTCTCACCTAAAAAAAAAAAAAAAGTTAAAAAAAAAGAAAATGTGTGTGTAAGAGCTATTCATTAAGGTATTACATACATAGTGAAAAATGGGAAAATTTTATGATTAAATAAATTATGGCATACTCACATGGCAAAATACTATGTTGTCAGTAAAATGTTGCCAGGGAAGCTTAAGTGACATAGAAAAATGCTTTTATAAAATGTGAGATAAAAAATAAGGGTAAAAATCGGTATATGCAAGATAGTCTCAGATAAGTAAAAACAAGTACATAAGTAACAACCACAGAGAAATATGCTTAAATCTTAGCTTTTAAAAAAAAATCTCTAGGCTCTTCTTTTTAATATTTTTTTGCATTAAAAATTTTTTTTTCGGTTAGTATGTGTCAGATTTATATTTAAAACATTCCATCCTAGAAATAAAAGATCTATGTTTCCTTTGGAAGCAAAATAGCGCTCCGCCCGAGTCATCACAGGCTGTCTCAATCTCTCATCTACTCCCTCAGCTGCCGCGGTTGCGCAACAGGTGAGTTTCTGAGCGTCTCCCCCTGTCTTTGAGTAACCGATCCCCATGCTCCAAAATGCCTGAAACCGCATCGGGTTAGGTGGAACTCGTTTCCTGTTCGGATTGACACTGTGGTCACATTGCGTGAATGTCTGGGATGACAAAAATGTCTGTCTTAGACAGAAAAGTTTTAATATTTTTATTGCTCTCAATCACTTTATGTGTAAATAATTTTCTGATTTTTTTAAATCTTTTTTTACATCAGTCAGCTAGGCCCTGGCCCAAGAACTACTCGCCTATAAAATTAGTAAATTTGCTCATGGAACACCACATCGAAAACTAATGATGTACTGTACGGTCACTAACATATCATAATGAAAAAAAATTGGTAATTTGCAATATCTGAAAAAATGGCCTCCTGCTCCATTACAGGCTTTTCCCACCTTTCCCAGGTCCTCCAATCTCATGACCCACTATTTTGTTTTAAGAGCCCTGCAGGAGAGGAATGCAGTGTAATTAATCCGGGCAAAAAATTATTTACCAAGATGGCTCATTTCTTTCTCGCAAGGACTATTCAAAACCATGAAGAACATGTGACTTCTGAAAGGCAACACTTCCACTCATAAAGCTTCCCTAGGACACCCTTTTGGATTGGGTCCTTGGCACACTCTCCCCATTTGGGGTGTCTGCTTAGATCTCTTATAATAGCTGCATCCAGTTATACCAGTTCCACGTCTCCCCCACCGAGCACACGTAATAATGATCACATCCAGAACAAGGTGAAGCAGATGCTCCTGGTGTCCTCAAGATCTTGCTCAAGTACAATGAGAATGTCTTTCCCTCCTGTCTTTGAGTTTGCATGTCATACCACGTCCACAACCCACCAAGGGCCCGCCTCTTCTATACTGTTTATAATTTTCTCCCAGCATAATTCCTTTATAATGATCCCCTTGTCAGTTCTGATTATGAATTTAGTCCACATTAATCTGATCCAGCATTTCAATAAGGATGGCTAAAAAGACCATGAGCACTTCACCTGTTCTTGTTCCAGCCCAGTTGAGAAGCCAGCTCTAGCAGTTGCATCGAAGCTCATGAAATTCTATTTTATATAATAATCTTACCCTTGGCTTTATCTTATTTTCTATATCTATTTTCCCTTTACCTTGATTTACATACCCACTTATTTTTAGCATGTTTCGTAATTATTTATACGATACTTCAAACTTCGGGGGGGGGGGGCGGTCAGGGAAGGAAAGTATGTGAATATTTATTTATTCACATAAAAACTTCTTCCAAGTCCCGGGGCAGAAGCCAGAGCTTCATGGTACCTTTTGTAATCGTTGGCATCAATCCAACAAATTGGACTGCTGTCCACTTGTGTAAAGAAAATAGGTTCAGAGAGACATGGCTTGGAATGTTTTCCTTTCATTGTATGAATCTAGAAGAATCAAAGAATCTTTGAGGATTAGTTAATAGACAACGTAAAGCATGAATAAAATGATGCATTTGTGATTAGAAATTAATTTTGAAATATTAGTCTATTGATTTTCTCAGAATTTCCTTACTAACTTTACCCTCGCCGTTGCCACCTCCTACCACTGTTGAGGGTGTTTTTTACTCCCTTCTCTTGAGGTAATATTGTGGCAAAATGGAAAGAGAAAGTAAGGCATCGACTACCAGCTTTTGAGTTTCCAAGAGAATTTTTGTAACTCATGACAGAGTTAAATGTATGCAAGAAAAGGACTTGGAGACATAAAATCTAAGGACATACAGGGCCAGGATGTAAAATTTTTGCCACAAATAATAGGTTAATAAAAGGTAGGTGATTTGATCATGAGTCTTCTCATTCTAGAAGAGATGGGAGATCTTTAGGATTGGAGGAGAGAGAGAGGCAGAGTGAGAAAGCAAGATTGAGACTATGGTGAGCCTTCTTAATAGAAAACCATGAACTCTGTTCTAGACAGGCCAAGTTCCATCGTGAGGTGAAGATAGTCGCTGTTTCAGAGATCTGAAGAGCCCAAGACAGCATGCCTCCCAGAATCCCTCCACATGGTCATGGTACTACAGCAGTAGAAACACTGCGTCTAGACAGAGAGCCTGAGACAGCCCCACTGACGGCACCTAGAAGATTCCTACACAGTGTTGAGAGGAGTTCTAAGTGGCTAATGAGGGATGATGGACCTGGAAAGGTCTTGTGTCCAAGTTAAGGAAGACCCAGGTTGATCTTTTCTTCTCCCTGTGCATACTACCTTGGGACTCTTTTTGACTCCCAAGAAATACACATAATAATAATGAGGCTGTGTAATGTGGTGATTAGAAGAATGAGCATCTTTAGACCACTTTGCCTGGTCCAAACTCTAGCCCTCCCTGGTACTAGCTGGGAGACATTAGAAAATACTCTTTATTTAAATACTCTCAGTATTTAAATTTATTTAAATTTAAATTTATTTAAATACTCTCAGTATTTAAATACTTGGTTTTCTCATCTATATAGTGGGAAAGATAGTTACATCTAGCTCACATGGCTATGGGAAGATTAAATAAGTTAATCTATTTAAAACCTTAGTATAGTGCCTGAACCAGTACCTGATGTGTTAACACAAATTATAATTATTAGCATTATTACTATTATTTTGTATTTTCTATTATACCTCCCTTTCTTTCCTGCCTTTTTTATTTGATAAATTCTGATGTATCCTTCCAAACTATAATAGCATCTACCCCCAGTTGGCAGCCCATCAGAGCCACGTGACTAGAAGAAAAGTAAGTATCTAAAAGAAGGGAGAGGCTGCTGTTTGGGGCAGATGCAATTTATAGTTGTGGTCCAGGAATGGGCATGTGGCTTAGGTTGGGACAATTGGGACTTCTTCAAATATGAAATATTCATAGATTAGAAATACGGAGGTATTGGGAGAAAGGGTGATGGAGCATAAGCCGGGTTGTTTTGTGTTCAGGACTGAATGGGAGGAGGTTTGTGGAAACAGCACAAACGAATTCCTTACTCAAGATGTTCAGCTGTGAAAGGAAGGACAGATGAGTCCTTGCAGTTGTGGAGATAGAGGAAATGGGGAACTGGTTTTAGACGTGTTGCATACATGGCTGTTGAACTTACCCAGGACAATGGAAAGAGTCAAAGTCCTTGACGAATATGTGAAAATGGCCAGAGCATCAGTGGTCCAATTAAGTGAGAGAATCTGTAAATTTTTTGCCTAAAAATAAGGCAAGAGTGACGTGGGAGTAACAGAAATCACATTCAAAGTCTGTCTCCTGAGGTAGAGCTGCAGAGCTCCAGTCCCCCAGCATAGTAGGGACAGAAGTGCAGTCAGTCCCTGTGAGGAATCATCGTGTCGTGGGGTGGGCTCCGTTCCTCCCCCAAATTCATATGTTGACACCCTAATCCCCAGAATGTGACTATATTTGGAGATAGGGCATTTAACGGGGTAATTAAATTACAATGAGTCCACTTGGGTGGGCCCTCAGCCAGCTTGACAGTGTTTTTATAAGGAGAGAAGATTAGAACACCAACAACACAGCTAGAGGGACAACCGTGTAAGGACACAGGGCAAGGGGACACCTGCAAGTTAGGGAGAGAGGCCTCAGAAGAAACCAAACTGGCAGATACCTTGATTTTGGTCTTCTAGCATCCAGAATTGTGAGAAAATTAAGCTCTGTGGTTTCCACCACCAGTCTGTGATACTTTGTCCTGGCAGGCCCAGCAAGCAAATGCACGCGTGCAGAGTTAGCCAGGATCGGGAGCCTTACCAGGGCAGAAGGAATCATCTCACTGGAGAGTAGGCCTCCACAAGAAGGCACTCAGGCAGACTGCTGGTCTCAGGGCAGACTTCTCTATCTGCTCATGGGAAGGGAACATTGCCACACGGGAGGAAGAGGATGAGGAGGACTGGGTTGTTCCTCTGGGGATGCCAGTGGGGACAACAGAAGGCTGGTTCCCTTGGTGGCACTTCTGAGTACTTAGAGAACCATCTTAATTCCCAGGAGACACAGAATTGCATGATTAGCAAAACCTCTTGCGGCTCAGAATAAAATACTGGATCCAAGTGGGGAAGACAAAACTAGTGAGGGTAAGAGCCACACTGAGCCCGGAGACCCACTGTTTCAGTTCCCGAAGTTCCTGCCCACCTGGAATCTGGCTGTCCCTGTATCATCACTTGAGGGTTCACTTTGAGCTCTAAACTATGACCCAGGGGCGCCTGGGTGGCTCAGTCATTAAGCGTCTGCCTTCGGCTCAGGGCGTTGTTCCAGCGTTCTGGGATCAAGCCCCACATCAGGCTCCTCCACTGGGAGCCTGCTTCTTCCTCTCCCACTCCCCCTGCTTGTGTTCCCTCTCTCGCTGGCTGTCTCTCTCTCTGTCAAATAAATAAATAAATAAATAAATAAATAAATAAATAAATAATCCTTAAAAAAAAATAAAATAAACTATGACCCGAAGTTCCCAGATACCCTATAGACTTGAGTACCCATGCCTAGCCAACCTAAGGGTGCCTTGTCAGGTCCAGCACTTGACCCGTTGATGACTTATATCCCAGGAAAAGTGGGTAACACTTACTTCAGGAAACTTCCATCAGGACCTAACCCAGACAACTTGCTTTCAGCCATTATCATCACTTGGTGTTCCCCTCTCAGGACTCTTAGAAATATACTGTATGCGAAGCAGAAGCTCCTTGGATTTTTCCTCCTATAATCTCTCTGATGTAAGAGTACAGAGCCGAGCTTAATTAATACAGGAAATATAATTACCAATGATGACAAGGTCTTAAAAGTCCTCATGAGCTTCAGCCATATTATTATAAAACCACAGTCCCAGGAGAGGACAGGAAGGGACAGGAGAAACTTTCTGATATAAGGAGCCTCCAGAGCTCTCTGTCATTCTCTGTTGATGTATGACTTCTTCCACTCAGGTGTCTTAAGTAGTTTTCTTCTGCCAATTGCCAATTCATTCATTCCCATTTGCTTTTGGCTCTCAGTTGGAAAATCTCTGATCTTTCCCCCACTGCCAACTTTTCCTGTTCTTAACTTGATTAAATCATTTACTTTATATATAACATCTAAGAGTTTATATGCTGATTAACGTGCTTGCAATCTTTTAAATATTTCTATTCCCAATCAACTCAAAATATGATCAAAAAGAGAGTCAGATTCGTCTCTGTTTTTGGTAGAGACCATGTCCTCTTCTGTAAGGTCAAATTTACGTCACAATTCAACTTAAAAAATGTTTAGTGAAAAATCGAGAAATTCTCCCTAGAACTTCATTTTTCCTCCTTCATTGCTGTTGATATTCCTTTATCTTACAGCTGTGCAGAAGGCTTTAAGAGGAAACGTGAATCAGAGCTCTGCTTATGGTCTCACTGTCTTGTTCATCTCCTCAACTTGCTGAGCTGGGCTTCGGGGGGTGGGTGTGGAGTGGAAAAGATAGGAGAGGTGAGGAGAGACAGAGACAGAAACGGAAATAGAGAAGCACAGAGAGAAAGAAAGAGAAGACAGATGGAAAGGGAATAAATGAATAAAGGAGTAACATGGAAGCCAAAAGGGGCAGAAATCAGGCATTAAAACTTTTATTTCATCTTATATCTACTTACTAGAATATAAGCACAGAGATTAGGTGCTTTTAATGGGGATGTGAGCATGCTTTTTTCACCCAGGATAGAGAAGTCCTTGGAGCGCTTAGCAGCAGGCTAAACAAATTGTCTTAACTGCCTTGAATGCTCTGAGCAAACTTGCCATTTTTATTCATGGGCCTCTGATCCATGGCTCCCAATGGATCCATGAAGATTAAATAAATTATGTCTCCAATCATTAGTGAGCCCCCCCTCTCTTTTTCATGACAAAGGTGGAGCTTGCAGAAATGCTGCAGATGAAATATCAGCTTTATATTGGGCAAGAAAAGATTTTTGTCTTCACCTTTATTTTCATGCCAGGGGGCTATGCAGAGGATTGAAGACCGTGCCTGAGCCCAGCTCAGCCCATCCTGCGGATGGGGTTTGGCCAAGGCATGGAAAAGGGGTGAGGGGCCATCTTGCCAGCCGGGGCCCCATGCTGAAAGGGTGACGTCAAGCAGTAATGCTCATTCTCTCCCAGCAGTGAGGCTGTGCTTCACCTGCAGAAGGAGAGAGAGGTGGAGGGGAGCCCTTCTGTGTCCCTCATGGAACATGCTTTCCTATAAGATAAAAACAAAGCTTTGCTTAATGCCATCAGGAAAGATGTCCCTCCCCTGCGAGGACCCAAAGTGCCTTTCCTTGCAGGGACGTGCAGCTTCATTATATCACCCAGAGGAAGGTCCTCCATGCACCTGCCTCATCCCTGCAGTCTGGCGATGACCTCAAGCTGGACCAACAATCAGGGTCAGCGGGGAAATGGGAAATCTATCCTGAAAATTGCCGCTTTCCTTTGCTTTCTCCCCCCACCTCTGTCCTCCTCCCAAAGGTTGGTTCTCCTGTTAGATGTCAAGTTGATGATTTTAAATCCCAGATGTGTCATGCTCAGTTAGTGAATAACAGACTGTCAAATAGAGCAATAAATCTTGCTCAGTGACTGCTGTGCCGAGCGCTATGCCCTAGCACTCACATACCCACTAATTCTGTGTGATGAGTGAGGCTGGCGGCAGCCCCGTGTTCTCCAGAGACTGGTATCAAGGTGCAAACATATTGAGAGGGGATGATTGCTGGATCAGTCCCGCTTTCCTGGCCCCTCGGTTCATGACTAGAAATCCAAAGGCAATCTGCCATGGGAGCACCGCTAATTATGTTGGCTCAATGCCTCTTTGGAATCTCTCTCCTCCCTGAGCTTCTGACAACTTTTTTCAGAGAATACCACGGTCCTGGCAAACTGATGTTTGAATTGTGTGAGGTTGTTTCTTGATGCTGGATTCCTTCATTTTTTTTCATTAGGTGATAAGGGGTGGAGTTTTTCTATATCTCCTTCTCTAGGAATGTACCATCTGGAACCCCGGGAACTTCTCTTCTCCCGGGTTTGCTCTCTTAGCTATTCTTCTGGAGAAAAAGCACTGAGTTGGCTTTCGTGAGGACCAAGGAAAGAAATCGAAGGGTTTCATGGGATCCCGCCAAAAATGTTGCTAGCTTCATAGCCCTTCTAGACAATTGTATTTCTTCCTTATTCTAGGTTAGATTGTCTCCAGGGAAGAGAAAGAAAAGCCACCTATTGCCATATTTACCACTAAATAACTGTGACCCAAATTGGTTACAGGATGGGAATTCTGTGCCTGTCTGTGCTGTAAGAAATATTTAGAGCTCTTACTTTAATATCCCCAAGAGTATGATATCTTTCACTCAATAGCTAAGAGCAGAAATTCTAAACAAACTGCTAAGGTCTGAATCCCGCCTTTACTATCCGACCCTGAGTATGTTCCGTAAATACTCCATGCCTCGATTCGCACAGCACAATGTTGGCACTTCCTGTGCTGATCCAGCAGCACGCCAAATGACGAATGCCTGGGGGGCTTAGCGTTGTGTCTGTACCTCGCAAGTGTTTAGAATGTGATAGGAATTCTTAGTGTAATAACACAGGTGATCAGGATTTCAGCAATGTTCGTTGTTGTTCTCACTTATTATTTTACCTGTGACGATCCTTTACTAGCTCTCCCTGTGTGTTGTGTGATGTTTATAAAATCAGCATTTCTATCAGAGTTATGAGGTGTGAAACTGGGGTTTGACTCCGCTCACTTTTGGAAAAGTTCAATGACCTTAGACATTCTGTGTGTCTGGCATTGTTTCGTTGGAGGCAAATATGGAGAAATCCCTTTATATCCTCCTAGTCTCTTTGTCATTTTGTTTTTTCTCCAACACCTAGAATAAGAGACTTGTATCATGAGAAGGATGTAGAGGCAGAGATATTTAGAAGTAGCACTGATATTTATCTGCTCTGCTAAGGTGAAAGTTTTGGTGTAGATAGGGAAAGGAATACCCAAGTACAGGCTTTGCAAGTAATGAATCATGGAACTTTACATCAAAAACTAGGGATGTACTGTATGGTGACTAACATAATATAATAAAAAATATTATTATTTTTTAAAAAAAAGAACGTCATGGGTAACAAGCGTATCCTAAAAGTTTCCAGAGAAGGGGAAAAATCAGAAGTTCGGATGTCCTCTTGACTTCTCAGTAGTGGTGCTGGAATTAATAAAACAGTGGAGAAACGCTTTTAAAATGGGAGGGAAAACTATTTTTACCCAATTTTCTATACCCAGCTGAATTCTCAATCGAGTGTGAAAATAAAAAAGACAGTTTCAAATTTAAAAAAAACCTAATTTATTTGGGTTCCACAGAAACTACTGCCAATGAAGCTTTAACCTTCTCACTTTGACTTCCTGGCAAATCCTTGGTGATTCACCATGTAACTGGATCCGGAATTTGTCCTCTTTAGGTAAAAATCTTCAGTTTTCACACAAGATCTATTCGATTGCCAATGTATCCCCAGGTCCAGCGCAAGTATTACGTGTGATGCTTTTAAAACCAGAGACTATTTGCTCCATGCAAAATTTTATTTGTCCCCATTAACTCTTTCATAGTTAATAATTCAGAATATACCTTTTTAATATTTCAGGGTAAACTGATTACTGGAAGGAACTAGTTAAATGTAAAATATCAAAAATGTCATCTACTTTGTACTTTTTCTTGAAAGCCTAAATTCTCTCCTAGCTTTTGATTTTCTCTTATGACAGTTTATGGAAAAGCAGTTTTTTAAAAAGATGATTATCTCAGGCCACATCGTCTCTATCTGCCAAAAGGAATCCAATGCTGGTGCTTTTTGCATGGGTATCTTGTGATCACAGAATTAAATAATTCTTACACCAAAAGAGCTATCAGTGTGGCTTCTTTTAGAGAAGGTCTGAAGTAGTGACAGAAAAGGATTCTGACTCTTTCATTGTGTGACCCTGGGAAGTCACTTAAATTCTCTGAATCTGTTTCCTGAGCTAATGTGCATAACTTCTGGACACATAGTAGTAACTCAACATACAATTGCTATTATAAGGCTAATTGCTAATATTGCTATTATTCAGTGATCAAGTTACTTCAGGGACAGAGAAAAAGTTATGTCAAGACAATGCCCTAGTAATAACGAAACAATTTATTCATTTAGTTATTCAGTGTTCAGGTAAACATGTGTGGGCTGCTAATTTAATGAGCTTACAAGGTCTATATTGAATAGACCCTGGCTTGAACATACTTGATCAGAGTGAAAAGACATTAAAAAAATGTTTCACTTTGGGGGCACCTGGGTGGCTCAGTCAGTTAAGCAAACCAACTCTTGATTTTGGCTCGGGTCATAATCTCGGAGTCCTGAGATCGAGCCCAACTATTCTATTTGCTTTCATTCTTGTTCTTTCCTCCTGTCTTGATTCTGGCATGTTTTCAGGTTTGCCAGTTTCAGTGAAGACAGATTTGGGTTTTGCTTTTGACTGTGGGCGTCACTCATAGATGCGACCTGAGCCCTTACTCGTCATTGGAGACTTTTCTTTTCCTTGTCCCCCTAGGTCAGGGCTCTTGGCTGCCACCTCCAGGGCCATAGAAGTCAAAGATTCCCCAGGCTTCCCCACAGCCCTTGCCCACAGATCTCTACTAGACCAGTAACAATCCGTATCAAAGAAGTCTGTGAGTGGGATGTTTCCTGGAGAAGGATTCCAAAGAGAGAAGCTACTGATATGAGAGGGGAACACTGAGATCAACTTACGAGTTATTTGTAAAGAACACAAGTTAGAAAAAAAAAGATAATTGCTCCATGTCCTCACAGATCAGACCTGCTTAACTTCTACCTTCTGCTCTTAGGAGACGCTTGGGGATGAAAGGATAGAACTGACAAAGGAAAGTGGACCACCTTTGAATCAGAGAGACAATCAGAGGCTAGAGAAAAGTCCATTTCAAAGCCATTTAGTGCTAAGCTAACTGGAGCTCTGAGGCCAAAGATGAATCGTGAATATAAAATAAAGGTTTCACAGTGAATTATTGTTACAGATTATACTCAAGAAGGGATTTTTTTTTTAAAACCAAGATAAAATTGTACCTAGGAATCTTTACACACTGTAAATTCTACTCTCAATTGTGTTATCTTTTAGAACACTTTAATTGGTCATTAATACATCTTTATACACAGATGCTTAAATAAAAATTTCTATTGACCAGAACAAACTTCCCAACTCTATGTCTGACAATTAATTGCTACAGTAATGAATAATTTAGCTGTTCAGTCCATAAGGACATAATCAAGGTGCAATGTGTGCCTGGTAGTAGCTTGCCCAAATTATATACCAGCCTCATCAGCACTGCTACTCTTATAAATTAAAACCAGTAGAGAAATTATCAGAAACCTTCAATGACTCTCTTTAGAACAGAGGCTGAGGAGCAAATGCCAGCCATTGGGAGTCATGAAACTACCTTGACCCTCTCTGTCGTCTGGAGTTATGGCCTGGCTAGCCAGTCTTAAATTGTCTGTTCTTAACTAAAATAGTGTTTGCTTTATTTTGATATTTTCAGAAGACACAGCAAATGCTCAGTATATGTAGTTTGAAAAAAATTAAGCAACCTATTTTTAGCTTGATGCTCTCTCTCTTGGGCTCTGGCTTGACTCTTCCTCTTTTTACTAGCCCCAGCCCCTGTGATTCTCACCCATACGGCTTTCAGTCTTCACTGGGAGCCCCTCAGCATGTGCTGGCAGTTCTTTGCAGCCCATCTTTTTCATTCTTTTTTTTTCCTATTATTTGTTTGACAGAGAGAGCGCACATGCGCAAGCAGGGGGGAGTGGGAGAGGGAGAAGCAGGCTCCCTGCTGAGCAGGAAACCCAAGCCAGTGCTCGATCCCAGGACCCCGGGATCATAACCAGAGCCGAAGGCAGAGGCTTAACCAACTAAGCCACCCGGGAGCCCCTTTCATTCTACTTTTTAAAGAGTTAAATGTTTATGTGTCAGTATCTTCCTCTAGCCCTGGAATCCAGGACGCAGTGAGAATTCAGGGAGTGATGGACGAACTCAGACCCTGGTGAGCGTGAGCTGTGACCATCATCTTGACAACTTTATTTTTTTTTTTTTTAAGATTTTATTTATTTATTTGTCAGAGAGACAGGGCACAAGCAGGGGGAGCAGCAGGCAGAGAGAGAAGCAGGCTCCCCGCTAAGCAAGCAGGCTGACACAGGGCTCGATCCCAGAACCCTGGGATCATGACCCGAGCTGAAGGCAGACACTCAACCCACTGAGCCACCCAGGCACCCCCATCTCAACAACTTCAATTAATTTTTAAAGTGAGACCCATTTCTGAACCTTTGTTTTGTCATATATCTTAGAATAAGTTAGTTAAATTCCAGTTAAGGTTTTAAGCTCTCCTTTTTCTCTGGGCTGTGTATGAATCCCAGGTTACTTACGGGATGCTAAATTGGTAAGGGACAATCGATCCCTGGTATTATCGCTATTCACATCCTTCTTTGCATCTGCTGCAAAGGAATGGAGAGATTTCAGGGGGCAATGGGGGAGGGGAATAGATCAGGCTTGCTAATAGGTTTATATGAAGGGTTAAGAGGAAGAATACAGGATGATTCCTAGGTAGGTAGCGTAAACACCTGGGTGTGTGATGCTGTCATTTGTCGTGATGGGGAAAAAAGAAGAAAAGAAAAATAAGGCATTTAATTCTGGACCAGTTAAATGAGCAATGTTTATGTGACAGCCGGTGAAGCTATTCAGTAGGTGGCCCGAGCTACACAGCTGGAGTCTGGGACCAAAGAAGAGATACAGGTGGGAAAAGGAGGCGTGTACACGAGAGAATAAACAACGAAGTCAACAGTCACAAGTGCGATCGTTCGATGGATTTTAAAAAGAAATACTAGTGTGAGTTTTCAAATCATCTAATGCAAGAGACCCTATTAAGGTGTCGCTCTGATTTGTCTTACGCTGCTCGCTGGCAGCGCTCGGCCCAGTGTCTGATTTAGGCCTTTCGTTTGCTCCAAAGGTAAGGTGCGGCCACCATGGAGTGTGGCAGCGAGCCCCGCCTCCATTCATGTGGTTCCTGCCTCTCAACCCAAACTGCATCCTCACGTCAACGATACGCGCTGACAGGTGCTCTGACACCGACATCCAATAAAAGTATACATCAGTATGATTTCTAAATGCCAGATTACTAAAATCTGTTTTACCACGCCCACGGCAGTGATAAGCCAGGAAACATCTTCCACGCGTATTCTCTGAAGGGCAGGGCAAGACAAAAATGAAGGAATCTGTCTAACCCCCAAGGCCAGGATCCCCTCAAAATTACACTCGGAGAAGCCCGTCTGAGAGCCCATAGACGAAGGCAGAGAACTTTCCACCTCTCACTTCGGTGGCTCAGGAAAGTGGGCTGCTTGTGCACAAGCTGGGGAAGTTGGGGGTATTAGGGGTTGCCTAAGATTCTCTGCATTGTGAGACACCCAGTCTTCAAAGTCTTACGCCCTTTCGCAGGCCATGTGCCTCCCAGCATTGTTCTAAAAGAAGGGTTTTAATGGACATACTGGGGACAGGAGAGTAACCAAGTTTTGTCCCTGGAAAGTATTCTTACGAATGGAATCCTCCGGCCGAGAGTACACGAGTAGACACTTGTCTTCTATTTTTCTCCCACTCGATCAACTCAGGACGGGAATTATAATAAATGGAAGACAAAATACATCGGTTTACAGTCAATTCGGATGCAATCTGCTAGTATAAATAATGGCAAAAACGTGGTGGGAAAGCCATCTGTCATTTTAAGGCAAACATACAGTTACTTTTAAGAAAAGAAGTTCCAGAGGAATAAATATATCCCAAGGATCTGATGCTTAGAATGCGTTTAAAGAAGAGTGGTTGGGTTTTGCTTTCCCAGAGGATAAATCATGTTGTCATGATTCCAGGTTTTTGTTTCGTTTAGTTTTTCTATTGCTCAGGCTGGTTCTGTTTAGGGCTCGGACCCTTGTGAATCTTCCGACGCCACCCAGATGTATGAGCGAGTATCGTCCTTAGTGAGGCCGCACATGGCCGGGTGCTGTGTTTGCTGTTATATGCTGATGCACATGTGTGTTTGCCGTATGTAACACACACACACGCACACGCACACACAAGCACGCATGCACGCACATCTTTTTGGTTCTAAATCCAAACCCTCTTTGTCAATTAAGTGAGCCTAGAGAGCTGGAAACACAACAGCAGCAAAAGGCTGGAGCTCGCAGCCACTGCGTCAAGCTGCATATGACATAAAACTGGATTATAATGTCATTCGCTAACTGACAGATCATTTAGTGTCTTGGAAGAGGCTGTTTTCACACTGCTGAAGCTCTCACAGGGGAATTCCGTGTGGGTTCCTTATTGTCAGAGCTATTTTTCACCCAATTTGTTTCCAAATGATGTCTAACCTGAGGTCTTCCCACTGAGAGAGGTTTAAGCCATGATTAATGAGGAGCGTTTGGCCAGGCCCACCTGGGAGATGGCCCATCTGCAAACTCAGGTAAGACGGGGAGGCCTACAAGGCATCAGCTTGTGAGCGGCAGGCAGCTCCTGGCGGCTCGAGCTTTCTCGCAGCGGGGGCAAGGTGTTGGGTATGAGCCGCATCGTGTTTCAGGAGGCGCTGGAGAGAAGTGTCACTCTTGCTGGGTTTTTTTCCTGAGATGTTCATGGGGGAAGTGCTCTCAGTCTTGGTATTAAAAAAAAAAAATCCTGTCCCTCAAATTCATTTATTCTCCTCAAAGCTTTCACACATATGTATGGCACTAGAACCAAATAGCCATGTACACTGAGACGTGGCTTTGTCTCCAAGGTCGGGATGACTGAGCCAACGGGAGTTAGCTGTGTCATACGGTAGCCTCTTGGGATGTGGTCCATCTGATCTTTTTTTAATGTCCTGTGCCTAAAATAATCTGCTTTCTGTTATGTTCAGATGTACCTGGTGTTTCTTTTTAAATGAATCGCTTTCTCTGTGAATTAAATACTGGAACAGACTTGGTTTTCACCAGGTCACTGGGTGGTATCAATCCTCTAATAATTTGAATAATTTAGAATCTTCGGAAAGGGAGATCATTTCACTAAAGAAATAGAATGATAAAAATTTGCAGAATGTAAAACCACGTTTGTTCTAAGACAAAATCATACGAGCGCAAACTGCTAAGGCGTTCCAGGTCCTTTAAAAATAGCTAGCTGAAAAAATGCGTTGAGGGGGTCGGGACATAGTCATTCTTCATAACCAAGCTCATGCCTTCTGTCCTTTAACACCCACGTTCTAGGTGCTTCTCTCTAGGCTGTCATGAAATATGACATCCCACAATTCCGTCTGTCAGGACTAAAATCTAACAGATCCGACCGTCTCCAAGTAAAACAGATTGTTTGCTAGGACCATTTATGACCCATAAAGAGTGAGAGTTTACCCTGGCAAAACATTCCTTCTTGTAAACAACCAACATTCCCTGAATCTCACCAGCTGACTTGTATCCATGGATTTCGCACTTGGCGTTTGGCTTCCTCCACAGCCTTCTTTGATGGCATTTTGTCCCCAACTGTTGTGCAAGAGACACTTTCCGCTGAATTGGTTCTACATTCAGACACCAAAACAATCCCACCCTTTCTTTAACTACTTCTGTTGCCAGCAACATGTTTACCATGATTTAGATGTCTATTATACGCATGAATGACTTGTCTACTTAATTTCATCAAAAAAATGAACCCTCATAAGTGGCACAGATGCTGGTATGATGGTAATCAAATTAGTTTTTGGACAGGTTTATGACCACTTGCTGTCAGTGAAGCTCTCTTTGGCTATCTTCACTCCTAATACAGTTTTGATGGTGATTAATGGCTCCATTAATACACAGTTTGTGTTATGATAGACCTAACATTATGGTCTCATTTGCTGACCACAGATGACAATACATTTGGTAAGATTCAGGTCCACAACATATTAGCTATACAGTTAATGCCAGAGTCTTCCTTTCTTGGGCCTAGTGTATATATATTTAGGACCAAACAGTGTAGATAGCACTCTATTCGTGTCAAAACTTTTTTTTTAAGTTAATATTCCTTTCGATGGCCTTTCTCTTTCCCTGTCTTTGTTACAAGGATGTTGTTCCCCTAAATTATTCTCGCTAACCCCATGTTCCATCCATGTCTCTTTTACCCCTTGTCTTACTTGTTTCCACTTTTAAACTCTTTAGTCTTTCTGTATACAACCATTTTAATATTTTTACTTAAAAATTTTCACTTTTGCGACTGCTTGAACAATTTTCAAAAAACCTCTCATGGTATCTCCTGAGAATCATTGTCTGTAAATTTTTTTCCCAGATAGCGCACGTCATCCCATTCATGGCTTTTCCATCCTATTTCTTCTATTTTCCTAAGAGTAAATTTTAAATTGAAGTCTCTTGTGAGCAGCATGCGTTTATTTGCATTTGTTCAACTGGGCTGCTAATAGGATGAGGACAAAATGGGAGCCTTGTAGGCTAAACTACGGTAAACACATTAGGATTGTTTACACAGCTTTTTTATGTTTAAACAAACATGGTTTTTTATAATGAAATTGAGTTTCCTCCTGCCCATATTTGATTTTTATGTTCATCTGTGCACTTGCCTAAACTCCACCCACTTGCTGCTATGCAAATACAGATTATGCAAATTTTTGTTTTGAATTGGGTGAGCGGAGCAGATGCCCGTTTTAGCATAAACAGTCTTCAGAAAAACGGCTTGAATAGACGAGTATCATTGTAAAACTACCTAAACGGACATAAAGATTAATGTTTCTTTTCACACAGACAAAAATGTGAAGGGTGTCTCCTTTATTCTTATGAGGAAAATCTGAGGTCATTTTATAACAAGGCTCAAGGCTGGAATTCAACCCCTCATCCACTAGCAAGACTCCAGACCAGGCCCCATCTACTACGGTGGATCTTTGAACCTATTAATTTGTTGTGATCCGCCTTCACTTAAGTTAATATGATCCCAGCTGTCTAGTAAATTGCCTTTATCACTGGCATCTCTGCTGGCCGCTTGTTTGGACGGGTGGATTTTTGGTTGTCGCCACATAAATTTACCGGTACAAAATGGTTTCATCTGTGTTTATTGATTTATTTATCTATTTATTTTTTGAACCACTACGCTGAGGTACGATTGACAAAAAGCTGTACATATTTAATATAGACAAATCGATGGATTTGGAAATAGGTAAACACCTACAAAACCGTCACCTCAAACTAGGCCATCAACTTATCCACCAACCCTAAAAGTTTCCTCCTGCCCTTTTATTTATGATTATTCTTTTTGCATGAAAAGAAAATTTAATGCAGGATCTACCGTCTCAACAAGCGTTTTAAGTGCACAATACAGGATTGTTGACATCCGTCTTGTATAACTGCAATTCTGTCCCCTTTGACTACTGCTTCCCTACATTCTGTGCTTATTGAATATAAACCCTGAAAAAGGCTTTGAAAGATGAAATGTCTCATTTATTCTGTTTCAGACTAAAACTGATATCAATGGTAGTTATGGGTTCATTTGTATCCATCTGGTTGGAAACAACATTGAGACTTTTTCAAGTAAAAGAAAATGGATAAAGGAATAATGGGGCAAAGGGAAGCTTTGCAAATAGTTTAGGAGACCTAAGAAATACATAGGAGAGAAATACTCCCGCATGGAAATGAAACTCTACATTGAGTTACCATTTGTTCCAAATTTTGAGGAAGGCATCTGACTGAGGTCATGTCTTTGCAGACCACTGAGCCATCTCTCTGAGAAGCAGATTCAACATCGCCAGCTTGGTAGCTGCAAGAGGATTAAGACCAACAGCGCCCAGCCAGAGTAAGGAACAAACAGCAGATGCTGCCGATGGCGTTGGACTTTATAAGCAACCATGGCTCTTTTTTGCTTTTCCCATTTACTAAAGCCAGTAATAAATTTTGGAAAAACCCAGAACAGGGGTGCCTGGGTGGCTCAGTCAGTTAAGCATCTGACTCTTAATTTCAGCTCAGGTCATGATCTCAGGATTGTGAGATCGAGCCCTGAGTCAGGCACTATGCTGAGCGTGGAGCCTGCTTGAGATTCTCTCTCTCTCTTCCTCTCATGTGTGCTATGAGAGGAAGTCAGCTAGTCAGGCACTATGCTGAGCATGGAGCCTGCTTGAGATTCTCTCTCTCTCTTCCTCTCATGTGTGCTATCTCTCGCTTTTTAAAAATAAATAAGTAAATATATAAATAATAAAATTAAATTAAATTAAATTTTTGAAAAGTTTGAAAAATCCTAGAACAATGATGCTTTTGGAAACTCCCTGATATAGGTCCCTTTGGATGGCTCCGTGATAATGGATTAGTACGTCTTGTGTTTCCATACACAGTAATGGACCACAGTTAGATACTCAATGAATGTGCTGGAGGTAGTTCTCTAAAAGGACATTTCAGAAAACACATTTGGTGTACGAGACAGTCTTTAGTGGGTGTAGGGTCCAGGAGTCCATACCACTGGCAGCAATAAATGTTGGCAGGCCAAAGATCGTTAGGTTGTCAACGTCACAAATGGGGTGTGGCATCAGTCTTTGCTCACTGTCACTCAGGTGCCACTGAGATTTTCACGGCTGCCTCAGGGTAGTCAGTCAGCCACATACACTTTCGGGGCCCCTTTGGTCTGGAATCAATCTCTAAAAGTTCTTCTCCATGGTGACCTGGGCCTTGTTTAAGAGCTTAATCATTTACCAAGTGAATCCGAATCTGGTTTCCTGAAGATCCCGATAAACACAGCTTCAGTCTCTTGTTCATTCTTCCAATAAGTCATCCATTTGGGGCTCCTAGGTGGCTCAGTCATTAAGCATCTCCCTTCGACTCAGGGTGTGATCCTGGCGTTCTGGGATCGAGCCCCACATCGGGCTTCTCTGCTGGGAGACTGCTTCTTCCTCTCCCACTCCCCCTGCTTGGGTTCCGTCTCTGGCTGGCTGTCTCTCTCTCTCTCTGTCAAATAAATAAATAAATAAATAAATAAATAAATAAATAAATAAAATCTTTAAAAAAAAATCATCCATTTAACTAATAGTTAACTAAGTATCAGGGACTGAGTTATGGTCTGGGAATTTTAAAAGGAATAGAAAACTGTCCCTGTCCTACGATGATTCAGTATTGGGACAAGCAAGAAAACCCTCCCAGTAGGGTCAATGTGAGACTAGAATTGGGCTAGACCCAACTCTTCTTAGAGAATTTTTCCTGGTACTTTTCCTGGGTATGGTACCTTTGAAGGAGAGTGAGTAGGAGTTTCTCAGTGAGAAAGCCTAGAAAGGGTATACCCATTCCTCATCACCCCTTCCCACCCAAACACCTTTGAAAATTCCAGTTCATCCAGTAAAGAGTTGGAGGTCATTGGTAAGTGAAGTACTTGATCCAATATTATCATGCATTCTTTACATTATACAAAATGGCCAAACTGACTTTTTACAGACTTTGGGGGTATAAGCTGAGGCTTCCCACCGCGATAGCAGTGCAGGAAAATGGGCCAGGGAAGTGCTTGTCTTACTGGCTTACTGTCCTACCAAGAACCAGGTAACAACTTAAGGGTGGGGACTGCAGCCTCTATGTCTCATTTACTTTACAATGCCTTATAGGGACTGTTGATTTGATCTAGAATTTCCGGTGCTCCATGATGATAATAAACCTATTAAAAGAACTGAACAACAGTTTGCTAATTGATATTTTAGTGGCCTAAAATTGATATTGCATTTTTCCAATTTTTTTCTTTTAAATTGCACAGAAGGCAGAAGTAAATTAAGCCTAGTGAGAATATATTGAGAAGTGAAGTGAGAAGTTTCTTTCCATTTTAAAAGTCTATTTACCGAAAGCGCTATAGCTGCAAAAAAGTTAGGTTATAGATCATAAGGTTATGAAGAAAACTGCTGCTTCCTTTCTGAATAAAAGGAGAAAGGTCATAACTGGTCATTTATGTGTATGAACTCAGCATTTTCACCACAAGGTGCCATCTTGAGGATTACGATGATACACCGCATCTTCCCCCCCACCTCACTCTGCATGCACATACTGGGGGCATGATGACACCTATCTTCATGTCTACACTTCGTGCCCCTCTAAGAAGAAAATAGGTGTTCTGAAGTCTTATTAATAAGTATTTATTCATTGGTATACCATCAGGGCAACAAAAGGGTGTTTTCTGTGCTATTAATTATTTGCCATTTGAGCAATTGGTGGTTGTTTCTCAACTTAATTTTATCATGTTGTTGCTCCCTTCATTTGCCCTCCTGGGAGAATGATTTATTTATTTTTTAATTTAATTTAATTTTTTCTAGGTTCAAAACTTAATTTTTTTTATTATGTTATGTTAGTCACCATACGGTACATCATTAGTTTTTGATGGAGTGTTCCATGATTCATTGTTTGCGTATAACACCCAATGTTCCACGCAATACATGTCCTCCTTAATACCCATCACCTGGCTCTCCCATCCTCCCACCTCCCTCCCCTCTAAAACCCTCAGTCTGTTTGGGAGAATGATTTATATGTAGAGTAGTTGGAAGTTAGCCCGGGTACCACACTGAATTCTTGTTAAAATCTACAGTGCAGTGGGAGAACCTATCAAGAAGTCCATAATGGACTTTAAGTCAATTATTCTCAGGTAAGCTGAGCAAGGGTCAGTACCAAGTGAGAATAGGAAAATCTTGCCATCCTACGATAGACACGGTCACTGATTCCTAAAGCTCTGTTGAGATAGCTCCGCTATGAAGTGTTGAGGAGCTTCTGCTACTGGAGAGCAATCTAATGTCTCACTTTAGCTAAAAGGCAATGGTAAATAATAGACTAGATCATTAGAAGCACCATGCACAGTGCTCTTGTGTCTGGCTGACTGTGTCTACAGGCGCGGTGCAAATGGGATGAAACTGATCTCACGGTGACTTGAAAAGTGAACCAACTCAGCGAGTCTTCCAGGACTTCCTGTAAGAATAATAAGCAATCATCTAAAGATAGGTGTCCAGCCTTAAGGTAGACAAAAGCTACGAAGAAGTCCTCCAGCCCCTAAGAGAAACAAATAGCATTTCAATATCCCTCAAGTCCTGAGGGGCCCTGTGATGACAGAGCATTTGCGACATCATTATGATTTAAGATCATGGGACACTGATGAGGGGATTTGCTTATCATGGAGGAAGAGAGGGAGAGTGCATGAGGAGAGGAAGCCCCTCAGAGATGAAGCCCCTCAGAAGTTCCCTGTAGCTCTTCAGACCTGTGGTGGTGCACCCATATCTTAAAAACTATGGAACCACCCAATAAGGCAACCTAACTGGAGTCAGTTAAATGCTTAACTCATTATACTCCTTATGAGTTATATCAATGTCCCCTCCTTCACTATGGAGTAGTTCTAACATGCTTACAACGACTCCATTTTAAAGCTACCAGGATCATTATCTTTGCTAGAAGAGTAATAGAAGATTGGACATGGCCACCCCAAGATGGTCGTATTCCTGTACCATGAATGGCAGTTCAGCTCAGCCGAGAGTTTGCTCCTAAGTCACAAGACAAGAAAGAACGTGCAGACACAGGACTTACTATCCAGGGGCACCCAGACATCGCAGAGAAAGAACACTAATATCTTGACAGTTGAGAAGAATTTAGAATAAACAGCAGCAAAAGCTTTTCAATGAAAAGATTCATTTCTGCCACGTGGCACCACATGTCTCCTGGGAGCAGTGGGTCTACTTTAGTGTTAGTGAGTCCTGTGTCTTGATCCTTAGTCCTCTGCCCTTCTCCCTATGTCCACTCACCATCTCCGAACAGCCCTCTTCTTCCATCATTCTTCTTATTAGCGGGGCCCTCCACATTCCCCTGTCTATTAAATCGATCCCTCCATTCAAGACCAAATCAAAATCCCATCTATTCTATAAGGCCTCCCTTGGCCTCTCTCACCTGACCACTCATTTTTCAGAAATCCAATGGCAGGTTTTTTCTGTGTCTTCACTTGGCATTCATTATACATTCCTTGACCATTTTTATAATTTCTTGTTGTGTAAATTTTATGTTTAATCTCCCCAATGATATGGTGAATTATCTGAAGTCAAGACTAAGTCTTCTTTGGCACCCTTCCTCCCCTGAGCAATAATTAGCCCCCACTGAACTTCCATCCCTGGCCAAACTACATGTTGATTGGCATATACTGTGGCCACATGTGTATAGTTTAACTTCCAAAAGCATTTAATACCATTAGTACGTTGGTCTCTGGCAGCTTTTAAGGAAATTTGGCTACCCAGAGAGATTGACTCAGATCCTAAACGTGTTCCTCCACGATGTGCCAATTGTGTCAGAATTGATGTTCTCTCTAATTCATTCTCTGTCACCAAAAAATTACTTCTGGCCTATGGATTAGGTTTAGTTTTATTAAATTTACCTTACGAAGCCAGGCTCTAGGATGCAACAAGGGATCTGGAAACCATTGTTGAATTCCTCCAGGAAAATATTCCAATGTGACACTCTATGAATGTCATTCACGTCCCTGAAATAGGTGGGTTCCTGGATTCTTTAAAGATGCAGTCAAGAAATCACGTTAGAGATTGCAGGAAATTTTAGACCCATCACAGTTATGAGCTGGTGATCAACCTTAAGGAATCAGTCTGCAATCAGGGAAACCTTTATTCAGTAAAAGTTTTCCCTTGAAATACAAAAGCGAAACCTGTTACTTTGGCAGTACCCTACTAAACAATGGCAGTATTGATCAAGAAGTAAGAGATAAAATTCATAATCAGGTCATTCTGTCTGGTCAACTGTCATAGCAACAATGGAGCAGCCAGCAACAATGTGAACCAAAGGTATCTCAAGCTATGACTTCCGTCCTTTGTAGAGACCATGTCTTGGACCTACCAAAATGTCATGCACAACCAAAATTTGCAGTGTGAAGGTCCTACAATATGGTTAACTTGGACCAACAAGTGATGGCTATTGACATTCTCTGCTAACCTCAATGTGTCTAAGTAGTATCAGGGACCCCAAAGAACTACTTTCTGAGGCACTTGAATGAGAAGAGGACAAATAGGGAGAGTCCCTAAACAAGCACTGTTCCACCATCCCTACTGCAATTGATAAAATTTGCAATTGATAAGATTTTGATGATTACAAAAGATCTGAGTTTCCCTGGGAAAACAGGCTCCAGCCAAGCTTGAGTGTTAGTTGGAAAGACCATCTTCAAAAGAGAAGCCAAAGGTCAAACACCCAACAATCAAGGGAAAATGTCTTTCTGGAAGAGTCTTACAGAGAAAGATTAGGAACGAGGCCAACAGTATACCAAGCAGAAATATCAAGGAAAGCAAGGGCTAATGAGTGGATAGCCTGAGTCTCTAGAATGTAGACACAGCATATTTTTTTGTGGGAACCCAGTGATCACTTAGGGATGAGAAGAAAATTATTACAGGTGCTGAGTCAACATGGACAAAAGTATTGATTTTGCCTTTTGACCTGTTTTTAATTCTCTGCTCCTATCCCTTCTTTTTCTTCTGCAGAAAATTCAAGTTCAAAGACTCATTTGGACCCCAGTTCTTTCTGTCACCTTATTAAAAGTAAATCCTCCTTTATCTTCTTCTAGATGCTGCCAAGAAAATTCTCTCATTGTTTGGTCTTTGGAAAAAAGACGTTTTCTTCCAACTTACCAATTTTATTTATTTATTTTTTAAATACATGACTATTACTTCATTCATCCACTCTTTTCAAAGCACTTATTAAGTATTCTCTAGTCCCTGCATTTGCAGAGAAAAGCATTTTAGAAGATCTGAAATGGCCCTTTGACCTATTATAGTTTAGGATGTATACGCCTGTATTTTGCAGGACATTTTGTTAGTCTTAATCCTGAAATTTCCTCCTTTAAAATTAAAATTTAATTTAAAAATTAAAATTATGGTATATGCCACATGAAAAGTTACCCCTCACTTACTCGATTATAGTTTTCTTTACTATTGCTAAAATCTGTGTTCTTGATCATACAATTTAAACATGGCGCCCAATTATCATTGCATATAAATAACTCTTTAAAAACTTTTTAAAAAACTGTTTTTTTAGAACATGAATTATCTGAGTTTTCATGATCTAATCCATAACTCGTTCTAATTTTTTTGAAGTATCTTTTGCTTTTAAATTCCTCTTTTTATTCTTTCTTCAAATTAGAAATAATATTTAATTCTATGATCTGTCCATGGTAATTTGCCTCAAAAGCATTAGTAATAACATTATATATATATGTGTGTGCGTGTGTGTGTGTATACAGGACTACATTTAAAACAGGTAACTCATTTGAAAAGTGCTCTTATTTCAGATTTGCTTTTAATCAAAATATTAAACACTTTGCTGACATTATGTTTTAGATTGAGGACTTACCCATTTTTATTTACATTCATTAATCAGAAAAAAATTATGTTAATTTTAAACACTATTTGCTTAAAAGATTTTTTTCAAGCTTCATATTTCTTGAATTACTTGCTTTAACTTGAAGACACAAAAACTGTGCCATTTCTTTTCTAAATGATTTCAAAAGGTATCATTGGAACATCTATTGTCCTCAAAGAGACCATGGAAGTGCCTGCTGGCCTTTTAAATATGTTTTTGCTTTCCGTGGAGTACTGTAACCATCACCTGATTATTATTTGGGAATCTGAGTTCTTTCCAGGGTCAGAAAGAGTCATTATGCACTATTGTGAAATTCTGTGAGCACACGCATGTTCTGTCAAAGTAAATCTACTCACAGTGTAAGTGGTCCTCAGATCTTGATGTTGGTTCAGGAATGGGAGCTGGCTGCTGGCAGGGAATTCCTGAGCCAGGTGTGATGGAAAGGGGAGCAGCCTCCATTGCTCCGATCTCCCCCCACCCCGGACTAGCCACAAACCTCTAAAGCCAGGCTGCCAGGCTGGCTGGGGCTTGCTGGCTTAGAACAGGAGGGGAAGAAATGAGGAACATGGCAGGAGAAGAAAAGTCTTCCAAGGCTTTTGGTGCCTCTTTGTTTGACTGTTGGGGAGATCTATAAAAGACATTTTCATTCATCTTTGGCAAGGTTTGATGTGTCCTATGATCTCCATATTTAGGTTGCAGGTTTTAAATTTTGTCTTTTAACCAAGCATCCCTTCTAAATACTTGAATAATTATGATGTTAAAATAAAAAAAAAAAAAACTTTTCTGCATCCTCTACCTGGTTTCTTCTTAGTTTTAAAGTACGTGTCAAATAGTAAAGAAAGTTCTTCTTCAACTAGCTAACAAGGTCCCATGTCAATTACTATCCTTTATTTTTTTCTTGAAACTGTAGTTAAATATTATGTAAATCATGAGTGGCAGTTGAAATTATCCATTCATATTTTAAGAGGCTAATGGTAAGAGAAATTCATGTTTTCAGGCTTGGGTCCTTACCGGCTCCTAGAGTTGCCTCTTTGTCCTCACACGATGATTTGCGAGGAACCAGATTTTAAAGTATATTTTGACATCGCGTTAATGCCCAGATCTGTTTATAACCCTATGAAACAAAACATTTGGTAAAGTCCAGGAAAACCCCTCTCGAATTGCACTTGACAACAAAAGCTTTAACTTTTGGCACCCCAAAGATTACTTTTTGCCTCTTCCATTGTTGGCCCCAGTGATTTCATCTGTAATATGTATAGTGATTGTTTGCAGCCTGGCAACAGCTCGAAGGAGTGAGGGGGGCTGGAAAACTATAGCCCCTTGTTAGTTGCAGTCCAAACTTCAAAGGCTTTGGGAACATTGAACAGACAGGTTTCAGCAGCCGATAAAGCAGCCATGCAAACAAAAGGCAGCTTCCCTCTCACCGAGGTGTCTCCAGATCCAGGGTGATTTTCAACCCACTTTTTTCTTTTATTTGTAATGAAACTCCTGGCAATGAGAAAGACTCATTCTGCCCACGGTTGTGTGCCCCCTTGATTCAGCATCAGAGGGAGAGATGGGCATTTATGGCACCATAAATCAAGGGATAAACCATACATGAGCAGCTGGCACATGTGCTAATAACTATAATTATTAATCATGTCAATTTCACACCCTTCAAATTTATGCTATGTGCTTTCTGTAGGAAAGCCATCCCTGGCGCCTTGAGCTGTTTATGGTATGAAAATATGATGTGCTGATGGTCTTTGATAATTGTCTTATGACAGTATTGATCTGCCTACAATTGGGTTTGTGGGGCATCGAAGCCCTGCAAAGTGGTTGTCCTTGTCTCCTGGTATATATCATTGTCACACATCCCCCATTGTTAGTGAGTGGCGTGAATTACTTTCAGCATTTGGCCAAGTCTCTGGCTGCTAGGTCACCATTATTCTATCCTTATGTCACTGTGAGGACATTTACTTTGATGTTTCCTTTGTACCTCGTCGAAGGCAAAATCCTTTAACTTCAGAATGGTAGCCTGCCGCAGGGTTTCAAAGAGAAAACAACACTACAGGTTTGGGGCGGGTGGAGGCCAAAAATTATAGAAAAATGTGCTCCCCCAAAGAGCGGCCGTTTTTGCTTTCCTTTCCTTGCCCCTCTCAAGGCTTGTCTGCCACAGAGGAAGTGTGGCGAATGGGGAACGGGAGACTCCAATCAATCGCCAAGTCTTGTGCTCATTAAATAGACCCTTTCAGGACACCCCAAAGTTGCCGCCACACACGGAATTATGAATCTCCGCACAGATGGCCAAGCTAAGACATCAGGCTGGCCCTGAGTGAGCAGTTACCTGGGGCAAAAGTGGCCAGTTAACTCCAAGGGATTCATCCACTCTGAAACCATAACGTATCTTAAAAACAAACCCCTCCAAGACCAAGAGCAAAGCAGCACCTTGCTGGTTGGCCTGCATATTAATTTGACCTTGCAGCCAATCATCTCTGAGAGGCCGCCAAGAGTGCACAGAGCATGGGACTCTGCCCACTTGTCTGGAACTCTCCACGGCCCTCATTGGGCAGTGTCAAAATCACTCCTGCTGTCTCTACAGCTGCTCTGTTCCAATGACCCCCGGAAGGTTCTGGGGATTGTTAGAAGAGATTTCTATTAATCAACTACAAACCGACTGTTACAATTTCACACTTTTTTTCCCATCATTTCACACATTTAATGAATTTGGTGTCTTTTAAATTCAAAACATTTACAATTGGGCCAAAAAAAAAAAAAAAAAAAAACCCACAGCTCCCCTCCCCCCCAAAAAAACCTCTTTAACACAATAGGCAGCCACAAGACAGCAAAGGCCCCTTCCAGACCGAGTTGCTGAAACTGGCCATTTAACTAAGAGTGGCCGCCATTCTGTGAGGCTTTCTGAAATTGTTCCCAGGCAGGAGCAGCCCGGGCAGCCCTTGATGAAATCACCAGTGAGCAAACACTGAAGTCCTCTGAAGTTTCCGTTTGTTGTTCCCGGGATGATTTCAGGAAGTCCTTTTCGGGGCCAGGCTGGAGTTCAAAACTGTATCTTTCCTTTTTCAAAAACAGGCTCAAAGAAAACATGACATTCCCCCCTTCCCGGGCCCTCTGAGACTCCACGTCTCTTGCAGAGAAGGGCTTCAGGCTCCCTTAAGAGACCAGAGGCAGTCAAACCCCTCCTGCTCCCTCTCCTTCAGGGTCCCCAGGTCATGAAGAAATGCAGATTACTGGGGCTCTACAAACTAAAGTCCGTGGATGGCTCACAAAGATCCAGAACCTTCAAAACAAGAACCACCACTTACAATTGGTTTGCTTTTAAATTGCTAAGCCCGGCCTGGCTCATTTCTCCACCATGTACGAAACTTCTTGTGTTGTGTGGGGGGGGCTTCGGGGCCCTGGACTACCAACCGTGGCTTTAGTGTTCTCGAAGGCTTACCTCTCTCGGCTTGTTCATAACCTCTGCGTGGAGACATAGGGGCCTGGATTGTTCTCTAGCAACCCCTGCTGGTTAGCACTGAATGCCAGAGACTAATCCAGAGGTGTTCCTACGATTGCCCCCAGAAGGCAAATAAAGAATTCTAGGGTTGCTGGAGAGCCGGGAGCACAGGACAAGGTGGGTGATACAGCAGGGCAGGAGCATTTAGTTATTTTAAATTAAAAAAAAAGTCATGGTGAGCACTGAGCAATGTATAGAATTGTCGAATCAATATGTGGTACATCTGAAACTAATATGACATTATATGTCAATTATATTTCAATAAAAAAGCATCAAAGTTGATTAATGTCAATATTCGGCATGACGGGAATGATAGTCTACCAGTCCGGGGAAATCTAAGCATTTTTTCAGTAAAAGTTCATTAATTTCATTGTTGGGTATAAATTACTAAATACAATACTTTGTTTAAAAGTTCGCTAATTTTGTTTTCCTTCATTTGTACATTCTCTCTGTTTTTAAAGTCTGGCTCCTCTTCAGGGCCATATTATTACTTTCGTGGCCCCTGGGCCCTTACTTTTGTCTTTGTGAACTCCTCCCATGAAAATAATATCAATATTTTTTTCTGTTTTTAAAGATTTTATTTATTTATTCAACAGAGATAGAGACAGCCAGCGAGAGAAGGAACACAGGCAGGGGGAGTGGGAGAGGAAGAAGCAGGCTCATAGCAGAGGAGCCTGATGTGGGGCTCGATCCCATAATGCCGGGATCACGCCCTGAGCTGAAGGCAGACGCTTAACCGCTGTGCCACCCAGGCGCCCCAAAATAATATCAATATGTTATTACATTAATGTAAATATGTCAACTTTCTTTTTTCCTTTTCAAGTAAAATGAAATAGATTTTTGTAGGTCCCAAAAGTGGCGTGGACGCTGTGCGCTCTAACGGAGAAGACAGTTCTGCCTCTCTGGCAAACATCCCCCCAAGGGTGCTGGGGCACTTTTCTTCAAATTGCCTTTGTGTCTAAAGATGTTTTGGCTCTGCTTTACCTGTTAACGAGAATACCCGGTTCTTACTTATATCTTTATAACCATCTCCTCCAACACCACAGTGTATATTTTTAAGCAAACATTGGTTACGAGTCAGGAAACCACTGTAGGAGAGGAAAAAGTTTTCTTCCACCCTCTTAGGGTCCCTGGCTGGCTGTGAAAATTAAACTGGTGAAGATAGGATAACAGGAGAAATGCATCCAAATTTATTGAATGTAAGTTTTGTGTGACATGGGAGCTTTCATGAAGACCCAAAGAAACAGACCTGCGTATTTTTTTGCTCTGTCTGAAGAGTGGACAATCACAGAGCAACATGGTAGGTCAAGGAGTCTGAGGTAAGAGTAGTAAACTGGGAAAGACCTATTTGACTTCTTCCTTGTCTTTGGAGAGAAGGATGCTTTGTCCCTCTGGGTACTCAGAGAAGTCATGTCTCTCACATGAGCGTTTTGCGACCTGCTTCAGGGGAGAAGGGAGGCAGAAGATCCAGGGCACCTCCTCCTTCTGTTATTTTCTCAAACTCCTTCAGTTTAAACTACTCACTATGCCAGGGTGTCACATTTTGAGGATAGCATGAACCCCATAACCACCCAAACAGCTACGTTCACAGGCTCTGGATTTCGTCTGGCTCTGGGATCAAAGATCTAGCTGTAAGTCCCTGAGAGCATTTCACCTACCTGTAGACATGGGACAAAGGCACAAATGAGCGTACTTGTCCATACACACCCACTTGCACCCATAATTTGTTCTAGAAACACACACACACACACCCCTAGTTTCTATTCTTTTAATTAAATTGCCACATCCAGAATTTAAGGAATGAACCCAGGAATTTGCTTTCATAGGAAATTTTTCCAGAGGCAAATCAAAAAAACCTCATGTCAGTCATCTGAGCTGCTGATGTTCTATGATGAAGGCAAGCCTGTTGGGGAGAAATGTTGCCAAGGAACTGCATTCCCGGGAGTCCGGACTAGGTGTTTGCACAGCCATTCAGCAAAAGGCAGGCTAAGGAGATGTGAGGGCAGAACCATTTTGCCACTAGAAATGAGACATCCAAATTCAACAGGGACTTTCTTCTTTTTCTTCTTGTCCTTGTCCTTGTCGTTCTCCTTCTCCTTCTCCTTCTCCTTCTCCTTCTCCTTCTTCTTCTTCTTCTGCTTCTGCTTCTGCTTCTGCTTCTGCTTCTTCTGCTTCTTCTGCTTCTTCTTCTTTCCCCCTTCTCCTTTGGAGGGTGGTGCTCCCTAACAAGGAATATCAGAGAAAAGTACAGCCTCCTTCAGCTGTCACTTTCTGTGGGGTTTCCCATACAAAACCATGTCCAGGGTGCTGCTTTGCACTTTGTTATTATGACTGGAAAAAATGAATTTCTAATGTGCTACCTCTACCAGCTGCGAGAAGCTTGTGGATCTTGTCACAAGACACCCAGGGTCATGAGTCTGAGTTGGAGTGGACGGCCAGGGCACGTAACATCCTGGTAGGTTAAAAATTACATATATATATTTTGCAATCAACACGGAGATGTTCTTAAGAACAAAGGGAAATTTGCAAACACACATTGGATGGAAAGGTGTCTGTACCGAGGTCCCTTATTGAGGACCTAACTGTCACCCAGGTTATTTCATTAGTTCTCAGAACACTCTCAGATCGTGTTAGTCCCCTATTTACATACCAAGAAACTGTAGGTCAGAGAGACCAAGTATGCTGCCCAAGTTAGCAAGTTAGTAAGGACGGTTAGTAAGCAGCTGAGCTCCAGCATTTCCCACCCTGACACCCTGTATTTTAAACATGTGTTGCATTGTAATGAGCAGAAGTTGGTTGTTCTCTACCCGGCCGTGTTGCAGGAATGGGTCTGTCCGTGCTTCTGACAGCATTCGCTGTGTTACGAACACCCACTGAGCTCATGTGTGTGAGTCGGCTCGGGGTTTGAGTTTGTTTAGTCCTCTCCAGAATTTTCAAGCCATGCAGGCGAGCAGCTACTCATGTCACGGAAGACTGCCACAAGGAGCGCAGAGAGGTCTGCGAGGTCATGTGGGTCCAGTCTGAGTCTTATCTCTGGGACACCTTTGTGCAGACCTTCAGCTTTTCACCTTTGGATGGGTGTGACACTTCTCTGCTGGTGATTCAGTCTGACTCTGGGCTCCTGTGACACTCACGTGAAAAGTGTTAAACCTGATTCTGACCATCTCAGGCTCCTTGTTTGTTTACCAATAATTCTACCAGAGTGTTTAGCATCTGTGACAGCTTGCTCTTTGCCTCTCAATTCTGTCCTTTCCTTCCTCCTGGATACATCCGCTCTACTCCAATCTCAGTTGGAGATCACGTTTCTTAGCCTCCCTTGTGACCCAGTGGTCATGGGACTAAATTCTTACCAATGGAATAAGCTGGATTAATTAAGTGATAAATAAACTTAATGAAAAGAAAACTGCTCCTCTGGCTTTTCTCTCTTTCTGTGTCCCAATGAGCTGAAGCGTGGAGATGGCCAGGGCCCAGCTGAAAAAGTGCATGCCAAGTCAGTGCCCCCACGGTGGCAGAGCGACAAAAGAAAGCAACACCATCTCCGGCCTACTGCCGTTTTCCTCAAGGCTGTTCCCGAATTAGAAATAATTTCTGCCTTGGGGCACCTGGGGTGGCTCAGTCGGTTGAGCATCTGACTCTCGATTTCAGCTCAGGTCAAGATCTCAGGGTCGTGGAATCCAGTCCTGAGTCAGGCTCCGTGCTCAGCAGGGAGTCTGCTTGTCTCTCTCCCTCTGCCCCTCCCCCCACTTGTGTGCGTGAGCTCTCTCTCTCTCTCTCAAATAAATAAATAAATAAAATCTTAAAAAGAAATAATTTCTGCCTTATTTAATCCACTACAGCTTTGGGGCTGTTTGTTCCAGCAGCTTAGCGTTACCTTAACTAATGAAGCATGACCCTTCTCAATGGGCTTCCTGCCCCCCTTTAAATATCATCCGTGGCCAAACCTTCAAATGCTTTCTACACTCCAAATACAAATTATAAATATTCCAAGTATATGATAAAACCATACATAAAAACACTTTTCAGCACCTTTACAGAGGATGTTGTTAACTGCCTACCCATCCCACCTCCCCCTTTCCTGGCAATAATATTTTGATGTCACCTTTGAAAAAACTAACTCTCCCTCATTCTTAGCCATGTGATTAGGATAGGATTGGCCCACTTCCAGTTTTAAGGATGGTTCTTGATTGGCTGAAGCCATTGTTCCTTTCCGTCAGCTACATGGTAAATTAGGAGATGAGTATGTAACCCAGTCAGGTCTAATGAGCAAAAATGAATCTCAAGACTTTTGCCAGATTCTTCTAGATAATGGAGGGTGCAGATATACAGTCTGGAACTGTTTTGTCATTTTGCTTCCATGAGCAGACCCAGCCTGATGACAAAGAAATGCAGAGCTGAGAGAGTCACAGAAAGATGGAGCCAGAATCCTGATAACTGTCTTTGAGCCCTAGATCAAACTATACCTGAAGATAGACCTACTCATCATCTGATTCAAGCCAATTTGCATTGAGTAGTCTGTGACCTTTTAACATAATGTATTCTAATATACTTTGGCAATGACCTTCCTTTGGACCAGTTTGTTCTGAACACCCTTCCCTGTTGGCAAAACTCCTATTCATTCTTCAAGACTTAAGATCTCTTTCACTTTCTCTGTGAAAACTTCTTTGACTCTCCACCAACCCTATATCTTTTGACCAGAGTTAGTTGCTTCTCCCAAAACTCCTGAAATGTTTCACATCAATTTTGTTATTTTTATCATGTGTTGCAATTATTCACTGAAGAGTACATCTCCTCCAAAAGACCTAATGACTGTGAAGTCATGTCATTAGACATTGGGGTTGAAGATCATGTCTATTTTTGCTATAAATTCTAATCTAGAAGAATGCTTGGAATAAAGCACTCAACACATTTGTTATTCTTTATTATTGGGCGAAGGAAACAAAGTTTATTTTAAGTAGTGGCAAGAAAACAATGACTTGACAGATTTTTTTCACAATCAGAATTTGGTTGCTTTGTGAGGTAGTGAGCTGCCCAACATTGGAGGGGAGAAGCAGAACCCGAGTAATAGTAAGTAACTATAAGTCCTGCTTACTATTATAGAAAATTCAAGGCATGGGTATCCTTTCAGTTCTAAGATTTTCTGAGTGGTGTCTCATTTCAATCCACTCGATTTTGTCTGTATGGTGATTGGAATAAAGTCAGAGTGACCACAAAATAGGAAACCCAAAAGGTCAGATGAAAGTTTGGTTTAAGCCGTTACATGTTGAAAATGTTCCACATCACTTAGTTCTACCATAAAATCATACTCCTTCCCACTCATTTATTTTCTGCTTATGTGAAAGTATCTGGCTCTCTGCATAAACTTTGAAATTTTTACACATTTCCAAATAATTAATATCTCTCATCTAGGATCATTTAAGAACAGTGCATCTTGAAGATGGATGCTGGACACAATGACGTCAGAGGTTTTATTCCTTCAGTCCTGGGTTTCATGATTACATCACCAAAAGGTGTGGGATGTTGTAACACTTTGGTGCAATCAGTCTCAAAGCAGGCTGGCACTTTGTCAGTCTCAAGGCCTGGGAGCAGGTGGGGACAGATCAGAGCCTAGTCCTGGGAAGAACAGTTGGGTATGTCTAGGTGCAATTGCTCAAGAGGGTTCAGTCTCTACTGGGAGGTCCAATGCCTAACCCAGCACAGCAGAGGAAAACTAAGACAGGTGATGCATTCACAAGCCGAACCGCCCCCGCAGTTCCCTGGGAAGTGATGCATCTTCAGTGAGAAGACAAGATGCAGACACTGGGAAGACGGAGGCAAGAACTAGACCTCAACCAGGTGTGTTGGGGTTCAGGGTAGGGCATTCAGACCTGTGGCGAAGACTGGGGAGGTCATGGAGTGAGACCCCCACAGGGAAGCCCAAGAATGAAGGTTGGACCAACCTGAAAATTGAGTGATGCAACTTGGGAACAATTGGGCCTCACCTCCAGGAAACTGGATTGCCCAGTTGGTGCCGAAAAAGTCTCAGACCTAGGCAGATCAGTAAACTTGGGTCTAGTGAATATAACTTCGGATTCCTGTGGACTCTGGAGTGAAGGCTGCTATATGTGTTTCAGTCTTTCAGGACTGACTTTAAATATAGGGTGGCTTGATTCCGCGTGGGGCATATAACAGTAGATACAGATTTAAGGAGCCAGGTTAAGATCAAGGTAAAGCAGAGCTGAAAAGATTAATAAGGACATCAATTAATAGAGACATCAGCAGTCCACTGAATTCCCCCTATGGCTACCATGATCATGGTTCACCCTGATGCTGGCAATGATTTTAAGTTTAGTGTTAAGTCTCTATCTTAGGACTGCGTTTCAATATGCCATGTCCAAAGTGTTCATATATTGAACTTAAGTAAATATGCGGATTTCTCCCCTATGCTTGCCCTTCGGTGTTGAGCTAGCTGTACGTTTTGCACTCAATTCTCCGTGGAATAAAAGAGCTGTGATAAATCAGGCTCTGTTTAAATGTTGCTAAAATAGAATTCAAGCTTGTTTAGAACCTTTTGTTTTCTTATAAGAATCTCTCATATTCGTTCTTGTACTTTTCTCTTTCTGAGACCGGATAGTCACTTCCTCATCAGAACACAAACTCTTTGAGGGCAGAAGTTTGCTCACCAGTTGTTCCCAGAATTTAGAACTTGGTGTTTGATACACTGCCCTTGTTCAAAAAATATCTGTTGAATGAATTTCAGCATTGGCAACTGGGAAGTGGATGAGATTTTTTTTCTCTCCGGTCTCTTATATTTTCTTCTATCCTCGATCTCTTGTTTGTTAAGGCCCCTAGAATGTATCTCTGAGATTTTAAAGACCTATTCTGACTTAAAAATGATGTAGAGAATCTGCCATTAATTAAAAAAGAAAATGAAACCCCTGCTATGGGCAAGATATCAGTCACTGTGAGAACTACAAGTAGGAAAAAGATGAGGACCCTGTCTTTTAAGTGTTTATTGTCCAAGAAAGGAGATAGGAATGTTCATAAGTTACTTAATGTGGGATATTATGAGATATGTCGTTGAAAAAGAGGCATATAATCCATATTGTGATCTACATGTGGTTTTAGTGATGTGTACGTACGCAAAAAATCATGGCACTATAGCCTTAAGATCACAAACTTTATTTTACATTGAGGTATAATTGATATCCCTCAATTTCAAAAAGGGTTCAGAGAAAGAGAGTTTATGACGAAGAGACAGGTTTAACTCATTAGTACCTTATCTAATTAACTAATTGACAGCATTTTGCCTGGATTTGCTTGACATTACAGTGTCAACACTAAAATAAACACGCATTAAAAAAATGTCTGCTTTTGCCATGCATGAGAAGTCCCTGCCATGTTTGCCCGAACTGCCCAATATTTGACTTTAAGTAATGACCCATCCATTTTAGGTAAATACAGAGCAAATCTCACCTTTGATTGGCCTGACCCTGACCGGTTGTCATGAAGGTGAGCAAAATCAGCAATATCTTTAGTAATTCTAAAGATAAAGAGCTTCCCCAAACTCACAGGTCTGAGCAAAGAAGAGTCAGTGGCTAATACCTTCAGAACCCAGAGCATAGCCCCCACCGGGGACTGATGGCCAGCTGTCAGGCCTGAGTGACTGACTGACCATTGGCTGGGTCCCCGCAGGTGGTGGTGACATTGATGGAGGATGATGGATGACTCCCACACAGCCCCACCCCACCCACTTGTCCATATGCATGACAGAAGGGTTCCAGCCTAGATACCCTGGCTGACAAAGCCTCCAAGTGGGCATTCAGATGTGTAAAAACAAAGCATTCAGATCCAGCAGTGCTTGGCTACAAACATGGAGACATTTAATGAGTTGCTAATGTGAAAATAATGTTCTTTTCTGACTCTTGAATTGTAGGAATAAAGATAGAGGGAAGCCATACAACTGGTAATGACTCTGTTGGAAAAAAAAAGAAAGTTGCTTTCAGGAAATGTAAAAAAGGTGGACCCATCCTGTCAGAGGTTGATAGGAGCTTCTTGAAACATTTCTCCTTTACTTTCTTCTGCTTCCTCTCTCCACTCACTCCAAGCCCCCCTGCTTTGTGCATTTCTCCATCGCTCCTTCCATTCCTCATTCCTTCCCTTGCTTCCCCACTACCCACCGCTCTTCTCCATCCTTTCCTTATCCCTTACCACCCCTCCCCAGTTCCCCCTCCCCCACAAGATTTTTTTCCTTCCTGATTTCTTCTTCATCTCTCATCATCATGTTTGCAAGGGTTTCAGGGCAAGTGTGTCTTTAGAAATAAAAACCAGGAACATTGTAGAATAAAAAGAGCAAGGACACTAAGAAAGGATTTTTCAAATTTAAAAGCCATCTTGGGAAATGAGAGGGTAGATGATTAGTGACTCAGGATTCTCCTGTCTATCTGGGAGGCCTGGTGGGAGAAGCCTCTCCAGACAGATCAGCTATTCAGGTGGCATGAATGATGCGGCACTGTGTGTACTGACATCATTAGGTTCACAGCCAGCCTCACTCCCAAGAATTCATGTTCTGGAAAGTTCTGGCTAAATGAGGGAAGAGTGAATTATAAAGCACTTTTGAAGAAACAAACTTTTGCAGGTACACACAGTAACAGAACAAGCATCTTCTTTAGTGGTCGCGTCTAGGAGACTAGTTATTGACTCGAGGCCAACGTTAGCAACAGATAAAATCTAATTGTGACACATGAGTTACACATAAATTAGCATTTCTGATAAGGTGGTTTGAGAACTATTTCCTTCCATCATTAACTGAAAAATACTCCCTTCAGTTTTGCTTATGCTATTAATGCATGTGGCAAACATTCCTCTTAGGGAAAATACTGGTTAAACTTTATCCCAGGCACCATTTCAGACAATCACAAACCCTAATATTGAGAGGCCCATATTTATAAGTATTTGTCATCTTTAAATAACCTTGGCTGCAAACACTTACAGACCAGAAATATCGGTTGAACATATCTGTAATTGCTTTCTGGCTCTAAGTTGCTAAGAAGTGAATGGAACCACATGTTACAAATATTATATGAGAACCAGCACCATACCTTTGAACTGCCAGATTATGGTCCACTTAACAGCCTCTTTGAATGTTTGCTCTGCACAACATACGACGTAGGCAATACTTCCAGAAAAACTAACAAAGCAGCAGCAGGACACCCAGGAACCTAGGCTTTTGTCTGAGTATTGGACATCCGCTCTAGCGCTGGACCAAGGGATTTATGTCCCCAGCCCTCACCTCCAGCTTACTCGAGCAAGTCATTGGGCTTCTGAAAGAACTAGAGTACCTGGGTAGAAATCCACTGCCTAATTAGGCCACTGTCCGGGGAAGATGTTGACATCGCCAGAAAAATCTCTCTTGGGGCCCTTGTAGGCTAGTTTTGAAGCCCCTGCCTCTTCGTAGAAGATGGAAGGACACAGCAAAGATGTGGCATAAGTGAGCAGGAGAACCTCAGGGTAGCTCTTGTTTCATAACCTCCAAAAGCTCTAGAATGGATCACAGAAGTTATTCTTTATTTCAGTGGTGACTGGCTGCTGGGGGTCTCCCTGGCTTGGTCTACATGGATCTGCAGTACATAGAGGCCATTGGTGAAATTTAAACTATTGGAGGATTCCAACTGGGGCATCAGCATAAAAGTATAATTTCGGAAGCTGGCCAGTGGCAAATCCTAGGTTTATATCTGAGCTGTACGACTTACTTGCTATGCTGCCTTGGACGAGTTACTTAGCCTCCACGTGCCTTAGTTTCCTCCTCTTTAAAATGGAGCTAGGATAGATAAATGATATGATACCTGAGATTTGATTCAGAAATTGGGGATACGCTAGTGGTAAATAGGTAAATCAGAATTAGCCATAAACGGGCAATTGTTGAGTTGGGTTGTAGATATATGAAAGTTTATAATACTAGTCTCGCTACTTTAAGTTTTCCATGACAAAAAGCTTGAAATTTTCCATAAAAAATGTTTTTAAAAGTAACAATAATCATTGTATCTAATCATTGTAACACAAGGTTGTGTTAAGAATTAAGGTGAGGCTGCGTGGAGCCCTTCAGGCAGGGTGCTGCCCACAGGAAACACTGCAGAAGTGTCAGGTGTTAGCATGCTTCGTGTTATTGTCACCAGCCGACACCAGCTTTTCACTTCGCACCCAGAGAGCCATGCGGTAACTTGAAGAATATCAGAACTGGCTCATCTCCACTGTCCCATTCTTTTCTCACTGTTTTGACTACCAATATTAGTTCAGGACCTGTTTTTCTCTTTCCCACAAATTTCCAAAAGCCTCCAAACTACTTCCCTGCCTCCTGTCTCGCCCTCCACCACTTTCAACTCAGCCAAGTGCAGGACAGAGGTTGCAAGGGCACCAGGAGGTAGGAACTTCAGGGAATAGGCATGGCTGGAGCTTCGGACGCAGGTAGGGAAGCAAAGCTGCTGAGGTCACACGATGGGCTGGATGGGGTGGGCAAATGAAGCCAATCTGGAAGTTAGAGTAGTACTCTAGAAGAGAGCTGATGTGAAGCTGAACCAGGCCAGTGGCAGTGAGAAGGAAGAGAAGGTGACAGGAGAGACAGAGACAGAGAAAGAGAAAGGCTTCTGGAGATAGGCTGAAAAAAGGGCTGAGAAAAGAGACAGAGGTACAAGATGACCTCAGAGCTTTAGGTCTAGATAAATAGGACAATGGTCATGGCCACAGTGGGACTGCAAGTGTCATAGACAGAACTAGGAAGGCTTGGGGAAAGAGGGTGGGTTTGGTTCCATGGGGAAGGAAAGAAGTTTTCCTTGACCATGTTAAGGTCCCAGGCTGGGTCTGAAAAGTAAATTGGCATAGCACATTAACAGGAGAAAAGCATCCAAATTTATTTGGTATGTTTTACGTGACATGGGGGCCTGCATCAGGATGTGAAGCCCATAAGAAATGGTTAAACCCGAGTGTTTTTATTTGGAATGTTGAAGAGGGGACAGTCGTGGAGGAATGCGACAAGTTAAAGAGCAGGAGGTAAGTGTAGCAGTAAATGAGGAAGCTTGGCAATGCCTGTTTGTTGGGACTCTTTGTCTTGGAGATAGTGTCCCTCGGTCTTGGAGATAAGGATGCTTTTCCTCCTGGTCCAGGGAGGGTAACTCTCGTAGCAGGATCTTACACCTGCTTCAGGGGCAAGAATAGAGGAAGAACAGAGAGACCGCCAGCTTCTGTTGTTCTCAGATTTCCTCAGTTTAAAATATTCATTCTGCCAACATGCCACATTTTGGGGCAGCAGTTCTAGAACTGAATCCCAGCAGTTCTAGAACTACGTTTGTTGTACCTCAGAATGTCTACAGATAATTGTCAGGAAAACCAATAGAAATGAGAATCTGGTTCATCACCAAAGTTCCCCCCCCTTCTTTTTCCTTTTTGACACATAAATGTGTTAAAAATATATAAGCTTCTTAAAGTTGAGGGTAATTAGAATAAATAAAATGGGAGAAAAATAAAAGACCTAATTAAGAAAGTTCCTGATATATCAATGCTGAATACAATTCAATCAAGAAAGAAATTAAATTCCAGGAAATAGGCTTAAAGATGACATTGAATTGTGTGCGTAAGCATGTGATAGACACATCCAGATTCTCTCCTTTGCCTCCTGTCTCTGTAGCCCACCCCCTGTACTCCTCCCCCCCCCCACCTGTTTTCCCCATTCATCAACGTAGCAGAAAGAAACCGTGGTGCTGGGGAAGGAGTAGATGATCACACCCAGCCTCCCGGTTTGATTAATAAGTGACAGAATCGTGTTCCTGTTTTCAGGGAGCTTTCCTATCATGGCTGTAATCTCTGGAGAGCCCAAGCCTACAAAGCGATAACATCTGGTGCCCATTATTTCCCCAGATCTGTTGTGATTAGTCCATATGATAAGCCTGGCCAATTGCTATGGGCAAGGGATTGCTACATTCCCCCCATCAGGGTACTGGAACTGTCACTTCTGGTTTGTGGCCCCTGCTAATTTGCCACCATAATTTCCAATATCTGCTAGAATTCCACAAGGAAATCTCAATGCCTTGCAGGGGCAATAGGCTGTGAGGCTGTAGACAGAAGGCTAGCACCGATAATAAAAAGGAGAGGTTTATCAATTAACTCAAGCAGCGCTGTGTAGACAGTGACCGGCTGCCCACTCCCACTTCCGTGTGCCTTGCTGGTGAAACGGTCTGGGAAAAGTTCAGATGTGCTGCTGACAGAAACGATGAAGCATCTGAAAGTTAGAAGGGGAAAAAAAGGATCAGAATAAATTTGAAAATGTATTTTATTTGTTCTTCTTGATATTTAAGAAAAAGAATTCTCTGGCTTTCCAAACACTTTTCATTATCCCCCCTTCCATGTCCCTCACAAGCAACGGGGCACAAGAATAATCATTGCAGGCCATCCAGGTGGCAGGACGGCTTGTCGTTTCAGATGGCAGAAGAAGGTTCAAGACCCTAGAAGAGCAATTACCCTGTTTGATGGAACTCATTAGTATCAGAGCTGACGACTGAATTATGGGTCCCCTTAAAAACTTTCCCACAAGTTTTGCAAATTTATTAGGAGCAATTATGTTGTGATTGCAGAAAGTGAAAAAAAATGCAGTTAAATAATGGTAATCTTTACAGAATCCTAATGATAACTGAATACCTTTTTCTCCAAAATGAATGTTAATTTTGTCATTAAATGAGTTCTACAGATGCAATTAGGAACATTTCACCCAACTGAGATATGAAGGTACAGAGATTAAGCTAGCTCTTTCTATATTTTTTTGTGATTGTAGTAATCATTTAAAATTATTTGGTTCAAAAAACATTTTTAGAAGCATAGGCTTGTTTTGATGCCTTTGAAAGTAGTATCAATTAATAATTGAGAATTTGAAATTAAATTGTAAAATATAACAACTTGCTACCACTTATTCAGTAGAACCTATAGTTCCTAACTAATTACATACCAAGTGTTGTGGCTAAATGTTGTTACAAATAACTTAAGTTCATATGTCACTTAGAGAAAGTAACACTGTCAATTAATCAGGTGTGACAGGTGCTCAGATTTCTGCTCTGCTATCTAGGTGTTTTGCCATCGTGCAGACATGCACCTAAGGTCTAGAGAGGAAAAAGGCAGCCTTGGAATTAACATCAAAGATGTTAGGAACAACTAATTGCCAGATACTTAATATTGTAACCAACAGTCTGCTTTATGTAGCCTGAATCCAGTCAATGTAAAGGTGGGTGAAATCAAACAGTGGTGGAAAGACAGGGAAAAGTTTGGCTTGAATTATCAAATAATATGGTTTTGTTTTCTTTTGTTTCTCCATCAGCATCGGTATCCAGAAAGAAAAATTCAATGTTGATTTAAAGCAAAATACAAACAGCCCTTCAATCTTACTTTGAGTCCAGAGAGCCATTTTCCCTTTTCTTTTTTTAATTAACCCAGTTCTGGTCTTGCTCTTGCTGCCATAGCCCCTTTAACTCAGGACTGCTGGCCTGACCTTGGTGATCATTCATTCCCCTCTCCCTGCTTCCCATTACTTTCCCCTGCCCACTCCCAACCTCTGGCCATTCTTTGGGGCTCAGAGAGCCCCTCCCCTCCAATAACCAGGTCTACCTAGTAAGGTCAAGTAACCTCAGTGATAAAGCACTAATTCTCAGAGCTGTGGAACCTAATCATCTGGGCCCTAACTGGATTTGGAGAGACCTGAATGTTATTGATTAGTTGTGTGCAAACATTTCCCCAGTAATTAACTCCTCCACTTCACTTCGAATGCTGTTCATTTAATGAAGGGGTAACCTATAGGCAACTAACCGAAGGGGATAGAACGAAAAATCTGTCATAAACGAAGTTGCCTCCTGATATAGATCTAAGAAAGCGGATCCTGGCTGGCCCAAGTCACAGCTGAGCATGTAATCCCGGGCCATTAATACGGGCAGTACAGGCTCCAAGGTCTTGCTTCAATCATGACCCTCTTTCCATTGTTTCTGAATTACATATTAATGTATCGTTTCCCTCAAAGAGAAACTATCTTTAAAAAAAAAGTTTTTGCTGTTAACATGAGTAAATCAAAATGTAAAACTGATCTGCAGAATTAAGTAAATGATATAAAAATACTAGAATCAAAATGTAAAATTTTATTTCCATTGTGTTTCTTTAAAATGGAAAATCAGCGCTTCAATATCGTGGTTTGTCTATGCAGGAATAGTTATATTTTGTCTTTTTAGAATAGTATCCATCCATCATATAAAATTGATGATCCCAGTACAAAGTTAAAATCCAGGAATCAGAATTTTTTGTGAGCTTTCATATACACAAACAGATTCTGGTCACAGGCTATTTACCAAAAATAGAAGATAATGCAATTTTTTACATATTATCAGGTTTTGGTTTCTTTTCTTTCTTTCTTTCTTTTTTTTTTTTTACAGAATCCCTTCTTTTTTCTTCAATAAATTTCTTTTATTACCCAATTTTCCCTTCTGTTAAAGGTAAATAATTAGTTCAGTAAAATTAAACGTAATAAAAAATAAAGAAGACCCAGGAGTTGTTTTCACAGTGACTCCAAATCACTTTGCCCCTTTTTCCAGCAAATGTGTTTTGCCAAACTGTCACTTGCTGCTACTGATCCATCAGTCAAAAAAGCAAATGCCAAAATTCAGAGCAAAAAGTAAAGAATAAACTTGATTGCTGTTAGCACCAACACAGTTTTGAGTGTCTGTGTAGCTTTGGTGTGATGAAAACACAGTCATCCCGCTGATTTAAAATATTTTAAATTAATAAACAGACTATTTGCCATAGTTAGTTTTTAGAGAATCATGGCTATCTGGGTATGTTCAGGTGCTTACTTATCCAACTTTGCTAAAATGACACTCTGCAAGTTGAAAGTGGAATGACTCTTGCTTTTTGCATTTAGTGCAAACTAGTGTAGAGTAAAACCTTCTGGGGTAGAGACACGGTCTCCCAGTCCTAGCACAACCCGGTGGTTCCACTTGACTAGGCTTACAGAGCAGCCGAAGGAGGTCAGACCCTCTCCATTGACACTAATGGACCGTTTTATGCAAAACTGTTCATTTTCCGGAAGGAACCATGTTTGACTGGTGGAGTGATTCACAAAAATCACTTCATTAAACAAATACTCTTCATGCGTGGCCTTATTCCCTTTAGTGGGGTGGAAACGGCAAGCCATGCATGGGTACCCAAGGAGGGGGAGCTCATCCCTGCAACGTGAATCCAACCTCAAGTTCCAGTTTCTGTGTTCAGACAATGACGTCCTGGGGCCGGCACACAGCGAAGGCCAGCCTTGTGACTCCATTTGTCCCCCCCCCCCCCATGCCTAACTGAGCACAGAATTGGCTTCGGGGAAGCCAATCTCACAGGACAGTCCCTGAGAGTCCCCAGTGTCTACAACAGCCCTCGTTTTATTCTTCCCCCTAATTCTCCACATAGCAGCAAATGACGCTGTTCACCTTGGGTGTGGCCAGTGGGGACTCCAGTTTGACTCCCTCTGGACAGGTGCTGGAAAGCTCTAGTCCCCGTACACCTGGGAAACCAGTGCAAGCTGATTATGCTCTCTACTCCTGAAACAACACTCGCCCCCAGAAATGCCCTCACAGTCTCCAGCAACGTGGCAAGTCCAAGGACATGAGACTATCAGAGGAGGAAGGCGCTTAATTTGGAAAAGGAGAAGGAACAGGACCTACTGAGGTTTGGAAGGCAAAACAGAAATAAAAAGATGAGAAGCGGAGAGGTTGGTGAGGGAATGACGAACACGCTAGAAGAGTCAGGCCCAAATTTACCTAAACCTTTTGAAGTTCAGAAGACCAATAATCTTTACCCTTGGGTCACTCTGTTCTCCCCAAATGGCCTGGCTCAGTCCAAGTCAGGGCTTCTAGCTGCAAAATGCCCGAGCTTCTCATCCGTCGGAACGGCGATTCCACTTCTCTGATTAGGGAGACTCTCGTGTCACTTTTCAACTTCTGCACTGGGTTTGGTAATACTAGATTTTATTTAATGTGCAGATTCTAATCGCTTTGACCTTTCAAAATACTAAAAATGGGTCCTTTGCCTTTAAGAGCGCGATGGCCAGTGGTCTGTGAAAGGTCCGTTTTGCTGGGATTTGCACAGCCCAGGACTTCTCCGAGCTCAGCTGCACCAGGCTAATTTCCATAAGCATCATGTGGTGTTACAGAAACCACATTTTGCCAAGCTGTCAACTATACAGCCTTCTCTTTGCTAAACAGACTCCCATTAAAACTGTCTGCACAATTTGTCAGTTAAATGAGGTACAAGAGGGACGCTCTATTTGCCCCTAATTAGCTGCGCAGACTACCTTTGTCTGTTTGATTAAGCATTCACATTATCAATTTTGTTTAATCTGATTCATTTCACACACCTCCCCTGGGACAAAGCCCATACGGTTAACTAATCTCTGATATCATCTCTCATATCAGGCAGCTCTCATCTCCCCCAGAATACATTCTACCCACAGGCACCACGATCATCAAGCCCTGAAGAGGGGAGCTGGTCTGATGAGGGCAGAAATTTAGCTTAGGAACTGGAGCTGAACCCCGACATGCTTAACTTAGAGCCTACAGCAGATTCTCCCTCGGTGCCATCTGTCCGCCACCATCCACCCATTCATTTATTCGAATTCACTAATTCATTCATTCGGCAGTAAACATATTGTCCGCCTACTATGCACCAGGGGCTGTGCTGGGAGCTGGGAGGGAAACAAGGATGCAGAAGATAAGGTTCCTGCTCTCCGATTGCATATTTTCTCAGCCCTGGAGAGCACTGTGAAAACAGTCGACTAGCCCTGAAAGCACACTTGCTCCCTGAGGCCAGTCCTCCTCACGCCTGTCACACATGCCCTGTTCCCTCAGCTACCAAGCAGCTCTCCCAAGAAAGATTTCAGATAAGCGCATTAAAAAAAGTGGCTTTTCATGGCTTCCTGAAATAATCTCCCTTCCCACTCCCGTTTGGAAAAATAGTTGGCCGTGGAGAAGAAGGAGTTTTAGGAATTAGGATGAACAAATCACTTGATCATAAATAGTTCTGAAATTTCATTGCATGGAATACCTTCACTGAAGTTATCGCTTAGTGAAGCCGAACTCATTGCTTTCAATCTGACATCGTCCGTAGATTGACGGAAAGAGCACATCCTAAGCCTGGTCAGCACAAATGGAAGTGTTGAGAGAAAAGGTGATGGGCTTAATTTAGGGGGAAGTAGACAACTGTTCCGGCAGTGGGAGTCGTTGAAAAACATACAGTTATTCGTGGCTCCTGAAACCCTTGTATTCCTGAGGAAGGTATCCAAACCTTAGGCTGATTAAGCTTGCAGTCTCTGAAACATATTTCCCTGAAGGTTGTTGGGTGCTGGCAGATGAAAAGCACTTGAAAATGAAGATTAGAACCTCAGAGTTGTCTAATGCAATCCTCTACTCCGGGAATCTCCCGGATGACGCGCCCAGGTAAAGGGGTGGTGGAATTCTGCCCAAGAGCGTCTGCACATAAGTTCTCTTGTCCCGCGAAGCTGCCCTCCCCTGGGGAGCTAGTCCTGACTCGAAGACGTGTAGTCACGCTGAGCCGAAATCTACACCATGAAATTCCCGCTCAAGGAGGGATACGGGGCCACGCAGGTAAGTCCACTTCCTTCTCAACAATTTGGAAGACAGCTTCGTGCTCCCACCCAGACTTTCTTTCTCTAAGCACAACTTTTCCTTTTGTTTAGCACTTCTTTATCGGGTGGTTTCTAGTTTATCCACCCTCTCCACCCCCTCTTCCAGATGCTTTTTGGTTCATTGCCCTTTCCTCTCAAAGTGTGGTCCCCAGAACTAAGAACCGTCTCCAAGAATGTCTGACACCTGCAGCTGGAGTGGGACGCCCCCTGACTCTGGACCACAAGTGGTCCAATTCCCCGCATAACAGCCTTGGGGCTCTGTGGACTCATACCCGCCTAAAACCCTTCGGGTTTGCTTACACGTTGCCTTTCTTCACTTCTCGCCGCTCTGGACCTGCCCGGTTCCTCAATTTTATGTTAATCCTTGTTACACATTATCTCGTTAACATCGGTTCATTTTAGTTTAGTTTAGCTGATCTGATTTTGTCCCCCTCAACTTTGTGCGGGCGCTCCATTTGACAAGGAGGACATGACTGTTTCATCCAAGTTATTGATCAAAACCTAAAAAGAAGAAGGAAAAAAGTGAATAACAGAAAGTCACTGAAGTTTCCGGAACAAAAAAAGCAACTACTACCAGGTACTGAGTCATTACACATGCCAGACGGTAAACTAAGTATCTTATCTGCCTTCTGCTACCCAGTATTCAGAAAATTGTATTTTTAGTATCGTTAGCAGTGGGTTGGTTATAAGATGAGAAAATTGAGGCTAGGAACCTAATAAAGTAACTTGCCCTAAAGAAGGTAGTTAAAATTACGTGGAGCTAGAACTTCACCCCCAAACTGACTGATGCTGAGCCTGACTTATCACGCACTTCACCGTATTCACTACCTCATAGCTAAGAACAAGGAATCAGGCCACAGGCAAAGACAGTGACAGCAGCGAGAAAGTAAAATGCCATCAACACTTGTCATTTGTCTTGTTTGTTAGTTTACCGTGCATCCTCCTCGGGTGTGAAGAGTTGAAGTCATCGTACTCCCCTCTCTCAAGTCACATCATCACCCTCGTAGGGCTTTAGTTCATGTCTTACTGATTTGTTCTTTTAATCCCATTTTCACTTCCATTCAAAAGATTTCAACCACTGGGGCAGCTGGATGGCTCAGTTAGTTGAGCCTCCGACCCTTGGTTTTGGCTCAGGTCATGATCTCAGGGTCATGAGATCGAGCCCCACATCAGGCTGGGGTCTGCTTGAGATTCTCTCTCTCCCTGCCTTCAGCCCCTCTCCTGGCTTGCACATGTTCTCTCTCCATCTAAAATAAATAAATAAAATCCTTTAAAATTTCAACCTCCAATTCTAACGTAATGACCTTTAAATATATAATCATCCCTTAGCTTTCTACCTAGATAGACTTTGGGCTCCAGAAATGCAGTGTGTCTTACACTTGTTATTTCTACCCTATTGTCCATCCTCCTGCATTCTGGGTATGTGACTTAGTGACATTGCCATCTACCCAGCTGGCCAAACGAGAAATATCAGATTTGGTTGGCCAGTGCTTTTCCTTGATTCACCACAATCACTCGCAACATTGTGCCAATCCTACCTCGGAAGTATATCTCCTACCTCTCACTGCCTCTCCCTGTCTGATACCTTACACCAGGGCTCATGAGACATTGTCCCCGCTTTCAAAGAGGCCTCCAAACTGCTCTGTCTCCATCTGCCTCTACTTCACAGCATCGCTACGCTGCCATCGACGTTCATTACACAAAACCAGTGTGCAAGTTTCAGTTTCAACGTGCGAAGATGAGGAGGTTCCGGAGACGGATGGTGGTGCTGGTGCCCAGGAATATGAGAGTATGTAACGTCACTGAACTTTTCTTTTTTAAAAGGGTTGAAGCAATATATTTATGTTATGCATATTTTATCACAATTTGAAAAAATATATATGGTCTTGTCATTCCCAAGCTTACAAGCCTCCTTTGTAATCGTGATTGGTTTCTCACTGCCTGCTAGGGAAGGAAGTCCAAGTGTCTTTGCAATCTGACGCCACCCTCCTCAACAGGCCGTCTGGGCCGTTGCACTCCATGGTAAAGCACACTCTCCGGTCCTCAGATATGCTTCAATTTTACACATTTTTCCCAATAAGTCATTCTGCCTTTATGTCTTCTCTTTATTTATCTACAATAAAACTTAAAGTATAACTTTAAGTTCATACTTAAAACTTGTTAAAATATACAGTTCAATCTCTTAACAAAATATAGTCAAGATATAGAACATTTCCATCCCCCCAAATAGTTTCTCGTGCCCCTTTGCAGTCTACCCCACCCCCTCACCCCGACCTCCTGGCAATTACTGTGATCTGTTTTCTGTCCCTGTAGTTTATCTATAGAAATTCTTATAGATGAAGGATAAAGTATAAAATCTTTGTGTCTGGCTTCTTTCACTTAACACAATGCTCTGCAGATATTTTTTACTGCTTTGTTGCTGAGTAGTTTTCCATTTTATGGATATACATATATACATAATTTGTTTATATATTCACTACTTAATATACATTTTTGTTTCCAAACTGCTATTAACATGTGCATACTAGTATTTGTATAGACGTATGTTTTATGTAAATTGGGTAAATATCAGGGGCACCTGGGTGGCTCAGTCGATTAAGCGTCCGACTCTTCATTTCAGCTCAAGTCATGATGTCAGGGTACTGGGATTGAGCCCCACATCGGGCTCTCCCCTCAGTGGGGAGTCTGCTTGTCTCCCTCTCCCTCAGCTCATCTCCCTATTCGCCGTGCTCTCTCTCTCTCTCTTTCTCAAAGAAATAAATAAATCTTCAAAAATAAATAAATAAATAAATAAAGTGAATATGTCAGAATGAAATTGCTGAGTCATAGAGCAAATATATATTTAACATTATAAGAAAGTACCAAACTGTTTTCCAGTGGTTGTACTATTTTGTATTTCTGCAAGCAATTATATAAAAATTCCAGTTGCTTCACATCCTCACCAAGATTAAAATATTGTTAGAGTTTTAAATTTTAGCCATTCTAACAGGTGTGTAGCAGTATCTCCTGGTAGTTTCAACGTACCTAAAAATTAATTACATTGAGCATTTTTTTCATGTAGTCAATCATATTCTTTGCTAAAATGTCTATTCAAATTTTTGCCCATTTAAAAATTCGGTTGTCTTCTTGTGATAGATTAGTAACAATTCTTTATATATTATGGAAACTAGTCCTTTTTCAGATATGCATTTCTATACTATTTCTCCCAGTGTTGGTTTATCTTTTCATTTTCTTAATTGCATCCTTAGGAGTTTATAACAGTTTTCTACAAAATAGTTATAATTATAAAAATATCCTCTTGATTCTTATGGCTAGGGTAGACTCAATTCTTTATACTCATTATATTGTAAATTTTATTTATTTTTTGATGCCTGGATATCTAAAAACCTGAAAACACGATTCTTGCATCCCATCACATTTCAGCTGTTCATCTTTCTGAGGAAAACCAGAGACATTAATGATGTAAAATTAAATGTTTGGGTGGTTCTAATGTTCTGGAAATTAATATTTTATAGCAAATAGGGAAGTAATATGATGAGATCTTAAGTAAAGTTGTGTCCAAAAGTTTCCAACATTTTATTTTGCCCTTTTTTCCCCCCTGGATACTTCTTGCTTGCAAAAGGTTGAAGCAGTATCTCCCTGTTAAACTTCTTTCTTCTAGCTCACATTCTCATGAACATGCACGCTTTTTTTTTTTAAGTAAATAAATATGTCACTTTCTCATGGACTGTTGGCTGTAATCAGAGCCCGTTTATGTCAATAGAATTTTAAAGCAAGATTTAGCATAGATAAACCAAATTAGGTCAAATAGTCAGGAGTTGACTATAGCTTTCTAGTCCGTTATATACGTTTTATTTCAGGGTAAATAAAAATAACTTATAACAAAGATAGCAGTTCATACTTTTAGGAATATATACTCCATAAACAGATTGAAAAGAAGGGTGATATGACTATAATATCCCTCACTTCATTGGTGCACAGTGGGTGTTTCAGGTTAGCTGCCTAGCTACAGCTCTGTGCTTAGTTTAAAAAGTTAATTTTCCCAAATTGGGAAAAGGGATAGCAGTTTTAAGTCTAGAATATATAGTACTCATTTTTCCTCACTCAGAAAAAAACTCTCTTTAGTATTTCTTGAAGTACGGGTCTACAAATGACCAATTTCCTCATTTTTTTCCTCAAAAATGTTATTTTTCTTCTTTTGTGTATGTCTGGAGGGCGTTTTTGTTTGTTTGTTTGTTTGTTTATTTCATTCATCTACTTGTTTGTTTTACTTAAAATAACAAACGTGATTGAACTTTCTGTGAATCAGAAATACAAGAGTGGGGTAGTCTGGCTCATAAGTTGCGATCCAGCATCAGGCAAGGCTGCAGTCATCCAAAGCCTTGACTGGATGTAGAAGGTCCTCTTCCACCTCACTTTACATGACTGTCAGAAGAAGGCCTCAGTCGCTTACTGCTGCTGGCCGGAGGCTTCCATTCTTTTCTACATGGGCCTCTTCATAAGAAGATTGTAGTGTACTTGGGGCGCCTGGGTGGCACAGCGGGTAAGCGTCTGCCTTCAGCTCAGGGCGTGATCCCAGCGTTCTAGGATCGAGCCCCACATCAGGCTCCTCTGCTAGGAGCCTGCTTCTTCCTCTCCCACTCCCCCTGCTTGTGTTCCCTCTCTCGCTGGCTGTCTCTATCTCTGTCAAATTAATACATAAAAAATCTTTAAAAAAAAAAAAGATTGGAGTGTACTCATGACATAGCAGCTAGCTTGTTCCAATGCAAGTGATCAAAACTGATATTTTCCTTCTTTCTTAAAAGATATTTTTGTTTGAATAAAATTCCTCGATGGTATGGTTGTTGGTTTTTTCCTGTCAGTACTTTAAAGAAGGCTTTCCATTGTCTTCTACCATTTCAGAGTTCTTGATGAAGAGTCTGCTGTAAGTCTTATCTTGCATCTTCGAAGGTCACATCTTGATTTTCTGTCTGTTTTCAAGATTTTCTCTCTGACCATGATATGGGTGTGGGTGTGTGTGTGTGTGGTTTTCTTTGAATTCATTGTGCTTGATGGTAAGCTGTTTTACATATGTGTATTCAATTATTTCATTAATTTTGGAGCCTTCTTGTTTTTCTTCAACTATTATTTTGGTTCCATTTTCTTTCTTTTTCCCTACTGGAACTTCAAGTACACATGGTAGATATTTTTAACATCTCTAATATTTCTCACACTCTATTTTGTTTTGTTAATTCTTTTTTTCTCCCTTTCCATGCTTTAGTTGAACCATTTCTGTTAACTGTCTTTTAATGTTTTCAGTTCTCTGCTTTCTCCCACCTACTGTTAAACAATGAGGTCTTAATTATAGATATTATATTTTAAGTTCTGAAATATTCATTTGATTTTTAATATATTTTAATTTTCTGTCAAAATCCTTTAACTTGTATTTATTTTGTCTATATTTAACTCTACTTTAAAAAGTAACTATATCAATCATAGATATTTTGCTGTCTTTCTCTGGTAACTCCAGTGTGTTGATCATCTCTACGTCTACTTCTATTGGTTATTTCATGTCTTCAATAATGGTAAAATCTTCTGTTTCTTTGCATTCTTGTATTTTTAAAATTGTATGCCAGACAATTTGGATGATATGTTGTAGACACTCTAGATTATTTTATCTTCCTCTGAGGATTATTCATTCTGTTGGTTTTATTCTGACAGGTAATTAAATTATTGCTTATTACCTTGACCGCCAGATCTTTTTGTTAGACTTTATGAAGTTGAGTCTATCTTAGTTTTGTTCTCTTTCATAGGATGTAGCCCTTACTCTTAGTACAGACTGTCCATCTAGTTGTCTGTGTTTTGACTGAGCCCAAACTCCATCTCCCTGCAACTCTGAAGTCCCCAAAATTTCTGCAAAGCACTCTAGTTTCCCATAGTTATGATCTGCTAAGTATGCTAGAATCTTACTCTGGGCATGTGTATTGAGGAGTCAGCCAGGGAAATTTTTTAATGCATACTCCGGGACTTCTGATCTGTAGCTTCCCTCCTCTAAGGTAATCTGCCCCTAAATCCTAACAGTCTTGCAACCCTGAATTCTGCTCTCTGTCTCCTCCACCCAGTGGAGTTTTCACTCTCTGCTTGGACTCTGAACCCTGCACCACAGTTTAGAAAATACTCTTATGGAGAAAGCCAGGGTAAATGCTATGCTACCCACAACTGTTTTCTTTCTCCAAGATTAAAGCCCTGAGTTAGTTGCTGACCAGTCCTTGCAAACTATCTATATGAAAGAATTGTGAAATAATTTGTGTTATCTTTAAGAAAACCTGACTTTAGGGGGGCATCTGGGTGGCTCAGTTGGTTAAGTGGCTGCTTTGGTTCAGGTCATGATTCCAGGGTCCTGGGATGGAGCCCCACATGGGGTTTCCTCCTCAGTGGGGGGCCTGCTTCTCCCTCTCCCTCTGCTGCTCCATGTGCTTGTGTTCTCTCTCAATCTATCTCTGTCAAATAAATAAATAAATCTTAGAAAGAAAGAAAGAAAGAAAGAAAGAAAGAAAGAAAGAAAGAAAGAAAAAGGAAGGAAGGAAGGAAGGAAGGAAGGAAGGAAGGAAGGAAGGAAACCAACCTGACTTTAGGAGTGCCTGGATGGCTTTGTTGGTTAAGCATCTGACTCTTGGTTTTGGCTCAGGTCATGATCTCAGGGTTGTGGGATTGAGCCCCATGTGGGGCTCTGTGCTCAGTGCAGAGTCTGCTTGTCCCTCTCCCTCTGCTACTCCCCCCACTCTCTTTCTCTCTCACACAAATAAATAAATAAAATCTTAAAAAAAAGTAAACCTGACTTAGTAGAGATAATTGACTATGATCAAGAAGTGAACATTACCAAAATGCAAATATATTTAACATTACAACATATTTACAATAAAAGAGTAAAAAAGAAAATAGTATAATTATTTTCATAAATGTGGGGAAGATCATTTGATGAAATTTAACATCTATGTATAATTTTTTTAAAAAGCAAAAATTTTTCTTGATGGTGAAATATTTAAAGCATTTAAAATCAGCAATAAGACAATAATGTCTGATATCACCATTTCCATTTAACATTGAACCTAAGGTCATAGATAATATAAGAAAAAATATATAAGTTAAAAGATTGGTGAGGGGGGTGCCTGGGTGGCACAGTGGTTAATCGTCTGCCTTCAGCTCAGGGCGTGATCCCAGCGTTGTGGGATCAAGCCCCACATCAGGCTCCTCTGCTATGAGCCTGCTTCTTCCTCTCCCACCCCCCCTGCTTGTGTTCCCTCTCTTGCTGGTGTCTCTCTCTCTGTCGAATAAATAAATAAAATCTTTAAAAAAAAAAAAAAAAGATTGGTGAGGAAAAGTTGAGATTATCTTAATTCACAGAATTCTATACTAATAAAGCAATGTAATCTATACACAAATTATAAAAATTAACAGGTTAGCTTAATATGAGGACTATAAAATCAATATACAAAAATTAATTACATTTTTATAATCAGCAAAAAAAAATTAAAAACGAAATTTTACAAATAGTAATAAAGCATGTTATGAAATAGTACATGTAAAATGACCCTGTTCAAATATTTTGTATACATTTTGTGCATTGAAGTTTGGGAAAATACTTGTCAAAATGTTAATCACTGTTTCCTTCAGAATCCTGCCTCATCTTTTTGCTTTCATTAAAATGATTTCTGTATAGCTTTATTTTCCAAATAGATTAACTTCATATCCAGTACATCAAGAATACTATACATAATCAATTTTTAAAATCACAGTTTTACTTCAGCTATTTAGAGCTGAAGAGTGAAATGTGAACATGTATTTAGGGGTTAATGTTAAAGTCTACTACATTGCCGAAGCCTCTAATTGGTGAAAAAAAAATGGTCAGAATGAGTATTTAATGTTATAAACTCAAACTTTTGGTTCATTGATTTTTTAAAAAAGATTTATTTATTTATTTGAGAGATAGAGAGAGCTCAAGAGTCGGGGGAGGGACAGAGGAAGAGGAAGAGAGAGAGAAGCAGACTCCCCTCTGAGCATGGATCCCAACTCAGGGCTCACTCTCACTATGCTGAGATCATGACCTGAGCTGAAATCAAGAGTTGGATGCTTAACCAACTGAGCCACCCAGGCGCCCCTGTTGGTTCGTTGATCTAATATTTAACTTTAAACAGCTTTTCAGAGGATCATCTAGTTATCCAACAAATATTTGCTGAAAATCTCAATAACTTAAACAAAGATAGACTTTTCCATTCCTTGGTTGAAATGACTAAAAGATAAGACAGGTTTAGTTAAAGGATTTAAGCTAGCAGTTGCTTAGAAAGTGTGTTTTGAGATCACTTAAAGGTACCAAGTGGAGTTTTATTCCCATATTTACTTTCTTCTCAGTGTTTCCCTAACATCTACTTATATGTTTTAATTTTTAATTTAAGTATTCTGAGATCTCTTATTTCCCAATAAACAAACTGACTGATTTACATTTAAGACTAGCATTAATTCAAAACTCCAACCTCAAGAATAACTAGATTGTTCTTCCTGGTATTAAACTTCTGTGAATAAACATAACTTGGAATGTTTATAAGCAGCCAAGAACATCTGGCTTACATTCCTAATAAAAAAAAAAACATAAGTTAAGAAAAAAATTTTTGTGTTTCCCCGGAAAAATTTAACTTCATATGGGTTCATTTTTCATTGCACTTATTTAAAAAATGAAATAATTACAGGTAGAAAATTAAACTATTTTTTTCAATTAATTACAAAAATACCATATTTATTGTGAAAAATATGAGAAGTTAGATTAATGTAAGTGGATCATTCTAAACTTCATAACAATGGCTTAAATTAATCAGTTCCTCATTTACACAGATAAGTTTTTAAATAGCTCTATATGCTCTACTCTGGGAATCATTCTGACTCATTAGTTTCTTTCATTTGACGCTATTAAGTATCAATACTTATGCTCTTTGGCATTGCCATCAGTTTTATATCAATCTAATTAGTATCCCTATATGTAGTAATGTTAATTAAGGAGGATATCAAATCTCAAAGATGGAAGTTTTATTCTCCTTCACAGCATTTGGTCAAAGAATTACAAATAATTATGGATAAGTACAAGAATATAAATTCATTCTGCAAAGAGAAGCAAATATTGACGGACAGTTTCCCTCCTCCTTTTTAAGGAAAGTTGTCTTGTGGAAGGGGCTTTACTGTGTTCTATGATTGAGATACAGAAATTGAGGGAAATTGTAGTTATTTATTTATTTTATTTCATTTTTTAAAATTTTAATCCAATACAATGGATTAACCAAACTACATAGTCCCAGCTCTAATGTAAAAAGCCCTATGATTTTAAATCCCAAATTATATATGGTGCATATTTTTTAATGAAATCAATTAATTGATTTCTGGATCTTACCCACTTGTTTTTTGTGTTTTTTTTTTCCATTCATTATTTAATTCATTCATTCATTAGCAGATTATTGGTTGATTGATTCATTCATTCATTTGATGAGTAAATACATAATAAATACTTACCAAAGAGAATGTACTTTGAAATGGTTGAGAACATGCTCCTTTGAGCCAGATGGCTTGGGTTTATATATTTTTTTTTTAAGATTTTATTTATTTATTTGACAGAGAGAGACAGCCAGAGAGAGAGGGAACACAAGCAGGGGGAGTGGGAGAGGAAGAAGCAGGCTCCCAGCGGAGGAGCCTGATGTGGGGCTTGATCCCAGAACGCTGGGATCACGCCCTGAGCCGAAGGCAGACGCTCAACAACCGAGCGCTCCTTGGGTTTATATTTTGCCTCTACAAATTAATAGCTTTGTGCCTTGATTTCCTCATCTGTAAAATGAGGAAAATAATGGGAAAAAATAATTGTACCATTACGGATGAATTAATATATGTTAAGTATTTAGCCAGCCATAGCCTATCATTGTCATCTGTCATATTATAATTTATTAAATATTAGCTATTATTACATGTGTAAAATACTGTGGAATCAAACAGTATTTAGTACCCAGTATAAAATAATATAAATTTCAAACTTTAAAAGCTATTTTTAAGTCACCTTCCATATGGTAAGCTCTATAAATATTTCACTACCACTATTAATCATTCTCATGTTGTATTTCCCACATAAATTTCTCTGTATGCACCAATACGCATGGATTTGTTTTACATGATACTTTTGTTCATTATTCTCTGTTCAATTATTTTTGAGTTATGAGGTAAGTCCCTCAATCTTCTCTGATTTAAATGGGGAAACCAAAAACAATTTGCCAGGCCACAAGCTTAGGCTGCTGCACGTTTGGACCTCCTGAAAGAGTGGAGCTTCTTTATCACAACAAAGGTATGAGGAGGGTGGAGGGATGCCCCTTGCCTCAAAAGTAAGCAAGGTTTGTCTTGCTATATTGTGTGTAATTCATGAACTTACAAGCTATGAATATAAATATATGAGTGGTTCATTGAAATAGTAATTGGGAGATTGCTTAGATAGCTCTTTGAATAAGAGAGCAACCATAATCCAAGAGACCATTTAAAAAAATCACCCGAGGGGCTCCTGGGTGGCTCAGTTGGTTAAGCTTCCAACTGTTGATTTCAGCTCAGGTCATGATCTCAGGGTCTTGGGATCCAGCCCCGTGTGGACCCCTAAGTGGAGCACCACCTCGGGCTCTGCACTCACCAGTCTGCTGGAGATTCTCTGTCTCCCTCCCCCTCTGCCCTTTCCCCACCCATCCCCCCCACATGCACTTGTTCTCTCTCTCTAAAATAAGTAAATAAATCTTTAAAAACATCACCCAAGGAATTTGTCAGCATATCTCCAATTTTGTTCTCTTTTATTTCCTATTTTCTTTCACCATGGTGTTCAAACATCTAGGTCATATTTTAGTGTATTTAGCATAAGCAGATTTCATTTTAAAAACATTTCCTAATTTAAGAATAAAATTAAGAAAATTTATGTCACTCAGTTGTATACCCAAGGGCATGCTTTGAATCACAGAGCAAACCAAAAACACTTATATATGAGGACATCTAAGCACCCAGGTAAAACTAGACTTGATACCATAATAGTTTGTTCTATTTATGTTATATATCTAAAATACAGTTATATTTGCCCAAAGTTTTATACGTTGGTGAGTTTTACTTTAGAGGGAATTCATGTGAAACTTTCCAATATTCTTATTAAAATATTGGTAGAGAAACTCTGAGTATTAATGAACATCATGTTGAGATATTCATTACTATTTTTATGGAGTTACTCCATGATTCTGCCATAAACATTCAGTAACCCAACTAAACATAATGTTAATTTTGGCTGACTAAAGAGTTATACTTTTTGAAGAATAGTTTAAGAATAGTAGGTAAAATAGTATCTAAACATTAGCAAATATTTAAGCTTTCAGGTAAAGAGCCATTTACTAGGACATCAGATACCACGTAAATTTTTATTTTTTTCTTAATATTCTGATGGGAAAGATAGGCTAAACTGATCATTTATTTTGGAAATTCATACATAGAATATTAGAAAATGATTGAAGAATTATTTTTAAAAAGGGAATGTATTTTCAAATACATACTTTGAGAAGATAATTCTTGCAATTGGGAGGTGAATCAATGAAGGGACCGATCCTAGAGACAAACCAATTAGAAGACTCTTGAAGATAACTCAGGCAAGAAATGTTTGGATCGTCATTTAAGGCGAGGTTTAGCAAAGTTTTCTGTAAAGGGTCAGGTAGTAAATACTTTGGTCCTTGTAGGCCATATGGTCTCTGTTGCAACTACTCAACTCTGCCAATGAAACAGCATTGAAATGAATGAGGATGGCTGTGTTTCAATAAATCTGTATTTGTGGACCCTTAAATTTGGATCTCATATGATTTTAATGTGTCACAAAATATTATTCTGAAATTATATGGAATTATTTGGAATAGACTTTTAAAAATCAATTTTTTAACCACTTAAATGTGAAAACCATTCTTAGCGTTCAGGCCACATAAGAATAAACAGTGGGCCAGATCTGGCTCATAACTACAGTTCCCCCCAATCTAAGATAGTAGCAGTGGTATTAAAGAAGAGATGAAGTGTTTATTGATATTTAGAAGATAGAATTTATAGGATTAATGACTAGCTTAATGCTGGAGGCAGAGGGAGAGGGAATGGTCTTGGATGCGTCTAGCATTCTGGTTTGGTTAAATGGTCTGATTCACTAAAGGAGAGATCTAGAAATAAGCTAGACAGGAAGGAGCTAGAAATTGAGATTTAAACTTGCTACATTAATATCTCAGTGGGATACACAAAGGGAAACATTTGGGATTCTTTGGTTTTGGGGCATTGTTAGTGAAGTAAAAGAGAAGTGAAGTCTCAGGAAAGAGACCTTAAATTGTGCATTATTTTATTAGAATGAGTCACAAATATGTAAACATAATCAAGATTTTCAAAAATCACTCAAACTTCATCATCACAAATTAAACATTTTTATTCAAGCTGAATAAAATGCTAATAACTTAATCATGGCATTTGAAAGCAAAAAACAAATAATACTAAATAGCAAATAATACATCAACCCATCAGGAAAGAACTAGAGAACAGAGAAAAAGAGGACAAGAATGGTGCCCAAAGGAGAGAGACAAGACTGGTTGACTGTGGTTGCCCAACAAGCCTTTGCTGAATAACCAAGAGAATTAGCTGGAGGTGTGTTAAGCAAAAAAATAAGCCCTGTTAATAGCTGGCTTCTCATTTGCTCCAACGGAGAGGTAGAGCGGATGTCAGTTAGCTGACTGCTTTTTGAGTTAAACCATCTTTGTATGCCTGGGAAGAATCCAAATTGCTTATTTATATAAAACAATGGACACCATACTTATATCTAAATGAAATTTACAATATGTATTATAAACAAATATTCATATATAACCACCATTTTAATATCACTTTAATATCTGTGATTAAGTTGGAAATATATATATGTATTTTACAAATTATATATTACGTATTTTAAATCAAATATAAATAAATATAAATGAATTATAAATTGTATTTTATAAATATATATTATGTTATATTATATATGTCAATAAATTTAGTTTGCTAGTATTTCACTTAGGATTTTGCATTTGAATTTATAAGTGGGGTAAACCTGCAATTTTTCTTTCTAAGGCTGTTCTTGTCTGGTTTTGTTTTCAGGGTTCATCTCTCTCATAGAATAGTTTGGGGAAACTTACCTTTCACTCTGTTATTTGGCAGAATTTATACAATTGGAATTAGATAATTTGAATATTTGGAACAATTCACCAGTAAAAGCATTCTGACTGAACTATTTTTGTGAGTATACTTAAACTATTGATTGAAATTGTTTAAAGATTGTGAGGCTAGTTATTTATAGTGCTTGAGTAAGTTTTGGTAATTTACATTTTCTGCAAAATTATGCATTTTATCTGAGTTTTCATGTTTATTATCATAATATTCTACATTATTCTTATATTGTGTTTTAATCTCATGCTCTGTTGGATTCTTTTTTACTAATTCCTAATATTAGGAATTCTTTCTAACATTTTGGAAATCCTTTCCAAATTTCCTCTGAATTTTATCTATCTCTGAATTTTTCCTTTTTATAAGAACAGCAATCTTATTGGATTAGGTCCCACCTTACTCCAGTATGGCCTCATCTTAACTGATTACTTATGTGATGTCCTTATTTCCAAATAAAATCACATTCTGAGGCACTGATTAGGATTCCAACATACGAAGCTTGGGGGGACACAATTCAATGTATAACAAAGCCTCAAGCCTATGGTTGTTATTTTTTCTCAGTACATTTGCTGAATAATGAGGCTGCATTAAGAAAGGTGCTAAAATTCTAAACCTCTTAAAATCAGAGCAAAGTTTTTCTGTATCTTGTGAACCAAAGATTAGAATTGGGTTCTTGCCAGGATGTGGGGTCACATAGAATACACCAGCCGTGGGGTGCCTGGGTGGCACAGCGGTTAAGCGTCTGCCTTCAGCTCAGGGCGTGATCCCGGCGTTATGGGATCGAGTCCCACATCAGGCTCCTCCGCTATGAGCCTGCTTCTTCCTCTCCCACTCCCCCTGCTTGTGTTCCCTCTCTCGCTGGCTGTCTCTATCTCTGTCAAATAAATAAATAAATAAATCTTAAAAAAAAAAAAAAAGAATACACCAGCCTCCTACCTGAAAGTTAGGAAAGTTAAGGTTAACCGGACTTAGACTGTGTCTTTCTAGAGCTGAAATCCAGTCTTGAATCACCTTGATTAAATTAAAGTGGCCAGCAAGCAATCTATCTGCCCTGTGAAAAGAATAGTGAACTGTTCTTTCCTTTTCTAGAGGAAAATTTCATCAAATGGAGCCTCTGCAATTATTTCATATACAAAAATTACTAGAATCCTCCCAAGATAAGGCCATGTGACTAAAATCAAAAAGGTAATAAAACAAATAATAGAAACAACCTAGAAATAGTCCAGGTGTAAAATTTAGATGTCAAGAACCTTAAAATAATTATGATAAATATATTCAAAAAGATAAATCAAAAGATGGGAAAATAGGGGCACCTGGGTAGCGCAGTTGTTAAGCGTCTGCCTTTGGCTCAGGGCGTGATCCCGGCGTTCTGGGATCGAGTCCCACATCGGGCTCCTCCGCTGGGAGCCTGCTTCTTCCTCTCCCATTCCCCTGCTGTGTTCCCTCTCTCGCTGGCTGTCTCTCTGTCACATAAGTAAATAAAAAAATCTTTAAAAAAAAAAAAAAGATAGGAAAATAAACAAAAAGAGACCATGAGTCTCACCAGAGTTTTGGAGTCTATAAAATCTGAAAAGCTGAAAAACTGAAAATCAACAACTCATTTCAGATTAAATCCCTCTGAGAAATGAAGTCACAGGGCAAATTGTCACTTGGAAAACTGGAGAGGTAAATAAAGAGAATCATAGCTTACCTGAAGCAGAAGCTCTTGGACCCAGTAACTGGTAAAAACACTAAAGAATAATTGATGAATTAATGGAGGCTGAGTATAGACAAGCTTGAGAGTTAAAACTACTGATGGCTCAGTGCTAGGGGGAACCCATACTTTCATGAGTTTTATCTCAAGGAGCCCAAATAGGTTCCTACAGTAAAGAACAGAGAAAGATTTTCTACATGCATTATTCAAGGGGAAAAAAATAAATAGGCATTTTGAAATATCCCCAAAGGGCCACCCTCAAGGGAAACTGCCTTACCAGAGACTGACCCAGGGAGAATGGCAATTTGCCAATCCAACCTCCTCTAGCCTTCCTGTCTCCATAGAGGAGAGAAAAGGCTAAGCAACTCTTCGGATGGTCACATCCCATTACAATACTGAGCCAATTTAAAAACTTGGAGACTTAATAATAAGAATATAGAATGCTTCCCCATTCTTAATACTTTATTATACTTAATACTTCTTAATACTTCCCCGTACTTAATACTAAGTCCTATTCTTAGTAGGACTCCAGTATTAAACAGTGTATTACAGAGAGCTGTAAAATATAGACTCTATTTAAGAAGAAGTTTTAGGGAAACATTGGAAACAATGTAAGCTAGACGACATTTATGAAATAAAGAGTTGGAGGGAAACTATCAGATGAGTCCAAACAACTGGAAAAAGGTAGAAAAAAGAAAAAAATAGGTAGAGCAAATAAACAAATTACAAGGTGTTAGATATAAGTAGAACCATATAAAAATCATATTTAATATGAATAGCCTACACATTCCAATCAAAAGGCAGAGATTGTCAAGTGGAATTTTTTAAAAACTACAAAAAACTCACTTTTAATAATAAGACACAAGTAGGCTAATAGTAAAAAGATAGAAAAATATGTAAATACATACTAATCATAATTATAATGATACATACATAATATGAATATGAATTAAAAGAAAGACAGAATGGTTATCTTAATTTCAAACAAAGTGTATTTCAGAACAGAGAGTATTCCCAGGGTTAAAAAGAGTTATCTCATAATGACAATGGGGCTGATTAGTCAAGAAGACGTAACAATTCTAAATGTTTATGCTTCAAAATACAAGAAAGAAAATAGAAGAAAAAAACACATATACAATTATAGATGGAGATTTCAACAGACCTCTTTTAATTATCAAATGATAGAAAATAGTAAAAATATATAATACTTGAACAATACAATTAACCAACTTGACCTAGTTGACATTTATAGAATTTTCCACCCAACAACAGCAAAATCCATGTGTACTCAGAACATTAACCGTAGATCTGGAACACAAAGCAAATATATAGCTTTATAAAGTTGTTTTCTATAGGCCCACTGACTAAAGAAGGAAAGTTTTTAGACCTGAGATTACAAAGGAGTCTGTACCATTTACTAACCACCACTGGAAGTGGACTGCTGGAACACCATGATTTTCATCAGTTGCTATTTAAGAACAGTAGGCAAGGGGAATCTTCTGGGTGGGAAGAATCAAAATTATTTGATCTAGATATCAGTGAAAGATGAGCAATAATACTCTTTTTCTTAACTACTGCCTTATGATTTTACCAAGCACTTGGGATTTGGACAGAAAATATTAGACAATTCATGACAACATTTGAGGAAGGGGGTAAGGGAATAGACCTCTCAGAAACAGAACGGTGTGCCATTTGAATGCTCACCCAAACTACTAAAGAAGGCTCTCAACAATAAAAGATGACTTGTTCCATGCATGTCACTCAGTCTCTTCTCCAGCCATTCCAAGAATGTGCTAAATGGGCTCGTGAACAAAACTGTCACCGTAACAGGGATGGAGACCATGCATCTACTCAACACAAACACTTGGCCTCACCAAGACTGATCTGGATAAGAATATGCTGTGTACTCACATGGTCACCAGAAGTCAACACTGAGTCCCGTACACAGCGCCATGCTCCAGATGTATTACCCTCAATCTGAAGCCAGACTGAATACACTGGACCCCTTGCACATGAAGGAGTTATTTTCCTGCCTGGAAGAGATACTTAATGTGAATATCTGCTTTCCTTTCCTTCCACCCAGGATGCTGCCAATAACACTACATGCAGGACTTACTACATGGTCTTTTTTTTTTTTTTAAGCCGTAACTGTGTCTCTTTCAATATTGCTTCTAAATAAGAAAATGATCTTACTGAAAAAGATGTGGGGAAATGTGCTAATACCCACGGGCCTTATTAATAATGACATGCACCCCATTACTTAGAAGCAGCTGGCTTTAGGGAACAACGTATTGTCCTATTGAAGATTGAGTATTAGTACCATCTGAGACAACACGTAGCAAAGTTGGAGTACCGTTTGCTTACGGATGCAGTATACGCTCTGAATGAATAAACAATAGACAGTGTTGTCTTTCACAGAGACGAACTTCATCGATTGTGGGGGAGAATATTTCACCAAGAGGTAAAAATGAGAGTGGCTTTCTCACTATGACACCCAATGACTCACTCACTTTTGCAACCTATCCTCCTATTTTGGGGCACTGCATATTACTAAATCTTAGATCCTAAAGAAATATTTTCACTCAGAATGTTTCCACTGAATTAGAAGTTTGGTATTTTATTTTATTTTTAATTATTATTACTTTCAAATATTTTATTTGTTTATTTATTTATTTGACAGAGAGAGAGAAAGCACGAGCAGGGGGAGCAGCAGAGGGTGAGGGAGAAGCAGGCTCTCCACTGAGCAGGGAGACAAGTGCAGGGCTCCATCCCAGGACCCTGGGATCATGACCTGAGCCAAAGGCAAACACTTAACTGGCTGAGCCACCCAGGTGCCCAGAAGTTGAGTATTTTAAATACTCATACTATTGGACCAATAGTTTTAAAAAGGGAGAGAGAGTTCCTGAGATAGCTATGGTAATTAATTCAGGTTCTCAAGAGTAAATAGAATTGCTGCTCAATAGTACATCCAAAAGGAGAACGTCTGGAGCTCAGACATGCTCTTGATGATAAAAATTAACAGAAAATTCTAGCACCATGCTGGAAAAACCATTCTGAGGGAAGATGCCTCAGGAATGAAGGCTTGCATCAGCACACCAGGTACCAAATCTTTCCTAGGTAAGGTGTTTACTGTGTAGAAAAATCATGGAATGGGGACACTCCGCCAGTAAGTGGAAACAAGTATACAAAATAAGGTAAGGATTCATGGATAAAATCATATCTACCCACAAGGGGTAAAGGGAGGTAAAGCTGAGCAGCATTCTTCGGAGTGTGTTCTCCAGACTCATGCAGACCTACGAACTCTTGTTACCAGTTTACACAAGAAAAGTATGGAAATTGAGGGTTAGTGTGGAGAAAATTTTGTGGCAACTTGAAGTAGCTTACTGTTGAACTTAAAAAAAAAAAAAAAACAATTGGAGGAAAAAAACCATAAACAGGGTAGTTGAAGAAGAACCATGACCTTTGATCTTCTGTAGAAATGAGGACTATGGGATCTTTTTTTCTTGTGTCATGGATATGTATTTATTAATCTGTATGTAGATTCATTAATTTTCCTTTTCTTTTTCCTTCACTTTTTACTCTTTTATTTCTTCATATGTTAGCATTCATGAAATGTGTGGAAGTACATTTTTGCACAGGTAGACATTTGAGAACCTCTGAGCGTGTCTTACAACTAATAGCATGTTATGGTTTAATGACAGTGTTTTTTCTTTTTTAAATTTTAAGTGGAATGCATTGATAAGGATGAACCGTGCAGATGATAAATGTCTTAGATTTGTTCAAATTCATTGGCAGTGGTTAACTTTAAAATCTAGTATTTAAAACCAAGATGGGATTGTGACTGTAATGGAGAGGAATAAACATCATCCCAAAACACTGAAACCAGTCAGTAAATAATGACATGGAATCGTACTCTTTTGAAGAGAATGTGAGGGTATTTTCATGTTTGAGGGATAGTTGTGTTATGTTAGGCTGGAGTGTGCAGTCGATGCTGTAATTGTTTGGGAGGCTGAATACAGAGAAAGGATACACGTTGGACAATCAACAAACGGACTGGACCTACCCCTTGCAGTAGCTGCCTTCAGCTAATAAATGCCTAGAAAAGCCTGTGAGATTCCATACTCCCAGCTTCTGTGGTGTTGATGCTAAACTTAGCATTGTAGTTATACAATGTAGTTGAAGTACAAAGTGAACAGAATGCCTTTCTAGAATAGGTCAGAACAAAATACAAAGATGCATCCATTAATTAATTTCTGCCCCCAACTGCTTTTATTCAACGAAAGTATGGCCCCAAACACACAAAATCTTTGACACTTCTGTTGACAGCTGAGGTCTGTATCTTATTCTCTCATATCTTTTTTTTTTTTTTTTTTAAAGATTTTATTTATTTATTCAACAGAGATAGAGACAGCCAGCGAGAGAGGGAACACAAGCAGGGGGAGTGGGAGAGGAAGAAGCAGGCTCATAGCAGAAGAGCCTGATGTGGGGCTCGATCCCAGATCGCCGGGATCACGCCCTGAGCCGAAGGCAGACGCTTAACCGCTGTGCCACCCAGGCGCCCCTTATTCTCTCATATCTAAGTGGGTTGTGTCACTGCACTGACCAATAGAATACAGTAGAAGTGGCAGTTCTGGGCCCTGACCTTAAGAGACTGAAAGCTTTCATTCCTCTCTCAAAACACTTGCTCTTGGTCCCCCTTGGCCACATGAGCCCCCAGGTAAGAAGTTCTAGTATGTACTGAAGAAACTACACGGCAGTAGAAGAGGGACCCAACTGAACCGGTCTCCTCAGCCTTTTTTGCCAAGATTCCAGGTATGATAATGAACCTGTCTTTGACCCTCCAGACCAGACCTCCAGACTTGGCCATCAGCCAAGTACCACTGAAAAACCCCAGTCAATGTCACATGGAACAGAAGGGCCCGACCATGTTCTGCCCCAATGCCTGATACGCAGAATCATGATATAATTAAATGGTTGTTATTTCAAGCCACCAGGTTTTTGGATAGTTTGTTATCCCGTAATAGATAATCTGAAAGAGAAGTATGTCTGAGAAGCTGCGTGTAAGGACTATTTTTATAAATCTGCCATAAATTTCTCCCTAAGTTACTTCATAATTTAGAGGTACCTTCTGTTCTTTTTGGTGCGTGCTTTAACTTTAAGAATTGTTATCCCTTAAGTCCCTCTCTTAAGGGACGAATGACCTGTAAACATAAGCTTATGGGAGTTTCATACCTGAAGCGATAAAATGAATAATTTTTTATTAAAAATAATATAAAGCACAAATCTTCCTCTTCCCTCGGTTCTCACTCCTATTTTAGCTCCTAAGTAAAGCATGGGAGCAAAGCGTTTGCATTCCTATGTTTTATAGTTACTCAGACACGTATTATTGTGCACATTTTTTTAAAAAACAGCGGGGTAACGCTCCCTGCGATGGCTTTGTTCCAAGTTTGCTCCACCTAACGCCTACGGGCGGAGTGGGTGAAGCTATTTGCCAATCCGTAAAGCATTTGGGATCCTCCTGGGTAAAATGTGGTGTTGAAATTATAAGACGATTATCATTAACAATTGGCAGGAGGCGCCTCTCATTTCTCCTGGAGAGATTACAGGGGTTGAAGGATGTTTCCCTTAATCACCACACTGACCTCACCTGACAGAGGCTAGCTCTACTTGAAATCGAGCCCACTGCCTGGGTCCCTGAGCTCCAGGCATCCCCCGCTCCGAGCAGCAGGGACACAGTCTGGGGTAAGGAAATGAAATTCCTGTGCCAGACAAAACGGTTATGGCAGTTGGTGGTCATTACTCAGAATATGGCTTCCGGGGGAATTCGATGTGAGAAATGTCACAGAAGGAGGAAGAGATACATTTAGGACGGCTTCAGTCATCAGCCTCATCGATCTGTGCACCCAGTCCAGGCCCTCTGGTACAACATCTCCAGCCCACACTTGAGTTGACATAGACAGCTACACGGTATAAACCAGTGTTAGTTACTGAGTAAAATACTAGTAACTATCATTACGGAATACCTATCATGTGCTCGGCACACTATCTACCTTTTCTCATTTAGTCATAATAGTAGTTCTATAAGTTGGAAGTGCTTTTCATTATATAGATGAGCCCACTGAGGCTGTGAGAAATTTAGTAACCTACCCAGGATTTTACCGCTAAGAAATGGCATAAACGGGATTCAGCCACTTTCCGATACAAAAGTTGTTGCTCTTCCACTTTCATACACTAAACTGATAACACGGCCTTAGGATTTAGATTTATCTGCTTTAAAAAAATCAAACAAGAAAATAAGCAATAACTAGAAAGGCAAGAGCATTGGAAGAAAGATATTTTGTTATGGTGAGGATTCTAGAAGTGTTATCTACCAATAAGGAAATAGTGAAGTAAATTCTTGACAAACACAAAAACAGTAAAGAGAGAGCTTACTATTGTCTAAGTATTGCTCAAAGTACTTCTGTGCTAACTTGTCAGATCTTCCACAATGACCCTATCAGATAGCTACCATCTTACATGGTATTAATAGCCCCATCTTACAAATGAGGAAATTGAGGCATTCGGAGGTTAAGTCATGGCCAGTGGGTTAGCCAAGCCAGGTTTCGAATCAGGATCTTAACCCTGGAGTCTAGTCTCCTAATTGCCAATGCATTGGCCAAGACTGGAATGTTAGTTCTGCCTCTTTCTAGTTCTGTTCCTTAACCTCCCAGAGTCATGCTTTCCTCATCTCTGCAATGGGAATGATGGTACCCAACCCAGGAAATTGCTGGGAGGGTTACACATTTGGCAGTCAATGGCACATCAACCAGCACCATACTTGGCCCATCATCTTGTCTTCCAAATTCCTAGCTAGTTCCCCACTTGTTTCTCCCTTCCTTTTTCTCTCCCTCGTGCTCTTTCCTCTCCCCTCGCTCTCTCCCACACTGGTTCATTAGCGCCGACCTTGCATTAGAGTAGGCGTCCTGCCTTCCAGCGGGGGACGGGGCTCAGACCCTGTTCCACATGCTGTTCTTCCTCCCCCTTCATCCGAGCTCATGCCACTAACGGTCATTTGTGTATAAAGTCTGATTGAAGCCCCAGGGTGAGAAAATATCTGTTGCTCTAAGGATCAAAACTCCCCCAATAGAGAGTTCCAGCAAGTCCCTGCAGGAAGTGCTGGTACCAGAACTGGGGTTGCTCGAACAGCATTTATGTGGTGACAACACCATTGTCACAAAGTCTGCTTTTGGATTTATCTGCATCAGGCCCATAGAACCAGAGCTGAGGAAACATCAGCTGGGCTGGCACGGTCCTTATTCCTTTCATGTCCCCCCTGTCAACAGTTTGAAAGTGAGATGGCTAATTTTGTGCCTGACAAGAAAGGACGGATCATTTTCTCGGATGCTGTTATCAGCAGAGTCAGAGCTGGTACACTCTCTGAGGGAGTCCCTGAACCACAGGTTACTGGCAGGCAGACAAACACTCGCTGACAGCCATTTGTGACCAACTATGAAACACCATCTGCTGTGGCTGGGGGAGGAACGGCTCCAGCAAGTGAGAGCCACCGTAGAGCCTTTCCCTGTGTTAACTCAGGGCGGCCTTTAGGCAGCCCTAGAGGAAAACCTGTTTTGTATTCCTGGAGAGTATGTCTCATCCAGATTCGTACATACATAAATTATAGAATATTGATATTTTTTTCTAGGATGAAAAAATTTGAATCTCTCTTAAAATGCAAACATAACAATGCTGAATACAGCAAAACAGTATTGTGAAACAAACACAATCCAGAACTGGGTAAACTTCCTTTGGAGATTTGAGCCAGCTTGTGCATGGACACCATCAGAAGGACAGCAATGACTGGATTGATAGGTCTTTGAGGTTTGAGTTTGGGAGTAAAAAAAAAAAAAAATCTGATCATTCCTGCATTTTGTGGGAGGAGACGGGGCTGACGATTTCTGGAAGGAGTTTTACTTTATAAATCAAGACGTACGTCAAGAAAAGTAGTTATTTATAATGAGTGACAGGAACATTATTCAGAAGAAAAAGAGACTTTTCTGAGAGGAAAGATTGCGGATCTTGAAGATATTCAGGAAAAGGAAGTATTTTTTGCTCATTAACTTGAATGAGGCACACAGCCAGTGACATATGCCAACCCTCTCCCTCTCTGGTTGGAAGTCTGGGTTTTCATTTTTAGGAGTCTTAATAGTCTTGTGTCTCATGATTAAGTAATGAGACCTGGCATCAAAGTATATGAAGTTTAGCTGATCTTGCATTATCCCCATAGGCCAAGGAAGACTGTAAAAAAAAAAATGTTTTAAAGCCAAATGTGCAAGCAAATACAGATGAATAGACAGAAAGATGGGTAGATAGGTGGATGGATAGATAGATAGATGATAGATGATAGATAGATAGATAGATAGATAGATAGATAGATAGATAGATAGAGACACACACAGAATGCCAGTTCTTTCTGACTCTCTGCTTGAACTCAGGGACATTGGCGGGGGTTACAATGTTTGATGGTAGAAAATACTTCCCACGGATTAAAATATCTGAGTTCTGCATTCTAGCTCCCAACTGAAAAGCCAATCCATTCCTGAATTATTCTGGTTAAACCTATCAGAATGTCCATGCTTATGTCCTTCCGAAGTTCTTAAGATGGAAGAGATCAGGGATATGTGTCCTTGCATTTTAATCTCCTAGAAGAGAAGAGGAGCTTCTGTTCCAAAGCTGAAATCCAATAACCTCAAGAGAAGAATCCAGCTCATCCCTGAAATCTGTGCCTCAGAGGGGGGGGAGGGGGGGTGGCAGTCCAGGCCTTTATGAATCCCATTACACCAAAGCGTGGGTATGACCTACTCATGGGAACAGAACACAGCGGTGATGGAGGAGAGGGAAAAAAAGATTTAAATGTGCTTTCACTTATGGCCGTGCAATATGAAAAACAAATCTAAACATTTGTCTGTAGAATCAGGTGATGATTGGCTGTCTGCTGTCTCAAGGGGGGCAGGAAAATGGTCCATGCACCTGCCACCTAATTCAGTTTAAAACCTGACACATTTACCAAGAGTGGGCTGGCATAATGAAGTTCATTCAGGCTGTCAGTGGAGTCAATAACTTATCCCCAACTGCTTTTGTTTCAGCAGCGGCAGTCCCTCTGATCGGCTGAGGTACTTATTCAAGTAAAATTTATTTTCAATTGCCGGCCATAATGCCACGGGCACAAGCCTGGCTTTGACAGAACCTTTTGCTCAAGGCTACGCTATTGTTAAAGTTTGTGTCCATTGTCTGGGGTCTTTGATCTGTCAAAGCTGCTTAACAAGCTGGTTAAAAACTGTTTCAGATAACAGGTGTGTCCTTTGAGGGCACAGGGACATTTTTCAGCTCCTTTAAGAGACTGGTTTGAGGATTGACTAAAATTTACAAGCTGGTTGGTGGTGATATATGTAAAGCACTTTTAAAACAAGAAACTGAGATTTAATGTCTACTTCCTTGGATTTCTGCAACAAGCAATCTTTTTAAACAAGAGATTTAAGAGACATGTTGTTGTTGTTGTTGTTTAAGCAAATCAAGTGTTAAATTGTTTGTATGTAGATTTGTATAGAATTAAGGCCAAAGTTCAATGTGCACTAGAGGTGTGAGGGGGTCTACAGTGCCCACGCAAAGGCCCCGTGGTCGCCGACAGCCAACCAACTACTTCCTGAAAATCTGAAAGTCCTCTAACTTCAGAAAGGGCAATTTGACAGCGCAGGGGGATAGGCATGCCCTAGAGAGTGTAGAAAACTTACTTCTTTTCCTAACTCTTGTGCCACAACAAAACAAAATTAGATATCAAAAGGCTTTTGGGGAAGCCAAATGATTTCTCCCTATCAGTTTCAGAAGCCCCCTCATATTTTTCTGAGGGCGAATATACTGTCAGCTGCCTCTTTTCAAGTCTATCATAAACCCTCCTACTCCCTCCTCCTTTATGGCAGTAATTTTGTTTTGGCTGAAGATTAATGGGGCTAAAAAGATGCGGAGCCTGAACCAGGGGCACAATTGGGTCATTTACACTATTCATCTGCATAAAGCTGCTTCAAGTTCACCCAACCTTCTTTGGGAAAGAGTAAAAATTAAAGTGAGTCTTAACTCTGTGTGGAAACTTTGGCAAAATACCCTCCACTACACCCTTAACATTCTAGATATTTCTAAATTGGGTCAGAAAGAGGAAATTTAAAATTCGAGAACCCAACCATAGCTCTTTCATCTAAAAATTATCCCTGAAGAAGCAAATCCACAACATTTGCCTAAAATAATTGTGAGCATTTTTTTTTCTTTCTAAAGTAGTTAAGTCTGGATCCAGCTATTATACCTGAAAGAAGTTTCTTTAAAGGTCTCCGAGAAAGGAGGTTAAAAAAGGAAACAAGTAGAAAATTTTTATTTAAAAAAAAGTCTTTTAAACTTGTTTCTTATTCCCCAAAACAGAGCAAAACAAAGTAAAACAAAGCAGAAGGAGCATAGCTAATGTGCTTAGTACAGATAAAAAAGCCCTTACCATATGCAGGAAAACCTTTACTACATATAAATGTGTCATGTGTTGTAGAGACAGCCTCAATAATGGGAAAGAGGAGGGAGAGTTAATAAATCACTTGAGGAAGTGTGGTTAGTTATCAAAGGAGAAAAATCAATTCTGGTTCTCACCCTGCTTCCTGCTTTGAAATAATTCCCAGGTGGAGACACTGTAGTTCACATTTGAGTGGAAGCTGGAGTTTAAATTTGAGCAAGATATTAGCTTCTCTGAACCTCCTCCATAAATCGCTGCTCATTCATAAAATGAGGACAATTATTTGAGCTACCTCAAGAGAGTGTTTGGGGATTAAATATAATAACTTTGAATAAGGAAGTTTGGCCCCCTGGGTATTACTAGCTGTTATTATTGACTCACATCATATAATCACTAATACAAAGATCGATTATTACCTATTTTGGGGTATGGAAGGTCTTGCTAAAGCATAAAAAATAATAAAAAATAAGGAGATTCGTGGCTATAACAACATGGATCTATAAATTCTCTAGGAATTAAAAAAAAAAGTAGCCAAAAGAAGTTAAATACAAGAAAAAAATTCAAGAACAAAAATGAAAAGGAAAACAAAAAAAATTAAAAATAAGTAAATAAACAACAACAAAGTCACCAAAATTAAAAGGCAGATGACAATCCAGAAAAGACATTTTAAAGAAAAGATTAACTACCTTCTATATAACAGTGAAATACTAAACTGTCCACAGATAATTTGGTAATAAACCATAAATAGACACTTTCCATGGAAGGAAATACTATTTTTTGATGATCGTAACACCAGGTTATGAGCTCTGGAAGGCCCAGCAATTTTATCAACATTGTTTACCACAGTATTTCCAGAATCTTGGAAAGAACCTATCACAGGGCCTATGCACGCCTCCCATCTTCATTATGGAAATGGAAAATGGAAAAATGTTCTTCTTTTTTAATCGAAGAAATGCAATTTTAAGCAAGTATGTAAGAAGACAACCCCAGGTAGAAAGAGAGCAGCATACACCCAAATGTTTATTCAAACTGATTTATAATAATGAGACGCCAGAGAACGACTCAGTATACAAATATAGAGGAAAAGCAAGTTTTTATCTTTTTTTTTTTTTTAGATTTTATTTAAACATTCGACAGAGCAGGAGAGAGAGTGAGAGAAAGCTCAAATAGGGGGAGCAGCAGAGGGAGAGGAAGAAGCAGGCTCCCCACTGAGAAGGGATCCCTACAGGGGGCTTGATCCCAGGACCCTGGGATCATAACCTGAGCCGAGGGCAAACACTTAACAGCCTGAGCCACCCAGGTGCCCCAAGTTTTTATCTTATAAAAGGAAAAAAAATAATCTTAATTCTTCTCCTTTCAATGTTCATTTTAAAGAAGAAACAAAAAATTGTTCTGACTTAAACATTGCATTTGAACTTCTATAAATCTAAAGGTATAAAACACTCTGCAGGGGCTGCTTTGCTACTTTTATAAGAATTGGATTTAGGGTAGAACTAATGAGTTGTCAGGGGGGTATTCAATAGCAACCTGTTTTCCTAATCCTTCCCTATTCCGAGAGCAGGTCAGAACGGTAGCTCACATGTGCTCATCTCTAGGGAGTATTAAAGTTTCTTCCTCCCTGTCCATAGCCCTCCCCATGCCCTATTTCAGTTCCAGTCCTCCTTCTGGCATAACGCACCCCACCAAAATTATACACATACCTACAAACATGCATGCACACATCACCTTTTATTCAGATTGAACAGGGCATGTATAATCAGTCCACAGATCTATTAAAGGGTTTCTGCCTAGAACAGAACAGGGCAGCATTCTGAGCTCTCAGGCAGCCATGACCTCCTCACGTTCTTCTCCTGATTTTCCCTCTTGAATTTCATGGTCCATGGGGCAAGACTGGGCCTACCCAGGAGGCTAAATGATGACAGGGTGGGTGTACTGACTGGAATAATGCCCTCTCCAAGATTCATGTCCTCCCAGAACCCAGGAATATGATCCTATTTGGAAATAGGGTCTCTGTAGATGCAGTCAAGTTAAGATGGAGGTCATACTGGAGTAAGGTGGGGCCCCAATTCAATGATGGGTGTCCTTATAAGAAGAGGGAAATTTGGACCCAGAAACACAGATGGAAAGCTGTGTGAAGACAGAAGAGATTGGAGTTATGCAGCCATAAGCCAAGGAACACCTGGGGCCACCAGAAGCTTGAAAACACGAGGAAGGATTCTCCCCTAGCAACACTGGAGGGAACATGCCAACACCTTAGTTTCAGACTTCTTGCCTAAGAGCATGAGAGTATAAATTTCTGTTGTTTTAAGCCCCCAGTTTATGGCACTTTGTCCCAGCAGCCACAGGAAACTAATACAGGAGGTCTCAAGTGAGGCATCGACCAAACCTGCTTAGAATCTGAGTCTTCCATCAAAGGAGCTCGCATGTGGGTGGGAGACCTGGTGGAGACCTGGCCAAAGTCCTGGCTGTGGACAACTCATTGACCTGGATACTCTCTGAACATCACCCTCAGAACCCAGTTGACCTTGCCAGCCGCTGAAGGTCGGGATGGGCGTTTGTGGATCCTAGCAATTCTTCACGTGTTACCTGACCAGTGGCAACCCCCTTCTAGGACTGGATTTCTAAAGTTTGCTGCTCTCATCAGTGGATCAGTAGCTATTCATTCATCCTTATCTGCCTTCCACTTGCTTTCAAGGAATCACAGATGATTAGAAAAGGAAAGAGCCTTAAGAACATTTATTCCAATCCTCTTATTTCACAGAGAAGAAAACAGGCTCAGAAGAGTTAAGTGTGTGAACTAAGGTCACAACGCTCTGCTGGAATAGAACTGGCACCAGAATCTTGTTCTCCTGACTCCAAACATCATTCCCTCAGACAGTAACTATTTGCCAATATCTCTATTGCTCAGGACCCTGATTCTAGGCTTAAGGAGATCCAAAGAAGAATAAAGAGACAGCCTCCGCTCTTAGAATTAAAGTCTTAATTATGTAACCCATTGTTTCATGTCTCTCTCCCCCTCTGTAATGAAGCCTTTTGAGGGCAGAGGTTGAGTCTTTCTTTAGTGATCATCAGGTATCAGTTGGTCTCTCTATATAGATAGAGACAGACATTTATTTTAAGGAATTGGCTCATGTGACTGTGGAGGCTCCTTAGTTTGAAATTTGTAAGGTAGACCAGCAGTCTGGAAACACAGACAGGATTTCTATGCAAAACCTCAGGTTTTGCTTGTATGTCCTTCAACTCATTGGATAGGGCCCACCCACTGTAGAGGGTAATCTCCTTTACATAAAGTCAAATGGTCGTAAATGTTTATCACATCTACAACATAGCTTCGCAGCAACACATAGAATAATGTTTAACCAAACAACTGGACACTGTAGTCTAGTCAAGTGAACACATCAAATTAATCATCACATCTCCACCATCTAACCCATATATGCTGGTTCCCACCACCTGGATTTCTGCAGCCTCAGTTTGTCCTTCAGTTTATAGCTCATGTGTCACCCTGCAGTGAAGCTTTCCCTAACCTACCTAGCTTAATTAATTATTCATTTATTTTAAAGATTTTTTACTTATTTATTTGAGACAGAGAGGAAGGACAAGCGGGGAGGAGGATCAAGGGAGAGGGAGAAGCAGACTTCCTGAAGAGCAGGGAGCCCGACATGGAGCTCGATCCCAGGACCTGGAGATCGTGACCTGAGCCAAAGGCAGATGCTTAACCTACTGAGCCACCCAGGTGCCCCTCCCTAGCTAAAGTTAATTAACCAAGTCACACTCAAAATATTCTATTTGGATTCCTTCATACCTCTTGTTTCTATCTTGTTAATTTATTTGTTGCTTTCCTGCTTATTTGCTGTCTCCTCCATAGAACCAGATTAGGGAGCCTTATCTGTCTTGTTCACCACTTTATCCCAAGAAGGAATTTACTAGAGTTGTTAAGAGCGTGAACACTGGGGATGGGCTGCTTGCGTTTGGATTCCACACCTGCCACTTAATAGTTATGTGTCTTTGGGAAAGTTGCCCGATCTCTCTGGGCCTTAGTTTTCTGACCCTCGAATCCCGAATAATAATAGCATTTAACTAGTTAACTAAGATTACTGCAATGGTTAAATGAGTTAATAGATGTGAAGCATGTAGGAGGGTGTGTGGCCCATAGCAAATGCTGTGTGTGCAACCTATTTACTCTAGTAGTAGAAACTGAGTTAATACGATAGGAAAACGATGAGTGAATGGGTTGCCATGCTTCTTGGTGACTGGCTCCACTTATCCGTGCAGCACCGTACTTTGATTTGCTCTGCCCTAACCCCACTCGCAAAGACGAATTCTGTAATCCAGCTGCACCAAAACGTCTTTCAGATCCCCTCTTCTGCTTCTGGATGTTTTTCTGTTGTTGCCTGTTGCCTCACCTCTACCCCTGCCTAACAGTTCAGCTTGACATACCCCCAGACGGGGTGAAACGCCCATGGGAATTGCTGTTGCGTCCACTATAGGAGTACGTAGCACGCTGTTTTGTCATTTGCTTGATTATTTCCCCACTGGCCTGTAAGCCTTCCGCGTGCCAACACCACATCTTTCTTATTTCCTACTGCTCCCTCAGAACCTAGCACGGTACTCAGAGCAGGACAGGGTTTACTGAATGAGTGAATGACTAAAGAAAAAAGAATTGCCAGGACAACTAATGATTCTCTGGAAATAAGACCTCATTATGGAAACAATGGAAACCACTGGAAGGGATGGACAGGAGAAATCTTATGTAAGTTACCATCAACATGGCCACCAAGAAGAAGGAGAGGAAGAAGCCAAAGAAACAGATCAAAAGGAATTATTCATGTAGATGTAGGACAGCTCTTAGGAGCACCAATTTTTTTAAGACTTTATTTATTTAAAAAAATTTTTTAAAAAATAAAAAAAGACTTTATTTATTTATTTGTTAGAAAGAGAGAGCACAAGCAGGGATAGCAGTAGGCAGCGGGAGTGGCAGGCTCCCTGCTGAGCAGGGAGCCCGATGTGGTCTATCCTAGGACCCCGGGATCATGACCTGAGCTGAAGGCAGACAACCCGACTGAGCCACCCAGGCATCCGTAGGAGCACCAATTTTAAAGTAAGACAGCACAAGTGTTCAAAGTGCAGTCATACCATTTATTGTCTGGGCACCTTTCCAAGTTACTTAACCTAACCCTTGCTCTCCTCATCTGTAGAAAGGAGCTACTAATGCTATCTTCCTGGATTATTGAAAGAATAAATAGAATAGCAGTGCACGTTATTCACTAAAAAGCAACTACTATTAACAAAACACACAGAAAATGGAACAGTCGGGGTAATAAGACAACTCTTCCCTCTTAATTTTATCTGATTAAGTTATAAAGTTGTTTTCCACCCCCAAAAAGTGCCTAGAAGCATATGTAGTAGGAGCCCATATTCCAATGTAGTTAATTTTTAAATCAGAAATAAATGTATCTAAACTTTGTGATTTGGTATCATATGATCATGACATCTCACAGTTGGAAGGGAAACTAAAGGTCATCACACGCAACTGCCCGTCCAAAGCCTGCATTGCCTCTACAACATTTCCAATTCAATTGATTTGCAAAATGTTCTTTACATACCTATGATGCTCCAGGTAGTATGTCGGGTCCTGCCTCATAGGGTTCACTTCTCAGTGGGAGAGAGAGACAAGCAAATGGCTCCAGGGGGTGGATGCTGTGAAGGAGAAGTTCCTGGGGCTCTAGGAACACATGGCAGGGGGAACTACCACTGGCCCTGCCTCCCCAGGGAAGCAAGAGTAAGCCAGGAAGTGAAGATTGGATACGAATAGGCTAGGTAATGGGGGCCTAAAGCGGGGACAAGTGTTCTAGGCAATGGGGGTTAAAAGGCTTCCATTTCGATTTGAATCCATCTGCAAATTGTTCCTTCAGAATGAGCAGGAAGTTTCTTCTTAACAAAAAATTTACTACCTACTGTATAAGACACTGTATAGTCCGGGGGCACCTGGGTGGCACAGCAGTTAAGCGTCTGCCTTCGGCTCAGGGCGTGATCCCGGCGTTGTGGGATCGAGCCCCACATCAGGCTCCTCTGCTATGAGCCTGCTTCTTTCTCTCCCACTCCCCCTGCTTGTGTTCCCTCTCTCGCTGCTGTCTCTATCTCTGTCAAATAAATACATAAAATCTTAAAAAAAAAAAAAGACACTGTATAGTTGGTATATAATAATGTAGAATTATAAAATATAGTAGAAATAATGAGCATTACCTCTGCACCTTTATAAATAAAGGGAAACTTGCTTCTAAGCCAGGACTAATATGGCACTAAACTGTCTCAAATAGGGGACGAGGAAGCAGAAGAATTCCTGCCTATGATTATTAACTTTGAGGTTGAGAAAACAGAGTAAAAAATATAAGATTATTATAATAACTCCAAGAAACCTGCTTATCCATGTATCTCTTCTCCAACCCATACTCCACCATCTAAAGAAACAGGTGATAAAAATCTTGTGCTAACATTAGCACTGAATTTTTAAAAATATCATTATTCCAGTTGACTCAGAGTGTATTCAGTTTGGAATCAAATAAGACCATCCTATTAAAAGTTTATTCTCCCTGGATTGACTTTACTATGTATTAAGACCTATGGGGTGCCTGGCTGGCTCCGTCAGTAGAGCATGTGACTCTTGATCTCAGGGTTGTGAGTTTGAGCCCCACATTGCATGTAGAGTTGACTTAAAAATAAAATCATAAAGGGACTCCTGGGTGGCTCAGTCGGTTGAACATTCAACTCTTGATTTCAGCTCAGGTCATGATCTCGGGAGTCTGCTTGAGATTTTCTTTCTCCCTCTCCCTCTGCCGCTCCCCCTGCTTGTGCTATAAATAAATAAATAAATAAATAAATAAATAAATAAATAAAATCTTTAAAAAATAAAATCTTTAAAAAAAGAAAAATAATACTAAGTCATAGTAATAGCAATATACTGGTAATGGATAGAAACAGACTAATATACCAATGGTATAGAGCAGAGGGTTCAGAAGCAGACCCGTGATATATAGGAACTTGATATAGGGGAAGAGTACCACCAGAAATCAATAGGGGGAAGGACAGATGTGTAGCATACAATGTTGAGAAAATTGGGGTACCATATATGGGGGAAAAAACCCAAAACACAAAATTAAGGTTTTAGTCTGGGAGAATATAGTTGGTATATCCAAAACTTTCAATATCTAAATTATACAAGAAATTCTTGAAAAACAAAGTACACTTTTCTTGATAGAAAAATGAGTAAAAGATATTGGTTACATATCTTGGGAATATGTATGTAATAGATGTATATATATGCAATTCTTGAACAGATGGAAGGGGATATATATACATATAAAATGTCTATTGCAATATATGTGATACATGTCACGGGCACAGGGCACACTATAGAGTTACTCAGCAGAAGCCCAAAGCAAGAAACCGTACATACTTGCAACTTCTAGATAAAATAAGTCCTAGAGACCTAATACATAGACAACAAAACTGTATTATGAATCTTAAATTTGCTAAGTGACTGATCTTAATTGTTTCCAACATCAGAAGAAATTATAATTAGGTAAAGCAATAGAGAGGTGTTAGGTAATTCTACAAAGACAATTATATTGCCATAGAACTGTATTGAATCAATAGGTTGGACGCCTTAAACTTATACATGATGTTGTATGTCAAATGTGTCTCAATTTCAAAAGTGGGGAGCAAGATGGATGGATCTTAAAATGTAAAGCAAAGTGAAAAGAGAAGAAACAGAAGAAGGGCTGCAATACAATCTATATGTACATTAAAAATAGGTTCACACAAAAGAAACATTGCTTATTGTACAAGGATTTCTCTGGATACACATTCCAGATGCAAGCATGTCTGTATGAGGGAGAGGAATAGATAGCAGCCTGATCTCGAACAATGACGATAGTGTGCCAATTGCTGAAAAAATGTACTCAACTCAGCCCTCTGTTGGTTGACAATCTCCACAAGTCTTTCGCATTTCTGCACATCTTGTGATCCAACACGCTGACCAGCTTTGTTCTAGACTGCCTAGTCAAGCGTGTTTGTGTACAGAACATCCTTGGAAGACAGAGATATTATCTCTCTCCAGAGGAGAGGACGGATTTGTTTGCCGCCCAGAATTATACACATAATAACACACTCCAGGACAAAAGCTGGGCAGGTTTGCGAGAAGCCCATTAAAGAAGATCAGGGGTTTCTAAGCTCGAGGTTCCTCAGACGTAACACAATCCACTACACGTGCGGCATCTGCAGCTGCATTATTCTCATGGGAATTAGGGACCGGGGAACCGACGAGAACAGGATGTTCAGGACACTTGCTATACACTGAGAAATGAATCCTTTGTCCCTGACCCAGGTATCTTTTGTCTTCTGCCAGCATCCGTGAAACTGTGATAGTCTATCTTATCAGTTTGCAAGTAAGGGAAAAGTCTCAGACTTTGTGTTTCTAACAAGTTCCCAGGTGACGGGATCCAGGGCTGCTGGCCAGGGGACACCACTGACCTAGATCATACCGGCTGTGTGACCCTAGGACAGGGACCTTCTGTGCCTCACGCTCTACATCTGCAAACATGGGAGTAGTAGTCATATCACTTCCTAGGCTTGCAGTGAGAATTAAATGAGTTAATAAGTGTTTATTATTTATCGACATGACTGGCGCATATTAAGAACTTCGTGTTTTCTATAATTGCTAATATAAATATTTCTTTTACATTGACACAAAGCGGGAAAGCATACATGGCATCCACCACAGTACCCCTGTCACCTAGAGAGGCATGCTCATGGTAATGCTGCTTTTGAAAGTTAACACCTTTTGAAAACCTTGGGTTCTGGAACAACCTTCCCTGGAACTCATTTTTCTGTAACCTAATACAGGTTGAAAGTAAAGAGATTATAGGAGCATCGGTGCTTCCTAGAAGCCACAGCTTGCTGAAGGAGCAGGCAGATTGTGTGCGCAAGGACAGAAGGAGACGTGGGGAATGCAAACCTCATTCTCCCCTAAGGCAATGAAGTGGCAAGTGGAAGGGGACAAATAGAGCTGAGTGATGAACTGGAATGGAGAATAAAGTAGAGACTGGAAGCAGAGAGGAAGAAGGAAGTCAGAAGATGATGAGATCATTGAGAAGCAAGGTAGTGGAAACGAGGAAGAAAGGAAAATCGAAGAGGAAGATGGAAGAGGAAGAGAAAATCACATAGGAATCTTTCCTCTCTTGGAAAGAAGCAAACACGTTCCTTTACCTAGAGTAGTGTCTTAATGACCTAAAGCCTATATGTGTGAGGGTCAAAGTAATACGAGGCACTCTTGATACCATATTACCAGCAGAAACGTCTTCCATTTTTAAAAGCGGGCCACCATGCTTCCTACCTTGCCTGCCCCACTGGAGAAATCCTTTTCATTCCCGCTTGGCTGATTCTACGTCCCATCTCTCACTAACGACTTTATTCTTTCAAGCCTAAGGTGTCGAGAAATATCAAATGTTTCATTAAACCAATTCTAGTTTCAGCAAACTCTAGAACATCCTTTTATACCATGATGGTATGTATTTTAGATAAGTAACTTTCACATAAAATTTCAAAGGAAGTTAATTATAGGAAAAGAAAAGAGTGGTCAAGGAAATAACCAGAAGAAAAGCGTCTCACTCCTCACTGTCCCATTAGATGAGGTTTAGTGAGAGCTCAGGGGACACAACTAGAGCAGGGCACTCTCCTATCCATCTCTACCTCCCTCCTCTCTAGCCGCTCTTCAGTCAGCATCAGGCAGTTCAAGGACAAGTTAGCATTTGTGACTGAAGCTTAAATAAAACTGTTGTTTCAAAAAAAATTAGTTCTCTCCATTTTTAACACGTTCCAAGCAGTTTTTACTGTTAGCGTTTTCCTTCAAATTACAGTTTCTTTGTAAATTCTTTGTATTGAGACCTAATGCTTACTATGAAAAATACAGTGCATGTTTCTTCATATTTTGTAATTAAAAACTTATCCCATACCAATAATGTTGGAAGTTACTTGTCATAAGCTAATGTACTCTGTGGTCCTGAAGAGAGCAAATGTCTCAGTTAAGAGCCTTGAAAACAGTGCTCCACGGGTTAAGGAAATGCTAGAAAATCAAGTGCTAAGGGTTAAAGAAAATTGCAAATCAAAACGCCCTTTTGGAAGGAGCATTAATTTCTGTGCATTAATCTCTGCAAAGGAGAAAAAGAGAAATTGACCCATCTCTACATTACATGGTCAGTCGGTATACTATCTAAAACTGTCTTTTATTCAATCTTGGAGTCTAATGCATTCATGATATAATTCTAGTAACGATTAGAAACACATTGCCTCCTCTCCTTCCAGTATTCTTCAGGATTATTTAGCAAGAGGAATGACTTCTCCGTTTCAGGTTTGTCTGTTACTTATACAGTACTGTGGGGAAGTCAGGATCGGGAGAACAATCAATGAGTAGACATGCAAAGATGGCCTTTTGTATGGGTTTTATTGAAAGGAAAAACACTATTTGGGCTACAGAGATCACTGACTGTCACCCTGTATCTGGATCCCATTTCTCACATCACTGGGGTGAACAGCCAGCCACATGGAAATCCAAAACAAAAGTTCCACATTGACTGGAGTCAAGCTGAGTTGAAATGATTAGTCTTTTCTTGAATCACTAGATTTTTACACTTTCCCAACGGCAGAAAAATGTATGTTCACCACAATTCTCTACGAAACACAATTATGGGCACAAACTGAATGCCAGTCCCCTTTGAGCTAACCTTCCTCATGCCCATGCCTATCTTGAATAGCTCAGTACCACGCAGGGGCCAGGCAACTGTGCCAAAGAAGGCAGAGGTTGGCTTCCATCAGCAAATGATCCTTAAGGGTCGCTTCCTTAAGAAGTGGTGGTTCAGGTGGCAAATCTTGTGGCCTGACAGACTCTTTCTGTCCTTGCCTCGTTCAGACAAAGAACTCATTTTCAAAACAGGTCATATCTACCTCTTGATCACTTTCACAATCCATCTCTAGAGTGGCCGCATTTCATTTTTTGGCAGGCTTTTATTTCAATGGATCCATAAAGGCCAAATGTACATCAAATTGAAACCAATGCTTTCTCAATTGATGTAGCAAATGTGTATGTGTATTTACTTCGTTAAAGAGGCATGTTAAAAATCGAATTTTTCGCCTTAACTATCTCTGATGCCAAATTACCTGGATGATTGTTCAGTTTTGCTTGGGCTCAGGTAGAGTTTTTAAACTTCCTTTTTATTTTAGAAACATTACCTACTTGCACGACTAACATATTCACCTCACAGATGTGAAAAGTCAGGGAGAATAACAACCCAAATCTATCTCCTATATATTTTGATTCTCTACTTGTTCTTATTTACTATGACACTCAAATTTGTCTTTTTAGGTTTAAATTATTAACGAGAAACAACCGGAAAAGAGGACCAGACCAAAATGTATTAAATGATGAAACAAACTGTAATTCGTGCAAAAAAAAAAAAAAAAGATTAGACAAAAGAAGTATAGTCAGAGTCTCAAAAAAGAGAAAGAAGTGAGACACGGTAGGATAAGGGGACAGGAAAGTCATACAAGCTCTTTTTTAACTTTTGTCCAGGAACCCCTGCCCTCAAGCCTTAAAAGATTACCGGAAGCCCCAAAGCGCTCCCTCCGGTCTTCTCCGAGGATCCAGCAAAGATTCAACAATTGTAGGCTGAATCTTTGTGTTCTAGGTAGGATTATTTATCAGGGATTTTGTTTTGTCTGGGTTTTCAATGGCTCAGCCCCAGCTGTACATTTGGGGACAGAGCACAGCTTCAATCAACAGAGGGTTTGTAGCAATCCTCTGGGAAGCTTCGCTCCCCCTGCAGGGATGGAGTAATTAACAGACCATTAAGTCAATTCTGCTTTATTGAGGGGGACACTGTGCAGGTCATTTCTTTGAAAACTTTTGTTCTTGAAGGAAATTACAGGATTGTTTTATGTTTCGAACACAGCCTGGTGAACTCCGGAGTGGAGAGGCAAGCTTCTGTGGCTCAGGGACCCACGGAGACAGGAAGATAATGACTCTAATCCCATTAAAAAAAAGATTTCTCCCAACCTCCCCCCGCAACTTTTACTTTTTCTTTTAAAAACCAGTTAAAAGAAAAACGATTTGCTCATTTGGTAATAACTAATGGAGACATGAATTACGGAGATGCCCCAGACTGAAGTTTATCTCGGTGTCAATAAATCTCTAAACAACCACGATGAAAATAAGTACTGCTTCCACTGCGTCTTTTTATTTCCATATTAATCAAAGGCATCTGCTCCTGTCGGTTCTATCTAGGAGAGGGACTGGGCAGCCAGTATTCTAGCATCTGAAAAAGCCTCTAGGAGGACGTTGCCCAAGTGTGGGTTTTGTGAGGCCAGAAGAGTTTTTACCAGCGGACTTAGGCGACCTGTGTTTTCCCCCTAGTCTCTGAGGGCCCTGAAGCGAGGGGTGGTGGGGGGGAGGCATTTCTTATGCATTTGAATGTGGTACTTCCCTTGCTGTTGCGCTCCACGTTTTTCTCGGGTGCCCCTGACAGTGTAGGGCACATCGAAGAAAGCGCCCAGAAAGTGTTCAATACTGAAGCCCAGGAAACTCCAAAGAAGTGACGAGGGGGTGGTCAAGGCTCGCGGTGCCGGGGTGCGCTAGGGTGCCAAATGTTTACATTTGGATTCAAAGGATGATATGAATTTCCTTGTCCTTTCCCCGGAGCAGACAAGTGGGGTGGGGGTGGAGGAGCAGTTGAATAACCTGGGGGAGATGAGAGTCTCCCTTAAACGTGCTTCCTCCAACCTCAATTTCCTCGCACGCAGTTAAGGATTCTGCCCGTGGCAGGAATGCTTTCTCTACCCCGCTGCTCTGCAGTATACCGAAGGGGCCCCGCTCACCACCCGGCTTCTGGAGTTTACCAGGCCCAAGGGAGATGAAGAGTGCTTGCGAGGCTGTATCTCGCACGTAAATTGTGGCGCCCCAGATCAGATCCGACCCCTGCTCTTGCACTCTCCGAGTTGTCGAGAGCAGACTGAGAGAGAAAAACGGTCCCCGATCCAGTTAGGGCCGGACGAAACCCCAAAACTTTCGAGAGTAGCTACCCCAAGTGACTTCCCAGAGCCACAGGCCCTGTCCTCTCCCTCCCTCCTGGGGAGCGGTATCCAACCACTCTGCACCCACCCGAACCCCAGGACACCGCAGCAACATCCTGGCCCAAGCTTTGAGCGCCTAGGTCTGCGTCCCCCCCGCCCCCTTCGATGGAACTACGGCCCAGCAGCCCCAGCTCCCCAAGGCCCACTCCCGGGGCGTGTGGAACTTTCTTTCCCGAGCGCTACTTTCGGGGACGGAGTTCACACTTGAGCCGGGCACAGGGCGGGAGCTTGGATCAGAAGCAGGGGCCCTGCGCCGGGGTCTGTGGCCCGGGTCTGCCGCGGAGAGCGAGGCGGCCGCTGCTCGGTGAGGTCCCCAGCGAGGAGAGGAGGCTGGTGGAAGCTCAGCAGCCGGGGCCACCCGGACAGACCCGGACCCTATCTCCTTAGCAAACTTTACAAACGGTCGGCGCAGGGCTGGGCTTGGGGGCGCAGGGAACGGAGAAGAAAGAGCGCCTGCAGCTCTCGGTCTGAGTTTGGATTTGTTTGTTTAGTTGTCACTGGTCTTTCTCCCTCCGGGTTTCCCTAAATGCTTAGGTATTTTGAGACTCTTGCGAGTGTTGGCGCAGTCTGGGTTGGCCCTAGCTCCGTAATGTCCCTCCCGGGTTTATCTTTCTTTTGTTACCTGCGCCTCCGCCTCTCTGGGCCTGCCGGGCGGACGTTAAAGAGGCGGTGGTCGGGGCGCGGGGACTGTCACTTTCCACGAGGCGCAGCTCCAACCTGGGGACCCCCAGCTTGCGCGGAACTGGAGTCTCGGCGCCGATCCCCTCGGCGTTAGGCCCCAGAACCGAAGCAAAGTTCGGGGCCAGTGTCTGCAGCGCGGGACCCGGAGGCTGGCGGGGGGGTGGGGGTAGGGGGCTCCCGGCTCCCCGCCTTCTGGTGCTGGAGCGCGGAGGGAGGGGCCGCGCACCGGGCGGGTGGGCCGCGCAGCCCGCGCTCGCGGGGAGAGGGTCCTGAGGCTCCCGCTGCTCTGGTGCGCTTCCCTGCCGCGTCCCGCGCGCCCACCCTCTCGACCCCTCGCAGTCCCGCGACCCTGGCGTCCCAGGAAGGGGTCAGTGAAAACAGACACTCAACTGAAAAGCGGTCTCTCAGACCTGAACCTTCGGGTTTGGGCTCCCCCCGGCTACTTGTAAGGAAAATGGGTACGCGAGAGGCTCAGCAACGCGAGGTGGAGAGGGGGACACTCGTTCCCTTGCGAGTTTGCCAAGAGGCTGGCGGAAGATGAGGGTGCGTCCCTTTCGACCAGGGTCCCCCCTTTGGCCCATTTCTCTCCGAGGACACTTCCAGCGCCCTTCTGCCGCGCCTCCTCGTCTAGCGGCGGTTGCGAAGCCAGAGGGGCCTAGGCCGAGCCGGGCCGCGCTAACCCGGAGTCGCCCACATCCCGAGCGGCCTTGGTGGGCGCGGAGCCCCGACGTCCCCTCCTCACGACTCCACTTTCTGCTCCGGCCGGGAGCCGCGGGCGTGGGGTGCCCACGGGCCTTGGGACAAGGAGGGTCCCGGGGGAGAGGTGCAGGGACTGGGACGCTGCGAGCCAGGGACTAACTCCTGCAACACCGTCGGTCCCGCAGGAGCCCGGAGGGGTGAGGCTGAGCTTCCGCGGGGCGCCCGCGGGGTCGCCGCGGCTTCGCGGTCCCCGGGCCCCGACGCCTGTCCCTGGCGCCCCAGGGCCGCAGAGAGGCGGGAGCGAGCGGGAGAGCTGGGAGTGCACCCGCAAGGGCACGGAGGGTTGGGAGCCCACCCTTCCGACGGGCGGCGGGAGGAGGAGAGTGGGGCCCGAAGTTCTCAGAAGGGACCTAGAAGGGCAGTTAAATCTTCTTGCCTGAACGAGATGCTCAGAGAATCTGGGCTTTTGCGATTTCTGGTAAGGGTATCAGTGGAGGCGACGAAAGTTCGCTTGACCCAGCTGCTTGAAAAAAAAAAAGTTTGAGGAGACACAAGTCCTTCTCTTGTAAGAGTTAGGAAACCTTGGACATCGTGGGCCCCCTCAGGTCCCCTCTTCCAACTCTTTCTCAAGATAGAAACCCAAGGTCCCAGAACCTCTGGGAGGGAGAGGAGTTCTTTAGAAACAAACTTCTAGTGTAGTCAGCCAAAGCCGACCAGCTTTCCTTTCTGAATGTGACTTTCTCCTGCCCTCAAAGTTCAGTCACCTGCTTAAAGCACCTCGAGGCTTCCAGTGCAAGCCTTTTCAATATATCTCTGCCCAGGAGGATCTCAGTGTTCTTTTAAATGTAAAGCAACGTTTATTCTAGAATGAAGGAATGCTCGTCGTGTTTCTAGATTGAATTAAAAACTGCCTTAAACTTGAGAACTTTCGAGAAAGTGGCAAATTCACAAGGAAACAATTTTGGCCAAGAACTATTCTCACCTTCCAGGTCATATACTTTTGTTAGGGTCGTCAGTAATTCGAGTATTTAACGGGAATTGCAAGTAAGGGTAGCTCGCAAAGTCACATCGCCAAGAGTCATATCCCCTCACCGGACAAGAACCTTCCCTGGGGGCCAGTGGCTAATGTTTCCTCCCAATAGATCAAGAAACTCCAAGCAACTGGGTTCCAAATAATTTTTCTCCTTGAGTTCCTGTCCTGTTCTTAAAGGAATCCTTTCTCCCAGTCTCCCTAGCCCAAGGGAGTTTTTGTAACCCAGAGAAGAGCTCAGTCTGCCTAGGGGAACTCCCCAACTGCTGGAAGCAATGTCTCTTTTCTGCTTCAGTTGGATAATTCGGGATAGAATTTCCTGGCCTGGAGGTTCCTTTTAGTGCCCTTTCCCAGGAAAATGGACCTTAGAGCTCTTTGATTTGACCACTGGCTGTATCTAAAGGGATTCATCACAGCAGCACAACCTCAAAATTCACCACTCTCCTGGTGTAAGGAGTGTGACTTTACTCTTTTCCAGCGCCCAATTTAAGCTTCAGCTCTAGAGAAGGGGTGAAGCCCACCACTAAGTCTGTGGTCAGGGCTCCACTCTCTCCCCAAGACCAGGCCTTTGGAAACAGGATCCAAAGTAGCAAGTAGCTCAGGGGAAAGTCGTTTCCCTGATTGATGAAACGTCTCCCTCCCCTCCCCTTTTTAAATAATAAACTCACCGGGAAAGGCTGGAGGGCTGCCTTGTGTTGGTTTCAAATAAATCCTCAACAGCTCTTTCCTCACCCAGAGAATGAATCACCCTTGGGAAACAGACGATTATTCCCCCATTTGTCTGCCGAAAACCAGGGGAAATAAGCACCCTCCACTGGAGACCCTCACTTTGGTCTTTCTCCCTGGCAGTAGGGGAGCTTGAGGGGGCGGGGGAGATGGAGGTGAATGAGTTACATAGAACCAGGACCCACTGAGATGCCCTCCCAAGGGCAAGTGGTGGGGAGCCCAGGGAGGAAAGGGCAGATAATTCCTGGATGTGCTATTCGTATTGGATCCTGGAGAGAGACAGCTCTATTGCTCTGCAGTGGAAACCACCAGCTTCCTCTTCTGGAAAAGGAGTTTAAGCCTCAACCAACTGATGGTGATGTTACATCTAATCCAGAGGCCAGTTCCAGGGTGGTGTATTTCAATCAGATTTCCAGGTCCCTTAGTAAGAAATACAGGCTTGTGCTGTTGGGTTTATCATCACTAGGATGTGATTTCTTGTCCTGCATAAACAAATAAAACCTTCTTGCTGGATTACTTTTGCTCACACAAACTGTATGAAACTGTTATGGAACTGGGAGTGAGGGATGAAGAGAGGAAAGTAATTGATTAAAATGACCCCAATTTTAGCCATCATTTATGTAGCAGGTGCCCCATATTCAGCTAATCAGACTTGCAGTCTAACCTAGGAAAGAAGGGAGAATTTTTGCTATAAATCTTTGAGATAGTGGGACATAAGAGGTGGTTGGCCTCATCCGAGCTCACCTTACAAAGCAGAGGGGCCTCCCCTTTCTCTGTGAGTCACACTGCCAACGGGGCAGGCAGAACAGTAGGCATTGGATTACTTATTTTCTAAGACCCCTCTTTGTTGACTTTAAAAACATATACTGGATTTTAACCTGTTTATTTTTTTTTAAAGGTCACATGGTCGATTTAAAGTGAAAGGACGTTAACTTACTGCTTCATTCCTGTCTGTTGTCAACACAGCCTGTGCAGCCACCACTTTGCCTCTCATTTCCTGTCACTTTGGGTTTTCAGATTACTTTTTTAAAATCTCAATTGCTGAGTTTATGAGCGTCTGATTACTGCAGAGAAATAAGGAGCTCAAATATCACAAGACTACCAGTGTGGACAATGCCCCCATTTGAAAGACATCTGGTTGTAATAATTAACACCAATTTATCTGACCTTTTTACCTGTGAATGACCAGAGAAAACTCTTTGTATCTGCCCGCACATCTGAATCTCTCACTCACTGCCAGATACACCTTACTGCACCCGTGTATTTTTACCCACTACCGCCATCTTCAAAAATTTTAGTCAAAGGCAAAGCCAGGATTTAAAGGTTCTTTTTTATTTGAAATCTCATCCAGAAACACTGGTTATTAATAAATATATCATAGTTATCAAGAATATATAAAAAATAAAGACAGGTATTGTCTTTGAGGCCCTAACAAAATATTTCAAGCAAATGTTCAGGAAAATAAAAAACGGCACCCCTCCCCAAACCATGATAACTTTTCAAAGCTGATGATAGAGAGAGCCAACCCCGCATGCAGAATCACTGAGCAAGTGGGGGATGGGGCAAGCTAGTAGAGGGAGCCCAAGCTCTGGCAATAGCTGGCTCCTAGAACAGCCTAGGGATGGAGTTTGGGAATGGAGTTCGAAGGGGGTGGGGTGGGGGAAGAAGCGCTTGTGCGTGAGTTCGGGTCTTTGCACTCTGCCCCCCTTTTTTTCATTTCAAACAACCACAGACAGATATATGGATACTTCGGAGAATTCACTAATAAATCCTTGTTACAAGGAAAATGGCATCACGGCCTGCACAACATGTTTAGATAAGATTCATTCAGAAGCGTGCATGCATTCTTTTGACCTACACTGCGTCTTAAGGAAAACCCACGTAAGAGATGTCATGCCCTGGACCGAGGTTGAGATTCAAAACTTGGGTCTTGATCAATCTCTCTCTTTCTCTCTCTCTTTCTCTCTCATTGTCTCTAGAAAAACAACTGGAGATGATAGTGACAATCGTAATTGCATCCATCTCAAGGAAATATTTACATTTGTTTTGCAAAAAAGGGGTGTTGTCCTTTCCAAGGTGAGAACGCAGAGCCTGAGAAAGCCAATTCTAAAGTCCCTTCGCAAGTTTTTAACCACACCGATCCCGTCTTTATACAACAAATGCAGTTTTGACAAGAGCATATGTAAGTGAGAAATACTGGCGCGGCATGGGGGAAAAGAAGCATGCATGCAAAACACACGACGTCTGGTTCGAGTCCCCCTTCGTTACCACCTAGAAATTGCAGTTTGGTTTTGGTCCTTTCCCTCCGGGGGTCTAGTGGGGTCTCAGATCTCGCACGCGGCGTGGGAGGCCGCAGGACCCCGCGCTCACCCTCCCGCCGGCCGAGGGCTCAGCCACCCACTTCCCTCCCGGCCCAGCACCGCGGTCCCTCCCGCCTCTCTCCCCTCATCCTGGGCAGCCGGGCTGTCCGCTGCTCACTTGAGCAAGTCCTTGGACTCGGCCGACAGCCGAGCCATGTTGGCGGTGGAGAGAGCGGAAAGGTGCGGCGGCGGCGGCATCTGGCAGATGGTGCAGGGGCAGGGCAGCCCGGCCCAGTGCTGGAAGCCGCTGCCCAGCTGCAGCGCGGGCGGCGTGGAGGGCGCCTTGAGCAGCGAGTGGGGAGGTCGAATAGTGCCGATGGCCGGCAACGAGGCGGCGGACAGCGGGGACGAGGCGTTGCCGGACGAGAGCGCGCCGCCCAGGATGGGGTGCACCGGGTGCACGGCGTTGGCGGCGTGTGCTGGGTGGCCGGCGGAGTGGCCCACGGTCCCGCAGTGGAAGGCAGAGTGATGGCCCCCGTAGATCTCACCAACCAACCTCTTCATCTCCTCCAGGGAGCTGGTGAGCATGAGGATGTAGTTTCTGGCCAGCAGGAGAGTGGCGATCTTGGAGAGCTTGCGCACCGAGGGCCCGTGCGCGTAGGGCATGACCTCGCGCAGCCCGTCCATGGCTAGGTTTAGGTCGTGCATCCGCTTGCGCTCGCGGCCGTTGATCTTCAGCCGTAACTGCTGCAGGTCCTGCTCCGACAGCTGCTTCTTGATTTTGTACTTGCTGCTCTCGCCCGTGGCCTTGGTGCCGGCCCGTGAGAGGCTTTCCCCGGGCATCTTCGGCACCATGTCGCCCTGCGTAGAGGAGACCGAGTTGAGACGGCTCTCCTGGTGGTGGTGGTGGCGGTGGTGGTGTTCCCTCAGATACATCTCATCCATGTCCGGCGATGAAGCTCTGCTGGAGACAGAGCTCGAATCAGAATTCATTTTATTACAGGGGATGCGGCCCTACCGTGGGGAAGCTTTAGGTGGGAAATTAACGAAAATCTTGAATTAAAAAAAAAAAATCTGCACAGCCCAGCGACCCACTTCTCAGCGGCAAGACGTGAGAAGAAAAGCTGAGGTACTGCCCTTCCCAGCCTTTCTCCCTCCCCACTCCTTTCTCTCTGGTTCGGCTGTTTCCTGGACTGCGGGTTGGTGTACGCTTGGACTAACCTCACGCTGAAAAAGAGGGGCTTTTATAGAGCTGCGCCGGAGAAAAGAGACAAAAGGAACCCTCCTATCTATCCTGGGCTGGTTAGGATGACGTGCCATCATTCAGGGCGGTGCGCTTTGCTGTCCCATTTAGCAAGGATTCCTATTCATATTCATTGTGGGGCCGCCCTGGGACACCTCTGCTCCCAACCGCTAGGAGCCCCAAGGCACAAAACCCTCTGATTGACACACTCACCGCTCCAGCTCGCTCCTTCCTGATTTTTTTTTTTAACTTTACTCCCCCTCCCCCCGAATTTCCCTAACCAAATCACACCTAAGGAATGGACAGACCGGAAGGAAAGGGGGTCAGGCAGTTGTCGGAGATTCCTCCGGGTTTGGAGAGAGGAATGAAACCTTTTCTTTTCTTCATAGCAACTCCCAAGTTTTGGCAAATGTGGGCAGAAGAAGTCCTATAGAACTGTTTCAAGGATAGAGATTCGGTTGGAGGGCAGGTTCCACCTGCCAGGGTGGGAGGGAAGGGGGACTGCCTATCGATGTGCACTGTCTGTACTGGTTCGTATTAGGTTTTCCCCCCTAAACCCTGACATTGTGTTATTTTGTTTTTTGGGCCCTTCTCTTGTGGTTTCAACGAGATGTCCGTACCTGGTGAAGGGTTTGCTTCTGACACGGTTGTGGGGATGGGTCTCTTGTTTTTGTTTTTGCTTTTTTGTTTGCTTGTTTGTTTTGGGTCCTCTCGCTTAAATAAATAGATTACTGAAAGAATTTTCTTTGCACAATTCTCTAACTTCTTAAACCGGGGTCTGAGGGGAAAAAAAAACAGAGCAAGACCAAAAAAATCCAACCCTGGCCTTCCGAGAAGAGCAACTTGAGAAGGAGAGGGAGGAAAAGCAGCCAAGGGGGCAGGGCGAGATTGGAAAGGTTCCCAAGAACTCCAGAGAGATTGTTCCTGCTGGGGCTACCGCGCAGCCCCCCGACCCTGGCGCTCACAGAAGCTGCTGGGGGCAGTCCCCGCCGCTAGCTCCGCCGGCGGCCTCGGGCCACTGTGCTGGCGCGCGGGGGGAGCATCTGCAGCTCCGCGTCGCTGGGCTGGGGCGGATGGGTCCACGGGGTGGGGCCGCCCCACTCCGGCGAGCCAGGGAAAGCGGGCGCTCGCGGTCGAGTAAGAAACGATATGCGTGTGTGGTGTGGGGTGCGTGTGTACGTGTGTGTGTGTTCCGCAGAGAAAGGATCTGGAAAGCCCCTTAGGCGTGTGCGCGTGGGAACTGCGGTCAAGTGCACCGTGGATTCTGGGGATAAAGGAGGCCTGGAGTTTGGAACCTTCGGTTCCAGTGCGGAAGTGGGAGCAGATCTTTCTTCCCCCTTGCTGTGTTTTTGTCCACCGGGACTAAGCAGTGTGAGGGGCGGGAAAGCAGAAACCCCCGGGAGCCTCTGGGAGGCCTCAAGAAGAGTCCGGGCACCGCCACGCTCTGGGCTCGGAGGAAGCAGAGACAGATGCTAGGTTGTGCCTGAGTGGATGGAAAGTGCGAAAGCGAAGTAATCCCGGAATCTGGGTCAGTTAGGGCCTCAGACTGTGCGGCAGTCAGTTCACATCTCTAAGACTCTCCAGGTAGAGGAGGCCTCACTTTCCACTGACACAAATGGAGCGGTCAACAGAAGAGGGTTGTATGCCCAGGCCCGGAGTCTGCACGCTCTGCGAGGCTGTGCCTCTTTTACAGTCTCCCCTCGAAAGCTGCCCCGGCAATACCAGTTGGATGGGGAGACGCAACATGGGAACGGATGCTTTTCTACCGGGAACTATGCTTCTCTGTAGGAAAAGAAAATGGCCAAGAGTCCTCCTCAAGGCCAAGACCCTGGTGCTCTTGAAGATTGGACGCAAGCCTCCTGTCCTCCTACCGCTTCCATCTCCGGAGAAGGAATATTTATTAAAACGAAGAATCCAGGAGATTCAACTGGATGTGGAAAGATTGATGTCCAAATGCACTTCTAATATCCAAGCCAAAGAAATGCTTCCTAATTCGCCAGACGCATCCATTTGAGCTCAGACAGCAACAAACCCCGAACTACTTCTGAGAAAAAGGGTTCCAGAACATCTGCATATATTCGGACAAAGTCCCAGGTGATGGAGGAAGGCTGGGTGGAGAGGCGTGGTCCAGACCACCGCCTTCTGTGCGTCTCTGCTGATCACACCCGGCATCGGGAGAGCCCTGGGAGCGCTACTGGAGCAGAAGCTGTTTCCCAGACTTTGGGCCCAGTGCACAGGCCCTGCCCCTGCCGTCGTCCTGTACCACCTTCCTGACCCTTGGGCAGCGACTTCGGACTTCGTTCTTTTTCCTGCCCAAACTGAGAATGCTGTACTTCAGTTTTGATTTCGGGACGTAGCAAAGTCTAGTCTGAGCGAAGGATGGCAAATGAAGTAGAAAAAAATCAAGCTGCTGAAAGGTATTACCTTTAAAAAAAATCCCAGTTTTCTCAGTGGACAATATGAAATAAGGTGTAAAATTTTCTCAAATTAATAGAGAAGGTGGCAGGGAAAAAATGGGAAGCAGTCCTTGAAATGCAGGCTGAACAACTCACTTTCGGGGCTGGAAAGACAAAGCCCAGGGTTCTGGGAGTCGGAACCAGAAGCCGCTCTTCCTCGGCACCGTCTTTCCACCGAGTGGGGGACGCGGGCCGCCGTGACCAGCTCGGAGGGGGGCTGTGCTAGGCGGGGAAGGGGTGCTGGGCTTCCGCCTACATGGACCAGACCCCCTCCACCCTTAACGGATTTTTAGGTCAGGTAAGGCGAAGGTAGAGCTGCTGGACGCGGCACATCTGCCGTGTCCAGGCCAAGGCCCCGGGTCTTAGTGCAGGAGGCTGAGCTCCCTCTCCTCCCTGCTTTCCTGATAGGCATCTACACGTGAGTGTGAGACGGTCCAAGGTCCAGGGCCCAAGTCAGGCAAGCACTTCTGGTGAGGCCTTCCAGGGGCCCAGGCTCTCCTAGCAGGCTTGTCCCCCATTCCCTACCTCTTGGAGGCATCAACAGCGAGAGGAGGGAGAAGGAGTAAAGGAGCCACAACTTTGCTCTCCATAAAATGGGTTGATACTCAACGCGGCCCAAAACCAGAGGGGCCCCCCAAGGCTGTGCAGGCGCTGCTCCCACGCTCTCGCCTAGCGGGGTCGCTTTGGACTCAGGGATCCCCCGCAAATGCCGCTCAGCCCCGAGCAGGAGCAGGCAGGGAGCTCAGAAGAGCTAGCTGCCCGAGCCCGGTGTCAGCAGAGGGGAAGTAACGGAGTCGGCGCTGGACCGAGGCTGCAGCTGCCCGGAGGGGCCGCGGCAGCCCAGAGGGGCCTCAGCCGGAGACGCGCCGTGACCTTGGCCCTGGCCAGGGGCCCATTCAGAAGGCTTCAGACAAGCAAGGAGCGGGAGCGAGCGACCCGGCGGCGGCGCGGGGCCGCGCTCTCTCGGGCCACACCCCGCGCCCTCGCAGCTCGGGGGCGCAGGGAGCGGCGCGCAGGCGGGGGTCCTCCTCCCGCAACAGGTGCGTCCCACGGCCCGCAGACCGCATCCCGCCGCTCAGTCCTGCTCTGGGCAGAGCCTGTGAGTTTCTGTCTTTGTACTACACGAGCCAGCGGCGGGTGGGCGCGGGGACCCGGTCTAGGGAGCCGCGCAGCATTCCCCGCGCGCCCCGGGCGCACAGCCTCAGCACTGCAGCCCCGGCTCGCGAGGACCGCGCGCCCCTGAGATTTCCCGGCTCTTCCTCTCCCCCCGCCCCCATCCCAGATCTCGGGGGAGCATCTCTTACCCTGAGCCCAGTGCGTGAGGCTCGGCGCCGGCGCCCAACGCTCCGCAGCTCCAGCCACCGAGCTCCTCTCCAGAAGCTGCCGGCTCTGCCTGAGGCCGCGGCGATTGGGGCTCAGGAGCGAACACCCCCCGCCCCCCGTCAGAGTCCGGAGGCAAGTGGTCGCGCTGGCTGACCTGCCGGGCGGCCACTGCGAGGACCCGGTCAATCAGCAGCGTCCAGGGCCTCCCCTCGCTCGCCAAGCCTCAAACTTGACCGGTAGAAACTTTGGCCGAGACCGAACTGAGGGAGGCTGCCCTGTGGGCTTCACCTTCTAACCCAATCGCCCTTCCAAAACAAACAAACAAAAAAGATAAAGGGAAAACCCAAATATCCCTAAGGATGTTCCGTCGTGTGCAACCGGAGGAATAGCCTAAAAGCTAGCTGACCACTGAGGAACTTCTCAAAAAGTAGTTTCTTTCTTTATGCGCGTGAAACAATCACTTCGCCACAACAGCAGTGGGGGGCGGGTCATCGAAGCTGTTAGGCTGATCAAAGACGGTCTTACAGAAAGAGAGAGAGAAAGAAACAAATTTTATAAAAATTAAATGTCAACAGAAATCGCAGCCAGGCCGCGCATCCCGGGTGCTGGAGTGTGGCGAGAGTCCTGAGCTCTGAGCCCTGCAGCTGGAGATGCCAAAATTGAAATCCCAACAATTAAGTAGGTGCTAGAAGGGCCGGAGAGGATGGATCTGAGCCGACCGATTAAAATGTTTCAGTTTCCTGGGTTTCCCCATGTTTTACATAGTATCTTGAACATTCACTGATCTGCCTAGTATTTCTCCTCATCTTCAACAAATCTGGCTTTCATACAGGAAAGAGAGCAGAAGTTGAAGGACAGCAGAATTTTATGAGGCTGTAGTAACTGTTCTTTGCAACGTTGAATGTGAGATTGGAGGAAGCAAGGAAGTCCCAGAATACCATAAAATGATGAGGTGCTAATTATGTGAATATATAGACAAGTTAATACATTGGCAGGACTAGAAGTTTGATTTTAATGATGCATAAGCAGCAAGGCTGGCTAGAACTTACAGACTGGTTATAATTATTTAAAGACTGACTTTAGTCAAAGGAGATAAGAACTTCTGGGTTTCCTTTACAGGATTTTGCTCAATTAGTGAGCATACTTCAGTACTCTTTCTTCTTTCCTTTCTGGTCACATCTGCTCAATTGCCCAAACGACTGAGTTTTCAATCCTGAAGAAAGCCAATAAATTGCAAACATTTTTCTCAAGATTGGAATGTTTAGATTGATTTAAATATCACTGGTGATCAATCACATAAACTGATGAGTAATATTAGAATTTGCATACTTATTCACACATTCTTGGCATGTGCCCTGACATTTTGGATTTGTGACTCTGTTAATATCAATACTTTAAGAACCATTAAGTAGATGATATCTTATTAGTATTTCATTGTTATTAATTTAATTCTTTTGTGATTTTATAGTTAAAGACCCTATATGCAGCTTGATATCTTAATATAAAATAGCACAGAATACTAAATTCTGCTTTTGCTTTTGGAAGTTTTTGTATCATCTTCCTGGTATATTCAATTAGGTAGTTAAGTTCAACACATATTGCTATGTTTTTTGCTAAAGTGCTTAAGGAATTTAGTTTTATTTTACAGACAAATATTTATTTTAGATACAAATATCTTATGTAGCAAATGTATTCTGTTCATCTTGTGTTCAGGAATACTCATGCTTATACACAAAGTGTATAAATAAATAGATGCCACAAAGAGATTAGAATATAAGAATCTTCAATAGAGCAGCAGAGGATTAAAGAGACGTTACCATTTATGTCATCAGTTTATTACACTGCTTTTTTATTATAGGTATTTATACACATCCGTTCTGAAACTTACATGTGTATTTGTGCAAATACATTAAAATATTTATTTGAAACCTTTGAGTCCTAAATAAAAAGGAATGTTATTTTTCAGATGCTAATAGAAGAAGGAGAAACATTACACAACTGTTCGTAAATAGAGTTGGAGTTAATATGTTATACTGACCTCTAACAAATACAGATTTACACACATTATTTTGAGAAAATGATAATTAAGGTCTGTCTGCTACTGAACCTTGAAAAGTCAAAATGGCAGTTTTAAAAGTTTAATATTTCTATGGCCGATTCATTTTACACAGAATCTGTGGTATGGACCAGATCGAATCTGCTTCATCATTTCTAAGAACAAATGAAAATGTTCCTTTCTCATTAGTCCATTTTATTTTTCTATTTATACATATGTTTTTCTTTATTTGCATAACACCAACAGACTGAATGTAAAGTTTATAAAACCAAATTGTCACCATTTACAATATTGGCTGAATTTTCATCTGATGAAAATTTTGATATCTTTACATCATATCATAATATATAATAAAATTGGAGCAATTATTGACAATTCAAACCTCAAGTCCTGTTATCTTTTTTTGGGGGGGGGGGGATAAAAGAAGCAGGCTGAAAACAAATAATCACTCAAAATTTCTAGATATTTATTCTATATTTTAGACTACAAACCAGTCTGAGTTTCTTCCCTAACAACTGAAATTATATTTTCTATAGTACTATATCAAACACTTCTAGTAAAAACATCTTATACATTTGGGATATGTTAATTTTTACAACACAAAATGATAATAGAAATTAATATCTTTTCATAACATGGCATTATTTAAGATATTAAACTTGAGAATCTTCTAAATCCATATTTTTTTCCTGGTAAATTTGATTATTTATTCTACAACCTTTGTAATAAGAAATAGCAGAATATTGGACTACTTATGTTCACGGAAACATTTCAATTAGATACCTTGGAACCTTCTTTTTTTCTCTTTTTTATTATGGCAAGTCTAATAATAGGACTAGACTTTTAGAAAAGAGGCTTTGTAATGGGGGGGAAGAAAGAGAAGGAGGTCATATAAAAACTGTGCACGTGTCCTTAGATCATAATAACAATCTTGATTCTGCTTTTGAGCACATTTTACAGAGTTGTTTGTATGAAAGTGCTCCCCAGATATATGTTTACTTTATAAACTTAGGGAAATGTTAACATTGATGCTAATATTTTATTTTTACTTTTTTTTAAGATTTTATTTATTTGACAGAGAGAGAGACAACCATTGAGAGAGGGAACACAAGCAGGGGGAGTGGGAGAGGAAGAAGCAGGCTCGCAGCGGAGGAGCCTGATGCGGGGCTCGATCCCAGAACACCGGGATCACGCCCTGAGCCGAAGGCAGACGCTTAACGAATGAGCCACCCAGGAGCCCCAATGCTAATATTTTAATATAGAGCACATCTGTGGCTGCTTTCTAAAGTCTGAGCAAGTTGGCTGATCATATCTACATGCCCAGGGAACTCCATGGTACTCTCCACCCCCACTCGTCCATCCTGCAAAATGTGGTTAGGGCAGTGAAATTGCCTGAGAGAAAGCTGCAGGAATGAGAACACTGAAGAAGCCTTCGGGGATGGGACTTCTGGGTACCGGGATGGTCAAAAACTGCTCTTGAAGTCAAGTGGAAAACTGAGAACACTGTCATACTGAAACCCTGCTAAGAAATAGAATTTTTAATAGTTAATGGCACTGCTACCCTAACGCTGCTGGACGGGGCTCCCAAAGAAGTTCTTAATTTTTTCTATTGCCAAAAAGAAAAAAAAATTAACCTAATTTCTTTAAACCTTTTAACTTTATACTGAAGGACAACTCCAGTGTCCCAATAATCGCTAACAATGCAATAATGCATTTACTTAAATAAGAGTGCAAGACCAGAAATGCATAGTTAGAAAAAGACCATTTTTATTTTGTTGACCATGTCCTTATAAGTTTAGTTTAAAATTCTTTCCAGAGACAATTTTCCCCCCTCTGGGAAATGGTTTTGTAAGTGATGTATTTATATGAAAAGAAAAATGTAATTCAGTATACACTTTTTAAGTTACACTTGCTATACTTACCCTATCTTCTCATCTTTACCAAAGTTTTCCCTCCTGTAAAAGTAAAGCAGTGGATAATAGCTCTTGTGCTCCCATTAGATTTATTAATTGAAGTAATTACATTAAATGGAAAATAATGCCTTTGGGGAAAGTAATGCCAATAACAGACACCCTAAAGAAAAATACTCCTAAAAGTTAATGCGTGGCAGGAAAGATGGGGGTTAAGAGTCTATAACCAATTCAACTTAAGAGTTTTAAATAGCTGTAGAAACTAAAACGTAAAGGATATATGCAGCTTGGCATTGAAAACCTTTTTTAAGACAGGACTAGAGTAACAAGGGAATAGTTCCTCTCAACGTTTGTGGTGTCCTTCATGTCCCTGTTTGAGAAAGCCATCAATAACAAAGGGAACAAAAATACATAGCAACAAAGAATACCGATACACATGGAATCCTGTGTAGGGTTCTTTAGTAAGGTGTCTTCTGGTCAAAGCTGGCAAATGCCAAGGGGTTATTGGAAAGATGAGCTTTCAGAAAGATATTCACTATTTAAAAAAAAAAAAACAAACTGTTTTGTGGGGCGCCTGGGTGGCGCAGACGGTTAAGCATCTGCCTTCCGCTCAGGGCGTGATCCTGGCGTTATGGGTTCGAGCCCCACATCAGGCTCCTCCACTGGGAGCCTGCTTCTTCCTCTCCCACTCCCCTGCTTGTGTTCCCTCTCTCGCTGGCTGTCTCTATCTCTGTTAAATAAATAAATAAAATATTTTTTTTTAAAAAAGTGTTTTGTTGTAAACATAGAGATGTTTACATTGTTGTTGACTGTTGACGTTGTTGCGAGTGCCCTTCTTACCATATGAAGACCAGAGACAGATATTACACAAGCCAAGACCTCACACAACCTAGAAAATTTCCTCAGTGGGGTTTGCTGCTTACCAGCTGTGCAGTTACCTAAGTTGCTTACTATTTCTGAACTTTTGTTGTGTCATTCGCACAATGAAAATAGTAATACTCATGACATATCCTATTGCGAGAGTTAAATCATGTTTTGCAAACCTTTAAAATCATGCAGTATTATGCTTTTGAAATGAGATATTGTCCTACCCTGTCTTCTCTATATATTTTTAGCAGCCAAAATTATTTGTACAGCTTTATTCTTTCACAGGTTACCTTGTAAAAAATATTATCTTGGTATTCTTTTAAAATTATCTTCTATCTACCTTCACTATTAAGGCAGGACTCATCCTTTCCCATTGCCCCCACTTCCCTGGGAAGCTGAGAGTTTAGTAATAAATATAAAGCATACCAAAGCACCTCTTAGAAGTTGGAGCCAGTACTTGGAAACTGTATGACTTTTAGAAATAACATCAAGGTATAGAATTCATTAGTTTTAGAAGGCAGTATAAAAGTTCTCAGTCCCTCCAAGCGATGTAGTTGGGAAGTTTCTGATTGTTTATTAGATATAAAGAAAGACTTTTGGAAGAAACATGATTTAAAATTTATTTTGTTTTTCTCTTATGGAAAGCTCTGGAAACCAGTAGGCTTATTTAAAATCTCAGTCCCAAACAAAATTTTACAAGCTCAGTCTTGCTATTAATGTCTAATCACACCTCTATCCTTGATATCCATGGCTCAGCATGGGGATCCTCTGGGCCTATTAGACCAGAACTGGTCTCATACAAAGAAGCAAGTTTGTGGTATTCGAACTTTGGGATTTGGAAAACTTGCTAAACTTTATTCGAAAAGACTTTGCAATGACTGGCACTGAGTCAGTCCTACTCTGCTCTGGTCAGAGTCCTACCACTGATATCTTGAGAAAACAAAACAAAATGGTATTGCTTTTTCATTCATTTCTTTCTTTCTTTCTTTCTTTCTTTCTTTCTTTCTTTCTTTCTTTCACTTCAGCATTTCTTGAGTATGTCTTATATATCACCTCAATTAGAGGTTCTGGGGAAACAAAGTCAAAAAAACATGACCCCCGGAACTTACGGTCTTATCATCTAGTGCTGAAAAGACAAGAAGGCCAATCGTCTCCTGAAAGACACTATAAATGTGACTTTTAGGTTTTGGTGATTAACATTGGTCATTTTAACAGACTGGGCCTTTGCTTTGGAGGCACAGAACAGACCTTAAAGATATGTTTTCTTGTCTTAGGTTGATTTCTCTTTGTGCAGGACATTTATTTAGAAAGTGATTCCAGAGAGCAGGGGTGGGGGTGTGGGGAGAGCAAAAGAGAAAAGAGGAGTAGTCAATGAAAAGGTATTTTGTCAAGCTGACCACTGCTATAGAAGACTGGGACTTGACTTCTCTTGAGTCCTTCTTGTGAGTATACAGAATGTGTTCACCCAAGGATGAAATGGAGAAGCATTTATCCATTGTTTCTAGCCTCTCCCCTCCCATTGGTGAGGGCTGTTCATGATTAAATACCTCCACAGTTCTGGGCCACACATGTGGGAGTGACAAAGCAGTCCCCAGGCCCTCTCATGAAGCCCCAGGCAGAAAGTAAGAGATATGCAGTGTCCCTGTGGCCGGCAAAGGCTGGACTAGCAAGATGGGCCAAGAATATGAGACCTAGAGCACAGGAAAAACCTGTTAATTTCCCAAATGGAGGAAAGTGATGAGTAAGTGACATCTCTGAGGTACGATGTGGCACAAAAGGGATTTCTAGCCCCAGTATAGGACTGTGGCCAGGACTGCAGTAATGGACATTTGGTGAGTGTCTGAGGAGCCATTGCAAGAACTGAGGGGAGCTGAGGAGATATACTTTGCCTCGGGCTAGTGCCAGCTAGAACCCTTGGAGAGCGCTCCAGACGTGGAGAGCTTCCCAAATAGAGAGATCTCAGAGAAAGTGTCTCACCAGCCTCTGTGTCACTTTGGCTCTTCTGCCCTCGGTCCTGAAGGAATTCCTCCAGATGGCTGTAAGTGTAATTGGAAAACCTAATGTCCATCTTTACAACAAATACATTTTTGCCATGAAGGAAATCAACCATGATGGAAAATTATTAAGCCATATTGCCTATATCATTTCTTCCGATTCGTTCTTGACTACTGGATATTTTCAAAAATCACAATATCTTAAAACTCTTCTTTCGAAGGTTAAATTAAAAACAGAAGCAGGAAGGGCATGTACTAAAATGGAAGATTGTTTCTTGTTTGTAATGGTAGCGTCACAATATCTCTCCTGTCACATGAGGACAATCATCTTATTAAAATTGCCAGATGGGAGTCGGGAGTCGTGTATGTATGTCTGATGCAGCCTAACAATGTAGCAATTGTGTATAAAATGCCTTGCCCGTCATGAATTCCTTAAATGTTTGTAACACAAGTGTATTTATAACGTTAAACTTTACAATGTTAAATCTTTTTCTATAAACATAGTCCAACTCTCCCTTTATTTCATCTTTTAAAATGCATTCAACAAAGTTTTATAATTTTTCCTGGAAGGTCTTACATATCTTTAGTCAGTGTCAATTCTCCTCAAATCAATCTATCATTTCAGTAAAATGTAACAGAAAATCCCAATTGAATATTTCATAGAACTTGATCTAATTCTAAAATATATGTATATAGAAAAGTAAAGGACTAAGAAGAGGAAAAACTCTTCTGATGAAAAAGGGTACAGATGAAATAATTGCACTATCTGATGCCAAGTCTTATTTTAAAGCTTAAGAAATAACGGCAGTGTAAAATGTTATGGTTGTCCAATGAATAGAATAGAAGGAGCAGAAAGAAATCTGTGTGAATGTCAACCATTGAAATATGATAAAAAGAGTATGTGCATGAAAAAAGAGTAAGACATGGGAAGGAAATGGGGGAAAAATGGCTATTCACTTAGGAATTTGAAATTAAATTCCTACCAAATCATAAACAAAAATGAACTTCAGGTGGATCAGACTTAAATTTCAAGAACAAAACTTTAAAACATTTAATAAAAAAGTAAATTGATACATTTATGATTTTGAAATAGAGATACGCTTCTTAAACAGGCAAAAAAAAAACAAAACAAAAACAAAAACCAACAACCACCAGAAAAAAAAAAAGGAAAAATGTTGATTAATGTGGCTACATTAAAATTATGGACTTCCTTTAATCAAAACTCATCTTAAAGGATGGGGAAAGACCATTTCCAAATTGAGATAAGACCTTTACAACGTACAAGACCGGTAAAGTGCTACTACCATGAATGCACGAAGAATGCTGACAAACCAATATGAAACATAATGGAAAAATGGGCAAAAAACATAAACAGAAATATCACAGGAGAGGAAATCCATATGGCCAATAAACTTATGAAAAGATGTTCAACCTCATTAAGGAGTCAGGAAAACACAAATACAGACCACAAGGAGATAGCATCTTAAATCCATTCAAATGCCAAGTACTAAGAAGTTTGAAAATTCCAAATATTGAAGGCACTGTAGTTCAACAGAATCTCCTGTGCATTTCTGTTGGGACTGTAAACTGGTACAGCCACCGTGGAAAGGTTTGGTATCACCTTGTGAAGTTTAACATTCATGTACACCGTGACTCAGCAATTCTGCTCCTAGATTATATGCCTCCACTCAAAGCTGTTGAACCTGTACACCTAAGCATCTACCCTGCACTAGAATGCTCGGGGCATCTCTGTTCCAGTAGCAAATGATTATTAATAGGAAAACAGATATGGGGTATACACAGAATTATTCAGTAGTTTAAATGAATGAGCTATAGTGGCGTGTGAAAATAGAGTAAGTCTTAGCAACAAAAAATTAAGAGAAATACTGAGATTCCCAAAAGATTACAAGGAGAATGATAACATTTTTATAAAGTTAAAACAACTAAAAGAAAACATGCTCATTAAGAACAGAATACACAGAGAAGTGGGAAAACTCTGTATTTTTTAAAAAAGAAAAGAACAAAATTAAGAGAAGGACTCAGCCCAGATTCAGAATAGATACTTTAGGTGAGAGAGGGAGGATTATGGGATGGAAGAAACCCCATGGAATTATAGAAGACACTGCCAATGCTCCAGTTTCTGTATCGGGATGGGTGTTTATAGGTGCTTATTGCAATATTCAAAAGAAACACAAACCCACCAGGACCAATTATGAGAGCATGCTGCAAACAAAGAATTATAATGAATCTAATTTTCTGAGCCACTTTCCTTTCTCCTCCACCCATTCCATGCTTTTGAGTCCAGTTCCTTCTGCTCTGCAGAGTTTCTCTAGGCCCCTTCACCCATTCAAATTCAATCTTTGTTTTGAAGTTTACCAAAATTCAACCTCTTTCAAGAAAGCTTCTCCAATGACTTTAAATCCCTGAAGTGCTTAACTTCTCTACCACATAATACAGTTCTCCCTCAGATACATCAACCTTCCAGTGTTAATTGCTAAGTACATATATTGCATGGTATAGTATTTTTGATTTTGAGGGGACACAAATTTGATTCATATCCAATCCCCACTTACAAAGACTCTGGAGAGGATACAGCCATACAAGCAAATCCCTATAGTACTGGATAATTCTAGCCCTGTTGGCTAGAACTTCTGAATGGAGAAATAAAAGAAGGTGTCACAGAACAGGAGGCATCACAGTTGGACTTTGAAAGACAGGGGGAATCTCTAAAGGCAAGAAAATGGCAAGAGAGGGACATTCTGGGTGTAAATAATAAAAGCTAATATTTCTGCATATTTACTATGTGGTGGCACTGTGCTGAGTCTCTTATAGTTTATATCGGTAAAGTTAGATTTAGCTGAGATTAGCAGAGACCCAAATAGTATTCCCTGAAACACATAAGTGTTTTCTTATATGTAAAACCTGAAAGAAGGCAGTTCAGGGCCAGGATGGTGGCTCAGCTTCAAAACATCCCCAAGGACCTGATCACTTACAGCTTCGCATTTTGACGTATCTAGTGTGTGACCCTCACGCTCTTGGCTCAGAGTGGAAGTAATCACATCTACATTCCAGGAAGCATGATGGAGAAATAGATAAAGAAGAAAGGAGCAAACATCCCACATTCATCTGTGAAAATTTCAGTGCTGGCAAGAGAAATCATTCTAGTTATTTTAAGCAGTAAAGAATTTAATGGAGAAAATCACCTGCTTCAAATACCTTTGGAAGGACTAAAGAAGTGGACTCTAGGCTGAATCTCCAGGAATGACTCTCAGAGCAAGACAAAAACAACCTGCCAGGAACATGGAGATTGCAGTTAAGAGTCAAAATACAGAGCAAAACCCAAAAATACAGAGCATAAGTGACTCAGAAATCAGGAAGCTTGAGTCAAGAAGAAATTGCCATAATTGATTTTTGATCATCAGAAACAGGAGAATGGACACTGGAACATTGCTAAAGAAAAAGTGTAGTATTTCTATGACATAGCTGGCTAAGAGATAATTTTTTTATTTCAGAGAGAAGGGGAGGCAGAGAAAGAGGGAGAGTCTCAAGCAGACTCCATGCTGAGTGCAGGCCTGAGATCATGACCCGAGCCAAAATTAAGAGTTGGACGCTTAACCAACTATGCCACCCAGGCAACCCCAGAGATAATGTCTTAAAAGGTGCAGGAAAATGATTTCTGCTTCACATCTACTTTCCAAATGTTGCACGAGTGCATCTAATTAAAGGAGTCTAATTTGCATCCTCTTGTGAGATAATTAGTGAAATGAAGATTTGACTTTTCATTCTAATTAGAAAGAGAGCAGAACAGAGGTTGAAAAAAACAATATATCATGCCCACCACAATCCACCACTTTGGTTACCTTGCATCCCTGAACTCCTTTCTAGCAATAGCTGAACTTCTGACCAGCAACTACTAAAAAGATATGCACATCCAACATAATGCAATCACCACTCATACAAATAAATGAACAAGGAACAACAAATGCAATGTATTCACCTTCTCTCCTTAAAGGGAAATCTAACATCCTACCACTTGTTACACCTGTCACTGGGTAATTCTCACTCTTCTTCCATTCTATTTTGACACCAGGTAATCTGTAAGTTAAATTATTCATCTAAGTACCACTATAACAACTTATCTGAAATATTAAGGAGAAAGCAGAAGAGAGAAAAGAAAACTGGCTAATATACATTCCTATATTCATATATCCCATAGATATGAAACACTCATATATATCATATATATTAAACAGAGTAAGAAAAAAATGTGAGCCAGTATCGATGAACTTATAGTTAACATCAAAAAATTTCTTTTCTTCACTATCTGTTTCCTGTTCCTGGCCAAGGTTCTTTACTTGGTGAAGATAGCCAAACTAGCATTCCTTTGTAATCCTGCATGCAAAACGTTGTTGTGGTCTACCATGAACATTTACTATTGGCTCTGGAACTAGTGGTAGGTACCCAGAAGACTTCCTTCCCTTTCCCCGTTGTTTTGAGGCAAGATTATTTCCTTTTGATAATCAGGATAAGAATAACTTCAACCAACACAGTAACGTACTTTCTTCCCCCTCCTTATGGTTGAGTAATGTGAAGGACCCCAAAGGACTAGGTGATAGGCTCAACTCCCACGTCACTAGAAATCATATTGCGTATTCTTGGGAAGCATTCCTTCCTTGGTAACTAGTACAGTGAAATGAACAGAACCCAAAGCAATGAGGATAGTGTAACAGAGACTGCTAATCATCTACCAAACCTGTTGTCCTCTGACAAGCATCAGAAGGTGTCCTGACGTTACGTGTGATCCAGTTATCACCAATAAACGTGAGTAGGAGTTATAAGTGTTATATGCAAGTCTAGGAGTTAAGACATTGGACATGTCTTTTCCACATTTTCTTCCTTCTCTCTACTCTTTTTTTAAAGCTTTTATTTAAATTCCAGTAACAGACAGTATCATATTAGTTTCAGCTCTCTACTGTTTGACCACAGTTCATGCAGATAAATACAAATGTTCTTTGTATGTGTAAAGCGGAATGACTCTAGGCCCCCCATTATAGTATAGAGTAGAACTTTTCTAAAGACCTGGACCATTCATATTGGAATTATTACATGAACAAGAAATAAACCTCTTTGTTTTAGAAGTCCTTTTATTTTTGGCTCTCTTTGCTAGAGCAATCTTGTCTTACTTTACTTTACATCAACATAGAGCAAACATTTTGCAACTGGCTTACTAAACAGTAATAGTATGAAGTGCTGGATGGACTCAATTATGTCAGTGAATAAAGAGGTTAACCCACAGCACAAATTTGCCCTGCTGCCTTTTCCAGGTAAAAGTAAACTCTGTTCTCTGATTAGCTGGATAGGAAAAAAAAAGCATTCACAAGATTGATAAACACTACCAGGGTAAGGGGAGACACTTGGCAAGAGTAAGCCCCAGACATAAAATGTTTACATATTCATATACATATGCAAATACATTTCTCAGCCTTGCCCCGGCTCAGAAAGCCCCCAAGTCAAGGTTTACTCATCCTCATACCTCCAAGCACAGCACCCTGAAACTCCACAGCATGTACCTGATGTGCACTGGGTCATCTACACCTCATATCTGTGTTTTGTGCCTGGTTTCTTATAGCACCACCAGTATCACAGTGTCCCCAAGTGATTTCATCACAGCTAGAAATAACCCAGTCGTTAAAAAGTATTTATTAAGCTGCTACAAAGTGCCAGGTGCCATTCTAGGCACAGGGTATTTAAAAGTGAACTAAATAACCCTATAACCCTTCCCTCAATTGCCTTAAGTAATAAGGCGAACACATAAATGAGTAAAATACACATTATGTCAGATGGTGACAATTGCTACGGGAGTAAATAGAACAGGGAAGGAAGTGGGGAGTCCTAAGGGGGAAGGGATAGGAGACTGGGTGGTCGCAATAGTAAATAATGTCAAGGAAGATTTCTGAGAAGCTGATACTTAAGCAAAACCTGAAGGAGACAAAAGACTAAGTAACAGCTGGGGGAAAAGTGTTTCCTGCAGGGGATGGATGAACATATGCAAAGAGGCTCTGAGGCAGGAGCCGGCCTGCACGTCAGAGAAACAGCAAGGGGGCCAAGGTGGCTGCAGCAGAGTGAGTGGGAAGATATTTAAAACAATGTCAAGGAAAACCGTCTCTGGGGTTGGGCCAAGAGTTGAGGATGCAGAATGTACAGAGCTTTGTAGGAAATTCTAAGTTCTGGTCTTAAGTGAGAACTTCGACTTTTACTCCAAGTATGAAGCCACGAGCAGAGGAGGTTTTGAGCAGAGGAATGACTTAAACCTACTCATATTTTGGAAGGTTCACTTTGTTCTAGTAAGAATAGATGGAAAGTGGCAAGATTGAAAGCGGGGAGACCAGTAAGAAGGTTATTGTAAGGATTTAGGCAAGAAATGATGGTAGCCTGCACCACCATCGTGGGGGGGTCATGAGGGGCGGTCATATTCCGATGTAATTTGCAAGATGAGCCAATGGGATTTGCTGAGTGATTGGATATGGAGTGTGGGAAAAAGAGACAGATTAAAGATGAACTCCAAGTTTTTGGTTTGATCCTCTAAAATTATGTAGATTTAATCCACAGTGTCAGGAAAAATTATGAAAAGCTTTGAAACAGGGGGGAAAAGTTTACAATATTAACCAGTGTTCTGTCTAACGCACTCATTCAGGTCATTTCTGCCTTCCATTGTCTTTCAGATATTTTACAGCGATGCAAGTTGTAGAAAATTGATAATCATGTGTTATTCTTGTCCATAAAAAGCACATTGATTGTGTTTAGTAGAATGCAGTTGACTATTTTCTGTAGAAAGACCTGTTTTGCATGTATTTGTAAATTCATTTTGGAATTTCTCATTCCCTATAAATGTCTTTGCTGTTTTTAACAGTTGTAACATCTTACTTATTTCCCTCATAAATTAATGAGCTAAATAAAATCTCTGACATGAATTCATTTTATATCTGTATGGGTTTTATATCATTTTTTGACAATTTCCTTTAACAACTGAAATGGGAAAGACTGAGGAAAAAGATATTTGGGATATGTTAAGTTTGAGATGCCTATCCAAATGAAAATAATAAGTAGCGAGTTGTATAAACATGTCTGCCAATCAGGGAAAGGCATGAGATCAGATAAAAGCACCACGGGATTGAATACAGATAAAGACTAAAATGTTCCAAGGATTAAAACTTGCTATACTTCCTGGAAAGAGGGAAGGAGAGGAAGAAGCAACAAAGGAGACACAAGGGCAGCCACTAGGAGAAGAGGAAACCCAGGGGACAGTGGTATCCTAGAAGTCAAGGGAAAACAGGCTTTTAGGAGAAGGCAGTTATCTGCAGTGTCAAATTCCCTTGACGCCTGAGGAGAGGAAGGCTGAGGTTTACCTGTGGAGATTTATCAACATGGAAGTCACTGACAGCCTAGAGTAGAGCAGTTTCGATGGTACAGGATGAACAGTAGTCAGAATGGAGTTCAAGAAAAAATGGAAAGGGAGAAAATGGGAAACATAAGTACAAAAATCCTGTCAAATAGCTTTGTTGAAAAGAGAAGAAGAAAAATGGTCCTGGAGAAGGATTTTTTTTCTTTTAAGATGGGAGAAATTGCAGTAAGCTTGTGTTTCTGAGAATGATCTAGTGGCAAGAAGAAACTAATGATGCAGATGAGAGAGGGGACGATTGCTATATTCATGCCCCTGAATAGGTAGAAAGAGATGGCCGCTATACATGAATGGAGAGGACAGGCTTTAAATAGGAACACAGAAGTGATAAGAAGAAGACAGAATAAATGGACTGAGATGCAGGAAGGGAGGTGGAAGTGGGGGTAGGCGATTCTGTAAGATTTCTTCTTTTAATCCTATTTTCTCAGTCAAATAAGAAGCAAGATCACAGCTGAAAGTGGGAATTGGGGAATGAAAAATTGGAGACTTGGAGACAGAAGATATGAACTAATAAGTCTTTCAAAAGAATGGAAAAATCATGGGGTGCCTGGGTGGCTCAGTCGTTGAGCGTCTGCCTTCGGCTCGGGGCGTGATGTTGGTGTTCTGGGATCGAGCCCCACATCAGGCTCCTCCACTGGGAGCCTGCTTCTTCCTCTCCCGCTCCCCTGCTTGTGTTCCCTCTCTCGCTGGCTGTCTCTCTCTCTCTGTCAAATAAATAAATAAAATCTTTAAAAAAAAAAAGAATGGAAAAATCCATGGAATAGGAAATGTGGAAGCCAACTTACCGGCAGAGCAGAAGGAAGATAAGAGCAAGTATTGATTGAGCCACTAGATCAGACTTGGGTCAACTTCCTAAGAATCTTTTTCTTGAGTCTAATAAATGTCTTATATTGTTTTTTTAAAAAGATTTATTTATTTATTTTAGAGAGCGAGAGAGTGGGGGGGGGGGGCAGAGGGAAAGAATCTCAAGTAGACTCCCAGCTGAGCATGGAGCCTGACCTCAGAACCCTGAGATCATGACCTGAGCCGAAACCACTCAACCCATTGAGCCACCCAGCCACCCAATATCTTATATTGTTCAAGCCACTTATTTGAATATTCAGTTAATTGCAGCCATATGCATTTTAACACCATACCTAAATTCCAAAATGATAACCAACATTTTAGAAGTTGACATTATAATAAACACGGTATGTGGCTATATAAAAGGAAGATTCAGTTCCTTCTTTCTTCAAAAATAAGGTATGCAAATTAAAAACATTATTAAGATTCCACTTTGGGTACATATCCAAAAAATTGAAAGAAGGGTCTCAAAGATATATTTGTATACCCATGATCATAGCATTATTCATGAACCTTATCCAGAGTGGAAGCAAACAAAATGCCACTGACAGATGAATAGATCAGCAAAATGTGATATAGATACACAGTCAAATACTATTCAGCCTTAAAAGGAAGGAAATTCTGACACATGCTACAACATGGATGAACCTTGAGAACATTATGGTGAGTGGAATAAGACAAATACTGTATGATTCCACTTATACGAGACATGTAGAACTGTCAGATTCATAGAAACAAAGTGGTTGCCAGGGGTTGGGGAGAGGGAGAAATGGGGAGTTGTTAATGGGTATAGTGTTTCAGTTTTGTAAGATGAAAAAGTTCTGGAGATCGGTTGCACACGATGTGAGTATGCTTACCACAGTTGAATTGTGTATTTAAACATGGTAAAGGTGGTAAATTTTATGTCATGTGTATCTTACACAATAAAAAATAAAAATGAAAAATAGTATTGAAAAGAAAGATAAGGATAACTCACAAATAAAACCATAAAGCATATTGAGACATACAGTATCCATGAAAATCAAACACAATATAACATGATTTCTTTTTATCACAAGATTTCAGTAGTTTTTTTTTTAATTGCTCAATTGTGTGAAATAATTGGAGTACTATAAGAAGCAAGTAGAATTATGAATAAGTCGGCCAGAAAGTGCTGGCCTGTAACTTGTGCCACTGACACCAGGAAGGTTTATTTGTTTGTTTTTTACAAATATGTCACTTTTGTATAACATACAAATGAATATTTAGAAAACAGAATTTTTTAGGAAAAAATATGGAGAGAAAGTAGAATTGTGAAATATTTATCCATTAAGAATCTTCTGGGTGCAATACTCAACCACATGTCCTTTGGAATACACTAATTTTTACTTCATAACGGGAGCTGCTTAATATTTGTTGAACACCTACCACATGCTAGGTTTCTCACATGTAGTATTATTTCTAATCCTGGAAACAGCTTCCAAGGCATATTATCACCTCTATTTAAAGATGGGGAAACTGAGGCTCAGTAAGGTTATATGGCATATCCTAGGACACACAGGAAGTAAGTGAGAGTCCAGGGTTCAACTTAGTGTTGTCTGGTTCCAAAATCTGTACTTTATCTACTATACCATTCCAAATGCTCATTATCAAAGTCTGACCACAGGGAACAAGGAGTCTGGATTTACTTCCCCACCCAGTGGCAAAGAGTCAATGTCTCTCTTGGCCCTGCTGGAGAGGTTTCCATGGACACTTACTAATATAGGAGACTGAAATAAGATCCAGAGTTCTATAACATAATATCCAAAATGTCCCTGGACACACTGAACATGACTCATTAGACCAAAAACCAGGAAAGCAACGTGAACCAAAAAAGAATCAACAGACATCAACACCAGATGACACTTATGTTGAAATTACCTCACAAGCATTTTAAAGCAGCCATCATAAAAATGCTTCAAAGAGCAATTACAAATACACTTGAAACAAATGAAAAAACCAGAAGAACACAGCAAGACAGAAGGCATAAAGAAGAACCAAATAGAAATTTTATAAGTGAAAAATACAATAACCACAATAAAAATCTTACTAGATGGGCATAATAGAAGAAAGGAAATAACAGGGAAGGAGCCCTGAATCTGAAGATAGAACAATAGAGAATTTACCCCAACTGAACTATAGACTGGAGAGAAAGGAAGCAAGGAAGGCAGGCAGGAAGGAGGGAAGGAAGGAGGGAAGGGAGGGAAAGAGAAAAACTGCAGCCCGAGATATAATTTGGCACCACAGAAGCTGTATCTGAGATCGTGTCTTACAGAGATGGTTCCTCATTATAAAATATCTATTCCAAATAATTCCTGCCCCAGAGCTGTTGCAATTAATTTATTTGAAGATGACTCTTCTCATCTCCTGAAGATACGACTGCTCTATGGCAGAGATAACGTAAGTGGCTTTCCTTCAAAATGATTATGAAGAGAAGCAAAATGTTTAAGCTTAAAAATACTTTTAAGAAATGTGTAAAAGCAGTTTATAAATTGTACCGTGTGAGGAATGCAAGCTGTTCATGTTTTAGTCCAACCCCTTTCCTCTATACATGACGAGTGTGAGGACAAAAGAAAATAAGTGTCTCCCTTACAGTGAACACCTAATTAATGACAACCTTGGCACTGGATCCTAGGTCCAACAACAACTAGTTAATAAACAACTAGTTACTAAAATAAATTTAGAAAGAACCTTATCCATAAGAAGAGTGGTATGATTTTTAGTACCACTGTTCATTGGAAGCCATATTCCTGAGTTCATGAGAAGTTAATTTTTTAAAACTCCACAGCATTGTGAAAGATGCCAAAGAATTATCAAAATACATCTAAGGAGAGCCTTATAATCAAGGCACATTGTTGCTGAGCAAAATACAAACTAACCTGGAACACAACTTTTCTTGCATGTCGTCTAATGGGGGTGGGGGAATCCGCAGTGGCTTGATAGCGCCTAACATGGTGCTCGTCGCCTTCCATGGATTTTTTTGCTCCTTCATCAAGTAAAACAGGCCTTTATAGGAATGGGAGGTTGAGGGGAAAACAATGGGTTGCTTTAGGACCTGAAAACAGAAATGATGGATAAGAAAAATAGATCTATTGCCTGGTGGGGAGGGCTGTGTGTTTCTGTCTCCACACAAAGTACAGGAAACAATTTCACAATTTCAACAACTGTGTTTCAGGTTTTAATTGGCCCACATTTTCCTTGACCTATTATGCCTCCATCACCGGTAAATGAAAACACATCAAGCCTCTGCGATGTCATTGCTGGGAAGCCGAGTTTCATGGTTACACCCCTGAGAGGACCCAGTTAGGACTGTTTTGTAAGGGGCATCCTGGAGGAAGGCGTGTAGAGAAAACAGCAATTGCCACAAACATCTGCACTGGGGCAGGTCACTCAGCACACCGGCAACCACCAAAATCAGAAGTCTGTGATTTAGAGCCCGGGAGCACTATTTCGTTCCCCCAGATTAGAGGCCGCCCTCCGCTGGCCTCGATTAAACCGGGGAGGAATCTGTTTATCCCCCTGCTTTCAACACCAATCAAAAGCACGGTTCCTCTCTTGAAGGTGCTGAAATGCAAAGCCAGCTCCTTGCTCCTTTTCTCTCTCTTGGTGGCATTTGAAAGTGTAAAGCTTTGAATACCAATTGCTTGAACTGGACATATGTGAATCTCCTCTAATCCTACTAATCCTGTCCCCAAGTACGTCTTTGTATGTGCGGGCAGCACACATAGATCTAAGTAAAAGTGGCCATAATCCTGGAAATGTGGAAAAATGGCCCAGTGTGAGCGATGCACAGGGACCTGCTGAAGAAACCATTGTGTAGTGCAAGGAAAAGAGAAACTCTGAAGGAGCCCTCTCACCTTCTCTGAGCTCCTGGGAGGAGAGCAAACCCGCGCAGCGGGAGTCCTCCCTTGCAAACAGCCTTGGTACCCTTGAGCAAACTCGCAGAGCCGAGACTTACCAAAGGCTGAGAAATTCACCCGGCGGCTGCTTTCAGTGGCTTGAACCCAGCAGGCCAGGCCGCCGCGACGTGCGGACTTCATTATGCCCCAGAGTTTCCTTTACAACGAGCCGGCCTGTTGACAGATTTCTGAGCCGAGGCTCCCGCCGCCAGCGGAGGAGGGGGGGAGGGGCGGAACACTCTGTTTGAAAACCCGAGAAATAAAATAATCCTGCAGACGCAACCTTGTCAAGACTTTTCAAATAGAAGCAGGAGGCAGACGGCAAGGTTCTAAATGACTGTTTTGCGCAGACAACCCTGCCTGAGCCCTGCCTGCAATTGTCAGGAACGAGGCACAGCAGCTTTTGAACTTTCTAAAGGAATAGTGGCCGCTTTCCCATCCTCCTGAAGAATGCGTGAATCCATCCATTCACAAATAATGACTTGTGCAAACAGACTATGGTAAAGTTTGTGGCATATTTACTTACTGAGTTTTGCATGCGGTTATCTGGGCAGAGTGCTGATGAGCAAAAAGTGTTGTCTTTTTTAAGAGAATTGCAGTTTTCAGTTGTACAAACCTGGTGAGGAAGGTAATGTAGATATTGCCATTTCCACTTGAAAGAAAAGGTATGGTAATTATATTAAATACTGTTCATTTATCTGAACGGATACATTTTTTTCCCATTCAAATGAGCCTGAAGTGTTTTAAAAGATCCATGAACAACAACCACTGCAAAAAGATCCGCAAGCACAACACCCCATCCAGATGCTTGTTATGATTTAAAGTTGTATCAGGAGCCGCAACTCAAACATCTTTGTTTCTTCTACTTTTCAGATTCGTTTGTGTTGTTGTTCATTTGTCTTTTTTGAAAGTATTAATTACTATGGAGCACTATGTGAAAAATTTTAGGCAGACAATATTTTCAAAACCCAGGACCTGGTAGGGAAGTCTTCCTATATTTAATATTGAAAAAGAAATCTGTACCATAAGTAACTGAAGTAGAGTATATAATGTTTAATGTAATCCAAGCTGAATATATATAAATAAACAACTGCAGAGCTGTCCGGCTTCTTACACGCCTGAGAAGAAAATTTGAGACAGTTTTGAATAAAAACAGTAGCCTTTGTCATGTTGTAAAAAGCCAAAACACAAACAAACAAAATCTTCCCCCGAAAGAGATCTATTTTATTTTCTTAAAAAATGTTGTTTATTTATTTGAGAGAGAGTGAGAGAGAGAGAGAGCACATGTGAGCTTGCACAAGAGTGGGGGTAAGGGCAGGGGCAGAAGGAGAGGGAGAAGCAGATTCCCCACTGAACAGGGATCCCAATAGGGGACTCAATCCCAGGACCCTGGGATCATGACCTGAGCCGAAGGCAGATGCTTAACCCACTGAGCCACCCAGTCGCCCCAAGAGACCTATTTCAAAGGTCTTACTTACTTTAACGCAATGTACTATGTGTCAGGCACTATTCTAAGGGACTTACAAATGTTAACTCATTGACGCATCCTAATAGCCCCATGGGATGGTTTCCTTATTGTCCCCATTTTACAGATGAGGAAAATGAAGGGGGGGGCAGTTTAACCTACCCCAGGCCCGCAGCTTCTGAGCCAACCTGTGATGCATGCAGGCCGACTGGCTCCTGGCCTCTCCTCCGTGGCCTCAGCTTCTGACACACCTGTTCTGAACGTATTACTGTCTGTGCTCTTGGATCTAAAATGCACAACAATTAAAAAAAAAAAAGCAACTTGAACACTTTAAGGGCATTAGTGGTAAGACAAACAAAAGCAGAATGAAGACCATGATTGTCTGTATCTCCTGGTAACAAATTCCAGTACAAATGTGAATCTCAGGGAGCTACTATCAGTGAGATTGGTGGAAATGAGCCCTAAGAAAGCTCCCAGTGAAGGTGATGGCATTCAAATCCCGTTTAATTCTTCTGTTATGTCCTAAAAGCCTGAGAAATAGTTCTCAAATGCGTAGTTTCAAAGCTCTCTACAAGGTAGAACACTGAGGCATTTATTTAGACAGATTTGTGCCTTGGGTGAACAGTTTCCCCAGTGTGTGCCTCAGTTTCCTTATCTCTAAAGCAATCTCAAAGGTCTGGTCTATCTCTAAATACTCGTGATTCTGTAACTTTCAAAAATTCAGACAATCACAACAGTAAACCCAGTGGGGGTGGTACAAAAATAAAGGATTTACATTGGGGGTTAGTGGACTACAAGCTAAATAGGACTTGGCCTTGGCATTCAGTTACCTACGTCAGAGACCTCTTGCCCCTGCTCACATCCTCAGCCCGCGTTTGCCTAAAGCCTTTGCTGTCAGTAAGCAGCTTTACACATGGGCACTTCACACCTCTCATTTTTTGCACCACGACTTCTGATGCCAGAATCGGTCTTGTACATGCATTAGACCAGGATAGGTAAGGGACTTCACAGCCCGTGATCAGTGACAGCCCGTGACGCTGCGTCCATGAGGAAGGAGACACAGAGGATACACGTGTTCTTCTGTTCCTTGGCAGATGCTTCTGAAACGCATTAGACTCAGCTCCTCAGAGGGTCTTGGATGGACAGGGCCCAGGTTCCCCACAGTGGTGACCAGCTGGACAATGTCCTCTATACTGACTTCCCTTTACTCTGGGTTTTTTTTTTTTTTTTTCATTCCCTTTTCCCATTTCCAGGCTTTACTTCCCCAAAGACGCTGTCTGCATACAAGCTTTTATCTACATCTAATCTCTTATCTTAGGCTCTGTTTTCTGCAATAATCCTGGCTAACATATCCTCCAAAACAAATGCAACCAGACTGTATTAAAAGGTTTTCAGTGTTTGGAATTAGGGAGATGTTACTATATTCCTTGTAAGCCAGTCAGTCCCGGTGAGTCACTCTGGTTGGGAATTGCCACTACATCTGGAGGAAGCACGCACAGGCCGGACTGGCTCAGGACGACGTAGCCAGAACACGGAAAGAACTAAAGCTGTGTCAGAGACCTCAACAGGTTGAGTCTGGAGAATAGTATTCATCAGAGAGCATAATTTACATCGTTAAATGTCAGAAGAATTTTTCTGTGGCCAATGGGTGGAAGCAAAAGAAAGATAATTTTTTCAAAGATTTTATTTATGTATTTGACACAGAGAGAGAGCACAGCAGGCAGAATGGCAGCCAGAGGGAGAGGGAGAGTGAGAACAAGAGGGAGAGGGAGAAGCAGACTGCCCATTGAGCAGAAAGCCTGACGTGGGGCTCGATCCCAGGACACTGAGATCATGACGGGAGCCAAAGGCAAACACTTCACTGAATGAGCCATCCATGCCTCGAAAGAAAGATAATTTTGTTTTATTAATTAATTAATTAATTAATTAATTTAAAGATTTTATTTATTTATTTATTTGACAGAGAGACAGCCAGTGAGAGAGGGAACACAAGCAGGAGGAATGGGAGAGGAAGAAGCAGGCTCCCAGCGGAGTAGGGAGCCCAATGCAGGACTCGATCCCAGGACCCTAGGATCACACCCTGAGCCGAAGGCAGACGCCCAACGACTGAGCCACCCAGGTGCCCCCCAAAAAAGATAATTTTAAAATAAATTTTTCACAGGAATTTGCAAAGAGAGTGGATTGCTTTGTCATGTAGCGTATCTTCCAAACAGAATGAATTGAATGCCTCTTGGCAAAGAGGAGAGGGGCTTAGCTGCACTCTCAGAATAAAGTAGAGGTGGGACGCTTGGGTGGCTCAGTTGGTGAAGCGTCTGCCTTTGGCTCAGGTCATGATCTCAGGGTCCTGGGATCGAGTCCCTCATGGGGCTTCTTTCTCTGTTCATTGGGGAGTCTGCCTCTCCCTCTCCAGATTCTGTGCTCTCTCAAGCTCTCTCTCACTCTCTCTCAAGTAAATAAATAAAATCTTAAAAAAAAAAATTACAAGTAGCTTTCATTTAAAATCTGACGTGGCAAATGTAACTTTTTGCTGGGTTCTAACATTGTTTCACGGAACTTCTATGAGATTTGTAACGTTGCAGGAAATTCTGACCATGAGACAAAACAAAAAACGTTAGACGAATTTCGAAATGAGCTACATTCACACTTGCAACAAATACCCAAAGTGGCAAAAATGGTCAATCACAATTAATTAGGAGAATTAATGAAGAAGTTAAGCCATTTGACAAGTACCAGAGGAGAAGCGAGACTTGGCTGACTGCATTGGGTGGAATTTTTGAGTAGAATTCTAGAATATGGAGGGGATTCTTTGAGAATTAAAGGGCCGGGAAGGGGGCACCTGGGTGGCGCAGTCGTTAAGCATCTGCCTTCGGCTTAGGGTGTGATCCCGGCGTTCTGGGATCGAGCCCCAGGTCAGGCTCCTCTGCTGGGAGCCTGCTTCTTCCTCTCCCACTCCCCCTGCTTGTGTTTCCTCTCTCACTGGCTGTCTCTCTCTCTGTCAAATAAATAAATAAAATCTTAAAAAAAAAAATAAAAAATAAAAAAAATAAAGGGCCGGGAAGGAACTTCTTGAAATCCACTTTGTCAACTTTTTCTCACGCGCAGGACCCTGTGTGGTACGCAGATGAAGAAAGGGGCTTGGCTTGAGAACTCTACCTATAACTTCATGGTTGATGACCTTTTACTAAGCTGAGGTTTATTCTGTGTCTATGTTAAAAGAAATGTGATAATGCTACTTTAAAAATATCTCTAATGTAAAATACTGTATAATTGGGCATAGTGAAGTCTTGGAAAAATGTATAAGCAGGAAAGTGATATTGATTTTCTTATTACCACCTTCGTAGTTGATTCCTATGTGTTAAAATTGAAGCAGTCTTCCAGCTGCAATGTCTAATGAATTCCAAGATCAAACAAGATCTTGCTAATTGCTAAGCTAATGAGTACAAGTTCACAAGCAGAGTTATGTGCGTAATGACATGTTTCAAAGCATCTTGAAGCAAAATAAGATCCTAATTTTGGCTCTAATACTGTAGCCTCGGCCTCCCTTAGAATACACCAAGGGAGCACATTGTGCGAGCTGCACAGTATTAAAAATGTAAAATGTAGGCAGCGTGATCCTCTGTAAAGTCAAAGACTTATTACTGTTAAAAAAAAAAAAAAAAAGACAGCAGGCTCCAAATAGTGTCATTTATGCTAAGTCCCATGTCACTAAAGTAAGACTTAGCTTAATTATAGTTTCGGCCTCTCCCACAAGTGGAACGTTAAATGAAATCAGTCGGGAATCACCTTGTCAGCACTAGCGAGGTAATCTGCCTGAGAGACTCCTGCTACCCCCTAAAGAAAAGTGACCTCGCCACAACCAATCTGCTTTTTGCTAGTACAACTCCCTTGTCCTCTCCCTTCCGCCTGTTAAAGTCTGTCGTATTGTACAGCTCCTAGGAGCGCCTTTCTGTCTCCCTAGATGGGACGCTGTCTGATATATGAAGCACTGAATAAAGCCAATAAGAACCGTAATATGTACTCCGTTGAATTTTGTTTTCTAACAGGTTTGGTGGCAGCAGCGGGCTCTGAAGGAGACTTCTGATGGCTTCGGGGACCACAAGAAACACAGGCACGGGTAGCCATAAAACCCCTTTGAGTTGTTTTTCTTACCATTTCCAAAGGGCCGTGGGCAAGTTCCTCTTGGTTCCAAGCCCTGCTCTCAGCGCCTCCAGCTGCTGATCTGATTGGTTTTTCAGTCCAGGGTCAGCCTGAGCCAGCACACTCTTTGGCCTGGAACCCAAGCCCCAGCCCTTGGTTCAGCCCCCAGTTCCACACTGGGAGCTGTGAGTGGTATGTACCCAAGGCCTTCTCTTGGTCAGTCCTCAGGAGCATTTCTTTGGTGCACAGTTCCATATTCTCTGTTACGGTTGCTTTCTTTTCACGTGCACAGGAAGAAAAGGCTATTGCTAATTGCGATCTCAGAAGTCAAGAGCTGCAAAGTTGGTGGGCTTGGGCTGAGCACTTAAAACTGTTAGAGCACTTACCACTGAACTCTAAGAGTCCCATGTCAGGAGAAGTTGGACACGAAATGAGTTAGATTGATACTAGGTCACTCGCCATCCTCAGGAAAATTTCCATGCGGTGAGGTACACTGTAACACACTATGGAGACCCCAACCCAGTGGCACATCCCTCTTACATATTAATTTGGCTCTGAGAGACCCAATGCCTAGCTAAAGAAATGGGGTCCTCAAGTTCCAGAAATTGAGTGGGCCATTTTCTGGCACATCTGCTTACTTTATGTCTAAGAACTATGTCTTAGAACCTCTAAGTATCTACATTTGACTTTCTTTTATGTAATTCAGGTTTTTCCCCACTTCTTTTTTTTTTTTTTTTTGTAGCTTTTTCAAGTGAGTGTCTTTTTTGATATGCATAATTGTTTCTGGTAAAGTTTATACATATGTGTTCAATAGGTATTTTCTTTTCCTCCGTTAATCAGCTCATTAGAAATATTTTAAATCCAACTCTTTTGTAAAGTATGCATTCCAGAAAGGAAAGGTAACATCAGAAGAATTATCAGAAGCTATTTAAAGTAGCTATACAATGATCTCTGTCTTGCTCTCTCTTTTTCTCCAGTTGAGTCATAGTTTTGAACTTATTCTTTGAAAGGTAAGGGAATACGGATATATATATATATTTAATACTGGAAAAAATATCAGGTTCTTTTTTTTCCTTCCAAATATCTTGGACAAATCACATGTTTAAAATGTGTTTTTGTATTTATAGGTTTTGCAAAAGAAGGCATTGTCTTACACAGGATTTGTTATCAGAAGAAAATCATTTTTTTAAAAAAAAGCAGTTTGCAAAAAAAAGGTTTTAGTCTTTAAAATTCTCATTAAAAGAATATCTGACAAATTAATAAAAATAAAGTAAGAACTTGAAAAGTGGCAAAATCTTACTAAGACAACCTAGAATTACAATGGCCACTATGGGGAACATTCCAGTTAGGCAAGATTGTTGATTTAAGAAGCGCACTTGAGGGCATCTGAGTGGCTCAGTCGGTTAAGTGTCAGACTCTTGATTTCGGCTCAGGTCATGATCTCAGGGTCATAAGATTGAGCCCAAGTCAGTCTGTGCACTGGGCATGGAGACTGCTTAAGATTCTGTGTCTCCCTCTCTGTCTCCCCTTCCCCCACCTCCTCCCCCAAAAATAAAAAAAATAAAATAAAAGTGCCCTTGAAAGCAAGGGTACCCAAATCAAACAAACAAACAAAAAAGCGGGATACATATTTTAATCGGCATTCAGAAGTCTCCAAAAGGGTTCAAGATTTCAAAATAGCTTCATTGAAAGATTTGTTGCAAAAGGCTAATGAAAATTTAAGGGTAGAAGAGGTACTTAAAACAAAAGACAGTAGATGGATGCGATGCCCCCTGCCCCTCTCTGTAGAAGTTTTGTGGAAAAGGAATCTTGGGAAAGGAATTTTGGATAAGCTGGCAAAGTTTGAAATTAATTTCTTCAAACTTTTTTAAAAAATAAGTTTTATATCAAAGTTTATTAGTACTAGATTAGAACTTGGTTTTCTCTCTATTAGAAGGGCAGTTTCCTTGGACTTTCTGTATGCTTTGGGTAACAGAGTGAAAAGTTTTTTGCCTTTTGAGTAATCTGCCCAGATAGCAAAAATTTTGTGTTTTACCAAGATAATTTATTGTGCTTCATGTTTTTTTAATCAGGTCTTGATTACTGAAAACAAACAAAAAACCGAAACAAGCAAAAAAAATCTCAATACTAAAGGTGATAACTTTTTCTCATAACCATGTAAACTTCAGTTTTTGCCTTTGACTTCTTCTATTGCCATTTTGGTTAAGTGGATATTTTTTGACAAACTTCCCCCAAATCAAATTCTAAATAAAATCTTTTTTTTTTTAAGATTTTATTTTTTATTTGACAGAGAGAGATAGCGAGAGAGGGAACACAAGCAGGGGGAGTGGTAGAGGGAGCAGCAGGCTTCCCAAGGAGAAGGGAGCCTGATGTGGGGCTCGATCCCAGGACACTGGGACCATGACCTGAGCCAAAGGCAGACACTTAACGGCTGAGCCACCCAGGCACCCTAAATAAAATCTTTTTGACCTCAGGTTAACTGTGGGGTTTTCTAGAGGGTCCTTGGGGAAAAAAAAATCTCAAACAATTTGTTCTTTCTCCTTATAAAAAGGGAGATATTAAACAAATTAGGCTTATTTGATAAGTTAATTACATGGGAAGCATTGTCAAATAAGAAGTAACACTAAACCTTCTTTATGTTGTATTTATATGGGTATACGTTATAAGTGTTTCAGAAATTATATTACATTTCTGAAGTCTGATATGTAACTGGTATAATGTTATCAGTCATAATTCTAATCATCTTAAAATGTTGTAGTTAACTGAAAAAACCAAATTTCCTTATTACCCATTAGACGGAATTCCCGTCAGATCGTCAACAATGGGCATTTTTAATTTTTTGTCATTTATGGGCAGTTATTGTTCTACTCTGATGATTTGGCAAAAATGAAACTCATGAAAAGGACCCTACGAAGGGCTCTCAATCATTGATGCTGCTGTCAAGTTACAAGGTATTGAACCTTGGATGCATAGCTTACAATTGAGGAAAGCTCCATCTGACATCTGGTCCTACTCAGCCCCCCACTTTATTGCGTCAGACTCCCTAACCGTGGGGGTCTATTTACCTATCCCTAACAATCCCTAACCCAGGGAACCTTGCTTCCAGGCTCTGCACAAAGACAGGGACACAAGACAAGAGTAATCAGAATAAAATTGCTCTGTGGTCTACAAACCCTGAAATTTTACCAGCCTCTATGGCTGTGACCTTTCCAGTCCTGAGCCATAGATTCAAACAGGAATTACTGGGAGGCATTCTTGATTCAAAGTCCGCTTCCTCCGGTAGATCACTGCTCCCTGGCTAGGAGTAAGGGCCTAAGAGGCTCTGATCAAGAAGCTCACCTTAACTCTTGAAGATATTGCAGAATTTGCTGCTAACGCCATAGCTGCCCAGCAAAAAGTGCTCTATGCTATGGCCCAAGTTGTTCTTGGGAAGAAGCTAACTCTTGATTATCTTTTTAGGAGAGAGAGGATGTGTTTGTTCTCTGGCCAATAGCACTTGCTGCCCTTGGATTGACACTTTTGGGGAAGTTGAGATTCATAAGATCACTGAACAAATCAGTTGTCTTAAGAGAGTGACTCCTTCAGTGAGGTCTTTCTTTGACTTACTGAATTCTGATTGGTTTGGATCTTGGAAGCCATGGCTCTGAAGTACACTTCAGACATTGGGAATTGTTCTGCTTATAATAATCATAGTAATCCTTTTGGTCTGCAGAATTCTCTCAAAACCTTTAAATATTATGTTCACATCTGATAACCATCAAGCAAACGATCGTCCTAGGACTAGAACATCAGAAAGAGAATGAAGACCATGAAGGACTTAAAGCATGTGAACTTGAAGTTGTGACCTGTGACTACCAAGAAAGATTCAGGAAAAAGATGTCACACCTGATCAGGAAAATCTATGGGACCTTCAGAGGGGTAGCTGGGAGTAGCGTTAATGCTTTATGTGTTGATCACATCTCTCAGACTCAGTGTCTGATCAGAAGGAGGTGAATGGTTAAAAACAAGGCAAAAGGCCCCAAATAGAGTCACTTAGGCTAAGCCCCACATCACTAAACCAAGACTTAATTACAGTTTTGGCTTCTCCCAGAAATGGAATCCTGAGCCACTCAGTCAGGAATCACCTGGTAATCTACCTGATAGAGTCTTGTTATCTCCTAAAGAAAAGTGTCTTTGCTGTAATCAATCCACTTTTTATTAGTATGACTCCCTTGTCCCACTCACTCTTTTCTGCCTATAAAAGTCTTATTTTGTACAGCTTTTCTATGCTCTTTTTTATCTGCTATATGGAATGCAGCCCAAGTCATGAATCACTGAATAAAGCCAGTAAGATCTTTAACATTTACTCATTTGAATTGTTTGTCAACATTACAAATTACCTAAAGCAGAAAACTCAGCCCATCATTATCTGTGTAAAGTGGTAGGAAAATGGGCTTAAGGGAAGAAAAATATGACATTTAATGAATGAAACGGAATTAAAAGCCAATGGGTATTTGTTTCCCTTATCCATGCTCCTTACATGTAGAGCGGAAAATAACGCATGGGGAAGTTCATCCACTGCTTCCTTTCCTGAATTTTCTTTTAGTTGCCCTTATAAGAATGGGAAAGCACTGACCCTCATCCAAGATGCTTTTTTGTTTTTTATCCTATAAGCAAAACTCACCAACAACCTGAAATGGTTTAACACCCCTTGTCGGTATTATTTGGGTATTTCTGAGAATGCTGATGAACAATTCATTTTGGCACTTTAGACAAACACAATCTGGTAGTGTTATTTAGCTATTATTCACACTTGCTAATGATTGACTCTCTTTGATTTTTATGTGCTGGAGTCCAACCCACCACGTTTTCTGGGGGCGGGGCTGGAAGCAAGTAACTAGCTCATCATAGGTGAAACTTGGAAGCCGGAGGTTTCAAAAGACAAAAAGCAAGCATAGTTTTTTCCCTTCTCTCAAGTTTTCTAGATGAAAAATTGGGGCTTTATCAACTATATTTGGTTAATTCCAGGTCACACAGTCCCAGAGACCAGTTTTACCTAGAAAAACCCAGAAATCAATGACTATGGAAGTTTATATAAGGGTGAAATTGCTGTATTATTAGTTTTGCATGCAGGGCTGCGTTGTCTGGACCTTTTTACTTTCTCAGAGCAGCCTCTCTGTGCCCCTCCACTCTACTCCATGCTTTTCTTATTTTTCTGTCTGAGAAGAAACCTTTAAGGAATATGGAGCTTACCGACATTATATTTCAACAGTACTTTTGTACTTTGGGCATTTGTTGCCAGAAATTATTCTGGGGAAATGATAGCTCTGAGAGGGTCAGCTGATCCTCGCCACCACCCATGCCCACAGTGGAGGTGGGCGTGGAGAGCCCAGTGTTCCCAGATGTAGAGGGATGAGCAGAGGGTTAATCTCCTCTACAAACATTATATCCTCTCCTGATCCATGTATTCACTGGAATCAAGGGTAAGAAGTTTTAGTTGAAGTTTCCTTTCTTTATGTGTGTACCTCAGAAAGCAAGCTACCCTCTGCTTTGTGCTGAGGGGTCCCAATCCTGCCAATGGGAAAGATACTCGATGATTCTAGCAGGTTTCAGTACCAATTCTCCCCCAGGCAATAAGGGAGAGTCAGTTATGTGTGGGTTTACAAGAGCCTGAAGTCTGGGACTGCATAATCTTCCCCTTCTCTCTTTTGAAGACTTTGGTTTAGGTAAGACTGATACAGGGCACCTGGGTGGCCCAGTCAATTAAGCGTCCAACTCTTGATTTCAGCTCAGGTCATGATCTCAAGGTCGTGAGATCAACCCCACCTCGGGCTCTGCACTGGGCCAGGAGTCCCCTTGAGATTCTCTCCCTCTCCCTTGCCCCTCGACCCACTCGCAGGCCTGTGCACGCTAAATAAATAAATAAATAAACAAATAAATAAACAAATAAATAAAATCTTTAAAAAAACATAAGACTGATATATGGCCTAAATAATATTACATTATATTAATTAAAATAGCAAATAAATAAATAATAGTCTGATAGGTAACTTGTACCTATCAGAGACAACAAACCTTCTCACTTAGTTGAAGAAAGCCCTAACTAAATGCGTTCCAGAGAGGGTATTCACTGAGACACTTTCTTCCCAGTTCTGCCTGCTGTTGAGTCTCTACAGAGTATTTCAAGAGGCTCTAAAATGATTTTGTCATCTAACCTCTGGAGTTTACCAGGTACTGCTGGGACTCCTGCTCTGGTCAGAGTAAATTCAGAAAAAATAATTATGCAGGGCCAAGCTGTTAGGAGGGATGTTGGGGACAGTGTCAACTCGCAATAGAACATTGATATCACAGTACGAATACTGCAGCGGAACAGTAAGATAACCCCAGCCACTGGTCTCTACTAGGAATCTGCCCACAGCAGCTTTCAATTCCACCGTGCTCATCTTTTAAAGTCACATGGATGCTGTAGTCTTTTTTTTTTTTTCTTCCTTTGTGGCTATATTCTAGACTCTCTCGATTTGGGGTCTTTCAGTTCTGTCTCCATCCAGCTTTGACATTTTTGTGTGTGTGGTGTGCTCCCTTCCAATGAACTCTAATTATGTGAAAGAGAAGGCCAGTGGCAGTTGCGTGGATTTTTTCTTCCCGCTCCTCTCCTTTTTTGTCATTACTTTTAGCCAAGGAGAGGGAAGAGAGAGCGAGAGAGAGATTAAGATGTAAGCTGGGTAGATAAGCCTGTGACTGGTTTCTTACCAGCTCTGGATGAGGGTGCGGGATCTCAAGGCAGCCCTGCTTTATCAGAGTCCGAGCAAGCGTGCTGGGAGACGCACCCGTGCGCCCCTCTAAGAAAGGGGCTTTCAGTAATTACACATTAACTCTCTTCACTGAGGAGAAGGTAGTAGATTAAAAAATGCAGATGTTTCTGCAGCCCAGGAGAATGAGAGCCACTCTTGATCCTGTCAAAAGAACATTTTGAATCAAAGGGGCTTCATGGGAGCAAAAGAAAGAGTTTTGCGGTTGAGTGCTATGGTGTGGCCTTTTAATCATTAAACCCTTTCACAGTGGTAAAATGAACATCCATTGTCACGGCCACACCAATGAGGCCGTCCGAGTTGGAGAAAAGGGGGGCTTTGCTGTAGGGGAGGGCCCTAAAAGAAGGGGACCGGCAGGCAGCCCTGTGGCATTCACAAGGTAACAGCAGCAGTATGTTGGAAAGAGAGAAAAGGCAGCCAGGTTAGTTTGCTCACATTGTTTTCCTGGACAACAGCCTCTTGCAGGTCAAATACTCCCCGGCACAATGAACATTAGTATTTTACAGATGGTCTGTTCCCCTGTTTTGTTTCCACACACTGTTTTACTGGATCGGTTTAGTTTTCACTGTTCTGAAAGTGCAGGTTACTTAGGAAAGTTAATTAAAAATAGCATTTTAGTCTTTTTTTTTTTTTTTTAAGAAGTGGGGGAGGAGCAGACGGAGTGGGAGAAAGAGAATCCTAAGCAGGCTCCATGCCTAGTGAGGAGCCTGATCTCATAACCCTGAGATCATGACCTGAGCCAAAATCAAGAGTTGAATGCTTAACTGGTTGAGCCCCCCCAGTGCCCTGGAAATGGCATTCTATTCTTAATCATTTTTCTACAGCTGTGGTAGAACCATTAGCATGACCAGGAGGACAGAATTGCGCTGTTTCCTCTCCTGAAGTGAGTCGAACTATCTGGTCTAAGCCAGGAGATGAGATTTATGAAGACACTGCCTCTAACTCCATTCCTGGAAAGGAGCCTACATTTTGGCTGACCTCATCATTATTGGCTCACGACCCTTTCTTTTTTCTTGAACATTTCCCATGACTTTGAAGTTCCACTGTTCTTTTCCGCTATAGTTTTCTATTGAGACAAACACTAGATCCTCTTCTTTTTTTTTAAAGATTTATTTATTTATTTATTTGACAGAGAGAGAGAGAGAGAGACAGCCAGCGAGAGAGGGAACACAAGCAGGGGAAGTGGGAGAGGAAGAAGCAGGCTCCCAGCGGAGGAGCCTGATGTTGGATTCGATCCCAGGACTCTGGGATCACGCTCCGAGCCGAAGGCAGACGCCCAACAACTGAGCCACCCAGGCGCCCCCAAACACTAGATCTTCTAATAGTCTTTTTTTTTCTTTTTCATCTTCCCCAGTTGAAACTATGCACCCATTAAACACCAACTCCCCATTCCCCTCTCCCCCAACTCCCAGTACCCACCATTCTACTTTCTGTCTCTATAATTTGATGATTCCAGGTACCTCATACAAGTGGAAGGTCAGGAGAAAGTAAGAAATGAGAATGGGAAGAAATTCTAAACAACCAAATTTCACAGAATACGGTTAGTCATTTGGGCTTAAGGCTTTCATCTTGTCCTCAGTGGGAAGAAGTTTGAAATAAATATCAGAAATGTTCTGCCATGACTGAGCAGTGTTGCCTACTCTGTGACATCACCAGGGACCAGGGAAGCTCCGCTGGCCTGGAATGAGCACCCCAATATACTACTAGCTCTTTCTTTCAGCTACTAACCACTCACCTCAGACGAGCCTTTCAGGTGGCCTGGCAATTCTTTTCTTCTTTAGGCAATTCACTACTCAGATTTTCTTGACCGCTGTTACATTCTTTCTCAACTACCCTCAGAGCCCCAGCACTTTCTTGTCATCCTCACTCCTGGCTTATGTCACTGACAAAAAGTGCAACATTCAGAAAGGAAGGTCCAAAAGCTCCCACCATAAAATCTACCCATTCACTTGCCTCTGGGCTCTAGGCCCACAGCTCTACTCTCGTCCCTCTTGTTACTAAGGGTAAACCTTCTCTGCTGTTACCTCAGACCACCCCCACTACGGGGGCACAGTCTCCATCTCATCTTCCCTACTTAGAAAATTGCTCTTTGGTCTTCTGCCCTCTCCCTTAACCCCTGTTTTCCTCTCTACTGAATCACTCTTTGAGCACGTAAAACTCTGTGAATCCGCAAACATATTTCTCCTTTCTTCAAAAAGAATTCTCTTTGGACCCACACTCCCTCCTTTGGTGATTGCCAGATTTTTTTTATTTCTTTGATAGCAAAAATACTCGAGAGAGTGACTGTGGTTACTGTGTTCACTTTCTATCCTCTTACGTTGATATCTTTCTTGAGCACACGCCAGTCAAGTTTTTAGAACTTCACCAAAACTACATTTACATGGATAAATCCAGTGGTATAGTCTCAATTTTACCTTATCTGACCCCATCAGCAGCCTTTGACCAAGCTCCTCACCCTCCCTTCTTTGAACTTTCTGCACATGGCTTCCAGGACACCACACTCTCCTGGTTTTCCTCCCACCTTACTGGTCACTCCTTCTCAAATTGTTCTCCTGGTTCCTGTTCACCTCTCCTCCCTCTGAAATTTGGAACACCCTGGCCTCGTTCCTGGGAGTACTCATGCAGTCTATGAGCACTTACCCCCTCAGTGAGCTCAGCCTGCCTCATGGCCTTTTGACTATGGAGCTGCATGTCTATTTGACATGTCCCCACTGGAGGTGTAATAGACATGGCTAATTTAATATGCACCAAGCACAATTCTTTTTAGAATTATATATTTAGTTTAGAGAGAGATAGAGAGAGAGCACAAGTAGGGGAAGGGGCAGAGGGAGAGAATCTCAAGCAGACTCCCTACTGAGTGTGGAGCCTAATGCCGGGCTCAATCCCAGGGACATGAGATCATGACCTGAGCCTGAGCTGAAACCAAGAGTCAGACACTCAACCAACTGAGCCACCCAGGTGCCCTGCACTTAACACTATTTTTTTTTTAAGATTTTATTTATTTATGTCACAGAGAGACAGCCAGCGAGAGAGGGAACACAAGCAGGGGGAGTGGGAGAAGAAGAAGCAGGCTCCCAGCGGAGGAGCCCGATGTGGGACTCGATCCCGGAACACCAGGATCACGCCCTGAGCCGAAGGCAGCCACCTAACGACTGCGCCACCCAGGCATCCCTAACACTATTTTTGAGTTCAACCTCAAACCTGCTCACTCCTTTCTCAGCCATGCACTTCTCAATTAGGGGAAATGGCTATTTCTCAAATGATAGAAACTTTATTTCTCTAGTTACTTAGCCTCAAAACTTAGAGTCATTATTGATTTCTGTCTTCCTTGCAGGTCTTACATTCAATTCGTTAGCAAATCACGTAAGCTCCACTTGCATATCAGCCATAATGTGACCACTTTGTGTCACTCCCCTCTTGCCACGCAGCTGCGAGCCACCATTTCTCCCCTGGGCTATGTAATCTCAACACACCAGTCACAGTGATTCTGTTAAAATATAAGTAAGGAGCTTTCCCCATCCAAAACTTACACCATTACATGTGTGTTTCTCTTTATGTAGATTATCTTTTAATAAAGAGATTTACAAAATGGTTTAGTGGCTCCTACTAATTCAACTGATTAATTGATTAATTAATAGATTTGGGTTAAAAGCAATTTCTCTACAATCTGATGTAGCTCTACTCTACCACGTGACATCTCTGAAGGCATCTCCTACTACGCTTGTCCTCATTCATTCAGCCCCGGACACACTGGCCTCCTTGCTGTTCCTAGATTGTACCCGGCACACTTCTGCCTCAGGGCTTTTGATCTTGCAGTTCTCTCTGCTTGGTAGTACTTTTCTAGATATCTACATTGCTGGTTTTCAAGCTTTCTTGAGATCTTTGTTCAACACTTATCCTCTCAAAGAGGTCTACTTTGGTCATCCCATCTGTCATTTCGACACTGTTCTTGACTGAATGTGTCTTCTCAAATGCTGAAGCCTAATTCACGATGTGATGAATTTGGAGGTGGGGCGTCTGGAAAGTGATTAGGTCATAAGGCGGGAGCCCTCATGACCTGGATTGGTGCCCTTATAAAAGAGACTCTAGAGAGCTCCCTCATCCCTTCTACCATGTGAAGATTCAGTGAGAAGCCAGCTGTCTATGGACAAGGAAGGGGCTCTCACCAGATACCGAATCTGCTAGCACCTTCATCTTGGACATTCCAGCCTTCAGACCTGTGAGAAATAAATTTCTTTTGTTTATATGTCCCCTAGTCTATGGTATTCTGTTATAGCAGTCCAAATGGACTAAGACACTTTCGCTCCTGATGTTTTGTATTCTCCTTCTCTGATTTTTTTTCCTCCTTTACACTTAGGACAATCCTGTACAGTATAAATTTCCTTCTTTATCTGGTTCATAACCATCTCCCCTACTAAAATGTCAGCATGAGGGCAGAAATTTTGGGCTGTCTGCTTCACTACGGTATCCTCAGCATCAAATATTCATAATAACAAACACTCATTTGTATAGTGCTTACTATTGGCCACTATTGACCAGTCACTGTATTTATTTATTTATATATGTATGTATTTAAAGATTTCATTTACTTATTTGACAGAGAGGGAGACCGCGAGAGAGGGAACACAAGCAGGGGGAGTGGGAGAGGGAAAAGCAGGCTTCCTGCTGAGCAGGGCCCAATGTGGGGGCTCGATCCCAGGACCCTGGGATCATGACCTGAGCCAAAGGCAGACACTTAACGAATGAGCCACCCAGACACCCTACCAGCCACTTTAAGCACCACTTCAGATTCTCCAGTCCCAACTTGCCTCGAGTTCCAGTTGCTGCAGCAGCCCCACATACATGGGGGCTCTGGTTTCACACTTGTGCAAACTAGCAGTGCCTCACCTCACATCTGACCTCATGCACCTTTTGCTTCCCAGTCCAGGGTTCCCCTCTAGGTCCAAAGTATGAGTCACCCAAATACCTTGCTTCGTACTCCTGCATGCACCACCCATGAGCACATTATTGAAGCACCCGGCGATGAAAGCCATTAGGTCATCCTCCTCCTTTTTCCCCAAGGGCAGACCGTCTAAATGTAGGTTATATCGCTTCTCAAAGGATGATCCCATGAGACTGAGCAGTTCGTTCCCCTTAGCTTTGAACAACTCAGTAGTGCAGCCTTGTATTCTGCTTCCCTGTGATTGAATTCTCTAATAAAGTTATGGTACAGATGCCTTACTTCAACCTCTTCTCTCTAGGGGAACCCAATGTAAAAGACTTGGTAGCAGCAGTGACCCTAGAAAACAGATGCTCAGAGTGAGATCTTAAACTGGATTGTTCACCAGGCTGTCAGCAATAAGGACCCCTTGTTGGGGTTACTGGAGGTAGTGACAACACCTGGAAATAATTAAAGCTTTCCTCTGGAGTTAATTAGGATGAGGTAGGGATGGAAGGTGATGAGTTGAGATGTGCACTGGCTTTAGAATTTGTTTACATGGGAGAATGCTAATTATATGAATTGTGGAATGAGCTGGCTTTTGTTAACATCAATGGGAAACTTGGAAAAAGAAAATAATGGGCTCAGAGCAGCTACTGCCAACTCAAAGCTCAACATGAGACCCAGAGGACTTCTATAGAAGCATTTATGGAGACACTCATTTTCTGCAGTAAGAGAGAGATGGCTGTGGTGAAAATGAGGCCTAGGTTATCATTGTCTGGGAGAGCTGCAGAGAAGACAAAATGGGCAGCCTTGATAGATTTCCTATGTCAAAGTTGGAGTCTTTGTAAGAAAAGAATGGGACCTTGAAATCTCGCATAGGGACATTTAATTGGACAAGCCTGAGACTAATAAGCCCCCAGTTTCCTTTGTAACTTCGAAACTATCTCTTGCTTGGATGCAAAGATGGACTTGATACCTTATAAGTACCTCATAAAATAATGCTTGATCTTCTCAAGATCTTCACCTGCCACACCACTCGTTGCCTTCAGGCCCATAACCAGGGCCAGGTCTCCACATGGCCTGAGCAGAGTAGGTCAGTACTTATTCAAAAAGAAAATAGCTTACATATCAGAAGAATTGCAAGGTTTGGCTAATAACAACCTGTAAGCACTCGGAAACTACAAGTGAGAAAGGATCCTGAGGGTGTCCGACCAAGAAAGTGGGGGAGAAGACTGTATGAGGCTAAAGGGTGAAAATTTATTAACATGAAGTCATTAACCCATGACTCAAATTTCAATATTTTTAAAAGGCATGAAGCTGATCCTAATGATTTGTTGGATTAAATTCGTAAAGTTTAGAGAAAATAACAATGTGCTGTAAATGAAGGGGAGATGCTTAAACTTTCTTATAGTGTTACAGTAATGAGGAGGGATCAGAAGTCTGAAGGAGGTAGGTATGTCAAAGTGGATTAATTATGTATTCCTGAGAATTCATCACTTAACTGTTTCCTAGGAGTACCCAAAATATGTTCGCTTTCCTAAGGCAATAAGGAATTTGCTGATGAGGGGGATGCTGGCAACTTTGAGAAACTCATTGATGACTCTCATCTGTAGGATATGGTTGATAGCACGAGTAGAACTGGACTGTCCATTAACAATGAGGAGGACAGCTCCTAGAATGCCAGAGACCAGTCAGAGGAACAGTAGATATAATCACCACAGCAGGCAGCAAGACTGGAGTGAAAATGAGGTAGTCTTACCCAAAAAGAACAATGGCCATGAGTAATAGATCATGGTGTTCCTAAGAATGAGAGAGATAAGATGCTGAATATGGTGTTGCTTGACTTGGAAAAATGAGAGAGATAGAGGTAGAGACAGACATAGACCTATAGGCGGAAACAGAGAAAACAAGGAGATGTCAGACAATGAATGGAAAATTTAAGTCCCTCACCAATCTTCCAGAGAGGAGCTAGTTCTCAGATTCAGACCTCATCAATTGAAAAGGAGTCTAGGTCCACTTTAAGGAAGAGCCTTGCAGTGCTATTACAAGCATATATGGTAAATATTGTCCTCATCTTTGGTCTGAATAACTGGATATTGAAGAAAAGGGGAATACTCACATTTTCAAGGATTTCCGAGGAGAGGTCAGAAATGACACTAATTCCAGAAAACCTGAAATGCTATACTGACTCATCAGTCAGAGGGGTGGAGGCCAGGAATTTGAACCAAGTGTACTTCACAGTAAGTACAATGTGCCCACTAACTGGTGGAAGTCGGGTGCTACTGTGATGAACACCTGAACAGCGTGGATTGCACTGTCATTGGACCATAGGTAGAGACTGGAAGACTTTTGAGAAGCATGATAGAAAAAGCTTAGGTTGCCTTGAAGAGACTGTTGGTAGAAATATGGATGTCTAAGTCGTTTCTGATGAGTGATCAGAAGGAAATGAAAAACACGTTCTTAGAAACTGGAGGAAAAGGGATCCATGTTATGTAGTGTCAGAAAAATCGTCTGAATCCACTGTGGCCTACAGTTGTGTGGAAAGCAGAGCTGGTGCACAGTAACTTGTGTATTTACCTGAGGAACTTAATCTTTTTTTTTTTAATTTTATTTATTTATTTGAGAGAGAAAGAGCCAGAGAGAGTGTACAAGCAGGGGGAACGGCAGGCAGAGGGAGAAGCAGGCTCCCCGCTGAGCAAGAAGCTGGATGTGGGACTCAGTCCCGGGACCCTGGGATCATGACCGGAGCTGAAGGCAGAGGCTTAATTGACTGAGCCACCCAGGTGTCCCTACCTGAGGAACTTTCTAAGCAAAATGTTAAACATGCAGTTTCATTTCCTCTTGCTCCCTGTAGCGAAGTGCAAGAGGAAAGAGATAAATTGAGTGAAGAACTGTTCAATGAAAAGAAACAATGACTTGATGCTAAAATTAGGAGCTTCACAGCTAGAAAAGCATGCTCTGAAGAGGGAGCTGAGGCCTGGTGTTGGACAATCATTAATTGCACTTTGAGAGGATCAAAAGTTCAGAGTATTCCTTTGCACACAGGGTCCTTGGAGAGATTATGCATTTGATTCATGGATCCCCTAAACCACCCCAGCAGAAGCCAGAAATAGAGCTGAGATAATCAAGGGAAGACCTGTGGAAGACCCTCTTGTCTAATGGTGTAAATTCTCATGACATATATGGAAGTCCTGAAAGGTTTTGAGAATATTAAATTAGCAGAAACACTGCCAGCTGGGATGGAGAGGAACAGAGATGGGACAAAGTAAGAGATGAATGACTCTGAGGGCTGATCCACGGGCCCAGAGGGTAGATCTGCAGGTACAGAGGCTGGACCCATGGACCTAGAGGAGATCCGTGGGCACGAAGGAGTATACCCAGGTCTTGAAACCTGATGGTATTTGCCTTGCTGGATTTAAAAATTTCTTGACTAGTAACTCCCTTCCTCCTTTCATAGTCTCCCTTTTGAAATGAGAATGTCCACAGCTGTTATCTTCTACCTGCCCCACCATGGTATTTTGGATGCAAATTACTTGTTTTCAGCTTTCCAGTCCACAGATGGAGGAGAATGTTACTTCAGGATGGATCATACCCAGACTCTCACCTGTAATCCGATTCAGATGATGAGACCTGAAACTTTTGAAGTAATGATATTTAGATGAGATTTTTGGCTTGTGTTGATGCTGTAACAGATTGAAGACCTTGGTGGATTTGGAAATGGCATAAATGTACATTTCATGAGGGATGGACATGAAATTTTGGGGGCACCCAGAGATAAAATCAGGTCCTAATCCCTGGAACCTTTAAATGTTGTCTTATAAGAAAATGGAAAAAATAAAGAAAAGAAAAGAAACTGGGGTATTAGCAGATGTGATTGAGCTAAAGCTGTTGACATAGGAAGATTATCCTAGATAATTTGGGTTGCCCCTAAATCCAATCACAAGAGAAAGTAGGGGGGATTACATTCAGAAAAAGAGGCAATGTGATTAGAGGCAAGGACTGGAATAATGTAGCCGCCAGTCAAGGAATGTTTGCAACCACCTTGTCCCCTTCAAAACTCAGATAGATCATAGCAAATGATGGTGGATTACTTTGGGTGGTAGCCCCAGTTGCAGTTGCCATTCCAAATGTAATGTTTTTACAGTAGTAAGTCAACACGGCTTATCGATCTACTGAATGCATAATTTTTTATTTTATCAGTAGGGAGGACCAAAACAAGTTGGCCCTTTCTTGGTAATGACAGTGGTATTTGTTCACTTTCTTTTGCCAGGGCTATGTTAATTCTCCTGCTTGCTGTTGTGATTTAGTCTTCAGGGACCCTAATCCTTCACAGTCCACATAATACCATGCTGGTCCATTATACTGATGCCATACTGCAAATTGGACCTGTTAAGAAGGAAGTGGCTCACACCATAGTATATTAGTAAAGTGCTACAGGATAGAAGATGACTCTCTGAAGCTTCCAGGGGTCTTAGACATACTAGGATGATTCCTCTAAGATAAAAGATCAGCTATTGTATGTCATATCTCCTTCCACTGAGAAAGAGGATTGTACTTACGTCATGTACATCTTTAAATTTTAGAGGCGGTACATCCCATTTCGGGAATGTGGTTAGCTCACGTTAAATTTCCTCATGTTATGGTTGTTTCTTGCAAAAAAAAAAAAATCTAACGATACTTAATGGTGGGCAATGTAAGATATTAATCTCTTACATTTCCTTGATGAGCGCATGAATCAACAGGTGATTTGAAAAGCTATTTGCCATTATTTTATAAAGTTGAAATTCACCTAACCTTTGCCTTGGCATTTTCTCTTCTAGGAAGCTGTCACACCCACCTGGGAACATGTAGAAAACTAGTCATAATGTCAAAGCAAAGAGGTTATACAAATTAATAGTGGCATATTTATACAATGTAAGTCAAATGAATGATTTATAGCACTGCAGCACTATGGATTAATTTAAGCAACATATATTGAGTGAAAAAGTAGATTTCCAGAGATGACACACAGTGTAATAAAGTTAAAAGTCTACATTTTAGGAATACAGAGAGGTGTGTTATGATTACGAAAATGGGAATGATGATGATGGGGATGATGATGGTGGTAGTGGTGATGATGATGATGATAGAAATGTGGTATGATTATTTTTTTAAAAGATTTATTTATTTGGGAGAGAGAGAGAGAAAATGTGCATGAGTGTGGGGGAGGGGCAGAGGGAGAGGGAGGGAGACAATCTCAAGCAGATTCTGCACTGAGCTCAGAGTCCCACACAGGGCTGGATCTCACGGCCCTGAGATCATGACCTGAGCCAAAACCAAGAGTCAGACACTTAATTGACTGATCCGCCCAGGTGCCCCGAAATGTGATATTATTATTAAAATCACTCAAGGTTGACATGCCTTGAGGGAGGCAGGACGATAAGAGAAAGAACTACATTGGCAATAGAAGTTTTGAAAAAAATTCTAGTTTCCACAGTGGGTGGTAAGTTCATGGTATTTATTATATTACTAAATACAAATAAACAAATATACAAATAAAAGAGAACCTTGAATGGGTTAATAATATGAGTATGTTATGAACCAAATATTGTGATCACTCCAGTTCTACATAAAACAAAATCACTTCTTTGGATTAAGCTACAGAAACCCCCATTAAGAACTAAGTGTCGGGGTGCCTGGGTGGCTCAGTGGGTTAAGCATCTGCCTTCCGCTCAGGTCATGATCCCAGCGTCCTGGGTTCGAGTCCCACATTGGGCTCCTTGCTCAGCACAGAGCCTGCTTCTCCCTCTGCCTGTCGCTCCTGCTTGTGCATGTGAATGTACTCTCTCTCTCTCTCAAGTAAATAAATAAGATCTTTAAAAAGAAAACCTAAATATCTAACCTGAGGGCTCCTTCAGGGAGAAGTTTCTGTAGAGGAAAGAGAGGAGGGGGTAGTGAGCGTGAAAGGAAAGAGATTTTTGGAAAAAGTATGTAAGGTCACTTTTCTTTTCTTTCTTTTTTTAAAAAAGATTTTATTTATTTATTTGACAGAGAGAGAGAGAACACAAGTAGGGGGAGTGGGAGAGGAAGAAGCAGGCTCCCAGCAGGGCAGGGAGCCCCATATGGGGCTCGATACGGGGCTCGATCCCAGTGTTCCCGGGTCAGGCCCAGAGTGGAAGGCAGACGTTTAATGACTGAGCCACCCAGGTGTCCCTCTTTTCCTTTGTTTCAAATAGTAGCCATATCTAGCTTTGTTTCTATGCATTTAGCTCTCAGTTACTTATTTACACAATATAGGAGTTTATAATTCAAGAAAGCTTAGTGGTAAGATCCCAGGGTTCGATCTGAATTAGGTTGAGCACATATTAGGACTCTAAATTTGACTGGCCACACTTAGGAAAGAAGAGAGATGAATGTAATATATCCCACAGAGAAAATACTACCCAGTTTGTTGACAAGAATCATTCTTTTCTCTACGTCCGAAAGACAAGGGAACACAGGTATGCATTTGTCTCCTGAATTTTAATTTAAATAATTTGCCCTAAAAAAAAGATTTAAAAACTCAATTGGAACAAATTTTCTTTTCATGTCTTCTTAAAAGTAATATTCTATGCTTGATGCCACAAACTTTCTTGTAGTCCTTTTATCCTTTTCTTTTCATGTATTATTCAAAGGTGGGAGTAGATCACTTTCCAATAAGTAGATTTTGGAGAACAAAATCTCCATAAAACGTAAAGGATTTGTTGTCCCCATATTAAATAAAAGGTTTGGAGAACTATATATCATTTTAAAAGAACAAAAACCCAACAATCGAAATAAAACAAACAAAAAAAACACTCCACCAAAACACGCATTCTGAAACAGTCTTAGACCATATTCATTTTAAAGAAGTAAAAACGTCAATGTAGCTTAAGATATAGTGTGTTTATGTCTGGGTCATGTTTATAACAGTCAACGGTTATGATTTCTGAAGCCTTTGAGAATTTGGTTCTTTTTGCAGCAGGACTGTGTGTCACATTTAACGTTCCTCTTCGACCTGCAGAAATACGAACAAAAGGATGAAATCCCTTTACTTGTTGCACTTTATTCTCTTGTCACAGTTAAAGCAATATTTATTTTCCTCCTCCCTGCATCTTACGGGCCTATAGTAAATCAAAAAAGTAAACTCTCAGGTTCATTGTTTGAGGGGCTTACTTCTAGGCTTCTACAGTTGCCACAGTAACTAATTAGAAATTTGCATCTCTAAGAGAATTATTTAATGCTGATGTGTAAGCCCTTTTATTCTTTGGAGCTTGGCCTTTTGCTAGGAAGCTCCTGGTAGATGTTGGGCCTCGAGGTCATACTGTACAAGCTCTGAACGTAGGTGGCCCTGGTTTCCCCTTTTTATCTGGATGATTCATACCCAGTGAAGAAAATGTCGTGCCAGGTCTTTGTTGAATGGTGAGCATCTGAAAAGCAACACTTGATTCATTTAGGCACATTTGTTTTCACCTGTAACTTCTTCTCCATTGCTCATTAGCTAACTCTTGTGTAATTGAGTCACGCATGTTAAACTAGGAGAGCTGAGTTATGCCAACCAACCCACCGACTGGAAGCCCTCCTTTGATTCGTCCTGAAGCTTAAGAAGACAATGTCGCGGAAATGGGAATATTTTGCAGGCTTGGACAATGGTAATATTAATACGAAGGTGACCATTTCTCCCTGAAGAGCTGCTTCTTTTCAAAGGTTTCAACCTGGTGTTCCCCCAGTGTAGAAAGAAAAGGGAAGGCCCCTGTGGTGCAAAGACAGAGTCCAAAAGGAAGGGACTGGAGGCTCCCAGACGACTTGTCCTGAATCCCAGAAGTTGCTGACTGCATTGAGAGCCGCCGTTCTGTGCCGCTGGCACATGTGGGAGATAGAAACGGGGACATAAGGAGGAAATACGGGTTCGGTTCTTCCCGATTCCTGACCAAACTAATCCTGTCAAAGTAGGGGAGCCCCCGAGTTTATTGCAGCCAAAGGACAGAACATATATATGTCCCAAGACAATGGCCAAGCCTGTGATCGAGAGTAGAGCAGCACACTCTTGTTCCACGAAGCATTAGTTGCAATAAGGAGAAGGTAGAAGCAATCCAAGGGTCCATCGATGGATGAATGGACAGACCAAACGTGTAAATACATACAATGAAATCTTATTCAGCCTTAACAAGGGAGGAAATTCTGACACATCCTACGATGTGGATGGATCATGAGGACGTCATGCTAAGGAAAACAAGCCAGTCATGAAAGGACAAATCCTACACGGGTCCACTTACCTGGTGTATCTAGATGCTACCGACTGACTGTTTGTATCTCCCTACCCCAAGTTCATATGTTGAAACCTGATTCTCAGTGACATGGTATTTGGAGGTGGGGTCTTTGGGAAGTAAATAGGTCATGAGAGTGGAGCTCGTGACTGGGATTAAAACCCTTATAAAAAAGACTCCAGAGAGACCCCTCACCCTCTCACTGCCTAAAGACACAGCGAGAAACTGGCTAGCCATGAACGAAGAAGGGGGCTCTCACCAGACACTGAATCTGCAGGCACCTTAATCTTGGAATTCCCAGCCTCCAGAACTATAAGAAATAATTTTTTCTGTTGTTTATAAGACAATCTATGCTACTTGTTTTAGGAATTTGAACTAAAGTTCTAGAAGAGTCCAATTTATAGAAACAGAAAATAAAATGGTAGTTGTCAGGGGCTGGGGTGGGGGTGGGGTGTGGAAAGCAGGAAGCAGTTGCTTAACAGCTAAAGAGTTTCATTTTTGTCAGATGAAAGAGTTCTGGAGAGTGGTGGCACGATATGAATATGCTTAACATGACTGAACTATACACTAAAAAATGGTTGAGATGGTAATTGTACCCTATGTGTTCACCACAATTAAAAAAAAACCAGACTAGATTCAATAGAAAGACAAATAAAGCCCCCTCTGGAAGGGGATAAAAGGAAGGTGGTCCCTCTTAGACCCTCTGAAGAGAGAGAGAGATCAGGTTCCTTCACATAAAAGAAGGCAGAGCAGGGCCACCAAGGGAATGGCTCCCCCTGTGGGTGGGCAGAAGCGGCAGCAGCCGAGGGAGGCGACCCCCTTGAAACTCCGCCATCACCGGCCTGGCCACAGCACCTGCACGTCTAAGGAAATGAACATTTTGAATACCAACTTGCACACGTTCTGGAGGCAGGAGGAATAATCTAGTTAATAATTGTCTCTTAAAAAGTTCCGATCAAATAAAATGTTTGTCTTTTCATTAAAAAAATGAACAGAAAATACTACCATTTGAGTAATTTTCTGCATTTTTTTTTTCTATCTGCCTTCTACTTCTTAGGCTTATGAAAGCCATTGCTCTGGTAAGAAGTTTGAATAATCTGTCACCTTTAAATGTAAAATAATCTTCCCTCAATTTTGCTGCATGTATAAGGCATTGTCTGATGACTTTAGAGATTAAGTCTTTAGTTCTAGTGGGTTTTTCTGGAAGTTAGGAGCTATAGGCATCTTTCTAAATGAGTGGTTTTGAATTACTTTTTTAGCCATAGGTCTTAGCACATTGGCATTATGCTTTAAAAATCAATATATTTGACTTTGTCCAACCCGAATTATATTTATTTTTTACTGAATTCTTGCTGTGAGTCTACATTTCAAATCAATTTATGTAGAACACCAGTAACATTGCCACTTGATTTTTGTGCTCATTTCTAGAACACTTAAAAGTTTGAACAATAAGTAACTTATGAAGCTTATTAAAACATTTTCTCAAAACATGAAATGTTTCCACGAAAAACAGAGATATATGGCATATGTCTCTACAACACATATTTTATTTAAAAAAAATAATGAAATAATTTTAAAGGCTGCTTTTACGATGTGGTCCTGCATGCTATGCTCAGTGGAAATGTTCGCATTTCACAGCAGACCATAAGGTTGCAATTAGTGTACCAATCATGGGCTAATAAATGGAAAGCTATTCCCGCAGGAACGGATCAGTCTCTCCAGGCTCAAAGTCATTTCATTAACACCCACATGTCGAGAGCCCCTCAGGTAGGAGAAGGAAGCAAATACATGAAACTGATGCTTAAAAGTGTAGATAAAACCTGGAATGTCAGGGCACCTGGGTGGCTCAGTCAGTTAAATGTCTGCCCTTGCCTCAGGTCATGATCCCGGGATTCTGGGGTTGAACCCCACAGGCTTCCTGCTCAGAGGGAGTCTGCTTCTCCCTCTGCCCCTCCCCCACCTCGTGTGCTCTCTCTTTCTGCTTTCCTTCTCAAATAAATAAATAAATAAATAATCTTTTTAAAAAACCATGGAATGTCAAAATAAAAAACATAAAAATTATGAAATCATCACTACATCACTACAAATGCATCACTACAAATAAAGCCAAAGGAAATGTGCTAAAATGTTTTCTAAGGATGTTATTCCTTCATTCATTTATTCAGTTAGTCCCACGTACACCCATTGGAACCACCGCCGTGCCGGTCCTGGCGCTCCCCCTGTGGTATCCTTCCCTCTCACGAACATATGGACCGTGTTTCCTCCTAGTGCACTTTTTTCTTTTAGAGCATTTGCCACATTCTGTTTCATACTCCTGTTTTGTGCTAAGTTTTGTTCCTCATTGTATCATTTGCAGGACTCGACACAATTCCTTACATGGTTGATATCTATTTATTGGATTGTGTTTGTGTGTTGGTCTGAACGGTTTTACCTAGTGTTTACTACATTCATCGCTAGATCTGACATATTTGTAATTATTTTTATTGACAATTACTTAAAGATTTTGTTTCCAGAAAATAAAGTCATTCAAAAACTGTTCTGAATTTATGATTTGGAAAGGTTGGCCAAACCATCTGGAATTTAAAGCAATAAATGTTTAGAAAGTAAATTTGAGAAAAGTGAGAAAAAGTCCAGCTTGGGGTATGTCTTTTAGCACAACACAGGAAGGCAAAGCAAAACGAAGCGAAACTAAGCCTAGATTTCTAAAAACTAAAGAATGTACTATCTTTTCTGTTGTTACAGCAAATTTCTGGCAAAAAAAAAAAAAAAAAGAAAAGGTCTGCTCGTCAGTGATTCTAGGAAAAGAGGCATCCTTATACATTACTGGTGGGAGAATATGTGCACAGTCTTTAAACTAGGAAATTTGATTTTGTCCATCAAAATACAAGTGTGCTACCTTTCAACCCAGTGCTTTTGTTTCTAAGAATTTATCACATATATATATATATATATATATATGGAATGACATAGCCACCAAGCTCCTCGTTGCTTGTTGTTTCTAGTAGCAGAAGTTGAAAATAGGGGCGCCTGGGTGGCACAGCGGTTAAGCGTCTGCCTTCGGCTCAGGGTGTGATCTCGGCGTTATGGGATCGAGCCCCACATCAGGCTCCTCCGCTGGGAGCCTGCTTCTTCCTCTCCCACTCCCCCTGCTTGTGTTCCCTCTCTCGCTGGCTGTCTCTATCTCTGTCAAATAAATAAATAAATAAATCTTAAAAAAAAAAAAAAGTTGAAAATAATCCAAAAGTCTATCAGTAGGGGATTGGTTATAAATTATGTTACACACACACACACACACACACACACACACACACACACAGAGGAATATTACACAGCTGTTAAAAATAATTAAACATCAACATTATTAAATACCAACATGTGTGATTTCCAAAGCTTATTGTTAAGTAAACAAGTAAAACCACCGAGTGCAGAATAATGTACACTGTATGCTACCATTTATGTAAAAGGGAAGACAGAAAAGAAACATACGAATCTGTTTGAACGTGCGTAAAATATTGCTGAAAGAAAATACAATAAATTGGGTGCATCGGTTACCTCTTCAGAGAACTGGGTGATTGGTAAATAAGGGAAGGGGGAGATATTTTCTCTATTAACTTAAAAATAGTACTTTATTGAGGTGTAATTCACATAACATAGAACTAATCAATTTAAAGCACACAATTCAGTGGCGTTTGTGTATTCACCACGTGTGTAACTCTTACCTCTATCTAGTTTCAAAACATGTCCATCTCTCCGAAGTGAAACCCCTTCCCCATTAACCAGCTCCTCCTGGTCACCTCTTCCTCAGCTCCTGGGCACCCCTATCTTCCTTCTGTCTCTATGGATTTCTCTCTTCTGGATATTTCATACCAATGAATCATACACTATGTGCCTTTGTGTCTGGCCTCTTTTATTTAGCAGAATGTTTTCAAGGTTACTTTTTCTCTTTCTTTCTTTCTTTCTTTCTTTCTTTCTTTCTTTCTTTCTTTCTTTCTTTCTTTCTTTCTTTCTTTCCATGCTTGGAATGTGAAATTTGTTGAGGTATTATGTATTCAAAAATGAAAAATTAAAAATTAAACTGTTTTCTTGCTGCACACCATGGGAACTAAAGTAAAGATCTTCAGCCTAAATCAGGAATGGGTATTCTGACCAAGACTTATAAAGAAAGAGAAAAATACCCTTTCCTGCAACATCTCATAATCCGTTTCCAATCGAGCCCTCTCTGATTACCATAACAATACACTGGGGGGCATGATTTGGAGAATCCAGTTTGCCTCTAGTGACCTCTGTCATTAACTTGCAGATATTTGTCTAGAGCAACGAACTCCTATTATTTTATTGTGAACTTCAGTAGCCTGTGAAACTCTGCCCATGAGCCAAGGGCCCCTATCCCCCTTGGTACCAGTGCTAGTTCTTGACTCCATCATCTCATACAGAATATAGTAGATCAGGAAAATATCACTGTTACATGGATCTCCTAGCAAACTGTTGGGGGCTCAGATAAAGAGACTTTTGTCATCGATAAGGAAATGTGCAAATCCAGGGAAACAATGCTGAAAAAATCATAACGGAACAGCTTTTGCTTTAAGCCCTGTCATTTAAATGGGGATTCCAGAAGAATCCTCAATTCCAGTTGCAGCGTTTTTTTTTAATACATTGAGATTGGAGTGGGAACACACTTTAGAATTCTTCCAGGCTGAACTTTAATTACTCATATAGGAACTTGCTCTGATAGTGGCAGTTGATCATTGAGTAGAGGCTTGTATGCTTTCTGTGACAGGGAGTTCACAACGCAAAAGTTACTGGACTAGATTGATATCATTCCAGCCTGGAGTAAACCAACTCATGCTGATTTGCTCAAGACTTTCCTGGTCTTAGCACTGGAAGTTCCCTGTCCTGGAGAACCCCTCAACCCAGGGCTAACTGGAGTGGCTGGTCACTCTATTCCAGCCAAGCACAATGCTGCCTGGGTAGGTACCGTGGTAGAACTAAGCTATGAAGGATGGATTGGTTTTCCAAAGTCAGGGCGGGAGCACAAAAGAAGGACATTAAACTCTGTATCAACCTGTACAACATGATCTCTGATCAACGTATAATTTCTAGTGCATTCTTATGATTTTCCATCATAATTTTGGATCCCATAGTTGTCAGACAGCTGCGAGCCTTGACATTCATTAGCAGCTCTGTAACAAGATCAAAGATATCTTCTATGAATATTTATTTTGGGGCAATGAGTATGATTATTATGAGAATGGCTGGAGTCAAGAAAACCAGTGACGAGGCAGACCCGAAGTGGTGGGGCTGAGGAGATAAAGACAAAGAAGAGATTTAGGGAAACCAAGTAGGAACTGGATGGCATTGGACTGAGGAGTAAGAGAGGGGCAGGAACTGCAGGCCATTGAAGGCACTCGTTCTCAAACTTGGATGCATGTGAGAATCCCCTGGGAGGATTTTTTTAAAACACTGATGCCCCCCCCATGAGATTATGATTTCATCAGCTTGCGGGGGTTCAGATAAGCGTATTGTAACAAGCCCCCTATGTGATTCTTTTGTGCAGCAAGGATTGGAACCCAATGATTTAAAGCTTCAAGGGAGGTTTATTGGGCTTTTATAGAATGTTTTTCTTGAAAGACCCAACTACACGTTTTGTTGTAGACACTTTAATCATGCAGGAATGCCCACGGTTTCAGAGAAGGTGAAGGGAATTCGAGCTGGTTCTGGAAGAGTAAATGATTGAAAGTACTGACTCTTTGTAATACCTGGTGTCTGAGATTCTGCCAGCCGCCTCCAAAACGGTCTAGTGATTGAACACGAAATGAACAAATCCATTTACATGTGTGATCTCATAGAATGTCTCCTCTTCATCATCCTAGAAGGTGTGATTTGAAGAGGGTGGAGTAAGAATAAGACCCTGGGTCTGGTTCCCATCACTTTACCTCTAGCTACACGTGTCTGCTCCTTCCAGGAGCCCAGGGCAGCTCATGGTGGAGGAAATGTCCACCTCTTCAAACATCTGAACACGTTGGCCGGACTGAGCCCTCCTCCAGTAGAAGACATTTGTTAAATTTCTCATAGTCAAGCTTCTGCAAAGAAGCTACAGACCACACAACAAAAACATTAGTGAATTTCTATTTAGTGAATATCTCTTTCTCTTTCTATTCGTAAATTAATTTCTATTCATTTAGGTGGATAAAAAAGGCATCTTCTAGACGATTGGCCTAGTACATGTAAAATCAGGAACAGCAGAGGGGATAGTAACTATTTCAGATTCTCAAAGAATTTTATAACAAGAAGTTTACGTCTGAAAGAGAGTAATCGTGTATGTGTATTTGTGGGGGGACTTCTCCCTTACACAATGGCCCACACATGTTAAATATCCACATTTCTAATTTTAGCAATAGTAACAAAGTTATTGTTTCAAAGCTGCATTGCTCTTGCTGCAATGAAGTTCTGGATCGGAAGGAATTTGAAAACACTGCACAAGCACAAGGTGAGCTATTGAAGTTAAAAGATGTAAACTTGATTAGAAAAATACAGTCCACTGCTGCATTATTATCATGACTTCGGAATCCAGAATCTTGGATTTCTTCTTGTGGTCCTTAGTGAAAAACACAGAGAAAATTTCTGACAGTGGTTTATCTTCCCAGATTATAGTACTCCATTCGATCGCGGACATTTCCTATTGAGCTGCAATGTTCTTCAAAGCCAGAGTCCAGGTTCTAAGATCTTGTCGCTGTTGGGGAGGTTCCGATGGCCCAACTGTGAATCCGCCCCACTCCCCCCTGCCCCGCAGCTGAGTCAGCCCGCCCTCAGTGTGCATTTCTTTTTCAACCGCAAAGAATTCCAGTTGGGTTTTTCCAACGTTACCCTCTTCTTCTGTGACGGTTTCTTCTATGAAAACTTCAGGAGCCCTAATGATCCCACGGAGGCATTGCAATATTAATGCGAGGCAAATGTAAAAAAATAAACAAGCACAACGATAAGACAAAACGCAAACTCAGTGCCACCCACTTTGTGTGTGTGGAAGAAATTATACCGCTCCTCCTTATAAATAAGGGGTTTGCAATGTGTCATTCCTTTTCTGGAGGGGAGGGGGTGCTTATTGATGCTGCATCTGTTTTGTCAGAGCGTCAGCTAATGGAGAAAGTTAATTGTGTTGGTTGTAAGGCCACCTGTCACACACATGCCTCATTTCCATACTAATGGTCCAGCCGTGGCAGGCAGAGCGCTCTCCGCAGTAACAACTCCTGCCTCTTTGGAAACGTGGGCCAAATGTGCCTATGCAGCAACTGCAGGCCAGTCTGCGGATGCCGCGAGGATGGTGCCGATAGGGCTCAGATTAACCCCCTACTGGCGGCTCCAAGCTGGATTTGCAGTAAAACTGGGGACGCTGTCAATGCTGCTGCCCGCCCCCCTCCCCCACCAGGACCGAGTCCATGGTGAACCTGCTGGGAGAGACAGCTTTCGGACGTCAGTGTTTTAGAGAATAAACATCTGTATAGCCAATTCACCCCACATTCGGAGAGAGAGAGAGAGAGAGAGAGGGAACTGGCATGCTCCATACTCAACTTTTCCTTTAAGATGCCTCTACCATTATGTCGTTGTTGTCTCCGGTCTTTTTCTAGAAGCATGTTCTCCACCTTCCTTTGCCTTTTTTTTTTTTCCTTTAATTTGCCCCTTTGAATCCGTTTGTATCCCTAGGAAAACTGGCAGGTTTCTTCTACACACATTTACAAGGCAAAGGTCGGTTTTAGAGCTCCGAGGGATCAGTTTCCGCTTCTGTCGCCTAAATTATGGAAAGCAGCGTTGACTCCTGACTCTAAAGGATTGCCCTCTGGACAGTACTTCATCCAGCAGCACTTTTTACAAATCGTCTGAATCTCAGGCATAGTTGAGGAATCAATGCCCTGGAGAAGAGGCTGATGAATATTTTAGTGGAAAACTATTAGATGCAATTTGAGAGAGGTGACTATCCCCTCAGTGAGGCAAGCCAATAAAATTGAGAGCCATTGCTTCCCAGCTCCTAATCCCGAGGATGTAGGAAATACCAGGTTCAGTTTCTTTGGGATCCTTTTGTATATGGCTTTCTGTGACCTTACGCAGCTCTCATAAAGGGATTTGGGGCTGATCACCAAATGCTGCAGCGCCGACAGCTCTTAGAGAGATGGGGAACACATGGGCCAGGCTGCTTACGGTGTTTAATGGCCAATTTTGGTTGAATTGATGATTATTTTAGGCTGGATTCTCTCTATTCTTGTATCAACATAAATTTTAGAATGGATGTCACAGTCATTTGGAGGAGGCTCAAAGTCAGGCAGGTAATGGTTCTGGCCGCAGCACAAGTGAAATGCCCTGAGCTGTGACTTGTCTCGGGGACGAGTGCCGTCAGAGTCACTCAGCTAGATAAGGCTGTGCTGCCTTTGGGGAGCATCCTGGATGGAACCGGGGAAACCAGGCCCTGGAGGCTGCAGAGTTTTATGGGCGTCCCGGCTCCAAAAGGTAAAAGGGTACCAAAACCCCTATGGGTCAGTTTCCTGGCTGATCTTGGTTGGGTCTGGGTTTGGCAACATGCCACAGAGTTTCCCAGAGCAATAACGAAGAAAGGGGTTTTGGTCACAACGGGGACCCAGCACAAATGGAAAATTTCAATGGGGGAGCCACTATAAATTCAGGGTCTGCAGCCTCCACCAGGCATGGATGCTGCCCAGAAGTGCTTCTGCACGTCCGGACTTGACACCATCTCTGGTTCCTCATCATAGCTATGCTAGTTTTTACCATTTTCCTACAGCTTCTCCACTCAGAAGACAACTTCATTTTGAGTTTTACAGAGAAAACAAGGTACCAAAGTAAAACTCTCTCTCAACTTTAGGGTCCAAGTGACACCAACCAGCTTATCTCTATCCACAGTGATTTGTATGTCAATCCTTCCACCTCAGTAAAAAAAAAGTGACTTGCTTTCTTCTTCTCCCCATCCTCCTCCTCCTATTCTTCCTCCTCCACCTTCTCCTCTCTTCTGTCTCCCAGCTCCGTGCCCCCTCCCATCCATGCATATGTAAGCGCACGCCGGTGTCCACTTCATGACAGATCAGCCCAAGGGTGGATATCAGCCCACTTGAGAAAGTATGGGTTTGGTAAATCACAGTCCTTCAAAAATTGATGAGAGACAAAGAAGTACATTAGTTGTGTAAGTACAGTTGTCTGACACGTGCCACATCCAGCATCTGAGGAACGCAGGAGAGGGATGTATAATCAGACTGAGGGTCGGGGTAGAATTCCTGAGATTTGGGTTAAGTCCTGAACAACTTGAGGTAAATAAAAAAAAGAAAAAGGAGAGATGAACATTTCAAACAGATGAAATGGTATGTATGAAAGAAAGGATTTCATCTGTGCCAGAATCTGAGAGCACTGTGGTTTGGTGGCAGACAGGAAAGCCTGTGCAGGAAAGTAGATGTAGAGAGAGGGTACCAAGGGCCAGTCATGAAGAGCCACATGCGATAAATCAATGGGCTTGAATTTCACCCTGTGCTATGGAGTCATGGAGAAATTTTAAGTAGGAAAATGAAGAGGTAGCGATGTGGAGGGTGAGGAGGGAGCAATGCTGCAGTTAGGGGATGAGTCATTGCAGTGCCCAGAAGTTTTGAAAAGACTGGAAAGGAGGAGGAGAAAACCAATATAGAGCAGTGCACCTGCCAGGCCTTGATGACTAGACAGTGGGGGGAGAAGGTTAGAAGAGGATAAGGTGAGCCCTGTGCTACTGACTTGAGTAGCTGGGTGGATGGTGTTAGCGTTGCCAGACTACAGGTGGCAGAACAAATATTAAGGGAAAGGGGCTTAGTGCCCTTTGGCCCACATTGAGCCTGAAGGACAGGTGAGTGCCTCTGTTCAGCAAAATGGCTGTCATGTGAGCAGAGAGGACTGGCCTGGGAATTTCCTGGAACGGTGGTGATTGAAGCCATTGCAGGTGGGGCACAAGTGTGTGGCCTGAGGTATGCTGGGGGCCAAGGGAAGCTCTGGGGAACACTGACAGTGATGGAGTAAGGGGCAAATGAAGAGATCACCAGAGAGAATCAGATGGAGCAGCAAGAGAGGGCCCAGGAAGATCAGAAGGAAGAGTTTCCAGAGGCAAAGGCACAAAGAATTTTGAGAGGCAGATAATAGCCAACAGTGTCAAATGTTATGCAGAGTTTAAGTGAAATAAAAAACTACAGGTGACCCATGCATTTGTCAACAAGTAGCCAATGGGGTCTGCTGCCAGCGTCGTGTGGGCATGGGGGTCTGCAGGGCTGAATGCTGGGGAATGGGAGGGGAGGACGGGAAACCACAGGCCTGAGTCTACGGCGTCTAGCACAGCGCCTGGTGCCTGGTTGTTGCTCAGTAACGTTTGTCGTCAAATGAATGAACCTCTTTAGAACCACCGTCCTCTCTGTCATCCTGATGTTCCCAAGTCCAGATTTTTTATGTAAATGTTACAGTAAGTTCCTCGTGCGAAGAAGTGACATTGTTTTCTATGGAATGTACAAATACCATAAGAGAGATTGAGAAAATCTGTCATTGAAAGAAAGGAAAATAAAGTGCAAGCCCTCATTCTTTATGAAGTAATTGCTATGTTGTTACCATTGGAAGAATGATATAGTATATAAGTATTGGGATGGTTTATTCAGGGACTAGAAGTTGAATCACATATATGGTCAACACACAGAATTGTTGAAGTTCCTTATATTTGCTTCTTCATTTTTCTTTGTCATGTAGCATAATCATTCTCGTTTCATGGGAGTAAGGAAGAATCTTTTCCAGGTTATGAATGCTCTTTTCAAATGTAATCAACACTCTTTTCCCCTCCCCCAATATATACCTTTAGTTAATATTTGACATCTTTATTTTTTTATTTTTTATTTTATCTTATGTTTTTTATTTTTTATAAGATTTTATATTTAAGTAATCTCTACACCCACTGTGGGGCTCGAACTCACAACCCTGAGACCAAGAGCCACATGCTCTGCCTACGGAGCCAGCCAGGTGCCCCAATATTTGACATCTGTAAGTAAAATGTCAAATATTGGTCATGTAGTAAACACCGAGTAAGTATTTCAGCGAATTTGTTGAGCTAGCTTTGATTATGAGCGACTACCACACTGAATGAATCCCCTCAAAAAATCTATTTTTTAAACAAAGTACCAAAAAACCAAGAGATATGTGCAAAATGACACATGCACAAAGTTACTCATTGAAGTATTGTTACAGCAAAAGATTAGAAAGAGCCTAAATGGGGGAGGCTGGGAGGCTCAGTCCGTTAAGCATCTGAGTCTTGGTTTCCATTCAGATCATGATCTTAGGGTCGTGAGATCGAGCCCCATGTGGGGCTCCATACTCAGCACAGAGTCTACTTGAGATTCTCTCTCTCCCTCTGCCCCTCCTCCTGCTCATTCTCTCTCTCTTTCTCAGATAAATAAATAAATCTTAAAAAAAAAAAAAAAAAGGAAAGAACCTAAATGTCCATCGATAGGGGACTGGTAATGGAGATCATGTTCATCTATTCATTAGAACGCTGGGCGCAGTTTGCAATGAACTGTCTGCGTTGTTCTGCAAAGCCCTGAAAGAGATTTTATTACAGGAATAAAGCAAGAAAGAATAGCACATATAGTATGTCATCATTCGTGTCTAAAAATGAATATATATATATATATATATATATGCACATATGTTTTGCAAATTAATAGATTGTCTCTGGAGAGTAAGAAAATCTAACAGTCTCAGGTGGAACCTGGATGTCTGACGACAACTTGGTGGGGAGATTTCTTTTTCACTCCATACCAATTCTTTTATCTTTTGAATTTTTGCTATGAGCGTGTATAATCTGCTCCCAAAATAAAGATTTTTATTTATTTATTTATTTATTTATTTATTTATTTATTTTTATTTTTTATTTTATTTTTTTTAAAGATTTTATTTATTTATTCGACAGAGATAGAGACAGCCAGCGAGAGAGGGAACACAAGCAGGGGGAGTGGGAGAGGAAGAAGCAGGCTCATAGCGGAGGAGCCTGATGTGGGGCTCGATCCCATGATGCAGGGATCACGCCCTGAGCCGAAGGCAGATGCTTAACCGCTGTGCCACTCAGGCGCCCCTAAGTAAAGATTTTTAAAAGAACTAATGGTAGGACGGGTGTCGGGAGCAGGAGGGGATAAAGTATCCACATGGAACGTTCGCCATGTGGCAGACACGGAGCTAACTGCTCTATGTATGTTATTATTGTGTTTATTCCACACGCGGTAGCATGACAGGGACTAAATGAATGTCTCAAGGACCCACAGCTAATGTGAGAGGGAGGCCATGATATCCCAGTAAATTTTTTACAACCCAAACAGAGTATAGTTCTATCATAACTGTTGGTTAATATTTTGGTTTATAATAAAAAGTCAGACAAAAGAGAAACATCGTAGACACATGTAGGAACTTCACTTGGTCCATCGTCTCACAAGCCATCTCTTTGCTGAAGTGGATGATGTTTTTTGGATGCTTAAAGTATGTGTTCTCAATTTTTTGGTGCTATTCACGATGTAACAGCTACGGACATGGCATGCTTTTGTGTATAGTCCTCATTATTAATGTTTCCTTCGTTACATTTTTTAAGTCTGGCAACTAATAAGCAGTAAATCAAGCCCCAATTTGTAGTGTTTGCCTATTTTTGTAGTATAAATACTTCCTCCATGACCAATTTCAAGCTACTGACTCACAGACTGTGGAGTTGAAAAGACACGCACAATAACATACCGTGACACACTATTTCTGTCCCATTGGCACAAGATGTAAATAACCTCAAGGGCACAGATAATAGTAATATAACCGGGAAGTGATAACTTTTGAGTTTATATTGCTACAAGGTTGCACAAATTCCAAGCAAAGCTTGGAATCTAATCTAGGCTTATCGGATATAAAATCTCTACTCTGACCCTCTATGCTACATGGCTTCCTGGTTGTTCATTTATGAACTTTCCTTGCATCTAAGACTGTGCTTTGTTCTCTGTAAGCACTCTCAGCACTTTGGTTTAATAAAAAAAGTGTTGTTGGCATGTTTGTTGTTTGTTGTTTTTTCCTTTTGAGTAAGGGAATGAACGTCCAACTTCCGGCCGCCATGATGGTGCAGAAGCCCAAGAAGAGGAGGATTTGGATTAACCAGGATTAATTACCAGCAGCTGCTGGTGAGAGTCTGCCATGGCATTAAATACCTTTTCTAAATGTCTTATGATGATCCTGTTACGTGTTGTCTTAGTTTGCCCAGGCTGCTGTAACAAAATACTACATATCGGGTGGCTTATGAGCAGCAGAAATGTATTGCTCACAGTTCTGGAGGCTGGAGGTCTGAGATCAGGGTGCCAGCGTGGTTGGGTGATGGTCTGCTGGGTCATGGGAGTCTTGCTGTGTCCTCATGTGGGGAAAGGGGCAAGCTAGCTCTCCGAAGTCTCCTACATAGAGATATGAATCCTAATCATGAGGGCTCCACCCTCAAGACCTAATCACCTCTCAAGACCCCACCTCCAAATGCCATCACTTTGGGGATTTGGATTTCAACGTAAGACTTTGGGGGACATGAAGACCATAGCAGGTGTCATTAGACTCAGTCCCCCTATAAGGAAAACAGAGGTTCTGAGATGTAGCACATTTTAACCTTGCAAGTGAGCAGAAGAGATTTCCCTCTGGTCTCTGATCACCTCCGCTGCTCCAGGATGCCACTCTCCTCAATTTCCTGTTGATTGTACCTAAGAACATGAGAAAAGTGCACCCTCCTTATCATCGTTTGTCTCCGCCTTCCCTAGCAAGCTACCAAGTTACCTAGAACGAAACTAAGCACATAAATCACACCACCTTTGTTGGCTCCTTCCCTAGAGCTGTTCAAAAAAGAGAACCCACACTGGGGAAGTGGCTGGGGGGGGGGGCGTGCGTTGGGGAAGGAAGCTCAGAGGCCACGGAAGGAAGCCCATCGCAAACTGGACGGTCAGTCTCCTAATAACGGGGAAAAGGTTTAAAAACACAAACCATAGTATAATATTTACTGTGCTCGTATTTTTCTTTTTCTAGAATTATTCTACTTCATGAGCTGCGTTGGGAACGGATCTTGTAACCCCGAGTGTGTTTAGCTGCTCCAGGGAATCTGAAGAGATCCACTAATTCATCGTAAAAGCGCCTACATATAACATTCGTAATAAAAAGTTAGAAACACTTTTTTTATTTCTCTTCTGAGAGAACACAAAGTGCTTACCTAACCTGGTAATTAAAGTAAAAAAAAAAAAAAAAGCATAATTTTTGTTTCCTGAGTAAGCATTATTTTCCTGCTTCTGCAGGTTCATTCCACCAGGTTTCTCCATCTAGAATTGCTTTTCACCTCCACTCTCCAGCTTGTGGTGGGATAGAGGGAAGCCCTGGCTCCGACCCGTGGTAGGGACTTGGAACAATGTCTGATATAGGACTGTTCTTTGCTGCAACTGCTGAGCAAATGAAAACTGGGTTTCCTGTTCCTCGTGACCACAAATTCAGGTCTAAGAAGCATAGAAGAGAGCAAGTGAACGAATGGCAGATCAAACCAACGGCCAAGTAGCCAGGGGCAGCACCAGAGGACTAGCCTCACGGAGGGACCCAGTTCTCAAGAAAAATAGTGTTCAGGAGACTAGAGCCCTTGGTGTGCAGTATGAATCTTGTGGGGTTGAGAAGGGAGTTGCATGGACTGGGTGGGCTGAGACTGGGTCTTGTCTCAGAAGAAACCATTAGAATTGTAATAGCAAAGCCATGAGGTTTAGGAGGAGTTTGACAGCACATCTCCTGAAGCAACATTATTTTTCTGTGTCTCAGATCTCTTTGTACCAAATTGAAGCCTTCCAAGTGTATACAGCCATTTCTCCCAGCCACATACATTTTCTCATTAGTCATGCAGAAAGTATTGACATTCTACTTGTGAAATTGTATTCAACAACATAGCCCTAATAGTGCTTTCTCACTGACATTTGAATAAAAAAAATTATAATGGACATTCATGTGTGATTTCTTACATCTTCAAAAGTCAAGAATGCAGACAGGATGAATAATTTGGCTGATATGAGCACGGGTCCTGGGATCAGCTAATCTGCTCTGATGCTTCCTTTTTTTAAAATAATTTTTTATTATGTTATGTTAGTCACCATACAGTATATCCTTAGTTTTTGATGTAGTGTTCCATGATTCATTGTTTGTGCTCTGATGCTTCCAACCATACACTCAGGTAAGTACTGAAGGAGTGTGGGGAAGAAGAGAACCTTTGCTGTCACTATACGTGCAATGAAAATCACTCATTCAAAATGCCAGACATTGTGTATGATATTTTTGTATGACACTGTGGTCAAAGAAATTTTTCCCTTTTTCCCCGTACTCCTGGCAAGGACTCCTAATTTCTTTGACCAAAGTGTCATACAGAAATATCCTACGCAATTTCTGGCATTTTGAATGAGTGATTTTCATTGCACATATAGTAACAGCAATTTGGGGAACATGTGAAGAAACATGTCTTACGTTCTCTTTCTCTCTCTTTTCATATAATGTTAGAAGTTCAGAGAAAGCAAGAAGCAGGACATGACAACACGCAAACCCGTATGGTAACATGCACCAAAGCTCTGGACACAGTGATAGCTCAATAAGTGTTTAGTCATCAAATGACTGGCAGAATAAACCGCAGAAAATCTCCTGTGAGTAATGTGACGAGTAAGATCGGTAGTCGCAGGGACTGTCTTCACAATGATCAAGAGGTTTGTCTCTTCTAGACCAAAATTTAATTCCTTTGTCAAAGGGTCCCCTCTATTTGCCACCCACCCTGTGCTAATTCATTCCCGTATTTGGGAGCTGGCACCCGCAGCACGTAAGTACGGAGACTATTTAGACCATAAAGCAGTTGTGTGGTGTTGTCCACCTCGATTCCTACTCTTCTCCTATAGACTCAAAATTTAATGCCGGCACAAATTGAAAACAACATAGCAGCTTTTCTGAAATTTATTATTCATCCTACAATGCATTTGCATTTTTGAATACTTATTTTTGGCCTTCGTTTCATGCAATTTTGTTTGTATCACTAGAAATAGGGCAATGTGACTTTTTGTTCCTTTTATGACTCCAATCTGATGCCCAAAGGGATGAAGTCAAAATCATTAAGCAAATGGCAGAAAGCAATCAATGTTCTCAGATAAAAGGTCACACAATAAGGACAGAAGCAAGAGAAGTACAAAAAACCACTCATTGCTTTGGCTCGAAAAGCTTCAAATTGTCATCAATCTACAAGTAAAGCCCTGAAATGAGAACCATGGATGTATTTGGCAGTTATGACGTTTTCGTTGAACAACGGACTATAATTTTTTTAATATATAGCCATTTGAAAATCCCTTTGTGTGTGTGTGTGTGTGTGTGTGTGTGTGTTAAAGAGTAGGGAAAAATCGTGGGTGAGGATGAGCTTTTCTTTTATGTTGACCAGCAAAAATTCCACAACTAGGAAAGCCCAGGCTTCCATCCTAATGAAGCTAGAATCAGTGCCAAAGGGAGCAATTTTCTTGGAATGTGTTGTGGGAACAGAAAGAAAAAAAAAACGTGAGCAAAGGTGTGTCGTGGGAGCCAGGGACCTTCCAGTAACTTCAGGACAAAGCATTTAACGGCTTGTTAGTTTTCAAGACGGCAGTGCCAGGCGTATTTGGTATGGACTTTTTACCCGCAGTCTGGCAAGCAGCCTAACTAAATGAAGGCGCTCAGTGCACTGATGTTTATAGCACTCGATTAGTGTCAGATCAGAACGAAATAAATATATGTAGCAATGCCTTTTTCAGAGGCAGCTGCCACTGAATGTGTTGACACAGAATGTTTGCTTTCTGTTATATACATATTGGACTCTTTAGAATGCCCTTAAGTAAAACGCTACACTGAGTGGGAAACTGCACCCAGCACACCTCAAATACTAACGTCGCCTGGGAAATCGCACATGACACACGCTGTTATAGCGACTGCCAGTGTAGAATCCTCTGATGCAGGAGGTTGGGGCTAATTCTCGGACCGGTTGCAGTCTTTGTTGGCTTTCTCCCAATAATTTTTACATTTTTCCTGGTAGGGATAATTTGATGAAAAAAATAGAAATGGGTTCCCAGGGTACAATTTTATTTTTTTAAGATTTTATTTATTAGAGAGAGAGAGAGAGATAGCAAGAGAGAGAGCACGGACAGGGGAGAGAGGGAGAAGCAGGCTCCCTGCTGAGCCGAGAGCCCCATGTTGGGCTCCATCCCGGGACCCCAGGATCATGACCTGAGCTGAAGGCAGATGCTTAACCAACTGAGACACCCAGACTCCCCCACCAGGTTACAGTTCTAGAAAATATTCTCCTCTTTCTACCCTATAGAAATAAAATTTTCCCTGATTAAGAAATACACAGTCATTGTTTTAAAAGCTCAGAAACATACATTATGAACAATTTTGATGTTTTTCATTCATATTTTTGTTCTTCTTAAAAAATAAAATAAGGATACATATTTTATTAATTAAAAAATAAATAGCTCTGCTTTCTCTTCCCCCTACTCGACACACACACACACACATACACACACAGTGCACAAATGGGGGCTAGAGACAGGACTGTGCAGGGGAGGTGTGTCAAGTTGGTATCTGATAAGGGCTGACTTCAGTCTGTTCTCCATTACAGTTGACTGCTGGCTTATGCAGAACAGAGGCCCATAAAAAATTAGCTCCCAGTAAGCAGAGCTTATAATTGGAAACAAGCAGATTCCTTCTTGGAATAAACTTAGAGAGTTCAGATTGAAGAGACACTATGCTGTTCGTATGGATTGCGGAAGTCTCTAATGACACACTTGCTACGGTCCCCTGAGAGGTTTCCTGAGTTCTCTTTTCTCCTTTCTTCCTCCTGGTCTTATAGAGACCATAGCCTGAATGGGACAATCTGTCACAGAGTTTTGATTTGATTTATGCAGGAAAGGGAGAAAACCTGCCGTCATTATTTTGCTTCTTTTCTATTCTGATGTTTAGGAGGGAAGACCTAAAAGTTACCTGACAGAATTAGGAAAGAGCAGGGCACAGAGGATCTAAAACCCAGCGAGGTGTAATTATCACTTTGTAATGTCTCTTATAGTCGGAAAAAATAACTGGAGATAAAGAAAGTGTCACTGATAAGAGTTGATTATAGAGGGCAGGCCATAAGTCTTTGTGCAACTCTTCCTTTATATTATTCTAAAATGTTTTAAGTACAGATAATATTTAAACGAAGTTAATTAGCATTTGGTCAATATTTATACTGTCCAGTAAATGTCGAAAAAAAGTTGAAGATTAGGTTAGACGGATTTATAATCTTACCTCAATTATTCACACCTGAACCTACAGATGACCTAAAAGGTCTCCACTGACACCTGCTGGTAGTCTTTGAAATTGCAGAAAGAGTGGCTAAGACGCTAACTGCTGGAAGACACGACTGGCAAGTTCTAATCCACTTCAATGAGAGCGATCATGGTAAATTCTTCTCATTCCACAGCAAGCGAGATTCTGAGCAGTCCTTTGTTGTTATTAAGGACACTTAACTGGTTTTCAATATTTCTTAGTACTTAGTGTGCACCACGAGTGTATTAGATGCTAGGGTTTGTAGAGATAAAGCCCAGAATCGAGGAACTAACATTCTCTGGGGCAGAAGACAGATACGCTATTACAGCCCAGTGTGTTCTTCATTATGATGGTTACGAACTGAATCTTTGCATTGATGCAGTGAACAAATGCTAACTGAACACTTGTTTGTGCCCTGCACTACTCTGGGAAGTATGGAATGAACAAAGACCCCTTGTATGTAATAAGTCCTGGGAAAGGAAAACCTTAATGTTGAATATTTGGAATGGGTACAGCGGATCTCTAGAACTTATTCATCTTGCTTAACTGAAGCTTTAGGTATGTTGATTAGCAACTCCCCATTTCTGCCTCCCCTAAGGCCCAGGCAACCACTATTCCACTCTCTGATGCTACGAATTTGACTTTTAGGTATCTCATGAAAGTAGAATTATGCAACACTTGTCTTTCTGTGACTGGTTTATTTCACTTAGCACAATATCCTCAGGTTTCTTCCACGTTGCATTTTGCGAATTTTTCTTTTTTAAGGCTGAATAGTATTCCATTTTGCATACACCACTTTTTAAAAAATTCTTTTTAATCCATTCATCTGTTGATGGATATTTAAATTGTTTCCACAGCTTGGCCATTGTGAAAAGTGCTACAGTGAACACAGAAGTGCTAATATCTCTTCAAGATCCTGATTTCCATTTTTTAAAAAATAAATACTCAGAAGTGAAGTTACTAGATCGTATGGTAGTTCTATTTTTAACTTTTTGAGGCAATGCCATACTGTTTTCCATACTGCAGAATTTTTTTTTAATAAAATTCAATGTCCTTTCATGATAATAACTCTCAACTAACTAAGAATAGAAGAAAATTACCTTGACATAATAAAGACCGTGTGTGAAAAGCCCACAGCTCACATCTATTCAGTGGTTTAAAAATCCGAAAGCTTTTCCTCTAAGATCAGGAACAAGGCAAGGATGCCCCCTCTCCCCTCTCCTATTTAGCATACCACTGGAAGTCCTACACAGGACAAGTTAGCATGAAAAAAAGAAGTAAAAGGTATCAATAGAATAGAAAAGAAAAGAAATAAAGAAATAGAATATAATAGAAAAGAAAGAAATGAAATGGCTCCTGTTTGCAGAGGACATGACGTTATATATAGAAACCCCTAAAGACTCCATAAGAAAACTGCTAGAACCGATAAACAGATTCCGTACTTTCAGGATAGAAAATCAACATTCAAAATCAGTTGTGCAGCCATACCCTAACAAAGAACTTCCTGAAAAAGAAATTAGGAAAGCAATCCCATTTACAATAGCACCAAGAAGAATTAAAATACTTAGGAATAAACTTAACTAAGGACCCTGATACTTAAGATTTACAGAATCTGGAAGTCTGGCTGGCAAAGGCGACATGTGAACTGATATTTGAAGGATGAATGGGAGGTAGGTCTGGGGATAAGGGATAGAGAAAGGAGCATATACGAATATCCCGAAGCATAGATAGTCAAGGAATTGAGAGAAATTTAGAGAATGGAGCATAGAGCAAGTGTGGACAAATTTTTTTTTTTTTTTTGCTAAGGACAAGATAGTTAATATTTTGGATTTGTGGGCAAAGAGGCAATGTCCTAAACTCTTCCAGCAACTTGTCTTGCTAAAAGTCTAATCATCTTGCCTTTTTGTTTGTTTGTTTGTTTTTGGCCTGAGGGTCATATTTGTTGACCCCCAGTAGAGAGTGAAAGGAGTTTTAAGAGTCTGGGCTTGCAGTAGATATGGGAGGATAAGGGAGGCACACATTACCAATTGCTTTATAAACAAGGCTAGAGAGTTTAGACTGTATCTTGAGGGCAGTGGGGGACCATTAGAAGGACTTACGTGGGAGAGGGGCTTTGGAAGGTCCCTCAGGGAATGGACTGTGTGGGCAATGTCTTGGACAGGTTAAGAGATCAGGAGACTACTGCAAGGATCCAGGCATGATAAAGACTTGATTTAGGGAACCAGCTGTTAGTGTAGGGAATAGAGAATTGATTTGAAATGAAGCACAATTTATAAAATTTGGTGATCTAGCCAATCAGACACATGAGCTAAAGAGGAAAGGGAATTGAATTCTTTTTGGTTAGAGTAAATGATATTAATGTTCACTGAACTAGGAGACCCAGTAGGAAAATCTTATAGGGAAAAGCTAAATAGTAATAATTTCCATTTTTCAGTGCACTAAGTTTAAGGTTCCTATGAGGCATCCAAGAAGAGCTGCCCTATAATAATGGTAGGAAATATTTACTAAGGGTTTATCAAGTACCAAACACTGTTCTTAAGGGCTTACTTGAATTAACTCATTTTTTCCTCACAACAAACCTAGAGTAGGAATTACTATTATCCCCATTTTATAGATGAGAGAACTGAGGCACAGAAAAGTGAAGTAACTTGCCCAAGTTGGAAAATTGTAACCAAGAAGTTGTTTGAAAGATATCAGCATATAGATTTTGCTCAAGGCTGTGCGAGTTAGTGAGAACACTCAGGGGCAGTGTAGGGAGTCAGAAAAGATGAGATGTCCTGGGACCAAATCTTGAGGAACACCAACACTGAAGGGAAGGAAGGGAAAGTGGAGCCCCGAGTCTAAGATTGACCAGCTAGAGAGTCAGTAGGTGCTGCGGGCGCCGTGACAGAGGAATATCGTGAAGAGGGAAGGCCCAGGAGAGACACGTGCTGCTAAGTAGGTAAGTTAGGGATATGTGAGGGACCACGTGCAGTTGACTAATGGCCCTAGACAAAGAAATTTCACTTGAGGTGATTAGGTTAGAGCGTTACAGACTGTCAAAAAAGTTAAGACAGGAAGTGCAGTTAGATGGGAAAAATAAGATGGGGCAGAGGACAAGGATTTTCCCATCAAGATGGAAGATTCATGGACTAGATGGGCAGTGCTGAGTTAGAAAGATGGCCAACCTCCCGTCACCCTTGCAGCATATGGAATGGAGAGAAATGTGCACTTTCTCTGTGAGAAGGTAGCAGGCGAAACACTCTTCCCTGGGGCGAGCCAGGGTTCTTTTGAGGCAAGGGGCAGAATGAGCTTCTAGTGAAGAACTTGAGGGTGAATGTGAATCTGTTATTCTATAGGCAGAAGGGAAGATTTGGGGACAGAAGAGTGGAGAAGGAAGTTGGTTCAGGGGAGAAGAAGGGGATTTATGCAGGAGGGGATTGACATCCTGGGTGGTGATCAAGGGAAATGGAGATAAATGTGAAGCACGGTGAATTTGATTGGGAAGAAAGAGGTTTAAATAATTAGACCAGGGGCACCAGTGGCTCAGTCAGTTGAGCGTCTGCCTTCAGCTCAGGTCATGATCCCAGGGTCCTGGGATGGAGCCCCAGGTCAGGCTCCCCAATCCGGGTGGAGCCTGCTTCTCCCTCTCCCTCTGCTGCTCCCCCAGCTTGTGAGAGCTCTCTCTTGCTCACTCATTCTCTCTCTTTCTCAAGTAAATACAATCTTTAAAAAAAAATAATTAGACCTAGCAGTATGCTGATGAAAGTCTTGGGGTTAGAAGCGGAAGGCCATCCATGTCTCCTGGGAGTCAGTCTTGGGCAGGTGAATTACATATCCAAGGGACTCCTCCCTCAGCCCGGTAGGAGGAGTCAGTGATGGGCCGGGCTGAGGCTTGGGAGAGGTGAAGTACTGTCATTGGGTTACTAGTTGGGCCCCGAGTGCCCAGGGCAGCAGGCCAACGCTTCCAATTAACCACCGGGTCAACAACGAAGCATCTGCACCCTCAAACGTATTTCTTCCTCATAACAGTAAATAGTTGTGATTTAGTGTGGACCAAGAAGCCAGACACTGCAATGGGCAGTTACTGGAGAAATTGAGACCCCTAGGTCTTTCAGCATTTCATCTGCACTTTCAGTGTCTGTCCAGGATTGCAAGAGGCACTTCACAGCCGTCAACTTTCCTGCATTGTGAAGCCACGGGAGTGTCAAAGTCCTGGGTTGACAGCCCGAGCAGTCCTTGGGCAGGGAGTGATTGGCCAGCGGGGCTAAAAGAAACCCCTTAGAATGCTTTTCTGGAAAGACCCTCCTTCCTCAGGTCTTTGATCTACAGGTGCTTGACCGGGAACGGGTTCTCAAAGCTGCAGTCCCAACAGTGGATCTTTTCTCGTGCACCTCTCAAGCTCTCATTTGTATCCTTTTGGGGGCCCCCTCGAAAGCACACAAACATCTGCATTCCCCGCACTATGGAGGCAACACAATGCTTTAAAGCCTCTCAGAAAACCTACAGGACAGTTAATATGATTTAAGCCTATATTTAAATTTTATGAGACTCATTTTCAAGGCTAATAACCCAGTTTACTGTGCACAATATCAAATGCAAATTTTATTACTGACTTGGTAAAAACCAAGACGATCATCATTAGCATATCTCCCTACATCACCCTTTTTAGCCAAAAGGTGCACCAGGAGTAACAGTGGGGGTTTTTATATGTGTTGTAAATTATAGTTACTATCTCATTAGATAAACACATTTAAAATCAGGTTATCATTCACTTATATATCAGAAAGTTGTTTGTTCAATTGCAGCTAGTCTCATATTCTAACATATGGTGCATGAAATTCTTAGACTAATAAAATTTCAAGGTACAGGGAGCTGGTGTCTTGGAAAAAACTGTTTCTGCTCCACGAATGGCTCGATATAATCTGTAATTGCTTTGAAACAATTATGCAGCAGGCTGTTTTGTACTTAATAGTATTTACATCCTTGGTTTTATTAGCAACAAAATGTGAGTGGAACTTGTGAAAGAGAAATTAATTTTTCCACTAAAAGATGTAAACTTTTCAATGAAGGCTCCAGCAGATTGAGGGAACTAAAAACATGGGATCGGTTGGTTCCCGATTTCTTCACCTTCTTTTTATTGTGATGCTTCCCGCTTCTCATTAACATACCGGAACCTTTATGCAATTATAAAAAACAAAACAAAAAACCTCGCAACCTCCAGGCTTCCAATGTAAAGTTCTATTTTTAAAGATGCACGGTGTTCTAGAGCTTAGAGTGTGCTGTTCGTATTGTCTAAAGCGAATCAGCCCTGGAAGGTTTACTTTGTATCGCTTTTGCAAAGAAGAAAGGTACAGGTGATATACAAATGTATGTGTTCTTTTATGCAAACTGAGCACCCATCTCAAAACAAGCAAAAAAGACCAATATCCTTTGAACCTATTCTTGTTATGGACAACGCATAAAATAATAACCTTTTTTGTTAAATCATTTCTGTGGAGTTCATGGGGTCCTGGAACCTCTCTTGCCCATGCTGCATGTTGGAAAGAGCTTTGAACTTGGGCCCACTCATCTGTACAGCGGGGACACTCATACCAAACTCACGGAGTTCTTGTGAGAAGTAAATTAACTGTGGTTAAAATCGAAGAGGTTTCTAGCACTAAAACACAACACAAAGGTCAGTCACCACAAATGATTCCTCATTTTTTCTTGAAAGCTTGTCCAGGATAATAAGGAAGCACAGAACTGTGGGGTCTCTGTTTCATCTGGTCTTTCCAGGTAGATCTTTGTCTTGTCCCATGATCTTTTTCTGGACATTTACTGTGACACAAGGTCCCATCCTGACTCTCCCCTCTGCATTACACCTATGGTCTGATGGTATATTCTCTAACATGTTAGCATTCATACTGAATAGAATATGAAGTTTTTTAATAACTTATTTTTCTCTTATGTATAATGCATGCTCTTGTAGGAAACTTAGTAGACAGAAGAAAAGGAAAAAAAATATATAATTCCACACCCTAATGTTAGCTGATTTTGAAATATTTGATATAGTTTGATTTTTTATTGATTTATCTATAATACATATATGCTCATATTTTATATAATTAAAATCATACTCTACTTAGTAATATAGCTTGTCTTTTTCACTTAACATTACATAATGAACATTTTGATATGTTATCTGAAGTTGTTTGAAAGGATCAGTTTTTAACAACTGTGTACTATGAACAAAGAAAGTATAAAAAGTTGCCTCAAACTTTTTTGTTACCTTGAAATCAATGCAATGCAATAGTAATTCATTAGAAATTTTCAATATTAGGGGCGCCTGGGTGGCACAGCGGTTAAGCGTCTGCCTTCGGCTCAGGGCGTGGTCCCGGCGTTATGAGATCGAGCCCCACATCAGGCTCCTCCGCTATAAGCCTGCTTTTTCCTCTCCCACTCCCTCTGCTTGTGTTCCCTCTCTCGCTGGCTGTCTCTGTCTCTGTCAAATAAATAAATAAAAAAATCTTTTAAAAAAAATTTTTTTTTCAATATTAGAGTTGTATTATGAAAATATTTAAATTACAGACTATCTTTTAAGAGGCCCCCTCTCACGATTCAATTATTTTGTATCTTTGTCAAAAAAAAAAAAAAAAAGTCACATTTGGAGAGTCTTCCCTCCGTTTCCCTCCCAGAACTTGTTTATAGAGATTGGAGCTATTCTGTTTCCTGACCCTGAGACCAGACCACCTCTACCCAGGAAGGTGTCTTTTTGAAGAGTGTAGTTTTCTGAGGGTCTAATTTGGAAGCTGATGACTAGAGAGGCACACTAACCAAGCTGGTAAAGTTAACCACGCCCGTCCCAGCTGGCCAGTCCATCCCAGCTGACCGAGGGACTTCTCATGGTTGGCGAATGTGACAAGACTTGAAGCTCTTGGTTTTCATTTTCTCACTGTGACATAGAACTTGTTCTCCCAGGACTGAATTTTTCCATTTAAAATAACACTAAGCTAATACTAAGACACTTGGGTAGATGTAGCCCGTTGCCTAAACATATGCAGTGAAAAACCAAAAACGTTTCCGGGTTTATCTGCCCTTTAATGTGAAAACAGAGAATTTACACATAGCGTGTTACGCAAAGATACAACCACCTCTTTTTTAATTATGAAGAGATCAACTTCATTTTTTAAATTGTAATGAGAGTCACTATTTAAAAGCGAATGCAGCTGATGAATCGTTGAACCCTACATCAAACACTAATGACGTACTATGCTGGCTAATGGAGCATGATAATAAAAAAACCCAAAAAACAAAAAATAAAGCAAAAAATAAATAAATAAAGCAGCAAATGCAGATGAAAGCAATGGGAAGGGACACCAAAGATCCCCAAAGTCAACTGAACGCTTATTTCCGGACATCTACTTCTGTCCCAGGTATATGCTTTACATTTTTTAGCCGGATTTGTGCTTTGATTTTTTTAAAAAATAAGACCTTCTTACTCCTAATTTGGGTCTTCCCAGCACTTTTGTTGCTCCTTAAGTGTAACTACAGCATCTTTAGTGTTCTGTTGGTCTGTCACTAAGCTAGCACATGATGCATTGCTCCTTACCCTCTGCCGCAAACCGCCCACATGTGTATAAGGATGAAAATCGTCGTCAACCAGTTAATGACCTGGTAAACTTTAACGGAGCAATTTCCAGAGAGAATAACTGAAACTCCAGAAAAATTTCTTTTACTAATTAATAGAACTTAACCTAATTAATATTATCCAGTTAAAGTTTTTACAAAGATGTCAAATAGAACTTAGTATTTTTACCAAGCTTTCTATGATGAGCTAGGAGATAAGGTTCTCATTCGTAAGCCTCCAAACAAATATATTTCACCATTTTAGTGCAGAAAGAGCTTTCAATATTAACAGAACATTTCTCCCTTTCCATTATGGCTGCGGAGAGCTGGTCAGTGTTTAACAACTGGGGGAAAGAGCCCTGATTGCCTCTGCTGACTTCTGTGGTGTAGCTCTTCCACCATGACTGATTCAAGTTTCCAAATTGACTTCATCGAATGGGAAGTTGGGAAGACTTGCAAAGTCCCTTGTATATACAATTTTATAAACACTTTTCAATATAATTTTGATACGGTTTTGTATGAAGTTTTGTAGAATTTTTATATATTGACACAGACGCATGTATGTCTATAGTGTATATACTTGGCGGAGGAATTGTTTTTGTTCTTATTTTTTCTCCTATTTGATGGAAAAAGGAGAGAAAATTATCTGAACCAGAGACTTTGAAATTTCAGCTCATTTGCGACGGTTAATTCCTCCTCTAGATGGTCTCTTGGGAAGTCTTCTGTGCGTAGCGGTGCCATGCAGCCAGGACACCCACGTCCCCACCCATTCTCTGGGGTTTGTCAGGGAGGGGCCACCATCCCTGCTTCTGTCCCGTGGGATTCTCTACTCCTGACTCCCACGAGAGACAGACCTCTTTCCTGCTTTGTTAATTTTTGCCATTCTAACTGGAGTAAGGTGGTATCTCAATGTGGTTTTGATTTGAATTTCCCTGGCGGCTAATGATGTTGAACATTTTTTCATGTGTCTGTTAGCCATTTGTATGTCTTCTTTGGAGAAGTGTCTGTTCATGTCTTCTGCCCATTTCTTGACTGGATTATTTGTTTTTTGGGTGTTGAGCTTGAGAAGTTCTTTATAGATCTTGGATACCAGCCCTTTATCTGTAATGTCACTTGCAAACATCTTCTCCCATTCCGTGGGTTGCCTCTTTGCTTTGTTGACTGTTTCCTTTGCTGTGCAGAAGCTTGATGAAGTCCCAAAAGTTTATTTTTGCTTTTGTTTCCCTTGCCTTTGGAGATGTGTCATGAAAGAAGTTGCTGTGGCTGATGTCAAAGAGGTTACTGCCCATGTTTTCCTCTAGGATTTTGATGGATTCCTGTCTCACATTGAGGTCTTTCATCCATTTTGAGGAATGCAAATTGGTAAAGCCTCTTTGGAAAACAGTATGGAGTTTCCTTGAAAAGTTAAAAATAGAGCTACCCCATGACTCAGCAATTGCACTACTGAGTATTTACCCCAAAGATACAGACGTAGTGAAAAGAAGGGACACATGCACCCCAATGTTCATAGCAGCAGTGTCCATAATAGCCAAACTGTGGAAGGAGCCAAGATGCCCTTCAACAGATGAACGGATAAAAAAGATGTGGTTCATATATACAATGGAATATTACTCAGCCATCAGAAAGGATGAATACCCACCGTTTGCATAGACATGGATGGAACTGGAGGGGATTGTGCTAAGTGAAATAAATCAAGCAGAGAAAGACAATTATCATATGGTTTCACTCATATGTGGAAGATAAGGAATAGCACGTAGGACATTAGGGGAAGGAAGAGAAAGCTGAAGGTATGGAAATCAGAGGGGGAGAGGAACCATGAGAGACTATGAACTCCAGGAAACAATCTGAGGGTTTCAAAGGGGAGGGGGGTGAGGAGAAGGGGTAGCCCTGTGATGGGTATTAAGGAGGGCACGTGTTGCAATGAGCACTAGGTATATGCAAATAATGAATCATGGAACACTTCAAAAACTAATGACATACAGTATGGTGACTAACATAACATAAAAAGAGAGAGAGAGAGAGGGAGAGACAGGCCTCTTTCCGAGAAGAGGCTGCCAGCCCCTCCCCCCTCCAGTCCTCTTCTGAAGATCCTAGAGTCTCTCTGCTTCACTTCACACTGCTTTTATTTTTTCTCTTTGTATTAGTCTCTGCATCCACCTTTTTGTAATCTCTTTGCTTTTTTTGTTTTTTTTCCCTTTTTAGGATCATTCTTTGATCCTCTTAAGTCTTACAGATTTATAATTTTTATCCCTACATGACTGGTGTTTAATTTTCGTCTTTAACCTGTAATCTCATTTACTTTCAATTTTCACTGCATTTTGGCCTGATAGCTCAGTCTCTCATCTTTTATACTTTCAACCTTTTATCTCATTGGCTTTTGTGTTTGCTTTTAAATTTCATCAATTTTATTTTATTTTTTAGGTTCAACCTTTAGCTTGGAGAGATTTTAACAACAACAGCAATAACAAAAAACCTTACTCTTTCTCATTTGAGGATTTGTTTTGATAATAACAAGAAAGAGTTATGGCTACAGGGGTAGTGGAAATGGCCAAACAGTGGAGGCTGTGACTTCCTCTCTCGGGCTGTCCCTGCAACCAGCCCCTTAACCAGTGAAGGTTGGCTGGTAGGCCTGGGAGCCATGGGTTAACTACGTGCAGGGCTATAATCGAATCTATAGAAAGAGCACATTTGATTTATTGAAGTGGTATTGCTTCCTTGTATCTTAAACCAGGAGTCAGCAAACTGTGGCTGCTGGATGCAATCTAGCCCACCGTCTGTTTTCGTAAGGACAGTTTTTTTGTTTTTAAAGATTTTATTTATTTATTTGACAGAGAGAGACAGCCAGCGAGAGAGGGAACACAAGCAGGGGGAGTGGGAGAGGAAGAAGCAGGCTCATAGCGGAGGAGCCTGATGCGGGGCTCGATCCCATAACGCCGGGATCACGCCCTGAGCCAAAGGCAGACGCTTAACCGCTGTGCCGCCCAGGCGCCCCGTTCGGACAGTTTAATGGCACACAGCCATGCCCACTGGCTCACTATTGTCCGTGTTTGCTTTTGTGCTGCAACAACAGAGTCGAATAGTTGCGACAGAGATTAAAATATTAACTATCTGGCAACTTACAGAAAAAAATGGATGACCCCTATATTAAACCATGCAGTCATCATCCAAGTATCAACACAAGGCTTCGGTGACCAGAAATGAACAGACAATGTGTGTGAATTCAAAGAATTCACTGTCAGGTGGGATACAGAAAAATGAACATGTGTGCGTGATACAGGGGGCTGTGTGAAAAGGACGATGGGTCTTTGGGGTCAGAAAAGACGTTTCAGGGGAGAGCTCGGTTAAGAACTACAGATAACTGGGAGTCAGGCAAAATGCTGGGAGTGTGGTGGGAAGAGGATGTGGGTAATGTAGAACCTTCCAGGCACAGAAAACACACGTGCCTTGGCCCAGAGACAAAAAGAACATGGCCTGTTTGAAGAAGTGAGAGAAGCTCAGTTTCACAGCAGCACAGAGTGTGAGAAGGAAGAGACTAAGGCCAGAGTGGTGCTGGAGCCTGAGGAGCAAGGGCCTTGAAAGCTCAAGTGAGGAATGTGGATTTTATTCTGAGGAAAATGGGGAGCCATTGAAGGCATTAAAACAGAGGAGGTAAAAAACAAAACAAAATTAAAGAACCAAAACCGGGAGTGACAAAATGGGATTTCCATTTTAGATATGTGAGCTGGAAAATAATATTTTGTACATATTGAAACTGACCCGAGAGGAGGTACCTGTGTTTACAAGATGGCCTTGAGCAATGCTTCATTGGAAGGTGGCCCTTCAAGGATGTGGCGCCAGCGGCAAGCTCCAGAGAAGAGTTTTTTCAAAACCGTTCTGAGTAAGATGTTATGAAAGACTTGCCTGTTGCCTGAGGGGGTGGAGAGGTAGGGAAGGGGTACTAGTGGGGACAGGGAAAGTAGGAGGGAGGAGAGGGACTGCAGCTGAGGATGAGATGAGGCTGTACTGATGGACCAAGGCCTGGTGAGACTCCCCAGTCGGGTCACCAAAGGACATCTCAGGTGTTCTTGGTGTTGAACTTCCCTATGAAGTCGTTGGCATTTCTGTGTGGTAAACCCCTCCCTTCTCTGCCCCTCTCCCCAGTCTGCAATAAAATCTACTTTGTCCCTAAATTCGGGGGAAGAGTTACTTTATGAAGAAAGGGTCAAGTTTTACCACTAGCTTGACTCAGAACAGCATGAGGAAGTAGGAGGCCAAAACTCAGAGGAGGCCATGAGAACATAAGCCTCCTGAGCACATGATTTTCCTGGGCTGGAGATGCAGATTTGGGAACCGTTAGATTGATAGATGATAAGAAAGAAGGAAAGAAGGAAAAAGGGAAAGGAAGGAAGGAAGGAAGGAAGGAAGGAAGGAAGGAAGAAAAGAAAGAAAGAAAGAAAGAAAGAAAGAAAGAAAGAAAGAAAGAAAGAAAGAAAAGAAAGAAAAGGAAGGAAAGAAAGAAAAGAAGGAAGGAAAGAAATGCATGAAGTAAACTGGATGCTTTAAGTCAAGCATGCAAAGTAAGAAGAAAAGGACGAAATCTGAAGGAAACTTCATATTTAAGAGGTGAGCAGAGAGAGCTTTCAAATGAGAACAATCAGTAACAATCAAAGAAGTTGGAGGAAAACCAAGAGATTGTGGATTTTGGAAGTGAAAGAGGAAACTTTCGTTGGGATCTTCTTCTTGGGTACTCCAGCAACGACAGCTCTGTCCCCATGAAGGGACCCACTGTCACAACTCCTTCTACTCCCCTGACCAGAGCCAGGAACTACTCCTGACAAAGGAACTGAAACCTCACACCCCCATCCATTTCCAAATTCTGGCTTCTCCATTGAGAACCCTTGTAAATTTTTTAATTGCCACCTTGTCCACTGAGCCCCTCCTGTGGTTCACAGTGGGACAGAAAATTCTGCAGACATCCCTATTTCCAGAGTCAGATAAAAAACAGCCTTCTCCGAGCCTGACAAACCTTATTTTGGCACGTTCAGTCTAATCACTTGACTGGATCCATATTTTGAGTGACGTAGAGTCACAAGATATGGCCACAGGTTGCAATTTAAAAAATATATATATCTGGTCGTGTGCAGTATATGTCATTTTCCAGCTTTGCAAATCAAGGCATATTTTCCCTTGATTTTGAGAGGCCAAACCATTGATTTGTTGGGAACTCTTCCATCATATAATCAAGCACTGCTTTCTTATTGGAAAGTTGAATAAAAAGGTAAATAAAGTACATTCATGACATCGCTAGTGTCATTAGGATTGTCCCTGGGACAATTCAAGCACCACTTGGAATAGAGATCTTTCACTTCCGTTTATTTGTTCATTTTATTAAATCTGTACACATAGTACTATAGTTTGCACCTGGAGTATAGATTCTCCATTTTAAAAAGAAGCAGCTCTTTTTTTTTTCTTTTTGTCTTTTTTTGGAAACAGATACTCTCCTGTATGCCTGGTAAAATATAAATTTTACAAAGCAACTTAACAAAAAGAAAAAAAAAAGATCGGTAGAGTGTTCATTCTCTTTGACCTAGTAATTCATTTCTAGAATTCTTTGGGAATTTGTCTTAAGGAAATAATCAGGAAAGCAGTTACATATTTATGTACAAAATAACCAAAACTTTATTTATAAGTAACGATACTTGAAAACAACCTAAGTTTTCAAAAGTGGGGAATTAGAAAAATAAATTATGGTCTGTGTCTGTGATAGATTATTTTGTACCCATTATTGTTTTCAAAAATAATCACAGAGAGAAAGGCATAGGATACACTTTGTGGAAATAACAGCAAACAAAGACACAACATATCATGTTTTCTGGACTCTAAAACTTCATTGATAGTAAGAACAGGCAGGGGAGGGAGGTCCTTAGATTTGTGAATTTTGTGCCTCAGTCACCGCTCTTAAGGGAATAAAATGGTCACCAGCTAATCCATTTCTTTTGCATTCTTAGTACTAAGTCGTTACAGTCTCTCATCAACTTCTTTAGCAAAGTCTTCTTCCTGTGTCTGCCACGTGGACCTTCCTTGAAACATTTCAGGGCATCTGAAGACTGTGGCGTCCCTGCCCCATCCTCGTGGCATTCCATAACAGCACCCATAACCACACCTTCCTCAGCAATGCCTGTTGTGCACCACACTCCCAGACTGTCCGAGGCCAAGTGTGGCTAAAACCAGGAATAAGACTGGTGTCTTGCTTGACCTTTCCAGTCTAGGTGGGAAAGACAGGAAAGAGAGCCTTGTTCTCTAGTGGCTGATAATTTCATTGAGAAGACAGATAACAACCAGTTTTTCTGTCCACTTAATCAAGCAATTATAGAAAGAGAAATGCGCTATATTGTAGATTTGTCTCCTTCTCTTTTTAGCTTGTGGTTTTGCTCCATGTATTTTAAAGCTCTTTTTTTTTTTTTTTTTTAAGATGCATACACATTTCAGATTATTGTCGTCTTGTGGAGCTAGTGTAAAATATCCTTCCTTGTCTCTGGTAACATTTCTTGCTTTGAAGTCTACTTTGATATTAACATAGCGCTCGAGCTCTTTAATGATTACTGTTTGCATGCTGTATCTTTTTCCGTCCTTTCTTCTTCTTTTCTTTGTCTTCATATTTAAATGGTGTCTTTTGGAATCAAGATATAATTGTGCCTTGCTTTTTTTTTTAATTTTAAGAAGAAAAGGATTTAACATAGAGAACTAGGTACTTATAAAATCATTGAAAGAAAGCAGGAATCAGAAGCCACCATCAAGTTTACTCATAGACTGCCACAGTCACAGCCCAAAGGTCAGGAAGCTGTAGACATGACGGGTGCAAGTAGCTCTCGGCAGCCCAAGCTGGCGACTAGGCAGCAGCGCTTGTAGATGCCATGTCTTTAAGACCTTGCTTCCAGGTGTCTCTACCTAAATTAGCAGCAAGATGGTGACGGAGACTCAGCTTCAATGCCCTCATCTTGCTACCGCAGCTGAGTTGCAAAGCCGACTGCAAATGTGGAAGCCTAGCTGCAAGGGGGCTAGAAACGTAGTTCTGACTTTTTGGTCTCTTCGGTACAGAAAGGAACCCTAGAGAAAAATGACAACGGAAACTGTATCCAGGGGCACGGTACATTACTCTTGTTTGGCCTGGAGCCTGCGTCTGCTCCCCTCAATCCCTACTCTTCCCCAGAGTGGGCAGTGCTTTTTCAAACTGCAGATTACCACTAATTAACTGGTCATAAAATAGATAAAGGAGGTATTAACCAGCAAGGAAAACTTTATAGACTAACATGAAATAGAATAGAATAGAAAAGTTAAGTATTGTTTCCCGAAATGTCTGTTTTGGTTTTGTGTGAGTGTGTGTGTGTGTGTGTGCGTGCCTCTGTGTAAGGAGTTCTGCTTTAAATTATATATGTTTGTGCAGAACCTGGTCAGAAGCCTTGAAAAAAATCCCTTTAACTTAAATCCCTCTCCTGCGTGTTGCAGAGAACTCCATGCCCCCCCCCCACACTTCTAGATTCTGGTAGGTATGTATGTATGTATTTATGAGAGAGAGAGAGAGCAAAAACAGGGGGAGGGCAGAGGAAGAGGGAGAAACAGGCTCTCCGCTGAGTAGGGAGCCCGATGTGGAACTCGATCCCAGGACTCTGGGATCATGACCTGTGCCAAAGGCAGATTTTTAACAGACCGAGCCACCCAGGCTCCCCCCTCCCCCCCGCCCGCCCCTGTGGGTTAAATGTCTGTTTCCTCATTAGACTCCAGCTCCCAGAGGTCAGGTGCTGTGCTTGTCTTGCTTTCTGTTACTTTGGCAGGAAGTCTATCTCTTTGGCAGGAGATTTCATTAAAAAAAAAAAAAAAGACTCTAATTTTTAGAGCAGTTTCAGGTTCACAGCAACACTGAGCAGAAGAGACAGAGATTTCCCACACAGCTCCTGCCCCATCAGGAGCACAGCCCTGTCCACATCTCACGCCAGAGGGCTGCATTTGTCACACTCAATGAACCTCCGCTGGCACTTCATTATCATTCAAAGCCCATAGTTTACATTAGGATTCACTGTCGGTGTGGTACATTCTAGGGGCTTTGACGAATGTATAATGACATGTACCCATGATTACAGAATAGCTTCGCTGCTCTAAACCTCTTCTGTGCTGGACCTTGCTTTCTTATCTAGTCTGATTCGGTGAAGTAGAGTGAGTATCTCCGATGGGGGAAACCGCCTTCCAGTCCCTGAGGTTGGAGGACACTGACAAAGGGATGCGTGGAATGCAGGAAACCTCAGAGCAGGGAGAAGAGGGGGCTGGAGCGGCAGCAGTGTCTAGCCCGTGCCAGAGGCCGGCATGAGAATATTAGCCCCTTTTCCTGAGAGCAATGGGGAATCGACAAGAACTCTAACCTGGAAATGACATGACTGAAGAGGCCTGACTTCTGGTGTCTCAGCGAATGCTCGAGGGATATAGAGTTTTCTCCTTGGGCTGGTTGGAAACCCAGCATCCTCCTGCACCGTGACGGCTTTGGGGATCCCGTAGAGACCAACAGCTGTTCCGTCCTGCCTCCCAGAGTCACACTCTGTGCACACACATGCGCAGCTCTGCCCCAGCCAAAGATCAAGAGGCTGCTTCTACAGATCCTGGACCTCCTTTCTGCACAAGTCCCTCCTCCCTGATATGCTGCCCTGCACACCACACCTGCCTCGCCAGGCTCCGATCCGGATCCCTGTTTCTCTGCCCAGCCAAAGTGCAGCTCTCCGGCTGGCAGTTTGAAAGGGTCTCCAGGCAGAGAGCCGGGGCGAATGCAGAACTCGCTTGCGGGGTTTTCTCAACCTTGCGCTGTCCGTTGTTAATCAATGCCTAAAAACAGTTGCTTCCTATATTTCGTCCACTTTGATAGCTGTTTGCTATGGGAGGGGAAGCCCAATACTCATCTTTCTACCATGAATGGAAGCAAAAGATAGATGTCTTCCTTTTGGGGGAGTTTTTTCTTCCTTTTGTGGTATGTGTGGGTGGGCAGGGGAAGGGGTGCGGAGGGAGACACCTGCACTCTTACCTCTTCTGTGACTGGTGAAGTAATGAGAGTCGCCCTTCCTTTAGAAGGCTGCAGAGAATAAACTGCTTAGACCCACCCTGCCCGGGGTGTGAGGTCAATAGGGCTTAGAGACCACCTACATCGAAATCCTCAGGCTCCATCCACCTTGTTGAACCGGATCAAAATCCCTGGGGATAGAGCCTAAACATCTGCCTTTAATGACGCCTCTGTAATTTTATGTTCTGTAAAGCTGACGAGCCACCGCCTTATGGGGGAGGGCCCTTTCTTTTCTTTCTTCCACTTCCGTATGTCAGCCAGGTAAACCCAGAAGGCCAGGAACGCGATGAGGGTAGGGGTGCGTGGGTGGGGGCTGAGTCCTCCTCAGCCTCTGGTGTCTTTGCAACCATGGGCTCCAGCCCCCTCACCAGGTGGAACAGACAGGAATATAGCAAGTCACAAGGATTTGCCCTGGAGTCTCCAGTGGTATGTATGGTCAGACAGCTGCCATATTAGCTAACATTCGAGAATGATAGCATCAGTCATCATGTCTTTACTTTTACCCCAGATTCCTAACAAACAACAAATACCACAAATAGCTAAATTCTCAGTATGACGCGGGTAAATGTCATACTACATACAGATCTGTAAAACTTCGAGCATGCCGATTTGTAGAAGACATCGTGCTTGTGGATTTGCTGAACGTAGCAGCGAGCACAAATGTCACTGACTAGTGGGGGAGCAGATCCCAGGGAACGGTTAAATGGTTACATGCCGTGTGCTTGCGGACTTCCGTGTCCTCCGTGTTTCTTCTAGAGCCCGTTACAGAACTGGTGTTCAGTGACACTTGTTCAGCAAACAACTAAATAAAAGTGACCCTAAAACAATTTTTATAAGTAGGGCTGTTCCTACTGCTTATTCCAGGCATCGGAATCTTGACTCCCCCAGGTAGCTTAACTCAATCGCAATGTGTATAGTATACACCTAGCTAGTAGGGTTGCAGCTATAACAGCACGTTCAAACATAGTTGACCATAGAATTCTATTAGAATTATGATACACTGACATGTATGAGCACCAATAAGAACTTATGTTACATACTGTGGGCTTAGAGTAGCAACACTAGAATGGTTTACAGATTGTTGTTGGAAATGATGAAATTTTGTTCCATATACTCCTTAAAATTTTATAACAAGAAAGACTGCTAGTAATGCATTTGAGAAATTAAAGTACTTGAATTTTATCAAAGCAAAACGTATTTAAAGTGTTGGAGTTAGAGGGTTCAATACATAACCCAACAACCACCTGATACATAACTATGTATCAGTGAAAAAAGGGATAGGCTTTTATGCTACATAATTAAGAAATCTTTGGTAGAATGATGCTCCATTATCTTATATATCACTAAGAAAGACCAAAAAAAAAAAAAAAGCTGCTAATTAAAAAAACAGAAATGCTTTACTTCCTGGTATTTTCCATATAATAATATGTCTATGCCAACAGGAGTATCAGTGATGCAGCATTTCTTTAAAAAGCAGTTCCTCTGGGAAAATGAAAACACTAATTTGAAAAGATATATACACCCCCTATATTTAATTGCAACATTATTTACAATAGCCAAGATATGGAAGCAGCCCAAGTGTCCCATCGATCAATGAATGGGTAAAGAAGATGTCGTATATATGCACAGTGGAATATTACTCAGCCATAAAAAAACATGAGATCTTACTATTTGGGACAACATGGATAGACCTAGAGGGTATTATGCTAAATGATTTAAGTCAGACAGTGAAAGACCAATACCATATGATCTCACTTGCTTGTGGAATTAAAACATAAAACAAATGAACAAACAAACAAAAAAGTGGAAATAGACCCATAAGTACAGAGAATGAGCTGATGGTTGCCAGAGGGAAGGGGGGTGGGGGGCTGGGCAAGGTGGGTGAAGGGGAGTGGGATACACAGGCTTCCAGTGATGGAATGAGCATGTCACGGGAATAAAAAGCCCAGCATAGGGAATAGAGTGGTGGTATTAGCCTTGCATGGTGCCAGAGGGTAGCTACACTTGTAGTGATCAGAGCATAATGTATAGACTTGTGGAATCACTATGTTGTACACCGGAAATTAATGTAACTTTGTGTATCAACCTTACTTCAATTAAAAAAGTGCTCCTTTGGAATTTTCTTGTAAGTTACGGACACTCATCAATGCTGATTTTAAAAAAACAATACCTACCAGAAGTAACCAATACAAAGTTCTCCAACAACAATCAGGTGGATATTAACAGCTCAATTCCTTAGTACCAACAAGGCACAGGACTTAATTAAAGCAACAATAAACAGTTCTGGCCAAACTCCAGCCTTGCAGGGAACAACAATCACTTCACAAATGACAACAGCAAACAGGAGATGCATTTGATCTTAATGTCAGTGATGTCAAAATACATTTTTAATGTGCATTTTAGAAAAAAAAAAAAACAGGTAGTAGCAAAAAAGACTTTGCAGCCCTATTATTTGCCCAACAAAGGGTTGGTGCTAAATGAGTCATTAACAAGGAAATGATTTTTCTGTGCATGTGACTTTCAGACTCAGTTTGTCTCTCCATTTAATGTGTGTGTCAGGGACCTTTTGGTTCTCTGCCCCCTTCTACCAGTGCTCTGCACGCTGTGTGGAGAGACAGAGGTAATGTTCTCTATGTATGCCTTTTGACATGAAAGAAGAATTACTCCTTAATTAGAGTCCAAGCTGGAACACATTATGATACCGTCTCTTTGCTAGTTTGGGTGAAATATAGCCACATTCTTTTGTTTTTGATTTTGCTTTGTTTTTTTCAGTGAGTAACTTAAGCAGGAAATCTTCCTTTTCCAAGGGCTTCCCCACTCCTTGAATTGAGGATAATTTACTTAATACAGGTCTCCCGGCTACTCAATGCCAAAAGGAAAGGGAAAGGGAAACAGCCTAAACGCTGGTGCTGGTCCGGCACAGTCGCCCAAAACACTTCCCTCTGTGGATCTCTGGCTGGCTGTGGTGCCTCCGGGACTCCCGGACTCAGGGCTTCCCCGTCCTGCTCCTTCAAGCCACACCCATCAGGGAAGCAAACCCCAGTGAGGGAGTGGCTCTGGGGTCAGCTTCCAGCCCCAGCGACGCAGGTGCCCTTTACACCTGGCCTCTAGATTTGAGCTGGAGTCGAGTCCTGACATCCCCTCCCAACATGTAAGCTCCAGTTCAGGGATTTTAAGGTTCTTCCTGACACATGGGCCTCCCCATGAGACCACCCCAACCTTTTTGGTTGACTCTAATCATGTCGATTCTGAAAAGGGAAATCGCCAATATCTCAGTTTCTCTTCCAGCACCCAAACACCTGATTCCTCTACAACTTCATCTCCGTACTATCACGACCAGCCCTGTGAGAGCAAGCGCTGTTATGAGAGGCAATCTCTCATTCTGTTCCTTCCTTAGCATAAGTGGCACCTACTCATCCTAGAATATGCAATTTATTTTTTTAAAGATTTTATTTATTTATTTGAGAGAGAGAGAGAGAGAGCAGGAGCAGAGGGGAGGAGCAGAGGGAGAGGGAGAAGCAGACTCCACACTGAGCAGGGAGCCCGATGCGAAACTCAATCCCAGGACCCTGGGATCATGACCTTCACCAAAGACAGATGCTTAACTGACTGAACCACCCAGGTGCCCCTCGAATATGTTAATTTAGAGGCACCTACCCAGTGATCCTGCCAGGTCTGCCAGGGTGATGTGCTGTGTCCACCCTCTTGACAAAGAATTCCCAACAAGTTTTCTCACTGAAAAATGAAAACATCTCTTTCACCGGGTGCACACACACACACATACACACACACTCATGCTTGTACATAGAATATATTCATACCTCCCCATTTGGCACACGCATGGGATGACATGACACTTCTTGGTTGACCATAAGCCTCATCAAGCATGCTTTAAGGAAGCTTTTTTTCTCACTTACTGTTTTAGGTACACAAAGTAATTATAACGCATGTGTTACTATTAGCCCAAAATTGAGGCCAAACTTTTCAAACATACAACGTTTTCAAATTTATCTTCAAATGTAAGAATCAAATGAACCATAGAATATATACACTCAGTTAACAAGGTAGATTTTTCCTACTTTGACAGGAATGAGACAATTAAATGCTATCAAAATTCATCGTGGCACATCCGTACAACCGAATATAGTTCGGCAATAAAGAGAAATGTGCTATCGAATCATGAAAAGACGTGGAGGGAGCTTAAATGCATACTACCAAGTGAAAGAAACAAAAATGAAAATGGCCACCCAAAGTGCAACCCTAACTATATGACATTCTAGAAAAGGCAGAGCTGTGGAGATTGTCAAAAGATCAGCCACTGCCAGGGTTTGGGGATAAAAGGAAGAATGAACAGGCTGAGCACGGGATATTCACAGCCGTGAAACTCTTCTGTAAGGTGCTCTCACAGTAGATAGACATTTGTCAAAACCCCTAGCACTGTATAAAGAATGAATCCTAACATAACTATAAATTTTAGTTAATAATAATGAGTCAACGGTGCTTCATCCATTTAGCAGATGTTCCATGCTAACGTGGGATATTACTAATACGGGAGCCATCAGGAGAGGTGAGAAAGTAAATGGAACTCTGTACTTTCTGCTCAATTGTTCTGTAAAGCTGAAGGCTGCTCTGAAAATAGTCTATTAATTAAAAATTTTAAAATATCAATTGAACTTAAGAAAAGCATTCTTAGTTCTGAACAAAACTATTCCTGGAATACTGGAATTCATACGGAGAAAAGCGAACTAGTCAATTAAAAATGATTATTTGAGGGGCACCTGGCTGGCTCCATCAGAGCATGCAACTCTTGATCTCAGGGGTTGTGTGAGTTCAAGCCCCACGTTGGGTGTAGAGATTACTTAAAAATAAACTCTTAAAAAAAAAAGATTATTTGACTCACTAACACACAAACTAAGTTACCAATAAAAACGTAATGCTTATTCTAAGAATTCTCTTCTGGTATCAGTTGTTTTCTGTCTCCACCTTGCCTACATCTTGACCATTCTGCCTTGTTCGGAACAAACATGAAGGTCCATACTCAACGCTCAGTGCTTAATGCCCCCATGGCTTGAGCGTCCCTAGGTCCTACCAGAAACAAGGAATGGCTAGAAAGAGATGTTGTTCTTTTACAATAAGGCAGAAGCTGGCTCAGCTATGTAAAAGCAGAGGTAATCCTGCAGGAATTAGCCTGTGTCATTTGATTTTTATGGAAGCTATTGTCTAATGGGAGTTAATGATTGAACACATTTGGTGCTATTGTCTTTCGGTTGTTAACCCATGCTTCACAGATTTTACTACAAAAAGAAGAAAGAAAGAAAGAAAGAAAGAAAGAAAGAAAGAAAGAAAGAACAGAAAAGCATTTTACTCTCACCATTTGGGATGATACTACTTTGGAATTTGTTTCTGATTCATTGGAATTAACTAGTTTACCTGTTAACAGATTTTTTAAAAATTTAGCCCTATTTTACATAAATAGAAATGAATGAATCTGTAGAATTCAAAATGCTTTATATTAAATAAAGGGAACCAAAAGTAAAAGTAACTCAGAAAAGAGGGAGCTATTTTGCTTTCACTGTTCTCTGTGAATCAGATTTGAAAACTAATAACATAATTGGTAAAATTCAAATTCAGATTTTCTATTTATTTTGTCATCATAGAGTGAACTGCAAAGTCAGCTCCGAGCCTGCTCCTTTACCGTGGAAGTAAGTGATTAAACCAGGACTACAAAATTATGGAAAAAAAAAATTCGCCAAATGGGATTTGATTTTAAAATGCAGATCCCATTTGAAGAGCTTCACAAAGGAATACTGCCTCTGACAAGTGGAGAAAAATCTACCCTTCAAAGCTAATTGTGGTATTAAAGTATGCCTGAAAGAAAGAAAAATGGCGTAGAGCTATTAAAACTAGTTTTGTAATGCAGACACACTTTTTCATGGAAACAGTAACAACAGCCTCGAGGGTATGGGGGCGGGGGGGGGGCGGGGGGGTGTGCGGAATGAGCAAGAGAGAGATTCTTCCACATGAATGAACAAATGAATGAAGGCTTGAAAAAAAAAATCCAAACCAAAAATTGTTTAAGGTGACTAATTAAGACCCCCTCTTAGAAAAGCTGTTGCTAGGTAAACAAAACTGTTTAAAACATGTTCATCATTAGTGTCCCCTGACAGAAGGATGAGGTGGCAGACTTGGTGACAGAAGGGAGAAGAAGAGCGGCATATGGCCCCCAGTTCTGTCCCCTGCTGACAAGCTGCCTCACTGCAAGCCCCTTTTGCTCTGTATTCCGTGCACACAGCAGATTGCTATGCCCCAACTTTCCCATCTGTACCCCAGACTCCTGTCCCAACAACGTGGCTGCCATGCAGTTTTCAGCCCTGCACTGGGGGGTGGGGGTGGGGCGAGTGGGTGTTGGTGGGGGGGTTGGAGCAAGGGCCTCCACAGGATCTGGGGGAGGATGGGACAGGAGATTAACAACCAATCATCACAATGGTATCCATAATGTATTGTCTCCACGGCATTACATGGTATATTTCCAGTGGGGATTAGCCCATCCATCACAGGCCTTTATTGGGCCCCTTTTTTGTTGTTGTATAAAGCCCAAACACTGTCGTAAAATTCTAAACTGCTTAATTGCTGTGCTGTAAAAATTTGCATATCAGAGATACGTCATTCCATCATTAAATGGCACTAGGTATTTGCTACATGATCCCAACAATCATGCCAGGGCACCCCTGAAGAAAGGTCATTTATTGGTATTATGCAAAATTTGCTGCTGAATTCAAATCAGCAGCAATTAGGGGTTTGGATACTGTAGGATTCAGTGTATTTTGATTTCCTCTGGTTCAAGGCTCGGGGCACGTTGACCCTCTTCCTCCATGATCAGAATGTATAAGCAGCCTCTTCTGCCAGCTTGGTCTCCGGGCTATCGGTCCTTATAAACTTTTCACCTTCACCATCTGACATGCATTGATTGGGGCAGTAAACTGATTTTTGCATCCCAGATTTTGTCTATGATTGGAATATTGAAATAGCATCCCCTTCGTTGCTTGCAGTGACAAACTTGGGCGTGCGTGCACCCAATTTTCTCTTTCCCTTTAAAATGAAAGATGGATGAAAGCGTTTCTCAAACTCAGGCAGAAGATGACCCGGATGTTCAGGAAGCACACACGATCCCACTGGCGCATGGGGATTCCTCAACAGAGCAATGCCCCGGCAGTGGTGTTCCACCTCCACAGACCCCCACTGGGGGAGGGGCGTCAGTGGACGGAGGCAGCAGGAATGGGGAGCAGGGGAGCCGCGCCAATGACACCGGCTCTTTCCCAGAGCCTTTGATCCCTACGGAGTTTTTGCCTCTCGGGTGGGATGATTTACAGAGCCCACTCGGCAGGGCTCCCTTCATTTCAAAGCAGCCACTCCTGGTTCCCCGTGCCGGCACCCCTCCACCCAGGGTCCGTGTTAGAACTAATGGGTAACTAACACAATTGAAGCTGCAACTGAGACCCTGAAACCATCAGGGCTTCGGCTGGAACTCAGCCAGGACACTCGAACGAACGCGGCATTTATTCGCGTCCTGGCAACTTTGTGAGGCCCAGTGATCACGCGGAATGTCTTCAGTGGCCCGCACAGATCAGCGGAAGCAGGGTCAGTACGCAGGCAGCTTGGGGCGGGGGCGCTCTTGGCCTCCACCTCTGGAGGAAGAGATCTTCAAGAATAAACAAACGGTGAACATTCATACAGTGGTTAGGCCTTAATTATCGGTGATTTTTACTTTCTTCTCTACACTTGTCCTCACCCAAGATTTGTACAAGGGGCATGGATTCGTTCCATAATCGGAAAAAAAAGGTTTTGGCAGAGCTGCAGGGGCACGGGGAACGTGGGCGTTCCTCGCTCTACTCCGGGCTGGGTGTCGGTGTGCCTCGGGGGGCCACAGCAACAGAGCTCCCATAGCTGGCTTTCCTGGGGACTCCTCAAGCTAGCAACGTGCACGACCTATTTCAGGTTACGTGTATTTCAAGACACAGACCACTGTGAAACTTTGCATGAACTTGGCGAATTAAGATATTTACCAAGGAGTGGCAGTGTATGTAACGAGGGTTGGAGAAGACAGATTAGGAGTACCTATATAATGGCCAATGGATGAATGTATCAAAACATTTTTCTGATTTATATGTATATATGATATAATCCATATCTGATTATATTTTGATTATACGTGATCAAATAATATATGGTACTATATATGATATGTATAATAATATGATATATGATACATATATATATATATATATATATATAACTGAATATTATTCAACCTTAAAAAAGAATAAAATGGGGGTACCTGGGTGACTCACTCAGCTTAGTGTTGGACTCTTGATTTTGGCTCTGGTCATGATCTCAGGGTGTTGAAATCGAGTTCCAAGTGGGGGTTCCTGCTCAGCTCGGAGTCTGCTTGAGATTCTTTCTTCCGCCCCTCCCCCTCAGATAAATAAATAAATCTTAAAAATAAAAGAATTAACTGCTGTCATTTGCAACAACAGGGATGAAGGTGGGCATTACACTAAGTGGAATAGGCCAGATAGCAAAAGACAAATACTGCATAAGCTCACTTATATGTGGAATCTTAAAAAAAAAAAAAAAAAAGTGGAACTCATAGAAATAGAGAGTAGAAAAGTAGTTGCCAGGGTCTGGGGGGGTGGGGAAATAGGGAGAGTTGGTAAAGGGGACAAACTTGCATAAAATAAATAAGATCTGAGAATCTAATGTTATAACATGGTGACTACAGCTGATAACACTGTATGGCATAATTGAGATTTGCTAAGAGAGTAAAGCTTAAATGTTCTCACCAAAAAAAAAAATTTTTTTAAAGGTAAAGATATGAAGTGAGGGGTGTATTAATTAACTCAGTGAGGGGAGACCTTTCACAATGCATGCATATATCAAATCATCACGTTTTACACTTCAAATATCTTACAATTCTGATTGTCAATTATATACCTCAATAAAGTGGACGTTTTTAAAAGAACACATTGAATTGGGATTTCTTGTCAAAGGCAGTATCGGTAATAATAATAAACAGCAGTTAATACTTTTCTATAGTGCCAGGCATGTTCCGAGAAGTTCACATGTATTAAATCCCTTAGTGCTGGTAACGAGGCTGGGGAAGCAGGTACTATTGTTATTCCCATTTTACAGACGAGGACGCCGGTGTGAAGGCAGATGAATTCACTTGCCCGAGCTCACACAGCTGGAGGCTCTAACACAGCAAATCCAAATCTCTAGGCCAGACCTCTTTTCCAATCCATCCATCATTCAGCTTGAGGGACAGGTCCACCTGGGTATTTCGAGTGTATTTTGTATTCAAAACGTTCAAGGTGAAGTTGCCACCTACCCTCACGTCTGCACAATCCCCTTTTTGCTCCCAGTTTCAGTGAGTGATATGGTTGACAGTTCTATCACTTTGGCCATGAACCGTAGGGTCCTTCTTGGCTGTTCCCTCTCCTGCATCCGTATTTCTATGGATAGTACCCTCCTAACATCTTTGCATCCGTGCCCTTCTGTCAGTCACACTTCGGCTGCCATGGGGGAAGCCCTCAGCTCACCGCCACTCAGGTTATTGTAAACGTCCCTTGGGTTGTTTGGCCATCTCCAGTCTTGACTCCTTCCACACCATTTCCCACCCTGTCCTTACCGTGTTGTAGCACTTAAATCTTCTCAGGTCACAGGGCTGCCTAAATTTGGAGTGGCTTCGAACTTCTAACTATGAAATAAATGTCATTATAATTTTCTAGCTTTATTGCCACCGTCACCATATGCCATAATGTTGCCTACACTTGGCTTTTTACAAGCTCTTTTTCCTGCCTGGAACATACCAATGTCCACTGGAAGAGTTCTACTCATTCTCCAAGACACACCTCGGCCACGGTGCTTTCCCTGACCTCCCCCTGACCCCACGCCAACCAAGGCAAAGCCAATATGCTTTCACCATGTTCCTGCCATCCTGCATACATCCCAGTTACACCTGCTGTCTCCTATACACAGCACACACATCTAAGTCATACCTGCTATCCCCTGCACATCCCGTGGGCATCTATATACGCTCAGATTGATGTCCAGGGAGACAGAACTGTAACAAATGTGCCAAGGAGCTAAGTTGTGACCAAGGGAAATCAGAACCAAGAGAAGTGGGGAAGCGATTACACCGTGCTGGAAGAATTGTCACCAGTGTTGTGGGTAGGATTCCCAGGAAGTTGAGAATTTCCTCTGTGGTTGAGTCAAGTTACATTGGACAGGTGTGCAAAGCAAAGACTGTAGAAAACGAAAAGGCAATGGAACAGACCAGGAACACAAAGCCACACATAGCTGACCACACCAGTGGGGCAAGCAGGTCATGGTGGAGGGGTGAGTGGTCCACGCCAATTGGCAGGCCCATCAGCAGACTTGCCCACTGAGCATCGTGCTTGGGGACTACAAAGAGACAGTCAAACTTCAGGTTCACTACTTTTGTCCATTACTAAAAATATGTTAATTTGTGCTTTTTTATTCTTTTCATTTTTTGGGAGAAGATTAACTTGAAATTAAGGTATTTGTTGCCAGCCTATTGTATTCTGTAGCTATGAGCCCAGGATTGCGGCAAGGCCTTGAGCCCAGAGAGTGTCACCCTCTGTCAGGAGCTCTTTGTACCGTGATCATCCCTGACCCGGCAGTTACAAGCAAGGCTCAGGAGGATGAGGGTGCCCGTGCATTTGGGTACCTCCCTAAGGGGCCTGACACAATGACTTGAAGCCCCACAGGCCTGATATCAGTGGTTTCAGGAAGGCTGAAAGGAGACAGAACAGGTCAGCAGCGCAAAGCAGCACATGGCTACGGGGCACATCGGGTGGCAAAGGTGGAAAGTTTATAAGGACCAACAGCCCGGAGACCAAGCTGGCAGAGGAGGCTGACTAAACATTCTGATCACGTAGGAAGAGGGTCAACATGCCCTGGGCCTTGAACTACAGGAAATCAAAATACACTGAGTTCAATGGTATCCAACCCCTAACTGCATCTGACTTAAATTCAGCAGCATATTTTGCATAATACTGATACTGGCCTTTCGTCAGGGGTGCCCTGCATGACTGCTGGGACCTTGGTGTTTGAATGGCCACAGTATAGAAGTTACTCTATCAGGGTTATTGGTTGCAAGCAACAGAAACTAACTCTGGCCACACTAAGGAGAAAAGGAATTAACTGGGAGGAAATCAGGGGCTCACCAAACGATGGGAAGCTGGACACAAGACACAAGACTTGAAAAATGGGCAGGAATTGGGGCATCTCTGGAGAAAGAGCAGAAAGCATATTTTCTCCCCCTTGGTGGATATAATCAGTCCCATCAGAACACCAGCAGCTTTCCTGTTGTGGTGCATGGCCTCTGACACCTGTGCACACAGCCCAGTTTCTGTGAAAGAATCCCCACCATTCTTTACACCTTTGCAGGTCCCTTCTTTTTTTGTTTGTTTAATTTTATTTATTTATTCGACAGAGAGACAGCCAGCGAGAGAGGGAACACAAGCAGGCTCATAGCGGAGGAGCCTGATGTGGGGCTCGATCCCACAACACCGGGATCAAGCCCTGAGCTGAAGGCAGAGGCTTAACCGCTGTGCCACCCAGGCGCCCCTGCAGGTCCCTTCTGAATTCAAAGTCCCCAGTGGCTCAGTGTGAGTCACAAGCCCATTTACTGATTTCCTGAGACACAGTAAGGGAGGCTTTCCCTCTTTCTTTCCACGTTTGTCATGAGGGGCAGAACATAATATTTCTCCAGTATAGCGCGTTATCACGAGGATTCTCCTAAAGCAGTAAGGCCTGAAGATGCAGACTGCTTGCTGGAAACACAGCCCTGCGAAACGGCCTACATGAAGAATAGACAAGGCGTTGCACGCTGGGCATACCCAGCTAGAAGGCGCGTGCGTTCAAAGCTCAGGGGAGATCGCCTTTCCAAGGACAGCTTCCCGGGTGGTTCTGATAGAAAGTCAGTTTGAGGGATTCTCTAGTCGTGTTGTGTGTACCTCAGTGGATCCAGGCATCTGGGCACGGGGCCGTTTGAGTCACCGCCCTCACCGTGTACTCGAAATCACTTCTCCCATCCAATCGGGGCTTGGGTATTAGAAGAGATTTTCCCAAGGAGCTCATCAGGTCGAAGCAGGGCGGGGTTGGGCTCCTCCACCAGCTTGCCGGCCGTGCCCAAACGTGCCTGTAGGGGGCGAGATGCTGACCGCCTAGGTTCCAGCTGAGGTCCTAATACACATCTATTTTACAGAATTAGCCTCATACTATAATTTCACATTCTGTTCTGTTTACTAAACAATATTATATTAGATTGTCTCCAGATAGCTGACTATTTTTGTAAAGCATATTTTTAACGGCCGTGCAATAAGCCTCTCAGCCTACCGACGCAAACGATCTGTCAGCACACGACAGAGGGGCAGCATGCTGTTGGGGAAGGAATGCCGGGTCCTAGATGTAGAAAAGCTGAGGACTGATCGCTGGCTCCCATTTGTGAGCCTCAATGTTCTCTAGCTCTCAATAGCCTTATCTTTAACGTAGGAAAAATAATAGTCTCTATATCATCAAGTTATAGCAAAGATTAAATGAGATAATGCCCATGAAGGGCTTTGCATGGACCCGATACGAAACCGGTGGCCCATCACTTTGTTGTTTCTTATGAATAATTTGTGTTTGTTTGAATAATTGTTTATGAATAATTTGTTTTTTATGAATAATTGCAGTATCAGTGCTGGGCGGGAGGGTTACTTCCTTCCTCTTATGTGCCTAAATTACGAAAAGCTTGTATTTGAGTCTAAAGTGGACCTAGAGGTCTGAACAAAATTGAAAGCAACTTTCTGCCATAACTCACATAAGACATGGACTTGGTATATAAACCCAGCCAAAGACCTCGGCCAAGCTATATAACAAAATCATCAGGGCTCAAATAAATTAGATATTTTCGACATCTCTGTGATGTCAGAGTTAGAAGGGGCCAAACTTTGTTTAACTACATGATAAATCAATGACTCTGCAGAGATTTGAGGCATAAATTTTTATCACAAACAAGATCATTGTTTGGGGGACTTCATTCATTTTTGGCACAATTCCGTATATGAGGCCAGGGATTGGGAAGTTTTTTCTGTAAAGGTCAGTAGTAAATGTTTTAGACTTCATGGACCAATATGATCGCTCTGAAAATAAAAGTAAATGAATGGACATGGCTGTGTTCTAATTGAATTTTATTAATAAAAACAGGTGGCAGACCCAGTTCAGCCCGTTTGCCAACCTCTGTACTAAACACAAATCTTGAGTTTGTGGAACTTATAGCTCACAGAAGAGGAAGGCATGGTGTGAAGCAGAAGACAACAGGTGTTATGGGAGAAGTATGTATAACAAGGAAGTGGGACCTCACTTGACCACTTTGTACAATGGGACAAATGGTCCTGGCTAAACAGACCTCTGAAACTCACAGCTAAGCTTCTCAGGGAGAGAGATTCACTCACTTCCCCTCAATCAAAACAACCAGAATTGTTTTGCCTTATGGCAGTTATGTTCAACCTGAAGTATGTTAGACTGAAAAACTTGCTTGATTTTAAATACAATAATGCTTGACCATGTTTTCGGAATGTTGGGATCTCTTCAGGAGATTTGTACCACAATCTATATTCATTATGCTGTCATTATCTCAATAATTTCTTAAATGTGTAAGCATTTTTTTTAACCAAAAGGATCGCTTATTAAATTAAGATGAAATGGCAATTAATCTAGAACATTATCAAAGACAGGAATATGCATTTGTCTGAATCTCTGTTTATAAACATCAATGGCCTGTTAATGTACTAATATTTAGGAGGGCAACATGATAAAAGGTTGCCTGCCTCTGTTAGCTCATTTTGTATTAACATATTCTTGCCACCAGTTAGGCGATTAACAGAGACTAAAGGAATACTAATTGTAGGCTTCCCCGCCTTGACTCTGCTGGGTCAACTTTACTCCTAGGAGCTCGCTTAGTGAATTTGTAATAATTGTAACTGATTAAAAGTAAGAGACTCTCTTTGAAAAACCTCCTGATACTGTTGTGGAGGTAAAGCTTAGAGAAAGCTCTTTCTACATGACTTTGTTGTGAAGAAATAAGTGCTTTGGGGTGATGCAGGGACAGGTGAACAAAATTTTCAGCAAGAGTAACACTAAGAATGCAAGAGGGGTCCTCAGAAGTGTCAGATTCTTTACCGATGATGATGGTTCTAGAGAAAACAGCTGTAACACAGCTTACATTTGATGAACTTACACAGGCCAAACAGAGCCCCCCAAACAGAACCACAGAGAGTAAAGCTTTTGTGACTTGCTTAAATCCTGTGCCAGCCTGATTTCTTTATGTCAATGTTAAGAGAAACTTCTGTGCTTTCTTTGCCCATTTTATATTGTTTGCTTCACATCCAATGAGTGAATATTTTTTAAAGTAAATTGACTTTTACCAAAAACCAACTGAGCCTGAGCCCATATGGGATATCAGAGTTGAGGAACTTCCTGAGACCTTTGGGGCAGACAAGACAGTAGAAAGAAACTACCGCCAGTCAAGTGACAGGAAGAGTGAGTAGCTGGGAGATGATAACAGCACCAAGGTGCAGAAGAAAGTTCTGCAACTGTCCTATTAACATACCAGATTTGATCTGACTCCATTATATTTCATCAAATAGTTTAGAAAGCCCCCAGCATAAAACATCATCATAATTGTAATCATATATTTGGAAATTTAACGTGCACACCATAATGTACCATTAGTTACACAAATAACTAATAATTTGCTAATGACAATATTATGTTAAGTCAGTTTAGGGGCAATTAAAGTGAATGATATTTACATATGCCTAATGAATCACAGTCGATGGCAGATTAAGAGATTCTAATGAATATTCATCCAGACATTCGCAACCAGCTTCACAGTTTATAAACTGAATTATGGTTGATTTGCCCTTTTAAAAATGAATATGTGAGTATCTTCTGCATGGAGAGAATGAACAATTGGGCCTGACTGTAAAATTTTTTTAAAGCAATGTACTGGTCAGAACACAAAACATTTTTATGCACTCTCATACCCCCGGCTTCGCTGTTCTTTTTATATCACAGATCAGTGTTGATGAACTATCCCCATTTTCATTCTAATCCATGACATGAAATATAGAAATTGTTTAGTATAAGATGAAATGGAATTCAAGTTTTATGCAGCCCCACTGAGGAAATAATTACAGGTAGTTTTTGCCATTGCGACAGTGAATACAAACTCTATGGCATGCTCTCGCCATCCCCTCGCCTCTCAGAAGGCTGTTCCGTGGCTAGACTAGGTCACGATAAAACTGGGGAAGATTTACTAACCTTTCAACTTGGTCATTTAAAAAAATAATAAAACAAACAAAAACACCTTAGTTTGACCCTGTTAATACACGTTCCGACCAAACAGAGTTATGGTTTGAATGTTTACTTTTTCCTAAAAACCATAACCCTTTCCACTTTTATTAGCTGTTTCTCAGAAATTTTGTGAGTCTTATTCCTGTGGCAAAGATGAAGATCGAACTCTCTTAGTTTTTCTCAAGACGTACAAGAGGTCTATGAGGGACCAGATGTCTACAGCTCCTATTTCTGTTTCACCTTCAATTAGACGAGATTGTCTCTCTGTTGTTTTATATTAAAAAGGTGTTCATTACTGCTAGCATTTTTGTCTACATAGGGAGTTACAGGCTGGAACCCAAGCATCTTGGTCCCTGGGACTGTGGTAGGATAATTGACCGAGTGTGTGCTGGATGGCTGCCCACATAAGATGTCAAACTCCAAATAATAGCATGACAAAGGGGAGCTCCCCAGACAAGGGGTCCAAAGACATGGGGTAAACTTGGAAGCTGACATTTCACTTTGCATATTTCCACATGTACCTTAATAGTTTCATTGCATGTTATTAAAGCTTTTAAAGATCAACTAGTGTGACATCCGTCAAAGTTAACGACTTCCTACTTTTCAAAAATAATGCCAATAGAGTATGTATTACCTGTCAGGTTAAGAAAAGAATGCACTCTTGCTCACTCACTCCTCCTCTTGTTCTTGCTTTTGCTCTCACTTTATTTGCCAGGTGTTCATTTATTTTTTATGTGGGGTTTGGCACTTTTAAAAGTCTTGTCAATATTTCCTCAGACTTATAAGCTTTTATCTATAAGTCTTATAAGTATTTTACAAGGAAAATCATTAATGGAACATTTATATTTTTAGAGTTTTGTATCAGGAGGAGGAAATCAGTGCCTTAGAAACAGGCTTGTGTCCTCCTGGGCAAAGTACAAGGCATCTACGAGATGGAATAAATGAGATTAACCCAAAACACCCTCTCCCCCAGGACTACATCCTTCACTTGCCTCTGCTTGGAGCCATAGGGTCTAGATGGAGGCCATTTCAGCCAGATTACACGTTATATAATTAGGGAAATCACAAGTTGGCAAGCTAATATGTTACTGTGGACTGGTATACCCATTGACCCTGTCTCACCTTTCATCAATCACAAGGTTAGGGTTTGGAGGAATGGCCCAGAGGACTGCAATATATATTGGTGGAGGTCAGGAGCCAGACTTGCTATTCTGGGCCTCTAAGCACTGCGGCAGAGGACTCTGGGCTGTCCAGTGACTAGGCACCCCAAGTGAATGCTCAAATCTGGTGAAGGTGTCCCAGGAACCCATAGGGGTGGCGGGGAGATGGAACAGGCCAAGAAAGAGCTTGATCTCCATTCATTCTACTCATGGAAGAATCACTCCACTGCCAACCCTCCCATATGTCAGAGTTTCTTGTGAGATTTCATTTTGGAAGTTGTGACACTTAGAGGTGGGGAGCTGTGGGGGGAAAAAGGGCAAATAACACCAATTACAAAAGTACACATGTTTGAAAATTACTAGGGTAGAAAAAGACTAAGAAAAAAATTTGTATTAAAGGAAAACTTTAAAAGTCCTCCTACTTGGAAGAGGGGTCCAATGGTAGGTACAATGAAATGTACTTCCTTTCTTCTCCACTACTGTAAGAACTCCTTGCGGAAATGAATGTTCCTCCTCTGCTTTGCCCTAATGCTTTCCTTCACAGCAGGACATGGGCCTTTCACTGTGACAGTTATCACTAATCATCCTCTCCCCCTCACACACACTCAGTTTTGTAGCTTTAAAGCGTTTCTCCTTTTTATCACAACCGCCCTTCCTAGTCTTCATGGACCTACTGTACACTGTGGGCTGAGCTATCAAATCTCATCTCAGGATTAGAGAAGCTGGTTGTTTACCTCAACTTCCTAGACAAGTTTTTTTGTTGTTGCTTTTTATATTTATTTATTTTTTTTTTTTAAAGATTTTATTTATTTATTCGACAGAGATAGAGACAGCCAGTGAGAGAGGGAACACAAGCAGGGGGAGTGGGAGAGGAAGAAGCAGGCTCCTAGTGGAGGAGCCTGATGTGGGGCTCGATCCTGTAACGCTGGGATCACACCCGGAGCCGAAGGCAGACGCCCAACTGCTGTGCCACCCAGGCGCCCCTTGTTGCTTTTTAATCTCATGCCATTTTCATATGGCACAACAAGACATCATTGAATGAGTTCAAGGAGAGCTTGATCTTATTTTAAAGTGTGGAGGATGGTAAGGGCATGTTAAGGAATGAGAACAACTGTAGCCCACTCAAAATGAGGCTCCCATGAGTAAATCTGGGACACATTCATGAATTTGGTCAGAACTATGGGCAAAACAACAGGGGCACTGACATTTCGAATAGGCATCATTGTTATGCTTTTTCTGTGTCATTGAAAAATTTGGCCATTTGAACTTCAGTAAAAGTCACAGACTGCTCTGGGAGATCATCTGTTCTGTAGTCTTTGAGTTAGGATTTCTTCAGACTCTTGTATATGTCTTACATAGTAGACTCACTTGATATATTGTTGTAATTTGGTATTTTCACATTTAATAGCTTGAAAGAACATAGTTCATTCTACAGATGAAGAAAACAAGCCAGAGGAAAGTCAAGTTTTCAAAATCACCACACGCATTAGTCAAGTTTCAAACCCCTGCCTCACAGACAGGAGAGGGTCTTACTATCAGAAATTTTGCATACATTAGATGCTCACTGTTTTGGAGTATGGTCACCAAGTAGCCAAACAGAACCCTCCTACTATACCTTCCTCGAAAAGCTTTATTGGGGCTCGGTTGAACACCTGGATTCTTCTCGTCATCTGACCCAGTCTCCCAGCATGGCCTGGGCTGCTGCATACATAGGCTGGTGGTAACTCAGGTGCCACATTCTGAACTGTCATATCCGGTGTGGGCCTACAGGGAGGGGAACCTGAGCCTCTCATTCTTAATGGACCAGAGATCAAAGTGAGTAGGTTTCCAGGCTCAGAAGTTCTTTAAGGTCAGGATAGTATGAAAAACATAAAAAAATACAGGCTTTCATCTAGCCTCCCTATGCAAATGAAGTTCACAGGAATGACGAGTGATCATATCATTCTTTTATTCAAAAATTTAGTGATAGTAAAGATGTCAATTCTCCCCCTTTTACTAAAATTTATATGAGAAGGCATAGACACTGAAATAACTCAAACAATTTTGAAAACAGAAGAATAAAGTTGGAGGAATCACATTATCCAATTTTAAGATTTACTATAAAGCTACAGTAACCAACATATTGTACATTGGCAAAAGGGCAGTTAGATTATGGAACAGAATACAGAATTTAAAACTAGACCTACCATATAAATATGGTCACTTGATTTTTGACAAAGAAACGAAGAAAATTCAATGAAGAACAGTATTTCAAAAAATGGTGTTGGAACAATTCAATATCCATAGGCAAAAACAAAAATGAAAACAAAAACCACACCAAACCAAAAACAAAAAAACCTAATCTTCACACTTTATGCAAAAATTAACTCAAAAAGACCCAAATGTAATACATAAAACTATAGAACTTCTAGAAGAAAGCGACAGGTAAAAATCTTCATGGCCTGGCGTTAGGCAAAGAGTTTGACAGGGCTCAGAACACTCTATCCCAAAATATCCCCTGAATATTTTAAGCTGAAGGAATCCAAGAAAATACAGGTGCAGGAGGGACTTTATAACATCCCCCTTCTTTCCTAAAGCAGGTCATAAGATCCTCATGTGAGAGGTGCCTTCCTTATCCCTGGAAGAAAGGAGCATCCTTATCTCTGAAGATGGAGGGGGATGGAGTGCAATCTGAATGAAATCGCTGCTTCCCCCAGTTTACTACCTTTGGCTCATACCCTTTGGTCCTGTCATCTTTTTCCATGACTTTCCACTCTTCACCAAGCCTAGGACAAACATGCTCAGATTTAACTGTTTCTTTGAGTTTTCATTTCCTTATGAGGTCTCCCATGTCCCATAAAACTTACATTAAATAAATTTGGATGCTTTTCTCTTGTTAATCTGTTTTGTCAGTTCATATTACAGGGCCCCAGCCAGAGAACCTAAGAGGGTAGTAGGGAAAAGAGTTTTCTCCTCCCCTGCAAGTTCTTAGACATGACACCAAAGACAGGATCCATAACAAAAAATTGATAAATTGAACTTGCTCAAAATTTAAAATTTTAGCTTCATAAAAGATATGGGAAAGAGAAGTAACAAACTGGGAGGAAATATTTGCAAATCGCATATCTAACAAAGGACTTGTATCCAAAATGTATAAACAATGCTTAAAATTCAACAATAAGAAAACAAGCAACCCATTTTAAAAAAGCCAAAAGATTTGAATAGGTACTTCATCAAAGAAGGTATACGGAAGCAAATAAGCACATGAAAAAATGTTCAACCTCATTAGCCAGTGGTGAATGCAAATTAAAGCTACAATAAAATACAATAACATACCTATCTTATGGCAAAAAACAAATAAAAACAAAAAAAAATGGGAAAAAAAACCCTATTAATACCAAATACTGGCAAGGATGAGAGCAACTGAAATCATCACACATTTCTGATGGGAACGCAAAGTGATACAGCCACTCTGGAAATCAGTTTGGTACTTTCTTACAAAGTTAAATTTACACTTACCATATGACCGAGAAATCTTACTCCTCAGTATTTACCCTAAAGAAATAAAAATGTACGTTTACACAAACACTTGTACCCAAGTGTTTACAGCAACTCGATCCATAATCATCAAAATCTGGAAACAACCCAAATGTCTTAATTTAACAGATGAATACAATGCAATACCATTCCACAGGGAATAAGCTATCAGTACACATGACAATTTGGAAGAATCTCAAAAACACTAAACTGAGTGAAAGGAGCTGGTCTCCAAAGGTTACATGCCTTTCCATTGAGAGGTTACCTAACCAAGTGGAATCCACATGATTCTGTCTATATGACATTCTCCAAAGGACAAGCTACAGTGAGGGAGTAGGTGTCAGTAACCGCGGAGGCTAGTGATAGGAGAAAGGAGTTACTACAAAGGGCTAGCACAGGGGAGAGTTTGGAATGATGAAACCGTTTTGTATCCTAATTGTGTTGATAGATACAAAGGGTATATACATGTTAAAATTCATAGAACCACATGCACAATAGTCTATTAATTGTAGTTACTTTAAAAACACTTTTAGTGGAATTCTCTTTCCTACTCTGTCAAATCTAAATTTTCTCTGTCTACTTGTGAGAATCTCCATAATCTACTTCCTCACTTTGTCATATTTCTAAGGATGTTTTCTTGTTGTCCCATGAGCGACCTTGGGTACACCCTCAAACCGTCCATCTTCTGACCTTTTATGAACAAATGTCATTGATCCCCTACAAAAGCCTCGCCACCATGCCAGCCTCGTAGGTGTGAGATCTTCCCAACTACGATATCCTCTCCTCTTCTTTTTAGTCAATTCAAGTCCCACAATAGCCTTCGCCAAGTCTGTGCTCTGGTCATTCCTGCAACCACTGGCCACTGTTCTCACGACCCTCACGTTCTCTGTCATTTACACCAGTACACTGCCCTACACTGTGATTGTATGGTACACAACTCTGCTGCACTTCTCCAACTTGGTTTTAGGTTCTTTGAAAACAAAAACTTGTGCTTGTTTGCTTGCTTTTTCAGTCAAACCTCAAATGAACAAACAGCTCTTCACACTGAGTAAGGGCCCAATAAATACCTCACTATTTCAAACGTGCATTGGCATGAAGATGAGTGAGTAGCTGCTAATCCCTGGGAAATATGAACGTAGTTCTGAATTTGAAGGAGGTGTAAGCTTTTCTTATTTCGAATTCCACTGCTTCTCTTCACATCATTGCCTTGCCTGACTCTTCTCAGCAAGAACTCTATCGCTGTATTCACACTTCACTACACACCTTCGACCCTTTCCGTGACCTTTGTCTCTCAGAAATCCGAACATTTTTTGTTTTATTCTCTGACTTGCAGATGACTTACGGTCTTCATTCAATTCTACCACGTTCCCAGGACTTTCTCAAGACTAGGTGGTTTATACCCTGCATATGTCTTCTCTCCAACTCACGAATTTTTCTTTGCATTTTTAAATCTGAATTTGTTGTTTCTTCTTTTTGCATGGTTAGGGACAGATGGTAAGACCAATCCATTCTTGAAGCACTGAGCATTATTATCTGTTCGCCCTTTCTTCCTTCGGTCATATGCTAGTATCCAGTTGCGAATTCCTCCTCCCACTTCCGACCTAGAGTCCCTGTTTTCTCTCTTTTCCTTTGTCTTCCCTCACTATCTTGATGCGAGCCGTGGCTGTTGTGAGCCCATTATAATCATACCACCAGGTTGGATAGTTGGGGGGGAAATGCTACTTCTTAGAGATCCTTGAAAAGCACCAGGAACTTAGATGTGAGTTCTTGATTTTATTTTTACCTTTGTCCTGGAAAGTCATACAAAGGCTCGTTCGTCACTGTTTCCATATATAAAATAACCTGGGTTTAAGTGGCATCCTTTCAGCTGAGCATGGCTATTTCTGTTTTCTGGAAGGAGTTTGACCAGAAACAAGAGGTAGATAAAGGTGATCCTAGCAGAAAAAGGAGGCCACAGAGGACTGGAAGAGCAGAGATCCCCAAAAGGAGACACACCCTATGCTTCCCCATCCAGGACAAGTAGCAAACCTCGGTCCTCGGAGAAGTAACTTCTTTGTCTTCGCGTTTATCACAATTAGCTGCTTCAGCAACGTTAGCAACAAAATCAGCAGGACATTGCCGCATTCGAAGATAAGCGAGGCTCTGCTCGCCTCCTAACTTCCACCTCAGAACAAAAAAAGAGAAAATACAAAACTCCTACAATGTAGCCATGTTTGCAGTCCTGTGGCTGAAGCCCACACTTGATGGCCACCTTGGGACTGAAGGGGCGCATTCATAATTCACTGCAAAAGCAGCAGCTTAGTGGACAAATTCAAGGTGATTCAAGGTGAGTCAACTGTGGGCACATTAGAGCCAGAGAGGAAAGGCGGACAGTTATACTCCAAAATGTTAACAGCTAAGTAGCTCTCCACAGCAGAGTTCTCAATGGTTTTATCCTCTAGGTGTGCCAATCTGGGCTCAGGCAATTCTCTAAAATTACGCTGTTTAGTTTTAATGAGAAAAAAATGTTATATTTTACTGAATTGCTCTACGGGTCTGCATGGTTTGTTTTCTTAACAGGACATATTACTTTTATTTTTTTATTTTTATTTTTTAGGACCTCCTATTACTTTTAAAATAAAACAATAATAATTCATACTGGGTGTTTTTTTTGTTTTTTTTATTTTTTAAAAATTTTTTAAAAAGATTTTATTTATTCATTTGACAGAGAGAGAGACAGCCAGTGAGAGAGGGAACACAAGCAGGGGGAGTGGGAGAGGAAGCAGGCTCCCAGCAGAGGAGCCTGACATGGGGCTCGATCCCAGATCGCCGGGATCACGCCCTGAGCTGAAGGCAGACGCTTAAGGACTGAGCCACCCAGGCGCCCCCATACTGTTTTAAACAAGTAGTCTGGAGCAGCACCAGGAAGAGGCAGGGCTTCGGTAAGGTAAGCCGAACAATCATTGATTTTAGAGGGAGCAAGTGGATGCCTGACCTCAGAATGGAATTGTCAGAATGGAGATTGAGGAAAGAAAAAGGATTAAAATTAAGAAAAGGACTCTACCTGTATTCATTCATTCATTCATTCATTCATTCATTGAAATTTCTAAAGTATGCACTCTTTGGTGAGGACATAAAATAATTTTGAAATCTGGAAAGGAGGTCTCACAAATCCTGCTTAAGTTGATGGAATAGGGTATGAGTGGAAATTCACACCCTTTTTCCTTCATGTAGAGAACAAAAATAAGTAATATATTTTTTTAAGTTAAAAATACATAACCACTCTCAAAAGCAAGAAAGCATCTCTGTGGTCCAGGAATAAGACAGTGAGGGATGATGGGGGTTCTAGAGTTCTGGGGGCTAGAATAGGAAACTGGCTACAGCTTCTGAGAGTTCCCTGGTCAAAGGGAACAGACCATGAACTTCTGGCCTGGAGTCAGGCTGGCTGTGTGATAGAGAGGGCCAGGACAAGGTGTCCTACCTAGAAAGAAGATGTAGAAAAAACTGCAGCTATGGCCTGGGGCTGTGACCAATAACCAGCAGCTGGCTGGGGTGGCACAAGGGAAAAGCTGGGTTTCCCCAACCAGAGCTTGTGCCCAGTAGCATGCTGGTGGAGAAGTGGGATCAACAATCCTCCCATAGACAAGACACCCCAACTGCCCACACCCACACCCAGCTTGGTTTTGAATGAAAGCCTAGGCCAGGTGAGGGGCAACCTCAATTTCTCAGGCAACAAGAGGCCAAGAGAAGAGGGGCAAGAACACCAAAAAAAAAGTAAATTTCCACTCAAGGTGGCATGACGATTACAAATTTATTTTATTTTTTTTAAAGATTTAATTTATTTATTTGAGAGAGAGAGCACAAGCAGGGGGAGAGGGAGAAGCAGGCTCCCGCCAAGCAGAGAGCCAAATATGGGGCTCAATCCCAGGACCCTGCAATCATGACCTGGGCCAAACGCAGACACTTAACCCCACTGAGCCACCCAGGTGCCCCTGATTACAAATTTAAAATGTAGAAAAGAAACTCATGCTATAATTGATGGCCAAAGCACTGAATGAATCAGGAATTCGTTCCTAAAAGAATGGAAATGAACATTATTTCGTTTAAGATTTTATTTATTTATTTGAGAGAGAAATCACGAGTGGGATGGTGGGTGGGTAGGGGCAAAGGAAGAGGTAGAGGGAGAAGCAGAGTCCTTGCTGACCAGGGAGCCTGACCCTGGGCTCAATCCCAGAGCCCTGAGATCATGACCTCAGCTGAAGGCAGACACTTAACCAACTGAGCCACCCACCCAGGCGCCCTGGAAATAACACTTTATTTATTTTTATTTTTTAAAAGATATTTATTTATTTATTTAAGGGCAAGAGAGAGCACCAGAGAGGGGAGGGGCAGAGGGAGAAGGAGGGAGCCTGACGTGGGGCTTCATCCCATAACCCTGGGCTGCTGACCTGAGCCGAAGGCAGATGTTTAACCGCCTGACCCAACCAGGCGCCCCTGGAAATAACACTTTAAAGCTCCCAATCAACCAAGGGAAAAAAATATCTCCCAAAATAATGAATTATAAGAAGGAATTATGAAATGAAAGCAGGTAGATAGGAAAAAGAACCAGGAAAAAATCCTGGGAATGAAAACAATCACCAGTATAATTAGAAAAAATACACCACTCCGGATGAACAAAGCCCACTAATGAATTGGATGGCGTGCTGGGGTGTTCACTCAAAATACAGAGCGGATTGACAACATGAGACAGAAAAGGGTAGATTTAAGCTTCCGCAAAGGTACAATGGAAGAGTTCCAGAGTGGAGAATCAAGGGCATGGTAGATATTTAGCATAGCTGGGAGTTTTCCAGAACTGAGAAACAAATCCCCAGATTGAGAGCATACGTGAACAAATTAGGTTTTTAAGTAGGCATTGTTCATGTTAATGCATGCCCGGCTGCGGTCCCGAATGAGAAGCAAATGGAAACAGCTCAGCACTTTCTCAGCTCTTGCTCTGCCCTCTCCTGCTCCCACGGAGTGCGCCTCTGGAGGAGTTGGCGTAGGACTCTTCCTCCCTCCCCATCTCCCACGGCCAGGGGAATGCTACGCAGCAGGAAGACACCTGAGCTAGGTGTGGCCAGGCCTGGGTGTGCCTCTGAAGCTTAGCTGTGTCATTCTCATTGGCACGTGAAGCTTCCTTTCTGTTGAAGTTGTAACGCAGGTTAGCAGGGACGTCCTTCCCGGTTTAGTTCCCTCTCTCCCCACCCACCCCGTTTCATGTTTCAATTCTAGGTTGCCAAAGAAAGATGGCAGAAGAGGCCCAGTCTTCGGCCAGCTACAAAATAGACACCTGCTGCGACCAGGAGACCCTCTTTCCCTGCACCCCACTGCAGCCCACATGCTTTTGGGTGATCTTTACTGTGAGCCCCTCTCCTTTCCATCAAGCGGCAACATTTAAATCTCTTGTTCCAGACTTTACTGGCTGTAGGTTATAAATGTTTTATGAGCCGCTGAGCTTGCAGCATTACTATTTTATTAGAAGGTTAAATATCTTTTCTTCCTAGCTGTTTTACTAGCGAAATTGTTCTTTCTCTTAAAAATGTTCACTTCATGCTTGTTATGAAATGGAAACTCGCAGGATGTTGTTGTAAATAACTGTCTAAAAATGGTTTGACCCATGTGAAAGTCAGCCTGGACGGCACTAGGATTTTTCTTTCTTTTTTCTTTTGGACTGACTACAAGTAATTTAGGGAGAGAACGGGATTTTTTGATACTTTAACAACTTGATCTGGTCCTTCAGACTCAGTCTGTGATTGCTGAGATGTATTAAATTCGAACTCTGGCAACAATCTGAAGAATTTCGGGTGAAGTAGAGAATCCAGTGACTTGGATAATCCTGGGCAAACCCCTCAACAATCCTGAACCTCAGTGTTCTCATGTCTCCTGTCTCTGACATTTCTTACTCTGCCTTTCTCCCAAACTGAGAATCAAATAAGTTGGGGAAGTAGAATGAGGAGAAATTACCTCTTAGAAAGCTGGACTGGGCTTCTTGTCCTCCATGATGGGAGAACGATGTTACAGAGAGAAAGCATGCTCTCCCTGGCAAGGAAGAGCCGTTATTACCACCAGTTTCCCAAAGGGAACCACCCCAAGACACGTTATTTCACTGTCCCATGTCTTTGTTCGTATTGCCTCTTTGACCTTTTGTCTCCTCTTCTGTATCTTAAAACCCCTCATCTTCAAAACCAATTCAATTGTCACCTCCAGTCTGCAGCCTTTCTTGACTAACCCCTTACACAGACATCAAGTGAGGATCACTCCCTCATTGCTCTTCTCATCTTAGGCCTTACTCCATTTATTCATTCATCTAGTTCCTCAAAAAGTCTTCTACTAAATATCTGCTGTGTGCAGTGCCATTGGAGATAAAAAATTAAATAAAATACGATCTGTATTCTTAGGCTCATGTATCTTTATTTCCACATTAATTTGAGTTCCCCATAGTGTTCAAGATGAGAACTTACTGAAACGACAAAAATTCTTTCAGTCATCAAATCACATTTCTTTTGTTTATTAACTAAGGAAATATTTTTTATAATAATTTTTTATTGTATTATGTTAGTCACCATACAGTACATCCCCAGTTCTCGATGTAAAGTTCCATGATTCATTACTTGCGTGTAACGCCCAGTGCACCATGCAATACGTGCTGTCCTTACTACCCATCACCAGCCTATCCCATTCCCGCACCCCCCTCCCCTCTGAAGCCCTCAGTTTGTTTCTCATAGTCCATAGTCTCTCATGGTTCATTCCCCCTTCTGCTTACCCCCCTTTCTTCTTCCCTTTCTTCCCCTACCGATCTTCCTACTTCTTATGTTCCATAAATGAGTGAATCCATATGATAATTGTCTTTCTCTGCTTGACTTATTTCGCTTAGCATAATCTCCTCCAGTCCCGTCCATGTTGCTGCAAATGTTGAGAACTCGTTCTTTCTGATAGCTGAGTAACTACGGAAATATTTACTGAGGGTTTATTCTGCATCATGTTCTGTGTTAGACATTGAAGAAAAGATAAGTAATATATGTAGTGTGTAGGTATGCACGCATACACGTGTGTGTACGCACTATATATATACTTACATGTACACATATAATAATGTCAAATGTGACTACTATCACTGTTACTACATGGAAAACCTTTAGTGTGTCCCTTAGCACCGGAGTTACAATGAGTCTATTCTGTGAAAAGTGAGGAGCTCATTAATGTCTCTCCCACTAGACCAGTTTTATGAAGGACCATGTCTTCCTTTACATCATCACTCCTAGCATAATGTTAGGAATGGTAGATGTTCCAGAAGAATTAGAATGAATTGTACTGCCATCATTTTGGTGTTGAAGTCTAGTGACGGCATTTGTTTATGTCTAAGAAAAAGAATCCAGTTACTTTACAGTGAAATGGTACTAATAATGTGGAATTCTTGGATTCGGCAGGTCTAAAGCAAATTGGATTTGTTTTTAAATTTATGAAAATGTCAGGATTTTATGATAGTTTAGACAGTTTACCTAGACGCGGCCCTGAGATCAGAAGACAACAACAACAACAACAAAGATCAGTGTAAGTTCTTGGGGCACCTGGTGGCTCAGTCAGCTGAGCGTCTGCCTTTGGCTCAGGTCATGATCTCAGGGTCCTTGGATTGAGCTCTGTGGGGTGGGGTGGGGGGGGTCCTTGCTCAGCAGGGGATCTGTTTCTCCCTCTTCCTCTACCGCATACTCATGCTTTGTCTCTCTCTCTCTTTCAAATAAATAAACTCTTTTTTTTTAAAAAAAGAAAGTTCTCTTATATAAGAAAAAAGGAAATAGACTCATTGTATAGAGAAGCACAGTTTTGAGATTGCATGTGCCATAGAGTTCACTTGTCTCTGTGATTAGATTGTATGTGTCCCTGTTAAACTAGGGCAATGTAAAAAGCCCTAGCACCAAGAGACACAGGGATAATACTTGATTTAATAAGACCAAGCTCACTAAAGCAAAGGAGTCAACTGTGTAACTAGGCAAATAATTTTGAAAGTGTCCTTCCAACCCATCACCAGAAAGGCTGATGTCTCCCCCACCCCACCTCGTGACTATTCAGAGAAGATTAGCTCTCAAATGCAAGTTATGAAGCTCTCAAATGTAAGTTATCTTTCCCTGAAAGATAACAACTTTGGTATCAAAAGAAAATGTCTTTGCATATATGGGAGCAGAGAGTACTTAAAATATTACTTTATATCAATTCTGAAATCATTTATTTGAGGACAGTACCTCCAGGCCTGAATCTTTCTTTGCCAGAACAATACTCAAAACCCATAGCAAAAGCCGAGCTACTGTTTATGAAAGTACTTTGCCAGTTCTAAAGGACTCTGTAGGTCTAGTCTGTACTATTTCTGTTACGCTTTGAGATTCCGATGTCTTTTCCTGTGGTTCATCAGAAAAAACTTTCTGCTTGAGCACCTCTAGTACTTTAGACCTAGATAAGCCATAATTATTAAAGCAGGATCATTACACATGTATCCAGACCAAAAGAGCATCTTTCAAAGGACAGAAAATACACTTATCTCTCTCTTGGAGTGTTTGAAGTAAGGGCCATCTTTGAGTCTCCTGTTAATGAGGCCATCCATGGCCCCTTAGGGGTGGACGTTCAGTTGTTGTAATGCCTCTAAAGCTAATCTATTAAAAGAGAAAAAACCTAACTATGCAACAGATGGACAAATGCCCATTATGGACCTGCACTGTCAGTACGCTCTTCCACAGCCGTGGTCTACCTTGCTCCTGTGGTGATTTCCGAGCTCATGGTGGTCAGTGAAGCACTTAGGCAGGACGTGGAAGGTTCTAGGGGGCAGTATTAATGCTCTAGCCTCCACTCTGAAGTCTGAATGTAAAAGTGAACGAAACAGACATCTTAGAAGCCCAGGAAGAGAGCCAGAGTCTAGGTAGAAAGTTCAACCTTCATCTGCCTTTATTAGGATGAACTCCATTTGTTTGCACCTGCAGTGAGCTGAGAGCAATCGTCCTCGCAGATTGTTTTTTAGACAATTATTACGAAAACACACTCTAGAAAGTAATTATTCAAAAATATTTTCTGATTTATTGTTTGCTCCATAAAGCTATTTATTAAGAGAGACAAAAGTGAAAAAATAATATACCCTGAACAATGTGAAAATAGGTAGAAATGGACCTTCCTTTTTCTTGTTTCTAATATATGTGTAGAGTTCTTTTTCTCTATAGTAATTAGATACTTGCCAGAAAAAAACAAAAGCGAAAACAGAGCCATTGTAGATACTTCACACTGAGGGGCTTGGTAGGGAATTGGTTACGTGGGTAATGGCAGAACCAAGGCGCCAAATGGGACCGAGTGAAGCAACCCAGAACTTGGCAGAGCAGTGAGTTACTACCACCATTGAGAAGTAGAGTTATACGATGAGCCAGTGCCATTCCACAGGACTTAGGACAGTTGGGAGCACTCCTGGGAGGAGCGGGGCCACCAAGGCAGGGGTGGTGCCAACTCAACAGAGCAGTGTAGCTTCAGCTGAGATGCTTTAGGAAGCACCTGCTTTCTTCCTTGTCTTTCAAGTTTCCAGTCTTCCACCAGCAACTCTCATTGGCCGAGCAGGAGTGAGAGGCAGGGGCATCTGGGAAATGTAGTCCCCTCTCACACAGGGCAGAAGGCCAGGACAAATCTGCAACTGACCGACAGACACTCTAAGAAAAGGTGAATTTTTCCCCAACAGTAAAAGGAGTTTTATCCCTGTCGAATTTAAATATGTATAGATTGTATGCCTTTCTGTCTTTTATTTTACCCTCATGTTTAATTAATGATCTGAGAACAGATTTGCTGATTAAGATTAAATAGTTAGGGGCCTCTGGGTGGCTCAGTCGGTTAAGCATCGGACTTTTGACTTCGGCTCAGATTATGATCTCAGGGTTGTGAGATCGAGCCCTACGTTGGGCTCCACACTAAGCACGGAGTCTGCTTGAGATTCTCTCTCCTTCTCCCTCTGCCCTTCTCCCACTCACATGCGTATTCTATAAATAAATAAATAAATAAATAAATAAACTTTTAAAAAAGGTTAAAAAATTAACCAGAATTGGTTATAAAGGATGGTCAGTCATAACATCATCTGGCGAAGTAGAGAAAAAAAATCACAGGATTCTACCCCTATCAAGATTACCCATCCAGACGTAAGCCAGAAACTGTCTCAGAAGCATATTCCTTGACCAAAGTCACTGCTTAACCTGACTTCACAGTCTTTAAGGAAATGAAAGTTTGGTTTCATACCTGCTACAGGCTGAGCTCATGCTCCTTCTGCCAGGCCATGGTGTGTCTGTTCTATACATTCTGGCCTTTTCTTTTCTGAGACCAAACCCTGAGAATTGGGTGGGAAAAGCTGACCAGACACCTAATTGTTCATTTGAAAGTTAAGTTGCAAGTTTAGGTAACATTTTCCCATTTTTGTTATGGCTGAAGTCTTAGGCCATCTCAGAAAATTCTTCCTAATTCATAGTGCAGTTTCTCTGTAGCTCTGTGGAGAATTCACATGAGTGGAGACATTTTAAAAATAGAACTGGAACAGTCACTACCGAGAAACTGCCTTACCCATCTTTGTCTGACTGAGGTCAAAATCTTCAGATTGGGTAAAATGGCATATTTTTTAAAACCAGTTGCTTGAGAAGCCAGCTGGAGAATGGACATCGTTATAAGACTGATGGTTGTAGACTCTCTGAAGTCAAAGAACACCCCAGAGGAGCTTAGATTGTTAACCCCTGCCCCCGAAAACCCTTCTTTTTTCCCTTCAACTCATGTAACTGCCCACCATCCTTTTCCTAATAAAACCCCCTTGCTTTCACCCTACAGATGGGACACTTGTTGGGTTTCTACTGGAATCTGTGATCCCAAATACATGCTTGTTTGTTTCTTATTGTGGTTCTTTATTTTCAGGTTAACTGCTGACTCGTGAGTCCAGATCAGAGACCAAGAGATATAGAAAAGAGTGGAAAGAAACACAGTTTTATTTTCCCTGGCCCGGATTTCGAGCAGGTGTGAAGCAGATTTCTGAAGTGTGCCATCTCTGATGTCCTCGCCTTACCACTTTGAAGCCACCAAGGAAGCCCTCCAACGGATGCCCGGAGACCTCTACTATGTCTGCCCTGCTCCCACACCAGCAGCTCAAACCATGCGTATAAATGACGTACCCTCCCTCTGTTCCAAAAGACAACAATGACAGTCAAAACGAACAACTGTAATACCCTTTCCTTCACTGCGGTTTATAATAATAATATGTCTTTAGTGCTTTCTATGTACCACAGGCTATTCTAAACACTGTATATGTGTAAATTCAGTCTACTCCACACAACATTTCTATGCGGTAAATTTTATTATAGTGTCCATTGTACAGATGAGGAAACTGAGACACAGAGAAATTAAACAGCTTGCCCAGAACTACAGAGATTCCAAAAGCGCCACGAGTCTTGGTTGCTCCCCTAGATTCCACTCGGCTTAGTCAAGAGCTAAGAGTAAAGCAATCAGATTAAATGAATTCACAATTACACGTGAATAATTGATAGTCATTAATCCTCCTGGAGAAGTCCGTACTTTTAAAAGGTGTCCCTAAGCCAGAGGAATCTCAAGCAACACATTTTTGTGAAATGCCTACTTTGCGCTGAGTGCTATGCCTCGGAAATGATGTGATCACGGTCCCAATTGCTGCTTTGTTACAAACACAGGCCTTTGGTCATAGCTGAATTTGAATCTGGCTCTGCCACCTTTCAGGTATTGGCCTAAGCAGGCTTTTTAAATTATGCAGACTTTATTTTCGTTCCCCTGCAAAATAAGATAAAACAATAGCTTTCAGGGGGGTGGATTAAATTAAGTAATGGCCATAAAGCACTTAGCAAGCAAGCCAGTACATAAAAAGTACTCAATATATGGTAGCTGTTAGTATTATGAGCTTTCTTCCTGGAGATATGTGAACAGAAATTACAAAGTAGTCTATAAAAGCTATAGTGGAAACATAAAGTGAAAAGGATAGGATGGTGTGGGGGTCTTCAAACTATACCCCACGGAGTCCTGGGCACCCACAGGTGTGCCTCGGGGGCTCGGGGGCAGGTGTGAGGTGTGGAAGGAGGAAATGATGCCGCTGCCACCCTGCTACCCCTGCTTTCATTTCAACCAGACCAGCTCCCGTTTGGGTGAGGTGTGTGTGTGAGTGCGTGTGTGTGCATGCATGCGGTGACTGTGTATGTGTTTAATATTGGCCTTACCTGTCACATTGCATTCAGGACCAGATCTTGTTGACAATTACCACTGAGCCTAGGAGTCCTGAACTGGGTTTTCTAATATTTTTTTTTTTTAAGATTTTATTTATTTATTTGACAGAGATAGAGACAGCCAGCGAGAGAGGGGACACAAGCAGGGGGAGAGGGAGAGGAAGAAGCAGGCTCATAGCGGAGGAGCCTGATGTGGGGCTCGATCCCATAACGCCGGGATCACGCCCTGAGCGAAAGGTAGACGCTTAACCGCTGTGCCACCCAGGAGCCCCTCTAATCTTTTCTCTGGAGGATCTTGAGTAAGTCCTTCACTGTCCTTGCCTTCATTTTCTTCTTGTGTAGTATGAGTGAATTCATTTATTGTTCTTTCCAGGTAGAAAGTTCTGTCAGTTTTTGGACATGTGGTGAGACTTCCCCTAGGTAGTCCACTCTGAGAAATTACCTTCGAGAAACGCCTCCCCTAAGTCAAGCGTGTTTGTTGGTTTGTCGGTTCATTTCTTTACCTATATCACTTTTTGCCTTTCTCCACATCTGAACTCAGAGACTCTCTAAAAGTTTCCAAGCTGTTCATGGTAGCTCTCAAGGTAATTGAGCAGCCCGGGAGTGCTCTTGGATGTAGGTTCTGGAGTCATCGTACACATAGGTCAACTCTAATGTAAGTACTTTTACCTGCAGAACAGCTCTCTCTAATCAGAATTACATCAGTAATGTCCTCTCTACACCAGCAGCTGAGTTCATTAAAATCCATCAGTTCAAGGCAAAGGCACAATAGCAACCATTTTTTTTTAATGTGGTAAAAAACATGAAACAAAATTTACCATTTTCATCATTTTTAAGTGTATGGTTCAGTGGTGTTAAGTATATTTACATCGTTGTGCAATAGATCTCTACAACCTTTTCATTTTGCAAAACTGAAACTCATACCCACGAAACAACTCCCCATTTCCTCTACCCCACGCTCTTGGCAACCACCGTTCTACTTTCTCTTTCTGTGAGTCTGACTACTTTAGACACCTCTCATGAGTAAAATCACACAGTGTTTGTCTTTTGGGACTGGCTTATGCCACTTGGCTTAATGTCCTTGAAGTTCATCCATATTGCAGCATGTGACAGGGTTTCTTTCCCTTTTAAGGATGGATACTGTTCCACTGAATGAATAGACCACAATTTGTTCATCTGTTCATCCATTGATGGACACTTGGGTTGCTCCCACTTCTTGGCTATTGTGAATAATGCTACTATGAATATGGGTGTAAAAATACCTCTCTGAAGTCCAGCTTTGAATTCTTCTGGAAACATATCCAGCAGTGAGATTGGTAGATTGCTGGATCATATGATAATTGAAGTGGGTCTACTTTCAGAGCTCTCCCACCACGGGCTGCATGACAAACTCAAGGAGAAATTCCCAGGTCACGTTTGAGAACTTTCATGAAGCTCAGAACCTTCTGGTTTTGTTCTGCCTAACTCTCTCAGGAAGTGACTGCTCCGAGAAGCAGGAGCTACTCCACGTCTGGGAAGAATGCTTGCTCTTTTGAAATCCCCAGCATGCTACATACACTATAAGCTTATAAAAGTGACATACTTTCTGAACGCTCTGTTGGCACAAACCTCTGAGGCATTCTAGATCTGGCCCTCACAGCTAGAAACTACGAGAATGTCCATAATGCAATTTAAAATATGCCAATTCTCACTCTACTCATCTGTAAACTAAACAATTTGCACAAAAGTCCCTGCAGTCTCACCTCCCCTTTTGGGGGAAGTTTAACAAGGGAAATCATGGAGAAGGTTTCAGTGTTTTGGAAAATATTCAAGCCCAGGCTCTTGAACACTAAGCAGCAGCATTGCATGAAGTGGATTTTGTTTAACTGCTTATTCACCACACTCAATAATTGAACCACTAGGAGCCATGGTGACAGGAATGAAGGTAGATGGATAGGAGGTATAGAAGACAATGGGTCCCCTGTCTTTAATGTTAATTAGTTGGCCCCTGCCATATATTCCATCTGTTCACATACTGTGACCTCAATATACATGCTGTATGAAGAAAAAAAGGAACAAAATATACATTAAATAATTATGATTAAATTTGGAGATTTTTTTTCAAATTGATCTAGAATGCTGATATTTAGAAAATAACACTTTTTCCACCTTGAAAATTGACTAAGGATTTAAAATTATTGATAAGGAGAGAACATTTCCACATCTTAGCTATTTACTCCCCTTTCTCTTTCTTTCTTTCTTTCTTTCTTTTTCTTTCTTTCTTTCTTTCTTTCTTTCTTTCTTTCTTTCTTTCTTTCTTTCTTAAAAGATTTTATTTATTTATTTATTTGATAAAGAGAAAGAGAGAGAGAGGGAACACAAGCAGGGAGAGTGGAAGAAGGAGAAGCCGTCTTCTGCTGAGCAGGGTTACTCTCCTTTCTTAACCGGTCAGTTACACTTTACAGGAGAAACCATGGTGGACAAGTGCCAGTGAGCCAATTGCCAGTGAAATAGGACACAGCTTTGGTCCAGGTACCTCTATGGGTTTAGATGTGAGGAAGGGTCTGGGATTTTGATTTCTTCCAATGCTAGTGGTGTGTTGCCTAATCGTCAAAACAGCAAACCAATCAAAACACCCGAATTCAGTAAGACTACACTATAGGGTGTAGGTTTTAAGAATGACCTAGTTAACTCTGTAAAGTCAAGGTCTTGAAATTCAAGAGAATTTTATTTTATTTTTCTAAAGATTGTATTTATTTATTTGAGAGAGAGAGCACAGAGGGAGAGGGAGAGGGAGAAGCAGATTCCCCACTGAACAGGGATCCCAACATGGGACTCGATCCCACAACCCTGGGATCATGACCTGAGCGAAGGCAGATGCTTCACCGACTGAGCCACCCAGGCGCCCCTCAAGAGAATTTTAAATATGAGGACGTTTTAGTTTAAGTGAGTATTTTAGTCCTAAGGGAGAAAAATTGGAACTTAGGAAATAGAAACTTAAAAAAAATTATTTAGAAAAACTGGCCAAGGAGGTGAACTGGAAACTCAAAATATATATCGCTAGAAAACAAAACAAATCAACAACAACTACCACCAAAAAAACCACACACAAAAAAAATCTTGGGAAGTTTTTCCTGTTCATGTTTGCAAACTTGTGGAAAAAAGAAAGAGGCAGAGAAATTTCTGACTTCTTTTCACAGCGAAAACAACCTCGAGAGGCTACTGAACGTCCAACGGGAAGCTGTGTGCAGCGGGTTTGGGGCTTGCTGCTTTCCATGGACATAGAGCTTACGCCCAATGGACAAATGTACAGCTGTACAGCCAAGCGGCATTCATGTGATGGCTCCGCGATTCACACCCACAGAAAGAGAGAGAGAGAGAGAGAAAAGGGGAGGGAACAAGGGTGTGGGGGGCCATTGGGAGGAAAAGGGAGAGGGAGGGAGAGAGAGAAAGAGTAATGCTTTAAGGGCCGGGGGAGCTGGGGAAATGCCTGGGCCAGGGCTGCAGATCCCCCCAAGAGGGAAATCGTACGGAGAGTTGTTCCATCGCTCTCTGAAGCTATTACTTTAAAAACTCAAGGCTATATATAAGAAGCAGTCTAGCCCAGAGGTCCAGTGTCCAGACGGTGAAATGAGGCTACTTGAATATAAATCGTGGCATTACCACTGTGAGCTCCAGGACAAGCAGCTCATCGTCTTGTACCTCAGTTTCCTTATCTCTAAAATAGGCAGAATAACATTTCCGGATTTCTTCGGGATGTTGGGAAGATGAAATGAGTTTCTCGATGTGATGCTCCTGGCAGAGCTCCTGGCACGTGTGTGCGGGATGAAATGGGAACCCTGCGTGCTCGTAGTCGAGGGGAGACTCCTGCTGAGCAAGCTGACAAGAAGAGCTGAAACACGGGGAAAATTCGCCATCGTGCCTTAAGAGCCCAGGGCAATGGACTTCTTGTTTCCAACTTAAATAAGGTGGGGCACCTGGCCGGCTCTGGCGGTACAGTATAGGACTCTTGGTCTTAGGGTTGTGAGGTCAAGCCCCATGTTGGGCACGATGCCTACTTAAAATAAATAAATAAATAAAAAAGAAACAAAATTAAACTTAAATGAAGCAGTTAATTCATTTAAGCCACTTGAGTCTGAAGTAGTCTGAGTCCACTCTTGCCAGAGCCCTAAAACCATCAGAAAATAAAAGACAGAAATGGAATCTGACTGCAAGTTTTCTTTACTAAAAGATAATCCTATTTTTGTTTCTATGAAGAACTGTGCCTTTCAAAAATCTCCTCTCCTGGCAGCTTCTTGGGTTAGTCAGAATAACCGCATGTTTATAGAGAATCCCAGGCTACAGGATTTCCCCCGAAAGCACATTTTGGGCTTCTAAGTCGTCACCTGGTTAGGCAATGACCATTGTCCTAGAAATGGAAGAGGAAGTGTCATTTTAGGGGGAGTCAATCCGGGGTTTGTTATTTCTAAACTAAGAAGTCTGAAGCAAGGACCCTGAACCTGAGTCCGTGTTTTAGTGTTGATAAATCCCCCTAAAATGGAATGTATCCTGTTAGACGTGTGGGGCTTTCCGTGACTAGGGTTCCTAGCTTTGGTTGGATTTTTGGAAGAGTCTGTTACCCAAATCATTAAGATCCATGGACTAGCAGCATATTCAAAGACTGAGGGAGAAGAACAAACGTAGCTTTTTGAAAATGCATTTTCCTGTGCTATATATAACCATCGCTACATTCAAATGTTCTGTTCGAATTCCCAGACGACCCTCCAGCTAAAATGCATTAGCGCCACGCAGGCGTAGACAAAATTTTTATCTCCTTGTGTTTTCCTGAAAGCGTTTATCTGAGTCCCAAACCAAATAATCTTGCCTATCATGTGAAAAATACAAAGAAGTTTATTTTTAAGGGAAAGCACTTTTTCATTCATAATAATCAAGTATTTCTGAAATGAATACGGATATGGAATGCAATCCCAGGTTAGAACAGAGCACACATATGTCAGCGGAAGAAGCCGATTTCTGCAGTCCGTAAGGTGGCAGAAGGAAAAAGACCTCATTGCGTTGCTGCCGCTGCTTGGGGCTGACGGTCTCACAGGCGCCACCGCCCCTCGTGAAAGTCCTTCTCAGAAGAAAAGCTGCCTCTTATCTGCCTACTTGCCTAGTTCCTGTCACGCTGATACTATCTGGGTTTTAGACATGTGGTAGCACCATCCGTAGCCTCTTTGTCAGAGACGCAGTGGCCATGAGCCCACAGAAGCAGCCACCTAGCCGTGACGTCAGACTTACACACACACACACACCATACACATATGCCACAGAAACCTGCGTGCAAATGTTTATAGCAGCTCTATTCATAATTGCCAAAACTTGGAAGCAACCAAGACGTCCTTCAGTAGGTATGTGGGTAAATAAACTTTGACCCATCCAGACAATGGAATGTTCTACAGCCCTAAAAACTAATGAGCTATCAAGTCATGAAAAGACCTGGAGGCACCTGAAATGCATATTACTAAGTGAAAGGAGCCAACGTGAAAAGCCTACATACTGTTTGATCCCAACTCTATGACCTTCTGGAAAAGGCAAAACTGTGGAGAGAGTAGAAAGGTCAGTGGATGCTGGGAGGAGGGGGGTGGGTAAGAGAAGGGAGGGATGAATAGACAGAGCACAGAGGATTTTTAGGGCAGTGACAATTCTCTGGATGATACTGTCCTGATGGGTACATGTCATTATACAGTTGTCCAAGCCTTTAGAATGAACACCAAGAATGACCCCTAAGGTAAACTATGGACTTCAGGTGATAGTCATGGGTCAATGTGGGTTCATCAGTTGGAACAAATGTAACACTCTGGTGGGGGCTTGTAGGTAGTGGGGGAGGCTATGCATGTGTGTGGGGAGGGGTTAGAAGGGAATTTGTTCCTTCCCATCAATTTTGCTGTGAACTAAAATTGCTCTAAACAAATAAAGTCTTCAAAAAATACGTAGGAATGCACCTAAAATCCAAACATATGTGCTCTGTAATGTTCACTACCTTCCCTTGGTTTCCAGAATGTAGTCCAGGTCTTTTGAATAAAAACTAAGCCGAGGGGCGCCTGGGTGGCACAGCGGTTAAGCGTCTGCCTTCAGCTCAGGGCGTGATCCCGGCGTTCCGGGATCGAGCCCCACATCAGGTTCCTCCACTATGAGCCTGCTTCTTCCTCTCCCACTCCCCCTGCTTGTGTTCCCTCTCTCGCTGGCTGTCTCTCTGTCGAATAAATAAATAAAATCTTAAAAAAACAAAACAAAACAAAAAACTAAGCCCAAATATCCACTCTTCAGCGTGGCATTCAAGACCCTCTAGGCTCTGCTCCCCTCCTCCCTCTCCCAACTTTTGTCCTTTCCAGCCTTTTCTTCCTGCGCACTTCCCCTTCTCCATCCTGTCGCCTAGCCTCCTCATGCCTTGAGCGCCCCCTTTGGAAATAGTGGCACATACCACACTTCTGCCTTGGTGTTTCCTCTACCTAACCGCCCCCCCCCATCAGATCTCCATCCCACTCTCTGCCACCATCAAAGCCCTGCAAGACCCATCTCAAACATGCTTTGTTCTTCAACTCCCCAAGCCAGAGCAGTATCTTCCTCATCTGGGCACTTTATGCATTCTTCTTCTAACACCACTTGCAAAAGTTTGTCTCCACTTTTGGATATTCCAGTCCCGCCCAACGCTCCCCCCCCCCGCCCCCGCCTTGCCCAACTCACCTACCCCAGGCTCTGCCATATTCATCTACTATGCATAGAGGGTGCTCAATAAACACTGGGGAAGTGAACTGAGTTGAGCATTGAGGCTATAGGGGTAGAAAATACTCCAATTAACAATAAAAATGTCGGTATAACATTTTTCTTTATACAAAAGAAGTGCGTTGTTCATATGTATGTACCTATAGCGTAGAACACACAGGCATTTTGGGCAGTCTCTTTCATCCTGGGTGCTTAAATTTGCCTTTGAACTGGGCTGCCACCATCTAAGAGCTGGAGGATTGGGGCAGCAAATGGGTCCTTGCATGGCCATCTGATCCCAAGCGTTTATTTTACTAAGAGGTAAACAGGCTACAAGGAATGTAGCTAGCTGGAGTGGAGCTTGGTTTCTTACCTCCTGTCCTCCAAGGCAGAGATTTTGTCTTGCTCATTGTAACATTTAGCTCAGAGCCTGATACAGTACTTCTGAAATATTTTCTGCCTATGCTGTCATGTTGAGGTTTTAATTTTTTTGTTTCCTTCCTGTCTTTCCACCTCCTGACTTTTTTGTTACTGTTGTTGCAAACACTGAAATACCAAAAGACACCCTGGGACTCTAGGAGAGCAGAGCAGTGGGTTTCCTTGTGCGTTTTGTTAGCAGATACTGCCCTCTGCTGGTCACTGGGCAAATCTTACACATTTATTCCGGCTTTGCAAGAAATCGCCAAGCATTCCAGCCTGCAGTGAATGAATGACAGTAAATGGGAAACAGAATCCTCCCATTGCTAATAATCTCATTGTGTCAACTTTTCAAACCTCTTCAGTGATAAACATTTCGCAAATATTCTTAAAACTAAAAACTCTTAGCATTGCCTTTTTGTTTTATTTTTCTTCCTGTGTAAATCTTGTAGTATTTTGAATAAAAGGTGGTGCTGGGATAAAGGGCTGGTATCCAAGATCTATACAGAACTTCTCAAACTCAACATCCAAAAAACAAATAATCCAGCCAATAAGTGGGCAGAAGACATGAACAGACACATCACCAAAGAAGACATCCAAATGGCTAACAGACACATGAAAAAATGTTACATCACTAGCCATCAGGGAAATGCAAATCAAAACCACACCGAGATACCACCTTACACCAGCTATAATGGCAAAAATTAACAAGACAGGAAACATCAAGTGTTGTCGAGGATGTGGGGAAAGGGGAACCTTCTTATACTGTTGGTGGGAATGCAAGCTGGTACCGCCACTCTGGAACACAGTATGGAGGTTCCTCAAGATGTTAAAAATAGAGCTACCCTATGTCCCAGCAATTGCTCTACTAGGTATTTACCCCAAAGATACGGATGTAGTAAAAAGAAGGGGCACATGTACCGCAATGTTCATAGCAGCACCGTCCACAATAGCCAAACTGTGGAAGGAGCTAAGATGCCCTTCAAGAGATGAATGGATAAGAATATGTGGTCCATATATGCAATGGAATATTATACAGCCATCAGAAAGGATGAATACCCACCATTTGCACTGACATGGATGGAATTGGAGGGGATTATGCTAAGTGAAATAAGTCAAGCAGAGAAAGACAATTATCATGTGGTTTCACTCATATGTGGGACGTAAGGAGTAGCAGGAAGGACCACAGAGGAAGGGAGGGAAAACTGACTGGAAGAAATCAGAGAGGGAGACAAGCCACGAGAGACTCTGGACTCCGGGAACAAAACTAAGGGTTACAGAAAGGAGGGGGGTGGGGTAGGGGGTAGCCGGGTGATGGGTATTAAGGAGAACACGTGTGGTGATGAGCACTGAGTGTTCTACGCAAGTAATGAATCGTTGAACACTACATCGAAAACTAATGATGTACTATATGCTGGCTAATTGAACATAATAATAAAAAAATAAAAATAAATAAAAGGTGGTCCTGATTTTTTGTCTTTTTTTTTTTTTTTTTTTTGCTTCATTTTGTTTCACTTCAGGACCTTTGATGGTGGTGGTGTTTTGTGTTTTTTTCGTACCAAGCCCTGTAGAATCATGCCCAGGCTCCACCTCTCTATAATGAGGCGAACTGGGTCCAAGACAAGCCTTCGTTCTTCTATTCAGATATAGCTCTAGAAACCTACCTCACCAGGGACAATGTAAAGCTCAAATGAAATATCACATGTGAAGACATTTGGAAAACTCTAAGGTGCTGCACTTATATAAACCATGATGATTATTTCTAGATAAAAAGGACAATATTAATAAGAGATACTAGGTGTTATATATCCAGTGAAGAACAGCTTCATTAGAAAAGCTTGACCTTTAAAAATTATCAGATGTTTAGAGATATATGATGTAGAAAATGTTCTTTGTTCCATTCACTGGAACCTCTTAGAATACTACAGAAAATGACGCAATTTTCTGAGGAATTTTTGGTATAATCTTGGCAAAGGGCTGGAAAATTGATTTAAAAAGCTAGTGAGTCATCTCAGCCCCATAATTCCATTTTTTAAGTATAAGAATAATAGTCTATCTAATAATAGCTTATAGCCCTTAAATATGTTTTATATCTTTAAGATGAAAATAACACTACCATTAATTGTGCATCTATTATGACCATACAAAACGGACCTCACATATATTATATCCTCAGAAGAATCCTGCTTTATTTCTTTGTCTAATAAGGGAGGACTCTGGGGCTCAGAGAAGCTAAGAAACTTACGCAAGATCACGTAACTAGTAAACAGCCCTCGGGATCCAAACTGTGCTTGTCCTGACTTAGGAGTGCATTTACCTGGCTTTTATCCCCATCATTTATGCTCCATCAAAGCACAACAACTGTCAAAGGACAACGACACTTAAGGGGAGTTAATCACTTGATTGCTTAAGAATTCTACTTGCCTTTGCTTCCTTCTGCTAATACAGGCTTGGCCAAGCACTGACTTTCAAATTCTGAAAAGCACCTGCCTGGTGATGGTTATCTAACAAAATTAAATATGCCTATGAAGTACACTGAGAAAAAAAGGCAGTATAATTATAACTAAAAAATACACTCTAAGTATAATTTTTAAAATGATTTAATATTGTTATCCATGTTTGCTTTCAACTCTTCTGAGTGACAAAATTCCCCGTCTGCCAGGTATGCCATCAAATGTTAGGAACAATTATTTGAAGAGAAATGAATGCAGTGACGGTGGAATTATACTTTCGAAAGTTCAAGTCCTGCCTTGCTCTTTCCTACCACTTACTACAGTTGTGAGCTAACTCTACAACTTTCCCATAAGGAGAATGCAGACTAACATGACACTGATGGGATAGTAACAAAATAAGTCTAAACATTAAAAATATGTTTGATATATTAGAAACTTCCCATGCATCATCTCCTTTTGCCCTTACCAAAACCCTTTAAGGTAGGACGTTTTATCCCTATTTTACAGATAGGTAACTCCAGGAACCTTGCCTAAGTCAGGGCACTGGGTCACTGGGTGGCAGAACCGGGACACACCGAGGTTATAAAGCTGCCAACCAAAGGATCTGGGGCTCCAGCGGGTCCTGAAACCCACCCATACTTTTTACCTTCAGCGTACGTCCCAGTTCTAGCACTGGCTTCAGCCCAAACTCTTCCCAATTGACTTTTGAGGATGGAGTTCTGGACTCTAGTCTCTCTCTAGCTTCGGTTGTGACACCTGTCAAGCTCTTTCCCGAGTCCGTGCCTCCCGACCACGGTGTGGCCCATGTAGTCAGGTGACCACGTAAAGTGTGTCTATCATGTGCTCAACCATCATGAATAGGTTCATTTCACGCCAAAATCCACGTCCCTGAGGCCCCGTGAAATGGCCCCAAAGCCCACTCACAGGTCTTCACCCCTTTTGCTTGGATTTTTCTTCCACTTTAAAGAGTTTCTTATTTAATTCGATGTTATGCTGATCAGTCTTCAGCAGCACAGCCCCGAGGTCCTTGAACTTAGCTCAGAAGTCCTCAAAACATGCCTAAAATAGGACACGTTTCATTACATTATATATACTATAATTTTCTTTGATACGTCTCATGAGAAATAATTCTTCTCTCTAAGGAAAGGCTAGTTGGTTCCTGGGCAGGGCTTCAGCCACCAATACCCTTAAAGCAAATCATTTTTGCTTCAATTAGCCTGGGGTTGCTTCAACCCCCCCCAAAGAAACCCCCCCCCACAAAACGCCAAGAACCCACACCCTAAAAGATAGACCCTCACTCTCCCGCTGCATTTTGTAATCATTTGTCTACTTCCCGAGGGGAGCAACTGTTCTTTGTTCAGATTTGGTTTCCCCAAAGTGTCTCAAATTGCTGTTAAATGTAGGAGTGAATGACATGGGCCTGGTTTTTTGTTTTTTATTTTTTTCCCTTCTAGATTATTTTTTTTCTTTTTGGGTTTCTCTTCACATCCCCTATGGTTCTTCATCATTTCAGCTTTTCTAACGGAAGGGAAGCCTCCTCGTGACAGATCAGCCTCCCTTCCGTGAACTCCGCTTTGAGGACCTTGTCACCACCCTGGAGATGTTTCTCTTGAGAGCCTCTGTGCTGCGCATGTCCTTTTGCCCGCTGGGTCACCTCTGCACTTCCCTCTTCCCTGTCGTCTGCTCCCATGTGCTGACTTGCAGCGACCCCACCACCTCCCCGGGGAACCTGGCAGGAAACTGGAGGAGGGGAGCGAGATCAGGGATTCATCCTCCTCGCTCTCTCTCTTGAGGTCACCCCGGGCTGTCTCTTAAACAGAGGTTACTGCTTCTCTCAAGGCAGCTGATGCTGCACAATCCTCTCCTTTCTGGGTCTGGCACAGCTCTGCCTCCCATCGTGCCTGTAGGTCTGGGCTGGTAACAGCTCTGCTGCTACGCCGTACCTGCCCTCACTGCGCTACTCCTTATGCCCCGCCCCCCAACATCCCTGCAAAATTCTCCCTTTATCTATAAACCTTCCTCAACGCTTTCCATTTCCCAAATGCCGTACCTCTCCCAACATGCACAAAATGTAAGAGCTTCTGCATTGTACTTTTGAACTGCAATGGGATCTTTACAAAGGTAGACCATTCTAGCAAGTACTTTTCACCTGTGCCCCCACTGGACAGCCTCCCAAAGTGTCCAGATGCTTGTCCCTCAAACCAGCAGTATCAGCCTCCCCTGGGAGCTCGTTAAACATGCAGAGTCTCAGATTCTGTCATAGATTCTGCAGAGATGTTTATTGTGCACATTAAAGTTTTGGAAACAGGGGTCTTAATTATCCCAAGGTCTAGGATACAGGGTACTCCCTATATTTTACGTGACCTCGGTGCTTTAGTTCTGTTGCCAGATGGAGCTAGAAACCATGCAGGGAAAAGCGACACTAGGAATGAGCACAGACTTGAACCATGGGTTGCCAGCTGCTGGAGTTTTCATCAAGGTGCCTCTGTCTTCCAGGAGTGAGGAGGGAGAATGGGTGTTCAAAGAAACCCCCCCACAAAGATGGGGAGTGGGCAAGGTGGGCGGGAGGCTGGTCTCAGCAGTGGAAAATGCATGATGGTGGGTCAAGAAGGGGTGTGGGGTGCAGCACACACCAGAGTCACACCTGCTGGGGAGAGTTGAGCCCTGGCTTCCGGGTGGGTGAGGAACTTGCTCTGTCCGGATGCACTCATTACCAGTCTTTTTGACATAGACATACAGATTCCTCCGTAGAGTCTTTATATATCCACAGCCACTGATTGTCACACACCCGTTTTATAGATAGATATACATATATATACAAAACCAGGACCATAGTACACATACTTTTTCATAAGCTACTTTGTTCACTGAACAATATATATTATGGACATATTTCCTTGACAACAGAGTGAAACTTACATTTACTTCGAAAGATTCTGCTGTGAAAGCATAAGGTTTCTAAAAGAATATTTTGCCACGTGGCATTTATCGGCAGGTGATTTTGAGAAGACCACACGCGTCCATGGTGGGGCTGTGATCCGCACACAGCTGGGCACTCCCATCCATCAGCTGTGTGCGCCGGGCAGGACGCTTGATCCTTCTGGGACTCACTCTCCCCAGCTGTAAGAGGGCGATAGCATCACTCTATTTCATGGGCTCCCTGTGGCCATCACATGAGTTAATATCTGGCACATAGTAAGTGCTATATGATTGTGTTATTATTGTGAAAGTCTGTCGGTATGAGTCATGGACTGCGGTGAGACCCCAAAGAGGGCCACCAAACTGCAGAATCAGAATGATTTAAAAGTAAATGTATGTCTTTCTAAAAGTCTCTCTCTCACTTTCTCAATATGGATACCTCTGTCTATCTGTGTTTCCATCTATGTCTGTCTATCAATCTATCCATCTGTCGAAAGACATTACCTCTTTAGTGCCAAAGCTCGCCGTCTAGAGACCACCAAGAGCACACGTCCACGAAGGAGGAAGGGGAAGGTTTATTTTGCTTGCTACTGTAAGAGAGAACACACGGCAAAGGACTCACAGAGCATCTCTGTAAGAGGGAGCTGGGTAATTCTGAGCAGGGGGCCAGAGAGAGTGGGATGTTTCAGATGAAGGTTGTCGAGAAGGGGGTGATTTCAGTAATCTCCGTCATCTTGGACCAGGAGTCAGGGGGGACAAAGTGGATGGGGGTATCCTTTGTCAAAAAGCAGCCAGTATTCAGAGATCAGCGATCAATTTTGTGGCTGTGGTACGGTCTTCTAGAGAAACGCTGTGTACCTGGTCTTACCCGTGTCCCATTGAAAGTACTGTTTACGTTCTACTAGAAACATCATGGGATGATTTTGGACAGAGCTATTTTCTGTTCTCATTAGGGGGATACTGTGTGTGTGTGTATGTGTGTGTGTGTGAGTGTATGTGTGTGCATGTGTGTGTGGGGGGGTGTAATTTCAAATGATAATATGTGCCATTTATAAGGCCTTTATGTTTGCTGGGCTAAGCAATTTATATACATTAACTCTAAGCTGCAAAGCGATTCTCTCAGGAAGGTAAGATTGCCGTCACTCTACAGATAGGAGAAGGCACATTTCAAGAACACAGAGCTAGTGCCAGTGTGGCCCAGATTCTAAACGAGGCCGGCCAGAACCTTCTTGTTTCTCCAGCCTACACTCTACCCGGCTGTCTCTTCGACCCTTCTACAGTCATTAAGCTGTTCTAACAACTTCATTCCCTCTCTCTTCCCCGGCCTGGGATTGCACTCCAACATTTTGTAAAGCTGAAAAAATTTTGCCATTTAACAATTATAAACCATTTCTCCCTGAGTTGAATTTACTTCCGGGGCAGACGTTCCCTCTCCCTTTTTCCTAAGAACGCCCACAGCACAAACATGAAGTCAGTCCACACCTGCTGAGATGGGCGGTGTGCACGGAAATGATGGCAACCCGAACGCAGATGCTTTGGGGAAGTGAGCTGTCTGTTACCGCGGCGATGCTAGCTGCCATCTCCGTGCTGCCCGTCCTCCAGCCTGGGTTGGAAGCACTCTTTCCTTGTATGATCTCAAATGATCTTCAAATGTATCCCGAGAGGTGGCGATGACTATGAATCTAAATGGATAGGTGGGAAAGATGAGAAACCAGGAGCGGAGTGGCTTGCTCAAGGTCCCCCTGCAACAAAGGGGTGGACGGCGCATTCAAGTTCAGGCCCGGGGTCTCTGGAGGCCGATCCATAAGTGTATGTAGCTCTTCTGGCAGAATTTTCCTCTGCCCAGATCGAGAGCAGCAAGAGCGGCCCTTAAGCTCATATAAATATGTACGAGGCCCATGGCAAGAAGAACACGGCCGTGTTTTAGTGGAAGGAGCCAGCTCTCCAGGCCCTCAGGGGAGGGGCAGTGGAGGCAGGCAGGGAGGCAATTCTGCAAGGGGCTCTGAGGACAAGCGTGGGCTGGTCGGGCTCCTGGAGAGATGCCACACTTAGCAGGAATAATGTGAGTTATGGTCTGTGCGGTATTTCCCCTTAGGTATCGCTGAGCTCTTAGTAAAACCGCGTGTGAAAACACTCCCGGCCTCTGCTCCGCTATGGGCCAGAAGGGCCGTGACCGTCCATTTCTTGCACCGAGCAGCCAGGCGGCACACCCCTTCCCTTCCAGGCCAGGGAGGCAGGCACCGTGGAGGGCCAGCTCCAGACCTGCCCTCTCATGGGAGTTCCAAGATGGTCAATGAGGCACAGTGGAGCAAATGCCTTTTCGAGAACTCCCAGAAAAAGCTAGGAAATGACTTCAGGCTGCTTGGTTTTTGACAATCAAGCTGGTGAAGGTTTATCCTTTATCTGTAAACACAGAGATCTAAGGCCAGGACACAGGGGTTTTATCTTGTTAAAAATATGCGTGAAAAAGAAAAAAAGGAGGAAGAAGAGAGGAAGAAAGAGGAGGAGGAAATGAAAACAAGTAAACAGGATTCACTAAAGCGGACACATGCATACCCTGTGACTTAGCAACTTGATTCCTAGCTGTTTACCCAACAAGAATGGGTACACAGATCACCAAGAGCCTGGAACCTGTCGAGCAGGGCTATTTGTAATAGCCCCAAACTGGAAACCACCCAGTGTCCACCAACAGGAGAAAGGACAAGGAAATCAGGAATAGTCATCAAATGGTGTATGATCCACCAATGAGAATACACAATTTATGGCTTCATGCCACAGCGTGAGTGACTCTCACAGGCACTCTGCTGAAAAAAGAAGGGAGATACCAAAGTGTGCCGGCTGTATGAGGCCATTTATGTAAAGTTCCAGAACAGATCAGGTGATCTACGTTGGACGACGTCAGGGTGCTGCTGATCCTTGTTAAGGACAGTGGGGAGATTTGGAATCAGGCAGGAAGGGAGTTTCTGGGTACATGGAAGATTCCATTGCTTGCTCAGGTGAAAGTCAGTTGAAAAATACTCGAGCAGAATACTTGGATATGTCAACTTTGCTGCATGTATATGCACTTTAATGAAGTCTTTTTAATGAGAAAAAAAAAAAAAGATGTCTGATCCCTTAACTAAAGATCGGAAAACCTGGGCAGGGTCATGGTCCTATCACCGGCCCCACAGACAGCAGACCGAATTTTCATGCTCAGGTGGGCGGCAGGCATGGGAATGAAGCCTACTTCTCCTCTGGGTGACCACATAATGCCATGACAAGGCAGAATGGGAAAGGGAGACTGTCTGCGTGCTGCATGCAAAGTCCCACAGGGCTCTAGAGTTCAGGGATGGGGTGGTGTGGGCACAGCAGAGAGAGGGCGGGTGGTGTGGGCACAGCAGAGAGAGGGCGGGAGGAAGTTCTGTGGGCAGCCATAGCCCTGGGAGCGTGTGGCTCGAAACTCTGTCAAACGTGGAAGGGACCTTGTTACTCATGACGTACAATGGGTTAACCTTATATTTGGAGAGCAGAAACCGCAGTCTACTGAAATCATCAGGCCCTCTATTTACTATCCAAAGTTCTTGTGTAGCCTCCTCATTGATTAAAGACCTTTCAACTATTTGGCCTCCACGAGTGAGCCTGAAGTGATTCATGATTAGAAAAAACCTGGGCTTGGCTAGTGATAAGAGGGATTCAGAAATATTACTAATTGTAATATCATTTTCTGGAACAAAACACTTCCCAGTAAAGCGAGTACGCTTTTCCTGAGTCTCTGACATACCACAGTGGCCTATAGAATTTCTTATTGTTGCTGCAGGATCCTGAAAGAATAGGATCATTACTGTTAGCTCTGACTGTAATTCTTTTCCATTATGTTGGTTAGAGAAACATGGTGGTGGTTTTTCCAGTCAGACCCTGAACAGGGCTGGAGACCATTGTCTTCCACAGCTTATCTGAGAATCAGCTAAGATGGCCGCAAAGAGCCCTCAACTCAAAATCAGAATCTATGGGGGTGACTCATGACCCCAATCACTTTCTAGCTTCTGTAAGGGTATCTGTTTCTCTGCATGTAAAATAGAGAAAGAGGATATTTGCATAAGGAGAAAATTCTGAGAAATGTGCTTTCATATGGAATGTAATTTGAATTTAGTGTAGAAGTGGTCCGCCTGCTCATAAAAGGAGAGAGATTGGACAGAGAACATATTTCCTCTTGATACTGGAATTGTTATATGACTTGTATTCATAGTTTGGGGTTAAACTTTCATTTAGCATACAATTATGAGCTTACGGTGTCAGGAAGGCTACCACCCAGAATGAGCTGGGACTTGAAAAGGATACAAAACTCAATATTAGGAAAATATGAAGGGAAATTACAAGAGGGGTTTTAAGTTTTATTTAAGCAAGAAGAATAAGGAAGCAATCTGCCCACTGCCTGGGGCAAGTGAGGTAATGATAGATTTCAGAGAGAAAGCAAAGAACAGTCCGACTTTGGTGCTCTCTGCAGCGAAGGCTTTTCAGAGGGAGAAAGGCAGGTCAATGGAAGCCCAAGATTTGTGGGTAGTTTATGAGAGAGATGAAGCGGATCACATGTCACCAAGCAGAGGTAGTGAGGCTTCTCTGGCTCAGGTACATGAGGATGAGAACAGAGAGGAAGTTTCTTTCTTTCTTTTTTTTTTTTTTTAAAGATTTATTTATTTATTTATTTATTTATTCGACAGAGATAGATAGAGACAGCCAGCGAGAGAGGGAACACAAGCAGGGGGAGTGGGAGAGGAAGAAGCAGGCTCATAGCAGAGGAGCCTGATGTGGGGCTCGATCCCACAACGCCAGGATCACGCCCTGAGCCGAAGGCAGACGCTTAACCGCTGTGCCACCCAGGCGCCCCCAGAGAGGAAGTTTCTTAACTACCGATCGTGATCTTTGAGGAGTCAGAGATTGCAAGGGAGGTATCTGAAAAAGACAAAGAAGGACATAACTTGCAGATTTGGTCTCTGAAAGCTGTAGATCAGCAAGGCTGATGTTAGTACCAGATAAAATCCTAGGGCAATGTATTAAAAGGATGGTCTGTGATGTAATGACACGGTGGTCCCTGGGAGACATGGTGCTTTCTGGAGACAGCATCTGGTTCATTAGAACAAGTCCATCTGGACAGTGCTCATTTCCTTAATTGATGGGTTTATGAGAGAAATAGGAACAGTGAATACAGATTTTGGCATGGCATTGACCAAGGGTCCCATGACATCCTTGCAGACAAAAGGGAAAAATGTGTCCATGTTAATGGATTCATAGTTGTTTGCACTGATGTGGCTCTAAAATGTTGGTGAGTGCCTCTTGGATGGAGGTCTCCAGCGGCAACACTCAGCACTGAAGCTCCCTCCACATTTTTACAACCATCCGAAGGGGATTTATACGGTGCCCAGATCACATCTGTGAGTGCTGATGAAAAGCTGACATTTGTGGTAGGGAAGAAGAGACAAATGTATATAAAGACAGAATATACACTAGTCTGATAGAATCAGAATCCTAAGATAGTTTTAATAGCCTGGAGTAAAGGAAACAATTCAATCTATCCAAACCTCAATTTTCTCACCTGTAAAATGGGGCTAATAATATCCTTTTTCCCATAGGGCTGCAGTGGAGATTCAACTAAGATAATGGATTAAAAGACGATGCAGTTAGTGCCATGTTTAGCACAGGGTTATGCTCAAATGTTGTTTTCTTTGTTACTACTAATAATACAGTGACAGGCAATAAGTAAAAAACATAATTTCTGGACTTAGATCCAAAAATCAACTCCATTTCTACAGAACCGGGAAGGTGTCAGTTAATAGAAATTCATCAGACAAATATGTAAGCCTTTGGGTTGATCTTAAACTCGGTCTGAGCCCAGAGTGTATGTAATTGTCACTAAAATCCTGTGTACAATGTCGGTGTCTTCCACAGAACTGTAGCATCTCGCACAAGGAAAGGAGCTACTCCATCTGCCCGATGGAGCTCTCTCCACCCCAGAGGTGCTAAGGGCAGGGTAGGACCACACCCTTTCAGGGGTTCTCAGCCCTGGATGGAATTAGAATCACTTGGAGAGCATTAAAGACTCTCAATGTCTGGGCCCCAATCCAGGACTATTAATCAGAATTCTGGGGATGGTGTTGACAACCACCACTTTGAATGAAATATTGACTTTTAGGAGCTTTTTCCTCAAAGATCCACCCAAGACGGTAATGGGACCTGAGACTCAGCTATCCGAAGGGGGATTAAACAAAGGTCCAGGCTTTAATTAAGAGAGGTGTAGAGAGGTGAAGGACTGTGATGGAAGGATAAGATTTATCTTTCCTGTCTCCAGAGGGCAGAACTTAGACCATTGTATGAGTTACATGGAAATACATGTTTACTTAAAATAAGAATAATATCCCAAACAATTGAACTTGTTAGAGAATTAAATGAGTTATTTGGGAAATGATTAAAATCCCAGGGCTGCTGGCCTTCAATGTTTTTATAACTGCTTTCCAGAGGTGGTAGAGAAAAAGGGTGTACACTGAAAGGAGTCTTTATGTTTCAATCAATTAATACATTTATAATTTTCTTTAAAATTATTATTCTTTTAGATGATGAAACTGACCACGTTCACCAAGTAGTCAGGGGTCAGACACTGGTATTTTTAGAAAGCTCACTTGGTGCCTTGTCACCCCCTTGAATTGTTCTGGCCCTGGGACTCCAGCCTCCATCAAGGACTCGAGTGATCAGAGTGTTGTCCGATTGGGCAGGGGTTGGGGGAGGGATGGGAAATAATCCATCACCTCCGATCGCAGCGCACCTGGGAGAGGCTCGCGCCGCAGTCCATGTACCCAGGCTGAGTTTCAGACGACAATGACAGAGTGAAACTCCGAATCCAGGCCTCTTTGCTAATTTTCTGTTGCTCTTTTCTGCTGTTTTTTTTTTTTTAAAGATTTTATTTATTTATTCGACAGAGATAGAGACAGCCAGCGAGAGAGGGAACACAGCAGGGGAGTGGGAGAGGAAGAAGCAGGCTCCTAGTGGAGGAGCCTGATGTGGGGCTCGATCCCATAACGCCGGGATCACGCCCTGAGCCGAAGGCAGACGCTTAACCGCTGTGCCACCCAGGCGCCCCTCTTTTCTGCTATTCTTATCTCTGACAGGCAGAGTGAATCCTGATAAAGATACTTCATAGTAAAAGTCTTCATCATATTACGAAAGATTTTTGATCTTCAGCCAATGACCCATTTCTTTGCGAACAGTCAATAAAATCGAATTCCAGTAAAATCAAGGATTTGAATAGTCCCTTGATGATTATGACAATAGAGGATTAAATTTGTACGTCAGAGCTCACAGTTCTGGAATACCATCTGTTTAGTCCACCCCTTTCTGTTCCTATTTTTAATGTGTTGCTCTTTCTGAATATAAATCGCATCTCTGTGCTAATAAGTCTGCGTTGCTGTAGGTAAATGATTATTATTAGTTCATCAAAAGGGAGGAAAAGCACCTTGGCAAAGAAGGGAGGTTTATTGCATCCAGGTTATTCATTAGTGATCAGAGAACAAGAGCTATCATATTAATTCTGTGAAATTCCAACCCATCTCTTTGTTTCACCGCCAAAGATTAAGAGGGAGAAGGGCCTTTCCTTTTAACCTTGAATCTCAGTCTCAAGACAATTTGTTTTTAAATTTTAAGAAAAGGATTTTCAGTCATTAATTGATCCGACAAATGGGGAAACTCTGTTTCAACCTGATTACTTAACATCTTTGTTTACATGTATGTTTTCTTTCATCCAACATAACTTTCAAAACAATTGACTGCTTTGACCAATCTAGTATGCCAGCAAAGGGTATTAAGATATACCTTCATGGCTGGATTTACATTAGATTGTCTTGAATCAAAAATCAAAATGGGTCCAAGTAGAAGTTTTAGACCTAGAACACTTGGGATGTTTAAAAAATATGTCGACTTAGTGAATAATTCCCATGATGTTACCAACAACTAAAAAATTATTTTTATGCCTCCATTTGTTCCCAGGATTCACTTCATTCCAGAGGAATTCTATAGCTTTGTAGCATGTGCCGTTGGTTGCCTTCCCATTACCCCTGGTGCCACTTCTCAGTCTCTAACAGGACCCCAGCTTTGTTCTGGGCAGCAGCGCGCTCGGGAAAATACACTGGCCACTGGGAGGAGGCATTTGCTACAGCTCCAGCCAAAGAGAAGAAAGCCTGACCTGCTGGGTGTTTCTGAGCAAGCTTTTCCATTTCTGACCGAGTGCTCTTAGAAGAAATACATCAAGTTAAAGCATGATGTTAATGTTAGAAAACAAATTTTGAATTTTGTTTTTGTATTCCGGGATCGATATGTGGCAGGTCAAACACACGAGCAGGCTGTTCAGCTGATGGCGTTCTCTGTCCCAGGCAGAGAACACGAGCCGTGCAAATTCCGTGCTGCTTTCCGGGCTGAGCAGGAGCTCAGAGACATAAACAGTGTGAGCTCTTCACGCCAGGGGCAAAGGCCAGCCCAGTTCCCCACCCGTCTTCCCAGAAAGCTCCATGCCCCACAAAGCCCAGGAGAGAGCAGTCACATCAGGGGTTCATGCCCACCAGACTCCCGGGCCTTCTGGGCACCTGCTAACCTGGCTCTCCCAGGCAGAACTCCCATTTCCAAAACGAAAAGGAGGTCCAAAGTTAGAAGACTGGTGCGTGAAAAGTAAGCAAAGAACGAGCCAAAGTTCTGGAAAGTGGACAAAACAATATGGCCACCTGCTTTATTCTAGGCAAAAAGAAAATAAAGTCAGATGGCATCTATGCTCATGAGCAGCTACTAAATTTACCTCAGCCCTCAGTCCTTCCGGACTAAATTCCGTGCAAGTCAACGCTGGCACTACTGTCCTCTGTTGGATAGAAACGGAACTTCACTATGGTGTTTGTTTTTCTTCCTGGCCGATTTAAATAGGTCAGAAAGAATTGAGCTGAACTCCAGTCCCAGTCATCTCCCAACCACATATTCAAAGCCAAAATTCTTGAGAGCCACATTTTTTCCCAGAAGGGCAATTGGGAGCGTTGATGAGTACTGTGATTCTAAAACCATTGCACCCTACTCAGAAACTAGAGGTATAAAAGACACTAAGACAGTGATTCCTAAACTTGACTTTTTATTAGCTAAACATATTATCCAAGCAAACTCTTGGATAAGCTTCCCAGTGTAAAGCCAAGTCTCATTCCAGCCCCATGCCAGGCCCTGCAGCGCCTCCACGCTTTGCAAATCTCTCTCTCTGTTTAAAACTGGTTTTTTTTTTAACGAATTGATTTCCAAAACATAAAGCACTCCCCTCCCCTCAAAAAAATTAAGGTATCCATTTTCTTACTTCCTCAACAAAAATTCTGTCAAATTTCTGCAGCTCAGTGAACCAAAGTATGTCTGTATGCAGTGTTATGGTTATCAAAAGAAACTGGAACATTTGGGAATATGCAGAAGTCAGAGGAATGTATATTTGTTCATAGACGGTGGTCTTGGGGGACCATCTCTAACATACCCACCAGGTCCTCATTTGTTACTTATCTGATGAGACAGGGAGCCCTTGGCTCTGTTGCCCAGTTAACAATTAATTTTCTTGTTTCTCCATAATAGATCTATCTCCTGGGGGAGGCTCACTATAAGCAAGACTCGAAATTTTTAAAAGCTAAAAAACCACTAACTTATAGTGAGAACCATGACAGTCACCTGGAGCGTTCTCTGTTGAGGCCGGCCCCCGGGAAGTCCTAGCTCATCAGTCTAAAACCAAGAGGAACAGATCTAAAGTCCGAAAAACGGGGTTTATCATAATATAAAACCTTTGTAATGGGAGAGACTGAACTCCAGAGGAACTGTGAACCATGGCAGCCATTAAAGGCAGAGCTGAATTATTGCAGGATTTGAGACAAGGTGGAAATAAGGTCTACATTGAATGCAGGTGTGTGAGGAAAGGGTCACCGTCAACTGTGGACTAGGATGTGACCTGAAACACTGTTTCTTTGGAAAACATGGAATTAAGATCGATGTGGAATGTTGTGTCCAGACACCCCTTACATCTGGGTTGGACATTGAGGCTGCTTCATTGTATCAGAATGACCGAGATCCTCCCGGCAAAATGGAATGTTCCATCCTCACTGATTAGTTTCAACCATAATATTTCTGATATCCATGCTACCAGAGAAGAGTGTTTCTCAGTGAATAAAGAAGCGGTAGTCAGTCCAACAAGAAGGTCGCATGACACTTTATAGCTGTGGCATGTCCTTGGGAGGAATATTGTTTCCCATAAACTTTGCAGCTGGCTCTCTCCTATCTGTTATTCCAACCTGATGAATGGCTGGCCATATGTTTACTTTCTCAGTCCAAGCTAATTTGTACTTTCTCAGCGGGAAGGCGAATGGCTCTCTGAGTTAGCTGGGCAAGCACATGAGCAGGCTACCAGAGCAAGGTCGCTGGTGCTTCCAACGTTTGAGAACATCAGGCCAAGACAGGTAGTCACGGTCCCCTCGCACTGACCTCCGACCCTTACTCCTTTCCTCTCCTTCCATTGCTCCTACGCTCATCCCTGTGCTTCCCTGGGGAGAAGGTGAGGGACGGCAAAGCTCTTATTTTACAGTCTTCCTTTAGATGTGCTAATGTTTTCAGGAAAACTTTTCTTCTTTTTGTTATGGTTCATTTTGTGTTGTTTCATAGTTTAACCCTGAGAGGGGAACGGGGGTCCTATCTTATTTTTTAATTACTGGGGGGAACACCTCACAGTTTGCCCTTGATAGGGTTCAGGACATGCTACCCCAAACTATGGCACTTTGACGCACTGAATATCTTAAACTGAAGGAGTTGGAGAAAACAGCAGAAGCAGGAAGGTAACTCTGACCTCCCCAAACCCGCCTTTTTTCTCCGAAAGCAGGGGATAAATCTCTGATGTACAAGCTCTCCCCCCCCTTCCCCCCCCCCCCATCCCCATGCCAGGAGAAAGGGAAACATCCTTATCACGGAACACAGGGAATTAGGCTGAGAAGGCTGTATAAACAAACCTTGTTATTTCTTCCCCATTTAATGACCCCAATCGCAATCCCCTTTGTCTTCTTTATTCTTCACAAATTTATTGTTTCTTTGTCTAAAAGGTATGAAAGTTTCCTGCTCTGGTCCCTTCTTCGGGTCTTCATTCTCTTGTAAAGACTCCTGTATATGTGTAAAAATTCAATAAAATCTGTATGCTTTTCTCCTGTTAATCTTTGTCAGTTTTAATTTTCATACCCATCCCGGGACCGTAAGAGGGTCAAGGAAAACTTTTTCCTCCCCTACATCCTAAAATATAGTTGAGAAACTATACTTGTTTTATGTGAATGAAATGGACCAAATAATCCTTAGCAAAAGGATTATAATTTCGGTTGAAGTTGTAATTTCACCTCAGGCGAGCCAAAGTAAAATGCTGAAAATAACTTCTAAATGAAATTGACTATCCTCTATTTATTTAGAAATATGGTAGTTTGTTTACTGTTGTTTATCTCCTTGACAAAGTAAGTGGGGAAAAGAAAAGTAATTTTAATCCCTGAAACTTTTTTTTAAAAAAGAAAGGCTTATATGTACACATGTCCCTTTTTAAAAATGAGAAAGTTAATAAATGACTCTTGATTAACTTTCAAATCAAAGGTTTTCTTGATGTGACTTCTACATAATTTTCTGAATTTTCCAAATGAGGTGGATCTGAAATCCCCAGGGCCATTTCTGCCATGGAAAAGCTGGATAAGCCTGGACTTCCCGAGTGATGTCACAATGAGATTTAAGCTTTGATAATCAGGAATTTCAAGACCAAGCCAGCATTTTAAGAGATTGTCCAAGAAAACAAATGTGAGAAGATTTCTGTGTGAGGTTCATTTGAAATAACGGAGTGCTGTTTTCTTTAAGTACCTATAATTGTATATTCAAAGCAAACTCTTCAAATATCTTGCTACGCAGCGTCTAAATATCTTGATGAGAACACTTAAAAAGCTGTCTGCTGAGGTGTTCACACTACAACAATTTTAAGTGATGAAAACAAATTGCAGAACAATCTGGGCAGCAATCCCAGTTTGGTTGGAAAAAAGTTGGAAAGAAAAGAAAGAGGGAAAAAAAATGACCCGTGAGTGGTTTATGTGCGTGAAAAGAAAAGTATCAAAAATACCTGGATATCTGGAAGGAAATCCAGCAAACTGTTAAATGGAGTTACTTCCTAGAATATATAGAGAGGGCAGGAGATTTTTATTTTTTATTTTACAGTCTTTTGTGTTGGTTTTCATTTGTTATGACTAGCACTACTGTTTGTCATTTAAAAACGCAATTAGAAAAAGGCTCATCAAATTTGGAACACCGTGTGTCTCACTTGACTCCTCCCTGCTTTAGGCTCCAATATTGTTAACATTTAGCAGGCACATGAATGTAAAGTGTTTTAATTTCAATGTCGATGGGCTAATAAAGCTCTTCCTGATACATTAAGATATAAACGAATTGTAGTGAACATTATAATATATAATATTAATATATGATAGGAAGTATTAATATGTCATATAAATACTGGAGCCTCTGAAAATGGCAGAAGTCTAATCTATTTATGAGTTTATTCATTCATTCATTCATTCATTCATTCAAGAAATGTTTAAGGACACTCTGTGTCTAAGGCTCTGAGCTAGATGTCAGGGCAACAAACATGAAAAAGTCATGGTCTTTAATTCCTGAAGAGCTTATGCTTCGTTGGCATGGACCAGCACACAGAAAATAATTGATACACTAGGAGGAGTGGAATAACAAAGATGTAGCAAAGGGATGCAGGACCCACTGTGTGAATGAAGAATAGGGAAGGCCCCTTGGAGCTCACTCTAACTGGAACTTGAAGGACAGAAAGTTTTCTAGGCAGAGAACACAGTGAGGACACTCCAGCAGAATATATAGTATGGATGAAAGAATGGTGATATCAAAGTTTCTAGCACAAAATGAAATAAACTTTTTGAGGGTGTCATATTAGCTTACAATGACCTCGCTTGCCCTGGGAAATGCTCCCAGATGCATTGGGTTGGTCCCCTGGTCACCATGCTTATATTATATGACGTCTTCCCCTACCCCCACCTACTAAGGTAGACCAGATACATACTTCTGCAACAACAACATTTTAAAGATACACATGTATATAAAGCTATGATCTTTATATAATTGAGTATTGGCAAAAATTAAAGACAATGTCAATACATTTAGTTGATGGACCAGCAATGTTTGAATGAACAATAAAATGACATATAAATTCATAATTTATTACATGTTTATTTCATAAAATATATTTTCTTTCTATTTTATTTAAATTAACGATATGTTGTTATGATTCAGATTTTCACAAAATTTGCATTCTATCAACAGCCATGCATGATAGTTCTTGAACCATTAGAGTTCTCAGTTTTAATTACTTTCAGTTTGGCTCAATTTTACTCTCTGGAGGGTTTAGCAACAGGAATTATTGAAAAAATTCTTTAATAGTCAGATTCAAAATTAATACTAAAATTTACATATTTTTTAAACTTAGAATAACTGAGATGTAATTGACATACTGATGATGTTTAATCACTGTAACAGAACTACATATAATACATGACCATGATCACAGCGTCAGTTATAAACAAACTGAGTTTCACATGTGACTATCACTTCTGCAATGTTCATGGTCTCTTACAGTAATATCCATAGAGTAGTTCTTAAGCTTTTCTCCTTTCAAAAACTTCGGTGTTGTAATATTATCAAAAATGAAAATAGAAATTAACATATTGCTCAACTTATTGAAATCTCTCTTCAATCAAGACTACATCAAAACTTACGATATGTTGAGAGAGTCATTTCTATAGACATCGGTTTATAGGGTAGGGGTACATGAACCTTCTCTTTCATGGATAAACAAATGTTCTCATTTCCCTTTTCTTTACCGGAATGCTACTTTTGATGTTTATTTTATGTGCAGTTTCAACTCAGGGGAAAAAAGAAAAACCCACCAACATTGTCTCTAAATTTCAAAAAATGTGTACTATTAATTATTTAAGAGTGGACCAGAAGTATCTTTTGGGTTTCTTGTAAGCTTTGGCTAACATAATTAGTAGTAAATAAAAGTACACACCGAGTAACTCAATTCAAGATTAATTCATTCTTTGTCAAAGATTGATTTCTTCTTATTTGGAATCTTCAGTTTTTTGCTTTCCTCTTCTTGGGTACTTCATATATTTTGCCTAAATGAAATCTAATTGCCGTGGCAACAGTTAACCGACGTTCTCCTTGCATGTCTAAATGTGGTGGTGAGGTTATAGTTGATGGGCAGCCCCAGAAAACATTTACTATCATAACTGAATTGTTCCCTGGAACGTCATCACTATTGCGCTACTGACACAGCACAAATCTCATCTCAAGTGACAAATTCAAACCACATGCTGCGAGACACAATGGATGCTCCTGGAATTCGAGCCAAAATTCTCATTTGTACACTTGCGTGTGTGTGGTTTATTTAAAGATTTTATTTATGTATTTGAGATACAGTGAGAGTGAGCAAGAGAGAGCGAGAGGGGGAGAGAGGCAGAAGAAGAGGGGCAGAGGGAGAGGGAGAAACAGACTCCCCACTGAGCAGGGAGCCCAATGCGGGACTCGATCCCAGGACCCTGGGATCATGACCTGAGCTGAAGGCAGAAGCTTAACCAACTGAACCACCCAGACGCCCCTGTACACTGCTTTTTAAACCAACCATGGTGATGCCGTTATCACAGATCTGCCTTGATAATCTTTCAAACTAATACCTAACATTGAAAACTGTGGTTTTTGTTTTTATTTTATTGTTTTTAACAAGAGATGTGATTTGTTTAATGTTGGCATATGTGGTCCAAAACCAATACTGCCTACTCAGAGAGCTAGGTGGGTCTATGTAATACCACAGCCAGGGTGGGACACGAGCAGAAAATAGTGTTTTTTAAATATCTTCACTTAAAACCCACACATTTCCCAACATATGTAAAACAAATGAAACATTCTTTCATTTCAATTTTGGTATTTTTTTTCCTGGTAGCTCGAAAATTCATATAATCCAATTATTTTTCAACATGCATTTTGTTTCTGATAACAATGTAGCTGAAATGAGTACCGTTCGACTTAGATTTTTTGGATGATTCCTTTTTCTCACCTTATCATATACGTAAGATTTAAAAACCTTATTTTGACTTTCTTCTCTTTTTTAATTCAGCTTACATGTTCATTCATTTTGCTATGTGGCATAAAATTTCTAAATCATTTCTAATGACATTAGAAATTAGAAGTAATTTCTAATTACAACATTAGAAGTTGTAAATTGCTTTCTGTAAACATTGTACTTGTTTGTGCTATGAAAAGCTTGGGATGGGGCACCTGGGTGGCTCAGTCAGCTAAGTATCTGCCTTTTGCTCAGGTCATGTTCTCAGCATCCTGGGGGTCAGGCTCCCTGCTCAGCAGGAAGCCTGCTTCTCCCTCCCCCTCTGCCTGCTCATTCTCTCTCTCTCTCTCTCATGCTGTCTCTCAAATAAATGACTAAAATCTTAAAAAAAAAAAAAAGCTTGGGATACAAATAGAATGCATGGGGTTATTCTTTTTAAGCATGCTAGGCAAACATCCTATATCAGTGTTACTTTCTTTGCTAAATGCTATCATTTTTCTTGCTGTTTAACTTGCTTCAAAAAGTTCTCGTAATTGCACATTTTGTATGTGTTTGCGTATTTACACACCACTGACATTTTGTATTCTTTTGATTGAGACTTTAAGTGTTTTTAACAAGTACCTTCATTTTAAAGTTAATCTTGAAGATTGGCTGTGAAGCCTTTGACACAAGAAACATAACACCTTGTCTTTGAAATTAGAATATAGGGGCACCTGGGTGGCTCAGTAGTTAAGCATCTGCCTTTGGCCCAGGGCCTGATCCCAGGGTCCTGGGATCGAGCCCCACATTGGGCTCCCTGCTCCACTGGGAGCCTGCTTCTTCCTCTCCCACTCCCCCTGCTTGTGTTCCCTCTCTCTCTGGATGTCTCTCTCTCTGTCAAATAAATAAATAAAATCTTTTAAAAAAAATGAAATTAGAATACAAAAGCCAGTTTCCATAGTTTCTTTTTCCATTTGAAATAATTTTTATAAAAAATGAAGTATGAAATTCTTCGCAATGTTCAGGCAATGGAAAATCAAAATTTATTTGCATCAGGGTAAGTTTTGCAAGAAACATTCTCACACTGTCAGAAAGTCGCATGGGCCATTTCCCAAGATCATGGTTAATAAACAGTAAAGCTCCAGAGATTTCATCTTTCACATCCAGTCGGCAGATTCAGGGATGCCATTTTTTTCCTCTTTTTTTTTTTTTTTTAAAGATTTTATTTATTTACTCGATAGAGATAGAGACAGCCAGTGAGAGAGAGAACACAAGCAGGGGGAGTGGGAGAGGAAGAAGCAGGCTCTCAGTGGAGGAGCCTGATGTGGGGCTGGATCCCAGAACACAGGGATCATGCCCTGAGCTGAAGGCAGACGCTTAACCGCTGTGACACCCAGTCGCCCCCATTTTTTTCATCTTTTAAATGGAAATATGGAGTTGCATTTGGTATTTGTGGGTGGTGATGTTGATATGAATAATTATCTTTCAAATCTTTACTTAGTAAAGAATATTCACATTCTTTAAGATGAATTCTTGAATATTCTTTGGTTGCAGGAATCCTATCTGATGCCTATTCAAATTCTGGACTTGATGGGAACAATTTTCTTGCTAATTTTCTTGTTTTGATCAGTTGCTAATGCTTCAATAAGTATAGATACCCCATTCAAAAGTTTTATGCAGATTATGTTTAACATATACATTCTCAATTTAAATGTGAATTTTAGAATCTTAAGAAAACAGCTTTTTTGAAGATTTTTTATTTCTAGTCTCTATTTCGAGTTAATTTTATATTTTCTACTTCTTTTAAGATTTTGACTTGTCGTTATTCCTAAGACCCAAAGAATTAAAAATGAAATGTAATTTTACCATATTGTCATCCAAAATTACAAAAAAACTTGTAAACATGTAAAAAACTTGTTAATGTAAAAAGTTAACAAGATACAGAATACTTTAGAAGTATACCTATAAAGCTTTTAAAACATAAGCTTCCCCCCAAAAGTTCTTTTTCTTCTAAAGTATTCTGAATCATCTCTCAAATTAAAAAGCAAAACTCAAACTGTAATTAATTTGGTGTCATAATTTTAATCAAAATTAGTTAAACCGAGGTCCATTTAAAAAGCTTTGTAACTTTTTTTTTAAAAGATTTATTTATTTATTTATTTATTTATTTATTTATTTGACAGAGATAGAGACAGCCAGCGAGAGAGGGAACACAAGCAGGGGGAGTGGGAGAGGAAGAAGCAGGCTCATAGCAGAGGAGCCTGATGTGGGGCTCGATCCCACAATGCCGGGATCACGCCCTGAGCCGAAGGCAGCCGCTTAACGACTGCACCACCCAGGTGCCCCAAAAAGCTTTGTAACTTTAATGAAATCTTAACGTTTTATAAAAACAAAACTACTTGCGATTTTACCATTCGATGTCCAAGCACTTGCCCTTGGAAAGACTCTGTACTATGCTTACCTGGTGTTATAGACCCATATATATGTGAGTTTTAAACTAATCCGAATCTCTTTACATGGCAGAATGTGGCGCAGTTGCCACGTGCAAATATTGTGAATGCCACGCTAAAATTAGGAATGCTTCAGCAACTACAACTGTAACCTGAAGAAAAATGAGAAAGAGATGGTCAACGCTACTGGGAAACAATATTTCATTTTAAAGAGATCCATTTTATCTGTGATACCTGAGAAGAAGGATTTGAGGAGCTAAGTTGTCTTTTTTCCCTGTGTGCTATTCAGATCTTCCCTGTATTCTAAAGCAGCATTTGCCTCAAGCATCCACAGCAAGCACAACTCACACAGATGTGTGTGCCTTTTCCTGGAGATCCTATAGCAGGACACGTAGACTAATGTTTCCCGGAAGCTTTAGGATTACAATTTGTGTCATACCAAGAACTATAAGCACAATCCCAGTGATAGACCGTATGATCTTTAGTAAGTTTATTTTTTCATGAGTTTGTGACATGCTGGATCCCCGGAAGCATGGAGCCCAGGGCAGATGTCTGCCTTGCCTGAGTCTAAGGGAAATTCTGGTTGGGTCTTTTGGATTCTTCTCAAGATTTTGGAATTTAGAACTAAGACTTGTTGGAAATGGAGCTCTGTTCATGGCAGAGGATGGAACTTCCCATTTTGGAAGTTCCTGAATATTCCAGAGGCTGGAGTGTTGACCTCTTCCATGGATTCCATGAGTTCCATGAATGTCCTCTTAACAAATGCCCTTTTTGTGTAGACTAGCTTGTTTGGGTTTTGTTACATGTAACCAAAAAAATTCCAGAATGCATTGATCTATCGTGGGAAAGGAAGAGGTGAAGCTGGAGCGTTGGCTGAACCCAGGTTGTAAAGTGAATCTAACCCCTTCACACCAGGGAGACATGAAACACACCGTCTCTTCAGTGTCGCAGACTGCCTCAGGATCATTGCATAAAGTCTCTTTTCAGCACTTTCCTTTGTTTCCTGTGTGATTATATGACATCATATAAACAGGGTTTTTCCTTGCCCTAGGTGACTTTTGGCATGGGCTGGGTGACAGGGGAATAGGAACTCTAATTGTTTCCTTTGATTTTCTTGTCTGGCTCGTCAGCTTCTGGCTTTCTGATTGGGTTCTATATATCTATATTTCCCAAAATTGTTCAAGTCAAGTCTTTGCTATTTCAGAGAGGTGGAAACTACCATGAATGATCCTTTTTCATCAATATCATTGCATCCCTAAGGGCAGTAATAAATTCGAATAGATAATGTGGTTCAGTCTGCTTGGGTGTTCACACCTGGGGCTGGAGAAGACCTGTGATTTCCTGCAGAGCCAGACGTTTCTACATATGCTCTCTAACACAATGCAAGCCATTTTTATTCACTTAAAAGCTATTCCTCATTGACCCTTGTACAAAATTTTGAAGTAGATAATTTTAACTACTTAAGGAAACAAATCATGTTTGATGATGATTATATTCATTAGAAATGACATGCAATTAATATACTAATTGTAGGTTATTTCACTGAAGCCATATATTCCACCAAGAGGTATTCTGTTTTCCTAGATTATTTTATGTGTTACCTGAGTGTACATTGCAAAAAATTTTGTGAACTCTGAAGTATTAAAAATGTTGAAATTACATCCTTGTGAGCAATGAAGTTAATTATATTTTAAATTAGCTTATCGGGAGTTAAGATGGCGGAAGAATAGGGGGCCCCTTTTTCAGCCGGTCCCCCGAGTCGAGCTGGATAGGTACCAGACCAGCCTAAACAACCACGGAACCAGCCTGAGACTCAGGAAGATGCATCTGGATCTCTACAAACGAACACCTCCAGCGCTGAGTATTGAGGTACGAGGAGGGGAGCCGTGAAACCACGCACAGATATCGGAAGATAAACGGAAGGGGGAGGGAGCCGCCGCGTTTGGGCGCTGGGAAGGAGTAGCCACCTGCACCGGGGAAGCTGGCGGACTCGCGGACCGGCACCCGCGAGAGAGCGGACTGAGACTGTGAGCCGGGGAACGCGCGTGACCAGACTGAAATGGAGCTCCGGTGTGCTCACTGGACCAGACTGAGACCGGGAGCTCCAGAGCGCGCGGGGGCAGCTGGTGGCTGGCGGTGTTAGAAACACAAAGGACAGAGACGCGCCAGCCCTGGAAGTGAGGGCTGGGACTCCGGGTGTGGGGCGCACATCCTGGGACGCTGCAGGGTTGAGCAGCACCAACAGAAACAGAGTTAAAGTGGCCAGAACATCAGTGGAGAACGGTCCAGGATCCCTCTGTTCTGAGACAGAGGCTGAGATTTGGCCACTGCTGCTCTGACTCTCAGAAGAGGCACAGCAGACCACCAGGGAAAGCCGCCAGAGAACAAAAGCCTAGAAATACCGGCTCACAGGGTGCCCATCCCCATCCCCCCTCGCAGGGGACACGGAGACTCTACCCAAACAGGGTTGCCTGAGTATCGGTGCAGCAGGCCCCTCCCCCAGAAGGCAGGCTGAAAAATCAAGAAGCCCACATCCCTAAGGTCCCTATAAAACAAGGGCGCACTGCCTGGGTCCTGGTCAATAATTTGGACTCTGGACAACCCTGCAACCTCTCCTCATCAGAATGACGAGAAGGAGAAATCCCCCCCAGCAAAGAAAAGACAATGAGTCTGTGGCCTCTGCCACAGAACTAACGGATATGGATATAGCCAAATTATCAGAAATGGAGTTCAGAGTAACAACGGTCAAGATGATGTGTAGACTTGACGGTCAAGATGATGTGTAGACTTGAAAAAAGTATTAACGAAAATGTTAATGAGAATATAGAATCTCTAAGGGTGGAAATGAGAGCGAATCTGGCAGAAATTAAAAATTCTATGAATCAAATGCAGTCAAAACTAGAGGCTCTGACGGCCAGGGTGAATGAGGCAGAAGAATGTATCAGCGAATTGGAGGATGGGTTAGTAGAAGAGAAAGCTAAAATAGGAACGTGGCTCAAAAAAATCCAATCTCAAGAATGTAGGTTACGGGAGGTTACTGACTCAATGAAACGTTCCAATGTCAGAATCATCGGCATCCCCGAGGGGGCGGAGAAAAACAGAGGTCTAGAAGAGATATTTGAACAAATTGTACCTGAAAACTTCCCTAATCTAGCAAAGGAAACAAGTTTTCGTGTCCAAAAAGCAGAAAGGACTCCTCCCAAGCTCAACCACGACAAACCTATGCCACGTCACATCATAGTGCAATTCGCAAATATTAGATCCAAGGATACAGTATTGAAAGTGGCCAGGGCAGGGGCACCTGGGTGGCAAAGTGGTTAAGCGTCTGCCTTCAGCTCAGGGCGTGATCCCGGCGTTATGGGATTGAGCCCCACATCAGTCTCCTCCTCTATGAGCCTGCTTCTTCCTCTCCCACTCCCCCTGTTTGTGTTCCCTCTCTCGCTGGCTGTCTCTATCTCTGTCAAATAAATAAATAAATAAATAAATAATCTTAAAAAAAAAAAAAAAAGAAAGTGGCCAAAGCAAAGAAACTTCTCACATACCAAGGCAAAGATATCAGAATTACATCAGACCTGTCTACACAGACCTGGAATGAGAGAAGGGGGGGGGCATTTTTAAAGCTCTTTCAGAGAAAAACATGCAGCCAAGGATCCTTTATACAGCAAGGCTGTCATTCAGAATTGATGGAGAAATAAAGACCTTCCAGAATCACCAGTCATTGACCAATTTCCTAACCACGAAACCAGCCTTACAGGAGATATTAAGGGGGGTTCTATAAAAGTAAAAAGCCCCCAAGAGTGATACAGAACAGAAAGTCACAATTGATAGAAACAAAGACTTTACAGGCAACATGGCATCATTAAAATCATATCTCTCAATATTTAGTCTCCATGTAAATGGCCTAAATGCTCCCATAAAGTGCCACAAGGTTGCAGATTGGATAAAAAGACATGACCCATCCATTTGCTGTCTACAAGAGACTCATTTTGAACCTAAAGATACATTCAGACTGAAAGTAAAGGGATGGATACCATCTTTCACACCAGTGGACCTCAAAAGAAAGCTGGGGTAGCAATTCTCATATCAGATAGATTGGATTTTGAACTAAAGACTATAGTTAGAGATAAAGAAGGGCACTATATTATTCTTAAAGGATGTATCCAACAAGTGGATATGACAATTATAAAAATATATGCACCCAACAGCGGAGCAGCAAGATACACAAGACAACTCTTAACCAGAATAAAGAGACATATAGATAAAAATACGTTAATAGTAGGGGACCTCAACACTCCACTATCAGAAATAGACAGAGCACATAAGCAGAAAATCAACAAACAAATAAGAGCTTTGAATGCCATACTTGACAAGTTGGACCTCATAGACATATATAGAACACTACACCCCAGAACCAAAGAATACTCATTCTATTCTAATGCCCATGGAACATTCTCAAGAATAGACCATGTTCTGGGTCACAAAACAGGTCTCAACCGATACCAAAAGACTGAAATTATTCCCTGCATATTCTCAGACCACAACGCTTTGAAATTGGAACTCAACCACAAGGAAAAATTTGGAAGAAACTCAAACACTTGGAGACTAAGAACCATCCTGCTCAAGAATGATTCAATAAACCAGGAAATCAAAAATCAATTTAAACAATTTATGGAGACCAATGAGAATGAAAATACAACGGTCCAAAACCTATGGGATACTGCAAAGGCAGTCCTAAGGGGAAAATACATAGCCATCCAAGCCTCACTCAAAAGAATAGAAAAATCTAAAATGCAGTTTTTATATTCTTACCTCAAGAAGCTGGAACAGCAACAGAGGGACAGGCCTAATCCACTCATGAGAAAGCAGTTGACCAAGATTAGAGCAGAAATCAACGAATTAGAAACCAGGAGTACAGTAGAGCAGATCAACAGAACTAGAAGCTGGTTCTTTGTAAGAATAAATAAAATTGACAGACCACTGGCAAGACTTATCCAAAAGAATAGAGAAAGGACCCAAATTAATAAAATTATGAACGAAAAGGAGAGGTCACAACCAACACCAATAAAATTGGAAGGATTATTAGAAACTTTTATCAACAGCTATATGCCAATAAATTAAGCAATCTGGAAGAGATGGAGGACTTCCTGGAAACCTATAAACTACCAAGACTGAAACAGGAAGAAATTGATTTTTTAAACAGGCCAATTAATTATGAAGAGATTGAAACAGTGATAAACAACCTTCCAAAAAACAAAACTCCAGGACCGGATGGTTTTCCTAGGGAATTCTACCAAACATTCAAAGAAGAAATAATACCTATTCTCCTAAAGCTATTTCAAAAAATAGAAACAGAAGGAAAGCTACCAAACTCATTCTGTGAAGCCAATATTACCTTGATTCCCAAACCAGGCAAAGACCCCATCAAAAAGGAGAATTACTGACCGATTTCCCTAATGAATATGGACGCCAAAATCATCAATAAGATCCTGGCTAATAGAATCCAACAGTACATTAAAAGGATTATCCATCATGACCAAGTGGGATTCATCCCTAGGATGCAAGGGTGGTTCAACATTCGCAAAACTATCAGTGTCATAAATTTTATCCAGAAGGAAAAAGCCAAAAATCATATGATTCTCTCAATAGATGCAGAAAAAGCATTTGACAAAATACAGCATCCTTTCCTGATTAAAACCCTTCAGAGTGTAGGGATAGAGGGTACATTCCTCAATCTCATAAAAACCATCTATGAAAAGCCTACAGCAAATATCATTCTCAATGGGGAAAAGCTGGAAGCCTTTCCCTTAAGATCAGGAACACTACAAGGATGCCCACTCTTGCCACTATTATTCAACATAGTACTAGAAGTCCTTGCAACAGCAATCAGACAACAAAAAGGGATAAAAGGTATCCAAATCGGCAAAGAAGTCAAACTATCTCTCTTCACAGATGACATACACTCTATATGGAAAACCCAAAAGAATCCACTCCCAAACTATTAGAAGTTATAGAGCAATTCAGTAATGTGGTGGGATACAAAATCAATGCTCAGAAATCAGTTGCATTTCTATACACAAATAATGAGACTGAAGAAAGAGAAATTAGGGAATCCATCCCATTTACAATAGCACCAAAAACCATACGTTACCTTGGAATTAACTTAACCAGAGATGTAAAGGACCTATATTCTAGAAACTACAAATCACTCTTGAAAGACATTGAAGAAGACACAAAAAGATGGAAAAATATTTCATGCTCATGGATCAGAAGAATTAACATAGTTAAAATGTCCATGCTACCCAGAGCAATTTACACTTTCAATGCTATCCCGATCAAAATACCAATGACATTTTTCAAAGAACTGGAACAAATAGCCCTTAAATTTATACGGAAACAGAAAAGGCCCTGAATTGCCAAGGAATTGTTGAAAAGGAAAAACAAAGCTGGGGGCATCACGTTGTGGGATTTCAAGCTGTAGTACAAAGCTGTGATCACATAGACAGCATGGTACTGGCACAAAAACAGACACATAGACCAATGGAACAGAATAAAAAATCCAGAAATGGACCCTCGGCTCTTTGGGCAACTAATTTTTTGACAAAGCAGGAAAAAACATCCAGTGGAAAAAAGACAGTCTCTTCAATAAATGGTACTGGGAAAATTGGACAGCTACATGCAAAAGAATGAAACTTGACCACTCTCTCATACCATACACAAAGATAAACTCTAAATGGATGAAAGACCTAGATGTGAGACAGGAATCCATCAAAATCCTAGAGGAGAGCATAGGCAGCAACCTCTACGACATTAGCCACAGCAACCTTTTTCATGACACATCTCCAAAGGCAAGAGAAACAAAAGATAAAATGAACTTGTGGGACTTCATCAAGATAAAAAGCTTCTGCACAGCCAAGGAAACAATCAAAAAAACTAAGAGGCAGCCCATGGAATGGGAGAATATATTTGCAAATGATACTACAGATAAAAGACTGGTATCCAAGATCTACAAAGAACTTCTCAAACTCAATACGTGAGAAACAAACAAATCATAAAATGGGCAGAAGATATGAACAGATACTTTTCCAATGAAGACATACAAATGGCTAACAGACACATGAAAAAATGTTCAAAATCATTAGCCATCAGGGAAATTCAAATCAAATCCCACTAAGATACCACCTTACACCAGTTAGAATGGCAAAAATTGACAACGCAAGAAACAAAATGTGGAGAAAGGGGATCCCTCCTACATTGTTGGTGGGAATGCAAGTTGGTACAGCCACTCTGGAAAACAGTGTGGAGGTCCCTTAGGAAGTTAAAAATTGAGCTACCCTATGATCCAGCCATTGCACTACTGGGTGTTTACCCCAAAGATACAGATGTAGTGAAGAGAAGGGCCATATGCATCCCAATGTTCATAGCAGCTCTGTCCACAATAGCTAAATCATGGAGGGAGCCGAGATGCCCTTCAACAGATGACTGGATTGGGAAGTTGTGGTCCATATATACAATGGAATATTATTCAGCTATCAAAAAGAACAATTTCTCAACATTTGCTGCAACATGGACGGCACTGGAGGAGATAATGCTAAGTGAAATAAGTCAAGCAGAGAAAGACAATTATCATATGGTTTCTCTCATCTATGGAACATAAGAACTAGGAAGATCGGTAGGAGAAGAAAGGGATAAAGAAAGGGGGGGTAATCAGAAGGGGGAATGAAGCATGAGAGACTATGGACTATGAGAAACAAACTGTGGGCTGCGGAGGGGAGGGGGTTGGGGGAATGGGATAGGCTGGTGATGGGTAGTAAGGAGGGCACGTATTGCATGATGCACTGGGTGTTATACGCAACTAATGAATCATCGAACTTTACATAAAAAACCAGGGATGTACTGTATGGTGACTAACATAATATAATAAAAAAATATTTAAAAAATAAATAAATTAGCTTATCAATTGCAAAAATCAATAGCCTTCATATTCATAAATAATAACCAGTTAGGAGATACAATAGAAGAAAATAAACCCATTTACAATATCAATAAGAAAGATAAAATATTTAGCACTAAACTTCACAAGATATGTTCAAAACCTAAGTAAGGCAAATAATAAATACTTCTGAAAGATAGGAAAGTGGAGTTGAAACAAACAGAAAGACATCCTGGGCTCTTGCTTAGAATGTTTCAATGGTATTTAGAAGTCGGTTCTCCCTAAAATAACTTATAAATTCAATGCAATTCCAAGAAGACAAGCTTTTCTTTTTCTTTCTTTCTCTTTCTTTCTTCCTTTTTTTTTTTTTTTTTTTTTCTGTAGCTGAACAAGTTACTACTAAAGTCCATATGGTAAAACCAACTTGCTAGGGAAACACTGAAAAGAAGGAGTTATGGTGTAGGGTGAGTGGAGTGGAAGAATGAGGAGACTAGCCCTCCCAGATATTAAAACATATGATAAAGCCCCTACATTGAACACAGTACGGTACTAGTACATGAACAGACGGAATAAAATAGAAAGTCCAGAAACAGACCCAACTCATACGGTAAACTAGAATACGATGAAGCTGGTATCTCAGATCTCTGGGGGTACGATTGGACTTTTTAAAGGTACTGGGGCATTTGGAAAAAAGGTAAAATTATGTCCATCTCTCATGTATACAGGAATAAGCTCCAAATGGATTTGAGTTATAAAAAATATAATTATACAAATAGTTAAAGAAAACATGAATGAATTTCTCTAAAATTTGAGTGTAGGTGGAGGATTTCTTTTTTTTTTTTTTAAAGATTTTATTTATTTATTTGACAGAGAGAGAGACAGCCAGCGAGAGAGGGAACACAAGCAGGGGGAGTGGGAGAGGAAGAAGCAGGCTCCTAGCGGAGGAACCTGATGTGGGGCTCGATCCCAGAACGCCGGGATCACGCCCTGAGCTGAAGGCAGACGCTTAACCGCTGTGCCACCCAGGCGCCCCAGGTGGAGGATTTCTAACTATAACCCCAAATCCAGACGCAAGAGAAGTGCTAACACGTTGGACTACAAAAACATTTTTAAATGGCAAAAACCGTAAGCAAAGTAAAGGACAAATAATAAATTGGAAGAAAATATTTTAGGTATTTATCACAGATAAAGGGTTACTATATATATTACGTAATAATATATGCTATATATATCTAATATATGTATTACTAATATATAAAGAACATTTAAAACTTGAGGAAACACTGAAAATCTTGTTTTAAAATTGGCAAAACCAAGAACCATCCCCAGAAAAGATATAAGCATGGCCTCACTCATGAGAAATTAAAACTGAAACCACATAGAAATATCATTTCACATTCATCAGATTGGCAAATAGTCAAAAGCTTGACAATGTGCATTACTGGCCAGACTATAAGTAAATACGCACTCTCATACATTGATAGTGGATATATAAAATGATTCACTTACATGGAAGGGCATTTGTTGATATCTAACAAAACCACAGCAATCCTCCCTCTAGGAATTTACCCTGAAGGTAAACCTTTGACATATGAAAACACACAGGTACAAGGTTCTTAACTGGAGCATTATTTGCAATAGCAAAATATTGAGAACTCCCCGGACGCTGAGGAGTACTAGGTCACCATAATCATTATCACCATCAGCCTTCTACAAACTCCAGAATGCATTAAGCTTTTTAAAAAACAAATTGCAAGAGTATTTACAATATACTATCTTTCATGTAACAAAAAGAAATAAAACGTGTAAATCTGCTTATTTGGGGGGAAAAAACACAGGAAGGAAAAACCAGCAAGCACTGAAATTGGTTACCCACAAGAGGTGAAGGGGAGTCAGAGGGAAGTGATAGGGAACAAAGCGACACTTCTCTGAGTGTATCTTTAGGAAATGGATAAATAACATGACGTTGAAAGAGCACCTGGGGGGACAACTAATTCAAGTAACTTCAGACCGCAATACTTTGAAAATACACTGTTACCTTGGGGGGGGGTAAAGAACTGTAAATGCATCTTAATTTCCTTTTATTCTATTTGGTATACATAGTGATTTGAGTATAGCAATTTTGAAACTATTTTGTGTGTGGTGTAGCCCTGGAAAGAAGAGTCAGTATGTTGATGGTGTTAGAGGTCAGGATTCTCATTGTAGAAGAAAGGAGAGAAAAAGATGGAGTGGGGGAAGACAGTGAAGAACCTCGTGGAGTGGGATGGCTATTGATGGCACAAGTACAACATCAGAATTTCTATTATAGATATACATACAGAGAATCAGCGTGTGTGGTGTGTGTGTGTATACATGCATGTGTATTTCCTGGCTCTGTCCTCTGAAAGGGCCTAGAGGCAAAGACGCCCCAGTAGCAATGCACTTATCCTAGTGCCAAGACCTCAGTTTCTAAATACTATTTGCCATTAAAAGGAAACAGAGGTCCTTGAAGAAATGACCAATTCTAGTACTGGGCAGGGAAGATACATGAGGAGCCTGGAACAACTTATTGAACTAGAAAGCACAAAAGTGTTTTAAAAATAATTATGGGAGCATATCAAAAGTGTGTAGGAGCCAGCTTAAAGGACACCAAACTGCCAAATCTGGGAGAAATTTAGCATTAAGATGAACCGTGATAGGAATGGATTATAGCCCATGGAATAAAACTGGGATCTATAGATCCATACTAATAATAGCTAGATAGCTGAGAGCAAGGGAGAGGGACTGAATAACACCTACTAATAAATGTGGGGGGACGGGGTGGACAAGTAAAATCAACATTTTACAAGTATCATAGTGAAGGTTGAGTAGGGCAAAACACATCACGTTTAGGAAGGAAAGTATGATGAGGAGTAGAATTTTCAGATGGGCCTAAAGAGTCTCCCCACCAACCGCTTACTAGTTGCAAGGGAGAAAATAGGAACTAGAATGGAGAAAATGGATAACAGTTTAATCAAGTGATCAAAATTGACATCATGAATGAGGGGCAGATAGATATCTTATACTTGGAATATCTGAGAGGACACATCATCATTTACGTAGTTTTCTGGCTAGGGATGTAACCTGAATCTAATCACAAGGAAACATCAGCAAACCAAAATGAAGAAACACTTTGTAAAATTATTAGCCTTTGTCATGAAAGGCAAAGAAAAGACTAAGGAACTGTTCCAAATTTAAAGAAACTAAAAAGATAACTAAATGTAATACATGGTCTTGTACTGGATCCTGGAGGAAAAAAAAGAAACATGTTATAAAGAACATTAATAGGATAACTGAAAAAAATTTGAATGGTAGATTAGATAAAACTATTGCATCAATGTTAAATGTCCCATATTTGATAACTGTACTGCGATTATGTAAGAAAATGCCCTTATTCTTAGGAAATTCTCAGAAAGTAATATGAGGTAAAGGGAAGTATAGAAGAATAAACCCTCAGAAAAAAATAAAAAATAGAGACATGCACAAATAGAAAGAATGATAAAACAAGTGTGGTAAAAATGTAAATAACTTGGAAATCTGGCTAAAAAAATACATGAGAATTTCATGTATTATTCTTACAATTGTTCTGTAAGTGCAAAATATTATAATTAAAAGTTTTCTTAAGTATATGATTAAAAGATTTTACTAATTCAGACTATTCTTTGTCCAATTAGTTTGAAGTAGTTAATGGCTTTAATTTGGGAAGCTGTACCTGGCGACCTATGAAAAATTCCTATACTGATGCCCCCACAATCTCTATGGGTAAATGAATCATATGCCAGAAACATCTTTTGTGTGATTCTACTGGGACTTCTGACTTATATAAATTTGAGGGAGTATGTTTGGGAAGAAAAGCAGAAGTTTCCTGCTACTTAAGTCTAGAATGAAACAGAACTCATACACTTTATATTTCAGAGCTAATCGAGTGGAAATGTCAATGGGGAAATCCAGGTCAACTATAATTCCCATCATGACTAAGTGGCATGAAGACTCAGAATACAGTGACCTAGAACTGACCTCAGGGAAAAATCAGTCAAATCAGAATCACTCATTTCCAGGATTCTTGGTAAAGTTTACTTGGCAATTCATAAACCTTAACATTTACAATAAACACAAGCTGTTGATTACTATGTACGTTTCACTCACTCGGACAAGCATGAGGCACCGTACGCGGCTATTTCTCAAGACTATACATGTTGTTTATATATTCTTGAGAAAGGTCAGATAGAAAAACAAGATACCAAGTACAAAGGAGACCTGTATGATCATCTCCAATGTGAATATCAGACATTAAAAATCCAGTATGCTCCTTACCTGCTTTGGATTTCTTAGCTCTGGAAAAGCTCAGTGTATTTTAGCATAAGCTAAGCATATTCTATTCTTATGCTTAGCATAAACTTAGCATATTCTTTAAAAACAATCATTTTCATTAACTTAAAAAAAGAAACAATCTGATTTCCTTCAAACCTGTCCATCTTTTTGTTGAAAACGGTAGGCATGCTTTCATTTGAAAGCTAAAGAAGTTTTAGACATTGTCTGGTGTTCTTCTCATAGAGTCCCTGTGATTCGTGATGTTTTATGATATAGTCTTATTCATGGTAAAGCAAGAAGTCACTATACTGCGAGTCAGTTTATTGCAAATAACCATGAATACAAATTTCAGCTCTGATGTTGACTGTATGATTTTGAGCAAATGACATTTCTTTGAGCCTCAGATTCTTCTTTTGTAAAAATGGCAAGTAGAACTGTGAGGGATCTGGAAACGTCATGGCTTAGAGAATTGTTTAGGAGAACTGGGGTACCACCACACACCTATTAAAATAGCTGAAGTCTGGAACACCGACAACACCAAATGCTGATGAGGATGTGGAGCAACAGAAACTCTCATACATGGCTGGTGGGAATGCAAAATGGCAGCCACTTGGAAGACAGTTTGGTGGTTTCTCACAAAAACAAACATACTCTTACCCTACAATCTGGCCATCATACTCTTTGAGATTTACCCACGGGAGCTGAAAATTTACATCCACACCAAAACCTGTGCATGGATTTTTTTTTTTTTTAAAGATTTTATTTATTTATGTGACAGAGAGACAGCCAGCGAGAGAGGGAACACAAGCAGGGGGAGAGGGAGAGGAAGAAGCAGGCTCCCAGCCGAGGAACCCGATGTGGGACTCGATCCCGGTACACCAGGATCACGCCCTGAGCCGAAGGCAGACGCTTAACGACTGCGCTACCCAGGCACCCCCTGTGCATGGATTTTTATAGCAGCTTTATTCGTAACTGCCAAGATGGCCTTCTGAAGGGGAATGGATGCATAATCTGTGGTACGTTCAAACAATGGAAAGTTACTCAGCACTAAAAAGAAATGAGCTACCAAGCCATGAAAAGACATGGAGGAAAATTAAATGTATATAATTAAATGAAAGTAGCCAATCTGAAAGGACTACCTACTTCATGATCCCGACTATAGGACATTCTGGAAAAGACAAAATTATGGAGACAATAAAAAGATCAGTCCTTGCAGGGGGTTGGGAGGGAAAGGGCAGGGGAGAAATGAATAGGCAGAGCACAGAGGACTTTCAGAGCAGTGAAAATATTCTGGACGATATAATGATATCCATTATCTGATGGATCTGTGTCGTTATACATTTGTCCCAACCTATAGAATGTACAACGCCAACGGTGAACTCACGGTAAACTATGGACCTTAGATGGTGCTGATTTATCAATGTAGGTTCTTCAGTTGTAACAAATGTACCTCTCTGGTGGGGAACGTTGATAGTGGGGGAGGCTATTCATGTCTCAGGGGGGCAACGGTATTTGAGAAATCTCTGTGCTGTTTTCTCAGTTTTGTTGTAAACCTAAAACTGCTCTAAAAAACAAAGTCTTAAAAAAGCAGAGAGACCTGGGGAGATGGCAAGTCCAGAGTTGGGGGGGGGGGCGCGGGGGAATGATAGACGTGTTTCCATTACAATGAAGGAGGAGAGTGAGATTTGGTTTATGTGACTCACTGGGTAGAATTAAGCTCCATAGGTGGATGTGGCAGAAGAATAGATAGTAGATAAAGCTGAAAATAGTAAAGAATTTCCTAATGACTGAGAGTGCCACATGGAAGGGACTATTTAGGGGGTCACTAATGGGGTCAAAGGAGACCCTGGATGATTTGAGATAGCAAAAAATCCAACACCATGCAAAAGATTGGACTTCTAGATAACACAACACCCATCTGAGATTGCGTTAGTCTTTTAAAGAATTAAAGCAAGCCCTTGACTCATATGAAGCTTGAAATCAATTAAAGCCCCTAGATCTTTTCACAACATGAGAATGCCTGCCAAGTCAGACTTCCCCAAACCTGTACTCATACAGTAAGTTCTTTATTTTTCTGGATGATGTAAACAGGGAAAAGCTTAGCATAGATAATTGTCAACACATGAAAATAAGGCAACTCGATAGGCAAATTATATAGCACGCTTGAGTGAGCCCTCAACTAATTACATTCTTTCAGTTGGCCAACTATTTTAACATCTTAGGGTGGCTAATCCAGGCTTGCACACTCCTTTGGGGAGTCTTTCAAAACTGCCACATAATCTAGGATCCCCCCGGAGTTATTTTGCTAAGAGTCCCATTTTTTATTTCCTACCTGGTTAATCTCTATTTTTTTTTTTATCACAAGTCAAGGTGATTTCAATTACTTGACAATTGGAGAGTTTGAACGGTTGAGCATGAATCAGTCTCATAAATTAATAATACTTATTGAGGGTCTACCATATGCTTTGCTTGGTGCAGTGGGAAATACAAAGGAGCAAAAGACATTAATTACTTCACTCAAATAATGTGTATTCTCCATGCAGATATATAAATATAACTTATAATTCAAGTGGTCCACAAAAAAGTTCAGTGAGTGGAGGAGATAATAAAGATCTATAGGGATTGGGAAGATAGCTTTGCTCTGGCTAATGTAACCAGGGAAGATTTCATAGAAGAAGTAAGAGCTTGAGAGATGTTTGGATAATGACTGGGTCTCATGTTAGGTTTTTTTTAGTTTCTGTTGTCTACAAGGGAAGGTTTATTATAAGAATAAAGGTATATCTTAAGAAATCCAAGAGGTAGCCAGGCTTCTGGAAGCCACCATAACAAGGTTTGGAAAGCCCCAAGGCTTCCCTTTCCATATCTTCCTCTACTTCTTTCAAGCCACCTGCTTTATACTCTCTTCTGCTTCTTTGGTGCTTGGAGAGGCAATCCCACAACTCCAGAACTTACACGTCAGTTTTAGGCAGCTGTAGAAAGAATCTCCCAACTTAAACCTGCCTGGGGGGAGGATTAAGCTGTTAGCTCAGGATAAATAAGTTAAAAGAAGTAATTTAGAAACAATTGTCAAAAAAAAAAAAAGAATTTAAGAGTCTCATCTTCTCCCAAACATTTCTCAAAGACTGCTTCTCATCTCCCTATTCAAAAAAACCTCTTTTATAACCAGGTCTTTAGACATTGTTATGACAGTGGAACACACTAGGCAAAGTTTTCATTAATCAATTACATTTGCATCAGCTTCCATCTACTGGCAGATAATCAAGAGTTGGCGGGACTACTTCTCTACCAGAAGGCTATGTCTTCAGTTGGGATAGAGCACTATAGAGCACTTTGTGAAGTGCAGTCTAACCTGAGCAGAGAGACTGTTAATTTTATTGTCCCAGGTACTGTATTCTATTAATGCAACCAAAGGTGACGGTTGAGGTTTCAGCAACACCTCATACTCTTCATTCATTTTCAATCAACAAATCCTCAAAGGTATTCTTTGAATGTGCTACTGTTTGGGCATGCATACCTGTGAAGCTCACCTTGGAATCCAAGTGTGAACCTATTTGCATGTTTCCTTGTTGGATTCATTGTTCTAGCCCATCAAATTCTTTTTGAACTCTAAATCTGGCATCTAGTGTTTGTCATCCTTCTCAATCTTCAATCATCTGAAACTTTACTGAAGAAGGCAGCTGAGTCCATATTAATTGAAACAGAAATGCTGAATAGGATAGGGCTAGGGATAAATGCTCCTAGAGCTCTCTCTCCAGGATGACAAGATTTCATGGGCAGCGTTTCCCTAGCTATGGTCCTTCACTAGTTACAAATGGCGCTTAACTGATGATATTTTAGCCCCCAATTTTCCTTTTCATCTTCAAGGATATTAAAGGCTGTGAATATTCTTTGCCAATAGCCTTCCATTGCTCTATTTGGTAAGAACTCTACAGATGAATGAGGTGAGACCATCATGGCTTGTTTGTAGTGAATATATGCTGATTCTTGATCTGTCCTGGACAAGCTTGCCAGGCAATGGTTCGTAGGTTTCACCTTCCACCCCTTTGAAAATCAAGATTGCATATGCTGAACTCCACTTTTGTGAGGCCTGTGCCATTCTTCACTGTCTCAGATTAATACAGCAATATGACCTTTCTGGCAACTTCTCTCAGGCAGTTCATTTATCTAGGTTAAGAGGCTTAAGCTTACTTAAGGCAGTGGGGTTTCAAGAGTCTTTTACCAAAGTGTGATTCAACATTGCAGGTCTGAAGATTATTCTCGTTGATGAAGACAATGGAAGCAAAATAGAAACAGAACAGTTTGTTTTTCTCCCAGTTTCCTATTGACATTGCACCATCTGCTTCTGGAACAGATCTTTGCCTTCCTTGTCCTACTTCCTGCTTTGAGTACAGCCCCAAATCCCCCCACTTCACAATTCAGCACATTTCACCAGCCTTAGTTCCTGTTAAACTTAAGCATTCCAGATGCTGGATATAACCTCACTTGTACGTTTCTCTCTATTTTTGAGCTTTTCTGCCTTTCCTATGTATCTTTCTAAACTCTGAGCTGAGTTCCTTGAGAGTCACATCAGCATCTTTGCTGCCCTCTCCAGCTCTCCTGACACTGGGGTATTTGCAGAGATTATTATTACCCAAACATTTGACATTGCCTTTATTTTATAATTGGAGTCATAGGCTCACACCAACCGCTAACTGAATTCTTTCTGAAAGGTTTTCTCAGATATACTTTAGAAGCCTGACACTCTGCAGGGAACTTGGATATTTTTTCTCAAGTTTCTCAAGGAAGCAACGTGGTAGTGGAGGAGGCTTGAACCCTGCGTCAGGACTTTGCTCAGTGTCAATACCTGCTCAAACTAGCTGGGTGACTGTAGGCAGTTCCTTAATTTCTCTGAGGCTAAGTGGAGATAATCCCACCTTATTTCATGAGGTCATCTTATATCTCAAAGAGTCATTAAGATGAATAAATGAGATGATATACTTAGAGTGCCTGAGAGAGCTCTGCTACGTGGTGAGGATTCAGAAGATGTTTGTGCTCTTTGCTCTTTCCCCTCTCACTTCAGTTCACTAACCTGTTCTCACTCGTTTTTCATCATTCATTCAGGGTAGAAGTTCCTCTCCCAGTTTTGTGTTCCTTTGGAGAGATTCAATGGCTAGCCAGGTAAGTCAAAGACTTTCCAGGCTTCTGCTTTTAGCTTGGCTGAATCTAGCTGTCTGTAGAGTAGAAATCCCCCATCATTGTCTCATCTTGCCCCTGCTGCTTTTGCAACCTGGGTCATTTCCTCCATCTGGGTCAGGTGTTAATCACTATTAATGCTTATTGAAAAATTGGAAACATTTTCAGCCCCTTGTATTTAGTTCTTCTTGTGCTTAGCTTCCAGGTCTGAAACATCGGCATCTTTTACCTCCCAGGGATGATTTTTCTCATCCTAGAGAATTCAACTCTGAGGAATCTGGATGGAAAACTTTAATGGAGATGCTAAACCAGGGTTCCTTCAACAATGTCTGTACTGTTCAGGGACCAATGTGAGTTTGGCTGTTTGGGGTTGGGCCCCTCTTAATCACTAGCCTTCCTTCATTTCCAGATTCAGGGCTGAGCTGAAACATTTCACTTCCTCAAATGCTTCTTTGACTTTCCTTACTTCCTCCAGTTAAAAATGCCCTTAGTTTGGGGTTTGAATGGGGATAGCCATCCCTATTAAACATCCATTACTATATATTTCATTTTGTCTTCACTCATTTTCTGGTTCATTTTCTACCTGTTGCTATGTCTTCTTCAAGGTGGGCCTGATCTGGACAGTTCAGGCTACCTCTCCTAAGGTGCCTGGAACGAAGCCACCCTGTGGACAAAATATCCTCATCAGTTTCTGGCCTGAGCATGCATAACCCAGGTGACAGGGAAGGAAGCAGGAAATATAGGAGGGGAGCACGTGCTCCCATCGCTCGGCAAGTTCTTCAGTCTTGAGAGACAGCCTGTTGAAATAAGGCGACTCTAAACCTCACTGCTGACCCAAGGTTGTTTCTCTGGATATTTCTTTTAAGTCAGGTCTTACCCGCTGCTGGACATATAATATCCATCATATATATAAATATATAAGGATATTAAGAATATATAAGGAAACATAACTCATCTATAGCCTTCCTGGTCATTCCAAGAGGAGTTAGGCTTGGTTTTGCATGTTTAAATGCCAGTCTAAAGTAGGCTTTGAAGAAAGCTGAGGTTTTTGTTTTTGTTTTTAAGATTTCATTTATTTGAGAGAGAAAGAGAGAGAGAGAGACAGTGCAAGCAAGGGCAGGGGCAAAAGGAGAGGGAGAGGAGAATCTAGAGTAGACTCCCTGCTGAGCACAGAGCCCAGTGTGGGACTCGATCTCAGGACCCAGAGATCATGACCTGAGCCAAAATCAGAAGTCAGATGCTCAACCGACTGAGTCACCCAGGTGCCCCCAAAGCTGAGATTTTTAATGCGCTTTTTTTGTTTGTTTGCAGATTCTCTATCAAAAATCTTTAAGGCAAGTCTCCCCACCCCACCCACACTCAATTTACAGTTTTAAGCAAACTTTCAAAAATTTCTTTTGGTTACTAGACTATTTCTGCAACAATGTCACCAGTTCAAGAAAACACAAGGCAGACTCCAGTTTGGTGAAGGATCCAGAAGTGACTTCTTGAATTTACAATCCTAAATGAAATGGTCTATACATTCTCTGCTTCCAAAATACCAGGGTCTGTTTTATTTTTAAAATTTGAATTCTGGGGCATCTGGGTGGCTCAGCTGGTTTAAGCGTCTGACTTCCGCTCAGGTTATGATCTCAGGGTCCTAGGATTGAGCCCCGAGTCACGCTCCTTGCTCAGCTCAGAGCCTGCTTGTCCCTCTCCTTCTGCCCCTTCCCCTGTTCATGCTTGCTTGCTCTCTCCCTCTCAAATAAATAAATAAAATCTTTTAAAAAATTTGAATTCTGTTCCTATTGGAGTACCTATTTCACAGGTCAGAACGTCTCCCTCATTTTCATTCACTCTTTAGTCTCTTGGAGTCATATTCATTTTTGTTTTTTTTTTTTTTTTTAAGATTTTATTTATTTATTTGACAGAGACAGCCAGCGAGAGAAGGAACACAAGCAGGGGGAGTGGGAGAGGAAGAAGCAGGCTCCCAGCGGAGGAGCCCGATGTGGGACTCGACCCCAGAACGCCGGGATCACGCCCTGAGCCGAAGGCAGACGCTCAACGACTGCGCCACCCAGGCGCCCCTCATTTTTGTTTTTTTTTCCCCCACAATAGGCTACCAAGCTCATGTGTGGTCTGGGAGTATCAATAATGGCATATTATCACTCAGTATTTATGTGGCAGCACAAACACAGAGACAGACCTTTCATCTGTCGTGGCCGAAATGTCTACAAAACAAGAAGATATTTATATGCTCAAACTTTGGAAGGTAGAGGAAAGCACATTGAATCAATGGACAAAGGTCAGAGCTAGATGGGATGTTTTGTTCAAGGGCTTCATCAGTTGAATTTATGTGGGCGCACAACAGAGCCTTGTAGGAAATGGGCATGGAACTCCCCACCATCCCATGCCAAGTGGTGGCCAGAACAGATGGAAGCAGACTGATAAGCACAGTATCTCACAGCAATAAAAATGTGGAAACTGATTTGGAAATAACTGAAGTAGGAGGTCAGGAACACACGTCAGTATCTCTGTGTGGGTGAAAATATGTCTGAGAAACTCTGCTCCAAGAAATATGAGGGCAAAGGGGGATTGCTTTGGAATTAGATTGGAGACCCTTTCAGTCCCCTTATCCCAGTTGAGTGAAGACTCTGGGACTTCCTATGCCTGATTAAATTTGTCTCTTACCTTTAGTGTATGCTCTTTGGTCTACCCTTTTGCTACTTGGTCTCAGAACGTTGGGGAAGCTGCTGCTAATGACCTGCTCATGGGAGAAAATCCCTTGGCAATGAGAAAGATGGAAACAATTCTCCCCGCCCCCTGATATTTTTAGGATACTTAGAAAAACTTTGGGAAAGGCCTTTTGAGCTGGTTGTTCAATACTCATTGTTTCCTTTGATGTTGCTTATGAATTTACTAACATTCATTGAGTATTTACTTTATACCAGGCGCATGGAAAGTTTATGATCAGACGTGCAGACCCCAGGGCTGCTAAACTGGGGAGTTTAGTGATGTATGGGACCAGTGACCCAGGAAAGGAAAGATTAACAGAAGAAATTGATAATGTTAACATGAATCTTAATATTAGCATGAGTGCCCTGAAGAGAGGTAGGAAGTGAGTGGAAGAAACTGAGAGTCTCATGGCTCAGTAGCTTTAGGCCTTGTTTTCCATTGCACAAGAACCTTTTTAATTTCTGGTTGCTATATTTGCCTTTGGGAAAAAATCTGCTACCCCCTCCCCCACTCCCAGTTATGATATAAGAATCCATCCAGGTTTTCTAATATTAGCAATGGAGGGAGAATCCTATGTCCAAAGAGGCAATTGGACTCTAGCTCTGACTGGTTGCTTCTTCTTGGGAAATTTTTTTAAATCCTCACTGCTAGTACCCGGCAGCACTATTCTCTCCTTTACATCCTCGTCTATGCAGAAAAGAGGGCCTCAGTTCTCCTAGAAGAGCACCGAACAGAAGTCATGTAAGACAGAAATGCTCTGAGTCTAGACAACATGATTTATAAGCTGCATTTACCATCCAGGACCTCTGGTCTTCCCATCCCATCTCACGGCTCATCGTCAAGAGCTAGACATCATCTCAGTGCACAAACCCCATGTTCCGTACACTTTTACTCAAGGAAGCACGTCCAGAGAGAAATACAAGTTCAACATTTCTGCACAAGATCAGCTGGTGGTTAAAACTGAGTTTTGAAGTCCAATAGACCGGATTTGAGCCCTCACTAATGCCACCAATTACTAGCTGATTTCCCTAGATTTTCAGCTACAAAGTGGTGAGAATAATCAGGGGGTTGTGAGGATTAAGTGAATTCATACAACTAGAGCCCTTGGAACATGACTGGCACAGATTTAAAGCTCAATAAATCTTAGCTTCAAACTGCACAATCGTCATCCTGTCAATGAATCCAATAAAGCCCATAGGGTTGCCTCAAGGTCATTTTCACAGTGTGTTTGCTAGGAAATTGTGTGACCTGTAAAATCTTCTATAGCAAAGTTCTGCTTAAGTTGGAACTTTCCTGAACGCTGAGTGGTCATTTGTACTCTGTTAAAATAAATGTGCTGTGAACTTAAAACTGCTCTAGAAAATAAAGTCTATTTAGAAGAAGAAGAAGAAGAAGAAGAAGAAGAAGAAGAAGAAGAAGAAGGAGAAAAATAAGAATGATGAAAGATCAAAGCAGAAACCTCTTCCCTTTTTCAGAAGTACTCAGATAATTGTCTCAATTTTTATTTCATATTGATGATTGAATCCTGGCTAATCAATAATGGGTTTAAAGGGAGAAAGTACCATGATGGCTCAAAAGTCATTAACCTGGGAGTAACCCCAGCCTTATCCCCTTCTCCTGCCCCCCAAAGAGGATCCATTCATCACTGATGCCACCCCTTCCCTCCCCAGCCCTCCACCCCCTCGAAGACGGAGTCTCTCTGATGGGGAGGTGTAGATGAAAGGCAGAGGCAGAGCGTGGACTGGGTGGAGGTGATGAGCCACTCGGGGAAAGGGCTGAGAGAAGATTCAGCACATCACCGAGGCAGGCAGAGCATGTGGGAGATGTGTTTCAGAGGAAAGGGAATTGTTGTAGGAGTGGTTGTGGTTGTGTATTTGGATCCTTTTCAGCTTTTTTTTTTCTTTTTTTTTGGTTTTTGGGGTTTTTTTAAACCACTCAACTCAAGGATAAACGTAATCTTTCAAAAATTTCTTTTGGTCACTGGACTGTATTTCTGCAAGACATCAGCTGTCTAAGAAAGCCCAAGGCTGACTCTCACTCGACGAAGCATTCAGAAATAAGCTTTGAACTTGTAAAGCCTAATGTGATGGTCCATAGATTCTGTTCCTCAAATACCAGGCTCTCTTCTATTTTAAACTGTGAATTCCATTCCTGTCAGAATGCCTATCTCACGGGTCAAAATGCTTCCCCATTTTCACTTACTCCTCAGACTCTCCACTCCAGCTCTGCGCCCTATCACAGACTGTTGTTTCTTCAAGAAGTCCATCTGATTGCATTGTTGGCCTTCCTTAGCTCCTCAGTGCCTCCCTCTTTCCAGTAGAATCCAAGTTCTTAAATGGTCCTGACCTTCGACCACCAATCCTCCTAAACTCTCCTCCCGGCTCCAGGCACAGAACACGACTAGCAGTAACCCAACCAGCAGCGACCCTGCCTGGCCTTCAGGCAGCCTTCTGCTGTCATGAGATGTGCTGCTCACACTTCCCTCTCGGAGAATGTCTACTAGGAACTACTGTGAAAACCTCCCTTGCCACGTACCAGAGCTATCCCACCTCTGATCCAAAGAGGAGCTGGAACTCCCTTTACAGCTCCCTTTGGCATGGGTAAATTCTGGATTTAGGCTTTAAACTGATTCCTCCATTTGACTTCCAAAAGGCAAGCCTGCGTTTCCTAGCACGTGAACTCATCTCAGGGTGGACACTCTGTATGGGGAGTATGGAAGAAATGAATGAATGTATTTATCAACACTGGGAGGTTTTGTGTATTAAAAGTAAACCTAAAGCATCTGATCACCATTTGCCCTTACTTTTAACCCAAAGACATTTAAAAGTAGTCCACAGAGACATTTTCTTTTTCATGTGACTTTTTTTTTCCATTTTGACAATATATCATGTCACAGTGGAAGATCACTTAATGCCATGGAGTCGTGGACCCACAGGGAGACACTCTGAATTTCTCTGGGCCAACCTGGAAGTCACAATAATATTCTTTTTTTATGGGAACTTTGTTAGGAGTGCCTCCTAGCTCGTAGACCCGTATTAATACTGAGCTGAACTGATGTCTGGAAGATAATGAAGAGAAAGAAAGGCAAGGAGAAGCACCCACCTGGCAAGACCCCAAACCTCACTGCCTGTAATGACCTGTCTTCTCCAGGGCTGTCCTGGGGCTGCTGAGCCCAGCTGCAGGAAGGTGACTTGAGCGAAGACGTTGGCGCCGCCAGCATCAATCGCTCAGGTCCTCAGCGCTCCGATTTTCCTTAAGGCGCTGCTTTTGGATTCTTCACCTTCTTCAAATCTCCCATCCCCCCACTTGCCTCAGAGAAAATAGAAGTTCTTAGATGGAAACTCTAGTAATGACCTGCCACTAAAACTTCAAATATCTTTAAGGGATGCTTTCCGTGGCAAATATTAGAAAATCTAACTCCGCTGGTTAAATCAGTAATTTTATTAGCTCACATATCAACAGGTGGTGTCACGGGGCCTCTGACTCTAGTTTTTCAGTAGCTCGACCAGGTCCTCAGGCTCTTGGGTTTTTTTTCCCACCTCTCTTCCCTGCTGGCCACAGTGTGTCCACAGGGTGGCCCCCAGTTCCAGGCCCTGCATCCACAGACGACAACCTTTGGGGAAGAAAAATCGTTCCCAGAAATATCTCCAAGCCCCACAGCAAACTTCCCTCCACATCTGCTTGGCCAGACCATCCCTAAATCAGCCCTGGCAAGAGGGATGAGGTTGCCCTACCTGGCCTCTCATAGTTACAATTAACATGACAAGGGCATCGGGCTCCCTGAGCTATATAAATATATCGTAACTGAACGAAATCGAAGGAGGGGCCTATTCCCCAATCCATCCCTCCTTTACGAACAGAAACTGTGAGCTTCGATGTCAGTCTTTCCCCACACATAGTACAGAGCTTCATTTTACGTGTTGAATAAACAAAGCTTGATTCCAACTATATCATTTTAAAAAACGGATTGAAGTCCTCCGTTTCCTCCTCTGTGGAAGGAAGGTTTTAGTACAGCTGAAGGCAAACTGTGGTTGACTCTAGGGAATGAAAGGTAGCCACACCTTTTAAGTATCTAGCCTGTCCTGGGAATGGCTGCAACTCTGAAAATTCGTAGCCATTGTCGCACTAATTGCTCTTGCTGACCAGGGGTGTGGCAGCAAACTCGTCCTGAGCCTGCCCGTGGCTCCGTGGCTCCGCAGGCAGGGGTCCGCATACCTGAGCCAGCTGGCCCCTGAGCAGCACTGTTCTGGCTCCTCTGTTCCGGAGGACCCCTCAAGCCATCCCCCCTGCTGGGAGGCTCCACTTGCAAGGTTGAACTTGATCTCTATAAGCCATTGTTTTCAAAGCACAGAGAGCTCTGGACTTTCCCAGGAATTCCACTGGAATGTAAACAATCTTCAGATCCGAGGCGGAAGCCCGCGGATTTCCTGAGCTGTCACAAAATTGCACATGTTGCCTCCCAAAGAGCTGATGTCTTTTTTAAAAATGTTGAGATTATTTTTGCCTCGTTAAGTATCAGTTTTTTCTATCTTTAAGCATATATATCTCTGACGTCGGTTAATATTAATTATCTGAAATGAAAGGATGAGTCAACGGAATAGTAATTCTGTAATGAAGATGTCATGCGCACGATGTGACATGTTTCCTGACTCCAGAAACTGTTAGAAATACAGACTCATCACATGTCCACCTTGCATAGGCTCCAACGGAACCTTGCCATCCTGAGTCTAAGTTGGTTTTTTTATTGAATACAAATTCCTGTCTTTCCTAAACTGCAGTGCTCTGCTGCCTGATACGACTCTTCAGCAGAGAGCTGAAGAGACAGGACCGCAGGAAGCCTGGTACCAACCGGTTGATGTAATCCCATGTGTTGCTAGTGGTTGTACCTGTCTTTTTTTTTTTTTTTTTTTGCCTCTGTCCCTTAGATTCTCTCTGTGTCCCATCATGGCTCAGAAACCACAGTCCCCTTGCCTAATTCCCAAATGCATTGGACGACCGATGGCTTGCAGTTTGTGCAGAGATCAGACACAGGAAGATCTGGGCTGGATGTGGGTTCTGTCCACTCTCAGCCCTGTGATGGGGCAAGTTACCTAACTTCTCCATGCAGCTGTTTCCTTATCTGTGAAATGAGGGTGATAATAGTCCCAACCCGGGATTGCTGTGAAGATTAAATGAGCAAGCACATGCATGGCGTCTAAGCACGGCCTCTCCTGAAGCAGCTGGATCATTGCTAGCTCCCTTCTCTCCTCTCTGCAGCTGCGGCTTCCTGGGCTTGCAATCTTTCTGGCGGGTGGAGGGGTGGGGGTGGGGGTTCTCATGCCAGACCACCTGCAACAGTCCCAGAAACAGTCGATATGTAAAGGCGGCTCCTCCTTGCCCAGATGTAACTTTACTGGAACAGTCTACCCAGGATAGAGTTATCTGGCCCCTCAACACAGTGGATGGATGTAAAGAAATTCAAGTCGATGATGGGGATATATAGATAAATGTTGACCATGTATTTCTTTCCCTTTTCAGTTTCCTTCTCCTTTGAAAACTTGCAGATCCCCGGGACATGTCACTGTCACCTTCCTCTTTTAAAACCCTTCATATCCTTTCTGTGCTGTTTGGCAGCTGCTGAGGCCACATGATTCGAGGGGCACCCACAGGCTTAGGGTGCGCCAGCCCCCAGCTAACTGTGGAGGGGGGGGCAAGCCTGCAATTTCATTCATCTTTCAGATTCATATTTGGCATTTTCAGAAACCTGTGTTAAGATGTGAATGTGGCATCCGAATAGTCTGGTCAAACTGGTATACCAAGTCATGTTGGTGGGGCGTCAAACCAATGAAGCTTTTCTAGTAACTTGGGCCTCCGGTTTCCTGGGGGCAGGAACGAGCTAGAGGCTGCAGATGCAAAGGAGGAGGTTCAGGCCAACTTCTACAGCGATCAAAACGTTTTCCCTTGGATCTTGGTATTCTTTTCTCAAGCAGGGGGCTTAAGAAAATTGGAGAATGAATATCCTGAAACTTTTGCATTCTAGAGTAAGCCACAGCCAGAAAGAACAAGGGTGAGTTGGAGTCCAACCCCACCCACTCCAGCCAGACACATGGAGGAGTCTGGTCAGACCTGATAAGCCACCTTGGTGACCCAGAGGGGCGCCATGTCAGGAGTCTTGCCCAAGGACTCCAGAAAGTTCTGATTCACTGAAGGGGAGTGAAGGGAAGGAAGAAGGCTGATTCCAGAGAGGCCCTGGTCTGGGTTGTTTGGCAGCAGTCACAGTTTTTCGGGATTGCCCACTTGGGGGTCTCTGTCCTCGTTCACCCAGGAGCCCTGTGCGCCTGCTCTGCTCTCTAGGAAAATCTAAGAATCTCTGTATTGTTCTTTGGGTACAAAGACTCCAGATCAGTGCTCCCAGATTTTTGTTTTTATTGTTGTTGTTTTAAAGGGATGATGTGGTAAATTGCTTTGGAATTGCCAAAATAAGGGAATTAAGAAAACCCCCAAAACTCCAAATACATCTAGAGCCACTATTTATTAGTAGAGACAACATTCTCTCCCTCTCTCTCTCTCTCTCTCACACACACACACACACACACACACAAGTACAGGGCCAGAAGGGCATAAATCTCAAGATAAAGGACAGTTTTTAAATTGTAACTAATTCACATTTGCGAAAATCTTTCTAAATTGTCCTGATTTTTCTCATTTTGCTGTGGATTGAGGAAACAGCATCACACGTCAGAACAGAATCGGGAGATCTGAGTTCAAATCTAGATTCTGCTGTTATTTACCTTGGGCAAAGCAAATATTCTCTTGGCCCTCTGTTTTGTTATTTCTTGAGTGAGGGACTTATGTTGATTTCTCGAGGGCCCTCAGGCTCTAACTTCCTCTGAGCTCCCATCTCTCTGATGATGGTATGGAAAACTGAGATCTGTTTCTATCTCTACTGACCAACATTTCATCACAAATTTCATTTCATCAGTTTCCCCATTCGCAGCCCGGCTAACAACTCCCCTCCTAGGATTCGTGAAGGCTTGTCATATCATACAAAACCCAGTAATTTTCCCACTCGTCCGGGAGTTTCCCAGGATTTTCTGCCAAAGATTATTTTGGCATCCAACAACTTTTTTGAGTTTTCCATCATCGGTATTATAATCAACAAAAACCATTTCTTAAGTTAACAAGGGAAATACTGAATATAGACAATGGTAACATGATTAAGTGGTTGAAGGTTCAGACAGGGTATAAAAGAGTGGCACTACCCTCACGTCAAAAACCCGTCAGAAAGCTGGGGTGCAGACGTCCGTGATTATACTGGGCAGCTTCGAGGGCTACTGGAAGAAGTAGCTGGTGGAGGGAGAGGCCGGCACCACCTTTCCGATCCTTCCCAAACGCATCACAGACAGAACAGGATCACTGGAGGAGATGGGTCAGGGGAGGGCGGGAGCAGTGAGGCCTTCAGGGCAGATGTCAAAGGCCTTCTACAAAATACAGCCACACATTAGAGCAGTGCGCTCAGCTGGGGTTGATGTTACCCCCCTGGCCCACTGCCATGACAATTAGCAATGTGGAGACATTTTTGGCTGTCACAAGTGAGAAAGAAAGTGTTCTTGACGTCTGGAGCGTAAAGGCCAGAGATGCTGGTAACCATTCTACGCTACACAACTACCCCACAGCCCACAGTACAGACTTGCCCAGCCCCCAACGTCCATAGTGTTGAAGTTAAAAAACTCTGCATTAGAGTAAACTTGGGAATGACAAGGAAATTAAGAGCCAGAGGACATTTGACGTAAGCATGAAACAAAAGGAAGGTATTTGAGACAGAGGAGAGCGGGAGGTATATTCCTTATTGAAGTCTGTAGACCTCCCATCTCTTTGGCTCCCAGATCCACGCCAGGAAGCAGAAGTGACCTGGAGTCCAGGCCAGGTCCGCTGTAGGCCGAGGAGCAGGAACCTGGAGTGTGGGTGGAGAGCAGAGGCAGCTGGTGCCCTTCCCCCTTGATGCCTCCACAGCAGAACGGCCCGAGTGCCTTCGTCCAGACTGCACGGGGGTGGGGGGGTGGGGAGAAGGAATGAGAGCAGGGGCGTGGGGCCAACCCATCAGGCACACAGGCGAGGGAGGCAGAGCAAACTGGCTCCTTCAGGATGTATGTACCCGGGCCCTGTTCTTCCTCCGGCCCCGAGTAGCTGCCTCAGACCCACTTCGCTCCTGCCTGTGTTGAGCACCTAAAACCCCACGACCTAAAGTGTTCTAGGTAGTTAAATAAACCCAGGGTAGTTAGGCAGTTCCAAGGGATTAAAAATTATAGGTTCCTGAGGATCTTGTAAGGCCCCTAAAATCTCACTATGATTTTTCTTTCTTTAACCAATATTTATTAGGCAACTATCATGTGCCAGGCCTGTCCAGCAGGTGCAACTAGGATTGGAAGCAGAAACAGACATGGCCCCACAGGCATGGCACTTAGGCCCTTGTAGGGGCAATGGTAATTAAGCAAACAATCACACAGATATGACGTCATCACTAAAATGCACACTGTGGAGAAATACAAAGTAAGAAGGAGTCTAAGAAGGACACCTGTTAGCCATGGCGGAACTGGGGAAACTTTCTGTGAAGGTGGGCTTAGGAAGGCCTTTGAACTGAGGAAGCCTTTGCAGTCAAAAAGCGGTAAATTTAGATGCCTGATTTGTGTATCCCAATGAGGTTTCACATCCAGACTCTGAGATCCTCTAAAAGGAGCAAGAGAGGCTTTTATATCTTCCTGGAAACTTAACTTTAGCTCAGTCCTCCCCATTTCTATTGATGCCAGTGCAACCTTCCAGTGCTCAGGCCAACGGCCTTGGGTCCTCCCTGACCCCTCTCTTTCTCACTTTTCACAACATATCTAGCCATAAACCCTACTGGTTCCATCTTCAGATTATATCCAGAATTGGGTGTCTTCTCATCACCTCCCCTGTGAGCCCAGGTGAGCCCAGCACCCCCTCTTGGGCTACTCCACAAGTTTCTTAACCATTCCCCTGGCTTCTGCCCTCACTCTCAAAGGCCTATTTTCACACTAGCAGCTAGCCTCATTCTTTTAAAAACTATATCAGATTGCATTCCTCATTTGCTCAAAACCTTCGGTGATTCCCCATTGCACTCAAAAACAAAAGCCAAAATAAGAAAGTAAAAGCCCATGAGCCATGGCCAAGCCACCCTCCCAGCATTTCCTCTCCAACTTCATTTCCTCTTAGTTCCCAACTCCCGCCATCTCAGAACACACCTGCCTCAGGGCCTTTGCACAAGCTGCTTGTTTCCCCTGCCTGGAATGCTCCTTCTCATACCCACATGGCTAACTTGTCACGAACTGCAAGTCTCTGCTCAGGTATCAGCTCCACAAGTGTACCCAGACCACCCAACTCGAAAATACAACCCTCCACCCCCCACATATTGCCCATCTCCACTCCTTACATCCTTTTTTTTTTCCTATAGCACTTATTTCCTGTGCTATGTATATAATTAACTTAATTTATCCATTGTGTCTCTCCTTCCCCACTGGCCCCCTGCTAAAATGTATGCTCTAGAGTTAGGGAATTTAGGCTGCATTGTTCGCTAACATATCCTTGTATTGAGTTGAGCACTTAGCCCTCTGCTTTAAATTTGTGTGCCATGGCAATAGTAACCCATTCCACTGCTATAGTGCTTTATGAATCAATATTTTAAATAAACTTACACTTACATAATAATTAATGCAAATTGCATTGCATTTTTACATAAAAATGATAATGATTTTTCAGTGTAAACATTTTAGATACATAAGTTTGTTAACTCTACTTAAGTACTTTTTTTTTTTTTAATTTTAATGAACAAGGATCCCTTAAATATGGAAGCAGCAGGGCCCTGATGTCTGGTTTCCTTTACCAATAAATAAACCTCACAATGGTGTAGCGTTTAAACTCAAGAGGCTTCCAAACAGGGTGGGAATATTTTGTTTTGCTTTAAAGTTGCCCTTTGCGCATAACATTTGGTCATCTCAGGAGACCCATGAAGCAATCAGAGAGATCTAAAGGATGGGAACAGTACGTTCTTTGAAATCCCTCTGACAGAAGCAGACAGTCCCGCCTTCCCTCAAACCATCCTGAAGGGGAAGTATGTCGGCTTGGACTGTAATGAGACGGAGTGGGAATTCCCCCTTCCCTTTGGTCTACTTTACAGACGAGCTTCTTGAGGGTGAAAGATGGGTCATTCCCATCCACAGATGCTTTAACTTGAAGCCAAGCTGCCTGGGAAATAAAATATTTGAGAATAAGTGAAACTAACTTTAGTCCCCTCCAAAACAAGATTTTGTCAAGACAAGTGGCATTAAAAATTGCCCACACTTAAACACTGCTGTTTCATAGTGCCACCGATAGATGGCAGCACGTGATCCAGCTTTCTCCGCCAACTAGCGGATTCAACCTTACTTTTCTGGGGCGTTAAGTCTACTGAAAATTCTCCTAGTTCTTGAGCTCCTCTGAAGCTCTCCTTGTCATCAAATAGCAATTTGAGGTGTGCAATAAAATCTTGGGTTTTTTTCCCCTCCCTCTCTGGATTAAGCCTCTGTTGGTGACCTCAAACCACAATCACCAAGTCGACGGTGGTACTGTGACCTGGAAAAAACACAGAGGAAATGAGAAACAAAATAAAATGAAACCCATACTGCGAGCTTTTCAAAGGAGAATGAGATCTTCGCAGTTAGCAAACTAAGTCAAAGACAAAGAAGTGAAAAGACAGAGCCGTTCTTGTGATTTGCCTGTCTAGGGCCCCTATTACCAAACACGGGAGCTTTCTCATGAGTACTAGTATCTGAGTGATGTATACTGACCTGACCACTGCAGTTCCTTCCAGTTCTGAAAATTTCTGATCGGGAACCAAAAAATCGTCAGGAGATACTTTTCTAGGAGGCTGAGATTATGTTCTCTAGATACTAGCCAAGACTAGTATCTATATGTATTTTAACAATAAACAGAGAGGGGCACCTGGGTGGCTCAGTTGGTTGGGCATCTGCCTTCTGCTCAGGTCCTGATCTTGGGGTCCTGGGATCAAGCCCCATGTCAGCACCCTGCTCAGAAGGGAGGCTGCTTTTCCCTCTCCCTCTGACCCTCCCCCCCGTTCATTCTCTCTCTCCCTCTCTCTCAAATGAATAAAGTATCTTAAAAAAATAAACAAACAGAAAACTTTCAGATAATCAAAATATTTCTTAACAGAAAGGACATCAAATCCTAGCAGACTGGTCCACTAGAAAAGTGTTTTTCAAAATACAAGTCACAATTGGTTCCTATTTTGGAAATCAACTATATAGGCCATAATAAGCATTGTGGAAGAAAACGACAGAATGGAGACAAACCATAAGAGACTCTTAACTATAAGAAACAAACGAGGGTTGCTGGAGGGGACATGGGTGGGGGTATGGGGTAACTGGGTGATGGGCATTAAGGAGGGCACGTGATGGAATGAGCACTGGGTATTATCTGCAACTGATGACTCACTAAATTCTACCTCTGAAACTGAAAGAAAGAAAGAAAGAAAGAAAGAAAGAAAGAAAGAAAGAAAGAAAGAAAAAGATGAAAGAAAGAAAGAAAGAAAGAAAGAAAGAAAAGGAAAGAAAGAAAGAAAAGAGAATAGATCAGAGTGCATCCCTATGTACAAAGTTCTAAGGTAAAATTTCTTGCTTTGGGTTATGACCAAAGAAACCTTATGGAATTCTGCCGTGGAGATCTGTCTGCTTTCAGCTTGTGTATTCTCTATAGCCCGATACCAGTAAGCGCCTCACTATCCAAAAATTTAAATCAACAAGTAGATTTTGGTTGAACGTGAGTGGCATGAAACAACAACCTAAATTAAGGTCTCCCCAAACCACTGGGGTATAAATATGGAGAATTAGGTCATTTATCATCATCCTTATACTTACATCCATGCTTTTCCAGAACAATCCTAACTTCAGGCATTTTGTCCTATTCTTCCATAAGCGTATTCATACTCATGATGCTGTATGTCCTAAATTTCGACTTGGAAAAATCTAGCTACTGGTTAAACCGATAGGCCAAGGGTCAAAACTTACATATCTTCAGGAGGTGGGCAAGTGAAATGGGTAAAGCAGGACAGGAGTAGCAAAGGATTAAATGTGGATTTCATGGGAAACATATAATACGTTAGGTTGATAAGTAACATTAAAAAAGATACTTCGCTGGGCAGAAATCAGCCCATGTATGGACTGAACTCTGTACCCCCCATTCCTTCGTTGAAGCCTTAACTCCCAACGTGACTGTATCTGGAGATAGAGTGTTTAGGAGGTAATTAAGGTTACAGGACATCATATGGGCGGGGCCCTCATCCAATGGGACTGGCGACCTTATGGGAACAAGGAGAGGGCTCTCCCCACACAGGCAGAGGAAAGGCCATGTGAGCACAGAGTGGGGAGGAGGCCCTCGCCAGGAAGAGAGTCCTTGCCCGAACCCTATCAGTCAGCACCTTGGTCTTGAACTTCCCAGCCTCCAGAACTGTGAGAAATACATTTCTCTTGTTTAAGCCACCCCTTCTGTAGTATTTTGTTACAACAGCCAGAACATTCTAATACAAGGCCTTTGGCCTTGGTATGCCCAGGGCTCTTGAGGTTGTGCCCTCTACCGGTTACATGTCAGGTTGAGTGAAGCACAACCTCATGGGGCAGTAAGAACCTAAAGTCATTTTAAGTCTCCGTCCTCGCAATGGCTTTGAAGTCTCAGTACAACTGTGACAGTTTATTCATTGACCAAGTACTTCAAGATCGATAACTAGTCTGACCGTGAGTGAGGTGCACACAGGAATAGGTGCTTTGAGAGCACAGAGACAAATGTGAGCCTTCCCAGAAGAGCTGAGCTCTGCAGTTTCCGAATGAGCACGACGACGCCCACATGCGCGTCCTGGAAAGGGATTGGCATCTGGCAGGACCAGGGCTGCAGGATGTGGCTTTCACTTTCTCCATCCTTTCCTGTTCCAGCTCATGGGCCCTCCCATTCCAGGGCAATTCATACACTATTTGTTTTTATCTTCATGGTTCTCAGAATTCCATTCATTTTTCCACCATTATTTTTTTTAAGATTATTTTTTATTTATTTATTTATTTATTTATTTATTTATTTATTTATTTAACAGAGACAGAGATAGCCAGCAAGAGAGGGAACACAAGCAGGGGGAGTGGGAGAGGAAGAAGGAGGCTCATAGCGGAGGAGCCTGATGTGGGGCTCGATCCCATAACGCCGGGATCACGCCCTGAGCTGAAGGCAGACGCTTAACAACTGTGCCACCCAGGCGCCCCTCCACCATTATTTTTTAAGTGTTTACTTTGTAGCAAACACGGGTCCAGGTGCTGAGACACGGTGGTGAAAAGCACAGATGAAAATTCTCAGTTCGTGGCACTTCTGTTCCAGTCGGGTGACACAGACCATACACAAAGTAAATAGGTAAAGCGTGGGACACACTGGAAGACTGTAATGCGCATTTGCCATATGGTTTAGGGGTTTCAATTCAGCTATAGCAGAAAACAACTGAGATGGATGGAACGCATATTTAAGCATAGATAAGTAAAGTAGTAACAGGTGAGTTGTGTTAGAAGGATAAAGTTGAGCAAGTGTGCATAGATAGGAAGAAATGGCACAGCTAGGATACCTGATATTGACAACACTCAAATATGTGTGAGACACTCAGTATTCATGAGTTCTTAATTTGGCCACACATCTGGGAAATGCATTCTAGCCCCAAATGACCTTTGCCCAAAAAACACAAATCCTTGCTGCTCATCAGGCTGGTTGACACGCAACAGCCAGGGCCACGTGCTGGCTTCAGATACCTTCTCAGTCTGCTGAGACCCCATGATCAGGTTCAACTCTGGTCCGGGTACTATCAGAGAGGGCCGGTGCGGGAGAGGGAAAAACAGACATCTGGGCATCGTCGTAGCTGTGGGCCCAGGTACTATAGTTTTTCTGTGCTATGTTAAGCGTGTGAATTTACCATCATTCTCTCAGTGTGAGTTTTAATGGATTTAATAAATCATGTGATTCAATCATCTTCCTTCAACCCGTAAGCCTTTCCAGGAGAGCTCGCCTGCTTGTGGCCTTACAGGCTGTTGGGGCAGTGAAAGAATCGCCCGTGTGACAAGGAGGACAAGTGCTACAGCATCAGAAATAGAGGGCAGAGAGGAGAGGGAGACGATCTCAAATAGAGTGATCGGGAAAGGTCTGAGCCAGAAGGTAACATCTGAGCACAGACTGGGGCAAAGAGCCCAGCCGGGAGCTTTACTGGTGAGCTCGGGGAACAGGGGAACTGCGAGGGGGCCGTGTGGCCAGAGACGAGTGAGCAGACCTGTGGGAGACAAGGTGAGGGGTAGCAGCACTGCGCGCCCAGAGGCCCTCCCTGCACAGCCTTGGCCTTGTGACACCTTCGGCTTTTAAGCTTAAATGGTTTCCTCTGGAAGGTTTGGAATAAGGGAATGGTTGGATTCACATTTTAACACGATCAGTCTGGCTGCCAGCTGGGGACAGGAGTAGGGCCAGAGCGTGGAGGCCAAGTGGGGAGACAATTGCTGTGACCCGGGAGAAGATGACTGTGACTCAGTCCCAGGTGGGAGCAGCAGAGGTGGTGAGAAGTGGCGAGATTCTGGATGTCTGGGAAGTAGAGCCAACGGGATTTGCTCCTGGACTGGGTGTGGGAGTGAGAGGAGTCCGAGATGAATGAATCCTAGGCTTTACTCCGCAGCCCCTGTGGACAGAGCTGCCATGCGCGGCGGGAGCAGAAAATTGGGGAGAAGTTAGTTTCATTTTACTGAGGAAGGAACTGAAACTTAACCTACCCAAACTCACCTAGGAAGGGAGCTGTTCACGCCAGGAGTCACTGGAAGCCAGGTCCGGTTTCCAAGCTCACGCTTTTGCTCTTTTAGCCCCCTGAGAGGAATAGAGAGGAGTATACAGGGAAGGGGGCCCGGAGGGAGGGGTGTGTGGGGAGGAGTACACATGAGGAGGGGTGTGGGGAGGGGGCGTGAGGGGGGCGCACCGGGAAAGTGAGGGTGGCCGTTCCTACCTCATGTCATTGTTAATGAGGATTAACTAAGCTAAGAGTTGCAGGATAAACATTGCACAAGCATTTAATAAATCAAATTGGGACTCACAGACCCTTAGAGGTCTATGGACATATCTTACAACATCCACGATTGTCTTTTAAATCTTCACCTGGACTCCGTGCTCTTGCCAGGTCCTCTGGGAGCGTCTGGGTGCCCACCTTATGCCTGAGCAGGGCTGTGCTGTATTCCAACGCCCTCAAGCACACTCACGTGTCCTATGAGCAAAATCTCCCAGTAGTTTCGGCGGAGAAAGGCGGTGGGCGATTTTTGGCATCCCCAGCTCACGGCGGAAGGAGCGGGGTGGGCTCTGAAGCCCTGTCTTGCGCGCGCAGCTGAATCGTGACACTGCAAGCAGACAGGCAGGGCAAGTTCCATCTCTGCACGTGCTCCTTGCGTGGTTGTAAATACACGGCGTGAAGGTTTTCTTCCCGCTTCTAGCAATCATTGGATTAGATACCCACTTAATACATCCAGGAAAATTGGTGCGGTATGAGCCTGTCTTCAAGTGAATAAGGTGCTTTATAGAATTCTAAAGTGGCATTTCAAATGCCTAAAGAGGGAGCACTGTGTAGATGCGGCTGAGTGGGAAGCGGGGAGCTGCCTGGGTCAGCAGAAGAGGCTGGAGGCTGGATGAAGGGCCACCGCCTGAGTGAAGGGCCGCTGGCACCGCCAAGGGCAAGAACCAAACAGGGAGCCGCAAGTCCCTTCTCCCCACTCCTGCCTTCCCGGCTCTCTCCAGGGTTCCTTTGGGCAGAACCCCCCAAGGGAGATGATGCAGGGAAAATACGGTTTTCAGAGTCCCCGCCGAGAATCATAAAACTGTATAAATGGGTTGGTTTGTAGCCGGGAGATAATAGTTTATTAACCACTGTAAGCAGTAAAATAGGGATAATAATACCTGCCTCAAAGATCCGGTGACATTAGAGATGTTAATACTTACAAAATGTGCTAGGCATTGAAAAATAACATTATTGAGGCATGCAAAGGGAAATGTTATTTGGGCTGAGAGTAAAGGGTTAATTTGATGTCTGGGATTTTAATATTCTGCTTTTTAACCACTCCCAAGTTGATATGTAAACAAGTAGATAAAATTAACGTTAACTTTGTGCATTAAACTGTTTTGTTCTAGATACTGATAACCAGAGTTAAGAGTTGTCCAATGTTCTGACTATAATGATTGTGAACATAAGGGCACCCCTGACATGTGGGCCATTTTCCGAGGCTAGAGCAGTCTCACGTCCGAGGTCTGGGAGAGGAGCTATCTCGTACTTGCCCCTGCCCAACTCGAAGCGTGCAAGAACTGGATTATGTCACTGGAGCACACGCACGTGACATTGTTGGAGCAAACCGTCACAAGAAATCTCGTGCTTGTGTCTGCTGTTTACCCTAGATATTGGTATGTATATAGACATCTTTTTTTTCAAAGTAATTTTGACACATGGCCCCCCAATTATATTAATATTTCCATTTCTATTATTCATTTCACAGAAGCAAGTCTTGTATTAATGTGTGGGTTAGCCCACTGGACCTCACCACTACCTTATCATGTATCTTTGAGAACCCATGAGCTTTTTCTCTGGTTTGCCGAAGAGACACCCATTTTGTATTTCATGAGATGTGCATGTATATTGCAGATTATGTTGATTTACTTTCGCAACAAATAGTAACCAAGGACTTGCTTACCATAGACCTGATCCGGTGCTAAGTCATCAACCAAAAAGTTATGGTCCATGACCTCATGGTGGTTACTGTCTGTCGTGAGAGGCAAGAGATAAATACATAAATGTACAAACACAAAGGAATTCTATGAAAAATTCTAGGAGAACAGGGGTGAGGAGCATAGGAAACTAGCGTATAAGTTTAGAAAGGCCTCTCGAGAAAGTAATATTTGAGCTAAGACCTAAAGGAAGTGATGAGTGGGGAGGTGGGTGGGAAGATTTCTTGGCAGAGCTGAAAGCCGAGGAGAAGTCTGTGAGATGGAGAGGAACTCGGCCCATTGGAGGAGCTGTAGGAAGCTTGGTCTGGCTAGCGTGCAGTGGGAGGTCTCGGGGAGGCTGGGGAAAACCTAGATCCCACGTGGGTTTGGAAGGTATTCTGAGGCCACCTGGAGGCCTTGAGAGGATTTAAACAATGGAGTAGTATAGGCCACTTTGACTTTTGCATGCAGACTGGACGGCTGGGCAAGAGTGGCAGCAGGAGTTGAATTGAAAAGCTACTACAGTTATCCAGGTGGTATTGCCAGGTGTCTATCTCCAGGGGTTGACATTCACAGACAGAAATGATGATGGCTGGACTGGGGGACAGTGGTGAAGAAAAAGGGAATTGGCTTTGAGATCTGTTTTGAAGGTATAATCTGCAGGATTGCAGATTATTTTATTTTATTTTATAGCATTTATTGCATTTATTTTATTTTCTTGTAAAGATTTATTTATATATTTTAGAGCAATAGGGAACGAGAGAGAGAGAGAGAGCACGAGCAGGAGGGGAAGAGGAAGAGAGAATCTCAAGCCGACTCCAGCTGAGCTCGGGGCTTGATGTGGGGACATGATGCGGGGCTCGATCCCACGAGCCTGAGCTCACAAGCCGAGGGGAACCCAGGAGCTGATGCTTACCTGACTGCACCACCCAGGTGCCCTTATTTATTGCATCAGACTGGGTTCCCAGTCTGAGTAACCGGGTGATGGCAGAAGAGGAACAAAAAGATGAGAAAGAAATAAGAGACAATAGAAAGAGTGGAGAAAAGGCCAAAAAGGACATCAGGAGAGAGAGAGAGAGAGGAAAAAAAAAAAAAAACCCTAGGAACAATTACAAAACCGTAAGGCACACACAAGCCAGCCCTCTGGGGTCCACTTGTTGAGCACAAAGTCCTAGTTATCATCTCTTGGAGAAGAAAAGCCTTTGTTAGAGATGATCTGTGCCTTTTCAGGGGTCTTGCTGCTTTAGAAAATGGCAGAGCCAGGGGAAAATAAGAATTGAATTCTTATAGGGATTGGGACAGATGATCAGAATAATCTGAAGATAAACCACCACCTTTAGGCTCTCATAGCCCACCCGCTGTCTGTGCTCCCCAGTGTCGCTCAAGTGTTGTTTTGTGCTTTACTTTAACTGTTTAGAAGTGGTCATACGCTTTGTAGTAAAGCCTCTGGAATTTAGATAGATTAATAAGATCGTATTTACAGGCGTTCCTTCCACGGTCTTTCCTGTAGACTCTGAAATGAGGGAGAAAAACTTTCTGCTCGAACTGTCAAGAGAAAGAAAGAGTAATCCTTCCTAATTTGATTTTAAAGGCATTTCCCCCGTCTTAATAATGATAGATGAACTCATTAGCTCCTACTGGGGAAGGACTTTAAATACAGAAGTTGTCACTCACTGAACTTGACCATAGAATGAGTGGCTCCCACACTTTATTTTCAGTGTACCTGGGCCTCGTATAAATTATTTGTCACATGAAAAGCCTCACTGAAGATGCCTACGGGTGGGAAGAAAATAGGGCAATGAGAGGTTGGTCTTTGATGTGCCAAAGCTCTGTTCAAGGGAGCACGGCTTAGTGGTTCAGAGCACAGACTCAGCAATAACAGTCTGGGTTTGGATTCTAACCCTCCTCTGACCACCACAGTTTCCTGGTCAATAATATGAGGGCACTAATTTACCCCTTCTTAGGGTCTTTTCTGGATTAAACGAGGTACCGTTTATAAAGGGCTTACTGTGACTTGCTTCTTAAGTGTGAGCACACACACACACACACACACACACACACACACAGAGACCCACACACACTCTGCGTAACTGGGCTAGAGGTGGTGTGTGTTTGGGTTTTAGCTCTTCATAAACAAACCACAGGAGGATGTGGTGACTTGATACATGGGGCAGCCCTAAAAGCAAATGTTTGTGCTTAATTCTTTCTAAAAGCATTCCTGGGGTGTGTTAGAGCCTCAACATAAAGAATAGAGAAAGACTTCTCTTGCAAAGGGTTGATAATATTTAGATCCTTTGACTCTAATTGTTAACTTGTGGAAGGAATGCAAAAATCCTAACATTTGATTGCTGCCACTTGTAAGCTTAGAGTCTTACAGGAGAGATGAGTCCATATTCAGAAAGTCAATGGATCAAGCTTGGTGGTGGCAGTGCTGACTATAACTACAGTGCAAGCCTTCCAGACTCAGGTTCCACACCGTAATCCTGGCGTTCCAGCCAGCAGCCACTTTTAAACTCCAAGGATGTACCAGAGGTAGAGAATCCTCCTGGCCCTGGAGTAGTAGGTTATGGGCAGGAGAACAGGTCTTACAGAAGAAGCTGCTTCTGAATTCCATCAGACGTTGGGTCAATAGTAGAGGGTTTACCTGGCTGGCCTTGTAGCATAGGATAAATAACAGGAGTATTTCTTTGGTACACGCTTGGATTTTTAGGAATTTATTGGTTCATAAGAGAAATAAGACAAATGCAAACAACTAATCATCTCACTCCCTGCTTAAAACACCTTAATTTCCTTTAGGACAAAACCAAAGTCCTTGGCAAAGTATATAAGTTTGTGATGTGATCCCTGCCTATTGGTGTGAGTTAGGAATGCTTTCATCTACAAGGAATAGAAAGTTCAATCAACAGTGGCTGTAACCAGTGCTTCTTAAGCTGTCATGTATCTTCCAATCACCGGAGTCTCTTATTAAAACACACATTCTGATTTAGGAGGTCTGGGCGAGGGTCTGAGATTCTGCATTTCTAACAAACTCCCACATGGTGCCGATTCTGTTGGCTTAAGGGCTATAATTTGAACAGCAAGACATTAACAAAAGTGCAATTTCCCCTCCTTCACGTAACAAGAAATCTGGAAGCAGTTCCAGATTTGGCTCGGATCAACGTCAGTGGTCTGGGATTGGCACTTCAGGAACTGGCTGGCAACTATGGCCCACAGGCCAAATCTAGCCCACTGATTGTTTTTGTAAATAAAGGTTTTTTTGGAGCACAGCGAATCTCATTTGTTCATGGATGACCTATGACCTGCTGTCACGTTAGAAAGGCAGAACTGTAACAAAAGACCACATGGCCCATAAAGCCTAAAATGTTTACATTCACCTGGTGCTTTATGAAACAAGTTTGCTAACTCCTAGCTTACACATTAGTATTCACTCTGGACCTGGGCCCATCCCCTCTCCCAAACTCAGTGCAGACTGTTGACAAGGAAGAAAGGCAGGCAGTAACCGTGTCTCCAGTATGGCTCCTCTCCCTCACATCCTGCCATCCCCTCACACGCAACTCATTTTCTAAACATGGCACACGCAGGCCGTTCCCCCAAGGCGTCGGGCTTCACTGTAGCTTCAGAAAATGCCAAGTGTGTTTTGAGGACGCGAGACCACTGAACGTTTGTTGAAAACAAGGCAAAGGTCTACAGCCTGGGCCGGTTGCTACGGGCATGACACGGAGGATGGCCTCAGGTTCCATGCTAAGAGTTTGGACTTATAAGTCTGTGTGGGGACCTTCAAGGTTTTTAAAGCATGAGATCAGTTTATTGTTTTATGTTATAATTCTGATAACACTGAGGAGAGTGGCCTGTTATATTAGTCTGCTTAGACTGTCTTAACAAAGTGCCACTAACCAGGTGGCTTAAACAACATAGACTTATTTTGTCACCATTCTGGAGGCTGGAAGTCCAGCCTGGAAAATTTGGCTCCTGGTGAAGCCTCTCTTTCTTGCTTATAGATGGCCACCTTCTTGCTGTGTCCTCACATGTCCTTCTCTGTCCTTTAGCAGAGAGGAAAAGAGAGATTTTTTTCCCCCTCTTCTTATTAGATTAGGGTCCCACGCTTGCGATCTCATTTAACCTGAATTACCTCCGTAAACTCCCCATTTCCAAATACAGTCACATTGGGGGTTAAGGCCTCAACATATGAATTCTAGGGGAACACAATTCAGTCCACAACAACTGATGGAAAGAAAAATTTAAGTAAGGAGGCAAGCTGGACTACCGATGAAATAGTAAAGGCTGAAAATACAACAGACTGACCTACAGCAGTGAGCTCTAGAAATAGAAAGGAGTGGCAAGAGAGCAATCATTAAATAAAAAAAAATCAGTATTTCTTTTTTTTAATTTATTTTTTATTTTATTTTATTTTATTTTATTTTTTTAAAGATTTTATTTATTTATTTGACAGAGATAGAGGCAGCCAGCGAGAGAGGGAACACAGCAGGGGGAGTGGAAGAGGAAGAAGCAGGCTCATAGCAGAGGAGCCTGATGTGGGGCTCGATCCCATAACGCCGGGATCACACCCTGAGCCGAAGGCAGACGCTTAACCGCTGTGCCACCCAGGCGCCCCTATTTTTTATTTTTTTTATAATAATTTTTTATTGTTATGTTAGTCACCATACAGTATGTCCTTAGTTTTTGATGTATGTTCCATGATTCATTATTTGCATATAACACCCAGTGCTCCATGCAATATGTGCCCTCCTTAATAGGTTTTTTTTGTTTGTTTGTTTTTGTTTTTTTGTTTTTTTATTATATTATGTTAGTCACCATACAGTACATCCCCAGTTTCCGATGTAAAGTTTGATGATTCATTAGTTGCGTATAACACCCAGTGCACCACGCAATACGTGCCCTCCTTACTACCCATCACCGGTCTATCACATTCCCCCACCCCCCTCCCCTCTGAGGCCCTCAGTTTGTTTCTCATAGTCCATAGTCTCTCATGCTTCATTCCCCCTTCTGATTACTCCCCGGAAGAAAGGGATAAAAATCAGTATTTCTTAGTGACTGAATGAATTCAAACAACGACTGTCTGACAGCTGGGCTTACAGTTTGAGGATTAGGGACTAGAGGGATTAGAGAACGGAGCTACTGTTAACAGGAAAACAAAGACACGAAGCTTCTCTGGGCAAATACGATGGCTTGGGACCTGTTCTTTCTGAGGTACTATGAGGTTATTCAGGTGTAGTTGGGGGACAATTAATTTATCTTCCCTTCGCCAAATGCTACCTAAAACACCTTTTATGAAGAATTCATCAACATTGATTTTTTAAAAAAAATTGTCACACCCTTCCCTTGAACCCCATTTGATCATTTTTAAGGTGGATGGCCAGATCCTTCATTATCTAACACGAATTCTTTGTTTCAATCAGTGGGGAGGATTCTATTACCACAACATGTTACACATAGTATCCTCTACAGAGGTCCTTGATGGATATTCATGAATGTAGCATTTAATTAATAAATATAGAGTAAATATAAACTGATCACAAGACACAGCCCTAGGAGGTATCTGACTCTGGTCTACGTTGGAAGGAGCTGAATCATTCTGTTCTAAGAGTGTTTTCTCATCTAATGTTTCACCTTCTTCAATTTTCTTTAAATGTCACAAAAGAAGATGAGGAAGCATTCTGAGAAGAGTCCAGGTATGTCGCACAAAAGTTCCGGAGGAGGAGACGAGTCGTGTGACAATGTCTCTGGGAGTTGACTCGATGGCCCTGCCCAGTAGGAACTGACTTTCTAAGAAGCAAGATAGAGATGTGGCTTGAAAATTGGGGTGGGGACACTGCACAAACCTGCAGTAGTCGTGTCTCACATTTACTTGTGGAGACCACGACCTGTGCACCATGGTGAGGTTTCGCCTGCCGTCTTCAGTGTAATCATTGGGAAAAGATCCAGTCAGAGCAAAGACCAGGATCCTTTTAGCTGTTCCCTAGGAGTTATCATTTCTTATAGTGTAGTCACTTTATTTTTTTTTTTTAAGATTTTATTTATTAGACAGAGCAAGAGAGAGAGCACAAGCAGGGGAGAGGGGCAGAGGGAGAAACAGACTCCCGGGTGAGCCGAGAGCCCCACGTGGGGCTCAATCCCGGGAGTCCAGGATCATGACCTGAGCAGAAGGCAGACACTTAACCAACTGAGCCACCCAGGCATCCCTAGTGTAGCCACTTCACAATACTCCTTTGACTTGACACTATGAATTCCAAACACCTTGAATGACACATCCTGTGTTTTGTAGGCTGCAAGACCACTTGCCGCCCCGCCTTCCCTTGGATGGCTTTGAAATTTCCTTTCATGCATGCTCTATTTTCAAGTGAAATAACCTATCCTAATGCCTTTTGATTATCTCTACTTTCGAATCAACAAATATTGACTATCTCCACATGGCATGCATGACTTTGAGCCAGGGGCTATGAGTTAAACAACTCTTGAGACTTGCAATGAGACTTGGACCTTATTTTTAAATATTCAAACCAGCTAGGGCGAAGAACACAATTATGTGGTTGGTTGCTAAGCTCAGACAGACCTGGGGTGAATTCCAGCTTCCCTACCTACCAGCTTCAGAAAGTTATTTAAATTCTTTAAGTTCCTATTTTTCCTTCACAAATGGGCATGATAATAATATCTGCCTCATAGGCTTATTGTGAAGATTAATAAAATAATAAATGTACAGGAGGCGCCTGGGTGGCTCAGTCGGTTAAGCGTCTGCCTTCGGCTCAGGTCATGATCCCAGGGTTTTGGGATCGAGTCCCATATCGGGCTGCCTGCTCTGCGGGGATCCTGCTTCTCCCTCCTCTGCCTCTCTTTCTGTCTCTCATGAATAAATAAATAAATAAATCTTTAAAAAATAAAAAAAAATGATAGTAAGTGCACAGTACAGTGCCTGACACACAGAAAGGTCTTGATACAATTTAGCCTTATTATTTTTTACCATTATCATTATTTCTATAGGGAAGGGGGTGTTTAGACTTTTCCTTCTGAACTCCCTTCTCCCCACTGCTTTTTTTTTTTTTTTTTTACCACTCTACCTTGGTACACAGGTTCTCCAGTTTTCTTTCCTTTTTTTTCTTTCAAGATTTTATTTATTTGAGAGTGAGAGTGAGAGTGAGCGAGAGAGAGAGAAAGAGAGAGAGAACTCGGAGGGGAAGGGCAGAGGGAGAAGCAGACTCTCCACTGAGTGCAGAACTCGACTGGGGCTGGACATGGGGCTGGATCCCAGAACCCTGAGATCATAACCTGAGCCGAAGTCAGATGCTTAACCAACCGAGCCCCCCCAGGCACCCCTCCAGTTTTCTTTTAAGAGTGGAGGGAAAGAAGCTCTGCTGAGCACCTGGTTTCTGATCAGAACCCTGACTGCAGATGTACGTGGACCGCGGGAGGGGATGTCGTGCCTTGATTTAATCTGTTTCAATTCTGTTTTCATCTTCTCATTCCTGACCTTTGAGAAGCATTTGTTGTCGAAAAGACAAAGAATGCCATTACGCAGCTGAAGATTGGTCTGGAGGCATTTGCTCAATAAATATTTATTCTGCCATTTCTGTGTGCCAGGCACTGAGTCAGTGTTGGGGACAGAGCAGTAGATATGGCAGCCCCAGGCTCTGACCTTCTGGAACACAGCCCAGCAGACAGCAAACACCCAAGGGCAAGCGGAGCTCTGGAAGCCAATGGAGTGGGACTCAGCCTAGGCTGTTAGCTGTCATCGTGACCTTCCACTAGGGACAGCAGGAGCCTCATGGGCAGGGTGGCAACTCTTGATTGCCCAAACTGGAAACCCAGGGTGAAATGAATAATGGAAAGCGTGAAATCTAACCAAGGGATTAAGCAGTCGGATATGAAAGTCTAATTATATCAGTGATTTCAAATCGCAAAAGAATGTGGGCTAAGAGACAGTTTTAGCCTCTTCAAACTTTTTCTAGCCAGGAATGTTAGTTCACAAATCACAGTCTGATGGTGAAGGGGTGATCCTCGATATTTCCTGTGGCCTCCCCCAAGTCTCAGGACAACAATTCTCAGGAAACCACCAGTGGAGACTAAATTATGAATTTGGACTCAAAGTGATGTGGCCTGTTTGGAGAGCACCAATTTCATCAGCTGGATAAATGATTGGAGGTGCTCCAAATTTGCCCAATTAGCAAGGCTGAGCTGGCCTCCGTGAAAATGGTAGTTCTAATGGTTACAGGCTCTGTAGCGATTTTATATAAAAATAGCATCCAGCTGCCTAGCCATCTGGCAAGGATCTGATTGCCACCCCTTGAGATTCAGGAACTCATCATTGTCAAATCACAGCTGAACTAGGTTGGGGTGGGGGTGGGGGCCGATGTCTGGCTTTGGAACTACTGTCCCACTGGAGTGAGTCAGGTGTGGGGTCAGAGCCCAACTGACCTCAGATTCAGCCCCTCACACACAGCTCACCCTATGATGGCGAAGGCTGCCTCAAACCACAGTTCAAAGATGTCCCAAGTGGTGGGCGAAATAAACCACCGGAACGGGCAAGCCTCAGAGTGCAAGCAGGAGTGGAAAGAACTAACAGTTGTTGAGCACTGTGTCTTGCAGAACTCTCAATTCTATTCGAACTACCTGGGAACCACTATGCCACTGTGCCACGTGGTTAACATGAGAACAGTCCTGCCAGGCAGGGAGTGGGGAGAGGTGCTAGAAAAATGTGTCCTTGGAGGCTTTAGAGAAGAAATCAGAAATGGAGGTGACAGAAAGAAGGTGGCAGGATCCACACAGAGGGAACAGCAGGAGCAAAGACTCAGAGACACTGGTCCTTTCTGCTGTGGGACCTCAGACGTGACTTGGTGCGCCCACCTGGAAGAGTGTAGAATAACCAGCCTTGTCTCAGGTATTATTATCAATCCTTACCTTGTAAGGGAGGGAGAAGGAAGGGAAAGGAGCGTCCTGATGCTTGCACATAGTTGGCCTGAGTTGGAATCTCCGTGCCTCTTTCCCGCTGGCCTAGCGCCTGTGTTTCTGCCATTAGTGTGTTCTCAGGATGCTCCCTGGGAGGAAGTGCTAGGGGGCTGGCACAGCTGCCCAGAGCCCGCAGGTTTAGGGGGACACAAACCCTTGTCTCCCCCCACCCACCCCCACCACCATTCCTTAGTTACCTTGGCAGCAGGAAGGCCTGGAGTGGGAGGCCAAGATTACCATGCCCCTCCCCTAGCCAGGCTATAATTAGCCCTGAGATGAATTAAACATGAGCCCAGCTGGTCTAGGGGCAGCAGCATGGTCAGAAAAAAAAAGAAAAAAGAATTTAAAAACTGAGACCCAGGCAAAGGTCCAGCTATGTGAACAGGTGCCCTTGAAGAGAGACTAACAGTCTGTGGGTCACCCCAACTTAGGGGCCATGTTAAGAGAGTCAAGACAAATGAGAGCTGAGAGGAGGGCACAGAGGGAGTTGGGAAATGGTGTGGGAGGCCAGAGGTGGCTTTGGGTTCCTGGTTCCAGCTTCCAGGTCCATCTGAGAGCAAGAAAGAGAAAGCAACTTTCTCCTTACCAGCTGCTGAACCCCTGCCAGGTTACGAAGAGGGCTCAGGCTGCTAGAGCTTCTTGATTCGTGACGCCAGGGTCAACAACCGTGGCTGGCAGAGAGAGCAGGAAGGAGATGGGTGGGCAGGTTGTAAAGGGCAACGAGTCAAGTGTTGTCATTATTCGGAAGGGAGCACTGATTCCATGCAGGGCTAGGATACTTCTGAAGAAAAAATAGGATTACCTCACGCTTTTGGAGAAAACGTACTTTCATTTTTACCAATGGACATTCTCCCTCTCTAGCTACAAATAGATCTTCCTCCTTTTCCCATCTGGGACAGGCAACTGAAAGCACAGGCTATCTGCCTCGCTCTCCAGTTTCTTGGAAAGGAAGTGAATGACTCCTGGGTCGTTTATGAAGTACAGCTGTACATCCAGGGAGCATGACAGGCTGACTGCTCAAGAGAATGCATTTATACCGCGAAGAAGTCACAGGAACTCTCGGGGGCCCCCTCCTCACTCCTCATTGCCCAAGGAGTTTGCCAGGCAGCATAGTGGGGGCTGGAGAGAGGGCATTGTAGCCACACAGCATGGTTTGCGATTCCAGTACTAGTTCTGCTAGTTCCTGATTTATGAGGTTTGGGGGCAACTGATCTGTTCTCTCTCAGCTTCAATGTCTGCATCCCTAAAATGAGGGGACTGTATTTTATGATGCTGAGAAATGTTGGGATCAGAAAAGATGATGAGAAATTGTGCTCCTCCCAACGTCTTCCCAGACACCCTGCCAGAAACCAGGGAGTCATGGGAGACATCTTGCTCTTTCACTATTATTTAGGGGGACACAAACCCTTGTCTCTCTCTATAATAGTTTCTCACTATTCTATTTCCACCTTCTAAACTGCTCTTGAATTCATCCCTTCCTCTTTCTCCTAGTTGCCCCTTCCTTACATCAGGCTCTCATGCTCTCTCACCTGGAGACACAGATTCCCAAGAGTCCAGTTTTACCCCCCATTTATGCACCAGCCCTATCCACTCCAACCCACCATGAAACAAGAGCTAGAGAAGTGGCATTCTATCTTTTCTTTCTGCATCATCAGTGTCAAGCATGGTAATATGAAAAATGTTTGCCCATATCATGGAGGGTCAATCTGCTTTCCTCAAAGTCTACTGATATAAATGTTAAAATATACCTTCACAGCAACATCTAGACTGGTGTTTGGCCTGGCATCTTGGCATCAAAGCCCAGCCAAGTTGACACATTAACCATCCCTCAGGTACGTAGGTAGTCGATGACAACACAGTGGATACTGTTGTATGTCTACAAAGTGCACTAGGTCTTTTTTTATTAAAAAATTGCTCTATACTCTAAGACATTTTAACTAACATCTGTTCATTGTTCTCTCTGTATATGTCATCCGTTCCACCAGGTGCTTCCATGTGTACGCCATTCAATGTTCACAATAACTTGTGATGCGGGTATGTGACCATCTTTTACAGGAGAAAGAGGTCCAAGTAACTTGCGTGAGGATCCATAGCTAATATGTGGTAGAGCTGAGATCAAGTGAAGGCCTTCCCACCCCAAAGCCAATGATCTTCCTACTACATCACAATACCTTTAATAAACATTGAGCTGGAAGCATTTCCTTTCCTCAGAGAAGCACTTATTCCACCAGGAATTCTGTAGTATTGTTAGATTTTTGTAACAGGGACCCTCATAAGGACGTGAATCAGTTTTCCCAGCCCACTTCCTATCAGCTTCATGTGGGGGAGAGGGCCATGATTGGTCACAATCATATTGGATCATGCTGAGTCAATAACCTGAAGGGTAGTTTCTCAGATGTCATTATTATGACTGAGTTTTTTTCCCCACACACACATACATACAAGTTTCCTTACTCCAGTCCAGACATAGAGCACCTAGCCACAAGTCTTTCTCAATAGAGAAGATACAATTATTCGTAGTAGGGTAATTTGGTGTAATTAAGTGTCTGTTCAGCATATAAAGAATATTCTGCTTAAACTTGCCAAAATTAAATAGGAAATGGACTGCAGATAAAGAATCCATTGTCTCTGGAGCACCAACCTTCAACAGGAAAAAAGGACACGTAGCATAGACATGGGAATTCAGTAAATATTTATTGATGGCCTTTTTATTGATGGCCAGACACTGTTGACATTTCAAGGGATACAAAATGAGTAAAACATAATCTTCTACCTCGAGGACACAAGGAATGGGGAAGAAGGGAAGAAATAATATTTCTTGAGTGACTCTTATAAAGCATTTATTTCATCTCATTTAATCCTCATAACAACCCCATGAAGTAGGTAGTACTATCTCCTTTTTATCAAGGAGGAAGCTTGGTCTTAGCAAAATGGAGGGACTTGCCCAGGATCATACAACTGGTAAATACTACAGCTGGGGTCTTCATCCAGATCTCTCTCTAAATCCAACACTCGTGTGCCTTACACTGGATCACATTGCAAGAAGATAAAACAAATATACAAACCATTATCACTAGCATAGAAATATAGCATTGAAGAAGGATCAAGGGAAGGTAGATGATCAGAGGTGTTATTTGAAGAGGACTTAAATGAAAGCAGATTGTATTTTTCAGGTGGAGATGAGAAAAACATGAGCAAGACTTGGAAGAAGCAATAGAAGGTTTTGGATGATAAGAGTTACACAAGCTCTCACAGAGCTTTGAAATCAGGATGATCATTTTAGAAAGGGTGAAACTAATATGGATTAGAGCAGAGCAGATTGGAAGAAAGGACAACCAGGTAGGGGATCCTCGCAAGTGCTCTCAAGAGAGCCAGCAAGAATAGGAAGGAGAGACAGATTGGAGAAGTGTCACAGAGGGAATCATAGGTGGCACCAAACTGATAGGAGAAGCCAATGAGTTCAGGCCACTGCAGAAGCAATGGAACCAAATCCAGGTGACGGAGTAGATAGGGTAGGTAAAGTTCATAGGCTGGCGGTCTTAATAAAGATGAAAGGAAAAGCAGAGGGAAAGAGGGAGAAAGGAAGGAATGGAGCGAGAAAAGGAGAGGGATATTAGAATTTGCCATCCTGGAAGTGAAGCACATCTGAATTGTGACCAAGTATAAGACGTGGCCTTGCTGGGGTGTAGCTGAGACAGAATGAAAACAGAGTTCGTCTGAGTGGAGGATACCAGAGGATTATGAATCTGGAAGTCACCATGAAAGCTGGCAATGAGTCATATGGAAAGGAAGTCAGTACTCCAAGAGGCTGAGACCATTGAAGAACGTGAGAAAAAGTCATCAGAATTAGAGGTAACTGGGACACCAACGCAGGGAGAAGGCAGAAAACTTGGAAGTTTACCATGAGTCAGGAAAAACAAAATCATCTAAAAAAACATTTCATAAGAAATGTTTCCATAAGAAAACAAAATCATTTGACTCCTAACTTAAAATTAGGGGAAAAAATAGGCATTAATATCAAGAATTACATTTTCTCATATTTGCTGGCAAGGAATGTCAGAAGCAGCAACTAACGCCATCCGATGGAACCGAAATGCCTTACCCTCACCTTTCTTCGCCTGTCCCGTGACCCAACCAGTCTACTTAAACTCAGTAAAAAAGAGAAAGATAGAAGCTGAGCAAATTCTCTCCCATTTTTGTTGAGTCAATAACTTGTGATCACTGAAACAGGTTTGCATGTTCAAGGACGCCCTACCCATCTGTATCACTTGTGATGTCGAGTTGAATGGTCCGTGGAACGTGCAAGAGGACATGCAGGCTGAGTGAATAACTTCTCATCAGAATGAGGTATAAAAGGAAAGTCTGTCCGACAGGGTACCATGAGCTGCATTCCAGCCCCATGACATGGCATCAGGTTCCACGACTTGGTCAGCAATTGTGCTCCAGTTGTTGCTTCTATTAACTATGAGGTTTTGCAAGCCTGGAACTTCCACCCACCCAGAGCAGATTGCTGAAGCTTATCTGACATTTGTTAGTGAAGAGCTCACTGCACTGTCACGCATTCTCTGGTTTAGACTTGATTCAATTGTCACATAATCCAGGATGAAAATGAAGACCTCAGCACACTGATCTTCATGTAATTTTAATTTTTCTATTGTTAGTGTTTTGCCTGCTAGGGAATTCCAGAAAGTCTGCTTAACGATTATGTGGTAGGTCAGGGCAAAGACATGAGTAGTCAAGCTGTCAGTTACAAGGGAAGACTGAGGAAAACAGTCCTGGTTGCTGGCAGCTGACCAGGGCCGTTTGCTTTGTGCTGACAATTAGAACCTCATTTGGAAGTAACCTTGGAGGTCGGTGAGTCCAACTGCTCATTCAAAGCAGCATAGTTAGAGTATGAACTTTGAGGATCAGGGAACCAGCTACCTCAACGGAACGGCTCGCTGGGATGGCTGTATTACCAACTTGAAATCTAAATATTAGCTAATATTTACTGAGTGGCTACTGTGTGCCAGGCACTGTGCTACTTCTTTAAATGCATTATTTTGAACAGCCCTCTCAGCAAACCTGCAAGGTCTGTCTTCCCATTCCCATTTTCCAGGTGGGAAACAGGGTTTGAACACACGTAAGCAGGTTCATAGCACAGAACCTGTGTCCTTTCCATTATATTCCATGCTGGTTCCCAAGGTACTTCAGGGTACAACACGTGCTTTGAATTCTCCAAACTTTTCCCCCTCAGCCTTGAGTAACTCCGAAGTTCTGCCAGCTCCTCTCTGAGGTGACAGAAATCTACAGTTTCTTTCACGATAATAGGACTAATACCTGCAATAATAAGTTTTTAAGTAATTTGCAAATATATTATTTTTATTTCTTTTTGTACAAGTCTTAGAAAATGGGGAGAACAGGTAGTTTACAGTTCAGGTTACTCTTAAGGAGTCAAGACAGATAATTAAATGCCCTAAGGCACAGCTAGGATGGAGAGGTGTCAGGATTCTGACTCAGGCCCTTCTAATGGTGAGGCCAGTGGTTCTCAGAGTGTGGCACCCGGACCAGCAGCATCAGCAGCATCTGGGAATTTGTTTTAAATGCAAATTCTCAGGGCCCACCACAAGCCTGATGAGTCAGAGACTCTGGGGGTGGGTCCAGCAATCTGTGTTTGACCAAGTCCTCCAGGCGACTGGGGTGCACCCTAGAGCTTGGTCCGACGAAAGTGCTCCTTCCATTGCCCAGCATGGTAGTCCCTGCCCCCCAACTCCTAGTTCTGATTCCTTCAGTGACTACAAACAGGAAAAAGTGATTGGTCTAACAGAATCTTCTATACCGGAAGTGAATTTCCTCAGTAATTTCTCAATATTATGCTGGGGCATCTTGGCGTTGAAAGAACTGGTCTCAGCCCCAAAAGAGGAGGTCAATCAAAGCCCATTGAATTTAATTTTTTCTCCATGACCTCCAGGGTGACAATCCTACAAAAGAAAGACTGTGTGGGGCACAGCGACTGACTCTTGATTTTGACTCAGGTCATGATCTCAGGGTGGGATATCAGCCCTGCATCATGCTCCACACTCAGTGGGGAGTCTGTTGGAGAGTCTCTTCTCTTCTTCTCCCTTTGCCCCACCCCCTGCTCTGGCCTGTGCTCTCTCTCACTCTCTCAAATGAATAAATAATTTTTTTAAAAAAAAAGAGATTGTGGTTTTGTTTGTTTTTACTACTTACAAAAATGAATTTATATTACCTCCACAATATTACATTTGTGAAATATAACACCATCATAATTACAAATGGCTCTTAGGGGATTTTTTATTTTGGTAGGATTTTGCCTATGATCATTGAATAAAGGAAATCTTTTTGCAATAAACTGTTTATTACAAACTAAGCGATATTCATCAAAATGTTAAGTCTAAGATAGTCATTTGATGACCTGTGGAGTCTAGGGGGCCCAGGAAAGTGGACAATTTGGAAAGAAAATTGAGAACTGACACCTCTGACCAAGCAAATGGCCAGGAAATACCACTTATTCAAAATCAATATTCACTGGGGAAGAAGCATTACACAGAGCACAAGGCATAGCTCTGCCACTTACCATCTATAACATGCAGGGCATATACCCTTCTACCCTTAGCTTCACTCTGTGCATCTGAAAAATGGGGAGCATAGTCCCACGCAAAGTGATATCCTGAGTATTAAATGAGCTTAAATATAAAAAGCACTTAAAATCCAGTGACTAAAACAGTAAGTACTCAAAAACTGTTATCAGTTATCTTTATGTATTAAGTACATATATGTTCCAGGCATGTAGTCGATCAGATGCCAGAGATGTAACAATGACTGTCACATGAAACATGCTTGCTGATCCTTAAGTCTGACCCTCTCACTTTATTCTGGAAAAGTCTGGTTTTGGTTTGTTTTTAATGTAGCATTTGGACCGTATCCAGAATTCATCATATAAGCTGGTATAGGGCTGGTGTGGCCCCTGGTACAACTTTTTCCATAAGTACCATATCTCAACAAATCTGAGATACCATCATTGAAAGATGCATTATTTTAGGTATGATTCAAAAGCAAAAAACACTGCCAATCATAACTGTAAGATGCCATCGATTGTCAAAAACTCCCTAATTTCAATTCAAAAGGTGAAAAAAAGTCTGTGTTTTAGAATTAATGCAATACGGTATTTTCATTTCCCCATCACTGCCTAGAATCCACAAAGAAACATTCTGCCTGGATTATGTGTATATATGTGTTAACAGGATGGAAGGGGAAGTGGCTCATGAGAAAGACATTTCACAATAGACCGGAACTGGCTTTAAGGGAAACTTACTGATAATATTGGTGTGATAGATCCAGGACTGACTGCGTGCCCCATCCAAGGGCTGCAACTAGTCAGTCAAACACATTTATTTGGTCCCTACTATTTGCCATCCACTATTAGGTGGAGGGCCATAGGCCAGATCCCATCTATTCTCTGTCAGGGTTCACATTCTAGTAGGAGAGCAAGGCAGGAAAACAATGCAGATCGATGGTTTCAAGATACTGAAATATACCCAAAGTCTAGAAATAGTACAAGGAAAATGATTCATTGGGGGTGGGACAGTAGGGAGTATGTACCAAAGAAGGCTTCCTGAGAAGGCTATATTTGAGCGAGGCTTTGAAAGATAGCCTAGAGCCGAAGGAGTAGCTAGGGAGAGCAACGGAACTGACAAGAAGGTGTGGGTGTCATTATGTCTCTTCCAACTTCGTTCCTGCCCACAACTGTGGACTGTATGCCCTTCCTCAGCTGGGCAGGGCTGAGCAGATGGAAAAGCGGTATGAGTCTTCTTCTGCCCAAACCGGTGACTTCGTAGCCCATGTGAAGTGCCTTACTATTATTTATACACATCCACAAAGAAGACGAAACAAAAACTAGCACAGACTTGGTACTTTATTCCTTCTTCATGGAGTTAAAATGCTTGCCTTTTTCAAAAAGCAACATGAGGACTGTGTCTTAAGGAAAAGTGAAGATATTCCGTTTCTTTCGAATTCTCCATATTTTACTCTGCAAGAGAAATGAAGGGGAAAAAAACACATTGCGTTACAAGATGAAGAACTCGACCTTGTCATGAAGTTGGTGGAAAATACAAGTAAGTCAGGGCAGTGGAGGAGCACATGTGATATTTTCTCAAGTGAGGGGTTTGCTCTGGGGTTGGGATGGTCTATATCAGCAGGAAAAGTGTCTATAGAATTGATTCCATTTTTCTCTGGGCACTCATTCAACTCCGTCTCCTTTCTGTCTCCAGTCATTGCTGATGGTGCAGTTAAGATTTTATTATTCAGAGAGGACTCTGGCCAACCTTGACATTTCCAAAGCAACTCATTTCCTTTATCCTATCAGCTTGTCACTGCCAACACAGGGTCCCTCCTCACATGGCAGAGTAGATTGGACCAGTGTAGTGCTGCTCCTTCCTTGTTTCATTTTAATAGCTATCGTTCTTCAAATTGCCTTCTTCCTACATCCGCCACCTATTGACACCCTCAACTACACTCTGATCACACACCAGATAACACCTGTTTGATCAGATTCATATACCAGAGCAACGATATTCCAGATGACTCATCTCTGGACTTTCTGGGATTTCAGGGCGAATTTGTCTACAAAGAATAGATGCATAGCCCAGGTTGTCTCTGAAATAACAATCCTGGATCAGTTGCACAATTCCCTGGACACTGATTGTGGCTAATCAGAGATAAGAAAGAATATAAAATTATGATTCCAATCAAGTGAACCTCACCCCATAGAAATATCTTTGCACGGTGATCATGAATGCAAGGCATAGAGCATAGTGCACCTGATTTAAAATTTAAAAAAAGTTGGTTTCCCCTGGGTAGGGCATTCTCAAGGGCATCCTACCCTAATCTGAGATGATAGGTATTCCGGAAGGATCCAAAGCTATAAAAGAGGAGAAACACAGAGGAAGGAAGTTTGGTTTGTCTTTATCAGAACCTGTATTAGTTTAAAACAGAGAAAAGGCAAGCCTGACCATCTTCCTCATTATTAAACGAACTTAGAAAGTTGCATAATCTCATTTTTAAACACACTTTGGTGAACCAAAGAATGTAGCATGCTGTGCATCAGTGGGATTTAATGTTCAAGTCAGACCATAAAGAATTTTTCTGTGTACATAATTTATATATTTTTGTAAAGCAAAAGGAATTCTGTTTTCATCAGGAGATTTTCTTTAAGTCAGTGCCAAAACTCCTTCTTCTTCTGGGTCCAATGTAGGGTCACCCCATTTCACAACTGGGAGTGCTAGGGAAATAATGGGAACCAGAAAGGACAGGTGAACTCTTGGGTTTCAATTTGTGTGTAATAGGTTGGTCATCTCTGTCTTCTCCATGCTTCCTCTGGCTCCACAGAGGCAGTGGTGGTAGAAGAAAATGATAGTGGAAGGAATCAAAGATGGGGGATATTTTCTCCTCCCATCCCTTCCCTACTTACCTACTTAGGCCCTGTTCACACGCTTATCGCTTTTCCCATCAGGGAGGCTTTTATGGCTCCAGAACTGTAGGAGTAATCCCCTCCTAACAAAATGTCATTCAGCAAACTATAATGACAATATTATCATGGTGTGGAGTTTCAAGTAGAAAGTATTTTTGTTTTGTTTTTTGAGAGAAATGTAGATATTGTATTAAGAATTAAATGGTTCACACATGTTGAGTGTTTGTTATGTTATTTATTAAACCATTAATATTTTATTAATATTTTATTAATATTTATTTTATATAATATATAAAATAAAATATATAATATATAATAATTATTAATTAACATTAATTTTATTAATATTTATTAAAATTAATATTTTATTGAACATATACCAAATTACATTGATATATTTAAGTTATATTCATGGAAAGAAGTATGTATGGATCTTTTTTTTCCCAGTAAGAGCACTCTGAACAACTATATGTCTTCCAAAACCATCTAAAAGTATAAAATCATAACATTTTAGAGATTGGAAAGATCGTAGGCATCACTTAGCCTCTTCTATTTGTTTTCTATGACAAAAATTGATCCATAGCTTAAATGCCTCATTCAAAAACAACCAACAGACAATGGTAGAGGGGCGTGACATTGAGGAGTCTTTCTATTACATCATGGCATTCCTGGCTCAACCACATGGATACACTATACTGAGTCATTAAGAAATTTACAATATATTTGGAATAATAGAGTCTAAGGATCTTATCCAACATAAATACAATTTGCTAACATTTTCATGGACACTCTAAAGTAGCAGGATACCAACTAACAATTATTTCCTCATTTTGTACTTTTTAAACTGTCTAGTCTACCTCATTACTAACTCTGGCATTACCCCCTTATTATCTAAACAAATGCCTAAGCTTGACTCATGACCATGTTTCTTTCCCGCATCTGTTTTTATGCTCCTTCTGGCCATCCCTCAGTTACCACAATACCTTCCTATCGCAGTCCTTTGACTAGCAAAGAGAAGCTTGAGAACCAAGAGGAATGCTTTCCTGTCCAATTAGAAGCACAAATTTCGAAGAATTCCCTTCTATAGTAACAAATTCAATTATTACTCATTGATTCATTTAAGAATTCTTTCTGGGACATATCCCAAGCTCCAGGTGCTGGATTATCTGTTGTGGAGAATCAGAGGTAAATGAGACATTGTCCCTGGACTTGCGGAGCCCATAATCTGGTGAGGAGGGCAAGATGTGTATACTAGTACTGTGGATACAGGGCAGAGAGAGCAATAAACAAGATACTGGCCAGGTGCTTTGGGGACTAGAGAAGAAGAAGCCATATCTGGGAATCATAAGAAAAATTTTGTCTAAATATGCAAAATCCAAGAAGTCAAGACATTAGGTGTTAGAACTCTTTCAGGAACAATTTCATCCCCCTACAGTGGAGGAAACACAGCTGAGAACAACATCTGGGCATTCTGACCAGAAGAATGTCCACAGTCATTGCCACATCACCAAACAGAATAGGGAGGTCAATCTCAAGGCCTCTGGAGTAGGAATAGAAGGTCATGATTGGAGAGAATGCTCCAGAGAGAATCTACTAGAAGACCAACCCAGCCATCTGTAAGACATTTGAAAAATAGTCAAACCAGACAGCTTTGAAAAGACATGTTCTCAGTGGCTCAAGCAGGCAGGCAGACCAGCCTCGGCTGATTGTGGGAGACAAATCAGTCACAGGGGCATTCTGACATTCTAGGTGCATTTTGGTCAGAGGAGTGAACTGTCACTTGACACAGTTGAGGTTGAGACATAGCAACTAGCACTTTCTCTTTACTGCAGCTGATGCAGCACCCAAGCCAGAGGGCTCCCCTTCTCTGCATGTGCTTGGGAGACACCCAAATCACTATATTGCCTAAATCTCAGAGCTCTCAGATAATGTTGGGTTCCTCTGAAGGCCAAGACTAGGATGAGACCAGTGAGGCACATTGGATGCAAAATACAAGATGCTTACTGCCAGGTGCCCACCCTGCACTGGCACCATCCCGGAGAGCTTCCTTAAATCCACCTCTCCCCAAAGAGTGGCATCCAAATTCTAAGACGTGGAAGGGCTTCAACAATTCTAGGGCAGGTAGATACTTGCTGTCAGAGGGAGGTATAGGGCAGTGAGTAGTCTTGTCAATTTCCCAAGGATCTATGATTAAAATTTCCCATTGACTGAGTACCAAGGGCCATAGTATTCCTAACACCTAGTCAAAATAGGGCTTTTCTGATTTCTTTTTTTAAATGAAAGATTTAATTCATCCTTTAATTTACCACTTTCCATGAGCTCACTTCACATCTCCCCAGCCGAAAATGTAGTTCACAGCCCCTTCTTGCTCCATTCATTGAAAGCAGAGATTCAAAATATATGCTGTTCAAGAAAAAGTTTCCATGTAGGATAGTTTTCAAGTTCTGTTGTAGCTTAAGCCTTGGTTGTAATACCTGAGTCCTGCCAAGGAATGCCAGCTCTCATGTTCAAACACTATTTTAGGATTAGTGCACATTTACCACAATGCCCTCTGGCTCACTCTCCTGAATGAGACTTGAAATTGGCAATCATTTTTATAAACAGAGCAATAACCACAAAATAGTCAACAAATTAAATATATGGTTTAACAACTACATAATCCGGGAGAAAACATAATTATTTTCAAAATACATCTGATTTTCTTTGTGATCCCATTTATGTTGCTTCATTATTTTCCTTCTTTTGTTTTTAAATAAGGCTAGTATTACCATAAATTTGTATACATGTTTCTCTTTCATTAAATTATTTTTCTTCTCTTTACATTCACACTAAAAAAGTCCTATTTGGGAAAGAGGGAAAAAATAATGAAATTGTTTATAAGGAAAGATAGATATATTTTCTTTATATAGCACATTTCTTCAAAAGAAATGGGTATATTTTTCTCAAAGGACAAGAGAAAAAGAACTAAATATATTATATTTCACAGAACCACAAATTTTTAGATACAAGATTAATTACACCTGAGACAGAGCATAGTCTTTCCTTAACACAAAGTCATAGGTTCTCACCAAACCTTTTTAATACAGCAAGGATGAGCCTTGTGGCAAGAAGTCCCTCCTGCCCGGCTTCCAAGCAGAGGCCATTTTCCAGTGAGCCGGCAAGCAGCCCAGCAGACTCAAAGGTTAAGTGAAAAGCTCCAACAGCACAGAAATGTGGGCCCTTCCTTCAGTGATTCATCACCCAGCAATCAGACAACTGTGGCCAGAGTCTGAGCATAAATTACTTCATCACAGTCAATTTTAATATAAAGCCAATTGAAAGACCTTTGAAGTCTGAATGCAACTGAAGAACAACTCGTTCACCTGTCACTTAAGATGAACTTCAGGATATTTTATACAGTTAAGAGCAAGAAGACAGAGGGATAATAAAATATGACAGTTTATCCAACTACAATTGTAAGAGGAATCTTCAAATATCTAGAGAAATTTTTAGATTTATGAGATGGTTAATCCTATTCTATATGAACGTGTTAATAACATACATACATCTCTTGGAGAGAAATAGAAATTTGAGGCATAATAAATGGGCAGTAATTAAGAGAGCAGTACTAGAAAAAACAGCAACCATTTACAATATCTTCTTTCATTGACTTCTCACAAAAATCTTGTGAGGTGTGGTTGATACTTCAATTCTATTTTGCAGATGAGAAAACTGAGACTCAGAGGGAGAAGGAAACTTGTTCAAGGGCACCATTTTTGTTGGTAGCAGCGCTGGGATTTGAACCAGGGGATGTTCTGGATGCACGTCCACACTCGTCCTCATGTCCTAAGCTGCTTAATCCAGATGATAACTGAGTTTACTAGGATGGTGATGCTCAATGGTGATAAAATTTATGTGTAGCCAACAAGTTATTTCTATGTGGTTATGAGAACAACCTCACCTTAGAAACATTTCCCATTTTGAAAAGGTGGCCTTGTGAAGCATGTCAGCGCTGCAGTCAATTCTGTAAGACTCACAGTCAGCAGGAGAGAAAACTGGTGTGTGGGTAAACGTGCTTGTGCTGGCAATTCTGTTTGCTTCCAGTTCTACTTTCTATCCTTCTTGCCTAGTCTGTGCCCTGGGAGGCTAGCCTCTATGAACTGCATGAAAGCTAACCCTTCCTCACACTCTGGGAATTGGTTCAGCCATAGAAGGCTCTGGTAGGGGACTCTGGGTGGGAGGAGATTGTGCTTGGGCTGTGTATTTTTCCTCCCAGCTGCCTGCTAGCATGAGGGTTGGCAGTGACTGTGTTCCTCCTCAGAAGACTGAAGTTTGCTTTAGCTTCAGCTCTCTTTCTGTCTCTACCTTCCCCCTCTCTTTCTTTCCCTCTCCCCTTCCCCTGCTCTCTCCTTCTCTCTTCATCCCTCCCTTCCCTTCCACCCCCTTCTCTCTCACTCTCTCCCAGAGATCCCTTAATCTCCTTGAATCTACTGGCTGAGAGTGGCTGCTTAGCCTGGGTTTCCCTTAAAGGAGAGGCTGAAGTGAAGGCTGTGTACATGCGGTTTATTCGGGAACTTATCTCAGGGAACAGGTGTGAGAGGCAGGGAGAGCAAAGGAGAAGGAAGTAAACCCCCAAACAAGGATGAGTTCTTGAATTGGCACTGCTATTGTCAACTGGCGCTCAATCCCACAGAATCTTCTGGAGAATTTTACAGAATATATCACAGAACAGTCAGCTAGGGGAGAAATCGGGAAGTGGGCATCAACTGGCTTCCATCGCCCTTTCTTCAAGGGTGGGGCACTGGCACTAACTCACCCATCACAACGTTGTGCACACCTGAATGTCAGGCAGCCCACATCACTGCATCTGAGAAGTCCTAGGACAGGACAGGAGAGGCATCACAGAGCAAGGTCAATGGCAGAGAACCTGGTAGCAGAGAACCAAGTGGAACTCCTCTCTGTGGTGGTGGGAGGAAGGAGGGGTAAGAGAGCTTGTGAAAATGGCACCCTGCTCTTGCTAGCTCTGGAGTTCTTCACCACCCTCTTGTTGTTTTTTTTTGTTTTGTTTTGTTTGTTTGTTTGTTTGTTTTTACTTAACCCTGCCACTTATTATAAATGGTTCCTTCTTTAAAATCTCAACTACCCCATTTGGCACATGTGTTTCCTAGTGTAATCCTGCCCACTTCACTGATATTCTGTGTCCTTCCTTCAGAGACTCTTCCTCTCCTTTCTCCACTGTTCTCTCACAGGCAATGATGCCTAATGGTTTTACACTCCCCTCTTGTACAGGGCTGGAAAGTGTCCTTCCAAACTTTATGTCCTTCCTGGAACCTCAGAGAGTGACCTTATTTGGAAATAAGGTTTTTGCAGATGTAATTAATGGTTAAGATGAGGTCATGCTGGAGTAGACGAGGCTTTAAACCAATATAACTGATGCCCTTACAAGAAAAGAGGAAGAGACACAGAGACAAAGATTCAGAAAAAACAGCCTTGGAAGATGGAGGCAGAGACTGGAGAGAAATGTCTACAAGCCAAAGAAAACCAAAAATTGCCAGCAACCACCAGCAGATAGGAGAGAAGCATGGAAGAGATTCTCTCTCAGAACGCCCAGAAGGACCCACCCCTGTCAACACCTGATCTCAGACTTCTAGCCTCCTCCAGAAGTGTAAGAGAATAAATTTCTATTGTTTAGGTCACTTAGTTGTGGTAATTTGTTATGACAGCCCTGGAAAACTAGTACACCTCTTCACCAGGGCTCTCCTTCAAAGTCTCACAGAGCTCTACCAAGACTCATGTTTCATTTTCTCTCAGCCCATTAAAACTTATCTGTCATGGGTTTATCCTTCAAGGTCATGACCTTTACCCCCTGAGAGTAGGTGAGGAAACTGAGTGTCTCTGCTAGGGCTTTACAGTAGCCAACATGATGCCCAGCAGCACAGCATATCTCTTTCAATTAGACCCTCCTGCCTGCTCAAGGAAGCACTTTAAGAACCTTTAATGGCCAATTGGAAGAGAGTGATATAAGCCATTCCCAAGCTATACCGTGCAGGACACCAGTTGCCCATGTCCTACCAGCTTGAGTGAGAGGCTCAACTAGTGTGGAGACATCCTGAAGTCCACATACCTGCCCACCGTTAGTGACCCCAACAGGACCCACGCAGCAGAGGGGCTGCAGGTGCACAGTCCCCTGCAGAGTATGGTCGTGGACCTGCCAGGCTGGGAAATAGACACTGCAGTGTTTGTTTCCTGTTAGCACCCCTTGATACGCCCTTGCTGCTCATTCCCACCTTCCTTCCACACCTTCCCGAGAACCCTGCTCTGCCACATATTTAACCCTACCAGAAGAAGAGAAGGTCCAGGGTAAGAATATGCAACTAGCTTCTCTTGGGTTTGTTTCTAAGATGTAGTTCTTTAGATGAGGTATCAGGCTAAAATGAAGCTTTGCATGCCACAGGTTTGGTTTGGTTTGGTTGTCTTATTAGTGTTTGCGTAAGGCAGAGAGTGGAGAGGTGGCCCCACACCTCTCTGCTGCTGTCCTCTGTCACCACAAGCATGGATTTGGGAGATGAGCACACCCAGTCCATATCCAGCCCCCTGCGAATCGGGGACCTGGAGGAAGATATGAGCCTCCTGGAGCATCAGTCCTCTCACCCACGCACTGGGGAGAGTGTGCTTCCTCACGGTGTGGTATGAGGACCAAGCAAGTACGTGCGGCTATGGCACCAGAGAGTGGCAGGTGCACAGCAAACCCAGGGGACACTTCTCACTGTTCTTCCTCCTTTCGGTCCCATTTTAAGTATCACTTTCCCTGGTTACTTCGGCTACACTTATTTATGCTTATTTAATTTGTTGTGTCTTATCTCCCCAACTCTGTTGTAAATTCAAAGCCAACTATTACATCTACCATTGCAAAAATATCAACTCCTTTATGAGCATCCCGTGTGTCAGACGCACTTTACTTACCCAATCCTGACATTAAGATAGGACGAGATAGGATATTAACCTTACTTTGGAAATCTGAAGAGCAAGGCTTACTTCAGACAACTAGTAAGTGGTGAAACCAGAATTTACAAAGAAGTCTGTCTCAATTCTAGAATCTGCTCCTTTAAACAGTGCTTCTATCTCACTGTCAGACGCCTACAAAGGACTCCATAGCAATATTTAAAAATCATAAGCAGAACTTAATCTACAAGATACCATACAAGACATAAATGTGCATGTTAATGACAGAGCTTACTTGAAAAAGACTTGTATTAAAATCAAATAAAATTGATTTCATGATTATTCAAAAAATATATTCTCTCCAAGTAGGCTTATCCCCACTATGCCACCAAATTACTAAATTCAGCCGTCACTAAATTCAGTGGTGACTTCTCAGTCAGTCTTCTCTCTTCTTGATCTCTCTGTGGCACCAGATACAACTAATTAGGCCTTCCTTCAAACACTGACTTCACTTGGCTTCTAGAATAGCATGTCTCTTGAGTTTCCTGCTGTCTCACCAGGTGATTCCTTTGCAGGCTCCTCCTCTCTATCTGTTAAGGTTGAGGTGCCCTGGACTCAACCCTTGGCCTCTTCTGTATCTACACTCACCCACGCGATGATCTCAACCAGTATCACAGTTTTAACTACCATACGCTCACTTCTGCTATCACACAACATGGCATTCCCAAACATCACTGTGCCTTGCAAAATCCCACAGTGACAACCACAGGGTTTATATGAAAAAAATGTGATTGGGGCATAAAACTCAAAAACTTCATCAGTGACCTGTAAACAAACAAACAAACAAACAAAAAAACAGAGAGTGAGAACCTGATAAAAAAGGTAGCACAATTTCACACTTATTAAATGGAACGTGTACGCGTCACTATTACAATATATATGGTACTTTACCTTGACAAAGATGGACTTTGCCTGTGCAGGGTTACAGTTTGAGAGTTCATGTGAAGTCGTGGAAGGAAAGTTTTCTGAAGTCAGTCAGGTAAGTTGTAATAACAGACATGGATGGGTGTGGCTCATAATACGTGGTGAACTGACGTAGCTGGGCTAGGTGTCTGAGGTTACGGGCGTGTATTTTGGGTTTTCTATTATACAGTTCAGTTCCGCTAGTGCCGTTTTCTGCATTCGCTGAGTGTTTCTTCCAGAATAAATTGCACATAATCAAATGTGAAATTCCCATTATGTTTAAATTATTCCCAACTATATCAGCCTATACTAGGCTGCAAAAAAACAAAACAAAACAAAACAAAAAACCTAAAAAAACCCCAAAACTATCTGCAAAGACACTATGTCTAAATAAGGTCATATTCACAGGTCTTGGGGGTTAGGACTTCAACATACGTTTTTGAGGAACACAATTCAACCCATAACACAAAGTTTGCCCCCAAATTTCTGGAAGCCTCACCTAATGTCACACCAGGATCATTGTTTTGTTTGTTTGGTTCTTTTTTGAAATTTTTATTGAGAGCTTTCCATAGTAAGAAATACGTTTTATATCATGTCGCAGCATCGTGTGCATGCGCACGTGTGCACACACAAGTTCCACTAACCTACTCTGTGTGAAGTCATCTGATATCTCCTCTTCCACTTTATTCCATCAAAGAGAAAAGTTGCTACTCATGACCCACTAATTGATTTTATGGCACGCTGTTGAGTTGTGACCTACATTTTGAAAAACGCTGTTGTAGAATGAGAACAAAAGCTCCTGTTCTTCTGTTTAGGTTCTAAAGGATCCTTCTTAAGTCTATTCACTTATAAGTAGAAAGCATGTGATCATGGTTAATTGCCTGGCACAGGACGCTGGTCAGCCTGGGTGTTATGATAAATCTTTGTTCTTCACAATTCCTTTCACTCTTTCCACATTCATTCCATTTGCATTTGCAGATATTCCTCCCCTACTTTCAATTTGTTATATTATTTCACATTTTGGTCCCTTTGTCATCTTAAAAAACCCTTCTTACCCACTGCTCGATCACTTAGCGGGTTCGGTCAGGGTAACAGTGCTTACTAGTGCCTCAGAGCAGACCCCGAAGATGGTGTGAGCAGCAAGCTATGGCTTGAAGGCAGAGACAAACTGACCACTTGGCTTTCACCATCTGTCCTTGTCTTGCAGACTGGAAAGTGAAGGTGCTTCTCTACTTTTAGCCTCTGCTAGTCTTTGTGGTTTTCGGTGGGTTTTGCTCTCACTCTTCATCAGCCCCTTTGCCTGGGGGGCTGTCATTAAGGAGCTTGCACATTGCTGGTGGGTGCCTGGTGCCAGCTCCTGACCCCAGCGCTGCAGCCCACTCAGCCCAGAGGTGGCATTTCACTAGCCAAGGCCCTGTGGCCACTCTACTACAATGGGGGAAACTCCCCCATCTCACTCCAGCCCATGACTCACTGGATAACCCAAAGAAATACATTTCTGTGCTCCCAGTGGCTCAGATATTTTGTGGGAGACGAACAGTCTATTGTACTAATTTTGCAAAAGAGAATATTATAGGCCAGGAAGCTTAAACAACGTGTTCCTGTCACACCATAAATTAATTGTAAAGTTAGAACCCAAACTCACATTCCTGATTTTCCTGGGTGTTTTCCCATGAGCTATAAAAGGTCTTCATCTTTTCACAATATTGCCAAGGGCAGGCCCTGTTTATCTTCAAATGGGCCGGGATAAATAAAATCTACGCAGGAAATTCTATTGTTCCCTGAAGATAATCAAGTTTTACATTTGTTCTAAATATCGATCAAGTTATGATCTGATCTTTCCTTTCTCCTAATTCTCTTGGCATTTCTCTCTAGCAGCCCCTCGACACCCCACCCCCATCACCATAGCTCACATTCCTCTCCTTCAAAATGAGGAATCTGAGCTCAGATCTCTCCAAAGGAGCCCAAAGAACTATTTTCCTTCAAAGACTAAAATTCTTGCCTTGCATACTTTAAGTCTCCCTGTAATTAGTCTGTGTAAGAATTCGTTTACCCATTCGATGTGATTTGCCTTTTTTCTTAGACACACAAAAGCTGTATTTAAATAGCGCTTTATAAAATCGACAGCATCTTAAAATTTAAAAACATATATTTATATGAGTATTTCTGAAGTGTTCATACTACAAATGGGGCTTGAAATACCTGAAATTACAAAATTTTCCTTGAGTTTCCTAGCCTTACAAAAACTACATTGGGAACCGTTCTCAGAATTTAATTAACGTGTTTCAGATAAGATCATAGACTTTTCTGTAAAGATTAAAGCTACAACCAAGATGGTCTGACAACTGAACCTCTCTCTCTTATCTGCTGGTTTTTTTCTGTTTTCACCAAGCAACCCAAATTCCACATGAACCTACATACATGCTATTGACCACTCATCCTTCTGGCACATTGTGTCTTCCAAGGTCGGAAGATGTGCACATACATTTTTGAGTCTACTGTCAGTGCTTCATGGAAAATTGGCTGCTGTTGGGGGATGAGAGAAACTAAGGGGTTTCCCTATAACTTGCACTCCTGAGTATGCCATTCAGTTATTTTGGAAAGCCCCTGTGAGAGAAGTATTTTAGCCTTTAAAAACAAAGGTTTTTGCTTCTTCAGTGATACAGAACCTTGACATTTCAGAACTAAAAGAAACATAACTCAATGACCCAAGAAAAAACAATGGTGAGAAAACAAGTAAACCAAGTCTAGTGTAAACAGAGGTAGAAAATTATTTTTTATTACAGAAACAAGGCATTTAAGGGTAAGCAGGAGCTAAGATTAAATATAAAAATGGGAAATGTAAAAAGGAAAATACTTGGCAAGGTCTCCTTGACCAGCTTACGTTAGCCAAAGATTTATTTCTGGTTTTGTTTAGTTATTGACTTGACTCAAAAGAGGGGTTTTCCATAAATAAGTCTAAAAATTGTCATATAATCATGTAAATTCATTATTCATTATAATATTATTAGTGTTTATTCCCACTTTTGTCAGTCTTCTGTATAGCTTCTGAGGGATGAGGCATTTATGGTTAGGCTAGGTAATTTTTTATACTACCATTATATTTAGTCAGCTATGAGTAACAGAGAACCTAAACATAGGGGCTAGAACAAATATGAGTTTACTTATTCTAGCATAACAGAAGCTGCCAGGTTGGTTATGGAAGTTGTTTCAGTAATTCAGCAATGGAAGGGTCAATGTCTCTGTGAGTCCCTGGCCCAGCCTTTTCCTCATGATTACAATATGGCTGCTGAAGCTCCGACTATCAGGTCTGCAACCAAAAAAAGGGAGGATATATGTCCTTTTTAATGATACAAGCAAAGTTTCTCAAAATTCACAACAGATTTTTACTTATATCTCATTGGCAAAAACTGTGCCACATGGCCATTCCAAAGAAGTATGAACTTTTGAATAGAGACAATTAAGGGAAAAAGGGTTAGAAATTGGGTGATGGATCAGCCAGCTCACAAGGTCTGCCAGAGTTTTCATCTGGATATTTCGGATACATGATAATGTGTAAACAACCCTAGGAATGAATAGCCTTGAGAGTTGAGTTGGTTGAGTTCAAAACTTCAATGTCACCTAGAATTTGGTTTTTATTACAGATGAGAAATCAAATGAAATCTTAAAAGTGGCGGTGGTAGATGGACTAACGGACCCCCAATTATGTCTACATCCTAATCCCCATCCCTATGATCTTGTGATAGAGAGATGAGGACGTTATCACAGACTATCAGGGTGGGCCCGATGTAATGACGAGGTTCCTGAGTAGAGAAAAGCAGTAGTGTCAGGGTCACAGAAGAAGATACAATCATGGAGGCAGTGCACAGAGAGAGGGGAGGAGATGTGAAGATGCCGTGCTGCTGGCTTTGAAGATGAAGGAAGGGGCCATGAGCCAAGGAATGCTACAACCTCTAGAAGTTGGAAAAGGCAAGGAAATGGATTCTCCCCTTGAGCCTCCTGGAAAAAGGCAACCCCAAGTGGCACCCGGACTGTAGGACTTCTGACCTCTACTATTGTGAGATATTCAATCCGTGCTGTATTAAGCCACCAAATGTATGGTAATTTTTTACAGCAGCTGCAGAAAACTAATACCATGGTCTGGATCAGATTAGAATGGAAGCTTCGAATTGCCCTTGAAAAGTGAGAATTAATGTCTTTTAAGAGAATGGCTTCAAGCCTCAGAATTATCTTCTATGGGGCAGTAATAACTGCTAACACTTACTGAATATTTACTGTGTGTTTGCAAAATGCAAAGGGCATTATAAGCATTTCATTGCACCCTTGAAACAACCCTATGAGGTACACACTAATAGTATCTTCCATTTGAATAAACTGCCAAGGGCCAGGGGCATGAGAGCCAGGGAGTAGAGCATGAGCAAGAGAGCGGGGCACGTGCTGGCATGGGGGGCAGGTTACTGGTAGGGAGTGTCTGGGGACAGTGGCAGAGGCTCACCAGGTTCTCAGCAGCAGCTGGCTACGACGTCAGTGGCTGGGAACCCGCAAGACCATGTGGGACACAAAGGGTCATTGAGGGGACTCTCCTTGCTCTTTTCACGAACACTGGGAAGCATTTGACAAAAGACCGGAATTCTAGTTGAACCACTTGGTGGGAACATTGAACTGCACAGAGAGCCCTTTGTGTTTGTCCTGCGCTGGGAAAGCAGCCAGAGGCTGGTCCGAACAGGGGAAATATATGTCTGTTAAAGGCAGGCTAAATCATTTCTCAATACTTTTAGAGAAAAACGACATTGCTATCAGAATACCAAGGTATGCCGGTCTCCTAAAAGCGATGTTTGAATCCTGATGACATTAAAACAAACAAACAAACACCATATAGCAACTCTCTCTCTTCATGGTTCTGATACAAATGAGTTTCAGTTAACACAGCATGCACAGAGCAAGGGCTGCCTGCTCTAAGTTCTCAAAGGAATAAACCAGAAAAGGAAATAAACCAGAAAATTACTCTGCAAGAATTCAGATGTTAAAAATACATTAGATGCTACTGCTTCGAATGCTATATCTCTCAAAGGCAACTATTGTGAAAGTATTCTGAGAATCCTCAAAAGATGCATATACAGAAAAAAAGCAATTCTTTAAAATTTAATGATATTTGTGAAGAAAGCTTCAATACCTTCAATTATTATTAACTTATTTGGTGTCTAGTGAACAATGTTTCAAATGTAAGGGAAAATGTAAGTTTTGAAAAAGCGGTTGATGAAATTATGCCTAAGAACAGCGGACAAATACCAACAATTTAAACGTATCATATGTGCAAACATCAGCACCAAAGTGAGGACGTAACAGGAGTCAAATTTTATATTATCAGAACGAACATGATCTCAAAGCGACATTTAAGTCCATTGTTTAGCTTAGCTCGACACGTTTTATTTTTGTAAGAAAGGAAAAAAAGGAAATCAAACAAAAATACCTCTTTTTTGTGTTTAAACTGGATTTAGAACCATCCCAAAATAACTGTGGCAGGGTCCCTGAGGACAAGCTGGGGAAAAAGAAAGTGTGTCTCATTCTCAGGGAGCAGAAGGGGATACACGACCAAGGAAATTACACGATGAGATGTTCAGGTTCAAAAAATAAATCAGATGAAGTGTCAGGCAGGCAGTTTACATGACTTAAGGATGAGTATTTGCCATCTTTATGTTTCGGGCTCTTTTTACATCATCATCTTTTGTCCGAAGAGATGACAGGCCCCGCCGTGACTTCCTGTGTGCGTAAGGGGGGCTGGAAAGAATGAGGCATAACCGGCCTCCTCATCCCCGTTTCCTCCCGTGTTCATGTCCTATTCGGACGCTGGCCACAGCTTCCAGGACCCGCTGCTGCTATTTCTGGTGATGCCTCAGATCTGGCACAATGGGAAGATTAGATTTAACCCGTCGTTTTTCCACTTGACACGCTTCCTTGTCATTTCCAATGCTGGTCACCTCTGCATTGTGGGACTTCTAATCATGCTTAATATGCACTTGAAAGCTCTCTCCTGTCCATTTTTAGAATCTTCTCGTGACAACCTTATTTTTTTTTCTCATTCAGCACAAGAATTTTAGGCACTCGTATGAAGGTTTAATAGGCTCTAAACAAAGTGAAACAGATCATAAATGATTACTATGGAACCAGCCAACATCAGCGTTGTGTCTCTATGTGCCTATTAAAACCATCCCTTCTTTATTCTTTTTGTCCACCTTTAACTTGCAGGGATAGCAGTACACCGCCCTGCTGACGTCCTTCTCCAGAGTCACAAGACAAGTTTTTGCATGTCCCATGAACAGGCCATCCTAGTTTTCAGTACATCGTCTTCAGCTATCGCTCTGACCTCTTACAACATTTCACCTGTTCTACTCAACATCACCGACTTGGCTTGGTTCAGCGTTCTCGCTAATAGACATTACAGAAGTACATTGATTTTGCCACCAGTTAATTTGGAAATTTGATCACAAGCTGCTGGCCCACCTATGAAGGATTCCCAGCATGCCTTTCCCCCCCAGGTTTAGTGAGATATAATTGACACACAATGTGTAAGTGCAAAGTACTCAATATTATAATTTGATACGCATGTATGTTGCCAAATGATGACCATGGTAAGATCAGTTAGCACACCCATCACCTCACAGTATTACAAGTTTTTTCTGTGTGGGGAGAACATTTAAGACCTCTCTTAGCAACGTTTCAAGTATATACTCTACGTTATTGCTGACTAAAGTCACCACAGGGAATATTGAGCACCAGAACTTCATCAACTTAAAACCAAACATTGGCACCCTTTGACCAGTATCTCTCCATTTACCTCCCCTACCCCGCTTCCTGGACCCTGACAACCACCATTCTACTTTGTTTCTATGAATTTGTCAGCATTCCTTTTTTCTGTGGTCCAGCTCTTGAGAGTTACATAATATACGGAATTTCAACACACTTTTCCCAGCCTCCTCTTACCTCACTTCAAGTCTGGAATGTGAAACTAAAGAGATACAGCTCAGAGCAAGCCCTTTGTACATGTGGAATGTCCCCTTTAGCAAATACCCATTAGAGTCCCATTGTGTACAATTCAGAAGTGTATATATATATATATATATATATATATATATATATATATATATTTTTTTTTTTTTTTTATTAACTTGTTTCGAATAAGATAAAAGTGAAACCCGATTGACTGTGGGCTCTGAATTTGGCAGGAGGACTGTTGAGCCATTTGCAGTGTCCTAGAAAGAGAAGCAGCAATCCAAGAGCTTTCTCCCGCCTGCCTTTGTCCATCCCTGCAGTGGGACTCCGAGGAAAGAGCAGCCTGAATTTCATCACTGGTGCTAACAGAGCTTGGAGAGAAATTTTCTAAGATAATAAAGCTAAGACACATTAAACACTTACATGGCAACATTCTAAGCTCTTTTCACATTTTAATTTATTTCATCTCACTCTATGAGGCAAGGACTATTATTATCTCCACGTAAAGACGCAGAAGAGGCACAGAGAGGCAGGGTCGCTTGCCAACAGAGTAAAGAGGAGCCAGGGTCAGAAGGGGTGATGACTCACAGGAGGAGCTAATCCTCGTCACTGGTGTGGGACAAGCACTTAGAGAAAGGATGCAGTTGTTGACACAGGAAGAGAGCTCTGCTTTTCAGAAAAAGGACATTGGAAGAAAAAACCAAGAATATTGAGTTTAGCATATAGGAGTCGATTACAGTGTGTGAAGGAACAGTCCTCCAGATCTGAGAGGCAGACAGGGCTTGTGGGTATTAAGGACCTCCTCAGCAGAAAGCAGGACCCAGCTGCCAGGTCAGGATCCAGTTCTGGGGATGAAACGTGAAAGCCCAACATGGACTGTAGTACTGAAACAAGTCTAGGTTGTTAAGATTCTGATTCCGACTAATTCCGGTGTGTGGGTTTCTTCCCCATGCCACCAAACAATTCTCTGACACTAGCTAGGTGTCCTACAATCCAACTCAAGTCTCATACTATCTACCTGGAGATGATGTCAGATTGTACCAGTTAACGGTTCAGTTCTACAAGACTCTGCCCATCCCCCACTCAGATGCCAACTGCCAGCCAGGTTGTCACATGTGCTTCTGCCCCACTAGCCCTCGATTGGAGGTTCCAACAACCTTATCCTTGAGTTCAATTAATTTGCTAGAGCAGCTCACAGAACTCAGAAACATTTTACTTACTAGACTACTGGCTTATTATAAAAGAATATAACTCAGGAACAGACAGATGGAAGAGATGCATAGAGCAAGGTATGGGGCAAGGGCATGGAGCTTCCATGAACTCTCCAATCTCCCCAAATCTCCATGTGTTCACCAACATTGAAGCTCTCTGAGCCACGTTCTTTTGGATTTTTATGGAGGCTTCATTGCATAGGCACAGTTGATTAAATCATTGGCCCTTGGTGATTGAGCTCAATCTCTAGCCCGTCTTCCCTCCCTGGAGGTTGAGGCCGATAGGACGGCATTCTAACCTTCTTTTTTTTTATATAATTTTTTTTATTATATTACGTTAGTCACCATACAGTACATCCCTGGTTCTCGATGCAAAGTTCGATGACTCATTAGTTGCATATAACACCCAGTGCACCATGCGATACGTGCCCTCCTCACTACCCATCACCAGTCTATCCTGGGGGGGGAGCATTCTAACCTTCTACCCCAGGCAACCGGCTTCCATCCTTGGGCGCTTTCCAAACATTCCCTCATTAACATAACAAAAGATAACTCTATCTCTCTCACCACTTGAAAAATTCCAAGGGTTTTAGGAGCTCTGTGCCTGGAATGGGGTCAAAGACCAAACACCTGTATCTTGATAAAAAACACAATTTTGAATTTGTCTATGAAGCTACTGGAAGAGAAATTTGAAAACTAGAACTGAAAGAAACCAAGCCATCACACTATAGTATGAGATGAGGACTGATCTAAGGAAAAAGTGGGAGGCCAGCTATCCAATGGGAAAAGAAGGCCCAGGGTTGAAGATTCGTCAAGGAGACAGGCTGAACCTCACCTCCAGCTTGGTCTTGGCCCCTCGAAGCCTAACTGGGCCTATTTTTACCCATCCTGGCCCAGTTGTGGTCAGGTGGTCTGGCTATCAGCCAGGAAGAAAAGAAGCAGTAGGACAGGCTGTCAGGAAGCTTAAAACCAAAAACTTCCCATGCCACCCACAAGACAAATACTGAAGGACTGAAGCATCCAGCAGTAGCCTTTAAACTCGGTCTTAACTTGATCATTGCTCTTCCAGGTCAGGGGAAAACAAGTTTTGAGCTCAAGAAATCAAGAAATCATAATGCTATATTTTTTTAAAATATGAAAAAATAAGAACCAGTCAAAATCCCATGAGACAGCAACAAAATCATGGAACAGCATTTAATCGAACAGTCTACAGTCATCACAAATCATGTTTTCAAGGAATATTTACTGTCCTAGGAAAATACTGACAAGGCTATGATGAAAAGCAGGGTAACCTACCAGAATGTGCTCTGAACTTGCTGGGGGAAAATTATAATTATGCTCAAAGAAATTACTCTGAGAAATACAGCCTTGTTTTACGTAACAAATACGTTTGCTTCCAATCGCCTGATATCAATAGTATTGTTATACTATAAGAATAGTCAAGATTTATGAAATATAAGAATATACTTTCACGACACTTTCATAACATTTATTTTTTAAAAGCCTCTCACTTAAAATGTCTAGAAATATTGAAAATAATTTAATTGGGGTGAAGTTTACTTTTACCCTTAACTTTTTAACAACTTGGTTTATTTTTCTCCTTTTGGAGCTAAAAAATTATAAAATTTCAAGTTAGTACATAGAGACAGAATTATTCACATAAACTTGGAGATTAATAAGCAGATTAATACACATTGAACTTCACTTCTAAAAAATTGGGACAAAAGTAGTTAAATATTTTTATTAGGTTATTATCTGACCTAATTACCCAGAGGAAAAAAGAAAAACCTCTTTAAGCAGAATTTAATGGTTGGGAGCAATTTTGAATGGTGCAGACTATTTTTCAGGGTAGACTGAGCACCAACCAAGTATAGGCAAATTTTAACTTCTTGAGCTTCAAAACTGTAAAGTAGAAGTAGAGAACATCTACACTTTTTTTTTTTTGCATGATACCCTATGCATGAAATAAAATTTCTTAGGCGATGAGCACTAAGATCTCAGCAGACCTCTAACATTTGTTGGTTGGGGGGTGCATGAGCACTGTTGACAGTAGAGAACTCGTTTTTATGTTTTTAAAGCCGAATGGTGAGGATGGGAGTGGTATGGTATAAAAGGGAAGGTGGACTTCAGTGAAAATGTGCAGATGGGTCAGCTGATCTCCTTTCATGCACTCACAGAAAAAGACAAGGCCAGAGATACTAGGACCCGAGCAACAGGAACCAGAGAGAGACAGGGCAGGTTGATGGGTGAGTGGGATGAGGCAGGACAAGGGTAGTGCACAGGAACCTCAGGGAGCACAGGTAAAAGAGGGTACAAGCTGGTGTCAAGAAGCTGACCATAAAGAAAGAAGAAAAATGGCAAAGGGACAGGGTCAGTTGTAGGATAAGGAAGCTGGAGTAGGGGGTACCTTGGTAGGTGTGGCCTCACAGCTTTTTTCAAACTAACGAGTAAGTCTTAGGTCTTCCGTATTTCCTTGTTCTATATTCTCTGGTCCCCTTGGCTCCCAAGTGATACAACAACTAATTCAGGCATCAGGGAGCACCTGGTGCTCCCAGGTATCATCCATCAGCTTGTGGCCGGGATGGGTAAATGGAAAAGATTCTGGGGAGTCTATGGGTATCTGCAGGCAAGGAGAGGGGTGGGAGGAGGTCTATGGATGGAAATCTGCACTTTTCTCCACAGATCTTGGGTAAATCCCACTAGCGTCTGGATTTGCCCCACCATGTAGAGATATAAAAATACAGCTGGTACATGAAGCCCAAGTTAAGAATATCTGCCCTCCATTTAGTCAGCCCTGTGCCTGCTGTCCTCCTGACTCACCACAAGCTTCTCCCACTCTCATTGTTTGTCTTACGATGTTCAGAATGACATCACTCAATTGCCAGGACACTTCCAAATGCATGCATTCATTTTGGTTTATATTTCCACCTCCTCTCACTTTCCACACCCATTTTTAAAAAGGATCTGAGGTCTGTAAGTTGATGTCCTATATAAATTGAAATAGAAAATTAAAAACTACATGGAGTAAGAGGGAAGCAAACATACAAGCTGATATAATGACTGAAAAAGAGCCAGCCACAAAGAAATTGATTAAGGAAGATAAAACTACTTAATACTACTATCAGTATCTACTAAGGTCTCAGAAAAAACTCATTTCCATGATACTAATTAGCATCAGTTTCATTATATTTGATTAAAAATTGTCTTATATCTATGAAGGAAAATAATCTAAAAGATGAGTAAACTTACTAGTATCAATCTTAGCAAAAATGACACTAGATATCAATAGGTGTAAAAAGGCAATCATTTGGCAAAATCAAATATGAAAAACAAGCACAATGATGCTTGGTCACAAATGTGGAGCCTGAAAATCAAGTAGAGTGAAGCAATGTTGAATAAAAACAAACAAACAAAACCCATGGCTTTTGAAATCAGACAGGCCTTCTGGATTCAACTTAGTTAAACACTAATTAGCTATGTCACGTAACCTTTCTGTGCTTCAACTTATGCATACTTAAATCTTCAAAAGATTGTTTTGAGAAATAGAGATAGATATCTAGTGAAACTACTACAATGCCCAGTATACAGAAGCCACTCAATAAGCGGTATTTATTAATTGAGCACCTGCAATGAGCCAGGGACTATTCTAGGGGCTAGGATCACAGTGGGAAATGGGAGAAATCTTAATCTTAGTGACCATTGTGCTGCAATGTGGGCAAACGGCCAACAAACAAGTAGGAAAAGAAGAAGGAAATGAAGAAGACAGGGAGAGAGGGAGGAAGAAGAGATGGGGAGAGATTCGGGGAGTGATATTCCCTATTTAAAAAATACCAGAGTAATGGGGTAGAGGGTGTCTTCTAGCAAAGGGTAGTTACTCTAGCTAAGCAGTCAGGGAAGGATTCTCTGAAGAGGTGACATTGTCTCTAAGTCTTGGATGATGAAAAAGGAAGCCAGAGTAGGTCAAGATCTTGGGACAGAGCATTCCAACCAAAGGAAATGGCAAAAAGGGAAGACTGTGAAACCCGAACAAATTTTGCATTTTTCAGAGACAAAAAGAAGGCAGGAAGATGGATGGGAAGACGGATAAAAGAATAGGTCCAACATGTTGGTGAGACCAGCTCAGGGAAGCCCTAACAGAGTTTAGATTCTAGTTTAATTACAATGGGAGATTATGGGTGGGATTTAAATGGGGGAGTATAGGACTAAATATAATCTTTAAAAAGAGCATTCTGTGTGATTATGAAGAATGAAGGGGAGGGCCCGTGGGTGGAGAAAGTATGAAAGCAAGTAGACCAGGAGGCTGCTGGAGCAGTTTAGCTAAGACATGATGGCTTCTTGGACTAGCCTAGTAGAAGTAGAGGGGGTGAGATGTGGTTGGATTGAGGATATATTTTGGAGGTAGAGCTGACAGGACTTCCCAAAGAATTGATGTGAAGGAACTAAAGAAATTAGGACTGATTACCAGCTATTAGACTTGAGCCATAGGTAGAATGGTAACGACATTACTACGACGATAAAGAGGAGGGTTGGAATGGTTGGTGTCAGGATTGTTAGACATGTAAGTGGAGATACCAAGCAGACAGTTGGATATACAGTCTGGAGATCAGAACTACTCCTGGGAGAGAATATTTGTATAAAGTATAATGGAGACTTGCATTATGTAAAATACCCAATTCGGTTTTACCAAATTGAAAAGAAAGTTTACTACTAATAATAAGGATAGTCGCTGTTTTTCATGAAAGTAGATTTTGAAAACTTTAATTTAAATGGCCCTTAAGCTACTTTTTTAAAAAAAGATTTTATTTATTTAAGCAAGAGAAAGAGAACAGAAGTGGGTGTGGGGAGGAGAGGCAGAGGCAGACTCCCCACTAAGCAGGGATCCTGATGCAGTTTTCGATTCCAGGACCCTAGGATCATGACCCAAGCCAAAGGCAGATGTTTAACTAAACGAGCCACCCAGGCACCCCTTAAGCTTCCTTTATTGACACATAAGTGTTGGCTCAGTAAAAACTACAATTTCTCTGTGATCAGCAAAACGTGATAGAAGCAAATGATGATTCAGTTGCAGTATCAGAACCATGGTCTCCATATCAACAAAACCCTTATAGCACACAGTCCTTGATTCTAGATAAAAGGCGGCTTCACTGGTTCATGTCTTGTGATGGTATAGTTAAAATCTTTTCTTCCAAAAGAAAAAGAGAGAAAGCAGGGCCCTTTCAGACTTTTATTTTTCTTGACACATCTAATGATATCCAAGCTGGCCTGGCATTGATTCTGATAAACTGATTTAAGGGAAATTCCTCTATTCTGCTCTGGCAGGATCCCAGTGCTGACATCAGGGAGCTTCTAGTTTACGAGGAGAGAGGAAGTTAGCACACATGAAACAGATGTAAGGCAATGTGACTGAGCGTGTGAATGGGAGGACAGTGTTTTATATTGATCTGTGTGCTCTTGGTTGCTTTTACCCTACACTTTCCCAGACTTTTCAAGTACCAACGCTACTTTCTCTAAGAGCTGCTGTCAGGGAAAGCAATCAGCCTAAAACAAAGAAGTCTGTGAAAATTGCAACTGGGTTTCTTAAACTCAGAGTAGGCACAATCATCTGAAAGCCAAAGGGCTTTTTACTTTTAGTGCCAGATTTGTTGAGAGAAATTAATGAATTCCATGGAATTCTAGGAGCTGAACTTGATCAAGAACCATGTTTGGAGCACTGAGTTTGCACTAACCTTCACAGAATAGTGAGGAATGACAGTCGGCATATCTACCTTTCTATCCGAAAAGGAAATGAAGATTTACCAGTGAGCAAGAGGAGGAGATTCAGAGAGAATAAGACAGGGTACTTAATAAGAATAAGATAGCTGGTGGAGAAATCTGGTCCCTCCCGTGGTCAGGCTTTACATGGAGTGTGGTAAAGACACTCATTATGTTTAAGAGACTTCCAATAGCACTTTCCAAGGCAGAGCTCAAGAGGACAGTGAGTCTTGTAGAAAAGCTTTGATTTCAAATAGCACTGGAGCAACTTGGCTCTTGGACCATGGATTAGCAATGACTGAGGGAAGAAGCCAAGCAGAGAGGTCTTAGCATAGCCTTGCAGATCACACATACTACTGAATAATAAGGATAGGCAACTAAGTGTTGAACACCCAGGCAGGAGTGTGAAAGGAGTCCCGGAGCTGGTGATTCAGGAGAGGTCTAGGAGCAGAGCAGGAGGACTCCACAGTATGTGTGTGTCATGGTTGGTCGGTGCCAGGTCGGAGCCCAGAGTCAGCAGGACTGCCAGCACTCCACATCAAAGACCGGGCAAAAGGAGTGATGCTTTATGGATGTCAGCCACAGTTCTCCAAAGTCCAGAGCATGACCACACAGTGGCCATCAAAGGCAAAAGATCGCCCTAAACCCAGATTATTTCTAAACCCCCTACATACTGAGATCACCCTGGGGGCTCCAAATACGATTGCATCCTTATGGAAAGAGGCAAAATTTTAAACTGAAAGTAAGGGGCTACCTTAACATGGAAAAATTAAGAGCTTTAAGCTACCAGTTATCAGTAAAAATGAAGTGTACAAATGGAACTGAGCTGAGTTGAATCACAGAAAAATACAAGATGTTATGTTTCTCCATATTTGATTTGTGGCTATAAATTTTGAACTTGCTACTTGGCTGGAGTTCTGATACACTGACAAAAAGCTACATAGCATTTCAAAGTTGAGGGACACAAGTGAAGCCAGGAATGGTCAGGTAATGGTTGGGAAGGAGGAGAAATGAAGTGGCCTCCACTTCAGGCTGGGCCCAACCGGACAGGAGAGGGTGGGACACTGGGTCAGAGGCAGTGCCTGAGCGGCAGAAGCAGAAGCTTGCTGGGTGAGATGGGTACCTGCCATCCTCACAGGGCTCCTGTGAAATGAGAAACACATGCTGGGAATCATGAGCCCAGTAGCAGAGGAGTTAACAGAGTCACCTTCCTTACCCTCCCATGCTCCTTAGAGAGTCCACTCTTCACATCACTGATGGGAGGTTGGTGCCATGGGCTCTGAGCCTCCCTGCCTTCTAATGGCACCTTCAATGGAGTAGACTGAGGGTTGTGCATACAGAACCCAGACAGGCCAGCCTGGAGCCCTTTCCCCTGGATCTGGAATTGGGACACAAGGACTCTCAAAGTTTAGCGTACATGAGAATCATGTGAAATCCCCAAGCTCTACCACCACATCTTCAGGATGGGAACTGAAGAATATTCCATCCTCAAGATCATTGATCTTCAGGATGTATTTGATGAAGCAGGTTTGGAGTACAGGTTGCTTTTAACAAGTATCCCCAGTGAATCTAGAGCAGAAATGCAGTAGATCGCAAATTGAGAAACAGGCCTCTGGGCTGGAAAGTTCTCTAGAGCTAAGGTGGACATGTTCAGCTATATAAATGATGAAGCAGAAGAACGGGGTCTATCTATAGACAGAAGCATAAAGCAAATGTGCACAGAGAAGTTGTGTGGCAGGTGAGAGGCTGGCTAATCAATCACCCTTCCCAACCCTTCCCCCTTGCTTGCCTCACTCTAGTAGAGACTAGAAATTCTAAACACCTGTGCCCAGTCTCCTTTGACGCCAGGAGGTCCTGTGACATGCTTTTGGCCATCTAGAGGCACATGGGAGGCTTTGTTGGTGGAGCACAATTTGGGAAAGCTTTTGCCTTCATGATGGAAGGGTAGCCACAGGGGAATTTGCCCATCTTTGCACTTCTTCCTGCGCAACATCTGAAGTAAGACATCCATAATTCATGAAGCAAGAGACACAAGCGGAGTCAACACACTAAGGATGCCGAGCAGGAGAAAGGCCTCCAGTCATAGACCCAATGCCCTCATCCTTGCTTGTGGCGCATGAATGTAGTGGAACATGCTTACATCTTTAGTGACTTCATAGAAGTGTATTGAGGATGAGGAGCGGACAACTGTGGGTGAGCACGCCATCCAGGGAGTCCTGGTGTTGTATTAGTGACAGGAAGAGCCATTCACTGCCCCTGGTCTCACATAACCACTAGGCAGAAACAGTTGAGAGCAGGGAGGCATGTATAGTAACCAGTTCAGAAGCCATCTCAACAGGGGCATTCTAAGATCATTAAAAAGAGAGCTAATTGCCCATCCAAGAAAATGAATCTGCTAGATTTTCCTTACTGGTATAAGAACTTAAAGACCTCAAGTTGCAAAACAAAAACCAAAAAAACCAAATAACTAAACTCAGTAGGAAAGGTGAATAAAATCCTATCATGAAACCAGAGAGCATTATCACAGAAGGACCTCAGTCCGAATAGTGGTTCAGGTTTGAATCATCTTGGCCTGTACAACCAGGTCCCACAACCCACCCAAGTTAAGGAGTTTTCAGCTGATCTGAAAATCTTTACACTTGGGACACTATAATTGCTGGAAACCTAGGAAGGTAGACTTAAAGAAAACTTTAAAAAGTATGTTAAGAAGCAAAATCAAATCTACTGCACTTTTTAATCAGGAATAATTGAGATTTTTAAAGGGTTTTGTAACCACAGTACCATTTTATGTCGTTGTGTTTGCTTCTTAAGGTGTTAAATAGTATATTCATTTCCTGTGTCTGCATGACAAATTGCCACAAGCTTGGTAGCTTCAAACAACAAAAATGCATTTGCTCCTAGTTGAGGGGGAGGGCAGAAGTCCAAAATCAAGGTTTGGCTGCCTCCAGAGGCTCTAGGAGAAAGTCCATCCCTTGCCTCCTCCAGCTTCTGGGGACTGCAGGCATTCCTTGACACGGGACGTCATCAGGACCACATCGCTCCAATCGTTCTGCTGTGGTCGCATGGGCTCCTCCTCTTCTGTGTGTCTTTGATCTCCCACTGCTTTCTCCTGTAAGGACACTGTGATTGGATTAAGGCCCAGCCAGAGAGTCCATAATAATATCCCCATATCAAGACACTGAAATCAACAAAGATCCTTTCTCCTCACAAGGTAACATTTGGGTTCTAGGAATTAGGACCCGAAATCTTTGCATGGTCAAAATTGAGCCTACTACAGAGAGTTACTAAGGAAATCTGATATACTTGACTTGTGATTTTAGATACGTTTATCATCAATATATAACAGTTTAGGGAGTTATAGTTTTATTTTATCTATATCTATCTATCTATCTATTATTTAAATATTTTCTTTATTCATGAGAAACTGAGAGAGAGAGAGGCAGAGGCAGAGGCAGAGGGAGAAACAGGCTCCTTTAGGATCGGGAGCCCAATGCGAGACCTGATCCCAGGACCCTGGGATCATAACATGAGCCAAAGGCAGACACTCAATTGACTGAGCCACCCACGTGACTCAGGAGTTATATTTTTTAATTTTTTTAAGGTTTATTTATTTTTTAGAGAGAGAGAGAGGGCATGAGGAGGGACAGAGGGAGAAGGAAAGAGAGAATCTCAAGTAGACTCAACTCCATCTCATGACCCTGAGATCAGAACTTAAGCTGAAACCAGGAGTCGGACACTTAACCAACTGCGCCTCGCAGGTCCCCTAGGGTTATATGGTTATTTATTATTTGGACAAGAAGTATGTGAATATTTACAGGAATGCCACTTGTTTTTAAATAAATTAATTTTAAATAAATACACACGATTAATTAATTAGACTTTCAACAAAGTGCAAATGGGAATGAATATTCTTTTTTTTTTTTTAAGATTTTATTTATTTATTTGACAGAGAGAGACAGCGAGAGAGGGAACACAAGCAAGGGGAGTGTGAGAGGGAGAAGCAGGATTCCCGCCGAGCAGGGAGCCTGATGCAGGGCTCGATCCCAGAACGTTGGGATCATGACCTGAGCAGAAGGCAGACGCTTAATGGCTGAGCCACCCAGGCACCCCTGGGAATGAATATTCTTCTCCACATAAAAGTATTTTGGACTTCAACAAGTCTACAATTTTTTTTACTTGATGTCTTTCTCGATTTATTCTATGTGTGTGTTTGTGGGAGTGGGGAGGAGTGTTTCAGTAAGCCTTCGCAGCCTATTTCTCCTTCCTACCCTAAAAGATGAGGAAGGAATTGGAATGGATACAAAAAGCAAATGTGTGCACGCCCACCTGCTTACCCCATTCATGGCGAGAGCTAAGGAAGCAAGAGTCGGCATTCAGTGCCCTGGGTCATTCACAGCAGTGGGCAGTGGTCCAACTGTAACTGCACAAGAATAGCCTCTGAGCTCACTAACAAACTGTTGTTTGCCTCATAATGACTCGTGTCTTGTGCTTGTGGGTTTTGGTTCCTTCAACAGTGGGTCACAGGGCTGCTAGAGAATGCCTTGTTTTGTTCATTTTCACTTACCATGCTAAACGTGTTCTAGGTTTTAAAGCTGCTTTTTGAAGAAGGATGTTTGCTGAGATGCCTTTTTACATTATACACTGTTCCGTGGGGCACATGAGTGAGTTCAGGGACTGTCCGTCATTATCCATTGCGACAAGTAAGTTCTGAAGAAGGAAAAAAAAAAAAAAAACCCACACAACAGTTTTGCCCCAAGGCATCTGCTCCTCCCCTCAATTCCTAAAATCATTCCTTTCCTGGCCACTGGTGCTTCTTTTCCTCCAAAGATTTCCCACCCATACGTCCTCAGGGTTCCCTGCTTGCCTGGGCAGATAGCTGGTCCGCCTCATAGAACTTGCCTAAGTTGGGCAAAGTGGGGCTGTCCGGGAAAGTGGAGTCTCAGAGGCACTTACAATGTCTTCCCTGCATGTTGCCCTTTGGTTATTTTGTGTCTACTGAAACCACATCCACCACTGAAGACGATTTTTCCTTGAGTCCTCTTTCAGTTTGCTGTGTGGTCAAAATGTTGGCTCAACGCTTTATTTTATGTTACTTTCATTTTTGAGAATGACTTTATTGAATATAATGCAGGGGATGAGTCATAGTAATTCAAGCTCAGTAATTTGATAGGTGACACCAAATACTACAGGATATTACCAATTTTGCTATATATATATATATTAATATATATATATGGCTTTTAATATTCAGGATACATTATAAATAAGGACTCAGTCATCTTCCTTATCATGAAATCGATCAACATGCCTGGCACCATTTATTTTGCAGCGGAGGAAGTCGGAGGAAGATAGCTTAAGTGACTGACTCTGGGTCACAAAGAAGCATCCTTGTCAGAGAAGAAATATGCTTGTTTATGATGACTAGATAAAGTATAAATCACTTCAAACTAAAAAAATGAAATAATTCTGCATTAGTGTAATTTTTTAGCCACTAAAACAGCATTTCCTGATAACTCTGGAAGTTTCTATGGACACCTTCTATTGGAGTACCAGTGAGCCCCAACCCATTAAGTCTTAGAGAAGAAATGAAGTTAGAAAAGGACTACATGGCATTTTTGTTTTTTGTTTTTTCAGGAATATGTGGATAGATGTGAGACAAAAGTAGGCAGGCAAGAGCATTCCAGAAAACAGAGAGGGGTGGGAGGAGAGATCAATTAATGACCAAGACACTTCTAACTGGGAAGGTCATAAAATTTGCTTTTTCATTCCTAAGAACATGTATGCTTTCTAATGTTGTGCCTTCCAGCTGCTTCATGGACATGATGGTAGCAGATGGGAGGGGTGTGCAGACCTAGCACAGATTTGAAAGTCTGCAGCGAGTTTCAAGCTCCTGATTGAAGGTTGTATTTTAAACACACCTTGATGGCTTAGTCACTCGCGCGCCTGGACATTGCAGGCATTTGCCATCTGACTGAGGGCTTCCTCTGTGGAAATTTCCTTTTGTGCTTTTGAGAACAGTGTATATGAAATCACAAAAGTCAATGCAATGGCTAGTGACTAACTTGAAATGCCTTGAGAGAAAATAGGGGAAATTTCACAATGGTCCCACCAGGGCCGTAAAATAATGAGTCTTGAACTTTTGGGAAATGATCGTATAAGCACATAAAATCAGTGAACAGATAGAGTGGGAAATTTCATTTCCCAGTAAGTCCTGATGGCAACAATGTCAAGTCATCCGGGGCGCCTGGGTGGCACAGCGGTTAAGCGTCTGCCTTCAGCTCAGGGCGTGATCCCGGCGTTCTGGGATCGAGCCCCACATCAGGCTCCTCCGCTGTGAACCTGCTTCTTCCTCTCCCACTCCCCCTGCTTGTGTTCCCTCTCTCGCTGGCTGTCTCTATCTCTGTCAAATAAATAAATAAAATCTTTAAAAAAAAATATCAAGTCATCCCAAAGCCAGTGTCACCAATAAATCACCACAGTCTAGATCTATGTTACCCCAGAAAACATGACAAAACTCACATGGAAATCCTCACATTCGGCAAAGTGCTTTTCAAAATCACAGTTTTCAATCAAAATAAAATTTAAAATACAGAGTTGGGTACACATATACACATCAGTATAGATATCCTGAGAGAATGTAGTATAAAGAACATAGAATTAAGAGCCAGAACACCTGGATTGAGAACAATCTCCACCTCTGTCCCTTGGGAAATTTTTGGAGCTTCGGTTTCCTGTGTATAAAATGGAATAATAATGCTTTCCTTACCTAGGTTGTTATGAACTTCAAAGGCAGAAATAAATGTGAAGGCACACTGTAAAGTAAATAATTATTTAAATGTAACTATTATGTCCACCATTATAGGAAAACTGAGTATAATGGGAAAACTGCTATATTCTTTAATGCTGTGGCCAGACCTATGAAACATGCAAACCAAGACCAAGTCTGGAGCTAAAAGTAAGGGGGTGAGGGTAAGGGATGCAACCGTACATGCCTCCTTATTTTATTCTCTCTGCTGTGCGACTTAGAATAAGGCAGGAGTCATAGGTGATTATCCACATTCCCTCGACTTAGTCCACCAGAGCTTCTCTGGGTTAACAATGTCCTTACTGAAATGAAGATACAGTCTTGGTAACTGAGGTGATTATGCATGTAGGCATTGGAGCCAGACTATTTAGGTTCAAATGATGGTTCTGCCATTTACTAGTTCTGCAACCTTTAGAAAATTGCTTGGTCTTTTTGCATCTCATTTTCCCCATATGTGAAATAGGGATGGTAAGTGTACCTATGTAGAAAATTCTCAGTAAACCATAGTTTGAATGGCTTCAACCAGCTAAAAAGAATGGCAGTGTGTAGGGAATGTTTCCCTTCTTATTATTCCTCGAATAAGCCAATTTCTTCCCCAGAGCAATACAGCTGCGAATTCCTACAGTGTCCCCATGCACACCAGGGAAAGCCATCCATTCCTTAGGACACTGTACCACCTGCAGTGGGGGGAAAAAAAGTCTATAATGACAGCAGTGCAACTGGAATTCCCTAGAACTGAGCAGTGAACAACCTGCTCAACCTTACGTGACAGTCCTTTCTCTGAAACTCAGTCTCCTTTTGTGGAAAAAAAACAGTTCTTGGTTTAGAACTTTCAAAAATGCCTCATAATACTGAAATATTAGTGTTGTTGTTTTTTTTTCTTCTTCTACATCTTCAGACTGCCTTCACGGTCAGAGACCTCATCCCAGGGTAGAGCCTTGTCAAGGAGAAACAATGAACCAAGCACAGCGTAATCTCAGGTTCCCAGGGTCTGGGGCAGATAGCAGAGCACTTTTCAAACCCATGAGGCTTGAATTTTCTGGCCACATTAGCACCTTTCCCACCACCTCTCCCCACAGAGACCCCCAAGGTGGTAACACACGGCATGAGTATCCCGAGTCTTCTTAGCGATCCAGGCAAGAACACAGAGCCTTCAGGTGGAGCAAGGATGCTTGGCTTGCCTCTCACCCTCACTAGCGAAAAAATAATAACAATCTTCATGTGGCTGAGAACATGGCATCTGAAGGCAGAAAGAGCAGTGAGAGGAAGTCACGATGGGCGGGAATGAGGAGTTAAAAGGTTCAAAGCAGAATCCAGGCAGCCACGCTTCCTTCTCAACCACTTACTGTTCTCGGGACCCCAGCCCAGCCCGGGCCCTGCCACCACCAAGGCTCCCTCCTGGCTCCGTGTCCTCACGGGCTCTCTCGCTTCCCGCCCCTTGTCCCTTCGCTATCAGAAGGGAACCGCTTCTTCTGCTCACAAATCACTGAAATGCAGTTGAGCCAGCTGCTTTTGCACGCAGGCTGCCGGGGTGACCCCTCGGTAAGCCCTATCCTGTACCTGTGGGGGTGGTTTCTCAGTGGGAGCCTCGGCCTCAGCGAGAACAGGAACCAAGAAGTTCCCTTCTCACAGGACCTGTAACTTGACCTCCTTCTCAGAACAGAGATAAGAGGGATGTGGTTTTCACTTACAGGCCTCAAGGCACATCATGCATTCATTTTACAGATGCCAAAAAATGGAAGCCTCGGATAGAAAGCTTTATAAGAAATGGCAGAAGGAGAAGCTCCTAGTGTGTCTTAAAACCCCACGACAAGTCAATTGCACCTATGTCCCGAGATGTGTCCAAGGGACCCCTGCATGTAAATCACCCTGGGAAAACGGGGTGTGCGGATGAAGATGGTACCCAGGCGAGCAGAGAGCTTTGGTTTGCAGAGGACTTTCATTTTTACAGTTGCTTTTGGTCTCCATAACCCTATGGCGTAGTCAGGCTGTACGTTGTAATTTCCATCTCAGAGCTGACAAAACGCATGCTCAGGGAGACAGAGTGACTTCCGAATCTCACAGCTAGGCAGGGGTGAACGGGGGGACTTTCCTTTCTTGACTCCTGATCCTCTGCTCTTTCTGCAAAAGGACATGGGGGGGGGGCGCGCAGGCAGGAGAGTGTCGTCACCGGCTCTGCCTAAGGAGTTGCTGCAGCAGAGTCACTTTGGGGATACCAAACACCTGTTAGACCCTTCAGTCTGCAAAGGGGCAGCAGCCTCAGGCCCCTACAGTGAGGCTTCCTGACTGTTCTATGAGAGAACTTCTCTCTGAGGCCAGGGATGATCAGAGAGGCCCCAGAGGCTGCCTTTTTCCCTGAAGTGTCGCCTTCAGTCCCTTCTCTCATTTATTGCGTGTATGAGCACTGTTGCTATCTGGCAGGGCAACACGTGATCCATTGTCGTTCCTTCCTAGGCCTCCAGCGATGTCCTCAGTGCATGCTCTGTGCCAGGCCCTGCTAGGTGCCCGAAACACAAGACTCAGGAAGGGTTAAATCATGAGCTCAATGGAAGGATGGAAAGATGGAAATGAGCAAGTATAGATTGTGTATGGAGGGCAGTGGAGGGAGGGGCAGCAAAGGAGCACGCCCCATACCAAACACATGGTCAGTTTCCTAAGCTGGGAGTAGTAGGAAAGGGGCAGTTTTATGCTTGGGATGGTTGCCACTGCCAAGTCCTGAAGGACATCTCCACACCAAGGGCCGAGGCCTCTCATGGAGTGGCAGCACTGCGCTGACAGGAAAGAAGCGGGTTCTGGAGAGTGGCACACCTGAGTTTAAACCTGGGCTCTGCAGTGTTCCCTGCAGGGGCTAGTCACAGCCCCTCATGTTCATCCCATTGACTGGCGAGCACAGCGGGGCTGCAGTAGCGCCTGGGAGCATTAGCTGACTGGGCTTTAACGAAGGGCCTGTCAGCGTTCCAACGCTGGCACCAGCCCTGACTCTGGACCCTGGACAAGTTCATTCATTTACAGCTCCGGGATCTCATCCATAAGAAGAATTAGAACAGTACCGCCTTCTGGGAGTTGTAATGAGGATTATATGACCTAATGTGCATGAAGTCCTGAGTCCACGCCCTGGCTAATGGCAAACTTTCAGGAAATGCTAGTCAGCATCATGTTGCTACTGGACCGCGGGGCTCCCCAGCACGAGAGCAAAAATCTCCAAGGCAACACCTTTCATTCCTTTTCAAACTGGAGTTCGTACTTCTCATGTAAAAAGTGGGGCGATACAGAGCTGCCATTACTGGGCTCACCTTTTCCTGGGTGGTGCAGGCGATCAGAATAAGCCACCCCCTAATCTACCACTTTGAAAAGATTTCTTTGAACTGAAGGCAACTGAGAAGAAGGAGGCACAGGAGAAAAGCAGACACAAGAAAAAAATGGACCTTACCACAGTTTGCCGCCCCTAAAAGCCTAAGCCTCTTTTCCTTTGTCCTGTCTCTTCTCTACAAAGTTATTGCCCTCTGTTAGATGCTGGAGAAGCCCCAGTTCTAACCACCGCTCTGAGTTACTCATCACGGACGCTCCCACGTGTACGTGCCACGCATGCACTCATGAACTCTCTGTTTCTCTCATTGTCAGACTACTTTGCAGGGTCTTGGCTGTTGTTTTTTTGCCTCCCCTACAGCTGACCAGTCACCAAAACCACTCTTGTTCTGAACCATTGTCAGGACCCAGATACTCCCTACACCTGAAGTGGTGTGAGTCCTGAAGGTCGATAGCACGTGTCCAGATCCAGGACTTACTCACCTGTTCCCTTCTACACCTCCCGTGGATCCAACACGAGGCTGTCTAAGGAGGTACATTTAACCATGGTGGCTGCTGGTCTCATGACGTATTGCTTAGAGCACAGCTCACCACCAGCCATAATAGTTGCTACCATTACCAACACTAATATCGCTGTGATCAGCAGGGATCCATGGAGTGTTGGAAATGACCTTGAATCAAGCTTAGTGTTTAAGAAAATAACTGTGATATTTAGCATTCTCATGCAAGTTCAAATTTAGCGTTTTTTATATTTAGCAAGTTCTAAAGAAATCGCTGTCTGAGGAAAAACAAGAGGTGGCCATCTCTGGCATACAAAACCGTGAGCTAGAAAGACTGAGGGCACATCAACAGAACTTACAATGTGTCCCAAAAGGAAAGCAATTTATGATGACTGCAAAACATAAGCAATCCCACCATAGCTTCCAGAAGACAGAGCTCAACCGAGGCAAGGCTGGGCTGAGACTGTTTTTTATTTGGTTCAGTGGAGCAGAGACCTGCGGTCAGAGAACTACAATATGCAACGATCCGCATTCCAGGAAAATAAGCCAGTGTCCAGCTAGAGTACATTCTCCTGGATCACAGACACTCCCTCCTTTCCATCTTTATGTGCCCACTGTTTGGCTCAGAAAATGGATCCTCATAAATATTAGAGGATGATGACAGATCCTTCATGGTTTAAAACAAGACAGATTTCTGAGTTGATGTTTTTATATGGAGAGGCATATGCATACTGTGTTATGTATGAACACATGTGGATATAGTCAGTAAAGATAACTTTGCATGGATTTTATGGGACAAGGACTGAGCTTTTTGGTACAGCACGAGCTACTGAGGAACCAGTGGTACTCTTATGTTTCTCTGCGCCGTAAGAACCATTAGCCACTGACTTCCTCTGAGAATGAGTCCAACACGCATGTTCTGCATGAGGAAAGAGCCAAGCACTTATTTCCAAGGTGACTAAGTGTGTATGTGTGTGTGTAAATGTTTATTTTATCAGGTCACATAATTCATGGGAAATTTTATCTAGGTTAATACTGATTATGCTACATTGAAGAATCATTTACTGTCTTAATTATACAATACCATTTACACCACCATTTTGTTGTTGTTGTTGTTGTTGTTGCTGTTGTTGTTTTTGTGAAATTCTGTGAGGAGCTCCTTAACCTGCACGTGTGGACAGATTTGTCTAAAGAAGTATTGTCATAGCTTCTATCCAGAGCCAAGAACTCCTGCCCTATAGTCATAATGTCTGTCTCATTTGAGAGAGAAAGAAAAAGACACCCTCCAGAAATCTTAGAGCCTTCTCAACACATTGCATTTAAATTCACAATTCATTTGAGTGGTCAAAAGTTCATGGAAATTCATACTTCTTGAGAATATTATTTGCCTTTTGAGAGTCCATATAATGTCAGAATTATTCTCTTTCACTTTCTGGTGTCAGGGGCAATAGGAAAAGTTGAAAAACACTGAAATAGTAAAATGTGGTCTTCTTTTTTAAATGAGGGGAAGGTAGAAACCGAGTTATACAGAAGAGTGAGCTAATGTTTATTCTTGGCAAATTTCCTAAACCTATTATTAAGCATGTGGTTTGAAAGCAGATTTTTTAAAATGCAGTTATCCCTAGGGGCCAATATGAGTTTTTAGAAGCATAAAGTCCCAAAATAAAGTAATACTTTTTTTGACAGTGGTTCAGAATGATTGCCTATTATGCAAGTGTATTTATGAAGATACTGTATTATTCAAGCTCACAGGTGGTGCTCCAGAGGGTGCCTTAGCTGTCCTTGTTCAAGCCACCTTCTCACCTCTTTTCTAGTTTCCACAATTTCTCTCTTCCTCTGACTCTGTCTACCAGTGATGATTTCTACTTTTGAGAACCCCAATATTCTATACAAGAGTGATGATGTTTTGATGCTATTACACCAATGGGCTTTTCATTCCCTTTCTCCATATGTCATGCATATAATGACCATTCTTCCATTATAGTCCAGGGGAAAAGGAGGAGAGTGAGTGACACTTCAGAGGGCACAGCATGGGGAAAGGGTCCATCGGACAGCAAGAGGAAGTGAAATGCCTGCCCATTTGGTCTTGGTGGATGGCAGGAAAGAGGAGAGAGACAGAGAAAGAGCAGAAGGTTTAGACTTAGAAGTCAACACTTTAATGGCAGAAATACCCATATGAGAATAGGAAAGACTGAGATCATTCTAGTTCTGGGATATAGTCATGTCAGCATGGAGAGGGAACCACAGCACAGCACTGATGGAGGACAGCACTCTAGGTTTCTTATGGGCTATCCAAACATGCACTGGAACTAGAAATTTCCATGTGCCATGTTGCAGGACACTAAGACCTTTGGGAAGGATGAAGACATAGTATATGCCTGAGTCTACAGTCTCCTGTGAGAGGTGTCAGCATCATGGCCAAATGACCACACAGGCACCATGTGACCCTCAGATCTTGTCTCTCCTCCACCACCACAAGTCATATCTGCCTCGTCCCCCTCATATCAAGGTGCCACCTTGATGTGCTATGAAGATGGCAAGGAGCAATAGGTAGAACGTGAAATTAAGAAAGTCTGAGTAGCTCTTAGAAGTAGCCCAAACCAGAAGAAATAGCAATATTATAAAATGTCAAGTTTATAGTCAGTTTTACCTTATGCCAAGAGATTTTTTTTGAAGGATAAAACCATGATTCTCCTGTGGTAAAGATTTTATTAAGTCAAGTTGTGAGGAAACTGGTAAGATTTTACAGTTGATTCAAAGGAGAATTCACACACATACACACATACAGGCCATCAGGAAGACTGATGAATATGAATACCAAATGAAATGAGCGCCAAAAATTGGTCAATAGCTACAGGGCAATTATTAACTGCATCTCTACCCAGCACAACTTGCAGGAAACGTTAGCATTGCAATCGGTTTTCTACAACTTACCAGAGTTGTAAAATAGCTCCAAGTCAATGAAAGGCAGATGGTAACTCAACAGACTTTCACAGTTTTTCCTGGTATTTGCTTCCAAGGAGTGGGGACTCCTACAAAAGTTCCAATCAGTTATAGAAATTGAAGTTATATGTTCTTTGCATATTTTGGAAGTAATGTATACATTTTGTGACTCTGTGAGGTCACCTTCCAGAGACCCTACCACCATCTGCCACTAATGTCCATCTGACTTAGCCCTCATCAATGCTCTGTAGAGCTAAAGGTGACAAACTGAGCCAAAGACCCTAAGAACCAGCAATGTTTGTGTGCAGGGACCTCTAAGCCAGTGCTCTGCCAGGGTCTGCACTTGGGTGAAACGAGAAAAACACTTCTCCTCAACTTGAGTGCCAACCTCATTTACATGAAGAGACACAAAGCTATGCTCTATAGGCTTGCATCATCGCAGAGAACTATCCTTGCGATTCTATGTGGAGCCTCCCTCCCCAGGATGCCTCCTAAAGATCTTGTGGCTTAGTCCAAAGGGCTATCTGAGTGACAGAAAATGATCCTCAGATCCATATTTTCATTCTTTGACAATCTTAAGAGCCTCCTGTTGGTGATACTATTGCACACACCCATGCAGGCTTCCAGTTGTTCACACCAGGCCAGGCACTGGGCTAGGCTTATTGCAAATGAGTAGAAGCTTCCTAAATCCTACAAACTGATACCTTCCCAGGGAGTTCTGTCTCCTGTTCCAGGGAAATAGCATGGCATCTCAGGGAAGCAGTAAGGTGCAAGAGTCAAAGCATCTCCAACTTATTAGCTCACTCTCTCTCTCTCTCTCGTCAAGCAAATTATTATCATCCGGGAAATATGAGGATGTAACTCTCATCACCTCATAACCTGCTAATGTCCATCATGCAGCTAGGTCTCAGATTCAGGCCAATTTCTGGTAATACCTACTCTTTCTTCCACTTAGGTTCTTATTTTACTTCCACATCACTCAATCATGCAAATTGTACATTTTAGCTCTTTCTCATTGATTCACTAGCATAATACTATCCTTTATCTTACTATAACTAATATAATGGCATTATCCTGTTAACTTATTTATAACCTAATTAACATGACAGTGTTGGATTATAATTATCTCATTTTTCTCTTCTATCGCTATACACTTGTCATGAAGGATTTCATCTAATTCTTAGTTTTTGTCTCTTTCTTCTCAACTCCTGATTGCCTACTGGATTTTTCTAGTTTGTGATTTATAAATGGGATTACTAATATGATCAAACCCAAACTCATCAACCTCCCTCACAATCTGCATCTCTCTTGCTCTAAGCATCATCTCTGGGACTGGTATAGCATCCCAACTTCCCAGCTTGTTCATAACCTCGACCCTTTCCAGCTTTCCACTGTTCCACAAATGTTGTTTTTGTCAGGCCAGCATTAAAGGCTGGAGATATAAAGGAGATGGAATGTCCTCCAGAAGTTGAAAGCCAGTGTATAGGACTTTCAAAAAGATAGATATTTAATTTGACATTTAGAATAACTTTCTTAAAAAGTTTATTTCAAAAGTTGAATAGGCCATTCCAGGAAATGGTGAGCTTTGATTTATGCTGCTGTTTAAGTCAAAGCTAAAAGACCACCCTATTGGGGTGGGAAAGGACAGAATAGCCTCTAAGCATTGATGTCTCTGGTTACCTATTGGGACAATGAAGAAACAACTCCAGCCAGAGTAAGGAGATCGACTCTGCAGCTGCCTCCTCCTCCTTCTCCATCTAAAGAGAGGGACCCGAGGAGTGAGTAGGGGGAGATGGCAACTGGTGAAGGCTGATAAAAGAAGACATCTTTTATTCTAGTGACATATACTAAATGATTTCTATAGGACTAAGAGAGCCAAATGACATTTCTGTTTGGGAGCACAGGATTTAAATTCATATTCTTTATTATTAAACAACTATTGATCCAGTGCCAGCAATCGAAGTGTCTAGTGCAGACTAGATGAGACTGCAAGGACAAAGCGCAAAACAGCACATAAACAATGAATAGGAGTTCCCTTTGGCCACCAGTGCCGTGTTCGCACTTACATCACTCTGAAAAAGTCTTGCTATTTAATTTGAGGATTAGCAAAATCGCAGTCTCTGTCCTGCTCCTTCAAATTCAAATTAAAAGCTCATTTGATATTTAGTGTGTTATGTCGGTGGCATAAGTGATTTCTGTAAAACCACTCCTGGGTATTCTGCATCTGTAGTCGACAGCCCCCCTTCAGCAGTGAGGAGGTATTTGTATGTGTTCTCCCATGTGTTCTAGATATAATATTACTTCCCTGAGGACAAGGATTATCTTCAGATTTGCTTTAAGTTTAGCACAGAGCCAAATATATTAAATGCTTATAAAGATGTTCATAAAAATGACAAAGAGGGGACTTTCCTTCGTGCACTGCTTGTCATTTTTCAGTCTTAATTCTAGTTATGGATGAAGAACAAAGTGTTCAATCAGTTTTTTTTTTTAAGATTTTATTTATTCATTCGACAGAGATAGAGACAGCCAGCGAGAGAGGGAACACAAGCAGGGGGAGTGGGAGAGGAAGAAGCAGGCTCCCAGCAGAGGAGCCTGATGTGGGGCTCGATCCCATAACGCCGGGATCACGCCCTGAGCCGAAGGCAGATGCTTAACCGCTGTGCCACCCAGGCGCCCCTCAATCAGTTTTCAGTCCAGTTTGCACTGAAGGAAAAAAAAAACACATGTAAAGACATAAATGTTGGAGTAGTTGTACGTGAGTAACTCTTATCTGGAAAGGAAGATGACAATGCTAAAGATGAATTCACTGAGGAAACACATTAGATAAAGCAGATTGTCATCTTTTGTTTCAAATCATGCAAAAGTGATTGGGGGACACTCCTAACCATAGTGTGTCAACCAGGAGGGTATCTTATAGGTTTTCAGATATGATATTAATGATTGTGACTATTTTCACAGCAGGCTGTAACCACTGATTATTAACAACAACAACAACAACAAAAAGATGAAGCTGTCCAACTTAATGATTAATTTATTGTATGATCTCCAGCATCTCCACTGCCACTCTTTCTTCATGTACAGATCAGCCTCGATGATCTTTGTGTCTGGCTACCTCCTGGAGTATCACTAAGGTCAGTGATATGACATCAGCAAAGGAAATCCAACGCTTAGGTGTCCTTCAAAGGAAGGAAGCCTGAGCCATCACTGACATAGCCCAGGAGGTGTTACTGAAGTGCTACCGCAGAAAAGGAGGCTGTAAACCCAGGACTACATGAAGCAGGTGAGAGAGTTCCACGGGCTCTGATGGTTGAGAAGCCCACCTCTAAGTATGAGATACATGAAACACTAGTTGCTGGCCACTCAGGTTTCTCTGCTGCTTCAGTCCTCCCGGCCATCCTGCTGCCTTGTAGCTTGACCTTATGCACAACCATGAAGGTGGAATAACTCTTTTGTGCCTCTTCTTGTCTTCTCTCTCTGTGCCCTTTCCTTTCATTTGGCATCCTTCAACCAGGACCAGATACATAATTTAGGGGGTCCAGTGCAAAACGAAAGTGCAGTGTCCTTTGTTCAAAATTATTAAGTATTTCAAGATGGCAAACAGCAAAGCATTAAACCACGATAGGCCCTCTTAAGTGTGGGGGCCTGTACAAATGTATTGGTCACATGTCCATGAAGCCATCTCTGCCCCCTACTCCTCACCAGCAGCTTAAGCCTCCCTAAGATGCCTCACCCTGGCTGCTCCAGGGGAACTGCCTTCCCTACAGTACCCCATAGAACCTCTTTCTCTTTATTTCCTTCCTCTAGAACTCTGTTCTCTACCCGCACTCTGCTGAATTTATTTGTGATAGGGTGCTGATGCCAAACAATGGAATAATGAGTAGTAAGGAGTTTACATTGTAGCTCAATTGCAGAGTCTCTGGTGGAAGAATTTCAGGTCCTAGGACAAGCTTCCAGAGGAAGGTATTTAGGCCTCTTCACTCACATAGCAATCTCTTGCTTTTTCTCACTGTGGTTCGGCCATGAGTATTGAGATGGTTTTAATCCATACATCCATGTGACGTTGAGACTTACCACCTGACGCACATTGTGCTAGGTTCTGGGAATGCAAGGGTGAATGAGATTTGTTCCCAGTCTTTAAAGAACTGCTTGCTACTGGAGTTTGCAGACATGAATCACAGAGTGGTGACATCGGTGAAAGACAGTGATAGACAGCAGTTTAGTAATACTGGAGAATAAAGTACAGGTGGTAAGAAGGGCTACAGCATAAAGAGTGCTTTGCTTATTTTATTTTTAACCTTTTGTAGGTAAAAATTGAGCACTTACAAGACAAATATGTGCAGAAATATAACTTATTTTATTTCTTTTTTTTAATTTTTAAGAATTATTTTTTATTCCAAACCATCTGATGGAATATAATACCTGTAATTTGCTTACAAATACTGAGAATTGGCACCAATGTGTGTTGTTCAAAGTCAACTACTTAAGTAATTGCAAATACTCAGTTTTTTCATGTATTTAATTACTGCAATTTGAATTGATAATTTTCCGAGTTGGTAACAATGACTCAATGTTGCTGTAAATCTCACACTCTTCTAGGAGCAGAGACTTTGTTCCATACTAGTCAATGTATCTGAGGTGGATCAGAATATGCCACCCCAAAATATCCCACTTTGGCATATTGATTATTTTGAGCTAAAGGCAACTTAGAGACAGCAGATGCAGGAAGGTCTCTCTGACCTCCCCTGTCCGGGTAAAAACCAAGTATAAATTTCCTGCAAAAAAGGACCTTTGCTGTACCAGGAAGAGAAGAACCTTCTTGTGACTGGAGATGGGGAGTCAATGTCAAAATGAGGCTGTACAAATAAAACTTACTAAAATAACCCTTATATTCCATTAGTTTCCCCCAGCTACTTCCCAGTCACTTTCCAACAATTTATGACCTCTAGAGACCCAAACCTTTTTTCCTTTGCATTGTCACATCTCCACACTTTATTATTCTTTGTTAAAATGGTATGTAAGCTCTTGGGCCTAATTATTTCTTTGGGTATTCATTTATCTTCTATGAAGGCTCCTACGCCACATAAAAATACTAGCATCAAGGAAAATTTGCTCGCTTTTCTTCTGGTAGTGCGTTTTGTCAGTTTAATTTGCAGGATGAGATACAAACCTAAGAGGGAGGAGAAGAAGTCTTTCCTTTTTTACAGTATTCAACTCAATGCAAGATTTTTTCATCCAAATTCACATATTTTATCTCAGTCATTGTCTAGCTCCAAGATAATCCTCCTAGAGTAAATACCTGATTACTTAGAGATTCTTCCCCCCATCCTTCTTCACTTGCTCTTTTCTAACTTTTAGGGGGAGAGACAGGGATCATGTGTTGTCCTGTATTAGGGAAGGTGGCTCTCTGGTCCCTCATTCACTGCTGACTAATCTGCATCCTCTCCAGATGTAGACCTCTCTACTGGTAGCCTCTGTTGTTGTGCAATGTGACCTCCCTGGTCACAGGGTACCAAGATCTATGAAGGTATTGGGGTCTGATCTCCTAGGCGTTATCAGACTCTAGCAACTGACCCTGTCAGTGACCTCACACTCTCTACCTTGGAATGTGGGTACTGTGCTCTGAACTCACCCAAGTGTGCAGAGCTCAGTGAGGCTGTTATGAGGTCCACTTTCCTCAGCCCTTCCCTCAGTCACCCAGTCATGCAGGTTAAAATACCAGTTCCACTACCTGCTTCTCTGGAAGGTCTGCAGTCTCTCTAGCTATCCCTAGGAAAACAGGGCTCTAGAACATTCTCATGTTCCCTCACAACTCTCTGCATTTCCCTACCTCCACTTCCACCCCAGGTTCTAACCCTGATGCAGAAGCCAAAGGATTCTTCTCTTTTCTAGCCTGCTCCCCATTATCCCCCAACCCAACCTCATTAGGGCTTTCCTTCTACCATGAGAAGGGAACTTCCTCCTACCCCACATTTTTCCCAGATCTGCGATCTACTTTGTGGTTAACCCACTAAGTTTAGTTTCTTGACAAGTAAAGAAGCAAACTGTGGGATTTCTCAGAAAACTGTCTCTTAAAAGGCTGATTTCTAAGACTATTGTCTTCTAATCAAGTTTAGCATCTGAGCTCATTGCTGAGCAAAGTCTTTTTTATTCCAGCTGTTTATGTTCTCTTCTTCCTTGGGACTGGGTCTTCATAATATAAAGGCTACTGAGGAAAAAGTTGAAATACTAACTAGGAAAAGAAATCTAATTAAGACTCTCTTCTGCACAAAAGATTCACAACAGCCGTGTTTTAGTTTCGAAAAGGAAAGAAAACTTTGTTTTTATTATTATAGAAACCTAATAGAAACAGAAAAGGAAAGGAATCTACACATAGAGAAAGGTAATAGTAGGCAATAAATGAGAACAAGGCAAAGTTACATCAAATTGGGTATTTACCACGTCCAATCTCATCAGCTGGGGAAGCCCTGTGGAAACAGCCAGGCTGGAGTCTTGATTGAGAGGCCTGGGCAGAGCATTCTCCCTTCAGGTAAGACTTCCAACTGGCCATCCCCATAAGGGGCATATTTACAGGGCAAATAATAGGGTTTGAAGTTGAACATCTGTTTGCCTATGTGCAGTTTGGAGCAAGCTGGATTTCTAAGTTACCATGTTTCTATATTTTTCAATATGTGTGTCTGCCTCCCCTCCTGGACTGCATTACAGGGGGCCAGCCCAGCCTGGACCGGGAGGGTGTGTAAGACTAGATTTATAGCTCTTGACATCCAGAACAGGGGGGCCAGTTCTGACCTGGAGGCCAGATAATATATTTTAAACAATTAGGCTCCCAAGGTTATTCACACAGCACAAGTCTTACAAACAACTTTCTTTAGCCTGCCTATGTATGTGCAGGTCCAGGTGGTCAGTTATGTGGGACAAATCACAAAAACATTTATCTATACAGAACAGATGCCACTATGTAAAGGAATTGGAACTTAATCCTGTAAATATTAGATGCCACTGAGCAAGGAAACAAAGGTGACCCTCTGATTTTTCCAGATTTTTGTGTGGAAGCAATTTCTAAACCATAGGAAGGGGGGAATTTAGGCCGTGGCATCTCTGAGTAGAGGAGAGAGATGTAGGACATTGGGAAGACTGAGGTATCTGTGATTTTTAGGGCAGAGTTCCAGAGAGGAAGAAGTTAAACAAGAGCTTCAAGAATGCCCTTAGACCTGAATACTAACACTGCCTGTCTAAATACTAATCTGTGCCTGGTAGGTTGGGTTAACATTAGAACAGCTGCCTGAATTACTATAAAAGCTGAACAATTTCCCCAGCCAATACAGATCTGGAAGAAAGTTGAGTTCCTACCAGCTAGAGTGAAGAGGCCTCATTGAATACCCAGTGCATTCAGTAGAGACCACAGAAGGGTCATATCTTAGGAGGAAGGCTGAATTAGCTCTAGAGTAAAAACTATTTTAGAGGGGGGCCTGGGTGGCTCAGCCATTAAGTGTCTGCTTTTGGCTCAGGTCATGATCCCAGGGTCCTGGGATTGAGCCCCACATCAGGCTCCCTGCTCAGCGGGAAGCCTACTTCTCCCTTTCCCACTCACCTTGCTTATGTTCCCTCTCTCGCTGTTTCTCTCTGTCAAATAAATAAATAAAATCTTTTAAAAAAAATTTTAGATACTTCCTAACAAAACTCAGAGATGAGTCTCCAAAATCAAGTTGATGACAAGTAACTTGATTGTCTGCTAAATAATATTCAACATTTTTAAAAGGAAGACAACAAAATCTAAACACTTAGGAACACAACATTCATAACATGTGGCATTCAAAGAAAAGTCATTAGATACGCAAAATAAAGCAACAAAACCTATACCCAGGAGGAAAATCAGTCAATAGAAACAGAGCCAGCACAGATAATGAACCTAGCATATAAGAATTTTAAACAACTCTTTAAATATGTTCACATATTTAAAGGGAAATATAAATGCAACAAGGGTGTCAATAATTACACTAAATATAAAGTCTCCAATTTGCATTTGGATTTTACAATTTACATTTATATACACTCCAATTAAAAGGCAGAGGTTGCCAGACTAAATGAAAAGCAAGACCCACTACAAGCTACTACAGGAAATACCCTTAAATGTAAAGACAAGGATAGAGTAAAAGTGAAAGGATGGAAAAAACTATACTGTGTCAATGCTAATCACAGTAAAACTAGAGTAACTATATTAATGTCAGATAAATAGACTTCAGAAAAAGAAATACCAGGAATGAAGAAGGTCATTTTATAACAATAATAGGGTCAATCATCAAGCTCTTAATAACAGAGCTTCAAAATATATGAAAGAAAAACTGATAGACTGAGAAGAGAAACATTCAAATCCACAATTCTACTTGAAGATTTCAATACTTCTCTAGTATTTGATAGAAAAAGTCAAAAACATTAAAATTCTAGAAACCTTAACAATGCCATAATCCAACTTCACCTAATAGAATATTACACTCAGTAACAGCAGAATTCACCTTTTTTTCAAGTGCACATGGAACATTAGCTAATACAGACCATATGCTAGGCAATAAAACAAATCTCAATACATTTAAAAGGACTTAAATTATACAGACTATGTCCTCTGCTCAAAATGGAATTAAATAAAAAGCAATATAAAATGATATCTGGGAACTCCAAATGTTTGGAAGTTAATTAAACATGCTTTTGAATAACTCATGGGTCAAAAAGAAATCACAAAGAAAGAACACAGTACAGGCAATCCTTGCTTTGCACAGGTTCTAATATGCACAGATTTCAGCTACATAAATACAGGTCTCCCATCAACATGGTTCAAATTTCAGTTACCACGTTTTGGTCACCACGGTATATTACTGTAAGCAATTCTACAAACTTCATTGTTAACTTATCAGTCCATGAATCACTATGCAAATATCAAATAGTCATCATGATCAGTAGCCAATCACATCACTTCTTCCAAAATTCTTTGGTGATTTGTTGCTGTTCCTCTATTATTCAGTTCATACACATATAGTAAAGCTGTTTCCTTCTTGTCTCCCACTGATAAATCACATGACATTTTACAAAAATGGGTGACCCAAAGAAGGAACTGACCAACAGAGATGAAAGTACATCAAACAAGCAAGATGTGATCACATTGAAGCAAAATTTGAATCTAATGCAAATGGAATTAAAGAAGAAATGGCTAATGTGGAAATCTTAATATTTTTGCTTTTTGAGAGAGTCTAGATTTATAGTCAGGGAATGTAGTAAAAGTGACATAAATGAGGAAAGTGCTTGTAATAAAAAGGATAAAGATGTCCCCGAGAAAGTGACACTGGCAAAAACTTACATTAAAGAATTTCTGAATATTTCATATGTACAAAAGATAAAATGTTGGAAGCTGGTTCACACTTAGGAAGTTCTGAACATGACAATTCACAGAGACATAGAAACAGTGATCACCCCTCATCACAAATTATATGAGGAGGTAGCAAGCACTGTTCAAAGTCTTTTGATTTGTTTTTTTTTTCAATTGTGGTAATATATACATAATATGAAATTTATCATTTGATATTTTGAAGTGCACAGTTCAGTGGCATTAGGTACATTCACATTGTTGTGCAACCTTCACCATAATCCATCTCCAGAACTACTTCATTTCCCAATTTGAAACTCTATATCCATTTCCTAAGTTTTTTATAAAGGAGGAAAACACTTTAATTTTCAAAGTGTTTCATTATAAACACTTTAATGCTTCTAATGTTTTAAATTACAGTGTACTAAATAAATATTAGTTTCACCATTTTTTTTCATTTTCCTATACATTTAATGTCATAACAAAAAATCTTAAGGATCACAGAACAATTGTATTTTCCTATTGATTATCAAGATCACTTTGCTGGATTTCAGTTTGCATAGTCATTTTTATGGTCCTTCATGACCATGTAAAGACTGCCTGTGTATCAAAATTTAAGAGACAAAGTCAAAGTGGTCCCCAAAAGGAAAGTTGTGGTTTTATTTGCTTACATTAGAAAATAAGAAAATTCTTGCAATATATGAATGTATCTAATCATCATATTGTACACCTTAAACTTGCTATGTTATATATCAATAATATCTCAATAAAGCTAGGGAGTGTAGAAAATAAGAAAATTCTCAAGTTCAAGTCTTTAGATTTTCACCTTATGACCTAGAAAATGAAGAGTGACTTGAGCCCAAAGTAATTAGAAGGAAAGAAATCATAAAGAGTAGAAATTAATGCAATAGAAAATGGAATACTATTGTTATGTATTTATCAAAAGAAATGAAAATGTATGTCCACACAACACTGGTACATTAATATTCATATAAGCTTCATTCATAATATCCCTACACTGAAAGCAACACAAATGTTCATCAAGAGGTGAATGGATAAATAAATCGTGGTATATCCATTTGATGGAGTATTACTTTGAAATAAAAAGGAATTAACTACTCATTTATGTAGCAACGTGAATCTTAACATTTTGAAAGCATCATGCTACAATTTCATTTCTATGAAAATCTAGAACAGGCAAATCTGAGTTATATGAACAGAAAGTAGATCAATGGTTGCCTGGTACCTGGAGTGAGGTGGAGAGACTGACTGCAAAAGAGCATAGAAAACTTCTTAGGGTGATAGAAATGGTCTAATTCTTCATATGGTGGTTACTTGGGTGCCTATATTTGTCAAAACTCACTGAATTTAACGTGTGTGAATTTTATGGCAAATGAAATGAATGATCATGAGGAATATTACACTGTAAGTTTGTAGGGCATGTTCATGTAATTTTGGGTTCTTGTGAACCAAGAGTGTTGATGGTGGTGTAGGGGAGGTGGACACGTTGACAGTGATGCATATTTGTGTTCATATTTGTGTGGGGGTGTGGTGCTGGTGGTAGCGATGGTGGTAGAAGGTCGATGGTTCATTTTCTTGCCTCCCACCTCTCTGCCCCAAAGGAAGCACCCCCTCCTTCACTTTCACTTACTCTTCTAATGCTTATTTTCTAGAATTATATACATATTTACAATGCAGAAATTCAGTCAACAATAAGAAAAATGCAGCCTTCTGTGTCCTCTGCCTTAAATACCTCCACCAAAATAGAGCTGCAGGAAAACACATTTCCCACCCATACATAATTTACAGCCTAATGCTTTACCACAAAGTGAGAATTTCTCTAAGTTCCCAAACAATAAACCACCTTATTCCTGTTGTTTTTTTTCCCCCCCAGGAACTAGATCTTTCAGCATATCGATGGGTGATAACCGCCTCCTCCCCACCCCTCCCCAACACACACATACACACACATTCTGTGCTATACTTCCTGGGGGAATTCAGACCCAGTCTGAACTAGTTATGGGTCTGGCAGTTCCTCCACAGCCTGCGCCTGAGAGAACATAGGGCTGCCACCAGCAACCAGAAGCCAGAATGGAGAGCAGCAGGACCTCAAAAACTGTCCCAGATGGTGCCCAAACAGTTCCTTACTTTGAAAGACAGCCCTGTTTTCTCTGTGTATTCGCCACATGGCAAAGGATAACAGATTTTATTGCATTTCACTGGTCATCTCTCCTGGGCCTAAACCTCTTGCTCAGCAGACCAATGCCAAGAAGCAGAATCTGCCCAGCAGTGTCCCTGCCAAAGGCAGTGACCAGGGCTGGGCTTCTCCAGCTAGAAGTCAGTTCATGCTCTCTGCTGCTGCAGGCACATGCAGACAGTGGAAACTGTCCTGGGCTCTGCCTCATCGTTGTCCCTTCTGTTTTGCTTCTGTTCATTCTTCCATGTAGAACCATACGTAAAACCCAGAAACTACCTACCTGTGTTCCTTAAACACCTTCTTCACAAGCCACTTCTTTTAAGGGGTTGTGTGTGATATTCCAAGGTTGAATTCACATGGACTACTTCTTGCTGGATTTTACAAACCACGGAGCATGGCAGAAATCACAGAACATCTTGTCTTCTTAAACTGCCACTTACATAGCGATCAAACACTGTATGATGCTAGACTATAGCTACTCCTTTGATCAAAAAATTTTTTTCGTTCAGGTATCATATCATGCCTAGTACTAAGTATTTAATACTGGCTTCCCAAACCAAACAAGCTGACATGAATTGATTTTTTTCCCCCAAGTTTTTAGGATTTGTGATAGCATTGTATCATATAAGAAATACTAGTCTCCTTACCTGAGGCTGAGTCAAGGGTGGGCAATGTGCCCATCACACAACCAGATGAACAATACAGAGACCTGGACTGAGAGACTTCTGTCTCTGCCAATCTGTGGCTTTCCACTGAGGATCTTAACTTCTGAGACCTCCGACTCACCAATCAAAACTGATTCCATTTTAATCCTATCCAATTCCCTCCCACATGTTCTCCTTGAGCCTGGACATAGAGAGGCATACAAATGAACTGTTCATTCTTAGACCCACACATTTGTTCAAAAAACTCAAAGATAGAAAGTTTAATCTGAAACTCAAGTTCATTTTTTCTCATTGCAACAGAATTTAGTTTGCTCCTTGAAATGCTGGCCAGAAGATGTTAGTCAAGTTCTGAACTGAACCAAAAATCAGAAATAAATTTTTAAATCTGTCAAAAAAAAAGTATCTTGCACTGTTTTGCTTTCTTATACTGTTGGGTAAGTATTCAGCTTAGAAAACATGTAAGTTGTTTCATTTGTCAGAACCATATATTGGATGAAAATCTCACGTGTTCTGAAAATATTTACATCTTCTAAAAATTCCTTGTATTCCCTAAAATAAAGTTTTATTTTTTTAAATAAATTGAGCATAAAATTACTTAATCTTTGGGAGGTGTTTGATTTGAAACCTTAGATTTGAAATGATTTATAAGCTAATTAAATAGGTACCTTCTCTCATAAACATAAATTTCCATGAAGACTGGAGAAAAAACTTTTATAGCTAAGTAAAAGAAGAGTAAGTAAATATGTTTACCTCATAACGCAGGAAAGATTTCCCCTCTCTGCATAGTACATTAGGTACCCTACAGAAGAGTCCCCTTGCCTTGGAAAATTATCAGATTAAACATTAATGGCATTACAGGTGACGGCAACCATGAACTTAACATAATAGGGTTATTGTCAGCCACTTTTTCCCCAATGATGTTAGAAATTTTCTTAAAAATAAGATATGCATCGATATCACCACTACCTTCAAATAAGAGTCTTCTAACATTACCCTGATGGTGAGATCTGATTTAGTGCTGGGGTAACTGATGGGAACTGGGAATGGGTGGAGAGGGGAAGGGAACCCTGCTCTAATCCCCATCTTTGGAAGCACTGATAACTGGTAGATCTTTCATATCTCCTTGAAATTTGAGATAGGGATACTGTCAGCAAGAACAAAGAGAACAAAGACCCAGCCCAAAACTGAAAGAAGTTGCTCAGTATGCCAACTCCTCACTTAGGTAACAAAAAGAATGATGAGGCAAAACTTAACTAACCAGAAGTTGATGTTGACCCATGTAAATATGTGGTTGAGTACATTGAACATCTATTATTAAAATGGTTCCCAACCATGTCAAATTTCCTACCTAGGAATTGTCATATAATGTTGTTGAAAATGCTACTTTTTGTTTATAAAGGTACAAGAGCTGACAGCCAGTTGAGAGGTAGATACCACATGATTTTCCCAATGATTTTCCCAATTTTCATGGGATTAGATTGTCTTCTAGATCATAGAAGAACATCCAAGTAAGACTTCTCGTATAAAAATAAAACAAGAAAGAGGCCAGCTAAAATCTCTGGAGAGATGGTTGAATGTCACAGCCAGAGCCACCTTATAAAGAGTAAGTCTGACTATAGTCATATAATAAATGAAGAACATACAGGATTGATAGCTTGGTTATAGGGCCAGGATCACATTTCAAACCAAATCCTATTTAATATATATGTGATTAACTTTTGCTGTTACTGTGCTGTTATCACTGTTCTTCAGGAATGAAAACAGGCTGCTTTCTGTACAAGTGTTCTCATGGTGCCAGAGAAGAGAAAAAACAAAAACAAAAACAAAAACCCAGGCAGGGCACCAGTACCTGTCCAGAAATGAAGGGAAGTTGTTAGAAAATAGCCAAAACAGACAACTAGGATCTCAGGCATTTTTAAAACTCATTCATAGATATAATTTGATGGTAGAAATGGTAGCTGCAGCCAACTCTCAAAGTGAAACAGCTTCAACCCACTCCTTTGACTAATGCCACCTCTGTTTGGTACTAGGCAATAACAACAAAACTTAGAAAAGAAATCCCACATTACCAATGTGCCTGCAGCCCCCAGTGTGATCTAGACAGGGAAACTGGGTGGGAGGAGTGGCAATGGGGTAGAAGTTCCTCTTAAACCCAAATTTCCCAGAAACTTTTTGCCTGAAGTTGTAAAAGTATTGGTAAATTTTTAATGAATTTACTCAATGTTTTACAAACACTACTCTTAAGAGCTTTGTCTCACCAGAAGCAGAAGTGTCCAGCATTGTGGGATAACGAGGCCCCCAGGGTATTTCCAACCAGCAGCGAGAAGCACTATAATCATCTAGCAAAGGAAACATCATTGTTGCGTTACCCAAGAATTGTTGTTTAGCCCCAACAGGCTTTAGTAGGGTAGAGAAGCTTTAGAGTGATGTAGAGACTGTCCTCCCCCAGACAGACCCCACAAATCAGCATTTACCTTGGAGAAGTCACCACTTCCCCAAATCTCATTCATAATCTTGTCGGTGCAGAAATGATCTTGCAAGTGTCCCAGGGTTGGCTAGACTTGGGATGCTGACTCATTTAAACAAAGCCTGAAAGATATGATGTATAAAGCTAGAACATTAATTTAGAATTTCACATTCATGGTGGCCTGAGTAGCCCCCTCTTTCCTTTTTGACCAAGCCGTATTACCACCACCACCAAACTGGTGACCATGGGAAAAAAACCAAGGTAATGGGAGCACAATGGCATTGGATTCAGTGGCCTGTTTTATCCACCTCCATATTAGAGATAGACAGACTTGCCAGGCAGACCAAATACATAGTCACTGATAGAGTACATTCTTCTGGGACACATGTCTTTGTGAGTCTCCTTTTTCTCCGTGTACATGCTGATTAATGCCTTTTCTGGTTGACATTTCTTTTTAGTTTATGTGACTACTTTCCCTTAAGTTTATTAATGAGCATTCAACGGAGTTACTTTCTACGGCTGTGTTGGTTTGATGTGCTAATTTCTTAATTTAACTCATCAAATACAGTCTCGTTCCAAGTTGTTAGCAGTACTTACTGAAGCACCTCCTCCATTATGAAAGGAAGTATGGGAAGGCATTTGATGAAAACTTTAAAACTGTATGGTTCCTTGAGAGCTGGTAGATCAGGGGAGGAAGCAGTTCCTGAGAGTAAGATAGAGAAGATGACGCCAAGGGGCACCTGGGTGGCTCAGTCGTTAAGCGTCTGCCTTTGGCTCAGGGCCTGATCCTGGCGTTCTGGGATCGAGCCCCACATCAGGCTCCTCCGCTGGGAGCCTGCTTCTTCCTCTCCCACTCCCCCTGCTTGTGTTCCCTCTCTCCCTGGCTGTCTCTTTCTCTGTCAAATAAATAAAAAAATCTTAAAAAAAAAAAAGGTGTCGCCAAGATGATTGTACAAGGCTGGGGGGGGGGGAGCGTTATCCTTAAGGGGATATTGGTTACAGGATCACTAAGGTGTGACAATCAGAGGAGGAAGAAGGAAGGCGAAAAGATATAAATCAACACCTGCAGTTGGAAGGTGTGGCAACCATATGGTAGTTCTTACTACCCAGCTTCTGACTCAAGGGCTGTCTCTCACTGAACACCTATCATATTCAAGGCGCAGAACTCTGTGCTATGATGCTTTCAGAGAAAAGGGGGATGGCTTGTCATAAGTGATTAATGACCTTTCCTCTTTTTGCCTTGCCAGTAGATCAGTTTTTTTCCTCATCAGCCTGGAGTATCCGGAGGTGAGGTGAGGAAGGTAGTGGGGGAGGGGCAGGAGATTAGGGAACTTGGGAAGGAATTCAAAGAGAGCTAAGATAATAATCACCTTCCAGCATTCCATAATAGGGGTTTGCAGTATAACATTAGCTTTACAAACTTGCCTAACATTTTGAGAAAAGATTGTCCCCATGTTTTTACCCTATTGCCTAGCAATGAGCCTGCCTGGTCAACTAGATCCCAGAGTTTTACGTAAGGTACTTCAAAAACAGGAAGTTGGTTAGTGAAGCCAGTTTGTGTGGTGGGGAAGGGGGTCTGTCTCTGACCCCAGAGAAGTGGGAAGAAGAAAAGGAGGAAGGAAGGTGTGGGAGGTCGATAGCCAGATGAGTGTCTCATTTGCCCCTCCTGGCTTTTGGCCTTGAGTGGGATTGAGTCTAGTCAATTCTCCTTACTCATTGTAGTTCTGTTCTATAAAATCACCACAAACACTGAATTAGCAAATACTGGACCACTGTTCCTTGGGGACATACATGGTCACATCTTTCATCCTTTTAAATAGATTTTTTCAGAGCAGTTTTAGGGTGTATAGCAAAATTGAGCAGAAAGTACAGAATGCTCCCATATTCCTTCTGCCCCTACATACTCACAGTCTCCTAGAGTAGGACCAGTCCCCACCAGTCCCCACGCTTTTTACAACTGAGGAACCTATACTGACACATCAGTCATCCAAAGTCCCGAGTTTATATTAGAGTTCACCCCTGGTATTGTACATTCTATGGGTTTTGACAAACAATGACACGTATCCATCATTATAATATCATACAGAATACTTTCATTGCCTAAAAATCTCCTGTTCTCCACTTATTCATCCCTTCCCTCCCCCACCCCCAGGTAACTACTAATCTTTCACTGTCTTCATAGTTTTGCCTTTTCTAGAATGTTACTTAGTTGAAATCATACAGTACATAGCCTTTTCAGATTGGCTCCTTTTACTTAGTAAAACAAATTTCAGTTCCCCCTCCACCATATCTTTTCATGGCTTGATAGCACATTTCTTTTTAATGCTGAATAATTTCGATTGTCTGGCTGTACCTCAGTGTAACAGACTGAATTATGTCCCTCCCTAATATTCAGATGCTAAACCTCTAACCCCCAGCGTGACTGTATTTGGAGACAAGGCCTTTATGAAAGTAATTAAGGCTAAACAAGGTCATGACATCATAAAGGTGGGGCCCTAATCAATAGGGCTGGTGTCCTTATAGGAAAGAGAGACATACTCACACAGAAGGGCCGTGTGAAGACAAAACCAGAAAGTGGCCATCTGCAAGCCAGGAGGACATCTCTCATTAGTAAGCAAATTTTCCAGCACTTTGATCTTGGACTTCCAGCCTCTAGATCTGTGAAAAAAACCCATTCTGTTGTGTAAGCCATCTAGTCCGTGGTATTTTGTTATTGCAGCTGGAGCAGATGAATCTACAGTTTATTTATCTATTCACCTACTGAAGGACATCTTGGTTGCTTCCAAGTTCGGGTAATTATGAATAAAGCTGCTATAAACATCCATTGTGCAGGTTTTTGTGTGGCTGTAAGTTCTCAACTCATCTGAGTAAATACTAAGGAGTGTAACCACTAGATCACATGGTAAGAATATGTTGAGTTTTATGAGAAACTGCCAAGCTGTCTTCCACAGTGACTGCCCCATGGGCATTTCCACCAGCACTGAATGACAGTTCCTATTGCTCCACATCCTCACCAGCATTTGGTGGTGTCACTGTTCTATATCTGGGCCATTCTAATAGGCATGTGGTAGGACCTCGTTATTTTAGTTTGTATTTCCTTAACGACATATGATGTGGAGTATCTTTTCATATGCTTATTTGCCCTCTATCTATCTTCTTTGCCGAGGTGTCCAGGTCTCTTGTCCACTTTTAAATCAGGTTGTTCATTTTCTTGTTGTTGAGTTTGAAAAGTTTTTTTGTATAGTTTGGATAATGGCCCTTTATCACATATGTCTTGCAAAATCTCTCCCACTTCGTAGTTGATCTTCTCATTCTCTTGACAGCATCTTTCACAGAGCAGAAGTTTTTAATTTATTGAAGAATCAATATATAACCCCATTTTATGTGTATATCTGTTTAAAAATACTTTAATAGATACCGCTGACTCATTAACATTGAACTCACGGACAATAGTTCTATCAAACACGCCTGACGTAAGTTTATCTAACACATGTTGTCTTAGTCTGCTCAGGATGCTTTAACAAAATACCACAGACTGAGTAGCTGAAACAACAGAAATTTAATTTCCCTCCCACAGTTCTGGGGCCTGGGAAGCCTAAGCCAACATATGGTAGGTTTCTAGTGAAAGCTTTCTTCCTGGCTTTTAGATGGCCACTTTGCCCTTACGTAGCCTTTCTCCTGAGTGCAGTGAGAGTTCTCATCGCTTCTAATAACATTAGTCAGGGCCCAACCAGAAGACCTCATTTGACCTGGATTACCTTCTTAGATGTCCCATCTTCAAATACAGCTATACTGGAAGTTAGAGCTTCACCGTATAACTTGTGGAAGACACAAACATTCAACCCATTTTATATGTATTTTCTCTAAAAGCATTTTGCAGCCTTCTGGCTCTTAGCAGTACTACACAACACTGCAGTACTACACAACACTGCAGCACTACACTTAGGGGCCATTTAAAGAGCAAAATCACCAAAACAAAGCATGAAAATATGAAAAATCGGGCACTAAATAAATCATGTAAAGAAAACTTGTTAAGGGGCACCGGCATGGCTCAGTTGGTTGAGTGTCTGACTCTTGATTTCGACTCAGGTCAAGATCTCGGGGTCATGAGATGTAGCCCTGCATCTGGCTCTGTGCTCAGGAGGGAGAGTGCCTGAGAGTCTCTCTCCCTCTCCCTCTGCCCTGCTTGTACTCTCTCTTTCTCTCAAATAAATAAATAAATAAATAAAATCTTTAAAAAAATACTCCTTTACAGTATGAGTGCTGAAATAAGAAGGCAGAGTGTCACCTTTTTTGACCTCAGCTGGAAACATGTAAAACAGGCAAGTCAAATTTTTCACCCCTCTGCAAATGGCCATGAAAGCATAAGAGTGCTGATTTGGGGGTTAAAACAAATTTTAGTGATTAAGGAAATCCACAAATACAGAAGCAGCAAAAAATGAGGATTGACTGCATACATTTTAGATGAATTAAAGGGATCTTTTAATGGAAGGAGCTGCCCAACATGCCCATTTGGATCTTAGGGAGAAGTTTATATAGTACAGGAGGCCTATGCCAACATGTCATGGTCATCTAGGTCCTTAAGAGGATGGAAGGACATGAGCAGACAGGAGGGGTCTACCTTGTTTCTCTTTCCCCACAGGATGCTGAGCTGAGAGCCAGAGGACCTGCCACAGGCCTGTTGTGACAAAGTAAGGTGACCTTCCAGCAAAGGCTACAAGTAGTTAACCAGGACAAGAAGCCCAAGATAAAACAGCAGAAACCTAGGGTCCTGTAGCTCTTCAGAGTTGAAAAGAAGCAGCGTCAGTGAGTAGAAAATGTTCTTGAAGAGACCTTGAGAGAGTCAGAATTTTCCAGCTGCAGATTTCGGCCCTGGAGGGTGATCAGCTACCTGGGTGATGGTTGCCCACTAGAGATATGCAGATTCCTTCCAGTGCAACTCATGAACCTTTGAGGCCAGGGGCCTGTCCATACCCCACCAACACAATGGGGAACCAGTAAGCCATGCTCTCTTCCAAGTTTACACCTAGGCTCCACCATTTCAACTAGGCTGTAATGCAGCAGGGAAAGCCAGGCTAACTGAGCCACTGGGCAGCTCTAACCAGTAGTGACCTCAGATAGCCTAAGGGACTCTTTAAATTACTGGGGCTTTAAATCAGATTGAACAGTTAGCTTTTCTTCCACTTACCAATGGGTAGGGACTTGGGAGGAGAACCAATTTAGTTAAAAGATAAAGAAATTCCTTTTTCTCAGTATATCTCAACTATACTATGAGCTGAAATATATAGCCCAGTTACACACACACACACACACACATACACACAGAGTTTTTTAATTTGTTAAATAGTGGTCATAATCTACTGAGGGAAATAGACGCTCCATCATTAATCATAATGACAAGACAGTTTATGAGTGCTCTAAGTGTTAGTTACATTGACTTGTTTCATCCAGAGGGCAGCAGTGAGCTTTGGCAATGCTGTTAGCAAAGGAAGACATTGGTTGGTACTCCGGAGGCTGATGCTAGTCAGTCTGAATGTCCCTAGAAGGCTACTACAGCACATTTAAATGAAATTCTCACTGTTTTCAGTCCTGACTGCAACAGATTGATCTGTCAGGTGCACAGGCAGCAGAGCCCAGCCGTTCCATCTTCTTCCTCCCCCTCATACCCTCTCTTCCTCCACATCCCCTCCTAAGTCCCAGCCACTTGGCCTGGGCCATCTCTTATAACTGATTCTCTTAGTCATAGTGACTGCTTCATTTGGGTCTACTCACTCCTGGAATTGTCCAGCCATTCTTCATGTCTGTGATCTTGTCCTTGAGATTTAGAACATGCTGCTTATTTTTCATTGCCACTCCTACCACCACCATCCATTTACCACCTCTCTGCCCTGTTCCATGCCCTTGAAGCCCTTGGAGAAATGTATTCAGGGTTCTTACTGCTGGCTTCCAGTTGGTAATACCTCCTCCTTCCCTGCGTCCTCCCTGCTTCCATGTAGAGTCTCTAACATTTGTTGAATCCTTCCTTGACCATGGCCTCTGCTGGGGGCCCTCCTCATCACCACCCCCCCACCAAAGCTCAATGGGATTTGGTGACACTATGGCACTCCCCTTGCTCCTTCAGCCCTGCGGGTGGTGATGGCTTCCCACTGTTGCAGGTCTCTGAGTGCTTTAACAACCCCATTATTTCCCTTAAGCCTGCCCATTCCTCCATAATTTCTTCCCTGATTTTTTTGTATTCATCTGTAGGAGTTGGATCCCGCTCTCGGCTGCTCCAAGTAACCTCCAACTTACTATTTGTGGTATTTCCTTTGTGGTTCATAGTTCAGCTCACAGACCACCTGCTTTCAGAATCACTGTAGGTGCTCACGAAAAGTACAAATTCCTGGGGCCCAATCAGAATATCTGGGAGAGCCTAGTGGAGATCATTTTAACCCACTCCTGGGGAGGTTTGGAGCCCCACTGAAACCAGAGACCTTCATACGAGTCTCACCTCTGCTTGGAGCTGCCTAGCACCTGAGTGTGCTCTTGGCCCCGTCACAGCTTTCCAGAACCCTCAGGTAAAGCCCCTCTTTATTCTTTAAGGATGAATCAGAGATTAATTATATGTATTTCAAGTGATTTAAACTTCTAAGAGAAAGAGGTATCTATAAATAAGATATTTTTGAGCCAAACCCACTACATGTTTGGAGGCTTGCCTAAGATGATCCCTGTCTGTACTCTTGGGAACACCCAAAGTGCACCTGTTAAAGGGGAGCTGGAATGTTCAGTCCAGTTTGCTCAAGCCACAAAATGGTCTCTATTACAAAGCCGCCCTTGTTCCTGCTGCACTCACTGTTTGGGACCCTGAGAGAATTCAGAACAGTAAACAGAGCAGCCTAGTTACCATCTGGTTCGACTCACTAACCTTATAGACGGGAGACCCAGCTGAAGGGGCTTGCCCAAAGTCTCACACCCAGTCTGTTTGTTTAGTGCATTTTTTCATAGGTTTTCCTCCTCCAAAACGGACTCTAGGTGTTGCTTACATATAGTTGTAACAGAGTTGACTCTCTGGGTCAAGTCCTTCCTCTGACATTTAAGTTGGTGACATAAGATTGAAATGTTACTTTTTTTTTTTAAGGTGTGTATTAGTTTCCTATTGCTCATAACAAACTACACAAATTTAGTGGCTTAAAACAGTATTTATATGTTACCTTTACAGTTTCTGTAAGTTAGAAGTCCAGCCCCAGTTGAGCTAGGTCCTCTGCTCAGGGTTTTACAAATCTGAAATAAACGGTTGGCCTGGCTGCATTTCTTTCTTCCTTCCTTCCCTTCCTTCCTTTCTTTCTTTCTTTCTTTCTTTCTTTCTTTCTTTCTTTCTTTCTTTCTTCTTTCTTCTTTCTTTCTTACCTCTTTAGATTTATTTATTTATTTGAAGGGGGAGGGGCAGAGGGAGAGAGAGAATCTCAAGCAAACTCCCTGCTGAGCATGGAGCTGCTCTACTCGGGGCTGGATCCCACAACCACAAGATCACGACCCTGAGATCATGACCTGAGCCGAAACCAAGAGTCAGACACTTAACAGACTGAGCCACCCAGGTGCCCCATGGCTGCATTTCTTTCTGCAGTTCAGGGTCCTTTTCCCAAACTGATATGATTGTTTGCAGAATTCAGTTCCTAGCGGTTATAGGACTGAGATCTGTGTTCTCTTGCTGGCTGTCTGCCAGGGTTATTCTTGGCCCCTAAAGCTGCCTGCAGTTCTTTGCCATATAGCCTCCTCCATATACCCACTGTCAGCTTGGATTGTTCTTTTTTTTTTTTTTTTTTAGTCTCTGACTTCTAGACCCAGTTGTAATGGGGCCATGTGATTTAGTCAGGCCCACTGGATATTCTCCTTTTTAGTTAACTCAAAGTCAAATGATCAGTATCCTCACCACATGTGCCCTCATGTTCAGAGGTTCTGCCTACACTCAAGGAAAGGGAATTATACAAGAAGTATATACCAGGGGTGGGAATCTTGAGGCCATCTTAAAATTCTGCCTATCACAAGGTCTTACAGGAACAAACATTTATTGAGTGCTGAACATTGGTCTAAACCTCATTAAAAGATGAATTGGGCATAATTAAAAAATTTTAATAGCTTATTTAAGCAAAAACTGATTCCATCTGGGCAGCACCAAACCAGAAGTGTCTAGGAGCATGCTCCCGACTAGACGGAAGCGAAAGACTTATGTAAAGAAGGTAGAAAACGAAGAAAAGGACATTATTTGATTGACTACAGCTTAAAGTGTAGCTGGCTGCTTGTGGTTGGTTGTCCTTGGCATTTCCATTTCGTAACACTGGGTGTTTACAGGCTTAGAGTTTGAGTTGTTTACACCAGCTACCATGGCATTAGAGCCATATGGTCTAATGATCCCCGGTTTAATTAACAACTCTACACATGTTCTAATTAATGTAACCCTTACAACAGCTCTAAGAAGTAAGTATTATCATTACTATCCTCTTTTTATAGACATGGTGTGTAAGAGCAAATGAAAATTAAAAATAAGATGTTTAATTCCCTCTGTTGAAAGTAAGGAAAGAGACTCTCCTTTCTCTCTCCTTCTAGAATTTCATTCTTTGTCCTTTTCAAATATATGCAAATCTTTTAAATGGCTACATAAACTGCTGGTCAGTCTCTAGCAACTCAAGAATGTTTCCTCAAGGACTGGGAGCCATCCCTTTGAAATGTAGTCCTCAAGGAAGATAACACCTAATCTCTCACTGTCCTGGGGAGAGAAGGGCCTACTGGTCACCTGATTCCAAATTGCAAAATCCACCTAACGAAATGGGTTGGATCCCCTTATCACCTGAGAGTGAGATTTCTTTCCGTCTTTACAATCTCTTTTACCGGTGTATCACGTTCTAGTCTAATGTTTACTCAATAATAAAGTTGTCTTATTTCTCTTCTACTTTTGAAGTGATGTTTTCAGGGGTGGGAGGAGATTCAGAGAAGTTAAGGAACCTTCAATGAGACCTTAATGCTGAGTGGCAGAGTACAGATTGTGGGCTCCGGTAGCCCATGTATCTACCCAACTCGCTGTCTTGGTGTTGTATTACCAACAACACCTTGTAGTTTCTAACTGTTCTTTAACTAAAGCTTCTCCATACATCGTTCTATGACCAATGAGGCCTCCATATCTGATCCTTTAGATCAGGGTTTCTCAACTTCAGGAATATTGACAATTTAGGCCATGTTAACTCTTTGTTTAGAAACTATCCTGTGCATTGTAGGGTGTTTAGCAGCATTCCTGGCCTCTACCCACTAGATGCCAGTAGCACACCCAGTCGTGACAATCAAACGTGTCTCCAGACATTGCCAAATATCTGGGGGGAACAGGGGCAAAATCATCCCAGGTTGAGAACCACTCCTTTAGTGGAAGAAGTAAGGAAAATGTGCACACACACACACACACACACTCACACCATTTGCTTGGCTGGGAGCAGGAAAGGGAGAGAAGAGGAACCACAGATGTGAGAAAGGCTTTGACTTTCATAGAATGGCTGAGGACCAACAGTCTGCTAGTTGGGGCTGCAGCCTTGTAAATCACGTTCTTTAAGAAATAAGAAGATGGGGCGCCTGGGTGGCTCAGTCGTTGAGCTCATGCCTTCAGCTCAGGGCATGATCCCGGCGTTCTGGGATCGAGCCCCGCATCAGGTTCCTCCATTGGGAGTCTGCTTCTTCCTCTCCCACTCCCCCTGCTTGTGTTCCCTCTCTCGCTGGTTGTCTCTCTCTGTCAAATAAATAAATAAAATCTTAAAAAAAAAAAAGAAAGAAACAAGAAATAGGAAGAGACCAGTGTTGGCCACCAGTGGCCTCATTATTTCTTCATCCTATTCGTTTTTCTGGTTTGGTTAAAGAAATCCCTGAGAAGAGCAAGTCACAATAAAAACTGTTCTCCAATTTTTGAAGCTCTAGTTTGTTCTGTATTTCTCTATCTATAGTGAAATCTGAGGTCTCATTAAATCCCGTAAAGGATCTTTGGAAGAAAAATTAATGAGTTTGGTCAAAGACTGCACTTCAGAATTTATACAGCTGCAGACCACAGCACAAAAGTGATGTCAGCTTAAAGCCTGGGAACAATTAAAAAAAAAAATATATATATATATATATATATTTAAAAAGGGCTATTTCTTGCTACACTCAAAATTTTGTGTCTTTCCTGTACTAACAAGAAACATATATATCTCTTTCAGAGCAAGAGAATTTGTGAACTGAAAATCAACCTAATGCACTTTCACCCTTTGTCTGAACATTCTGTACTTTAAATGTACTTCAGAACCAATGCCGTCTTTGTTCCTTGACCATTTCCTCCCAAACTGCGTAAAGGACTATTCCTTTCCTGCAGTCAGCAAATAACAAGTATGTATCAAAGATCTGCTATCTCGCTGGTACTGTAGGAAGGACAAAGAATCATAAGGTCCAGTCTCTCCACTCTCCAGTTAGGTCACTGCTACGAGAAACCGGTTATGTATCTGAGGTGGGAAAGCATTTGCAAACATTTCCAATGTGGGAGTTCTACTCACAAACAGGTTAGGTCGCAAAAGTGGATTCATCACGTGTTGTTTATAAGTAAAAAGAGATCAAAGAGTGTTTACTATTGTCTTGCTTCTTAACGTATTTCCACCAAATAGAAGTGGGAATGATTTCTTTCATGTTTTATTTTTTTTTTTTAGATTTTATTTATTTATTTGACAGAGACAGAGAGGGAACACAAGCAGGGGGAGTGGGAGAGGAAGAAGCAGGCTCATAGCAGAGGAGCCTGATGCGGGGCTCGATCCCGTAACGCTGGGATCACGCCCTGAGCCGAAGGCAGACGCTTAACCGCTGCGCCACCCAGGCGCCCCTCTTTCATGTTTTAGATTGGACATTCTCTTTTTCTCTATACTTGGATATGTTACAGTTGTATTAGGCATCTCTCGTCTGAAAGAAAGCAGCTTCGACTGAAATAGAGATCTATTGAGGAAAATGATATCTCACTTGATGATCTTCCCAGTGTTCAAAGAAACCCCTTAGCAACCACATTTTGATGTTATGCAAATGCCAACAGGTGTTAAATTTATGAAAACCTCAGTCACATTTTTACCTGCTTAAGTTTGAGGTTATTGAGCCCGCAGTCTAGACTTTGCCTAAGTTGACCTTAGGTTACTGTGTATCTAGCCTCCATGCCCTGTCTGGGTAGCCTGGTAGATCCTAGTTAATTTCTGTCACCACAAGCCTACTGCTGAGCCTTGACACTGATCCCTTCAGTACTTTCCACTACACAGCTGTCAAGGACCAAGGCTGCCTACAGAGTCTCTAAGACGCCAATCAGGAACCTTCTAACCTTGGGAAAATCCAGCTAAACTGATTATGACATTAATCATGACATTAATATAAGGGTAGGCTGACCTGACCTCTCCAGCTCTTGAAGCCACATTACTAGAGGGCATTGTATGGTGTAGGGAAGGAATACTCTTACGGTTGCTTCCTGGAGGCTGTGAATTAAACCGACTGAAGGAAACCGGAGTATGTCATCCCCAAATATGCCACTTTGGCACATTGATTATTTTGAATTCTAGGCACTTAAGAAACAGCAGGCACAAAAAGGACATTCTGATCCTCTTTTTCTTCCTGAAAGTGGGAGATAAAACTCCTATGTGAAAGATGCCTTCCCCATACCAGAAGGAAGGAAAGCATTAGTATCACCAGACACAGAATTTGGGGCCAAGAAGTCTGTACTAACAAACCTTGTTAAACTAATCCTTATCTTCCTGGTTATTTCCCTATGACTTAGTACCCAAAACATAACCCCTCTGCCTTGTCAATTCTTCACCAGTGGATTGTTTCTTTATCTAAAAGGTATATTAAAAATAAATAAATAAATAAATAAATAAATAAATATAAAAGGTATCTTAACCTCCTCCTCTGGTCACTTCTTTGGGCCTTCATTCTTTTGTGAAGGCTCCCATAAATGTGTTAATCTGTCTTATGTCAGCTTAATTCTTAGGCCAGACTAAGACATCCAAAGAGAGTAGAGGAGAATTTTTCCTCCCCTACATGAGAAAAGACAGTTTCACAGGAGAAACACATACAAATATATTTGATGTTACTAATTTTAATGTGATGTGGGAGGATTTTATAAGAAAGAAATGAAAACCGTCATGAACACTCAGGGGCTTAAATACCATTTTAGCAAAGAGCAATAAATTGCAAAGGGACTAGAGGAAGGAAAGGGGTTTGGGCTTCTAGAAGAGTGACTAGGAAATATATGGGGGAAACTAATGAAACATAGGGTTATTTTAATAAGGTTTGTTTGTGCAGATTCATCTCAGCATTGGCTTTCGTCTCCAGTGATAAGAACATTCTCTTCTTTCTGGTACCAGGAGGGTGCCTTATTCATGGCAAATTTATGTTTTTTGAGCAGAGAGGAGGAGGGCAGAGAAACTCTTATATCTGCTGTTTTCACAATTGCCTTCAGCTCAAAATAATCAAAATGCCAAAACAGCATATTTGGGGGTGGCATGTTTTGGTCCCCTTCAGTGGGCTCTGGAAACCCCTTGCTGGATCTTCCATTTCCTCTCTGAGACAAGAAACAAACCTGGCAAGAGTTTGAATGGTTATCAAAATGTCCTCTGGGATGTCCTCTGGGTATGGCTGTGATATCCTTCACTTCTTGCTTCATTTGCTGTATTTTAGTGGGGGAAATGGCCTGGGATCTTAGGCATGAACTCAAGTGTGTGGCTGACGCTGGTATTTGCTATACTTGGCCCAACCCATCACATATATTTCCATGTCATCAGTCCCTTATTTGCTCTATTGTTTTGCTGAGGTGTGTACAGATATATCATTTTTCAGAGATTGCATGATTCACTCTCTGCCCTTTAGAATATTTCCCACTGTCCAGTAATTCTTCCAATTTCCTGCAGTGTTTGCCATTTTCAGTGTATCGCCTGTACTTATGTGTTTGTCACAGTGACACATTTCTTGTAAGATAGTGATCCTGAAACATTTGGCAACCAAACCACAACCGAAAAAGAAAAACCCAATAGCACAAACTGACTGCGTGACTGTTGATGCCATCTTTTGGTGCAGATACACTTGAACATGTCCTCTCTAGAATAGTTTTAGTCTAAGTTTATAAATTATTTAGTTGAAAGGGCTTTCGTCGTGTACATTTGGAGGCGGTGACACCTATAATTCATTGTTTATCTCCTCCTCATCTCTTCGAACATAGTATAGTGTAAGGACAATAGGGACAGACCAGGGATCAAGGTACTTGCCCTACCCCATTGTTCATTTGCTCTCAGACTCAGGTTTCTGGACCTCAACTCGGTCACCTTTGAAAGGGAAGGGTAGACTAGATTATTAGAATTTTGCATTCCTATATGCATTCCTAAATCCTGTAAAATGATATTCAAAGCCATGCATTCCTGTTTATCCAAAAGCTTTTATTGCGTGCATTGCACAGTGCTGAATGTATTGTACAAAGGGGAATCAGAAAAGTTGCCATTGTTTGAGAATTAATGGTCTAGTAGAAGACATAAGATAGGTGCGTAAATAACAATAAACAATGGGTAAAATGATAAGCACTTTCAAAAAGGGACAGATAAAACAATGTCTATTTGAAGTGGGTGGCCCATTTTTGGAGAGCCAGTTAAGATGGTACCCCTCAGTCAGATTGCTTGTGTAAATGAGATTGAGGGCGGAGCAAAATGTGATTTAATTCATTTTGTTCGTTGAAATAATATGTTTTATGATTGTAAAAGTATCATATAAGAAAATGGGTGAGAGACTCAAATAGGCACTCACAAAAGGCCAGTCAACACATGAAATGGGGCTCAACCTCATTAGTCAACAGGCAAATGCAATTAACCATCCTAAGATATCACTACACACCCACCCGAAGAGCTAAGATTAAAATCACTGATAATACCACGTGTTCATTAAAACACGTATGGCAATGGGAACTCTCCTAAGCTGCTGGTGAGTGTGGAAATCCATACAATCACTTTGGAAAATTGTTTGGCATTACAGCTAAAGCAGCTAAATGTGCAAATACTGGAGAATCTAGATATTCTGCTTCTAGGTTCAAACCCAACAGAAATGTGTGCTCTTGTAAATGAAAAGACATGGATACGAATGTTTGTAGCAGTATTATTCAATGCTGAAAAACTGAAAACGTCCCCAATGTCCATCAACAATAAAATGGATAAATATTGGTAGATTTATGAAGTATATATAACTTCACCTCTTGCAGATACACTATAAAAACTATGGTATGTTTCTTTATGGCTGTTTTTGGGCATATATAATTTTAAAGGTACACAATCTGCATCCTTTCTTTGAAAATGCAATAAGCATTTTCTCATATGATAAAATATTATTTATAAACATTTTTATATCACGCAAAAATTGACCTTATCCTTGTTATTATGATCATTAACATGCCCTATGTGTCAAACGCTGTGTGAAGTACTTTATATTCCTTTATACTCCTATCAAGCCTAATCCCCTGAAGTCCTGGTCATTTGCTTCTGAGCCCAAAGCCCCAGCCTCAGGCCTCTGGTGCACAAGTCCTCAACACATTCCTCTATCTCTTTACCAAGCTATCAGCAAACAGGGCCACCCCCTTGAGCCTCTGGCCTAGACAATTCCATCTACCAGTGCAACACTAAGACTTGTGACCAAGTGGTCATGGCCCCCTACTCACTACTGGCATCCTGTTCTCCAGTTCCTCTGTTCCTTTCTGAGGTTTCTCCCATATCACTTCACTGCTGCCCTAACAATACTGCCTCAAAAATGGACTAAGTTCAAGAGAATAAGAACCCTGACAATAGACTTCCATAATCTTCCTATTCCTTCTTCCTTCCCACAATCCCCTAGGCAGGAAGGCATTGACTTGGCATGTCCCCTCCCTAGCTGGAACTTCTCTTCTTAAGGCAGGAGAACTGTACGGTCTAACTATGATAAGCCAAAAGGAAATCTTTCTATGCCGTAAAAGGAACTATATGGTCTGAGCTCTCTAAGCTCAGCCCTTGACACGGGACCAGGAGACAACCAGCAATTAGTAAATATTCCAAACAAAAATACATTGCTGGTCTATCTAAAAATTTAGATCCTCATCTCACAAGTATTATTTTGAGTATAGCATAAGTGCCTGTTTCACGTGTCTCTCCTGATGTGTATTCATTATTTATTTTTCTAATCACTACATTTACAAACAAAAAAAAAGAGAAGAAAGAAAAAGAATCTTCAGGTGTTTTAATTTGCGTATTTTAAATTTATAACATTGAAATGTTTTTCACTTGTTAACAATTTTTATTTCTAGTTCTACGCAACATTATGTCCTTTTTTTCTCATATTGGGGTTTTTCTCATAGATTTTTTTAACACCATTTATTTTGAAAAATCAAATGTAATAACATTTTGTTTATCATGTTGGTTGAAAATATATTCTCCAGTTTGCCTTTTAATTTGCTGTATGTAGTTGGCTTGTACAGAAGTTAAAAAAAATGTTATCAAATTTATCAGTTTTCTCTTTTTCTCATTACCTTTAAACTTGAAAAGTCCTACAAATTTCTGGTAAATATTTACATACATATTCTAAAGTGTTTATGATCTGATCTTTTTATAACTAAGGTTTCACTGAGATTAAAAATCTAATATGCTTATATGTATTTTTTAAGTAAGATAAATCCCTCAATTGGAAACTTTTCTTATGACTCCCTACTATGTGCCAAATATTTTGTATATGTTTTCATTGACTCTGCCTGAAATGCTTGTAGACGGGCGTAATTATTTTCCCTTTACAAGACGTACAGTTCAAGATCAGAGATTCAAACACAAGCTTGTCCACAATAGTACAGCTAGTGAACGGAGTAACTAGACTTTAGCCAATGGGATTGACCATAGGGCGGAGCTGGCGCTGCAGACCGTCCCACCTGCCACGGCATTGGCTAAGCCAAGCATAGAAGAGGCCGATTCATGGATGCTAGTGTTTAGACACAGCTGGTTTCTCCAAGTTCCCTTTGCAGTTTCCAAATTCACAATGCCATCCCACGTAACTTCAGTTGGGGTGAAGGGAATGATTAGGCCTCATTTCTGGGAAAGATAATGATGTTTTTCTCTTCTTTTCACTCTAGTTCCACTCCCAAACTGTGTTACTAAAAAGCAACACCAACAGGGGCCCCTGGGTGGCTCAATCGGTTAAGCCTCAGGCTCCTAGTTTTGGCTCAAGTCCTGATCTCAGGGTCATGGGATCAAGCCCCGCCTGGGCCTGCATGGGGCTCTGCGCTCAGTAGGGAGGCTGCTTCTCCTCTCTCTCCCTCTGCCGCTCCCCCTGCTTGTGTGTGTTCTCTCTATAAATAAATAAATAAATAAATAAATAAATAAATAAATAAAACATCTTTTAAAAAAATTTTTAAAAAGCAACACCCACGGCAAATGTCCTGAGCCATTGTTCTCTTCCGGCTACACTGAGGCACTATGGTCTGTACCAGTCTTGCTCGATAGAATTTTCTGAGATGATAGAAATCTTACTCACAATGCCCAATATAAGAATGTGCCACTGGCCACATGTGGCTACTGAGCACTTAAAACTGTGGCTAATATGACTGAACTTTTAGTTCAATTTAATTGTAATTAGTTTAAATGTAAAGAGCCACACGTGGCAGTGACTACTATATTGAACAGGGCAGGTCTATAGATTAATTCCTTGCAATTAAGTACCGAAGACTTCCATACCCCAAACTTCAAACTAAAAATAACTTCCCCTGTATGAGTCTAGTGTGGGTGAAACAACTAGCTTAGCATTGGGGTCCATTTTGCCAGAAGGACATTATTAGTCACGTCTACCAGTAGAGCGTCAGGAAGCATGGGCTGGTAGAGCTCTGCTGTTTCCAAGGAAGAAAATGCATAGACTTTACACCACATATGCATGATTTTTATTAAAATTGCTTGTACCAAGTCATCCAAGCAGGAAGGATAACAGTGTCCACAATCAGTCAATCTGAGCCCTAACCAGCTTGGTTTTTCCACATCAGTATCCACATCTCCCTGGAATCCAGAAATGGCACTTGCCACCAGAAATAACTGAAGGTCTAGAGACCCCCATTTCTTGTTGAACATTCACCAGTGGCTTCAAGTTTCCAGCAAGCAAAAATCATAAAAACCAAAAGTAAGGGGGAAAAAAATCCAAGAGGATAAGAGTACAATAAATTGGCAGAAAAAGATACTTTTCGGAATTGGGCAGGTTACTACATCTTCTGGTTCAAAATAGGTAGGGTCCCTCCTTGCCCTGCTTTCCTCTCTTCCTTCCAGGGCTGGATCTCCTGGGCCTTGCTCCTTCATTGCATATGGCAAACTGCCGGGAGCCTTTTAGGTTTGTTCTGGTCCCTGCAGGTGAAAGGCACTTTTCTTTGGTTCCTAGAGTATTCACATTTCACTTCAAACTGTGGCACACTGTTCTGACAAAGCCCTACTTCACTCCTTTTCCAGGGTTTTCCATTGCGTGGGGCCTCTAAAATTCTACCTTTATTCCTATCCCATTAATTTTCATGTTGGGTGGTTTTACCGATGGCTTGTTTAATAACCAATTGTAAAAACATGCTCTACTTCTCCCATGTCTGGAGTGAAGCAGCTGTTAAACAAACATTTTGTGAATTACTCACAATCTGGGAACATTTAAGTTGCAGAATGAATGACCAAGCCTGTCCCCACCAGGAGACTGATGTCGCCATCACCCACTTCACCGTAGTGTCCCAACTACCGAAATACTTTAAACATCTGTAACAGAGAAAACATTTTTGAGACTTTAAGTCATTATCTTTTGTTTCTTGTGATTCTTTTTTTCCTAAATGTCCCAAAAGTCACTACCCATTGGATCCATGGACAGAATTCAATGAGAATGAGAGGCACCATTGCACTTTGTTTAAAAATGGATGTTAAAAGATTACAGTTAGACAAAGGTCTGCAAACAAACACTCCTGTTTTGCAAAAGCCAAGTCTTGTTGAGAAAAAAAGGTTAAAAAGAAAACGTGTGCTGTCTGATGGGCTGGATGTTGGAGGACTGGTTTGGGGGCTGAAGGGAGAGACAGGAGGCTTTTAGCTCCAAGAAGGGACTAATTCACTAAACCCCACGGCAGCTTTCCTGGGCTGCACAAAGGAGCCAGATGACAGGGACAGGAGAAGGGCCAGGGCCAGACTTGAGCATAGGGGCAATTAGAGACGTTAGGGGGAACCTGGGAGCACAGGGTGAGTTTGGAATATAGCCAGTTCCTATAGATTTCCAGCAATCTTCGCCTGAACGAATGGACTGGCTTGCGGCCACCCCAGGCCCCGGCGGGCTCACACACAGCAGTGTGGTACTAAGATGGCAAGGAGAGGTTGGGACTGGGGGGAAAGGGAGGAGATAGGTGCCATGGGGAACATCTGATGGCATGAGGCCTAAAGACAGCAGAATCCACAGACCCATGGAGGCCATGGGAGCAGGTCCCTGCACATCAATAGGGAGCGCTAGCAGGATATCCAAGGAGGATGGGGCTGATCACGCCTCTATGAACAGCAGAATTCAGGGAACTCACTCCTCAGCAGAAGGATAGGGGCTGCAGAGGGCAACCTGCGGTCCCTCTCACTCTTCTGCCTCCACACTGTCTAGCAAGAGAAGAGAGGGAGGGAAATTCTTCAAAGGCGAGAAACAGTCCTGAAAGAGGGTTTGAACTTTGAATGCACTCAGTATTTACCCCCAAGAACCTTCGTTAGCCTGGAGAGAACAGAAACTGACAAGGAAAAGATGCCCATCCTCTCATCAGTACAAACAGGGGCTCTGAGCAAGATGAGCTTGTGCAGAAAAACAAAGACGTATATACTCTTTATTTTTTATTTATTCACATTTGATTCATATTGTGTGAATTTTGATCCCACTACAAACACATCAAGCATTTTTCCATCAAAATGAACAGGGAAAAAAATGTTCCCCATTCCCCAAATTAGAAGCAATTACTGGATTGCATCGTAAATTCAGAAAGCTTCCTCATTCAATCTACACTGCGTCCTACTATGTAGCATGCAATGTGCAATCTCTATACATTTGCATTAAAAATGTAATGTTTATTTTGGACATTGTGAGAAAATTATCCTCACTGTTAGGGGAAAATAGAAACATTCTTAGAAAGATAATACCTGTATTAGTTATGATATTTTTAAAAATGCCTTCACCCTGGTTTTAACAAGACCTCAAAACAAGGTTATACATGTGTTTATTGGTCACCTGCATGTTGTGATTTCATATCCACAGTTAACTTTCCACACCTCCAACTCTTCTTTATAACCTATGTGTAGATGTTTAAATTGCCACATGAGTCCTTAAAGTTAAGCAGTATCTCTAAATGCAAAATTATATTCCTGAAATCACAATATACCATGGTCATTAGCAATAACTTATTACTTGAATTATGGTTTACACCATGATTCACATTATTTCACTTAATCTGGGCAGTAGTGAGGGCATTACACCCATTCTACAGATGAAGAAATAGAGCCTCCTCTGTTCAATAGTCTTTCCGAACCAGAACGAACCCAGATCTTCAGATTCTCATACCTGCACCACCAGCCTACTCAAATCTCTACCTTGGCTTTTGCCATTTTGGGATAGCCACTTACTTATAGCTTTAAAGTGGAGTAGAGTTCCACATCCACCATTGGCACAAAGACTTCCCTGGCCAACCTTGTCCACACTGACCTCACCTTCCTCTTAACACCCACGGCACATCTGTCCTCCTGATATTGCTATTTGGTAATTCATCATAATCTTCCTTGAGACACCTATTACAGTGCTATTTATCTATCAATATGTTTATAGCTCATTGCCCCAACTAGACGGAGCTCCCGAAAGATCTTTTCCTCTCTGGTTTTTCCATACTCCCTTGCAGAGTACTTGGCACACCACAGGTCTGCATGTATTTCCAGATTTGTTGATAGATGAAACAGTTTGCTTCCTCTCATTCAAAAGAAAAAGGGCCCCCTGAGATTTCTGGACCCTTGGGACAAGAGAAGAACTCCAAACACAGGCAACCACACTGAGAGAGACAACGTCCAGCTTCACAATTTTGCTTATGACCACCCCTGCCAACCCCAGCAATTAATTATTATTTAATCCAGCCCAGTAAAGACTGGGTGATTTCATTCTTCCGACAAGAGCTCTGTTCTGTATTTAATGACTAAAACATACATGCGTGGCTTGCAAATATTATAGTAATGACTTTATATACAGATCAATGCATTCCCAGGCTATGCCTTGCACGGCACTATCAAATGTAATCGGGCTTTCTAACCTTGTGACACAGCCCATCAGCTACAAAGTGCCTTATTTCCTTTTCTTAAAAAGTACGTTCAATCTACTCTGGACTTTCCCGTCTGTCAGTGCAGCTTGAGGTGACTTCCTGCTCTGTCAGCTGACCGTGAGTCACTTCACGGGCTGCACGTTAGTTAGAGACGCTGCTTCAGCTCTTCAGCTAGCAGGGAAAGAGAGGGATAGGCGTGAGCTATGGGACCTCCTTCTCAGGTCTCAAACCTCTGGGATCACCTTTTTTCCTTGTTCACTGAAAATTTCCACCATGATAAGCTCTACTTTTCAGCTCCTGTTTGTGGCGATGCTTCAAAAGACAGGAAAACCAGTTTCCTACCTTCCAGAATGAAAATGACATTTTAAAAAATCCACCTCCGTAGTGAATGAATCATTTGTCGGGCAACCCCTTTCTCCAAGGGGGTCCTTCCTTTGAGCCACATTTCGGGGATGTCTTCAGTGAGGTAAATGACAGTGACAGAAGCTCTAGTTCTGGGATTTGAAATGATGCAAGTAGAATTTAAAAGGAATTTCAAAATTACAGGAAAGTAGCTATGAGGGTAGATAAGGCGGATGTGAAATACAAACAAGAAAACTTCCCGGGGTGAGGAAGCCATTGGAGCAAAATCATGGGGAAGTTGGGGGCTCGAGAATAAGAGTAATCTATAGAAAGTTACAGGGATTTGGAGACACTTCCACCTTCTGCAAATACCTTGCGTATTATTTAGCTTCTTGGGTTTAAAGTCTTTCTCTTTAAAAAAATAAAATAAAAAATAAATTCCTTTTCATTAAAAGAGGATAAGAGAGCAGTGACACTAACCTACCTTATCTGATGCTTTAGGGAAAAGCCAGCAAAATACTATTGTGGTGTAATAATGTAAATACGTTAAAATGTAAATAAATTAAACATGCGCTTTTCCTAAGGAGACCAGTAAAACAGTAATCCAGTTACATTGTCATCACCTCTGATTTATCCAGATACATGGTTCATTAGCAGCGCCAGGATATTGCCTTGCTCTTTTTGTTTCATTTTTTTCTTCCTTCCAAGAATGGTTGTCATGAAAATTATTAGGAAAAGAAAAAATAAAGCAGGTAAATTAGAGATGTGGGTCGAAGAGTATATGTATGCTCTCACAGCTCCTAACAAGAGGTGTGTTTGGGGGGGATGGGGAGGAATTGCACAAAGTCCTCTGAGATCTAAAGTAGGGAGGCTCACTGACCCTGATGCAGTAAAGGCGAGGGAAGATCTCCCATTAGTAAATTTCACAGCATCCTACATATTTCAGTATCACTATGGATTAAATTACCTGTAACCATTGCAACCAAAACGCCACTACCCCAACTATTGACATATGTGTAATTTAAACATATGGCAAGCTTCCATTCTGGATTTTTTTCAATGTCTTCCCAACTGGAAATATTCTTGTCCATTCGCTGGACCATACATCAGATCATCTAGCCTGATACTGATTTCAGAAGAAAAAAAAAAATGTGTCAGTTTTTTTTTTAATCAAGGAAAATCAGGCTAATATCCATCAAAGGAATAGGTGATGAATAACAGGAATTGGCTATAAATTAACAGTGGTTTAAGAAAAGATAGAAGTTTCTTTTCCTCATATAAAAGTCTAGAGGTAGGAACCTGGGTCTAGAATAGCAGCTTCGATCCCCAAGTTTGTCAGGGACCCAAGTTCCATCCAGCTTTCTTTTCTGCTATCCCAAAGCTATGGTTCCAAAGTTCTGGTCCAAGAGGAAGGTCTCACCATCAGACCCACATTACAAGTAGCAAGAGAGGGGAAAGAAGAAGCCTATAGGGCTTGGAGTGCAGATGTCATTGGTCTGTTAGGGAAAGTTCCCAGAAGCTACCATCCATATGGCACTTCCCCTTATATCCCATTAGTCAGAAGTTCATCACTCAGACACACCTAGCTGCAAGGGAGCCTAAGAAATGAAGTCTTTCTTCTGAAAGTTTGGCTGGAAACAGAAATAGTAATTTACATTCAATATAATAATTTATGGATCAATTGGGAATTAGAGACAAGACATAGCCATCTATCAGCTCTATAATATCATGTGTATATCTACTTCTTTATCCCAATGTTTCTTGATTGGCAACAATATATATTTATGTTAAAGAAATAAACGTAGCTATTAACATCTTGGGTCAGCACATTTAAGCCCCAAAGAGAAAAGCATGTGTGCAGATCAGGGTTTTATCTTTAGAGCATTCACTGAAGTTATTCTTGGCATACTATTTCAGAGAAATTCCAACCTGTACCTATATGCATATTTATATGTCTTGTTTAAGAAATTGTTTCAGTTTTCTGTATTCCTTCCATAAAATCTAGTGATTTTTGAGCACTCCTCAATTGTCCATTTCATAAAATGTAGGAAATTTTAGTAATATAGATTGAGGATCTGGTACTACTGAATTAAATTGGAAAAAGTTCAAAATCGTAATAAGGAGAAGCTTTACCAGTTACCTAGAGAGAAATGCTGTAAGATTAACTATTGGTTTTTGTTTAGGAAGGCTCTAAAACCCCTGTCTTAGGGTTCGGATATCTTAGTTGTATCTGAGTTACAGATGGAAACATGGTGATCATTCTCCAGGGTCAAACCTATTATTCCTAGAAAGGAAATGAATCTTCAACTACACTTGAAGTAGAATCTTTAGGAAATAGTTGGCAAATCTTTTGATTAAAAATAAGACTGCCTTTTGAAGATAACAAGTACTGTAAGAAATGTTTCTATACTTAAATGTGACCTTAGAGCGTAGCTCCAGTGACTAAACCCCCACAGCAGGGAAAAGATAAAATTCTATCCTGACTCAAAGGAAGAATTCTATTGCCTGAGTCACCTACAACACTTCAGCAGCACCCTGGATTTTCCTAAAAGGATCCTCAGCCAAGGATTGGGCAGGTTTAGCCATGTTCTCTTATGAAACCAGCTGATGACACAGTCGCAAGGACTACAGCTCAAAGAGTATGGATCAGGCTGGTGCCAACCCTGGTATGATGCTCTCCATTTGGTACAAAGAAATCTAATCTCTTTAAATTTCAAGAGCCTTGCTTAGTTCAGATAACCTATGTTCTCTGCTCATGGTAAAAGCCCTACTTTTAGCTCTATCCTATTGTGATAGCTAAGGCTATTTAGCCCACACTGGATCAATTCTGTCCTTTTTTGATATTTATGGAAAATAAGTGTTCATTTTCAGCCACATTCATTCATTTGCTTTTCATCTTTCTTCTCTCTCTGGCTTGCTTCTAGAATCAAGAATCATTTTCAAAATCACAGCCTAGAAGTCAGGGTAAAGCAACCATCATCTAGAGGAGCCTGAGAACCTTAGACTTAAACCATAGTAAGAGCCAGAAGGGCTTTTAAAGATCTGGTCCAAACACAGACCAAAGGAGTTAGGGTGCCCACATCAGCATTCACAAGCAGACATGCAATCGGAAATTCTCAATGCACATAACTTTGACCCAGCTATTACACATCTAAAGATTTAGTTTATAGACACCCTAAAATACATACAAAGGTATTTGTACAAATGTTCACATTGCAGCATTGTCTGTAGTCAAGAAATACTGGAAACAGCCTATTAATAAGAGGATGTCTATCAATCAAAAGCTGATCATCCAAAGTGATGGGGACATATGTGAGTGCAAGCATATGTCTAAAGAGTGAGAGAATGCCCACAAGCCTGATTTACTAGTGGGCGCTTCTAGGGGCACCTGGGTGGCTCAGTTGATTAAGCGTCTGACTCTTGGTTTCAGGTCATGATCTCATAGGTCTTGAGATCAAGCCTCAGCTCAGACTCCATGCTCAATGGGGAGTCTGCTTGAGGATTCTCTTCCTCTGACCCTTCTCTCTCTCTCTCTCTCTCTCTATCACTCTCTCTTTCTCCCCACCCTTCTCTCAGATGAAAAAATAAATATTAAAAAAATAGTGGTTGTCTCTAAGGAATAGGTTTGGCTAAGCAAAAAGGAGGAGGGCTGTTCACATTCTCTGTTATACACTGCTGTTATAAGTTTTTAAAATGGAGTTAGTAAGGGGTAAAAAGAACATAGGTGTGACTTCCTCTCAGGTGATCACCCTCTCCGTTAGAAGTGTCAGTGTGAACATATTCCCAGCTTACCAAATGTGCTTATCAGCTTGCCCCTTTCCCCGTTGTCCAGATAATAAAAGACAAACATATTCCACATTCTTTTCTGTTGGGTAATGCTGGAAATGAGATTTTTTAAAGCTTCAGTACAATAGAAAATGATCCATTTTCCCCACCAATACACTCTACAGCCTGTCAAGTTCACATGGGTGATGATATGGGACTTTTGATAAAACCGTGCTCTTCCTTCCCTTACTGTGACACTCTTCAGTGAACAAGCAATGGACATCTGCTGGACTATTTCTTTCTCTGAAGCTGTGCGTGGGGATGAGTCCTGGCCTCATACTAATACTGTATACTGTAATTCAAGTTTCCTCTGGCCTTACCCAACTGTAGGGATGAGAACCACCAACTCAGGTTTCCCTGGTTCTTTCATAGCCTGGGAACAGCAGACCTTCAACCCTTCCTGAAAGGTGTTTTCCAAATACTTCTGGAGTTCCCTAGAAGGTATCTTCCACGTGTTACTGAATCAGATCTCTGCATGAAGCTAGTCTGAAGTCTCTCCCAGCCACTCAGGGGCCACCACAGTCTCCTTCTTGGCACTTCCCTCTACTTCTGCAGTTGAGGCCCTGGAAATCAGAGATGTTCAGGTTGCATGGCATTCCGCTTTAGGTAGGAGGGATGCTCCCTTCCCCCAGCCCCATGCCCAACCCCAGTGAAGGTACCCAGGGGTGTGGCTTCTGGCCCGGTATATTACAGAATTACTAATGATTCAGAATTTCAGTTTCCCCTTGCAGTTCCCCTATTGTTCAGAGGACTAAGGCTTTCATTCCTAACTATGTATTGACTCCCTGCTGTATGCAGACACATGTAATATACACGGTGATGAATGAAACAACCAATGACCCTGCTATCGTGGAATTTTCAGTCTATTCTTTGAGAAAGATAATGGACAAGTAAATTAAAGCAAATAAATATATAACTGCACATTGAAATAGATGCAGCGCAGGAAAGGGAGAGGTGTGAGGGAAAATAGCAAAGGAGCTACTTCGGGTAGGGTGGTCAGGAAAGGCCTCTGAAGTGGTGACAGTTTATATACCAACTAAGTCAGTGAAATCCAGATTTGGGCACGGAGATGAAAGGCACAGCATGGGCAATGCACTCAATGGTATTATAATAGTGTCATATGGTAACAGATGGTGGCTGTACTTGCTGTGAACTGTGAGCTTGTTGAATTGCTACATTGTACACTTGAAACTACTGTAACATTGGGTGTCAACTATACTTCAATAAAGAAAAAAAAAATTCCAGACTTGGAAAAAGGAGGGGAAAGAGTTTCTTCAAGGAGGAAGGAAATGGAAGAGAGAGGGAAAGAACAGAAGGAGGGGGAGGAGCTAACATTTTTTTTTAAAGATTTTATTTATTTACTTGAAAGGGGCAGAGAGAAAACGCCGACACCCTGCTGAGCAGGAAATCTGATGCAGGGCTCAATCCCAGGACTCCAGGCCCAGGACCTGAGCCGAAGGCAAATGCTTAACCAACTGAGCCACCCAGGCGTCCCAGGAGCTAACATTTTTAATTATTATGAACTAGGAACATTCTAAGAACTTCAAGCATATCCTTTAATGTTAACAGAGAGTCTGTGAAGTAGAACTATTGCTAGCCCCCCTTCACAGATGAGTAAAATTAAACACAGAAAGGATAAATAACACCCTTGTTACCCAGCGAACACGTGGTGAAGACAGAACTTGAATCAGGCAGTTTAAGATCTAAGGAAGGAAAGATTTTAGATTTTTTCAGTAACTTAGAGGCTAGTGTGTTTGAAATAGAATAACAAAAAGGGAAATCAGCATGAGATGGAGTTGTGGAGGCAGGCAGGGACTGGACCATGCAGGGGTATGCGGCCATATTTCCTTCTCAGAGTAATTCATGTTTCATTAACACTACTCCAAAGGAACAATATTGTTCGGAGGAGCCAGCTGGACTAATGAAAGTAATGATCACTTATATTATTTCTGCAAGCTGAGGTATGAGAAAATGAGAGTGCTTCCCTTATGAATAAGACAGGAGACTAAGATCCTGGAGTCTGAATTACACCTTCTGGCACATATGCTGACTTGACATATAACTGAAGAAATTGCACCATCTCCAGTACTTACCTATGGTAACCCGTCCCTGTATAATAGAATTAGAGATAGCCTAATTAAACATCTTTGTACATGGGTTTGAATACTGAGTTGATAAACAAGGGACGGGGCACCTGGGTGGCTCAGTCGGTTGAGCATCGGACTCTTGGTTTCTGCTCAGGTCGTGCTCTCGTGTGGGATTGAGCCCTACCTTTGGCTCCACGCTCAGCGGAGAATCTCCTTGAAGATTCTCTCCCTCTGCCCCTCCCCCCACCCATGTGCACTCTCTCTCTCTCTCTCTAAAAATAAATAAATAAATCTTTTTTTAAAAATTTAAAAATAAATAAATATCAGGACGAGGAAGGGTAAGGAAGGAGCCGTTATCACTGTGAGCTGGTCCTCTCCAGGCAGCAAAGAGTTCTGCCTCTCCGTGAGCAGCTCTAGGTAACACCCTTTTCATGGTCACTGGCTCCACACTAGGAGCCGCTGTCTGTGCTACCTGACTTGGACAATAAGTCCAAGATGGAGATGAAGAAGTACCAGCATCTGGTGAGCCAATGCAGAATAAGAATGAAAAGGGGTGAAGTGACTGCTTTTCTTAAAACTGTGGCAAGTTCCATCAATGGGAAGAATAAAGAAGCAACAATTTTTTTAAGTCCTTAAAGTCAGCCTTTTGTTTGTTTCCTCTCTTGATCCCATTAGAGGATTCCTTCGACTTTTAGAAAATCTCAAACTTGCCAAAAAATGAGAAAACAAACTCAATCTAACCACATAAACTGAGTCTAATCTCAGCTCTGGTAACATAGCCCAGGAAGAACAGAGGGGATTTCCCAAGTTCTGTTTGCTTGTAATGGTAAATCGTTATTGGTTAGTGTGTTTCTTACTGAGTGCGTGGACCTCCATTCTCCACTTACCTCTTTCCAGCAGCCCCTCAATTTCTGTTTGGGAACCCACGTGATTCCTGAAAGGCTAATTCCATCTTGCTGGTAAAGAGGGAACATGCAGCCTAAGCTATGCCGTCAGCACATCCGTTCTCCTGGTCACAGTGACAGTGAGCTTAAGCCCGTTACTTCAGAGTGACTCTCTGGACTTTTACTGAGCATGCAAGATAAACCCTCTATGTTCCCGCTGCTGTACCTGAATGAGAAGCCCTGGGGTGGACCATAAGAGAAGTCTGACTTAGGATAGAGTCAACACAAAGGAAAACAAAGGAGACAATGATAAAAATGAAAAACTAGGTCCTGGATGACATCAAGACCCCACCTCAGCAGAAACCTGGACTTTTCAGGGATGCCAGTTGATGAAATTGAGTTCAATGAATATTTATTGTCTATTTATGTGTCAGATATGGTATCAGGCACTTAGAGTGCATTAAGGCATGAAACAGACATAAATCGCTGTCCTTATGGAGAAGGAGACAAACAATAGATAATAAGTATAACAAGTAAAATGATAGTATGTTAGAGGGTAATAAATGCTATGGGGAAAAAGCAAAAAGAAGTACAAGGTAAGGAAGGTAGAGAATGGGGGTGTAGGAGCCGGGGAACAGGTTTAAGCTGGTGCGAGTTGGTCTCTCTGTTACCTGCTGTCTGTTACTTGCAAATAAAACTGTAACACTTTAGAATATTTTCAGTATTTGTAACACCCCCAACCCCATCCAAACACACATCCAGAAGCAGAAATTACAATAGACTAAAATAAATAAATAAATACATAAATAAATACATAAATAAATAAATAAATAAATAAATAACAAAGAAAAGGAATGTTAATTAGATTTATCTAAGAATCAGGAGGGAAAAAATGTTGTATTTGAATTTGGGATAAAGATTGAACTAACTTGTTTTAAAACACAGATCCACATTTTTGGGCAGGGTTTGAGGAGACTCTTAAAATGCTTCCATTTAAATCCTATAGCATTTTGATATAAATTACAATACTTTCCTGAAGAGTAAGATTCTTTCCCTCCCATTGTTTCTTGAAATTTAAAAATAATCACTTGTCTCTATTTCCAATGTTCCATTTATGGAAAATGCAGAAAAGTGATACTGACAATGCTTCATAACTTGAGATGTTAAATTCTGTGACAAATTTTTCAGGGACCAACTTGCAAGAACTATGATATTTTATAACAGAGTCGAAAGCCAATAAGCATGAAAGGTAGGAAGCAAAAAAGTGAAGAAGAAAGAATGAAAGAGAAAGAGAGAGAAAGAGCAAATTAACTTAATATAGAGATGTCTACTCCCACCCCACCTTTCGGAGTGTGTGGCTAGTGGCTTCCTGTAAAGGAAACATTTTGTCGACTTTTGTCTTAGTTAGTTAAGACTGGCATTCCCCGCTTTGTACAACTGTGCAATGTTCTGTAAAAGAAGAAACCATCACCATAGAGACTCGGGTCTCTTGAATACGAGGCATGGTGGCAGATGTTCTGTCCTTGTCGTAGCACTAACTTTTTAGTGGGCATCTGTTCATCAGCTGTGTGTTTTTAGATCGAGTGGCAGACAAACTAGAGCTATGCTCTGATGATGCCAGAAAGACATCTATTAATATGACTAGATTAGCCTGGTAGGTTTTCATGCAAATGCGCTGTGTCTTGCCCAGTTTCAGATCTTGAGTTCCAACTTTCCCTAATGCCTCAGAGTTTAGCCTCAGTGAGCCTGTACCCAGTAGGCAGATCTGAGAGAACAGCAGAGCCAGAAGAGAACAAATGCAAAAGAAGACTACCTGACCACTCAAAGTCTCTCCCTGAAACCTAGAATGATGAAAACAGACCTGGTCCACTCCAGGAAGATATAATAAAGCTAAATGAAATTGTTTTTAAATGAGTGAAAAGAGACACCTTTAATCATTAGGAAAGAAAAGATTACCAAGACACTTGGTCAGTCCTTTTGGCAAAAGAAGATCCTTCCCTCTCCCATTAAATTCTCAATGACTGAGACCCCAAAACACATGCATAGAAATGCACACACACGAGTACACACACACACACACACACACACACACACACACACAGGCAAAGGCATCTAACAGTATACAGGCCAAGAAAAAATAACTGAATATTTATTTAGTCATTGGTGGTGACAGGCACCGTAAGTCTAAGTCACATAAGATATCCCCACATAAAGACATTGAACTTAAGGACATGAGATAAAAATATAAACTCCTAAATAGAGAGGTCGATCTACAATGAATATAATGGTAATAATCTAACCTCTTTCAAACATAAAGAGCTTATAAAAAGTGATTAGAAAACCATGAAAATTTCAGAATGAAAATGGGCAAGAGACACCTGATAATTCATGATAGAGCAAATAGAAATGAATTTTTAAAAAAATGAAAACCATCCATCGTACTACTTAACCACAGCAAAATTGAAACAAGCAGAAGGGAACCTTTCTTATTATCAAATCAGCAAAAATAATTTCTTTTCCTAATAGTGCTGATAAGAATACAATGAAACAGGAAATCTCATTCACTGCTGGTAGGAGTTTAAAACTTTCTGGAAAGCAATCCGTTGTTTCTCAAGAGGCCTCAAAGATGTTTATACCCCTTGACCTACTAATCTTACTTCCAAGAACTTATCATCAGAAAGTAATTTAAAACTTCCAAATCATGGACAAATAATCATGCATAAAAGTTGCTCATTTCAGCATTGTTTATAAAAGAAAAACCGGATGCATCCTAAATGTCCACTAATCATTTCAATATTTCATTATCTAAAATGTATCAAACACTGAGCTAGAACAGAAGCCAAATACAACACAGACATGGTTCTTATCCTTGCAGAGCCTTCAGTTCGGGAGAAGATAAGCAGTTAATGAAGGAATGATGCCATTTGCTACAGAAGCTCATGGCAGAGGGAGCCTAGTCAGAGGAAGTGACATTTAAACTAAACTGTGAAAAAGTTAATCAGAAGGGAAGAGTGTTCCAGCAAAGTGGAACAGTGCATGCAAAAACCTGGAGATAAATATTGGCTGGAGAACCTGAAAGTTCAGCAGGGATGCCAGATTAGACAGGCAGAGCCAACTGGGGACAGGCCTGGGTATCATGTCAGAAGTTCAGATTTTGGCCTAAGGGTGATGGTTTGATAAATTAGGCCACATCCATTACATGAAATGTAAGCTATTAGAATAGTTTCTATTTTGTTCTATCATCTGAGGAGATTCAAAAGAGTAAAAAAGGTCATTTTGCTTTCTTTACTCAAGGGCATGGAAGCCTACAGATCCAAGCTTTGCTTTCTAACCCTGCTCGGGCAATTTTCACTCTTCCCAACTAAGGTAAGAGTGTTTTTGTGCTTCTGAGCGGCGCTGAAGAGAGTCCAAGCCTCTGTTTGGAAGATAAGGAGGCACCAAATTGGAGTTGCCTTCCTGAGAGAGGGGAGATGTTAGGAAATGTCCAGTGTCCCCGCCCTCCCCCATCTCCACTCCTCCTCCCTCCCTGCACTGGGGAGAAAACCAGTCTTCCCGGATGGGAGCATGGCTGTGAAGGTGCTAAGGGAAGTTAAATGTTAGTTACCATGTCTTGAATTTACCAGCAAAGACATGAAAGCCTCTCTCATCAGGATGATGTCCCCCCTCCCCCCCCGACAACACACACACACACACACACACACACACACATACACACACACTTCTGAATGCACCACAGAGCATGGCAGGGAGCACAGGGCATGCGGTCAAGTCGGACTGAAGACCAGAAGAGCACAAATCTTCAGTTTCTGTTAGTGTCAGGCTCCAGGATGTGTGTGTGTATATGTGTGCGTGTATTTATAACGCCAAGAGAATGGTAGAGCCATCCCGAAACATGAATGACGTTAGCTTTTCCCAAAAAACCTTAATTAGTGTGGTCAAGACAAACTTTTGACTTAGAAATGGAGAAATCTGTGATCTATGCAGCACATTCCTGGAAAAAAAGAGAGTATTTATTACAAAGAAGATAAGCATCATATAACCAGTAATACGTTTATTTATAAAGCATTCGTAAAAACAAAAACTAAGCAAAAGAAAAAGTAAATGATACACTGTATAAATGGTACACCGGCAGCTCTGCTTCAAACACACGCACAAACATAGTCAACAAAGAGCAAGAACAGGCTGCACCCGGTCAATGGTGGGTACCCCCGGGTGACAGTTTTTCCTCTGCTTTCATGCATTTTTCAAATTGTTGGATAAGCCTATTTTACTTGTATCCATGCTTCTTATACATTGTATGGTTTCAGAATGTTAGCATCTTGAGAGAAAAAGCCTAGCTTGGCGTCTAGCCCGTAGGAGCACATCAGTAACCGTCATCGTGAATGAAGCCAATCAGCTTGATTGCAAGAGTATACACAGACCGCGGCAAGTGTCCAAGTGTTCTTGACCCACAAAGTGTGAGCAGGTCCTGTTGCTTCCGACCAGTGACCTATTTGCTGTGCTTACAGTTTTCTTGTTTGGGTGGTTGTCTGCCAGTTAAAATTACATTGATGCTTCCTTCTTGCCTTCACTCTCGACAAACAGAAGACACCCTAAAGCATGTCATGTTTTAACACTTTCAAATCGTTAGTCTTGTTATCACTTGTTGCTTTAGGCTTTACGAATGGGGGCACGTATTTCTCCTCACTCTCTTTTAAAAATTACAAGTCCTAGGGAAGTTTAGTTAAATTAATGAAGAATATTCTATCAAATAAATCAACAGCTTTGCTTCTAGAGTCCTCTTAAACTTAAGCTGAGGATAGAAGCGCAGCAAGAAGGGGCTGCTGTTATCTGGTTAAAATTGACAACTGCAAGATCTATGAATGGTCGTCTACACATTTAGCAACAGGAAACAGTGCTCGCTGCACTTGCCAAAGGGCATACGAACCGAGAATGCTGTTATGTAGGAAATCAAGATGAGAGGACGAGCGCAGACTATCTTCGAGAACAAAACAGTTTGCGGTGACAAGTTGTGACGTGAGGTTGTGTTTATGTGAACACAAGCCCTCTCATCCCATATCTGGTGACCAGAGTGTTTTCTGCACCCACAACAACGTTGTTGTCAAAGGGCTCTGTGCTATTAATTGTGGAAGCCTGTCTGTCACTATTAACGTATCAAACAGAGGTCTTGATATTATCTGCAGCTGATGAGTTGATTAGGCGTTACCCTCAGGAAAAGCCTGGCCGCAGGCCGCCACAGGCCAGCCACGCATGACGTACAGAAGAGCCCTTGTCTCACCCAGGTGGGAGTGATGCAGGCGAAAAACACACCTGATCCCATCGACTCTCCATGGCAACCGGGCCGCTTGTCAGGCCAGATAACGATGATCCATCGTCAGGAAGAGGCTTATCCCATGACAAGAGGGTGTTTCTTAAAGGTAACACGTCAACAACAACGCCTCGGCAACACTGTTTGTTATTGTGGTAGACAGGGATACAAAGAGAGGGCAAGCCTGCCAGCGTAACTTGTGTGTGGAACAGCAGATTCCTGCCCTGGAAGAAGGAACAGAGTGCAGCCAACCCCCTTGTCTATGGGGGATATGTTCCAAGACCCCCAGCGGACGTCTTGAAACCACGGGCAGTACTGAGCCCTCCATCTACTATGCTTTTCCCTCCGAACACATACCTACGATATAGTTTAATGTATGAATTAGGCACAAGAAGAGATTAACAACAAAAACCAAAAATAAGATAAGGCAATTATAACAATTTATTGTAATAAAAGCTATGTGAATGTTGTCTCTCTGTCTCTCAAAATATTGTACTGTCCTTGCCTTTCTTCTTCGCGTGATGATGTGAGTTGATAAAATGCCTACATGACGAGATGAAATGAGGTGAATGACTTAGGAATTGTAACGTAGCGTGGGGCTACCATATGTCAGAAGGAAGATCACCTGCTTCCAGACCACAGTCGACTGGGGTCACTGAAACCCTGGAAAGCAAACCTCAGATAGGAGGGGCTTAGATAAATGTTCTCTGTTTCTCAAGGGGGAAGAAAGCAGATAAACATATGCTGAGTTGGAGCCTCTATAAGTTATTTATGAGACGGACAGAACAACCCAACACCTTATGGAGAGAACTTCAAGTCTCTGCCATTTAGACTTGTGAGCTGTAAGTAGAAGAAATCAAGGAAGTAAGGGAGGGAAAACTAAGTGAGCGACGAAGGGAGTCAGGGCGCTGCGAATCAAGCAAGTTGGGTCCCTGTCCATCTGGGCTCCCACAGCTCTTTCTTTTGGTCTTTACCGGAGGCTGTTTGGAATTCTGTCAGCTTGTTTGCTTGGGTGTCTATCTCTTCCATAGTTCCTGAGGGCAGAATTACAGTCTCCTTTTCATCTTTGTATCCATAGTACCTAGCATAGAACAGAAACTCCATCAATATTTACCAGTTGCTGGTGGTGATGGGGGTGGTGGTCGTGTAAGAAGCAGGATGAAGTACAGCTAAATGATGGGACATTCTCTTTCTAGGCCTTAGGCAGTTGTGGAGGTCCCTGGGCAATTCCAGTCCGGATCCTGGAAGAGATCTTTTAGACAGGCTAGTCAAGAGTGGGACTTCTGGTGTCCTCTCCAAGAGAGGCAGGAGAGCCAAGTGTTTTTAGAGCATGGGCTTTGAAGCCAGAAAACCTAGACTGGGATCCTGGCTTTACTCTAAGCTGTGTGAGGGTTGGCAACTTGCTTACCTTCTCTGTGCCTCTGGGAGGATGAAATGAGCTCATTAGAATGGTGCCTAGTACCCCCAGAAAAGCTCTCTAAAGTTTAGCTATCACTATTTCCAGTATTGCTGCTCAATTTAGGAAAAAGAAAGTCCACGTGATGAGAACACTTTGCCTCAAATTTTGAGTTTCACATTTAACTTTGCAGTCTTCTCCCCTAGGAGCCCCTGCCTGGTAGGAAGATCAATCAGGTATCTGAGCTTTCACCTTAAAGCTGGTATTTAGACCAATGGTAATCTCTAAGAGTACTTCTGATTTCCTCATTTAACATTTACAAATGTATAGATAAGGCACTTGATAAGAAAAGATAAATGGGGGGCGCCTGGATGGCTCAGTTGGTTAAGGGTCCGGCTCTTGATTTGGCTCAGATCATGGTCTCAGGATGGTGAGATCGCAAGGAGTCTGCTTGAGATTCTCTCTTTTCCTCTCCCTCTGCCCCTCCTTCCCCACTTGCATGCACATGCTTTCTCTCTAAAATAAATAAATAAATCTTTAAAAAAAAAGGCAAGAGAAATGGTTCAAACCTGGCACCAAAAATAAATGGTGTCTGCTAGGTCCAATCCACTGTCACTGCCCATGGGGCATTTAGTTTGGCCTTGAATTATTAACTCCTTTCCAGGTGCAATTGCTACTTACTATTTTGAACCTTGCCAGGTACTACGGCAGGGACTACGAACAACCAATAATAAAGGCTGAGAGGACCTAAAGCCTGGTTGGGGAAGTAACATCAATATTGAATAATTAATATACACACACAACCAGAAAGTGGCTGGGTTATTCCCCCAGGGAACACACACACACACACTGTGAGCCCACAGTGTTTCAAGGACACATTAAAACTTAAATGAATAGATGGGAATTTCGATAAGCTTCACTTTTGAAGCCAGTGATATAAAGTAATCTATAACTACCAACCAGCAGCAAAATATTGCCTGGAGGATTCGGCTTTATCCAGACCACCTTGAGCAGAACAGCCAAAAAGAGGAAGAGGGAGAGAGAACCACTGAAGTGGTTTCTAGATAACTATAACAAAAAGTTGAAAATTTCTACCAAGAATTTTAAGTTATTGCAATAGGTGCTTTTCTTATCTGGGATTGTATCCCACTGCAGGGCTGCAGTATAATGAAGAGGAGTCAGCTACCTTTTCTTTTAGCAGTGTGTGTGTGTGTGTGTGTGTGTGTGTGTGTGTGTCTGTCTGTATTATATATGCATATGCTATATTTAAAGTACAGCTCTAAGAATCATTTTAAAGTCACACAACTATAAATAAAAGGAATTAAAGATATTTTATGTAATTTACTCAGAACAAGGATTCATTCAAACTGAAAATACAATTATTTGATTATTTTTCCTTGGTACTCTTCAAAGACAACTCTACGCCTGCCCTCAGGAATGGTTTGCATTATAACAGCCAGGAAGCCCCTCCCCTCCCGGCCCTGCTTTAATAAACTCTGTTTATCTTAGAGCAGTTTTAGATTTACAGAACTATTGGAATTGGCACAGCAATATTATAGAGAATTCCCATCTGTACCACACCCTGTTTCCCCGATTGTTATCACATTACATAAGAATGGTACATTTGTACCATTGTACAACCCATGAACCCATATAATACATTGTTTTCTCAATTGTTCCCCAATGTCTTTTTTTCTGTCCTAGAATCCCATCTGAGATACCACGTTCCACTTAGTAGTCGTGTCTGCGTATGCTTCCCTGCGCTGCAACAGTTTCTCAGACTTTCCTTGTTTTTGATGACCTTGACAGTGTTGAGGATTACTGGTCAGCTGTGTTGTAGGATGTCCCTCAACGGGTATTTGTTTGATGTTTCTCTCTTGATTGGACGAGGCTAATGTACTTTTGCAAGGAGGACCGCAGAGGGAAAGTGCTGTCATTTTGTTTCAAGGGTGCGTACTGTGAACTGACTCGCTGCTGTCTGCAGGTTCTTTTTAATGCCTGAAGTAAATACCTTTTGTTTAAATAAAATAAAATAAAATAGATAAAAATAAAGTAGATACCTTTTCTTAGAGCAAAGGTTCTCAAAGTGTGGTCCCAGGTCAGTTGTATCAGCACCACCTGGAACTTGTTAAAAATGCAAATCTGGGGCCGGAGAAACTCTGGGGGTGGCACTCAGCAGTCTGTGTTTGACCAAGTCTTCCAGGTGATTCCGATGCACCTGAGTGTGGCAGTTTGTCTAACATGGACACATATATACAGGACATGGTCACCCATTAACTAGTGGCTGTCAACCTGGCTCCGTTATCGAAATACCCATCACCAGACACCATCCCCAGAGACTCCCATGTAATTGGTTTGGGAGGGGGTTTTATTAAAAAGCTCCCGGGTAATTCTCAGCCTGGACAGGTGAGGGCTCCTGCATCTGGCCCCTAGCTAAGAGAAGCCCTCCCTCTTCTATTCACACTTTCCATGCTTCTCACGCTCCCCTTGCTTCCTCCTCAGACTTCGGAAGAATGCATCAATCAGTAGCCTGATTTCTTAGAAAACATCAAACAGGATTTCATACTATAGAATTTTAGAGTTGTAGTAGCCATAAAGGTCAACTAGTTAAGTGGTTTTAAAACCTTTTTTTTTTCTTTTGAGCAGATCTCCTTCAAAGGAAATCTTATGGGGAAGCCCAATGTAGAAAAAGAGAGAAAGCAGAGCTGCTCTGAGTGAAGGGTGAGGGGCTTGACGGGCTGCTAGTTCCCCAGGTACCACTGGCTCATCACTGGCCTTGATCACCATGCCCAGTCCATCGGTGGACTTCTCCTTTATCGCCTCCGGTCATCAAAGCTCATTTACCACCAAGCCACTTCCATCTTCAGGACAGCTTAAAGCCTTCATTCTTCTTTCCTTTGAGCCCAACTGCCTCTTTATCCCTTCCTACCACTGGTACTAGGTCTCTGTTCGGCACGCGCGAGGTCACCATCAGCCTTTCTCCTTCGAGACCTCTTCTCATTTCACCCGCAGACCTGCTGCCCCCTAAACAAGGGGTCTCAGCTTGACGGTGCATTAGTGTCACCCTCAGAGCTTTTAAAACTTCTGATGTCCAAATTGCCTTCCAGATCAATAATTCAGCATCTCTTAGGGTGTGACTAGGCAGGGGGACTTTTTAAATTGTCACAGGCAGAGTCAGTGCGCAGAGAGCAAGCTGAGAGCGAGCCAGAGCCTCCCTTGGCCAGGCAAACTCGGGACCTCTTCCACCTGCTCCCTAGGTAACACTGTATCAAACCTTCTCACCACCCACTCTGCTTTCTTTTCAGAATGCTCCATTGTCCAGATCCCAACACAAGTCATAACAGCGCAATTTGAACAAGCTGTTTTTGTAGACTGGATGCAAAAACTCTAAGTGCTGAGCTGGTATAATACCACATTCTTCCTTGTCCAAGGTAATTAAAATAAAAGGTATCTGTTATTTCATGCCTCAACCATTTAAGTACCTACCCACCTGTTTCCCCTTCCCCTGTATAGGAAAGATCATACAAACCCTCCCACCTTTCTTTAAACAGACTTGGCTTTGGTCAAAGGGACCAGCCTTTACCTTCACAGCTAGGATCTCTGCCTTGCCCTTGTTCTATGAGAGATGGACTACATGATGGTTTTTGTTGAATGACCCAAGCAACTCCACCCAAAAAGCCCAGTTCTTTGGTGAGGATTCCTCTCTCCTCCTCTACCCCCTACACCTATTAGTCAGCAAACAATTGAGCTGCACAAAAACACAGGCTGCCTAGGTTGTCAAGTTCACCAGCCTCCCAGTGGCTCCTCCTGAATCTTCTTAACCAGTATTTCCTGAATGAAGTTAAGATCCTATTGGCCAGGAGCCAAGTAGTTTTGCTGAAGAGGGTGGGGTGAAACACACCTAGATGAAGCTTTGAAGTATCTCAACGACTCAAGAGCCAATGAGAATTACTTGACTCCACCAGGCTGAAGAACACATTTCATTTTTTTCTATCTCCTTTCATTAACTTCTCCCCTCTTTATCAGATGACTCACAGCCATTAGGTCCAAGGAAACACAAAAAGAATAATGTCTGCGTGGATTCTAAGACGAGGTCAACTCCACCAGCTGTTTTGGGCTGCAGAGCATTGCTGGAGCAAACACAGTAATCGTGCTGAGTTTCATCTCGAACTCACATAGTCCACCTGCGGCTGGAGTCTCTAGTAACCCTCTGTAAATATTTTGTGTTTTCTTACTCAACTTGGTACCCTAAACTTCACAACAGTGTCTAAGAAAGTTCTTCCAGAACATCAGTTATCTCATCTCACAATGGGGATAATCATAGCATCTGCCTGAACAGGTTGTTCTGAGTATTAAATAAAACAATGGACATGAGGTTATAAAACACATGATATCATAAATACCTAACAAATGCTGTTATTGTTATTATATTATATGGATGTTATATAATATTATATATATTATTTGTTATTATGTAACAAATAATAATAAAATAACAAAATAATAATTGTGCTATTTTCTATTCATCTCAGAGTCACAAAATATTTTTTAAGTGCCAATTATATGCATTATCTTGACAGGCACAGGGATTTTAAAACATTAATAAGACATAGTCTTTGTTCATCATCCAGAGAGAAAGAACTATGGAATGCTTTAAAGTTGACACAGCACTTTGACACATAGACTCTGAAGATCCCAGCTCCCTCTCTCCCTCCCTCTTGTTTTTCCTCATCTCAGGGCCCTTCCTTCCTTATTAAGATCAGGGCAAGTCAATGGAAGCCCTTCAGTGTTCCTTTTTAACTCAGAATTTTTCCATGTCGTCAAGGTTCTTGTTTTTTTTTTTGTCTTCTTGTCACAGAAGACCATGTCTGCTCCACTCCTGGGCCCCAGCCCTTCACACCCTCCTGTGGTCCTGGAGAGGATTCCCCCTTGGTCTCTGCTGTAAGCTCTGAGCACTGCAGCCCACAGGTTTAAAACTGAGTCCTCGCTCTTGAAGAGATTGGAACAGAGTTGAGGTGACAGGAAAGAAGAAAAAGGCGAAGAAGGCGAAGAAGGAGAGGAAGGAGAAGAAGAAGAAGACGAAAAAGAAGAAGGAGAAGGGGAGGAAGAAGTGGAGGAAGAAGAAGAGGAAGAAGAAAAACAAAAACCTACAAGATAGCTCATAACAAGTGCCATGAGTCATTCAAGAAAGAAAAAAACTACAACCTACAGCAGGAAAGAACCATTGAGCTCCAGTTGAAAAAATACTTTTCCCAAATAGGAATAAAGTTAATTCCAAAAACTTTGTAATCGTATTACTATTACTATTAATAACCATATTAATAACACTTTGTATGTTACAGTTTTTATAAGGTAATTTCACAAAAATTGTTTCCTTTAAACTACTTAACTCAGTGAGGAAGGTTAAAGAATATCCTGCCCATTTTACAAATAAGGAAACTGAGGCTGAGGGGAGGGAGTTAGGAGAAGTCCAAAGGTGGTAGCTAGCAGACACTGGGTCAGGACTTCAGAATGGGTGTTGGGAGCCCCTCCCCTGCTTTTTTCTCTTTGGACATTAACATTTGTTAGTTTATTCTGTGCCAACATTACGGAGGGAACTTAGCAGTATGTTTTCCTACCTCCCCTTTACAGTCTTACAACCAGCATTTTACAGATGAGGATGACCTCATAAGGAAGAATTGGAAAGAGAGGGAGCCTGTTCAGTAACTTGCCTAAAACCCACTGCCAAGTAGCTAAAGAGTTGGCACAGAAATCCAGGCTCACAAGATCTGAATTCTGTATATTACTCTATATTCCTTACATGTTTAGGAATTTTGCTTGTGAGAGCAAAAAATAATACCAAAAAAGTGAAAGCTAACTTTAGAACAGGTGGCAGTGACAGCAGCTAAAAATGGACACAACCATGGTTAGGTGACTTGTCCATGCTAAGGCTGGGCCATAGTGCAGAGTGGAGAGTAGAAGGCCTTCCTAGGTAATGGCCAGAAATACTCAGTTATGTTCATAAGCACTAATTCCTAGGGAAAATGACTTAATTTGATTACCCCTTGATTTTCTTTGCTCCCTGTGACAACATGAGATCCTCTTCTAGAAACTCTTCAGTGACTAAAGTGCATGGCAGTGATCTGTGTGTCCATTCGGACCTACTGCTTACCTAGATAGCCTCTAACAAATGATGGTATATGTTTTCAAATAAATTCAATTCTTTCTATTACATTGAACATGTAGACATACCCTGATCAATTTGAAGTTTAGGGTGCCAGCAAAAATCTCCTTCAAAGAAAAACACCAAGGAATATAGTATGAACAAATGTAAGGAATATGTGTTCAACAAAATATATAAAGATAACAATACTTACTATAGTGTAAGAAAGTTCATGGCAGATACTTGATGTGGCAGCCTCTTTGGAATTTTCAATTTGGAAATATTTCAATGGGTTAGATCTCAAAATTCTAAAGCATGACTGAATAATTTTCTACTAGGTATACTGTACTTTTATGAGGATTTTGTCCTTTTTTTTTTCTCCTTTTTGTGTTCAGTCTGAACTGGTTGACGGCTATGACTCAGATGATAGACTCACTAGTTGTGGTTTGAAGGGGATCACTTCAGAATTCTAATCTTTTTTGTCATGGACCATCCCTGGGGATTCCAAAGTGCTGCTAGCCTTCAAGGGACTCCCCTTCCTCAAAAACCACGGCTCCCAACAAGAAATGACCAACTTCTGATAGTGAAAATGGGACATTTTAGGAGTATTAACTAATAGTAAAACCAAGTCAAGAAAACTCTCTCTGAAAGCCACTATTTACCATATTAGGTAAAGATGCATGGGAGACAGACAAAAGCTTCTTAAGAAATAGACTGGATTAATTTTACAAAAAGCTTATTAACCAAAGATTATTGTTGTTACTGCTTTTCACCAGTTAAATACATTAGAGAGGAAGAAAGAGGATAAGTTATAACCTACGTAAGGACTGATTACCCTACTTCTTCAGATCAGACAGAAAAAAATCACTCCTAGGCCTTCCTTAAGCGAATTCAAGTCTGATCAACAGTTGCAAATGCCTGCTTCGCTCCACCCTGTGCTAACAGGCCCTGGGGAGTTAGTAATGCAAGGTCTTACCCTTCCAAGAGCGCACTATCCAGTGGGGGAGTACACACTATATCCACACACTTTTTAATACTTATTATTCGAGTTATTAGGTACTGCTACCTGTTAAGCGCTTTGCTCTGTCCTCAGTATGAATAAACGAGAGGACTCAGGGACATGTGAAGGCGTCACACAATCTAAGTTCAATTTACCTCCTGACTACAGACTTCCATTTGTGGTTTTATACTTTTTTTTCTTAATCCGTTTCAGGTAGAGACATATTCATTTATCAATAATACTAGAAGTACATTGTGTGTATCCCAGAAAATAAAACGTCCTTATGTTCAGAACCCAGATACTTAATTCTCAAAAAGTAAGAGGTGGATTGGAATCAAAGAGGCGCCTATCTGACAATTAGAAGGGTGTGGTAGAAAAATCACCAGGGGGCCAAATTTATAGTTAATGTAAGCCCAAGATTTCCCCATTGTGCCTTCGTGTCAATACGCTGTTTGCACAGACGGAAAGGGTGCAGGGATTTGTGCAAATAGTTTTCTAAAAAGAATATATCATACATGAAATACTTCAGCTTTCCAGATCCAAAATTCCCAAGTGGAAGAGGAATTAGGGACTTTTTTAAGGGAGTAAATGACTCAGCTTGACTATCCCACTTCATTCAGTGAGTGTTTAAAAAGCAAACAAACAAAACACACACACACACACACACACACACACACGAAACCAGCCCAATTATGTAGTTGGGTAATATACTCAAAACACCCACAAAAGTCTTACACTTGTAAATTACATCAAGTAGTGGCGTGTAGAATTTGACGGTGATGAGAGGAGTCTCGTTTCCATCACAGACATTTGTATTTAGTGGATGTGCCCTTTGAATGAAAGAACAAACGAACGAATCAATCACCAAGTGCTTCCACAGGCACAGACGTACGTATGGGTGTATGGGTGAGAGGATTTGCGGATATGACCTTCTCAATTCCACATCCAAAAAGTAAAATAAACTCTAATTCAATGTTTCCTAAACTTGCCTGTTTATAAGAATCACCAGGACCCATGTGTTGAAGGTGCTGATTTCCAGGCCTCTGTCATAGAGACTCTGACTTGAGAGGACAAAACCCTGCATGGTTCACAAGTAGCTCCTGGTGATTTTTGTTATCGAGCAAGTGTAGAAAATATCAAACTAATTGATTCACCTTGCTCTGTTTATAATATTTCATTTGTTTGAGGGTTTTTGATCATTTGTTTTTTCTTTTCTTATCACAGGCATTTCAGTGATCCTTTTGTTAGAACCTCACTCCTCACTCCTGCTTCTCTACATTTTCCTCTCCTGGAGTTTCATCTACTCCCTTAAATGGCAGCCATGCAGGCTTATCCCTATCTATATCCCCAGCCTGGATATCTGGTCAACTCCCACCTAAATAGTCCTCACTGATAATACTTCTTTACAATCCTGATGGTCAGAGTAATGCATGTGCGTTTCAAGAACTTTTAGAACCTTTGAGAGACGAAACAATTTTTATCATTTAATGGACTATAGGAAAAATTGGAGGAAAAAAAAAGCCAAAAACTTGAGGAACTGAAAATGTCTGAGGCCTGAAGTCAGGAAATATACCAAAGGAACAAAGCCCCAAATCTCTTGTTCACACTTCCTCCAGACTCACTTATTAATTAATTTATTTACACATTCCTACTTCAAAGAAGGTCACTTTCTGCTTTAACCAAAGTTTTCAGATATGGGAGATGATATTCATGTATTCAAATCATAACTGATAGCTATGTGAATGTGTCACTCCCATTAGCGTGGGACCACGGAAAAAACTTGCGTGTCCATTCAATTTTCATTTATTCAGTAACTGACAAAATTCAAATGCCTACTACTCTGTGCCATGTGCTATTCTTTGACTGCTAAGAGATAATCCTCATCCTTAACTAAAGCGGGCCCCCATGGCCAAGTGCAGAGCCTGAGGCAGGGCTTAAGCCTACCACCCTGAGATTATGACCTAAGCCAAAATCAAGAGTTGGATGTTTAGGGGCGCCTGGGTGGCACAGCGGTTAAGCGCCTGCCTTCGGCTCAGGGCGTGGTCCCGGTGTTCTGGGTTCGAGCCCCACATCAGGCTCCTCTGCTATGAGCCTGCTTCTTCCTCTCCCACTCCCCCTGACTGTGTTCCCTCTCTCGCTGGCTGTCTCTATCTCTGTCAAATAAATAAATAAAATCTTTAAAAAAAAAAAAAAAGAGTTGGATGTTTAACCAATTGAGCCACCCAGGCGCCATATTATGATCATTTTCTTTTACAGTTATCTATTGCTAAGGCTATTTTTTTAATTGTGTAAATAATAAAACAATTTTAAGGACAACTTTCTTTCCATCACTTTGCACGTTCACAATTTTTCTTTTGCTATGTTCAATCCAATCTTTATCCATATGTAAATATATGTGCATAATTATATATATGCACATATACATAATATGCATGTATTATAATATATAACATATATATGAATAATAACATGTATAAGTAAACTTATATTTATATTTATTTATATATAACTTACAAATACTAGAATATATAATTCAAAGTCAAAGTCATAACATCCACTGTTGTGTGTTCTAAAAGTTTGCATACATTTGGCTGTTTGAAACTTGAAACGTTTTTTCCCTATAAAAACAATATTATTAAAGGCTGTTAGCTTTCCCAGGATAGTCTATTTAATACATACCACTTTATTGCAATACTACTGTAACTCAGTGATAGAGTAATCGTAATTAGAAAAAAATATTGTTTTTCTAATAAATCCCTCTAGTAAAAAAAGAAAATAATTTTAAGTCTTTTTTAAGTCTTTTTAAAATATATTTCATTTTTTTGGTAAATTTGTAAATTTTGTAAATTTGTAAAATTTTGTAATTTTGTAAAAAATTACATTTTTAAAATATATTTCAAATGCTCATCCTGGAGGTGGCCTAATAGCCCATAGCCAAGTGAGGGAGAAATCCTGTAGCATTTGAAAAGACGACTTCTCAGTAAACAAATAAGAAATTGAGTAAAGGAAGAGGGCCAGAGAAAGAGACAAAGAAGGAATGACCAGAGATCTAGTAGAGAAATCAGGTTACTATATTCTCCCAGAAACCAATAATGAAGAGAATTTCAAGGAAAGTTTATCAAATGCCACAGAAATGCCAAGGCCACAGGGTTTGGTAATGAAGGGGCCATTGACAAACTTTGAAAGAGCAATTTCAGTAGAGCAGTGGACTAGAACCCAGAATGGGTTGGAAAGACCATAGGAAGTACAGAGCCCAAAGTGGTTTGGCAGCGAAGGCATTCATTTCATTGATTCATTGATTCATTCACTTATTCCCTCATGTGTTAATGTATCCAACAGATAAATAAATTGGACCTGTGCATAAGGCACTGTGCTAGACATTTGGAATAGACCCCAGCTCTCATTCTAATGAAAACAAAACCAAAAAAATGAGTTAGAAAAATAAAATAATACTATTGTAATAAGTGCAATTAAGAAAATAATTAAGCATGAGAGAGTGAGGTCAGGGGCGGGTGTAAAAGGAAAAACGCCCGTAGATAGGATGATCCAGGCAGGGTTGAGGGGAGAGGGTCTGCTTTGTTTGAGCAGGAGAGACTGCCCATTTGTAGGCCAGTAGGAAAAATCAAAGTACAAAAGAAACAAATGTGGAAGATGGTGGAGGAACCATTGATGGAGGAAAGTACAGGAGAAATGGGATTGTGTTCCAGCCAAGGCACCAGGGTGGAGATAAACCTTGGAAAGGATAGGGAGCACTTCTTCCTCAAAACAGGATTGAGGAAAGAAATGGGGCGTAAAGAATTTTCTCTGGAAAGAAGGAAGAAGAAGGAGATTGAAGGGTCCCTTGCAAGAAGTTCATCTCAGTAAGGGAGAGCATAAGATCATTTGGCAAGACAGAGAGGTTGTCGTCCGGTATGGTGACCTCCTCTGAGTTACCATTGCCAGACAGGCACTGTGCTGGGCACCCAGCATGCAGAGGGGAGCAATGTGCCATTCCTCTCTCCGCAGAGCTTCGAAGTATCGTGAAGGATGGAGATTTGAAAAGAGATGATTGCGATTATATAGTAAGCGCTCTGACAGAAGGAGGCACTAGATGGAGTGGGGGCATGGTGGAAGGAGGGATCAGGACTGCTGGAGGAGGGAAAGAAAGGGGGTCAGAAAAGGCCCCTATAACTGGTGAGCTGAATCTCAAAAGACAACAAGTGTGTGGAAAGTAACCTGGGTGGGAAACGCTATCCGGACAGAGGGGCACCATGTCCAGGGGCATATGCAGTAGCATGGCGGCTTACAGGAAGAAGGGCACGTTTGAATGGATAGAACAGACGGTTCACAAAGTGGAATGGGGCAGGAGAAGCAGGCGGCATACCTGAGCAGAAGGGTGAGTGAGGTGGGCAGAGGCCAGGCCACAGAGGGTCCTGTTTTGTGCACAAGGAGGTTGGACTTTCCTCTTGTAGCTGATGGGAGTTACTGGAGAGTTCTCTAGAAAGCAGTGACAAGGTTAGATTTTAGGTCTGAGGCCCTGTGGTGGAACACTGGAAGAATTCCAGATGAGAGGCCAGAAAACCGATCATGGGAATTTGGGACACCGAAGTTTGAAAGTTTGAAAGCAGTTAGGAGGGATGAAATAAGCAATCAACTAAAAATAGTTACCAAGTGGCATGAGGGTCAAGTGGAAGGAGCATGAAGCAGGAGCAAAATCTGTCGGAAAGTAGAGCTGGGTTTCCCAGCAAAGCTCAAGAGAGGCGCAGGGAGAAGAGGTGCATCGGTGCTCTGGAGGGAAGGGCGGACTACGAGGAAGGCAGAAGGCCAGGCCGAAAGAGAACACTGGGGTGCGTCAACAAGGGCTCGGCTGAAGGTGGCTGAGCTTGAGCTCTGGGCTGGGCTGTCCGCTGTGCTAAGTCGGGGAGGAGCCTAGTGAGTGAGCTGGGAGCTCGGGAACCGGGAAGAGAGCAGAAGGTGCTCTGAAGTCAAAGAACGGTTCAAGGGGTGATGAAGGGTAAGTGGCTGTGGTCACATGGAGAATTCCAGCATTTAGGATCCTAGAGATGGAGTGCCTTCGGTTGACGCTAAAGCCTAAGGTGTGGCCTAGCTCAGTGGCAGCTGACCTGCACTGATGTGACACAGTTCACGTGAGGCCTGATGTTAGGTGTGGATGTTGAAGTCACCGTGACTCCTGGCAGGGGAAGGGGGTTGGCACACTCCAGCAGGTGGAGAAGTAGCTTACAAGGCGCAGGGCCGTCTGTCTCCCGCAGCTCCTCCCCCCCACTGCTCAGACTGTGCTCTGCCACTCCGGCCCAGCTGGCCTTCTTTCAGTTCCTTGAACGCTCTGGACTCTGTTTCACCTCAGGGCCCTCACAAATATAATTTCCTCTTCTTAGAATTTCTAACCCTTCAGCTTCAACTCTCCCTTCCTCCATTCCAACCAGATTTCATTGTGAATGTCACTTCCCCAGAGAGACTTTCCCCAAATCCTCAGGCTTTAAGTTTGCATTAGAAACTTCTGTTAGGGGGCACCTGGGTGGCTCAGTCATTAAGCGTCTGCCTTCGGCTCAGGGCGTGATCCCGGAGTCCTGGGATCGAGCCCCACATCAGGCTCCTCTGCTGGGAGCCTGTTTCTTCCTCTCCCACTCCCCCTGCCTGTTTTCCCTCTCTCGCTGGCTGTCTCTCTCTCTCTGTCAAATAAATTTTAAAAATCTTAAAAAAAAAAAAAAAGAAACTTCCATTAGACTTCTCCATATTACCTACAATTTCTTAGCATGTACCACAATTGTAACTAACTCTTTTTGGAATGATTTATTATATTTGTTACTGATACAGCCAATCTCTCTCAATGGATAAGCTTTCTGAGGGCAAACCCTACCTGCTTTGTCTACTGAGATAACTGTCCCTAATAGTGTACCCGTTTACTTATTTTTACTTACCCTTGGTCCAAAGGACTGGACACGGGACAGGACAATTGTAAGGAGTATTTCTATACAAAATATTGAAACAATATTATGTTACATAAGATTAAAACATTAGATAAAATGTCTAAATGAATGTGAAAGTAGACTGTTCACTGGTTGGCGAAATAGCTAATCTCCCAAATTGAGACACTATCGTGTACAAACGTATAAGAAGCTTCTACCCAAAGAACTGTCTACCTCTCTCTCTCTCACGGAGTTCCCTCCTGCCACATCGATGTTCTTTAAGTAGCATTTTTATCCCAGCATTTCCCTGCTGAAAGTTTTCGGGGTCTCCCTTTTCCTTTAGCAAAACTAATGTCCTTTGGTGACTTGCTTTGGCCCCTGTAATTCTTCCAAGCCCACTCTTTTTTTACTCAAGGCAAGCAAGTTTCTTCACTCTCCCACTAACTGGCTGGGCTCATTTCCCACCTCAGTGACTCAGCCTGCATAACTTCCCTCTCCTGGGAGGCCCTTGCCTTTCTCCAGAACCCATCTGACATTGTCCCTGTCATTTAAGACCCGTCTCCATTCTCGGTTCCTCCATGGACCTTCAAGCTTGTACGTGTCTCACCTTGTTGATCCATCAATTCCAACAGCATTTGACCATGGGAACCATAAACTAGAACTGAATTGTCCACTGTCCTGGATTGCTCCGTATGGTTTCTCGAGAGTGGCACATATCTCAATATCTCCTAAGAGATAATAAATTCTTCATCTAACCAAAGGGAACCAAAGCTTAAAATACCTAAATTACCTTTGTATTCCCCCAGATACTGGTGATACTGGTCAGGTTGTTTATTTATTGCCTCAAAAATTTATTTTCAAATTTAAAAGGTTTTAGAAAATGTATTTTGGGAGCCCTTTTTCTGTTTTCTCCCTAGTCTCAAGTAAGCAAATAGTAGTTAATGGGACATTTCGGGGTTGAATTATGAACAGTCTCTTTCTAAAACACAAAATCAACACTTTACTGCCATAAGGATCTGTCTCCAGTCACTTAGTAAAGGTCATACCATATTTGTGAGTGAGGCTGGGGTAGGGATAGGAATTCCTGGTATTCCGTGCAGTTTTCTAATTGATTCCACCGGCTCTCATAACATATTAAGAAATTGCTACAAAACACGTTTACAGCAATTCAGGACTTTCTCTCTGACTCTCGTGTAACTAAACAACTCCTTGCAATCATTTTCTTGGCTGCATATCTCATAGAAATTAGGCAAGCTCTGCCCTTTAGCCACGGAAGGCGTATTTCTTAAAAAACTCAAATACATTCCACTCAAAAACTTTAAGTATTTAATCAATAAAAAAGAAAACTGAAAATAAGTTTACATTACAAATGCCAATGAGTTATGTGTCTGTGTGAAGTCCTTATAATAATGCCCATCATGATATTAATAAAAGTATTATTATCATTACCTATTATGTTCTATTAATAAAATATTAATTACGTGCAGGGCCAGAATCCGTGACATATCTATTACTCTATTGGAAACAATGCAAAGGCACACAATGATTAATCAATTGGAAGGATTCCTTAAAGAATTTAGAGAATTTGAGATTGTTTTGCTTGACTGTAAAAGCTGACACTAGATAATGCTCAAAGCTAATGAATACAGTTTTTTATAACCATAATGATATATAGTTCATGTATCTTTTTTTACCCTTTGAGATCCGTCTCTAGGTTCAGTGTTCCTCTCACAAGTTAAAAAAAAAAAGTGGGAGAGGCAATTCTGGAATATGCAGGAAATCTGATCTCACTAATGAGGAAACTACCCAATATGGGCACATTCAGTAAGCGAATTTTCCAGTGCAAATTCTCTGAGGTGTATTGAGTTGGGAATACCCTTATTAAAAATTCCTTTTCCAAATTTACTTGAAGATGATCTGCTCAATTGTTAGAATATGGCTGATGGGAAAAACAATAGTCACGATGTGGGGAATCACCCAAAGTTTTCTATAGACTCATAGGATCCAAGTAGAGGCACTAATTTCGGGAGACCTGGTTCGAGTGACATTTCCTTCTGATCCGTACGGGCATCTTTCTGTTTCATATTGCCTGTGCACCGTCCATATATGAGGCCAAGGTCATCACCCACACAGAAAAGACATAGAAATATGCATGCCACCCCCACCTGCTTCTGAAAATGAATCTGCATCCAGACACAGACTATAGTCTGAACCTGCACCGTGTGCTGTATGAATGAGGGCAGAACTCTGGTTAAGTGGTTAGTAAATATGAAAGACAAAGACAAAGAGAGCTATTTCCATTTCCATTTGAATCAGATTTGCTGTCTGTCATAACTGAGTGGCATAAAAGAATTGCAAGTCCCCAGGGCCCCATTTGCTCCCAGAGAGAAGATCCCCCACCCTGCAGTCCCCGTGGCTGGGAAGACTACTTTATCCAGAGAGTCTAGAGAGCCCGAGGTGGAAAATTCCAGTGTGGTGATTAAGAACAAGAGTGCTGGAGCCAAATGATGCTGCCAGTTAAAGGAAAGGGTGGCCTTGGGCATGATACCCTCAGTTTCCTTATCTGTCTAATAGGGATAATAACAGTGCCTGCTTTATAAAGTGATCATGAGGATGAAATAGATCACTGCTCATAAAACACAAAACATTCCCAAGCACACGGTAAGTGCTGTGAGTGTCGGCTCCAACATTTCCTGTCTATGTAGCCTTGCATATAACATTGGACTTGATCCTCAGGTTTCTAATTTGTAAAATGCAATCAAAAACATCTACCTTTAAGGATTACTTGGAAGAATAGGGGTACTATCTACACTGGACCTCTCACAGTGACAGCCACTTAGCAAGCACTTAAAACACTTAAACCAGGGGCGCCTGGGTGGCTCAGTTGTTAAGCGTCTGCCTTTGGCTCAGGGCGTCATCTGGCATTCTGGGATCAAGCCCCACGTCAGGCCCTTCCACTGGGAGCCTGCTTCTTCCTCTCCTACTCCCCCTGCTTGTGTTCCCTCTCTCGCTGGCTGTCTCTCTCTCTGTTGAATGAATAAACAAAATCTTTAAAAAAAAATTTAAAAAATTAAAAAAATAAATAAATAAAACACTTAAACTGAATGGTAGCCCCAAAGATGGGCATTTGGGACATGTGATCTTCCTTTTTTTTTTTTTTTTAAGATTTTATTTATTTATTTGACAGAGAAAGAGACAGCCAGTGAGAGAGGGAACACAAGCAGGGGGAGTGGGAGAGGAAGAAGCAGGATCCTAGCGGAGGAGCCTGATGTGGGGCTCGATCCCAGAACGCCGGGATCACGCCCTGAGCCAAAGGCAGCCACTTAACGACTGCGCCACCCAGGCACCTTGGAATATGTGATCTTCCTAATTAAGAGTCTACCATTTGGGGAGCACCTGGATGGCTCAGTTGGTTAAGCATCCAACTCTTGATTTCCACTCAGGCCATGATCTCAGGGTCCTGGGTTGAGCCCCAAGGTGGGCTCCACGCTCAGTGGGGAGTCTGCTTGGGGATCTATCTCTGTCCTCCCCCTCTGTCCCTCCCCCAGCTCATGTCGTTCTCTCTCTCTTTCTCTCTCTCTCAAATAAATAAGTAAATCTTGGGGAAAAAAAGAGTCTACCAATTGGGCTCCATAGAAACTGAAGAAACTGGCAGAACTTTTCAATGTGTTTGATAAAAAACGAAGACCATTTCCATGGGTGCTATAGATTGACTGTGTCCCTACCAAATTCACATGTTGAACCTAATCCCCCAAGTGGTGGCATTTGGAGGCGGGGCTTTTGGGATGTGATTAGGTTGTGAAGGTGGAGCTCCCATGAGTGGGATTTGTGCCCTTACGTAGGAGACCCCAGAGAGCTCCCTCACCTTCTCCCCACATTTGAGAGCACACTAAAAAGATGGCCCTCTGTGAACCAGAAGCGAGCTCTCACCAAACACCTAATCTGCCAGTAACTTTATCTCGGACTTTCCAGCCTCTGAAACTGTAAGAAATAAATTTCTGTTGTTTATAGGTGACCCAGTCCTTGGTACCTTTGTTATAGCAGCCTGAATGGGCTAAGACAGTGTGATCAGAAGTGAAGACCCAATAATATGTAAAGCTGTCCAAGAATGAGTAAGAAACTACCTAGTGCTTGTCCTCCTAATTTCCTGCCCCTGGGCCCTCGACCGCCACCTGCAGGTTCAGCCCCACCCTAGGCTCCGGGATAACCACAACCTTAGTCAGTGTTCAGGTGACTCAACACCAAGTCAGCCCCACTCCGGGACCCGTTCGCACCACGTGTCCTACATTCAGAAACTGAGTGCTTGCCTTATGTCTTGTATATTCACTCACCAAATGCCTTTTTGAGTGTCTCCTATGTGCTAAGCAGTTTCTATGTCCTCCTATGGCTTCCTGAAGACAAAAGAGCAGTGAGCAAGACAGACACACAGCTCCTAAGAACAAGACTTCCCCTCACACCCCACTGAATCGGTCCTTTCCCTGGGTACCTGCCTTGCCAAAATACCAAATATTCCACTCCCTCTAAAACTGAGTCCCAGACTTGCTCTCCCCGGTTCTTCTAGGAGTGAGGTCCTCTGACACCTAGTCCTGCCAGCATCTCCTGCTGATGCTGTAACTATGTGGGTCTCCACATACCTCTGCTCCCAGGCTCATCCTGCTGGACCTCATCCATGCTGACCTTCCAAATGTTTGTCCCACTCTTTCATGGGTGGTTCCTGGGTCCCTCCACACCTGATCGGAGCCTCCTCTGTGACAGAGCATCCCTTTGGGTGCTTTAGTGACAATCCCTTATTCCTTACCATGACAGGCCTCACCAGCCTGCGTGGAAACAAGCCCAAGCTAAACGCATGAATGGAAACTATAAAAGGAACTCTGGCTTTGTTCATTCACCTTTTTTGATCATGGGATAGTCCTTATGTTTTGTGACTCACAGTGAAATGCCTTGAGTGTGCTCTTCCCTGGGCAGTTTCCCCTGATTCATTGGCCACATGCTTTTTCCCCTGGGGAGTAAGTAATTCACTGGATCATCTTCCATATTTGCTGAAATATTTCTGAGTTTGGATAAGTTACCTGGGAAAGGCCAAATGGAGGTGTGACATATGTAGGTTTTCTATCAAATGAAAGCATTAAAAAATTAAGACAAAGAGAGCATTCCTCTGGTATTGTAGGCCATGGCACATTCTGATCATGTGAAAATGTAAATCTTGTTCCCTCAAAGCAAACGCAGCTGAAAAGATAGTTAATTTCCCCAGGATTTTTTCAGGTTGATTTCAAGAAGGACCAGGAACTGTAGCCCTCAGTGGAGGTGTGATTTTAGTAACAAAAAGAATACTTACCTAACAATACCTAGCACACATGCTACCACCCCAGATGAAGGAGCATGCTCCCACAAGCAGTCAAATAGTATTTTAACTTTTTTACAGTTGATATTATTTAACTTATTTAATATCTGCTAACTTAAGCATTGTGGTTAGTATTGTAGACTTTAGAGACAAGCCAATCTCCAGTAGAGGTTTTGTCAGCTTCTAGATCTGTGACCTTAACCTCAGTTATTCTATCTGTAAAATGGGATAATGATATCTTTTTGTGAAGATTAAATGTGACAAAGCAAATAAAACATTTAGTTCAATACTGAGCATATAGTGAGTGTGCTCTAAGGGTATATAAAATATATGGATATGGGGCCCTGAGTGTCAGAAGATGATAATTGTCCATTTGACTGACAACTGAGCAATCTTAATCCAACCCCCTACTATCCTATAAAGGGAGAGTCTCTACCTTCAAAACAGAAATAAAATAGCTTTACAATTTTTAAAGTATCTGGCAATATTTTCTTCATTCTGTCCACGGTTTTCAAGAGATTTGTAGCGGGAGGCCCACTCAGTTACCTCTTCCTGGGCGCTGCTGATATCCTCCTTGGAGAGGCAGGGCAGCCATAACCTAGCAAACTCTCACGTCCAACAAGGATGCCATAGATGCCCCTGGTGGGACTTCTGGTCTCCTTGCTGCACCTGTCACAAAGGTGAGTAGGGCATAGGGAGGAGTGGCAAAGATAGGAATAGTTTCTATTTCAGGGTAGAGCCAAGTATGAGTCACAATCATGGAAATTTCAGATTATTGAGGGACTGATTTGTCTTCTTGGATTAGTCACATGTACTTCAGGATGCAGCAATAAAGTGTGCATTTGTCACACATTTTCACATTATATCCTCCGAGCATGGCTAAAGACCAGGTTCTATACATTACCTTCATTTAATTCTTACCATCTCTTTGAGATAATAACTGTTTTTATCGGGGCACCTGGGTGGCACAGCGGTTAAGCGTCTGCCTCCGGCTCAGGGCGTGATCCCGGCGTTACGGGATCGAGCCCCATATCAGGCTCCTCCGCTAGGAGCCTGCTTCTTCCTCTCCCACTCCCCCTGCTTGTGTTCCCTCTCTCACTGCCTGTCTCTCTGTCAAATAAATAAATAACATCTTAAAAAAAATAACTTTTTATCTCTCTTTGTAATATCTCCACTTTATTTTTTTTAAAATTTATTTATTTATTTTAAAGAGAAAGAGAACACATGTACACATGAGTGGGGGGAGGGACAGAGGGAGTGGGAGAGAATCTTCAAAAAGTCTCCACACTGAGCACGGAGCCGGACTTGGAGCTTGATCTCACATCCCATGAGTTCATGACTGAGCCGAAAACAGGAGTTGGTCACTCAACCAACTGAGCCATCCAGGTGCCCTTATCTCCATTTTATAATATCTGTATATACAAACTTCTACCGAGGAAGACAAAGATTATTAAATGAAAATGAGGCATATCATATTCTTTTTTTTCTAAGATTTACTTATTTGAGAGAAAAAAAGATTGAGCAGGCAGGGGGAGGAGCAGAGGGAGAAGGAGAGAGAGAATCTTAAGCAGGCTCCATGCCCAGTACAGAGCCCAACTGCGGGCTCAATCTCACAACCCTGAGATCATGACCTGAGCCGAAATCAAGAGTCAGACACTTAACCGACTGAGCCACCTAGGCACCCCGAGGCATATCATATTCTTGAATAAAAAGGTTCAACATCATAAATATATAGTCTTCCTTAAAAATTATAAATTTAGTGGACACGCCCCCCAAAAATACTGGTCAATTTTGTTGAGGGGGGGTACTAGATAAGGGAATTCTTCATATGAAAAAGTAAACAAGCAAGATAAGCCAGGAAAAGTCTTGAAAAAATTAGGGGATAGATACTCATCAGATCTGAAAATATATTTTAACACTCAAATTATTAAAACAATGTTTTCTTTGAAAAATAACAGATAAAAAATCGATAAAACAGTGCAGAAAGCCTAACAATATATTAAAATATGCACAGAAATTCAGAATCAGTGGGAGATGGATGTATTATTCAATAAATAGCATTGGAACAACTAGGTGGCCATCTGGAAAGAGAGAAGAGAAGAGAAGAGAAGAGAAGAGAAGAGAAGAGAAGAGAAGGGAAGGGAAGGGAAGGGAAGGGAAGGGAAGGGAAGGGAAAAAACTTGGGAGATTTTAACTTTTTCATTTCAGACTGAGAAAGAACTGTCCAAAGATGATAAAAACCCAGAAGCTATAAAACATTTTCTAAAAATTCTGCTTGAAAAAACAAAGTTAAAAGACAAAAATATGTGTTTGTGTTCGTGTGTGTATGTGTGTGCGTTTGCAATTCATACATCAAAAAAAGCTAATTTCCATGTCTATAAACAGTTCTTATACTTTGGTAAGAAAAAGTCCAACACTCAATGAAAAAAAATGCACACAAGACGTGAGCAGTTACAGAAAGGAAAATAAGAATACCTCTTTACACCACGAAAGGATGCTTCCCCTTCCTTAGGACAAGAGCGGCGCTCTGTAAACTACGAGATGTCTCTTCCAGTGAACATTAGTGCGTGGCTGGCGAGAATATGAAGAGATAACCACAGTGCAGGGCCATTTCACATTATCTACCAACTTTTTAAAAAAGATTTTATTTCTTTATTTGAGAGAGAGAGAGCGCATATGAGAGAGAGCACAAGCGGAAGGGAGGGTCAGAGGTAGAAGCAGAAGCCCCGCTGAGCAGGGAGCCCGATGGAGGGCTCCATCCCAGGGAACCCAGGAATCATGACCTGAGCCAAAAGCAGGTGGTTAACTGACTGGGCCACCCAGGTGCCCCCCAACTTTCAAATACAAACATTGTCTTTTACCCAGCAATTCTACTTACAAGAGACGTCGTCCCATGTGTGCAATGGCCCACCCACATGGCAGCATTGCCTCTTAGAGCAAAAGACTGAAAGCAGCCTAATATACATCAATGGTTGGATAATAGTACAGCTATATAATGGAATGTTGTGCAGCCATCAAAAAAATAATAAAGTAGATCACACATGCTGATATGGGACAGCTCCAAGATATTTTAAGTGAAAAAATATGTAAGCCTGAGGAAAGAGGCTTCTAGAAGTTGAATAACTTACCTGAAATAACCACGCTGTTAGTAGGGTAGTTAGTGGTAGAACTCTGCTCTTGCGGAGTATAAAGCCCTGCTTGAACGGGTATTGGGCCCTGCTGTTCTGCTCCTGTGGGGAAGTCATGGCGCTGATAAGATGGGGAGGGTCAGTGGACTGCATGTCATCTGTATCTCTACGGACCCTTTGTTTCTTTAGGCAGCGTTTCAAGGAGTGGGGCAAAGGGTGCAGGGTGGAGGGTGAACTGGAAGACTTTGACCTGGTTAATTGTTTCTTGAGCAATGTATTACAGCTTTCCCTTTAATATCTGTCACACATATCCGGGACTAGCAGAAAAGGTATGGCTTACCAATTCTTCTCTGAATGTCTGGAGCAGACTTGAAGCTGGGAGATCTAGTTCTGGGAAACATAACAATCTGTCCCCTAACCCCTCTGCTCCTTGGGAAGCTTTTTGTACCCAAAAGAAAGCCAGGTACTTATGGCAAAACTTTCCTCCATTCTGAAGGGAAAAGCATTCAGCAAACTAGGGCATTAACGGTTATTGAAAAGACATGTGCCAACATCACAATTCAGTCCACGAGAGGAAGTGAAGGCAGAATTCTTATCTAATTAAAACAGCTTGGGGAAAGAAAGTGGGCAAAGGATAATTATCTAATTTGGCATTTGGCCTGGAAAAGAAAGGTTAGTATTTCTTTTCTTCCAAAAACTGTCAGGAAATTTCAAATTATAATGCTTGCCTTCCAGCTGTAGGGAATTTTTCATCCCTGAATCCCATGGTGCTTGACACATATGAGTTATTTGTTCCTTGAGTTGCTTCATTTAAAAAGCAATTATTCATTTCTCTATAGAAAATCAAATTTAGGTGCTGAAGATCTTATAAAACAATCTAAAGGCCCAATTGCTGGCATCTTATTTAACTTCTAAATTCTAGTTCCCTTGGTTTAGTCTTCACTGCTTTCATCAAGTGGAAAAACCCCACTTGGCAAAAATACGCCGGTGTTTCCTAGTGATGCTCTGAGGTTTTTTTGGTTGTTGTTGTTTGTGAGTTTGTTTGTTTTTACTTTAATCTGTTTGAAAGTTTCCATGGTAACATGGTGTAGAATGTGGTCGATTGGGCAGTCGGAAGTCTGGTTTTTATTCACCTGCTTTGTGTCCCTGGGCATATCAATGTACTTCACTGAGGCTCAGTTTCTTCATCTGTAAAATGAGAAAATTTGTGTTAAGTCAGAAAATTCTTACCAGGAATTGCAATTACATAAAGTAGTCGGAAGCAAAGCCATTCTGGTAGAAGTGGACGAGAGACCACAGAGGCCCCTCCTTCCGAACCCATCCTGCATGGCTTTGAGGATGACCTTCATATCATTTCCAAGGAACTCAGGGATCCCTGGGTAGAGGGAGATCTTGGTCAAATGTAGTAATTTTCAGTTATAAGGTTACTAAGTCCTGGGGATCTATTGATTAGCATGGTGACCTATGGGGCCAGGAGGTAAGGAAAATGAGGTTATGGTTAAAAAGTTCAAAGTTGCAATTATATAGGATGAATAAGTCTAAAGATAATGTATAACATGATGACTACAGTTTATAATACTAGATCACATACTGGAAATTTGCTAAAAGAGTAGATTTCAGATGCTCTCACCACACACACACACACAAATGGTAATTATGTGGGGAGGTGGGTATGTCAATTAACTTGACTAAACATTTTACTATGTAGATGTATACCAAAACATCATATTGTACACCTTAACTTAATAAAAATATATAATTTTTATCTTTTTAAAAAGCAAATTATGATGTTGACAAGAAATCAAGTCACTTACATAAAAATAACTGATTCTCATAACAATACATTCAGTGAATTAAAAATAAGCATATATGAACTAAAATTGGTTTGCTGTGCTATTTTTTTTAAATGGACCAAAAAATTCAAATGCTTAATGAAAAATAGTATAATATAAATAGTATAAAATAGTATAATATAAATAGTATAAAATATGATACCATATTGGATTCTTGAAATTTGCTACGAGTGGATCTTAAGTGTTCTCCCCGCACACACACAATATGGTAACTATGAGAGATGACAGGTGTGTTAATTAGGTCGGTATGTTAATCATTTCGCAATGTGTACATATATCAAATCACCAAATTGTATACCTTAAATGTATACAATTTTTATTTGTCAATTATACTTCAATAAAGCTGGGGAAAATGTTTATTTAAAGGACCAAAATACTGTCATAAAGAAAAAAGAAGAAAAGAAAAAGAATTATCGGTCTTGAAAGTTTCTAAAGCCCCATAACATGCTAACATTCCATAGTTCTATAATTCTATATTTATTTAAAAAAAAAGAAGTAAATGCATAAAGGAATTCCTGAAATCCCTTGCAAAATAAGATAATACTTACCCAACAATATGGAAAACAATCATGGAATGCCTTGTATGATTAATGCAAAGCAAACCCGGGAAAAAAAGGATTTGCCCTGTCACTAAAATGAGCAAATAATAAGAATTCACATTATCATGTGTCATTGACTGCTCGAAGCACATCACATGTATCAATTTATTTAACCCTCCTAATAACCGTAGGTCCTAATATCATCTCCATTTTTCAAACAGAGAGCTAAAAGCAGAGAACTGAAGTAACTTGTTCAAGGACAGTTAGCTAGTAAGTGGCAGAGCTGAGCTTTGAACCTAGCAATGTGATTCAGACCCTGTCGTCAGATTTCTGTATTAAATGTAGCCCACTGGAGTATTAATCCATATACAATTTTCTTGACAGAAGCATAGAAGGATAACATGTTAGAGTTGGAATGACGCTGAGGGACCAGTGTATTCCAAATCTTTCATTTGATAAATAAAACCAATTTAAAGAGGAAAAAAGAATATCTTGGCTCAGCTGAAAGTTCTACCAATTTCCTTAAAGTTTTTCAAAATGATTTCTATCAGAATTTTCAACTTAAAGACTTAACATTGCTTTTAAAAAAGTAAAGCAAGTATTAACTCAGAAAACATCGGAAAAATAGAAGCTTTAAAACTTAGAATGAGTTATTATTAACTTAGGAGACTTTTACATTTTGTCGTGGTAAGTTTTCCACTCAAATCATCTGATTTAGCTCTATCTAGAAATGCACTTTGAAAACAAGAGTTCTGCATGGATAGTTCAGTTATCAAAACAAACAAACAAACAAAACACACACACACAAAACACACACACAAAAACAAAAACAAAAAAACCCTCCTGTAGTTAGGGAATAAGACTTAACAGATTGTATGTTTCTGAGCGATTATTGTTAAAATGCCCAGGGCCAAGAATTTTTCAACCTCCCAAGCAGTACAGTAATTTTCCTGAAGTTCAAAGCCAGGAATGTACATATGAATTAAGTTCCTTCATTATAAATAAAAGATGTTTAATCTCTCATTTGTTCAAGTTTGGGTGTCTGACATCATTGAGAACCAACCCAAGGATAAGTGTTCCGTTCCGCCTGAGAAGCCAAGAACCAGTCACGAGAGCCTGAAGAATCAAGGCATTTCTTCTTAAGCATTTATTTCAGAGCCGAGATGGAATGAGTTACATTTTGGGGAGTAGTTCTTTAAGATACCATGAAAGTCACCTGTTTCGGTAGAAAATTACATTTCATCCTGGAGATGAAGTACGATGCCCGTGTAATTGTTTTCTCAAGACAGTTTCAGCAGATTTATTTCAAGTGTGAAAAACCCAGGCCACCCCAGGCACTTTTTTTTTTTCCAAGTGTCTCAGCTCAAAATAATCCATATTGCAAAGTGCATATTTTGGGGTTGACATGCCCTGAATTCCTTCAACTGTCACCATCATGTTTGGATCTCAGGCTTCTTGGAGTTTTATGATTCTTCTGAGCTGACTGGTGCCCTTGACAGTTGTGCACAGAAGTGCCAAGACAGGCTGCTTCCAGTAACCCAGTTCCTCTGCTGGCCTCCTTAGAACGTTAGCATTGACCATGAAATTATACTCCTTTACACTTCTCTTGAAGGTCAACTAGAAACTGATAATTAGTTCTTTAAGACACTCTGTTCAGTGACAGGTACTTTTCTACCTTTGGGGAGGAATTGGGCATTGTCTAAGCCTTCAGCGTCAAGGCATGGTCTGTATCTCCACTACATATTTAAACAACTTTATCTCTATGTGGGGACCTTTCCTTTAGGGTCCGAAAAGGCCGCTGGTTTCTGCTTTACCAGAAACACCCAAAGAGCAATCATCTCTCTAATGATGAGCCCTTGCTTCTCTTAGAATATTTTCATGTGCTTTTGTTCTGTGTTTTTCTCTTTTAGCTTCAATACAATATCATAATGTATCTTTTAAAGATATTTTATTTAACTAATAGGCATCCAAATTTAAGTTAAGTGGAGTTTCTTGCTGAGCTGAAAACACACCACCACAGGGGTGAATTTGGCTGGTTGGTGTTGATGAAGTTCAGAACATGCCACCCCATATTTTATACTTTGGGTTACTGAATTTTTCAACCTAAAGGCACTTGAATAATAGAAAATGTGGGAACAGTCTTTCTGTGAACTTCCCTTACCTGCCTAGAGGACAGATCCTCCAAATTGAACGGAATTGTCATGTATCCTCTACCCAGGGGCTTCATTAACCAAAGATTGACTCATCCCAGGAGAAGTGACTAGATGTTAACACCACACCCAAACTTTGTCACAAACTGTCACATCGCTTACCTGTTCTTCTAAGGGCCCATTCATCTTCCCTAAAAACCATTTACTTTCCCCTAAATTATCTACATCCCTCCCTCCCTTCCTCTACATAAGCTGTCAAATCTCACCACTGTTTGGGATATGCACTGTTTTCCTATGATGTCCCCATGAACGTACTATTAAAAATTATCAAATTTGTATACATTTTCTTCTGTTAATCTGCTGCTGTCAGTCCATTTCATAGACCCAGCTATCGAATCTAGGAGAGAGGAGAAGTCTTTCCTTCCCCACACAGAGAGAAGAAAGAGGAACGTGATGACATCAATGAATGTAGCCCATTGTCAGTGAGTAAAAGAAGGGCCGTGTGTACATTTAATATTACGAGGTTGATTCTCCCACATTATTAAGTCTATGGGGTGTCTTACAACTACAGACTCCCACATGGAAATATAACAGCTTCTTCTCCAGCCTGCTAAGGTGCTTAGAATTTCCACCATTTAAGCTCTAAGAAGTTCTGATTTCAATAGGAATGTTTCTCAAGAAATATAGCACAGTAACACATTGCAATCTTTTTTTTTTTTTTGAAAATGAACATGATTTACCTTACTAGATAGCCAGTCCCAGAAAACAGGCCCCTGAAAACGTGAAAGCCAAAATTCTTTTTTTATGGAGATGAGGTGGTGGTGGAGGGGTAGGATGGGAGAGGAGGCAAGACTGGTAAGGAGACAAACATTATGGCCATCCCTAACTGGACCGAGGGAGTTCAGGCACAAAGGAAGAGAAAAGGGGAGTATCAAAGGCCAATTTTCACAACGGCCACACTCTTCGAAATAAAAACAAATTTATTTCAGTTAACATCCTGCTTACTGCTAAACCCCACACTGCATTCCATCTGGTTGCCAGCACCACTCACTTCAGATCTAGCATTGTTCATATTTGGTCATCAACAGCAGCTTCCACAGAAACAGAAATGAAACCAAGAATTGAATATTTATCCATAATGTAAAATAAAATTATTTTTCCAGGGGCTTCAGCCAAGTATTGACAGGAAATTCAACCAGAATTCACGGGAAAATGAATTTTCTGACAGGTTTTAGGTTTCAGCCTCCCCTAGTTTCAGGCAAAATGGAGTAAGAGGAGCTGTGCTTGGCAGGGAATCAACTCCCTCCCTTCCACTGGAAGGTCTTTGTTCCTGTTACTAGTGACTCATTGGATTACCTCAGTTACGTCCCTTTACCACGGTGGGTCTTTGTTTCTCCACACCCCCAGATAATACCTACAAAGGATCTGAGGTGCCTAGATAAGAAGTAGTATTTCAGGAGAAGTTGGCATTCATATCGTAATGAAATCTATGACATCACTTATCGCAGTTCTCCTTGTAGCCAGAGCCCACAGAGAGCCTGCATTGTCTTCTCAGCACCAGGCTTTGAGAAGGCGAGCACCACTGGTAATCTCAGAGCCCAGCCAAGGGTTATTAAAATTTGAAGCAGGCTTCAAAGCGAGCCTGCAATAACTAATCTGCTATACTCACAAGAGGCTGTTTCCAAATATGTTTAGTGTGGGGACCTTCCTTCACAACAGAGCACAATGCCGGGGGGAAAAAAGGAAGATTGGCACCATGGCCGTGAAACGTGCAATTTTAGTTTGACCCACGATTGCTGTGCCCTATTCCATACAGTCTTAGGAACACACACGGCCATATCTTGATTAAGAAAGACTCCTGAACTACAGTTAGTGCTGAGTCAGATTCAGGTCCCCTTCCCAATTGTCCTATCGGCCTCTCCGGCCTCTGGTTTCTCCTGCCCCCTGCGCCCTCCCCCAACCCACTATCTTGGGACGCACATCTTTTTCCTTATGTGGTATACGCATACAGGCTGCAGACACCACCCTACAGACGAACTCCAAGAGGTCACGCGTGCTCACTCTCTGTGGTTGGTGACATGCGGACCTTGGCACCACAGTAAAAATGGCACATCATTCAGGAATTCTCCAAAACGCTCCATATAATCAGAATTCGATTTTCATTTAATAAGGAAACAGGTTTCTTCCTCCTATGTGTCCACTAGATGTTAATAAGCACCCCTTCCTCCCTGCGGAGTTCTGTTCATGTTGCTACAGACGATCCCGGAAATTAAAGTGCCTTGCAGGGCTTTGGGGCACTCTGCATCTGTTTGGTTCCAATTTATTCCACCAATCTCTCCAAATTTTATATTTCCTTTCCCATACGCCCATACAGAGTCTCTCTGTTCCTCCTCCACTGTTCCCTCTGATTTACCACTGAGAAAATCCTCATTGGTTTTGCCCACGTGTTAAGTTTTAGAAAGGGAAACGTGTATGCCAGAGCCTTGTCTTAGAAGACAGAAAAGGACAGTAAGCACTGGGGGAGGACAGGATTGAGGATGCCTCCTCAACAGAGACAGTCACTCCAGCAGAAGAACTGTGAGAAAATGCAGAGAGAGCAAAACTGAGGGTTACAGACCACTCCTGCACCTGACCGCTATTAACATGTCACAAATCCCGGAAGGCAAGATGGTATAGCAGCTACCTTGGGACACTCAGAAGTGGCAGAGGTGGTCATGGTCTTTCAGGCTTGTTACTCCCACGACTGAATTCAAACCAAGCAGCAGGGGTAAACCCAGAGGGACAAAAGCAGCTGCAGGAGGGACTGAGGGGCCAGAGCCAAACAGACAGGACACAAAGAAGACAAATTCTGTTTCCAAAGAAACGTAAGGGGAGCATGGTCTGAGGATGTTCATTCAAAGACACCATCTTTCATCATCTCAACTAGCCCAGAAAGTTTCCCGAGGATGGAACCAAGTCTTATTTGGCTCCCACGCCCACATTCTGCCACTGCCCGGCATCCACGTTTGACTAAGGGACTGCCGTGTGTTTGTGAGGCTGGGGCCAGGGTAGAAACAGGAGCCTTGAGATTTTAAATCCTGGAGGATCTTTTCTGAGAGTAATAGTTAAGACTTAACAGCGCTTACCTTGCTCGGAGTGAACAGGCCCAGCTCCAATCGCAGCTCTGCTGCTGACTGATTGTGTAGACTTTGGGCAAGTGGCTTAAACTTCTTACACTTCAATTTCTTCAGCTTCAAAGTGGAGCTGTTTTGAGGTTTAAGTGGCGGAGGGCATTTCAAACACTTAGCCTGGAGAGTGGCATATAATAAGGACATAATCAACATTATTATCATCTTATTCACTACCCATTGTGTGAGAGTTGGCAGCTACACACATTTGTGAATGAGTAGCTTATACCAGCAAGTATAAGAAGAAATACCAGGAGGTTTGGAGTTGTCAAAAGTCCCAGCTATCGGTTTCAAATGGCCAGCACCAGCCTTGGAAACTTGACCAGTACCGACTCTCTGCTCTAAGTCTCCCTCTGCCAAAGAAGTGCCACCCTCTGCCCAGCCCCCATCCCGGTCTCTGCAGGTCCTAACTGGAGAGGGAAGCATATTTTTCTAATTCCAAAGCTGAGATACAAGGCCTGACAAGTGTAATGAAGTCAGAAGGGGATAATGCCCAGAATGTTTCAATCTGGTTCTAGTTTAGCTATACTGAAAAATGAGCCTAGGGGGACTGCTAGACAGTATAAGTGCCTGCCTCTCACTCTGCAATTCATGCACCTTCACTGCCCAGGTGCCTGATACCTGTTTTCACAGGACGTCCTTTGGGTAAAGACAGTGGGTTACCACACTGTTTATTAAGGCGTAGGGATGGTGGGTGGGTAAAAAGTACTATCAGCCTTTGGCACCTTGGCATGAACCAACTGTCAGGTCATCTAAAAGAACTCCTAGGGGCACCTGGGTGGCTCAGTTACTTAATCGTCTGCCTTCCGCTCGGGTCATGATCTCAGGGTCATGGGATGGAGCCCCCCACATCTGGCTCTCTGCTCAGCGGGGAACCTGCTTCTCCCTCTCCCTCTGCCTGCCTCTCTCTCTCGCTGTCAAATTAGTAAATAAAATCTTTTTTTAAAAAACTAAAAAATAAATAAAAGAACTCCTAGTAGGGTTCTTAGAGTTCCAGGGACTCCTAGTAGGGTCTTAGAGAGACATGGCAAGGATAGTAACGAACTAGAAATGATGTCTTAACTGAAATGCTACCTGAACATGGCGTCACCTGGGCAGACATGGAGAAGGGGAAATCAATTAAGTGCAGGACAGGGCTGATAGTTGCTCTGATTCTTAATTTCACCTAAGATTGGTTTTGCCCCTGCAAATTTCAAGGCTGCGGGGCCTCAGGATGTCACCTCCACCAGCCTGGGGGTTGGGTGGCGGGAACGCTGGGGTGGGGACCGACAGAGGGCCGTGACCGCTTCTTTTTCTCGAAATCCCCACCGGGGCCCAGAGTAGGGCGCTCCCCTACGAGCTCATCACGTGCACAGCCCCAGCTTCTCAAACCCGACCCGAAGCCTGCAGTCCTGGACGCCCGGGTGGTTTTTAGGGTTTTCTTTCTTTATTATTTCCCTTCTTGTTCTCCACAGTTGGTGATTTTCTGCAGAAAAACGGCTGAGAAAAAAGAACCTATTTCATTTCCAGTTCCCATCACCGCGATTTCCACATGGATGTGACGTTGGGCCAGCTTCCGAAATGCCCAGGTGACTCACGCGGGGACACCCGGGGGCGGAGCTCAGGAGTTTCTCGCGCGGGGGGCGGGACGGGGCGGAGCGGGACGGGGCGGGGCGCCGCTCGCCTCCTGCGCCTGCCGCGCCTCCCGCGCCCCCTGCGCCTCCCGCGTCCCCTGCGCCCCCTGGCGGCCGGCGACCCGCGGCTCTCGGCGCCGGGCAGGGCGTCACGTGACTGGAAAGTCCCTGTGTGGAAATCCCCGCTCTCCGCCGGCGGTAAAACAGAAAGGGAAAAAGAGAACTGGCAGTCTGCAGTCTTCGCAGCGGGCCAAGTGCAGCGAGCTCGGAGCCCGTGGGGGCGGAGCGGTGACAGCAGCCGCCGGGAGAAGTGCCGCGGCGGCGGCGGCGGGCGGCAGCTGGCGCGATCCACACCCCCGGCCGGCCCAGCGAGCGAGCGCCGAGCCCCGGCGTCCATGGGGCGCCTCCTCCGCGCGGTCCCGACCCCCGCCTGCGGCGCGCGCCTGCCCTGACCCGGACTTGGGACTTCCGAAGAGGATCGCGCGGCCGGGACAGGTAACCACCGGGTTCGCGGGGCCAGGGCTGCGGGTGCGGAATTGGCAGCGACTCCCGGGCTGGCCTCGTCTACCTGCCATGGGTTTTGCAACGGTCCTGGAGGGGAATTTGTTGGCTGTTCGTGGCCACTGTAGGTTTTGAAATGCTAGGAGTCGAGGTCGCCGCGCCAGATGTTGGGGTGACAGCTCTGGAATCCTCCAGCCAGCTGTTCCTTTTAAATACTGCAAAGAACTTAAGCTGCAGCAGACTGCTGGCGAGTAGCCTCCGGACTCCCAGGTCGGGTGGTCCTTGGTGCTTTGCTCCTTTTCGTGCCTTTTTTATTTTTAAATCGAGCTCTGGATGCTGTTGGCCACGTCGACCTCGCAGAACCAATGTGGCTTCTTCCCAGATTGTGCAGAAGCAGCCCACCGCGGGTGGGATGTCGGGGAGGCCACAAAACCCGGCGGGGGTGGGGGACTCCGCCACCCAGCCAGTCCAGGGACGGTTTGCAGACCCAGGGAGTGTAGTGCAGGGAGGTGGGTGGGGTCGAGGGACGGTGTTGATCTTCAGTCGCAGCACTGGAAGAGGTGTGCATGTTAAAGTAGGTCGTTGGCCTGCTTTTCGGGTGCTCCAGTTTACAGGGATCTGCAGGCCCCTGCCCCAGCCCCTAGCCCACAGTCAGACAGTCTTTGTCAGCCCGGGTCGTCCCACATCCTGCCACCTGGCCTCTCAGGAAAGCAGTGGTATTAAGTAAGGAAGGAGCTCAGCTCTTTTGAGACCGCTTTGTTTTCAGTTCTCCCTGCCTCTGATCTTCTTTCCTTGGAAAGCTGGTGGCTGGTCAAGTGTCTCAGGGCAGCACTTGGGGAGAACCGTTGTCCATTCAACAGTCCTCTGGACCATAGCCCTAGTGCCCCCAGTTATTGAGTACCCAGTTCCATTCTCATTGTCTGAGGTGCTTCTTTGATTTTTACGGTTCTTTGTACAGTTTTCGAAGTTTGGGAGGGAGACTTACCCAAAATTCGATGAGGCATTTGTTGATAAAAAGTCAGTGAGGTAACAAGTGTAAAGGAAATGTTAAGGGTGATAGCGTATGTCTTTTCCTGTAAGGACGTTACAATCACAGGTCAGGGAAATTTATTCTTTAATCTTAGATGCGGAGAAATCCGAGAACTGGGAATTTGGATGGTGGGTTTTGATTCTTTTAAGGAGGCGATTCTGCAGTCAGTGCAAGGCTAAACCTATGAATGAGATGACCCTGGGCTATGTGGTACTGACATTTGCATGTCTTGCTTAGGGCTAAAAGCTCTCACTATTTGAGGTCTTGGCAGAAAAATCTTTAAGTGAGAAGAGAATAATAGAAGGCTTAGAAAAACAAAAAGGCAACACCTAGTTTGTTTCAAATCTTTTTACTTCCCGCCTCTTCTCGTCTGAGAGCAGGCACTACAGCCACAGGGGTGGTGGTGTGGGAATAGCAAGGGGCAGGTGTTAGGAAGACTATCTGGCGTCTAGGCAAAGCTGTCTGCCCTCGATGGTGTGGAACCTGAGCAGGACCTGTCCTTCTGTTGTTTTGACTGCAGACAGGGAATAAGGCCGTCTTGGATTTTTAGCCCCAGCATCAAGCATGACACTCAGCCTTCAGTAGGTGGTCAGGCAGTGCTTTTTGAGTGATGGACAGATGAATGAGTGACATTGAGAGACTTTGGCCATGCCACCAAGTGGAAACGGGTGTAATGTTTTTATCCCCTCATTGTGCTTGTGGTCCTGCTATAATTTTGCCCAGTTCCACCTTCAGGGAATGGCTGACGTCAAAGGAAAGATTACCAACTGACCCAGAGAATTACTCCTCCCAGGCCTCACTGGCAATCAGATTGGGAATCCTGATCCAAAATTATCACCAGAAAGCAACCTTGTGGTCATCTAGTCCACCTTCTCTACTTTGAGTGGACCACAAGAATTTAAACCACTTCATCAATGACTTTAAGAGAGCCTAGACCCACCTAGGAATGGCTTCCCTAAAAATCTAGGTTTCTTGTCTCTCTTACATAGGTTTAAGGTCTTCCTCAACTAAAAGCTTGCCCTGGCAAATAGTAGGACACAGGAGTGAGGTTAACAATCGCCGTGAAACTTCCTAGGGAATATGTTCAGGCTCTGAAACCATCTTGGAAACCAAGATGTGTGGTAAGGGACCCTGCTAAGGCTTGAGTGACAGCTGGCTTTCCACACAGCTCCACACTGCAGGGATCCCATGTTGTGTCAATTCACAACATCCCAGGCTGTTGGCATGGGTTGTAGATGGTGGGTTTTGCCCCCTGCTTCCTTCATTTGTCCTGAGTGTCCCCCTGGCCATCTTTCCTTGCCTGCTTCCAGACTTTCATTTCCTTCCACTGGTGGATTACGCTTGAAGATTGCAGGGTGAAGACGGGGTGGGAAATGCATCTGAGTGTTGGTACCTGGAGCATGGTAACAAATGTGGTTGGCACTTGAGTTGGAATAATGGAACTCTACTGCCTGCTCTTGAAAGTGTAAAATTGATTCTTCTATTATTGTTAAAATTCTATTTCTTATTCTGATGTTGTAAAGTTCAATGGAGAGGTTCCGAAAGACTTATTGTTTGCTCTTAAAATTGCAAAGCATCTTACTGGAGATAGGCTTATTCAGTTTTTAACCTTAAAAATATTATAATACATTTTATAAATGAACTCTTTGTAAGTATTTCTCTTTGGGGCTGAAGAGCAAATTCTGATCAGCGGCTTAGGTGACAACGTAAAATTGCAAGATTTTTCACAAAACATTTACTTTGCCGTATAGGGAGGGAGCGCTTAAAAGAGATAAATCAAGGCTTCACCTGAGAGCAGGGGTTGCTGAGCAGTGGTCTTAGGGGAGGAGCTACAGACTTGTCAGGGCCGCCTTGTGGCCGCCACTGGCATCCAGAGCTCCTGAGATCCAGGGGCTTTGTCAGAGTGGCACGAGAATGGGATGGGAACTTGTTGGTTATGAGGTGCAGTACCTGTTGCTGACAGATAGGCTGGGCTCCCTGACAGACGTTACTGAAAATACGGGTTATTCCCCTCCTCCTCAGCACCCACTCCCCGCCTTCCTTCTCTTGTTTAGACTAATCTTTAAAAGTGATGTAACTTAGAACAGTCCAGTGTGAGTTAATCTTGGGGGCCAGCTAGTATCCTGGGAGGAGAGGTGACTAAGATCTTTTGCCTACAGATGAGGGTAATGACAAGCTCAAACCCCGGGGTTTCCTGCAGGCAGGTATTTAGGAGTGGTCCTCAGAGTCGGGCTAACGGAATGGGTTTTGCTCCCCTCCTGTTCAGGTGTTACAGAGCACGATGGCTGAACAACTCCTTCCCCAGGCTTTGTATCTGAGCAACATGCGGAAAGCTGTGAAGATACGAGAGAGAACTCCAGAAGATATATTTAAGCCTACCAATGGGATCATTCACCATTTTAAATCCATGCACCGATACACACTAGAAATGTTCAGAACTTGCCAGTTTTGTCCACAATTTCGGGAGATCATCCACAAAGCTCTCATCGACAGAAACATCCAGGACTCCCTCGAAAGCCAGAAGAGGCTCAACTGGTGTCGGGAAGTCAGGAAGCTGGTGGCCCTGAAAACGAATGGTAAGAAGCTCTCGTCTAAGGCTTGGCTACCACAGTGCGGGGTCCCCGTTCCTTCATTTCTGATACCGCTGGCCCAAACTCAAGTCTCTTGAGAGCATAGACCCCTTAGAAAAGAATCCTCCATAAAAGGCATGTGATAAAAGCAAGCTTGTTTTTCAACCTTTTTATGAAGGATATTTTGTTAATTGTGCGTATTAGCAGAGCCACTGCAGCTGGAGGGCTGCATTTCTGAACACATGCCTCCCACTGGAGGACTTCGGTATTTAATTTTTGTGGCTGTTTGTGTAATCATTTGTAAAATACCCTTTCCTGGCCAGTAATGGAAACAATAAAAGGCTTTAAGTTCAAAAAGAAAGCATGGTGTGAAAACTAGTATTACTGTCGTTTGCCACTATCATTAGAAAATGCTCGTAATGATGACCTTACGCATCTTGAATTGATGACATTTTATGGCTTAGCCAGTGAGCAGCTGTTGTCTGCCTCTCCCTGACCTAGGTTCTGTTGGCTTTGGTCCCGTGACATGAAGTAGAAAGATACTCGAGATTTGTAGCACAGACTTTAGACCTTTTCTTCATTATTTTTAGGGATTCCTAGTTCTGAATTTCTTGCTATCTGTATCTGCCCAGTGGTCCTTTACCACTAGGAACTGTTTTCTGTTCTAAACTTTATTGTTTTGTTTTTTGATTATTTCCTTTGAGCAAGAGTATGTGTATCATGGCCAAGCACACTGTTTCATGCAGATACATAATCCTTCATTATAATGTCGCTAATTATTACAAGAAGCAAGGAGACTGCCACAATCAATTAAATGCTTACAGTCTAGAAGAGGGCAGGAACCAGGTTCTTATTTAAGTAACAGTCCTTCTTTAAGACCACCTTGATCAAAATAATACATCCAAGCACAGAAATCCTTGTTGACAGTGAGAGGATAAGATTATTAATTAACTTTGTGCGTTAACTGTGGCCATTTTTGAGTTGGGTAGCGTGGAGTGATTGGAGATAGGTATTTTGCGGTGTTCCTGGGGGCGGCGGGGGGAGGGGGGAGGGTTCTTGTGCAGTACTTCAACATCTTGCCTCTACTTTTGAAGCACAGATTCTTAGAAACAAAGGTAGAATGAAAACTGGGGAGAGCTAGTGTTTACATTTTTCTTGGCCTTAAATCAAGTGATGCGTAGAAGTGGGTAATTATGTTAAGTCATCATCAAGGGGTTTATATTCCTGACAGTTTGTGGTTTTAACTCTCTCCCATTTTGTTACAAAAAAGAAACGGAGTGAACTCTGGGAGAGGTGGAAACAGAGAGATTCTGCCAAACTAGAGATGTGGTAGGAAGAGGAAAACCTTATCATTAACAGAATTAACTGACGTTTTAGGTTGAACTTACTCCTTAAGAAAATAATGGATATAAATGGTAAACACTTGTTTTGCAAAGATCTGTCATTAAAGTCAACAAGGATGCATGCTACAAATAAAGCCACAAAAGCAAGTGCATTTTGATAACATTTTCTGGGAAATAGGAATGTGGGAGCTCAGATCCTCTTATTTCCCCACTTTCAAGAAAATTCCTTAAAATTCTGGAAAAGGAAGAAAAGATATTTAGGGGAGGGGGAATAGACAAAGTGACTTTTACTCTCTGGCTTTTATTAAGCACCTTTTTTTTTTTAACCCTTCCCCTCTAGGAGGGTTCTACAAAGTCAGTGGTCTATTTGGGGAGGGGGTGATTCACAAGTTTGCATTTGAGGATATGAGACTGCGGTGAATGAGGAAGGGAGTAGGTGGCATAAAATTGAAACTTCATGTGAAAAATTCCAGCGTCTATTGGCTGCCGCGATTTCACTTGTATAATGAGTAGCCCTATTCCAGCTCACCCTGACCACACCCACTTGGAAAGTCCAGGGTGCCCTTCGCAGTTTAAATGTCTACACACCAGAACAAAAAGTACAATAGCTGTTGCTCAATTGCTAGTCAAATAACTTAGCGCTGGGGAATTCCAGATGTTGCTTAGGGAATTTTGTACTGGTGCATCTCAATAAAGAACTGAAAGTAAGCACAAGAAGAAGAAAAAAAAAGCCTTATCTTTGCTCTAGATTTTGCAAAGGGGAAATTTCAACAGAATGCAATCGTTGCCACACTTCTGCCAAGACAAAAGGCTGAGCGATCTTTTTTCGTTCATTCTTGTGAAGACTGACTTACTTCGTCTTTCCATATGTGTGAGTTGCAGGGATACTAGCTCTGGATATATATGATTGAGGGGTTTTCTTTGTTTTGTTTTTGTTTTTTACAGTTTGACTATACTTAAGATTTGATAGAAAATTTCAAAAAGCGTTGATAACCCTGCTTGTAGAGTAATGTAAGAAATTAGTTGACCCCTTCTTCATAAAATCAGTGGTGTACTTGGCCACGAGATATTAAGGTGTTGACTTTTTTGGTATTAAACATTCCCCGAAATGTTTATTGCGTGGAGGTTGGGAAAAAAGTCAGTGTCCTGAATTGTAGGTTTTAACCTGTGAAAGTAATAAACTAATGGTAAAATTGGACCTGTTTCTCACAATGCTCAAAGGCAGGCTGAGGAGGTAGTGCGGTGTCCTCCATCCCACTTTACAAACCAGGAGAGGAAACTCCCAGGCCCCAGAGGCCTCAGTGGAATGGTCAAGTCATTTACCACTGAGTCATAGCCAGACCGTCCCTGTCTAGTAAACCGAGCCCAGGCAGCTTCCTGGTTTGTGCATATTGCCCTGTGTGTTCTCTCCAGAGCCTCAGAGTGACAGTGAGAGTGCCAGTGTCTTGGGCAAAACATCAAGGAATACTGGAATGCGATGGACTTTAGAGATCATAATCCAATACTCTCATTTCACAAAGAGAAAAAAAAACACTCAGAAGCTGAGGAATTTCCCCCAAGGTCACACCTAAACCAGTTAAGGCAAGTCAGGCTAGAACCAAGGTCCCCTGATAATCAGTCCCTGGCCCCTTTGCTCTCTTAGTGTCAGTCATTAAAAATAAGAGTGAAAAGAATGGTTTTTTCCCTCAAAGCCACCATCAGCTTGTGAAATGTTCTCAGTTGGCCATTGGACTAAGAAAGTAAACCGTTTGCATCTCTCACATGCCCTGTTGGGTCCCCTGTACCAGTGGCAGGGCTGGTGCATTCTATAAACCTATGCTCGGCCTTTGATGTGTGTGGCTTCTGTCCTCAGGTGATGGAAACTGCCTCATGCATGCTGCTTCTCAGTACATGTGGGGTGTTCAGGACACAGACTTGGTCCTGAGGAAGGCGCTCTTCAGCACTCTCAAGGAGACGGATACACGCAACTTCAAATTCCGGTGGCAGCTGGAGTCCCTTAAATCTCAGGAATTTGTGGAAACGGGGCTTTGCTACGACACTCGGGTATGTTAACAAATGTTCCGCCATTAAGTATCTACCGGTAGAGCTCCCTGGTAGGTGAAGGGTCTCTCTGGCCAGGCCCTGCTCTCAAGGAGCATATGATGTACTAGGTCACGTGAACTTGGCTAAGCAAAGCAGAGCCCATGGAAAACACCAGAAAGCTCCTGTGGGGTGAACCTGAGGCTTTTGTCACTGCTGGGAGGTTTCCAGGCAGCAGATTCCCAGCTGTGGATCTCTTCCTTCCATTTAGCAAAAGGGCTTCTGCTCATGGCCTTTCCTGTGGGGCTTTGGTTGCTTTCCAATCTGATTGCCCTTTGCATGCTCTACTGAGCCTGCCAGGCAGACTCAGACGTGGGGCTCACCATTCTCAGTCACGAGCTTGGAATTTTTGTGTACATTTGGATAAGGGGCTCTGGTGTTATGCCTCATCAGGGATTTTTTTGAAAGCAGGTACTGTCCCCATCCTCCCCCGCTTTTAAGTTGGCCTTATAGTGGAAAATAGTAAAGGAAGAAAACCAAAATGGGGAAAAAAGGGTGATCATTTGAACGATGATTTCCAGAAAGGGGAAAAGTAAGCTGAGTTATATAAATGAATAATCGTAAAGCAAAGTCAGACTCAGTTTTTAATGCATAGTACATTCAATCATGATTTTTCCCTTTACCCACTTCTCCTTAGAATTGGACGGATGAGTGGGACAGCCTTGTCAAAATGGCATCAACAGACACACCCGTGGCCCGAGGCGGACTTCAGTATAACTCACTGGAAGAAATACACATATTTGTCCTTTGCAACATCCTCAGAAGGCCCATCATTGTCATTTCAGGTGAGATCCCTGCAGGTTGCTTATTTGTATTCACGTGCTGCTCGGCCGGAATGCTTTAGCTCTCGGGAAAAGACCCCAAGTCACAGACGATAGAAGCTGAAGGGAATTCGATAGAAATCACCCGAGGGCCTTATTTCTCTTGCTCTTTCCCTAAACAGACAAAATGCTGAGAAGTTTGGAATCGGGTTCCAATTTCGCTCCCTTGAAGGTGGGCGGGATTTACCTGCCTCTCCACTGGCCAGCCCAGGAGTGCTACCGATACCCCATCATTCTCGGCTATGACAGCCAGCACTTTGTACCCCTGGTGACTCTGAAGGACAGCGGACCTGGTGAGAACACTGAGCGTGGATTCACGTTTGTAACTGCTGGTAGATACTGGGACGCCCTGTTCGCACTGAACATCGGGCTCTTTGGGGCCCTCTGGCCTCATTTATGTTTTTTAATTATTTTTATGTGAATACAGTGTTCTGTCATTTGCCTGATTATCAACAGTAATGCAATGACAGTAATCCCACTATCTTTGCGTATGGCTTGGAAAGCACTTTGCACAGCTTAGTTGCAAGTGGGAGATGTAGGTATACACGTGACTGCTGCCCTTTGATACATGACGGAGTAAGGCCCACAGAGCCCTGGCGTGGAGCAGCCAAATGTCAGGTAGCTATTACTATGATAGCTTCCTCTGCAAGAGGCAGGGTGCGAAGTGCTTTAGGGACATCATTTCACTTCATTTCATCCTCTCGGCATCCCTGTGGACTGTAAGCCCTGTGAGCCTTGTTTTACGGACGAGACCCTTGAAGCTCAGAGAGGTTCAGTAACCTGCCTGATGTCACAGAGCTTGCTAGTGGCAAAGTCAGGATTCAGACTCAGATCAGTGTGATTCTGAAGTGTGGCAATTTACCCGACGAGATCCACTGCCTCCAGGCTGCCTAATATTCTCTGACCTTCCAGAACAAAGCCTTTTATGTTAGAGTTTGTTTCCCCATCTGAGTTTGACTGTGGCTGGATGATACTTTTCCACCCTTTCATTGTATCCTTTCTGTGTTTTTGAAATGTGATCGTTACATATGCGGCCTCACACATAATCTCATTTAGTAGAATCATGTGTCGCTTATGGTATTTTTTTTTCCCTCAGAAATCCGAGCTGTTCCACTTGTTAACAGAGAGCGAGGAAGATTTGAAGACTTAAAAGTTCACTTTTTGACAGATCCTGAAAATGAGATGAAGGAAAAGCTCTTGAAAGAATACCTGATGGTGATTGAAATCCCTGTCCAGGGCTGGGACCATGGCACCACCCACTTGATCAATGCCGCGAAGTAAGAGTTTATCCTTCGCTCTGTCCTTTGCCATCTTCAGCCGTTTTTACTTCGGCCACATAGGCTGATGCCACCCCAGAGCTCCACCATAACGTTATTTGAAGCCAGTTTCCTCCCATGTGAAACAAATTCAGAGCGGTGTACGTGAGTCAGAGAGGATGACCAGAGGCCATCCTAACTTGGGTTTCCCCTGGGAACGAGGAATTTCTCCGTGGTGACTTCCCTGCAGTCTGGATGCTGACAGTCAGAACTGTGGCTTTTGAGTATATTAAACCAAAGATAGTTTTGTTGTGTTTTGTTTAATTGCCCTAGTCCGAGGCTAGCAAGTGAAAATTCTTGGAAACACAACCTTTTTCTCTTGGCTTATGGGTGAGGACAGACACAGAAGACAACAGACGGGGCTGTAGACTGTGAGTATGTGGCAGCCATAGGGTTTTTGCCACGTGGAAGGTGGAGGAGAGACCCAGAGCGCGTCTTGTGCAGGTATCCAGATCGCAAACACTGGCTTTCTGTCGGAGAGATACATGTTTGTTAGGACTTGAGATACAGCAGAGGGGACCATGGAGGCATAGGAGAATCAGTTTCTCATAGTGGAGGCGAACATGTGACGGAGGCTCAGAAGTCCGTGGACAGCACCTGTGGGCGCGTCGCTGCTCAGTCACTGTGCGGGGCGGCTCATGTGGGTAGAGACCAGGCATGAGTTTAAGATTAATAACAGTGAAATATAGGCAACAAGGTCCTACAGTGATTTGAACTGTAACACAGCCTAGTCCCAAATGAACACCCGACGTAATGTTTTACTAGAAGTTTGATCTCCGAGACGTTAAAAAGTAAAAGTGACTTTTTAAAAGAGGAATAGAGTAATCCACTGTAGAGGCATCCCCAGAATAGCCCTTTCTTTAGAATTATCAGTCATTTGGGGTGGACCAAGTTGATTAAGTAAGACTGTGATTCTTGAAGTAGCGAAATCTTCTTAGCAGTACTAGACTGTGCCGTGTTGGAGGCGCGGACTCTTAGTCATATGACCCTGCATGTCAGTGATGGGTTATCAAGTCATTGCCATAATCCACGTTCTACAGGTTTGCCCTATGAGCTCATGATGTGAAAGCGTGTGTGTGTGTGTGTGTCTGTGTCTGTGTTTGTGCTTAGTCTCATGTTTTTCCTTTTTGTCTTCAGGCTGGATGAAGCCAACTTACCCAAAGAAATAAACCTGGTAGACGATTACTTTGAACTTGTCCAGCACGAGTACAAGAAATGGCAGGAGAACAGCGAGCAGGAGCGGAGAGAGATGCGTGCTCAGAACCCTTTGGAGCCTTCCGTTCCCCAGCTTTCTCTCATGGACGTAAAATGTGAAACACCCAACTGTCCTTTCTTCATGTCCGTGAACACCCAGCCTCTGTGCCACGAGTGCTCAGAGAGGCGGCAAAAGACCCAGAGCAAATCCTCAAAGCTGCACTCCAAGCCAGGCCCCGAGGTGCTCCCCGGCATGGCTCTCGGGGCCTCCCGGGGCGAGGCCTGTGAGCCCGTGGACTGGAGCCCCAAGGAGCCAGCTGGGGGACCTCATTCGGCCCCTCCGACAGCGCCCAGCCTCTTCCTGTTCAGCGAGACCACTGCTATGAAGTGCAGGAGCCCCGGCTGCCCTTTCACGCTGAACGTGCAGCACAACGGATTTTGTGAGCGCTGCCACAACGCCCGGCAGGTTAACGCGGGCCACCCCTCGGACAGCACGAGGCACTTGGACCCTGGTAAGTGCCGAGCCTGCCTGCAGGACGTCACCAGGACGTTTAATGGGATCTGCAGTACTTGCTTCAAAAGGACTACGGCAGAGCCCTCCTCGGACCTCAGCTCCAGCGTCCCTCCTTCCTGTCACCAGAGGTCCAAGTCAGACCCCTCGCAGCTCATCCAGAGTCTCTCCCCACATTCTTGCCGCAGAGCTGGGACCGAGGCTCCCTCTGGCTGCCTCTCTCAGGCCACACGGACTCCAGGGGACAGGACGGGGACGAGCAAGTGCAGAAAAGCCGGCTGCATGTATTTTGGGACTCCAGAAAACAAAGGCTTCTGCACGCTGTGTTTCATCGAGTACAGAGAAAACAAACGTGAGTGACAGGATGGACTCCTAACCCCCGTTTCTAAACTCCTGGGCTAGATGCAGTTTTGCTCCCCAGCTGCAAGAGAGCAGCTCTGGGCAGTGGGGGAGAGAGTGGCTGGCCCAGAGGGATGGTCACGTGGAGGCGAAAGACACAGAAAACCACCTTCCAAAGCCCTACAGCCCCTCGTAGATAGAGTTCATAGAATTTGTCTTCACAAGGTCGTTCAGTGTCTGGCCTTTGTGTGATAGAGTTTAAACAAGACTTCTTTGGACACATAGGTGTAATAGAGAAAAATCCAAAGCTGAAGGGCAGTAGCTGGAGAGGGGGAAGTCTCCGCTGACACTGTGAGAAAACACAGGTGATTTTAGAAATCTCTCGTTTGCAGGGGGACAGACGGGCAGTTAGTGTCTCTGCCTGTTCTGTTCCTATGCCTCGCCAGTGTGGCATGTTCAAAAGCGAGAGGCTTGTAAAGTCAAAGATGTTTCCGTAATGGCATTATTGTTTTTCCTTTGGCTGAATTTAGAAAAGGTTGTGCTCACATACTCACAGTCCTGGCTGCCCTAACCTGTACCCAGAACCTGTCTGTCTGTCCCACGGCGGTGTCTCTCTCTCTGCTTAGAGACCACACGTGGCACTGATGAGCTCCAACTCTCTTTTAGATTTTGTCACTGCCTCCACGAAAGCCAGTCCCACGGCCCCCAGGTTCCAGAACGCTGTCCCCTGCCTGGGGAGGGAATGTGGCACCCTGGGAAGCACCGTGTTTGAAGGATACTGTCAGAAGTGTTTCATCGAAGCTCAGAGTCAGAGATTTCACGAAGCAAAAAGGACCGAAGAGCAACTGGTGAGACACTTTGAGGTACTTGCCCTCCCCTGTTGGGCCAGCCCTCTCGCTGGAGCCAGACAAGCAGACGTTCCCCCGTGCCAAGTTCCGGGGAAGAACCTGAGGGGGTTGGGGGGAGAAGTCACTGTGGTCCCCGGGGTTGGAAGTGCAGCAGCTACTCTTGATGTTCACGGCCTAAGTGTGCTCTAGAATTCATTTAAAAAGTAAAGCAGGTCAGTCATAGAATAAAACCTCTTGGAGTCTCCGAAAAGCCGGATGCTGAGCAGACACTTCTGATTGGTTAGTAGCAGCACAGGCATGAGTGGAAGTAATCCTTTATCCCCAGATGCAGGGGGGAGGCAGCAGCCCGGGCGCCTCCACACAATGGCATGTAAGAAAAGCAAACTTTGGCTGGTGGTTGCCTCCCCTGTTGTTTAGAGAATGTAGGGAATCTGTCTCGAGAAGGGCAGCTTATTATTCATGCAAGCGGAGGTGAGCTGGGCCAGTGTTCGCAGGCTCCTATGTGGTCGCCCTCAGCCTCCGGGGGCCAGGCCTGCTGTCGTGGGACTGGGGGGAAGTGTCTTTGGCCAGCTCCCGGTCACAGCACGGGGAGCTCTGGTTCCCTGGGTCAGGCAGCTGCTCTCCACCCCGCAGAGTTCTTGGGACCACCCGTGCTGTCAGACGAGGTTGCCTGGTGCTCTCTCTGAGCAGTGGGGCCAACAGTGTTCTCTGCTCTTTCCACTCAGAGATCCAGCCAGCGCAGAGACGCGCCTCGGAGCACGGCGAGCGCCTCGAGGCCCAAGTGCGCCCGGGCCTCCTGCAAGAACATCCTGGCCTGCCGCAGCGAGGAGCTCTGCATGGAGTGCCAGCACCTGGGTCCGCGAGTGGGGCCGGGGGCCCACCGGGGCGAGCCGGTTCCTGAGGAGCCCCCCAAACAGCGCTGCCGCGCCCCCGCCTGCGATCACTTCGGCAACGCCAAGTGCAGCGGCTACTGCAACGAGTGCTTCCAGTTCAAGCAGCTGTACGGCTGACGGATGCGGCGGGCCGGCCGGGCCACGGGGGACCGCGAGCCTTAGCCGGCGTGGTGCTGGCCCCTAAATACTGCGATGCCCAGCGGGGAGCTGCGGGCGGCCTCGAGCAGGGGAGCGGAGAGAAGCTCGCGGCGCCGTCGCGGCCGGCCTCCCGCGGGGGCCTTGGAGGAGAGCGAGGCCAGGGACTGGCGGCCCATGGTGTGTCCGCTCCAGCCCGGTCCCCATCGGGGCTGCTGCTGCTCCTCGCCGCCTGCCACGCGGAGGGCCGGGAACTTCATGGACGTGGCTTGTGTGCCAGGACAGCTTTGTGGTCTCGGGAGAGAAGGGAGAAGACGCCCCCAGCCGTCCCCCCGCGCGCCCGCTCGGCCGCGGGTTCAGAAGCTCAGGGAGAACGGCCGGCTGGAGCCGGAGTGTCAGCGGGGAACGGCCTTTCCCTGCCGCCTCGTCCCTGTCCCACGGACGCGGCGGACACGAAGCCACCCGCAGACTGTGGTTCTGAGGCTGCTGAGGCCAAATCAGTTCACACTGAAAAGCAAACCAGCTGCTCTTTACAGTATGCACCTTGGAAAAAATCTGAATATTCTAGTGGGAAGATGTGTGACCATTTGGGTGTCACTGTCTTCACTCCTGGAGAAGTTAGCCAGAACTGAGGCGTGCATAAAAATGTGTACATATATAATGTACCCTTATATTATGTATGAGGGATTTTTTTTTATTATGTTGAAACACGGCCCTAGAGATGTAAGTAGGAAGACTGAATAATAACCTATTTTCTGGTTGTTGTTGGGGCGCCATCTGTATACAGCTAGCATGAATTCAACCAGCTGCCTTGTTAGAGTGAACTCCCTATTGTGTCTATGTAATTCACTTTATTTATTTTATTTCAAATTTCAAGGTTATTTAAATGAAGACGTTTCTTCTGCTCTGGGTAAAGTGCTTGCTGTAGTGTTGAAATAACATATTCCTATTAAGTCCTCTTTCAGGAGAGCACTGAGTACCTTGGGGATTTGGTCTCTCTGATGTGATGTGGTTGTCTTCCCTAAGAAAGAAGGAATTGCATCAAAGGGATATTCATTAAAAGCTCATGCTTCTTAATGAAACTTGGGTCAGAGCCCCTTGCTAGCCAAACGAAAAAACAAAAACCAAAACTGCTCTCCACAGTAGACAGATGCCTTGAATATCCTACCTCCTTAGAGATAAGATTGGGAAGGAATGGGGATGAGATTGGAGAAGGTCACCAGGAAGATGTGACCTTTAATGATGGTTCTATTTGCTGTTAACGCTGTGTCCTGGGGTGCTGGCAGTGACCTCACAACCAGTGGCACCTTAGTGCTGGGACAGCAAAACCCTGTGACCATGAGCATAAGGAAATTTCTTTCTGTCCTTGGCCTGCAGATTCTCTATTTGCTTTGTGTTGCTGTCATACTTTTTCTAGAAAAAAAGGGGGGAAAACATTGTCCCCAGAGGTAAAGGCTGCCTTTTTTTTTTTTTTTTTGGTCTGTAACTTATATTAGCAATCTATAACTCTACACAGCCTTTACTTGTGTTGCCTGACATGTTTGCCACCTCGCGTGCCATTAAGTCTGTTTCCTGGACATCTTAATAATTTTTTTCTAAAGATCTCAAATAAACTTCAGTGTTCATCCAGTTCTTCTAAAGTCGATATTTTAATATTTTGTGTGTCTCAATATTTTCATTCTTAATGTGAAAAAATGGAATTATTTATACTTATTATAGAAAGCATTTGAAATTTGCACATTTAGTTGTCCTTAATAGAGAGCTGTTTACTCTGTTGGATTCCTTCAAGTTTTCCTAAATATGTGTAACTTTTCACAAAACTCAATATTAAAAAATAAATTATTTAAGAACAGATTTTGATGTTTTCTGTTTACAAATGGTGAGAGAAAGAGACCCAAATATTAAGGCCATGTTTCCCAAACAGCCTCATTTTGAGGTACACTTGGACAGTGGACACGCGTCCCACCCCCGTGTTGTAAGAGAACTTGGTGAACGTTATGAGGGCAGGGCATTGTTCAACCGCGGGGACACCAAGGCCCAGACAGGAGTGGGAAGGGTCCACCTGTCCCATTCCCAGGAGACATTAGGTCTGTGCCCTGTGCCCCTCCAAATGTTCCTGCCCTCTTCATGCAGTGCAGAAAAGGAAAGCAAGAGAGAGGAGCAAAGAGAGGCTTGGAAAGACAAATAGGAGGGAAGAGGGAAGCCTGGTATAAGATCCTGGGTCAGACCTTAGCAGAGGTAACGGACGGCCATGATGGCTGCGAGGACTGGCAGCACCAAAGTCCTGGGAAATTGTGAAATGACACGTTCTTCCACCCAATCAAACGTACCCACAGAAGATTAATTCAGCAGGACTGCAGCTCCCGGAATCTATTTTTTTAAAGCTCCCCAGGAGATCTGATCATCAGCAAGATTTCAGAACTGTGTTTTAACAAATCATTCATGATCTTTTGTTAACTTACTGTGGGAAATGTTAACACAGAAGAAAGTAGAGTCTAATAAACCCTCATGTATCCATTATCTGGCTTCAACAACCGTCAGCATTTTGCCAAATTTGTTTCATCTTTCACCCCCTCTTTTTTTCCTGTATGATTTCAAACCAAATCCCAGCCATGTATGTCCTCACACCCATAAATACATCAGTGTGGATCTCTAATTGATGATTTTTTCTTTTATACAACCACCGTTTTTACACCTAGCTAAATGACTTTTAGCGTCATCCAATGCTGAATACGTATTCTAACTTCTCGGGTTGCCCACTGTACAGACATAGTCTGATTCCTTTGGGTTGCTAGCAATGAAAGAACTTAAGCTTCTTTTATTCTGTAACATTGTCTTTTCATTATCATCCTATTTATTTGTTGAGGCAATTGGGTCATTTATTCTGTAAAAGGACCCACGTTTGGAATTTGGCTGACTGCTTTCTTATGGTGCCATTTAGCTTGTTCTTCTCTACTGCACTTTAGATCCAGTTCTGGTTGATGGAGGCAAGAATCGTGCACAGGTGGTGCCGTAGGTCCCATCAAGCCCCATCCTGTGTGAGCTACGTGAAAGTCAACCTGGAGGAATCATGAAGCCTCAAATTGACCTCTTCCCTTTTTATCCATTCTTCCTCCCATCTCTCACCCAGCATTAAAAACTACAATTCTTCAATCAGCATGATGAACATAAGCATTTGACCATAAGTCATCAGCACTTCTAAAATAAGAAGTGACCTAAAATTAGCAAATTATCTCTGACTCAGAAGAATGGCACATAAACAGGGAAATAGGGCAGGTTAGGAGGACAGCAAGGGAGCCCGTCAGGGCAGGGCTCCAATCTGGAGTCATGGGTGGGCCTCTACAGATGGGGGGCCTAGAAAGCATATGCACAATTTTATGTCAGGGTGTGTACATTATTTTTCTGGAGTGAAGCCAATCAGTGGCTTTCTTCAGAGTCTCAAAGAAAAGATGACTTTCCAAAAAGGGCAAGAACCTTAGCATAAAGAGGGCTGAGAAATAAGACTTGGGGGAAGCTGATCTTTGCTTCCAGCTCTGCAAATGTCACCCTCATATCACACAGGGGTGGAAGTTCATATCCAAAATTGAGTTCCTAATATTCTATCCCCGCCCCCTTCTTTCCATGCTCAGAAAATGGCATTATCTTCCCAGCCACTCTAGACTTTTTCCCCCTCCTCCCACACCCAAACTTATGAAGCGTATCTCCAAAGTGTCTATCCGAATCCACTCCTCACGTCTATCCTTCTGCTGCTCTGGCCTGGGCCCTAGGCTCTTTCTGCCTTTTTGCCGCCACTCTCCACTTTCTAGCCCATTCTCTCAATGTAACTTAATTGCTCACCTGTGCTTGTAGACCAGAGACCTGGTGATGCGTCTCCTCTAATTAAAACTCCCTGATGACTTTTCCAAAGCTGGGTGCTGGCAATAGGAGTTGCAGGAAGAAAATAGGAAACCTCTGAGTTCATTTGGTGAATATTTGATACATGAATTACTATTGGCGTTCTCCCTTTCTCAACATCAGAGCCCCCTGTCCCCTGAGCAGTCCTAAAGGAACGGTGAGCTGCCCAGCTAAGGGGGTAGTAGTGATACCTGCACTCATCTGCTTTCTGCATGTTGAGACACTACATTTGAATTCTCCCATGTTATGTGATTTTAGGGCCAAAACTGATGGAGCCGCGCCCCCTATAAACTTTCCTATCTGCACACCTAAGCTTGGAAACCACAATTTTTAGTCTGTTTAAAAATTATCCAAATGAAGAGTTTCAGGGGGTTTTGAACCCAGTTATCGAAAATACCAACATAACTCTACATCTTCCTAACAAATTGACATCAAATATTGGAATTTACTGAGTTTCAACAAAAACCATTGCATTGTCGGTAGCTAAAATGAAATGTAATTCATCACGAATAAGAAGGCACAACAATTTTTTTCTTTCTATTCTGCTTTCTATCGCTTTTCTATCCTCTGTAGGTGTCCTTTCCAGCTCTAGAGGTCATTAACATTGAGGATCACAACAAAGTGAACTTAGACTCAGACTTTGGAATAGCTTTATCACAAAGTGATAATGATTTAAAAAAAAATGAAGTATATTTATTGATTTCATTATTTCTTATTGAGAGCAAAGGGTGTTTTTACCATTAATAAAAAATAATCATTTTAGAATATTACTTCATCTTTATCTCAGTGTTTTGAAATCCCTACATTGTGTGATTTTTTAATGTTTTCTATAAATAGTATATTTTCATTGATTTAAAATAATACATATATTGTGAATGCACTCTCAAAAATGTTTTTAAAGATTTAAATCATTATATGAGATGAGACTAAAAGCCTTTGGAATTGAATTTCCAACACGTTATGCAGTGCTGTTGACGATTTGAACCAATTTAAGTATTCATTGTTGCCTTCTGCCGCTATTATAAGTGTCTCACGACCTTCAATATACTCTTCTGTAGTCTCTAGAAAAGACAACTTTTGGTCTCAGGACCCCTTTACATTCTTAAAAATTATTAAAGACTCCAGAGAGCTTTTGTTTATGTGTGTTATACATATTAATATTTAGCATTTAGAAATTAAACTAAAAAATGTCAAAACACAGAATATACAAGCAAACATTCCATTAGCTTCCAAACGGTGATATCCTTACATGTCATGGAGCCTCTGGAAAACTCCACTGCATACTTAGGAGGGTCTGAGAACAAGAAAGGCAAGTAACACCTGAGTATTTTTATGCACATAATTTTTGACTTCATGGAGTCCCTGACAAAGTCATAAGGACCCCTGGAGGTCTCCAGACAATACTCTAAGAACCTCTGCTCTAGAATAATGATTCTTACTAACACAAGGTTGCCATCACCACACCAGTGACATCTGCAGAATGTTTCGAGAATGTCTTGTGTCTGTGCCCTGCCTGCGGCCAGTAATTCGTGCCTATTGCCAGGCAGCGGCCTGTACGCAGTCCTAATGGAGAAGATTATCTCTAAACAATGGACTGTGTGTCCCTACCAGTAAACATTTTTTGAGCATGTACTCCATTATATGTGTATTTATTTCTTTATAAATTATATACATACATGACCATATCAATGGATCCTGAACCTTGTAAAACATAAAAAAAGAGAGAGATAAAAAACCAAAACAAAAAAATTCTACGTCTTCCAGCCATGCATGCCCCAGGGAGTCTTATGCACACACCTTGAAGACAGTTGTAGAGATCATCCTGCAAATTTTTCTACCTTTTTTCCTTTTCTTGGGATGTCTTTCTGGATGCCCTTTCTGCCTTCCTCTCCCATCTCCCTTCTCCCTTCACCAGAATCTGGCAGAATTTTTCTTTGTGTTCTGCGTTCTCTCGGATAGCATAGAAAGAACTTGGTATTTTCTAAAAGAAATGTTAGGTTCAAACTCTGGCTCCGTTGCCTGTTAATTATTCAGATTTGAGCAAGTTGTCCCCTGTCTCTAAGTCTCAGCTTCCTCAACTGTAAAATGCTCCTTAAATGCTTTCTAAAATATATTAGGGAACTTCTCCCCATTCATCCTACCAGAAAATGTTCGTCTCTATCAGTAACTGAGCTAATGGTCCTCATCGCTGAGAACATATTAGAATCACCCAGAGGGCTTTTAAACAAAGCCAATGTCCAGAGATTTCCACCTTTCATTGGCCTGAGATGGTGCTTTTGGGTATTGGATGTTTTTGTTTAAATTCAGGTGAATCTAATATGCAGCCAGGATTTGGAATCAGTAGTAAACCAAAAGAGCACTGTTTTCACAGACACAGCGAAAGAAAAGAGAACACAGTTACACTGTGCACCTGGGGCATTTGAAGAAGGCAGGTGTCTTCTTTCAGGTGATGCCTTCTGCAGGTGATCAACTTGTCATCTGCAACCCCACTAGGCAGCATTGATTATCACTATGTGCCTTTTTTGGCATAAAAGCCCCATCTTCCAGAGGCAATGTCATATTAACCAAGATCAGAGATATACTAGTGTATCGGTAATTTGCATGAGAAAAATTTACTACCAAAGAAGTACAAACACTCGCACCCTCTGGTCAATGCACCCCTTCCTCAGAGGCTCAGTCCATGAGAACCCTTATTAGGATGCCTGGCGAGCCTGGAATCAGATCAAGGGAGCTAGTGTCTGAGTTCACGGGACAGATGCACCCTTCTGTGTCCTGGGACATGCCCATCTCTAGGTCCCAATGGTCAAGTCTTCTTTCCTTACACAGCAGGAGTCCAGGATGTGGCCTCCTACCCATGGTACTTCGATGGACCATGTCTGCTTTTGAGACCCTGCCTGTTCTTTGTGTCACTAGCCCAACTTCTGATTGGCCCACTTTCCTCTAATCATGTCAACACCTTCAGTTAGGCCACAATCTGTCTCTTCCAGTGACTTTGTACACTTCTGAACTCATTTGTTATTTAACTCACAGAGGAAATTCCTATTTCCGAGCTACACCCCCATTCAGTTAAGACCTAAGAATCTTGAGTTACAGGTAGTAACTTGAGAAATCCTTAGAGATTGTTAGAATAAGATTCAACATGATATTTTCAAATATTACTATAATATTTTATTATATTTAAAATGACATCCAGCTTCAGTCTATACAGAAATCAATGTAAGAGAAGACATTATTTTCAGCATGAGGAATCATGACTTTGCTAATATTAAGAAACTTGGAGTCCTGACATGACCAAGGAGAGAAGTGGAATAAATCCCTCTCTTGCTGTCCTCACCCACACCCACCCCTCACCTACCTACCCCCCTGCCTTTAAAGCAATACTGATGGGCACTTGGGTGGCTCAGTCGGTTACACATCTGCCTTCAGCTCAGGTCATGATCCCAGGGTCTTGGGATCAAGTCCCACTTCAGGCTCCCTGCTCAGTGCAGAGTCTGTTTCTCCCTCTCCCTCTGCCCCTCCTCCCCACTAGTGCTCTCTCTCTCTCTTTCAAATAAATAAATCTTTTTAAAAATTTTTAAAAATAAAGCAATACTGATTTATTTATTTTCCAGTCCTAGTCTGCAATTCTGCTCAGGGCTTAGGGACCCAGACTTCATTCAAGTCCTTCCTCCCCAGATCCTCCTGTGTCCTCGCTCGACAGGCTTTGTGAAGTGAAATCACCGAACATGTTGGTTGACTGTCGAACACGTTTCACAGATCTATACTGCTGCTCTGTGAATTCCAGTTTTATAGTTAGATTTTCCAGTACAATAATGAGTCAGAAAATAGGAAGTAGCTAGCTAGCACTTCACAATTTTCATGCTCATCTTTAGAAAACTTAAACAGAAAATGACTTAAACTCAAGTTTTAGAAAATTTAAAATGACTAGATAGAAGCCCGGTGGTTGTTTTATATTTTCCTCAGGATTTAAACACATCAGGTTTGTGGGTTTTAAAGCAGGTACTTGAAAGTAAAAGTAATTGTCATGTTATTAGTTGTTTCTCAGTTTTCAAAGTATTATATTTTCTAACTCATGTCTGAAATTACATTTTTTTAAAACGTCATATTCAAAGTGGAGAATATTTCAAATATTCAACATTTGAATATCTAAAATGGCAACTGACCTTTTCTTATCTGAAACTGAGATCTCCAGCTTTCTAATAGCTGAAACGGACTAAAGGCTAAGCATGCAAAATTACTGCTGGTAAAAAAAAAAAAGAAAGAAAGAAAGAAAGAAATGTATTTAATAAATGAATATTAAAAATGAATGGTCTTTTTCACAGGGGTAGAAATTCAGGAATAGTTTTGCAGAGTGGAAAGGAAATTGCTTCCACAGAAGTTTCTGGATCCACAAAAGGATCTGTTGGCCCAGCACAAGCTACACAGGAACCCTAGGGGCAGCAGGATAGTTTTTGAGCCTGTGGAAAATGTACTACAATTATTTTTAACCACAGAGTTTAGAAATATATTGCTTAAACTGACTTTATGCTCCTTTTGTTGTCTATGTAGGATTTTGTATTTTTGAAGAAAGGACAACTTGGTATTGCAGGTCCAAGTAAATCCACTCATGTCTCTTCCCTCCCACCCCATGTTCAAGATCATACCTGATTGTCAGAGCATTTGCTAACAGATGGCATGATAATATAGTAGGGATATATTCCAAACCATCAGGTAAATAGGGAATCATACTATAAAATATTATGCAATACAAATGAAAATGAAATAAAATGAACCAGAAAATTTTTAAATGAAAAAAATTGTTTTTAAAGGAGAGAGGAGAAGAGTCAAAATCTGTTCATTTGGAATCTACGGATCTGTTCTTTGAGGTTTCCATATCCTCACCCAGATTGCCTCTCATCTGGACCACTGTACCAGCTTGTTACTGGTCTTCTTGCTCTCAGGTATGACCCGAACACCATCTTTTGCAGGGCAGCCAGTGGGATCTTTTTAAATGCCCATCTAATCAGGTTTATGGCCGTATGGGATACCCTAGAACTAGAGGACACCCTGGAACTAGAGGACATTTCAGGGACAAAGACTTGAATGAAGCTGGGGGTCCCTGAACTGAGCAGAATTTCACTGAAACACAGGATCTATACTTAATGGCCCTCCATGGACTTTCAGCTAAATCCAAGCCCCTAAGCATGGCCCACAAGGCTCTTTGTGATGTGGGCCTGGGGTCTCTGCATCTGCGCACACCCACACAGAATCCAGGCGTGCCGTGAGCCCACAGCCCAGAGCCTGCCTCTGTTAGTCCCATTCTCATTCTTCACCACTTTCGTTCATTAGCCAACTCCCATACAGCCTTCAGGAGTCAGCTGCAGAGTCCCCTAAGAAACACCTTCTGCCTCACTCTCCAGTCTGAGTTAGCTGCTTTTCCTCCATGCTCCCATTAAACTGTCACTATTTTGTAATTATTAGTTAAGCTGTTTATCATCAATGTGAATTGTTTAAAATAAAAAAACTTACCTGTTCTGTGTCCCAAAAGCTTAACCCAATGTCTGACACAGTTTAGTTTAGACTTTGTCTGAAGCAAATGCTGAGACAGTATTGTCTAATATGTTTAATGTCTGATGTCTAATATGTTTATTAGGGATCAGAGTTTTAGGTTTTGCTCAGGGTCCACCCTCTCTACTTCCAACGATGGGCCAAAACTGGACGACATATATGTAGTTTGTCTTACAGTGATCACCACTAATGAACTTCAGTGAGAAGGCATGTCACCATTGAGTTTAACCCTAACGAGAACATCAATGCTAATTTGCAGGATGTACAAATACATTCTTTTTGTGATTCTTAAGAGGTCCAACTTGGTTATAAAGAGGTTTTATTTGCATAGAATTTCTTTTTTTTTTATTTTTATTTTTTAAGATTTTATTTGTTTATGTGACAGACAGACAGCGAGAGAGGGAACACAGCAGGGGAGTGGGAGAGGAAGATGCAGGCTCCCAGCGGAGGAGCCCGATGTGGGACTCGATCCCGGAAGGCCGGGATCACGCCCTGAGCCGAAGGCAGACGCTTAACGACTGCGCTACCCAAGCGCCCCTGCATAGAATTTCTTAATCAAGATAGTGTTGATTGAATGAACTAGTTGACCAACTAAAACCAGTCTGGGACTTAAAGATTAACACTTGGAAGATTTTGTTTTCCCACTCAGCATATGCATTTCTTGGCTCACTCCAAAACACCTCACTCTCTCCTTACTCAAATTTATTCTTTGTGTATTCTTTCAACATTTGTTGAGTGCCATATATTGCAACATATATTGCAAGCATTGGGATACAAAGATGAATAAGACACATCCATGTCTTTGAGAGACCAGAGAAAGCAACATTCAGAGTAAGAAACAAATATGAATACCAAAATTACAATACCATGGGGAAAGTGCTGTCGTCAGTCAAAATTAGGTCAAGAAATACTACCACTCTAGAAATGCTAAGCAGGAAGGGATTTAACATAAGAAATGCAATGCTACTAAAACGGAATTGTTGGAGGAGAGAAGCTCAGAAAAAAATGCTGTTGATTTTCAAAAATGTAGGGAAATGCAAGAACTGCATTTCCATTCTGCCGATATCTACCTATCTCAGCCACCACAGGATAATGGTTTCTTTGGCTTTTCAAGCTCTAGTGAGTTCCTCTCAGAGGGCCACTCTAAACAAGAGTCTTGCTACCAAGATAGCCTGGGAAATGTCATGTCCAGGCCTTCAACCCGACATAGAAAGGGGAGTCTGGAAGGGTTGACAAAGATGGTAGCAACTCACACTGCCTATACACTATATATAAGATAATTTCTCTATTCTGGAGATAGCCAAGTCAGCTTGGATCTGCAGAAATCCCATACAGAGCTCTCTCCCCAATAGGTTAATGCCAATAAAAGCCATATTGTCACATAGGAGCTAGTCCTATATTCAAGAGACCGGTAGAAATTTAAGGGATGTTTCTCAAAGGTCCTTAACATCCACTGGTTTTTATCCTACTAACTATACAGAATCTGATATTGATACCCATTGAGCAGCTATTTGGGGGTTAAAGTATCCTGGGAGGCCTGATATATTAATCTTTCATGCTGGCAAGTTGGCTATCTCCTGAGATGAACTCTAAGGTCAGTTCAAAGTGAAGGTTAGTTGGGGCACCTTGGTACCTCAGTCAGCTAAGTGACTGCCTTCAGCTCAGGTCATGATCCTGGGCTCCTAGGGTTGAGCCCCACATCTGGCTCCCTGCTCAGTGAAGAGTCTGCTTCCCTCTCTCTCCCTCTGCCCCTTCCCCTGGCTGTACTCTCTCTCTCACTCTCAAATAAATAAAATCTTTAAAAAAATAAAAAGAGGAGATTAGTCATCTCTGGCCCCCATCAGATGGAAAACCACTGAAATAAGACACAAAAGTCCTGTGTTCAAGACCTAAAGAGGCCAATTATTAACTATGTAAATATCAATATGTCATTTGACTTCTTAAAGTTAATTTCCTCTTCAGTGAAACAGAAATGTAACAAGACTTCCCTCCTACCTCTAATAGTTACTTTAAGACTTAAAACTGGAATGAGAAAAGGCATATGAAGATATTTTTGTAAGCTATAAATGTTGTGAAGTTCAGAACCCAGGAAAGCTTACATGAAAAGTCTGCAAGGACGTTGGCAGAGGGGAGATGAGGATAGGAGGGGAAGCCAGAATTGATGTGGAACAAACCTAGCTACAGAACGGGGTCCTAAAATGGGCAGCCAGATTTTCAAGTTAAAGTGTCCAAAGAGAATAGTAAACTCCATGTGGTATCAATATCTAAGAGATCCAATTTGGGGCAAAACAGGACGGTCCAGGCAGCAGTGATTTTCAGAATCAGGCACTTAGCAGTTGACCGAGGTCTATCTGTTTTGAAATGATATCTTATCATTCATTTAGCAGCACTTCAAAGGCCAGGCCATAGATCTCCCACCTAGTACCTTGGCATGGAAGAGGTAATCAATATATTTTTATTGACTTGACTAACAACATAAATCAATAAATATCTGGTGATAAGAAAGCATGCTGTCAAGGCCCCAGAAAAGCTAAGTACAGTTTTATAATCTGGCTCCAGGAACATATGGGGAATTTTAGTGTTAATCAGGATTAGTTGCCCAGTGACATGGGCTGAGCAAGCTCAGTGCAGGCCAGAAAGAAAAGAAAGGATGCAGCTCAGTGGGCTAAAGATGTAAGAGCCCACCCCATGAACAATGGCAGGGCTCCCACATAATTTAAAGATTACATCTATGGTTAGGGTTGGGGCACTTGATATACCTCCAGGCTTGATAAGGCCAAATAGGTCAAGACTAGTTGGAGCTAAGAATGAACACAGCAGGTGCCTAAGCTTCACAGGAAGTGAAAATCTACATTAATAAATTATTATACTGAGTTTTTAAATAATTACTCACTTAAAAAAATGAAAATTTTGCTCTAAGATCCAGAGGGAGTATAATTTGGATTCACTTTAATAATTAGCTTAAAATACAGCTACTAAAATTCCTGCAAATGAAGTTGAAAAAGAAGTAGATAAAGTACTATATACTGCTATGATCATAATTCTATGTGTGTGTATGCATGTGTATGTGTGTATCTAAGAATATGCAGAGATATATATGAAAAGTAAATTGGACATATTCTGCACTAATTGACAAAAAGTTCCAGAAGAATATATACCAAAATATATTAAGTAGTAAATTAGCAGTACTTCCTAAATACTAACAGTATTTAATAATACTAGAAAGGAGATTAAATCAGCAACAAAAACCTCCAACAAACAAAAGTCCAGAACCAGATGGATTTGCAGGTGAATTCTATCAAAGACTCAAAGAAAATTTAATACCCATCCTTCTTAAACTCATGCAAAAAACTGAAGAGGAAGGAATCCTTCCTAATGTATTTTACAAGGACTGCATTACCCTGATACCAAAACCAGACAAACACACTATGGAAGGAAGGAAGGAAGGAAGGAAGGAAGGAAGGAAGGAAGGAAGGAAGGAAAGAAGAAGAAGAAGAAGAAGAAGAAGAAGAAGAAGAAGAAGAAGAAAAGAAAGAAAGAAAGAAAGAAAGAAAGAAAGAAAGAAAGAAAGAAAGAAAGAAAGAAAGAAAAAGAAAATTACAGGCCAATATCTTTGATGACCATAGATGGAAAAATCCTCAACAAAATAGGGGGAAATCAAATTCAATAGTACATTAAAAAAATCATATATCATGATTAAGTGGGATTTATTCCAGAGATACAAAGATGATTTAATGCCTGAAAATCAATCAACAATATACATCACATTAACAAAATGAAAGATTAAAAGCATATGATCATCTCAATAGATGTAGGAAAAGCACTTGACAAAATTTATGATAAAAATCCTCAATAAAGTAAATATAGAGAACCTACCTCAACATACTAAAGGCCATATATGATAGGTCCACCGTTGGCATCATATTCAACAGTGAAAAGCTGGAAGCTTTTCCTCTAAGACCAGGAACAAGACAAAGATGCCCACTCTTGTCATTTTTATGCAGTAAAAGATTAGAAGTTCTAGCCAGAGCAATTAGGCAAGAAAAAGAAAGAAAATCTATCCAAACTGTAAAGGAAGGAGTAAAACTGTTACTATTTATGGTTGACATAATTTTATAAATAAGAAACCGTAAAGGCTCAATCAAAAAATTGTTAGAACTAACAAATTCAGTAAAGTTGCAGGATACAAAACTAATATACAAAAATCTGTTACATTTTAATACTCTAACAATGAACTATCAGAGAGAGAAATTAAGAAAACAACCCCATGTACACTTGCATCAAAAAGAATAAATAGAAATAACTTTAACCAAGGAGGTAAAAGACCCATATGCTGAAAACCACAAGATGTGTTCTAGAACGACAGCTTATAGAAAATAATACATCTTGACATTGGCACAGGGACCAACAAATTTTCAATGGAACAGAGAAGAGAAGTCAACTGAACAGTTGTAAGATTATATCTCAATAGTCTTGTTTTGCATTTCCTTGATCATTAGTGAGGGTAAGTATCACTTTATATGACATATGGATACACGGAAATTAGTTACACGGGGATAACATAGCAGAGCAATAGGGAAAGGAAGGAATCTGTAATACACACAGCTGGAAAACTGGTTAAATTGATGGACCAAACTGAGTTGTGAGGCCTAGTCCACACCACACACAAAAATCAATTCTAGATAAAGCAAAGATATGTATGTCAAAAGCAAAACTTTAAATCTCTGGGAAGAAAATACGGGTCTGATCTGGAGATAGAAAACAATTTCTTAAACAAAACTGAATATGCTGTCCTAGAAGAAAATATTAATAAATTTGATAAACAATTACCCTCCGATAGAGCTCCTCCTTTCAAAGTTTTATACCCAGATCTCATCACGTTGTTCGACAAAATAAAAATCCTTCTGTTACCAGATTTATCCTTCATAAAAGACATTGGATTTACAAAAAAACAAACTCTCATAGGGTATCTATTTTTAAATGCAATATCAGACCATAAGAATTTTTTGTCCATTTACTCTAGTTCAGGGAAAGCTGTGGGAAAGCATCTCAGTTTTCTTCTTCAAGCAAATGTTAACATTGTCAAGAAAAACTTGGGACCAATTTTCTAACAGTGGGAACATACTTGTAACTGGAAAACAGAGTCTATATTCAAAAATTTTACATATAGCTTGTGCAAAATGGATGTAATGGATAGGATCATATTGATTTTCAAGGTCAAAACCCAATGCAGCGTTTTCCCAAAGGAGGAAGGGAGGAGATGAAATTTAAGGGACCCTATTGCTCTGGGCCCCAAGGCCTGGGCTCCCCTCCTCAGAGGATGCCAATTGTCCTAACACCTTTCAGCCCCAAGTGATATCTGGGGATCCTTATTCCTTTAAAGTGAGTGTGAGCAGTCTTTGGGCTCTCTGAAGTATTCTAGCATGTGCTAGAGAATAATAATAGTGAATTTTGAGTGGTTTCAGAGAGTTGCGTCTTAAGGATTATCTCAAGTTCTGCTTGGGTTAACCATCCCACCTAATTGGGGGTACAGCTGTGTTATGAATGCGATAATCCGTCCCCCCAGGTGAGGGAGTCCTGTGAGGCTAACATGAAGGGTTGACTTTACTCTGGTGGGCTAGTACTTTACACCGCCCCTTAGTGGGAAGTTCACCCGCTAGAAGCATATCTCCAATAGAGGTTACCCCAAGAATGCCAGGGGAGGACTAAAAAACCAGAGTTGGCAGGGACAACTCTGGGTCCTCAATCCAGGGGCGCCTGGGTGGCTCAGTCGGTTAAGCATCTGCCTTCAGCTCAGGTCATGATCCCAGGGTCCTGGGATCGGGCCTGGGTGGGGCTCCCTGCTCAGTGGAGGTCTGCTTCTCCCTCTTTTCTCCCTCTGCCCCTCCCCCTGCTTCCGCTCTCTCTCTCTCTCTCTCTCTCAAATAATAAAATCTTAAAAGAAAAAAAAAAAAGAAAGAAAGAAAAGAAATGCGTCCTCAACCCCACTACAGGTGGACAGGATCTCCTCTGGACCAATATGTTACTATAGGTAAATCTTTCCAGTTTTGAAAACCCAGAAAGCAGAGAAGGGGACTGGAAATTAAATTTCTTATTAGACCTTTATCTTAGAAATGTGTCGGGCAAGAAAGGCAGCACAGTGCCCTGGAGTTCCCATCTGGTCTGTGGATTATCGGGGGGCCTGTCCCAGGGGTTCAGGTGCCACAGATACCCCTGCAAGGCCACAGTGGAAAAACTCTCGCTGCTATTCTTATGCCCAAGGGGCGGTGCTGTCGGTGCCGAGGACACCTCGGTTACACGTGGTTGCTCATTCCAGACCTAGATAAGGCAGTTACATTGAAACTACTGCATCACCTTGCGGCAGTCATGCATGATTAAGTAGATATGCTGGAAAGAGAGAGGAAGGAGGCTGATTACAGAGCTGAAGGAGTGTCATTTATGGTAAAACAGATTTTTCCTTTAGCGTGTAGTAAAATCAATCATAGGTGGTGATGATGGCCGCATCGCGCTCCTAGTACTGGTTTGGTTTCTACATTTCTAGATTGTGTTGCCCATTTGTTTGGGGGGTTTTGTTTTGTTTTTAAGCGGCCCCAAAGCAACAGAAGATCAAGTTTGGACTGAGGGCGGGTGAAGGGGACATGGAGTATGATAGTCACTTTTGTTCCAGTGTTAATTTTCAAAAACTCCGAATGTCTAATATTGAAAGCCAGTCCAGAGCGCGCAGAGTTAAAGAGCTCACTACCTACCCCTCCTCCAGGCCGCAGGGCTGAATCACACCCGGGAAGGAAAGTCTGTCTCACAGAATTATTAATTCACTACTGTGATTTCTTTCTCTGTTGCTAAAGGGGAGCCGGGGGAGGGGGTGTGGTAAGTCGAGTGGGCAGCCAGGAAATGTGATCTTTGTCTTGGTTCCTTTCGATTGGAGGAAATTCTGTCTTCTTTTGGTTCAGAAACTTGAGCAGTGTAACTTTTTTTTTTTTTAAGTCGTTTGACTTTTATCAGTGGAAGCTACCCCAAACCCACCTCTCTGGGGCTGTAAAACCAATTGGCTTTGATGTAAATTTATCAAATGATGTCATGCCCCTGGAGTGCGCACATAAGACCAAACTCCTGGGGGGCTCCCTGCCTTTCTGTCAGTCTTGGTGTCATCTAAAGAGGCACATCTCAGCCAACACTGCTGGGACCTGTCGCCTTCAGTTTCCTCTTTGAAATTCATGTCACTTTTTTCCTTTATCTTCTTTCGAAGAGAAGTGAACATTAATATGAATCATCTTCAGTGCTGGCTGTCTGAAGACCCGTAGTAACTAAGAAGTCATCAAGCCTAATGTTATGGACAAAATGCGAGTAACCTGTCAATGCCCCGTGCGAAACGGGGTGTGACACAGTTCAGATGATGTGGAGCGATTATTTTGAGTTATTCCGATAAAACATAGTCCTCAAATTTGGAAGCAATATTATAAATAATGCATCACTGTTTCATATAACCTCAGTATATTTCATTTCAAAAGACTCTGAGTCCTATTTCTGTTTATTTTGAAAGAACTCTTCACTCTTGTAATATGACATTTTAATAATAATAATTTTAAAATTACATATAGCGTATACTTATTATTATATAACGGTCCATGAGCTAGGCTTAAACAAAAGATCTTCTTCAATCATAATATACATAACGAGTTAAGTACTGTGCCCATTTGATACATGAAAACACTGAGGCTCCGAAATATCAGACAGCCAAGATTAAAAATGCTGCTTGTCTAATAAAGTTTTCTCGTTTTCATTATTTTTATTCTTTGACAAAAGAACTGTAAGTAAATAATACAAAAAAAGCGTATTTTTAACGTAGGTGTAAAGTCTAAAGAATAATTATGGGCTGGATACTTGTATACCCACCATGGAGCTTACGAACTTGGACAACACTTTTGAAGACCCGTGTAGCTTTTTCCCCTCCTATTCATCATTCCAGAAACTTGTGATTTAGCGCATGGGGGTAAGTGATCTCTCTGGTTAGAAGGCAGCCTTCATGAGAAACGGGCTGCTTTTTGTTATAGGTTCATGATTCTTTTGTTTTTCTTCCTGGTTTTACTACAGAGGAATTTATTCCTGAACAGCGTATTGCTTTATTTTGCTCAGGTTTGAACTTAAGATGATTTTCTTTTGTGACTTGTTCTTTTCAATCAGAGTGATGTACTCTGATGAGAGTAGTGTGGAATTCTCCCTCACGACACAGGATGCAGCTGTCTGGAGAGACCACATTTATTTATCCATTCTCTCCTTTATCTGCACCCGTGTCATTCCTGGGTTTTGCTGTTAAAAAGAAACAAGCATTCTCATCCAAGTCTCCTGGTACACACATGCTAAACTTTACCTTGGGTGTATCTCCGTGAGCACAATTGGCAGGTCGAAAGGTAGGTCAGTGTTCAATCTACTAGAATGATGCCAATCACTTTTTCAAAATATTTTGAAAAAAAAAAGTTTTACAATTCTGCTTATGGTATTTTAGATGTTTCGTTGGTTCACATTCTCACCAACACTTGATGTTGTTCAAAGAACTTTTGATTTTCACCAATCTGGTAGTATGAAACAGAATCTCATTCTGAGTTTGGTATAAATTTCCCTGGTTACTAATGAGCTTGAAATTCTTTTTCTATGTTTATTGGTCATTTGGATCTGCTTTTCTATGACAAGTCTGCTCATATTTTTTGCTCATTTTCTATTGTTTTTCTGTTCTGTTTGCCATTTTTTAAATTAATTTTTAGGCTGCCTTTCTATATTCTTATTACTATTTTTTTATTAGACATACACGTTGCAAATATCTTCTCCAAATTTTTGTGTGAATCTTCATAAAGTCTTAGTTTTCAAATTGTCAATTTTCTTCCCTTAGAAGCAAAAATCTTATGAAATCTTTTCTTTCTTGGAGGTCGTAAAAATGTTATCCTATATGTTCATTTAAACCTTTTCTAAGTTTTGCTCTCTATATTTAAATCTTCAGTATCTCCAAAATTGATTTGGGGATATGGTAGAGAATCGTGAGGAATTTGGTTTTACTCTTTTCCGGGAATTCAGGAGAGGACAGGCCACCTGTGTTCAATAATTAAAATGTTACCTGATTCTCAATAACATTCTTGCTTTTCTTTTGAAAGGACTATTTCTGTGTACCTTATTTTTTATTGCTTTTGTGAGTACTATCTTTTTTAAAACTTTGGTTATTTTTTCTAACTTATTTACTGTTATGTAAAAATACAATTGACTTTTGTGTGTAGAGTTTGTGTTTTAATAAACTACAGATTCATATCTCTGTGAGCACAGTTATATCATGGGAAGTGTGATTTTCAAGTTTTGTGTCTGTGTGTCTGTGTGTACACACACTTGTATAAAGATACATTAAAGACTAAAAAGATATCCATTGTTCTGTTATTTTATCACTTAAAAATTAATTTCATTTTTGTGTATTTATTTCATATATAATATGAATTTGGTATGTTTTCTCATTTTTAACTAATATCTATTAGTTGCAGAAAATTTACAAAAAAGTGTAACAAGAAAATCAAAATCACACATAATTCCATCACACAATTTAATAAAATTCACCCACGTTTTTAAATAACTTACCATGTATCTGAATGCAGCTATTTATTCCCTATTTTCAAGGATTTTGCTTTCTAGTGAAAAACTACTTTTTGATGTTATACTCATTCGTCCTTTATTTGAATAATAAACACATTGTTAACAAAATGAGGTAATGTACATTCAATTATGTAACCTGAAGTTTTTCATAAACAATGTATGCAACCATTTTTTCACACTACTGGAAATTCTTCTGCAACATTATTTTTGACAAATGCGTAGTGTATTCCATTGTATGTCTAATTATATATGTATGTGTATTATAATATTTTATTTTGTGACAGGCAGACAGTATTCAATTTTTGTTACTATAAATAGTTATAACTTTCTACCATTCCATAATAATTTACTCAGGAAAAGATTTCTGGAGTACAAAATTCTAAATTAAAAAAAAAATAATATGCCAAACGGCCTTCCAGTAATTTTGTTTTAATATGAAATTCCACCAACTATGTGTCTGATCTAGTCTATAATCTTCTCCTCCCCCACCCCCTCTCTCATACTCTCTCTCTCACACACACGCACCCACCCAGGAGTCTAAACTTGAATCATTAAATGGAACCAAAAAACTTCCTAAAAGTTTCACTAAAACTACCTGGGAAAACTTTCTGCAAAATTACCCACCCTAGAAATTGGTGTGCTTTCTCCCATGGAGTTTAAAAAAAAATGTGTTTTCTCTGGGCACTTTTGAACAAGATGTCTAGAGTATAAAACTTTATCTTTCTTTCTAAGGTGAGAGAAGCTTTTTATTTTAATTTTATTGTGTCTGATGGAATTCCTTCATGCATTTATTGCTTTGTTTCTAAATATAAGTATGACAAGCTCAGTGGAGTCTGTGGTCACACAGGGGTTTTTGGAAACAATTTTAACTTGGGGCATACCCCTGAACGTGGGCAGCGCCCACACATTGTCATCTCAGCCTCCTCTTACCCTTTTGGGAAGTCCTGATACCTTCCAGAGGAGATTTTTTTTTTCTGCTTTATTTTACCCTTCTCAGCTCAATGGGGGGTTTCCTTATATCCCCAGCCCAACTTAAACTTACACAATTTTAGTAGGCAGTACCATACTGAGAATGCAAATTCTAGAATATTGTTTCTCACATCTGGCTACACAATAAAATCACTTAGGGAGTTGTTTCTTTTTTTTTTCTTTCTTTCTTTTTTTTTTTTAATGCCCATATCTAAGCCCCAGCCTGAGATTAAGATCGAATTTCTCTGAGGTGCAGCCCCAGTCACTGGTGCTGTAATGTGGGTTCCATCCTCCACCTTCTCTGAATGAAGTTAGAAAACGGTAAAACTGAGCATGAGCAGGAGAGAAGATACTCATGAAACAGGAGTAGAAGTTTCTCTGTTTTTCTAGCAAAACAAGATTCTAAAGTAGAAGAAGGTTAAGTCATATTGTTTAGGAAAATTAGATAATATAAGAATTTGATCCTTTCATCGTTGTGTTTAGAACATCTATTACAACCCAGTAACCTGCTTCATAAATCATGAGTATCTTCAAAAGGCATAATTTCATGGTTAATTACTTCTCATTTCCCTTCAAGAAAGGAGGCCAGGAAGGAAGAATAGAGATGGGTGAGGGGAGGGAGAAGGAAGGAAAGTGGACACAAAAATATGTGAAGGCAAAAAATAAGAAAAAGGAGAGAAAGCATAAAAAAAAAATCAGGGAAGAGAGCAGAGGAGCACGCATGGAGAAACAGCAGATCAATGACAGAGAGAGGACCCCTGGAGGGGCAGGCAGGGGTGCCCAGTAAACTCTCGTCCAGAAAAAACTGTTAGGAAATACGTCATAGTAGAGGAAGACTGATAGAAAAGGAAGAAAAGGCACATGGAACAACAGGACCTGGGACTCACCTCAGCCAGAAAACGGAGGCAAAGTGTAGGAGACCAAGAATAGGACCTTCCCATTTGTTCCTATGCTCCTACTCTCGTAGTGCACGTGAGTCTCAAAGAGGAGGTCATTCAACCCCCAACGCTCCGACAAGACTGCAATTACTTACAGTATCGTACATGGAGATACTATTAAGTTTCCTCGGTGATCTGTTTAACCTGCACTTGTATTTTCCTCAATTCTTGTCTTCTTGAATAATGTCTATACATTCATAAATTAGAAACAAACATGCTTTTTATCTCCTTTTGTACATTGGCATATGTACATACATAGATCTATAGGTATATGGATATATCTATAGATCTATGTATGTACCTTTCATATAACTTCCTTTTCTCTTAAGTCAAGTGGTAAAAGAAAAGGCATATGTGTTAGAGGCAGGGTTGAGGTGAGAAAATCTTGCTTCTACTAACTGGCATCATCTTTAATCATTCTATGGGAATGAAGATAGCTACTAGTGGCATATACCCATGCTATGTAGTTGTCGTATTTACAAGAAGTCCAAAGGTAGGCGCTGCCAGGGATCATTGGGTGGCTGGACAACTGTTACGTTTCCAAGCCGTGTGTCTTTCTGCTCAGTCAACCTCAAGGTGTATTTCCTTGCGGTTTGCTTCATGGTTGTAAGATTTTGTCCTCAGTTCAGCATCTCAAGTAGGAATCAGGGGCAAGGGAAAGTTTCTGTCCTTTTAATCAGAAAGCAAGATATTTTTCTCAAAAGTCCCCCTGCAAATCTACTTAATGCCTTCTTCACCAGAAATCAGTCAGATGGCCACCCTCAGTCCAGGGAGTGTGGGATAGAGACTCTGTGGCTGTTCAGGTTTCATAATGGGAAAAGGAAGAGGAGAAGGGGCTGAGATTGGCTTTGGGGAAGCTAAACCACAGGGACGTCTATACCCTCATCCTTCTCTCCGCTTGGATCCCTTTCTGTGCTCCTCTCCTTCTTCATGACTTCAAATAGAATTTCCAAAGTATGCTCTCTTTATGGAAACACAAGCCTGGGGAATTTCCACCAATTAAAATAAAGCCCAACATCTCTACATGTATTTTTGAAATACTGCTTTTATAATACCCATATTTTCCCCCCGGGGCCATTACTTAGCTAATAGATTTTTCTAGGTTCCTTGACTCTTCCTTGGCATCAACCATCTTTAAAAGTTCTGACTTCAAATGTAATATAGCTAAAGCTATTCTTGCAGCAGCTATGAATAAGTCAGAGGATTATTTCTTGCTTTCACCAGTTAAGCTACATATCCACTGTGAAAGAAAGAAGAAAGAAAGAAAGAAAGAAAGAAAGAAAGAAAGAAATCCAAAATACAGTTACTTGCCCCCACAACAGCAAATCAAGACTTAACTGAAGAAGTGTGACCTTTCACTGTTGATCTGGAATTTCCTGATCAGCACTAGTGAAGTCATCTGCATGATAAACCCCTGCCCTTCCCCCAAAGGAAGGTGACCTTGCCTAAAACCTTTCTTTTCTTTTGCTAATAACTTGTCCAGCGACATTTCTGCCTTAAAAAGTCTTCCGTTTCATATAGCTCCCTGAAGCTCCTTTCTGTTTGCTAGGTGGGATACTGCCCAATTCATGAATTTGAACAAAGCCAATTACATCTTCAAATCTACTCAGTTAAATTTTGTTTTTTAACAGATTTGGTGGCAGTGGTGGGATCTGATGCAAACTTCTGATGGTATCTGGGGACAAGAAACATGTATGGTACCCTATGAACTCTTTTGAGTTCTCTTTCTCACTGTTTCCAAGGATAAGTTCCTCTCAGTTCTTAGCTCCACTTTGCCTTGAGCTCCCAGTCTAATTGGTTTTCCATTTTTCACTACTTGGTTGGAAACTTCAGCCTTTGTTTTTTTCCCCAGATACCCAGAGTCCATGCTGGGAGCTACTGGTGGCAGCTACAGTTCCCCATTTGTTTGAAATCAGTCCATGGTCTCCATTCTTTAAGGTCTGTTTCATTCTTTTCCCCAGTCTCCAGATTTCATATTGGGAACAGTTGGTGGTTACCAGCTGAAGTTGGACTGGGTCCAACTTAAACTGGACTGGATGCAGTAAGGAAAGGCTAATGCTAATGGGAATCTCAACCCCCCCCCCCAAAAAAAAGCCACAAAATCAGTGGGCAAGGGTTGAACATTTAAAAGGTGTTAGAGTGTTACAAGTGTGACTATCATAGCCACTAACTCAGGAAACAAACAGGTAAGCCATGGCGTACTGCTGTGGACAACAGCTCCATCCTGGGGAGTCCTGATGGGGGGCTCAACAAATTGAAAGCTTAGCTCCTGGCTGGGAGCTGCCAACACTGTTGTCAAACAAACTTAGATAAACTTGTTGAAAAGGAGTCAATAACTTAAGAGAGGAGGGTTTAGAGAGGAGAAAAGGAGAAATTTATTTCAGGTGCCAGCAGCTGGGGGAGGTAGAAGGCTCAATTCTTAACAACCGACTTCTCCACCAGCAAGATAGACACCTAGAGTTGTATAGAGAGATGTTCCACGGGGTCCATGCAGGAGAGCAGGCAGGGAGCACGTGATCATGGGTGGCGGTTGGTATGTGTTCCCCCAATCCCGGGCAGGGAAAGAGATGCATGGGATGTGTTCTTCTATGCATTCTGTTGCTATCAGGGCTTTCCTGGCCTGGCAATTGGAATGTTCTGGTCATTTTCAAACACCTTCATCAGTGTGTCAAGAAAGTGCAATACGAAATAACCGTTGAGGTCTATAGTTGAGCAAGAGTGTTTGCCTACAACAGAACTTGCCACCTAACTGAAAGACCCCTTTGTTAGGATAATTGGGTCATGAAACAGGTTAGATTAACACCACGTCCCCCACCAAACCTCAAGAAAATTTCCATGCAATGGAGTATACTGTAAAATATAACACAATCCCCAACACCACAGCACATCCCTTTAGGTATTTATCTGCCTTCGAAAGACCCAAAAAGGATTAGCTAAAAGAAATAGGATCTTGTAATCTAGAGTTAAGTGCGCCACTTTCTAGCATACCTGCTTATTTCATGTCTAAAAACTGTAGTCCCAGAAGCTACAGCTATCTACAAAAATGGCAAAGTCTTGCTATAATTAATCCTCTGAATTAAACAAATAGAACGGAACACCTATTTTAATTGGTGCCAGAAGCTCCTACAGGGTTTCGAGTTGCCAAAATAGCTTCATTAAAAGATTTGTTACAAAAGTCTAATGAAACATTAAAGATACAGAAGTACCTAACACAAGAGACAGTAAGATTGGCATGACTCCTACTGCCTTCCTGTACCCTTCTTCACCTAAGCGTTCATGCTTTCCTGTCGGAACTGCCCTTCCACTTAAAGAGACTATTAAAAGTTATTTTTTAAGATAAAACGACCCCAAGATTGCGGGAGATCCTCGTCAGACATCTTTTACTTCTTGGTCAAAGGTCTAACTTAGAGCCATAGTTAAAGAACTACCTAACCCTACGAAGGACCCCAAAAGTTTTTGAAGAACTTAGTCATTATTGGGAACCATGACCCTGGGCTACCAGATCTTTATCCGCTTGTGTGCATGGTGAAGCCCAAAGTTAGACGCAGGAGGGAAAATGGCAAACCTCTGAGGATGTTACTTGAGATTCTCAGTCTTCAACATGTTCTCCTCACGGACCAGTAAAAGGTTGCAAAATAGCACCTGATCTTTTACAAGCCATCCCCGAAGTCTTCCCTGGCAGAACCAATTGGTCTGTTATTCCAACATGCAAATAAAGGAGAGCTGAATCTGTGGCAGACTTTAAAGCCCATTTGAAAGCTCTTTTCCTACAGCATCCAGGGCTCCGCACAATAAGTAAAGCCAGCTCTAGCTGCCCTATTTGTAAAAGTGAAGAGGGAAACTGCCCAGAGCAGGCCCAGGCGGGAGGCCCCAGAAGTTACTAGCAGTAAGCTAGAGAAAACCAGGAGCCCTACTGGGAGTAAGAGATAACCAGCCATTTCTGCTTCCGTAAACCGGCTTCCGCCACAGCCCCCCCCGTCCTGTTCCCGCCTAAAGCAGCCCCCACTTCCCGAGTTCAAACCCACCTACCAGCAGTCAGCATAGCCCCTGGAGCCTGACTGCCTGCAGTCCCCCATAAAAACCCTGTAACCCCGTTGCCCGGGGCCCAGAATTTGGAGCACGAGCTCAGCTGGGTGCACCGGCGTAAAATAAATCCGAGTTCTCCTACTCTCCGAGTGTCACTTGGTCTCTCGCTGGTCTGATTCTTATTTTTCCGCAACAAAAGGATGATCTTCAGAGATCTGTGGATTGATAAAAAGGCAGAAAATAGGATAGGAGGCCACCAGACGGATTCATGATCATAGCCGAGCACTTTGAAAAGCCTTTGGAACAAAACCATAACCGAGGGTTCGCCACGCTCTTGGCTTTACAGCCACAACAGCTCCGAGGCCAGACACCTAAAGTAACACCCGGGCCGTCCATATTGCACCCTTCTAGGGGCCCGTTACCAAAATGCAGGGCCAAAGACAGATGTCTGACTGGATTAAGAAGTTGTGGTCCATATATACAATGGAATATTACTCAGCTATCAGAAAGAATGAGTTCTCAACATTTGCTACAACATGGACAGCACTGGAGGAGATAATGCTAAGTGAAATAAGTCAAGCAGAGAAAGACAACTATCATATGATTTCTCTCATCTATGGAACATAAGAACTAGGATGATCAGTAGGGGAAGAAAGGGATAAAGAAAGGGGGGGGTAATCAGAAGGGGGAATGAAACATGAGAGACTATGGACTATGAGAAACAAACTGAGGACTTCAGAGGGGAGAGGGGTGGGGGAATGGGATAGACCGGTGATGGGTAGTAAGGAGGGCACGTATTGCATGGTGCACTGGGTGTTATACACAACTAATGAATCATCGAGCCTTACATCGGAAACCGGGGATGTACTGTATGGTGACTAACATAATATAATAAAAAATCATTAAAAAAAAAAATAAAAAAAAAATAAAATAAAAAATAAAAAAAAAGACAGATGTCTGAGTTGTAGTCAGCTGGGACACCGAAAAAGAGATTGTTCTCCAAGGCCCTATGTATGTTCTGGAACATCAACTGGAATGCCCCCTATCTACTCTCAAAGGAGGGCCCCGTAGAAGGAGGGGACTCTGAGGGATTGTCTGATAAAATGCAATGTTATTCCCTTAAACAGCTAAGGGGCAACTAAAATTAAAATTAAGGGGGTTGTTCAATACTGCCAGAAATATTTCCTGTTTGTCCCAGCTGAAATCTGACAAGATACTTGGAAAGATTTAATAGCTCTAGGATCAGAAATTTGGCCAAATTGGAAGCTGATATTCAGAGCTTGGTAGGAATTTGCTTATTAGGTCTTTTCCCCAGAGCTAATTGTATCCAAAGGGAAAGAAAAACACTCTTACTAGATGTCTAAATGTACCAGTTCTTGATACCATTCAGGCAGCTACCCAATCCTTTGAGGAATTAAAAACAGCTGTCTTCATTTTACAAACCTAGTCTTTACAGGACCAGAGAAGCAGATCCTAAAACAATTCAACGTCCCCGTATCCTTTTTACCAATCCCGAAACCTCCCAAGTTTATCTCAAAAGTGGTATAGGAATTTGCATTTTTCCCCTGTGCCCTTGATATGTGAATGTTCTATTCAGGGTCTTCACTATTCTTACCTAGATCGTGCAAACTGGACTTGCAAACTTCAGAGGGGTAATTCCTATCAAAAGAAAAAACGAAAGGGGGAAGTCATTTGGAACTTGACTTGTCAAGGACAAATACAAATCCTAAGTGTCTTCTTCACAAATATTAACACAAAAATCTTTAGTCATCCGAGCAGCTAACCTTAATTCATTTCATCTACTAGAAAAACAATTTAGATCTAATTTCTCTTATAATCGGTGAGTTTTGTATTATTGTACTTAATTCATGGCAGTAATTTTAAAATGAAAGCTATAAGGTCTCAATTTATACCTGTATGTTTATGTGTGTGTGTGTGTGTGTGTGTACACACATATATATGTGTGTGTTTTACATATGTGGGTATTTCTATATCCAGATGGTATTGTCAAAATTAACTTGTAAAAGACCTCTATTTAATGGGCTTAAAGAAAATTAAATGCCTATATAAATAGAATTCTCAGAAATCTAATAGAAACTAACCCAAATGAATTTCAGGTTCACGTGACCTGGGAAAATATTTGGCATCAAAGCTATTTTAAGTTTGTTGGCTTAAGTAAAACAGTCTTGTCTTTAGGGTTATCAGCAATAAATATAATACTTTTATTCTACCTAGGCTTACTTAAGTTCAAATGAGTTCATGCTATGTCTTACAAAATTTGTCAGTAAGAAAAATAGCGGGGGATGATGGCTGACTTGGTCTAATGTCTCATGAAGTCTTGTGGGCCATCCAAACATAATTGCTAGGGACAAGTAAATCAAACAGATGCAAGTAGGATAAAAAGTTTCTTGGTGAACCTTTTAAACAGTTTCTTAAGGTCATTAAGTATCCAGATCATTTCCAAATAAGATTAAGTATTGAAACATTAGTTACTGAGCATAGGATTATCCTTTTTTTTGCTTCGTTTTACAGAGGAACTACAGACATTTAGGTCTAGTAGTAAGTATGTTTTGTGCTACGCCGAGAAATTTACCATGAGAAATTATAAAAAGAACGTTAAAATAGTTCACAACTGCTTAGTTCTTAGTTTTCAGTAGAAATTAAAGGTTCCTAAGGATTAAAAATTCTAATACATGTAATTAAACCTACTAGAAATAATTAAGTAAATGTGTATTAATATCACAAGTTAAGCTGGTCCAAACTTAGAATTTGGTTTTCTCTCAGTTAAAAGGACAAAATTTTCTTGGACTACTGGTCTGTTCTTGCTAATAAGAGAATTACAAAAGGTTTTTCTTTCTTTATCTTTCAAAATTAGCTTAGAAAAAACAAAGATCTTGTGTTTTGTCAAAATAATCGCCTATGTTCCCTGCTGTCCTTATCAGGGCTTTGAAAACTTTAAGCAACCCTAGTTGTCTCTACAGTAAAGGACCTAAGTTTTGCTTAGAACTATGTAACCTATACTTGCCTGTGAAGTCTTCAGCTGTCACGATGTGTAAATGGATAACTAAGAATTATTTCACAGTGACCTATGACTCAAGTTTTTAAAACTTCTGTTATTTTTGACAAACTTTCAAAATTGAAATTGACATCTTTCTGACCTTGAAATAACTTTGGGATGTTTCCCTGAAACATCTTAAAAACTTTGTTTTCTCTCCTTATAAAAAGGGAGGTGTTAAACTGATAGGTATATTTGATGTTTTAAATCATGTGGGAAGCTTTGTCAAATAAGAAGTAATATTAAACCTTCTTTATGTCGTATTTGTATATAAGTGTTGTAGAAATTGTATGAAATTCCTAAAGTCTGATATCTCCTAGTAAAATGTTATTGGTCATAATTCTAGTTATTTTCTTAAAATGCATGTTATTGAAATAACCTATTTTTTTGGTCAATTCCATTATGATGAGCTCTCATCAGATCTCTAACAGTGGACATTTTTTTAAGTCTTTCATGATTTACAGTTATTGTTTTACTCTGACCCTTTGTAAAGGTGTTCTTGAAAAAGTACTTAATTTTCAATGAGATTCATGGAGAGGACTTTTGACAAGTGTAGGTTTCTGATAACTTCAAGATCGCAAAACTGAACTAGGTAAGAATTTCCAGAACTAACAGGAAAACTGGATCCAAGTGGAACAAATATCAGTTGCGTGGGACTGAATGAATCGAGGAAGTTGATTATAATTTTTACAACTTCTTGTTTAAAACATTGCCGCTTCATTAATATTTTATTTTTCCATATTTTAGGAGATCTTTTTCTCTTTTCTCTTATGCTATCAACAATGTGGTAAAACATACATTTGTGAACAAAGATGAAACATTTACTTTTCCTTCCTACCTGATCCCTCCAGAATCAGAATCTCTTGAATATTCTTTTCACAGAAATATAGTTACTTAAGTTCAATGACAGGAGACCACTGGAAATATTTATTATATCACTAAGACTGTAATGTCATATTGGAGAGAGATGTGCATAGACTCTAATATGACCAGACAGTTTTAAGGAACTAACGTTGACTTTATGGAGGCAATAAAACCCCTTGGAAAAATTGTCCTGTTATTTTTCTTACAAGGGTTTTGAAAAGCAATCTTAAAAAGAGCTCATATGGGGGCGCCTGAGTGGCTCAGTCGTTGAGCGTCTGCCTTCGGCTCAGGGCGTGATGCCGGCATTCTGGGTTCGAGCCCCACATCAGGCTCCTCTGCTGGAAGCCTGTTTCTCCCTCTCCCACTCCCCCTGCTTGTGTTCCCTCTCTCACTGGCTGTCTCTATCTCTGTCAAATAAATAAATAAAATCTTAAAAAAAAAAAAAAAAGAGCTAATATGGTCAATCAGTATTTTACTGCACTTATGTGAATGATCAGGCCAAGTCCAATGCAAGCAAATTAGTTCTATAATTACCCTTGCAGGGGAATGGGGGATAATTATGGAGAGAAAAATTATGTTTACACCTTCGTCTATATTAGATTCTAATCCTGTTAGTTGTCTTCGAGGTTCTGTTATAAACCTGTAAACTGGACTAGATCCTGAATCCTTCTAGTTTCTTCAAATATCTGGCAGTAACTCAGTAAACTAATGTTTCCAACCCCACCCTTTTGATCTGGAATCATTAAGAATTAAAGATGGCTACTGAATCTTCTCTGAAGGGTTGATCCCAGGTCCTTCTCACTACTTCAGGGACTTGAACCTTGAGTGCACATCTCATGCTAAAGAAGCCTCCACCTGACACCTGGTCCTGCACAAATGCTGGAGACCTTGTGAGAAAAGTTGCTGGCACGGAGTAGACAGCTCCCAAGACATCGGTTCAGAACTTCACACTTCAGTCGTGAAAACCTTTCTTCTTCCTTTTCTTTCCTTTACTCTGGCATTGGCCTGGAAAAATTATGTCAGCATCAGTATCTCCCTGGTCATTGCTAAGGGGGTAACTTTTGAAATTTAGAACCTAGAAATTTAGAATAAATTCAGAAAAAAAATTTATTTGATTTATTTTGTTTTATTTTAATTTCAGGCCAGGAGAAAACCTAACAGACCCTTGGCTTGAATAGGCAAAAGCAACGATCCTTGTGAATGAATTTATCAACTGTACCACCTTAACAAGAATAGCTGGTGTCTCAACAGGCTTTATTTTTGTCTGTGGTGGTCATCATTCTCCTCAATACTTGGCTCGTAGCTGCGCAATGCCCCTTAGCTTACCTAACTGTGCCCCTACTTATCACGAACTAAGACACCTCATTGGTCGACTGCCCTGAATTTACATCATCAACTTAGAAAGGATCTACTGGGAGGTTTTCATGGTTCATGGTCCACTTCCTTTGGCAGGTCCCTGCTTCCCTGGACAGGAGCAAGTGCAGATGTGGCTGGCTATGACCAGAAGTCTCTCCGTAATTCACAAAAATATTGCAGAATCTGCTGCAAAAGTGTTAGCTGCCCAGCAAAAATCCTCAGACTCTCTGGACAAGGTTGTTGATCATAATCAAATAGCTCTTGCTTATCTGGTAACTGAGCAAGGAGTGGTCTGCGCTGTGACCAACACCACCTGCCGAGCCTGGCTTACCACTTCAGGGGAAGTTGAAAGTCAGTTACACAAAATCACTGAGCAAGCCCTTTGGTTTAAAAGGCAACTCCTTCCGTGGAGCCCTTTCTGTGACTGACTTGATTTTGGTTGGTTTGGGCCTTGGGGACCATGGCTCTGAAGTCCACTCCAAACGTCGTGTATTATCCTGCTTATAGTAATCACGGGAATCTTCCTGGGGCATTATATTCTCTCAAAGGCTTTAAATGAATGTTTGCAGCCACTAGCCACCAAGTAAGTGATCTCCTAAGACTGGAACACCAGAAAAGGAATGAAGAAAATGACTGACCGAAAAACTATGAACTGGAAATCAAGTTCTATGAATGTCATAGAGATTCAGAAGACATATGACCTGTAAATATCACAGAGGATCAGTAAAAGCCAGGACAACTACAGAGTGGTAGCTTAGAGTAGAGCAAATGACTTAAATTTTGATCACACCTCTCAGTCAGGCTGACAGTCTCATCAAAAGGGGAGAATTGTTAAAACAAACAAACCATGGGTTCAAAATAGAATAACTTGCTTCCATGATTCACAGCAGAAATGTGACCTTTCACCAATCAATCTGGAATTTCCTGATCAGCACGGCGTGGGGTGGTAGGAGGTCATCTACGTGATAGACCCCTGCCCTTTCCCCAAAGGAAAGTGACCTTGCCTGAAACAGTTCTCTTTTCTCTTGCTAATAATTTTTGTCCCAACCCCTTTCTGACTGTAGAAGTCTTTCATTTTGTCCTTCTTCTCAGAGCTAGGTTCTGTTTGCTGGATGGAATGCTGACTCATGAACCATTGAATAAAGCCAATTAGAAATAGCAGAAGACAGGAACAGACACTTCTCCAAAGAAGATATACAAATGGCCAACAGACACATAAAAAAAATGCTCCACATCACTTGCCATCGGGGAAATACAAATCAAAACGATAATGAGAAACCACCTTACGCCAGTTAGAATGGCTAAAATTAACAAGACAGGGAATGACAAATGTTGGCGAGGATGTGGAGAAAGGGGAACATTCTTACACTGTTGGTGGGAATGCAGGCTGGTACAGCCGCTCTGGAAAACAGTATGGAGATTCCTTAAGAAGTTAAAAATAGAGCTACCCTATGACCCAGCAATTGCACTACTGGGTATTCACCCCAAAGATACAGATGTAGTGAAAAGAAGGGGCACATGCATCCCAATGTTCATAGCAGCATTGTCTACAATTGTGGAAGAAGCCGAGATGTCCTTCAACAGATGAATGGATAAAGAAGGTGTGGTTCATATATACAATGGAATATTACTCAGCCATCAGAAAGGATGAATACCTACCATTTACATTAACATGGATGGAACTGGAGGGTATTATTCTAAGTGAAAGAAATCAACCAGAGGGAGACAACCGTCATATGGTTTCACTCATATGTGGAATATTAAGGAATAGCACCGTGGATCGTAGGGGAAGGGAAAGAAAACTGAATGGGAAGAAATCAGAGAGGGAGACAAACCATGAGAGACTCTTGACTCCAGGAAACAAACTAAGGGGTATGGAAAGGGAGGTGGGAGGGGCTGGGGTAACTGGGTGGTGGGCATTAAGGAGGGCATGTAACATGATGAGTGCTGAGTATTATATGCAACTAATGAATCACTGAACAGTGAATCAAAAACTAATGATGTACTATATGTTGGCTAATTGAATTTAAATTTAAAAAGCCAATTAGATCTTCAGATTTACTCAATTGAATTTTGGTTAACACCACAAATTCTCTAACTTCTTCAAAATCTCCCTCCACCTCATTAGTCTTACTCTTTTCAGTAAGAGGGAATTTTCTGTTTCCATTTTATTTTCCTATAAGTAAACAACGAGCTCAGCTGTTTTTAATCTTAGAGTGCCCTTATGGACATTCAATGTTACTGTCCACTAAGAAGTCTTCCCTCAAGGGTTGGAAAGTTTGGAAGGTTTGGAAGCTGGGTTATGTGCCTAAATTAGGTTCCTGGATCCAATTCCAATGGACTGGGGGAGCTTCCACACAACACCAAACAATTCTTGGATGCAGGTGAGGTATCCAAGAGTTCAACTCAATTCTGACACTATCTACCCAGAGATAACATCAGATTCCACAATTTAAGGGTTCAATCCTGTAAGACTGTTCTCCCCTCCACTTTAGACGCCAGTCCCAAACCCAAGTTGTCACCTGTGCTTCTGACTGAAGGGCCTGTAGATTGGGGGTTCCAACAATCCCCTCCTTGAACTTCAAACACAAGTTCAGGTTGTTGCCTGTAGTTCTGACCCCATGACTATAGATCAGACATTCTCATGACCCCCTTCTCAGTTCAATTCACGGAACTCAAAGAAACATTTTACTTACTAGATTACCAGTTTATTATAAGTCAGAAACAGTCAGATGAAAGAGATGCATTGGGCAGGGAATGGGGAAAAGGCACAGAGTTTCCATGCCCACTCTAAGCTTGCCACATTGTCCCAATCTGCATATGCTCATCAATCCGGAAGCTCTCTGAACCCTGTTCTTTTGGGTTTTTATGGAGGCTTCGTTACAGACGCATGATTGATTAAATCATTGGCTATTGGTGATTGAACTCAACCTTCAGGCCCTCCTCTCACCCTGGAGGTCTGAGGGCAGGACTGAGAGTTTCAACTGTCTAATCATATGGTTGGTTCCACTGGCAACCAGACCCCATCCTTAGATGCTGTCCAAAACTCACCTCATTAACATAACAAAAGACACCTTCCAGCTCTCTAGGGTTTGGGATTCCAAGGGTTTGGGAGCTAGGAGCCAGGAATCATGGATGAATCAAAATGAATAAATATATATTTTGTATAAATCACAATATTGCAGTGCCCTTCACTGTGTTCTCATAGTTTCCCATGCTCCCATTGTTCGGTCCTGTACACTACAGATTTCACCACCAACCCCACAGTGCAAGCATGCTGTACTCCCATCATCCCTTGAGCCCAGTATAACCCCTAGATTAGGGTGGGAGCTCAGCATAGACACTGAAAAAGGCTGATTGGATTGAAATGAACTAATGTATCTTCAATGTCCGGGCTGGCCATACGACTTTCAGCTGCTTGCAGCTGATATGCCCAGACCGATGCTGGCCTGTATTGGCAGTCCCTCTACCTTCTGTCTGCCACCGTCTCTCGCCAGGCTGTTCTTCATCAAAAAACTTCCCTCCCAACAAGTTAAGCAGAAAAATCAGCAGATTTAAGAAATGAATGAATGAAAGCAAGGATTGATGGCTAAAGATGTGCTTTTTTTTTTTTTTTTTTTTTGGCATCTTTGCTGCTCATTTGTGCTGGGGAAACACTTTTATGCTACAAAACAGGTCCTTTGGCTCGACAGCAGGCAGGGAATATGTTAGGGAAACAACAGAATCCTGGAGCCAAGTTGTCTCTCTCTTGCCCCTTAAGCTCTTCTTCTTTGGTGGCCATTCTTTTCATTTTAATTCATTTCCTATTTAAAGTTTCTCGCAGGCAGGCCCTGAGGGCATCCTAACGAATTTGTCCAGCAAGCACAATTGCTTCCTTTTTTGTCAGCCTAATACAGCCTTGTCATTTTAACTCTCTCTTAATCGAACTCTTTGAAATCAAATTGAACTATATCCAAAAGCAGTCTTTTCATTTATCAGTGCAATTAAAAAATATACCTCTTGCTAAAAGACATAGGATTAATCCCACCTGACTTTATAATCACCCATCAAAGTATTTGAGCATTTATATTCCCAGTATCCCCCTTCAACTTGTTATGTGGTGTGAATGAGGGATCTCTCCAGTTAGAAATCAGGCTTTTTGAGGGGCGCCTGGGTGGCACAGCGGTTAAGCGTCTGCCTTCAGCTCAAGGTGTGATCCCGGCGTTATGGGATCGAGCCCCACATCAGGCTCTTCTGCTATGAGCCTGCTTCTTCCTCTCCCACTCCCCCTGCTTGTGTTCCCTCTCTTGCTGGCTATCTCTCTCTCTGTCAAATAAATAAATAAAATCTTAAAAAGAAAAAAGAAATCAGGCTTTTTGAGAATAGGACTGTGTTGTGTCCTACTTGACAGTCTTGTTTTCCCACAAATGTGCTCACCATTCCATTGGTATATGCAAGTCATGAACCTGCAGTGGATTTAACCTGACCCTGTTACAAACCAATCCTGACCTACAAGAACACTCAGTTCAGTGTAAAGTCATTTCTGTTCTTAGTGGAATCATACAATGATCTACATGTTGTAAACGTTGAGTACTGCCTGTTAGAATACAAATGGTGTGTATATATATCAAGTCAGATGATTGTGAAATGCATTTCTCAAGTGTGTACTCTGTTGGGTATGAAAGATGACCACAGAGGAATTGAAAACATATTTGTTAACATTGGAGAAAATCTAGGTGACCTTGGGTTTGGCGATGACTTTTAAGACACAATACCAATAGCATTATTCATGAAAGAAAACATTGACCAGTTGGATTTCATTAAAATTTAAAGCTTTTGCTCTGTCAAAGACTCTGTGAAGAGAATGAAAAAAGACAATCCAGAGACTGGGACAAAATATTTGCAAAATACATATCTGTTAAAAAACTGATATCCAAGATATACAAAGTACTCTTAAAATTCAACAATAAGAAAACAAACGATCCAATCCAAAACATCTGGACACTTCACCAAAGAAATACAGATAGCAGGTAAGCATAAGAAAAAATGCTCAGCATTATATGTCATCAGTGAATTGCAAATTAAACAACAAGATACTACTATATTCTATTAGAATGGCTAATGCCCCCCCAAAACTAACAATACCAAATGCTGGTGAGGATGTGGAGCAATAAGCACTCTCATTCATTGCTGGTAGGAATGCAAAATGATACAGCCACTCTGGAAGTGAGTTTGGCGGTTCCTTGAAAAACTGAACATTCTCTTACCGCACAATCTAGCAATCATGCTCCTTGGTATTTATCCAAATGAGTTGAAAAGTTATATCCACACAAAAACCTGTGCAATGAGTGTTTTAGCAGCCTTGTTTATAATTGTGAAAACGTGGAAGCAACCAAGGTGTCCTTTACTAGGGGAACAGATCAACAAACTGTGGTCTCTCTGGACGATGGAATATTACTTAGCACGAAAAATACATGTTACCAAGCCATGAAAAGACATGGAGGACACAATGCACATTGCTAAGTGAAAGAAGCCAATCCGAAAAGCCTACATATCATATGATTCCAACTCTATGACATTCTAGAAAAGACAAAACCATGGAGAGAGTAAAAAGCTCAATAATTGCCAGAGGTTTGGGGGGCAGAAGGTAAGGATGACTAGGTGGGTCACAGAGGAGTTTTAGGGCAGTGGAACTACTCTGTGTGATACTATAATGGTGGCTACATGTCATTATATGTTTGTCAATCCCACAGAATGTACAAGGCTAAGAGTGAACCCTAACAGACTCTAGACTTCAGTGTATAATAATGTATTGGCTCACCAATTGTTACAAATACGTCACACTAATGCAAGATGCTAACAATATGGGAAACGAAGGGACAGGTGAGGAAGCATATGGGAACTCTCCAGAAATTCTGCTCAAGTTTTTTGTAAACATAAAACCACTTTAAAAAATAAAGTCTATGGACTCTGAGAAACAAACTGAGGGCTTCAGAGGGGAGGGGGCTGGGGGAATGGGATAGACTGGTGATGGGTAGTAAGGAGGGCACGTATTGCATGGTGCACTGGGTGTTATACGCAACTAATGAATCATCGAGCCTTACATCGGAAACCGGGGATGTACTGTATGGTGACTAACATAATATAATTTTTAAAAAGTTAAAAAAAAATAAAAATAAAAATAAAAATAAAAAATAAAGTCTATTAATTTGAAAAATTAATGTGCGTGGGGCCTGGAACGCAGGCAACACTCAATAAGTAATAGCTACTGTTATTTGCTGTCTCCCTGGTGAGCGTGCTGTTCCTAGCACTGTAGGATTTTAGTAGCGCCTGCTCTCTCCCCACCGGAGAGAAACTGCTTCCCACCCCGACCCCCACCTCCCAGTCCCCATTTTATGACAATCAAAAATCTTTCCAGACTTTACCAAATGCCCCCTGAGGGGAACAAAATCACCCGCAGTTGAGAACCACTGCATTAAATGCTTTTGAAGAAAAATAAAAGGGCTCCAAAGATCTTCATCTGTACCTCTGTTGCATTAGACAAGAGTTTCCAAACTCTAAATATAAAATGTACGCCATTAGAAATAAATTATATCTTTTGGGGATTTTTTAGTTCATGATTTTGGCTTGGGGACCAAAATAGAGTGGGGACAGATTCTAGTCTGGCATTATTTGAAAGCTGGGAAGTTGATCAGTCTCTGCTTTTGGATGTTTCTGTCCAAACCGATCCAAATAAACTAAAACCATATGGACAGAGCAGGGATATGACACCCACCTTTTTCCCCTCTTGCTGTTTGAAATAAGCACGGGAGCCAAAAGTAGCAAATCCCTTTGCCAGAGATCATTTTCAGCCTAGTTTTTTGTTTTGTTTTGCTTTAGGATATTTTGATACATCGTGGCATTTTCCCTTCAAAAAAAGTTTTCAGATTAGTAATATTTTTCTCCACTAATCCCACTCTTAGCCACTAAACCTCAATCAAAGGGTCCGGAGAAAAGCAAAAGATCCCGTTGTTTGTTATTTGTTAGGCTAAAGGGGGATTTTATGTGTATACCTTAATTGGGTCGAATACTCTATGACTATCTTATTGAAGTTTGAAAGCTGGGAGTTTCCAAGATATGTGCTAAACTTGATTTGCCTGTATGAGTTTTTATTAGGTACCAGCCAAAAGATTTTATTTATTTGTTTATTTATGTAAAGAAAGAGGGATTTCGGCACTAGGCCTGAGTCCAGGGGAATTCACGGTTCAATAAAGACTAACAGCCCAGACAGGGTGAGTGCTTCCCCCACTTGGTTTCTCCAGATCCATTATCAAGGGAAAACAGGGCTTCTAAGAATGAACTTCGAATGAATCATTCCTTTACACTAAAACTTCTCAGCACGGCCAAAAGATACTCCAGCTAGTTCAGAGAAGGGAGAGAGTGGGCAGAGTGTTAAAAGAAATACATACTAGATGGGGACTCAGCTGGATCCATCCTCAGAGAAGACCCCAGGTTACTGGCTGCCCAGCAGGCCCACTGCTACCATCGTAGAGCTTCCGTGGGGTTTGAATGGTGTTCGTTGTTAAGAATGTTTAGGGTTATGGGTTGAATACTAGGCCAACACCGGATGACAGATCCCAAGCCACAGAGCCACCCATGCGTTCTTCAATAAATTAATTTTGTGTGTGTTTGTGAAACACTGGGCCCTTTAAAGTGCAGGGCCTAGATGATTCTCACTAAATAAATACATGACATCAGCCATCTAAATCACCAAAGGACTTCTACTCAGAGGTTTTAGTGAAGGCGGCAAGTAGCCAACTCTGGCCGAGTCACCTGTGTCATTTTTTAATACAACAGAGACACCAACTTCTGCTCTAGCTCTTCTCCGTCAGCTCTCTGGGGGTTAAGTTCAAACGTTAACATCAGTTTGAGGTTGGAAGCCAAGGTTACGTAGGCTAGGTAAAAACAGTAGTTACAGCATGTCACCCAGCCGTGTGTTCCATTTGGACACCTGATGAGTAACAGAAGCATATGTCATGCCCAGTCCTGGGGAAGATACCAAACAGAGAACAAAGGCTGCTTTTCTTCCCTAGCTCACCTTGGATGGCCGTTGCCTCAAACTTTCCAAGTCTTGTATCCTACTCCTTATAATACTATGATCATAGCTTCCTCTCTGTGCTTAATAAATTAACCGGTTAAGGCAATAGATGCCTTATTCCATTCTCCTGGCTCCTATTTCAGTCTTCTCAGTCAGGAGCTAAATAAATATTAAAAGAAGCAACACACATTTGCGATTTCCGAGGGATCTGAAATAATCTCCCATGGGAAAAATAGTCCTGTAAAAGGTCATAGGTATAAAACCTGGAGAAGCCCTGCCAGAAAGTGACCTTTGTGGGGAACAGTTGAGCATGTTCAGAATTTTAAAAGTCCTTCCATGTAAACAAATGTTTTATGTGAAGAAAGTTTTAAATTTATGTTCAAGAAGATCTGTTTGAAATGGAATTAAGGAAATGGCATATTAAGCAAGTTCCCTTTGGCCTGGTCTAGGAAAGACCTGGAGGTGCCATCTCTTGGACCTGACATTAGAACCAGCCAGGATGGTGGCTTAATCTGTGCTGCTCTTAGCTCTGCCCGTGATGCACCATGACCTCTGGGGTTCACAGCCCCATGAGGCATGGACAACCCCATGAGATAGGATCTTCAACGATGGAGCTTTAGGATTCACCACTGAGCAAACTCTGCCTCTCCTGGAGTCCTGAGCAACAGGGTCTTGCAAATGGGCACCTTGAGAGTTCAATTGTGAAAATTGACTGTGGTGGAAAATCATCTCAGAGGTCAAACCATAATCAGATGGGTAAGCTGTGAATCTGCCACTATATAACCCTATGTGAATTTGGGGATATTAATCCATTCATTCATTCATTCATTCATTCATGTACATGTTATGTGCCAAAAGGTGTGTCAACAGAAAGTGATGTGACGGTAATCAAAATAGAGAGCCCGTGCCCTTGCCTGGTGGGGAGACAGACATGGAACAAACCTTTGCACAGATACATGGAGAAATACAACTTACAAGGATTGGGAAGGGATGGTGTAACAAGGGGGTCCCTCCATTAGACTGAGGGGTCAGGGAAGATCTCTCAAAGTAGTTAAACTGAGACCTAAAGGACTCAGACAAAATGGTGTGGGAAGAGGGTACCAGACGTTGGGTGTGAAGGCTGTGTGCTCAAAAGAAAGTTTTTGGAGAGGTAGACAAGGTACTTAAAAGTATTTGCCTCACAGTGATGAAAAGGACAGGCTCTAAATTGGGCATGACAAAAGGAGGTGCTGAAAGAGGAGAGTGAGGTGTGCATTGATGACCTGCCCGTGCTGATGAGATTGGAGAGCTGTTGGAGTGGACGAACTAGGGCCTGCATCTGAAAGGATAAGGTTTTCTCCCTGGAGATGTTCTAGTTTGAACTAGAAATAGAGGAGATGTGCAGGGGGAGGCAATGGGTGTGGATGGCTGGAGTGGAGTGCAAGGGAAAGGTACGAACACAGAGAAGGTCATAGGAAAGAGCCTGTTCACCAGGCCCTGTGTTGAACAGGCCTCTGGATATTCATTTCTTAAAATAAAGATTGGCTTAGGTGCTAAAGTCTTAAGTGAGTGAGGAGAAGTGACCAGGAGGCTTGCAGACAGTCTCCTCACTGCCCTGGGGAGCTCCTAGGATCCTGGCTGTAAGCAGTGACAAGATTCACTGTTTCCTCAATTCTGCCAACATCGTGGAGAGCACACTATACGGAATCAAAAGCCTGGGGTTCAAGTTCTGGCCCTGTGACTCTAGATGTGGCCTTTACCTTGACAATATCACTCTGAGTCTTTGAATCTCGATTTCTTCATCTGTTAATTACATAAATGACCTTCAGAAGGTTGGTGAGAGGTGGGGAAAGAATGACCTGCCTCCCTAGGGAAGTACATGAGAATTTCTAGGGCAGTGGTTTTCAACCCTCCTTCACATGAGAATCACCCAAATTTGGTCTAAGTTGGGCCAAGCCTTGGAATTTTTTTAAAAGGTCCCCCAGTGATTCTAAGGGGCAGAGTTTGGGAACCACTACCGAAGGAAAACCGGTATCATTTGAGAAGCATATTCAATATACACCACTAAAATAACCCTTATTTTTCTGTTTTGTTCACTGAAATTGCCCTACTGCCCAGAATATCTGACATAGTAGGCACTCAATAAATTGTATTTGGGAAATGTCATGATTATAAAGCCGATCTGGCATTGCCTAGGAACATAAACAAAGTAAAAATTGTCACTGAATTTCTTACTCAATTACTTAATTCTCTGGTCCTTCCCGGACACAGATCTGGGGGTGATCCTTTAGCCCCAAACATAATTTTAAAATATTAAGTAGGATTCATTTACATATAATGAACCTCCTTGCAAATGTCCCCCAGCCCACTCTAACCACCTACACACACACACACACACAGGCGGCCTCAGTCCTATGAGCAGGTCAGTATTTGGGGAATTTCTTCTCATCACATCACCAGGAGACTGAGACACCTTTTTCTCTCTGCATCCATAGCGCCTTGAACCTGTTTCATTCCTCAGCAATCACACACTGTAGAGATTGTTTATTTGTAAGTCTTTCTCCTCCCTTTATGTGAAGTTCCCTGAAATCAGAGAGTTGGTATCTTTCTTGAAATTTCAGCACCTTTTGATGGTGTTGAGAATAATGATGATGATGTCCCTGGCATCAGGACAATATTTTATCTTTTCATGAATAAATTTACAAGCTATCTGGGACACATTGGGGGTTTTCTTGGACTGCATTTTCCCTCTGGTAGAGAAAGAACCAGGATTCGACCACAGAGGTCGAAATGTATGGTGGCCAGTGGTGGGGTAACAGATGTTTATGGTGGCCAGTGGTGGGGTAACAGATGTTTATACTTTCCTGGAACAAAAATAAGAGGGAAGGAGTAAAAGAAAGCGTTGGTGAGCTCTGTCACCTGGGGAAGGCTGGTGAGCTCAGGTTACTGGTCTTTTCCTGGCCAGCTTTGGGGAAGTCAGCCAACCTTCTCACCAAAAAGACCATAATGAAGTTTGAAAGAAGGAGAGCTTTTATGGAATCAGAGAAAGGTGTCCCTAGTTGCAAATTCTTCCACTGTGTGGTCTCCTAGAAATAACTGAAGAATGAGAATTTGGAAACTCAGTCTCCTGTCTTCTCATTAACCAGCTGACTAATATTGGGCAAGCCACTTAACCATTTTATGGTGTAGTTTTTCATCCATAAAAGGAAGGGTTAAAAATTGTCGCCTTACCCACAGTGTAGGAGTAAAAACAAAAGCTAGGTAATATGTCTTGAACCTCTTTATAAGGAATCTCTGTGCCATGTGAAATGATAGAGATAGCAAACAGCACATCGCTCACGCCGAGTTGGTCACTTGGACGCCGGAATTTGCCCCGTAAGCTCCTTGGGGCAGCACTCTTGTGAGCAGCCTTGTACAGGGCTGGAGAGGAGGTGCTGGTGAATGGCTTGTTGCCCATATTGTCTGTCATTTTAGCTGTGTACGGTGCCCTTGTCTCCCCCAAGAACAGATAAGAAAGAGCCTGTTCCAGCCAAGGGAAACTCGAACTTTCCAAGATACTTCAAGCTATCCATTCCCTCCCCCACCTGAGCCCACCAACTATAAAGTAATAATCAGAGCTCCAGTGAAAATATTGAATATCTGCCCAGGCCCGCTAGACCTCCTACCATGCCCAGCACAGACCTGTGAGGGAGCCTGCAGGCCTGGGCTCACCCACAAGGGCCTTCACCTGTCCCTGTCCTTTGCAGCTCTTCCCCCACACCCACTTTTGCACATGCTGACAGTCCTTCTCAGTAGCTGCCAATCCACAGGAACAATTCCTCTTTCTTCAGAGAACCATCCTCGACCAACTAGCCGTGAAGCCAGCTGAATTCTGCCTTCCCCTTCCTGCTCAAGGCCTGTAAAGCAGTCCACTTTTCTTCTCCAAGTTAGAAAACTCCTCTGGAGTCTTCTCAAGCCTGGCATTCTAAGGAAAGGCTTATGTTAATGTTGTTCTTGTTATTTTGAGTTCCTCTGCTCTAAGGGGCCTAGACTCTGTCTTTATGGCAGGTGGGTGCCAAATAGGGGACACACACCAGTTCTTATTTTCTCACTCCCTTGCAGAGTCAGTAAAAACAAAACAAAGCAAAGCAAAACAGGTACCTTTCCTTCTCTTCTTGTTGTCGTGGTCATTTAGATGGATTTGAGTATTCTCAGGAAGGGAAAAAATTTTTTTCCTTCTACCCATCTTAGGTTCTCTGGGGGCACTGTAAACTGAACTGACAAAAGACAGGTTAACAAGAGAACAACAAACAGAAGCTTATTAACACATGTATCACACTCACACATGGGAGCCCTTAGTGATGAGTGACTCAAAGGACTGGTTAGAACTTGGGGCCTAGGTATCTAACTTAGTAGAGGAAAGGAGGGGGAGAAAGGGCACTTCTGGAAAAAGCCAGTGACGTTTTGGAAAGACACATGGGCCCTTAGGAGAATAGATGGGAGATATGGTAATTTGGAAGACGTCTGCCTTGGGTGTGGTGCCGATTTCCCGCCTCCCAGAAAAGAAGAGCAGAGTTGCTTCCAGGGAGAGGATTTACGACATTTGAGTTATTTCGGGAGGCTCTGCTTTGGGGCAAATAAAGGATTTCAGGAATTCAAATGTCTTCAGCTCAAAATAATTTTTATGTCAAAGTGGCATATTTTGGAGTGGCATACCCTGCCCCCCTTCAATCTTCTATACCAAATTACTACACTTCAGGACTAAACAAATCTTCAGCCTTGCTTTGAGTAGAACTGGGATGAAGGTGAGACAAGCACTCACTTCGACTGCAGAATTTAAAGAGGGCAGCTCAAAACTCTGTCATTAAGGTAGTTCTTTTACCATAATATTTTTTAAAAAATTTTAAAGATATTATTTATTTATCTGAGAGAGAGAGAGAGAGTGATCAAGTGGGGGGAGAGTCAAAGGGAGAGGGAGAAGCAGACTCCCCACTGAGCACAGAGCCCTACACTGAGCTCCGATCCCAGGACCCTGAGATCATGACCTGAGCCGAGGGCAGATGCTTAACCAACTGAGCCCCCCAGGTGCCCCTGTAGTATTTTTGAAAATAGAAACGAATGCAAAAAAAATCCAAGATGAGCAAAACATGAAAATTTGAAATTAAGCTAGGATCAGTATTACTGAATACAGGCCCCTGGCCTTGAGGATCCATATCTGATAGTGATTTATACTGACTAATTCATTTTCAGGAGCCTACCTCCGGGGGGGATTTTCCTAAGCCACCGCGTCCCCCAAAGTCTCCCAAGCACTCCTGTCCTTCCGTCACCTGTGATCCCATCCTCATGTGCTTCATAATAGCTGCCAACAGTTCTCAGCCACGTGCCAGGCGCTGAGTCACGATCTTCGTTTTCTTTCTTTTTTTTTTTTCTAAAGATTTTATTTATTTATTTATTTGACAGAGAGACAGCCAGCGAGAGAGCGAACACAAGCAGGGGGAGTGGGAGAGGAAGAAGCAGGCTCCCAGCGGAGGAGCCTGACGTGGGGCTCGATCCCAGAACGCCGGGATCACGCCCTGAGCCGAAGGCAGACGCTTAACCGCTGTACCACCCAGGTGCCCCACGATGTTCGTTTTCATTAGTCAGGTGATCCTCACAATTTCCACAGGTACCAATGAAGCAAGTCTTGGTATCATTTATACAGATTTTATGTGTATGTGTTAAGTTGAGAAAGCCTTAGACAGGTGCTATCACCGCCACAGATGACACAGCTAGTCCACGGCAGAGAAGAAATGGGACCCGAGCCCACCTGAGCCCGACCCCCTATGCTGCTGCTCACAGACAGAGTCCTCGGTGTTGTCCGTTCTTTGTACTGCCCATTCATCAAGGGTGGTCACTATCCCCTTGGCAGGACCTCCAACTTTTCTCTGAAGGTGTGGTGTGGTGAATTAGAAGCTGTCCCGAAATTCCTCTTGCTAAAATGTAAAGCTGGAAGGGAATTTGCAGAGAAAGCATGTAATTCAATGCCTGTCATTTCCTCCATTTGCAAAATAGGAAACTGAGTCCTGGAAAGGAGGTATGATTTGCCAAGTTTACATGTCGGTAATAGCAGCAGAATCGGCTCTGCCTTTATTCTTTCCACTGAACCCTGGCTCCTTCTCCTGCCGTCCTGTCCTGAGTACTCCCTCAACCATCTGCCCACTGAGGTTTCTCCATCAGTTTCCAGGGCATGTGCTTCTTTCCCAAGACTGCTCCTGTTTTCTCCCCTTCGAGCCCATTTGCTCCCTACACTCCAGAAATAGTCACTGATCGCCTCTTATGTGCAGGGGGTTTCACTGACTTCTTAGGCAGCACTCCAAATTCATACATACATACGTATGTACATCTGTGCCTGGCTCAGAATACAGTGGTAGGACTGGGGGGGAAATGGGGGTGGGATGGGATTCCCGCTTCAGACAGAAAATCAGCTCTGAATTTTATAGTTCTTGTTTGCTTCTGAGTACAGTTCAGGATGCTGGTCACTCTCCCTAGACCAGGACCAGCTCTGCATGGAGAGGTCCTCCAACATCCAAAACATCTCTTTCTTCTGACCCACCAGCTCCCCTGCACGGTGTGAGCTGCTGTGAAGCCATTATGGTCAACAAGCAGGGGTGGGGGAGGAGGGTGGGATGCGCTTACAAGGCTTCATTAAAATGTACCTAAATTCCCTTTCTCTTACTCCCAGAAGCTCATTGATAGATCAGTTGTCAGCCTCTTGGAATGCACCTTGGAAGGGAATAGAATAGATGTAAGGAAAATTTCCTCAGGATGAAACGCAGCAGGGTCTAAGAGTAGCCCCAAAATGGCCCCAATTCATTTAAGGTTGGCAGCCTTTGCTGCCTTGCTACCCGTGGTTCCCAAAGGCCATCCTTGGGGTGGGGATAGGGGGCAGGAAATAGTCTATTTTCTGAGTAAATCTTTGTAGTCCAACCTCTCCTCATGGGGCTATTGCATTTTAAAGGGATATTTTTTGCTTTGCTTTTTAAAAATGTTTATTTTTAGTTCTTAAGCAAAAATGTTCATTCTAGAATTTATTTTTTCTTGACTCTACTTTTGCATTATGTGTAAGTGATCTTCTAGGTTCCATAGAGATTCCTGTGGCTTGCGGGTTCCAGACCGAGCCTTCAGAGCTCCCAGAAAAGTGCAACGAAAGCACAGCTCCACAAGTGAGAGCCCCCTGAGAAACCGCTGCCCAGATCTGGGACATCTCCTTGGTGAAAACCACAATATAGATTTGAAAAGTACAGAGAAGCCTAAAAGAAGAAGGAAAAAAAAAGTCCCTTATCATTTCACCACTTTCAGCATTTTGATTAAAATATATTTTTGTCAATACAGTGATGCTTTCATACATTTTTAAGAAAATGTCTTGATTCCAAATGGAACCCCAAGGTCAAGGAGGCCAGAAAAATTGAGAGTACTGCACCATGTTGCCGATGGACTTGAAAAGCCATGAGGGTGAAAGAAAGCTTCTAAATATAACAAACTTCCCAAAAATGCGATCTCAACCTTAACTGAAGTCATACTATTTTTGAAAGTGGAAATCCCCTCCTGCACCACACAACTCCGTGGTCGAGCCGTCTAAGAATTCAACTTCTGGGTGGGCAGTAGGATATGCTGGTCCTTCAGTGAATACCACGGTCACTCCTCTTCCTTCCTGCCACCCACGGGATCAGTAACAAGAGCCATCAGTTAAACGTGACACCCTCCCGGGGGAGCTGAATGCGTTCCCCGTGCTGTGCTGCGCGTGGGGCTCCTGCTGAACCAGGTGTTCGTCGGAAGCATTGCTCTTCAACCCTCATTTCTGTTCTTCATGGTTTCTGGACTTTCGCCAACACTTCTCCATGAAACAGTTTGTAGTTACTTAAATTAAAAAGAAAGAGAGAAACTTGTATATTGGAAAATATACTTCATGCATGTCTCTAGGTTTGACATGGCCTGAAGCAGAAATCGAGCAGCTTCTTTCTGCAAATTTTCAATCTATCCATCGCTTTATAAAGAAAGTCAAGAATTTCCAGGTCCTGACACTCTCCCTCAAAGTTCATTTCCACGTTGGATTTGAGTTGGGCTTTATCGAGGGTACCAATCAGCCTGCCCAGGACACTTGTGCTTTCTGGATGTTGGGGCAACGTTCTTTGCAAGAACTGGTTTCTAGGTGGGCCCCGTCACCAACGACACAGCTCCTCATGCCTTCCGCCACCTGCAACCCCTGCGTGACAGTGGATGGACACCCGAGCCCCACTAAAGCAAACTGCTCCTGTCACCTACTTTTTAAAAAAATCTTTTATTTAAATTCAATCTCATTAACATATGCCGTATTATTAGTTTCAGAGGTAGAATTCACTGATTCATCAATTGCATACAACACCCAGTGCCCATTACTTCCAGCGTTCTCCTTAATGCCCGTCACCTAGTTATCCCATCCTTCGCCCTCCCCTCCAGCAACCCTCAGTTTGTTTCCTAGAGTTAAGAGTCTCTTGTGGCTTGCCTCCCTCTCCGTTTTCCTCTTATTTTATTTTTCTTTCCCTTCCCCAATGTTCATCTGTTTTGTTTCCTAAATTCCACATATGAGTGAAATCATACGGTATTTGTCTTTCTCCGACTGACTTATTTCACTTGACGTAATACTCTCTAGTTCCAACCACACCATTGCAAATGGCAAGATTTCAATCTGCAAATGGCTGAGTAATTCATCTTCCCAAAATTGTCACTCAAAACATTTTAGGAAATATTCTTCTGGCACTTTTTTTTTTATGCTTGTCAGCACACATGGCCACCCTCCCCTCTAGCTGGGATCATGCTAGACCTACTGTTTCATAATACACTTTTTTTCACCTACTATAGTGTAATCATTTTCCTATTATTAATTTTGCTTATCTATTGTTTTATTAGTCATTATAAAAACCCAGAGAAGTAGCAAAGCAGTTATTAGCCCCATTTTAGAGATTAAGGGAATGAGGCACAGAGTGACCGTATTAAAGCCATAGAGCAGCTCAGCGTAGGTCTTCCAACTGCCAATACAGCACTCTTCTCCTCCATCAAATCAAAAGGGCAGAAAAGCACAAATTGAGGTATCATTAATCTTCCTTTGCAAGGATTAGAAGAATTAATGATAGGTAGTTTCTATAGTGACTTCTTAAGAAAGAAAGGCTAGATAATAGTTTACTATTATATCTATAATGATACTAATGTACGGATGAGAGAAAACACAATGTTTTCAGAAATTTAAAAATATTTGGGAAAGGTTGGTGCAGATGTGGGATTCTCATCCATTGCTGGCAGTGATAAATTGGTATGACCACTTTGGAAACTGGTAAAATATAAGTAACGTACAACTATTCTAACACCCAGCATTTCCAGGCATAGATATAGACCTAAGAGCAGAGCAAGGCTCAACAAACTATGGCCAAATCTGGTCTTTATAAATAAAGTTTTATTGAAATACAGCCACACCTATTTGTTTATGTATTAGGTAGGGCTGCTTTTGCACTACAATGGCATAATTGAATAATTGTGACAAAGACCATGTGACCTGCGAATCCTAAAGTATGTACCATCTGACCCTTTATAGAAAAAGTTTGCTGCCCCCCTGCCTAAGAGGAAAAGTGCACATATTCACAAAAGGACAAGTACAACATTTATATGTACAAGACATTTATATGTACAAGACATTTATATGTACAAAAAGACATGTGCAAGAACAGTTTTATATACATTTGCCAAACGCTGAAACCCACGCAAATGTCTACAATAATAAAACAAAGAAAGGTTGGTATATTTACACAATAGAATACTATACAATAACAAAAAAGACAAAAAAGCTATTGCTACCTGCAATACAACATGACTGTACTTCATACGCATACTGTTGAGTCAAAGAAACCAGACACAAGAGAATATCTACAAAATGATACCATTTATATCAAGTCCAAGAATGGTCCAAATTAATCTGTGGTGATAGAGGGCAGAATAGACTGTAAGGAGGTATAGAGAGGCTTCTGGGATTCTAGAAATTTCTATCTTATTCAGAGTGGTAGTTAAATGGATGCAACCATATTTTAAAACCCATCCAATTCTATGCTTAAAAGTACATTAATCCTCAAAAAAAATTATGAAGAAAACTTGTAAAGTATGAGAAATTCTCTGAAGAGCTAATAAAAGAAGTATACCAAAAAATCTAGGATATTGTCAGATGTGAAATTCCCACCATATTATGAGAGGTCTCTGATTAGACAGAATAAAGTGGCAGTGTTTTTAATTGAACTATGTTTGACATATATAATATTGTGTACTATTAAGGTATACAACATGTGATCTAATTCATTTATATATCGCAGTATGATTGTAAGTGGTAGCTAACATCTCTAGCACATCACATAATTATCAGTTCTTTTTTGTGGTGGGAACAACTAAGACCTAGTCTCTTCGCAAGTTCAATGTTTATAATATAATATTATCTATTATTAACTACACTGTGCATTAGATCTCCAGGACTTATTTCACTTTAAGTTGCAAGTTAGTACCCATAAACAACGTCTCTCTTATCCCTTCACCCTCCAGCCCTGGAAACACCATTTTTTGTATTTGCCTTTTTATATTTGCATTCAATCACTTCTCTTTTTTTTCTTAAATCTGTCTGTATGTATTTATATTTATGCTGGCTGTTACCTATACCTGGAACTTTCTTCCCCTGTAAACATCTGAATTGCGACTCCCCTGCTTCCTTCAAGTCTTTGCTCAAATTTCACTTTCTCAGTCTGACCTACACAGACCCCCTATTTAAAACTGCAATCCGGGGCACCTGGGTGGTTCAGTTGGTTAAGCGTCTGCCTTTGGCTCAGGTCATGATCCCAGGGTCCTGGGATCCAGTCCCACATCAGGCTCCTTGCTCAACAGGGAGCCTGCTTCTCCCTTTCCCTCTGCCTGCCGCTCCGCCTGCTTGTGCTCTCTCTCTCTGACAAATAAATAAATAAAGTCTTTTTAAAAAGAATAAAAAAAACAAAACTGCAGTCCATACTCTCATCTCAATATTGTGGATTTTCCTCACTGTGCTGGGTTTTTCCATTGCACAAATCACTTCCTTATATACTATGCAATTTACTTCTTTATTACGCCTGCTATCTCTTTCCCAATAAACTGTGAGCCCCATGGAAGAAGAGATTTATATCTATCTTATTACTTCTGCATTCCTGGCATCGGATAGGCATGCAATAAATATTTTGTTGTATAAATAAGTGAATGAAGATGGACAACTATTCTTCTGACACTAGTATTTAGAATTACTATGATCCGTAGATTCTTTCTTTCTTTTTTTTTTTTTAAGATTTTTTATTTATTTATTTGACAGAGAGAGACAGCCAGCGAGAGAGGGAACACAAGCAGGGGGAGTGGGAGAGGAAGAAGCAGGCTCCTAGTGGAGAAGCCTGATGTGGGGCTCAATCCCAGAACACCAGGATCACGCCCTGAGCCGAAGGCAGACGCTTAATGACTGCGCCACCCAGGCGCCCCCATGGATTCTTTCTGAAAAGAGTACAGTCATTCATCCTCCCAACTAGTAATACATGAGCATGCTTGTTCTTTTCTATTTTTATTAGCATTGCAAGTTATCAGTCTTTTTAATTGTGGACTATTAGTCAGAGGCAACTATACTTCGCTGATCTTTTTATATTTCATATGTTCATTAATCATTTGCATTTTCATTTCTAGGAACTGATTATGTCATTTGGCCACTTTTATTTTGGATTGTCTTTTTTTAACTTAAAGGGACCTTGTATAAATTAACTTAATCCCTTATCTATCAGATATAGTCTAAATATTTTATGCCATTCTCCCTTTGTATTTTAAACATTTGACTCGAAACCTTTTGACGCTTTTCTGTTCAAAGAAGTGTAAGAATATGAATGTTCCCTTTTATTATCTAGATGAAACAAAGGATGTTTATTTTATAGCCAAACTTTATGTTATCTTTTTGCAGGGAAGGACAGGGATCAAGGCTCTTAGTCAAATTGCAGTAGTCTTTAGTAGCAAGGACAGGAAATCATCAGTCTGTAACTTTGCAACAGTCTTGCCTTTCGGGAAAAGGGAAAGAGAAAGATAATTGCTAGTCTAGGTTTAAATCATCGGACCTATAGCAGAACTCTTTCTACATCAATGAGAAGATTCAAAGTTTGTTGATGTTGCCTTTCCCTTTGTTTTTCTTAAAACAGAAAATCCAGTTGGGTCTCAGGATAACCAAGCCATGATTCTGTGAGCAAAGAGTAACAATTTTACAACACAATACATTCCATTTGTATAGTGACTTACAGTTCCAAGGTACTTTCATAAATATTATCTCATTTAATCCTCAAAAACAAAACTGTTTCACAAAAAAGTAATCAGAGTTTCATTAAAAGCTAACCCTGGTGACCAGGGTCTCATCACATTGATTCTGTGACAGAGCCGAACCCCATGGCATCTCTGGAGAATTTCCAATGCAACCGAATTATTCAGAAGTTTAATAAGTAACAACATTAAAGAAAATGATATTGGAATATTAAGTTGAAGAGGTTGGGCCTAAAAATAGGTTATTTCTTCTTTTTGTTTTATAAAAGCCTTCAAGTTCCTGTGTATCTCCTCTGTCCTACACAAAAACAGTGACATCAGCCTGGTGCTCGTGTCTACTCTTGATCTGCGCCAGTATTTACGATCCACAGAATACAAGCCAGGAGTGTCAAGAGAAAAAGCCTTCTGGCAAATAGAACCCTATTATTTTACCAACTCTTAAATCTTGAGGGCTTTCTTTCTCTACAATACGTTCTTCTTGGTTCTGGAGGTTGAAGAGATTTTTTTAGAAGATGAAAAAGAATATTAACAACTTTTTAGAGAATTACCAATGCCTTTTTATTTTAGAAGTACACGAGGTTACAAGATGAAGCCTATAAATGTATTTGAAAGGTCTTGAGTCATAGTCAAATATGTTTTGTTTTATATACTTTATTTTTTTTCTTAGGAAATTCCAGTAAAGACCATAATGAAAATAAACATAAGGAATAGTGCATTAGGTTTACCTTTACAAACGTACCTGGTGAGGCGTTAATACCACTGAGCTCTGCATGTAGGGTACAGAACTTTATTTCTAAGGCAGGGCTCATGCATGTATGCTCTGAAATAATGTGGGCTCCCTTTGCTTTATAAACTAAGCTGAACTCCATATCTGCCCACATGTTCCTCACTCAGCTGGCTCCTGCCATTCTTAATTAATCCAGTCTGTGCCAGATATTTTTAATCTTTTATGCCATCTGTTTCCAAATACTGTGCTGGTCAAGGCCTGGCTGGGTTTCCATACTCTTCAACCTTTCCTATTTTAGCTTTTCGGGTTTTGATTGCCGTGTTTCAGAGTCTGGTTTCATTAACTTAAGTCGTGAACTCAGCAAAGGCACCAACTCTGCCCTTACTTCAAATAATTCTGGCCTTGGGCACTTCCTTAGTATTTAATGGGAGAATGAGAAGACCTTGATCTGCCTAATAAGGCAGCTGGCCAGCCAGGCAGTGTATCAATCTCAGTCTCAAGACCTACTCATCTCATCATCGCCCCGTGTCAGTAAACCGAGGACTTGCGGCGTTCCAAGGGAAAGGTTCAGAGAATCATGCTGCTTTTCTTGTGCTATCAGCACAGAGGGACTTTTGGCTTGGAACCCCATGTGGAACTTGCTCACATGGATTTATTCCAGAATATCCATTTTTCTCCAAGTAACACTTCACCAAAAAGATGAAAATAAGGATATGTCGAGGATATCTCTACATAAAATGCTTATTCACTTTCTATTAAAATGGACTTCTTCTTGCATAAACTTGTTTTTCTTCTAGAGAAAACTTATTAACCTATATATTTCTGAATTGTAGCTTAACTCAATACTAGTCCCAGGCAGTAGAAATTTCTTTGGGATGAAAGCATGGCACGCATGTTGAAAATAATGTTACAACAGCTGACCCTTGAACAACACGGGCTTGAACTGCGCAGGCCCACTGATACGTGGATTTTTTTTCCCATGGCTATAGTACCGTACTGAAAATGTATGTTCTCTTCCTTGTGGTTTTTTTAATAACATTTTCTTTTCTCTAGTTTACTTTATTGTAAGACTAAGGTATCTAATACATATAATATACAAGATAAGTGTTAACCTACTGTTTATATGTGTTAACCGACTGTCTATGTTTTGGTAAGGCTTCTGGTCAACACTAGGCTATTAGTTTTGGGGGACTCAAAAGTTACGCAAGGATTTTTTTTTTTTTAAAGATTTTATTTATTTATTCGACAGAGAGAGAGACAGCCAGCGAGAGAGGGAACACAAGCAGGGGGAGTGGGAGAGGAAGAAGCAGGCTCATAGCGGAGGAGCCTGACGTGGGGCTCGATCCCATAACGCCAGGATCACGCCCTGAGCCGAAGGCAGACGCTTAACCGCTGTGCCACCCAGGCGCCCCTACGCAAGGATTTTTGATTGCTCAGGGGGTCAGCACTCCTAACCCTGGTGTTGTTGAAGGGTTAACTGCAGTCTAAAAATCAACTTAATAGCTTATAGTGTTAATACCTTTCCTCAACGTCAGTCTAAAAACCAAGTTTATAGCTAACAGTATTAATAGCTTTCCTCAACCTAGGTCACTGTTTTCCACCTAGGATTTCATTTTCTAAGGTAAGGACCATACCTGTTTTATTTTTTCTTCACCTACAATCTGCCCAGGACTTAGAGATAATATGCAGTGACATTCTTGAATATTCAACCATGGGGGCCCTGCATTTTGTATTTGGCAAAAAGGATGAATGAATTTATACTTTACCTCTCCTTGCAATATAATTCCCTCCCAATATTCTTTACTAACCTTTTCTTATTTTTATTTAATGAGCCCCCAGGATTTTCCCCCTCTTGTCACTTCTTTTTCTTCCCTTATGCAAAAGAAAAAAAAACCATAACTCAAATATCTCCTTTCCGGGAATGGGGGTGAGGGGTGTTTTACCAAGATCAGGCCCACTACCTTTCGGGCACTAGCTAACAGGCACAGGTGCTCTCCCCACCGCCCCCATCCCACCCACCTTAACTCTAGCATCCCCTGGTAGGCTGGCCCCTCTTGTTCTGGTCTGGGCATCCACCATCCACGAAGAGGAGACAAAGAGCTCAAGAGCCTTACATACAATTCTTGATCCCGCTAACTAACTCTGCTTTAAAGTCTTCAATAACTTCCTGGCAGTTTTGCTGAGAGCAAGAGCCTATGCGAATACCTATAAAAAGAGGGTAAGTGCCCTTTCACTTTTTCTCCTCACTGAAATGGATTATACAACTTGTAGTTGTTGACCCCATGTGCTCATCAATAAGTCATCAGTTTCACAACCGAGACTTCTTAGTGGTTTAGGGGGACTCCTCCCACATCTTCTCTAAACCCTATTTTAGAAAAGGGGACCATAGGGGAGTTCTGGTTATAACACCCCCTTCCCCCATCTCTTCCGGAAGCTGCCAATGTACTATCTCTAGAAACCTCAGGTAGGTCTGAGAAACCCCTGATCCAACCCCCTGCCCAAGTTTCAAAGGGCTCTGATAGGTTAGGTCATGACAGAAATTTCCAGTCACTTTTTGGGCTGTTTGGGCTTAAGCAAAATCACTAATAAATATCAGTTCATCCTCATGCTGCCTTCACTTTCACAATTGCTTCTATGCTGCACTGAAAAGAATGAGCCAGACTTTCCACAGAGTTTCATATCCTCCTGAGAGAACTTGAGAAGCCAGGATCCTCTTTGTTGACTTTTCCTGAAGAGAGCGAAGGAACCAAAGAAATGAACTGTCCCAAATATTTAAAGATCTCTCATTGCTGGGGGCCACTGGGGCACAAAAGGTGTCCTGAAATAAAGTAGGTAATCCCGCAGAGACCATTCGCACATACACTCTTACTCAGAGGCTTTGGGAAATGGATGCATTTTGTTTAATTATTAGTTAAAATACAGCTTATAAGTCAGAATATTGGTTTGGCTGCAGTAACAATGAGACGAAAGAACAGTGGCTTTAGAAACATAGACTTTTTCTGTCTTTCCTGTATAAAAGTACAGGGAGGCAGACAGGGAGGCAGCTCCATGATCTGGATCTTCTTTTCATCAGTCTTTCATCCCCAACAACTGGTTTCCATCAGAAGGTCCACAGTGTCTGATGTGGACCCCACCACCACACCTGCTTCCCAGCCAAAGGGAGGAGTACAGAGCATGGGCTGCCACCCCTCCCCCAAGAGCACCTTTGTTCACAGCCACTGGGCCAATGTCTATGGCCACACCGGTCTGCAAGGAAGGCTATGAAATATACACTTTACCTGGGTAACCGCTACCCATTCATTCATTGATTTTAGAGGGGGGCAGGAGCAGAGGGAGAGAGAGAATCTGCCCAGCACAGAGTCAGACACAGGGCTCAACTCGGGGCTCCATCAACCAACACTAAGACCATGACCTGAGCCGACAAAAAGAGTTGAGTTGGACGCTTAACTGACTGAGCCACCCAGGCGCCCCACCATTTACCCCTTTAAATAGGAGAGAATGGATATTGGGGGCAGCTAGTAATTTCTGCCACAGCCTCCCCTCCAAGGACTAGGCTATAGTATCTACAGTCAATACAGAGAGTGGTTCTGCACTGTTTTCCAATCCCTTCTTACTAAGGAATGGATGAAAACCATAGTCTGGAGTTACTCTATTTTCTTTGTTTTGACTCCAAATCTTTTTCCTGATCCTTTTCTGTGGCCCACATGTTTTAGAAGCCACATTGTTCTAAAAATACACAGCCATTTCTCTACATGTTCTTTATTTACATTTATACTAAATGCAGATACTTGTATTGTCTTGGTCTCAAATTTATAAATGTTCACCTTAAGGTAAGTCTCTTCATCAGCTACATTTCTGGACGTATTGATGATCCGCTTTCTATGTAAGAGAGACAAACAGCGTGTGAACTTTAAGGAGGCAACCGGCAGGGATGTAAGTATTGTGGAGTTCAGAGTCAGATTTCTCTGTATCGAATCTCTGCTCAGGGACACCTGGGTGGCTCAGTCGGTTAAGCATCTGCCTTCGGCTCAGGTCATGGTCTCAGAGTCCTGGGATCGAGCCCCACATTGGGCTCCCTGCTCAGCAGGGAGTCTGCATCTCCCTCTCCCTCTCCCTCTGTGCGCTCTCTCTCAAATAAATAAATAAATCTTTTAAAAAAAGAAAAGTCTTAAAAAAATCTCTGCTCAACGTTTTACTAATTGCCTGCTCTTAAACAAGTTACTTTACCTCTCTGAGCTAGGTATTTTTCAGTAGGAAGTAGGAAGCGAGATAGATCTCCTTATGCAGATATTGCCAGGGTTAAATGATCGGCTGCACAAGTGTCTGGCACAGTCCCCGCTGTGGAGCAGGTGCTCAGGAAACGATCATTCTTTTTGCTTGACTTATGGACATACTTCATAAAATTCCTTCATCTAGAAATGTTGTTCTCTTCCCCCTGCTCTGCATCATGACGAGTTGAAGACAGCCCTGATTTTTTGGCCACTCAAGCACCGCTTTAACATGACATATTGCCTAAAGAGCTCTTGTCCAGAGTGCAGAAATCATCGGTTCTGTGACACTGAGCCTCCCCATCTCTCACAGTTCCTTCCCCAGTAGTTATAGAAGCGCTGTCTGTTGCCGTCGAATTGTTTCGTACCAACCATGAATGAGCTAAATGTGCTCGGGCAAGACAGTATTTACTTACCAATCTATATCATCTCTAAATCTAAAAAGAATTGCAGGCAGCTTGTAGATATCCAGTACAGTGAGGTAAAACTAGAAGACAAAACCAGAAAAGGAAACAAATGGAAAACAAAGAATGGGGCATAAACCAAGCCAGGAAAGAAACGAGCGCTACAATGCACACTCGAGAGTTACCGAGGCCTCCCTCTGCCCGGGGACTAAGCAGTGGGCGTCATTTCGCGGGGCCTCTCTCCTTGGCTTACAGATGGCCACCTTCTTGTTCTCACGATGTTCTCCCTGCACATGTGCATACAGATTTCCCTTTCATATAAGGACGCCCGTCATCCGATAATGAGGTTAAAGACCTCATTTTAACATCAATGCCTCTATGAAGACCTTGTCTCCAAATAAGTTCACATTCTGAGGTACTGGGAGTTAGGACTTCAGCATGTATGTTTTAGGGAGACACAATTTAGTCCATTGCTTCCGATAGAACAAACTCAGATCATGTTACTTTGTTTTATTTTGCGTTTTTTTTTTTTTTCAGATTTTTCTAAATCTTGCTTCTGGTTTTCATAGGGTCCTAGGATGATCATTTAAACTTCAATGACTGCAAAGAGGGCTAGAGAGACCCTACTCACGTGGGCTTAGGGATCCCTAGGATTCTGCTAAAAAGCCATTTGCTGCCCTTGGGGTGAAAACTGCTCTGGGAGCAGCTGGTAACGGAGGCGCTGTCAGCTCTGTCTCTTCCCTCCTCCTCTACCTAACATAAGTCAAACTTTCTTCCACTGTGTTCCATAGCACTCTCTGGAGTTCATGACTGCGTCTGCCTTCTAGTAGTTTCCTACAGCTTTGCTGAGTGCAGTAATGTATCAAAACATCTATAGAATTTGGATGAATGCCTTTTCATGCTGCTGAGAGACATGTCATAATTCAAGAATCTGTCTCCAAGCCCAAAAGACCAAGAAAAGTTTTTGCCTTTTTAGATTTTCCCGGCAAAAAGAATAAGACCACAATCGAATCTTTGTGGCAGTCATGCCTCAACATTTGCAAGAGCAAGAAGGTGTGAAAATCACAATTTTAGAGTCAGAAGGCCTTCAATATCATCTCCTCTCTCATTTTCAGGAGAGAGAATGGAGGCCCAGAAAGGAAGTCTCCTGGGTCCCCATGCAGCCATCTTCCTATTAGGCTTTCTTATTATCATCAGACCCAAATATAACTGCTTCAAACACTGCCTACGGATGGGACATGAGAACCTAACCCAAGTGCCCTTTATCTGAACCCCTTGAGGCCATATGTGTCTCTGAGTTCAAAAAGTGTTTGCACGTCAGAAAGGCAATTCGGTGCGTACACCATACATCCCATGACATTCCTGGTGGGGCTGCGGCAACACCTTCTGACCAAACACATTCTAAACCTCTCTGCAGCAAAGTGTGTGAATGTGCACGTTACATGCAATAAAAAAGGATCATATGTGTCTTCATGGCACTTTGTGGGTCCTACCTAGAGTGCGCCCCAAATGAGTTAGGAAAAACTTACAGTTCTCAAAGTTTTCCATTCTTTCTGGATTTGGGGACGGGGATCAAAGACTGTTGGCTCACGTCCCTCTAGAAGAGAGATTCTCAAGCTTGGTTGTGCGGAGGAACCACAGAAGCACTGAGTCAGCCTCTTTGGGCTGTGGCCTGGGAATTGGAATTTTTGACAAACCACCCAGATGATACTGAAGCAGATGGCAACAGACACAATCCAGAAACACTGCAGCGCTACGGCAGGAGAAACAGGTGGGGACCTCAGCTGGGCTATTTTTATCACTCGTCTCTCCCAGCACCTCCCTTTGACATCTGTTTGACCCTGCTAGCAAGCTTCACAGAATTTTTCCATGACATTTTGATGGGAAGTGGGTGTCCAAAGGGCATGCACATGCAAATAATAAAAGAGACAGGAGAGAAAAAACAAAGCTAAACGAAGAGGAGAAAACTTCTGTTCTAAGAATGCTCAGGGTACGGTCTAGTCATCAGATTATGTCACAGGTATTCATTCATTAGTTACTGAGCACCTACCACGAATTAGACACTGGCACAGGCAGTTGCACAACCACACAAGAATTCCATACTAAATAACGTTATTCTTCTTATATTTTTTGCAATGCTCCTTCTTCCTCCCCGAGGGTCTTCTTGTTATTGATTTTTTTGAGGGGTGGGCTTTGGCCGTGGAAGCATACTGAGCCCCTCCAGGCTGTAGCTCCATCTGCTGGAATAAAAAGAAATTAACCAGTGTCTCACTATTCTTTAATATAGTTGATTCTTTGCACCCGTGTTATATCATAACTCATTATTTGACCACTTCACTTGCGCTAATGGAAGTTATTTGTTTGTTAGCTGTATGAAAGCGTATGAGAGAATTATCTATGAACGCCATCGGAGAGCATTACACTAATCTACATGGTTGAGAAGGCTTTCGTGTTAAATAGGTTAAGACCCAGGGAAACATCCCTAATATAGCCTGCACTTGCTGGAGATGAAGAACTGACCTTCCTTGCAAAAGTCTTACTCTGAGCCTGAGCTCCTGAGAAAAGCCCCCAAGTGTGGCTATCACCGCCTCTCGGGCTTGGCAATAGGTAACAAGCTAGGCAAGGGAGCACAGAATAGCATGGAGCGCTCGTTAGTGGACCTTCTGGGTTTACCATCTGTCTGCGGAGCCTGAAGTCGTTCTGCTGATCACTCCTCTCCCCTCTCCTTCATCTCTTCTATCACCATTCATTTTCTCTGCAACATCCATTTTTCTCCCTAAATCCCCTCTTGTGTTTTACTCACCAAAGCTGGTGTTCTCACTCCTCCTCTTCTGAAGGTCTATTCCTACAGGTTTGTCTCTTTGTATAGTTTACATAGGGAGATCTGTTGGTGTCTGCAGACGTTTCTATGTTGATGTCTCCACATGGAACAGCATCTCTGCAGGTAGATGTGTATCTCAGCAAGAGGGAGTGGAGGGGAGAAGGCCACAGCTATGTTTAGTCCCATCAGCGGCTCACATGTGGCCGCATAGCAGGTGCTCTTCTTAGACTGTTTGACTTCTTTGGAAAGGAAGGATTTGAAAAAGTGGGGGAGAGGAAAGAAGGTAAGCAGGAAGAATGAACACTTGTGGAGGTGGGAATGGATGTGACCCAGGGGAGGGCCGGTGAGAGAACTGGAATAGAAAGGCCTGTCTCCCCAATGTCAGCTCCACAAATGAGGGGACCTCATCTATTCTGTTCTCTGGAGTCCCTGCAGGAGCTTGAACAGGGCCTGACACACAGAAAGCACCCAATATTTGTTGAATGAATGAGTGTTGTTGGGGTGGTGGTTCCACGCTACCTAGAGGAATACCTACAAGTATCTAGAAGTTTGTAAATTGTAGAGTGCTTCTCAGTCGACAAATACAGGAACATCTGTGGTGCCAGAAAAGGGTTGGGGAAGTAAGGATGAGTCAATCAACTTCGGCCCTGAATGCCAGACTCAGCATTCTGAAGCGGAGGAAGCTGTTACAGTAATCCAAACTGCAGAAAGGGGGGTTTCCATGTGCTGGAGCCTGAGGCACCCTGCGGGAATCCTCACCAGTGATCACTGCTCAGCTCCTTACAAACTGGGTAACTTGGGACAGGTTTCCTTTCTCATATCTCTGGATTCTTCTCCTCTGCCTGGTCTATGAACTATAAATGTTAGGGGTCCTCAGTGCTTATGAGCTGCCTTCTCTTTAAGTACGTTCTCCCCTTCAGGCCAATGGCTCTAAACACCACACATATGCAGATAACCCCCTATTTTTCTCACCCAGATGCATGTATCCAAATGTCTAATTGGCCTCTTCCTTTGGAGGCCTGCTCATCTTTTTCCTACACGGCCAAAACTTAACTCTTGATTTCATGTCTCATTTCTTTTTCCCAAAACCTGCTTGTACTCCAGTCCTCCCAGCTCAGTTACTGGCCCTGCCATTCACCCGGTCACTTCAGCTAGAAATCTATCTTTGGGTCCTCCTTTTCCTCACTTCGTCCCACATCCACCGGCAAGTCAGAAAGACTCTACCTCACAGACAGGCCCCTCATCCTTGTACTTTCCTCCCTCTCCGCTCACTCCCAAGCCCAAGTCCCCACCAGCAACTGCTTTCACTGCTGCGTTTGCCACCCTTCTGGTCTTCCAGGCCTCCGCTTGCACTCCTACAAGCCATTCACCACACTGACAGAGAGCTATTTTATTTTATTTTTTAAAGAGATTTATTTATTTATTTGAGATGGAGTGTGCTTGTGTGAGTAGGGGGAGGGGCAGATGGAGAGGGAGAGAGAGAATCCTCAAGCAGACTCCCCGCTGAGCGTGGAGCTTGGTGCGAGGTTCAATCCTAGGACCCCAAGATCATGACCCCACCTGAAATCAAGAGTCAAATGGTAACCAACTGAGCCACGCAGGTGCCCCACCCCCAGAGAGTTACTTTAAATATTAACCTAGATTAGTCTTTTCACTGCTCTGAATCTATTCAGTCTTCTCATTGCATTGGAATAAACCCCAAACTCCTTGCCAAGGTGCACAGAGATCTCCTCCTCTGGGGCTCCCCCACCGCATTTCCCTCAACATCCCCAGCCCCACTTTGCCCTGGTCACTCAAACATGCTAGCCCCCACTTGTGTTAAGGCCTCTGAACTCCCCCTCAGGCCTTTCCTGGTTGAATCCTTTCTTATCACTATGTCTCACCTTAAAGAAAAGCCTTCTTGAATTCTTCTAGCCGAAGTGGGCCAATCCACCTGTAACTCTGTCTCACAAGCCTCTGCTGTTTACTTCACAGGATTCTTCCCGGTCTGTACTTATTTTACTTATTGACTTGGTTATCCCCGACTAGGAGATAAGCTCCTTAAGATCAAAGACACTGTCTTATGCACAGTGCATCTCAAGCGCCTAGAAAAATGCTTGGAATAGACTAAGGATTCAGTAAACATTTGTTGAATCAATGCATGAGCCTCTATAGGCTTTATTTTCTTATTCTGGGACCTAATGATAATACAACATGCCTCACAGAGTTATTACGAGGGTTAAATGAGAAAATACTAAGAAAGCAATAAATGTTAGCTGTTATCACTATTACTAATGCTATTTTTCCATATTACTACTAATAGTAGTCATGGTAGTAATACCATTGTTCTTTTCAATAACCCCTATGAGGTAGTCAAAATTAACTACAATTTACTGATAAGGAAATGCAGAGCAGAAATGTAAATAACCTCCTTCAGATCACATAGCTAGTACAAAATAGAGCTTGAATTTTAAGAGTAAAAATTAGAAATAAGTACAGGTCTCAAGCCTGAGTGGTTGGAGGAAAGGTAACATAAATTCCTGACAACATAAATAAGTTTTGGACAGTGGTGGCTCCAAGGGTAAGACGTATGGTGCTGAGCAGAGAACTGGATTCCCAAGGTTTTGATGGAGATACAGAACTTTTATTCAGAGGAAAAGACAAGAGAAGACAAGAGTTGAGATTGGAGCATTAAAAAAATATAACCTCACTATTGTGATCACAGTAGCATATCTGGAAAGCTGTGCAGGTAGAGTCTATTAGCAGACACACACACACACACACACACACACACACACACACACACACACACACAGTCCTTGCGACTGAAGGACGGTGCATGCTCCACAGATGGGTCTCTCACCCTCTCTCTCTAATCCACCCACACTCCTATCTACCCTGCCCTCCCTGGAATCCCCTTTGGTATTTCTGTTTCCAGACCCTTCCTCACAGCATCCCAGATCCATTTGGGAAGCTCCTGCTGAGCTCATCAAGGACTAACTTTAGGACTCTAAAGTAAATGTCTCCCACCTACTAGAATAACAAGGCAAAATATGACAACAAAAACTCTTTCTCTTCTTTTTTTTTTTTTAAGATTTTATTTATTTATGTGACAGAGAGACAGCCAGCGAGAGAGGGAACACAGCAGGGGGAGTGGGAGAGGAAGAAGCAGGCTCCCAGCGGAGGAGCCTGATGTGGGACTCGATCCCGGAACGCCGGGATCACGCCCTGAGCCGAAGGCAGACGCTTTAACGACTGCACTACCCAGGCGCCCCAAAAACTCTTTCTCTTCTTATATTCAGATTTCTAAAAGTAGCTAAAGTTTATATAGCACTTACATGCCAGGAACTATTCTAAGCACTTTAAGCATGTTAACTAATTTGTTCCTTGTAACAACCCTATGAAATAGATGCTATCATTTTCTTTATTTTATGGTACATTGAGACACAGAGTGGCTAAGTAAAGTATCTAATGTCACCAAGCTGCTTATAAGACTGGGGTTCTAACCCACACAGCGGGGTTGATTCCAACATTCAACCAAGCTTGAGAATCACTGATCTAGGACACAGAGAGACTGTCTCTTCTTTGAATGTGAAAATAAGAACAAAGAAAAAGATGTAAAGATAGGTTGTTCGAATGGAAGATAAGTTCAATTGATGAAGGTCACACATATTGGATTGGATCATCTTGGTAAAAAAAAAAAAGAAGAAGAACTGTTTAGATAGGTGGTTTGATGATCTGTGGAGAGAGAAGAAGGGAGTTTAAAGACAGAGGTCCTTCAAATCGCCACCGTGAGGATAACACTGAGGAGGATCCCTCAGCAGAGAAGTAAGAGGCAACATGAAGAGGTAATGACATTGTGGCACCTGAATTTTCATTGAGCCAGACCTCACACTGATTGGTCCTCTAATAGCTGTGCTTCATAGACTGTTGGAGATGTAGGGAAAGCTGATGGAGGGTGACCCATGGTTGGGTTGGGCTCAGGAAGATCAAAGAAAATGTCAGTTGACATGGAGTCTGGTATTGTGCCATGGTGAGCTAGAGAACAAGTTGAGTAGATTTGGAGAGTGGGAAAGAAGGCCAGTGAGGAGACGGTATTTTGAGAAAGGAACATTCACAACTGAGATCCCAAATAGGAAATAATCCTTTGAGATTTATAGCTCTTAGGGCACATAAAAACATTTAACATTCAAGCACTTGTTTCCTCTAAAGTTCAATAGAGTTTTATGAAATGAACAGCAGACACAAATTCTCAGATCAATCACCAGACAAAGCTCTACCAACAACCAGCTATTAGATTTGGGACAAGTCCCTCTGTGGCTCTCCAGGGCTCAGAGTGCTTATTTACCCTGGGAAATGGCTTGCCTGGATAATTCTCAGGACTTGTGTACCTGAACTACTAGTCACCTTGTTGGGTTTCTCAGCTGCATACATCACCAACCTATAAAAATATTCCTCCTTAGGATGCGTTTCTTTCTGTTATTTCCCCACCCCAAAATATTTTGTGATGCCTTCTCTTGTCTCCATGTTCCCATCCCCCAAACGGCTGTAGCAATCTTGCTATTAGAAATAAGCATCTTTAGGGGAAAAACCTCAAGGTTCCCATTTGTTTTCTAGCATTAAACTAGCAAAAGAGTTTACTGGCAATCCACTTAAAGCGATGGAGACTTATTAAAACCAAAAACAAGCCGCTCGTGGGAAAGCTTTTGTGCACTTGAGCATAACTCTTCATTTGTGTCAGCCAAAAGTCGTACTGACTTATACTGTCAGGCATTTTAACCAAATTGAAGTATCACATTATCATTACAAGTTTCACAATTTGTATCCTAGAGTTTTCTTCTTCTTTTTTTTACCGAAAAGTTGAGTTTAAGGTAAAATTTCAACCTGTAAAGTGAGGGGGCTCATCCAGCACACTGTCAGCTGACTTGCTTGTTTCATTTACTATGAAACCAACTTTTGCTCTTGATTCTCCCTCCCCTCCTCTCCTCTCACCTACTTCCTGAAAATGTCATTCAGGTCAGTGTTCTCAGTTGCAAACCAGGTGCCGCCCTGGGGACGGTATCACACTGTAGCTGTAATGTTTAGATGCAGATTTACAAATAGAGTCTGATGACAGAATCGTCTTTATAATGTAGACTCCACAGAAATTTTGAATTTCTTAGTTACTAGTGAGCTTGGTTAGAAAAGTAGAAACTGTGTGTGTGTGTGTGTGTGTGTGTGTGTGTGCATGTATATGTATATGTGTGTGTGTGTGTGTGTGCATCCAACCCATCAATTTGCAGATGAAGTCTACTGAAATGTAAGGGAAACCTTATTAAAAATTTATTCTATTACTAGCAATAGCAATAATGATTGATACTGTTCAGTACACTTCCACATATGCTTAATATGTGTTTTTCATAGTAATCTGTAGAATTGTGCAGAAGGTGGTTGGGAGTTCTTGGTGAAGTGCTTCCTAGTTTATAGATGGCTGGTTTTCTTGTAGAGAGGAGAGAGAGAGGGAGAAAGGTCTAGTTATCTTCGTGTTCTTACAAGGACACTAATCCCATCATGGGGCTGCACATTCATGACCTGATGTCCTTCCAGCGGCCTCACCTCTAAATACCATCACATTTGGGCTTCAACATATGAAGTTGAGGGGAACATAACATTCAGTTCATAGCATGTACCTTCTACTCCCTCTCATGCCCACCCACAAGCCTGTTTGCCCATGCTGAAGGAGGAGATTGCTTCCTGTTTGCCCAGCCAACTATGAACCAGCTCTGGTCCTGGCAAACGACCATCCTCTCTGACATCCAGTGGGCTCTAAACACACTTTCTCCAGCAAGACCTAAACCCCAGTGTAAGGAATGGAATGCCTCCTTCCAAGCTGTCTATCCATGGGTACTCTTCCTCAGCCCTAAGACACCCTTTAAAGTTCTGTTTACATCTTTATTGTTACTCTTCTATCATAGTTTAATAATTCTTTATATTAAACTTCCCCTGTTTTCATTCCTGTTGGTTTCCATCTCTTGATTAAACTGAGATTAATATAAGTTCATTTGGGAAAGTAACAACACATATGTGTTAGAGATATTCAATCTACAGGCAATGTTTAAGAATATAAAAGGATTCTTAAATCCCTTGCAACTGCTACCAGCAATCTTCTGAGTGTCCACAGTCACCAGGCTGGGAAACGCTGGGCTACAACTTGCAGGAACCAAAGCACAAATTCTAACATGGAGATGGAGCTGTTTGGGAAAGGCAACCCATTTTCCCATCATGCATGTTCCACCTGTAAACTGAGTGTTCTTTAGCAGTTCACCAAATAGCCCCCTGCCTTATATCCTCACCCATCAAACATATGCTTAATAAATGTTGGTGTCAGCTCTACCCTTCTTTCCCCAGCCTTTCCCAAATCATCACTATGGTGTTTGTTGTTGTCCCTCCCTCCTAACCTGCAAGGTCCATCCTAGTCCAGCTTCTGAATTCATCTTGCTCGAGATTAGACCCAGTCCCCTTCTCCCCACCTCTTCAATCCAAGACAGACTTAATGTTTGTAATGTTCATATATTCTGGATCAAGAGGGATACTGCTGACCATCCAACATCAACACCATTTCCTAATACTCAAAACTCCCTCAACTCCCAACCCACAACATTCATCTTATTCCCCATTAACAACTCTTTCACAGGGGAGTCAGAGAAAGTTAACATGGCCCAGTTCTCAACACACAAGTGTTGAGAATTCAAATACCCCATTATGACTTGTTTCTTCCATGCCCACACTTTTCATCCAATCAGGGGGCTTTTCCTTCCCCCTCCAGTTCCTAGCCCAGCTGGCTCTGGGCTTTCACATTCCAGGATATTTCCCCAGACATCTAAATCTCTCTTCTATTTCTTACCAGAACAATTTGTTTCCACCCAATCCAATATCCTCTTAACTCATATGTTCACATCTAAACACTCAGCAAAAAGAGGGCCCTTCAGATACTAAGACCACCCATTAGAAGACAATGAGGAGTTAGGAATAAAAACAAAACACTTTCACAATCATATCTCTGACTGTGCTTTAACATTCTACCATTTCCAATAACAATTCTTTCTTTGTGTTGTTCAGATTTTAGAAGCTACATAACCAGTACGTGTTACAGTAGCTTCATGGTAGTGACAAGTGTCTGTACAAATTTTGTTGATTGAATTGTCTCTGAAGCTGACTCATTTTGCCTTTCAATGATTGACCTTATAAATTACTTCAATACAGTATGAAGTTAGCCTCATGGTGCTTCTCAGTGTTTTAATTTAATTTTATTTTATTTTATTTTATTTTATTTTAAGATTTTATTTATTTATTTATTTGACAGAGAGAGAGACAGACAGCCAGCGAGAGAGGGAACACAGCAGGGAGTGGGAGAGGAAGAACAGGCTCATAGCGGAGGAGCCTGATGTGGGGCTCGATCCCATAATGCCGGGATCATGCCCTGAGCTGAAGGCAGATGCTTAACCGCTGTGCCACCCAGGCGCCCCCTCAGTGTTTTAATTTTAAAGACAACTAGTCTGAAGATAAAATGGAATAGAAGACTATATCTACACTAGCATCTAAAAAAAATTAAATATGAAGGGGAAAAAACTGAACAGAAAATTTGCAAATTTATTGGAGGAAAATTTTCAAGTCCTTCTGAAGAACACAATAGACTTTGAAGGGGTTTAGAGTATGCCATCCCAAAATATGACACTCCAACAAGGATTGTTTGGGGCTAAAAGCAATTGAGGGGGGAAAAAAAGACACAAAAACACTCTGTCCTACCCCCTCTACCAGGAAGGGCAGGATGATTCTTTATAATCAAAAGTGACTCTAGACTTTTCAGCCCAGAGAATGTACATAACAAACTTTACTAACTAGCACATACCTTTCATTACTTTCCCCTATACATTTACCTTCTTCTTTTTTCTTGTCCCTTTTAAACAAATTTATTGTCCTTTTGTTAAGACGCTATTTAAGTCCCAGTTTCAACCACCTCTTTGAGTTACTCATCAATGGGGTTTCTCTACACTGAACACAGCATGTGTTAATAACTGTTTGCTTTTCTCTTGTTTTTTTTTTTAATATTTTATTTATTTATTTGACAGAGATAGAGACAGCCAGCAAGAGAGAGAACACAAGCAGGGGGAGTGGGAGAGGAAGAAGCAGGCTCCCAGCAGAGGAGCCTGATGTGGGGCTCCATCCCACAAGGCCAGGATCGCGCCCTGAGCGGAAGGCAGACAGCTTAACCCAGGCGTCTCTGCTTTTCTCTTGTTAATCTTGTCTTTTGTCAGTCTAATTTGCAGGGCCTCAGCTGAGGAACTAAGGAGGGTATAGGGGAAAGTTTTTTCTTCCCCTACATCTTAAATGAATACAAAGACATATCTTGGCCATTGTGGATAGGGAGACTCAATAATGAAAAGGTGTCAATTCTCCCTAAGTTAGTTTCTAAATATGGTATCATCCCAACAAAAACAACACCATAAAGTTCATATGGAAAAATAAACAAATTTAAATAACTAGAAAAACTAAAAGGAAAAAAAAGAATATTAAGAAATGGAATTTACCAGATAATGAAACAGGTCACAGAGTCTTATTAATTAAATGTCTGATATTGGCATATGAATAGAAAGACCAGTGGAATAAAATAAAATCTTCAAAAATAGACACAAATCCATTTAGAAATTTGGTATATGATAAAGATGACATCCATATTAATAGAATAAAGATGGATATTTAGATTAACGGGACAACTGATTGTCCTTTTAAAGAAAAAGTAAGATATATCTATGCCTCACATTGTACATAAAGAGAAGCCTTTCATTATGTTAGATATTAAAAGTAAGAACAAATAAAGAAATAAAAATTCTAGAAGAAAATATGGGTGAATTTCCTGCTAACCTTGGCATAAGAAAGGCCCTTCTATGACTGAAAATAAAGAAGCCAAAAAATTAAAGAAGGTAGGTTAAATAACATGATTTTTTTTTTAAATCCATTTGCCTGGCAAATGCAGATAAACAATGTAAAGGAAAAAATGATAAACTGGAAAGAAATTACAAATCAGATCAATGACAAATACTATCCTCCTGAAGAGATAACATACTCCTTAGGAGCCCCGGAAATTAAGATTAGGAATAATCCCATAGAAAAAACAAGCAAAGCACATGAATAGACATTTCATAGAAAAAGAAATACTCCCGGTGAAATAGAATAGAAATTAATATGATAAATACAAATGAAAACTACATTACCACAAGGGAGAAATGGTGCAGCCCCTTTGGAGGAAGTCTGGCAATACCCACCAAAATTTTGGTTCAGTGTTCCCTGGACCCAACAATCCCACATCTGGACGTCTTTCCTACAGCTACTTCTGCACACACAGTAAATAAAAATGCACAAGGCCACTTATTGTGGCAGAGCTTGGACAGAAACCAAAAAAAAACTATGGTCCATTTACATAATACTACGCAGCTGTGAAAACATAATGAAAACCTTTTCTGTATTGATATAGAGAGGCATTCAGGCTACACTGTTCAGTAAAGAAAACAACATGCAAACCAGTATGTATTATATGCTACATTTTATGTAATAAAATGAGGCGGGTAGGTAAGAATATATTTTAGTCTTATCTATTTGCATATGCATAAATAAATATTGGAAAGATAAACAAGCCAACAAAGCAACATGAATTCATAGAGTAGGGAGTGAGACAGGATAGGGCAGATGGGGACAATGTGGAGTGAACATCCTTGTGTGTACCTTTTATATAATTTTGATTTTTGAATCATGTTAATGTGTTACCCACTTGGAAAAAAATACTGTGTTCTTTGAAACAAAGGATTGCTTTGCATTGCAAATAAGACAAATAGCAGGGCCTTGGACCCAAACAAGAAAATTCTCAGTTTCCACACTTTTAACATGACTTTTTCAGCTGTTTTCTTCTTTGGAACATGACTTTTTAAGCTGTTTGGGGTTTTTTCTTAATGGCATGAGTCATGGTGGATTTTTACATTTAATCTCAAAATGTTCCCCTCCCCACACACTCATGCACTCACACTGTACCTCCACCAGTCACCTCCCCACCAACCATGCCCCCACTGCGTCAGTGAGGGCTTTCACCAGCCAGCCTCCTCCAGAGCTCTGACCCAGCTGTGCTCACTGCTTTGTCAGACTTGTGTTCCGTTTGGACCAGGCTGAGCCCAAAAGGTTAAAAGCCATCACTCTCGTATGTGCTCAGGATACAATAAAAAGGAAAATAACATAAAGCTTTGACAATGACTTGGGATAAAATTGTAAAGTGAGGGTTGTCATTAAGCCTCTCCTATTTCCCATGCTAAGGACCACCTGCCACACTGTGATGTCTTTTCCAGCAGTGCGCTCAGCCCCCACTTGCTGCCCACCGCCTTTCTGTAACCCACCATTAATAAGAAGACCACCAATGTGGTGGACCCAATGCAAGGTAGCTGCTATTTATTATGGACCAATGTATTCTCTCTTTCCCTTATTCCAGACACTGCTTTAGAAAGCTGGTAAATATTACTTTCCACTTTTTTTATGTAACTTGAACATGAGGCCCAGAGAATTAACTAAATTCCCAAATTAATATTCCAAGTACAGTTGACCCTTGAACTATGTCAGTCTGAACTACACGAGTTCACTGATATGCAGATTTTTTGGATAACTACAGTACAGTACCGTAAATGTATTTTCTCTTCCCTTTGATTTCATTAATAACATTTCCTTTTCTTTAGCTTATTTTATTGTAAGAATACAGTATATAATACATATACAAAATATGAGTTAATTGGCTATTTACGTTATCAGTAACGCTTTCAGCCAACAGTAGACTTAGTAGTTAGGTTTGGTGGGAGTCAAAAATAATATACACAGATTTTTGAACAGTGCAGGTTGTCGGCACCCTTAACCCCTGAGTTGGTCAAGGGTCAACTATACTCAAAGTAGCAAAATCAGGATGGAATCCTAGTGTGCCGCATGCCTAAGCCAGCCTCTCTTGCCTGACCCATATATACATTATCCCCATTTTCTCTTCATGAAGCAAGGAAGATTTCTCTCTCTTACCTATCTAATATTTTGGGGGGCTATTATTGTGGAAATCAATCTGGGAAACCAAATACGCTCTAGTAAGAATGGCTAGTAAATGTTTACTGAGAGCTGATCATAACAGATAAGGTTACTGAGCATTTACTATAGACTAGACACTGAGCAAAATGCTTTGTGTACGCAATATTTTAGCTTTTACCATATTTTCAGAAAGTAGGCATTATTGTCACCTTCATTTTATAGATGACGTTTAGGCTTGGAGGGCTGGACATTCCCAGGTTGCAGCGAGGAAGTGGCACAGCCTGGATGGAAGCAGACATCACATCTCGAGTCTGGTGTATGGCCATCACACAATCCTTGTCCCTCAGTCGCATCTCCAAAGACACTGGTAACTGAAAACAGTCTTGGAAAGCACAGCTTTAACCACAAGAAATAAATCTATATTAGTGACCTAGTCTCCAATGCATGAAACAGCCTTCTTAATACTTGTCTAAGCTTTCCACCCATGCATACCTTCTCTGTCCCTGGGCTAGCCTTCGTTCCCCTGAAATCAGACCTAAGTTGAGTTCCTATAGTGGATCAAAATAAGACTTTCTTTCTCCTTAGGTCTCAAGGGATTCATGGTAAGATGCCTCCAAAGACATCGTACCCACATTCCAGACAAGTTGCATCCCCACAATATCCGGTCAGTCGGTACCTCCCAGAGCTAGCTTGTCCTCTCTTTGAGCCCCAGACCATTTCGTCCCACTCTTTCTAAGTGTAGTTTTCCCTATTGGTCAGACAAGGGTTGTACAAATAACCCCAGGCAAGCATTTTCTCAAGAATGTTCCAGGGACCTTTAAGTCCATAAGATGCTTTGTCCCTTCCCCAAAGTGTGAATTAAATATTTTGGGAAAGAGCCTCCAGTGGAATGGCACCACCCATATATTTTGTCTTTCAGAATTTAACTATACTCACCTGACACACAAAAGAAGAAGGAGGTGCTGGGGAGTCCTTTATGCCCTTTACTGTTCTCCCCCCATTTCAAACTAGACTTGGTCTCCACCCTCAAAAAAACAGAGAGATCACCACTAAAATGCAAAAAGAAACTAAAATATTAATTCTTTCCTGTTGTAATTCCATAGGCCTAGCTACATTGTTAAAGGTAGTTCCCCTCCTTGTAAGCAACCACTATGATTTGAAGGATCATTTTGACTGTATACTATTTTTGCCTTTTTTAACTCTCTTTAGAATCGGCTGCTCTCCTATTTCTGTAGATATGGTTTCATTGGAATACAGTCACACCCATTTGTTTACATATCATCTGTGGCTGCTTTCAGGCTACAACAATAGAGTTGAGTAGTTGGGACATACACCATATGGTTCGCAAAGCCAAAAATATTTACTATCTGGCCCTTTACCAAAAAAAAATTGGCCAACCCCTACTTTAGAATATCACCCCCTGCAAGACATGACTCCACTGTAGTGGTTAAGGGTTTTATGCTGGAGTCAAAGCAAGAATTTCAATTAGAATCCAGTGCCTCAGTTTTGTTGGCTGGGCTTTTAGGCCTGTTTCTAACCTCTTCTAAACCTCAGCTTCTTTGTCTGTAGAACAATACCTATCAGAATGACACGGGCTCCTAGCGCAGCGAGGATTCAGAGAGCTACCCCATGAAAGCACGCACATAGTACTTGAAAAGAAACAAGTCCTCAATAGGTAGCAGTTATTATTATCAATATTATTATTGATATTCTTACTGATATTTTGAGTAAGATTTATGGGCATGTTAGCATAATTAAGAGTCCAGGAAGAATTTTAGAAATAGAAAGTTTTACTTTGTTTATTCTATCATTTCCCAAATTACTATGACCAGAGAATGCTTTTCCAGTACTCTCTGGGGACCCTCCAGAGACACTGTTTTACCTTGAGTCATTGGTGGGAAGAGTCTGTGTTCCTCCAGGCCTTGCCTCTCTACCTCTCCTCCTTTCTCTTCACCTCCCTATTATCTCTTTCTCCTCATTCTTTTTCCTTCTGCGCTCCAGCTCTTCCTCTGAAGCTCTTAATGCTTCAAGCCTCAATGGTTTCTTACCCTTCATTTTCAACTCCCAGCTAACTGAAAGCCAGCCAGTGTGAGGGTTGAGACAGTCCTTGCTAACGTATTAGTGTCTGAAGATGATACACTTTTGCATTCTAACAGGGCCTTCTGGACACATAATGCCTTACCCAAATTAATCATTCCATTCCATCTGAGAACTTAAGGCATCACAACAGCCAGCTGAGAAAAAGATGTTAGGTCAGGGGGCTGTTTGGTACCTTCCAATGCACAACTGTATACCTGTCTATAATAGACTAGTCTAAGATAATTGCTAAAGGAATATTTGGGCATTTGTTTGATTAAGGAACGTAAGGAAGCAACTTGGAAAGGAATCCCATTCCCACACAAATGTTGACACCTGCCCCAGACTGGCCACTGTATCCCCCCACCTCTGCTTCATAGAATTTCAACAAATTCTGTATTTCTTCATGTCTGTGCACTTCTGCTAGACAGTTGCTTCCTTTTTCAAAAAGTTATTTATTTATTTGTTTATTTATTTATTTATCTATCGGAGAGAGAGAGCACAAGCAGGTGGAATGGCAGGCAGAGTAGGCAGAGGGAGAAGCAGGCTCCCTGCTGAGCAAGGAACCTGATGTGGAGACTCAATCCCGGGACCCCAGGACCATGACTTGAGCCGAAGGCAGATGCTTAACCAACAGAGTCACCCAGGCATCCCGACAGTTGCATCCTTTATAGCAAGTATCATGTCCTATATATCTTAGTTTCTCCACATAATAGAAATATTTGTGGTGGGAAGGGAGGTAAAGAGGATGGAAGGGAGAGAGGAAGAAACTTTTTAACTAGCTTTGGGATTTTCTCCTCGCTGAGTTTTTCTTTACTTAAAGCTTCCCTTGACTTGGTTTCATTACATAGCTGGGCAAGAGGGGATTTGATGTAAGATGACATCTGACACAGATGGTATAAATAAGTGGCAGTTTAAAGTTCTCGGGCTTGACTAGAAGCTGGTGAGGATGCATGCCCTGGAAGGGTCCTAAGATCTGGGAGGGGAAGTGGTGATTGCTTCCCTCTCTAGTCAACCCTTCGTGCTTTAACCATAAGGGAACCTGATCCGACCTGGGCTTCCCCCTGAGAATTTGAAACTTTGGTGGTCATCCCAGGTACTGACAATCCCTTGATGAGGAAACCAAGACTCAGAAAGATTAAACATTTATTCAAGCTCCCACAGTTAGTAACGTGGTAGACCCTGAATCCAAATTCAAACCTGTTGGACTCCGAAGCCCCTTCTCTGTCTGCTACATACACTATCTCTTGAAAAAGATTACTTTTGCCACCGCCGAAAGGAAATCAGGCTCTTTTCCCACTTCGAACCTGTACTTAATAACACAGGCACTTCCTTTAATGTCTATGATAAGAAAATCAAAGCAGGGGACATGCTCATCTAATGAATCAATGCGTTCTTATGATCTTGTCCAATTCTTATAACATGCACTGCTCTAGAATTACCGAAGAGAATGGACGTTGCTGCCCATCCTGGTTCAGGACACTCTCTGGGCTCATCTTTCCATGTCTGTGCACCCATACTGGATGGATAACTCCTCTGAAAGAAGGATCATGTCCCATGTGCTTGGAGCTTCCCGGCGCAAAAGCAGAGCCTAGACCCTATATTTCTTCCCTCTCTTCTGTAGGTGAGGAGGTAAATAAACTATTTATATTCACCTGTTAAAAATTCCTCGGATGTTATCTTGTTTGATGGGCCTGACCTGTGTTTAGAACACGATCTGAAAGAGGAACTACAATACGAGAAAAAGAACAGGACACCATACTAAGTAATTCATTAGATCAGTAAACCTCTATTAAACACCAGCTTAGCGCTGGAGACACAGAGAGGAACAAGAAGACTGTGCTCACACTTGAGCTGCTTGGGAGATGTAGAGAGATAAGATAAGAATTACAGAATAATGAGATAAAAATGATTTGGGGAAATACAAGAGCACCATGGTATAGAACAGCAGTCTTTAAATTGGAGTGTGTGTGCCCAGGATGCAGCAAGACTTCCCAATGGTGTGTGGATGTAGATAGTTTGGAACAGATATTTAGATCCTCAACACCCATATTTCCTTCTTCCTAAAGTTGATCTGCTCGAGAACCTGCTTTTGCTAAAAGTATCATGTTACATTTCTTTTCAAACATAAAAAAATATTCTCATGCGATGAAAATCTGTGGAGACACTGAAGTGGGGATGGAAGACAAAAGAGAAAAAGGAATTACAGTGTATAAAATCCCCAATTGTTAAAGAAAAGCTTGTCCATGTATTTTTTTCCCCAAAAGATGATGATGATGGCTGCCTAGAATATGGTATACCTACTTTCCATTGAATACATTTTAGAAATTAATATAACATTTTAATTGAAATCTACTGTTTACAATACTAAGAAATTACAACCTTTGGTACTATTTAAGCTTATGATGAAAAATTGCAGAACACCAAGCTGAAAATACAGAAGGCGGCACATAGTTTTAAAAATGATTTTAGGGGATCAAAGCAAAGATGTTTGAAGATCAGTGCTGGAAAAGGATGGATATCTACATGAATGGCCAGGATTGGGCCACCAAATGGGAAGGAGTACAGTAGGTAGGGGAGACTAAAGCAGCCTGGGAAGGCTAGGGGTGGCCTCTATGGTGGAGTGGGGGAGGACTTTTCAGAAGGGACAAGCATGTGCCACGCCTCAGAACGAAAGAGAACCTGGATCCTTTAGATATGACAGTCATGTAAGCTTAAACACAGGCAAATGGTGGAAAAGGAGACTGGGAAGGATGGTCGAGATTCATCCAAGGAACAAACAACCTACCTTAGCAACCCATCTCCTTCACCTACTTTGTCACGATTCTGGGTTCAGGGTCATGGCTGAAATGGACTTGAGTCCAGTGAACCTAGAATTACATCCTACCTCTGCTCCTATTGTCTGTGAGAAGTTGAACAAATGGTCCTCTTGGTCTTTGTTTCAGTGTCTGTAAAAAGAGGAGAATTCAGAGTACTTACTTCATAGAGCTGTTCTAAAAATTAAATAAGAGCACCTATGCAGAGCATTTGGCACAGTGCCTGTTATATAATAAGCACCAAGAAATACTGGTTATTTATATTATTATTATTCCTAATACTTTAATCTGATCTTATCATCCCTTGCTTAAAATCCTTGATTTGTTACTTTTTGCCTTTAGTATAAGAAGCCAAACTCTCTCAAGTTGTCTGCACCTTCCCTCTCCATACGTTTTAGTAGCAACACCTACCCAGCCCTCTCCCCAGACATGAAATGAGAGAATAAAGTAATATCACTATGAGCTAGTTAAAGTATCACAGATGATGCTGCACAAAAGGCCCTAGTGACTTCTTCTAAGTCAGGAAATCAGAGAATCTGTCCCTGCACCCGGCTCTGTCCCCCCATCGCTCTGCTGTCCCTGCACCCAGCTCTCTCCCCGCACCATCTCTCTGCTGTCCCGGTCTCGCGCTCTGTACAATTAGTGCCTGGATGTCACATATTTGATTAACTCATTTTAAAATGATGCAGAAAAGAGGCAACATAATCCAATTCTGAAATGACAAGTCTTCACTGAGGGACACTCAGTAGAGTGAAATAGACTTAGGGAAGTTAACAAGTGATTTTGAAATATGTGGTTGGAATTGCCCCAATCAAAATATCTTTTAGTTCCTTTTTACTCCTCTTTATTTTATTTTATTTTATTTTATACTATTTGAGGGAGAAGCTTTTCAGATGTAGGACAGCTTTTATCATTTGACTTATCTGATTTTTCCATGCTACCTTGCCACTTTCCTCTCTCTGCTGGCAGGAAGGAGACTCTTAGCTTTGTCTCACAGATGGCTAGAAGGCCTGGAGTCTAGCATTTGTAACATCCTGACTCTAATCACAGTTCCGTGTGTGCACGCTGAGGCGTGTGTGTGTGTGTGTGTGTGTGTGTGTGTGTGTGTGTGTAAGGAGGGGTTTCAGGAGAAAGGTGACAGAACTCATTATCCCTGCCCCAACAAACTTCATGTGTCACCCATGATACTCGAACTATAACAATAAACATGGGGAGACACAGGACAAGTTTCAGCTACATCCTAGGAGCCTAATCTAAAGAAATTAATATCTGATTAAATGAAACAGGTGAGGGAAAAAGAGATGTCTAAGAAAATGCACATATCTCTAGCTTTGGTGACAAAATGGATAGCTATACCAGTCACTGAGACAGGAGTTATGGGCTCAGTGATCGAATTTATATATTTAAGGTCCTTCCACAAGATAGTTCAATGGAGATGGTTAGTAGACAGCTGAATATATGGGTCTGAAGAACAGGTGTGAGATCAGGCTCAGGGTACAGAAAAAGTTGTAATTAAAGCTGCTGGTTACTGGCGAGCCTGCCCCGGTAGAGTATATAGTGTTGAGAAAAGAAGAACCAAGAGAACCCTATGAAATTGCATCATTTAAAGATAAGAAGCCACAAAAGAATCAATAGGTTAGAACGAAAACCAGAGAGAATATTATCTGAATAACTAATAGAAGAATGGTAGTCACATGTGAAAGAGGAAGCAAACAGGACTCATTCATTCACTGATTCATTCATTCATCAAACACTGAATGGCTAATATGTGCCAGAGATTGTTCTAGATGCTAGGGACAGAGGTAAAAATGAAACCAACATGCTCTCAGGGAACTCTGTTTATTGAGTAAGACAGAAAAGAAAGCAGACACTTATAATACAAGATATAAGGAATAAGTGTTCTGAGATGGCATGGGTATGATTGGGCCTTAGGGACAGTGCCTTTAGTGGAGTGACAAGGTCAATTACAAGTTCATGTGACTGTGACATTCAGGGAACTTGGTTCTCAGCAAATAAGAGACCAGAAGTGATAACTAAGGATGAATATGGGTGGGGAGAGGTGTTACTGTTGAAGATAGAAAGATAGAAATAACTTGAGTTTATTCAAGAAAGAGAGAGATAAGAGATAAGAAATAAAAAGGGATTCACTGATCTATAAGTTCTCTGGGGGGAGCTAGGCAGGAGGCAGAGAGCAGGTGGGGAGGATATTGGAACCCAGAGTACAGGTCGACCAACTAGCCCTGAGGAGGAGAGCCTGTCTTTCGTAGAGATGGCTGTCAGGAAGAGGATGGGTAGATGGAAAGATAGACAGGTAAACTTAGGAACCAGGGTGATAGCTTTTTAAGTACTAGAAATGATCAATCAGCAGATAGAATTATTAATCACATCTTTCCCTCCACTCATATGACCAAACACACACACACACACACACACACACACAAACAGTGAGTAAAAGGATTCGCTTGAATGAGCAACCTCAAAGGCCTTTCAAAGAATCTCGTAGACTTTGCTGGAAACACTTTCATCAGCAGCCTGATACATGGGAACTGGGTCTGTGTGGCTCTGCTGGGAAGTGCTTGATTGCCTGGGCCACAGTCCTCCAGAAGAGGGGGGCTTTCTCATATCAGCAACTATGAGGCACAAAGGTCACCAGGTCTGAGGAAGCAGTACATCCACTTCCTCCCCACACGTTTCCTCTGTAACATTAGCACTCAGCCTTCTGCCACTACTGCTTCGTCGAAACTTCTCCCATGAAGGTCACCAATGACATCTTTATCACTAATTCATATGGCCTTTTCTTCCACCCCGGTCTCAACATCCCCCGTAGCCTACTGTTTATCTAAGTTATTTTGGTGACGCTGACACAGTTGGTCTCTGTCTGGCTTCAATGACACTGCAGTACTGTGATTTTCCTCCTGCTTGTGAGTAAAAGGAAATTCCTAGAGGATGGAAAAGCAGCACTGAGAGTGTAATTCAATGAAGGATGCATTGGTGTTCGTTCTCATGAAGGCTACAAGGCCCAGCAAAGTCTGACTTCCTCCCCCCTGAATCTCTACTCACTCCACCCCAGCCACACTGTCCTCGCTGTCCTGGGAACTCATCGGACACCCTCAAACCTTTGCCATGTACTCTGCCTGCTATGCTCTCCCCTCGGATATCCCCATGGCTCACCCCTCCCCTCTGTAATATGTGTTTACTACATTTTTGAAGCATATTCAATTCTGTTCAGAAAGTTAAGAAAAACAATGCGATGGATAAAACTCCTAAGATATGCTAAATACAGTAAGTGTCCTATGAGACATGTTCAAAATAAACATAATGAACTAGATATATGATTTTAAAGGCATGAAATAATCCAAAGTGTTATTTCTACAAAGAAAGGGATCGAAGGACCAAGTAGTAAGGTACTGATCATGCCATCTCCAGGCTGACAGCTGAGTAATCTCAAACTAGCCATCCCTTGGTGGTATGCTTTATGAGAACCTATGTGATTGAAGCATCTGATTTGGTCTGTGAACCTTTCTGCTCCACAAAAAAACAGCTGGCCTGGTACTTGCAGGTCCCCCTCCCCACCTTATCAAGGTCATTTCCCACAACAATCTTCTCCAAGTCTTTGTTTAAATGTCACCTTCTCCATGAGGCCCACCCTGACTACCTATTTAATATTGTGATTCCCATCACCAGCCCCCTTATCCCACTCTATCATGTTTTTTTCTTAGCAGATAGCATTTTCCAACATTTGTCATTGACTTCTTTATTATGTTCATTGCTTATTGTCTGTCTTTTCCAGTAGAATATAAATCCTCTTGATTTTTGTCTGTTATTCAGAGATAGCCCACCTTCATAAAACAGGGCCTGAAACATAAGAGTCACTCAAAATTAGTTGTGTTGAGTTGTCATATACCAGGCACGAGTAAAGGAAATGGCGTGAGTGCTGGGGTATACAGGCTGGTGCTCACAGATTACAAAGATGTGAAAATCAGCATCAAGCTCAGCTTTGAGCAACAACAACGATGAAAACTTTGTAGTGCACAGCCCCAGGAGAAGGTTAAACAACCCAGAGTAAGTAATTTCAGTGGGGAAGACAGGAATGTTGGGAAACTCTAATAACAATTTTTGGATGTAGGGGGAAATGTTGAGTGGGGGATTAGCTTTTGTATCAGTGGACTATTAAAAGAAATAGTAGATTTTTCATCAGTTTCGTCAAACTAAGTTTTTGAAAACACCTCTTTCTAAATTTAGCTGCAAGCTTCACTGTCTATAAGGGCTAAGCAGATAATTAAGTGAAGCAAGAGGAGAGTAATAGAATAGGGCGTGGTGTGGATTTTGGTGAACTGGAAGCCCACATCCCATTAATGACAGCAATCCCTCCTTGGCTTCAGCCAAAAGTTGAGATACAGGAGTGTAGGCCCAATGTTGCCATATACAAGAATGTTAGAAATCCAAATTCTCTTTTTTCCCCCTAATTTCTCAATTTTCACAACTCCGAGCTGAATAAAGCCCACTATTTTGGCCTGACTGTTATGACACCTGGATTACAAAGACTCTCGGACATTCTTTGTTAGCCTCCATTTCCAACCCATATGATCTCTCGCTCTCCACATGGGTCTTCCTCTCCTTTCAGCCACCTCTACCTTGTGCTCTCAATACCCTGGTGCAGCCCAGCTGCTCCTCAGAAGCTGACCGTAGAGAAAACGGAACCCAGCCCGGCCCATCTTTCTATTCTAGCTCTCTCACTCTTCTTTCCTTAAAGACGCACATATTAAGACCCATCATACCGCAACAATTTCTCAATCACTCTAGTCTACAGCAAAGAGTCTTGTAATTTTTATGGCTTTTGAAATAGATCATCTACAGCTTTGTGACATTAGACTCCTTTCCTATGTACCTGTGTTGTTCCCCTAACTAGACTGTAAGATCCTCAAGGGATAGTGGCTGGTACTAGAGCATGCAGTCCTTAGTGTCAGAAAGATCAGGTTTAATCTGGCCTTGGCCAACTACTATGAATGTGACATTGAGCTAGGAACCAAACCCTCAGCCTGTGTCTTCACCTATAGAATGCAAATAATACTTCTTCATAGAGATTCTGAAAAAAAAAAGGAAGATGAACAGAAAACAGACATTCTCAATGGATAGAAAAAGTGTCTGGCACATAATAAGAATTGTATCAGCATTAATTGCTTTCATTCCTATAAGAAAAACCTCAATCAGGATTTTCAATGCCTGAGGCAATCACCATTCATACGATCTCTCCCTTTCTTCCTGTTTTGTATACCCTGCGGTGACTCGTATAGTGTTGTGCTCAACAGAACATTCACAATAAATATGTGTTGAATTGTTTCATCTAGAGAACATTATACTGGCTCTAATAAAGGCATTTTATGCCTGGATTTAATTCTACCAGAGATCGAAGAGCACACATTTCTCTGACATTTCAAAATGAGTTTTGTCCATGAACTAGACAACGAGATAAACAAAACTTGCAGGATTTCCTTCATTCCTAGAGTTAGAGTTTATCTAAACATTTGTTTTCAGATGGGAAGGTGAGGACGAGTTTGCTCCCCAGGAGACACTTGGCAATGCCTGGAGACATTTTTGGTTGTCACAACCGGGGCCATGTGACAGACATAGTGGGCACATGCCAGGGATGCTGCTAAATATCTTGCAATGGATAGGACAGCCCTTCGCCCCCCCTCCCAAGAAAGAATGATCTGGAGGCAATCACCATTCCTACGATCTCTCCCTTTCTAGAACTCTCTGCTATGCCACATTCATGAGACTAGAGAGAGCAAGTAGTGGGGATCAACAGGAGGCCAAGTAAGTAGGGGGTGGTCGGTGGAGAATCGAAGAGCCAGCTCTGAAAGAACTCGTCGGGACTCGTGGACCCCGAGGAGCACGGGACTGCCAGCAGGCTCTCCACTGCTGCCATACCAAGGCATTCCTGTCGGTGTGCACCTGAGTGCTCTCTTCTTGAATCGTCTCTTATTTCCTCACTCAGTTAAGCATGGAAACCAACATGTGCGACCTCTTTGAAGGAGACTCGTCTCAAGTGCAAGCTGACAATGACGCTAACGTAAGGTTGACTTAAAAGGACCAGAGCCCTTTGTAAAATGTATTCATTCTCACAGTTTCCCAAAGAGACAAATGCTTTTATAAGAAGGTCAAATGTCTATCTTATACTCACACTTCGAGGCTGTGAATAAATGTGGTTATAGCTCTGGTTTCCTCTCTCGGAAATTTCCTACATCGGTTGCTTGGTTATTTCCTTTTCTTTAGTTAAATATAATCTAGCTGAATGTGGCCTTTTTTCTTTGTTCTTTTCTTTTTCCCTCTCATTGCCTCCCCTCCCACCTTCCCTCCATCCCACTTCCTTTCTTTTCTTCATTTGTTCGTTGCTTCCTGCCACATCCCTTCCTTCCTTTCTTTCCAATTATAGGAACAAGAAGAAAAGTTCTCAGCTATGGTCCCTTCCTAGCCCTTTATCTTTCCATGGGAGCTCTAGAAACAGAAATTCGTCATCTACTTAAAAAAATAACGTCGTGCTGCCATCTTGTGGTAAACTGAGATATTCAGCAAGTCAAATAAATGCTGAGTTCAGAATTTTTGAAATGCCTAAAAATGCACAGCCGTGCAGTTGGGGCCCCAGTCAACGAAGAATTGATGTTATCGCACCTCGTGGTTTAACAGTGAGGGCCCCAAGCTAAGCCCGCCTCAGGCCCTCTATTCCTCCCTGCCCCCAGGGCCGATGATTTCTCCCAGGAGGGAGGCAAACTTACTGTTCCCAGACTGAGTCTTGAGTATTGAATAAAACTTTTACACAGGCCTATGGCATGTTTTAGGTATTTGGAAGGAACTTCTCAGGTTTTGAGTAGTTGGAGTTCTTTTCTCTCAAGTCATCCATGGAGATCTAGACCTACTTATTAACATGGGGGATTGCCCTAAGTCAGGACGGCTGCGTTAACCTAGGTGAGTAACCCAAATACAAATGGTTTGGGAAACACAGAAAACAACACAAAAAAGTTCGCAAGATATTTTTAAGGGTCAAAATAATACATGTTCAATGAAGCAATACAAATGTCTATTGCTTTCTCACAGCAAGGGAGTCACACAAAAAGTTGATATTTAATGAAAGCTCTAAACAGTATAGCTCCCCCAGAGGATGTTAGGGCCCCAAACTCAGCAGATCCAAAATGAAATTCATTCGAGATGCCCAGGGGGCTCCATTGATTAAGTGTCTGACTCTTGACTTCCATCCAGGTCCTGATCTCAGGGTTGTGAGATCAAGCCCCTCACCATGGAGCCTGCTGTAGATTCTCGCTCCCTCTGCCCCTCCCCCAGCTCTCTTTCTCTTTCCCTCTCTCTCTCCCTATGTAAAAAAAGAAGAAAAGAAAAAGAAATTCATTCATCTATTTCCCCAGATCCCCCACACCCATCACCACATACACACACACACACACACACACACACGCACACAGAGAGAGAGAGAGAGAGAACAGCCAGAATAGCTCTTTAAAATACAGAACTCTGTATTTTATCACTATCCTTAAAGTTCTTCCCTGTCTTCCTTGTCCTCAGATTAAAGTCTAAAATCTCTACCCAGATGTGATTTCCTGCCCACTTCTCTAGCCTCCTTTGCCATCTGCATTGACCTTCCTGTGATTCTTCTCAGTGCTATGCAGTCTCTCACCAGGTTCATTTCCCTTCCTACCTGCATCTATAGTTCTCCTTTTGTAACAATCCTTACACTGATAATTCATTTTTTAATTTCTATTTTTCCTGTTACAAGAAGGTGAGGGCTATGGGCATTTTGCTTGCTACATATTGAATGCTCAGAAATATGTATTTAATTTACCTCTGAACGTGGTTTTCAGCAACAGTGAAATAAGGTAAGATTCTAGAGTGGGAAAGACTAGGCCCCCTGCCAGTTTCCAGATAAGAAACAGGCCCAGTGAGGGGTGCCTGGGTGGCTTAGTTTGTTGAGTGTCTGACTCTTTATTTTGGCTCAGGTCATGATCTCAAGGTCAGAGGATAGAGGCCAGTGTCAGGATTTTCCTTTTCCCTCTCCCTCTGCCCCTCCCCCTGCTCATGATCAATCAATCAAATCTAGGAAAGAGAAAGAAAGAAAGAAAGAAAGAAAGAAAGAAAGAAAGAAAGAAAGAAAAGAAAGAAAGAAAGAAAGAAAGAAAGAAAGAAAGAAAGAAAGAAAGAAAGAAAGAAAGAAAGAAAGAAAGAGGAAGGAAGGAAAGAAGGGAGGAAGGGAGAAAGGAAGAGGAAAACTTGGTGAAATTCCCTTTGTTTGTTTAATGGCAGACCTGTAATCAGAATTTAATTATCCCAACAAACAATTCCCAGGACTCTCTGGGAAAAACAGAGTGCTTCCTTTGGCATAAATACTGAGTGTGATAAGAGTTTGAGGAATAAATGTATGCCTGGTCTGCGATGCCTCCATAAGCGTGAAGCATCTCCTGTCTCCCTGTCCTTTGGGAGTTTATTCTGAGTTCTGTGGTTCTGTTTGTTCAGAAGCTTTCAAGAGTTCAATTCTAAGACTGTATGGTTGGGGAAGGCCCTTTCAGAGTCACTCTGGTATGCTCTGGAGAAAGGAAAGAGAAAGAAAACAACCTTTTATGTTTTTAGCATTTACCACCACTTGATAAAACATGTTACTCTCCCCAACTTGAAGATGAGGAAATTTAGGTCCAGAGAAGTTAAGTGACTTGGTCAAGGGCCCTGTGGGCAAATGAACTGTAATGACTGAGGCCCTCAACAAGCGGCCATCTTGGCCCCGAGAACAAGAACACTGGGCTGTTAGGCAACCCTCAGGGGAGATTGAAGACCTTCCTGTTGTTGACTGTGAATTCAGCCTTGGGAATGAGCTAAAGCAGCAGTTTCCATTCCCCATCAGTGATACTGTGATTTATAATAGGAAATGTATATTTGGTCTTCCTCCTGGGTCCTGACATCTGAAACCCTTGTTTCTTGTCTAAGGAGGACTTTTTTTGTTCTAAGGAGGCAACTCTGGGGGGCCTCCTGGATGGCTGCTGGATGGAGGCTGGTCACCAGAAAGACCAGGCTGGGATTAGAAGCTTAGAATTTGTACATTTTTTTTGAACATTTTGAACATTTTTTGAACATTTTTTTCATGTTCAAAATCATTAGCCATCAGGGAAATTCAAATCAAAACCACACTGAGATACCACCTTACGCCAGTTAGAATGGCAAAAATAGACAAGGCAAGAAACAACAATTGTTGGAGAGGATGTGGAGAAAGGGGATCCCTCCTACATTGTTGGTGGGAATGCAAGTTGGTACAGCCACTCTGGAAAACAGTGTGGAGGTCCCTTAAAAAGTTAAAAATTGAGCTACCCTATGATCCAGCCATTGCACTACTGGGTGTTTACCCCAAAGATACAGACGTAGTAAAGAGAAGGGCCATATGCACCCCAATGTTCATAGCAGCAGTGTCCACAATAGCTAAATCGTGGAAGGAGCCGAGATGCCCTTCAACAGATGACTGGATTAAGAAGTTGTGGTCCATATATACAATGGAATATTACTCAGCTATCAGAAAGAACGAATTCTCAACATTTGCTGCAACATGGACGGCACTGGAGGAGATAATGCTAAGTGAAATAAGTCAAGCAGAGAAAGACAACTATCATATGATTTCTCTCATCTATGGAACATAAGAACTAGGATGATCAGTAGGGGAAGAAAGGGATAAAGAAAGGGGGGGTAATCAGAAGGGGGAATGAAACATGAGAGACTATGGACTATGAGAAACAAACTGAGGGCCTCAGAGGGGAGGGGGTTGGGGGAATGGGATAGACCGGTGATGGGTAGTAAGGAGGGCACGTATTGCATGGTGCACTGGGTGTTATACGCAACTAATGAATCATCGAGCCTTACATCGGAAACCGGGGATGTACTGTATGGTGACTAACATAATATAATTAAAAATCATTAAAAAAAAAAAAGAAGAAGCTTAGAATTTGTAGTCCCATCCCCCACCTTCCACAAAGGTGAAAGGAGCTGGAAATAGAGTTTATGATCCATCATGCCTATGTGAGAAAGCCTCCATAAAATCCCAATAACAGGGGGTTCAGAGAGCTTCCAGGCTAGTGAACACATTCACACCGGGTGGGTGACTCACCCCCATCTCCACAGGGACAGAAACTCCTGTGCTCAGAACCCTCCTAGACTGTACCCTATATATCTCTTCATCTGGCTTTCTTCTACTCCTTCATCACATCTTCTAATAAACTGGTAGATGGTAGTGTTTCTCTGAGTTCTGTTAGCTGTTAAAGGGGGAGGAGGTCATGGGAACCTCCGATGTGTAGCCAAGTCAGACGGAAGTTGTGGGTAGCCTAGGGACCCACTACTTGTGGCGGGGGGGGGGGCAGTCTCGTGGGACTGAGCCATTAACCTGTGGGATCTGATGCTATCTCCAGATAGTGTCAGAATTGAGTTATATTATAGGACACACAGCTGGTGTCACAGAGATTTGCTCAGTGTGGGAAAACTCAACACACATTTGGTTACCAGAAGTGTCAAGTGTTATGAGTGTGGTTGTGGTGTGAGAGTAAAGGAGACACACAGGAGGGAAGACTGAGTGGTTTTCTCGCTCACCATCACAGGCAGGAGGCAGACCATAAAGCAAACCATATTTATACAAACTTGCTTGGATTCTAGAAGCTCTGTAGCAGGCCAATTTTAGTTATCGCTGATGTATTTACTTGTCCTATATATTTGTGATACACAATAAATCTTTTAAAAATCAGAACAGCCCAAGGACTTCTCTTCAGAGATGACTAGGAAGGAAGCTGGAGAGGAGGGAAGATGGCCTGGCCCTCAGGGGACAGTAAGGATCGGGAAAGCAGGCTGAGTCACCAGAGCCTGTGATAAAAGAAGAACAAAAGAACCCAGAGGTGTGTGGGTCTGAAAAGAGGACCTGGTCTGAGTAAGAAGTAGAGAAGCTGTGCAAGGTTCTCTGGCAGGTGCAGGGCCAGCGATGATGGGACCGGGGTTCACACCTAGGTGGGAACAACTGATAATCCTCTCAAACCCCGTTTCCTATAAAGGGATGGCTGGCAGATGCCAGGTTTGCTCTGTGAACGGAGTACTGATTTGCGAGCATGATTGCGTCTGTTCAAGGACACATGGACGGTGACATCTGATAAAGTTGCAGCAACCCGTCACTAGAACTTCACCTCCAGAACTGAGGATTGCTGGCCTCCCAGACTGGACAACCGGTACAAAGGTGAGTCTCGGTCAACAAAAGCAATAGGCTGTATTTCCAAAGATCGATCTTGCTCCCTTTGTGTATTTATTGCACAATACACCACACATTTAAAGAAAATGACTTTGAGACGCTCCAGGACCAAGCTTTCTGCTACACCAACCTCCAAGGAAGAACTGGAACTTTGTCCAACAACACTACCTCCGCTCTATAGATAAACTTTCTTGTATCTACCCCCAGTGCCATGCCGCTTTCTCTCTTCCTTACACCTGCCTGGCAAAACCCAATCCTGGTTAAGTCCAACCCTCCGTCACTCGGTGCCTGCAACCCAGCAGCTGCACATGGCTGGAAAAACCACCCAGTGATGGCTGCTGTCTTATTTGAAATTCATGACAGCAAAAGTTGAAGGTTCTCTTAGGCCCCTAGTAGCCCAAGCAGTTCTACCATATTCCCCCAGTCGGCTCTCCCTTGGGACCTTTTAGGTGACTGTCGCATACCTCTTCCTCTCTCTTCAGCCCTTCATCACGTTCTCCTCCTTCCTGATTATTCTCAGTTGGATGCTTTATTTCCCATTTCATGACATGAGTGGAAGCAACCAGAACAGAAATCCCACACACTGCCACTTCCCCATCCATACACACGCTTCTGTGCCCAATAATTTTCTTTCTTCCGTAACTCTGGGCAAACAGTCCATGATCTAATCTAAGGCCAACTCGTACACCATGTCCCACGCCTTCTCATCAACAGGAGGACACCATTATCCCTTTCTCTCACTCCTCATTCATTTCCCCCTCTACCGGATCAGTCCCATCAGCGCCCAAACACGCTGTAGTGTCACTCCTGTCACGTACACACGTAGCTTTTGAAATTCCCTTTCCCCTCAAGTTAGTAGCCCATTTCCCTTCCTTCTTTTATAGTAAAATGCCTTCAAAGAGTTTTTAATATTCTGCAACCACTTCCTCTCCTCCCATCCTCCCTCGAACCCACTGCAATCAGGCTTCTGCCTGACCGGTCCACTGAAACAGTCCTTGCCAAGGTCAGCAACCTCCACGCGATTAAACTCAATGGTCACTTCACAGTCTTCTTGTCTGACCCGCCGCTCATGTCTGTTGTTCCTCTCTACCTTCTTAAGCACTTTCTGCACTTGGCTCATACACATAACTTCCTCTTGGTTGTCCTCTGAGCTCATTGGCATCTTCTGAGTGTCTGTGTTGCCCGACCTCTGGATGCTGGAATGCACCAGGACACAGTGCTCTGACCTCTTTTATACTCAGTCAGCCTGCATCCACTTCCCTTGTGAACTTAGCTTTCGATGTCACTGTAGGCCAGCAACTCCCACACTGACATCTCTAACCAGACCTCTCCCCTGAATTGTGGCCTCTGAACTCTCCCTGCTGCACATCTCTGATAATCCATAGATCCTTGATATCTAGAAGCTGGGGTACCAAGAGTGTTCCCTCCATTTCCCAAACTGATAGGAGTGGCTCACTGTGCCTAAACTGGGCAAACAATATTATTTATGCTGAACACCAGCTTTGCTTCTGGAAGTCTGGAATTTGATACACACTGGGCAGCAGCTGCCTATGTGACCAGCCTCCAATAAAACCCCCGGGCACCGAGTCTCTTGTGAGCTTCCCTGGCTATCACTTTCTGCTTGTGTTGTCACAACTCATTGCTGGGGAAATTAAGTACATCCGGGGTGACCGCACCTGCAGAGGACTCTTGAAAGCCTGTGCCTGGTTTCCCCAGGACTCCACCCCATGTGTCTTTTCCCTTTGTTCATTGTGCTTTGTATCTTTTCACTGGAATCAGTCCTAGCCATGAGTGTGACTCTATGCTGAGTCCTGTGAGTCATTCCAGCAATCACTGGACCTGGGGAGGTCTCTGGGGTGCTCCACACACACATATCTTTGGGCAAGTCACTTCATCTTTCTGTGCCTTAGTTTCATCTGTAAGGTGGGAATACCCAGCTTATAGGGTCATTGTGGGGATTAAATGAGTTAATATATGTAAAGAACTTAGACCAGTGCCTGGCTTATGGTAAACACCCAGTAAATATTACATTATCTCAATCTGAAATGTCCAAGAAGGTACAGTTAGATAATACAGGAGGGTAAGGACCTGAATATCCCTGATTTTTCTTTTTTTGGTCTTACTGTGAAAGTGTTACTCTTGTCATATCACAAACATTTACGTCACATGGGACTCTACATTTACATATGTACATCTCTCTGGAATAATTCAAATCTGGAATAATTCAATTCTGGTTTACCTACAGAAAAAAAAATGATTTGAAGTTCATCCGTCACTTTGTTTTCCTGAATAGTCACATAAATATACACGACAAACTCAGTCTACTAGAATATAATCACAAGACATTTTATTGACTCTGACCTATTGAACATTTTTATTCTATAGGACATTTTACTATTAACAGAGTTCAGAGATAGTTGTTTAAAAGGTTACACATAACAAAGTCTTCATTTCTCTTACTAAGCATTCGTGAGGCTATTCTATGCAAAGCCCTATAAAGGCACAATGTTGCTGTGAAAAGGCATTTTGCATTTTATTGTATACTATTTTTTAAAGATTTTATTTATTTACTTAGAGAGAGAGAGAGATAGGACAAGCAGAGACAGGGACAGTGGGGGGGGGGGGAGAATCCCAAGTAGACTCTGCGCTGAGCACAGACCCCAACACCAGGCTCAATCCCACGACCCTAAGATCATGACCTGAGCAGAAATCAAGGGTCAGGTGCCTAACTGATGGAAACACCCAGGCATCCCAGGCATTTTGTATTTTAGACAGTGACTATCCTTCCCACTTAGCAAATGGGAGCTACCCATCAGACCCCACCCTGCTTCCTCCAGAGTACAGGGAACTCTGCACAGTACTTCTAGCTCAATTCTCAGGTGCACGCACACCTCCACAACACAAGGTAGGGGAGTGAAGCCCACTCGTCCTGGTGAAGCTTGCACTGCTGCACCCCACATTATGTCAGGTTTTTCTCCGGGGCCCTCTCATCTTTTTGGTCGAGACCAGGCATGTCGCAATCGCATGACCCATCTTTTCACTTCTCTTTGTAAAGCATTTGAGTGTATTTACTCGATGACTCCCCTCTGCTTGACACCCTTCTGTGATTGGGGGAGCTGGCTAGCACAGGCCAACCAGATTCAAAAACTTATCCTCCAGGGAAACCCTGTGAATATGGTCATTTGTTCATGCCTCTCAAATAAGAAATCCCAGTCTATGAGGTTCCCTTTACTCTAGGTTCCCTTTGTATTCTTCTCATGTGGTAGGCAGGTGCGTGGGTGCCCAGAACCTGGACTCTGAAATCCAGAGCCCTTCAGTTCTCACTGTGGTCAGTAGGGGGCGCCTGGGAGACGAGTAAAGGAGGGCAAGTGTCCACCCTCGGACCACCTTGCTTACAAAACATCAGAATTCTCTCATCTTGAGTAGTAAGGTGCTACTGAGATTTGAGCTGAGAATACAGTGTTTTATGTAATGAATCAAAGACAACTTTGTACTGGTCCTAGAAGGTCCTGATTCTTGCCCTCCCCCACCTCCGTTTATTCTCATCAAAGCAGCCAACTATCCTTTAAAAACTTAAGTCCAAACGCGTCACATCTGTGCTCAAAGCCTTGCAATGGCTCCCCATCTTGAGTAAAAGCCGAAGGCTTCGGGCGCTACAAGCCCCTGCATGGCGTGGCCCCTACTTACTCTGGCCTCAGCCCCATCTTGCTCGCTCTGCTGTAGCCCGTGCTATTCCTCAAACACACCACGCATGTTCCTGCCTGCTTTCATTCCAGCTGTTCACTCCTCCTGGATCTCCTTCCTCAATACACACGTGGTGTGCCCTCATTTCCTAAGGTCTGTATTCAACCCTGGCACTTCTGATTCATTTCACCGTGTTTTATTTTTCTCCACAGCTCTTGTCTTCATCTGACGTACTATATATTTACTTGATGGTCTTCTTATGGTCACTGTTCCTCACCAGAATGTCAGCTCCAGAAGGGGAGAGACTTTGCCTGCTCTGCCCAGGGCTTAATCCCTAGTACCTAGAACAATGCAGGGTCCCGGACAGGTACTCTGGAGGCTTTTATAATATGAATGAATAAATGAATGAAAACTCAGACACTAACAAATAACACAATTTAATTCCTGTTTCATAGTCACAAATTGACTTCCAAGCATTTAGTATCCGAAACAGGACAAGGAACAAATCAGTGAAAAAGCTGGAGGAAAACAGACATCCCTTGAGAATGACTTTGTGTATAGAAACTTAAATATCTTTCAAAACTGAGTTGGTAACTAAGAGTGATAAAGGATCCTAAAATTACTGCAATCAATAAATCCCAAGTCTAGAGAGATCGAGCTTTATGCAAGTACCAGGTGCTAATGCCAGAAATCCCTAGTGCTAATTTTTTTTTTTTCAGTTCAGGCAGTGTTCCCTGGAAAATCTATCTTATGTTTTAGTTAAGGTCAAGGTTTCATACAAGAAGCACAGATTTCAAATATGTTCTCCCATTGTCCCTCTACTTGTCAAATGAAGTTCCTCGATTTTTGTTTCAGTAATACAATAGTCGTAACCATAGCATGGACACGACTTTGAGGATAGGTTGGGGGGGGGGAGTGCAGAGATAGAAAGAACTGAAGGAACTATGTATCATAAGTTATAAAAAGAAATAGATGTCTAGTTCAGCAGTTCTGTCTGGTTCGGGGAGCATTTATTAATCACCTTCAGAGTATCAGGCACCATGCTAGGCACAGAGTAATCAGGGATGCTTTAGAAATGAGTTGTTAGAACAGACACACAAACAGATCATCGTGTTAACGTGATGGGTTCAGGGCTGTGAAAGAGTCATACTGCATTCAGTGAGAGAAGGAAATTTCCCCGAGGGCTGTCACTGGTGCTCTGGACTGAAATGTCGGGTCCAAAGTAAAGTATTAGAGTTTTATTGGCCAAGTCTTTTGTTAAGAAAAGCGCAGACTTTAGAATGAGATCAACTTGGGTCTGAATGTAGGTTTCACTGATCACCAGCTGGGCAGCCTTGGGCAGGTCACTGAACTACCCTGAGCGCAGGTTCCTCATCTTTAAAACAGAAATAATTGACACTCGACCCTATCGGCAGAGAAAGTACAGCATAAGAGGTGAGACTCTAAAGCTTGTGTATCTGTGTTTAAATCCCAGTTCTGTGGCTAACTAGCGACACACCTGCGTAAGTTATTAGCATATTTATGGGAGTAAATCAGTTTACACTTTTGTAAAATTGGAATGGTTATAGTACCTACTTCATGATGATTCCTTTAATTAATTTTTTAGAGACCTATTTTATTTATTTCAGGGAGAGAGAGAGAGGGAGAGAACCTCAAGCAGACTCCCCCTGAGTTTGGAGCCCCTCTCCGAGCTTGATCACAAGACCCTGAGACCATGACCTGAGCCAAAACCAAGAACACTTAATTGACTGAGGCACCCAGGTGCTCCTAAATTAAATTAACTTTTTATTAAGACTTCATGGTTTTAGAACAATTTCAGGTTCACAGCAAAACGGAGCTGGAAGTGCAGAATTCCTATATACCCCTCCCCCACACGTGCACAGCCTCCCCCACCCAAATGGTACATTTGTCACAATTGCTGAACCTACACTGACATGTCATAATCACTCCAGGTCCACAGTTTACCTTCGGGTTCTCTCTTCGGTGTATATTCTACGGGTTTTGACAGCTGTCTAATCACATGGATCCATCATTAGAGTATCATGCAGAGTATTTTCATTGCCTTGGAAAGCCCCTGTGCTCTGCCTCTTCATCCCTCCCCCTTCAGCTCCTGGTAACCGCTGATCCTTTTACTGTTTCCATAGTTTTGCATGTTCTAGAATGTCATATAGTTGGAATTGCACAGTATGTACCCCTTTCAGATCGGCCCCTCCCATTTAAGCTTCTTCCCTGTCTTTTCCTAGCGCGATAGCTCATGTCTTTCTAACCCTGAAGAGCAGTCCGTCTTCAGGATGCATTACGGTATATTCATCCATTCACTCATTGAAAGACGTCTTGGTTGCCTCCGAGTTTGGGCAATTATGAGCAAAGTTGCTATGAACACCCACGTGCAGGTGTTGTCTGGACATAAGTTTTCAACTCCTGCGGGTAAATACCAAGGAGTGTGATTGCTGAATTGTGTGGTATGCCCCTCTTTTTAAAGAAAAAAAGAAAATGTTGCCCTCTCTCTTCCTAGGGGCATTTATCATCATTTTAAATCCATCGTCAAGCTACCATATACATAGTTACAGTAGGGAGGAGTGGGAAATATCTTTCTCACTTTAAATATTTCTTCAGCTTAGCCTTGTAGTGGTAATTATAGCTGACATAATGACTCTTACGCATATCCTTATTTACATTCTTCTTTTCCTTCAATAGCTGATTTCAAATGCCAAATCTCGATTCATAACTCCCAGTTGAGCCTTAAGTACATCTTCCAGCCTCGTATTTTAATGTTCACAGTGATTACCAAGGCAGTAAAAGATGCTGAAGTGTATTCTAGCCATCAAGAAAAGAATCCATTGTAGGACGACAGATGGTAGCTAGAGTTATTGTGGGGATTATTTCACAATGTATAAAAATATCGAATCACTATGATGTACACCTGAAACCAGGAAGATATTGTATGTCAATTATACTTCAATAAATAAAGTAAGATCCTATATTATTTTTACAAAGAAAAAAAGATTCCATTACACATAATATACTACCAATGATAATTGCTGTGTGCTGATTCTTAAGAAATTGGTATATCGTGTGTGTTTGAAATGATAAATTCCTATTAAGCAGAATATTTGGTAAACAAGAATACTGTTTTCCCCGCCATGTTGGAAAACCAAGTTTAATGCCTACAAGGCACAATAAAGTGGAAGTTGATAACACTGTGTCGAGGTATTGGTGGGTTCCACTTACTCTGGAGAAAGGAAGCTCAGGAACTTTCTTGATTTAAAGCACAGCGATCCCTAGTTGCCTGGGATTCAGAAATTTCAAGCCAGCTGATGAATTAGAGGCCAGTGTTTATTCCAGATAATAAACCCATTTTGCTGAAAATGAATATGAGCATTATATATCATGTCCTTAAAGGAAGTTTCCTCTGAAGGCAAGAGCAGCCTTCAACCAGATGTCAATATTCAGTCGTTTACAAAGGACTGTACACTTTTTCTTAGAGGCAAATTATACCACTGTCCTGGGTCTTCCTGGGCCATCTTTGAACATTAACCAAGGTCAATAACTGCACTCAAAGAAAAGGGTGCCAAGTCGTTGTGAATGGAAGGGTTTCCAAGAAGGTAGTAAGAAAATGGCAGTTTAATGAGCTGTGTTTACCTCATGGGACACCGAAACATGGCAATTTGTTCTTTCATTTATTCACCCATTTTTTCACAAATAAGTGTTGCTATATTTTATTTTATTACTGAGATGTAATTGACATATGGCATTATATTTCAGAGTGTATCTTAAAAATTTCAGAGTTTCACAAGTCGTGCAAATATATAAATTATACTCATGTACATTTCGAAGAATCTGTGACATTCCTTGATCTTCTCTTCCACTTAACTGCACTCTGCTTGGAAAATATGTAATTTAGAACAAACTCTAGTTGACAAATACACATCACAATTTCCTGTTGCAAAAAAGAAAAAAGAAAAAAAAAGGAAAAGAGTGATTTGATGAACAAAAATAAAGCAATTTCTCCCATTGCGGTTGCCAGTTTGGGCCTTCGCCCTGGTGCCAGATGGCCTCCAGGTGGCGCCAGAGTATAGCAGATTTCTACCAATGTGTTAAACCAAGCTGAAGAAATACGGGTTTCCTGACGTGAAATAGTTACCCAGATAGAGAAGTAAAGCGTGGTTTAGCTCTACATTATTTTCATGATTTTTAAAAATTGCACTTTATACTATCAATAATCTGGCTCTTTTGCCAAATTTTAAGAGGAAGGGATTATGAATGGTGATGTTTTCCTGACAATAACTTCCTGTAAATATCAGCTATTCACACACATCTGCTTACGATCCAAGCCGAAATTCAGGCTTTTTGAGGGCAAGCTCTGTTCTTCGTTGTATATTTTCCCAGCTTCTAGCTTAAATAGAGCAAGTGCCCAAGAAATCCTTGATTAATTTTTAAATGATGCAGAGAAAAGAAGGAGCACATTTTAAAACTGAAAAGCCAGGGGGATGCCTCTTCATTTCGGCTCAGGTCTTGATCTCAGGGTCATGACCTCAGGGTCTAGAGATCAAGCCCCACCTCAGGCTCTAGGTTCAGTGGGGAGTCTGCCTCTCTCTCTCTCTACCTCTGCCCCTCCCCCATTCATGTTTTCTCTCTCTAAAGAAACAAATTTTAAAAACTAAAACAAAACAAAACTGAAAAGCCAAGGGGTTTTGTGATTATTGAGACTGTAGAAAGTGGAATACAGAGGAGAGATTACTTAGTGAATTTGAAATTGGTATGTGGAATTGTGTCATGAAAAATGCCCTTGATGTGGTCGCAGTCACTGTATTTTATTTTATTTTATTTATTTATTTATTTTTTATTTTTTAAAGATTTTATTTATTTATTTGACAGAGAAAGACAGCCAGCGAGAGAGGGAACACAAGCAGGGGGAGTGGGAGAGGAAGAAGCAGGCTCCTAGCTGAGGAGCCTGATGTGGGACTCGATCCCATAATGCCAGGATCACACCCTGAGCCGAAGGCAGACGCTTAACAACTGCGCCACCCAAGTGCGCCTATATTTTATTTTAACATGCTATTTGATAGCAATGATGTCTTTTTGGCACTTCTAGGAGTCCACTTCCACCCAGCAGAACAAATCCAGAGACTGTGCATCTCACACAGTATACCCATCAGTGCTCAGTGAAGAGGAAATCCTCAATACTTTATAGATGAATGAACGAACGATAAGCAGCTAGAGAAAGTCTTACAATGCTAGTTTGAATCAGTAAGTTGTAATTTCTGGAACAAGTTGCCAGGCATCTTCCTTTAGGGAGTGTTGCATATACTGATCTATTTATTTATATTTCCAAAGTCTTTTCTTATATTACCTAGTGTGGCTTTCTCACATTTACCCCCAGATTACACGTGCTCTACTCTCATACCTTCTCATAGGTCATAGGTCATATCTTCTCTAATAGTCATATAATTGATGAGACAATGGAAGAATTCGGGGCTATTTTTTAATATTTTTTCCTGTATATAAGTGTACTATAAAAATTTCAGAGTTTCACAAATTATGTAAACCTAGAAATGATGCCATATATGAAACATGACTTAAACATATTATGTCTGACCAAGAGCATTTAAAAGAACCCATGAATATTCCTTTATGTTAAGCGTGTTCTCTTAACTCATTAAATCCCTAAAGGATGATTTGTTACTGGCCAGCTAGGGCAGGGGAGGGCGTGGGGTTAATAATTTTTAAAACTATGAATCGGTCTCTGGGTTCACATTAGCTAGCTTTTCTTTCTACAGCAACTTCAGATTTATGCTGTATTCAGCAAATATGGATCGAGCTGCCTTCAAATATTAAATATTTATCCTCTGGGATGGGACCTGAAGAAGCGCTGATGACCACCTGTACCTCATGGTCACCCAGATTCAAAAATAAATGAAAGATTAGCCCTGAAATTTGGGGTGGGTGGGCACACAATAACAGAATGCTTTCTACGTGACATCCCGTCGGTGGGGCCATGGGGAGAGCCTTGATTGCTCCTGGAGAGAAACGCACCACAAGTGAGAAAAATGAAGAGGGTGTTAAGCCATGTTGCCTTTAAATATAGCAACGATACTCTTATTTCGGCAAGTGTCAGCAAATTACTGAGTAATGGAATCAAATTCAGATAGAACCATATAAAAGGATTTGTAGAATATATTCTCTGGCCAACCTTTCTCCCTGTTCCATTTGAACCACAGTCTTCTTCCCTCTGTGGCCTTTTGGGTTGTTTTTTGAGGACAATCCCACCCACCCACTGCCAGCTCTCTCAGCCTCTCCCTTTCCTCTAGTGTCAATAAACAAATAGGCACAGACAGTGGGTCCAGACTTGAGGGCTTCTCAGACATTTTGAGGGTACTTGTTAAAGAAGCAGAGGACAGGTCCTCCCTTATACCTAAGGATGGGGAGCTCTGGGGGTGGGGCTGGAAATCTGCATTTTAGATAAGCTGTGGACTCACTTCTGTCAACTCCCCCTGGCAAAGGAAGCAATGATTTACAGGGGTGCTTCTCAAATTTTATGTGACCGGAATCACCCGGAAATCTTGTTAAAATGCAGATTTTGATTCGGGCGGTCAGGGCTGGGGCCTGAGCTTCTGCATTTCTCATAAGCTTCTAGTTCATCCTCCTGCTGTGGCTCCATGGACCACATTTTGAGGAGCAAGGGTTTAAGGCAGATTTAATCCACGACCTGTTACAGGACGCCCCTACTCATCTCCACTGGGAAAGTCTCCTCCTATCTGGTGGAACGGTGGAAATGTTCCTACTTGGCCTTACGATGTAGGTTTGCCTATTGAGCAACAAGCTCTGGAGGCTGAGCGTGCATTTGCAATACACTGTTCTGATCACGTCCAACCTACAGCAACGTTTGCTGTGATTTCACAGTGTATCGTCAATAAGGTACCGCAGGGTAATTAGGCATCACTGCTAAGCAGGCCACATGACTGACATAATTAATATTGCTTTTATACAAATCCCATCCTTAGATGTCCCTCCTCATTGATTGTTCTCCTCCCAGTGCTCTCACTCACATGAGGATGTGAATAAGTTTAAACCAGAGTTGAGATGATTTTGTGAAGCCATTTTGGTTTTGACATAAGGGATAGTGCAGGAAAATAGAAATGTGTTGAAAAGTAAGTCATTAAAGAAAAGAAGGTAAAGTCAGAAAAAACAAAAACCGAAAACTTGCCAGGTTCACAGTGTTGTGCAGACTGCCTCTTCCCACATGCCCTTGAATGACACAGGCACATCCAGGATAAATGGCTAACTCGAACATCTTCAGAAAGACAGGGAGTAAACAGATTTCAACACAAACTTCTGACAGAGGGTTGGGGCGGGGGGGGGGGGGGACAGGGGTTGATAAAAAGGATATTAATGTGAAACACCCATATAAAAAGGAACTTTGCCCAAGCATACTTTATGTCTTACAGGGATATTTAAGGTTGAGAGGTTAGAAAGGAGGAAAGTAGCCTCAGAAACAAGGTTTCTAGGTTGGTCTGGACCTGAGTTGTTCTCAGGCACATCACTGCCAGGGAAGGATACTGTCAAGTAAAACCCCAGAAAAACAAGAAAATGGTAATATTCATTTTATTTGTAGTGTTTTCATCTCCACGATTCTGTTTCAGCAATCTGTCTTAGCCAGCGGATTAGAACAAGAAGAAATGAATAGTTTATCCAGCTGAAGGATAGCAGAATACGCCACATTTAGCATATTGATTATTTTTAGCTAAAGGCAATTGAGAAGCAGATACAAGAGAAGCTGTCCACCCTCCCCCATTTGCCTAAAAGAAGCACATGCCTTTGTAAAGCTGTCCCCTCCCCCACTCTACCAGGAAGGACAGAAGTTAATCACCAGAGACAACTATAGACTCGTATCAATCCAGAGACAGACACCAGAGGAATCTACGTATGAACTTCAGTAACTAACCTGATCTTCCATTAGTTCACCCATATATTCACCTTTCCACAATTTGCTACTCCAGAAACTCAAAGTCCTTTTCCTTTGCCTCAACACTTCTCTGCACATTCATTGTTTTTTGGTTTAGGTGCCATATTAGCCCCAAGTTCTAACCACCCCTTTGAGTTACTCATCTCTGAGTGCTCCCATGTGAATGTACATTGCACCTGCTAATAAAAGTGTGTTTGTTTTCTCTTGTCATTCTGTCTTTTGTTAGTCTGATTAAAAGAGCCCCCCTGAAGCACCTAACATGAGTAGAGGGAAAAGCTGTTTTCCTCCCCTACACAGCTGACTATAGAAAAATCACCTCATGAACTTTAACCAATATAAGGTATTCTCTTGGAGAAATTCAGTGAGGCCTGTAACACTATAAAGGGATACGCTGAAATACACCATAAGGTAATAGTTCCAATGGCATTTTCATTCTGTTATAGGAGCAGAAAGCCTGGGGAAAAGAAAATAGGAACAGAATTCCAGAAACAATAAAGAAATACAATGATAAATTAATGATCTTATGATGGCAGGTGCCCAGAATAGAAAGGTCATGTTTCCCAGGGGTCCAATCTTACAAAAGACAGAGTTACCATGCATCAGAAACTGCTCTTTAAAGAGTGAAGACCTCATATTAGAAACTTCCCTCACTTCTATAGTCTAGATTTAGTCTCTCTTTTGTCACAAACACATTCTTTAGAAGTGTAAATTTAATACTTAAGTTGTAATTTTCCATTCTCCCTAATCATAATAAAGTTTTGAGATATGAATTTTTTTTTAAGATTTATTTATTTACTTGAGAGAGAGAGTGAGTGTGCACAAGTTGGGGGGAAGGGCAGAGGGGAGAGACTCTCAAGCAGACTACCCACTGAGCGTGGATTTCCGACTCAGGGCTCAATCTCATGACCCATGAGATCATGACCTGAGATAAAACCAAGAGTTGGATGCTCAACTGACTGAGCCACCCAGGCACCCCAAGATAAGAAAAATATTTTAAGAGGAATCTCCTGTTAGGTTGCTCAGGGTGGTGTTTGAGCAACTAAGTTTTGACAGAAATCAAGTTAGAGCATTGAAATATTCTCCCATGGCAGCCCATCTCCCCCAGAGGGCCCCAAGGTAAGTACATTTCACTGGGACTGTTGGGCTCAATCCTGGTAGGACTCCCACCTTGAATGTGGTTGGAAACAGCCCTTCAGCTTCCTTCTGCCTCTTCGGGCAGAGACCAACACTGCCCACTAGCTTTGAGGGTTCACTAAAGCCCCAGAACCACTTTGTAAAGAGAGTGGCCCCTGGCTCTTCACAGGTCCCCTGTGTCCCTGGGATTTCCAGGTGTCCGTGGGACATAGCAAATCTGCTGCATCCAAGTTCCTCCAGCTAGACTTGAACGTCATGTGGTGGTGGTAGTTTCACTTGAGGTAAGGCTGTAGTCCACACCACCACATAGATGACTAACGTGGTCTATGAGACAGGAACCAGTTGGGCATTTTGTAGTGTATTTTTCTGATGCAGGCAAGTCAGTCTGAGTTGTACTTCTCCGGGCATAGTATGGTAGTGTGCTTAAAAATAGAGGTTCTAGAGATGCACTGCCTGGATTTGAATCCACTTACTTGCTCTGTGACATTAGGAAAGCTACAAACCCTTCCTCTGTCTAGTGTCCTATCTATAAATTGAGGAATATATATCAATATATAAATATGTAGCTACCATGGGGGGGGGGGAGTCTGATATGGATAGCTATAATAAGACGACCCTAGGATGGGGTGGAGCCCATTTGTTTAAATCAGATTCAGCCAGGGGAGTGAAATCTAGCAAATTACACTACAGACAATTATGCATTCAAATTGCATATGCATTCAAAGGACCTGCAATCTCAGAAGGAGGTCCTGAAGGTTCCTAACTGTACAACATTATTCAGAGGTCCCCCACCTCCTTCAATGAATTAACATGCCTCTGTAGATCCAACCCTAAAGGTATACTGAAAGAGATGTGGCTACATTCTTTGAAAATCAACTAGTATGCAAAGAAACTCAATAACCACCAAAAATGAAGCCACAATTTTGCTGTCTCTTCTGTACTTCCCTCGGGTTCTGTACATGCAAACCAAGTTATCCCACACAAGCCTGCTCACCCACAGGCAGGATTGGGGCTAAAGAAGGAATCCAATATAGTATGTGGCAGAAAACCACAAGCCCAGGGGCGCCTGGGTGGCACAGCGGTTGAGCGCCTGCCTTGGGCTCAGGGCGTGATCCCGGCGTTATGGGATCGAGCCCCACCTCAGGCTCCTCTGCTGGGAGCCTGCTCTTCCTCTCCCACTCCCCCTGCTTGTGTTCCCTCTCTCGCTGGCTGTCTCTATCTCTGTCAAATAAATAAATAAAATCTTAAGAAAAAAAAAGAAAACCCCAAGCCAAAAGAGGGGCTTACTTTGGACTATTAGTTCTTAAACGTGGCTACTAGGCTGGAAACATCTGGGGAGTTTTTAAAACAACAGCAGCGTATGCTGGTAAACTGGCTCTCAGGGGCAGGTGGGGAGAACTCCTTTGTGACTTGTAGTGTCTGCCGATTGCTATGATACAAATACCACATGGTGGCCGATTTTGAGCCACCAACGTGATGAACACGGGCTTGGGAAGAACCTCCCAGCCAGGATGAGCCAGCTCCAGCACACGATGGGCCTCCCCAGAGACTGTTTCCGACCGGGCGGGGGGGGGGGGGGGGGGAGTGGGGGGGGGCAGAGGGTCGCTGAAAACCAGCCGCAGGTGATTCCAATGGGCCGCCATGTTTGAGAACCGCCCACCCAGTGTCTGCGGCTCTCAGGCTGCTTCTGCCTGCATCTTCTCACCCTCTGCTTGACAACTGTCCGGTCAGTACATTGTTTCTTTTTAAAAATTCTTGCCGTTTTTGAATATTGTGCTTTAGGGACGCTGCGTCTGCTCTCCTGCCCTCGGTTGCTCCCTGGGAAGCGTGGTGTGGATGGTCTCTGAAAGCTGTTGATTTGTTCAAAACCGAGCGTTAAGTAATGTGTTGGAGGCACGTTGTGGAAAACGAGGTGAACACACTCTTCCTGACTTCCAGAGGCTTGTCGTCCGGTGGGCGAGGGACAGCAGTGAGCCAGCGGCGCGGGGGGGGGGGGGGGGGGTGCGAGAGGGGCGCAGGGCAGGGCGTCAGCGCAGACGCCACTGATCTGCTAACCGGCGCTTCCCAACCCCTTGTTGCACCCAGTGGAGGGACTGGGGACTAAAGGCTCTTTTCCCCCCGGGCCTCCGGGAGTGGCCGTGAGACTGTTCTGCTCAGAGAGAGAGAGAGACGAGCCAAAATCAGCTGGGATTTCCCAAAAAGACTTTTCCTTTTTCTGTTTAAAAACAAAAAGAGAGAAAAAGAAAAGCATATCCAGCTGGTGCAGCATCTTTGCGCGGGGCCCGTCTTACTTCTATGCGGAGCCCCGGGCTGCGGCTGGCGCTGCCACAACCGTTTGTAACCACGAGGTAAACGCCAAGAGAATCACGGGGACACTTGTTCTAGCATCTTCCAGGCATTAAACAAATACCAGAAGCTTCCTCTGTTTGTACACAGGCTTCTAAGTCAGGTTTTCTCTGATTAGCAGCAGAACACAGCCCAAACTGCAAATGGGTACAGGCACATACCCGAACTGGAAGGCGGGGATGCTTCGGAGGTTGATTAACGATTGAGCCAAATCGTAGAGGATGAGGCAAATTAGTGATGGGGGAAGGGAGGGGTTGGAAGCAGGAGACCAGTGCGAGCAGATACCTGCGGGCACAGAAGAGTATGGCTGGTTTGGGCACAGCAGGTAGAGAAGGTGACGAGGGGGCCCGTCTGAGGGTTTGGCGGAGCTGAAGCTAGAGAAGCCAGCAAATGCCAGATCATGAAGCATCCGTTGTGGTAACCAGAGGAATTAGAAATATAGCCTCAAAATAAGTTAACTTTTGAAGAATTTTAGGCTGAGAAGGTACATGGTTTAATTTGTGTTTTAAAAAAATAATGTTACCCTTTAATGCAGGATGTAACTTCTCGGAATTTTTTTATTCAACTCCTTAATTTATAGTAGGGAAAAATCAGAGACAACCTGAATGTCACCAATAAGACATGGTAAAATAAATTAGAATACTGCCCTATGATGGAATATTTTTACAACTGTATTTTTAGGCAATGTGTTATTATACTAGTGATATAATAACTAAAGAAAAATGCACAGTATAAAGTTTTACCCTACAAAAATCCTTTTTTAAGGAAAAGATGGAGGAAATATTAGAAAAAGAAATTAGGGGGGCACCTGGGTGGTGCAGTCGTTAAGCGTCTGCCTTCGGCTCAGGGCGTGATCCCGGCGTTCTGGGATTGAGCCCCACATCAGGCTCCTTCGCTAGGAGCCTGCTTCTTCCTCTCCCACTCCCCCTGCTTGTGTTCCCTCTCTTGCTGGCTGTCTCTCTGTCAAATAAATAAAATCTTAAAAAAAAAAAAAAAAAAAAAAGAAATTAGGAAATAATAATGACGGTTCTTGTTAGATAGCAGAGTTACGACTGATTATGTTCTTCTCTTATAGTTTTTATTTTTCTGATTTTCTAAGACATTTTCTAATGGGGGGATGTAACTTAAAATGTAAGAATGGCGGCTGGAGGGGGCCAGACTAGAAGAAGAGAAATCAGTGAGTTGGTATTTATTGTTTAATTGGTTTCTGAGTCTTTGTGTTGGGTGAGCCAGAATTGGAAAATAGTATTCCAGGAAATCCTCTGGACCTTGCTCTCCTCCACACCTGCTGTGGTCCCCCAAGATTTCATGATTCCCTGGAATCCCATCCCATCTTTTGCACTTTCAAGCCTCCTAGGTGAATACTGACTCTGTGGGCTTCATTAGCTCTGGCTTTTCCCACCACATAGGGTGAGCTCCCATCCCATCCTCCTTGGATGTAGGAATGCCTGTGTTTTTCCTCCCTGGGAACAATGTGATCACATGTTTGCGCTCACACTAGTCACAGTTTCTGCTCTGACCACTGCTCCGGCAAAATGCAGCCCTGGAGAGCCTGGTTTATATCACGGGACTCTTTGTTACCAATGAATAGTAACAATTGGGCGGCGGTGGGTGGAGGCCTAGGTTGGGCCTCTACTCAGAGGCAGTCAATTGGTGGGCTGACATCTTAAAGCTGAGTAGGTTCCTGCCCTCAGGGACTTGAATTGGAAGTACAGAGAGAACCAGGCAGTTAGCAACAGAGGCTAAAGTTGAAGGGATGCGTAGCTCAAGCCAAGAGGTAAGGCTGTGGGTCATGATAAATCATGAGAAAGCAGGCATCATGCGTGGGCAGATTCAATGATGTAAGAAAAAAAAGTATGCAGAGTGGAGGCGAAAAGTGAGTTGTAGTGAGAGGTGGACAGAGCAAACCCACGGAAAATAACCAACTCACATAGACAGAAAGGAATCTGAGTGAAGGGTCTGACACCCCAGCTGATAAAGTTCGTAAACACTGTTGCCTTAACAGATGCTGGCTGATCTGCTTCTAATTTTTTATTTTGGTTCATCTGCCTATGTTCCATGGGTTTCCTCATAATAATAAACCTGCTGCCCCACCTTCCTTTGTACTTTATTTGACTTATGTTGTGAAGGTTTCTGTTTCTTGAAATCAGAAGGGCTAAACTTGAATTGTATTGATCCATGAACTTATTTATTGAATTATTTCTTCACTTATTAATTCTTTCATATATTCCATATAATCTATTAAAATAGTGCCAGTACTGTATGTGCTAGGGACAAGAAGATAAACAATAAAATACTTGCCCTTAATGATTATTCAGTATTTGCCCTCATGGTGGTGATAGAACCTAAATATGAGAGGTAAGTAGAAGGATGGAACAGATATGGTTGAATATGGGATGTGGGTAAGAGAAGATCGAAAGGAAAGGCAGGGGGAGAAATTATAAGTTATGTTTCAAGCTTCTCCCTGGGTCATTGAGAGGGTGACAGTGCCATTCACCAAAATAAGGAATTCTGGAATAAGGAATGTTGAGTTTAAAGACATCCAGGTCTGAAAAAATTAAAAATGAAAATAAATGAAAATAAAAATAAAGACATCCAGGTCTGGGTATCAAATATGCAGCTGTGGAAAACTATCATAACTTAAGACTGGGATAAATTAGCACTGATTCAGGAAAAAATAAATATTACCAATAATACTTGGATCTATGGCTTTTACAATGAGAGGAAGGCTAAGAACAGAATTCTGGGCAATAGTCAAGGGGAGGCCAGAGAAAGAGGTTTCCAGGGAGAAGACAAGGTAGGAATGATCCAAGTAATAGGAGAACAGAGGAGTAATCTATTGTGGATGCCAAGGAGCAGATTACTTCAAACAGGACATAATCAATAGTGCAAATGCCTCAGAGATGGTGAGAAAGATATAAACAGAAAAATGCTCATTGTATTTGTAATACAGAAGTTATTGGTGCCCTAAATGAGAGGACTTAGTGAGAGAAAATCCTTAAGATGCATCACTAAGATGGCAATGAGCTGAGGATCAAGCAATAAGTGTGAGTTTATTCATTCGATAAGGTAGAATCTGATAGGTAGGAGAGAGACAGACCCTACCCAAGGGTCAGGAGTTAGTGAACCCGTATAGGGGAGTTTAACTCAGATTCCAACTGAATGCCCACACAGAACTGCTCCTCTGTCTTCTGGACCCTTCCTCATTTCTCCCAAGCCCATTGTGAGCCCCTGCATGAGCTCCTGGCAGTCTCTTCTGCTTCTTCTCTTTCTGGAAGACTAGAAGAGAACCAACTACTCTTCCAACATACGCCCTATCTCTTAGGTCTTCCCAGCCATTCCGCACCTGACTACAGGGCCATGTATGACCTGCTCTTCTAAAGGACTGGAGAAATAAAGTGGGAATTATATAAGAAGAAACTAAAAGCTGTGCTTAGAAGTATGGTTTGGAAGAGGGGAGCAGATGTGGCCAAGATCAGGTGTGGGCCTTTCAAGTCAGAACTCCTCTGGGGTTCCCCACATCTGTTGGCCCATATTCACACACCTCTCATGGCAAACATTCTCAAAGCACCACTTACAAAAGGGAATGAAATATATTGTTAATGCTTTCATAATTTTTAAGATTCTTCTCTGCATCAATGAGACACAAAATCACAATCCCTTCCTGATACTAGAGAAATTTTGAGATGAGATATTTCAAAAGAATTCAAACTTTGGTGAGATTCTTCTTACTTTCCATATGGGGGAAGGGAAGGGAGTGCTTAAAGCCTACCTTGACTGCCCTGCCAGGAGCATCAGAAATGGATGATTATTGGAGCCAAGTTCCTGAGTAAGTAGAAGGGTGGGGCTCTGGGGCACAGGAGGAAGAACTCATCTTATGGAGGAGAATGAAAGGATTGAGAGCAGGTGCAGACATATTTGTAGATGTGGGACAGGATAAGACAGAATTCTAGTTGATGGATTTGTTTTCTCAGTATATTACGAACAAAAGCTTCTAGCAAAAAGAGTTGAGGAAATGGATACTACCACTACTACTAATAACAGACCCATATATTGGGTGTTGAAGGTGGGCCAGGTCCTTTTTATACACTGTCATATTGAACCTCCACCTCCACCTTCTGAAGTATGACTAACCCTTAAATATAAGTTTGCTAATAGGGGGCTTGTTCCGTATTTTAACTATTTCTCAGCATTGCTAGGGAAATGGAAAATGGTATATTGAAAATTTCCACTGAATACCTGTGCAACTTACATGAAAAGCTATTCAAATAGATGTGCTGCTCTACATTTGAAATAATCTATCCATAGGCAAGATTTACTACCCCAGTCATTCCCCAGCATTCTGTAGAGACCCTGGCTTCTAGAATTATATTAATGTCTGAGCAGCAATTGTAAAAATAATCTTTAAATGATGTAACTTAAAAGGACCTTAGGGGCGCCTGGGTGGCTCAGTCGTTAAGCGTCTGCCTTCGGCTCAGGGCGTGATCCTGGCGTTCTGGGATCGAGCCCCACATCAGGCTCCTCCGCTATGAGCCTGCTTCTTCCTCTCCCACTCCCCCTGCTTGTGTTCCCTCCCTCGCTGGCTGTCTCTCTCTATCAAATAAATAAATATCTTTAAAAAAAAAAAATAAAATAAAAGGACCTTAATAGTTTGGTCTTCTAGATCCTGATCATGAGACCAGCTGGGGAAGAACTTTTGAAAGGACTTCAGGAGTACTGAATTATTAGGATTTATCAGATGCTTGGGAGAAGGAGAAACATAAAGCCCCACCTAATCAGGGTCATGTCTCTGGACTACCACATCAGAAGACCTGGAATTCTGTTCAACTGAACACATAGTAATGAGTAGCAGCAACGTATGAGCATTGTGCCAGGCTGCAGGGCTTCCATATGAAGATGATTCAAGCACACTCAGTGCCCATAAGGAGCTTGCAACCAGTCAGAAGAACCAGAAAAACACATACACAGAAAATGTTGCCTAGGCTTCGTGGTGAAGGCAGCCTGGGGATGGGCCTTAAAGGATGAGTAGGATTTCACAAGGTAAAGATGAGAAGGAAAGCACTTAAGACCAAGTGACCAACAAGGCACCGATGTCAAAGACTCAGGGTATTTGAGGGAAGAATTAGTAGTCCAGTTTGGGTAGAGCAGAGATTTTCAGAATGTGGTTCCTGGACCATCAACCTCAGCATCACCTGGGAACTTGTTAGAAATGCAAATTCTCAATTATAGAGTCTCTCATCTCAATTATTGAGTCACCACATGACCCAACAATTCCACACCCAGATATATATTCCAGAATAATTAAAAACACAAAATTTGTGCATGAATATTTATAGCAGCATTATTCATAATAGGCAAAAATGCAAAGAACCCAAATGTCCATCAGTTAGATATGGATACATAAAATGTGTTTCCTTGCAGCAAAATGTTATTCTGCCATAAAAAAGAATGAAATACTGAAACATATTACAACATGGATGAATCTTGAAAATACTGTGTTAAGTGAAAAAAGCCCATCCCAAAGGACCACATATTGTATGATTCCATTTCTATGAAATGTCCAGAAGAGGCAAATTCATAGAGACAGAAATTAGATTAGTGGTTTCTAGAGACTGGGGTGAAGGGGGAATGAGAAGTGGCTGCTAATGGGTTTCTTTTAGGATGATGAAAATGTTTTAAAAGTAATAGTAATGGTTGTGAGACCTTGTGAATATACCGAAAACCACTGAATTGTGTACTTTAAAAGGATTGTTATCATATATGGATTACATCTCAAATGAATGAAAGAAAGAAAGAAAGAAAGAAAGAAAGAAAGAAAGAAAGAAAGAAAAGAAAGATCTCAGGTCTCACTCCAGTCCTACTGATTCTGAAACCCTTTGGCTGGGACCCAGTAACCTGTGTTTTAACGACCCTTTTGGGTGATTCTGATGTACACCCATGTTTGAGAACCACCTTAGGGCAGGGGATCTTAGTCTGGGCAGGACATTATTATCACCTGGAGAACTTTAAAAGGTATCTATTTCCTGGACCCCACCCCTAGAGATTCTGGGTCATGGGGCCAGGGAATCCATGTTTTTTGAAAGCTACTCACATGACTCCTGTACATCACAGTTGACAGGCACTGGCCTGGTAGATTAATGAGTGATGGTGTGGGAGGACACTGAAAAGGCTGGGACCTTGCTGCAGAGAGCCTTGGAAAACAACCTTGAGGAAAGGAGATTGTTAGATAGGCATGTGAAGATTATTCTGGGAATAGTGGGTAGAAGAATGGGCGCGTGTAGGCACTGAAGGCCATGCGATCAGTTAGGAAATTTGGATAGGCATGAGGAATCAAGGGCAGAAAGCAGAAATATTATGGTAGGAACGAAAAGGAAGGAGTAAGGAAGAGACATGGGGATAGATCTACCTTCTATCTTTGAAAATTAACACGATGGAGGGTAGGGAAGGAGAAAAAGGAGTTAGAGTTGTCTTCAGAGTTTGACATGTAGACGATTGGATAAAGGTAATGCCATTAAAACAAATAAGCAGATCAATGAAGCATTTTCACTGGTGTTTTTTGGTGCAGAGGAACAGAAAGGGCAGGACGAGGGGGAGAGGTCCAAGAGCAAAGTTGAAGATAAAGAAAAGGAGCTAAAATAATCCATGATGCACTGATCTTAAAAAAACAAACAAAAAAACCCAATAATTCCAGGAGCAAATTGGTTTCTGCCATACTTTTTGAAAATTAGCATTGCAAATATATTCAATCATTGGAACTTTTATTAGTTTCATATTGCTGTCATAACAAATTACCTCAAATTTAGCAACATAGAAGAACACAGCTGTGTTACGGTGTTCTGTAGGTCAGATGTCTGACATGGGTCTCACTGGGCTAAAATGAAGGTGTTGGCAGGACTGCATTCCTATCTGGAAGGTCTAGGAGAGAATCCTTTTCCTTGCCTTTCCCTGCTGCTAGAGGCCACCTGTATTTCTTGACTGGTGGGCCCTTCTTCCATTTTCAAAGCCAGCAGTGGTGAGTTGAGTTTTCATCATTCTGAGTTCCTTTTTTGCCTCCCTTTTTCACTTTACAGGGCCCTTGTGATTATATGGGACCTACCCAGATAATCCAGGATAATCTCCTTATTTCAGGTCAGCCAGTTAGCAACCTAGTTCTATACCTAATATCTAATTCTATACCTAGCAACCTAATTCTATACCTAATGCAAACTTCATACTCATTTGTAATGCAATATATTCAGATTCTGGGGATGAGGATATGGACATCTTTGGAAGGCATTATTATTACTATACAGCCATTTCATACTTCTAGACTCCTCATAATACTAATTCAATTTAGGACTTCCAAGTCTGTTCTAGGATTTTATAATACACATAAGATTTTGTTCCTTTTTACAGAGTCCTTACTCTATAATACCAAACCAACAACCACCAGTCAGATAAGAGTGGGGGGCATCAATAGCTCATAGTTCAACATACAGGAGTCATATTAACTTAAGAGTGTGAGTATCAGCAAATTGCTAAGAGTCCTTTCTATTGTCATAAAAGTCAAGAAGTTCTTAATCACTCCCACCACCTTACTTCTATTTTGTTCTATTTATAGGAGACTGGTATTTGTTTGCAAGTACCGTAATAACAAAGTGACACAGACAGGGTGGCGTAAACAACAGAATTTTATTTTCTCACATTTCTGGAGGCTGGAAGTCTGAGATCAAGGTGTCCGTGGAGTTGGTTTCTTAGGAGTCATCAGGCTTCACTCCTGGGCTGGAAGATGTCAGTCTTATCTCCGTGTCTTCACATCATTTCCCTTCTGTACATGTTCGTGTCCAAATTTACTCTGATAAGGACCCCAGTCATGTGGGATTAGGGTACATCCCAATGGCCTCATTTTAATTTAATTACTTCTTTAAAGAATCTTTCTCCAAATACAGTTATATTCTGAGGGATGGGGGGTTAGGACTAATACATATGAATTTTTGAGGGAAACGGAATTCAACCCATAATGTAATAGGATACTTATGTTATCCCCTTATAAGATAGACATATTATCAAATGAATCCCATGTGCCTCCTCTGATTGTTGGTGGTTGCTTCAGGGCATCTTTTGGGAAGGATGCCAAGGGTGTATCTGGGCTCAGTTGGAAAGAGAAGTAGGATCAACTAGCAAACTAGCAATGACTGCCACGGACACTGGCATAGCATGCCAGGGATGTGCAAACCTTCTTATTGATGCAATTATCACATGGGATAAGAGATTCTTCTGCTAAGTACAAAGTAGACCAGCATCCAGGAAGAATAATTAATGTTGGACGCTGATGGACTGACTCAGCAGTTACATTATAACTTAGAATTGATTGTCCCGCCTTCTCTAGAAGTTTTGAATACCATTATTCATGCTCTATGGTCCCAGACTGACCAGTGTCTAAGTATGTGATTGATAATTAGAGAAACTGCCTAAGGAATCCAAGTCATTGACAAGCCATAAATATGAATTACCCATTTGTAAAGTATGCCTTTTATAGGAAAATGAGTCTTTAGAGAAGGTAGCCTTATATTATTTTGACTCTACTACATATAACATGAATTCATTTAACAATAATACCTTTAGATGTTGTTCACAAAAAAGAGTTGGTTAGAAAACTATGGGAACTTGAGTTGTTACCCCAGTATGCTGTACAAATATTATTTTCCATGCTCATGTTTGTTTCAGTGATAAAGGTTGAGAATTGATACCCTAAGGTAATGACCTAAGTCCCTTGAGAACGTACCGCTCATTCTCCTGGTCAACTATCTCAGGGATTTAAGGAACATTAGCAATATTTTGCTCCCCATTGCTGTTCACAGTCCCGTCATATTTTTCCCAGCTCCTTTAATAAAGAAAAATGTCAAGCATACAGAAAAATCGAAAGCTTGGGGTAGGGGGATGGGTGAAATACGTGCTGGGGATTAAGGAGGGCACTTGTGATGTAGAGAAGTATTGAATCACTATATTGTACATCTGAAACTAATACTGTATATTAACTAACTGGAATTAAAATAAAAACTTTAAAAAAAAAGAAAACTATGGGAACCTGATATTGTTTTCATTGAAAGTGACAAAACATCATTATTCAAGGATTAATATGATTTTTATAAGATTAGCCCTGTGGAGAAAAATCAGTTGGGCTAGAGGTCCTTAGAATGTTTTAACGTGTTTCTAGATTATCAAAACTCTGCCATAAAAACCAAGGTTTGAGGCAGCCATTGACAAGGCACACTGCCTGGAATTATCATTTCTTGGGGTGAGTCTATAACTGAATTTAAGAAAATTTGCCTCAGAGCCTTATCCAAATGACCCCAGTCATGTGTCTTTATTCTTATGCAACCAGTCAGCCTGAAAGTGTGGTGCAGGTAGATAAAACTGTTCCAGAAAAGACAGCCAAGTGCAAGTGGCGGAGACTTGGCATTATTCAACAACAGGGGTCACTTCTGTCGGGATTACTGATGTTTCGAGACTTGCATCAACAGACGCCCAGAGATTTTACAAGATAAGCCAGGATGTATGCTGAATGTACTGTACACCTTGTTTATTTTTACCACAAAAGTTAGCCTTTGCTGAGAAGGATGGAGTGACACTGAGCTGGCTTCCTGCCACTCTACTTAAGATCACGGGCACAGTGTCATGTGAGAGGCTGGAGCACAAGAGAACCAGTGTGACATTGCCAGGTTGATGGACATCAAAGCCTCCCTCTCAGGGTGACCTGACAACAGTAGACCAGGACTTACTGGAGTTACAGAGAAACGACACAAGTCATCATTCCTCTCTGTGTGTGAACAATGAGAAGTCCCCTGCTAGTTCTCATTCACAGTTAATATATGAACAAGAATAATTATAAAAAATATATAAATCATTTAAACTATCAGTACACAAACTGTGAAAAGTATGCAAATACTAAAAATATCCTCTTGTTAAACTTTATTAATCCTTTGTTCCTTCCCACATTTAACCATTGTTTTAAATGGCGTGAATATTCTTCCAAACCTGTATTTCTATACACTTATAGCCAATCTATGTACACAGATATATGTAGATATACAGATGCAGATATAGATATCTATATATACATATATCTCAAACATTTTACCTATTATTCAGCAACTTACTTACTTTTCACTTAACATTTTATTTTGGAGATTTGCCATCTTCATCCATAAATGTATCTCTTCTTTTAAATTGTGATAGTGTATGATAATGTCATATTTAATCATTTTTTCTATTGCTTGCCATGTAGACAGTTTCCAATTCTCTGATACTGAAAGTGTTGCTATATATAAACTTCCTTTTCTATGTCTTATTCTGATAAGTGGTAGATTCAAGAAAGCAAATGTTGGAGAAAGTATATTTTATTTTGATTTTGATGAATACAGACCAATAGCCCTCCCAAATCATGGTTTTGTTATATTACCACTAGCAGTATGAGAGACCCCTTTTCCCACACACTTTCCCAACATTTCATATTGCCAGTCTGTTTAATATTTTTCATGTATGGACCCCAAAATGGTATGTCACTATGGTTTTAGTTTGTATTGTTTTCATCTAGTGTTTACACACCTGCCAATATAGAACAGAAACGTGTGTGTGTGTGTGTGTGTGTGTGTGTGTGTGTGTGTAGGAAAGATGGAGGGGACCATGTGAGGTCTAGAGGCTAGAACTGGAAGTAGCACCTCACATTTGTTCATCTACATTTCTTTTTTTTAAGATTATATTTATTTATTTATTTGAGAGAGAGAGTGAAAGAGAGCTTGAGCAGGGTGAGGGGCAGAGGGAGAGGGAGAAGCAGACTCCCCGCTGAGCAGGGAGCCAGATGTGGGGCTCGATCCCAGGGCTCTGTGATCATGACCCAAGCTGGAGGCAGACGCTCAACCAACTGAGCCACCCAGGCACCCTGTTCATCTACATTTCTTGGCCAGAAGTCAGTTGCAAAGCCTCATTAACTAGATGGGGGCTGGAAAAGATAGTCTTTTAGGGTGTCCAGAAACACAAATAATGATGAGCAACAACTTTCTATGGCAAGGTCACTGTCAAGACATGAAAAACTCCTCAGACTTTCCTGGAGGCTAAATCCGCAGAGAAAAGATGCACAGAGGTGCAGTTTAGTTTACTATCACTACCCTACAATTTTAGATATGAAAGGAAGAGAGAGAGAGAGAGAGAGAGAGAGAGAGAGAGAAAAGAAAGAAAGAAAGAAGAAAGAAAGAAAGAAAGAAAGAAAGAAAGAAAGAAAGAAAGAAAAGAAAGAAAAAGACAAACAGAAAGATGTCAAAGCAGGGATATTGAGATAAAACATTGGTTAATGATTGTGTTGCAACAGGAACCCAAGTCTCTTGATTGTTAGTTCAGTGTCCTTTCCATCACACCTGGTCTTCACAAAAGTTACAGTATTGACAGGTGGTATAGAGATGAATTTAACATGGTGTAACTCAGGAAGGCAAAGTGAGAACCAAGTGGATACAGTGAAAGTGAAATGGTTTATGCTCAGTCAATAACATATAGTCGGTCTGAGAGGGAATGGGCTGCCTAGTAAATAATGAATGTACCATTAATGGAGTAGTAAGTGGAAGCTCCCTGGCGAGTTCTTGGGATGTTGCTGAAGCAAAGGTTTATAACAGGCAAACTCAACAGTTCTTTTCAACTGCAAAAACGATAACAAAAACATTGTCTATTTTCATTTTTTTCTGGTCAGAAATATAAAGATTTTATGGTGGTCTCCATAGGAAAAATGTTCAACCTAACTGATAAAAAATACAATTCTTCCAAAAAAACAAAAACATCTTGAAATGTTTAAATGAAGTAAAAGAATGTTAAGGAGCGAGAGGTATCTCAACTTTTTAAAGTATGTTTCGTCAATAAAGAGGGGGAAATGGTATTGTCTTCTTCACAAGGTTGTAAAAAAGGAAAGGCTGTAAGAAAGGTTGCGAGAAATGGAAAAGTATTCATGCAAGTGTTTTATAAGATAAAATTATCTATTGTAACTTTTGAGTTGTTGCAGTTTTATGCAGTTTTTACTGAGAACACAATGAGACAAAATCAATTTTTACTCCAGTAGACAACTATAATCTGTTATTGTCTTTCTATTTATTAATAGGCAAACAAACAGCTTGATGTTTCAGTGTGACTAGAAGAAATTTTTATTAGAAAGCATGATTGAGCTTTATGCTTGGAAATAATAAAATAGAAAAAAGTTATTTATCTAGCAACTACTCACATTAGTTATAAAAACCTAGAAAATGGAGTTTCAGGAATATGACCCTTTAGGGCTAGTGGACTAAGGAGCATACCAGTGTATTGGGCATCTACATGGACCCAATCAGGGTACTTGGTGTTAGGGACATAAAGATAGGAGAAGCAGTCCTAAAACAGGAGAAAGACACAAAATTCTAAAATAATACGCTTTGTCTGCAAACTGTCTGCAGGTATACCAAGACCATTCCTATTCCTTCTAGGCTCTCCCTGGATCCCAGGATCTGGAAGCCTGAAGACTACATTTGTAGTCTCTGTCTTTGGCAAGGTTCCGGTTTAGGTTCTGCCAGTGAGAGGCACCACATAAGAACTTAGAGGCAGGAGATAAAGAGGCCATTATCAGTTAACAGTGGTGAGGCATGTCTTTGACTGATGGCAGATAAGAAGTTTCGCAGCTTCTCCAAGAATCCTCCTGCAAATCACTCACTTTGGTGCTGCAAGCACCTGAGATGATCCGTGGTGATTGCCCATAATTCCTGGAATACCTGCTTTCCTAAAAGCTAGCTGTGGCTGAGCTCCTCCAACCCTTCACAATCTTTTCTTGGATTTGAATTTCCTGTATTATATCCCTTGGTACTTGAGATAACCTTGAGTGGCTTTTGTTTTCTTAACTGATACATGTTGTAGATGGCAAGACAGAAATATCTATAGTTGCTATGGGATTATAGCTTTTGGTTGTCAGAAGTGGCTTTAAGTAAGCATAAGCTTGAACTCGTGGATAGTGGGGAAACTGATAGACTTGGAAGGTGTCAGGAGCTCAGCTGCTAGGAGAGAGAGCTGAGCTGTGAGGTATGGGAGTAACCAAATAAAGCAACAAGCCACGAAGGGTCAAGAGAGGCATGAAAGATTTAAGCCTTTACTCACTTAATGTAATAGTAAAGGAAAAGTCTGAAACTGAAGAAAGTGCCAATTCCCCCATCCCATTTTCCCCCCATGGATTGGTGGGCTGGTCGAGTTGGGTGGATCAGCACAGAAGTGGGGGTCCATTCGCTATTGAGGGAGACCTGCTGGGTAAAGCCTTTGTAACTGCCTGTGGTCGGGCCTGAAAAGATTGGAAGTTTGGTCCATCTTTATATATACCTTTTTGCCAGTGTGAATGGGTACAGATCACCAGGATCTTTGCATCTCACATTAATGCCCAACAGGGAGTATCCCCCAAACAGTGGCATTTAACCATCAAGCAGAGAAATGACTTGTCATATGGCTGTCAGCCTCCTTTCTCCATTGTGGTTGCAAAACAGGCCCATGAATGGAGACTCAGCATTGCCCAATACTTGTGCTCCTTCTCCCAGAGCTTGATGTAGCTACTGCCGTGGATGAATGCCTAACTTGGCAGCAGTGATGGATGCTGAGCCCTCAATATGGACCCATTCCTTAAGGAAGCCATAAAGCTACTTGGTGGCAACTTGATCACATTGGTCCCTTCTGCCTTGGAGGAAGCATGGATTTGTCCCTGTTAAGAGGCAATGTGCCACAGGCCCCGAGCATTTCTGCACATTCTTTCTGGGTATGCCAAGAATCCAAGGCCCTCATAGCTCTTACCCAGGTCATTTCTCAGGGTTGTGTTTGCAGCAATCAACCTTGATGGGCAAGGTAATGTCTCCCTCCTCCAGGACAAACAGAAGGCTTGTTTATTGCTTCCTTTAAAACAACAGGTTCCCAAGCTGAGTATTCCTCAATTGTGATGCAAATCTACTGCCTCTATCTGGCTTTCCATCACACCCCTGTGAGCCTTGGAGTCCAGAGGAACTGACCTATATCATGCTACTTGTTGTGCTGCGAGGAAAAAGTCTCAGTCTCTGAGCCCCAGATAATTATAGCAATTACACCAGAACACAATGGTACTTAACATTCACGGATATTCTCCACCCACCAAAGCCCCCCAGGCAAGGCAGGATCAAGCAAAAGAATTTAGTGTTCAGTTCCTTTCCAGTGGTAGAAAGTGTCTAAACAGACTCTTCCCACAAAAGGCAATCTTAGTCTTCCCTGAGACTCCCACACTGTGGGTAGCAAATCAGTATCCTTTTTCTTCCGACTTTGGCTTTGCTTGATCTTTTTTCAGGTTTTCTCATGGGAGACTTGGTGCTGATAGACACAGAGCCTCAGCGAGTGCCCCAGGCTCCCTGAGCCACCAGACAGGTAAAGCCTGTAGCCCAGCCACAGGTGCTTCCCAGCACTGGGGCAGGTGACCCAATCCCACCAGTGGGTCCCGCCCATCAAATGACGCTGCCGCAGGTCCTGCTCCCTAGAGGCCACTCCTTGTTTGATCTGGAATGAGTGCCAGGCACTTTTACTACTCATGATTTATTTCACATGCACCGTAGGAGTGCAATTCTGGACTCCACACTGCTGGAATGGTGACTTGGTTTCCACATTTGTCATCAGCTTAACTCCCTCCATGAGCACTAGGGGAGCCCTCCTCTCCTCCCCCCGCCCCCTCCCCCCAACTCTTTGTTTCCAAGAATGAAAAACACTGCAAAATGCAGTTACGTGAAAATAACATTTTAGGGGAAGGTGAGACATGAAATTACTTTTTTTTTTTTTTTAAACAAAGAACAGGAAATATCAGAAGGACTTGCAAAGGTCGTTGGTTACTGGCTAGGCCCAGGGGCCAATAGACTCCTGAACTTTAAGACTTGCTCCTCGAAAGTCTGGTTGGCAACGGCCTCTATGATAGTGATTCCCATGCTAGTGAAGTTTCAAAGCCAAGACAAAACTTTAGGGAATAACAGGGTGTTCTTTTAGCAAGTATGGTAATTACAAACAAATACACAGAAGACCCCGCCATTTATTCTCATCATTTCTTCTCAAAAGACGTTGTAACATGTAAAGATGAGGAGAGCAGAGTTGGAATAAAGGAGACCCTTTAAATCAACAAAATGAATTCTAAGAAAAAAAAGTCATCGTTTTATCTTTTTCCTCATTTTACTCCAACTTTAGTTGTTGAATCAGATCTGCAGGAGTCCATGGGTGGGCCTTGAGAAGCACTCCTCTACAGCGTAACTCAACAGAGAGTTCGCAGAGGGCTTCTCGTGTAGCTAGGAACCACCATGGTGGATACCAGGATACTCTTTACCAGCTTCTCCAAGGCCTTTACTAGAGGCCTGCTCCAACCCTCTGATGGGGGAGCAGCGAGAAGTCATCTGTCACTCAGGATGGAGATTGCATCCACATGGAATCCGAACATCATTGTGCTGGGTAATCGAGGCCATCAGCTGGCCGGAGAGAAATTTCTGTTGCTAGTCCAGGTAAAATGGATCCTTTTTTATTCTCCCTGAAGCAATCCGTATTTTAAATATACTGTTTAAAATCTTGAAGACGGTGTTGTAAGAAGAAAAACCAGTATAATGAAAGTATTACCTTATGGGGATGTTTTTTTAATAACATCAACTACAGAAAGTGCCACACCAGGAGAGCCTATCAGAATTGGAAGCATCCAGTTCTAAAAGTCATCATGCCCAACTCTCTAGTTGAATCAGGGGTCCCTGCTACACTGGATTCTATGTATTCCGTAGAGGATCTCCAGTAGCTACCTCCATGGGAAAAGTAATTTCGAAGTATTAAAGAGAAAAAAATAACAAAAAGCAAAGTTAGGGGGTTCTGGGAGCAAAGCCTGTGGGCATTGCCATCAGAAATTTATCAGCAACTGACCAGTCTTGCTCTCATGCAGAGTTATTTGGAAACCTGACACCTTTCTAAAATGTCTGCAGTCATTAGCCAGTAGTATACTTATTCTAGGCGACAATTCTGAGACCATTTGTCTGTTCTTTCCATAATATTATGAAGCAGTGTTTCTCTTAGAAAGAACTGTTCATTTTCTCCTGAATATATTGGGTCCTTTTTACACCTGGTGGTTCTGCCATGTATTCACTCACCAATACACAGCCCAGAAGTCCGAAAAAAAAAAAAAGGATTTTTAAAATAGCCCTTCCTGTGAATTTCATATTAAGGGAGGGAAGTCAAGCTGGAAAGTACCGCCTAAAACCCAACTCTGTATTTGGTCTGATATTTGTGAAGCTACTAGAACGTAAGCCTTGCTCACAGTGCACTGATTTTGAATTCCTGAGTGATGCAGACAGATACTGCGGAGCAAGATGGGGCAGGTTCATACACACCACTTACCAGCAGGAACAGAAAGTTCCCAGGAGAGGGAAGGTACTATTGAGAAAGCGTAACTAAGAACAGTGCTGTTTAAGAAAGGAGAGAAAAAAAGTTTCTGAACAACTGTCTAAATTTGCACAGTCCCTAAACTGTTTAGGCTTTGGGCTGTGCTAACACCAGAGAACACACAAGCTAAACCAGCACATTCTATAAGAATGGGAAAGAAAAATCTGCTTGATCCTCTGTTCCAAGGACTGAAGAAAGGACTTGGCAAAGCTGTCATAGAACTTTATACCACACTCAGGTGACTTAAAGAGGGGCAACTTCCAGGATAGAAATTTCTCATGTATTTTGAGACACTGATTTGGGTAACCTTGAGCAAACCACATCTTCAGTGTTTCTTCACATTTCTACTAACTGACCTGTAGGACTTGGAGTGAACTAAAATGAGAAATGACTGAATGAAGTTTTCAAGAGGAAATGAGTTTCGGTATGAAATTGTTCCTCTGAGGCATCTCTGGCTCTGAGGAAGTTGGGTGAGAAGGCCACCACCACGCAGCAGGCCACACGCTGGCTTCCCGGCAGGCCCTGGCTTCCAGACCCACATCATTTCAGAAATTCTCCACAGTCTCTCTTCTTCACTGTGTCTTTCCAGTATGGCTTCCTCTGCTTCACTCATTCTTTTCCTGCCCATAACGTTGGCACCATTGTTGTAAAAAGAGCCCTACAATAATGCTTTTATCATGGATCCCTTTAAAGAGGCTGAGCTCGTTAAAGAACCAGAAGGATCAGGAACAGGGTCAAGAATTTTGATGGCAAGGCCAGCACTAGAGCAAGATACAGCTGAGATGGAAAATCATTTTATAAACTTGTAAAAAGTGAGTTCCTTCAAGCTTTGCACACCCATACCTTCTAGAGGGCAAACTACAAAGAAATGAGACTTGATTTAAAAAAATATATATAGGACAGGTAAGCCCTTAAAATCAACATCTGAAATACCAGATTCAATCTCTGACTCTAACGTGATGAAGTCATGTGGCAGTCATCTTGGGAGAGGAGACAGCATTCCAGAAATGCACCCCGAGCTAGACACTCATATACAGGTGCCACAACTAGTGTGGGGATGTGCTGGTGAACGCAGGGCACCCAGAACCTTCCAGTTTGTCTCAGAGCCAGCAGCTGTCATTGATGAACCATGCCTTGGGGATGACCCCTCTCTGCAAATGTTTGTAGGAACTTCAACACTGATAATAAGGTCCCCGAGCTAGATCAAACCACCTCAGAAAACACCCAGGTGAATTGAAGCCGGCTTAGGCAATATCGTAATGTGGAGGAGAAAGACATAAAGAAAAAAAATGTGCCACCAATCAGAACTGTCTCTCTGCCCAAGTGCAATGAACTCAGGATTATCTGGGAAGGAGCTAGTTGCTACTGTTGTGTGGCCTGTCCTCTGTAAATCTGGTCTGAGACCCATAAAAACACAAAGGGATGAACAGCTGCCTTTCCCTCGTTCTGTTCTTCCATCCACAAACCTGCCCTCCTCTCATGAGTGAACCAGGGTTGGAGGGTTCCTGGGGATGCCCGTTTGTGTGATAAGGTTGTAGAAGCCATGAATAGACAACACAGGGGAGGCGCTCAGACTCTGGGTGCCAGAGAAGCTCTGCTGATGACAGACTAGAACAGAGTGGTCACTGAGGCTGCGTGAAGTAGACTTGTCAACTGTAGAAGTGGTCAGCAGCAGTTCTCAACCAGGGATGATTTCACTTCCAGGGGGCCTTTGGCAATGTCTGGGGACATTTTTGGATGTCACACCTGGGAGGATGTTCCTGGCATCTGGTGGGAGACCAGGGATGCTGTTAAACATCCCCCAAACACAGGACAGCCCCCCTCAACAAAGAAATGTTGATAATGCTGAGCAGGAGAAACCCTGCTTGGGAACATGTCATCAACCCTACCCTGAGTTAAAAGTAGGGAGAGAAGAGTCACAGAGTTATCACTGGTTCTCAAGGAAGCAAGCACTATCCTGGGTTTGCAGTTGGCTCCAGGGAGGTCTGTCAGAGGTATCAGTGCTTCCCCAAAGCAGGGACCTAGTCACAATGTGATTAGGTCTGTCCTGTTGAGGTCTTTGGATTAGAAGTAGTATTTGCTACTTTGGTCCTTGCCAATAGTTACACAGAAAAAAAATTATGAGATGGAATTCTTGCAGCTCCCTTAGAGAACAGATCTAAAAATCCCACTTTTTGTTTCAGTCAACAGAAAAAGATGCAACAAAGAGCAGGGGTTTTTGTCTGTCTTGTCAACTGATATACCCCAAATTCCTCACACAATACCTGCCATGTGATAGGCACTCAAACTATATTCATTGAGGCTTCAGATCCACCTAGAATCTTCCTCAGGCCTCCTCCTCACTGGAAAAATAATAGCTGACATTTCTCGATTATTAAGTGCCAAGAACTGTGCTAAATGCTTATCATATCTAAATTAATTGAATCAGTCCTCAGAACCTCTTTATGAAGTGGGCACTATTATTAACCCATTTTACAGAGGAGGACAGTGAGGCAAAGAAAAGCCACATAAATTGTCCAAAGTCACACAACTAGGAAGTGGTAGAGCCAGGATGTAAACCTAAGCAGTCTGGCTCCAGAGCCTGGGCGCTGACATGTAGGCAGCGCCATTTTCCCCAGGGAAGACTAGGTGCAGGGATGGAATGCTGCTGTGTCTGGCTCAGCACCAGTGAGAAAGATCTCTAAAGGCAGAAAACAAGAAAGTACTTCTTAGCCTAGAATCAAACCCTGAAATGATGATGAAGGTGTAAGTTCAGAAAAGGAAAGAGTTGGAACACCCCAAGTTCCGAAAGAACCAGAGGAGTTTTTGACGCTGGGAAGTGACAAATAGGTGGGTAGGAGAAGACTGCAGTGATTCGCCTGGCCCTCTCCCCAGGTTCCTGCACCTTCATCCTTCACCGTCGGCCAGAATCTCCAGCCCTTGGCGCCCAGCCCTTGGCGCCCACCCCTCTGTCTCAGTTGTGCCTCAACTTCATCAGGCAGAACTGGAGGCCCCGCTCAAGCAAGTGTGCTTCACTTGGGCATTAAATTTAAGGTCCAAATAACCCCGACCTGCACCCAGTTCCTGTAAGCCAATAACCTTCTTAGCTTCTACCAGTCCCTTCTCTCCTTCCTCAGATGAGAGCTTTACTCTTGAAACCCCATTTTTGGTTCTATATCTGTTGGCTTCTGCAAGGTCATCTGCTTGATCAAATCTTAAATTCCCTTCGCTCAGATGCTCTGTGCCCACACGCTGCTCCCCTGCTGGAACTCTAACCTGCCTGGTTAGACCTCCCTGATGCTGTCACCAGTCTGGACTGCCACCTGGCAGTAGTTCCCATCCTTTTCACAAACTGTGTTCCACCTTCCCAGACCTCCCGCTGCTTACAGTTGTGTTTGCCCAGAGCATCTGCCCTGCCCCACCAGGACGGGTGTGCCCAGTCTCCACATTCTCTCTTCTGGTCTGTCTGGGGCAACTACCTCCTGAGAGCTGACACTTCAGCTATGACACTGCTTGGAATGAAAGCTGGACCAAAACTTGAGGTCAGCAAAACTACATGTCTGCTCTCCACCCCACATGGAGCTGTGTCACTGCCTCATAGCTGTGAAGGTTTTCCTAAATCCCCTAAGACAAGGTGACCATTCATCCTTGGTGAACTCAAGCACCTTGGGTAGATCTCTAGGAGGACACCTATCACTGTTATGACATTTATTTTTAATATATATAACAGGCTAGATGAATATTCTCGTCCTTAGTAGCAGGCATTCAATTTCTCTTCGGGCAAGAACCATCTTTGTTGGGAAATATTTTCTCAACATCACTTGGATTTAGTGAGTCTCTAGCAAGAAATATCATCTGGTGTTAAGGCCCCAGAGAAAAGGTCAAAATTACATCAGACAAGGAGAGGAATTCATTTGATCCTCAGAGCAAATGGGAAGGATAAAGAAAGGAGAAATACAGACAGGGAGAACAGGATACAAAAGGCCACACACTTGATGATGCGACCCTTTCCCCTGGAAAAGCCAACCAACTTTATAACAAGCAGATTGTTGTTAGCAGCCACGAGTTTGGGTTTGGCATCTAGGTGTATCTGAAAGCAATCAGAAGTGGGGCACCTGGCTGGCTCAGTCAGTTGAGCATTGGACTTGGTTTCAGCTCAGGTCATGGTCTCATGGGTCAGGGATGGAGTCCTGCGTCAGGCTCCATGCTCAGTGGGGCGTCTACTTAAAGATTCTCTCCCTCTGCCTCTCTCCTCCACCTCTCTCTCTCGAATAAATAAATAAATCTTAAAAAAAAATAATTCAGAAGTAACATGTGTAGACATGGACCCAGAGACAGAGGAATAATGAGATTGTGAGGAAACTTTTGGAATTCGTTATGTATGTAGATTTATCTTCTTATATCTATGGGTAGATAGATAGATGGAGAAATATCTTGGGGAGACTTAAGGTTTCCCAGCCATGAGTTGGAAGTCAAGGCACTCCCAGCAGACGTCAGAGATGTATGGGAAGTAGGCGGCTGACAGCTGAGTAGCATGTGCTTCCTCTATGAAGCAGAGAACCCTCTGGCAGCAAAGACCCCATCTTATTCATCTTTGTTCAGCCTTATTTACCACAGCACCGGTGTCACACACAGAAGGTGTTCAGCAAATATGTTGTGAACTGGTAAATTACTGCATCTATTCTGAAAGCAGGCCCACCTTGCAAAGTTTCTGCAAGATGCCCTTGTATTTGTTTCTACCCCAAAGAGACTGCAAACTGCCACCTGAAGAGTGTCCATCACAGCTTGTGAGAAACCACCTCCAGAGAGTGACCAAGCCAGTGAGTTATGTTTTGCTGCCTTGCTTGTTGGAGCAGAGGGCACAGAGCCCTGGGCACAGGGGCCGCCATCCTCCCTAGCCTCCAGAGAGTGCTGAGGCTAGCTTTCCTGAGTCACCCCAAGGGTGTGACCCATATGGAGGGCCCCAGGTGAATACTGTCAAAAGCTGGGTGGGGAAGGGCGAGGTAGGGTGGAGAGGAGTCCTGCAGCTTCAGTCTATGCCTGTTCGCTCCATTCTCACAAGTTTTGTCCTACACTAGAGGGAGGCGTGGGAGCTATGAACTGTATGACAGAGGGGACTCCAGAGGGGGCCACAGAGCTGGAATGCTTCAGGATTACCAACCCAACCTAAAAACTTGCACTTGGCCCTCTCCTGTGTATCCCATTCCTTTATCCGGCATCTGAGGCCCTCCTCAGTTTGGCCCAATTTACTTGGCCAACTGATTTCCCAACGTCAAAGAGAGGCCTTCAGAAGTTGACCTCACTTGTTAATTTGGAGGCTATGTAGGCGGGTCACAGGTAATAAAATCCCCACAGAAATCCTAAGAGCAGGGACTCTGAGAGGCAAAAACCTTGGTCTTATAATTGAATGAGCCACCCATTCATTGCTGGGGTTGTTAGTCACTCACTCTGTGTTCTAACCGAAAGACGAGGTAGCTTCTATTTAAAGAGCCAGTTCACCTAGAAGACTGTAAAGCACTGCCCTTGAGAAATTCCTGCACGTGTGTACACGTGGAAAGGTACAGGAAAGCTTCCTGCAGTATTTAGTTGAAATAGTGAATCACTAAAAACGTCAATGTCCATCCACAGGCAAGTGGATAAATAAAACACAGAATTATCTTTCAATGAGATTTTATACAGCAATGAAAACGAATGAACTACAAGAACTACATGTATTATTGATGAATCTCAAAAACTTAATGTAGAATGAAAAAAATCAAGATCTTGGCTATGAACAATACAATACAATGTATATAACACTGGAAAACATGCAAAACAAGCTAACATACTTTTTCTGGATAAATATCTATGCAGTTGTATTAAACATGCACAAGACTGATAAATACCAAATACAGATTATCACAATTCTCTCTAGAGAGAGAGGGGGTAAGGAATTAGGGAAGAATGCATGGGGTTTTCAACTCTACATGTACAATTTTATTTCTTTAAAAATGTAAAATAAATATCTAGATAAAGCTAAAAAAAAAAAAAAAAAAATAAAGAGCCAGTTCACCTGATTTCTCATCGGCTGATTTCTGTGTGCAGTTCACACAAATGAGTATTCATGTACTTTCCGGATTGTATCACTGTCACGTAAGAAACCCAAGCAATGCTTACATGTGTTAGGTCCTAGAACAGATTATTTTCCTGGAAACAATTACAATAAATGCTACTTACTCCCTCTAATGAAAACATGCCAGCCTATGTATCATTCAAGAAGGATGACAAGAAGGTCTTAAAATGCCCTGAAGGAGGCTCTAGGACTCTGGCCACATTGCCTCTTCATAATCAACTGAGTTTTAAGAAAGAGTAAACAGTCACTCACTTTGGGTTTTCCTTTAGCTAGAGGCTGACGTCATGGGTGCTCAGGCTGCAGAGGGTAATAGTCAAGTAATAATAACTAGAGTCATATAAGGAATATTTATACTCTATACCCTGAGGAAAATACTTATGTTAATGAAGCACTTGGGTTTCTCACAGTTCCACTGTAGGTCTCTCAAGACTGAACACAGACTTGACACCCAGCACCCCTACCACCACTAGCTGTGACTCACTTAGATCTCTGAGCACTTGCTCCTTATAGCTGCTGCCTTGAGAGACCCCCAGGTATTGACTCAGTTAATCCTCACAACCTAATGATACAGGTACCCTTATGACTTTTGAAAAACAAGGAAACTGAGGCTTGTACAAATTAAGTAATTTGTCCAAGAGTATAGTTGATACATTATAGAACCTGGATTTGAACTTGGGAAGCCTGACTCTAAGATCAATGGGCCTAAATGATAGGCTACTGCAAAATCAGAGAACAAGGAAATGGAAGGGGAAGGATAGTATGTAAATGGAATATAGAACCAACATGAGTAAAACCATCTGAACTGGAAAAACAGAACCAAAAAAAAAAAAAAAAAAAAGAAGAAAAATTGTCCTTTCGTAAGCTCTGTACTTCTGTCCATTTCGGTCTGACTGCACTACCGTAGAGACATGGAGGCCAAGATAAAATACGAGGGGAAACCAAAGTTTGCTTTTCGGATAATGTAAAGAATTTTCATGGATAATTTGATTATCCAGTGTTTTTTCTTATGTATTGAGTTGAGACCCCCAACTCCCTAAAAAATCTGACTCCATTCAGTTGATGTGACTGACTTTGAGCTAATCTTGAAACATTTCTCTCATCACCGAATCATAGTCAAGTGGCATCATGAGAAACACCAACTTTGTGCTGGGTTGGCATTCAGAGACATGCCTTCTTTCTGTAAGGCTAGCAAGGACCCTTCTCCTACACAAATCATTGGGCCCAGTAGGCACTAATACAGAGTTCACAAAATAATAGCAACTAAATAAAAACACGGATCTGCAGTCATACATCGGTCAAAACTCCATGGAGAATTTCTCCATACATAAATCACCCATTAATAAGGTCGACTTCATATGGAGCCTATTAGTATTTTCATTCAACTATACAACAAAACATCTGTCCACAAATACCCAATACTAATTGCTCTTCCATGTTGAAAGCCATTTCCACTAGGCAATGTCCCTAGTGTCATTTGATGAAGGCATTTTGCCAAAAGTATGTTGGGTCCTCTTTCTGAGCATAATATTAGTCATTATCTTTGCCTCTGGTTTTAGAAGCTTCTCGTAAATAGTATAACTCAAACTGTCTTTGCTCTAACTAGTTCATTTAGTATCAGTCTTCAGGTAGAGAGCCCCAGATGGGAAGCTGAAACTAAGAACACCGGGTTCAGAAACCAAGGAAGAAGGGTCAGTCTTTTGGTTTAGACCAGTAGATAATTACCATACTTCAGAATTTCCTGAAGAACTAAATAATAATAATAATTATTATTATTATTCCTGAACCCCACTCCTAAAGTTCTGATTCTCTAAGTCAGGGACATAGATAACTGGGAACATTTAAAAAGTTTTACAGTTAATTCTGATGATCAGCAGAGACCAAAGCTCTATTGAAAAAAATAATACGTTCCAGAATGTACTTTATACTGTAGTTCCTTTCTATTTCATCAAAATGTAATTCTTTTAAGGTCTAATGTTTATAAAAGATGAACAACTATTATTTAGCATCTATTCATGAGATTTTGAGGTTATAAAATTGGCTTTTTAACACAATATCTGTGTTTTATTTTACAATAAAACACAAGAGTACAACTTGGCGAAATTCTACATATTGACCATACCCTTGTGGCAATCACCTTCCTGGTTTTCCCTAGCAAGAAAGGGACTAATAAATTCAAAATGTTCCATAAATAAGAAAGGAAGATGAAGGTACCTTAAGTGCTCTCACTAGCTTAATAGTACTGCTCCCCTCATTCAGTGCTTTCTTTCAGAAGGCCAGAGGTATCTGGGGAATGGCAAAGTAGAATACACTACAAACAAGCAAATGTCAAATACAGAAGTTGTTCTGTTTTCTGTATCTTATTATTTTCTCAGTGGTGGTGACTATAAACATGCTGGTTTCACATCAGTTGCAGGAGACATGGGACAGGGCCTAATATGTTCAAAAAACATCTGACCAAAGTGTGAATTCCCTTACTCTATGGGGAGATATTAAATCAATAAATGCATTTCATTAGTTGATTTGGCTATTGAATTTTAGTAATAGTTTGAGTTCCATTAATCCAGTCACTGGTATCTGCTTAAAAATTTGGTTCTGGTTAAATATGAAAAAGAGGTTTCTAGAACAATGTTTCTGCATCATCCCTTCAACTCCCACCATGAAGCAAATCCTATCGTGGACAAGTTTGTAACTGAATCGAAATATCAAGGACTGAATTGCCGAGAGCTTGAATAGCAATGTGGCGTCTGCCAATATGCACTCAGATTAGGAGCTGGAAAGCAAAGCCACAGTCTAGGATCTGTCTTTCCTACTCATTCCACACACACACAAAAGGCATATTTTCAAACCAGAGATAGGTTTATTTTATAAACCAGGTCATTTTGGCCCATAAATCCATCTGTGCTTATTTCTCGCATGTCACCCTCTCGTGTCTGTAAAGCCTTACTTGAATGTTCTGTCTGCCTCAGCAACGCTTCAGGAACTCTAGGGGAGAGTCGTAGGTCCACATTAACCTGATGGGTCAGAGAGGAAGTACTGCTTTAAAGGCAAGGGCTGTGGTAAGTTGAAACTTGAGGGGGAGAGTAAATCTGAGGATACAGAACAGAGTAGTATGGCCCAACTCTACGTCTCCGTCAGGAAATTCTTCTTTCCAAGGAAACCAACCAATGTAGAGTTTTGACATTTTTTCCTTATTAGGCAAAGCTGTATATTGTATGGAAATAGTATCCCCATCTTACAGAAGAAATAATTGAAGCCAAAGTCAGTTAAATTTCTTTCCCCAAAACAACACAGCCGCAAGTTGTGGTATAAGAAGAGGGAATTGTACTGTCTAGCATTTCACATCACTGGTTTGCAAACTTCTGGAGATTATAGCACACTTCTATAAGTCTTTTTTGAAACTATAGAGAAATACGTAAGTATACGGTTCAGTATAGTGTTAAGTATATTCACATTGTTATGCAAGAGACCTCCAGAACTTTATCATCCTGTAAAACTCTATACCCATGAAATAACTCCATATTTCCACATCCCCTCATCCCCTGGCAACCATTCTATTTCTGTTTCTATACATTTGCCTACATTAGATACCTCACGTAAGTGGAATTATACAGTATATGTGTTTATTTCCCTGAGCATAATGTCCTTAAGATTCATTCATGCTGTAGCATGTGACAGGATGTTCTTTCTTTTTAAGGAATCATATTCCATAGTACGTATATATTCCATTGTATGTATATATATGTTTATTCAATCATCCACCAGCGGATACAAGGGTTGCTTCCACTGCTGGACTGCTGTGAATAATTCACCTGTGAACGTAAGAGTGCAAACACCTCTTCAAGATCCTTCTTTCAGTTCTTCTAGGTATATACCTAGAAGTGGAACTGCTGGGTCACATGGTGATTTTACATTGAATTTTTTTGGGGGAACTGCCTTACTGTTTTCCATAGTGGCTGCATAATTTCACATTCCCTTTAACAGTGCACAAGGGTTCCAGTTTCTCCACATACTTGCCTACACTTTTTATTTTCTAGGTTTTTTTATAGTAACCATCCTAATGGTGTGAGGTGACATTTCATCATGGTTTTCATTTGCATTTTCCTGATGATTGATGTTTGAGCATCTTTCACATGTAGGTTGGTCACTTATATATAATCTTAGGAGAAATGTCTATCAAGTCTTTTGTTCATTTTTTAATTGGTTTTTTGTTGTGGTTATTTTTGTTATTGTTTTGTAGGAGTTCTTTATATATTCTGGACATTAACTCCTTATCAGATATATGATTTGCAAATAGCTTCTGCCATTCTGTAGGCTGCCTTTTCACTCCACTGATTGTGTCCTTTGATGCACAGGAGTTTTTAAGTTTGATGTGGTCCCATTTGTCTAGTTTTATTTTTATTGCCCATGCTTTTGGTGTCCTGTCCAGAAATCGTTGCCAAATTCAGGGTCAGGAAGATTTCCCCTATGTTTTCCTCTAGGAATTTTATAGTTTTAGGTCTTACATTTAGATTTTTGATCCATTTTGAGTTAATTTTTGTATATGGTATAAGGTAAGGGTCCAATTCCATTCTTTGCATGTGGATATCCATTTTTTTTCAACATCATTTGTTGAAGAGACTGTCTTTTCCTCAGTGAGTGGTCTTGGCACCCTTGTTGAAAGTGGGCTGCCTTAAAAGCATGATTAAAGCTCATGTATGTTTTAGTAAATATGAGCTACTTCTTTAACATTTGAATGGTTTGTTTCACTTAGCATGATGTGCTTAAGGTTCATTCATGTTGTAGCTTGTAATAGGAGTTCCTTTCTTTTTAAGGCTGGATGATATTCCAGAGTTTGTTATTCCTTTACCTCATGGGTGTGCATTTCAATCTCATTAATTAGGACAAAAATAATAACAACTTGTACACTGGTCAAAATTTGGTTGCAAGCCAACGACGGGATTGTGATGGACCAGTGTGCCTCAGCGCACCTGGTGAGCACCACCGTGCTGTAGTGTTGTCTTTCATGGAGGTATTTCTTGGAACCCAGGGGCACCTGGGTGGCTCAGTTGGTTAAGCGACTGCCTTTGGCTCAGGTCATGATCCTGGAGTCCCAGGGTCGAGTCCCGTGTCGGGCTCCCCGCTCAGCGGGGCATCTGCTTCCTCTGACCCTCTCCCCTCTCATGCTCTCTCTCGCTCTTTCTCTCTCTCTCAAATTCTCAAATGGATAAATAAAATCTTAAAAAGAAAAGAAGGTATTTCTTGGAACCCTAAGAATATTTTGCCCATCCTTATAAAGCTGAATAATTACATGAATTTAATCAAAAAGATTAAATTTTCCGACTTCTATGGAAGACATTACCATTTTAAAGCAAAGTACATAAATAAAACCAAACAATGCTGCCATTTGATTCACAAATGAGTGGGAAGAATGTTGCTCAGAGTATCTTAACAGGTTTAGCTGTAGCCTGGGCCATTTCATCTTGGGTCCTGTGCTCCTCAGGAGAGTTAATTGTGTCATAAGTAATTGAGAATTAAGAAGCTTGGTGTCTTGATATTCTGGTCCAGGATGTATTACAGATGAAAAGAGAATCATCAGCAATATCTCCAAGATGGACAGGGCCTTCTACAATAGAGGTGATACGTGTGCCCTACTGTACGCTCTGCTGCTGGTTTTGTGCCTGTCCAAAGGCAGCCCAAAGGATAATAGCAACTCCCCATTTATCTGCCAATCATTAGATCATCCACATAGCCGCAGAGTATATTATCGTCAGTTTTACAGAGAAGTAAATTTTAGGTCCCAGAGATGAAATACTTGGCTAGAGGATGCAGAATAAACGATAAAGTGTGGCATTCAAATTCAGATTCCTAGACTAGTAACTCACTTTCACTGTTGCTTTCTTGATTTTAAAAAAGTTATCAAAAAATTCTGCATTAGCATTTGCTACATAGCCTTTAAACATACTAAGTGCAAACATTATTTAGGTACTATTTTTCACATATTCCTTTTTTTTTTTATTCGGCTATCATGATGCTGCTCACCTAGTTTTTCTTGTTCTTCACTCGTTGTCACCTTCTCAACCTCCTTTACACCTCTAGATGTTGGTGGACTCCAGAGTCTTGTCCTTGCCCTTCTTTTTTCTATGGAATCTAATCCAGACCCATGGCTTTAAATAAAATCTTGTGCTAATGAGACTTGACGTCTCTTCTGAACGTCAGGTAGATATACCCAATTGCATACCAGCTCCTTTATTTGGGTGTCTAGTGGAGTCTTCAAATGGAATATGTCCAAAGAGAATGTTTGGTTTTCTCCCCAAATATGCTTCTGCCTTAGGCTTTCCACCTCACCGATGTCCAGCTGCTCAGACCAAGAATGGAGGCATCATCTTTCATTATCCAATTTCCCTCATTACTCACCACCCCCACCAACCATAACCATATCCAAGCAAGAACTTTCAACTCCACCTCTGAAATATATCTGGATTCCAGCCACTCCTCTTCACCTCCACCACTACTGCCTCAGTCCACACCTCCATCTTCTCTGTCCTGGACTCCTGAAGCAGTCTCTTAACTGGTCCCTCTGCTTCCAGTTTATCCGAAGCACACCCCTCTGGTCACAGTCCATTCTCCAGTTAGCAGACAGATGATATTCTAAAAGTATAAATTAGATAATATTCCCCAGCCCCCTTCGATGCTCCCCATTGCAAGTAGAATAAAATCTAAAATCTACATGATCTGGGTTTGGGCTATCCTGCTGAACTCATATCCTACCACTTTCTCCTTATTCATTATATCCTAGCTACACTGGCATTCTTTCTATTCCTTGTACATGCCAAATTCATTCCCATCTTGCTATTCCCTCTGCCAGGAACACCTTTCCCTGAAATTTTTTCTCAGCTTCCAATTCCTCAGTATTCTTTTCTCACCTTTTCAGGGAAGCCTTCCCGGGCCAGCTAAAAGAAGTCACCATAGTCCCACCATCCTCTCTCCCATTACTCAAATTGGTTTTTAATATCATTTATCCTTACCTAAAGTCATCCTGTTTGATTTGTTTGCTGACTGTCTCCACCCATCAGAATACTAGTCTTTTTGTTTGTTTGTTTGTTTGTTTGTTTGTGAAAGACACAGCTTTTTAATGAAAGCGAATCAGCATACATGCCCCTACGGGCCAGAATGCAGTCTTATGAGGGTCGGAACTTGGTCTATCTTGTTTACCTCTGAATCTCCAGTGCCTGGAATAGTATGATCACCAAGTATGCATGCAATAAATGAGGGATGAATGGCAAAGTGAACAAATATAGAAAACTTGTAAAACAGAGAAGATCATTTAAAAAAGTATATTTTTAAACTCATTATCCAGAAGTAGCCACTCTTCATACGTTTTCAGGATTGTTCTTTTAACGTCTCTCCATTCTCTCTCCCCCCTTCTCTAGTTGTATGTGCGTCTGTATATAATAAAAAATATCTGTGTATTGTACATACTATTTTATAGCCTGTGTTTATTATCTGGAAATAACTATTAAACCTATACCCATAACAATAATAATTAATATAATGTTTAGATGTGTCTGTTTAAAAATAAAAGAATAAAAAATAAATAATGAAAATCATACCCCACTCAATCCGGTTCTCAGAATTAACAACTCTTAAGATTGGTATGTATTGGGATGCCTGGGTGGCTCAGTTGGTTAAGCATCTGCCTTCAGCTCAGGTCATGATCCCGGGGTCCTGGGATCGAGTGCCGCATCAGGCTCCTTGCTCAGGAGGGAGGCTGCTTCTCCCTCTGCTGCTCCCCCTGCTTGAGCTCTTTCTCCCTCTCTCTCTGTCTCTGTCTGTCTGTCTGTCTCTCTCTCTCTCTCTCTCTCACACACACACACACACACACACAAATAAATAATAAAATCTTAAAAAAAAAAGATTGGTATGTATTATTCCATGGTTCTTTCTTTGTCTATTAAATGTACATACAAATACATACATTATACTTTTATGTTATATAGCATATCATATATGTATATATACATGTGCAACTATATATGTATATATATTTATATATGGAGAAATAAGATCACAAAAATCAAATTTGCCTTTTGTATTTCAGAATATATTGCGATCTTCCCTTGTCAGCACATGTTGAAATTTTTAAGGGCTTTTTGATCTTTAAAATGTCTGCAGGGTGGGGAGAGAGGTAAGCCAACAAGAGACAAGCTGATTCCTGCTTCAGAGAGGTTCGGGAATTAAAGACAAACCCTACCTCTGAAGGCAAGGACTCAGCATGAAGTTGAACACAGGAGGATAGACTCAATGTTTTTACAAGAAGCATATCGAAGCCCAGTTTCCCTTCTCAACTACATAGCTAACATCCTCAACCTTGTAAGGAGACTAGAAATGTGCCCAGAGAGTATTGAGGACAAATCACAGCTGAGGGAAAAACAAGGCACATCCTGAAAACAGGTGGGGTAAAATCTATATATTCAGTGATGAAAGTTCCAACTCATTCTCCCACTGACTCCTTGAATAATAACAACCAGGCTCAGTCTTCTAGGCAAGAGATAGGAAAATTCTGCCCTAGGAAAATTGATCTGCCCAAGAAACAAGACTTACATATATTGGCAATTTGGAGTCTTTCAAACCAGATTCACTCCTTTACCAATGGTGAGTCCCATCAGTTGAGCCCAATCAACATACACGAAGCTTCCAAACTAAAATGTTTTGTGTCTTACTCAAATATAAATGAATAACCAAGAATCATCAAACATCCAAGAAAAGCCTCAAAAATGAAAAATAGAGACCAAAACATATGCGTAAGCAATCAAAAAGTAGAGCTCAAAGGAAAAAGACATGGATGGGACCAGAAAAAAACTTCAAACACTTATTATTAATAGGGGAAATGAGAGATTTTGCTTCCACAAAATAAGTCAGAATAATTATTTTTAAAAGAATAGAAATAAGAATAAGAAAAAGCTCTTGGATGTTAAGTATATGTTAGAAGAAAATTGTGTAGATCCCAGGAAGATCGAAAGATTAATATTGAGAAAATCCCTGCAAAGGAAGCATATAAAAACAAAGAGATGAGGACTGGAAGAGAAAGTAAAACAAAAAGAAAAGAGAGGGAACAATGAAAAGAAAATGACAGAAAATTAGAAGATGTAACAAAGAGGTCCAACAAATGAGTAATAGGAGTTACAGAAAGTGAGAACAGAGACGTGAAGCATGACAAGTTGATACAAACCAACACTAAGGCACATCATACATTTCGGAACATGGAAATAGAAAATACTAAAATCTGCCAGAGATGAAAAAAAAATTAGTTACAAGCAAAGGAAATCAGAATGGCATCTGACTTCTCAAGAACAATATGAAATCCAGAAGGAATGCCTTCAAATCCTGAGAAATTATTTCCAACTTAAAGTTCTCAGCAAATGAAAAATGAGTCAAGAATTCATTACAATAAAAACAAAAAGTTGTAGGAGGAAATGAACTCATTTACTCTGACACTTGGCTGAGAACTACACTTACATAATCATAATAATATAAAATATGAACACTGGTATAACCAAAAATAGTTACAGAACATCACCAGGAACTTGGAAAGAAAAGGGTTCGTATGCGTGCATATGTGCCTCTGTGTGTGTGTGTGTGTGTGTGTGTGTGTGTGTGTGCGCGCGCGCAGGCGCGCGCATGCATTTTTAGGGGTGAACGGGATGGATATAAGATATGGATAGATATATCCTTATCTTCCATTGTAAGATGTCAATATAAAATTAAAAACTCGAAGAAAAAGACATTGTTTGAAAGATGGAGGTAAATATCAGAAGAAGCAGCTAAAACGTTTTCTGTGGTTATTGCTTTAGGAGCCTGGACGTGAAGGGCAAGGAGAGAATGGGTAGGGCCTGCTGTTTTCATGACAAGTTTTTTGAATTGTATGACTTTTAAACTCAGCATATATATCATTTTGGCTTGTTTTTTTTAAAGGGCACAAAAACTTGGGGATGTATTTGCAGTGTTTCTGGATAGGATAAGTGCTTCTTAATAGGCATTAAGTTTCAAAAATAAATGATACTAATGAGTTGGCATTTACAAAGCTGTCATGGAAAGACTTTCACAATTTTTGAAAAGTGAGAATGCTTGCACACTGTAACAAAATTTCAGTTTTGTCTATTATAAAACCCATTTTTGTTTTTTGGGTTTTTTAAAAGATTTTATTTATTTGAGAGAGAGAGAGAGCATGAGTGGGGGGAAGGGCTATGGGGGGGAGCAGAGAGGGAGAGAATCTCCAGGAGACTGTGCTGAGTGAGGAGCAAGGGACAAGGCTCCATCTCATGACCCTGAGATCACGACCTGAGCTGAAACCAAGAGTCAGACACTTAACCAACTGAGCCACCCAGGCACCCCTCCGACTGCATTTTCCACATAAAACTCCTTAAATTTATCTATGTTGATACCCATAGATTTAGTTCACTAGTTTTAACTGCTAGATTGTGTTCCATTGCTCAAGATTCATTTATCTAAAATGTATTCTTCCATTCCCCTATCGACGGACATTGAGGTTGTTTCCAGTCTTTCAATATCACAATAATTGTTTCAATGAAAGTCTCTGGATGTGTCTCCTGGTATGCACAGCACAGAGTTTTTCTGGGGTTTAAACCCAGAAGTTGAATTTCTGGTTCCAGAATATTCACATCTTCAGCTTTTCTCAATATTATAAAACTGTTCTTTCAAATCACTGAGGCCACGTGCACTTGTATCAGCTGTTCACGAGCAGTCTAAGTAAGCCCATGGAGTTACTTCAGCATTGCCAAGGTTTCTGATCTTGCCAGTCCAGTGGAGGTGAAACAGTATATCATCGATTTGATCGTCATTTATCTGAAAATGTGGGAAGTTAACCATCTTATGTTTCTTGGCCATTCAGTTTCTCAATTTCTGAATTACTTATTCACATTCTTTGCCTGTTTTTCTCTTGGGTTATTTTCTTCTTCTAATTCATTTGTAGACATCTTTTAAAGTATATTCTGGGTGATACCAATAACATTTATGTACATTTATATAATACCTTGGTTTTTTAATGACTGTATGACGAAGAAGAAATTTGAGTAATACCTAGAACCAGTAGTACCATAAGGCCTTGGGAAACAATATGGCAGTATATTTCAGAAATGATAAGCACTTACTTAGTATTTATTACATGGTAGCTACTGAAATATCTCATTTAATCATTTTAGCAAACCTATGATATTGGCATATCTTTCCATTTTGCATGTATGCAAACTAAAGGTCAGTAAGTCAAACCAATTGCTTGGGCCATGCCAATAACTAGTGAAAGAGGTAGGATTCTATTTGATAACAAAATCTGTACTTTTCCACAGCACTACCCTAGCTCGCATTAAAATACAATCCACTCCTAACAGCCTATTCCCAAAGAAATTAGTGGATAAATACAAATACACAAAAATGTTTATTGCAGCATTTGTTGATGGTGGCAAAAATATTATAAAAACTTAGGCTCCAATATAAGGAAATACTTTCCTAAGCTATCCCCCATAATGCAAGCGAATGGGGAAAATGAACAACGATGCCCTCTCAAGGAGATTCCCTGCTAAAGCTGTTGCCGCATAACAAGAAACTAGTTCTTTCATGAATAAAGACAATCCACGGTGGTGGTAGATGACAAAGAAGTTGATTAAAGTAAGTTTCTGTGGGCAGAAGAGGCAAATGCTGTAAGAGATTCATTTGTTATTTCATCTCTTCATTCCTTCATTTGTTCAGGAGGCACGAGTGAGTCCCTCTGTGCACCAGACATTATGTTCTGTGTCGGGAATGAGAAACAAGGCATGCTCTCTGCCTTTAGGGGGCTGGCAGTTTAGCAATGATGAAATGGAAGTATAGAGGCAGAGGAGTCAGCATTTGCACGCTGCAAGCAATAGAGTGTGCCCCGCAAATAAAACTTAGCTGTTGTGCTTTCCATAACTGATCTCACTTTGCCCCTTGGTGAAGGGAGGGGATGGGTGGAGGGGGAAGAGGATTTAAAGTTGCCTGTGGAAGGTCACTTAGTTTGTTCTGGTTTAAAGTCTGTCTTAGGTGACCTTCATTCCTTTAGAGTAAACACTTAGTTATCCAAAGTTCACACTTCTTTGTTTCAGCCTATCCTTAAGTATCTTTCATCCATCCATCTCCCCTTTCATAGGAAGGCAACAGGGAGCATTTACCTCTTTGTGGGGAGGTGTGGACTTCATAATGAATCAATCCTCATCTTCCCCACTGAGTCCAATTTGCCTCCATTTCCACTGGCAAAGGCTCATCCCTGGAGTGGTGAACAGTCTGTTTCCTTGGTTCCAGCAAGGCACAGAGGCAATTCCTTGGAGACACCAGCCATCAACTTCTGCTGGCTGACATGGCCCCTCCTTGGCTTCAGCAGGAGCTGTGGGTACCTGGAGCCCTTAAGTGGCCATGTGACAGAGAGTCTAAAAGCATAGGCTGTCTTGCCAGATGGCCTGAGATTGAGTCCCAGTCTGGCCAATTACTAGCTTTGTGATTTTAGGCACGTTACTTCACTGTGCCTTGGTTTTTTCATCTGTAACATGGGGCTAAGAAAAAACATTATCTGTCTTGTGGGTGGTCAGGAAGATGAAATGAAGTAATGCATATAGAGGCACGTAGAACAGTGTCTGGGGTTCTGGGACTGTTCCTGCACTGCTGTCTGTTGGCAGGATCATACATCATCTCTCCTCAGCAATCGCAGGCTGGCAACTCTGGATCTGGGCCAGAATATCTTGGGGCAGAGTGAAATACCCGTGCTCTTCAAGGCTTTAAAACAAAATAATGACCCCTTAAAGACATTCGGGTTGAAGACAGATGAATCTAGTGTGGAAATCGAGAAGCTGTTAAAGGATGTGAACGACAGCCATCCAAAACTGACAATTGAATGCAATGATGCCAGAAGAGCCAGATCCTCATGTTGTCACTTCCCTTTCCCAAACAAGCTGAGCTAATTCTCTAGTAATTACAGGTCTCAAAGAGGGTGATCTGGTATCTCTAAGACACCTCATTAATGAAGACCAGATGGTCAAATGTTAATTACTGGTCAAAATGGAGAACTTAGACCTGGCTTTCACTCTCTGGTTTCTAGTAAATTCTGTACAAGTCACATGCCCACTTTATGCCAAAATGTTTGTTATCTCTCGCAAGGATACAAGGATAATAAAAGGCAAAGCACTTTGTTTGGGAAAAAAAATGCTCAGTAAATGTGAGCCATTTTTCTAGCCTCTGACCTCATCAGATCAGCAGATAGCACTTTCATCCCCCCCTTGGCACTGCCAGGTACATGGTGGGATGGGGGTGGGGGTGGGGAGGATTTGGATCACTTCCATACCTGGCACAGTGAGAGAGAGAGCTTCTTTCTAAAGTTTTCTTTGGGAAGCTGGGTACATGATACCACACACACACACACACACACACACACACACACACACCCATGTATGTTAGCTTTCCCCTCTACTTCTCTGTGAGTTTTATTCCTCTTTGATTCCTCTTTTCAACCCAGAGTTTTATCCTAAGAGAAGTAGGGTGTTTAAGCTATGCTCTTCTTCTACTCTCTGTTCCTCTTTTGTAGCAAGAGGCTCTCTTTTTCTTTCTGTTTAGTGGGAACTTGACGTGAATCACATCCTGAGCTCTCTCTACCTAAGGCTTAGAGTAAGACTTTGAAATCAGACCTCACCACTTCACTTTCCATATGTAGAACTTTTAGAGAAATTCCTTTTCTCTTTCAAGTAGGCTGATTTCACAACTAGGGGAGACTCGAGAAAGTCAGCCTGGAGATTCAAAGCTGGCCAACCACTTCCTTATTTTGTATTTCTTATCCTCTCTCTAAAGGGGTGAATGTCGTGCCCACACCTACACATTATTAGCTTTCCTATTTTGCTCTGATTTCTATCCCTCCTTGATTCCTATTCTCAACCCAAGGAAGAGCCCCCGTAAAACAAGATGGATGGGAGAAAAGCAATGTTAGGAAGTGTTCTGAAAATCATCCCTAATCTATACACAAATAACAGTAGCTCCAATTTCTTAAATACTTGGTATGTGTCAAGCATTGTGCTGTGCTCTTTTCATATGGTCTTTCAATTAATTCTCACAGCAACAATAATTACCCCCTTTTAACAGATAAATAAACAGAATCTTAAGGACATTAACTGTTTTCTGAATGTCACACAGCTAGTAATGAACAAAGATGTCTGATGCTAGAGTCTACTCATCATCACTGTGCTATTTTGCTTCGTAAATATGCAATGATGTGGCATAAGAATGATTTAGAGACGCCAGAGCTTGGCGGCTAGCTAGTGTCAGGGCTTCAGAGAAAGAGAAAAACAATTCTAGATAATATGAAAGAATAATTCAGTTCTTTGGGGGAGAGTCCGAAAGGGAGAGGATGAGGAAAGGTAAAGATAGTGGTTAAGAGAGGAATTTCTTTCAAGATAGAAAAGCAGACAGAGCCAGATCATGGAGGGTTTTGTAAGCCATATTACTGAGTTGCAATGTAATCCTATGGGCTATGAGAAGCAATGGAAGTGAATGGGGTAAATAATCCAGAGATGTATTTCCGAGCCAGACTTCTGCTAAATGATGATAGGGCTGTGTAGCAGATGCTGTTGATGCCCACCTTGAAAGCCTGTTGGCCCCCTGCTGAGTTCACCCTGCAGGTGTGATGGATGGTTCCCACGCACATCCCAACCAGCTGTGTCTCTCTGCCTCTTTGCCTGAGGGATTTGACCAGCTTGCTAGCTCCAGCAGAGGACTTCTCTGAAGGGCTGAGGATTTAATCCTCAACCATTCAGGGACAGAGGTCAGTTGATAAATACTCCAACTTTTGCATCTGTCATGGGACAGTCCTGTGTGGTTGCTCAGAGGGTCTGTAGCAGGATCGAGCCCCAGTTGCCTACAGCAATAACCAGGAGTAGTAACATTAACACACACTTTATAGGTTTTTCTCCCTTCTCTATATTACTTTCCTTACTTCCTCACTTGAGATTCCTGGGATCACCTCCCAAATACTACCTATACCTAAATCCTTGTCTCATGTTCTCCTTTGGGGAAAAACCAATCTAAGACATGTGGTTCTGGGAGTGGCATCAAGATGGCCTGCCGTGGGCTTGCTCCAGTCAAAGGGCAGACAGAATGGCCCTGCTGGTGGATGCACCTCTGCAGTGACTCCTGAGAGCCTGGAGCGTCACAGTTACTAAAAACTCTCTGTGATAGTTGGATGGAAGAGCAAGCATTGGCTTCTAGCTCTCTGAAGCCCTTGAAAGATATGGGCACAGTAGTAACAATAAGGTTGGTGGGATTGTTAACTGGAGAGAGGGAATAAAATGCTTGGGTCAACCAAGCTTCAAATCCCTGTGGCACAATGTGAAAGCCAGAGATCCTCCTGGAAAACATTTAAAGAGGACCTTATCTCCTATATCTATAGGGCAAGCTGTGTTGAAAATCCAGCCTAGGATTTGATATAAGGATGATAGACATACAAAGGAGACTGAAAACATAGTCCTAGGTCTTCCATGTTAAAAATCAAGCTCTGAAAGGGAATGAGCTGGACTCTAAGACCTGGAGTGGGGGCATTGGGTGGAAAGGTCCACATTAGCAGAGAAAAGCTACCTCCCATTGCCTGGAACCATACAAAGTTCCTTACTTGATGCTGATGCCTCATGAGGTGATAGTGTCCTTATCATTGTTCCTTCCTTCATTGCTTCTAGACCAATAACTAGGGCGAGGTCTTAGAATATCCTGAATAGGGGAGTAAAGTTCATGCCACAGAAAGAGATGGCCTGTCCATCAAAAGAACTGGAGGACCTGGTTGATCTATCCAGTAGGTACTGAGGGAACACACATGAGAATGGATGTTAGATTGAGAGACAGGTTGCTGGAATGAACCACCCCCCCCCCCAAAATAAACCACCCACTTAGAGACATCAGACCTTTCCATCCTGGAGCAGGCAGTAATTCATCCTACGAGGGTTGATGTCTCCTTCTGTTTCCCTTCCCTGCCTACAGTGCTCCTACCAGCCCCATTATCCAAGGACTTATGGAGCTGTTGAGTTATTGACATGAGATTCTATATAATATTTCTTTAAACTAAGGAAGCCAAGGTATGACAAGGTATAACAACATGACCATGCGGTCCACTGGTCTTTCCATATAGTATCTCTCCCAGAAGCTGCCAGACTGATAAAATATTAAAACAGCCTTTTACAGTCTCAGCTAAGGTACCAGCTCACAGACCTTTCAGGGTTGAGATCAGCTCCTTGAACCTTTACTCTCAGTGTCTTGTTTGGGAGAATTTGTGCCCCCTCTGATAGAAAATTTGGGCTTTGCAGAATTAGAGGTCTAGGTCTCCAAGAGGGGGTGTTTCAACCAGGGGACATAATAAGGGTTCCACTGAACCTAAAGCTACTGCCACTGGTCACTTGGGGTTCCTCAGGTAGGAAGACCAACAGGCCAATAATACGAGTTAATATACTGGTGTTAATTGACCATGACCATCACCAGGGGATATAGTTGCTGTTATGAAATATCAGTGAAAACCTGAGCCACAGCTGCAATTTGCGGACTATAACTGATCTCACTAATCCTCCCATTTTTAAATTCTGCTTAGAGCCCATGGCCCAAAACTACCTTGCAGCATTAATACCAGAGTGTACCCAATGCAGGACAGGGATGATCAAAGCAAAGCTAGGAGTGAGGGACTAAAGCAGGCAATGTAGATGTCCACCCGTGTCTCCTTGACTCCTCTCCGATTTAGCCTTACACATTTGCCAGTGTCCGTCTTTCTGTCTGTTGGCCTGAGCACTTTACCTGGCACCTTGAGAGCTTGCTCAGCCTGCCCACGGGTCGGCCCAGACATGTCAGGATGTAAATCCCAGCAGCGAATCTCAACAATGGAAGGCAGAGTCATGAGCTAAAGAGCCCAGGCTGCCTCGCCTTCAGTACAACTACTTTGAGGGGCATTCTACATGGCTCCTTGGCAGTATTGAGCCCCAGCTGCAGTGATCTGACTACACACGCATTTAATTTGTCTTTTTTCCTAAGCTGTTTCTCCTTATCCCTTCATTTGTGCTTCCTGGGATCACTTCCCAAAAAACTCTGTATCCCCAAGTCCTTGTCTCGGGAATCCAAATGGAGGCAGTGTGCCACGATATAAAAGGCAGTGTTCTGATTTCAAAACCTCTTGATGACTTATAATTCATTTCAGCACATTAATAGTTTTGAAATCTGTATGATAATAAAAAAACAAAGAGCAAAAAACAAAATTCTTTTTTTAAATTTTTTAACTTTTTAAATTTTTTAAAAAGATTTTATTTATTTATTTGACAGAAGGAGAAAGGGAGAGCACAAGCAGGCAGAGCGGCAGGCAGAGGGAGAGAGAGAAGCAGGCTCCCCACAGAGCAGGGAACCCAACATGGGGGCTCAATCCCAGGACCCGGATCATGACCTGAGCTGAAGGCAGACGCTTAACCGACTGAGCCACCCAGGTGCCCCTAAAACAAATTCTTTAAACCCTATTTACCTCTGTATTTCCTAAATATATTTGTGTATGGTTAAGAGAATGGGCTTTGGAATCAAATGTGCCTGGCTTGAATAATGGCTCCATTATTTCCTTTGGAAGTCACTAATGTCCCTTTACCCTAGTATCCCAAACTCTGACATGAATGTGATCATGTGTCTACCTAATGGGATTGATGCTATGGTCAAATAAGAGCCTGGCACACAGTAAGAAAGTGATACAAGGTAGATATGATTGCAATTACTTGACTGTGGAATCCTTTTTAGTAACATCTGCTAATATCCAGAACAAGAGTAGTTACTGGAAATTTTTATATGCATTTCTCTTGTGAAAAACTGACCTCTCATCTTGTGCAGAGAATATTAGGTCAATTCTATATGGTGACTTCTCTTTCATAAAAGTCTTAAATGCATTTGTAAAACTCAAAAGAAAAAAAGCATTCTTACTAGTTAATTCCTGCAAATGAGAAACCTATGTTTAACATGCCAGCTTGGCACGGAATATAAGCCCTCTGATGCCTCTTTGAGGATTCTCATTTTGCCGGTTTTTCCCAACTTCTTTGTTCAGTGGAAAAAGGTGTTTCAAGAGAAAGTTTGTTTTAAAATGTAGAAGTTACCTACACTTTCCCTCCAGTCCTAACTCATGCTGTGACGACTTGAGGGACAGATTGGGCCGCTCTGTTACCAAAACAAACATAGGTCCCCAAACAGCACCTTCCTCATGAAGGACCAGCTAAGAGAAAGACCACAGCCACAGGCTGCTTTGTGTTTAATAGTCCCCATACTCTTCGTGTAGTTCCCCAAGTGGCCTCAGGATTACACAGCCATGCATTCTGAACACTTTTCTTGCCTCTTCTTAGAACAAAAATCTGTCGTGGAAAAGAATGTGGACAACTAGGCAAGTTTTATACAGAAGCCCCTCGGGACTGGACCAGCTCCACTGAGGTGACGTAGGTGGAAGGTTAGCAGCAGACTCTGTGCTTGAAATGCTTTCTTCAACAACTCGGCTCTCCCAGGGGCCCAGGACAGCATGTTATGCATGTGTGACAGACAGCTCATGCGGGGATTCCCAGAGAGCCCCACTAGGACAATCAGCCCAGTTGTTGCTGGAAGCTTCTTGTTAGCCTGCTCCGTCAGGAAGTGGACAGGTGGCGCTCTGAGCCGAGGAGCTGCACTGGGGGCTTTCTTACTTTGTAACATACAGTTCAACTTGTAGCTTCCCTAAGGTCTGTGTATGTGCAGAATGTGTGAATAGAAAATGACAAGCATCACTTGACTCGGCTTCGACTTTCATTGGTGATGTTTCCGAATGTTGCATTACTCTTTAAAGACATAAATTGGAGAACGGGGAGTGTGTTCACACTGGTCTTAAGTCCTTGATGTCGATGGTGAAAGCTGCCTCTGTTTCTGAGCCTCACAGTAGAAAATCTGAGGAGGCAAGTGGGGGTGGAGGGGGGGTGGGGTGTGCAGGGAGAGATGGAAGAACGTTTGACTAACTTCTCAAAACAATCCTGGTAAGCAATTTTCATTCCTGTTGGGGCTCCTCCTTGAAGTGATGACTGTTTCACTGTGGTATCTAGATGCCCTGATCCCACAGCCAGGGCTGCCCAGTGGGGCTCCTCCTAAGGTATGGTGCGCCCCCTACCCAGAGAACCACCCAGAGGGCGGGTTCAGAGGCATCCTGCCTGGTTAATGTGCTTTTCTGAGACAGAGGCATTTGTATTTGTTTGGGTCCTGCCAAGAATTGATTTTTTTCATGGTGATGTCGCTAGTCTTGATGTATCCAACTTCTGACCACCTAGACATCTTCAGAATTCTATCAACATGAAGGTCATCGTGGCCAATGCCAGCCTCCTGTATGTACTTCAGTTCTTCAGTCTTCTCTGTCTGGACTGAAATCAGTTTTTCTTTTTGCTGTGTGTGTGGTTTTTTTCCTTGAAAAAAAAATGTGTAGGCATTGTGGTGTTACTTGACTAGAAATTGGGTGGGGTGGCATTTGGAAATACACCTTGTCAACAAAGCATTTTAATTGCAGAATGTCTGCTGAGTCACGCAAACAAAGTATAGAACAGAGAAACAGAGGATTCACGTATGGAACTTGCTTTCAAAGTCTCACTAAATTGACTTTTAGTGATTTAGTTCAGTTTCTGTTTCAAATCTAAGTGTTCCCTCTTAAAAGCAACTAATCCAAAAACAGTTGATAATCGCAGGCTAATTGCCTTGAATCTTTGTACTGGAAAAACTGGCTGAGCAAATCATTATACAACTGTCTATTATGATTATTTGGTGACTCATTATCACTAAGACAACCTTATTCCAGTTAAATCAACAGGGTTCCATTTCTTCACCTGAGAGCTATCTTTATACCACACACACACACACACACACACACACACACACACACACACACCTTCTGAGTTTTCCTTTATCTCCACAGCTAAGGAGAGTAAGTTTCTAGATCAACAATGAAGCACAGAATAGTACAAGTGGAACATCTTTAACATGACAGGATCTGAACCTTGTTAACTTTCCTTTTCGGCTGTCTTTTCCCACACCTGAGGTGTGTTATCCTCCCCTCTGCCACACCCAGAAAATACACCCAGATACTTAGCAGACTTGTGAAATCCAGGAACAATGAGCTGTACGTGCCACAAGGCAAGCCCAGCCCCGAAGAATGATCTCAGACAACAAAAGACTCTGAACATCGACTGAGGGGTGCCTCTCTGGGTCTGTCTTCAGGAGTTTTAAAACCTGAAACCATATCCACAGAGGTGAGGTAAAGCAATCTTTTGACCTCGGTAGACCTGTTGTTAACACTCCATTGCAAACCAAACAAAAAAACAGTTGTGGAAGCAGTGAGGAAAGGGGGTGGAATTCAAAAGAAGGAGCTGGAATTCGGTCTCTTCATCCCAAATTCCCCGAGCAGTGTGCTCTTGCCCCTGGCAGAGGCGTGGGCGTCCTCACTGCAAGAGTGTGTGAAATAGTCCTGTTCAGAGTCATCCCTCTTTCACAGCAATTTACATTTCAAAATTGCTGGAATTTCTGTTATGGTTTTCCTGGTAATACTTTGAATTTCTTTCTACAGAAGGGAATTAAGTACTAGAGGACTATTAGAAACATTTACTTGTCTTTTCCATCTAAATCAATGTCAAGGATTGGGAGTTCAGACAATTGTTTCTAAGGAGACAGTGATGTCCCCAAACAGGTCAAACTTCATTCATATCTGCTCCATTTTATTTGAAGATTTGGGGACGGGAGGTAGAGAGTTAAGTAATTGTGATTTAAAATATTTTTATATCAAAACAAGCATGGCTATATTCCAGGTTAACCTGTTGTGTAGAAAGTCAGGTAAAACTGGGAGGTATACGCACTCACCCTCCTCAGCTGAGAGCACTTTGGTGAAAAAGATGTACAGACAGTGATGCAGGAGAGGGAAAGGAGCCCTTTTTCTCTTAGTTTCTATTTCTGATGAGGAATACTCTGTAACATAACAGAGATATGGTCTATCTCTGTCCAGGTACTCTGTATCTTATGAGAATACCATGTGTTCACCACGTGGGTTTTTGTGTAATACATATTTCAAAGTAGTCTGTAAACAATAATGAAGATCCATGACATTCTGTAGTGTATGGATGATTCTAACGTCTAAAAAAGTTAAGACCAATAATCTGCAATATCAAAAGCAGCACATGTTAGGAAGACTAAAAATAAGTGCTTTGGAAAGATGCTCCTGGGTTTTTATTTACGAGGCCCTCTCCATCAAGCCACCAAATCAAAACCGGACCCTCTCATTTCAACCACACCCCTGGGATAATGGGGAAAATGGCTTATACCTGCAACACTTACAAAGTGATGACTCATGTGGTCCAGTCACAGAGAAGGGATCCAAAAGGAGAGCACAATCATGAAAACTCAAAGCAGTATGAACTGTTTCTCCAACTTTGTGCAGTGAGATACACAGATCTGAGAAATCCATTTTTAAATCCTTTTTTTTCCTTTCTCCCATTTATTTCCTTTAGCTGCCCCCACTCAGGCCTAGCCCTTTATACTTCTGGCCCTCCACCTTCTCCTCTACTCCACACCTCCCCCTTGTACAATACCCCCCACCATGTACCTCAAACACATTGGAAGGCACACCCTTCCCTAGAGCCTGGAGAAGTGGAAGAGGTTGAGGGCCCCACACGATCACAGTGGGGGGAGGGGGAAGCCCATGAATACTCCTCCGGTGAGATTACCTACTCTACTATTCCCCACTGCACCAAATACCATAACACTGTGTTTTGCACTTACTATTCCTTTTATTTACTAGCTGTCTGATCTTGAGAGAGTTACTTCACATTCCTATGTTTTCATTCCTTTGAACAGTTAAAAATAAACTAAACCCGTATCAGAGGGCCAAGATGAGGTTTGTATGGGTTAGTACATGGGAAGCACTTAGAACAGAAGCTCCCTGGAATAGCTTCCTTTCTTCTAAGCTTTAGGTTTACTTGTGCCCATGATAGAGTTCACATTCACTTATTTAGTGGTTCTTCCAACTGTAGGAATCTTCTTTCATTTTCAATTAAAGAAAAAAATTCCCTCACAGTATTAAGATTTTAGTCACTGTCTCTAGCTGTGAAAGTCAATTTGAAAAAAGCCACATAAAAAAAATAGCATCACTTTACCCTATTTCCTTTTTCCCCAAGAATATTTAAGTACATTAACAAATGAGCAGATATACGTACAAACATACTGAATCAAAGAATTTTGAACAAAAAAAAGGATTATTTGCAGTCATTTTATGGATGAGTTTATAAGGCCAGGGGGAAGTAAACTGCCCCAACCCTGCACAGCCAGCAAGAGCCAAAGCTGGATGAGATTCAAATATGGTTTTTTCAGGATGCCTAGAAAAACAAAACGAATTGATTCAGCATTCATGTTTATTATATGAATAGGACTGTCTTTCAGCAGGAGTTTGTAGCAAAAATCAACATAATGAAGATATTAGGACTATATTCTCCCATTGTTTTCATTTTCTTAGAAAAGGAAAGCCTATCAAACTTTATTGCCATTCCTGTAGTATATGGTTGTGAAGCTAAAAGTAATTACACTCCATAGTTAGCTTGTGTGACAACTGCAAGACCTTGACGTATTATTCTTTGTTACGTTCAACAGTAAATGGCTGCGAGCATATCTGACTACTTATAGTGTGACCGTGAGATAATTGTTTGGGAACCTACAACTGCTTATTAAAGGGTGGGGAGTCTTAACATAATTACAGAGTCAAAAGCTACCCAGCTTTACTAGGGGAAATATCATGCAATGCGTTGTTGGTCTTCAGGTGGTTTCTTAGTCAAATTCTTCATTACTTTCCAGAATGCTCTGGAATTCTCCAGCTCCGTTTATGACATAAAAGTATCTGTCCTGGTTAATATGAATCGACAAGGAATGGAGGATCTCTATGCCTGAATGAGGCTGAAAGAAGTGGAACATTTTAGCCAAAGTAACAACACTTAGTGTGTCTTTGTTACAAACATTTCAAATTGAAATGTTGCTGTTCATACAGACCATTGGTCCCAGGAAGCTATATTTTTTCTAAATGTGCATCATTAGAATATAGTGTGTAATTTATTAAGGAGGGGAAGAAAAAAGTTGGACAGGGAAAAATCCAAAGACAGGCGTGCTTGCTTTAGAGAAACGTGTATCTGGAATCATTTTCAAGTATAATGGGAGCTCTAGTTTCTTACTGTCTAGATACTCATTATCTTTTTGAGTTATCTGTGCTATTATTTTAGAAGATGACATTTTTAGCTTTGTTAATTATCACTTCAAGTCCTCTACCTGTCACAGAATTTAAAAAAAAATTTTTTTTAAATATTTTATTTATTTATTTGACAGAGATAGAGACAGCCAGCGAGAGAGGGAACACAAGCAGGGGGAGTGGGAGAGGAAAAAGCAGGCTCATAGCGGAGGAGCCTGATGTGGGGCTCGATCCCATAACGCCAGGATCACGCCCTGGGCTGAAGGCAGACGCTTAACCGTTGTGCCACCCAGCACCCCAGAATTTTTAAAAATTTTTGGTGCAAATAATCACCCAGGTGACATTCTTCTAAATTTATGATGAGAAGCATTCACCTCATATTTTGAAAAACACAGAAAAAAATTGACTGCCAAGAACCAACTGGCCTATAGAAGCATGAAGAAGAAGTATCTCCAATCTCCCACCATGCCACTTGGCAACCCGTCTTCACATTTCCACACACCATAGGGGAATTAACCTACAGCCCATGCTGGAAAACCACGATCAGCTGGGAATGTGGAGAAGGGGAAAAGAAGAAACTGCTTGCTGTCCCCACTACCTGAGTGGAAGAAGATCCCATCTCAAGCAGGAAGATGGGAGAAGAATGAACCTTCAGCTAAACCACGCAATGGTCCCTGGCATCTGGACCTATGAGAGGTCTCTTAGTCCATTTCCCTCTGATGGCAGCATGGGATAGAGGCTGTACGGGTCTGTGTGCCGGGTACCGGTCATGAGGAAGAAGTCCAGGGAGCAGACTACCTGAATCCATGAAAGTCCCTTCAAACATTGTTATTGGAAACCTAAAATAAGTAAGACCCTTCAAACTAAGAAAAGGCTACTTTTCATTTTACCCAATGTTCTTATTATTTTGCCCCCTCAAAGCATCTTTTAAAAGGTCCCTTCCCGAGAGTTGAAAAAGGAGAAAAAGCAAGACCAAAAACTACAAACTAGAAACAAGATTAGAACACCTGGTTTATTGGGGAAAATTCATAGTGAAAACTGCAATTGCTTGATCTGCAACTTACAAAATAATAATTTGATCTATAAAATGAACTGGTTTTCATAACGTTAAGTACAAATGGTAAAAAAAAAAAAATCAGAGTCAATGCAATATATCCTCTATTTGCCGTTCAGAGAAATCTCACATCCCTGAATTCTCCTGTCGTAGGTCTTATATCAGATATTTTATATCTCTTTTTCCAAGGAAGACCAGGTTTGTAACTACATGTAAGGTGTTGCTTACAATTGCAATCTACCAGAAGTTGTGTCTATATGATTAGAGCCCAGTCAACCAGAGATGAACAATTCCAGCCACTTCCTCTCCTTCGGCTGTTTTAATGTCACTTTGTGAGAGGAATGGCACTCCTAATGCTTTACTAACCCACCGATTCATGCCTATAAGCGTGACGAATTAGACCCAGCTCTTCTTTCAATCCATATACTGTGTTCCTGAACATATAGACACAAAAGAGTACAGATTTATTAATACAGCATTTTCCCACACCCCAACCCTATAAACCGCTTTAAAAGAAAAAATTTCATGTTAACATTTCACTAAATGAGGAGGCCTTACTACTGCATCAGGCTTTGGCTATGAAAGAGTACTTTCCTAGATGCCATATCAAGTTAAGGTGAAGCTTTGCAAAAAAAATCGCTTAGGATGTTAGTTAGAAATTCTCACAAACAATATGCATTTAGGAAACTATTTCACTTCTTTAAATAGGTGAAGGCTTGGAAAATATTTATTTTTTGCATTTCTTTTAGAATATTTGGTCACTGGCAATTTTTACTAATAATCTCTCTCTTCTCATTGGCTCTTAATAGACCCAGTCCATTCCATCTGGGGAAACCAGAAACTCAATCATGCCAGTCCAATCTTTGAAGCCTTCTCATTTTGCCTTATACAGTGGTTAAGTTTCATATTCACATTCTTTTACAAATGTTGTATAAATGGTATGGATAGATATAAGGGAATATTAGCATATTATAGGTCATTAATTAAAAGAATAAGTTTTGTTTATAAAACATATATAAAAGATGAATATGAAACTATAACACCATTTAAAAAATACTTTCTCCCAAATTATTTTAGCATTGACTGGTTTAATGATATGAACACTGCCCACAAAATGGGTTCAAAGGATGCTGGAGAAGACCGTTTCTTGCTCTGGGATCCATCTTGGCAGCAGCGATCTTCTGCTCACTCCCCACCTTAGGCGGATGTGTAGAAGTACCTGGGCTTGGCATTGCCCAAAAGGTCATCTTCATAGTTGGGAAGGCAACAGAAGAAGAAGGCGCAGCCGATCAGGATGATCGTGGCCGCCCACCCGAAACCGTAGGCCCAGTTATAGATGTAAGTGACAGCGGGGTTGGCGTGAAGGTCGAAGGTCTGGGTGTACTTCACAGGGTAAATTACCAGGGAGATGATCTGGAATATGGCTAAAGGGAAGAAAAACATCCCAAAATGAATATGGACACATGAATGAATGCATGGGAACAACAGATTAAATCCCTCTTCCACAACTGACTTTTGCCTTTAAGTAAGTGTTAAATCCACTCCCTGGATGAAAGGGACTGGAGGGATCTAGCCATCATGAGCCAAAACAAGTTATTGACTCTTGTATGTCAGGGAGACCTGCACTGAGCAGAATGCTGAATATACAAAATACAGACAGAAAGCAATTAGAGAATCCCTCCTTAGGACCTGTGTAAGCATTGCATCTACTAAAGTAAAAAGTGCAAAACCGTGGTGCACAGTCAAAAGCAGGGTGGTACAGAAGGGTATCTTTTCATCTTGGTATTTCCTGTGCCAAACACAGTTAATATTTTCAGGGTTAGCAAAAATAATATATACACATACACACAGTGTGCACGCATGCACACACATACACACCGTGTGTGTGCACACACGCACATAGATTTGACAGTATTGGTGTTTAACAGCACACCACTGAAATATTCATTCAATAAATAACTAAATGAAACAACAAGCCAATGATGTGAATGATCAGCGTAGAGAAGCACCAGAAAAGTCTGCAGAGAAGCAGAAATCTAAGGAACAAATAGAAATGGAGAGATGGAGGTCAGAGGGAACAGCATTCCAGGCAGGGGGAACAGAAACACAGGAGGGGAGTAGTCATCCTGCCATGGGGAAGTGTAAGGAGGATACAAGAAAGAAAACACAGGTCAAGAAGACTTCTAAACTCTTCGGCATAAGAGTCACCTTATTATAATTACTATTAACCATATTAACGTTTTAAGCAACTTAAGAAAATAAGAACTTGATTAAATGGACTTTTGTATTCTTTTTCAACGAACATGCATAACTCCATGAAGCTATAATGAGCATATACATGTTCTGTTCTGTTCTGCATTCTTTTCACATAATATTTCCCATGTCTGTTGCCAAGTCATAGGGTAGGAACACATTTTCACTCTGTACTATTAAGTACATTAGTCTACACCTAGCGGTGCCAGCCGGCTGTGCTCCTAGATTCCTAGTTGGTGTATTCCATTAATAAATGTTCACTCTGACCACACCCACCTGCATCACAGTCTCCCATCCCGCAGAATCAGCTCTATGATACAAAAAGGCAGTTCCAGACCTGGCCCCTCCTAGGGTCTCCTGTTCCACTGCAGAAAACCTTTCTATGGCCCGCCATGTCATGCGATTGTAACATTGCTTCCATAAGTAAAATGGCTCAGGGACAGTCCAGCACCCTCAGGAAGGGGCTCATAGGAGGCCAGCACTGGGACTGCTATGGAAACAGTGCACTGAATCAGCCCTGTGTCAGCCCCGGTCCCCCAAAGTAGGGGTGTCGCTGGACATAGGGTCACCTGCAAGAGACAGCAGCATGCAACATGGACGGGGAACGTGAGGTACCATCTGAGACACAGGACGAAAGGGACCTAGACCTTAAAGTGTGTGCCTTCGTTCCTTCTTCCTGTGGTGACACATTTTTGACAACAGATCGGAAGTGTAATTGTCAAGGAGTGTGGATTGGACAGTACTGTCGTGATGTCTACTGAAGGTACGAATGAAGAACCGCTGACTTAGTCTTACCAGCCAGGGCCAGGAGGCCTCCAATCACTCTCAGAAAGACAAGCATCTGGGGTCCGCAGAGGGCAAAGAAGGACAGGATGAAACAGATCACCAGGATGATAAAGCCGCAGAAAAGCATGGCGGCTGCTGCCCTTCCCCACGCTGTAAGAGAAAAGAAATTAATAAGACACATGTACCAAATTTTAAAATCACCTGTCAAAGTATCAATAGGAGGTTTTTTTATTTTTTACTACTTATATTTGGGTGGAAGGATAGTCTTTTTGACAGTACTTAAGCATCTCCACATCTCAAGGGAGGAATAGGCAATTCATTTGGAGGGCACTGACATAGTGCTTGTAGTAATGCCTACTCCCCTCTGACTTGGGGCAAGAGTTTCTGTCTCTGAAATGAATGGTAAAATTCATTCAACTGTTCCTCATGTAATAAAGAGGCCATATAAATAGGTATATTTAAAAGGTTCTCTCCCTCTCTCCCTCCCCCTGCTCATGCTCTCTCTTGCTCTCACCCCCTTGCACTCTCTCAAATAAAGAAATAAAGTCTTTTAAAAAATAAAATAAAAGGTTCACTCAAGTTCTAATGTAACACAACCAAAATAAACCACACTTTTGGTATTGAACAATTAAGTTATTATCGCTTTAGGAAATGGTTCAAATACCTTTAAAAAGATCTTTGTTTCGTATTAATGTTTGATTCTGTGCCAAAGCAATCATTGAAAATGTACTTAGGATTAGGCAGAGAGGTGCACTAAAGCAACTTAATTATAAAGAAGCTTTGATTTTTTATAACAAGTTTGGGTACAAACATATCCCATTGTTTGTCTAAATTTTAACTTCTGAAGTATACAGACTTTATAGCACAAGAGCTCTTAATGATGGATATGGGCCTTAAAAGCAATCAGGATGAAGTGAAAATTGAGTTCTGGGTTTGAAAATCCGAATGGCACTTCCAGCCCTGTGTTGTCCTACTTTGAGACTGTGGAAATAGGGACAGCCATGATACCCAGGCTAACAATTCCAGTCAATAATTCCCGTTGTGCAACCTGCACTGATTTCAAAAATCTCTTCCAATACAACCTGCTTTCTAGAGGGCATAACTAACATTGATCATGTAATTGCTCTGTGCCAGGCGCTGTGCTAAGAACTTGACATGCATTAGTTCACTAAATCTTCACAATAAATTTTAATGTCCTTTTTTTTTTTTTTTTTTAAGAGAGGGAGGCGGGGGAGGAGCAGATGGAGAACGGGAAAGAGAATCTTTTTTTTTTTTTTATAATGATTTTTTATTATATTATGTTAGTCACCATACAGTACATCCCCGGTTTCCGACGTAAGGCTCGATGATTCATTAGTTGTGTATAACACCCAGTGCACCATGCAATATGTGCCCTCCTTATTACCCATCACCGGCCTATCCCATTCCCCCACCCCTCTCCCCTCTGTAGCCCTCAGTTTGTTTCTCATAGTCCATAGTCTCTCATGTTTCATTCCCCCTTCTGATTACCCCCCCTTTCTTTATCCCTTTCTTCCCCTACTGATCATTCTAGTTCTTATGTTCCATAGATGAGAGAAATCATATGATAGTTGTCTTTCTCTGCTTGACTTATTTCACTTAGCATTATCTCCTCCAGTGCCGTCCATGTTGCAGCAAATGTTGAGAACTCGTTCTTTCTGATAGCTGAGTAATATTCCATTGTATATATGGACCACAACTTCTTAATCCAGTCATCTGTTGAAGGGTATCTCGGCTCCTTCCACGATTTAGCTATTGTGGACATTGCTGCTATGAAATTGGGGTGCATATGGCCCTTCTCTTCACTACGTCTGTATCTTTGGGGTAAACACCCAGTAGTGCAATGGCTGGATCATAGGGTAGCTCAATTTTTAACTTTTTAAGGGACCTCCACACTGTTTTCCAGAGTGGCTGTACCAACTTGCATTCCCACCAACAATGTAGGAGGGATCCCCTCGGGAAAGAGAATCTTAAGCAGGTCCCACGCCCACGGTGGAGCCTGACTCAAGGCTCAATCTCACGACCCTGAGATCATGACCTAGCCTAAATCAAGGGTCCAAGGCTTAACCAACTGAGTCACCAAGATGTCCCTACAATACCTTTTAAAGGTTCATACTATCATCATTTCTTAAGCGGTACGCCGGGCTGGCTCAGTTGGTGAAGCATGGGACTTTTGATCTCAGGGTTGTAAGTTCAACGAGAGGCGTACAGATTACTTAAAAATAAAAAAATCTTTATCATCATTTCTTTAGAAATGAGGATATACTAAGGCTTTGAAAGTTCAAGTGACCTGTCTGTAGCCACACAGCTGATAGGTGGTTCAGGCAAACTTTGATTTCCAGCCTGGCTAAATCCAAAACATGATTCTTCTCAGATATGTAATTTACATAAAATTCACTCTTTCAAAGTGTACAATTCAGGGGTCTCTACTATATTCACAGGATGGTGCTACCATCACCACTTACAATTCCAAAATCTTCATCACCCCCAAAAGAAGCCCCCCATCCATTAGCGGTCACTCGCCATTCTCCCCTTCCTCCAGCTTCCAGCAACCATTAATCTAGTTTCCATCTCTACCAATTTGCGTATTTGGGACATTTCCTATAAATGGGATCCCTACCACGTGGCTTTTGTGAGTGTCTCCTTTCCCCTAGCACAATGGCTTCCAGGCTCATCCGTATTGGCAGGTACCAGCACTCCATCACTTTTTACGGCCAAAAAATATTCCGTTGTACGGATCTCCCACTTTTTTTTTATCCATTCATTCATTCCTTGATGAACAAACATGCGCTCTTGACCTATTCCTCTGTATTGCACTCGAAAAAGAGAGTCATGTGCACATCCACGCTGGTTTTACTCCTTCTCAAACACAGCTCGGCTGACAACTGTATCCTCCCTTCTGGATAGGTCATTTGACTGGTCCAAGTAAAAGATATCGGAGAGCAGAGGCCGCTGGGCCTCTGAAGCTGGCTGGACCTCATTTCTACCCTGCCTCTGCCACCAGTTAGCCACCATCGTCTGCACAGCTGCTAACTGGGGTGAAAAATGCCTTTTTTCAAGATGATTGTGAGGATGACAGCCCTTGTGCGAAAAGTCAGGGAGCTAGGAATTCTCCAGCCTTCACCATTCAAGAAGTTCCTCGTGTATACCTATGACTTTTCTCCTGGACCTCGAGTTTTTCCGTTTTCTTCCTATATTTGCACAGTTCTGCACCATCACATCGTTGTTCCTCAGTTACCCACCGAATGTTTACATCTTCATCTGTTATAGACAAACCTGAACTAAGTTCCCCTGTTGCTTTCTCCAATCCCCAAGCTCCTCCCAGATCTTCCTCTAGGTTTATGAATGACTGGGGCAGGATAGGTTATTAAGGAAAAGCCATATTTTTATATGCTTCAGAAATACCATGTTTCCCCACAAATTATCCCTTGGTATCGCTGCAGGACAAGGCTGAGAGTGCATGAGGGGGCCTGATTTGATATTTATAATTTTCATTACTTTCCTCCAGATCTTTTTGCGGTTTCTGGAGATCAATAAGAGACCTTAGGGGCAAGATAAAATAAAAATGTTTTATTTTAAAACAGAAATGAATAAAGCCAGAATGTGAAACATTCTCCCTTTTGCCCTGTCCTTCAAGTAAGGGAACTTGTCAGAGAAGCAGGACCCTACTTTGGAAAGAAGAACGTTAATCAGATCATCTCAGAGCCTAGCCCATAGGCCACGGTGTCAAAATCATCAGTGGTGCTTATTAAAAATATAGATTCCTGTGGTTCCTTCCCGACCCACTGAATCAGAGCTCAAGAGGTAGGACCCAGGAATCTGCGCCTTACTGACATTTCTTACATCCATGCTCAAGTTTGAGAACTAAGAGAGATGATTAATCTCCTTCTGAAAACAGATGCAACTGCTAAAAACAAGAGCATAAAATTTTCAGGATGGGACCCACTGTCAATGACAGCCACATTTCTGTAGATTTTTATGGCTACTGCCAATCATTACATTCAATTAAATCCAATTATTAAATTCAAAGAAGCAGATACTGATTTTTCCTTTTGAGTTCACAGGTTAGAAACTGCAATAAAAGGAGACCTACGGAAGCATGCAGAGGAACAGAGGAATGCAAACGTAGGGGAAACTGCAGGGCAGAGTGTGAATTTTCAATCATAACAATCAAACTTCCTAACAAGGAACATAGTTTGATAACCAAACTTCGACAGTCACAGATTAAGGTTTTAAAAGTGTAGTGAAATGAGTCACGTATGATGGAGCTATGAAGAGGAACATCAATAATTATTCCTATTTCTTTGGGGAAGATGAACATAGATTTTTGCTATTACTACTTCCTCTCACATGATAGCTGAGGTGTAATTTGCACTGAGCTTTAAGGACTTGAAAGAAATTAAGAAAATAGGAAGCCAGTTCACCCAACCTGAAGTCAACAGGTGAGTGCAAATATAAACATAGCCCATTTTAAGCACTTGGCCTATGTTATGTGAAATAATTCAGTCGTGGCTTGTTTACTTAAAATGCTGAGTCTAAGGAAAATCAAAATGGCAAATTAAGTGGCATTTTGTCTTGAGAAATGCTTCTCTGGAAGTAGAACGCATGTAGCCTGCTCCTAAGGCATGGAAACACCCACGCTGAATCACTTAACTACCACTGAAGACCCAAATTTGGGCACGGTCTTGAAGATGGGGCTGATGAATGACCAGTGAGACAACCTGCCTTCTCATATCAATGACTATGTTGCTATAAAACCATGAGATGGCCCCTCCCGGGTCTGAGCAGGGTCAGCCCAGCCCAATATTCTGCCCAAGAAGGGGACCGACAGCCATGTAGACTTACAACGTGGCAAATCTCCACAACATACCTTTTGAAAATAAGATAAATCTGTACCCCAAGTACCTTGGGTCTCACCTAATTACCCAGAATGAGCCTAATAACTGCAAATTTATCCAAACCTCTTGGGAACTATTTATATGTTTATATTATACCATGGTCTAAATTATACCATATCTACCAACCCCAATAGAAAAACATCAACTTTTGAAAAACGTATCCTACTACTTCTTCCATGACTGAACAGATAGATGGTCCTTGGCACTTTAAAGGCAGAATGTCCATCTTTATTGTGAAGACAAGTCTATCCTCCATTATTATTTTATGCTCAAAACTATGGTGTCTTTCCTAATTGTGGCCTGTGATAGAGAGCAGGGAGGATTCTCGTTGTCAATTAGCACTCTCTGAACCAAGACCACAAATCATACAGTACTCCGGGTAAACAGATGCCGTGCTTCTGTGCAGGAATGGATTCTCTTTGTTCTGTCTTCTTAAGGGAAGATGAATCTGGTGCTATAGATGATCTGTTATGTCCTAAATTTATTTCTAAGTGCCACTTGGAGAAGTTCCTATTATCAAAGAAACCAGCAGCCTTACAAATCCACTTGTGAATAAGATTCATTAAAGATCCATTTGGATGAAGAACAGCTTACCTAATTTTGCCAACGTTTGCAAAGATTCAACTATAAATCAACACTAATGGTCACTAATGAAATTCTGAGTTTTTCCTAGGAAATGCTTTTAAGTTTTTGTATCAGAAAAAATGCTGTATCTTTTTTCCAGTGATGGCTTGTGAAAATACAATGTTACAAGGCAAATACAGCTAGGAAAAGACCAGTAAGGTCAACTGACTAAGAAAGGAGCAAAATACATAAATAGATAGAGAGTAGAACTAAATAAATACCTTGAATGCCAAGTGAGAAACCATAACAAACTGAAGCTTGTGGGGGGAAAAAAAAAAAACTTTGTAAGACGAGAGCACTACTAATATGTTTAGTATTGTGGGTAATGTTTGCAGACTGTGACTGACTGTTCCTCCAAAGTTAGTTTTTCTTTTAAGAGATTTGCTGCATTCTTCAGTAGTTTTACACATGGGCACCAAACAGTCTGGCCTAGCCCCTTACTCAGTGCCCAGCAGACACCAACCTGCCACCCAATTCGAGTAGGGTCCCTTTCCAGAATAACAGATTCGTCTATTAATAGTACGAAGCCCTACCTAGTAAATCTGAGATTTTGTCAGATCTCCTACTGTTTGTATAGGGTTCTTTATGTCAAACAGACTCTCTATGTCATAGAACTGAAAACTGGATAAAATCATAAGTGAAAAAATTAAGAAGATCCTATCTACAAATAAAGATACACATGGGTGGAATATATATTCAAAAAGACTGGGGTGTGTCAATGAGGAGGTAATCTGCAGGAACACGGGCCAGAGCCCCTGAAACCAGAAAGTGCTTACAAATCACCTGGGGATCTTGTGAAACTTCAGGTTTTGCTTCAGTAGGTGGGACCTGAGACACTGAGTGTCCAATAACCTTCCAGACAATGCAGATGCCGCTGGTATGGACACATTGAGTAGCAAAAATCTAGAGGACCACTTGTTACAGGCCTGCAAAAAAATCTACATCAGAAGAAGCAATTTTGAAGAAGCTTTAGAAGGCAGTAAAGCAAGGTCAGGGTCACGTGGGATGGCATCCAGTCGGTGTGAGATTCTTGACATGCTCTGCGTTCTCTCCTGAAACTGAGCCTGATGAGAACTACTTACTGCTGGGTTTTTATAGAACCACGATACGTTACCTCTTCATGGTCTTCTTTTAAAGTCTCAGTGGGGAAACCGTGCTACCCAGAAAGATGTGAAAGTGGAGATTTGTACCCTGAACGTAGACATGATAACTAGCAGGGAATCGGGGAGCTATCCTCACAGACCCTCGAAAGTGTGTCAGATGAAGAGGGCTGGGAAGTAGCATTTACGTGGAAGCACACTTGAGCTCCATCAGCGTAAGACAAGTAGTTTTAGACAAACAGCAGCGTCCAGGGAACTGAATTAAGTTGCGGAACAAAGGGAAGAGGCTTAGCTCGTCACGGGAGGTGCTGATGAGCACAGGCTTTGGTGAAAGCTTGAACAGGTGCACTCTTACACCCTTCTATTATAGCCTGGGAGCGTGTGTCCGCTAGCAGGGAGAAAACAAGTCAGGTCACTTAAAAGGGAGGGAGGCTTCCAGGACGTTCCTGCTAAGTGCAGCCAGTGGGCCAGTCACTGGTTCCCACACGTCTGGATTTTACAAATCCATACACACACACACATATATTTTTAATTATGAAAATCAATTGAGTGGCCAACTTTTTATTTTGCTGTATAAAACCATGAACACGCACCCACAAAGAATAGTCTATCCACGAATGCCTAATTTCATAAAATAATAACATTTCAATACCTCGCCCTGCCTCCCTGCCAAAGGGCCTCAAAAAGCCTCATTTAGCCTAATGTAAACCTATTCACTTTGTACTTCTCTCATTTCCTGTACATTTAAGAACCATAGGGCCAAATGATCTAAAAATATTTCATATAATACTCTGATTCCTGGACTTATCCGAGACTGATTTCACGTAAAAAACAAACAAAAACCAAAAACCAAAAAACAACACATTCAATGCACTGTGTGGTGATCAAAGGCATCTGGTAAAGCTGAAGCTGTGTACTTCTGAGCTCGGGGCTGAAGCAGGCACTCTGACTTGGCCACACTGAGTCCCACTGCCATTCTTGGCGCATAAACTCATCACCATCAGTCTCCACCCTGACAAGTAGGAGCCTGCTTGGGATTTGAAATCTGTATCATTGATATTTAAAATATCCTCCTAATATATTTTTTCCTTAAAACTGGGGAAGAAAGGGTGCTGGCAGCACAAAAACAGTGTGCGTGGACACGCATGCAAATTCCATGTTGCATTTTACTTATAGGTGAAATGTGACCGATCATTTCAATGTTCTTTTCCTGTTTGGACAAATAGAAATGTGAGATTCTCTCCATGCTCTGTATGCTCATGATTTTGTTTAAAAATTAGAGTATTTGTGAAGCTGGGTATTTCTTTAGTTGTTAATATCATGTAAAAACAAATATTCAGTGTATAATTGAGTTCATTTATGAGAAAAATGAGGTGATATAGCAACCTGAAATTCTTTAAAAAACTCAATAACCATGGGGAATATAATGTTCTGTATTTTACATACTTCGAAGGAACTATTTCCCTTTATACAAACGTCTCTATTATTAGCATTATTGCCAAGACTTGCCAGGAATAATCTGTTTTTAATATCAAAATGAACATATTAATGTTATGAATATTAATTAATAGAAAGAGATGGTCAAGCACTTTGTAATAAAAAGGTATACATTCTTAATAGTTACAATGTAAATCACAACGTTTACACTCTAGTACATACCAAGAATTTTTTAAAAAGTGTATATACACACTCAATGCTCTGCATTATCATTTTAATTAGAGCCATCCACCACCTTACTCCTTGTTGTGTTTATACATATGTGGGAGTGTGTGCTTACTACGTTTTATAGAAATCTCCTGTGAACATACTGTTTTCTGCAAAGCCTTACTGAGGTTATCTGAAAATCTCCAGAGTTGGAGATGCCTAGAAAATTGAGCTACAGTGTAGGAATCCACAATTTCAATATTTGTGAAGCAAAACTAGCCAACAGTCCATGGCAGAAAATGAAGTGAAAGTATAATAAACTCTCCAACTCATCTCTGAGCACAGGAGCCCGAGCTGGACCTCTCTTTGGGGAGTTCAACATCTGTATTCTTCTTCCCATGGACACCTAGTGACAGCGGATCTGGATTCATGATTTGATTCTAGGTCTTGCGCAAAAGCTGCATCTAACACATTATTGGCACTTACTTATCTTTGCAAAGGTCATAGGCGTAACTTAATTGGGATGTTAAAGCCACCACCCTCTTATGAAAATCAGTCTTGCTGCATCGTAAAGGTAGTAACCGATTTTTTTTTACTTGGAAAAATGAACTTTACCAAAGACAAATTTCTACATCAACTTGAAACATAGTTTATACACTGGGTCAGTGTTGTCTTTACAATTAAAAGAGTTAGTGCTTTAGACTTCTAATTAAAAAATTAAACCCACAAAACCTGCTTATTCCCTTCCATATACAAAACACTATATCATTCTGAGGCTGGAGGCACCACACCCTACGAAGGTGAGCTCATCTTGCAAGTTAAGAAAAATAAAAACTGCATTGTGTGAGTTTCACAAGAGGGCTGTAGTCACAGCAGAGCCTTGCAGGCCAGATCATGTCCCAGCATACTGTTGCTGGTTCTACCAGCACCTCTCTTCCCGAGGTGCGCTAACCTGACTTCACATGCAGGGGACTGCAGAGTACTCTTTGGGTCCGTACTAGGCTTTGTTCTGAGTATGATTATCAAGTCTGTTTAAAGACACACCTGTTTAAGCAGTCCTATTAAGTTCCCCTACAAGAGGCTGAGCTCCAATGCATTTTCACTAAAAGATACAGTTACATTACTTCAAATAATTCCCGTTTAAAACCTAAGATCTGAGATAATAGAAACGCTGGCAGGCGCTCTGTTTAAAAGAGGAAAAACACAGACTTTAAGGAAAGCAGGAATTCCATGCAGTCTTCACATTTTATTAGCTGCTAATAAGGACCATGCCTCCCTTTGCGGGAAAGCTCATGGTGGGAACTTCCAAACAATTCCACAGTAGATAAGATACAGCACCAAGCTCGGGATAGGGGCCCCCAGAGCCACAAATAAACAGTGTGCTTGGAAGCCATGGGCCACTTCGGAGTAAAGAATCAAGTCAATGGTCCTAGCAGGGAATGAGAAAAGGCAGGGTAGCCTTCTTTCTGAGTTTAAAACTATTAAACTCAGTTGCTAAGGCCTCATTCGGTAGCAGTTAGCTTTAGGTTTCGGATTATGGTCATACTTAAACCCTTCTCTCCCGCACCCCAGGCACACACTGCTAATCAAAATAGATCCCAGCTGTTCTTCTCCACTACCCTAAGCAGGCGGTAGCAGCATTCAGGACTGTGCTCCTCTCCAGTCCCTGCATATTAAGTAAAACACCCAGGCTCCCTCCATGCTGGAAAAATAAAAGACTCCATCTGCAGTATATTAGAGTTGTCGACTCTGCTTTATTTTCCTGATGTAAAAGATGTGTTTGCTGTGTAGATTTCAAATCAGATTAAAATAAGTAAGTTTTCTAAACAATGCTGGACTTAAGTCAAAAAGACACCCCCTAAAACAAAAGCTATCAAGAAGTAGCCTGCTGCTTAAAAATACTGCAGTCCCTATTGAAATCATAATTGCTAACCCTTTGACAGAAAGGGCTTTTTCAATGGAAGAAGAGTTGCTTTCACTTAGTTCCAGTTAAACGAATACACCAACCTTGGGGAAGGCACCTATTTCAATACTTATATTTTAATCTTACCAAGAGTCACAGGACGAGGTGTAATGGTAAAAGATTTCAGTAGGTCTCCAAGAAAATACACTTTGTTCATTATATTTCCTCATCTAAACCTTTTCGGGGACTGAAAATCCCCTTTTGCATGTAACCAACAAACCCTACACGAAACACAGTTTAAACTAGGGCCATTTTCGTCCAGTGTTGGGCCTGATTTTGGCCACTCAAAGCTGCTACTGCTTTCTTTTGTTCAAGTCCGATGCCTAAATCTAAGCTCTAAACAGACTTTTTTTCCCCCTATCACTCACTACCTCTGCCCCAGTTCGGTCCCTTCACTTAGGGCGGTTTCCGAAGGCCGCGCACGCCCAGCCGCACCCCGGAGGGCTTCCCGGAGGTGGCGGCACTCACCATAGTCCATGAGGCTCTGACAGCCATCCTCATAGGACCCGCTGCCGCCGCCCTCATGGAAGCATCGCCACCACAGCGAGGACGTCTGGATGTGGTCGCTCGACTGCAGCCAGCCGCGACCGGCCAGCGCGATGATGTCGAAGGCGATGGCGCTGAGCAGCAGCAGGGGCAGGATCCACCTGCAGCGCTCGCAGGCCAGGCCGCAGCGCAGCATCTCGACGGTGGCGGCGCGGAGGAGAGGAGCGCGCGGGGCTCGGACGCCGTGGAGAATGGCCCGCCAGCGCGGGCAGCGCGACAAAAGGGAAGAGGCCGCGGGGAGGCGGCTCCCGGGAGGACGCGGCTCGGGGCGCCGGGGCCCCACCTAGAGTCCGGTGACTCACGGCGCGCCGCCCCGACCTGCCCGGTCGGCCCGGGTGCGCGCGGGGAGAGGCGGGGCCGGGCTCGGGTTACACGGGGCGTGGGCGAGCCTAACCCGCCTGCCCCGGGCCTGGAGCCGCTGGGGCCCGGCGCCCGGCCAGGAAAGGGAGCCGGGGGGCCGGGGGCCCGGGGGCCCCGTTGCAGCCACGCGCGCCTCCTCGCCTCCCCACTGCCTCATTTCCCGCTTCCTGGAGCCTCTCCCGCTAAATGTGGTTCTTCTTGAGTGCCTCACCGGGTGCACGTTTTAATCCGCGCAAACCAGCTAAATATTTAATCCTTGCTGTCGGATAATGGTCTGATTGTCAACAGTCCATATTTAAGTTTCAAGCAGTTTGAGATGGGTGTTCACGTTGTACCCGTGGGTCAATGCTGCACTGCGTTTGAATGCGTATGCGCAACCCAGGCGCCCGTCCCTGACCCTCCTAGGCAGAGGGGGCCACTTCCTCCTGGGCTCCACCTTCGTTGTACCTTGTACCGTGCCTCACTTCATAGTCTTATCAGCTTACGTACCCGCCCATCCCGCCGAGTCTGGAGCTATTGGCCTGCAGAGGCCATGTTTTATTTATCTGTGTATCCCTGGTGGCTAGCACTGTCCCGGTCTTGCGGGGAGTTCAATAAACAACTAATGCACGAACACACTGAATTTAGCAGATGCGCACTTCAGTCTTGGGAGAGCTTCATCTGGCCTGCCAGATATCTTCAGGTCCCGTCCTTGGCCGTCCACTCCCTATCACAAATCTGTCCCAATTTAAAGCCCACTTAATCTACTCTTTTCATTTACTATTTTGAGGTTTCTCCAAATAAAAACCGTATGTCAACATGCAGCCAGCACCTAAAATCCCACCTCCAGTGTCCTGGCCCTGCTTCTGTCACCAGGTGACTCAAGTGTGAAGGGGGGAGTAGGGGTAGGGCAGCTGGGAGTGGCACTGGGGAGAAACAAATTCTCAGTTTCAGGCTCCACAGTGGCCTTGGGCAAATCATGAAAAACATCCAATGAGGGTCACATTTTTTTTAAATGGCGGTCACATCTACCTTGTACCGTCACAGATCTTTTTTGAATCCCTTGCTTTTCCCACCAATTTAATATAAAAGAAGGGGGGAATATTTAGCAATGTTTAAAATTAAGTTCTCTGCATTTTAGTTCGGTACTCTCAATAGAAAAAGAATACTATTTTGTCTTACGCAGTTCTCTGGCAATTTTTGAGAACTGAAACTATGAAAGTGCTGAGAAAATAGTGTTTGAAGCCACATGAAAAAATTTCTCCAGCCTTAATTTTACATAAACTAAATTCACATATTTTCCTTAGAGGCAAATATTTTCACTTTGAAAGAATAGCATGGAGGTGGGGGGCTTCTGCCAAGAGTTAACTGCATACGGTGTAGATTGTGTAAAAAAATATGCTCTTGGGGTTTTCAAAAGTAATGTAAATATTTGTTTAATTAGCTGTGTCTATAATACATTTGTGAGGGAAAAAAATCACATTCTTAGAAATAAATAGAGTACTGATGGGGAGCAAAGTGGTTTCAGACAAATATCAGTTTCATGGGTCTTAATGTCTCTAAAGGATTTTGGACTAGGTATATCTTCTTTTTCTTGTTCCAATAGATTTGAGGAAAAGAACTCATTCATGTTGAGGTGAAAGCAAGGAAAATAGCTCTTCAGAATTTCTGGAAGAGACTAAACCCATCCTTCTTAGGTTCTAACGAGAACATGCCTAATACATGTCCCACAGACTGTGGAACCAGATAGCTCAGGTTCAGATCCTTTCTCATACCAGCTGTGTGACATTGGGACACTTAGCTTCTTTGTGCCTCAGTTTCCTTATCTCTAAAATGGATAGTGCTCACCCCTTCGTGTGGTAATGAGTATTAAAAGAGCTAATATACATAAAGCATGCAGAATAGCGCTGGCACAGAGGAAGCCACAATACAAGGGGCGATGGTGATGATTTTCACATAAGTATCCCGCTTTACTAAGATTGGAAAGGGACCTTTGCATGTTTATAAGGAACAGGTTCTTTACAAGAATACCAACTGTAGATCGTTCAGTTTTCTCAGACAATGAAATCATTCCTCTTCGCCGCTGTACTGGTGACATGATGGATTATAGTAGTGAGTAGGCGACTCAGTAGTTCTCCCTGCTGGATAATCTAGGGATCACAGAGTGCTTGACGAATGTGAAGTGTATCTGAAAAAGGTTTTATTTTTATAAATTTGGATTTTTATGGTTATAAAAGCAATTAATATCACAAATGAGGTATATACTATTATTATCTTCATACAGACTAGAAGACTGGGGCACAAAGGAGTTCAGTAACTTGCTCAAAACCACACAGTCCCTGGGCGACAAACCCACACATCACCCTGGGCCGTTTGTCACCAGAGCCAGTGCTATTTACCACAATAACCATTTGTAAGAATTTGGAAAATATTCCTCCAGAAGTTTCCTTTTTTATTCCATTTCCTCTACCTTTGTAAACACCCAACCCACTACCAGTTCTCTCCTGAGCTATAATGAAATGGTCCCATTAAACCTGCCATGTTCTCACTAGTAAACCAAAGCAATCATTGCACAGGTAGAATGAGCACGGGACAGGAAATCAGGCAGCCTGAAGTCTACTTCTCCCGGACCCTGTGTTTCACCTCTAATTCTTGTCCCATCTCTCTCTTCCCCTATTCCTGCAAACTTCTAATTGTCTCCACTATCTCCCTTCCTATTGCTTCCTGTCTAGTCTACCCCGTGGTGTGATGGTAAATGTTTACCAACTTTCTGACCCCTCCCAAATCCTTGATTTGCAGCATTTGCCAATTTCTGTCGTGTAAAACTCTCTCAAGGGTGATTTCCGGCTACCACCTGATGTCACTGAACACGGAATTGGAAAGAAATATACAAAATTATCTCTCTCAAGCGAGTAAAAGCACACCCTTGCGTCTACCCCCAGTATCCTACAAAGCTGTTCTCACAAAGGGCACCAATAAGCTCATATTTGCCAAATTCAATGGACATCATTGGCCTCTTCGTTCCACTAGATACTATGATGTCTTCCTCCATGAAACTTTCTACTCTCTTGGCTTCTATAAAGATGTTAAAGCCCATTGCTCAAAGATCATCAGAAACACACCTATATTCAAAGTTAGATTTATTCACTCTGCAGCAAAGCACAGGGCACACCACGGGGAACTCTGGGGATGTCCCAGTGAGAGGATGTTAGGAGAGCCTAGTCACAAGATTAGGCTTATGTCAGGTGATTTTGGAGAGGGTTCAGGGATGTGGGTGTTTTGTTCGGAGTTAGGAAGAGTGATATTTTGTAATTGCATGGTGGTTTTTTTCTTTGTGTATTCAGCTATGATTATGGAGTGATCTTGTTTTCGTTTTGTTCTATCACAATGACACAGTGACCTTGTCTGATGTTAATGTTCTGTGAAGTTACTTATGCTCAGCATTGGATAATCATGGCCTAGCGATTGGCAGCCAGAAAAATTACCAACTGCCAGGGAACTGGCTTTTTCTTTCTCTTTCCCTGGGTTTCCATGAACCTCTCGACCCATCCCTTCCCTCTCTCCTTAATGGGCTCGTCCTCCTCTGACCCCCACGCACACCCAGTGCTGGATTCTCTGGGATTCTTTCCTGTATCACTCTTCTGTTCATTTTCTTTGTGTTGCATCATCCACTTTGATGATTTCAACCCCTATCTATATATTCATGACTTGCAAATATACACACTTTTGCTCTGTGCTTCAGAATTTTGTATCCAACTGCCAACATGTGGTGCCTCCTGGATTCTCCCCCAACCACTTTAGCATCAGCCCATGCAGAGTTCTGATGGCTTTCTCTTCTACACCATTATCTTCTTCCTGTAGCCCCCGTACCACCTCCCTCATCTTGGTCACCAAAATTAAAACATCAGGATCATCCTTGACTCTTTCTATGATACCCAATTTAAATCCAGCAATTTAAAGTTTTGCCAGCTACCTTAGCTCCCAGATATTTCTGCAGTGCACACTCTCTGCTCTGCCCCTACTCTGCCTGCCCCCGGTCATTGGCCTTCACTGCCACAGTTGCCCCTCACTGCTCTCCCCCCACCCTCCAGTTCTGAACACTCCCCTCTCCCTAATCCATCTTCCGCAAGACCACTGGAGTGATCCAGCTAGATGTGGCTCTGACTTGGACACTCCGCGATGCACCCCTCACTGATTCTTCATTGCCTCTGCCATCAAGAATGAGATTCCTAAAAGTGACACACAGATCTTCTATGGTCTGGCCTGTTTGCCTCTCCAGCCTCATCTGTCCCCTCTGCTTGCCTTCTCATCTTTTAGGTTCTCCCCAACCTATCACAGTCCAATTCTGCTCATGCCACTACATTAAAACAGCTCTTAATAAAAATATCAGAGGACGCCACATTACTGATGACTTCCTCCTGGAAACCCACACCTCCCTCTATGGCATGCTCACTTCTTACCTTCCTGACTGTCCTTCTCATTCTCTTCTGCTGTTCACGTTCTCCCTGATGATTTAGTCCAGCCTTTTTCTTCCTCACATTCATGATACCATATTTGCCTTTATTCCTGATGTTATTTCTGGAATACCTTTCTTCCTAGCCCCCTCCCCATACCCTTAGTTACTTCCTTCTGATCTTTAAAGATCTGTCTCAGACCCCACGGCCTCCAGAAAACTTCCCTGAGTCTTGGCATATTCCTCTATCCCCACCTCCAATCCAAGGTAACTATGTGCTCCTCCTCTGTGCTCTGAGAACACGTGAACCGTATGTAGTAATCGCTTCATTTTATAGTATTCTTTTTTTGTGTGTGTTTCCATTAGACAGTGAGATCTATGAAGAAAGTGACTGTGTCTTATTTGTCTTTGTATCCCCAGCACCTTTCCTAATGCAGGTGTTAAGTAATTGATAAATACACAGATGGATGGATGGATGGATGGATGGATGGATGGATGGATGGATGGATGGTTTTGTCAGTAGCTATGAGACTTGGCTCCTCTGAACTTTAGTATATTCACTTATTTGTTGAAGTGGCTAAAAAAATAAACTGCAAGGAAACCTGTAGCTCCAAAATGCTCTGAAAGTATAGATAAATGAAAATATTCTAAGACTCAAACTTAAAAATATATATATATTTATTTGGAACAGTAGATGGCAGTAGAATACTGTTTTTCAGCACAGCATTTGCAAGACTTAAAATTGATCAAATATCCATAGAAAAACTAATAGCCATATAGCATGATTTGTTTAAATGTCTCTAGTTAATAACAATGTGTCCAGATTGGTTTCCTAACTACAGAAATGTACTACACTAGCGTGAGGTGTCAGTAATAGGGAACACTAGATACAGGGGTTTAGGGGAACTCTGTACTATCACAAGTTTCCTATAAATCTGAAACTGTTCTAAAAAATATTTTTTAAATACCTCTATATTGCTTAGTATATCATTTTTCTCATACAAAAAAAATAAATGGGAAACCCCACTATCAGTCATTTCCTCGTTTAAAATGAAATACAAAACCCCCATAATCAATCATTCATCTTCAAGTTTGAAAAATAAGTTTTTGATATTCAGAAATAAAGGCCATTTATTTACTTAAAATGTTATTGTTCTGCTGTGATTATAAATGTATTACTTTAGAAAATCCAAAGAAGACAGAACGTATAAAGAATACATCACCCATAGACAATTGCTTCTTTCTTTTGAACCAGAGTCAATTGCTGCTAATAAATTTGAACTTTTGTTTTAGACTTTTTCCCTGTGTGCTCTAATAGTTCTGGTCCTCCCTTGGCTCCTAGCAGCACACATTCTTCTAGTTTCTTCCCACCCTGTTGCAGGCTTCTTCCCTAGCACCTGTGGTGATGAACCAGTGGGGTTCATCAGGATTTGGTCCCAGCACCTTCTTCTCCCTCTGCATTCTCTCTTTAGATGGCCTCAACTACTTCTGTGGCTTAGATACTATGCTAGAAACTTCCAAGTGTATTTCTGGACCAGACTTCTCTTCTAAGCTTCAAGTTGAATGTCTCACAGTATATCAAACAAAAAACAGACCAAACTGAGCTCTTTCATCCCCAAAGTGTCTTCTACCTCTTTCTTTGTCTTATCCATATTAATACATGGTACCAGCATCTTCTAGCTTCTTAGAAGCCATCCTCAACCCACTCACTCCACATCCAACCCACCAGAAAACCCCCAGCTGCCACCTGCAAAAATGTATCTCAAGTCCATGCGGCTTTTGCAAGTTCATTATCACTGCCCTACTCCAAGCCACCATCCTTTCTCACCTGGACTACTGTTAATAGCTTCCTCATTGATTTTCTAATGTCCATTCTTATCCTCTTAGAGCAACCAGAGAGATGCAAAGATACAGATCACTTTCCTACGTACGGTTCTAACAAAACAGCAATGCCTGTGGCACTTGGACTGAAATTTGCCCTGCTTGCTGAGGCCTTCAGCAGCTGGCTGGCCCCTGCCCGCACCTGTTGAAAGAATTGGCATGACTTTGTCTCCTGATAGAACTCTGGTACAATTTTTAATTGTTGAAACATAAGGAAGAAAATGTTCAATCCTCCTAGCGCTCTCACCTACTCAGAGAGAAACACAGTTAATATTTTTATACATTTCTTTCTACTTCTACTCTTTTCTTCTACATGTCACACTCCTACATATACATGTGTATACAGTATATTGTATATACATTTGTTTTTAGAAGACTAGGATTCCACTCTATAATTTTCCAGCCTGGCTTTTTTTTTCACTTGCTAGGTAAAATATGAGTGTTTTGTTAACACACATTGCCATTTACACTTGCCACCAACAAGCACTTAATACCTGACCTGTCCTCCCTTTGCTACTTTTATTTCCTCTGTTTGGATCTTTATATTCCTGTGTCATACTGCTTATAATATCTGTTTCTCCAGGAGGCATTTATTGAGTTTCTCTCATGCACATAGCACCGTGCTGGGAAATACTGTAGGAATACAGAGGATGGGCCCCATAGCCACCCACCCAGTGCTGGGGGTTTGGGGAAGACACCACCAGCCAGTGGTGCTGACACCCATGCAGGCTGCGCTAGTAGAGGGCTGTGCTGGGGGCTGTGGGAGCAGAGAGGGGAGGTGGCACTCTGGGCCCTGAAGCAGTTGGCGCATTTATGAAGAGTGGGAGACAGGGCTGGTTTCAGGCCCAGGTGCTCTCTGTGACGTAATTCTACCTAAATTCAATTCCATACCCCTCCTAGGACCCGTGTGGCAACTTTCCGAAAGGGACTCGTTGATAGCCTTCCAGTGGGTAGGAGCAACTAACATTTGTTTAACATTGCTGTGATCCAAGGACTCTCCTAAGTTACATGTAATATCTCTGAATTCTCTTGACTATCTGCAAGTTAAATGCTGTTATGCTCATTGCAGAGGTGAAAAAAACTGAAACTGAGCTAGTAAGTAAATCATCTTAGCCACTGTTCTCGTGGCTTAGATACTATGCTGGAAACTTCCAAATTTGTTTCTGGTCCAGACTTCTTTAGTAAATAAGGGGACTCAAGCTCCTGTCTACTTCCACCATGTCTGTGCTACACCCCTTCCAGCATCAGTGGTTTCTTCGGTAAGCGTAGCATTTGGAGCAAACAAGGAAATAGAGTTAATAAGGCATTAGCAGACATACGCTCTGTATAGAAAGTGGTTACATCTCAACACCATTTCCAAGCTTTGAACGTCATTGAATAAATAGAGAATGAAATACTGAGCTCAAATCATGTCATCTGGAACCCAAGATTTGATTAGAGATAATAAACGCTAACATTTATTGAGTGCTCCAAGCTGTGTGGCACTATCCTTTGCACATGATATGTATGAATTACTTTATTCCCAGAACAATCCTATGAGGTAGACACAATGATTATGTCTACGGTGCAGATACAGATACTGAAATAGAGAGTTTGAATTCCTTGTTTAAGATCACCCAGCGAGTTGGGGTTAGCTGGGATTAAACCCCAGGCCAACTTTCTTGACCTAAGGTCTCAGCACCTAACCACCATGCAAATAATAATAATAGCAACTAACCACGTGAATAATAATAATAGCAACCAACCTTTACTATGTACCAGTGCCTGCTTCGAGCACACGTGAATTTCTCTTATCCTCACAGTACCGTGAGCAAAGGTCAGCTATCGCTGCTGTATCACAGATGAAGAAACTGAGGCACAGAGAAGCTAAATGACTTTTCCTGGAAAATTCAGCTAGTAAGTGGCAGAGCTGGGCCTCAAACCCAGACACTGGGCTGCTTGCAGAGTCTGCCCAATTAACACCTAAAACTCACTTTTAGTGTGCACATTCTTCAATCTCTTGGGGTGCATTTGAAATTTGTAGCACATATCCAGTCAGGGGTCTATATTTGAAGACTGCTTATCTTTCCAAGCCAACTGCAGGATGCGCTCCGTCTCTCCCTCTCCCCACCTGCGCTCTGATACGAAGACGATTATTGTGCCCCTGGGACGATCACTAAAATGCACGATGTATATTCTAGGGTTATTTCAGCCTGGAAAATTTCCAATAAATATTCAGCAAAGACCTCAATGTGTCAGATGTGCTCTTAAAATACACTTTTTAAAAAATATGCTCGCAAGATAGGGAAAGGGATGAAAAGCCTGGGTCCAAGCTGCACGGAGTTATATTAAAAATCACACGGACTAGTTTCTTTAACAAATTGAAAGAACCATCAGTGTTTGGGGGATTTTTTTTTTTTTTTTGTATTTAAAATTCACACATTTCAGTCTGTTGCTGGTGTGGACATTTTGTCTTATTTGGAGCTTTCTGTGAGTTCTTTCCTGCTTATAACAGAGCCACTGTGTGAGACCACCTCAGCCCAGCCCCTACTGGCTTCTCAGAGACCACTTGGCCTTGTCTCCTGCTTTCGTACAGGTCTCTGTGTTATCCCTCCAACTGACCTCCAGGGGAAGGTTTATACTTCTCTGTATTCCTACAGCGCCCACTTAATCTGCCAGGCTCCATAGCTCTTGATTTCTGGAACTATAACTGCCAAATAATAAATTGGATTGCCATAAGGGATAGACATTAGAAAGAAAAATATATTCTTAAATATATGAATGTTAGATAATATTTAGTATCTCAGTAGAGGACAAAACAGTCGTTCCTGAGCTTAGGTTATCAGCACCTGACTGAGCTGTCTCTGTGGTGGAGAGAGAGACGGCGTGGAGCAGCGGTTTCAAGGTTATTCACTTATTCATTGATTATTTTATTATTTATTAATTATTATTCATTACACATTCATTAGTGTTCAGAGTGTTGAAAGAAGTGTGTTGTCTCTTAGAGCTCACATAGAATATTAAATAGAATACAAGGATAACTTCAAATCATTCTGACGAATTGGCAGATTGATTTTTCTGGGGAGGAATTTAGCTGAATGATTTTTCTTGCCCATTATGGTATTGTTGTCACTGTTTCCATTCATTGGACTTGTGTGAAGATGTCTCTTCTCTTCATTCTTTCTCTCATCCTGTCGCCCTGTACACACACTTATGTATCACACACAATATATGACATAGAAATGCTTTGTTTTAGTAAGCCAGTGACAGATTTCTGGTTGGAGAAATTTAATAAATGTGTGATTAATATCATTTGCAAACCTTCTAGAAATATTCACTTATCCTATATGATCTTGGCATATAGCTGGAGAATCCTAGAGGGTTTAAAAAAATCAATGAGATCTCAAATAGTAAAAATTAATTATGGGGTCTTCTGGATTTGTGTGATGTTTCCAAACCGCTTTATGAATTACACAATAGTTTACAACTGATGCAGCAACTTGCAGTTTAATTATGGTTATTTTCTTTTAAGAGGGTCACTTTTTTACTTTTCCAAAGATGTAAAGCAGTGTTTCTTTTAAAATAGCTGTGAGTTAATCAAGCACTTTCTCAGCTGGATTTGTGGCAACTAGAAAGAAATATAGACCCCACCTCTGTTTCCTTTGAGTTTACAATTGAATTTGGAGGACAGCACATACTGGAATATACATGAAAACAAATAGCATTAAAAAGTATTTATGACTAAGTGCTCAGTGGAGATCTATTGAGCGGGCATTCAGAGGAGAGCTGGAAAGAGAATTATGGGTAGGCCGGTGTATTCATTTTCTGTTGCTGTATAACCAATTACCACAAACTTAATGACTTGAAACAACACCCAGTTGTTAGCTCCCAGATCCGTAGCTCTGAAGTCCTGGAGGGCTCACACTACTATTCAGCCTTTTCTCTCCTTAAGGTCTCCCAAGGTGAAGTCAGGGAGTCAGCCCGGTCCGACTAGGCTCGTAGATGGAGCTCGGGGGAACAGCAGCCTGCCAATCTCCTTCACCTTGTCAGCAAAATTCGGTTCTTTACGACTGTACCTCTGAGGTTCCCGTTTTCTTGCTGGTTGTCAGCCAAGCCCTTGCTATTCCTGGGGCTCCTCCATCTTCAAAGCCATCTTCAAAGCCACAGTGTATGGAGACCTTCTTACACCTGGAGTCTCTCTGACTTCCTCTTTTTCTGCCAGCTGGAGAAAACTCCGCTTTTAACGGGCTGCCTGATTAGATTGCACCCACCCAGATCGTCTCTCCTGGGCCATACGAGGTGACACGATCACAGATCGCAGATTCCGCCCACACTCAAAGGGGAGGGTTATCCAAAGGGGAGGGCTCTAAGCCACTCTTAGAATTAAGAAACAGTTCACGCAGAAGGCGGGACCAAAATGCACCTTAAAAGAAAGATAGGTTCTAGATAAATAAATGTACTAAAAGGTTTCTTCCAGAAAAAGGAACTGTTTATTCATTCAATAGATGTTTATGTAATACATTGATATCTGATGATTGGGATATAAATGATGAGCGAAAGAGACACGCTGCCTGGCCTGATGAAATTGACAGAAGCGAGTGACCACAGACAGATTTGCATGAGCCGTGCTCAGGGACAGTGAATAGTCCACAGTTTAGGGACAGAAACAATTCCTCTAAACAGAGTACAGAGTCACATGCGTATGTTTGTAAGACAAGGTGTAGATGTGGACACTTGAAGGCTTTTAGGACGAGGCAGGGGATTTTGTGTAAAGAGCCCAGTGGCTCTTGAAAGGAAGAAATAGAGACACCTAACCTTTCTTCTAGAAACCTAAGCTGTTAAAAAGCTGCCCAGGTGAGCTGGGCACCCCTACCCGGGTCTACGGGTAGGGATGATCAGCAAAACCCTGAATTTGAAAACACCATGAAGACAAAAAGGGTGGCCCCCAGCAGGCTGGTCCTCACACTGAATCACATGGTCGGAGGGAGAAGAGTGGCTCTGGGTACATGTGGTGATGGCGCCCAGCTCACATCCCACCCCAGCCTCCTGGTTGACAAACAGGCGCCCGGGGACAAGGTGATGAGAGCTGGGAGGTGGGAGCCTGGCTCGGTCTGGTGTGGAGCATATGGGACTGAGCTGGGTACTGAGGGGGAAAGTGGTCCCTGACGAACCTCTGAGGCAAGGAGGGAGGTCTGCAGAAGTGGGCGAGAGGGTCTCAGTGGGAGTTTCCATCCCAGCTGTGGCCGCTGCCTGCAGAGATTGTCCTCAGGCTGTCAAGGTCCAGCAACTTGTTCTGGCAGATAATGACACTTCTCTAGCCTCAGAGGAATACAGGTTCAGGCAAATGCACTTAGCATCGGTTTCAAATTTTCCCCGAGGCACTACAAAGTATAAGAAAGGAGGTGATGCCCACTTAATGAGTACCCATGGTGAGTCAGGAGTTGTGGCAAGCAATTCCCATGCGTGCTCTGCTCTCCTTCCTTCTCCAAACCCTATCACACAGATAGCAGAACTCTTGTACTGCGGATAAGGACACTGAGGCTCAGAGAGGTTAAGCAACATGCCCAAGGGCTCACAGAGAAAAATTGGTAGCCAGGACTCTGCTCAGTCTGTTTAATAAAGCCTGTGGCGTTTTTAACTTAAGCATCACCGCCTCTTGAGATCATGTCCTAAAAAGGATGACATGGGCTTTTTATGATTCCTAATTTTTCAGCTATCTAAAAACTCAGGAAACAACAAATGACCTATGTTATTAGTTGCCTTAATGGCAATGTCAGAGATGAATTTACTGATCAGAACAGAATATAAGTAATTTGGGGTGAAAAGGACAATTTCAGCTGTCAAGAATGTCATGGAGCTGTTACTAAAGAAATTCTGGGGCTTCGCCCATATTGTGTTTTGCAAACACCAGGACTGAAGCACTGGACTACTTAGGTAATCTAGGATATAGCCCAGTTGGGGTTCTAGTATGCTGGCAGTTGGCTCTCCCAGCCAGAATATTTGGGAAGTTCTGGGACCTGAAGGACAGCTACCCCATGGTGGGATGAGGACTAGAATGGGTCCAGGCTAGTGGTCTCCTGAGAAACCTGGCCTGCACTTCCAAAGAGAAGAGAGATCAGAGAGTAAGATAAGCCAAGAGGAGAAGGTGGGGAGGAGCTGCTTTCTCAGTGTGCCTAGTAAATAATGGTAGAATGGATTTAAAGTCCCCTTCTTGGGCATTTGGGTGGTGCAGTCGGTTGAATGCCCGACTCTTGGTTTCAGCTCAGGATCGTGAGATTGAGCCCCGCATTGGGCTCTGCACTCAGCACAGGGTCTGCTAGGGTTTCTCTCCCTCTCTTTCTGCCCCTGCCCGCTGATCCCTTCTCCCCCCCACCCAAATCCCCCCTTCCGCCACTTCAGAGCACACATGCTCCCTCTCTCAAATAAATAAATAAATAAATCTTAAAAAAAAAAAAAAGTCCCCTTCTAAGGGTCCGGATGGTACCATCCCCTTAAAGGCAGATTCTGTACCATATTTAGCTCTGTCCCAAAGTCTCAGAGCATAGCCCAGATTTCACCCTTCTCGATTGATCTCTGAGGCAACATTATGGAGAGACAATTGGACCAGGAAGTAGCTGGAGTTTCAGTCTTGACTTTGCAACTAATTCTATGTCTTTGGAAAACACACTAATTCTCTGTGCAATTCATTTTCCTTATCCGTGAAATATTCTGCTAACACAGAGTTATAAAAATGGAATGTAAGGTGAAATCAATGATGCAGATAATCTTAGGCTGAAATAGTTTTCCCCTGAGATATCAAGAAAATTAGGGCAAACATGTTGGAGATGATTTCTGAGACTCTTCTAGATAATTACATAAATGTACCTCCTTATCTTACATGTTTACATATAGTCAACGTATAGTAAAATTTTTGTGATGGAATAAAAAAACGTGAAACCCAACAGACCTGTACTTGAATATTTGGGGATCCTGTGATGAGACTAGGAATGGAGGCCAAAAAACACATTCTAAATATGTAAAATTATAAATCAAGGCAACAAACTGAAATAAAATCTTTTCTCTCTTCCTATCTCGACAAATATAGATTCCTAACAATCTGGAAGGACAGGTTTGAATTTAGAAACAGTGGAATGTTGAATCCCAGCCTACCCCCATTCTTTCCCACCTCTGGCTCCTTCCGGTACTGCCAACACCTTGTGCAACCCCGCGTGCACACCCATCCCACACGCCGAGCTCCGGCCAGAGCCCCTGCAAACAGCTGCCCTGGGCTACCACAAAGGCCTCAGGGTACACATTGGGACCTTGGGAGGATGTACCTAAGCTCAGGCTGATTGGACAGGGAATTTATGGAACATGGTGGTCCAGAGAAGGCCAGTGAGGGCAATGGGTGGTCATGTGCCTTGGCCTTGCGTATTCTTTATCCCAGGTGGAAGGCACAGTCAGGGGATGGCTAGTGTATGGCCCTTCAAAGCCAGGCCAGGAAGGGACCTCAGGCGCCCTACATCTACAAGGCTTTGCAACAGACCTGACACTGTCTTAAACACTGACATCTAAGCACCCCTTTCTCCTGTAGACCTGGTGGGAGCTTCCAGCCACACTGTATAAAGCCCCACTGCACTCATGAGGAACATCATCTGAGAGGCTAATGACCCCTGGAACTTACATGACTCTGTCCATCTTCTCTGCTCAAGCATAGGAGGGACAGTGTTACCCACCCGTCCCTTCCCTGTTTCAGGAAGTCTGTTCTGCCACCATTACCTAATTGTAGCTTTAAAAAAAAAAAAAAAAAAATATATATATATATATATATATATATATATATATATATATATATATATATATTTTAGAGAGAGAGTGCAAGCGACAGGGAGGGGCAGAGGGAGAGGGAGAGAGAGAATATCTCAAGCAGCGTCCCCGCTGAGCACAGAACCTGACTGGGGCTCCATCTCATGACCCTGAGATCATGACCTGAGCCAAAATCAAGAGTCGGATGCTCAACCGACTAAGCCATCCAGGTGAAACTTACTTTAAAATTTAAAGCAGTATCTTTATATGCCTGAGAAAGGACTGGAAGGATGGAGGATACATGTTAACAATGGTTAGTTATGCGTGGTAAATTACAGGTATCAAGGAATTTCTTAATCTTTTAAAATGGTTTTTATTTTCACTTTTTAATTTATCTATATTTTCTGCAGTGAATATATTAATTGTAAGAGAAAGAAGCACGAGTGGTGTGATTCCTTCTGCAGATCATTAGGCACGTAGAAGTGCGTGACGCACAAACGGTGTGATGTGGTACATAAGGCTCTGCTTTTGCGATGCTTGTAGATACAGTTCTTCTCATTCTCTTTTCATTGTGCGCCAGAATTCCATGATATCAAATAGCCATAATAAAGGCAACCATTCTTCCGCTGATGGGTATTTAGGTTGCTAGAAACTTCTTGCTTATTATAGGCAACGCCACAACAAACATCTTCATGTGTATTTCTGCAAGTATTCCCTTGGGATGAATCTCTAGCAGTGGAAATAATGGATTAAAGATAATATGTCAACTGATTGATATTAACAAATTGCACTTCAAAAAAGGTGGCACCCATTTCCATTTCCACGAAGAGTGTATGAAAGTTCTGATATGTGCTTGCCAACATTGCATTTTATAAATGTTAATCATTTTTGCAAGTCTTGTAAGTAAAAAAATTACGGCGTCTCCTTGATTTGATTTTCAGCTCATGTTGAGTAAGGTGGGATGTAGGTATTGGGCGTTTGTATTTCTTAATAATTTAAAATTGAGATGCTACCCAGCACTGAACTTAGGGTGACCACTACTCAGAGCAGAAAATATGGGGAAAGAATAATGTCTTCCTTCTCTGAATGCATATTCGGTGCCCAAGGACTCACTTTATTTGGTGATTATTTCTTGTAAGATTTACATGTCTCTGCAACAGGACTGTGAGCCCCTTGGTAAAAATGACTTCACATGCCTGAAGTTTATGTATAATAAAATGTAGCAGAAACAGAACTTGGTATAACCTCACCAAGTAAGACTCATTTGCTTATAATAAAACCTACACTCTTTTCTGAGACCTAAAGCCTCTCCTGATCTGGTCCTTACTAATCCTGCCCACGCCATCCAGCACCACATTGCTTCCCCTCACCAGGCTCCATCCTGGCCTCCTACTGTCCCTCCAACCCACCGACTTCTTCACTGTCCCCAAGCCTTCACAGTTCTTATTCCTTCTGCCTGGAACACACCTCCCTATGCTCTTCATATGTTCAGCACACTCTCATCCCTCAGGCTCCAATCCATTCCCCATCTTAAGGCAGCTTCCCTCCATTAGTCTAACACATCATCCTGTTTATTTCATTTAATATGGTCATGGTCAGACTCAACGATTTGCTGGAAGGAATCATGGGGCTCAAGCAGTTGTTTTATTCATGGTTGTGGTTTATTACAGTGAAAGGATACAGATCAAAATCAGCAAAGGGAGAAGGTGGATGGGTAAAGTCAAGGAGAAACCAGGGGCATGCTTGCAAGTGCTCCTCCCAGTGGAGACATATAGGAATGCCCTTAAGTCTCCCAGCAACAGTGTATGCCAACACGTGGGAGTATGGTCAACCAGGGAAGTGCACTGAGCCTTGGTGTCCAGAGTTTTTACTACAGATCAGTGATGTAGGCTTATAGTACGCATGTGACTGACCTTATTACTCAGTCTTCCAGCCCCACAGAGATCAAACTGACACACAGCATGGCCCAACTAAAAACACTCTTACCAGGCAGGATAGTCCAAGGGCTCAGTGGTTATCTCCCAGGAGCCTGTCAAGGGTCAGTCTTCCCGAAGACAGGCCTTTTTTGGGAATGTGCATGGTTCGAACGACCTGGGCCTGCTGAGCGGGGCCTTTACTGCCCAGCTGGAAATGTCTTGTTTGTTCATTCATTGCTTGTGGATTGAGCATTTCCCTCCCTAGAAGATGGTTCTGCGAAGGCAGAAAGACTTTGTCTGTATGCTCCAATGCCGCACATCTGGAAATTAGCCCGGTGCCAGACACTCAGTAGATATTTGGTGAGGGAATAAATGAATGAGTAAATGAAACGCTTGAGTAAGTATTTACAGTAAGTTCCTCTTACCTCTGCTTCTCAGAAGAATTTTGTCACGTTTCTACACCTTGAGAGCTTAGAAGAAATTTATCAAACATAACATTTTCACAGAGAAGAACAATCCTCTAAAACAAAGTCTTCCTTAGCATAAAATTCCAAGCATTCCTTCAAGCAATTTTTAATTTCATAATTATTTGACTTGGCATGAGATTCTATCTAAATATGTCAGATGCTTGAAAAATAATTTTGGCTTTGTAATGAATCTCACTTTATTACAGAGCCTGCCTTCTCTCAAATGATAGTAATAATTCTACTATAATGTTTCCTGAAACATTTATGAATTCCTTTAACTTACACTTCAGTGCCATCTTAATCTTTTGAACTTCCTGATGTGGAAATATCTTTTTATCTAATGTCATAGTTTCTTGCAATGTATTCCAGTGGAGTAGACAAAAAAATATTCTTCAATAAATGAAATAAGTTTTCAATATAGAACATTTCTGCTTTTTGAGGGGTGTGGAGAGTGTTTTATGATGACGTTACCTGATGCTTAGCTCTTGCCATCTGCTCTGCCCACAAATTATAAATGACGGGAGAATAACTCACAAACATATAAGAGATAAAAATGATTTAAAATCCCTGTATCTGTTTCTTTCATTAAAAAATGCTGCTAAGACGACATTATTATTCATGATTATTCATGATGCAGGCACAAATTATAAAGTGAACTGGTCATTCACGACAGACCAATTTATTCCCTGGACTACAGGTTTCTCCATGCTCACAGGATGCTGGAGAATGACTGCACTGAACGCTCATAGCATCTTCTGCATTAAAGCACAACAGAAAGTGAATTATTTAAGGGCTGTTGCTTATGGCAGGGTTGACGACACAGGGATAAATAGTTTCGACTGCATTCACTTTGTGGGAATCTGTGTTTTGAGATGAGAGTATTTAAAAAAAAAAAAGGAGAATGGGAAGTGAGGATGTATATAAGCAGATTTGCATAATCAGAATAATAATAAATCCTGCTGTAGTAAAATAAATCCTATGGGGGCAATGAATTTAAGCCCTAACTAATAAAGCCAAGTCTCATGATATCCACACTGCTCTTGTTTAGGCAAGTGTAGGTCCATTGCTTTTGGGAAAATCATTGCTCTGCCCTGGGAAGTCAAATACGGATGGAAGAGGCTCTAGGCTAACCCTATACTTTGCTCATAATAAGAATCACCTGGGTGCTTATTAAAATCATGACTTCCTAGGCTCCATGCCTATAAAATATATTTCTGTAGTAAGGGAAGGGTGTGTAAAATATATCTTCCAAATGGTATGCTGGGCCAACAGGAAATGTCCTGGACAAACCGGGCCATATGGCCATTAACAGTAGGTCTGGGTGTATATTTACCAAGAACTCCACGTGATTCATGTGAAGAGGGAATGGGAATCCTCCTGAGGGAATAAATCTCCCTCTATCCCTCAGGACCTATAGCACTTCTAGGAAGGTTTTCTGCCTGGAGGGAACCATCTGCTATGTAACAAGGAAGGGCCTTTCAGATAGAGTCACCCAATGTCCCAGTCTGCCTGGGACTGAAAGGATTCCCAGGACACAGGACTTTTAGTGCTAAAACCATGTCCTGGGCAAACGGGGATGTGTTGGTCACCCTATCACAGGGAACCAGGCAAAGTCTCAAAGCAGCTTTTCCAGAGCCTAGGAACGAGAGACATCAATGAAAGAAAAAGTCAGAAAGAGAACTGAGAACTCTCACAGGAGTGAAACGTAGTTTCTATCCAAAGGGAGAAAGGTATGTGAGAATTCCTTCCTTTCTGAGCTTTTATATTGATTTCCTGGGGCTATCATAACAAAGTACCACAAAACTGAGTGGCTGAAAATAATGGAAATCCTCTTGCAGTTCTGGAAGGTGAAAATCTGAAATCAAGGTGTTGGCAGGGCCATCTAAAGGCTCCAGAAAAAAAAAAAAAAAAAAAAAAAAAGAGTTCTTCTTTGCCTCTTCCCAGTCTGGCGGCCACGAAAAGTCTAGGACTGCAGATAGCCACCAGAAGCTAGGAACTCTGCACCCATTTCACATGACCATCTCCCTTATGGAGTGTGTGTGTGTACATGTGTCTCCAAATCTCCCTCTCTTTTCTCTTATAAAGACACCAATCCTTGGATTTAGGACCCCCTGGAATTCAGTATGACCTCACCTTAACTGCAAAGATCCTATTTTCGAATAAGGGCTTGTCTGGTTTCTTGTGAATGTGAATGGTGGGGTAGGGGGTGGGGAAACGATTTAACTCAATCTAGCACATAAGTTACATTCATGGAAAAAGAACTAATAATTTTCAAAGATGGTTCCTGCAGTCCCTTTTGCTTAGAGACCCCCCTACATAATGTTCCTCCTCGAAGAGACTTCCATACTTACACAGAGGTCCACACTTAGCATCCCTGCTGCACAAGTTCAAAACCCTGAGAAGACAAACATCACGCCCAACACACAAAGAATGGAGGCAACTTGGTAGCAGTGTCACCATCTAAAATGTTGAATTATGTTTCTCGGCAACGCTGTGCCCTTACAGAGTTCTGCTGCTAGGTCCTCAAACATGAACTAAGAAGTGTATACGGAACAAGAAGGCAACTGGGTTTTTTTCACATATACTTTTGGAGTTTGAGAGGGAAAAATAGAATGGAACTAGCATTTATTACGCATTCAACTCTACTAAGTACTTCTCATCTCTTATTTCATTTATCTTCACAAAAACTGTGTGATAGGCATTATTAGATCTCTCTTCTTTCCTCGAGGTTGTTCAACAGTTCTTATGAACTCATTTATTCCCAAGACCTCTTTGGAAGTCAGCAGGAATTGGTTGCTATCCGCTCAGAAACTTAGGGGAGCAAAGCTTAGTAAAACATAGAAGTTCAGGTATTTGTTAGACTTGCTTTCCTAAGTTCTAACAAAGCTGTCTTCCCTTCATTATTCAAAACACTGTACTCTTACTGCAAGCCTCAGCGAGCTGTTTTTAGCTCTCCTCTCGCATCGGGCCATCAGTAGTCTGTGAACAAGTCTGTCCCCAGAGAGGTGTGAAAATAGGGTGCAGAGGCTAAGGAGGGGAGAGGTCGGTGGAGAAAGAATTGGGAGGAAAGGCAGGAGTACAGCTGTGCAAGCTAGAGGAGTCCTGCTGGGCGCGCAGTAGGCCTGTGCGCATGCGCCTGAGAAAAGCGCTGGGGATTGTCGGACTCGGAGCCAGGAGCCGGCCAGCGCCGGTTAGAGCCCCTTTGCTCCAGGTGCGGTGGCCTTGCTCAGCCACTGCAGAAGCAGGGACCTCCACTCCCGCCTGGCTCCGAAGTGGTCAGAGCAGTAGCTGTGGGCATCCGCGATAGTGGCATGTGAGTGATGGCAACCGCAGCGTCTTTATGGAATGTGGCGCTTCTCAAAGCTTACTGAAAGAAGTAGCGCATACTTTCTTCAGCCTTTCAAACAGCCTTTCTATATTTTATCCAAGATCTCAAAAGATACTTTCTTTAACGTAAGGAATGAGAATGTTCGGGGCGCCTGGGTGGCACAGTCCTTAAGCATCTGCCTTCGGCTCAGGGCGTGATCCCAGCGTTCTGGGATCGAGCCCCAGCGTTCTGGAATCGAGCCCCACATCGGGCTCCTCCGCTGGGAGCCGGCTTCTTCCTCTCCCACTCCCCCTGCTTGTGTTCCCTCTCTCCCTGGCTGTCTCTCTCTGTCAAATAAATAAATAAAATCTTTAAAAAAAAAAAAAGGAATGAGAATGTTCACTAAATCACAGCCGATTTAACTTCTTACAAGGACAACATAATAGCTCGTTCTGACATATTTTATGCGTCCGACAGGAAAAATAGATCAAGTTTGAGGAAATTGTAATCATTTTTAAAATATATATGAACCAAGTCATGTTTTTTTCAGGATGGAATTTAAGATAGTTTAAGTGGAAGGTAAGAGAGTTTCAAATATACCTAAGAAATAGACATATAGTGTCATAAGGACATTTCTGTTTTCTTATACGTGGCAATAACTTTCCTCCAAAAATATTTTTTGAAGGAAGGACAAGTGCACACGGGTGAATTTTATAAACTTTGGGTCCCATGTACAGTGGTATTAAATATTTGAGAAATGACAGGGTAAGAGCACTGGTTCAAAAAGTCAAGATTTCTAGGTTCTCAAAGTCTCTTATAACTCACCATGTAAACTAAAACTTCTCTAATATATTAGTGCCTTACAAATCTTTTCTGTAAAATAAATATATTCAGCGAAGCTAGTCATTTTCAAAGTGTGCCTCCCTGCCCCCACACCCCAGCTAAGCTTTCATTCTGACTTCTCACTCATTCTCACTAGGAATTGGGAGAGATTAAGAAACAACCCAACCTTCATCCCTTTCTGTATTTGTAGACAATTGAGTGATCAGTGCAGGAACCAGACAGATGGAGGGCAAAGTCAGGTTTTGATTACTGTTAGGACCTAAGCCAGTAGAAGGTCGCTCACGCGGCCCATAGACTGCCACCTTGTATACTTATCAACACTGGCCACTGGGCCACCTCAGGCCTTACTAGATGGAGGGACAGAGAATGTATGTGTCCTGCAGAAGGGCTGGTTCCAAAAGGAAAAGAAGCCCAGAAGAGGCTGAGCCGAAATGCTCAGTCCCTTTTTAAGTGTACCAACCACTTAGGTCATCCTCTTGCAGTGGGATGGGGAAATAAGTAGACAGATACTGGACAGTTTCCACCCATATTTCTCCCTCCTGGGAGTTTGTAGTAATGACTGTATAACTTTGTGAACATATGAAAAAATCAGTAAATTTTACAGGTTAAATGGGTAAATTGTATGGTATATGAGTTGAATCTCAATAAAGCTATTTTTTTTAAAGATTTATTTATTTTAGAGAGAGAGCACAAGTGGGGGGTGGGGCGCAGAGGGAGAGGGAGAGAGAATCTCAAGCAGACTCCGCACTGAGTTTAGAGCCTGACACTGGGCTTGATCTCACGGCCCTGAGATCGTGACCTGAGCTGAAACCAAGAGTCTGATGCTTAACGCAATGAACCACGCACATGCCCCAGTTCTTACCATTTTATGTATTCAGTTCTGACCGTGCAGCTTAAACACCTTTTCAAAGGTTTGTTAGTCATTTGTATTTCTTCTTATGTGACCTCCTTTTTCGTTCAATTAATTTTCTCTGGTGTTACTCTTTTTCTTATCTATATAACACCCCATTATTAGAGATATTAAGCCTTTGTTGTATATCTTGTAAATGTTTTTCTCAATTTGTCGTCCATTTTTTGATCATTTTGTTTTTATCTTCATTATTTTCTATAGAAGGAAACATTTTTATGAAGTCTAAGTGTTACAAATTCTTGCCTAAAATTCAAAATTTGGAAATGAAGCCATAGGCATCACAATTCATTGTAGTTACTGGTCAATCAGAATCTTTATCCCAGGAATTCATATTTTTAAAATCTTCCCTGCATAGGTAGAAAAAAAAAAAAGAACCCACCTCCATGAAGGTGTGGATAACTTTGTATACAAGAAAGTGAAGAAGCTGAATTTTCATGGGAAATATCAAGTTTGTCATTTTCTCAATGGTATTTAATATAGATGGAGAACTTTCCAATAAACAAGTTAGAACTCTCCCATTCTTCCAGATCGGACACTTACCATAGTTCTCAGAGTCAAATGATCCGTTCTACAACACCTGTCAAATGCTGATATTCCAGAGAAGTGATATACATCCCTCAGTAGAGGGGGTGGGGGGATGGGTGAAATAAGTAAAGGAGATTAAGAGGTACAAATGTCCAGGTATGAAGTCAGTAAGTCACAGAAATGGAAAGTACAGCTCACAGACTACAGTGAATAATATTGAAGTAACTTTGTATGGTGACAGACATTTTAGAAAGAATGAAATGTTTAAAAACTACTGAATGTACAAACATCTTCTGACTTGCAATAATACTTACAAATGAATGACTACTACCATGTGCCCACAAGTCCTCTCCTGTCACCGATATCCTCTTCTCCAGGAATTTTCTCTCATCATTGACTCCTTCATTCAGGAGTCCTTCCCCACCATTGCTGGGGAGACCACCAGGGACGCCTATTTGTGACCCCTCCAGCCCGTGGCACTTCCACCCATTCTTCCCTATAGACAAAATCATCAGGGCTCTAGGGGTCTCAGGACTCAAGAGTCGTAGGGAGTAGGATTCAGGGTATGAAGTGGTAGGTGTCTCTTTCTGGGAATACTAAGAGCTACACTTAGGAATGTTTCATCCTTGGGGCGTCTGGGTAGCACAGTCGTTGGGCAGCTGCCTTTGGTTCGGGTCATGGTCCCAAGGTCCTGGGATCGAGCCCCACATCAGGCTCCCTGCTCAGTTGGGAGTCTGCTTCCCCTCTCCCTCTGCTGATCCCCCCGCTTGTGCTCACTTGCTCATGCTCTCTTTCTCAAATAAATAAATAAAATCTTTTTTTAAAAAAAGGAATATTTCATCCTCATGATGGATTAAATAAGATTTTGTGAGTTTGAGAATATAGCCATATTTGTAACATTTCCAAGCATAGACCTAACAAAATATTTTGGGGCTTATAAGCTATTCATAAGTTGGGGTTACCTGTAGAGTGAGGATTAATAGTTACAATAATTTGTTTTTTATTTTTATTTGATAAAGTATTAAATCAAATGTACATTTTATCTTTAATATTAAAGCCTGGTCCAATTGTAAAGATAAAAAGGAAAGTGTTCCTTTCTGGGCATGCCTGCAGCTAACTCAAGGGACCTCCCAGCCATAAAGGCAAGCAGAATTTCTTTCCCCTTCAAACACATTGCTTGTTCATTCCCTTCGACATTTGTTTGTGTAGTAAAACCATAAGCTTCTGAGGGACATGACCTGTGCTTATAAAACAATATACATAATGTTTCCCTTAAGTCAAAAAAATAACTAAGCCACAGAGGAGAAATATTCAGCCTTCCTTACCTCTGAATTTCTTAAAAAAATCTCAAGGCTTGTGAAAACAGAGCATTTCTGCAGCATACATTTTTAAGTGTGACAGAGGCAGGAGAGGATTGCCCTAGAGGACAACCCTGCATAGTTTCCGTGCCTAACACACAACTTTCATTTCCTCCTACTCCCGGACCAAAAGTGTCTTCTTTAAAAAGCAGGCACAGGGGCTGCCTCAGTGGCTAAGTCAGTTGACCTTCCGACTCTTGATTTCAGTTCAATTCGTGATCTCAGGATTGTGTTCTCAGGGTCATGGGATCGAGCCCTGCGTCAGGCTCTGCGCTCAGTGTGGAGTCTGCTTGAAATTCTCTCTCCCTCCCCTTTTGCCCCTCCCCCTGCTAGCACTCTCTCTCTCTTAAAATACATAAATAAATAAAATCTTAAAAAAAAAAAAAAAAAAGGCAGCACCAGGTTTCGGACTCTTCATTTTCAGAACCTGTCCTACCCCCCCAGCCAGTCAGCTCAGCCAGCAGAGTGCACACCATTTTTCATCTTGGGTCAGGGACTCCCAGAGCCTAAACCGCACCCAGTAGAGGGGGGTGTCATCAGGAGTAGCACATTGCTGCCCAGGTTCCTACAGGTCAGATATGCCTGGGTGATTCTAGTTTTCTTTCCCAGCCTCCCTGAAGGCCCCCCTCCAGGTTTGAACCCTTGGAGATTAGAGAAGTGAAGTCCATTTTGCTTGTTTTTTTTTTTAATTATTACTAAGTGTTTAATTTTAATTATGGTGTAGTTAACATGCAGTGTAGAATTAGTGTCAGATGTACAATATAGTGATTCAACAATTCTCTACATTACTCTGTGCTCATCACTGTGAGTGCACTCTTTAATCCCCAACACCTATTCACCACAGCCCTCCCACCTCCCTCCCCTCTGCTAACCATCAGTTCGTTCTCTATAATTAGGAGTAGATGTCTATTTCTTGGCTTGTTGCTCTTTCTTTTTTTCTTTTCTCATTTCTTTTGTGTCTTAAATTCCACATAGGAGTGAAATTATATGGCATTTGTCTTTCTCTGACTGATTTATTTCACCTAGCATTATACTCTCTAGCTTCATCCATGTTGTTGCAAATGGCAAGATTTCATTCTTTTTTATGGGTGAATAATATTCCTTTGTATATATGTACCACACTTTATTCATTCATCTTCAATGGACACTTGGGCTGCATGTGTAATTTGACTATTGTAAATAATGCTGCAGTAAACAGAGAGGTTCATGTATCCCTTTGAATTAGTGTTTTCATTTTCTTTGGATAAATACCCAGCAGCAGTGGAATTACTGGGTGCTATGGTAGTTCTATCTTTAATTTTTGAGGAACCTCCATTCTGTATGCACAGTGGCTACACCAGTTTGCATTCCCACCAACAGTGCACAAGCTTTCCTTTTTCTCCACATCCTCACCAACACTTGTTGTTTCTTTTGTTTTTTATTTTAGTCATTCTGACTGGTGTGAGGTGACATCTCATTGTCGTTTTTGATTTGCATTTCCCCGACATTCAGTGATGTTGAGCATCTTTTCATGTGTCTGTTGGCCATCTGTATGTCTTCTGCCCATTTTTAAATTGGATTATTTGTTTTTTAGGTGTTGAGTTGTATCAGTTCTTTATTATATTGGATACTAACCCTTTATCAGATATGTCATTTGCAAATAATCTTCTCCCATTCAATATGTTGCCTTTTAGTTTTATTGTTTGTTTCCTTCGCTGTGCAGAATTTTTTATTTTGTTGTAGTCCCAATAGTTTATCTGTGCTTTTATTTCCCTTGCTTCAGGAGACTTATTTAGAAAAATGTTGCTACAGCTGATGTCAGAGAAATTACTGCCTGGGCTCTCTTCTGGGATTTTCATGGTCTCAGGTCTCACATTTATGTCTTTAATTCCTTTAGAGTTTATTTATGTGTATGGTGTAAGGAAGTGTTCCAGTTTCATTCTTTTGCATGTTGTTGTCCAGTTAAATCCATTTGATCCAGTGTGTCATTGGAAGTCACTGTTGCCTTTGTGTCATTGGAAGTCACTGTTGCCTTTGTTTTCTGTTTGGATGATCTTTCCACTGATGTAAGTGTGGTGTTAAAGTCCCATATTATTATTGTACTACTATCAATTATTTCCTGTATGTTTGTTATTAACTGTTTTTTGTATTTGGATGTGGCCATATTGGGTACATAAATATTTACAATTGTTATATCTTCTTGTTGTATTGTCCCCTTTCTTATTATATAGTGTCCTTCTTTGTCTCTTGTTATAGTCTTTGCTTTAAAGTCTGTTTTGTCTGATACAAGTATTGCTACCCCAGCTTTCTTTTAACAACCATTTGCTTGACAAATGTTTCTCCATCCCTTCACTTTCAAGTTGTAGGTGATTTTGGCCTACAATGAGTCTCTTGTAGGTAGCATATAGGTGGGTCTTATTTTTTATTCACTCTGTAACCCTATGTCTTTTGATTGGAGCATTTAGTCCATTTACATTCAAAGTAATTATTGATGGCCATGTATTTATTGCCAATTTGTTACTTATTTTGTGGTTGTTTTTTTAGTTTTTCTCTGATCCTTTTTTTTCTTGTTCTCTTCCTTGATTTGCTCACTTTAGTGATATACTTGGATTCCTTTTCCTTCATTCTTTGCACGCCCCCTGCTGGACTCGACCTGTGTCTGCCTTAGGTTTGCGTATGGCATCTTCGGCATATAGCGGTCTATGTGAAGCGGCAGTCGCTTAAGTTTGAACTCCTTCTTTACTCTTCTCCCTTCCATGTTTTAGGTCTATGGTGTCATATTTTACCACCTTTTATTTTGTGAATCACTTGACTCGTTTTTCAAATAACCTTATTTTTTACCACTTTTGTGTTTACTGCTTTTCGTACTTATGGTCTTTCCTTTCTACTCAAAGAGTCCCCTTTAATATTTCTTGTAGGGCTGGTTTAGGGGTCAGGAACTCCTTTAGTGTTTGTTTGTCTGATAAACCTTTATCTTTCCTTCTATTTTGAATGATAGCCTTGCTGGATTGAGTATTCTTGGCTGCAGATTGTTCCCTTTTAGCACGTTGAATATATCATGGCACTCCTTTCTGGCCTGCAAAGTTTCTGTTGAAAAAATCTGCTGATAGCTTTCAGGATTTTCCTTGTATATAACTGTCTTCTTTTCTCTTGCCGCTTCTAATTTTTTTTCTTTATCATGACTTTTTGCCATTTTAATTACTATGTATCTTGGTGTGGACCTCTTTGTGTTGATTTTGTTGGGGAATCACTGTGCCTCTTGAATCTGGATATCTGTTTCCTTTCCCCAGATTAGGGAAGTTCTCAGCTATTATTTCTTCAAATAAATTTCCTTTCCTCTTTTCTCTCTCTGCTTTTTCTGGGATCCCTATAATGCGAATGTTATTATACTTGATGGAATCACTGAGTTCCCTAAGTCTATTCTCATTTTGCATAATTTTTTCTCTCATTTGCTCAGCTTCATTACTTTCCATTACTCTGTCTTCCTGGTTGCTAATTCATTCCTCTGTCTTTTCTAGCCTGTTATTTATTCCATCAAGTGTATTTTTAATTTCGATTATTGTGTACTTCATCTCTGATTGGTTCTTTTTTCATCTCTGAGTTAAGGGTCTTACTGAGGTCCTCCACTCTTTTCTCAAGTCCAGCAAGTATCTTTATAATCATTACTTTAAATTTTCTATCAGGCAAATTACTTACATCCATTTTGCTTGGGTCTCTTGCTGTAATTTTGTCCTTTTCCTTCATTTGGGACATATTCCTCCGTCCCTTCATTTTGCCTAACTCTCTATGTCTATTTCTGTGTTTTAGGTAAGTTAGCTCTGTCTCTTGCTCTTAAAAGTAGTGGGTGGGGCACACACTACTCATAAGGTGTCATGGTCCTCTTCCACAGGGGACTCACAGCCACCGTGGAGGCTGGGGCAGCTGGAGCCACACTGCCAAGTGCACACATATGGGTGGAGGGTGAAGTTTTTAAAAAATAATATTTATTTATTTATTTATTTATTTGAGAGAGAGAGAGAGAGAGCAGGGGCAGAGGGAGAGGGAGAGAGAAAATCCTCAAGCAGACTCCCTGCTGATCATGGAGCCCAGCTCAGGGGTGTGGTGGGGACCCAATCCCAGGACGCTGAGATCATGGCCTGACCTGAAATCAAGAGTTGCCATTTAACTGACAGTCACCCAGGCGCTCCATCAGAGGGTGCAGTTTTAACAAGGTGCTCATGTCCTCTGCAGGAGGCTAGGAGATGCAGTGTTGGCAAGGTTTGCACCAGTCTTCCTGGGGAGGGGACCCGAAGTATGAGTACTGAAGCAGGTCCAGCTGGAGAGGGCAGGGCGCAGTGCAAGCAAGTTAGGTAGTGAGTGCTGTGCAGGGCTGATTCCTGCAGAAGGCTGTAAGATTATGCTGCGGGAAGCAGGAGGGAAATGGTGCCTGCCAGCTCCTTTGTTCCCAGAGAGGTCCCTCATTGAACTCTGAGATTAGTAACTAACTCTCCCTCCCATATGCTCCAGGAGTTTTGAAACTGCTGCTTCTAAGCTGTATCTCTGAGGGCTGTTTGTTGCACTGTCTCTTTAAGGGCAGGGACTCAGCTTTTTATCACTCTCTGGGCTCTCCCAGAGCCAAGCCTATTGATTTTTTAAAGTTCCTGACTTTAAGTCCCACTGTTTATAAGAACTCATGAAATTCGGCCCCAGTGATTTTCAAAGTCAAATGCTATGGGGATTTGTATTCCCTGGGCAGCCTCCTGGTGTGATAGTCTGATTCTCACCACTCTGCACCCACGGCTCCCTCCCTCCAGTGACCAGACCACGGGGTTTAGTTCCCTACGCATCTCTGCCCTTCCTTACCCTCTGCAGTGTGGCCTCTTCTCTACATTTAGTTGTGGAGTCTGTTCTGCCAGTCTCTGCCAGTCTTCATTTTTCTGGGTTATTTGCACGATGTGAGTGTTCTGGGGCTGTATCTGTGGGACAAGCTGAGCTCAGTCCCCCTACTCTGCCATCTTCCCTGGAAGTTCGTGTTGTTTTCTTCTTGTCCCAAGAGAAAATTGCTTTTCTTCCAACCACTAAATTATTGACTCAGTGAGTCTCTCAGAGTTCGCTAACCAAACGCAATCCTTTATCTAAAAGATGTCCTTCGACCATGAATGGATAAAGATATGGTTCATATATACAATGGAATATTACTCAGCCATCAGAAAGGATGAAATCTTATCATTTACATTGATGTGGAAGGAACTGGAGGGACTTATGCTAAGTAAAATAAGTCAATCAGAGAAAGACAATTATCATTTGGTTTCACTCATATGTGGAATATAAGAAATAGTGCAGTGGATCATAGGGGAAGGGAGAGAAAACTGAATGGGAAGTTATCAGAGAGGGAGAAAAACCATGAGAGACTCTTCACTATAGGAAACAAACTGAGGGCTGCTGGAGTGGAGGTGGGTGGGGCGATGGGGTAATTGAATGATGGGCACATGATGTGATGGGCACTGGGTATTATATGAAACTGATGAATTATTGAGCACTACATCAAAAACTAATGATGTACTATATGTTGGCTAATTGAATTTAAATTTAAAAAAAGAAAAAAAAAGAGAAAACACTGTTCAGCCATGCAAATAAATAAATAAATAAATAAAAGTATACCTAATTCCAAAAAGATTTGATATAGTTTGTTTGCATAGTAAATGAACGGTTAAAGTTTCAATATAAGCCAGAACATCTAATAGAAACATGAAGATAGATGTTTCCAGACACCTGGAGTAATGTAAGTATAATGTTTCACTCAAACATTCATATGTATTTGAATTGAACAACCATCATGGGCCAGGCACCATCTTAGGCATTGGGCATGTAACAGTGAGCAAAACAGACATGGTTACCTCCTCCTTGACTCTTAAATTTCTTGCACCAAGAAGAGATACCTGATCTGGAAAGTGATCAGCACAGTGATAGCTTTAAAAGCTCTGAGAAGAGGGGCACCTGGGTGGCTCAGTCGATTAAGCAACCAACTCTCGATTTCAGCTTATGTCCTGATCTCAGGGTCCTGGGATTGAGCCCTGAGTCAGGCTCCCTGCCAGCGCGGAGTCTGCTTGTCCCTCTCCCTCTTCTGCTTCTCTCTCTCTCTCTATCTCGCTCTCTCTCAAATAAATACATAAAATCTTTTTTTTTTGAAAAAAGAGAAGAGATGTGATAGCCTATGGGGGGGTGGGAGGGGGAGATAGAAAAGAGAAGGGGCAGGAAAGGGAGTGAGAAAGAGAGAGAGAAGCAAAGAAAACCATGAGAAAAGGAAAGCTAAGATTGAGGTGTGAGGTTGCTCTCATGAGAGTCAGTAAAGAAGATGATTAGAAGTACAGTTGGAAAATACAGTTAGAAAGTGTGCAAGAAAACAAGGGAAATGTGGTTTCACAGAATCCAATAAAGGCGTGTGTTTCAAGAAAAGAGGGGTCATGATATCAAATGCTACTGGGAGATACCATAAAGTGGAGGGCTTATCTAAGGTATCTAAAGAAAAGAGACCTACCAGGAGGTGGGGCGGGGAGAGGCAGGGCAGGGATGGCAGTCAAACAAACCACATAGCAAGGGAGGCATTGGAAGAGGCTTAACATGAGGAGCCTGGAATCCTCGCCTTCCCCTCCGGTCACCTGGTTCTCTTCTACCCGCCCTTCAGGTCAGAGTTTAGATGGCACTACATGTGGGAAGGCTCCCTCCCCCATCTTGGTGAAGTGCCCCTCCTAGGTGTTCAGGTAAGCACTGTTTACTTCCCGTCATGGCAATGACCATAGTTCTTTACTGATTTTTAAACAGCAGCAACCAACTCTGTTAAAGGGGGTTCTCTGGTTAAGGACAAAGACCATTTTCTGGAAGGATATCTGGTAGTTCACAGAATTTTAATGGAAAGGCAGAAGAACTTAGGCTTAGAAAACAGGCCAAATCCAAAGGAGACCAAGTGAAGAGGTTCCCAGGTCAAGTCTCCAGGTAGGGGTGGGTTAACCCGCCACCCCACACCATGTGGGCTCCCTCTGGCTGTTGCCACCAGATGCTGTGGGAATCATTGCATATCAGTACGGGAGTGAATTCCAAACTGTCCCTTGCCCCTTCACTCTGTTAAGTTGTAGGGGGAAATCATACCAAAAAAAAAGAGGGGATGTAATATTTTTGTACAGTTTAAAGAATAATAAAGTGAACAATTTTGTAGCTACCGCTAACTCATGATTTTGAAGTTCCTTGAGTACTTTTCTAAAAACTTTCTTTACCTTGGAGGTATCTGAAATCCTGGATTTTTTAATATAGTTTTATTACATATTTGTGTCCCCGAGCTCTATACAGCTTGTTAATGCTACCTTTTTTTTTTACCTGATGTAAGTGAAATCACACTTACATGTTCCTCTGTGACATGTTGTGAGATTCTAATTTATAAAAAGAAATATATATATATATATATATATATATATATATATATATTTCTCCTCCCATTTCTGGCACAGAGCTCTTAAAACTCTTAGAATTTCCTAAGTGGTGCGACCCCTAAAGGTGTCTTTTGTTACATTAATTCATTAATGCATGACTTCTGGACCCCATCTAAGGATGAGGGCTGGTTGCCAGGAGACCCAACCATGTGACTGGAGGATGGGAATTGGCAGTCCTCCCACCCTGACCTAAGCAGAGGAGCCAGGAAATCCTCCCCCTCCCTTCTGGTCATCTGGGGAGAGGGTACGGTGAGGGGTTAGGGGCTAGAACTGGAATCAATTGCCAATGGACAATGATTTAATCAACTGTGCCTATATAATGAAGCCTTGATAAAAACCCAAAAGGACAGGGTTCAGAGAATTTCTGGGTTGGTGAACGCATGGAGATTTAGGAAAACTGGCTTGCCTGGAGAGGGCATGGAAGCTAGCACCCCTTCCCACCAACCTTGTCCTATGCAGCACTCCATCTGGAGATTCCAGAGTTATATAGCCTTTTACAATAAACTGGTGATCTGGTGAGTAAGATGTTTCTCTGAGTTCTGTGAGCTGCTGTAGCAAATTAATTGAACATGAGGAGGAGTTCTTTGGAACCTCTGATTTATAACCAGTCAGTCAGAAGTACAGGTAACAACCTAGACTTGTGATTGACATCCTGAGTTGGAGACAGTCATTGGAACCTCCGATTTTCTGTAGCTGGACAGAAACACAGATAATGACCTGAGCTTGGGACTAGTGTCTGAAGTGGGGTGAGCCAGGGAGGGCAGTCTTGCAAGACTGAACACCTGACCTGTGGAATCTGATGCTGTCTCCAGGTAGATAGTGTCAGACACCACCTGGGTGTCTGAGAATTGCTAGTTGTATGTGCAAGAATCATCAAAAGTATTGGGAGTGTTAAGACCTTTGGTTTTCAAAGCAACATGTATAGCTAATTAAATTTGAGAAAATATTTTCCTTTAATCTGATCATACGATCTCACAAATTGTCTTTACTTTAAATTTCTTTTTAATTTTTTAAGTTTTTTACCCATTTCTCCCACCTCCAACCACCTGTCTCTGGCAATCACAATCTATTCCCCATATCGTGGGTTGGTTTGTTTGAGATTCTCACGTAAGAGAGAGATCATATGGTATTCATCTTTCACTGATTTATTTCATTTAACATAGTGCATTCATGATCCATCCATGTCATTGCAAGTAGCAAGATTTCATTCTTTTTTATGGCTGAATAATATTCCATTGCATGTATATATCACAATTGTTTATTTATTTGCCATTAATGGGCACTTGGGTCGTTTCTATATCTTGGCTATTATAGATAAAGTTGCAATGAACATGGGGGTGCATATTATCTCTTTTTGAGTTAGTGTTTTCATTTTCTTTGGATAAATGCCCGAAAGTGGAATTGCTGAATCATATGGCAGTTTTGTTTCAATTTTTTACAGAAACTCCATTCAAACTGTTTTCTGTAGTGGCTGCACCAATTTCCGTTCCCACCAGCAGTGTACAAGGGTTCCCTTTTCTCCACATCCTCGTCAACATTTGTTGTTTGTCATTTTTATAATAGCCCTTCAAACAGGTATGAGTTGATTTCTCATTGTGGTTTTGACTTGCATTTGCCTGATGACTAATGATGTTCAGCATCTTTTTATGTATCTGTCAGCCATCTGTATGTCTTCTTTGGAAAAATGTCTATTTGGATCTTCTGCCCATTTTTTTTTAAGTATGTTCCATGCCTAGCATAGAGCCCAATATGGAGCTTGAACTCATGACCCTGTGATCAAGACCTGAGCTGAGATCAAAAGTCAGATACTCAATTGACTGAGCCACCCAGGTGCCCCATCTTCTGCCCATTTTTAAATCAGACTCCTTGTTTTTGCTGTTGAGTTGTATGAGTTATTTATACATTTTGGATATTAACCCCTTATCAAATATGTTATTTGCAAATATTTTCTTCCATTTAGTAGGTTGCCTTTTCATTTTGTTGGTGGCTTTCTTTGCTGTGCAGAAGCTTTTTAATTTGATGTGGTCCCATTTGTTTATTTTTGTTCTTGTTGCTGTGCTTTCAGTGTCAGACTCAAAAAACTATTGTTAAGTCCTGTGTCAGGGAGCTTACCACCTATGTTTTCTTTTAGGAGTTTATGGTTTCTGACCTTACAGTCAAGTCTTTAATGCATTTTGAGTTAATTTTTGTGTGTGGTGTAATAATTTTGTGTGTGGTCGAGTTTCATTCTTTTGCATGTGGCTGTCCAGTTTTCCCAGCATCATTTATTGAAGAGACTGTCCTTCCCCATTGTATATTCTTGGCTATCCTACATTGGCTATATAACAAAACTAAGGTAGTTAAAACAGTGTGATATTGGCATAAAAACAGACACATGGTTCAATGGAACATAACAGAGAGCCCAGAAATAAACCTATGCATATATGGTCAATTAATTTACACAAAGGAGCCAAATGAATTTTAAATTAAGCCTTTTGTGCTCCATGAGAATACCTATTGGGAATTTCATTAGAATTCTTGTCAATATTTTGTCTTTATAGAAGCAAGATGTGTCTCTCCATTTACTTGAATCTTCTTAAAATGCTTCAATAGAGATTTATGATATTCTGTACAAAGGACCAGTGCGTATTTTCTGATATTTATGCCTATTCCTAGATGCTTTATATTATTTTATGCTACTAAAACTGTTTGTATTTTCTGATGAGTAGAAATGCAATTGTCTTTTTATATTGATGCTACATGTAGAAATCTTGCTAAACTTATTAATTCTGACAATTTCTCTGTACAGTCTTCTGAATTTTCCATGTAGATAATTATATCATCCATAAATAATGACTGTTTTATTTATTCCTTTCTTCACTTATGTACTTTCTTGTTTCATTGTATTGCCTATAATCTTTGGTCAGTCCACTGTTGAACAGAAGCGGTTACAGGAACATTCTTGTCATGGACCTATGTCTTTTCCTTCTTTTTGATGCTTGCTTCAGACCCAGAATCTCGCATGGATGAGGAAGAAATAGATGCCATACATTAGCATACATAGGGTGACAGGGCCCTTTCTCTAAATTTCTGAGGAACTGTTCCCAAGTTGGAAGAATATTCAGATGCCAAACAATGTGACGTAACCTGTAAGTGTCTGGATGCTTGTCTTTATCACAATGTTTCCACCATCAATTTAATCAGCATGGATAAGAATGTGCCTGTAGGAGAATGTATTCTTTATTTCAGATCGAAACTCTGAGAGCACACCTCCCTTTGCTGCACACACAATATCAGAATTAGGGATTCTCCCCCTTCTAAGTCATTAACGGAAGCTGCTGTGGCCTGTGGCAGAGTCTATTTAAGAAGCTAAGACTTGGGATGGATGAGGGTGAGGTATGGAGCATTCTAGAACTGGAATTTCCTAATAGTATAAAACCTTAGAGGAGACTTTACAAAGTCACACCGTCAGTAATTCCCTTTCTCTTCTCCCAAGGATTTATCTATTTCTGTCATCACCACATTGCCTCTAGTAACACCCATGGTTTCTTCTGCCTAGGTTACTGATGAATACAATACAATCTCCTTTGGTTTCACATCTGTGAAGAAGTACATGTTCCTTCACGGTATTCTAGAAGATTACTGCTGGTGACAAAGAGAAAGAGACTTGGTATAGAGGATTCTGCTACCAAATTCTCTCTCTCTCTCTCTCACACACACACACACACAGCGTAACAATTTAAAATGTCTATGTAGTGAATAATAAACAAAATGAAAAAACAAATTACAAATGTAAGAAATACATTTGCATTCTATGTGACAAAATTACTATCCCTGATATAAAATCATCTCTTACAAATTAATGAAAAGAGGTAATATCCTAACTTTTTAAATGGGCAAAAGACATGAACAGGCAGAGATGAAACCAAAAAAAATAAGATGTTCAACTTTATCTTTTAGTTTTAGTTATAAACTAAAAGAAAAATTAGATACAACTTTTTTGCCACTTCAGTTGGCAAAAGGGGAAAAGATTTTCAATATGTTGTGATGCTGAAGAGTAGAAATACAGGTTCTCCTGTGTCTGTTGGTGGAAGCAAACATCCGTGTTCCTTGAATCTCGTTTGCCAGTATGTCGTCAAACACTTTAATTGTGTGTGCCTTTGCCTCAGTATTTCTACTTCTAGAGCTTTACTCTAGGAAGATATTCTAATAGGAAAGTAATATAATAACCACAGAAATATTCACTGAAGACTTCTTTATAACAGTAAAAGGTGGAACCAAAAATATGAATTAAGATTTGCTAGAGTCCATACAACAGAAAAATAAGCAGCCATTTAAAAGGAAAACTTGTCTGTTACATACCACTGAGTGAAAAGAAGCAGAATGTATAAAGCATATATAATATTGCCTCATTTACAAAAGTATATGAACATGTGCATATATATATACCCATCCACACACATAGACATATCACAGCTGTGAGAAGGGCTATTCGTTACAATTTTATTAATGAGCGCGTGTCAAGCCTTTGAGTCATTTACTTTATTGTTTATAATGTTATCTATAACTTCATGTAGCCTTAACTCTGTGTTTCCCTTTTCCCTGGCACCTTGGCTCCTCAAGTTCTAATTGTCTTAATAACTCAGAGCTCCAAGTTTTGTTTTCCCAGACTTTGGGAACTCTGACATCTCTAAGCCACCATGTTTGACTTGACTTCCGTGCACTGTGATGTACCGGCGAGTGCTCTGACGGGAAAAAGAGAACATCTGGCCCACTTCTATGCATTCCCCTTCTCTCCAGGATCTTGGCCCTTAAATCCTGACTGCCCTGGTTGTTTCTGATGCCTTCAAACAACCAATCTTAATTTTTTAAATGCAGTTTTATAATTTCTTTCAACAATGAGTTTGTTCTGATACAAGATGCTGAATCATACCCAGAAGCAAAAGTTCAATTGTATCATATTTAAGTACACAGATATATTAATTTTTACTAAAATAGGAACTTCTTTGCAAATAAAGGAACCATTTTTCAATATTAATAATTGTTATTGTTATCTATTTAGGGGGTATTTAAAATTTTTCCCTAAATAAAGGTATGCTATATATTATACAAATTACTTAAAATGTATTAGAAATTACTTAAGATGATTAGAAATAATCATTTGCTTTTTTAAATGTTCAAGATCACAAATGATTTTATAAGCCATCTTCAAATTAACTACTATTTCTTAGGCAGAATTTAATACAAAACTGAATTTAATCCAAAATCATGTTTAGTTTACTTTCAGATTATACTGGTGCATATTTGGGTTAGATAATATTGCCAACAAGTTTCCTCAGTATACTGCGAACTCGGTACAAGAATAAGTGAAAAGATCAATGATTTGCATATCAGGCAAAATAAGCTTGAAAGAGAAATTTGAGCTGGAAACTTGGATTTAGCATCATCAACGTGGGTGGTCAGCATCTCAAGCAATAATAGTACATTCACTAGGTACCACCAGACTTGGAAATGTTGCTGAATTGGGACCGCTCCACAAACATTCGTAAACAGGGTTATTTCCAGGGCCTTGACACTTGAAGGAAGCTTCCTATGCATCCTCAGTCGTCTCTCTTTCCCATTTCCATACTTTTGTTCCTCTATTTACATCTCCTACATTCACCAGGGAAAACAAGCTATTAGGTGTAAGTCCCACAAATCCCTAAACACACCAAAACCCAGCCTTCCATCTTCACCTCCTTATTCAGAGATTGGCCTCAGACCTTCACTGGACCGATGACTATCTGTACACTAAATGCTGTCTCCCCCATCTTCTTATGATGCCTATTTCACCCGTTAGGCTGGCTGTCCCATACCTAATCAACTTCTACCTTTAAGTCTCTTTTCTTTCACTATGTAAATATACTTCCCACCAACAGGCACTCTAAATCTCCCACTGGTCTAGTGTTTTCCAAATTTCAGGTCTACCCATTAATGGGTTGCGAAATCAATTAGTCTGTTCCACCAGAATGTGTTCTTCTTAGAAATGAAGTAGTATGGAATCTTCAATATTGAATGTGACACTTATATTCTAAGTCATGCTGTCCATGTTGCAGCAAGTACTGGGGTCAACTGAGTTGAGTGACAGCTGATGGAGGGGATGTAATGACTATGTGCACTGGCTGGGAGCCAGCTGGCCATTCGCTCTTCTGTTCACTGGTGTTTCATTTGATTTTCTGGATTTGATCATAATTGTATCAGGAGAGTTAATGTTTTATAGTTTAATTTGTGTCAATGTAATTTGCAGTTAATTATGAAGTGAGGTTTAGAAGAATTTATCCACTGTTGGCAAGGGCAGCAAGAGTTCCTATTAACTTTTGGTTGTGAGTTAATAATTTTCAGTGTGAATTTTTGGATTAGGCATAATAATTAGGCATTTTTTGACTTTGCAAATAATAGTACATTTTAATCAAACTTGCAGAAATTCTTCTTAAGATAGTTTATTTTATTATTAGAAGAAATGAGAATGATGATGTGAAAAAACAGAAGCATGTTTTGGTTGAACTGCCAGATTTGGACTTATGAATAGTGACAACATTAGGAAAATGTTTCTTCTATTCAGTACATTTTTTTTTTTAATTTGAGCTTAGTCCCCCCCCCAAACCTTTTTAAAAAGGTTTAAGTATTTTTTCAAACACTCAAAACCACTAAAAATGTATTATTTACAGTGATTTTTTAAAGAGATCATTAAATAGTTTATCTAACTTTTACCAGATAGTCGAAGATATTAAAAATATTAATAACCAGATATTAGCTGATAAAAATAGATACTAATATATGAAGCAGTATTTTTAGAATTTATTTTTTATTGAAGTATAATTGACAACACCATATTAGTTTCAGGTGCAACATAATGATTTGATGTTTATACACATTGCAAAATAATCACCACAATAAGTCTAGTTACCATCATCACCATACAAAGTTGCAAAATATTTTTCTCTTGTGATGGGAACATTTAAGATATACTTTCTTAGCATCTTAGACTCTTTCACATTTGTAATACAATATTATTAACTATAGTCACCATGTTGTACATTACATCTCATGACATTTATTTTGTAACTGGAAGTTTGTACTTCTTGATCCCCTTCACCCATTTTCCCCACCTCTCAACTCCCCTCCCCTCTGTCAATCACTAATCTGTTTTCTGTATATATGAGTACTGTTTTGTTTTGTTTGTTCCTTTGTTTTGTTTTTTAGATTCCACTTGTAAGTGTAATCATATGGTACTTGTCTTTTTCTGTCTTACTTATTTCACTTAGCATAATACTCTCTGTGTCTTTCCATGTTGTCACAAATGGCAAGATTTCATTCTGTTGTATGGCTGAGTAGTATTCCATTGTGTAAATGTAAATACCACATCTTTATCTGTTCATCAGCTGGTGGACATTTAGGTTGCTTCCTTATCTTGGCTATTGCAAATAATGCTGCAACAAACATGGGTTGCCTATATCTTTTCCAATTAGTGTTTTCATTTTCTTCAGCTAAATACCCAGAAGTGGAATTATTGGATCATAGGGTAGTTCTATTTTTAATTTTTTGAGGAAACTCCATACTATCTCCCATAGTGGCTGCACCAATTTACATTTCCAACAATAATGCATTAGGATTTCCTTTCCTCCATATCTTCACCAACACTTGTTATTTCTTGTCCTTTTGATAATAGCCATTCTAACAGGTATAAGGTGACATTTCATTATGGTTTTGATTTCCATTTCCTTGATGATTACTAATGTTAAGCATTTTTTTAAAAGATTTATTTATTTATTTATTTATTTATTTATTTATTTGACACAGAGAGAGAAAGCACAAGCAGGGAGAGCAGCAGGCAGAGGGGGAGGGAGAAGCAAGTCCCCTGCAGAGCAGGGAGCCCGACACGGGGCTTGATCCCAGGACCCTTGCTTGGATCATGACCTGAGCCAAAGGCAGATGCTTAACTGACTGAGCCACCCAGGTGCCCCATTAGGCATATTTTTATGTGCCTGTTGGCCTTCTGTATGTGTTTAGAAAAATGTCTATTTGGATCTTCTGTCCATTTTTAATTGGATTGTTTAGTTTTTGTTTGTTATTGAGTTGTATGAGTTCTTTATATATTTTGAATGTTAACCCATAATTGAATATATGATTTGCAAATATATATATATTCTCCTATTCAGTAGTGGCCTTTTTATTCTATTGATGGTTTCTTTTGCTGTGCAGAAGCCTTTTAGTTTGATGTAGTCTCATTTGTTTATTTTTGCTCTTGTTGCCATTGCCTTGGGAGTCAGGTCCAAAAAAATATTTCCAAGACCAGTGTCAAGGAGCTTACTGCCTATGTTTTCTTCCAGGAGTCTTATCATTTCTGGTCTTACATCCAAGTCTTCAGTCGATTTTATTTTTGTGTATTGTGTAAGCTAGTGGTCCAGTTTCATTCTTTTGCTTGTGCCTGTCCAGTTTTTCCAGCACCTTCTATTGAAGAAACTGTCCTTTCCTCATTGTACATTCTTGCCTCCTTTGCTGTAGATGAATTGACTATATATGCAAGGATTTATTTCTGGGCTCTCCATTCTGTTCCATTGATCTATGCATCTGTTTTCATGCCAGTACCATCCTGTTTTAATTACTATAGCTTTGTGATATAGTTTGAAATCACGGAGTATGATGCCTCCAGCTTTGTTATTCTTTGCCAAGATCCAATGATATTATTGCAAATGAAAATTTTAAAATCTTACAAAAAGAAAAAAAAACTTGGAAATACAGCAAGTTAAACTTGTTGATAAGGCCCTCAAATATTTTCAAAGAAAGAAAAAAAGACAATTTGTCAACACTATTTCACCTTTTACATTGGTTAATGAGAAAGTGTTACTATCATATTTAGATGTATATTTATAGCAAAAGAGAAAATTACATAGTTGCTGAAAAAAATTATTCTTGGTATGCATGGTCATGATGAATATGATTCTTGACGATAAATCGGCTGAGAAATTTAAAACTATACTGCTAAGTTATAATACAGTCCATATGTAGTTCCATAGAGTATACAGAATAGAATTAATATTTACTAGCCAGGTATGAGCAGACATAGGTTGTATGATTCTACCCAATGACAGCACTAATATTTCAAGTTATTATACATTCAGTTTATGTCAAATATATATGACAATTTTTATGAAGGATTTATCATGTTGTTTAAATTTAAACTAACATATAACTGGTTTGAGTAATTTGATAGAATTGGGAAAATACTGCTTGAAAAATATAAATTAAACTGGTAAATTGTAATAGAATTGCAAGTGATTCAGAAATAAATACGACCAGGAAACATAGCAGAGTGATTTAAAATATTATTAGGAATTACCTTCTCCATTGCTACTTGAAATCACTGTTCATACATGTTCATACATTTGGCATTCTAAGCATTCTACTGAATCTCTGTTCAATTTCTGGAAAACAAATGTAGCAATAGTTGTTTAATTTCATCAAGAGAACTGTTACTTTTTGATATGTTTTGTTCAAATTGGAGCTGTGACTGATGTTGGTGGTCATCAACCATACCCTTCTCCCTCTGCCTCGGGAAGAGATCTGTGGCGGGGCCCTGAGGGCCCAGGTAAACTGTATTGTATGCAAGTGTGTCTCTGCAACTGTCCTCACCAATGGAATATAGGAGAAGGGATTTGCGTGACTTCTACATCTGAGGCCTGGGCTCTTGTACTCTCTGTTCCTCTCCCTATCAGCTAGAACGCAACCTGCCTAGGACCCATCTTTGGAGAACAACTCCTTCCAGGATGGTGGAGCAGTAAGATGTGAAGTACATGGTCCTTGAATGATCTCCTGGAACTGCTATACTAACCCGCACCCCTGACTCAGGACTTAGTTTAAACGATAAATAAGTCTATGTTCTGTAAACCACTGTATCATTGGGTCATTGTTAAAGCAGCTTAGCCTTTCCATTAACTAGTATTTGCATATGTTATATCATACTGGAGTTATTGGTTGTTATGAGGAAATATTAATTAAGTGATATGAACCCAGGAATAGGATTCTTGTTTTTCTATTTAAAAGCAATCTCATTTGGCAAACATTTTAGGTGATGGTATTTTAGCAACAAAATTGGAACATATAACTCATATTTTTAACATTTTTAATAACTGAATTTGGAACCTTAGGGAAAAAGTAACACTATATTTCAAGATGCTGAATATATGCAACAGTCACAAAATACATTTTAAGTAATCACCATGGTTACTATAGGTCCTCAACATTTTAGCACACAGAAAGAGAACATTATTAGTAAAGACACTCTGAATGGAATAAAATTAAAGATATTAGTGTAAGTCTCTGTTTCAAACTTTAAACATTTCCAATAAAGAAATTTGAAATATCAAGAAAAAATATTTGGGTAAAAGATCCATCTGTTTTTCAAATCCCGAATCCATGTTTGTGTTAAAGTTGATGCCCAAAGAAGACAACTGCTTGCTAAGGCTTTGTTATTCAAATGCATTGAAGAATGATTATAAATTTATCACCAGTTTAGATTAAGATTAAAGAAGAGTCTGATGAAATTTGTAATTTCAGTTGCTAAGTAGAGTATACTGTTATTAACAGCATACACAGCAACTTGTTCATGTGAACCAGAATTTTTAACCAAAATAACTGAGAATAGCGGGAAGGAATAGACATCAAAGCACAAAGCATCCGGGTTGTGCATGTAGGATTATCCCCATGTCCCCAGCCTGGAATGAATTTAAGAACAGGCAAGCATGCCTGCAACAATGAATCAAATCCTATTTAATAGTAACTCTATTCTATGTAACAGGAAGTATTGTCGTATAAATAAAAATTTTGTTTCAGGGGCCCCCCGCTGGCTCAGTCAGTAGAGCATGCAACTCTTGATATATGGGTCGTGAGTTCCAGCCCCATGTGGGGCATGGAGATTATTCAAAGAAATCTTTTTTTTTCAGTTTTTAAATTTACCTATATATGTGTTTCTAGGTTCACTGAGTGGTGATGCAAAGGGTATTTTCTACTGAGTTGATGTTAAAAAAAAATGTGACTTGTGACTTTAACTTTCGACTCTTCTACTTTTAATTTCCTTCATAGCCAACAGTTTGAGTGGGTTGTTTATGCATGTATTTCTACTTGCTCTTAATCTGCTGCAACCAGGCTCTGCCTTCATTATTCTTCTTGGGCAGGCTTCCCAGCTAAACGCTTATGTCCATTCGATCCGTTTCTGTATTTATCTTTGTCCTCTCAGTAGCCATTGCCTGTACACTATTTTTCTTTTTTCTACCACTTAAAAAAATAACATGTTGCAATTATAAAAAGAAAAATGTTTATTTTCCTGTGTGTGCATGTGTATTTTTAAAAAACTTGTATGTACATCCACCTCAAATATTTAAATAGTAAAATTGGGATCATTTAGTGCGTGGATGTACATAGTAGCGTTTTACAACCTTCTTACTTCATTTAGCTATGTAATAGCAACCACTTTCCATGTCATTCAATATCCCTCTCCCACACTATTCTTAAAGGCTATATAATATGCTGCTTTATGGATACATATATCATGCATTTTTGTCCATTTCTCTACTATTGGACGTGTAGATAGTTTTCAATTTTTTAAAAATGATTGAACAACACATTGAAATCCTTGTAGAAAAATCTTTATCCACTTCCATAATCACTTGCTTAGGATAAATTCCTAAAAGTAGGATTGCTGAATCATAGCCGTATCTATGCTGTATAAACATCCAAAATCCCTCCAGAATTACCCTTCCACCAGCACCCACCACACGAGAGGATCCAGTTGGCCAGCTCTTAGCCAATTTGACTGATATTTTAGAAATTGTATTTTATTTAAATGTTTGTGTTCTTTTGGTAAGTAGGTGCTTGAACATTTCTCATAGGTTATAAGTTATTTGTATTTCTTTGTGGACTGACTTTATAATCATTGCCCTTTTTTTTTAAGAGTGTGCAAATGAATTTTTTTAATACTCTGTAAAAGCTTTATTACAAAGCTATTTAAACTTTATATCTCTGAAATTACTATTTTTTCTGGTTTGTAGCATAAGTAAATTTATTTTTAATCATAAAGTAATAAATACTCTTAAGAAGAAGAGGACCCCAACTTCCTTCCTGGCATCCTGCTCTGCCCATTCCATCCACTGCTTCCTGCAAACTTTGCCAAACCCCAGGCATCATTAACTCAATACCTGAAGGCTTTCAAATCTTTATTTCTATCACGAAGCACTGTACAAGGTTCCCGCCTATAAGTGAAACACCCTGTGGGTATCTCACTGTTATTTTCCACCTGAATATGTTCAAAACTGAAGTCATATACTCCCCAAATTCCAAACCCTCTCCTACTCTTCTTTAACTTGGAAGATGGGGCCACCATACTCCCCCTTTTCCCAAAGGAGAAACCTGGAAGTCATCCCAGATGCTAACCACCCCAGTCAGTAAATCCTGTTGCTTCCACTCCTTAGATATCTCTGGCTATATTTTCCTCTATTCCTTGCCACCTACTATTGGCTTAACTTATTTCTAGATTACTGTAGAATCTTCTTACTGTTCTCCCAGCTGCCAGTAACTCCTTTGCAATTTTTTTCACCACCACTACAGTGACATTTCTAAAGAAAAACGAATATTCTTAAAATCCCTTCTTAGATCCTAGTCACGGTTTTCACAACAGGGAAACAATGAGATGCCAAATGAGATTCCTGCTTTCCTCTCCCGCTTTCCTGCAACAACCATCCCGTGGCCTCCATCAGAGAAGGACGTTAAGTTTGAGAAGCACAGCGCACGCTCTCAGGACCTGAGGCCCTGGCTAATGCTGCCTTCCTCCCGCATCCGGCCACCCACAGTCGGTTTCCCAAGTTCAGCCAGGGTTCTTCATTGGGGAAGCTCTTCCTGCCCACTCTCTCCCACCCCCACCAAAGTTAGACATCTGCGTGGACCCCTGTGCCCCCCCCATTCCCCCCCCCCCAGAAGATAACAATTTAGTGCAAAAGAGGAAGGAAAAAAGGGTTGGATTCAGGAATGTGTTTTGAGGCTAACTCTGGGAGGTGTGGGAAGTAACTTAGCCCCTCCGGGCCTGGTTTCCTCGTGTGTATAATGGCGCTATTAACCCTCACCCCCGCCCCTCCACGAGATCGTGCTGGTACACGGTGGGGCAGAGTCAGTCTATTCACAGGTAGCGCCCGAGCCCGTCACCGAGAGTGGCGCAGAAGGGCTGTTCACTGAACAGTGAGCCCCGGACAACGGGATGCTCGGGCGCGCCGCCGCACCGCGCCGGGGGATTCGCGAACGCCGCGGGGCCGCCCGCACCCCGCCCCGAACCGCGCAGGGGAGTCGCGGTCGGTGATGGGGTGGGGGGGAGGACAGCGGCTAGGCCCCTCCCCGCCGGCTGCCCGCCGCCGACCAGACGCTTTCTCTGGCCGCTCCCGGCCAACGCCCGGCCCGCGAGCCAGCTCCGGACATCCGCTTCCACCGTCCCGCGAAGGCTCCGGGCTCCGGGGCCTGCCTCGGCGGCGGGTCGGGGCCGCGGCCTCAGGCCTCCCAGCGCCAGCCCGCCGCCGCGCGCCGAGCGCACCTGACCCTGGCGGGCGGGGCGGCGGACGGGGCGGGGCGGCGGGGCTGACGTGGCCCGCGGGATGGAGCGGGCGTGATTCATCAGCCGCCGCGCCGGGCCGGAGGGGGGCGAGCGCAGCGGCAGCCTAGGCGCCCCGGGCCAGACAGTGGCGGCGGCGGCGGCGGCGGCGGCGGCTGCGTCCCCGGCCGGGCCTCGCGCGCGCTCCTCTCGCTGTCGGTGTCCGAGCCCCTGCGAAGGTCAAGATGGAAGAGATCCTGAGGAAGCTGCAGAAGGAAGCGTCCGGGAGCAAGTACAAAGCCATCAAGGAGAGCTGCACCTGGGCCCTGGGTAAGCGCGGGCGCGGGGCGCCAGGCACCTGGCGGCCGGTCGGGCTCCCGCGCCCCTGCTCGCGGCCGCGGGGGAGCCGCGCGGGCTGGGGCCGTGATGCGTGGGGGCTTCCGCTGAGCTGCTGTTATGGATGCATTTCGCTCGATTGAGAGAGTTGCCTCAGTGAATTGATGTGGGATATGACAATTTTGGTTCGGGCGTTAACATCCATCCTCCTCCTCTCTGGTCTCAGTCTTCTCCCAAACCTTAACGGGGAACCGCCGTCCTCCCCGCCAGGAGGCCCCCTTTTCCAGATTCCCAGCAAGGTGGACGATGGTCACCCATCTCCGAGTTAGACCAGACCACCAGCCGGTGCGAATCCAGGGGCCTGATTCCAAGCGCGGGTGGGAAAAAGGGAAGTCGAACCATCAACCCCGATCTGGAAACACTGGCGAATGTGACCAGGAAGGAATGGCTTCTTTAATTTGATTTTCCAGATAGAGGCCAGCTTGTTAAGTATTAGCTTTCATGCTTATTGTACATGAAACATTACATACGAGTGGGATCGCGTTACCTCTGCAATTCTGCTGTGGTGTGCCCTTCAGACAGGTGGGATTTTAAATTTGTGAGCTGTGCAAGTATTGAAATAAGTTCCAGGTAGCACATTTGTATTTCCTGTCAGACTCAGGTTTGCAGAACTCCACCTCAAACAAGACTGAAAGACATTCATTCTAATTCAGTACGAATTTGGGCAATCAGAATTGTCTGGATGGGAATGCAGACGGGTCAGGAACATACTTCGGATGATGGTGATAGAAACAAGGAAAGGCCGAGGAGAAACCAAGGCAGCCTTGGGGGGCCCCTGGCCTGGCCCAAGCCTGCATGCAATTCCTCAGTTGCCATTCAATTACACAATAAAATTGAGTCTCTCTCCTAATCAGAAAGCAATCAGTGCTTGTTATGACACCGCTGTGGTACAACCTGAAAAGGGGTAAGTGCCATTAGCAGGTTTTCCACTAAATGTAGAATCTGGTGTTGTTTTAGGTGACTGTTAATATTTAGAAGACCAGAATTCACATATATAGGGTGTATGTGTACAGACAATCCTTGCAACATCATTTTTCTTTGACATTTGCATATATCAAGGAAGTTTATCTTGTAGGCAGAACTTGACCATTGTTTACTGTTAACAGGAATTGGGACCAGATATAAATGAGCAGCTAGGCTCTTAAAGCCACAGTACTGTTTTTGCATTGCCACTATCATTCAACAGAGCGATTCCGAGTTAGATTCCCAATTGCCTCTAATGAAGGGTCACAGATGGCTGAGTAACATAATAAAGCGGGGCCTGGCTGCGCTTTAAACATGCCATTCCTGTGTTCATTATTATTTTGCTAAGTTAAGGAGATTGAGATAACAGGGAGAAGAGAAATGGAGTATTTTTAATGTTTAAATTTTGATACTCAACATCTTGTTAAGTTAAACTGCAGTGTTGCTGAGTTTAGATCCTTGAAGCTACCTGGGAAGCCCAGAGGTGAGGCGGGTATCTGAGCCCGGCCTGGAGTCGGACCTAACCTGCCTGTGATTCCTTTCCCAGTGACTATTCTTCTGTAGTTACCAAGCAGAGACAAAGTGCATGAAATAGTTAAGTAACAGTGCCTGACATTCATTGTGCAGGTTGGAATGAGTAAATCAGGAAAACAGATCAAAGAAGATGGCGCAGAGTATGGGGTCATGGGTGGGGTGGGGAGGAAATTGGTGTGAGCTGGTGGGACTTTTAAAGTAGATTTGCCTTGAAGAATGGGTAAGCTGTGGGTTCCTTCTTCTCTTCACTTATTATTTAGCAAACATTTGTGAAGGCCTCCCCTGTACTGAGCGTGGGCTGTAAGGATGAGGACAATGCTTCCTCCCTATAAGGACTGTGTTAGGAGGGCATGTGGAGGGAGAGGGCAGCATGAACAAAGGCTATATGGTTTCCTGCTCTCTTTTCCACTCCAGTCCATTTTCCACCATTCCATCAATTTCTTTTTTATTATAAAGCACTTCCCCCCCACCCCATAATTTCTTCCTAAAGTGTAAATTCCTTAGAACACTCTTCAGAATCTAACCCCAGCCCTTGTTTCTTATTGCTCCCCAACCCCCAAGGGTTCCGTGAACTACAGTAAGCTGCAGCTGTTCGTGAACACAACGTGCCCTGCACCCTGCTCTGTCGTTACTCATTCTGGGAATTCCCTTGCCAGACCCCAAGACCCACCTTACGTAGGAAGCGTGCCCTGAGTTCTTCAGGCAAATCCATTCCTCCTCTGGGTGCAGAGCCCTGCCCTCGTGACTGTCTTAGAGCCCCAGATGCTTTGGATTATTTGGCCTGGGCTGTTCTTCTAGGGGCAGGATAATTGAGAAATATTGTATTCAGGAGACGAAATCCTCCCGCCCCCAAACAACAACAACAACAACAGCAAAACCCTAATTCAAGCTGACTTCAGCAAAACAGAATTTATTCACTCTACTCACTAAATACCCCCTGTAAGGCTAGCCATGGGTTGAGTTCGGCTCCAGAATTATGCACTATTCAAGGACCTGGCTCTGCTCTTTTTGGGGAGATTAACATGCTCTGCATGAGTCTCCACAGCTTCAGGCTTGTGAATCATCACATTTAGGCCGTCTCATGGGAACGAAGCATCAGAGCACTTAGACCATCTGAGGGGAGAGGGATCATCTCTCACTAAAACCATCATGAGAGGAAAGAGTCATTTCCACACTTAGTCCATCTGAACAGCAAGGGGTTCTCTCCCACTTGGACCATCATATGGGAGAGGGGTTACCATGACATTTAGCCCATCGCAGGAGAGAGGAGTCATCTCCCCCTGAAACCACCATAGGAGATGGGGGGTCATTGCCATATGTCGGCCCATCACAGGAGAAAGGGGTCATCTCCCACTTGGCCAATCATCAAATCATCTCAAGAGAGTGGAGCTCTTCTAGTCACTCCTGCCCAGTCCTTGGTTTCCCTTGTTCTTTCTTGGTCCTGATGGATCATGTGTATACCCGAACCAGTCCTCTAGCTAAGGAGTAGAATGGTCTAACTGGTTTAGATCTAGGCTAGAAGACTTACTGAAATCCCTAACTCAGAAAGGGATAGTTTCCTCAAAACAGATTTAGGATTCTGTTTCCGAAGGCTGGTCAGCCAAAACAACAAATGTCGACAGTGTAGACATGTGTTTCTTGAACGTAGGGACTATCCCTTATGTTTCTTTGTGGCTTCTGCACCTACAATAAGAGAAGCGGATGTTTATAAACAGATCAGCCCATTAATGACTTGTTTGGATTTTAAGTGATAATCATCTTTTTTTCTGTTTATAGAAGTTATATATGCTCATTTTAGAATATTGAAAAATATTTGGACAGTGTAGGAAAAAAACTAACATCACCTGTAATCTCAATGCCCAGAAAGAACACTAATCGCATTTGGGAGGATCTCCCTTCCGCGGAGGGTTATACTATCTATGGCGGACTCTCGTTTGTTTTGTTTTGTTTTGTTTTTAGCCTAGCATCTTCTTCTACGTTGTCATCGATAGTTCTCTGAAAATCAGTTTTCTTAATGGCTGCATAATAACTGACAAGGAATATACATGTATCTTCCTCCCATTTTGAGCAATCTAGGCTGTTAGATATTTTTCTTGTCAGTGAGGAAATGGTCTGACGACGGGATAGAAAGAATAAGGGAAGGGGTCAGCTCGTGGAGAGTGGAGACAATAGCATTTTCCTTCAAGAACTGATGATCTGGGAGGCACATGAGCTCTTTGGCTGGATGACATAGAAATTCAGCACGTTAGAACAGCAAGCGACCGTGTCTTCATTTTAGAAACTTGTGGTGTTTTCCATATATCAGGGGACTTGTGTAAAAAAATGGAGGAGAGGAGAAAGACAACTAGAGGCTGAAACGCCAGGTAGGGGAAGAATAGTGTATCCCCCACCCTCCCTCCCTCTACCTTTCCACCTGGTTTTCCTTCCAGCCAGTTTCTGTTGTGTTTACAGCTAGAATTCTCAAAAAGTCTGTAGTGCTTGCGGCTATAGTAGCCTCACTTTCCACTCAGCCTTCCCCTCACCGCCATCTACCTCCCTCCTCTGTCAGGCCACCAACTGGCGGAGAAGACGGAGGTACACAGGCCTACATCCAGCAGGGCATTCTCAGCCACGTGGGGCAGCCCCAGCCCGTCCTCCCCTGGCCTCCAGGACCCCGCCTTGCCCATTTTTATCGTGCCTCCGAAGCCGCTCTGGCTCCTTTGCAGCTCCAGCACTTCTCCCCTCGCAGAAATGTTGGAGTTTCTCAAGAGTCAGCCCTGAGCGCCCTTCTCTTCCTGCCAGCCCTCCCGGAGTCGGCCACATCCATCCCCACTGCTTCAGTTCAGTTCCCCAGGATGTGCTGCCCCCATTTACCTCACCAGTCTGCATCTGGGCTCCGCCATGCAGACCCGGGGGCAGACACCCTCTCAGCGTCTCTGCTTGAACAGGACAGGCCCAATATGGCTGCTCTGCGATTTTCCTTGGTCTTTTTTTCTTATGGTTCTTGGTTAGCATTTTAGGGTTGGGCGCTATTGAACATCCTGCATTGAATATAAACCCCTCTGTCTGATGAGGAAAACTGCAGTGATTTGGCTGCGTAGTGTCAGCACCTGCCCTTGGAGAGCAGCAGCTCGTTGTCCTGGGCACGGGCCCCTGCCCTGCTAACTGCTAGGCCACGCTGACTCGGGGGGCCTTTCATATGATCCCTGCACCGGCCTCTCAGGGCTTTACTTTAGGGTTATCCTGTCTCATCTTAACGACTGACCTCAGTTCTTCCGCTTCCTCCCTTGGCCTTGTGGGCCACAGCATCACTGACCCTCCTGGTCTCATCTTTCTGTTTTGCAGATTGTCTTGCTTACACCCACTGTTTGCCCCATTGGCCACAACATGCCCAGATCCTACCATCATGTTTTGGATTGTTCTTACTCTTGAGTCTCAGGGACACACTTGGTGTCCATTTTTCCTTCTGATCTTTTAGCAGACAGGGAGAAATATTTCTCCTTCTCCAATGAAAATGGTTCACATTGACAGGGCTTGTGTACTCTAAGCAATGAAGAAAGGAGTCAGTATGGTTTGAGCTGAAAAACTGGGAACGAATCAGAACTTGTGATATTGGGATTTCTAATAAGAAATGTATATTTGGTCTTTGTCCTTGTTTCTGGCACAGAACCCCCCAAATCCTTGAATTTCCTAGGTGAAGAGGACCATGAAGTGTTTCTGTCATGTTAATGAACCAACCTAAGGATCTGGCACTGCTAAGAGGACCAACCCTGTGTTTAGGGAGATGGAATTTTCAATCCCACCCCAGACCTCCAGGAAAGGAAGAGGGGCTGCAGATTGAGTTCAGTCTCCAAAGGCTGATGATTTAATCAATCATTCCTATGTAAGGAAGCCTCCATAAAAACCCCAAAAGGACAGGGTTCAGAGAGCTTCTGGGTTGGTAAACCCACGGAAACCTGGGGAGAATGGTGCCCTCAGAGACATGGATGCTCCTCGCCTTTTCCCCGTCTCTTGGCACTTGCACCTCTTCCATCTGGCACTTCCTGAGTTTTGTCCTTTTATAATAAACCAGGAATGTAGTAAGCAAAATGTTTCTCTGAGTTCTGTGAGCTGTTCTAGCAAATTAACTGAACCCAAGCAGGCGGTCATTAGAACCTTCAACCTATGGCTGGTCAGTCAGAAGCCTGTGTGACAACCTGAATTTGGGATTGGGGTCTGAAAAGGGGGTGCAGTCCTGTAGGATTGAGCCCTTAACCTGTGGGATCTGATGCTATCTCCTAGTAGATGGTGTCAGAATCGAATTAAATGGTAGGACAGCCAGCTGGTGTCAGAGAATTGCTTGGTCATGTGGGGAAGCCTCCCCCAGCCACACATGTTGGAATTGGGTGCAGAATTGTTAACGCTTATTGAAATAGAACAGCTTTTGCAGGGGGAGGGGGAAAATAGTGTTTCATTATCTCTACAACTGGAGGTAACAGTAGTGTGAATAATCCACAACAATGGTAAAGTATCAAACATCCAGGTTGGGTTAATGAGATTTAAGGGTGAGCCTCCTTTCAGTATCCCTAACTGTAGGACGATTAAAAAAAAAAGTTTAATCTGCCATGTCATAAATGTGTGTGAGCATAATGAGATATTATATAAAGTGCTTTGTGAACATCAAGTCTCTCGCCAGTATGAATCATTATTTAGGAGTATTGAAACAGTATTTTCAAGGAAATAGCTTTCCTTTCTATATTTATTATCATTTTTAATTGAAGTTTAGTTGACATACAATACTATATTAATTTCAGGTGTAAAACTTAGTGTTTTGACCATTATATACATTAGGAAATGCTCACGATTAGTATAGTTACCCTCTGTCACCAAGCAAAGTCGTTAAAATATTATTGATGGTATTCCCTATGCTGTTCTTTTCATCCCTGTGACTAATTTATTTTGTAACTGGATGTTTGTACCTCTTAATCCCCTTTGCCTGTTTAACCCATCCCCCACAGCCCTCCCTCTGGTAATCATCAGTTTGTTCTCTGTACATATTCATGAGTCTATTTTTGGTTTTTGTTTTTCTGTTTGTTTTGGTTTTGAGATCCCACATATAAGTGAAATCATATGGTATTTGTCTTTCTCTACCTGACTTATTTCACTGAGTATAATACACTCGAGGTCCACCTACCCTCTCACAAATGATGGGATTTCATTATTTTTCTTATGGCTGGGTAATATTCCATTATATATATATTATACCCCATCTTCTTTATCCATTCACTTATTAAGGGATGCTTAGGTTGCTTTCCTATCATGGCTATGGTAAATAATGCTGCAATAAACATAGGGGTGCATATGTCTTTTGAATTACTGGTTTTTTCTTTTTCTTCCTTCAGGTAAATATACTCAGCAGTAGTGGAATTTTGGATGGTATAGTAGTTCTATTTTTAATTTTTTGAGGAAAACAGTATGGGGGTTCCCCATATAGCAGTGGCTGTACCAATTTACATTTCCACCAATAGTGCATGAGGGTTCTCTTTTCTCATATCCTTGCCAACACTTATTTCTTATCTTTTTGATTTTAGCTATTCTGACAGGTGTCAGGTAATATCTCATAGTGGTTTTGATTTGCGTTTGCCTGATGATGAGTGATGTCGAGCATCTTTTCATGTGTCTGTTGGCCATCTGTATGTCTTCTCTGGAAAAATGCCTATTCAGGTCCTCTGCCCATTTTTTAATTGGATTATTTGGGGTAGGTTTTTTTTTTCTTCTTTTGGTGTTGAGTTGTATAAGTTCTTCATATATTTTAGATATTAACCCCTTATTAGATATATGATTTGCAAATATTTTGTCCCATCCAGTATGTTGCCTTTTGTTTTTGTTGATTGTTTCCTTTGCTCTGCAAAAGCCGTTTAGTTTGATGTAGTCCCAAGAGTTTATTTTTGCTTTTGTTTCCCTTGTCCTTTGTCTATTTTTATTGCAAGACTATCGCATTTTAGCTGGTTGTAGCTAGATTAAATTGGCATTTTGGTTCAGGTTAAAAATTTAGCTATACATTCTGTGTTTCTGTAGGGAAATGTATCCTAATTTGTAACTCCTCCAAGGAAGTCTTTTGAGCTATCAAGGGAGGATTTTTAAGTATGAGTGACTCGCATGCAGATAATTGAGAACTGATTTATAATTATAGGAATTTCTAGGGGAGAAAAAAAAACTGACGGAAATTTATCTACAGATTCTCAGTCTATACATATTTATTTTTAACTTTGTAATTTTCCTTCTGCAGAAACCCTGGGTGGTGTGGATACCATTGTCAAGATCCCTCCACACTTGCTGAGGTAAGGAGACTGGAGTTGTAAAATGTAGTGGAAGTAAAAATCACCCACTGTACTTTCCTGAAGGCCCAGATAACCTCATTGGCCTGTAGCATTTTACTTGCTGACCGAACGCTCTTTTAAATCCATGAACTGGGATAGTTCATGAGGTTAGCATGATGGGAACCTGACTGCAGTGATTTCTAGGCATCTGTGGAGTGAGTGAAGTTAGTAATCCAAAGAGAGCAGCTGAGGAATGAGGTGAAAGTATAAAATTGGACAAGGAGAGAAATGACCAAAACCTAAGAGAGAATGTAGACAGTGGACAGGATCTTCCACTGCAGACTAGGAAATGGCGCTCCCACTGGGCAGAAGCCATCCTACGCCCTGGTGGAGTAGATTTAAACTCCCACTGGTCCCTTGGCTGGACACCATCTCCCACAAACTCTATAGCCACATACAACAGCCTGATATGGCGAGCCTGTTTCCCCACCTTCCTCACCATTCCCCATCCCTCTTTATCATGAGAGAAATGCCCTGTGTGGGACATTTGGAAAGAACAAATAAGAAAGTTGCCCATAATTACACCACCTAAGGATAACCACTGAAAACCATTTAGCAGATTTTCTTAACAGACTTTTTCCTACATATACATATATTTAGAAATTAATATGAATTTCATTTATGTTTGTTTCCTGCTTATTTTTTCAGGCCACATCATATGAAGAACGTTTTCTAATGTCAATATATGTTCTTCAAATTAAAATATTGTATATTCTTCCATTTTACGGCTGCTGTAATGTTTATTTAGCAATTTTCTTATTATTAAACATTTGGCTGATTTGCAGATTTTTTTGACATTATTAAAAATATTGAACTTACACTCTTCTGTTGAGTAAAGTTCTATACTGTCAGGACATTATGATTTACTAGGTGTTTTCTGTCTCTACAAGTAGAATGAACAAGAATTATGATCCTGTGTTTTTCAAAAATTTATTGTTTCTCCTATAGTATCTGCTGCAAGCTGATATGGTGAAAGGAAATTCATGTATTAATCAAACCGAATGTACTTTTATGTGTATAAAGCTAGATGGACAGAATGCCTGGCAATAACACCCTTGCCCGGGTGTAAGGGGGTGTCCAGCTGGGGTATCCATGCACACAGGAGAACTTGAAGACTCTCCAAGACATATGAAGGCATAGTTGGTTTAAGGGAGATGATTTCCTGGGCCCCATCGTCTACAGGTATTCTTTCTGAAAACCGATTCTGCTACATCTCCTTTTCTATCTTACCTATTATAGTCCGTCTTCTCCTTGACCAAGGAAAGCACCACTCTTACCCATCCCATTCTGAATCTTACTGTGGTGTGTTGTCCTGGGGCGCAAAAGTCTCATCCCACCAACAAAGTACTATGAAAATACTAGTGTTTGGGTTGGTAAAAAGGATGGATATAATGACCAGACCACACATCTTTCTGTAAGTTAGTTTCTGTTTCTTGGCTTTCAAAAAAACTGAAGGAGGACTTAATCTAATGATAAGATAATAGACAAAAAGGTGTTTTGGTGATAAGTCTCCTTCATTCTCTTGTTTATGTAAATAGGAGTTTTACTGCTTACATCTATGAAAGTGAAAAGGTATGGAAATGATGTTAAATTCCCACCTTATTATAGCGATAAGGAATACTTCATCCATAGGTATGTGAAGTAATTTAGGAGAAAAATAAACATGGCTTATCTGTTTCTTTAGAAATGATTTTAAAGAAACAGAAAAAAGAAAATAAAAAAAGATAAAGTAAAATTATACTTTCCATGTTAACTACATTAACATTCTTATAAATATTCATTAATGCTGTTAGGATCAGTTGGGCCCATTAGCAATCACATCTCAAATCAGAAGAAAATTGAACAGCTTTAAATCTTACGGCCAGAGGTAATCTTCAAAAAATCACTTTATACACACTTTGTTATACAGAAATATAGTAGGGAGATTAATAAAAGCCTCTCAAGAGTTAAAACATATTATATTGAGAGAAAATTAAGTTGGGGAAGTAGAATGGAAATAGAAGTTCAAGGAGAAGAGAGAAAAATGTAGCATTTTTTTTACTGTTAGAGAAGAGTTTGCTCAGAAACTTTTTTGTTGGATGAAGGAGGTTTTCAAATTGGTGTGGTCTTTAGATTTCATTAGATACATTAAAATAACTGATATGTTTTAATTAAAAATTGTAATACTTCCAATATGCCAGGATTGTAACCTTTTCCATTAATTGAAATTATGATGCAGAAATGTAAATGTCCAATGAAAAACAGAACTTTTAACTTTCTCTTCGTGGCTGTTTGAGCAACGAAAGTTTGGTAACAGTGCCTAGTTCCTAATCCAGAGGGTTGTTGAACCAGATGGCTGGGCTTCCTGTGCTTCTGGGTCTGTGAGGAAAGTTCTGCCTGTGGTGTTAGGGGTGAGAAGGTGGCAGTGATAGCGGCGTTGCCTCCGGGCCTGCTAGTTAAGAACGTTCCTCAAAACGCAACTGGCATTTTCCAACTCTGTGTGTGTTGAGGGGGCCGACAGATGAGTTAGAGAAAATGCAGTTGTTAAGGGGACCTACACATGGTCGGCCCCCACTGAGACATGCCATTTAGCTTGCCTTCCAGCCCCGACCGCAAGATTTACCCAGAGCCAGCTTGCCGTCTTGTACAACTCATAGAAGGGGGGGAGTCACAAATCGGTGGGGAGGATGCTGGATCAGGAGCTGTGGATGAATATATATATCAGTGTCTTTTCATATCTTCACCTCTGTTAGCGGATAATTTGGAGGGCTGATCCTAATGAGAAAGCTGGTGAGGTCATTTTGTGTATATGTATTGTGTTCTCGGTATGCAGGGAGGTCTATCGAACATCTTTGTGCAGAGAACTAAACCCTAGGAATGACACAAAACAGATGTGAGCATTGCTCTCAAAGGTTTTCTATTCAGAGGGAGGAGAATAAAGACATACGTAGCTGGAAAACAGTGTTTTGTGGTAGCCACCATAAATGTATTGTAGAATTTTACACATATAAGGAGGTTGCAATTTGACCATGATTCACAAGAGTTGGGAGGCTTTTAAAGCTTCTTTTAGGTTAGAAGAATAAGCCGTCATTAGAACCAGAAAGAGCTCTTGAATCAATATTTGTCTGATTTACTATTTCCCTTTATCGTAAGAGAAGTGATATAATGAGTTATGCTGTAATGGGCTTTTCTCTCTTTGTTGTCAAGTCAGTCTCCCTTTAATCCTTTGATTCGCTGCCAGGCACTTTGAAACCCAGAGAGTACTTAACTCTGTCCAGTCATTGTGTTCACCAGGGCATCTTTCAATTGTTTGAGTACCTGCTCAAAAAAAAAAAAAAAAAAAAAAATCTAGTCACTGTAAATATTTGTACCCAAGAAAGAATTTGGATATGTTAATTATTTGTTCAATTATATTGTAATTATTTTTCTTCAATTACACTTCTATTTGTACATGAGAAAGAAACCAGATTCATTAACTATGTCTTGCGTTCTCCTGATTTTGTGTTCAGATTCAGTTCCCATTTCTGATAATCACTTCAAGTGATTATTTACAGATATTTTGTGGTTTTGGAAAGGGCAATAGGGAATAATTCAAATCTCAAATACTTTTGCTGTGCTGTTTTTCTTCATTTTTCTTTTGCCCCTGACTGATGTGCTTTTTATATTCAATATATTAACGTTCTGATACATAATTACTCATACTGCTGTGCTCAGTTGTGTCCATTAGTAATGATAGCTCAGATCAGAAGAAAACGGAAACCTTGAGAGACCTGGGGTTGCATTACCTTCTGTTTTTCTCTTACCATTGATTGCTCCTCGGATGTCTTGTATGAACTAAAGTAGTCCCGATGTCGCATGAATGATTTTCATCACTCTAGTGACTGGACTCAGTCATGTGTAGGGCACTGCAGGGGAGAACCCCATGAGAAAACATTTTCGGTGGCGAGAAGGATGGTCGGAGGCATTGCCCGTTCCAGCCCAGGCTTTCAGTGAGCAAACGCCCACTCCACGGTTGGTAAGTGGGCCGCTGTAGCAACAGGGATAGGGATTCATGCAGTGCCAGTGCGGTTCCGTGTCAGCCACGGAGGAAGGGCCAGTGATCCTGTCCTGTGGAATATTTCTGAATTTGTTAGTAGATAGTTATGTGAAAATCATTCTACCTTCTTGCCCTAAGTCTTGCTTTTGAGCTTGGCAGGGAGTCTGAGAGTCTGAGAGTCCTTACCCTCCTCCGTGAAGAGCCTGTCCCCTCACTGCCTTTGCTTCTCTTTTCCTTCTTCTTAAACTTCAGGACTTCCATGTCTTCACAGGGTTCAAAACCTGTGACTGAGTGGGCCGTTGCAGTGTCCCTAGACTCAAGAAGGAGGTCATCAACTTCTCAGGCTCTTCCTTTGATTGGGGCTACCATTTCCATGTCCTCCTTGTATTACAAGCAGAAGGCAACTGAGGTGCCCCCTAACTGTGACAGACTTGCTGAACTATCTCTGACCAAGTCAAGTGAGCGCGAATAGTCGTTGACTTCATTTGTTGTTAGCCACTGGTTTTTCAACCGAGTGATAAACAAGACCGGGAAGCTACTGGTCAAGAAGTATTAGTAGTTAATAACATGAAATGTTTTCTGTTCTTGGACATTTTTCTACTTTATCCTCTCACCCGCTCTACCTCCCTGCTTTTCCCCTGTGGTTTGGGAATCAAATGGTAGAACCAAAACAACCTGGTCATTTCTGGAATCTTCAGGGCTGCGCTGGTGGCTTTTGTAATGAATATCGAGGGCTGATGTCTATATTTTGTGAAGCCATCACCAGCCTTGCTTGGCAGGAAGCACCCGGCTTAAGCCCACCTGGACTTAACCACAACTTCTGGAATGTTTAGCTTCTCGCAAGTTGCTTCATCGGCTGTCCCCCTCCATGCCCCACTGTCCTTGTGATGGCTTGGTTATGATGATACCGGGTTCTGTCTGATCATCTTTGTCTCAGAAATGTTGAAGGGTTTATATTATATCCAACCCTAACTGTGAAAAAGAAAAGGGCTCTTTTGTGGACCTTTCAGTACCCTTGTTGTATGCAGTCACTGCCTCTTCCAGATCATTCTTAACCTGCTGGCAGATGCCCCAAAAATGTTCTTCCCTAATGGAGTTTTGCAGTATTCTTCTGCTTCTGAGTCTTGGTTGGGTATGGTCAGTCTCTGCTGGCATCTGGGCCAGAATGGTTTGCTGGCTGTCTTCTCCAGTGGATTTGAAACTCCATATTCTGGTGGCGGCGGATCTGGATATCCTCACACAGCTCTACATAAATCTGTAAGAAGGATGCTTTTCACCCCAGGCCAAGGCCCCGAGACCATAGGCCACTACCAGTTTGCTGTCATAGTTGAGCTGCCTGGCTCTCTGACATACTACCCTATCTTCCCTGTCAGATTTCCAAGAGGTTCACTCCTCTTCGACTGGGCCCAGGTGGGGTGAGTGAGGTGGAGTCATGCAAGTACAGGTCAGATCCTGTCTTTTTTTTAAGGTTTGGTATTTCGTTCATCATGGAATTTTGGCATTCATTTTGAGTTTTTAAAATGTGGCATTAAAACACCTCACACCCTTCAGAATGGCTAAAATAAAAAGCATGAGAGACAAGTGTTGGTGAGGATGTGGAGAAGAAGGAACCCTCATGCACTATTGGCAGGAATGCAAACTGGGGCAGCCACTGTGGAAACTAGTATGGAGGCTCCTCAAAAAATTAAGTAGAATTACCATATGATCCAGTAATTCCACTCCTGGGTATTTACCCAAAAAGAATGTAAACACTAATTCACAAAGATCTGTGTACCACTATGTTTATTGCAGCATTATTTATGATAGTCAAATTATGGAAGCAGCCCAAGTGTCCATTGATAGATGAATGGATAAAGATGTGATATATACATATACAACGAAATATTGCTCAGTCATAAAAAAGAATGAAATCTTGCCATTTGCAACAACGTGGATGGATCTAGAGGGTATAATGCTAAGCAAAACAAGTCGGAGAAAGACAAATACCATATAATTTCGCTCATGTGGAATTTAAGAAACGAATTAATGAACAAAAAGAAAAGAGACAAACAAAAATCTGACTCTTAACTGCAGAGAACAAACTGGTGGTTACCAGAGAGGAGGTGGGTGGGGGATGGGTGAAACAGGTGAAGGGGATTAAGAGCACATGTACCATGATGGGCACTGAGTAATGTATAGAATTGTTGAATCACTGCATTGTACACTTGAAACTAGTATAACCCTGTTAATTATACTGGAATTCAAAAAAGAAAAAAAGTGTGGCATTAAAATATTATTTATCTTGCTGACTGAGTTTTTTAATGCTCCCTAAAATTTTGTGCCCAAGGCCAGTGCCTCAGTCATCTCACTGGAGTTCCAGCCCTGCACTCCCTGAACTCCCAGAAAATTCTTATGGCTGCTGGGGTCATCCATGTTCAAGTCAAGCTTTATTCTGCCCCCTCCAGATAACACAGACTATTTTTTTTTACTAAGGACCTTGGTTTCTGTCCTACTTTGAGCAGAACCTTAGTGGCATGCACAATTAGGGAAACAAGCTCTTTCCCACGATGAAGGCTGGGATTAGTAAGACCCCCACTTCCAGGGTACCCTGTCCCACGTGTACTAGTGTTTCACTGAAGACATTTCCCAGCCACCGTTCCTCCTCCCTCCTGGGCCCATCTCATGAGTTGAAATAAAGCATGCTGTTACAAATCCTTTCCCTTCCTCATGCCAAAGCTTAGACCCAAACGGCAGGTCTGTGGTGTTTGGTTACCAATCGCAAACTCCCTTAAATGGGGCATTAAAACAGGAGGGGGGGGGGTTTCTGAGCTGCTCTTTTCATCAGGATTGTCCACTGGGTGTCTCATACACATGCAGCCTTTCCCACTTCATCATGCTACTTACCCTTGAAGGCTGAACTGTGTTGCTCGAAGAGATTCTTCTCTCCTCTGTGCCCTCACTCTACTCTGCGCAAATCTCTCATGGAGCTGGCGGGCTGGCAGCTGTCTAGGGGTTCTATTCTGAGACCCTATCCTCCAGGAGTTCATATATTATAAATTATTCATCTTTTTAAAGATTTTATTTATTTGAGAGAGAGAGTGAGAGAGAGTGCTCACAAGCAGGAGGGAAGGGTAGAGGGAGAAGCAGACTCCCCGCTAAAGAGGGAGCCCGACCTGGGACTCGATCCCAGAACCCTGGGATCGTGGCCTGAGCCAAAGGCAGACACTTAACCAACTGAGCCACCCAGGTGCCCAAATTATTCATCTTTTCATCCCCTACTTTGGTCCTCTGTAAATGCTTGAAGGATGAAACTGCTTTTCCAGACTGCACTGCATATCCCAAGGAACCTGTGCCTCATCTCCTAGATTCTTAGAAAACATAGTATTTGGAAGAATTCATGCCAGAATGGAATCTCAGCTTTGGCAGTAGGACTCTTCTCATTGACTGAGAGGGGAGGTCCCAAAGAGTAGGACCAGAAGCCCAATGCCCAATCCATTGACCTCACCCAGTATAGTCTTACATTCCTCACTCTCTCCTCAACCAAAGCGCTAACTAGCCTAATGTGTATTAGATCAGGGGTTAGGAGTTGGTGGTAGTTATTGGAACCCTGATTAATGTTCTGTGCCAAAGGACATTGACTATGCAAGGGTTCCAGCTCTCACTGGCCCACCTGGAAGAGGCAGGCTGCCTCCCCTGCCACATTCCCAACATGAATTCCACTTGGAGTATTTCTGTTCTAAAGAACTAAGGAACCTTCACCCCCATCCTGCTCCAATGCAGGATTTGCCCCTACTCTTAGCCCAGGTTATTTACAACAGGAGTGGTGTAGGTGAGATAAAAATGTCAAGGGAATCCTCGAGCTGTCTTGTTCAAAGGCAGCCATTGGCAATGAACCTCTTGTTGGCATTTCCCAGTGCGCCTTTGGGAACAGTCGCAGATGTGACTCCAGCCACGGCCCAGCAGTCTTTCGCTTACCTTCTCTGTGATTGTTCAGAGCCAGCCTCAGCCTAATTGCTTTTCTCCTGCCAGTTGTTGTTCCCAGAAAGACTAACAGCATTTCCTCCCATTTGTCCTTGTCTGTGTCCCCCACACCACACCTGTCCCCCGGCTTCTGCTTCACTTTGCCTGCCTGGTCCACATACTTTTTCCAGCTCAGATGCTAGCCTGTTCGTCCCTCTCTTGATTGGGGGACCTACTGATCTTTCATGCAGGATGGGAGCACATTCATCAGCATTTATGCTTCGAGAGAACCATCCATAGTCACTTCCTACTCTTTGTATGGTTTTATTTTAATTGCTTTTCTGCTGCTTTTCTCTATTTTAGTGTTTCGGTTCTAGGTTTTGAACCCTGGAGCCACTTCTAAAGGATGTGCAAAAGTTTTGTTTATTTTTTAATTGAAATAAACATATTCACATCAACTGGGAAAGACTGTGATTTCAAATGGCTGAGAACAGCAAATACCTGTGTAGTGGGTTTTGGCAGACAGTTTCAATCTCAGCGTTGTTGTTTCTGCCTTTCTTGTATCATGGAGAAGCGTTGGGCTCCCCTTGCTAGCTCCTGTGGTCAAGAGGAAGAAGCAAAGGATGCTGGTGTAGAATTCCCAGGTCCTGTCTTCAGCTGTGCTACCTGAATGGAGGCTATTAGGATAAGTGCCAGACAGGTGCTTCTAACGAGACTTCCATGTTATTCCAGGTGAATTGCAAACATCTGTGCTTCTTATGGATTTAAGGTCATCTTGAGGTCTTCTCTCTTTCTGGTTTCTGTCTTTCTTCCCTAGTACAGCTGACCTCCCTTTGCAGAGACAGACAACTGTAAGTCAGTTTTGGCTCCGTTGATCTTTTGCTGGTTCTGCAATAGGGAGATAATCATCATCATCATAAGACGTTTAAGACCCTTTGACTAATCTAAGCCTGGCTCATTTTCAATTATAGAGAATTCTTCATCTCAGCGAGTTATGAAAGGAAGGAGGGAGACTCTGTCAACCTTCCTGGGGGTAGAGAGGGACCATTTAAGTGAACAAGGACTTGCCCTGAACTTGACCTGATGTTCCATCTTCCTGAGATCAGGCTTGCCCTAAACAGGTGAGCAGAATGACATTTCCGTGTTGGCCACAAAAACCCATTGGCAAAAAGAACATGGCACGTGGAGAAGCCTTTAGCAGTGGGAAAGCTGAAATCCATGTTCAAAATCAAGGTGCCCCAAAGATCTAATTTCTCTTTTTCCTTTTCCTGCTGCTAAGGAAGACAAAGGGTGTTCCTGTCACCTTGTGACATAGCATAAGTAACAATACTGTACTATTTCCTAACTTACAAACAGCTTCTTCTCTGTGTTATCTGCCAGCCTGGAGGCCAGTCCTAACGGTTTTCTTGCTCTCTTCCCTTTCATAAGGAAGACCTACAATTAGCTCTCAATTATAAAGCTTCTCCTTGTTAATAGCCCCTGACCTAAAAGCACTTTGAAATGATCAATTAAAGAAGTGCATAACCCACCCAAACTAGGATGTGGGGCATATTGGGCTTGATTGATATTTTGGGATGTGAGCAAGACATTAATGTTCAAGACTAGGCATGGCCACTCATCATTCCTTTATGACAAGTGGTTGATGTCTTTATTTTATAGCCCTTGGTTCTAAAGGGAAGTGTTGGAAGGAAACATTAAACTCCATTTTGAAAAAAATATAGCAATTCAATCATGAATTTTCTTTCTTAAGCCTCTTTATTCCTTTTGAATGGAACGAAGGTAGGCTTTTTATTCTGTGTTTGGTTTCTATAATTAAACTGTGCCTTACATGCAATTGAGGTCCAAATTTCCTACTTTATTTCAAATATGCCTCTTGAGAAATTGTTTCTATTGATGGGTTATAACAGTGGATTCCAAGAGATGGGTAGGGACTGGAGCTTATTGATTACATGATGTAAATGGCTCAGTGAGTTGTTTGTATCTCTCTTGTTCACCCTGTAGGACTCTTTTTCTACGGGGGAAGGCAGGGTACAAAGACTAAAATCCCATTTAGTTTCATCTTCATTTATTAAGTATTTTATATTTTTTTCTGTTTTCATTTTACTGCATATTTATGTGTAGTTGAACTGTTTATAAATCAGTATGATTACGTAATTATGCAATTATACCCCGGTGTATCTTTTTCAAGTGAAGTTCAGTAAATTTGACACAGATCTCCTTTACCCACCCTATAGTCCAGTACTCTGGTAATATGATGCCTCCTAGCATGCTTAGTAGCCTTCTGATTCTTTTTTTTTTTTTTTTTTTTTTTGGAGAAACCATGTAGCCAACCACACTCCTCAAGCAGGCCTGGGGTAGGGTCAGGACCGCTGGCCTCCAGACTTTACTGTCTTAACTCACTATGGGGTATTCCCCCACCAGTACTGATTTATCACAGAGGTCTATTATTTCTTCTTTGTAACTTCTGTGAAAAGCTGAGATATAGAATACTAAATTTCATGCAGCAGATTATTTGATGAAGCACCAGCGTTGAAAGGAGCTCTTGGGAAATCTGTATTTAGCCACTGCTCATTCATGAGAGCAATTTACGAACGTAGGAGTAGGTTATGATCACCTGGGACTGAAACAACTTTAAATGCAATTTCCAAGGAGCCAGAGCCTTTAAAAGAGGGGGTGTCATATATTCAGGCTGAGGGAAGAGCCATGAATTATTAGAGCTGTTGAGATGAGTGTGTATACAGAACTTTGCCAGGAAATGACCTCAAGTGGCTTTTCCTCTTTGTAAGGCAGAAGGAGACCTTAAGATAAAAGATTCCGGTCTGGAATTGATGCTGAGTATCCACTGGGGAGGCCTGAGTAATTATGGAATTAACTAATGCTAACTCTCTGAGCTTCTGCTCACTTGAGTGAGAAGAGGTGAAGCAGCAGCTAAGGTGGTCTTTTTAGGGACCGTTACGATGAGCGAGCCTGCAGAATTTCTGCGAGGAGGTTTAGCCTAGGCCTGATTTTTACTGGCTTAGGCCTAAACCAAAGAAACGCATCCAGGGGCTCCTGGCTGGCTCAGTCATTAGGCATCTGCCTTCGGCTCAGGGTGTGATCCTGGCATTCTGGGATCGAGCCCCACATCGGGCTCCTCAGCCGGGAGCCTGCTTCTTCCTCTCCCACTCCCCCTGCTGTGTTCCCTCTCTCGCTGGCTGTCTCTCTCTCTGTCAAATAAATACTTAAAATCTTTAAACAAAAAACAAAAAAACAAAACAAAAAAAAAGAAACGCATCCAGTATAGATCCCATTCTGAGTGGGAGCAGACCTGGGCTAATCTTTAATTTAATGAGGTCCAGAGAGAACGGTTGTATTTTAAAGATTTTTTTTTCTCTCTGAAACTGTAACTTCCCCATTGCTTGCTTTATTTTGTAAGCCTCATTTGGTTTTTCTGTATTTACCAGCTGGGAGAAAAATCTCTCAAAGACAAAAGGGGTTTTGTATGTTTATTTCTGAGTCTGTTGGTAGAGAAGCAGCCAGGAGACTGTGTCCAGCTGTGGTTGGCAGGGAGGGGCTGAACCCAGAGGCCACCTGGGGAGGGTGGCCATATTTACCCTCTGGGATTTTAACTCCTATACTGAAATAAAGCTAGATGTGGAAGACAGGGCCTGTAACAAGACATTTGCTGAAAGCGGGGAGGAAAGCACTCATGTGTCTCAGACATGGTATAAATAGAGCTGTAATTTTAAAGTCAAGAGGATATTTGATTAAGAAAGAAAGTGATTGTTGGTGTGCCTGGATGGCTCAGTCATTAAGCATCTTCTTTTGGCTTAGATCATGATCCCAGGGTCCTGGGATCGAGCCCCGCATTGGGCTCCCTGCTTGGCAGGAAACCTGCTTCTCCCTCTCCCACTCCCCTTGCTTGTGTTCCCTCTCTCGCTGTCTCTCTCTCTCTGTCAAATAAATAAAATCTTTAAAAAGAAAAAAAGAAAGAAATTGATTGCTAGTATAAGGTGTGTGCACCCAGGACAGTGGACGCCTTCATAAATATTTGCTTGTGGTGATGCCTTGCAGGTCCGTCTTGAATGCCAGCGTCTCTACTGGAGGTATCTATCCGGGGCTGTGATCAGTAGAAGGAAGACAGTGTGAGGGGGTCTGGGCTGTAGTGGGAGAGGCAGTGGCAGGTGGGGACAGGCATCCTGGGCTTGGAGTCAGCCAAATGAGCCACATTGTGTGCTGGGAATAAAACACAGACCATCTGGCCTCCAAGAGCACACCACCTGAGGGGAAAGGAAACAGGGAATGGTAACACAGTAAGTTTTGGGTCCAAGTCCTGGCTCTTCCATGTGTGGCCATTGGGACCCTGAGCTGGTCATTTTGCCCGTAAGCGTCTATAACTGAAGATACTGAAAGGTGGTCTGGTGCCTCTGTTCCCCTCCTGTGATCATTGACCAACCCATAGATGCAGAGCAAAACAGGTCTAGAGAGACCCTGTTGCAGACCAGAGACAGACTCAATCTCCCCGAAAAAGGACTCAGCATTCTTGCATGCCGCCTCCGGTCCAGGCAAAGAGCCACCGGTTTACCTCCTCCTTTCTTCTCTCTTCTCAGCATTTGAGCAGGAAAGCAGCTTCTAGCCCACAGGGCTTGTCTCAGGTCCCTCCATGTTACAGGCATATATTGTTTCCAGCTTTATTGAGGTATAATCGACATAACATTGTGTAAGTTTAAGGTATACAACATGATCACTGGCTATATGTTTACACTGTAATGTGATCAGCACATAAGGGTGCTTAATATCCATCCCCTCACATAGCTACCAATTTGTGTGCGTGTGTGGTGAGAACTTTTACGTAAGATCGTGCAGTGTTGGTCTTTCTCTGATTGACTTCACTTAGTGTGATGTTCTCAGGACTCATCCACGTTGCTGTCAATGGCAGGATTTCCTTTTTCATGGCTGAGTAATACCCACCATGTGGGCGTGTACCACAATTTCCCATCCATTTATCTGTCTCATGAACGTAGCAGTTCTCAAACTTTTGGTCTTAAAACCCTTTACACTTTTACAAGTTACTGAGGAACCCCCAAAGGGCTTTTTGGGAAAAATATCAGATTGTATCTGTCAATATTTACCACATTAGAAGTTAAAAAAGAAAGTTAAAAAGTATTTATTAATTCATTAAAAGTAAGAAACCTATTACATGTTAATTTGAAAGACTTTTTTTAATGAAAAGTAACTACTTTAAGACAATTTAGCGAGAAGAATTTTACATTTTTTTTGGCCAATCTTTAATATGTGGCGTAGTAGAAGGAAAACAGCTGGAATCTCAGCTCTGCTTCTGCGTTCAGTCTGTTCAATATGTTGCCGTGGTTGAAGGAGATAAAGAAAATCCTGCCTCCTACAGATAAGCAGTTTAAAATGGGAAAGGAATCTTAATCGCCTTTTCAGATAATGGTGGATATTCTTTTTTGATAGGGTCCATCATATATTCCTGAGAGATTGAGAATGAAAATACTTTTGAGCTCATGGACCCTCTGAAAGGGTCTGGGACGTCTAGGTTACCCTTTGAGAACCATTTCTTCCCCATTTTATATATATATATATATATATATATATATATATATATATATTACTTTATTTTATTTATTTTTATTTTTTTTAAGATTTTTATTTATTTATTTGACAGAAAGACAGCCAGCGGGAGAGGGAACACAAGCAGGGGGAGTGGGAGAGGAAGAAGCAGGCTCCCCGCTGAGCAGGGAGCCTGATGCGGGCCTCGATCCCAGGACCCTGGGATCATGACCTGAGCCGAAGGCAGACACTTAACGACTGAGCCACCCAGGCACCCCTATTTATATTTTTTAAAGATTTATTTATTTATTTGAGAGAGCAAGAAAGAGGGAGAGAGAGTATGTATGCAGGTGCAGGGGGAGGGGCAGAGGGAGAGAGAATCTTCAGGTGGACTCCCTGCTGAGCACAGAGCCTGACACCAGGCTTGATCTCAGGACCCTGAGATCATGACCTGAGCCAAAACCAAGAGTCAGATGCTCAACTGACTGAGCCACCCAGGTGCCCCTCTTCCCCATTTTAGATGTCAGAATCTTGAATCCTTCATTCTTAAGATTCACCAACCTGGGGCACATGGGTGGCTCAGTCGGTTGAGCATCCAACTCTTGGTTTCGGCTCAGGTCATGATCTTGGTGTCGTGGGGTCAAGCCCAGCATCAGGCTCTATGCTGGGTGGGGAGTTTGTTTGAGATTCTCTGCCTTTCCTTTTGCCCCTCCTCCGGCTTGCATGCTCGCTCTCTCTCTCTCAAATTAATTAATAAAAAAAAAAAAGCCACCAACGCTTCCTCTTACCTGGGAATAGGAGCTTCTCCCAACCCTGCCTTTTCTAGGCCTGTCCTTGGGCTCCAAGCCTGCGGCCTGCACAGCAATCATGTTACAATGATTTGTAGGCAGGCGGGCCTGTGTTGTGCCTCCCCCAGCCTGTGGAACCATCACCTGGGTCACATTGTTAGCTTGTGTTATCCCCTGGAGCTATGGAAATTGCCCTGGAATAGCACTGCTAATAATACTCCTCACCGGGGTCTTAGGAAGATTACTTAAGATTTTAAATAAGATGGTACTTTGCAGAAAGTACATGAAATCATAAATGAAACACCACCTGATCAAACAGGCTCGTGGTGTTTTGGCAGTTTGCGACAGGATTCAAGTTTCTTGGTTTGTTCCCTGCCCCCCTTCAGTGCTGAGTCCCAAAGTGTGATTTTAGAACAGATTTCAGGTACAAAGAAGCAGATGAGAATCTGAATTGAAGTAGTGTTATTTCTGATTCCTCAGCATCCAGAGAGGCCTAACTGGTCCTTGGGAACTAGAAACAAATGAGCCCGAGCAGGCACGATCAGCGAACCCTTCACCGTGGCAGTTATCACGTGTTGTTTCATCAATTCTAGCGTCCGAAATAAGGAAACAGAAATCTAATGCCACTCTGTCTTACTCTTCCATTTTTGCTTACAGACTCAAGAAATGTCCCTGAGCTGGCCTCCTTTGTGGCAGTCCACGATGAGGCTGGTGTTGATGGAATTATGGGGGCAGGGGGAGGACCCAAATTTCCAGGAGTACGGCACCCCATACCTACCTAAAGGCAATGGTTCGGTTTGGTTTTTAACCAGAAGACATGCAGGAGTTTTCCTAGTTTAGGAGGTAATTGTCAGCGTTTGTGAATTCTCTGTGACTTCCATCATTTTCCCCCGGAACAGAGGCCTCTGGTGGCTTACCCAACATCCAGTCATCCCCCTGCCACCACCAAGACCTGACTGGGGGGTGAGGATCTGCTTTGATTGTCAGCCCTGTGCTTCAGGGGAGGCTGCCCCATTGCACGTGCAACTTTGCCGTCTGGCCATGGGCGTGCCCTGTGTTGGGTGTGTTGGGGTGGAATGTGAGAGGGACGCTGTCTCCGACTCACAAAGGTGATGTTCTTTCCTCCCTGAAACTTATCATCTTCAAATGATGCTGCCAATGGCCACAGCTTGCTTTGCAGATGTGAGGGGAACCGGTGGAGGGTAGAGGGGGATGGGGGGGTGTTGGGGTGTGTGGGGGGATGGGTAAAGCTGACACTTAAAGCGTGGATCACCCGAAAGATGGAAAGAACCTGGGTTCTTGGCTGTGTCGTCAGAGCACTGAATCACCTAAAACTGGGGCCAATCTGCCTTCTTGTTTAAGGCACTCAGGGAGCTGATTTCCTGTCCCTCGCAGCTACAAGTGTTCTCCCTGATAGACCCACTTTAAAGGGATCCACGTGACCCCCAGGGGCCCAGAGGAAGGGAGCCCAGGCGAATGCGGCAGCCTGGAAGCTCTCTAGGTGGAGTCCCTTTCCTGCTGTCTGGCTGCGTTTGACCATTTTGCTGACCTTTTAATTTCTTCTGCAGGACAAGGGTAAGGAAATTCTAAGTTAAGTATTTGGTAACTCTGGTGCAGTAGTGAGGGCGTTGACATCGGTGGCATTTACAAGGTCTGGGGGCCTGGAGATGGGGCTTCAGGGGTTGCCTGGGTGGTCTGCCTTCCAGTCTGGTTGTGATCCCCGTGTCCTGGGATTGAGCCCTGCACTGGGCTCCCTGCTCTGCGGGGAGCCTGCTTTTCCCTCTCCCCGCCTCTCTCTATGTCTCTGTCTCCCAAATAAATAAAATCTTAAAAAAAAACCTTGGCTTTACTAGTATGTAAATCACGAATACATTCAGCTGTAAGTAACGGAAAGCCTAACTATGGTTTAAACAAGATGGGGCTTATTTTCCTCCTGTGATAGGCAGTCTGGTATGTCTAGGATACTGCTGACCTTCCATTATATTTGGCTTTTTGTGCCACAAAATGGCTCTTGCCGCTGTAGTCAGCACGCCCCCATCCAAGACGGAAAGCAGAAAGGCAGTGCCAACTAAACCGCTTTTGCACTTTTCATCAGGAAAGCTGAAGTACTTCAAGAGCCACAAGGGAGACAGAAAAAGTAGGAAACAGGAGGGTCGGGAACAACTTAGACCAGTCTTGATTTAGCACTTGAGGCTGACCATGCTGTCAGCCAAAAGCAAAGTTGGAATCAAGTTGCTAAGAAGAAGGCTGCTAACACTGCAAGCCACACATCTCGAGGAAGCAGAGGCTAAGAGACTGAAAAGGTGATAGAGCTGCCCCGTCTGGCGGATAAGACGGCTGAGATGAACAGCGACATGGAGCTGGTTCCTTAGACGCTGCTGGTCTTCTCACTGTGCTTGCTTCCTATTTCCTATAAAATGTTTGCTTTCAAAGCTCTTTCATAACCTACTCAGTTTATCCTTCCCATCCTTTCAAAGGAGTCTAGAAAGCTGCTGCACTTGTCTTGTGAACAGAAATTGCACACCAGAGAGACCGAAGTAATGTGTTCAGGATTATCCCTGACGTTTGTTGGCCAAAACAAAATCACAGGTTTCCAAGTTGGGCCAGCGTTCTTTTAAGAGACTCCATTGCCATCCCGAACCCTGTGATCTTCCCTGATAGCTTTATACTTAATCCAGAGCAGGTGGGCTTCCTGCCCAGACACCCTGGGCTTTCTGTTGAGCAGGCCCAGCTACCCCAGCTCTCCAGCATGGATGGCTTTGGCTTCTCAGGGACAGCTGGATGGAGCCCAGCCAGCATAGAGATATTGGGTCCCTCAAAGTTCCCAGGGAGAATGGACAGCCAGCTAGTGGGGCTTTGAAGAGTAGCAATGGGTAAGTGCCTGTGAACCGGAGTATGACCGTCTTTCCAAGGGTGATTTGACCCTGTCTTTCAGCAGCAGGGTTCTTGGTCATTTCGAGCCTGGTCAGCATGTTCTTGCCTCCCCAGGCTGGAACCGAGAGCGCCCCGGTGCCTTCTAACACACCGCGAAGAACACGGTGATGCGAACGCTGTGTTGAGTCACCCTAGTGACAAGCCATCTGAGTGGCCGGAAGAGTGTTTTGATGGTGGAGTCCGTTAATCTCAGCTTTCCGTAGTGGGGACCTCTCCCGTCAATATTAGGGGAGAGAATGAGTGGGGGTCCTTTTTTTTACCTTGTAGAAGGAGAGACCCCTTTCCTTAGCCAGAGGTTTCTATGTAATGAGATTTTGCCAATAGGAGTAGTAATTAGAGCAGAATTATACTTACAGTGTTCAAAATACTTGAATACTTGCTAAGTTTATCTACAAATCTCTCTTCGTCCATGTGAACATCTTTATGAGCCTGCAGGGTCTCCGCTTGTTTTCCCGGATTTTGTGGGGACCCATATATGTACTTTTGCAAACTCACGAAGTCCCTATTTGGATGTAGGCCATTTAGGGCCAAACCTGTGCAGCCAGCTGTGAGGCATTCGCTCTCTGTGACCTCTGGTGGCTGTGGCTGGTGACAGTCACACCAGGCCGACTCATGTTAACACCCGTAAGGCAGAGGAGTGCCACCATGGCAAGCCTTCAGTCCCTTGATGTCGCATTTTCATGCCCCGGGATGGTTACCAGGCAGCGTTTGCCGTCTTGATCTTTAATCATCTCACTAAGAGAGCAGTCCGCTGCTGCCTTTTCTCCTCAGTACATTAAAAAAAAAAAAATACGGGGCATATTTGTTTGTCTTCCAGGACGTGGTTCATTTAGGAAGGTCATGTGGGTGTGCAATAGATTTCGATACCACCTTGAGTGGAATTAAGCGGCCCCTTGCTGATGGATTGTTACAAACACAGCGGCTTTCAGGATGACTGGGCTCCAAGGCAGATTAGTAGGCTGAAGGGTAGACACAATCCCAACCTTTAAAATTAAGTTTATCCTGAGAAACAGTCTTGTCTTCATATCAGATCGTGCCAGACCTGAAGCTACTGAGTGGCAGATTCATGTGGATCGGACTCAGCTGAGTCTACAGGCGGGGCGAGGGGAGCTATAAAATCTATAGTATGTTTACAGCCCACGGCTGATAGAGAACCAAACCGATCTTTTTGGCTTTCACCCAAGGCCTATTTTTAGAGAATGCTTACAGAGCAGAATCCTTTGGGATATTCAGTCGTTGAAACACTACACACATAAGCCTGTTGGGAGAAGTAGCTATTTATGGGAATATAAAATTTTACGTCATTGTTCTCTGTCCGATGCTTATTGCCAAAGTGGATTGCTTTAGGGGCGTGATCTTTGTACGTGGCTGGCCGAACGTGATTTTTGATGCCTATGGGGAAAGAACTGCAGGGCATTTAATGGGACAGAGGCTGTAACTTCAAAATATAAAAAGGCATTCAGTTTCTTTTCCCAGCTTTATTGACAAATAAATTTGAATATATTTAAGGTGTACAGCGTGGTAGTGTGAGATATGTGCACATCGTGAAACGATAACCACGATCAAGTTAATGAACATATCCATCACCTCAGGGAGATACAATTGTTGTGTGTGTGACGAGAACACTTAATATCTGTCTTAGCAAATTTCAAGTATTTAACAGCGTATTACTGAGTATTGTCACCACGTTATACATTACATCCCCAGAATTTATTCATCTTATAATTGGAAGTTTGTACCCTTTGACCAACATCTCCCCATTCCTCCACCTTTTAGCCCCTGGCGACCATCATTCTAACTCTCTTTGAGTTTGACTTTTTTTAAATTCTACGTATAAGTGAGATCATGCAGTGTTTGTCTTTCTGACTCTGGCTTATTTCACTTAGCGTAATGTCCTTAGGTTCATGCATGTTGCACAAATGGCAGGATTTTCTTCTTTCCACGGCTGAGTAATATTCCATTGTGTGTTTGTGTATTTATGCTAGATGTCCAAAGTATAGCTATCGAGGTGTATCTGGTGTATAGATATCTATATTTAAATATAATGCTCATCTTTATATACAGATACCTATATTTATATATGTAAATAGGTAATATTTGTAGATAGATGTCTAGGTAGATATCACATTTGCTTTATCCATTCACCTGTTGATGGACACGTAGGTCATTTCCATACCTTGGCTATTGTGAATAATGCTGCAGTGCACAAAGGAATACAGATATTTCTTTGAGATACTGGTTTCATTTCCTTTAGGTATATACCCAGGGATTGTTGGGCCATATGGTAGTTCCATATTTAATTTTTTGAGGAAGCTCCGTACTGTCGTTCATAATGGCTGTGCCAGTTTACATTCTCACCAGTAGTACTCAGGGCTCCCTTTTCTCCACATCCTCGCCAACACTTGTTATCTCTTGTCTTTTTGAAAATACGCATCCTAACATGTGTGAAGTGATGTGTCATTGTAGTTTTGAACTTGCATTTCCCTGAGGATTAATGATTTTTAACAACCTTCTAATATACCTGTTGGAAATTCATATGTCTTCTTTGGAAAAATGTCTTTTCCATTTCTTTGCCCATTTTTAATAGGATTATTATTTATTGCTATTGAGTTGTATGCATTTCTTACATATTTTAGATATTAACCTCTATCAGGTAGATGGTTTGCAGATATTTTCTCCCATTCTGTAGGTTGCGTTTTCGTTTTGTTGGTTGTTTCCTTTGCTGTTAAAACCTTTTTAGTTTGATGCCCCAATTGTTTATTTTTGCTTTTGTTGTCTGTGCCTTTGGTTGTCATCCAATAAATTGCTGCTGAGGCCGATGTCAAGGAGCTTTTTTTCTATATTCTAGGAATATTGCGGTTTCAGGTCTTACATTTAAGTCTTTAATCCATTTTGAGTTAATTTTTGTGAGTGGCATAAGAGAGGAGTCTAAAAGGAATCATTGTGTCCTACAGTATGAAATATACATGTTTTAAATTATCTAGAAAGTAAGAGAATACACAAATGGCACACTTGTGGGGGGAAAAAAAGGAATGTTTTTAGGTTGTGAAGTATGTGTATACCATAGAAAATTCGAAAGCCTAGAAAATGTAATTTTTTTTTTTAAAGATTTTATTTATTTATTTGACAGAGAGAGAGACAGCCAATGAGAGAGAGAACACAAGCAGGGGGAGTGGGAGAGGAAGAAGCAGGCTCCCAGCGGAGGAGCCTGATGTGGGGCTTGATCCCAGAACGCCGGGATCATGCCCTGAGCCGAAGGCAGACACTTGACGACTGCGCTACCCAGGCGCCCCTAGAAAATGTAATTCTTGACATACAATTCCATGTTACTTAAACTATTCATAGGTTTCATTACATCTATACTTTATAGGTGAGGACACTGAGGCATGGAGCAGCTAGGACTTGCCTAGGGTTACCCAGTGATAACTGGTGAAATCTGAACTCCCACCCTTGATAGTTGGATACAAAAGCCAGATGATCTAGAGATAATAAATCTTAACATTGGTTTCTTTACTTTTGAATGTATGTCATGAAAATTAGGTCACAAGGTATGTAATGTTTTGCAACCTGCTACTTTCACTTAGTATTGAAAAAAATTTCAAGTGCCATTAGTTCTTTAAAAACATTTTAAAGGCTATTAAAAAATCCACCCAATTGATGTTCCATAGGAAAAATCATTTTAATATTTCCCTCATTGTTTTAAAAATTGATCAAAAATTGGTATAACATGCTGGAGAGCTCCTCTTCTTTGAAGGTATAGTCTCAATTTTAAAATTTAGTATGCCATTGTAATATTAGTAATATTAGTAATATTGTAATATTGCTTAGATTTCACAAGGAACTTCATTACTAGTTGATTGTGATCCAAGAAAGGTGAATACATTTCCCCCCACAATTATTTGACAATATCCCTAACCACCTGTGTAACCAGCTACTATACCCTGTGGGTTGGGGGAGGCCCTAACCCTACCAGGAGGGGCTCTAGAAATGCAAGTAGGGTCGAGCAGAAGCATGGAGGAGGGTAGCATTTATAAAGATGGATGAATGTGTAAATAGAGAGGACGTGAGGTTTAAAAGCAGTAAGCATGCCTTTGATAAATGATTGTTAGCCTTGAATGGTACCGTCTGTCTTGATACTGGAGATTAAGCTTTAATGTATTGTTCTTGGCCTTTCCCTGTATTCAAACTAGCCAGATGCTTAGCTCTTACATCTTGGGCTAAATTTGACCATTTAATGATGAAAATTTTACTGCTGTAGATAAAAAGTCAATAAAAGAGTAAAGAATACAGATTTTTCTATTTTCTGTGACCGATAGGCCTTTACATTTTGTATCTGAGCGTGCTATTCAGATGAAAACAGTTCTCAGATGTACCTGTCCTGAGAAAAGTGGGGATTATTGCACTGGCTTTCATGTGCTGGGTTGTTTTGGGGGAGAACATCGGTCAGCCAGAAAATAAAAAATGTTTATTTCTTTGGTTAAGTTTCAGGGATGCCCGTGCTTGTCTCCATATTGTAGATGCCTTTCTCCCCTGCTTTTAGCTTTTGCCTCCTTGAGAGGTGGCACACCGCTCGGAAAGAGAGAAGGCTTTTGTGTCCTATTGTCCTTCCATTTGCATCTAGACTCCTCTGTTTACCAGCTCTGTTCCATGACTTTGGGAGCCTCCATGTCTTTTTTTTTTTTTTTTTTTTTTTAAGATTTTATTTATTTATTTGTCAGGGTGAGAGACAGCCAGAGAGAGAGGGAACACAAGCAGGGGGAGTGGGAGAGGAAGAAGCAGGCTCTTAGCGGAGGAGCCTGATGTGGGGCTCGATCCCAGAACGCTGGGATCACGCCCTGAGCCGAAGGCAGATGCTTAACGACTGAGCCACCCAGGCACCCCAGGGAGCCTCCATGTCTTGAACTGTAAAATGAACTCGATAATGCCCACCATCCAAGCTCTCGTGAGGATTAGAGTTCTAACATAATGGGAAAGTTCCAAGCTCCTAGCCGCCTCTGATGGACGGGCTTACCACTTCTTCCTTCCACATCTCCTTCTCTAGAGCAACAGCCAAAGCGTGTCTTGCGTTTCCTGTTTCAACAGTAGGTTAAGCTGCTCATGGGACCTAACGCTGTATAGTAGCTAGGTGACACTGGACAAAGTACTTACCATCTCTGAGTCTGTCAGCTCATAGATCACGAGGAAATACTCACAGTTTTGTAAGTCCTCAATTAAATGAGATCGTGTATGTATGACCAGTCCGTATGCCTGGTAAGAGCAGGCGCGCGATGACTGGTAGGTACTAGCACTGAATAGTCATGTCTTTGAAGGACAGCTTTCCTCCTGCCATCTTTCTGTGCATCACAGCTTCCTCTGCCTTCTCTGCCAGCACCCTTTCTTCTCTCCATTCACTGGCTGGAGGCATTTTTCTGAGCTCTGTCCTTCTGCTGTCCTCCTTCATGTACTTCACCTTGGAAGTTTCAACCACTTCCAAGGCTTCAGCTACCACTTTAAGATGGATGGCTTCTAATTCCTGAGCTCTAAACCAGTACATCCAGTTTTCTACTTACCAACACTTAGATGCCCAAAGGAAATTGAAACTCAAAATAAATAAAAATATAATTATTATCCTTCCCATTTCTATCCTCAAAACTGTTCTTCCAGTAGGTCCTCTCTATTCCACTTCTGTGCTATCTCTAGGTTTCGTTTCTTCCTTTCCATTCCTGAGTATGGCCTAACTGCAATGTACTTTCAGCACTGGGCCCTCAGAACAGTGTAGTCCCTTCCTCCAGGCTTTGCTGCCTCCAGTAAATAACGATGACAACAACAAAACTGTAGTAACAAGACAGTGGCAACAGTGAGAAATAGTACCATGACAATAATTCGTTGAGCATGTGCAACATGCTAAGTGCTGTCCTACCACCCTGAGTCCTGGGAGAAGTGGAACCCTCCTCTGGGCTCATGTTGTGGAGGCCCTGTTCTTGTCCTCTCCAGGATGGAGGGAACTTTCCCACTCAGAGCCCACCCCATCCCCTCAGCTCATGCTCTAGGCACTTAAGCCCTCAGAATTCCCTATTTAGACCATACTGAACCTCCTTCCAGAAACTACATGTGGACCTCTTTCCTGGCTTTATCTTTCAGAAGGCAGATAGATGGTGCCGTAGATGTCTGCATGTCTAGGCTCAAGGGCTGGCTAAGCAGCAGCTATTTGCATAGCTTGTAGTCTGAGACCCATGCCATGAGACCCCTGTGGGGCAGGACTGAGCTGGAGGTAGGAAGAGAAGGGGGTTGAGCCAGGAATCTTCAGGAGTGCTGTAAATGTTAGAATGGGAAATCAAGAACTTTTCTAACGTAGCTTTTTATCTAATCGTTGTAATACTTCTCCAGGTAGATAATATTAGGTCCATATATAAGGTGAGAGTTGCAGAGGTTAAATACTAGTGTACAGATTGTAATTGGCCCAGTCTAAATTTGATGCAGATTAGTTGGACTCCAGAATTTTATTCCATGATAGTCTATCCATTCCCTACATTGTAGCCAGAGTTCCATTTTATAGAAAATGTCTGAGGTCACATTATTCCCTGGATTAAGAATCTTCCATTAGCTCCTCAATTTCAGCTGGCTTAAGTCCAGTTTCTCTGGAGAGACCCTTCAAAAGCTGCGCCGAATCTACCTTGCCAAACTCCTTACTCATCAGTCTTCCCACTATGACTTACCCACTCTGTGCCTTTGCACCTACAACCTCAGCTGGGTATGTCTTTCCCATTTCTTTCCCTGGCTTACCAAGTCCCATACTACCACTCAATTTCAAGGCCAAATGAATATCACCTTGTCCATGAAGACACTTGGATTTTTCTAGACAGGATCTTTCCTACTCCTTTTGTACATTCATAGTTGATTGTTTATACCATAATAAAAGTGTGCATTGCTTTATTACCTATGTTTTTATATTATCCTGTGTCTGTTACTTCCCTGAGGCTGTGGCTTCCATGTGGACATGAACTGGGTATCTTATCATTATATGCCTATGTTTTCATACAGAATCTGAGCATATATAGTAGGCTAGATAAATTTTTATTTTAAAAAAGACCTTTATATTACTAAGAATCTTATGTACTTTTCACAAATGAGTTATTAACAATTGAGGAATACAAATTTTAGTTCTGACAGTTGTGCTGATCTGCTAATGGACTGGTTTTTTAAGACATTTTGACATCACAACAGCGATTTTTATATTTCACAGAAAAATGTTACTTTACTTTTAGCCCTATAATTTCACTATCATGGCATTTAAATGATGAGAAGTCATTATTTAAAAAATGTGTATATCTATATTATTTGTGAACTTTAACAGGCCAGTGAGTTCTGAATAAAGCATAAATCACAGTTTTGTCTCAATGTGACCATTTTAGTTTTGCCTTTTTAAGTTACCTGACTTTAGTTACATAGACTTTTCTGAAAGATATTAATACCATTAATTGTTAATTTTCAAGAGGTAGCTACCTATTGGCATAAAATTGTCGACACATAAAAAAGATTATGTTGTGGTATTGTCCAGCTACTTTTTTTCTTCCCTAAGATTTGAATATTTGAGTTAGAAATCCTTTCTGTTTTGGTGGTTTATTGCTTTTTACCTCTTCATGGCAGAGATTCTGGGCAGAGTCCTGCCTCTTGATTGCCAGTTGGAACGCTTCCATCATAAAAAATCATTAAGCAACAAAATGCACGTGGTTCCGTGTTATGGCGCGGGGCAGAACCGTTCCCATCGGGAGGTTTCATGCTACTGGTATATTTACATGCTAAGGCTGGAAGTTTGTGGGAAAACCTGTCCTAGAAAGAAGCAAAATGAAATTAAGCATACTTATTTTAGATTACATGACTAAGGTAATTATATTTTAGGGTCATAAGCAAGCCTATTTTCAGTCAAAAAGACTTTAGGGAGAAGAAAGAATTCAGGAAGTGTTTGAAGGATGGTAAAGGAATGTCTTAGAGGAAAGGAGAAGGGAAACTATTCCAGGAATGCGGCCTAGTTTTTGAGACAGAGGGAAGGGTGGTGACTTGACCGACTTTCAGAAGTTGGCACAGCAGAAGCTCCGGAAGGATTAGATGAAAGCTGTTACGGGAAACATGGCCATTCAGGGTCCCTGGCCAAAAGCTTTGAAGGAAAATGAGAGGGTGTTTTTGCTCGTGGAGTACAGGGCTAGCTCCACTTTTTATTTCTAAAGGTAATATATTCTTGAAAAATTTTTAAATGTAGAAACATATAATAATAAAACCAAGATTATCCATATTCCCAAAAGGCAGAGAGAGATTCTGGATGTGTTCTGAGGAATTTCTTACCAGACTCTCTCTCCTCCATCCATTCTATAATTGTATGTAATGGTTTATTTAAGAGGGGGGCCATGACATGGTATATATTCTCCATTGCATTTTCATTTTTAAATTTTTTGGCATAAGATTTCAAAGCACTTTCCTGTGTCAATGAAAACTTTCCAGAATACTTTTAATTATTGTCTATTATTCCCTTCTATAAATGTGCCATGATTTCTTTAACTTTATTTACATTATAAATAAAATGAGAGTAAAAAGTCTTTGCATCTAAAGCTTTGCTACATGTATAACGATTTCTTTAGAAAGGTTTCATGGAGTAGAAAATCCTCAGCGAAAGCATCGTCACGTTAGCAAGCTCTTGACAGCTATTGACAAATTATTTTTTATGGAAGTCTTAAAGAATAAACCTTTTCATAGTGCCACAGGAAAGGTTGTATGAGAAATTGCTAAGCGTGTTGGAGGCGAGAAAGAGTTTACAGTGTTACCCAGTGGAAAAATGTACAAGTCAGTGTGTAAATGGTTGACGTGGGAGATAATGTGAAGAAATATAAGGTTGGATGGACAGGAAAAAAAGGAGGCTGGGCTGCTTATTTGTTTTTCATGAAAGGTCCTTCACAGGCTTACCGGGTGTAAAATGTTTAACTCAGTCTTGGAACAGGGTTTGAGAGCAACAAATGGTAACCCTTAAGGTCACATGCTGTGGAGGAGCTTGAGTTCACGGCTCCCGTTGCTCCTCTACCTTTTTCCGGGAGTGAGTTTTCCTCTGTTGTCCTCTTAGTCCCTCATGGATAAATGCCGATACTTTTTGTCCCTCCTCATTGGGTTGACATGAAGCTTAAAGTAGATCATGTGCCTCAGCTCTTAAAGTGGTGCCCGGCACACTGAAGGCTTTACTAAATGGCCTTTCTATACTTGCGTGGCTCCTCTCCCGTGTATCAGTTAGGGATCGTCTGGTTGACAGTGACCGAACACGCAAGCCAAAGAAAAAAGCCAATATGTTGTGTCCAATACCATGTTTGTGTCAGATGGGAGGGAGAAGGCCACTTGCTTTGGTCTTTTTATTGGACTCACTCATCTTTATAGGCTCAGCTGACTTTAATAGCCCTGATGCTAACACTTCTCAGGCATTTTCGTTCTTTTTGATGATCAGAAGGTGAATTGACACTTGTACCTATCTTGGACAGGAATGATGGCTGCTTTTCCGTCTGTAATGCCCTGAACATAATAAATGCTCAATAGTTGCGGAAAAAATGAATTCCAGAGCAGCCTCCCTTATGATTAGTGCGGACTTCATGTCTCTTTCCCTCTAGAAATTAAAATAACAACAACAACGACAACAACTTTAGTGTTTTTCTACTTGATTACCAGAATGTATATCTTATGGCAGAAGTATTAATATTAATAAACCCAGATTGTAGGGGAAAATATCAAGCCATAATGTGTCTTTAATTTTTTTCCAAAGATACATAAGTTCTGAGATGTCATGTACTGCATGGGGACTATAGTTAACAACACTGTTGTATATTTGAAAAGAGTCCACTTCAAAGTTCTCATCACAAGAAAAAAATTGTAACTATGTGAGGTGTTAGACATTAACTGAGCTTATTGTGAGGTATACATATACATCAAATCATTATGTTGTACGCCTGAAACTGATATGTTATAGGTCAGTAAGTCACAATAAAACTGGAAAAAGGTATTTTCAAAATGAATAAAAATGTGCTCTCCTTAATCAATTGTTTTCTCGACCTGTAGTGTTCTGTATTCTAATATACTGTAAGAATATTAGATGAAAACTTTGAAATGAGAAAGGTAAATGGGTTTACCATTGTCCCATCACAATAATGTAACAATATTTTTGTGCGTTTGTTACTTTCTATTCTTTTACAGCTTTTTTTCTTCTGAACTGCCTTCTTTTGTTAAAAAAAAGATGTCAAAACGAGCTTGTCTCATAGATGTTAGAAAAATATGATTTTCAAGGTAAATTCTAGAACAAATTTAACCTACCTCCATACATATACCCATCTACAATACAGTAGGAGTCATTAGACCTATCAAATAGCAAAGGTTAAAATCCAGATAGTATTTACAAGTTTTCAGATGATTTATAAGCCTATTTAAATGCCTGTAGTTGTCCTTTCATTAAAAAACAAATCAATTAGCATTGTGTGGCCCATCATGTAAAAGGAGGCATTCTTTATGGACAAGAAGAGCAGGTATAATTCTATAAAGAATACATGGACTGAAATGGAGCACCTAGGTGGCTCAGTCAGTTAAACGTCCAGCTCTTGACTTTGGCTCAGGTCATAATCTCAGGGTCATGAGATCAAGCCCTGGGGGTGGAGCCTGCTTAAGATTCTCTCTCTCCCTCTCCCTCTGTCCCCCACTCCCCTGGCCGCTCGTGTGTGTGTGCACGTGCGTGCTCGCACGCACACACTCTGTCTCTCTCTCAAAAAAAATAAATAAATAAGAATACATGGACTGTTGATGTGAGTACCAGTAAGAAACGGGAGAAAATTAGTTCCATATTTAATATTTTGCCTGTGTACAAGCAAAGGCACTCACCGTTTTGAGCTGAACAGAAAACACGATGGTTATTTTTGTAAGGAGCCAATGGCTTTATGGCTTTAAAAAGATTTTGTTCAGATCATGCAAGTATATTCTAGAGTTATTATATAAAAATTGGTACAAATAGAAAGTATAAATAAACAAGATTCCCCCATGCCACTATCTGAAAACACCCATTGTCAACATTCAGTTCACTCTTAGTACCTTAATTGACTCTCGTTGCTATCTATCCCTCTGTACTGTTTGGATGTTTTTGTGTACATGTAAGCCTTTTATAATAAAAAAAAAATAGTGAAAATAAATATTTTGAGGGAAAATATGAGTATAACCATATTATATAATTTGGGATTTTTAAAATAGATTAAGTCATATAAAATTCCTGATATTTAGCCCTTTCCAACCTGCAAAAATGGCAATTTCATGTGTTCAACTTAATAATTGCAGTAGGCTTGCTTAGAAATCTTGAAAGCCTGCAGGAGAGAAGGAATTTTATGTTGTTCATAGTTGCATTCGTAGGGCTTAAAAAAGGTTCCTGGAGGGTGAATCTAATCTTTGTTATGAAATATAGAAGGATTGATACTGATAAAAATCATTTTATTAAAATAGAAGTGAAAATCATAAGAAAATAGAAACCTTTTTAACAGCACCACAGAGAAAGTCAATTAAGGAACCAATTTGATTCCAGTTGGTTCAACAGAATTGGCTCTGGTGAAGCTTAGTCAATGAAAATTCATCAGTGTCAATACAAACAGGTTACAGCCTCAGTATTCATAAACACGAATGATAAAGGCCCAAGTGTCATACATGGGGGGAGGGGAAGTGGTGAAAAACCTGAGCTCAAGTTGGGAAGGTCTGTGGCTACTACAGAAATGGATGGCTTTAGCTTAAACTCAGCAACTGGTTTTAAAGCCACATTTTCCCATTCACCCAAACTGTCTATACCTTGTCATAACTACATACCAGCTGTCAAATATAATGCATTGCTTCATTGATTGTCACTCAAAATAAGATAATTTACATTACTTGTTTGATGCCTGTCTCCAGTCTTTTAACCTGGGAGACATTCAAACTGCTATCTTTTTTTTTTTTTTTTTAGATTTTATTTATTTATTTGAGAGAGAGAGAGGGACAGCACAAGCAACAAGTGGGGTGAGGGGCAGGGGGAGAAGCGGGCTCCCTGCCAAGCAGGGAACCCAACTCAGGACTGTATCCTGAGCCAAAGGCAGCCGCTTAGCAGACTGAGCCACCCAGGCGCCCCCCGAACTTCTATCTTTAAAGTGGTATGTCTTACACCACATTTGGTGGGGAGCTGTCTCTGGTGAAGGCATTGTGGAGGTCTAGGCTATGGGTTCTGAAGACACATGGTCCAAGTTTAAATCACAACTGTTTCATTTACAAACATGGGACCTTGGACAGGAAATCTAATATCTCTTTGTCTTGTCAACAATTAAATCTCTACTTTCAAAAGTTGTAATTAAATAAATAGTAAAGATGAACTTGTGATCATGGGCATTTGCACATCTGATTTTCAACCAGAGCCATGGTTATTATATGAAACATTTCAGACAGTTATTGAATAAATGGCCCAGATCCTAGAATCCTAGAATTGGAGAGTGTCAGACCTTCCAAATCTACAGTATCTCTGTGCGTTTTTCCATGTGGTTCATCAAAGAGAAATTAGCCCAACATTCAAGAATTGATTTGGTTTTAACTTGAAGTTCGTACTGAGGTTGGTATTGAAAGCTAATTTTTGGTAAATCCTGACTTTCCCCCTATTCACCCATTTTAATTTCCCTGTGTTCATTGCTATCTTCCAGCCCAGTAAAACTAGTCTTGACAACACAGTAAAGGAAATAGGTTTAGTCTCCTTGACACAACCAGACACAGTGTCACAGGAAGATGTGTTCCTCATGCATATGCAACACTGCTAATTCTTCTTTAGGAAATAATCACATGTCAGGACATGAAACCTGAGGCCACTGCCCTTATTTAATTAGGCAAGAGGGAGCTTGCACATGCCTGTGCATAAAAAATAATCGCTTAATGTAACTGAATATTGATATTTGGTATGCCCTTTTCCCAACGAGACAGCATCTAGAAAGATTGAAAGATGATTTATTCTAATACAGTTTGTGCAAAGGGGACTGGGTATGTGCCACCTTGCAACTTCATTATAAATTTCATCCTGAGACCCAATTAACAGGCCTGTTATTCTTTTATTAAAATCACTTAAAAAAACTAAGGCAGCAAGAGTTTTTATGGTACCACAGAGCCAGCAATGAAATCAGTTGTGCCCGTGAGCTTCTTGCATTTTCCATGTGTTCCTTTCCTGTTGAAGTCAGGGGCTGAGGCTCGTGATGCTAATGGGGCACTGCTGGGTCTGAGGGGAGAAGAGCCCTCGGATCCTGAAGAGAGTCTCTCTCTCTCTCTCTCTCTCTCTCTCACTCACACACACACACACACACACACAAAACCCCCTCTCTGCCCCAGGGCTCAGCAGAACATCACTTCAAAGCTTATCCTTGCCGAACTCGAAGCCCAGTCAGGGAACATGTCAGTCTTCTCTGACCCATCACAATTTCTGCCATGTTGGGTGGGGTCCTTTCCCTTGAGGTCAGGGGCTTTTAACTTGGGGTCCATATGAAGTTGACGTTTAGGGGGTCATGAGTCCCCTGAAATGATTTCTGTACTTCCCTAGGAAGAGGGTCGTGTGCCAGATATTTTATGTTCATGATTGAGAAAAGGCTAAGAAACAGATCTATTCTAACTTTGCTTTGATCTTTTGAGACCAAAGGGTGTTGGAAGGAACTTGGTCTTGGGAGTCAGATAGATTTCCTTGTGGATTGTCTCCAGTAGATTTTAGCTATGTAGCCTTGGGCAGGCTACAGAACCTCTCTGAACGTCCAGTTTCTCAAATATAAAACAGGGTAAAAATGCCTATTTTAATGTTGAAATGACAGGTACACTATACAGAGAAATAAGTGCTAATTTTATTTTTTTCTTTCTTTCCTTGAATGAAATGAAATCAAGTATTTGTTCAGTTCTGTTTTTGGCCAGATTTTTCTAAACACCCATGATGGTGTCTTGCTGGCACTCAAATGTTGTTTGGATAGATGGTTGAATGGATGGAGTGCTTGGCTTAGTACCTAGATGAAACCTCTGTCTGCTTTCTCAAAACACTTATTTTCTAAGAGAGATCTTGGTTCTATAAGATCTCCCTCTAGGAGAGAGTTTGGTTCTGTCAAAACCCTTAGCTCCCTCTCTTGTGCAAAATCTTTCTACATACCATGCCAAGATTAGATCTTATTATCCTGTGTGGCAAATCATGATCTGTGCTGCCTTTCTCTGTATCAGGGCTGGGCAAACTATAGCCTATAGGCCAAATCTCGTCTATTGCCTGTTTTTGTAAATAAAGTTTTATTGGGACATAGCCATGCTTATTGATTTATGTATTGTCTATGACTGCTCCTGTGCTATGGCAGAGTCAAGTACTTAGGACAGAGACAACATGAACAGAAAACCTAAAATATTTATTATCTGCCTCTCTGTGGAAAGTTTTCCAACCCCTGATATATTATTTGTACTCCTTACTGCAACCCTGCAGGACTGGTCATCAGATGCCCTTTTTATGGATTGGGAAGTAAGACCCAACAAAGTTAAGCATATTGACTGAGATCATACAATTTATAGTAAGGCTTTGAATCCAGGTCCATGTGGTTCCATAGCCCATGTTGTTTCCACTAAACACTGGCATCTTTCAATTCAGCCCACACCTAGCCGAACCACGTACATCTTTCAGTCCTGTCCGGTGACCATGACTAGCACAGGGAGCAGGCCATTCAGTGGTGTCCCCTAGAATCATGGTGCAACCTGGTGGCCCTGGCATTTGTCCATAACCTGGCTCAGGTCTGCAGTACAAATCAGTACAAATGTGGAAGTAGATGAGGAAGTGGAATGAGGATTTCAAGGACTATTTCTGGGAAGACGGCAGAACGATATGAGTCTGTAGTTGTTTGAATGCAAACATAGTGTGGCTTCCCAAGGGTTGGGAGGGTCAGCATTTCCAGAGTGTCCTTGTGGCTGCCGAATGTGGCCTCCACTCTCTTTGGGGCCCTGGGTGGGCAGTGTGTGCTACTTGTGCATTTTCAGCCCAGGGCCACTGAGCAGAGACTTCCCTTCCTCCAGGCTGTGAGATCGTGAGGGTTTGGGATCTCCATACCTGTTCACTGGTCCTGCGCCTTCACTGGCAGATCTGACTCCAAATGTGAGCTGAAAGTTCATTCCCATTGAATGAATCTTGATGGAAATTTGATGTTTCAAGGGTTTGCAGATGAGATTCTGTGGTTCTTCTGTTAATTCTCCATCTGCCTGTTATTTCTACTGCTCAACATTCACACTTCCAGTTAATTGTTCTGGCTAATAAGCTGGTTATGATTAAAACAAAAAAAAAGAAAACTTGGAAACAATCAGCCACTCCTGCTTTAATTGACTCCATAGCAGTGTTTGCCTTGGGATGGTAGTGAAGTCGGCAGTAACGGTACGGTGACAAAATTCCAGCCCCCCAGCCGGAAGTAACACAGTTGCGTAATTTATCCACCTGTCGCAGGATGTGTCTAATGAAGAATGGTTGCAGTGTTAATCGATTGTCACGTAAAAATGGCTATTGTAGCATTGGGTTGGTGAGGGGAGAGGTGAGAAGGCCTGGGAAGGCTCATGTTCTCTCTGATGGAGTCTGGCTTTGTTCTGTCTTTGTGGCCAGCAGTAGGGAGGGTCTGTGACTCTTGCTTCATCTGTCACGGAGCTGCTGATGGAGGATCCATAGGAAAGCGGCAGAGCTGCAGGGTGATAGGAAGGAATCAGAGCTATAATTAACTTGCTGTTTCATTGTGTTCTACAACAGTGACCCGTATTTCTCCAAAGACGAAATCTTATAGTCTCACCCTGTAGCTTTCATACGCCATGAATCTCTCAGTTTATGCTGAAAATAGAAAACAGATAAAAATGAGGTTGCTGTGGTTTAAGTGGGGGCGGGGGAACCTGGTAAAATGAAGTTAAACATTCCATTTGTTGTGCCACTGTAGCTCCAGGGGGAAATAAGAAGTTGATTAAAATTCTTGGATATTGTTTAATTATTTAGAGTGAATGTTCTAACAGAAAGATTTTTTTTTAATAGCTCTTTTGGTTTATTCCTAACATATTTTAGTGCCCAGTTATTTTTTTAAGCTTTAAAATATCCAAGGACCTCTCCACACATCTTTTTCATCTCTCCCATGGCACCAGGTACTTCTCATTGGTCAAAGCTGCTGATATTTATATTCTGCCTTGGAAACATGGTTATTGGGAACCCATCACAAAATTCAGCTCTACCTGTTGGAGACTAAAAAGCAAATTTAAAAATTTAAAAATTATAAATGATTGTTGAACATTTTGAATTGGCGAGAAATTGACAAGTTAATAGAATTTCAATTTATGTTGATGAGGCGGAGTAGTAGTAATGATGCATTCACTTTGTAGGTGAGAGAGAGGTGTGAGCAAGGCACGCGCGTGGACCGGTGAGAGTCCCGCCATGTAATAATTTGTGCATCAAAACAATTGGTTGAGGGTCCTTGTGTTGGCTCTTCCTGCAGCCAAGGCAAGTGCTGATATGCTGTCATTTCAGCACAGATTTTTTGCTGTGTTTTTTTAAAGTCCATGTGCATTTTTATTATCAGTTATAGTTTTCATGTGTGTGTGTATCACAGCATTTGGGAGTGGGTGTGCATAAGGCTGTATCACTTGACTGCCAGCTTTGCTGAGCTCATACGTTGTCCTTATTTATGTGTTTGCCAGGGAGAAATGCTTGCTTCCTCTCCAGTTGGCTTTGGAATCCAAGAATGTGAAACTGGCCCAACATGCCTTGGCAGGAATACAGGTATGGTGCGACCAGGTGACAGAAATTGACAGGCTACTTTGGCATTGAAAGAGCAATTACTTCACATTTTAAATGCTAGCTGTTGATTGAGCTAGGACCACAATTTGATTGAACTAGGTAATAACCACAGAGGAAAACAGAATTTTCTTATATTTACCAGCATTTCTCTGGGCGTAGGATTAGCTTGTTGAGCATTTGTCGTCTGACACTGATTCCCAGCTGAGCTCATACAGAAATGAAATATTTCGGGGGATGTCCAACTTCAGGAGGGCAGAAGATCCCAAGAGAGACACCTCAAGTTCTGTACCAATCAAGATCTTATGTACGCTCAACATCTTTGGTTCTGTGTAAGGAGAATTAATAGTAAACCGGAAAGATTTTGTCTTGTTATCTATTTCACAGTTAGGTGGGTGAATGAATTCATGTGTTTTGTTTCCAGAGCAAGAATGGGAGGAAAAAAAAAAAATTGGCCTAATCAGAAAGGTCAGATTGCTTGGACACTTTCCCTTTCTGAGCGTTTGTTCATTTGTATTTTACACCGTATAGAATAGGTCTAATTCCAACAATGCAAAGGTGATGACTATATAATATATTGACTTTGAAGTGGCTTCGTTCCTAAGTGACAAGCCCGTGGGGTGTATTCAGGGTGGCCATGGATTGGTGGCATTTGTCAGATGTCTTTTCACATTAGCATGTACTATTTCATCCTTTCAGTGTTTTTCTCATACATACAAAAGAGAATACTGTGGCTCTTCTTTCTCCAGTGGATTGAAATTAGAAAATATGTTTTAATGTGCATTAACGCTGGACCTTTTTAAACATTGTCGGTGTTATTAAAAACTCTTTGCTTCCTCCAGGGTGACTGGGCCAACCATGAATGTGAATGGGAGTTTGTTTCGATCTGCTATGTATGTTCCCTTTTCTCTAGTATTGTACAGATTTCCCTTTTTTTAAAAAAGGATGTATTTATTTGTTTATTTGAGAGAGAGACAACAAGAGTGGGGGGAGGGGCAGGGGAGAGGGAGAAAGAATCTTGAGCAGACTCCCCGCTGAGCATGGAGCCCCGGGTGGGACTTGATCCCATGACCCTGGGATCATGACCTGAGCTGAAATTAAGAGTCAGCCGCTTAACTGAGTCACTCAGGTGCCTCCCATTGACTTTTTTAACTCCCAAACACTCTAAGCTTACAGAACCATGTTTTCAAGGGCTTGGTTATCATGTTAACTCCAGTGACTTGATGGGCGGTGAGTTTTTCTCTTACCACCCGGTTACTTCCCCTGAACTTTCACACTCTTGTAGGGCTTTCCAGCCCTTATCACTTTAAGTAAAAAAAGATTGTATGTAAGCTTAACTCTCGGGTGCCTGGCGTGCACTGCGTGATAGTGAAGAAAGTCTCTTTTGAGAGGCTGTAGACAAAATGTCGGGGAGTCCTAAGGAGGTTTGAAATACTTGTTTTCTTTCTTTTTTTTTTTTTTTAATGATTTTTTATTATATTATGTTAGTCACCATACAGTACATCCCTGGTTTCCGATGTAAGGCTCGATGATTCATTAGTTGTGTATAACACCCAGTGCACCATGCAATACGTGCCCTCCTTACTACCCATCACCGGTCTATCCCATTCCCCTACCCCCCCTCCCCTCTGAGGCCCTCAGTTTGTTTCTCATAGTCCATAGTCTCTCATGTTTCATTCCCCCTTCTGATTACCCCCCCTTCTTTATCCCTTTCTTCCCCTTGAAATACTTGTTTTCTAGATCTGCAGTGACATTCCACTAAAAGAGGGGGCCCTTACACAGGACGAATCAGAATTCCAAAAGTTCTTCATGGCTGCAAGTCTACGCTCAATGCGACGAGGACAGATTTAACAGGGATAAATATAAAATCTTACACAAGGGTCTCAAAAATTGACGGCCTCGGGACAGAATGGGAAGAATAGCTTAATTGCAGCCCTTGTGAATGAGAATTAGGGATTTCAGGGTGAGTCAGCATAGAATGTACTGTGACTTACAACTAAGCTCATTTGATCTGAGAATATAATTAAAGTTATGCATTGCTGTTTTTGGGCTTTGGGTTTTAGGCAATAAACACATTTAATTATCTCACATAACTAGAATTCTAGAAGCAGGCAGTTCTAGGTTTGGTGCGACAGCTCAGTGGTACCACCAAAGACCCCATTTATTTTTGTCCTTCCCTTCTGCCATCTTAAACATTTTTAAGATGTTTTTTTAAAGAGCAGTTTTAGATTTACAATAAAATTGAGAAGAAGGAAATTTCCCATATGCCCCCTACGCCCACCCATGCCTAGCCTCCTCTATTATCATTCACCAGAATGGTACATTTCTTACCAAGGATCAGCCTACAATGACCTATCTTAATCACCCAAAGTTCATAGTGTACCTAGGGAGCGCTCTTGGTTGCATTATTTTTTAATGTCAGACCACCCCTTAAAGTGTGACATTCACTCTGGAGGCCACATTTTAAGCAGGAGAGTATCTGTGAAGCTATCTCGCACCAGGAACGTTTGAAGATGCCTAAGGAGGTTTAGTATGGAGAAGAAAAGACTTAGGTGGACTTCACAGCTGACTTCTGATATTTTAACTTAGTCCTTGTGGATCCAGGAAAAGATGAAGGAGTAGGAGCTCTAGGGAGGGTTTTGATACAATCTAAGACGGAATTTTATAAAAAATGAGAGTTGTCCCCTCACAGAAAAGAACTGTGAGATGTAATATCTCCTGAGAGACCTCATGAAAGTGAACGTCATCTCATTCTGGTTTTTGTGGGATTCATTTTCTGATGAAAATGCATTCAGATTTGTGAGTACATGAATACTTCTTGGGTAAATGACAGTTCACGTTAGGAAGTAACAAGGTAAATATCCAAAAAATGACCTTGTTGTCAACAAGACCTTCTCCTTTCCTGTGACAAAGCTACGTTCGGAAAGGGTGTGTGTGAACGTGACTTTTGTAAGGCGCTAGATTCCCCTGGGCACATTCATCCTCCTTCTCCACCGACCACATAACCTTTATGGTTGCCATGTTGTTCAGAATGAATTATCTAATAGCAGCAAAAAGTCTTTGCCCTAACTGTTTGTGAAAGGTTTGACGTGTTTTTCCTTTTTTGTTAGCGCATAGCATGATTTCTTTCTGAATGGCCTCCATCTACGTGGCTCCTGGGTACGACGTGTTATCCTCAGTACATACTGAGACACAACAGACTAAGGCAGCAGGGGAAAGCCTATCTGTGATCATTGCCTTGTGCCTCTTTACAGAAGCTTCTGTCAGAAGAGAGGTTTGTATCCATGGAAACAGACTCTGATGAGAAGCAGCTGCTCAATCAGATCCTGAACGCTGTGAAAGTGACGCCGTCCCTCCATGAAGACCTGCAGGTGGAAGTGATGAAGGTTGGTTTGACGTGGCTGCCTGTTTGCGTCACTGGGACAGGAACAGACTGACCCCCTCCCCCACCTCCAGCCCCTCATTATCTTGGAAACGCCTCTGTATTGTGGTCATGCTGGCTCCCCCTTCATTTGGAATGTATGGTTATTCTTGCGTATGATCCCCGAGAATTACCTGGATGGTTGAAGAGAAATGACAACTAGGGAAAAAGCTAGAATTTCAGTAAATCTGTATGATTTTTGGCCTGATCCCTGCATATCCAATGTAGTTAGGTAATGTATTTATCGCTTTTTGAGAGACTATACGTGAGTAGGTCCAGCGTCGGGTAGATCTGGTCATTCTGGGTATTCGGCCGCCTGTTTCTGTTAAAACAAAGCAGTGACCTAATGATGTTTTCACATATACTAAGGGTTTTAGAAATAGTCGGTTTAGGGTCAGGAAGACCATCCTTGGGAACCACACCAGAATCACATCTTTCTTGTGTGTCCTCAAATTATGGGAACCTTGTCTCCCACATTCCAGTTACCACTTTGGGGGATGGCATCTCTCCCTCCCCTTTCCCTCTGCCCCCCCCGCTTGGAGGATCACCGTGATAGGGAGCCCTTTATGCTGACTCTGAAACGTGTCCTATCCTGTGAATGAACCGTGAGTTGAGCAGAAGAGGATTGAAATCTCTGCCCCCGAACAGCACCTCGGTCAAAGCAACACAGCTGGAGCCACTGGGCTGGCTTTTAATAGCACCACCTATTCATTTTCTCCTGGAGCAATAAGTATAGAAAAATACTTAAGAACAGTTGGTGTCCTATAGTGGTTGATTTCTTCCGGGAAATGCACTGAAGGATTTTTGTCTTAGATAAGAGACTTCACTCCTATCGGTTTCACTTTCTCTGTTCAGAAAAGCTGATTTCAGTCATGACATTTTCTTAATGCCCTGGGCCTATCCATAGCCCCTAGTTGGTGGGTAATTTCAATGCAGTGATGATGAGCTGAGACCCTGAAGCCAGCTTACTCACTTTCTAGTTGGATGTCCTCAGGCAGATTCCTAAACCACTCTGTGCCTTGGTCTCCTCATCTGTAAAATGGGGGAACTAGTAGCACCTACCCAACAGGATTGTTGCAAGGATGAAGTAAGGGGTACCTGTCAAGAACTTAGCACAGTATCTGGCATAAAGCAAGTGCTCTCGGAGTGTTAACATATGCCTACTGCTTCCTACCTGCTGCTGCTGAGTCATACTCTCAGTGGGCACGTCTAGGAATAACCTGTAGTTTTTTTGAAGATCATGTATTTGAGAGAGCAAGAAAGAGAGCACGAGTGGGGGGGAGGGGCAGAGGGAGAGGGAGAAGCAGACTCCCCACTGAGGAGGGAGCCCGACTTGGAGCTCAATCCAGAACCCGGGATCATGACCTGAGCTGAAAGCACATGCTTAACCATCTAAGCCATCCAGGTGCCCCTAGGAATATTCTTAAAGTAAACCTTGAGAATCCCCGAGCTAGCTGATCTTGAAGATCTCATTCGTCTTGAACTTTCTTCGATTGTGTAATGTACAGGTTTGCCTTGTCCTCTGACATGCGTTTGGCAGCTGTGCGTTCATAGGAGCTGAAGAGTAACCACTTCTAGAACTTATTTTACTTCTCCACTTCCTCCGTGCCGCCATTGAGAGAGACAAGGCCCGCTGCCACGTTAACCACTTTTGTGGCTTCCAAGACCAGTCTGTTGAGTCGTTCTGGTATTATCAGGTCTCCATATACTGGAGGGTGAGCTGTGGTGTCACGCAGAGACACACACCTCGCAGACTCACATTCTTCTGGAAATTCTCCCAGGAATGTACCTTTTTGTGGAATACAGGAATTTGTATTAAAAATTACAAGGAGAAAGTACCTATTCATCTAAAAGTCTTGGAGAAGCAGGATGTTTAATGGTTATGTCAACAGTTAACACCTGTTTTGAAAACTTAAGCCTGCTTCCTCGTTCCAGCCCAGCAGTGCCTTCTGCTAGCCTTGCTGAGGACAGGAGTTGACACATGTTAACTCTACTTGAAATCCTGGAAAGCCTATCTTAATGGACTTTCTAATGACACCATGATAGACCATTGGTATTCGTCGTTAATGCCTGGGAAGAAATCAGGCATTGTCAGAGAAAGAAAACAGTTATTTGGCCTGCAAGTCTTTAAAATTAGATTTCCACAATGCTTAAAAAGAGAAGGGCCTTTGCCCTATGCTATTATTTTTAACCATTTAAACATTGGGATTGGAAAAAATATTTCAGTTCACAACAAACCTAGCCTTCAGCTAATTTCTTTTATAGTATACTTTTATTTTAGACCAACATTTTTAGCCAAGCAGCTAGAATATGAATGACGAGATAACTAACTATACCTTAGAGTGATATTATTATTATTAGCATCAAGTGGGACTTCAGAGCTGGTGGTCTGATTGTGAGAGCCCACAAGGGAGAACTCCATGATCGTTTCTTATTTCTGACATTTAGATTATTTGGGTATAAAGACGTATCCAAATTATAGCATTTCTGGCTTAGAAGTAATAATGGTGTTTATACTATTTCTCTATGCAGGAAGAATTTCTGTGATAACTTTAGTCACCTTCAGAAGCGTGTATCCTTTTACCTTGGATGCTGTAATACTTATAATGGGCCAACCAAAAATTCCCAAATACACCCTTGTTTTGTTAATATCATTACCACATTAAGATGATTTTGCCCCTTGTCCTCCCCAAAATGATATTTAACAGAGAATTGCATGAGCCCTCAAGGAAAGGCTGGATTCCCATTTCATATGAAGGGTATATTTATTCTTGGCTGGATTCCCATTTCATATGAAGGGTATATTTATTCTTGATGCTTCTATATAACTCATCCTCATGATAAATGATCTACACTAGGTATCTCCTGTAAAAATCCTCTAGTCGTTTTATATAAATATTTTGTAGGTACTAGAAAATCTTTTAAAGTGAGATATGGTAGGCATTTTCAAATATCGGTACGCCATTCAGGAGCGATAAAGCTGCACCGAGCAGTTTTTATTTATGTCTGTCCAGCCACAGCACCGCACATTTTTATGACAAACTCCAGGTGCTATTTTTTAAGAAGCTGTGCCATGCATTTTACTCACATATTGCTGTCTGGTAGTGTTTATAAACACGAGAAATTGAACCCTGTCACACTCTTAAGAGTATGTAACAGTTGTATGACATTCCTGGAGAGAAAATAATATGGTTTCCTCTCTTAGACGTTTCCCTAAGATTAGACAAACTAACTAACAATGAAACTCAAGATTCCAAAGGGAGTGTTCTCATTTCGAAAGAAGGCCCTAGCCTTTCAACTGGATTGTTACAGAAAAAAAAAATCAATGATGCTTGTTCCTGACAAATTAAACAGGAATGAGGTTAGGTCACTTAGTCTAAGATCTGTTCTGCACGCTTTTACTATCTCACAGCAAGGGGAGAAGAGGCAATTTTGACTTATGGAAATGGCCATGGAATCCAAATAAAAATTTTATAGCTTGAGCAAATCAAGTATCAGGACCTTAGAATCAGAAAGAAGGTTCCTCTAAAGATAGATCACCTTAGTAATGGATTAGTAGACAGCAGGGAGCTACTTAATATTTAGGTTAAACACTTGTCCTCTTTGGTAACATTTTCCCACGGCGGGTGCCATTTCTGCAAAGGCCATGCAGGCTCCCTAGCAGCCGGGTGCGTAACTAATGACTTCTCCGACTAGAGCAATTAGGACTTTTTTCCCCCTTCTTCCTGAGAGATGACCTTTAGAGAGGTTCTTAGCTGATACAGCTGGCTGAGTCTTTAAAACTGAAGGGAATTGTGGCTGGCCTTCTGCTCCATCAGCGTGTGGGACATGTGAGCAGCCTCTCTGAGGAGGGCAGCCGGCTTTGTGGATAAGGAAGGATGTGATACCGGATACTGAGAAAGCATTTGATGAATGTTCTGTTATTGGATATTTTACTTCGTGTGCATCTCTAGGTAGTAGAAATGATATTGGTGGGATACTTTGCAATTTTTAAAGGAGAAATGACAGGGGCTGATAATTTATTTATTATGTATCAGATGCTCTGGTAAGTACTTTACGTTCACACTCAGATCATACGTCTAGTAAAATGGCGGGGCCGGTATTTGAACTGTAATGCAGCTGGAGGCCAAACGTGTGCTCTTAAGTAGCGGGTTAGGTCGCTTGCCTTCTGAGTCTGTTCTAAAAGCCGCGTGGGTGGCAGTCATTACGATCCCTATTCGAAAGATAATTGAATAGAGAAGTTAAGTTACAAGCCAGTAAGGGGCAAAGTTAATAGTGGCCCAGAATCCTGTGTGCTCTTGGCATCTTCCATGACCGTGCATTCTCTCACTAGTTTCAAGACCTAGATTCAAATTTGAAGGAAGAATCAATGCCTCTTTCCCACCAAATTAGCTAATGGCTTGGTGTGTGTGTGTGTGTGTGTGTGTGTGTGTGTGAGAGAGAGAGAGAGAGAGAGAGAGAGAGAGAGAAGAATCGAGATTGAGATCAGGTTGGGGGAAGGGAAAGAGAACGCCATTTAACGTTGAGGTATTTTTATATTTTACAATAAAAGCCAACCAAACACCTACAGAAAATACAAAGAGGAGTGACTGATGGAAAAAGAGCTGATGGCTATAGAGCTGATAGACCAAAGCTTCAGGGTGTCCATTTAGAACTCTGGTCCTACAGTGAGAAGGAGAGAGTGCTTTTAAATTATGTACCAGCAACGCAGTCAGTACTTTGGTCGGGGAGAAAGAAACAGGCCAATGGAAGGACTGTTTCTAAATCCCTCTCAATCATGTCTTAATGGAGGTCTCTCATATTGGCTGTTTATCCAAATGGTTAGTTTTGATGCTCATAACTCTGGGCATTTGGTCTTCCGGAGTGCCTCATGCAAGCAATGATCATTAGTGAAGTTTCAGGATGAACTGGTTAAATTGTCTTGCCTTCTCATAACAAGGAGAAATCCCTTCTTAGTCTAAAGTTACTGAGACACTTTAGAAGATCGGCAGCAATCTCTGGTATTAAGGAGAAATCCACTGTTTGATGAAAAATGTTTAATTTTAATGTACCATTGTTAGAGATTGATCGGACTTGTTTGCAAACATACTATTTCTGTAATTAATGAAGAGAAGCGTCTAAAATGTGTAGATAAGTAAACGGTTCTTAAACCACCCCACTTCCCGCTGCTGAGATTGAATGATGATCATCTTTTCCTACTTTGTACGCACATTGATAAAATTCTTACTAAGTTTTTCTCCCATGTTTCTTTACCCTTTGCTATGACTGCCTTAGAGAGACAATAAACATATATGAAGAAGTATGGGGCAAACATCAAAAACGTAGAAATGTAATTTTCCTTTAAATAGTATGCATTATTTTTGAGATGAAGATATTTTCACGTTATTTTTTTTAGTACCACAATTTCCAAGTGCCATGCCATTTGAATACATTTGAGAACAATTCTGCTAAGTGTTTTACAAATTTTCCTCATAATTTTTTTTAAGCAAGTACAAATGGAGAGGTCTTCACTGTTTACTGTGGATGTTCTAGAGTTTCTAGTAGAGTAGGGAGATCCTCCAATTATTTCAGTCACTTATTCCTCAAATATTTTATTGCTTCTTGTGTGCCAAGCACTATGCAAGCCACAGAAGATCTTTGGTGAAGTAAATGAAACCAAAACCAAACAAAAACAGAGTCTGTTTGGAGGCTAGCAATGGAGATAGAAATCAATGAAATACATAAATACACATAAATTGTGATAAATACAATGAAAGAAAAATCTAAGGACCTGAAAGTGTATTTCTTATAGTGCCTGATGGAGGGCAGATGAAGAGGAGGACAGAGAAGGCTATTCTTAAGAAGTGACATTTATTTTATTTTTTTTAAAGATTTTATTTATTTATTTGACAGAGAGACAGCCAGCGAGAGAGGGAACACAAGCAGGGGGAGTGGGAGAGGACGAAGCAGGCTCTCAGCGGAGTGGGGAGCCCGATGTGGGGCTCGATCTCAGGACCCTGGGATCACACTCACGCCCCGGGCCGAAGGCAGATGCCTAACGACTGAGCCACCCAGGCGCCCCAAGAAGTGACATTTAAAATAAATAACATCTAACGTGGTGTGATGAGCACTGGGTGGTGTATGCAGCTGATGAATTATTGAACACTACATCTGAAACTCAGCATCTGCATGTTGGCTAATAGCATCTAAAGCATAAGAATCAGGCAAGAGGATAAGGCTGGAGAAAGGGAAGAAAAAATTGTTATATTAATTAGAATTCATTTCAGCTGAAACAGGGAAGAAGTTTATTTTCATTTTTCATGGACTTAGGTCAGTATTGGCTAGACCGTGCGATCTGAAATCCTTGTTTCTGGAATTTTGTTTCTCTGCCTTGTGGTCCATGATGGTGCCCCATCCCCAACCAACAGTTCACATTCCAGCCACCGGACGAGAAGGCACTTCTGCTTACATCCCATTGGCCAGATTTCAGCTGTATGGCAACTTTCCATTGTAAGGAAGGCTGGGAAGTGTAGTCTTCATTTGGGCAGCCATGTGCCCAGGGTTCCGTTCTTGAAAACAAGGGGATAATGTTGAACGATAACTGACAGTCTTCCACAATCACTTGTCACATGGGGATCACAGTCTGGCGTATTTTCCCCCAGCAAGAGGCAGCTGGCCCATCATCCCCTCCACTATCTTTCTTCCATTGGGGGAGAGGGGTTGCCTTGCATTCAGAGAGGTAGGAGCTTAGCTAAGGCCCAGGGGGCTACCTGCAGTGGACCCTCTGAGGAAAGTGCACATTATAATCTCTCCATATAGTTAATCCTAAACTACTGGTCCAGGCATGACGGGAAAATTTCACTAGTTAGTGCAAACTAATTACATGTTTTAGGGTTGTTTTTATCCCTTTAGTGCCAATCAGAGCATCTGGCGCATGGCTTACTAATTGCTTGTTAATTTAGTTACTGACTGATGGAGAGGAGAAGGTTCAGTGGACCACCAGGGTAAGCGACAAGCAAAAGGAACTGACCTTGTGATTATAGGTGATAATCTGGGTGAGTTCACAAATGAGAAGGATTAACACAGACTCACACTTCAGAATGGAATTAACCTCACATATCATCAGATCCTTTTTTTAATAGGTAGATTGAAGCTGTAATGGTCCAGTTACTTGGCTCAGCTTACACAGTGGTTGGTAGGGGGGTTACTTTTTCAACCACTTATATTTTTCTGGAAAGGCTTTGTAGCAAGGCTAGGAGTTGATCTGGTCTCCAGATGTGTGACATTGGATAGGTGGAGAAGAAAACTTTTCAGACTTGTGTTTACGTTAACTGCAAGGTCAATGTGAGTCATATGGCTTCTGGAAAAATAATGAAACCTAATGAGAGAAGAGCAATCTCTGGCAGTAAATAGGAACTCACTGAGGAACCTTTGTGTTCCTCACATTGTGGCCAATGTGTCTGTGGGAGTAGGGGATGGCATAGGGTAACTGTCCTATGAAACAATCATTAGATTCTATTGTTTTTTAACTTCTTATTTTTTCTTCTTTTCAAAATATCTGGTAGCAGAGTGGTAAGGGCGCAGCTTCTGGAGCTAGAATGCCTGGTGACCTTGGGAAAGTTACCTAATTTATCTGTGCCTCGATTTTCTGATCTGTAAAATGTGAATAATGATGATGCATACCTCCTAGAGTTAGTGTGTCTTAAATGAGTTAATATGAAAGAAGTGCTTACAACAATGCAGAGCAGGGGATTGGTGTTAGCTTTCATTTTTGTTGCAGTTATTAGAAAAGAATATGTGTAGCATAATAATAAAATTAATACCTCTAAACTCATTCAAATTATGAACCAAAACATTAGAAATACCTTTGCTTTAAGAGTTTCTTGTTCCTATCTCTTTTCTTCCTCCATAGCCCTGCCTTTTATACAACCTATAATGGTAATTTTCTTCAGTAGTAATGGAAGCGTGTGTATTTCATCGTTTATTTCTGATTCTTAAAAAAGGCTTCATCATATGTACTATTGTTGAATTGTAGTTTAAAAGAAAAATTCTGTAAATTCTGATTTATCAGTTGTCCAGCGAGGTATATTTAGGGTCCTAATAGGAGCATTAGCCATGATTCCACAGTCTACAGAAAACACCCCACCATATGCCAATAAATTTGTTACATCCTACTAGGCAGAATTCATATGATTCGGATATTCTAGAAGAGCTTTATAATTATTAAATGTTTAACCTATAGAGAATCCAGTTGGCTTTAGCCATTTAAAAACTATCTTGAGGAACTTGGTCATGTCTATAAGCATTAATTATAAAATTATCAAAAGCCTCATGTGTATATGAGCAGAGACTATCTGAGATGAGATGCCCATTCTTGGAAAAGCCTTGAGAGAAAAAGAGAGAAGGAAGGAGTAAAGATGTTATCTGGGACATACTGATGAAATTTACTTGTTAAAACCTCAGCTGTGAGAGTAGATCAAAGTAGTTTGCTACAGACTAGCCTAGAAAAAGACAATTCCTTGAACTTTTCAATTTGTTTTCTTTTAGACTTATTTTCATTGGTTTGTTTAGTGAATGTATTTTTGTTACCAGCAATATATAAAACTTGGTGGAATTAAAAGCAATACATTCAAAGGCGAGTGTTCATAATCTAAGAGGAGAGAGATAACGATGTATGTTGTCGCAGAAGTGGAGTTGGAAAAATTTAAGAGGAACCACATTGAGCTGGGTAGATCAGCATTTCAAGGAGGGGATACTATTTGAGTTGGAGTTTGAAAGGTGTCTGGAATTCGGACAATTATATTGGGAGGGCGGGCATTCTTGGTAGAGAAAAGCCCCGTGGATGGGAAAGCATGGGCTGTACACTGGGATTACTGAAGGCGGGTGAGCCATGAGGCTGGAGGGGAGACTGGAGGAGATTCTCTAGGGCCTGGTCAGAAGAAGCAGGAAAGGGACTCTTCCAGAGCTGGGTGTTAGACGTTGAAGGTGCGGGGGAAGAAGGAAGGGTTTTGCAGGATGCTCTGGAATCAGCAGGACCGAGTTAGAGGCACTGGTGGACCAGCTTATTGTATGAGCCTAAGCGAGAAGTCCTGGGGATATGCATCAGATTGGTGGCAATAGGAAGGGTCCTGTGCAACTCTGTGCAGACAGGTGCACCCACCTGCACCGAGCTGATCTGCAGGGAGAGAAGCAGGAGCAGCGGTGCCTGGCAGCGGACCAGATGGTAAGTAGGCATGGGAAGGAAAACCCAAGGTGATTACAGGACGAGGAGCCAGAGTTTCTGACTGAATGGTGGATTTTAAGGGGCCAATTTAAGAGAGAGAGAGAGTGAGTTCACATTGTCAGATATGAAAGAATTGGAATATCTTTAAAGGATAATTTAAAGAAATACAAGTAGCTTAGCACTTGAGGCTTTCCAAAATGGAAGAAAGTTAACTGTAAATCCCGTAAGCATGACTGATTTTTGTATATGTTTCTGATCATATCTATTTATATGTTCACAGTTATATTATAGGATTTTATTTCTTTTCACTTTAGATTATAAACATTTCCCACGTGGCTATATTTATTCCTTCTAGTATAATTTTAATGGTTGTATAATTAGGAATTTTAGAGGTGGGGGAAGTGTTAGCTGTTTACCGTATTAGAGACTTACTGCGGTTGACGTGATTTTCATGGAATTGTGTATATTCATTGGTGATGTTGAGAAGTTGAACCTTAGGGATCGAAACTTGGAACAAATGTTGGCTCCAATAATAGATCTGTGAGGCTCTCGTTAGAGGGAAGATTTGCGAGAGCTTGCCAAGGGAGAGAGTTTGGAGGGAAGAATAAGAATGGTTTATTTATTTGTTCAAGGTGAATTAGCCAAGTTCATTATAATTTAATATTTACAAAAAAATTTTTTACAGATATCATTGGTACAGTATTTCCTAGAATTAGGTGTGAAAGGCATATTGATAAATATGAATGACTATCAGACTTACTACTAGTGGCAACAAATCACGGCCAGAAAGGACACGACCATATGCCAGTGAATAATTAGAAATGTTTTCCAAACTGGGTACTCAGGATCACTAGCAAAATACTCTATGGACTAAAAAAAATCTCTCGGAGTAGCCATTTGCCAGAATGTGGGCACACTGAACCAGAAAGTGATTTCTCAAATTATCTGTCACCTCAGCCTACGATAAGTCAGTTTAAGTCCTAAGGGGTAGAGGCTTCATGTGATACAATAATTTCATTTATTTTCTTTGAATCAAAGTAAAGATTGGGGTTATAGCTCAACTACCTCTTGTTACCTTCAGCCTGGGATCTCTGAAGCATAGTGAAGGATCAACGGGTCATCCCAGATGCCCTCTGAAAGTCCTGGATTCTAGCTCCGAGGCTTTTGGAAACAGAGTAATGCTGTAGGGGTTCTCCGCTATATTCACAGGGCGTGTGGGGGGGTGTAAGTGATCTAAAATGGTGGTTCTCAACTGGGGACAAGTTTGTTCCCCAGAGAACATTTGGCGATGTCTGGAGACATTTTCGGTTGTCACAATTGGAACTGCCACTGTCTCCTGGGGAGGAGAGGCCAGGGATGCTACGTCCTACAATGCTAAACATCTTATGAAGCACAGGACTGCGCCCCACAAAATTATTTGACCCAAAATGTCCATAGTATTGGGGTTGAGAAACTTGGATCAAAATAAGAAAAAAAAGTGCTTATTTTGGGCCACCACATTTTAAATTTAGATAAGAAAATGTGCCCTGACGTTCTGTATGTAGTTTGTGACTACCCCCATCCCACTCTGAAGATAACAAGTTCTGCCGTTCTGCCGTCTCCAGAAGACGGAGTCTGCTTTGTTGCTCGTGTGTGGACACTGAGGGAGTCCGTTTCTAGTTCATGGCCAAGGTATACTGTCAGCAGTCCACACCCTGTAAGGCTGCATGGGCAGAGGTGGGGCATGCCCTGAACTGAATGGAAAGACATTTGGTGGCTCAGAATTCCCATGCTCAATGCTAAAGTTCCCATCCTTGTTTTTGCCGTATTTGACAGAGCTAAAAAAAAAAAAAAAAAAAAAAACACCACCAACGGGAATGTTTCTAAAGAGAAGGAATTATGCAATCACTTTTAGTTTTATGAAGCTTCATGCCAAGATAGAGGAAAGTCCAGAAGGAAATGTGCATTAAGGAACAAAGTTAGATTTTCAGCCAGAACCAGAGCTGGGGTTTGAAATGCACTTGGCATTAGGAGTCTGAAGACAGTCTGCTCCTCTCCATGCACCAGGAAAGGCAAGGCCTTCTGTGGGCTGTACTCAAGGTTTTAGTTACTCTTTTGAGCTCTAGTGGATTGTGTTTGGTTTGATTTATAAATAACATCTGGTATTTGGCAAAACGAAACTACAGTCACCTCAAGATGCACTCATATGTAAATTAAGATGATTTTAAGAGTTGAAGAAAGAGGAACAGAAGAACTCCTTATTCATTCAATATGCCCCTGTGTCCTCAGTGTGCCTTGACTCCCCCGAACCAGCTCACTTTTTGAGGGAACCTGTGTCATCTTCCCTAGGATTAATTTATTGTGTGTGTTACAGCGTGTTACTTTAAAGATCCATGAAAAGACGAAAGCAGCATTACAGCTAGTATGTTATGAGTTAGACCCTGAGAGCCTTTCCCAGTGTGTTTTCCCAGGTTCAGTACTATATGCCCAACACCAGCACTAGATCGGAATCCTAGTAACCACCCATAAATATTTGTTGAATACTTGAATGGGAGCCTGAGTAACAACGCAGCACACAGACGTAAAGCAGGCATGCGGTCGCTCTCCATTAAGGTCACGAATCACTTCTTCACTCCAGTATTTGCAGAAATGGTCCTGGGGAGGACTCATTCTGAATCCTAAACCTTAGGCAAGTTACTATTTACTGTGTTGAGTGTAAAAGGTAGGTTCTTGGTGGAGCATAGTGGGAGATCTCAGGGAGGATGTTCCAGGTGCCCTCTGGTTAGTAGAGATGATTTTCTCCCTGTCCAGAGTGAGGTCCTGCCAGGTGGCTGGACATCCTCAAAGGAGGCTTACAAAATTCTGGTCACCCTAACCAAGTCATCAGAAGCTCTAAGATTCTTATCTTACGTGGTTGCAAAATCTGCCATTAGCCAATCATATCAACCTGACCCTGGCATTCAGATGCCCAGGGTAGTTTTCTTCTGTATGGCTGGGCTTCCTGACACGTTGTCTACACATTTTACAACAACCAGGCACGAAGGTGCACAGTCTCACCGAGACTCTCTGAGAGTCATCACTCGTGTGGACAGTGCATAGGAGGGGGTGAGCGTGGGCCAGGACCCCACACCTGCCGGGGCCTGGCAAGGTGAGCATCCAAAAGTCAGACTTCACTCCTAAGAATCTTATAAATCTAATGAGGCCTAGAGAGGGCACACGGGTTTAAGTGATATGTCTAAGCTGCTCCAAAGAAATGCTAGAGAATAGGCTGTTTGCACTTCCTGCCCATTCTGATGGTCACATCTGTAAGAGTAATATATTATGCATTTTAAACAAAGCATATCACTGTTCTCTGAAATGTATTACTGTATGAATACCTAAATATAAAGCTTTGTTAAAAATACGGGAACGGGGGCAATAGGAGAGCTATCACTGCCATCCACTAGAGTGCTGTTCTCTCCCTGCTGGTGGGGAGAAGAGCGGTGGGATGATACGAGGTTTCGCATATGGGTGACTGTTGCCTAGTGTGGGAAATACCTGCATCCCTTCACCAAGTGCACCCCAGTCAATTCATTGTCACTGGAATGACTAGGATCCGTCTTTACTTCCTCTACATCTCAAGTGTCTGCTTTTTTCACTTTGATTTACAGCTTGCCTCAGCACCTCTATTTTTAGTTGTGACTTATTGGCCTGACCAGCCTAAGACAGTACATGTAAAACACCTAACATTGGGCCGTTGAACTGACGTGCGGCAAGGTTCCAGCCCACGTCTCTAGCACCATCTCTAGCCTCTCCCTGCGCGTGGCCGTGCCTTTACTCATGACATTTCCTTTGCTTAGTGTGCCTTTCCCTGCCTGTTCTCTCCTGCATCAGTGCTTTGCCCGTAAGTCTTCTCATCTGCTAAGTCTCTGTCCTCCAAGTTACGATGTCTGCTAGGCTTCAAAATCGTCCTGGCCCTCATGACTGCAACGGCGTTGACCACCGCCGGCCCTGAGGTGCAGTGTGCCCGCGTTAGTTCTCCAGATGAGCTTTCTCGATGTCAAGGATGGTGCTTGCTTTGTATATCTGTGACTCCACCGCGGTTAGACTCTGAGTGAATAATGACTTGAACTGACGTGACGCTTGAAAGGGAGACCGTCAAGGAAGGAGAAAGTAGAGCCGCATCAGAATGACATGGACTTTGGGCAGTAGGAATCCGGGGCGGTGGTGAGTAGTAGGATGCAGATCCCAACCGATTTATGCTTTTGAACGTGGATAATCTGATGGATTTTTTTTTTTGAACTTAAAATGTACCTAATCATTTATGTTAGAATGGCCACGATGAGTTACATCAAGTGGAGACTAGTTTAACCTCTGTGAGAAGACAGCCCTGGATATGCACCGATGTACGCTATTGTTTTAAACCGTCATTTAGTGTATTCATTCCTCTGAATACCCTCATGGGGGGGGTGGGACTTCTACAGATAAGGGGATAGAGGACGTCATCACACAGCAGTTGGGCGCTGAATCACATGCCACGGTCGTGTGACTAAGACAGTAGTGTTTTAGCTCTGACATCACAGCACCTGCTCTGTCATGATACGGTCACACGGCCGGGTCTGCCTGATGGAGAAACCCCAAGCACGGCCATGAGAAGCCCTTGGCAGAGGAAGCCCTCATCCCGGGTATTCGTGGTCAGAAGAGCACACCTGTGATCTCACGCTCCTCATCATTATCTGTCCACATCTGTCCCCCTCTGTTCCTGATGTGACCACGTTTTCCAGACTCTTATCATTTGTGCCCAATTCTTAGAGCAAATCAGCTTCACTTTCTCCTTCCTGAAACAATCTTTTTTTATCCAAGTTTTTCCGTACATATTTTATTTTTAAAGGATTTTATTTATTTGAGAGAGCCTCCACAAGTTGGGGGCAGGCAGAGGGAGGGGGAGAAACGGACTCCCCACTGAGGGCAGAGCCCAAGGCAGGATTCAGTCCCAGGACCCTGAGATCATGACCTGAGCTGAAGTTAGACGCTTAACCGACTGAGCCACCCAGACGTCCCAAAGTTTCTATACATATTTTAAATTGAGGGGCTGCTTCTTTTTCACAGTAGCTATTTGATTATTGTTTTTTAATGGTTGGGATTTTTCTTAGTCTTTGCAATGGTTCTTCCCATTTCATGGAAGACTTTGTGCATCATCTTGTCGCTCATTTCCAGAGGCCGTGCCAGCAAGCTGGATTGCCAGACGCTGCCGGTCACTCAAGTTCCTGCTGTTCAGTGATGATGTAGTCAGTAGGCTTTAATGACCCTGTGAAGGGTGTATTTTTAATGGAATCGCCCTCAGGGTTTAGTTGCTCCTGTTTTCCTGGAGGCCCGTGTGCTCAGAATGTGAACCCGAACTTTCCGCCCTCTCCCGATGCAACGGAGGTCAGATGCTTCAAATTCATTTGCTGTCCCCTAAATTGCCTACACACAATCTTTGTTTTAACCCAGTGAATTAATGCTTGCTAGGCATTGGGCACATCAACCATTTCTACACTGCTTGTTTCTGATAAGTCACTTCTGTCTACCGAATCATCCTTGCTGGACACTGTGCTCTTTATATAGACTGTGTGAGTCATAGGGGCCCATGAGCACTGTCCTCCCTGTATTTACTTATTTATTTATTTTTATTTTATTATTTTTTAAATAATAATTTCTTTATTATGTTAGTCACCATACAGAACATAGTTTTTGATGTAATGTTCCATGATTCATTATTTGCATATAACACCCAGTGCACCGTGCAATATGTGCCCTTCTTAATACCCATCACTGGCCTATCCCAGTCCTCCATCCCCCCCCCCCCCGAAGCCCTCAGTTTGTTTCCCAGAGTCCACAGTCTCTCATGGTTCATTCCCCCTTCTGTTTACCCCCCCTTAATTCTTCCCTTCCTTCTCCTACCAATCTCCCTGTCCTCCCTGTGTTTAAAACCTGCTATGCTCCCAACACAAGAAACTTGACCTGAGCTTAAGAAGCTAGCTTCCCTTTGATTATTTTTGGTTGTTCTTAGTTTCTGCAAATAGCTCCATGAGTCTTTGGATATTGGTGGCCAGACATTAGGTGTGGAGAGCCTGTTTTCAAAGATCATTTGAACTCTATCAGCATTGGCTGGGTGCAGGGATCCTCAGCTGGGACTGTTGCTGGGAGACCTAATTCTACATTTACTGGCTTCCCTGTGACAGAGGGTGTCGACCCTCCTCTGTTCCCCAGAAAACCTTGATTGCCAGCCACCAACTCAATGCCCTTGATGAAGATGTCCGCATTTGGTACTGCTCCTACTTCCTCCAGCCCCTTCTGCCAGGAAGGCTCTCTTGTTCACAGAAAACTGGTTTGGTTTTTGAAAACTTCTTTCCAGATCCACTCTTGTGCGCCTTGTATGAATGTACAGCCTTGTATGAAGGCTTTCTGCCTTCCATTACCAGTCTTATAAGTAACGTTAATAATTAACTAGTTTAGACAAACATTTGCCATTATTTTCATATTGTGAAGTATTGCCAGTTGCCAGACTTTATTATAAATACTTAAAAAACCAAGAGCCCAGATGGGGTTTGTAGACCACCATCTCCGTAGACCACCATCTCCACCAATCTCTTGTAACCTCCCAGCTGCCTGCCAGGAATCATGGTGGGGGGGAAATTCAAGAAAGGGAAGCTGTCTAAAGTAGCAAAAACTCAAAGTAAGAAAGCACCATGTGAGAAAGCCTTGAGGGTCTTTCAGATGCCCAGTGGATGTAATAGTCTAATAGGAAGATTATAAGTAAGTAAATAAGTCTGTTGTTTATGAGACTGGCGCGTGCTCTGAAATCGTGAAACAAAGGGATGTGACAAGCCAGGTAGAGAGGGTGGTTGTCAGAGAAGACCACATGCCTCTCTGAGAGGGTTACCTTTAAGTTGAGACCTAAAAGAAGCCAATCAAATGAGCCACGTGAGGAACAAATGCAGGAGGGTTTCAGGCAAAGGTACCACCAAGTACAGAGGCATTGGAAGACATGGCCTCCCCCCAAGTCCAGTTAGGTCCTGGTGACACTGCTGTCTCTCCTCAGCTTTCATCACTTCTTGTTGACAAAGCCCCAACCCCCAAAGATAGTCATTAAACAAAAGAAAGCCTTTTCCCATAAGGACTTAGGGCAGCTGTTCCCACAATCTCTGTCAGCCTGCTTGGCGTGACCGATTTTTATCTGGAGTTGACTCTTGGGTGTCAGGCACCTTTAAAGATCAAAAGACTGAGGAACAGACCCGCAATGAACTTATCTCAGCTTGTGACTAAAATTGGCAAAAATCCCCTTTTCCTTCTTTAATCACATACATATTTGCTCTCTCCAAAGGAGCAGCTGTTCCTAGGGTGGCCTGGCCGGTAACAGAGGCTGAGGGATTAGGAGAGATTCCTCGTCCCATCTGGCAATTAGACTTTTGCTGTGCTTGTGCGTATCTTGAATTAGGTAAATTTGCTAGGCTTCAGCATTTTCATGAGTTGGGCAGAACCAGATGAGAAACCTCCTCAGGCAGCCCCCACTGACAGGCCAAGCTGCCGGCGGGACTCGGGTGTTGGGTTTGAGATCAAGGAGCAGACACCAGCACTGTTACATCTCAGACTAACAGGGAGAAGAGTCGCGGTGTCAGAAGTCAAAGCTCCGGGACAGGGAGAGTCTCGCCTCTTATCTACAAAATTAGAAACAATTTTAAAAATGCCTCTACAAGTACAAAGTGAAATTTTTCGTGGCCATTAAAGATCTTGCAAATGTCACCAACTCATTGTCTGTCTTGGAGTATAAGGGTCACCTGAGACGAATAAATAAGTAAACGCTGGGCAGCATCTTGGGGGAAGTAATAGGAGGGAAGAGGTAGGTGCCTATTCAAGAATTTCTAATCCCTTGGGGATTTGGGTAGGGGACAGGAACAGAAAGAACCAATGACGCCTGGGTCTAGGAAGAGGACCGGACAGGTGGCACGGTGGTTCAAGGCATGGAGTCAGATATCTTGGGCTCAAATCTCAGCTGTACAGCTTGTTAGTTGTGTGGCCTCAGGTGGCTTCTTTAATCTTTCTGAGCACCAGTTTCCTTATCAGGGAAATAAGGACAATAATCATTACATTTATTACAAGTATCAACCCAAATAATTCACAAAGCGTGTGTAGCACTGAGCCTGTTATCATCGGACGGACCTCCTAGAGCTGCTGAAGAATGCTCCTTCTGGCCAGTTTTGCAGTGGCCCTTCCCTGGGGAGGGGGGTAGCTCTCTGTACTCATTACAGTATTAGTCTCTGTTTTATTGGACAAAGTGTGGCCACTCATTAGAGAGCAGTGAATAGCATGGGAAGAAACGTTAGATAAAGCAAAGAGCAGGGGTGCCTGGGTGGCTCAGTTGGTTAGGCGTCTACCTTCCGCTGGGGTCACGATCCCAGACTCCGCATCGGGCTCCCTGCTCTGCGAGGAGCCTGCTTCCTCCTCTCCCTCTGCCTGCCACTCCTCCTGCTTGTGCTCACTCTCTTTGTCAGATAAATAAATAAAATCTTTAAAAAAATAGAGCAAAGAGCGAAGGAGTCATAAAGACAGAGCTGCACAAATGATATGCGAAACCATATTTCTGTTTATTTCTAAATTTTTAATCCCTTCTCTCTCCCTTCCTCCATCATCTCCTGGTGGCTACAGGTTTTACTCTGCATAACCTATACCCCGACATTTGACCTGAACGGGAGTGCAGTGCTGAAGATCGCAGAGGTGAGTGCCCACTCCTCCCCAGCGCGCATGTGCTCTGCCCCTTTGCTGCCTGCTCACAGCTGCCTCCCCCCGCCCCGGGCTGGGGGGAGTCCCGGGTGGAGCTGAGGCCCAGCGGTGGGGTGAGTCCTTCTCTGATCATTAGCCTGGGGAGTGTCCATTAAGGATTTGATCTGTAGGAAGCAGGCTGTGGGCTCCATCATCCCCGGTCATAATGCTCTGCATGCTTTGGTTTCCTTCATTTAAGGTTTTAAAATGGAAATAACAGTACTGGTTCTCCCAAAGCTACTACACCTAGGTACTCTGCCTCGTTTTGCTTTCTGAGTCTGTTTTTCTTAAGAATAATTGAAAAGCATTTGATTTTAAAAAGTGGTTTTTAAGAAACCAGGTATGTGAGTGAGAGAGATGTTTACTGATGAAAGTCCCGGCCCGTCTCCCAAAGCCCGACGAGCACATTTTGCAGCTATCGCTGGAAAGCCTTTTCTTTCCCATCTGTGTTGCAGGCTAGGAAACTGTGCACCTTCCAGCACTCCCAAGAGTATGTCCAACAGAATTCTTGGCTTCTCCAGTGCCTGGCAGATGCCTCTGGCTTTTGGAAGCGTCAGCATTCCAAAGCTATACTTTAATACGCTTAGAATCATTTTCCTTCCATTTCTTGAAAAGAGTATCTTCAGGATTCATGTGTTGTGACAGGAGTACATGTGCAGACCTCAGAGAGGCAATGATATTCTGAATTCTGAAATTAGGAAGAAAAAGAAAGCTTACCTGTCAGAGCTCATGGCTATGTTTTTTTACAGTAATGATCACCATTTCTTGAGTATACCAGGCAGATACTTAGCATCTTGGACGTGTTTTCTTTTCTTCATTTTCTCATTGTTGAGATATAATAGACAAACAAAAATTCTATATATTTTAAGTCTACAACTCGATGTTTTGATATACATACACATTGTGAAGTAACTGCCACAATGAAACGGATTAAAATATCCATCAACTCACATAGTTCGCCTTATCATGAGTAGTATTTCTGTTGGCCTCTGCACGTGCCTTTTATGGAATTGTGTGGCATTAAAGAGTGAAGATTAAGAGAAAATTATTTTTGAGCACATTGAACATTTTTATATGTCTATCAAAAGAACAAGAAGCAATTAGCTGACCTCTATCTACAATATAAATTCCCAAAGGTGTATTTATATAGGTAGAAAGACCAATTTTCTTTAACCTATTTATGTTTTACTCCATATACGTAAAGAAATAGAATGTCTATCAGTAATTTTTTTTCAATCGATTTTTAAGGGACACCTGTGAGTGTTCTTATTATTTGCAGGTTCCCTTTTTTGTTGCGTGTGTGATGAGAACACTCAACACGAAATCTACCTGAACACGTTTCTAAGTGTCCAATGCGGTATGGTTACCGACAGGCGCGATGTTGTTCTGCAGATGTCTAGAACTTACTCATTTTGTGTAACTGAAACTTTAGACCCGCTGAAGAGTAACTCCCTAATCCTCCCTCCCCTCAGCCCCCCGCAATTACCAGCCTACTCTCTGGATGAATTGGACTATCTTAGGTACCCCATGTCAGTTTGCTTTTAAAGTGACAAACGTAGTTTCTGATTAGAGCAAGAAAAGATACTGGCATCTCAGTGGCCTGTTAGCCCTTTGCCATGTGAAGGGCGGGAAGGGAAATGCTGTTCCTGCCTAGTGTCCACCCCCCCCTCGCTGATGGAGCTTGGGGAGGGGGCACAGGTTGTCGCAGGACCTTCAAGTGGGGAGGAGGGCTACCAGGGGTTCCCAAGCTGCTTCCAGAGGAGGAGGAGGACAGGAACCAGTTTTTGAATCAGAATCTGAAAGATTCAAGATGTCACGCCTGACCAGTGGACACACACCGCCATGAACTACCCAAGTTAAGGCTGTTTACAGAGGGTATCTAGAAACCAGAGTAGAGACTCAACAGGCCTTTCCAGATAGAATAAAATATCAAAACACAGCAGTCTCTGCCAAAACCTATAAAGGAAAAACAAAGCTTTTTTTGTTTTTTTGGAAAAAAAAAAAAAAAACTCAGTCCCGAAGCCATACAGAGATAAAGGCATTCCAGCTTCGCCTCGGGAGAAGCCGGGCTCTGGAGGAGCACTGTTTGGATGTAACTCCCCACTCTGCCACCTCCCACCCACCTGCGGTGCTGCCTTGGCTGCCTCCCTGCCTGTTAGCAGTGTGGCTGTGCCACTCTCCAAGGGAGAGAGAAGCCACGTCGGACGCTGTTGGTGCAGCTCCGGCCTCGCAGTAAGTTCACGCTGCTGCCGTGGGGACTGCAGGTTGATGATGTGTCCACGTTCGACTGGACAAGGCTGATCTGGCCGGAACCCTGAAAGGATGTGGCATCGATCGGGCCGGCTCCCTGTGACAACAGTAACTAGTCCACTGGCTCTCCGTGTCCCGCTCTGGTCTCTGCGATCCCGTAGTTGGGGACGAGTCCCTAGCACGACAGCAGCGTGAAGTTGGTGAAGCCGGGGTCCGACCATCACGGAAATGTGTGTTGCTCCCCGTGCTGGCGTGGACGTTCGAGTTCATGGTACAGGCTTGAGACTGCATTCCCTCGAGCTGGGAAGGACTTGGTGAAGAGCCTGAAAATAAACCTGCCATCCTCTATCGGCGGTGGGGGTCTTCCGTTAGTGTGCAGGCCCCCAGAGGATGTTCTCGGCTCTGCGTCCCCTGCAGACCCACAGGCAGGCCCTTCCACCACCCTGTTCACAGCGGGACATGGTTAGGCTGCCAGGTGTCCCATGCCTGCCTCGATCCGCCACTCTGCTCTGATCACTGGACAGAGCGGGGCTATGGAGACAGCTTTGTCACAGCCGTGAGAGTCACTGTTTCAAAGTGCTTTTGACAAATGGCAGCGTGCAGAATTGCTCCTCTGTGCTAGTATAGACCTGGCATGGATCTCAGCTTCAAGGGAGTCAGAATCCCGCTCTTGTGTCTGGCCGGTCCACGGGAAGGGCATTTCTGCAGGAAGCCAGTCTGCTGAGAGAGGCAGAGGGATCCCCCAGCGTGACGAGCCCACAGAAGCCGGGGCCAGAGCTTCAGTCTCTCGAGCTGCCCTGATCACAGAGCCAACAGCAGACACACCCTGGAGAGTATTCCTCCTGCTGTGAAGAACAGTGGACATTCATCCATCAGGCCTGGCTACCACCCGGCATATTTCTACTAGACAGCTGGGTTAGTTCTGGGTCCTCTGTGGCCACTCTCTCGCAGAGCTGGTAATTCTGGGGAGGCACGAAAACATATCATGTCGCTGGTTATGGCGAGAGACGAGTCCATAAGCTCAAAGGCAGTGTTCTATAGCTGTCCCTAATGTTCATTTAGCACTTAGGCTGGGCCAGCTGCGGTTTAAAAGCTTTACCTATAGCAAACATACAATCCACACAGCAGTACTGTGAAGCAGGAAATATTATTATCCATCTTTGACAGCTAGAGAGAGGTCAGACAGCTGGGCAGTGGCGGAACTGGGGTGTGAGACCAGCGGGTCTGACTGCGGTTCTGCTCTTCACCCCGTGTAGCACGCGTGGCCACCAGCTTGGTTGTGGAAGGCCCACCCCTTGGGGGCCCTTATGATGTCCTCTGTAAATGGTGGAACCCTCAAGGAGGCTACCCGCCCCCCCTTGATCCCAAACTGTGCTCAGGCATGAATACCGTGCAGACACAGTGTTGGAGTTAATCTAACCTTGCCTTTTCTCTTGAAAATATGTCTTTTGATTAAGTGAATAGTATGCATCAATTGACTAACAGTGAAAGATCGGAACAAGGGACAGGCTTACAAAAGGTTGCTTAGGTTCCTATATAAGGTTGGCTGTTTGCAGTAGTTGCTTGACTGAATTTTGACTTTTCCTCTTTACACTCCTGAAACTCCCCGTTCTGCATGGGAGACTTACAGCCCCAAGCTCTGGAGGCCGTCCTTCTACATTGGTGGTTCTCATCAAAGGGCTGCACATTAGAACCACCTGGGAAGTGTTAGTAAAACTCAGATGCGTAAAGTTGCCCCAGAAATTCTCATTTGTTCGGTCCTGGGGAGACCTGCACATACACATTCTGTAAAAGGTCCCCGGTGGTTCTTCTGTGGAAGTCAGGTTGAGAACAGCTGCTCTGACGGCGACTCTTCTCTCCCACCAGCCTTTCCTGTAAAACCTGATTGTGGTCCACCGCCCAGATGGATCAGCAGCCCTGGGAGCTTGCTAGGACCGCAGGACCTCAGGGCCCACCCCAGACTCATGAGTAAAAATCTGCTTTCTAGTTAGAGCCCCCTTGTGATCCAGGCGCCTACTCAAGTCTGGGAAGCAGTGCCACGTGTGAATATCAGTATAATCTCATTTTAAATGATCTAAAACCCAGGTGAGCGGTTTCTCCCCCCACCACATATGGACTCCTACCAGCAGCAGCATCCCCTCGAAGGTGACCCCTCGATAAGTACAAGCTTTTGATTCTCCTGTCCCTCTCGTCCTTCATCTCCTGCCAGATCACCTCCACACTTTTCCCTTCCCATTTGTCAGTGCTTGATATATATCAAGTGTATTTCTTACGCTTTAACGGTCTAATCTGCTACAGAGCTGCCCCACTGTTCCTTCTGAAGGCATGTGTTTTCACCATAAGGCCCCTTTAAAAAGGGGGGAATGCTCCCGCCCAGCTCTGTCATTATGTAACCTGGCACAGGTTGAGCAGATCTGTTTATATGAAAAGCATTGCAACAATTTATAACCATAAGCATATGGATCCGTAGTTACAAATACTAGATTATGAGATGAATCATATATAGATAATTTAAGAAAGAAAGATAGTAGAACCATCGGAAATCATTGTTTATATTAGCTCCACAAGAGAGGAATAAACGTTTTTCTTACTGGCCTATATAGTTCCTCAAATTTGCAAAATAGCTCAGAGCCTTTCAGTTCTCACCAGAGAAGTCACTTAAAAAATGATTTTGCATCAACAAAAAGAATTAACGATGTAAGAAAGTTATACTGCCACAAAAAATAATAGCATTCCATAGACTTAACACAGTGCTTCTGCAGGTTCTCAGGTGCTTCTCACCTGCTCATTAGCCTTTGAAAGTCTGCATCTCAGTTTTGAAAGCAGGACATCTCAACCTAAAACCACCGCTTAGCTCCTGGAAGCTATCTTAGTTGTATCTGAACTTTTCATAAAAATAAGTCTTTAACTTAATGGGAAAAAATGTTCTATTGTCCCTTCTGCTATAGCTTGGGAAACAATTTTTAAAAAACACCTTAAAATCAACCATTTGAAATTCCTGTGGAAATGTTGAGAAAGAATCCAGACGTTCTCTTCTTTTTTACTCTGATGCACAGTGACTTTTACTCAAGAACAGTGTTTACCCTGAAACCTGTTGATCAGGAAATGGGGATGTGTACTTAACTATGAAAAATGAGGCCATTTCCCCAAGGCACTGTTGAAATTATAAAGGGATCATTAAGCACTCAAAATGTAAATAAAGCCTTCATTTGTACATCTAACTTTACCTTGTTTAATTAAACTGTAATAATGAAAGTTTTTCAGATCACAGTTTTTCATGATACAGGAGGAATAAGACATATCATCAAATTTAGAAATGGGTAATTCTGAAATATGCAATGTGTTTTCTGTTCAATTTCATGAACGATCCGAAATATAAACTCCCGATGGATACATAATCCTTTTCATCATTGGTTGAAAGCTAGAGCAAGATTCCTCTTAGTATGATGCCCGGATTAGCAGATCGGCTGTTCAGTTTTCCAAGGGTAGTTGCCTAAATATTGGAAAAGGCTGTGGAAGTAAAAATTGCCAAAGCTTTTGGGTAAGGGAAGAAGAGAAGCCATAGCCAGAAGCTCTGTGGAGTGAATTTGAAAATGGTTAATGTTGTTCCATTGGAAAGATTCAGGGTATATTCTCATGCCTGCTCAAGGTTCCTCTGTGGGATTTTTCAAAGTCAGAAAGCCTTGTTTATAAATGTGTATTTGCTGGTTTGATCTTATTGACTCATGGGAAACATCCAGTCTTTGATCCTGTCAAGTTCAAGCAAAGTCTGTCTAAAGACCATTCTTTTTTTTTTTTTTCTTTAAGGTTCTTAGTTTCGGGGTCCTCCCTCTTTCACTCCATCTATCCATCCATCCCTCAATTGCAAAACACTGGTTAATAAGAATAACCAGTTAATAATGGTAGCTACTAGCCACTGAACCCCTCGGGTGTGTCAATTAGTTGTGGTTTTTTTGTACATCCTCCTCTCATCTTTACCCCAACCAAGACAGATAAAGAATCCCAAGAAAAGTGAAGGTAATTTGCTTCTCCAGTTTCTACAGCGAGACATTCAAATTGAGACTTTTTATATTTCAAATATGGGCTGTTAACCACTATGATATGTTGCTTCCTCGCTACAGTCAGTCTTAGAAAATGTTAGTAGGATCTTGCCGTAATCATACTGGCAACCCGCTGAAATTCTTAAGAGTCTTAGCCACCTTGGATGTTTACCACGGCGCTTAGTTAAAAAATGGCTGTATGATGTTTTCACACGTGAAGCGGAAGTATTGATGAATTTTACTTTTTTGGTGACTGTAGATTCAAGTGACTGTCGGGTATGTGCCACTTTCTGGGGTATCTTTATGTATCGATACTCAGTTTATCTTTTCCGAGCATTATGCTAGCATCGGGTGACCTGGTGTTTATATGTTTATAGTTTGTTTAGTGTCACTTGTTCCCCTGGGAGTTTAAAACCATTAAGGCTGAAGACCTGCTGCCAAAGATTCCGATCTAATGATTCTAGTTGTCAGTAAAGTATTTTTTTTTAAATTTGGCTGACTTCTAACTCCTGAATGTTCAATGATACTTTTTTTTTTTTTAGTTTAATGTAGTAGCATTATTCCTGAGACATACAGCAAATACAATATTCTACAGTTAAGGAGCAGATTAGTCTGCAGATAAAATCCAGAAGAAAAGTACATACGCGACCCGGTCAGTTTTTCTTGGAAGCATCTTGTTTGCTATGTTCTCTCTGAAACTGGGAGGAGTAACCCCACCTCCTGGCAAGAAAACTGGTCAAGGGAGCCCGGACTGTTGTCTCAAATTGGCTGAGGCCACTGAAGTAAGGAAATCCTGTTCTAAGAAGCATCTCCACTTTACCTTCTGGAAACCCTTTCTTCCTTCTGGGCCTGTCTCTTTACTGACTCTGATTTGACTTCTTTGAAGTGTCTGTTCTTTGGTTATTTGCTGCCGGATGGGCTTTGAGCAAACGAGTCCTTTTGCAAAGCCTTTCCACACTTCCTTGTAACGTCTGACATACACAGCTCCGGAAGAACTTACTTGGAGTTAGAAGACCACAGAACAGTGCAGAGATCTGCTCTACCTCATTTTAGGCTAGTTCATAGGGCAGAGGCTTGAGTTCAGTAGACCTTCTGTAGACCAAGGTGCAGGAATTAAAGGGTTGAGGTGTCTTAAGCCATTTTAATATGCCAGCTTAAGGAAGAGGGAAGTCACAATCAGAGGTGTCCATGTATGCTTCAAAATTTCCAAAAGGAAAACCAGCAAATTTCCCCACCCAGCATAGTGGTCTGACTTACACACATATTTCTTAGGAAGAATAAAATAATTTCAGTTCACTCTGTGTGTCTGTGTGTCACACACACACACACACATCAGCAGGAAGCATTTGCTGAGGTGCCTTCTGTCACATACTCACCTGTTACAGCTGTTCGCGTGGAAACAGCCTGGCCACTGAGTTGTCATCATGATTCAATGTAGAGTTTAGACTTGTAGCAATAGGCAAAATTGTCTGTGGTTCTAATGTGATCAACAAGCTTTCATAATCTTTCCTATATAAAAAGACATCTCTTCTGCTGTCTTGTAGCTTAGTCTTTGATCTTTCTATTTTTTATCACCATAAATTATTTTTCATCTGCATAAGAATTTCCCCATTGAAAACATACTACTAGCTCCTCTGTTTGTGGAACTTGTCAGTATCATGTGCTGGCTTAACAAAGCTGTGCCAGGAACCCCGCTCAGGTAGGAAAGAGAAGGCAAGCGTACAGTTCAAGACAAAGTGAAGGTCCTATGTATTTTGCAAAGCTAAACAGATTTCTTTTGTGGCGACTACTTTAAAATTTGTTATCACTTTGGCCAATGTTAAATATCTACTACATTCTATCATGTTGCTCCGTATTAAATAATAATGATTCGGCTCTGGGTTTAACCTCGTACTGTTATTTATCAGTCTTCTTACTTGGTGATACTGCTTACTTTTGTTGCCTATGTATGGCTTGTAGACTTGTGTTTTCTTGTTCTTTTTCCTTCTGCTTTTGGCGTTTGTTTTGCTTTATTAACTCTGTGGTTTTGCCCTCAGTTGTGTTTCGCATGCCATAAAGCTGGACGTCCACAAATGCATGAAATGGTTAAAAGGTCCATTACGAAACTCCTCACTGCCCTGTGTCTTCGTGCGTTCCCTGGCCACCAGGGGCCTGTGGCTTTTCACAAGGTATTTGACGTGGCCCTTTGAGCCTCTGGCAGACATCCAGGACTGGGGCTTTCCAGTGTCAACTCTGCAGTACGAAAGCAAAGGGCACGGGGAGGTAGGAGTGCCATTGGAAATACTACAAGAGGAAATTGATGGGCCTTTTCGCAGAAACTCAGCCTGCCTTTGGACTTAGCATTCTCTTAACTTCCCCGATTCGGTGCGCTCATTTTAGCACAATTCTAAGGTAGTGGCAGAAAAACATTTGCAAAGTGAAAAAGCATTGGCTTTGAATATAGTGGTCAGGCTTATCATGGAAACCCTTGTTCTAGGCCCTTTCTGGATTACCAGATGATTATAGAAAGTATGAGAACCTTTTTTTTTTTTTTTTTTTTTTAGAAAAAGTCAAGATAGCTGATAGAACATTTCTTTCTGTGGACTTAAAGATAGTGATATTATCAGGTATATGGTCATTTTTATATTTTAGAAGGATACCCTTTTATCATAGTAAGTATTTACACATCTAACTTTAGCAGGATGAGCTTCTTATATTAACCTTTTTTTTAAAAAAAATTATTTAAGTAGACTCCACACCCAGCACAGAGCCCAACTTGGGGCTTGAACTCACCACCCGAGATCAAGACCTGAGCTGAGATCAATGGCCAGATGCTTAACCGACTGAGGCACCCAGGCACCCCAGATTAATTTTTTTTTACAAGCAGAGTAAACATGCAATGAGTCATCTCCAGTGGTGTACCCCTGGGATTAGCAACTAAACACTAGAAGTGGTGATGTTAAAACTCAAAAGAAATGCATTTGGTATTTAGGAAGGTCTTGCCCGTGTATTGTACCGTATGCATTAAATAAACTCCAGTTCCTCATCTGAGCTTTCTTTCATGGGTCAAAAGTGACCAATACAATTTTTGAAGGGAGGTTGTAGAGCCGGTATGGCTCTCCATATTTAAAAAAATCATGTTTATATTGAGTATGGGTTCACCTCTCAAAATAGCTACTTTTTCATCTTTAATGCTTCTGTACCTTCAAAATCCCCCTTAAACTGATGTCAGAGCTCAGAGATCTTAAAGATCAACAGCTGTAAAGATTTCTGGGGAGAACGTGGGATTTAAAGAAAACTGTGAAATTTTGAGGCGTGAGTAGTCCTGCTGTGCCTAATGATACCACGAGCACTTGTTGCATCGAGGTGAAGCCCCTCACGCATTTGGGTGTATTTCCTGGCTTTCTGCATCATTTCATGACGTGCCACGCCAACGCCTTCCAGGATTAAGACACCTTTTTTCTGCGTATGGATAATTTGTGCCTTCACGCACATTATAATCCGTGATCACGGGAGAAAATGGATTTAAAACTGACATGCCCTTCAGTGGTAATTGGAAAAATAAATTGTTTTGGAATTTGCTTTTCCTTTTTAGCTAGAAATGAATTAATCTAAGCCAACTTCCAATTAAATTCATGAGTTTTTAAATGCTCGCTTGGACGATTAAGCATTCACTAGATAAATTTAACCTTTGGAAAATATTGACTTTTACATCATTAATTTTACCAAAAAGGTATGACAGTGAGGCCCGACAGAAAGTTCCAGCATAAGCAGTAGGGTTAACACTTAGTATCTCTTCCATCTCACTTCTCATCCTTCAAATTAAGTTTGTCATTGAGGTGAGAACACTTTATTTTTATTGTAGATAATTTCAGAGTTCTTCCTGGAAAAATAATTTCGGTTCATTAAATCTCTTTCTTTTTGTGGGTCTAAATATACTTAGTAAACAGGAAAGGATGACCCATCTTCTAGACAGAAAACAGGTAAATTTAAAGCACACATTTATTGTTATGCCCATCCCTAGAGCTCCAGAAGAATTAGAGGCAATAAAATCTGAAGAGTCAGGACATTAAGCATCATCATCATCATCATCAAATAAGGGATTTTTTTTTCCCCCAAATTGGGATTTCTCCATACTTCTAGCCATCAGGGAGTCTTCTCAGGTCCAAGTAGACATTCAGATTTGCATGACCTAAATAGGCCACAACTGGCGTTATTATCTGTTTAGTAGACACACAACAGGGAAGAGAAGCAGGGCCCTGGCAGGCGTTTCTCTCTCACAGGAAGGTGTCCTTGCAGCAGTCCAGAGGCTAGTCTGTGGCTCTCAAATATCAGCCTCGGAGCAAGAAGATGAGAGCCGGCTCGATGGGTGCAGTCCCCTTGGCTTAGGAGCCCCCACGTTTCTACTATGAAGGAACCAAATTTCCATACCAACTCCATGAGCAGAGCTGGCCAAAGTCCCTCAGAGGACATGAGCAATGACAAGATTCACCCAGGGAACCCAGCCTGTACCCTCCCGCCAGGTTTTTAAAGTCCATCCACAGTTTTCTCAATTCAGATGCAGTTTAGTCATTGAGAGATTTTCACCCTAAGCCATGCTTATTAACCCACTGATGCTCTGCTTTATCAGGTTTCCAGAAGAATAGAGATTAACTCGAGAGAGTTAATCCAAGATCAAACCTGTTTATAGTGCAGGAGAAAGGGATTCACTAACCCTTTCTCCATACTCGATAACTCAGGAGTGAGTAAATTCTGTTCCTGTTGGCCATGGAAGGAGCTTTTCCTGATTAATTTCCAGCCACCTGAGTTTGCTCTGGGTAGAATTATTTGGCATATCTAAAAATCACTAATTTTCATTCTCCAATGATACTCAGAATAGTAAATTCTGAGAGTGATAACCTTTAGGAAAGTGTTACTTGCCTATAGACTTAAAAACAAATTTTCAGAGATTTTAAATATTTATAGTACTCCTTGATAATTAGTCCTAAATCAGGCTGACTTTCTGTTTAAGAGGGATTTAATATCCTCTCTGTTTAATTCCAAACTTGGTAATGAACTGATATCTACAGAGAGTGTATGTTGCTATCTTATCTCTTTACCAGGTGTGCATTGAGACATATGTATGTAGCTGTCACCAGCGTAGTATAAACACTGCTGTGCGGGCAACTCTCAGTCAAATGCTGAGTGACTTGACTTTACAGTTACGACAAAGGCAGGAGAACACGGTGAGCAGGCTTGCCGGCGTCTCTGTGTAACTGCATGCTGTGTGTCCCACATCCTAGATGCCCCTCCCCCACCTGCTGCCAGGCTGCTTCCTACTGGAACAGTAGGAGGGGCTGGCTTGGTTTATTTTTATAGATTAAGCTCTTCATATGTTTGCCTGTTGAGAGTTGTTTTTCCTTATGGTTCCTATCATTTTTTAGTTATCATTTTATAATTCACTTTTTTAAATCATTTTTTTAAAACTCAGATTGAAAACTTTTATAAAAAATGTTATGTTAATATACTAACAAATACCAGAAGTTCAAAATTAGGAAAAAGTAATAGCAATTAATATTACATGCTTTGAGGTTTGGTGTCTGTTTCTCTTTGTTAAGTAAAAGATTGTGCTAAGAGGTCTTCCGTCACCTGCTGGGGACATCAGGGTAATGTTCAATTTGCCTTCTCTCTGTCACCAAAGCCTGTTGGAGCTTATTGATCTAAACTTGAACAGATTGTCTAAAATTAAGCATTCCCGGGAAAAATGTAAATGTAATTGGCTTCTCGTATATTTTATCTTTGGGGAATGTTAATGAAGAGATGATTCTTCTTTAAAATAGGTATGTGATTTTTTTTTTATCTGCATCTGAATAATTCAGATTAAAACTCTTTAAAAATCTGCGAGACAAATTTTGAAATGAACACTTTATTATTCTCTAGAATAGGAAATCGCCATGGCAGTCTGAAATATCTCAAATTAACTTTACAGAAATGAAGATCTCATGTTTAACTTAAATCATTTCTAATTCTAACCTTCAGTTATTTTCTAATTTTTAGAGTTGAGTGGAACCTTAGGGTTTTCCTAGTCAAATTCTTTTGTCCCTCATTTTACAGATGAGGAAGAGGAAGCCCAGAGAGGTGAAATTGAAATCTAAAATGAAAGAGCTTAGCAGTGAAAGAGCCAGAACTAAGCCCCTGGGCTTCTGCTACTGCGGCAGCCAGGGCTGAAAAAGCAACACTAATCTGAAAACGCAAATACTGATTTTTTTCCTAATGTTTGCTCTGTCCACAGCCCAAGTTTCTATTAAAAACTCGTTTTATCTTAAGATGGTATTACCTTAGGTTACCCTTTGTTAACAACAACTTCATTTAAACTAGGATTTTGAATAGGATAGCGTGGGAATAGTAGTTTAAGAGAAATACAAACTATAAATAGAAAACATGCTAAGGGGAAAAAAACACTTAAATATGTTAAAAACACATTTTAATAGAAATAAACCTAGGATGTTGAAAATCTTATATTAATGATACTCTCACAGTTCGTCCTTGCTCAATGGCAACATGATGAAATAATGTAATACTAATGGTGTCTTAATGTTTTAAGATGAAACATTTAAATGAAACTTTGTAGTTTCAAAGTGACTTCAGTTGTATCCTTTAATCTTACTTTTAAAATTTGGAGTAGGAGAGTATTAGGTTTCAAGTAGAATGACTCAGCCTTTTAGCCACGTTGCTCTTCTGTAAGAAGGGTAACAGGTGGACTAGAGAGGTCTGGATAAAACCAGAGTGTGCGACTCTTGATCATGGGGTTATGAGTTTGAGCCCCACGTTGGATGTAGAGATTGCTTAAAAATAAAATCTTAAAAAAACAAAACAAAACAACTTAGAGGTTTATCTGCCCCTGCTCGTGGTATTATGTGTCTAATCAGCCTCTGGTCCTGCTCATCACTGACCACCTGGACTTACCCAACCTGAGGCAAGATCCCAAATTAGGTGGAAAATTAGTGTTTCCTGTCATTTCCTTTCTATTACTCATGAAATCCCCAGAGATGTTTCCATGTCCCAGAAAAATAATTCTCAGGATGTTAATATTTGAAGCATATGGGATGTCTACTAGAGGGAGACATAAGTTTTGTCAGCTAAGAATGGTGATTTTTAAAAAGCTAATAAAGGGAAGTTGTCTATAGGATTGGTGAGGTTCATTCAAAGGAGACTGTGTGTTCTCCCACGGCACACCTAGCATTACCTGGGGAAGATGTGTAGCGTGTAGCATGACCCATCACAGGAAAGAATCATGGGCCACCTCACAATTAGAAGACTTAAATACAATGGAAAGAAAATAAATCTAGAATGCCAAAAACCTTAGCATGAAATGTACAGTTGATCCTTGAACAACACGGGTTTGAACTGCACGGGTCCACTAATATACATTTTCTTCATAAACATAGTACTGTATTTTTTCTTTTGATTTTCTTAACACTTTCTTTTTTCTATCTTACTTTACTATAAGAATATAGAATATATTACGTATAGCATACGAAGTATGTGTTAATTGACTTGTTTATGTTAGTGGTACCGTTTCTAGTCAACACTAGGCTCTTAGTAGTCCTGTTTTAGGGGAGTCAAAAGTGACACACAGATTTTTGACTATACGGGATGATTGGTTCCCCCAACCTCCACATCGTTCATGGGTCAACTGTATTTTCAACCTAATGTCCATCCGTACTCCCAGCACAGGTTATGCAATTTGATTTTGTACCATCAGGATCTCGGAGTTATTATCAAGCTTTATTGTTGAGTTATTTAGATGATGAAAGCCATTGTTAAATTATAAGTTACTAATTTCAAAAAGCAAAATTGCCGTGTGTAAACACTTAGGGAGCAGGTGGTAGTGTTTCTCCTGTCCTTTAAAAATGATCCAGACGTATTTCCTCCAGAAAATGTTGTTCTACACTCTGTATTCAGCCGCTGCTGAGCAATAGACGTTGACGTAGCCTCTCACGATGAGCGCGATAGAAGCAGCTGAGCTTGCAAATTAATGAACAAAGAATAGTAAAAATATGTGCCTGTAACAAGTTTCAAAAACAAAACAGTGTCCTGGGATGATTTATATGTCTGGCAGTTGATTAGCCTGAAAATGCCCTCTTCTCTCCCAGTGCTCAGAGGTAGGGAGACTGAAGAACCTTTCCTCAGACCTGTATTTTAAAATTCAGGAACCTGATCCTTCTTATTACTGAGTCTGTATTCAGTAGGTGCCAATCAAAGTGTAGGCTGTAGCCTTGGAACAAACTACCTGTGCAAAGGTAACTCACCTGCTTATGCAGAGATAGCGCCACGCCCTAGCTCAGCACCCTGGAATCACACAGTGCCGAAAGGGCTTAAACCTTTATGGAGGTTGTGGAGTCTGGAATGAGTTATTTTAGGAACTGATGAGCTCAGTTCCAAACATCAGAGTCTTCTCCTAAATACCATGAGTAATGAAATGCTATCAAGACCTGAAGGGTGCACTTAGGAAAGTTAGTTGAGCCCAGAGCCCTCAGAATGACATTTGTTCCCTAGAATTTTCCATTGCCTAAGAGTCAGGAATTTTTGTGCCTGAATCTCCTAATTGTCCTGTGTATGTCTCCCTTACTAGATAATTGAAAACCCGGATGTCCCACAGGAATTCAGGAATCAAGGTATTGGATTTGATTTTTGCTAGTTTGGTTTAAAAAGCAAGTCTAAGAATGCCTACTGTGTGCTTGGCTCTGGGAATGTAGAGGTGAGTGGGGGCGCTCAGGGAGCTCTCAGGAGGTTCAGCTTAGCTTTGCCTTACCGGCTCGTACTTCATCCCTGTTCCTTAACCTTCCTTCCGGCCCTGCACTCTGCCAGCTGCACCTGTTTCTGTTCCAACTCTGTGAAGGGGGGTAACTCTTCATATACCTTCCTCTCGGAGGCTGGATTTTTTTGTGGGTTTGGGTTTTTTGTTTTGTTGGGGTTTTTTTGTTTGTTTTTTTGTCATTGTTTTGTTTTGTTTTCCATGAAGTCAGGTTTATTAATTGTTAAAACTGGGTAGAAGGTTGTGGAAACCTGATCGGCATAGAGCTATTGTACCAGAAGTAAGTTTGTGAAATGCCATTTTTTTTAATATGGAAAAAATGAACCTCACAGGGAATCTAACAGTAGGATAAACAGCTTGGTGTAAGTGGCAGATGAAATCAAGGTAAGGAATTGCATTCTGACCCAGAGGAAAAGGAAAAACAGAGGTCTACGTATAATTGACAAGCAGTTTGTTTTTTGGTCTTCTGTTTTGTTTTTTGTTTGGTAGTCTTGTTTTCTGAAAGAGATATGAAAAATTCAAACCATCTAATTAAAAAAATGAAAATATTTTTTCAGATTTTTTTCAATAATTTAAAAAATACTGGAAAATCTGCTTTTCTTTGATATTTTTGCATGTTAATAATAAGAAAAGGTGGCAGTGGGGAGGCAGGTGGTTACAGAGAGGATGTAAAAGGGAACGAAAGGGGGAGAGAAAGGCAGCCAAACAGCCACTATTAGGAGAAACAGAGTAATGGAAAGAAATGAGAAACGTGGTATGTCATCTCTGAAGGCATTGCTGGAGCATGTTGTTTTAATTGCCCCTTGCTCCCTTCTTGGGCTGCAGACTGGAACGTTCTTCAGCATCTTGCCACCTGTGGACGCTCCCAGTGATGCGCTCCACCTGCCTTTTCCTCTCTTGGGCAATTGCGGTTCCATAAAACCTTCACTTCGGTTTTATAAACCAAAGACAAGGTCCAAGTCCTCTTGGCCAAAGGTTTATCTTTAAAAATATATATTAGTAAAAAATGGATGGACTCACATTTATCTAAAACTGAGTTTAAGGACTACTTATGGTTTTTACTTATTTTTAGTGGTGTCTTATTGTACCTTATCATTTCTCAGGTTTGTTTCTGCATGGAAGATCATAAATTCGCAGGATTAGCCGTTTCTCTTTCCCGCCCTCCTCTGACTTTACTGTCATTTTCTGTCTTCCGCTCTTGCCATTTTTTCTCCATCTTCCTTGATCTCATGGCCATTTTTTTAAATCTCTACATTCATCAAGTAGCCACAGTTGTATAGATCTTTAAAGGTGTTTGTTATAAGAAGAACAAATGCTTCCACTTGTTACTTCACTGAGCCCAACAATTCTGTGAGAATGGGATTATTTTTCCCCCATTCCACCAAAGGGAGAACTGAAGCTTACCCAGGCTCACGTGGTCAGCAAGTTGTGGACCAGTACCTGACCAGATTCTAAATTTCACCCTTTCTCCAATACTTTCAGTGCTTCTGTGGGAGTTTTGTTCCTAGTTTCTGGACGTGAACATGTTTAGAGGGAAAATTCTTTCTTCTGGCTTTGGTCGTTGCTCTGTTAGCAACTGTGTGACCCGAGGATGCTGGGAAAATAGGCAAAGTAGTAAAGATGGTGACGAAGTTATTTTGCCCTTTTTCCCTAGTTCCTTAGTTTGAAAAGCCCATCTTTCTTCCACGCTGCCACATTTTATCTCCGTGATACAACTCAAATCTGCTCAAAAGATCCAGAAATTCCAAAGGTCAGAATAAGGGATACATTTGTAGTCTACTGGCCTAAATATTGAGACGATTGTTGTCAATTGTGTTGTTTCTTAAATTAGTGAAATCTCTTTTTGTTAAGTGTGAATGAGTTTTATATATAATAGTAAACAATATATCATTTTCTGAACCGTATTTCTGAAGTGTTCTTTCAATATTCATTACTGTAGAAATGAATAATTATATTTTCTAGGATCATTTTAGTGGCCTAAGGAAGGCTCAGCATCTGAAAACCTTCTTTTCAGTCCTGAAAACATTAAGAGCAGAGGATGGGAAGGACTGTTGAGGAAGCTTCTAGTGCCCTCTGCCAATGTCTAATGCTTGTAACCTCTTCTGTTTGAAGGGTCGACAGTTGAGTCCCTCTGTGATGACCTTGTCTCTGTGCTCACTGTTCTGTGTGAGAAGCTGCAAGCCGCCATCAAGTAAGTGCCTTCAACACTGGTGTTCTTGTTCGCCGGTGGTCTATTTCTGAGATAACTCTTGTCTACAGCATCACTTACAATTGCAGATTATAGGGACAATGGTTACCCCCATTGGTATTCACCTGTTATTCCTGAGAAATCTATTCAGTGACTTTGGGCAAGCCCACATTACCAAATACCATGACTGAAGGATATAATTTTCGCATGAGAAATGGGAAAACAGTAGCTTACAAAGAAGACTTAATCCCTCTAGCATGGAGCTGAGTGACAAGATTGTTGGCCAAGAGGTAGTTGACAAAGCTATTTGAAGTAACCTGGGCATGTCCCAGCTGTGTGACTCTAAATGAGTCTTCTCACTGACCTCTGTTAATGGCAAGGACGGACTCTGTGGTCTTTCTATATTTCTTCCAACATTTCCCGAGCCTGTGAGTTCACATGCATATTTTTGAAAAGAACACATTGCTCTTTTATATACTCATTTTTTGCATACCAGTTTAATCCTCGATATTAGATCATATAGATGATATCCACAGCTCCAACTCTCCATGCAGTAAGTTAACTTATTAATTTATGCATCTGTAGTAAAGCCAAATCATAAAAGGTCTAGACTTTCCAAGATGAGATGAAAAGTCCTACCAGCTACATATATAGTTAATTGCAAAATCCACAACACAATAAGATTCTGAAATACCCTTTGAGTTATGAAAGACACTATCATTTGCTAGTAACTAGAATATTTGATAATTCAGAAAACTTTTACTTATAGTATTGCCTATGTAGTCATAAGTTGGGGGACATAATCTAGTTGAAACAGTGAGGTCTCTCACGTTGCTGGAAAAGTTGCAGAAACTTGTTAGTTTTGTTTTTGTTTGTGTTTTTAATAAACTTAGGATTTTTGAAAGCTAAGCTTAGAATGACTCTTCAGAGTTTTTGGCCCATGGTTTCTATATCAGTGTATCCATCATTCCTCTAGGTCACCAGCCCATTTTGACCAAATTAAGCTCCCTTCCTCTTAGGCACTTAAACAATGAAGAGACCTATTTAATTCATAGGTAGTCTAAGTGAAAAGGAAAAGCGCTTCTTCCCCAGCCCCACCCTCAAGTTTCTCTCACCCCTGGACCCTAGGCAGAACATTTTTTTTCCTCAGAAGGCATATATCTAAAAGCAGATAGCGTGTGTAGTTGGCTTCTCCTGTTCTTTGCTCAGGTCCCCATCTCCTCTGACCATGGAGAGTTAGGGCAGTAGGCCTGGGACTCAGATTGTGATCCTAACCTCAGGACTCTAACACCAACTACAGTGACCCCATCTATGGAGTCTCCATGTGACCTGATTACCTTGGGACAGTTCCAGGTTGTGCCTGTTCTGTATGATTGTAATCACCCTGCCTCACTCCTACCAGTGTCCTGGCTGGGATAAGTTATATATTCACTCTACTCATCCATGGCCAGGGTTTAGATTTCTTCTAGTGCCCGTTCCTCCCCACCCCTGCCTAGTTCTACTCCCTCATAGCAGAGCCAGTTGTTATATCAGAGCTGGGGGATGTTTCTCATTGGCTGGTTTTCTCCTAAGATATAATCATATATGGTGTTTAATCACTATTGGCTCAACTACATTATCTTTGTTGCATTAGCTGGGTAAAACCCCTGTTTGGCCCGTTACTGCCTCTTGACTTTGGGAAGAGCTCTCAACCCTGTAAATTGTATCCTATAAAATAATTAATATGTTATTTATTATTATTTGTATATAATATAATAATAGTGATATAAAATATATTAGGGTTTTTGTAAGAATCCAGTGAGAAAATTTACTTAAAAGATAGTTGATTCCCAATAGCCAAAGATTACCTGAGGCTAAGAGAATTTGGTTTATCAACTTGTAATAGTGAGGGAGCCTGTACACTCTGGGGAAGCCAGGGTATCCATGCAAAGGATGTTAGGAGGGATTGTTACAGATTTGAGCCAGAGTTAGGTGATTTGGAGTGGGTGAAAGGAACTGAGGGTCTGTTCAAGGATTGGGTGCTGTCAGAAAGTAGGGGCATTCCCTGGATGGGACATCTTCATTTTCATTTAGCTGATGGGAGGAACAGATAAGGGGCTGTCATTGTAGGAGAAACAGGAGTCATTCACAGATGAGGATGATATTTGGTCATTTTAGTGGTTGCACAGGATTCCTTTTTTATTTTTTTTAAAGATTTTATTTATTTATTCGACAGAGACAGAGACAGCGAGAGAGGGAACACAAGCAGGGGGAGTGGGAGAGGAAGAAGCAGGCTCATAGCAGAGGAGCCTGATATGGGGCTCGATCCCATAACGCCGGGATCACGCCCTGAGCTGAAGGCAGACGCTTAACGACTGTGCTACCCAGGCGCCCCAGGATTCCTTTTTTAAATCTCTGTTCAGGCCAGTTTGTAGATTGGCTTTCGTCTTGTTCTGTCCCCGTTGTGGAGAGTCCTCAGCTGATATTAACATTCTGTGAAGTCGTTTGTGTTCGCCAGGGGAGCACCCCGGCTAGCTGGTAGCAACTAGGCAGTTGCCAGCTGTCAAAGATGCTTCTTCTCCATCCCCCACCCCCCAGGTCTTAGCATTATCAGGGAATAAAACAAAGACCATCAAGACTTTGAAAAATATAAAGGCTATGTTCATTACCTTGCAGGCAAGGGGGAAAAAAAAGCTACACATTTTTTTTTCCTGAGTAGTGTGCTAAGAGAAGACTAAGGTTTTAAGTACTAGAAAAACTCAAGATAGTTATGCCATTAATAATTGAAAACTAGCCCCCAAGATAAGTCAGAACAAATCTGTAGGTCTATGAATGATAGATTTAAAACATACCGTTGTTCATTGGTCAGAAGAGTCTTCAGCTAGGTGCAGTAAGGCCTTCAAGTTCATGGCTCTTTAAAGCCTGCACGTCTCTAACATCAGCTGTAGGGACTGCCATCTGTAGAGTGACCATATGACCTAGTGTACCTGGGACAGTCCGAGGTTACGCCTGTTGTAATTATTGTAGACTTTCAGTACTGGTATCTTCTAGGAAGTTTTGGGATAAATGGAATTTTTTTAACTGCACAGTGCCTAACATATAATAAATATTTGCTATATATTCTAAAATCGCTTGCTTACTTTTAGAATTGTCAGTGCTACTTCTGGTCTATGATGCAGTTTGGGACACTGAACTTCTTACACCAGACATTTGTAGATTATTAGGAAGATACACAGCACAAACATACATTGCAAATGCATCTGTACGCATACTACAGACTAAAGGGCATAGATTTCTATCAGTCATGAAAAAAAATGAAAACATTTCTGAACCATATGACTTGGAAATAGGTGTTAAACAGGAAAAGTAATTCATGTGACACGTACATGTTTTTCTAGGATTTCTCATTGGACATTAGCTCAAAGATGGCTTTAGGCATGTTGTTATAGAGCTTAATGGCTTTTATAGAATTCCCATGGTCTTGCTTGGTTTTTCAATGCAATTCCCCAGTCATCATTCTGCCCCTGGAGACTGCTCACTGTGTTTGAGTATGGTCTTTCCCATCATGATTCCATTTCCCTAAGATGATGGTTCTGTTGCTAAGGAAGCTGGGGTGCAGCATGCATAATCACTAGCTTAAACAGGACACCTGTAAGGCCACCTGGTCAGATGGTACCATGCTCTTGACTGCTTTCAATCTGGTGGTTCTCTTTATTCTTCATGTTCAGTTTTCACACCTTTTACAATTTCTTCTGAATTTCCTACCCAAACTCCTTTTATTTCTATTAGCTAAACTTGACACCTCTCCCACCTTCTAAATATCTTCTTCCTCTGAAATCACACCACAGTGCTTCTCCGCAATAGCCGTTTCCAAAAATCAGGGCCCACATACCTCATAGGGCTTTCTCTCTGTAAGGGTATGTAGTCATGATATACTCAGTCTCCCGGGAGGAGTCACAAAATTCATCCAGGTACGCAGAACAACTCACATGCCTTAGAGATGTGTTATTAATAGAACGCTATATTAGGCATGCTGAGTTACATGATGCTTTTTAAATTCAGGAGTTTTTGGAAGGATAATTGGGCTTAGAAAGATATTTATTCATTCTCTGCCCATTGGGCTCCTGTCAGCCTCTCCCCACTTCCCTCTCCTCCCAGTGCCGAATGTCAGAGAGGAGCGTACGCCAAAGCATTCTCAGAAGCAATGAGGCAAGGCCAGGTGTTCCTATCACGGGTTTGATTTCATTCCACTTCTTACACAATTACTTAAAAGTCCCTCTCTCCTTTTGCTACCTAAATTCAAATTATCTCAAAGGGAGGTAAGGTCCAAATGATTCATCATCAAACAAAATTCTAAGAACGCCAGAGATCCAGAACGTGCTGCCAGATTACCCTTGCAGGCAACTTGTCAGGATGGGGGCTCCTCAGCTTTCATGGCCCACTGGTCTACTTACGAGAGTCGTTCTTCATGGATCTTGAGCCCGGGAAGAAATTCAGAGATGAGCAGAGAATGAGACCAGAAGCGACTCAACCTGCCAGCCATGAAATGCTCAAACAGAAGACCGGGCCAAGGGACTCGCCACCCTCCATGTCGGCAGATTTTTCCTCATGTGTTTTGAAAGAGTTGGCTGGTTTCTTGGCTTCTCACCCCCCTGTACTTTTCACATATTTGTCTGTCTTCAGTCAGACGAATGAGAACTGCACACATGTGCTGCACATGCGTATGTGTATCTCGTGAGGGGCCCGTGTGGAAGCTGCTTACATTTCAGACAGCTCTTAGTGACATGACTCATGCAAGGCTATGAGCACCGGTTTTTCCACACTGCTGCGGCCCACAGAAAAGCTGCTGCGTTTGGTCTCCAAGGAGACTTCCAGGCCAGTTACCTTGGCAATGCATCCTCTCTGTCATCGGGTCTGATGACTTGGGGTTCAGTATTGCTGTGGCGTACTCTGCAGGTATTCAGAGGGAACTCGGCTGCTCGTAGCTTTTCTGTGGGTTCCTTTCCAGTTTCAGAAACTGAGAATTTTTATCGTCTATAGTTCTTTTAGTTTTGTGGTGCGAGACTGACAGTTTGAAAGACAGACATTTTTGAATTGGGGCATTTAATCATTATTTTTCTTTTTTCCTTTTTAAGATTTTATTTATCTGAGAGACAGCATGAGCAGGGGGAGGGACAGAGGGAGAGGGAGAAGCAGACTCCCTGCCGAGCAGAGAGCTCGAGGTGGGGCTCAATCCTAGGACCCCAAGATCATGACCTGAGCCTAAGGCAGATGTTTAACCGACTTAGCCACCCAGGCACCCCAATAACTATTTTTCTTAATAGTGAGTCCAGCGATTGGTCAGAAAGATTAGTCTGAGACTATAGTGGAGATGGTCCTTTTCAGAACTTTTTCAAAACGTGGCTTATTGGAGTTGCGACCCTTCTGTTTTGCCTTCTCCGATCTGTTCATTTCTACAGCATCCAGAATGATTGTTCTAAAATATAAATTTGGTACTGTCACTCTCCTACCTGCAGAATAAGGTCCAGACAAGTCCTCCCAAACCCTTCCTGATCCGGCCCTTGCCACTTCCCCAGTCCCACCTCTTGCCAATGGTATCCTTACACTCTGTTCCAACCACAGACCACCACCACCCTCTCCCTAACACTGCCCTGCAAGACTCCTACTTGAACTTTAGGTCTCCATGAAGATGGCTTTTCCTTAGAAATTCTTTCTGGATCTCTCTAAGGATTAGATGCCACTCCCAATATGCTCTCATAGAACCTTGTGTTAAATTTCTCATTTGTAGCAGTTCCTATACAATGCTTTATCTACTTGCTTCCTTGTTTCTCTAGTCCCAGAAGAATATGCTGTTTCTGATCAGGAACGATGCCTCGCTCAAAAGTGTAGGGAAGTCTGTGGGCGTAGGAGTATAGAAGTGTAAAGTCCTTACCTGGCCCCAAAATGGCTAAGTATGTCTTCCCTTTCTTATTCTTCCTCCAACCACCACCTTCCTCTTGGCACATAGTAATAATTTTTGTGGAAACTCAGCCTTTACCCACCTCTTCTTCCCCCCCTCAGCAGGTGTGGTATAGTACATCCAAATATAAGTGGAATTTCCTTTTTTTTTCCTTGAAAGATTGTACTTATTTACTTGACAGAGTGCACACAGCAGGGGAGCGGCAGGCAGAGGGAGAGGGAGAAGCAGGCTCCATGATGAGCAGAGATCCCAATGCAGGGCTCAGTCCCAGGACCCTGAGATCATGACCTGAGCCGAAGGCAGACACTTAACCGACTGAGCCACCCAGGCACCCCGTGGAATTCCCCTTTCCAGAATAATGGCATTATTTGAATCATTGTGCAGTTCTCTTTGGACAAGGGAGAGCATCACAGAGTATGAGTCAGCAGACTTCTTCCGTGAAGGGCCACATACTGCTTCTGTTCTCTGTTCATTCCTGTTATTGTTTTACAACCCTTTAAAAACACAAAAATCATTTTCAGTTCATGGGGCCGTGGGCAGGGTTTTGCCCTTGGGCTGTACGTTGCGAACCAGTTTAGAGCTTGAGGTCAATTTTACAGAGACCTATTGCCGCAGAATCTAACATAACACTTAAACAGGGGACCCTCAGCCCCCCCATCTTGCGATCCTTCATCTTGCGTCTGTGCAAACTTTCTCAGTTCGGCAGTGGATGCGTGTCATCTCCTGGGCTTTGGGACAGTCCGGTGTTAACTTTTCTCTTCTTCCTTCCTGTCTCCTTAAGTTTCTAGTCTGCCTGTCACTGGTCTTGCCTCTCCCGTCCACCCCCTTCTCCTGGGAGTTATTTGAACTGTTAAGGGCATTAAACTTCCTTTTGGTATTTATTTAAGTGAGGAGAAAAGAGACACAGCCAAAAATGATTTTTCAAGACAAGTTCCTCCTTTTTTGGAACATATAGGACTCCTGAATAAATTCTCTTAGAAGTATTTATTATGTATTTGTCATAAATGTGTGCTCGAATATTAAATTCTTCCTTATTCCTGTCGGTCACTTACCACCCACCTGGAGTTTAATACTTTCTGGTGGGTTCGGCAGAAAACTCAGCCTGGGTAGGAGAACACGCATCCCATGAAGTTGTCTGTTTTTTTAATCTGGCTCTATGGATTAATCTCATAATAATAATCCGAGAAAAATAATTTGTCCATTGAAAAACCATGTTGTCTTCAAAAAAGAAATTCAAATGCAAGTTAGTAAAGTGTTGACCATTTAAAAGATAATATGATTAGTGGTCTTTTGAAAAGTTTAGACAGTTGAACACATTAAGAGTTTGAACGTTTCTGGAATAAACCGTGGAATTTAATTGATAATGATATATCAGTATTGGTTCTTGAATGGTAGCAAATGCGTCTACTAATGTGAGCTGTTATGAGCAGGATAAACCCTCTGTGCTGGGCGGGGTGGAACACAGTAACTCTCTTCCATGCTCAGTTTTTCTATACATCTGAAACGGTTCTAAAAAACAAAGTTTGTTCATTTAAAAAACCTCCCCCGAACTGTATCAGTTTGCTAGGGTTGCGGTAACAAAGTCCCATAGACTGGGTGGCTTCCGTAACAGACACGTATCTCCTTCCAGTTCCGGAGGCTGGAAGTCCGAGATCAGGATGTCAGCGTTGGTTCCTTCCCAGGCCTTCAGGGGAGGATCCGTTCCACACCGCTCTCCTTGGTTTGCAGACGGCCATCTTCTCCTTTTGTCTTTTCCATTGTCCACTGTCTGTGCGTGTCTGTTTCCAGTGTTCCCCATTTTACGTGGACATCCGTCAGCTTGGGCTAGGACCCACCCAGATGACATCACTTTAACTTGATTACCTGTGTAAGAGACCCGATCTCCCATCAGGGCACATGCCGAGATTCCAGGGGTTCGATCTTCCACAGAGAAATTTTCGGGCATGCAATTCCACCCGTCATGCTAGCCCCCCCCCCGCCCATGAACACTTCTCTCACGCTGAACATTTTTCCACGTGTTTCCCACCTGTCACTTCCTTAATTCTGCCTTCACTTTGCATGCGTCGTGTGTTGGTTTTGTTCCCCAGTGACCAGCAGCAGCTGCAACTCCTGTACTTGGAATGTGTCCTGTCCGTGCTCAGCAGCTCGTCCTCCGCCATGCACCTGCACCGAGGCTTCACAGACCTGATCTGGTGAGCACCCAGCCACATGCTCCCCCCCACACCGACCCCACGGTTCTCCCCTTCCAGCTCCGCGCCCGGGTCCCTTCCCGTGGCATCCGTGGTCGACTGGTCACCTCATGTGTGTGCTAAGGCTTTAGAGAGAAAGTAGGGAATTGGCTTTGCTCACATGCACTGGATCGAAATACAGAGAGAAGCTTATGATGATCTTCACAAAATAGGCCTCCAAGGGCCTCTCGTGCTTTGTTGGCACCATAGGCTCGTGAGACTCAGGAGCTAGGAGATATTTTCTAGGTTATTCGTTTATCCTAAAAGTATACGAAGGCACCAGGAAGTTGCACGGGGCTGGGGGCGGGGGCAGAGCTAGTGAATGTTATTCTTAGCCCTTCACTGGTACATTCTCCATCTCAACTGGAAGACTAGTCACTTAATTATAGCCAGAGAGTCCCCCGGGTGACAGGGCCCACAGGCAGCCAGCTAGTTTCTCTGGGTTCCTGGGCTTTTCCACACGGAGGAAGTCGAACGATATGTGACACTATATGTGTCAGAATTTTAAATTAACTTCTCAAATTAGAAGTAGAAATAATTTTGGTGTTTAAAGTAAAATGAAACTTTCTAACTAAGCCATTAAGCATTTTGAGTCAGTTTCTTTACATAAGATGGTTTCTTAATACTTCTCTTGATATTTTTATTTTTTTAATTTATTTTTTTAGTTATTTTTATTTAGTATTTTTATTTAGTTAATTCTGCCTTGAGCTATGAGGAGAACGACTCTGTTCGTATACCTAGAAGTGATGGAGAGACATGGAAAACGGGGGCAGGATGTCGCCAAAAAGAGAAGCAGTAAAGAACCCAACTCTGATTAGTCATTTTTGTGGCATCTGGTATTTACCCTCAGGACTGTATTTGCACTTTATCCTTCTGCCTTGTTAGCAAAACCTATTTTTCCTCCTGTGTCTTCCCAGGAAAAGCCTTTGCCCTGCTCTCATCGTGATCCTGGGGAATCCAATCCACGATAAAAGCATCACCTCTGCTCACAGCAGCAGTGCTGGCTCCGGCGTCGAGTCAGACTCTGCGTCTCCAGGAGTTTCTGACCACGGCCGGGGGTCGGGCTGCTCGTCCACCGCGCCAGCCCTGAGCGGGCCCGTGGCTCGGACCATTTATTACATCGCGGCCGAGCTGGTCCGGCTGGTAGGGTCAGTGGACTCCATGAAGCCCGTGCTCCAGTCCCTCTATCACCGTGTGCTCCTTTATCCCCCACCCCAGCACCGGGTGGAAGCCATCAAAATAATGAAAGAGGTAGGGAGGCATGAAGAATGCCACCGTGCTTGCCAGGAGGCGGGGGGCAGTGTCTGAACACGGTGTCTTGCCTACAGGCAGCACTCAGAAAATGTTTGCCGATCACCTGCTAACACTTACTTGGGACCACATGGTGTCCAGTAATCGGCAGTATCTTTAGGGCTGGGGTGTGCATGCATGTGTTGAGAGCCTGGGTGAGGACAGATTGATTGGTGCTCACTGATGCAAAGTCATTGATAATTTAAGCTGCAGGCATTTGACTGAGCCCCAGGCTGATTTCATTCCGCTCCCTTAGATACTGTTTATGCAGATATGTGTTTATTCCCCTTTGCCAAAATTGGATTTCAAAGTGATTTTATACTCAGGTTGTACGCTATCCACCCCCACCCCCCAAAATCATTACTCATCTCTGACTAGTAAAAGGAATCCCTTTGCCCCATTCCTTCTTGGGCCTCATATCGCAAACACCATGACCCCTGCGAGAAGGTAAAGTTGTCCAGCTCATGATAGCCACCCAGTGTGCTCGTTCATGGCTTTGAGGAGGTACTTCAGATAAGAATTTCTCTGCTTTCTTTCAAATAACCAGAAAGAAAAGTGATCAACATTTTTGTATTTCTGAACTTGTTCATTGCCTTTGTTTTTGGTACCTATGACCAAACAACAACAAACCCAGAGTAACAAAATTCCTTCATTGATGATTCATTTATTTTAAGTAGTATTCGCTGCTCATCAGTTTCTCAAAAGCTTAATTTGAAATGCCACTTGGTGTCGTTTTAATAAGAGTTGACTGTAATGAACAATGAAAAGTTCTGACTCTGCATTTCTAGAAATGAAGGAATGATCCGGATTCAATTGCTGGTTAAGAAAATCTATGAGCACACAATAATAATCCTTTTTTCCCTTACCTTCTATATGCCTAGCACTTATATTATCTTTAATCCTCTTATCACATATCACAAAATATCACATACATTATCTTTAATACTCTTTAGTAGTTCTTTGATGTTCTATATCAACTTTTCCCAGTGAAGAATGTTATTTCTTTTCCCCATCACAGCCTCAGGCAATGAGAATGAAGGGTCAGCTTTAATACCTGACCACTCCTAGGTTGGCGAACCCAATACTGCTTTGGAAGCAAGTGAGACTAGACTAGTTTGTCACCACCCAGACAGCAGTGGCCCTCCCTTGGGGACCTGGCCCTACCCTTGTTAAGTGTACACCTAGGGACTCAAGATGGGCTTTCTCTGAATAAGCACATCTTTAAGGGGAAGAAAGAAGAAGGGACTGGTTACACACGCTCAGCCCCTTCTAAATCCACCAGTCAGATCAGACTCCCCCCCATCGGAAGGAGGGGAGAGAAAGAGAGGAAAGAGGTCCAGAATTATTCCATTAGATATTCCTGCCCATAGAGATATAATGCCAGGAAAAGGGAATTTTCCCTCCCACAAAGAAACTAAGGTTCCAGAGGGTCAAATGATTTGTCTGAGGTCCCAGAGAAAGAGTCCTAGTGCTAGTCCCTCTGACCCCAAACCCATCACCTTTCCCGCAGCACTCTTATTACCATACTTTGCTATTGCAGTGCAGATGATGCTGGGAGCCCCTTTCCATGCTGGCTCACCTACCCCTTCCTGAGCCTGAGTTGAAGAGTCAGGGTTTGGATCCTCTCTCTCTCGCTCCCAGCAAGGCTGTAGTAGCTAAACCGTTTAACTCTGAACTTACAATTTTTTAAAATCTCTGCATAGTAGTAATATTCCAAAGGTTCAAAATGCAATAAAGTTTGTATAAATACTCTGTAAGTATAAAGGGCTAGACAAATATTTGGCTGCTTATTGCTATCGTAAGGAAAAGAACTCTGTGGAGGCTGAAAATAGCTGGTCTCATGACCTCCTGCTCGAGTAGTGCACCAGTCCTAGCCCAGCTCCCTGTCTGCTGCCTGCCTGTTTGCTTCCTTTTGTCTTTCTGAATTTAGGCTCATAAATCACCACTCTTAACAGGTTTTTTTCAGGCTCTAATGGCTCCTGTTGCCTCTCTCATCAAGTCTGAATTACTCTGCCCAGTTTCTAGGTCCTTCTGTCATCATTCTCACTTCCCATCATTCCCCAGGATCACCCTCAGTCCATCTGGCTGACCCTGCTCTGTTCAGACCCCCCTCCCCCGCTATATCCCCACGGGCCGTTCCCCTTAGCAGAGTCGAGCAGGGATCCCAATACGCCAGACACAGCCAGCACTTCGTGTTCGTTTATTTACCAACTCTCCCAGGAAGATAATACCATGCCCAGTTTCCAGATGGGGAAACTGAGGCTCCATGAGAATCTACTTGCCCAAAGTCCTCGTCAGTAGCAGGGCTGCCGTGTGAACCCAGGCGTTCTGAGGACAGCTGTCTCTGCTGTCAAAGTCCTCCTCCTTTACAGTTCCGCTTCCTTAAACCACTAAATTCTCTAAATTCCACCATTTAGCAATTACTTGTACGTCCCGTCCCACCGACTATTTCACTGTATGACAAAGTACACACTTCTCGTATCCTCAAATATGTGTTGGCGTCCACTGCTCCTGTGTGCCCCCCCCACTACCTGACACTGCAGTGCCTACATTAGAACGAGCGCTCGATGAGTTACGACTGAACCACAGGTGGGCCTGCAGACGGGATAGCTGCAAAGCAGGTGTTTTGTGCACAGCAGCCACCTGTCGTTCCCGCTCAGATCCACTCGCTGCCTGAATGCAAAGTAAATACATTGCGCACGGGCTCATAGGTGTCCAGATGTATTTTCAATAAGAATTCATTTACCACTGCGCAGGAAATCCGTTATGTTTTCCCCTTTTTCATAGATTTGTCTAGCTTCCCCCAGATGCTCTTCCAGGGCAAGGCGGCAGTTAAACACCAGCACGTGAGTGGCTTGTCCAGGCGATGTGGCCCCATGGAGCCCAGCCGACGATGGGGGCCAGGTTACTCCACTCACTATGACAACCAATCATTTGGGGAGGTTGGTAACCTGGAAACCAAAATGTGCCGTCTGTGCACACAAAGAAAACCACTAGGCACCCAGGATGTTTGTTTAGCCTTTCGGAGTTTGAACGCTTGGTGTGTTATTTCCCTGTTCTCTTTGTGATTTGTCACTCTGCCATAGGCGCTGTGTGCCTATTCATCAAAGACAGGACATTTTGTTTTTCAAATGGCATTCTCTTTTCTGTTTCCGCTTTCCCAAAAAACGAACAGTAATCACAAGTTCACCTTGCTTCCTTTCCTCTCTCCCGTGGTTCTGCTTCAGAAGGAGTTCCCTAATCTTTTTTTCATTTAAGATTTTATTTATTTATTTATTTATTTATTTATTTATTTATTTGAGAGGGGGGAGAGAGAGAGAACGCACATGAGCAGGGGGAGGGAGAAGCAGGCTCCCCGCTGAGTAGGGAGCCCATCGTGGGCTCCATCCCAGGACCCTGGGATCATGACCTGAGCTGAAGGCATATGCTTAACTGACTGAGCCATGCACGTGCACCGGAGTTCCCTGATCTTTGTCAGACTGTGACACCCCTGCCCCTGACAGCACAACAACCCTCACCCCCACTGGAAGAAGCTGAGGTTCAGCATGCCTTGCCTTTCTTCAAGTAGTTGTTGAGGGTTCTTCAGAAGCGTGATCACTCAGTGTCCTTTCCTTCCAGATTTGGAAACAACTGAGAAATAAGCCCAGGATCAATGTGGGAACTCAAATATGTCGTCTAATTTATTACTGGTAAAGTTAGACTGGAGACTGTAATGAGATCGCAAGAGAAAGTGAGATTCTCCCCATCTATCCCTCCGAAATGCACCTGCATTTCTAGCAAGAGATGGGACAGCTGGAGGCACTTAGGCCCGGCCACTTCACTTGGATACAGGGCAGAGGTGGGAGGGAGGATAGAGGAGGGCAGAGACAGGAGACAGAGGAACAGAAGGAGAGGGAGGGGAAGGGAGAGAGAGGAATGATGGAGACTTGACTCTTTCAATGTCAAAAAAAATAAAATGGGGGGAGAAAAGTGTCAGCTTCATCGCTATACCTCCAAGACAGAAGTTCCCAGTTTCTGGGGTACGAAAGAAATGTGGAAGGAGGAAGGGAAAGAAGAGTGCCCCTTAAGATATAACTTTTCCTACTTAATATACCTTTTCCTGTGAGTATGAATTACTTTGAAAATAATGGACATAGTGATAGGAAGTCTGTTCCGATACACTTAACCCAATCTTTTCCTGAATTAATTAGCCTCAAATTGAAATGTTCTGTAAAGATTTCTACCACATGGAAATAAAAAAATAATTAGAACTGAACAGTTATGAAAATTCTATACATGAAAACTTGTAGAATGTAGCCAAAGCAGTACATAGTAGGGTATTTATAGCTTAACATGATTATATTTTAAAAAAATTGGAAGCCTAAAATTAATATTCTAATTTTCTGAGTTAGGTAGCTGGGAAAAGAAGAGCAGATTAAATTCAAAGAAAGTAGAAAAGAGGAAAAATAAGGATTAAAGCAGAAAGTAATGTGGAAAAAAGCAAAATATACTAGATCAATAAAGTGAAAAGTGCCAGGGCTCTGAAAAGACTAAGGAAATTGAGAAACTCTTGATAAAAACAATCAAGAAATTCCAGAATAGGTAAAAACAAGTAAGTAGAAATAAGAATGAAAATACACATGTAACTATAGATATTACAAACATTAAAGAAATTAAAGAAGGTATTAAGGCCACTGAGGCCAATAAATTTGAAAACTTAAAATAGATAAATTCCTAGGAAATAACACAGCCTTTAACAAGCTAGCTCCAGAAGAAATTGAGGACCTACATAGTTCTAGAATCTTCAAGAAATTGAATCAGTAGTTAATCTTTCCATTAAAAAAAAAAACCCACTGGCCCCATTTAACTTTAAAAACAATGTTATACCAACATTTAAGGAATGGGTAATTCTAATAATATGTGATCTTCCCAGAGTATAGAAAGGGAATACTTCACAACGCATGTTTCAATTTTCTAAAAATTGTTTTACCTTTTGACCCCTTTCATCCATTTTTTTTTCCATCTTTCTGCCCCTCACCTCTGGCAACCACCAATCCATTTTCTGTAACTATGAGCTTGGTTTTTTGTCTGTTTTTTCAAGATTCCACCTATAAGAGAAATCATACAGTATTTCTTTTTCTCTGTCTGACTTATTTCACTTAGCATAATGCCCTCTAGGTTCATCTATGTTGTCACAAATAGCAAGATTTCATTCTTTTTTATAGATGAGTAATATTCCATTGTATATATCACATGTTCTTTATCCATTTATCCATTGAGAGACACTTAGGTTGTTTCCATATTTTAGCTGTTGAAATCATGCTCCAGTGAACATGGGGGTGCATAATCTTTTTGACTTAGTGTTTTCATTTTCTTCAGGTAAATATCCAGAAATGGAACTGATGGATCATATGGCAATCTATTTTCTATGGTTTGAGGAACCTCCATGTTGTTTTCCATAGTGGATGCACCAATTTACATTTCCATCAATTGTGCAGGATGGTCCTTTTTTCTCCTTGCCAACACTTGTTTTTTTCTAGTCTTTTGATAGGTATTGTAACAGGTGTGAGGTGATACCTCATTGGTGGTTTTGATTTGCATTTCCTGGATGATTATTGATGCTGAACATCTTTTCATGTGTCTGTTGGCCATCTATCTGTATGTCTGCTTTGGAAAAATGTCTATCTAGGTCCTCTGCCCATTTTAAAAAATCAGATTATCTGGTTTTTTGCTTTTTTTATTGAGTTGTATGAGTTCTTTATGTATTTTGGATATTAACCACTTATCAGATACATGACTTGCAAATACTTTTAGTAGGTGACCTTTTCATTTTGACAGCGGTTCCTTTGCTGTGCAGAAGCTTTTTAGTTTGATGTAGTCCCAATGATTATTTTTGCTTTTGGTGTCAGATTAAAAAAAATTCTCGCCAAGACTCGTGTCAGAGAGCTTACTGCTTGTTTTCTTCTAGGAGTTTTATGGTGTCAGGTCTTAAATTCAAGTCTTCAGTCCATCTTGAGTTAATTTTTGTGTATGGTATAAGATAGGGGTCCATTTTCATTCTTTGGCTTGGTGGCTGTCCAGTTATTCAAGCACCATTTGTTGAAGGGACTGTCCTTTCCCTAGTGTATATTCTTGCCTCCTTTGTTGTAAATTATTTGACATATATGTATAGGTTTATTTCTAGGCTGTCTATTCTGTACTTTTTGATTAATGTGTCTATTTTTATGGTAGTACCATGCTGTTTTAATTACTATAGCTCTGTAATATAATTTTTAATCAGGGAGTGTGATGCCTCCTGCTTTGTTCTTCTTTGTCAAGATTGCTCTGGCTATTCCAAAGGTCTTTTGAGGATCCATACAAATTTCAGGTTTCTTTGTGCTATTTCTGTGAAAAATACATTGAAAATTTGATAGAGATAGTGTTAAATCTATAGATTGCTTTGGGTAGTATGGACATTTTAACAGTATTAATTCTTCCAATCCATGAGCACAGAGTATCTTTCCACTTATTTGTGTCATTTGTGGTTTTCAGTATTCCAATCTTTCACCTCCTTGATTAAATTTATGTCTAGGCATTTAATTATTTCTTTGAAACGTTAGTTCATATCTTTTATTCACCCACATATAATTACTTGCCTTCTAGTTTGTTGAAGCAGTAGGTCAGACAACATTTGCCACAATAACGTCTGTCGAAGTGGCTGGCCATTAAAGCTCCAGCACCACATTCATCTGAAGGGCACTCCTGAAGAAGGAGACTGATTTTGCCATTCTCATCCACCCTATAATATTTCAGAACAGCCAGTTTAACTGGCCGTTTCTCTTATGCTTACTCTTCTCAGGAGTAGCGTAAGACTTATTCTTCCTTTCTTCTCAGCACCACCATGAAGTCTCAACACAATTTGAAGAGTGGGCTCCTTTTGAACATGGTAGTCAGACAAAGTACGTCCATCTTGCAGTTGCTTGCTGGCCAAGATCAGTCTCTGCTGATCAGGAAGAATTCCTTCCTTATCCTAAATCTTGGCCTTTACATATCTTATCGTGTCCAAGGTTTCAACCACGAGAGGGATAGTCTTCCCCATAAGGGTTTTCACGAAAATCTGCATCTTGGCGGTGGATCCACAGCAGATGGCTGATCAGAAAGGCCTTTTATTATTTTTGATGCTTTTGTAGACAGGATTATTTTCTTGATTTCTCTTTCTGATAGTTTGTGTATAGAAATGCAACAGATTTTTGTATGTTGATTTGTATCCTGCAACTTCACTGAATTCAATCGTTCTAACAGTTTTTTTATAGAGTCTGTAGGGTTTTCTATATATAATATCATGCCATCTGCAAATAGTGACAGTTTTACATCTTCCTTTCCAATTTGGATACCTTTTATTTCTTTTCTTGCCTGACTGCTGTAGCTAGGACTGACAGTACTGTATTGAATAAAAGTGGCGAGATTGGTATCCTTGTCTTGTTTCTGATCTTGGAGGAAAAGCTTTCAGTTTTTTTACCATCGAATACGATGCTCGCTGTGGGTTTGTAATAAGTGGCCTTTATTGGGTTGAGGTGTGTTTCCTCTACACCCACTTTTTGGAGAATTTTTATTGTAATTGGATGTGGAATTTTGTCGAAATACTTTTTCTGCATCTATTGAAATGACCTTTCTTTTTTTTCCCCTTCATTTTGTTAATGTTGTGTATCACTTCACTGATTTGTGAACATTGAGCCATCTTTGCATCCCTGGAATAAATCCCACTTGTTTAGGTGTATGATCCTTTTTTTTTTTTTTAAGATTTTATTTATTTATTCGACAGAGATAGAGACAGCCAGCGAGAGAGGGAACACAAGCAGGGGGAGTGGGAGAGGAAGAAGCAGGCTCCCAGCGGAGGAGCCCGATGTGGGACTCGATCCCATAACGCCGGGATCACGCCCTGAGCCGAAGGCAGACGCTTAACCGCTGTGCCACCCAGGCGCCCCTATGGTGTATGATCCTTTTAATACATCGTTAAATTTAGTTTGATCACAGTTTGTTGAAGATTTTTGCATCTGTATTCATCAGGGATATTGGCCTATAATTTTCTTTACTTGTGGTATCTTTGTCAGGTTTTGGTATCAGCGTAGTGCTAGCCTTTTAAAATGAGTTTGGGAGAGTTCCCTCCTCTTCTATTTTTTGGAAGAGTTTAAGAAGGATTGATATTAATTCTTCTTTGAATGTTTGATAGAATACATTGGTGAGGCCATCTGGTCCTGGACTTTAGTTAGTTGGGAGGTTTATGATTACTGATTCAATCTCTTTACTAGTTATTGGGCAGTTCTGATACTCTTCTTCTTCATGATTCAGTCTTCATAGGTTGAATATATCTAGAAATGTGTTCATTTCTTCTGGGTTGTCCAGTCTGTTGGCATATAGTTGTTTATAGGATTCTCTTATGATCTTTTCTATTTCTGTGGTATTAGTCGTAACATCTCTTTCATTTCTGATTTTATTTATTTAAATCTTCAGAGATTTTTTCTTGGTGAGTCTAGCCAAAGGTGTGTCAATTTTATCTTTCCCAAGAACCAACTCTTAGTTTCATTGGTCTTTTCTATTATTTTTTAGCCTCTGTTCATTTATTTCTTCCGTAATCTTTCTTATTCACTTCTGCTAACTTTGGGCTTCACCTGTTCTTCTTTTTCTAGTTCCTTAAAGTTTAACGTTCGATTATTTATTTGAGACTTTTCTTATTTTTTGAGGTAGGCATTTACTGCTTTGAACTTTTCTCTTAAAACTGCTTTTGCTGCATCCCATAAATGTTGAGATGTTATACGTCCTTTTCTTTTCTTTTTTTTTTTTTTTTTTTTTTTGTCTCAAGGTATTTTTTCATTTCTCTTTTGATTTCTTTTTTGACCCATTAGTTGTTTGGTAGCAGTTGTTTAATCTCCACATATTTGTGAATTTTCCAGTTTTCTTCCTGTACTTAATTTCTAGTTTCATGCCAATGAGGTTAGAAAAGATGCTTGAAACAAACTGAGGGTTTTAGAGGGGAGGGGGGTGAGGGGATGGGCTAGCCCGGTGAAGGGCATTAAGGAGGGCATGTATTGCATGGAGCACTGGGTGTTATACTCAAACAATGAATCATGGAACACTACATCAAAAACTAATGATGTACTGTATGGTGACTAACATAATAAAAAGAAAAGATGCTTGAAATGATTTCAGTTATCTTAAATTTAAAACTTGTTTTGTACCTTAACATATGATCTATCCTGGAGAATGTTCCATGTATACTTGATCAGTCCAGCTTTTGAAACTAACCAGCTTTGACAGCAAAATGAGACAAAGAGAGTACAGGGAAGGTAAATTATAGGCCATTCTCAGTAAAGAGCATAGATGCAAGTGCTTTATAGTTCTGTGCTATAAAATTTTCTGAAACAATCCCTTGGAAAATTTGATTTGTCTAGGACAGTCCTCAGATGGGGAGCTGGGAACCCAATGTGTACTCAATGACAAGAGGAATACCAAATCAGTTTTATTAAGATGTGTAATTCCAAGTAGTCGTGTTTTCCTTAGAGTGTATCACTCACTTTCTCTAAAGTACATGCTTACTTGAGCTCAGAATTTTAAAACCTTGTGCTTTTTTATGATATTCACCAAACGGTTATTTTTCTGCCTTTTTCTTAAAGCTACTTGGGAGCCCACAGCGTCTCTGTGATTTGGCAGGACCCAGCTCCACTGAACCAGAATCTAGAAAAAGATCAATTTCAAAAAGAAAGTCTCATCTGGATCTTCTTAAACTGTATGCTACATTCCCCTTTTCCATCTTTTATTGCTTGGCGAAGACTGTTTCTCTGAATACATTTGACCTTGTTTTTAAATCCCTGAAATTTTTATGAATCTGCATCATGTGGAATGTTATTGTTTAATAATGTTCCCACAAGCCATATGAGAAATCTTATTTCAATGTATTATGATCATGTACTTTCCATATTTTCATATTGGCTTTAAGTAAACCTAGCGTGCAAAATGAAATGTACACAATTATTCATTGGGGTTATTTTATGGAAAAACTTTTGAATCACAGTACTATAACTATAAGGTCTTTTACATGAGGCCCCCCCTAGAAAACTGAATATTATCTGATTCGTAATAGTTGTGTTCACATGCATCTGTTCTGGAACTGACTGTTTTATAGAGGATGTCCTCATTATCATATAGCCATTGTAACTACTTTCTTTTTGAAAAACGGAACATAATACAAAGTGAGATTATTCAGTGCCTGTCCCCTGTCCTTGTGGAGATTATAAATGCCCATCTGGAATTTTTGTGTGTGTCCAAATAAACCAGCCAACCAAGAGAGAACGTGATTCAAGGTAGCCACTTTATCTAGTCTTTCCCTCTGCCAGCCTGAACATGTTTGCTTCATGTACTCCTTGGCCCAGACCATTTAATTCCACGCAGATCAGAGGATCTGTTTTGAATACGGTCCTGTTCACCAGGCTAACACGTCTTGTTCATTTTGGAGCATGCTGCCATATTTCTTACGCTGTTGTTCTCTCCTTTGGACACTTAGCATCATGGATGGCATGACGGAAGCGTGCATCAAGGGCGGCATCGAAGCGTGCTATGCCGCCGTGTCTTGCGTCTGCACCTTGCTCGGGGCCTTGGACGAGCTCAGCCAGGGCAAGGGCTTGAGCGAAGGCCAGGTCCAGCTGCTGCTGCTGCGCCTGGAGGAGCTGAAGGACGGTGCCGAGTGGAGCCGGGACTCCATGGAGATCAACGAGGCCGACTTCCGCTGGCAGCGGCGCGTCCTGTCCTCAGAGCACACGTCGTGGGAGTTGGGGAACGAGAGGAGCCCCGACATCAGCATCAGCGTGACCACCGACACGGGCCAGACCACGCTGGAGGGCGAGCTGGGCCAGACGACGCCCGAGGAGCACTCGGAGCACCCCAAGAGCAGCCTCAGGTCGCCAGCCGTGCCCGAGAGCAAGGAGATCCTGAGTAAGGTGCCGGAGCCCGAAGCCGTCGACCAGCCAGACGTGGTGCAGAGAAGCCACACGGTTGCTTTCCCCGACATCACGAACTTCCTGTCGGTGGACTGCAGGATGAGGTCCTACGGCTCCAGGTACAGCGAGAGCAATTTCAGCGTAGATGACCAAGACCTTTCGCGGACCGAATTCGATTCCTGTGATCAGTACTCGATGGCGGCGGAGAAGGACTCGGGGAGGTCGGACGTGTCAGACATCGGGTCGGACAACGGCTCCCTGGCCGACGAAGAGCAGACCCCTCGGGACTGCCTGGGCCACCGGTCCCTGCGGACTGCCGCTCTGTCCCTGAAACTGTTGAAGAACCAGGAGGCCGACCAGCACAGCGCCAGGCTGTTCCTGCAGTCCCTGGAGAGCCTCCTTCCCCGCCTGCTGGCTCTGCCCAGCGTGGAAGAGGTGGACGCCGCCCTCCAGAACTTCGCCTCTACCTTCTGCTCAGGTTGGTGAACGGCGTTGGCTACAGTCAGTAAGGGTGTTCAGAGCATTTCGCTGAAATGGGAAATTACCGTCGTGCCTGTAGTTTGAAGTGCTCAAAACAGCTTAACCGGGTTTCTTATATTTGAAGAGAACAGAGGAGTGTAAGACTTATTGGCAGTGGCTGGAATTGTGGGCAGTGGATGGGAGGGGATATTGTAAGGTTGATGGATATGGTGCAGAGTAAAGAATAAGAACTTCCTGCATTCTAGAAACAAAATGACAATCTCTGACTCTCAGAGCATTCAGTTCTCAGTATGCTTCTACACCTCCGTGGCTAGAAATCACAAAGCAATGCACTTTTGGTGTATCAATATGTGAACTATGTTAAAGGAGGTCTTGAATCAGATGTGGGCTGTGTAAAGTCCCCTGGACTTCCAGTGTGGGTAACGAGCGTCTGCTCGTTGTGGGGGCTTTCTCGTGGCCAGTCCCCAGCCAGCAGCCCACCCAGAGTCGCCTCCTTAGAACAAAAGGTGTTCCTGGTGCTCTTACCACTTAGGCATTTACAAAGGTTTTAGGAGTCAGGGCGAGGTCAAAGACAAATACTAGAACAAGAGATTCTTCCAGTGTTCTTATCACTTAGGACATTGTAAGGATTTTAGGAGCTCTGTGCCAGGAAATGGGCAGAGACCAATTATCTCACAGTACTACAGAAAGAAAGCAATTAATGGGTGCAAAACATTTATGGCAGGAATAACTGAGTGCCAGACTCCCAGGGAGTCACCTGTGCCTTCCCCTGACGTTCGAGGGTCTCCTGACCACAGACTACTGAGGCGGATAGACTTGGCGGGGCTTGTGCTCATACAGAAAGGACTAACTCTGGGAATGAATACAGAACTGTTAAAAGTCAAGATCACCATTCGCTCTTCTGCCTCTAAGCCTTGAGCGTGTGTTTACTGTTGCCCTTACCACACCTGTCATAGTTATTTGTGAATGCATCTACCTTCCCCCTCTGTACTCTCAGCCCTGGTGGGCTCCAACCATGTCTAACACATATTCTGTCTTCCAACAAAGAATACATCACACACGTTTACATGAAAAATCCTAGCCCAGTTACTGGAATTTGGTAGAAGCTAAGTGCTGGACTGTTAAGAGGCAGCTTCATAAGTATCTTTAAAAACTGACCAGATTGTCCTTTGTCAAAAGGACACAAAAAAGACACTTTAATTCAGGTATATTTAAGGAAGGACATTTTTTAATATGAGAATTATCCAAAGTTGTAAACACCAGCAGAGATAAAGACCTTTCAGTCCTGGACTAATACTCCTGGACTTCTCAACCTATCTAGAGATTGGAAAGAGATGCATATAATTTCTCAGCTCTCCTAACTGCACTGTGATTCTTTTCAAGACATAAAAATACCTATTTTTAAGACTACCCAACATTTTTTTTCTCAATGCTTTTCCTTTTGGAATTAAATACAAAAATGAAGTTGGGATATTTGATGTGTGTGCAGGAACACACACACATGCGCGAAATTCATGTTTCATTGAAATACTAAGATACTGTGTAAATACTCTTCTTAAAAATTCTATTTCTCCCTAATATCTTTTATGCTACCATCATTAAATTTGTTATTGTTTTATTGAACATGGCTAGTATATGTTTTGTGTGTATGTCTCTTCCTCTCTCTCTGTATCTCTCTCTCTGTATCTCTCTCTCTCTCTCTCTCTCTCTCTCACACACACACACACACACACACACACACAGTGACACTTCATCACTTCAGCATTTCTAGAGAAGCTTCACTGTGCTCTGAACTAGGGGCCTCAAGATATGCATACCTTATTTTCAATAAATATGTATTGACTGTAGGTTCATGAGCTTGCTCTTTGGTTCCTTAACATGCGAAATAGGTCATGGGCTGAAGAAGTAAGTCATGGGTAAAGCCTGAGTTGGAAGGACTGTTCACTTCCCTTTGGAGGGGCTTTGATAGAGCCTCTGAGTCTGTGCATCTTCTCACTGGTAATATTTGTGGGGAGAGGAGCTCAGCAGCCTGCTCTGACCAGCTTCCCCGGTGCGAAGGCAGACAGGCTGGCGAACGTCAGGGGTCCCAAGGAACAGCTGTATATCAGACTGCAGCACTGCCACTGGTTGCAGTAAGAGTGGCCTTGACTCATCAAGAAATGGTGAAATTATATTTAGGGCCTTCTATTTAAACTTAAACTAATCTTGGGGCACCCGGGTGGCTCAATCAGTTAAGTGTCCAACTCTTGATTTTCGGCTCAGGTCATGATCTCAGGGTTATGAGATCGAGCCCCGCATTGGGCTCCACACCAGGCGTGGAGTCTGCTTAGGAGTCTCTCTCTTTCTCTCCCCACCCACCAGATACATACATACATAAAATTAAAATAATCCATATAAAACAACTCAGCTGCAGAAATTTCAGCACTTAAATATGTAAGATCTAACATTCAGATTACTTCGTATTTATCAACAACATCCCCAAGTAATTCCAGATAAATGAGTCATTATAGTGGTAAAGACGGACCCCAAAGGCCCTGCCTTATTTCCTATGAGAATTAGGAAATATAATCCTAGCAGAGTCTTTTGTAAAATTTGAAGCCAAAGCAAATCTTAACAGTTGGGTTTTTGTACCTTTCAAATCAATACTTACCGTATATGCTGAGCAGAACTTGAGTGAATTTTTTCACTCAGTTTTCTCCAGAATGTGGCCCGATGGATGTTGCAAACTGCTTAAATTTTAGAGGTCAGTAAACTGTTCCATCAGACCCAATATGTTGTGACATTAATTTTTACATGTAGGAATAATCAATACAATGAAAAGAGACTTCAAAATATTTTGGTTGTTTCCAAATATAATTTTTAGTAATTGTCTATAACTGTGTTAGTCATTTGTCTTTTTAGTTCTAGTGACTTCCACAGTATTTTTACCAATTAGAAGCTTTATACATTACAGACCCATCACGCTGTGGTCCTGCTACCAATAAGCTCGTTCTCCTCAGTCACAGCTGTGGTTTCGTGGATCACATCGACCATTGCTGTGGACCAGCCAAAGCTGCTAGATGCTGGCTGGGGCCCACTTCTGCACTGAGCCAGTGCTCTCTCTCCCCCTGCAAGCATCACCTCCAAGATGAAAGATTCGTAGAAGAGAAACACCTGTACCCCTCAGGGACAAGAGAGAAGGCAGATGGCCTTTGTTCATCCAAGACAACCTTTAAAAGTTAACAACAGGAAATGAGAAGAGAGAGTCTCCCTGAGTGATAACCCAGATATTTTACTCATTATTTACTTTGATGTCAAAAGCTTTAAACCTTATTTTGTCGTAAGCTCCCATCGAGCATTTGCTCGATTTGTTCATTTGTTCATTTGTTATCAGGGTCTGTTCTGCTGGCTGAGACCAGACTCGCTTGGCGTTTCTCAGGGACCCCCATCCTCGGACAACTAACATCCGATTGAAATGAGCCCCCTTAATTCCACACGATTCAAGGGAGCCTTTCCTTTGAAAGCAATGAAAGTTTTTTACGGTGCGGGAGTTTGAAAACATCCAAACAAAATGCATTTTATAAAGATGGGAGTGGACATGAGCTGTGACAGCTGTGGAAATTCCTTCCTCATGCCGCGTAGAACCAAGTGGCATCCGTGTGAAGTGGCTCCTTGGGGACGATAAAGCCAGAGCCAGCCTCAGACAGCAGTGAAGAGAGGGGCACAGGCACTCGCTGGCTTTGGGATCGCTATTCCCTAGATTAGCGGTATTCAGTTACAGTCTTGGGATTCACTGTGACCACATACAAGGCTTATTACAAGCAATGCGATGTCCATAAAGTACCGAATTTCATAAAAGATAGTACAGCAAGTATGAATCTCAGTTATGCGAGAAATACCTATTTCTTTGAATTAAAACAAACCTCACTCCCGACTCCCAGCCAGCCTGGCTGGCCAAACATTTGATGTCCCCATTCCAGGGTAAAACCAGGAGCTGGAGCTTATGTGGGATCTGGACAGGGAGGCCTCTCCCCTCTCGCATGGCCGGAGAGCCCCCACTGTCCATAGGCTCCCTGATGGCCTGCCAACATGGTCCCTGGACTGCTCTGGCAAGGCTGGGCGCCCCTGGGCACCATCATATGTTCTCCTCTGGGGTCCCACCAATGCCCCCCACACTGCCAGGCAGCGGGAAGCCACAGACCTCCAACCCCGGCCCATTTGGGGGTCTCCCTTCTCTGCCTCGCTGCTTCCTCTCTCCTCTCGTTGCCTTCTGGAAATGGGCCACGGTCTCTGGAGGGAGCTCTGGGCTTGTGGATACGAAACCAGGAAGGCAAGTATGCTCTTGCCAGCTTCCGTTTTGGCCCTGTGATTTAAACATTCCTGGAGCTGGTAGTACAAATTTCACTCAATATCTTTGTGGAATACAAAGGTAAAATACAAAAAGAAAACCTCAAATAAACAAGTTAATATGTTGCCCTGCCTCTGTCAGTTAGGATTGGGTTTGTTCACCTTTGAAGAAAACTCAGGTGTTTAAGATTCAGTTTCTTTCCCCTAAATTGCATCTGAGGTAGGCCGTGCAGCGCTCTGTGATGACGCTCCTGTCTTCCCGCCCTACCATTGTTAAGGGGGATTTTCGTCCTAAGGTTTCCTCCTTTACCAAGATGACTGCTGCTGGTGGAGTTGTTCGTTTGCTTTTATAAAGGGAGGAAGAGGAGTATTCCGGAAGCAGGGTTAGGGAATAAGTAGTCTAACAAAATCTTCCTCCGATTCCCTGGCATTTGTGGAATATGAAATTTGGAGAATATAATAATATAAAGACAAAAAACCGTAATTATACACCACCCAGAGGTTGCCTCTGGAGTATCTTGGTGTCTTTCCTTGGAGTCATTTTTCAGCATTTATATGCATATGCGAGGATAATAATAAGTAACACGAACATAGCCCTTCCTGTGTGCCCTGCATTGATTAAGGGTCTTACCTATATTAATTCATTTAATACTCATAATAACCCCATAGGGTAGGTAGTATTATTATCCTCATAGGTAAGAAAACTGAGGCACAGAGAGGTCAAGTAAGTCAAACAAGGTACACAGCTGCGAAGTGGTGATGCCAGGGTAGAAACCTACATAGTCTGGCCCCAGAGACCTTTTCCTGATACCGCACTGTGCCTGCTGGGAGGGAGGGTGGGTGGATGGAGGAGTGACGAATGGATGCGTGAATCGGAGGCTCTGGTCAAGAACACAGAACCCTCTGGAGCTGATTGGCTGTGAGAAGAAAAACAGTCACAGACTGCAGCCCAGCAAACGTGGGACAGTTTTCCGAGTCCTGACAGATAGACACCCATGGAAGCCTGTCATCTCATTGGCTCCTGAGAGAATATACCAAGGGAGCAGAAACTCAAGCAGAGATTTCTATATTTAAATGTATATGATCGCATACTTCACAGCAGAAATACTAGAAATAACCTAAATGCCCAGAAATAAGGGGAACGTTAAATAAGTTCTACTGTAGCCATTTATGACACTATGTAGCTGTTTAAAATTTATGATGTTTCTAAGGAATATTTAATGATACAGTTAATGGTCATAATGTAACTTTAAAAAGGATTCACAATTAACTTCAAATGTTAATACTTACCTCAGGATGATATAATTACAGATTATTTTCACTTTCTTCTTTGTACCTTTTTCCAAACCCCTTAAAAATTTTTTCTTATGACTTCTAACATCAGAAAATAAAATAGTAATGTTATATAAAAATTAGAACCATAGACTTAATTAAAGAAATACATTACCAAGTAAAATAGTGTAATCTTTTTGTTTTAATTAAAGTTGACACGCAGTGTTACAGCAATTTCAGGTGTACAGCATAGTGATTGGACAGATCTGTATGTTATCCTATGCTCACCACAGTGTGGCTCCCATCTGTCACCGTACAACACTATTACAATACCACTGACTATATTCCCTGTGCTGTACCTTTTCTTCCCATGATTGGTTCACCCCATCACTGGAATCCCATTATCTCCCACTTTCCTTCACCCATTTTGCTTATCCCCCACCTGTCCCCTCTGGCCACCATCAGTTTATTCTCTGTATTTACAAATCTGTTTCTGCTTCTTGTTTGTTTGTTTGTTTGTTTTGTGTTTTAGATTCCACATGGAAGGAAATCACAGGTGTTTGTCGTTCTCTGACTTATTTCACTTAGCCTAATACCCCCTAGGTCCATCCATGTTGTCGCAAATGGCAGGATCTCATTATTCTAATGGCTGAATAATATTCCATTATGTGTGTATGTAAATATATTTATATCACATCTTCTTTATCCATTCATCTATGGATGGACACTTGGGTTGCTTCCATACTTGGTTGACTATCATAAATAATGCTACGATAAACATACAGGTGCGTATTTTTCACCCCTGTCATTTTCTTTGGGTAAACACTCAGTAGTGGAATTACTGGATCATAGGATAATTCTATTTTTAATATTTTAAGGGGCCTGCATACCATCTTCCACAGCGGCTGCACCAATTTACATTCCTACCAACAGTGCATGAGGGTTCCTCTTTCTCCACATCCTCACCAACACTTGATATTTCTTGTCTTTTTGATGCTGGCCACTCTGACAGGTGTAAGATGGTATTTCATTGTGGTTTTGGTTTGCATTTCCCTGATGACTAGCTGTGTGGAGCATCTTTCTGTGCGTCTCTTTGCCATCTGTACGTGTTCTGTGGAAAAAATGTATATTCATATGGTTTGCCCATTTTTTAATCAGATTATTTGTGGTTTTGGTGTCGAGTTGTGTAAGTTCTTCATATATTTTGGATTTCCACCCCTGATTGGATATATCATTCGCAAGTATCTTCTCCTATTCAGTAGGTTGCCTTTTTATTTTGTTGGTGGTTTCCTTTGCTGTAAAAGCTTTTTATTTTGGTGTAGTCCCAATAGTTTATTTTTGCTTTTGTTTCCCTTACCTGAGGAGACGTATCTAGAAAAATGTTGCTAAGACCAATGTCAAAGAAATTACTGCCTCTTTTTCTTCTGGGAGTTTTATGGTTTCATGTCTCACATTTAGGTCCTTAATCCATTCAGAGTTAGTGTAAGAAAGTGATCCAATTTTATTCCGAATGTAGCCGTCTAGTTTTCCCTGCACCATTTACTGAAGAGACTGTCTTTTCCCCATTGTGTATCCTTAGCGCCTCCTTTGTTGTATGTTAATTGACCATATAAGCATGGGTTTATTTCTGGGATCTCTGTTCTGTGCTGTTGATCTGCATGTCTATTTATGTGCCAGTACCGTACTGTTTTGGTTATTACAGCTTTATAGTATATATTGAAATCTGGGATTGTGATACCTTTCTGAAGATTGCTTTGGCTATTTGGGGTTCTTTTGAGGTTCCATGAAAATTATAGGATTCTTCTAGTTCTATGAAAGTGCTATTGGTATTTTGATAGAGATTGTATCAAATCTGTAGATTGCTTTGGTAGCATGGACATTTTATCAATATGAATGCTTCCAATCCATGAGCACAGGGTATCTTTCCATTTAGTTGTGTTACCTTCTGTTTCTTTTATCAGTGTTTTATGGATTTCAGAGTACAGGTCTTTCACCTCCTTGGTTAAGTTTACTGCAGGGTATTTCATTCTTTTGGGGACAATTATAAATGGAATTGTTTTCTTAATCTCTCTTTCTGTGACTTTGTTATTATTAGTATATAGAAATGCAACCAAAAATCATATACTATTATTACATAGGTTTAGAAAGTCAGTAATGCCCAGTATTGCTGAGTGGGTACAACAGTGTTCTTAAGTACCATTGGTAGGAAGAAAAATTGGTATAAAACTGTTCGGAAGATACTTGGGCCATCTCTATCAAACTTCATATATGTCTTTAGTCTGCTTTAAAGAATTTATCCCACAGATACACTTGCATAAGTGCTAAAAGTCATTTCATCATTTCAGCTTTTTGTCATAACTGGGACTATGTGAATGTCTACCAAGAGAGCATTGGTTAAATAAATCACACGCCAACCATGCAGTGGTCTATGCATAGTTATTTGAAAAGAATGAGATAGATCTGTAAGTGCTAATATCAAGAGATATCTAAGGGCACCTGGGTGGGTCAGTTGGTTAAGCATTTGACTCTTGATTTTAGCTCAGGTCATGATCTCAGGATCATGAGGTCGAGCCCTGCATCAGGTTCCACACACAGCATGGAGCCTGCTTAAGATTCTCTCTCCCTCCCCCTCTTCCCCCACCACTCGCACACACTCTCTCTGAAAAAATAAGACAGAATAAAAAGAGATATCTAACATATAATGCTAAGAAAGCACCAAGTCATAGTACAATGTATGTAGTGTGATTTCATTTGTGATTGTATTTCCACACAATATGTTCAAGGAAGTAAGTCTGCTGGGATGGGTGTCATTGGGGCTTGGGAGAAGCAAGGACTAATTACCCTTATTTTTTAATATTTTCCAGTACTGTTAAATGACATAAGTATTTGATGTTTATTTAAAAAGACAGTAAATTATCTAAGACATGGAGGAGATGTTTCAAGGTCACTTATGCTAATCTTGTATCCAGTCTTTTACTGGTAGGCAATCAAGCAAGTGACCCATCCTTCTGTTCCTGACAGTAGAGAACATCTTAATTATAGAGGGAGAAGAATGAACTTTAGTTACAGGACACTGGAAAAAAGAAGTAGCCAGAATGCGTTAAAGGTCAGAGCTCCTACAGTTTGTCACTCTAAATTTATAACAATTCAATGAACCCAATCAGAGGATGAATTTAAAATCGAGTCTCTGTTTGAGAGGGGATGTGATAGAGTGCGATCCTTCCACAACATTAGAAACAAGTACAGCATGGCGTTGTGCAAAAACCTGAAGTTTGGCCCCAAAAGACCTTTGCTGATTTCTAGCTATATAACTCTAGGCAAATTAGTATTTCTGAGGCACTTTCCTTACTTGTAAAATAAAGGAAGGCAATCGATATAGACTTTATATGTCAAATGAAATAAAGTATGAGAAGAGATCGGTTCTAAAAATTAGAAAGCACTTAATAAATTATAGCTGTTGTGTTATTTTCATTATTAACATCACCAGTGAACTCTGTCTGGTATGGCAAGAAAATGAGTGTCTTCCGTAAGTTGATAGATTATACATCCTTTTGTTTTATTCTCAAATTTGCCAGCTCCTGTAACATACGAAATTAGCCTGCCTCGAGAGAGAGAGGCCAGTGCCAACAGGCTCCTAACAAGCCTGACAAATCATTTCAGAACTCCGCATACCCACTGGTCCTTCTGAGACATCGTCACCCCTCTGCTAGTGATTTGGGTCTCTGTGTCAGCAGACGTACCAGCGGCCTTCTTCCCTTTCAGCATCTGAGTATGTGCTCGGTTTTCCAAAACATATTCCAAGGTAAAATGGTAGTTGGTTTTAAAATCTTTAAAGAAATTATTGCTGATGCCTGAGACCAAAGCCATTTGCAAATACTGTTCTCCTGGTTCATAGACTCAAATATTCCTTTCGTCTATGATCCAGGATAGATAAATACCCAACAATGCTGAATCCTGCTTTCTATTTAACATAGAAGGAGACCTTTATCCTTTATCTTCTCCGGAGGCTAGAACCAACCCCACCAGGACCTTAAGATTCTGGAGTGTTCCTCTGGACCATCATGGCAGAAACACACTGCCCATGTCCTGTCCAAATATGTCCTTTTTTTCTTTAAAGAATTATTTATTTATTTTAGAGAAAGAGCTTGTGTGCAGGGGGTAGAGGCAAAAGTAGAGGGAGAGAGACAGAATCCTCAAACAGACTCCCCGTTCAGCATGGAGCCTGACACAGGCCCGATCCCAGGACCCCGAGATCATGACCTGAGCAGAAACCAAGATTTAGCTGCCTAACTGACTGAGCCACCTAGGCGCCCCAAGGATGTCGTTTTTATTTTTATTTTATTTTTTTAATGATTTTTTATTATGTTAATCACCACACAGTACATCCCCGGTTTCCGATGTAAGGCTCGATGATTCATTAGTTGCGTATAACACCCAATGCACCATGCAATACGTGCCCTCCTTACTACCCATCACCGGTCTATCCCATTCCCCCACCCCCTCCCCTCTGAGGCCTTCAGTTTGAACTGAAGGATGTCGTTTTTAAATCCCGCTCTCGACCCTCCTTTTATAAATGCACCTCTGCCTATGGTCACAAAGTGCCCTCAGTAATAAATCTCTCGTAACAGCTGCAAAGTTCTTCAAGGAAGGCAGGGGAGATGCCTAAAATTTGACTCGGTAAAGTGGTTTTATTGGAATAACATGTATACTTAGCTCCCGCTAAAGAATGTTTATAGCGTTCTCAAATATAGCAGAAGTCTTGAAGATTTTTCAACTTCAAAAGCTTCTTCTGGCCCATATCCTCTTGCTAGCATACTCACTAAGAAACCCACAGGGATATAGGTAACCATTCCCGTTACAAATTTGTATTTCCAATGTATTTGACTGTTAGTTTTGGAAGCTCGCATTTCATAGAAGAGGTACATTTTTGATCAAAGGATAATTTTAAGCATATGAAGATTGTACGGACATGTGTCATTTGCATGCATATATTTCAGCTGGCCCGTTTCTAAATCTAGCATCAGAGTGTGTGCAGGACCAAATGGAGCACTGAGGCTGACCTAGGACCAGATGAAGAGAAGCCAACCTGAGACATGTTTGTCCTCCCATGTTCTCTGTGAAAAGTTTAAACAAGGCACTAATTCTCCCTGGCTGAATGAGCCCCTCTTCAAAGCCCATCTATGAGATATAGCTGTTTGGGTTTTTTTTCTTTCAGTTAATTTGTATAGCACATGGAGCCCTTCAAAATGAAAACCTTATGAAACATAAAATGATATTTAGAAAAAATGAAAGAAGAACCAATAGCTTTTCCTTTATATGTATTTTTGAAACTGTTTCCTAATTTAAGAGATTATTGAAATAAAATTTATTGAGATGAAATTCACATACCATACAATTCACCCATTTAGAGTGTACAATTCAGTGGTTTTGATATATTACATTAGTATTTGTTTCAATTGGGATAAAAACATATTATAAAACTTTAAAATTGCTATTTTTACCATTTTTATGTGTACAATTCGATGGCACTCCCTACATCCACAATGTTGTACAACCGTCACCACTACTCTCGGAAGTTTTATTTTAAATCATCCCAAAGAGAAAGGCTTCTCCTCCAGCCCCTGGTAACCTCTCATCTCCCTCCGTGTCTCTCTACATTTGCCTCTTCTTGCCCCGACCCCATCTACGTGGATCGTACAACATTTGCCATCTTATGCCTGGCTCATTTTACTCAGCATATTTGCAGGATTCATCCATGGTGTAGCACGGATCCGAACTCCGTGGTATGCATGTTCTGCGCTCTGTCGATCCGTTCGTCTGTGATGGACACTGCAGTTGTCTCCATGTTTGGCAATTGTGAATAATGCTGCAGTGAAATTGGCATACAAGGATCTGCTCAAATCCTTGCTTTTAATTCTTTGGGGGCATACCGTATACATAAGAGTGTAAGTACTGGGTCATATGGGAATTCGGCTTTGCTTTTTGAGTAACATTATTTTTTTAAAAAGTACGTATTCATGAGTTACGGCACTAAGTGTCTTACATGCGTTCTCACATCTAGTTCGTGTAACAAATGTGTTCATTCATTCTTACTCAGCAAATGTTTGTTTAAGGGTCTTCTATATGCCAGGCACTGTTCTAGGCCCTGGGGATTCTGTAGGGAACAAAACTAACACAGTCCTGCCCTTTCATAGGTCTCACATGACAACAGATAATAGTGACAGTAGACAATAAAGAGGTGTTAATACAACGCTGGGTAGAATAAAAGACATCGAGGCAATGAAAACAGTGCAAGGTGAGCAGGAGCAATGTCACAGGGGTGGTGGTAGTGGTAGACGGAGTTGAAAGGGAAGACCTCTGTAAAGCTGATGCCTGAGCAGAAACCTGAAAGAAGGGAGCACCGCCTGCAGAGCTCTTGAGAGATCCTTCTGGGGAGCGGCAAGAACACATGGCAGGGTCCTGAGGCAGAACCAGGCTGGGTGGGCTCTGAGCAGCAGCACAGGTCCAGGTGGCCGTGGGGAGTGAGGAGGGGAGTCAAGGTTTTCTTATCTTGTGATGGGAAGTCGTTGGAGACTTTCAGCAGGAGAGGGACACAGTTGATTATTCTGCCTATTTATAGGTGAAGAAGCTGAGACGTGGGGGTCTGAGTGATTTTACCAAAGTAGCTGGGGAGTAGCTCATCCAGATTTGCCCAGGTAGATTCACTCCGGAGTGCACGCTCCTCCCCCGCAGGCTGGTGCAGGGATGGGACCCTCACGATGCTCCTTGCCGGCTGGAGCTGCTGTACGGGGGTGGCTACAAGATGCGTGTTCCTGTCCCTAGGATCGGGTCCGGGCTCTCCATAAGCCAGCCTTCCAGACACCTTGTTTGCAACCTCAGAGGTGTCTTGCCTGTCTCCCGTAGGCATGATGCACTCCCCCGGATTCGATGGCAGTGGCAGCCTCAGCTTGCAGATGCTGATGAACGCGGACAGCCTGTACACGGCCGCGCACTGCGCTCTGCTGCTCAACCTGAAGCTGTCCCACGGCGACTACTACCGGAAGCGGCCCACCCTGGCGCCGGGCATGATGGTGAGCGTGTGGTCTCCGTCGGACCCTCCAAGGACGGGTGGCCAGAGAGCCGGGCACCAGTGTCCTGGGAGGGATGCACTGTGGGTTCTGTCCCCCACTAGCGTGGAATGGGGCAGTGTCTGCGGGGCCATGGAGGGCGGAAGGGGATGCGGGGCCATTGGCATAGTGCGATGGGCCGCACAGCTACCCACCTTGCTCTGGGAGGGAAGGACCCAGGTGCCTGGAAGTGGCTGCCCGCCAATGGCCTGATGTTGTCCCCCAGCGGCATTGTTAAACACACGTGTGTGAGCCACATTCCACAGCAGGTGATCAGAATGTTCAAACATAAGACGTGCAGGGAATGGTCCTCTTGACTGAAAATCAAAGCGTGCTGTTACAAGCACTCTTCATTGTCTTCCAGAATGTACTCCGATCTACTCGTAACCCACAGCCGAGCTTGCTAGTTAGTGGTCAATAATAGAGCACCTCGTGTGAGCTGCGGAACGAGAAAGACGGTGATTGTGCTGTGGTTGGCTGCCGTGCCAGAGCGAGTGGCTCCCGCTCTGGCCCAGTATCAGCTCGTGAGCCCCAGTCCCGGAGCCGCACGAAGGGCCCCAGCAGTCATTTGTTTGCTTGATAAATTATAAATTCCCAAGGGTAACTGGTGGCTTCGTGGGTATGAATCAAGTAGCTCTTGAGCCACGTGGGCTTTTTCAGGGACACACCTTCCATCTCTGCTGCCCTTGGGGCAGTGAGAGGGAGCTGCTCTGTTCATATTTCTGCCCCGTTTCTAATCCCGCCCCCCACACACACATCACTGAGGGAAGATATGAGATGCAGTGTTCCTAATCCTTCTACAGGGTTTCTTAAGATATCATAAGTAAACTTCATAAAGTTTAGGACTTTCCCATCTTGGTTCCCTCTTCCCTTAACTACCAACACCCGCCGCCCAGCGCCCCCAATCCAAAAGGTTTCATTTTCCTACAAGCCTTGACTGAGGTAGGAGACCTGTGAAGAGAAGAGGCAGCAGAACGTGTTCGTTTGCAGGGGACCCTATCTGGTCACCTTCTCATGTGCTCCTCTCTGTAGAAAGAGTTCATGAAGCAGGTCCAGACCAGCGGGGTGCTGATGGTGTTCTCCCAGACCTGGATCGAGGAGCTGTACCATCAGGTGCTCGACAGAAACATGCTCGGAGAAGCTGGCTACTGGGGAAGCCCAGAGGATAACAGCCTGCCCCTCATCACCATGCTGACCGGTCAGTGGCTTCTCACACGGCTCCGTGGCCCTCGGCGGGGAGGGAGGGCGGACACTGCAAAGCCCCTTTCGGAGAAGCCAGCCTTGAAACAACACCCGCAGAGCCACCCTGGCAACTGGTAGCAGTTCCAGGGAAGCGTCATGAATTCACCTCATAGGAATGTTCTATTTTTCACGTGGAACCCTCGAGAGCTCACTGTGCGCCATTAGATAAGGGCAACTTAGCACCTGTGTCTGTCGGGAAAACTACGGGCCTCTCCTAGGGATATGAAGTACTTTGTGGGCAGAAAGCCCAGAATTATTCCTGGAAACTCTCACATGCTAATAGATAACCCGATATCATTTAGCGCTCCTGAACTTGCCAGAAATGTAAAATGCTTGATTTTAATCTTGGCTTCCTTCCCATCTCCTATCCACCTCAGAGGTCCTCTCTTCCCTTCCTGGCTATAGAAGAATTTAAAAATAATGCCAAGAGGTTGCCCATCATCTTTGTCTTCAGTGTCCAGAGTTTTTAAAATCCTGTTTATTAGAAATTTTACATGAGAGCATAGAGAGCTCTATAGGGTGTGGTCATAAAGCAGGGGTTTTTTGGGGGGTTGGTGCGTTTTGTTGTTGTGTGTGTGTGTGTTTTGTTTTGTTTTGTTTTGTTTTTGTGAAAGCAGTCATTCGTGGCTTCTCATGGCTTAACTACAGTATCAGGTAAAGACCAGGGAGTGCTCAAGACTTCGGCCATGTATAGGCTTCGTATATTAGCTCTAGGCTCGTCTTGTGTTTGATCTGAGGTCCCAGACTGGCTTCTGATCCGGGTTATCGTCTCATGGCCCCGGCTGACAGAATAGGTAGGGCACAGCCCTATGCCGGATACCTCCCCTGCCCTCTCTGTCATGTCACGTGTCCGCACCCAGCTCAGCGCGGCTCCCCACCAGGCAGGGCACGCGGGCAGAAGCACCATGGGGCTGGGGCAGGACAGTCCAGGGAGGAGGCGGAATCTGTTGTCCAAAGGCAATGTTATGTTACCTAGGGCCGCTATTGGGGTCTCTTACAAAGGCGCAGAGTAGACTACTGACAGGCAGAACGCAACAATGAGGAATTTGGGCTGAGGTGCTCTTTAGGAATCAGGCAAGGAGTCGAGACACATAGTGAGGTCTGTCCGCAGCAGACAGAGCCTTGGTCATTGGCTGGCATTTGGAGTCTTGGTTCTAGAACTAGGATGCAACTGGGAGAAGCCAGGCTTAGGTCCCTGACTGTCAGGATCACTGGACAGGTGACCCATTTGTATTTGATTAATCATGATAACTTTTCCATCCATTTGAAATACAGGACTCCATAAATGTGTGAGACATTTATTCAGGTATCCGGTGAGTCGTACGTGGTTTCCATCTTTCCCTGTAAAATCCCTCCAATAGGCATTGAAGGCACTGCCCAGAGCTTAAAGTGCCTTAGAATTTGGGTAAAGATCCTAAACATGCCAGCTTTAATTTTCAGATACCATAGTTTCTGCCAGGATGAATCTCGGTGAATCTCTTACCTGAACCTTAACAAAGGGAGTCATTTGGCAGTTGTAAAAATGAACAAGTACCAGGCCATTCACCGTGGCCACGGGCATCGTGCATTCCTGCCTGTCAGCCGCCTCTTTATCATGGAACCGTAACTCAGCGCTGCATCCATGGGAGAGTCCTCTAGACAGAAGACGATAGAAAAACACAGACTTTTTCATACAAATTCTACAAAATAAAATTCTGTGATTCTCTGTAGCAGGCTCCAGGTATGAAATGGCAAATGAATTTGAGCAGCGGTTAACCTGGAGCCTGGAAGCTTCTTTCTGAGCTTCTGTGCAAGGAAAAGCAATAGCAGCAATCTTACCATCAACCTTGTACAAACTGGCCATTCCTGATGTCCTGTAGACGTGTTCTGTAGAACCGTGGAGTTTTAGTGCTTAAACTTCACATTCCTTGAATTCAGCAGTCCATTACCTAGCGTATAGGAAATGTTATAACTTTCAGAAATGGCAGTTTCTGGTGAATGTCCTAAGACCATTTGACTGTAAGTCAAATTAACATCAGTGAAACTGGCCTGTTCCCACTTTAGTAGCCATTGAGATTTCTCCCTGCTTTTGTTCCCCAGTTTTTTTGAGGCGTAATTGACATATAACATTATATTAGTCCAGGCTGTACGACATGATGATTTGATTATATATAATAATTGTTATTATATATATGATTATATATAATGATTATATATAATATATATAACATATATATATTATTGCAAAGTGATCACCATGATAAGTTTAATGTCAGTCACCTTACATAGTTACAGTTTTCTTTTCTCGTGATGAGAACTTTTTTTTTTAATGTTTTTTTATTATATTATGTTAGTCACCATACAGTACATCCCTGGTTTCTGATGCAAAGTTCGATGATTCATTAGTTGCGTATAGCACCCAGTGCACCATGCAATATGTGCCCTCCTTACTACCCATCACCAGTCTATCCCATTCCCCCACCCCCCTCCCCTCTGAAGCCCTCAGTTTGTTTCCCAGAGTCCATAGTCTCTCATGCTTCATTCCCCCTTCTGATTACCCCCCCCCCTTTCTTTATCCCTTTCTTCCCCTACCCATCTTCCTAGTTCTCGTGATGAGAACTTTTAAGATCGGTCTTTGCAACTTTCGAAGAGCTGTGTTGCCAGAAGTCTCTAGGCTTCTTGGATTTACTGTAAGAATCAAGGCTATAATGAAATCATTTTCAAACACCATGCAGAGGAGTCTCATCCTATTGGGGAGGGTCAAGTTCTAAAATCAAGAAATAAAGTTCGGCTACCCTCTTTTTCCATACCCTCCCCGGGTTGTATTCAGCTAAGGTAGCTGCATTCACACACATATGCTCCAATTCCGTGGTCGTTTCTCGAGTGGCTCCCTCCCTTCCACTGACACATTCGAGGCCCAGAGGATGCAGTACAGCCGGTGGCTACCAGGCTACTTAATTCAGAGCTAAGGCTTCTCAATCCTAGGCCAGTCTCTTCTTGCTAATATAGTAAGAAGTGGCTCATTGAGCTAATTCAAGAGATGAGAGTTTGTTTTAACAAAAATTCAGAGGAAGGAGAGTTAAGATTCCTGTATTGAGCTGGTTAGAGTACGTGATGTCATGGAAAGGGGCCCAGGTGAGAATCAGAAGACCCGAAGCCTAAGTCTGATTCCTTCCTTTACCAGCCCCATGGCCTTGGGCAGCTTACCTACTTTGAATATGTATTTCTTTCTTGGTGAAATGGGAAAAATAATACCTACCCAAGCTTACCTGCTTAGAGTTGTCAGGAAGATCTAAATGTGAAAACACTTTGTAAATTGTAAGGTATTATTATCAAGTGATTGTTGTACTTTGGAATCAGATTATGTGATTATCTGACCAGAGATACTATTCTTTTCTTCTCCTCTTCGTTCTTAAGAGGAAATTCTGAAAGAGAAATCCAGGTTAGGGCAACCTGCACATATAAAATTTGGGAATAATGCCACTGTTCTGGATAAAAGGAGTATTCAGACATCAAAATATTCTAAATCAATAGATTTTCTAACAGACATAGAAGAACTTTATCTTCCTTTTTTAAAATAAAAAATATACAATGGTCTAACAGTAGAATCTTCTAGCAATGAAAAAAATTGACTCTAAGAATAAAACAAAAATTTTAACATTCTGATTAAAAATTATTGCATTCTTGCTACATAAAAGATCCAGTGGATGTCTGTTCAGGAAAAAATGAATATTGTGGTGGCCATTTGTTTTTGGCTGGAGTGTTGTAATCAGGGAAAACCTTGTCTTTTTCCTTGACAGACATTGATGGCTTAGAGAGCAGTGCGATTGGGGGCCAGCTGATGGCCTCAGCTTCTACCGAGTCTCCTTTCACCCAGGGCAGGAGAATTGATGACTCCACAGTGGCAGGTAATGACTTGGGTCTTGAATTTATGAATTTACATACATCACATATGTTACCAGCAGTTAAATCATTACGTGGCAGCTTTCTGTGCTGACATAAATGAATTAACATCTTGTCCCATCAGAAGAAGACTACCTGATGCAAGTTACTTCGCAACATCCAGCTGATGATGCAACATTCATTATTTATAAACACAAAGTAAAATGCAATCCAATACCCATTAAATTATATTTCCGGCAGTAGAATTGCTTACAACTCAGTATTGCTACTCGGATGGTCAGAAGATCCCATGCCACTCTCTGCCGGGGTGTTTCTGCCATCGGAAAGTGACGCATGCCCTTTCATGTTCTAGGTGTCGCCTTTGCTCGCTATATTCTGGTGGGCTGCTGGAAGAACTTGATCGATACTTTATCAACCCCGCTGACTGGCCGAATGGCGGGAAGCTCCAAAGGGTTGGCCTTCATTCTGGGAGCCGAAGGCATCAAAGAGCAGAATCAAAAGGAACGCGACGCCATCTGCATGAGCCTCGATGGGCTGCGGAAAGCAGCGCGGCTGAGCTGTGCTCTAGGTACCAGAGCGAATAACGTCCCCTGACCTGTGGCCCGAGGGGCGTCCCTGAGGAGCACTCTGGGAATGGCTCTAGTGGGAAACAAGGCTTCTGGAAGGGCCCTGCTTGGTAAATAGTGAGGGGTGATTGTTTGTTGTCTCTAAAGGAGTTGCGGCTAACTGCGCCTCAGCCCTTGCCCAGATGGCAGCTGCCTCCTGTGTCCAGGAAGAAAAAGAGGAAAAGGAAGTCCAAGAACCCAGTGATGCCATAGCACAAGGTAACAGCTGAAGGGCCAGAATCCACCTGGTGCCTTGTGTGCGGTCTGCAGATACCCGTCCCTGTTCCCTGTGTCATGCGCAGCGTATGTCTGCCGCTGATCGCAAAATCCCAGGCTGGGTCACAGTCTGGATCACAGACGTGGCTCTCTTTTACACGGCTGACCCTGCGGAGCGCCTCCAGTAGAGACAAGAGACATCCTGGCCCCCGGTGACTAGGAAGGTGCTCTTGGCGGCTAACAGAAGTCCTGCAGGACACCAGAGGCCCACCTGGCTGGGCTGTTCATTCTGTCATCATCTGGCCACTTGCTTTGGCACGTCACAGAGTACCCATCTGAAGGCCCCTCAGGCTATAGTGAGAAAAGGCAGAATAGCCAGTTTTCTGAAGAGGGAAATTAAATGGAGGAAATCCCTGAGAGAAGCTTCAGAAAAACTTTGTTCTTGTAAGAGAAAAACCTGAGCTTTGGGAACTCTGGAAAGAGTTGGTTTTTAACTTGTGAAAATCGGTTAGCCAATGAAGTGGATGATTATCTAGTATATATATTTAATATATACAACCATGAATTACATAAAAATCCCTACATTTAAAGTTCTTAAAAATTATAAAACCAGAATTGATGTTCAAATTATATACAAATAAAATACAGAATCAGTATCACATCCATGAGACAAATGATACTTTGCTAAAACTCAGTTTGCCTCTTACAACAGGAGTATGGTTTGGCTTCCTCTGAAGTGAGCGTGCTGTGTTTCTAGGCTCTGGACCATCATTCACGTATCCCACCAGAACCATCTTCCATGACCTGAAACCTTTATTCATGGAGGATGTTGCCATTTGGCCTTGCCTTGGCATTTTGCATAATTGACATATTAAGTTACCCTCTGCATCCTTTCTCATTAGTCACCTACAATTTAAAAAGTATTATTTGAAGATTACAAATATAAACATAAACTCGGGGAGTGGAACAATCTGATGATTTTCAGTTAGAAAGCAGTCATCGTGTGCTCATGTTTTAGGTGATCATCATCACGAACATATGGCATTAAATAAACCTCAGAGAACTCACAGATTGCCAGGAATTCTGTCTTATCAGTGTGAGCGCACGGGTGGGGGAAGGGCTCGGGCACAAACGGCTTTAGCGGATGTCAGCACGAGAAGCCCATCCTCACTGCTGTAACTGACTTAGAACCCACAGGCGGGTCTGGAAGAACCCCACCCACCAGCCGAGGATCCGCCCAGCTTGTGCAGCTGCCGAGCTGGGCTCCCCAGCGTCCGTGGGGCCTGCGGGCTGGGCAGCTTGCATGCTGAACCCTGGGACCAGCTACTGAGGAGCTTGTGCCTGTGACATCGAGCGACATCTGCTGTTTCCCTTTTGCTCTTGCAGAGCAGCCCATTCTCTCCTTTTCATCCTTTCTCTCTCCCTTTCTGGCTCCTTCTGGGACCATTGCGCTAACGAATGTCTCTCTGGCACAGTGAAACTGAAAGTGGAGCAGAAACTGGAGCAGATCGGGAAGCTGCAGGGCGTCTGGCTGCACACCGCCCACGTCTTATGCATGGATGCCATCCTCAGCGTAGGCCTGGAGATGGGAAGCCACAACCCGGACTGCTGGCCACACGTGTTCAGGTGTGTGACAAGAGCTCCCAACCCTAATCAGTTACCGAGTGCACAGCACCTGTAAGACGGAGCAGTGATAGCTCCACAGTCCTCGCACGACTAAGACAAAAAGCATGTTTTCCAGGCATTGGCTTTGGGCAGATCTGGGACAGTGAAGCAGTGTCATGGTGCAGGCACGGGGCAGGGGCCGGGCTGTTTCCTCGCTGCCTCCTCCGCGCGTGCCCGACGCCTCGCACCGAGCTCAATTCTAGCCGAGCAGCCATGGGGCTGTCAGGGGCAGGGCCTGGGCACCCAGCTCTCACCCAAGCACCAGCCAGATCTGGGTTCACTTTGATGCCCCTGAAGCAAATACAGCTATAAGTGTCTGTTGGGTTTCAAAGAGGGAAGCATGCTGATCGTTCAGGGATTGAAAACCCCGTCTTGGGAGGAACATGTGAGGGAGCCAGTACGAATCAGCCTGGAGCAAAACGGATTTTAGCGTGGAGGCTGGTGTCCTGCTGCTCTTCTTTGCTCTCACAGGCAAAACAGGCAAAAGAAAATGACTTAAATTGTGTCAGAGCATTTTAGAGGGAATCAAAACCTTGCCTGATTATAGAACACAAGGGTGGATTATCCAGGATGGTCTTTATCAGTAACTGGACTTCTTCTGAGATACTTGGCCTCTTATGAGCCATCTTAGTCCCAGGGTCCGTTGGGCACAAACAGTGTGGAAGCTGGCAGTTAAACCCTACACTGTGACACTCCTCCGTGTTTGCTGTGGTTAAGGCACCCAGCACTAGTTATAGGGGCTGTGGAGGCCAGTCAGGACGTGGCTGGGCAGAGCCTCGAGAGGGCCCGCTGAAGCAGCCACATGCACACTCATGCTGGGATCCTAAAGAAGGGCTTCCTGAGTCCTCACCAGAGCACCAGAGAGAGGGGGAGAGGGCCCCTTGGGAAAGCTCTCTCAGGCAGCCAAAGTCCAAATAAGCAGTAAGCTGGACAGGATGGAACTGGATGAACAGGGCTTTTGTTACCCACCTTTCTCCCAGCATGGGGGAAGACAAGCTGAGGAATCCTTACCCCACCTCCAAGTCATCTAGTCCAACTCAAAATAATAATAATAATAATAATAATAATAATAATAATAAGGATAGTGAGGGGGAGAGGGGGCGGTGGCTCTGACAAGAAAAGAAAGGAATTTGCAGGGGGGATTGCAGAGCTGGCTGGGGTTTCTTTCTCTTACTGTGGGTTGTACAGAGCTGGCCTGCTGAAGCCGCAAGGCCTAACACTCGTCTGTGCCTCTGTCTAGGGTCTGTGAATACGTGGGCACGCTGGAGCACACCCATTTCAGCGACGGCACCTCTCAGCCCCCTCTGACCATCAGCCAGCCCCAGAAGGCGACAGGGGGCTCCGGACTCCTTCGGGACCCTGAGCGCGAGGGCTCGGCCCTGGAGCAGAGTCTAGAGCCGGACAGCTCCCTGAGTGCGGCCCCCGTCATCCAGCCCCTCTCCATCCAAGAACTGGTCAGGGAAGGCAGCCGCGGCCGGGCCTCCGACTTCCGCGGGGGCAGCCTCATGACCGGGAGCAGCGCCGCCAAGGCCGTGCTCACGCTGTCCACCCAGGCCGACAGGTAGGAGCGCGCCGTGGTCCCCACACCTCGGAGGACTGCTCCCCACAGAGCACCAGCAGACAACGCCACATCCATGTCCCTCGTCTCAAATCACTCCCAGGACAACTAGATTTGTGGGCCAGTCGCTTAAGCCTCTTTTTCATTTTTTTCAAACATACCTCTGTCTCCCATCATGCCCCACTTAGAACGAACTGCTGTCTGTTTACTAAGACTGGAGGCTCTGGAGGCAGGCTCCCTGGGGCTAGCACTCTGCCCTTACCCTGTGACCTTGGGCAGGGTCCCCTCCCTGGGCCCTGGTTGTCTCGCGTCAAATAAGGTCAGAAAGTCAGCCTCTCACGGAGTGGCCGTGAGATTAAAGTAATTACTATACTCGAAGCACTTAGGACAGAGCTTGATAAATCTTAAAAATCCATTATTTTTTAAAAGACTTTATTCATTTATTTGACAGAGAGAGAAAGCACAAGCAGGGGAAACAGCAGGCAGGCAGAGGCAGAGGGAGAAGCAGACTCCCCGTGGGGCAGGGAGCCCAACTCAGGGCTCGATCCCAGGATCCCTGAAGGCAGACGCTTAACCGACTGAGCCACCCAGGCGCTCCCAAAAATCCATTATTTTTATGATAGTTAATATCTATAGTCCCACACCTAAGAGGATGATATATCCTTTAACCATGTTGAGAGGAAAAACTCAACAATAACCCCAAGTGGTGACACTTTCTGATGTTGAAACTGCTGTTGGTCACCAGTCACATGTGGTCCCGCCCCACCACACTCTCCACGCTGGGTCATGTGCCCCCAGCCCTGGTGCAGTGAAGTTTATACAGGGAGCCGGACAGCTGGGGAGTGGGAAAGCGGAACGCCACTCACGGGGGCTCAGAATACCTGAGTTCTTTCCTGGCTTGGACACTAACCAATGGCAAGGTCATGTCTGTATAAATAGTTATGCTGAGACTCAGTTTCTCCATCTGCTAACTCAGTACAGTAATCACTTTTCCCAGTTCATCCAACAAGGTGGCTGGGAGAGTCTTTTGGCATCTGGAAAGTAGTATACAAGCGTCGGGTGGGGCATAATATTCATCACTGCCCTTTTACTAGGAACGAGAGAGAAGAAATGGTTAGTAGGTCCCAGACACTTAATGATATTAAAATTGGAATTGCAAAATAACAAGAAAAAACGTCTTTGTTTCAATCATTTGTGAATGCTTAATCCACTAGTTCCCATCTTAAAAACTGTACATCTCATATAACCTCTTCAAAAGAGACTCCGTATTCAATTTCTGACACACTCCCTTGCTCAGCATGTGACGGCCCATGGGGCTGCTTGACCTTCTGGTGTGAGTGCAGGTTTGGAGGGCAGGCAGCAGATGACCCAAGAGCAGCAGAAGGCTGGCCATAGAAACCCACATCAGATGACAGCCTTCTGAATTCCAGTGAGCCTCGGATCCTTCTCTAAGCCAAGCTACCTGTGCTCCCCTTCTCCTTCCCAGCTCCTTCTGCTAGAAATGTCTGTGCCCAGCGAAGTAGAAAACAAAAGGAACCTATAAGGTCCATTATGTTAGGAAATATTTGTTCTTTTCATAGATACTTGAGCTCCCACCAGGTCCAAGGCACTGGGTGTATGTGTCAGAGGCAGTAATGAAGCCAGCCTCACCCCCAGGGGGCTTACAGGTTTGGGTGTCCAAAACTTTGATTTTGTATCCTTCTCAGGATCAAGCCCAGCATTAGACTCATCAGTCATAGCCCAGCAAAAGCCTTGATTCACTTAGTGGGTTTTTCTATCATAGAGCTTATGAAACTAAAGTTAATTCTAAGGATTCCATTCCCAGTTACTCAGTTTCAGGGGGTGAGGCTTTGCCAAGTTTCAACTTCTTGCCAGACATTTTATAAGTGTCGAGAATGGCTGAGCTAAGCCTTGGGGAAACAAAGATTTTTTTTTTTAATGGTCTGTGCCCTTTAGATGAAAATCTCCTAGTTAGAGCAGACTTGTACACAGTAATAACAGGTAGAGAAGTATAACGTACATTTCTTTACAGTGTTGACACATTCTCATCACTCACAGTTAACAAAATTACCATCGTCATTCTACCACAAAGACTTCGCAGAATTGTTCCCAAGTAACCAATCTATTTCTTTCATGCAGGCTCTTTGAAGATGCTACGGACAAGTTGAACCTGATGGCTTTGGGAGGGTTCCTCTACCAGCTGAAGAAAGCGTCGCAGTCCCAGCTCTTCCATTCTGTTACGGATACAGTGGATTACTCTCTGGCAATGCCAGGTAATTCTTTCCCTGAAGAGACCATGCTGTGAGATCAGCAGGAAGCGGCCTGGATCTCTGAAAGCAGCGGCCTCCCTGAAGACTCAAATCCCCGTTCCTGTCACACACGGTCACCGCAGCTAAGGTCTAGTGCAGATTTGTCTTCAGTTTTCAGGTGTGCCAGGGCTGGGGGCAGTACTGTTCTGTGTGAACGGAAATGCTGCTGTGGCCGGTGCTGCACCTGTCCCCACCCAAGCTGTGCCGGTGGTTCTGCGAAGCACTGTGCTCAAGACAGAGAAAATCATGTGGCTACCCAGGGTGCAGGTAGCTTTCCGTAAGAGTGGGACCCCTTCTCCGTATCACAAGCCGAGTCTCTTGCTTCATTCAGTTCAGCCACTTGCAGAAGCAGCTCCTGATGCCACAAGGGGCTGGTGGGAGAGAAGAGTGGAAGGGGGAAAGCCGCCTGCTACTCTTAGAGAAACTGCTGTGGAGGCATATCCCTAACGACAGGTCAATGTCACTGTCTCCACTGATGAGGACCTTGAAGAGAGCAGAGTTATAACGAGCTGCCTGAAGGTCCCAGATAGGTGTCAGGCTGCCAAAACAGCGAGCCTCTGTCCCGATGGGTCCGGGCACAGACACGGAGCCACGTGCTGGAGATGCACTGTGCTGGCAGGTTGGATCGTACAGCCTCTTGTGGTCCCATTTTTAGGGGTCTGAAGTTCTAAGTGCGTATATTTGGCCTTTTGATCCTTACTGCAGACTCTGATTTGAGAAGCACAGCCCTTTCCCCACTAGTTTTTAATAGACCTTAAAACCTTAGCTGTGTAAAACCAACCTCCCAGACCCATCAGACTTCCAGAGGATCCCTGGACGTAGGGGCCCCCTTCAACGTGTTTTGGGGTTGGGGAAATCAGCAAGCTGTCAGCTTGCAAAAAAGCGGGGAGCAGGGTCAGGAAGAGGCTGCAGACCCAGGAGAAGGAGCAGGCGGCGTTTGCTTTGGAATGAATCAGATAGGAGTTCAAATGCTGCCTCCACCATTTACCAGCTACACTGTCGTAGGTGAGTCAGTTTACCTTTCTGGCATTGAATTTTCTAGTCTGTCAAATGGCAATAATTACATTTGTTTAAGGTTTAATTTAAAAAATAAAGTGACTAAAGACACACCAACACAGCATTTGATGCAGAATAAACCTCCAGGAAATGTCAGTGATTATTACTACTGTCATTTTGAAGTTTATTTGATATGGCGAGACTAATCAGGAGCATTCTGATTGGAAGAGCATGATAACGATCAGCGTTTTGTAGGCCGTGTAGGAGAAGCGGTAGGACACGAGCAAGAAGAAAGTGATGAAAAGGGAGAAGACCGAGGTGACGGGGCAAAGAAGTAGCAAAAGATCGGGGTAGGCAAGGATGACACGGAAGCAAGACAGAGCGGGTTCGACAAGAGTGTTATTGCATAGAAAGGGGCCTGACCTGCTTGGCAAGCACTTCAGAGGTGCCATTAAGGATTGGTAAAGTGGATGACGAGTGACAACAGTAACGTTAATGGCTAACAGCGGGGGGCGTTTAGTATGCGCCAAGCGCTGTGATAGGCACTTTGAGAGTATCTCCGTATTTAATCTGTAAAGTAACTTTAAGAGGTAAGTGCCTTTATCCCCCACTTTTACAGCAAGAAACGGGGCTAGGAGAGGGAAATCTCTGGTCCAGCGTAACCCAGCTACTAACTGGTGCAGCCAGGAGTTGAGCCCGGGCAGTCTGACTCCCCGCCCCTCCTACCTACCCAGCATACCATTCCCCCTTATCCACAAGCAGAGCTCCCGCTTGTCACAGCAGGCACTGGGGATACGGTGGCCGATAGTGGTGTTGAGCGAACCTCCTAGTCTGTCTCGAATCCAGGGTCCTCTCCTCCCTTGATTGGCCCGCACTGACTAATCCTACCGCTCGGAGTATTTTTCATCCCCTTTGATTTCCATTTTCTCTCTGTGCTTGAACAGGTCACACTATTTCTGCGTTTGGGGTTTATGGCTTTTATGCTCTTGCCTTCTTATAGGAGAAGTTAAATCCACCCAAGACCGAAAAAGCGCCCTCCACCTGTTCCGCCTCGGGGACGCCATGCTGAGGATCGTGCGGAGCAAGTCGCGGCCGCTGCTGCACGTGATGCGCTGCTGGAGCCTCGTGGCCCCACACCTGGTGGAGGTGAGCCGCTGCAGAGCAGGCAGCAAAGCAGGGAGCGCCTGCAGCAGGGCCAGCACGGGGCTTGCCAGGCGCCGTGTGGGCAGAGCGCTGTGGCCTCGGAGCAGGGATAAGGTCCCGTCACCTGGGCACAAACATCCTAATTCTCTGATGGACGTCATGGCATCTAGAGAATAAGCCCAAAGGGCAGTCCCGCCTTGGTGTCACCCTGACCCTCTTTCTTTACAATTGCATGACTTGGCCAAGTACCTCCCACAGCCGGCTTTCCCTCCTTCAGGCTTTGCTTTCAGCCTGAGACTGGAGTTTCACTTTTATATGTGATTATAACAAAGCCTTTTGTTCCTGCCAGTCTCTCTTTTCTAATAGCTAAATGTACTCTGGGAAGTACCCCGTAAATAGGCGAACCATATGCCCTGGCTTTCCAAACAAAAAAACTAGGACCCCTTTCACTCTCATACAGAGTGGTGCACGTGATAAATTATATCCTATGAACTAAGCATTTCAATACATGACGACCGGCTACTTCTCTGTTGGTGGGAAAATTGTTGCCTTGCTTTTCGGTGATAACGATTCTGACTAGTTTGTTAGTGTTAATCTGGTAGGGCTGTGTCACCAAATGAAGTATTTTGTGGAACTTAGTTCACTAAACTGAGAACATTCTAGTAAAGAAAAGGGGCAGAAAATAACAACCCGGTCATGGAAAAACAGTGTATATCAGTTATCTGTTACACTATAATCAACCACCCCAAATCTGTTGACATAAAACAACAGCCCCTTATTTAGCTCATGACTCTGTGGGTCAGAAATCTGAGCTGGGTTGAGCCAGGCTTGGCTGAGCTCAGCTTGCCTCACTTCTGCACTTGCGGTCGGCTGGTTCATGACAGCCTTGACTAGGAGGCTGGACGCAGGAGCCTCTCCCCATGGTCTCTCCTTCTTCAGCAGACTAGCCCTGGCTCATTCACATGGCATTCTTAGGATTCCCAAGGAAAGCAAGAGGGCAAATCCCAAATCAGAACTACGTTTCAGTTCTCTGCTGATACAATGTTTGGTATTCTTCCATTGTCCAAAGCAGATCACACATTCAAGCCCAGGGTCAGTGTGAGAGAGGGCTCCTCAAGGTCATGCATACAAAGATGTGAGCCAATTAGAGCATTGTTGGGGCAACTGGCTCACTTCCTTGAGGGACAGATGACACATCTGATCATATTCGGAACATGGCTGAGAATGAGACCACAGGCAGTTCCCAGACTAAGTTCTGGTGTCTTTATAGCCCCTGTGTTCTGTACCACCCAAGAAAACTATCATGTTACAAGAAAAAAAAAAAAAGAAATTACTAGAAATTCTTATTATTTTTCCAGAAATATTAAAGTGAAACTAGACTTGTGTGTGATCTTTGGTTAAATTATTAAAAATTCAACTTTAGTGTATTGTTCATCTATATTTATTCCTTGGATTTTTATTTATTTATTTGTTTGTTTTATTTATTTATTTTACTGTAACAGAATTGCTGTTTCTACCTCCCCACAATGAGGTGGGTTAGGAACTTAAGAAACCGTTATCTTACTTGTATGAAGTCCTGATGGTGTTCTACTCTCCCCTGAATTTTACAGGCTGCCTGCCATAAGGAAAGGCATGTGTCTCAGAAGGCCGTTTCCTTCATCCATGATATACTGACGGAGGTTCTCACAGACTGGAACGAGCCGTCTCATTTTCACTTTAATGAAGCACTCTTCCGACCTTTTGAGCGAATCATGCAGCTGGAGTTGTGTGACGAGGACGTCCAAGACCAGGTCAGTGTGGCATGGAAATCAGCGTTACCAACATCACAGCCAGCCTTTCCTGAGTGCCGTGGCCGGCACTGCTTTATGGCCTTTGCATATTTCATCTTTCCAGTAATCCTTTGTGGGATCTGTGACAGGGGCGTTAAGCAATTTAGCTGATGATACATGGTTAATGATTAGTGGAACTGGGGTTTGAGCCTAGGCAATCTAGCTGTACCAGCGTATACTTTGATATACCTAGCCTGTCCTCTTAATCACTATGACACCCTCTGCTGGGAGACAGATGGTAAGGAAAGTGTTCACTTCATATCCAGCAAGATGGTGGGTGAGGAACACAGACAGATGCTGTCTCTCTGACATCTACCAAAAAGGTTGAATAAAAGTTTTAAAATTATTTTTAAATGCATTGACCCTTTATGGCAAGAAAGACAAGAATACTAAGATGTCTAAAACTCAGTAACAATGGGAAGCCAGAGAGTTCTAACCTAAATAGAGTTCTAAGCCTGGTTTTGCCGCGAGGGAATTTTCCATCAGGTGAAGCAGAGTTCTGCTTATCACATTCTTGAGGCCATCACAATAGGAAATAAATCTCAAGGCAAACTGTATAAGACTGGTGTTCACTCAGGCCAAAGTTGAATTAGAAATGAACCCAAGTACCACCCTCCTGAGGATTGTAGCAGCCTCTCTCTAACATTGGCTCTTAGTAGATATTTAAAAAACGAACAAACAAAAAACTCTCCAGGATTTAAAATTACAAGCTAGCCCTTCTAGCAGGTCAGCGTATGAAATTACACTACATTGGTAGTCTGAGAAGCTTTGTACAGGCATGGTAAAAAAGCAACAGAAATTCCCCCCAGAGGAACTCATTTCAACTTGGGCCATAAAAGAATCCCACTAATAAAGTTCCCAGATATGTGAGTTCACAGTATTTCCAAAATTTTACAAAAACACACAGGGAAACAAGGCAATAGTCAGAGCAAGCTGCTCAAACAACAGATGGCACAGTTAGGACTGAAAAGAATTGAAATGTTGGTATCCTTCCTGCAAAATATTCAACAAGAAAGCCTAGTAAGTTAAATGAAACAAAAGAAAGCAATGAAAATATGAGTTAATGCCTAAACACTGAGTTGGAGGATTTCAATCATAGCGAGCTGAGTAGTTCAGATCAACTTTCCTCAGGGAACAACCAGGAAAAGTTGGATTAAACATATTTTAATCCCTGGAAGGTATTGGAATACAACGAGGCAGTGAATAACTATGAGGCCAATATCTAGGAGACAAAGAGTACTCAGAGTCTGTGCCTGGTGTTGGAGGCACTGTTCCTAAAAAATGGAATCCACTAATTTCAAAAAAGGAAGTCGTGAGATTGAGAAACTAGCCAAAATTGGAATCTGGGATCCACCAAGTCTGGTAACTTCCTGACATCTTGGGACAGAACCATGAAGAGAAGGGGACATATGAGGATGAAGAGTGAAACTTAAATAGACTAGTCATAACAGGAAATAATCCCCAACTTCAAATAATCCCAAACCCTAACATGAGATTAGACGATTTGTGAGTTCTAGTGTCGGCCATCCGCATAGCACAAAACGCCTCCCTGGCAGAAAATGACATCATCCCAAGGATTCAAATTATTTCTTGATTTGCATGTGTAGTGTCTACATTCAATCAAAAATAATCAGGCTCATTAGGAAATAACACGTCACTGACAACAAAAAGGAAAACAAACAATAAAAATAGACATACACGCATATATATGCACATGCTCGTCCAGGGGTTCAGAGTTATCAGTGACGGGCTTTCAAATCACTGGGCTGTAAATGTGTTCAGAAAGATTTAGACCAGGAGGGATTTGGGCTATGGTGGCATGAAAAAGCTAATGAGGCTTCCTCACAAAAATCAAGTATAAAACAGGACAAAATTGTCAAAAGCAACAGTTTCAGATTTCTGGAAATTGACCAAGGACAGACAAATTGAGTAGCATTTATGCTTAGAAATACTTCTTGCCAGAACTTTGGTTAAGAACAGTGGAAGTCTGTAACCTGTTGCCAAAGACTGCCCCTATCACCCTTACTCTCAAGCTATTGGCAAGAATAGTAGTTTGACCAGTGTGGAGCTAACTTGGAAAATCAGCAGCTGTCCAGTATGAGGGACAGACTCGGATTAAAGAAGACTTAGAGGGGCGCCTCGGTGGCTCAGTCCATCAAGCATCTGCCTTCAGCTCAACTCACGATCCCAGGGTCCTAGGATCAAGCCCCATGTCAGGCTCCTTGCTCAGCAGGGAGTGTGCTTCTCCCTCTGTCTCTGCCACTCCCCCTGCTTGTGCTGTCTTGCTCTCTCTCAAATAAATGAATAAAATCTTTTAAAAAATAAAAATAAAACAAAGAAGACTCAGAAAAAAGACCACTCGTTTGGCAACTAAAAGCGGCAAATTCATTAGAAGTAAACAGGGGTGGGGCATCTGGGTGGCCCAGTTGGTTAAGCGTCTGCCTTCAGCTCAGGTCCTGAGATCGAGCCCCACGTTAGGCTCCCCACTCAGCAGGGAGTCTGCTTCTCCCTCTCCCACTTCCCCTGCTTGTGCTCACTCCCTCTCTTTCTCCCTCTCTCTCTCAAATAAATAAAATCTTTAAAAAAAATTAAAAAAAAGTTCACTGGGGAAGCCTGCAATTTTGCTAGCCTAAGGTTACAGTGAGCAGTGAACCAATAAGAAATGTAACATGTGTCTCTGGAAACCAGAGACTTAAAGATTAGATAAATTCCTCTCACATCTCTGGCTGACTGAAACATGGGCAGATGCAGGATAAACCATACAAATCCCATCAGAAAGTAAAAAAACAAGGGAAACTTGAGAACTGGCTAAACTTGGAATATTTTCCCCAACCTACACACATGGATTGGTTGAAGAGGATGGAAGCCTTAAAGGCTCAAGTTATCTGAGCACAATTTCTGCCCACATCATCTGCTGACCACTAACCTTTGTAAACATGGGGATGAATGTTAAATAGTAAAGCTAAGGCCTAAAAACAAAGAAACTGAGCCAGAGACATTGGCTCCTCACACATGGAAAGAGACAGATTGCACAGTGTAAGTCCAACCCCTTATTAAAAAAAAAAAAAAAAAACTCAAAAATTAATCAGAATTCAGCATTGCCACAATGTATTATATAAAATGTTGACCTTTCAGCAAAGAAAAAGGAAGGAAGGAAGGAAGGAAAGAAAAGAAAAGATACAAAGAGACAAGAAAGAATGTAATACCTGTTGGGAGGGGAGGCAAAAAATAGAAAGTGACTTTGAATGAGCCCAGGTGTTGGAGTTGAGAGACAGGCTTTAGAACATATAAATATATTCAAAGAATTAAAGGAAAATCTGATGACAATGGCTCAAAAATAGTCTAATTAGAGAACTGGAACTATGAAAAAATACAAATTCTAGAGCTGAAAAGGCAATAACTGAAATGAAAAATGTACAAGATGGTCTTACCAGCAAGATCCGAGATGGCAGAAGGAGAATTGGTGAACTTGAAGTTAGATTAATAGAAATTATCCATTCTAAAGTTTGGAGAGGATTGTTTGACCGAAATAAAGCCTTAGAGACCTGCGGTAAAATGTCAAGCTCACATGTAATTGGAGTTCAGACAAAGATGAGAAACACAAGGGTCAGAAAATATATTTAGAAAAATAATGGAACCCTAGTTAGCATCAACACAAAGATAGCCATTAGATATTAGATACATTATAGTCAAACTGCTCGAAGACAAAAACAAAACCTCGAGAGCAGCAAGAGAGAAACAGTTCATTGCTACAATAGGATTAATTGCTACTTTTCCAGAGAGAATGAAGACCAAAAGACAATGCAATGACATATTGAAAGTGAATAATTTAGAATAATTTAGAGTAATTACCCTTCAAAAATGAAGATGAAGTAAAAGCATTCTCAGATAAACAAAAATCAATAGAATTTCTTGCCAACAGACCTATAAGAAGTAGTCAAGGAATTCCTTCAGACTAAAAGGAGATAACAGAGTAATTCAGTTTCACAAGAAGAAATGGTGTCTGGGTAAATAGAAAAAGATCACATATTTATTTTCTCTTTTATTTTTTTAAAAAATTTTTAATAATAATTTTTTTTATTATGTTAGTCACCGTATGGTGACTACATACAGTACATCCCTAGTTTCTGACGTAAAGTTCCATGATTCATTACTTGCGTATAACACCCAGTGCACCATGCAACACGTGCCCTCCTTACTACCCATCACCTGCCTATCCCATTCCCCCACCCCCCTCCCCTCTGAAGCCCTCAGTTTGTTTCCCAGAGTCCATAGTCTGTCATGGTGTTTAAAGCAGTAACTCTAACACTGTATTTTGGGATTTATTAAATATAAAGATATAAATAACCGTAGCAGAAAGAAGGGGGAGAAAATGAAACTATTTAGAAGCAAAGTTGCCATATTTTGCCAGAATTAAGTCATTTAATAACTTGAATATTGTGATAAGTCGAAGATACATATTATAATCCCTAAGGCAACAGCCTCGAGAATAACACAAAAAAATAAATTAAAAAGAAACAAAGGAATTAGAATGATACACTAAAAATATGTTTAACCCAAAAGAAGGCAATGAAAGAGGAACAGAGGAACAAAAAACACATTATATGCGGAAAGCAAAGAGTAAAGTGACAGACGTAAATAAGACCACATTAATAGTATTAAATATGTATTTGTGAAAAGATGCTCCACATCTTTAGTCATTAAGGGAATGCAAATCAAACCTCAATGAGACGTCACTCCGAACGGACTAGGATGACGTCAGTAAAAAAGGTCATAAGTTTTGATGAGCATGTGGGGAAGTTGGAATCGCCACACGCTACTGACAGGAAGGTTAAATGCGCCTCCACGGAAAACAGGCTGGCGGTTCCCCGAAAGATACAGACCCAAGAAAAATGAAAATATATATCCGTACAAATCTAGACACAAACCTTCTGAGCAGCATTATTCGTAACAGCCAGAATGTTGGAAACAACCTAAATTCCATCTGCTGGTAAATGGATAAATGTGGTATTTCCACACAATAAAATATTATTTGGCAATAAAAAAAAAAAATCAGTACTGATTTGTGCTACAAAATGAATGAACCTTGGAAACATTACACTAAATGAAAAAGCCAGTCCCAAAAGACCAAATTTTATAGGATTTCAGTTGTGTAAAATGTTCATAATAAGCAAATCTATAGAGAGAAAAAGTAAGTTAGTGATTGCCTAGGGCAGAGAGTAGGGTTCTGTGGAGGGAGTGACTGCTAGCACGTGCTGGCTTTGGGGGCACAGGCAGGTCATGAAAATGTTCTAAAATTAGATTAGTGATGGTTACACAACTCTCTGAATATGCTAAAAAACAACAAATTGTACAGTATAAATGGGCAAATCTTACCATACGGGATTTGTAGCTCAATAAAGATGTTAAAAAACATGAATTGACTAAACTATCAGAAGGCAGAATTGTAAAGGTGGCCATAACAATAAGATATTACAATATGCAGTCTACAAGAGACAGATTTTACATTCAAAGGCACACATAGATTGAAAGTAAAAGAACTGAAAATAATACGCCGTGCAGTTACCGCAAAAGAGTTGGGGTGGCTGTATTAACGTCGGGCAAAACGGACACCAATATGGTAAATATTACCAGAAACGATCTTTGGGCCCTTGGGTTAGGCAAAGACTTCCTAGGAATGATACCAACGTGATCCATAAAAAGAGAAATTGATGAATTATGTTTCATCAAAACTAAAAACTTGTTCTTCAAAGACACCATTAAAAAAAATAAAAAGACAAAGTCAGAGCTGTAAAAAAAAAATGTGAATTATGTATCTGAGGAAAGACTTGAATCTAGACTATGTAAAGAACTCTAACAACTCAATAAATAGACAGTAAGGAGGGGCGCCTGCGTAGCGCAGTCAGGCTTCAACTCTCGGTTGCGGCTCAGGTCATGATCTTGGGGGTCATGAGATTGAGCCCCATGTTGGCCTCCGTGCTCAGTGTGGAGTCTGCTTCAGATTCTCTCCTTCTCCTTCTGCCCCTCCCCACCTACGTGCACGTTCTCTCTCTCTCTCTCAAACAGATAAATCTTTCTTTTAAAAAAGACAATAATGAGAAGACAAAAACCAAATTTTTAAAAAACAGCAAAACATTTGCAGATGGCAAATAAGCACGTGAAAAGTTGCTGAACACCATTAGTCATTAGCAAAATGCAAATTAATGCAATTCGGCTGCTTGTTTAGAAGAGTTTTGAGCAGGTTTGCCTGAATTCTGGTTTTTCCTTTTCCCTGAAATTAACCCAGAAATAGGAAGCCGAGAAGTCTATCACCCTTGCCAGAAATTTTCCTGCTTCTTTTAAGAAGAAGGTTTTAAATGCCCCCTCCTTTGCCTCTGCCAGGTGGTCACATCCATTGGCGAGCTAGTCGAAGTGTGTTCCACGCAGATCCAGTCGGGATGGAGGCCCTTGTTCAGTGCCCTGGAAACTGTGCACAGTGGGAACAAGTCTGAGGTGAAGGAGTATCTGGTTGGTGATTACTCCATGGGTAAGAATGTGTTGATTTTGTATCCTGAAACTTTCCTGAATGCATTTATTAGTTCTAAGGTTTTGGGTGGCATCTTTAGGATTTTCTAAATAAAATAGATCATGTGATCTGCAAACAGGCAATTTTACTGCTTCCTTTCTGATTTGGATGTGTTTTATTTTTATTTTTTTCCTGCCTAGTTGCTCTGGGTAGTATTTTCAGTACTATGTTAAATAAGGATGGTGAGAGGGAAGAATGTGTAGATGATTTTTGTTATAAAGTATGCATTCGTGATGTCAATTTTTATGTTACCAAAAGAAACTGAACAACAGGGAAGGCTACCATTCAGCCATGTTTTCTTGGCAGGAAATGATCTGGTGTAGCAGGGACACACATTCTGAGTTCTAGGGACACACATTCTGAGTTCTGTCGCTGGACCAGGAACCCTGAGCGTTATCAGGCCCTGCGCTTACTGACAGATTAGACAAAACGCTGACACTTCTGTTGTTTCAGTTATACATATTTGTGTTGAGTTCATTCCTAAAGCCAAAGGAAAACATTATTTGCTTACTAGTAAGAAGCAGAAAAGCATCGTAACACAGTTGGATCCCAGTTAGGGAAATTGAGTTTAGCTGGAAGTGAATGGGGACCCATAAAGCATGCCCAGAGACCCACCAGGGGACTCACAGGTCTCAGCATATAGGTATGCTAAGTCTTATTGCACGGCTCAGATTTATTACATGGCTCACCACGAAGATTTATCATGGCAACATAGGACAAGCAGAAGACACAGACTCTAGGGAAATCCCAGTGCAGGCTACCGTGTGCTCTCAGCCTCCCCCGAGGGTCCCCCAGAGCATACTCTGCTCCAAGAGTGAACACGCAGCAATGTGAATGCGATGTTTCTCCCCAGCAAAGCCCATTGGAGACCCAGCTAAGAGCTGGCCACCTAGGTACCCTCTGCCTAGCACCTACCAAAATCCCAGATTCCCCAAAGGAGACCCAGCGTTCAAAATAAACCATGTTGTTTGCACAGTCTAGGCCCAGTGAACCACCCTGATCAGTTAACTGTTGCCTGGGAATATTCTGAGAGCCAGGTTCCCAGATGTCAGCCAAGGGCCAATCTTGTAAGCAGGCCTGAGGATAGCAATCTCGAGCCTGTTAACTCTCTTCTGCACAGCTATGAATCAATTAGTATATGCCATCGGGGCTTATCTAAACCTTCCCTGCCCTATAATTACGTGTGCAGAATCCCAGAGGCCTGCTCGTCTCACTACCCTGTCAACCCACCCATTGCCACAGCCCTGCATTCAGCGGGCTTTGCCCTCATCTCCCTACCAAGCTCTCTATGTATTTGTAGCCTTCCTGCAGCTCCCCCTGCAGGCTAAGATGAGAAGGACAGCATGGAAGCCATGCCCCTGTCCCGTCAAAAGGCCAGGGATTTCCTCCAGCAGTAGGTCTTTTCCAAGACTCCATGGAAGGTGCTGGGAGTATGGGCAACCTGAAGGGTAGAGACTTGATGTTCTTAAAACTCTACAACCTTCTTCCCTTAGGAAAAAGCCAGGCTCCAGTGTTTGATGTATTTGAAGCGTTTCTCAATACCGACAACATCCAGGTCTTTGCTAATGCGGCCACAAGTTACATCATGTGCCTTATGAAGTTTGTCAAAGGACTGGGTGAGTGGAGTCTTCTTTCCGTCCCCCCGTGACAGCGGATGACTTTGTGTGGAAAGCCCTGGAGACAGGCCCACTGCCCGCCTGGAGCAAGCAAGCCAGCCGCCCGGGTTTCAGGCAGATGGCGGTGTGTGCTGTGTATTCAGAAGCAGAAAGCTTACTGTAAAAGCAGCTTGGGTTCTGTCCAGGGTTGCTATTTTTCATCATGTTCCTGGAATACTCTTGTAATGTAGCATGTTTTCAATCTATATGTTACTTTACTCCAACTTCGTTTTTGAATCTTAAAATATTCTAGAATCCCCCTTATGCAGGAGCTGCTGTCCTCGATGTCACATAATTAGCAGCCTGAGCTTGAGTTTCCAGCTCCTCCTAACAGAAATTAAGGATGCCTCCCCCTGGGCCTTATCAATCATAACATGTCTTTGGAGGGTAAAAGTCCCCCTTCTTTGAGGCCTTGTGCATTTCAAAGACCACCAAGCTGATTTTCCGCTTAATTTAGCAATGCTTGAACAAAGTGGAGTCTTGCTGTAGCAAGCAACATGACCTGCTGTAGCAGACTTTTTTTTATGGAGCCCAAGTTTATCTGGGGTGAAACAGAAGGGAGGGCAGTTAGTTAAACCAAAAATTTTAGAAGGAACTTAAGTCTTAAAGTTTTGAGACCCTCACCATGGAGTGCTCTTAGACCCTGAGGCTAAGAACAATTTGAAGGACAATGTAAGGTTCATAATATTTTTTTGTTAATTTTTGCTAAATAACCGACAGTTCATTTGCAGAAGAAGACTGGACGCAAAGAAACTAGGCGACTTCGTTCATGTCCCCCTTTTTGGGGAGCAGGAACAAAAATCAAGTTTCAGGAGAGAGACAACAAGTGTGATCTGTAGACCATTGTTGTTCTCTTCTGTTATTTATTACACGTGCCTCATTCTGTTGTCATGTATACCCCGGGAAAGGGAGGACTGAGCGGAAGGGCAGCTGTGGCCACTTGTTAATTGATTCTACAAACTAGGCTTCAGAGGAAGATTTCTTGGGGACAACAGCATCAGATTGTATTTTATTTTAACTCTGCTCTGTGTTAAATAGAAACCAAATAATCTGGTATCTTCATCATAAGAAGACCTTAAAGTATGAATCTTTGTATCAGGTAGTAGAAAATTCAGTACTTGTATAGGAATAACTCACTCCCAGGTGTCTCCTTTGTTCTCCCCCGACCGGCACACTCACAGTGCTCTGACGCTGGGTGGGGGGCAGGTTTCTCACACCGTGCAATATTCTGAGACACCAGCTGGCTGTCCTAGAATTCAATTCAGTTCTACACTCCCCAGAGTTAGCACAGACTCCACAGGTGAGGGGCTCAGTCCGACAAGACTGCCCCCTCCACTTCACATGCCAGAACAAAGGTAGGTCCCCAGGTTGCCCACAACTCTGACATGGCTACAAATTGGAGGTTCCATGACCCCACCCCTTGGATTTGGTTAGTTGTTGGAACAAGTCACAGAACTCAGGGAAACACGTTTACCAGTTTCTTCTATAATGAGGGATGTAATAAAGGATACAGGTGAACAGCCAGCCAAAGAGATACATAGGGCAAGGTCCATAGGGTCCCAAACACAGGAGCTTCGGTCCCCATGGAGTGGGGGTGAGCCACCCTCCCGGCATGGAGATGTAGTCACCAGCCCAGAAGCTCTCCGCACCCCGTATTTCTGGAATTTTCATGGAGGCTTCAGTGGGAAATTACAAGGGTTTTAGGAGCTCTGTGCCAGGAACTGGGAGCAGAGGCCAATATATACATTTGCTATTATCACAGTCTTATGTTTCATCTAAGAATCATTATTGGTATTCTCTTATGCAGTGAACTGTTGAGTGCCCGCCATGTGGCCACAGCAGCCTATTTGTACTATGAAGGTATAAAGATGAATAAAACACGCTTCCTGCCCGTGAGAGGCTCACAGCCTCTTCTCGGAAGCACACATAAATCAATAATTACAATTCCGTAAGATGAATACTTTCGTGGAGGCTACTAAAAAGAAAAAAGGTATTTAAGCGGAAATAAACAAGCAGCTGAGAAAGATGCTTGGAAGTGGGGGGCAGGTCAGGCTTCAGAGAGGAGGTGACATTTGAACTTTGCGGAGTAAGCTGTAGGTTTGCTTTTCTAAAAACAGGATACGTTGGAGATACCCACATAAGAGAGATAGTGGGTGATGAGGTGGAAAGAAAGGAAGGGGGCAGTTGGGAAGGGTTCTGGGTGCTACATCAGGGAATCCAGAATGTGTGGAAGGTTTCTAAGTAAAGAGTGGTACAATCACACGCCGTGTTAGAACTGACCTGTAGCAGGCACACGTCCCCATACGGGGGGACAGGGGACAGGAGGCTGCAGGCAGAGAGAGTAGAGAGGATGTCATTGGCTCTGGCGCGTGGTAGAGGCAGGGTCTGTGGGGCTCGGCACTGCTCCGCTGGGGGCTTGCAAGGACTGGCGTTACTGAGAAATAGGGTGTTCAAAAGGAGAGCAGGTTAGGTGTGGAGGAGAGGAAAAAGTAATGAATTCTCTTTGGACGTTTGGACAGGTTGAGCTTCTGTGAAACTCCGTTCAAGGGGAGATGCCTAGCAGCAAGTTACAAATTTGAGATTTTATCTCAAGGAGGGAGTTAGCGGCAGCAAATAGAGATGCAGAATAATCGGTATGCACATGGTGGATGGTTTTTTCTGTGAGTTATAAGGTGGAGTTACTTGTATGGGGTGGAGTCCGTGGGAACTGTTGAGCCCCCAGTAGCCATGCTGGCTGTGTCCTGCCCCGGACTCCAGGGGGCGCCGTTTGCATAGACTTTGATGTGTAACACAGTAGCCTAGGTTTAAAAAAAGACAAAAACAAAAACTGGGACGTTCACTTGGATCAACAGGCTAAGAAATGAATTTATGTTTAATTCCCACTTGGTTATTTCAACATGAATTTGCCCTCGTCTGCGTTTTGATATTGTAAAGTAAGTTCAACGAAACCAGGGTCTGGCAAACGGTGGTCTGCAGGCCGGATCCAACCCTTGGATAGTTTTTATGAAGTTTACTGGAGCACAGCCATGGTCATTTGTCTGTAACTAGTTTTGTATGATAAGGGTAGATCTGAGAAGTTGAAACGAAAACAGGATGACCTGCAAAGCCTAAAGTATTCGCTGTCTGGCCCCGTACACAGAAAGTTTGCCGATCCCTGATCTAAAATACAAATGTTTATCTTTTCTTTTTTAAGGAGAAACGTGCCTCTTTGTCTGAATTTTAACTAATGCCTAGTAATTAGGTCTGTTTACCCACAGGGGAGGGTGCCTAGTGGCTACGATGGTAGACTATTAGAAACAATTACAGTACCGTGGAATGATTTTATTAAAAGTATGGGCATAGATTCATTACATGAGAAGAAAAATGGTAATCCTCAACTACTCTTTGCCTATAGAAAATCTAGATGCCCTCTCCAGATCCGTGAAACCTCTAGATAGGTACCAAAAAAAACCAGAAATCATTTCCGTTCAATTCAGGGGTCTCCATCCCCAAGCCCCGGATGTTTAGACTCTACCCAGGGACTTTATCATTACTGTTTAGTGCTGAGCCCTGGCAGCAAATGGGTCCTTTTCCAAACAGAGAGGGGCCTAGCACTTCAGCCCAGCCCGTGGCTTGTCGCCAGTACTGTCCTTTATCATTGAGCTTCAGGGTCACACCATCCGCAGCAGGGGCGCGGTGAAGGGAGTTACGGTGCACCCGGGTGCAAAATAACACCGGCCAGCCACTGAAGGAATTGTGGTAGAATACGGGGAAAGCGTGGCTTAGTGAAAAGGGGAGCTACAAATGGAATGATCCCAAAAAAATAAGAGGTGCGGTATGATTCCCAGCTGTATTTAACATGTACACATGCAGAGGGGAAAAGTGACCAAAAGGATTCTTCTCAGGGTCACTGAGTTTGGGGTCATTTTTTCTTCTATTTTAGCCGACGTTTGATGAACGAATGCTGTGTGAATAAATAGGTCTTCCGTTGAAGGGGGACCTCAGGGGTGATTTTGTCTGTCTTCCAGGAGAGGTGGACTGTAAGGAAATAGGAGACTGTGTCCCGGGACCCGGAGCCACGTCCCCTGACCTGTGCCTCCCCGCGCTGGATTACCTCAGGCGCTGCTCTCAGGTACACGGAGCTCCAGGCCCTGAAACCCGCCTCAGACGAAGCTCGCGAAACGTGCACGGATGTCTTTTGCTGAAGCCCAAGAGAAACACTTTCTGCTGACTCTGAGGAGACCGGGGGCTTGGATCTGGAGTAGGAATGGTTGTCCCCACCCCTTCTGTGAAGGAGAGAAAGGAACAAACGTGCTAGAACACACAACTGAATTGAAATCTCAGAAACTTCTCATGTACACTCAGACACAGGAACTGTCATAATCTCTCTGTCTGCGTCAGGCTGCAGGGAGAGGGGTCATGAGGTCCTGGGAAGTCTTCATGATAAGACATGGATGGTGGGGGTGCCACCATTGAAGAGAGACAAAAACCAAAGGGGGGCGCACATTCAGTCAAGATCTAGTGAGGAAATCCCACCAAACCGTGCTTATCAAAGGGAACAGTGACCTTCGTTGTGCTAAATCCAGTAATGGCCATTATCCCAAGAGGAGGCCGCCTCCTGAAGCCTTTTCGCCCCCAGGCTTCAGTAATGCTCTCAGTAGTTGCCCTGCTGTCTCCACAGGTTGTGTCCCCCGGCCTTTTCCTGTCTGTGGAACCTCTCCGGCGGTGATAGCAGCGATTGTGGGAAGCCCCAGGGCTTTAGAAAGGATGCCCAGCCCCAGCTTCTTCCCCCAGCTGCCTCCACAAGGCCCCACATGACAGGACCCCAGCTACCTTTCCACCCTCAGATCCTTCCCTCTCACTCTGTGCTCCAACCACACCGACTTTCTTTCCCTCAGATACATAGCGCCTTACGGCTCAGGGGCATTGCTGTTCCCTCTGCCTGGAATGTCCTCTCCCTGCATCTCCTTGCGACACTCTTTATCTTCCTGGATCTCATCTGAAACCTCACCTCCTCAGAGAGATCAGAGCTTAAGGATCTCCCGGCTCGTTGCCAACACTCCCATATACCCTGGTCACTCTAGTATCGCCTAATGTTTTTTCTATAGCCTTTAGGTCCAAAATGTTATTTATTGTTTGTGAAGGGATCATTGTAAGCCCCCCAGGACAGGAATTTTGTCTGACTCACCTGCAGCTCTTCCCCTGGCACAGCAGGCACAGTTCTAATCTGTGGGGCTCCTTGGGAGTTTGGCCCCATGATGAGGGTTCCTGGGGGCACTGGGCTCTTACAGCGAGGGGAATAAAGAACGCAGGGCAGTCTGTCAGTTCTGCGTTCAATACCTGCGTCTGGCCCCCCCCCCCCCCCCCCGCCGAGCCCATAGATGCCTCCCTTTCCCCACTTACCGTTGGCCTCGTTGCCCTGGTGTTGAGGCAAGGGAAGGGGAAGTCAGTCTGGTATCCCATTTACCCAGAGACTGTCTTCTCAGTGGTCCCCACAGAACACTTTCCTGTAGGCAAAAACTCGTGACGTGTTTTATGGTTCCCCAGGTTGGTTTACCAGGGTCTGTAAAACTCATAGGTAATTGAGATGCTGAAAAAGTATCCCTAGAGCCTTTTTCCTCCACCTTTTGGTTTCCAGTAAATGCTGTTTTCATCTGCTCCATGGGATAGATGCCTCTTGGGAGCTGCCAAATGGATCCAAATTATAACCTCAGAACTTTCATACGCTGGGAGCTTCTCGGCTTTTCCCTAACCCCAGTATTGCTGACATATAACTTTATTCCCCTTTAACACCCAGAGTGCAGCTTTTTCCGATATATAATTGCAATTCGATCTTTTGTTACTTAGTTACTGGCCAAAATCTACAAAATGCCCCTGAAGCCAATATTCCTTAGCGGGCGACTTGCCAGCTTGCCTCGAAGACTTCAGGAGCAGTCGGCGAGCAGTGAGGATGGAATGGAGTCGGTCCTGTCTGATTTTGATGACGACACTGGTGAGTTTATTGACTGGACTGAACCAGGTTATTTGCTGTGTTCATATTCCCAGAAGCTTAAGCCGTGAGTTCAGTAGCTTATAGATCGTAAGAATGACCACGCACTGATGTTGCTACTGGTTTTAATTCTAACAGAACAAGCGTCCCTAGAGTTTCCATGGACCGCTTGAAAACATCATTTGATGTCGTCTTCACACCCATCCTTTTTAGATGGATGCCTCTATCCAAGCTCAGCGCAGATCTGCAGACACCACTAAATATAGTTTCTAACTCTGAATTCTCTATAATTTAGCAAATTGGAATGTGGTTGCGTTGGTACTTAAATTGGCTGGTAATTGTCTTTAATACCTTCTAGGAAACACAATCATTATATAATTACTTCCTGCAGGACTATTTGGTTAGAGACTGGGGAAATTAAGCCACTACTGAAGAGAGAATCTATTTGTGACTGGTGGAACTGAAGGCTCATTAAAAGAATAATTTTAAAGAATGTGTTTCAAATTAGTTCCCATGTAATTTCCTGTGGATTGGAGCTCAGTCTGGTAACTTTGGGAAATTTTCCGATGGGTTAACTCACGCTCATGCTTGTCTTCTGATTCAGTCGACCTGCCCTGTTCTAGATCTAGAAGTGGAAATTATATCCTTAAAGGGGACAGATAACTGGCATAGTTTGATTCAAACCATTGTAAAAGGAGTTTTGGGGAGAGGTTTTTTTAAATTTGCTTTTTTATTCATTTTTAATTTTTGTTTTATTTTTCTGTTATAAATTCACTTAGGAGAGTGGCGAGAGGGTTTACAGTTTTCCATAGGGATTATAAACAGTAAAGCCTCACTGGTTGAGACTAATTTTAAGGAAGAACCATTGGAAAGAATAGCTAATATAGAGAACAAATAAAATGGAAATTGGCTAGATGTTGCGTAATAGAGGTTTCATCTAATGATTAGTTAAGAGTAATTTTTACTTAGCCTCTTAAACCTCCAACCGAGACAATTACAAACAGAAGCTACTGTCATTTATCTGTAAGACAGTCTTGAAAACAGTTGTAAATGCTTTGTTCTGCATTCTGTGTTTGGCTGATAGGTCTCTGAAGTCCTTTTCAATCTCTAGATTTTCCTCTTCAACTCTTTTTCACCCCTTTGCACTTCATGTGTTGAAGAAGTGAGGTCTTGTGTCCCATGGAATTTTCCGGGTGGACTTGATTGGTCGTACCCCCTAGAGTTGTACGTAACATGCGATCCTGGCTTCTGCACTTCCTATAAATTAGCTTGTTTACACTTGCTTATATTTTGAGGTTCATGAACCATTGTCAGCTAGTTTTATTTGTGGTTCATGGGTTTGGTTTAGCTTCCTATGAATGGGGATGTTCAAAATTGTGGAAGTAGATTTTCTTAATGGGAGTATTTATTTTTTTAAAGATTTTTATTTAAGAGAGAGAGAGAAGAGAGCACGAGTGGGGGGGGGCAGAAGGAGAGGGAGAAGCAGGCTCCCCACAGACCCCGGGATCATGACCTGAGCCAAAGGCAGACACTTAACCGACTGAGCCACCCAGGCACCCTAGAGATTAATGGGAATATTTAAAAGCTGCCATCTTTTGACAGTTATCTCTCACAGGAAAATGAGAAGTATTAGAATTAAAATGTAGGGTGGGCTATTTTTTTATACTCTATTCTAGGTCCTTTGGGATGAAGCTAGACAAGTCGAGTCCTTTCTCTGCAGCAGTTATCTGAGCGGCAGATTCACAGATTTCCAAAGGCAGGGGTGAGCAGGAATGTTGGCTCAGACAGTGCTTCTGTAAATGGCAAAACTAAAATTGTTTAGATCTCATAAAAAGCATCTCATGTTTCTTCCTTTCCCTAGTAATGAGCGACACTAAAATTTAGTATCTTATTATTTTTAAAATGAAACTCTGAAGGGGAGGGGGAAGAGAGGTGTGTACTGAGAGGTGTGCTGCTCTGGTTGTGTGATTCTGTTGATTCTGGGAGCACCCTTCCCCATCTGTGAGCAGTACACGAAGTGATGATTTGCCTGTACCCGGCATGAGAGAGCCGGCAGCACCAACTGCAAGGCAGGCAGGTAAAGTCAAAATAAGGTATAGATTGCAAGAAAAAAAAAAGAGAGAGAGAGAGACGGGAGATGAATGAGGGACCTCTGGGGCACAAGGAAGAGCAAAGAAAATAGACTAGCACACATGAGCAACAAAAGAAAAACTGGATGTCTCGGACTTCAGCAAAATTAAAGACTTTTGTGCATCAAAGGACATTATCAAGAGAGTGAAAGGACAATCGAAAGGAGAACATGTTTGTAAATCTTATTTCTGATAAGGTTTTAATATCCAGAATATATAAAGAATTCCTAAAACTCAACAAGACAACACAATTTAAAAATGGGCAAGGGACATGAATAGATATTTCTCAGAAGATCTACAAAAAGGCAATGAGCACATGAAAAGATGCTTAACATCATTATTCATCAGGGAAATGTAATCAAAACCACACCTACTAGGATGGCTATAGTTAAAAAACAAAGTAAGCGTTGGCAAGGATGTGGAGAAATTGGAACCCTCACCGGAATATAAAATGGTGCAGCCTCTATGGAAAACAAACAGTGGTATATCTTAAAAAAAAAACTAAACAGAACTACTAGATGACCCAGAAATCCCTCTCCTGGGTCTATACCCTAAGGAACTGAGACTGAAAGAGATACTTGCACTCCTGTGTCATTGCAGCCTTACTCACCACAGCCAAAGGTGAAAACAACGCAAGTGTCCATCAACAGATGAATGAACAGAACATGGTACAACATACAAGGGAGTATTATTCATCCGATACACAGTACAACATGGATGGACCCTGAGAACATGACGCTAAATGAAATAAGCCAGACACAGAAACACAAATACCGCGTGATTCCACTTACATGAAATACCCAGAATAGGCAACTTCATAAAGACAGAAAGTAGATGAGAGGTTCCCAGGGAGCTGGAGTGAGGGGAGAATAGAAAGTTACTGGTTGCAGGGCTTCTGTTTGAGATGATTTTTTTAAAAAGTTTTAGGGGCGCCTGGGTGGCATAGCAGTTAAGCGTCTGCCTTCGGCTCAGGGCATGATCCCGGCATTATGGGATCGAGCCCCACATCAGGCTCTTCCGCTATGAGCCTGCTTCTTCCTCTCCCACTCCCCCTGCTTGTGTTCCCTCTCTTGCTGGCTGTCTCTATCTCTGTCGAATAAATAAAGTCTTAAAAATAAAAAAGTTTTGGAACTAGGTAGCGGAGACAGTTGCACAAAACCGTGCATGTAATGAAGTACCACTGAATTGTATATGTAAAAGGGGTTAAAGTGGCAAATTTTTGTTATATATTTATGATAAAACAATTTAAAAAAAAGATACACTAAGATGATACAAAAGGATTTTTTATTATTTTGGTATCATCAGCTCCCAAGATATCTGACAGTTGTTTCAACATAGAATTTACCACATCATCTTCATCCTGTAGGGGGATGAGAAGAAATTTTGGGTTTTTCCCTTTGACTTTGTTAGAGCATGTAAATCATAATCCGTCCACGTTTGTAGACACGGAGGGCTACCCCACCATATAGCACACTGCCACACTAACAATGTTCAGTTTGATCTTATGATGTGTGTTGTGTTTAACTGGATTTCACCGAGATCTGCTTCTTGGTTTCCAGGGCTGATAGAAGTCTGGATCCTCCTGCTGGAGCAGCTGACAGCGGCTGTGTCCAACTGTCCACGTCAGCACCAACCACCAACCTTGGATTTACTCTTCGAGCTGTTGAGAGATGTGACGAAAACACCTGGTAAGAATTTCTATGTCTGTCTTTCAGTGGGGAGTTGTCATAACTTTTTTTCAGGAAGGTATTTCTGTGTGTCTGCCCATTTCCCAGCTCTAACCCTAGACGTGATGCAGAACTTCATGCATAGTAGACGTTCGGTGAATACGTGTTGAATGACAATGATGCAGTGATGGTTAAGTCCTGTCATTGTTGACATGTATTCCCACCAGTCCATTTACAAATAATGTGTGCTATCCAGTTCGTTGGGGGTGTGGGATCTCTCCAATAATCAGGCCAAGGTTATTGGCTTTGCTCTGTTCCATGATTACAGCTTTCCTCTTTAACTGGATCTTACATGCTCTTGGCCCCAGGGCTGTCAGAGTCTCCAGTGACATAAACAAACCACTCAAAATATATATGATATTAAGACAGCAAGTTCTTGAATGTATAAAGGTCATAGATCATTAGATTGAGCAAAAGACATGTAGGGCGCCTAGGTGACTCAGTCAGTTAGCCTCTGACTTTTGATTCCAGTTCAGGTCATGATCTCTAGGTCGTGAGATCGAGCCCCACATTGGGCTCCATGCATGCTTAAGATTGTCTCTCTCTCTCCCTCTGCCCGTCCCCTGCTTGTGCTCGCGCTCACGCGTGCTCTCTCTCTCTCTCAAAAAAGGAAAAAGACATGTAGTGATCACCTAGTACCTTGATGGTACAGGAAAAGAATGGCCCTAATTCTTCTTTTGAATTAATCAAATTTAGCATGTACACTTAACACATGCAAATTTTCCTAAGATCCAAGCAACTATAGAAATTTTAGTTTCCACAAACAGAATCAGAACCACAAATGAACTCACTAGTTAATTCCATAGTTACAAGAGTTTTGTATTTATCACAAACTAATGAAGACTTGATAATTGATACTGTTTTAAGGTCCATTGCAAAGTTCATAGAAGAATTTTTTGCAGAAAAGCCAGAATAGCTACTCCCATATGTCAAAAAGTTATCAGCCTTTTATCCAAAAATAAGCAGGTATTTTAAAGAATTATACACCTCTCTTTCACTAGTCAGTACCATTTTCTGTTTTCACATTGCCATTAAATATGTGTGAGGAGCACTTAACCTAATTAATTCTAGAAATCTATCATCAAAGGAAATTAATAGTGATGAAGACAAAATGGGTATATAATGATCGCTGAAATATATTGAATACCAAAAAAATTATGAACACCCTAATGGGTTAAGTAAAAGTATTAAATAATTATAAGAGCATATAAATATTCCACAGACATTAAAATGAGTATTTGTAATTACATTTAAAGTATATACACTATGGAGTACAATCACAACATTATGAAATTTTATGTATCTCTAAATACACATGTACATTCAAAAAGACTAGGAGTCAAACATGAAAAGGTGATTATCTCTGGGGATAAGGTTTCTTTCTTTGTACTTGCATGTTGTTTTTCGTGTTTATTAGAAAAAAGATGCTTGCTTTTTTAATCAGAACTTTAAAAACCCGTGGGGCGCCTGGGTGGCACAGCGGTTAAGCGTCTGCCTTTGGCTTAGGGCATGATCCTGGCGTTATGGGATCGAGCCCCGCATCAGGCTCCTCTGCTGGGAGCCTGCTTCTTCCTCTCCCACTCCCCCTGCTTGTGTTCCCTCTCTCGCTGGCTGCCTCTATCTCTGTCGAATAAATAAATACATTCTTTAAAAAAAAAAAAAAAAGAACTTTAAAAATCCATCACTTTCACAAGGATTTTCATTATAGCGTTGTCAATAAAGCAAAATATTAGAACACCTTAAATGTCCATCAGTAAGGGAACAGATAAATAACTGTTGTATATACATACAATGGAATAGTATATGGCAGTAAAAATGAGGGAATGTCTAAATCCACCCAAAAGAATGATCTCTAACCCACGTTAATGTGTTTCTTGATGTTTCATATAGATATTTGCACGTGAACTTTAGAGGATATTTTCTCATACGTGTCTATGCATCTGTATGTTTACATCTGGGGACTGGAGTTAGATGATACTTTAGCTTTACTGGTATTTGAATTTATTCATGTATCATTTGCATAACTAAGTTCATACAGAAACAAAAAAGAGGGTCACCTGGGTGGCTCCGTCAGTTAAGCCTCTGACTCTTGATTTTGGCTTAGGTCATAATTTCGGGCTCATGGGATTGAACCCCACGTCCGGCTGTGCACTCAGTGGGGAGTCTGCTTGAGATTCTTCTTCTCCCTCTGCCCTTCCCCCCTACTCACATGCTCTCTAAAACAAATCTTAAGAAAAAAAAAAAAAGAATGCTGAAGACCAATCGATAGTTAATTCTTTTTCCTCGAAGTTCTCAGAGAGTCGGGGGCCGGGGGGGCTCCTGTGAAAGAGATGGGCCATGCCAAGCCATGACGGTAACTTCCGTTTCCCTACAGGAATGCTGCTGCAATCACAGTTCTGACACTGACTTTTCTGTTTCAGGACCAGGGTTTGGAATCTATGCGGTTGTTCACCTTCTCCTCCCGGTGATGTCCGTTTGGCTCCGTCGTAGCCATAAAGACCATTCGTACTGGGATGCGGCTTCTGCTAATTTCAAGCATGCCATTGGCCTGTCTTGTGAGCTGGTGGTGGAGCACATTCAAAGCTTTATACACTCAGGTAGCTACGTTCCCACACCATGCCGAGTATTTCTTTTTCATGGGAATCATCACTGTCTAAAAGTGCTTCTAAATACCAGTGTATGATTTTTGTCTGGAAATTACTAAAAGAAGAGAATTATATGGTCAGTGCCAACCTTCTCCTAGATTATCAAAATGAAAATTGATACTTAAAATACATATGTGGCTAAAAATATAATGCCATCTAGTAGATCTGTATATGAGAAGAAGGGAGGCAAGTTCAAATATGTAATAAATTTAAAAAAGAACTGGCCTTGTTGTCTGGGCGAGAGAGGGGTGTATCCTCCTGCTTCCTCTGGGAGGCTAAGTGGAGGAGATAAGATTTTAGCAAAGGCTTCAATTATAGGCAAGAAGTTGTTTGGGAGGTTAGGGGTGAAGTGTCTTAATATCTGTGGCACTTTAAAAAAGATCTGAAAGTATGCGGTGGATAGTATATTGAAGTCAGAAAAAAAAAAATCACTGTTAACCCTAGATGTTATAATTCTATATGCCTTTGGCTTTTCTTTATAAAGAAGAGGTAAGGTAAGGGACTCCCTTGTTGGATAGGTTAGAAAAACTCATGAGGGGGCGCCTGGGTGGCACAGCGGTTAAGCGTCTGCCTTCGGCTCAGGGCGTGATCCCGGCATTATGGGATCGAGCCCCACATCAGGCTCCTCTGCTAGGAGCCTGCTTCTTCCTCTCCCACTCCCCCTGCTTGTGTTCCCTCTTTTGCTGGCTGTCTCTATCTCTGTTGAATAAATAAATAAAATCTGAAAAAAAAAAAAGAAAAGAAAAAAAAGAAAAACTCATGAGATGTTCACCCCAAGGGAGAGTCAAAAAGCAAAGATAAGAAACGGGTAGCTCTACTAAATTTAATAAGGACAACTTGCCTCTGCAAAAAAAGAACGTTAATTGAGAAGGAAAACAGTGGGTGTTTCCACATATAAGCAATAACTGTCCCTAGGGGTAGATGTTCTCAACTGGATCATTGCTTTGCACAGCACAGAACCACTGAGGATGCTACTGAAAATTGGATTGGTGTCATCACAAGGACCTTGAGGAAAAGAATACAGATGTATTCCTTGACTTGGGAAAATAGAATGTGATTTGGGGAAGTCCCATTTTCTTTGGGGATGGTGTGCAGACCGAAGCCACACTGAGAAGTTCAGATGATGAGAGAGGGTCTGTTTGCCACGAGCACTTGGTCTGTCAGGCCTGAGGAAAGTCTGTGTTTCTTTTTTACCAGCTACTAGTCACGCTGTATGTGTTCTCTTCTGTGGAAGTAGATGAATTATATGCATCACTTTGAAAAATGTACATCAGTACATCAAAGTAAATCATATATTTCATCATGCAACGATTAATACAAGCTAAATTCAAGTTTAAGAAAATCCAAGAAGATTGCTTTTTTTCCCCCCAGATGTATCATCTTTTTATTGCTCAGACTTTCTCCTTTTGCTAGAGATGCCATTTCAACACACTCCTTCACAACAGAGTTGAGTGAAATCTTGGTCTTCCTTTTCCATGCAGACATCCGGTACGAGAGCATGATCAACACGGTGCTGAAGGACCTGTTTGAGTTGCTGGTAGCGTGTGTGGCCAAGCCCACAGAAACCATCTCCAGAGTGGGCTGCTCCTGCATTCGGTGAGGAAAACAATCCCCCGGCTCTCCACAAAATTACTTTATTGTAGCAATCCACTTTTTGAATTGCTTTCTAGAAGTAAAAATGTCTATATGTATACACCAATAATTCCTCATTTCAGTGTTTAAGCAGCAAATATTTATTGTGTGAGGCATTCGGTGCACAGGAAGTCTATGAAGGTCCCTACCCTCAAGAGGCTTATAGCCTTTTCTAAAGGACATAACAGAGAGACACACGGAAAATGATAATAGGAAGGAGTTACCGTACGTGCCAAGGAGGGCAGAGGAGTAGGTGGTCAGCAAGGGCTTTTTCTATTAATGACACTTAGATCCCTCAAGGTGGGCAAGCTCTTGCTAGATGCGGACTTGCAAGCAGAACATCACAGACCTAAGCATGGAGATCAGCGTCACAAGTGGCAAGAGGGTTTTTGTTATTTGTCAAGGAGTAGTAGAAAATGGGGCTAGAATGGAAAAGTAGTACAGAATATATATAGTCTTGCATGCAAAGCTTGGTCAAAACATGGCCCTATTTGTCATGAGGACCCATTGCTATGTTTATAGTGAAATGCGTTAGGAAATAGTGTTGGGACAATGGACCACCAGTCGGATTGAAGACAGGAGTGGTAAGAGGCAGCAAGAGCTGTACAGAAGCTGGGGAGTAATTGTGTGTGTGCTTCTGGAGGGACAACAGCACGTACTGATTCGAGACTTCTCTCCTTGTCTCTTCGAGCAGGTACGTGCTCGTCACCGCGGGCCCCGTGTTCACTGAAGAGATGTGGAGGCTTGCCTGCTGTGCCCTGCAGGACGCGTTCTCCGCCACGCTCAAGCCCGTGAAGGTAAGGTGCTCGCAGCAAGAGCCAGGGCGGGTTCCCGTCTTCCGTGGCCCCTGGTGCCTGTCCCATGCGGCAGCTGGATGCTGCCCTCCTCTTAGCAGACAGTCTCCCCGAACTCCAACCCAGGGGGAGAAAGAAGCTGTCAGATCAGTGCTCTCGTCCCAGATGTGGGGACGATGGCAGCTCCAGGATGGACCCGGATGCAGCCAGGAAACGTCTGCTGTGTTTCTCCCCAGGATCTGCTGGGCTGCTTCCACAGCGGCACCGAGAGCTTCAGCGGCGAAGGCTGCCAGGTGAGGGTGGCGGCCCCCTCCACCTCCCCCAGTGCCGAGGCCGAGTACTGGCGCATTCGAGCCATGGCTCAGCAGGTAAGGACTGGGGACTTCTAGAAGCTTCTTCCTGATGGTCTTCCATCACCAGACTGCGTTTCATTCCCTTAGGGACATACATCTCCTAGCCCTCCCGTCTTGTCAGTACTGTTCTTGATGAGGCATGGCTGACTCAGTCAACAGCATTATAATCCTTTCCACCATCTCTTTCTTAGTGCGTCCTCCAGTGCCCAAATCAGATAAACTTGCTTGGACTCCTTATATTACCATATTTGCTTAAATTTTGATGTTACTTGCAGTCTATGAGTCCCTATTTGGGTTTTTTTCTTACATCTCCTGTATAGAGCTTAACATTTACAAGCTGCTTAATTTCAGTGGAATGTAACTCATAAGTAAAATTAAAATATACTTACCCACTCAGGGATCACCATGTAGCAATGACTTTTTTCTTCTGGCAGATGTCAGAAGTCAGAAAAGTTGGTGGTAGTCTTCTGAGGAGCAGAGAACATATTATACTTTCTTGGTGTTCCTAGGGCAAGGCATGCAGAAGACACTTAGTAACTCTCCAACTCAACAGACATTTCCTAAATCACAAAAGGCCTTCCAGCACTAGCGCTGGCTACAGACATGCTCCCACATACTTAAGTGACATGTCAGTCTGTCCCTAACATAGACCGCATGGGGCTTCCAGCAGGATTAAGCACTATCCCTAAATTTACATATATTCATAATAGGAGTGGTTGTTGAGTATTGGCAACAGACATATTTGAAGTATGTCTTCATATGCAGAAGATATTTTGCAAATGTGTGTGGTATGTTTAAAACATTAAGAAATTTTTATAAATTCCTATGCAGTGTTGGATTGAATTATTGGATAAGTATTCTAAATCTTTAGAAAAGTAAAGTGAATTGGGGGTTATAGGCAATAGCTGCCGTAAGGGGAATCCACTACACTGCTAAAGATTTTCCCCCACGTGCTCACAGTGGGCTTCCAAACTACATCCCACCAACAGCAGGAACATAGAATCTTCTTCTGAAACAATAGATCATTAATGGAGAAGAAAGGCAGAGGCCATTTAGTGAAGCTTTTACTCTTTAATATTTTCTCTTCTTCAGTCCCCAGCCTTTCTCCTATATCCACCTTTCAGATAACCCAGGTAATTTGATAATGCTTACAAAATGTGCAAAGAAAACATTTAAGAATACTTCTGTTTTCAAAGGGAAGAATCAAGAAGTGTTTACTGTTTTCTTAGTCACTTCTCCCACAGTCCCATAGAGTATGGCCACATCCATGTCCCAACAGGAGGCCCTAATTAATTTCTTATACCACAGAGACATCAAAATCAGAAATTTTTTCTTACAAACACAACCCCTCTCTATTTACTCTCAAGTAATATTAAATATCAGCGCTTGCTAGTTGGAGTGTAATGAGTTGTCACATAATAAAATTAGTTGTGTTATTAGTATTAGTGTCAGCTGCTAACTTCTGAATATTTATTCTTCTGTTTTAAGGCTATACGTACATAATACACACATATTAATGCTCTCAACAAACACACCAGGTAGGAAACCATTATCAATCTCATTTTATAGGTGCGGAAACGAGTAGGAAGAGTAAGCAACTTACCCAGGGCCATCCAGCCAATCCCTGGTAGAATCAGGTTGCGGATGATGGAGCTCTGAGCTGTACCTTTGCTTACCTTTGCAGGTGTTTATGTTGGACACCCAGTGCTCACCAAAGACTCCAAACAACTTCGATCACGCTCAGTCCTGTCAGCTCATTATTGAGCTGCCTCCTGATGAGAAGCCAAATGGACACACCAAGAAGAGGTAAGCAGCTAGTAAACACGTGGGCAACTTCGTCCACGTAGTTTCAGTTCTGGCTCCTTGTAATCCAAGCTTTGGCTAAGAATAGCGAAAACTTTTATAGAGTCATTTAGCAAAGGGTTTTACAGAAAATTGTTCTCTTTTTAACCAGAGCTTCCACGTCTCCCTGGAACTAGTATGCCATACAGAGCACCCTCCACTGTGTGGCTCCAACAACAGAAACGAACTGGCTCACAGTTCTGGAGTCTAGAAGTCCATGATCCGGGGGCGGCAGGGTTGGTTTCTTCTGAGGCCTCTCTCCCTGGCTTCTGGAGGGATGCCTTCTCCCTGTGTCTTCACACGGTCTTTCTTCCGTACATGCCTGGGTCCTAATCTCTGTGACACTGGTCATAGTGCATGAGGGTCCACCCTGATTGTTTTTCAAGACCTTATCTCCAGACACAGTCACACTGTGGTACTGCGGGTTTGGACTTCAACATATGAATCGGGGGGGGGGGGGGGGGGGGGCAGGGGACACAATCAGTGTGTCTATAGTATTATCTATGTTATGCTTTAAAAAAAATTTGAAATGTGAGGCATGATTCATACTGTTTCAGGGAGAAATACATCAACTTCTCGTGAGCAATGCAGCTGTCAGACAAAAAGATCTGTGCCCTGCCACTAGAATCTGGGCCTTTTTAGATTGATTTATGTATTATTTTAGAGAGAGTAGCGGGGAGAGGGAGAGAGAAAACCTCAAGGAGACTCCCCACTGAATGTGGAGCCTGACGCAGTTCTATCCCAGACCCTGAGATCATGACCTGAGCTGAAATCAAGAGTCAATGGTTAACGGACTGAGCCACCCAGGGGCCCCTAATCTTGCCCTTTTTAAATACTGTCATTTTGCCTAAAAACTATTGTTCCTAGACTTGAAGATAATAGCCATGACTGAAATGCCCATTTTTAAACTTCTAGCCCACAAATAGTAATGATAAGTATTTGAGCACAATATGTGAGATACAGTGGCTAGATATTTCCCCTCCCATCTCAGCCATGGGGAAACATTCAGAGAGGTTGGGCCACCTATCCAGGGACATACAGCACTAAGGCGTGGAGCTGCTTGGCATTCTTGGATTTGACTCTTATTACAGGACAGTCCTTAACTTAGCAAAGGATGTAGCACGAGGTGAGTTAGACCTAAGGAAGGTTCATGTATATACCATCAGGCGTATCCTCAAAGGTCCATGTTGAAATCGCCCACGGAAAAAAATACCTACATCAAACTGATTATACTATTATTAAAGAGAAATCTGGGTGTGATTTTAGATCGCCTTGGCACGGATAGCCCTAGCTTTCCACAGTCCACTAGCGTGAGAGCTTTAAGATGTAGTACTTGAAATTCTGAATCTGTTTCTCTCTGAAACTGGCACCAGCACGTCTTAAGTCAGCCAGCTGTGGGGCAATTAACTCTCCAGGAGGAGAGCTTTCCTTTGCGCTTGGCCTCAGAAGCACTGCACAGTCCCGTTTGTGATGGGTGTGCGGAGAAAAGGTAAAAACACTTGGGTACAACAAATTGAAAAACCATCTGTTGATTTGTGTTTGCTCTAGCTGCTTCCCTTCGTTTTCTTCCTGTGCATCATGTGGCTTGAACCTAAAGCAAAAGGAATTTTCTGTCCTTCCCACATGCACACTTAGCAATTTTATCTCCTAAAGCAACAAAGGGACTGTCTCAGTTGATAAAGATACTCCATAATTCAAACATGGTCCTTTTAAAGGTTTGCTGGGAAAGGGCTTTCCAGCTCTCAGGGAAGGCGATAGGTCATATGGGCTATGGTGTTTATACCTTCTGAAGGTTCTCAAACTCACCCCTCTGGTTGTGGTTCCTGCTTCAGGAGTCCAGGCTGCCAGGGACATGGGGTTGAGGTGTCAGAGCCATTTCTCAAGGAGAACATTTCCTGCAGGTGGCAATCTGTTCAATCTGTGTTGCTCCGTATGTCTTGGACACTTAGTTCTATTCTCAGCAGACATTTTCCTGGGCCCTGGGGAGAAAGATGAGTAAGTTACAGCCCTGGCCCTTGAGGACTTTATGGTGTATGGGGCAGACAGACAACGGAACAGATTTGAGTGGTGACAGGATTTCCGTTCAGTTAGCTGTAGACATGAAGCGCCAGGCCAGCTTTGTGGCTTTTACAGCCCTCCTCTTCAGAATATCCTGAATGCTCAGGGTTCCTAGTACCTTAAATAACTTATCAAACAGAGGGAGGGAATGGGGAGTTATTGTTCAAGGGGTATTGAGTTTGGGATGAAAGGTTCTAGAAATAGTGGTGACAGTTACCCAAAATTGTGCAGGTACTTAATGCCACTGAATTATACTTTTAAAAATGGCTCAGATAGCAACTTTATATCATGTATATTTTACCACCAAAAAAAAAATTCCTTAAGTGATTTGTTAGAAAGGGTCAGAGTCTGTAAATGACAGATCTGCGCTGAGCATACTGTGTTTCCTCGGTGTCCCACTGCACCAAGGGCAAGGTCAGCCTGTAAATGTACAGAAGCATTTGTGTTCTTTTCTGTTAAAAGAGCCATTTTTAAATGCAAGGTCACAGACATATTAACATAATAGTTGGATCTTTGAAATAAACAGTAAGAGTTGTCATGATTTTATAATTACCCTGTTATGGGAATTAGTTTGCAACATAATGGCATAAGCTATTTTCATGCAATTCCAAGACGGTGAAAACAAAGTGAAACCATAAACCACAAACCACAAGGGTGAATTAAAATATTCAGTAAAGGTAGTACCTAGAATTGAAATTGTTTTCTTCGTATAAGAATCCAACCAAACAGAAGAGGCCAAATCACCAAGGGACACTTGTAAGGCTTCCTTATGTGGGCTGCGCCCGCTTCTCAACCAGGAGTCCTGGCCAGGTGTCTAGAGAAGATTCGCCCCACCCCCCCACCTCCCCCACCCCCGTGCCAAGTAGCTGACCCGAGAGGCATCTCAGTGCATTCAAAAGAGCATTCGGGGCCCACAGAGGAGTGCTGTGGCCATGATGGCAGGAAAGGATGCAGAAGAGAATTATATCAAAGTGATGACAGCTTTCTTCTCTCCTAGGTTTGGTTTAGAAAGCTTGAGTTAAATTATCCATTTCTTACTTTTGTGAATGCTTGGCCCTCGTCCATCTCACATGCTGGAAGCACTGAAGTTTTTATGTCTATGCAGCTAAAGCATTAACAGTTAATCTTGGTAAACTGGTTTGGTCCCTAGAAAGCTAGACTTCAGTGAGATTGGACTTTTTTCTCAAACTCAAAGTTGTTAGCAAAGGGTAGAGAAGAAAGCCAATTCAAATTCATAGAATTGACCAGAAATTGTTACTTTCTGATTTAATTCCTTCATAGTTGTAATAAAATGTCAAATATTGTATCCCAGTACCGTGCCTATATTGAAAAGTTTTTACAGAACAGAAATACCATATAGCACCTAGAAAGTATCAGCAATTCCATTCTTTGTGATTAAAATGGTGATTATGTAATGCCCCAAGAAGTTGGCCTTTTCTTTTTTAAGGATATTATTTATCTACTTAGAGACAGAGCGCACAAGAGTGGAGGGGGAGCTGCGGGAGAAGGAGAAGCAGCCTCCCCACTGAGCAGGGAGCCCGATGTGGGACTCGATCCCAGGACCCTGGGATCATGACCTGAGCCGAAGGCAGACACTTCACCAGCTGAGCCACCCAGGGGCCCCGAAGTTTGCCCTTTTTAAAGGAAGGCATTGAAATAAAGCAGTTTAGTGTATAACTTTGCCTACCTCCTTCTAAAATATGTAACATTGGAATCGCTTTAAAGCAACCGGCATTGGGCAGAAGGCTACTAATCCATCCCCTTGTTTTCATTTGAAGCGTCTCTTTCAGGGAGATCGTGGTGAGCTTGCTGTCCCATCAAGTGTTGCTCCAGAACTTGTACGACATCTTGTTAGAGGAGTTCGTCAAGGGCCCCTCCCCCGGAGAGGAGAAGACGGTGCAGGTGCCCGAGGCCAAGCTGGCCGGCTTCCTCAGGTACATCTCCATGCAGAACTTGGCAGTCATCTTCGACCTGCTGCTGGACTCGTACAGGACGGCGAGGGAGTTTGACACCAGCCCGGGGCTGAAGTGCCTGCTGAAGAAGGTGTCTGGCATCGGGGGCGCGGCCAACCTCTACCGCCAGTCGGCCATGAGCTTTAACATCTACTTCCACGCGCTGGTCTGCGCCGTCCTCACCAACCAGGAAACCATCACCGCCGAGCAAGTGAAGAAAGTGCTCTTTGAGGACGACGAGAGAAGCACGGATTCGTCGCAGCAGTGCTCGTCGGAGGACGAAGACATTTTCGAGGAGACGGCCCAGGTGAGCCCCCCGCGGGGCAAGGAGAAGCGGCAGTGGAGGGCCCGGCTGCCCTCGCTCAGCGTCCAGCCCATCAGCAACGCCGACTGGGTGTGGCTGGTCAAGAGGCTGCACAAGCTGTGCATGGAGCTGTGCAACCACTACATCCAGATGCACCTGGACCTGGAGAGCTGCCTGGAGGAGGCGCCCCCCTTCAAGAGCGACCCGTTCTTCATCCTGCCCTCCTTCCAGTCGGAGTCATCCACCCCGTCAACCGGAGGCTTCTCGGGGAAAGACACCCCTTCCGAGGATGACCGCAGCCAGCAGCCCCGGGAGCACGCCGGCGAGCCCGGCAGCCTGCGGGGGGGCGGCGGGGACCTGCTGCCGCTGCCGCCGAGCCCCAAGGTGGAGAAGAAGGAGGCCGGCCGGAAGAAGGAATGGTGGGAGAACGCGGGCAACAAAATCTACACCATGGCGGCCGACAAAACCATTTCCAAGCTGATGGCTGAATACAAAAAGAGGAAGCAGCAGCATAACCTGCCTCCGTTTCCCAAAGAGGTCAAAGCGGAGAAGAAAGGAGAGCCACTGGGTGCGAGGGGCCAGGACTCCCCGCTGCTTCAGCGGCCCCAGCACTTGATAGACCAGGGCCAGATGCGCCATTCGTTCAGCGCGGGCCCCGAGCTGCTGCGACAGGAGAAGAGGCCCCGCTCGGGCTCCACCGGCAGCTCCCTGAGCGTCTCGGTGAGGGACGCCGAGGCCCAGATCCAGGTGGGTTCGCGCCAGCGCCGGGGATGCGGGGAGGAGCACCTGGCGGGGGCGGGAGGGGGCTGGCCTTCCAGGGACAGCCGCGGCCCCCTACCGAGCGCTCACACTTTCCGGCAGCTGACAGCCACCTGCAGGAGACAGCACCCAGCGCCCCTCCGGAGTCCGAGGGTCGCCCGAGCCGAGCGCGTAGCGTCCGTCTGGGTCAATGTATCCGTGTGAAAGCGAAATTTTATTCTTAGAGAACTTCAGGAATTATTTTTACGGGTTATAAGAGCTGTTGAGAACTCGGGACTCACCTGAATAAATCAGATGAGGCTGAAGCTTCTAATAGGCGTGTGCTTTCACTGGCATTGAGTCCTGAGCAGATCCCTGGAAGACGCACTGAAGAACTGTGTAAAGGAAAAAAAGCAAAGTGCCTGTTATTATGGGGTTATACCAATGAATTGTTTTCATCTCGAGCTTTTCTAACCCATTAGGAGTCCATAACAATGCTCATTCTTAAGAGGGCTTTGAGCGTTCCCGTTCCTTCACATATTTAGTATTTGTAACTAACTCCATGGTACATCAAAAACTCCGCTTGAGAAGAAAACAGTGTTGGTACTGACTGTTTAGTTTAAGAATAGACATAATGGTAAAAGAGAAATAGAGGGATCTAGAGTCATAGGGAGCCCTTTAACCCAGGTGTTTAAATTGTGGGCCTAGGATCTTAGATCCTAGGATTCTGTGAACCTACGCAGGAACGTACTCTCAGAATAAACATAAATTTGGACTTAACATGAATCTTACAAGAGGCCTTATTTTCCTCTAAAGTACTTGAACATAGAACCAAACTTCAAAATCCACAAGAGTCAGACTAGATTTGCAAAAGTCCAAAGGGAGATGTATGGTTATTCTATAATAGATGACCTTCTTGACAAATGTCTTAATTTTTTTCATGCCTTGGAGATTTGCTTATGATTTTAAAAGTTATCCTGAGTGAAGGTAGTCCTATTCCAGTTTGCTAGGCATTATAGAGACTGATAATTAAAAATGTCCTATGGAAATTTCATTATGAGAAGGCAAAAGAGTTTTTAAAAATCTGAGGAATAAGTAAGGTTTTTGTACAAGGATACCTTGGAGATACTGCGGGTTTGGCCCCAGACCACTGCAAGAAAGCAAATATCAAAGCAAGTCAGATGAATTTTTTGGTTTCCCAGTGCATGTAAAAGTTATGTTTACTCTATACAGTCGTCTAGGAAGTGTGCAATAGCATATCTAGAAATAAATACACACACACACACACACATACACATACCTTAATTTAAAAAATACTTCATGGCTAAAAAATGCTAACCATCCTCTGAAGTTTTCAGCGAGCCAGTCTTGCTGCCAGTGGAGGGTCTTGCCTCGATATTGATGGCTGCTGACAGATCAGGCTGGTGGTTGCTGAAGGTTGGGATGGCTGTGGCAGTTTCTTTAAAGCAACAATAAAGTTTGCTGCGTTGACTCTTTCACAAACAATTTCTCTGTAGCATGTCTGTTCAAGTTTGATCAGGAGATCGTGGCAATTCAGTCCCATCTTCAGGCTCCACTGCTAATTCTAGTTCTCCTGCTCTTCCCACCGCATCTGCAGTTAACTTCCTCTGAAGTCCGGAATCTTCACGGTCATCCATGAGGTTGGAATCAGCTTCTTGCAAACTCCTGTTCATGCTGATGTTTTATTCTCTTCCCGTGAATCACGAATGTTCTTAATGGCATCTAGAATAGTGAATATTTTCCAGGTTTTCAATATACTTTGCCCAGAGCCATCAGAGCAATCACTGTCTATGGCAGCTATAGCTTTGCAAAATGGATTTCCTACATAATGACTTGAAAGTAGAAATTACTCCTTGATCCATGGGCTGCAGAAGAGATGTTGTGTTATCAGGCATGAAAATAGCAGTAATCTCTGGGTATATCTCCATCAGAGCTCTACGTAACCAGGACATTATCAATTAGCAGTATTTTTTTTAATTTATTTTTTAAAATTTCAATTAGCCAACATATACTGCATTAGTTTTTGATGTAGTGTTCCATGCTCCACTAGTTGCATATAATACCCAGTGCTCATCAGATCATGTGCCCTCCTTAATGCCCATCACCCAGTTACCCCATCTCCCACCCCCCTCAATTCTGCAACCCTCAGTTTGTTTCCTGGAGTCAAGAGTCTTGTGGTTTGTCTCCCTCTCTGATTTCCTTCCATTCAGTTCTCCCTCCCTTCCCCTAGGCTCTGCGCTATTCCTATATTCCACATATGAGTGAAACCATATGACAATTGTCTTTCTCTGATTGACTTACTTCATTTAGCATAATCCCCTCCAGTTCCATCCACGTCAATACAACTGGTAGGTATCCATCCTTTCTGATGACTGAGTAATATTCCATTGTATATATGGACCACATCTTCTCTATCCATCTGTTGAAGGACATCTCAACTCCTTCCACAGTTTGGCTATTGTGGACATTGTTGCTATGAACATTGGGGAGCATGTGCCCCTTCTTTTCACTACATCTGTATCTTTGGGGTAAATACCCAGGAGTGCAATTGCTGGGTTGTAGGGTAGCTCTATTTTTAACTTCTTGAGGAACCTCTGTACTGTTTTCAATAAGCAGTATGTTAAAAGGAATGTTTTTTTCTGGGTAGTTCTCAACAGTGGGCTTAAAATATTCAGTAAACCATGTTGTAAACAGATGTGCTGTCATCCAGGCTTTGTTCTTCCATTTACAGAGCACAGGCAGAGTAGATTTAGCATAATTCTTAAGGGTTCTAGAATTTTCAGATGGTAAATGAGCACTGGCTTCAACTGAAAGTCCCCAGCTGCATGAGCCCCTAACTAGAGAGTCAGCCTGTTCTTTGAAGCCAGGCATTGACTTCTCCTCTCTAGCTATGAAGTCCTAGATGGCATCTTGCAATAGAAGGCTATCGTATCTATGTTGAAAATCCACTGTCTAGTATAGCCACCTTCATGAATGATCTGAGCCAGACCTTCTGGAGAACTTACCGCATCTTCCACATCAGCCCTTGCTGCTTCACCTCACAACTTTCTGTTATGGAGACGGCTTCTTCCCCCTTAAACCTCATGAACTTTTCTTCTGCAGCTTCCTCACCTCTCCAGCCTTCATAGAATTGAAGAGAGTTAGGGCCTTGCTCAGGATTAGGCTTTGGCCGAAGGGAAGGTTGTGACTGCTTTGATCTTCTATCCAGGCCACTCAGACTTTCTCCATATCAGCACTAAAGTTGTTTCTCTTTCTTATCATTTGTGTGTTCACTGGAGTGGCAATTTTAATTTCCTTCAGGAACTTTCCCTTTGCATTCACAACTTGGCTGACCCAGGCTAGAAGCTAGGCTCTTGGGCCAATCTTGGCTTTCAACATGCCGTCCTCACAAAGCATCATCATTTCTAGCTTTTAAAGGCAGAGACCTGTGACTGTTCTTTTCATTTGAACACTTAGAGGCCATTGTGGAGTTATTAATTGGCCTAGCTTCAATACTGTTTTGTCTCAGGGAGTAGGGAGACCTGAGGAGCAGGAGAGAGATGGGGGACCTGGTCAGTGGAGCAGTCAGAACACACACATTTATCGATTAGGTTTACCATTTTATATGGGCACGATTCATGGCACCCCAAAACAATAGTAACATCAAAGATCACAGATCACCATAACAAATATAATAATAATGCAAAAGTTTGAAATATTGTGAGAATTACCAAAGTGTGACACAGAGACACAAGTGAGCAAATGCTGGTGGACTTGCTCCACACAGGGCTGTGTAGATGTTCTGTTTGAAAAAAGAAAGAAAGAAAAAGCAGTATCTGGGAAGCACAGTAAAGTGCAATAAAACAAGGTATGCCCGTAGTCCATGAAACCTGAAAATAAGGTATTCCTAATGTTAGAGGAGACTCCGCTATGCCTTGTATATATGAATTTAAAATGACAACTTCTAGCCACACTGAATGGGTAAAGACTAATTTATTGCAACCTAAAGCCCGAGAAAACTCACTTGCCGGTTGGCAGGGCTCAGCCACACCTGAGAGTTCAAATGAACCCAGAGGGGAAAGCTACTAATAATTCTCCTCCATCCTTTCTCTTAGGCATGGACCAACATGGTGCTAACAGTTCTCAATCAGATTCAGATCCTTCCAGACCAGACCTTCACAGCCCTCCAGCCAGCGGTGTTCCCATGCATCAGCCAGCTGACCTGCCACGTGACGGACATCAGAGTGCGCCAGGCTGTGAGGGAATGGCTGGGCAGAGTGGGCCGGGTCTATGACATCATCGCGTAGAAGACTCACGTTGAGGAAATACAGCAGCAAAGGTTAGAGAACGCCCACCAGTACAACGGGCAGCCCCGCTGAACCCAGTGTCTCGGAGAACAGTCTGCCCCTCCCTTGCTGATCAGCACTGGGGCCATTCTGGACACTCACCTTCTATCCAGAGGACACAAACGATACTCTGATTTTGCACATTATTTCAGAAAAGTCTCCATTCTTTGACACATTTCTAAATCTTGATGTTTATTTCCCAGTGCTTTTGCCTGCAATGTTATTCCCGAAAGGGTCCCTTTCAAGGACTACTTCTTTGAAAACACTACACTGATCCATTTGATTTTTTTTTTTTTCTTTTAAATGCAATTGTTAGGGAGATACCTGCTGGTAAGTCAAGCTGACGTGTGAGCACTCCACATCTAGTAGCAGACATTCTTCATTGGAGGAAGATTTCCATTATGATTATGGGCTTAGCAGGGAAGACAACAGCTGGAAAAACCTATTCTTGGGCGTCATAATCAAGAAAGGGATGACTTCCTCTGTAGAATTTTCCAGAACATTTCAAAGTTGTCCTAAATTGTCAAGATTTTCTGGTTGGTATTTACCAACTTCTTTTAAGGTACTGTTGTGCCTTTACTTCCCTATTTCTAAAGGCAGAAATGCTCTCCTTTCTTTAGTTTTAGTTTTAAGTCTAAGTCCTGGCATCTTTTGACACACAGCTCCCGGCGACAGTGGCTGATAGAGATCTTGCCAGGAGATGTAAGACTGACCCGCCACCCTGGCTTCCCGTCAGTCTTTGCTTTTGCTCCCAAGGCAACACAGGAAAGGGAAAGAAAAAATGGTGCCTTAGTTTCTTGTTGCACAGACATTTCTAGGCTCCAGTTGTCTGAACATAAGGCGGAACATTGGGTTTTTAAGAAAACAAAATGTTAAAATGCAACTCATTTTGTCTCAGCACCCTTGGAGGCAAGGACTCAGTTCTCCATCCAGTGAGCAGACTTCTCAGGGAACGGGGCAGGAAGTGTGGGGTGATAGGGAGACAGCTGGAGGGGGTGAGAAAGGAGACTGGGATGAAGTCATTTGAAACCTTAAAATATTGTACAACTGTCACATGAAATTATAGTGTCGGACACACAAGCTCTAGTCTCAGAAGAAAATAAAACTAAAGGAGAAGGGGACACAATGAAATTTAGGAAATTAAGTTTTTCAATTTAAAATATTTGTCCTCTCTGGCAAGTAAAATTACCCTAGTCTGAGGTCTTTCTAAATGGCTAGTTTACATGGATATTTCTCTTCGATAGTACTAGGAAATTAATTTGGAAACTTTATCTTATTTACGATATACTTTAGTTCTTAAATTATAATTGAAACTCCCCAATCGAGCCCACTCATGTACATTCTAGAAAGTAGAGTTAGTTGCTAAGACATATGTTATCATTTTCCCAGCCCCTAAAAATGTGTTCATAATTGAGTGTCATTCTTCAAAAATAAAACATTAACTCTTCAGTATAGAAGGATTTAAAACGAACAACTGTACTCAGTGCTGGTATTTGTAAACTTTGTCTTCCTTGAGAAATATTTAACTATCCACAAGGTTAAGATGAAGACGGGGTTCCCTGATTTATTTAGGCAATCTACAAGAACCCCATCATTCCATATATCATCCAGAGATCACTGGAGTCCAGAAAACATATTTCCAGTTCCACCACACACTCTCTTTGCCTTCAGGCTTTACTCATTAGATAAGTTTAGAAATAGATCAACTATTTGATCTTAACAAGCAATGAATTTTGGGGATAGAAATGAGCTGTAGTCTATACTTTTAAATTCTTATGTTTTGGAAGAAGTAAATTGAAAGGTACTTTTTCTTTTTTAACAAAAGCTACAAAAAGAAACAGAACCACCATGAAGTACAGCTTATCTGAGGTTTAGTTCCCCTTTGTGAGCCCACGAGGACCCCAAAATTCACCTTGGGGGCGAGGAAGGAGCTTCAGTAGACCAGAGTATCAAATCAGAGTGATTATAAAATGTTTCTATATAGCAACTTTTTATAAAGTACAGATTCGAGGGAAGCCAGTCTCAATGTAGAATGTCGTGTCCCAGAGTATGTTAATTGTTTAGAAATCAGAATCCATTCCCACACAGATGCTGTTATGAGATCCAAGGCTAGTTTATGAAAATAAACTCCTTGTCGGTTCCAAGAATTAAAGAGTGAGAAAATGTACATTGTTCTTTACCTACAATTTTTAAGAGGGTTTGGCCCCTTCCCATCTATTGTACAGGCTGCCCCAAGCCCCGCATTGGTCTCTGCCCACTTCCGTTCCCAGCATACCCCCTGCTCCACATCCACACCAGATTTCAACCAGAAAGTTAGCTAAACCACCTAATACTTCCCAGAGGTATTTGCGGTTGTCAAAAAGGATATTGTCTGATGTAAATAATCTCTGACGAATAGGACGTCAGGTCACAGTGAGCCCGTCTTCTCCAGGGGTGGAGAGGAACCCTTGGTAGATGAGCGGTCCCTTCCAGACTGCCCTGGTCAGCCCCTCACACTTTGCTGGTGTCTTGGTTTCTGCCTTTCCCCCTCTCTTCCTCTACTCCCTCTCTCCCAAGGTCTCCGAAAGACCAAGGTCAAGACAGCCTTGGTGGTTAAAACAGTTACTACTGTGTGTTTACTGATTGAGGCAGAATAAGATTTTGCACATTGCTTTCAGTTGCCTGTATTTACTGCCAAAAGTGTGTTACCCTAAGGTTGAGATTTACTCTCTTTAATGTTTTGGGAAAGTATGCATCATGAAAGCACCTACAAAATTCAGAGTGTTTAGGAATTCCTGACCGCCAAATAGACGGCCCTCATCGTCAGATTTCTCCTTGCCGTAAGGGGAGAGGTTTGAGGGAGAGCCAGGAGCTCTCCTAGCTCTTGCCTCTCCTGATGAGCTTTTCAAAAGGCTCGGACTGCCTCTTTTCACCATCTTATTCTCTCTCCCCTTATGATTATTTCCTAGCCTTCTCCATCAATACAAAACTAGGACATTTTCTACCATCTTTATTCTATTTAATGACCGACCAAGACGGATGCCAACATACATAACAGCTCAGATTAAAATATTTGCAATCAGACGTGACAAAATATTAGCATAATTCAAAAGTACCTTTAAATGGAAACTTCTTGGTACAATATTACCAGGCTTTTAGCTCTTGCTGTTTTAAGAAGAAGGCTTATACAGAGTCAGTGGAGAAAGTCAAATGGTCTTAACCATAAGAAGGTAACTCGATTGTAAAATATCCCGGACTTACTCCAAATACATCACAAGACTGCTTAGGTAGGAAAGTTTTTTCTCAGAAAAGAGAATCCATTTGTGTTCTACCCATCAAACTAAGTAGAATGAAGACCTCTGTTTGGAGCGGGTAACCACAGCAATGGTTTACAGACCGAAGGGAAGAGGTGACATTTGTCGAGGGCCACCGTGAATATAGACCTTACCGACATTAGCATTTCGTTCTCACAATAACCTTGTCCAAGAGGCATAGCTTTCCTCATTTTTTTCAGATGAGGATACAGACCCAGAGAGGTTAAGAAATTGGCCCGAGATAGCCAGTAAATGGCAAAGCTGGTGGCAAAAGAGGTGTTCCTGAATTCAGAGGCCGCGCTCTCTCTACAACACCGGGCTCTAGTACACAGAGGAAGCACGTCAGTGTTGCAAGGAACTAAACAGTTAAAATGAGTTGAAAATATCTGATTGATGTCCCAGATCTGCTATGTTATGAGGATTTTTCAAATAGGGTTAAAAAAAAAAAAAGAAAGAAAAAGCTAGTGTTTATATATAGAAAGATCATATATAACATAATATTTTGAGTGTTTGAAAATAAGACCTAAACTTTAATCTTAAAGCAGGCCAGCGGTGGTAATTTAGAAAACTTGCCAAATGATGGAACAATATTGTTCATGGGCAGCTGTTACGCAGAAAAGCATAGCAGTCTGTGTCCAGAATGATGAGTAAACTTTTTTCAATTGCCGTTTAATCACTGAGAATAAAGTGCCCTGTAGCCAACAGTGCCTCTCTACTTGCTTCCCTGGGAAGTATACGGTAGTAAATATGTAAGTCATCATCGAAGTTTGGGAATATGCAAAATAAATTATAACCAGTTTTCAAATGCACTCTCTCCCAAGAGGAAGCGACGGGTAAGACAAGATGGTTTAAAGATCCAGGTACTGGGGGCATCAGGTCAGTATCCATAGTAACCATGTGCCATATGCCTAAATATTTCTACATACTCTGCAGACAAGGAAACAGGCAGAAGGAAAATCCAACATTTGCATTAAGCAGATGACAGAGCTTGGATATGCATGGGTACCACTTAGGTGATCCTAGTGACATTTAGTGTGGCCTTAAAAAAAGCAAGAGACTCTTTTTAAGCACTTTTTATTGGAAATATGAACTTGTTATTGGGCAAGATTTACTAATTATGCTTCATCAAAAAAATTGTGTTCTCCTCCCTTGTAGTGGAGCAATCTAGAAAATTGTTTGTCTCTCCTTTTGTGAGATCCTCTTCCTCTGCTCATAATGTTTGTATTTGATGTGGAAGTAAGAGTTTAATACAAAGTTTTGGGCTAGAACACCATTTAGATTTCCAAAACACAATTACTGCTTCAGGGAAAACAGACCAAAAACAAAACAAAACAAAAAAATTATCCCCGGGGATAATTTCTGAGAAACTCAGTTGAGAACAATGCTCAGATTCCTTATAAACGATGGCACCACTCACTAACTGAAGAAAACTCGATACCACACCACTAGCACCGTATGAAACCTTTCCCCCCATCTTTGTGTAATAATGCATGAGAGTTCCAGGGAGGAGAGACTGGCTGACCATCCTAGTGACCAAACTGTCGTCAACTGCTGGGGAATCCCATCCAGTTATGGTCCTTCCAGCCTTTCCACCACCAAGAATTGTTTGTACTCTTAGTTCCTATCCTGAAGGTTAAGTAGTGGTTGTGTAGTATCTTTTGACTTTGTTCTAAAGTGGTTCGCAAACTTTAGTGCTCATCAGCATCACCTGGAGAGCTTGTTAACACACAGGTTATTGGGCCCACGCCCAGGGGTTCGGATTCAGTAGGTCTGGAAATTTGCATTTCTAACAAGGACCCAGGTGAGGCCAGTGCTGCTGGTCTGGGGACCACACTCCGAGAACTGCCTTGAAAAACTTTCCAGCTACTACCTTTAAGATCAGCCTGACTTATCAAGCTCTAGAGAAACACCAAACTGAACCTTGGGCAGACAGCTTGGGATTGGATTCTCTACAGCATTCCTATTCCATCCTCCCAGTTTCTAGGTTTATTATACCAACAATTCGGTTTTTTACAAGCTAAAAGACAATGAATGTATCCGTTCAATGGAACAGTGAGATCTGTGTAAGCTTCTCGTCTTTGTATTTAGAGACACTGGTTCTATGGATGATCATCTGTATCCTGTTGACCCTTTGACTTGTACTGGGGTGAGTTTAAATTTAAATATGTAGTGTTTGAGTTTCTTCTGTCATTACGGTTTTGCTATTTCCATCTCAACTCTGTTACAACCTTGGCTCCTGGCTTCCAGAGGTTTTTGAGTAGTTGCTTGCTTGCCGGTAGGTTTCTCTCTCTCTCATTAGTCACCCGAGTACCGACCCTTCAAAGTGACATTACACTACTCGATGTACCTTCATCTTTCACTTAACTGTCTGGTGTAAATTTCTATTTTAATTTCCTGTGTACCTGTAAAGAGTCTACCAGTGGTTTCATGGAAATTTGCAAACTGAACAACTCCCTTTTGAGCAGTACACGTGCCTGTTTTAAGGACTTTTCCGTAAATGTGTTTGTGTTCATATCTGCACAGTGGAGACCGTATTCTCTCATCTTCCAATGATGGGAGAAACGTACATGTGCATCAATATGCTTTGGGATACAGTGAAATCATGTTAACTCAAATATAGGTGGGGCCTTAGTTTATTTCCTAACACTTTGATTAATGCAAAACGAATTTCCAAAGCTAATTAATAAAAAATAAGGATCATAGAGGAAATAATTCAGAGAGAAAAAAATTAAGTACCTTAAAATATCATCCACATATAAACTATATTAATTACATATAATTCTTATTGATTCATTTTCTCTAAAGCCTTCTGCTTGAATATCTTGACCTTTAAATTACTTTAGATTGTATAAATAGAAAGTAATAACAATATTTACTAGAATTAGATCAGAAAGCATATCAAAGTGTTAATGGTACTAAAGAGTCAAGTTCTTGCCTCTGTGGACGGAAATAATTGAAGTGTTTTATTTCACTTTTGTTTTCCATAATCTGTTTTGGAAATTAGGTATGCTTTTAGTTCTTCAAATGGTAACTGATTTTCAAATTAAATTTAAAATATTAATCTCTAGAAATAATTTATTTCCAACTTATGTTACTAACTGGTGCCAAAAAAGGGAGGGGGGATCTGAAAGCCAGTCTTTCGAGCTACCACATAAAATGTGTTTCCAAGTTAAGGAATCTCGGGCCCTGACACTACCAGCCACCAGTGGTCACCCATGGCTACCTCATGATCACGTGCGGGCTACTCTGTCTTCCTCCCTTGGCAATTCTTCCAGCTGTATTTTGTTAGAAGTGGTTATCTGTAATAAAAATTGGTTTCCTGCTAAATAGGCAAAACTGGACAAAGATTAGTGCTGTTGATATTTTGGGTTTCACGTCAGTGCAAACCACGCGGTAGGGTATCCAGGTACGGCGTGATCGGGGCAGAGCAGGTGCCTAGAGGGAAAGAGTATTTCACTTATTTTTGTTTGTTGTTTTCAGTGGATGGGTGGGGTGGGAGGAAGGGAGTTAAGAATAAGACGTTTATTGCCCTAATCATGCCAAAAGACTATTATTCAAAATTATTTTCCTGCTTTTCTAAGAGAAATAAATTACATTATAAACAGTTCCCCGACTACCATTTCCCACTCTAAAGCCAGTGGGTGGTAAGGGTTCTTTTATCCCTTCTTGTATTATGCCAAAGAATTGACTTGTTTCCATTAAAAATTATAAATAAACGAAGCTTGGTATAGCCATAATGATTTGAGTCAGTATACCATTTTATCTACAAAATGCAGATTTCATCCTTGCAATCCCATTCACCAGGAGCCTTGAAGCATTTTGTTTACTCCAAAGGACTTGTCAAGGACGTACAATTTTTATTTTGCCTTCTTAGTCAGTTTGCTCACATTTATTAATTTAAAAAAAACCCTGAAACTACCCTCCTTTATATGTTGATAAACTGTTTGATTTGATAGAATCTGTTTGTTCATTGTTTAACAGGTCCCTGTAAGCAAGCTTGCAAGTGTATTTTGTGTACATTTTATCTGAGGTGAAAATGAAAATTCTAAAGAGAAAATATTTTAAAAGATATTGTATTTATGTTGCTTGTGTTGTAGAATAAAAATTCAAATGCATTAAAAAAAATCTATGTGAAACAATTTCTTTACCTAATAAATATATCAATTTAGTAAATACCTTATGTTTATAGAATTCGGCCAAAAGAATCAGGTTCCTTTTTCCATGGCATTTCACAACGGAATGAAGAGGCCCCTTCCAGTTCCATAACACAGAGATGGTCACTGTTAACAATTTGGTACATGCCTAGAAAGTACATCTGAAGTACACATAATTTTTTAAATATTTTATTTAAAGCAGGTGCCACATGCAATGTGGGGCTTGAACTCACAACCCCACGATCAAGAGTCGCATGCTCTACTGACTGAGCCAGCCAGGCACCCTTATAATTTTTTCTTTTTTAAAATAAATTTATATTGTCAGTAGTTATTGATGGAATTTATTCATTACAAAAATTGTTACCTTTGTTCATAAATCCCTCAATTAATAGAAATAATATTATTAGAAGGTAATACTGAAAAGAAAATATAGCCACTTTTAACGTCATGGTCTTATTAGATTGCAGCTTTAAAACTGTTTTAAAAGCCTACAATAGTATAAGCCTAGGAATCTTCATGTCCAAATCGTGGAATACTGGCCATTAGAAGGATAAAAGAAGTGCAAGGTGCCATAGAGATGGAATCCGTGTACGTGACCTTAAACCCTGATCGTCATTCTGTCATACACTGGTAATCTCACAGTTGTACTACTAAGACAGAGTCACTTCCCTCTTATGGATGAAATAAAACTAAAATAGATACTAACATACTTTGCATACAGACATCACAAACTTAAGTGACCAACCATGTTCGTGGATGGAGAAGAGCAGAGCCAAGAGAGCCCTGGACTTTAGCCAGAAAAGCAGAGTTCACGTCCCTTCCTGGGACTGGGAAAACCATACAACATTTGAGTACAGAACTCAAGGTTCCCTCGCCATAAAATGAATATAAACTCTAACCTCAGTGCTGCTTTAAGATGACATGGAGGCCCCAGTGTTGCAGGGCATTGTAAATGCTAATGACTACTAAATGCAGTACCGCTGTGTGCTGCAGGATAACCCATCTCAAAAATAGCACCACTACTTTGCAAGATGTTTTATACTGAGCCCTCACATGTACACTCCTGGGCATCCGTACCCAGGAATGCACTCCAACACAGAAAGCTTAACATTTCGCACCGATCTTCTACGAGGCGGTTGGCCGCTCAGATGCAGATCTCTTTAATCAAACATTTTGGAAATAAATTCCAGGTCAATAGCCAGTTCTTCCATTATTAATATCCAGCAATGATTATAACACATGCCTAAATCCATATGTATTTCTTTAAAGTAGAGACTTGATATGCTTCAACTCTTTGGTTTATGATCAAAACTTGTATAATTTAGCTTTGATAAATATTTCATCTCACTCATTAGAAAATTCACTTTCCCATCTAGCTTAAAGGTAGGTTCAGTAAGCAAGTGAAAATAAAATCGAAGCATAATGTAATTTTGTGGCTTTCACATATTGACCAACATTCCTGTTATCTCAAGCCTTTGAAAGAATACTCTAAGCCTACCTTTTATCTCTTCCTTGTTTGTTTTTATTTATAGATTCCTGGTTACATCATCAAGTCATGGGTGCCCTGAAACTGCCCCACTAACTTAATCTGGTTGCTCAAAACGTTTTGTTGTCAGAGAAACAAACTATCCAGCTTAATGATCTCATGCAAACTGAGAGAGGGCAACAGCATAATTAAATCCCAGATAAATTTATATGCAATTTCTAAATCGGGGGGAAAAAAAGGATTATCTCAACCTGAACAGATCAAGTTCACAACAGTTTAGAGCTGGGAACTCAAACACTGAACTTCAGTTGACTTTGACATGGTTTCCCAGTCTCTTGCAGAGAATAACCTTCAAGAAGATAAATCAGATGATAAATGTTGTGATGCAGAAGGCTCCATTATAACTCAACTTGAAAAAATAAATATCGAACTTAATTTATTATAAAGGAGAAGATACTGTTGGTTATATTATAGTTAAAAATTCAATATTCCATCGAATCAGTAAATACTCGATGGGTTTTCTAAGATGACAATAGGTTATAAAGGTAACATTATTCTAAAAGGCTAGAATAGATTTTTCTTTCAAGTGGGAGGAATTTATATTATTACAGACCTGTCAGGTCAAACCATTTGGAAATGGGCTTCTTGGAAAACTGAGTATAGGTCTAAGCCTTATCGACTGAAGACACGACCGTGTTTACATCAGTACAAATTTAGGGAGCTAAATTTTACATTATTAAATTGGTAAATTTAATTAGTTCTTATTCCAATGGGGGGGGGGAAGCCTGTAAAACCCTTGGGGATTAGAGCATGGCCTAGGGATAAAAATTATATCTCCTCTCAACAGGTCTCCCCTTAGCCTCCTGCTAGGTTTGGCTGGCGGAGTTGGGGGTGTGGGGGGTGGGGAGATGCTCTGCCCTGCCCCCACACACAGCTGAGCATGCCTGGACACTGCCTCCTTCCCTCTCATGCCATTCCAAGGAATCAGATGGCCAGAAGTTAACATAATCATAGGATGTGCAGGATTCATTACTTTTCAGAATAACTGGGATTGTGTCTTTCGTGAAACTGTTGACTGGCCAATATTCAGGAATGGGCATAGATATGGATTTACAGGACCAGATCTCTGATCCAAAGATCATAGGTGAATCTACCAGACCACCTTTCTTCAATATAAGTTTTTCTTCAAAAGCATTAAGTAGAATCCTGTGACTAAAACATATTTGAGATATTAATCCATGTTCTTTTTTCTCCCAGTATTCAAGTAGGTAATTGGCTCAGGGGTTTCATTGTTCCAGGGCAGGGATATGATGGGGCAGAATGACAAGGAATTGTCTGGGATGTTCTCTGGCTCTTATATTCCAAAAGCCTAAGCCATACACAAACATATACGTGTATGTATACACACACAGTTCGGGTTTTTGTAATATGGGTTTTGAGGGGAAAATGCCATAGAAAGGGAGATTGTAGACAAATTCTCTAGGGTAGGAACCTGAAGAGAAAGAATTCCTTTTGTCCTTGACTAGAAGTGAATTCCTGGGGCTGTAAGGAAGAGGGAGAACAGGTTCAGTGGCAGGGAGGCTGCAGGTCAGGGAGGACCCTTGCAATGACAAGACTGTAAGAGCCCAGAGAAGGCTGGCCCGCATGGTGTTCCTTGGCTGCAGGTTGGCCAGCTAGCCTGGGAAAAAGTCCCAATCCCTGGCACGGCACAGGGTAGCAGAAAGATCTCCACACCTGGTCTAGCAACAGCAGAGTGAGCAGCCACCTTGACAGAATGGAAGCTCAAAATACTCTTTTCCTTTGAGTCAGAGAAAAATAAAGATCAAAACATGATACACGAAGTTGTGGGCTGAGATTTATACCTGATTTTGTAATGAATAATCTAAAAATCACAGTATGTCCAGTTTTGTAAGGCGATTGGAATGGGGGTAGGTGGGGAGACAGTTGCCCCCACAAATGCAAAATCATTTCCAAGGAAGCGCCAACTGAGTTGGCAATTGACAAGACCCCCCAAGTTCAATGTCAGTAGCCCTCAATGTCAAAAAGTTGTCTGCCCCCTTTGGGAGCAAGTCTGCCTCATCAGATCATCTTCCATCAGGCTCCCAAACTGTCCCCACTTGGATGTGTGAGCTGTTTTGACAAAGTGCAGTTCGGCTCCTCCCAATGGGCAGGGCTCCATTGCTGCAGATAAACCCAGTCAATGTCCTCCACCTGATTCCACAGCCTTCCCCCTCCTCGCTTCTGGGTGAACTTAAGCAGCTCACCTCCTCTTCCGCCAGCAGCTGCAACAGTCCCCCTTCAGGTTTCACCTAACCAGTAAAAGACACCACCCGCTCCACGTGGATTTTGACAAATGCAAACTTAGAACTAGTTTCTTTACATAATCATCATAAGAAATGCAACAGGATAACAGCTTACAGAATGACTTCAACCTCTGTCAAAAACACACCTCCCCCACCTATAAGCCATCCTCCCACGTAGCTCACTGATGCCCACGACGAGCTCAGCTACCCTAGACGGTCCCAAGTTGGGAGGTATCTAATATCCACTTGACTGATTGTTGAACTTGCAGGTGTCCAGGCCTTGCCTCAGAAATTCTGACCCAGGAAAAATGAAGCAGGGCTCAGGAATCTGCAACAAGCTTTCAAAAGTACTGTGATGCAGAAAACCTACGGGTCACTCTTCGAAAATTATTCCAAGAAGGTTAGTCTTATTCTAAGAATCTGGTTCTAAGAATCTGATGTATATTGTGCTCTTGCTCTCTCAAATGAATAAATAAAGTCGTCTAAAAACAACAAAAACAAAAATAAAAAAGAATCTGATGTATAATCTGACCTAAAATTAAAAGCTGTAAATTTGTTTCTTAAATACAAGAGTTTAGGTGGAGGCCCAGAAATATTGTAGCTGTTCAAGGCTTTACGTGCCCAGATCGCTTCACTGAAGAGCAGAGATTTTAAGTTGGCATGCACAAGAAATCAGGGGGTCTATGAACAAGAAAAGGAAAAATTATAGCTTTCTTTTCACTGACTTCTTTTTTTAAGTAATCTCTACCCCCAACATGTGGCTCAAACCTACCATCCCAAGATCAAGAGTCACATACTCTACCAACTGAGCCAGCCAGGCTCCCCCTCTTTTCACTGACTCCTAACCGAAATTTAACATGGCCTTCAAATTTGAATATAGGCAACAAACCACCATGACGATGGCAGGCCTGTGACCAGTTCCCCACAGAGGTCACAGATCTTTCCCTATTGCAGATCCCTCAAAATTCCCGTACTTGGGAAGCACTAAAGTTGCTATTAGAACCGCTGCTGGATCTTGTTATCTAACGTGTTAATGAGGAGGAATACATGTATATTTCTCTTTCAAAGTTGAATATTTTGATAACAACATTGGTTTCATTTTTTTCATTTTTTATTTCCTTTTTTAATAAAATGTATGTTACCATAAGCATTTAAATATTTAAAAATTTTAAAATACTTTAAATTATTCTGAAAAAGGCTTCATAGACTTCCCCAAGCTGCAAGAATCTATGGCACAATAATCAGTTAAAGAAATTCTGTCCAGGATTATCATAAGGAAGGACGGCTGTAAATCTGGGGTAAACTCATCAAATTACATTTGGGACAGGAGCCTTTTCTCTCTCGTGTCACCTTAGATTCTAATGTGATCACCTAGGAATCAGGAGCCCAAATTCCGGTGCTAGATTAGCACTGTTTGTCAGCAAATTACTTCTGAGTCTCATTCCCTCACCTGCCACATTACCAGGCTGGTAAAACAATTGCTCATGGCCCTTAAAACATAAACCATTCCATTTTCCTGACCAAAATTCTGATAGCAAGATGGTTCCTGTAAATTCTCACAAAGGCTCCTGCTTTGGAGGCATTCAAATGAGGACAGTGCACAGATTTTTTTCCAACTAAGAAGAAATGTCTCCCTGCTATAGAGTAAAGCTTACTAAAAATATAATTCTGTATGTATTCATGAATTTTATACACTTTTTAAAATTCCAGTTGGTTTGAATTTTTAAAGCACTGTAGGAAAAAAAAAAAAAAAAAAAAAAGAACGGCCTAAAATCCCCCTCTGCTCACATTGTGAAAAATGGAAAAATTCAATGTTTTTATGTCAGATTGGCCCTGTAAATTAAAAAAAGACTAATTTCATGTAAATTTGAAAAATTGCTTTGAATCAGAAATATTTCAAAAATAAAAGTACAGCTAGCAATGTTTAAAGATGAAATGGATGACGTATCAAATCAGAAGAATTCACTTTAAATTCTTATTTAGATTCAGCTTCCTATTACTGAATATACCAACACTTTAGCTGTCTGGAATCAATTTGACTACCAAATACTAAGCTAATATTTATTCTAAAATATTCAATAACTAATACTGGCAATGATTTTATTGAGAAAATCTGATGCATAAATGGTCAAACCCATTTATCACAGAATCACATTATCAGCCAGTAGACTATGAAATAAATTGAGGGGAATCTTACTTATAGCACTAACAATGGAGCAACCAGACTATTTAATGATATCTTCATTATTTTCATTTCGAAAATGAATCCATAGATGACTGCAGTAGCCATTTTTAAAAGATTGATTGATTGGTTGATTGTAGAGAGAGAGCGAGAGTGCACGCATGCAAGCAGAGGGGGGCGGAGAGGGAGAGAGAGAACCCCAAACACCCTCTGCACTGAGCATGGAGCACAACATGGGGCTCGATCTCATGACTCTAAGATCATGACCTGAGCTGAAATCAAGAGTCAGACATTTGACCAACTGAGCCACCCAGGTGCCCCCAAAATAGCCATTTTTTAAAGAAAGACAAGATTGAGAGGATGGGCTTCTCAAAGGAACAGAAGTCTCTGATAATCCATGCTTAATCCATCATAGAAAAACGATTTCCTGTCTGAATGGAGCATTAGATTGTAGAGAACCTAAATAAGCCCCGTCCAACCCTGTCTCAAGGCTCAGACCCGTGCTAGGCAATTTACGTACAATTGTTCTCAGGACTACTGCACATGGGAGTTTCTCAGATACATTTTACAGATGGGGAAAGCAAAGTCTCCAAGAAATGAAAGGGGAAATAAATTCCTAAAGGTCACATGACTAGCAATTGGCAGAGCCAGGATTCAAACGCAAATCAGTCTGACCACAAAGCCATGCTCTCTCCATTAGAACATTATATGCCTTGTGGTAAAAATGTAAATGAAATGAGCAGCCTGGAGAAAGCCTTGCCCCATGCAGTACCTCCAACCTCAATCAGATAAAATCACCCACAGACTTAAATTCAAACATTTTTTTAATCAGTACTCTCCAAATAATTGTGTTATATTAGTTGCCACAATGAGAGACAGTCTGGTGTTATGACCATGGAAAATACAGAATAAATTCATCTGCTATAGGAAGAAGCAGCATGAAATTCCACTGATGGTTGTATTTAACCCAACAATCTAGCATTTTGCCAAAGGATAACATGAGAGCGCTAATATTCACAACAAATTTAAAGGTCATTTTATAAACACAATTTTTATAATTTCTAATTTTATTCCTGCATTAGGTTATATTGCTGAGAAGCAGTGTATTCAAACCAAATTATCTCAGCTTCCTTTAGAAATGCCTTCACGAATTAAAATTTAATGTTATGTCCTTGGCTTTTAAAGAAGGTCGATACAAAAATTACCAAATTTGTCTTTTATAAATCTACATTAAGAGTAGGTGCCCATTACATTACTCATTTGTTTTCTTATATAAGAAACCATGAGGTGTTCTTCCCGAATTCAAAGCCAAGGTCTTTGATAACAATTATTTGATCTTATACTAGATATTGACTTCTTTGTTTTTGCTTTAGCTTCCAGGAAACTCAGAGCTAAATTCAGGCTGAAGGAGAGTGTTGAGGAATAAGGGATGAGCAAGCCACAAGCACCAGGCTACTGACCGCATTTCTTGACTCTCCTTCTACACTCACTGCAACTCGGAAACGAGGCAGATTCAATCACGTCATCTTAAGGAAGGAAAGTGCATGGAGATCCCTTTCCTAAGGAGGTCCAGTAGGAAACAGTCAGCATTCACGCCCAGGTCTGAGTCAAAGTTCAAGTCCTCCACCAGCTGAAAAGAATTGTTTCCCTTTCATTCCCTAGGAGCACCCATCCCCTTGCTCTTTAGTTTAGTTTTTATTTATGAACAGCCTAAAGCCTTTCTGTGAGTTAGATGTAAGTCACATGTAAATAAAATATTCCCTCAGGAAATATGTGACCTAGCTAATACTATGATATAACTAGCATAAGTACTTACAAATTCTCTTAGCCACACCAGACACCCAGAATTGCAGGTCCCTACTAGCAGCGACGGATCAGTGGCAAAACTCAGTGGCATAACCTATGGAATCTGAAGCAGGTAACCCTCAATCCCACTTGGGTCCTTCAGCATCCATGGGGACAGGGAGGGACCATGGCTTACCAGTCTCTCTTTAGATCACATTCTTGTCTAAAGAGTTGAGATCAAGGGGGACAGGAAGATGGCAGAGTAGTATTATCCTGAGCTGATCTCATCCCACGAACACACTGAGATGTCAGTCAGCTACATATATGCAACTAACTCTGAAAATGATCTGAAGACCAGCAAAACAGACCTTCCACAGTTAATCGCAAAGAGAAGGCCACATTGGAAAGGCTAGGAGGGGTGACAACATGGCCAGAGACCAAACCCACAGTGAGACTAACCACAAATGGAAGTACCACAAGCACAAAGAAGTGAGATCAAACCTACACCAGGCACCCCTGGCACTGGAGCTCCTCACTGGGAAGCTGAGTCCCCATAACACCTGTCTTTGAAAATCAGTGGACTTACCTGGCAGGGCCAGCGGGCAACAGGAAACTGAGTGTCCACCCTTAAAAGCCAGCAGACTAAATCATGTGGCCAGAGACACAACATGGAAGCAGCAGTTTTGAGAAGTGCCTGAAGGAGATTTATCAACTAATCTTAAAACCTGTGCCAGATGAGCAGGGACCTTCAGGAGATTTCCCCAGGAACAAATGTGCTGGCAGGAGCCATTTCTCTTCCCCTCTCCCGGCCTAGATAGCCAGAGGTTTGAGGGAGCCAGTGCTAACACCCCGATCATCTTGCTATTACCTCAGGCCCCATTCCCACATTCCCCTGCCCACTCCATCTGACACGCTGACCTTGGCAGTCATCCCTTCAAAGCAGCTCCTGCTCTGCCATGCCCCATAGGCAGCCCTGGCCACAACCAGCATGACTCCAAAGTGACTTCTGCCCTGGGGAGATGGGGAGATAACGCCACACACCAGTGATGCCCACAGTTCCGACAGCTCAGGCTCTTAGTTGGCTGCTCAGGGAGCAAGCCCTGATATTCAGTGCACCTACAACCGTGGCAGACAAGCTAATTGCCAAAGTCTAGGCTGACTGCTGGTCCCACTCACCAATGAGCCCCTGGTGGCCTCAGACAGGCCTCTCCACAGCAGGGGAACCAAACCCTACCCACTGTGCTCAAAGCAGGCAAAGTGAGTCATTGCACCCAGCTGGGCAGAAAGCAGTTGGGGCCTCAGCCACAGCAGTAGGGCTAAGCAGCCCATACAGAGGACACCCCTGAAGCACATGGTCTGGTGACTGGGGAGATTGCACTACAGGGCACCACAGGATCTCTTCTATACAAGGCCACTACTTTCAAGACCAGGAGATACAGCTGACCTACCCAACACAGAGAAACAAACACAGAGAGTTAGACAAAATGAGAAGACAGAAGAATATGTTCCAAATGAAAGAACAAGACAAAAATCACAAAGAGCTAAATGAAACAGAGATAAACAATATGCCTGATAGAGAATTCAAAATAATGGTCACAAATATGCTCAATGGACTTAACAAAAGAGTGGATAAACTCAGTGAGAACTCCAACAAAGAAATAGAAAACCTGAAAAAGATCCAGTTAGAGCTGAAAAATTCAATATCTGAAATTTAAAAATACACTAAAGGAATCAACAGCACATTAGAGTTTGTAGAAGAAAAAATTAGTGATCTGGAAGACAGGGTAATGAAGAGCAACCAAACTAAGGAGGGGGAAAAAAAAGAATAAAAATGAGAATTAAAAAAAAAAAAAAAAAAGAAAAGAAAAGAAACCATAAAATTCCTAAAAGAAAACATGGAGAGCAATCTCTTGGACATCATCCTTAGCAATATATTTATGCATATGTATCCTCAGTCAACGGAAACAAAAACAAAAGTAAACTATTGGGACTACACTGAAGTAAAAACTTTTTGCAGAGCAAAGGAAACCATCAACAAAACTAAAAGACAACCTAGCGAATGAGAGAAGATATCTGCCTCTGGCATAACCAAGAATAAGGTTAATATCCAAAATATATAGACATATCAACTCAACACCAAAAAACAATCCAATTAAAAAACAGGCAGAGGATCTGAATTTTTCCAAAGACGTGCAGATGGCCAACAGACACATGAAAAGATGCTCACCATCACTCATCAGGGAAATGCGAATCAAAACCGCAATGAGATGTCACCTCACTCCAGGCAGAACAGTAAGTACCAAAAAGACAAAAACAGGGGCGCCTGGGTGGCACAGTCGTTAAGTGTCTGCCTTCAGCTCAGGGCGTGATCCCGAGGTCCTGGGATCAAGCCCCACATCAGGCTCATACACTGGGAGCCTGCTTCTTCCTCTCCCACTCCCCCTGCTTGTGTTCCCTCTCTCGCTGGCTGTCTGTCTCTCTGTCAAATGAATGAATAAAATCTTAAAAAAAAAAAAAAAGACAAAAACAAGTTTGGCAAGAATGTGGAGAAAAGGGAACCTTTGTGCACTGTTGATGGGAATGTAAATTAGTGCAGCCACCATGGAAAACAGTACGGAGTTTCCTCAAATACTTAAAAATAGACAGGGCACCTGGGTGGCTCAGTCGGTTAAGCATCTGCCTTCAGCTCAGGTCATGATCTCAGGGTCCTGGGATTAAGCCCTGCATCAGGCTCCCTGCTCAGTGGGGAATCTGCTTCTCCTTTTCCCTCTCCCTCTCCCCCACCACTCGGCACTCTCTCTTCTCAAATAAATAAAATATATTTTTTAAAAACTTAGAAATACCATATCATCCAGTAATTTCACCACTGGATGAAAACAAAACCAGAGAAAACAAAAACACTAATTTGAAAAGATACATGCACCCCTAGATTTATTGCAACATTATTCACAGTATCCAAGATATGGGAGCGACCCAAGTGTCCATAAATAGGTGAATGGATGAAGAAGGTTTGCTATAAATATACCCCAGGATATTACAGAGCCATAAAAAAGAATGAGATCCTGTGATTTGTGACAACATGGACGGACCTAAAGGGCATGATGCTAGTCAGACAGAGAAAGACAAATACCATATCGTTTCATTTACACATGTAATCTAAAAAATAAAAACAACAACAACAAACAGACTCTTAAATCCAGAGAACATACTGGTAGTTACTAGAGGGTAGATGGTTGGGGTTGGGTGAAATAGACAAAGGGGATTAAGAGGTACAAACTTGCAGTTATAAAATAAAAGGCAGAGAGATGAAAAGTACAGTATAGGAAATATAGTCCATAATATTATAATAATGTTGTATAGTGACAGATGGTGACTACACTTATTGTGAACACTGGGTAAGGTGCATATAGAACTGTCAAATCAATGTTGTATACCTGACACATAACATTGTATGTTAAATACACTTCAATTAAAGGACTTGAGACCAAGAAGAGGATTTTGACCAAAGAGCTCTCAGAGTTAAATTTCTGTCAAGTTTATAATTCTCTTTTAATAATAGAAATAGCATTTCCTACCCTCACAGTAGTGAACACTGAGAACTTACTAAGCACAAAGCATTTGACACGGATTAGTTCATATACTCCTCAGGACAGTTTTGAGTGAGGCATTATCCATGTTTTACAGAAGAACCTGAAGCTTAAAGAAATTACCTAACTCACTCAAACTCATTTCTGTTTAAATAGTAGAAGTGGAATTCAAACCAATGCAGCCCCAGAACTCATGCTTTTACTAGTGGCCTACAGGCCCATTCATAAACTCATCAGAGCAAAATAACCTAAAAAGTTTTAAAGCTTATCAAAAAATTGCACCCAAGGAACATTTATATGTACACTTTTTAAATTTATATTAATCCAGAATAGGTAAATTCAATGGAATATAGTAATTGAATATTTAATTCTCAGAACAGCACTAAATATTTTTCAAAACAGCAACAAATTAAAGTTTTCTAATAGTCTATTTTATGCTTAGATCTAAAATCTACTTTAAAAAAAACAGTGAGTTACTACTATAAACTCCCCCCCCCCAAAATTCATGTGTTGAACCCTAATCCCCAATGTAATGGTATTAGAAAGTGGGGGTCTTTCAGAGGTGATTCGGTTAGAGGGTGGAGCCCTCATGAATAGGATTAGTGCCCTTATGAGAGAGACCCCAAGAGCTCTCTTGCCCCTTCCCCCATGTGAGGACACAAGAAGACATCCATCTGTGAACCAGGAAGTGGCTTCTCACCAGACACCAAATCTGCCAGTTCCTGACCTTGGACTTCTCAGCCTCCAGAACCATGAGAAATACATTTCTGTTGTTTATGAGCCACCCAGTGGATGGTGTTTTGTGATGGCAGCCCAAACAGACTGAGGCAGTCATTCTCCCGAATTACACTTTTATTGCTTTTGATCCGGTTACAGTGGTGATCTTATAACTGCTTGATTGCCAACAAACACACCTTCCTCATCAATTTTTTCCTAGACAGCTCCCTCCACTTCCTTACCTTAAATAAAAACTTGTTTTTTCCTAGTTCCACATTCCTTAAAACTTTCTAGGAATCAGCCTGGAAGAATTATAGAACTCCTCAGGCCTCCCACCCTGTTTCAGACCATTGTTGTGACTCTTATCAACTGTCTCCTTTGAAACATTGACTCACTTTGTTCTCCAGGCTATAGCCATCTTTTTCTCCTCTCATCTAATATTTATTCCATTTTTCTGCCCTGGGATGATTGCACAGGTGAACAGCAACTAGACTGTGATCTAATCCTCATGGTCCAGTCCATGGCAATGTAAGAATCCAGAGAACATTCCCCAAGGTCTCCTTCAGTCCAGGTCACACTGTCTGATAGGCAGTCCAGTCATTGTCTACCAGTCTCTCCACCTGAAAGCAGTTACTTGGACAAACGCCATTGCCTATGCCCAAATATGGACACCTCCCCATCACATTCAGGCAAAAGGAGCTGATGTTTCCAATTGTATGTAGAAAATATCTTCAAGTGTAAGGAGCAAATCATGTTACCACCAATTATCGATTTTTCTACTAAACAGAACACAACTCAGGCTGAAATTTCTACACTGGGGTCAATTTCCCAGCAATTTGGGACTTCCACTAGAATGAAAGATATCTCCCAGCACAAAAAGAGGGTCTATACTAGAAAGCAAAAACTACTTAAAACCCTTTAAACTGCAGTTTTCCAACTTAAGATTTTTTTAATCCAACCTTCATATTTGCTTAAAAAATGCACAATCACAAATACACAAATCAGAAGTATATACACTAAAAATTTTAAGTTGATAAAACTAATGGACATGTTAATTTTCTTCTACGTTTAATTTTCTAATCCTTGTGCCACTGATTCTCTGAATAATCAGAAAAATTGTTTTAAAGGGAAAAGACTTTCTAGGGACAAAAGTCCACAAAAAGGAAAGGACAAAATGTCTTCAAGACCTTCTTTATGTTCATTTCTACTGCATTTGAACTTTCCTTTGACCCACATATCCCAACAGCCTCTCAAATGCTCTCCTCCCTAACTCCGGACTTTCTTCGCTCCATTAGTCTTCCATCCACACTGTTACCAAAGGAATTTGTGTATCTTTTTCCCTCCTTTAAAATTTAAAATCATGTATTTAACCATCTGGTTTTGATGGAACATAGCTCTAATATTACTATCACTGGGGTACAGTTAATATGTACAATTGTGGCACTGAGGGCTCCACATAATTGGCTTATTCTACTTTCCTGTCCTTTCCTTGCCAATCTCTGGCAATTCACACTGTTCCCTCTTGGTCCCAATCTTTATTCTTCGACACTTGGAAAGACTATCATTCTTCTTTCATCCAGTAGGTTTCTACTGGGCACACACCATGTGCTGAGCACATGGACAGAGCCTGGACACACAGTGGTGCAAAAGAAAGACACCCTCCTGCCTTCACAGAGCTCCTGACAGTCAGCTTCTGCTTTTCCAAAAATTCCTTCAAGCCTGCCAACCTACCCAAATAACTCCAGGTACACCTCATGTACTGTGCATTCTTATAGCAATAAACAAAATAGTTTTATAGATGTCTAAGTTACATACAGTGAAATCTACCAGTTTTAAGTATACAATTTGATAAGTATGACAAATATACAACTGTGTAACCAACACATCAATCACGATGTGTTCATCACCCAAACAACATCCCCTTACCAGCCAGTCATCCCCCTCCAACCTGACCTTTGGCAACCACTATTTTGTTTTCTGTCTTTATAGATTTTTTCCCTACAATTTCATGTAAATAGCACCATACAGTGTATACTCCTCTGTGTTTGGCTTTTTATACTAAGTATAATGCTTCCGAGATTCATCCATGTTGAGGCATGTGTCGGTAACTCATTTCTTTAAATTGCCAAGTGTTCTACTGTATGGATTCTTACAATGTGTTGGCATTCTTCAGTTGATGTGCGCTGTCTTGTTTTCAGTGAGGGACTTTTATGAATAAAACCACTATAAACAATCATATGTGTCTGTGTGAAGATATATTTTCATATCTCCTGGGTACATATCTAGTGGTGGCATTGCAGGCTTTATTTTTTTTTTAACTGAAATATTTTTCCAAAGTGAAAATATTTTCTTATTCACAGACACTATACAAGTTCTAGTTACTCCATATCCCTGCTAACATCTGTATTATCAGGGAGATTAAAATCTCTTTAATCTCATCCATTCTAGAAAGATATGTGGTGTCATCTCATTGTAGTTTTAGTTTGCGGTCCCTAATGACTAATGATGTTGAGAATCTTTTTGTGTTCTTGTTTTCCTTTTTTGATTTGGGGGCCGGGGGAGATGAAATACTGTTCAAATCTTTTACACATTTTTAAATCACATTGCCTTCTTATTATTAAGAGTTCTTTTTGAAAAAGGAATTTTTAAAGTGAGGATAGCTTAAAGGATCTCTTGGACAACATCAAGCAAAGAAACATTTGTATTATAAGGGTCCTAGAAAAAGATAGAAAGGGATAGAAAACGTAATTGAACATATAATAGCTGAAAACTTCCCAAACCTGGGAAAAGGAAAGACATCTAGGCTCAGGAATCACAGAAAGCTCCAAACAAGATGAACCCAAGGAGGTCTACATCATGATACAAAATAATTAAAATGGTAAAAATTAAAGATACAGAATTTTAAAATCATCAAGAGAGAAGCAACTAGTAACATACAAGGGAAACCCCATAAGGCTATCAGCTGATTTTTCAGCAGAAACTTTACAGGCCAAAAGGGCGTGGCCTGGTATATTCAAAGCGCTAAAAGGAAAACACCTACAACCAAAAATCCTCTACTGCCAAGGTTATCATTCAGAATTGAAGGAGAGAGAGTTTCCCAAACACACCAAAGTTGAAAAAGTTCATCAGCACTAATTCAGCCTTATAAAGAATGTTTAAGGGATTTCTCTAAATGGAAAAGAAAAGGTCATAATCAGAAGTAAGAAAATTATAAAAGGAAAAAAATTCACAAGTAAAAGGAAACATACCAAAAAACTAATGTAATCACTTACAAAAGTAAAAGCAATATTTTTATCAAACAAAATAAACTTTAAAACAAAGACTAGCAAGAGACAAAGAAGGGCATTACATAATGTCAAAGGGATGATCCAACAAGAGTATATAACAATTATCTAGCACCAAACATTGGAGCACCTAAATATATAAAGCAAATCTTAACAGACATAAAGGGAGAAATTGACACCACTACAATAATGGTAGGGGACTTTAACACCTCACTTACATCAATAGATTGATCATTCAGGCAAATAATCAATAAAGAAATAGTGTCTTTAAATGAAGCATTAGACCAAATGGACTTAACAGATATATACAAAACATTCCAACCCAAAACAGCAGAATACACATTCTTTTCAAGTGCACATGGAGTATTCTCCAAGATAGATCATATGTTAGGCCATGAAACAAGTCTTAAGAAATTTAAGAAAACTAAAATTATATCATATATCTTTTCCAACCACAATGGTATGAAAATAGAAATCGTTACAAGGATGTCTGGTGGCTCAGTCAGTTAAGCATCTGCCTTCAGCTCAGGTCATGATCCCAGGGCCTGGGATCAAGCTTCACATTGGGCTCCCTGCTTGGCAGGGAGCCTGCTTCTCCCTCTCCCTCTGCCTGCTGCTCCCCCTGCTTGTGTTCTCTATGTCAAATAAAATCTTAAAAAAAAAAAAAAAGACTTAAAAAAAGTCATCAGGTACAAAAACTGGAAAAACACACATACACAGGAGAGGCTAAAAAACATACTAATAAACAACAAATGTGTCAACCAAGAAATCAAAGAGGAAATTTTAAAAATACATGGGGTGCCTGGGTGGCTCAGTCAGTTAAGCATCTACCTTAGGCTCAGGTCATGATCACAAGGTCTTGGGATTGAGTCCCACATCAGACTCCCTGCTCAGTGGGGAGTCTGCTTCTCCCTCTCCCTGCCACTCCCACTGCTTGTGTGCTCTCTGTCAAATAAATAAATAAAATCTTTAAAAATAAATAAATAATAAAAATACATGTAAACAAATGAAAATAAAAACACAACAGTCCAAAATCTCTGGAACACACAAAAGCAAGCCTAAGGAAATTTATAACAATGCAGGCCTACCTCAAGAAATAAGAAAAATCTCAAATACACAATCTAAACTTACACATAAAAAGTTAGAAAAAGAAAAAACAAAGCCCAAAGTTCACAGAAGGGAGGGTATAATAAAGATTAGGGAAGAAATAGATGAAATAGAGACTAAACAACACAACAGATTAATAAAACCAAAACGTCCTTCTTTGCAAAGATAAATATTGATAAACCTTTAGCCAGACTCATCAAGAAAAAAAGAAGGACTCAGATAAATAAAATCAGAAACGAAAAGAAGTAACAACAAACACCACAGAACTTCAGAGAGTTGGGGTGCCTGGGTGGCTCAGTCAGTTAAGCATCTGACTTTGGCTCAGGTAATGATCTCAAGGTCCTGGGATTGAGCCCCATGTTGGGCTCCATGCTCACTGGGGAGTCTGCTTGTCCCTCTCCCTCTGTCCCTCCCCCACTCATATTCTCTCTCTTTCTCTCTCTCTCTCTCTCAAAAAATAAATAAATAAATAAATAAATAAATAAATAAATAAATAAAATCTTTAAAGGGGCACCTGAGTGGCTCGGTCAGTTAAGTGTCTGACTCTTGGTTTCAGCTCAGGTCACAATCTCAGGGTCATGAGATCAAGCCTCATGTCAAGCTCTACACTCAGCATGGAGTCTTCTTGTCCCTTTCTCTCTGCTCCTCCCTCTTCTCTCTCTTTCAAATAAATAAAATCTTTTCAAGAAAGAAATACAGAGGGTTATGAGGCTATGAAAAATTATAGGTAACCAATTGGACAACAAATTGGGTAACCAAGAAGAAATGGATAAATTCCTAGAAACATACAATCTTCCCAAACTGAACCAAGAAAAAAAAGAATATCTAAACATACAATTATTAGTAATGAAATTGAGTCAATAATCAAAAAATTCCCGACAAACAAAAGTCCAGGACCAGATGGATTCACAGGTGAATTCTACCAAACATTTAATATCTTAGTAGTCTTCAAACTATTCGAAAAATAGAAGAGGAATAAAAGCTTCCAAATACATTCTACGAGGTCAGCATTATCCTGATACAAAACCCAGACAAAGTCAGTACAAAGAAAACTCTAGGCCAATATCCCTCATGAACATAGATGCAAAAATCCTCAACAATACATTATCAAACTGCATTCAACAGCAAGATTAAAAAGGTCATTCACCATGATCAAGTGGGATTAATTCTCGGGATATAAGGATGGTTCAATATTTGCAAAGCAATCAATGTGATACACTATATTACCAAAATGAAGAATAAAAATCATATGATCATCTTAATAGATGCAGAGAAAGCATTTGACAATATTTAACATTCATTTTGAGAAAAACTCTCAAAAAAGTGGGTTTAGAGGGAATATACTTCAACAACATAAAGGCCATATATGAAAAACCCCCCACTAACATTATACTCAATGGTGAAATACTTAGAAATTTCCTCTAAGATCAGGAACAAGACAAAGGTGTCCACTCTCACCTGGAGAACATATAGTACTGGAATTCTGAACCTCAGCAATTAGACAAGAAATAGAAGGTATCCAAATCAGTAAGGAAGAAGTAAAACTGTCACTGTTTTCAGATGACATTGTACTATATACAGAAAACCCTTAAAGATTCCACGAAAAAACTACTAGAACTGATAAATGAATTTGGTAAAGTTCCAGGATACAAAATTAATATATAGAAATCTCTTGCATTTCTATACACTAACAACAAAGTAATACAAAGAGAAAGTAAGAAAACAGTCCCATTTATAATTACATCAAAAAGAATAACATCCCTAGGAATAAATTTAACCAAGTACATGAAAGACCTATACTCTGCAAAGTATAAGACATGGATGAAAGAAATTGGAGATGACACAAACAGATGGGAAGACATACCATGCTCATGGATTGGAAGAATGCTGTTAAAATGTCCATACCACCCAAAGCAACCTACAGATTCATTGCAATTGCTATCAAACACCAATAGCACTCTTCACAGAACTAGAAGATTTGAAAATTTTTATGGAACCACAAGAGACCTGAAATAGGCAAATCAATCTTGGGAAAGAAGAACAACACTGGTGGTATCACAATCCCAGATTTCAAGATACACTACAAAGCCACAGTAATCAAAACAGTATGGTACTGGCATAAAAATAGACACACAGATCGATGGAACAGGATAGAAAGCCTAGAAATAAACCCACACTTATATGGACAATTAATCTACAGCAAAGGAAGAATACACAATGAGGGAAAAGACAGCCTTTCCAATAAATGATGTTGAAAAAACTGGACAGCTACGTGCAAAAAAATGAAACTGGACCACTTTCTTACACCGTACACAAAAATAAACTCAAAATGGATTAAGGAAATCATAAAATTCCTAAAAGAAAACATAGGGAGTAATCTTTCGGACATTTCCCTTAGCAACATATTTATGGATATGTCTCCTCAGGCAAGGGAAACAAAAGCAAAAATAAACTATTGGGACTACACCAAAATAAAAAGCTTTTGCGCAGTGAAAGAAACCATCAACAATACAAAAAGGCAATTTACTGAATGGGAAAAGATATTTTCAAATGATATACCCAATAAGCGATTAATATCCAAAACATACAAAGAACTTATACAACACTAAAAAAACAAAAACAAAAACAAACAAAAAACCAATTCGATTAAAAAATGGGCAGGACATGAACAGACATTTTTCCAAAGAAAATATACAGATGACCAACACACACATGCAAAGATGTTCCACGTTTCTAATCATCAGGGAAATGCAAATCAAGACCATAGTAAGATATCATTTTGCATCTGTCAGAATAGCTAGAATCAATAAGGAATAAAAATTGTTGGCATGAATGTGGAGAATAAGGAAACCTTACGCACTAATGGTAAGAATTGGTGCAACAACTATAAAAAAAAAAAAGACAGTACAGAGGTCCCTCAAAAAATTAAAAGTAAAAATAGCATCCAATCCAAAAATTCCACTATTGAGCATTTACCCAAATGAAAACACTAATTTGAAAAGACATGCGCACCCATGTTTGTTGCAGCATTATTTACAATAACCAAAATAACCTAAGTGCCCACTGAGAGGTGAATGGATAAATGAGATGTGGCATATATATGCAATGGTATATTACCCAGCCATAAAAAAGAATGAGATCTTTCATTTTCGACAACATGGATAGACCTGGAGGGTATTAGGTGAACTTTTCAGAGAAAGACAAAGACCATACGATTACACTTAAATGTACACTCTTAAAAAGAAAAAAAACCCAAATGAACAAAGAAACAAGAAGAAGCAGAAACAGATATATAAATACAGAAAACAAATTGGTGTTGCCATAAGATAGGGGGCTGGGGGAAATGGGCAAAATGGGTGAGGGGGAGTGGGAGGTACAGGCTTAGGGTTATAGACTGAATAAGTGATGGGGATCAAAGGCACAGACCGCACAGAGAATACAGTCATGGTACAGTAATAGCATCGTATGGGGATAGATGGAAGCTCCATTTATGGTGAGCACAGCATAATGTATGGATTTGTCAGATTACTTTTGTACACCCAAAATTAACGTAACATTGTGTCAACTATTACACATACACACATACATACACACGCATACCTGTATATATAAAACAAAGTTATTTTTATATTATGGATACAGTCCTTTATCAGATACAGGTTTTGCAAATCACAGTTTGTGCCTTGTCTTTTCATTTTCTTAACAGTAAATTTGGAAAAGCAAAAGTTTGAATTTTGATGAAGTCAAATGTATTACTTTTAATTTTTTATTTTCACGATTTTTATATCTTACCCAAGAAATCTTTGCCTAGGTTCACAAAAAATGTGTCCAGTGTTGCCTTCTAGCAGTGTTTCTGCTATCACTCTCACTCTAAGTCAATGATCCACTTGTAGTTGTTTCGCACAGTATGAAGGAAGCTTTGAGTTTTGTTTCATTGCATGTAGATTTCAATATGTTCCAGCACCATTTATTGAAAAGACTATCCTTTCCCTACGGATAAATCATCTTATTATCTTTTCAAAATAATCAATAATCAATAGATCATGGATTTATTTCTGGACTCCATCCTCCTAAAGTGGTCCAGGTGCTTGGGCCACACCACATGTTCATGTACCACACCAACATGGTTACTGTACACCTTTAAAGTCTTGATTTTACAGAGTAAATCATCCAACTTCTTTTCTTTTTCCCTCCAACATGGCTTTGGCCATCCCAAGTCTTTTTCACTTCTATATACATTTTAGAAAATCTTATTAATTTCCTCAAGAAAAAATCTGCTGAAATTTGAGTTGAGATGGCCTTGGATTTGGATATCAATTCAGGGATCACTGACTTTTTTTTTTTTTTAAGATTTTATTTATTTATTTATTTGATTGTCAGAGAGAGAGAGAGTGAGCGCGGGCAGGGGTAGCAGCAGGCAGAGGGAGAAGCAGGCTCCCCACTGAGCAGGGAGCCTGATGTAGGACTCTATCCCAGGACCCTGGGATCATCACCTGAGCCCAAGACAGACGATCAACTGAGCCACCCAGGTGTCCCCAGGGATCACTGAGATCTTAATATTAACTCTTCTGAGCTACAAATATAGTATATCTCTCCATTTATTAAGGCCTCTTTAATTTTCTTCAGTAATGTTTTGTAGTTTGCATATAATTCTTATACACATTTTATTAAATGTGTCCCTAAGTATTTTACAGTTTTATGCTATCATAATTTATGTTATTTTTCAACTTCCAACAGTTTTTGCTAATATGCAGAAATACAATTGATTTTTCTATATTGGCTTTATATCCTGTGACCTTAATAAAAGTCAGTTATTTCTAACAGGGTGGGTTTTTGGGTTTTTTTTTGTAAATTCCATGGAATATCTAGACAATCTCATCATCTGATAATTAAAATAATTTTACTTCTCTTTTCCAATATACATGTCTTTTACTTCCTTTACCAGTCTTATTATACTGGATTTAGTCGCAGTAAGATGTGGAATAAGATTGGTGAGAGAGAGCATCTTTGCCTCATTCCTGACCTTAGGAGACAAGCATCAGTCTTTCACCATTAAATATAACTTTAGCTGTTCTTCATCAGGTTGAGAAAGGTTTCTTTCATTCCTAGTTTGCTGAAACATTTTTTTTCGTGCGTGATTGTTGAAAACTGTCAAATGTTCTTTCTATGTCTGTTGAGGCTATCATATTATTTTTCTTTCTTTTTTTTAAAGTCAGTTAATATGGTGAAAAATCAGCTTAATTTTTTAATGTTAATCTAAACTTACATTCCTGGGATATACTCCATTTGGTCATTATGTTAGTGTCCTGGGGCTGCCCTAACAGAATACTGCAGACTGAGGGGCTTAAACAATATCTCACCTTTCGGAGTCTGGAAGTCCAAGATCGAGGCATTAGCAGCATTGGTTTCTGGTGAGACCTCTCTTCCTGGTTTGCAGACATCCATGTTTTTGCTGAGTTCTCATATGGCCTTTCCTCCGTGCACACGCAGAGAGAAAGATCTCCGGCATCTCTCCCTCTTCTTATAAGGGCATCAGTCCCATGGGATTAGGGCCCCGGCTTTATGACTTCACCTACCCTTAGTTATCTCGTAAAGGCCCTCTCTCCAACTGCAGTTACCTTGAGGGTTAGGCCTTCAAAATATGAATTTTGGAGGGGACACAATTCAGGCCATAACAGTCATGATGTATTATTATTATCATATATTGCTGGATTTAATTTGCTAAAATTGTGTTAAGGATTTTTACAACTATATTCATTAGTAATATTGGTATGTAGCTTTCTTTTCTTGTCGTGCCTTTGATTTTGGTATCACGGTGATGGTAACCTCATAGAATGAATTGTGAAGTGCTTTCTTTCTCTTATAGTTTTTAGAAAGGATTTTGTAAAACTGATGCTATTTTTCCTAAAATGTTAAGTAAAATCACCAATGAATGTATCTGGGACTGGAATTTTCTTTTTGGGAAGGTTTTAAATAAGGAATTTAATTTCTTTATTAGATAGTGGCTATTAAGGTCATCTATTTTTTCTTTATATAACAGATTTATTGAATTGTAATTCACCTACCATATTATTCACCTATGTACAGTGTACAATTAGATGTAATTTTTAGACTCAAAAAGTTGCATGACTATCATCACAGTAAATCTTAGAACACTTCCATCACCTCAAACCCCATACACTTTAGTTATCACCCCCCCACACACACACAACTGTCCTAAAGCAATCACTGGTCTACATTCTGTCTCTCTACAATTGCCTATTCTGGAGATTTCATATAAATGGAATCATACAATATGTGGTCTTTTATAACTGGTTTCTTTCACTTAGCATAATGTCTTCAACAGTCACCTATATTATAGCAGGTATCATGTATTAGTACTTCATTTCTTTTTGTGGCTGAAGAATATTCCATTGCATGGGTAGACCACATTTTGTTTATCATTCATCACTTGATGGACATTTGGATTGTTCCTACATTTCGGTTATTATGAACAATGCTGCTATACAAATATGGATACAAGTTTTCATTTCTCTCCCATATATATCTAGGGATGTAATTGTTAAATCACATGGTATATCTATTCTTTAGTAAGGTTTGGTAGGAATTTATTAGTTCATTTAAGTTGTCAAGTTTATTGGCCTGAAGTTGCTCATAATATTTCCTTATTGTTTTTTAAATATCTGAAGTAGTAATGCTCCCCTGTCATTCCCAAAGTTAGCAATTTTTGTCCTCTTTCTGTTTCTTGATCAGTCTGGATAAATGTTACTTTTATTGATTCTTTTCAAATAATCAGCTTTTAATTTCATTAATTCTTATTTTTGTCCATTTTCTATTTCTTTGATTTCTACTACCGTCTTTATTATTCTTCTCTCCACTTCTTACTTTGTGTTTAATTCACTCCTTTTTCAAGTTCTTAAGGTAACAGTTCAAAATATTTTTTTAATTTTGTGATTTCTTCTATAATCCTTGTTATTGAAAATTGTGATAGTTTCTGAATATTTGGAGATTTTCCTTATATCTTCCTATTGATTTCCAGAGGAAATGATTTCAACTCTTTTCTATTTAAGAATTTTTATGGCCCATAATATGGTCTGTCTTGTTGAGTATGCCATATATACCTGAAAAAAATTCATATCCCACTGTTGTTGGGTGGAATGTTCTATAAATACTAACTGGGTCAATTATACTGAGAGGAAATGTTAAAATCTCTAACTATAATTGTGAATTTGTCTAGTCCTTCTTTTAATTTCTTCTGCCTTTGCCTCATATATCGAAGTGTGGTTGTCAGGTATATATACTTAGGATGTTATATCATTTTAACTAATTGACCCTTTTATTATGAAAGTCTTTAAACCTCTGTTAATATTTCTTGGGATGATATCAATTTATACTAATATTAATGATATCAATCATTTGGTTAATTATTGCATAGTAAATTTTTTCTATTCCTCTCTATTTAACCTACTTGGATCTTTTTATTTGAAGTTGATTTTTTGGAAAGTTTACCATTGGGTATTATGAACTGAGCAAAAACAGCAGCCCATGGAAGCATGCTCCCAGAGAAGTACGAGAAACAACCACCAGACGGAAGGGTGACAGAGTCAGGATATCCCAAAGTCAAATAAGCGAGCCCTTCAAGATGAGAGCATTCAGTACAAACACCAAGTAGGATAAACACTGGAAGTGGTCCACCATTGATTTGAAAGTTGTAATGACTTTCATCAGACTAATTTCAGGACAAGGGTGAGGGCAGAAGCCAAACTGTACAAAGAACAATTGGGAGAAGGGAAGGCAGGAGTGGTGACTACTTTTAAATTGTGGAGGTAAGAACAACAACAAGGAACACGCAGAAGGAAAAATGACCTAAGAAAAAAATTAAAGTTCTGTTTTGTTTGTTTCAGGATGGGAGATAATGTAGTGCTTATGGACTGAGGGGACATCATTTGAAGAGAGAGGCTCAATAGTGTCTATCTGCTAGGGATGGGGTTAGATGTGGCCTCCCATGGTGTGAGAGAAGGGGACAGGAGTGAGTGTGTGTGTGTGTGTGTGTGTGTGTGTGTGTGTGTGTGAGAGAGAGAGAGAGAGAGAGAGAGAGAGAGAGAGAGAGAGAAAGGAGTACTATGTTGGAAAAAGAGAATAGGATCCCAGGAGGGAGGAGACTAGGTTGGATCATAGGTTGGAGAACTTGGCTTGGGACAAAAAGGACAGCTCTTCCTCAGCACAATCCCCACCATGGTGGATGAGAAAAGATGAGGAAAGTTGACTAAAGTGATGACAGAATACTTGCTTAATACTTGTTAATGCCTAGGGGCGCCTGGGTGGCTCAGTCGTTAAGTGTTAAGCATCTGCCTTCATCTCAGGCCGTGATCCCTGAGTTATGGGATCAAGCCCCACATCAGGCTCCTCCGCTATGAGCTTGCTTCTTCCTCTCCTACTCCCCCTGCTTGTGTTCCATCTCTCGCTGGCTGTCTCTCTCTGTCAAATAAATAAATAAGATCTTTAAAATTAAAAAAAAAAATACTTGTTAATGCCTAGAATTTAACAAATATCCAATAAAAATTTTACTCAGCCCTAAGAAAGAATGAAATCTTGCCATTTACCACATGGAGGGACCTAGAGAAATAAGTCAGTCAGGGAAAGACAAATACCATACGATTTTACTCATGTGGAATTTAAGAAACAAATGAGCAAAGGGGAAAGGAGAGAGAGAGAGAGAGAGAGAGAGAGGGAAAAAAAAAGAGGAAAACCAAGAAACATACTATTAACTACAGGGAACTGACAGTTTCTGGAGGGGAGGGAGGGATGGGTGAAATAGGTGATGGACATTAAGGAGTGTACTTGTCACGAGGAGCACGGGTGATGTATGGAATTGTTGAATCACTATATTGTACACCTGAAATTAATATGCCACTATATGTTAACTAGAATTAAAACTCAAAAAATTAATAATAATACTAATAAAAATACTCAATAGAAATGCTTGCTCAAGAAATGACAAAAATATTACCAAGTAATAAAGGATCTATACCACTTGCTGGGAGGTTAATTTAGAATTTGAAGCCCTGAACTTAGACGCCACTACCTAAGAATCCTCCAAACAACAGTATTCTATAACTCATGACTAAGGGATAAGGGTTCCCAATTTCAACTCATTATAAACTGCTCATTATAACAATCATAACAAATATCTATTTGCAGGGAGAACTACCAGCAAAAGTCTTAAAAATATGTGTAAAATATAAGTACAACATATAAAGGCAAGAAATTAAAACATGATTCAGCAAAATTTTCAGTTATAAATGCTGCTTAAGTAATGAGCCTTAAAATGAGAAAGCAGATTTAACTTGGCATTTCAAACCCAATATCCCCAAATTAAATCACCAGTATCCCAATTGTATGTCAAAAAAATGGGGCTGTTAAATAATGCACATTTCAATTCAAAGGCTTTCATCTGGATAAATTGAGCCATGAACTTATTAATGCCTTGCCCCTCCATATTTCAAAAGCAATACCCTAGAGTATACAAATATCTTTCTAAATCACCTAGCCTAACTTTTGGGAAACTACACAGCACATCCCCTAACCCAGAACAATATCTAAACCTTTCATTATCAATCTCACTGCTCTCACTACTAAAAACAATGTAAGATTTTACTTACATATTTTAACAAATATCTGCCCCAAATACAAAACTGCCCCAAGATAGTCAGCTCTTAGAAACATGTCCGATGGTGAGACACGTCACATACAAGAACACCTTCGCTAGGGAAGAAATGGATGTTCTACTAATGGACTTTCCAGGGTTTGAAAGCATGTTGGTTATGTGATGTAAAGGATTTTTCCCTCACTCTAGCACAGACTCATTGTGAAACACTGGCCCAATCACACAGCTTCAGTTTCCTCTCTATAAAATGAAGGGGTTGGACTAGAACTTAAGCAATGTTCACTGGAAAACTAGATGTGAAAATGTGCCCCCCCCCCCAAAAAAAAGCTGCATGATCAAATAAGATCAAGAAATGTTCCATCCTGTAGCAATGCACAGCAGGACACTTGAGAATCTGACCAGGCAAGGTGATATGCATATGAAACTGGAAGAGAGATCACCATGGAATTGGAAGGCTGAGCCTGAGGCTTTCGACAGGGCAAACAAGCTAAATCTGCAACTCCCACATTTAACCCGGAATTCCCAAGTGTAGTTGAAGTAATCCCATGCTGATGTTGGGTCCATCAGTACTGATTGCAAATCATCTCTAGGGAAAGCACCTTCAGGGGCGCCTGGGTGACGCAGTCCTTAAGCATCTGCCTTCGGCTCAGGACGTGATCCCGGCGTTCTGGGATCAAGCCCCACATCAGGCTCCTCTGCTGGAAGCCTGCTTCTTCCTCTCCCACTCCCCCTGCTTGTGTTCCCTCTCTCACTGGCTGCCTCTTTGTCAAATAAATAAATAAAATCTTTAAAAAAAAAAAAAAAGAGAGAGAGAGAGAAAGCACCTTCAATTTATATCTCAGGATTCTCACAGATGACGTTCAACAAAACATGAACTCAAATTACCAAACACATAGGGAAAATTCATTCTCACTCTGAGAGAAGTTAAGCAAAAATAAACAGACTTTGACTCTAAAGGATTCAGATATTTAAATAACCAGATAAAGAAATGAAGTTATAAGAAATAGCAGATTCCAGAAACAAAATCTAGGAATAAGAGACTATAAAGAATTGCCAACCACTTTTAAGGGGAAAAACCCTAAACCATCTAGAAATGAAAAATATCATTGATCAAATTTAAAACTTAAGAGTGGATGTGTTTCACAGCTAATAAGACTCCAAGGAGAAGAGAATTTACTAACCAGTCAATAAATGCAGAATGACAGATATGGAAGCTGGGAAGAGAAGAGAGAAGTTAAAAGATATGGAGAACGGAATGAAAAGGTCTCAAATATATTTAGTAACAGTCTCAAAAGGAATGAAAGAAAAGCAACAGGATAGTAATTCCAAAGTTTCCAAAAGCCAATAAAGACATGAACTATAGATGTATAAACTTGTAAGATTTAAATAAAATATCTTCACCTTTAACTGCATAATGATAGTAAAGACCAAAAGCAAAGAGAAAACTTTAAAGGCAACCAGACAGTAGACAGACCAGTTACAAGGACATAGCAATTATAATTAGCTTCTTAACAACAGCTACTGAAGCCATCAGCATAATTATCTTCAAAATACTGATAAAAATACCCGTTGATCTAGAAATATTTGCTCAGAAAATCTATCATTTAATAATGAGAATGAAATAAAGATACACATTTTTTAAAGAGTGATTTTATTCCTTCATAAAAGGAAGATGGATAATGATTTCTGAAGGAAAGTCCAAGATGCAAGAAGGTTAGTAAGCCAAGGAATTTGTAAATATATAGGTAAATCTAAACAAGAATATCTGACAACAGTAGCTTATATTTGGACTTTAAAAAGAACAAAACTGAAATGAACTATCAAGCTACAAAAAGACATGAAGAAACATTAAAAGCACATTGCTAAGTGAAAGAAGCCAATCTGGAAAGGCTACATATTGTATGATTCCAACTATATGACATTTTAGAAAAGGCAAAACTATGGAGACAGTACAAAGATAAGTGGTTGCCAGGGTGTGGGGGTGGAGGAAGGGATGAACAGGCAAAACACAGGGAATTTTTCGGGCAGTGAAACCATGTATGGTTTCTGTATGATACTGTAAAGGTGGACACATGTCATTGTACATTTCTCAAATCCCATAGAATGTACAATAGAGCGAAAATGAAGGACATTAATTAATATAGTTAATAATAATGTATTAATATTGGTTCATCGATTGTAACAAATGTACCACACTAATGCATGCTGTTAAAAATAGGGGAAAATGGGGGGGGGGGTGAAGGGGTATATAGGAATTCTGTACCTTTTGCTCAATTTTTTCTATAAACCTAAAACTACTGGAAAACAAATTAAGTCTATTAAAAGAAAAAAACAACTAAAATATCAAGTCATTCAAGGGAGGGGGGTAGAGCTAAGGTGATCTAAGCTCTTCTCATTCTTTGGCCCGGGGGTGGGGGAGAGGTCTCATTAACATATTCAGAACCCCACAGCCAACAATTAGTTGGTTTTCAACCACACATGGAACACTTAAAGAAAAACTAACCACATATTTTTATTAAGCTATAAAATCTTAAAGAACTACTATCACATCAAAATATTCTCTAAAAATAATGAAACTTATTTATAAATCAAAAACAAGTATAAATAGAAAACTGTCTGACTGGTAGAAATTAAATGCATGTCTAAGGCTTGGGCCAAATAAAAATAACTGAAATTCAAAAATACTCAGAACTAAATAATAAAAGTTCAATATAACAAAATTTGGAGGATGCACTAAAGCAATAGTCTGAGGGTAACTTATAGCCCTAACTGCTCATAAAAAAGGTAAGACTAAAAATGTCCAGAGTTGAGCATTCATCTCAAGAAATTTAGAGCCCTCAGACCAGAAAAATAAGTTCAAAGAAAAAAGAAAAGACAAAGAGCAGAAATTAATAAAATAGGAAACAAAACCAGAAGCTGGTTCTTTAAAAGAATAAGATTGATAAGGCACTGGCCAGACTTTTCCAAAAGAATAGAGAAAGAACCCAAATTAATAAAATTATGAATGAAAAGGGAGAGGTCACAACCAACACCAAGGAAATAGGAAGGATCATTAGAAACTTTTATCAACAGCTTTATGCCAATAAATTAAGCAACCTGGAAGAGATGGATGCCTTCCTGGAAACCTATAAACTACCAAGACTGAAACAGGAAGAAATTGATTTTTTAAACAGACCAATTAATTATGAAGAGATTGAAGCAGTGATTAAAAACCTTTCGAAAAACAAAACTCCAGGGCCTGATGGATTCCCCAGGGAATTCTACCAAACATTCAAAGAAGAAATAATACCTATTCTCCTAAAGCTGTTTCAAAAAATAGAAACAGAAGGAAAACTACCAAACTCATTCTATGAGGCCACTATTACCTTGATCCCCAAACCAGGCAAAGACCCCATCAAAAAGGAGAATTACAGACCAATATCCCTGATGAATATGGAAGCCAAAATTCTCAACAAGATCCTAGCTAATAGGATCCAACAGTACATTAAAAGGATTATCCATCACGACCAAGTGGGATTCATCCCTGGGATGCAAGGGTGGTTCAACATTCGCAAATCCATCAGTGTGATAGACCACACTAAGAAAAGACAAGAACCATACGATCCTCTCAATTGATGCAGAAAAAGCATTTGACAAAATACAGCATCCTTTCCTGATTAAAACCCTTCAGAGTGTAGGGATAGAGGGTACATTCCTCAATCTCATAAAAACCATCTATGAAAAGCCTACAGAAAATAACATTCTCAATGGGGAAAAGCTGGAAGCCTTTCCCTTAAGATCAGGAACACGACAAGGATGCCCACTCTCGCCATTATTGTTCAACATAGTACTAGAAGTCCTTGCAACAGCAATCAGACAACAAAAAGGGATAAAATGTATCCATATCAGCAAAGAAGTCAAACTGTCTCTCTTCGCAGATGACATGATAATCTATAACGGAAAACCCAAAAGAATCCACCCCCAAATTACTAGAAGTTATAGAGCAATTCACTAACGTGGCGGGATACGAAATCAATGCTCGGAAATCAATTGCATTTCTATACACGAACAATGAGACTGAAGAAAGAGAAATCAAGGAATCCATTCCAGGGGCGCCTGGGTAGCGCCGTCGTTAAAGCGTCTGCCTTCGGCTCAGGGCGTGATCCCGGCGTACCGGGATCGAGTCCCACATCGGGCTCCTCCGCTATGAGCCTGCTTCTTCCTCTCCCACTCCCGCTGCTGTGTTCCCTCTCTCGCTGGCTGTCTCTGTCACATAAATAAATAAAATCTTTAAAAAAAAAAAAAAAAAGGAATCCATTCCATTTACAACAGCACCAGAAATCAAACGTTATCTCATAATTAACTTAACCAGAGACATAAAGGATCTATATTCTAGAAACTACAAATCACTCTTGAAAGACATTGAAGAAGACACAAAAAGATGGAAAAATATTCCATGCTCATGGATCAGAAGAATTAACACAGTTAAAATGTCCATGCTACCCAGAGCAATCTACACTTTCAGTGCTATCCCTATCAAAATACCAATGACATTTTTCAAATAACTGGAACAAACAGCCCTTAAATTTGTGTGGAACCAGAAAAGGCCACAAACCTCCAAGGAATTGTTGAAGAGGAAAAACAAAGCTGGGGGCATCACAACGCCAGATTTCAAGCTGTACTACAAAGCTGTGATCACAAAGACAGCATGGTACTGGCACAAAAACAGACACATAGACCAATGGAACAGAATAGAGAACCCAGAAATGGACCCTCGGCTCTTTGGGCAACGAATCTTTGACAAAGCAGGAAAAAACATCCAGTGGAAAAAAGACAGTCTCTTCAATAAATGGTGCTGGGAAAATTGGACAGCTACATGCAAAAGAATGAAACTTGACCACTCTCTCACACCATATACAAAGATAAACTCCAAATGGATGAAAGACCTCGATGTAAGACAGGAATCCATCAAAATCCTAGAGGAGAACATAGGCTGTAACCTCTTTGACATTGAACAGCAAACTTTTTCATGACACATCTCCAAAGGCAAGAGAAACAAAAGAAAAAACGAACTTGTGGGACTTCATCAAGATAAAAAGCTTCTGCACAGCCAAGGAAACAGTCAACAAAACTAAGAGGCAGCCCACGGAATGGGAGAAGATATTAGCAAATGACACTACAGATAAAAGACTAGTATCCAAGATCTACAAAGAACTTCTCAAACTCAATACACATGAAACAAATAATCAAATCAAAAAAATGGGCAGAAGATATGAACAGACACTTTTCCAATGAAGACATACAAATGGCTAGCAGACACACGAAAAATGTTCAAAATCATTAGCCATCAGGGAAATTCAAATCAAAACCACACTGAGATACCACCTTACTCCAGTTAGAATGGCAAAAATTGACAGGGCAAGAAACAACAATTGTTGGAGAGGATGTGGAGAAAGGGGATCCCTCTTACACTGCTGGTGGGAATGCAAGTTGGTACAGCCACTTTGGAAAACAGTGTGGAGGTCCCTCAAAAAGTTAAAAATTGAGCTACCCTATGACCCAGCCATTGAACTACTGGGTGTTTACCCCCAAAGATACAGATGTAGGGAAGAGAAGGGCCATATACACCCCAGTGTTCATAGCAGCATTGTCCACAATAGCTAAATCGTGGAAGGAGCCGAGATGCCCTTCAACAGATGACTGGGAAGATGTGGTCCATATATACGATGAAATATTACTCAGCTATCAAAAAGAACAATTTCTCAACATTTGCTGCACTGGAGGAGATAATGCTAAGTGAAATAAGCAGAGAAAGACAATTATCATATGGTTTCACCCATTTATGGAACATAAGGAGTAGGAAGATCGGTAGGAGAGGAAAGGGATAAAGAAGGGGGGGTAATCAGAAGAGGGAATGAAGCATGAGAGACTATGGACTCTGGGAAACTGAGGGCTTCAGAGGGGAGGGGGGTGGGGGAATGGGATAGACTGGTGATGGGTAGTAAGGAGACACATATTGCATGGTGCACTGGGTGTTATACACAACTAATGAATCATGGAACTTTATATCAAAAACCAGGGATGTACTGTATGGTGACTAACATAATAAAAAAATATTATTAAAAAAAAGTTAGTTATGATGTTAGATGCAAAATTAAAAAAAAAAAGATACCACCTTATGCCAGTTAGAATGGCAAAAATTGACAAGGCGAGAAACAACAAATGTTGGAGAGGATGTGGAGAAAGGGGATCTCTCTTACACTGTTGGTGGGAATGCAAGTTGATAGAGCCACTTTGGAGAACAGTGTGGAGGTCCCTCAAAAAGTTAAAAATAGAGCTACCCTATGACCCAGCAATTGCACTACTGGGTATTTACCCCAAAGATAGACGTAGTGAAGAGAAGGGCTATAGGGCCATATGCACCCCAATGTTCATAGCAGCATTGTCCACAATAGCTAAATTGTGGAAGGAGCCAAGATGCCCTTCAACAGACGAATGGATAAAGAAGATGGGGTCCATATATACAATGGAATATTACTCGGCCATCAGAAAGAATGATTACCCAACATTTGCAGCAACATGGACAGGACTGGAGGAGATTATGCTAAGTGAAATAAGTCAAGCAGAGAAAGACACTTATCATATGGTTTCACTCATTTGTGGAACATAAGGAATAGCAGGAAGATCCATAGGAGAAGGAAGAGAATAATAAAGGGGGGGTAAACAGAAGGGGGAATGAACCGTGAGAGACTATGGGCTCTGGGAAACAAACTGAGGGTTTCGGAGGGGAGGGGGTTGAAGGGATGGGCTAGCCCGGTGATAGGTATTAAGAAGGGCACGTATTGCGTGGAGCACTGGGTGTTATATGCAAACAATGAATCATGGAACACTACATCAAAAACTAATGATGTACTGTATGGTGACTAACATATCATAATAAAAAAATAAAAAAAAAAAAGGAAACAAAGACAGTCAGGAAGCCCAGTACAGTTCTTTAGAAAAGATTACTAGAACTGACAAATCTGCCGTCTTGTTCAAACATGAAAAAAATAAGAAGCACAAATGAAACTGGGAATGGGAAAAACGGACATAACAATAGATACAGATGTGATTTAAAGAGAATTAATATCAATGATGCCAATAAGTTTGAAAACATAAAACTGACCAATTTATAGAAAAATAAAAGGCTTTGGATATGTGACACCTTTCCAAGCTTCTAAGAATCAGAGTTATACAAAGAAGTATGCTCAGAGGTATTGCTCCTTCCCATCCCTAACCGCACATTCCCATTCCTCCACCCACAGAGACGCGGATTCTTTTGCACAGCTGCATGGCACCCTTTGTGTAGATACACCGCAGGTCAGCCAATCTCCTACATCTGGGCACTGACGTCGTTTCAAATCCTACTACTTCTCATAAAAGTCTGACAAGAAAACTCAGTGTGTAGCCAAAAGCTGATTACCCAGATTTTGAATCATTTATATTCTTTGTTATTTCTTTCAGCTTTTATTTTTCCTTCTCGGTTAAAACCTCAAAAGAGAACAGGATCGGTAAGAAATGTAATGTGGGGCCATGGACAAGCTGTCCTGGGAAGCTGTTGCCTTCTTAGCTCCCTCGGGAAATAACAGGTCGGCTGGGAAGAGATAGCAGATAAGGTGTCATTTACGTTCATTTCTGACAGATTCTGTTGAAAGATCACTACTTTGACTATTTCCCCATGTTTTATTTGGAGAAGGCTCTATCTATTTTTATTATAAAGGACAGATTAAAACTAATTGTGCCAGAATACAATGAGAAAAAGAGGTAATTGCCTTGAGGTCAGGCATTTTCTCTTGTTTTTTTCCTCCAATCTCGTAAAACATCTGATGACATGTACAATTGTGCTGTGTTCTTTGAAACTTAAACTAGAATGTAGTTAGTGTTTGTGGCCTATGTAAGCAGAAGCTTCTCATTTCTGGTTAGCTTGGCTTATGACCAACTTTGTGTTAAAAGAAAATACATCCTATACGAACCAAAACCACGATGAGACACCACCACACACCCGTCAGAATGGCTAAAATTAACAACACAGGAAACAACAGATGTTGGTGAGGATGTGGAGAGAGGGGAACCCTCTTCAGTGCTGCTGGGAATGCAAGCTGGTGCAGCCACTCTGGAAAACAGTATGGAGGTTCCTGAAAAAGTTAAAAACAGAACTACCCTACGATCCAGCAATTGCACTACTGGGTATTTACCCAAAGATACAAAAATACAGATTTGAAGGCACACATGCACCCTGATGTTTATAGCAGCATTATCAGCAATAGCCAAACCATGGAAAGAGCCCAAACGTCCATCGACTGACGAATGGATAAAGAAGATGCAGCATGCATATACACCGGGCTATCCCTCAGCCATGAAAAAGAATGAAATCTCACCATTCGTAACGAAGTGGATAGAGCTAGAAGGTATCATGCTAAGCGAAGTCAGAGAAAGACAAATACCATATGACTTCACTCGTGTGGAATTTAAGAAACAAAACAATGAACATATTGGAGGCGGTTAAAGAGAGGGAAACGAACCATAAGAGACCCTTCAGATAGAGAACACACTGAAGGCTGATGGAGGGCGGTGGGTGGGGGATGGGCTGGTGGGGGATGGGTATTAAGGAGGGCACTTGTTATGAGGAGCACTGGGTGTTGTAAGTGATGAATCACTGAATTCTACTCTTGAAACCAACACTGCACTGTTGTTGACTGTGTGTTGACTAACTAGAATTTAAACCAAAATTTGAAGAAAAAAAAGAAAACGCATCCTTAAATTGCTTCTCTGTCTATAAAATACTATTTGGAATAAACAGAACAGTATTTTAGAACCATGTGTGTAGAAACGTTGCTATAAGGCCCATTTTTTGCACATATGTAAGTTCCTGAAATGAGACAGTAAACAGAAATACTGCTATGGGTTAATTAACCACAAGAAGTGAATGAAGGTATAAATAAAAATTCTCGCACAATCCAAATGGTCTCACCAACTGGCTGCCCCTGAAAAGAATTTCCATAATTCTATCTGTAATCACAAACCCACCAAAGATTTTATTCTGTTAACCTAAGTGTGTGTGTGTAGGAGGGGTAGGGGATATTTAGGGTCTGTTATCATTTGGGCAAGCTCACACAAGTATTAACTGATGTCTACAGGGGAAAGAACACGGGGAAACTGTGCACTGTGACTTTGTATCAGCACTTCAAAAATACAGAAATGCTTGCTGGAGGAAGAGCTTTTGTCTTGATTATCAGGCTGCACAGGAAAATAGTCCAGATGTATTTGGAATTCATTTCCCTCATTTCAAATCATGAAATCAAATCTATCAAGCATGTTCATAGGATAGTATTCCTAATCAGAGGGAGAAGACCTTGATACAAACAAGGACTTCAAAACGTGTGTTTAAATCGGAGTTAGACGATGTCCTACAGGTTCTTCGGTACGTCCCACAGTAGCTGCCGCTTACTCAGGGGCGGTCATATCCCAAACATATGCCCCTTATGTGACGTGTTCCATTCCAAACTACTTGCTGAATTTCGGGTTCAGATTAGAAGTTTCCCAAGAGCATTTTGGATATTTCAAGTCACCTTGTTTAAACGTGCATTACTGGGAGCATCTTTTGGGGGACTCGGATGAGCTCAAGTGAATCGTGCAGCACAGCGCATAGGCCCTCGGATTCCCGAAGGCCAGCCCTGTTGAGTTTGAGCGAAGACCCCTACAGAGCAGGAAACAAGTCCAGTACCGAGACGTAGTCCCAGCAGCTCCCAGGTCAACCCGAAGGGCCCCCTCGTACCAGTACACGCAATGCAATCACCCTCTGGTGAGCCTGTAGGACAGTGGTCAATAGGGTAATAGAGATTACACGTGAAAGGAGACCCCGTACTTCATTCTTCCAAAGCATTTGAGCTCCCACTGCGTGTCAGGCCTGGACTGGACATTCAGAGAAGTAACTTAAAAGACAATTGTTTGTCTTCCATTAGGGAGGTCCAGAAAGACCTTCAGACAATTTCAACACAGAACAGAACCTGTGAACTAATGAGAGCACGTGTAAGGCACGGGAGCCCCCCACAGGAGGTGGTCACTGTGTCCGGGCTGATGGTGACAGAGGCAAACCATTTCAAAAAAGAAATGATGGTAAAGAAAGGAGTCTGAAGGCAACTGATTTTTCCTAAGAGGCCTCGTGTTTACAGTCATCCAACATTTGCCACCTCTAGTTTCGCAGCAAGCTGAAGGCAACTACACATAGAGAGAACAGCCCTGCTCGTCTTAAAATTCCTTTACTTCACAGACAGTGAGGCACGGGGACATCCCGACCTGGCTCCAGGAATTATAGAATCTAGGAAAATGTTTCCCCAAGATTGTTTAATCCTTAATTTCCTAATCTACAAAATTAGGAAAAATTCTTATAAATTACTTGTAAAAAAAAAAAAAAAACAGATAATAATATATGACAATTTAGGGATTAAATAGGGTTCCACCACCCCAGCTAACCCATTCCCTGTCATATATATGAATAAAGAAAACATACACAGACAAATTACATGAGGATTTTTAATCTACATGTATCTACCTACCTAGGTCCAGTTTTAAGTTCAAGAATATCAGTTTGATTTCCAAACATTTATGATTATTCTATTTTAAAGATACCTAGATTTTCCTTGATTCCAGGTATAGAAAAAGCAAAGGCCAAATGCTTGAAAATACCCAAGTTCATCACCAGAGAACACAGTAAGCTTATACATTTCATATCCTGCTTTTGATTTGGGGAAAGAATTGAGATTTTTAAAAAATATTCTCCCATTGTAGATAGGAATTTTAAAATAGTTGACTGAAGGAGAAAGGAAATTTCTGGGGTGATGGAAATGTTTTATATCTTGTTTTACGTGGTGATTACAGGGGTAAATAAAACTGTCAAAATTCATCACGCAGGACACAGATCTTTGCGCTAAGATTCACTAAAATTTGCATATAAGAACACTAAGATTCTATTTTATGCTAATTATAGCTTCATAAAATTTTTTTTAATCTTCTGTTCAAAATGGAAATCTTCTATTTCCATAAGTGTTCGTATTTTTCCAAAGTAAATTTCAAATCAATAACTTTTCCTTTTTTACCGTCATACTTGTTTGGTTTTTTAAAAAAATCATTTCTGGCATATCTTCCTCATTCAGTCCACATTGCTAGCAGAATCAGTCACATTGTTTAGGTCTCTTCCCTCTCAGATTATCAGGGACAAAGTCGAACAAAACCCAAGGCCAGATCTGCTGACCCTTAGGTGAACCCTTGGTCTCCATGGAACTCCGGTTCAGGCAGAGTGATTCATCACAGTGCTGCCTGCCATCCACTGATTAGTTTTCGGTCCTCCTAATCAAATATAAGCTTATTTAATTCCTATAATAGCATCTTGAGAAAGTGCACTGACCAGTTTGCTAAAATTCAAATGTATTTACTAGTTTAGAATTAAATATGGGGGGAAATCTACTACTGTTCTATAGGCATCTTTAGTTTATTTCAATCTCCCCTGACCGGAGTTCGCAGGGACTTTCTCTCCACTATTGACCCAGAAGATGAAATGTGTCACACGACTAAAGCAGACTGCCCTGGGTCCAACTGCTCCACAAACGCGCAGAACCAGAAAACCAAGTCTTGGTAATTCTTGAGAATAGAATGTCTATATTCACAGAAAAATTACAAATATTGATCAGCAAAAAGGACCATAGTTCCATTAAAAACAAACAAACCTCATAATTCCACCGCTTAGAAAAAATGCCATTGTCAACACGGACTTTTTTCTACATGCAGAGACATGAAAATTTATAATAAACATGCAATTTTCTGACAAGTTTGTCTTAATATGTGGTAAGCATGTTTACATTTTTCTGGGATTTCCTTTCAGGTGATAATCTGTCTTTATGTGTGGATATCTTATTAGCTGAGTATTTTGTGGAATTTTTAAAAATCTCCTGTTGTTTGTTATTATAGACATTCGAGGCCTAAACATCTAAAACATCTTTCAGCTACGGAACATCTGAGTATTCATCAGATCATTCCTTCAGGGATGAATTCCTAGAAGTAGAACTGTTGAGGGTTGACATATTGATGATTTCTTTTCTCTATAATCTATTAAATTGTGCTATTTGAGTATAGAACTCTTAACTCTGTTCTATCCAGCTACATCATTCCTTTGCTCCCCTTTCAAGCAAAAATAATTCAACATCGTTGATATTCACTATCTCCAATTCTGCTCCCCCCCCTTTTAACTTTCCCAATCAAGCTTTGCCCCAACCATTCCACCAAAACTACTTTTGTCCAAATAACCAATGACACTCCTTCCCCAAACCCATTGTTATATCTAATAGTAAATCTCATCCATCATCTTACTTGATTTCACAGTACCTACCTTTTGAGATCATTCCCTCCTTCTAGAAATATTTCTTCCCTTGGATTCTAGGACACCACACATTCTTGGATTCTCTTCCATCTCACTGACCACTCCCGTCTCCCCATTCTATTGACTCTTATTCTCTTGGTGATCTCATTAAGTCTTGAAGTTTTCAATACCATCTCCTTGCCAATGAGGTCCAACTATTGACTGTAGCCTAGTCCTTACTCCTGAACTCCAAATTCTAATATCCAAACTCACACACATTGCAAACTTACCATGTCCAAACTCAACTGTGACTCTTTATTCCTCCTGTGTGAAAACAACACAACACAACACAACACAACCTGCCCCATCCGGTCTTTCTCCCTCTCTGTAAAAGAGAATGTCATCCTTCCTGTTGCTCAAGCCTAACACAGAATCCTCCTTGATTTTTTTCTCCCCATTTTGTACCACTTTCGGTTCTTCCAGAAATCTTGTTGGCTCTATTCCTAAAATGTATCTAGAATTTCACCACTTCCACAGCTACTATTCTGGTCCATTATTTCTTCCCTGAATTATTAAAAGAACCTTAGCTGGTCTCCCTGCTCTTGCTCTAATCCCTATACCTATTTCAGACACAGATGAGCCTGAGTGATCCTTTTAAAATGCAAGTTAGATCTTATCCCTCCTCTGCTCAAAACTCTGCATGGCTCCTACATTTTAGAGTAAAAGCTGCAATTGTTACAATGCTCTACAAACCCTCTACTCCGTGCTGCCCACCACCTCCCACATATCCTCTGTCTCTTTATATCCTACTTTTTTCCTGGCTTACTGCTCCAGCCACCCTGACTTTTAGCCATTCTGAGAACTTACCAGGCATGTGACTGCCTCAGGGCCTTTGTACTGGCTATTCTCTTGGTCTGCAGTACTTTTCCATCTGATAACTTCATGGCTGGATCCCTTACATCCTTCAGCCTTTTGTGCAAATATTACTTTCCCTGAGGTCCTAGTTGACTTCCCCCTTTAAAATGCCCCCCCCTTCAGCATTCACTCTGCTCCTTCTTTTTTTCCATAGCATGTATCATCTCCTGATAAATATTTTGTGTGATTTCTCTTGATCCCCAAAAATATATCCATAAGAGCAGGAATTTGCATCTGATCCATTCAATGCTGGAGGAGGGTCCAACATTACAGGTGCATATTTAATGCTTTTGATCGCGATTTCCAACTTGCTTAAGAAGTAACGGTTTTGAAGTCGACAGAGTGGAGGAGGAGTTGAGGACACAGTATTGCCAAAGCTACAACATGCAAAACAAAACAAAAACAAAAAACAAACCACAAAACAAGGGCCCTGATGGCCAGGTGCTTTGGATATACCAGTGTGAGGATACAGGACTGACTTAAAATAGGAATACTTCAGTGGGACAAGGCAGTATTTTAACTGAGAGCAAAAAATCAACTCACTCCACGGCAAGAACTAAAACGAAGTGATAAAGCAGTTCTGCACCAGGATACCGATCCAGGCACTGGGAAACTTCGTGAAAACTTTGACCACAAGTGAGGAGTTTGGAGAAGAGCCAAACTGTACCAAGGAGGGCTGCTGTCTTTGAAAGGGTGATGAAACCGATGGCTTCTCCTCAGAAACTGGATCTATCTTAACGTGTAGGGAGTTCACCCCTTCCCCAAAACCTATCCATGGGCCACTTGGGCCAGTGGTGGAGAACCCTAATTAAGAAAAAAAAATCCTAGTTAAATACTCTCTCAGCATCATGACAGCCGCTTGGATGGGAATTATGCTTAGATCGGGATGTGGGTAGTTGCGATACTGAATTGTAATACGTTGAATAAATATTTGAAACAGAAGTTTACCCCACGGAAAGAGGATCCAGCCATCATGTCTTAAATGTTCAAGTCTCCATAAATATGTAGAACTAAACAACCCAAAGTTACCTCAGTGAATATTCACATTGAAAGTTGCTTATTATTAAGCTTGGTATAAATAATCGTATAAAGTTCCCAAGATAATCAAAAGGCAGACTATTTAAGTATTAGCAATTTGATTTTTTTTTTTTTAAACCAGCAAATATTTCTTCCAAACAATCTGAGCTCTTGTCTGTCTGGCTTCTGGACAACTTTATCATTAGCATCTTTCATCTAAATAATTCACTAAAATGTTATGAAGGAGTCTTGTTTCTCTACCAAATATCCCTTCTCTCTGTATCATAGAACCCAGAAATAATTAAAGGAAGTTCAGCTCGGGTAGTTCTTGCTAAGCTGCTAGCTCTGGAGAGGGGTGTGGCAAGGGAAGGGAGAGGGTCTTCCACATCACTACACGCAGCTTTGACTCACGGAGACCACGCGCTGCACTGTAATAACGCTAAGGCAGAGAGCTCGGCTGTCTGCAGTCTGTTCCGTGTCTGATATCTGATGCCAATCCTTACAGTGATAAAGGCCACAGAAACAAATGCAGAGGCACTGGATTTAAATATAGTCAGCCCCGAGAGGTCTCTCTGGTTGGCTTCTTTTCCCAGCTGCCACTCATCAGAGAACGAGTTTACCAACAGCCATCAGCCGAGCACATCCAAGCTGGATCCAGGCCAAGAGCAAGCAGGGTTGTTGAAATCTGGGCAGCGAGGTGGAAGGGTGGTCAGTGCGTCAGGCGGATGGAAACATGCGGGACCTGATGGCCAGCAGCTGGAGGAAGTTTGGCCACGCTGGCAGGGGGACATATGAGTGGTTAACGAGCGAACCCAGCCTACCTCTTCTGGAAACCCAGCCGCAGGTCTGTATCTATGACTTCAGCCTTTTCTTCCCCAAAGTGTCTTTTGTCAGGTTTAAAAACCAAGAATGCCTATATTTTTAGGGTCTTAAAACTTAGTGGCAACATTTTACTTTATGGGTAGGACAGAAATACTCATTCCCTGACTGGCGTGGTCTAAGGAAGTAACTGGAAAGTTGTATTCTTTTGACATGGAGAGATGCAAGTAAAACTTGCCAGAAATATATTCCAAGAACACCTGATAGATCAAATTTATCAAAGAACACCTGAAAGGAGGAGTCAACAAATCTTGATGCCTTAGTTTTGTGACTTTGTTCTTTGCACAGTAAAGCAATGTCTACGTACGCAAAAAATGAGAGGCTCCCTTTGGCTGTAGAATGACAGTGTTTCTAGGAGTTAGGAGAAGCCAGGGAGCTCACCTCGGGCAGGGTAGCAGAGGGTTAAGGAGGTTTTTGTCTCTAAGAAACACAGCAGCTGCTTTGCTTTGTCTGGAAAATCACCAAAGAAGCCTCAATCTGAGGCGGCAGAAAGGAAAAATATTTGCAGAAACCTAAGAACTCAACTAATTTTATGATCAGGAGGAAAATGAAGAATCCTCCTGTCCCACAACAAGAGGCAAACCAACCTATTTTCCTGTTGTCTGCAAAATCGTCTGACGAGGCTGGGATTTAAGCTCTCCCAAACTACCTTTTACAGAAAGATATTGTTTATATATTTATATATGATTTATATTTAACATTTATAATTGCATATATAGAATTAGGATCGTATATCCTTCAACAGTCACACTTTTAACTGAATATTTTTTTTTTAAATATTCCCCGAACAAGAAAGTCCTTGTGTCAATATATGTATCAGAAAATTTTAAAGAAACTTTGAGGGAAGTGAACAAATAAGAACATTTGACTAGAAAAGTAGACATCCTTTCTGCATTAAAAAAAAAAATCCAAAATAACTTGAACCAATATACCAAGAATCAGTAAAAGAGAAAATTAAGGAGACATCATAAATTTGTCCTGTCACTCTGTGCTTCTCTTAACTAGAACCCAAGAAGAGTTACCTCAAGAAAGTGTCCTAATTTGCCATCTTAGATAAGTCTTTTAGTGCCAATGGATATTTGGATACATTTGCCTCAACCAACGGAAGTTCTAATTACAGGAGGGGACTGTGACTTTTCACTGTCCAAAATTTTGCAACTAATTGAAAAAAAAATGCAACTAATACTGACAATACCGTAAGTGGCATAGCCATAAACAACAGGGTCTATTACACAAAATCTTTTAAATAGAACATTAAGTATATTTATATTCTGTGCATATTAAACTTACAGAGTATTTAAAATTTGATGCCCACAACTATTTAGAAACTATTATCATCCATATAATTGATGGAGAACGAAGAAAACTAAGTCATGCATAATTGGTCCGTGTTTATCAAGGTTAAAGAGTGTTTTAATAGCTTCAATATTTTTAACAATTCATCTAGAGAAAAGCCTAGACATAGTTAAATTGCTCTGGACTTCAACTTGATTTTTTACTACGGTAGTAAATTTATTTCCGAGTTCATCTATTCTTACAGCTTTTGTAATCAAAGTCTTATTATATCACAGCAGATTTTTAAGTTAATAGTTTTTGATTATGTGTAACAGAAAGAACCCATAACTTACAAATACGACAATCACACATGTAAAATATATTAATGTTAAAATTTTTCTGAAAAATACATTAAAACATAAACATAGTAATGCTAGTTTTTGGTTTTTTTTTAATGTTCACTGCATTTTCTAGCCTTAGCAATAAATTTCTAGACTTCTTCTGGTTATCTTTAGTATTTTATTTTCTAGTAAATGTGACCATTTCTACCTGAGGTAGAAATATATATATATATATTTTTTTCACCAAGTCCTTTACACACATTAATTCATTAAATCATCCTGCCAACCCTCCAAAAAAGATATTATTTCCATTTCATAGAGGAGGAAATCCAGGTGCATAGGGGATCAATAAAGGGTCCACGATCATGCAAGTATTAGAAAATTCTACTAGAATTCAAAGCCAGAGCTGTCAAACCCCAAACACTACGTTCTGTTTTCAAAAACAAAAACCACTTTTAATTTTATGCACTTTAAGCTAAAAATATCTGAACTCATATCTTACTAAGCACAAAATATCTGGCAATATAAATATTAAATAAGCTAATTTTGTACCAAAACAACACACACAATTGTAAATTCTTTAGGAAGTAAAAAAGAGGATACAAACAACCCTAGATATGCAGTCTCTTAAGAGGTCACAGCCAGTAAAACAGTGTCCTTACCCCCAAAATCAAGGAGAGATCCCTAGCTCACAGAGTTTATTTTAAATAATTAGATAAAGAGCTTAGTATTTTGCTTGTTTGTTTGAAACACAATATAAGGCTTTAATTTTTTTCTTTTGTAGTAGTGGATACAAACACATTTGTTGCTATATGCTTTATATAGCAGAGAAACTTCTTAATACCTCACTACTTCTTAGCAGCTTTAAAGCAATGTCTCTGCAATTTGGAACAGTATTTTGTTTTTTTGTTTTTTTTTTTTTTTACTGCTTCTGTACTTTGCTGGTGAAGCATCGTTTCATGGCTATTATATTCTTTATTCCATCAAGAACCATCATCACCTTCTGAGCTAATATTGTAAAGTCAATACCTCCCAGGTTGCTTAATAATTTATCTGCAAATTTTTTTTAACTACTGAACTTTCAAGAATATTTAATTTCAGGTTTACACTGAAGTCTGACTGAGATGGGAAGCCTTGAGGATGATGAATATTGTAACAAAGCACCAGACTTTACACTTTCAAGATTGTACTCTGAGAAAACAACCAAAAAAATAGTGTTTACACCAGATAGAGTCCACAAAGAACTTACACTCTCAAAGCACAGATACTGCAGAAATCGTCTCATATCTAGTTTAACAATATCCTAGACTGCATAGGTTTTTTTTTCTTGGGGGGGAGGATTCTACAAATATTGCAAAGACAAATGGAAGGAATTTTAAAATCTCATCATAAATGCCAGCGATCAACTCAGATTTCAAATATTATTTATATGTGACATGAACACATAACTATGTCAGAATTCATTCCAGAATTACATAATTGAAGTTCCATAGGATCCTGTTTGTGGAAATACATTATTGGTCTAATTCTAACTACAGTAAGTGCATGAAGGGTAAGAGCTCCGGTTCAAGGAATGAGTGCTGGGCCTACCAACTAAAACCCGCTCTCCTAGCTTTCCTTCAGGGAAATACCGCAGGCGGTCGCCAGTGCGTATTTTTGACATCTGAATTGATACTTGATCATATCCAGTTACTTCCTTTCACGTGGGCCCAAGCCATTGGCCTAAAGAAAGGACTACAGTGATTTTGAGCGTGGGTAATGAGGATAAGAATAAAAGATGAAGAAAGAGAGGCGCTTTAGGGACGCAGAGTCTTCTTTGCCCTCTCCTAACCCAGCTTCATCCCCGAATTCCAGGGCGCCCAGAAGACAAGTTCCACCAGAGACGACGTGGAGCCCTTCCTGTGCATCCTGCTTCCAGCGACCCTCCTGCTCTTCCTGGCCTTTCTGCTGCTTTTCCTGTACCGCCGCTGCAAGGCCGCCCGGGCCCCGGGGCAGGTTTTCGGCCCCGACGCCCCGGAGCGCCCCGCCGCAGGGGAGGCCACGGACGCCCTGCCAGGCTTCCCCTGGAGCGGCCAGCAGGCCCTCCCCTACGCCCCGCTGCCCCGGGACACGGCCCTCCCCTCCGCGGGCCTGCCCCCCTCCTACGAGGAGGCCACCAGGAATCGCCCCGGGGCGGCGGCTCGGGATGCGGGCCCGCCCTGGGCAGAGGGCTCCCCCGCCGGGAGGGGCAAACAGAAACTGCTGCCCGGGACCCTTCGGAGCCCAGCGCGCAGCCCCTCCCGGGCGAGCGGGGCCTCCAGACCTAAGGGCCGCTCTTCGCCCGCGGCCCTGCGACCCCTGGCTGATGCCGCTCCAGGGCAGGGAGCTTGACAGACGTCAGTCTGGGTAACCATTCTCACGTTCCTTGCGGAATTTTTCCCCGAGGTTGTCCTGAGGAGGACTAGGCTCTTCTAAAATATGTAACACCCTTGAGAAAAAAAACAGGAAAATTCTATGTGAGTTGAGACACAATTAGAACTACTGGTAAGCATGGGGACGAGCTCTGAAGGAAAAGAAAAACGCTTCTAAGCCAGAGGAAACGGCTTTTGCCACCAAATAAGATGTTTCTTCCTACACACGTTTTTCAGGGATTTATGGCTGCACTTGTGTGTGAAAGCTTCCAGATGCCTGGGGAGTTCCAGAAGGAGAACATCCCTAGGGCTGCAGTGGCCCCCTGTGGGGTAAACAATGGTAAAGTCGGCCTCAGTATTAAGAACGAAGGTACAGGCAGACACTTGCAGACGTTTTCGTTTTAAAAAACGAATAAAGCTTTCCAAAATTATCTCCTTCCTGGTGTAGCCCTTGCTTGTGTTCTCATTTGTCTCCCACAATGGGAGAAGGATCCAGCTGTCGGGTGGGAACGTCTCGCACTAGGACGTCACGGCCCGTCCCCCAGGGCTGTGGCAGGACAGACGTGCGGCCTTCCCCAAGCAGCAGCAACAGAGTAGATACCGGTTTAACACTGGCAAGTAACGGTCAACATTTTGGACCCCACGGTAAGGAGCACCATAGATTAGCTCCGACAGGGACCTCTTGAATCATATGGTCCAAACTTTCGTTTTACAGGAATCAAAACGAACGCAGAGAGGTTAAGGAACTTGTCTGAGGTTATTCTGTTGGGCCCGATGTTCTTCTGAGGAAGCTGCCAGTGTGGAATTTCAGCCATGCTCCTGGCTGGGCCTCCAGGCTCTCAGTAGCCGGAGCCCAGCTGAGTTTGAAATGGATACAAATCCCCCTCCGTGATTTTCAGATGGGGGGTGAAGGTGGGGCATGTGCCCCTCGGGCTGCAGATCAGAATTCCCCTGGACTAGTGAGGAAACAGGAGGGGGACGGGGAGGATTCTAAAACTCGTATTTGATACTCTCATTTCCTTAGTAAAACTCTTTTTTTGTTGTTTTCACAATACAAAAGCTAGGCGACACGTTGATGGTTATAAATGAGCAAAAAACTTTTACTTTTTACAAAAGCACTTTTATGCTAGATACGCAACATAGTGCAGTTTTAGGAAGATAACAAAGCCCAAATGGGATACATTTATTTCTAAATATAATCTGATAGAAATAATAGTATCTTCAAGGACTAATGCAAAATAGAAGCTATTTGAATGAAGATCAATAAAATTTCTCTCAGGAAAATTATACTGAAAAATTCCCTGGTGGTTTTTAACGGAAGTAAATAAAACAAATGGAAAAGAAAAGCTCAGCAGAGTCTCCTTCAGATTTTTTTTTTAATCCTAAGAATCTAGTTCTGGGTGAGACTATGTTGATTCTTTTCCAACTGCCATTCCTTCTCCTTTGCTAACAGAACCCTGATTTGATTTGGGATCCTGAGGCCACTTGCGTAAAACCACATCCCTCCCAAACTCCGGGGCGTGGCGGGGGGGGGGGGCGTCAGGACAGTTAATCATGGTGATCTCAGTTCCTCCACCAGGGACTGGTTTGATCTTTGGGAACTAAGGGGGAGATCTATGCAGGAAAGAATTTTCTAGAAAAGATTGCCTCTTTAAAAATATATATACATGGAAGGAAATACTGTTCCTCTTTGCTGGATGTAAGTTAAGCATCTGCTTTCATTTTTTTAAATCAAAACATATTTTATTTATTTTATTATAATTTTTTATTATGTTATGTTAGTCGCCATACAGTATATCCCTAGTTTTTTTTTTTTTTTTTAAAGATTTTATTTATTTATTTAACAGAGATAGAGACAGCCAGTGAGAGAGGGAACACAAGCAGGGGGAGTGGGAGAGGAAGAAGCAGGCTCACAGCAGAGGAGCCTGATGTGGGGCTCGAACCCAGAACGCCGGGATCACGCCCTGAGCCGAAGGCAGACGCCTAACCGCTGTGCCACCCAGGTGCCCCAGTATATCCCTAGTTTTTGATGCAATGTTCCATGATTCATTATTTGCGTATAACACCCAGTGCACCATGCAATATGTGCCCTCCTTAATACCCATCACTGGCCTATCCCAGTCCCCCACCCCCCTCCCCTCTGAAGCCCTCAGTTTGTTTCCCAGAGTCCATAGTCTCTCGTGGTTCATTCCCCCTCCTGTTTACCCCCCCTTCATTCTTCCCTTCCTTCTCCTACCGATCTTCCTGCTATTTCTTATGTTCCATAAATGAGTGAAACCATATGATAATTGTCTTTCTCTGCTCGACTTATTTCACTTAGCATAATATCCTCCACTCCTGTCCATGTTGCTGCAAATGTTGGGTAATCGTTCTTTCTGATGGCTGAGTAATATTTCATTGTATATATGGACCACATCTTCTTAATCCAGTCATCTATTGAAGGGCATCTTGGCTCCTTCCACAATTTAGCTATTGTGGACAATGCTGCTATGAACATTGGGGTAAATATGGCCCTTCTGTTCACTACATCTGTATCTTTGGGGTAAACACCCAGTAGTGCAATTGCTGGGTCATAGAGTAGCTCAATTTTTAACTTTTTGAGGAATCTCCACACTGTTTTTCAAAGTGGCTGTACCAACTTGCATTCCCACCAACAATGTAGGAGGGATCCCCTTTCTCCACATCCTCTCCAACATTTATTGTACCAGAAAAGGCCCCAAATTACCAAGAAATTGTTGAAGAGGAAAAACAAAGCTGGGGGCATCACAATGCCGGATTTCGAGCTGTACTACAAAGCTGTGATCACAAAGACAGCATGGTACTGGCACAAAAACAGACACATAGACCAATGGAACAGAATAGAGAGCCCAGAAATGGACCCTCGGCTCTTTGGGCAACTAATCTTTAACAAAGCAGGAAAAAACATCCAGTGGAAAAAAGACAGTCTCTTCAATAAATGGTGCTGGGAAAATTGGACAGCTACATGCAAAAGAATGAAACTTGACCACTCTCTCACACCATACACAAAAATAAACTCCAAATGGATGAAAGACCTTGATGTGAGACAGGAATCCCTCAAAATCAAAGAGGAAGACATAGGCTGTAACCTCTTTGACATCAGCCACAGCAACTTTTTCATGACACGTCTCCAAAGGCAAGAGAAACAAAAGAAAAAACGAACTTGTGGGACTTCATCAAGATAAAAAGCTTCTGCACAGCCAAGGAAACAGTCAACAAAACTAAGAGGCAGCCCACGGAATGGGAAAAGATATTTGCAAATGACACTACAAATAAAAGACTAGTATCCAAGATCTACAAAGAACTTCTCAAACTCAATACACGTGAAACAAATAATCAAATCAAAAAATGGGCAGAAGATATGAACAGACACTTTTCCAATGAAGACATACAAATGGCTAACAGACACATAAAAAATGTTCAAAATCATTAGCCATCAGGGAAATTCAAATCAAAACCACACTGAGATACCACCTTACACCAGTTAGAATGGCAAAAATTGACAAGACAAGCATCTGCTTTCAGCTCAGGTCATGATCCCAGGGTCACATCGGGCTCCCTGCTCAGCGGGAAGCCTGCTTCTCCCTCTGCCCCCTGCCGTACCGGCTTGTGCTCTCCCTCACATACATACATACATAAATCTTTAAAAATAAATAGAAGAAAATTAAAATAAAAGAATTAGTCAATGATAGGCCTCCTTTAAAATGCTCTCAGTGATCTCAGTAAGAAAGATTTTCTCTTCTGGAATGAAACTGAAGCAGCAGATAAACTACTAACCAGAGGTTGCCAAACTACAGCCCACAGGCCAAATCCTGTTTGCAACCTGTTTCTGTACATCCTGGAGACAAGAATGGTTTTACATTTTTAAATCGTTGGGAAAGGTATCAAAAGAGGAAGGATTTCATGACGCATGAAATTAGATGAATTCAAATTTTGGTGTCTAGGAATTGGAACCCAAGTTATTGTGCACTTGCCTGTGGGTGCTACGTCAGGCTTAAGTGGTTTCAACAGAGACGATAATGACCTTCAAAGCCTAAAATACTTACTATCTGGTCCTTTACAGAAAAGGTTTGCTGACCCTTGCTCTAGATCAGTGGATTTCACCCCTGGTTGCATGGTACAACTCCTTGAACCCACCAGCACCAGGGCCACCTAGACCAATTAAACTGAAATAGAGCAAGCGATTCTAATATAAAAGCAAGGCTGAAAGCAATTAATATGAGTAGGCCACAAAATACAGCTGATCCTCCATGTGGCCAGACGTAAGGTTACAGGCTGAGCAAAAACTAGATGTGTGAATCTAGCTTTGAGCCCTCGTTCATGACCCACCGTTTTCTGCACACTCCGTGCAGCTGTAGCCAATTCAATTCACAAGGCAGCATTTGCAAGCAGAATATTAAGAACAACGGGGTAAACAGTACCTCCTTGCTTACACGTTGACACGGCCGGCAAACGCGGCGGGACGGGTTGGGGCTCTCCAAGACACAGTGGAGCTGAAGAAAATCCACAAGTGAAAGGACTAGATTGTTAACAACTAAGTATTTGGGGAAGAAATAAGAATAGCCAGAAAAGGTTAGGAAAGGGAGGCAGGATCATAGAAACGTGACTGGAATGGGGACATTTTCACTAGATTCTACACTAGACCAGAAAATAGCGCCAAAGCATCATTTTATAAAAAGGAAAGGAGTCCAGTGTCTGGCCAGGCACGTAAAAAGCTTGGAACCTTCCCTCCGTACCAACGACGAGGAAAGGCTGAACGGAAAATCACTTCTCAGATCCATCAGAGACCTGAGGTCACAGGACAAAGCACTGAGCCCAAAGTGAGAGAACAGGCAGAAGCGGAGTCACAACTTACGGGAGCAGAAATCCACGAGCAGAAACATCCTCGGGAACCCATGCGGTGTAGGGAGACCCGAACTGGAGCTGACAGACCGCCGGAGGCTCCGAGTGGGCCGATCTGAGAATCACAAACTCCAGAGGGGCCCCATACTCTGTGAGTCTGGCCTGTAGGAGCCTTACCAGGTTCTCACAGTAAGGAGCTGAGGAAAACCCTCTCAGGTCGTGCCCTCAGACTAAACTGTTTTGACCAGGGCCTAATCACCTGGGTTTTATCAAAGCCTAATTGACCTGGGGACTAATTAGCCCTACCTGGCTCTAGCCTAACCCTGGAGAAGGAAAACACCCAATTCCAGCCCCTCTAGCCATCTTGTTCTACTTAAGGGAGTGAAAAACAAAAATAGAGAAACACTTGTGAGGTTCACAGCCCAATGGAACTGCCTCCCTCAAAGCCTGAGGCCTAATCGAAGGACTATAGACACTCCCTCCCCCTCCCCCTCACTACCACATTATGAAAGATCTCTTTACTGCAGTTCCTTTTACCCAGCACATCAAGTCCACCTTTCAACAAAAAACTACAGGGCATACCAAAAGGCAAAAAAACAAAAACAAAAACAAAACCCCAAAAAATGCAGTTTGAAGAGACAGAGCAAGCATTAGGGCCAGACTCAGATATGCTAGAATTATCAGGCCAGGCATGTAAGATAACTATCATTAGCATGCAAAGGGCTCTAAGGGATAAGATAGACAAGATGCAGGAACAGATAGGTAATGTCAATGGAGAGATGGAAATTCTAAGAAAGAACCAAAAGGAAATGCTAGAGGTCAAGAACACGGAAACAGAAAAGGCGAATGCCTTTCATGGGCTTATTAGTAGCCTGCACACAGCTGAGGAAATAATCTCTGAGCTTAAGGATATGTTAATAGAAACTTGTAAAACAGAAAGGCAAAGAGAAAAAAAAATACAGAACAGAATATCCAAGAACAGTGAGACACATACAAAAGGTTTTACATGCACATGGTGGGAATACCAGAAAGAGAAGAAAAAAAGAAGCACACAAGAAATATTTGAAGCAATAATGACTGCAAATATCCACAAATTAATGTCAAACCATAGCTGCAGGAAGCTCAGAGAACACCAAGCAGGAATAATGCCAAGAAAAACACACAAAAAAACAAAAATACTACACCTGGGCATACTATAGTCAAACTACAAAAAAGTCAAAGATTAAAAAAAATCCTGGGGCACCTGAGTGGCTTAGCTGGTTGTGTCCAACTCTTGATCTCAGCTCAGGTCTTGATCTCAGGGTCGTGAGTTCAAGTCCCACATTTGGCTCCACGCTGGGCATGGAGCCTACTTTAAAAGTAAATAAACAAAATAAATAAAAAATAAATTAAAAAAAAATCTTGAAAGAGGCTAGAGGAAGAAAACACCTTACCTGTAAAGGAGCAAAGATAAGAATTACCCCGGCTTCTCTTCACAAACCATGCAAGCTCACAGAGTAATATTTCAAGGGTTGAGAGAGAGTAAAAAACACCAGCCTGAATTCCGTATTCTGCAAACTTATTCTTCAAAAATGAAGGATAAATAAAGACTTTCTCAGACAAACAAAAACTGAGAAAATTTGTTGCCAATAGGTCTACCTTGCAAGAAATACTAACATAAATTCTTCAAAGAGAAGGAAAATGATCTAGGTTAGAAACTCAGATAAACAAAGGAAGTGGATTCGAGTAGAAATAAGTGAAAGTAAAATAAACATTTTTTCTTATTCTTAATTAATCTAACAGGTAAAAATTTGTTCAAAATAGGGGGCGCCTGGGTGGCACAGCGGTTAGGCGTCTGCCTTCGGCTCAGGGCGTGATCCTGGCTTTATGGGATCGAGCCCCGCATCAGGCTCCTCTGCTATGAGCCTGCTTCTTCCTCTCCCACTCCCCCTGCTTGTGTTCCCTCTCTCACTGGCTGTCTCTATCTCTGTCAGATAAATGAATAAAATCTTAAAAAAAAAATTTGTTCAAAATAATAATAGCAATAATGTATTTGATGATTATAGCTTACATATAAGTGAAACAAATGACAACAATAATACAAGAAACAGGAGGATGGAATTAAGAATATTTTGTTATTATAAGGTACCTGTACCACTGGTGAAGCAGATGTTATTTGAACTTTGACTTAGATTAGTTATAAATGTATATTGCAAACTCTAGGGCCACTAAGTAAAAAAAAAAAAAAAAAGTATAATTGATACGCTAAGAAATGAGAGAAAATGGAATCCTCTAAAATGCTCTGTTAGAACGACAAAAGGCAGGAAAAGAAGACAAAAAAAGAAGCAAAGAATAAGGGCAAGGAATAGAAAACAGTAATAAATATGGTAGATATTAATCCAGCCATATCAATAATACTTTAAACTTCAATGGTCTAAATACACCAATTGAAAGACAGATATCGTCAGAGTGGATTAAAAACAAGACTCACCTACCTTGTCTACAAGAAACCCACTGTAAATACAAAGACGCATATAAAGAAAAATAAAGGATGGAGAAAGATATGCCATGCTAATACTAATCAGAAAAAAAGCTGCACCATATTCATTTCCGACAGAGCAGATTTCCAAGCAGGGAAAGTTATCAGGGATAAAGAGTAGCATTACCTAATGATAAAGGGGTCCATTCTCTAAGCAGACATCATGTTTTACTGCATATACACCTAACTACAGAGTGTCAACACGCTTGAGGTGAAAACCGATAGAACTGCAAGGAAAACTGGTGAATCCGTGATTATAGCTGGAGATCCCCCTCCAACAGAAACAGATCTAGCAGGTGGAAAATCAGTAAGAACATAGTTGAATTGAAAAATACCACTAATCAACTGGATATAATGGACTTCTGTAGGTGACTTCATCCAACAACAGCAGAACACACATTCTTCTCAAGTTCACATGGAACATTCACCAAGACAGACCACACATGTCCTTGGTCACAAAACATGGTGTAACAAATTTAAAAGAATAGAAATCATACAGTATATGTTGTCAGACCACACTGGGATTAAACCAAAAAACCAGTAACAGAAAAATAGGTGAAAAATTCTAAAATAGTTAGAGCTTAAACAGCCCACTTGTAAATAATATATGGGGCAGAGAAGAAAACTCCAGAGAACCTGAAAATATTTCAACTAAACTCAAAGGAAAATACAACTTACCAAACTTGTAGATGCAGCAAAAAGCAGTGTTTAGAGGGAAATCCAAAGTATTTAATGCATATATTAGAAAAGAAGAAAGATCTCAAATCAATAATTTCAGCTTCCACCTCACAAAACTGGAAAAGGAAAAGCAAATTAAATCCAAAGTAAGCAGAAGAAAATAAATAATAAAAATTAGAGAGGAAATCAATGAAAATGAAAACAGAAAATCAACAGAGAAAATCAAGGAAACCAAAAGCTGGCTCTTTGAAAATAAATGAATTTCATAAGCTCATAGCCAGGCCAACTAAGAAAAAAAGAGAGGATACAAATTCCTGATATCAGAAATAAAAGAGGAGATCACCACAGATTCCATGGATGTTAATAGGACAAAAGAGGAATACTATAAACAACTCTATGTCCATAAATTTGATAACCTGGAAGAAATGAACCAATTCCTTAAAAGATATAATCTGCCAAAACTCATGCAAGAAGAAATAGACAAATTGCATAAGGCTCTATCTATTAAAGAAATTTAACCAATAATAACCTTCCAAAACAGCACCAGGAGACTGGGACCGTCACCTAAATCAATATTCTTCAAGGTATGATCCACGAAATGGTGCTGGCTCACAAACTATTTGTTACCAGTCGAGATAACTAGAGAAATTGACCGTAAGTGTTTAGAAACATCATAGGAATTCAACATTTTTACAAAATCCATGCATATCATCAGTAGACTCATCTCACTGAGCATGGTATAGACCAATTAAATTATTGTTGAACTTGCAGGTTAAGAACTACATAGTGAGCTGTGCATAGTCTTGTGCAGTAGAATCACATATTGGTTCATGATGAACTAGAAATTATTTCTTAAAGGGAGAAAGTTCTTCATCACAGACAGCTTGCGAAGCACTAATCTAGAAGACCAGATGTCCCAGGCATTACTGCTAAAATTTCCGCCATCTTGGAGCCAAGTCAATCTGCCACTGACCTCTCCCATGCTAGGAACTCATTTTGAACATGTAGACCCGAATGAACTCAGGTGTGGAACTGCGTGCAGAGACCATACTGCAGGACCCAAGAACGGGCTGAGAGCTGACGGTTCACAGGTGTATGTTTGATTGGGGCTGAATGGCTCCTCTTCTCTGAACTGGGAGCCCTGAAACACTGAACACTTCTGTTCTAAAAAAAAGTCATTAGGGAATTAAGTCCAATTCCTACCAATTCTTCCATTTTTCTTAATCAAGAAATAATGTAATAATGTATGGCAACAGCAAAAGCCCCACAGGTAAGAGCTTAAGGGAACATCTTAACTGCCCTCAGTTTTTAGGAAATGGTCCTTCATCAAGTGAACTATTAAAAACATTTCTTCTTAGCTGCATCAAGGGTTTAGTTTCTTTTTAAGGACTTTTTTGAGAGTGTGGACTATCTAGCGATCTAGCTGTGGCATAGTTGGCTATTTATTTTTATTTCAAAGCATGAACCTTTTAAAATCAGTATGAATATCCCTCTCCTTTTTTTTTTTTTATAACCACTCACCACAGTCTCTCAAATTATTGAGTTTCAGGCCTCATATTGATTAGAATTGATATTTGAATTTTTTAAGACATTCTCAGCTTTAGCCCTTAGCCTTCTTATCTTTGACCCCACATTCAATAAATGTCTCTTCATTTTCTGTGGCCCATTAGAAAGGTGGTTCACAGGTGTTCCTGAAAATATTCAATCACTATCTATGCATCTGATAAATTCTGACTGATTCATTCAAGATTTATCAAGCAATTATGTGTCAAGCCCTGAGCAAAGTGCTTAGTGTAAGAGGGGCTTCAACGGGTTGTCTTGTGTCCCAATAATGGAGAGTATTATAATTCTCACCAAAATTAAAGGAGAAACCAGGCAAATTCAAAGGTTATGCGTCCTGTTAGACTGCCAAGTTGCTACCCATTTTACAGTTATCCTATTTGAGATAGTGGCAACTCTAAAAAGACCAAATATTTCATTACATTATGGGTGCAAGAACGGCCCCAGAGTAAACAATGCCTGACCGTCAGATATGTGAAGACTAGAACCACATGTTATGCGTTACTGAACCCCACCCATATCTACTACAGAGCTTTACGTAGAAGGTACTCTTTCCGTTATTATCCTGAAAAACATATCATCCCAAAGTTAGTGGCATAAAAAAATAGCCATTTACTTATGCTCCCAGATTCTGTGGGTACTCCAGGGACAGCTTGTGTCCGCCCTATGACCTCTGGGGCCTCAGCTTGGAAGAATTGAGGATGTCTGGCGGTGACTCAATGGTGGGGGGCTGGCACTATCTGAACACGTGGTCACTCACATGGGTAGGGGTGGATGCCAGCTGTCAGCCTGGACACAGGGCTCTCCGTGGAGCTGCTTGGGCTTCCCTTCAGCATGGTTGTTGGATTGTAAGAGTAATTGTCCCAAAGAAAATCAGGTGGAAGTCCTTAATGATCTAGCCTCAGAAGTCACACAGGGGAACTTCTCCTATAGTCACAAACCTGCCCTGGTTTCAAGGAAAGGAAGAGGGACCTACATCTCTCAATGGTGGGGGTGGGGACGTATCAAAGTCACATTATAAGGACGGCATGTTGGGTAGGAGATAACATGGCAACTGCCTTAGGAAAAGAAAATCTGCCACAAGGATGGACTAATCAATGAACGACTAAATGGTTATCACGAATGAGCACTAGCGATTCTCTCAAATAGTTGAGCTCTCCTTTGAGAATACTGTATGATTGCACTTCCCCAGCCTCTTGAGGTTAAGCAAGGCCTACGATTTGCTTTGGTCAATGAAATATGGATGGAAGGGACCTGTGTGACTTACTGCAGGAAGCAGTCACAGCCAATCCTGCTCATTCACAGATTCTGCACGTGCAAGTTCACCAACCTGTTGGTCTGTATTTAGAACTCCAAAATCAATACTCACGGCGCTTTCTTGGGCCCTGGTGGATGTCTGCATGTGCAGACCAGTGAGAAATTCTAGCCACTGGATGCACACATTCCCCGCTGAGGTCAAATAAGGTGGGGCTCTGCCTTCTAGTTTGAGCTCCCATACAGTAAACAAGTGTCTTGTTTTGCAGTCTCTTTAGTTCCACGGTTTTCGGCATTTTTGTGCTTCTTGTTGATTTTTTGCTTAAAATGGCCTCCGAGCATAGCACTGAAGAGGAGGAGATCCGTGTGTTATATAAGCTTCACTAAAGTACGAGTTACAGTGCTGTTGGTGATGAGTTCACTGTTAATGAACCAACAGTATCCATTAAGTAAGGTATCTTTAACCAGTAACACACATAAGACAAGTTACATATGATTGGGTGGCGAAAATGTCGTGACCCGAGTCTCACCGGAACCTAACTCTGTATTTCCTCTAGAAGCAATAGTTCAGGATTCATTAACTCAGTGTTCGTGGTGACCTTTTTTTTTTTTTTAAGATTTTATTTATTTATTTGTCAGAGAGCACACGCAAGGGGGGTGGCAGGTAGAGGGAGAAGCAGGCTCCCCGCTGAGCAAGGAGCCCGATGTAGGACTTGATCCCAGGACTCTGGGATCATGGCCACAGCCAAAGGCAGATGTGGTCCGAGCCCCAGGCAGACACTTAACCGTCTGAGCCACCCAGGCGCCCCTCGTGGTGACTTTGCAGAACAAAGCTGCTGCCAATGATGAGAACCAGGCACCGGGCAGGGCTCTGCAGGGCTTGCCTCCCCTGCTGGGGCGAAGAGGGGGCACCTGTTCTTAGAACTGAGCCCCACGGCGCTACCGCACGTGCTGTAAAGCTTCGACAGAATATCTTCTTCATAATATCACACAAACATTGATTATGTGCTAATAGAACAATTTTACCATAATTAATCAACAAGAAAACTAGCCAGATTATTTTGACATATGGGTATAAAATGTAAGCCTTCTGAATTTCATTAAATTCATGCTAACTGAAATCCTATTATTCTGAAATAAATCCTTTTCTTTCCCTCCTTCTGTTCTTTGACATGGCTAATTATCACCTTATAAATATAGATAACTCAGCTGAGTCACCTGCTGTTATCTTCATTAACTGTACATTCCACACCCTATTAAATGAACGGCTCCAAATTTAGCCTCAGTTTTTCTACGAAGAAAATGCTCCCTCCCCCTCCCCAAAGAAGGCATTGATGACTGTAAAAGGTACTCTGCAGATGAAAAGAACAGCAGGAATCTTAAACAACAATGTAAATTATTTCCTTTTTCTCTTAAAACTTTTTGCAAAGTAAAATTATATTCTCAACTTTGCAAAGTTCCCTAAGCAGTAAATAATCAGTCTGTTTAAAAAAAAATCAGTCGAAATTCATTATTTAGCCTTCACTAAAGAAGTCAAACTTAGCTCGGCCTAATAATAGATTTGATGTAAACACTAGCAAGTGTCATGTGTCCACAGGCCACCGCACACTTGTTAGGGTGGGGAAGGGGGAAGGAAAAAGAGAACATCAATTGCTCTAAAAGCAGTAGGACCACACAATGGGATCATCTTCAGCAATAAAAAAAAGAATGAAGCACTGATACACGCTACAACACGGATGACTCCCGAAGACATTACACTGCGATAAAGATGTCAGTCAAAATAACATGTATTATGCTCCACTTAACATGAAATATCCAGAACAGGCAGATCCACAGAGATAGAAAATACATTAGTGATTGCCAGGGGCCGAGAGGTGTTGGAGATTGGGAGTGACTGCTCAATTGTCTGGGGGTTTCTTTTTGGAGTGAAGGGAAGTTCTGGAATTAGATAGTGGTGGCAGTTGTATACCATACTGAAAATACTAAAACCCACTGAATTGTACACTTTGAAGTGGTAAATTTTATGGTATGTGAATTGTATCTCAAAAAACCTCTTTTTTTTTCTTTACACCAGGCACACACAATCAGATGGCTATAATCAAAAAGCCAGGTGATAACAAGCATTGGAGAGGTGTGGAGACACCGTCTCACAGCCTGCTGATGAAAATACGAAGGGCACACCCACTCAAAAAAACAGCCTGGCTGTTCCTCATAAAGTTAAAAGTTGTGTTGGCATTTGACCCAGCAAACCCCACTGCTGGGAATTCACCCAAGAGAAACGAAAACATGTCCATATAGAAACCTGGACACAAGTGTTGGTGGCAGCATCATTCATAATAGCCCAAAGCTTGAAAGAGCTCAAATGTCCATCAACTGATGAAAGCTATTTATTCAGTGGAATATTCTCAGCCATGAAAAGGAAGGAAGCGCTGATAACATCTACAACACGGATGAAACCTGAAACGTTTGCTAAGTGAAAGGCGCCAGCAATGAAGGACCACGTGCGGAATGCTGGAGGGTCTGCACGCTCGCGTCCCCTTTGAAAACCAAATGCTCAGCGTGATATTAGGAGGTGGGGCCTTTGGGCGGTGAGAAGTCAGGAGCGCAGGAATGGGGTTAGTGCCCTTAGGGAAGAGGCCAGAGAGAGCTGCCTTGCCTCTTCCACTTTGTGAGGTCACCACCAGGCGTCTGCCACTCAGAAGGGCCTGCACCGAACTTGCTGGCATCCCGATCTTGAGAAATAAGGTTCTGTTGCTTATAAGCCCTTGAGTCTGTGAAATTGTTACAACAGCCTCACAGATGAGGACGCTGCATCATTCATTTACGTGAAATGTCGGGGTAAGCAAACCTAGAGAGACAGAGGGCGGATTCGTAGTTGCCCTGGGCTGGGGGATGGGGAATTGGGGAGTGACGGACAAAGAGTATGGGGTTTGGGGTCGCGGAGAGGTGATAACAATGCTCTAAAATTGTAGTGATGTCTGCGCGACTGTGAATACACTAAAACACTGAATGGTACACATTAAATGGGTGAGTTTTATGTATGTGAATTATATCTCAATAAATCTCTTAGGAAAAATAAAAAATAAATCTAACCAAAAAGTTTTAAAGGCACTAGAGTCCTGCCGCTGTACCCTCCATTTCTCTGCCCCCTTCCACCTCCCTCCCCCAGCCTGAGAGTTCTAGTGGGACGAACTGAGAGGTTCTGGGATCATTTCAGGGAACGGTCAATAAACCAGGATAGTTCAAGATTCTCTCCAGGCATGACTGTAGCCCCATCTGCCTCCTCCCGCGAGGGACCTTGACGGCTGTTTGGCACGTTGGACACCTTCTAGGTGTGAGTAGGGCCTCACGCCCCTGGCCGGCCCCCGGATCCCACTCGCACATGGAGCCCTGGGCCACGGGGGTGCCAGAAGGTACAGCGAAGGTCCCAGCCGGCAGGCGTCCGCCCCCCCCCCCCCCCCCCCCGTCCCTCTGGGCGAGCAGGCCCCCTCCCGCCTTCCGCTGAGCGCACCCAGGGTGCGGGCAGGGCTCAAGCCGCGCCCCGGGAGTAGCCGGATCTGCAGAACCGGCTCCCCGCGCGGGTGGAGCCGCGGAGAGGTTCCCAAACCGGTTACACCGGAAACCCCACAAGCCAGTTGCTGAGTCCTCCACCCCGGGCTCCCACAGTGGACACCTCTGCGCTCCGCTTAATTTAAAAACAAGGGCGGCGGACGGGAGGGTCTCCCAAAGGACGCCCGGCCTAAGCGGCCCCTGCAGGCCTGTCTCCGGCCCTCCCCGCTGCGGGGGGAGCCGGGCAAGGGGGGCGCGGCTCCGCGGGAGCTGCCCGAGTGGGAATCGGGGCGGGGGGGGGGGGGGCTCGAGGTCGCAGCGCCCCCTCCCGGCCCAGGCGCGGCCAAGCTCCTGCGGACTCGGGTCCCCCGCACTGCGGGGAGGAGGGACGCGCGTCGGCGGGTGACCGGGGCTCCGGGCAGCGCCGGGGCGGGGACTCGCGGCCGGGCAGGCGGGCGCGGTACGCACACGCAGCGGGGCGGCCCCTTTCTGGCTCTGCTCGCTAGCCTCTCTCCCCGAGCATCGGCGCCGCCCATGGCCGAGGTGCTGGAACCAGAGCCCGCGACAGCCGAGCGCGCGGCGGCCCAAGCCGTGGAGACGCCGGGCTGGACGGCTCCGGAGGACGCAGGCCCCCAGGTAGGCGCCTCCCGCGGGCGCGGACGGTGCGGGCCGGGGCGCGCCGGGTGATTTGCAGTGGCGCCGGAGGGTCCCGCAGATTGCAGTAAAAAGTACAATTTCTAAAGTTGTCTGGGTCCCCAGCTCCTTTCCTGCCCAGATGGGTACATTCTGTCGGTTAGCCATTTATGGCTACGTCTCCTTTTCAACAGGCCACGTCTCGGTTTCTTTTGAGGTTAAAAAAAGAAAGTGGAATTGATCAGGACCCAGAGCCCGCGGTGGGACCCTCATGGCCCAGAGGACGTAACAGATGCTAGGTCTTAACGTCAATGGAGCCGAGTCCCCGACTCCTGCCTGTGGGGCGAAAGCCTCCAGCGTCTTTAACCCAAGGATGGGAGCCTCGGGGGAGAGGCCCTGGCAGGTCCTTAGGAAACGGAACCAGGGGCCCATCCCAGGTGGAACCAAGATCAAGGCACCTGTACTGTTGCCTTTCACGTCCTGCCTTTTTGGAATTGCTTCCCCCAAATTTTCTCTGTTCATTTCAGCCCGGCAGTTACGAGATCCGGCACTATGGACCAGCCAAGTGGGTCAGCACTTCCGTTGAGTCTATGGACTGGGATTCAGCCATCCAGACTGGCTTTACAAAGCTGAACGGCTACATTCAAGGCAAAAATGAGAAAGGTGAAGACAATTTACCTTATAATTATAGATATTGTCGTTGAGTCCCCTGGCTTATTCTTGAGTTTTAGCTTATTAAAGAGATATACTTTAGAATAGAAAAATAATGAGATCATCAAAGACTTAATGCTTGAAGACAGGGACTCTGCTCAGGACCCTTCACAGAGTCTAGAAGAGGATAGTGCTTTTCAGCCTCTATTCTTGTCTGTTTCTGCTGGACGAACTGGGCCTCTGTGTACCTAGTGTTCAGTACTTTTCATGGCTAACGCTTCGAGGTAATTTAGTGACTGGTAGGTTAAGAGTCATCAGGAGGCAGGAAGGTACAAACAACACAAGATCCAGGGTCTCAAGACATCTGGTTCGGGCTCTGACGCCATTTAGGTTTCCGCAGGTCACTTAGCCTGGGGGGATGTCAGTTTCTGAATCGTAAAAAAAAGAAAGAAAGAAAGAACAACCTGGACTATATGATCTCTAATTTTCCCTTCCGTCCCTAAAACTAGAATTTATTAACCAGAAATATTAACAGTACAGAAAGTCTTTCATGTGGCCAGTGGATAACTGAATCGTTTTGCCCTTGTTTTTCAATGATGAAAATTATTTCAAAGGTAAATTTTGTGTCCTTAGCATCATGTAAATCAGGAAACTCAGATCAAAAAATAATAGGTTAAGTTTTTAGAAGCAGTCATGAAGAAACTAATTCTGCTTTCATGGTCTTTTCACGGTATTTAAATATTATTTTATGGTCCAGAGATGAAGATAAAAATGACAGCTCCAGTGACAAGCCTCGTGGAGCCCGGAGCAGGTCCTTTCAGCGAGTCTATCATTACCATTTCCCTGTACATCCCCTCTGAACAGCAATCCGATCCGCCCAGGCCTTCAGAGTCAGATGTCTTCATTGAAGACAGAGCCGAAATGACTGTATTTGTACGGTAAGTGGTAGATAATTTATAGCCCTGCCGACTGCTAGCTTTCCTTGCCTGCTCTCAGTTTAGCTCCTCTGCCGTTTCAGCCGGCTTTCACCTTCCGTAGAAAAAGAGATCTAATGCACCTTGTGGTGTTTTCCTCCCGGCTTAGTTTTCTATGTTACTACGGGTCTATGCAAGATATCATCAGTCCATGCCATGAAGAATTGGTTGCATACCTTCCCCAACTAAGACACAACACACGTTAGTCTCAACCTGCCGTTGACGTAAACCTGAACAAAAATCCTAACACACAGTGCACGGTACCCTCCTGCCAGCTTCTAGGTCGTGAGAGCCCCACACCCTTCCTGTGATCCCAGAGGGACACGAGCTGCTTCCTGCCGTCACTGCCCCTGTTCGTGGAGTGGCTCCTTTGTATTGTTTCAGGCTTTCGGTGACTGTTTGGCCCATTCTTAAATTCTCTCTGTTGAAATTTAAAACACGCACAGAAGACGATAACAGTCTCATACTGGCGTCGCTTTAGTCCTTTCTCTCCCTCTCGTCACCATGCTCCTGCTGAAGGAATCTGTCTGTCTCTGTTTCCACGGACTCCTCAGACCACCACAGTCGGGGAGAGCCCATACCATCTCCTTGGGACTGCCCTCGTCACCCTCGGCCGTGCCCTTGCCCCTGGCACATGATGGCAGCCCTTGCCCGTGTGACTCCTGCGGCCTCCGTGTATTGACTCATCTGTTCTCTTGATACTGATTCATCCTGTTAAGCCTCAGAAAGTCACTCTCTTGCCATTCTTCTCCTCCCGTTTCTGTCTCTCACCCAGGAAGCGCTGCTGATGCCCCGCACTGACCCCCATGTCAGAGCAGACTTGCTCTGGGTGATCTGTTTATAAAGCTTCAACTACGGGTGTCCAGTGACTCTCAAAATTTAGTGTCTCCAGCCCCGGTTACCTACTTGTTGGATGTTTCCATGGGAGGTAGGTGGGGATTAAACTCAACAGCTCTACAAATGAGGCTTCCCCCAATTCTCAATGATTATGGGCAGTGATCTTCTCTTGCCTGTCTCAGCAAAGGGCCTCATCGACCAGACAGCCTTCCCAGCAGGGACTCCAAGGCCACCATCAGCACATCCTTCCCTGACAACTCGTCATCAGATCCGGTCCAGTCTCCTTGGACACGACCCATGATTCTGTTCCCTGCTCCCCTTCCCTGTGACTCCCTCAGGTCCTCATCTTCTAGGAGCCACATGTCAGTCATCTCTGGGTCCCCTAGTGCTTGGCATGACGTAGACGCTCGGATGTCTGTTCATCTTAGGTCTTGCCTGTCCCACCTCGGTAGCCTCCCACCCATTGGGACTAACCTGCCCGCCATTCTCTGTCTCGTGCTCCACACAGGAACCCATGATCTTTCTTTCTTTCTTTTTTTTTTTTAAAGATTTTATTTATTTATTTGACAGAGATAGAGACAGCCAGCGAGAGAGGAAACACAAGCAGGGGGAGCGGGAGAGGAAGAAGCAGGCTCATAGCGGAAGAGCCTGATGTGGGGCTCGATCCCATAACGCCGGGATCACGCCCTGAGCCGAAGGCAGGCGCTTAACCACTGTGCCACCCAGGCGCCCCCCATGATCTTTCTTACTACAACAGCAGCAAAACTAAAACCCTGACCCATTACTTCACTAAAAATCTCGGTGACTTCCCACTTGCTGCTGGGTCAAGTTCAGATTGTTCACAATGCCTTTTATAATGTGGCCCGACCGTGTCTCCCCACTAGTTATGTTCTGCTTCCCTTCCCACCCTTTACTGAGCAGCCCGTTTTCTTCCCCATCTCTCTTTTTTCTTAAGTTTTTATTTAAATTCCAGTTAGTAACATACAGTGTAGTATTAATTTCAGGTGATGCAACACTTCCATCCATCCCTCGGTGCTCATCACAAGTGCCCACCTTCATCCCCATCAACTGTTCCGCCCATCCCCCTCCCCCCCTCCCCTCTGGTGACCATCAGTTTGTTGTCTATAGTTAAGAGTCTGTTTCTTGGTTTGCCTCGCTCTCTTTTTTCTCCCCCTTTGCTCACTTATTTTGTTTCTTGAATTCCACATATGAATGAAATCATGTTATTTGTCTTTCTCTGACTCACTTATTTTGCTTAGCATAACACTCTCTAGCTCCATCCATGTTGTTGCAAATGGCAAGATTTCATTCTTTTTATAGCTGAGCAATATTCCATTATGTATATGTAGCACACCTTCTTGGTCCATTCACCCACCGATGGACACTTGGCCTGTTTGCGTGTTTTAGCTGTTGTAGATAACGTGGCTGTAAACATCAGGGCGCATGTGTCCCTTTGAATTCGTATGTTTGTGCTCTTTGGGTAAATACCTAGTAGTGTAATTGCTGGATCGTAGGGTAGTTGTTGTTTTGTTTTGTTTTGTTTTCCTTTTTTTTTTTTCCTTTTTGAGGACCCTCCATACTGTTTTCCAGAGTGGCTGCACCTGTTTGCATTCCCACTTAACAGCGCAAGAGGGTTCCTCTTTCTCCACATTCTTGCCAACATCTGTTGTTTCTGGTGTTGATTTTAGGCATTCTGACAGGTGTGAGGTGGTATCTCATTGTGGTTTTGATTTACATTTCCCTGATAAGTGATATTTTTTAAAATATTTTTTTATGATGTTAGTCATCATGCTGTACGTCCCTGGTTTTTGATGTAAAGCTCTGATAAGGGATATTGAGCAACTTTCCACGTGTCTGTTGGCCATCTGGGTGTCTTCTTTGGAGAAATGTCTGTTCATGTCTTCCGCCCATTTTTAAGTTGGATTATTTGTTTTTTGAGTGTTGAGTTTTCCAAGTTCTTTATATATTTGGATATTAACCTTTTATCAGATAGGTCCTCTGCAAATACCATCTCCATTCTGTAAGCTGACTTTTAGTTTTGTTGATTGTTTCCTTTGCTGTGCAGCTTTTTATTTTGATGTAGCCCCAATATTTTATTTTCACTTTTGTTTCCCTTGCCTTAGGAGACATATCTAGAAAGAAGTTGCCATGGGCAGTGTGAAAGAAGTTACTGCCTGTGTTCTCTTTTAGGATTTTATGGTTTCAGGTATCACATTTAGTTCTTTAACCCATTTTGAATCTTTCTGTGTATGGTGTAAGAAAGTGGTCCAGTCTCATTCTTTTGCAAGTTGCTGTTCAGTTTTCCCAACACCATTTGTTGAAGAGACAATCCAGTATCCCATTGAATATTTTTTTCTCCTTTATTGAAGATTAACCGACCATATAATTGTGGGTTCATTTCTGGGCTTTCTATTCTGTTCCCTTGATGTGTCTATTTTTGTGCCAGTACCATACAGTTTTCATTATAGAACTTTGTAATATAACTTGAAATCTGAAATTGTGATGCCTCCAGCTTTGCTTTTCTTTTTCAAGGTGGCTTTGGCTATTCGGGGTCTTTTGTGGTTCCACACAGAATTTAGGATCGTTTGATCAAGTTCTGTGAAAAATGCTGTTGGTATTTGATAGGGATTGCATTAAATATGTAGATGACTTTGTGCAACATAGACATTTTAACAGTATTTGTTCTTCCCATCCATGAGCATGGAATGTCTTTCCATTTCTTTGTGTCCTCTGCAATTTCTTTCATCAGTATTTTATTTATTTTTTTTAAAAGACTTCTTTAAAAGAAGTTTTACTTCTTCCTTGCCAATCTGGATGGTTTTTTTCTTTTTGTTATCAGATCGCTATGGCTAGGACCTTCCACAACTCTTTACCTGTGACCTCAGCCAGGTTCCTCAGATTTTCCTTGCCCAAAGCTCTTCATCTGTAAAATGTGTGTAGTTATAGTACCAACCTATCTCCTAGGGTTGCCATGCAGATTAAATGAGTTAATATCTGTAAAATAGTTAAAACGTGCACATGACCTATTAGCTCTAGCTCTTTCTTTCTCTTCTTCCTGGAGCACCCACTTTGATCCTTCAGGACTTGGATCAAAGGGTACCTCCTCTGTGATGACTTCCTCAGTTTCTCCAGTTAGCTAGCCACTCTGTTCGCCTGTTATTCTAAATTATACTGATAGAGGTATGGACTGTAACTTTCTCAAGAATACAGTAACCTGGCATTCTGTTCCTATCCTGCAGCTCCTAGCAAGGCAGGTGTGTGGGAAGAGAATCATATGTGTGTCTACTGAATAAAGCTGTGGATGGATCATTGGAGAACAATATGTATTAAGAGAACAAAAGATGATTTCTAACTAGGGGGTTCTAGATCTGATTTCAGGGCAGAAATAGGATCTGAAAGCAAGTTTCCTTTAGGCAGAACAGACTAAGAATTGGCTCTTCATTAAGGAAATAATAGATTTAGGAGGCAAATATTTCTTAACACATGGCTCAGAATTATTATCAGTCAACATTCTGAAAATTAGAACAGTTTTGTCAATTATCTTCAATGTTGTATTTCACGTACACGTGCGTTCATAGATTCCTACGCTGTTCAATGAGGGTTTAAAAGGTACTGCGTGGCAGGAACAATTCTAGGTGCCTCGTGAGCATCGTCGAGTGAAATAAAGATGGTTTGTACCCTGGAGAGTTTACATCTTACCTAAAGAATGGTAGGTCTAAGCTTTTCCATTGGCACATTGATAATACAACTTATGCTAATGAAGGGATGTTGCGAATATTCGTGATTTTCTGTGTTTCTTATTCTTAACCTTCAAAATCAAATTCATCATATTTACATGTCAGCAACTCAGCTAGGTCTGTGTGCTGTCATAATTTAACCTCAGGGTAGTGTTGTTTATATACTTGAAAATCTATACTTAAACTTTTATTCTCTTTTCCCACTTTTTATTTAAATCTTTTGACTGTCTTTTCTTCCCCATCCCCATGGCAACCTCCGAACTGGCTCCTTCCCTCCAGTCTCTTTTCCATCTGTGTTTCCCAGATCCTATCAAGTTGCTTTTCTGCTCAGCATCCTTCAGAATAATCTCAAAAGGCCTTGAGGTGACCCCCAAGTTCTTCTTTCTGGCTCTGACTCACCTTTCAGAGCTTCTTTTGTGCCTCACCACCATGAACATGCTTTCTATTTCTGAACATCCGTTCCTTTTCTTATCCTTCCCCTTTCCCCCTTTTTCTGCTCAGCAAAACCATCCTCCATGCCACACCCAACTCAGATGACATCCTTACCCCCGATTCAGTCACATCCTCGGGGTTCCCCAGCATATTGATCCTGTCTCTGTTAAATCTCTTCTCAGGCTGTATATAAAGAACTGCCAAAACGCTCCCCTCTTCCATTAGACTGTAAATTCATCGGGTCGAAGCTCTATCACATTCGTCTGTAGTGCAGCACCTACCCTTTTCCCAAGGAGAGAAGGGGAGGGGAAATGTTCCATAGGAAATTGGAAGTCTGAAAGGGAGTCTTCGAAGGGGGTTCAGTAGGGTCCTCTGACCAGCAGCAGCATCGGGAGCTTGTTAGGAATGCAGATTCTCAGGCCCCACCCCAGACCTCCTGCGTCTGCATTTTAGCAAGATTCCCAGATGACTTGTATGTGCTCGTGATAGTCTGAGAAGCAAGAGTTAGAGCACGAGATGGTGAACGTTCCAAATCTGCTTGCCAGCAGCTGGGACGCGTGCCTCCTCCTGGGTCTCCTCGGTGTGGCGAGGTGGCGCTGAGATTGGGAACCAGAGGAGAGGAATGGCCGGGTCAGCTGCTGGGGGGAGGGGCTCAGAAACTGCACTAGAGCCAGCCTTCCTTTTTTTTTTTTTTTTTTTAAAGATTTTATTTACTCATTTGACAGAGAGAGAGAGAGACAGCCAGTGAGAGAGGGAACACAAGCAGGGGGAGTGGAAGAGGAAGAAGCAGGCTCCCAGCGGAGGAGCCTGATGCGGGGTTCGATCCCAGGACCCTGGGATCACGCCCTGAGCCAAAGGCAGATGGTTAACAACTGAGCCACCCAGGCGCCCCATAGAGCCAGCCTTCCTAGTGCCCACTTCTGCTCTCCTTTCCAGCCTGACATTTACACCAGCATGAACGTCATTCACGATTCTTTACTTTCTCCTTCGCAGGGCTTTCGACGGATTCTCTAGTGCTCAGAAGAATCAAGAACAACTTCTGACGTTAGCAAGCACTTTGAGGGAGGAAGGAAAAGTTTTCAATGAGAAGGTTTACTACACCGCAGGCTACAACAGTCCTTTCAAGTTGCTTGATAGAAATAATGAAGTGTGGTTGATTCAGAAAAATGAACCCTCCAAAGAAAATGAATGAGAAAGAACCCAGGAAGTTCCACTGCTTACTGTAGACATCAACACTACCTACCCGTAAAATGCAGGTCTAGTCGCTCTACCTGAGAGAACTACGATGAACTGAGCTTATTCCCAAGGTGCCTTTTAATGCTCGAAGCTTTAGCTAGATACACAGGGAGCGGGGGACAGTATTCTAGAAACATGTGAATCAGTCGCAGCTCTGGAGAAGTTTATTTCTATGAGGCTCCCGGGAAGTGTCCTGTTACTTGACCCTTCTTCACATCATGTTGCCTTTTTCAACTTGGATTTGTGTCATTTGGAAGTTATCCCCTTCAGATATTATCAATACAAATGTTAAAGAGGTCTCCCGTGCGGCACGGCGAGGCTGTCAAGCGTCTCGAGGTAAAGTTCAGTTGGAGACAAAAATCAGATTCTTTCGCACCTGACCCTGTCACATTCTCCGTGGGCTCCTCTTCGCCATCCACCCAACAGCCCCCACCGCACAAGAGAATCCCCACCATACCCAAAAGGGTGAATATTTCATGGCAAAGAACAAATTTATGAAGTTAGGGACTTCTATCCCATTTTGAAACTCAATAAAGTCATGTTCTCTCCCGAAGGCATGTATACAAACATGTAATTTTAAAATTCGTGTGCATTTTTAAAGTATTTCATGTAGTTCTGGAGGTCGTATAAAAATGATTATAGTTATTGAAAGAATGGGTTGCCACACAATCAAGGAGGTTGGAACCCGTGCCTAATTGTATTGGAACGTGCCTGTCCTGGGGACAAGCTCTTCGGGCTCCAGGGGCCCCAAACAGACCAGGTTCGGCCACTTGCCACTGACAAAATCCAAAGGCAGAGAGATGAGAAAGGAATTTATTTCAGTGAGGCCAGCACTGGGAAGACCAGGCACTAGCATCTAAAGACGATCTCTAACACGCTGGAAACGCTTCCAGGTTTATACAAGGACAATGTGGGACAAAGGTCGGGGGGTACATGTGGGTGGGCAGTAAAGGTCAGGTCGATCATTGTCTTGCAGTCAATCACATGGGGTCTTTATTGCTTGAGAGGGTAGTATCAGTTCCCATAAGGAGATACTTTGCCCACCTGGTCTTTTGCCTGAGTTAACAGATACGCTGGAAAGAATCAATTAGAAAGTACAGACTGAGGTCAAAATGGGGGTAGTTGAAGTCCTCTTCCACAGACAGGAAGCCCATTGTGGGAAAGGCAGTAACTACTGCGGCCTCCCAGGGCATGACGGTTGTGAAGGGGAAAGGAGTGAAGGGGAAAAGCAGGTTGGTGCTCAGAAACTTCCCAACAATTCAGCTGCCCGTGGATGACACTACTTTCAGTTTCCATCACTGTGTGTGTTCAAGCAGAGAATGTGCGATCACTTCTAGAAAACATGTGAGCATCCAGTGGTGAGAGGACAGAACCAGATGATGCTAAAGTCCCTTCAACCCCAACCTGATGTGGGATCTCTTAAAATTAACCTCCCAACTGGGATACGTACAGGGAGCATAGCCCTCGGTGCCCCTAAACCCTTCCACAGCACAACAATTCCCATCTCTCCCTTACCTGGATTGCTAACCTGGACAAAGACATAGTTAACGGTTTCCACAGCTAACTAACTTTTCTGGAGTACCTTCTAGGTGCACCATTCTAAGTGTGTCACCTGAATTACGACATTCAACTCTCAGAACGACTCTGTGTCCCATTGCAGCAGCTCCATTTTGCGGATACAGACGTTGAGGCACAGAGATGTTAGGTAACTTGCTCCAGATGAAGCTCTAAGAGCAGAGGCTAACTGGAGCCCAGGCAGTCTGACTCCTGGGGCCGCGTGGTAACCGCCAGGCCCCACCGGCAGCCGGCTGTTCAAGAACGCAGCTCTCTCAGGCCACGAGTGGCGGGGACCACATGGAGCGTTCGTCCTGCGTAGCCTACACGCATAATCAATATGATTGTGGCCTCAGAGCTACCTTCCAGGTTGTAATTTTTTATACAAAACAAGCTAGATTTCCTGGCTTTGAAATTCTTACGGATATAAAATTTTTAAATCTCAGGCAATTATTTTCCAAAAGTATTGGCTTGCCTTGATTACTTATTGGTTCTTTGCCCTTTTATGCTTGCCAAAAAGAAATTAAATTTCTTCTTTAGTTCATACAAAAAACCCCAACTGGAGGACCCCTTCTAGCCCTCCTCCTCGAATGTCCACAGTACTAGCCTCTCCTGGTATGAGGTAAACATTTCTAATATTTGCTCCATAATTCTATACAAATACGCATCTCTTATGCAATAAATTCCATTTTAAACAGGAGAGGCATATTTCTGATGATCAACATTTAGAAAAAATGGATTTTTACCATTCAAGTCCAGGATATCCCATTTTCCCCGTCTCTTCCATAAATCATAAACTAAAACATTTTTCAGCCCTAAATCAATCCAGAGACCATTTCTCAGAGCAATGAATCGGTTATTTTAGTTACATGGCTGGCACTGACTACCAGATATCCCTTCTGTCAACGGGTCTGTGGAGACTGTTCTCTCGTCTACAGGAGATTCATGGGTAGGCTCTTCTCCCGGGCTAAGCCTTCTGCCTCTGCTGCTGGGGTAACTCTTGCTCCCTCGATTAGCACCTCTCCTCTCCTCTCTAGGCTGTCCTGCACCACACGTTCCAACCACTCTGCCTACCGACAGGTTCGGGTTCTGCCTGATTCTCCTCACCCCCCCCCCCGAATTAAATCCTTGTTCCTCCCCAAGACTTTTATGGGGGACAATAATTCCCCTCTCTCTTTTGCCTGGATTATCCAATTTCTCTGGAAAGAGCGAGCCAACGTCTTCCTTGGAGTTCTAGGTTTCAAGGAGGGATCTCAGGGATCCTGAGAGGGATTAAGGTGAGCCGTTCCCCACCCACCACTGCTCTCCACAGAGCTAGCCACATGTCGATGTGTACATCAATTTTTCATAAGATTATCTTTAACCAAGTCTGGAAAGAATTCACTTAAACTCAGTACATTCATTCCGTCTTTTCTAGGTATCACTTAACCTGTCTTCCTAAACATTTCACTGAAGGGTCATTTACTTGCCTTCACTCTTGAAGAAGTCCTGGTGGCATGCCTACCCTGTTCCAGGCACTGCACGACACACGGGGGCCAGGACACGGTGGTGACAGACACACTCGCTCGTCAGAAACTTCGTAATTACCCAACCCCACAACGCCTCTCTCTCTCCCACTCAGTCCTCCTTCCTGAGAATTCGGCAGTGAGTGTCCTCATGGGGTTTATGTTCTAGAGAGGCAGAGAGTATAAATGAAATGAGGCGCTGGGAAGGAGGGTGGCGTGGCCGGGGACAGTAGATGTCACACAGCGGGGACAGCCCAGGCCTCTCCGGAAGAGACATTTGAGCTTGGAAGGGCGAGAGGGGGCCAGTCAGATGAAAGCCTGGCAGGTCTGGGACATCCTGGGCAGAGATGCCCGTGTCAAAGGAAGAGGCCACCTTCAGCATTCAGAGCAAAAAGCTGCATGTCGTGCTCGCTGAGCAAGCGAGAGCTGGGCTCGCAGCCTCTCTGGACCAAGCAAAGCGCTGACCCGGTCCAGGGCTGTGGGAAGCGCAGCGCGAGGGCTGGCGGACTTTCACAGTCCCTCGGCTTTGTTGTGGACGCGCTGTTCCCAGAGTGAGGCCGCTGCCGCTGAGCCGGACTTAGGAGGCTGACTCAAAGGTGAGAGGACTGACGTGAAGGTGTCCTTGATCGTTTCTGGTACTTAGGCGTAAGCGTGGCCAGAGACCGGTCATTTCTTTTCTGGGCCTTGGGGAAGGCAAGCACACGGAGGTGGGCTCCTCAGATCCGCCTTCGAGAAACGACCAGCTGCCTGGCTTCGAGGGCTGTGGTCAGCTGATGTCTCCAGGTGACACTCTCTTCAGGGCGGGCTGCAGATTCAAGATAAGGACACTATTCTCGGGGCTATTCGGTGGGAGCTGACGGTCTGCTGTTTTCTGGCATCTCCCAGCCAAAGACTGAGCGAATGGTGGTGCAAGGACCTAGCTGTTTCTGCCCAACTCAGGCCCCTTCTAAATAAACAGTCCGTGCTCTGGAGCTCCATGGTGGACCGGCAGAGATGTCATCAGATCTGTCATGAAGCACGACAGCTGCCCCCACCACAGTCTTGCTTTTCCTTTCTCCTTTCAGAGACTAACTTTGTCATACATTTTTTTTGTGCTCCTAACTCCATCCTAGGGTCAAACCAGCAAACCTGGGATCAGAGTGGCCCACGATCATGGGCAGTAAGATGGCATCTTGACACTGGGTCACTCAGTGCGTGGCTGGTGATGAGGCTCACAGCCCTGGTGGACAGGCGGTGCGTAGACAGCTCCTGGCTTAGAGGGCTGTCTAGTTATTAAAACTTTTGATGGAATGACCTGCTTCCGGAGAAGCATACGATGGCTGGTGGATGATTCGGGTCTCAAATATGGGGCAGGGGTGGATAATGAGTGCAAGGGCAATAGACTCGAATGGTTATTACTAACCTGATGTCCTCCAGGTGGATAAGGAAAAGCTGAGGTTGATTAACAGACCATTTAAAACTAAGTGTGAGAGCCAGAGTCTCCTGGCTGAGAGGCCCTCACCTCATGCAGAAGTTAAGCAGACAAAGCTGAAGGTCCAGCACAGGATTTGATGGTAAAAGTAGTAACCACCAAAAGTGTTCAACCAGGGGCACCCGGGTGGCTCAGTTAGGGCGCCTGCCTTCGGCTCAGGTCATGATCCCGGGGTCCTGGGATTGAGCCCCAGTTTGGGCTCCCTGCTCAGCAGGGGGTCTGCTCTTTCCTCTCCCTTTGACCCTCCCCTGCTCATGCTCTCGCTGGCTCTCTCTCTCTCAAATGAGTAAGTAAAAATCTTAAAAAAAAAAAAAAAAAAAAAAAAAATTCAACAAACCAGGTTTGTTACACCAAGGTCAGGACCAAACCTGGAAAATGAGAAGGGGACAGCTGGTGGATGCCCCCAACAATTTCGACTCCCTGAACATTTCTGAACATTCTGGGCCTGCAGAAGAGGCTCAGCCTTTCCCCATTAAGAACTAGAATTACCCCTCCCGCCTTCTCATGCCATAACAGGAGGAAATGCAATGTTCATAGAGCTCTGTCCCCCTAAGGCAACAGGTGCCCCCAGAAGCTGGCATCCCCCACCTCCTGGGCCTGTCCCCACGGGGAAGTCATAGCATCACCCGGCTGGGGCCCTGCCAGGCCCGACGAAGGACGAAGTGGATAACGCGCCACAGGTGCTACAGAGCCTGGCCGACACGCACTGGCGGGGGCTGGGATCATGCCCTTGGGCCCAGGATCCCCAGGGGCTCAGTCAGAGGTGCCTGGACAGAAGACTGGCTAAGGGAAGGCTTACTGGCATGGGGGTATCACTCAGGATCCAGGATTTACTCCCGTGAGCAAAACTCCAGGGGCTGGTGCAGACTCAGGGCGTTAGCGTGGGTGGCTCCTGGAAGCCTGGAAAAAGCAATGGAAATGTTCAAATGCCCGAGCTGCAGGGAGAGAGAATAGAGGAAGGGACGCAAACCCCACATCTGGGTCCGTGCTGGATAATGAGCTGATAACAAGCCCCATCCGAGTTTTGCCTTAGTCAGCTGTAAAGAGCCATGCAGACTGCGGGGCTTCAACAACAGAAATTTGTTTCGCACAAGTGCCGACGGCTGGGAGCCCTCCGATCAAGGTGTTGGCCGAGCCAGTGCCTGTCGAAGGTCGGTTTCCTGGTTTGCAGACAGCCGTTTTCTTACTATACCCCTGCATGGCCGGGGGGAGGCGTTGGAGGAGGTCATCAGGAACACACGACCGCCCCTTGACCCCAGAGCTGGACCCCGGCAGTTGGAGGCTCCCCACCCTCGCCCCTGTCGATGGAATGCCTGCTCCTCTCTCCCTCCCCGCTCTTAGATGCTCCTGCGAGGGCACAGCCCTGGGATGGAAATGGGGATGGGGCTCAGTTAAGGCCTCTAGGCACAGTCGTGCCCCCTTCGCCGCAGGGGATACATTCTAAGACCCCCCAGCGGGTGCCTGAAATCACAACAGTACTGAATCCTGTCTACTGGTTTATCCTATACATACACACCTATGATAAAGTTTAAATTTATAAAAATAAGGCACAGCAAGAAGTTAACAATAACCAATAATAAAATTGAAATGAGAATATACTAAAAGTTATGTGAATGTGGTCTCTCTCTCAAAATACCTTATTGGACTGTACTCACCCTTCTCGTGAGGACGTGAGACGACAAAATGCCTAGGTGACGAGATGAAGCGACGTGAGTGACACAGGCCTGTGTGGCAGCGCTCGGCTGCTCCCGACCTCCTGAACACACTCGCCCCGGAGGAGCTTCCGTTGCAGGGCTTGGGCGCGGGGACCTGAAGCCGTGGGAGGGGAGGCCGCGGAGAAGGGGTCCATGGTAAACTTTCGAGATTCTGGTGGGCAGGTACGGAAACCTGCCCGTCTTACAGCCACCTAAGACAAACCTCCTATGTCCCCCCGTTTATTAAAACTGCCACCAACCAATGTGGAACGGTTTACCTCTCCTTTTGGTCTCTCCCTGCCCTCTGTGTTCCGAGACCAATTTCAGATGACACCCGGGATGTTTCCGAGCAAACTGAGAGCCAACCAGAGGGTTCCTTTTCTTCTTGTAAGACCACTAATCCCAGCTTGAGGCCTCCTCCTTACGACCTCCTCAAAACCAAATTATTTTCCGAAGGCCCCATCTCCAAACAACAGTTGCACTGGCAGCCTTGTGAACTTGGGGGAGGGGACACAATTCAGTTCATAGCAATTACGTTCCATGGGAAGGCCCAGAGGACCCGCCGTTCGGCAAGTGGCACAATGATGTGCCCCTGGAAAGGCACAGGTGAGAGGTGTGTGAGCAAAACCACACGGCTCGGCAGCGGCTGTCCTCTGTCGTGCAGGCCGGCAGGACAGGTCGGGGAGGAACGTGGCTTGCCAAGACAGCAATGTGGGTGATGAGCAGACTACGAAGAGCCCAGGTGGCAGGCCTCATTGCAGAAACCAGGCTGAGTTAATGATCATATTAACCACTAAGGTCAAAAGGGCAGCCACGGGGGCCTATCCTGTAAAGTCTTGCGGAGATGGTTACTAGAACACGGCATCTGGAAGGACACAATAGATGGGGTAGCCAACAGGGATAATGCTCTTTATACATAATCAAAAGAGAGCAAGAATGGATAAGCAGGGGGCGGAGATCACCACTCCCAACGCCCCCCACCCCAGCCCACAACACTGATCCCTCACCCACTTTCCAGAGTTGAGCCTCTTTTCAGACTCAAAACTCTCTGACTGAAGAGGTGGTTGGGTTCCCAGGAAAAAGGTCTCCGCAATATTTCAGTAAATGTGCACACTAATGAGTCCCCCAATATTTTCCTCAAGGGACCTGTGTCCATTTGCTCAGGTGGCTGTACCCTGGAGACAGAGAAATACCCAGATATGCTGGGCTCCAAATTGACATTGGATGCCCAGAAACCTAGGGTGTCATCATAGTTCCTCTCCCCCATTAAAGTGGGAGCATATGGAGGTTAGAAAATAAATGGAATTCTAATCAAAGTTTGCTTCCAGTTGGTCCCCTGGGTCTGCAGACTGACCACTGGTTATTGCCTCAATCCCTGAATGTATAATTGACATACTTGGAAGGTAGGATAACCCCACATTGATTCCTTGACCTCCAAGGAAAGAGTGTAAGCTTCTCACCCCCTTTCCACTAAATCAACAGTATTCCCTTGAGCAATGTTTTTAAAGATCCCCAGGTGAACATCCACTTCTAGCTGAGTGGTGAACCAGAAACAAGACGATGAAAGCCCACAGCACCTGACTGTACTCTCAGAGAAGGGCTGGGCGGGGATATGGAAAGGTGAGTTCAATGACTGTTCAAACTTGTGGCTTCAAGGCTGTTTCTAGGCAGCAAAGCAGGGAGGAGGAAGCCAAACAGACACCACTAGTCTCACTGACTGAGCTGAGAAGACAGAGATCAGTGTTAGGGGATGCCAAAGTGAACAGAATTTGTTCAGCAGCATGGAGGATTAAGACACACACACACACACACACACACACACACACACGCCTCTATATATCTACAGTGAGTCCTCTTAAGTTCTTGGCCAAGCACTGATCTGGAAAGTATAGGAAGAAACTACCCAAGCCAAGAAATGAACAACTCGAGAACAGTAGAAGAAATAATTCACAGGTCATATTTGGGGCTGGGAACAGTTTTTGTTTTTGTTAGCAAGAGTGGAAATAACTACTAATGCATGGGCATCAGGTAGTGCCCTCACAGGGTATTACCTTAGTAGTCAGGTTCAACTGTCTAAACTAAAGACTTTTCTGGACCTCCCCTAATGAAGCTTAAAAGCAAGACTTGAAAGGATCAAACTAATTCCAAGAAACTTGGCTGTACACCAGAATAAAGCCCAATACTATTTGAAGGAATACAACAAAATCCATCAACAAACAACCTAATTCCCAAAATTCAATTTAAAAAATTCTAGAAAAATATGCAAAGAAATAGAAAATTGTGACTCATGCTTAGGAAGGAAAAAATCAATTAGGAACAGAGCTAGAAGTGACAGATAGGAAGGAATTAGCAGCATGGTCCATGTGGTCTGGCAGACCTATGTCAGTGGTGAAAAAAAAAGCAATGTAGAATTTATGACAAGCCCCAGGGGGAGAATCACAATGCAGGTCCTGGGGTTCCTGAAGCAAGGCTTGCCCACTGCAGGAGAGTGTGACATGCTTTTTGAAATGCAGCTTCAGATATGCTACTGCGCCCTGGGAGAGATACAACCACGGAGACACCACGTGATGCTGTGTCCAGAACTGCCCATCTTGGCTAGGTTCTGCCATAAAGGTGGTAGGACCAGTAGCAGTTTGTCCTAAGATAGAAATGACACATCTGGGTGCAATCATGAGCAGGACCAGCGTACACAGGCAAGCTGCAGGAGCAGGTCGCCCAAACTCCCGTGTCATCATGGTTGTGCCCATCCCCCCTTCCCTTCCTCTGGTTATTCGGAGGACATGTACGATCCGCTGAAGGAAGAGGGAAAAGCTTAAACTTGGCATAGTGATGACTTGGCTTACTCTGAGGATGCAAGATCAACAGGGACAGCAGCTGCCCTCACTCAGGGGTTGTTGAAAGACAACTTCGGGGAAAAAATTCCTGTAATCTTTCTGCAAAAAAAAAAAAAAAAAAAAAAATAGGGCCGGGTTTTGGTACTGGACCTGGTCATTTACTTTGTGAGGGAAAGGTGAAATATCCTTGGGGTCATGGCAATGGTAAATGGCCGGGCCAATGGGTCAGGAGTTTGGAAAGGAAAAAGAAAAAAAGGATGATTGAGACAAGGAAGTCTGGGGCTAGAGGCAGGTGGATGGACATATGGGAACAGGCACAGAGCACGAAAAGCACTGCGTCACATGTTAATGCCCCCCAGAAAGCACCCACCACCAGGGAGGCACGAAGCCACCGAGCAGACAAAGTGACTTCACCTGGTGCTGTTAGCTTTGGTTGGTGCCCACCCCAGGGTGGGCATAGCGCGCATGCTAGTAAAGAGTGGCAGAGATGGAGGCTATGCGTGAACCCCCAGCAACATGGACTCCCATTTACCAAGGCTGACCTAGACCCGCTAACTCCGAATGTCCAACCTGCCAGCATAGATACCAATGCTGGGACCCTGATGAGGTTGTAAGATCAACGGGTCATTTGATGCCAAATGCCCACTCTTTCCTGGAAGGGCCAGCAGTTGATTTGCACAAGGGCAGACCCTTATTCTAGGTATGCAGTTTCCTTTCCTGTTTACAGGGCCTCAACAGCAACCCCATCTAGAGACTCACAAAACCTCTGGTCCACTGGCATGGATTTTGCTGAATGTGCGATCTACACATCCTATCACTCAATCGGGGAGAGTTACCTATGGCCGTGGGATCCACTAGTCCTCTCACATACAGCACCACCTAGAAGCTGCTGGTATGGTTGGAGGCAATACCTTACCAAGATAGTGTTATTTCCTAAATCAGAGATCCGACATAGTGCTGTGTCCACAACAGGAGGGATATGTGACGCTGGGAACCAAGGGTGGAAGCAAGAGTGACTACACTTACCATCACTCCAATGAACCACCAAGGTGCGTAAGTCTTCCCAACCTACAACTCTGGGCTCCACAGAGCCAGAGGTCCTTGTTCTCAAAAGTACTAGGCAATACAGGAAGAGTCCCTTGAACTTCAATCTATTGCTGTCACCTGGGAACTTTGGACTCCTTGTGTCCAAGGGCAAGCAAGCAAGAAGAGTCACCATCTTGTCAGGGCTCACTAACCCTGGAGTGCAAGAGGAGGTAAGCCTGCTATTACATGTGTGGAACTCAGGGCACCCACTTGGGGCACCCCTGGTGTTCCTTGTCTAGCTGGAACTGTGAATGGACAAGTGTAACAACCCAGTCCCAGAATGGTTTGATTCTTAGGACCTCAGAACCCTCGGGAATGACAGCTTGGCTCACACCATTAGGAGAGCCAGGGAGACGAGCAGAGGTGGCAGTTGAAGGTAAAGGACGTGGAGTGCGTGGCAAGTATCAGATGTGGCCCCAGGCCAATGGCAGAAAGGGCTGTAGTTGGTCCCACCATGCTCCTTTAAAACATTTTTCTCCTCAGGAAGAGGAGGCCATCAGAGCCCTGGAGGACTAGCTCCATGTTTATGGGGGGTGGGTGGGAAGAGGACCTATAAGGTGCAAGGGGAGGACCGTGGCAGGCATGAAGATGTGCCACTTAGATCTCCTTTCAAAACTGGCCAGCCTCCTGCAAACAGTGTGGTTGGCTGACAGCCTCTAACTGTTGGGTTCATCAGGGGCCACCTTAGCTTTCAAGCTGAGGTCATACTATTCCCAAATCAGAAAGGGTTGGTGGCCGATGATTTCACTAAGTCGTGGAAATTGAAGGCACACTTCTCTCAGAGCAGCCTCTTACTGAAGACCAAGCAAAGCAGTGATAAAGGACCTGGCTGTTTCTGTGCAACGCGGGAGCCTCTAGTGAGTGACCTCTCCCCACAGTGCCCACAGGTTGGGCAGACGTGGAAGGTCAGTACTGCAATCTGAGAGCTCTCCTGGCCTCATCTTCCTTCTTCCCTTTTCCTTTTAAAGGTTTTACGCTCCAGCAAAACCTCTGGCATTCTTCATGGTCTTGGTGTCTACTTCCCGAAGAACCTAAGTCAGCATAGAAATACAGGAACTTTCCTTTTCAGTAGTTAAAATAAAGGCTCTGAGGTAGGAAGTAGCTTCTGTGAAGGACAGAAAGGAGAATAAAGTCAGACCCTTTGAATGAGGGGAACAGTGGCAGATCTTTAAGGCCACAGCAAGGCATTAGAATCCTATTCTGATGGTAATCATCGTGAAGGGTTTCAAGCAGTGGAGCGCTATGATTTGTTTTTAAGAGCTTATTTTACTAAGAGTGACTGAAGAAGCACCCTAAAGACAAAATCAGTTGGGAAGCTTTTCAAGAGTCTGGGTGGGAGACAACAGCTTGGACCTGAGAGCGAGCAGTGAAACTCGTGAGAAGTGATTGGATTTGTGAAATATTCTGGCAGTATGGTTGACAGGACTTGCTTAGGGTTTAGGCGTGGGTGAGAAGGAAACAGGCCACCAGGAGGAGCCTAGATTTGGGGCCTGAGCCATTGTGTGATGCTGTTAATGGATAAGGTAGAGATGTGTGTAAGTGTGGGGGCAGGAGTATGACTTTGAGATACTAAGTTTAAAACACCTTTAATGCAGATTTTGAGTAGGTAGCAGGTACACTCATCTGGAGCTCACAGAGGAAGTGAGGACGGATGCTCAGGAGTTCCCAGTATATATATATACACACACACACACACACACACACACACACACACACATATGTATGTATGTATGTGTATACACACACACACACATGTATTTTTAATGCTATGGGATTAGATATAGTCAACAAGGAAGAGTGTGACTTTAGAACGCAAAGAACCAAGCCAGGTCATACCATTCTTCTTATAAAACCTTCACTGTTTCCCAATACTATAGAACAAAACCCAAATTCCTTGGGAGGGCATCCCAGGCCCTCTACATTCTTGCCGGAGATGACATTTCCAGTCTCATGTCCTACTATGTATCTCCAGAGACATTTTAGCTACACGGCTTCCTCTAAACACTTGGGCTCTGTGTCTTTGCTCATGCTATCCCCTCCATTTGGAGTGTCCTTCTGCCAGCCTCCCCTGCTTATCCATAACGTCTTAGTTCAGGTACGTCATCAATCCCTCCCCTCATCTACCTAGTCAAAAGCAATGACACCTGGCGCACCTGGCTGGCTCACTCAAGAGTTCGAACCCCACACCGGGCATGAGGACTTAAAAAGAAAATCTTAAAAAAAAAAAAAAAGGCAAAAGCAAGGACACCCTCCTCTGAGAACCTTATCCCTCAACTGCGAGTGAGTGAAAAATGACTTACCCAGCGTGCTTGGAGGTAGACAGCCCAAGGCTGGTGCAGTGGCTCTAGAGGTAATCAATGGACCGGGCTCCTTTCTTCTCCACCTTCCACAACACGTGGCTTTCAACCCATCGGTGCTAAAAGGTTGGAAGAGTACGGCTCCTCTTCTAGCCTCCCATTCATTCAGGGAGAAATAGGAGAAAGGAAGCCCCGAGGGACGGGGCTGGCTCTGTATCAGCAACCTTCCTGGAGATTTCCAGACTACTGCTCATGTCTCATCGGCCAGAACTGTGTCCTCCTGCCTAGAGCGGAGGCTGTGAGGTGTAGTGCTCTGGTTGGGTGCATAGCCAGCCTGAGTCAATGTCAGGTGTTCCAACGGTAAAGGAGCACACACAGCGGGCTGGGTCCCAACAGGGTTTGCTGCTGAGCCCAGCGTGCCTTCCTTTTAGTCTACTCTGACAGTTTACAGGACAGTTCGCAGTTTGCGTGTCTTTTTCGCTAGATCTAAAGCCTCTCAGCCACATTTTTTAACCTTAGGACTCCCTCATCTTTCCCTAGCACATTGGAAGCCTGTAATAAAGGGCTCTTTTTCATTGCCAAACAAATGACTACGGATTACTCTAGTCCTTTTCTATGAGTAAAGGCTGGCCTGAGTAGAAGGTAGTTTAGAGCAGCTCACTGAAGGAATATACTACAGTAACTGAACAGCTTATTAAAGAAAAACAGGCCTCAAGAATCAAACGGACCTCAAGAGTCAGGCCCATGTTTTGTTCAAAAGACCCTCCTACCAACCCTGTCCCCTGATAATATCCTAGTATCTACCCAAGTATATTATCCTGTTGTACTCATTTCATGATGGAATCTCAGTAACATAAACGATTATTCACCTTCAGTTAACGTGCTGAAAACACATTAAGGCAGAACCAATAAAGCCAATCCCATGCTTCACCGGTCCTACCAGGATGCCCATCACAGAGCCGGGGACAGTGCTGGGTGGGGGGTGAGGGGGAAGAAGATCGAGCTGCGGAAATGCCTCCTTTCTTCCCCTTGTCATTGCGACTCCCCGAACGAATATACTCACATCCCCACAGTTTCGATCAACATTCTTCAGAAGGAGGAGGGCAGAAATCAGACCAAAGTTGAGGTGTCTTCCCACTGGCAGACCATGTGGTCATTTCTCTCTCCCCAACTCTCAGGAAAAATAAGGTGGAAATAGTTTCTCCCCAGGGCTTCTGCCTATGATCATCTGGCACTCGCAGTCTCAGGGTATAAGGAAGGGTCACCCGTCTACACTCACTGAATTTTTAAAGATGATATGGTCTGTTAACAGCAGTGAGTCCTCACAGAGGAATACCTGAACAAAGCTAAAGACGCCGTATGTTTCGGGGTAAGTCTAGATTGTCTCCCTGTATTTCATGCATGCCTGTGAAAAGTTCTTGCAGCTCTCCACATGCCACATCACCTGAACTATCAGTCAATACATTATTCATTTTTTATTCAAGAGTCCATAGGACATTGTTCAGAGTTGTTTTTCCATACGTCCTTTTAGACGGCGCCATCCACAGTGTCTGCGATGTTCTATCTCCTCTCTGTTGGGTCCCCACCTCCCACAGGCGCCTTCTGGTCTTCACTGCTGTTCTGTTTCTATCCAGCAAAGCACTCAACAGTTCCGTGAAAGGAGACCCATCTTATTATTCAAAAATGCATGTACAAACAAAAAGAAATAACGTTCAAATATTTACTTTACAATTGTTTTATTCAAAGCAAATTTTAAAACCTAATATTTTCTTCTTTAAAAATGGGTTTAATACTTTCATAATTAGTTTTGATGTTGTTTACTTTATACCTTCAACATAAATGATTTATATATTAAGTTAAGGGTTCCTGGTAGTCACGTACATTCTCATCTCGTTTAGGGAGCTATGAGAAGAGTTCACACTCAAAAGCCAACACCACTTTTCTAAAGTTTAGAAGAAAAGATCCTTGTGCCCAATGTGGTAGACAATTGCTCCGAATGGTAAAAAGTCCTTTAGCCTTCAGGCGAATGTTAGGTCTTGATTTCTGGTTGTGTGAAAAGAAGTGTTTTGTTTTCTTCAGAGAACGGAAGAAGTCTTAATTCTTTAGGTTTGTTTTTGTCTCAAAGATGTGTCTAAAATGGGTATCTAAAGTTGTAATGTCTAACAAACCCTCTGAAAATCTGGCCTGGGCAGTCCAACTTTTCGATGATATTTTTATACCAAAAAAGATGACCACTGGCAGCTGCATTGTACATTGGCCAAGAGTCTCAGTATTGTCCTCTCAGGTCCTTCAAATGAAGAAGACAAGACTTGTTTTATTTAGCCAACAAATATAGGAGTCTACGTACACATCAGCTGGGAGGAAGCGGGGAAAAGGAGGTCACAAGAATAGGACATAAAAATAAATACTTCACACACTTTCTCCCATGCCTGAAAGTATTAAAATTCTAACTGGAGAAGATTAGAAGGTAATTAGCCAACTCAATTCCTTATAAAAAATATAAAACTCACAAACCAAATGATGCAAAAAATCTTTTTAATCTAAAAACTCATTTCCCAGGGCTAATTAATAGCCAAGCCCTGCCAATTTGTATTAGTTTATTTGACTAACAAGAGCTATTCAGCATTTTCTTCAAAGTTAAGATAATAGATAATCGATTCTGATAAACCTTTCTAAATGAGGACATGATACTGTAGGCAGTTCAAGGAAAAATAGCCATACCTTTTTCTTTGGTGTAACCAAAAGGATATCCAAAAGTTAGCAAATGTTGACATTTCAAATGATAAGAAGTTGCCAAATGGAAGTTTAAACTCTGGTAAAAACAGTTGTAAAAGGAAAATCTCTACCCACAGTTCTGTAGTGCAAGTTTTCAAATTTAATTCTGAAAAATAATTTCATTGAATAAGCAGGAAACAGCTTCCAGCAGGGTACCACGTGCCCCCTCCTCGCTCACCCTCTCCGACCGTGCGCACCGTCGTTGCTGTGCCGAAGCCTCCGCTGCTGCTCCAGGAGGAACCGCGGTACAGAAGGACCCACATGTCTCAAAGTCAGGCTGGGAGTTGTGTGTCTGTGCTGCAAAGCAGCAGGCTCCGACCCACAGCATGCCACCTCCGCAGGCTTGCCATTTTCACAAGAAAGAAACAAAGCCTTTCCTCCCCTCCCGCAACCCCCCCCCGAAAAAAGTACCTGAACCAGTCAGTTAGCCCTTTCCCATCGTTTTGGGTTAATCACGACACGGCTCACCTCCAAAGCACACCGGGGCCCACACCCTCGTGTCCTCTGCGGTGGCACCCGCACATCGGCCCCTCTCCATAGAAGGAACGGTTCTCTCTCTCCCTTCTTCAGTTATGACCACCTCATCCAGAAGACTCCATTACTCTGCCCAGCCTGTGTTTCCTTCTCCTACGTCTGTACATGCTGTGTGTGTATTTTTTTAAACATAAAAAGTGTTCAAAATGCACACACACACACACAGAGCCCTCCACACAGACACACACCCAGCATTTAGGGGGAAAAAAAAGGAAAAAAAAATCTTCCCCAGGAAGCACTTTCAGAAGTTAAGCTTCTACTTGCTTTTAAGCCACAGGCCAAGTGCCACGTGGGTCCCGCGTGATGCTGGCCTTCCGCTGCCCGGCTGGCGGCGCCCGAGCCCTCAGCATGCACGCTGAGTGGGATCCACGGGCAAGGCAGGGAAGGTACCGGTCAGGCTTTCCTAGAGCCACGCGTCGTGCGCCTCCCTCGTGTTACCTGGGAGATTCGCGTTCTTGTCCCTAGCTCTCTCCCTGCACAGGACCTCCACACTGTTGTGCTGGATCTGTGCCCTGGGCGCCGACGGTCCCGTCTGCGGGGCCAGGACCCTGTACTGGCAGCGAGGTGGCGGGCTCCCCGCCACACAGCAGGCTGCCCTTGTCCGTCTCACCCCCCACTAGTCCATCCAGGGAACACCCCCTTGCAGCGCCCAGGGCCCAGCGAGCCCTGCTGTCCACAGGCTCCATGGCCTCCCCTTCGCCCTCCGAGATGACGGTCATGGGGCTGCTCTGGATCCGGTTCCGCACGCTGTACCTGCTGCTGGCCGCGGAAGGTGGCGTTCGACTGCGGCCGTACCTGGGGCCCGAAAAGGACAGGCTCCGAGGCATCAAGCCTTCGTTCTTGGCCCACTCCTCCTGGGCCCTTCTGTTCTTGCTTGGGGAGCAGCTTGATGGGCTCTCCGGGGTGTCTGGTGAAGGCTCTGACCTTGACCTCTGGAACCTAGGGTCTGTGTTCTTCAGCATCTCGGCTGCAGACATGCGCGCGCTGGTGTCCGACCGACTCCCCTTTTTTAGCAGCAGAGCTTTGAAGTTGTCGCTGCTGGTGCTGCTCTTACGGACACTTCTCTGAATCGACCCCACCTGCTTTGGGGACGCCAGGCTGGGAGCAGCACCGGTGGGTGTCACTGGAGGGGAGGGAGAATGATTTCGGGCGTGATCGTCATCGGAATCTTTACGGCCAAGGACTTTCCTCTTGGATCTGAGATTTAATACCATTAAGATAAAGGTCAATTCCCAGTGGGCCACGGGATGTCAGTCACTATTAAGAGTTACTTTAATAGTTCATTGTTATTATCCTGTGAGCCCCTGACCCAGCTACGATGATGATGAACTCACGGCCATCTTGCCTGCATCTCCACCCTCACTGGATTATTTTGAAACCAGTCTCAGATATCATATTAACTTATTTTGGTGAGGATCACTTCAAAAGTTTCTAATGATTGTCATATTTTATCTAACTCTCCTATAGTGCACTGATTCTGAGAGCATTTCAGTGCTGACCACCCCTTTTTCTACTCTATCTTTTCTTGTTTGGTGCTAGCCCTTGGCTCATAGATAGGCCAAACCCCCGGAATATCCCCTATCCTGAGGTAAGCCCCCCCTCAGGTTCTAGAACAACCGTACAACTCTGTATTCTTAGTCATTCTAGAGTTTGACATAAAATTAGTCTTCCTTGGCTCTGACTAGACCATACGTCCAACTTTTCGAAATCCAGTTTTCCAGAAAACAAGACTGAACGAACCTTCCACACCACATCCTGTTGCCGGACTGACTTCGGAAAACCTCTAACCCATCAAGAATATCTAAGGAATGTGGGTGGAATGTGAAAGAGGAGGGGCCTTTAGGGAAAGTAAAGTGCTTCTTGGAGGTGTTTCTTATCCTCAGGCTCTAAAAACCTCACTGTTCCATGGCTTTTGTACTGAGAGTGACTCAAGGGTAATAAAGCAGATGAGCCAAGGGGCCCATAGTAACAACTTGGTCTGCAAGGAATCTCTCGGCGAAGTGCAGGTGCTTTAAGGAAACTCGGTACGTTTAATAAAGATCTCTCTCTGTTTGCTATAAAATTCTAGAGTATGCAGCAGGGAAAGGTAAAGAGGGTGCTATTAAATAGACAGATGAAGAACTGAATTTGAGCACTACCAACTTCTAGCGGTGCGACCCCGGGCAAGCTGCTCATCTACGCTGCAACTTAGCTTTCGTGCTTGCAAAATGGGGGCGCGGACACTAACCTCACAGGTTGGGGAGGATTCAGTGAGATAAAGAACCTCTGGAGTCAGAAAGACCTGGGTTAAATCCCACATTAGAGCGTCCTTGCTCTGTAACCTTGGGCAAGCTAAAGTTTCTGATCCAGTCTCGTATCTGGAAAGGGAAATGACAATAGAGAGCTCACACTTTATCAATAAAAATGAAGGCAAATAACAGCCATGAAGTGTCAGGCATGGAGGATGTCCTTTATGGAAATAGTTCTTCCCTCCTGCCACCAGGCCAGGCTTCAGTGCTGTTTTGACCTGGCCTACACAGCAAGGCACAGGGGAGGACGGGCCCCTCCTGGCTGCCCTGGTCAGTGCTCCCTGAGTCCTGTCCATGCTTCTGGCCAAAAAGAAGCTCCCAGAGCAGAAGACAGGAAGTGGTGAGGACTGAAAACAAAGTCTGAAGGGTGGCCAGAGCTGATGTGCCACCAGCCCCTTTGAGCCTGCAGAGCCTGGCCTCCGAGACTTTGGGTCAATGGCTCTGCTCCGTTGTCAACAAAGAGCGGCGCTCTGGAATACATTAATGACCAGCCGACAGAAACCCCAGAAATAACAACATCTCAGGATCTCAGAGCTGGAAATGCCTTCAGCTCATGTGGTCTGACCAGAGAAGGTAACTGAGGCCAAGGAGCGAAGCCACACAGCTTCAAACCAGAACTTTGCTCCGACACTGCACGCCCTCACAGCCTCTAGTGGTTCCTTCCCAAGAGCAGCTCTGTTCATCTGATTCTCGCAGGGACTGCTTTGTAGCCTCATTTTTTGGTTGGTTTTTAAAAGGTGAGGGTGTGCTGAGATCCACACATCAAGCCATGGCTACACTTGATTCAAGTTACAGTCTTTTACTATGGATTTCAAATGAAGAGAGGAGATGGGAATTTATAAAAGTTTCGTTATTTCTCAAGAGCAGCTGCCCCCCCCAATGAGAATTAAATCTAAACATATGAATTCTCTGCGTTTACGTACGTGTGTGTATACACACAACACACACACACACACACAGAGTGTGTGTATTTCTAAAGAAGATGGCTATAAAAAGTGCTCAAACAGTTAACACTGGCTTGAAAACTAATTACTTCAATAAATATAAAAATTTCACACCTCAACTGGTGTTCTACATTTTCCATCTGGCTTTAAATCTGAAGTGAATTAATTTGCATTATAAAATTTGAAAGCTGTGGTGCGGTTTAGATACTCTTTCTTTTAAATTATTAGCTTAGGTGCTAAAGAATATAAACTAAAACAAAGCCCTAAAAATCACAGACTTCAGATGGATTTTTCTGATGTCTGCTAACCCATTATCAATGCTAACACAAAAATTAGCAGGTGTCCTTGCTCTCTTTGCGATCCATACCCTACTTGGCCTTTATTTCTATCGCATGTACACAGAGTAACAGAGACTGGCTGATTCCCACATCTGCAGTAGACAGAATTCACTAGCGGGAGCAACCACAAATTTCTCAGTTCCTTAAGAAGCTTCCCAAAGTAAAATATGGAAGCGACCTTTGGCATATTTTTCAGAAAAGCACATAGTAACTTGGCCGCGCAACAGCTGGGTTCCTCACCGAGACCAAGTATTTAGCACACAGAGCAACGAGCACCGCGGCTTCTCCGTGGACTGCTACTATAAATATATATGCCCACACGGTTAGCAACCCAGCGCATTCCACACTAAATGAAAGACGTCGAGTCTTGGAAGAATTCCTAAGAGTTAAATTCCAATGGGTTTCATTTAATTCAGAAAATATTTATTGAGTGCTTATTATGTGTCTAGCATGGTTAGAGTTAGAAACATCTGTGTAAACCTCTAGAACTGCCACTGAAGTTGGTTTCAAAGGATGCAGCATTTTCATTTCACTGTTTTCAGAAATAACTTCGTAAGTAGCTACCTGTTACTTTTTTCTTATTTGACTGATTTTTTAATTTAAATTCAATTAGCCAAGGTATAGTACATCATTAGTTTTTGATACAGTGTTCAATGATTCATTAGTTGGATGTAACACCCAGTGCTCATCCTACCATGTGCCCTCTTTAATTTTACTGAGCCATCAGGAAGGAGGGCTACCATTTACCTCTTTACTTCTAATGAGATCAGAGATACCAGTCAGACGCTGTTAAAGAGGCAGTCTTTTGGGTCTTTGGGGATATCATACCAATACTAGAGCCAAGAGGTAAAGAACAAAATTCTTGACAAACACCTAATCCCCCAGCTTGGTTCCTCCCCTCCCCCACTCAAGTTAGATATTTATATGCTGCATGGGGGATTTCAAATAAGGACAGCCCTATGCTTTTCATCTCACGCAACAGCCTTTTCAGTTAGATTCCAAGAACTGGGAAAACAGTCCTGACACAAGGTTATTTACACAGAGAATCAAATGATTTTATAGGAAATCTGTGTTTCAGGCAGGAGAAAAGGGACCTCCATTCAGCACAGTATACAGGCCTTAGCAGCATATGGACATTCATAAGAATTATCTGAAAATACTGTGGTAAAGAAGTCAAGAAGGAAGCAAAGGGTTTATATAGCACTGTGGCTGAAAGTACTTGCCCATATACAATCTTACCTATTCTTACAATGACACTGTTGTGAATACAGGCTGTTTACAACCAGAAAAAAAGGTAATATATATAGTTTTTGTGCTAAATCATATTCGTTCTCTAAGGTGACCCCATGTAAAAAGTGTAACAACAGTTCAGGCAGTTACGTTGAAAAATTTACTCTATTTTTTTAAAAACCCAACAATTTCTCAAGCCAGTAGATGGCACTAACAGTATACACGAACAAACAAATTAATTCCTTCTGCTCCTGCTTTGAAAAGATGGTACTCTTGTATTGAAACATTTAAGTAGCCGAAGACAACGGCACTAAAACCCCCTGAAATTTTGTAAAATAAAAAGAATAATAAAAACAACCCTAGGAAAAAAGTCCTGTAGAGCGGGTCTGTGTATCTCATGTCCACAAAACACAGCATCACCCATTCTGGACTGGACTACCGGCTGCTCTAATCCAGGTCTTGTAAACACGCCGTCATATGACTGACACATTGCATTTTCTTGCCAGCAAGCGCAATGCCGAGCAGAAGGCACCACATGGAGTCTCTGTCCCCCACGTCATCGTAAAAATCGGTGGAACAAAGTAAAACAGAAATTGGGAGTCAGAGGAAATAAAAATACAGAAACACACTAAAAATAAATGATCAAGCTAATGCGTGACAGAAAAAAAACGCGAGGAAGACAAACTGAGGAACCATTTAGAAAGGCGGACTTGTAAAGCTCATCACAATTAAGGGGAAGGAGTTTTGGATATACCTGTGAATAGCTGCAAAGAGGTCTTCTGTGGTCCGGGGTCTACTGGGGGTCATCACCTCATCACTCCCCTCTTCCCTAAGGAAGTCACCGGCCTCCGAGGAAGAGCCAGCTGTGTCGGGCTCTGGCACCCCAGCTACAGAGGAGCAAACAGACACACACAGGGCACACAAGTGACTTGAATTCCAGTCTTCAGCCAGGCTTCCCGATATGCTGTCCCTGCCACTCCTGATAAAGTAAGAGCCGTAGGACAGGCAGCGCGGTCTGTCGTTTGCTCCTCATTGATCGCAAGAGCCAAAGCTCATTCTTTTGGGCTGAAGTCTAGAACTACTGAATCTCTCCTAAATTTTGTTGTAACATTTCTTTGCGGCTCTCTAGAAGGGAGATGACTACTCATTGCCATTTAATACCCTGTCTGCTGCAGACCACCCTACCCCTCTGTCTCCTGACGTTCAGTAAGCAATATCCTGACATCTAGATTTTTTTTTAATTTCATAAAATGCCAAGTTGGTAACCTAAGTGTGAGGCAGCACGGGCAGCCCACATGCTGCTGGCTTTCCCAGGAACACGCACTAGCCCTCTCTTCTGCCTCGGCTGCCTGTGGTCGGAGGGGAATGAGAAAGAAAAGCATACTCACGCCCTCCGTCCTGTAGAGACAGGCAGCTCTCCACGTTGCCTCCACCGTCTGTACTGTTCTCGGCACCTGGCTCCTCCTGCGAGGGGGCTGGCGAGACATCGGGCTGCACCATGGGGACATCGGCTTTCACTCCACCCGGGGACGCGGATCCTGCAGCTCCTCCCTCAAGGACCGGGCTGCCAGAGCCCGGCTCCTCAGCACCAGCCCTGGCTCTACAACTCTCTGTTGCTTCTCCCTGCGTGGGGCTAGGGGATGCTCCACTCACGTTCTCCGCGGGCTCCACTGTGAAATCTCTCTGCGGAGGTGGCACCACGAGGAACAGTTTGGGCTTCTTGGAAATGGGGGGTGGCTTCCTGCTGGGTGAAGGGCCGGGGGGCTCCTGGAGCGGGGTGGCCCTGGGGCCGGGCCCAGCCTCTGCCTCACCGGTGCTGCCCGGGCTGCGGCTTGCAAGGCCACGCTCGGCCGCACCGTCCTGGTGACCCTGACTCAAGCTCTTGGCAGGAGTCGGCGGCGAGCTTGTCACAGAGGCAGGCTGGCTTTCACTCTCCATTTCATTTATGCTATTTCGGGATTTCAAGAAAGCAGATGGCTTTAAATGATACTGGGGAACAACCGGAGTTAGTTTTTCCTGAGATACTTGTTCATATAACAGTGCTTGCTCGGTTCCTGAGTTCTTTTTTACGGGCCTCAACTGTACCATCTGCAATGCTTCAGTGGTTATCAGGGGCATGGGGGGTCTGCTGCCCTCCTCCTTGTTAGAAGGCTGCCGAAAGGCCTCCCGGGAGCACTCTGACTGGCCAGATTTTTTGAAAGAAGGCCTGGCATCTTTCATCCATTTGGGGTCAAGGGGTGGGGCAGGCGGGGGAGCTGAGGAGGGTACGGAAGTGGGGGGAGGCGGCAGGGAGGCAGGTGCACACAGAGTAAGGGGGCTAAGTGCCCTGGGGGGAGGAGGAAAGCACGCGCTGGTGGGGGGAGAGAAGGGAGTGAGAACTTCTGGTGGTGGAGGGGGGAAGAGGGGAGACTGAGGCAGAGAGCCGTCGGGGGAATCTACTAATGGTGGGGGAGGAGGAAGAAAAGGGGACTTGTCCACTGGACATGGTGAGGGAAGAGAAGGGGATGGAACAGCAGCAAGGGGAGAGGCCAGCACCGAATCCAGCTTCTTCATTGTCCCGCTTCCTTCCGTGGAAGTATTGGAAGACAGAGACGTGGACGATGAGGAGATGGACACTGACGATATCAGAGAGGACTTCCTTTCTGGCACCTTGGGCTTGGTCTTCCCCTTCCCGTTTGCTGGTGACGCTGATTTTAAAAACACAGGCACAGGGGTGAGTGCTGTGGGTGTATTCGACTGGCTGGAATACCCACTGGACGGAGAAGTGACTCTGTGGGACTTCTCCGGCGATGTGATCTTTGGTTTGACGGAGCCACCAGGCACTTGGGGCAACACGGTCCTGGCTCCCTCCTGGACATGGTGGACTGGCCCGTTTCCCGCCGGCACCCCGCTGCCGGCCGAGCAGCCCCCGCTGGGGTTCCCGGGGTCTTCCTGCGTGCCTGTGTAGTCAATGTAGTAACCCCAAGGGTCCGTGTACTCGGACTTGACGCTGCTTGTGTCGCTCTGCGACGGCGTGGCCCCGCACAGGGAGTAGACATTGGGGGCGGTGGCCGAGGTCATGCTGCTGCCCGCGCTCACGGTGCTCTGGCTGCGGGAGCGAGGCAGCCAGGGCTCTTCGAAGTCACTGCAGGGGCTCTGGGAGGGCGAGCTGCCGCCCTTGCCCGGGAGGTTCAGCTGCAGCGAGTGCTGGAGCGAGGCGATCAGGCTCTCGTTCAGCGCCTGCCCGTTGGACTGGATGCCCTTCTTGGGAATCCTGCGCAGGGAGTCTGTCCGAGAGGGTGGCAGAGGTGGCTTCTTCGCTTTCTTCAAAGAGATGTTTCGCGAAAGGGACTTGTCATGGTAATGTGACCGGTCCCCCTGATTTTTCTGAGCTCTCCCATCAAAAACATTGACCACACTGTGCCTGGGGTTCCCGAAGCCATCGCTACTGTACTGGCTTCCAGATCCGTGTCCCGGGCCGGGGTGCATAGCCATGTAGTAGCCATCGTGCTCCTCTGAATACAGGGACCTGGCATCTTCTTTGGTGGATGTTTGGTCCAGACTGCCGCTGCTCACGTTACTTCCGGGAGGGGAGTGGCCAGGAGTTGCCAAGTGTGCTTTCAGTGGGGATGCCTGCCCGTTACTGGAGGCACCGTATTCCCAGGGCTCTGAGCTGCCAGGCCCCGTGCCTCCTGAATGACTGGACTCGCTCTTGCCATCCACATCCTGGGCGTGCACTGGGGAGCTCAGGTTGTTTTTATAGTTATAGCTCATGGCTTGGGATCCATTCTCCCGATTTGCTGGAGTATTTAGAGAGACCTCTGAGTCACAGAGGGACAAGAGCGTGGTTGCACCGGGGGGATGGGGATCTAAGGCCTGTGAGAGAACGCCGGGGTGACCCTCCATCCAGGTACCACTGGGAGACTGATGATCCTCTTTACTAGCATGCCTGGAGAGGAGCTGGTCTCTGGATTTTACCTTTGTGTATGAAGAGGAACTGGTAATTTTACTGTCCAGCTGTCCTGAACTCTGAGCAGTGTGAATAATCATCATCTCCGAAGAGGAAGAGAGTGTGGCATTTGGGATGATGCTGGTGGAGTAGGTGGCATGAGGAGAGACCACACATGCTGGGCTGATTATATTCTCAAAATGCCTCAGCTCCTGGGACTTGGGCCTCAAAAGCATTGCGGTCCTTGAGGCACCTCCTAAACGTCCTAAGTTTTCATCTACTTGTGGGGGACCGCTCTGGTAGGGGTAAGTGCTATCCAGGTCTTCTGCAGGGCCCAAGGCACCCAGGCGTGGCTCAAGGGACTGAACACTCGCCCTCGCCCCAGAACGTGGGAGACTGTGGAAACCGGCATCACTGTTGAGTCGAGAATGGAACACAATGCCCGCAGAATCGCTCAACACAGACATGTTCCCAGAGGAGCCTGAGAAGTGGCTCATCTGAGCGGCAATGCCTTGCCCCCTCTGGGCCCTGATTCTTCTCATTGAAGGTGGTACAACTTTCACTTCCTCGGTCTGACAGCTGGAGTCCCTGGTTTCTGAGCGCTGCCCAACAGACCGATAGCTATCAAGCCTTCCTAGTGTAGAGCAGTGGTCTGGGGCGTATATTGAGTGACCAGCAATGTCATCTTGGCCAGCGCCCGATGCTGGAGATAGAGCAGAAAGAAGCTTGTTATTTAAAAATATCTTAGTTCATCACCTGTACCCTCATCCCCTTCTTACCCTGCTGTACTTAAATATATGTATTTTTTGCATTTGATCTAGTTTCTTTTCTCCTGTAGGCACCTGAGTGAGAGTTTAAATAGTCACTGAGAGCTCCTAAAGTAAAAGCCTTTATTATGAATTTCATGTACTTCTGATCTGTACTTGAAATCCTCCCATAGGTTAAATGCTACATATGGAATTTTCAGTCACTCTCTTTGAGGTCAAGGCTGAGTGCTCTGTGGAAGGGTTACTTTTCACACCACCTCCTTTTGGTAAAGATTTTGAGGTGGCCTGTCACCCACCAGGTGACTGTGCAGAGCATCTGACAAGCTGTGACCGTCTTTCCCAGAGACAGATGAATGGAGTGGTTCAATCGCAGGGCTACAGAGAGACCATTTACAAGGGATGTTGGTATAGAACGGTGTTAATTACATTAATTTTTTTATGTCAGAAGGAAAGCCTAAGAAAAAATGATTTACAGGCCCATCTGTGTTGCAAACATTTCACTACCCATCTTACACCACTGTCATCTGTCTGTCAGTGACATTCAAAATCCAATAGCAATCTGTTGTGTTCTGGTGGGGAAAAAGCAGCAGGAACTGATCCAGTGAGCATCTCCTCAAATTAGGGCTATTCATTTCTCGGAGCTTTACAACCAAACTGAGGGTAGGTATGTTTAAATTAAAAAAAAAAAAAAAAAAAGGCAGAAGAAGGCCCAGAGATGGAAATGGATGAGAAAAAAACCCTTAAGTGTAGATAACAGATTTCAAGCTACCTAGAAAGGAACAGAAGCTTTAAAAAAAAAGAAAAAAAAAATCATGAAACCAACAATTTAGCCAAAGTGGAGAGGGAGAGGGAGAGGGAGAGGGAGAGAGAGAGAAAGAGAAAGAGAAATCAATTCATGCATAGTAACCATTAGGATACATTAAATCTTGAAAAATAACAGCATAACCAGTTTTTCTCTACGTTGTTTCAAAAACTTGAAAAAAAATCTCAAGCATGGGCTTTGCTGAGCAATGCAAGCTGAGTGCCTCTCATCTGCTCATCTGGGCAAGGACACTGGTGGTGATGGGATTTCTGGGAACTCCCTCCCTACCCCGCATGAATTAACTACATGTCCCTGACTGGATAGAATAGCAAAGGATATTACAAATATGGCAGTGATGTTCTTATATGAACCACAAAGGAGATGTCATCCCCTGAGGAATAAAGTGCCTATTCCTTCACTTGTGATGATGGAGAATATTTTCATACTTCTATCTTTAGCAGAGAGCATCTATTTCCTCCCCTTACCCTCTGCCAGGCATATTCACTGAAGACAGACAGACAGACACAGGTTCTCCCTCAGAAAGAGAGGAAGTGGGCCGATGGGCAAGAGCAGGAGAAAAATCCACTTTGAGGAAAGAAAACAAAAGATGAAGTGTTTGCCACTTGGGATTTCAGATGGTGGGAAACTGACTTGTATGGCTGTATCAGTTTGTACCAGTTTGGCTCCAAATATTCTAGATACCTTATTCCATTCAACAATGGATTTTAACAGCTTTTTCTTTCAAAATTGCCGTCATTTTTGCATGAGATCAGTGGTAGATTTTGAACTGTCTGTAAGGGCGATAATGTACCGATTCTCTTAGGTAACAATTTTGAACATGAAACCATTCTATGCTTCTGAAAATGGAATTATAGCCATTTCTTCACCATCTATAGTCCAGCACAACTTTCTTATTAAAATAATGTTTTTCTGAAGACCTTTAAAAAACATGTAAAAAACAACTCACAAATCATCGATCAGAGGGACCACTTAAGTTCTATTCCCAAAACAGATCCTCTAATATTTTCACAGTACAAAAAGTGTTGCATATTACAGGACACAAATGAATGCTATCTCGACTAGAATTAAATAACAGAAACAGACTATAAAGAGGATCTGCGAACAAATACAGACCTCTGAGATGCTGCTAAAAATCTTGGTGGGATGTATCTGATTTTACTATAATATAAAGAAATAATGTATTTTTAACTTATTACATAATACTACAAGGGGATGTCCAATTTTTAAAAAACACGTGATCAATGATGACAGACATCTACAGGTTAGTTAATTTAAGGTTTAATATGTGGGTTTTTAAAAAGTTGTGTCTGGGGGCGCCTGGGTGGCACAGCGGTTGAGCGTCTGCCTTCGGCTCAGGGCGTGATCCCGGCGTTCTGGGATCGAGCCCCACATCAGGCTCCTCTGCTATGAGCCTGCTTCTTCCTCTCCCACTCCCCCCGCTTGTGTTCCCTCTCTCACCGGCTGTCTCTATCTCTGTCAAATAAATAAATAAAATCTTAAAAAAAAAAAAAGTTGTGTCTGGTCTCATGTTCTTCTTAATGTTCTCAGTACAAACTATCAATAATTATTCAGAAGGGAATTCCTTTATTTTATTTTTTAAAAAAGATTTTATTTATTTGACAGAGAGAGAGAGAAGGAGAGAGTGAGCCAAGGGGAGAGGGAGATGCAGACTCCTCACGGAGCAGGGTGCCTTCCTCAGGGCTTGATCCAGGAACCCTGTGATCAAGACCTGAACCAAAGGCAAACGCTTCACCGACAGAGCCACCCAGGTGCCCCAAGAAGGTGATTCCTTTAAATGAAGCTTTTTCTGCTGGGGGAAGAGATATTGTTCCAGGATATCCAAACTATTCCGTAGCCAAATATAATTATATAACAACAAAATGATCCTATCCGATTCTAGAAGATGAAAACTCATGATGGGTTGTTCAAATATGTTTCTATGTACATTTAAGATAGTAGGAGTATAGGAAAAATTAGAAATTTTGTCTGATTCATTTAAATGGAAGGCAACAAATTATAAGCCACAAACTGCTTGAAACAGTAAATATTATACCTTGACTTAGCACCATAACGTGGCTCACCTCTAGAGTCCACTATTTATGGATTCTGAAGTGAAATCTGCATAGAATTAAGCAGAATCAACTCTCTAATTCTGGAAGAATCTCTGGTTAGATTTTTAAAAATCCAAATCGCCAACAACTTGGGCAAGGTCTACTGGATAGCAAGTATCTTTCCTAGTGAATGTTTTCTTTTCAGATAATCACTTCTCTTTTTATCTGATTTGTCTGACTTGGCCATACTTCCCCACGTTTCATATCTAGAAAAGACTGATTTTTAAGGAAAATACTAAGTGTCTATTTTTGAGAATCATTAGTTAGGTAGTACAAAGCTTTGAAACACCAGACACTGTAAGTACAAAATATTGGGGAGAAAGGTCAAGATCAATCAGAAGTTATAAAATGAAGAAAAATATATGATCCAAATTTTCTGTTAAATGTTACTGTATTTAAATGTTATTTTCCCTTACTCTATCAATCCTTCCAACAAGCTTATCTCTACAATGACAGTTGTTTGTTTTTCTTTTCTTTTCTTTCTTTCTTTTTAAGTAGCTCTAACTTAGACACTGAGACTAGGATCCAGGTTATGTCATCGACTATGAAATGACATCAACTGTCTCCTGTTTGGCAATCACAATGCAATGATATGGAGAAAGCTGTTTTCTTTCCTCCGGCATTACTGGTGTTTCTTTGTTACATGCAAAAGAGAAATGAACATGGGCCCTGGGGAATCAATCATTGATTTAAAATTAAAATTATAGAAGACATGATTTACCTAGCTGATCAGATCATTCTAGTAAGGTCAAAGAGGCAACTGAGTTATTGGCTCCATACTGGTTGGTTCAGTAATAAAAGTGATAAAAAGTTCAATATCTCTGAGGTTCTAGAAATCGTATTTTATATATGTATATATATACATATATGTGTATGTATGTATAGAGTGGGGGGGAGACACTGAGAGAATTCCTATTGAATACTTATGTGTATGTATATCTTTACCTGGGCCAAACTATTCTTATACTCTTTGCACAAAGCCATCCCAAACTACCTATTTGGTTGTACAGCCACTAAAATGTAGACTACCTCGAAATACCAACCTTGTTATCTTACAAAGGGTCTGTCTTTAAAGTCACTCCTTTAGGTTAAAGAATGTCCCCTACAAGATCAGTGAAAATATAAATGTTACCTGGGTGCTGTAAGAAATTAGCCCATTAAGCATCTACTGAACATTAAGAGTTATGTACTAGTTTCTCACATCAGTTAGCTGTCACCTAAAAGGAGGAAAAATAATAAAGAGTCTGAAAGAATGAGATCCGGGAGCACTGGCCCAGACCTGGAAGCAGATGCAGGGGCATGAACCAAAGACAAATTTCATGAATCCTGTGGATGCAATCTTGCCTTTGTTTGTGCTAAGACCCTATGTTATGGAATAAGACGGGCACCTGTGTGTCATCTGGGTCACTGGAACTACCTAGAGCAAAAGCAAAGCATCGCTATTCTTGTCTCACTGTGGCTTCAGTCTGGAACATGGAGCATACCTACTGTAAATCTGGATGGCAGTAAGAGAGAGAATACCAGGTAAAGAAGAGTGAGCCTTCCGTCCCTACTACAAGGCATTTAAGCAGGGGCACTGGGCAAAAACACACAGGAACAAGGTCTGTAGCACTTGGAAGCTGCAAAGCCACCCCAAAATGCTGTGGCAGGTAGATCACCATAGGCAGGATGGACTCATATTGACTCAAAGACTCCTGGGCACATTCAGAAATAATTATTCTGAGTTTCTAGACTATAACCTTTAACAGTAAATACAAGTAAAAACATCAGATGAAAGTAACGGTAAGGAGGTAACTCCATAGGTTGGCTGAAGAGAAAGACGCGAATTTCAAAACAGGTAGTATTAAGTTCTCTACAATAATTATAAAAGCAGCTGTTATGTAACATACAGTAAACATATAGTACCTGGCTCCAAGCTCTTCACCTGTATAAATTCATTAAGTCCTCAAACAACTCTATTGTCTGTTAGCATCACCAACCACATTATTTGAATGAGGAAGTAGACTCAGGGAGGTAAATTAACCTGCTTGAGGCCACCCAGGGAGTAAGTGGCAGAGCTAGGGTTCAAATCCACGCAGCCTGGCGTCAGAGTGCCTGCCCCTGACCCAGTAGGCTCTGTTGCCTCTGTAGACATTTCCGATGGGCACATTAAAAACCAGAGAGAAGAAGTGAATAGAGAAACAAAGGATTATCCAAAGCATAAAGATAAGCAGAAATAATTTGGATAAGTGAATTATGAAGTAAATAACACTCTCCACTAGTCCCCCCCCAAAAGGGGAGGTATCTTTTTTCTGTTTTTATCACAGGTTGAAAAGTACTGACCAAAAACCTATGAAATTGTTTCGCTGGAAGTGTCATTAAAGCACTATCCAACACAAATGACTACTTCCTAGTGTACTGAAATTTACTAATTACCCCACACTGTTGTCTCTTTGATGACAAAACGCCACCAACATTGTCAGTATGACTAGTGAAGTCCATACTCACAATCTGAAGTCCTGGAATGAGTTTTCAGTTTTATGAAAACTTAAGATCTAAATGAAAGGGAAATTTCATTGTGGAAATACCCAATGTGCCAGGCTCACAGGGATGAGGACATTACTGTACATTTCCATCATCCCAGTTAACAGTTTTCATGTAAGCTCTTCCTGTTACCTTCTTACCGAAATTCAACAAATCATCTACATGGGATGTTAAGACCTGCACCCAGTGCCTCACTCAGGAGAGAAGCTGTCCCTCTGGGGACACCAAACGGCTATCAGAATGTATTGATCTCATAAGCACCACGATGAGGTTAGCGTTGTAATGCTGAGCAGTAATGAGGGGCAACGGAATACAGTTCTGATGAGCCATACCTAGCTCCTTCTGTATGTTGTCAGGGATTCCTGTAATAGTCTTTCTCCTTTTGACTTTCTTCGGTCGTCTTACCAGAGTGTCTGTGTAAATTAGAGACCGCCGAAGGCTGGCCTGGCGATCGAAATTCTCCCCTAATATAGAGTAGTAGAAACAAGCAAAGCAATGTTATTTTCAAGCAAGCCGACACCATGCACTTTCTTCCAAAAGCTTGTTGTAAAATGATAAGAAGGTATTAATAATGATGTTAGCCAGTCATATGTTGATGAATGACGCTGAAGGACAAAAAAAAAAAAAAGGAAGGAAAGCACATTATCATCATAAGGCTATTGTTTTCATTTCCAGGTGTGTGTCCTTCCAAAGGAAACACCCTGATCTCATTTGCAAAAAGCGCTGGGGTAACAAGTGCAAATCTGTTAATAACACACTTCAAGAGTGATTCTGTGTTATTTAAAAAATGGGTCATTTTGGAAGTGTTTTACATAGGCCCTCTGGTCACCGAAATCACTCTTTACATCAGCGTACATGAGACGGCAATGGGCATATTGGGTTCATTCGGTTATCTCTAGAGAATAATATAATGTCTTCTCCTCTGTGAGGATACAAATAACTTAATCAAGGATTCTTGGATGAAGAGCTTTTTCTTTCAGTCAGGGAGGCTGACAATTTGGACAGGCTGTGGTACTGCTATGGTGTGAGATACAAACTATCATGACCAATAAAACGCCTTATAATGATAAAGTACTTTGACCACAATGAGACCCAGTAGCACTGCTGTTGTTAAAGCTGAGTTGCTTTCTCTCTGTTTCATAATCACCTTTTACAACTGATCTTAATTCAGACATTTCTAGTGATTTTTGCAATCAAACCTAGAATGCCACGTCCACCAGACTTTTTTTAAATCTCTACATTGTGAGCTTGTGTGATTAACAAACCAATGGGAAACCATAAAATAATACAGTATCAGTTACTGATTGGTCTGCTTTAAATTACTAGCCAGTTTAATTAAAGAAAGTTTTATAGTACTGTATTTATTAAGTGGCTATTCTCCTCAAAAAATATTTTAAAAATATATACATAACGCAAATTATATACTTCCATCATTCTTATGTTGAAAAAAAAAAGTATAAAAACATTCACTCTTTTTAGCAATATTGACACACATTCAAAGTGGGTATGTTGTAAACAGTGTACCCTCTATTTAAATAGGAATAAACTGCAAATAGAAACTCATCTAATCTAAACAGAAGATAAAAGGCCTGAATGATCAAATCACATTTCACCTATGAAGCAACAAACTTAAATAAATGCTGACAACTTTGAAAATGCTGGCAACTTTGTTCCTAATGGAGAAAACCAGAAATGATGGAGAGAAGACAGTGAGACACAGAAGGTGCCATCCCTGCGCTAAATGCATCACTATGGGCAACAGCATATATGGTGCTTGTGAGGGCAGGTCATGACTTCAATGGTCCATTAGTTCCTGCAGCGGAGGAAAACAACTCCCTTACATCAAGGCATTAAGAACAGACAAAACACTGATAGTTACATTTACTCTCTAGTTCTGCTTCCTAAAAAAAAAAACGAAAGATAAACCACCAGAACTCCAAGGATATTAAGAAACAAACCATGAGAACGGACATCTAAGACATACGCCGTTAAAGGCACCAAACCCTCCATCTTGGATCATGACCCTCCTGGTGGACTGAACATTTCCTGAGGGCAGGTGCCATGATTCACATACCTTAGCACCGCCTGTGTCACTCAGTTCGATGCCTGACACAATGCAGGTATTTAATAAATACCTGATGAGAGGAACTGAATCACTCCCATTCATTGAAAAACAGCCTTAGTCATGGTTACTACTTAGAAATAAACTTAGCTAACTCAGACATCAGTACAAAGCCAGTTTGTCAAAACCGTTGAAGCGTGTTTACCCACTCTATTTATCTTCCATCTTCCAGGTGGAAGACTTGTTATCCCACATGGCAGAAGGTGAAACCTACGCATACATACATTTCACTTGAAACATTTTTCTCTCTTCAAATCCTAGAACATGATGAGCCCCTACAGGACGATGACTAAAGGGACTAAATTGATTTTCAAGCTGGCAGCTTATTGTGCTAATGGTCTACCTCTATGCCTGGCTGGCTTCACTCTGGATGTCAAACAGTATATTTATCGACATTTTTTCTCCCCGCTGAGCCTGACTGAAAATCAAACTAGAGGGTCAATGTTCATCCAAATAAATGAGCATATGACAATTCCTTATGGAAAGCTACATTTTAGTCTCAAAAGTCTTCTAGGGCTTCAGAAATACAACATTTAAAGAGCAGGAAGCTGTATAGCCTATGTCAATTTGACTGCTAAAGTGAAAAATTTAAATGTAATGCTTTGTATCAGAATATTAGAAAAATCATCTCTTTATGAAATAGATATATATGTATGTTCACACACGGATCCAGAAGATGAATCAATAAATATGTAATTAGGTACTGTATTTAATTATTACATTTCCGACAGTGTTAATCACTCAAAAGTAAATTGCATTTTGACATAACTCATATTGCTCACTTCTTTAGTGTCATTCACCTTTCTTATGTGGTGTTTGAAGGACTCCTTTTAGACTCTATGTAATTCATATCCACTTAGTCATCAACAGGAGAGAATTACAGCTCAAAGAAATGGCACTGTCCACCGTTGTAACAATGCATTTCATTGCAAGTAATTCTTTATTCCTGAAGCTACAGTTACTCTGTTTTAAATTTCCTAATCTCAGGATAATGCATTTATCCTAATTTCATCAAGGACTGTCATATCTCATAGCACAATCTTCTTATCTTCTAATACTACTTCTGAGACATTTAATCATATATAATATAATTATGTTTCTGCTGCATTTAATCAATCCAATAAGGTAATGCATTTTCTTACAGAAAATATGTGTCCACATATTCCATCAAGCAATAAACACACTTTATGCTGAAACACAGCGACTTATAAAAATAATCTTAAAATACATGACTTAGGTGCCTGAGAATCACATTCGGGAAGATCAACAATGTTATTTACAAAGAAAATGGAATAAAATACTATACTATTCCTTTAGGCTTAAGTACAATAAACATGGAAAAATGTATATGGAATTTAAAATAATCCATGCACTTATTTACTATATTTCTCTGGAATACAAAATAGATGTCATTTTTATTCTAAATGGAATTTTTAAACAGCTGTAAGGTTTTTAAAAAATCTTCAGTAACTATCAAAATGTAAAAACCTTTCTAACAGCAGTCGACAGCAGTAGCTTCAGAAGTACAGCAAGGGTGCTGTGGGTTTTCAACCTAACTTTTTATGAAAATTCACCCTTATTGGTCACCTGATTTTTTTAGGTTCTGGCCCTATCAGCCATGCTTTGTATGGGCTAATTATCAATGATGATTATCAATAATCTGTTTCTCTTGAACACCCTGTCCAATGTTAATTCTTAACATACCTGTTTTAGACTTGGTAACCCCCCCAAACCACTGACCTGTCTTCTTTGCGAGCTCTGCAACTGATAAAGCAGGAAAATTCTGACTTCTAGTCTTTTAACAACTCCTCTAAGTTTGTCAAATCCTGCGTTTGAGCTTTACATGCCTCGTTATTTGTCCCCTTAAATACCACCGATGATTAAAATCTGAGCATAATATTCTAAAAGAACTTGAATTTCATGTTTGGCAATATTCATATTCCAACTTAATATAACGTATTCTAAAAAGTTTATATTCGGAAGTGATTTTATTTGAATATTGTAGAATTCAAATATATGGGGATCAAAATATAATTTTACCATCCTATTAACTTTAAAACGATATTTCTGTAATTTTTATTGCTAATTCACTTGCTATTTTAAGGATTTTTCCCTTTTCTACTTGAGAAGACAAAAAGGTAAGAAAACCTATCATTTAGAAATATCACAAAATGTTATTTCTTCATTTCCATATATACTACATAAAATAGTCCTTTAGAAGGAAAACATGTCATTGTTTTCTTACCCAGAACCATGTTTAGAAGATGATCTCAAATAAAATATTTAAAATAAGATATTTTAAGTAATTCAATGAAAAAAAAAAGCCACACACTTTTGATGAATTCCATGATATCAACCTTCGGTAACACACTGCTGTAACAAGCGAGAAATATTTCATATGCACGCACATATGTAAGTTTTAGTAGTCCCTTCATTAATCAAAGAGCAGGAAGCCAGAATATAGCTATTTACCTTTTAATGTATAAATGAGACACTAAGAGCATATAACAAACAAAAGCCACAGTCATTCTCCCAAGTGCGTTTAGAAACCTATCCGCATAGCAAAGCTTACCAGTTATGTTAATGGGAACCACATCAGCCTGGACTGTTTGGGCTTGCTGCCGCATCTTCTCTTCTGGTGTTGGCAAGGGAAGTGACTTGGTCCAATTTGTTTGAGTATTAAGGTCAGAGAAGTCACCTGAGATTGGCGTTTTAGGTCTCCTGATGGAAATAAGTCTTTCTTCTTCTGATGAAGAAACAGAACACTGCAGGGAAAAAAGGAAGAAGATGCTATAGTGTGTAAACAGCCGGCAGAAACATTTAAAAATACCTTATTTTTAAAAAATTTTTAAACTGATTTAAAGTAGCAAACAAAAAAAAAAAAGGTCACATTTAAGAACGAAGCAATGGTTTGCAAGAAAACTGCCCATCACCCTGAGCATGACCAGTTACACGTACGATTCCCACAGTGGCCTCAGTCTGGAAACCGTGAGGACTGCAAAAGGTTTTGCTGACCCACAATATCTTTTCAGTTCTTCCTGCTTTTCCTGTATTTACTATGGTCAGAAAGCTTGCAGATTTAGTTTACCACGAGAAGCCTAGAGAATCATCATGGCTGTGGCCATCAGTTTCCATTTTTATTAACACTGTATTTGTTCACAGTAATTTCTAGCCTCAACCTTATTCCTTTTAGGCACTGACCTCAAGGAATATTTCTGAAATGATAAAGCTATTGTTGCTCAACTATGTGTGCTCTTCTGAACCATTTATATGAAAAAAATCAGTGTGAAATTGTTAAATTCCAAGAAGCTGATTGAAGCTCTCTGCTCTGAGCCTTATCAGAATTCCACGAAAACATTTCTGGTGGTGTCTGTTTCGAGACAGATTAACATCCTAACTGGGGAGCCCTTCTGCAATACCTTTCTTCCCATACCATCTTAAAAAGCATAAGCAAGAAAGCTGTTCTGGCAAGCACTTTATGATGGACTTCACTGTGGCTGCTGGGCAGCCGGCTCTTAGATGAAGAAGCTCCAAGAACTCAAAAGAAATACAATGTGCTCACAAACAACAACGATGACCAAATAAGGGTAACTGGCTTTTGCTGGGAAATGGCAGTTTATAACAAACAATGAACGTCTAAGAATTGCTCTTCGTGTTGAAGGCATTTCAACTAACTTCTCTACCTATGGAAATAAGGCATTTAAGAGAGTTTACCAAGGGAGTACCTGTGTCACCAGCACCCAAGTCAGTTCAACACTCCCTTCCCCAGACCACACAGCCCCAAGCAAGGGTTACTACCCTCCTGACTTCTAACACCATAGCTTTGTTGGCCTCTACCTGACCAAAGGGAATCATGGTGCACATTCCCTTTGGTAACTTACTTCTTTCATTCAACATTATGTTTGTGAGGATTCATCTATCTGTAAAAAGCAGGCATTAATACCTTTCTGGATTTAATGCAAATTTCTAAGAGGACACTGGTAAGAAATTTACAGAAATACATCAGTTAGAAATTTCAATCACTTAGAAGAACACCATCATCACTGTTTATTGCTACTGGATTCACCTTATTGCAAAATATCTGTATGTATTCTGTAACCACCAGGCCCCCACAATCTGAAAAAGACTATGGAAGAGCCAACAAGAAGAGTTTGCTGTTGGGGACAGGGTCTAGACTAAGAAACCAAAGACTGGAGTCTATTCATTTTATACCTGCCAGTCAAGTGACTTCCAGGCTGCTCCTGAACCCTAAAGTTTCCTTTGCTGTAAAATGGGATTATACGTTTACCTCCTGAATCCCCCCAAAGAGCTACTTTTAAGACCTCATGAAATGGTATCTGTGAGCGTGTCTATGACAAATATTATGGAAATGAAGGTGATGGTCATAAAATGTGACTTTAGGAAAGCAAAATCATGAATTGACAAGTACCCAGTTTTTTGCTTTTATTGCAAAAACACTACCAATAATAAAAGTAGTGGGGAAATAAATAATATAAAATAATATTAATTTAAACACCTCTATTTTTGACTTCATATTCTTGATACATAAAATATGTAAAGTGATATTCTAGTTTCTTTCCCACCAAAGGAAAATGTGAAATAATGTTTGTAATTAAACTGACAAATAAATATACTCAACTTATGATGGGCATATGTTACTGACATCTGATTATGATACTAAATTACACCATATCCATTCATGTTTGATCCACTTCTGGGAAAATTGTTACAACTCCTACAGATCCTTGAAAGACCATCAAGGGAATTTGGGGGTCAGCAGCAGCGGCTAAGCCCAGTGATATAAATAAGTTATTTCCAGCCTTTTTGCTCTTATAACACTCTTGTTAAATTTTAGACTTATATATTCTCTACCCTTAAGATGCAGACCCACACACACTAACATATGCACACACAAGTAAATTACAACTGATTTTATATGAGAATTTCATGACAGTTTCAGGACATCGAAGATTGAATCTCAACCTAGTAAATGAGGTTACTCCAATTTTCTGATGTACACAGAGAAATAATTTTTCAGGTAATCCTGAAATACGGCACAAGCTTTGAAAGGCACAGGAAGCACATCCTAACGAAACAGGTTTAACAGCAAGAAAAGTAAGCTGCAGCTTGATGGAGAATAAATAGCACGGTGACATCCTGAAGAGAGGGTTCCCTTGTCCATGTGACGTCTGCCAAGGGAGATGGTGAAGCGCTGTTCCACAGTCCGTGGGCCTCTCAATGGTGCTCATCAGCCCTAGTAACCTACTTTGCTTTTAGTTGGCTGATAGCGTCAGGACTGATAACTTATCACAATGAAAGCGTACTTCAGTTTAGCCTGTTGCCATGGAATAACCACCAGGGACAGACAGCTCCAGTGTGACAACTTTCAAAGGTCATCTGTTCTATAAAATGCTCCCTTCATTTGCAAAAAAATTCCCCAAGCACGGCACGGAATAGAGTGATACACAAATGTGACTATTATGCAGTGCTGCAACTTTTGAAAGAAAAATTAAAACCAGGACAGTTATGACTTCCAGAACCACCTGACTCCTCTCTCTCCTAGTATTTATAAACACAGCAAGGGGCACAGGAAAAGCCTCCTGCATCTCAGTGGTGTAACGCATCATAATTACTCCAGTAAGATGGATATTTTAATGGTCTGGATTATTACGTTAGCCTCTTAACTGGTCTCCATGCTTCTGTTTACGCTGAATACCCCCCTGCTCCAACAGCCTACTTCTCAACACAGAGGCCAGAGGGGACCCTTTTAAAACTTAAGTTGGGGCGCCTGGGTGGCTGAGTCGTTAAGCATCTGCCTTCGGCCCAGGGCGTGATCCCAGGGTCCCGGGATTGAGCCCCACATCGGGCTCCCTGCTCAGCGGGAGGCCTGCTTCTCCCTCTCCTACTCTCCCTCCTTGTGTTCCCTCTCTCGCTGGCTGGCTCTCTCTGTCAAATAAATAAATAAGATCTTTAAAAAAAAAAAACAAACCTTAAGTCAGATCACGTTGCTTCTCTGCTCAACCCCTCCAACACCGTTACTATGACCGACAAGGCCCTACGTGCTCTGCCAGTGGCCCACTGCTAACTTTGACTTCATTTCCTACTATTCTATTCCTTATTTTACTCGTCACACCACCCTTTCCATGCACTTTCTTGCACATCATGCACACTCCTGCCCCAGGAACTTTGTAATTACTGCTCCCATTGGCTGACATGCTATTCCCTTAAATTTACACCCTATTTTTCTTTGGGTGTTTACTCAGGAGTCCCCTTCTTGTTGTCTTACCTGTTCAGCATCCCTAACATTTTAACTCCTCCCCAATAGTTTGTATCTCCCCTCTCTGCTTTTTCTCTTTAGTATGAATCACTAGTATACATATATTTTAGTTATTTATCTTGTTTATCTCTTCCCTGAGAACTTAAGTTCCAGGAAGCTTTAAATCAGAATTGCATGGAGAACTCTTGCAGAATTTTGGCTATAAAAGGGTCACCATTTAATAACTGATTGTTACACGCCTCACTCTGGGTTGCAGACTTAAAAGAAATTCGTACCTCATTTTCATCTTTATAGCATGAGCCTTATTTTATAAGTAAGGAAATGGAGTAAAGTAGGTTTACTTTTGGGAAGTATACAAGTAGACAACCGGGATTAGAACCCAGACTTGACCCCAGAGTCTCTACTGTTAAACAGCGTAAAATATGGGGCGCCTGGCAGCCTCAGTCGTTAAGTGTCTGCCTTCGGCTCAGGGCATGATCCCGGCGTTATGGGACCAAGCCCCACATCGGGCTCCTCTGCTGGGAGCCTGCTTCGTCCTCTCCCACTTCCCCTGCTTGTGTTCCCTCTCTTGCTGGCTGTCTCTCTGTCAAATAAATAAATAAAATCTTAAAAAATAATAAAATAAACAGCATAAAAAAACAACTTGGAAATACTTGCATCAATTACTAGGTTGTCTGATCTAAAGATAAAAATCTCCATTTATATCTCTTATTCAAGAACAGACCTTTTGAAAAATCTATAAAAGCCAGAAGTGTGGTGTAATAGAAGGAGCACGATACCCTGGAGTATCAGCATCCTGGCTCTATCATTTACTAGTTATAGGTTTTGAGCAACTCGAGCTCCCTGTGCTCGGGTAAGAACAACTCAAATAGCTTCACCATGCTTCATATTAATGGAATCCCTCAATGTGGAGTGAATTACTTTTTTAAACATTGAGTTTAATGTTGCCTTGCTTTCAGAACTTAAATGCAGTTTTTAAACCTATTATTGGTCAATAATGTTCACCAATACCTCAAATCTTAGTCCTGGAAGTAATGGAGAGTCACAAAGAAACAAGAAACCACAATTCTTTGCACCAAGAAACCACAATTCCTTGCGCCAAAATACTTAATTTAGAAAGGGAAGTCACTGGCCACACCAGCAGTGTTTTTGTAGATTTTGGATGCTGCAGACCTGCGTTTCAGAGACTACTAGGTGCTGTCTGGAAATCAGACAAGCTCCCACCAGATGGACAGTGGAGCCTGAAATATGGTCTCTCTGGCAGTTGGCCAAGTTATCAAAAAATGGGCTTAACTGTGAATCGCAGAATAGCCCAGGCTTTTCGTTGTTGTTGTTGTTAAGTCTGCTATGCTCTTAGAAATTGGAACTACAACCAGAGCTAAATTTAAATCTCATTTAGCAATTATTACATGAAAATACAGAACAGATGAAACTATACAGAGCATTATTTAAGAAGATATCAATATATACTCTACTCCATTTTGCAGGAAACTTACTCAGTCTTTGGTGTTTTTCTTCCCAGAATTAAATTTTTCTTTACTCTTGGTTTTCAAGATTTTAGATGGTTTTATAAGGTGTCAAAACTTCTGCAGTGTTTTTTTGGCTATATGCTTCTTCTACCTTCAATGTATTTAGACACAAACAATCCTAACTTAATTCTGTTCTCTCCTATTTCTCTTTCCCCTTTTGGACCCAACGACAACCAAAAAAGCAGGGATGGTAGACATGGATCCATACAGAAGCACAGTTCATGGTTCATCCAGCAACTCCATGATGGATGGAGTAACCATATCAAATAACTTTATTCCTTTTCTCCCCATCAGTGTATTAGTCCATTTACCACAGAGCCAGCCCCTTTATCACTACTACCTACTGAATTAAAATGCTGTGGATTTAAACTATTGCATTAAGTGATCTTTTCCTAACAAAATACTTAATTAGAACATAAATGTTTAAAATGATGCAGTATTTGTTTTTAATAGTCTTTTAATTTTCATAAATGATATATACAAAGTATATAACATAACATAATGAATACATCAGAACTTACTACCTAACCCATGACTTACATAAAATATTACCAATAACTGCCATCTACCTCCAGGCTCCTCCCTGCACCCCCAAGGAAACCTCTCTCCTGAACTGTGCATTAGGCACTCCCTTACTTTTCGCTATGTGTGTACAAATATGTGTACATTACATATTTATATTTGCTTACTTTTATAAAAACGGTTTCATTCTCTGTGTTGTGTTCTTATGTTTCCAAGACACACCCCTGTTTTTGTGTGAGCCTACAATTCATTCATTTTATGGGCACTCATTCCATTCTGATACCATATTTATGTATTCACTCTTTTACTGATGGATAATTGGGTTGTAAAAGATCTCTGTCTGTTATCTCAACCACTCACAACTCCGGAAAGAGGGCAGTGAGGATGAGCAGGCTCAATTCCCCCATATACTCATTGTTGGAGGGAAAAACAGGAGCTCTGGAGCCACAGATCCGGATTTGAATTCCGGCTCACTCTGAAGGATGCTGAGGGTGTTCACTGTCATGACTGTGGTGATGGGCTCATGTGTGTACACGTATGTCAAAACTTATTAAATTGTGTAATTTAAATATGTGTATTTATTTTATGTAAATTATATCTCAATAACACTGCTTTAAAACAGAGAGATTTCAGTTTTGGTATTTTAAAACTATGTGATCTGAAGCAAATGATATAATCTCTCCAAAATACAGTTTCTTCATCTGTGATATGCGCACAATCCAAGCTAGCGCTCATGGTTCCAGTTAAGTACTAAGTAGATTCACAGAGAGCATTAAACCTAGTCTCTGGCTCCTGAACTATTCTGCATGCTGGTGCGTGATTCTGTACTGGGAGATGACAGAGAGATCAACAAGACAGGGATGCTGTGTCCCCATTCAGAGGGGAAGGCAGATGTGAATAGAGCCTTATTCCAGTGTAATGGGATGTTTACAACAAGAGAAACTGGGACAAGTTACTACAGACACCCTCACTGGTTTGAATGTACCAAGGCCTGGAAAAATGACAATCCCCAAACTTTCATTCTTGCTTGCAAGATACAGAGTAACAAGGTATCCGAAATTGTAGATTTCTGAACACATGGAGTTAGCATAGACTCCTCTGTGTTCCCACTATGCCCTGAAATTACTCACAGAGAGACCCAGTACAAATGACTGCATCTAGAGGCATCATAAGTGTTTTCTAGACCATAAGCCACCTGAGGCCAGGCACTATGTCTATATACTGAGACCAAGTAGCACCTAAATGGTTTTTGAAAAAACCAAAAAACCAAGAATCATGAATGAATGAATACCAGACAAGTCAACAGTGGAATGAAAAATGACTGTAGCAGGCATAATGAGAAGGCATTTGGTTAATTTAGTAACTTCGCCCTTTTATTTCACCCGCATGGTGCAAGGAAAAGAAAATGGAGTACAAAGTGAGAGGCCGCGCATTCACGTCCTCCCTGACGCACTCTAGCCACGTGTTCTTAGGAAAGTAATTTCATTAATTCTGAGTCTCTGATTCCAGATCATTAAAATGATAGTAATGGGGGTGCCTGGGTGGCTCAGTCGGTTAAGTGTCTGCCTTTGGCTCAGGTCATGATCTCAGGGTCCTGGGACTGAGCCCTGCATCGGGCGCTCTGCTCAACAGGGAGCCTGCTTCTCCCTCTGTCTACCACTCTGCCTACTTGTGCTCTGTCAAACAGATAAATAAAATCTTTTTAAAAAATTAAAAAATGATAGTAATGATTATGAAAATACTTCTTTCATAGGAGTTCCCATGGAAAAGGAGATGTAACGTGGGAAAAAATTTGGAAGCTGCTCGAAAGTGTTCTACCATTATTGTAAAGTTAGTACTAATATGACCGCTAGTAGCTCTACCTGGCGATAACCTACAAGACACAACTACCAGAAGTGTTTTAGTAGTTGCTGAAACCTCTCAAATTCATTGCTTTAGGCAGGAAATTCTAAGTGGGTGGAATAAGAGACTTAGGATGACAGAGAGAGTGGCGAAATTTCACTGTCCATGGAGTCATGTTCTTTACAGTCTGGTTTGAAAAACCAAGCAGTTTAATAATACTGTACTAAACATTACTTGAGAATATTCTGTGTGCCAGGCACCACACAAAGAATTTCATAAACACTAATTCATTTCAACCTCACCACATCCCTCTCCAAGGTAGATAAGGTAGCCATGTAATTTACTATCAAAACCAGAACTCCTTTGAAAGTGAAAGGGGGTGCTCTGAATAATTACACAGAACAGCAGCTGTAAACCAGGGCTGTCCTGAGCAAACCAGAACACGGGGCTTATAACTCTTTATAGTGTGGAAACTGAAGCTCATGGAAAGACAATTTATGCAAGACCACTCAGCTTCAACAGGTGGAAAAGCTGCCCCAAACTGGTGTTCTCAAGCATCATGTGATATAAGCCTCCGAAGTGTGCAATTACACAGCAAGGCTCCTGTCCTTTTATCTTCTTCAAAGTCCTCCTTTGGTTTAAATATCCCTCATCAGTGAGGACTGAAACAGAACCTGAGATGCCAGTTCAGAGTAAAAGGAAATAGAAAATTTGGGGTTCTATCAATACCATTAAAGCCAACCTTTTATTGCCATAATCCCAGTCTAATTTATGTGTTTGGGGGTTAATTTTACCCAAGAGATTGAGTAACCCATGACTGACATCCTTTCTGCTGAGACAATGGGGCCTCTATGAATGTTTTCCTGATTCAGTGAACATATCATCAAATATAACCTCCAGCAATGGCAGCTGAAGAAATGCCCTATCAATTCACGGGAAATGTTTTGGCATCTATAACTAAACTTCCTTCAAATACCTGAAAAACCTGTTTGGTAGTACCTGGTACTCATTGAAAACTGAAAAAAACAAAAACCGTGAAGACTAGAATAGTATTAAAGCAATGACTTACTCTCTGATTTCGCAGTTGAAAAAAAAAAGTACTTTGTGAGATATCTAAAACCCTTTGCAGACAGCATTTTTCATGCAGCAGGTTTATATATAACCTATATTGTTTGAAATATTTTAATTATTTTTCTTGTTAAACTTTGAAAGATACATGTGGGTTATCATTAGCAAAACACCATTCCTTATACCAGAAATAGGAGTCCTACTTAGTAAATATTTTGCATTAGGATAATTATTGTAGAATAATAACCTAGGATAAACACCCAGAACAGATGTCCCTTAGGTTCTTTGTTCTAATTTAGGTTTTTGGCCTTTGCCTTATTAGCAACTCGCTTCTATCCCAAGCACATAATAGATGCTTCATATTGTTGAATGCAAATTAGATGCTTTTCACTCTATATGCTTCTTTCAATATCAGAGCATTTGTAGCCTAAGCACTTGTTAAATTCTATGCAGTCTACCGTTCTCTCACCCCCCATCTCTTACCAAGGAAATACAAAGTGTTTCCCCAGAACTTTCCCTCTCATTTGACCTCTACATACACTGTATCCAAAATATCCCCAACTGTCAGAGTGGCTTTTAAGAACATAAATTGCATTTAAGGGTCTTGGTCTTAACACAGAAACCATAAACTGCTGGCTTGGAGCCCCTTTCACAGTTACTGGACTCCCACCTGATTTCAAATGCCAACTTGGTCATATACGGAATCCCATAAAGACTTAGGTCTACTCCTGGACTTTATATTCTATATTTAACATTCTGTTCCACTGGTCTGTATACTCAGGTTCCACACTGAGTAATTCCTGACTCAATTTTTAATACCTGGTGAGGCCAGGTCTCCTTCCTCAGTGTTCCTTGGTGTTACAGCTTTCCCAGCTATGACCCTTAGATTCACCCTCTCTGGTTCTCTCCCTCCTCTTCTCCTGAACTGTTCAACTTCTTACCGGTACTGTGTTAATTTTATAAATTAAAAATGACAGTTTTTTGATACTGAGTCCTCTAAGAGCATAATAGTCTTTTCATTTATTCAAATCTTGTGTTCTTCTATAGAATTTAAAATTTTTTCATATAGATGTTACACTTATTAATTTATCCCTACTTTGCTAGCACAAATTTAGGTTTCTCCTACATCTTGTAACTTGCTTTTGTAGATAGGAAAATTATCGCTTTCCATACATCAATTTCATACCTTACTCTGTCACTGAATTCTATTGATAGCAGTTTCAAATTTTTATTTTCCTGGAGTCACTAAGTATACAAACTTACCATGTACAAAGAATGACAATATCATCTCAGTCTACTTTTGAGCCTCTTATTCTAGAGCTTTTCTGATCGTTCTGGCTGGTTTTTCCCATACAGTGAAATAACAGCGATAGTCAATGTGCTGTCCTATGCCTCATTCTAACAAGAATGGCTCATTTAAAATCATGCTGGGTTTGGTGACAAAGCAGATACATTTTAAGTTATGAGTATCTACTTGTTCCTATAGTATGGGTTTTTAAAAAACCAAGAATGGCTATTGAATTGTATCAAATACCTTGTCAGTATCTATGGTTTTGACCTGATTTTTCTCTTCAAATCTATTACTATGGTTACTGTGTGATTAGATTAATCGATACTGAACATCCTTGCATTATTACTGGGAAAAATCCAGGTTGATTTTTTAAAATATTTGTCTTGTAATGAGCTGTTAGATTATGTTTCTTAACATCCTACTTATGACTTCTAATGATAATATTCATGAATGAGATCAGCCAGCTGATTTTCTGCTTTGTATAGTCTTTGTCAGGTTTGGCCTCAGGGTTAAGCTGATTTTTTTTTTTAATAAAAAAAAAAAATCACACCATAACCTTTTTCTTTGCTCTGGGAAAGTTTCAAGCATTGGATTACTTACTCTTTAAAAACTTCAGTAGAACTCTCTCTATGAAATGAAACCATCTGAGCTTGTTGCTTTTCACAACTTGGTCCATTTTCTTTTTTTAAATGGGCTTCATTTTTCTACCCAGCTTTATCAAGATATAATCAACAAATAATATTATGTAAGTTTAAGGTGTATAATGTGATAATTTGCTATATGTATAGACTGCAAAATGATTGCCACAGTATGATTAGTAAACCCATCTATTACCTAACATAGTTATCCTGTTGTGTGTGTGGGTTTTTTTTTTTTTTTTTGGTTAATCTGGTGTGAATTTTTGATAAAATTTCTGTATTGTTTGAAAAATAGAAATCAGTCTGTTAAAATACTTCCTTTCTAGAAGTTCTAGAGTTAGATCTGATACATTACACAAATTAGAAAATCAGTTTCAATATTATCTACTTTCATCTAACAAAAGATGGCATATATAACTTTTGTTATAAATACATAATCATACAGTCCTCTGCTTAAAAAATATGTTAGTGACTTCCTATTAACTATGCAATAAAAGCTAACTCCTTCACTTAGCATGCCCCCCACCCAGTGATTCCACCTAGTCTCCCTCCACCACTACCCCTGTTAACACTATTGGTCAACTCAGTAACTCCAGAGCTGATCCATCTCTCTCCCCTGCCCTGGTCCTTCACAACCTCACCTTCAACATGCCTCTACCACTCACTCTTAGAAACATGCCCTGGGCTTAATCATTACATAGCAACAGATGTGAGGTGTTAGTAGTGGTTCAATAATTGATAATCCTATAGAATTTACTGAAGGTGCGAGAATAAAAGAATCAAGAATGTTCCCAACATTTTTGACTTAAGCATCTAGTAGAATGGACTTATGGTTTACTGAGGTAGGGAAAACTATGAGAGGAGCAGGTAGGGTTGGGAGAATCACATACTAGGATTTGGATAAGTTTGAGATACTCATAAGACAAGTGGAAATGGATAGTAAGCAGAGAAATGCATGAGTCTGAACTAGCGATAGAAATTTAGGAAACTTCAGTGCATGGAACTTAAGGCCATGGGACTCAGTGAAATCACCCAAGGAGTGAGCCTGTTTCCGAGGAGCAGAATTACACCAAGTTTAGATACATGGAAGAAGAGCAACCAACAGATGACTGAGAAGCAATGGCTAGTGAGTGATGAGGAAAACCAGAAGTGTGTGGTCTCATGAAAGCCAAGTATAGAAATTATTTTAAGAAGAAAAGAATAGTAAACTATGCCAAATGCTGCTGAGAGGTTGAATCAGAGGAGGGCTGAGAACTAACTATTGGATTTGGCAAGGTGGACGTGATGATTAGACTTAACGAGAGTAATTTCAGTGGCGTGCTGGGGATAAAAGTTTATTTGGAGGGGGTTCAAAGGAGATTGTGAGAAAAGGCAGTGTTGATGGCAAGTCTAGGCAGTTCTTTGGAGAAGTTCTATTATAAAGAAGAATTGGAAAATGTGGCAGAATCTGGAGGGGGATGAAAGGTCAAAGGAGGGTTTCTTCAAGATCAAAGAAAATACAGCATGTCCGAATGATGGTTATGATGCAATAAAGAGAGAAAATTGATCAGGTAAAAGAGAGAGGGGTAAACTGCAAGTATGAAGTCCTTGAGAAGTTGGCCTTAATCATTCCACTGAAAAACTACTGAGTCCTCACTACATGCCAAGCCCAAACCTAGGCACTTGGGATGCAACAGGGCAGAAAGAAGCGAGGACTATTCCCCCATTGCAATGCAAGCAGTTCAACAGGTTTGGTTGTGAAAGGACCTACCCTTGGATTGCCCTCCCCCCAGTGCAGTAAGTATCAAAGACAGTAAGTATCTGAGAGTCAAGCAGAAAGCATGGTGTTTGGAGATTTGAGAAGAAGGCATGAAATATGACTTGGTAGAGTGGAAGAGTGAATTGATGAGCTACCTGCTGCCACTTCAGGTTCGAGGTCAGGCATTTATGGTACAACCAGCTAATATAACCTGGTGTTTTTCTCTAGCCTTGTTTAGCTAGTCAGGCTTTAGTACAGAGCAGGGGTAGAGCTGCATTAAATTGGGGGAGGGATTTCTCTAGGAAACTGGCAGAAGGGGAGGGGGGCCAGCAGAGTTGAAAGTGTGTGCAAAGAAGTGAATATAACTATGGGCCATGTAATCTAAGCTGGGGAAGGATGACTGACGACATGAAGAGGGTAGGGTCAGTGGAACAGAATTTCTCATGGGGGTCAAATAATGTCTGAAATGGGATTCAAGAAAGAAAGGAAGGAGTGGAGGGAGGGAGGAGGGAAGAACGGAAGGAATGGGATTCTAGAGGGATTAAGCTGGAAAGACAATAAATGAAATTATCCTTGACTCTTCTTTTGCTGATTTCACCAAATTCTGTAGGATCCACTTTTAAAATAAAGCTAGAATTGGGACACCTGGGTGGCTCAGATGGTTAAGCATCTGCCTTCAGCTCAGGTCATGATCTCAGGGTCTTGGGACCGAGTCCTGTGTCGGGTTCCCTGCTCACTGGGGAGTCTGCTTCTCCCTATGACTCTCCCCATTTGTTCTCTCTCTCTCTTGAATGAACAAATAAAATCTTTAAAAAAATAAAATAAAATAAAGCTAGAATCTCTACCACTGCCACCCTGGTCCCAGCCTGCACTGTCTGTATCTTTGCCAGGATTACTGCAATGGCCTAGTGACTTGCCACACTACCTCCATCCTCAACTCTCCATGGTCTTGTCTCCATACAGTAGCCACATCACATTAAATAGTAAATCAGATCATACTACTGTCCACCTCAGTTCCTCCAGGACCTCCCCATCTCACCCAGGAACAACAAACCCAAAGTCCTCACCATGCTCAATCCAGCCACTCTGATGCTGTCTGGCTATTTCCCCCCACAGGATAACCATATTATTGTCTCCAGGCCTCTGCACTTACTATCTCTTCTTCCCAGAAAACTCTTCCCAAAGACAGTCACATGCAGTGTTCCTACACTTCATTCTGAGGTCTGCTCTAGTGACACCCTCAGAAACTCTTCTTGAACACTCCATCTAAAAAAGAGCAGCCCTGTCACTCTAAAACTCTTACTACTGTTTAATTTTTCTTCATAACATGTATCACCACTCTGTGTTCCATTTATTTGTCTACCGTTGTTTTCCCTCTGATGACAGGGACTTTGTCTTTTCCACTTGATGGGTCTGCAGAACCTGTATTGACGCTTGGTTTGTTGGAGATGCTGCGTAAGTATTTGTTGAGTCAATGAATGAATGAACAGCCTGTTCAAAAAAGATCTCGGAGAATAACCTTATTCCACTCCCCACTTTCTAGATATGGAAATGAATGCCTGGAAGGCCCAAGTGATACAGCCAAAGAAACCCAAAAAGTGGCAGAGCTAAGACATGAATTGTATCTCCTAACTCCCAGGATGCCTCTGTTAATCTCATCTCTTAGAGTCTCCCTTTCTGACCATTGACACAGCCATTCTTTTGGTCTAGTCCTTGGTATGACTGCCCATTACAACAGCCCTATGACTCTTCTTCTTACATATCTTACCCTCTCCCCAGCCCTTCCCCACTTCCCGACTGCCCAAGCCAGAAGAATTTCTCTTTTGCATGTTACTATATGACAAACACTTACTGCAGCAGGTAATGTGTAAGACCCTTTTTAGTCTGGCTAGTTCTCTCTACCAGAGAGCTGTAACTTCCTTGAGGCAAGTATAGTTACCTTACCAATCGTTGCATTTGGCAGTATCTGGTATACGGCATATATTCTTAAGAAACACTTACTGCACCGGCTACTCTACTTCATGGGATGTTCTCCAAGATTTCTGCCTGGCTCACTCTTTTAATCCCAATCACGTCTTTGCTCAGGAAGGCCCGTCCTTTTAATTGAAAATGGCAACCTCCCCCTGCCCCCTTCTGCGTTATGTTCCTCCAGAGTGCAATCACTTTCCTTTTTTTTTTTTTTTAAAGATTTTATTTATTCGACAGAGATAGAGACAGCCAGCGAGAGAGGGAACACAAGCAGGGGGAGTGGGAGAAGAAGAAGCAGGCTCATAGCGGAGGAGCCTGACGTGGGGCTCGATCCCATAACGCCAGGATCACGTCCTGAGCCGAAGGCAGACGCTTAACCGCTGTGCCACCCAGGCGCCCCTACATCACTTTCTAATACAGCATCGCTGCTTCTGTATTCCTGCCTCACTGTCAGATCAGCCACTATCAAGGGCAAGGATTTCTTCTGTTTGCTTCATTGTTATGTCTTCAGCACCTAGAATAATCCCTGGCACACAGGACCTGCGTAATAAATACTTGACTTGAAAATGAATTATAAGTCTGTGCTTAAAGTAGTTCTGTTTGGGAACACATCGAGGAGGGTAACGGAATAAGTCCAAATAACTACCAATAATGGCCGCGCCGCATGGAGACACTGGTGCCTCCTCAAGATACGGTGAGCAGTGAGGGGAGGGTCACAGAGACTTTTAATAAAGACTCCTGACTCAGGGTATGTACTTGGTAGTGATTGTTCCGGAATAACTGTTGAATGAACGAACCAGCTACGCAGCCCGTCGTGCACTAAGCACTGCACGGGGTGCACACCAATGAAACCTCCTCCCCGACTGGAAGATACTGCAGCACTAGTTGGGGTGAAGGACCCATAGGAAGTGGTAGCAAAAGCACAATGACCTATAAAGGTTAATTTCCACGCCAATTTCAGGGCTTTTGTCACTGAAAGCAATACTAGGTCTTGTTGACTTATATACAGTTAACTAAAAAGAAAAAGCATATGGTCTGGTGGGAAACACGGTAATTAATCCGATAGCTATGAATAAACAAAAAGACGGAGACTGTGCTCCAAGACCATCAAACTGGATGTGGAACAGGGAGAGGCGAGTGGTTTTTTTGACGCTCCATGAAACCAAGAAATTACAGAAGTTCATGCAACACTGACTGATGCAGCCTGAGAAAGAGTTGGGAGGGTTTGGGAAGGAAGGAAGGAAGTTAGTTCGTTCACATGATGGAATAGTTTGTTAGCTGATGTTTAATTAGTATATAATCATTCATAATTAATACATTATATAATTTGATATTTACTTTATTCTGAAAAATTTCTTACATTGAGAAGACATTCAAGCCTGATAACATAAAAAATTCTGAACATAATTCAACTTGGCTCTATATATTTAAGAAAAGAAGTTCCGTTTAAATATCACTAACGGTATATTTCAAGGATTTCAAAAACACTTTTAACCAAGGATATACAGCAGTAAAGAAAGGTAAGATTTGAAAGCAACTATGTGCTTTCATGGCGGTCCAAATATAGGAAGGCCAGGAGTCCAGACATTGTGATTGAGCCTGTAACCGAGAGGGGGTTTTCAGGGAGTCCCAGAAACAGCTCACCCTCCCAGCACACACACCAGCGAAGGCTCCTCCACTGCTCCCATGTCTCCATTTTACAGAAGCAGCATTTGGCCCCAAGAAGAGATCTACGGTTCCACAACTCTGGTTTCTGCTCTAGTGGGTCCCAGCGCTACCAAGTCACACTATGGTACTTCTTATGTCTGATAGGATATGTCATATGTCACGTCCTATCATATAAAGGATGACATTTATGTACATGTTCTTTTTCACATGATCATTATCTGCTGACTCATTTTCAACGTGACAGGAGCCTTGTCTTCTTAGGGATAAAGATTTTTTTACTTTCTTCACACATTCGGGAGAGGGCTGCTTGGAGGGGCCCACTGCAATGCACATAGGAAGAGAAACTAGTCCACAGAGACAAGACTTCCCTCTGATGTGAGCATCACGGTAAGTAAACAGCTATGGGAGAATTTAGACACTACAATTCCACTTTCCAGAAGGCCTTTGGATGTTGTCTCAGTAATGTCAATTTGCCACCAGGGGACTCTATACTCCTGGATACTCACAACTTACACACTCACACTGCACCAAACCGCCTGTCTCACTGGGCCATTATAAACTCAATTTTCCTCCTCTTAGCGTCAGTCAAAGGTTGAAGTGTATCTGGATAAAGAAAGACAATCTCACGGGTGGGGAATCTGGGGAGATGACGGTCAAAAACGGTACCAGCCTTCAGTTGTGAGTTGAATGAGCTCTGGGAATCTAATGTACAGCATGGTGACCACAGTCAATACTACTGTGCTGTGCACTGAAAATCTGCTAAGAGAGGAAAATTTAAGCATTTTCACCACATGCAAAAGAAAGGTAACTATGTGAGGTAATAGATGTGTTAATTATGTAAGTACGTCAGGGGCATCTGGGGGGCTCAGTCGGCTAAGCATCTGCCTTCGGCTCAGGTCATATCCCAGGGTCCTGGGATGGAGCCCGAGTTGGGGTCCCTGCTCCGTGGAGAGCCTACTTCTCCCTCTCCCTCTGCCCCTCTCCCACCACTGTGCTCTCTTGCTCACGTGCGCTCTCTTTCAAATAAGTAACATCTTTAAAAAAAAGATCATATACATATGTCAAATCATCACACTTTAAATATATACAATTTTATTTGTCAATTATAATTTCAATAAGGCTGAAAAAAATTTTTAAAATAAGAATAGAACAAAATCCTCACTACATAATTCATCTTCTAATTTCTATTTTCCTTACTCTTGTCAATGAGAGAAAAATAAAAGTTTTAAAATTAAAAACCAGATCAATTTTGAAGTAGCTGCTTTTCCTACTACAGTAAGAGAACTTTGTGTATTTTGAGTCCTAAGGAACTAAACTAATATGTGAAAATATTTTAAAAGAAACAGGAAAAAATATTCTCAACAAACAAAGATGGGGTCCCATCTTCATCAGAAGACTAAAACATCATGGTAGTAATCTCCCATTTTTGATGAACTGTTATCCACCCTTTTCTCTGATGTTATTTATTTGAGGAAGGACAATAAATTTTGAATAATGTTCTCTAAACAATAACACATTTACGTATTCACCTAATTCTGACATTTCTCAGGTTAATTAAAAATGGTTTCTAAACCAAAACATGTCCATCAAACTTCAAGCTTCTAAACCAAAACATGTCCATCAAACAAAACAAAAAACCATGTAAGTTAAAATCTCCTTACATTTTTATTCTTTCAGGGGCATCTATTACTGAGAAAATATATTTGTCTTAAGTAGTTTGCACGTATCATAAGAGATGGCATGAGAAAAAAGACTTGCATATACGAAACAGCATCTCCACAGTGAACTGACGGGTGCTGTAATATTTAAGTGCTGCCTCTGTTCAATCTTTCTGAAAAACACTGACCACTTGTGAAACAGTAGCATTTGCCTGTTGGACTTAGAGCTCTTTTTTCAGGAATCTGACTGGGTTCTTGATCATATGAAAAAACCAAAACAACAAAAATAAGACTTTCATTTTTTCTATCCAAAAGAGAATATTCAAGAAGCACAAATATACTGAATGTGACCCTTTGATGAATTCTTTGAATCCTGACCTTACCTTTTAAAAAAAATTTTAGACTAATTTTAGACTTGCAGAAAGGCTGCAATGATAGCACTGAGAATTCCTTGTGAACCCTTTACCTAGCTTCTCAGAATGATGACGTGTTACATAATCATGGCACCTTTGTCAAAATTAAGAAATTTATTTGGGACAACATTATTAACTGAAACCGGATTTTATTCTGATTTCACCAGTTTTTCAACTTATGTCCTTTTTCTGTTCTGGGACCCAGTCCGGGATCCCATGTTGAACTGGGAAGCCTTACCTTTTGATCTGTTTCTTCATCTTCATCTTGATAATCATCGCAGAGTGGGCTGGCATTGGCTGCAAAGGTGGGCCCCTGGGAGTAGTACTGAGAACTTCGGTAGCCATCCCGCCGCAGTTTGTCACATTCTACAGAGGGTACAGGCCAGGGAGGGGAGAAAGGGCATTAAAAACCAGGACTTGTTTACTCTCCTTTTACCTTTTCTAGTAATATTTTCCTAGGTATAAGATTTCAAAAAAATACTATTAATAATGAAAATGATGACAAAAACAACTAAGAGGGGTACCTGGGTGGCTCAGTCAGTTAAACATCCAACTCTTGATTTTGGCTCAGGTCATGATCTCAGGGTCGTGAGATCGTGCCCCACATCAGGCTCCACACTCAGCATGAAGTCTGCTTGAGATTCTGTCTCTTCCTCTCCCTCTGCTCCTACCCCCCACTTACGTGCTCTCTAACATACATACATACATACATACATAAAATCTTAGAAAAAAACCAAAGAATTAGCAAAACACCGATTACACATTATACACCCTGTTCATGTAACGGGATTTCCTTAGGCTTCACAACAGCCCTCTGAGTCAGGTTTAAGGTAATTAAATTATTTGCTCAGTAACATTATGCAGATAAGCAATGGACTCAGAATTTAAACCCAGGGTCTTAATTACTATAATTTTTTATATACAGCAATTGATTATGTAACTCCTCATCAAAAAATACAAGCAATTCTCATGCTATGCTTCTTCCCTAGACTCATCAGCTGGAAGTGACATGAGAAATCATGGGTAACAATGCCCTCATTTTATTTTTAGTTCTCAACTTAACTTTGATGCCAAACAGGCTATAATCATTGAGTGGAATTTACTATGAAGCCAGGTGGCAGTGTGAGACGTCTGCCAGTCTACAGAGAAATGCCTGGCACCAGAGGGTGGAGGGTAACCAGGAGCATGGTACTCTGCTTGGCAGCGGGGCTGGGGCCACTGGCTGCTTAGAGACCAGTGATTCTCTTCAAGTAGGAACCATGGTGCTAATTACTTGGATCAGTGGGGACAAGTGCAGCAAGGAAAGTATTAATGGCGTTTTAAAGCCCCAGGAGATTTCCTATTACCCGAACAGCACCTTAGAGAAGCATTTGCCTCGCAAAAGGGTTCACTCACTACAGGGTACCTTTAAATATCCAGCTTGCTAAAGGAGTATGAAATGTGTTTGGTTTTGGAAGAGTTTCCTCTTTGCACAGCCTGACAAAACCATGCAACTAATGGCACAGAACTAAAGTAGGGCATCTTCAGAGTGCCTTTGTAATACTAGGATCTATGATTCTCCCTCAGAGAGGAGATAATAGTCGCTTCAGTGAAAGGATAAAAATTCTCCAGCCAGGGGAAAAAATCCTTACTCTCCTTTGCTACCTCACAGTGGGGGTGAATAGAATTTCCAATCCAGAATTGCCAATCAAATTTTTAAAAACCTCAGGAAATAATCATGAGAATCTTTCAGAATGCCAAACTAACTTTAAAAATGCATTATATAATCACAAGATAGCTAATTACTACTACTTCAGTTACTTACGGGCTAATTTGTGGACTCGTCTGTCAACAACCGTAAATGTTGAGTAAAATGGAAAGATTTTTAATTCCGAAATTTCCAGAACAGAGGGTATTTTTTAATGAGCATTTACTCATAATAATCTAACCCTTCCCAGTGAGAAATATTTTCCCATTTCTCCAATATTAATAATTTCTCTAAAAAATTTAAATAAAACAATCAGACTTATACTCTCCTTCTACAGAGAGAATATTAAATAAATCATGATTAGTAGTTTTCAGTGTTCTGTGAAAGTTTTGGGATTCTGTAAGTATGTGATTTGATTTTAATTACCTTCAAGTTAGGATGAAAAAAATACTTGATTCACATTTCATTAACTTGATACAACAAATTAACTTTTCTGCAGTCCTATAAACTATACTCTCCTAAGGATTCAGGATGAACCCTGTGTAACAAACCACTTTAAAAGGAACATACCTCAACATAATATAGGCCATATATGAAAACCCACAGCTAACAACATACTCAATGGAGAAAAACTGACAGCTTTTCCTCTAAGATGAGGAATGAGACAAGAATGTCCACTTTTATTCAGCATAGTACTAGAAGTCCTTGCCATAGCAATCAGATAAGAAAAAGAAATAAAAAGCATCCAAAATGGTAAGGAAGAAGTAAAACTTTCCCTGTTTGTAGAAAACATAGTACAAGATATACAAAGCCCTTAATACTACACCAAAAAACTACTAGAGCTGATAAATGAATTAAGTAAAGTCAAAGGATACAAAATTAATATACAGAAATCTGTTACAGATCTATAATGAGGAAGTAGCAGAAAGAGAAAACAATCCCATTTACCATTGTACCAAAAAAGAATAAAATACCTAGGAATAAACTTAATCAAGTTCATGAAAGACCTGTACTCTGAAAACAATAAAACATGATAAGAGATTGAAGATGACAAACAAATGGAAAGATATTCCATGCTCATGAACTGGGAGAACCGATACTGTTAAACAAGTCTATACTACCCAAAGCAACCTACAGATTTAATTCATTGCCTTTCAAAATACCAACAGCATTTTCACAGAACAAATAATCCTAAAATTTGCATGGAACTACAAAAGACCCCAAAGAACCAAAGCAATCCTGAAAAAGAAAGAACAAAACTGGCCGTATCACAATGCCAGATTTCAAGAGACATGACAAAGCTATAGTAATCAAAACAGTATGGTACTGGCACAAAAGGAGACACATGGATCAACGGAACAGGATACACAGTACAGAAATAAACCCATACGTTTATGGTCAATTAATCTTTGACAGAGGAGAAAAGAATATATAATGGGAAAAAGACAGTCTCTTTAACAAATGATGCTGGAAACACTGGACGGCTCCATGCAAAAGAATGAAACTGGACCACTGTCTTACACCATAAACAAAAATAAACTCATGATGGATTAAAGACTGAAATGTGAGACCTGAAATCATAAAATTTCTAGAATTTTATGCAGCAACTTCTCTGACATTGGCCATAAAAACATTTTTCTAGATATGTCTCCTCTGGCAAGGGAAAAAAAATGTGAAATTAAACTTTTGGGAGTACACCAAAATAAAACGCTTTTGCACAGTGAAGGAAACTATCAACGAAACAAAAAAACCTACTGAATGGGAAAAGATGTTTGTAAATGATAATAACTGATAAGTGGTTAATATCTAAAACATATAAAGAACTTACACAATTCACCAAAACCCCCCAAATAATCCAATTAAAAATGGGTAGAGGACACATACATTTTTCCAAAGAAGATACAGATGGCCAACTGACAGACACGTGGAAAGATGCTCAACATCATTCATCATCAAGGAAATGCAAATTGAAACTACAATGAGATATTACATCACACCTGTCAGAATGGCTAAAATCAAAACTCAAGAAACAATGAGTGTTGGCAAGGACGTGGAGAAAAAGGAACCTGGGTGCACTGCTGGGGGGATGCAAACTGGGGCAGCCACTGTAGGAAACAGTATGGAGGTTCCTCAAAAACTAAAAACAGAACTACCATATGATCCAGTAATTCCACTACTGAGTATTTACTCAAAGAAAATAAAAACACTGATTTGAAAAGATAAATGCACCCCTGTGTTTATTACAGCTTTATTTACAATAGACAATTATGGAAGCAGCCAAGTGTCCATCAATCAGTGAAAGGATAAAGAAGTGGTGTGTGTGTATAAATATATACATAATGGAATATTACTCAGCCATAAAAAACCAAAATCTTGCCATTTGCAACATGGAGAGAGCTAGAGAGTGTAATACTAACTGAAATAAGCCAGAGAAAGACAAATACCATATGATTTCACTTATACGTGGAATTTTTTTTTAAAAGATTTTATTTATTTATTTGACACACAGAGACAGAGAGGGAAAGAGCAAGCACAAGCAGGGGGAGCGGCAGGTAGGGGAGAAGCAGACTCCCCGCCGAGCAGGGAGCCTGATGCAGGGGCTCCATCCCAGGACCCTGGGATCATGACCTGACTCAAAGGCAGCCGCTTAACTGACTGAGCCACCCTGGAGCCCCTATATGTGGAATTTATGAAACAAAACAAATGAACAAAGAAACAAAAAGAGAAACAAAAAACCAGACTTAAATACAGAGAATAAACTGGTAGTTGCTAGAGGGGAGACGGGTTGGGATGGGTAAAACAGATGAAGGAATTAAGAGTACACTTATTGTAGTGTGCACTGAAGTAATGTACAGACTTGTCGAATCATTATGTTGTACACTTAAAACTAATCTAGCACTGTATGTTAATTATACTTGAAATAAAAAATGAAATGCAGTCAGCCACACAGACACACAAAAACAAAACAAACTGTTACCACTTGTAGCGACTTATGTTGTAATTCATTGTTTTCAAATACTTGACAAAACAAAACACAAAGTAAGGCCCTTTTATTTATTTTTAATCTTTTTTCAAAGATTTTAAGTAATCTCTACGCCTAATGTGGGGATCGAACTCACAAGCCCTAGATCAAGAGTACACACTCTACTGACTGAGCCAGCCAGGCCTCTCAAGCCAAGGCCCCTTTAAACTAAGTCTTTCTGTTGTTCAAATTAGTCTTTATCCCTCACTAAATGACCCTATAAGAAGTGTAAGTTTAAAATTACAACCCTTCATAATACCAAAAATCTTTTTACATATTGGGCACCAGGTGAGGTTGTGTTTTGAAAAGATTCCTTTCCAGAATATAAGGAGGGGCTGCTGGCTGGATCATCTCTAAAAGTGATACTGGTTTTGATGTTTTTTTTGGCAATATTAAAGATAGCTAAAATGACTTGATACATGTTCAATCTTAAAAGACCAAAATGCTGCAAAATTATCATCCATGAAACTATGAAAAATCTGGCAAATATCAGTACTTCCACCATCACCTTTTGAGCCCAGTTTAAAAGACAATGCCTCTTTTTTCCCCACAATGAAGCTTGATCACAGGAATGTTTAAATAGTAGTATGTCCGTGAAATAAGATGCTGGGCCTAAGGTGAAACTAGGCAGCATACATTTATGGCGGATGACCAATTTCTTCGCTCTTATCAAATTTCTGAAATCTAGGAAAGTCATCAAATTCCATTGTCTCTTATCTTATTCCAACTCCAGGGAAAATCTAGGAAAATCTCCTCTTGTCAAATTGCAACAGCTCTCGGTTTCTAAAACCATGGCTTTGTTCATTAAACAGAGTTTATTGTCTGGAAAGTGAGATCTAAGTAGGTGCAAGCCATCATGAATAAACAGAGACTTTTCCAACACTACATTGAAAGTAACTGCAAGGCAAAGCATAATTTAAAGCCAGTTATGCCAGCAGCTACAGGCTAGAAACGAGATACTAAATGTAATAGAAGATCTATCTTTAACACATACTCCACTTGCAACAGAAATTTGAAGTAAAACCGAGCTATTGTTCTCACAGTCCTGCTTGGATAAAGGTATCACTGTTCATTGTGTCCTCTGGTTTCCCAATCACAAATTCCCTCCTCTTCCCTTTCATGTCAAACTATTTTCTTTAGCACAAGAACAGTGGGCAAACATTCCTTGGTAAACCAAAGTTTTAAATATAGAAGAAAAAAAACAATGTCATACCACTGGATGGTGATCTAACCATCTTCCGAATTTAAACCTGCCTTGGCCTCCAAACCTTCATGCACTTGGTTATTCGTTAGGCTTTTCACGTTAGTATGTTAGACATGGTAAGAGAGTCTACTCCAAGATGCTTTAAAGAGCTATTTTCAAAATAATTTTCTCTGCTGGAAACCCTTGATGAATTTCCACTTTCCATGTTCTGCTTTTAAATTTACTGAATCAGTCACAATGAGCTAGAACACGCAGCAGTTTCAAACAGTTCCAAAACCTCCGTGACTTAAGAGACCAGAAGAATCTTTGCCGCACATTCTCCCAGTACAGGCAAACTAGCAGGAGCTCTGCTCACCACAGTCCCCCAGGGACCAGAAAGAGGGAAGGAGCTGTGCTAACTGATCACACGGCAGCACAGTGAGAATGTGGTGCCTCTCACACTGGCTCCTGAAACTTCCTCCAGAAATAACCCCTGGTTACTTGAGTCCTATTTCTTTGGACAAAACAAGCCATATGACCATATTTAACTTCAGAGGGAACAAGAAAGCACAACCCTACTTCATGAGCAAGGGGGAAAATGAGAATATTCAAAGCTGCTCCAATGATTCTTCCAAATGGACAGCTAACACTGAATCGAAGACTTTCCAGATCTTTAGTACACTTACTTAATGTTTACTTCTGATCCTTCTTGAATGAGGCTGAGAGGCTTTTGATGTGGAATTTGCAACGGAATGAAAAGCTACTGTGCTGCTGGAACAGGATGTTAAGCATCGGGAGGGACTGCACGTGGAGGAGCAGCTGAGGGTCTGGAATCAGGATGGACCCAGCCCCACTTTCTACCTGTGAGGTCTACAGGGCATTTTAACCTGCTGGACATTCAGATTCCACCTCTGTAAGGCTGGGACATTACTACATCTGAGAAGCTGTCATGAGACACAATATTTCAACTAATATTTCTCTGCTTTGCTCAGAACCCTTCACAGGGTAGATGCTCAGAAAATGGACATGGCTGCCAGAATTTACACATAAACCAGAACTACCTCAAACTCCTCCACTTGTAAAGGCCAATGAGCAATTTCCTGACAAGATATGCTTGGCTGCACAGTTCTTCAAGATTCTATAATCTTACCAAGCCTTTGGCTCTATCTTTACCAAAACATCATGAGGCTATATTTCTTTTCCTAAGTATGTACAGCACTGATACTTGGATTTTGTATCAATTGCTTGAGCATTTATTTCTAACTACTTTCAATCCAAAATAGAGCTAAAATATTTGAACTGATCTAACTGCTGAATTTACAAGGTTATTATCTAATCGGCTTTACATGACATGAAGCTTCATACTTACGGGTGTTGTTACACTGGCGGAGTATCAGTCAGGTGCTTAGTAAATGTCTTTGATACATGGTAACTCTTAAACGAAGGAGAGGAAAAGGATTGAGAGATCCTTTGATCGGATTATAGGTTGTGTTATAGGTTGAATCGTGTCCCTGAAAAAGGTGTGTTGAAGTCCTAACCCCCAGTACCTGTGAATGTGACCTTATCTGGAAATAGGGCTTTTCCTGATGTAATAATGTTAAGACGAAGGTATCAGGGTAGGCCCTACTCTATTATGACTAACGTCTTCATAGGAAGAGAAAACAGAGACCATGGGACCATGTGAAGACACAGGGACATACAGACACAGAAGGAAGGAAGCCTATGAAGACAGGGGTGGAGATTAGAAGTTATGCAGCCACAAGCCAAGGAATGCCCAGAGCCACCACAAGCTGGAAGGGCAAAGAGGGATTCTCCCCTAGAGGTTAGAGGCAGCATGACCCTGCTGACACTGATTTTGGACGTCAAGCCTCCAGAGCTATAAGACAATAAATTTCTGTTGTTTTCAAAGCCACCCAGTTTGTGGTACTTTGTCATGGCAGCCCTAGGAAATGTACATAGTCTGGAACCAGGAGATGCTAACACGTGGAAGAAACTTACAAGGATCTTCAAGGAGATGGGGGGAGGGGGAGGTCACCCTTTGTCAAGAGTGTCAAAGAATCATTGAATGAAACTAGGACAGGAATTGGACACTGTGAGATGCCCATTTGGCTACTGAAGAGCTGTGCGACCCTGGGCTTCAGGGACTCATCTCTAAGGTCCTAAGTTACCCTCTGTGGTGGGAAAGGCAAGATGTGGTAACGGCTCTCAGCAGACAGAGCAGTCTCTGTTGCATATGAACTGTGATGAGGGCTCCGGACGAATATAGCACCGTCCTGATTAGCACTTCATACACAGTGAGTCATTTACTCCTCACAGTGACCTGAAGAGATGTGGACTGTGCTCTCCCACACTTCACACTCGAAAATTCTGAGGAACAAAAAAGAAACTTGCTCCAAGGGATGGAGCCCACATTAGAATCCAGGAGCTCTGGCCCCAGAGCTGGTGTTCTTTCCTGAGGTTAAACAACTCACAGCCAACTACAGTGATGTGTTGGGAACCCACTGGCCCCCACTCCTCAAGGGACCACACTTAACGTATAAAAGAACACTAGCCTTTATCTAGCAAATCAACACTTTTGGTTTGGGGGTTTCGTGCCCTTAAGCTCTTTCCTAGAAAGAAAGGAGGTTAAACTAGCTCTATTATAGTTTTTTTCTCCACATTACATTTTCATAAAAAAATGAGTATGAAATGAAATAAGTCAGTAAATGTTTATCTTAAAGAATATTGATATTTAAGGTCTTTCAAAATTAATATTAGGTAAAGTCTCTTTTCCTTAAGGGCAAAGCAGGTCTACAGGTGAAAATACTATGTCTCTTATAAAAGTAATGAAAATGTTAGCAGACTCAGCATTTTAAGATGGAAAAAAAATCCTCTGATTCCCTTCTGGAAGTTATTTTATAAATTCCTAAATTTTATTAATTATACATATGAACACAGCGTGTACAGCGCCATCATCACTTCCCAAATCCTTACAGAGGACAGCAGCGTAGGTCCTACCGGCCTGCAGTGGCAGCGGCCATGCTTATGGGGAGCTCACTGCACTGTGCTCCTTCAAGGCAGCTTAATCCAAATGCCACCTGCCTTTGAAGCTTACCTCAAATCCTACCTTCCACAAAGCCTTCCCTAGTCACTCCAGCCGTCCGTGGTAGCCTGAATTTTTCAATTTTATAAGCCATATTGCATATTCCTCAGAACCTGTGTCGTGCCTCACACAGTACAGAGGTTCAACTGATGTTTCCACGAAAGAATAGCAAAGGAAGGAGTGGGAGGCATGGTAGCATCTATACCAAAGAGGCAGAGTCACAGTTACAATAAGTCCTTAGTTCCTAAGACAATTCTTTCTCCTCGGTAACTCACATATTATGACTCCAAGGTGAAGCGTCCCCATCCCGTATTTATCCACTAATTCACAAATACTTATGAACCATCTACTCCTGCCAAGTACTCTGATAGGCAGAGAAGCTTCTACAGTGAACAGAACAAAAATTCCTGTCCTCGTGGAGCTTATGTTCTAATGAAAGCACAGACAACAAACAGAAGAAACAGTAAGCTATGTAGCATGTTAGAAGGTCCTAAGTGCTAAGAGAAAAACAAAGCGACGAAGGGAACGGGGAATGGCATTTGGAGCGGGCCTCACTAAGTAGTGGTATCTGAGCAAAAAAAGCAGTTTCCATCACCCTGAGAAAGAGCTGGAGAAATTGTGGGATGAGAACAGCAGGAGATGCAGTTAGACAGGTAAAGGAGGGCCAGACTAATTAGGGCCTGGAGGGTTGTAAGGACTCTGGCTTTCACCATGAAGCTGAGGGATAGCCTCTGGGGACTTGGAGCAGAGAAGTGAAACCATCTTACTTGCGTTTATTTATCACCTTCTTCCTGCCCACCCACTTCCCTGAGAGGCTGGGACACAGCTCAAAACTACTCAGACAGATAAATTCCAAATAAATCAAACAGGAGTTTGACTGTTACCCACAGGAAGAGAAATCCAATCATTCGGTGATGCCAGTAAAACCACATGGACATTTTTACCACTGACTGGTAGAAATCGCCACAGTTGATTTTTTTCGTATTTATAATTCTGTGACAGAAAACAGACACACACTGAAAAATTAAATGAATTATAAAGATTCAATATACTAAAAGAGAACAAAGTTCTTATCTTCAATAAATGACTAATAAGTCTGACTTGTTTAAATGAGAAGGAAAAGGAAGAGATGAGACACTGAATCCATAATGGGGTTTTCTATTCTCCCAAGAAATGATGTGGTATAAGGGGATTCTTAATGGAAAAAAGCGAGAAGGTGGCTGCCTTGTTAGACTATGTGGAAAAGACGGGAAGGAACGATGAAGGAAGAATTTGAAACAAGTGCTACTGTAGTAAAATCAGAAGGACCAATTAAGAAGGAATGGAGGACATTAGGAGAAGAAAGGGAAAAATGAAAGGGGGGGAGTCACAGGGGGAGACGAACCATAAGAGACTATGGACTCCAGGAAACAATCTGAGGGTTTTAGAGGGGAGGGGTCGAGGGGATGGGTTAGCCCAGTGATGGGTATTAAGGAGGGTACATATTGCATGGAGCACTGGGTGTTATAAGCAAACAATGAATCATGGAACACTCCATCAAAAACTACTGATGTACTGTCTGGTGACTAACATAACTTAAAAAAAAAAAGGTAATTTTGTCATTCTTCGGGTCCTATGGGTAGTGTCGGTGTGTGCAGATACGAGTTGCTAGAACACTTTTGAAACATGCAAATCGAAAGCACAATTTTGGCATTTTACAACAGCAGAGCATTCCAGATACACCATATTTTAAAATGTGAATGTGGTTTCTTTTTAACAGTATTAAATCTTTCATAATCCTCCTGCTGTAATTCAAGGTCATTGAAATTGGGAGGACTCCACTTCCAAAATTAATTATAAAAATAATGGTCATGAGGTGCTGCTTCAGTGAGAATGTCCTATGATGAACAATAATCTAAAAAAGTCCTTTTTTCAGATCACTGATTTTTAAAGCCATTCCCACAGACACTAAATAAATGCATTATTTTCTAAACTGAAAGCCCTTGGCCATCATTATTTGATTTGTGTTTAAAGTATTTCTGTGGGAACTGAAGGAGAACAGATCCTATCTGTATCTTATGGATTATGAAACCCAGGTCTAAAGTTTCTGGAAGATCCAGGTTTTCAAACTTCTATCCCAGTTACTTATCCATCAGATTATCAACAACAGGGTAAAAGGCTGGTTCTATTATATATATTTGTCCAGGAGCAGGGCACTGAGAACACACAAGACTATAAACATGCATGCTTAAAAGAAAATCAATTCCAGTCCAACAGCTGTATTGGGTATTATATAGCTAATCTAATTTGAGCTTTCAAGTAAGCACACGGGAAAAATCTGCTGCACTTAAATATTATGCTTTGTAACCACTGGAGAATTTATTTTCTTAAGATAATTAAACCAAAATGCATTTTAAAACAGAAGGGATTTACCTTCTAGCTCATTAATTTATTGGGTTTGGCAACATTGGAAAAAAAAACATTCTCATACCATGGTTTGGATTCTGCCTTGCCAATCAGGCATATTGGATGTTCCCAAAATACATTTGGATTTTCTGCAAATTCTTCAAAACAGCTGAACTTCAATTTATTTAAATTGTTTTTAAGAATCAAGAATTAGAATAATTAAGAGATTATAGACGTTCAAATGTTTTTAAGTTCCTTGGTTATTTGTAGCCTACCAAGTGAGCTGAAAAGCTGTGTTAAATCTTAAAGACACCATGAATTTAATATAAATCTTGGATATTGATATGGGTGTTTTCCTAGATAATTTGATAGCAATTTTAAATGACAGATTTCAAATAAACATGCTCCTTGGTTTAGTATTAGACTAATGATTGGTTCTTTTCTTCTCCTTCCCTCTTTAAAGTTTTTCTGTAGTTATACAGTAATACTTATAATGGCATAAAAAGCATGCTATTTATACGTGAAGTAGTAAACTCAGCTTCCAACAAATGCATAGTTGGGTCCACAAGATCACTTCCTCATCACTTCAATAATCCTTAGAATCCAAAGCACCACAAAACGTATAAGGATAAAGAGAAAATATTATGGCTTTAATAACTAAGCCCAAGCATCTCTAAAGTTCCGAAAGCAGGGGCGCCTGGGTGGCTCAGTTGTTAAGCATCTGCCTTCTGCTCAGGGTGTGATCCCACGGTCCTGGGATCGAGCCCCCCATCAGGATCCTCTCTGTGTCAAATAAATAAAATCTTAAAAATAAATAAATAAATAAATAAATAAATAAATAAATAAAGTTCCGAAAGCAAATGTCTCCTCTCTCTCTCTCTCTCTTTTTTTTTTTTAGATTTTATTTATTTATTCGACAGAGATAGAGACAGCCAGCGAGAGAGGGAACACAAGCAGGGGGAGTGGGAGAGAAAGAAGCAGGCTCATAGCAGAGGAGCCTGATGTGGGGCTCGATCCCATAACGCTGGGATCACGCCCTGAGCCGAAGGCAGACGCTTTAACCGCTGTGCCACCCAGGCGCCCCAAATGTCTCCTCTCTTAATGGAGTGTTGTGTACAACAAAATGTTCCAGGTGCTAGAATATAATTGGCTTAACTGGGTAAGAAAGAGAGAGGGACAATCAGAAACTATGCCAACTATCACCCAAGTGCCAAGGAAAAGGGAGCTCTCCTGAAGGGAATGAGTTTCAATTTGCTTAAGTCACCTTCTGCTATCAGCCAGAGAGAACAGCAGCAGTCCAGAGATCAAACTCTGAGAGTGAACAGTTGTATGGTCAAATCCCAGCTTGCAAGGAGCTAGTGGACCCGAAGAGCTACATTCCAACTTTCAAGGGGCTTACAACTCAGCGGACGGATAAACAAGTTCCCGTGACAATTGACAGGGCGTAGTTTTCCAAATTAAGGTGCCTTAGAATCACCTGGAGGGCTTGTTGACCCCATCGCTGGGCCTGCTCCCAGAGAGTCTGATTCAGCAGATCTGGGGTGGGGCCAGAGAACTTGCATTTCTAGTAAATTCCCAAGTGAAGCTGATGCTGCTGGTCTGGGAGCCACAGTATGAGAAAAGAGGGAAACAGAATTAGGATTGTTTGACATTTCCTACATATTCCAAGTGAGAAATGCCAAGGCCTGAGGGGAAAAGAGGGTTGATCTGTCTTATTCTGTCACAAACGATCCACACTCACTAACAGAGTTCCTTAGAGGAGAACAGGAAACAAAGAATGAAGAAGAACTGAGCTTGTAAGTGGGGGTCAATGTAGAGGGGAGAAATGCTCTACCTGGTACTACTTTTAGTTCCTAAAGAACACTGTTTTGTTGCAGAAAAGCTTCAACTTCGCTACTGCAGCAGTGCCCTGTCAAGCCTCCTTTAAGAGGCTTGGAGAGTTTCTTGCTTTTGACATCCCATTTGAGCTCCAACTGAGGAGGAAGCCTCCTGATTCAGGCCACGACCACCTCTCACCACATCACTGTGGTGATCACCACCCAGTCTCCCACTTCCGCCCCGAAACCCCTTGCAGTGAACTTCCAACACGGACGCCAACGTAGCCATTTAAAAAAAAAAAAAAAAGAGATGAATCAGATCATGTCACTCCTGAGTTCAAACCTCTCCAATGGCTTCCCAGATCCTGAAAGTAAAAGCCAACACCCTCCTCATGGTTTCTAAGCCCTGCATGATCTCACTCTGTGTGGGTGGCTGGCAGGAGCTCAGTGAGTTCATCAAGTGAATGAATGATCAGTACTTGAAAGCAAACTGTGATTACATGATAGAGGTGCCGTCCCTTTCCTCTCCCCCGTGTACCTTATCCTTGAACATGCTTTCCACCACAATAAACCCAAGGCATATGACCTGCCTCATCTATACCGGCCATGTCATCAGTGTTTATTAAGCACAACTGGGGACTGTGGGCTGGGGCCAGCATCAATACAGAATTCAAAGGGGGAGGAGCCCCAACCATATGTTCAGAAAATAGGAGGATGAGGGAAAAGCAGGTAGGGAGGGAATGAGGTAGGGAAGATGATGTCCAGGGTTTCTGTCCAAGGAAATTTTGTCTCATTAGAATTTCAGGGAAGCTGATCAAATCCTGTATTTATAAACTAACTATATTATGGATAATACCCAAAAGACTTCTGGTCAGACAGGACCAGAGAGCGCTCCCAGAAGTTTTGAGTAGGAGTAAGGCGGAAGACAGGAGACGGTGATGGAATGGATGCCTTTGAAATGGACAGGTTTCTCTGCCAAGGGAGGGGGAAAATGAATGACAAGCAGACTGCAGAATTCATATGCTTAAAAATTATTTACACAATTCCAAATGACTTCTCATTTCAATCTACATAGTGCATTTGGGGAAATAAAGTGATCAGGGAAGGTGGAGTACCAGAGGGAGAAAATGCACTATTACTCTGTCGTCAGCTCAAAGTCAAACAGGAAATGAGTTTGTGACTGATGTATAAACATGTATTGGAAAGAACCGCCCCACTCCCAATCCTGGTACCACCATCTCCCTCACTGACATTAAACACCATAGGCAATTTCACTTTACGTGACAGTGTTTTAAAAAGGTCATTTGACTAATATCATCCCTCTATGGTTAATTTCTATGAGAGGGGAACAAAAACCTCAAAAACAGGGAATTAATTATTAAAACTTGAGCTGTTGGATAAAACTGTTGGCTTTATTTTTCACTGCAAACCATGGATTTACTCTTGAAGGTGATTTGCTATTGTAGAAAACACGTTTTTAACACTTCTTTTCACTTACCCAAATTAATTCAAGGAGACTCAAAGAACTAAATCTGATTGAAATTAAGGTGAAGGCTTTCTGGTGCCCATGATTAACGTGAGCCTGTGAAGAGTCTGCCAGTTCTGGCTGAGCGTCACCGGAGTGCAGCCAAATTGGGGGTGATCTCCTTTCACTGTAGAATGCGCAAGCCCGATCACGGCCGGCCAGTGGCGGCGCGTCACCAAGGTGCCTCAGTATCGAATAGCCCGCAAAGATTCTAACCCAACACCAGAGACTTCAGCCGTACAGAGGGTGATAACAACCCTTATCCACAGCACCTTCAATGTAGCATTTTTATGCTGCACTGAGCGAAATATAGAGGCCACTCAAGTTACTCACTTTATCAGGAGTTAAAATAGAATTGCTGAAACAGCAGACTAGCCATGGACACAAAAACAACACAAAAGCCTTTTGTTTAAACAATCCGTAGTGCCTTGTTAAGACCTGGGTCATTGAAATGACTGTCTTTGCTATTCTACCTTTTGTGTGTTGCTTACCAATAAAAAAAAAAGAAAAGAAAAAAAAGGCAACATGTCTCTTAACTACTGAAAAAGCAATGGCTGTTCGTTTTCCCTTGCTCTTACATCAGACTCCCCGCTCACGGGGGAGCTCCTCTTTCAGCGCTACGGCACTCAGGGTAGTCGGTTAATTATACAAAATTTCCTGAGCCGTCAAATCCAACAAGAGAAGTTAAACAAGCTCTTCTGCCCATCATTTCCATTCTGTTAATTCCTCATCTTTGTCCCTGCTCTTCTCTTTCCTCAATAGAGAATTTGGTCCATTGTTTCATCAGGTTGGGCCACTTTCCCTAAGGACAAAAATTCCAAAAGAAGTTTAATGAAATACCAAACATAAAAAAAAAAAGCTTTTAATAACATAGAACATGACCATTTGTCTTTGAAAAGCCAACCTAATTAAATTCACAAGCACTGAACAAGAGCACGGAATGAAGTCATTCTTCTCACCAAAGCCCTAGCAATACAGCAGCGACAGAGTGGGGCCACATTTCTGTCAAACCTCCGACACCACCTAATGAACAACTTCACCATTTCTTTCGCTCCATCTCAAAACTTTCCCAATTCTCTGCCTAGGGCACACAGGTGGAAACCTGACCTCCGCCTGCACCCCCGAGTTCAGGGCCTACTGCTTCCTGCCTCCTCAGGCAACACCCTCCATGTTCTCTCTTGGTATCTGTGTTCTTTCCCCTCCTCGCCGGCTCCTTTTGTCTACAACCATGTTTTAATTGGCTCTAGTTTTTACAACAAGCAATAATATTACCTCTATCTGGCCACCACCTCAAAATACTGTCCCTTATTCTCTTTGTTTTGCTGACATCAATTTATTCTACTTTCCTGTTTCTCAAAAAATTACTTGCATTATTTTTCTGCTTATTATCTGGCTTCTTACATCCAACACCTTCCTTGAAACTGCTCTTTTGAGGGTCACCAATGGCAGCTTAATGACCAGCTCAGTAGCCTTTCTTCAGACTCTCTTGCCATCTGCGAGCCTCATGAAAACTGCCCATCTTGACTTTCTTCTTCCCCAATTACTCTTTTACCAACTTCTCCTTCCCAGCCCCCTAAAATAAAGGCTTCCAGGCTCAACCCTGCGCTCCCACCACTCTCCATCTCCTCACTCCTGCATTTGCACCCCTCGTGCTGTGGCTTCGGCCCTCACCCCTCTCCCGAGTTCTAGGTGACCTTTCCAGGACCTCCACAAACACAACAGTGATTACAGTCCGATGGAATACCAAACATAGAAAAAGAGGAGCTTTTCATAACATTACCATTTGTCTCTGTAAAGTCAACCTAATTAAGAAAAGCACCAGACTATGTGCTGGGGTCGCACAAATGACAAGAGAAGGTCCTGCTCCCAGCGGTCTCGCTGTCAGGCAGGGAGATGAATGAGTGACCACCATTCCACAGCACAGACGAAGCAGTTGAAAGGAGCACTAGAAGGTTTTGTGGGAATGTATGGGAAAGTGTAGAAGGCGTGTCCAAGTCTGCCCTAGAGAGTCCAGGAAAACCTCGTGGGGGCTCAGACGCCCACAAGATGATGCTCCCAGGGAAATGGGAGTCAGCCAAGTGTAAGAGATTATGATACAGTAGGAAGAAGGGCGAGACCAGGGCACGGGGCGGAGAAAGGGAGCACAAGACAAGCTAGCATTCCAATGCAAGGACTTTATCCTTACAGGTGAAGGCACAGGTGAGAGCGTGGGTGAAGGGGTAGGCGGCATGAGGCTAGACAAACAGGGTAGATCATGAAGGTTCTTAGGTGCTAAGGAGCTGTGTGTGTGAGAGGAGCTCTTAAGGAATTTTTAACAAAGGAGAGACATGATCAGATTTATGTTTTAAAGACAACACCCACGGGCAGGGGTGAGGCTCCGTGATACCACCCTCATCAACCTTGTTACTCACACCTACATCTTATCTCTCTGGCTCGCTTTAAGGGTTGGGGAAAGCAGCAACCGTCATTCCTCTCTGACTCAGCCGTAACATCCAGCCCAGTGCTTACCTGTAGGATGCACTGAACTTAGATAGTCGATAACCCAGTCTGTCAGGACTTCCGCTCAGCAGCAACTTCTATCCTGGTGTCAAAAAACTTCACATATGTCACCCTTAAGCAGCTAGCTACCGAGAGGCCACGCAGCATTTTTGAGCTCGGAGGGGAACTTAGACATCATCAATTGTTTTCCAGAGTAGGAAGCCAAGGACAAAAATGGGATACGATTTTCCAACATCCCACAGGCTACTGGCAGCACTGGAATCAGAATTCTGGCCTTGCATCTCAACAAAATGTCAATGCTGCTATGTTTTAGGAAGGTTGAGACAATATATCCCTACCCCTGTTGAGTGGCTTTTTCTGAATAATGTACCACTTTCCCCACCTGAATTCTAGACCTCTTTTTATTTAAACTAGAAAGTAAGTTAAAATTCTATACGAATGAGTCTATGTTATTTAACGTTTCTTACTTATAAAATATTAAAAACAACCTTTCTTTAAACAGTGATACTTCCCCTTCTTCTACCTATCATTTTACCTAAGGATTCTTCAGGAAGAGCACAGGTAATGACCAGGCAAAGAGTGCTGTCATTGGTCCCTTGTATTTCCCTATCCCTTCTAAAGTCTGTGTCTTTTTTAAGTCCACTGAAGTACTAATGACCTGTTGGCATCCTAAAAATAGATACCAAATACCATTAGAATGAAACAACAGTTACAGATACTTGACACACCCTATGTCCCAAGATGTAGCTTCCCTCCTTTCTTCTCTTAAACCTGAGTTTCAAGGAAAGCAGGACTGAGTGAAGAGAGGATTTCCAGAGCAACAGTGAAGCCCCACCTTTAGGCATCCACAGGCGAATCTGCATTCCCTAAGGGAATCGGCTAACAAAACCAAAGCTGCCCTCGGCCTTTAGATATTCCAGCGAGCCCTGCCCCTACGACCTTTCTGAAAGCTGATGGCAAGCATCAAAGCATCTCCTCAGTGCCTTCAGGATCTGAGATCCAGACAGACAGGTGTGGGCTGAGCAAGAAACCTCATTTCAAATCCTGACGTTGTCATCTATCAATTGCAAAGTAGCCATAAACTAATTCCTTCACTTCCATGGGCCTTGGTTTACTTATCTACAAAATCAAAAGTGGGCTTAATCAGAGGATGTGGGAGGTCCCTTCCAGCTCTAGCAATCGAGGCTCTTTCAGAGGTTGATGGTGGGTGGGAGAAAAAGTCACCTTGCTTATGTGGATGAAATGAACCTGGGTGTCAAGTGTCTGTGGCTGTCCTTGTCATCTAACGATGCTTCTGATTGTTTCTCTCGTCCCCCTGCCCACAGTATATCTCTGGAGCATAACAGGTAGGAGAGAAAGCATCAGCTAAATCAGGACAGCCATTTGGGAAAGAGGGCTGAGATTTATAAACTCGTATCTGTATTCCATTGCACTTAAAATGCACCCTTCCCTCCACAAACACTGCTTCCAACTTAAGGGGCAGGTACTTTGAGATATTTTACAAAAGTAAGTTCATTTTATTCCCATGAACACAGATATGATGATCTTTATTCTACAGATGAGAAAACAAGGTCAAAATGTCAAGGAAATAAAACTCAAAACTGAACTCAAATCAGAGATACCTAGTACATAACAGGCAGGATTTGAACCCAGATGTGACACATGCTCTTTTCATTAAACCTGGATTTTCCCTACTGGAAAGCAAGAGTATGAGGGTTCTGGAGTTTAGGTCATATTCTACTTTTCGACCAAGGTAATGGTTCTATTGATATTTGCTTTATAATTATTTTTTTAGTATTTTATTTATTTATCAGAGAGAGAGAGAGAAAGAGAGTGTGCACGAGTAGGGGAAGGGGCAGAGGCAGAGGGAGAAGCAGACTCCCCACTGAGCAGGGAGCCCAGACTCGGGGCTCCATCCTAGGACTCTGGGATCATGACCTGAGCCAAAGGCAGAGCTTAACCAGCTAAGCCACCCAGCCACCCCTATAATTATTTATTAAACTGCACAATGTTTTAGGTATTCATGTTATATGTCATAGTTTTTAAAAAGTGACAAAAAGGAAAAATAATTCAATGTTTAGCACAGGTAGGCAAAGCAGATGTTCATCTTGAGTATGTCCGAGGCGGTGAGGAGATGGATTATTCCAGGAAAGAGAGCTCTCGGCCAACAGCCACAAGGCCATACCAACAAAGGCATCTCCCAAACAGTCCTGTGACACCTTACAACAGGTGGGGCACCCAGGAGGGGCACCTACAGACAAAACCACAGGACCTGCGTGCCCAAGGCAGAGAGAGAAAATAGCCAAGTCACCTCATCAAATGCAGAGAGAATCCCACCACCTTTCCCGAACAGACTTATCTAAGCCAAAGGCGAACTAGGAGGCTTCTTGACATAAACGGTAGAGGCAGTGACCCTTAGATAAAGTCTGTATGTCAGGAACTGTCAGAGGAACCTGGCTGAAACTACTTGGAAACCTTGTCCGTAATTTGAAAAGGTGTGCCATTCTCTAGCGTTGAACAGGCTGGTGAGCACACACGTGCACACACACAAAAACTACTGTTTTTAACCGGTTGGTATGAACAGTCATTTCTTCACATTGTAAATCCTCAATTCCTATAATAAATATAACCCACTGACTGTGAATTAACGCAGGCCAGATCCACCCTTCCTCCCTGTGCTCACACTTCTAATTCTAGAGCCATAGAGCGGGCTGACCTGCTAAAATGTATTTCTTCAGGAAGGACAGCTGTGACTGGAGAACATTTTCGATACAACAACAGATGCTCTGTGAACTAATTCTGGCAGGAGTGGACATGGACACAGTAACTAAATTGCCTGTTAAATATACTGTGAGAGATTGTGTTTCTCTCTCTCCCAGGTTGGGCTTTTGGGGGATGGAGCCTTGAAAATAGCATGTCTTTTATTTCAGCTTCAATATGCTCATAATTGTCAAATGAGGTCTACAGTTCTAAAGAAATAAAATCTGAACCTTTCGTTCAGCCTAACCATGCTCACCCCCATCCCTCAACTCCCCTCTTCCCATTTAATGTGGCCCTTTAACTAATGCTAAAAATTATCCAGATAGATATTTAGTTAGATAAGGGCTACCCATCATCACATCTAACTCAGATAAAGTTCATGAACGGTTCCAACAACTACTGAGATTGAAAGGGTAGAATTCTTCTGGAAATTCAGTTAAAAGATAAAGTGAGAGACTATGGACTCTGGGAAACAAACTGAGGGCTTCAGAGGGGAGGCGGGTGGGAGAATGGGATAGGCTGGTGATGGGTATTAAGGAGGGCACGTATTGCATGGTGCACTGGGTGTTATACGCAAGTAATGAATCATGGCACTTTACATCGAGAACTGGGGATGTACTGTATGGTGACTAACATAATATAATAAAAAAATATTATTAAAAAAAGGTAAGTGTTATAGACAATGGGATCCATCTTCAGAAATTAACTATTCACTGACAGATGTCCTGTTGAGCCAAGTATCAAAATACTATTTTTAAGTCTATGTACATGTTTATATTGTCGTTAGCACTAAATCATTACCTACATCTCTAGTAACAAATCAATAAAATCTAATCATTTGGTTTAAGAGCATGGTCATCAAATTCCATCAAATTCTCCAGAGAGTAGCCAACAACAAATACAAAAGATCTCTGCTCTGTTTGGACCAGAATGGAGAAGACTTGCACATAGAAGACACCTCTCCAGGCATTCCACATGCCACACAATGCCCACCTCCTCTTCAATGGCAGGATGACAAAGTGGGCAAGTGGGGAGGGGGTCTCCCAATGCTTTTCTTTTCTAGCTGACTGAGCTCTCCACCTGCCCGCTGTACACCATACACATCTCCATTACACCATTGTCTGTTTACTTCAATCTTGACACAAAGTAGCAGGCTCAGCTCTTTAAAGTCAGGGACCCATGAACTTTTATTAGTTCATTTAAAAACTCTTGGCACAGCGCCCCCCCAAAAAAAGAACAAAAGCAAACAAACAACAAGAAACTCCTAGCATAGTACAGAATTGACGCTCAAACGCTTAATAAATTGAATCTATTATCCGTCTTTATGTGCTAACTCAAACAGCTTTTTCATAGAAACATTTTTTTAGTAAACCCAGTCCTTCCTCACTCTACCGACCTTAAGCATTTCTGTATTACTTTAATAAGCAAATGTTTACAACATTTATTAATTTAACTAGTACTCATTATATCATCTCCCTCCGTATTTTATGATCCTCGAGAGGACAGCTGGGCGCCCCTAAAACCTGACAGAAGAACTTACACGATGAGCATTTAATGATTATGAAAAAGCACCAACCTATTTAACATTGAAGAACAGTATTCCTTCCTTAAAATTATGGATAAGGTCATAGTAAGAAGAGAAGGAACAAAGCAGATTACTCATTGTGAATAATAAGCTACTTTTCTCTATTTTTAAGCAAAGAACACTGAGGGCAAATTAACTTAAACTGATAGCTTTATATACCTTATACACCTTAATAGTGCCATATATTCAGGGACGGGATTTTTTTCTTCTAATCTTCACTGATAAGGAGGTAATAAATGCTCTGCACTTGTGTTTATTAACTCAGGTTGTGAACATGGTGTATGGGAAGTGTGGGATGGGAAGTTCCACGCATGCGATTAAAAGTAAATAAATGAAGAGGAGAACAATTCAGATGCTCTTTCTCATTTCATCTTCAATCACTGTTTTTAAAGTTATTATTTATCTAAACATCTCTTCAGGAGTATTTAAATCCAGACTTTAAAAGTTGAGCTCCAAGAATCTTCCAAAATTATTAACTTTATTAATGGTAAATCCCTTAGATGAAGCATTTTAGGACCTCAGAGCAACTGCTAAAGCATTTACCTTTTCAAAATAAAATTCAAGTGTAGGCAAAACCAGTGGTGATGATATTTCACATGGCTCTACTGAATGATCAAAGGGAAAATAAAATCAGGAAAATCTACACACAGATGTTCAGTTTTCTCAGGAAAGAAAAGAGAAGCTCTGATCTGATACTTGCGAATAAAAGAAAGAGTCAGTGAAGCACAATTTCCTGGAGAGTGATCAAAAAACCAGCCGGGCCCGAATACCCAGACTCACACACAGCTTCCTGAAAGCGCTCTCTACAAGCCAGACCATGCAGAGCTCTGTTGTTCGTAGCTCAGAGAGAAATGTTAACAATGCCACTGCCTCTGGGGTTTGTCCTGGGAACTGTGCCATTTAATATTCTTATTAATTATTTGGTGGAAGAAGGTGAGCTGTAAGGAGAGAAGCTCTTGGTCGAAATGTCCTGAAGATAAATTGCTAGGTGGGGAAGGGATGTAGAAGAAATTTTAGTTGGATTTAGGTACATCATGAAGGCAACAAAGTCCAAGTGCAATGCCAAGGCCATACAGAAGAGCCCAACTAATGCAACTCTTTCCATTTAAGCTTACGGTCACTAAATATATAGGTTAGGCAGACCACATGAAAAGGGGGACCCAATAATCTCAGCTCTGGACAGTCCAAAGCCAAGGCTGTGGGATATGAGATACGTAAGATACATGAGGTAATGTAAGCATTAGAAAAAATTCAAGGAAGAAAAAGTAAAACTATCATCTAAAATGTTTGTATAGTTCTGTTCAGAATACCAAACCTATTGCGAGTCTAGTGATAGCTATTCCTTCTTTCTCGAAGCAGAAATTATCTGCTTTCCCTAACTCCTATATAGCAATTTTTGGCACATCTCTTGAGAATTTTTCACATTGCTATTTGTACTATAGAAATAAGTATAAATTCCTTAAGAGCCAAGACCCTGCCTTTGTAGCCTACACTTCTGCCAGAATAAAAGATTTCCAACAAATGGATGTTGAAGGCAATGTAATCCAGCAAAACATGGGCTCTGCAGCCTCTCACTCTCCAAATTTAAATCCTGGTTTACCATTAACTAACTTTAAGATCTCAGGAAGTTTCAGATCTGTGTGTCTCCGTTTCACCACCTGTAAAATTCGTATTAATAATAGTAAACAGGATTACTTGGGGATTAAATGATATAATACGAGTAATGGGCTTAGAACTGAATCTAGCATATAGACAAGTGTTTAATAAATATTAGTTGGGGTCCTCATGCTGGGTTTTCCTTGAATCAATAACAGATTTTCTTCTAGATTTAAGTCTTTCACAATTAGATAAGATGCAGGACACAACCAGTTAAATTAAATTTCAATTTCAGATAAACAATAAAACAAGAAGAAATTTTTAAGTTTTTTTAAGTGATGTCTATACCCAACGTGGGGCTCAAACTCAAGACCCTGAGATCAAGAGACACATGATCCTCCAACTGAGCCAGCCAGGCAGGTACCCCAACAAACACTTTTTAAATAAAATGATGTCCCAAATATTGCCTGGAGGAGGAAACTGATAGAGGCAGCAGCATCTGGCAGAATAAGAACATTAGTTTGCTTTTTTAAGGAAAAAGTCACTGAATCTTAAAAGACATTCCTTCCTCTTTTAAAGAACAACTTCTTTACCACTTTTAAGAGAAGCCCTCCTTGTCACACATTTACACTTCTTATCATCCACAGTAAACTGAAGTAAAAATGAAACTTTGAAACTAGATAGAGGCGGCTACTCTTCCTGTATTTCCTACTGTCCACAGTGAACTCCACCCACCTGCTGACAGACCCTATGCTTAATAGGAGAGCAGCTGGGTGCTGCCCAAGTTCTGAGAAAACAAACCACTTCGAACTCTTTCAAAGTCTATATATAGGTCCCTTTCTACCCAACTTGAACTAAACAGGACAAACCATTACAAAGTATTAGCTTTAACAAATTTGCCTTGAATGCCTACAATGGTTTAAAAAGGCAGTGGCAAAATTTCACCTGTCAGCAGGGGGTTATTTGGATGACATTAGTACTGGTGGTTTGAACATGCTGAAGAGTTTCTAAGCAGGGGTGGCCTCTGGGAGGACAGACTTGCATGTCAGTAAGTCGGCAGGTTTCTACAGAGACCAGAACATTATTAGGCATGTATTAGGTTGGAAGTATTTATGATCTCTTCTAAAAAAACAGCACACTGTGTGTTCACTACAAATAGATCTTCTTTTACAAATAGCAATCACATCTGTGCTTTCAATTCTAACGGTCAGTAACCCAAGAACAGCAAGCTTGCAGGATGCAATCTTACCCCTCAATACTGATTTGAGGTTGAGCTTGGCTTGGCGGTGCAGGTCCTCCACACAGGGTGGTCTTGTAGTGGGAAGGAACACATTCTCCTGCTGGTGCCATGGAGCAGTGTAGTGGACTGTCCATCTACTCTCCTCATCGAGGTTGGAAACCGCTGCAGAAAGAAAGGCAGAATAAATTCTGGTGTCAAAGTAAGCTTCAGTGGCTCCAAATATTTTCCATCAAGATGGGTTCTTGGTTTCTAACACATCCATGAGGTAGGGCCCAACAAAGGGGAAATGGAGCAAATTCTCAGTAAGGTTTAATCTTAGGCTCCAGGGGTCCTTCCCACCGTGTTCTGTCTCTAAAGGAAAAGCCAAAACTGTCCATCATCGCCCACAATGTTTTGGTAGAACTGTTTCCTCGGTTAATTGCTTCCCAGCATTTTAGGCCCTCCCTCTACTCCAAAGTTAGAAAACAATTAAGAAAATTGATAGAGACCTCCAATTCCTACTTAACTCTGCCACAATGAGTATTTATTATCCAATTGCACAATGCCATTGCAACAGTAAATGTTACATTGTCAAGACAGAAACAAATTTCCTACCAAGAGGTAGAGACCCAATCTTTCCCCTCTAAAGCATTACTTTAAAACAGCACTGTAATAAACTCAATTAGAAAAAAGTAAGCATAAACGTTCAGTGAAATATATTTAAATAGCATATCTAATAGAAGTAGAAATCAATTTGTGCTATAAAATTTTCTCTACATTTCCTGCTTTCATGGAATACTCTTTTTTTTATGGAATACTATTATATTAAAATATTTGTTTAAAAATTCCAATGCAAGTGACCCTTCCCAACATAATCCAATTCAACTGAGTTTTCCCAATACAAAAGAGTACATCAGAGGGGAAACGATAGGTAATCATGAGAGTACCCTCAATCTCCATAATAATTTTCCTTGACCCCCTAGGCCTTGGGATCTCTGTGTCTATTTTGTTTTTTCCTGAAATACAGACTGATTTGGAAGTACCAGTGGAGCCCAACATGAAGCTGACAGCACCAAACATATCCATCAACAATCTGTAATCCTTTCTATGTATCTGCTGCTGTAAGCCAGATACAGGGAGAGACAAGGGAAGTTTAAGAGAAAAACCCTGTGCTAAAACATTTCCTGGGGGTGAAAGTAAAACCAGCAGATCCTAGAATTGTGAGTCAGGGGCAAGTCTTCCCTGACTCTGACGTATACTATAGAGTGCACACTGAGCATACACGTTTATACAACGTATCATGGCCCTAGAAACGAGACCATAAAACAGATTCTCCAAGTACAATGAACAAGCATGCATCAACTGTTGATCTTTTCTATTTGAACATATTGTAAATTAACTCAAAGTACTTAATAGCACAGTATTAGAGCTACTGCAACGATCAAATGAACTAATATATATAAAGCATGATTGTGGCAGGAGCAGTGAAATTAATCTAATGGAGCCCTTGACTTCAGACCTATGGCTGAAGGGGAACTTGGCCTTTCTCCGCGCTCCTAGGAACCTGAGTTACAGGTTAGCACTCGCCTATAGCCCATCTTTTCTACAGCTACTAAATTCTGTAAGCCTCATCGCCAAATAATTCATTTCTCAAATCATCCCAACTTCTCCATAAGTTGCTAAATGGGAAAATAAACACCATGAACTAGACATCAAGCTAAAAACAGAATTGTCTGTGTGCTTTCTGCTTTTAATGTTTGACAAAAGCAGCATGTAAATTAGGCACCTGGTATTTCACGTAACCTCTTGTTGAACAAATTCTTTGCATGGTGCATGTAATTATCAATCTTAATATACAAAATCCACAAAGATCAGATATAGCCCTTATTTACGTGCCTGAGCATCCCGAACAGGGCGGAACTCACCATATGTCCCCCAAAGAGTAGCCATGGTTAACTGCAATGTTTTGTGCTGATGTGCATTTATTTGGAAGACTGAATTACCACACTTCATAGCTGAAAACTACTGAAAAGTGAAACTTCCTATTTGCCAATTACAAATCCAATCCAAGTAATGGTACTTGTGTCTGTGCAATCACACCATCGGCCCCACTGTGCTGCTACCAACTGGCTCCTATGAAAGAACAGTTGTCTCTTCTCTGGAGCATCTCACTCCTGCCAGGGCAGATTTTAATCAGTCCGTCCAAAGACAGCCTCCGACCGAGGGAGCTGCAGAAAAGGAGCCCAGAGGGCTGTTCTTTGTTGCTTTCTCCAATGTCTCTCTTACCAATGTTCATACCCATCCACATTTATCTAGTTTTAAATCACTGGTCCAAAGGCTAAACTAAACTAAGCCAACGGCTATGTAAAAACGAAAACCATGTATTGGTAAAATTTATACTCCGCAGAGAATGAAGAAGCGCCTGGATTAAAGGCATGTACACCAATGGTAAGTCCACAAGGAGGCCACGCCACAAATGCTGTGCACTTCACAGTGACTGGTCAGTCCAGGCAGAGTTTGTCCCGGAGCTCTGCAATACGTAACAGAGTTCCAGGAGTTTCAGAGGATCATCCTAATCAAAAATACGTGATAGATCGCACACAGCCTCCCGCACGGTAAGCCAAGGAAGCAAAAAAACATGTATCAAGGCAGACGTAAGGTAAATACAAGGCTTCCCCCAGCCTTTTTTCAAAGGGCTTCTTTTGAGAAGCACAAAAGAAGTGAATTCACCTAAAATCCCAACCGTAAATAAATAAGGCAGGCTAAAATCATGTAATTCTGCCCTAGAGTTATAAAAGTCTGAAGTATCTGAACAAGTTGGTAGAGAATGGAGTTTAACTTATACTCATTAAGTTGTTTCACATTCTAATTCCATCACTCAAAAAGATGAAGTAGTACAACACACACACACACACACACACACACACACACACACACACCCCAAGGGGGAAGGGGAAGAGAAATTACTTACTTTTTTTCTTAAAAAGTTTAATTAAAGACTTGATCTTTGCATTAATGAAGACCACCATTTCCAGGATGCCTACACAGAGCTTAGAAATTTAAATCACATTAAAAGCTCAGCCCAGCAGGCAGGTGGTAAGCTGCATCCTTCTGCTCCCGATTCTAACTTTCTTCCTCTCTTCTTCCTCTCGTCTCAAATCCTTAGACATCTGCTGGGGCTGATGTAATGTTGAAGTTGAGTTTATTGTCAGGCAGTTACAAGCCATTAACAGTCCTTGAACCTGAAAAGCTCCCACTGAAACCTAATCTTTAAGGCTGAGAGCTGCAGTGACAAAGTGTACAGAAAGAAAGAGAAAGCCAATCACAGTTCTTATTTGCATGATAGCCACATCAGTCTTTCTGCCTCGGTGCTCATTTATTCACTTTCCAACAGATCCGAAGTTTCTCCTCTCTGGAGTCCATGAAAATAGTGCAGATTTTCCTCTACGCAAGTCAAGGTAAAACAAATGTATTCCCCATTTTCACTAGGCTACTAGGAACATCCAGATCTGTTTACTGGAGCCCACAAGTCTTACAGCGACTCTGTTTTGACTCTTCGACTCTCCAGTTAATTCAGGCATTTGAACTGACTGGGGTGGGGGGGGGGGAGAGCCAAACTATTGTTTCTCCGACCACGCCCCCAGGCTCTGCCTCCCACACCAAAGGAACATTTACAAGCAGTAAAACTTTACAACAGAATCTCCACCGAGCTGTAAGCGATGACTTGGTTGCATTTTCATGCAAATTAGTACCTCCTGTCTTCTCACCCAGTTGTTTTTTATTTGTTGGTTTGTTTTGGGTTTGTTTTGTTTTTTTGCCAGTGACTGAGCATCAGCATTGCAATTGTACCCTAATGATTTAAATCTGTATTTTAAATTTAATTATCTTCTAAGCACCCGGTTTAAAAATTCCACACTCACCCCCCCCCCCCCCAGCCTCTACCCATGAGGGAGAACAGTAATTCCAAACATTACTTAGGTTTCTCTTGAACTTGAATATATAGTACTGGGTTCTGGTTCTTTTGTCCATTTGCAATTAACCTCTAAGAACAGGGGGAGCAAAGTGAAAGGGAAGATTCAGAAATAATAATACACTGGCTGGCACTAGGAAAATAACTTCCGGGGTAAAGGGACTGAAACAAAAAGTAAAAGAATACAGACTGGAAAATACTAAGAGAACAGACCAAGGAAAAGAATGATGTGCACACCTCTGCCCAGTTCTACTTCGTGGCAGAACAGCTTTGGAGACATGTTAGACAACCTCTTGATTCATAGCTTAGGGCCAGACTTATAAATTAATGGAAAAATGTAATAATCCACTAATTCAAAACATTTAGTTTATAACAAAAGCTCTTAGTCAAAGAAGAAAATTTATATAAGGGGTTCCTGCTAGGAAAAACACTGGAATGATTCCTCCTCAAATGTCCCCCCCCACCACCATCTTATTTTTTGAACAACAGCAAAAGCAAACAAACAAAAAAATAAAACCCACATATTATCATCTCACCATCCATATTATCACAGATTCCCAATTTGTGCTCCTTCATCCTGTACATAGTTTTACTTAAAAGTAATTACATGGCCAGATGGCAAACAAGAAATGACTCAAATGAGAAATGACTCCAAAGTTAAATTATATAGCTGCCTTAAATTAGCAAGCGAAATTCCCCTTAGGAAAACAAATTTATAAGCAAGAGTGACCTCGCTCTGCTTCAGCGTGAGAGACAGGTAGTAGCAGGTGGGCTTCCAGATAAAAGCTCTCCGATTCATAAACCCCAAGTTTTGGAGAGTAAATGTCACTCCCTGTACATAAGGTTGGAAACAACACGCAGCTTTTCAGGTACCCAATGACGGCATCCAAACATTCATTCAAAAGGTAAACACTAAGCGCGTACTAAGTGCCATGCATCTGGGGTACATCCATGACATCCCTGCCCTCACGGAGCTTCTATGATTTGACTGTTAACTACAATTGTATAGCATGTTAGAAGGTAGTAAGTGAATAGCCAGAAGAAAAGGCTGAATCGGATAAAAAAGGTTTTAGGGCTGGGGAAGCAGCCAGGTTGCGGTATTAAATAGGAGTCAGGGTAGACCTCATTGAAAAGGTGAGATCTGGGTAAAAACCTTAAGGAGGAGATGGCAATAAAACAAAAATCTACAGTGAATCCATTGGTTCTCATTTAAAGAGGGGATATGTTCACTGGGGGGGGGGGGTAGAGGGAGACACTTCGAGCCCACTAGGACTAGTCAGAGGAGTGCTCTAAGCAAATGAGCTGTAGTAGGAGTCACACGTGGAGGAATTTCCTTTCTCACTTGATATTAAGTCTGATCGTAAGTGGCTATATGAGTCTAGACGATACCACTATTTGGGTGCACACCAGTCAGTGGTGAGGCTAGGAGTAGAAAGCAGGCTTCCATCCAGGCATCCAGGGTACATCGTCCTCTATTCATCATTCCATGCTGCCCCCCCTCCAGTCCAGATCTTCAGATGCTAGCCAAATAAATTATGGTATTTACCACATTACGCATTAGGTTATGTTTTGAAAGGGCTTATTAATTACAAAGATTCCCCCAATAATTTTAACATCTCTTATATAGCCTGCATATCAGCATTAGAACAGGCTTATAAATTTGCACTGCCTCAATGTCATAGTTATTGAAGAACCAGGTTTTTATGAAAGTGTCTAGTATTTTTTAATTGCTCTATTTATACATTCAACAGAAAATATATAAATCCATGGTACTTCCTCTTCCAATTTTAGCCCTATAATAGCAGGGGAAAGAAAAGTTCAAATATCCCAGACATGGAAAAAAAATTTTTTTAAGATTTTATTTATCCATTTGAGAGAGAGAGAGACGGAGCACAAGTAGGGGTAGAGGCAGAGGGAGGGGGACAAGCAGACTCCCTGATTTGGGGCTCAATCCCAGGACCTGGAGATCATGACCTGAGCTGAAGGCAGACGCTTAACCATCTGAGCCACCCAGGCGCCCCTGACATGGAAAATTTGACAGTATGGGGTAGGAAGGAGTGAAGAGCCCAATACTGGAGCCATCCCACCCAAGATATTAGTCACTTACTAGAGGAGGGACCGCTCCATACCTTGGTTTTCTCATCTGTAAAATGAGACGATAATGGTATTTATGTTGCAAGGTTATTATGAGAATTTAAGGAGTTATTATAGATAAAGTCCTTAGAACAGTATCTGGTCTGTGATAAGCGTATTTATTTGTTACATAGATGAGTGAAATCTTAAGAGATAGCTAAGCAGCCCTAAGCTTAATGAAGGGTCAGTCATGGTTTCACAGAAGGGAAATCAACTTCACAGACCTCGGTCTTTGTACTTGTCTTAGACGTAAACTACCAGCTCATGAAAGATGGCTCTAAACCTCTCTCTTCCAGCTGCTATGCACTATCTTTTCTACTGTCTAAAATTCTTTCTATTCATTTACAAAAAATTCCCAGTGTCACCGCTGCACCTCTCACTAGTACCAATGGTCGTCTTCTCTCTCCTCTTCTAATTATCTTTAATTATATACCACTAATGACCCAGTTCTTGAGCTTTTCATCAACACTGTATAACACTCTTTCCTTTCCTACATCTGACTGTTCCTTCTCTGGATTCTAACAAACTCTTAACAAGCTTCAATGAGCCTGTCCTTAAACATTTGTCCTGTGCTATTTACTTATTCCCTCTTGAAACCTTAATGATTTTACTGAAGAAAGGCAGGAGTCAGCAAATTAAGGCCCTTCGGACAAAACTAGCTGACCCCTTTTTAAATAGTTGAAAAAAATTTAAAGAATACTATTTCATGATGTGAAAAATTCTATGAAATTCCAATTCCGGTGTCCAATAATAAAGTTGTAATGGAACATCACTACGCCATTAGTTCATCTATTGTCAATGGCTGCTCTCGGTATGGCCTGTAAAGTTGAAGCCATTTACTATCTGGACCTTTAGGGAAAAAGACTGATGATCCATGGATTATGCTACTGCCTTTGACACTCTGCTCAATCTTCCTCTCCCGCTACTGTCTTTCATTTGTCTGTCCTTCAGATCCATACTGCTAACCTCTACTTAAATTTCACATTATCTCATGCTGGATGTCTAATTTAAGCCAATCTGCTCCCCCCGCCCAGCTGTTTATCAAGAACTTTCTCATTTCTATAAGGACTATTATAGTCAAATTTTCAATGAACTAGACAGGTAGATTTCATCTTCAGTCAAAAACAAGAAAACTGAGATCTAGAAGCTAATGCAATGTTGGAGCTGAGATGAGAATCTGGGTGTCCTGATTTTTCTTTCATTAGCACGTATTAAGCTGGGAAAAGATAATTTTAGTACATTCAAGTCAAAATATCTTACAAAAAGGTCCTTACTAGGACACATAAATAATAAAAATACTTGAGAATCACTGTTCTCTAAAAATACTGCCAAATATTATGCAGAAAAATATGCTCCCCATCATTTGAACGATCCTGGTGGCTTATCCTGGTTGAGAATTCTATTACCACTACTATTGTATAAATATTTGCATCCTTATAAAGTTCCAACATTTCTGCTTAGTCTTTCACTGAAATGAAATTTTATTTCTGACCAGCATTTAAAATTTTTCTTCTAGGAATCATCTGATTATTCCGAGAGTGATCTGCTTACTTTTCAGGAGTAGGTATACACCATTATTAGCAAAGAGTTACAGAAATATTTTGCAGAGTAATACATAGTGTAGAAATTTTAACTGTAGCTCTGCATTTGCATTCAACCACTCAGCTATTTTACATCGAGAACTTATTAACTGCCCCGTGTTCCACAACCTACATCCGGGTTAAAAGTAAATCAAACTTGGTTCCTGACCTTACGAAGGTCAGAGTCCAATGGAGCAACACACCCAAAGAGATAAGAATAATAAAGTAATGAACAAGCACAGGGAAAGAGATAAGACTATGATGTTAATGGCAAAGATGGCAAAGGGCACCCACCCCATTTGGAGTACAGAGTGGAAGAGAGAACTCTTAGATAAAACACAGCCATGGTCACATGGAGGTTCAGGATAAGCTTATAGGGAAGTGATGCGGGGAAAGGCAGCGAGGGGGGGGGGGTGGAGAGAGGCAGGGCCAGACACCCTCCTCCCCTCAAGGACCTCGCTTCCCATAAGGGGGTGGGTTTTCATTGGTGGGCCAGGGAGTCACTGATGGAACTGAAAAGGGAAAGCTGTTAAGGTTCGTGTCACACTTCAAAGAGATCACTAGTGCAAGGTGAGCAGTAGCTGTGAATGGACCTGACCAGGGCAGAAAGAGAAGGTGGGAGCTGGTGTAGCAATGCATGCCAGAGGTGAGGAGGCCTGAATGGTTCTCACTCAGGGCCATTTTTCTATAACTACCTTGGTCTTATCAGCCTGTATTTAAGTCTATAACTTCAGGAACCATTATACACTTAAGGTATAAAAATTTAAAATTAAACCCTAGCTGTTTAATAAATGACTCTGCTAACACCCACATCTTCATCTTGAGTACAACCTTAAAATACAGCCTTATTATTTTTACTAAGGACAAAAGATTATATGTTTAAACCTGAGAGCTTTTTAAGAGCAGAGCTGTCTAAGGATCCCAGGACTCAGAGATAAGCCTTCTAGCCCCGTGAATCCTCCCCCCCCAATGGCCCCATCTCCACTTACACAAAACCTCAGGCCCTCCTCTGTGCATTCAGTGAGGTTAGGGCATTAAAATCTTTATGTTGAATCCAAAAAACTTTAGCAAACTTCATTAATTAGTATTGACTAAAAAGGAACATTTTCAAATACGGTCCACAAGAGTTATATGCAGGTACAATGCCATATAATACACACGTTTTGAATCACAGAAAATTTGAATCCTTGATCAACTGAAAATGGGATATATAATCAATTAAGATCACTGTGGTCTTCTAAGTTGGGAAGGAAGGGAAAGAAAAATCAGATATAATGTAGTTCTTCTCAGGACCATGTACCAAAAGATAATTTTTAAGTTCTTCTCAAAGGAATTTTACCTCTTCGAAATATGAAAATTCTCAGCCCAACCTTATCTATAAACAGGACTTTTACTGACTTTTGGTTTGTTTTAGGCTATTTTTAAAAATCAAGCTTAACATCTAAAATAAAAGATTGTACGTGACTAAGTTAATTTAGGTGTCCTTGTTAACTTTACACATGGTTAGAATACTTGAAATACAGTTTTTAAATCCACAGACACACCCAAGCATTCTTGTACTTCTTAGACCCAGAGCACTGGAAAACATCATAGTAGAAAGTATCCAATACAAGGCCCCTGGGCCTATAAAAGTGTACACTTAATAGTAAGGGATTTTAGAAATATTTAGGGGAGACTGAGTGGCTCAGCCAGTTAAGCATCTGCCTTCGGCTCAGGTCATGATCTCAGAGTCCTGGGAGGGAGCCCCACAGTGGGGCTCCCTGCTCTGCAGGGAGTCTGCCTCTCCCCCTCCCTCTGCCTGCCACTCCCCCTGCTTGTACTCTCTCTCTCTGTCAAATAAATAAAATCTTAAAAAAAAAAAAAAAGAAATATTTAAAAATTAACAAGCAACATAATCTACTTAAACATTCATAATAATGCTTTAGTAATGCTATAGATAGATTAGTCCTATCCCGTTTATTAAGAAACAAAGTCTTCCCACAACTCTAACTTTTGGAGGTAAAAATTGTGTTTCTTGTTTCTATAAACACTTTCACATTGAGGGCAATTCTATATGGTCTGTAATTTTTATCTATCAAAATTACAATCATTATTGAAGCTGTGAAGCAAATAACACAGGCAGATGAATTGATACAATCAATAAACGTGTAAATAAGAGAGCAACTTTAAAAAAATAGGGCTGTCCGATAAAATACAGCATGCCCAGAGATCAAGTTAAATTTCAGGGAGATAAAATTTCACAATTAAAGGACATTTTAAAAATCTACAGTATAATTCATTTGTTAATACAACTGTAATTTATGATACTAAAAAAAACAGCCATTAGGATTTAACACACAGATGAAAAAATACACTTTATATTATTCGAGACAAATTGAATTGACTACAAGTTCTAGCTGTTAGGCATTTAACTGATTAGAGACAACCCAAAAAGGTGAGTCGGTTACATGTGCATAAGGATCTATCTCTTATTTTTTCACATCAAGCATTCTTCCTCCAAATTTCTACTATTCTTCTCTCAACAGTCTAAGACCTTACGCATTTAAAACTTCTTTGATTCACTTGTCAATTTTATGTTCAAGAGGGGCCTTGTAAGAGGAACATGAGAGCAACCGCACAGTGGAAGGACCAGCTGCCATCTTCCGACTCCAGCAGACCCTAGTGGCATTGGACGAGCAATATCATGCCCCCGCCATGTGACACAATACCAAGGATAGGCATCACCTACAGTAAAATCAAGTTAAACACTGCTGACAAGTTAAATTTTTCCAGTTTACAGGGAATGCAAGAGTTAGAGGAAAAAAATGAAAACCATCAAACTAAAAGTGGAACACTTTGCGGGTCTGGCCTCTCTGGTATGTCAAATAATAATAATAATAATAATAATAATAATAATAATAATAAGGAGGAGGAGGAGGAGGAAGAGGAGGAGGGGGGAGGAGGAGGAGGAGGAAGAGGAGGAGGAGGAGGAGGAGGAATGTGCCAAATTAAAGGAGATTTGAGGACTATACAATCAGATGCATATCCTGGATAGGATACTAGTTTAGACAAACCAGCTATAAAGAAAGGCCTTTTATAGACAAGTGGGGAAATTTCAGTTATGCCCCAGGTGTGATTTTGATCTTGTGCTTTCTATGGTTGGATGAGGAGTTTAACACACACACACACACACACACACACACACACACACACACACACACCACACATACACACACATTTACAAGGTGATGTAGAAATACTGTCCCGGAATGAAAACACATGTCTGATGACAGACGCTCATGAAGAATTATATTAATTGTCCCTTGGGTTATGTTATTTCATAAAGGTATGTTAAAAATCCCCAATGTTCTAGAACTTCAATGGTACAATGATCTTTTCTTCTTTCTGCTTCTGAATTAATCTTTAATGATGAATCATATGGCATATTGAAAACAAGACCGATGGAAATGGCTCCATCAATATCTGGTGAGGGGAGTTGGTTGATGTAGAAAGGGAAACCTTAGGAGATGATAATGTGTCAGTTCTTTAGAAGGAACCCGATCTGGCATCCACTTGACCAGTTAATTCTGATGCTAGGAAACACCTTTTACTCTGCATGTGTTGAAGCTAAAGGCTTCTGCTGTGGAGCCTAGTTAATAATTTAGTCTAAAACCACTGCTACCATCTGCTCGGTCAATTTAAAAACGTCTGCTATCACTGTGACTAGTTTAGTCAAGCCACAATATTCATGTGACAAATGCTGAACAAATGAAAGGTGAGGCAGATAGAAAATATGCTATGAGAAAAAGAAACCCCCATCAAAAGTCCAGAACACAAAGGGAGCCCTGCTGACACAGCATGTAAAATTCAGCCCTGCAGGGTTGGAAGAATGCAATGTCTCTTATTCAGGGCGCGGGACAATCTGGAGACTGTCCCAAGATGACGGGTCCGAGGTGGGGCTGATGGTGGAGAGCTCCATGAAGGGAACGGGCCATAAGGTTGGACGTCACGGTGAGCAGGGATCTGGCTAGGGCAAGTTGAAAAAGGGAGATTTCCTATTTTCCTAGTTAAGAGCTGAAGACAGTCCCAAAGAGCATCCCATCCACTCTTTTTTCTTTTACAAAAGAAGTGACCTAACACACATCACGGAGCTATCCGGCGTCCACGCTAACCCTCCCGCGCTGCCTCTACCTTGACTGGGAAAAGGCTGGTGGGTCAGGGCTGCAATGTCCACACTCACTTCTGCTTCTGTGCCTCCGCACTGGTGGTTCTTCCGCCTGCCTGGGATGCTCCATCCCTCACCCAGCCCCGACTTGGCACGCCCCTGTTTGTTTTTCAAATTCTACTTCAAATGTTAACCTTCCTTAAGAGGCATTCCTTGACAGAGCTTTAGTAACTCTTTATTTCAAAAATATAGGCCATTTTACTTCAAGAAGAACTTCCTCAAAAGTGAACTACGTCTGTCCCACAAAAAGAGAACGAACAAATTTCATTAACAGTAAGCCTCTTACGCTTGTACCAATTATTCTTCATGACATGTATAGCTCTAATCCATCCACCCACGTTAGTACTGATTCATCTAATTCATTCTACTGAGCCTATATTAGGCATATAAAGGCTCATTCAGGAGAGAAATAGTGTATATGAGTAGAGCTACATATCAATTAGTTCAATTCTAAACTTACTTTGCCTTTCCTAATTCAATCATTCAAAACACAGAATGCGTATTAGGGGTCTATCATATCTTAGAGGAGAGACTAATTCTCTGTGCTATTTAAATTTACCATAATTATATCCTTTTATAATAAAATAATATAAAGGGAAATGAACCTTAAATTTAAAAAGAAAAAAAAATCAATTTCAACCTTTAAAAATCTTCAGGGAAGAAAGAAAAAAAATCTCATTGTAGAATGAAAAGCCAGAGTATAATGTGATGATCTGAGAGATATAATTTAAGAGTCATGTGATTAGCTAAAGTGCTTTATACCCTGGGCTCTCTTGTACTTTCAAAATTGGATAAAGGGGACATCCTAATGAAGACTCTCCGTGGGGTGGGGTTGAGGGGGCGGCTGACGATATAAAGTAGAAGGTCGCCACCTGCAGGGGGACATAGTAGCCAGTGACACACACACACACACAGGAAAATGACTCCTGCTACTTACTGTCTCTTGGCAGAAGAGCTTGGGAGAAATGCCTCTGATTTAACACGTCTCAAAAGAATGTGCGCATCTTCCTCCAACGAAGGAAGACCCACACTGTATAATCTGTGAATTTCCATAAACTACCTAGCATCTGCAACCACGCACCCGTGAATGAGGTAAACCATTTCTGAATCTATCGGGACAGCTACATTTAACTGAAAAACAAGGGCTGAGAAAAAAGAGGTCCACATCAATTTACAACCAAAACATACAATCTTGCAAAACAGAAATCCAAACGAGAGTGTTTTCATTTAGAGAGAAAAGGATTCTGAAGCCAGGTTGTCCACAAACACAAAAAAATACTTTAAAAGACTGAAGGAAAATCATATTTATCATTGCTTACATTAATTACAATTAATGATCAGTAAGTATAAAGATTGAGAGAAAAGCATCATTTGGACTCATTATTTTGTAAGCAGTGGAACGATCTCACAAACTGTTCCGTTTTTCTTTTCTCTACTTCCTGTGATTTCTTCTGTTGTTTCACATATGGTTAAGATGAGCGCTACAATTAATAAACTGGTATGACCAACTGCTTTTGTTAAGAGGCCAGCTGGTTTGCAATTACCATTGCAAAATGATAATTAGACAAATTAAGATAGACCGCTCCGGTTTGCTGAGGAAATGACAGCAACACTAAATGTCTAACTATATTTGGTTTTCTAGCAATGGTAAGGGTTGACCTCGGCAAGGATAACATTTATCTCATTAGGGTTGGTTTAAAAAAAAAATACAGTGTCCTAAACTATTGGATAGACAGTAGCAGAATTCTTCAAACGGAGAAACCCTAGCTTCGTATTAAGCATGAGTGCTATGAAGGATCTGTAATTATGCTGAAGGTGTCACAGCGGGAGCAAAGGAAGGTCAGCCAGGCATAAAATGATATTCAGAATGCGTCTAGGGAGTACAGAATTTTCATTAAAGTCAAGCAAAGACTTTTGACACGGATAAACCTTCCTATAAGCTCAATGTTTCATATTCTTTGATTTTTCTTTTCAATTGCAAGAAATAAGGATAATTTTAATAAGTAAACAACAAATGAGAGCAAGAGACAAGAGTAAAAACATCAGTTATTGCATGGGGACATATGTTCAGTATCTCTAAATTCTAGTAACCTGATACTTCGAAAGCAAGGAGTTCACAGTGCAGATATCTGACCTGACACCACAGAAGGGCCCCCATGCTCGCTGGCATGCCCGGGTACCAGAGGGCCATACAATGAGGGCACAGCTGGAGGGAAGGGAGGCGTGCTGATTGCAGAGCCCACATAATTAGGCCCACACAGAATTTGAGAAAAATCAAATGGTAATCAAAACGAGAATGCTGATGCTAGGTAATGGCTGGCCACTGACTTTGTTAAAATGATATGCTTAGCTCCTCCCCCTCAGTAGCATCAGGGTTCGAAACAGCAGGAAAAAATCATGGAATTCTTCACATCTTAGCTAATAAAATCATCACAGGAAGGATTAAGATCAGTAGTTTTTCTCATGCACCCCAACAATAGTTTCAACATGTAGTCAAAAGTAGGAAGCTTGGAACTGTAAAGACAGGTGCAGAGAGTTAGTAGTTTCATACACTGTTTTGTTTTTGTTTTTGCTTTTTTCACTAAGGAAAAAAGGCAGAAGGGAGTAGAAAGCACTATAAAAATTTGACCGACAATAAAGACATGCAATGTTTTCCTGAACCAAAATAAAAACAAAAGATATCTGGGGAGAAAATAAAGCAGGGAGGGTCTTACAATGCCGAATGATTTTCCCAAGCCTCTGTCCAATTGTACAGCGGCTCTCAGAAGTCTCAGCTCAACCCATTTTTTATCCCGTTATCTGAAACACCCATCTCTTTGTGCGTAGCAGTCCATATAAATCATTACATGATAAAACACGTTCAAACGGAGCTGCCACAATCAATTTTCATTAGCGAACCATATTTAATCAAGTAAACATTTCGGGTCTGAAGACAGTCCTAAAGCACCCGCACTTTGCTCCACATGTCTCGATGTGTATGCACCACAGGATGGAATGGAATTATTTTATTATAACTGCTTTCTGAAGAGAAATACTCACCAATCGCACCCCACTGGATAGAGGAATCAGCCACAGACTCCGGAGGATATATCACATTCATTATGAAAATTAACCCCAGACCATCTATGGAGGGCTCATGCCAGCAGGGCGTCCCATGTTGAAATGGGATAAAATTCACTTCGGCACTCAGTAACCTCCCTCTTCCTCTTGTCATACAATCACAACTGCCCATCAACAACGATAACTCTATATTCTGCACTTTCCAGCTTCACTTACATTGTAACACCACCACTCTCCCTTGCACCCACCCACCCCCCCGCAAAAAAACAGCCTCTTCTTTCTGCAGCTGCTGAATGCCACAAATAGCTTCTTGTATAATTTGACTTAGAATACACCCCAAACTAGACATGTTGAATGGCAACATGAATGCTTCATTCAGAGAGAACTAAAATGTGTAGAATGCCCTAAAAACATCACAGTGGTAAAGGGGATCATTTGGGAGTCTTGGGGCAGAGGACTCCTTTCAGCAGTAGCCTGCAAATTCTTCTCAGGTCGATGCAAATGGCAAGAGAAGGGTTTCAGGAGATTCCCACACTGATCAAAGGACGACTAGCTAATTCCCCTGTCTGGATGGGGTTTCCTTAAAGTTGCCTCCATTCTCCACACACATTTATTTTCTTCCTACTTCCCTAATAGAATGTACTTACTCTAAATCTATTCATACTTTAGCATCAGTGAGCCATTCTTAGGTTAATTTTTGAAACTGTTTGACTTAATGCTTTGTGTATTCCACCCATGGCAAGCCCTCCTCTGACATTTTTATAGGGCCAGAGCCAAATCCAAGTACTCACTTTGCAAATACTCCTCAATTTGATACAACATGACAACACGTAACATTCATGAGTACATTAAAAGAAAGGGGATAATCACCCATCTTTATGAATGGGTGAAGGAGGGAAAGAGTTGGGAGAATTTAAAAGCATCTGTCATATTATGCCACAATAGTCTAACCTCTATGAAAACTTCTCTTAGGAAATAGCTCACAAATAATGAAATAAAAATTCCCACCCCGATGATGACGACTTTCACTTCACAAATTTGCTTTTTTTTTTTTTAAGATCTTATTTATTTATTTGACACAGAGAGAGGCAGCGAGAGAGGGAACACAAGCAGGGGGAGTGCGAGAGGGAGAAGCAGGCTTCCCGCCAAGCAGGGAGCCCAATGAGGGGCTCGATCCCAGAACGCTGGGATCATGACCTGAGCTGAAGGCAGACGCTTGACTGAGCCACCCAGGCGCCCCACAAATTTGCCTTTTGAAACGCTTCCCTGTGTGTTGAAATTGGAATTTATTTTCCTGAATACCAAGTGTATTGGCAACCAAATGATCTACTGGAGCTGGAGGACAGGGAGAAGTAAGAGTTAAAGGAAAAACTCTTTTGTTGCTAGGGAAAAATGGGAGCCAGAAGGACCAGTGAATTACCTTTAACCTGCCCTCTACCCGTCATCCTTTGGGTCTCAGATTAACTGACAATTTCTTCAGGAAAGCAAACCTTTCCTGACCCTCTGACTCTGTTGACACCACCTATTATTTATTCCATCAAGACATCATTCTCATCAAGACTTTTCTTAGAGCACTATTAGTTGTTTGGCACAGTTGTGTGTTTGGTGAGTCTATCTCCCACTAGACACATGATCTAGACCACAGAACAAAGGCCAGGCTCTCTGGATCCACAGGGCCTAGGGGCTGAGCACCAGATCTGATATACAGTCGGCATGCAATTATTATTTTATTAAAGGAATAAATTATAGAAAGAAAAGTTTAAACAAAATGAGCTCCAGAGAATTTAGCTTTATTCTATGGTATTAAAAAATGACTAATTTGTTAAAGCATCACAGTCGTGGTAGACAGCCATTAGTAAGACACGAAGGTACATTTCAAAAAAGTCATTTCATTCATTTCCAGCCTTGACTGGTTCATTAAGGACACTAAGCACCAAGCGTAACACTAGGCACTGGAGACACAAAGATGAAGACAACCTTCTCTTACAAAGTCCTCCTTGACCATTTTGTCTCCCATGCATTCTCCCCAGAAGAGTCATTATCCTCTCCTTTGTGGCTTATCCCTCCATAATTAAACTTATCTATCTTCTTGAGGACAGGAACCTGGCCTTCGTTGGCTTTGGAGATGCCAGTAAGTCTGCTGATTGAAGAGCAAAATGAATGAATAAGCAACCTATTCCTTGTCTGTTAGGAATTCCATTGGATGGAAGACTGATACAACCAAATGATAATAAGACACATTTTTAAATAGAGGGTGCCCTCTAATGGGAACTAGAAGGAAATAATATCAGAGAAAACATGACATAGCAGGTGATATGTGATGGATGAATAAGAATTTGCTAGATGGAGAAGGATATGAAACACATTCCAACTAAATAAAAGAGCAAGAGCAAAGAGAGCGAAGAGAGCGAGTCGTCTGTGTGTTGGGAATACCGAGTTACGTTACGTGACGTGTATAACGGATGGTGTCCGTTGCCTTCATAGCCCCAAATCAGCTTGTAGGGTGCACTGATGTGAATGTCTAGAAGCTGAAAACTGCATTTCCCAATCTCCCTTACACCTGGTTTGCAAAGCTGGTACACCTGGCGAATTTCACGGAGAACCTGAGTCCACACTCCTGCTCCCTTGGCTATTTCTGCTGGTAAGTCTGGTTGTTGAAACATCTTAGTAGGAGTGATAATTAAGTCTCCGTGTTCGATCCCTACCAAGGAAGCTCTTGGTAAGCCAGTTCTGAAATGGTATCTTGGGAGTCATTCCTGGGAGTTCAGCCTGGACTTGTTCCCCAGGCTTTTCCAATGATCGTGTAAGTACCACATACCCTGTGTTAAATCCCCTTCTGCTTACACTGTTGTCTGCAGCTTAACCTGCCTGAGACAATCTGCTGGCCCACTGGGATGACCAAGTGGGGTTCGTAGGAGTGGCAGTGGGAGATCACAGCTGGAAAAGTAAGGACCAGTTGTGAGGAACCTTGCCTGTCAAGTCAAAGAGGTTAGACCTCAGTCAGGTAGTTATGGTTAAACATCCAAAGTTTTTATACAAGATAGTGGTCTGTGTTTTGGAAGAATTGCAGAGACAAAGGAAAACTACATTGAAAAGTTAGGCAAATTCTATAAATCCAAGGTGAACTGATATTGATGAAAGAAGGAATGGAGGTAAATATTAGTCTGTCCTCCTTATGTTAATGATTTCCCCCATGCCTAACCTTTGGCTGTGTCATAACACTTCCTGCCTCTCTTAAATGCTTTATCCATTCCAGCTAGGACACCAACAGTGCAGGGGTAGGATGCGGCCACCCACTGACTTGGGTTAGCCTCTTGCCTTACTAGTTTCTCTTTGGATTTCATGATGTTGGGCAATTCTGAGTAAATATTTTAGTTCCCGATGATTTTTTACCTAGACAAACTGATTTTCTTCTAGGAGTGGGATCTGCATAAATGATAGGGTCATGATCAAAGCCCATAACTGAAAAATAACATATTCTCCATATTTATTTTCAAAATGCTGACTTTCCCCCAATCTTAGTTGTATACAACTGAAGAATCTACATAAACTCTGATAATGAACACGCAAGAACATCTAACCACTATCAGTATTTAGGGAAAGAACATCAGATTGTTGAAACAAGACAGCCAGCACCTTATTAAATGGCTATGAAGGCTATGTCAGAACACTTAGATGGAAACAACAGAATCTACTCATTATATTAAGCAAAAATGACTTATTAAGAGATATTAAGGAGCTTTCAGAATTTCCAGAAGGGCCAGAGGGTAAGTTGACATGCCACACTGCCAAGACTCTCACAGTGAAACACTGCTATTGCTGCCACCTGCTGTCATCACTGATCACGTGCAAGCTTAGATGCTAAGTGTCCACAGAAGTCAACGTCAGAAGAGCAAGAGGCTAGTGCTGCTAGGCTTACAAGTAGATGCCAACAACCTATACAGTTACTGCCTAATTTTCATACTGCAACCAAACTCAATACTCGTTGACAGAGCCTTGGTCACATACGTGCACTCTAGCTGCAAGGGAGTCTGGGAGTAAAGGCATTTGCTTAGCAACCCTGATAGAAGGAGTTGGGCCAGGCAGGTGTCAGATGGGAGTTGGGCAAGCCAATGACAGAACCTGCTGCAGGATTTTTAGCCAAGTTCTTCAGGAAGAATAATCACTAATGTAGTCCAAAATCAATTTGGATTTGTAGTCTCTTATCTCAGTTTTGATTCAAATCCAGAAGAATGTTTATTTGCGCCAGAACTCCCAGAATCAGAAGCTGAGACGGAAGTTTCTTTCACCCCGATTGTACTGGTGGTCCCAAGACTCACCAAGTAGTATTCAACACTGTCATCTTTTGAGTAGAAAAACTCAACACAGTCCAGGATTGATTTCTTCCCATGGGCTCCCTTTCATGAGAACATAAAAAAAGAAAATTATAGGGTTTTGTTTTTTTTAAGACCTGCTCAAATTCATGTCATGTCATTAAGAAAAATATTGGCAATAGAATTAAGGGTGTAAGATTCACAGTAATGCTTTTCAGGAAACCAGAATATTCCACAGGTTGTTGCAACCTGACTTTACAAATTAAAAGAGCAAATTCAATGAAATCACTTTTCCAACTACCTTATGTACTTAAAATTGGAAAAAAAAAATAAGCGCAGTTTGGCCTTAATTCTCCACTATGTATGAGTTCTTACGGAAAAGACCACGAATACTCTAAGCAATGACATAGTAACTGCATTACTTACACTTCTAAAATGCCACTGAAGAAATTGAATTTAAATAAAAAATTTAAAAATAAATTTAAAAAATTCAAATATGAACAGCATAAAAAATGAAAAAATACAATTAAAAACAAAATGCCACTGAAGAATAAAACACTCTACAGGTAAGCATCTATTGAGAAAATATAACTTTTCTGAGCACCACTGTATAAATAAACCTTCTTTAAGTGAGGCAGAATAAAAATGCTTTACCATGTATTTGGTAATATCTTCGATAGTATTTTTTTGCAGTATAATTTGTGGTACTAATTTAATAGAAAGCAAATCTTCAAAAGAAAGTCTCCTCTGCTATTCAATTTTTCTTTTAATAAAGTGAAGATGTTTAACTTTTATCAAGAAACAATGGCAATCAAATGGAATTTCTATGTATCTCATTACTTGCAAGTATTTATTTCTTCATAAACACACAGACATGATATAAAAGCACGAATTATTAATGCTATCATCTTGGATAAAGAAAGTAATTTGCTCCCATCTCGATACATGAATAATTTAATTTTGCAAGGCTAATATGACATTTGTATAAGACGTCTTTCCTACTGCCCATGATACATAGACCCCCAACAGAAGATCAGCAGGAGAGCAGGGAGAATTTTGTAAGCAATCTTTGAAAACAAGCACAGTGTCTACAGGTTGTTCTCTGTGGTAGTTTTTCCTTGTACTTCAGAGAGGACACTCCTCCACACACAGCTAGTGGTTTCTAGCCAGCTCGCTGGAGAAAGATCCAGAATACACTGGCAGTATTTCCTATTCCCTCCCATTTCAGGAAATCAGATATGGTTCATTAGCAATGTTTTTCTTCACATTTATATTGCTGAAATGTTCTATCTTAAAAAGCAAACAAAACAACATTCAGAGCCATGTGTGTCTGTGACAGAGCCTAAGTGATAAGTTGGCCATTTCTACCTTGAGTTCAACTTTCTGCAACACATACACAAACTTCAATCAGATCTCTTTGACCACTGTGTGGAGAGCGGATTGTGTACAGACAGGCAAGTAGAATTAGGAAGCTATTGTTATAAACTATGCAAGAAATGATGGCAGCCTGAACTAGTGTTGAAAAAAGAGAAATGGGTGGATTCAAAATAGATTTTGGAAGTAGAACAGAAAGATTAGATAGACGTGGGGTAGAAAGAAAGGCAGGGATCAGAAAGAACTCCACTTTTTCCTGGAAGGTGCATGGGTGGAGACTGGTGATGCCCTTTGCAGAGAAGGGAAACCGGGAGGAGGAATGGTTGGAAAGGAAAGAACCCAGACACTGTACATGCGAGCAGTCTGTTAGACACACACAAGTGGAACTCTCACATGGGCAGGTGCATGAAGCTCAGAAGAGGGGCCAGGACCGGAGATTAAAAACAACGTGGAAATGAGCTTACAGAAGGTACTTAAAGCCACTGACTGAGAGCACTTAGGGAAAGAAGGCAGGCGTACAAGAGAACAGAAGATTGAACCCTGAGGTTCTTCCTTAGAAAAAGAGGAGGATTCACTGCAGGACCCAGAATTGGCAGAAGAAGTAGTTTCTTGAAATTAAGAGAGGAAATAGTTTTGAGGAGGGAAAAGGTAGTAGGCAACTTCACAGAAAATGCTAATAAGGCAAAGAGAGAACCCTGAGCATTGCATCGGGCTACATGGAAGCTTTAGTTTCCCTGAGAAGAATGCACAGTGCAGCGGAGGGCCAGAAACCCAGATTGGGACGTGTGAAAAAGTGAAGAGGAGCTGGGGGAGTGGGAAGATCAGATGTAGACCACTTGACTGATTACTCAGTTTTGCTATCAAGATAGAGAAATATGTGGTGCGCCTGGGTGGCGCAGTCGTTAAGCGTCTGCCTTCGGCTCAGGGAGTGATCCCAGCGTTCTGGGATCGAGCCCCACATCAGGCTCCTCTGCTAGGAGCCTGCTTCTTCCTCTCCCACTCCCCCTGCTTGTGTTCCCTCTCTCGCTGGCTGTCTCTCTCTGTCAAATAAATAAATAAAATCTTAAAAAAAAAAAAAGATAGAGAAATATCTCTATTGAAGGATATGTGAGGTCAAGTAATTTCAAAAATTGAAATAAGTCCTTATAATTTACTTTTTCAAAAAATGTTTGGTTTTTCTTCAAGATCTCTTAATTTGTTTCTGAGTCCACACGCCACTGCACAGCCTTTTTTAGATTCACATTACAAAACAGGATTCAACAATCTGGGTTAATGAATGACAATAATCTTCAGGCAGAAAGGCTGGGAATTATTTTCTGAACTAATGAGTTTCATTAATCGAAAAAAGAAAGGGCCTCCCCCCACCATCTCCCCACCCCTACACCCTTTCATGACCTCTCTGTACAACACTGGCAGACACCATCTTTCCACCAACTAACAATGGCTGGATTCAAGTTCCGAACATTCCTGAGAAGAGTCACTCATTTGGGCAGAAGGCACCCCTCAAGGCCATTAAGGAAAGTCTGCCCACAAGTCTTACAGCTCACCCAGCATTTTTTTTTTTCTATTTATGAAGAAAAAATTAAGGCGAGGGGGAGCAGTGGATTAATGAGAATTTTTTTTTTTTAAGATAAAAAGCTGAAGCAAATAGCTCCAGGAATAGAAGATAGTAGACTGAAGGAGGAATTCTTGATTGGTTAACCGATTTGGAATGAAGACTATGAAGTACTACAGAAGAGAAGTAATTGAGAGTGTGAAATCTCTAAGGACGTAAGAATGGAAAGCCCAAACCCGTGACTATGCTGTAGGTCCAGCCCGGTGCCAAACAGCAAGAATGCTCCATATGTTAAAAGCACAGTATAGTCTGTAGGGAAACAAAAGAAAAATAATAGCTAGAAGCAAATGGTGCTTCCTCTGAGCTGAGCATTTCATGCACAGTATCTCATTTAACTCACATCACAACCCTAGGGTATTGGAACTTGTATTTGCCCCATTTTTCAAGTTGAGGAAATGGTGGCTCAGTAAGAAGCTAAGTAATTTCCAAAAGCCATAAGCATGCCAAATGGTGGGGCAAGAATTCAAACCAGGTCTGCTATGCTGGAGGCTTCCTCCTACCCACTCACCATGGAATAGGACCTCTGGGAATACCTAAGGCAGGAATGAGCACTTAGCAAAGCAGGCAGAGAGCTGAGCCCCCGACAGATTCAAACGAAGTGGGAGAACTGAAAGTTTAAATTAAGCCTGGACTTCAAGCAACCTTTTTATAGGATACAGAAAAGTGCACAAGATACATGTGTGCCACCACGTGAGCGTACCAAGATCAAGGCGTAGATGAAGACCAGCTCCCAGAGCTCTGTTCATGGCCTTGCAGTCACTGCTGCCATCCCCGAAGGTAACCGCTACCCTGACACAGTCACCAGAGGTCAGTTTTGTCTGGTTTTGAATTTTGTATGATTAGAATCATACTTTCTGTGTTTGGCTTATTCCACTCCACAGATTCATCCATGGGATGCATGTGGCAGCGGTCTGATTATTCTTATTGCTGTATGGTGAAGAGAACACTTATCCATCACATCATTAATGCCCATTTGTTTTTTGTTTTTTTTCTAATTTGGGGCTTTTATGAATAGTGCAGCTTTGCACATCTCATGGATGTCACTTGGTGAACACATTTATACCTTGATGTTGGGCACATTCCTAGAAGGGGAAGTTGCTGGTTTATAGGGAATGCGTATATTCAGCTACAGCAAATACTGCCAAAAAGTCCTCCAAAAAGGAAAAGCTAGTACAGTGATTTAACGGTCTTCTTCCCATAGTATATGGGCACTACAGTAAAAACAGAGCTTTAAAATATTGAAGGCTATCATAAAACTTATCCCAGGGCCATTCTTAAATATCAGAAATAAACTAGGAAGAGAGTCTTTCTGAAAATCATCTGAGTAATGCAAGCCCTGCTTGCCAAACTCCATGTAATAAAAGCTGAAGAGAAAGAAAACTGGTTGAAAGGGGCTTGAAAGGGTCAGTGTATACAGCAACTGGGCTGTCCACAAACTATGCTGGAGATAGTAGTCTTTGGCCCAGGATAGCAATTTCTAGCTCTCACCCTCTCTGTGAGACCAGGAACTTCAATGTTTCTGGGCCTTGGGTGTTTCACATCTGAAACGATAGAAGGGCACTAGTTAAGTTCCCAGTTCCATTTTGGGCACAAAATAAAGTGATATAGATAGATAAAAGAGAGAAGGCTTCTGGCTTATCAGAAACAGAAGGATTCAGTCCTATACAATTACTATATACCGCACCCAAAGCTAGAAGATATAAAACCATGGATATACTTTTGTTGCAAAACAAAACAAAGAGGTTAGCTGGGCGGGGATGTATGCAGGGGAGTGCTACGGACAACTTACATGCTGGAGAAATGTTCTGGGGATCTTATAAGGAAGTCTTTTAGAAAAAAAAATACTGGAAAATATCTGGCCAAAATGATCCCAAGATTAAAAATAAATTTTAAAATGTGCTCTTGGGTTCCTAAGTCATAATGTTAAAACATCATATTATGCCATATACAGCTCTCCCTTCTCTTCCTTTTTATATAGGACACCTCCCTGCCGTCTTTTTTACCCAGAACACCTATGACATATGAAACTCATTCCAGTGGGCTTACTATTTTTCTCCCTTTTTTATTATAAGGTTTTTCAATCACTATGTTCCTTTATACTTCACCTCAAGTCAAGAGCTTGATTTTTATTCTTTTTTGTTTACGAATAAAAACATGTAGGTTTACTAATTTTCCTCTGCATGCAGTTTTGGCTACATCCCATCGGTTTTGAAATTTAACTTTCTCTGTATCACTACTTTCTAAAGAGTCTACTTTTATATTCAAATATCCTCGCTTCGTTCTTTTTATCTGTAATACTAATGAATTTTAAAATAACCTGATATAAGGTCTTAAGTTGAATAAAATCCACCTTGATAGTATCCATAAGAAGTTAGTCATTCTTGATACTTTTTTTTTTAATTTCCCCCAGCATCTATCCTGCCTCTTTGCACTTAAAGGTATGCTTTAAAAGGTAATATCCCCAGTCATGTGTGTAACTTTAGCTTGTCTTTGCTTTGCCGTGTTTAAACAGGAAAAGCAAATTGAGCCAGCTGTATAAGCAGTAGACAAATCAGTCTCACCTCCTCTGTCTCCTTCCCTTTGTCCCTCTGGACAGAGGAGGTCCAGACCAGCTCTGTGAGGCTGCACTGGATTTTGTACAGATAAGGATATTTTTCATAGTTACATATTTGGAAACTTTAGTTACGTACACAGGAAAAAAAAACAAAACACTGTGAAATACCAAAAACCATACAGATATTGAGATGGCCGTTCCAACTGTACTCACAACAGCAGTGTGAGACTGCAAAGCTGGGAAGGAGAAAGCGAAAAAAAAATTCTTTTTAAAACCTGAAGTGACAAAAGAGTTTATGAGGCTTATAAGGCTTGTCACACTATGAAAACAAATTCCCTCATTTACATCCGTGAAGAGCAGCTGAATTTATAGCTCACGTTAAATGGCAAGTCAGAGTGCAGCAGGATTACCAGTGTCCAGGCATTCGCGGAGGGTATTTGCATATGAAAAGTAGAAGAGCCGTGGGTACACTGGGACCCTTACCAATCCACTTAGGAAACTGAAAACCCAAAGTGAAAAGATCCTGTTTGGCACGACGGCGTGACAAATACCAGTTAGAAGTGCGGAGGCTGTGAGCATTTAACACACACAGGGCAAAAAGAAAAATGTCAGTTACCAGTTACTGGGTCGAGCCAAGGTTCCAGGCCAGCTTTCCATGTAGTAGCCCATTTAAAGGTCATGAAAATCTTATCAGTGAGGGAATTGCATCTGCAGTTTAGAAATGAGAGAGCAGAGAGGCAGGGAAGTTAAGTGACCTGCCCCACGGCCACAGAGTTCTACTGGTAGAGCCCAAGTCCCCAGGGATTAGAAAGCCCCAAACAAGAACCTGTGAACAAGATGCTACATCCTTCTTCTTATTGATTCCTCCTCTGAGGTCCATGGGCCATTTTCCAATTCACATTTTGTAATTTACTCGGAACTGGTAAGTTGGATATCTAAGACTCAGATGGGAGGATTATGGGGAGAAAGCAAGTTATCTGACATAATTATAAGGGTTTTTTTGTTTTGTTTTGTTTTTTACTTTTTTACTTACTTTTTAAAAATATATTCCTAACACTCCAGGAATAATTGGAGTAAGACAGAAGTAAAGGAGAATAGTAGGATGGAGAGAAAGAGCCAAAGGTTTCCATTCAGAAAGAAGAGGTGAACATATTTAGAAGAAAAAGAAAAAAAAATCAAAGCAGATCCAGGTTAATAATTGTGCCAGGTATTTCAGGATCAAGGAAGAAAGGAAGTGCAGTGTGACTAAAATTTAGCAGCCAGCCTGGCCTTCGAACACTACCGTGCAGTGGATTTTCTCTCATACTAAGTAAATGTTTCTTAGTTGTTGTTGTTCAGATTAGTTATTTATTTCAAAGAGAGAGTGCACGTGCATGCACGGGGTAGGAGCAGAGGGAGAGGGAGAGAGAAACTCAAGGAGACGCCATGCTGAGCCAGGAGCCCGATGCAGGGCTTGATCTCATGACCCTGAGATCATGACCTGAGCCGAAACCAAGAGTCAGACGCTTCACAGACTGAGCCACCCAGGCACCCCTAAGTAAATGTTTCTTTCAAAAAAAAAAAAAAATCAAATATGCTAAGATACAGAAGAGAGATTGGCTTAGAAAAGAAAACGTAGACAATCTCTGAATGACAAAATTAATGTGCTGAACAAATAAAGCTCATTTCCAAATTAAGCATTACAGCTGAAATTTGTTACACGTATAAAATAACCAAAGCAAACAAACAAACAAAAAACTGTCAGGTTTTCAAACTTCGTTGGCAGCAGTGGCCCGTCAAGTCAGCAGCCTGTCTTTTTAATTTCCATTCTTTGACTAGTCATTAAAAGAATTATTTATGAGCCTGTTATTTCATGTTTGAGAGGAATAAATGTATATATAATTCATGATTTTTCCTCTACAAAAGATGTAGGCACTTATCACTTAATTCCTACAAAGGTGAACGATTAAGTAGGGTTATCAGCTCCGTTAATTTCTGACTCTATTATTATTACCCTATGCAGACACCACTGTTCTCATATTTCAAGCCAACTGATACCAAACCAACTGCTTTGATATTTCATATAGATAAATGCACCACGTCGGCAAAGCAGAGCCCAGACTTAGACTTCTGCCTGTCCTGCACAGCACAGCTAAAAGAAGCGGCTTTTAGAATTGCAATGAGAGTACAGTATTTCTTAAAGGCTGTCAAATCAACTCCTCTATTTTTTATTAACAAAAACCAAGTATATTTCAAGCGTTTGGGCTTTGAGGGGGCCTTTGACCAACAGAATGGCTCTCACAAAGGCAACGTTAGAAAACCAGTGCTAAAAAGAAGTAAACATCTCAGATGTCCTACTTGGAAAAACAGAGAATGAGCCTTTGATATTCTACTACCAAAAACAATCTTTGTTTCTCTGATTTATTACCGTTAACTGTTCCTGGACAAAGTCGGCATATAATGCACGATCAGCCTTGATTTTCCCGTAGAGGCCACAGAAGTCTGAGACGCACTCACGGGCATGCCTTGGATCAAGTCTGATGCTCCAGACGTCAGGGAGAGATCTCAGATCAGCCAGAAATAAAGACCCCTTACAACTGCCAGAAAGGGCATTCAAGTCTAGTGCTTTCAAACTTGGTCCAGTTAGTACTAAGGTCCACTGGAAATCAAGTCTTCCTAACAGAAAGGTCCCCAAAGCAAGAAGTTCCCATGCCCCAGCCCCATTTTTTGTTTTGTTGGTGTAGTAGTTCTCTACTGCTGTTTTACCAAGTTACCATGAATTTGGCACCTTAAAACAATACCCATATATTCTCACGGTTCTGTAGGCCCAACATCCAGAAGGCTTCTGGGTCCCCTAGTTAAGATTTTACAAGGCCTAAATCAAGGTGTTGATCAGACTCTTATCTGGGGACTGTGGAGGAATATCTGCTTCCAAGCTCATTCAGGTTGCTGGTGAAATTCAGTTCCTTCTCTCGGTTTCCTAGTGGTTCCTTTCGTAGTCAAGCCAGCAACACCCTGAATCCTTCCCAGGCTTAGAACCTCCCCGACTTCACCTTTGCCAGCAGCTGGGAGAAAGCACTGCTCTTAAAGGCTCCTGGGATGACATCAGAGCCACCTGGACAATCCAAGCTAATCTCCCTTTAAGGTCACTGAGTAGTAACCTTAACTACATCTGCAAAGTCCTGTTTTGCCACGTAGAACATATTGACAGGCCTGGCATCAGGGGATAAAAGTCCTGGGGCTAAAATTTTGCCCATCAGAGTTGGCAGGCTGGAGTTTTCCATTATTTGGATTCCTTCAATGCCAGAAGACTCAAACCATTTCACCTTGATAATCAGTTATGGATCAATCATTAATTATTTGCGCTTTTCCTGAATGAGTTAATATTTCTAGGTTGCACCATCATTCCAGGGAATGAACACCACGTCCCTTGTCCTGAATACCTAGCTCTGCTTGACCACCTCCATGTCACTTACTCTCATAGAATACTGTGGTCTTGCATCCCAAACATGATTTTCCCGGATAAAATCCAAATTATTTTAGGATTTCTTGGCATAGTTACTTCTCCTTCCAAGGCAAATGATCTTAATTGAAACTTTTCGTGCATTTCAATGCCTTAGAACTTATCTACAGAGAACAGCTGGAACGAGGCACGGTATCCCAGGTGTGAAAGTTTATAACTTTATACATGGGTAGGGTAATGTTTTCTACTTTGTTTCTAATACAAAGCCAGATGAAACACCAGAATTTTCCCTCGCATTTTTCAAAATTTTCGAGTATTAATAAATTAATGCAACCACCCAACATTGATGTGGTTCTTGGCATCAAGGACAATGAAGAAAACGTTCCCTGCCTTACTGCCTAGCACAAGAAAACTGCTGGATGACAATGTGGCAGGAGGCCCAGAGAAGTTAAGACCAGCTTGGGAACGTTAGTGTGGAGGACTTCTGCAGGAGGTAATGTCTGAACAGGGTCCTGTTGGTCCAATCGAAATGTTAGGATGATGCGCCAGGGGAGAAACAGAGATTCCTTCTAAGCAGAGGGTCCTGGCACGTGCAGAGAAAGAGGAACAAAAGTGGTGAATATAGAAGGGAGAGTGGCTAGTGGGAACTGAAGCTGAAGAGGAAAATAGGGAGGCATTCTTTCATGAAGGGCTTGTCTACATCATGGTAAGGAAGTTGACTTTATGCTAAAAACAATGATATGGTGAGGGGACGGAGGAATGTTTACCGGAGGAGAAACCACATCCTGGAGAGAGTCTGGGTATGTCCTGAGAGCAAGCACACTAAAATCAGGGCATTAAGCTGAGAAGACAGAAAAAGAATAAAATACTACTCGTCAGCACCCTAAGGCGGTGCTGGCCTAGGAGACAGAGAGGACAGAGCATATTCAAGAGGGAGAATTGACAGGAAGTGTAGGAGAAGGGGAGAGGAGGAGACAGAGGACTGCTGGTTTCCCACTACATTCCAGGTGCCTCATCTCATTTGATTCCCGAAGAATCACCCCACCAAGCAGGCAGGGCAGTCACTTCTCTCTTTTTTTTTTTTTTTTAAATATTTTATTTATTTATTCGACAGAATAGAGACAGCCAGCAAGAGAGGGAACACAAGCAGGGGGAATGGGAGAGAAAGAAGCAGGCTCATAGCAGAAGAGCCTGATGTGGGGCTCGATCCCATAACGCCGGGATCACGCCCTGAGCCAAAGGCAGACGCTTAACCGCTGTGCCACCCAGGCGCCCCCAGGGCAGTCACTTCTATTTATTAGATGGAGAAAATGGCCAAGAGAGCCTAAGTGGCTTCCTTACAGTCAGTAAATGATAGACTCAGGATCAGAAACTCTGTCTGATTCCCAGGTTAAGAGTCTTTCTGCCTCACGCGCAGAAATTTTACTCACAGTTAAAAACATTAAGAAGACTTCAGGTTCATAATCCTGAATGGGCATTTTAGTAAGATCTCAATTGGTCATTAAAATGATGGATCTGTCATCTTTTTAAGCTGAAAAGACAACCTCTAGGTCAAAGTTCTTGTAACTTTTAATAACCATAACAGCAATAAAGAGAAGGAATAAAGTCCCTGAGGCAGCTAAGCGCTCACTCACTCAACAGATATTAATAGAGCACCTCTAGGTGTACTCTGACGTAAGGTCCTAAATAATACCCAGCTTGTTCTCATGGTCCTAGTATAGACAGAAAAACATAGTGACCATATTGTATGCATATTTACAGAGAACATGGGAGACAAAGGGTATAATGGAAATAGAACGAATTGCATACCAGGGAACCCTAGAAAATCATCTAGCAGATCTGAAAATTTAGAACAAGGGATGAGAAGACCAAAGGAAGTAAAAGTCCAATGGAAGTATTTAAACAGATGTTAAATAAAAAATAAAAAAACCAACAACAACAACACATCACATATTTAAATGATCTGCTAAGAGAAAATAATCCATACTTCGAAAGACAATTTTACCACTTTTCTGTTTTTGTCCATGCTCAACTGCCCCTTCACCAGACTATGCCTTGGAGTGGTGGTGCTTGTGGTGGTGGGGGGTGTGTGTGTGTTTAAACCTAAGAGGTAAGAAAGTGCTTGGATCAGGGTGTGCTTCTCCTTGGTGAATAAGTCCTCAATCCCTTAGTCAAGAGAAGCGTAAGCCCTTCAGAATGGGGCTTGGGAGGAACCAGGAGGGGACTGGCCACCTCCCAGAGTGACCTGCCACTTCAAAGACCAAGAAGGCACCTGAGAAATACTCCTCCCTCCCCATCACCACAATGTTTGAATTTCTAGAAATACATTACCTTTCTCCTTTATACCAGCTTCCCACTCTTACAAGCCATTTATGATTGAAATTGTTGCATTAGATTTTTCTATCCAGTTGCTACAGAAAATAAGAAATAAGACTTTGAAAGTTAAAAATCTTTCTTGCTTTGCTTATTGCCTATGTATTTTCAGCTGAATGTAGAAAAATCCACTTTTATATTTTAAGCTATCCTCAAAAAAGCCCATTTATTTTCAGGAGGAGTGATGTCTACAGTCCGTTTCACCTAAACTAGGTTACATATTACATTTCATGCCTTTAATCCACAAATATCAACTGGAATTCTTTCGTGGTCAAGCTAATGCGCTAGGCCCCCAGGGAACTTAGAATCTAGTAGGGAAGCCAAAGCATCAATCACTACCACACAGAAAAAGTAGTACGTGTCCCAAAGAACACGCAAATCACACTCAGTGAGGGGTCCGAACCTGCCCTCCATTTTAACAATGCTGTGAAAGAGGAAGCTGTGGTAGTACAAAAGAGTAAAATACCTGCACTTATCATGAGAGGACTCTTGCTATTCCTTATAACACACAAAGCTCAGCAAAACAAATATATGGATAAGAATAAAAACTGAGCTGCTTATTAAACATCAAAGTGAGCTGTCTAATTTGGATAGGCTCCCTAACAAAAAAGCCATGGGGATCAATTTTCCAAAATCCCAGCCAAAACTCTTACCAAACCTATTTAGTAAAGACTAAAGGTATATCTCCGGCAGCTGCATTAAATCCACAGATTGCTACCTTTAATGCTAAAATGAGAGCAGAATGATCTTCATTCCCACTGCAGAGAAGACGAAGGAACCCATTAAAGATCACACCTTCTAAGAGCATCAAACAAGAACATGACTCACCTGGGATCTTGTTCCTTCTCCACCAGACTAAAGGATTTGATACAGCTGTAAGCCCTGTAGCTGAGGTAACGACCCCCTCTTCTCTATGGCTTAGGTTTGGTCCATGAATGACACCCCCCAAAATACAGAGAAATTGCCAAGACTCGAGCTTTTACTTCAGGTGAAATGCAGTTTTGAGTAAAGGAGTGGAACCACCACATATGTTTTTAAGGGTTCACTCGGGCCACTGGGTTGAAACAGTCTGTAAAGGGAAACTAAGGCGGGACTCAGGCGGGGGGGGGGGGGGCAGTGGCGGTCTGGGAGGTAGTCGGATGGTGGAAAAGATTTTAAAAATTGAGTCAATGGGATTTTCTGACACACTGAATGTGGGGTATGAAAGAAAAAGGAGGCATAGAGGACTTCAAGGTTTTGGCCTAAGCAACTGGAAAGATGCATTTGCCCCCTAACTGAAATGAGGAAGGCTACAGTGGAACAGATATGGGCTAGCATGAGGGGAACCAAGAGTGTGATGCAGGGGCTCCTGGGTGGCACAGCGGTTAAGCATCTGCCTTCGGCTCAGGGCGTGATCCCGGCGTTATGGGATCGAGCCCCACGTCAGGCTCTTCTGCTATGAGCCTGCTTCTTCCTCTCCCACTCCCCCTGCTTGTGTTCCCTCTTTCACTGGCTGTCTCTATCTCTGTCGAATAAATAAATAAAATCTTAAAAAAAAAAAGTGTGATGCATTCATGACCACTACTAGACATCCAGTTGGAAATGTGGAGTGGGCAGACGGCTATTCATATTTGAAGTTTAGGGGAGAGGTCCAAATAGAAATTTGGGTGCCACCAGCATATCACAAATACTAGATTCCCTCACTAGAAAACAGCAAAGGACTCTCAACACTGACTAGAGAATTATCCCAAGTAAGGATTCTCGTTGGGTGTGAGGGAAGCACTACTCTGGCAGAGGGAAGCCGGTTTTCTCATTTCTCTATGGGGCAGCCATATGGCCTGACATAATTGTTGCTGGGGGGCAATATCAAGCGAGAGACAAAGAAAGGTGGCTGCTTTTCATGCACAGAACATGGAGGTCACTTTCCAATGTTAAAATGAGGGAAAGGGGAAATGAAAGCAAAGAAAATCTAGTCAAACACAGTCCAAAATAGTAGTCTGGGAGAACCCTTTGGTACGTCATGTGCCAAAGGCATCTCATCTATTTCAGGGGCTCCTGTTCTCCCCTCGGCTCCCAGATACTTTATCTTCTGCAGATAACATGCCAACAATGGATCCATTCAAAGATTTCATGAAGGTGAGTGAGGGGCAGGGAGCAAGTAACATAAACTCATTTCCAGCCAAATCTGCTATCATAAGACAAAAAGCACATAAAGATTCGTAACATCTGCCATACCAACCTTAACTCTCTGTGGGAAGCAGAAAAGACACTGGACATTTAAGCTTTAGATGTTCTCGGTAGGGAACTGAAAAGAAGCCGTCTCTTATAGGTGCAGTCTGATAACCCCAAATCTAAAAGTGATGGTAAGTATCAAACTAATATTTTATACTCAAAACAAGCTTAAAGCCATCAAAAACGTACTCATCTGTATTCAGTCCTTTCGGTGTTTACGGACTGCATTTTTGGAGGGATGGGTATATAATGTCATCTTTCTGGTATGCTATCTGTTTTAAACTTCCATTGTGATTTACCGACAATTCACACTTACCAGCCTATTCTGAGATGAAAGGTGAGCTACCGGTTACTGAAGAATTAGGAATATAGTGAGAAGAGAAATAACCCAGCAATAAGGAGGCTTCATTACCAATTCCTCACTCAGCAGTCAACCTAAAATAAGGACACTGCTACCCATGTAAAGATCCATCCATCCATTCTGATTATGGAGAGATTGTGTGAAAACAGAACAATTTTATAAAAGGCATCATGAGTAGTCCAAATCTTGCTTCAATTTTTTAGCAAGTATTTGTTCTGCCAGGAAACATTTCCAGAAAGGAAAGGTTTTGTATCAATTGCTGTGGCAGCAAACACTGGTGTTGAAGCAGTCAGAATCAGGTTGGTATCAGGATACTCTCGCTGGCTTCCACAGCTTTCAAAATACTTGTACTGCTATCACGTACATTTGCCAGTAAATGTGACTTTTAATACTTTGTATTCATCCGGGTGTATTTGTACAACTGTAATTACAGAAAACTTTACAAAAATTGGTGCAAATACACTGTGATACAAAGCCAAAAGAATAGCTTTCTCCCTGTACGGTTATACCATACTCACATATTAAGGTACAAATTAGTCTTTACTTTCACAAGCCCAAGGGAGGTCTAATTAGTAACTTTATAAAGCACTCAGGTCAAATTTAAATAGCATTACTATATACTTGTGAAAAAATGCCCAGCATCTTATATGTTATTACTTAACCCTCAATATTTTATCAGGTAGTTGTATTCTAATAGCTAAGGATACTTTACTCAAGCTTATATTATTAAGGGACAGAGCTGGGATTTACTGAATCTTCTTCATTAACCTATTAACTACTCTTGTTAGTTGTGTCATAATCGGCAGGAAAACCCTTTAAAAAGTCTCTGCCTTTGCTTTATTCTCAAAGTCCATCTTGGGGAAAGAGGAACGCCCAAAATTGCTCGCAAGCTGACAGGAAAGCAGCCGGAGGTCTTGGGTGCTGAAGAAACCCAGGAGCATCAGGGATGGAAGGCTTTCCTGGAGACAGAGGAAGGGGCGTGCCTGGCATATGGTCTGTGCCCATCAATATCTAACAACTTTTTTTTTAAGTAGGCTCCACACCCAGCACAGAGCCCAACTCGGGGCTTGAACTCACGACCCTAAGATCAAGACCTGACCTGAGATCAAGAGTTGGACACTTAACTGACTGAGCCTCACAGGTGCCCCTGATGAATAAACTCTTACACATAAAATTCTATCAAAACATTTTGGCCAGATAAGATGAACTGCAGAGGTATTTCAGAATATCAACAGATTTTGGATGAATTTAGATATACAAATTAGCCACTTGGGATAGTACTAGCCTTTTTTGCGTAAGGCTGGGTATTCTGTTTAGCAACACTTTTCCAGGAAAAAAAAAGAAGGACCAGAGCTTCCTTTGTCCTCTGATCATCAGGAAAGGGTCTGGATAAAGCAAAAATGCAATTTGCGGATGGCTGGGATGGAGCAATGGAGTACCAGCGGGCGCGAAGGCCTCCACATGCTTCATTTTCTTCTGCCCTGCCATATCATCTCATCTCCAGGCATTTGCTGAGGAACTTTTCCTGTTTGAAACAGAAAAGTCACTGCTCTCAACTTCTGGTGTAAATCAGTTTCCGATCGTCTGCCAACTCCAGAATCTCCCAGACTCCTGCCTCTCTCCTGAGCGTCCCTGAACAATGGGGACACCCTCTGCCTCCCCTTCCTGAGCACACCCTCAGAAGCCCTGGTCCAGCCTTCCCTCAAGCCCACTCCTACTGTGAACAGTGGCTCACTTGGGAGAGCAGAGGCATTTGTCACAACTTTCATTCCAAAGTTTCAGGAACAACGAAGCTTGCACAGTTTTGAAAGAAAGATCACAGGTATCTTCTTGCGGTCCCCAAAGCAGAGATTTTTCTCTTTGTTTTCAAATGCTGTCTTGCAAAATTTCTCAAGAACAAACATCCATAATCTGACCTTTGAAAACCACTCTCCACTTAAATAGAAATTTACTTACATTATACTTCACACAGTTCCTAAAACTCACTTTCTGTTATTTATATCTTTTTGTTATAAGAAGACATTCCAAAGAAAACGTGGTCATGAATGTTCACACTTCTCTTACCGTGCACCCCCCCAACACACAAATTAAACCCAAGTTCTAGTCAGCATGGCTTTTTGTCTCAAAGGCTCTCGATATCAGCCACGTTTTGACAGTAACAACAATAAAAAATTTAAACCTGAAGTTAATATAACCTGATAAGTGTCATGTAATCAGCACATGGAGGACAAACATTGCTAATGTTATACCAAATAGTGTGTCGTTATATTGCCTGTCAAATTAAGACCTCCTCATTTCAAATATAATTGCTATGCATGATTTTATAAAATAATTGACATTTTTCAATTTAAGAATATCCACCTTCCCACCCAGTGTCCCCCAATAAAAAAATCTTGACAAGCTGCTTAATCATGCAAAAGCTAGTAATTGCTTAAAGACCCTTAGGTTGTTTTCAAGCGGGGTTTCCTTCTGATGTTTAAAATGGGAAAATACGTACCCCTGCATACCTTTGTGCCTGCTTGACGGCGGTGACATGGTGTCCCGAGTGGTAAACTGCCTTCATCACACTGATCCATTTGCCTTCGTCTATTAACTCTCACCTTTACTAACGCGCGTGCAGACTACTGATCACACCTCTGTAACTAGAGGGAGTTCAGTCCCGCTTAGGTATGATACAGCTCCCCCAACGGGCAATCAGAAGAGGAAAAGGGGGTGGGGGGAGGAAAAAAAACTAGAAAAGACAGACAGAAAACAAGAGGAGACAAGAATAGGTAAAAATGGAACAGGAGATATTAAAATGGAGAACTTAACTGAATGAAACCTTTACCAGTGCTTCTGGTAATTTGAGTCATTTGATTCAGTTCGACCAAATCACCCAGAGCCCTATCTGTGCACAGAGCATGCTCCAGAAATAAGCAGACCCCTAGCTCTGTGAGCCTCATGCAGCAAAGCTCTGTTAACTGTCTTTTCATTCCTTAAGGATAGCATCTCCTAGTTTATATGGTATCATCTATTCAGCATGGCGATCTGCCTTCTCCTTCCATTAACATACTTAAAAACAAGGTTTTGCTTAATGGCACAAGAAGAAAGAACTAGAAAGCATGACAGAGTTTTCAAGGGAAAGACAAAGGAAATAAACGGCTAGCTTTGTTTGGTTTATTAAATTTCAAGGGCTTTGCCCACCAGTTTGAAAAATGCATGATATCACCAGTGTGTTTATTAAAAGTGCTACTTTAAATTGCAGATTGAGGAAATGTGAATTCCCCTTGGTAGCTGTCGGTTATTGACTAACAATTATATGCGACTTTTAAATGAAAGGAGGAGGGAAAATAGGAAAAACTTGAAGGACCACAGTTCTAAAAGCTGCTGCTAATTTAAGTAAAATTTAAAATCTAAATGTATGCTTAGTAAAATGTCCAGATTCACAAAGATACAACATTCTCAAGATCACTTTGCATTTTGATTATTAAAGTCTTTAAAAGTGATGCTCAGAATCAAATAGCAAAATAGCATGAACTTTGCTCAATGCTTCCCTGACAGTTTAATACTGATTTAAGAAGGGGGTGGAGAACCTTCCAGAGCAAATGGCTACTTGCTAGCTAACTTGAAAAATACACTTGTTTCAGCACAGAAATAACAAATCTGTTTCTGATTCCAGACATTATTTTCCAAATGCTGCCAAGAAAAGAATCTAAGGAATTCTTTTACATGCACAACATACACGAGACAACTGGAAAGCAGTCTGTGATCTGTTCCAGGATTCACGAGGAGGGAGAGAGCTGAGTTTCTAGTAAGAACGGCCCTCGTGGGAGCAGAAGCACATGCCTGAGATAGTTCATAGCTGTAATCTCCAACATAACTCTTTGCTATTATTAGACAACCTAAAGGCTTTCCTAAGTCTGTAACTTGTGAAGCAGAAAAAGATAAAGACAGGACCCTACCATGCTGAGCATGCAGGCAGCTGGGATACACCCACTCCATAGAATTTACCACCTTTCCAGTCCATGGAACTGGATTTCTAGATCTCGAATGGCAGTAGGAGCTGAGAAAGGGAAAGAATCTAGTCCAACACACCAAAGGCAGGTTTAAATCCCCGGAGAGAATGCTGATCAGGTAAAACCCAATACTAAATTCAGAAACTAAAGGTCCATGACACTCATAAAACACACTGAAATTATTCTTGGACCACAAAAGGATATATGGATTATTCCTTTCCACATTAAGAATGACATTTTAAAAATAATACTTTATTTTTTATTTATTTTTATTTTTTTATTTTTTTAAAATTGTTTATTTATTTGACAGAGATAGAGACAGCCAGCGAGAGAGGGAACACAGGCAGGGGGAGTGGGAGAGGAAGAAGCAGGCTCATAGCAGAGGAGCCTGATGTGGGGCTCGATCCCAGAACTCTGGGATCACACCCTGAGCCAAAGGCAGACGCTTAACCGCTGTGCCACCCAGGCGCCCCAATACTTTATTTTTTAAACTCAACCGCATACATAAATTGCTTAACAATTTTTAAAATTACATCGCGAATAAGACAATTATTCAAAAGTATGTAATTCAGCATGCATCACTTGTGCCATATTAATAAGGGGAAGACTTAACAACAAAATCCACTTTGGAGAGAAGGAGGATAACAGGAGAATTCTGAAAGACTGAGTCATCCAGCAGACTGAGCTATCTAATGCAACTGTTTAAATTTTGGCTCACACTGAGATGACTGCAGTGAACCAAGTTCAATTTTGTTTTTTGTTTTTCCCTTTCTCAGCAGGGTAAGAGTTCATGACGAAAACTGGATCGTTTATAGGAAAGAAAAAGGCAACATTTTCTTTAGGGTGACTGACCATAGTGGGTACATTCTTCACCCTTCTACCCGCACGTACAAACCCGTCTTGAGCTTGCACCGCCATGAGCTTCAAGTGCACCGTCAAGGCCGCTAGGCCGGATAGTCATTCTCACAGTGCCGCACTCGCCGTTAAATACACCTCTTACAAGGCGACCTTCGATCAACGTGATTTTACACATAGTCCACTCTAATGGGCTGAATAGTGTCCCTGCAAATCCACGGCCACCAGGAACCTCAGAATGTGGCCGTATTTGGAAAGGGAGTCCTTGCAGATGGAATCACGTAAGATGAGGTCATATACCGGGGTTAGGGTGGGCCTGAAATCCAATGACACATGTCCTTGTATAAAAATTACAGAGACACCGCAGGGAGAAGGCCATGTGAAAACAGGGTCAGAGATGCTACCACAAGCCAAGAAATACCTGAGGCCACCAGAAACTGGAAGAAGCAAGGAAAGACTCTCCATAAGAGACTTCAGAAGGGATGTGACCCTGCCAACACCTTGATTTTGGATTCTAGCCTCTAGAATATGAGAGAAGAAATTTCTGTTTTAAGCCACTTCCCTACTGCTAATTTGTTCAAGAAGCTCTAGGAGAAGAGTACAGGTTTGTCTACTAACCAGTGCCGGCTGGCCAGTGCTCTGCCACCAGTCTGCAACAAGAGTGCTACAGGAAACGAGAGTAAGTGCTTGAGGACTCGTAGAGCTGTTTGACATGGTGGTGACATCACACAGCACATAATGTTGTTTCACAAAATATCTGTCTGTGATGGACTGGAAATTAAAAGGAAAAAAAAATAGTCTTCACAGTTAGAGATACACTGCAAAGATAATTAATATTTACAAAGATGAAGCTGGAGAGCTGTAATTAAGAAATTTGCATTCTGAATCGTCTCAGAGAAACTTGTGTTTCACTTTGTATTAGTGGTAAAAATATTTTATTCTAATATTTTGAATAGCGTAATCCACAAATGGTTTACAATACATGCATGGTAGTTAGCTGTTAATCATATTACTTGATGAGCAGGAAACTTACTTCCTAGACCATGGTGGATCACTGATTACACAATAAAGGAACAACACACCAGAGCTTTGTTAACCACAGGGACCCTGGCAGAACTTAAGAGAACATCTTCTCAGAGCCTGGGAGCTCAGACTCTGCTCATACAAAATGAACTTGGGCGGAGTGAATAGATCTGAGCTACTTCAATGGCAATAATAGAGAGTGACTATAACTATGTGAGTTATAATAGCAGATGGGAATGACAAAGATGACAACTCTCTTCCAAGAAGGCACTTTCTCTAGCACCAAATCGACCAAAAGCTGAGTGGACATGACTTTAGAAAAAAACAGTCTCAACGGAGAAGAGGAAACCCTGCAGCAATGTGGGAGACCGTCTGATATGAATGTTTTCTCTCAACAATTAAAAAAAAATACGCAGGAACATGATTTACCCAAACGAAGGGCAATCATGCTTCCTTTAACGTCAATGCTAATCATAACCACAGACTCAAGAGCCCCTAGAACCTCAGCTAGTCATTGAAATAGGCCAATTAATGAAAGCCTCTGAAAAGGTCTCCAACAGAGGGAAACACAAACGCTGTAAGAAACACAAAGCATCCATAAGTAGCCCTTCGTATTTCTGTGTTCAGTCTCACTCACCATTACTTTCTCATGAGTTTGCCTCATACGAAGCACGGAAGGCCAACCTAAAAATCATTATGTCAACTGTTTGTCCTGGCTGCTGGCAGATCAGAAAGTGGGCTTTAAAGGGGATTGTGGATTCCTGATTTGAACATACACTTCAGCACGAAAGCACTTGCTTGTCATCACATGCCATTCACTTGACTTTCTAAAATTTCCTAAGTTACCACGGAAACTAAGAGTCCATGAAATTGATAGATTCTTTAATAAAATGAAATTGCTGTTATGGGAATGGGTGGAGACAAATATGTTGAAGCTGCAGAAGTCATACCCTGCAACAACTCCACACCTGCATTCAATTAAAAATCCTAAACCTTAAGCTATCATTAGATCATAATGATTTCAACTGCACTGTGGAAATTACACTAGGTTAGCATACACCCTCCTCCCATAATACTGAATTCTGGCTCTTCATAGTTACATTTTTTTGAGCAAACAATTTTTTTTAACAAGCAGCATCATGAGAGCCCATAACTCATTTCGCCTAAAATTATCTTTCAGAACTATTCAAATTCATTTCAGTCTTACAGAGCTCTTCAGAAATCCACTGCAACTAGACAGTCTCTATAGCAAGAACTAATTGAATTCTTCGGGAGAGAAAAATGTGATGTTCTTGTTTGCTTTTACCCCTTGATTTAATCAGATCTGTACCAACCATGGAAACAAATATACCAAACTCAAAGTTTCATATTAAAGACTGGTGGTTTCTCACGTGTCAAATTAGAGTTAAATCTGTAAAGGTGGAAACTAGAGAATCCATGTCTAGAACTCATTAATGGGTTTTGTGGACAAAGGAGAAATCAGCAAAGCAAGCCAGCCAGGACCACTTCATTTCCAAAAACTGAAAAGCTGTCAAGAATTTCCCATCAACAGAATGACACACACTGCAAGATATGAACAAAATAGTCTACTCCGATTCCAAGAGAATTAATTTTAACTCTTCCATTCCAACAATCTCATAGACAAACACACTCTTAAATGTCTAAATTAATTACATTAAGACAAGAGTTGGAACAAAAATAGAGTTTGAAGAAAAAAATAATTGCCTAAGAAGAGGAAACACTCCCTAACTAATCAGGGAGTCTCTATATATACTCATATGTTCACCATCTTACAGTACTTAGTAAGCACTATCATCCATCCATAGCTAGAACAAGAAGTATGTTCCACAATAAAATTAATTTCATTCCTGATTTCACACATTAAAGCTTAAAGCAATAGAACTGCTTTCCCCTTCCCATTCACTCTGATCCTTTATAGGGGCAACTTATCCCATAAAAACTTCTCTGACAGAATTCATGCTACACTGTAAACCATTCCTACTTTCATTAAGTTTCCTTAATTCTAAACTTGTAACTACTTTTGTCTATGACAAAACTCATACAAAACACATCCAAACACAGAAATGTCCTTTCTGTCTAAAAGAAAATTCCATCTCCCCAGCAGGAGGTCTTTCTTCCTGTTTGCAACAACAACAAAAAAGAACAATGACTTTTTCACTTTCATACTTACAAACTCCCCCAAACTTTGATTTTAATAGTGCTAGGCTAGCCCTGTGACTTAGACGCTGATGCTAGATGATAGTTTTCCTAACTAAAACTTCACCACCCAAACGGACCCAAAGCCCCCTCACCTTTCAGGCAGAACATTCTGAAGCAGTTCCATGGAGGGGCTGGTGCTCTAGGGTCCCATGTAGCCTGCAGTGCTAGGCACAGCTGTCTCCCAGCCCACCTCCCCACATTCACTGCCAGAGAGTGGGGCAGTCAGCCAGCAACTATGATTACAGGAAGCCACTGCCCAATCCCCGGCTTTCTGGGCTGAGCTGCTGACACCTCCCTATCTCTCATACGCTGTTTCACACCATGGAATCAGCCAGGATCATCTTGGAAAGTGAGGGGCGCCGGGGGTGAGCAGTCACTGTTCACTTAGTCCAGTGCAGAACCGCGTAAGGGCAAGCCCATTTGTTTGTCTTATCAGCATTTTCCATTGCACCAGATGCAGGACCTCACGTGATCGACAACACAAAAAGGAAATCACTTGATTCAGTTTAACTCTTTGCTATTAATTATGACTCCTATTCTTTGACCTCATTATTCCTTTGTTACTCATACTCGTAACTTTTTTTTTCTGGTATAGAACAACTCATATACTGGGACATAATTAGCACGAAACATTATGATGTGAAACCCTGCATACAGCTGTCGGAGTCGATGTAAGTGGGTGGGTCTACGTGAAGCACTCCGCAGTGTCGAACAAAGAGTAAGCACTGTGGAAGTGTTGACTGTCGTTATTATTACTACCACTGCTAGTAATAAACTTGAGTGGTAGGACACAAATCTGAGGCATGTTACACTTCCATGGCATTGCCATTTCTGAGGAGGAACCGAAGCTCAGTCCGCTGAACTAGGCATCAGAGGATGTGAATTTCTCACTCTGCTGCAGCCATCATCGGATTGTTCAATTTCTCCTCACCGAAAAGCTAAATTCACTCCGCTGAGTTCAAAATTTCTGTAAACTTGTTAGCAGGGGTTAAAAAGCCATTGAAGGGATTTTATTGCATATCTAAAGAGAAATGGTCTACAAATGTGGCCTCGGGAGCACCCTGCTTGAAAGTACTGTCTGAACTGTGAGTGCCCCCGACATGCTCAGAGACTCTCAAACCCCCTGGCCACCGGAAGCGGCCATTGTTTGCAAGGCCCGTGGCTGTGTGCAGGCCTTCCTTTTGCAGGAAACTGACTCACAGAACCAATCTATCTGTCTGTGTCCTGGGGTGCTCGCTGCAGCCCCTCTGACACGGGGTAGATGCTTTGTGTCTTCTGCTTCTAACATACAGTTCAGCATACCCTCATTTGGTTTCCACTCCTCGTCTTCCAGGATTACCAGCGGGGCCTGGTTAATAAGTTCCCTGCCATGAGGAAGTCATTGCACTAGTTGCTATGACCACAAAGAAATGTTAAGAGGTCCCTAGCCAGAAGCTGCTGGATTGAAAAAACCCTGCATGTGGAATGACAAACAGTGATACTAACTTTTAGAACAGAACTGGAAGGAACCTTATGGCTCATCTCATCTGGTAAAAGGGTTCAGAAATGAGGCAATTTGCCCAACTAACCAGCAGCGAGCTGAGTTAAGATCAAAATCAAGCCACCTGACCTAGCCTTTTCCATCTCACTACATGACCCTCCCCACAGATGGGCAGAGTCAGTCCTTGTCCTTTCCTGGGGTTTTTTTTTTTGGGGGGGGGCGTGGAGGGGGGAGTTTCCTGTGCAATTTACGAATTGCAGAGGTATCCCTGAAAGTATTCTTTTGCGTTGGATTTGGCTTTTTAAGTTACACAGAGAGAGAACTTCCACAGGTTAGAGAATTAAGACTTCCAAACACAGGTCAGTGCACAGAGTCTGGGGGCTTATATGCTTTTACCAGCATTCTGAATACTCACAGTCAAACCCTTCCATATAGAGACGACTTTATATGCTGGAAAGAACACTGAACTAGAAAACAAAGAGAGCCTGAGTGCAGCCACATCCATGGCATCATCCAGCTGGTCTCTACAGCAATTCCTGAGCTGTAAACATGCCGACCAAACGTGGGAACTAAATTAACTCTAAGATTCGAGCCTCTGCAGGGAGCATGGCCCTGTGGACATCTTGATTTCAGACTTCCGACCTCCTGAATTGTAAGAGAATAAATGTCCGTCGTTTTAAGCCGCCCATTTTTTGGTAATTTGCTACAGCAGCCCTAGGAAACGAAGACATTTGGCGAGGCAAGCATTCTGGGAGAAAGGGAACAATTTTTTTTTCTTTTTAAACTAACTTCAATTTATAATTACATGGGCATAAAACCTGTCTCTTCCATACCATTGCGGTTAAATTTTTACTGGAAAAACAAAAAATCTTCCTATAATACTCCTAAACAGCACGAATACCATCATCTATTAAATTAGTGAAATGATAGGTATCACCGATCTGAAAAGGTCACGGCGTTAAACTCAAGCCATGGAAATGGAATATGCTTTTGTTAATATCAAATATAAAATTATATATAGATATTTTTTAAATCCCTTACTTTCACCATCAAACAACTGTGAATAATAATTTGAAAAATAAAACATGAAAAGGCACATTGTTCAGTCTGGGGGGGGGAAATAAGAACGACCCATGAAGATGGTCATGATCCATCACCACCAATCAGTGCTACTGAGAAGCCTGCATGAAGGAAGCAGGCCTGGGATGATGTATGCTTGCAGAATCCACCGCCCTCCGGACAGGACGCAGGTGCTTTGCCAGCCATGACCTTAGAGCACAACCACTTCTCTCCCTTGGAGGATTACAACATCCAGCATCGCGTTAAAGTTTAACATTACTATCTCTGCCAGAGGGAGTGGTAGCCACACAAACAGCCAAAAATTTTTAGATCCTTACATCTTCCAAACCACTCCAGTGCTATGAAATTCGTTGCTTAAAAAAAAAAATGCTGTTGTTTCAATAAAATAGTGAGGATATGAGTAGATCAGGAATTAATGCACATGATACATAGAATTAGTGAATCTAGATAGGCTCAAAATTCTACTTTGCTCCTGGCAAAACACAAGACAGACTTATACCAGAAAAACAGGCAAACCAGTTTTTCTTTCTATGCATCTTGACCTCTTATTCTTACCAAAAAAGTCAAAGATGAAAAAAACCCCTCTCTGCACCCATTCCAGAGTTTGTTTCACATGAACTAGAAAAGTATTCCACCAGGTAAAGCCTGTTTTCATACCTCCATCTCTAGGCATGCTTCTCAGTGCTTTAAATGTCAGATGAAAGACATATTCCCAAACACCATGTTCCATTTCCCCTATACTACAAGAGACTGAAGATGCTAAAACCCTCCGATACTTTTAAGATTAGACCAGAGAAGAAGCCCCTCTGGTAGCTAAGGCTGAGAGGCACCATCTGAAGATCTTTCAAAAGGTTTCATCATTCCCAGGTCCCCCACTGTCCTACAGTACTTCAGTTTCTACCAACATTCTGAGTTTTTCTACGTATTTAATTACTACCACAGGCCCAAGAGAAAGAAGAAAAAATAGTACAGCATTACAACTTTAAATTGGCTCATTTCACGTTTGCCCTGGCGAGTTCCCGCACTGCGGTGCCCCAGTCCGGCCCCTTCTGGAGCAGGGTTAGTTCATCACACAAAAACCTGGACCCGGGTGTTTGTCCTAGCCACTCCTCTTCCTATCATCATCACACCCGGTCTCCTGTTGGGTTCTTCTGCACTCTGGAGGCAGAGATGACCGACTTGATCCCAGGGCGGTCACTGTGTGAGCAGTTTTGGAACCCTGGCTCGCTGAAGAGACAGGTTACTGTGTGCTGGAACCGAATCCGCTACGGAGTGCAAGGGAACAGCAAACACTTAGCTAGGGCTCCTCAGGGCCTTCTGGCCTCAGTGAGCTTAACGCAGGTCACTAGATTTCTGCCGGGAATCATGGCAGTTCTGCTCTAACTGGACATTTTAAAATACGCTTTCCTAAGCCAGTTCTTAGGGTTATTTCCATTTTTTTTCCTTCACAGCTAAGTCTGGACTTCATGACATCACGGCCAAGAAAGCAGCCCTCATTTGGCTCCTTACCGTGAAGTCTGTCTCTCACCTCATTCATGCCACTCCGGCTCTCCTAACAGCCAAATGACTTGATTTTCTTTTTGTGAAGAACTCTTGGGTCCCTCTGGTTCTTTTTTCCCAGGGAAGGTAAAAATGAGTTTCCAAGCTGACCTGAGCTCTCAGCTTAGATGATCTTACAGCCTTTCCTGGTCTTCGCTGTGCAGACTTGCCCTAACTTCACTGCCATTCGTCCACTGGGCTCCCGTCTGTAACTCCACCCACTGCCTTAGAAACACGGTACACCTCGTAAGCCACAGCGGCAGGGAGGGGGCTTTATGTGCAACCTTGCTCCGTCCATCCTGCCCGATGAGCTTCCAAAGGTACTACCCATGGCTGAGATGTTTCTCCCAAGCTATAACATTCCTTGCTTCCTTTATAGTAGTTTATTTTTTCTCCAATTGCTCTATTCTCTCCTTTAGGAAAAGAAATAACAATAATAATAATAACAATAATGATGACAATGATGATGATGATGTTTCCACTTACGTAAAAAACACAAGGTAAGAATAAATCCCAAATTCCTCATCTAACAATAAAAGCCTGTCTGACGCTTGGACGCAATTCTTTTCCCAAAATTTTCTGGCCATTTCCCCCTTCAGGGGCCCTGTCAGCAGGCTTTGTGCCTTATTCTGTATGGCTTCATACCTCCACCATCTTTATCAATCATTTCCTTCATCTGAAATGCAGCCTCCACCCCCACCACCTGTTTCTACTTCTCTTAAGCCTTCGGACCATGCTCCTCTCAGTCTCTCCTCGCACTAAGTCACCATGGAAGCGATCACAGTGTCTCAATTCTGTCTGCCCACCTACAATGAGAAGTCCTCAAAGCAGGGAACTGCTCATTCTCCCTTAACCTCCCACACCCTGTAGGATACCTGAAACAGAATGGATGATCAATGTTTGTGCCTAAACCACAATTATTATTACGCCAATATTTCATTCAAAAGCAAAACAGTGGAAACTGTATAAAACCTGAGCGAGATATATATCCAATAGCATAATGATTGCTATGAGACATCATAAAAATATTTAACATAGTCCTAAAATTAAATAGATTCTATTTTCCCTACATATAACTCTACTGAAACTCCTTATTAAATAATAGCTACTGATCATTAAGAATTAAACTGATGGTAGAATTTTTATAAATCATCATTTTTTTTAAAGATTTTATTTATTTATTTGAGAGAGAGAGAGTACACAAGCAAGGGGGAAGGGCAAAGGGAGAAGCAGGCTCCCCATTGAGCAAGGAGCCCAATGTGGGACTCAATCCCAGGACTCTGGGATCATGACTTGAGCTGAAAGCAGACGCTTAACCAACTAAGCCACCCTGGTGTCCCTAAATCATCATTTCTTTAACAGCCTTTCACAATATATACAAATACCAAATCATTATATTGTACACCTCAAACTAATATAATATGTAAAGTATGTCTCAATAAAAAAAACACACCATTAAAAAAAAAAAAGGCTGATAGTCTAAAGAGGCCTCATTTTCAAAGCCACAAACACAAATACCATTCTGTCTGAAGGCAAGTTCTCCAACAAACTCAGAAAGCAGTTTTTCCTATTCTCATTCAGCCTAATTAAATGTTTGAAGGATCACGGAAGTGGAAAAGAAAAAAAAATTGTTTTTCAAAGCATCCATACAAGAATGTTGAAGTCAGTGTGTCCAGCTGGAGGGAGGATACCAAAAGATATCATAATAATGACCCCAAGTCCCCTTTCCTAGTAGACTTATAATGAAGCATATTATAGGAGAAAAACAAAACCCCTAGAGTCTAAATGTCATTTTCTTAAAGCTTTGCCATTGTCAAAATGCCTAATATGTGCATATTTGGAGAGTCTAAGTTTAAAGCACATAAAAATAACCTCATATCCTTTCATGCTGTATATTTCATCAATGTGTAACTCCTAAAATAAACATATCAATGGCAACCCCCTCAAAAAGAAAAAAAAAGCCAACCTAAAATAAAGAGGTCATTTGTATCATTTTCCCTTAAACATCTGAGTAATCTGAGGAAGTTAAAACAATCACCAACCTTCAGCCTCAAAAACAGGTGCATCTCTTCCGCCCACAAAATTACCCTCCTAAATCATTCTAAAGAGAAGTCAGTCTACAAATCAGAATTATTCAAAATCATGTACCAGCCAACCAAGAGGAACACAAGTTCTGCCACAATTTACTTGTTAATAAAACATAAGCCCATAACCAGAGAGTAAATGGACTGTTGCTACTTTTAATCATCAAGCAAAAAGACAAAAATGTAAAGCAAGAGGTACCAAGCTAAAATGCCCAGGCTCCTGACAATTTCTGCACAGATAACTGAATACCTACTCTATTTAAGTTGCTTAAGATTTATAAATTTGAAACACTTTATTTTATAGCCAACTAGGTATCTGAAAAACGCAAAGTTGTATAAAGAACTAGAGGATTTCCATAAAAAGGTAGTTTATTTCTGAAATCACATTCTCCAACTTGTGACCCACTTAAACCGTGGTGACAAGGCTTAAAGGAAGGAGCTAATCATTTCCCGCTCAAGTGCCAAGTCTTCGGAGCAGCCAGGCAGTTTGAAACTTCAGGAATAGCCAGTTATTTCAGGACCCGCAGGATTTACAACAATAACGGCTGGAGGAAACCACACCATTCAGCTCCCTTCGTCTTTTTCCCTGTCCTTAGGAGTTTAAAAATAAGCAAGAAAATGATTCTTCAAACTGGCAGACCAATCTGAGGGTGGCGTCTTGCCGCAGTGCATGATAATCACAGAGTTACAAGATCCACAGAGAACACAGCAAGCCACAGAAACAGCGAGATCTTTTCTGATCCTCCTCTTTGATCGTGCTAAATAGATCTAAGCCTTTTCCTTTTTTATTTTTGTTTTACCTCTTCCTCTTTTCCTCCTTCCTCCTTCACTCCCTCCCTGTGCGTCTTTCTCTCTCTCTCTCCCTTACCTTTACATCAGTAAAGGTAAGTCCTACTTGAAGTCACCTACAGTACTGTGGACGTAATGGCTGGCATTTCCTTTCTGTTCTATCTTTACGTAATGCATCTCCGCAAATTCAGCTATTAACGACAATAAATCTACGGCCCCTCAAGAGGAAACGAGTTTTACGCCAGAAGTAGAATACTACGTATAAAGTTTTAAAATGCACTTATTTTGAGGCAGATGTGCTTCTAACAGCTCTATTAAGTTATTTGACTGTCTCTAAGGACTTCAGTTCAAACCAAAGAAAGGCGACAGCCCAGGGCCCTTGCGGCTTTCTGTTTGTTTTTTGGTTTGTGTGTGTGTATGGGGGGGGGAGGGGTTAGTTTGGGATTTTTCCTTCAATTCTCTGAAACCTAAATGAATTTATACTTTTGTAAGGGAATAAAAGTGACACCAGAGAGCCTGTTTTCAAGGCTGATGTTGTCCCTCTTCTGCCTTTGCTATCATTAGTAAGTTGCCTATCTTTTGCAGATCTAGTTAAGAAAACTTTCTGTGTGCTACACAGAGTGAAAGAAAAGCTTCCAAAACGCGCTCTGTAAGTAAGGTCAGCAAAGGAATCTGTCGCTTGACCCTCACAGAGCCATCAGGAATGTCAAAATGAAAGAAAGGCATGGAAAGCAACAAAGTCTCAAAACTACTGAAGAGAGGAGAAAGGAAAGTGAGGACACAGCCTAACTGGGCCATGGTCTGCTGGGAGGTCTGCAGCGCTACCCGGATCCGCACTTCTTACCTGTCCAACAAGGAAGCAGACAGAGTCCTCTCTGAGGTTCCTCCGGGCCCTAACAGGTTAGTCTTGTTTTGTTAAGGTAACCGCTTGGATCCCCTCATAGCTCCGACTTAGAGACTATATATAAATACTTACTAAAATGATCTTAAGTGACACTACGAGGGGAAAATATGTGGTCACTACTTCTAAATCATTGCTAAAGTTGGCTTTTTGAATTAGGTATACACAAAACAGACTTATCTGAAATTTCACTTTACCTGAAAAGAAAGGCATCTTTACAATTATTATCTCTGAGACTTTACAACCAAAACGTAGAATAACTATACTGGGTGTCAAAAGCTTTTGACATCAGCAGTGAGCATCTTTTATTCATTCTCTAATATTTGGAGAATGAGAGAAAGGATAATAGTGCTTTTTGAAATTGTTACTTTTCTCTGAGCCTCATGTCTTGAGTCACAGGAAAAAAAATTTTTTTAACTCTACTTTCAACTTATGCAAATTGCATCCCAACATGTCTGAAGCTCTCCTATGTATGAATCTAAGTATTCACTGAGCTACTACTATGGGCCTAGGATGCAAAACGGGGATTGCAGCATTTCGAACAGACTATTAAGAGAGTGTGTTAATTCTGAGTATTGGGATATTAGTGCTTTATTAAGAAATTCACAGAAAAGATAGAGTCAAATCAGCTTTTTCTGTTATACTTTATATAACTCCCATTTGTGTTAATGAGGATCAAATGCCATTTATAGTGTTTGACTAAAAATATTCAACGGAGGAGAATTGGTTTCACTCAGAAATATGGTCTCATCTTCACCTTTTTCTCTTTCTTTCTTTCTTTCTTTCTTTCTTTCTTTCTTTCTTTCTTTCTTTTACTTTTTGAAGCAGATGACGAGAAGATGTGAAATTGAATATCTGGGGAGGCAATTTCAACCATATGAAAAACAAGTAAATATATGTGGTGTCGCAATATCAGCTGGGACGAAGAGAGGAGAGGGAGAAGAGAGCGAGAACATAACACGTTATTAGAGAAAGCGGTTAATGGTGAAACCCAGCTTAAAAGCAGCAAAGCTACACTTGCTTATCAAGTCAAACAATGCAGTAATCCTACTTGAAAACTCGGAGTGATTTTATAGATGTGTTTAAAATCTAACGTTTACAAAAAGAACTGGGATGCCCAAATATAGTCACAATTTCATAATATTAATGCAAACATGTGCTTTATTCAACTGTACTAAGAAGAAAAGCCAACAGAAGATAAACATGTAAAAAACACATTTAAATTCTACAGTCACATCCTACTTATCAAGAGATCACTTTTCAGACAAACTCAACCACTCAAAATACGGCCAAGAGAGCATCACTCATAGGATTATGGCTCAGGATCTCATTATCATCTTTTGACCGATACTGATGCAATAAACTGAATTTTGCCCAGACCCTCCACACCAGGTAACAAATTAGAAATACCAAATCAGACAGTGGTAAGGACAAGAGGTGGGCACACCTATACAGAGAAAGAGAGCTGACAGCCTTACAGCAAATGTGGCAGAGGCAGCAGGCAGTGGAGACCCACTTCATTCCAAAGCAAAGACACCAGGGTGTCACCAGGTTCTTACAGACACAGTGACTATTCACAGTGACACTAAAGCATCAAAACAAGGTTCCACTGTGCTGAGGATTGAGAGAGATATTTCACGGTGTCATGAAAGAGTGTGGGACTAGGTCACAAAAAGTGGACTCAAATCCAGTCTATAGCATTATTATCTACATGGCTTCAGGTAAGTCACTTAATCTTTCAGGGACTGCTTTCTTGCCACAAAAGGGGATAATGCCATCTGTTCTGCCCATCTTACAGGACTGTTACAACAGTGGGATAAGGTCACACCTGTGTGAATACTGTGCAAACCACAACCTGCAAACAGACTCTATGTGCAGAGTATACCAGAACGATGTTCATAAAAATTGTATTTTTAATTGTTTTAAAATTCTGAAAGATGAATGAGGCAAACTTCTGTTACATGAAAACACAAATAAATAAAAGGCATGTTCCTCTAACATTTTATATAAGCTAACACGTAGTCCATATGATCACAATTTAGAAAAGTATCTCTAACCAATTACCAGTTTTTTACAGTAATCTTATGTTTCAAAGAAAACACAGCTTTCCCTCCAATTCAGACATAGGATGTCTGAGAGATATGGGCTAGAGTCCAACAATTCGAAAGTGAAGTTAAATGGCCTCAACTTCTCAACTGATTTTCCTCTAAGGGGGCAGACAGTAGGCCAGTAAACATAATGACAGAGAACTCTCCAGAATAAGGCAGAAATTCATCAGACATTGCCATCCACGAGCTTTCCTTTGCTTGGGTTAGCAGGTGCGCACCACCTGCCGAGGGCGGGCTCTGTGACTCTGTGCTCCATCAGGCAACAAGGTTTACGCACCAGAAATCACTCAGTCCTGCCTGATTTTTAAGCATTTACCCTTATGCACTGACATGGTCGCGGGCGAGGGGCGCAGAGGTCAACCTAGAAGAGGACTTACTGCGGTGAATGCTTACAAGCTCATGGCCGTCAGTCAGTTCTCAGAGCAGACGATTTCTGAGAGGCACCACGAATCCACGCTGCATCTCGAGACACCTCAGATATGCGAGACATCTCTACCACACTGGTACGATGGTGGACTATTCACGGAACTCCATCATAGTGTGTAACTTCTAAACACTGTGAAGGAGCGACCTGGTACACAAGCTTATTAAGAACCTACCAAAAGAAGTGAAGTCTACCGAAAGCAGCGTTCTGCCACTGAAGGCTGTGACCTAATAAGGCAGTCATCACTCCAGGAGGTCAGGACTGACATTTTCTGCCTAATAACATAGAGTAAAACGGAAGAGAAAATAATACCACATGGAGTCATGCAATAATGAAGTAGCTTCGTGAAACTTTTGCTTCATTTTATGTGTGTGTGTGTGCGCGTGTGTTCAGTTGACCCTTGAACAACATGGGAACTGAGTGCACCAACTCCTTCCCCTTGAACTCCAATCCCACACCATTGAAAATCTTTGTGTAACTTTAGAACTCTCCAATAACCCAACTGCTAAATAGCCTACCACCGACTGGAAGCCTTACCGGTTACATAAAGTCGATTAATACATATTTTGTATGTTTTATGTATTATATGGTGTATTCTTACATAAAAGTAAGCTAGAGAAAAGAAAACATCATTAAGAAAAACATAAGGAAGAGAAAATACATTTATAGTACTGTACTGTAACTTATCAGAAAAAAGTCCACATATAAGCGGGCCCGTGCAATTCAAACCCATGTTGTTCAAGGGTCAACTGTATGTGCAATGTGTGGAGCCCAAACCAATCTAAAGCACACTTACTACTCTAGACACAGGCAAAACTTTTGAAAGTCACTGACTTAAAAAGTCAACTATAATTAAACTTTTAAAGGCACTGAAAAACTCAAGACATTCACACTAGAGTTCCACTGTATAAGATTCTTTACTCCAACCCAAACAAGCATTTGTTACAGAACAACCTAGCTCAACTTGCTCAGAAATCAGAGGAAGTTTTACTAATTGGATTTTTGTTCCAACCTTTATTAGTTGGATTTGACATGTAACCTTCAAGATTTCTAAAGTCAGCTACGGAACTTTTCCATGGTTTCAATGACACACGCACACAGATCAAGTGGATAAACTAACACATACCCCAGTGTGTGGGATGTAACCAAGGTCTGATGATCTGAAGGAATGTTGATGGAGAAAAATCCCAACCTTGCCAGCTTCAAAAAACAGCAGCAGCACCCAAGAATGCCCCAAATGCAACAAGGTGTCTCAAAAATGGCTCATAAATCAAATCAAACAACAGTGAGATCCTTAGGACAGAACAACATTCAGGCATTCATACTTAAGGACAAAGAATTGGATAGCTAGCAAAAAAGAAAACCAATTAAAAGATCTTTTTGTAGCAATAGAGTATGTTGACTAACTCTGCAATAAAATTACTTTAAGGTAAAAATCAAAGTTCTTTTTCCAGGAAGTCAAAGTACTCTATGTACTTTCTGTGGGTGAAAAAATTATGTAAATAAATAACTACTGGTCAAGATGACCACAGCAACCAGGCCAACACCAGCCACAACCACCCACCAAGATAAATTCACAAACTGTCTTTTGTATGCTTTGTAAAAGAATCGCCAACCAATCAAGACTGAAGCAGTACACACCTGTGTTCAGGTAGGAATTCTGGTTTATCTCGAATGTAATCCAGAAACACCCGACACCCAGTTTCTACTTTAGCTGAGGCGTTTCCAGTTACAAAGTAAAAGAGAACCTTCAGAAATAGGGGCAAGGGAACTGTGCCAACAATAAAATATATTTATTCTCACTCTCTCTTTTAAAGTTTACTGAAAAGAAAAAACATCAAGTGATGTGGCTTATTGAAATCTCAACTGCCGGTGGCTTTTACTTACAAATGGGGCTTTTTCTTAGGCAAGGATAAACATATAGTGAACCCAAGTGGGTAATTTACATGTGCCACTAAAATTATTTTAACCAGTGAATAGATGAGCCTTTATCCTTGTTCCACACGTTTCCAACCATGTATAGAAACTTTATTAAGCTACGTCTTGAAAACAACCCAAAATTATTACAAGTGTACAATTAGTTGTACAAACAGCATATTCAGAAACTTGACCAAGTCCCGGGAGACTACCATTACTTTACTGATTTAGAAGATGGGATCAGAAAACTGTTAGCACAGGGAAGGCAGCATGGAGAAGAATGGAGACTCATTAGCTTTTCTCTCCGTATAACCTATCCCAGCTCCTTCCCTCCTCCAGTCTACTGCCACCTTCTCCCATTATCTTCCACTCATTACCACCCCCAACACATGTTTTCAAAAGTAGTAGGGCATGAAAATGGCAGAGTGGAGTCACTCTTTGTTACCCCAGCCTTAATAAGTGCCTGCTCTAGGGAAAGCCCTGTGTGCAGGGTCACTCCAGGTTACTCACAACTCAAGCCATTTTCTCTTTGAATCTGAGAGAGGCTCGCTCCTGTATGTGGCTTTCTCAAGGCACTGCTCAATATCAAGTCCACCCGGCAATAGGAGCTCTCAAAATGTAAGAATCCCTAAGACAAACCCAGATGGTGAGAATGAGTCTAGTAAAGGGTAGTATTGGCCGGGAAGTGGGAGGTGGGAGGAGGGGAAGGGAGTGGGACAGCACTAGCTGGGAACTCTAGCTAACAAATCCCCCCAGAGAGACAGTCTCAGACACCTGATAGGCAAGTGCCCACCATGTACCATACATATTTAAATAGCCAAAATGTTATGCATCCAGCAGGGTGATGAGTTCTGGCAAGAACTAAGTAAATAATTACTGACTGAATGTCTCTTAACTGTCATCAGATGTCAGCCATAAATGACAGAGAACAGTCTGTGATGCCAAATTCAGTAGTACAGAAAAGAGAGGTTCACTAAAGCTGAAGAGGAGCAGACCACAGAGACATCACTGCAACCAGCTTCCGCCCCCTGCCCAGCCTCACACCATGTGCAGCTCTGTGTATGAACAACATGTATGCTGATCATATGTAAGTTTTCCAATCGCATTTATTAAGACAGTGATCACCATAAATATCATCTTTAATTAGGAAGGTTAGAAATACAATGTGAAGACTACCCACATTTCATAAAGCTAGAAAACATATACCCATGCCTATGAAAATCACAAATGCCTATGCAAAAACACTAACAATAAAATCCTACGACTTCCCTTAATAAAGAAAATCTCACATGAAAAACTGTATTTCCATAACCGCTTTTCCTCATGTGCCTGTATAATCACTTCTACCAGTGCTTTGTCACTTATCAGCCACTAAAGTGCCTAACGTGATCAGGCTCGAGTCCAGGTTCTAGTTCCCATGCTCCGATCCATTCTGTGTGCCATAACTAAGCAGTTTCCCCTTAACGTTGCCTTGACCATGTGTTCACGCAAGAAATACCCACTCACTATCTTGCAAAGTGCAAGACATTGGATAAGACAGACTAGAGTTCAAAGAGCTTCAAATTCAGGTGAAGTATGAAGCACATGCCCAAAGGGTCTCAAAGCAGAGTACGTGCCCTTGAACCAGAAGACACTGGGTCCACGACCCCAAGATGCTCTAAGTGCTTTCAATGTCTTTTCTCTTTCTGAAGTAATACACTTGGTTCCCAGTCTCACCACATCTAAGTTTCTCTGCCTGGTTTTCAGTTCTCCCTAATGACCCTTCCTTGCTATCAAACTATTATTTTATTGAATACTCGCAGTATCCAGAAAATATTTATTAAATGAGTTCATTCATGTAATGTGTTATTAATAGTGTCTAGCCATGGCAAGCCTTCATTAAATGCTAGCTATTATTAATACTTATGGGCAGCTGGACTGATTTAGACTCAACTTTCAATTTAGTATTTTAACCATTTCAGGATTTGACATAAAAACTGTGGTTATATTACTTGAAGAATTATCTAAAGGATGTGGCAGCTTTCAGTTGGGTTGGCTAGGTTATAGAAGAACTCTAAAAGCATTTATTTCTATACTGAAAATTCTACAGAATAGTATATTCTATACTAGGATAAAGACATCATTGACTTGATTGACTATCAGTAGTGAAGAGATTGCCAACCCCTAGGCAGTACCATTACATACAATCAGACCCAACTGGTAAGCTGATACAGTATCTATAAACATACATATAAACATTAATTCAAGAAATAAGCTGCACCTGCTACCCATACATATGACGAATAACTATTATCCCATTTTATCAAAATGAAAACTAGCGTTTAAACAGATGATGGTCACTTGCTCCAGGTCACATTATTAGCACGTCACAGAAGCGAAACATCCAGGTTACCTGACCTAGGTCTCCTTGTATCATTCATTCTCTCTTTCAACTAAAATTTATTAAATACCTACTATGTGCCAGGTTTGGGGAAACCCTGGTTACCAAAACATACCAAAAAACAAAAAAAAAAAAAACACAAAAAAACCCAAAAAGCAAAAAACCCTCTCTCCCGTCTTAGAGGTTAAATTCTAGTTTCAGGAGACAGTACTGAAAATAAAAACAGTTGACTCTTGAGCAGCAGGAGTTTGAAATGTGCAGGATTCTTATTTATATGTGGATTCTTTTCAACAAATACAGTACTATGAACGTATTTTCTCTTCCTTATGATTTTATTATTCCCTTTCCTCTACCTTACTTCATTGTAAGAATACAGTATGTAATACATATACAAAATATGTTAATCAACTCTTTATGATAGAGGTAAGGCTTCTGGTCAAAGTAGGCTATAAGTAGTTAAGTTTTGGGGGAGTCGAAAGTTATACAGGGATTTTTGACTACACAGGGATCAGCACCCCTCACCCTCGTCTTATTCAAGGATCAACTATACATAAAGTATATAGTATATCAGATGGTGGTAAGTGCTTTGGAGAAAAACAGAGATGGGAATAGAAAGGTTGGGATGAGGGTCAGAGGTGACATAGGGTCACTCGGATGACTTTTGAGCAGAGAGCTGAAAGAGGAGAGGAGAGGGAGCAGTGCGCATAGCTGGGACCCTGGATGGATGGGAAGGTCAAGTCGCAGGGCATCTTCAAAACAGCAAGGGGCCTGGTGTGACTTAGAGGACGGTGAGGGGGAGGCCCAGGTGATGCCGCTGGGGAGGCAGATGGTGCAGGGCCACACAGCACACCCTAAAGACTAGTTATCAAGCTGCCTGAGGAGGGAAGCCACTCAAGGGTTTGAAGCAGTGAAGTTACATGACATGACTTATGTCTGATGTTTTGCAAGGTTGCTGAGGCTCCTCTGACAAGATTAGCCTTATTTGGGGTGGGGGGAGGCCGGAGGCAGGGAGAGCAAGGGTGGATACTGGTGAAGAAGACTTATCAGACATGGCGTCATCCCCTCTCATACCTCATCTCTGTTTCCTAAGCCAACTTCCCTAATGGTTCAAACTGTCGTGATCAAACGTTTCTACGAAGCATTTGATCCACACAGTCTGAGTGAGCAACAGGAAACAGCAGACTGCCACTAAAATTATGTTCCCACACAGGGAACGCTCTCTTTTGCTACCCTCAAAAAACTTCAGGGTTGGGAGCACTTGCAAGGTGACATTCGTCAGTACACTGGCCAAAGGAAGCACACTGTGCTACCGGTGCCCCACCCTTGTCTGGCACTGTGGCCTCTGCAAACAGCACTATTAACATGGTCCCAGGTGAGCTATGGTTACACAGTCAGCAACCATTTATTGAGCACTTAGCCTTGGGAATAAAAAAGATAATAAGTAAGACTTGGTCTCTGTCCTAAAAGAGTTCACAGTCTAGCTGAAGACACAGACACATAAAATATAAATATGATCCAGCTTATAATAAACATAATTACCAAGGTCTGTAGAAGGTGAAGAAATAACACAGAGAAAGGAGTATCAGCTCTGCCCCTAGGGGATTAGGGAAGGCTTCGCAGAGCTCTAAAGAAAGCAGAGAAGGTCCAGCAGAAAGTCAGCAGGCAGAGGTGGGGACTGGAGCATGGTGGCACAGGGCATGGGAGATACACCGCAGCATGGTGAAAGGGCATTGCATCCACTTGCTACCTGGGGAGTTAGAAAGGGCAGGGGATGGGGAGGAGTCAGAGGGGCAGGCTTCAGGCTACTTAAGTGAGATAGGCTTCATTTTGTAGGCAATGGGGAACAACACAAGAGTGACCCAATTATATTTGTGTTTGGGGAAGATGACTCTGATTACAGTGTAGACTCAAGGATGGCTCAAAGGGAGACAAGAGTGAAGATAACAAGAAAGAGCAGACCACTCAGAAGGCCACTCAGAATGTGAGGTAAGAGCAGAGGAAGGCCTGAACTACAGTTTGGATGGATAAGAACGTGCAGACACGATAGACCTGGAGGAGATAAAACTGATAAGACTGGAGTTAACTGAAGTATTTCATACGAAATCATGTCATTAAAAAAAAATAAAACCCTTTATTTAAAGCTTTGATGGAAAATATGACGGTTAAACCAAAAACCCTTGAAATTACATACAAATGTAAGACATTCTAAAACAATTGCAAGAGACTTATAAAAATTAACCTTAATTAACGTGCAGGGTCTTTTGAAATTATTTTAAAAACAACTGTTTGAAAAGAACAATCTCAAAAAAGTTTTCAAAACTGAGTAAAGACATTTCCATGAAGAACATACATTACTAACTTCTAAATGAATGCTCTGACAATATGTTACTTCTTTTAATACTCTATTTCTAGTAATCTAAATAAGTGTCTTTATCAAAATAAATCCACAAACTTTTTAAGACAAGTGAAGGAAGGATATTAGATAAAAACATCATTTCAACAGAACTTTATCAATTTAATAACAAGATCATTTTGCAATAAAACAAGGCATTGAAACAACAGAAATTCCCATCTTCAAAAGAAAAAATAATCAAAGGTCAATAAAGGGCAGTTTCAATGAACCAGATAAAATATTAAGTGGCACTCACTGTTTGCCTCTTTCACAGAATGTCAGCTTCAGTAAAAAGTAAGAAAGAAAACATTACATTCACTGCACCGAGAATATTCTTCTCATCCCTTTTATTAAGACTCCAAGATAAACTCCATTTAGCTCTTTTTCCAATGTACATGGTGACCGTCCGAGTAAATATTACTTATTTATCTAGTTTTACTCTCAAATTCAGGGGGGCTACTTTAGCAATATTTGCCACTACTTTTTAGGTTTCTTTAATGTCATGAAGAAAATGCCCTTAAATCCCAACAATTTTAAAGATTTTATGATCAGAAATAAATCACAGCTATTTACATGGAAACAGGATCTCGACCTCGTGGCTTTTGGTCTTTTATGCCATTTTTTCTCCATTGTAACATCCGAGATCATTGCTAATCTAATTATGCACAAGGGTCCTGTTTTCTGCAACTGTTTTACTAGGGAGGACACTGGGATGAAATTAGTTTAGATACAGCCAACTCCCACACTCAACAATTGATTATCTAATGTATGGATTATTCATTACGCTTAATACCTAATAAGGCCGTTCTCTGGTCATTTTTTGCAGTTCCTGGGACGGAAAAGAACTGAAATTCAAATGATTCAAATCTGATAATGTTATTAGCACATATGATAAAAGTCCTGAAGAAGAGAATGAAAGTATTGTTTAAATCGAGGTTTTGCATGTCAATTACCCTCTCTATGCGCTGACCTGCCAATACCAGGATCATCAATCATGCCTCTGCCCCACTGAACAGAGCCAGAGATACAACAAAACATGCTCTGCTCCCTGAGAGGCTACCCCATTATTATTCCACCTCTTTTGGTTTTATTTGACAAGAGAAGGGTAAGTGAGCAAGATGGGGGAGCACAGAATAAATACTAGTCATTAGTTTCCCTTGAGAACCTTCCACAGTGCTGGAAACAAAGCAGGAGCTCATTAAATGTTGTGCAAATCAATGCTAACAGCCAGAAGACCATGCAAAACATGAAAATGCCCAAGATAAAGTTTCTTTATCTGGACCTTCTCATCTAAGCCATTCATTTTACACTTTTCACAATTATCCTGCATTTCCCCTATAATTCCCCCTTTGATGTCCTATCTGCTTCTCCATTTAAGTACGAACTCCATGACTTCCCAGGCTGTGTGCTATATTTCTTTGTGCACATAATACTAAAAATTCCTTCAATAAATGCTCTCACAACTCAATGTGAAAAGCTACATACTGTCTCACCTACAACTGACTTCTACTTTTTTACTACGTAGACATCTAATAAAACAACTCATGATTCACTAAATTTAGACTCAAGAGGATACTGATTCACACCCTTGATTTTTATGGCTAATTAAGTCAAAACATCATCTGCTATTATAATGGGTCATATCCCACTAAGAATGTAAGAACTGATAATTGCTGTTACTTAATTCGCTTTTACCTTCCTCAGTACAAATGTCAATAGTTTTGAAGTTTTGGAACTTGCCAGCTGCTGGAGCAAAAGAAAACATGCAGGTGCTTACTTGCGATTGCTTTGGACATACCAGTATGTATCTTCTGGTTACTTTTTAGGCTCAGGAAAAGTCGTCTAATCGGAAGGATGCCTATTAATAGCATCTAATCTTATAAAAAACATTCTTCAAGAATTTTCAAGCACTGTAGTTTTATCCTTAGTTTCTTGAGTATATGTGACAACATTAAACTGCAAGCCTATAGGTTTGTGTCTTGATAGACATCCATACAGGTAACTACTTAAAAACTTTATTCTGATGGCCCTAACAAGCAATCCAGTATGGAGATTCACTATAAAAGAGCTTCTAAGAACTGTTTTATAAAATGAGCATGCATACAACATACTATCCACAGGACAGTAAGGATTCAGTGGGCTAATTACGAAAAGCAATGTGACGGGGAGACGGTGGGTGGGGAGTAGGCAAGCACCCTGGGCTTGCAGCAACTGCTGGATGGAAGGGAGAAAGGCGTAAGGCTGCAGAACCGGACACCCCAGCAGCCAGAGATCCCATGGAGGGTGGGGGGAGGACACAGGACACAACCCTGAAGCAAGGTTGACTTGTTAAGCTACACTGCCCTACCTCTAGCTCTCACTCCTTGGTGGTGGTGTATGTGGGGGGGGGGGGAGGCAGGACAGCAGGTTTTTAGAAACCTATGTAGATTAAAAAGTGTTACTATAAGGGAGGCAAGTTGGGGAGCAGGCTGAAGGGAAGTATGTGGTCTCAAACGTATGTGGTGGGGGCAGGCAGATCTAAAGTAAAAGAAAGATGCTATACACTTCCCATCAGACGGACATGTCTTCAATGCATATTTATTTGCAACCAAATCCTAACATGGCCATTTGGCATTCTTAGTGCTGACTGATAATCCCTGCTAGACTTTCAGCTTACATGATACTCCTAAGAAAAAAACTCCAAACTTGCATAATTTTTGTGAAAAATGGATCCTCTTTTGATCTGGAAGTGTAAACAAATGTCACTCCTGTATTTCTCCAAAGGGAAGAACTACGTGAAATAAAGATCAACTGTCAACGATATGCCCCTGGGGTAGTATGTCAAAGCTGGGAGCCAATTTTCTTTTGTAAGTCAAATGCAAAAATTTTCTTCTACAGGCAGCTTTTTTAAGGATTTCCCCCTGACTCCCTTTGTCAAAAATGGTAATATTACCCATGGCCAATTATTTCTAAGAACCATATAAATTTATACACTGTATTATGCCTCCATTTCTCTTGATGGGGCTACTGTATCCCCTATTACATTAAGGGATAAAGGGCACAATCTTTAGTATTGTTGCATAAACAAGTCCTCTCTCCCTTTATAAGTCACCCCTCTTCTCTACAATAACCTCATTATTCTTCACAAGTCAAGTGTACAGTATTTGCTTCATTTCCCAGCTAAAACTAACACATGCATATTCGCAGTCTCTTTCCCTTTAATGTTCGTTTAGATGGAGTACCTCCGACAGAAATCCTAAAGCCATATGGTCACATGTATACAGTCGTTAATGGAAACCTGACAGTGGTGGATCTAAAACAAAACAAGTCATAAAAGAACAACCTCTGGCAAAGGCCAACGGAATCAAAACTACACCCTCTGACAACCACAGCACTACTGTAACCGCCCTTCAAACATTTTTGCCTCAAACATTACAACCTACCCATTGACCAAAACCACAGCTTATTCCTGATTTAGAAGAGCAAAGTCTGTGGACTTACTAAACCGCACAACTGCAGCCAGAAAGCACGATGCCTCTTCTCTGCATGCCAACTGCACCACACCTGAACTTAAAAACCTGCACCCCTCAGCTCAGTAGCAGCGGACCACTGGTGACCCCCTTCCTGACATAATAAACAACTGACATCTTCCAAGAGCATTAACTAGTCCATCTCGTGCCACACTTATAGAGAAGACCGAACTGTTTAACACATATTATCCGCGCGGAAGAGCTCCGTTCAGTTCTCACCCCATGGACTAGAAACACTGTACCACTTAATGTACTCTCTCAGCATTCAGCAGTTTTGTTTCCCCAAAGAAGGGAAAGAACAGGTCGCTGAGAGATTCTAGCGAGGTTTCTTTTGGCACAGGAAGAATGTGATAAACAGGGAAAACACAATCACGCGGAATGTCTGGACTAGGTTCCTTTGTAATACTTAAATAGCGCCCCCCTACTGGGTTTTGCCACAGCACCAAATGGGGAAACCATTTTAGAGCTTAATAGTCCAGTCTCTACAGTAAACATTGTAAGGGAGAACTCTGAAATTCTAAATATAAAATATTGGGGTGTGTTAAGAAAGATGGAAATATTTCCCTCTCTCGCGCCAGGACTGGTATTTTTCTTCAGCCCAGGGAAGGCAAAACATGCTAACCCCGAGCACAGAGACCGACACGGGTCTGAAAAGGAACTTGAAAGAAATCCAAAAACTGCTTTTGGCCACAGTATCAAGGGCAAGCCCTTCATGTGCTCCTTTTCCTTGATGTCATTCTACTACCTGTTTAATTCAAGTGTCTGTGTCCTTCATCTACCGTCCGAAAGAAAGACGCAAGAAGACTGTTCATGGTTCCCAAAGTTCTCTCAGTGGACCGTTTCAGTAAAGAGCTCCACGTCCCAACTTCAAGTTGTGAGAGGAGAAGACTGCTTGTATGCGGGTGGTGTACCACTGAACTTTCCACAAGTCACCTGGGTGTGTGGATCTGCTGAGGGGAAGGGTACTGAGGACAACTAACAGCTCTCTCATCCTTCTCAGAAGCACACAACCTCAAGCTGAATCTAGTTGGAAAAGCACTTTTATTTTAGACATGTAAACACATGAATGATGCCGAATTCCAATACAAAAACAAACAAAAAACTCCTAACAGGGCCAAAAAACCATGAAGGGAAATCAGTAACAGAAAACGAATTCTACATCGCAAACTTCTAAGAATGTTCAAATAAAAACAACAACAACAAAAAAAATCAAGTCACCTTTTCTGGGCTGGGTTCTGTAATTCCAGTTTTCATCATCTGCTTCCACCTGCTGCCCACAAACCGAGAGCTCTCCATCACTGCGAAACAGCCTCTTTGTCTGCCTGGACAAGGAGGAGAAATTTATCCAACTCACAGCACGTGAGAGAGACCCTGAATTTGACTTGAGTCTGAAAGAGCCTTCCTTTTTCATCTTCTTTCACACCAACACCGACTACAGACAAAGGACAGCCCAGCAAACAAGAAGCTCGGTTTTACAGTCCTTCCATGGCCTTTACAGGAACCCGCTCCTTCCCACTTATTCATCAGACAATGTTGAGAGTCAGGCACGGCATGATGCAGAAAGACTGCTTCTAGGTCACCCAATTACAAAGAAAAGGAAAATGAGGGGTTAGGAAACAAACAAAAAAAAATTTTTTTTTTATCCTAGCCACATTGTGGCACTTGGTTTGGTATAATTTTAAAAATGAAGCAGGGTGTTCATTTCAGGAACACTTGTCAGGACTTGGAGAAGAACAGAACCAAGGCACTCCGACTCTTTGGTGTGTGCCTAGCACCCCATACTGTAATCCTGCTCCCGTCCCGAGCATCCTTCCCCACAGGGGCAGAGCGCAGCGAGAGCCGCCGTCGCGCAGACAGACGGAAGAACTCCTCCGGCTGGAGAAAAGAGGCTTGGCGTCACCCCGGGCGCCCCGCTCAAACTTCACCCACACAGGTGACTCGGGGGAAATCAAGGAGTTCAGCTCCCTTGTCGCAGCACAGAGCAGAATCAGAAAGCGCCCACTTGCCCTCTTTCCCGTCTGTGAACCGCTCAGGCTCCACAGGACTCTACAAACAATAAAACAGGCTGCGTGGCTAGTGCCTGGATTACAGGGTAAGCGCTCGGGTGAAAGGCGATAGGCTCGCCCCACACCGAAGGCAGCTCATTGGAGACAGAAAACCCCGCCTCCTCGCCACAGGCACCACTTCAGCGGCAGCTCAAACTTCTGAACTCCAGCAAAGCTGGGACATGCAAGTCTGTGCAGAATACAGACTTCTGGAAATTAAAAACAAACAAACAACTTGATTATTAATCATCAGACCACACTTCTGAAGGTAGATTTTGAAAAGGAAGTTTAAAAGAGCATGTAGTTTTATAAACATCGAGCATTCCTTGATTGATCTAGGGATGTCATCATCTAAGAAAATGTATTTCCGAACAGAATTAACCTGACTCAGCTATTCCTTCACTCCCAGCTTTCCGTGAAGGTGAAATGCAGCCATTGTTGCACCTGCCGTGGCCCCTCCCATCTGCCACCAGCAGACAGAGTGTGGGGTGGGGCGGAGGGCCCTCTTCTGCATCCCCACTGGCAGCCCCTACGGGTCATTCCTCTCCAGCTTTGAAAGATCATCCTATCACGGAGAAACATCATCTGAGAGCTATGTTAGCAGCAATTAGCTGCAGGCTCCAGCCCCGAGACTCATAAAACCATTAATCATGGCATGCAACACACCTAGAGCCACATGCTGGAATGCACTGGGCGCAGCATTTCACCCAAGGCCAACATCATTCCATGGTCCTGCGGGCATTAAAAGTCTCTGTAACTTTGCATCACAGAGACTTGGGTCAGGCATCCCCTCCTCAAAGTGTCATTCAGAGTAAGGCTAATGAGCCACGAGTAGAGAACTGGATCCATCTCCCTTTACTCAGCAATGAGCAAACATATTAAAACTAACACTGTGCAACAAAAAATAAACTTTGATTAAAAATTATAAAAGAGGGATTTTGCATCATACATCTACCACTGTTCAGTGAGATTTTAAGGAAAAGGCTCTAAAAGCTTACGAGGACTGAGAACTTTGTAGAAGAAAAACACAGAGCTGTTGCAAAACATTCCTCAGATGGACAGCTCACACTGCCGCGGAAACCGTGACACAGAACAGGCAGTGAGAACTAAGGGCAAAGCTGAAGTAGTCTAGGGAAAACAGATAGAGACTCAGTTTAAGCTAAAAGGGTCCTCAAGAGCTCATGTAGTTTAAACCCCTCAATTCACAGATGAAGAAATTCAGGCCCAGAGAAGGCATATGACATACCCGATATCACACAGAGGAGTCAGGAATGGGACCAGGTCATGTCAGACACCACTGGATTCAAAGTTTTGCCACTTACTGGGGGTGCCACCTACATCACCAAGCACTCTGAGGTATTAAACTGGAATGATACTTCTACTTTGATCACTTCCATGAAGGCAAAAATAATATAATTACGAAGAGCACCAGTGCCTGTAAAAGTTCAAACATCAAATATTCTTCCTTTTTTCCCCAAATATTCTTTCTGAGTCAAAGACACTTTTGAGAATCTCAAAATGTAAAATAAAAAGTTAAAAAAAAAAAGACCACTGTGCCAGAAAATATAAAAACATCCTGAATGCTGCCTTCCATTTCAGAGGTTCAGGGGAACCCCTGACACCCACGTATGCATTCTCTAAGGATCTATGGACCTCCTTGAAAAAGAATACCATTGTTCCCTCGCTGATGTCTCCATCCTACAGCTAGACTTTTAATTTAGGAATACCTAAGCTCTAAAAAAACCCTTGCGCTGTTCTTTGCATTCAGGGAGTACTGTTGAATGCTTTTCCAACCCACCCTCCTTGGAGTGTGTGCACCTACATACACATAGGATAGACAAATAGGTGTCATCAGTAAGCAGCGTGTTTCCCTCCGGTACTTCCTATCCTTACACACATCTGAGAGCAAGCCCAAGAGAGGGGCTGGAGGAACACCCACGGCCAAACAGCCACGATGGCTAACTGGTCTATCCAGGGACTAGATTCACAACTCTCCTTCAAAGTAAGTACACACTTATGCTGGCCTTCCAACTTAATGTATTTCCCATTATTCACGAGACTTATGGAGAGTCTGCACAATAATGAATTCTCTACTGACTAGCTATTCCGCATTTCTGTCATATTGGCCCTTGATCATTAACATCTTCCTTTATGTAAAAGAAGGTCAAATACATTAACTACCTTTACAACTGGACCAGAATTCCTCTATGGCCAAGACAGACGTCATAGTTTAAATTAGCTTTGGGGGTAATATTTAGGTTTTCACTATCCATGTTAGGTATGTACACCCATTAGCTTAGAAAAATCATAAGTGGGCTGCTTGAAAAGCCATTATAGTCATTCAAACGATATTTCTTTAGCAACTACAATGAACCACACATTTTAATCACCCGATCCCAGAGCCACACACAAACCTAGCGCTCCCGGGGACAGGGTCAAGGCTACTCTGTGCCAGGCACTTCACGTAGATCACTGTTAATCTTCACAGTAACCCCGCTGTGGAAAATCCCTGCGAGAGTCTAACCTGTTTCTTCAAATGCAATCGTCAGTGTGATCAAACATCTTCACTTAACTTTTTTCCCCCGTGAAAATCAACAAGCAAATACACTCTTCTCAGACTTCTGAACCAGCCCTGCTGCACGGATTCTGTCTGCATCCCCAACTGTGCGGTGGTTTGTTCACCTCCTCCCTCACTGTCAGGCTGTCAAACTGAAACTTCGGTCATCGCGGTAGGTGCCAGTAACTGCTCCCTGCCTACCCCTTCGCCACCGCCGGGCTTCAGGCATCAAGGAATCAGATAAATCACCTTGCTTCGGAGCGCCTGGGTGGCTCAGTTGTTAAGCGTCTGCCTTCGGCTCAGGGCGTGATCCCGGCGTTCTGGCATCCAGCCCCGCATCAGGCTCTTCTGCTATGAGCCTGCTTCTTCCTCGCCCACTCCCCTGCTGTGTTCCCTCTCTTGCTGTCTCTCTGTCAAATAAGTAAATAAAATCTTTTTAAAAAATCATCTTTCTTCAATATGTGTTTAGTGGCAGTGGATAAGCACCCACAGGACGAAATACAAGGGCTTTCCCACAGCTGCCTCCTGGCCGGCACCCTCGCCCTTGGACTGGTGAGGTGGGCATCCCATGGCTGAAATGGCAGAAGGAGTAGCCTCTGGGTAACAGCCCCCAGGCGGGTCTATACCAGCTTTATGACTCACTGCCTCTTTTGTGTTAAGTTCTTGACACTTCAGGGTGGTGAGAAATCTACCCATCGCTAATGACAAAAGGACAAGGAATTATATTATTCCGGGAATGGCTGAAGTCAGACATTAAAAATGAAAAGTTAACGATAAAAACTGGAAGGCACCAGAACATATTCCTAAAGGAAGTTCTGGGATCATCAACTTCTTTGGGAATTCCTAAGTCAAATATCCATTAATTTGGAAAGATTTACTTATGTTTCTACCAAGAGTCAAATGGATAGACTGAATACATTTGGTAAGCCCTAGCCAAAAGACACAATATTTCCTGTTTCAATATATACTGGGACATCCTTTAAAAGGAGTTTCGTTCAAACGGAAGTCTTCGATTTAGTAAAAATTGTTAAACGTGAGAAGACATAGGATTAGACAGACCCCTCAACCCACCCAGGCATGTAATTGCCCCATTTGCCATCTGTGTAAAATGCCAGCCAAAAGTAGGAACTAATTTCAAGTGCCATCAGTTTTTTGGCCTGAAAGCCCACCAATGAGCACTGTGGCTTTTCATTTCCGTGTGTACTTTTCCTGCCCTGACCCCCACCCTTCAAACCTGGAAGAAGGAATGAGAGAGGCAGAACCCTGAAGTTAGAAACGAGTAGAGACCAGCGTGGGCTGGTGGAGCTGGTGAGGTGGGCTGGTTTGGCTGGGAGTGGGGTGCACACACAGAAGGCCACGAACAGAGACAAAGGTGACATGGCAGTGAGAAGAGTTGCTCGAAACTGGGTCATGTTCTAAAGCAGCCCTGCCCGGGCAGGAGCAGTGAAGTGTAAACCCTATCAGATTACCACATGAATCACCCAGACAACCCACGGGGACCTTTAGCGTCTAGGACAGGGTACAGTAGGTTTTCCAACTGTCGGCTCTTGTAAATAATTTAAAAGTAGATTTAAATGCAAACTTTCTATGAGGTAATTTGTACACACTAATGATGAAAGCTTATCTCAATATCTAGAAGTAAACAATTGGAGCTAGACGTTTGTAATAAGAAAACAAAACAAAACAAAACAAACATATTAGGTCCAGGGCCACAGGGAGCCAACTCCCACAGTACACTAAATCCTCCTTGTCATCCACCTCCCAACCCCTCAGGAATTAAACTGATTTACTCAAGAAGGAAGTCATGGAAGACAAAACCTGGCCAATTACCTATTCAGAGACAATTCAGGGTTCCCTCACCTGCGACTGCTTCAATATTTAAAAGAGAGGAAAGCACTCCCTTTTTATTAAGCTGCAGCTTTAAAAGACAGAATACGTTCCTTTCAGTGCAATGACCGTGTTGGTCTCCTCAAAAGGAAAGATTAATTGCAAACATTTGTAATTATATATCACCAAAGCCTCTATCCCACTTTTCAATGTCTTCGTGTCTGAAAGGGACTCCTGAAATGATCTGAGGCTCGAAGCCTTCACCACATTGTTCCCTGGGGATCACTTGATATGGGAGCAATATGGCAGCACATTACCGCTCTCAGCCCCCTGGGGCGGCGCACGTGGCAAGGGGATAAAGCCCTGGGACAGAAGCCATCACTGACTGATGGATGCCATGGAGTGTCGGAGGCTTGGTGAGTTGATTACCCAGCCCTAACCAAGAAAATGCCCCCATCCAACGGGTTCAGCTAAAAAGGTCCTGTAAAAGTGAGCACCGACATTGAGACTCTTCTCATATAAGAACAAGGATGAACCAACTTTGAGACTAAAATAAAATTCCAAATTAAAAAAAAAGTTTTAAAATCATGATCTCCTTTGTACTTCATGTGCCTTTCCAGTCATCCTTGTAATTATTATTTTTTCTATCTACTCAATCATTTCTTCACAAACTTTGTCATGTACATAAATCACAGATTTTATTAAAATGTAGAGTCTGATTCAGGTGTGGAGCAGGGTTTGGAATTCAGAACTCCTCAAGGGGCCCAGGTGATGCCAGTCCCCAGATCAACTTTGAGTTAGCACAGTACCAGACTGGACTGCCCCCTAGGGGCAGGGATCTCATCTTTTGATCTCCGTGTCTCTAACAGTATCTACACACAGCCAGGAGGAATGAGTGTTGGTGGAAAGAGTGAACAATAGAACCATCTACTCATTTCCATGTACCTCTTTCTTTTGATCTTAACATGCTTCAGGACAAGGAGATAATGACACTTTTATAGCAATCATTATCACTAAATTCCAAAAAGCAAAATTTGTAAGCTGACCAAAAATATATATAATCTGAATTAAAGAGTAATAATACAATTCTATTAGTTAGACTGCTTCACTTTGAGAAGAAAGAGGGTCATTAACTGCAAGGCTCTATGCTTTTCTTACTTTGTTAGGACATTCTGCACTGCTTCCATTCACCAAGACTCCAGAATCCAAAGATGTGGCTCAGAAGCTGGGGCAATCAATAATGAGTCAAATTTAGAAATGCAGCCCACATTCTATCTGATAATCTACACAGATAGGCCAGGACCTCCTGTGTTCCACCATGTGAATTTAGTTGCTCTGTGGCAGTGGAAAATTTTTTTTACATCAGTTTTTCCTGGTATCTGTTTAAGACCAAGAAAAATTTTCCATCAACCTTTAAGTGACCCTCTAAGGATCACTTGGGTTTTTTGTAAAACCATATTCATTGTGGCCCTATATGTCTGGTTTTTCAACAGGCATTTTATCAATTTGGCTACCCTCTATTACACTACCATGACATGTGTTAGACATCACTAATACTTCAGTGATTCCACTGACCCAGACAAATCTTACTTCTAACAATGTGAGAAAATAAAATTAGGTATAAAGTACATAAAAATCATACATTTGTGGTACCCTCTATTCACAAACAGGAAAGAGACAGAAATGCAAATATATAAATACATTTAGGACTATTGCAATTCCCCCCAGCCAACAGTTTTTTAGTATCTCCAGTAGGTAATGCGAAAGAGCCCAGATAAAGGGATCAGTTCAAGTATTTATTGATCTGATCAGCCAGCTAGGCTCATTCTAAAGCACAGAAGATAGAACCGTGTCCTATGGGAATTTAAAGTGTATTCTAGGACACAAGGTATACACATAGCTATTTTTAACTTAATGCAAGAAAGAAAATAAAAAAAGCAAGAAGGGACCTAAGTCAAGTAGGGTCCCTGACAGGGTTCTGCAGGGTGAGAAGTACTCTCAGAAGAACTTCCTGGTGATCAGGGGGTTTGGCCAATCAATGGTGTCTTGGTAAACCATCTGGGGTGAGGGATGTGGGAAGCCCTGATTCACAGTATTTCCATGGGGTAAACATGCCCAACTATGGCCAAATTCAAGCTACCAACAATTTACAACCAGCCTGCTAAAATTCTAAAATTTCACAACAGCCAAAATATGAAGAGAGCCCAGATGTCCATGGATTGATGAATGGATAAAGAAGATATGGTGTATATACTCCGTGGAATATTACTCAGCCATCAAAAAGAACGAAACCTTGCCATTTGCAATGACGTGGCTGGAACTAGAGTGTATTACGCTAAGCGAAATAAGTCAGTCAGAGAAAGACAAATGCCATATGATGTCAACTCATATGTGGAATTTAAGAAACAAAACTGATGAACATAGGGGAAGGGAAGGAAAAATAGAATAAGATAAAAACAGAGAGGGAAGCAAACCATAAGAGACTCTTAACTATAGGAAACAAACTGAGGATTGCTGGAGGGGAGCTGGATGACAGGATGGGATAACTGGTTGATGGGCATTAAGACCAGTAGGCCAGTCCAAGTTTATCTTTCTCACGGCAGTGGCACCAAAGAGCAAAACTCAACTACCCAAACCTCTTCTGCATCAAAGCTGCTAACATTCCATTGGCCAAAGCAAGCCAAATGTGACGGGGCTTGGGGCACAACGATATTCTCCACTCATCTGGGCAAGTCGGGGGGAAGAGACGGATGTTTTTGAATCTTATTTACCATGGGCACCTGCCGGGCAAGTTACCGAGGGTTAAAGACTCCTAAGACACCGTTCCTGACTGCAAGGATTAGATTGTTAGGTGCCCTGCCTAATCTAATGTGTTTCCAAAGTAACCCATAAAGAGAGATGCTGCATTTACCCTATCACATCTGAGTCATTAAAGACTGTAAACTGGAAAAACCAAGCCTTTTGTCATTAAGCGCACAGTACTTGGAATACGGTAACGATTAAATCGATGCTTGTTAAATTAAACTGGTCAATGACATGCCCTTCATCACCATTTTCAACTTTCTCCTGTTAAATGTAGTCCGGTTTCTTTACTGGACTTTCTTTGATATTCTCCCACAAGAAATACTAGATTACATGCAGGGGTCAACAAACTTTTTTGGAAAGAGCCAGACAGTAAACATTTTAGGCTCTGCCTGCTCTATGGTCTCTGTTGCGACTTCTTCATCTGACACTGTAGCAAAAAAGTAGCCAGATGATAAGTAAACAAATCAGGGTGTCTGGGTTTCAGTAAAGCTTTACTTACAAAAATAGGTGGGGTGGCCTGTATTTGGTTCACAGAATATAGTTTAATGACCTTTGATTAGAAAAAGAAGTATAAATGGTGCTCAGAGTTGTGTGGACTACACATAAGTGTTTCCCAAACTGTGTTCCTTAGGACACCTGTATCAGAATCACCATAAATTGGGGTGGGGGAGTGAGGGGACCAGGAGGGCTTGTTAAAAATGCACTTTCCTGGAGTCTGTTTAGTACACACCTCTGGAGAGAACCTGAGAGTCCACATTTAAACAAGCTTCCAAGATGAGTCGTCTGCATATTAAAATTCAAAAATCACTAGTTTTAACACCTAAATTCAACACCTAAATTATACTAAAATATCAAGTAAATATGCAGAGTTTAACTCTCTACTCATAATTTCACTGAAAATGTCTAAACATCACAGATATAATACCAAATGCATACAACATAAACTAGGATCATATACTGAAAATATTATCAGTGGATATTATAAGCAGAATACAGTATAACAGATTGTTTTAATTTTTTTATTTTGGATTTTCTATTTTTCTGTAATATGTATGCTAAACATACACTGTAAACTTTTTTAATTTTATTTTTTTAAGTAATCGCTATATCCAACATGGGACTCGAACTCACAACCCCAAGATCAAGAGTCACAGGCTCCACCGACTGAGCCACCAGGCTCCCCTACACTGTAAAATTTTTCATCATCTAATGCTTAATTTTCACTCAGAGTTATTGTAAACATAGGGAAAAGGAGAGAAATCAGCACAGATGTAATAGTTAGCATTTCACTATTAATTTTGCTTCAGTTTTTAAATAATAAAATGTTAGAGATAAATTTCCCTCCTGTTCCAAGTCTCCCAGTGTAGCCATTATTCTAAATTTGGTTTGTCTCATTCTCAAACATATTTTTCATATTTTTTTCTGAATACCAGTGTATTTGTCAATAAGATATAATACTGTTTTCTCTAAGTTTCATAAATGGTATTATACTGCCCAAGTCATTTTTAAAATTATTTTTGTAAAATAGTTAATATTAAGAACTTTTTCACTCACTCTGCAACTAAAGGAAACATGGTGGTACCTTTTATAAACCAATTTACCTGATCCCTTTCCTACAACCTCATTCAGGTAATTAAAGGAACATTTCACAGCAGGATATATCTAAAAACTGATCGCTAAGTTTCTCTACTTGATGTGCAAATTTGCTTAAGGGCATGGCCTTTTGTGTTTCTGGAATATACTGTGTCTCTTAAAACTTCACTCATTGCCTAAGAATGTTTTCTTAAAAAGCCTAACAAATTTAACCTTTCTGGAACTCATGAAAACATAACAAGCAGAATATAAAGACGGCTTTATCTTGATATGTTTTTCTCTTCAGCTCAACAATTTTTACAGTCATAGCCACTGCCAACTCTCCTGACAGTCATCAAAGTCTCCAAGTAAAAGGGCGATTTAGAGAAGGGGAATCCAATTTGATAATGACTACTTCAGCTGTCCCTGTACAATCACATTTGTCAGTCTTCAGATAATAAACTCATCTTGATAAGGAGAAATTTAGAAAACAAAAGACCTAAAGAACACTTCAGACATTCAGAAATTTTTGGTTGAAACACTTGTTCCCCTGGGTGAAATACGGACAGTTAAGTCAAGAGAACCTTTGTTTCTCTAATACATTACTCGCAGATACGCCATCAAAGAGAACTTCAAAGGATGAAGTCCTTCTACTAAGCAAACACTAGAGCCTTTCCACTGACGGCAGCCTGGAGTGGGCTGACAGACACCAGCAAGCACAAATGAAGGCATTAGAGAGAGTCCCCTCTCAACCGCCCAGCCCCTCCATCGTCCCCCTCAAACATGGCAGACCTGGGCGGTGTGGCCTCAAAAGGCACCCAGATGGGGAATGCCTTCGGTTCTCATTCCTATGCTCAAATCCCTGCAAGCTGGAGATGCCATGGACTCTCTTCAGGCTGTTATGAAAACTGAGTGAAAAAATGCTGACATCATTAGCACTCAGTAATTCTCAGGTTATTTGTAGCAACAAAGAGGTAGCCATTGACCTTATAGGTCATGAAGCAGATACTGCTGGAGGACAAGCGAGGTGACAGGTAAGGCCAGGAGCAGATATTCAAATCGTGCCTGGCACCTGCAGTGAGGGCGCGGGGAGCAGGAATGGAGGGCCCGGCTCCCCTCAGGGAAATAGTTCACTCACACTACGATCTCGAAGGAAAGGACTGAGCGCACCCATCTCACCTGTAATGACAAAACTCTCAAGTCACTGCACTTGTGTCCTGTTCACAGTCATGAGACACATTTCTCTCCCCAAAATGATAAGGAGGCAATGAATGGCTCAAAGAAAAGTGTGAAATCTGACAACCTAAAAGGAATTACAAAAATAGCACAAGTATAGCTACTTACCTCATTGGTAATGACAGTTATTTTAGATGGCTAAAAAAAACAAAACAAAAAAAAGAAATAGAAAATGCTAAATTTTGTCAAACTACCACTCTCTTCTCTCAAAATGTGTTCCAGGCATTTTCTAAAGTTTGCTTTGCTAATAATTTTTCTAGGGGAAAAAAAATGAGCACAGAAGAAAAATACCAGTTACATATAGTTCCATAAAACATACATTGTTGGTTATTGTTGATAAGAAAATTCTTAGCTAAAAGTAAGTTACATTTCACAATAAGAAAAAAAAAAAACCCACGGTCTCAAATAACTTTTAATCTGTCACATAGTTCAATACTACTTATTCAGCACATACAAAATTACAGCAGGTTATAGTCTGCATTTGAGATCAGGTCAAATGATGTCACTTAGGAAAGTGACATCACTTAAGAATTACCCAATTTGGACACCTGGGTGGCTCAGTCAGTTAAGTGTCTGCCTTCGGCTCAGGTCACCATCCCAGGGTCCTGATATCAAGCCTCACATCAGGTTTCCTGCTCAGTGAGGAGCCTGCTTCTCCCTCTCCCTCTGCCACTCCCCCTGCTTGTGCTCTCCCTCTCAGATAAATAAATAAAATCTTAAAAAAAAAAAGAATTACCTAATTAAGAATTAATAAGTATGTCCTCTATAAGATAAGATTACAATGAAGTTTGAGGAAAGATCAAAATCTAATTTACCTAACTAGGAGATGGCCTCATACCAAAGTATGACTAAAGAAATGGATAGTCTAGGGCGACTGGGTGGCTCAGACAGTTAAATGTCTGCCTTTGGCTCAGGTCATGATCCCAGAGTCTGGGATCCAGCCCTATGGTAGGCTCTCTGCTCAGTGGTGAATCTGCTTCTCCCTCTCCCTCTGCCTGCCACTCTATCTGCTTGTGCTTTCTCTCTCTCTCTCTGTCAAATAAATAAATTAAATCTTAAAAAAGAAATCGATAGTCTAATAAAATGTTTTGCCACCAGCCTAGTAAAGGTGGGAGAGAAGGATGCAGACAGAGGGGATAATCCCTAAGTATTTACAGGTGTCCAGGGTCCAGGGCCCAGCACAGTGTACTGCAAGCCCCCAGATGTTTGACGGCCCAGCCCGGCTCAAAGAGACACAAGATAAGTCAGGCCCAACTGACACTGTATTAGTGCCTTCCTTCTCAATCACAGCTTCGCATCAGAAGCATCTTCTAGAAGAGATTCTTATTCAATAGGTCATGTGTAGATTGGGTTTTAGGGTTTCTGTCTGGCACCCTTTTTTTAAGATTTATTTATTTGAAAGAGAGAGAGAACATAAGCCAGGGAGAGAGGCAGAGGGAGAGGGAGAAGTAGACTCCCTGCTGAGCAGGAAGCCCGACCCTGGGGTCATGACCTGAGCCAAAGGCAGATGCTTAACTGATTGAGCCACCCAGGCGCCCCTGTTTGGCACATCTGTTTTTAAAAAGCTTCGTGGTTCATGTAAGGTATTGCCCCCACATCTAATAAAGAATCAATTAATCTTTAAGAAAGTCTATATCTTGTTTATAGATAGAACTAAACTAAATGCTAGTTCTGTTTCAATCAATAATATTTAAAAGAAAATGAAGAAGCCTGCCATTTTTCCAATTCTAATTTTAAAAAGTGTTTAAAAGGTCACTGAACGCAAAGCATGAAATTAGAAATACCCTGACAACATGTTGGTGTCAGTGGTGCCCAGAATATGAAAGCCTGGCACCCAACCAAAGGAGCAGACACTGCCTTCCACAGTCACTAGGAAAACTAAGTCCCACACTTCGTGCTGATTGTTTAAAGTACAGAAGCTTGGGACCAAAGGAGATCTTAGAGATGACCCTGTCACTTTCATTTTGCAGATAAGGAAACAACGAATCCGAGAGGTTGTCTGCCACACTGTGATGCTAGCTCCGTGCCTGTAGGAACGACATCTAAGTGGTTTACATTGTGTGGCCCTGAGCCCTATAGGTTCACCATAACATGCTTAGAAATCATCAGGTGTAGGTCACTGCGCAAGTTGGGACCCAGAGCCAGGCACAATTTAAAATGATGCTGATGATGGTACACTGCGACTATACACTGAAAACCAACCGATTCCAAGAGGTAAAGCAATGTTCCGAGATCAAGCTTCTCCAAAGCTCTGAAACGTGCATCCCATCCGTCTTCACCACTGCCTTGAATCACCAAAATCATTTGTTCATAGAAGAGACATGCAGCATGTAAAAAAAACATTCTGAGATTAACACAGCAAACTAATCGCAAAACACGTTGTTATTAACATTTTAACACCTGGGCTGGAAAAAGCTCTGGAGAAGAGGAAATTAATTGTGTCAGATTTGCAACATTAAGTGTAAAAGGTTTAAATTAGAGCAGATGGCTCAATTAGAAGTAAGGCTTTTTGCTTCATCTACGGTCCATTGAGAATCACATTTGCAGCGCTGCCTTACATATACAGGGGCCATTCTCAAAACATCACATGGTTTGCAGGCAGCCACCAGCAGGTGGCAGCACAGAACAACCCATTTTCCATAACGCCCCAGGCTGTAGAGGCTTGGGTGGATTCAAGGGGAAGCAGGATTTGTCTTTCAACACACGCAAAGACTAGGTTAGGAACCAGCAAAGGAACCTGAAAGTATCTTACAAAATAGAAACAGTCAAGTATCCATTCACCTCAATAACCTACAGTCTAAAATTCAGAAGTGTCTTTTGTACTTCCAGTGCCAGCACTGGTGAGGAGCTAAGAAAGTATTAGGGGCCAGTGTCCAGCCGGTAGCATACCCAGGCACCCAGATCAGTGTTTCTGAAACCTGCTGCTGATCGGCATGACCTGGGGGTGCTTATTAAAATACGGGCCCTGGGACCCCACTCCAGACACACAGAATCTCTGGAGAAAGGGCCAGGGGATCACCCGGGGGGGCCTGTCAGACAAGTTTGCTGCCCAACTACCTACCTGAAGGTCAGGTATTCCACAACCTAACGTGTGGTTATTGTCATAACCCGCCCACAGGTGAGGAATCACTTCCCAAGTTGGTGAGGGAAGCAACAAATGGCGGGCAGGGCTAACAAATCTCTCACTGCCCGGCAACAGGTTAGGAAGGGGCAGCATGGCTGCCAGGCAAGCCCTCCTCCACTGGGGGGGGGGGGGGGCTGCCCCGCCCACCCCTTCCCTGTCCCTCCTGGTCACCTCAAAGCCTCATGTATCGCATCTTCCCACTCCTGGTTCATCTCTGCCTCCTGATTGCTGTCTGCAGCATGAACTTGCTCCCTACTTTGCATTTTCAACACCACGCCCCCCACCCCCTTGCTCTGCTCCTCATTACAAATCCTGTCTGGAGCTGGAAGTCAGGGCTCCACTCCCCCCACCGCACCCCCCCCTCACCAAACTCCAGCTTCCTCACCGGTGCAACCTGGCACCTCCTCTGTCCTGTCTCAAACCGCCTCATACATGGAGAGAATCTCCTCACCACAGGTTGACTGCCCACCTCCACTGGGCCTTTGTTTCTCTACAACAGTTCCACTCTCACCTTTCACATCACCCTGGCTATTCCTCCTTTAAAGCCTGACTCCCACCTGTGTACCCAAGGCAAAGATAACCTCCCTCTGAACAAAAGTGAGTCTGAACAAGGCTGAGAACAGTCAAGATGTCTCTCTGCCTTTCTCCCTTCTTCCCCTCAGGAAAGCTCCAGCAGCACTCGGCCTCATGATCCACCTCTGTACCTCATTCTGGCCTACACGTCCTGCCACGTCCGCCTCAGACCACAGCCCTGACCCTGTCACACCCAGCTCCCGAGCCACCATTGCTAATCAAACCCAAGCTTTGAGTTAGGCCCCCACGACAGAGTCCACTTGCCCGTCTAGACTCATCTCAGTGCCCCTTCCTCTGTAACATCACTTCTGACCTTCCAAGTGACTACTGTCTATTCACTCCATCCTGAAAACTCACATAGAATTCCTTAGTGTGCCTCAGGTACCCCGATATCCTTTCTCCTGTCCACAAACAAGGAGCAATTCCTTGGGAAGAACAATTTTAAGCCTGTGGATGTTCAGTAAAAATTTACTTAATAGATAAAGTAAGAAATAAGGCTTTATCCCTTTCCTCCTCCTACTCTTCCCTCCCAAAAGAATGCAGGTATGAGCCAAAAAGTACAAATATGTGAATGAGGCAAAGCTGGATTCCAATCTTGATTTCAACACATATTTATTGACAAGTTGGTCTTGAGCAAGTCTCTCTGAACCCCGTAGAAAAAGACCAAAAAACAAGAGCAACACCGCCACCTACAGGAAAAAAACAAAACAAAACAAAACAAAAAATAAGAATAGCAATATCGCCACCTAGTGGGCATATGAGTCAGACACGTAGCACTGTAGAAGACAGAAACCATTACTATCAGACATCTATTTGAACTTGAGAATTTGCAGGATACAGTCAGAAAAGAATAGGTAAAGGACTACGATACAAGTTTTTCAAGAAGGAAACTGGTAGTAAATAATACATTGTGGGTTAAGCTCCAGAAAAAAAGATAAAATAACAGAAATAATCAAACATTTAACTTTGAAAGTTGCCATATGAAATATTTTGGGGTTTTTCTTGCACAGTTATTCTCTGACAATTAATGTATTCTCATGGCCATAAATAAACTAAGGAGAATTAATCATGACCCTCAAGAAAATGGCACTTACTAAGCTCCCCAAACATAATACCAGACAAACCAGATTATCACTTTTAAAGAATACATAGGTAATTTCTAATAAGCACAGCATTTCACAGTACTTGTCAACCTAGGTTGCATGAAAGAAAACCACGAGATGAAAATAATAGAATGCAAGATTATTCTTATACAATAATGACTGCAGAAACTCTGTAGCAAGAGTTAAAACTTGCAAAGTGTCAGATATCCATGTTGCTATTCTTAAGAATTCCTTAAGGAGAAATATCTGGCATATATTTCAGTAGGGTGATCTAAATATTTTCTAAAAAAAAAAAAACATAGTAAGGCATATCAAACAAGGTAGCTCGGAGCTATTTTATAGCTTTTGAAAAGAAATTCTAATGGAGTAGAACATTCGCCTGTAAACAATAATGAACCTTTCTTCAACAGGATCACAGATGCATCATTCTATACACCAAGTGCCACAGCCACAGAAAATCAGTAGCCCACAGCCTTATAAATCAGTTAGTTGCTTCCTCACTTTCTGTTACAGACTCTGCTAGTCAAATTCTGTCATGGCAGTTCACTTCAAATCTAAAAAATAAAGATTTATTTCATGAAGCCTTGAGGAATCCCATCTGAAGGTCATTAAAACACACACACCCACTTCCGCATAAACCAGAAAATCAGTAGAATTCAAAGACTCATTAATCTCGAAGCTGGAAGCTATGCTAACAGCACATAATGCACACCTCCCATTATATATCAGAAGGGATGTCTGGTCCTGAGACTGCTGTCCCCGAGGTGGTCAGTGGCCCGGTGGGGACCAGAGCCCTGGCATCACCCCATCCAGGCTCTGCCTGCCCTACCACACTTCAGGGCTGGCTCTGGAGTCAGTGAGTCCCCCCTTGATACTCTTCAAGCACATCAATGAGTCATGTTTCCGTTTCCTCGAATGGTTCCAAGTCGTCTTTGGTAGCACAGAGGTTATGCGTTCACAGGAATGCTAACTCACCCGTCCAGGGTACTAACACACTTAGGAATCATGACTTACCATGCCACCTTCAAATCAGTGAAGCGAATGGCTAACGAAATCTAAAAATGAAAAGAGATCTCACTCTTAGCACTTAAAATACTTCCTTTCAACCTACTGTAAAACAACAGCCTATTTACGAGATGAAAAGTGAGTCATTTCTTTCATCCAGCAGACGGGCTCCCCACACACAAACTCACGCACATTATACTCCATGGGGCCTTTTAAATATTTACTTGTTAGCAGTATTCTTCCTTTCAGGTCAAAGATTATAGTACTTAGCAACACAAAGAAAGCAGAGGGATATAGTTATGAATTAGTAAACTGCTTTGCCAAGCCTTCCATTTGTTAATTCAGTCCAACTTCAAAGGGGATTTTAAAAAGAGGTTCATCTGTCAGAAATTAACTGTAAGAAAATTACTGAATCAAAAAGTGACTTGGCCAGTCTTTCCAAAACTGGTGTTAAGGGAAAAAGGTGCCCCACTGTAGGTATAGAAGCAAGAAGTTTCTTCGTATGCAAATAAGTTTGTTTAACTCAAACAAAGTTTTAAAAAGTTTTTTTATCTTGTTAACAGCAGGACTCTCCCCGCCTTTGATATGCTAATGATGCTGTAAATTTCCAAGACTAGGGGGAGGGGGAAATTTCAGTTTATTTGGTCACATTTATTATCTGGAGGGAAGGTGGTGGTTGGGAATAATATATGAAAAACACACTATGCTGGTTCAGTACCTTCTAAGCAAGAGTGGAGAAACGACTTTTCTAAAAACATCGTATATTTTTTATCTTTAGTAGCAGAGAACAGTAGACTCCCATTCACAACTATTTCAGGGTAAGTCAAGAGTCTCTATTTTAAGTCAAATTGGAATTAGAAGGAGCCTAACCGAGCTAAATCCTTCATAGCTTAACTTCTCATTGCCAACCGGACTGGCAATTCCCCTGGGCTTCCGAAATCGCTCCCTGGCACTAAGCAACAGCCCTTATACCTGTTCCTGCGGAATGAATCAGAGTAGTTGCGTATTTTCCCTGAACTCTTTGATCTGCATGCTCTAGTCTATTTCAGTGGTTTTTAACCATGGTCATACATCAGAATCACCTAGGGAGCTTTTAACTCTACAGATGTATGGCCCGATGCCAAACCTACAGAATCCAACATGATTCCCAAAGAGCAGAAGCCAGAGCTGAAAACCACCGTTCTGCTTCCTAGAAGATGAAGTCAATAGACAAATAATTGATTGTGCATGTAGCATAAATTGAGCACATTGACACTAATAAGGGAAGGGCTACCTAGCAACATTTTAATGAGTCCCCAAGTTTACAGACAAATCAATAGCATTTGCAGGTGGCCCTTTTCTTTTCTGGGCCTTTTTCACAAGCAAACAGAAACTATTACTTTGAGAGGAGTACAGTGCTTAGAACAAGAAGTGTTCGGTCACAAAGCTCTTGCAGGTGCTGATGGCTGCAGCTGGGGGTCTGTGGGTTCACACATGCCTCAGCCCCTGTTCCCCCGCACGGCCCACCCAGTGCATGACCCTAACTGGGGACTCAACATTTCATTACATGTCTTGAATCTCTCTGGATGATACCGGAGAAAGTCAAAACCAGGAATGTCTACCATGCTAAAGCTGGGACTACTGTATGCTATCCAGCATAGGATGGAGGCCTCTAGAGGTCTCATAAGTAGGTCAATCACCTGCAAGAGAAAGTGATTTCTGAAAAAGTTTTCATCTTAAACTACATTTACTTAGCCTGCCTTATACAAATAGTCCCTAAGCAGAGTATGTCAGAAAAAGGCTTCGACAAGAGGAGGGAGAGAGTTAAATCAAAGACATATTAATTAAAAAAAAAACTTTAAAAAAGGGGATCCTGGAATAGAATATAAAAAGAATTTCCCCCTCTGTCCTTTCTGAATTTCTTTAATCAGCAAAAAAGGTATCTAGGCACATTGAATGAGTAAAAATAGTCCAGCATAAAGACGGAGCTAAGAAGTGGTTAGGTAACAAAACCATGGGTCCTGATGGAGATAGCCGTGAGAGAAAGTGAAGGGTCTGAGGCTCCCAGGGCTCTCAGCTACCCTGTCACTTCTGCGCACGTACGCACTACAGCACTCGGGTACTTGACAGACGGACACAGGTCTAATGTGGCTACCTTTCTCCTTCTTATTAATAGCATGGTAGCATTTCTGAGTCTCCCTTCCCTTTAACAGTGCCTTCTTCCCACCCCAAGGAGGAAAAAAAGGGTCATAAATCTCTCTTTGAAAACTTAAAACAAGAATATCCAGGACAAAAGTACCTCTTCCTTTGCAGCTCTCATGCCAAGCAACCAGAAAGGCATTTCTTTGGCAAAGATCTGAAAGTCCATAGGTCTTCAAGGGTCAATTTGATGTAGGCAGAATAACAGGGCCTTGGGGTCAGAACCGACCCTGCCTGACCAGTGGAGTCAGCCTAGATAAGGTGCTGCAACTCTCAGGGTTTGTGATTGTAAAATGAAGAGGTTCTATTACCACCCCTGAGACCCTCTAGGTCCAGCTCTAAGGATAGGGTTCCCGGACATCCCAGCATTGAGTCTACTTTGCACTTCCAAACAAATAATGCAACATGTCAACTACTGCTAAACTACAATGGAAAGCCTCCAGGGTCATGTGGAAATAATTTCTTAAATGAAAGCTTTTTCATCAACTGCATGAAAAGCACTTAATAAATCTAAAAATAGACTAAAAGGATTATGTAGATGTGTCAAAATAGGATTTTGATGGACTAAGTGGATTGCTCAACTATCATGACATGTACTGAACAGGATTCCATTTGTTAATAGGCTTAAGATCATAAAGGGGTGCTATGTTTGGCCAAATATCCAAGATTCTTGAAAGAATAATAGCACCATGAATGCACATCCCAGAGTCTGCTACAATTAATTTAGCAGAGCTTCTCCTAAGTATTAAGGAGGTCACGTACCTTTTTAAGTTCACATCCATTTCTCACCTAGATTCAACTGGAGAGGTGGGGGAGGACTCTCAAAGCTACAATGAAATAACCCTTTAAAATCATCTCAAGAGGCAGCAGTAGCAAACTATTCCTACCTTGCATGAGTTAAGCTCAACCAAAAAAACTCTCTCAAAGAAAGTTTCAAGTGCACAAGATTCCTACCATGGAATCAAAAAGTTAAAACCTCCAAATATTGAGTAGGATACAAAAAGCCCAATATGCCTTACTTCTAGTGGGTCCCGTGTAAATAGCATTCCTTTTTTTGTGTTATTTGAATATTAACATCGCCCTTTTGCCTCCTTCCGCATTAGGAAGACCTAAAGGTGAATCTCATGATCCATTAAAGTGCAAGAAGCACGACAAACGAACTCTACTTTGAAACTGTTCAATACATAGAGGACACTGCAAGTTAAAAAGCATGGAAATATGATGCAGCTGCCTATATGCATGTCTGCTTTCAAGGGAAAGTTCAAAAGAAACGACAAAATAGAACACTGTTCTCTTATGTAACAGTCTTGTATCAATTAGACAAAGTTACACTTAAATATAAAGGTATCTAATAGGTTTTCCAACAGGATATCTTGGGTTAAAAATAAGACAATGAAGAGAGATACAAATTTGTCATCAAAAACCAAGGGATAATCGACATCATTTCTAATGTGAAAATCTAATGTAAACTTAAGACTCCCTAGTTCTTAGTTTAAAATAGTGTTTATTTTACTGAGCTATTGCACTGTCGATCAAGTACCTAAAAATCCTCTAACGAAGACTTTAATCTCTTAAATTTCCTGCATCAGATGGAAACGAAAGAACACATAGAATTAACAGGTATTTATTGAGGACCACTACGTAGTGGAGTAGGACCTGAAAAGGATGCAGGATGAGTAAGAAGTGGCGGGGTCCTTGGGAAACTGATCAGGGCTCCTGGTCAGGAAGGCAGGGGAATGTGAGTAGGCATTACTACAATAAATGATATAATTTTCAATTTGCAAACTGCGTGATTTTATTTTAAAAGTGCCCTTTTACATAGAGCAGAAAAGATGTGATACGCATTAATGTTACACTTTCCTTTGACTTTCCCAGTGGAGAACAACTTTTCATTAATTTCTCCCCTTTCCTCTCTATTAATAGATGTTTATCGCTCGTGGCGAGGGGGGTCTCTTTCATGATATGCTTTCTATTCAATTTTCCTGCATTCATCTTTGACTTTCTCATCTCCTAGTTCAGTTTCAAACTCATGCCTTTCTTGCTTTCTGACAAGCGTGTCTAGGTTGGTTCATTGTTCTCTTAGTGGGGACCTTTCTTATATTACTGACCTTTACCGAAAGTGCTCATCTAACTTTCCATTACCTGATTTTTTTCCTGATCCCCACCCAAAAGAATCTCTAGTTTCCACCCCTATTATTTCATTTACACATTTAACCCCGGGGCCAATTTCATTCTAAACTAAACAGGACCTCTGTGCCTCTTAATACCATTTACAATTTTCTTTTCAACTTACTATGTTCATTTAATTCAATAATGTAGTACGTGTGCCAAATCCCATCTTATAAATTCCAGAAGACAGCCTACATTCCTTTTCTGCATTTTCCTGTAGTTAGCTGATTCTTTGAATTAATTTTGTTGTATTTTTCGGGGGGGGGGGGGTGGATGTGAGGGACAGGGTGACTTTGCATTCAGAAACACAGGGCTGCTTTATTGGCTGGACACTGTACAAGTTGCATTAATTTGCAGTAGGGCAGGAAGAGTTTACCTGCTTAACTTTTTCTCTCCAGTCTCACAGGTCTGTGGAAACGTTACACTAGGTAATGTACACAGAGCCTTTTGCCAAACACTCTGCAACCCTCAGTGAATAATGGCTATTTTAAGAAGGCTATCTTGGAAGAAATATGGATTTCCGCCTTCGTGTGAAAACATTCCTTCTATCCTGTGAGCAATCATTCCCTTCCCTGCTTGCAGTCTTGAAGGAACAATTTGTGTTCCCTCAAATTTTCCCGGCTCCTGCTTCAATGCACAGTAATACGGCTTCACAACTTTGGTCGCCATTGCGCCATGTTTGTTGAGTCCGCTGAAACCTAATTGCTACATGAGATGGTTGCTTCTCCACCTTAGCCTTCTTTGCGGATCCTTTTCTGATTGCCCCTCAAATGGTGATGTTCATAAATGGCTCTTTCCGGGATTTTCTCTTCTAGTCCCTGGTGATCTCTTCTGGTCAACATGGCTTCCACCACCATCACAGGCTATAATGACTACTATGTTTCCAGCACCCACCCTCCAGTTACCACCTCCAGCTTCTTTGGGGCCCTCTCCATCGGACTACCCTCCAGGCCCTCCAGCTCAGCACTCCCAGATCAAAACTCAAAGTCCTTCCTCAAACACAGACAGTCCTCTGGCTGGTTAGTATCAAATCCATCAGTCCTGCTGCCCAAGATAGAGCGTTCAAAGTCAACATGGACTCCTCACTATCCTTCTTTCTTTGAATCTCTTTAATCGACATCTTTAATTCAGCCTAATTAAATGAAAGCGTTCATACAGTGCCTTAGTTCAGGCTGCTATGGCAACCATACCACCGACTGAGCCGCTAAACTAGGCAGATCTAGTGTCTGGTGAAGGCCTGCTTCCTGGTCTGCTGATGGGGTCTTCTCATTGAATCCTCACATGGCAGAGAACAGAGAGAAGCAAGCACTCACGGCCCTTCCTCAAAGGGCACTAATCTCATTTGTGAAGGCTCCACCCTCATGACTGACTTACTTCCCAAAGGCCCCACCTCCTAAAACATCACTCTGGGGGTTAGGAGTTCAACACATCAATTTTGGGGAAACATATTTAGTCTATAAAATACAGTAACGGGTACTCTGAAAAGAACCAAGGTCTACTGGCTCCTTTCCAACCTTCCCTCCATTACCTCATGATTTGATTACAGCAGGCTTCTAATGGTATTTCCTACGTCCTTTTTGCAGTCCACTTACCCAGTGAACACCTCACAAAAACTACACGGTAATCTCCAGTTTCTTAAAGTAGCATACTACAATGCTGGTCTCAAGTTGGGCTCTCTATTAATTAGCATCCCTTGGCTAAAAATAACAGTAATCAGTTTAAACAAACTTAAACAAGGGAAGTGTACTGGACGGCCACAATGGTAGTTCATAGAAACCAACATTAGGAATACAAGAGAGCTCCAGAAAAAAAATGGAAATGACAAGTCAAGAATCCTTGAAATTCTTTCTATCCATGTCTTTTTTGTGCCTTATTTTTTCTCTTTGCAAGTCATCCTTCTGTTCCCCCCACTCCACGTGGTAAGATACAGGCTTAGAACATCTCTGATGGGTTGAATTGTGACCCCCACTCTCTCAAAAAAGATACATTGGACTCGTAAACCCCAGTCCCTCAGAATGTGACCTTATCTGAGGATATGGTCTTAACAGAGGTAATCAAGTTTAAATGAGACCATTAGGATGGGCCCTAATCCAATGTCTTACTGGTATCCCTATAAAAAGGGGAAATTTGTACGCAGAGATGGATAGAAATAGAAGAAAGACAATGTAAAAATGGTTGTCTACAAGCTAAGGAAAGAGGCCTGGAATAGTTCCTTCTCTCAGTCCTCCAAAAGAACCAACCCTGCAAACACCTTATTTCAGTCCTAGCACCCAAGTCTACTACACAAAGGAACTAAATCTCTCTCCCCGCTTCTTCCCCTCCTTCTCCCTCTCCTCCCCTCTCCTCCTGTCCCTCTCCCTTTCTCTCTGTTATACCAGTTCCCAAGAGGAGAAACTGACTAGAGCATGAGATTGGTGTTCAACCTAGTCCAATGTGCTGAATCTGGGGATCAGGCACCCTGAACAACCCTGGCTCAGGGGATCAAGGGTTGGGGGATGGGGCATGCAGAGGAGTGCACCTTCATGAAATCATGAAAGGCAACATGACTAACATTATTTGGGGTCAATATTATAACAAATCACTGCTATTATGTTATGGCAAATACTGTGTCCACTCCATCAGGTGATTGCTGGTACATACTAGTCAAGCAGAGCAACACTTCTGATAAGTTACAGAGACACACTCGGCTGTCAATGACCAAATCTGTTCTGACCACCAAAACTAGGTGGTTTCAAGGCTTTGAAATTTTAGAGTCAATAATATTGAATATTGAAAATTTGAATTTTGAAAATATTGAAATTTGCATATTGAAAATACTGAATTTTATAGTCAATAATATTGAATATTGAAAAAACCCCAATGAACAATCCTTTCACAACAGTTTTTAAATATTCTCTCCAGCTTAACAATGAAGAAAATGAAGTCAGACCAATGATTTTTCAGGGGAGAAAGCACTATCAAAAGTAGAGACCCACTTCCTCATAAATTAATGCAAAAATCACCAAAATACTCTCCACCACTACCCACTACAACCTTCTTTCTCCCCCACCCACACAACTATAGCCAAAGAGAATGGGAGAAATCAGGCGAAGGTATGACAGTGTGACTTCATCTGAAAAGTAGGAAAATCAGCAAAGGCAGAGGAAATGAACAGTGGTTCTCAATGCGAAGAGTATCTCTCCCTAGCAGGCATCTGAGAAACGTGTGCGACATTTCAGCTTGTCACATGACTGGCACTGTGTGGACAGGCAGCAGGGATACTGGACATCTTGCCGTGCGTGAGATGGTATATAGTCCTGTGCCCTTCACAGATCTCAAAAGCACTGGACTTCAGTCAGAAAAAACAAACAACTTTTTCCATCTTATCTGAGCTTAGAAACTCATTTCCACTTTACATAAAAATACAATCTTTGTGCTTGACTTTAAGGTATGCTAATTTTTCCAGAAATACAGATAGCACTGATGTTGGAAGAATCGCTTCAGATTTGCTTCGTTTGGCATTTTATCAGTAACTGTTCACCGTTTCTGAAAGTTGCATCAGTGACACCACGGCTCACAGTGTTTGAGTCACCAGCTTTCCCACCATGTAAGCCTCTAATCGTCTCATGACACCTGCTAGTATAGTTTTGCCAGACCAACAAATACGAAAAACTATGCATGGCCTTCCTTTCATTGACATTACAGTTAAGGTATTATACTGACTTTTAAAAAACTTTTGTGTATAGATGGGTTGCAATGCGTAGGGAATTTCCATTTCGAGACAGGAAAAGGAGATCACAAAATATTAGTGATGAGCGGGAACCACCAATTAAAGGGTGTCCCAACGCCTTCAGTACGTAGTTGCCCGCCTGCGTCAGCTCTTCCAGATGCTGCCCGTGAGCCCTACCAGAGCCGGCACGGGGTGAAGCTGGCTTTCACCCTCCTACACATCATTTGTCTTTTTTCTAGGTACTACTAAAAAAATACCTGAGCATGGGTCCTTTCTCCACAATGCTCACAGATGCAGATTTGTGCAAACCAACGAGAAGGATGGCAGCTTCTCCTCGTGGCGGCGCGGGAGAAACCGTACAATTCTACCCAGTGCTGAGTCCTGAGTCTGCTCCTTCTAGAATGGTAGCATCCTCACACCGGAAGCACTGTAATGAAGATGAAATTACAGTACATGGCCTTCTGCACATTTCTTTTTAATTCAGGTCACTCTCATGTTTTCACAATCATCCGATTGCACAAGATGTGAAAGTCAAAGTTCAGAGTTCAGACGACAGCTTTCCGGCAGATCCCCTGTTTGATGTCGGCAAACCACCTACTCTCTGGGTGCTCAAGTTTTTTCAGCTGTGAAATGAGGATCAGATTTGCTTACCTCTCAACACAGGGATACCTTATAACCTCATCAAACATTCTGAGCTACCTAGCTGTTTTGAATTCTATTCTGTACTTTTTTCAACATGAATTCAACACCATATGATGTTTTATGGTAATGTGCATGTATGAAAAGGATTTGGAACGCTTCAGTCTTTCTTCTTCCGGGTATAATAAATGCAGAAATAATGGTGCTAACAAAATTAGGATGGGTTTCTCTAGCCACGTGTGTAACCTAGATACTCTGGAATCCTCCAGCGCTTAAGATACCTTGTGATTAGCCAATGGCAGACGTTCAGTTGGGTCCAATCTGATCTCAAGGCCAGGTCTCAGGTTAGGTGAGGTTAGTACCTGTAGAAAGGCTAGAAAATAACTTTCCAATGTCATCGACATGTCTTTTCTGTTGACTGGTACTGAAAAGAATTCAGAATATAAAACTCTGGATACCCAAATGAAGAATGTAGTAAATTTAAAATGAAGCAGTAACAGAGGTGTTTTGACGTTCTCTTGCTGCATTCTTTAAACTTAATTTAGCAATGCCTGCTGCAAAAATGAAGTGTTTATCAGCCTATAAAGAGTCATTAAACTCTAGGTTGCTGAGTGACACAAACCTAAGAACTTTCTAGGTGTTTTTAAACTTTCACTTTTTAATCAAACGAGAACATCATTAAGCTAAATCAATTGCAATCCATGCTGCTTTGGGTTCAGATCATTTCTTTCTTATTAAATTACAGTAAATTTAAATGGAAAAATAATTTTTGGTACTTTTAATAACCTTAATGTTTCTAGTAAACAGAGAATTCAGACACCTGGATCTTAATTCTTGTTAGAATCTGTATTTTTGCAACTATGGGGATCAAAAACTTCAATTTATGAGAGGAAAAATGATGCTTTATAATACCCCCAACCTCCAATATTGCAAAACGTCCTTTGGAAAATTCATCCCACAAAAATGGCCACTTCAGTTTGTAACATGAGCTGTACACACATATCACTGTGTATCAAAATACAATAGCTACTTGGAAAGGGCTGCCATTTGTAAGTCACTCGTTAACCATCTAAAAGTATTTTTTTTTTTTTGAAGATTCATTTATTTATTTGAGAGAGAGAGAATGAGCAGGGGGAGGGGCCGAGGGAGAGAGAGAAAGAGAATCTTAAGCAGGCTCTAGGCCCAGGGTGGAGATCGATGCAGGGCTCCGTCACACAACCCTGAGATCACGACCTGAGCCAAAATCAAGAGATGGGCGCTTAACCGACTGAGCCATCCAGTGCCCCTCATCCTGGAACTTGAATCTAACGTAAACCTCACCAGGATTGTTGGGCATCTTTTGATTACACTCCTTGGCCTGATTTTAACTCTTTCATTCTAACACGGCAACCATACCAACTGTTATTTTTGCAATCTGTTCAGTTAATGTTCTCTAGCTTCACGTATACCCAATCTCAAGCTACACCAACACCTAAGTCATGAAGGAACTGTAAAATATGCTCTGTAAGATTTTGAAACCCCCTTCACCTTTTGTGCTACATTCAGTTCCATCTCTGGACACGTGTTGCTATTACTCAATTGCACCTGCCTTGAAGAAAACACATGTGAGAGGAATACTATTTTTAAAAAATTACTCTTTGGTGGAACTAAAATAATGGCTAACACTGACTATTGGAGTTTTTCTTAAATCAGGCAATAGCACTACAAAAACTCAGGAATTCATTTATTTTAAAAACAAGAACTGAGGCTAAAGAAGGAAATGTATATGCTTTAATTTTTTCATAAGAGCATCTATCAGATTACAAACCCCTAAATCATGATAAGTGTATCATTACACCGTAGGACTACAATGTGTCAGCACCATGCATACACTGAAAAATGATAACTAAGAATTAAGCTGGAATTTTTTTTTTAAGATGCAAAGATGAATTATCAGGTTTTGTTTTTTTTTAATTTGTTATTTTGAAATCCTTATCAATTTCCCAGAAGGCACAAAGAAATGTACAGGAAAGTCCCATGTACCCTCTCCCAATATTAACATCTTTTCTAACTACACCACAGTATCAGAACCAGGAAATTGACAACGGTACAACACACACTTCTTTTTTTGTTTTTAGATTTTATTTATTTATTTATCTATTTGGGAGTGGCACAAGTGGAAGGAGGGAGAATGCAAGCAGGGGGAGAGACAAGCAGACTCCATGCTTAGTGCCAGTGCGGAGCCCACACGGGGCTTGAACCCACAACACTGAGATCATGACCTGAGCCAAAATCAAGAGTCAGTCACCCAACCAACTAAGCCACCCAGGCACCTCCAATGCACACTTCTTATTCAGATTTTGCCTGTTACATATGGACTCATTCTGTGTGTGTGCACATGTGTAACTCTATGCAATTTTACATGTCACTTTGCAGACCCACCACCATGTTCTATATATGATCACCATAAGGCTCCTTCATGCTTTACCCCATTTATAGCCACACCTATCCCATCCCTAACCCCTGACAACCACTAATCTGCTCTCATTCTATTAATTCATGAATGTTATATAAATGGAATCCTGCAGCATGTTTTACTTTTTTTTTCTCACTCAACGTAATTTTCTTAAGGTTCATCCATGTTTTGTTTCGTGTATCAATCATTTGTACTTTTTTATTACTAAGTATTACTGGATATGGATAGTATGGGCGTACCACAGTTTGTTCAACTACTAAAGGGCATTTAGGTACTTTCTGGTTAATACAAATAAAGCTGCTATTAACATAATGTGTTTATCACTCTGAGATATATGCCTAAGAGTGCATGTCCATTTTTATTTTTAAGTGGAAGTGCCAAACTATTTTCCAGAGTGGCTGGACCAGTAATGCAGAAACGATGCAGTTTTTCAGTGTCCTCACTAACTAATGATTTGGTGTTATTTTTTATTTTAGCCATTTAAGTGGTATGTAGTGATAACTCTTTCAGTCACATGGTTTTAATTTGCATTTCTCTAATGGCTACTGATGTTAGACATCTTTTCACATGCTGTTTGCCATCTATATATTCTCTTCAGGTAAACGTCTGTGCACTTCTTTGCCTCGTTCTATGTCCTGAAGATTTTCTATGTTTTTTTTTTTCCCTAGAAGTTGTATAGTTTTGTTTTACATTAAATCTGTGATCCGTTTTGAGTTAATTTTTGTATCATGCGTAAGGCTTAGTTCAAGATTTTTTTTTTTTTTTTTGCCAATGGATGTCCAGTTGCTCCAGCATCATTTATGTAAAAGGCAGTCCCTCCTGGCTTGAACTGTCTTTCTCCTTTGTCAAAACCTGTGCATATCTGTATGGATCATTTCTGTGCCCTCTCTTCTGCTCTATTGATCTATTTGTTGTCTACCCATCTCCAATACCACAATGTCTTGATACCTGCAGCCTATATAGTAGGACTTAACATAAGGAAGAGTAATTTCTCCCATTTTCTTTTTCTTTTTTCAAAGTTATTTTGGCTATTCTATGGCCATTCCTTTTCCAGAGGAATTTTAGAGCAAGTTTGTTTGTTTCCACAAAAAAACAAAACAAAAACAAACAATGCTGATACTTTGATAAGAATGACATTAAATCTAAGATCAATTTGGAGGAGAACGAACATCTTTAATATGGTAAATCTTCCAATCCATGAATCTGGTATATCGCTATGTATTTAGGTCATCTTTGATTTCTTTCATTGGCATTGTATAACTCTCAGCATACAGAGCCTGTACATGTTTACTTCATTTTTCAGAGCAAATATGGGTATTGAAGTTTTAATTTCAGTTCCCACAGAAATGCAAAGGATTTTTGATATAAGCAGAATTATTTTTAAATGTTTATTCAATCTAATTTCAGATTTTTTCCAACAATTTGGGGCATTTATTATTCTCCATGGGGCATTTATTATTCTCTCTCCAAAGAGAATCTACTTGGAATGAATATGCCATGCTTTTTGTTCTTTTTATCATCTGTATACATAAATATTTAGAATTACATGTTCATGATCATATGCATTAAGAATCCATAAATTCAAGACACTGTTTTGCTGTGAGAAATTAAAACAGAATGCCTTCCCAGACAGTTCATAAATCCACAAAGAACATCATCATGGTTAAGCATGTGAAGCACCCATAGAGAAAGCCCTCCAACAAACAGAGAAGTTGTCAACATGAACCAAAATTAATTCAGTTCACATTGTTATCTGCTGGCCTCAGTTCCCTTTAATGGAAAGGAGAAAGATGCCTTCTACTCCCCAAATTAACCGCATTGTAACTATTAGATTTAAGTTTTTAAATGAAATAGTTTGATGAAGAATAATAATATTTTATGTACCTCTAGAGGAAACCATTTGAGGATTTTGAGCATTTTGAAATCAAAACATCACTCAGTGCTCTAGCTGGTATGATTCTGTGATCGGTGTAAAGATTTCCTGTGCATTCACGGGTAAACATGAAGTTCGGTGGGACCTGAACAGCAGAAATAGTGCTTATGTGAGAAGGTCTTTTATCTAATAATTTCTGGACACCTACTGTGTGCTAGACTCCACACTAGATGCTATGAAACAACTGTGACTGAGTTCAGCCCTTGCCTTCAAGTGGCCTACAGTCTAAGGACAGAAGGCTGGCTTAAGAGTTAGCATTACAAATTCTTACACATGTAACCAGACTCATTTTAGTCCAAAATCCCCTTCTCTCACTTTGAATCTCTTATAGAAGAACATCTCGCCCCTTTAAAATGCAAATAGGTCATACACACTAAATGCTACCAAGGAGCACAGCTAGAGTTGCAGGGCAATGTAGTTCAATATAAATTCTAGATCAATTTTTAATGTTTCATTGAGAGAAAAATCACACACCTGTACCAACCTACCAACCACTATAGAAGAGAGAACATGTGTAAAATACATTGTGAATTTTAAGCTTTACTTGAAACTAATTTTATAGACCACACAGATTCTGAATAGCAGACCTTTTTAAGCAAGTTGGCCATATGGAAAGGAGAGGGCAATAAAAATATATTCAGTGCTGGGGCGCCCGGGTGGCACAGCTGGTTAAGCATCCAACTGTTAGTTTCAGTTCAGGTGGTGATCTGAGGGTCGTGATCTCAGGGCTGTGAGATCAAGCCCCATGTCCAGCTCTGCATTCAGCACACGTCTCCTTAAGTTTCTCTCTCTCTTTGCCCCTTCCCCGTCCCCCCCACACTCTCCCTCTCTATAAAATAAATAAAATCTTTTTTAAAAAATGTGTTCAATGCCAATACAGTCTTCAGTGCTTTTCAAAATCTATCTGAGGGAAGTAATCATCCAAGGCAGCAGTCCTCAACCTTTGAAAGTCTGATGATCACCAAGGATACTTTCTGTAGGAAGCACATACACACGCAAATGTTATCCCTGAAATCCATGTACCTCAGGATAAAAATCCCAGCTCCACAGCACAAAACAAAGGAGGTGAGTTGAAGCTCTTCCTGGCTAACTCCGTGAAGAAGGGCACCTCTGCACTATTCTCCAAGTAGGATAATGCAGGACACAAAGCAAAGAACTCAATAAATATTTTGTGAATGAATGAATTATGAGTATGTAATTTGTACTACAATTTAGTTGTAGCAAATTATTTCAAACCTAAAGAAAATCTCAGATTTCCTTAATAATTTTAGTGACGTATCCTCTCTACTTTTTAACTTTCTGTTTTGAAATAATTATACACTCATAAGAAGTTGCAAAAATAGTGCAGAGATTGGTGTGCCCATCACCCGGACTCCCACCCCGAGGACATCCTAGAACTCTAGCACAGGATCAGAAGCAGGAAACTGGTCAGCACAGTTAACAAGACAACAGACCTCACTCGCATTTCACCATTTTTGCATATGCTCATCTAATTACCTTTTTATGTAAACAAACAAAAATGTAAAAGCTCACATTATTACCTCAAAAGAGTTTGCCAGAATTAAAACACTTGCAATAAAAAATAGAACAGACATTTATCAGCTCTAGGTACGTGGCAAGGCACTGTGGAGCAGGAAAAAAGACAAAGATCTTGGTTCTCTTAGCTCTGTTCTCCCACATTTATTATTTGATTTGAAGAGTATTTCTAAGACAGTAGGCACAACTAAAAAGGCTAGATTTCCATCAGAGTGAGGTGTCATATAACCAAAATGATTCCAGAGAGCAGGCCTGTCACCGTATTCACCTGATTAGAGTTTTTACACTGTTGACGGTCTCGCCAAACAGCAGTCTCTCTGCTAAAGGAAGCTGCTTGCAATGCTGGGAGGGAAGGGGCAGGACCTCTTCCGTGGTCACCAAGAAGGGCATAAGTGCAGTCATGCAGCAAGCACATGAGTTCTAGAGTCACAGACTGGAGAAATTTTACCTTATCTTTCAATTCCTAACTGCATGTTCTCGAACATCTCACTTCACTTCTCTTAACTTCAACTGTAACTCAAAGAGAATTAGTGTTCTGCTTTTTTAAAAAAGAGTGAGTTTGTTTGTTTGTTTATTTTAGAGAGAGAAAGAGCATGACTGGGGGCTGGGGTAGAGGGAGAGGGAGAGAGAATCTCAAGTAGACTCCGCCACACTGAGCACGGAGCCCAGCACCGGGCTCCATCCCAGGACCCTGAGATCATGACCTGAGCTGAAATCAAGAGGTAGACACTTGACTGAGCCACCCAGGCGCCCCTGTTTAAATGGGGGTTTTGTAAGCTCAGATCCATAATACAGGTGAAGGGGCTTCACAAAGCAGTGAAGAACTTCCTGAATTCAAGTACTTTCTGCTTCTAGCAGCCCTCTGCTGTGCCTGACACTCTCACAAACCCCCGCCTTCGAGGGGTGCCTGAGTGGCTCAATTGGTTAAGTGTGTGACTCTTGATTTCAGTTCAGGTCATGATCTCAGGGTTGTGAGATTGAGCCCCGTGTCAGGCTCCACACTGAGCATGGAGCCTGCTTAAGATTTTCTCTCTCCCTCTGCCCCTCCCCCCACCCCCTCTTGCATATGCGCTCTATTAAAAAAATAATAATTAATTTTAAAAAAAGAAACAGCATTCTTTCTCCTCCTCCAACTCCAGCCTGGAGAATCAACACTTCATCCTCCTCTTCCTCCTCCCCCTTCTCTTCTCACAACTAAAATACTTCATTCCCCACAGAGAAGGACTATTACCATTGTCTCATTCCATCTGCTACAGACTATGATTAATGAATAGATCAACCATCATCGCAAAATTTCAAAACAACAAAATGACACTAAGCCCAATAGTGTCCGTCATGATGGACGTTTTCAATGTCTGTTCATTGAACAAGCCTACAGCGTACAGACCACGTCACTCCAGGCCAATTCTGTAAGCTGCAACCAAATCTCCTCCATCGGCCATACGAAGCCCTCCATGATTAGGCCCTGCCTACCAGAGGTCTCTGGCCACCAGCCACCTAGCATCACGTCCCCAGCATCTACATTCCCCGCACGAATCATGCAGTTTATTGTCCCTTTGTGTTCTGTGACTCACGGTGCCCCTGCTCACGCTCATCTGGCTTACCTGTGTTAGTTCTTTAATTACCTAAGACAGACTCTCCTCCAACGGGAGGTGCCCAAGAAGTGGACACAATGCTCCCCAGGGCTACCACAGACCCTGCGCAGCTGCCTATAACGCTCCCTACTACCAGTTAGGAATTACTTCCTTTTCTTTTCCCCCTCTTTCATCTCGTTAAGAACAACACTACCTAATTAAACTTCCTGGCGTCACTGCAATGAACATTACTTCTCGCCATACTGACATCTACTACAACCAACCAAAAGAAAAAGAAAGGCTAACACAGATCATCTCTGAAACAGATCAGAAGGCGATGACTCGGGGCGCCTGGGTGGCTCAGTCAGTTGAGCGTCTGACTCTTGATTCAGCTCAGGTCATGATCTCAGGGTCATGAGATCGAGCCTCCCATCGGGTTCCACGCTCAGCAGAGTCTGCTTGTCCGTCTCCCTCTGCTCTTCCCCCGCTCTCTCTCTTTCTCTAATAAATAAAATCTTGAAGAAAAAAAAAAAAACGGCAGAAACACCTCATCTGGTCCCTGAACAAAAAAGCAGAGTCTCATAGCAATGATTTTCAATTCACATTGTGCACGTTTCTTTGCAGTTGAGTTGGAAGAGAGATGGAATGTAATCAGGCTTAAAATGTGGATGCTCCAATCCTTTCTTCAGCTTACAAAAGCTTGGGGAACTCAAGAAAAACAACTTGCTTTGCACCGCACAAAAGCAAAAGCAGTGACGGATGCCTCATAAAGGTGAGGACTGTCGGCCGTTATAACCACAGAGTGGAGTTTCTTATCTGCCTCCTGCCACCCCACATGGTCTTAAAGCTAAGTGCTGAGATTCCGAAGGACAACTACTCACTTGGAGAGACCAAATGGATGCTTTGCAATGTCTTTAAACTCATACCTACTAGGAAATAAAATTAAGTCTCGTGACCTAGGCTCCAACAGCAGGTGACAGCGAGAGGCGGCAGTCCACCTCTCCGGGCCCTCAGAGGTGTGGGTCTCTTGGAGGTCCTGTGGGGAGATGCAGTGGTGTTACTGGAGCCTCCTAAGAGGAGAGCTGCTGCCCCCCAGGCCCTCGATGCTGACCTTCAACCTGCCAGCCGTACTCCCCGTCCGGCCACAGCGCAAGGCTGCAGCCGCGGGGCAGGAAGATCTGTTCCACGGCAGTGAGCCCCAACAAAAGAATTCTAGACCAGGATACTGCTTTGTCTACGCACATATTTTAGTTCACAAGAGCAGAAATCACATTAAATGAAGGCTTTAGTTTGTTTGAAAGGCGCTAACATGTCTGTCTGTCAGAGAATCATGAAAGCTACTTTGACATGTTTTTCATACCAAGCAATTTCTGAGGTAAAGGAAGCCAGTTTTCAACAACAAAACAGTCTCAAGGTTTTTAAATCTTAGCACCAATAATCCAAACGCAAAAGCTATAACTCATATATGCAACAGAATTTTAACAGTTGATCCTAAAAAAAAAAAAAAGAAAGAAAGAAAAAGAGCTCATTTTCAGGTTCCATATGTGCAAGTCAACTTCAAACTGGTAAAAGAGTAGAGGCGAAAATTTTATACACGTTTCAACGCAATATGTGTCCAAGCATTCCTGCTTTCTCTATAAAACAGGCACTGCTATAATGGGATAGGTCTGAGGCACAAACTCATTTCTTGAGCCTATTAGGTTTGATAAAACTTGTTATCCATACTGAAACTTGTCTTTCTACTAAACTTTCCATTTTAATTCCCTTAACTTTCTATAAAAAAATTCCTAATCCATTACTCTGGACTACAAACTGCAGTTACTATTTGAAACAAGGATGATTTGATTTGGCAAAAATAAAGCAGAGGGGTCTCCTCCAACAGCCGCTAGAAATAAAATAATTTATAAGATAAATAACTGTGCTCATTACATCAAGACATGCAAATAAATTCGATATAAGACTGAGACTATCCCTCTCTTCTGGGGAATTAGGAAATCTTAAATACAGGAAAAGGATTTACATGATAGGAACACTTTGTTCATCCCCACTATATTATTATACATCACTCTGTCACTGGCTCTAAGATGCTAGGCATGTAAAAAAAAAAAAAAGTGGTTTTCAGCATACTATGAGCTCATGAAACTATATGCAAATTTACATGCATATGTGCATTTTTCTGTAGGAAGAACAAAGCTTATCCAAAGTGTGCACAATCCAAAAAGATAAAGAATTGCTGATACAGACAATATATGCTGGAGAGTTCCTAAGAAAAATGTAACTTTCAAATAAAGTGACCAAGAAAGGTGGATAAGCAAGTAGATTTTCCACAGGCTTCAAAGCGGGCAGAGCTGCACAGGCCAAAGCTAATAGAGACGGTACACGGGATGGTGGGAGGGTGAGCTGGGGACCAAAGCCAAGGTTGAGCAGCAGTGGGAAGAACGGGACACAGTATGGGCTGCTCAAGCAAGCTGGAAATAGATTACCAAGGGCCCCCAAATCAGACTGCCTGAGCTCAAGTCCCACTGTTGCCACTGACTGCGTGACTGTGACCAAGCTGCTTTATTTTTCTCTACAAAAGTGTGATATCGGTTTCAGCTACCTCAGAAGCTGTTAGGAAGATTAAATGAGATAACGAATGCGAAGTGCTTAGCACAGGGGCGCCTGGGTGGCTCTAGTCGTTAAGCACCTGCCATCGGCTCAGGTAACGATCCCAGAGTCCTGGGATCCAGTCCCACATCGAGCTCCCTGCTCGCAGGAAGCCTGCTTCTTCCTCTCCCACTCCTCCAGCTTGTGTTCCCTCTCTCGCTGTCTCTCTCTGTCAAATAAATAAAAATCTTAAAAAAAAAAAAAAGTGCTTAGCACAGCGCTTGGCACACAGCAATGCTCCACAGTGACCGCGGCGCTGGTCTGACTCCGGCCAACGTTGCTGGACCGCCACCGCACGCCCCCTGCAGATGTCCATTTGACAGCAGAGGCATGCTCAGCTGTCCCCTGTATCTCGGGCTCCTGGCCCCACGCCACACTCCTCCCTTCTCTCTGACCTGAGGATGCACCAGGACGCTGTCAGCTTCCTTCCCCGTCTCACCCCCAGCTGCTCCCACTCGGATAACAAGAGAGAGGTTGGCTCTTTACCCGCACAGGACTCGACCAATGCCTCCTCCCAAAGTACCAAACAAATCTTCGAGCCAACTAAGATTTGAGAAAAAAGAAAAGTTAGGTCTGGAGGCTCTGTTAGTTAGGGGTTCAGCAGCAAATACTAGAGATACACCTTAAAAGGCATAAGCAAAAAGTGAAGTGTCCTGGGACAGTTCAAAAGACCTGATCACAAAACTCCCCTCCCTGCTGCATTTGCCCTGTGTTCATTTCATCCTGTTCCGAGAGCTCCAGCCAAAGACTGACTGCTGCTGGCTCAGGGAGCCCAAGGTGCTAACTCTGTCCAGGCCTGGGCCTAGCGCTCGCGGTCACTCAGCTGCTCCAAAGTCACATAAACCCAGAATGGGACAGAAGGTCTCCCACAGGCAGGTAAAAGCAGTATGAACAGAAAATGTAAGGAATGTATGCTAGAAAGGCACAAATAGCACTTAGCCATCAAAAGAGCACATAACTAAATTCATGCCTTAAAGAAGCCCAGTAATTCTTGGCATTATATTTCTATTTGTTTATTTGAATCTGTTAGAACTATTTTGGCTACAAGTGCCAAGAAGCCCAACCCAAAATGGCACAAGCAGAAAGATAATTTATTTATTGTAAGACTGGAAAGATTGCAGTAGGAGATAAATCATGACTGGTCTAATAAGCAAATCAGGAAAACAGTTTTCCCCTATGCCTGATATCTGACCTCCAAGTTACCCTTGGGGGTATAGATGGTCTTGCGACCCAGTACTGGCAATGCGATGAAAGAGCCTGTCTGCTAAAGGCTTTGGTTTTCTGCTCAATGGGAGCCACTTCTCCCTAGAACTGAGACAGCAGTCTTATGAACAGGAAGTAACAAGCATAAGGGACAAAGGTCAGCATGTGGATGGTGGATAAACCCGAGACTTGATGACATCACTGAGAAGCTGAGTCAAGATTAAAAAAAAAAAAAAAAATCCCAATTTAAGCCACTTCAGTTAAATTTGTTACTTGCAGCTGAGAGCAATCCTAATTGCTGTGGCAGACCCAATTTCTTTCTGTCTTCCCTCAGCATCTTGCTCTTACCAAAAGACGGAGGGAAGTGCTACAGAGGTCACAATGAGAAGTGATACATGCAAATTAAGAGTGCCTCCCTTCCTGAGTCTTTCTTTGTAGAGGAAATTCCCATTCATCCTTCAGCATGTGTTTGGCCACATCTCGTGAGTCAGAACTACACCCTATGTTTACCCCTAAACTCAAGTGGCAAGGAAATGGTATTTCAATGACTTACTCCCGAATCGGGGTCACTTTCCTGAAGTAAACTAAAGGTTCTGCGAAGAAGAAAAGTACAGGGAGGAAGGATGCTTGGGAGGCAACTCACAGTGCCAACTATACATAGCAACCAACAGCAGCATTTTAATAATGCTTTTCACACATCCATAGCTCACCCAAGGAGAGCGCTTGGGGCGACACAGTTTCCCAGTGTACGTCTACTGCTTCGTGGAACAAGAGCAATTTAACAGTTACCACCATTTGAAAGTAAAGGCCTTATTAAATACACTGAGTACTAAATGTAGCCCCAGAACATGTATATAATAAAATCGTACACAAAAGCTAACCACTAATGGCTGTTTAAAAACATAGAAAAGAAATGCCAATTTAAAAAGTATGTTCAAACTCTCATAGGGGTGCCTGGGTGGCTCAGCCAGTTAAGCATCTGACCCTTGGTATCGGCTCACGTGGGAAGCTCAGGGTTTTGAGATGGAGCCTCATGTCGGGCTTTGCGCTCCGTGGAGAGTCTGCTTGAGATTCTCTCTCCCTCGCCCTCTGCCCCTCCTGCTAATGTGCTTTCTCTCTCTCTAAAATAAATAAATAAATCTTAAAAAAAAAAAAAAAAAAGTGGGGCGCCTGGGTGGCTCAGTCGTTAAGCGTCTGCCTTCAGCCCGGGGCGTGGTCCCGGAGTTCTGGGATCAAGCCCCACGTCGGGCTCTTCCGCTGGGAGCCTGCTTCTTCCTCTCCCACTCCCCCTGCTTGTGTTCCCTCTCTCACTGGCTGTCTCTCTCTCTGTCAAATAAATAAAATCATAAAAAAAAAAAAAAAAAGAAACTCTCATCTGCTGCTACTGGGAGGGTATATTAGCACAGCCACTTTAGAAGACAATGTGGAAGCACCTACTAAAATGTTAAATGCGCATACTCTATGTCTAAAACATTTCGTCTCTCTCCTGGGGAGACACTAAAACGTATATAAAATAAGACAAATACGAGAACTACATCATTGTTTATAATACTCTCCCCAAAACAATGTCCGAAACGAAACTATTAGCAACAATCTAAATGCCCAACCACAGAGGAATGACCAGAACTATGGCATAGCTCTAACACGGAATACTACACAGCCATAAAAAAGAATGAGACAAGTACTAGTATGTAATGATCTTCAAGATACATTGTTCTGTTAAAAACAGAAAGTTGCATAATGGACAGTATAATTCTATATGCGATTTTAAGGATAATTTGCATAGGCAAACATAAATGCACAGAAAAGTCTGGAATGATACACGACAGAGTGAAAATATTGCTCACCTCTGCGGAGGGGACTAAGAAGTAGGTAGGGTAGACAAGGAGAATTACACTGTTTGATATTTTACTATGAGAAAGCTCCCGTGTGCAAAAAATGTAACTGAATTGATGTGATGGTCTTTCGATCATCTTCCTTTCGAATTAATCTGACACAGTGACCTTTACCTTTTACTTGTGGGCTTTAAATATATCTTCTCTGTACTAAATGAGCTGGTCTGCAGAATTTAAAGAGCAGTAAACAAATTATATATATTTAAAAAATGGAATTCCCTTCCTGATCTATGCATTTACAAGCCACTTGATTGAGGGGGAAAAATCGTTTTTTAAAAAGAGAAGGGATTGGAGATAGCACTTTTAGTTTCAGCCAGACCACAAGGTATTCATGCCTCCATGAGTGACCTGTAATCATACCCGTATTGGCTCTCTATTGAGAACTAATGGAATTAAAAGATTTTAAGCAAATCTCAAGAAACCACCATACCAGGCCTTTTTTTCATGGAAAGTTTATGGATTCTGGAGGTGAAGTGAGGCCACTGCGAACAGGTATGGAAAGCTGCTTAAACGTTGGCTGGCGGTGTGCTTTTACCGAAATGCAGGCCAAAATATTGGCTATTACTAAAACGGCCCATCACAAAGCTCAAGCCTAAGTTTAAGGAGTTGTTTCCATGCTGGGAAATCTTCCCTTATTTCTGACTAAGGTAAACTTTTAGATGATGACATCTGGCCTCCTGCCCTTCCCAAAATTCAGAATCCCTTACGGTAGGCGCACCCCTCTGGTTGACGGCCCCCACAGATGGGAAACACCGTGCCTGGGTCCAAGACCCTGGGCCAAGTTTCCCCCTGCTGACAAATTCAGGCAAAGGCTCTTTTTCCATTTCATCAACCGTCAGCATGGGAATGGAATGCTAGTAAAACGGAGGAAATACACAGGCCTAAGAATTCGATTAGAAGAGGAAAAAGTACAGCAAGTGGAGAGCTGGACCCTGGGAATTTCCCCAAAGGCATGCCACTTGCCTGCTCGCCACCCCTGGTGGAGGACCGGGCCACCCCGAGTCCTGGCTTCAGTGCTGGGTGCTGATGGGACTAACAGCCAGCTGCTGCCTCCGGGAGCTCCAGCAAAGCACCCTGGAACGTGTGGACAACACAAAAGAGGAAGAATGTCTGATAAGGACACTAAAGTCCCCTGGGAAGTAATAGGGGAAAGGAGGTGGGCAAGGCTGAGAAACCAGGAGACAGCTGTGGAATGGGTCAATGCGACACTCAATGTCTACTCTGGGAGGGCCGGAAATGAATGCTGCTGCTTCGGTCTATGAATCAATCTCCAGAAGGTCTGCATAGTTCCGTAATTCCTATGGGATCCTGAAACCGCCTTTCTCCTAGGTTCCTGTCTCTGGGGACAGTCTCATTCAAGGATACTTTCTGCGGGAATATGGAGCACCGTGACAGACGCTGCTGGTTGGCCTACCCAACATCCATTTCCTACTTCCTCATTACCAGTAACAAGCTTGATGTTGTTGAAAATGATCAAATACCCAATTTTAAAAAACTACATTTCCTTTCCTCCCTTACTGGTAAGGCCATGTGATAAAATTCTGGCCAACAAGATATATGTGGAAAATTGATGGGTGGCACTTCTGGGAAATCTCTTTATAAGATGAAGCAATTCAGCTGGTGCTCGCCCTGGTGCCTTTTGCCCTTCTTCCTTTCTGGGACCATCTTCCTGCCAGAGCTGAGGCAGCCACCTTGTGACTTCGAGGTGACAAAGACACAAGCTAAGGATAGCACAGTGGAAAACATTGGAGCCTGATGAACATCCAAACGTGTTAATCACCATTGCTTAGGATCTGTTACTTACAGCTAAATGATGACTGAAGGAAGCAAGTACTTGCTATACAGCAGGCCTTATTCTAAGTCACTCACTGATCCCTTCCCTACAAGGTAGCTACTATATGCATCATTTTCAGCTGACAAAACTGAGACAGCCTAGATTACATTAATAAACCCTAGATCACACAGCTAGAGAATGGCAAAGCTGGGATCTGAGTTCAAACAACCTTGCTCCAGGGCTCTGGGAAAGAGCAAGAAAGTCCAGCTCTCCCCAGGTCTCAGCCTCCAATGTCAATGCTGCACAGGATGAACCAGGTCGTGCCATCCATCTAAGCCTTCTCTCCATTAAGGAGAGACTTCCAACCATGCCCTCCAAAAACTGCACTGTTGCATGGTTCAAGGTCTCTTACAATGTATTTAAAATGTTGCCTTTCAGTCCCTTCTTGTCAATGCAGCTATTCTCTCGGTGAAAATGATTATTCTATTCTTGGACCTACTCCCCATCTTCTTTAGCTATAAGAAGACATTCAAGTTATAGATGAATAGAAGTGGCCAGTTAAAGAAACTACTCTCTGATACAGAAAGAACTGAATTAAGCAAGCCAGGTTCTTAAAATTACTACTGTTACTACTACTACTACTGATAATAATAATAATAATAGCAGAGGAGGAAAAGGAGATGCAATTCAAACCGACATCCACTGATCTGAGGTACAATGCCCAACTTCACGCCAATACCTACGACTCCTGCTTATGTCTCTACTGACATGGAAGCAGATTTAGTAGTCCATTTCAAAACATCTACTCTAACCATATCTACCAAAACCCCAGAAATAATAAATCTAATATCTGATTTGCTATTCTCTTTAAGCAGAGCAAAAAAGAAATAACTCATAAGTGGATTTTATTTCTTATCAGTATTTTTTCTGAAATACATACTCAACAGTCCACATGCAAAGTATACAAACTGTAGCCCAGTTCTATTACTGCTGTACAGTTGCTACATAAAATTTAAAGATCACCAGTGTGACTTCATAAATACTAGATATGTAGCTTACTACACTGCATTGCTTAAACACCAAGACACTAGTCGATGGACAACGATTATTTCAAGTAGAATACTCACTCTGCTGCGTAGCAAAACTTATAGTAGGGGTAGCAGAGGAAGACAATTCTTGATATTACAAATTCTCTAGTGAGAGAGGTTGAGGGTGGGAAGAGGGAGAAGGAGGGACAGAGTAATGGAAGATGAGACAGAAATCAGAGGACAGGAAAAGGTTCTTTCAGCAGACCTCATCACATCAAGTTTTCGGGTCAATGCTTAGCAAATGCAGGGAAGCTCCTACAAATCTGGATGAACCAGACCACAGGGCCCACTTGACAACAACCTGAACCTGAGGGGAGAGGCCCAGAACAGGTCTTACTAGATCTTTGGAATTTCTGAAACGAGTCTATATCCCCTCCCCTCCTCCCACCAAGACTATTAGCCAAGGGAGTAAACTCTCTAGGAAAACAGCCTCGTCAGCCAGAACCAGGTCAAAGAAAAACACTAAACTCAAGTCACACGAACCACTCTTCTTAGGGTTGATCCAGTCTGGGGCACATCATCCATCATCCATCAAGCCATAAGCCCAAAGGAAGCAGTTTGCGGAGGCTCTGGGCAGGAACTGGACACTCGAGCACTGCTCTCTCGGATGCAATGGGGATGAAGAAGTGACCTAACATTCAGGGCTGCTCTTTGTAAGGTTACGGTCTGCTTGGGAAGATAAATTACCTCACTCACATAAAGCAAGAAGCAAATCAAGAGAGACTATAATTAAATGCAAAAGTAGGAAGGGCAACTCAAATACCATGGTACTAAATCAGGAGAGAGGAGGAAGACCAGTCTCTAGAGGCAGGGGTGACCACGTGGTGATGGTTGAGACTATGGCTCAGAAATGCTGGCTAGTCAGAGTGGGATGAGATCTTTTCAGGCAGTGGGAAGGGGCACAGGCAGCACATGGATGAAGTCAAGTCTGTGATCTGGCTTGTGACAAAAGAACTTCACAGAAACAAGACAAATCACAGCCCCCCACCCTTTTGAAATCCACTTCACCTCCCAGACTCAATGGAAAGACTACTCAGTCAACTGCCTGCCTCCATCTCTGTTTCTCTCTTTCCTCATCTGAACCTCCACAAGCCCCCTCTCTCCATTCAAAGACACCAAGTACACCTTTCATTCACTCACTCAGCTCTTACTCTATTCCTCCCTCCCTCCACTACCTGCTTATAGAGAAACACTGTTCTCTAGGATAACACGAGTCTGCTGTGTTGAGCACAGCTGAGATAGTCATGCTTGTGAAGCAGAGAATGACAATAGGACGGCAGGCACCACCTTCCCGTGTCCTGGAAGACAGGCTATGTCATACAGCAAAGCATACCGTCCCCTCCCTGTCCCGTCCCAGCACCGCCCCTGCTGCTCAAACAGCTTCGCGCCGTGGAGCCAAGTGAAGCCGAGGGTGATGACAGCTTCACCCTCACGCCTGTGGTGGCCACTGCCGCATGTCTTGACTCTTGGTCACCAAACACTTCTCGTGAAGCTTTGTGCCCCCTCTTCAGCTTTTGGTTAAAACACTGTAGATACACAGAGGTAGAGCTCAGGGGAAGTTTCACAACTAGAAAACATCCATTAGCAAATTCATTAATTAGGGATATATGCATACTTTCACATAGACGTGATTTTGTATGCAGCCAGCTAACAAGCATTAATCTTACAGAAACTTATAATGGAGGCTCTTTTCTCTGGAGGGAAAAACTCTGAAAACATTCTCGGTAATGCTAGAGGAAGAACCCTTGTGAGATCAGTCCTTCCTCATCAAGGCTGTACAGGAGCCACCCAAGGAGATCCTGCTAAGAGCTGCGTGCCCGGGCCCAACCCCCGGTTCTCAATCAGCGGGAGGAGAGCGATGCTCGGGCATGTGTGGCATAGAGAAGCTCCTCCGTGGTTCCAGCATTCAGTGAAGGCCTGGCTTAAAACCGTGATCTTGAACGACTGAGACCACTGGGCAACCTACAGGACACCCAGGAGCAGTTGTGTTCAAGTCCTGTCCAATTACAAAGAGGAAGCACTTTTCAAACAACATATATACCAAGCTGAGCAAAGCACTGATTGAAAATACCATCTTCTGATGCGCAGCTTAGATCATTGTAGAAAGACCACTCACCTGCTTAACATGACCAGAGAAGTATATGAAATCTTGACAATGAGACAGGAACTCCATTTTTTCATTAACATATTCAACTTTAATATTCAGAAGAGGAAGGGATAAAGGGAACTAAAGAAGCACCATTATGGTAGGAAAGAATATTTTTCCTTCTTTCTTCTGCCTCTACAAAATTTTATGCTTTTCTAAAACACGTGTGTGTCGGGGCGGGGGGGAGGGGGCGCCTGGGTGGCTCAGTGGTTAAGCGGCTGCCTTTGGCTCAGGGCGTGATCCCAGGGTCCTGGGATCGAACCCCGCATCAGGCTGCTCCACTGGGAGCCTGCTTCTTCCTCTCCCGCTCCCCCTGCTTGTGTTCCCTCTCTCGCTGGCTGTCTCTATCTCTGTCCAATAAATAAATAAATAAATCTTTTTAAAAATAAATAAATAAATAAATAAAACACTTGCGTGAGAAAGAAAGACATAATGAGCTGCCCAGCACGCCCTGCCAGTCAGGAGGAATCCCTCCAATCACATCAAAATGAAACGGGACACCTGTCCGAGATAAAATTGTGTGTAAAATCTAATTTGTAATGCTTGATATTAAAAATATATAAACAATGTCGTATTGTCAGTTACATCTCAATAAAGCTGGGGGAATTGTTTTTAATAAATTATAAAAATACATATAAAGCTTCACCTAAGAATGTCCCCACCACCCTCTCATCTGCCTTCACCCCTAGGCCTGGCTCTCCCTGGACCTGCCTCAGGAGCCCCTTCCTCTCCTCTGTACTGCCCACATCTACGAGAATGAGAAAGAGGAGGGCACGGGCTACCTAAATTAATAACACGAAAAATGTATAAATATGAAATGGCCCATCAAAATTTCCCCAAGGTAAGTGCCTATTTATAGAGGAAGGACATGATAATGTGGTTATTAAAAGCTAGTTAAATTAACTCTAGCAATTATGGGAGGGGTTGATGGGCTGCTACTTTTCATACTCACCATTCCTACCTAATTAAAGGACCCGACACAGACATCCACAATATATGTTTAAGTGAAAAAGCAAGTTCAAGCAGTAACATATAATAGTATGTTCTCCATGAAGTTTGTAAAAAGGAGGGGAGAAGCCTCTAGAAACTCGGGACCTATGCAACTCTGAAATTATGTATTCATTCCCCTTTTTCTGGGGAGGGAGTTCACAGTTTTTTTGTAAGATACTCATCACAAGTTGTGTTCAAACCCAGAAAGGAGTCCACCATTCCAAAAAGTTTAAGAGCTAGTCCTCTAGAAAGAAGCTAAAGTTGTAGCTAAGCCGACAAAATCAAAACCATACTCCATTCCAGAGAATACACTAAGCTGAAAAGAAACTAGGTACAATGTGCACAAATGAATGATAACAACACAAAATAAATTCCTGGACCGGGAAAATTGTGGAGACCAGAAAGATTTGAGCAACTGAACAGTGTGAACCAAAATTGCAAATATATATATATATTAATTTCTAAGAACTAAAAAGGAAGAGTCCTTATGAAGAATCAACTTCAAGTGAAAGTCACCCAAACAAAAACAATAGCAAAACGATCATAACCTATTAATCAACGTTTTAGGTTTTTTTGTTTTTTTGTGTTTTTTTAAAGATTTTATTTATTTATTTGACAGAGAGAGAGACAGCCATCGAGAAAGGGAACACAAGCAGGGGGAGTGGGAGAGGAAGAAGCAGGCTCCTAGCAGAGAAGCCTGATGTGGGGCTCGATCCCAGAATGCTGGGATCAGGCCCTGAGCCAAAGGCAGACAGATGCTTAACGACTGAGCCACCCAGGCGCCCCTGATCAAGGTTTTGAACAGTGTTTTAAAAACATACACACACAGGAAAAAAAAATCAACAAGATACTCCTCAGTTCCTGCCAAGAAAGAAGATGAGATAACATTTAAGATGCAAAGAAAAGAACCCTCAGATTGAGGTGAAGAGAAAGAAGAGCTTGAAAGAAAATCTGCACAAAGGAAATGGTCACCAAAAGCCTAAAACTGAGGCAAAACCCTGTTCTTTTTGAAGACGGAACAAAGTATTTCATGACCTAAATGATCTGAAACAATCTGTCAACAAGACTAACATCTGAGAAGGTCACAACAAAAGCAACAGAGCAGAAAGTATTTATGAAAGAGATACAGTGCCCCCAAAAGAATTTAATGTAAACAAAATGTTATAATTACTTAAAACATTAGTCATTTTGAGAAGAGCAAGGGGTAGCAACAGAACTTCACAAAGGATCCCATTACGATAATGACAGAATGTGACTTACTCAAAAAACTACATTCTACATCAGTTCAAGAAAAGAAGTCAAGACAGTGACTGCTAATACAATATAGGAAGAATTAGTTCAATTAGTTCAAATAATTTTACTACAAGTGCTAATGGGAAAAGTGGAAACATAAGCATTTCTTTCTTTCTTTCTTTCTTTCTTTCTTTCTTTCTTTCTTTTCTGGTCTATAAATGGCATTCTAAAAGCATGCTAAAAACACAACCATCTAACATTAGAACAAATATATCTTTGAACTGCGAGGGGAGAGGATTCTACTCTCAAAAAACATGTAATAATATTCATGATCATTGCTCAGCAAATACAACCCCCTCCAGTTCACTGCAACGTTGACTAGTGTGTCTCAGGGTGGGAGAGAGCTACAGAGGCCTGAGACAAGCAGGTCACCTCTCAAGTATCCTCCCCTTCATGACCTTGTGAGCCAGCCTCCAATCTTCAAATTTGATTCAATGTACTGTGTATCTTCTGGGCAGAAGTAGGGAGTGGAGATAGGAGTCCTTTTGGACAATTCCACCTGGCTGCGTACGTGAGCCACAGCTGGGGAGGAGAGATGGGGTAAGTGAGGGGGCCCCCTGTATGAGCAGCCCTTCATGAACAGCCCTAGGAGCTAGTCTTGGGGGGGAGGGCACAGCAAGGAGGGGTGTATGGGACAGATCAGGCCACAGTAGCACCCACAGGAGTGGCCCCTACCGCTCTGCCACTTCCCCCTAGAGTCACTACTGACATATTAACATCAGAGGTAAGAGATCTAAAGACGACTGAATCCTGCGCACAGATTGTTGATAAGTTAATTACACTGCCCATGGCACACGAGTCAGATACATGGAAAGTTCAGAGCTGCCTAGTTAGAATAAATCAGAATATCTTCCAGTTTAGGTCCATGGAAAGTCAGAGTTTCAAGTCCAGCCCAGAAGCGCAAAAGCAAGAAAATGCAAAAACTATAGGGATAGAGGAGAAGAACATAAATATCTCAATTACATCTGGTAGCTTAGCTGTGAAATATGTCAAACATAAAAGAAAACAAATGGAATGAATGACCTATTTTTTTAAGTACCATTAAATTTTTTTAATGTAATTGATTACCTACCAAAAATACATGCAGACGAAAACTCACGGGCTAGTCCCAGTGTATCCAGTATGTGCAAAAACCAAAACAGAGGAATGATATCACTGTCACTCTAACAGCAAGGCCATGCTTTGGCGCCAGCCCCACCAAGTAGACAGCCCTATGCCTGCTGGGTCCTTCACCTATGAGGCTGGGAACAGCTCCAACCTCTGAATGCCTCAGTTAAATGAGACACTCCTCTATCAAATGAGAATTACCTTGCAGGGATCCTATGAAGGGTATATGAGATGAGGTCCAGAAAAGTAACTACCATAGTGGATAGTGGATGCTCAAAACACGCTAGCTATTAGGGAATCAAGCAAAGAACCTCCAGGTGCTTTAAAGCAAATCTATTTTTAAATGTTCTTGTCTAGCCAGCATTAATAAGTAAATATATAAATGCAAAGCTAGCAGCAACGTAAACAAAAGAAGGAGCGCTGGCATGACGTGGCGGAGACAAAACTACAAGAATGGAAGACGTGAAAGCCCCTGCCAGAACACGACGGTTCAAGCAGACTGTGACATGAGCCAACTCTCTGTGGTAGGTTGCTGTATTTCCAAATTTTCAGCATTAGCAAATATTGCTTATATAATCAGACATGTTTTGAAAATTGTTAACTATCACTATTAATAATCAACACTAAACAAAAACATTATTGTATAACATATACACATTCTAACTCGGTCAGTAGACTTCTAACTAATCTTTCTGCTGTAATAAAATACCCAAAACAATCTACTTTCTACTTTCTCCATACAGAAATTTAGAATACTTGCTATTTCGTTCCCCTCCAAGGGTAATATATAGCATTAATAGGATGAGATATAATTGTCTCTACTCATATTTCTCACTGCAAAAATATGAAGTTAATTCTACACAAAAATTCTACACCTAGAAAATTCAATTCTCAAACTACACTCAATGAAGTCTGTTAATTTCTACAGGTCAACATAATCAAGAAAATTATCCTTCTTTTAGCCTCTATTTTAAGCATGAATAGTTAATATACAAAAAGTTTGGTTGAGGTATACCAATAATATCACTACATGGAATGTTCCTGAATCTATTCTCCTTTGTACATGAAAACTCAGTCTACAATAGTAGCTTCCCTATTTGCTTTCTCTGGGTTCCCTATATAAGAGGTACAAAAAGTAATGACAACAACACTAAGTTTTACACAGCCCACTGTAGATCACCTTAGATTACTAACATAGTAGTGGTTTGATGATTAACGCAGTTGATTTTCTATCAGGACAAAGTATCAGACACACACTCACACACATACAATATAAACTGAATGAGCTCTTCATTCATCAAAGAAGAAAAAAAATCTTAATTTTCACAGTTTCATTACAACATAGTAGTAGTATACTAGGTATAGGAAATTTATTTAGGTAAGTTTTGCAACTTATTTAAAATATTTTTGTCAACATATTTTATCTGAAAAAGCTTAATTTTCACATGTTTCATTACAACATAGTAGTAGTATACTAGGTATAGGAAATTTATTTAGGTAAGTTTTGCAACTTATTTAAAATATTTTTGTCAACATATTTTATCTGAAAAAGCTTAATTACTTTAAGGTTTTAAATATATGTACACATACATAAAATATATACATCAATATAATCATTCATTATGATCAATATATATTATACATTAATTTCCTATACACCCTCCTTTATATATATATAGATATATAGATATCTTAAAGACTATTTTAATGTTTGGCATTACAGACACAAGACAAATCTGAATTGCTATACAAAGTTGACAACCAACAGCTTTATCTTTACATTTTATAATACTACATCCTACGGTTAAGCTAATTCCCATTTCAATATTTTAAGTTACCCTGAGTACCCCAAGAAGAATTATTCAATATGTAACTTAAAGTACTGATTTTGAATGACTTATTTCTGTGTAATTAAAGAATGTCCCTCCATTCTCTGTCTACAGGAGGCATTGACCAAGATTAAAGTCATTTGAAGCCACACTAGTTAGCAGAAACTATTACTGCAGAAACTGAGTAACGACAAGAAATTTTTGACCTTAGTACATAATTGAGTGCTTAGTAAACATCTACAGGATGAATGAATGCTGGATAAACTTGACATTTTTATCAAACACTGACAGGGTTAAAAGAAAACATCAGATACATCAATATGGAGCTCAACCACTTCCCATCACCCCATGTCAGCCTCTGAGAGGCACTGGCAGAATTCTAATGATAAAACACAGCTGTCTTCCACGGTAGCAACTTCAAAAAAAGTGTTCAATACTTAATTAATGTTAGGAAGCTCCACTGCCTGTACATGTAGGAATATTTTCTTCATAGTGTAACTGAATAAAGTGGGGGAGACAATGGCTTCTACTTTCCTCCAATCAGCCCTACCCAGAAGCTACTACTGCGTTGGACAACTGAACTGAGTTAACAAGGACTCTTCAACCCTAATTATTTTAATGGGGGCCAGATCCCACTATGACTTGAAAGTACCAAATTTATTTGTAGCCCAATAACTTTTATATCAATATTACATTAAATTAAAGAGAAGCAATTACCAGATTTTATTTTTTTTTTAACGCACAGATTAAGTTGTGGAGGCAATGGTTAGAAAAACAGGATTTCCTTCTAAACTTAACCAAAGCCTCAAATATTAATAAGCAAATATATAGTAATTAGAAGTTGATTTCTGTGGAAGCAGGCTTTGTAAAGTAGTAAGTCTGGAGAAATAATGACCATTCTTTTTAATTACGTATTTTTTCAGATTTTTTTTCAATAGATCACAATCACTTTCTCCTGAAAACAAACCAAAAATTCTATTAAAAGACGCTACGCTGTAGTACCTTGTAAACTATGTAAGTTGATGACTCTTTTCAAAGCAGTCTTCGAAATAAATAATTATATCTTTGGATGAAGAGCTAAATATGTTTTTTCCAAAATGCTAAAAAGGAAACAAGCCACTCTAAAGTTATACAGTTTCCGTTTTTTTACAATCAATTTCATCTCAACCCCACTGCTGACAACAGTTCTTAAACAATTTAAAATTTGTCAATCTATGTAAATATCCTTAAGCTAAGAAAAGTGTTATGCCTCTCTTAACCTGATTCATTACTTTCTTTTCAACAAGAAAAGCATACTTAACTCTAAAGGAGGCAGAAAGGTTAAATCCTAATTGAATCTACATCAAAAGGAAAAGAAAAAAAAAAAAAACCCTATTTGAATCAGTTGAAAGCCTCAAGCATTCAACCGACTTGAGAAGATGAAATTTGGTTACACTATTCCTGGAGACATTTGCATCTTTCCTCAGAAAGCCCTCATAGGACCTTTCACTGCACTAACTTCCAGCCCTTTGCTGCCTCCTCAGTCACTATGGATCAAGCTGAATATTAATGAGTAAAAGCAGCCAGAATATAAGAAGCCCAGCCAAGAATACTAGGGCAGACAAGAAAAGAGCTCACTATTTTCGAGAAAACATCTTTTAAGAGTTCTGGGCTCCCAGAAGTCAGGCCAAAACAGAGAGAAACTGCCTTTGGATGAGGATAAATAAGTTTAAGCTTTGCTCATAGGGGATGGTAAAAGACTTTTCTTCTTCTTTTGTGCCATCTGTTTAAATAACATTAAATCTGGGTTAAAGCAGATTCATACTCACATCAGAATTACTTGATTTGTCTGAAGAGGAGACACAACAAAATTCATAGTGTTAGTAATCAGGAACTTCAAGGAAATTTATTATTTTTTTAATGGCCATTCGGAAACTCTGTCCAATTATTTCTTTCCCCCATCTATACTCTTGGGAAGAATTAAGGGTATCCCTGAAAACATCTTCAGGATAAAAAGCATTATCTAAAAACTTGAGAATCTGACATAAGTATATTTCATTCACCACAAAATAAGTAATTGCCATATAATAACTTTTATTCATTGAACTGCTTAAAACACTAATAAATTCAAATGCCTTAACCTTATATATAAACTAATTTTTGAATTTTAGCTACGTTTTGAAGAAACTCAGCTTTTTTTTATCCAGAATACTATTCTAGAATACTATATTTCATCATAAATATCTGGTAGAGCTCTATCGGCATTTCAAAATTCTCATCAAGTAAGACTCATAGTTAATCTCAGGGAGAATTGCAAAAAGCCTTACCTTTGAACATCTTGAGTTACCATGTACACTGGAAAAGCATGAACATTTGTGAGCTTTTCCCTTTATTACTTCCAAGGTGTCAATGTCTATATCAACTACCTATTATTGTCTTAACAGGTCTATTGTCTATATCAAGTATCTATCCGTTGTATGTTTATTTTTTACAATCTTACGGCATAAGATGGCATAGCTAATAAGTGAAAGAAACCTAGTATTTTGACATTTAGGCTAAAGAAACCAAACTTATTCTGTAATTTCTTCATATTTTCACAGCACTTTTGAAATGCCTCGTATATAGTAGATGTGTTAAAAATATTGATTGATGGGTAAAACCGAAGCCGCCTTCAGTCTGAAACCCTTCCAAGCACATGGGCTGATATAATATCAGACTGAACTCTCCAAAAACATGTGAACTGTCAGGTTTGCTGACACCGACAGGCAATGTTCTCAGTTTCCATGTTGTTCTCAGTTTACTGTTGGGATCAATTTCCTCCTATCCCTGAAAGTAATTTTTCCCCAGGGCTTACGCTCTGCCTTTTTCTCATCTTTTATAAACTCACTGAGCAATCTTAACACCACCATAGCTTCAAGTACCACCTGCTTCTCAATGCTTCCAAACCAAATTCCCAGCTCAGATGTTCTGCCTACTGGCAATCAACACATTCAAATAAATACCCACAAAGAAAAAACGTATCATGTTTTACATTTATTCCAAATGAGTTTTTTTTTAATAGTCTTTCAGGTTAACATCTGATTAAATTTCCTTTATAAATCGTATTATGTTACACTCCCAAATTCATATAAATATCGGTTAAAGAAAGGAGTTTAGAGAATGAAATCACTCAAATATTCACTGAGTAGTCAGCACTTGGCTACCTGATTCTACAAGAATATATATCTCTCCTCAAGAGATAAGACGAAAATGAGTGTTTAGTACTTTACAAATACATCCTCTAATTTTTTACTATTTTATGCATGGGGAGGGATGGGAATCACTGAAATTAGAGTCAGAAAAAGACACTGAAGAGACCACAGAACTTGAATACACCCTGACAACATGGGTTTGACTGAACGGTAGAGAAGACAAGGAAGAACGATCTAAGCAGAAAGAATGGCCCCCACACACACAAGCTTCAAGATAGGAACACACATGAAATATACACCGCCGTTTACAGTCCCCACTGAATAAATGGATAGGGAATCATGGAAGATTAAAATAAATGAAGAAATAAGATGGTTTCAGACTGTAGTGAACCATGAAGTGTAGGCAAAGGAGTCTGGACTTGGTAACAAAGAGCCAATGTAAACTTTTTTAAGAAAATAAAAGAAGGGGCACAGTGTTGTTTCAAAAAATTTAGTCTGGCAACAATGCAGACAGAATACAAGTGGGGACAGAGGTAGTAATTAGAGGGGAGATCCAAAAGGAGGCTGAGCACAGGGAGATAAGGGCCATGAGCAGGGGAGGAAAAAAGATAATAAAAAGGAAACTCAAGAGTTCAAAGAAGGACACTGTAATTAAAGGGTAATCATTCTCAAAATACGTTACTCTAAGATTCTTTTAAATATTGGATCTGCTTCATAAACGTACTCATCAAATACTTAGGTGGTTATTTTCAAAAGACTGAAGAACAGGGTAGGCACAGGTAAGCTTAACATATTAGGTAGAGACATGTCAAAGATGGAAACAAACCAAAACAGCAGCCAGTAACGGACAGGACGACTTCTTTTGATGAACAGCAGCTACCATTCGTTGAGGATCTACACTGTGTCAGCACTCTGCTAGCCATTCTGCAGATCATTCTGCAGCATCATCTTTATTCCTCACAGTTCTGAAGATGAACGTATCATTCGTTCTATTTCTCATTACGGGCAAATGGAGTCTCACAGAAATAAGTAATTCACCTGAATAATGACACATCTTTAAAACTGGCAGGGCCAATATTCAAATGCACGCTCATTTATGTATGTTTTTAAAGCTATATGGATTAGATAGGATGGAGATACACCAATATTAGCACCTAGACAATCCCTGACACACAGTACGCCCTAAATAAATACAGCTCAGTCATCAAAATTATGTTCTAATTAGGTACCATTTTAACAGAGCCTGAGGATTTATACTTTCAATAGAGGAGAAAACATTTCTGAAATTGGTACGTATTAGTCATTTAAAATCACAGGATGTCACAGAATAAGACGACGGCAAAAAATTCTCAAAAACACTTTTTTTTTATTATAACGTACATGAAGAAATAATTTCTGCTGAAGTGTCAGGTAGTTAGTTTAAAAATCATCCCTATTGAAAAGATGTAACACAAATAGAACACTGTTTCCAAAAAGGAGACACAGGCATTGCTATTATTATTACTGTCATCATTTCACAACCTGATTTTGATTTGGACGAGCAGGGACTAGGAGGTAAGGAAGTAAGGTGATAAGAGACAAACACGAAAGATAAAATATTACTTGTAAATAAAAATTAACTTAAAAATTGACACGTTTTCTACATAGGTATATAAATATTATAATGTATCCTCTCATTTAAAATTCTGGCTCTAGATTCGATTAATATTTGTAGGGTACTTGCTCTGTACAGGCACAGATACAAGGAATGTTCATACTCCAACTCCTTTCATTCTAATTAGCTCATTTATATGGTCTCTAACCTCGAACACGAGGTCAATAGTTTTGAACCCTAAACATCTAAAAGGCCTCTGGGGCCTGCCCCGGAATCCTATACAACAACAGTTATCTGTCACTGAGGCGCTGTACGATTTATACACGTGCTCAAAACCATAAAGGACAAAAGAAATGTTTCAGTGTCACGTCTTATTATGTGGTTCTACTCTAGTAATTTTCCTTCTTGGTGTTCTTTTATGAATGGATGAACGGTAATGTAGTGATACACAGTGATCATTCCTAGTAAGGTCCAGCAGGATCTAAGAGCAACATAAACTAAGTTGAACCATCAAAGCGTTCCTCAGAGGCAGGAGGCAGCCTGGGCCCCAGGACTCTGCTCTGGCCCTTCCCTGCCCCGCTGGTGGCTCCCCTACCCTTCCTTCTGCAGGGAAGGTACTCCTACCCAGCATTTTCCTCTCTCACTGCCTCACTTTTTTCCAGCTTTGTTCAAAAGTCACCTTCTTAATGAGGCTTGCCTGGATTATTTAAGATGATAACTCACTCCCTCTCTTTGACTTAGACCTCCTTTATTTTCTCCGTAGCACCCTATCACTTTATCACCTTCTACAATATCTATTTTTGTTATTTTCATTGTTTGTGTGTTCCCCGTGCTGGGAGCCAAATTTCTTCAGAGTAGGGATTTTGGTCTTTTTGTTCACTATGGAACCTCAAGAATTTAAGAGGTTATCTGGCATAAAATAGCCCAATATGTACTGCTTAAATTTTTTGAAGTGTTTTAATAAATGAAATTGAGTAGGATATAATCTGAGCAAAAAGATAAACCTAGGAACCAAAATTTATTTGTATTCTTTCGCATGGGAGAAAAATTTAAATGCAAGCAGTTAACACAGAAACCTAGTAAAGTTCCCCCAAACCTAAAAAATTTTCTCTTGTCATATAAATATAAGAATACAAAAGCCTTCCCAATGCATCTTCCTTACCCAAGCATCTTCCAACTCAGTAATTCCAGAAACATTTAAACATTCTTAACATACCACACAAATCCCTTGTCACACAGGTTTTCACTAGAGAACTATAAGAAAATCAGCTACACAATATTTTTAACTCCTAACTCCAAATGACCTGTTGTAAGATTAGAAATAATATACTGAAAAGACTCAGCAATATTATAGATACTTGAATTAAAAATTATATTTTATAGAATTGGAATAGAAAAAATTGGTGAATATCTACCAAGGAAGATGTTGAAAAACGTGATTCCTTTCAACATACATAATAGGCCAATCTGGAATTGTTGAGATTCTATCTACACAGAAACTCCTGAAAAACAGAATGTTTTTTAAAAAGCTAAATTCAAAAAATAATTTGAGACTTACAAATGCTAACACCTGTCCTCGATTTGGAGTTCTAGAGTCTCCAGCAAGTAAGGCATGATTCTGCCATCGTGAAGCTTGCAGTCTTTTAAGAAAATGTTTTTCTATAAAATTACTTTTACACAGTCACACAGATTAATCCCAAGAGAGAGGGAGCACTGGCGTATTCAAATGTAAACCGTTTGATCCCATTAAGAATTTTAATTAAAAGGGAGCATACTACCCCACCTAAAAGAAGTAATTTATGAACTGGAGAGGGCTTTAATGTGAACGTTCTTCTTCCTGTGTCAAAACAGTGATTCCCAGTTTTACAAAATATCTGTGATGAAAAAAATAAAATCTTGGCTCATCATTTGCATCCACTAGGGAGCAGCATTCAAGTGTCAGCCTCTCCTTTCTGTACCAATCACTGAAGAATAGTGAGTCACCAAAGGACCAGCATTGGTTACCAAAATGAATATATTTTGTTCTGTAGTTTCCTGTCCCAGGGGCAAAAATACAAAGCAAAACAAAAAATGGAGCAACGTACAGCACAAAATATTCAATTCAAGGCATTATGCCAAGAAAGCAACAGAAAGTTTTACACTTGAGCCAAAGGCTTCTTGGTTTCTTTTAAAAATTTAAATCGTGACAATTATCTTGATGTTTCTTGATGAATCAGATCTGTCTACAGAACAAAAGCTTGCTCGGGAGTTTTGTATACTTTGAGGAATAATTATTTCCTAAGCTTATTCACTTTTTTAAGAAAGCAGCTTACAGACAGATTTAAAAGCTAGTGTGCTTGAGTGAAAACATTTGTAATCAGTCAACCTACAGAGCCATTTAGCTTGAAACGTCAATGGAAACAGAAAAAGGATTCTGGAAGAAAAAGGAACTGAAAAACTCATCCCATCGGAAAATAATATTTTTAATTTTCTCACATACATTTCTCTTCCAACTTTGTGGTCTAAATTATAGCCAAACTTCAGTAGTGATGGCAAAGCTTGCATTTAATTATAACAGCACTGAGTTACACACCTCTACAATGACTATTTCATTTCCTTCCCTCTTGATGTAACTCCATTAGTACAGAGCACATAATACATTGATAAATCTATTCGAATAGCTGATTAGCAATAATTTACGTTTTACCTTTCTACCACATAAATACAAATTATTGCCAAGTAGCTATTAAAATCCATTTATCAGTGTCTATTAATGTAGGGGTTTTTTCACTTCTCTTGCTGTATAACAAACTACCCTAAAACTTAGCGGCTGTAAAAACAGGTGTTTTGTTTACTTACAATTCTGCAATCTAAGCTAAGCTTGGCTGGACAGTTCTTTTTGGCTCATCTTGCCAGTTGTCACGTGAGGCTAACACTGAGCGGGCAGGGACCAGTTCGGACGCTGGGAGAGTCGGGCCTCTCTCTATCTGTGTGACCTCGCCATTAGGGTAACTGGACTTCTTAGATGTAACTGCCCAGAGTTCTTACGGCGTAGGCCTAGAACGTACTGTCACTTTTGATTCTGTCTGTGGAAGTCTCAGATCCAACCCAGATTCAAGGGGAGGGGCCCACACGATGGTATAAATACGAGAGGAATAGTTTATCAGAGCCTCCTGATGGAACAGACCATAAGGGCCATTTATATTCCACCTTCAGAACTTACACTGTCTGTCTTTGGGTTAGCACCATGGAAGAGGCAAGAATAAAAAAGGCTAGGCAAAATATGCAAAAGAGACTTAATAGATGGAGGGAGGGGAGGAGAGGGAAGGGAGAAAATCCTTACCGGTAAGATGAATACACTCAACCATGAAAAAGCGTTAACTGAACAGAGCTGGTATAAAAATCTGTATCTTAACATATGTGGGGTTTTCTTTCATTGCTAAATCATTTATTGGTAAAATTAAGAAGGAGCTGCATATAGAAGCTTGGCCATTATTTATCATGTTATCACATAATCCTCGAGGAGCTGAACAAGGGGAATGATACACAGGTTATCACAGGAAAATATGTACACTACACCTGCAGCCAGCCATTAGGATGGCTGTCAGGCTAACAAGAGGGACAATAGCAGGCAGTGGCTCAACCCTCATATCCATAATTCACAGACCATTACCCTGAACGGGGGTGGGTTCTGTAAACTCCTTCCAGTCCCTCACTGGGAAAGGCAGAGAATACCCTCATTTCATATACCATTTCTATTCAGTAGCTTTACTTCCAGTCAGTGAAGCCATTCTGAAACTTAATACAGAACAGATCTCCCATTAATTAGACCTATATATGATACAGATCATTATTTCCTTCTAGTGGAAGCCACTGGAAAGAACCATGGAATTCTGTTACTGAAAGTCTCTGTGTGGGTCTTCCTTAATAAGAGCAAATTAAAACTATTCATAATAAAGTTGTTTTAATTGCCTCATATTTTGATAACATGCCATAACACCCATCTGTTAAGACTTAACTACATATGCCAACCAATTTAATGTGATATCTAATATTTTCAAAGAAAAAAAACCCATATATGCTGTAACTTTTACCAGCATTTCTTTAGTTTTTTCTAAATGTAGACTTGTCCCTTTTCTCTTATTATTTAAATTTAAGGAGAGCATACCTTAGAAAAAGAAGAGAAAAAGCAAAAAGGCTGTTGAAGAACACAATGAATTCTATTCAAAGAAACTCACAAAATACATTTTCTTCCATTTAACATATGGAGCAGAGTGTGTTACAACATTAGCTTTCCTTGTTACTTCCAAACATCTGCTAATAAGACTTTCTTCCTCCAGAGTGCAAGATGCTCTCATCAAGCCAACTGGTTGAATTAGCATCTGCATCATTTTCAAGTAACTACACAAAGTATACAAATTAACAAAAGAGAAGGGCTGCAGCAGTAACTATGAAACTTCAACACCCACTCAGGCCACATATCTTGTCTTCTCTTTCCTGATGCTGCTGCTTCTTCAGATGAACGGTGAATGGCAAGGAATATTTTCAAGGAGAAGGGAGAGTAATAAACATGGACTTAGAGAACCACCACCCAAGGAAATTCCGTAAGACACAGGGCAGAAATGTTGCCATTATATTCACCACTGGCAAAGAGTTCAAAGCGCTTACATAAGCAAACTTTCTGTTACGTTAATAGAAGATGCTGACCCGAAATCACAAGGTATCAAGGTACTGAGGTTTGCCTCAGTGCCACTGGGCAAACACTGAGATGGACAGAAAAACTCATGCTCTGTCTCCAGCATGCCATCTCATAGATAGGATTAGATGAAATAAGAATATGTATAAAATTATTTAAACATTTTGGAGACTAAAAGATTTTACCTAAATTTAAAAGCAACACAATAAGTATACTCAAGGTCAATACTGCCTCTCTATGCTTCATAGTAACAATCTGGAGCATAAGTACCCAGTAATATGCATTGTTGATAGTCTTTATAGACCTTTCACTTCCATCTTCTTTGGTCTGTGAAATAATATTCATTATTTTGTGTTTACATTTGCCAAAAATGTATCAGTAATGCCTTATAAAATTCAAAAGAAATTAATTTATGGTTACATCACAGAACCTTAAAAGCACAAATTTTCTAACACCATTATTTATAAATCCAGAACATAAGATTGAAAGTTTCCATTCATATCATTTTTTTATGAAGATGCAATTACTGAGTAATAATTTGAGTAAGAAAATTAGATTTGGTTGAGGTAAAACAAATGAAAAATATAAGCAATTGGAAAACACATCATACAATACAGATTAATCATTACTGCTGCTAAGTGATGGAAAATACCCAGCTATGAAAAGGAAGAAACACAAAAGTGTGGGTAGAATCTTTAACAGAAAGGCCATTGTTTACCCATAAGTTTCACACTCTAGAAATATGAACACTTGCCAGGTAATTAAGTACACCCACATGCAGAGTGTTCCATCGCTTTTTTTTTTTTTAATTATCACCATTTATTATCATCACCAGCAGGTAATTTTCTAAGCAACACAAGATCTGGATTGGAGCTGAGGGAAGCTAAACACTCGAAACTAGTTCAAGCTACTACTCTTAGATGATCAGCTGCATATGTGCCTGCTCACAGGGAGAAACTGTTGGGCATCAGGATTTCCTCTGCCTTTTTTTGCCTGCACAGTGATACAACTACCACAGAGTCAAGAGCAGGGACCAGGTCGGGAGCAGATAAATTACACTGCTCAGTGAAATTAACTTGAGTAGGGTGTAACTCATCATTTCTTCATCCTGCACCCAAGCCAATTTGGCTTTCCACACCCATTGTATCTCCAAGTCCAATTAGGTGACATCTATCTTTAAGCATTTAAGCTCCTTTAAAAGCCTGGGCTTTTAACCTTTTGCAATGTATCGATACTATTAGCAACTTATTCTTTTTTTTTTTTTTAAGTCACAACCAAGTATGAAACTTCTGCCTCAGTTAGGATAGAAAGAAACTGTGCTTTGAAAAAAATTTAAAGCTAAGATTCTCCATATCAGCAATCCTCAAAACACCGAGAAGGGAGAGAGAGAGAGACAGAGAGAGAGAGAGAGATTTTACATCGCAATGCAGCAGACATTAACTATGCACACATACATATACAAACATAAAGACATATTCAAATCCAAACCACATACCAAAATGCATGTTTCATGAAACATGTCATACCTTTAGTGTATATGAGACTCTCCATTTTTTTCCCTTCTGTTTCTTTTTTCATCCTGCTCATGGTCCCTAATTCGGTTTCGCCAACCCACTGGTTGGGCAGCAACCAGAGTTTGGAAAACACAGCTCCCTCTGTACAAATACCAATTCATAGTTCTTCATAAAAATCACTCCTGCCAATCAGTGTCAGTATGACACTCCCTGCAGATGAGACTAAAAAGACACTCCAAAGGGGCTGACTGATTTGTAAATAGGACTGTTTTTGAAACATGAATGAAACAGGCAGCAGGATATCTAGAACAGATGAGCACTAACTGTGCATCTCCAAAAGCAAATTAGTCACTTATCACTCTAATGAGAGTGTACTATAATAGGCCCTTTTGGACAGGAAAATGGAAATTTAAACAATACTTCATTTTTTCTTATTACATTGGCAAAACATTTTTAACTGATAATATCAAGTGTTGAAAGGATGTGGGAAAACGTGTGCACTTTTATTAGGACTGTAATTTTGTACAACCATTTTGAAGAATGATTTGGGAGCATATAACTAAATTTTAAACATGAAAACCCCTCTGACCCAGCAATTCTTCCAGTAATTTATGTTAGGCTCTAACATGCACAGAGATCTATGTTTCAGGACACTGACCACTGGTAAGGAAAAACTTTTGGTACAATCACATTCCTTAATTTCATAAAGAAATGTCCAAAAGACAAGGTCTTTCTATACCGACCGTTGTTTCTCAATGTGATGCTATTAGCATTCTGAGCAGGCTATTTCTTCATAAAGTGCCCCTATGTGTTTAAATATACTTCCTGGGGGAAAGTGGTACTATCTTGGAGTGAGAAAACCACTATTCCATGTGTACTGTAAGGGATTTTTTCAAAATGTTTTACAAGGGGGAAAAAGCAAGTTGCAGAACAATACCTATAGCATGACTGCAATCACGTGAAAATAAACCAGCCACACTGTGGTGCACGTGCCCGTGAATGTACGGAATTGGAGGACATTGGAAGACAGATTTACAACTTCTGTCCTATGAGTTCTAATATTGTTTGATTTTTTTTAAAAGAATTTCTTCTATATTAGTGATTGGATTTTACTAGTTTAACATTCTATTTGGGGAAACTAAAAACCACAACATACTCGCAAACCTTAAGTGGCTATTTTGAGAACTGTGACTGAGTACAGCCTGTTGACAAAGCTATAAAACAAGGAGGGAAGGACAGTAAGAGGAGGACTAGGTACTAATGACACGAGTCATAAAAGTCCTTTTCCTTCCTAATTAAAGTGACAAGATCTCTCTTTAACGTAAGAATTAAACATACATAAAAAAGACAATTTAAAACATGGGAATTAAACAATAACACTACTTAGGTCCCCATTGTCACCCTCCTCCACAACATGTGTGAAAATATTACCTCTGACCTCTGTACCCTGCTGTCCCTTGTGCTCCCTCTCACGTGCTCAGCAGCCGGCCAACCTGCCCCACCGGCTCAGAAGCTCTGTGAGGTCAGAGGCCACATCTCGCCCATTGACCACTCTTCACTCCACCTCTAAGAGCTGCTGCTCAGTAAGAGGCTGTTGAATGATGATTTTAAAAAAGATCTGTGACACAAATACCTCACTGGGTATGAGTTCTTAACTAGTTTACAGGGTTGAGATGAGTCAGAGAAAAGATGGTCCATGTTCAACAGCAAGAGCTGAAAATGAAATTACAACTGGTCTTTCCTTTCTAATAAAATACTAAGGGTTTTTTGTTGTTGCTGTTTTCTAACTTTGCATTCTAACTTTTTTTCTTTTTTGCATTCTAACTTTGAAACTAAAAGAAGCAAGCAAGCAAAGGCACATGAAGTACTATCATTTTAGGTGAGCGATTATTTCAGAAGGATCATACCCAGAGTCAAATCATCAGAACAGCAACAGTCTGGGGCACACACTGCGTTGACAATCTAGTATCCATTCCCCGCATTCTTACTGACACAGCACCAATTAATATCCAGAGAGGCCATGTGCCCAGATAAAAGCACATGACCCCCTTGCAGCCAGTGGTGGGCATACACGGTTCTTGCCAATGTCGTGGAGGCAGAAGTCACTAGGAAGAGATCATCTCTCCCAAAACGAGCCTCATTAGGAGAAAAAGCCCACCCCCCTCTTTCCTCTTCTTTCAGCTGTGAATAAATCCTAGGGACGCAACAGCCACTAGTGACTCTACGGAGGAACCCACATGACAAAGATGGCCCACCCCCCAAATAGGAGGAGCTGGTGCTTAACATCGTAGAGCAGCTGCATGACCCTGGACTGCCTACCTGCTTGACCCTCCATTACCTGAGAAAAAAAATCAATGTCTGTTGCAGCTGAAAACATTCCTAGTGATGTATCATCTATGGGGGAAAATCAGCAACATAGCACTGAATTCCCCTGCTGAGACTCTAAGAGGATCTAGAATAATACAGGGAAATGGAAGATCTGATGGAAGGAATACAACAATATGTAGATGAGTAGAGGACAAAGCTGTCAAGGCACATTGGGATGATACACACAGGCACACCAGTGATAACTTTCGCCAGTCACCCCTAAATAAAATGGGCATTACATTCCCTGACTTGCACATACCTAGGCTTCCCTTTCTTTGGCAACTTCTTTTGGAGCTAACCACTTTTTTGATCATATCAGTAGCACATCCTAATTAGCCAGCTAAGAAAACAGTATTAAGAAACCTGAGGTACGTTCTCAACACCACAAATTATCCTAAGAGGACAGCCATGAAGAAAATGTATGTTTCCTTACATGCCATGTTTTATTATCCAGTCCCACATTTATCAGCTGCAATGATCAGCTCGTAGAGGATTTCAGCTTGACTTACCGTTGCTTCAATCTGCACGCATTGTTCTCCACCCCTCCCCACACACACACATGCACACACTCTTATATTTCAACTCAAAGTTGATGTTCTACTGTTTGAACTGGATTCTCCATGCTAACCATACTCATGCAAAAATGGGCAATCACTCACTAACACATCCCCCTGAGAGGGCTGCATGATTTACAGGCAAAACAACAGAAAGGTACCTATGTCAAGGTACTTGAAAAATCAACCCAGGTTTTATTATTTACATTTTAATTGTCAATTCCATAACTTTTTAAAGATTTATTTATTTGAGAGACAGAGAAAGCACATGTGTGGCCGTGGGAGGGGGGAGCTGTGGCGGGAGAAGGGGAGTGGCGGGGACAGAGAGAGTTTTAAGCAGACTCCATGCTGAATGTGGCCCAAGGTGGGCCCGATCTCAAGACCTTGAGATCACAACCTGAGCCAAAACCAAGAGTTGGTTGCTTAACCAACTGCGCCACCCTGACGCCCCCAATTCCACAACTTTAAAAAAAAAAAATAAAGAAATTCATATATATTTTTAGAGAAGTTTTATAAGGAAATTTTCATTGCCTTGGATGACTTAGAAGCTCAGGGCCGAAGACTCCACATTTAGAGACCAAAATCATGTCACCCAACAAAAACCAATGCCCAGGCATTTTAAAAGATAAACAGTTCCTGGCATAATGTCAGCACCAAAACCAATGCTTAATTTGTTTTAATAATATAAATTATCAATACATGAGAAAATTTAAATTTCATTTCTCACATTTGGATTGTAAAAGAATTTACCTTTTATTGCCTTTTGTTAACAGCAGTAGAAAAAGATAAACACCAAGACTGAGCCATGCATCTATGAAGCATGTCTTTAATTTCTGTGAAGTTGGAAGTTTCTAGAATGTTCCCGAACTACCTGGAAAATGAATTAAATCTAGGTAAGGAAAAAAAAATCTATAAATGATCTCAATGAGAAAACAAGTGCAAAAAAGGAGTTTTAAGATATAATATTTGGAAATGTTAAAAGAAAAAAGTTCCTGAATATATTGTTGAATTGTATCTGATGAGGAAATCATAAAACCATCTTGGCAAAAATTTTTGCCATCTACAGTCCTCTCCTAAAACTGAAACTTGGAGCTATCACTGAGTTCTATTATGGTCTGTTTGAGTCCTTCTAACTTTAAATTAGAATTAATGAATTTTAAACAATTTGACAAAATCCACTCTAATGACAAAAGGATTTCCTGGGGCTAGCAGGAAGGAAAAAAACTTTAATTATGTTTTGTTTCTTTTAAATTTACAGTTGTACCCCTGTTCTCCCATATATATTATGTCTACAGTCTAGTAATCTGAGCTGTACTCACACCAAGACAGGACTGACACACGTACTCAACATTTACACATACTGGCAACAGGCAAGAGAACAGGAAGTAGCACACGCATGATATGCTTGAGATCCTATAATTCTTAACTATTCTCTTATAAAATCACTCTCATACTTCTCCTGACTGCTAGTGAAAGTATAAATAAATTAAGATACTTTTCAATGGCAGCTATGTCAGAGGTTTTATATTTCTCTACAATCACAGAAAAGCCAAGATAATCCTGGGCATCTCCTGCCAAATTATGGATCTGGAGATAAGAGGATGATGCTCTAACATCTAACAATTGACTCAGTGATGACTGAGGAGCACAGGAATCGCAAAGATACCCACTAGTAAAAATATTTCATGACTTATTACCATAATTGAATATAATCTGAAGTCAGGTCAGGCAACTAACATAAAAAGCTAATTAAGAGAACAAGAGGTATTTTCCCTTACCACACCCTTTCTAAAATACATAACTTTTATGATGTCCTTCCTTCACATAACACCTCACATATCTATTATTACTCTGCTGATACAAAACAGTACATCTTTTATAAAGGCTACACAGCTGAGACACAGGAGCCCATGGTTTCAACCTAGCAGTTTTGACTCCAACCAACAGCAGGAACCACACCTACGTAATTCCTCTTCTGCAGTAGCACACCCAGGATCAGTACTATGTTTTTAAATCATTTGTTCAGATTTTATGCTTCCTCTACCTCTTAATTGGGCTCTACTGAAACATCTAAGGTTTCAATGACCTATAATTCGAATTTGAGCAAGGAAAATTTCAGGCTAATGTGTGTCTTAGTACTTTCCATTGGAATATTTAAGGAATTTAAGGAATCAAACTCACAAACCTGATTACACAGAAATGTTTTTTATAAAAGGAAAAATATAGAACTCTGACCATAGACACAGAAAGCCAGATGTATTCAGTTCCATATGCCCCCTTAATTTATAGATACCATTGGAACTACTTTACATTTATCTGTACATTTTCAAAATTCCAATAATTGTTTAACGTTACTTAACGAAAAAAACCAGTTAAACATGAGACAATTTAAATTTCATTTCTCATATTATAGATTTACCTTTTATTACATTTGCTAACTGCAATAAACAGAAATAAGAAACAGCAGGGCTGGGCCTAAGAAACCGTATCTTCATTTTCTGGCTAGAAATTTGAAGTTTCTAGAACCCCCCCTCCCAAGCTAAATAGAGAATGAATTAAATCTAAGCAGGAAAAAGAGTCTTGAAGAATTTCAATGAGAAAACACATTTATTCCTAGAATAAACCTGTTTTTCAAACAAAATCTTAGAATAAATGATAGTTCTTCAGGTTAAATAAATTTGGCTTTATAAACATCAACTATAACAACAAAAACAACAGGAATAGGCACCATAACTTTCATAGACTCCTCTCAGTTGTAAAAGATTCCTGGATCATCATTAAGCAATATTACAAGTATAGTTTATTGTAATCTGTACAAGAAAAAATTCAACTTGAGGCAGCACTATTACTCTTTTAACGTTTCTTATCAAAGACACATTAAGGTACTACCTGAAACGTTATGCTCCTGATCCTTGAAAAACCATTATTTTCAACCGATAGTTGTATCACTTATAGTTTGAAATTTTGTGACAACACATCATGATTTAATGTGCTCTACTCTCTCCCACAAGGACTGGGGGCGGGGCGAGTCCTTGGGTCTTACGTACTACATTATGGCTCCTTTAAAAAGATTCATAGTCATTTGACTCGCCTCCTCCCATCTTTTCTCATTTTAGACAAACAAGTGAGTCACTCGTGAATGCTGTCAGACTGGCTACTCATATTTTGGATGCTTGAGCATTTTGTTCAAACAAGCATGGATATATGATGACTATTAATTTATCCTGGTAGAATCACTAATAGGCTTAACAGGTTGAACAAGATCTGATGCAGAATATTTTAGGCTTAAGAAAAAGCAACATGTCCTAGAAGAAAAAATAATCCATCAGCTACATACCTGTACGTGTTTTAAGAATACTTTTCATGGATCTCTCATAAACCACTAGAACTAATGTATATTGATAAAACATTTCTGAAGGGCACTTAACTAATGTATAGCAAAAATCTCCTTTAAAAATAAAGTTGGGCTGGCTCAGTCAGAAGAGCATCTGACTCTTGATCTCAGGATTGCGAGTCTGAGGCCCACACTGAGCGTACAGATTACTAAAATAAACTAACTTTTAAAAATAAATAAATAAGTAAAAACGAAGTTGGCTACGTGAGATCCAGAGTCTACTTCTAACAATTCATTCTCAGGAAATAACAGCCAAGTACACAAATATGCAAATATGTTCAGTGAGCCCATGTTTAAAATAGAAAAAAAAAAAGAGAGAGAGAGATTAAATGTCTAATAGTAAGGGAATTGATTAATTGATTAATATATACTGTCCTACAATGCCCATGAAGATATTAAGAATATATCTGTGTTAAAAATAGCAGAAGATGACATGCCATATTTACTTCAAAAAAGAAAGTAACAAACAGCATATATGATATACTATCATTGCATATGTCTAAGTATATTTAAAATTTTAGGTAGCTCTATACCAAAAATACTCATAGTTAACTGTAAATAGGGAGGTGACAAGCATTTCTTTTTTCTTCTTGATGCTTCTGTGTTTCCTTGAAAATGTCTCTAAGAAATATTTTTTAAGTCTAGCTTTATCCAGCCGTGACCAGTGAAGCCATGCTTGAATCACTTTGGACAAACTTTAAAACAAATACTGATCAGATAACGGTTTGCTGTGGTATCCAAGCCACAATACGTTTCGTACCTGCCATCCTGGACAAGGCCGCAATCCAGAAGATACTGCCAATGCGCTTGCTAACCTTTCCTGGTGCATTTTGGTCACACTTTTCATTTTGGTGATTCTTTCACCTTCTTTCTAGTATCAGGCAAGAGCTAAACTCTTTCAGTCAATAGACACATACTGACGAATTCTTACATGCCACCTAGGCTGGCTACCCAGGCCACGCAAGCGAGTAGGAGCAAATCCTCAGTTGTAGGAAGCTCCAGATTCATTTGGGGCAACATGCCAACAATGACAATAACATAATGGCACAAGAGAGGTATACACAGTGTACTTATTGAGCAAGGTTAGAATCGGGTAACTGCCTGCTAAGAGGAGAGTTGTCTGTCAAAGGACTCAAAAAATCGAGATTGAGTTTAATGTTAAAGACAAACTCAGTAAATAGAAAAATACAACTTGACTCTAGTTACATTGCAACCTATATTAGGGTTCTCCAGAGAAACGAAACCAATAGGATATGCCTGTGTGTGTGTGTGTGTTTATATCCATCCATGGAGAGAGAAAGATATTTAAGGAATTGGCTCGTGCAGTTACAGGGGCTGGCAAGTCCGAAATCTGCAGGGCAGTCTTGCAGGCTGGAGACCCGGGGAAGAGTTGATGTCACAGCTCAAGTCTGAAGGTAGTCTGGAGGCAGAATTTCCTCTTCCTTGGGGGACCTCAGTATTCTTAATCTTAAGAACTTCAACTGATAGGTTGAGATCTTCAACTACATTACAGAGAGTGACCAGCTTTACTCAAAGTCTACTGATTTAAATGTTAATCCTAGTTAATCCCATCCAGCTATTACAGGTATTTACCCCAAAGTTACAAATGTAGTGATCCAAAGGGGCACCTGCACCCCAATGTTTATAGCAGCAATGTCCATAATAGCCAAACTATGGAAAGAGCCCAGACGTCCATCCACAGATGAATGGATAAAGAAGATGTGGTATATGTATACAATGGAATACTACTCAGCCATCAAAAAAATGAAATCTTGCCATTTAAAATGATTTGGATGGAACTAGAGGGTATTACACTAAGTGAAATAAATCAATCAGAGAAAGACAATTATATGATTTCACTCATATGTGGAATTTAAGAAACAAAACAGAGGAACACAGGGGAAGGGAGGGAAAAATAAAACAAGACGAAATCAGAGAGGGAGACAAACCATAAGAGACTCTTAATCATAGGAAACAAACTGAGGGTTGCTGGAGGGGACGGGTGTGGGGATGGGGTAACTGGGTGATAAACATTGAGGAGGGCACATGATGTAATGAGCACTGGGTGTTATGTAAGACTGATGAATCACTGAACTCTACCTCTGAAACTAATTATACACTACAGCAATATCTAGATGGATGTTTGACCAAATCTGAGCGCCATTGCCTAGCCAAGCTGACATATAAAATGAACCATTACAAAAGCCACATCAGAAAAGCAAAATAAGAAATAAAGGAAATAAAATTAGGAGTTCTTCAGCCCATCATTATAATTTTGTCTATTATTCCATCTTCTCTTTTCAGTCCCCCAAATTCAGTATTCATTTCTCAGTCCTCCTGTCTACTGACCCTACTGTTAGAGGAGGGCTTTCAGATGCTCAGATTCTGGGGGGGCTTAACTTTCTAATGCCTTAATTTTCTTCTTTCTTTCTTTCTTTTTTTTAAGATTTTATTTCCAAGCAATCCCTATACCCAACATGGGGCTCGAATTCACAACCCCAAAATCTAGAGTCCCATGCTTTACCGACTGAGCCAGCCAAGCATCCCTTAATGACTTAACTTTCTTTTTTTCTAGAGATTTTATTATTATTATTATTATTTGAGAGAGAGAGAGAGAGAGAGAGAGAGAGAAAGAAAGAAACAGGGAGCCTGACATGGGGCTCGATCTCAGGACCCTGGGATCATGACCTGAGCAGAAGGCAGACGCTTCACCAACTGAGCCACTCAGGTGCCCCACAACTTAACTTTCTAACAACTCAGGATCTAACTGCAATTTTTCATTTCCATGGCTTCAGCTAGCACCACTATGCAGATTAAACCCAAAATCGATTTCAAAAAAACTCCCATTACGAACATCCTACTGACTACCCCTTGGGCAGCTTAAGCTGTAAGAGTCCACAGACTAACAAAACTGTCCCCCAATGCCAGTTCCTCATTCCTGGCTCTACAACAGGAATAAGCCTGGAAACTCTCATTCTATGTCACCATTACATCACATACCTGATGATAGGTATGAGGATTTTTGCTGTATCGTGGCTTGAACTGGTAAATTTGAAAAACCACCCAGACGTCTATCAATAGGAGATGCATAGAAACCAAAATACATGCATACAAACCGAAAATATCAACGTGCTAACAGATTCCAGATTCAATTTTTTAAAAATTTGACAATGTTTTTAGCAATACCAATACCAACAACACTAGCTTAAATATTCGCTCTTTCAACATGACTATTATAAAAAGAATGCTTTCACTGCAATGTACAGAATATTTTTGTTCAATTTTTTCTAAATGTCAAATTGCATCTTTCTATTTGCAATTATTAGTGCTCCAGAACTGTGCTCCATGAGAAAATGTGGGGCCATCACTACTACTGCTCTCAATACCCCTGTAATGTATAGGGCAATTTCTTCACAAAGGCAAAGTAGAAGAGAGGACTGCAAGCCCAGTCAGAGCTCTAAATGCGGGAACAACAGAGTCCCACTTCCGAACTTAATTAATAGCACAAGCCTAACAAGAAAAACCAAAGTAGAACATTAAAATAACTATTCCTGGGCTGTTTCTGAGTTTAAAGTCCAATAACAGTTTACAACATCAATTGTTTGGTTGAAGGCTTCTTGCAGGACAGTAAAAAGGTACAGTCTGCCATATAACAATGTCTTTCTCACTGAAATTAAAGAATATTTCTTTCTACGACAGGTCAAGATGAGGTGGTAAAAGGAAAGAAAGACTCAAAACAACAACGAAGGAACTTCTGGCATTGTTAAAAGATAGCTTGAAATAACAAAACTTCAACACAAAGAATTGCCTTCTAGTCTACACCAAAATTTTGGATTTTCAAGTAATATTATAACCCGAGACAATGCAAGAAATCATCTAAGTGAAGCCTCTGTTCTGCTGTATAGAAAAAAATGGAGGAGGATAGCATGACCATCACTCAACACAACATAATTTCTCTTAGAAAGGATTGAATGGAAATGCATATACTCGGGACAGTATTCTAAAGAACATGGGGAGAAGAGGCAGGATAAAATGTCAAGGTTCAGTCAACCACAGTGTTTTCAGTCTCTTCTACAATTTCATTCACTCACCAAATCCCAAATAAGTCAAATGCAGAGCAACTAACAGAAGGAATTTTAGAGTCTTTAATTGCCTGCTCAAAGAATATATCCTCACTTCATTCATTAATCTTTACTTTCATATCCTTTCTATATAGTCATTAACATTAATTTAGAAAGGGAACTATCAAATGAGATATTGGCAAATGGAAAACACCCATGATATTCAAAACCTCTTATACACTGACTGCCAATAGCAGATATCTGGGAAAGAGGACTATGAAGAAAGCTCATTATTATACAGTTCCACAATTTCAGCAATTAATATTTAATTCTTCCTCTGAAAAAAAAAAAGTATAATATCTTCCTTACAGACTGTGTGAAAAACTGAGGACCACTCAGGAAGAACTCTTTATAAGGGATATATATGCCAAATATTAAACCAACATGCACAGTCTCGACCTCCAAGGAAAATATAATTCTCTTTTAGTATCCCAAATAGAGAAAAGTGTTGACTGTATTCAGTGACCAAAGTCACACTATGTAATGAAGTCACCGGAAATTCAATTCTTTCCCTATCATCCATTCTCTCTGATGTCAGTTCAGACTCTCACAATTTGTGCAGCTACTTAATTTTTAAACAAATCCCCAAAACACAAAAACAAAAAACACTTCTTTTACTTTGGATTCTAGAGATCATGTAATTTCATTCACCTACATTTCAAATGAGGAAACTGAGGCCTGGAGAGGTGACATAACTTTCCCAAGTGTCAGTCATAGTGTCTGTCATGCACTAGAATGGAAATCTTCAAAATTCCAACACTCTTTCAACCGGATCCATTGATACTACATTTGGATCTCGCTCTGTCTGAATATTTATATGGGTATATAAACAATGTTTAGGGGCGTCTGGGTGGCTCAGTAGATTAAGCGTCTCACTTTGGCTCAGGCCATGATTGCAGGGTCCTGGGATCGAGTGCCATGTGGGGCTCTGCGCTCAGCATGGAGTCTTCTTCTCCCTTTCCCTCTTTTTCTTTTTTCTTTTTTTTAAGATTTTTTAATTTTTTTATTGGACAGAGAGAGAGACAGCCAGTGAGAGAAGGAACACAAGCAGGGGGAGTGGGAGAGGAAGAAGCAGGCTCCCAGTGGAGGAGCCTGACATGGGGCTCGATACCAGAACGCCAGGATCACACCCTAGCTTAAGGACTGAGCCACCCAGGCGCCCCTCCCTTTCCCTCTTTTTCTGTCCCTTCCCCCACTCGTGCTCCCTGTGTCTCTCTTTCAAGCAAATTTTTTAAAAATCTTTTTTTAAAAATAAATAAATAAAAAGAATGTTACGAAGCACAAGGCAGCCCCCATCACTGAGTTTATATTTTAGCTGGACTTCAGAGATATATATAACAAAGCAAACCATTCCCTAATTTTTTTATTATTAAAGTAGGAAAAAAGGACATTTAGAAAGAAAGGGATCTTGAACTCAGCCCAGAAATACAGGTACAATTTCAGATACACAGAAAAGGACAGGTCGTTCTAGGATCAAATATAACTAGGAGCATATTCTAACATTCAGCAATACTCTCAGCACATACCCCAACCTCAGACCCTGACAGGCCAGGGCAGAAGTCAGTTTTAAACAACTGACCACTGATCCAGTTGTTTATCAATATTAGAATGGCAGAAACGAAAGACGCGGGGTAAAAATGAGCAAGTTGTAGTCAGAGAACTGTGACAAACTAGCCTAGCTCAGGAAAAAAGGGGTTAATGCTAGAAAAAAAAATAGGACATAAACCTCGACATTAAATAATATGAATAAAAAGTTAAAGCTCTATAAGACTTCTAGCTCATAAAATTTTTTCCTAAGATTTATCTCATTTGGGGGTGCCAGGTGACTCTGCCTTGGGCTCAGGTCATGATCTCAGAGTCCTGGATCAAGCCCTGCATTGGGATCTCCCTCTGCCTCTGCCCCTCACCCCCTCGTGTTCTCTCTAGTTCTTCTCTCTCTCTCTCTCTCAAATAAATAAAATCTTAAAAAAAAAAAAAGATTTATCTCATTTGATCATCACCCAACTCTGGAAGCTGGACATTACAATCCTTCCATGTCGCAGAGGAGGAAACCAGGACAGGTGACGGGACATGGCCCAGGTCATACAGCCAGCAATGGGAACTGAGAAGCCCATCTATTGACCATGGAAGTCATACATCAGATTAGAAAGCACCCTATATATCAAGACTTTAGACTTTAATTTATAGGTAATGAGTTTTCAACAAAGAAGTGACATAAAGACTGTTTTAGCAATATTAAGTTCCTCAAAAAATTAAATAGAAATATCATACGATACAGCAATTCCACTTCTGGGTATTTAATCCAGAGAAAATGAGAACATTAATTTGAAAAGATGTATGCACTCCTGTGTTCACTGTAGCATTATTTACAATAGCCAAGATACGCAAGCAACTATCTATTAACAGATGAATGAATACACATGTGGTATGTATATACAATGGAATATTATTCAGCCATAAAGAAAAGAATGACACTACTATGTGAGACAACAGGGATGAACCCTAGAGGGCATTATGCTAAGTGCAACAAGTCAGAGAAAGACAAATACCTTATGATTTCTTTATGTGTGGAACCTAAAAAACAAAACAAACAACAAATAAAACAAATACTCATAAACACAGAACTGATGGCAATCAGAAGGGGGTTGGGAGCGGACAAGATAGGTGAAGAGAATTAAGAGGCACAAACTTCAAGTTACAAAATAAATAAATTACAGGGATGTAATATGCAGCATAGGGAATACAGTTAATAACATAACAACTTTATATGGCCACAGATAGTAACTAGACTTACAGTAAGCATTTCATAATGTATATAAATGTCAAATCGCTATGTTGTATACCTGAAACTAATATTGTTAACTGTTGTCAACTATACTTCAATAAAAGAAATTTTAAGGATGACTATTTCATGAACATTCATTTGGAAGCAAAGCGTAAGGTGATCTGACAAACCAAGGAATGACAGAAGAGGGAAAATTCTTTTTTTTTTTTTTTGGAGATTTTATTTATTTATTTGACAGAGAGAGCGAGAGCGAGAGAGGGAACACAAGCAGGGGGAGTGGGAGATAAGATGGAGGAGCAGGCTTCCTGCTGATCAGGGAGCCTGATGCAGGGCTCTATCCCAGGACCCTGGGATCATGACCTGAGCCCAAAGGCAGACGCTTAACAACTGAGCCACCCAGGCACTCCAAGAAGAGGGAAAATTCTTAAAGCTTGATGTGGCCTCCAAAATGACTGGAGCTGGTAAGTATAATACTGGGGCCTATCTCTAGTTGTGATAGTGTGATATAAGAAATATATATGTATATGGTCTCAGTTTCTGGCACAGAGCTTCCAGGACCCTTGGAATTTTCTGAATGGCAATGATAGGATGATCTTTGTTCTTCATTGCAAGCCCCTTTCAACCATACCCGAAATTATGTCAATCAGGTGACTCAAGATGATAGGGGCTGGTTACCAACCACATGATTAGAGGGTTAGAACTGTCAGCCCCCGGGGCACCTGGGTGGCGCAGTCTTTAAGCGTCTGCCTTCAGCTCGGGGCGTGATCCCAGCGTTATGGGATCGAGTCCCACATCAGGCTCCTCCGCTAGGAGCCTGCTTCTTCCTCTTCCACTCCCCCTGCTTGCGTTCCCTCTCTCGCTGGCTGTCTCTCTCTGTCAAATAAATAAATAAAATCTTTAAAAAAAAAAAAAAAAAAGAACTTTCAGCCCCACCCACTCTCATTCCACCACAACCTCTGGGGAAGACACGGGGGTGGGGGGAGGATTGGATTGAGTTCAACCAACAACGGCCAATGATTTAATCAGCTACGCCAATGTGATGGAACCTCCATTAGAAACCCTAAAAGATGGGGTTTGGAGAGTTTCTGGTTGGCGAACACACCCACGTGCCCAGAGGGTAGTACACCACGACTCCTCGGGGACAGAGCTGCTGTGCTCTCCATGTGTGGTTCCTCATCTCTATCCTTTCTTATATCCTTTATAATAAACCAATACACAGTAAGTAAGCATTTCCTTAAATTCTGTGAATTTATAGCAAATCATCAAACTAGAAGAAAGGGTTGTGAGAATTCCCAATTTATAGCCAGTTGATCAGAAACATGGGTGACAACCTGGGACCTGCAGCTGGCATCTGAAGAGGGGGACAGTGTTTTGGGACTGAGCCTTTAACCTCTGGGGTCTCCAATAGCACCAGGTAGTTAGTGTCAGAATTCCTTAATGAAAGGGGACTACCCACACAGTTGGCGTCAGAAATGCTGAGTGGTTTGCTAGTCTTGCTGATGACATGATAAAACTGCCCCCAAAAAACAGGCGCTTTTTCCCCCTTCTATCAGCCCTTCATGGAGAGTGCCCACTCAACCCAGAAGACATCACCTACCCCTAGAGAAAAAAATGAGACAACCTGAAGACATAGCTCCTATCTCTCCTCTCCTGGGAGCAGACAGGACCCTCAATTTAAGAATGGATTGAGGCTCACTAAGACAGGCTGTTAAGCCCCTGTCTACTCTGCTACTTTTATGGTGCTTCCATGAATGTGGCCCCATGACTCATACTACAGAATAAGGGAGACCTTGTTCAGAGAGAAATTGCTCACTGCTTCTCTATGTGATGGGAGCCAGAAGGGAAATGAAAAATCAAGGCTGACCCTATCAGTCTTGTCTGATGGCAAGAAGAATGGCGGTAACCCCAACAGAACAGGGAAGGAGGAGGAAGTATGAGGGAAAGATGTTCTGTTTGAGAAGACAGACATACACACAAAAAGCATCCAGGGGTTCTAGGCAAAGGGAGTGAAATGAACACAAGCATCAAATCTAGATCCTTCTCAAAGCCCCACTAAAACTACAACAAAGGAATTGTTTTAAGAAGATGGAAAGAACGGAGCAGGTAATGAGAAAAATTCTGGAAGCCGGAATAGGAAACAAGCTGAGCAGTACCTCACTGGAGACTTGATAAAGCCAATCCTAAATCAGCTTGGAGAAAAACTAAGGACCTACTCAATTTACACTGCAGAGTTCTCAAAGCTCAGAATGGGTCATGACAAGTGCTTCCGAAAGTAGAAGTCAACTGATTTTCTCGGGAAGGGGGTAGCAGTTAAAATAAGGATTGGTTCAAAACTGCTTATGCAGTCTGAATGCTAACATTCCCCCATCCCACTCCAAGTCTCCAGTGACAGCCCCTCACACATCCCCCGCCCGAAGACTGGAAGCTAATTCTCAAAAGAGGTTAAAACAGAGGGCTTCTGGCTTGAGAATACGAGGCGCAGTTGAGAACCTATCAAAAGCAGAGGGATTAAGTAAACAGAGGCATTCTGAATGCTGAGATACCTGGCCTTCTTTCCATATAGTCCCTGGAAAGCTAACAGCTAGGACTTACCCTCCAGCTAAGAGATTATGCAAGTTTTCTCTGGGGAATCTAACCAGCCTACAGTGATCTCGTAGACAACAAGGATCCTGCACAAAATCTGCCACCCAATCAACAAGCTCTATCCAAACCCTCAGATCCTCCAACTGGCCTTTCATTCCCCCACTTATAAATGAGTAGACAACCAAAGATTACCATGCATCTCAGGAAAATCACTAAAATAAAAGAGAGACCAAAACAGAAAAAAAAACAACTTGGAAGAAACATTGCTAAAGGTGAATAAAACTTATAAACCTTACTAATATTCTCAAAGAGATAAGAAGAGACGGTACATCAATGAATTAAGAGCAGGGTGTTACATAAAGGGGCACTCACCACACACACACACACACACACACACACACACACACACACACACACAATTGGAAATTAAAAACCTGATAGCAAAAACGAAAAGCTCAATAGAAGGGCTGCAAGAATAAGAAATATTTCAGAAAGTGAAACAAGACATGAGATAGAAAAGCATAGAGAAAAGATACAGCTGGAGGATTGGCCCAGAAAACCTAACATCTGAAATCATAAAGAAGAGAGAAAATTGAGGAGAGGAAATTAAAAATTAATTCAAAAACTTCTCTCAAAACTAAGATTTTCTAGATTGAAAGGTCTCATCAAGTATCCAACAATATTAATTAAGACACACACATCACACCAAAGGACAGCACTGAGATTCTGGAATACTGGGGTTAAAGAACTGACTATAAATCTTTCAGAGAGGAAGAGGAAGTTACACACAAAGGATCAGGAATCAGAATGTCTTGAGCTTCTCAACACCAACATTAGAAAACTAAGGACCAAAGGAACTAAAAGAGCAATGTCTTCAAAATAGAAAAATCAAAAAAAATCTTAACCTAGAATTCCTTACCCAGCAAAACTATCAAACAAATGAGAAGGCACACAAGCAAAAAACGTGCATGTTCTACAATATTTCTTAGGACACTACCAGTACAGCTCCCCCAAAATGAAGGACTAAACCAAGAAGGATGTGTTACAGGAGACAGGCATCAAAAAAGAGAAGAAATCTCTAGAATGACAGTGAAGGAGAACATAGTGACAGGCACCAGCCACAAAGAAAAATTATCCTATGTTAGATTAGATCAGAAAGCTCTGGAAGAAAAGCTTATTCAAAAAAGATGAAATTGATAGAATTTTTAAGTAAAAAAGATATGGATAGGGTAGAGTTTGAAGTTGAGATAATAACAAACACATAAAACACACACACCAAAAAGGGCCAGTATTAATGCCAAGGAAAACAGAAGGCATACAGTAAAGGAAAAGTAATCATGTTTGATGACATGGCTCCACTCTGAACAGTGTATGCAGTCATAACATTGTAAACACTGAATGCTGAACTAAACAAAACTACAATGTAAGTGTCCGGGGCGGGGGGGGATGTGGGGACAGGAGGTAAACATAATATGGCAGGGTTCAGATGGAGCGAAGCAAAAGTGGCTAAATTTTCACCCTGAGAAGTCAACAGATAATACTACAGAAACATGAAATAGCAAAGCCAGCGTGACATTTAAAGATACAGAAGTAAATTTTTAAAAAATAAGCTAAAAATTTTAAATGACTATCCATGTCCACAGGTTGTCCACTCTAGCCAACCCACACTGCTCATTTCCATGGCCATGAAGCCAGCTCATCATCAAGGGAAAGGTATATGGTGTTAAATGAATCACCATAAATCCTCCACAGCCACTGGGGAAAAGTCAAAGCAGGTGGTTTAACTGTCCCATAGTGGTGGCATCTTAGTGAATGCTAAGGACAATACTACCTTTTGAAGTACTGCAGTTAACTACCAATCAATGAAGAATTTTATCACTGCCTCCTTCCTATAATTTTTCTTTCCCCTCATAGTTATACTTCTGACAACCCACCACTCAACAATAAAACTTAAAAATTAAAGTATTTAACTATTATCTCTACCCAGGAAACTAAAACCCACCATATATGAAAAGGATACTTCAGCTTGGTCTAGATCCACAATGCCACCTGAGAGGTGATATGGTCTATTTGTAATATGAAATGGGTACCAAAAAAAAACAAAACAAAACTGAACAAAAGAGACACATTAGGTAATTCAGAACACTTTCCAACTCTTTCTAAAACAGATATGACCATGGATCAACCTAAAGTACTCCATTATGAGTCTCAAAACATAAAGGACATAGCACAGTAAAGATATTTCTAGATTTTTCCTATTACCTCTTCTCCATTAGCCCAAATAATCAAGAAAAAAATTCAATAACCAAATATGCCACTATGATTGGAAACCAGTAAATACTGTATTTCTTAATTATGCTAAATATTAAATTTTAGCTATTCATATGCTTTCAATGAGAAAGCCTAAGGCATTTGCAAAGTGATTTCCCAGTGGGGAAAAATTTAACTGGAAGCAAGAAGACTATTGTTATTTTGGTCCTGCCCCATTAATATAAACAGACACTTATGTAGCTAAGATTTAAGTAACTAGAACAGTTTCCCAGACTCAGCACTTTTTACCTCTTCTTTCCTTTCTCTCTTCATTTTTACAGCTACAAAGAAAACTGTCAAGATTCATTTCTGGCTACAGAGATGGGGAAGCCCACTTCCATAGAACACAATCATCTCACAGTTCTCAAAGCTCTTCATTGAATTTTTTTCAAAGTTCAAGTTAAAAAACAGAAGTTCATTTTCACTTTGGAAATCGAACTTGAAAGAAAAATGTGACCTCCCAGAATTTAATTCCTTCCAAGGAACTCCCTAAAGAACATAAACTGTAAAGACATGGCCACTTGGGGAAAGCATTTTCATGTTCTGTTTGACATGTGACGCTACATGGGACTTGACAGGAATAATTTTTAACAAGCTCAAGTCTGTTTTTTCTTTATGTGTTCAACATGAATTAAAAACATGTACTTCACCAAAAGCTTTGGACTGTATAAACAATTCAGATCCTTTTACACAGAATGCACAGGGGAAGTGGAAAGGATCTTTAATGCTTTGCATGTTGTTTGCTTAAAAAAAAAAAACCCACAACCTTTGAACAGAAATCAAATGTAAATGCATATCCACATAAAACAGAGGTAAGTAAAAGGAAAAAAAAATTAAGAGGGCTTTTCAAACTGATAAAACTACTCACCCTTATCCACTTAAACACTCCTAGAAAAAAATTTAAAAGAAGCAAGACATGTAGCTTCTTACTTACAGATATAACACTCTGCATATATTTGCCAATTGCCCCGCGTGAACCGGCAGGCTGCTGGTAATTCACCTTCCCTCAGCTGGCCTGGAGCTGTCATTACCTGGAATCGTGTCCCCAGCCAACAGTCTGGCTGACCACAGGATCTAAAGTGCTCAGTCTCGGGCACCCACACCCTCTGGAAACGCTCCTATCCCCTGCTTCCCAAGCTTTATACTCACTTATCCTGCTATCATGAAATCATGAAGCCCACCTCCCCCAAAAAAAGGAACCTGGAGGCCTGATCTAAATCATTTTTGTTGTAGATGAAGCCTGGGTCACATAGCTTAGGGAAGGGGTTGGGAGGACAGAAAAATGTGATCTTGTATCCTGGCTGTCATTTACAATCCACTTTGCCATGGAAAATTCTTCCACGATGATGAGGGCGTGCAGCACTGCAGGTCTGGCTATCTATGTTCAGGATGAACAGGCTTGGGAGGACTGCCCTGGGCCTGGTCATGATGCTTTGTAAACATGGTTTATAAGAGGAAATGTATTTGTAAGCTTAAAACAACTTACAAATTAACTTTTGTAACTTGACAAGTTTCTAAATTAGAGATCACATGTGTAATAAACCAATTCACTAGAACTCAACAAACCAAAACCCCTAACTTGATTTTATCTGATTTCAATTTGAAAAGAGGAAAATAACATCAAGACAAACTCGTATCAGAGATGTAACCAAAATGCCATTTTTAGAGAACATGCTGAATAAACTTAATCCAATTTTCTAGACTTTCCGAACTGAATTATCAAGATGTCCAAAACAATGATCTTAACTCCCACATTACATCCAATTATCAAACCCAGCCACCAGCTATCTAGAAAACTCACTTAACCAGAACACAGGCACAGTCATTAGGAAATTTTAAGAGTTCAATCAAATAATTAAGTCCAGTCCTTTATCCCAATGTCTTGATTTTGTTTACGTTTAGATTTTAAAATACACTCAGGAAAAAATAAGTAAAAATATTTTTAAAAAATAAGGGCCAGTCCAAAGTATCTATCAGCTAATATTTATCATTCATTATGGGCCAGCCACTTTTCTAAATATGTCATTTTATCCGCACAACCATTAGCATGGTGCCGATTTTACAGAGGAAAAAAATCTTAAGCACAGAGAGGTTATGCAATTTGTTCAGGGTCACACAGCCAGTAAATCTTGTCTCTTAACCACTATGTTCTGCTGCCTTTTACCAAACTGCTTCAATTACCTCTCACTTCTCCAAATTACAATGGATTATACTGTACTAACAGCTACTTTATGGGCAGATTACATAAATTGAAAAGCTGAATTACATCAGGTAAAGCCAAGTAGGATTCCACTACCAGCAACAGCAAACCACTCAGTACATTCATGCTTGTATATTCTTCTCACGTTTATTCAAACGTGTATGTCTCTTCCACAACTACGATTTCCCACGTCTGCCTAAAGTTTTCCTAGTTACGTCTTCTAGGAGACACTTACTAAAATATAGAAATGGGGGTTTTATATAATCAGTATTTAGGGAGAATAATCCTCTCTCCTCAAGATTTTGTTTAGAAAGTATGTCCCTACCCTGTGATTGTGGTGAGTCACCTCCCTGCTCTCTGGATGTTGTTTAAAGTTCCTAGGGAAAGGGGAAATCAGAGAGGCTGCCTTCAGCCCTGAGGATGACAAACAAGCCCAGGGCCAGGTTACTAATCTCCAAATGGTGAAGGCCCACTAGCAAGTGGGCCTCTAAAGCACGAATTGGCAGGGATTCAAAGACTCTTAAAGCAAGACTCTCATTGTTGTACGGTAATGAAGCATTGGTTCATAAACCCATACTGTCCTGGACCATATGGTCCAGCTTCTAAAGATGCCTCTGGGAACTGAGCTTTGGCAGCCCCACTCATGGCCCACAGCCCAGCAAAGGCGGTAGGTCTCTAAGCAGATTCACCCCTCTGGCTCTGCAGATGGTGGTTCTCAAACTTCAGCATCAGAATCACCTGGAGGGCTGTTAAAACGCAGACTGCTGCGCCTATCCCCATGGAGTCTGATGGAGGAGGTCTGGTGTGAGGCCAAGATTTTGCATTTCCAGCAAATTCCTTGGAGATGCTGATGATGCCGACCCAGGAATCACACACTGAGAACTGATTTAAGTTAAATTCTTGGCTGGTACCACCAGCAAGCACCACATAATTGAAGGTATTTTCTGTCAACAAAAGTAAACGTTTTATAGAGTTGAGGAAAGGCCAGCTAGTCTCCTGACAGCTTCTCCTCCTATCCTCCATCACCAACAAGTAAACTAAGCAATACCCTCGCGGTACAGCCTTGAGAGAGCGCATTACAGCATCACACCATTTAAAGACAGCAAGCTTGGGGAGAGCAGAGAAAGAGAAGTTTCCCCTAATATATTAAATCAAAAGAAGCCAGAAATTGAATTTTGTTCCTACATCACCTGGCTTCTGACACTGATCATGAATGTCTGGCAAAGGAAAAGAAGCCAGAATGATGGGAAACATTAACAAAAGGACTTTATATTAGAGACTAAAATACCTTTCATAAGTGCAGCTCAAAGAACCAAATAAACGTGATTAATTCTCTACGGCACTATCCCATGAGCTACTAATTCACCTCCACAGGTCATGCCACTGGGCACAACGATTTAAAATAACCAGAATAAAACAGAAAATACCGACCAACTCCTAGCCAAATTCAGAAATTTTTCGATGTTAAAATGAACTTAAAAATTCACCAAAAAGTAATTACAATTATTCAAATAAAGTGTTAAACACAGAGCTCCACTATATCGTATTTTGTCTCTACCACTTACCAGTTGCGTGACCTTGGGCAAATTACTTGACCTCTCTATAGCCACTTAGTAAAATCAATAAAATGGGGGTGGTACTATGTCTCTCATACAGTTTTTATGAGGATTCAATGAAACTGGCACATAGTAAGTATCCTATAAATGTTAGCTATAAATGTTATCCCATAAATGTTAATATGAAATATTTTTATTGAGCAGACCTTGCAATTTGCAAGCAATATATTTAGATTATGTAAAATATACTAAATGCACTCAAAAACATTTCTCCCACCCCCTTTCATGAGTTCATTCCCTGCCACCATTATCATGGGTGAATTTACCCAGTTCCTTGATGTTTCTATGGACTATTAATTTTTCAATTAAATCACCCAACATTTAGAATGAAAGGAACAAGCTTAATCCTCATCTTCCCACAAATCAAGAGCCAAAGTTGCATCAAGAGATAGGTGACAGACCTTTGTTTTTAAAACTTGTTGAGCTAAATCTAAACAGACCCCCTATGTTGCAAGAACAGGCACCGGCTGAGGTGAGAAACCTAGAGACAGATGTCTGATTGACATTTTGGTGGAGGGGGAAGGGAAATGTTTATTTTTTTTTTTTTAAGGAAAAAGAAATGTAACTTCTCTTAAAAAAAACAAAAGCAACATAACTTATTAGCAAACAGGCACACTACTCAACTAAAGAACCAATAAGGAAAGGACACAACCATCTTTTGACTCAATGACCTATTTGCTGTAAAGATAGAGAACTGTCATTGTGGGTCAACAACCGTAGTATAAAATAGGGTTAATCTGTCCAGAAAGGGGATAATGACAAAGACTGAGCGATCTACTGGACTGATAGAATTCCAGCACATCTTCTCCTAAATGCTACCTCATGAGTACAATTTAAAAGTTCACAAATAACACCGAGGAGAAACCCTAGGAAGCCCCAGAAGATAACAAACTTCTGTCCACAGGATAACTCTTGTGTAAACAGACTCCAGAGAACATCAAAAGGACTTCCCTGGGGAGCCAACGCAAAGTAAGAGAGCGTCAGAACCATGCACCCCGATGGCTCTCCTCTTAAAACAGTCTCTGGATGTCTATGACACGGGGGAAATGCTCACAATATAAGCTAAGTTTTAAAAAATCAGGACACAAAACTATTTACAGAGTGATGCCCTGTGTTCTGTTAAAAAATGCTATCTGTTGCTATAAAGCCATTCATATAGATTCGTATAGATATATTAGCAAAAAGAGAGGAATCTGACACTCTCTGGGCTGTGATACTTTTCTTCCTCATATATTCTGCATTTTATAGGTTTGAACTTTATGATGAATATATATTAATATTATAATCAGAACTATTTTATGACATACTTCCTAAGAGTTAAAGGTTTTTTTATGATTGATTTATTTACTTTGAGAGAGAGAAAGAGCAATGTGTGACAGGGAAGGGCAGAGGGAGAAGGAGAGAGAGAAATTTAAGCAGACTCTGCATGGAACCCCACATGGGGCTCTATTCCACAACCCTGAGATCATGACCTGAGCCCAAACCCTGAGTCGGCTTAACCGACTACACCACCCAAGAGCCCCACATGAGTTAAAGCTTTTTAACGTACTTTTATTTACACAAAACTTACATGGTAGAATGTGTTATGTTTCTGAGGCTACATTCATGAATAATGCTTTGATCATTTCTATACTAATTCAGTACAAACCTTTGGTCTTAAGCAAGTTAACAAATGGGAAAAAAATAATTCAAATGACTATATTGCTTCCTTCACATGTCTATCAATGTCATTCTGTACTGGGCTCTACAGGCAAGGTAGTTATAACCCACCCAGTGAAATCAAAATCCCAAGCGGACTTCATGATCAAATGCATTTATTTAGCAAATGAAATCACTACGTCAGAGTAAAACATTCCACACTGAAATTCAAACGCAGCTCTATATTGGTAGAAGTCCCCTCCCAAGCCAGGAAGTAATTCACATTCAGCACGCAGGATATCCAGGTGGACGGCAGAAAATGCCCACTTTTAAATAAACTCAACTTATACTGTGTTGTTACTTTAATAGAAGTCCCTCCTTCCTTTTCCTTTCTTTTTTTTTTAATGATTTTATTCATTTGAGAGAGAGAGAGAGCATGAGTGGGGTGAGGGACAGAGGGAGAAGCAGATTCCCTGCTAAGCAGGGAGCCCGATGCAAGGCTCCATCCTGGGACTCCGGGACCATGACTGAGCTAAAGGCAGATGCTTAACTGACAGAGCTACCCAGGCACCCCCTTTTTCTTTCTTAATACAGGAAAAGATTAATCATCTCTCAAGAAGCTCCTTAAAATATACCTAAACTTAAAGCATCAGCAATGCAAAAAATTAAGAAAGAGCTTAAATTAACACTGCATTTCAATGTTAATTAATCTTATTTTTACCAAATCAACTGCATTTTCTGACAAAAAAAAGAACTGCAATTTCAGGGCACCTGGATAGGTCAGTCAGTTGAGCTCCCGACTCTTGGTTTCCGCTCAGGTGGTGATCTCAGATCATGAGATTAAGCCCTTTATCCGGCTCTGCTAGGCACAGAGTCTGCTTGAGAGAATCTCTCTCCCTCTCCCTCTGCCCCTCCCAAAGCTTGCATGCACATGCACTCTCTCTCTCTCTCAAAATAAATAAATTCTTTTTTTAAAAAAGTGCAATTTCACAAAGAGAATAGAAACTGGCTAAAAGGCATATAGAAAAATAATTAAAATCATCACTTTGGCTTACATATACGAATAAAGAAGAACAACAGGATAATTCCAAAGTTACGTGTGTGGCTAATGGAAGGAAAATAACATTAAATAGTATTTTTATACTTGCATAAAGAAACTCTGGAAGAACAAGGAGAAACTAATAGAAGTGATTATTCTACTGGGGGGAACATAAAGCAGAGAGGGGACAGAAGCAGAAGTGAGACTTCATTGCATAGCTTTCTGTATCTGTTTTTTTCCAAGAATGTAAATGTATTGCCTGCTCAAGAAACTAAATGAAAATTTAGGCTAAGATGATCGGGCTGCATCATGATTTTCCAGCAACCTTGGCCCTCATCTAATGTAGAGGTAAAGAACACTGGCTGCGGGGCGCCTGGGTGGCTCAGTCGTTAAGCGTCTGCCTTTGGCTCAGGTCATGATCCCAGGGTCCTGGGATAGAGCCCCTGCATTGGGCTCCCTGCTTGGTGAGCCTGCTTCTCCCTCTGCCTGCTGCTCTCCCTGCTTGTGCTCTCCCTCTCTGTCAAATAAATAAATAAAATCTTTAAATAAATAAATAAATAAATAAATAGTACACTGGCTGTGGAGTCAGGCTGCCTGCAGCTTCTGGACCTGTCATGCCAGAAACCAGCTATGAGCACGACTGGAAGATCCTGAGAGAGGCGGACAGTGCCCTTGCCTCAGTGATGGTCACAGCAGCCAGACCGTGAGCTGGGAAACCACAGTGTTCCCCAGCAGTAGCTCTCAGATGCCAAGAGAATCAGGCATAATTTGATTCTGCATAGCATAGCATCTGCTTAATTCAATTTCCTTTGCTGCACATGGTGGTCCCTCGGTTCTCAGAACAGTTTATCAGATGGCTAATATTGTCATGTAGAAAGCCTCCATTCTATTTTACTGTGTGTTACTACAATTTAAACCAGCCCATTACCACATAGTCCCCTACATGTTACTGATAACATCTTTACCAGCTTTTAATCGGAAAAGGAGCAGGGAATAGAGGAAAGTGTAACAGAGGACATCCCTGCAGGAATAACCTGAAACAGTTGTCTGTCCTTCCAAAGCAAGACATTGCTTTTCTAGATGGGAGGAAGTTTCTTGTAAAACAAATCAGAAAAATAAGTCAAAATAAAGCATTACTAAAAAAAGAAAAATCCACCAACCCACAAGGAAAAAAAACTCTTATTCCAGAAGGTTTACATTTCTTTTCAGAACACAGTTTCTAAGCAAAATATGCTCTGAACATTTAAAATCAGTATTTTGTGTGTGAGGAAGGGCACCTGTTCCACATGTTTACAGGCAGGTCTTCTAAGTCAGAGAGCTTCTAAAAATCCAATTTAAATTGGCAATTTGGAATTCAAAACAGATTTTCTTTTAGAAATAATGTTACAAATAATAATTAACTTTATTCCTTAATATTTATTTACATATCTGATCATCCACATGACACTGTAATATATTCATTTTGTAATCCTCACAACTCGCACTAGCAGAATAACCCAAAATACATTTCATGAATGGAAGAATATCCTTCCACCCTCCACGGACAAGATTCCTAACACACAACACAGACTGGTGTTTCCAAAACTTGGTTAATCAGAATCACCTGGGGGTACTTGTTGGCCAGGCGTGTTCCTGGCCTCACCCCAGACTTGATGACTCAAAATCTCCAGGATCTCCCGGAATCTGTTTTTAAACAAGCCCCTGGTGTATCTGATGATTCAGAAAGTGTGGGAAACATGCAATGAATGAAACCGTGCTCACATGTGCTCTGAGTTCCAAGATGCCCAAGGAGAGCTGAGGTCTGAGCTGGGTCTCTCAAGTTCGGAGTGAGAACATGAAATCAGGCGGGAGTCAGGTGTAGACGGAGGCTCGGGAGCCTCCTGGGCAACCAAGGTAAAGGGGAAGCACTTATATCTAGGAAATGAAGTGAGAGCTGAGCCAGGTATGCAGTTCCTCTGGTAGGAGGAAATGGGGGTGACAAGGGCTCTGAGAAAGAGGACACATACATAAAGGCCCCAGGAGATGGGCTCGCTTTCCCAAGCCTCAACCCCCACCTCTCAACAGCCCTTCACACGCTGCCATTAGGAACCACATACACTCTAAGATCCCTGGGCAGAACCTTCTGGTTTTCAAATGATGTTTCTCTCGGACCCAAGCTCCCTTCTAAGGTGGTCAGCCTCCCACGGACGGGGCCGACCGGGGTACTCCGTGGACATCAGTGTGCACGCAGATGCTAACTCGGCCGCTCAGTCGTCCACACAACAGGAAGCGTTACATGTGAGCGACGCGCCAGGCCCTGGGCGAGGTACTTCAGATGCAGGTCTCAGATTTCCTGGCCGTCCGCTAGTGGTTCAAGTGCGTTCAAGACAGAAAGGAAAAGGGAAAGGGAAAAGCCCGAGAGCCAGGGCCTTCTCCCTCAGCTACGGGACAGGCTTTCGCCCCATCTTCTTGGGGTCGGTTTTCCTCACCTCAGTACACATGTCATAATTTCAAGAGACACAGCACCGCAGAACGGTTAGGACGGACTCCGCGACAAGCCTGTCTTAGTCCAAACCCCAGCTCTGCCGCTTACGAGCTGTGACCGTGGGTAGGCAAATTCTCTGTGCCTTAACTTCATCCTCTGTCAACGAGAAATAATAATAGTCTCCACCTTGTCGAGCTGTTGTACATCCAGGAGGCCCCCGACCCGCAGTTCAGCTTTCCGTGGTCTCAGTTACTCGCGGTGACCACGGTTCACAAGCAGACGATGCTCCTTCTGGCCCACACTCAGAGGCTCCATAGCAGCCGAACGCTGTGTCAGGCAAAAACATAGTATACATAGAGTTTGGCGCCATCCGTGCTTTCAGGCATCCACTCCGGGTCCTGGAATGTACCCCCACGGATAAGGCCAGACTGCTGAATTCAGGTGTCTGGCCTATAGCAAGTGCTCCAACGGCAGCTGTTGGCCTTCCCAGGCAGTACAAAGCCACCAAAAAGACAGCCTGATGCCAGAAACGGGAATTGCGCTGCTGCTACTGCACAGATACTGGTATCAGTAATGTCATTTTTTGTTTGAGGGATGCTAAATGCTTTCACAGACATGTCATTCAATCCACAAGGAAAGCGACTGAGGCTGGGACCTCCAGGACCTTTGCTCAGAAGAGCCCTCATTCAGAAACACAAGCTCCATCGGTTCTGCTACACTTGTCCAAGGCACTGCTAAGGTGAGCATTTTGAGAAGTGCCGACCACAAAGGTAACGTGTGAAAGCAAGACTGGCAACAGCACCGTCCTGTTGCTTTTGAACCACAAATCCTGCTGAAATCATTCATCCCAGGATAAAAGCCAATTTGAGGAGAAACAGAATTAAATAATTTTGAAAATCACCAGGTGCCCAGTTAGGTATAACTCATCTTATACTTAAAACTTGATTTCTTTTTAAGACATTAAAATGATAGCCAGAGGAAAACACTGCATCATTTTCTGAATTTTCTTCTAAAGTATTAAAAATCTCAAATAGTTCTCTCTTGTTTTTAAATTTTTTTTCCATTTGCTAGTCCCAATCCTAAAACCATACAGAAGAATTTTTAATATTGACTTTTCCTCTAATACAGAGGAAAATTAAACAACTGCTAGAATAACATTTCAACATAAATGTAGGTAGCTCTTTGAACCAGGTAATTGCATTACACCCAAGAGTCAAGGAGTAAATTGATGTTTTGGCTTAAACAGTACACCTTCATAATTTAAAACAAAACAAAGCCTCTCTTTTAGAAATCTGACATTTGCAAATGCATTTAAACAACAATTCTCTTTCCATAATGATGTTAGCATTTTTTAAAGATGAAGAGGAAGCTATGAGACCCCTAACCCCTCAAGACATGAACCTCCATGTACCCCATGTGGGTCCAATATGATGTGAAAGAGTCCCTACAGTCATCACACACAATAAAACTTTTTAAATCCCTATTCATAAGAATCAGAAAGGGATTATTGATTAAAGTCATATTTGCAAGGTCATCTGCGCTACTGATATTATCAAATAGTAACCCCTCATTAGAATCACAAAATGACAAAATTGGAAAGGCCAGTAAAGGTTATTTTAGTCATAGTCTCTATTTTACAGATAAGGAAACTGAGGCCGGAAGGGGCTGAGTAAATTGCTCGAGATCTGCATTAGACAATGGCAGAGATGAAGCCAGATTCGAGTCTCCCAATTCTCAATCCAATGAGCTTTCCTGTCTATTTCAATGCTCCTCGAAGTCCTCCAAGTACACAGTGGCATCTGTTAAACATACTGGAGGCTCTGGCTCAGTAAGGCTTTGTAAGGTTCTGGAAATCTGTGACTCTGACAAGAGTTCTAGACAATTCTCTATGTCAGGCAAGTAGAGAAAACACTGCTTCACTTCATACAGCCTCCTTAACCCTGAGGTGCAATCTGGCTGCTCAGCTACCCTCAGTTTCTGTCAATACATTTAGGGGCCCTCCAGGGATCAGAGGTGGGTGGAGACCACATTCCTATACCAACACCCTCCCTAGCATGTGGTATGTTTCAATGAAAGCCAGTCTTAAGTCAATTTCACCAGAAATACAAACATTTTTTCAGCAGGCAGGCAGGCACAAACACCACCACACTACCTGTTCTTAGAAGTGCAGTGACGCCTCCACTCTGTCTTTAGAACTCTGACAAGCACCTTGCATAAAAGGTTCATTCTGAGGAAGAAGCAAAGATATTCTGACATCAGGACAACCAGCCCTCTGGCCGGGTCAAGGGGCAGTCTGCTGGGATATAGGACGATGCAGCCAGACACCTAGAGCACCATTCAGTTTTAGGCTATAGCATCTGCCTAACACAGACACTAGCAAATGCCAGATAGATGGTGTCTCTCCAGTCTTTCTGCCAGCCAACTATCTGCAACACCATTCATCTCTCCCATAAAAATCCTATACTATCAAGACCACCACAAGAAGTTCACCAGGCTGAGACCCGCAACAACTCCATGGGAGTTCGCATACACCAGATGTGAACAGGGCCCACTACCGCTGTGCAACACAACAAAGTTCCCTGAACTTAGAACGTTTCTACAATCTAAGGGAGGAAAAAACCTTCTACTTCTCTGGACCTATAAAAAGAAAAACCAGCAAGCATCTTTTTTCCTATTTTGTTTTCCACAATTACATTTCATATTCACCCAGGAAGTACTGTTAAGGTGAAGTAATCAGAAGTCTCCATGTCGATTTAATGTATACCTCATAGTTCCAGAACTGCCATTTCTTTGTCTGTGAAATGGACATAATGCAACCTGGCCTTCCTACCTCACAAGATTTCAAGTCAAATAATGAATGTGAAAAAATTTTTCTCAATCATAAAAGCACTCCATAAGTGTACTGTTATTATAAAAAGAAACAAATCACATGGGGCTTAGTAATGAAACAGGCTATTAGGTTGAGTGTCTATTGATTTCTGCATAGGAAAATTTGTTTTGATTGTTTACAGAGCTGAGAGATAACTATTCACATTTCTAGCTACTGGTGCTCTTTTCAATAAGCACTTATCTTGCAGCAAAATCAACGAAGTTTGACTTCTAGAGAAAAGAGCGTACTAGTGGTTCAGCATAAAACCTTAAAAAGTGAAAGTTTACTGTTTCGTTTTTAAAGTTACTGTCTTGTTCATGTGGATTTGTAGCAGTCAGTATCACAGTTCCTCCCAAAGATTTTTGTAGTTATTCTTCTCGACACTGAGCACTAAGAAACCAAACATTGGTTCAGTTCAAATATCTACTGACCTATCCCATTCCAGGCACTGTTCTGAGCTTTGAAAAAATAAAAATACAGCCATTCTGGACACCAAGCACCTTGCTATCTAGCAGAGGGGGACAGAAGTAAATACACAGTTTCAGCCCATGCTGGTAAATGTGGTGAAAGACACCCCAGAGGCCCATAATAGATGCTATAGAAGGACTCCTTCCAACCTGGGGGTGTCGGGAAAGCATTAGGGGAGTCTTTAAGGATAAGGAGGAGAGACCTAGCAATTGCACTACTGGGTATTTACCTCAAAGATACAAATACAATGATCTGAAGGGGCACCTGCCTCCCGATGTTTATAGCAGCAATATCCACAATAGCCAAACTATGGAAAGAGCCCAGATGCCCAGCAACAGATGAATAAATAAAGAAGATGTGGTATATGTATATAATGGAATACTACTCAGCCATCAAAAAAATGAAATCTTGCCATTTGCAATGATATGGATGGAACCAGAGGGTATTATGCTAAGCGAAATAAAGCAACCAGAGAAAGACAATTATCATATGATCTTACTCATATGTGGAATTTAAGAAACAAAACAGAGGAGCATAGGGGAAGGGAAGGAAAAATAAAACAAGACAAAATCAGAGAGGGAGACAAACCGTATGAGGCTCTTAATCATAGGAAACAAACTGAGGGCTGCTAGAGAGGAAGGGAGTAGGGGGGTGGAGTAACTGGGTGATGGACATTAAGGATGGCACATGAGGTAATGAGCAATGGGTGTTATGTAAGACTGATGAACCACTGAACTCTACCTCTGAAACTAATAATACACGATATGTTAATTAATTGAACTTAAAATTTTAAAAATTAAAAAAATTAAAAAGATAATTAGGAGAAAAAGTAATGTACCTTCTCCCCAACTTATGATAAGAAGTTATGTTGGACAACTATCAACCTATGAGATTTTGAGGAACGGCAAACTTGATGAAATATTTCTTAGAATCACTGCCCACAGCACCAAAATGTTTCTCTATTACAAAGATAAAGTCTATATGTTTTTAAAACAGCTGCGCTCACACCCTTTATTACGGTAGAGACCATCAGGCAAGGAAATAGGCATAATCTCCCACTGTAGTCGGCTTCCGGTAAACTGTTCAGTTCTGTTACTTGCTCCGTGGGAGACTCATTAAAAGATTTATCTACAAGAAGAATGAAATTAACAGTCATAGTTATCTTTCAGACTATTTGTGTAATGTATCTAAACTTTGTTTCTATTTCCCATGTGATCCTAAAAGTAAGGGATATACCAGCGGGACAAGCAGGTGAGCCTATCAGAAGGCCTGGCTTTGCCAGGCTGTGCCAGGAGCCCACCACATAATCAGGTGAGTCATCTCAACTCTCTAGGACTCAATTTCCTCTCTCGCTAAGTTAATGAAGTAGATGGCCTTCACAGTCAACTCCAAGTCTAAAAGTCTACCTGTCCATTCTAATGCAGCATGTTATTCGGAAGGCTGCCTAAAAAGGTACCAAAATGATTTCAAAATGTAGCTTACACTCAGGAACAAAGTTTGAGGCAGTTCTTTTTCAAATCCTAATAGAAGCTAAATAAAATAAGTACACAGGTGTTACACTGCTTTTTAGCAATAAAAGCATTAAGTGCATGAAGGTGAAAAACCACAAAAACTAATGTGTTTACAGTTTGGCTTCCTTCTCTCTACGTGCGCTTCCACTCTCACACATAATTACGTTCAATAAAAGCCTTCTTTCTCAATCATAAAAAAAAAATGATGAGCCAGGTTTTCTGGTATAAAATCAAAGCTATTTAAGGTTCAAACAAACTTGTTAAGTTTTAAAAAGAGTTGTATCAGTCACTATGACAATTTTAGTTAATTTAGGGCATTTGGGCAGTTTTGGCTTTGGACATTAATTTCATGCATAGCCACACAAAGAGAGAACTTTGTTTTGCTTAAATGCAAAACAAAACTGGCAAAAGAAGGGGTTCTTCACCTTCACGGAGGTTTTTCTTGTTTTTTAATTCCCACAGATCAGTTCACCTACCAGTCAGATCTGCCTCATCACATCATTCCTCAAGGGTGGAATTCTCGTTCACCCACACAGTCACTCCACACAAAAAAGCCACAGAAGCAATGAGGCATCGCCAAGAGGACTGTGACATTCCACTAGGACAGTACACCCTGATGCATAAGGTCATTATTCACAATCAATAGATATATTCTGTCCAACAACTTTATGAGACCACCTTGATTGTTTTCCCCTCTCGTTTTTTGCGGGGAGAGGAGTAAGCTCTCCCCAGTTGGGAACTGTCCACAATTTAGGAGGATCTGTTGACAACACAATGAAAGAGATGTAAAGTCATCACATGATAACTTCACAACTTGGAGAAAGATGTATTACAACAAGCAATCTCACCAGTATTAATGTACTGAAAACTCGAACACTTCCGGTTTTAAGGTAATTAAAAATATAACTAAGTTTTTCTAGCAAGAGAAAAAAATTGAAAACCAGCTACTTGAGACTGTATAGGAAGTGATCGTAAGAGAGATAGCATTTCACTCAGAGCTGCGGAAATCTAGGCGTGTGTTCACCAATACCTCCCCTCACACCCTGCAATCCATCAACCATCTCCAATTTATTCTTTACACTTAGAATTATGACCACGTCCATGTACTAAAAGGGGAGAAACCACACAAACATCATACCGAAAGTTTCTCTGCTTTGGGCCAGCAGGAAATTCCAGTTACTTCATTCACTGGAGATAGTTAGGCTGCTGAAATGAAATGGGTGCTGGGGAGATCACTATGTCAGGACATAGACTTGATTTTCAGGGTTGGACGAGGTCAGACAAAGATGAATGGGATTCAAAGTCTGAGCTCAAGGTCAAGGTCCTGTGAATCAGAAAGAGCTCGGGGGTTCGAAAGCAAAATAGCGCGGGCGCGTGCACACACACACACACACACCTCACACACACACACCCTAACTAAAAGTCTGCATACTTTTGTTTGCAGGTAAGAGCGCCAAACGCGGTAGAGAGAGAGGTGACAAGCAGCCCCAAAGCTCGCTGAGATCCCCAGTGATTTTTACAGATCCTGCCGGAGTCTCAAGAACTGTAATCATTCTATATCCATACCTATATCATACCCTGGCTTTTTGAATAGGCTACCTTCCCCTGACCCTTTCCCACGACCTTGGCTCCTCCTCTGTCTACAGCGCCCCCGGGTCTCCTCTCAGCCTCCCACACAGACAGAGAGAAGGACCGGACAGTGGGACGGGCCAGCCCAATTCCCACACTACGCGCCCACTCGTCCCAGGCGGCCAAGAACCTCCCAAAATCCGAGAGTCGAAGAGCGCCGCGCCCCGTGACACCTGCACCGCTGCCCCGGCCCGGATCAGGCCGTGCCCACCCGAGAAGCCCACACTCGCAGGGTCTTGGGGGTCCGGGGCTCCGCGCGGCGGCCCGAGAGCCGACCGGGGACCGCCAGGGGGCGGGAGGGAGCAGCTGGCCCGGCACCTCCCCGCCTCGTTCCCCTCCCCCGACCCGCCGGCCACTCACGGATTTTCACTCGGCGGTGGTCGAGGCGCGCGGCGGCGGCGTGCAGGGCGTCGAGGCGGCGGTGCAGCGCGGCGGTGCGGTGGCCCAGCGCGGCCGCCTGGCCCTCGAGCTCGCCGAAGATGTCCCCCGCGCAGCGCGACAGGTCGGCGAGCTGTGCCAGCAGGCAGACCAGGGCGTGCGAGCTGACCTGCTCCAGTGAGCGGAAGAGCGGCGCGCCCGCGGCCCCGGCCGCCTCGGGCCGGCGCAGCCGCGCGGGCTCCACGGTCCTCTGGTGGAAGGGCATGGCGGGGGGCGGAGGGGCGGAGGCGCGGGCTCGCGGCGCGGCGGGCCGCCCGGGGCGAGCGCAGCCCTCAGTCCGCCCCTCGTCGGCGCGGGGCGCGAGTGCGCATCCAACACAAAGGAAAGTCCGGGCAGCGGCGGGGCGCCGTGGGGCAGCCTGGTGGCTCCTGCCGCGGGGAGGAGGCGAGGCGGGCAGGAAGGACGGACCGACGGACGCGCGGGCGGCCGGGCGGCGAGGCAGAGGAGCCCGGGCAGCCGCGGGGAAGGGCTCCGGAGGGTCGGAGCCGCGGCTGCCTGGCGCCTAGCGGCGTCCTCCCACCGCCGGGGTGCCCGGGCCGCGCGGCGAGAGGAAGTTCGAGGAGCAGCTCCCGGGCGCGGGGCGCGGTGGCCGCGGTGGCGAGTGGAGACGGGAGTCCCGCTCAAGTTTGCAGGGAGGCAGGAAAGAGCCGCCGGCTCCTTCCCTCCCTCCCGATTGGAGAGGGAGGAGGAAGCGGGGGAAGTGCCGCCGACACCGGGCGAGAGGGAGGGGAGGCGAAAGAAAGGAAAGGGGGAGGAGAAAAGGGCCGGCCCGGGGAACCACCTGCGGCTCTCGCGGCCGCCGCGCCCAGCGCCTGAGGGGAGCTGGCGGCCCCGCGTCTCCGCGCTGCGGGCTGCAGCGGGCACGGCCGCGCAGTCCGGGGGCTCCCACGTCGCCGCCCCACTTCCCTCCAAAGCCCACGGGTGTTTGGGTCGAGCCATCGCCCGCCCCCGGGGCCCGGCGCGGAGAGGGGTGGAGCGCAGCGCGGGCGCCGCGGAGGCGGAGGCGCCGGGGACTGCGCGGCGAACCCCGCTTGGCTGCTCACCTGCGCTCCTGCCCGCGGCGGCCGTGAGTCGAGCGCGCCCCGCCGCTCTGGAAACGCCCCGGGGCCTCTGAGGGTCTCCCAGCCCCACCTTGGAAGTCGGCCAAGTCTTCTGGCCGCTTGGGTGGCCCTAAAGGAGAACATCGTGAAATAGCACAGTGGCCAGGGGTTCTGTAGGTGACTAGGAGTCCACGTCCCAATTGATAAAACCTCGGAGGACCTCTTTCCTGAGGGGCTTTCAAGTGAGTTTTTCTTAGCAAGGTGGCTCCTGTTCCTCCAACTGGGAAGGCTCTGGTGGAATTTGAGTTTCTTCCAACCATGGGTTTGGGGGGAATGGGGAGTGGGAGAAGGGGACCAGAACCTAGAAACCTGAATTAAGCCCGGAAGGTGCTTATAAATTAATTACTATTGACATGATGGTTGTGGGACCGACTCAAACCTTACAGTTAGAAGTATTTGAGAAGACTGAGTCCAAGATCCCAAAGCTAAAATCCTACTGGTCTCATCACTATGCGCAAAAAAGGAATCTCGGTTCTTTGGATTCTGCCCCACAAGTGACCCGAATTGCTGTGCTGTTGGGTTGCAGTTTGGGAACCAGTCTATCAGAGCTGTGCTGGTTGTACTGTGAAATGCATTCTTCTCTCCGGGAGACACAAGAAATGCAAGACAAACAGGCCTGAGAGACAGCATCTTGAGATAAAATTTAGTAGACAGAAATGTTTTGTGATCTTTCCCCTGTTGTACAGCAGATCATTTTTCATAATATGAGCGAATAACAGTCACATAATCACCTACTCTGACCACCTTCGGAGTTGTCATGAGGCACAAGGGGACTGCTGCTCTCAGTGAAAAAAAAAAAAAATGCGTTGGAATTTATGAAGCACTGTATAAACGTCCGGTATAGCATAAAAGTGTGCTGTCTCCTCAGGAAGTATTTGTTGAGTGCCTGTTGAGGCACTGGCTAGAGACATAAGGTAATGTGCACAGCTGGCTCCATCCCTGCCATCATGAGGCTCCCAGTCTAATGGACCATAAATGACATTTCAAATTTATATACCATACAACTCACCTATTTAAAGTGTACAACTGGTGTGGTTTTTTTTGTTGTTGTTTTTTTTTTAATTTCTTTAACAGAGCAAGAGAGCACAAGCAGGGAAAGCAGGAGAGGGAGAAGCAAGCTCCCCGCTGAGCATGGAGCCCAATGTGGGGCTCAGTCCCAGGACCCTGGGATCATGACCCGAGCCAAAGACAGACACCTAACTGACTGAGCCACCCAGGTGTCCCAACTCTGTGTTTTTAAAATATATTCACAGTGTTATGTAAACACCACCACAAGCAAATTTATAACATTTTATTCACCCCCTCATCCTCCCTACTACCCCAAACAGTTCTCTTTAGTACTCACTCATCTTTGTTTCTGTATATCTGCCTCTTCTGGACTTCTTATATAAAGGAAATAATGTAATACGTGCCTCATTGTATCTGTCTTCTTTTACTTAGCATATGTCCTTAAGGTTCATCCATGTTGTACCATATATCAGAACTTCAGTTCTTTTTATGGATGGATTCCATTGTATGGATATTCCACATTTTGTTGATTCATTCATCCATTGATGGACATTTGGGTTTCCACTTTTTGGCCATTATGAATACTGCTGCTGTGAACATTCATGTATAAGTTTTTGTGTGGATATGCTTTCAGTTCTGTTGAATATACACCTAGGACTAGAGTTGCTGTATCATATGGTAACTATGTTTAACTTTCTGAAGAACTGCCAGACCAGTTTCCAAAGCAGCTGCACCATTTTACATTCCCACCAGCAACGTCTGAGGGTTCCACCTTCTCTGCATCCTGACCAATACTTGTCATTATCTGTCTTTGTTATTATCGCCACCCTAATGGTTGTGAGGTGGTATCTCATTGTGGTTTTGATTTATATTCCCTGAGAGCTAATGATTTTGAGCATCTTTCATGTGCTTATTGGCCACTTGTTTATCTTCTTTTGGAAGAAGATAACATATGTCTGGAGAAGTGGCTGTTGAGATCCTTTGCCCATTTTTAAATTGGATTATTGTCTTTTTTTATTAAGATGTAATAGGCCTTATATAGTCTAGCTACATGTTGTCTCTCATGTATAACATGTACTTACTGCTTCAACAGTCTTTTGTGGCTAAGCGTTGTTCCTTGTGCATTCATCCTCATCCCTTGAGACTGCTTCTTAGCCTGAAAAGAAATACAGTAACCACATAAACTAATGTAAGAGGAGCCAAGGACATGTTTGTAAATTTGTAATCCTGGGGTAATATGAATAGAATTTTTTTGATCAAATGATTTCACTGCTGCAGAGGCTGAATTGAAACTATGTGTAACCAGAACACGGAATAAGTAGGATTCATGGAGAGTACCCATAATGTAAGTTTTGTTGCCTGGTGTCCCATTCAAGGAGGGCAGTTCTTCAACTGAATGACAACTCAAGGAGTCCCACAACTATCTTGTTCTCTTGGGTAATAGAAAACCCTACTGTTACTCTAAAAGATAAGACATGCTGTCAATTCAGTAATTAAAATCTTGCTCCTTTCCCTGCAGGCATTTTCTCGGGGCAGAAGTCAGGGCAAGGCACTTTCTTTGCTGCTGCTCCATCTCACCCAGTCCTGGCCAGCTGGCTAACAATAATATGCAGAGTGAGAAGTGGCGGGGCAGGGACGTTTGTACTAGACCAGCACTCAGACAAAAGGGCATCACACCCTCTGAGCCTGGTGGATATCTGAAGCTGAATTTTCCGTGAATACTTTTGTGGTCCCGTACTGGCAATGTCTGACCATACTTCCTGAGATACAGCCAATGAATTCTCTCGAACTACTTATTCTACCTCAGTCTTGGTTTTCCTTCAGTCTACTCCACAAAGACTCTTGTTGTTGGGGTCCTATCAACCCTCCAGTGAGACCTTTCAGGCAGAATCTCTCTCTCTCTCTCTCTTTAAGATTTTATTTATTCATTTGACAGAAAAAGAGAGAGCACAAGCAGGGGGAGCAGCAGGCAGAGGGAAGGGAAGAAGCAGGCTCCCCACAGAGCAGGGAACCCCACCCAGGACTGGATCCCAGGACCTGGGATCATGACCGGAGCGAAAGGCAGAGGCTTAACACTGAGCCACCCAGGCACCCCCAGGCAGAATCTCTTTTAAAATGACTTCCTACTGTGGACTCTAACTGTGGTCTCTGAAATTCACACACCTTTAGAAAGTTCATGGTTAAAAGGTAGAACAATCATCCCCCCATCCCAGGCATAGCCCTTTACTCTGCTGCCATAGGATGCAGTACCTTCCTCAAGTGGAAATCTAGTAGCCACCATCTGTGCCAAGCTCTCAGAGGTCCTGGGGGAGCCCTCCTCACTGGGTTCGGTATGAGATGCCAGTGCTCTTGCCCACAGTCAGGGGTGGGGGCGGGGAGTGTGAAGGCAGAACTCCCAGTGCGGCTCTCTCCAAATAAAATCTCAAGCTCCCCCACCAATCTTCAGTCACCTCACTCCTGAACCCTCTGCATGAATGAGAAGCTAACCAGCCCTCTCAATTACTTTGAAATTTCCACATTTTAGTCTGAATCACAACTCATTTTGGTATCCAGTATCTGTCATTCCTGCTGCAGCAGTCACAACTGACATTTAACATCCCATAAAATAATAGAACAGAACAAAACATTTTGCTAATTTATCCCCAGAGGAATTTAATGCTACCCACCAAAGGGAAATGGGAAAAGAAAGCAGTTTGGGAGAGAAGAGGTTTGGTGTGACATGCAGTTAGAAGTATCTGAAGGGGGGGTAAAGACGCAAGGGTGAAATTCACACGGGGATTGGGAGCCAGAGAGGTGACACTTAGATCCATGAGAAGAGATGTCCCAGGAGCTACTAGGTGAGTATAAGGGACGATGAGCAGAGCGCTAAGGTCCAAGTGAGGGCAAGCCCCCAGCCAGGGGGCAGGAGGAGAAGAGAGGAGCATTGAAGGAAAAGGGTGGGCGAGGGGGAGAAGGAAATCTGAGTGGTGACTCACCAATTCCAAGGGTAGAGGGGCTTAAGAGTGAAAAGGTGGCCAACAGAGGCAGATGGAGGTAAGCAAGGAAGGGGTTCCTGGCAACTTCCAAAAGAGCCAGTGCTTTATGACAGGACAAAAGTCAGATTTCAGGCATGTGAATAGAGAGGATATACATATGATAAAACTAGAACATTCACAGAGAAAACTGCCCAAAAAGAAGTTCCAAAACTGGTTAGATGAAGCAATATTATTAAAAAAAAATTCTTTTTTGCCTCAAGATGAAAACCAGATATGGCTGAAACTGCCTACCCTATTGGGCTATCCTCCCTCTTTCTGCTGACAGGACTTCCTTGTTTACCAGTATGTCCAGCCTCTTGACATAAGTCGTAATTCATCTATCCCATTCTGTTTTGACAGTGACCGGTCCAGTGTGATCCAGTTCCAAGGCAATGAATTGTCTGAGAGGCTTTAACACATATTTGCCTCCCTGAGGAGAGGAGGAGGAAGGGAGAAAGGCTCTCTCATTCTCATCTCTGGCCAGACACCCCCCCCCCCCCCGTTGCCTTTGGATGCACTCAAGTGAGAATGGGACGTCTGGAGCTACAGCAGGATCTTGAGACCATGAGGGGCAGACCAGGAGAATCAAAGCTATCATGCAAATACTGAGCTTACCCCAGAAGGATGACTCCATACGCACAAAAGGTGTAAATCCCTATGGCCTGGGCATCAGGAGCATTACCATCACCCAGGAGTTTGCAAGAAATACAGACTCTCAGGGCCCACCCCAAACCAACTAAATGAAAACCTATATTTCAACAAGCTCCCTGGTGATTCAGATATATTTTACAACTTGAAAAACACTCGCTTAAACTCCTATTAGTTGGGTTTTTCTGTTACAGTTGAATACATAGGAATTTATGAGGTGAAGAAGTAGTAGGTGATCAAAGGATTGAAGATTCTGGAAAGAATTAGATGAATATGGAAGGATGAGAATACAAGGGAAATTTCCACACGGCCTAGGTCTCAGTAAGGAGAGCAAAAATAGTATTTGGAGTGGATCTAAGAAAGAGGCAGTGGTGAGGAGTTCCTTAGCAACTCAGCAGGTGGTGAATAAAGGAACTACCGAATGAGGGCTCTGGGAAGTCGGACAGCTTCGGTAGGGAATGAGGCCCATGTACACAGATCTACCCTCTGCACTCTAGAACCCCAGAACGGAGATAGCCGCCAGCTGCAGGCCAACACAATGCGAGCATCAGCTGGAGGTGGGGGCTCAAGGTAATGGAGAGGGTCAGCACTAAAAGGCTGACTACAGAGTGTGCGGTAGATTAAAGAATGTGGTGGACAAAAGTAAGTAAACAGCCTAAATACAACAGGAGAGTTTCACATACAATCCAGGGAAGGCCCAAGAAAATGTTCAGTGTCTGCAAAGGAGTTGAGGGGAAAATAGGCAAGAGCATGATCACTAGAAAGGGGGCACCAAATTTGAAATTTCAGAGATCAAACAATGACTTACGGTTGATTGTGTGAATTTAAAAAAGAAATGTTTCTACCTCTGAAACTAATAATACACTATATGTTAATTAATTGAACTTAAATTTAAAAATAAAAAAGAAATGTTCTTAATGACAAAAAAAAGCAAACTGCACAGTTGATGGATTCTTGATAATTATCCAAAAGGTAAAAATTAAAGTCTACCTTTAATAGAAATAAAGTACTCATCCCATTTGAAACAGTATTTTCTTTTCTTTTTTTTTTTTTTTTTTTTTTTTGAGGGAGAGTGCACGAGGGAGGGGAGAGGGAGAGGGAGAGAGGGAATCTTAAACAGACTCCATGCCCAGCAAGGAGCCCCACACTGGACTCAGTCCCACAACCCTGAAACCATGATCTGAGCCAAAATCAAGAGTCAGACACTTAACCAACTGAGCCACCCTAAAACAAAATATTTTCTATAGTGCTCAATAAATTTTTTTCCTATAGTATTCAGTAAATTTTACCAAATATAACTGGAACTTTAAATGGTAATAGATGTAGGGCTTCACCTCAAGGGCTTAGGATAAAAACTGAAGCCAACTATATTAGTTTCTTCAGGCTGCCATAACATATTACCACAAACTGGGTGGCTTATAACAACAGGAATCTATTGTCACACTGTTCCAGAAGCTAGAAGCCTGAAATCAAGATGTCAGCAGAGCCCTGTTCCCTCTGAAACCTGTCAAAGACAATCCTTTCTTGCCTCCTCTAGTTTCTGTTATTTGCCAACAATCTTTGGTGTTCCTTGCCTTATAGGTGGATGCATCGCTCCAATCTCTGCCTCCAATTTCACATGGCCACATTCTTCCCATATGTCTCTGTATCTGTATCTCTCCTCTTCTTATAAGGATGTCAGTCTTACTGGACTAAGGGCCCACCCTACTCCAGTAAAACTCCATCTTTTTTTAAAGAGATATTTATTTATTTATTTATTTATTTATTTAGAGAGAGAGAGAGACAGCAGATTGAGAGAGAGCACAAGTGGGGGAGGGGGTGGGGCAGAGGGAGGAGGAGAACCCGACTCCCCACTAAGCAGGGAGCCCAATGAGGGCTATCCCAGGACCCTGGGATCATGACCTAAGCCAGAGCCCAAAGCGAGACATTCAACCGACCGACCCACCAAGGCGCCCCAAACTGCATCTTAACTTAGTTCATCTGCCAATATCCTACTTCCAAATAAGGTCACATTCTGAGGTACTGGGAAGGAAGACTTCAACATACGTTTTTAAGAGACAAAATTCAATCAATAACACCAACCTAGTGAGATGACAGAAACAGACTTTTTAGGTTAATTATTTAGATGAAAAGAATCTTCATGCTCAAATTATTAGAGGCAAAAAAACAACGGCACATTACTCCCAGGTCCTGGTCTGGACCTCTCTGGGTAAGTAAGGCAACGGATTGGGCTCTGCCAGGGGAACTCTGTTAATCTCTGCTCACTAGTCATCAAGAACTGAGAAACCAAGAAAGGAGCCCTGAGGTCCTGGGCTACATCTGATTGTGAAATCATGACTAGCTCTCCCTAGTTACATTTTTTTCATTAACATACCTGAAGAGAGAATAAAGAGAAATCCTATTAAGTCAATTCTAAGACCAAAGTTGTAGAAGTTTGTATATTTTGTAAGGACTCCAAAAATAAGTGGAAAGTAAAATAAGGAGTTGTGATAGAGTATATAGTATTTTCCAACTTTTTTTTAAGATTTTTTTTTAAGTAATCTCTACACCCAACGTGGGGCTTGAACTCACAACCGCAAGATCAAGCATTACACACACACCACCGACTAAGCCAGCCAGGTGCCCCCCAACTTTTTGATATGTAGTACAAATTGTTACTGTATTAAAGGTCTAATGGTTGGTATGTTGTTAGTATTATCTTACCCAGCAGGGGGGAAAAGCAACAAATTATCATGGTGTAAAAAAGATACACCAGGCACTGTGGCATGTAGCATTCTGTCCATGAACTACTCTAGTTTATATGTACGATTTGCCAAGTGATAGCAGCTTCTGTCTAGCTAGAAACCAAAAAGTCTTTTCTGCTTTTAATGGGCACAGGCAGGCAAGTGGTCATTTTCCCCAAGTTAAAAATGACACTGGTCTTCGATTAGCCAGAGAGATTTTCAAATGCAAATCTGTGTCCCTCCTCAGCTCGAAAACCTTCAAAGCTTCTTCATTATCTTTAGGATTATCCTTAATGAGGGCCATAAAGCCCAGAGGGTGCTTTCCCTGTCTTTCTCCAGCTTTATTTCCTGCCCCTGTTTTTTTCAGTTAGTACATTCTCTGTCTCTTTCCCTCTCCCCTCTCTTCCTCTCTCTCCCTCCCTCTCTTACTTCTCTAGCCCCCCCCCCCCACCGTCTCCCTCCCCCACTCCCTCTCTACCCCTCTTTCTCTCTCATATACTCTTCTTCATAGTTAATTTGGCTCCCCCTTCAGATTTTTTTCTCATTTTTTAACTTAAATTCAATTAGCCAACATATAGTACATCATTAGTTTCCGATGTAGTGTTCAATAATTCATCAGTTGCGTATAACACCCAGTGCTCATCACATGTGCCCTTCAGAGTTTGATTCAAATGTCACTTCCTTGACAAAACCTGCCCTCCCTTCCCCAGCCAGATCAGGTCTCCCTATTATAGGATACTTCATTTCTTCTTGAACATCTGAGAATTTATATTTATATAGTCATGTGATTTTTAAATTACTATCTATATTAGAGCCTGGAAAGGAAACAAATCAACTCAGATCATTCAATTAAGAAAATTTAACAAAGAGACAATGCACAGAGGTGTGTGTAAATTAAGAGTACCAACAATAGATGCTGAGACACCTAACGACCAGCGATAGTAGGAAGCCATCAGGACCCTTCAGTCTGAAGGGTGTAAGGGGAGCACTGAACTCATCCAGCAGCAGTTGGGAGAACTAGTGGCCAACAGGTATTAGCCAAAAGACATGCCCTCCCCCAGCAACTACATCACTGACTGATCTACACAGAGATATGAAGGTCTAGCCCATTTGCCCCAAGTCAAAACAACTAACTGCAGAGCCATCCCAGCCCACTCTGCCCAATCCTGTGTCCCTCTCTTTCCCATCTCAAGTAGTAACCCCAGGAGCGCTCCCCAGGAAACCTCCTAGAGGCAGAGGATCAGAGTTTGTTTCCCATAGAACCTGACCTGGAAATAGGGTCAAGAGGAAGAAAGTGTTACCCAAGCACTGTGAGAGCTGTCACCACGGAGAAGAGGATCACGTATAAAAAACGAAGTGTATTCACTGCCAAAGTGTAGCACTGGAGCAGACAAAAAGTGAGGAAGAAACACCCCTCCCCTCCCACTTCTGTATCTCTTGACTGTACTTCACACAGCTGGAAGCCCCCGGGAGGTGTAATGCATAGGGATCAGAGTCCTGGGGCAGGACAGATCGAGAAGAGATGTGAGGAGAGAGGAGCGGGCACAAATGGAGGTTGACCAGAAGAGCCCACAAGTTTTGCCTTTTAGCATCCATTTTGCTCTTCCCTCAGACGGAAATACTCTGATCCCCAACCTGTGAGAAACACCTTGAGCTACTGCCAGCCATAGGATGATGTCAATTCGGTCATATTCTGAGAAAGACCTAAATTGTAATAATAACTACCTTCAGAACTTCATACAGGGTAGCAGGAAAGTGGGAGAATAAAGAACAAAATCCGTTAGCAGAAGTTATGCACCCACCTCTATACTAGTCTTGAGGTCAAAGCTGATAATCACAAGTCCCGTCTACCATCCATTCCATGTTCTCTTTACTCATGGTCAGCACTGGTTGGGGTGACCCAAACCTTTATTCCTGCAGGATCTGAGTCCTGAGGACAACAATTTTCCATTGACTATTTTGTGAATCAACCACGAAATTTCTCCTTAGAGAGCAGCCAATACATCCCGTGGCAGGAGGAGCCCCACATAACCAAGCGGGTAGTCTGAGCTTCCAATTTAATGGAACCATGGTTTCTAGTAAAACATAAGCTTTTTCTCTCTTGTGAACAAGGGCTTCCAACAAAAAGCCACCTGACAAGGGAGACTGAGAGGCGCTGCATAGGAATTAGCCTTCATGGCAGTGATGGATAGAGGATAAATAGAAAATGACCAGCACAATGAGAAGAAATGGGAGAAGACATGGCTGCCACCAGGGAAAGTAACAGTCAGGAGAAGGGGCTTGCCAACTATCTAAGATGAGGAAGAGATCGAAGATGAGTTCTGAAAATAACAAGTTAAAAGTAGAAGTAACTATACGCCTTGGTAGATGATCCAGGCAACATCCAACAAGTAGTTAGAAAAGAGCTTAGTGCTCAAGTGAGAAGAACAGGCTGGAAAATACGCCTGGGAGAGGAGGTCATAGGAGTAATTAAGTGAAACTCAGGAAGTGGATGAGATTTAGTTTCAACAAAGATTTATTGACCATCCTCCTAGAGATTTCCAGTCATCTTCATCTTAACAACAATGTTGTATAGTAAGGAGAACTTTTTCCATTTTTGACATGAGAAAACAGAATTGGCAAATTAAGTGACTTTCTCAAAACTGCATATAGGCAAAGAGCCTGGGTTTCTAGGGAGCTCACCAAGAAGACAGAATACACAGGGAGTTGTATTCCTGAGCACCTCTTCTGTATGAGGGATTGTGCTAGGCATTTTGTTCATAGTACCTCACTTAATCCTCATACAATCTAAGTTCAGTTTTATCATCCCCACTTTATACATGAGGCAACGGAGAGGCTCGGTAGAGTTAAGCACCTTGCCCAAGGTCACAAAGCTAGGAAGAATAGAGTGAGAGTCTGAAACCAGGTAAGGCACCAAGATCCGTAAGTGTTCAACTACATCACACTCCCAGGGTGCAAAGACCATGCTGAAATGATGGGGGGGGGGGGGAAGATCCAGAAAAATAAATAGAAAAGAATTCCTCAAATAAGCCTGAGAGAATCCCCAAAGAACCTAGTGTCTTGGAAGTCAAGGAAGGGGAGAGTTTTTCACTGGAAGAGCCTATGATGTCATGGAAAGAGCAGTGAATTCTAGCTCCAGAAGTGCTCCAAATTGGCTGTGAGACACTGCACCAATCACTTAGCTTATCTGGGCCTTATTTTCTCGTGACAAAGAGTATAGAGGATTCTCCTTTACCTTCAAATTTACTTGTATTTATACTCATCATTGCCTCATGTCCAGGCGGATGTCCTATCTGCCTGTGCTTAGGATTTCATCCCTTCCTACATCTTGCAACACCTTGCTCCTACAATTACCCCCTTTTTTGTATCTTTGATCTCTCTCCATTTAAGGGCCACTTCAGCCTCTAAAACACACTCAAGTCTCTCTCATCAAAAGATTATACCCCTTCCCTTCAACCTGATTCCCAATATAATTAGCAACCCCCCCCATTCTCTTTCCCTTCATAGTCAAGCTTCTAGAATAGTCTGCATTCATAGTCCCCAGGTCCACAAACCAAGCCACTACAATCTGCTTTCTCACCTCTCCTTCCTTTGAAATGGCTCTGCTGAGGTCACTTCCTGCTTGCTTTACCCTTTGACCCTACATGGTCTCTCACCTTATTGACCATTCCCACTTTCCTGAAACAGTTTCCAGGTTTCTGTCATGCTCTTCCTTACTTATTCTGTATCATATTTTCCCAATCTGGGGGGTGAAAAGCTATGACCATATTCTTCAGAAAATGTAGATACACAGCAAAGGCAACTTTTATTTTCCTGAGCCACTAAAGCCAACACACGGTTCCTCAAGGAGCTCATGTACCTCAATTCGTAGAGACTCCCCGAGCAACTCAACCATGCCTCTGACTTCAGCTATTGCCTAATGCCCAACTCCGTATATCTTTAACCGGGGTTTACATCTCAGCTCTTACCACTTGCCAGCCGTGTAGTTCACCTGTCATAGCTCAGTTCCTCATCTGTAAAACACAGGTCATAGTAGAATAATCCTGATATGGTTGTTAGGAAACCCACATAAGATACCACCATTCTTTAGACATTGTTTACTATATAATTAGTAATTAATAAATGCTTGTTATATAACTAGATCTCTCCACCACCCTTCTCCCCTTCCTCCTCCAAGTCACTTTACTCAACTGATAAAAAAATATTTCAACCTGACAGTCCCACACAAACATCCAAAACATCATCTCCTCCCACCCAAATGTGCTCTTCCTTCAGCATTTCTAATATCTGGACTAATCTTCACAGCACGCCTATGTCCTCCCCCCAGAATGGCAGCCATTTATCTTTCAACATTTCTGAGATAGAGTTGGTCAATTGCTACAAATCTGCCTCCCCAATTATATTCCTCCATCTTGTGTATGAGGCTGTCTTGGAAGTCTATCAAATGCCTTCCTGATATCATGGTGTCATTCTTCTGTTCTAGAAGCAACTACCGCAAGAACTAACGAAGTACCTATTATTCAGAGAGAAAACAGAGCGGCAAATTAAACATAGCAAATAAATAATCCTCAATCTCAATCAGAGCAGTCAGATACAAATCCTTTACAGTTATTCAATACATGATGTTTACAAAGAACAAGGGCAAAGATAAAAAGAAAACCTAAATCAGAACCATTTCTCAGCCAATTTCTCCAACATCTTATTGAGAAGGAATTGGAAGTACGAGTATTATACTAATACATATTATTTTTAGCATGTTGCCTTCATATTAAATATTTAGCGTGTTGCTTAACCGCTTAGTAATCCATATTGGGTCCTTTCCATGGTATGGATTACTCCCTGCGGAGCTGTTTTTACTCAGCAGGTTTTTGAAAACTCAGCTGGCCTTCATCAACAGACAATATAAAAAACAGCTTATAAACTGGTTATTTTGTTTGCTATGAATATTGTTTACAACAGCTTCACTTGAGAAATTCCTTTCTAAACTTATGTTATGAAAGTTTTGCTTCCCAGAAGAAATGTTTTTTCTCTCATGGTTAATTAGACATTTTTAACTGATCATAGTTCTCTTTTCACTTCGGTCTCTGTGAAACTTCAAGACAAATTTAGGGGCAGTTTCCATGCCCTCCTAGCCAGGATATGTCTTCTATTGGCACCCAATATCATCACCACAATTATTAACCTTCTGCTCTATTTTTCACGGCCATAGTTTTAAAAACATGGTATTTTTTTATTGGTTGAAAAGGCAAGGTGTGCATTAAATTTAAATTATAAATTAATTCTTTAATACAGGTGCCATCATTCCCAGTTAACCCCTCATATTATTTTTAATGTTCCAAGGCCACAAATATTGTTTATGCATTATCAAGGGGAGGCACCTGAACCCAATGAGCCTCCCTGGCAACTGCAGTGATCCCCCACCGCCCAGACTGACCAGACTGAGCACATCCTGCCCCATCTGGGTGTGCCAAATGCTCTTATCCAAACAGTAGACCTCTCCCTTATCCAGTGCCCATGCTCCAAATATGGTTTCAAGAGATGATGAAAGGACTCAGATGAATTTATTATTCAATAAACTCATTATATTCCTTCTCCAATTTCTAACTGAGGATCCTAATTCTTGGCCTCTTTCCTCTACTTCCTCCCTCTTCTGGCCATTTCATGATTTCATTCTTCATGAAAGAAAGAAAGAAAAAGAAAGAAAAAGAAAGAAAGAAAGAGAAAAAGAAAGAAAGAAAAAAGAAAAGAAAGGGAAAGAAGGGAAGGGAAGGGAAGGGAAGGGAAGGGAAGGGAGGAAGGAAGGAAGGAAGGAAGGAAGGAAGGAAGGAAGGAAGGAAGGAAGGAAGGAAGGAAGGAAAAGAAAGAAAGAAAGAAAGAAAGAAAGAAAGAAAGAAAGAAAGAAAGAAAGAGAGAGAGAAAGGAAGGAAGGAGGAGGGGAGGGAGGGAGGAAGGAAGAAAGGTAGGGAGGAAGGAAGAAATAAATCAATAAAACATGAGCAAACATTAGGCTGTTAAAATTGTGTACTTCAGACAAGAAAGAAGTCAGAGACCAAGTCCCTCTGGTCACAATGGAAAATTGAGGACTTTATTTTCTTATTTCAGGAAGCAGTAAATATCTAAATTTCCCACATGCAGTAAATATCTAAATTGTCTACTTTTTGATCATGGAGATCTAAGCAAGGCACGATCAGGAAAATTGATCTTTCCCAGTTATGGAAAAGTTACTTTAAGTTTAGTCTCCTTGATTTACTCTTCTTTTTTCTTTTTTCTTTTTATTTTCAACCACTAGTGAAACCTAATTTATGCATTTAACAATCTTTGAGAAAGTAATTATGTAAATACAAGTAAGACATAATTCTCTTACTTAGTAAGTCTCTGGGAGAAAAATCTACACTGAGGGAAAAAATGCTTTCAGATATGTATAATCCTTTGCTCTCATTTTTCTCACGTCTTATGAAAGGACTACTTGTAATTCTGGCTATTTCCATTGAAAAATGCAAAATGTTAGAATTTTTAATTGTTTTATCATGCTTCAATAAATAAACATGATAAGGGAACACTGTCAATAACAGAATAGTTCAGGGGCGCCTGGGTGGCACAGCGGTTAAGCGTCTGCCTTCGGCTCAGGGCAGGATCCCGGAGTTCTGGGATCGAGCCCCGCATCAGGCTCCTCCACTAGGAGCCTGCTTCTTCCTCTCCCACTCCCCCTGCTTGTGTTCCCTCTCTCCCTGGCTGTCTCTGTCGAATAAATAAATAAGATCTTAAAAAAAAATAACAGAATAGTTCATCATCTTGTGCAGGTAATTGATTATTTGTGTTATTGCCCATCCCAAGGATTGAACCCAAAGAGGTTTTTAATTAATTTGGGAAACTGGAACATTTTCAGAAATGTCCACAATAATATATCTTAGTCACAGGTGACTTTACTATGGAGTTAATGAAGCTGAAGCCTCAGGGCCCCTTCACATGATGTTTCCTAAGCCCTGTAAGGGGACCTTACCAATGTATCCACAGAGTCACATAATTTTGTAAAGTTGGCAAAGTCAATTGTTTGGTATTTTTTTTTCCTCCAAGAAGGACTCCAAAATTGCATAAGCTTTGGGCTGCATAAAATCTGCATCTATGCCTCATCTCGATGAAAAGCGATTTAGCAGTTTATTTTTCTCCAAAGTAAGACTGTAACTACAGCAAGCCAGCTCTCTTCTGTAAAATACTGTTTGAATTGCATAAGACTGAGAAAGAATGTATGCCTATCTGGGTCATTTATATTAGGCTATTTTAAAAATAATATGGGGCACCTGGGTGCTGCAGTCAGTTAAGCCTCTGACTCTTTGCTTTCAGCTCAGGTCCTGATCTCAAGGTCCTGAGATCACGCCCCGTCTTGGGCTCTGCCCTCGGGGCAGGGTCTGCTTGAGAGTCTCTCTCCTTCTCCCCTTGTCCCTCATGCTTGTGCTCTTTCTCTCTCTTTCTCTAAAACAAATAAATAAATCTTTATAAAAAAATAAAAATAAAATAAATAAGGGGCACCTGGGTGGCTCAGTCAGTTAAGCGTCTGCCTGTGGCTCAAGTCATGATCCCAGAGTCCTGGGATTGAGCCCCGAGTCAGGCTCCCTGCTCAGCAGGGAGTCTGCTTCTCCCTCTGCCTGCTGTTCCTCCTCTGCTCCTGCTCGCTCTCCTTCTCTATCTCTTGCTCACTCTCTCTCTCAAATAAATAAATAAAATCTTGAAAAATAAAATAAAATAAAGTAATATGGAAATTCAATTTGGAAAATAGGGCCTTCTTTCTATTCAAATAAGTCCAACTGTAATTTCAAGAATTAAGTTTTAAAGCTTCTCCGCTATGAGCCTGCTTCTTCCTCTCCCACTCCCCCTGCTTGTGTTCCCTCTCTCGCTGGCTGTCTCCATCTCTGTCGAATAAATAAATAAATAAATAAAAATCTTTAAAAAAAAAAAGAATTAAGTTTTAACTTCTATTAATAATTTAGCCAAATTCCCAGTAAACTAGGAGAACTTGGCAATAATTCAATATACAATTAAGATTTTATAGAGATGACCAATTTTTTTAAAAGTGTGTGTCTATAAAGAGTTGAAATAATGTCTTCCCCAGATCTCCCCAACTAAACAAAGTATATTAAGAAAAAAAAATCAACCATTAAAAATTACATGTAAGGAGACTAAAGTTTTCTCAAATCAGAACATTTAAAAATATGAGCATCTTTCATCAAAGATCACTCTTTCTGCAGTTTTTTTGTTTTGTTTTTTTAAGTAGGCTCCATGTCCAGCATGGAGCCCAGTGTGAGGCTTGAACTCATGACCCTAAGATCAAGACCTGAGCTGAGATCAAGAGTTAGATGTTTAACCAACTGAGCCACCCAGGTGTCCCCACTCTTTCTGCAGTTTAAATCCTAAACTATGCTTGCTGATCTTGGCCACAAGGAAGTTAAAGAAAAAGGTAGTTCATAAAACAGCTCTGTACCCAAACCACCTAGATTTTTGTGGACCATAGTCAACACCTCAAATTATACTAAGAAACAAAGAGGCAGCCAAGAGGAAATGTGGAGTACAATTCTAGCAAGTTACAATTTTATTCCTTGTAGCTTGTGCCTCTTGGCCATAAAGTAGCTCAATTTCACATGATCTGCAGCTTCCAGATGGCCTCCCGGAGGGAGCTGCAGACATCCGGTCTAACGCTCACAAAGGCCACCTCACATAGTACTCTCGAGGCTGTCACCCCCAGCAGGTGCTCACCCCTAAGCATCTGTTGGTGATGTACCACGACGACTATGGCAAGCCAGGACTGAGTGCCGCTGCTGCTCAGGTGACCTTGCCCACAACTCCCACCCGGATCCCCTTCTGAGCCCCTTCCACAAAGTCACTTAGACATGAATTCTAGAGTCGATTCTAGAGTCGAAATGAAAGATTCGGTGATATGCTTCTGCACCTCAAGAGTGAAGAGGTTGGGTCAAGGCCAAGTGTCTCAACTTCGAAGTAGAGAGGAAGAAAGTTAACAATTCCGTAAAGTGTCCCGACATCAGAGTTAACGACAGTGCCTTTCTGCTTTAAAAGTGACTGACATTTTTGAAGCACATACCACGTGCTGGGTGTTTTGCCTTTATCTATACACGCATGGGCCATCCGTGCATTATGTCATTTAAATAACTACCAGGACTGCGAAGGAGGGCTTATTATCATTTTATAGGTAAGGAAATGAATTCATAGGGGTGGTGTAACAGTGAGCAGCTAGTAAGCGAGGAAAAATTCTGGATTTTTTAAATTTTATTTATTTATTTTAAGTAATTTCTACACCCATTGTGCGGCTTGAACACAGGACCTCAAGGATTAAGAGTTGCATGCTCTTCCAACTGAGCTAGCCAGGCACCCCAAAATTCTGGATTTAAATTCAGCCTGTCTCACTCAAGAGCCTGGATTTGAAAACACTATGCCAATGTGTCCCAAAGTTTGAAACAGAATCTCTGGCAGTCTGTCATAGGATTTTATTTGGGACACAGATGCTTCCTTAAATATTGAGAAAGTCATGTTCTTTTGAAAGTCTTTCAATCCTCCTTTTCCTATCAAAGAGAAAGGTTCAGTTTGGTGCTAAATTGTCAGCATCTCTCTAACCCTTGGTGCTCTCCTTTTGTAAACAATGAAACCAAGCCACAGGATCAGCCTTTGGCAGGCAGTGGTATCGAGCTGGAATTGAACAAATATTTTCATATATTTTATGTTTTTGGAGTGTGATATGGGTTTTTCATCATGTAATAAAAATAGTTTTTCTTTTTCAGTAAACATATTTAAATCCTGGTCATATTAAAGAAAAATAATAGGTAAATAGAATGATCGCTTTGTGGTGAGGCTATAATCCCTAGTTATCCCATCAAACACTAATCTAGGTGTTGCAGTGAGGGTATTTTATAGAGGTGACTAAGGCCATAATCACTAGATTTATGTAAGGGAGATTATTCTGGATTATCTGGCTGGGTGCAATGTAATCATCAGGGTCCTTGTAAGGGAAAAGAGGGACGCAAGAGAGTCAGAGAAGGAGATGTGAGAACAGAAGAGCTACAGTCACAAGCCGAGGAACATGGGTAGAAAAAAGCAGAAAAGGGATATTCCCCGAAAGCCCCCAGAAGGGACACAGCCCTCTGGATACCTTGACTTTAGCCTAGCAAGACTGATTTCGGACTTTGGACCCCCAGAACTGGAAGAGAATAAATCCGTGTTGTTTTAAGCCACTTTGGGGTACTTCATTACAGCTGTACAGAAAACTAATACACCAGTTAGTCTACATGTTTGCTAGGCCTCCAACGACAGAGTAAACCAGATGGGACTAAACTACAACACAAATGTAGAAACCCTAGGGTCAGTATGCTTACTAAATGACTTAGAGAGCGGTGGCTCAGGTGGTGAGGCATCTGCCCTTGGCTCAGGTCATGATTCCAGGTCCTGGGATTAAGTCCCGCATCGTCAGGCTCCCTGCTCAGTGGGGAGCCTGCTTCTCCCTCTCCCTCTGCCCCTCCGCCCCCTGCTTGTGCTCTCTTTCTCTCTTGCTCTCAATCTATTTCAAATAAAATCTTTAAAAATAATGATTTAGTGAGGGTACTCCTGGCTGGCTCAGTCAGAAGAGCCTGTGACTCTTGATCTCAGGGTTGTGGGCTCAACCCCACATTGGGTGTAGAGATTACTTAAAAACAAAATCTTTAAAAAAATAATCAATAAAATCTTAAAAAATAAAAGATTTCAAACAAATAGCACTCTTCTCCCCAGATTTTCAAGTCTGTTAGTTTATGCCTGCTGACATGTTCTTGGTGCATACGAGGTGCCTGGGTCACCATTAGGAAGCAGTCACAGGACTGAAGGCTTGCTGCTTCTAAACAAACCGATGCACGGACACCAACTCCCAGGCCTTCTGACCCTCTGCTCCTTTGGTGGTGGTTGTGAATTTCTTAACCATCTTAGGTCTGACCACCCAAAGGCTAGAACCTTTTGATATGGCATTGGCCTAGAAATTGTTCTCCTTCCTGATTTATGATTTCTCATTTAACTTAAATTTCTTATTTTGTCCTAATCTCTTTCATGACCTGGTGGCTGGTTTCATTCTCGTCTGGATCTTCCCTGGGTATACGACCCTTATGGCATTGCTCATATGATCCTTATGGCCTTGTTCAGCCCATCTTAAGTGTTGACTTCTGGTCATGCAACTGGACCTTTTTTATGGACTTCAAATTCAGAAAAAAAGACTTTTTTCTATAATATAGACTCATAGACCATTATTTTTTTAAGGTTTTATTTATTGATTTGAGAAAGAGAGAGAGAGTATGAGTGGGGGGAGGGGCAGAGAGAGAGGGAGAAGCAGACTCCCCGCTGTGCAGGGAACCCAATGCAGGACTCGATCCCAGGCCTCTAGAGATCATGACCTGAACTGAAGCCAGACACAACCCGACTGAGCCACCCAGGCACCCCAGTTATTTTTAAATGGTATTCTTAAGTAATACATGTAAATTTTTTTAATTGCACAGTACAAAAAGGCATTGAACTTATTTTGAACCCCAGTTCCCTTCTCCAGAGGCGTGTGTGTGTGTGTGTGTGTGTGTGTATGTGTGTATGTGTATGTGTGTGTGTGAGAGACAGAGAGAGAGAGAGAGAGAGAATTATTCTTCCAGATGCATATGCAAAGTCAGGTCCATATCTGTACACGTTAATAGTAGTAGCATTCTGTCACTGTTTTGCACCTTGCTTTTTTTTTTTTACCTAACATATAATAATATTTCTTAGGGTTGTTGTGAGGATTAATCAATTAAACCTTAGTTCATCCCTGACTGCTAATTTTGTTAAATATATAGATTCTCTTTTGAAACAAAATGTCGAAGGTTCTAAAAGATGTTATTTAAAATTAAAGAATCCCCCTATCATTAATCTTTATTATTTCAAGTATTTTTATTATTTTTAAGTATTATTTATCTCCTTAAATTAAACTTAAAAAGCATATTTTATACCCCTATAATCAATATAAACTTGTCATTTTGTTTTTTTTTTAAATACTACTGTAGAACTTGTCATTAATGACTGAGACTGTAAATTTGTAACTTTAAATATTCTAAAAGGCATGTAAATCATAGTTGGTGTCATCTTTTCCTTGATGTTGAACATTTGTGTTATTTCGAACCATTTGCTATAATATAGAGCACTAGTAAAATTTTAAAAATTTTTAAATGGGGAGGGATTTTAGAAATCACATTTCCTTAATACAGGTATATCCTATGACTTTGCGTATGGCCTATGTCCTGCTGAGCACGTCTCATGAAACTCACCACTTCATGGAAAAGCGCATTCCATTTTTCCATTTTGAACTGTTCTCATACAAAGTTCTGTATCTTTAACTCTATTTGCTCTTGTCCAGGACTCATTCTATTCCATTCTGTATTTGCAGCCTGGACCTCAGGCCTGAGGTCAAGGCTCTCACCCTGTGCCCTAACCCACAGGCACCCATTATCCATCAACAACATGAACTTTAAAAATATATATATCAATTTTTAATGGAACATTTTAAAAAAAGGTTTATAATATGTTTAGTCTTGATGCTTTTGTATTTTCATAGAATGTTTAACAATTACATTTGTTAGCTGAGCAAATGTAAAACAAAGCTATATATTTACTTCTGATACCATAGGCAAACCAGATAAAAATTTTGCTCAGTATATATTTTCAAATTACTTTCACTTATTTAAATTATTACTGGGTAATTGGCATTGACAAAATAATCATCATCGCTAAGTGACCTCTAGCGCCTTCTGACTGAATTTCTGACACAAAGTCAGGTTAACAAACCAACAGCTGCTCTGCTAAATGGAGTTCCTTGGAGAATTAGAAGCTGTCAGCTGATGGCTCCGATGAGAAAAACTGTGCTACACGGTCACTACAATATACCACAAAGTTGCAAAAACTATACGTTTCTCTGGATTTCTGGTGTTCTTTCTACAAGAACTTCTAATCTTAGAAATTTCAAAGAGGTTTAAATGAATTCTAAAATAGCAATTGAACATTCCAAATTTGAAGAAGGGGATGGAGAAAAGTTGAAAATAATTCCATAAAGGTTTCCCAAAAAGGTTCCCAGGATTTAAAAGGAAAATGATGTTTTGGGGCAATCTAGGCACCATTATAATAAAATGGTGAATGAGAACTAGATGCATTGATTGTGAGATCCCTGGCGAATTATAGATTCCAGGAGGGCCAAAAACTGCTGTTCCCTGTACTCTAGGACAGAAACAAAGTCTGGCCTACTGTAGGCACTCAAACTAACAAACTTCCAATGAAAAAAAAAAGACATTTTTATGCTAAAAAATACAAATATAAACATGGATAAATATTCCACATTCAAACCTATAATAAATAAATAAATTGTCGGCTAATCCTAAGGACAAAGACTAAATCATCTTAACCACAAACTTCATATTTTATTGAGACATACAAATGCCGAAAGAATTTATCACCAGCAGACCCACACTTTAGGAAATATTAAAGAAAGTCCTTCAGGCAGAAGAAAAATGATACCAGATGGAAATATGGATCTAAACAAAGCAATAAAGAACACTGGAAATTGTAACTGCATGGGTAAAGTATATGATTTTTTTCACTCATTATTTAAATCTTTTTAAACGATATTTGAATGTTTAAACAAATATGATGACAAAAAAAAAACAAATATGATGACAATGCATTGTAAAGTTAATAACATGTATAATTAAAATGTATTATACCAATAGCATAAAGGCTGGGAGGAGAAGAGTGGAAGTACACTGTTACAAGTTACTTAAAACATGTGAAGTGATACAATATCACTTGAAGGTAGACTGCGATAAGTTAAAAATGCATACTATAAACCTCAAAGCAACCACAAAAATAACCAAGCAAAGAATTATAGCTAATAAGCCAATAAAGGTGATAAAGTAGAACCACAGAAGTAATGCTCAATTAAACTTTAAAATGGAAAGAGAGAGAGAGAGAGAAGAAAACAAAGAATGGATGGAACAAATGGAAAATTAATAGCAAAATGATAGACTTAAATCAAGCATGTCAATAATTACACTAAAATAATCCAAATGTCCCCCAAAATAAGCAGAAATTGTCAGTTTGGATTTTAAGAAAATAAAACAAGAACAAATTCTACGTTGCCCAAGAAAATACTTTTAAGTATTACTAAGATAAAAGGTCTTTTTATGATGATAAAGGAATCAATTCAGCTAGAGGACATGCCATCATAAGTGGGTTTTTTTTAAGATTTCACTTTTAAGTAGTCTCTACACCCAACGTGTGGCTTGAACTCATGACCCTGAGATCAAGAGTCACATGCTCTACCAACTGAGCCAGCCAGGTGCCCTATGCTATCATAAGTGATTATGCTCTTAATAACAGAGTTTCAACAATATATGAAGCAAAAACTGACAGAACTGCATGGACAAATAGACAAATCCACAATTATAGTCAGAGATATCCATATCTCTTTCTCAAAAATTGATAATACAAGTAGACAGAAAATCAAGAAAAAAAAAATTGAATGGCCCTATCAGTTTGCTTTGACATTTATAGAATACCTCACCCAAGAGCAACAAAAAACATAATATTTTCAATTGCACATGGAATATTCACCAAAACAGATCATATTTTTGGCCACAAAACAAGTGTCAATTAATTTAAAAGGATTCAATTCACACAAAATATGTTCTCTGACCACAAAAGAATTAAATTAGAAATCAATAACAGAAAGATCTCTGGCAAATCCTCAAATATTTAAAAACAAAATAACACACTTATAAACAATCCATGGGTCAAAGACAAAATCAAAACGGAAATTGAAAAAGTTTTTTTTAACTGAATGAAAATTAAAACAATTTAGTGGGAAAATTTATAGCACTAATTATCTATATTAGAAAAAAGAAAAGGTATCAGATCACAATCCAGCTTCCACCTTAAGGAATTAGAAAAGAAAAGCAAATCAAAGCCAGAGTAAGCAGAAGAAGAAATAGTTCAAATTAGTGAGGAAATAAAAGAAACAGAAAACAAAAAAACTATAGAGAAAATCAGTGAAAGAAGTGATTTACAACAGCATCAGAACATAAAATATTTTGGGACAAATTTGACAAAATCTGTACAAGACCTCCAAACTAAAAACTTTAATAAAGATTTAAATAAATGGAGAGCTACCTTGTCATGGTCAGAACACTTAATACTGTTAAGAAGCTAGTTCTCCCCAAATTGATCTATGAATCCAATGCAATTCCAATCAAAACCCCAGAAGGCGATCCATGCTACAACATGAACTGTGAACACATTATGATAAGTGAAAGAAGACAGACATAAAAGGGCAAATATTGTATATTTTCATTTATACGAAATGTCCACAAAAGGCAAATCGCAAAGAACAGAAAATAGGTTCGTGGTTCCTAAGAGCTGGTGGGAGGGTAATAGGGAGTGATTGCTAATGGATACAAGGTTTCTTTTGGGGCTGACGGAATTAAACAGTGGTGATGGTTGCCCAACCTTGTGAATACACCAAAAATCATTAAATTATACACCTAGAAAGGCAAAAATGATGAATTTTATGTGATATAAATTTTTATCTCAATTTTTTAAAATCTACCTAAAAAAATCCTAAGACGCATTTTCGTAGTAATTGACAAGTTGATCCTAAAATTCATACGGAAATGCAAAGGACCTGACAAAGTCAAAACAACTTTGAAAAACCAGAACAAAGGTAGGGCTAACTCCACCCAACTTGAACGCTTACTATAAAGGCACAATATTGAAGACAGTATGACACTGAAGCAAAGACAGACAAATAAATCAACAGAACAGAACAGAGAGTGCAGAAAGAGACCCACACATATATGGACAACTGATGTTTAGCAAAGATGCAAATGCAATTCAGTGGAGAAAGGATCATCTTCTCAACAAACAGTGCTATAATAATCAAATATCCATTACAAAAAATAAAATAAGCTTCCACCCATACTTTGCGCTATATACAAAAATTAACTCAAAATTGATCATTGACCCAAATATAAAATCTAAAACTATAAACCTACTATAAGATAACATAGGACACAATCTTTGTGACCTTGAGTTAGGTCATACAACACCAAAATAACAATTCATAAAAAAAAATAATCAACTGGACTTGGTAAAAATTGGAAAGTTATGCCTTTTGAAAGATACTGTTAAGAGAATTACAAGACAAGGGCAAACCTCTCAGGTCCCCTCCCTCTTCAGGAGCTTTGTACTATCGCTCAATAAACTTTGCTTTGCTGCCCACCAAAAAAGAGAGAGAGAATAAGACAAGCCATGGATATCTATCTGATAAAGGACTTGTATCAGAATATAAAGAACTCCTTATATTATTTTATTCCTTGTATAGCTCTGCAGTAAAAAAGTGAAACTGAGAAGCAGAATGAGTCCTGGCAGTGTTCTGGCCTCGAGTGCTGCTAGACGGGGCCCTTCCCCACACTTTGGTTACATGAGCTAATAAGTTACCCTTCCTGTCTGAGCTGGTGTGAGTAAGTTTTTTTTCCTTGCAACCAAGTATGTGTCTTCAGTATGAGTCATTTGGAGGAATGGAAGAATGAGAGAGAGGAACCAAAAGAAGGACTGTAAGAATGATTGTAAGAGTAACTGTTGAGAGGGGCACCTGGGTGGCCCAGCCGGTTAAATATCTGCCTTTGGCTCAGGTCGTGACCCCAGGGTCTTGGGATTGACCCCAGCATAGGGCTCCCTGCTCAGTGGGGAGCCTGCTTCTCCCTCTCCCTCTGCCCCTCCCCCCTACTCATGCACGCGCTCTCTCTCTCTCTCTCTCTCTCTCACTCTCAAATAAATAAATAAAATCTTAAAAAAAAAAAGAGTGACTGTTGGGAAATAAAAAGGTTGATATATGGTCATGATTGTGGTAGTTAGCTGGAAGTTCATTTTTACCATAGATTAGAAATTTTAAAGCACACACATTTCAGCTCAAGAAATCAGCCACTAAATGTTCCTCCTAGAGAACTACTGGCACGTGTTCACAAGGAGAAGCGTAGAAAGGATCGTCGCCACAGCTTCGTGTAATGATAAACAATCGCAAACAACTGGCTTGTCCATCCATTGTAGACCCGCATCACCGAATACCTGGCAGGAGTTTCAAAGTATAGAACGGAGCCATGGGCACTGACGTGCAAAAGAGCTCCAGAACATGTTATGAAAGGAGCAAACTGCATTCTTTAGCATATTTAAGTTTTTAAAAAATAAAACATACAAAACAAACCTATTTCTATATGTGGACACGCATGTAGGTAAACGTATAGAGGACAAGAAGGTTCCACCTCCAACGGATAATTGAGTTCACCTCCAAGGAGGGGATGAGGATTAGGAGGAGTTAAAAGGAGATTTTCGGTCCACCTTTGTTTTGCTTGAAGTTTTCACATATGAGTAAACCCAACAGACCTTGTTTAACTAAAACAAGTGAAAGAGTAGGAATAATTTTTACTGAGCATAAACAGCGTACTAGTTATTACGTAAGAGAGGTAAGGTCCCTGCCAAAAGGAAATGCCTAAATGTACACAAGCTTAGGGTCAATGTATTAGCGGTCTATGCACGTAACTTCCAGCAATAAAATGATCAAATAGTACTAAGAAAGAGAACTGTTTTAAGGATTGATTGGGATAGGCTATAAGGAACATAATAATGTGTCATATTTATGAATAGAATATCAGATTTTCTAATGAATTGTTTTTAAGCTCATCTATAGATTTCTTGTTGAAAACAGTGCATTCTCCTATGGGACAAATGTTCAGGTTTTCATAAAACCTGTTTTATCCGTGTTCCTTGTTAGGAAGCATCAAAGATACTCTGGAAATTCAGGCAAAACTTGATTGAACCCTACAGAGGAGCTCACGGATTCTAAGGAGACATGCAATTTCAGCTCTCAGGAAGATCATGAACCAAGTTGTTCTCGGATCCAGGCTACTGATGGACAGCTGAGCCATCCGTCTTTCTTGGAAACTGGAGTCTTGAATGTCGTGATACAAGGACAGAAAAGCATTGGCAAGTTCTGGAGTATGTTTCAGCTTCCTGGCTATCTGACACTGCCCATTCACATCCTGAGAATTTTGAGGTTTTTGAAGACTTTCTGAGCTCACATTCCAGCTATGTTACTTACTAACCATGTGACTTTGAGCAAGTTATTTAACCATAACTATCTTCATCTATAAACATGGGATAAAACCAAACCTGGCTTCTAGAGTTTTTGAGAGGATTATGTTATATAATACATATAAAATTACCAGTATACAGTTTGTATTCAATGGACACTGGCTATTATTATTTCCTCTTCACAAACAGAAATATACCAAAATGTTAAGTAGTCATAATAGTGGATGTATGAAAAAATCTCTCCTCTTACAGAGTTACCCTAATGACAGTGTTTTCTTCTAATTGTAAAAAGAAATATTGTTTAAGCTCTGAGTTGCAATAATCTGATGACTAGAATTATATAGGATGAACTCAAAATTAGATATTTTTATGATCAATCAACAATGTTTAGAGTTTAGGAGCTACGATGTAAAATTTTACTCATCGATATTAGCAAACTTTTTGCCTCCTAGACAAACATAATACAGTTCCTTAATGGGAACTGTTTTAGCTCAATAGAATCAAGTGAATTTCTAAAGTGTGTATCTCATTGTTTGGCTCTTTTTTCATATATTCATTATTCATGATACTTCTGTCTTGGTCTTGAACAAATAAACACCAGAATATTTAAAAATACTGAACTGTCTGTCCTGGGAAGAAATATATCCCAAATGACTAAAACCAAAAAGGTCACAAGATGTTTCCCTTCATTTTGTCATTTGATCTTAGATATGCTGCTTTCAAAACACAAGCTACAGTAAGTAGCTATTTAGAGACAAGACAGCCCAAATCTATCATTTAAAAGAGGAAATAAGTGGTAAGGACATTGCATTCTTCAACTGGAACTTTTGAACTGAAAACTTTTTGTTTAAAATAATTCCACATGACAAGGTATCGGTCAAGAGAAGAATCCCTAACCAGTGGTGGCAGATCGTGTAAGCTGGCTCCCTCATCGCTTGGTTCACCACCTTTCCAACCAGCCTCTTGACTAGTATGCAGCTTGGAAACAGATACTTGCTCTCCTAGATTGGCTGAATAGAACTAGGGTGGCCATGTGATTCAGTGCCAGCCAATAGAGTATAAACAGAAGTCTCTGCTTGTGGCTTCTAGAAAAGCTTTTTTAAAGACTGGTCTGGCAGTTTCCTTTGCACTTTGCCCTTCCTTCTTCCTCCTTCTCCCCCTTGTAACTAACATGATGCCTGAAATGAAGGTATCTTTCAATGTTGAAAATGAGAGCCACGTGAAGACTATGCTAAGCTATTATCCCAGCTCTGGAAGCTTACCCCCAGATATCTTGTTGCTTGAAGCAAACATATCCTTCCCCTATCTAAGCTTCTCTTTCCTGGGCTTTCAGTCGCTTGCAGGCAAACACATTTATAACTGATAAAAGTAACAATTAAGGGAAAAGAGATTGTTCTCTGACATAGTAATTTCTTTTTTCAGAGACTATAAAGGAGCTAAGAAAAAAATGTGTTATCAAATTGTACTAGAAAAGCCTGAGAAACTTGCTTTATGTGATGGGCAATATGAATTTTGCTTCCCTGAACTTATTATCAGAATTAACTTAATGACAGAAACATTTAAGTAAAGTTAACATTTAAAATTTTTTCACTTTCATGGAGAATGAATATATAATTTAAAGACAATATCAGGGCAACCAGGTGGCTCAGTCGGTTGAGCGTCTGCCTTCAGCTCAAGTCATGATCTTGGGGTCCTGGGATTGAGCCCCAAGTCAGGCTCCCTGCTCAGTGGGGAGTGTGCTTCTCCCTCTTCCCCTGCCTTTCCTCCCTACTCATGCTCTCTCTCTCTTTCAAAAATATAAATAAAACCTTTTTTTAAAAAAGACAATACCAATGGAATTGATACATGGACATATAATAGAGTCAGTTTTTCCCATTTTTTCCCCAAAGAAGTTAAAAACATTCCTCACTACTAAGATGAAATATCACAACATAATAATTACATAATGTTTTTCATCCTGGGGCTGGGAAGGGGTAGATGAAGTTAATCAATATGGCAACTCTCAGAACCAAAACACAGATAAGTGGGCTCAACCACCCCCTTCCCTAACCCCCTACCCATGAGATGATGTGAATTTTGGAGACAGCTCTTGGCTATTTCTAATTTTTATAATCAAAATGCCACCACTGAACCTTGAGTTGGAGAAAATGTCTCCTATCTAAATTAGGTCAATCTCCTCTACAAGAAAGAGACTTTTGAACTATAAGTAAGGTTTTAGCTGCCACAAAAGGGCTCCGTGTCCACTCGTGGGCTGTACACTTGAAGACCTCTGGAGAACTGCCAGATCAGAGTTCTCACCCCCTGGGATTAAATTAGGGGCTGGTCATCACATGTATGATTTAGGGCATGGAGTTCCATGGGGATCACTCAGGGACAACCTTGGGGAAAAAAGAAATGGAGGAAGAAAAGACCCTGGAAGTCTAGTACTTCCCCCACACCATCACACCTGAGCCTCAGCTGCTGTGCTGTAAACACATCTATACAAGGGGCTTTGAAGTAAGTTCTCATTTGTGGCAAGTTTATATTGCATTAAAAAAGAAGGAGGAGAAAGAATTACTGCATTAAGATATATGCTAGTGCCAGTTTTATTTGTTTAAAATTTTTAAAAATATTTTATTTTTAAGTAATCTCTACACCCAACATGGGGCTCAAACTTACAAACCCCAGATCAAGAGCTGCATGCTCCACTGACTGAGCCAGCCAGGCACCCCATCCTAGTGCCAGTTTTCAATGAAAATACCTTACTTGGGAGAGGTAACATTAAGTCATCACCATTCTCATACATATTATAAATTAGCTTAAGTTAGCAAATTAGTGAATTAGAGCATGGAGCACTCTGAACTATTCATTTGACTCTCAGCTGGTTAATTCTTTAATTGCATTAAATACAAACGAGTTTAATCTATGAACTGACATTTATAACACAACAAATGTTGAATCGGTTACTTAATAGTTCCATAACTGTGGGCAAGTGAACTTCTGTAGGCCGTCGCAATACAGCTACCACCCCACCAAGTAGGGGTTGCCATGAACATGTACGAAGCACCTAGAAGACCTCTGATCAACAATTCTGAGGGCTGAGGACTATCAATTTACCTGGAGCAATGGAACAATAATCTGATACTTTTCAAAATTCTGCATTTAGCTCAGAAGCCTTCCGGACCTATCTCAACTCTTACTGTTACACTTAGAACAACTATTTAAGCGGCAATATTTTTCATCCCCAAATCCGAGCCATTAGCCATTTTTTAAAAAAGATTTATTTGAGAGAGAGAGATGGTGCACACGTGCATGCATGTGGGTAAGGGGCAGAGAGAGAGAAACTTCAAGCAGACTCCCCCTCTTAAGCAGAGAGCCCAGGGAGGGGCTCAATCTCTTGACCCTAAGATCATGACCTGAGCGGAAACCAAGAGTCCAGTGCTTAACTGACTGAGCCACCCTGGCGCCCTCAGCCATTTTTTCTTGCTATACTGCCTCATCCTCCTGTGAGGGTCTCTAGAGAGCTCTTTTGAGAGAAATGCATCTTTGTTATTCCTATGACCAGAGAATCTGCCTAATATTTATCTCCTACTCTGTGAGTTGGGCTGGACAACATAGAAGCCACAAGTATGTGCCTCCTGGTTCCCAAGCAGAGCCGCTCGTGTTTTCTCATAAGCGCAGACTCTGAGAGTGAAGTCATGGACCAAGAAGAAAGCAAACCCTCTTCAAGTTCTGCAGGGGGAGAGGGGAGATGACTCAGCATGGAGAAAGAGTACGTTGTTGCCTTTGTTCCTCCAGAATGGCAGCCCCATTGTGTTCCTCACGTCTTTGATGTGTCCTTTCATGCTAACCAGAGCATGATGTTAGACTTGGGGGTAGACGACCTGTGGTCACCTCATGCTTTCAAGGCCCACTCTAGTCTCAACTCCCTCAGAACCACGTTAGTCCATGTTCATTCTTTCCTCGTATCAAGTCGTGCTTACTATTCTTGTCTGTAGCTCTCACTTGGCAGCTTCTATTTTTACGTGATAGCTCTTCGGCAGATGATAAATTCTCTGAAAACAGGACGGACACATTAGAAACAGATTGTAAAGACAATAAGCACTTGCTAAATGTTTATAATTGATTATCAAGAGGAGAATTCCCTTATTTAGGAAAAATATTTGATGAAAGAGGACTCCTACCTGTATTAGAAGGAGTTTGCAAGTCTTTTAAGTTAAGAAATGTCAAAGAATGATGTCTAGAGACACCACCAGACCTGAAAATGGGTCTAGAAGCATGAGAAAAACAAGACACTAGCAGAAAAGGAAGTGGATTTCGAGGCTAGGGGGAAGGTCAGCGCTGCAGGCTCTGCAGGGACAACCACAAGGAGAAATTCCAGCCAGGAGGAGTCAACGTGTCAACTTAAGCCCAAGACTGGGGAACGTCTAGTGGGTAGGTCCACATTTGAACCATTCCTCGGGGCCTCTTATGTGGCATTGGGGAATACCCACTGTAGGACTTTGGACCACTGTGATTTGTCTATTGCAAAACACATGTACATAGTCGTTGTTTGTTTATCTTTAAATAAAACTTGGTTTTACTACACTATAATTATTGAACTTGCAAGTGGGGTTCATGCCAGTTTACTGCACTATCAAATAGACATTTTCTTGGGTTTTGGCTCATGCCAAAGAACATGATTTTAGAGTCGAAAAATTCTGTCACTTAAACATTCAGAGCCCAGTTTCCTCTTTTCTGAAATGACAATATTTCTCATCTTAACAAGTCTTTGCTTCTAGCACCTTATCTGGCATATAGTAGACACTTCATGAATATTAGTTTCCTTCCTCTCTTTATGTCATAAGTATATCTGGCAAGATGATTATAACTTGAGACATTAATGCATGTTCAAGCTCTAATAAATGTTTCCTGTAAGAAAGCAAAGGAAATCGCTTCAACTTTCAGAATCATTGAAGAAAGCCCAAGAACGCATTTTGTTACTTTGGTCTTGTTCTTACCCAAAGCTGATGACCTATTATGCAAAGCAAACTGTCTTTCAATTAAGTTCTTTTTGTTTTATGAAGTATTTTTTCATAAAATCAACTATAAGAACTAATATACTTCCTTCTAAGAAGGAAATAACCCTTCAAGCAGCACGTATTCTTTACTGCCTTTCTCATTCATGATGAGCTTTTTGTATCTACATTACACATCATTTTAATTTTAAATGCTTTTTAAAGGTAATTTTAAATGGCATTTTCACTGTTTGATATTTATACACTTGAAAATCAGATTTTTGCCTATATTTGTACATATTTCTAACTATCCATGTACTTATTCTCCTAAGGGCTCTTAACACATCAAAAGGTTATGTAAATAGATACTTTTTAAAACAAACTTGAGAAAAACAGGAACCAATAATTTGTATTGGTCCTGAAAAGAGCAAACACAAACGTATCACTTTTCAATGCATCACATTATAAACACCTTTTTGGTGTGGTTCACAGGCACTAATGAAGTTGGGGGATATTAATTATACATAGATCGTTGTATTAAAAAAGAAAATGTCTATTCAGGTACAAGTTACTGTCGATAATCATTAGTAAATAAGAAGACAATACACTTCAATCAACAAATATTTACTAAGCATATATTATATGCCCAGCACTACGCTAGGTCCCACAAATCTGGCTAGTTACATGGTACTTTTAAGGATACATCAAATGATAGAATCATGTAGGTTTTAATTTTTACTACACGAAAACACAAAAATTAAAGCTTAATATATTTTAAAATATTTTATCATCAAATAAATCAACAAAGGGGGCGCCTGGGTGGCTCAATCAACCGATGAGTCTGCACTTAGGCTCAGGTCATGATCCCAGGGTCCTGGGATCCAGCCCGGCATCAGGCTCCCTACTCAGCAGGGAGCCTGCTTCTTCCTCTGCCTCTGCCCCTCCCACCCCCACTGGGTTGTGCTTGCTCTCTCTCCCTCATGCTTTCTCTCTCTCTCTCAAATAAATAAATAAAATCTTTTTAAAAATCAACAAAGCCACAAAGTTGAGCCAAAATGAAAACTCAGCTATAACAGCTACTGGATTTATGGCCATTAAGCTATCTGGGAACTATTCTCTTCCTTTAAAATTCAAACTAGCTATAGAAAGCCCTTTCACTCCCACAGGGCATATTAGTAATAGAAATTGGGAACAGAGGGTTAGAGGAACAGAGACAAAGTTCATACAAAGTGAAGCCATGTGCACCAGACTGGATTATTGTTCACAATTCTTCCCTCAATCCCTCAGCCATGGAAACCTACAGCACACCAGAGTGGATGGGTGTTTCCCCCACTTTACTGATATTGTGCCATATAGCTTGTTCTAGTCAACAGAATGTCAGTAAACATGACACGCACAAGAACTTAAACGTCCTTGTGTCCTTTGGCTCAATGTCTCCCATTCCCGTGATTGCCATGAAGACCGACTATGCCAATTAGCTGCTGTCCCTTCAGTCTGGGCCCCAAAGTGAAATACACAAGCAGTCCCACACTTCACCTAAAGCCAAGAGCCAGTGTCCTGCAGCCTATATATAGGCTTCCTGTTATAAGCCAGAGTGGTTGTGAGATCTTTGCTGGATTTCTGGAGCAATAAGTGACTAATTCACATTCTTAGTTAAAATGGGCAGTACATGTACAGATGCTAGTAATCCAACTAAAAACTAGTATGGACTTTATATGCAATTGGAGATAAAGAGACTCTAACAAATTGTGCAATTAGTTTAAAATCCCCAGTAGAAGTCATAGATCACACTAGTGAGTGGAATTATGGGACATCGGTAGGGTCAGAGGAAGGTCCAGGAACTGGGCCCAAAATGAATGAAGCAGGTCTAGACATCACACCGGCTTGTCTAGTTCCTGAGAGCTGGTATGTCCCAATGGCAAACTGACACAATCACCACAGCTGAACTGAATTCAACACCTGTTGAAAACACAAAGCCTCTCTTTTCAATTCATAGTTGAAACACATTTTCACAGATCAAAGACTTTGCCTTCAGTAATTTAATAAAATGAGACTTTAATCTGATATCAATATAATTTGAAAGGCAAGCACAATGATGTTCTTCTTTGTTTTGGCTTAAACTAAGCAAAGTGCAGAAACAGACTTATTACGTAAATTATACATTTGTACCAGGAGAAGGCTGAATGTTGTCATAGCAAACTCTGTGAATGAAGGTTTTGCAATAGGTCAAAAAGAGAAAAGCAGTGAAGAGATGACTCATGACATAGCACACCTTATGTGTAGGACACAAAGGTATGCAGAACTCCAACAACCCACGACATACTCGTCAATGCCATGTTCTTTGGCATTTGGGGAGGAGAAATTGAGCTCCAGAAAACAAAAAGTAACATTGTTGATCTGAACTTTTCTGGTTTGGTAGTTATGTTGGCACCTAATTTTTGTTTTTGTTTTAGAGTTAATAATAAGCATTAGAGGTAAGAGGTTTGCTGCAGTTCGTATCTTGTTATTGTGACAGAATCCAAACCTAAACTCACTGAAATGGAAAAGAAAATGTATTTATTCATGTAGTGGAAAAGCCTTGAGGTTGTTTAGTGTCATGAGTGGCTTGATCCAGGAGCTCCAAAAATGTAATAAAAATTCAATTTCTCTTAGTTTCTTGGCTCAGCATTCTGCTGTGTCAGCTTCATTCTTCAGATTCATGCGGCAGCCTCTGGCACCTCCGGACTCACGTCTCCCTTCTTGCTACAAGCTTCTGGGGAAGGAGAGAAAGTAGACCCCGCGCAGCTGCAGTGATCACTTCCATTGGAGTGAGCACTGCAGCCACAGCCACAAGCTCCTCCAGTACAACCTGAAGGGTACAGACAACTTTCACTGAGAGGTGAGGGTGGGGCAAGTTTCCCAAAAGGAAATGAAAGTCCTTTTTTAAACAAAGGGGTGACTTTGGGTGGATAAGGAAGATCAAGCATCTTCTATAACAGAAGTCAGCAAACCTCAGTCCATGGGCCACGTATGTCCTACGGCCTGTGTTTATACAGCCACTAGCAAGAATGGTTTTTCCATTTTTTTTTAAGATTTTATTTATTTGTCAGAGAGAGAGAGAGGGAGAGCGCAAGCATAGGGAGTTGCAGGCAGAGGGAGAAGCAGGCTCCTGCTGATCAGGGAGCCTGATGTGGGACTCGATCCCAGGACCCTGGGATCACATCCTGAGCCGAAGGCAGACGCTTCACCAACTGAGCCACCCAGGCGCCGCATGGTTTTTCCATTTTTAAATAGTTGGGGGGGGGAGATTTTAAAAAGAATAATAGTTCATGACATGTGAAAATTATATGAAATTCAGATTTCAGCGTTCCCCAAGTAAAATCTTATTAGAACACAGCCACGCTCATTCATTTATGTACTATGGCCGCCTTCGTGCTCTAATAGTCACAACAGAGATGACATGGCCCACAAAGCCTAAAAAATTTACTACTTGACCCTTTAAGAAACACTTTGCCAACCCCTCCTCTATAGGTTTGTACCTTTTAACACATTATTTTAACACATCACAAGGGAAGGGTCACCTGGGTGGCGCAGTCATTTAAGCGACTACCTTTGGCTCAGGTCATGATCTTGGGGTCCTGGGATCGAGCCCATATCGGGCTCCCTGCTCGGCTAGGAGTCTGCTTCTCCCTCCCTCTCTCTCTACTGCTCCCCTGCTTGTGCTCGCTCTCTCCATCAAATAAATAAATAAAATATTTTTAAAAACACACATCATAAGGTAGCATTATTGTTAAAATGATTTAAGTCAAGACTCAGGGTCTACAGCTATCTGAGTCCTTTCAAAGTAGATCACACTCATATTTGAGAACTTCAGTTTCAGCTTTGGATACTAAATATCAAAGATGTAACACTAAGCAGGAGTTCAATTAAGTAAAAGAGAAATGGACATTGCCTAGAAAATAAGAACTCTAATAATGACAAGTAAATTTTGAAATGCTCCTATGACATCACCCCCAGATGTTCATCCCATCAGACACAGGCAGTGCTATCTGGGAGAGTGGGGGGACCTCAGGTGAGACACTTCTGTCCATAAGAGAAGAAAGTATGGATGCCTGGCCGCCAAGCATGAAATTGTTTTAGACACACAAGTTACACTTCTCCCATGTGCAGCATCTTCAAAGCAAACCACCCTGTCCACAACACCGCCAATAATCTGGCTCCAAGCATTTAACCCAGGGGTGCCCGATCCATAGCCCAAACAATGGCCTATAAACATTAAAGGCCCTCAGAGATGAGCAGAAGTGTTACTTTCCAAAATTTGCCATAACAAATTGCTACCAACTGGATGATTTAAAACAACAGAAATGTACTCTGTGTTCCGGGGCTAAGAGTCCGTAATCAAGGTGTTGCTAGGGTTGCTTCCCTCTCAAGGCTCTGAGGGAAAATCCATCCCATGCCTCTCTCTCAGCTTCTGGGGGCTGACAATCCTTAGCATTCTTGGCTTGTGGCTGCCCTTTAATCTCTGCCTCCATCTTCCCAGGGCCTTTTCCCCTCGGCGTCTCTATGTCTTCTCCTTTTTTGTCTTTTATAATGGCATTCATCATCGGACTTAGGGGTCATCATACTCTAGGATGATCTCATCTCATTAGCCACACTTTAACCATATCTGCAAAAACCCTTATTCCAAATAAGGTCACATTCTGAGATTCTGGGTGGACATGATTTGGGGGGGAGGGGATGGATACTATCTAACCCACTAGAGCTGGGTCAAACAAAACCATCCTCTCAAGAATTTGAAATGTGAGAGCATAGATGAGGCAACTAATATTGGGAGTTGATGCTTCAAAGATGTCCTAGAAGGACCCAGGAGCAAACTAAACTTAGGAGCAAGCTGAAGGCATTAAAAATCAGAAATTACAGACTGAGAAGAAGCTTTGAGGAAGAGAAAAGGTACAGGACAGACTGTAAGGAAGCCAGCTGGTAGCAGAGAGAAGAGCAAAAAGACACTAAGAGAAGCAGAGATCAAGAGTATAAAAGTCATGTTGATACCGGAGCATTCGAGTGATCACACATAACTGTCCCTGTGTCGCCTTTGACATGTTCCAGATTTTGAAGACATCTATCGGTCATGAGTTTCTTTGAGATTCAATCTCTCTTTTTGTCAAATCTATTTTTTATAATCTTCATCATTATTAGGCTTGTTTTAATTTTAACGTGTCTTCCATTTGTAACCTAAGTAGCTTAACCCCTGACTGCACATAAGGTAAACGCTGAGTAAAGCTTAGGTGGTCCATGTCCACAGTGAGGTCTCAGGTATTCTAATTAATCTTTGTACTCTACTTACAAAAACTTTTTTTTTTTTAAGTAGGCTCCATGCCATCGTGGGGTTTGAACTCATGACCTCGAGATCAAGAGTTACATGCTCTACCAACTGAGCCAGCCAAGGGTCCCGATAAAGATGCTTTAGTTAAAGAACTTCTTCAAGTTATTATAAAAGAGAGCTATGTGAACCAGATCTGCTCACCTGATAATTATTCAAAACATGATCGTCAGCAGTCAGCACTGCCTTGTGTATTAGTCAGCTTTTACTAGTAAGGCTGCAGGAACAAACCCCAAATCACAGTGGCTTAAAACAATAAAGGATTATTTCTCATTCATGTTGCTCACCAGCCAGGGGTGGATCGCAATTCTCCTGTTACGTGTGTCTTCTTCAGTATCAGAGACATGCTATTCTCATAGAATAAGGCTGGCAAAAACACACAATGATAATCAACATTTCTATTTAGACATAATGTAGGTCATATCCACTCACATGCCATTGCCCAAAACAAGCCACGTGGCCAAGACCAACATCAAAGGAGCAAAGATGTGTACTTTCACAGGAGGTACTGCAAAGTTATAATGGGCAGGGATATATAGTTCTCTGGCAAGAAGGGAAATTCTTTGGGACAATAATAAAATCTACTAGCTTGCCATGTAAACTGTACCAAACAGAGAAATGTATTAACGTATCAATATGCTCTTTTCTTGATAATGTACAGCACTTTATGAAGCATATTGAAAACTATAAATTAATATGTATTTTTAAATTTAATCATGCATACATATTCTTAAACTATAATTATTATCATCATTATCTAGATGCATAGAACCCGTGCTAGGCAATATAAAGATATAAACAGATTCAGTTGCCTTTCTAAAGGAACTTAAGACCAATGAGAGCACTTGTTTCATAGCATACCTATTAGTTTTGAAGTATTCTATAATATATGCTGTATATTATAAATTATAAATAAATAATATATATATTTTAAAACAGCAATAAACTAACCAATGGAAAACTTCAGAAACAGTACTATATCTACATACACATGCACAAATGTTGTGTATAGAATTTGGTACAATAAAAAAATGGTATTTTAAATCAGTGGTAAGAAGATGGATTATTAAATAATTGGTGTGATGAAATAACTAAGCATTTTTTTAAAGTTAGGTCCTTATCTCATAACTTGTACCTAAATCAATTCCAGGTAGATTAAATACTTGACTAAAAAAAGAAATCATAAAAATTGGAAGAAAATATAAAACATGTGTTTATATAATCACAGGGTAGAGAAAGACTTTCTCAGCATTATACCAAGGACAGAAGTCATAAGATTTTGAGAGATTTGATTGATGTAGTGAATACCACAGAAGGTGGTCTCCTCCAAAAGAGACTCTGTTTAGCCCATAAGACAACAACCCTATCCATACCAAGTCCATAGGACCACATTCTCAGCAGCTACCTCAGAACCACATGACCCAGTTCCACTGGTTCAAACAGATCAGATCAGCAGCAGACACCTGGCCCAAGTTGAACCAATCAAATTTAATTTCAGGGAATCTGGACTTTGGACAAAGAGCTTCTGGTTCGGTCTGACTGCTATATTGAATAGGCAACATGTGAACACAAAAGACAGACACGGTCACTTCCTACTCACCATGCACTTATGAAGCAAAGAAAGCTGTATTGCCAGGACTTGGAAATGAAGCAGATGTACAGAGAAAAGCAGATATGAAGAGGGGATTTCAAATACTGAGCTTCAGACACCTTCTGATACCTGGTGCCTTGTTTCCCTTGGGCCTCATGAGCTATGTCAACATATGCACTGGGCGAGAGGTACAGGCTTCCACCTGTTGAATGAATAAGTCGTGGGAATGAAGGGCACAGCATGGCGGGCATCTGGCTCACTCACTTGGTACAGCATGTGACTCTTGATCTACAGGTTGTGAGCTGGAGCCCCACATTGTGTGTAGAGATTACTCAAAAAAAATTTTTTTTTTAATTTTTAAAGGTACAGCCTAGGGAATATAGTCAGTTGTATTATAATTGCATTGTATGATGACAGATGGTAGCTACACTTGTAATGAGTACAACATGATGTAAAGACTTGTTGAATCGCTATGTTGTACACCTGAAACTAATATAACATTGTGGGTCAACTATACTTCAATAAAAAAAATACCTATTAGAAACTTTCTGTGTACATCTCCCTTTCTTACATCTGATTGTGTTACAAATAATTCCACACAGGCTTTGACTCTTTTCCTCTCTCAGCATCTCACCCCAAGAGTGGGTCTCATATTCTTTTTTCCCGCCTGGGCTTCTCTGGCATTGGGGTAGGACAACAAGGGAGGCCTGCGGGTACCAACACAATGCACACAGAAGTGCACACCAGAAGTGGGGGGAAACGCTTCTCATTCTGTCCCTTCCACAGAGGTCTGCAGAAGTTCTTAGCAGGAGCAAGCACTAATCTCTTAATAATGCAGTCTTGTGTTACATTTCCCTCCTTCCCTAGTTTATTTTTCTTGGTTTCTCATTTCTACTTCCTGGAATCTCATCCGAAATAAACCAACACCATGCAACCCTAGACCAGGTTGTGCTTTTGGGGAAACCCAGAATAAGCAAGTTGATATCAGAAGTGGCCATGGAAAGAAAACCCTCAAGACAGGATTCTAAACCTGGATAGCCCACTGGTCATGCAGCAAAAAGAACCCCATTGTTGGCAGTATGTAAGATGGTTATAATCTCTGATAGCAATGGTTTCACGAATTGCAATCATCTATGCTGGATTGGAAGATGATGAAAGTAGAAGGCAAAGCATGGGTTGTGTGGTAATTTGGCAGTAGTATAGATGGCAATAGCAATTATGAGAATTATAGAATGGTTTGGCATTTGTTAGCTGTTTTTCAAGTCTTGATAAAAGAAAACAAAATACTCATGTCATCCAACTACCAACTCAAAGCCCACTATAAAAATAAAAAGTCCTCCATGGCAGCATCTTTTTGATAACTGGTGCTGGATCCACTGGATATCCATATGGAAAAAATGAATTTTGACCTTTAGTTCATACGATACCCTAAAATTAATTCTAGATGGATCATGGACCTAAACGTAAATAGTAAAACAATAAAGCTTCCAGGAAAAAAAGACAGAACATATTCATGACCGTGGGGTTAAACAGAACATAAAGAGCACCAACTGTGAGAAAAGATTGATAAATGGACTTCATTAAAATTAAGAACTTCTGGTCATCAAAAGACACCATTAAGAGAGTTAAAAGGCGAGGAGCCTGAAAAAAAAAAAAAAAAAAAGGCGAGGAGCCTGGCTGACTCAGTCAGTAAAGCAGGCAACTCTTGATCTCAGGGTCATGAGTTCAAACCCCATGTTGGGTGTTGAGATTACTTAAAAAAAAAAAAAAAAAGAGTTAAAAGGCTTGAAGCCAAGACTTGGAGTATCTATTCAATAAAGCACTTAGACCCAGAATATATAAAGAATTCTTACATATCAATAAGGGAAAAAGAAACCTATATGGTTAGATTTTTAAAAACTGCCTCCAAAACTCTTCCACACAGAGGATAAACAAATGGCAAAATGCATATCACAAAAGATGATAAATGTCATTATTCATCAAGGAAATACACACTAAAACTATAATTTGATACTGCCACAGTCCCACAAGAACGACTTAAATGAAAAGGGCTGTCAATGAGAAGTAAGTAACTGATCAGGATATGAAGCAACTGGAATCTTATATGTTGCTGTTGGGGCATTTAAATCAGTACAACCACTTCAGAAAACTGATTGATAGTATTAACGTTTTAGGTACATACGGCCAATAATTAAGCAACTCTACTACTCCTGGAAAATTCTAATCCCAAAAGAAATGAGTGTTTATGTTCACCAAAAGCCATATGTAAGAATGTGCATTGCAGTTTTATCATAACAGAACAAACTGGAAATCACCCAAATGTCCATCAACAGGAGCGTGGATAAATGAATTGTGGTATGCTGTGGAATGCCGAACAGCAAGGAACGTGAACTACTGCTTCACACAACACATGAATGCATCTCACAGATGCAATGATGAACGAGAGTACAAGCCACAAATTATTTTATGTGAAGTTAAAGAACAGGAAAAATGCATTTATGATGAATGAGGTCAAATAGTGATATCCTTGAGGGGAAAAGGTTGACTGGGAGGGGGTCATGAAGAAGCAAGCCTTCTGGAGTGCTGGAAATGGTCCGTGTCTTGATTGGGTAATAGTTATAAGGGTGTACACAAAGGTAAATATATATTAAGCACTATGCTTGATATGTATAAACTTTGCTCTACGTCAATTACACCTTGATAAAAAGTAAAGAAGAAGAAAAGGAGTAGAAATTAAAAAATAAAAAGTCCTTCATTTCCTGTGGCTGCAGGGCAATACCTGTTGAAAAAAATCAGGCCCCAGATTTAATTGTAAGGGTGGCACAACTGCAAAGGACAGTGAATGCGTGGCCTCAGTCTTCTGTGCCTACGTCAAGGCCCCGGTAGGAGCAGTTGTATCCTGGCATCTGGGATGGTGACATTTGGGTGGATAAACGAAAATATCTTGAATCCCCAGATTCCCATCAATCTTTCGTCAGGAGAAGCAGTCCTTTCCCCCTTGCTCAAGAGAAAAATTTTACAATGGCTGGAAGCTTTGCAAAAACCTCACCTGAGTCAGGCGTCTTGCAAGACAATGCTTTTTTTTCTAAGATCTGCCACCACATCCTCCATTGCCTCAGGAATAAGTGTCTACTGGGAAAATACATTTCCTACTCTGGGAGGAAATAGCTTATACAATCAAAACAATTACAGGACCAGAATAATAAGTGCTGGCAAGAACTGGAAGAACATGTGTGGGAGTGTATTTCGAGAATGTTCAGTCAGGGTGGTGGTAAGGGGAAAGAAAATAAATCTGCATAGTGGGGAACTTGTTGACATTGAAGCACTCTCCTGTGACTTGGGGTTATGCCTCCTGGAAAGGAAATCTCGAGTCATCCTTTCTACCGCTGAGATTTGTCTCCTGAAGGTTGACCAGACAGATTTCTTGCTATAAATGAGGTTGAAATGCCAGACCTACTTTGGCAGAATAGTGAGGAAGGGGTCTTAAGGCTCAGGGAGATAAAAATTTTTAAATAGATTTATTACACTTATTACATATGATCAGAGAGCCCATGATCTGACTATATGCCCCAGGAAGCCCTAGAGAACACCGACTTCACTAAGGGAATGAGAAGTGCACCAAGAAGTTTGCATTGGGTCATTTGAGAAACTCAGTGACACATTTCCTCTATATGTTGAAGAAATGCAGCCTTGAAACCAGCCTTCAAAAGAGATGATGGAATTCTAGAATGGCAGAGGCCAGGCAATGGCGCCTACCAGCAGAGTCAATACGAGCATAACTACTATAATAGACAGCAAGGCTGGAATGGCAATCAAAGTATCTTAGCCTACAAAAACCGTGCTGATGGTTAATAGATTATGATATTCCTAGGTGCAAGACAGATATCCAATCAAGGTGTCACTTGACTTACTTGCCTTGTAAAACAGTAACAACAAACACAACAAGAACAACCAACAACTGTTGAGAAGACTGACAACAGCTGACAAAATGGAAAAATATTGTGGTCTCTTATCCATTTTTAAACCAGCTCATAGACCAGAGCCTACGGTAAAAGGGGAGTATGGGTCTCTTTGAGGAAGGGCTTTAGAATACCTCCTCAAGGATGCACAATAAATATTCCCCCAATCTGGCAGCCATTTACTACAGAAACTGACCACTGGAAAAAGGAGTCTTCCCAGACTTTTTGAGGGCTGTCACATTAAAGGATCTGAACTGCCACTGAAACAATCAAACCCAAAATGTCATCATAGACCACTGGGTAGAGAAAGGACTTATGGCTGTCAAGTGATAAAGGCAGACTTCCATGTTACTGTGAGCCCCAAAATGCTGCAGAATCGAATCTTGAAGACACAAAATAACTTATTTTGTGGTTATTTTCCCAGTTCCCCAGTGTGAAATTTGAGTGGATGTACTTATCATTTGGTAGAAATTTCACACTCCCTGACCAACTGTGTGAAAGTCATCATGGTAAGAAGGGCTATGAAGGAATCCTTGAAAATGATCCCCTCCATCCCCACTAGAGTCAAAATGCCAAGACAGTAAACCAAAACTATCCCAAGAAGAATTTCAGGAATTCACACAACTTGCAAATATTTCAAGGATGCCGAGGTGTTGGTTTCCATCACATCCCTGTTTAATTTACCTGTATGACCTTTGCAAAAACCAGACAGATTATGGTGGTTGATGGTGATATATTAAACTTAGCCACTCGGTAGCTCCAACTGCAGCTGATGGGCTGGACACAATATCTTTAAATAGATCAATATAAGCTCTGGTATATGCTATACATACAGCTCTTGATCTTACAAACATGTTTTTTTTCAATATCTAAGAAAGGTCAAAAAAGTTTACCTTTATATGAAAAGGACAGCAGTACATTTTACTGTCTTCACTCAGGGCCATACAAAGTCTTCTGCCTTCTTCGTAAGATCGTCTGCAAAATTCCTGATCAACGTGACATTCTCCAGAAAATCAAGCTGGTCCACAATGTCATCATAAGTAGACTTGGTAAATAGAAAGTGACAAGTACTCTGGATGCCCTAGTAAGACCCCTGCATGCCAGAGGGTGGGAGATAAACACTACAAAGATTCACAGGCCAGCTACTTGTGTGAGACTTCTAGAGTTCCAGCAGCGCAAGATGTCACAGATAGGCCACCTAAGGGATAGGACGGATCATTGTACCTTGCACCACTAGCACTAGGAGGCACAGCGCTCCATGGGCCTCTTGATTTTAGAGGCAGCATTTACTGAATTTAGGAATACTGCTCCAACCTGTTTATTAAGCAATTCAGAGGGCTGCCAGCTTCAAGTGGGGCCTAGAGGAAGAGAAAGTGTATTAGCAATTTCAGGTCACTCAAATCATATGCTAACGAAGAACCAATAGTATTAGAAGTATCCTTGATATGTAAGGATTTAAAGATGTTAAGAATCATTGGCAAACCTTAATAGAAAAGTTGTAACTCAGACCCTAGGATTATGGCGCAAAGTGGTGCTTTGGTGGCAGAAAACTAGTCGTCATTTGAAAAGTGGCTGCTGGTGTGCTAGTAGGCCCCAGTGTAGACTGAGCTCCTGACACGGGGCATCAAGTGACTATGCAACCAGGGCAAGCCATCATGAATTCAAGACGATAAGACCCATCAGACAGTAAGTTCAGATAGGTGTAGCAGTCGTCTGTCATAAAAGGCAAATGGTACAGGATAAGCTCCAGCATGGCCCCAGGGTTCAGGTAAGTGACATAAACAGATGGCCCCAGCTCCCCTATCGCCTGCTCCTAGTACACTAATGCCTCACTTCGTACCTCTGCCCAGCTGATGGGGGAAGATAAAACTCAGGCTTGGTTGTCAGACAGGTTCTCTCACTATGTGGAGTGAGAGGCAAAAATGCGCTGCTGATACACATGACTCCACACAAACAGACAGGGTGAGTCCTCCCAGAGACAGCTCTATGTGCCAATGAGATCTAGCATTTTCTTTGACTATGTATTAGACAACAAACCACACTAACACTGACAATATCTGCGACATTGGGGTAAATAAAAATAACAAATATTTTCATGTTATATTATTTATGGCTATCACTACTTTGGAATTGTCAGTTACTTGTTATTACATATTTAATTCATCAATAAAGAAGCACACATTTACTGTATATTAATATAAGTAATTTCTTTATAATCCCATGTATTTTATCTTATGCATTTAAAAGCACTATTTTGAGGAGTCCATTGGTTTCACCACACTGCTACAGAGGTTATAGCATAAAAGTAACTGAGAATCAGGTCCAGAACAAAACTCACCCAGCAGAGTCTATGGGCATATGTAGGGATGGTCACGCCAAAATTGTCTATCACACGGGGGAGCTATGTATCCATTGTTAAAATGGATAAGTTAAATGCTGCAGTTTTATACTATGGAATACTATAGATATACATACTAAAACATGCACTCATCTTCAAATCAGCACTGAGTGAGAAAGAAAAGGGACACAGCAAAATCTATATGGTCTACACAGCAGAGTATAATTCAGAAAAATTTAAAACAGTTGCACACATAAAACAATACTATATACGTTTCCATATCTATATATTGAAAGAACACATGTGCATTCAAGGACCTGTATTACAGATGTCATACTCTAGAGTAGGAGCCCAGGGCCAGGGGTAGGTGTAGGACAACAGGGCTGGAGAAGGAGGATGGAAAATAGAAAAAAATAGCTACGCCATGAGAGGGGCCTTAAATGAAGCAGTAAGAAAGGTGGGTCAAGAAGTATGCATAGTTGGGGGCGCCTGGGTGGCACAGCGGTTAAGTGTCTGCCTTCAGCCCAGGGCGTGATCCCGGCATTATGGGATCGAGCCCCACATCAGGCTCCTCCGCTATGAGCCTGCTTCTTCCTCTCCCACTCCCCCTGCTTGTGTTCCCTCTCTCGCTGGCTGTCTCTATCTGTGTCGAATAAATAAATTAAAAAAATCTAAAAAAAAAAAAAAGAAGTATGCATAGTTGGTCCTGCTGATTCAAGTTCAAACAAATAAACCAAAAGACCCCACCATGAACAAAATGCAAAGGCAAATGAAAAGCTAGGGAAGATATTATGTAAAAATATAAGGCAAAGAGTTAATTTCTTTAATATAGAAGTTTTTATCGATCAATAAGGAAAATAAACAGATTTTTTAAATAGGCAAAAAAATTAAAGCAGGCAATTAATAAAAGAAGACACACATATAAAACAAGGAAATGTTTAAGCTCACAAATAATACAGGGTAAAATCTCCAGTGTTGTCAAGGAAGGGGGAAATCTAACCTCTCAAGCACAACTAGAAGGGGAGGGAGAAGTGGTATGAATGTTCTGGAGGGAAATTTGGCCTATATTTAAAATGCCATGAAAATTTGCTCTTAAACGCCTGTAAATCCTTGGCACAGCATTTTCACATTTAGAAATATATCTTAAGGAAATAATGGAAATCTATGAAATTTAGTTACAAAGTGTTTACTGTGGCATTGTTTGTCACAACTGAAATGAGAAAATGTGATTAGATCCTGGCAAACACATTCATATTACAGAATAAGATGATGTCACTGAAGTAGTACCACTAAGATGGGAATGTGTTTAAAATACAGTAAAGTAGAAAAACATAAAATTCGTGTAGTAGGAGTAATTTTGTGATCTCACATTTATATATAGTATTTTGGATCATAAAAGTTTCACATTCATTAAAAGGATTTGGAAAACAAAGGTCAAAGAACGTAGAAATCACTTAAAATTTCACCAAACAGATATATTCATTGTTTATACTTTAATATTTGTTATATAGAGGAGAATCTAATGTAAAAAAAAATGGAACAAAAACATGGCCTTTGGGAACACAAATGTCAAATTTAATTTTTTTTTTTAAGATTTTATTTATTTATTTGACAGAGAGAGAGAGAGACAGCCAGCGAGAGAGGGAACACAAGCAGGGGGAGTGGGAGAGGAAGAAGCAGGCTCCCAGCAGACGAGCCCGATGTGGGGCTCGATCCCAGGACCCTGGGATCACGCCCTGAGCCGAAGGCAGACTCCTAACGACTGAGCCAGCCAGGCACCCCTAAAATTTAATTTCTAACCCAAATGTTCACAAATGAGTAAACCCGGTATGCACTATTTACCTTTTATGATGGATTACTGCCTGCACCCATCTGAACTTTGACAAAGCTGATAATGCGGAAAAGCTGAGATGCAAATGAGTTAAAAATTTTCAAATACAGTTTAGAAAATAAATCTGATTGAAAAGCCACAGGATAAATGGAATAAGAGCCACCTTTAGTTAACATTGATTTTTTTAAAAGATTTTATTTATTTATTTATTTATTTATTTGACAGAGAGAGAGACAGCAAGAGAAGGAACACAAGTTGGGGGAGTGGGAGAGGGAGAAGTAGGCTTCCCACTGAGCAGGGAGCCCCCTATGCGGGGCTCAATCCCAGGACCCGGGACCACAACCTGAGCCGAAGGCAGATGCCCAATGACTGAGCCACCTAGGCACCCCTAACATTGATTTTTAAACTTTTACCTAACCACCACAGGCCCTTAAGCGGGAAGAAATGGATGATAAACCAGTAAGGGGGCCCAAGTTAAAATTCAAAGCTTGGGCTCTGGAGACTGGCTGCCTAGGGTTGAACCACCGTTCCACTACTTACAAGCTCTAGGTCACTGGGCAACATAACGTCTCTGTCCCTCAGTTTCCTCAGAATGGGGATGATAATAGACCCTACTTTGGGGGTTGTAAGGTGAAATGAGGTAATATATGTAAAGCATTTAGAACTGTTCCTGGTTCTTAAAGAACCAGTTAAATGTTAACTACTGGCTTTGCAAACATCAGTCAAGCAATGGAACCCCCTTCGGAAACAGCTATCCAAGGGGCACCTGGGTGGCTCAGTCGTTGATCCTCGGACTCTTGATTTCGGCTCAGGTCATGATCTCAGGGTCATGAGACTAAGCCCCGGGTTGGGCTTTGTACTGTGCATGGAACCTGCTTAAGATTTTCTCTCTCCCTCTCTCTCTGCCCCCCACTCCTGTGCACCTGCTCTGTTCTCTCTCTCAAAAAATAAATAAAATAGCTATCTGAAAGCCTTCTCATCACGTGTATTGAATAAAGGACTCAGCATGAAACTGCACACATTACACTCCTGTCCTTCAAGTTCGCTCAGGAGAGTTTTTTAATACCAGTACAAATACTCATGGCCACTATCAGAACTTTTTTAAAGCAGAGAATGACTGTCCTGCTGTATAGAAGCTGTGTGTGTGTGTGTGTGTGTGTATGACATCTCAAAGTCAGCATACAGTCTCTCAATGGATTAACTCTCCCCTCTCCTTCCTGGATTCTTAGAATTGGGATATTGACACTTTCTTTGCTCAATATACGTTTTAATATTGGCCTATAAAAATATTTAAGGCTTGATAGCCATCTTCTCAGAATTTAAAAATCATTTAAGAGGATGATGTCAAAATACCTAAAAAATAACTAAGCAATCCTAGTGTATTAATTTTCTTCTTTTTTTTTTTTAAGTTGGCTCCATGCCCAGCATGGAGCTCAACCCAGGGCCTGAACTCATGACCCTGAGATGAAGACTTGACTGAAACCAAGAGTCGGACACTCAACCAGCTAAGCCACCCAGGTGCCCCGATTTTCTATTGTTGCTGTAACAAATTACCACAAATTTAGTGGCTTAAACATACAAATTTCTTATCTTACAGCCTGGGAGATCAGAAATCTGAAATGAATCTCACTGGGCTAAAATCAAGGTGTCAGCAGGGCTTCATTCCCCCTGGAGGCTCTCATCGGAGTATCTGTATCCTTGCCTTTTCCAGTTCCTAAGGCCATCCACATTCCTTGCTCATGGGCACCCTTCAAAGCCAGCAATGTCGGGCTGAGTCCTTCCCACACTGAATCTTTCTGGTTCCCTCTTCTGCCTCCCTCTTCCATTTTTAACGACTCTTAAAATCCCATTGGACATACCTGGATAATCTCCCTACCTTAAAATCAACTGATTAGCAAGTTTAATTCTACCTGCAATTTTAATTCCTCTTTACCATGAGGAACAAACATATTCATAGGTTCCAAGGATTAGGACATGGACATCTTGAGGGGGGGAGTATACTCTGTATGCTGCTCCTAGTAAATGATAATGACCAAGTGAGGTAAAGCAATCGTACTTGATAGGAGTTTGGTGGAGTTAAATGTCACTGCAGCTAGGGATGGTCAGGGAAATCTTAAAGGAAAAGGTGATTTCTTCTGGTCCTGAAAGCATAGGTTTAAAACTGGAGGGGAGGGGGACACCTGGGTGGCTCAGTCAGTTAAGCGTCCTACTCTTGATTCCGGCTCAGGTGATGATCTCAGGGTCGAGACCAAGCCCTGCGCCAAGCCCTCATCGGGCTCGGTGCTCAGTGCAGAGTCTGCTTGTCCCCCTGCTTGTGCTCTCTCTCTCACACACATTAATAAATAAAATCTTAAATAATAATAATAATAATAATAATAATAATAAAAATAAAAGTGGAGGGGGGTCCAGGTGAGAGAAGGAATAAGAACAAGGTCTGGAAAATGTAAGAAATGAGGTGGAACCAGGAGACAAGGGCTAGAATATTTTGGCTAAAGCAAAGGTTTGCAAAAGGGGAGAGTGAATGGGAACCAGAAAGAGAGAAGGGCTGAGGAGTTTCATATTCATCCTCTCCCAAAGCTAACTGACCCCAGAGTACTTTTTATAATTATGATGTGTTCATGGATGACCATCAAAAGTTAAATGCTTTTTACTGTAATAACATCTTGATGAAACACCATCAGAAAATCAGTAGAGTGCCTGCCTGAATTAAAGTAGGCAGCCAAAACTGTCCCTCGGATGAACTGCAAGAAATGATCAAATTTGGCTCTTCCCCCATTTTTAACATTCATCCATACAAAAATCAAAACTGTTTAATAAGAACAATGATATCTACTATTAAATATCTCCCATATGTTTAACATACAACATGCATAAAATATTAAATGAGAAAGCGTTCTTTTTCCCCATAATGTGGCCACTTAACATCGAGACTCACGCTGAAGGTCAGGTCCTCATCAGGTGCTGCATCAAGTCTACTCCTTCATTTTGTCCTCACAAAACAAAGCTGCATTTCACAAGATGCACCAGAGCAAAGGGAATATTGCATATATTGCAATAGCCAAGTACTTTCGAAAGTACCTTTCGAAAGAGGCTGTTACAAAAATCATTTACAAAATTTTATTATATAAAAATCATTTACATTTATTATATAAATTTCTAACTGTACAAAAGGTTGAGAGTGAAAAGCCAGTTTCCCCACCTCCTACCCGTGAGCCATAATGCTCTAGTTCACCTCCCCAGAGACAACCGCTGCTGTCAGTGTCTCGCATATTCTTGTAGGCAGTATCTTTATACCCCAAAGGGCAGCATATTCCAAAAACATTCCCCTGACCTTGCTTTTGCCATTCACTTCCCAGCTTTTCATTTTTTTAAAGGATTTTAATTTTAATTTATTTGACAGAGAGAGAGAGAAGGGGGAGCGGCAGAGGGAGAAGCAGACTCCCTGTTGAGCAGGGAGCCTGATGGGGGGCTTGATCCCAGGACCCTGGGATCATGACCTGAGCAGAAGGCAGATGCTTAATGGACTGAGCCACGCAGGTGCCCCTCACTTCCCAGCATTTTAAAAACTGCTGGTGCCACTGTCCAGCTTCACTCTGAAGTGTCCAGAGATTTGCTTTTGGATTCAGAAAGTGTGAGACACCCAAGATGGTTTTTTTGTTTCAATTGGCCTCTTCCAGCCTTAGATTTGTGGAACATGAGGGTAGTTAGAAAAGTTTAATTTATAGTGGAAATAGAATAACATCATAAATACATGTGGCAGATGGAAGAGTAACCACTAACAAATCAGAGGAAATTGTGATTAGGAGGCAATGAGGTTTGAAGCTCTTGACCAGAAAATAAAGAGAATATCCAAGATTCCACATAGAAGGAGATGCCTAACAGGAATAGAGAGGAACCAGGTTAGAATAGGGATAAGTGGTAAGTGGGACGTTCTTATAAGGGCCTATGTTTGAGAATTAAGGGCCTGTGTTTGAGAATTAAGGGCCCTTTTGAGAATCCAGTGAGAGCCCAGCTTGTGAAACGCTCTTGTGAAATTGCCCCAGCCCTTCCTTAGGAAGTTCTGGTAGACCAGCACAGCCTGCTATGCTAGTCCTAGGGAGATGGAAAGGATGCAGAGGCCGGGGAAAAGTTCACGGTCCTATCCCATTTCTTCCCAGATTCCCGAAGACAGGGGACTAACATTCAAGGTAGTGACAGTGAACGAGACCAGTGGGTGACGTGAAGCATCGTTGAGGATGGTGGGAAAGACGGGTGGCACTAGACAAAACAAAGGCAAGAGGCAGGCCACCTACCAGCCGAGAGCGTCTGCTACTCGGCTTGGGTTTGAGTCAGCACACCACATTTGGATTGACTGAGAAATCTGTAAATTTAGTAATACAGTAAATTTGGACTTACTGATCCAAATCAAGTTATCCTCTTCATGACTCAGTCTCCTCATCTATGAAATGGGACTGGATAGCTAAAGCAGACTTAAGACGGGCATGAGTGTTAAGTAACAAAATATTTTGTTAAAAAGCTTGGGGTGGTGCTGGGCATATTGCGAGTGTTCCAAACTTGTGCCCCAGTGATGAGAGCAGTGGTTTTCAAAGTGATCTCAGGGCTGGGAAGCCTGGGTGGCTGAGGCAGTTAAGCCTCTGACTCTTGATTTCAGCTCAGGTTATGATCTCAGGGTCATGAGACTGAGCCCTGCATTGGGCTCCACGCTCAGCTGGGAGTCTGCTTGTCCCTCTCCAATCCCCCTCCCCCTCTTGCACTCCCACGCACTCTCCCCCCCCCAAATAAATAAATAAAATCTTCAACGTGATCTCAGGCCTACATGGCTCTAGGCACTGGCCACCTCCCCATCTACCCCGGTCCCCACCAATGTTGCCTCTCAAACTCGCCAGGAATCTACCTGCATTGAGGTGTTCACACTGTAGCCTCCTTTGCCTCTGACACGCCTCCCATGGCTCATTGCCTCACCCGTCCAGGGCTCACTCACATGGCACCTGCACTGTAGGATCCTCCTGATGACCCAACCCCCCCCCAATCCCCTTCTCTGCTTTATTATTCTCCATAACACATCTCACTATCTCTTACACATCATCTTTTTCCTATCTCTCCTCCCCACCCCACACCTTCCCCCTCAATGAATTGTAAGTTCTGTGAGAGCAGATATTTTTGGTTTCTTTAGTGACGTATCCTTGACACCCAGAATAGCACTGGCATACCATAGGTGCTCAATGCTCCTTGAATCATGAATGAATATTTCCTGCTATATCCATTCTCCAATTTAGGCACATTTATACATGTATTTTGCTTCTAATTCTTATTGTTACAATGTTGCAATGAACACTGTGTATGACTATGCCTAGAAGTAACATGTCTGTGAGTGTACCTAGAAGTGGAACTACTGGGGGGAAAAAAAAGAAGTAGAACTACTGGACCATGCATTAAGCACATTGTTAATGTACCAGATATGCTGCCAATCAATTCTCCAAAGTGGTATTTACTATAGTCCCGCGTGAAGTGTGAGACTCCTGTTTCACATTCTTGACAGCACTCAATATTGTCAGACTTTTCAGTTTTTGCAAATCTCAGTATTCAATGGTACTTATTTTACTTTTCATTGTCATTCACCCAATTACTGGTGATTTGAACATCACATGTTTCTTGATCATTTGGATTTTCTCCTTTGTGAATTACCTGTTTGTATCTTTTGTCTACATGTTTTATATATTCTGGATCCGATCTTCTGTCTGTTATATGTGTGGCATGTAATTTCTTCAGTCTCTGGTGTTTTTTAACTTTTTAGAAGTGACTTTGGTTGCACAGAAGTTGGCACTCCATTTCTTAAACAAAGATTATCCCATGTTAGTAATTTCTTAAAGGTGTTTAGAAGTTTTCTTACATATACAGAATTTAAAATACATTTTAGAAAAAAGTTTTTCCGCAGGCATCTATTTTTCAGTAAAATCTATTACTGTCTTACAGAACACCAGTGTTCCATGGCACAGATTTGGGGAGATGCTTCTCTAAGAAGCAGGAACAGACAGGAGGCTTTTGAGCAGGGCAGACACATGATGGCAACAGAGAACACTACCTACTGTTTTCTTATTGTTAATGTGGGCAAGGGGGCCTCTGTCATCTTCAGTTTGCACAGTTGTTCAAAAAATCTTGACTGATTTATAAAATGGCTAAATTTATCATTTCATCCGAAGATCTTGTTTTATCAAAACATTTGACCAGGCTGACATCATTCTGCAGGCCACTCTGCCAAAAGCCTTAATAGGGTCTGGGAAACTTCTAAAATACTTTATTGGAAAATCTCTATGTCTAACTTCATGTATGAAAGGTTTAATGCAGCTGTAGTATCCTGTCTACTCTAAAAGATTAAATATTCTGGAATTAAAGTCATGGGATTCAGTCAGATATGTTCATTTTAGTTTCCATAAATGTCTGATGATTAGCAGCTGATCATTAAATGCCTAAACTCTAGTGTGACAGAGGAGATGTAGAGCCCACATTTCCTTTCCTCAGATTGTCGAGGAAACATTCTAGAACCTTATCAAGTTCGATCCTTTAAAGATAGAAACGGTATGAAGCTACTTCTTGTAACTCAATTCTGATCCTCTTCCTTCTCCCTTAGTTACAGTCTCAGGTAAACAAATGTTGACAATTTAAATGTTTAATTTCCTCAATGTTTCCCACCTTCTATTCTCCTGACTTCTATTTATCTTAACTCAATTCTAAATTCCAGATTAAAGGAGTTAAGAGTAAAGTTGTCTAAGCATTGTTAGTTGAATAATAAATATAATTTATTCATAGCAACAAAAATAGGCTATTAAAATACCAACTAATTTAACATAGAGATTATCACCTTTTCAAATACCATAATTATCGATAATGTTTTCATGAAAGGAATTGTTGAATAATTTCTAAGTCATTCCAACCAAGACAATTAACGTGACAATTACTAAGGACAGAAGATAAAACTAAAGGCATATTTTTAAAGCATTCAACTTAAATGCCTACAGCTCCACGTGTATATAAAGGAAAAATAATTTTATGATAAATTAACTAATAGGAGCAATGCTTAGGTTTGTTTCACTATAGAGTACTTGTTTCAGATATTTTCTCACCAATTTGTAAACCTCTCTATGTAATAAAACAGCATCAACTAGGGGCACCTGGCTGATTTGGTCAGTAGAGCATGTGACTCTTGATGTAGGGGTCCCGAGTTCAAGCCCCAAGTTGAATGTAGAGATTACTCGGAAAAAATAACATCAATTATTTTCCTCTGCTAATAGATTTAGCTACTAAGAGATTATAGATCACAAAAAGATCCAAAGTGTAAAGTTAATTTTAATACTGTAGCATTTCTTATTCCAGGAACTCGTCTGGATCTTCGAATTTCTCTTCATTGTGTCCTAATATATGTAATGATCTCTCCTCTCGCTCTCTCTCTCATCCCACCCCCAATTTGGCCCCACTGTTTGTGGCATGGATGGGAAGGGCACTCCTACACCCTGGAGAGAGTTTAAGTGATAACTGGAAAGGACGGGGAAGTCTCTGCAAACAACATAAGGAAATTCCTAGATGTGAGGTATACTCCAAATAGCATCACCTTGAGAAAATCTCCCACTGAAAATTGAAAAAATCTTTAAAGTCTGCTGAGTTACAAACAGGGCTCGAAAACATTTTTCTTTTTTCAGACACTAATAACTAGTGACTTAACCTTACAAAACTAAACAACAAAACTAAAAAATATTTAATATGAAAAAAAAAGTTTCCTTTTCTTTTTCTATAGTGTCCTTTTCCAGTGATAAATTGAAACAATAGCATTTACCAGTATGGTTATAGAATGCATTTATAAGTGACACCGAGATTTGGGAAGAGCAAAGTATGAGAAAGGGGAGAAATTCAAGGTTTTACAAGGATGTAAATAAAATATTAGAGAAGTGTATAAAATAAAAGAATAATAAAACTTTTGGCAGTTATGCCTGATACAGAAGGTTCTGACTAAAAGATCTGGAACTCACAAATATATTTAATTTTTTCAAAAAGCTGTGATATGGGAATATATTAATGGCATTGCATGTAAGCTTAAAAGAACTATCAGGTGATCCTCCTTTTCAGAGTTGGTAAAGTAAATCCCCAGCCATCACACTCGTTGTTTGAGGAAAACAGCAAGATCCTGTTTACCCTCTTTCGGTCCAGTGTTGATTTCTCCCCTGCCTGGTCTGAAGCTCACACTACTAGAGCCACGCCTTTAGGTTACATAATGCATATAGGGCATTGGCCCAGAGTATACAGTTGCACCCAGTGATGGTGAAAAAGCTCTCCTTAGCATGGATTCTCTTGTCAGATCACACGGTTGCGGATGGATTCCAGCCCGCCCTCCGCCCTCCCCTCTGGGGCATGCCTGTTTCTTTCAGGCTGTAACTTAGACTGTGGGTATCGGAAAATGAATAGGATATGGTCTTTTTCCTTCAGGAGCTCCTTGTCTGGCAGAAGACACCGACGGGAAAACAAGTACAATGCAACATGATACATTTTCGACTACAATTGACAAAGGTTGAAAAGAATAATATCCAGAATTAGCTAGACGCTAAGGACACAGAGCACTGAAATACCATTGTTAGCAGCTGGAATTGGTAACAGGTTTTCTGGAGGACACGGTGGTACTGTGTGCCCAAAACCTTAAACAACAACAAGTGAATACAGTTCACCTCAGCAGCTTCTCAGAGCTCAGGATTCAGCCTAAGGAAATCACCAGACAAGTTTGCCAAGATCTTTGCACAAATGTATCTATAGTGAAGCATTTGTTGTAATAGTAAAAACACTATAGTGTCCAGTAATAGATGACTGGTTAAATGAATTTTGCCACATCCATACAACAGAATATTATTATCACCATTAAGACAGCTACAGATTCATGCAGTGAATAAAAAATATGTTTTTGATATATTTTTGAATGAAAAGTAGGTGATGAAGCATCATACCGATGTGATAACAATGGCACTTAGCCTCTGCGGTCTTCCTCTGCAAAACCTGCAACTCCAGTCTAATCATGAGAAAAAATCAGACATATTCCAACAGTGAGACATCTTCCGGTATCTCTGACCAGTACTCAAGGTCATCAACGCAAGAAGTCTGAGACACTGTCAGAACCAAGAGGAGTCTCAGGTGACATGACAAATAAATGTAATATGATATCCTGGATGGGATCCTGCAACAGAAGAAGGGCACTAGGCAAAAACTAAGGGGATATCTGAATAATCTGTGAACTTTAAAATAACGGTTATCAATATTGGCTCATTAATTATAACAAATGTATCATATTAATGTAGCATGTTAACAACATGAGGGGTGATTTGAGAACTTTGCAATTTTTCTGTAAATCTAAAATGTTCTCAAAAATATATTAATAAAAATTAATTGGTTTTAAAGATATATATTTATTATATATGCATAGGAAAAAGTGAGAAAAGATATACCTCAAGGTGTTAATTTATTTCAGTCAGATTTATTGAGGTATAATTTACATATAGTAAAATGTACTTTCTTTAGTGTATAGTTCTATTAATCTTAATATACACAGTCATGTAACTACCACCATAATCAAGGTACAGGACATTTCTATCAGCCCTAATACCCTTTGTAGCCCACCCTCCGGCAACCACTGTTCTTTTTCCCTTTGCCTTTTCCAGAATCCATATGAATGGAATCATACAGGATAAACTCTGTTGATTAAAATTGTTTTTCCCCCCAGAATGTGGGACTATGGGTAATAATTTCCTTATCCTTCTAACCTTGCTTATTTGTATTTTTAAATTTTCTATATTAGACATAACTTTTGCTATTTAGAAAAATAAAAGTAAAAAGTAATTGTATAAACAAGTGAGATAATGCTACCGGAGTTGCAGAATTATCTTACTAAAGCGTTAATTCTGAGCAGCAACAGAAGTTAAGAGGTGGGCTCTAGGATTAGCTGGAGCTAGGTAAGAATCCTAGCAGCACCACTGACTAGTTGTGTGATTTCCGTAGTCTATTTAATATCTTTTACCTTTAATATCCTCATTTTAAAATAGAGTTAACACAGTACCTGTCTCATATAGTTGTTAAAAGGATTAGATGAGACTATAAATTTGTGCATAATAGGCTTAGTTACTAAAATTATTTGTATTGCTTATTTGGCTCTTCTCATTCTCAGGATGACGCTATCACTAAGAATTCTGAGCTCTGGAGAGGTGGAAGACACGGAAGGCCATTCCAGGCTAAGGAGACAGAATGTGTGAGAGCAGAGTTATGGAAGTGCCTCCAAGGACAGAGAATGGCAAGTAGGGTCCGAGGGAAAGAAGGTAGGTATCTTACAGCCAGGTCATAAAGGACCTGCTCACCCCGGCCAGGGAATTTGTTGCTTATCTTAGGCCCAAGGACAGAAGCCATTTCGTTTGGCCATATATATTGTACTTCTGGTTATCTTACAGTAGCTTCACCTTTATGCCAGGTTAGTCTCCCTTTTCCCCACTTCCACTCCCCATGCTTCCACAGCATTCCATTCATACTATGTCCCTGCATGTGGCACTGTAATCACTTGTTTACAAGCCTGCATCTCCCGTTAGGCATGAGCTCCTGTAGACTCTGTCCCCGAGCTCACATTATAGTCCGAAGAGGTAGGAAACGCTTAAATACTTAGTGAATGAACAGCTACATTGTCTCAGGACAAAAAAGAAAACAAGAAAAACTGTGGGAGGATGCAATTCCTAGTAGATATGTTTCCACAAGGAGAAAAAGAAGAAACCAAGAACTGAATGATCAGAAGGAAAAACAGGATCAGAAGGAAAAAAGACCAAAAGTTTGGCCTGACCCTGGAGTGGGAGTGGGGACCCTCAGGGCACGTTCACTTAACAGCTGTGACTAGAAAAATCTAGGCAGCTATCATATTAACCAATTCTTATTATACTACTATATTTAGAAAGTGGCAGCTCTGTATATGTCCATATGGCACAAAATCTAAGGTACATTGTGAACTGAAAAAAGAAAGTTGCAGAACAATGTGCATATCCTACGTGTGTGGGGGAAGCACGTCTGTATAAACAGACTGACACATATATTCATATACTTATACATGCATGAGATGGAATCAATAACACAGGTTGTCTCTGGAAAGGAGAGATCCTTTTCATTATAAAACTTTCACTACCTTTTACTTTAATACTACATACATACATTCATCTCCTCAAAATTTATTTCTGAAGAAATCTATAAAGTGATATTTTAGAATACATTTCTAAGACTAACTTTTAGAAAAGGAAGCCATACACACACACACACACACACACACACACACACACACACGGAAGAAAGGTTTGTAATGATACATGCCAAAATGTGAATGGTACACATTCTGTGGATATTTTTTATTCTCTCCTTTTCTAGTCTTTTCTGTTTCCCTTTTCTAATTTTGCTGGTTCCTCCTTTTTCCCAGAGTTCAGTCCTTAGTAGTTTTCTCTGCCTGCTTTTTTTTGTTTTTCTTTTTGTGCTCTCATGGAATCTCATAGTTTTAAATACCAATAATATGCTGGACAAATTTATATTTGCAGGCAAGATCTGGGCTCCAGACTTAAATATACAATGTTTATTCAACATCTCCACTTGGATGTCTAAACATCATCTCAAACAAAAGTGAACTTCCTGCCCCGTCCCACACACTTCCAACACACAAGTCTGCCCATCTTAGTCTATGGAAAATCCTTCTTGCAGTTGCTTAAAGACTTGGGAGTCATTCCTGACTTATTTTTCACAGCTCCCACCCAATCTCTCAGTAAACCTTGTTAGTTTTACCTTCAAAATGGATCTGGGTTTTGACCCCTTCTCACCTCCTTCACAGCGGCCCCCCTGGTCCAGGCACCATCATCTCTCCCATGGATCACATCAATGCTCTCCATATTGGCCTCCCTGCTTCTCCCCTTTACTCTCTACTGTGTATCCCCAACAGCAGCATGATGTAGTGATCTATCAAAATATAGACCCGATCATGTCATTCTTCTGCTCAAAACTCTCCAGGTGCTTCCACTTCTCAAAGAGGAAAAGCCCAAACCCTTAAAATAGCCTGCAGGAGGGGCGCCTGGGTGGCTCAGTCGTTCAGCGTCTGCCTTTGGCTCAGAGCGTGATCCCAGGGTCCTGGGATCGAGCCCTGCATCGGGCTCCCTGCTTGGCAGGAAGCCTGCTCCTCCCTCTCCCACTCCCCCTGCTTGTGTTCCCTCTCTCACTGGCTGTCTCTCTCTCTGTCAAATGAATAAATAAAATATTAAAAAAAAAAATAGCCTGCAGGGCCCCATGTACTCTGCCAAGCCCTCCCCACCACCCTCCACTCACACAGCCTTCTCTCTTCACCCCACCATTTCTCACCCTTTCTCTGGTTCATCCCCCTCCAGTGAGCCTGGCCTCTTTTCTGGTTTTCACACACAGGACATACTCCCATCTTACGCCATGGTGCTGGTTATTCCTCTGCTATGACCCCAGGTATTCTCAAGATCCATTTCCTCCCTTCCTTCAAGTCTTTGCTCTTTTCTCAAGATCCATTTCCTCCCTTCCTTCAAGTCTTTGCTCTTTTCTCAAGATCAATTTCCTCCCTTCCTTCAAGTCTTTGCTCTTTTCTCGAGATCAATTTCCTCCCTTCCTTCAAGTCTTTGCTTCAAGTCTTTGTGTTCCTGAAATGCCCCATCTAAAACTGCAAGCACCCACCCACAACCCTATTCCCTTTCCCAGTTCGACCTTTTCCCCTAACACTCATCCCTTTCTATTCTATAGCGATGATTTGGTTAATTCATACATAATTGGCCATGCTCACATCTGAATACAAGCTCCATGAAAACAGGGATCTTTGTCTGTATTCACTTAGCCTAGAAAATACATGGCATAGAGTAGATGCTCAATAAATACATGTTGAATAAGTTTGCATTACCCGTGCTGTAAAGAATAATTTTTAAATAAAAATCACTATAATGAATGAATGCTACAAGTGTATAGTTAATCATAATTTGAAAGCTTTCTTGAATGTGTACAAACAGTATATTTTCTGTTAAAAAACCTTTCCATTTTTGTTATCCTAGGAAAATACATTTCTGGGTTTTCCTTATTTTTTTCCTATTTATCAGGACTGCAGTAGCAAAAGACTTTTAAAACATTCACTCTGGAAAAACACTGTAAGCCACTTCATTCCAGCGATTTCCTTTTCTGCTGTAGGCAGCACAGCAAGGGCAAGATCAGCAGCATCAGGGCTAAACAACAGGGACGCCTGTCTCTACCACTATGTTAGCCTTGTGTGCTTTCAAACAAGGGCTTTCACCTCTCTGAGCCTCCTGTTCCACATCTGGAAAATGGGAATGAAACCTCATATGGTCGTGAAGATTAAATGGGACCAGAGCTAACATTTGCTGCGTGCTTATATCACGAAGTGGGTAAAATCATCACCGTATTCACAGCTTAGGAAACAGAGGCCAAAGTGTGGAGACCTAGTTAGGTAGACGGGTCAGAACCCTGTTCCCTAAATAGTAAGTTTAGGGCTCTTCCCCTCCACCCTCACTACCTCTTATCTCTTTGGGAAAGGGTAAAGGGTAGACAGAGTGTCTAAAGGCAACCAATTGGGAAGTGAAGCTTGACTCTGCCTTCAGAACGTGAAAGACCACTGCCGTGAGCAGGGGGCCTTTGGCAAGTCCACTACTGCCACAATTGGGGGGCACAAGAACCACCCAGGTAATCACAAATCTAAGCAAGTTAGATAGAATTAACAATAATACAGGGCAATATCCCTCCCACCTCTCCTTCCCGATTCACGTAGATAATTATGCAAAGTCAAATTCTCCTCCTTTTTATTCCTCCTGTCAGGTCTCCGCTCCTTAACTGATTTCCACCCCAGAAATCTCTTTCTCATACTCCACATAGATGTACACTTCAATCCATTTCCACTTCTCATTAACTCTCATCTGCTTACCTCGAGAAAACCTTTCTCCCTCTTTCTGACATCCTTCATTCCACTTAAAAGCTCCAAAATAACTCCATTATGGTTGGTAAGCACCAAAGCAGTGTTCATACTGCACTGAAATTAAGAAAAGACCCACCAATTCACTTTGAACTGTTCTAGGCTCAGTGAACGATATAGTGTACTATCCTAGACAGTGACCAGATAGGTGTCGCCTTCAAAATCTTCTCAGACAAGTCCCTTACCTCTTTACTTGAAATTAATGTAGCTGTGGTGGACAGTGGTTAAGGTGGCCACAGGCTGTCTCAAATCCCAGTTCTATTTAGTAGCTGTGTGACTTCTGGCAACTATTTATCCCTTGTCCCAGTTTCCTCATCTGCGAAGTGGGATCATAATGGAATCTACCTCCTAGGATTATTATGAAGATTAAATGAGTTAATCCATATGAAGTCTTTAGAATGGCTTCTGGCACAGAGCAAGAGCAAAATAAACATGGACCATTGGTATTTCCTCATATACGAATATTCAATATTTTAAAAACATTTTCAATTTCTTGCTCTTTAAAATACTTTTATGGGATATCTGGGTGGCTCAGTCAGTTAAGTGTCTGCCGTTAGCTCAGGTCATGATCCCAGGGTCCTGGAACCGAGTCCCACATCGGTCTCCTTGCTCAGCAGGGAGCCTGCTTCTCCCTCTGCCTGCTGTTCCCCCTGCTTGTGCTCTTGCTCTCTCTGACAAATGGATGAATAAGATCTTAAATAAAATAAAATATATACTTTTATTACATTAACCTTTAGAGTGAATTTAACTACAAATAGTGTTTCAGTCATATAACCAATTAAATACACTTCCCCTAGGTAACCTGAAGATCTAATTCACAATAATGTTTCTATGGAAAGCTTATTTTGAATTCAGAAATATTTGCAAATGAAATTTTGAAGCACATTTTATCTGGAAGATAGGGAATGTTTACATTAAAAATGCAAATGTGTGGGGTGCCTGGGTGGCTCAGTCAGTTAAGCAGTCGACTCTGGATTTCATCTCAGGTCATGCTCTCAGAGTCCTGAGATGGAGACCCGAGTTGGGCTCTACACTCAGTGGTGAGTCTGCCTGAGATTCTCTCTCATTTTCTCCCTCTGCCCCTCCCCCTGATCGCACACACATGCACGTGTTCTTGCGCTCTCACTCTCTCTCAAATAAATTTTTAAAAAATGCAAACGTGCATAAAACCAGGACATATGATTTAATTCACCATAAAATTCTTTACTTTTTTGAAATAGGGCTTATTCCATAAATAATTCATCTATTTCTATTGATACAGCTGGTATGCATCAGGTATCTCTGAAAGTATGAATCAGGGGTGAAGGGATCCAGGATCTCCTTGCTTATTCACAGAGGTTGGCTTTTACAACCAGACTCACAAACGCTAAAAAACACTGTGTTTGTATAAAATAACCTCTTTAGACTATACCATCTGCACTTGCCTGAGGGGGCAGTTTCCTGAAAATAAGTTACTCAGCTAAAGAACTCTGATCTGCAGGGGTCGCTGGTAGCGTACAATGAGCAGAAGGTTGGACGTACAATAAGGAAGCCGATCCTAGGAGCTACTTCCTTTCCATCTCTCCAAATAAGGAAACACGACTGTGTCCTGCAGAACTGGTGAAGTTCTGCTTATTTTGGAATTAAAAACAACAGAATATTTGTTGGTACGATTGTCAGATTTAGGAAAAAAAAATGCAGGATGACCAGTTGAAGGTGATTTTCAGATACACAAGGAATATTTAGTATCAGGATGTCCCAAATATTGCATGGGGCTTATACAAATAAAGTATTCTTTGTGTATCTGAAATTCACATTTAACTGGCCATCTTGCATTTAATCTGGTCACCCTATTTGTTGGGAGATGATTTATTTCCAGACATATTACTGCTCACTTTCTCTCTCCCGCTCTCTCTCTCTCTCTCTCTCACACACACACACACACACATACACGTTTTCATACTTTGAATACATGTGTTTTATAAACAAAGTACCCAAATTTGTATTTACCATCAATGTTTTGGAAACTGCTTGAATTAGGGAACTACCAGTAATTCTCACTTGTGTTGAAACTGGGGGGAAAAGGCCATAATCTCATGTAGTTATATTTTATTTCTTCTTTGGCTCTGTACATTACAGAAATAAACTACGAATTGGTTTTTTATTTTAATTAATTTATATTCTCAAAAGTTAAATGGAAGCTAGGCTCAAAACAATTTAATATGAGATAATACTGCCACCTGCAGATCAGAGGCGGGTATGACTAAGAATCCACCTAAATTTGAATTCTTGAAAGTAATCTGAGTTACAGTGACACCTGATTTAATAATAATGCCATTCTGCCACTTGCCATCATATGGGTCTGATTTTTCCTCATTTATTCATTAGTTTAATGAATATGTTCTAATCTTCTATTGTATGCCAGACACTGTGCTAGGCTTTGGTAATATAAAAATGCATAAAACCTAGTTCCTTCCTTGAGCAGCTAACAGACTAGTAGGAGACACCAGCATATTATCAGGTGTCATCCCATGTACCCCTTACCCTTTACGAGTGAAGCAAAATTGAGGGGTGCCTCCTGGCTCAGTCAGTTAGGCAACCAACTTCTGGTTTTGGCTCAGGTCATGATCTCAAGGTTGTAATATCAAGCTTGGGGCTCAGCATGGAGTCTGCTTCAGATTCTCTCCTTCTCCCTCTGCCCCTACCCCTACTCGTGCTCTCTCTCTCTCTCTCAACTAACTAAATACATACATACATAATTTTTTTTAAAAAAGAGTGAAACGAAATTTAATATAATACTTGTCTTCATGTAGTGGAAAACTCATCTCTCTCTCTCTTTCTAAGATTATAACAAAGACTATGGTTTGTAATTTTCCCCATCACCTTGGACTCTAAGCTCCTGCTTCACCTGACGTAGTGAAGTTTATAGATCACTTTACTGCTATATTGCTCTTGTTCAATGTAAATTTCCCAAAGATGCAGAATACAATGCTTTTTCCTTGATTTTCATGATTAATTCACACAAAACTTTGAGCTTGAAGGGGATTTATCTTGAAGCTTGAAAGCATGGAAGACGTGTGTGTCTGTGTAGGTGTAATTACAGCAACACTAACAATTACAAATTGGACAACAGACTCATTGATCTTTTTAAAGTCCACTCCCTCCTACCACTTTGACGCTCCTTTCTCACTCTGCTCCCTTCTTTGCTGTCCTTTTTCTCAACATTTCCCAACCTCTACCCTCTACTACAGTGAACAATTCTTCCCACTTTATTATATAGAACAATATAACTTTCTCAGTTTCATATCCCCAAACTCAGCCTCCTGCCCACCTGCACATATCCAACTCTCATTGCCACATTATGACACGCAATGGGACATCTGCCTAGAGTCTCATCACCCTTTTCCCTCTATATAAGATTTATTCCTCCTTGACAGGAATTATGACAACGCTTAAAAGACAGAGTGGTAGCAATTTAGGTTTTAAATAACATTTTAAAATTTCCTTGTTAGATAGAGATATAAACAAAGTGCTACAAGGGCCCCTCTATTCTTCCCTTCCTCCCTGCCTTTCTTCCCTCCCTACCTTCTACTTTCTCTTCTAGACTGTAAGCTATCCCTATAAACATTTCTTACTACTCTTGTGGCACTCTTTGGTAATACTGCTAAACTTAAATTAAAATTCAACAAAGGACAGAAAACTGGATGGAAGGGTTGTCATGCAGTACAGCTAATTTGCTGGTCCACAGTATACTTTGTTTTCTGGTTAAGCCTGTAACACAAGCCTTCTTCTAAAGTTGGAGTGTTCCTAGGACAAGAACTTAGAGAAAAGTTACTGGAAATATGAACTGTCCTCTTGCTGATATCTTGCTGATAACCATTCCCTAATCCTGTTAACTACTCTTGGCCATAAAAAAGGAAGTGTAAATGTAAAATCACATTAAAACATTAATTTTGGAAAATCATAAACTAAAACTATCCCAAATATTAAGTTGAAAAATAACTATTCAATTAACAATTTCCCTAAACTTTTGGATTAGTTTCTTCAATCAGATCTCCTTGGAATGAAGGCTGGTATACCAAAACACAAATTGCCCAGCTAAAAAAAGAGCATTTTCCTGGGCATTAGTGACATTATCTGTTTGGCACTGAGACTAGGCCTAGATCTTTGGACTTTGGAGTTTAAAAAGGCATTGTGGAAATCACTTTACTTGCAGAAATAAAACTAGACAACTTCATCAATTCACAACACACACATTTATCAGTATCTACCTTATGTCACATTCTATGCAATGCGCTTAAGATACAAAATCAAAACATGGTATCTGCCCTCAAGGAATTTATGGCCTAATGAAGAAGACAAATAAATCAAAGACCAAATATGTAAGAATTCTGTAAATAGCTAAGTCTTTGTAATTTTTCAGGTCAGTTGTTTACCCCTTGTTTGTTTATCCAAAGCAGCTAGAGGTAAAATACAATTATAAGAATATCTGTGTTTATTTTTGACCCCTTCACTAACGCCTAACATGTACATCTTAGAGTAGACCAGTACCCTGGCATTCTTTCAGTTTTGTGAATATGGTAAGCTCATCTATGTTTTAGGGATTTTTTTATTAGCTGTTTCCAGAGCCAAGCATGCAAAGAAGCATTGAGCCTGACGTATCCTGGCCTAGGCATTCTGGTATGGCAGGAAAAGTAGGTGGAGAAACACTTAGTGAATGAGGAATAGGCTTCCAAACTAAAACAAAACAAAACAAGACCTCTTCCCTTTAAGAACCACAGGGACAACAAGGGGATGACTCTTTTCCAGGCACTGAGGTAGAGTAGCCATTTGTTTTGGGTTGAGATACCTGCCTTTTCCTTTAGAATGTGACCTTCTCAAGGGGAAGGACAATGTATGTTTGTATGTCAAGAAATGAGGATGTAAAACACTGGCTTCCAAACCCATTCATCACCTGAGGATTTACAAAAAAATATTCCTGATTCAAATGAAAAGTGGAATAAACTGATGACATTAATGATGCTATTGGAAATTTGAACACTGACTGGATATTTAATAATATTAAGCAATTATTACTGTTTTAGGAATAACAGTGATATCATGGTTACATTTTTTTCTATCTTTTAGGGATCTATACTGAAATATTACAGATTAAATAATGTCTGGGATTTGTTTCCATATAATAGAGAAGAGGAAAAAAATGTAGGGGGAGTGATTTAACTGAAACAAGATTGGTCATGAGTCAATAGGTGGATAATGGGTACAATGCATTCATTGTACAATTCTGTCTTCTTTGATATATGTTTGAAATTTTCCATAAGAAAAATATTTTTTTAAAAGAGAGATTCCTGAGTTCCCAAGAGATTCTGGCTTATTACGTCCAGAGCCTGTGAACTGGTATGTTGGCATCCCCGTCACTACCAGGAGACTCACCAACAGCACTCCTCCTTCCCTACCTATGCTACAGAGTATGTTAGTGGTGGGGCTAGAGAGTGTTGTTGATCAAACCTCTTATCCTTTAAATATTGTCCTTCAGAAGAAGGCATCTGATCAGCATGATTCACACAAGATGTCCATTTAACAGTAAATCCAAAGGAGGCATTCTTGCAGTGTAAAGAAATTCTAGTAAATCTCAAAGAACAAAATTTCTCTCAGGGAAGAACTCTAGACTTCAGGTAAAAGAAATCACACTCCAAGCTGGTGCAGCCACTCGAAAAGAGTATGGCAGTTCCTCAAAAAGTTAAAAATAGAGCTACCCTATGACCCTGCAATTGCACTACTAGATATTTACCCAAAAGATACAAGCATAGTGATCTGGAGGGGCACCTGCACCCCAATGTTTATAGCAGCACTGTCCATAATAGCTAAACTATAGAAAGAGCCCAGATGTCCATCCACAGATGAATGCATAAAGAAGATGTGGTATCTATCTATCTATCTATCTATCTATCTATCTATCTATCTACCTATCTATAATGGAATACCACTCAGCCACCAAAAAAATGAAATCTTACCATCCACAATGACATGAAATAAGTCAACCAGAGAAAGCCAATTATCATATGATTTCACTCATATGTGGAATTTAAAAAACAAAACAGGAGTACAGGGGAAGGGAGGGAAAAATGAAACAAGACAAAATCAGAGAGGGAGACAAACCATAAGAGACTCTTAATCATAGGAAACAAACTGAGGGTTGCTGGAGGGGAGGGGTGGGAGGATGGGATAACTGGGTGATGGACATTAAGGAGGGCATGTGATGTAATGAACATTATGTGTTATATATAATTGATGAATCACTGAACTCTACCTCTGAAACTAATAACATACTATATGTTAATTAATTGAATTTAAAATAAATAAAATTAAATTTTAAAAAATATAATTAAAATTGAAAGAAATCACACTACAAATTGTACCTCTGTCGCTCTATCTCGCACATTCTGTCTCTAAATCAGTACAACTTGCTACACAGACCTCTTGCTTCCTCAAACATGCCAACCTCGTTTGTGCATACAGACCTGTGGTTTAACCATATATTTTGCCCAAGGTTGTTCTTCCTTCAGGTCATTCCATGGCTGGTTCCTGTACTTCATTCATATCTCAACCCCTAAAGTTGTTTTTTCAGAAAGGCCTTCCCTGACACTCCCTGTTTAGTACCCCACACCTTACAGTAACACCCTATGACCTTAAGCTGTTATTTCAGAGCACTTTTCACTAACTGAAACTCTCTTGTTTACTAATTTATTGTTCATCTCCTTTATCGGGGCTATAAGATCTCTCACTGTAGGGCTCTTATCCATTTGGTTCATAGAGGTCCTCTGACCTCCTATAATAGTCTCTGACCAAAATAGGGACTCAATACAGAACTTTGAAGACCTGAAATATGTACATTTGTAAGGATACCTTCTTGTGTCCCTACATTATATTAGGGGTTGCAAATGTAAATACCGCAGGGCTCAGATGAGTACTAAAGGCAGAAGGACTTAGAGAAAAATTAGAAAGCACCTGAAATGATCTAAAGGAAACAGTCTCTCAGCAGCTTGACCTATTGTTGCCAGGTTACAGTGCAGATCTAGTGTGCTCAAATCTTCCCATTATTGTTAGAATGCCAAATGAATGAGATGACATCCATTTTTTTATTCCTTCCATTTTAACTGTTAGTAACCAATTTGAAAACATTAGAATTGCATGTGAATCACTACTTTGCAAGCTCTGCTCATACAGATAAAATAATTCAGAGATTAGTTACGAGACATTGAGAAAAGATATCGAGAAGATTGTACCCTACAACATTGTTTGTAATGGTGAAAAACAGGAAACAACCTAAATTTATCCATCACTAGAGGAATTCCCAAATAATGTGTGGGAAATTTATTTGACAGAATACTCTACAGTCAAAATAAATGAAGTCTAGCCATATGTATCAACGTGGATAGATCTCAAAAACAGAGTTGAATGAAAAAGCCAAATTGTAGATCAATACACGAAATATAATAGCATTCGTGTAAAACTTCAAAAGCCTAGTCATTCTATATATTGCTTATAAACACATAGTAATAGTGAAAGCATACAAACCTAGATTAGCAAGCTGCTTATCAAATTCAAGACCACGGTTGCCTCTCAGAAGGGAAGCAGAGTGGTACTAGGAATAGGGGCACCCTCTTAATCTGTAATGTTCTATTTCTTTCATTTAAAAATATAAAATGACAAAATGTAACATCATACCATTCTGGATGGTGGATACATGAATGTTCACTCTGTCTTTCTTCTTAAAACATTTCCAGATTTTAAAAAATGGAGGTAGTGGTGGTGGCAAAACCTCCCAAACTAGAATACTTGGCTTCTCCTTTACTCTGCCTCTCTAGCATTGATATATTGATATCAATCTCTAGATACAGTTTCCTCATTAACAAATTCAGAAGAAATATGTGGTACTATCCGGAGTCTCTACAAGATCTATAAACCTGAAACCATCCAGAGTCTCTAAAGATCTACAAACCTAAAACCTCCCCAACTCTAACACCACACGGTAAATGATTTCCAGACTAGGGAATGAAACACGGATCTCTCCCCTCATTTAGGATAGTTCATCTCTCACAATCCACAATTCCTTCTCCAGAAGAAATATGTATAATGGAACAACTGTCTTGGTGACAGAGAGACGTGGATTTATTAGCCTTTCCGAGTGTCAGAGTCCTCACCTCTAAAATGGGGATTATAACACCTACCTCCTAGAACTGTAGTGAGGGTGAGAGATAACGTATGTCTAGGGACCGAACAGAATAGCTCTTATCATTAATGAAATCTCATTTAGGGGTTTGGGGTCCCTAGACAGAATCGCGGTTCTTCACGCTGCCTTCCGAGAGAAAGTTGGTTTACCTTGAGAAGTCCCGGCGAGGTAGTTGATTCAGTTGCTATGGCGACACTCCGGTTCCGCCTCCGGGCTTGCTCGAATAGCATGCTGGGAATTGTAGTGCGTGGCGACTGACACTCACCCAGGGGGCGGGGCAGCTTCCGGAAAGGGCACCGAATTTCTCGTTCTGCCTCTACCGCCGTCCCTTAACCCTCTGTGTTTCTGGGCCACAGAACCCAAAGTAAAAGCCCAACTATGAGTCTCCCTTTCCACGTCCGCCTAAAGTACAGTTGAGGGCAAGACAGTGGAAGCAATGCGGTGCCAAGGGCGGAGACGGGAGCCGCACTGCTGGGGCAGGAAGAGGCGAGGCTCCTGCCGGGGGCGCGGAGGCTCCGCCTCCTTACATCACTTCCGTAAACAAAAGGAGCTGTGGAGGCGCTGGGTCCGGGATGTGACCCCGGCTCAAGCTGCAGCAGGAGCGTCGGCGGCTGCAGCTGCGGCGGTGGCTTCGGAGCCTCCGGGGCCTTTGCAGGTTGAGGAAGAGGACCCCGAGCCTCTCCTTCCTCAGGTATGAAGTGGAAGCAAAAGCGCTCCCGCAGTGTCCCTGTTAGGCCCCTTCCACCCCACTCACTCTGGCCACGGCTCAATTCGGAGAGCTGAAGGGTCACCGTATCGGCTGATTGGAGAAGGGGAATGAGGTGAAGTCAAGAGGGACTCCTAGTGGTCCTGTTTGAAGACTGTGGGTTCCTGGCAATCAAAACAAGTGTGTGAGTAACTGTGCGCAGTCTGCGAAGGCCTTCTCTAAAACGCTCCTTGCTACGTGGTTTACAGGAAAGATTTCGGTTCTCTTGTGGCAGAGATTTGCCTTCCAGAAACGGATGAATTTCGAGCCCTGGCCCGTCAGTACATCATAGTTTAAACCACTATTGGTTTATTTGCATTGCTTTACTAACTAGGGTTTTTTTTTTTTTTCCTGTATCACCAAATGCGAATCAGCATCATTAAATTCGAAGGCTAGTGTGTTTATGTGTATCACAAATTTATACAGATCCGTGCCTCTTTGGAGAACTGATATCCCATTGTCTCTATTCAGTTGCTTATTAAAATTCCATTTAATTTGTGTTGTATGCTGAAACAATGCCCAAATGTCTCTTCTGTTACTAAAAATGCTTCTTAAAGGAAAAATTGTTAACCGAGATTTGAATGAATTTACACTTGGTATCTGGGATTAAAGACCGGTCATTAGAGCCTTTCCTTTAAAACCTTTGCTTCGTTGGAAGGATCATAGCTCCGGGCATGATTGTCTAGAGTCAGCCAGAGCCAACTGAACTGAAATGGTTTAAATTCCAGTGCTAGTGGCACCAAATTTAGAGAGCGACAAAAAAATCTATTTTCATTAAAATTCTCACTTATGTTAGGAGTGTAATCAGTGGATTTGAATCTTTTGGAATGGTCATAGCATGGTTGGATTCAACACAGTGTACACAAAAAGGGCTAACACTGATAAGGTGCTTTACAGTCTGATGAGGTAAATTGCCATGTAAATTTCTCATCTCATGATACCCGAAACAATATAATTAAGAATTTAATAGTGTGCATAAGTAAAAAGAAAATATAGAAGGATATTTTTAGATAGATGGCTGTTAGGAAAACAATAAAGCTGATTAATACATGCAGTAAGGGGAAAATATTGGACCTGTGTTCTCTATGGAAGGGCCAGCTGGAACTTCACAGTGTAACTTTTTGATACCAGCAAACCTAAACATATAATACAGGTTCATATATCCTTGGAAATAGATAGGGAAAGTATATTCAAATTAGTCATGGAAAGTTTAATTTTACAGAACTTCAGTTGCTCAAGGAACTAGAATCAGCATTATCCCTAGGCAGAAAATGAGTTTCTGCTTAGCGGTTGAAATAAGGTTTCTAGTTATTAGTTAAAATGCAGATACCCCTTTCAGTTATACATCTGTTTGAATCTAGTTGGTTCTTCTAAGAATAAATTTAAGCAGGGAGTTCTAAAGACCACCCAGAGCTTGAGTCAGGCTGAGGATACCACATGACTATTTTGTTTATTTTTTATGTATTGTTCCCCCTCTATAATGTAGGCTTTTTGAGGACAGGAACTTTGTCAGGTTCAGTACCCTCTTCCCAATATCCAGAATAGTGCCTGGCAGGTGTAATACAGTAAATATTTGTGGGATGAGTGAATAAGGAAAATGGTGAAAAAAATTTTCTGTCTAACAGGCAATTTTGCTTAGGGCTTCTGTATATATAGCAAAGTAGGTTAAACTAAGGGCTCCTTATTCTAATTTTAATGACTTCTGAAATTCTTGATATATTGATATCAGCCTGTGAAGTGGGTCTTTAAACCCCTTTCAGTTTTGCATATTCTAGCATGTATGTATAATTTTGCTGTATTTCCTTAGGTCATAAGAAGCTGGCCTTGGTGCAATAAGGAACTCAGAATAATGGAGGAGCGGAAAGTGAAGAGGAGGAGTCCTAAGTCTTTTAGTGCCCACTCTACTCAGGTTGTTAATGCCAAAAAAAATGCCATTCCAGTTAGTAAAAGCACAGGGTTTTCAAATCCTGCATCACAGTCAACTTCACAGCGACCAAAGTTAAAAAGGTGAATTCTTTTTCTTTCATATTACCACAGCAACATGCTATCAAAATAAATACTAAATCCAGTAATTCTTATAACATTTCTTTTCTCTTGGCTTAACTTTTAGAACTATTGAGGCACGTATTATGTGTGATTTAGAAAAAAATTATGAAGGTTACGATGTGTAGGGATTAGAACATGAAGAATGAATGATTGGTTTGAAGGCCCTTACTTTGTCTCCTATTAAAATAGACAGAGTGGGAAAACTTATAGACAAAGTTGATGCACTAGCCAGAAAAGGGAACAAAATATACAGGTTTTGTTTTGTTTTTTTTTTTTTAACTAAGGTAAGTGTGCTTTGGTAATTTTATTTTTTTTAAGGGTGGCATCATTTTTGTCATAGAAATGATTTGTATTTATTGTAAAAATTCAAACACAGGAAAAGTTCAGAGAAGAAGTTTAAAACACTAAAATCCTACCACCTAGAAGTACTAATTATTAATATTTGGTGAACATCATTTGTCTTGAGGTTCTAAAGGATACAGGAGCAACAAGTTTAAATGTGATATCTAATACTGCTGCATGTATGTGAGTATTCTGTGGTAATAGATATTTGGAAAACAAGATAATATATGTATCTTATATATATAATATATATGTGTAAGTCTATCTTTTTAAAGATAATCACATACAATTAATATTTTTACTGCATCATCTTTTCAGAGTGATGAAAGAAAAGACCAGACCTCAGGGTGGAGAAGGAAAAGGTACACAACCGGCTCCCATTCAGCACTCTTTCCTCACCGATGTCTCAGACGTTCAGGAGATGGAGAGAGGGCTTCTCAGCCTTTTGAATGATTTCCACTCGGGAAAACTTCAAGCATTCGGCAAGCCATAGATACTTCCCCTTTGTTTTTCTTTTCAAGATGTTTGCATCCTATTTTCTGCATTTGTTTTGCCATTCCTTTTAGAAGTATCATTTTCTTTTATTTAAAAAATAAAAAGGAGTCCAGAGGCATAAAATGCAATCACTCTAAATTTCATTTGTCGTGGATTATAATCTAAAATGTCAGGAAAAAGGGTTATTTTTTTATCTATTTTTTGAGAGAGAGAGAGAGAGAGGTGGGAGGAGCAGAGGGAGAGGGAGAGAGAGAATCTTAAGCAGCCTCCATGCCCAGAGCCTCACACACGGCTCCATCTGACAACCCTGAGATCAGGACCTGAGCCAAAATCAAGAGTCAGACGTTTAACCAACTGAGACACTCAGGCTCTAGGAAAAAGTTTTTTTTTAAGAAGGGAGGATTGGTTGAAATATTAAAGTAGAATTGCTATTATGGAATAACTATCCTGAGAGAAACAAATAAAAGGAATATTCTTCATCAGTTAAATATTTTAGGCTTAATGTTTTAGTTTGGGAAAGTCTCAAGATCATTTTTCTTTAGTCTTTTAAGCCTAAACTTCATTCTTGCCCACCATTCCTCACTTTTGAATTTAAAAGAATCTGATTTTCTTGTTCTTTCATGAAGACAGATAAAGTTAACTGATTGTTCCATTTAAAACTCTGAGTGGTATCTTTGTATATGAGTTCACAAAGTATGTAGTCAGAGTTTTTGTATTCAGCTTGCAACTTACCTTACAAGTCTTGTCTGATAAAATTATGTCCCTGTATTTTTTATAAAGCAATTTGAAAATTATTGAATGCACACATACAGAATCTGCATTTGATGCATAAATGTCATCAACATACATGCTGGTTTTTTGAAGCCACTACCACCAATAAAAGGGTAAATAACTAAATAGAAAACTGGGTAGAGGTCCTGAAAAGAGCAGTTCAGCTGCTTAACAAACACAACACAGTAGTAATAAAAGAAATACCACCTCATACCAACAGACAGGCAAAATTAAAAGACTGGTAATACCTATTGCTGGTGGAATTCAGAGAAAAGAGTTCTTTCATGAGTTGCTGATGAAACTAGAAAAGTCGATGTTTGAAAGTTTTTTTTCTTTAATTTTTCTCATTACTCCTGCCTGGGAATCAGTGAGCCTTTCATATCTACCAACTCATTCTCATCTGAAGGAACATTTTTCCTGTTGTTAATTGATTTCTCCTCCATCTGTTCCTTTTTATCCTTTTAGAGCTTCTATTGTTCTCATGTTAGATCACCTGGATCCTTTATGATTTCTGCTTCTTTATATTTTTACTCTATATTGTCCCTCACCTTTTCTCTCTATCTGTATATGTTATATATAAACACATTTATATGTCTGCCAGTATATACATACACACACACACACACACACACACACACACCCCTCTCTCGGGATATTTCTTCCACTTGACCTTCCAGGTTACTACTAATTGTTGAATAACATCATTAAAATAAAGGAAATATGAGCTATTTTCATTAAGGAAAAGGGTGACTTTTAAGAAGCTGTAACTCGGAGCGCCTGGGTGGCTGGGGCGCCTGGGTGGCACAGTGGTTAAGCGTCTGCCTTCGGCTCAGGGCGTGGTCCCGGAGTTCTAGGATCGAGCCCCACGTCAGGCTCTTCCTCTATGAGCCTGCTTCTTCCTCTCCCACTCCCCCTGCTTGTGTTCCCTCTCTCTCTGGCTGTCTCTCTCTCTGTTGAATAAATAAATAAAATCTTTAAAAAAAAAAAAAAAGAAGCTGTAACTAGCTTCAAAATTATCAGTAGTCCACATAATTTAATATTGTTGATTTATGAAGATGATACAAAGCTAACTGGAAGAAAATTACAGTGGAATTTACATAAATTCCTATTGATTCAAGATATGTACTTCAACTTTAGCTGAGCTATAGTATACCTCTGAGAAAAACCAAGATTTTTTAGAAAAAAATTTTAGTATCAAGAAGTTGTAGAGGCTAGGAGCACCTGGCTGGCTCAGTCGGTGGAGCGTGCAATTCTCAGTCTCAGGGTTGTGGGTTCAAGCCCCAGGTTGGGTGTAGAGATTACTTAAAAAAATAAAATCTTCTTTAAAAAAAAAAAGAGGTTGTAGAGGCTATACTTAACTGTATTAAAGTATGTAATATGTCATGTACTGTATATATATTAGCTGCCGTGAGCAGATAATGCTACCTCAGAGAACTCTAGTCAATAAATAACGAAAGACCTGTCCTTTAGCGATTAAGCTGTCTTGCACTAATGAGTATACAACTGAAAATATTACATTGTGTTTCTCATGCTTCATAACATTCTTCATGCTTCATAAATATTTTCATTTGTATTTCTTAGCGGAGGCATACATAATTGGTGGCAAAATGAATCATGGTTGAAGTTCTTATAGGACTCTCAAATTCACTCGTTATTATAAAATGTTAGGTCACTCAGTTCAAATGCAAGTTGTCCAATTGAACATGATTAGATGATGCTATTGCTTCTAGAAATGATATTACTATTGAAAAAAAGAATTTTCTTTACCTAAGGGATGATTTTGGGGTTTTGTTGCTTTGTTTTTCTTTAATTTTTAAAAGATTTTATTTTCAAGCAATGTCCACCCCCCAGCGTGGGGCTTGTACTCATAACCCTGAGACCAAGAGTCGCAGCTGCACTGACGGAGACAGCCGGTGCCCCGATGATTTTGTGTTTTACAGAAAATCTTTCCTCTCTGATTTTCTTAGTGCCCACAGTCATTTCTAAGATTATCATTGTTTTCCTGTGAAAACAGGATTTGATTTGCGATTATATACAGAAAATATACAGTCATTAACAACGTAATTTACCACAGAAAGAAAGCTAATTTCTTGTGAGCACCTTGAGTTTAAAAGTTTTTCCTCAAGGCAGTTAGTTTGAACTGCCCTAATCTTTATTAATGTTCTGGGATGTTCCCCCAGGAAATGAATGTTCCATTGAACAGATGGAACATGTTCGGGGAATGCAGGAGAAATTAGCTCGCTTGAATTTGGAGCTCTACGGGGAGTTAGAGGAACTTCCTGAGGATAAGAGAAAAACCGCCAGTGACTCCAATCTGGACAGGCTTCTGTCTGACGTGAGTATAATTCTTCTTCTTTATTCTTTCTTTCAGTAAAAGTTTTTTACTGAAAGAAAGTTGATCGTTTTAATCATTTTAAAGTATACCATTTAGTGGTTTTCGGTACATTCACAGTGTTTTGCAGACATTGCCACTGTCTAATTCCAGAACACGTTCATCACCCCCAAAAGAAACCCTATACCTCTCAATTCTCCCTTCTCCTCATCCCTTAGCAGCCACTAATGTACTCTCTATCTGTATGGATTTGCCAATTCTGGATATTTCATATGAAGACAGCCACACAATATGTGATGACTTCTTATGACTGGGTTCTTTCACTTAGTGTAATATTTTCAAGTTTCACACATATTGTATTCTACTCTTTTTTTAAAAAAAGAAATATATTTCAAAGAAGTTGTATTTACATCTAAGCATATATTCTTTTTTTTTTTTTAAAGATTTTATTTATTTGACAGAGATAGAGACAGCCAGCGAGAGAGGGAACACAAGCAGGGGGAGTGGGAGAGGAAGAAGCAGGCTCATAGCAGAGGAGCCTGATGTGGGGCTCGATCCCATAACGCCAGGATCACGCCCTGAGCCGAAGGCAGATGCTTAACCGCTGCGCCACCCAGGTGCCCCTAAGCATATATTCTGAGAATGCTGGCAAATCTAAAAGTGAAAGATTCACCTCTGTACATATATGATGGGATCTTAATATATAGAAGATCATGACATGATTAATACATTTTGTGTTATTCACTCAGTTCTGTATTTATTTCTAAATACAGAACTGTATTTGGTGTTGAAGGTAATTTCGCACATTGCTATGTGTATCCGCTTGCTGAAGCTGCCATAACAAAGCGCCGTAAACTGGCTACCCCTGACGTGTATTTTTCACGGTTCTGGAGCCCCAAAGATGGAGATCAAGGTGTCAGCAGGGTTGGTTTCTTCTGAGGACCCTCTCCTTGGCTTGTAGATGGCCATCTTCATCTTTACATGGCATTCACCTTTTATGAGTGGGTGCCTATGTCCAAATTTCCTTTTCTTGTAAAGACACCAGTCATACTGGATTAGGGCCCACCCTGATGCTCTCATTTTAACTTACTACATCTTTGTAAGAGCCTGTCTCCAAATACACTCACATTCTGAGGTGTTGGGAGTTAGGACCAAAATGTATGAGTTTTGGGAGGGCATAATCCCATCTATAACACTACATATGATTCTTATACTGAAAGGTGTTAATGAACTTTGCCTCTTTAAAACCTTTTTTTTGGAATAAAAATAAAGAAAAATTGGTATTTTAGTTTCAGAATAGTTTCCATACTCACTAATGACAAAAAGGTTTAATTTCTGTTGTTTCTCTTTATCCTTTGTATAAGTAAATGTGCGAGAAGTGATATGCCCGTACTTTGAAAGTTTTAAGCCTATGTATTTTATTTCACATCTACTGTGTTCAGCCTTACAAGTATTTCCTTTTAGTAGTGCCTCTTAACAAATACATACAAGCTTGTTTCTCAGTACATTTAGGAAAGTGACTGTGGTATGGTGAGAACACTGAATTTGAAACCAGAAAGCCTTTGTTTAGTCTGGGGTTTGCATTTTGGTTATATCTGTGTAACTTTGTCAATTTAGCTAACATTTCTATAACTTTGATTTTTTCCTCTGTAAAATAGGTGTGATTAATTCTGCCTCATCCTGAAAACTGAATGATATGTGAAATCTTTTTGTAATCCACAAAGGTTTTAAAGATTTTGATCATTAAAATGGCAATTTTTTAACACTAATAGAGATGATTATAATTATTCATGGTTTTAAGAATCCTTATAAAATTCTGGTTTTTATTACCTGGTTTCATTCTCTTCTAATATTTGTGTTTAATAAATGCTAAAGGTACTTTCCAATCATTTTGCATAAATGAATTTCCCAGCCTGGAAACTTTTAGAAAGTTTTTTCAGTATTTTACTTTTTCATTTAAAGAAAGCTTAAATGAAAAATAGTTTATTTTAAAGTGTGTAAACAATTATCTACTTAAGATACTTTTCTTATAAAAATTAAAATTAAATTTGTTTCTTTGTGTTACAGTTAGAAGAACTGAATTCTTCCATGTATCCTTTTGCCTAATATCAGCAGTGAAAAGTTTACAAATTATAACTCTGGTGAATAGCTCAATCAAGTGAACAAGGACACCTACTGTTATTTACTGGGGCCATTTCTCTTCCCCTTTGGTTTCCAAATGGAATTTTTAGTTGTTTTTGTATGCTGCCATTTTGTTTGTTTCTGGTATGTTCTGCTTTCTTTTGTATTGTTTTTGGATTTTTAAAACAAATTTTTAAAAAATTCATCAGGAGAATTAAGGATTAGGCTATTGCCATAGAAATTATTTTGAATCTTGGATTTTTAAGCTAAATAGCAGTTGGATATGCAGACATAAAATGCCATACTTAATTTACTATCATCGCATAGAACACTTTAGATGCATATAAAAAGTGTATTATGGGATTAGCTTAAAGGAAATCACCAAGGCACATGTAAAATATTCAGGTTTTGACATTTCAGTTTGGAGCAATTATTTCAGGAACTTTTCAAAACGTGTTTTGGGACATAGTCCTAGGTACAACGTTAGGTACGTAAGAACAATAGGAAATGATCCTACCTATAAAATAATTTGAGAGTTTAGTCCCTTTGGACTAAATAATGAGATACTAAAAAGGATACTGGCTGTAGAGTCAAGAGATTTGATTTTTGAAATTTGGCTTTGATAATTAACATTGGGTAAATTGTTTAACATCTCAGAGTGTTTTCTGTAATATGGGGTAGTTGCTACGTGTAATGATGTGTATATGAAATTTTCCAAACTGTAGAATATATATATAAATTACTATTATTGTTAGTAACATATACGGTTATTAATTGCTAAATTATGCAGTAACAACAGTGAAGAAATAGAGAGGTATATACAAATCTAGTAATAACAATTGTTTATCTTATTTAAGTACAAATAGCTTTACATGCATTTTCTTATTTGGTCCAACCCTTATAAGTAGGTGGTATTATACTTATCATTTTACAGATGAAAAAAGTAAAGTTTTAAGAAGCCACATAAATTGTGGGAGACATTAATGTAAAGTATCATTGCCAAGAAGGACTTAAATTTGAGGATTAGATATGAGTTAATTACAAGGCTTCTCTTAGTAGTAGTTCCTAGTTCTTTTTTCTTTTTCTTATATTCATTCTGAGCTTTATATTCTGTGCTTTATATTCTTTCTATGCATATGACACATCAGTATCTCCTATCCTCTGAGTTTTTATAAACATTTAGATGTATTTATCTTACCACTTTGCTTGATTCAGTCACCATGGTTGAATAAGGCAACATGATAGAATACAAGAGCATGGCTTTGGATTGCTTGGTTTCAAATCTTGGTAAGCAGGTGTGTAACTTTGAGCAAAGTTTGGCAACCCTAGTTTCCTCATTTGTAATAATTGCTCTCTCTGTATTCAGACTTTCCCTCCTAATTTCCCTCTCTGTCATCAGTTGCCTCTGTTATTTCAGTCTCCAAGATTACTTAAATTCCTTCTATGACTCTACCAGACATGGCTACTCAATCATGGCACTATCTGCCATTGAGCCTGGATGTGGGCAGGAAATGATTTGCCATTTTGTAATTACAGTTCGTTGTCAGGTATCATCAGCTCTGCCTTTTAGTCTTCCTTCATTCCCTACCCTCATCACTTTATTCCATAAGCTTTCGGATTTCTTCCGTTCCACCCCTAGAGCTGCACTGTCTAATATGGCAGCCACTAGCTGTGTAGCTACTGAGCACGTGAAATGCAGCTAATATGAATTGAAATGTGCTAGAACTATAATTTGTACACCTGATTTCAAAGATTTAGTATGAAAAAATAAAATATCTCAATATTTTTATAATGATTGTATGTTGAAATGATAGTTTTTTTATATATTAGTATAAATTAAATATATTTTAACAATTGTATCTGTGGCTTGCATTATATTTCTTTTGGACAGTGCTGCTGTAGACTTTAGACAATACCCCTAAATTATTCTTCCTAAAAACATTATTGTCATCTTGCCATTCCTATTTCAGACCAAGTTTTTTTTTACCATGTCAGACTTTCTAAAGGCTCTCAGTAGTGTGATCACAATCTACGTATCCTCTTCTATTTTTCATTATTTTTCATTGCCACAGAGCTGGGTCTCCGGATGTTTAAGAACATGATGTTCACGCTCACTTTAATGCCTTTGTTCAGGTTGTACTTCCTCGAATTGCTCTAGGAGTTGCTCTCCCCTTTCCCTTATCAAATAACACCAAAGCTGACCACTTCCATAAAGCATTTTATTTGTACCTTGAACTAGCATTCTGCCTATTTCATTATCTGTTGATTTTCATTATGTTAAATCTCAGCTTTCTAACTGGACGAGACTGTCTGATGGCAATACTCATGTCTGTATATTTTAGCACCCTCTGCTATATGTGTATCACTAGCATTTAGTTGTTCTGTGTATCCAGAGCATTGTTTGAATTGGGTCTTGAAAAAATGGGTAGCAGGTGGATCATACAGAAAGATGAAAGAGGAAAATGAAAGGCAATGATGATAAGAAGGAAAGGGAATAATACCTGCAGGAATTCCATCCTGTTTCCAATCTTCTTAAAGAGTAATTCAGAGAGGGACGTCTGGTTTGGCTCAGTTGGTTGAGCGTCTGCCTTTGGCTCAGGTCATTATCCCAGGGTCCTGGGATCAAGCCCCGCATTGGGCTCCTTGCTCAACAGGGAGCCTGCTTCTCCCTCTGCCTCTGCCCACTGCTTGTGCTCTCTCTCTCTCTCTCTGGCAAATAAATAAATAAAATCTTAAAAAAAAAAAAAAGAATAATTCAGAGGATTCTAGGAAAAGTTTTAGACCTATGATGATTTTACTTTTGACTTTTACAAAGAAATTGTTTTCCCAAGGATGATAAAGTGGGGTTGTCCTCTCAAATGATTTTTTTTTTTAATCTGGTAAGTTTTCATATTTGCCTCCCATCAGTTCCTTACCATGAAAATGATTTTTGCCACGTTAAAATAACTCTGTGCTCTACTAGAACCTGGAACATAATCTTAATTTAGTGACTATTTTTTTTTAAGTCTTCAGATTCTGGTTATAGTATAATTACTTCACTATATTTAAAAATTGTCTTGGGGCGCCTGGGTGGCACAGCGGTTAAGCGTCTGCCTTTGGCTCAGGGCGTGATCCCAGAGTTCTGGGATCGAGCCCCACATCAGGCTCCTCTGCTATGAGCCTGCTTCTTCCTCTCCCACTCCTCCTGCTTGTGTTCCCTCTCTCGCTGGCTGTCTCTGTTGAATAAATAAATAAAATCTTTAAAAAAAAATTGTCTTATCACATCCAGGGTTCTCAGCGAAACCTTCCCTTTAAACATACTTCCTTTATTTTAATACCTCTCTCTCTTAGCTTCTGAGTGTAATTTCCTATAATTTAAAAGAAGTACTCATTACAGAATGAAAATCTTCTTAACCGGTGAACTCAGACAAAAACTACATTTGGCAGATGCACAAGATGTTCCAAATACTTCTACCAGCTAACATGACATGCAGTCGCTTTCTTGTGGCTTGAAGACAAGCAGCGTTCTTTACTTTTCCAGCTGAATCCAGTAGCAGAATCATCTTCCACAATAAGGAATAAAGTAATTAAAGTGCCAGTGCAATGATTGTTTTCACTCCTGCTTTTAGTGAACTTGACTTGCCCTTGTTCGCCGTAACTGGAGCCTAGGCCTTGTTGAAGGCTCAGTCAGGAAATGTGACGCGGAGGTGGTGCTGCTGTGCTTTCTACTGTTGCCTTACGGGGGTTATACTTGAAATGCGTTGTGCAGAATGTTATTAATAGGGCTGAAGGTTTATCCTTCCTGAGCTCACCACACTTACTCCCATGTTGAGAAGTTGGTGATGCACAGGCTTTTTGTGGCAGCCCTGCTTCAGTTTACGTTAGACAATCAGTTCACACACTGGTGTGTTTTCCAGTGGCCAGTGCCAACAAAATGGTAAATGAATATCTGTGAAATTTGCTATTTTTAATAAAGTGATTGTTTTAAATTAGTCTTTATTGTTTTATTTTGAAGAAACCTGTCGTCTTCAATTTGGGAATATAAGGGTTCAATCCTCAAAAGTACACTGTGTTTATAAAATTTTAGGTTATGTAATTTTCTTCCAGATTTTGTACCACGTGCACATTTCAGTATTGCTGTCAGTCATGAAAAGAGCATGGGCTTGAAAGACCTTGATTTGAATCCCCATTTGGCCCCTTAGCTTTCTATTAGTGCACATTTACCTAGTTTCTTTGGGTTTGACTTTCGTTTTTCATCTAGAAACTGAGATTAATCACCAACTCATAGTGGTTATGAGGAGAAAGTAAAAAAGTGTGTATAAGTTGCTTATCACATCAGCTAACACCAATAATGATCAGCTAACGTTAGTTTAGTTGCCCATTTCATACCCAGCTTTTTTGAGATAATTATACCATAAATACACCTTTTAAAGTATACAGCTCAGTGGTTTTTACTGGATTCACAGCTGTGCACCCGTCACCATAATCTAATTGTAAACATTTTCATCACTTCCATCTTTCCAAAAAGAAACTCATTGGCAGTCATTCCACATTTCCCAAACACCCCAGCCATTGGCAACCAGTAATCTGGCTATAGATTTGCCCGTTCTGGACATTTTGTATAAATGGAATCATACTTGGTCTTTTATGACTGGCTTCTTTTACTTAACGTAATATTTTCAGGGCTTCAGAGTTCATCTGTGTTGTAGCGTGGATCAGTACTTCATTCATTTTCATGACCAGATCATATCCCGTGGTGTGGATAGGCCACATTTTGTTTATTCCATCATAGCTCAATTGCCTTCACGTCCTAGAAGAGGCCCCATGCTTCTTCCTTGTTTCCAGGACAGAGAAACAAGCACCTAATTGAGGGTGGGAGTGATGAAACCCATTGAATGATACAAACAAATCTTGATTTTAGTAATTTTTGGTATTCTGAGCTCAAAGAATTTTGACCAATTTACTAATCGGTCTTTTTGATATCTCTTTTAAAAATGAGAAAATTAGCAGAACATTAAATACAATCTAATAAACTTTTCACTTGGATTGAGAAAACAGGGATTCCATGGTGGGGAAATAGCATTCTAGGGTCTGACAGAGCAAAAGGAAATTTTGCTGTGTGACATGTTTTTCTTGGATGGGTCCTGAGACAGAGTAAAGCAAAAGCTGTTTCCTGTGGATTAGTGACAGAGCATCAGATTGACCTTGTTTGTTCATTTGGTTCATTGGTCCTTTTGTGTCAAGGGGCCCCATGGGGGCCTCAGGTAATAAAATTTTAGCTTATCTAATTGTACCCTTTCACACAACTTAAACAAATGAAAGGCAACAGAAAAAAGAGGTGCCTAGATTAGAATAAAACTGTATTAGAATAAAATTTATTATATAGATGTTGTATATTCCTTGTAGATAAAGTTTAATTACTGATGACTTAAATATTTCCAGAGCAAACCATTTATCATATTTTGTGCTCCTTCCAGATCCCTTAAACTTGTTTACTTTGATTTTGGTTCCTCCTGTATAACGCTAAAATTGATAAGTATTAAAATTGTCTGAGGATTTGCTGAAGATAAACACCAGCTTTCCCATTCCAGGGCCTTAATATTGTCGGCTTCGGTGTCCCAGCTCCTCTTGGTTGGGGTCCTGCTGCCTGGCTTCTGCCCCTCCGCTCGAAGCCTTCCGGGGTCCCACCTTAGGCACCCTGGGGGACGGCGAAGGAGCGGAACCCCAGCCTGGCGGGAGCCCCACGGCTGGGCCCTGCGGCGGGGAAGGCCCGGGAGGTGCACGCGGGGCCAGCACTCCGCGGTCGCGCAGGTTCTGGCGAGTGGCGGCCTTGGCGCACCGGGCGGGGGCTCCGGGGTGGGGGAGGAGGAGGGTGTTGTCCGTCCCCATGGAGACCGCGCCCGGGCGGCTGAGTGCTCCAGCTCCTGCTTTTCACTCCGCGGTCCAAAGAGGAGGCAGGCAGCCGCTCCGGGCCCGGTTCTTCGGCCACCCGCGCGAGGTAAAGCCCTTGGCTTCAGGGCCGCGCATCTTTTGCTCGGGACCCCATGGGCACAGCGCCCGGGCCTGTTTAGCTTCCCCACGCAACCCCTGGAAGACCCTAAGCAGCGCCGAGGAGGGCACTGCCACGCCCCTCCCCCACGACCTTGAGAACCTCCGCAGCCCCACAATTATCCAAAAAGAGCCGCAGTGGCTCTGGGCCGAACCAACAGCAATCTTTGCGTAGGTTTGAGTTGGGCGGTGGCAGGGAAGCTCTTAACCTCCTCCAGAGCATTCATTTGGGGTAGAAGTGAAGTCAGGTTATTGAGCACTTTGGAAAACACGGATTTTCATTCGACCCCAGACTGGCTCACACCAACTCCTTCCCTCTTTCTGCCAGTTCTCACCGTCTTTCCTACCACGGAGTCCGGAGGCGTGGGGAGTGGGGCGCGGGGGGGTGGGGGGCGTGAAGGAGGAATATAGACGGCGGTGAATACGGTGCCTGGTTAGAACTGTATCGCTCTAGGAATTAATATGCTAAGATTTGATGAACAGGACAAATCATTAAAGACATGATACTTTGTTTTTTCTTTTTAAAAGTGCTCATGCTGCGCTTATTAATAATTCTTGCCATAAGTATCAGAACAGAATATCCTGACATCCTCTGTATCAAACTTCAGCACAACCCACGCCACTGTTTTCAGGCCCATCTTGACATCTGTGCACCTTGGAAACCTCAAAAATCATGCTTGAAAGGTTATTTCAGAAGGAGGAAGTAGGGATTAAGGACTTTAAAGTTTTAGAACAGCCCTAACTGGGTATTTTTCCTGAACGAGTTTAAATAGTACAGTTGCTTCTTGTTGCAACTCTAATTTTTACAGTTTTAAACTTATTGAACAGTGAGCCAATCCAGCATTGACCATGTCCAGTTTGGGCTCACAAACATGGCATTTCTTATCACCTCCTGTGCTAGCAATAGTGCAGATTTCCTCAAAACATGCCATCACTTTCATTATCCGTTACTTATTTGTGCATTGAATAAAAATTACAGACCAGTGTATGTTCAAAATAAGTCATGTTTTTATTTGCCCTAAATACGACATTTAACTTAACTGGAATAGTTTTTTGTTTCTGTTTTTCACTAATCACACACGTTTTCCTTGAATTCTGTTCTTTTTTGCAATCTTTATAACCAGATAACTGTTTTTATAAAGATTTTACTGATTTATTTATTTGACAGAGAGAGAGAGAGCGCGCGCACATGCTTGAGCAAGGGTGGGGGGAACAGGGGGAGGGAGAGAGAGAATCTCAGGCAGACCCAAGCTGGTCTCAGGGCTCGATCTCAGGGCTCAGGGGAGATCATGACCCCAGTGGAAATAAAGAGTCAGTCACTTAAGCAACTGAGCCATCCAGGCGCCCCCCAGATGACTCTTGAGAGGCATATTTAAGGGCTTAACCTGGGATTTCTTCCCCACTCCTAGTAATTTATTCCTTCTTCATGCTGCAAGAGGAAGACTTTCTATAGAAATTTTTTTTCAGTGCATAGAATCTAAAAATTTCTCAGGGAAGTAATGTCAGGTACATATTTTAAAAGTTTAAGTGACTTTGCATAGCCTCTGAAATGTTGAAAATACGGAACATGCTTAAGGGACTAAATTTTAGAGAATAAATGAATCATGGTACAACTTGCATGCGTGGATCATAAGAGAACTCAAATGTAGGCACCTCTGTGGCGGGGAACAAACAATGTTTTATTTCTAATTTCCCTTCAAGTCATTTTGTCTACTACGGTGGAGCAGGACTAGCCTAATTTACATGGCTCCACCCGTGTAAGAAATCACCTGGGGAAACAGTTAATGGCAACAGGATTCTGCTTTACCCCAGTGATGATTTAGCTGTCTGTATGGACTGCCAATTGCCCAGTCATCTCAACCCTTAATCTGGCTTTGGTTGTCACACAACAGGCTCCTCCCCACCCCGCCACACCCCTCCCCTTCCTCCCCCCACCAAGCAAATAAGTGTTAGTGACAGTTGTTGATTTCCTTGTCAACAGCCAGTTGTATAGTCAGCCATGCAAAAGAAATTCTATTCTCAAATTAACCCATAGCAGTCATACATCCAATTTAAGTTACACTCACTCTTTAGGGAAAATCCAGTATAATTGTTAAACATGATAACCAATTATTCCCTGACTGACCTCAGATGATTTTCTTTCCCCTGCTTTTCTCCTCTGTAATCTAACTCCCAGGGTGAACGTGAGAAGTGACGGAGCTAGTGTATGGGGAAGAGATGGACTAGCATAGTGCAAGTCAGAGTAGCCGCTCAAACAAAACTTAAGAGATGTATAGCATTTATTACATGGCACTTTTATTTTGTAACAGTATGTATGTTAGATCTAGTTCTAAATGCGAAGAACCACAGATTGGGGTCTCCTATTTCATTCCCTTCTTGTAACACACTTCAGAAACATTTAGAGCCCTTGTTTTCCAGGGTCTTGTAAGGAAGAGGTATCCAGTTGGTGTCACCCACACTGGGGCCTCAATTCAGTGGACACCTGGGCCATAAGCAAGGCAGCGGCTGGACCTTTGCTTTTCCAGGCATGACACACTACTTTGTGTAAGAACAAGAGAAATCCTAAATGATCAAGGAAGAACTTCATGGTATAGTATTTTGGCTCTTGGAGAAAGGGCACAGAGGAAAGATGAAGAATGGATGAGAATTTGGTTTTGTACATTTAGGTTTTGAGTCATTCTTGGTAATAGAAGATATTGGGGACTGCCATATTGTAAGCATAATTCACAAGAAGTATTCTTGCCCCAGAATTCACATTCCAAATGAGCACCCTAAAATACATCCCTTTCCTCCAATTTGCTGATGTTGTGAAAGAATAATCTGTCAGATGTACATATTAATTCAGTTCTAAGGTTATTTTACCATCTACCTCATTTAACATCATGATGGAGATTACTAGTAAGATCTACACAAGTTGCTAATTGTCATAGTTGTGACACAGGTGTCAAATCCTAATAGTCAGTGAAGGAATTTGGCTTTTTCTTCGCTTGTAACTTGCTTTTCAGCCCTTGAATTTGGAAAATTAGGGGATGTGAACAATTATTCATTTACTCACTCAACAAATACTTGCCAAGTGCCGACTCCGAGTAAGCATTATATGGTGGGCAGCTTCTAAAATGGCTCCTAACCACCCTGGTTCCTGATATCCATGCCCTTATGAAGCCTCTCCCCTTGAGTGTGGGCTAGACTTGTTTCTAATGCAGGGGTTGCCAAACTTTTTCTGTAAAGGGCCAGGCAGTGAATATTTTTGGCTTTGTGGCCTATATGTTTTCTCCCCGGTTACTCAATTCTTCCTGTTAAAGTATAAAAGCAACCGCAGACAATATGTAAATAAATGTGATTAGCTGTATTCCAATAAAACTATTTACAAAAGTGGTTGGCAGGCTGGCTGCCGACCACATTTGCTGACCTATGTTCTGACTAATCAAAAAGTGATGGTGTATTGCTTCTGAGATTATGTTCACAAAGACTCCAACTTCCATCTTGCCTGCCCTGTCTTGCCCTTTCACTTGTTCACCTGGGTGGAAACCAGCTGCCATTTTGTAAGCTCATAAGCTATGAAGCTCACATGGGAGGGAACCCTCCCACCAACAGCCTGCAAGGAACTGAGACCCTGTTCCAGTAGTCTCTGGGAACTGAATCTTGCCAACAACCACTTACGTGATTCTTGAAGTGGATCCTTCCCCGGTCCTGCCTTTGATGACTGTAACCCCAACTGAAATTTGGTTGTCAGACTTGAGCCAAAGGACCGAGTTAAGCCATGGCTTGACTCCTGACACAGAAACTGTGTAATAATAAATGTTTGTTATTTTAAGCCACGAAGTTTTGGGACTTGCTGTTATACAGCATTAGATAACCACCATGATAACCATATCACAGAGCCAATACACATTATGATAGGCTCCTGTAAGAATGAACAAGGGAAATGCTGCATATTATTTCCTCCTTTTGGAGATTCACAATGAGTTTCAACATATCAAGTTTTCCAAAACATCTTATAAAAAAGAAACTTGTTTAATTTTGTTCAATCTTTTCCCAAGCATATTTAACCGCAGATTCTGTTTTTCTGGGAAGTGCCTATTAATATCTTATGAAACTACTATTTGGAGAAATATATATTTCTGGAGAATTTCCAGCAATGCTGACATATGAAAAGAAATCATTCAGTTTAAAGAAATAGTGATTGCCAACATGCCATTTCTCCCTGGGTTGAATAACTAATCAGCAAAATTGACATCTTAGAAGAATGTAAATAATCCCGTGGACGTTTCTATCCCTATCTCTGTATTTGTATCTCTATCTCTATATTTATATTTCTATCTATATATGATGTACTGTACTCAGATATTTAAGCCCACCAGCAGAGATAGTGACTATTCTTTCTGTAATGTTCTGCTCATTATGTAACTCAGTAATCCCTTAACACAGAGGATAATAACAATTTTAAGAACTTGCTAAATCAAAGCTCCTTATGTTGGCTCTTGGAGGGATTTCACATAACAACAGCTGGGCATCTTAGGAAACTAAGGATTTGTTTTGATTTAATGTTGATTCAGAAGGAGGTATTTAATTTCCCACATTGCCATGAGGTTTTTATCTGAACAACACATGATTATACTGCAGTTTGCCAAGGCACAGTGTTGCATTGCGTTGCTTTGCTTTACACAGGAGGAAACTGAGGCTCAGAGGCTATATTACTTGTAAAGCTTCACTTGGGGGAAAGGAGAGTCAGAGCAGGGATCCAAATTCAGTGTTGTCATGCTACTTGCTGTGATATTTCCAAAATTATTCCAGGGTGCCTGGGTGGCTCAGTTGGTTAAGCATCCGACTCTTGATTTCGGCTTGTGATCTCAGGGTTGTGGGATCAAGCCCCAAGTTAGGCTCTGCCATCAGCGGGGAGTCTGCTTGAGATTCTCTCTCTCCCTCTGCCCCTCCCCCTGCTCTCTCTCTCTCTAAAATAAATAAATAAAGTCTCAAAAATAAAATAAAATAGTTCCTAATCTGGTACATGCCTTTCCAATATATTCACTTTTAAAGCACACTTCCTTCTCTCTCAAGTGTGGTAAGAATCGAGGACCTGCAAATGTTTGTCTTATTCTCAAAATCTTCTGGCTCTCCCATGACGTTTCTTCAGCTACCTTGGGCCCCATTGTTCTCTCTCTTCTTGGAATTTATAGCAACAGAGGGTTGCTTAGAAACTTGGACATTTCTGATGCTGGAATACCAGCTAGAATCTCACCAACAAGTGGTCATTCAATTTGTGTTTTAATATCTCCAGTAATAGACATAACCTCCCGAGACAGCGAACACTGCCGAAGTGATTGCTTTCCCACTTAGATTGATCCAAAATCTGTCTCTCTGACATCATACATTGCTGTTAATTTTGTCTTCTGGGGATTCACAAACCATGTATAATTGATTTTATATATAAAAAGCCTTCAGATAGTTGATGTGTATGCATGTACAGTGTGGGAAAGGGGTCCAATTTCTTCTTTCTTTATAAACAGATGCTCTGTTTTCCATAAATGGAAAAATCCATCTCTTCTTCGTCTTATCCTCTAACAAGCACCCGTGTATACGGGAGTCTATTTGGAACTTTCTCTTCTGTCCCCTGGCTTAGATATTTGTCTCCGTACTAATGTCCTGTCATGTTATTGCTCTAGCTTTATAGTCAGTTTTTCTATCTAGATACACATCTCCCTCCCTGGTTCTTCCAGAGTGACTTGACTGTTTTTGGCCCTTTAAACTTCCATAAATATCTTAGAATCAGCTTTTCAAGTTACACACGCATACCACAATATCTCTTCGGATTTTCTTTATTGAGATTGCATTGAATTAGTGGATCTGTTTGAGGAAATTCATCTCTTCATTCTTCTGAATTCTCTAATTCATGAATAAAACATATCTCTCCATTTATTTAGGTTCTTTAAAAATATTCTTCAATAAAATTTTATGATTTTCTTTTTTAACTTTTGTTTTGTTTTGTTTTTTTAAAGTAGGCTTCACAGGACACCTGGGTGGCTCAGTCAGTTAAACGTCTGCCTTCGGTTCAGGTCGTGATCTCAGGGTGCTGGGATTGAGTCCCCCATCAGGCTCCCTGCTGAGCTGGAAGCCTGCTTTTCACTCTTCCTCTGCCTGCCACTCCCCCTGCTTGTGCTCTCCCTCTCTCTGACAAATAAATAAATAAAATCTTTAAAATAAAATAAAATAAAAGTAGTCTCCATGCCTAGTGTGGAGCCTAACCGGGGCTTGAACTCACAACTCTGAGATCAAGACCTGAGCTGAGATCAAGAGCTGTGCTTAACTGACTGAGCCACCCAGGCACCCCTAAATTTTATAATTTTCTTCAAGTTTATACTTTTATTTTTTTCTAGATACTTGATAGCATTTGGTGTTTTATAAGTGATATCTTTTTTTCTTTTGAGAGAGAGAGCAAGAGCAAGTGTGGGGGGAGGGGCAGAAGGGGAGAGAGAGAGAGAAAGAGAGAGAGAGAGAGAGAGAGAGGGAAAGAATCTTAAGCAGGCTCCATGGAGTTGATGGAGGGCTCACCCTCACAACCCTAAAATCATGACCTGAGCCAAAATCAAGAGTTGGACACTCAACTGACTGAGCCACTGAGGTGCCCTAATAAGTGATATCTTTTTTAAAAAACTTCTTGATCAAAACAGAAGATGTAGACAAGTATGCAAATCATAAATGTAGAACCCAGTAAATTGTAAAGTGAACTCCCCGGGGTTCCTACTGCTAGATCAGGACCTGTACCCCAGCGTCACTTCTCATGTCCCTCCCAGGCATACCCATTCTTTCCTCCCCAGGGGTAACTGCCATCTTAACTTCTAACACTGTCGTGTAGATCTTTGTATGAATTAAACCATATAAAATGTAGTCTGTTATTTCCAGCTTCTTTGTTTAATGTCTTATCTGTGTGATTGACACACACTGTTGAGTGTAGTGGCAGCTTGTTCGTTGACGTACAGCATTCTAGCACATGGGTATTTGACAACATATTTATCCGTTCGGCTGCTGGGGAATGATTGCGTTGTTTCCAGTTTAGAGCTATCCAACGTAGCTGTGAATGTGCTTGTGGATATATTTGGTCCACATGTTCATGTTTTTCTGTTGAATCGATTGTATGCACATGTTCAACTTTAGGAAATAATGCCAAACCATTTTTTAAAGTACTTATACCAATTTGCACATTCACCAGCTGTGTGTGACCTTTCTGGATGCCACCAGCATGTGGCTCTGTCGGTCTGTGTTGGATAACAAATTCTAGGTAGCTTGAAACAGAAATCCTTATTTTTCACAATTCTGTGGCTTTGCTGGCCTCACCTGGGCAGTTCTTCTGCTGCCTGTTATCGTGTGGGGTCATTCTTACGCTTGTATTCACCTGGGAGCTCAGCTGGAACAGAAGACACAAGATGGCTTCATTCACACATCTGGTGCTTTGACTGGCGTGGCTGAAACAGCTTCGGGCTGGCTCAACCTCTGTTTCTCCATATGGTTTCTCATTATTCTATAATCTAGCCCACGCTTATTTACATGGCTGCTAGATCCTAACAGTACAAAAAGACAAACTGCAAATCTTCTTAAGGCCTGGGCCCAGAAGCCACACATCTTCACTTCATCAACATCCTTTGGTTAAAACAATGAGCCACTGCTCCCTGCTACATCCTGCTAACAACCACATGAAAGAGCTTCAAATCCTTCAAATGAGCCTAGGGTCCCAGCCAACGCAACGCCTTGACTACAGCCTTATGAGACACTCTGAAGCAGAAGCACCTGTTATGGCCTTAACTGGGTCCCCCACACACATAATTTCATGTTGAAGCCCTTAACCTCCAATGTAACTCTATTTGGAGACAGTCTATAAAGAGGTAATGACAGTTAAATGAGGTTATAAGGGTGGGCCCTTAATCCAATAGGATGATATTTTTATAAGGAGAGGAAGAGACACCAAAGATATCTCTCTCTCTCTCTCTCTCTCTCTCTCTCTCTCTCTCTCGCCCCCACCCATCCCACCTAGTTTGTGCTCAGAAGAAAGACCTTGTAAGAACACACAGAGAGGCTGGCTGTGTACAAGCCAGGCAGAGGGGTCTCATCAGACACCAGCCCTGACAGCACCTTGATGTTCTAGCTTCCAGAATTGTGAGAAAATAAATTTTTGTTGTTCAAAGCACTCGGTTGGTGATATTTTGTTATGGCGGCCCTAGCAGACTGATTACGTACTCCACCATGCTGTGCGTAGATTCCTGACCCACGGGAACTCCGAGATAATAAGGGTTTATTGTTTCGTGCTATTAAATGTGGGGGTCATTTGTTATGCAGCAATGGACGACTAATACATTAGCCTAAGTTTGTTCTCTGTATCCTCTTTGTGTCCTCCAAAGATAGGCAGGTGGAGTGCCCTTTTTAAGCCCTTCAGATTATTGCTTTCCGGGGAAGAAAAAGTCAGTATCCCTGGCTGGTAAAAGAATCGTTCCAATTTCTGAGTCATTTTCCCAGCAAAGTGAAAAACAACTCTGGTTTAGATACATATTTGGGTGCAAACAGATGAGGACAGAGTAAATTGCAATGACATGGAGTTCATGAACTCCCTGTGCAGATTTGTACGGATTTTCCTCCACGGGAGATGTATGTATATGATTTGCTGTAATTTTATCTCTATAAATATAGAGATGTAAATGAATGGCTGCAATTATATCATTCCTATAAGGACAACATTAATATACTGGATGTTTCTAGGTGATCTTCATTAAGCAATTATTGAAATGAACCTATATTTCTTAGGGCTGGAAGAAAATAATTTGTCGAGATGTCAGCTGGGGATTCTTCTAGAAAAACCTTGGAAATGGAGTGCTTCCACACAAGATTCAGCACCTGGACACCTTTCGGCAACAAGTCATTAAATAGACAGGTGAGTGACATACTCAATTAAACAAAACAAGTTTAATTTGTAAGGTCAATTTTACTGTGATATATCGGGTCTCATGTTGCCATATAAAACAGCAACAATGAAACCTCTCAAGAATTTAGTTTTGGAGTCACTTCAAACAAAAATAAACCTGCCCCAAAGATAGTCTCTTTTCACCCCAGTCCCCAACCCCTACTTTATGGGGAGTCTCAAGGTCTGCCTCCCCTTTCCTCTGTACCTCCAAGGACAAAATAGAAGCCTCCAGAACACACAGTATGCTGGGGGAGGAGACAAGAGGAGGTGCTTTGGGTGGTGTTTGGTATGGAGAGTATTAATGTATATCAATTCTCTGCATATTTCTTTAATCCTCTCTTCCTTCCCGCGCCAACAGTTCAGCTCGATGGCCTGGGGATGCCCACTCCTTTGAAGGGTAGTCAGTAAGTAGTCACTGAATGGCTCAGGCAGCTCTGCCGGCCCTTAGTGAAGGCCGACCGCGCATGTGTGGTTCAGGCATGTTCCCAAGGGAAGGAGACTAGCCAGGTTGGGGCCAAAGCCTGACCCAGTAAGAAAGCCAGTGAGTTTGTATGTGTCATCTGAGCAAAGCTGGACTGAAAGCCAAGTTTGCGGGGGCCCCTGGTCCTTGGTGTATCTCTTCCTTAGAGACATGTCTAACAATGGCTCCTTAGCAATATTTATTAACTTTGGTTTTGGTGGGGGCTATGAAGATGTAGGACTGTGGGTCAGTAAAATCATACCTACTTCAAATGGTCCGGTGTTCACAATTCAAGTGTAGCCTGTATGTGTTTTCAAGATAAAATGTTTGGAATCTGTTTCCCCAGGCCACATTCGTTTAGGTAGAAACAAGAGCCAGGATTCATTACCTCTTTGTTTTCCAAAGAGGCCCTCCTAAGGCCCCAGTGTAATTATATCCCCTGGCCAGCCTTTCCCACCAGCCCACCCAACAAGCCTGGGCTTGTCTCTATCCCCAGATAAAAGCAGTTTAAGCTGAAGGGAGAGACCCCTACTAGGTAGTGAAAAGTGCTTTGTGTACTGTAATGTGCTGTGCAAATAGTAGCTATGAGGTTGCGAGATTGCCTAAGGATTGCTTAGTAACTAAGAACAGATTGAACTCTACAGGAAAATGATATATTCTCCCCTTTACAGCTCTTTCAGGAAAGAGTTGCTCTCATAAGTCATTGGTTTGACCTCTGGACTAACAAGCAACGTCAAGAATTCTTATTCACAATTTTTTTACGATGCACCAAATCACAGTTAAGGTAAATGTAGCCTATGGATGCAATTATCATTGGTTCTTAAAGGAAATGAAATATAGTAAAGTTTTATATAACCTTCTAGGGTTTCTCCCCCCCCCCCCAAGAAAGAACAAATCAAACAATTGGTATTTTAAGGTTTATAAACAGAATCATCTAGTGCTGCTTCCTCCTTGAGGATGAGACAGAACCTTGGGGGCTTTAACACCTTCCTACCACAGTGGGATGTTTAGTTTTTGCAAACATCAAAAGCTTCAGCCAGTGAATCTTTAAAATTCCCTTAGTATATTGGATTCTCCTCAGAACTATCAGACAGACAGACAATATATTTCAAGTAGATATCTGGCACATAGGCAGTCTGTAAATTATTGTTACATGAAAGGATGGGTCTGAAAAATACCTAAGAAGTGACCATGGTAGCAACATTTAGGACTATGCATAAGACTTGTATGATGGTGGCCATGATTGCCAATGGGTCCTTGCCCTTATTCTTACCTTGGCCTCCTCTAGTGTCTGTCATTTGCTTTCACATATTCCAGCAGAGGTGGTGTGCTATTTGAAAGTGTTAGTTGAAATTACATGAAAGAACAGCTAGTGTCTTGATCATGAATTAATACTCAGGGGTGGTTAGCTAGCATTGTATTGGAAAGGTCACAATGTCTCAGTTATTACAAGATACTTTGCTAATGAGCATAGCAAATATCAGACATTAGTTATTATCAGAGCAACCAGTGGCTCATTCATTTGTCAGATGAATGTTAGAAATGGACTCTCTTTGGTGAAATTAAAGGTCTTCAGATGTGGGATGGAAAATGTTCCAGAGAGCCCTCCAACTTGCCTGGACCTGGGTGAAGAATCCAGTCAGCCCTGGAGCAGGTGCTTGGAAGGCTTTATCCCCAAGTAAACTGCCTTGTCAGTCTGGGGATTTCTGGTAGCCTGAGGCTCTCAACGAGGGTAACAGTAGAATCCTGTTTCAGGAAAACTGTACTTTCTTAACTGAGTAAACCTTTTGCCCAAAGCAGAGAGCCAGGACTTCATGAGGCTCGAGGAGGAGACCATATGAAGTGGTTGGTGCTTGTTTGCTAGGCTTGTTTAGGGAAACTCTACATATAGAATCATTTGGGGTTAGTTGTTTTCACTACAACCTGGTGGTAAGGTTGTTGGGAGAGGTTAGCCATTGAACTTCTTAGGTAGCTTCCAGAAAGTATCGGAGTCATGCAAAACCAAATTGGCTTATTTTAGTTTGCAATATCTGCCTCCGCTCTTTCTCCCACTTCCTCTCGCCCATCTCTCAATCAGCCATTTCATCCCTCTTACCTGCTTGCTCACCTTCTCCCTTGTCTGCTTTCTCCTGCATCCGGGGGTGCATGGTGGGCTAAGAGACTACCCCTGATGGAGTCACCAAGTCGCTGGAGGCAGAGAGACACCTTCCTGGCTGTGTTGAAAGAGGCTGCAAAGACAGGCCACAGAAAAATAGGCTCTTTTGTCAATGCTTAAAAATCAGGGAAGGAAACTTTTTATATTAGTCATTGGCTAGGTTTCCTTTTACTCCAGCTTTATAGCTTTCAAGATAAAGTAACAGACCAGGGGCGCCTGGGTGGCACAGCGGTTAAGCGTCTGCCTTCGGCTCAGGGCGTGATCCCGGCGTTATGAGATCAAGCCCCACATCAGGCTCCTCTGCTGGGAGCCTGCTTCTTCCTCTCCCACTCCCCCTGCTTGTGTTCCCTCTCTCACTGGCTGTCTCTCTCTGTCAAATAAATAAATAAAATCTTAAAAAAAAAAAAAAAAGTAACAGAGCAAACCCCAACTCCATAATTGCTTGTGGTACATCATGTTCTAATCTCATGTATCATAAACCATGCAATTTTAGCTGTAACCACTGGAGGTCATTAGAGATCTTGTGGTATATTTTGAGGCTCATTAACATTAGGCCTGACATTTTGTCACTGGAAATTGTAGCCTTTGTCTGGTACCTGAATTCTTACTATGGCACAAGGATATGGAACTAATCCGTTCAGTGGAATTACTTCACTTTGTTCTGTAGCAGCTGTCTTTCTGCAGAGAGCTGTATACCGTAGTTGCATGAAGCTATTATTCCGTATTCCGGACTGTGGCTTGTAGAAATTGCATGTCAGTTTCTGGTCTCTAGAGTTGGCATCCTGAACCCAGCTCTAATTTGTAGTGGTGGTTTTTGTTGTCGCACATCAATTAGTTCATTCCCCCAAGTCTGGATTGAATCTTTCTTCTGCTCCTTCCTCTCCATCTCTTTGGGTCAGCCATGTCTTCTCTCCTGCCAACGTCTACAGAAACCGTTTACCGAGAGTCTAATGCAATTGGAGTTGTGTTTGATTTTGATTAAATCCAAACGCCCAACTCATTTTATTTTTTAAAGTTAGTGCAATCAAATTTCTTTTAAACATCTTTATTGAGATATAATTCACACACAATAAAATTCGTCATTTAAAAGGCACAAAGTTAGTGGTTTTCGTATATTCACAGAATTGTACCGCTATTACCACAATCTAAGTTTAGAACATTTTCATCACCCCAAAAAGAAACCTGATACCCATTAGACGTAACTCTGCATCTCCATCCCCAGCATTGGCAACCACTAAACTACTTTCTGTTTCTATAAATTTGCCTTTTCTGGACTTTTCAAATAAATGCAATCTTACAGTATGTGGTCTTTTGTGATTGGCTACTTTCATGTATTACAATCTTGTTAAATAACAAAAAGCAACCAAGCACATATGAAGATCAAATTGGCTTTATTAAACGGTTCATGAGGGCGCCTGGGTGGCTCAGTCAGTTAAGCGTCTGCCTTAGGTTCAGGTCATGATCCCGGGGTCCTGGGATCAAGTCCTGCATCGGGCTCCCTACTCAGCAGGGAGTCTGCTTCTCTCTCTCCCTTTACCCCTGCCCCCCTGCTCATGCTCTCTCTCTCTCTCTCAAAAATAAATAAAATCTTTTAAAAAATATCCTCAGGTGAGACTATGGACTATGAGAAACAAACTGAGGGCCTCAGAGGGCAGGGGGGTGGGGGAATGGGATAGACCGGTGATGGGTAGTAAGGAGGGCACGTATTGCATGGTGCACTGGGTGTTATACACAACTAATGAATCATCGAGCCTTACATCGAAAACCGGGGATGTACTGTATGGTGACTAACATAATATAATAAAAAATCATTATAAAAAAAAAAAAAGAATAGACATAATGGTAAAAGAGAAATAGAGGGATCTAGAGTCGTAGGGAGCCCTTTAATCCAGGTGTTTAAATTGTGGGCCTAGGATCTTAGATCCTAGGATTCTGTGAACCTACGCAGGAACGTACTCTCAGAATAAACATAAATTTGGACTTAACATGAATCTTACAAGAGGCCTTATTTTCCTCTAAAGTACTTGAACATCGAACCAAACTTCAAAATCCACAAGAGTCAGACTAGATTTGCAAAAGTCCAAAGGGAGATGTATGGTTATTCTATAATAGATGACCTTCTTGACAAATGTCTTAATTTTTTTCATGCCTTGGAGATTTGCTTATGATTTTAAAAGTTATCCTGAGTGAAGGTAGTCCTATTCCAGTTTGCTAGGCATTATAGAGACTGATAATTAAAAATGTCCTATGGAAATTTCATTATGAGAAGGCAAAAGAGTTTTTAAAAATCTGAGGAATAAGTAAGGTTTCCGATGTAAGGCTCGATGATTCATTCATGGTGCACTGGGTGTTATACACAACTAATGAATCATCGAGCCTTACATCGGAAACCGGGGATGTACTGTATGGTGAATAACATAATATATAAAAAATCATTAAAAAAAATATCCTCAGGTATATAAAGACTTCATGAAAAATATGCAGTAAACATTGTTATTCAATATATAAGTAAATAAATAAATAAATAAATAAATGGTTCATGAATCGGGCAACACCCCATCTAGCAAGCAGAGCGGCACTCTGAGAAATTATACAAAACAAAATGGAAGTAAAATTTTTATGGATGGAGGGTGGAGGCAAGAAGGTTATTGGCAAAAGAAAAGGATTGTTCCAAACAAGGTTGTTTGCTAGGGGGAAAAGCAACGTGTCTTATCACACAGATTACCTCATCTTTCTTTGTGGGATGGAGAGGACCCGGGTGAGGTGGTAAGAAAAATGTTCCTGACTGACCGGTTAAGGCCCCATTTCTGGGGGTGGTTGAAACTGCAATTAGATTGGGTATTAAGCCCGGTTTGGCAACTCGGTCTAAGTAACACCATTTGGGGCCTGTGGTTTTGGGTTTTTTAAAACAATGTTCTCAAGGTTCATCCATTTTGTAGCATGTATCAGTACTTCTTTCTTCTTTATTGTTAAATAATATTCCATGGTATGGATATACCATATTTTATTTATCCATTCCTAAGTTGATGGACATCTGGGTTGTTTCCACATTTTGGCTACTATGAATAATGCTGCTGTGAACATCTGTGTATATAGGTTTTTCTATATGGATGTCTTTATTTCTTTTAGGTCTACTCCCAAGAATGGAATGGCTGGGTCAAATAGTGACAGTGCACTCAACTTCTAATTATTAAACATTTCTTTTGAACTCTATTTATTCCTATAGTCCCTGTTCCCCCATCGCTGAACAAGCAGATGAATACTTGAGAGAATTCAGCGTTATTTGAATGTCTGAAATCTTTCTATGTAAACTAGGTCGTATTTGTGCAATCTGTGTTTTCAAGGCAGAGAAGCCATTGTTTAGATGTTTTGTTTTAAAATTTCTGAATAATTTCATTTTAATTCAGGCAGTTATAGTTAGAAAGCTTAACTAGGATATTGTGGTTTGGTTGGGACTGTGTTGTCACAGTTTTCTTTGAAAGTTTCTTCTTAATCTCGATGAGATATATTCCACTATCTAAGATCTTTCTTTCCTGTCCTTATATTCCATATTGTTAAGATTTATTTTATTATTATTATTTTTATTATTATTATTATTATTTTGGTGGGCAGCAAAACAAGGCTTATTGAGTGCTAGTAAAATTTATTGAATGAGTACAAAACTTCAAGATTTCTTACATGGAGTTTTATGATATTTAAGACATTTTTCAAAAGTTCAGCTTCTTAAGCCATAGCTCAGGCAAGCTCTTCCTCATCTTGACTTTGATGGCCCCTCTCCCGGGAAGCGTTCCCTTCGCGGCTCTCACTCCCCGCCGGCAAGTTTTACAAACGTCTATCATGGCATTTCCCCCAGCACATTATGCTTGTATGGCCACGTGTCTAAATGATTCCACTAGCGTCATCCCCCTGCCACTGGACCAGGCTGACTTTTCCTGACTCCGTAAAGGAAACTGGGCCCTTTGTGTGTTGCTCTGAGAAACCCATGAGAAGTTTGCACCCGTCTCCTAACCACACTGGTGGGACCGGTTTCAAATACCCTTGGCTCAGCAGCAGGCAACACCCCACATGAAGGCCTTTCATTCCAGGGCTGGAGCTGTTCAAACCTGTAGCTTTCCCTAGTGGGTCCCTGGGGCAACATCCATGCAACTGCCATCGCAAGACACAGATGGATTGTCTGCCCCAGCGTGTGTGTGTGTGTGTGTGTGTGTGTGTGTGTGTGTGTGTGTGTCGGGGAGAGGGAGATCACAAACAGTGAAGGATTAGCTCTTGTCATTTGTCTCCATCCGAGCCAACTGGAAACGGGGTGGGGCAGAAAAATGTACTGATCGATGCACACTTAAGAGAGAACTCCCCCACTCCCACTTATCCCCAGCCACCCTTTCAAAGCAGCCCCAGGGAGAGCTCAGGGGAGGATGTCTATCTCATCTGTGAGCGGTGAGGAAATCTGGTGTGCACCTTTTTCAGAGACGATATGCATCTGGGTTAATTTTGAATACAGAGCAGCTATGTCATTCTGAGCTCCTGAGCACCCATTTGAAAGGGGAATATTTCTGTGTGGAGGCAGCAGACCGTAGAGGGGCGCACTCGAACGCACCTAAATCTCCAAGATGAGTCTGGAAATCTGGGTCATCCTGACTCTTCCCTCTGCTCAGCCCCGTATTTTGGACAGGCTCCTTCACACAAAGCAGGTGGTTGCGGACAACCGTAATTTGTCATTGGGGCAGTTTATTTAGAGGTGGATGAAGCAAAGAAGGAAAATCCTTGGAGTAGGAGAAACCCAAAGCCCAGAGCTGTTTTATTGGGTGGGGACGGGGACAGAGGGAGTGTAGCTGGTGGGAAGGTCATCGGCTTCTGCTAGGCAAAGCCTGTGCACTTGAGCTTCTCACGCCCCGTTTTGCAAGTGGTACCAGTCTCTACGACGGTGGTGCCACACTCGATAATGTTCAGCTTGTCTTTACAGCACTTAGCACCGCCCCGCACCATGCTGCGTACAGAACTTGCCGATCTGCTCTCTGCCTGCTCCATAGACTCCTGCTCTGTGAGGGCGAGAACTGTTTCTGGGGATTCTTTGTGTCCCTAACTCATAGGGCCATTGCAGGTACACAGTAGCCACTCAGTAAATGCTTCTTGGATGGATGATGTCTACAATAGTCCAAAGGACAAGAATAACAAAAAAATAATCCGAAAAAAATTTTTCATGTGTAGTTCTCTGGGAGGAAGAAACTTTTCAAGATATTATAAGTTCCCAAATATGGGAGATTACTAATATTTTGCTTCATTCAAGACTTTTGGTTAATTAATTGACTCGAGATTTCTATAAACCAATTCCAAAAGGAATTATGCACATTAACAATACCCAAGGGTGGCGTTTCACACTGTCATCTGTGTTAATGTCACCTCTTGAAGCTGTTCATTGCACCGTATCCCAAATGCAGCAGCCCTGATAATTAATACTAACAGCCAATTTATAAAGTACATAATATTAGCTTCCACGTCTACCGAGAATCCTTTTAGCTACCAAGACTTCTCTGCATAGGAGGAGTCAAATTCACAGATACATCATTGGAAAATGGAGACAGATTTTAAGAGAACATTTGTGTCTGTTCTGTATTTAAGAATCGCTTTAGGAAATGTCCAGAAGGGCGACAGGAGAAACAGAAGTAGAATGCCCCCAGTGCACAGTAAACATTCCGTGGGTGTTGGTCACCTTTCCTCCTGCTCTCTCCATGTATTACTTTTGATGTCATGGTCAGAATGCTTTCAAGTGCAAATAACAGGAATGGAATTCAAACCAGCTTAGGAAGAAATGGGAATGTATTGGCTTAAGATTTGTCTAGTTTCAGGCTGGGCCGGATCCTTGGATTCAAACAGTGTTTCCTGGGCTGGCAGGCCTACCTGCGCCCCCTCCTCATCCCACCTTCTCTCAGCTCCGCCTCCCAATGTCTGTTGCATAAAACTAAAAAGAGACGTGCAAGACCTTTACTAAGAAAATTGTAAGTTTGTGTTAAAGGATAGTTAAACAACAACAACCCTGAGTAGATTGATCTGCCATGTTTGGAGATGCCGATTCTCTCTAAATTAATCTTCAAGTTCAATTCCATCCTAGTACAAATTCCCAAATAGGATATTCTTATGGACCTTGGGAAACTGATTCTAAGCTAATCCAGGAAAGAAAATGGATAGCAACCGCTAAGAAAAGTATACATATAAAGAAAAAAAGAGTAAGAGTTACACTCCCAGATCGTAAAGCCACATTGACCCGTTTAAGAAATACCTGCAGGTCGTATCTCCAGGGCAAAGGGGAGCAAGGACGGAGATAAACAAGGGCTCTGCAGTAAAGGGGCAGGCGTCTGTGAAGGTCGGGCAGATCGGACTCTCCAGCGGTAGGTAGACCTTTTCCTTCTTCAGTGCCCGCTTCAGGGGCACACTGTGGATTACCCGCCTGCCCACACCATTCCCTGTTTCTTCTCCACATTCCTGACGAAGCCCTTTCCCCCCAGGCAGTGTGTGTCTGAGAGGCGGCTTGTCACTGCCCCACCAAGGGTGAGTCAGGCTGGGACAGAATCACGATGATTCCAGCCCCATGGGGGTGTCTGGATTACGAAAGGGCGTGTAGATACTAATTCTGCCCAAGGAGACATCGGGAGTGGCTGCTAGAGAGCTTCTGGGACAGTTTTCTTCACGTTCAAAGGGACTTAAATAGGGGCTTGAGGAAGGGACATGCCCCTTTTCATCTTGTGATTTCTGTGAGGAGCAGTCCTCACAGGAGTCGTTTGGAGATCACCTCAGGGGACAGGCCTAAAGGCCAGAGCGAACTACCGAGGAGGCAAAGTGAAAATACGGAAGAGCCTTGGCCCTTGATGACGTCATTGAGTCCTTGAATTCACTAACCCTGGAGTTGCCCTGAAATTCCTTATAGCTGAAGTGAAAGGCAGATAAATGGTTTTAAAATGGTCTGTTTATCTAGTCGTACCTTCTCTGATCATATCCACTCTTCAGAATTTAGCTGTGAATCAGCTACATTTAGAAAAACAAGATGCATTTAGCGGTCAGCTGATGCTCTTCATACGTAGGAGGCAGCCTACTAGACTCTCACGCAGTGTCTCAGGATTTCATCAGCTCAGGGCCTCAAAAAGGAGCTACATCTACTCCTCAGAGCACCACACAGACAGCCAGTGCTTTATACTTGACTTGGCCTGAGCATCAAGGTCTGCTGCCGTGGGAGGTCAAGGTCACCGACACTGAGAAGGGCTGGGCCCATTAGAAAAACTTGGAGTTTGTAAAAACACAGACTCGGAGCCCCAGCCACAGAGATTTTGGCTCAACCCATCAGGATGGGGCTCAAAAATCCGAGTGATGTGACACATGGCCAAGTGTGAGACCCAGGGCCTGGGTGACCTGAAGGCTCCACGGCTTCTTCCACGTCTCGCTTCTACAGGCAGGAGCACAGACTGCATGAGTGCCCCGCCCCTTCTATTCTCCATGAAAATTACCTGGTCAGTTTCTGCAGATGCCCTTTCTCACCTTTCTCTGGCACTGACAAGTCATTTTCAAATGTATCATTGTAAGTAACCCTAAGGTTAACGCCCATAATATAGGAAATGCTTCCCTCTGTATAACTGAAAAATCCAGAGTAGGTTTGGATGCAGTTGAAGCTCAATTCAGAGGTTCAGTAATTAAGCCAATGACTTGATTCTTTCTGTTCTTTTTCTCTGCCTTTGGTGGTCATGGCTTCATCATTATGTTTCCTCAGTTGTGTACAGAAATGAAATGAATCCCTTTGCTTGCGCGTCACTCCGGTTGGACTAGTCTAGGTCCATGCCCACTTCTGCCCATTGCAGTGGCCAGGAGATTGACTCAGATGAATTGAATTAGCCTTGATCATATGCTTTTTGGAGCCAAGAATGGAGTCAGCTTCTATAGAACCACATGGACCACCATGGAGAAAGTGAGGTTATTTCACCTAAAGAAGGGGAAGTAAATAATGGGTGGCAAAAGAGTATTGTCTGCCCATCCAGCATTCAACAAATGTTTACTGAGTGCCTACTGTGTGCCAAGCACAATTCTGGGTGCATGGGATTCAACACTAAACAGTGTGTAAAAGATTCCTGCCCCCTGAAGTTCATATTTTAGTGGAACAAACCTTGTCGTAAAAGAGGACAAGGGAACGTCCATGCCTCTCACCGGCCGTGTGACAGCACAACGTAGCACCTCTGTAAGTATCTGGGAGTGTTTTCCCTGTGTCGGAAGTTAGAGCAGTGTGGTAGACTCAATAGTAGCCTCCACGTATGTCCACACCGTCATCCCTGGAAAGTGTGGATGATACCTTACGGGGCAAAGGCATTTTGCAGATGTTATTAAGGATTCTGAGACAGGGACATTATCCTGCAACACTGGGGCTCAGCATAACCACAACCGTCCATGCATGGGATGCAAGAGGCATGACAGTCAGAAGACAACGTGATTTCGGGAGCAGTGGGAGAGATGGAGACGTGTGAAGACTATGCTGCTGGCTTTGAAGATGAAACAAGAGGCCATGAGCCAAGGAAGGCAGGCAGCTTCTAGAACCTGAAGGAGACAAGGAGGCAGATTCTGCCCTCGAGCCTCCAGAGGGAGCCAGCCCTGCCAACATGTAGCCCAGTGCAACTGACTTCAGACTTCTGACCCCCACAACTCTGGGAAACTAAGAGTGCACTGCTTTGGGCCACTACATCGGTGGTAATTGTTAGAATGAAGAGGAATTTAAGATAAGCAGTGAACTTCTATTTTTATTATTTTTTTCATTCTTCATTCTAACATACACATATTTATTTCGCCCCCACCAAGTTAGAAGCACCATACCAGGTGCTGGGGACAGAGCAGCGAACAAGACGACCACTGTGCCTTCTTTTCCCACAGCTCGTAGTCCAGTGGAAGAGAAAGACTGTAAATAGTGAGTGAGCCCCAAGATGGATTGAGTTTGAGCCTCCGCAAGAATGGAAACACAAAACTCATGCTTAGATTACATTAGAGCGCACACAGAGTGTAAGGGATACTGGTTTCAGCAAAGGATAGGAGAAGGCAGGAAGGATCTGGAGAGCTGAGGGAGTGGGGTAGCTGCCTCCCACAGGCAAGTGTTTGGGCAGTGGGAATGGTCAGCCTGCTGGGGAGGTGGAGGGATTCTGTCAGTATTCCAGGAATATCACCCTAAAATAAACTATCATTACCTTGTATGGTCACCTATATTGTTGCAAAAACAGCTTTCCACTAGCCACGTAACAGATCTAGCATGCTGGTTCCAGATACGATTTCTTGCTCCTTCCCCAGCACCATATTGCTTCACTGGCCATAAGTTATACCATCTGGGTCATACAGGGGAAGTCATACAGCACTTTTATAACAATGACAAGTCTGTGCACATGCCTCTTCCTTTATTTCCCACAATCCAAGCAGGCTTGGCCAGCGCAATAGGTATCAAATAAATAGCTACAATGGTGCTAAGTGACAAAGGAAAGGTAAGGCGACCTCACCCAGTCCAGGGGATCAGGGCCGCCGCCTTCCCTGAGGATCTGGCATTTTGGCTGGAGTCTGAAGGATGCCTGGGAGGTTAGACAAGCAGAGACTTGGAGGATGTTGAGCCACATGGCCGGGACAACATGTGTGGAAGCCTAGGGCCTTCTCTATCTATTCAGTAATAATACCAGGCTTTTGGGGAAGCATCGGAAAATGTGAATAGGCAAAAAGAGTAGAATATCAATCACCCATAATCGCACCACCAAGATAGAACCTTCTACTTTTTATGCTTCTGTGCCTCCATGTAACTATGAATCAGAACATACAAATTATTTTAAAATCTTTTTAAAAACACTCTCCAATCACCCTTCCTTGTTGCTTTCCCCACACCCAGCTTTGCTCTCTCCTTCACTGAAGACTACAGCACATGGTTCCCCACTGGCTTTGTTCCCCAAACCTAGTCATCATTCTGTGCGACGCTGGCATCCATGTGGAAACCCACCCACTACAGGCCCCGGCCACGCCAGATGGTGTGTGTAAAGCCCCCAGACAAGACCACGGGGGCTGCCCAGGCGACAAGAAAACAGGGACCTCAGCCGACTCGACTGGCCCCTCTCGGCCACCTCTGCGAGTTCTCCTCCCGGTCATTTTCATCACAATTTGGGCAGCTTCTTTCTAGTTCTTATCAGAAATGTAAGAGCCGAGAATTAGATTCAAGTTCCGTATTACTAAGCCTTGTTATTTTTGCAAAGTACACATCGTACATTCAGTAGCACGCTGCAGAGTAGTGTCATGAATTATTTAAATGAAGCTATCCTTGTCACAATAAAGGAGCAAAGCACATTTTGTTCATTGTCTCCTTACATGTTTTTATTTCTCTTCACGGATTTCTTACTTTGTAACATTAGCTAAAATGCAATGAGCCACAATGTCATTACCACAAACTACCCTAGTTCTGCTGCTTGGGTACTAATATATATATATATATGTGTGTGTGTATATATATATTTTTTAATGTGACTGAAGCATTTTCCTTCTTTCTTAAGATTCATTATACTTGAATGTGTCTTTGTAACAGTGCAGAGTAGGAACAAATATAAAACATGTAGAATTGAGGTCCACTTTAAAAAGTATTCTCGGAGTGGCTGCTGGCTCAGTCGGTAGAGTATGTGACTCTTGATCTCAGGGTTGTTGAGTTCGGGCCCCACGCTGGGTGTACAGATTGCTTAAAAGTAAAATCTTTTAGGGGCGCCTGGGTGGCACAGCAGTTAAGCGTCTGCCTTCAGCTCAGGGTGTGATCCCGGCGTTATGGGATCGAGCCCCACATCAGGCTTCTCCGCCGTGAGCCTGCTTCTTCCTCTCCCACTCCCCCTGCTTGTGTTCCCTCTCTCGCTGGCTGTCTCTATCTCTGTCGAATAAATAAAAATAAAATCTTAAAAAAAAATAAAAATAAAAAAATAAAATCTTTTAAAAATTCAATAAATAAAAAGCAACTCAGATTTAGTTCTTCTCCTTTGCTTGGTTGGAATGGAACAGTAGAGCTGTGGGGTGGGAATGAAAACTCAAGATACCAAGACCCATCTTTGAAAAGGAGGCAGAAAACATTTTTGTTTTGCACCTTATTTTATGGGTCTGTTTTATAATTCTAAATGAGAGCATGGGCCAGTGAAAGGAGCCTGCCTGGGACCCTAGGGAGTTAGGTCAGTGATCCAGTGGGATTAACTGTTCTTGGTGGTGTCACAGCCTCATGCAGCTTGAATGTTAATCTATTAACGATGAGAGGATCCCCTTGTGATACTTTCATCTGTGGCTACTATATGCTGCCAGTATATCCACAGCCCTGTTCTTTGCCCTCCTGGTTACACACACACACACACACACACACACACACACACACTCCCTCGACTGCATGCCAACAGGCTCATTTCATTTATTTTTTCCCAACAGATTCATTTTATTTATTTTTATTTAAATTTTGTTAGTTAACATACAGTGCAATACTGGTTTCTGGAGTAGAGTTCAGTGATTACTCTCTTACATACAACACCCAGTGCTCATCACAAGTGCCCTCTTTAATACTCATCCCCATCTAGCCCATCCCCCATGCCTCCTTCCATCAACCTTCAGTTTGTTGTCTATCCTCAAGAGTCACTTATGCTTGTTTCCCTCTCTTTTTTTTTCTTTTCCCCCTTCCCATATGTTCATCTGTTTTCTTTCTTTTTCTTTTTTTTTTTTTATTTTAGGTAGAGTGAGTGGGAGGAAGGGCAGAGGGAGAAGGGAAGGGAGAGAGAAACCCAGCAGACTCTGTGCTGAGCGTGGAGCCCAATGTCGGTCTTGATCGCATGACCCTGAGACCACGACCCAGGCAGAAACCAAGAGTCAGACACTTAACCGACTGCACCACCCATGTGTCTCTGTGTTCTTTCTTAAATTCCACATATGACTGAGATCCAACAAGTTCATTTTATTTATTTACTTTTAATGGAAAGTTTAATATAAAGAACTACATGATAGAAGAATAATTATAAGATGTAAGGAAGCTCTGTATGACCTCCTAGGTCTGAGGGAGGACCCTATGGTAGGACAAGCTTGGAGGCGGGCTGTTCAATAAGTTCATTTTAAACCACTCTGTTTTATCTCAGATTGTGATATAGCTGCATGGACAGGGATCAAGAAAAAGCAGTGACCTAAAATAAAGTCAGAGGAGTAGAAACACACAAAATAATAGGCAGTCATTAAACCTTGCAGACAAAGCAGGTAGCCTTTTCTTTAAAAAACCAAAACCAGGGGCGCCTGGGTGGCTCAGTCATTAAGCTTCTGCCTTCAGCTCAGGGTGTGATCCCAGCGTTCTAGGATCGAGCCCCGCATCAGGCTCCTCCACTGGGAGCCTGCTTCTTCCTCTCCCACTCCCCCTGCTTGTGTTCCTTCTCTCACTGGCTGTCTCTCTCTCTGTTGAATGAATAAATAAAATCTTAAAAAAAAAAACCCAAACCAAAACAAAACAAAAAACCCTTTTTATTTTGCAATAAATCTTAACTTGTAGAAAAATTGCAAAAATAGTGCAAATAATTCCTTTATACTTTTCACCTGGATTCCTCCACTGTTAACACTTTACTCTTTCGTCTGTTATTCTGAATCATATGAGAATATGTTGCAAACATGATGCTAAGCATCACACTAAGCATCTCGGTTTCCAAAAAAAAACAAGGACATTCTGCTGAAAAATCAAAGTACATCCTCCAATATCAATAAGTCAGCACTGATACAGTACTGTGATCTAATCCACAGACTCCATTTGAGTATTCCTGATTGTTCCAACACCTTCCTTTATAATCATCCTTTCCTTCTCAGTCCAGAATCCAGTCCAGGGTGTTCTATTGTATTGAATTTTCATGTCTCTATATCCACCTCGATGTGGAGCAGTTTCTTAGTTTTTCCTTGTCTTTTATTACTTAACACTTTTGAAGAGTATGGACCTACTTTGTTGAATGACCTTCAGTTTGCGGTTGGCTGATACTTCCTCAAGCTTACGTTCCGGTTATGCGTTCTTGACAAGAATAACACAGAAGGGACACTGTGTTCTCGGCAGATCACACGGGGGCATACTGCGTCAGTTTGTACCATGGCTCGTGATGTTGACTTATCATTTGGTTAAGAGGATTCATTATTAAGTATTTTGTTAATAATTAATAGGTAACTAAAAAATCTTTGAGTGATTAATTTTAAATTAATTTAAAGGTATTGGAATCTATGCAAATACCCTGTTCATCAGATTTTCACCCACTAGTTTTAGTCTCCATTGATGATTCCCTTCTGACGTAATTATTACTGCGATAGCTGCCAAGTGCTCATTTTCTAACTTCTTAATCGCTTCTACATGTATTATTAATTGGTGTTCTGTTACAAGATAGAATTTTTTCCTTCTCCCAAGATTTATAGATGAGGCCCCAGTTAGGCCAGCAGTTTGGGTAAATTAGTGGTGAAGACTGTCTCTGGGTCTCATGGGTGTTCAGCAACTTGTTTATGAAGGTAACTAAGCTCTTTTTTGTCCCTACTTGGAGGTGTCATTTTCATTTCACACTGGAACTTTCTGGGGCTTGACACCCCCTGCGGGAATTTAGGTTATGCGTTTAGAGGTCAGAGAGAGTCAGAGAAGAGACATTGCAGAATGAGAGTTCTTCAGAAATAGGACTTTTCTTTCAGTGAGTTTATCTGTGTCCATTAGGACCTAGTAACAGGGCACCAGTAGCCACTTAGCACTGAGAAATAGTTCTATAGTCCCAAGGGCTTGAAAGGAAGGACTTCTGGTAAATACCTATTGCCAGAGTTTCCAATCAGCTGTGAGATTGGCCACAAACATCCGTAATTTTACTGAGTTTGGAGGAGATTAGGGGTTCAGGGAAGAGTTTGACTTACCAATATGTGGATTACTTCCAAATTTTGATGTTCTAGTGATTCTTATTCAAATATGATGACTTATTTGGTGGTTTGGGACTATAACAGATGCTTATTGCCAATACCTAAAAAGGGCAATCAGGTATTAAGTATCTCTTTTTTTGTAATTGGTGGCTACAGGGCCAGCCGCGTATCTTTCATGAGCCATAAAATGTCTCTTTTGTCTAAGGCCTATATAGCCCCCAAGGTGATTGCTTTGGTGGAGCCTTGGATTTTTTATTCACTCAAGATCCATTTGTGTTTAGGAGGCATGTGCAGAGTAATGTAAGAAGTTTTCTTAATGGGGGTGCTTGGGTGGCTCAGTGAGTTAAGCGGCTGCCTTTGGCTCAGGTCATGATCCCAGGACCCTGGGATCAAGTCCCTCATTGTGCTCCTTGCTCAGTCTACTTCTCCCTCTACCCTCCTCCCTGCTCATGCTCTCTCTCTCTCTCAAATAAATAAAATCTTTAAAAAAAAACAAAAGAAGTTTTCTTAATGGATGCCATAATTTTTAAAAAGTTTTTAAACTAGATATCACACTGGAGCCTTGGTGGCTCAGTCAGTTGAGCAGTTGAGCAACTGACTCTTGGTTTCAGCTCAGGTCGTGATCTCTGGTTGGTGAGATGGAGCCCCAAGTCAGGCTCTCTGCTCAGCGGGGGTCTGCTTCCCCTCTCCCTCTGCTCCTCCCCCTATGTGCTCGTGCTCTCTCTCTCTCTCTCAAAATAAATAAATCTTTAAAAATTTTTAAAATAGATATCACATTAAGAAATTGTTGAATTTGTTTAGGCATGATGATGGTTAGTATATGTTTTTTAAAAATGTTCTTATTGTTTACTGAGGCACACTGAAATATCAAAGAAGAAATCACAAGGAAAATTAGAATATTTCAAATTGAATGATAATGAAAGTACAACGCATTTAAGTAGGTCGGATGAATGCAGTGATATGATGTCTTAGACTTGCTTTAAAATAAAATAGGAGTGAAGGAAGAAGGAAAGGGAGGAGAAGGGAGAGGAGGAGGAGAAGGAGGAGAAGACGATATAGCAGAAACAAGACTGGCTACAAGATGATAATTATTAAAATTGATTAAGGCAGGTCATAATAGTACTACAAATATTAAGCTGAAATAAATATATTTTCTGATAAAAGGAAACTGATAAAATCTGTTGTCAGAAGATGTGCAATAAAGAAATGCTAAAAGAAATTCTTCAGGCTAAGGAAATTGATACCAGACGGAAACTTGGCTTTACAAGCAGGAAGTGGTAATGTGTGGAAACCCATAAAATTTTGCAGTTATTTTAAACATATACGACTGTTTAAAGCAAAACCAGTGTATTATGGGGCTTATAACATAAGTAGGTACAGTACTGTGACAAAAGCATAAAGGATGGCAAGAACTATACCATTGCACTGCTCTTTAATTTTATATGAATATTCACTCCAAATAGACTATGAAATGCCAAAGATGCATATTGCACTTCCTAGCAACAACTTAATTGCATAATGCAAGAGGTATGCTTAAAAGCCAATAAAGAAGTGAAATGGAATACAAAAAAATTCATGATCTCCAATCAAAGCAAGAGAGAAGGAATAAATTTTCATAAAACACATGGGAAAAACAAAAAAACAAATAACAAAATCAAGACCTGGATTCAACCATATCAATAATTATATGAAATATAAGTGGACTAAACCCTCAAATAAAAGGCAGTGATGGTCAAATGAGCTTTAAAACAAAACAAAACTAAACAAAAAAACAAAAAACAAGATCAAACTGTATACTGACCACAAAGGATACACTGTAAATATAAAGACATCAATTGGTTAAAAGTAAAAGCATAGGAGAAGATATACCATACAAATACCAAGCATATAAAAGTAGGATGGCATTATTAATGGAATTCAAGACAAGGAATATTACCAGAAAGATAGCGAGGGACATTTTATAAAGAGAAAAGGATCAATTCATCAAGAAGTCATAATAATTATAAATATGTATGTACCAAATAATACCATTTCAAATCGCATGAAACAAAACTGACTGAATTATAATAGAACAATTATACAAAAAATCAGTAAGAATATAGAATGAGCAATCTTCTCAACCACCTTGACCTAATATTTATAGAAAACTAAACCCAACAACTTCCAAATATCTGTTTTTGTGAGCAAAATAACTTTCACCAAGTTACATAATTTCCTAGTCCAAAAAATAAGACTCAGTACATTTCAAAACTGTTAAAATCTAAGTATATTAACAACAATGCAATAAAATTTGAGGTTAAAAAATATAAAATATCTAAACAATCCCAAAATATTTGGAAATTAACTCACTTATAAATAACTTGTGGCCAAAGAAGAAATCACAAGGGAAATCAGAATATTTCAAATTGATAATGAAAATGCAACACATATGGGATGTAGTTAAAGCACAGCTTAGAGGAAAATATATAATTTCATTTTTTATATTAGAAAAGAAAAGAAGGGGGGGTTGAAATTAATTATCTAAATTTCCACCTCAAATAACTAGAAAAAAATAGCAAATTACTTCCAAACTAAGTAGAAGGAAAGAAATGATGAAGAGCGGATATCAATAAAAGAGAAAATGAATAGAGAACATCTATGAAAACCAAAGCTGGGTTTTGGTTTTGGTTTTGTTTTGTTTTATAAATAGTAGAATTGATAAACTCCTAGCAAGAATAACTAAGCAAAAAAAGAGAAAACACAAATTGCCAATATCAGGAATGAAAAAGGGAATATTGCTATAGATCTGATAAACATGAAAAAGATCAAAGAAAATCATAACAATTTAAACTAACAAGTTCAACAATTTAAATGGTTGTTTTGTAGATTCCTGAGTTGTTCTTAATCACTGTTTTGTTGATTCCACATATATGAATTGAGACAGTTTTACTGTTTCCTTTCCAATATGTATATTTTTTTATTTTTTTTTCCTGCTTTGTTGAAATGGCTAAGATCTCCAGTACCTGTTAAATTGAAGTGGTAATAGTGAACATTCTTGCTTTGTTCCTGATGTTAGGGGGAAGGAATTAATATTTCACCACTAAATGTGAAGTAGCTTCTATAGGTTTTTATTCTCATCGTACCAGGAAGTCATAGGGTTTTAGTTGCAGGAGTAATGTTATCTAATTTACATTTTTAAAAAACCACCTGGGCTGCTGTGTAGAGAATGGGCTCAGGGAAGAGCAGCAGAAGCAGGGAGACTATCTTGGGCCGGACTGTTGCAGCTGTGCGGGAGGAAGGTGGAGAAGCTTTGCACTAGAGTGACAGCAGTGGATGTGAAGAGAGGTGGTTGGATCTGGGGATACGTATTGGTAGAGCTGATGGGACATACTGATTTATTGAATTTGGGGTAAAAAAAAAAAAAGAAAACCCACATTTACAGCTTAAATAACTATGTTAATTTCACATTTTTTCCCTGTGGATTTTAGATATTTTTATTATTCATCTTCCTCTTTAGAATGGATCAGTGAAAGCAGATACAGTATTTTTTTTTAAGATTTTATTTATTTATTTGACAGAGATAGAGACAGCCAGCAAGAGAGGGAACACAAGCAGGGGGAGTGGGAGAGGAAGAAGCAGGCTCCTAGCGGAGGAGACTGATGTGGGGCTCGATCCCATAACGCCGGGATCACGCCCTGAGCTGAAGGCAGACGCTTAACCGCTGTGCCACCCAGGCGCCCCTAGATACAGTATTTTTTAAAATCTAACCCTATGTTATTTAGATTTCATTTTTTTATATAGCTAGAAGATTCTAGAAAGAATAAGGACCAATATTTAAACTGGATTTTCAGTCGGTTTTAGATACTAATGTTCTGAACTACATTCTGTGTCTTTTTTTTAGGTTTGTCCAAGACTGGTTTTCAGAAAGGACGCAAGTGGCCAAAGTGGATTTCTCTACAGTGTTACCACGCTTCATTTCTCTGTATATCTTTTCCTTTCTGAATCCAAAGGATTTGTGTGCGGCTGCACAAGTCAGCTGGCCCTGGAAGTTTTTAACTGAACAGGTTTGTTACTTGTCACTTCTCAATAATAGGGCCCAAATACCGCTGTATTCTGTCATGAGGCAATGGGGGTAGCTTCCTTCCCTGAAGCTAATAACCGAGGGTATTTGAACCATAATTAACTTACCCTTCGGAGAAAAAATGGGGATAAATTACATACAATAATTTATTTTGTAAGTAAGGTGACATATGCTACTCTAATAATTCATGTAATTTTAATAATCTTTAAATTACTCAATTTAATTATTTAGAAAACCTTTTATCTTGGCTAAACGTTTTATCTTTTTCATGAGAAATTAGGTAAGCTTTAGTTATTATAGGATATTATTTTACCCATGATAACTCACCTTGAAAATTGTTATACAGCCACAGCCTCCTCTGATCCCTGTTTGGCTGACATCTGTTGAAGAGATTTTCAACCTCCTCTGCCATTAATTCTGCCTCTGGCCTATTTGTCTCATTTTCTTCTTAAAGATTTAATAAAATGTAATGGCAGACAGACTTTGAGTACAAGTCAATAATTTACTTCTTTAATGTGAGCAAACTTCCCAGGGTGGGCCTCTATTGAGCTTCTGATCCCAGAAAGTTCCTAGCTCTTTGTGGAGAGGCCACGTGCAAAACCAACCATGAGCCCTGGGTTTATAGCATTTAAGAACCTGGGCGAAGTGTTTACATATGTCTTGTTCTCTGACTTTTTACTTTCAACCTATGTCCTTATCTTTAAGGAATATGTCTTGTAAATGGATTATGGTTCTTGGTGCTCGTTTTTTAACATTTGGCAATCTTTGGCTTTTAGCTGGGGTAATTTTTCCATTTACATTTGTGTACCTACGGATATATTTAAGCTTAAATCCACTATTTTACTATGTATTTTTTGTTTGTTCCAGGTGTTTTATTTGTTTCTTCTTTTCTTTTTTTTTTTGTCTTTTAGAGTATTTAAATGTTTTTTAGGTTGTTAATTATAAATTATTTAGCAGTTCTCTCATGGCTATATTAAAGATTACGGCACTCATCCCAGGGCTTTTTTTTTTTAACCACTTCTGAGATAATGCAAGGACTTTAGGACCCTTTAACTCTATCTACTCCCCTTCAATCCTCTCCCCACCCAGTTTCAACGCTGTTGTCAAATATTTTAATTTTATACACACACACAAAATACACAAACATAATTTATATATATATATATGTATATATATACACACACACACACACACACACACACACACACCCCTCACAAGACTATTCTTTGATATAGTCAATATTTACTTACAGGTAACCACATATTCACTTTTCCGTTGCCTTTCATACCTTCCTGCATCTCTGAGTTTCCATTTGGGTTCATTTTCCTTTCGAATTCTCTTGAATATTTTTTCTAGTGCAACTTGCTCCTGAGATTCTCTTATTTTTGTCTGAAAATATCTTGATTTTACCTTCATATTTGAAGGATGTTTTCACAGGGAATTTGAACACTAGGATGGCAGTTAATTTTATAGAACTTTGAAATTTTCCTATTGTTCTCTGGCTTCCATAACCTCTTTTTTTTTTTTTTTTTTTGAGAAGTAAGAAGTTTTATTGTTGTTCCTTTAATGGTAATATTTTTATTTTCTCTAGCTGGTTTTAGGATTTTTTTTCTCTGTCTTGTCTTCTGTTTTCCACAATTTTATTATGATGTACCCAGAAGTGTGTGTGTGTGTGTTTTTCTCCTGTTTTGTAAAGTTTTGTGGTGATTTTTGAATTTGAGATTTAATGTCTACCAGTTTTGAAAAGTTCTCACAGACTATCTCCTTATATATTGCTTCTGCCCCGTTTTTGCTCTTTTTCTTGTGGGATTCCAATTTACATGTTAGACTGACTCACCATCCCCCACAAGTTTCATGTCCTCTTATGTGTCTTTTCCATCCTTTTGGCCTTCAGTGTTTCTGCCTGGATTTTGTTTCTAGCTTTTTGTTTACTAATTATCTCCTTAGCTGGATTCTAATTTGCTTTTAAACTAGTCCATTGAGTTTTAAATTTCAGTTATTTTATTTTTCAGTCTAGAATGTTCATTTGATTATTTTGGCCAAAATTTTTCACCTAGCTATTTAACTTCTTAGACATATTAATTATAGGGTTGTTTATTTTTTAAGTTAGTGCCTAACAGTTACAACATATGGCTCATGAGGGTCTCTCTCTACTTAATAAAAGATAATAAAAGACAAAAGGAGAAACAAACAATTGTTATCCTTTTGTGTGCCTGGTACTTTTGATTGACTACCAGATATTAGATATAAAATACTGATGCAATAATTTGAGCCTCTGGATGATGTTATCTTCCTCCTGAGAGAATTTGTTTTTGCTTCTGGCATTTGGTTAGGCTGGGAATAGATCACTTAAGTCCAATCAGAAAAGGAGATATTTTAAAACTAGTTTCAGTCTTTGTGAGAGTTTGTTTAATTCCTGACCCTCACTAATAAGGATCTCAGCTGAAAGCCTAGTGTGATTACCAGGGCTTTTCGCCTTACTGCTAAGGGAAAACCCCGAATTTAAATTTGTTTTCTCTCTTCCTTGTGAGAATGCCCAAAATTCTTTTTAGCTTCCGTGTCATTAGCCTTAGCTTTCTGCTCTGCTTCTCAGCCTGAGCTTTACTTTGGAACTGTCAAATGCCTTGAAGTGAAAAGTAATGCCAAATATTGGGCTTACCTGTTTGGGTTTCCCTTTTCTTTGGGGTTGTGGTTGCATGAGCCCTTGTTGCACTGATAGCACTATACTCCTTAATTGTTTTATAGTATTTTGTCTAGATGCTTGATTCAATTAAACCACATGAACTTTGCTGTTTTCATATATCAAAGCTGGTTGTTTATTGGCAGTATCATGTAGTGCAACAAAGGTGTTCCCAGTGGGAGCTTTGGTCTGAAACAAACTGATACACTATTGCTAGTAGCAGAATTCTCAGAATCTAGGGTTAACCAAATGCTATGGGACCACGTGTACAAAGATGACTAATACATATATTCATATATAACATATATTGTCATCAAAGACTATTTTGTATGGAGTAAGGTATGCTTCTTATTTGTTAGTGTCAAATTTAGATGACAAGTTAGCTGCACCAGAAATCTCAATGTAAAGAAAAATGATCTGCCTACCTGGAAACATTATTACTAGGAAACGGTCCTTAAAACTTTCTTGCAGTTTATCTTTCTCATTTCTTTTTCTGTAGGACTGCTTATGGATGCCCAAATGCATTAGGTTTGGGTGGTTCCTGCCCTACACGCCAACGGATCATGAGTATGGTGCTTGGAAGCATCATTACATTGCTTGTGTGTCCAGCTTAGATTGGCTAATACCAAGAGAAGCCACTGCTATCTATGGGACCCTGAATGAACCCAAAGCAGAAGATGAGGAGCTGCAGGAGAGACAAAGAGAAAAGGGCTTAAGAAAAATAATTTGGGAGAAAATTTTACTACGTAAGAGTGAGTAGCATTTTAAAATGATATTGTACCCAACTATCGTAGAAACAAATGGATTTACATACAGTTTCCCACAGAGGAGGATAGCTATCTCTTTCTGGAATATCCCGAGTACAGTATACTCGGGACAAGCTATTCCCCCTCTCCGCCCGACCCCCTGTATATTTCAAGTTAATGAATAAGAGAAAAAGATTTCAGATGAAATACAGAAAGTCAAATATCAGTGCCTCCATTATTGCTCTGGTTACTCTCAGGTTTATGAGATGAAAAAAACCAAACAAGGAGAGGGAACTATGAGTGCAGGCAAAAGCGAGTGAATAGGTTCAGGACAGAAGAAATGGGATTGGTGACAGAGGGGGAGAAGTGAAACTGGGAATGGAAGCAGGAAGAAGGGCATCAAAAGAAAAGTGGGAAGGGAGGAGGGATAAGAGCCTCTCTCAGCGAACCTTCTGATCTGCACAGTGCACGACAGTGAACAACGAAAGTGCTTTGAGTCCTGCCATCTCTTTTTCCCCTGACTCACCCTCTGTGAGATCGCGACAAATGGGAGATCACTTGAAGCCAAGAAGCAGGGCAGACATGGATGTGAAGCCTATAAATCGATTAACTGGTTTCCACAAGAAAAGAGGTGCTCGTTCTCTGAGCTTTGTTTCTTGGCCTGACATGACTGGTAACTTCCAGCCACAGCCCTGAGAGGATAAGAAATCCAGAGTCTGTGAAAAGGGCTATAATTATTGCCATTTGGAATGGTGCCCTGGTACAGCATTATTTTTGATGCCTTTATCTATGTAGACTTGGCTGAGAGAAGCATGAAGTAAACAATGGAGACTGCTGCTGTTTGTTTTTCAGAGGAGTTATTCAAAGTTCGACCCCCTTGGGTGAGCGGAACATGCTGCTCTGGATCGTTAAAATCCAAATGCCAGCCACGTCTCTCCCAGGCTCTGAGGGATCGAGTGGGATTACAGGAAGCTTTGGAGAAACAGCTTGTTTTGGCATCCTTAGAAGCTTTGCCCAAGCGGTAAGCAAACCTCCATGTCCTGAAGGCTCAAGACCATCCCATGATACCAAGAATTCATTCTAGAATAATTTAGCTAACACGCAGGGAGCTTGTGTAATTATCTGGCTCATATCCTATGAGATGGCAATAGAATTAACTCTTTAATCTTCAAGAGCAGTAGTCTTTGACATGTTTTCAGAGGAAAATCTCTAACATTCAAATTTCAAATATTCTCGGCCCTGCAAAGAGGCTGTGATGTAGTTCATTTTCTGCGCAAAGCTATTGAGCAAAAGTAACATTTTTTTCAGAATTTTTTTTTTTTTTTTTTTTACGGAGTAAGTGTATCCAAATGGGAGTGGGGGGTAAGGGCAAAAGAATAGAGACATTATTTAGAAAGCTGTGAGGACTAGATGATCTAGGAAATTTTAAATCTCTCAGCTGTTCCTTTTTAAATGTCATTTTGAACCCCAAGTATGTTGCTACATTCATTTTAAGTGCTCAACAAAAGCTAAATAATTCCAGGAGACCTTTCCAGTATCCCGCGGATGGAGGAGGAGAGGCCCAGAGGCCAGCTCTGGCCTCACCCCAACCAGGAGCCCCATTTGCTGCTGTCCCCAAAAATTGCAGGGAGAGACTGAGGTCCTAAGGCCACGTGCCTCGTTCAGTATAACTGATGCTCAGACAACATGTTGGTGCTCAGTTATCAAAATCCAATTAATAGAAAATTTAAGTTTCATGTATTCCCTTCTCTTCCCTATAGAAGCAATGTTTCTGGAAGCCATTCCTACCCTTTATTATTGAAGAAAGCTTGGCATGGAGTTCATAAATATGATGACAGCTCTTCATATGCTTCCCAGCCCCACTTCTTATTAATATCATCTCGGATTCCTGCATTCGAGGTACAGAGTATGTTAGGAGGCCTGCCTTTTTCTAAATTGGGTTTTTTTTTTTTTTCATCTACACAAGAGGATGTATAGCAATCTTTTGGCCACCATGTGTATGAAAATGATTCCTCTTCTAAAAGGAAAATGGTCTAAGTGGAAATTTACAGACCCAGAGCACTTTTAAAAATCAAAAGCAATAAAGATAACCATAAATCAAAATTGCTTTAAAAAAAAGCATTAAAGGCCAAAACTACCTTGCATTTAGTTAAGTGTTCAATGAATTCTTATTGAACTGACTTTGTTGCACTTATCCCAAAAAAGAGCAAGGTGATTAAGGATTATTTTAAAACTTCTTTGCAATACCCAAGGAATTAAATACTATCATATAACCATCATTTCTCAAAAGAAAAATGTCAGAAATCCAATTTTGTGGTCTATTCAAGGAGGGTGCCATTAAATTATGTTCTTTCTATAATGAAGTTATACATTTTAATTTTAATATGAGTAATAAGAAAAATAAAGGAAGCACAAAGAAGACATAGGAAGCATGTATTTTTATAGATGTGTGTGTACATATGTATATATGACACACATATGTATATATGATATGCACATATACATATGGATATATGTGTATATGAGACACAAAGAGGGATGTGTGTAAGGGATGACATTCAGTAGGTTACATTCATTGGCCTACTTAGAAAGTTTTCAAAAATTCCTATTTGTAACAAAATGGCTGCTTTCAAGATATGAAATCAGTATCTTTCTGGGCACCTAGAAATTGACTGATCATTTACACCAGCCAGCTCCCTGGGTCCACATGAAAGCAAGGTCAGAGCTTTGATCTCCATGTGGGCCCCAGATAGTTTCCCTAATGTTTAATAATAGGCATCAGGCTGGGCACAAAGGATAACCAGTGACAGAGTATGGGTAAAAAATCTAGTTCAAAGTAAGTCCATTCTCCTATTTGTCTTCTTTACATAAGTCTATGCCATGATTACTTATCTTATTATGAATGTGATGGTTGTTTAGGCAAAAAGTAGGACATAACCATGGGGTAGTCCTCTGCTCAGTTTGAACTGTGAGCTTCAGAAAGTGACATGGGGTTTGGGAGAAAGAAAAAATCATTGACTTTAATGATTTTCCAACCTGTCTGCTGCTAATGAATTAACTTCATCACAATGAAAAGTTTATTTGGTTGCGGAATTCAAAGCACAGTGGTTTTCATATTTATTTAAATGGCAAATATTTAATAAATCAATATTGATAATTCAAAAATTCATGATTAAGAGGAAAACTTTAAATCTATTTTGAAAGTCCATTGCAAAATCATATGATGTCAATTTGATTTTTTTTAAGAGTTACATACACATCTCTTCATGGGTATGTACAAAGATAAAAAGGCTGGAAGAAAATGGTTTAACTTGTCAGTAGTATTTATCTCTGAGTGCTGGAGTTACAAGTGTACTTAATTTTCTCCTCATAATTAGAAAAGAAATAAAATCATTGAAAAAGAAACCAATGAATAATAAAGCTTATCGTCCTTTCTATAATTTCTGGAAAAACTGTTTAAAAATCACAGAGATTACATACCCATTGTATTTATTTTATTAATAAAGATTCTAATATAATGGGCTTCGGTTTCATTTTCTAGATGGTGGTGGACAGCATTAAGGCAGGTATCATTTCTGTGGTGTACGAACATGGCGGCTTAACTTTGGAGAGCCTGCTTTATCTCATAGAAAAAGCTCTGGACGGGCAGAGGGTACAGAGTATGGGGATATTTAGTGATGGAGACAGCCAAGAAATCAATTTACTCCAAGGTAAGCCTGGAGATTGGAAATAACAACGAACTTTGCAACAATGCAGTGTTTGTCCACAAGTATGACCTTCAGAGCACTATTTAAGTTTCAGTTTGCTAACAGAGTTGATATCCCAGCTCAAAGCAGTCTTACAGGAGGAGTTCCCTCTTATTCAAGGGAGGGTCAGCCTTTTTGTTCTATTCAGGCCTTCAACTGATTGGATGAGGCCCACCCATACTGGGAAGCGTAAACTGCTTTATTCAGTCTGCCTATTCAAACATTAATCTTATTCCCAAACACTCTCACAGACATCCAAAATTATGTTTGTCCAAATATCTGAGCAGCCATGGCCCAGTCACATTGACATGTAAAATTAACCATTACACCATTAAAGAAGAACTTCCCTTTTCCCTTATTCCAGCCCCTAAGAACTACCATTCTACTTTCTGTTCCTATGAATTTGACTACTTTACATACTTTATATAAGTGAAATCATACAGTATTTAACTTTGTGACTGGCTTATTTCACTTAACATAATGTCATCAAGTTTCATCCATGTTGTAGCTTATGATAGGATTTCCTTCACTTTTTAAGGCTGGATAATAACTCCATTGTATATATAGACCACATTTTGTTTATCCATTCATTTGCTGATGGCCATTTAGGTTGCTTTCACACCTTGGCTATTGTGAATAGCACAGTTATGAACGTGAATGTGCAGATAGCTCTTTGAGATTCTACTTTAAATCCCTTTGGATATATATCCATACGTGGGATAGCAGAATCACATGGTAATTTTATTTTTAATTTTTGGAGGAATCCCTATACATTTTTCCATAGTGGCTGCACCATTTTATGCTCCTACCAACAGGGGACAAGGGCTCCAATTTCTTCACATCCTCACCAACATTTGTTATTTTCTGTGTTTTTGTTTGTTTTTAGTTGATAGTAACTATGTTAATGGGTTTAAGCTGATATTCATTATGGCTTTGATTTGCATTTGTCTACTGATTAGTGTTGTTGAGCACTTTTTCATATGCTTATTGGCTATTTGGATATCTTCTTTATATATATCGAAGTCCTTTGCCCATTTTCTGATGGGTTTACTTGATATTCTTTATTGAGTTGTAGACATTCTTTATATAGTCTAAATATTAATCTCTAATCAGATATATAATTTGCAAGTATTTTCCCCATTCTGTATGTTGCCTTTTACTCTGTATGTTCTTTCATTCACAAAAGTTTTTAAGTTTGATGAAAGTGTAGCAGTTGTAATAGCAGCAAACCCCAAGATCAATAAATTGGTGTGCATGCACAGCATTCATTGACTTCCAAATGGCTTATACCACAAAGGAAAGGATTGGCTGATATCATTAACTTATTATGGGTCATCTTTTAAAAATGTCAATGGTTATCTTTCTTGGAGGGAAGGAGATGATGAATGTTTTAGAATTAAAGTTTCAGCTTCCATTTTTCCTTATAACTTACATCTTTCCTTGTTATACCTAAAATAGAATGGTTTTAAGATTTACTAGTGTGAAATCTTCCTTCTTTGTGAGATGAGGGAAGAAAGGGAATGAGATGGCCAAGGATCCAGCTGGCAGGGAACTCCTAAATGGCACAGTGGGTACTTGAATCACCCATCAAACTACTACCTCTGTGTCTATGTTACCCAGTGATCAGTCCCAGCTGCTAACACAAGAAATGAGCAGGGAAGCCGGTGCTCTGCCGGGGCCAACTGCTCCATCTGGGGGAATCCTGTACAATTGGAAGGCTTAGCTCCCGGCTGGGTTTGTCAACACTGTTGCCGAACAAACTCGGATAAACTCATGGCAAGAGAAACCGATCACTCAAGAGACAAGGGTTTGGAAAAAAAGAAAGGAAGAAGTTTGTTCTGGGTGCCAGTAGCAGGGGAGGTGGTAGGCTCAAGCCTTAACAACCAACCTCTCCACCTGCAAGATGGACACTGGAGTTTTATAGAGACAAGTTGAGGGGGGTACGTGCAAGGGAGCAGGCAGGGAGCACATGCTCATGAGTGGGGGTCAGAACGTGCTCAGCCCAGGATCACAGGCAGGGAAGGGGACAAGTGGTGTGTGGTCTTCTAGGCCATTGCTATCAGGGCTCTTCTGGTCTGACTGGAATGTTTCAGTCTTTGCAAAACTTCTCATCAATGCCTCAAGAAAGTGCAATAAGAAATACACATAATGGATTTTAGTTGAAGCATGAGTTAAGCAGTCTTGTCTATTTCTGGTTTTAACTGCTGGGGTCTAGAGTTGAGCAAGAAGGCTTGCTAACAGCTAAAACTCAGCATGCTTGGAATAGTTTTTGTAAATTTTATTAACAAAAATGCACTACTTTTGATTTATCTTTACCTTATTTTTGTCTTTTCTTGTTTAGTTTACCTATGCCTGGAATAAGTTGTATTCCACATCTAATTTTATATATCCCCAAAAGTAAAGCACAGCTACTAGTGGAGGTTTATATTTATGATTAATTACATGGTAAGCTTTTCTCTAAATGATGGAAAGCTACTGATTGCAAATTTATACTGTGGTGTAGTTGGTTTACCTCTTATAGAGTAGAAGGAACTGTTACAGTTTTCTAACATCTCAGACTTTTTGTTCTGCAGATGAGAAAAATTTCCAAATTCTGCCTTTTCCTTTTTTCTTATTTATTTATTTGAGAGGGAGAGAGAGAGAGAGAGAGGAAGGGGAGAGGAAGAGAGAGAGAGAATCTTAAGGAGGCTCCACACCCATCATGGAGCCAGACGCAAGGCTTGATCTCATGACACTGAGATCATGATCTGAACGGAAATCAAGAGTCAAATGCTTAACTGACTGAGCCACCCAGGTGCCCCACCTTGTTTTCTTTTTTAAAAAATCAATAGTGGGGCGCCTGGGTGGCGCAGTCGTTAAGCGTCTGCCTTCGGCTCAGGGCGTGATCCTGGCATTCTGGGATCGAGCCCCACATCAGGCTCCTCTGCTGGGAGCCTGCTTCTTCCTCTCCCACTCCCCCTGCTTGTCTCTCTCTCACTGGCTGTCTCTCTCACTGACTGTCTCTGTGTCAAATAAATAAATAAAATCTTTAAAAAAAATAAAATAAAAAATCAATAGTAACATAACAAAATACCTGAGAACTAAAATTTCCCTCTATATAATTGTGGTGTTTCCTCAAGAACTTTTGCCTTAAAACCAACAACAAAATGAAATCTCTTACTCCAGTCATCTGAAGTATCAAGTATCTAGATACTTCCATTCTGTATCTAGACTTCTCAATAGAAAGAAGTGAAATGTTGGGATTCTTGCCTGACTTTCTTTTCATTTCTATACTGGGATTTAAGAATTCAGAGTCTCCAGGACTCCTTCAGAAATGGGTCTAGACACATGCAGATTCATTGAATCATCAAACAGAATTCCCAGGAAGTGAGAGTTTTAGTGATGTTTACCATCTTCCAGGAGCCTTCTGTTCTGAATGACCTATTTTTTGATTGACAGCTTTACTTTGTAACTTGGTGGCAAAAATCCCAGGACGTGACTGGCCATCTACCCCGAACCCTGCTGTGAGCCTAGTAATGCACACAGCTGCCCAGTGGAGGCAGAGAGACAAGGTCCTAAATCTAAGTGCACAGTGTCCAATAAATCCAGAACGTCCAGGAGAGTGCGGCCATGTTGGAGTCCTTTTGTGGCCCTAATATGGTGGAGCACTGGAGCAGGGGCATCCTCCAGATTGGAGTCTTTTGTGTAGACACTAGCTTTTTGGATTATGGTTGCATTTTCACAGAGTGCGAAGAGTTTCTGTTCGTGATAATGTTACAAACTAATATGACATTTTGAGTTTTTCCTCAGGTTATAAAATCGGTATTAAAAATTTATTGAGGCCTGAAGTGAGAGACTTCTGGGAGAAACTAGGAAGCTATGTAGCCCCTGAAGAAGAAGGGGGTCACGTGGACCTCTTTGTACCGCTTGGAGCATCAGGTCAGTTTTGAAAGGCAGTGCTCAGTGATATTTTGTAAATTTTAGAAATGATTCAGTCACATTTTACTCTTTCTTTTCCTCTTACACCTCACATACTCAGGTATTTAGGGGGAAAAAAGCTGGGGTTAGTGGTCCGAGTAACCTGTCCCTGCAGAATAAGTTCACTAGTGACACTAGCCAACCAGGGATATTATTTGTAGCTCTTCTGGAAAACACAGTAAAACCAGCCACTATTAAACAGGGGAAAATGCCTGAAACCATAATCAATTGGTCTGAGAAAAGCCTCCCCGCTATGACCTGGAAGGAGTGAGCATGAACTTGGTGACCAAGGACCTTGGGCTTGAATCCCACTCATGCCACTTTAGCTGTGTGGCCTTAGGCAAGTTTGTGGACCTCTGTTTCCTCACATGAAAGTTAGAATAATGGTACTTTACCTTACAGGACTTGTACAAAGTAATGTAAATACTTATAATAAATATACTTATAAAAATACTTACAATAAAAATAAATAATATAAATACTTAAATAAGATTTGAATATTAAAAACAGGCAAAGTGCTTGGTAAAGAGGAGACTGGTTGCTGATTCCGGAGGTTACTGATATAATTTTAAGTGCCCATCTGTCTAGGATCAGTCATTATAATTAAAAGTTGATTTCGGTACCTAAAGAGAAACTCTAGAAACATTAAGACAAACTCACTTTTTTGACATCTGTTAAGTAACAGCTCTACATTCATGGGCTTTTTTTTTTCTTCTAATGCCAAGCAGAGCAAGGCAGAGGGAGTATAAAATTAAATTTTCTCAAACAGTTTCTTATTCCTATTCCTTAGGGAACTGTGAGTTTTAAAGTTCATTCTAATCCTCGGATTTCACTGAACTATTCATACATGCCAAGTATGCCTCTGGCATGCTTCAACCAGGGGAAAGGGAAAAACAAAAGGGTGGGAAGGGGTTTAAAAGAACATGAATTACAAAATATCGTAAAAAAATTTTTTTACACAGTTATGACAATTATGTAATCTTAACTATAGAAAATGTGCATAGAAAAATCTAGGAGGAAATGTAACACGATTATTAACAGCATCTATCTCCAGATGTGTTTTTTGGATTTCCTACTTCTGAAATCAGAATATGGGTGGTGTGATTCCTTTGTTTAACACCTGTGCATGTGTGTGGGGAGGGCAGCATGTATAGAAGAGGATTTGGAAGGATGTATACCAAGGTGTTAAGAACAGTTGGATAAGTGACTTTTCTTTCTATTTTTTTCCTTTTCTTTTATCTCCTATTTGTCCCTATTTTCTGTAATGAACTAGTATTACTTTTGCAATGAGAACAAAGCAATTTTTTAAAAAGTAATGTCTACACCCTCAAACTTACAGCCCTGAGATCAAGAGTCTTATGCTCTACCAACTGAGCCAGCCAGATGCCCTGCAAAGCAAATTTTTTAACTGGAGTAGAAGAAAAAGAAAGGATTTGGGAAAGTAAGGCATTGGAAGGAATCAAGAATAAGGGTTAAAGGGGAGAAGAGCAATAGATTTGGTGACATAAAAATTGTCTCAAGTGAAACTTGATGGCACTCGACAGTTTTCTCACCACGATTTTGGCCCCCAAATCATCCCCAAAATCCTCATCAAATGTAATTTCCACCCGGATGAGCCATCAAGACCCTGGTTTAGATGAAAGGCCCCAGCTTTTTTTTTTTTTTTAAGATCTTATTTATTTATTCGACAGAGACAGCCAGCGAGAGAGGGAACACAAGCAGGAGGAGTGGGAGAGGAAGAAGCAGGCTCCTAGCGGAGGAGCCTGATGTGGGTCTCGATCCCATAACGCCGGGATCACGCCCTGAGCCGAAGGCAGACGCTTAACCGCTGTGCCACCCAGGCGCCCCCCCAGCTTTTTAGTCCAAAACTCTCTTTACTGCCACCTCAGGCATCACTCCAAGAGCTTGTCATCCCCGGTAGCTGTACGGCCTCTGAAAGCTTGATCTCCAGCATTTTTCTGAGTACCACTTCCAAAACATGTACCAAATGTTCCAAACACCCATGTTTCAAATATCCCTACTCTGTCAGCTGTTTGCCTCAAGACCTCCAATGCACACACTCCCATTTTGTCACCCTCTGTCACCCTGCCTTCGTCCTGGGTTCCTTCCTCCTTAAACTTGGATCTAATGGTTCATCGTTATCATTACTCTCGTGCAAAGAATCTGAACTTCCTTGTCTCTCCTCGGGCTACATTCCAGGGCTCCTTAAACCCCACCATCTGCTCGCTCGCTGCCAGCCTGCCCCGAGGCAGCTGTGGTGAGCACAGTACCATGGCTTCTCTTATGACCCTAACCGGGCTCTGCCGGCGTAAGTATCAAACGGGATTGCGGCACCGACAAGCGACCCTACCACCTTCCCTCGGTGAAGCCCTCCCACCCTCTGAGATGACTGAGTCATCCCTTCTCCTCCTTCCCCGATCTTTCAAGAACCTCCCTCTCAGCTCTTGACCTCACCTTTTACTGCCCTGAGAAAACTCGCGAATTTTCCCCCCACCTCCAAATTCACCACCTCCCCCACCTCTTACCTTCATTCTCTGCCTTCCCTGCTGTCACGATGGAAGAAGCAGCTCTGCTCAAATCAGAGCTCAAGCGCCCCCTTGGGCTCTGTATCCCACCCCCTCTCGCCTCCTCACGACCACATTCCCACGTTCAATTCTCTCCGACAGCCTCACCCCTCCCTCTTCTTCATCGGGTCATTCCTATTAAATCAGGAACACCTGTAGTACCAGGTGCTGTGCTAAAAAAAGAGCGAGAGAGACCATAAACTGTGCCTCACCTGTCTACACTCACCTCGATACACCTCTGCGCCGACCATACCCGCGGTTCTCCAGTGCGACCATGTATTCGAGGCCCCTGGAAGGCTTCTTCAAGTACACACTGCTGGGTCTCATCCCAGCACTTCTTACTCAGTAGGTCTGGCAGGGGGCTGAGAATTTTCATTTCTCACAAGTTTCCAGGTGCAGCTCCTGCGGCCACTGCTCAGCGGGGAGCGCGCTGCAGATTGTCTCTCTCCCTCCCTCGCCCGCTGCCCCTCCCCCTGCTCACTCACAGTCTCTCAAATAAGAAAACTAATAAAATCTAAAAAAATTTCAAGCAGCTCTATCAAGGTATAAATGATGCAAAATAAACTGTACAGATCTGAAGCGTGCATTTGGATAAATTTTCACATACCCTGTGAAACCGTAAAATAATCAAGATAATGAATATATTCACCACCCCCAACATTTTCCTCATGCCACTCTGCAATTTTTTCCTCCTGCTTCTCCCCACCCCCATCCTGAACCAACCACTGATTTCCTTTCCTTCACAATGTATTAGCTTGTATTTTATAGAATTTTCTATAAATGGAATCATACAATGTGCATTCTTGTCAGGCTTCGTTCCCTCAGAAGAATTATTTTAGGTTCATCCATTCGATGCTTGTATCGATGGCTCGCTGTTTCTTTATTGCCGGGAATTACTGCGTTGTACGTATATACCACAATGTGTTTATTCAGTCACTTGTTGACAGATACTTGAGTTCTTTCCAGTTCCCGGGTCTTAACCTAGGAAGCTGCAATGAACCTACTTGTGAACATATGCTTTTATTTCTCTTGGATAAATACCTAGGAGTGGAATGGCTGGGTCCTATGATAGGTGTTAACTTTTTAAACACTGGCTAAACTGTTTTCCGAAGTGGTTGTGCAATTTTACATTTTCACTAGCAATGTATGAGAACTCTGGTCGCGCAGTATCCCCAGACCGGGTCCGTAGTCTTCTTACTGTCAGCCGTGCGAGGGGGTGTGCAGTAGTATCTCACTGTGGTTTTAATTTGCATTTTCCTCATGACTGATGATGCTGAACATCTTTTCATGCACGTATTTGCCATTCATTGGTCTTCTTTGGGGCAGTGTCTGTTCGAATCTTTTGCTCATTTTTAAAATTAGGCTGTTTTCTTATTGAGAACCCTTTATGTATTCTAGAAAAGTGATTTACAAATATTTTCTCCCACCCTGGGACTTATGTTTTCCTTCTCTGAACAGTCCCTCTTGAAGAGATGAAGTTCTTAATTTTTGTGAAGTCAAATTTATCTGTTTTTTTTCTTCTATAGGTTACACTTTCAATGTCTTATCTGAACACTATCTGACTAAAGTTCACAAGATTTTCTTTATTTTAGAAATAAAGAATTTCTTCTAAATTATTTATAATTTTGACTTTTAGATTTCTGATCCATGGATTTGTTTGTTTTATACAGTTTTAAAAGTATGGGTTCAAGTTTCGTGTTTTTTTAACATATGGATATCTAATTTTTCCAGCACCATTCCTAGTAAAGACTATCCTTGTCTCAGTGCATTCCATTTGCATCTTTGCTGAAATCAATTGACTACATATATGTAGGTATACCTATGGGTTCTATTCAATTTCATTGATCCATTCCAATTAAACGATTAGACCCCAGTAAATGAGAGATATCCCAAACTTTCAGCCACTGCCATCTTGTTCCAAGCAATTTGGAGTAATTGTTTATTCTTAGACCACAAAGAATGAAAGTATATAACCCATATATTAGTTTCATTCAAAATAACTCATTCCATATGCTGAATTCAGTCTTCATGCTGTGTCACTGAAGAAGGAGTGAAGTTAATGCCATACTAAATTTTGACCATTGTATTTAACAGTTTCAACAGTTTTAAATCTGTCCTCTTACAATGAGACTTCTCCTTTGAGTCAGACTATTTTAGAAAATATATATAGACTTTTCTCTGTCTTTGGCCTGAGGATTCCAACTTTGAAAATAAGCACCAGGTCAACCTTCCTGCCCCGTCCCTCCACCCTGTTGTTTAGTCCTCATTAATTGTTTAGACTTCAGCACTTGGGGATGAACTATAGAGTGCTTATGGACAGTTCCATGAGGGATTTGAATTGAAGATGAGAAATCCTAGTGGCCTCTCTTGGCCAGCCTAGCGCTCCTAAGCAATATGTAACTGTTCCAAGGCAAAACCTATGAGTAAACTAATGAAAATATTTTTAACTCTGCAGAGGCAGGAATGGAAGTTCTTTCTCAGCTGTCTCAACTAACTGGCACGTTCTTTACTGCCCCCACTGGCATTGCAACTGGCTCTTACCAACACAGTAAGTGTATATGGGGGCTGACCACAGTTCCCAGGAACATCCACAACTCCATGGTCACCAAAAGACAAAGCACAGCTAATAATACCAGTTCTGGCCCATGCCAATGACTGTCTTCCATTCCTTCTCGAAAGGAATGCTGTCACTACCCAAACTAGGTCACTTCCCAGTGCCCTTTCATGTGCTTAGAAAGGGATTATTTATTACAAATATTTGCTTCAAACCATCATGTACACAAACTCTGTTGAAAACATCATTTTAAATAATTAAAGATGTATAGTTGTTGATCTAAAGAAATAACAAGTACCAACAATAATTCTTCTTAGGGAGATAGAATCAATATAGTTTCATTTGGAAATAAGAATTGCAGCTATAAAGAGATGGTGAAGGGACTTGCTCAGGTTCAATTCAATTGCATGATCTGAGAGGAAAAACAAAGATAAAATATACACCTGAAAGCAAAGTTTCATTTAGATACTAAAGCTGCAGATATTAAATGCAAATGTAACATTGGCTGACCGACAGGAGAACCACACCACTCTGCTAAAGTAACGAGAACCCTTTTCCCCTTTAAAACTCCCTGGCCTCCTATGACACGGGCTTTGGGGCCATGTAGAAACCATGTAAAGCATGATGTCTCTAATCCCAAATGCCAAGGGACTTTCAAGCCTGGGGAGAACTGGAATGATTGGAACCCTGTAAGGGAAAAGATTCCACGTATCTACAAAAAAGCACATTGACCTGCTAGATTTTTATAGCAAAAGTCACTTTTTAATTTTAGCTCTATAGCTACGTTACTAAGTGATAGATAGCACATTGGGCCTCGTGATAGAGAGGACGGCAGCCTTGCAAGGTGGAGCAGGGTGCAAACACTGTTCTTTATGGGGTGGCCTATCTTCCTTTTCTCCTACTCTGTCTCCTCTTCCGTCTGCTCATCTTCCTTTTCCCTCTCTTCTTCTTAGTTTTCTTCTAGAAAATCATGTTATAAAGAGTTGCACATGTTTATCAATAAGAATGGGGGAAGGGGAGTCAAATAAGTCTATCTATCCACTGAGGACAGGAAATTAGATTATCACGCCCCAGCATTCAGTAATTGACTTTCAAGGAGAGAACTTCCTTAAGCACCCACTACAGTCATGTACAGATATTTAGAGAGAGAGAGCAGCTTGAAATGATGTAAGGAAGCCACAGGGCTGGTTAGCCCAAGATGACTTTGGATGGCATGGTGGGGAAACCAGGCAGAGTGGGGTTTCTTGTATATTCATTTTAGTATGTAAAGAAAAAGCAACATATTCTTGCCTACTCTGCTTCCTGATATACAAACCCAGCAGCTATTTAATTTTGATTTGAAATGTAACAGGTTAACCTTATCTGTCAAAGAATAGATAGGCATTTGAAATTATTCATTGTGTCCTTCTTGAGCTTCTAATTTTACCTTTGAAAGCAGACGATGGGTGTTTCTCTTAGTCTTCTAATGAGAAAGGAGAATAAGCCTGCTGTAAATACAACTAAGTTTTTTGGTACCGTAAACAAGAAGAATTCTTTCGTCTGTGCTCCAGCCCGCAATAATAAAACGAGAAAATCATGTCAGTTCTTAGTGAATGGCTGGGACGACCGTGGGAAAGGGCTCCCTGTTCCATTTACTTCAGTGACTCAAAGCTGCAGACATGGGCCAGTCTCACGGACTTTCTGGAAGACACCTTGAAATCAGTAAGGAAACAGTTAAGTCCTCTCTTCAAGGAGTTGCAAAAGAATGTCAGTGCCAGGATAATAGGTAAGAACTCTTGCTGCTTCTGTTGCAGGTTCATTATGAAGGTTGTTCTGTTTCTAGAGTGAATACAAGGTTAGGAACAGCTCAGGCAGAAGTTGGCTTCTATACCTGTTCAGTAAAACCTTATTTCCTTTGTTTTTCATATCTCCTTTCAAATGTAATGACTATCCACTGACAACAAATACATTCATCTTCCAAATGCTGAAGATAGTTCCTTTTAAATAGTAGCGTCTTACTAATCCTGTGCCAGTAAGTGGGTTACCTAGACAAAACTCCCCAAGTGTTTGCTAAGCCAGTGGGCTCTGCCCTTCTTCCCACCACCATTTGTTCTAAAAGTTAAGCTCCTCTTAGACACAGCACCCATTAATTACATTGTTCTATGTATTTTCTATATAAAGTATTCAGTTTGGTGGTGGGCTCCACAGTCCTCTGCTGAGCCTATTGGACATCACTTATCGTCCCATTTGCACTCCCTACTCATGACTAATCTATCACAAGAGAGTCTTGGAAGCCTTTTTCGGCATCAACCAGATCTTCCCCTTAATCAGTCCGTTCTTTAAAATGAAATTTTTTGTTTGTTTTGTTTATTTATCATCTAGGTAAATGACCACCACCTCCATCTTTAACTATCTACTCAATTTATTCTTAACTCTTCCCATCTGTCTAAAATACCCTCGATATCAAGTCATTATTTAGTTCTGTCTTATTTCCTTCTTCCCTCTCTGTCCTGCTTCTTATTAAGATCCTGTTGCCACAATTACTGTCTACACAACAGCTATAGTGCACAAGTATGCATGTAGATATTTTTGTCAATATATGTCCTACATCGCTTTACATAAATGCCTCCAAAACAGGTTGCTGTCTTCTTGGTTTTATATACTATCTGCTTGACCACATTAGTAGATGTTCAACCAATATTTTAAAAAGGTTATAAGGCTATAAACAGGGAGAAATTATTTCTCCTGGTTTTTTTCATAGATTTTTAAGGACCAAAGAGAAAAGCAGAAAAATTAGCTTTTTTCAGGATAGAAGTATTTTTTGATGATATTTGTAAGAAATGAGAAGTTAGATGGAATAAAATTATTTGCATATAAATGCACATTGTTCAAAATATTAAAAAATATAAGAAGATGTCTGTGTAACTATGGTTGTATGTTATTTGCTGTAGACTTCAAGTATTTAAGTCTTGAACTCAAAGATACAGGGGTGTGAGGAGGAAGTTTTGGTGGAAATGAAATCTAAAATTTAAACTTATGAAGTTTATTTTCACATGTTCTCTCCTTATTGTCCAATTTATAGATTCTATTTAATACCAGCTTTACAAGGGTGGGCACTTTTTAATATGCTTTACATTTAGTTACTCTTGCTCAATTTATATTTTATCATAGTGGATAATCCCATGGCATAATAGAATTTTAATTTTTATGCTTCACATTTTTTAATCCACTAAAAAGCAAGTGTGAGGAATGAGTTGTTTTCTTCTTGATCACATCTCTTACATAAATTAATTACAAGGCATATGGCCTTATATATTTACAGGGCAATTTACTTTTGACAACATGAGTATGGCTAACATTCTGAATAACCAAGAAATTACACAAACTCTGGCAGATGGATTGATGGAACTTTCAAAAGATAATTCTGTGAGTGTTTCTTTGAAAAAAGCAAACTTTAACAACCTAACACTTAAGTACATTTTTAGTTTGTGCTGATTTTTTTTTTTTTAACCAGTTTATCCCTTAGGAGACACAATTCCTCCGAGAAATTACATCTGGTTGTAAAAACAGCCACTGAGAGATTCTGGGCTCAAGATGTATTAGGTACACAAAATAGACAAATATAGGGGCACCTGGGTGGCTCAGTCGGTTAAGCATCTGCCTTCAGCTCAGATCATGATCCCAGGGTCCTGGGATGGAGCCCCACATGGGCAGCCGGGAGCCTGCTTCCCCCTCTCCCCCTCCCCCCTATTTGTGTTCTCCCTCTCTCTCTCTCTCAAATAAATAATTAAAATCTTTTTTGAAAAATAGACAAATAGGAAAATTTTCTGGGTTATTTAAAATGTATTTACATTGTGCACTGTTTTCCATCTTGTGATTAATTTCAGTCAGAAGTGACTTCCTTAAACAACATGTTAGTGGCTTTATGTTTCACATAAACATTACTCAACAGTTTAAACAACTAATAGTATGATAGGAAAACCGAGAAAGCATGAAACCAGATAGAAATTGGTGAAGGGCAAAAAAGGCTAGCTGAGAGAGGAAGGGAAAGAGAACACAAAAGAACAGAAATAAGCAAATCAATAATTTGGTTGGGGACAGGCATGGGGGAAGTGTGAAGAAGCACTTTTTTCAGAAACCATCTTGGTTACTGTCCCAGAAAAGTCAGTCTACACATCAGGAAATAGTGAGGAGAGACAGTTTGCCCATCTGCCCCGAGACAATGGCAAGGCTCTAGGACCATGAACTATGTATGCAGCTCTGCTGTGGGGAAGCTGAGAACAGGATAGGATTAGGGATGATACTCGTATCCCTGGTGCTCCATAAGGTCTTAGTTCCCACTGTAAGATTCTCAACCCCTCTCTTCCACTGTAGTAATTCTACTTTGTGGATGAATTTAACATCGTCTTTGTACATGCTCTTTATCCACCAGGGGTCTGCCCTGGTTTCAGGTTGGCTGTCTGGGTAAGCAGCAGGCATCTCCAGAGTTAGCTGTGCACAGCGCGGAGTCTGAGAAGCTGCTGTTAGCCATGATTTGTCTTCTCTGAAGACCCAGCCCCTCACTGTTCTAGCTACCCGTCAGCAGCCCGGGGAGTAAAGGCCCCGGGGAGCTTTGCTGATAAAATGATCAGGGATGTTCACAGGGATGACCCCGAGGTCTTGAAAGATCCTGGACCGTCTCTAAAAGACCAAAGAATTACTAAACGTGTTTGGTGTAGGTTCAGTGTACTACCACCAACCGGGCTATTTAAAAATACTCTTGTATGATGTAATTTTGCTGGTGCTCAAACCTGTAGCCTGAGAGGGAACCATATGTGGGGGTGACCTAGGCTGTTCTGTCATCCTGCTGCAAGGGACTCTCCTAGGCTTCTGTCCCCCCAGATAAAGCAGGCTCCTTCCTGTCCCCGTTCCTCATCTGGCCTCAAGACTGACGTGGACCACTTTGGGCCATTTTGGTTCTGATGATTTTGAGACCTTCCCCACAAGACCTTGGCATCCTAATGGGATTGTGACAATAAGAGAACCGAGATTAAGTACAAAGTCCCAATTACAGACTTTACTTGAATAATACTTTGTTTTCTAGACTTTTAATTAGGTAGAAAGAAGAAAACGCTACTAAAAATATGTCTTCTTTTCTGCTGCACCAGTATTAACCTGTATTCCGGGTGAATGTTTTAACTGGAAATTCTTTCTTTTTTCTTTTGGTGGGGGGGGGTGGATTTTTTAGGACAAACCTCTGGAGTTTTTGTCAGATTTTCTGCTGAAGAAATGTGGTAAAGGGAGCAAGGATTTTGAAGAAAACGTTATTCCAACAAAATGTGATCCAAAGGCAGCGTTCAGTTTACTCCTGAAGGTAAAGTGATTGCTGCAATTTTATGCCATTATTTCACTGTACAGTTAGACACCTGTGGTTAGGAAATTCATAAACAATACTGATAATTCTACCTGGAAAGCCTTCAACTTGTCATTTCTCCTAAGAATTTGCCTTTCATGGATTGTTATAAAAAAGGGTGTTTTGTAGTGTCATAACAAGAGTGACATTTAAGGCACCTCAGAGTGGAAGCTGCGTCACTGGCGGGAGTAGCACGGTTCCGGCGGGAGGACAGGCAGCCATTTGCACCGAGCCACTCACTCAGTGGGGTCCTGGGACAGACTACAGAGATGTTCTCATTTGCAGCCTAGGACACTTTTTGGTGAAACAAGGGCATGTTCTTCTTTTCTTAGTTGAGATTCCAATTCATAAAAGGAAAAAAAGTGGGCTTTAAACCAGTTCTTCAAGCAAACCAGAATAATTTTGCCAGTAGTATGTTCAGAATCCGGCTGTCCTTGGTTCAGTGAAATAATCAGGATTCAGAAAACACTGAAAATTGCCTTGTCATTCAGAGAGCTGGTTTCTATGAAAATGTCATTTCAGAACCATGTGATGCTCATAGAAAAATCACCTCTAGGCTGATCGAAGGCTGGGGGATGCCACCCCCACCCCCATGGGAACTATTACTAGGAATAGATCTGTGAGTTCTATATAGCAGACAAGTAATTTGTTGCCCTATTAACCTAATATTCTGGAAGCCTCTGATCACACTTCTTTAGAGGATAGCACAGTGCAGGGGAGGGCAAACAAGGAGGGCTGCTGGTGGCAATGTTCCCTCTGCCACCGCTGCAGACTCGTTCAGCAACATGACAGGCCTGCAGGTATGCAGAGCCACCCCTCGGACGTTACCAGAGAAGGACCCTTGCTTTAACCGTCCTCCCTGCCAAACTGATTTATTTTTCCCAAGTACAGGCTTTCTTTCCAAGAAGATTCCTAACACATTTCCAGGGACATCTAAGCCCTCGATAAGCCAGAGCCCTGCTTGCCCCCATCCCTAAATATGTCTTTTCAGGAAACTCTCACAGACCATGTACCAATCAGGGTTCTCCAGAGAACCAGAACAAATAAGATATATATATAAAATATAATATACACATATATATTATATACATATATGTATATATTATATATGTGTATATTATATTTTATGTATATATATTATATTATATATATGTATATGTATAAAATATATTATCTATTATATAATATATATTATATATTTTATGTATATTATATGTATATTATATATATTATATTATGTGTATATTATATATACATATATATACACTAAGATAAGTTACACTAGTATATACACTATATATACTACTATATACACTATACATTGTATAGTATACTATATACATACTATACAATGTATACTATGTACATATATATGGCATACTATATACATATAGTATACTATGTATATGTATACATATACACTAATAGGATACACATATACATGTATGTATGTGTATATATATATATAAATATACACACACAAAGAGATTTGTTATAAGGAATTGGCTCACATAATTATGGAGGCTAAGAAGTCATAAGATCTTCAGGGCAAGTTTACAAGTGGGAAATATCCAGGAGAGCCAATGGTACAGTTCTAGTCCAAAAGCTGGCAGGCTCAAGACCAGGGAAGAGCTGAGGTTTCAGTTCAAGTCCAAAGGCAGGAAAAAGCCAACATCCCCGTTTGAAGGCTATCAAGCAGGAGGAACTCTCTCTTACTTGAGGGAGGCTGAGGCTTTTCATTCTATAGTCCTTCAACTAATTGGGTGAGGCTCACCCACATTAGGGAACACAAGCTGTGTTACTCAGCCTACCTATTTCAGTGTTAATCTCATCAAAAAACACCCTCACAGACACACCCAGAGTAATTTGACCCAATGTCTGGGCACCCCATGGCCAGTCAAGTTGACAGAAAATTAATCATCACAATTTCTCAGTTAGAGGCTAACTCTGCCCCCCCAACTTCTCAGTTCAGTTCCCTAAATATTTACAGGAATGAACCACGTGCAAGGCACTGTGTTGTACCCTGGAACAGACAACAAAATAAGACATAGACACTCTTTAAGGTACACAAAGGCTGCACAGAAACAGATGACACGGCTTGATTGTTGCCTATTAGGATGTGCAGGAGGGAATGGGAACACCAAAGTGGGTATTTAATCAAGATTCCCTTTCTGCTTCTCAGAGGCCTTTTGCCTTATTGTGGCAGCTGTTATCTTTTAAGATTCTTGGGGATTAGTCTCCCAAAAAGGTGGATGTTATCTCCATCCATCCTTCAGTCTATGAAACCCTTTGGAAAACAGCTCTCAGAGCTCTAGAATCACTGGTTTCCTCTTGCTTCCCTAAAGGGGATGCCCAACATGTCTCCGCATCACATGGGGTCCAAATTCTTCTGAAGTCCTCACAACATCTGTGTCATTCCTGACTCCCTGGAAACCTTACTGGAGTTCTTCCACCCCCCTTTATTCCTAAGGGTGAAGCAGTCACCCCCCAACCCCAGACACACAGACCCCGAAATGTTCCTTTTTGAAGCAAGAAAACTTGAAGGAAGCATTGGGGACAAAAGGATCAGTGCCTCCTCCTCTGAAGTATTTCTTTTACATTAGAAAGACCAGACAATTGGCAAGAAACACTTCTGGAAACTCTGACACCTAGAAGAATGGTTACTGGGAGCATTTCCTCTCAAAGACACTTGCATTCTTTCCTCCCTGGGTGGTGAGATCAAGCTTCACGCTGGGCTGGAGCTTGCTTGAGAGTCTCTCTCTCTGGCTCCCTTGGCCCCTCCTCACTCTCTCTTCAAAAAAAAAGTCTGTAAAAATTTAAAAAGTAGATGGGTAGTATACAATGAGAAAACTTGCTATTTTTATATTCAAATAAAATTACCATGCCAAATCAATTTCCTATCCACAAAGAAAAATTTATATCTAATAAAGATGGCTGCTGCTGAGCCAGAGGTGAGCCGAAGCCCCAGGGTGAGCGAGCAGGTTCCTCCTAAGCGGGGTGGTCGAGGGGGCCGGCTCAACACCTGACTTGCCATGCGCGAGCACGCCTGTGAGCCTGCACAACAGGGTGGCGGCCTAGATAAGACCTCTCCCTGACCGGTGAGATCCACATGCGGCCCTGGACGGACTGAGTTCTCTTAATCTCGGGCCAGTTTGAATTTAATTTCCATCTTATGGCTGCAGCCACTTCCGCCTCCACAACTCCTGGTGTCGCCACCAACGGCTCGAAGTTATCACGTCTCTCTACAAATAACCAGCTAGTGCTGATTCTGAACGAAGAGAGCGTGCTCCGTTCATAGAGACTTTGAATGACCTGGTCACAATTCAAAGTAGCGTCAGTGCACGCCAGGCTGATGCGGGACAGCCACAAACGGGGGAGGAAAGAAACGGTGGGCAGCCTGGGCAGCCAGGGAGAAGCTCGCCGGCGGCGCTGGGGGACCGCGGCTCTTAGACAAAGGCTTCAGGCCGCCGTAAAGACGGGGGCACATACGGAATAAAAATTCCATTTTGTCGGAAGAGAGTGAAGGTGAAACAAAAAGGTCTTGGCTGTCAGTTGATGTTTTTTTTCCCAGTCTCACCCCTAGATCTCAAGGGGTTACCGTGCGTGGTTTTATCTTTGACTGGGAAGGGCAGCCGTGATGACCGGGAATCATCCATTCGCTCTCACCACAAACGCGGGGCCACCGCTCCATTGTTAGAGTGGACCTGACGGCAGCAGATGGGACTACCTTTTCTGAGAGAGAGATAGAGCTGAGGGGTGGGGGGAAGGGAGAGCGAGAGAGGAAATCTCAAGCAGGCTCCATGCCGAGCATGAAGGCTGACGCAGAGCTCCATCTCAAGACCCTGAGATCATGACCTGAGCCGAAACCAAGAGTCGGGGGACTTAACCGACTGAGCCACCCAGGTGCCCCAGGACCATTTTTTTTTTAATGTGCTAATTTATATGGAAGCCACAAGAACAACTAACAAGGAAAGCGAAGAAAGACTAAGCTATATTTAAATGTGGAAACAGGTCTAGAGAGAGCATGTGAACTGTTTCTGACACATTTTCATTAGATAAAAAAAGGGGTGGATTTTACAAAGTGCTGTGAGCTTTTTCTTCTGGCAGTTTCAAAAGTTAGATAAGCCATTTGCCCTCAGCTGACAAGGGACAGAATGAGGCAGAAGCCTGGAATTTGTGGGATTCCTTGAGTGTCTGTCCCCTGCCTCCCAGGGGAAAAGGGGGCTGCCCTGAATTTAGTTCCTCAAGTATAATGTAGTTCTTAGGAAGCTAAAGGTTATTTTTTTTTAACATAAGATTTAATTTAAGAGAGGCATCACATTTGCCAAGTGCTTCACTCATTGTGTCTGGGGTACAGTGTGGTTGAGGCTGAGGGCAGACAGCTACTGGAGGCCTCCTGTGGGCACAGCACCCACTGGGCATTCAGATATCCCAAGGCCTGTCCCCAAATAATCAAGTCTACCTTGAATCCTCAGGAAAGAAATGTTCTAGAAGACAACCCTCAGGACACAAAGTCAAGTCTCAGCAAAAACGATCCAGATTTGGAGATGCTGGTTAAGCTGGTAAGCCAATCATTATCCAGTGAGAATTTTCCATTTGTTTTGCCCCTGACCAAAAAAAGGCTTCAGTCTTTATTCTGGTTAGTTCTTTTTTTCTTGAAAGTTTCCCTTAAGGGGAATTGAAAAAAAAAAAAAAAACAACACCTAAATATAATTGAGGGGGGAATCCAACAGGTCAATTTTTCTTTTGAGTAAGTGCTGGTCTGAAAAGAAGTGGAACCAAGAGGATGTTAAGTGTAACATCTTGGGAGCAAGAGGCATGTTGGTGCTACTCTGATTTTCTAAAATGACACAAGGACAGCATTTAAAGAAATGGCCCATGGACATAAAGGGTCACAGTTTCTAACTGACCCACCAACTGGTGGTCTGACTTCAAAGCCTGAGTATAATCAATATAACTTTCAGGGCCCTGCCCTTTGTTTGCAAAGGGTAGTGCGGGGAGGAGGTTGCAGACAGGCAGAGGCTTGGTCCTGTCCTGCCCTAGCACACAGCACACACACGCCCTTTCACCTTTCTTCATCCCATGTTTGCGAATTCATCGTATTTTCTTTCTCAGGATCCTTTAAGGTAGGCATTAGCAACCACCTTTTGTAGATAAGGAACTCAAGTTAGAACACTTAATTGACTTCCCTAAGGTCAGACAGCCAGGGGAGAAAGAGACTTGAATCCCGGGGCCCCGAAACTCAGCCCCGGGGCTCCTTCCCCAGCCCCTCCACACGCTGGGCGAATCCACCTGCTGCGCGCAGTGCCGGTGTGGACCTCGTGGCGTGGGAGCCCGCACACCCTCAGACCCACCCCCGGAATCTCCAGGAAGAGGGGGTTCACGTCGTGCCGTGAATATGATAGTGTCTCGTCTCAATGGTGGTCATTAACACCTGACATTAGTTTTAAGACAACAATGAAAGGTTTGACAACTGAAACCTTAATCCAAAATGATTATAAATATTGGAGAACTCCAACATCTAAAAAAATTGTACACATAAAAATGTATTACGGGCTCCAAGTCAGCTGCCAGGTGGATACAAATGTTGTTGTGGGTTTTTTTTAACGCATTAGGTAAAACTTAACCAACAACAGTGTGTTTATAGTATTTCATAGAGTGAGTTTTCTGATTTTTCTCTTAAATTTGTTTTACATTTTAATTTCAGTTCATGAAGTTATGGTTGATTTGTTTTGGGTGAAGGTTACATGGCATTACACTTAGTATTGTCATATTTTATTTGGGGCACTGTGGGGCGTATTTAGGGCTGAAGGGAAAAGAAGAAATTGTGTTCTAAGAGTATTAATAGTTCTAGGCTCAAGTACAAGGCCATTAAAAATTTTAAATTTAAATATTTTAATTGTTTTCTATTGTAAAGATACTCATTTTTCAAAGTTTGAAAAATACGGTAAAGAAAAAGAATTACCTAGTCCCAGTACTGAAAATTAATTTCTCCATGTGTCTCCATAGCATACATAGCAATAGGGTGGGGAGTTTCCTTACACCAGTGTATGATTATTCCCTCTGCATTACAGGATAAAACAGGACTTTGAAATATAGAAAACATAGGATATTTAGCAACCTAGCCAAATGTATTCACAGTTCCGCATTAGGGTCCTTTTTCCTAAATACTGAAAGAAGAGCATGAGTTTAGTGTTTCATACATGCCTGTGAAAAGCAGAGTAGTTGATAATGAGAGGGCTAGCTCATTTCAATTCTTCTGTCTGCAGGATAATCAATAAAACACTATAAATCAGGGTACCTGGTGGCTCAGTCAGTTAAGCATCTGACTTCGGCTCAGGTCATGATCCCAGGGTCCTGCTTCTCCCTCTCTTGCTCCCTCTGATTGTGTTCTCTCTCTCTGTGTGTGTCAAATAAATAAAATCCTAAAAAAAAAAAAAAAAAAAAAAAAAAGCACACACCATAAATCAATCAGTAAAATACTGGGGAAAAGAATTAGGGAAGCAATCAAGAGTGGGCAACCCAAAGGCTTCCTCCGTGGACCATCATTCCCATGAAGGCAAGGCTGTCCTCCCACCATTGTGTAGTCAGCACCCGTCCCATGTCACTGAATAGGTATAGGGATGGATAGATGGATAAACATCGGGCCTCAATCTACCCTCCTCAGGATCCAAGACTAAAAGCCCCATCTCTCCTAGGGCATGAGGCTGGCCTGATGTGAGGGCCTAGTTGGTGATACCGAGTCAAGCAGTGGTCAGCAGGGTCCACCATAGGCCCCTGTCAAGGTTCCCTTCAACGTTGTTTATTGCAAACCCCAAAGGGGGACTCTCAGAGTCACTGCCTGACCAGCCTGTCATTTCTCCACCTCCTCTGACTTTCAGGCTCTTTGAGGCTGTAAACCGGGGGTCATTCTGCTTTCCCTATGAGTTCTTAATGCCTTTCTACAGGAGAGAAAACTCCAGGTGGACTCAGCTGAAAAGCGATCGAGAGTGGTCAGGGAGCTCTTACAGAGCGAGAGAAAATACGTGCGGATGCTGGAAATTGTGAGAGATGTCTACGTAACGCCACTGAAAGCCGCGTTGTCATCGAACAGAGCGATTCTCAGTGCTGCAAACCTCCACATCATGTTCTCTGATATTGTGCAGGTTTTAAGTCTCAACAGGTAAATTCTGAAGAGCTATTTTTTCAAATATTCCATTTGCCATCGGAGGAGCCCACACTTAATTGTTTCTAAATCTGTACCAAGGAGCCCCTTCTTGGAGCCCCTGATTGTCTCACAAGAGAGGGCTCTTGCCATGGGGCTGCAATCAAGAGTGAGGATGCCCGGAGGCTTACCCTGGCCTCATTTCCAGGCCACAGTTCAAGGAGTGGAGCTCAGTGCCTGGGGGTTCTGTATTCCATATACTGTTTACTCACAGGTAAGGGGAAGGAGAGCTGTCTGGCACTGTTCTTAATCAACAGTGTCTGGGTGAGCGAAGGGGAAAGAACACAAAGGGTTTCACGGCATCAGGTCACTAGGATACTATGCTTAGAGAACCAAGGCTGGGGGTCCGCTGAGTGACCGTGCATTGTTTCAAGTATGCCAGTTGACAAAGAAAAGTGATCACGTGTACGGGCGGCACAGACGAACTGAGCTTCTCCGCCAGTAACTCTCTTGCTCCCTGACCTCTGGGTAACTCTGCATTCCTGACCTCTGGGTAACTCAGAAGCTCCTCACCCTCACTGGGTCCCAGCTGCTACAAAAGGAAGAGGTTGAACTAGGCCTCTTCCCAGTTTCGCGGCCTGTGATGGCTGAATGATGGACAACCCTAGGTCTACAGCAGTGGGCTGATGGGGAATTGTGGCATTTGAAGTGAGTTGAGCACTCTCCCCTGAGGACTGTTAAGAAACCTTCACCACCTGGCTGCCTGGCCACATGGGAGGGGGACAGGCAGGGACAGCCCTGTGGAGGCCAGCCTGGGGCTCTGACTCGGGATTAAGAGGAAGAGGTGAGACTCCACCAGAGTCAACCCACTTCCTCACACCCCCACCCCTCCTCTTCTCTGGACAAATCTGCCCTGCTCTGTGTCAAGGCAAACAGATTTTTGACAAAAGCCCTGCCAGGCTGCACTAATGACAACTAATTTATTTTTATTTTTTTAAGTTTCTAGGTTATCCCCGGCCAGTATTTCATGGGCATGCTTTTCTCATACGACAGGCAGTTTCTAGACAACCTGAGAGACAGACTGCAGGAATGGGGCCCAGCCCACTGCGTGGGAGAAATATTCCTCAAGTTTGGAAGCCAGTTGAACACATATACCAATTTCTTCAACAATTACCCAGTTGTTCTGAGAACTATGGAGAAGGTAATGATTGAGTTACTATCCAGGCATGAATGAGACTTTCTGAGCTTGAAAGGAAGTTTTGTGTGCAATCCAAAGGACTAGGATTAATAGGAAAGACTTCTTCCCTACTCTTAGCTTCCAGCTGACCGTGAGCTCTTTGAGGACGGGGCCCCGGACTTATTAATTTTGTATTACTAAGCGTTAGCACAGTGCTTGATACGGCAGGACCCAGGAACTGGTTGTTGGACTGAACTAATCACACAAATTGCCATCCTTTCATCTATCTGCCCCAGATACCCTGTGGTTCAGTCATAGAAAAATGTTTAACAATGAGGTAGAAACAAGACTGAGAGCCCTGATTTGTCGGCCAACAGTCCTCTGGGGCCTTGACAAGTTCAACTCTCTTGTGGAGAAAAGGAATTAATAATCCATATGTTTCTTGGAATAAGGACCCTCAATTTGTGAAATCTCACTATGAAATAAGGATTTTTTTGTCTTCCATTCCTTAGAGAGTTCATGATAAATAATTTTCCCCTTTGTGATGGAAGCCATATGTAGTCTGGGCAGGAATATTCAGCTCCCTTCTGAGTCATGCACTGCTCTTGCTGGGATCTCTTCTGATGGCAGTGAGCCCTCTCCTCCCTCTTCAATTTGCGTCAAGAGAGCAGCAGAAGAGAGTCCCTTGAGCTTCTGCTAGTGTCCACTACATTCACTTTGGCTGTGTCCACCTGTCCGTACTGAAGCCCTGAGGGGAAGGCCTGGGGGCTGGGAGGCCTCTGGACAATTCCTGACCTCAGACATCTCCCTTTGTAGTAGTATTCTTACCCCGCACATGGAGTTTAAATACTGCTGGACAACCGAATTATGTGAAAGTTGCATGAATAAGGCAGTTTTTGAGAACCAACCTTTAGGACCAGAATGGAAGCAAAATGTCATATGATATCATAAATTGATACCAAAATTGTTATAGTTAGGGATAATAATGATATCTATTCCACTAGCATGGGGTGTGCAGATAAATAGTAAACTTTAGCTGTTAATATTACACCCAGTGAATATTTGGTGCATTACTGGCATCTTTGAGGCACGTATGTACTGAGAAAAATGAGGTAACTTCCTGAGTGTTCTAATGGTGATGAATGAATACATTTTAAAACAGATACTTAGCACAGTGGAGCACTTCATGATGTTACTACAGAAAACATAGTTAACAGCAGTATTACAGTGAATACTATTAATAGTTTCTTACTGTGGAGGTAGCATTTACTGCCTGACAAGAGGTAGGTAGGGCAATCCATGAGAGCTGAGGCTCAGAGAAGTTAAATAACTTGACTGGGTCACATAGAATTAGACAGAATTAAATTAGAATTTTAACATTAATCCAGACCTATCTGGTTGCAAAGTCCATTTTGTCTGTACTGATTAAGTTCACAGAATAGGGTTACTTTATAATTAATACAGTGTGCTTCATATATTAGTACTAAGCACCAGTAGTACTAGTAATACTTTGGTTAGATGCAGTTGTTACCCTTTTGCTTTGAGTGCTTCATAGATCATGCTTGTCTGGTGGAACAGAGGCTTTTCAACCGTACTATAGAGTAAAATTTTGACATAATGCTCACCTGTAGTGCAGAGAAATGATACCAGCCTTCCGAGCTTTCCTGAAGAGACATGATAAAACCATTGTTACCAAAATGCTGAGGTAAGTTCTGAGGGAGTGTACAGTGGGGGCACCCCAAGGACAGGGCACACTTTGACCTTCAGAGGGTGACCAGGGTTCCCTTTTCTATGCCTCTACAGCCTCCCAGAGCTGCTTTTGTACCCATCCCGAAGATTTGAAGAATATATTAACCTTCTCTATGCCCTGAGGCTTCACACTCCCGCAGAACATGTTGACCGTGGGCACTTGACTACTGCAATCGACCAACTCAAAAAATATAAAAGTCATATAGATCAGGTTGGTTGCTGATAAGAGTTCGTGTCCTTTACAAATGTTACAATGCTTTGTGGAACTGACTCAAAAATCCTGAAATACCTTATCCTTTTGTGGTGTTCTTTTTTTTTTTTTTTTTAAGATTTATTTATTTATTAGACAGAGAGAGACAGGCAGTGAGAGAGGGAACACAAGCAGGGGGAGTGGGAGAGGAAGAAGCAGGCTCCTAGTGGAGGAGCCTGATGTGGGGCTCGATCCCGGAACGCTGGGATCACGCCCTGAGCCAAAGGCAGACGCTTAACGACTGCACCACCCAGGCGCCCCTTTTGTGGTGTTCTTTACTTCAAAGTCTTTCCTCCTTTTAATGTGAAATGATTGGGTTCAGTGATTTATAGCACTAAGGGCATCTATTCTAAGCAAACAACACGAGACAGAATAGTTTCAGATATCTGGATACATGCAATAAAACTTCTATTAATAGGAAAGTTTGAGGAATTGAATATTTGGATTGATTTTTCTAGATAACTAAAAGAAAAAAAAGTAAATCCTTTGTTTTGGAAGGTACTTCTTATTAGTTAACTTTTCTGCCTCAGTAAGTATAGCAATCGTAATTACTCTCTGAAGGAATTCAGCATCTTGGAAGACAGTACTGTCGTTCTGAAAATATTGTTGTGATGTGCGTATTACATAGGCGTCCAGGCTGAATGGAAACTGATAACTTATTTTGCCCTGAAGATACTTTGTGAATACAGTCTTGTCACTTGCCTCTTTGTTTTTAAAACATTGGGGACACGAAATTGAGATTCTTATTAAAGTTTATGAAAATACTGAGCCCTGTATCAAGTGCCATAATATATTTTAAATCTGTTCTTATGTATAAAAATTTCACAATTTAGTTTGCCTAAAATCCCTTTGTTTACTAGATGAAGCAAAACATCAGTATGAAAGATCAGCTGTCAGAAATACAGAGAATCGTCTGTGGATGCCCGGTACGTATTCTGAAATACTCACCACATCTCATGCTCATGAATATAACGTCAAGTGACTGGCAAAAGGAAACATGCAGATTTCAAGTCAGCTACCATCTGTTGAATGCCTGCTGCGTGCTGTGTGCTGGCAAGCTTTCACATTTCACATCCTTGCTAGCTGTAAGGTTGCATATGAGAAGAGGCACAAGTGGACTTGACCCCATCCCATAACTTTTCCGCAGTCTTAGCTCCTCGATTGGTACTTCTGGGAACATGACCTCCCTTGGGGAAAGGGGCCGTGTCTTCTATTGTTTTATATCTTCCTGTACACAGTACCTGGTGTAGGATTCTGTGCCCTGAGGATATCTGAAAAAACCTTAGGTGTCCTCTGTTAGTTGTTACCTATAGAATACCATCTGGTCCCAGTCTTCCTTCTCTCTTACTGCCTTGCCTACCACTTCATGATCAAATCACACAAATCTACTCATAGTTCTCCAATAACGTTAGCCTTTCTCTACACATTTGTGCTTTGCCCATGCTTTTCCTTCTCTGAAATTGTCTTCTTTTCCCACTCTACTGGATAAACTATTCATCCTTTAAAAATCTAGTTCAATCATCACCTTCCTTGTAAAGTTTCCCCAACATCTCCAGCTGTGAGTCCCCCCGCTCCATCCCCGTCTTGGGTATCCTGCAGCACCCGGAACATCTCTGTCACGCTTTTTTTATAACCTTTAGTTCATAAGACTGGGTGGGAACTCCATCAGGCATGAGCTACAATTTACTTGTCCTCTAATGTTTGGCATATACTAGGAGCTCAATATATGAATTATGTTGAATTAAAGTACCAATTGATTGGAAACATTTTTATTTGGTCAAATTGGGGAAACAAGATGGAACTGTTTTGTTAGAATTTAGATCTGCACATTTTGGTAGGGAGAGTGGAGTTGATTGGATTACAAAAAGTCCAAAATCTTGGAACTGACAGAGTCCAAACTTCTCTCTGGATCATGTTCACACCAAGTGATCATCTCATGGCTAGGTCAGTACAAGGGTCTAACTTCTGAATTTTTAACAATCCATTCACTTTTTCTTCATAAATCCCTTCTTACCTGCTCCCACCCCCCCTTTTTTTTAATAATAGGAAAATTTTTAAACATTTATAAATAAAACAGTAATTTCGGTAGTTTTAAAAATTAGACAACATCCTCAAATATAGTTTTCATTGTGAATTCTGTGGTCTTTCTGAAGAAAACCTGTTTTGTCAATAACAAAAACATTCACTTTTTCATAATTAAACTGAGTTCTACTCAACACAGCTTCTGGGATAGAAGACACTTCTGCAGTACTAGACTTTTTATTTTCTACAAATTTATGAATGTTTCTAATTTTGTTTCTGATTTCATAGACTTTATCAGAAGAAAACAGATATCTGATTAGAGTCCAAGATGTAGCCCAGCTTCACTGCTGTGATGAGGCAATAAGCTTCTCTTTAAGGTAAACATTTAACTATCCTATGGCTGTGACTACATCTTGCTCTTCTTGTACCTGGGATCCAGTACAATGTCTGACATAAGTTTGCAACAAGTCTTTGTATTGGACTGAAAACTTAAACATACATTTCCCTGAAGCAATGTAAGGTGCTTTGTTACCTTACTCACATTCCAGGCAGCTAGTGGATAGAATGGGAGAAAAAACATTGTCTCTGACAGAACCACAAACTGCGTAGAAGCAGGAATTCTGAGATTTGTCACTTTCCTACTGAAAGGAGATCCAAGTGTTGTGGGTATCACACTAGTGATTTGCTCACCTATAAGAAAGAGAAGACCAATTAATTATCCTGGTAGTTATTGAGCTTAGTATTAAAAAGGTCTTACCAAGAGACCATCATTATATTAAGGTCTCACCATATCTGTTTTGCACAGTGCTCACAGTAGTGTAAGAACAAAAGATGGGAGGGTGCCAATTTCCATAAGCTTGCATCTGCTTTCCTCTTTTAGAACAAGGATGAGCAAACTTTTTCTGTAAAGGGTCAGGTCATAAATATCCTAGGTCTTGTTGGCCAGATGATTTTTGTGGCAACTACTACTTCACCATTATAGCATAAAAACAGCAACATAATGATACAACACACGAATAATACAATCTGCATAAACAATATAGCACATAAATGAATGAGCGTGGCTGTGTTACAATAAAACTTTATTTACGAAACAAGTCGTAGGGCCATAATTTACTGATACCTATTTTAGAAAATTGTTTGCAAAGCTATGTTCTCAGTATTGATGGCAAAGATGACAACTCAACAAATAGTAACCAAATGGAGAGAAATCAACTCCTTTAATTTGTCCAACTCCAATAAAAGAAATAAAGTGGATTTGCCTGTTATTTCAATGAATATTTCAATGACTGTTTCCCAAAGGTGTAGGTCAGGGGGGTGGTTGGAAGAAACCCAATGCTTTCACCTCTATTCTTGCCTAGAGTGGTTCTAAATGAAAATCAAATCATATAATTGTGTTACTTTTCTCATGATCACAGTGTTTTTGTTTTCTTCGTTTTGTTGTCTTTGTTCAGTAGCAATAGAAATGAGCTGCAATGATGGAAGGAAACTAGCTATCAAACCAGCAATTCTAAACATACTGGTGTAGTAGGAAACATTCTAGGGATTATTCCAGTTTTTTATGATTAGAATTTATTTTACCTTCATGTATTCATGAAGGTAACAGTCTCCTTTTATGTAAGTCTGAGTTTCTGACCTACATAATTTACTTTTTCTCTAAAGAACTTCTTTTAACATTTCTTGCTATGCAGGTCTACTGGAAATGAATTTCCTCGATTTTTGTTTGTCTGCAAGTCTTTCTCTTTCACTTTTGAAGGATAATTTTGCTGACTACAGAATTCTGGGTTGCTAGGTTCTTTTCTTTCAACACTTGTTCTATTCTACTCTCTTCTTGCTTGCCTGGTTTCTGAGGAGACACCCAATGTAATTCTTGTTGTTCATTGGTAAGGTGGGTTTTTGTTTTGTTTTTGTTTTGTTCTTTGGTTCTTTTAAGATTTTATCTTTGTCTTTGATTTTCTGGAGTTTGAATGTAATGTGCTTAGGTGTAGATTTTTTGGTATTCACCCTGCTTGGTATTTCCTAAACTTCCTGGATCTATGGTTTGGTATCTGTCAATAATTTTAGAAGATTCTTAGCCATTATCACTTCATGTATTACTTCTGTTCCTCTTTGTTCTCCATGTGATATTCCCTTTTGTAATTGTCCCACATTTCTTGGATACTCTCTTCCTTTCTTTTTCAGTCTTTTTTTCTCTTTGCTTTTCCATTTGGTAAGATTCTTTTGACATATCTTTAGGCTTCAATAAGCAATTCTTTGCTCAGCTACATCCAGTCTGCTAATGAGCCCATCAAAGGCATTATTCATTTCCATTTCAGTGTTTTTAATTTCTACAATTTCTTTTTAATTCTTTCTTAGAGTTTCCATTTCTTTGTTTATATTACTCATCTTTTGTTGCATGTTGTCCATTTTTTTCATTAGAGTCCTTGACTTATTTGTTATAAATATTTTAATTCCTGGTCTAATAATACCAACCACATCCCTGCCATAAAAGTCTGGTTCTGATGCTTGCTTTATCAAACGGTTCTCTTTCCTCTTAGCATGACTTGTAAGTTTTTGTTGAAAGCTAGACATAACGTATTAGGTGAAAGGAACAGAGGTAAATAGGTCTTCAGTGTGAGGTTTTATATTTATACAGCTAGATGTTAGCCTGTGTTTACTGTTCGTTGTAGCTGTGGTGTGAGAGGTTACAATTTATTTTGGTGTTCTTGTTTTTGTCTCCCCTGTCATCACCGAGTTTCTCTAGAGATCCCTTAAATAGGGTCTGAGCCTTCTAGTTCTTTTTAGTTGTAATCCCTTGTCATTATAAGGAATTCTATTGATGTGGTGTCAAATGGGAAGGGAGGAGCGGGGAAGAGCTCTATAGTTCCATGGTTAGGTCTTAGTGTTTTAGTGAGCTGTGCCCCTGAGCTAGGACTTCCACAAGTGTTTTTTAGGTTTTTTTTGTTTGTTGTTTTGTTTCCTTTCCTCCCAGGAAGGCTGGGAGGGGCTGGAGGTAGGTATTTCCCTTCCCCCATATGGGTTAGGTTCTGGTAAAATTGCTTCCCTTGAGGGAAGTCCTTTGGTAAGAAAAGACCTCTTCAGGCACATTTCAAAAAAGTTACCTTTCCCCTCCCTATCAGGAAGAATGAAGACATTTTTCTTTGATCTTTACAGTAAGAACCTGGTGGGGCTCCTGGAAGTAAAACACATGCAAGTTCTAAATTCAAGCAAGTGGGGAGAGAATGTTCCCCTAAGGCTAGGCTTCCAGGAGTTCTTAATCTCTTAAAACTAGTTCACTGCTCCATGGAGTTTCTGACTCCAATAAGCTGTGTTCTCTGTATCATTAGTGTGTCTCTCCAGCTTTTGGGGTGCTGGTTTACCTTGTGACCTTAATTCTCCGACGGATCAAGGAAGAGCTGTTGACGCTGAGTTTTTCAGCTTCTTTTTTGTTGTAAGGATGGATGTTGGGACTTGCAAGCTCTTTACGTGTCCAACCTGAAACCAGATGGCTCATTTATTAGAATTTAGGTTTGTCTTCAGAATTTGGACAACAGAGAATACATTTAAGAATTTGAGGATCATGGGAGGATACTAAATTATTTTACACTCTAATTATGAGGTACATTTATGTTAAAATAGGCATCATCTCAGTGATTTGTCAAGCAATAAATGTAGATGTAACTTTACATTAACATTTAAAATTAAGTAAATGAAAGATAGCTTCATATCCCAAAAGATATTATAGAATATTTACTCTGCAACTTTGTTTTCTATCATTTTGGAAAATCACATAAACCTCAAGAAATCCCCTTCCCATGACTTCCATTAGGGATTTCTACTCAGAGGAAACTCTGCTTATATTTATACATAAAATACTGACTTACATGAGTATAAAGGCTTTATAATTTACCATATTTTTTATTAATGCTTTTTACTTATTTATTGTAGTAATCTCTACACCCAATGTGGGGCTTGAACTCATGACCACCAAGATCAAGAGTCACATGCTCTTCTGACTGAGCCAGCCAGGCACCCCTACCATATTCTTTACATTCGCTCATTCGATACAGTCATTAAAATCACTTGCTGAGGCAGATAGGACTGGAACCATTTGTTATGGGTGGGAATCTGAATTTAAGTAAGTTGTCTGAGGCCAAAGAATAAGTGCTGGTCTGAAATCCAAAACCAAGTCTCAGTGCTCTATCTACTGATTAGACCAGCAGGTGGAAAGATGAACTGAGCCTTCCGCATAATAAACTTATGAACTGAGCAGCAAGTGGTAAACAAAATACTAATAAACAAGAGCTGTGACACAGAAAAAACAAGTAAATATTTGCACCATAAATGAAAAAAAAATTTCCTCTGGGGTAGAGAAGTCATAGGGTCAATTTATAGCTAGGAAATTTGGAATTACTTGTCTCTCTGTAGCTATAGCCCACAGTATTTGGGATATGTTAAGCTTTTATAATATATTATGTAATTTGGAACTTTTATAATATTGTCTTTCCAGAAACAGCAATTTTCATTTATGTGACTTTCAGCCTGCTGGCTTTTATTTTTTTATTTTTATTTATTTATTTATTTTAAGATTTTATTTATTTATTTGACAGAGAGAGACAGCCAGCGAGAGAGGGAACATGAGCAGGGGGAGCAGGAGATGAAGCAGCAGGCTCCCAGCAGAGTAGCCCAATGCGGGGCTAGATCCCAGGACTACGGGATCACACCCTGAGCTGAAGGCAGACACTTTAACGACAGAGCCACCCAGGCACCCCGAGCCTGCTGGCTTTTAAATTGCCTTTGTTGTTGTTGTTCCCCCTTCCCTCACTTGATGCTGGGGTGACAAAAGGTGGAGCTCTCTAGGACTGGCAAACAGTGGCATGGCCTTGAATCACCAAAGGGAGACATCCACTTCTCAGACCGAGTCCTCTTGAGGAAAAACCCTATTACACTGCCAAAAATGCATACTGTAAACTTTCTTTTTAGCCTTACCCAAAGGGACCTACAGTCCGTAACCAGGGTAGCTATGTACTGGGGACTTCCCAGGGGTACTGGACTCTGGCTCTGAATTGACTGCTAGCCTGGAAACTCAGAAAGCCATTGTAATCCTCAAGTCAGAACGTGGATGTATAGGGGCTACAGTTTTGGCTCAGGTCAGTTCAGAGAACCTACGGCTCGCTGTTGTCTGCTCATGCCCAATGTTGTAAAATTCCTTTCAAGATTTTATGTATTTGTAGAAGTTGGGTACTTCATTGTTTTGGCAGTCTAATAGAATAAACAACAATAAAACACTTCTAAAATGATGTTAGGAATTTATAATAGACCTGTTACATTTTGCTGAGTCATTCGACCTACTTCTGAACAAGAAAAGAAATCCTATCCAAGTTCAGGGAAAAAAACTCTACCTTGGGAGTTGGTTCTTTAGAAAATGAACAGAAGTGACTTTCTGAAACCCTGTTAGGATCCATAGTTTCCACTTCGGTTGCTCTATTATGTCAATATGAGAGGTGAAGTTATTTACTTTTACATATGTAGAGGAATTGTTAAGTTTTTTAAAAAAGGTTCTGGTGTTTCTTTGGATGAAAATTGTTGGGAGACCTTGAGGTGCTTTATTTATTTATTTAGAAGATTTTACCCCTCATTTTACGGAGAGAGCGAGTGAGCAGGAACAGTGGGAGGAGCAGAGGGAGAGGGACAAGCCGACTCCACGCTGAACCCGACTGGGGGGCTGGATACCACGACCGAGACCATGACCTAAGCTGAAAACAAGAGTGGGACATTTAATTGACTGAGCCACCCAGGAGCCCCTGGAGGGGCTTAACTTAGTAAATGGCTTTTGAAAAACCTTTTTTCTAGATAGAACTCATTTGTTTTAAATAGCATTCTTATAATCAGATTGAAATAATGAAAATCTGTGTTCTCAAGCCTCTTTCTCTGTTCATGTCCTCTGATTACAAGTGGCCTCAACTCCGAGTTAATGTGCCAGCTCCTGCCCTTCCCTGGACCAACCACCTGCTCGCTCCACGTGGGTCACAAAAACAGGGATTCTTTCATTTATCTCCACCCTGTGTTACCCCTTCCAAAGGAAAAAAAAAGATTATTTTTACCTTTCAAAGCCACTTTTTTAAAGCAAACTTGTATCCACATTCTCTGATAATTCAGTTAAAAGGCAAAATTTTATTATAACTTTGAACATTTTTCTAAACTGGTATGATAGGGGAAGTAATTGTTCTTATCAGTAATGTGGTAAATTTGCCAAAAAGGGGCAAGGATATGGGTGAGGTTCTTTTACCTACTCAGAGCGGCCATTCACCACATATTAACCATTACACACAGATCGAAATATCTCCTCCCTTTCTTCCTTCCTCTCCCCCTCATCCCTAGTTCTGTATGCACCATTGTTGTCAGAAACCTATCAACTTGATCTAGAATATTGTTTCTTGCAAATGTCAGTATATGTGAGGCACCCCCTCCTTCCAGCCTAAATCATAACCACATAGAGATGGGAAGGAAATGCGTGAAAAAGGAAAAGCTGGCTGTAAGGGCTGGGTGGCCACTGCATTTCTATTTATCCTCACACCTAACACAGCTGGTACCTCGCTAACACTCTCCAAATAGCTGAACTTGAAATATAGTACTCCTCAAATTAAGTCCTGGATCGAGCCCTTTGCCTAGCATGGCATGGCTGCAACTACCCGACGATTTAAATGCCTCGCTCCTCAAAATGTGGTCTGCACATCAGCATCGTCAGGGAGCTGTTAGAGGTGCAGACAGTCTCAGGCTACTCCAGCTCTACCGCATCAAAGTTTGCATTTTCACAAAAATCTCCACGTGGGTGGAGGTAATTTAGAGGACATTAAAGTTTGTACTACGTACAAATCAGAGCCATTATCATATAAAGTGGATTCTAAATGGTAATTATAGCAGCTTTTATGGACAGCAATCTGGAGGTTTGTGATAAAGATACATAAAACCTTTGACTAATCAATCCTATCTGCACCCCCCTCAGAAGCCTGATAGAAATAACAACACGTGTAAGAGATTTGATTATAAGTAAAGATCAGTTTATTTGAACGTTGCACACAGTGGCCATAAAGAACTAGTGAAAGGAAGGAGAGAGAAAGGGAGAAAGGAGGAAAAACTCAAGCCTGTAAACAAAACCAATGGGCATCAAAAGGGGAAGAGTTGAATAAATGATGGTCTACCCACACCATAAAGTATTATTTGGCCATTAAAAAGAATGAATTAAAGGGGCACCTGGGTGGCTCAGTCAGTTAAGCATCTGACTCTTGATTTCAGCTCAGGTCATGATCTCAGGGTCCTGTGATCAAGCCCTGCATCGAACTCCACACTCAGTGTAGGGTCTGCTGGAGATTCTGTCTCTCCTCCCACTCATGTTCTCACTTTCAAATAAATCTTTTAAAAAAATAATAATAAAGCCATACCAGTTAACTTGACGTGATTTCCATTGCTAAGTGAGAAAAACAGAAAAAAAGTGTGGATGTTACCATTTTTGTAAAATAATGGCAACCCACCTGTAAATAGATGGGTATACATGTACACACGTGTGATTACCGAGCAAGTAAGAAAACAAAGACAAGTACTAGTTTGGTAACTTGGGTGGCCTGAGTGCAGAGAGGAGGGAGCCAAGCAAAAAGAAAAAGTGAAACAAAAAAGGACACTTATAAAAGCCAATGGTATGGATTGATGCCACTTTAGCATTTATGTAAAAGTTTATGTAGATTTAAATTGACAATTGAAAAAATAAACAAAGACAGTGAAGACAAAAAATAAAAAAATGTACATCAAGCTAGTAAATGGACTCCCTTCCTTAGAGTAACTGAGGGTTGCTTGATGCTTCCAAGGGAAAAAAGGTTTTGGTTATCCTCCAACAAAACACTGAGCTGGCTTCACTTAGCCGCTCCTGGTGTGGGGGGAGAGGGGCTGGGGACACCGGTGGGGGGCTCCTCCTAGCTCCTCCCCAACACGTTGCTTGACTCCCTGGTGAGTACTCACACAAGCAAACCCGTACTGGAGTACACTGGCGCCCACCAAGCACGAGACCGGGCTCCGACAACACAACAGCCTAAAGAGGGTCATAGATGGAGGCTGAGGGCGTGACATTTTGCCTGCTGACAAACATGCCCACAGTTGACCATCACAGCACCCTCAGTGAGGATGAAGTCACTGAACTCTCGCCTTTCATACTGATGAAGTGTATTACCTATTGATTTCCCTCCAACCAAAATTAGAAAAATTCTAATTTCCTACCTAGTAAATGCTTTTCTTTTCCCTGCTTTGTACTTAAGACACCTTGCGCTATATTGGCTCTTGTGCTTTTCTCTACCCCAACCTGTTACACTGAAGATGAACCAAACAAAAACTTACTTTCCCCAGATTGCCCAAACACATCAGATACACAATATCAAACTTGACAGAAGCTGAACACAGCTACAGCATGATTCATGTTGTAAAGGAGGGAAAGTTCAATGTCTCTTTCCCCCACATTCCCACACTGAATGCTTGTCCCGTGGGTAAGTTCAAACCATTCCACCAGGAACCTTGAGCCCATCCACAGCAGTGGTCTGAAAGACAGAAGGGACTATTCACACCAGAAGAAAAACTACTGAGAACTCCATGAGCCATTCCAAAGGTCTGTACTTGGCAAAAGCCTCAACTATTGGCTTATCAACGCAAAGATGGTGAATTGTGTAATAAAGCATGTGTGTGTGTGTGTGTCTTATGTAACCCTTCTCCACTTTAACACAGGCTCTATGAACACACCCGTGACCTCCGTCTTTTCCTCTTCAACGATGCACTGCTTGTTTCTAGCCGGGGCACATCTCATACTCCATTTGAGAGGACTTCAAAAGCAACCTACCAGTTCATTGCATCAGTGGCCCTTCACAGGCTGCTTGTAGAGGATATTCCAGATTCCAAATGTATGTATTCTTTTTTTTCCAAGAGTTAAAGACCTTCAGAAAGCTGTATTATATAATGCTCATTAACTATTAAAATATAAAGTAGGAAAAGGACTGGAATTTTCATTTGCAAGTTTGCAAATAGTTCTCCAAATATTTTCAGGATTAATGTAAGCTTTCATCTATCGGAAATAAAAAGAAAGGAATGCTGGCACTGTCAGACACGCACCCTACATATTAGGGAAACAATTTTCAAAAATCACAGAGGGAGGCATGAACCGACATCATCCTGAGTTCTTTGAAGCAATCTGACAGGAGAGCCACTACTCACTACTGCTTGTAAATGTTACAATTTTATACTTTACCTATCACTTTTCCATTTTACGAGGACTCTTTTACACTAGAACTGCCTAGAGATGTTACTATTTTAGATCTTTATATGCTGTTTCCATTTCACTAGGATGAAATGATTATTACAGATGACTATGTACCTTTTCTTCCTTAAATTCATATTCAAGTTGCCAGTCCTTCTGTAATTGACAGATTTGCAAAGGATGTTTAGTAACAAACATTTCACTCATTAATAACCTCAATAGAACTATCGTCTGTTACAAAAAGAAATCCTACTTAAAACTACCATGACTATTTTTAGTTAATATCCTACACTCTATTTCCCAAGCCTAAAAGGATCCTCTCTTTCTTCAGTTTCTGTTAGGACAGACAATCTGAACGGAATACCTCTCGTTCCAATACTTTTCACCACATGTCAAGGTAGGACTTAAGGTTAAAGTGGGAACGAAGGTCTTAGAGAAGGAACTCACCCTTTAAAAAGGGCCCTGCCCTTTAGCTTTAGCCTCATTTTTAATCTGAGCCTGAGAAAAAAATGAACACCAAAGGTGAAAATAAGTATTTCCACCTAGAAGACAAACTCAGGTGACATGGGCTAGTTATCTATAATCACCGGGAATGATTAAAGAGGGTAGGTAGGACATCTGCTTTCAATCTCCCCTTAGGCAACTGTGCTGTGTCGAAACATTGTTATGTAACCTGCTAGACACTTGGCACTCAGCTACCTAGTTGGCTTAATTCCGACAAGATGGTCCAGGCCTAGCTCTCAGCATCTCTACCTGCACCAACTCTTAGTGCAGACCTTTACTGGTTCCACTTCCTTCTGGAGTGGCCAAGACAAAGAGTTAAAGAACATGACACCATCTACCAGTCTTTAAAAGTAACTGTTAATTAGAATTAAACAATCACAAAGACAGTATCATTTTAGATTATATTTGAATTATTCAGTATTTTTAGGAAGTTATATTCTAATTTGGACTTGTATTTGTTGGAATCCCTTTTTAGTTTTCACAAAGTTCTTAAAGATGACTTGGTCAATTCTTGAATGTTAAAACATTTTCTTTTCTTTTGATTGTGACCTGCCAAGATTAATTAGTGGACCTCAAATATTTTTACAGATATCAAGAATGCATTTATTCTTCATGGTCCAAAACGTGAATGGATTTGTGCTACAGAGGCGGAGGATGATAAATTCCTATGGTTGTCAGTACTCCAAAGTGCCATCAAAAGGAGTATGGAGAAGTGAGAAAACATTATGGGCGCTAATTCTCCCTGGCAAAGACACACAATGTATTCTCTGTTCCAGAAGATCCAGTAGGAAGCAGAAGGATGATCTGTCATGGATGATAGGAAATGAACTAGGATGACCCATAAAGTCCCTCCTAATTTTTAAACTTTATCATCTACGTTCAACTATGTGAAGAAATGTACAGTAAGAACAATCTGAGTCCAAAATTTTCAAGCACTTCTTTTGGTAGTTATTTTTCACAGACAGTACTGTTTAGATCAATTTGACAGAATAAGGATAATTGTGTATTTAAAGTTTTGTTTTATGATCTAATGAAAAAGTGAGAAAAAAAGTGTTTCTTAAATGATCAGTCTAGAAAAATAGTTTGTTGACTTAATGATCATATCTTCATAAATTTTCATGATATAATTATTGATTTAAAAATATGTATAAGGGGGGCGCCTGGGTGGCACAGCGGTTAAAGCGTCTGCCTTCGGCTCAGGGCGTGATCCCGGCGTTCCGGGTTCGAGCCCCACGTCAGGCTCCTCCTCTGTGAGCCTGCTTCTTCCTCTCCCACTCCCCCTGCTTGTGTTCCCTCTCTCGCTGGCTCTCTCTATCTCTGTCAAATAAATAAATAAAAAATCTTTAAAAAAAAAAAAATGTATAAGAAATATAAATGGCAATTTACTCAAAAGCCTGTCACATATGTCCTTAATATGAATGTATTCCTCCAGAGAGCATTAAAAGTAAACCACTACAAAGCACTAAAAAGTCTTCCGTGATTTGTAAGTGTTTTTTGGTTGCAAAATTAAAATTTTTAGACCTTCCAGGTAAGAAGTTTTAAAAAGTTAAATTAGACATTGTTAAATTAGAACACTGTTGGGAAAACAAAACAAAACAAAACAAAACACCTTTTAAGACACAAAAATAAAGGGCACCTGGGTGGCTCAGTTGGTTAAGCATCTGCCTTAGGCTCAGGTCATGATCCCGGGGTCCTGGGATGGAGTCCTGGATTGGGCTCCCTGCTTAGTGGGGAGTCTGCTTCTCCCTCTATCCCTCCCCGCTGCTCGTGATCTCACTCTGTCTCTCTCAAATAAATAAATAAAAGATTTAAAAAAAAGAAACAAAAATAAAGAAATTAAGACAATTCCGTTTGAAGAGAAACAGCAAAACACAATTTCAGTAGTTTTCTGTACCTTTAAAACCTTCATTTAATTATTTGACAAACTGAAGCCATAACCTGTTAGCCACTTGGAAACTTCTGCTGATGTATGCAGTAGTAGTAGTATTTTTTACTTAAAGTCGATACTGATCTTGGAAGCTTTCAGTTGTTAGTTTCCTTTTTGTTTCATATTCTCCTTTAAGATAATAAAAATCTACTACGACATTCTAGGATTGTGAACTGGGCTATTTTAAACATTCTTTTTTCAATAACAAACATACAAGTTCCTTCTAATTCTTAAAAATTTAAATTCTTGTTAAAAAATGTAGAGAAGTTAAAATATTGTGCTCTTTTATTAGTGTAAAATCACACTTTGATTCTGTTATGATATATCCATGCAGCTTAACATCTATGATCCCAGAGACAGAATAAACCAATAAAGGGAATATCTGCTGTTAGCAGTGAATGCAAATTTACATATGTGATCAAAATTTTTATATCATATAATATGAAACAAATCCTAAAACATTTTATCATCCTGAATAGGGCACACTTCAGAAGCTCTGTTAATAGGAAAAACCAGTCTCTATGGCCAAAGATTGAATGACAAGATAGCTGAATGTAAAACTAGAAATATCAAGGAATTTCCATTTATTCCATGAATAATTAATGCCCTCAGAAGTTTTAAAACATTACTTGAAAATAATCTCGGTAGTGACTGATAAGCGTAAGTTTCTAATTGGGAGTTAAGTGTATAAATCATGCCAAAAATGGTGATGTTTTGCATGTGGACAGCACTTACGTTGTTTGTGGTTTCCTTTGCTTCTAGGGGACAGTTAAGACCTGACTTCATAGCTATTTCCTAAGTTTACATGACTGCTGAGTTAAAATCTCACACAAAAATTTTAGGTTACTGCTGAAACGGCTCAATTTTCACTGGGAAGATTATAAAATCTGACCCCCAAGTTCACATGGAAGGGCCTGAAAGTACCACGTGACTCTTGAACACTGATTAGGGTTAAAGAATGCTCATCCGATTCAGTTCTTTCAAATCAAATATGAAGTAGGAACTCATTTTAAAGATTTTTACAAAATATAGATGTTTTATGTAAAATATTAAACCTAAAAGAAGTTGACAATTTATTTAATCTTGTCTCCTTTTGCAAATATTTCAGTCTGTGCTTGAGATATAAATGGGAAGGCCATTCTGTAAATCAAATCAGTGTGAGGCTCTGGCCACATAAGCATACTGGACCAATGTTATGCATTCCTGACGCTATGGAATAAGAAGGGTGGGCTCTGCCAACAAACACAATATATCCTCCAGGAAAAATCATCCTGACCCTTTTATTGTTGAAATTAAAAAATAAAAGATACTTAAATACAGGTGAACATATAGGGCAAAACAGAATCATAAAATTTAATGTTGAATTAAGCAGTGAGCTGAACATTTGGGTCTCCAAACTGGCTTGAACCCAAAACTGCTTAAAAATGGGTATGTTCACAGTTAACGGCAATTGGCTTATAGGTGAGAGAATGGTCGAAGCTGTTCCAGTTGAACTTCCAGAGAAATTCTCTCCTCAAGAACATCCTGAAAAAGACGCAAAGTTATGTTTCAAAGTATATAAAAATGAAGGCACATCTAACAACTCAGCATCAAGAAAACAATTTAAATTTGTTAAGAAAATGAAGGGAGAGTCATTCATATTTTAAAAGGATACTTCATTTAGCAAAGTAGTTTCTTTATATGCAGGTAATATTAAAATATGATCTTAAAATCTTTTTCTTACTAAATAAATCAGGGTAATAAAACCTTCTTGTTTAATTATTAGAAAAGCCAGTATTCGCAAATGATGCTATTAATGCAGGCATTCTGCATAAAGCCCACCCCCGCAGTAGCAGTAGGTGAGTCGATTCACACAGATTCTTTGCCCTGGTGATTACATCTGCTCATCACAACTCCTGAACCTCCAGTTTTGGTTTCACAAAGAATAAATTTTTTTGCAATCAGAATTTCTGATCACTGTTGATTTTGAGCTGTCTTTTCAGATAGCCAGCGAATCCTAGCTCACCTACTTTCTTTTTTTTCTCAACATGCTGATAGTTTTGTGTTTCAACCAGAACTACCTCCTCCTATTTCGTACCATACTTCCTATTTTCTGTTCGAGATAATGAGAAAAGTGATTTTTAAAATAGCTCCTATATACATGTTTCTATATGCACCTTTAGTTCTTCAAAAAAACATTTGCCAACAAAATTTTCATTGTCAACGTATGGCAAGCTTATCCTTAGTTTTTACATTCATCCTTTACAACAGACCAAATTCACAATCAGAGAATGACTACAGATACCTTCTTTGATCAAAGAGCTATACAAAAATATCATTCATTCACAGATATTTATCTAATCCTACAAGTGCTAGGTTTTGGGGATAGAGACGAGATGATTACGAATTTATCTAGGAGTCCTAGTTGACTTCTGATGTCCTGCCTGAACATTAACACATCCCTCTCTCTCTCTCTCTCTCAAAAGTACTTTGGTTTGGACAACATATATATGGTCACCCTGAACAGAAAAAATTATGATTTACTCTCAGTAAGTTCATTTTAGTAGGACAGAGAGAGAAATGTGCCATAGATAATAATTCCAGATAGTGTGATAAATGCTAGATGAGGGATACAAACAGAATGTTATGGGAACAAACTAACTGCATTCATTTTACACTTCCATGGGCTCTTTTCTCCTCATCTTTGTGGTTTACAACCTTGCTACTCAAAGTGGGACCAACAGTCCAGCAGCATTTCCATCATCTGGAAGCTTATGAGAAATGCAGAATTCTCAGGTCCCACTCCATGCCTAATATGAATCAGAATTTGCATTTTAGCACAACCCCTGATTAACTGTATACACATTAAGATGTGAGAGCCAATGGTTTACAAGATATGAATGCTTAATGTTGGCAAACCATAAATGATTCTAATTTTTATTTGTAGAGATTCAAAGAAATCATAGTAGTAAGAAAGAAAAACAAACCCATTCCTCTCAAGTATAAATGATGGGAGTACACACTGGCCAAAAGCATCATTTTTACTTAAGGCCTGTTTTACCTTTTCCACACGCAAAATGATCTCAACTGTCCCCATCTTCTTTAGACCTGTTTAACTCCCTTTAATAGAATCTGAGTAGTCTTTAAAGGATGAACTGACAATACTCAAATCATCTTAGAATTAAGTAAGAGTGTAGAGAACCACATATATGATCTTGGAGGTACCCAAAGTTACAAAATTTCCTCTCTTGGGTTTCATTATGAAAGTTCAGGAACATTATAGGAACAGTGATGCCATATATATATATGTTAAGATAATCAGATCAGAATTGAATATACAAAGCTCCTTTTAATATACAAAGATTCAAAGATGTAAAGAACATTTTAGATACACGTTTCTCTTGCTACCCTGGAAGTTTCATACTAGCCTAAGAATTGCTGGATCACTTCTAAGTTGCAGTTAACTGAGATGTTCTGAGTCCATGGAACTTCCCAAGTAAAGATTCAGAATACCTTTAATTGTTGCTGCAATTCACTATTCAATCTGGCCAAAACTGTGTTGGTTTCCTTATTGCGTCTAATTGATGCCTGAATTGCTTTCTTATCTTTCCCAACAGACCTGAGAAGATAAAGAGGGCAAGAAAACATGACTGTCATTTCTTATCTTTAAATTCTCTCCATTCTCCCCCGACCTCTCTCTGAATCCACAAAGTAGAGGGAGCATCTTTTGCCTTAACAGCACAGCTCAACCACACCTGCTCAGTTTCAATGGTCAACCAAAAGTGTCTAAGCTTTAGAAGCTTAAGTATTATTGTTATTGTTTTAATTCTTCTTCTGTAGAATCACCCGAGTTTAAGTTAGTCCAGAGCAGGCATCAGCAACTGTTTTCTATCAACAACCAAATAGTAAATATTTTATTTTGTGGGCCATATGATTTCTGCAGCATATTCTTGTTTTTGGTTTCTTTTTCTTTTCTTTCCTTCTCCCTTCTCTTTTTTACACAAATGTAAAAGCCATTTTTAGCTCTGGGCCTTACAAAAACAGGCCATGGAATGAATGTGGCCCACGAGGCCTAGTTGGCCGATTCTTGTTCTAGGACAACCATAGTTAAAATCTTAGTGTTACTCTACACTATTAATTTTTAAAAAATCTGCTCCAGACTATTGAATCATTGAAGACTACGTCAAAAACGAATGATGTACTATATGGTGGCTAACCGAATATAATAAAAAAAAAAAAAAATCTGCTCTAGGGTTTGCTTTTAGGTTGTTAAAATGAAATTGGAATTGAACCTGATAATGGAGAGGGGGATGTGGGGAGAATGTTAGACCTACTCATAAGAGAAAACTCTGAAAGAAGAGCAGCAAAGAACCTCTGCTCCACGAGAGCTAGTCTGGCCATTTCTTCCATTTTGATCCGTGACTTGTTGGGCTTTGTGCTCCTAGTCATTATGTTTGTTCAGCAACAGCTCTGATTACCTAGGGATAGAAGGCTGTGATGCAAGCACAGCAGCTAAGACACCTGTCTTTTGTGTGTGTTCATCAACTTCTGGCCTTAACTCATCTTCTGATTTCAATCTTCTTCGAACAGGTTTCGGTGGTGGAGCAAGAGGTGTGGTGCCTTTGCTCTACAAGAGAAGAAGTCTGTTAACATGTCTTGAAGACATTCACGGTTACTCAGCACTTTACCAACATCATTTGCTTTCTTTAAACTGCTTCATCTCCAAAAATTAAAAGTCACCTGTCCCACTTTAATATGTATTTGTAACACAGCTAAGTTAAATTTCAGTGCAAAAGGGTGTTCCTGGTTGACATCACAACTGTGAAATGTACCTAACCAGACACTTTTTTAAAAAAGGGTAACATAAGCTCCTTGAGGCCTAAATCTGACTCAAAACTGTAATGTTCACAATTTAAATATTAACAAGAAAGATGCTCAATATATATACTGTTCAATAAATATAAAAGGGTGTCTCCAGGGGTGCCTGCATGGCTCAGTAGGTTAAGCATCTGCTTTGGCTCAGGTCATGATCTCAGGATCCTGGGATTGGGCTCTGTGTAAGGTTCCCCGCTCAGTGGGGAGCCTGCTTCTCCCTCTCCCTCCGATTCCCCCCCAATTCGTGCTCTCTCTCAAATAATACTTTAAAAAAAAAAAAAAGGGGAGTCTCCAGAAATATGCATCCATTATCAACATCGGATTTCCTATTCAAAAATACTAAAACATGTCATTTTAATAAAGCAATTTATAAAGTAGAAAGCTAGGCAATTCTTTAAAAACTCACAACTAAGATGCACAAAATAACTGCAACTCTTGAATATGAGTGGACATTTTGTTGGAAACTATGAATCTTCCCTCAACAGATTCAAATATGGTGTTTTGGTATCTACCATAACCTGATTTGATCTGTTAATAAAAACGACACTCAATTGCCATATCTTTAGTTAAGTGCTATTTTTAACTTGTTGCTGTGACCTGACAAAAATAAAATTCACTATTAAAAAATATCACAGAAATATAGTAAAAAAATAAAGTGTCCAGAAAGTAGAATTTAAGCACTCTCAGAAACACATGCTGTAATAACTATTGGGAATGTCTGGGTGATAACAGGAAAAAAAATTACTAAAACATTTCTTTCAATGGAAAAACATGCAAATATCTATAATTTACTTTGAAATATAAAAAACAGGTAAGAAGGATTGATGTAGATAGATAGACAGATGGTCAGATATGTGATAATGCAAGTATAGTAAAATATTAATGGTACAGTCAAGATGTGGGCTTACTGATGTATACAATGTAAAATTCTCTCAACCTTACTGTATGTTTAAACATTTTCTTTCTTTTTTTTTTTTTTTTTAAAAGATTTTATTTATTTATTTGACAGAGAGAGATAGCCAGCGAGAGAGGGAACACAAGCAGGGGGAGTGGGAGAGGAAGAAGCAGGCTCCCAGTAGAGGAGCCTGATGTGGGGCTCGATCCCAGAACGCCAGGATCATGCCCTGAGCTGAAGGCAGACGCTTAACGACTGAGCCACCCAGGTGCCCCTATTTAAATATTTTCATAAGAAAATGCTGGGGGGAAAATTATCCCCAAAACAGTCAAAGAAAAAGAGCACAGAGTATTACATCCTTAGAGGGCTGGTAATTTTTCTCTATGACACTGAAGACTGCAATAAAACAAACGAAATTTGACCAATAAGGAAGTTTTACTTTCTATACGTGGAAGAATGTCATTACCAGATAAATCCTGAGAATCTATGGCACATACTAGATGACAGACTATCATCTCCTAGAATTTTTAAACAGGCAGACCCTGTTCTGAGACAGACCAAATATATTACAGTTTAAGGCAGTGGAATGGCTTAGACGCTCTCTGCAGTTAACTTTATTTCTAAGATTTTCATCATCTTTAAAATCTTACAGAGTAAAAACAATGTCATTTAACTTTTTATATGTACAAAATACATACAGAAGACTTCACGTACCACATTGGCGGGAACACTAGCAGCTGTCTTTTCTTCAATTTTACTATCTGTTTTGGCAACTCGAAGAGAACTTGCAGAATCAGAAGCTTTTTCAACCTAGAGATGAATATATTATTGTCCTAATTATACATAAGCAGTATACAATTATATAGTATGTATAAATATGTATGTTAACAAATCAGAGAGTAAAATGTTAAGAAAATATTCATTCTGAGAATAAGGAATGTGAGAAAACCCCGTAAGATGACCATTCTCTACCATGGAAGGGCAGAGAGCAGGGGAGGGCTGAGGATGCAGCCAGGACCGTTTGGCAAGTTCTTGTGGTTGGGGGAGGGGATGCCTCCACCTTAGAGGCGTGAGTACCTGTACCCTGTGCACATCCATACTTGCCTTCAGGTCCTCCCCTCCTTCCTGGAAGCACAGGCCATACCCCGAGTGGCCCCAGGGCTAGGCAGAAAGTTTCAGGTTGGACGAAGTGGCTAGTAGAAGTTCTTGCCACTAGAACTGAACAGGGTCTCCCAGAACACTGTCTGCAAAGATTGAATCTGTAGGTCTAATAAAGTGACTTACTATCATATGAATGGAGTATAGCTATGGTAACCATAGCCACTTGTCACATGAAAATCTTCACCAAATCACACATCAGATGCAAGCCCCCGAGCGGTGTTTTAGCCACGCCCAGATGGTTGTGTTTGTACCTTTTCCCATGACACTAACTCCCACCCAGATTCTGATTCTTATTAGGCATTATATTGTAACCAGCGGGTATCTAAGGCCAGTTAAGTAATTAAGAAGCACAGACCTAGGGAATATAAATTCTCTAAAGCAGCAGATGTTTTACTCGCTGATGTCCACTCTAGTATCTGCTCTTTTAGAGGTTCCTCTGTTTACAGAACTGCTTATGAATACAACATGGAAAGAGCTTCCCAGCAGAAGATCAGACAAGCCCTTGAAAACTGACCGGCAAGATGTCTGGATGTTTCTCGGCTTCATCATCTTGTTCTTCATTGACGTTTGATGCAGCAAATACTTCGAACTGGCTGAAATCTGCAAAATTTGGTTGTTCTGGTATCTGCTGAGGTGAGGTACTAGTGTGAGTTATTAGGCCATCGGCATCCACTGGGCGATGCACAACGGGACCAGGAGCCTACACACAGGTTAGGATGGAAGAGCACATATCTTATTAGTCTATCACTGTCAGCAGTCTTCCGCTTTGAAAATATACTGTACAGATGCTTTGTTATCTGTAAATTCAGGGAGATGAGCGACAGTGGCATCTAGCTCTAAAAACCTACATGGAATGCTGAGACACTCAAAAAATTAAGATGACAAACCTACAATAAGAAAGATACTTGTACAAAATTCTTATTGCAAAGAAAGTACATCAAAAAAGAGGGAGGGTCTGGCCCTACTCTCTGACTCTCCACTTGCATCTACTTTTTTCTTAATTAGGCTACTACACAATAGTTTGTGCTTTTAACAAGTTATTTTAAAAAATGTTTCTAAAAAGGTTATTTTAAAGTGTGAAAACCACTGCTCTAACTATCCTCCCAACGTGTGTCTGCTTCCCTTCAGTTCGTCCTCCACTCCTTTGCCAGAGCAATCCTTCTAAACTCTTCAATCCAAAAATACATGTGAGAATGTAACTTTTGGCCAAGCACTATGGAAATAACAGTGAACGAACAAATAAGGCCCATGCCCTAATGAAGCGGACACATCAGGGCAGGGTAAGAGACAAGTACACAAGGACTTATGTGTGAGGAGTTTCATGACAACAGAAGTACAGAATGCTATAGGAATCAATCTGCAGGCTCTTTCCTGCTTACCCTTTAAACATTCTCTCTCCTAGAAGAAGGATTCTGTCCTTCCTAGTACAATACAGACGTATCTGCCCCTTTCCACCTCTTCAGTCTCACTCCCCATCACTCCAGTGGCACTGAATGAACTCCTGTTCCCTTGAATATGTCAGGCAATGTCATTCCTTCTGACTGGAGTGCCCTCTCCCCAAGAACTACTACTTGATCTCTCAAGTCTCTGCTTAAAGTCTCACTTCCTTCATTTTACTTACACCTTTCCAATGTGATCCTTGACTTTACTAGTTAGTAAAGCTGTTAAATACATCTAGCACAGCCCTTCTATTATAGTTGTTGTTTATAGGTCTATCCTCCCTAATGGACTGGTTCTTGAGTCAAGTGACAAACTCACTGGGTTTCACAGCTCAACCCAATACAAGTATTTTCGCTGGTACTTTAGATAAACGAAATATTCAAATTTCAGTATCTTTTACGATTAAGAAACCATCTTTTTTTTTTTAAAGATTTTATTTATTTATTTGACAGAGAGAAACAGCCAGCGAGAGAGGGAACACAAGCAGGGGGAGTGGGAGAGGAAGAAGCAGACTCCCAGTGGAGGAGCCTGATGTGGGGCTCAATCCCAGAACGCTGGGATCACGTCCTGAGCCGAAGGCAGACGCTTAACGACTGAGCCACCCAGGCACCCCAAGAAACTATCTTTTCAACTTCAAATAACCAACTTCAGTGTAAGAATCTAACTCAGAAAATCAAACAAATTCATTCACATAAAAGGCAGTCGGCCAGTCAGTCACATAATACTGTCAGCTATAATCCAGAATCTGTCTTAGAACATACTAGATGGGAACAACTTCGACCTGGCAGGGATGAAGACGTCATCTTACATTTCCTTTACTGACAGAGTAACAGTTCCAGGGAGACGCAGCGAGGGCTCGGAGCCTTTTCTAGACCCACGACACACAGGGATAACATCTCCTATCTTCCAACCCACCGTTTTCTCCACTAAACCTTCTGTTATCAAGACATTATCATTTGGTCCACTTCTAAGTTTCTTTCAAAAAAATAATTTCAATCATTATTCTTGACTTCCAAAATAAGACTCGGCTTCCCTGAACAGACTGCTCATTGAGAATGATAATTAGGTAATTCCTGATCTTCAAAATAATTCTAGAGTAGAAGCAAACACTAACAGACAAATGTAATTGTTCAGTAATGAACACACTGGAGAATTACCTGTGAGGGCTGTGGTCTTGGAGGCACTGCAGGAGGATGGGCAACAACTCCAGCCTGTTGTTGTCCTGAGTAAATACACAAGCCATCTTTTTAGTAAACAGTAGAACAAACAGGCAGAAGGAATGTGATCAAATGAAAAAGACTTCTAAGAATGCTTGATAAGTATTGGAAGGCATTTATTATCTTGTAAAACTATCTAGAGATGACCTAATGACCAAGCCTCATGGCCATTTCTCAGACCTCATATCTTTTTTTTTTTTAGGGAGTTATTTTATTTTGTAGGCTCCACAGCCAGCGTGGAGCCCAGTGTGGGGCTTGAACTCATGACCCTGATATCAAGACCTGAGCTGAGATCAAGAGTTGGATGCTGAACCAACTGAGCCACCCAGGCGCTCTACCTCAGACCTCACTTCTCTTATTCTATTGCACAAGGCACTCTTGACATGCTTGTTTCCCTAATACTGAACACTCTTGGCTTTCTTCTATTTCTGAATGCTCTTTGGCTACAAAATATGCAGACTTCCAAATTTTCTCTTTGAATTTAATACTTCACTCAATCATTTCTATGTAAATCATTCTCAAATAATACAATCTTTCTTAGCCCAAGTCCAATGGCCTACTATTACATCCCCTTTTCCTCATCATTCCAAACCCATAACATCCAAAAACAGAACATCATCACCCTCTGGTCCTAACTTTTCTATTTTGATCAACATTTATTAATAACAATAAAACCAGTTATATAAAAATTAAAACCTTGGAGTAAGTTATGAGTCTTCTCTCTCCTTCGTCAGCTAACTGAAGACCTATCAGCTCTCCCTCCTTGAACTCTCCACATGGTTGTTTTAAAATCTCTCGAGGCATCTCTCAGGTTTCCCATCTTTATCATTTTCACTCAAACACATTAAAAAAAAAAATTTCCCTCTCATATGACACCTTTTAAACTCAAAGTTTTTCTTCAGATAAATAAAAAAATAAGGCAGAGTAAGAGAAAATAAAACAAAATGTTGTGCTCTTTAATGAACTTTAAAATCAAATGATAATAGATACTATGGTTCTCTATCCCCTACCTGTGGTGACTGCAAAGGTCCGATTCATATCTAAAGAGGATGATCTGGAATGAGAAGGCTGTGGCCTTGGAGGGGGAGGTGGTGGTGCAGTGTTATCAGGTGACGTTCCTGAATGCGACCTATAAAATTCACCCCGTTACAACTGGTCATGCTACTGGTATTGGAGCTTTTTTCTTTTTAAGCATTCAAACTTGGCTACACAGCAAAGGATTATTGGTGTGACATTTTCTCAAGCAGGTATGTAAGTATTAAAATGAATAAGGACAGGACTGTTTATGATATGCATTAAACAAGTAATTATTTAATGTGGCAAATAACCTTTTTTACGAAGCATAATTATACATTTTTTAAAATTCAAAAAAATTTGAAAAGAAAGTTCATTATTAACATGAATTCAAGGTAGACACTACAGACCTAGTAACATTTTCCTTTTCAATTAAAGATAGAATTAGTTTGAAAAACCATTTTCTAAAAGGGGAAACTTGACTTTCAGACATGGCTAGCTTTCACCTGATTTACAGTTTACAGTTTGGTAAATAAAATCTGGCTCAACTACTTGAGGCGCCCATTCCCGCATCCCCGCAGGCAATCTCACTGTAGTGGTGGCTGTGCTCATTCTGGACCCGCCCTAGAGATTCACTTTTGTGCCACCAAAGTCTTCTATACTCTGAAAAGAGTCTCATGTACTCTGGGAACCTGATCCTCACTTGTAGAGATAAAAAGGAAAATAAAATCCAAGATGACTGAAGAGATATAATTATACAAAGAAGCAGTCTTTGACTTCTTCCGAGATTCTGTATTACGAGTCTTTATATACTCCAAACATATGGCAAAAGGATACTTAGCACGTAAAAAGATGAGGGAAAAAAGATGCTTCTGTCCCGCACACAATTTTCAGTGGATGGTTAAGCCCTGGCAGACATATCCCTTGCCACCTTCACCCTATCCCATGCCTTCTTTATTTGTGCCTGAGAAGTTATATGTAACGCAGATCTTCAGAGTAGGTACCCCAACACTACGCTGTGTGTTTCTAGATGGCATCTTAAAACACAGAATTCTGTGGGCACTTGCCGAAGGCTATACAAGGAAATCTGTACATTTATTACTTAAACAGACTCTCAACTGTTTACCTACAAAAAGGACTGTATTAAACTGCTAATACTACTACAGCTCTTTCTAGGCCTTCTACAGAATACCATGGGAACAGTAAAAGTGCCTCTTGCTTTCCTACTAAAGTTGAAATAAATCAAAATTATTTCCCTTCTATGTAAATCAACAGGTAACGTAACAGCCTTCAGAGAACTGAAGAATAGAGGAAAGTAATTCATACCTGGGTCTAAAATAATTCTTAATATTAAAATGTAATAAGATTTTTTTTTAAAGATTTTATTTATTTATGTGACAGAAAGACAGCCAGCGAGAGAGGGAACACAAGCAGGGGAGAGGAAGAAGCAGGCTCCCAGCCAAGGAGCCCGATGTGGGACTCGATCCCGGAACGCCAGGATCACGCCCTGAGCCGAAGGCAGACGCTTAACGACTGCGCCACCCAGGCGCCCCTGTAATAAGATATTTTAATATGCTTTTTATTGACAGAAATACTGACCTTTGATGAGTTACATTGTTTCCAATCTGTTCTGGGTCCGAAGTAAAAGAGTCTGAACTACTGTACCCATCTGCTGATAAATGGAATATATCCTATTTAATAATAATCTTTTATTCACTTTTTACCCTATATGTGCTAAACAAATATAATAATTATTATTTCAAATCAGAGATATTTAAAAACTGGCTAATAGGTTAACAGTTCACCCTAGTGTTATTAAATGTAAAAAATTAAATAGAAATCAAATAAACCATGGCACATTTACACAACGGAATACTACACAAGCAAGTTATAATGGAGACAAATTAATATATGAATAAAAAATATGCTTAGACAATAAAATTTATGAGATTAGCCAGATGTTCCCCATTTTTCACCTGAGAAAATATCATTTCCAAATCCTGAAAATCTTATGAAGGAGCAGAGTCCCAGGGGCAGACTAATGGCTGTGATGCAATGACAAATTTTAAAATAGAAACTCAGGGACAATGTGAAGGAACACTGCTACTTACTTTCAAGGATTATAAACTGAAGGGACTGGTTATTTGGTTTAGTTTCATTTCAAAATGTATCCCTTTCCTTTTTCTTAGCAAATAACTGAATTGTTTAATTGGTACAGGAATGATGCTAAAACTAACATATTTCCATTTGGATGTACCAACAGGCATTTCAAACTTGAAATGTCCAAAACTCAACTGTTGTTTCCCCCCAACAAACCTACTGCTATTACAGCCTTCCTCAAGTCACAGTGGCTCAGACCAAAATTCCCTCAATTGCCCATGACCTCCCACCCCCATCCTGTATCACACAGGTAAGCAAATCCTATGCTCTTTTCTTACAAAATATAGCCAGAATCTGATCTGACCACTTCTCAGCACTTCAACTGCTACCACCCTAGGCCAAGTCATCCTCTTCTCTTGTCTGTATTATTCTAATTGTTTTTAAAATGGTCTTTCCTGTTTTGACTCTTGCTTTCTTGGGGCCTATTACCAATACAGCATAGTGATCCTCGTTAAAAAAAAAAGGGGGGGGGGTCAGACCACATCACTTCCCCATTCGAAACCTTCTAATGGCTTTTTGTCTGATTCAGTAAAAGTCACTCTTACACTGCTCCCTGATTACTCCTCTACCACTTGCTACTTCTGCCTGCCAACTACGCTAACTGATTCTATTCCAGGTGTTTGCCTGCTGTTCCCAGCAGAAGGCAGTTTTCTAAATCAGGGCTTCACATGTGCTGTTTCCTATGCCTGAAACGTCCTTCCTCCAGATATTCATAGCCAAATCCCTCATCTTCAAGTTTTAACCCAAATGTCATCTTTTGGTAAGGTCTTCTTTGACCACCTTATTTAAGATATCACTCCCTCTTCCCTTTCTCAGCTTTATTCTTATCCAGTGTGTTAATTATCTAAGACGAGAATTAAGATTTTTCTTTTTGTTTTTTTCTCTTACATCCCCCATTATGTAAGCTCCATAAGGGCAACGATTTTTTTTCTGTTTTAACTGCTGAATCCCCAGTATCTAGAACAGAGCCTGCCACATACTATTCCTTTAGCACAGGCTGAATATATGAATGTACACACAATTTCTTGTGAGACAAAGGAACGAGTGGGAAGAGCCCATGGACTAAACGTGGCTAACCGAGAGGGATGGCTAAGAAAAGCAGGTCCAGGTGGCAATAAGCAACCATTTACTCACACAGAGGATATGGTATTTAAAAGGGTTAACTACTAGAGTCTCTATTCAGTAAAGGTAATATGAAATAGCTATACATTTGATTATTCAGATTCTAAATCCAGACTTAATCAACTTCAAATGGAAACTGTAATGTTATTTTTCACTTACCTACAGTATTTCCAGAAGCAAATTTCACCGATGAATTTATCTTACTTTCCTCTGACAGGTCAGATGGTTTCACAAGTAATGGGCTAGTGGGATTAGTATGATCTAGTAGAGAATTAATAGGTAAAAATACAAGAATTGAATTAATAAATTCATCAACTTCAGAGTATAAGATTTCATTTACATATTCCAAAGAAGTAGAGGTAAACCTCATGAGATACAACCCAAAATAGCATTTTTAATAAAAATATAAGCTTGTTCATACAGAATTTTGTTTTCTGCCATAACAGAAGATAGATTATAATAAAAAAGTCAATTTACTTGTTCATACTTTGTTAATTTTATCCTTTCAAAGTAACTGCTTAAAACATCACACAAATGGTTATAAAATAAGTAATTTATGATGTTGACTTATACAGAAAATAAATACACTTCTAAGAAAATACATATACCTCTAACTAAAACATTTAATCTAAAATGAGGAGAAACTTCACGAGTTTAAGCAAAACAATTTCAAAGCCAAAATTTATTTTAAGGTCTACCTCTTCAGTTAAAATCTGAACATACTTTAAATGTAAGTTCGCAGCAGTTATCATAAAAACCCACAGGGTAGGGGCACGTGGGTGGCTCAGTCAGTTAAACAACCAACTTTTTTTTTTTTTTTTTTGTCAGAGATAGAAAGCACAAGTAGGGGGAGCGGCAGGCAGGGCAGGCAGAGCAGGCAGAGGGAGAAGCAGGATCCCCGCTGAGCGAGGAGTCCCGTAGGACTCGATCCCAGCACACTGGGATCATGACCTGAGCCGAAGGCAGCGGCTTAACCGACTGAGCCACCCAGGCATCCCGAACAACCCACTCTTGATTTCGGCTCAGGACCTGCATCAGGCATGGAGCCTACTTAAGATCCTCTCTCCCTTTCCTTCTGCACTTCCCAATACCCCCCCCAACTCCCTGCTTACACGTACTCTAAAATAAATAAAATCTTAAAAAAAAAAAAAACAACCCACAAGGTATTAGAAAAGCCGCCTTTCCAAGTGTCCTTATTTTAAAACTTTGTAACATAAATACAACAGTTTCCCTTTTCTTAAAATTTTTAAAAAGATTTATTTATGTATTTGAGAGAGGGAGAGACAGAACTCCTGCAGGAGAATGGGGAGGGATGCAGAGAGAGAGAGAGAGAGAATCCTCAAGCAGACTCCCCACTGAGCTTGGAGGCCGACACAGGGCTGGATCCCAGGACCCTGAGATCATGACCTGAGCCAAAATCAAGAGTCGGGTGCCCAACCGACTGAACCATTCAGGTGCCCCTCAACAGTTTCCCTTTTGAAACTGTAATATAAATTGAACAATAAATACCAGCATACATATGTACGTATACTTGTAGAAAGTACAGTTAAAAAATAAACAAGTATGAAAGAAATCTGAGCCATCAAAGAATAATTATTTGTGTATTTCAGTTTGACACTAATCTAAAATACAAGCCAGCAACAGCTTTCTTACCACTGCCAGTTCTTTTCAGTTCCATTTCCTGCATGTGGATTTTGCTTGGAGTCATACGAATGGGAACTGGATGAACAATAGCGGTATCCTAGAGACAAATGGGAGGAAATACAGACTTTGCATTAAAAATGCCAAGCTGATACCATGAAATAATAAAAACTAACAATACTTTAAATAGACTTTCTTATTTATGCTAAGGCAAGCACGAAAATAAACTTCTTAATTAGAAGTTTTAGAATTACATGTAAAAAATCAAGTTCACTATGTGTGCCTAATAATCTGATTTCTTTTATAAAAAGTACATTTTAACTTTTGAGTGGTTAAAGATTTCAGTGAAAAAAGACCTCTAAAACTACCTACAGTTGAAGACAATATTCAAAGGCAAAGGGTGAGATGATCTCACGAAATTATACAAATCTTCCAATTTTAGTATACGTGCTGCCGAAGTGAGCACATGAAACTATACAAATCTAAACCTTTGAGGTTAAAGTAAACTATTTCATGAGAACCCAAAGACTAACAGACTGAATTCTTTTTCCTTAAACTGCTGAAAAAAAAACCTGACATTTACTTTTTCCTATATAAAACAAAAGTAATAGTGCTTGCTATATCATAGCGGTTGGCATGATACATAGTTTCTACAGATTAGTTCTACAGAGCTGTTTAAAACTTCCACAAAGGCATGCATTTTTAGAGAGGCATAAATTAAGACTCCTACTCTTAACATTCCAGTATTTTTCTTAAACCTTTTCCCGACTGGAATACATCTGATATCCCTAAACCTCATGAGTGGCAAGTCTAGTTAGAGAAGTAAGGAAACTGGCAGTCCAGACTTTTTGAAAAGAATGCAAACAGCGAAGTAAGAAGAGAGGACGAAGTAAAGCCTCTCAGAAAGAGAACAAAATGAGGAAGGTGCACCTGGGGCCACGGGTGGGGCTGGCCCTGGGAGCTGAGACCCACAGCAGAGGCACCAAACTAGGATCAAGCATCTGGTTTAAGAGCGATAGAGCAGTACTGCTAAGAGGGCTCCACTCCTTCCATGAGGCATCAGTTCATATTTTGTATGCGCTGCTGCTAAAGACTGACCTTGAGATTCCTACATTTCGAATATCTAGTTATGAGTTATGTTTATAATTCAGTGTGAAGGTAATGACTTTTCAGTTTAAGTCAGACACCATTTTTGGTTGACAGTACCAGGTAACCAAGCCTCTGCTAGAGGAAGTTCCAACATACTGTCTCTTGTTTGACAGGTCTCCCTGGCTTACTCTCATAATCCCTACATTCAACCAATTTATAACAAATTCTTTGTTGCAATTATACTGATAGATCCATTCACAGTAATTTTCTGCCCCCACACCAGTGAGACTGTGGACAGAGCTCTAACATTTCCCCTATAACTCTAAAATTACGGTTATAAAGATGAATATTATAGCTGGACAAAAGTTTAGATTTCTCACAAAATAATGAGTTACTCTCAGGAAAATATTTTTAACAATACACTTAAGATGTTCTTTGTTGTATTTACGGTTATAAAAACCACGGCTTTAGGAATAACTACTACTTTCTTAACTCACAATTTTAGTGGCAGAAATAAATGCCATAAGAATCAGAATTTAACCTTATAAGGTAAGATCAAAGGAGAAAAAAATGATGACTCATGAGACAATAAATTCTTATTCCAAACCCAAAACAAGCTAGGAAAAAACATGCAAAAAAAATCATTAGATGTTTTAACTCATAATATTCATCGAATATATATTCTCTGTGTGGATAAAATCAGATATATAAAACTTGTGACAGTTGGAACTATTAAGTAACCTTTTCATATATTTCCAGTACAATACAAGAAAGGCATGATAATGACTCTAAGAAAAGAAAATCATGCATGTTCTATTCATTCTCCAAATAATGTGCGTAAGTTTCTGTGCCAGCAAATCAATTCTGTATCACCTACTAGACATGCAACCGCTGGATGCTGTGAGCCTGCAACCAGTTTTGGTCCAGCAGATCTGGCTGCTAGCAGGACAAGGCAATTCCTTGCAGAGCTTTACTCAGATGACAGGCCTAACCTCCAACTAGTATACATATCAGAAGCTCCGTTTGTGATTGTGATTTGCAGTAGGATACAGAGCTGTGACTCTAAGCATTTCGACAACCAAATGAAGAATCATGAATGCCGATACGCTTCTGAGTCCTGAGCCATCAGATGCTCCAAATTAGCATCCATTAATTTAAAAATAGAGAAAAAAGTATAAGACTGACTGGAGCAGGCTCTGCCCAGTTTCTTCCAGCTATTCAAATCACCTCATCACCTTTAGGAAACCCATTCCTGATCACTCATGGCACATTTATGTCATATATTTGGGCATCTCATTTTATGTACACTTTTGTGAATGTATTATGCTCATCTACTGTATTTTCTACTTGCCTTAAAACCCATTATCCTGAGTCCAGCCCCTCTACTTTCCATTTCTGTGTCACTCATCATCTTGCTCTCTCTTGATCCTATCAATCCTTCACATTGTTTGTTGCCTGAGTAATCTTTCCCAACTGCCTCTCTCTCACCCCCATCTTGTCATGGTACTCCTGGCTGGTTCCTCAGGTCTACGGATTAAGTTCAGATCCTTGGTCTAGCACACAAAGATCTTCCCAGTCTGGTTTCAACCACACTCCTTAGCCCCATCATCCCCCATCCACATGTCTACTCTATACTCTCAGCACACTCAACAGATCCTGCCTATGATATTCTCTCTGCTTGGAATGCCCTTGTCCACTTCTGCCAATTCATAGTTTCTTTCAAAACTCAGCATACAAACATAATCTCGTTTGTGAAAACTTTGCCAAATACACTGGGCTGAGTTAGCCCACAGTTCTCTGCCCACAATTTTGTTCACAGCTATATAGAATTATCACAATCAGTTATATTACAACCATCAACATATCATGATTAAGCTATGGTCTACTTAAGAGTAGAATTTTTTGACATTTTTATACTCCTACAGAATATCACAGGCACCTAAAAAGGGGGCTCCACCAAACCAGGTGAGTTGGCTGGCCATAATCAGTAATCAAACTAATTTCCTTTTTATACTCTGAATTCCTCAGAAGTTCTATAGCACTCCAGATCAGGCATAAATCATGGCAAAGACTACTGCATTACACTTCTCATCAGTCTAGAATCTAGTAACAGAAGCAGATTCTACCAGAGGCTATTAACGATAAGCAGTTCAACAAAAGCAATCAAGTTTCTAGAAATTAGATATCACAAACTCAATTTCATTACAATTCTCGGAGCCTAACAATTATTCATCTCAGTTTGCATGTGAGGTCACTGCGCTGTGTGATATAGATGTTTCTAAGTGCTACAGAGAAGTGTGGAGCTTTTTACAGACTTTCACTTTACTGATCAAATAGCTAATTACCAAATTTTAGCTTTTTAAAAATATTCCATTAAATATTTTCAACACTGTAAGATATGTAAATTGATATTAGAACTGTAGTGGCACTTTTCTTTAGGTGATTCTCTTCTGTATGGACCTTATTTACTCACTTGTAATTATTTATAGAAGACTTGCAAAGGATCATTTGGGACTTTGAGTACAGGCTGTGTTCTGCAGAAGGCAATTTGCCAGGTAAGTATTAAATGAAGGATAAGAACTTAGATTCTCAATGGAAGCAGGGCATTCTCTTACTGGCAAGTTTGAAGTGAGATCACTAGTTGGGGAGCAAAAGTTAAGATTTAAGTTTATCACCATAAAAGAAAAAAGGTATTTCTAGGTACCTTTCTAGGTATAAATATTTAAGACTGCCAACTTTATCATCACGTTTAGAGATCTAAATTCAGGTTCAAAATAGCAATTAACCATTTTTAATTTCCTACAGCCTCCTGCCACACTAGAGATAACGAGATAACGGAAGAAAGTACTGAGCCATATCCTTTTAAACACTAGAGCTAGGGGCGCCTGGGTGGCTCAGTCATTAAGCGTCTGCCTTCGGCTCAGAGCCTGATCCCGGCGTTCTGGGGTAGAGCCCCACGTCAGGCTTCTCTGCTGAGAGCCTGCTTCTTCCTCTCCCGCTCCCCCTGCTTGTGTTCCCTCTCTTGCTGGCTGTCTCTCTCTCTGTCAAATAAATAAATAAAATCTTAAAAATAAATAAATAAATAAACACTAGAGCTAGAATTCACAAATTTGGATATTTTTTCTAAGAGGTTACAAGAACATCACTATGATGAAGTCAAATATTTCCTGGCATTTCCTGCCAGTCGTGAGTCAATTTTTTTCTATGTTTTTTCTATGTTCTATGTTTTTACATATAATGCTCTTTTCTGGCCTGACAAAAAAAATCATAATACTATGAATGATTATTTTCACCAGCTCTTAAGGGTTGGAGAATAAAACAGAGCAATTCTGTATTCCTACATCAAACTTGCCTTTCCAATAAAGCACTTTTACTAAGTATTTTAATCAAAATTAACTTGACTATGTAAGTAAGAGATAAGAATAATACGGAGAAATAAACCTTAGAGCAAAAGTAAACTTTCTTCTAGCTTATAGCACCTGTCACTTCCCAAGAGACCTTAATTAAAACCACTAATAAGAAGCAGAAATCATGTTTTGTTTTTTTATTCCTCAATTTTCAGGTTGAAACCAAGATTAATGCCTTCAAAATAGCAATAAGAAAAGTAATGGGCACAGATGATCTACATACTAATTGGTCCATAAATAATTAATAAACTATGAAACAGGCACTTAAAACAGTTCACACTTTATCTGTTTTGAATTCAACGTAACAGCATCCTACTTCACAGATATCAACTCTTTAAAATTATAAAGCACAGGAAAGATCCATTAATTTAAACTACTAAAGATGAACTACTATCTTTACACACCATTTCTCCCAAGTCCACATCAAATAAGGCATTACTATACTTGATTCAAAATTAATGGCTCTTTGATCAGAAACATCTAAAAAGAATGCCTTGTGTCACTTTCTCTGTATCTTTTCACTTTTTTTTTTTTTTTAATTTTACCCTTACTCTCTTCTTCCCTTCCTACTTACTTCCTCTTTTCTTTCTGAAAGGTGCCTATTAGCCTGTCCTCCAAGAGAAAAAAATAAAAGGAAAAGCAGGAGTGAAGAGTGAGAATGATTAATAGCTAAGGTTCTGAAGTTTTCAAATAATTTGAGGGATGGGTAGGGCCTATATGAAATGAATTCCGTGGGAATAGAATTTATTTTTTTAAATCAGGATGTGAACTTTGTAGCATTTTCAAAGCAACACAGTAAGCCACAGGAAGACAAGACACAGGCTCCCTTGCACAATGGGAATCTGTGACCAACAACTCTATTTTTTTGCTGAACTTGATTCTCTTTAACAGAACTCAACATATTAATTAAGTCAAAGCCATTCCATCTAGACTGTTAAAATGAAAGATGACATTGCATATTTACATACAAAGTACGTATTACATGATGTGTAAGCATACAAATAAAATAGTATTTACTAAGTGTCACTGCACTGAGATACACGGTATGTTTACTAGAACATACACTTAGTTAGCAAATGAAAACAAGGTCAGCTAAATCAATTTTCACAAAATGCTTCCCTAGACACATATACTAGAATTTAAAAACATACAGTTTTCTCTCATCAAAATAACTAGAAAACACAAAAAAATGATTTAAAAAAATGTTCTTTCCACCATTAAGCACACAAAAATTGAAAAGCCTGCCACCATTTTCCTCTAAGCACTCCACTCAATCATGCATATCAGCTAAATACCATAATGAATGGAAATTTGGGTTAATAAAATTAATTTCAAACAAGCAAGCTAAGTGATTGACTTACAGGATCAGCTGGTGCAATGTTAGAATCAAATTGGGTCAGAGTTTGTGAGCTTGAAGAGCGTTCACTAAATGTCTCCCACTGCTGAACAGACAGAGGAGAGACAAGTCAGCATGATGAGAAAGATGGAGTAAAAGATCATTGGAGAAGATTTAGCAAAGTAATTCAGAGGTTGCACTGCAAGTTGTGTTTCAAAGGCCTGACAAAATTCCATAATTTCTATTTTTCCATAAACATTTTATACTTATCTATGCTGGCTCATCTTACAATGTAAGGTGAGCAGCTTCACCCTCAAACGTATAATAACAATTTATCACAATCTCAGTGGAAGAGATTCCAAGTCTCACAGAATTAAAACTCAAAACATAATATAGGAACAGAGTCTAAATGGTATTAATGGCAACAAAGTAAAAATGTAAAGGGGTCTGTCTTGACTAGAGAAAGAATTACTTCAAATCCTTCTTCCAAAATTCTAATGATAATGTACCGATTTGACGATGCTAGCGAATCCTGCGTACCAAAGTTTTGGTCAAAACAAAGCAAGTCAGTGTGACTTGCCAGTGCGACCCCTGAAAGATGATTCTACTATGGACGTGCACGTATTTTATACGTGTGTCTAGATATTTAATAAAATATAATTGAGATAAAATGAAAAGACTTTTGGAATTAATCTATGTTGGAGCTTATGTCAATCTGTAGCAAGTCAACCCCTGCAATCAGCGCTACGCACAGGGCCATGCTGGACCACAAGACAGAACCGCCAGTCAGGCACCGTCCCCCGCCCCATGCCAGAAAAATCAGAATGCGGCCACATGAGAGCAAATCAAGCATCTGAGTATGTGTTACACAGAGAAGACTTATTTTGATATGAAATACTACTCCTCTAAAAGAGGTACACAAATATACCTCTTAAAAGAGGTGGAGTGACAAGTCAGTACTAATTTTAGTAAATTCCATTTGTTTTGAAGATCTTAGTGAAATAGCATAAGATTTTTATATTAAAATTGCATTTTACATATCATTAAAATTTGCTTAAGAATTATGAGTTATCCCCTGAAGAAGGAAAAACATCTACACATATACAATATATACATACAAATGTTTACACACAGACACACCTACTCTATTAACCAAAAGCCTTTCTATAACTCAGTATGGAAAGTATACATTTTTATGCTTCAAAGTTCGACTTACTATTTAAAATAGTGATATTCAATTTGAGAAGACATGTAGAAATTAAATATTAGCAAACGTGTTGATGAAAATTATTTACAAAAAAAATATAATCTTTCAACAACCTAATACTGATGCATTTAAAGTGATTCTTAAAGAAAACCCACAATCATTCACTTTTATCGTGATGTTAGTATAACTAGTTTCTTCAATAATTACTGTTGCAGGGGTAGTGAAGGAATTTTTTTAAATCCTAATTATTTAATTGTGGAGAAAAGTTTAGATGTAAAAGATTTTTGCCAAAAAGAAGGCACTACCTATCCTATTTGGTGGCATGAGGCTTCACTTGGTTTTGTAAGACTATATGTAAGCTACCTGGAGAGCAGAGACACCCTCATCTTTGTAACTTTAGTATAATGGCTAAGGGTACAGGCTCTGCAACCAGACTGCCGGAATGCTAGTTATTTGGTAAGACCTTAGGCAAGTTACTTAACCTGTGTGTCAGTTTCATCATCTATAACACGAGATTAATAATGCCTAGATCATAGGATTGTTGTGAAGATGTTAAGGAGTTAATACACGTAAAGAGCGTTCTGAGCAGAGCTGGCACATCAAAAGAGCTCGATAGATGTTAGGGATTATTATTAGTGTTACCCAGTGCCTCCTCCGTATTCGCAGGTGCTGAAGAAGTACTTGCTGAAAGAGTATTAGTGCTTCGTGGTAGAAAGTTAAAATATAATTTAAATTCCATATCCTAAGTAGGTATTTTTTATAAATATTATTATTGAAAGGTCCCAAAATCAACGTTACTTTTATAAAAATTCTGGTTTTCCACATATAGTTAAAAAAAAAAGTTATGACATTCATGACCTTTTAAGCAAATGCTATAAAATGAAACTTGCTAGGAATATTTAAGGGAAAATGAAACTACTGGAATCAGAATTTGGAAGGGACTCCACTCCTCGGCGTGAATGATCACACTATAATTTTACTTAGAATGAAGATGGGTTTTAGAATTGAGCTGCTTTTATTTATGAACTGATATTAAGGGAATATAAATACTCTTAATCTGACAGTGCTTTTAAAAAATGACAAATGAATAAATGCAGCAAAAATTAGTGATTTCAAGAAAATGGAGCCTACTCTCTAAAAGGCTCTCTACTAGTAAATTCTTTTAAGGCTTAACTCTTTCCTCTAAAAAAAAAACATTTAAATGGCTGTTTTATGATAAATGTGTTATAATGCCTCAGACACGGGTATCCGTGAACGCGTCCTAAAGCAGCAGCAAGTCCTTGAAACTGGCCAGTTACTTCTCTGCTTTTTAACTGTCCAAAATTAACTAGTGTCACTTTAATCCAGTGCTTTTCAGCCTTTAAAATACATGGAAAGCATAGAAAGCTTAGAATTTTTTCCCTGAAAGTCAACAAGCTTTTAGATTGTAGCACTATAAAGGTGATATTAAAAACTACAAGGGAAAAAGTAACTTGTTCACGAAGGAAACTGCTCTACTGGCCTGGAACGGTGGTTTTCAATAGGAGTTCTACAGAGCAGTAAGGTTTAACAGCCTGGGGGCCTCAGGTAATCTCTTTCTAATCAGAGTGGCCCTACTTCCATTGTGTTCTATAATGGAGTTCCAAAGTGAGAGGGGCGCAGTGTATGCATCTCAGATTCCATTTTGCGTGCTGTGCTTGGTCTTACATGACTTTTCTCTAACGACTGCATTTAACAGTGAAATCATTCCATTTTGTATTGCATAGAACTAAATTATTATAAATAGCGTGGGTTGTAGAAAGTGCATTTTTCACGTGGAAAGCTGGATTAGTGACTTCTCGCACACCACTTCCAATGCTAAGATTCCAAATATATTATCACATACCTTGCTTACAGGAATGAGAAGGCAGTGTGATACAGTGGGCGCCATAGTTGACTGAATGTCAAAGTATCTGTGTTTAAAGCTTAGCTCTAGTCCCTCACTGGCTATGAGATATTTTGGCCAAGATATGCACCCCTTTGGGCCTTCATGTGTCTGCCCCATCTAACTCAAAAGGTGTTAGCAGGAATGAGTGCTGGAAAACAAACGATAGTATTTATTATGAAAAAGTACTTTGAAAACCTCAGTCACATAATTATAAACATTCATCACAGTCACATTGGGTATGTTCTCTCAACTGTACAGGCATACCAAAAAAGCTAGATGCTGAAATTACTCTGTCTGGAACTTCTTACCTTAAAACAGTTTAAGTTAGTAAAAGAAAAGGGAAGCTCTGCTAACCTCACTGCTCTGATTCAACTCTGGCCAAGTCTGGTTTAGTGACGGCATTGACGGAGACTTGCTTGGAGGTGCTTCTGCAGGAGAGCCTGAATAACCTACCTCACCTGGCTGATCCCCAACATCTGCAATTTAAAAATAGAGAAATTCTCTATAAACAATATATTTTAGTTTAGGAATATTTACTTATAAAAGAAAACCTAACAGAAGATTTTCCCAAGTAGTAATTTATAGTCTGACTTTCCTTGCCTTATGCTCCCCAAATAAACATTTTAACAATCAAACAATCGGGCAATACTTATTCCTGTTATTTATTGTCTACTTGAAACCACAGCTTTCCATGAAAATAAAATCTAGTGAGGCATAAATAGAAAAAAGAGTGTTGCACATAACAATAATACAATAGGGCACATGCTTTGCATCATTTTCTAATAATCTTATACCAGGTTCCCAAAGTGTATTTCATGGAATATTAATCATTAAGGTGCTTTTAAAAATTAGGCTTTCTGTTCAAATAAATGTGGGGGGATAGTCCAATTCCCTGTTGGACCCATGCATACTGTAATGTCCTAGAACAAATAAACTTTATTTAAATCAGTTTTTTCCCCAACACAGACCTTTTTTAATCAAACAAAACCCTCCATATTCCCTTGGAATATAATTTGGGAACTGCTGATTTATAACTAATTCACTCACATTTTCTCTACAAATCTCTCCTGTTACCAAAAAGCAGCATCTATTGGCAAGGCAGACAGCAAAAGGAAAGGAAGAGTTCCAGGCGTGGGCAAAGAGCAAAGTGAATTAGCCAACTTTTATCATTACAACGTACAATTACATTCCAATGTAAAAACAGAAGGAAGTAATGGTAACTGAATTCTCAATCCAATCTTCTTTTGCAAAGAGCAAAGTGAATTAGCCAACTTTTATCATAACAATGTACTATTACATTACAATGTAAAAACAGAAGGAAGTTAATCGTAACTAAATTCTCAATCCAATCTTCCCAAATTTTACATGGCTTGGAATACAATCCCAGTCTGGAAATCACATAAATTACCAAATTAACGGGGAATACCTAATCTTTTGAGACTCTGTATCAAAAATATGATTCTAAAATCCATCACTATCTCACTGTTTGACCATGGGCAAGTTGAATGAAACAGCACCTGAGTTTCTCCATCAGAAAGAAAGACATTTGCCATTAAATATTAGCACTGTACTTAAAATTCCTTAATAGATAGCCATATAATAATTCAGCAGTGTAAAGGTTTTTACCTTTCAATCTATTCCTAAGTAAATTCTTTACATTTTAGTGCTTAACACATCCTAGGACCTAATACATACTATGCACTCAAGTATTTATCTGAGTTCAAGTTTGCCTTCATTTTAAATTCATTCTCCTTTACTGTTATTTTCTTAAAACAAAAATTACCTGATATTTTGAAAAAGTTCTCAAAATTTCTCTTTGCCCTATTTGTGCTGCATGTCTATCTCAAAACATTTCCCCCATATACTTATCCTGACATAACTTCTTTATAGTCCTATCACACTGCGAGTTCTAATTTACAGTCCAGCATCATATCTGGATGAATTTTTGTTTTCTAAGATCAAGAACAGCTGCCCTTTTTTCTCAATCCTATCCCTTTCTCAGTAAATGTGTCAGAGTGGTATAGAACCAACATTTCCGATGATTTTCAATGAAGACTCAAAGCTCTTAGAGAAAGACTAATGAAAAAATTATTTATGATAAATAGCAGCAGCAACACCCTCATGGGGATAGCTTGTGGTTTTCAGTGTGAATGAAAACTATGGGCTTTTTTTCTATGATAACCAAGGGAAAGGAAGTTAAGAAAAGGAAGATAATGGCTATAAATTTGACTAGCTTACTGAAAGTGAAATGAAGGTGGTGAATGAAGAAATGTCTGTAAGCGATCCCCCAAAGCAGATATTCATATGAAGAAAAACAGAATTAAAATAGTATTGACTATACACAACCACTAATTTTCAAAAGAACCTACTTAAAGTCAGACTGTATCAATTAAGTTTTAAATGTCACCTTAGGGCAAACTGGGCCCCTGGTCTGGCTTTCCAGACCTTCATCCTCCTGTCTTCTGCTTACAAATCTAGGATCAGATTGTACCCCGCCACCTCAGAGCAGTTCAGTTTGGGGTAGATTGCGGAAACCTCTTTGATTCACTGGTACAAAGTTGCAGTGGGTCCAGCCTCTTGAGGCTGAGAAGTAAAATGTTATTTACCCAAATAAATACACTTCATCATTAGGCTAAGAGTTATTTTCCTAGAGTTGCAGTTCTCAAATTGTGGTTCATGGACTCCTGAGGGTCCCCAAGACTCTTTGGGGGGGGGGGTCTGAAACATCAAAATGGTTTTTGTAATGATAATAATGCTTTTTTTCTGTGCTGGCACCTACAATGATGATGCAAAAGCAAGAGTGGGTAAAACGGCGGGCTTATCAGCAACAATCAAGGCAGTGGCACCAAAATATGTTAGTCGTGCTATTCTTCACCCCACATACTCCAGTTAAAATAAACAAACATGCATGGCAACTTCACTGAGGAATGCTCACAATTATCACAGTAAAAATTATTTTTATTAAACCTCAACCCTGAAAACATACCTTCTTAATACTTTGTACGGAAAAATGGGGAAATATATATAAAGCATCCTGCTTCGCATCAAGGACCATGGTTGTCTGAAGGAAAGGTACCTGTGTGATTCAGTTGTCAGCTGAACAGGCCACTTTTTTTCTTGAAAGAACAGCTGATAAACTATAATTATTCAGACTTGGGTATTAGGCAGGCATTTTCTCAAAAATGAATTTAGTGAGCCTGTCATTTTAAGGAAACCAACTGTCTTCAGTACTTGTCATAAATGACGAAGTTTGAGCTTTCAGCAAAAATAAGAATTTTGGGGAATGTGTATCTATATCTATGTCTGTACTCTCAAGAGCTTCCCAATACTTCTTTGAGAAGATAGGTTATATTAACAAATCTGTTTTTTGGTATTTGATAATAAAACGTCCCAACATTTCAAAGATTTGTATAACTCAATGAACTGGTATTTTACAAACAGTCAATGCACTATGTTACGAAATCATGCATGGAGTAAAAGATTCATTCAAAGTGTATTCAAAGTGCAAGACAGACCCATGGATTTTAATGTAACAATATAAACAGTTCATTAATATGGTTTCACCTTTCACAATGCAATCAACCTTTAAGAAATTACCATCTGTTGAGTTTGGGGGTAATACCAAAGAATATCTGTAATTATCTGAAAACAGTCCTCCCTTTTACCATTGAGGCCACATCGTCTTCGTGTACTAGGGACAGGCAACCTTTTTCTACAAAGGGCCAGAAAGCAAATATTTTAGGCTTTGCAGGCTGCCTGTCTAGTCTCTGCTGCCACTATTCGACTGTTGCAGTGCAAAAGAAGCCATCAATAATTCGGGAAGGAATGAGCTTATTGTGTTCCAATAAAATTTCATTTATGGAAACTAAAATTTGAACTTCATAGAATTTTCATGTGTCATGAAATACTGTTTTATCCCCCCAGTGATTAAGAACAACACAACTATCACCACTCTGTTTGTGGGCTGTACAAAGGGGACTGATTTGGTTCTCAGCACTTAGTCTGCCAATTCCTGATACACTTCAAAAAAATAACGTACCTAACAACTGAATGCAGAAGCAAATATGAGAATCCAGCTATCTTCTATTAACTGAGATATTGAAGAGATTTGCAAAGATGTAAACAATGTCACCCTTTTTGTAATGATTTTTTTTTAATTTTGGAGAACCGTTATTTTCCTAAAAATATCCATGTTAATATGTAAAAGGTTTACTATTATTACTTTAAAATAAAGCATATAATTTATCAGTTTTAATTTCTAATAGGGTAACTATTTTTTTAAACAGGGTAACTATTGACAGATCTAGTAAACAGAGACTCTTTGTGGTCCACAATAATTTTTAAGAATGTAAAAGGGTCCTAAGACTTCAAGTTTGAAAAATCACTGTCCTAGAAAATCCAAAGATTATTTCTGGAATAAATTCACAAAATTACACATGGCTTCTTTCCTGCTTCATATACACAACAACAAAGGGTAGTAGAAAAAGAACAAATCACCTATATTCTAGAAAGGTAATGTCCTCATAGTCTTGAGTCCAAGGAAAAGAACCAGGTGTGTAAATAAACTGCACCTCCTTCAACCTGGCTCCCTATAATCTCCAACAAAGAGCTTCATGCCCACCCACAAAAGTTAGTCTTTGAGACTGTATCCTTATGGAGGCAGGGGTGTAGTTTTACTCTTACCTGATGCAGTGTTCCAACCTAGCCTCCTGCTGGAACACTGTGTCAACCCTGCCTCCCTCCTGATGGTTCTGCTCTGCCCCTGACATCAGCAGAGCATCAGGGCTGAAAAAGAAGAGCATGAGCCTAAATTATTTGTTAACGTAAACCCCGAAAGGGCTTTTATGCAAAAAGTTATCTCCATGTATAAAAGTGTGTCTGAAGACACAACCCGGTGTGATCACACTGACATACTGTCAATCTACATTTAAAGTTAGAAATGACAATATTAAGAGTGTAAACTGCATTTTTAGGATCACACTATAAAATAATAACACCTTCAGTAGTTTTCATCCTTCTGGCCTCCGAAGATTCTGAAAAGTTGCCAGATTCAGTTTAGTACAGTGTACCTGAACAACCGCTTTCCTAAAGAGCATCAACTCTACTCTAGGTTTATTTTTTCAGTATTACCCTGAACATGCTAGCATTGTTTCAAAAATGACTGCCAGCTATTATTAATCTTATAGAAATATATACACTCCCTAAAGTCCTATGGTTTAAAACTTATTTTGCTTTCAAGTAGCAAAATACATCTAGGAAGAATTCTTCAATCAGGAAGCCTCAGTCAAAGTTGCAAACTCGTTTAACAGCTTTGTAAAAGCAAAAGCAACTACAAGTTTTACTTGAAATGTGAATACTATGCTTGCCCAAAAAAGTTCTTAAAATAAAAAATAAACAGACGTGGATAAATTTTAAGTTTTCAAGGAAAACTACTAATGGTACCTTTTTCACTCATACTCCAAAGACAGGGATAAGCAGGGGTGCCTGGGTGGCTCACTCAGTTAAGCATCTGCCTTCGGTTCAGGGGCTCAGGTCATGATCTCAGGGTCCTGAGACAGAGCCCTGGGTTGGGCTCCCTGCTCAGCAGGGAATCAAGCACTACCTCTCCTCTCCCCTTCCCACCCTCGTGCTTTCTCTCTCTCTCTCCCTCTCTCATGCACTCGCTATCTCTCTCTCAAATAAATAAACAAAATCTTTAAAAAAAAAAAAAAGATCGGGATAAGCAATGAAAATTCAAAAAGAAATTAAAGAATTTAAAATATGCTTTGTTCTGAATGGTATCATATCCATCAAAAAACTACATTCTATTTGCAAAATTAATTTTAATTTTCAACACTCCACAAAATGGAAACTTATTGAGTAAGCAGAACTTCATACACTCTACATAGAAGTTTCTCAGTTTTTTTTTTCAAGGATTTTTTTTAAGTGAAGATAAAAATGTGTGCAACAAGGTTTGAAAGAAGCAAAGCATTCACCCAAAATCCTAATTAAACTGTAGCCTGTTGACTTTTTTTTTTTTTTTTTTTTTTTTTGCAGTACTGGTCAGCATTTTATAGGAACTATTATTTGGCTTAGCTACTATACTTTAAAGATTATTACCTACAGACAGGAGGTCCTCATTATCCAAGTACAGCTAAAAATGGAAGAAGCCCACTTAATGTTAATCCACTTGAGATAACTAGAATTTCATAATGAAAAATAATTAGGGCTTTGTTTTCAAAACTTACACAGAAAATTGTAAAAATGAGTATAAAGACCAAAGAATAAAAGATGTTACAATTTCGGGGTGTAATTTGATGGCAAAATTAATAAAAACAAGAATTCAATCAGTGAGCGTTTACAGAGGACCTAAACATAAACACAGTAAATAAAGATACAATATTGAGCAAGATGACAAAGCTCCCATTTATTTCCATGGAGTTCTCTTTCTAACAGAGGAAGACAGATGTTCTTCACTTCGCTTTTGAGTTTCACAGCACAATTGTAAAGACAAAATACAAAATTTGTCCTTTTTACAAAAAATAATTAAAAGTATCAGTAGTTATTCCCAAGGACTATTATGAATCCCCTGATATGTAAACCATAATCTTTTAAAGCCCCTATTGGGTTATCCTTGTAAGAATTTTCTCCTTCAAATATTACCTAGTCTTGTTAATGTCTTCGCCAGGAATTTGAGGAGTTCTAATTATTCTGACCAATTTCATTAAATGGTGCATTTTTGCCAATATTTCTAATTGTCCTGATTTGTCAGTTACAACACCCAACTATCTGGAAAGAAATGACACCAGTGTTAAGAAAGTATATGTGTGTGCGGGGCATGGGGGGGGAAGGGGAGGGGGCTGTGGTGCTTGAAGCAATTCCTTAAGTGTAAAGTTGATGATGAATATTAGTAGGACTATTTTCATTATTTTTCCTCTGCAACTAAAGGCACTTGGGACAGTGAATTTTCAAAAATAAAGACTTAGAATTCTTTATATAAAATAAAGTTGTGTGTTTTTTTGTTTGTTTTGTTTTTTTACAGTACTTTTTTTTTTTTTAAGATTTTATTTATTTATTCGACAGAGATAGAGACAGCCAGTGAGAGAGGGAACACAAGCAGGGGGAGTGGGAGAGGAAGAAGCAGGCTCACAGCAGAAGAGCCTGATGTGGGGCTCGATCCCAGATCGCCGGGATCACGCCCTGAGCCGAAGGCAGATGCTTAACCGCTGTGCCACCCAGGCGCCCCTACAGTACTGTTTTAAAGGTAAGGTCAAGGGGCGCCTGGGTGGCTCAGTCATTAAGCGTCTGCCTTCGACTCAGGGCGTGATCCCAGGGTCCTGGGATCAAGCCCTGCATCAGGCTCCCTACTCTGCTGGGAGCCTGCTTCTTCCTCTCCCACTCCCCCTGCTTGTGTTCCCTCTCTCGCTGGCTGTCTCTCTGTCAAATAAATAAAAAAAAATTTAAAAAATAAATAAAGGTAAGGTCAAAAAACTACCCCAAATCCATTATTAAGACACTGGTTAAATTAAGGCACATCTATATTATGGAATACACTGCATGATAAAGAATGTTACAGCCCTATATGTGGTAGAGTATAAAGATGTTCAACACTATAAAAAAAACAACAACAAGGATGTATAATGTGATTGTACTTGGTAAAAACAGTTAAGTGCATGTGTTATTTGTGTTGGCTTTTCTATGTTAAAAGTTTCCAGATGAATAGAAAACTCAACAGTGATTTAGCATCAAGCTAGTCTCAAGTATGGATTTTTGGTAAACTATTCATAAAAAGTCTATGGCTTTTAAAAATATTCCTATTACAAGTACTGCTAGGAGTTTGGGGATCCATGCTATGCACCATATCAGCAACAATGAAACATCCTCAAATTTACTGTGTGAAGAAGTGATGATGGAGCAGCAGACAGAATAGGGAACAATTCCTCTCCAGCTCTGAGCATCTCAAGCAGATATTACTGAATAGCTCATGAGTGGTGTGTTATGAAGACAGGAAACAGTTTTAAAAACAAGTAGCTCGGCCTAATTTAGTCATTTCAAAAATGTGAACGCCCACTTATATACTCAGTTTGCACCCTGCTAGGTGCTGAGATATAATGAACAAGACTGATTCGGTTACTACCCACCTTGGATCCTCTGGGCTTGTTTAAGAGAGAGAGATTCACCAAATAATCACAAAAGCTATATGTCGAATAGTAACTGTGCTCCAAAGAAGAAACTCTGTGGATTGAGTTGAAGGTGTACAGCATCGCAGTATGTTTGGTTTTGTCCGTTTAAGATAGAGTGTTGTGGTTGGTTAGCAGGTCACTTTGATCTTTTTTTTTAAGTAGATAACCATTCTTAGAAGATGAACATTCTTCCCTGAATAACAGCTTCAGAAAGGTGTTTCCACAGATGAATTTTTGTATGTTTTTGGTAAGACAATAAAAACAAAATTTCCCTTTGTATTTACTCTAGCTGCCAAATTCAGTGTTGATGTTAAATATTAAGTATTTTAATTCAGGCCCAAATAAGCACTCTGCCTATGATCACTAGTCATTCTGTTTTATCTATGTAATCCTGTAAACCTGGTCAAATAATTTTGGAAAAATTACATATGTCCCCAAGCCATGTTTGCATGCCTACAGAAAGCCTAGCTTGGTTGCTCCAATGTCTAAAACTTCTAAAGTGAACTTCTAAAAACACAGCTATTTTAAATTATTTTTGTGGATACTGATGGATCTACAGCGTCAAGCAACAATTTCTATATCCAAAGGACTTTGTGTACTATGAATCTCAAGCTTATTAGAGGTAGGTGAAAAAAGATTAATCAGTTTCTCCCACCCCAAAATTAACAGAATTCTACATTTATCATCTATAAGTAGGCAAAGCAGACCTGAATTTAATATTGTGTAGCCAAACGTTTATAATAAATTTGATCAGAAAACCATATAATATCATGTTGGAATGGGAAAAAACTATTTGATTCTTTGAAACCTTTAAAATTATAATTAGAGCAATTGTACAGATAAATGCAGGCAAAAAAAAAAAAGGGGGGTCTCTTTGTTAAACAGATTAAACAGGTGTAAAAAAACAAATGCCCAAAAAAGAAATTCTTCATTCATGAGCCTTAAAATTCAGGCAGTAGATCAAGTTTATGAAGAACCAGAATTCATTTAAATTAAAAACAAAAAATAACAGGGTGCCCAGGTGGCTCAGTCAGTTAAAGCGGCTGCCTTTGGCCCAGGTCATGATCTTAGGGTACTGGGATAGAGCCCAGGAGCCCAGGCATCTGGCTTCCTGTTCAGTGGGGAGTCTGCTTCTCCTTCTCCCTTTGCCCCCCCCCCCATGCACTCTCTCTCTCTCAAATATATAAAATCTTTAAAAACAAAACAAAACAAACAAAAAAGAAATTCCACTGACGACATGCAATAATCTGATTAACCAATCTGAATGCAACAGATAAAAGGTTCAGACAAGTCTATAGAGAATAACGTAACAGAATAAACTCAACTTATTTTCTTGTATTAGTATGCCATCAGTTTTCAAAGAATTAAAGTCACAGAAAAATTCCAGAAACAAGGCCCAATTTTTAAAACAATATACCAAGTATGTAACTACTAAATTTCTTCCCCCTTTGGCTACTACCAAATAAGCTAGACAAAATTCTTTTGTTTCTTAATTAGGTAAATCAAAGTACTGTGAAGCAAAATTACCAACAAAAATACTTAGCTTTCAACTAAAGTTAGAAGTTACCTAATAACTACCTGAAATGATCAAGAAAATCCTAGGATTCTCATAGGATAAGGTTTCTAAAAAACATAATATCAATGCTAAAGTTTTTAATCAATGTATTCGTTGATAAAAGGTCAGTGTACAATTCAGGTCCTGAAGCATGAATGGCATCAAATCCACATTTCAGGTGGAGAAACAGAAGGAAAAAATAGAATAAATGGTCAGAACTTGCCCAAGGTCACAGGAATAATTAGCAAAACTACAAGCAGACTCAGATTCCTAACACCAAGGATACCGTTCTCTTCGTGACATTAATAACATGCCTATGATTTCTTCTGTATAATTTAGGCAACAAGGTCAGATCATGTGCCTTTCTGGGTTAAACAGACACTGCCTAGTAGATAAATGCCCTTTTGAGAGCCAAATTCTGTTTTAACTTTTCTTTTAAAAGTATAAAATTCCTTCCATCATAACATCCAAAAGAAAACTGAGATAAGAAAACTGAAAACAATAATTAAGTTTTAATTAGGTTCATTAAGAATTTAACATTAAGATTTCCTTTTATTCATTCTGAATTTTACTCATTTCTTTACCCCTTACATTCTTGTTTCCTTTGAAAGAAAGCTACCAGTAAATACTTACAAAAGCATTCTTGTAAACATGATAACAAAAATAGCACCATCTATAATCAAACACAAAATTTCCGGATTTTTTTAGGGTCAGAAGAAAAGAGTTGGGCTTTTGAAAGGAAAATGCTTGCAGATTGCATTGGTCTTATGATAAACCAGGCATTGTCCTTCAATAAAATAAGATGTACTCAATGGAAAAATGTTGATAATGCGGACAGGCTACCTTGCCCACCCCAGAGAATATATAATGCAATTAAAGGGGTGGCAAAATAACCAGATACTGTGAAACGCTCTTAAAATTTCAGCGAGTCAAAAGTTAAAGTGAATAGTAGCATACTCTATTTATCTCTTTCAAGTTGACTAAACAGGGAATGCCTGGGTGGCTCAGTCAGTTAAGCGTCTGCCTTCGGCTCAGGTACATGATCCCAGGTTCCAGGATCGAGTCCCGCATCGGGCTCCCTGCTCAGCAGAGAGCCTGCCTCTCCCTCTGCCTGCTGCTCCCACTGCTTATACTCTCTCTGTCTCTCTCTCTCTCTGACAAATAGATAAATCAAATCTTTAAAAAAATAAAAATAAACCTACTAAAATTGACTAAATAAAACGAACCATTAATCCAAGTTCAGTATATTCTGATGGCAAATCTACTTGCTCTTGATGAAATGTCTATGTTCTTAAGTTTTAACAACTATCTTGATTTTGCTTTAAGAATCATGTTGGGGAGCTGGGATGGCTTAGTCAGTTGAGCTTCCGACTCCTAGTTTTGGTTCAGGTCATGATCCTGGGGTCATGGGACCGGCCCCTCAATGGGCTCTGCGGTCACCACAGAATCTGCTTGAGATTCTCCCTCTCCCCCAACTCACACTCTACCCTTCTCTCTCTCAAATAAATAAATAAATAAATAAATAAAATCTTAAAAAAAAAAAAAAAAGAATCAAGTGCTATGTTTATCAAGGCCTGCAACCAGGTCCCTTCAGCTCCCAATCTTACCTGCTGAGTCCTCCAAATCAATCAGTTTGGGCATTAGGCTTTCAGGGAGTTTTTCTGGTAAGTCATAGCCATTCTTCCTAGCAACTACCAGATGAAAAGCAGCACAAAACTCATCCAGTGTCAATGCTCCATCTTTATCAAAGTCTGAAAGTTCCCTAGAAGACAAACTTACTATAAATATAATCATCTGCTTTGGATCCCTTTATGTCCCAAAAAGAAGAAAAAGAAACTTTTCCAAAAAAGTGCAATCAGTAATTTTAAAAATCCCATAGATGGGAAGAAGTATAATAAAGCAAATACAGCAAAACAACTGCAGAATCTAGGCAGTGGGCATATGGGTGTTGTGTTCAAGGCACAATTCCTTAAACTTTTCTGAATACTTGAAATTCTTAGAATAAAAGGCTAAAAAACCAGCCTAAATAAATAAGATCACCAAAAAATGACCTTTAATCCATATGCATTTTTAAGTAAAAGAATTTAGCTTAAAGGCAGGCCTATTTAATAAGTCACCGAAATTTTTAAAACCTTTTGTTTTTATTGTTACCAAAGGTCTACATGTATCCACTTTAAAGCACCCAATAGAATTACAAGGCTTGATAAACACACACACACACACACACACACACACACACACACACACACACAAACCCAGCAGCCCCCCATTCTTCCACTTTCTAGATGCAGAAGCAAACACTTTTGTATTTAACATCTTACACTATAAATAGTATGTACATATTGCTAGTTCTTGTTTTTTCAATTTAGGCATTATGTATCTTCCTTCTACTATAGCACTCCATGCTACTAAAACCCCTACTAATGAAATAACTGAAAGTAGAAAAAACATTTATGTTTATCTGATAATTGTTTTTAAAAAGTAATTTGTGATTATAATTTGTCTTGACTGACTAATTCCAACTATGTAGCAGCTATCCTGAGCCCTGGTTTGGATTTCAGTGGGAGCTCAGCACTGTTCTTCAGCTCATGGCTTAGTACAGGTATAGGTATAGCTAATGGTGTAGGTAATATGTAATAGGTATAAGCTTGTTAAAATCCAAATGGGGTACACATAACCATGGATGAACCAGCTAGCTTTTATTCCATGCATTATGCTAGCAACAAGAAATAGCAGATACAGCTTAAAGAATTTTAGCACTTTTTAAAGAACTACTGTACTGGCATCACTTATTTCTTTTCCAGAGAGTGAGACAGAAGCTGACCATTGTAAGGCAATACTGAGTTCTTTGAGAACATTCTTGAAAAGGTTACTCTAATAGTTTATTTTTTAAGGTTCGAAAATCTACCTGCTGGAAACTCCTTTAAAACAACCCGTATTACCCAACTGATGTGATATACACCACACTTACCAAATGTGAGAAAGTTCAAGAATAGGAAGTTTTGATTTTGTAAAAAACTCTTTAGCTGCAGATCCTGAAATATTAAAACAGTGTTGTTTAATGTTATTCTGAACTTACAGATCCAAGAATAAAATGTGAGGTTAAGAGTCTTAAGACTTTTTTCATTGGGAAAAAGGTAACCTTAACATATGTGTATGTCATGTTTTTGTCTCCAGTGATTATAAACTCTTTTTAGACAAACAATTTGAGAATTATCTTTTATAATCTCTGACCAATAAAACCATGTCTTTGAAATTATTAAATTGAGACTCTGTCCTGTCCCATCCAGAAGAATTTCTGTTTTTAACAACTCACCTGGAATAAATCCGTTTAGATCAGGCTGAATGGTTTTAAACTGATTTACATAATACTGTCTTTGTTCATCTGTTATTTTCCAGGGATCATCGTAACTACTGGATTGCCTACGAATTTCATTGGCAGTTGTAGCTGATGCTACAGTTCGTACTGTTGTCTGGTCCTGTAATGAAACATTTTTTTCCTCAGTACAGTATCTATCTATATGATTATACGGACCAAGATTGCTAGGTTACTCATCTTTGAAATTAAAACTTACTTTTTGTGGAGTTTAAAATATAAGAAGTCTTCACAAAGTCATCAGAAAACCACATATTTGTTATAATCAGGTTACTGAATGTTTCTGCACAATGATTATATAAGTGCGTAGAATGATAGCAATATGTAAGCAACAGAAAGTTATGAAAAATGTGCTAAGAAAGCCAAGCAAATATATTCCCAGGGGCAGAAAACTTTCAAAACTTCATTGAATAATTGGAAAGAAAATCAGCCAAAACTTTTAGTGAAACATTCCAATGATAACAGACTTTAAGACACAGAGCAGAGTTCCAGGTTCTATAAAAGAGTGAACTTGCATTTACAAAATTCACAATAGCAAAATAAAAAAAAAAAAAATGACTGCAGCAATACTCTGAATGAAGCAAATAAAAATGCAATACCAATAAAATGTCACACCTGGACAGAAGCAGGATGCATGGTTAAAAGAGTACTGGTTGGTGGAGTATCTGCAAAACTGACCCAAGTTTCTTGTGGTGGAGGTGGAGAATGCCCTGACCACACTGCGTCACCAGCAGAAGAGCCTAAAAGGAGAACGGGTACACATGCTGGCTCACTTTTGGACAGAAAACAGTTACCAGGTTTTTACAATAACTCCCCATACACATATTATAAATGTTTTCTTTTGAACTCTAACTTCGAAGAAATGTTAACGATTTCCAAAGTGAATCTCTTCTGTCAACTTAAAATTATACCTCATTTAAATCTTTTAAATTGTTATTGTGCTTTCCTTGTCAATACTGGAACAATATAATATATCCCTTATATTCCGGGAAATCATTATTTATTCGTTTCACCTTCAGAGAATCTGGTACCTATAAACTTTTGTCTAAGCATCATATGTTAAGTAAATGCAATTACCATTGTTCAAAGTGACATATCTGCTTACAAACTTTCAGAGTTGGCTTTTGCTTCTAATTAAGGTACTTATAATTAAAAATTGCCTTGGAAGCAACTCTTAAAGGAATATTATCAAGTTTCCTTCAATTTCCTTAATAAATGTCACTTCTAAAGAATTTCAAAATACCTGATTGTGCTTCACCAAAGGGAGACCAAAACGGCCCAGGTCCTGCAAGAGGCCTCTCGCTATTTCCCCCACTGGGGTGACGGCTGTGCTTCCTCCAAGTGTGTGGAGAAGTTGGTGGGGACTGCTGGGGTGAAACTACCGGGGATGCAGGTTCCTAGAAAGGGCATTATTAAGACTTAAATTTTTTTAAGGTAACATTTTCATTAATAAGGCACTTAACAAATGCTTTAGTGTAAACGTCTACACAGGCCATCAACTGATAACATGTTAGATACATGATTACCTGCTGATCTGCAGAAGTACGAGGCTGGACAGTATCATGGCTTACAGATCCCTTTTTCACTTGTCCCCTGCCAGGTGGTGGGGGAATTACACCAGAATAAGACCCTTGATTTTCAGAATCTGAAGAATATGAGGCTGCGTGGCGAGATTCCTGTTCATTCTTTGAAGCAACAAATCTTGGCAGAGGAAGGTCCTTTACTGTTAACCACAGAAATAATTATTACTTTAAAATGAAAAAGAGCACACATTAAAACTAAAATATGAATTAGATATTAGAAAGAATTTTTACAAAAATGGATACAAAAACAGACACGTATGTTTATCACTACATTTAGACCACCTCCCTTAGACTGTTTAGGGAGACTCTAACCTAAACACTAAACTGTCCTTCTAAAGGCAGTAACAATAGCTATAATAAATGTCTTGTCTGGCTCTATGCTTGCAACTGAGGCAACGAGATGCCAAGGTCACTGACAGTTAGTAACCGACAGAATCTGAACTCTGGTCAGTCTGACCTGAGAGCCTAGACTATTTCTTTTCTACTCATACTGATTCTCTTAAGATGTTAGAGCTATAAGTAAAGCAGAGACTATGTCACTAGATTGAGACTAGATTAATCTAGACATTTCATGGCACAAATTCCTGAAAATATTTTACTGTTCCCCTACCAACATCACAGTACAAGGCATGATAGCTATTCACTTTAGTCTGGCTTGTGACATTTCTACAGGGAGATATCCTACATTCAAGTAAACAGAAGAAAGAAGACCAAGAACTTCTTTGAAGGTCAATCACAGCTCATACTTTTAGACTAGACAACACACACAGGAACAGAATTTTTAACAGAAAGTACACTTCCCTCCACTATGACTATCTGTATCTCTCTTCAATCTTCATACTAAAGAGAGGAAATACTAAGCTTATTCAGTATTTATGTAAAAGAAATCAAAATTACCTGAAAAGAATGTAAACTCTCAATTCTAGAAAGAATGATGTGTGGCAAAACAGAGGTCCACAATGAAAACCTCACACTGACTAATAAATTGAACTTGCTGCTTAAAACTATTTATAAAAATTCTAACATTACAGAAAACCTCAAGTTTTCTCTTTCCTCTTTTCCCTATGACAACCACAGAACTCTCTGTATTTAAGTGCCTACCTTTATAAAATTTCCACTGACTTTAGTGTCAATAAGCCTCCCAATTGTAGAAAAACTAATTATCCTAGGTGACACGTATAAGATAGTCAAATGTCTGTACATAGGTTTTAGTCTGCCAATATTTTAACATTGTCTCTATCAATCAGAAAGTTTTAGTTAACTTTCTAATTTCAAATGCACGGCTTTCCCAAACAAAAAACCCACAAAGTATTATGTAGTTTTATACTTACTAGAAAAGAAGAATATAAGGAAGGCATATAAGAAGGTGGTCAGTCACTACAATTCATCATTTACTTTGATAAAATTAATCACCTAAACTCTTTCTAAGCAACTTTTAATGAATTAATTCTGAAAAATCACCACTTTTTAACAATTTTTGTATTATCATCAATTACATATTAAGTACACAGATATCATAATGGGTTTAAGAAAGATATTTTTCTAATACTCACAAATGAAAAAAGCATGGTAATGAGAATAAAGTCATGACACTTAAGGTCACAAAAACCACTAAAATATCATGAAGATTCAACAATTCTACTGACTTTATTTCATTTGTGATCAGAAGTCTATTTTCATTTCCACTACTAATGTATTCCATATTTACCTGTATTTATACTTTCCACTCTTAAAGGGAAACCAGACTGGGCAACAGCTACAAGTTTCAAAGCGATATAGAACTGACTTCTTCCAAAATAACCAAGCCTTGTTGCACCACAAAGCTCCATAATCTACAAAAGAACACAATGTTAATATTAAGTTTTATGACAATAATTCTCTAAATAAGCAGGTATTTAACTTCTATTTATAACTTCTCCAAAATACATAGCTGACACACGGTTTATTACACTCAACTGATGATGAACTTCCTCAGGTTTTCAGGTTAATAATTCTGAAAATAAAAAGGCACTGACCTTATAATAAGAAGGTTATGGTTCTCCTACTTAGTAAAATCCATGTGATAAGGCAACTTTATTTTATTAGAATAACTATTTTTTCTTAAGAGTTCTATTTTACAGAAACAAAGTACCATCCACTTTCCATAAACACTGTGCATTACAACAGGGCCAAAAGTTCCTGCAACTAATAGACTATTATACAGCCATTTAAAGTAATAGTCATAAAATGACATATTAAGTGAAAAAAGGCAGGATACATAATTTTAACCACATAAACACAAATTTGAAAAAGAACAGATATATACAAATCTATCAGGAATTTTGTTAAGGGAGATCAAGAGTAGGGTTTTTCCTCTTATTTCTCAGATTGTACTTAATGTGGCTATACTACTTTCCCTTAAAACAATTTTTGTTTGCTTTGTGTTTTTAAAGCACGAAGGTCTTCAAGGATCTGCACCTATCATTCCAGTCATTTGACAAGTATTTCTAGACTGGCTACAACAAGTATGTGACTACAAAAGAGAATTTTCAGTTATGAGATTAAATTACAACTCCAAAAGCTGGAGTAATGTCTACTGTACAGACATTGTAATCTTAAAATTAAATAAACACCAAGTATCCTTGTCTCACCTTCTCAAAAGATACAAATTCCTGTAGAAAGGGAGCATATTTGTCTATTTTCTTTTTCCTGAAACACTCAAAAGATTAGGGTACCTAGATGTTATGGTAATAATTCACAAGTATTTACTAGAATTGCAAAAAAAGCACCCCCCACCAGTTAAGCAATGTACCACAGTCACAATAACCACTTGTTTACACGCACCAGAGAAGACAACAGTAATTTTTTTATGTGATTGATCAGCAATGGAGGAAGTTCCTTACTCTGCCACTAAGGGGCACCACTTCAGTGTAAATGTAAAACGGCAGGGAGGCTAAAGAGGCCAGGTTCACGTTAGGGAACTAGGAGGAAAATGAGGGCAAGGGTTAAGAAGGCCATATAGCCTTGAAAGATACGCAGGCACTTTGTTATGCTTACTGTCCTTTCCCACGATTCTTTTCTGCCCACTTGGCACCCTGTAAAAAGGATCATTACACATCTTAGATACTTTTGCTTACAAAACAAATCTAAAACATCTAAAATATGCCCTGGATCTACATTTGATAAAAGGAAGACCTCAAAAGAAATCTCAGATAGTTGGTTTGTTTACCCTTGTTATATGCGTTTCAGGTATCAGTCAGGAGGAAACGCCCAGGGAACAGGAAGAAATGCAGAGAGGGTGTTCAGAAGAAGGGAGCACGCTGTGGAGATGTGCTCCACACCTGGGAACCAGACAACAGGTGATTGCTGAAGCTGAGGGAGTAAAAGAGACTGTCTGCAAGCCCAGAGCAGGAAAAGGGAACTCTGGAACACCAAAACCTAAGGACAAGTATAAAAAGGAGCCCATGAAAGAAGCAGTGGGGGAAAAGTACCAGCAGAAGGAGGAAATCAAGGGTGTAAAGAGGTTCTGGAAGGTGGGAGTAAGCCTTAAAGAAAATCATTACTGCACATACAAATTCATGTACAAAGGTGTTCACAGTAAGAAGCAACCTAAACTTAACACAAGAACAAAATAGGTACAGCTGATTATGAAATAACTATATAATGAGAAACCCATACATTTAAAACTCACTGCTTACAGTATTGTTATGAAAACAAAAAGCAAGATACAAAGCAGGGTATATGTAAGTATAATCCCAATTTTATTAAGATATGTACATATAGATGGTAGTGAATATGCCAGTGATTATTTCTGGGTACTGAGATTAAGGGATATTTCTACGTTTTCTTCACGTGGGTCTGTATTTACTACCAAAAATATTTTATATTATTTAGTCAGAAAACTGATAAATAATACCCAAACAAATGAATTAGTGGAGCTAAATAAAAAAGGAAAGAAAACACACTCTATATTTTGCAATTAGGAGGTTTTTGCTGCTTGAGCGCCAGTTGAGATGCAGTAGAGTAAAATCTCATTTGCAATGGATTAAGGAATAAACATGAGGAATATAAGTGGAAAGAAAGGTTAGAATGCTTGGTTCTCAAAGAAAGTAAGTTTAGAAGGGTAATCTTGTTTCTCCTAAGTCTCAGAGCTAGTCCGTGGAAGAACTGGCTCAAGAAGCCAGGTCCTTTGATTCCAAACCCAAAGCTCTTTCCAAGGGGCTGGGGGCGGGGGGGGGGAGTTGCACAGGTGGAGAGGAGAAAAGCACGGAGGAATACTATCTTTCTACTGTTTCAGACATAACAAAATTTTAAGCTACCCTGTCAGGAAAGGGGAATGAGGTTCTGAAAAGGGAGATCAAAGAGCTCAAAGGCAAAATATTTGCAGTTATTTCTCTATAACTAATCCTGGCTACATCACCTACAAAACTCACTTTGTGGCCCAAGTCAGGTATATGTGTCACTGATGACTATCTTTCCAAGCTACCCCAATTAGGCCGCAAGCCCTTGAAAGCAGCAGAGGAGGAAAGGAGCTGTAACATACAAACTTATAATAACGATCCCTGATGAAACAGTATCAGGAGGTCTGATTTATCATCACAATCTTAGGAATTAGACAAAATTTGTCTCAAAAGAAATATTTGGAATAATTCCTAGAAGCAGAGCACTGGACCAAAGTATACATATACTTAAAAATGCATTTGCTATTGCCAAATGCCTTTCAAAAAGGCTACTGAAATTTATTCTTCCACTATCAATATGAGAGTGTTTCTTTTTCATCTTTTCTCCAGTACCTGAAAAGGCCACTCACACACTTACATGTAGTTTTTCGACTCCCTGTATTACACAGTTTCATATAGCTATTCCTTACTTCAGCTTTTATAATATTCAAATACGTGATACAGGGGCACCCAGGTGGCTCAGCTGGTTAAGCGTCTGCCCTCAGCTCAGGTCATGATCTCAGGGTCCTGGGATCCACCTGCATCAGCCTCCCTGCTAGGCGAGGAGCCTGCTTCTCCCTCTCCCTCTCCCCTCCCACCTCCGTGCTCTCTCTCGTTCTCTCTCTCAAATAAAATCTTTTAAAAATAAATAATAAAATAAATAAATAAATATCTGATAGAGTTATGAGCCCAGCCCTCAATGTTTTTTTCTTGTTTAGAATTTTCTGGACTGTTCTCATATTATTTATTCTTCCAAATAATCTTTAGAATTATTTACCAAAATAAATTGAGATTTTAACTGGAATGGCAATTTATTTTTAATCTTTTTCCTAACTTTAACAAGATCACTTCTAGTGTTTTACCATTAAGCATGATACTGGCTAACACTGTGCAACATCTCTGTTATGTTAAGAAACTATTCATCTATGGGGAGTCTGGGTGGCTCAGTCGGTTAAGCATCCAACTCTTGATATCGACTCAGGTCATTTCAGCTCAGGTCATAAGATCGAGCCTCAGGTTGGGGCTTTGCGCTGGGTGTGGAGCCTACTTAAGATTCTCTCTCCCTCTCCCTCTGCCCCTACCTCCACTCATGCGTGTGCTCTCTCTTTCTCAATGAACGAATGAATGAAAGATTTTTAAAAAGAAAGAAAACTATTCAGCTAGTTCCAATGGTCTAAGAGTTTTATTTGGGGTTTTGTGTTTTCAAAAACCACAAATACACATTAATTTTATTGTGTGCACTTTTGGGCAGAAAACTAAAAGATTGTAATTCTTCTCCCTGGCCTATTAATATTCATAATTCTATTAATAGAATTCCTAACATCAAGCCATCCTTTGATTCCTAAAGTGAATTCCATCTAGTCATGGTGTATATTACTGTTTCAAATAATATTTATAAAATTTGAACCACAATCTTAAAATGATGAGGCTCAAAAAACCACACACACAAAAAAAAACCCCAAGACCCCTATATCTGAAAGGTTTGGAAATGGTGCTATGTTGGCTTTGTAAACACAACTAACAAGTTTTACTTTTTTTCTCTCTGCTCCGAAATACTTTAAATAGATTTGGAACTGCACATTCCATAAAGATTTGGAAGAATTTACCTATGGCTTGGGCTGAGCAATATCTCTGATGTGTGTCTCAGTTTCTTCCAGGTCAGGTGGAATAAACTAGGTTGTCTATCTCTAAAACGTTTGATTAAAAAAAAAAAAAGTTTGATAATTTCCTAGAAAATCATTTATCACCTCCAAATTTTGAAATTTATTAGTTCAGCATTATTCAAAGTGGTCTCACTCTTTTAATTGCCTCTCTATGGTAACTTCCTCTTAGTGTAAATTATGCATATTTGTGAGCACACTTGCACAGCTGCCTAATATTGAGAATCACTTAAAGCCCTTGTTAGGATATGGATTCCCAGACCTATTCCATTAGATTGTAACTGGCCTAGGAAACCCAGGGTCAGCTAGTGTTGCTGGTATATTACCAACAGCTACCGAAAACCATTAAGCTTTACTTTCATAACAGTATAAGATTTACATGTTCATGGTAAAAGAAATAAAATGGTGCTTAAGGATATGGAATTAAAAGTTCCTACAATCCCCATCAGAATAACAATTCTTTTCTTATGTTCCTTCCATCTTTTCCACATGTATGCAAACATATGAGCACACATACTTAACATATACTTTTTACACATATAGAGTCATACTGTATATGACTTTTACAAAGAATATTACTTGAAGATCTTTTTATATCAGCATAGGTCTCTTTCATTTTTTTTACATAGCATTCCATGCATGGACATACCTATTGCAAATTAACCAATTCCCTACTGATGGACACTTAGGTTTTTCCAGCTTTCTGTTACAAATAATGCCATAAACATTCCCATGCATGTATCTTTGAGCACTTGAAGAACTGTAGGACAAATTTCTAGAAATGGAATACACTTTAAAATGTAACATAGTCAAGTACTCCAAAAAAACTTTGAATGACTATACCATCTTACTGACCAGCAAAGAATTGTGGGTATGTGGTCTGAGACAGAAGAGAGAGAGGCCAAAAGTTTTCATTAATTTTATTGGCTCCACAAGGATATCAATCCTAAATAAGTCAGTATTGACTTTTTTCCTGAATGCTCTGTTCCACAATACTTATCAAAAAGCTGCTAACTTCCAGGAAGAAAAGATAAACTAGATTATACTGCATTTTAATACCTATAGAGATCAATGTGGTTAGGGAATCATTCTGTATCTTTTATATAGTACTTGAGCAAGTTATATTACTTTACTCTGTCTGAGTTTCCTCCTATGTAAACTGCAGAAAATAATATACTACCTCTTATGATTGCTCTGAGCATTCAATGAGGCTGTATTTAATAAAACACAAAAGTGTCTGGTCCACGATATAATTATTACTTTTTATTTACTACCCTGATCATAATGTATTATATTCAGAGACTTCAGAGACAAAGTCATTCTTGAAAACCACATTCTCCTGAGAGCCAAGAATTAATGCCTTTAAGCCCCAAAGTGGGTTTTATTATAATTTTTGATGAAAAGTCTTCTAAAACATAGGATGCTTTCAAGCCTTCCTAAGTATTCTGAAGTTCTTATTTAAGATAATACACTGAGCACAGGAAATTACCTCCTCTCCCTTCAGGAATCTTATTAAAATGATAGTAAGGGAATAAATCCACAAAAATAAATAAGAGAAGGGGAAACAATGAGCAGGCAGGAAATCTCAACAAATGTTAGCAATCAGAAAGCAAATGGAATCATGCCTAATAAAGGAGGTGGACGAAATCAGTGCCAAGAATACCTACGGAGAAGAATCCATTTGCCCTGCAAAATCCAGGGACTCACCTAGAAATGCCAGGTATGACTAAGGGTGAGATTGGGACAGAGATGAAGATCCCTATCTCTACAGCTGCTAAAAGAATATTAGCAACCAGACTTTACCCTCCAAATATAAACAAACAAAAAACTGGAAGTTATATCTCTAAAGAAAGAAATGTAGGGAAGTACTAGGTCAGCTGATATGGACAGGGGTTGTTGCCCCAGAGAAAAGCTCCTGTTTCTAGCATTTAGCAATCCAGTAAGAGTCAGCATCTGACCCACTCCTCCCAAAGGAAGGCAGCCTTTTAAGGAGCTAAATGCAAGAACACAGAGCTCAGTTATTCTATTGTTGCGTTAAATATAAACAGGTTACCAAAGATCAACAAGCAGCGGAGGAAAACCTACATAATGGAAGAAAACTGTCAAATTTAAAAAGAGGAAAAAACTCTGAGGGAAAGATATAATTCAGGAAAGAAAGAGCACTTAAAAATACTCTAGTGAGCATCCTCTGACAGATTTAACACAGTAATGCATCCATAAAACAAGAACAGGATACTATGAAAAAGGAATAACCAAAGAACAAGATGTCTGGAAATACACAAAGTTCAATGGAAATACTAGAAGATAGAGAAAATTTTCTCCAGAAGTAGGAAGGGGCAAGGTAAATCAGAAAATATGAGAGAAAAACAGAGAATTAATTTGGAAGGCCAAAATTTTTATTAAAATGAGGTCTACAAAAAATGCAGAGAAAATAGGAGAGTAATAATTATAGAACAAGAGATTTTCCCCAAATCTAAAGACACAAGCTTTCATATTGAGAGAGTCTACTGTGAGCTCAACATAATGGGTTAAAGAATTTCTAAACACATTACTGTGGAGCTTCAGAACAGCAAGGATAAAACAAAGATCCTAACAGCATCCAGAATATGTGTACGGGAAGTGGAGAAGGGGGAGAGGTACTGATCACTAACAAGAAATACTAAATGGACAAAAGTCAGACTTCTCATCAGTAACACTGAATCAGAAAACAATAAAGCAACACCCTCAACGTTCTAAGAATAAATTACTTTCAACCTAGAATTATATATCCAAACTAGCAAGAAGATGATGGAAAGAACAGACACATCCGTAGATGCAGATCTAAAAAAAGTTTATCTTCTATGAACTCTTTATTGAGAAAATACTTTAGGATGTTATTCAGCGAAATTTAGAGACAGAGAATCCAGGAAAAAGCAGATATGCACCAAGAAAGCAGGGAAATAAGGCTGCAGGATGACAGCTATGCAAATGACCTGGAGAGCAACCAGTCCAGATTGGAGCAAAATGACAGAAAGTTCCAGGAAGATTTCAGAAAAAATAAAAATTTATTAAAAAATAAAGAGGGGGCGCCTGGGTGGCACAACAGTTAAGTGTCTGCCTTCGGCTCAGGGCGTGATCCCGGCGTTGTGGGATCGAGCCCCACATCAGGCTCCTCTGCTATGAGCCTGCTTCTTCCTCTCCCACTCCCCCTGCTTGTGTTCCCTCTTTCGCTGGCTGTCTCTCTCTGTCAAATAAATAAATAAAATCTTTAAAAAAAATAAAATAAAAATAAAGAGGAAGGAATGGATACAAAGGCAAACAGTGCTTACAAATAAAAAGATAACTGAGAAAGTTTGGTAAGGGAAATGGGTGGCTCAGTCAGTTTAAGTGTCAACCTTTGGCTCAAGTCGTGATCCCACGGTCCTGGGATGGAGCCCCGGTCAGGCTCCCTGCTTGGCAGGGAACCTGCTTCTCCCTCCCCCTCTGCCTGCCCCTCCCCTTGCTTTTGTGCTCTCTCTATCAAATGAATAAATAAAATCTTAAAAAAAAAAAGAATCATAGTATATATCAAAGTACTGGATCTGCAGTAAAAATATTTATATCTTCATAATGTCAACACACTCCGCTTTTCAACTTTTAAATTCAATCTAAAGTCAGAACATATTAAACAATTAAGAATTATGGTTTTAGAACAAGGTATAAATGTTCTCAATACTAAATATGTAAAAATATAGCTAACAAGTTCAAAGAGAGAAGGATGAGAAAGCTGAAGGAAAGAGGCATGGACTTCTGGTTTTTGGTCTAGTACATAAGAAGCTTAGAAGTCAACACTATGTCCTAACAAGCAACAAGCCGAACAAACTGAAAAACCAAGAACTCTTCTTAGATCTGTAAGAAAAGTCAGGTCACAGAGCAAACTGCTGCCCCTGAAACTGGAGACCAACAGAAGGCAAATGCAGAGAATCACAACATACTGCAGGTGAAACCCATCAGCATCAACCTCCTTGAAACCAGGAGGAGAGGAAATTGTTGCTCTTTTCATAAAGCCCTTACAACCCCTGATTTTTTTAATCCTATGCAGATATTATTTTGATGAAAACCAAAAGAATATATTTTTGAAAGATCTAATAAGCAGACTCATATTTTCAACAATATAGATTTTATAAACAAATTAATATACTGTACTATATTGTGGTTATATATTCAGAACCCCTAAGAAAAAGTGGAATGCTTTTCTTCACCTAATGGACTAATGCTATTCACAGTTTTTGTTTTATTCTGTTCTTTTTAATGATTTGTGACTTTTTCCTTGTTGCCAAGCTCTTTCTTTTACTCTGTCAGCTGCCTTTCTAGTTGTTGGCCTTCTGCCTTGCACGCCATGGCTTAGAAATAGAACCAACCTTTTAAAACTGTATAAAAACAAGAATAAACAGTTCTTTAATAGTAACTCAAAGAGCTCGCCAAAGAGCAAAGTACATGAGTATTATTTTTTTACTTCCAGATACACAAATAAAGTGGTGGTGGTACATTTGTTGGTAGGGGAGGAGCGTTAACATTTATTGAGAACACATAATGTTAACCACAGTCCTAATTACTCAAAGTGTTCCCATCTAATCCTAAAAATAATGTGGCAGAATTGGTATTATTATCATTTTACAGAGGAAGAAAGAATCAGACTGGCCAAGTAACTAAGGCCAGAGGGCCCAAAGGGCAGAACTATAATTCAAAGTTATACCTTTAATCTTCCACCAAGACATGCTATACATTGTCCTTTTCCCAGGATAATGATGGCTTCCTCAGGGCAAGTACCCTCACTAGCTTCTAGAGCATGTCTTATAGCCCAGAGTGCCTAGAATACCATGACAACAAAAGAGTAGTTTAAATGTGCAAGTGACGCTCTTTAATCCTAGGCTCAGAACATGAGGTACAGGAATGCTAACAACAATAAAGGTGTATAGAAGTTATTCCTTATTTGAAATGAAAAAAGATCAAAGTAGATGCCAAATTACTAGTTGAGCTTGAATCCATGAGCTGAATTACAAAATATAAGAACTCAGAAAAACAGAATGAGGACTATATTGAAACTACATAATATGGAGATGCATCCTTAGCAAGCTATCTATATTCTCCCCAAGATGAAATTTTATGCATGTTTAATACAGTGGACTCTTGAACAACACAGGGGTTAGGTAGCCAAACCTCCGTGCAAAAATACACTTGAACTTCTGACTTCCTAAAAACTTAACTAAAAATCTACTGTTGACCAGAAGCCTTACCAAAAACATAAAGTCAATTAACACATATTTTGTATGTTAAATGTATTATACTCTGCATTTTTACAATAAAGTAAACTAGAGAAAGGAAACTGTTATTAAGAAAATCATAAGGAAGAGAAAATACATTTACAGTACTGTGCCTGTGTTTATCAAAAAAAAAATCTGTTAAGTGAACCCACTCAATTCAAACCCATATTGTTCAAGGGTCAACCGTTACAATAAAATATAGTAGAAAATAAGATCCTTTAGAGCACCTGGGTGGCTCAGTCAGTTAAGCATCTGCCCTTGGCTCAGGTCATGATCCCGGGGTTCTGGGATCAAGCCCCACGTCGGGCTCCCTGCTCAGCAGGGAGTCTGCTTCTCCTTCTACCCCTCCTCTCTGCTCGTGTTGTCTCTTTCACGCTCTCTCAAATATATAAATAAAATCTTTAAGAAAAAAAGAAAGATCCTCCCTTTATAGTCATTATCAGGTTAAAAATGAGGTGACTCCATTGCTTTCATTTTTAAAAGGAAAGGTTAAATGGGACTGAATCAGTGGCAAAGCTGACTGTATTTCTGCTGGCTTAAAAGCCCAGGCAGCTTGGTCTACACATATGCACTACGTTGGCTACCAATCAGTGTCCTTCTTCTTGTTCCACTAACTTGTTAGACTAGTCCTTACACCTCTCTGACTCATTAGCTTTACTAACATGGGAATATCTGTAATGAAGATTCACATTTACTAGAGAAATTAAAAGAAAGTAGGGAACAATTATACTCAGTACCTATGATTAGGAAGGCTGTTTACTTGTTATCATACTTAATGATCAGAACAATCCTCTAATGTTGGCTACCATTATCCCCAGTTAATAGGAAAGGAAACTGAGGCTAATAAGTGGCAGAGCCAGGATTCAAAGCCTTATTAGTCTAAGTCCAAAGCTCTCTGTTCCCAGCTGTCTCCAAGGCATAGCTAAACAGAATTCTTAACATTGGCATGCTTATGGTGCAGTAGTTCCAAAAATGTATTCCAAAGAACACCAGTCAAGCTGAAGACTCTGTAGCTGAGTAAGTTGAGAGACATTACAGCCCCTGTGGAGACTACACAATGCAGTTTTAGACCATAAGAGGGACTAAAAGAATCCTATAGCCTAGAAATAAACCCCTTTTTGGTTTAGATTCTATTAAAATGCTTTAGAACTAGTGGTTCACAGATCAGATGCCTGGTATAAAACACTTTGGGAATCAATGTTGTATATCCTAGGGCAGTGATTTTCACATTTTTTGGTCTCAGGCTCACTTATATATGCTTTAAAAAGTACTGAGGACTCCCCCAAAGCTTTTGTTTTTGTGGGTCATATTTATTGATATTTACCATATTAGTATTTAAACAGGAAATCTAAGAATATGCAGCTATAAATTCATTTAAAAATAAGAATCCTATTACATGTAACATGAAATTTTATGAAAATAACTGTTTTCCAAAATTAAAAAAACTGAGTGACGGGGTGCCTGGCTGGCTCAATAGGTAGAGCATATGACTCATGATTCTGAAGTCATGACTTCAAGCCCCACGTTGGGCATAGAGCTTACATTAAAACAAAAAACAAAGAGCGCCTGGGTGTCTCAGTTGGTTAAGCGTCTGCCTTCAGCTTGGGTCATGATCCCGGCGTCTCGGGACTGAGTCTCACATCTGGCTCCTTGCTCAGCTGGGAGTCTGCTTCTCCCTCTGCCCCTCCCACCGCTCACATTCGCTCTCTCAAAAACCAATAAAATCTTAAAAAAAAAACAAAATCGGGGTGAAAAGAGTCATTGTTTTATATATATGCAAACTTTCCTTAATGTCCAGTTTAGGTGAAGATTCTCATACCTTCCTCACATTTGATTGATTCTAATATGTTGCTTTGTTTTAAATATAAGAGAACACTCTCACTTCACAGCGATATACATTGGAACACACGACAACTTATATAACCTTGTCAGATAATTCTGATTTTATGTTTTGATACTACATCAAAATTCAACAAATGGTAATTGCTTAAATTTTAGTTGCAATATGGAATCCAAAGCCATATCAATAAACCTTTTTGCATACCCTACATTAAAATGCACTGGTGTATACCAGGCACACTGCATCCTGCCTTGGTCATTAGCAAACTATTAGTTCATCGAGTTACGGAGATCTTCCCAATGTTGATACATTTCATTTATAAAATATTTTTAAAATCACATTATTAACATATCACCATCAATTTCATCAGAAAAGTCATTAAATATTGGGAAGTAGTCAAGCACACAGGTATAGACAAAAGCTTTTCAAAATCCTAATTTTTGTCAGAAAGTTTGAATTTCATCATTAGTAATAAAAAGTATCACTTGCTTTAAGTGACAGGCACACTTTCTTCATTTGTAAGAAAATATCTGCCCATTATCCAAGCTAGCTGTTCCTTCAAGAAAAACGGTGTTTCATGAAAAAAAAAAACAAAAAACAAACAGTAGAGCTCACAACTCAAATAAAAGAAGTACTTTCCCTCAAGACAATCATCATACTTTAGTATGCAGGAAAAGTGCTTTATGCACACTTACCATTTCCTCACGCAAAATACTAAAAAGACATACACTCAAGGGTTAAGACTTAATAAAATTAATTATTTTCTATACACAGAACATTCTTAAGTGAAACTGGCTTCTTTACTGCTGTGCAATACTAGTAAATTTCGTAAATGCACTGATCTGTGCTAAGGAACCAACAGTTTTATCTGCCACTACTTTGTACTATCAATGCAAAAGTCAACACAGAAAAAAAAAAAAAAGGGAAAAAACAGCTTACCATTAGTATGAAAATAATTTTGACCTCACATACCAGGGGTCTGCAGACCAAACTTTGAGAAATGCTATTACAGAGCATACCCTCTTCTACTACAGAGTAAAAGCAGAGAACAGTGAGAGGAGGACCTCTTGCTTTGATGGCAATGCTATCTACTCCTTGCCCTAGAACAGCCACTGAAACCACAATGTCTAGAGGTGCACGCAAGTAGCATAAATTAGTGAACTGGCCAGGTGGAGGAACAGAGTGAACTAAGGAGAGCAGGTGTGAAGGAAACTGCTATTAAGTTCTAACTAACTGCTACTATAGAAGAATATCTGCCAAATGATGCCATCTTCAGATTTTTCTGAAGCTGGAAATCGAAATTTTCTATGATATGTTATCATTTTTAGATGCTAATGTGGAATCAAAAGAATTTTTTAAACGTATGCTAACTAAAATATGTGGGCCACCTATTTATACCCCAAAGGGTGTTCTATAGTTAATACTAGAAAAATGGCATAAAATAAATAGCAAACATGCAATAATGTCCCTTCAGGTCCCATAGCAAGCAGAGTAGAAAAGAAGTGAGACCAAATTTCATGAACGATAACCATACACACAGGCATTATTATATATGAACCTGCCTGCTTCTACAATGGTCCTGGAGTGCTTCAAGCTATCTAAGATTCTGAATGCACCGAAAAATATTATTCTCAGGCCATTAATGAATCATTATATAATGGTTTTATATAAGATCTTGTTATCTGGCAAAATGACTCAAGGTACTGAAACAAGTGAAGAGTAACCAAGGGAAATTAATTCTAAGAAAATGTGTTATATCATCCTTCACTGGTCTGTCAGGTGCGGTTCTTACACACTCATTCCCACAGTACAAATAACACAAGAGTTCTGAAACGCCTCTTCCTCTTTTCCTTCAGTAAATCGAGACTGCTCCTGCTTCAGGGACTTTGCACTTGGCTGTGCCCTCTGTCTGTTTACCCCTCAAATTTTTGCTTGCCTGGCTTCTGCCAGTCAGGTCTCAGCTCAAGTGTCTTAATCTCAAGAGACCTTTCTAGAGCACCCTACTGTTTACTTATTTACTGTCAACATCTTCCAGAAGAATGAGACTCCAAAGAATAAGGAAGACCTCTTATATTCCCAGCACCCAGAACAACTCCTGATGTACAAGTATCAATATGTCTGTTGGCTGGGAGAATATATGAAAAGAAATTTTTTTTTTACTCAACTTTGCTGCAATCTCTGTCCACTCCCATACACAAGGCTACCAGATTAAAAATCCTAAAATACAGCTCCAGATAATGTTTATTATATTTAGAAGAACAAACTTCTAAGTCCAGCTTTCAAGACTCTCCATAATAGAGCCCCAAAATTCTTTCCCAGTCTTACTTTGGCCAGCTAGACTGGACACCCTATTTTCATGCTTTTGCTCTTCTCTCACCAGATCACCTATGTCTGCCTATTAAAATTACACCCCTTCCTTCACAAACACCGTAAGAGCCTCCTCCTTCCTGTAACATTTTCCATCCTTCCTACTACTCCATAAGTGAATGATTTTTTCTTTGTACTTGTACTCCAGCTTCTACCATCTGAATTACTTGAGTTATCTGTGTAATTATGTTAACCAGCCACACACTTCTGATACCCCCTCCCTCTACTAAGCTCCTTGGGGGCAGAGACTATGACTTAGTCATACTGGAACCAAGGCAAGATCTGACATTGTACCATGCACTTAGTGCTGAAGGGAACTGCTCCCTCATGGCGCCCACACCCTCCTGATTTACCAAATTCATTGTCTTAGTCTTCATTTGAATTAAATCTTGTGTGTGTGTGTGCACGCGCACGTGCGTTTGTGTGTGTGTGTGTAAATTAAATCTTTCTGATTGGAAAGATCATTTTTACCATTTCTTTAAAAGTTAAATGCTTTCTAATAGTAAACACTGTTTGCTCTGTGCAAGGTAATTGGGATTACATATGATCCATGCACATTTACATGTCCCCTTCAGCACTACAGTACATTGTGGCAAGCAGAAAAGGTAAAAAAGTCAATGGCAAAGAAGACAGCGGCATACATCAAAGCCCAGTCATTCCATTATGACTTGACTTCCTTTCAAACACTGCTGTCCACATAAAGTATGTTTAGTTTGTTTACAAACTATGTAGACACACTAATATCTAGTATTTTCCTTATCCAACCAGTCCAACTAACAAGTAACTCATATCCATTACCACACTCATGAAGCATGTTCGCATTCCTAAATGACTTTAGCGAACACTTTGGAACCAACTCCACTGCCAATTTCCTAGTAAACTAAGGTCTAAAGTGAAATGCAATCTTACCAACCTTTCTGAGATACTTAGCAGTTGTATTAGAGCAAATACCTCATCTCACTTGCTACATTACTTTCTTATCCAAAACCCTTAGTGCTTATTGCTCTGCTTACACAACTCAAACGCTCTTTGACTTCAAACCTAAGGTTCAAGACCACATTGTTTCTCTGCTTTCTCCTGCTATGATTTTACCTTATTCTGTAAATACACATTCTCTTGATTCTTTTCTGTCACTTGTACCATCATGCATAACCTTCATTTCATATTTCAGCCACTTTTCTATCCTCTTAAGTATGAGTTCTCCAAGTCTTTCCTCAATAGTATGTCCTTAGGTAAAATTAAAAAATTGTCTACACATTGTCGTGTTGACAATGGCACACAATATTTTATAGACCACCTCAAAAATAAGAAGTTTATCAGTCTTTTCTTAAGCCCTTATTATATATCAGGCACTGAAATATCAGATAAGTACTGGGTAAATATTAATTCCCTTTCTACATTTGCAATACAAAGAAAATACATTTGCGATACAAAGAAAACCTACAAATGTCTCCTGTAACTTTTCAATAGAAAAAGTTTAAATATATTATATGCTTTTTCACCTACTAATATTATCATAGAAATCTATCAAAAGAACACACTATAACAGATCACTGCTATAGGACCTAGAAGCTTATTAATATTTGGAAGACAAATTTGATTCTACTTGCTAAAGAAAAGAACCAGCAAGAATGTGTTGAGTTAGTCAACATAAAAGAGGACTGAGGAGCACCTGGGTGGCTCTGTCAGTTAAGCCCAGAGTCCCAGAACTGAGCCCCATGTCAGGTTCCCTGCTTGGTGGGGAGTCTGTTTCTCCCTTTGCCCCTCACCCTGCTCTGTTCCCTCTCTCTCAAATAAATAAAATCTTAAAGAAGAAGAAGAAGAAGAGGAAGAAGAAGAAGAGGAAGAAGAAGAAGAAGAGGAAGAAGAAGAAGAAAAGAGGACTGAGATAGATTTAAAAAAATAAACCTTTTTTTTTTTTAAAGAGGGAGAGACGGGGGTGGAAGGGCAGAGGAAGAGGGAGAGAATCTCAAGCAGGCTCCACGCACTGGGCTCCATCTCACAACCCTAAGATCACGACCTGAGCTGAAATCAAGAGTCAGACACTTAACTGATTGAGCCACCCAGGCACCCCAGATTTTTAAATTTTATGGAGTTCTTAATTTGAACTTCTGGATAGTATAAATAAAGAGATTCCTTTTAGCAATATCTGATTCCTCATTCCTTAACCATAAATTTTACTTGCTTTGGGCAATATACACTCCTGTTAACAGTTCTACTGTGATAATAGTACATACGGACCAATAAATATTTTATAGTTTATAATCAGTATCACAGTCATTAGTTATCTAAACAAATAAAACACTTCTGATAGCCTCTAAACATAAGGAGTCTGATATGAAAGACAGTATGACTGCCTATAGAGTTCATTGGTAGTTCAAGTCCCAAATTCCCAAATAAAATTTTTTTTTGTATTTTCTACATCAACAAAAAAACTTAAAAAAAAAAGAAAGAAAGAAAGAAACTAAAACACAGACTAAGGGTAAGGAGAAAAACAACAAAAATGCAAAAGCAGTTTTGAAAAATACCATAAACCATCTAAAACTTACGCTTAAAATAGTAATGCATGCCTTTAGAAAATACTGAGGCAGGGGAATAGTCTAGTAAAATAAATCCAGCCAGTAAACTATACTTAGAGTGACTATAAAATGTACATGCAACCTGGGACGTCTGCAAGAGTGAAACGGTATTATTTATACCTGGACAGGAGGCATGAGCCAGACTGTCTCAAGCAAATCCAGACTTAAAACTGCCCTTCTAGAACACCTTCAAAGATAAATGATCCCATTTAACCAGTAAGATGCAGAAGGTGACAGGAAAAGCCAACACTTCCTAAAAATATGCTCTATTAAATATTAATTTTTGATTAAGGAGTAATATTTTTCAGGAATTGTTACTAGTAATCAAACCCCTATTTTCTTACATGGAGTCCTAATGGACCATTCTAGAGCCACAGCAACTCCTGATTTATCAAATTTTTTAAAAAGTAATAAAAGTTAAACATTTAAACACTGTGGACCAGGTATCATTCTAAGAACTTTACAAATTAGTTCATTTAGTCTCCATAAAGGGAACTTTTATTCCTGAAAGACAGGGCCTTTTATCCCTATTTTACATGAGAAAACAAAAGGACAGAGAAGTTGAATTAAGTGGGGAAGCTGAGGATTCCACAGTGCGTTCTTACCTACAACCCTGTTACTACTACTGCTCTTTTACTGGGAGGACTGGGGGCCCATTATTCTTCTTAAACACACAGAATACAGTGGAGCTCAGAAGTGTCTGCAGTCCGCGAGCAGAGTCCAAGCGAACAGGGGTGAGCACCTGTGATGTTAACTCTGAGATATATTCTTCTTCACCACTGGTCAGGCCTCAGCAAACACAGGCCTGGGAACTTGCTGTTACTTGTGATAAACAGAAACCATTCCTTCCACTCAGGATAATGCTCTAGCCTGCGCCACGGGCTAGTGCAGGTTGTTACAGGATAAGGATGATGACAATAATGATGATGATCGTAATAAGCTAACATTAACAGCACATACACATATATGTCGGGTACCCAACCACACTCAGTAACACGTTAACCAATATAGTCTTCCTCACTCTATGAGGTAGGTACAGTTTTACAGATGAGAAGACACCCGGGGAAGCTTGCTGAAGGACACACAGCAAGCTGACAGAACACAGATGGAAACCGTGCTGTTAACCACTACATTATTTTACAAAGGATAATGTTTGCCCAGTGGTAAATTCACATAATAAAATGAATTATACCAGAGCTTCACTATATGTTACATCATTAAACAAGAGTTTCTGGTTTTTTTGTAGGTAGGCCACAGAATCAAGTGTTGGTAACTGCTTGTTATGTGAATATAGATAAATTACATAATATATCGCAAGCTTCCTCCAAAGCAAAAGAATGGTTTGGATTCTAGCTCTAAGATCCCTTCCAGTGTAAATATTATTTCTCTGAATACAAACTTCATATCAAGTCTATAATTACAACACAAACTACTCTCTGAAAACATCTAATTTTTAAAAATCTATTTCTGCCAAAGTACCAGAGATTTCTAGCTATGTGCCACCTTTAAAAAATGACACAGATGTATATTTAAATATGTGTTGTTATGATAAGCAAAAATATAAGAAGTTAAATTCACTGCTTGAACAGGGGATTTAAGTGGAAATAATTAAGTAACTTGCTAAAACCTGTCCTGTAAATCCAGCTCCAAAGGAACATCTGGTGTAAAATCAAGCATCAGTATTTTTAATCTGTAAATGAGTGTTTTATCATATTTTTGGATTAAATATTTGATAATGAAAACTTTCTGCACTCTAGTTTTGTATTATGTTTTAGGGTCAATTTCCCCCTCTATCAATAGAGTACCAATTGAATTACTCAGAAAAATGGAGGGGGGAGGGGAAAAAAGGGAAATTTTTGGCTTATAACATCTGTTTTACAACCAACATCTTAGGAACATAACTAACCCACAGAATTTAAAAACTCTACTTGTACTAAAACCCAGGTGTATTTTACAAAATAGATAAAAACTGCAAAACAAGAATAGCAGCAAATATAACAATGAAACTAATAGGAGCCCACGACACTACCCTGAAGAGTGATAAATTATACACACACACACACACACACACACACATATATATTATATAATATATATATCTCAACTTCAAATGTTCTGTGGCATTTTACTTGAATAGAAAATGACGTAACAGGGGCACCTGTGTGGCTCAGCCGGTTAAGCGTCTGCCTTCGGCTCAGCGCATGATCCCAGGGTCCTGGGATCGAGTCCGCATTGTGCTCCCTGCTCAGCAGGGAGTCTGCTTCTCCCTCTCCTCTGCCTGCCGCTTTGCCTACTTGTGTTCGCTATCTCTCTGTCAAATAAAATCTTTAAAAAAAGAGAGAGAGAAAGAAAAGAAAATGCTGTAACATACAGAAATTCAGTGATTGAACATTCGTCCCCTCAATTCTTTGAGGTTTGTTAAGTCTTTTGCTGAGTTTAACTGCATGCTGCAATCATTGTAGGGTATAGCTGAAGACCTCCTTATTCTCCCTTGCCAGTGAACCATGCATAGTCCCAGTGCAACAATGCTTTATACGCAGAGGTGTTTCCATCCCCAAGTCAGAATGATAAGAACAAAGAAAAACGTTCTCAGGATCTTCCAAGATGCTACATCCTTTCAAAGGAAATAAAAACAATAATAGCTAACAGCTATCTAGCGCTACTCTGAGTACTAAGCACTATTCTGGGTATTTTATGAATTAATTTAGTCCTCAAAACAATCCTATGAGGCAAGTGCTATATTATTCCCAACGTGCAGATGAAAAAAAAATTAATGCCCAGGGAAACTAAGGCCCACAGTAGTTAAGTAATTGCTTGAGAGTAAGAAATCCTAACAATTAAACTACATCTTTAAAATTCTATCAAAAGATTTTTAGTTGACTAAATGAGGAAATAAATACTAAACATAATAACAAAATTGATAATAATATCAAAGAACCTCAAACAACCCTAAAAAGTATGTATTGTTATATCCATTTTACAAATCAAAATGGGCAAAGAGAAAGTTCTTGCCCAAGATCACAGACTAAAAATCCACAGGGCCAAAATATGAATCTAGCTTTGAGAAACTCTAAAGTCTGGCTTCTTCCATTAAGCCACTGTTTCCCAAACTTGAGGCATCCACACAGCACTTTCACAGATTCTGCCCATCCATGGGCTACTTGTGCTGTTAAGTTCTTAATGTTTCTTTGTTACATCAGGACACTTAAGAAAAGTTAAAACATTTTTTTAAAAGATTTATTTATTTTAAAGAGAGTGCTAGTGGGGGGGGGGGCAGAGGGAGAAGGAGAGAATACTTAAGCAGACTCCGTGCTGAACACGGAGCCCGACTCAGGGCTCAATCCCAGAACCTTGAGACCATGACCTGAGCCCAGGACCCTGGGATCATGACCTGGGCACAAATCAAGCGTTGGGCACTTAACCAACTGAACCATATGCACCCCTTAATGCACTAATTTAAAAGGAACTTGTATCCCAACATAAATAAAAAATAAGTATCACTTGAAATAAACAGAAGATAACAGAAACAATAACAAGTTCAAGGAAAACAAAACTGCTATTTAATTTCAGCTAAATAGCACTGTCTCCAAAGTATGCTTGTGGCTCCATCAAGGTCTGTAAGACAGCAACATGTGTTAGGAAGATGTTAAAAACTTACTAGTACCGGACTGAAATTTCTCCTTTATCAGACCTGGAAAACAAATGAAAAGCGAACAGATTTCTTACTCTGTGCTTTCACGTCTTGTTGCGTGCATAACCCTACACTTTAGGAAACAAAGGTTTTCTACCGCCTCCCTTAAACCAAGGATGCAACCATGCCTGCAGTCTTTCTTCTACTCACATTTTAGAGAATGTTCTAACCCAAAAAGGAGGCAGACTGGTTATTATAATTAGTAGCACTATAGGAACACCTCATCAAAATGTTCTCTAAGTTCTCCAGACAGTGTTCGAAGTACATAGTGGGCCCTGGGAAGCACGCAAAGTTCTAACACACATCCCCTGCTCACAAGGAACTTCTGACCTAGTTGTAAACACAACACACGATTGAAAAAGATAAGCCATGATATAAGGCTATAATTTTACACATCAAAATGGTTGGCATCTTGAATACAAAGTTTTGTCATCAAATGGAGCTGGATTTGAATCCCAGCTCCTGCTGAGCATATAACCTCTGAAGCCCCAGGTTTCTCGGCTATGAAACAGAAATTACGCCTGTCCTCTAAGTTTAAAATTAATCATATGCCAAATAGTTCAACATCTGGCTCATAATAGATGCTACATAATTAGGGCTTGATACTGTAAGAATTACAGAGGGACTACCACAGGTTGAAAATATTATTACGGGGGGGGGGGGGGGGGAGTAAGCCTGATCTGAACCTTAAAGAATGGACAGGTTTTTGCTAAGTCTACACAAGATAGGCATTCTAATTTTGGGGACTAGGGGGAGGGGCAGTGCCACCGAAGGTCAAAGCAGAGACTGTAGTGGGGGCTAGGTAGCAAACCGGACAGAACTCAATGGTAAGGGCTCTGAATGTGACTGGTTTTCACTGAGCATTTTTGAAGAGTGCCATGTAAGTTTTTGGAAATTCCCTTGTCTATTCTTTACCAATTACAGAAAAGCTAGTTAAGATTTAGGAGGCTACCACAGTAGCTCAGCAACAAGCTGGCAAGAGCTCTGGTGGGTAATGCAAAAGACAGAAGAATGATTAGCTGACATCTTTCAAAGAGAAAATCTGAAGGATCTCACAGGGTGCATCAAATGGAGCCGGAGGAAAATGGAAAGGAGTCGTCAAAGGAGGAGTCGAAGCTAATTCTGAACAAGAGACACAGCAGTCAGTCAGTCAGGATGCTAGAGACATATAATATCAGAATAATTTAGGATCATGGTGAGCAAAAAAAAGAGAATATCCACCAAGAAGTAATTCAGTGTACTGCAAGGGAAGTGGTAAAACAGAGTAAGATCTAAGAATTCGGTGACTAGGATAAAAGTGAACTTTAAGAATATCCTTTTTTAGGGGTACCTGGGAGGCTCAGTCGGTTAGGCATCTGACTCTTGAGTTCAGCTCAGGTCATGATTTCAGGGTCGTGAAATGGAGCCCCGAGTCAAGCCTCAGGTCAGTTCCACGTGTGTGGGGTGTGAAGCCTGTTTAAGATTCTCTCTCCTTCTCCCTCGGCCCCTCCCTTAAAAAAAAAAACAACGAATATCCTTTTTTAAAAGGAAGGGAGAGTGGGGGTAATACAAAAGTTAGATTACTAATGGCTAAGGAGAGTATATAGGCAGTAGAGAAGAATCTGGGTCATTTGTTATTTAGCAGTAAAAGGAAGAAGAAAAATAGGGAAGGCAGCTCCACGGGTGTGCAGGGTCAAATGAAGAGAGGAAGCAAAAAAAAAAGAGCACTATGTAGAAAATAGCCATGATACGATACAATTAGTAACTATGACAATGCCACTTTGACCATTTGTTACATGCAAATGAGAAATGTGACCTCTGGATTCACTCCAGAATCAAGTCTTAGGGGGACTCTGCAGACATGTGATGAGGAAAGTAAAAGATTTCTAACTCCAGGGGTTCAAAACTGTGGGTAGTAACAGAAAAGCCAACACAAACTCCCTTCCTCTGGCTATTAACTCGTTAGCTTTTTGCAGGGAGGCAGAGAAAACACTAAGCCCTTATGTTTCAAAGGGTTCACATTAGCAATTTCTATTATTCCTGTGAGATTTATGCAGACCATGACAAATGGTATAACCTGTCGTTTTGACGTGGCACAAGTGTCAATGGCCTGTGCTAGGGAATGTGCCATCTGTGCGTGAGATCATGTGAGTGTGCCTCGAGCCCTCATTTTTAAGTGGGTCTGGTCTTCCACTTTCAGCCAGGGACATTGGAACTCAACAGAAGTTGTGCGTTATTCCATTTTATAAAAGAAAGTATATGCTGTAGTGCCAAGATACCCAGATTCTACCATAATTTCTTTCTTTCCATGCCCACCAATCCCCAGTTTTGTTTCTTGTTAAACCTCTTACAGTCACTCTGCTATAAAAAAAGAAATGGGGGAGGGGGGAGGAGAAGGTCAGGAAAGGGATGAAGGGGGAACTGGCAATGTCGGTCAGCAAAGCACCAAAGTCAGACCTCAGAGAATTCTGTGCTCTTTGTTCGTGTTCTTGCCACCTCCTCCTCTTCTCTTCTCATGCCCAGAATGACTGGGGTGGGCAGAGAGAGCACCCATAGTGCTGGCAGAGGAACATCCAAGGCGGCAAGCTTCACCACCCCCACTTTTTCCTTCCCTGGGTGAGGAGTCCAGACTTGCCTTAATTCATCATCCCAATCACGTCTATGAATGCGCAGCAATAAGCAGGGCTAAGCAACTGGCTCACCCGAAAAAGCTGGCTATGTTTTCTAAACATCTACAATGTGCTTTTTCTGCTCTGGACATCATGAGGTCACGAAAGAAAAGAAACCTGAACTTTACTCAGTTTGCTTACAACATTGTCAAGATGTAAATCTACTGGAAAAATAGCTAAACAATGACATAAATGAACAAAAAGCAACCTAGTGCGAAACGCAAAAGTAGGGTAGGAGACAAAGTCAAGTCTCAGAGTGAGGGCGAGGTTGTTCAAATTAGATTTCCAAAGTCTACAAAAGCTAACTCATGTTCTGAAAAAGGGGGAGGATGCAAGTTGGGGGAGGGTACTGCAGATAAAGAAAGGAGCATGATGAAAAGAAGCTGATAAAGAGCAAGTAACTGTGAGAAACAGAAAACAGATTTGTTGGGTGGGAACACACAGTCCACGTTAAGAGAATAATCGGAAACAAGATTGCGAGATGTGGGGGTGAGCTGGTAGGTAACTTTAAGGCTGGTGGACAGGACTACTCAGATTTGATAGCTCTGCTGCCAGGCCAGGCATTTTATGAGAATGCTATGCTTTCCCTCCCAAAGTGTCAACTAAATTAAATTAGAAACTACAGACCTATTTCCTTATTTAGGTTGTCTACCACTTTCTGCTTATTGTCAAATTCAAAAATTAGAAATTACACCTCTGAAGGGCAGAAAAACTCATAAGATTACTACTAAAGTGAACCACGATTATCTTTAAAAGTTAAGAGAACAGCCTTGAGGTACAGTGCCTTAAAAGTTATTAGTAGGCATGCTCACTATATCTGATTAGAAGGACACGAACAACTTCAAAAGTATTAACTAGCATGCTCAGTCTAATTGAAAGATCTATACAACCCTGTCTCAGAGTTTTCATATTGTTCAAAGAGGCTCATACACTGTCGTTCGGAACTTTTTTTTTTTTTTAAGATTTTATTTATTTATTTGTCAGAGAGAGAGAGCGCAAACACAAGCAGGGGGACCAGCAGGCAGAAGGAGAAGCAGGTTCCCTGCTGAGCAGGGAGCCCGATGTGGAACTCGATTCCAGGACCCTGGGATCATGACCTGACCGGAAGGCAGACGCTTAAGGAACTGAGGCATGCAGGTGTCCTTGTTGTTTGGAATTTTTAAAGTAGTATGATACAATGAAGACATCAGACTAGGACCCATCAATGTACTGATGAGGAATGAAGGCCTGAAGTGCCAACTAACCAGTTCAATAGGTTTTGGGTGCCTACTGTGAACAGAGATGTGAGGCAAACAAATAAGGTAAGTTAATATTTGCTTTCAGGTTGCTTGCCACCTATCAAGGAAAAGATACACACATGAACAGGAGGCTGTATACAAGTTGTATACAAGTGCAAGCATACAGAACAGTGTGGGAAAATTATAGAAGGAGGGTTATCGCATTGGGATGATTAGGGAAAAGTAAGAAGTAGGATGTCAAATTAAAGCAAAACAAAGCAAAGCACGAGTGGTATATTATAATGTTTTTGAGTTATTATTTCAAATACATTTCTAATTCCATGGAACACAATACAACATTACAGAGATGTTCTTGATGACTCAGATTATTTAGATAAATATTAGATGTCTGGGATAACGACTATAAAGGAAACCAAAGGACTTTAAAAAATGAGTTAGTTTGCATATATCTCAAAATAGAAATGGACTCAGCATGAGAAGGATCTGTTCTGGATACCAAGGAAGAATAAATAAAACCTCAGTAACAATGTGGAGAATATACAAGAAAAATCTAGTTTGAGTTAAGCAGAAGTCTAAATTAAAAAATATTTTTGAAAGTAATAAACTTGTCAGCAAGTAATCTGACTTCCACTCTTATACCTCCATGAAACCCAATACTGAGCATGTTTTGTAGCATGTGACAGACTACTCTCTTCCATGACACGTTCTTTCTTTCTTTGCTTCTCTGCTCATTTCCCTCCAGAGCCCCAAGCAGCTACCTCAGGCTTCCTCTTGCTACCTTTCTTTTACTCAGCAAAGTTATCCTGGATGATCTTATTCGTATCTATGCTATAAGATGCCGCCTCTATGTTAAGAAGATCTAAACCATATTTCCATGAACTTTCTCCCAAGTTTCTGCCCTCTGGAGCTAATGAGCAGGACCTCAAAAAGTCAGATGAATGAATGTTACCCAGATTTCAAGAGATCTTGACTAACTTTGCTTTAGCAAATAAAACTGTTCGGTTTAACAATCTATTAGAATGGTCTTTGTTTTTATATAAAAGTTTTACAGAAAAATAGTTTTGAATTGTATCCCTTTATTTTAACAAAATTATTAATATACTTAGCAAACTACTGAAAATAATCAGTGTTACCTAAATAAGTGTAGCAGAAAAACCTATTTTTAAGTTTTATTTACAAAATGTTTGAAGACACCTGCCTGAAAGACACAGGTAAAGAGGACTTGCAGCTATTAGATTCTAAAAGGACTCACACAACTAGAGGCAGACTGCAAGCAGGTATGGGCCTCTCAACATGGTTTGTAAATGTCAAATAATTTCAAAAAGGAAATTTAGAGATTTAGAGGATTTTAGATTTGTTAGAGGGCAAAGACATAAGCACAGAAGTGGGATAATAAGTATTAATCATGGGGCCCCTGGGTGGCTCAGATGGTTAAGCGTCTGCCTTCAGCTCAGGTCATGATCCTGGGGTTCTGGGATCAAGCCCCACGTCAGGCTCCCTGCTGAGCATGAGGGAGCCTGCTTCTCCCTCTCCTGCTACTGTTCCCCTGGTTTGTGCTCTTTCACTCTCCCTACCAAATAAATAAATAAAAACTTGAAAAAAGTATTAATTATATAATACTTAGGAAGTAGAACATAGCAGTAACAAACAGGATTACTTAATCCCAACTCTACCATTTACTAGCTGTGTGATCTCAGAGAAGTTACTTACCCTCTCCATGTCTTCATTTTAAAAATAGGGATAATAAACTGTACCCACATTGAGAATTACATGAATTAATACTAGTAAAGAGGCAAAACAGTAGCTGGCATACAGTAGGCACTACACAACAGCATTTGTTATACTGTTATTATTTTATTATTATTACAGTATCTATTAAAGTTAGTGATAAGCAAACATACTTCTGAAAATAAAAGATAAATTTATGGTCACTCATTCAACATTCAACAAATATTCATTCAACAAATATTTACCCAAAAATATATATGGGATTCGGTCATGAACCTAATTGTAACAGTTACCCTGCTAGATTGCTGGAGCTTAGGAAAAAAGATTTAAGTTTACCAGAAGGGCAGGAACCAAGTCTATTTCACTCATCTCTATATACTCAGTGCCCTGAATGCATACATTGGTGCATAATAGGTGTTTAATAGTGATTGCTGAATTAATTAATAATGCTATTAGAGAATATTAAGTAGGAAAAAATATCTTTTGAATATACGGAGAGCAGGATTCAATAGAACCATCCCCTAATTAAAATGGTATAGCAGGGGCGCCTGGGTAGCACAGTGGTTAAGCGTCTGCCTTCGGCTCAGGGCGTGATCCTGGTGTTATAGGATCGAGCCCCACATCAGGCTCCTCTGCTATGAGCCTGCTTCTTCCTTTCCCACTCCCCCTGCTTGTGTTCCCTCTCTCTCTGGCTGTCTCTATCTCTGTCGAATAAATAAATAAAATCTTAAAAAAAAATAAAAATAAAAAAATAAAATAAAATAAAATGGTATAGCAATGCTACAGCTACAGGGTAACTGGCCTTCAAGGAATTTGTTCACTAACCTTCAAGAATTCACTAATTCTAGAGTTTCATAAAAGCATACATTTTCTTATTAATGAAACGGGAATAACAATACCTGGCAGGCTTATTATAAAGATTAAATGAGATCTTGTGTTAAATAAGAACCACAAAGCTGCAATGAGATGCTGATGGCAACTGGTAGGCTAGACTATTCTAGCTCCAAGATGTACTCCTCAATCAAAATGCAATCACACCATGTGTGGATGACTTTGGGAACTGCTTGCAAATAGCTAGTGAACCCCTTACATTAAACCTGTAAATGCTTCTGGATTTAACATCCGAGGTTCAACTTTTTGGAGGCTACACTAATTTCAGGCAAATATTACACTTCCACATCTACCTTGCCTTGTTAATGGTCTCAAGAATATTTCAGAAAAACTCTGAGGTCTTAACTGAGAATACCTAAATCTCTATGACAAATGTGCAATTCTCCATTTACCATGAAAGAACATTTCAAATATAATGAAGTTTGCAATCTTCATTTTTAGTGAATGGCCTCATTCAGAAACCACCATCAAGTCTGGACAAGCTTTAAGGCCACCCAGCTGCTACTCTCAAGCTTTGAAATGCCCACTGATTTTTGCTAACACAGATGGACCGAACATGGCATCTCACTGAGCACATCCAAAATTCAGTACAATGTCTCCCCACAAAACTATAGAATCCTCCTCACTTCTCTATTTCTGTTAATGGTTATCACCATTCCGCAAGCTACATCAGCTCAAATCCTTAAAATCATCCTTTATTATAGCCTTTTGGTGGTACACTTCATTTCAGGAGGACAAATCCTCTAATTCCATAGTAAAAGGGTGAAACAAATGGCATTACTGATAGGATCAAAAGATTGGGGGCAGTTATTATTAATTTCACATAACAAAAATAATAAAAGGTATAAATCTAGGCTTAGAAGAAATATGGGGAGACTTTTACTATTAAAGCCAAGATCCTATAAATTATGAGTTTTCTCATATAAGCAGAGCTTGACTTAATGAAACTTATTTGATCACCCTCTTAGAACCAGGCACTTTGCTAGATGTTTACACTCCACTCTGGTATTATCTGGTATTATCCTCAGTCCACAAACAAGGAAATGGGAGTGTTCAAAAGTCTCTATGCACTTTTGTCATAGAGATTTAGGTATTCTCACTTAAGACCTTAGAGTTTTCCTGAAACTCTCTCCAGAGCAAGAGAGTTAATAAGTACCAAACAGAGAGTCAAACCTAGAATTGTCACATTCCTATTCTGGCTATACCATACTCGATACTTGTTGACAGAATATTACAAGGGTGTTATAATTAAATATTTTTCTATGGGATATAATTAAGTGCTCTAAAAATAAAAAAGAAGAAGAAGAAGAAGAAGAATTTGTAAGAGAGGAAAGAGAGAAGGAGGGGGCAGACAGAAGGAGAGGGAGAGAGAATCTTAAGCAGGCTCCATTCTCAGCACAGAGCGCGAAGTAGGTAGGGCTCCATCCCACAACCCTGAGATCGTAACCTGAGCCAAAATCAAGAACAAGACGCTTAACCAACTGAGCCATCCACGTGCTCTAAATATGAATTCTTCTAAATCAACTATTAAAAAATACTATATCAATAAACACTTGAGTTTAAACAACCCTCTGATCCTTCTAGTCATAAATGAGACACAAAGAAAAATCAATAATACTTAAATAGTTTCTAGACAATGATTTCTTTTTTCAAAGACACAGAGATTTCTATTTCCACATACAACGTATGACATAATCCATGGACAAAAAGCAATAATCACTTTTAGATCAGTGCTATTAGCTATTTTTTATCCAACGCAGTATATTCATATGATTATGGGGATTGGGTCCCAGATCTACTTATGCAAACTCAGACTGGATATACAACAATTCAGAAACACAAAGACACCAAATCAGTGCTTCAAAGTAACATTAGAAGCTTTTAGCCTGGAAAGCCTGGGTGGCTCAGGTGGTTAAGCCTCTGCTTTCGACTCAGATCATGATCCCAGGGTCCTGGGATTGAGTTCGCATTGGGCTCCTTGCTCAGCGGGATGCCTGCTTCTCCCTCTGCCTGCTGCTCCCCCTGCTTGTGCTCCCGTGAGCAAGCGCGCTGCTAGATTAGATAAGACAGATAGATAAATAAATAAATAAATCCAGAAAAAAAGGCAGCTTTTAGCCTACAAAAAAATTCATGATAGTGACAGTGATTTTTTTTTTTTTAAGATTTGAGAGGGACAGAACGCGCATGTGCGCGGGTGCAGGGAGCGGGTAGTGAGGGGCAGTGAGAATCTTAAGCAGACTCCATACTGAGCACAAACCCCAGGCAGGACTCCACCCCAGGACCCTGAGATCATGACCTGAGTGGAAACCAAGAGTACCAACAGTAATTATTTTAATAGAAGATGACCGGAAGTAGTCCTTCCTGTAGATTAAAACTACTATTTGATTAAATTACTACTTATCAGGCATGATTAAGTCAAACTCAGATTATTTTTGAGGCATTACATTTCTGTGATTTTCCAAAAAATTAAGATATCTGAATTAAGTGTACAGAAGTTCAGCATACTACCCAAAGTCAACAAAACCTGTTTTTTTTTCAATTTAAATTCAATTAGCCAACATACAGTACATCATGAGTTTCAGATGTAGTGTTCAATAATTCATCAGTTGCGTATAACACCCAGTGCTCATCACATCATGTGAAAGTGGTCTTAATTCATTCTAAATCACAACTTTCTCAACCCCTTCTAAATCTATTAAATAACGTACACATAAAAAAATCTAGTATATATGAGGCAGGCAGAGCCAGCACAAAGAAAGCAGTGAATAAATGTAAGACAGAATTATTATTCCAGTACTGGTGCTTCATGTAAATATACTTGGTTGTAATGAATCTTCATATGGCAGTCTCTTCTACACATAATTATCAATATATCACCTTTCATATGATATCTAGAGCATAAGGCCCTTAACAACTGTCAGATTATATAAGTGACATTGATATTGAGGTTTTGTAATTAGAACTGTATTATTCAGACAGTAGAGGGTCCTTTATTCTCTACCACACTCACCTTCACATCCTCCAAAATGACTATTTCATACATTCCCCTCACCCTGCAAAACTGTTTTCAAAAAAAATGTGTAGTTCTGAGGTATAATTTATATACCATAAAATCTAGCCATGGTAAGTGTATGATTCATTGAATTGTAAGAAAATTCATAGAGTCGTGTATCATTACCACAATCCAATGTTAGAACTTTACCGTCACCCCAAATGTTTTCCTCCAGTGTTTCCAGTCCTACCCTGGCCTTGGGTAACCACTATTCTGTATAGATATGCCTTTTCTAGACATTTAATATAAATGCAACCACAAATATGTACTCTTTTGTATCTGGCTTCTATCACTTATGTTTTTGACATTCATCTTTGTTGTAGTATTTTGTAATTTGTTCCTTTTTGTTACAGAATCGTATTTCACTGTATGGATATACTATATTTTGTTTATCCATTCACCATTTGATGGACAGCTGGATTGCTTTCCAATTTTTGACTGCTGTGAATAATGCTGCTAACAGACTTTAGCAATTCTTCGAGTGTACACATTTTCATTTCTTTTGGATAGATCCCTACGAGTAGAACTGCTAATTCATAAGATAAGCTTATCTGTAACTTTTTAAGAAACAGCCAAACTGTTTTCCAATATGGCTATACCATTTACATTTCCAAGAGCAGTGTATAAGAGTTCCAGTTTCTCCACAACACCATGTAATGTCAGTCTTTTTAATTATATTCATTCCTGTGGGTGTGTGACAACACCACTGTGGTTTAATCTGCATTTCCTTAATGACTAATAATGTTGAACATCATTTTACATGCTTATTGGCCATTTATACTGTCTCCTTTGGTGAAATATCTGTTAAAATCTTTTGCTCATTTTTTATTTTTTTTCTTTATAACTGGGTTGTAAAATTTTTTTATATATATTCTAGATTAAAGACCTTTACCATGTTTGTAATATGCAACTACTTTCCGCCAATCCGTGGCTTGTCTTTTTACTTTCTTAAGTAACCTCTGAAGTGCTAAAGTTTTTAAACATTTTAATGAAGTCTAATTTGTCAGTATTTTCTTTTATGATTCATGCTTTTGGTGTCATCTAAGAACTCTGCCTAACACAAGATCATAAGGATTTTCTCTAATATCTCCTAGAATTTTTATAGTTTTGGATTTTATAATTAAGTCTATGATCTATTTTAAGATAATATTTGTATATGGTGTGAAGTATATACAACAATATGCCCAAGTCCATTTTTTTTTTAAACATACAGATATCTAATTGTCCCAGCACCTTTTGTTGAAAAGACTATCCTTCCCCCATTAAACTATCCTAGCACTTTTTCAATAACCAGGTGATTATAAATGTTAAAGTTTCATTTCTGGACTCTCATTTCTGTTCTATTAATTTTCATGCTTGGTCTTTTTTTTTTCCCTGATGGGCAACAACTTTATTTTTAACAAAATATTTTACTTTATTTGTCAGAGAGAGGGAGAGAGACACAGAGGCAGGCAGAGGGAGAAGCTGGCTCCCCACTGAAGAAGGAGCCCGACTCGGGACTCAATCCCAGGACCCTGGGATCGTGACATGAGCTGAAGGCAGATGCTTAACCAACTGAGTCACCCAGGTGTCCCTCATGCTTAGTCTTACGTCAATCATACTGTCTTGATTACCATAGATTATAGTAAATTTTAAAATTAGGGAGAGCAAATCTTCTATTTTATTTGTTTTCAAAATTGTTTTGGCTATTCTAGGTCCTTTGCATTTCCTTATAAATTTTAGTCTCTGCTTTACAAATTTCTACAAAAACGCCTCGTTGGATTTGGATAGGGATTTTGCTGAATCTACAGATAAGTTTGGGGACGACTGCCATCTTAACAACATCAATCTTCCAACCTATGAACACAGACTGTCTCTCCATTTAATTATAGATTTATTTATTTATTTATTAGAGAGAGAGAAAGCAAGAGCAGGAGGGCAGAAGGAGAGGGAGAGATCCTCTCAAGCAGACTCCACAATCAGCGCAGAGCACAACCCTGAGATTTGGAACTGTGCCAAAACCACAAGTTGGGATGCTTAACCAACTGTGTCACCCTTTCCATTTATTTAAATCTTCAATATCCCTTAGTAATGGTTTGTAATATAAAAATTTTGGTGTTTTGAAAGATTTTATTTTTAAGTCACCTCTACATTCATTGTGGGGCTCAAACTTACAACCCCGAGATCAAGAGTTGCATGCTCTTTGTGGTCCATATATACAATGGAATATTACTCAGCTATCAGAAAGAACGAGTTCTCAACATTTGCTACAACATGGACAGCACTGGAGGAGATAATGCTAAGTGAAATAAGTCAAGCAGAGAAAGACAACTATCATATGATTTCTCTCATCTATGGAACATAAGAACTAGGATGATCGGTAGGGGAAGAAAGGGATAAAGAAAGGGGGGGGTAATCAGAAGGGGGAATGAAACATGAGAGACTATGGACTATGAGAAACAAACTGAGGACTTCAGAGGGGAGGGGGGTGGGGGAATGGGATAGACCGGTGATGGGTAGTAAGGAGGGCACGTATTGCATGGTGCACTGGGTGTTATACACAACTAATGAATCATCGAGCCTTACATCGGAAACCGGGGATGTACTGTATGGTGACTAACTTAATATAATAAAAAATCATTTAAAAAAAATAAATAAATAAATAAATAAATAAATAAAAAGAAAGATCTACTGAAAAAAAAAAAAAAAAAAAAAAAAAAGAGTTGCATGCTCTACCAACTGAGCCAGCCAGGTACCCCATCTTTTGTTAAATTTATTCCTAAATATTTATTCTTTTTGATGCTACTGTAAATAGATTTTTTGTTACTTTCATATTCAGATTGTTCCCACTAAACTGTTAATCTTGCCTCACTTTGTAAAGAAAATAGAAACCGTTAGGCTAGAATACCCTAATTTTCCTCCACTCAATCTATGTACCTACTTGGTTCTATACCCGTGTTCTTCCTTCTCCCCTTTTAAAATTGAGGAAGGGATCCCTCTTCCGTTAAGACCATCCTGTAGTCAGAATTCTGAACTATCCTGTTTTTTTCAATATCCTCTCCTCATCTTCCTTTCTTCCCTTATTAATCCTAACAATTAAAATCATGCTGCAGTATTTTTTATACTCAAAAAAATAAACAAAAGACTTCCTTTATATCTTCATATACCTCCAACTTCTACCCCATGCCTATTTCATCTATAAACTTCTTCAAAAAGCAATCTATACACCCTATCTCTAATTCCTGGGCCATCAGGTATCCCTCAAGTCACTCAAATCTGGCTTCCACCTCTTCCAGTCCATGAGACTGGCTCATCAAAGTTACTGATGACCTCCAGACTGCCAAATCTAATGGCCATATTTCTGCCCACATCTTCTCAACCTCTCCACCAAACTAATACAGTTAACTATTCTTTTCTTGAAATACTCGCATTACTTAGGATCCATGACATAATCCGATATACATCCCTGATTTCCTTACAACCACTCTGACTATCCTTCTTAGCCTCCTTCCTAGAGGCCTTCCAGTTTACCCAACTTAGAAATGTGGTGGACTCCTCAGGGTTCTATTTCTAGTCAATCCTTCTTCCCTCTCTGTGGTCACTTCCTTCCCTTCCTCCCTGATTTCAACTATTTTCATGGCTTTTAAGCATCACTAATAATACACTGATAATCTTCAAATTGACATCTCCAAGCCAAATATCTTTGATCCTCTCTGGTAGAGGCCCACCTGACAATCATACAGGATTCTGAGTACCTATGACTGACAAAAAACAAAAATAACTGAATTTACCATTACTCCTCCACCAAAAAACAGAACAAAACAGAACAAAAAAATAAAAAGAAAACACCTCGTCCCGCCATCCAATAATGGTGACCTCCAGCAATATCTCCGAGTTCTCCCTTATGTTCCGTATCCAACCATTATCATGTCCTCCTATTTTTGCTGCCTCAAAATATCTCAAGTATGTCCACTCCTCTCAATCCCACAGCCACCTCACTAATCTAAGCCATTATCGTCTCCCATCTGAGCTACTGCGTATCCACTGGCCAATCTGTTTCTGTTTGTCCCGGTATTCTCTTCTCTACACGGCAGGGTAATCTTTAAAACACATAATTCAGATGATGCTACTCCCTTACTAAAAACTTTTCATATTTTCAAATCCAAACTCCTTAATGCTGTGTACAAGACCCTGCAGTACGCGGTGCCTGCTATGTCCATCCCCCCCACCATAGCGCTCCAGCTTTTCATTTCCCCCAACACATTCAGCTCTTCAAGCTTCAGGCCCTTCACATGCTTTCCCTCTTTGTGAAACATCTCATTCTTACTCCCTTATTTCTGTCTACGTCTCCTCAGAGGAACCTTCCTTTAAAACTAAGTAGACCCCTGGAGTCTGCAATGATTCTCTATTAACTGTACACAGTTCTTTTCTTTCTTAACATTAACATAATCCATGAAGGCAGGAAAGATTTCTGATTTTTTATCACTGCTATATATATCTATAGAGATATATACACCCTGAATATAAATAGTAGCCATCAAGAAGTATTCATGAAAATATACAAAACTGACTTAAGAAAGACATTATGTTTAGTACTTCACAGGTTTGCTCTTCCTCAAAACTTTCTTAATGCAGAGGTCCGTGGGATGAGCTTGACTAAATTGGAGGAAGGCTAGCAACCCCAAATTATATGCACAATTTTGTGAACTGTGTTTTCTAAGTAGATGTCTAATATGTGCACCAGAATTTCAAAGGAAACTGCAATCCAAAAGAGTTAGAAGATACATAATCTAATAAATTCTGGCTTCATCATTTAACAGGGTAGACTCAAATTCAACATAAAGTCAATTCTTGAAACAAAATGAAGAAAAGATACAGTATTTTGGGGGGATGCCTGGGTGGCTGAGTCAGTTAAGTGTCTGCCTTCAGTTCAGGTCATAATCCTGGAGTTCCAGGATCGAGCCCCACCTAGGGCTCCCTGTGCAGCGGGGAGTCTACTTCTCCCTCTCCCACTGCCTTTCCCCGCCCTGCTCATGTTCTCTCTCTCACTCTCGTTCTCTCAAATAAATAAATAAATAAAATCTCAAAAAATATAGATAAAAAGATAGATAGATAGATATAGTATTTTTTTAAAGGCCTAAGTCCCATAATTTACTAAATCTCAATGAAACTTAGTATATGGTATGAACCTAAAAAAAGATTTCTGACCCAAAGTTCTTATTACATACTGATTTTTATGTCATGCCTACATATGCAACCCATCAGACATAGATTCTTTATATAAAGGTAAAGGAGGGAAAAGATGAATGAAGATACATCTATCACAGGAAAGGCTGCAGAAAATGAAATATCTACGAAGGAAAAGATGAGAAGTGCGAACTCTTACCACCCACTTCAAATTTTCACTGGCCAAGTATCTTGAAGAATGAGAAACCATGGGCCTTACAACCCTTTCATTAGTTCAGAGAGAGAGAGAGAGAGAGAGTCACTTCAGCAACCCAGGCTGAGATTCTCTTCGAATCTCCACAAGAATGTAACAAATCAATGCGTTAAAACTGTGGAACAACTAATTTCAACACTGTGTGCTATGTTCTTAAGGGTGTGGTTGACTAGAGGGGCCATTTCGACACTGTAACACCTTTGTTTGAAAAACCCAATCCAATCACTTCAGGCTGTGAGAACGAAAATCCATGACATTAAGTGATCTGTTTAAAACCGTCACAAGGCTAGCTAAAGACAGGACTGGAACTTGCCTCCCGTGTTTGGTGCTCCTCATTACCAGCCTCTCTTACAGCTCCATCAAAATGCTGACCCAAACACTAAGACTCTAGTTCTGGGCTATTAATTTAAAAACAAAACGAAAAGACTAAAACCAGCATTTGATCTGATATAGGAAAAAGGAATTTAAAAAGTAAATATGACACTACAGAAAGCCATTAAGTATGACTTCTCTCACAAACAGTATGATATGTTTTTTCAACTGTGTATAGAAAGTGTATGATTAAGCAAGATTATTTTTGTAGTTTGTTGTAATTATTATCGTGATTCAGAAATTACAAAAAAAAAAAGAAATCACTACTCCAAAATAACAAACCTGACATTTATTTATATTAAATTTAAAACTTTCAACAAACAAGGCTCTGCTTCCCTATTTTAATATTATCACTAATGAGTAGATCTTATAATTGAACAAATTTCAAGAGAAAGACAAAATGGTTTATATTTCATTGTTGTCATTTTTCATCCATTAAATTAACATATTATTCAAATATTCTACCGAGATGTTGTTCAACACAAATGACCTAAAGATTTCTTGAGCTTCATGAATAGGGGTACATTGGTTATAACCTTCAATGAAAGATTAGTACTAGAACTTTTATCAAGCTATTATGCTCTCAAAAGTCTATATTAAGTTTTAAAACATTTCCCAAAATAGAGGCTTTAAGTAAAAGCTAACAAAACATATTTATTAGTGTAGTAGCATACCTTCCATAATCTTAAAAAAATAAATTACTTCCGATTTTTAAGACAATAAATGCTTTTTTTTTTTTTTTTTTGCTCAGCAAAGAGCAAAATTCCTCATGATTAAATCCTATGAACCAAATTTTTCTCCACTCAGTCCTGTTCCTCTCTGTTGCAGAGCATAATTCTTTTTTTTTTTTTTTAAGATTTTATTTATTTGACAGAGAGAGACACAGCCAGCGAGAGAGGGAATACAAGCAGGGGGGGTGGGAGATGAAAAAGCAGGCTCCCGGTGGAGGAGCCTGATGTGGGGCTGGATCTCAGGACCCTGGGATCACGCCCTGGGCCAAAGGCAGATGCTTAACGACTGAGCCACCTAGGCGCCCCAACTGTGGAGCATAATTCTACAAAGCTTCAGCTCATTCACTTTGTGTACTGACACACTGTCTCCAAAAACAAACCTTTAAACTCAGCACAAGTCTTACTCTACTATTCCAAAACCAGTGTAATGAATATACTTTAAGATATCTGTCTGACAGTTGTAATATAAATTGTGTCTCTGTGTGCACAAGATACCAACTACAAGAATCTTCCTATTTCTCTTAAGTCGCTGTGTCTCAAGACAGCATCATACATAAAACTATTCACTATGCAAAGAAGGAAATCCATACATAACTCAAAATCAAACAATCTCTAATCTCTACTCTTCAGAAGAGCTATGGGCAAACCAATCACATGAACAGTGAAAGTAAGAAAAAGCTGAAAGGTAGCAAGGAATAATGGTAAAGGAGAGATGCTTTATTCACTAACAAATTATTTAACTTCTCTGCCTATCATGTTCCTAGTTAATAAATAAAAATAACACCCCCTTCACCGTGTTCTTGTAAGGATCAAAGAGTTCCTGCATGAAAATGACTTGCCCGGTAAAAGGCACGTAACACGCCAGCTCCTTCCTCCTTCAGTTCTGGGCCCTCTGTTCTTTGTTCTCTATACTCATTCCCCCAGATGACTCAGCCTTCTCATGACTTTTATTAACAAATGCTGACAACTACTACATCAATCAAAGCCCTGATGTGTACATGCATGCTCACAGTGTAAGCTGTCCGTCCCCTACTCCTGAGATACTTAGGTGAGAAAGGCAGAGGAAGAGACCCAAATACCTGAATTTCACTGTAAGAACAAGCACTCCGTGCGGACAAATGTCCATGAGTCTCCAACTATCTCCTAGAGACTTCCACTTCCATCTCAAATGCCGGAAATCAAACTTGCCAGTATCTTTTTTAAAATCGGGCTCTCTTCCTGCCCCTTTTCTATGTGGGGAGTGGTGTCCAACAGAGACCAATCCTTGCTCTATTCTCCCCTCATCTAAATATCACCAGGTAACCCAGGCCCATCAATTCTACTCTCATAATTTCTTGCCTCATTTTCGGTCCCACTGTTACCACCAGAGTCCAGGTGAGGTTTTCTCAATCTCAGCACCACTGACTGGCATCCGGGCCCAGATCACCCTTGCTGTGGAGGCCGTCCTGTGCATTGTAGGGTGCCTGGCAGCAACACCGGCCTCTCGCCCCTAAATGCCAGTACAACTGCTCCTTCCCTGCACGTTTTGACAACAAAAAGGTCTGCAGACAGTGCCAAATGCCCCTGGGGAGGCAAAATCATCCTCCCCACGATGTCCCCCAACTCCTGCATCTGAGCACCATGACCCAGTTCCTCACCACTTTTAACATGCAACAGAGAATGGATCCCCAAATTCATCTCCAGCTTCTTCCCTCTAACTCCTGTTGCACTGATCTCCTAAAGGTCTTATAAAGCACGGCTTTTATGAGTCATTTCTCTTAAACTACACCTCCCTGTTACCTTCACAATTAGTTCAAAGCTCTCCACCCAGCCTTGATAATCTGGCCTCAATTAAACATTATCCAACAAAGCACCTCACATAGTGTCTACCCAGCAGCCCTTCAGTAACTCAGACCTGTTCATCCAGATCTGTTTCCCATTCTACAGTTGTCACCCTGGTTTGGACACCCATTACCCAGCATCTGTTTCAGACCACTGCACGAGCCTCCCTCCCCCTGACTCCACTCTTCTCACTCAAGGCCGAAAACCAACAATGAGTCTCCAGTGCCTATTGAAATATGAAATCTTCTACATGTTCTTTAGGGTCTTTCTAAATATAAGACGGCCTCTTTCTAACTCTATGTTCCATTGTCCCCAAGACATACTCCAGCTTCAGCAAAACCTGAAAAATCTGCTACTCCTTGAAAAGGCTCCTACACTTTCCACCTTTCGTCATGTTTTTTTCTGTCAGGAAGTCCTCCATCCCACTGCCCTCCCTCAATACTAATTTAAAGTCCATTTCAATTAAGTCAAGGAGACTTTCCTTATCATACCTCCTTTGTACCTCTCCTATGCATTCACATGGTACTTTATGTTACACATGGGTATCCCTGTAGTTTACAAGGTCCTTGAGAGATTTTTAACTCCTCTTTTGACGCCCTGCGATGCGCAGCCCAGTTAAATAGCTAACTCAATATATTCGAGTTGACCCAAATGTTTCCCACTTAGAAAGCAACAGGCGGCTGTGTTTTCACACAATCCCAAACTTTCTTAAGAGAACTAAATCCATATTCCCCTTCGTCTCACATTTTATGTCTTAGGCCAATTTTTAAGTAAACTGCTTTCAAGATACCCAAAATACTGTTTAGTATATTACTGTTAAGAGTTCTGCTTCAGCGAGCTCCTACAGCTTCTAACCTGTAACTGAATCCTTTTTTTTTTTAAAGATTGATTGATTGATTGATTGATTTGACAAAGAGAGACAGCCAACGAGAGAGGGAACACAAGCAGGGGGAGTGGGAGAGGAAGAAGCAGGCTCCTAGCAGAGAAGCCTGATGTGGGGCTCGATCCCAGAACGCTGGGATCACGCCCTGAGCCGGAAGGCAGACGCTTAATGACTGCACCACCCAGGCGCCCCTGAATCCTTAATATTTATACTATTTAAGCCCTTTATACTGAAAGGCAACCGATATTTATTTTTGAATGTTAATAAAACTGAGCATAATGCGAAAGCAACTTGATTAAACGTATTTCAAGCAAAGGTTAATTAATGCTAATCTATCCTAAATAATACACTAAAAGTCCAAAAGTCTTCCAGCACCATTAAAAATATTAAAGTCAGTTTATTTCAGCTTCCCCTCACCCCAAAAACATAAACCAAAATAGAACCTGGAAAGTTTCGCCTTAATTTTAGTTCCTAAATGACTTGAAAGTATGTTTTGCTATTGCTACAAAAAAAAGGGCAATACCATTAATGAACATGTTCTGACCAGACCTCTAACTCCAAAGCCATATGAGGTGAGTATAGTACCCCACGCTGCCACCACCATTCTTTAGCTGGGGTCAGCAAACTATAGGTCCTGTTTCATATGACCCTGAACTAAGAATGGTTTTTATATTTTTAAAGGGTTGCAAAAACAAAAACAAAGAATATTGGAGAGACACTGTTTGTGGCCAGCAAAGCCTAAAATACTTAATTTTTGTCTGTTTCCAGCAGCACAAATTCGAGACTCCTAGCTGTTGGTATCTAAGACACCCAACTTTTTCTCCCAAGATTTTTTAAAAAGCAATATAAAACATACAAGATTATGCAAAAAGACAGAACTCATTCAACTTAGTCATAGTTAATGCACAGGTAACTTCCAAAATAGAGACCTCTGTGGACATTTTTATACTTCCAGAATTTCTGTTAGAAGGAACCTGACTCTCATTCTTTAGATACGCACATTTACACTTGAAGAATGGAAGTGCATGGCCCAAAGTTCCACTGCTAGTGAACAACAGAATGGAGTCAAAGATCCAGGCCTCAAAACTCCTGATTCAGTGCTCTCTGCAGTATGCTACATTATACTCAAGCATATGGCTTTAAGTTTTAAAGATGTGGGTAAGTGGCTTGGATCATCATAAAGATGAAAGCTTAAAACCTGCTCCTGATACACTGTTTAGACAGACTAGCAACTATGAATCATTAAACAGAGTAACAACAATGTTCACCACATACATTAGATAAGAACTTCTAGGAAATCTTCTATTTTAAAAACAGATGTGATCGAGAAAGCTTAAAATTTACTCTGCTTGCTCCTCTAGTGCTACAGATCTGATTGAGGCAAATATGCACGTTTGACTTCCAGCTGCTCAATACTTATCTCCCAACCCGAACCCACAAGTTCCACCAAATGTTACCGAATGGCAATCGAAAACTGTCCAGTTCACATCAGCCACACGTTCTATAGTTAATTACAAGTTCTTTCCATACATATCTACTCGCAAACTACTAGCTACAAATTAAAAATTTTTATCTCCTCAAGAATTCAGCTGCCTTAAGAAGACTGCTTCTTCGATTCCTACAAAACCGACTTTGTGGCGTCTGCTGGTTAATTCAAGAATTAAAAACAAAACAAAACAAAACAAAAACCCATTTTACCTATACCGGTAACTTTACTACTCTGCAGGTTCCGGAGAGCTATGTTATATACCAGGATCTAGGATTCAAAGACATGGTCACAATCCAAGATCCTTCATCTGAAGTTGCTCTTCCAGTGTTGAAAAACAGATTCTGAGGGGCAGTCGAGAGATACTGGACTTAGGCTCTTGAGAGATAATACACAGACCTCCGCCCCCCAACCCCCACCATATCCCCGCATGACTTTTGTCTTCTAACAGCGACCCCTCCCCCTCGACCGCGGCGCGAGTCCCGGCCGCCCGGGCACCTGCGGCCCCAGCCTGGAGGCACAAGCCCACCGCCGCTGCTGGAAACGGCGCCCACCCCCACCCCCGGAGGCGGGCGGCTAGAGGCCGGAGCCGCCGAGAAGCAACCGGTCGGCGTCCGGCAGAGCCCAGGACGCGTCCAGAGGCGAGGGCGGCGGCGTTACCTGGAGGACCACGTCGTTGGGCAGCTGCGCGGCCCGGAATAGCTCCAGCACCCGCCCGTTGGCCGCCACCTTCTTGGTGCTCTCGATGTCGCAGTAGGAGAAGAGATCCGAGTAGTATTTCTGCTCCGCATCGCTCAGCGTTAAGCCTTCCATCTTCGCCTCCGGCTCACGGCCGCCCCGCCCCGCATGCAAGACCCGGGACCCGGCCCCACGACCCCGGGACGGCGGGGGCTGCGCGCGGCCCGGCTTCCTCCTCGCCCCGAGAAGCCGCGAGGAGCCCCAACCCCGGCCTCACGCGCGCGGGGGGCGCCCGAGCAACAGGGCCCGGAGGTCGCGAGGAGGGGGCCCGGCTGGGCTCGGCGCGGCGCCGCTTGCGAGGCCCCGCGCAGTCCCGGGCTCGGCTCGGCGCGCGGCTCCGGCTCCGCGACCGAGGGGAGGGCGCGGGGAAGGAGGCGGGGGCCGCGGCGGCGCGAGGCACGGGCAGACTCCACCACCGCCCCCGCCGCGGGTTCGAGGCTCCCCGGCTCCCCGCCGCTTCCCCCCAGACTTCCCGCCTCGGCTTCCCCTTCCGTCCACGCCCCCGGAGCGGCGGCACTTCCCGGAAAGTTGTGGGGCTTCGAGTCTAAAGTTTCGGGGGCTCCGAGCTGAGCGTGGCCGCCGCTCCGCCTCCCTCCGCCGCCATTTATTGCGCCCCGGCCCGGCCCCCGACGCGCCCGCACCAACACTGACAGCGGCGGCCGCGCTCCAGACCCGGATGTGAGGCCGGGAGGAGAGAGCGCGAGAGGGAGAGAAACACCCACCGGGCTGGCTCGGCCGCTCCCGGGAGAGGGGGCCGCAGCGCCCCCTGGTGGCCGGAGCCCCGCTGCGGAGGGCCGAGCGGCCCCCAGCCCCGGGAGGAGGAGCTGGGACCCTGGGGACGCGAGGACCAGGGACCCACAGCAGCAGCTCATTAACACCGAGGCAACCTACATACCCGTTTCTGTTTAGATTGTTTCGAAGCTTCCGACACGAAAGGTTTAATAAATATTCATTGAAAGAGGAACATTGTTCAGGTTATTACTATTTTATCTGTTTGTACCTTCTAGATGTCAGATGTTACTGAGAATAAATGCAATATTTCTATGTGCTCCAAAGAGCTATGAAGATTCAATCTATCTGGGAACTCTCATATTGACATTAACACTGAGGCTGAACTCCCACTCTTGTTCCAAAACATGTTTACCTGAGAAACAAAATTTGCTGAATAGAGGGAAAAACTCACAAAGTTTTCTTCTATGTACAAGGTCGTCCTGGTCACCGGGAACTTAGCGCCCTGAATGTATACCATCAACTTTGTAACCCCGTATGGGCCCTGGGCTGACCTCAGGGGCTCCTTGCCACTTTTAATTTCCCCCTTTACAAAAATCATGCACTGTTCTGATTGGCACCTACCTGAAAGAGGAGAGTCGTAAAATAGCTCGAGAAGAATATCTGAAGAGTTTATACTTAGCAAATAGGAACTGTTTCAGTGGCTAAGGCTGTTTGTTACACAGATTTTTCCATTTTGGTTTTTATTTTGTCTTCTACATGTTGCTCCCCAGAGTTCTGACCCTATAAATGGCCCATGGGAGGAAATCATTACAGGTTCCCAATCCTTTACCTGTAATTCCAGAATCAAAAAGCACTGAAAACCCAAAAGGTTTTTGTTTTTTTTGTTTTTTTTTTTTGTTTTTTTTTTTGCAGCACTTTGGCAGCAAAACCTGCCCTGTCTCATCTGGAGACAAAAATCTTAGTTCACATGAAGTTATTTATAGTCTTATTTGTGCCACTTAGTGTCAATCTTTTTTACTCATTTTACTCCAGGTCTTAATAGGATGTTAGTATGTAATTACACGTGTTTATTTTATTAACTTTCTTTAAAATATTTTATTTTAAATTTTTTTTTACCTTTCTTTAAAAATACACACACACACACACACACACACACACACACACACATATGACTATGGAGCTGTAAATACTTTCTAACTTGACCAGTAGCATTTTAGGTAGATACATATATATATATACGACATGCCATTAAGCTCAAGTTGCCCAATCTCTAGAACTTTCAATTTGTCACATGGACATCTCACATACCTGTACAGGGGACCTGCTGTAGGTGACCAGAGCCTCACAGATGGCTTGTCTTCCAAAGGTGTAGATAAGAGGAGCACAATGGGGTGGGGATTGGATCACAATTGTCTTCAGCAGGGCGCCTGGGTAGTTCAGTCAGTCAAGTGGCTGCCTTTGGCTCAGGTCATGATCTCAGAGTCCCAGAATCGAGTCCCTCATCAGGCCCTCTGCTCAGCGGGGAGTCTGCTTCTCCCTTTCCCTCTGCCCCTCTTGTGCTCTCTCTCTCTCTGTCAAATAAATAAATTAAATCTTAAAAAACAAAAAACAAAACAAAACAATTGTCTTCGGCATCTTTTTCTCCACCACCTTTCCTAGGCCTTGAAGGTCTTTCCTGCCCCAGGGCCTTTGTTCCTGCTACCTGAAATACTCTTGCCACAGATCTTTGCACGGCTTGTTCTCTCACACCATTCAGGTCCTCGTTCATATGTCACTTCCCCAGAGATAACTTCCTCTCAACACCTGATCCGAAACAGCCCTGCTCTGTACCCCTCTCTGAATTATTTTTCTTTATAGTCCTTTTCACTACCTGACATTAAAGTATACATCTGTTTATACTTTTAATAGCTAATAGTTATTGAGTGCTTACTATGTTTCAGGTACTGTTCTAAAACTGTACACTAATTACCACATTAATCACAACAATCCTTTGAAGTAGGCACTTAGTATTTTTATTGGACAAATGAGGAAACTGAGGCACAAATGGGCTAAATAACTTATGAGTCAGATTGTTATTAAGTGCCTGGATCTGGGATTCAAAACCCAGGAAATCTCAAATCTGAAATCTGTCTTATAGAGCGTTTCTTACTTGTTTATTAAGTCTCCCCAACTACCATCCCTGTATTTACCAGATAATATTTGCTCATTGCCGTGGCTCCAATGCCTAATATCTGGCTCATAATTCTCATCAAGAACTATTTGTTGTATGAATGAATGAACAAATGAACTAATGACATGATGAGCCAATCAGTACCCTTTGGCTCCCTTAACTCCCGCAACCTCCAACCCTACCCCTCCTTAGCAACCTAAAATACTTACAGGATCGTTTTCCTTCCAAGTTCTGGGATTCTGAGATTTCCTTCTCAGTCCATAAGGTGCTATCTTTTTTACTCTTGCTTCCCGTTCCTTGAGTAAACCTGGTCCTTACAACCTGCAGTTTCTTCTCTGCTAATTCCAACACATATTTCATGCATTCAAGGTGCGCTTTGAGTGTCTTGGACACTCAGTGTAAAACAAACTGCATGATCTTGTCCTCAGAGATCATCCATCTAGGGACCTCATGTCATGTCAAGGACACCTGGCTAGCACCCTGGATTCCCTCTTGTGTTGACCTTCCCCTCACCCCTTGCCAAGTGCTAAACTTGAATTGGCCACAACATGTGAGTTACGGAATGTGGAGGTGGACTCTTTCTGTGGTCCCATTGCTCTGTGAGGCCTTCCTAATGTAATAGGATAGAAGAGTGGAAATTTTCCAGTTGATGAACAAGACCAAGCAGAGGACAAAAGTCAGTCACCCGTACCACATGAACAACAAGGTCAAACCCCCACCCGTAAGGGTTTACCAAGAAGCGGTGAAATGGGCCCTATTGCCAGCAACCACTGCCTCAGCCCCAGACCCACTCCCCAGGCCCGTGAAGGAGTCCCGAACACCACTCGCCATGTGAGGAGCACGGTGGTTGTGTAAGAAACCCTCCAAACAAACACATACTCCCCACAGAGTCAGGCACCCATTAAGACAGGGAGGCCTGCTCTGGGGGACTCTGTCTTCCCAGCCTCCTGCATATTCCAGGTGGGTTTGGTGTTGGAGAGTTCGACAGTTTCACAAAAGAAAGAGATTTTTCTCTGTATCTGTCCCTTAAATTTGTATTTCCAGATATGAAAGGGGAAAAAATGCAATTTAACACATGTTCTTGGAGGTCAAGTCTAATTTTTTCCTAGTATACATTTCTAAACATATCAATTTTAAAAAGTGACATCATGAGAAAGCTATTTTAAAACAGATGGTCTATATTATATAGCTACAAATTTACAGATGCTGGTTTTCAGGGAAAGATCAAACAGTTGGTTAGGGCCAGCAGATGCATCAACTGTTATTTAACTGGAAATCTCCAGGCTTTTAAAATAAACTGTATACAGTAAAATCCATTGTTTCTGGTATACAGTTCTATGAGTTTTGACAAATGCATACAGTCGTGTACCCACCACCAACATCAAGATCCAGAGCCACTCTGTGATCCCCCCCAAAATTCCTTTGTGCTGCCCCTTTTAACTCACCCCTGCCTCCACCCTCAGCCCCTGGCAACCACTGATTTGTTTTCTACTTCTACACTTTTGCCTCTTCCAAAATGTCCTATATGGAATTATGTGATGGGTAACCTTTTGAATCTGGATTTTTTTTTCACATAGCATAATGCATTTGAGATTCTTCCATGTTCTTGCTTCTATAATGGTCCATTTTTTTAAATTGCTTAATAGTATTCTGCTGTATGAATGATTATAGTTTGTTCATCTATTCACTAAGGGAAGGACATTTGGGTGTTTTCAATGTTAGGTGATTATTAATAGAGATGCTGTAAACATGCATGCAAGTTTTTTGTGCGAACTTAAGTCTTCATTTTCTCCTTGGGTAAATATCTGGGAGTATTGTTGGGTCATATGGTAAGTATATGTTTAACTTTAAAAAATGCCTGACTCTTTCAAAATGCCTATGCCACTTTGCCTTCCCATGAATAATGTACAGAAATTTAGTTTCTCTATATCCTCACAAACCATTCTAACATCATTCTAATGAGTGCATAGTGATTTCTCACTGTGACGTTAAGTTGCATTTCCCCAGTGACAAATGATATAGAGCATCTTTTCATGTGCATATTTGCCATCTGAATATCTTCTCTGGCAAAGTGTCTATTGAAGACTTTTCCCATTTTTTATTGGGTTGTTCGTTTTTTCATTGTCAAGTTTTGAAAATTCTTTGTACATTTTTGATACAAGCCTTTGTCGGATACGTGATTTGATGGTATTTTCCACAGTCTGTGGCTTGCCTTTTTATTTTTTACAGAATAGGATTCTTAGTCCAATGCAGGAGTGATCCTAAAAGACATTAGTGAGGGGAAATCCATGTCATCAAGTTTGTATAAGAGAGATTGCCCAAGATAAGAATATACATTAAACCCATGAAGAGTGGCTAATGGTTGGGCTGATAGCGCAGGACCTTGGAAGAAAGCAGTTTGGAAGATCCGGAATGAGACGGTCTAAGGGAAAAGCTTGTTGTTGAACCTATGGAAAGGGGCATGAAGCGTGAATATCTTTGTGTTTTGTGCTGACACCCACCGGAAAACATCCACTATGTTTTCCCGAGGAGGCACGTGACAACCCAGTGGACGAAATGGCCTGGCTAGTTGATGCCAGGTGACCTCTGCAAGCAGCCACCTGGTGTTGGCACATTTGCTCGGGAACTGAATAGCTACCGTGGCAGCAATGGAAGGCATGCGTGGGCCCCACATGATGGGTTTCCACTTACCAAGGTCAAACGTCGACCTGCCAGCAAGAGTTGAGCTCCGCTCAGCTCAGCTTGGTGCCAGCTGAAGAGCAAGTCAAGCTTCTGATGCAGCATCATCCCTCAGGGGAGACCGATCAGACACGTGGTGACAAGTTGATTGATCTTTACCAGAATCAAACATATTCTGGACATAAATCTGCTTTTCTGTCTGCAGAGCCTCGGCTGGCAATACTATCGGAGGGTCTAAGCATTTTTATCAGCAACCTAGAATCTATGTAACATGACTTCAGACTGAGATATTCACTTTCCAGTAATACAAATGCGTTACTGTAGGTCCACCTACAGGTCTCACACACCGCATCATCCAGAAGCTGCTGAGTTAGAGAGTACAGAATGGCCTTTCGAAGTGCAGTTGTTGTGTCAGCTTGCAGATGATACTCCGTAAACATGGAGCCCTATACTCCCGGACGCAGTGTGCGCAGTGCATTACCGGCCTGCTATGCTGCCACATTGCCAGTAGGTAGCCTGACTATGTGGGATACGAAACCACTGGGGAGGAGTCAAACTGGCCCCCGTTTGCCTTTGCCCTCAGCAACCTATCTGGGGGAGTTTGCACTTCCCATCCTCTCAGTTTTGAGCATCTGGAGGCCCTGGTTCTCAAAGGGAAGTGCCTCCACTAATAGGAGGCTTATTACCAGTCCCACCAAACTTGAAGCTACAAATGCTGTTCAGTCGCTTAGGGCACCTCCTGCCAATAGATTAGTAGAGAAGAAAAGAATCAACATAGTAGGGGTTAATCGAACCTTTGAAGTAGGAAAGAATATGTTTCACACCCAGAAGACCACTGGGGTGTCTCCTGGTAGTCCTCTGTTCAGTTTTAATGATAAATGGACAAGTCTAATTGCCACGGTCTGAGGGGTATGGTGACAAGGGACTCAGACCACTTAGGGATGAAGGCCTGTGTCACCTTACAAGGGAAGTCGCCTGGAGCTGCAGAGGTGTTGGCTGAGGTCAAGAAGAATCTAGAATGAGTAGAGAGGAGACAATGAACATCAGGTGTGGCCTTGAAGTGAGCTGCAGTGGTGGCAGATAGAGTTCGCTCCACTAACTTCGCTCTCACAAAAATTTCTGGGAAACAACCATAAGAATCCAGGGGGAGTTGTTCCCCTGTGGGTAATTACATGACATGAAGCAAATGGATCTGAGTGGTATGGACTGTGGTGGTTGCTGTGGCATGCTACCCAATTTACACCCCTCAGGACTGAGACACTGTTCTTTCAACTGTTAGGAATGTTGGAGATCAGGGGCTCACAGCTGAATCCCTCACCAGGGATTGCCCTTGGGAGAAAGATTCCTCACCTAAGGTGACACCCGAGTCCTGGGGGCAGCACATTAGTCAGTGGATACAGGAGCCTAAACGTCCTTGCATTATTTTTTTTTTAAGATTTTATTTATTTATTTATTTACTTACTTATTTGAGAGAGAGAGAGAGAATGAGAAAGTGAGAGAGCACAAGCAGGCAGAGGGAGAGGAAGAAGTAGGCTCCCCACTGAGCAGAGAGCTCCTTGCAGGACTCGATCCCAGGACTCAATCCTAGGTCTCTGGAATCATGACCTGAGCCGAAGGCAGACGCTTGACCGACCGAGCCACCCAGGTGCCCTGGTCCTTGCACTGTTTTGAGACAACTTGAAGAGCCATCTCAGCTCCAGAGCTCCTCCAGGAATTGGCTGGTGCCTCTGCTGTTACCACATTACAGATCTCCCTCTGTCCAATTATGGGCTTTTTCCACTTCACTTCTGTATGTGTGCTGTTCCTGACAACAATTATCAATGAACTTCCTGTACCCAGATCTTCATTTCAGTGTGTTTCCTGGGGAAACCAACTTAAGCCACCCACATACTTCTGCTCCTATTAAGTAAGTTGAGTTAATTAGTGCTTACCAACCTGTTGTACTTATTATTGTAATTGCTATAATTGGATTAAATGTTACATAAGCAAATTAATTATGAAAACAGGAAGATGGTTTTTGGGGTTTTTTTAAGATTTTATTTATTTATTTGAGAGAGAGAGCATGGGCAGGGGGGAGAGGCAGAGAGAGAGGGAGAAACAGACTCCCTGCTAAGCACAGAACCTGACATGGGGCTCGATCCCGGGACCCCAGGATCATGACCTGAGCCGAAGGCAGGCTCTTAAACCGACTGAGCCATCCAGGTTCCCGGGTTTTTGTTCCTATAAAAACCAAAAATGATGTTTTGGAAAGACATGAAGATAGTAAGTTGCTAAGAAATGTTGCTGTTGAATGGGCTGTGGAACTCATGAAGAAAGACCAGGGGTTGGAAGCAACGGTACCATATCTACATGCCAGGCACACAGCGGATTCAGCATGAGCTGCTTGTTTAATTGATTGTAGAGTTCGGATAGAGGGTAGTTTCCTATATGTAATCAGAATTTCTGGTTTTTTGTTTTCAAAAAATCTCTTATTGTTTTTGTAAAAATATACACGTTTATTGTGAAAACAAAATAACTCAGGAAAGAATGAAGAAAAATATAAAAATTACCTGGAATCCTGCCATCTGCAGGCAACTTCTATTAACATTTGGATGAATATTTCTGACATCATTTGTTTAAAATAGACACAAAATGGGGGCGCCTGGGTAGCGCAGTCAGTTAAGACAACTCTTGGTTTCGGCTCGGGTGGCGATTACAGGGTCATGTCTGCAGATCGTGAGACTGAAGCCTGCATTGGGCTCCGAGCTCAGCGTGGAGTCTGCTTGGGATTCTCTCTCCTCCCCCTCTGCCCCTCCTGCTCATGCTCTCTCTCCCTCTAAAATAAATAAATAAATCTTTTAAAAACTAAAATAAAATAAATTACACACAGAATGATAGGCATACAAGCATACAATGTCAAATAAAGGGATGGATTATATGTATATATAGACATGCATTATAAGTACACATTACTACTTATTATATACTCAAATATATCAATTGAATGGATGCATTATACATTACTATGTATTATATATATAATATTATATATGTGTGTATATATATAATTCATCCCCTTATTTGCCATCATATGCCTATTTCTTTATAATCCTTTGTAGCAAGGCTTTTTCACTCAAAATTGTATTTGTAAAAAGAGTTGTCCTTTTCTCTTAACTTAATTTAAATCTTATTTCTTTTCCTTTCTTGGAGCCAGCAATACAAATGATATAATCAGATTAACAGATCGGAAAAACACAACTGTATCCTCCAGAAACCACTTAAGGCAATCTTGTACTTTATTACCAATGGGATCTATTTTCATTACCTAACTAGAAGGGAATCATAAAATGATATTTTTTTTGGATGTTGCAGCTGTAAATCAGTGTTTCCATAATGAGATAGAATATGCCAAATAAATTTAAGATTTCATATTAGCATGAGGTTCATCAGGAGCAAAGGCATAGAAATCTATACAAAATTGTTGTCACAGCAAAAATAAATCAATTCTTTATATCAATAGAATGCTCAGAAGAGATTAGCCAAAAATGAAAAAGCACTTTTCTCCAAATAAAAATCAACCCCACAAATATTTATTGCTTACTCTATGGAGGGCAGTTTTCCCCTCTAAGTTTCTTTTGTAAACATTCCCAATTTAGTGTTTTCTCAATATTATGAATTTTTAACATAGAAAAGATCAAAATGTTTTTTCCTATTATTTGTAATATTAAAGCATGTAGAAGTAACTGTTGCTTGCCACTAGTAGCATTTTCTTTTCTTTTTTTTAAGGTTTTTCTGTTTATTTGAGAGAGAGAGAGAGAGAGCTGAGCGGAGGGCGAGGCAGAGGGAGAGAGAGAATCTTCAGCAGACTCTGTGCTGAGCACAGAGCCTGAAATGGGGCTGGATCCAAGGGCCCTCATATTATGACCAGAGCGGAAATCAAAGAGTCAAAGATGCTTAACCGACTGAGCCACCCAGGTGCCCCCACTAGTAGCATATTCTAAAGTGGGAACTCTGCACTTGCATGGAGTCATCTCCAACACATCAGCTTTTTAAACTATTAATTTAATAAAAGTAAAACAAGATAATCTGTCATTTATTTTCTTTCCACAACCTTTATTAGTTTCTGTTGACTTCCATCACCCTGCCATAGAAATGTTTTACAGCGTCATGAATTCCATAACTGTTCATGGTGCTTAAGAGCTGTAGTGTTTCTGCTTTGTGAAATCTTTTTCCATTCAAATCCTATGTCATGCTTTGCTGTTGTCAATATTTCGTTATCTGAGGAAGCTTAAAGGTCACCTCTGTGCAATCTTAAAAACTAAAAATGTGTGAAATGAGTACTTATCTTAATTAATGGCTGTAGCAATAGGAGGGTATCAAGTTGTAATAGAAATACAATGGTCCTAGTTTGAGGTCAAATACACCTGGGTTTGAAACCTGACTCTGGCAATTATTAGCCTTGTAATCCAGGGGAGGTTTAATTTCTGTCAGCCTGAGTCTTCTTCTGTAAAATGGGATGATTTAGTTGGCCAATGTAAGAACAAGAAAGAATGTATATAAAACGTTGTTATCCAACCGGTGTTTAACAGCTAGCAGCTATTATCAATGGCAAACATGATCAATTAAAATCTGGATTCTTTTTCGGGGCACCTGGGTGGCTCAGTCTGTCAAGCATCTGCCTTCGGCTCAGGTCATGATCCCAGGGTCCTGCAATCAAGCCCCGCATCGGGCTCCCTGCTCTGCAGGGAGCCTGCTTCTCCTCCCTCTGCCCCTCCCACCCACTTGTGCTTACTCTCTCTTTCTCTCTTGCTTTCTCTCAAATAAATGTATAAAATCTCAAAAAAATAAAATCTGAATTGTTTTAAATTTTGTTCTTGCTGTTTGTTTAAATAATTCAAACAACCAGGGAGCATCTTTTATTAAGATATAAATAATTATTTAAAACATCATTATCAGCTGTCATACTCATTTCCTCCTAGTCTTCAAGCTGTTACTATCCTGTAGACCCTCCAGATAAAAAGAACCCGACCTGTATCTAGTTATTTGCGTACATTCAACACATGTTAATCCTAGTAAGAATTTAGTGCTTAAAATCTACTTATCTTTTTAAAAAAATAATTATTTCTATACAGGCACATAAGTATAGTGGGGTCAAACATTTTCAACACCACAAGTGGCTTTTAATTTCCTCTAATGAATATAATCTTCCTCAGTAGCAGCATGGAGTTTAACTCAATTTTGCCAGTTATCATATCTCAGGATCTTTCTGTTAAAAGTGTAATCATTTAAGTAGTTCAGTATTTCACTTAAATGCTCAGCCCTTCACATTTCTTCCTCTTTTCCCTGCTCTTCTCTCAGATGTCATGGTGGGGGGGTGGTATATGAGGGTAGGGGATGGAGATAGCTCACATGATTTCTGGACTATGAGAGAGAAGGGGCCTTAATCTGCAAGCTGGAGTCCCTGTGCTCTCCTCCGGTTCGCCTGCAAGGTGGCTGGTGTGACCTGGTCCCCAAGTCTATGTTGAGGTATCCTCAGAGTTAGCTGGTCCAGTCTGGCCTTTTAGGGCATCATCACAAAATCACCTGTAGCCTCTAACTCTAATCATTAAGTCTCTGTATTGGTGGCCTCTGTCATTCACCAGTCCTCCCATTGGTACTTTCACTTGTCTATATGGAAACTTGGTGGGGGCATGATGGGGGGAGGTGGGTAGATTGTTTCTTAGAGCTGAGACTTTGGTCTTAAGCAGATGGCGACACTAAACATGACTTTGTGGGTCAGGGATTTGGGGAGGGCTTGTCAGGCACTTGCTTTTGTGATCTATGTGCAGTCATCGAAGGCTTGACTGGGTTAACTGTCCAAGATGACCCACTCATATGGTTAATGCTGCCTGTTGTCTGGGATCCCACTGAGGGCTCTCTACTGGACTGTCTTATGGCCGGCCACTGCATTGCTCGGCTTCTTACAGCGTGATGGCTGGGTTTTAAGGGAGCATCTAAAGAGCAAGTGTCCCAAGAAATCAAGGCAGAAATCATTGAGCATCATTTCAATGCATTCTATTGATCATGGGTGAGTCATGAAGGCCAGCCCTGATTTAATGAGAGAATTATATCCCACCTCTTGATGGAAGGGCCCAATGTTTTTCATTATAATAAATAAGCCAGGTAAAATGATTTGTCTTTGAAAACCATATATACTATAACTGACAAAAAAAGGAACACAACTAACCAGTGGGTTTACTTTAGGTTGGGTTTCTCTCTTTCACTCAATCTCACATCTTTCTGTTGTTGGCACTATACTATATTGTCTCTTCCCTATCAAGATTATATTTATCTCCAAATTAACTGGACAATCTTTCTCTTTACCATGGGAATGATCACCTATAAAACAATTTGGCATTTTTGCGTGGTGTTTCTTTGCCAATTTATCAGTTTCTTCCTGGACTATCAGCCTATAGAGATCTTCTTTTTCTTGTTAAGTAAATTTTTTTTTCTCAGAAATGTATCCGTTGCATTGAGATTTTAAAATTGACATCAATCTTTGTAATGTGTCTTTTGTGACTATTTTAAAGGCAGAACATATTAAGTTTCAGGATAAAAGGTAAGTTTAACTTGTTTTTTGGGTAATTTAAAAATAGATTTACAGGGTATTAAAAAAAAACTTTTTAAAAATTCTCATCATGAAATATACCACTTGGTCAGTAGCAAAGCTGATTTTACCAAAATAAGCTTATTTCTGCTAAGAACTATAAAATTAACTGCATGCTACTTTCTGTGGCTTATGATAAAGAAACCCATCAAAGGTCAATGCAACAAAAAGTTGATAAGCATGCTAAGATTCAGTCTCAGGGGTTCCAGGACTTACAACACCCATACGTTCTAGAACAATACTTTGATTTAAAGACAGAAAGCTATTTTACCAAAGTTAACACCATAAACCAGTTCATTCACTCAAAGACAATAATTTTCAAAGGATTATTTATGAGAAAGGCAATCATTACAATAACCATTTATGTACAAAGAGAAATAAGCAAAACAGAGAAATGCAGGTAAGGAGTCAAACCAAATGTTTCCCTGAAATGGCCTATCACCAAAATGAAGTTTGTTGTTTATTTGCTTAGTTGGGCTTAGTTGGGCTTTATTGTTGATGATTGTATTTGTAAAATTCGGGACCCTTAAAAAAATGATTGCTTTAATTTTCTACCTTATTCTGCAGGCTGGAACATACCTGGCTTATGTGAAAGTTGGATTCTCCCACCCCCTTCAGGTTGTGTTCCCTAACTAGCCAGCTCATTTCAAGGGACCAGGACAACGAGCAGTGACAATGATTTTGTTGTCAGCGTGTCTATGAATAATTGGTTTCCACAAATTCAGTATTACAGTCTCCTCTTTTGTGAACAGAATTCCCCAACTAATTAACTAACTTCTTTCTTCCTCCTTCTTTCCCTCTTCTCCTTGCTTTTTCTCCCCCTCCCTCCTCCCTCCCTGTCATTCATCAATTATTAAATATTTACTCTATGTCAGGCAGCATGCTAAGTTTGAGAATTTGAAGAAAACGTTTCTTGCCTTTAAAGGGGTAAGAAGCTAATGAGGGTGACATTCACTAGCAGTAAATAATAATAATACAATGTAGTGGATGGTCTAGGAGACAGAAATAGAATACTCTTCGGGTATACAGAAAAGTTGCCTTATATAGACCTGGAGTGGTGGAAAGTAAGGTCAAGTTAGTCTTAGATGCTGTGGGCCTCTCCTTTAGGGGAAATTGTGGGGTGATTATCAATTCTGTGACAGAACAGGACAAGTGAGAGTTTAAAGTGATGACATTCCAGGGCGCTTGGGTGGCTCACTCAGTTAACCGTCCGACTCTTGGTTTCAGCTCCGGTCGTGATCTTGGGGTTGTGGGATTGAGCTCCAAGTCGAGCTCCACGCTCAGCAGGGAGTCTGCTTGAGATTCTCTCTCTCCCTCTCCCTCTGCCCGCCCCCGTCCCTCCCTGGCCCAGGCTCATGCTCTCTCTCTCTCTCTCTCTCTCTGGAATAAAAAATGGATAAATTGTTAAAAAAAAAAAAAGTGATGACATTTCAAATTAGGTCACCTGAGATGGGACAATGGAGGCTGGACTGGAGGTGATGTTGACGGCAAGGTAAGTGAAAGCAAGAAAAAGGAGGAGAAGGGTGGACGAGAGTTACACAGGATGATTTAGTTCTAGCGATCCGCTGTAGAGCACATGGGTGCACCTCCCAACACTGCGTTATGCACCCAAAGGTTTAAGTGGATGGAACTCACGTTAGGTGTCCTTACTGCAATAACTTAAAAGCAACAACAATATTGTCACCAATCCTTGTGTTGACCAGGCTGAACTTAGCTGAGAGTGGTGTCTGATTCTTCATACCAGCCAGACTCCAGAATCTACCTGACGTTTTCCTTTTTATGAATCCCGCTCTTTTGCCGTCATCATTTTAAGAAAAAGTTGGGGGTTTTTGGAAGTTCGGATGTTTTATGACAGCTCCAATTAGACCAACTAGAGTACTTAAAGGAATTGTTTGTTGTGACTAGCTTTGGAAAAGAGAGTCACCATTTACTTTATTTTTTACAACCAGGGATTTTCTGCCTGCTTCCTTTATATTTGTCTTTCTTTCCGTTTTCCTAGGACCTTCATTGACATGTATTCCTTTTCTTTTTCTTCTCAGTTTTAATTCAAGGGGCACCTGGCTGGCTCTGTCAGAGAAGCCTGTGACTCTTGATCTTGGGGTCGTGAATGTAAGCCCCACATTGGTTATAGAGATTACTTAAAAATAAGTAAATAAAATGTTCTATTTCTTAGTTTGTAAGAAAAAATTTATATGTACAAGATCCAAAGTGAAGAGAAAGGCAGCTTTCAATCACAAATCGAGACAGTAACCATCCAGACTCTACTGTGCAAGCATATTTAATGCATATACCTCAACATTATACTTAGGTAATTTTAACTATGCAGTTCAAGTTCGGTTTTATATCAGATCTGTATATATACGGTACTTGTGGTCAAATTTTAAGATTGGTAAGTCAATTTGAAGCTGCTTATGTTTTGAGCACAGGTGTCACTATTACAACTGTATGATGTTAACTCACAAAATAGCAGTCCTCGAAGATCTCTTCGTCCCATGCTCGTACACTTGTAATCTGACTCAGTTTGCTAATTTTTCTTTTTGTAGTTACTCTTCAGATTATAGTTGTTATGCACTGAGTTCCCTATGCATCTCCCCCAGTTCCTTTTTCTCAGCCATTCCATACTTTTCTATTCTCTTCTGACATGCATTTATTTAAGGTTTCAATATGTTTCTAACACTCTAAAGGTTCAGGGTTTGTCTGGGATCGGTAGGGCTTTTGAGACAACCTGGGGGCTTTGCACATACCTATAAATTCCTGTCAAGAAAACAGTTTGGTAAGTTCAGTTCACTTCAAGCCAACATTTATTGAACATCTACTATCCATTAATAACTGTACTAGATCCTGAGAACAGAATGTTGCCATTGAGAATTTATAGTCTAGTGGAGGAGACAGATACACATTTCTTAAAATTTTCCTGTTCCCTGCGTTGAACTTTCTATCTGTGCACCTCCCCACCCCCACACTCCACCTCTCAGTCTCAGGTTGGCTGTGTTCCCAGTTTGAGGATGTCTGGCTCTCCTCTAATGGCCTTTATCCCCTTTTATGTGAACATTTTGCTGTAGTTTGTGAACTTTTAGGCTGCTTACTATGAAAGCCTTGTCTGCCCTGGAATGATGAAATGCAAATATTTCACCTCACCTCCACGGAAGATTTGAAGTTAAGCTTTCCCTGCTCTCAAGGAGAGCTGAATTTTCAGTTTTTAATTAACATATTAATTTCTAAATGACCAAGTCTATTGTGCAAGTGCCACAGGAGAAGACGGTGACATGAAGGAAGACAATGCTTGGGAGGGAAACAGAGAGTAGGGGAGGAGGGATTTTTCCAATGAGAGGAGCTTATCGGAGGGCTCCTTGGGGGCCTGGGAGTTGATCTTAGAGAAGTGGCCTAGAAGGCTTTGGGCCATTGCTCAAGAAAAGCAGGGTGAGCAAACAGAAGGGACTCTCAAGAGGGGCAGTGTTTAAGGTCACAATAGTCACAAGTCTCAGAACCCCTGATTTCACTGGAGCGGCCCCTTGCCTAGGCTCAGGGACCAAACAGCTATTCTCCCTGTCCATACCCGATACTGCCCAGCATAAACAGTAGTGATGCAATGGGAGCATGTAATTAAGTAAATGTTACCATACAGCAAATTTGAGGTATTTTCAAAAGTATATGTCATTTGGCAATGGCTTAGTAGAAAATTATGGAGCCTGAAATCAAATCAATGTAAATATATAATGATATACACTAAATTAATAATGATATACTTAATTAAAAGTCATTTCTAATTAACCATGCACATACTTAACAGTTATGATCATTAAAAAGCGGAATAACATTAACTGAAAATAAGCATTATCACAAAATAATACCAATGTTTCACTGATAACAAAGTGACCTTTCTGATATGGTCAGCTTCCAACCCTTTGCCTGTAGAAATGCAAATACGTGTGTTGACAAGGGTTGGCCACCAGTCTTCTTAATGTCTGATGTCCAATCTTGCCACACTGATAGCTAAGAGAAGGCCTCTCTTCCCTTAATTGGTTTGAAAATAAGCCTGGATTTAGCTAACTATCAGAGGCTCTCTACCCCTGGGGAACAGAACAATAGTTTAGCAACTACAAACAGAAGCTTCTGGAGACCATTCTGGAATACTGGAAAGGGACAGCTTGATAAGAGACTTAACATTATCTCAGCTCAAGCACTGTCGAGTAGATATTTCTTCAACAGAGTCAATGGTCCTAGATAGCAGACCCAAAATCCCTGTTAGAGAGAAGAGCGACGGATCAAGTTCAGAGTAGGTACTCAATAAATGTTTGTTTAATGGTCAAAATTACCAATGGTAGATATAACTGAACTGACAAAATATTAATATTAAAGTCTTTCATTACTGTTAACATCCCTCGCTTTCTTTCCTCTCACAAGCTTTGAATTCCTATTACGGTTCCAGGAATTCGACAACCTCTAGGAAAATCCCTGCTGTTTTGCCTTTATTTCTGTCCTTATGAAAGCCACTTTGTAAAAACCAACCTGATTGTGCAAGTATGGTAATTGTTTGTGAATCGTAGTTGCCTCCAGGTGGGTAACTAATCTAACTTTCTTACAGTTACAGTTCCGACTACATAATAATATTGATATTTCAAAGGTCTCTCCTAGAGCACTTGGCTAACATTAGCCAGTCTTTCTGAGAAGTGTCAAACTCGGAGGAGCACCCTGAAGCCACTTAACTACTCAGAAGAGAAGCCTATCTAGAAACATCTGCATGTTTGAATTTTTAAATCAGAATCTAAATGCTTGAGTGACATAACCTGTCAAACTCCATCAGACTTTATAAGCGCAAGGAAGTAATTAGCTATTTTAAGGAAATTTGTGGCAGTAAAAACCACATTCTGAGTTCCTAAGAAATCAATGAAGAGATTGGAATTAGTCCTAAAAGATATCTCTATTTATTGAATAATTCTTTTATTTAGAACATCACAGTTTCGTCAACGCTGCTGGGACGAGAAAGGAGTAAATGTGGCGCATGCGCCTTCTCCACACAGTTCTGTTGATTCATCCCTTAACTATATCCACGGAACAACTGCCAAAAAGACTTCTAAAATTTACTCATAGATACATCTTTTAAATTTATATTGACAAAACATCAAATCACATTTCTCTGAAATGTTTCTCAGGAAGACTTAATAAATGTTTATGACAAATACTTACTAGAAAAAAGGTAGATATTATGAAGAATTTTTCTACGTGATTAACAACATTTAAAATTCACATGATGCTGTAAACTACAATATCAATGAAACTTTCCCTTTACCCCATTAAAAATGTATTCAACTAATTTTCACATTTTAGTAGCTTATTTCAATTGAATGTGATCCAGAGACATTGATCCTGAGGGTAGAGACTAGACATCAATCTCACAATAAAAGGACAGTGGAAATAGAATATAAATGCGGAGGGGCACCTGGCTGGTTCAGTCAATAGAGCATCTGACTTTTGATCTCAGGGCTGTGAGTTCAAGCCCCATGTTGGGTTTCCACACTTAAAAAAAAACAAAAATAAATAAAAATATATATATATATATATACACACACACATATAATTATATGTACTCAATACATACTCGATTTTTTTTAATTACCTCTTTCCTAGAAGCTTGTTTAAATTTCAGTGAAATTGAAAAAGATCTAGACTACAATGGCTAAGATGACTGGTTTATACATCTAATCTTTCATTTTAAATAGCCCTGAGAGGAGTCAAGAGGTTAGATAGTCAACCCTCCAGTCCATTTAGCTAAGCAATTGTGGAGTGCTCACTCCTTGCCAGGCGTGGTGCCAAGCATTTCAAAGGATACAAAATGAATAAGACACTGTCTACCCTCAAGAACTTTATAGTCTACCAAGGGGGAATGACTATGGTACAAGTTCCAATACAAATTTCAATAAATATGCTTTTTAAAACAATAGACTGTAGCGTCTTTTGTCTTCTTAAGAGGGTTTTGTCATAATTCACATCACAGAAAAGAAGTTCCTGTGAGCTTAGTTTCATTGATAGAGATTCATGGTGGAGAGAGATGAAAGAAAGAAAGAAAGAAAGAAAGAAAGAAAGAAAGAAAGAAAGAAAGAAGAAAGGAAGGAAGGAAGGGAGGAAGTAAAGAAGGAAGGAGGAAAGAGTAAGAGAAGAAGAAAAAGAAAGAAGAAAGTAAAACAGAGGCAAATTCTAAAGCTTCCTTCTGGTCTTCCAAGCTGCTCAGGGGCCAAGAAGGTGCTTTTTTCAGCAGAGCACATTCAGGAGACTTTGGAATTTGAACTGGAAAGCTAACCTGTTCTTCATAATAAAGGAGGGAACTGGAGGTTCTGGAGCCTGAGAAGTGAGACCTTGGCAAACACACAGGGAGATGTGAGGACAGGGCCTGGCGGCAGGTAGGAGGCTGGAGCTGCAGGGCGAGGGGCCAGTGAGGAATTCCAGAGACAGGGCAGTGAAAGGACTTTTAAACAGGATAGCTCATATTCCATTATAAATTGCCTGCTTTGCTTTAATATAAATTGCTTCTATCCTTAAATTTTATCTTGAGAATACAGGCAGCGTTGTGGGGCCTAAACCCACACTTTCTTTCTTTCTTTTTTTTTCAGTAGGCTGCACACCCAATGTGGGGCTTGAACTCATGACCCTGAAGTCAAGAGTCCCACGCTCTCCTGACTGAACCAGCCAGGTGCCCCAACCCACACTTTCTTTAAAGAAAAAGAGGTAGATGAATTGTTATTCTGTTGATATGTAGAAAATAACAAATACATACAAGTATATGCAAATACATGTAAATATCTACTTGCAGGGATATTTGTAGGTGGGGTTGTAATACCCATAAACAAGTGGATTTGGCCATCCTTGGACAACCAGGTAAAAGTGCTTTTCACTACTGCGTATTACTATGGAAAAATCATCAAAACTTCTGCAGTGTTCCATTCCTACTGTATGTCATTTGCAATCTATTTTTAATAAACTTTGTATGTATTTTTTTTTATTAAAGATTTTTATTTATTTATTTGACAGAGATAGAGACAGCCAGCGAGAGAGGGAACACAAGCAGGGGGAGTGGGAGAGGAAGAAGCAGGCTCACAGCAAAAGAGCCTGATGTGGCGCTCGATCCCACAACGCTGGGATCAAGCCCTGAGCCGAAGGCAGGCGCTTAACCGCTGTGCCACCCAGGCGCCCCTGTATGTATTTTTTTAAAAATGCACATCAAGGGGTGCCTGGGTGGCTCAGTCATTAAGCGTCTGCCTTCAGCTCAGGGCCTGATCCCAGGGTCCTGGGATCGAGGCCCTCATCAGGCTCCCTGTTCCACTGGGAAGCCTGCTTCTTCCTCTCCCACTCCCCCTGCTTGTGTTCCCTCTCTCACTGGCTGTCTCTCTCTCAGTCAAATAAATAAACAAAATCTTTTTTAAAAAATCCACACTGTGTTGTAAATTACAGCTGCCCTGACATTCTTCACCTAATGCCAATGTTGGTTGGGGAGTTTTTGAACATCCTGAAGTGTGAGACGTAATCAGGATGAAAGAACTCAGAACCAGCAGAAAGCAAGAGAATGTACATCCTGAGAATTTGCAAAAATATAAGGCAGAGCACTAGATTGGAGTAGTGAACTTGAATTGATTTTATTAAATTTCAAAGATGATGGTGATATTTGCATTTCATAAAGTGGAATGACGTAATGGTCCTAAAACATGTGCAAAGAGCTGGAGGACTCTCAAAGGGGGACATGACACATTCGGGGCAGAGAGGATTGGAATGAAGGAAGAGAATAGGGCTGGGCATGTTTCCTATATTAGTTCATTTCCTGTCAAATCCTTTTGCAATGAAGAGGGATGTTTAAAAGAGACACAATTTTATTTAATCATTTCAACAATCCAGCAAGTTGGTTTTGGTCTCACTAATTTTTAGATTAGGACACTGAGGCACCTAGAACATAGTTCCATTCCCAAGGATGCACACAGTCAGGACTGGAGCCAGACTGGCACCTGGATCACCTCTGCCTTACCCACATATGGAATTTTGTTCAAGAGCATGCATTCGAGTTTGGTCTTGGATTCAGTAGACAAAGATATCGTGGGGGACCAGGAGGGGAGACTCATCAGGCAAAGGGAAAAATCTGAGCAAAGGCAAGAAAGTGGGGATTTGGTGGTTTCAGGACAGGGAGAGAAGAGGTACAAGGTTGTATACCAAGCACACAGAAAGTGCAAACTACACATTTACACAACAAAACGAATCTGCATCTCATCCCCACCCTATACTCTGGACCAGGTACAGAAAAAGGATGGGGTTCAACTTGACTGATTCATGGTTTTCACAGATGGTTTTGGGTGGTCAGGGATCTGGAAGGTCGTAGAGGCCAAGTTGTGAAAGGTTTTAAAGGGCATGGTGAAAAGTGTATATTCAATTTAATAGACCATCAGGAAACTCTGAAGGGTTTAAGTAACAGATTAAAGCTGCACTTGCAGAAAGTTAACCCAGCAGGAAGGTGAAGAGTGGAACACAGCAGGGCATCCCAGACTTGACTGTAACGCCAATGCAGTTTCAGTAAGTCTGAGATTCTGGATGTCCAACAAGCTCTCTCCCTTAGAGATTCTGACAGAAAGGCTGGTGGGCCAGGGGAGACCTCCATACAGAGAAATACCAGAGGGGTGTGGCCTAGGCTGTGGTTGGGGGAATGAGAAGACAAGTGTAGAGCCCCGGGGCAGTAAAAAGGGGCCAGTGAAGGAGTTAGAGAAGGGAGAAATCGGGACAGGAGGAGCACTGAGGCAGCTCTCTGACAATTCCTTGATGCTGGCAAATGGAGGAGCTGGTGAGCTCTTCTTCCTTCTCCAGCCTTTCTCTGCTTCCCTGCATGCTAGTGTTTGCTGTTGGTCCCACTTTTCTCCCACTGTTGATTAAAGGAAGTTGAGGCTGTCTACTCCAGCCTCCCCCAGAGTCCCCTTGGAAGGGGATAGTGCCCATCAAGCTTGCCACGATTTGCTGACATCCCGCTGAGAGCTTTCAGGTGTGCAGATCGGGAGTCTCGCCCCTGATTTCTTCCGCCGGGCCCTGAGTTTCCTGCTCTGATTCCTTCCCTCAATCACCAGTCCTGGACCCAGTGGCAAGATCTATATAGTGTTTTCTGTGCTAGGCACACAACCATGTATCATCTTCTCTCCTGGTTGCAACCTCTGGACAAGAACTCCAACTCCAAATCACTTCAGTTGTGCTTCTTTTGGACTCAGCCTTAACATTATTACTTCCTTCCCAGGAGACCTTGGCTGACACTGTTTCCTTCATTCCCTTGCCTCCTGCTTGCTCCCTAGCGTCCCGTCTAAGGGGTCCACTTCTTCCTGATTTCCAGCAGCCTAGACTTCAAGCAGGTGGTGCACCTGCACCATTTACTCTCCCTTATTTGGGTAATGATCACAACCAAGGGGATTGGTGACAATGCCAAGCGCTACAGACAGCCGCATGACAGTGAGAACTGAGAACAGTTCATTGTGGTTGCCAGTTGGGAGTCATTAGTGACCTTAGACTAGAGAGAATAGCTTTAGTAAAAAAGTGAAGGCAGAAGCCAGATTACAATTAGTAAAATAAATGGTGGATGGTGAGGTATAGCAGTGGCAAGTCTAAAGTGTTCCTTGAAGAAATTTGTTGAGAAAAACAGAAAACAAAAGCTCAAGCAAGCAGCAGGATTGAGGATTGAGGGGAGGGATAGTGACTAAACTAGGGGATTAATCATTGTGGGATAAGAATTTAGGTTTCTTGTCAGAAAAGTAGGAGGCCTAGAACAGAAATAATTTGCATAATTTTTTTTGATTGGTGGGTTGGGAATGGGGGAAAGATTGCAAAAGCTAAATATTGGTTATCTCATTAAGGTTCTTAGAAATTTTCCAGATTTTGTTGATTTTTTGGGGCCATCTATAACAGGTCTGTCCAATAGAACTTTCTGGGAAAGTAGAAATGTTTTATGCTATACAAGACAGTAGCCATTAACCACTTATGGCAATTGAACATTTGAAATGAGGCTATTGTGGCTAAAGATCTGAATTTTTAATGTTATTTCATTTCAATTAATTTAAATGTAAATCAAAATATCCATATGGGGCTAGTAGCTAATTATTGTACAAGGCAGATCTATAGAGTTGCTGTTGTCTATGGTAGACATATTTTGGGGTGATTCCTCTCCCACACCGCCTTGGTAGAGAAACTTATCTCATTTACAGTTTTTGGAATGAGCAGTCATAATAATTGGACATACCAGATTGAACTGAAAGTAATAATCAATAGTAATCAATCTAAACTGGGTCAGTTATACTTTTTCAAGAATCTGGAACTGAGATACCTAAAGACTGCATTCATTTGTCTATCTCTAGAGGCATTTGGATTTGCAACTTCTGTACTAAAGCAACCTGTAGTGATTGGAGTTGCAGGCATAAATTATAGTGCTAAAGGAGACACTTTGGGGATAGGAGACCTTCCTGAGCACCCCTCAAATCTTGCTGAGTCCCTACCTTGCCTCCGTATCAGATTTTCCTCCACTCATTCGAGGAAAGTGCCCCTACTACAGTTAACATGAATGAAGGAGCCTGAGCAGAGACTAGAACAGACCCTTTACATTCTGTGGGATTGACTAAAAGATGTTAGTAGCTGCAGCCGCTGAAAAGCAGAAGTCTCTTGGAATTCCTTGGAGCAACTGCTGCCACAAGATTTCTCTGGCTGCTGGCTTCACAGGCTTGACAGACCTGTGGTTCTCAACCTTGACTGCACATCAGAATTACTTTGGGACCTTAAAAGAGAGATGTCTCAGAGATTATGGTTTAATTAGTTTAGGTAGGACCTGGGCACTACTTCTTAAAGGTTGGCAAGTGATTCTAACGTGTAGTCAGATTAACCACCAGTGTCTTGCTTTGTGGCATTAACTTCTTCCACTCCAGGCCTTTGTAACCCTCAGACAACACCTTGGACGTTTGGTCTAGCAATTGTATTTCTTCCAATGCCCACCTTGCCCCACCTAGCACCACTGTGATCACCAGAGCTGCCTGTCTGGCTGCTCTTTGCACATAGCATTAAACCTCTTGTGACAAAGTTCAATGATCTTGAAATTTTAATTCTCAGCTGGCAACACAGACCATTTGGCCCAGGCTTAATAAAGGATAATGTAGCCTCTCCCTTACTGGAGCTACAACAAAGACTCAGGAAAAAGAAAGCAGAACTGAAAGCCAAATGAAACAAATCTACAAAAGAGAAGGGTGAACTATGGATAGGGTGACCAGTTGTCCTAAATTAACTGGGGCTGTCCCAGATTTTACCTTTGATGCTGTCCTTTGATACATAGACATTTTTAATTTTTACAAAATTCAGGTTATCTATTTTTCCTTTGGTTGCTTGTGCTTTTGGTGTCATATTTAAAAAAATGTTGCCTGATCCAAGGTCATGATGATTTACACCTATGTCTTCTTCTAAGAGATCTATGGTTTCCACTTCTACATTTTAAGTTTTCGCATATTATATGAAATAGGGACCCAATTAATTATTTTCCTTATGGATATCCAGTGTCCCAGCACCATTTGTTGAAAATATCATTCTTTCCCCATTGAATGGGCTTGGCACCCTTATTAAAAAAATCAATTGACCATAAATGAATGAGTTTATTACTGGACTATAAATTCTATTCCATTTTCTACATATCTTAGTACCACTTACTGTCCTTTGTCATAAGTTTTACATTACTTATTATTGCTTTGTAATAAGCTTTGAAATCAGGGTATGTGAGTCCCCCCATTTTGATCTTCTGTTTCTTCTTCTGGCTCTTCTGGATCCCTTTCATTTCTATGAATTTTAGGATCAGTTTGTTTAAAAAAAAGTTTGAATTTTGATAGGGATTGCCTTCAATCTGTAGATCATTTGGGGAAATATTGCCATCTTCACAACATTAAGCCTTCCAACCTATTAACACAGGATGGTTTTCCATTTACTTTGATTTAAAATTTTTTTTTCTCTCAACAATATTTTGTACAATTGTACAAGTTTTGTTCTTCTTTCAACTTATTCCTAAGTATTTTACTCTTTTCATGTTATTATAAACAGAATTTATTTCTTGGTTTCATTTTCAGATTATTTATTGCTAGTATATAGAAATACAACTGAATGGGGAATCTGGGTGGCTCAGTTGGGTAAGAATCTGCCTTAGGCTCGGGTCATGATCTCGGGGTCCTGGGATCGAGCCCTGCATCCTAGGGCTCCCTGTTCAGTGGTGAGTCTGCTTGTTCCTCTTCCCCTCCCTCTTGCTCATGCTCTCTATCTCTTTATATCTCAGATAAATAAATAAAATCTTTAAAAAAAAGAAAAAAGAAAAAAGTCTTAAAAAAAAAAGAAATACAACTGATTTTTATATATTGATATATCCTGCAACCTTGCCGAACTGGCTTATTGTCTCTAATAGCTTTTTTTTGTGAATTCTCTAGCAGACCTTCTTGTCTGGTTCCTGATTGTAGGGGACATGCTTTCAGTTTTTGACAATTAAGTATGATGCTAGCTATGAGTTTTTGTAGATGCCATTATTATTATTAGGTTGAGAAAATTCCCTTCTTTTCCTAGTTTGTTGAAGGTTTTTATTGCAGAAGAGTACTGTGTTTTATCATATATCTTTTTCATCTACTGAGATGATTATGTGGGTTTTCCCCTTTATTCTATTAATGTATTGTATTGCATTGATTATTTTCCATTTGTTGCGCCAATTTTGCATTCCTGGAATAAATCCCACTTGATTATGATATATAATCCTTTTTCATTATTTCTTGAGGGCATGGATTTTACTTTCACTTCTTTGTGTCACCCAAAGCACTCAAAAGTACCATAATTGGATCCAGAATTAATGCCCAAGACATCAGTCATCATTAATAGTACTATCATCTTTAACACACGGTGATGTTGATTTGAACTAGAATGACAGGCTGAGAAATCTCACTTTACAGAATAAGATAAAACGTGAAGACTCTTAGCCATAGGGGACTTTTAAATTTTTGAATGTTGTTGAATAATCCTTACATTCCTGGAATAGGCCTTGCTGGGTCACGATACTCTATACTTTATATTTTTTAATGCTTTATTAAGAAAGAACATAGTACAAGAAAAAAATAATTGTGTCTATCTTAGTGAATTCTCAAACAAAACATCTGTTTAACCAAGATCAAGAAGCAGAACATTATCACCACCCCCCTAAGGCCCCCATAGTGCCCCATTTTAGTCACCCCACCACCCAGGAAAGATAACCACTACCCTAACCTTTTAACACCCCTGATGAGTTTCGTCTGCTTTTAAAACTTGTTGTAAAAAGAAGAGTAGTCAAGATCATTTCACTCAACACTGTGTTTGTGAGATCCATTTCTATTGTTGCACGTAGTTATTGGCTGTGTCTTTTCCTTTGTGGACAATTTTCTGGCTTATGAATATGTCATGATTTATCAACCATTCCAGTGTTATTGGGCATTTGGGTAGCTTTAGTTTAGAAATATTATGAATAGTGCTATTGTGACTATTTCTGTCATATCCTTTGATGAATCTTTGTGCCTTTTCCCTTGGGTATATACTCAGGATAGAATTGCTATCCTCAAGATTTCTTACAAATACTGCTTTCTATTCATTACAATGGAGACAATTATGTTTTTAAAAATGAATACCTCAATTTGTCATGTACCTTTAAATATAATGTAATAATTTTTCTCATTCCAGGACCATGTAATTTCTTAGGTAAAATTATTAGCATATATGTCTTGCTTTATCCTGGAATTATCTATATAGCTTCATTGACTAATACAATAGCCACTAGCCATATAAGGCTATTGAGCACCTGAAATGCTCTGTAAGTGTAAAACACACTGTAGACTTCAAAGGCTTAGTACAAAACAAAGAATGTATAGTATCTCATTAATAAGTTTTACAGGTGGTAATGATAGTACTTTGGATATACTGCATTAGAACATATTATTAAAATTAATTTCACATTTTTTAATGTGGCTAATAGGAAATTTTAAATTACATATGTGGCTCATTATTACATTTCTATTGGACAGGGCTGGTCTATATTTTGCAATTAAATAAATGGATAAAGATTGTCTTAACATTTCATATGTACCTTACTGAAAGTTCTTCTTGACAAAGATCATGCTGTAGGCTACTTTGTACTTTCCAATACTGACACACTGTTGCTGGCATAGTCTTGATATTTAATAAATACTTCTTAACTGTTTAATAAACTTTACTTTTTGCTTTTTAAGTTACAATTTTTTGCTTTTTTTTTTTTTTTTTAAGATTTTATGTATTTATTTGTCGGAGGGGGAAGGAGAGAGAACACAAGCCGGGGGAGTGGCAGGCAGAGGGAGAAGCAGGCTCCTTGCTGAGCAAGAAGTCTGATGTGGGACTCGATTCCAGGTACCTGCGATCATGACCTGAGCCAGAGGCAGACGCTCAATGGACTGAGCCACCCAGGCATCCTTTTTCTTTTTTTTTTTTTCTGCTTTTTAAGTTAAAAATTCCACATTGTTTAGCTACATGATGATAACATTCCTAAGAGAAGAAGAAAAGATGGCAAAAGTCTGCGTAGAAACTGAAAGAGTAGGAATTGGGTATGAAAAATATTATTTGACAAAAATTTTTAATATTTTTCATCAAAAAAACTTTCTCAAATTGTAATTATAGATTCACATGAAGTTTATGTTATGCTTAGTGTAGCATGTGTATAAACAAAGTATTTTCAAAGACTGAATCCATTTTTATAAGAATAGGGACTTTTCCTTGTTTAGGTGAAATGTGTTTTTCCCCCCATTGGTAGAGTATTGTGCAACACTGATTACTTAGTCATAACAGGGGTAGCACACTACATATTAATTACTCATATCACTGGATATTATCCAAATGAGGAACTGTGATCTCTGCCACAGGACAAAAAGCCAGGCCCTGCTTGGAGGATTGCTAAACATGTTAATTTCTTGAATTATAATTTTGCAGTATGTAGACTTTGAAAGATAGAAAGTGTTAACTTCTCAGCTTTGTTTTAGTGAGAAAAAGGCCACAAAGGATCTCAGAGTCACTTTATACTTCATCTGGCATGGGAAACCTAGGCTGAACCAGAGTCTTTTGGTGGAAGGGAACAGAGACTCATTCAAACTGGTGCCCAGAGTGGTAGGTACTTACTATAAAAGGGTAACTAGAATACAGTGTGGCGAGTGGCTGGATCCAGTGCAGCCTGGGGGACCTGGATACTCAGATCTCCCTGGGGAGCAGGTGTTTGTTGCTCTTACTCCATCACCAGGTCTCAGCTTCTCTTAGAGTTTGCTTCTACCATTTCTGCCCCCACCCACCTTCTACTTCATCCCGGGCGGGGGGAGGGGTCTGCTTACTCCAGTGTTTTGCTTTCTGGAGGCCCATTTTCTCTGCTCCAGCCTCAAGCCTTCTCTCAGCTTAAGCTTTTCTATGGAATAGCTCCTTCTTTGCTCTCCCCTTTCACTTTCCAAGGGACAATCTGACTGGCTTAATTATCAGAGTCCCTGTTTGGTGGGGATCGTTTGTTCCAGGTCACCTTCTAGGATGATGGCCAGTTTATGGATTGTGTGCTCTTGGGTCACATGATCACCCTTAATCTAATCCGCTATTTCGGGGGTGGCGGTGGTGGTGCTTTTTTGGGTTATTTGTGCAACCTTTGCCTTAGGAATAGTTTGGGTAGTTTCAGCAGAGCCTCAGTTTCCCTTTTTAAGGGATTCTGAGTATAGCAAGCATTTCCTGTCTTTCTCTCTTTGGCGCGCGAGTAAAACACACTGAGTGACTAAAATAAAGGGAGTATAAATAGATCGATTGACTATGCAGTTAAATGTAGGAAATAATGAATGAAGAAGAGACGAATATTCACTCAGGATCAAGAACTAGCATTATCTGAGTAAACTTCTTTGCAATACAAGTTGGTTTTTAAAGATGCTTCCCCCGTCCCCCCAAATCAGACTCTAATGCCGTCACGTTCGTAGTTTTCCGGAGACCCCTGCTCCTGGCACACAAAACCAATGTCACGTTCCTTCTAGACCGCAGCAGTCATCACACTGGGGACGCTTCATTTCTTACGCTGGGAGAGAGATCCTGGCAGGAAATCTATACCCAGGATCAGATGCGGGGGTTGGGGATCATCGGCACCAAGTGGCGCAGGGCAAAGGTGGCAGTAATCGAAGTTCGAGTCCGTATTCCTAGAAGCCTTGGGCGCCCTGCCACCTGTCTGGAGTCGGCCCCCTTCCCGGGCGTCTCCTCTGCGGAGTTTCCTCCCCATAGGCTTGTCCCCGGGAGCGTGGGCGGCCCCTTTCTCGAGCGCTTAAACTCTTACCTCCCACCCCCCTCCTCCACACCCGCCTTTCTCTTCTGCCTCAGTCACTTCCTTCCTCAGCCTCTTCCTCCTCGGTGTGTTGAAGAAGATAACCAGGTCCGGACCAACGTTGCACCAGCTTTTCCTCGGAAAAGAAAAAAAGGCGGATCGGTGAGTGGGTCTCCCGGGAAGGTGACAGGCAGGTATAAAGGATGGACGGGGGTGTCCGGCGGAGGCCAGGCGGACGGGCGGTCGGGGGCGGCGGGTGGGGAGCTGGGACCGGGAGGGGCCGAGGCGCGTGGAGGCTGTAACTGGAATTGGGCCGAGACCCGGCGAGGGGGACCGGTGGGCGCGCCCCCACGCCCCCGCTTCTCCCGCCGACTTCCGCATCGGCTCACGTGACACAGTGCCGGCCCGGGGCGACCGGGAAGCCGGCGGCCCGGCGGAGCTTTCCTCCGCGGTGCGGCTCGTGCGCTTTGCACTTGCAGGTGGCGCGGGAGCGCGTTCTGCGGAGCGGGGCCGGCAAGAACTGGGCACTAGGGGAGAGGCTCCCCCGAGGACTGCAGTGGCCCCCGCGTAGCGGACTCTGCGGTGCCGGCGGTGGGGTGCGGCTCCCTACGCTCCAGACCGTGGGGGCGGAGGGTGGGGGTGGTGAGAGACACTAGGGGCTCGGGGAGCCCCGGGCGGGGTCCGTTTCCGTCGCCAGACTGGGGCGCCGGCTTTCGCGGCTCGCCGGGGCGCACCGGCTACCGGGGAGCGCGGGCGGGCGGCGCTGGCGCGGGACTGGCGGAGACAAAGGCTTCCGGGACGCGGCCCTGCCCTTGGGGGCTGCCCCGCAGTCGCCGTGCCGCCCCGGCCCCCAGAGTCCCGCGCTCCCCAACCCTGCACCCTCCCCGACCCCCTTGCGGGCCAGCTCCCAAACTTGGAGCAGGGATGACCAAATATGGTGCGTGTGCGCGTCCGCGGGCGGGCAGGAAGGAACCCAAGTCGTCCCTTGACCCCCACCAGCTGCTAGTCCGGGATTGCGAGGGACCATTGAGAAACGTGGCGGGTTCCAGGGTGTGGATGTAGAGCTGGCTGCCGATTCCCAGGCACCCCCACTCCAGCTCGCTTTATTCCTCGAACCTTAGAAAATCTTCACGTATTGCCTCTAAACTTAAACAAAACAAAACAGAAACTATAAACAGGTCTTTAAATACATTCTTAAGTGTATATTAATGGTGGAGCATTTCGGCATATGGCCCAATCCTCCGACATTCCGCTTTCTTTGTGATTCCCACGCACAATGCCTAATTAGATTCTGACACAGTTAGAAGACCCGACTAGCATCTGCCACCGCCTTGCCTTGAGCTCGCACTGAAAATCTCTTTCTCCCCCTTAGACTTGCTCTGCTGATGGCCTCCCTTCATTGTTCTTGATCTTGCTGCTTACTCCAGTCCCAGCCTTCTGTCATAAAATGTCATGGGGCTCAAGGATTGTGTAACAGCAATGAATATTCCCCTGCTTTGTCCCTGCTAAATAATAAAATAAATAAATAACTCATGCCAAATTATGTGTGCTAGCAATAGCTCCTAAGCCTGTTGTTTTCCTACTTGCAGGGAGCCTTTCTTGCTTTGCAAGTGTTCTGCCTTAGTACATACTCAGCATGTAATATTCCATACAAACACGACTCACTATTGTATTTAACACACTTTGCATAATGACCGGGAAGAAGATGAAGAAGAGGAAAAGAAAAAATAGAATGATGTTGTAGAAACAGCATTTAATTGTGGGGAGTCCCTCTGAGCCAGTTTCATCATCCATAAGATGGGTTTTCTAAAAGATTTTATTTTAAAGATTTTATTTATTTATTTGACAGAGAAAGAGAGAGAGCACAAGTCGGGGGAGCAGCAGAGGGAGAGGGAGAAGAAGACTCCCACTGAGCAGGGAGCCTAACGCGGGGCTTGGTGCCAGGACCCTGGGATCATGACTTGAGCAGAAGGCAGATGCTTAACTGACTGAGCCACCCAAGCACCCCTTTTTAAAAAGATGTTTATTTATACATTTGAGAGAAAGAGAGAGACCCCACAGGCAGGGGTGGGGGCACAGAGGTGGGGGAGCTGAGGGAGAAGCAGACTCCCCTCTGAGCCACTGAGCAGGGAGCACGATGTGGGGCTCCATCCCAGGACCCTGGGATCATGACCCAAGCTGAAGGCAGATGCTTAACCAACTGAGCCACCTGGCATCCCTATAAAATGGTTCAAATAATACATACGTTACAAGGTTTCTTAGGATGATATGGATTAACAAAAATAAGGAGTCTCGTGTGTAATTAGTTATAAAGAAATGCTGGTTGCCTTCCTTTCTTTAAATTGGATCTGCATACGGTCTGCTTAATATTACACAGGTGTTCACACTACTTAATAGTGGGATTTCCTCTTTGAGTCTCATTATTAAAGGAGAGCTAGGTCTGAAGTGTGCTGCTGATTGTACGGGGGGCAGTGTTAAACAGATAAATGTTCAGAGTGGGAGGAAATCAGAACACCTGAGAACTGGAGAGGACTATAATCCCCTTGGACATTTCATTCTCCCTTCTGTTTAGGCTGATTTCCTCACTAACCCTCACAGATCCATACTACTTGCATCACAGTTGTCAACTTATTGTAACAGCGTGTTACAGTGCTGTTAGAAAACGTAACAGCATCACAATCAAAGTAACAGGTGCAAACTTTATTCATTGTTAGACAGTTTTGATTGTTAGGAAATTTTTTTTCTTATATGGCTCCCACATTTGCTTATTACATCTCTCCGTCCTACCCAGTGAAGCAGCATGAAACAACACCATCACATAAATACATAAAAGAAGCTTTAATTTGGATAAATGATTTCAGGTCTTCTCTAGATTGACTTTATGGGTCAAGATTCTTTAGAGTACAAGTGACAGAAACTCTCAATCAAACCAGCACAAGCAAAACCAGGAAAGACTAGTTCATGAAACTGGAAAGTCCGGGGTCGTATACAGGCTCAGTCATTGTAAACTGGCTGGGCTTTTCTTAGTGTTAACTTTATTCGTGAAAGGCTCTTTTCACATAGTCCCAGTTTACATTAGGGGCTCTAACCTTACATCTTAGAACCTAGTAGGAGAGTGTTGTTTTACTGATCTGGCAAAATCTCTGGGCTGAACCTCATTGTTTAGGATGAGATCACTGACCTTATGCCCCAAATCAATTATTCTGGCTCTGACCCTCTCCTGGAACTTAGGGTGAGGCTCTACGGAAGTTTGTGGGTTTAGAACAAGGAAGGAAAGATTGGACCCAAACAAAAATGAGACTGCTCGAGCCGGAATGGGGAATGGGCACTAGGTAGGTAAAAATGACAGCTGTCCACCACACTAACATCTACAGGGGTTTTTTCTACCATTATTTTCATGGTGTATCTTTCTGTTGTGTCTTCTGATTATATTTTTAACTTTTTAGCATCTTTCAAATTAAATTGAATATAATGTTATAGATACAATTTCACCAACACAAAGTTCTCAATATTTGGAAACTACAATTTTTGATACTGAATTTTATGCAATGCATTAACTCAAGATGTTGCATTTTATTGCAATAAACACTTTTTGGGGGGGGTGCAAAAAAGGTGGTTTTATTGAAGCACGGGGACAGGACCTATGGGCAGAAAGAGCTGCTGCTGCAATAAACACTTCTTAAATTATAATATTCACATGAATAATGTAGCAGATAGTAGTGGTGCTTTTAATTATGTGCTGATAGAAAAGCTGGGGTACCAATCAATATCACTTAAACGTAGATATCATTCTTGTTTTTCAAAGTTACCAGGAATTGGTTACAATCTGTCTGGATACAACTGTTTCTTCCAAATCATCACTCCAAAGTAAGCCATTCATACAACCCCACTTTTTTCGTCCCTTATTTGATTGGAGGACAGAATTGATGCGTATTCTGCCAGTCGCTAATACTTTCTGACTCTCGTGTTCTGTTTTCACTGAGTTACTGCCTTCTTAAGGAAACACTCTTTACTGCCTTTACTTCTTTGACCCTGCATGGTTGGAGTTCCCTCCTCCATATTCACCTGCTCTTTCCCAATGTCTTGCTCTCCCCTCCCTTTCTGTAGCTGTTTGCCATGCCCCTTTACCTCCCTTTTCTGTCTCTGCACACTCTTGTTCCAATTCAGCAACTAGGGTGACAATATCCAAAGGTGTCATTCCATCCCCCTTCATGCCCTTGTCTGTTCAGTTCAAAACCAGGATTTATTGAGCCTGTACTCTTGGTGCCAGGTGTCACCCAGCAGTGAACATTACAGTCGAATTCCTGCATTAAGGGTCTTTACCATCTTATGGTGAAAGCCGAGAAACTGGTAGTCCCAGCCAAGTGAAATGGAGAGGGTGCACAATGCTTTGGGGGAGGGCTGCTCCACCAGGCTTGCAGGGAAGGCTTCCTGGAGGAAGTAATTTCTAAGGTGAGACTGGATGTGTGGGAGTTAGGCTGGAGGTGAGAGAGCCAGGGGCGTTTGAAGAATTCAAAGAAGCTCCATGTAGCTGCAGCCCAGAGTTCAAGGGGGCAGGGTGGAGGAGGCTGTGATGGTGTGTGCAACCCAGCCTGGAGAAGACCTAGTGAACCAAGGTCGGTCTCACAGCTCCTGTTAGTCATGGACTCTTCCTTATCTGAGATGAATGGTCCTTGCCACCAGCTCCCCATTGCAGTCGGGCTGTACTGGGCACTGCCCAGGGAAGGACACGGCGCCCTCCCTGCATGTGACCCACAGGCATCATCGCGCGAACCTGACAGTATTACAATTGCCCTGTACTGATCTGCTCTCCCCACTAGACCGCAGGCTCCGGGAGGGTTGGGAGCGTGTTCCTCTGTCTTGGTGCTCCAGCGTCTAGCTCAGGGCTTGCCTCGGATGGGCTGGGCTTTTTCTCCTTTGCTTCTGTGCTTTTGCAAGCACTCTTCCCCACTCACAGAGCACCCTTTGCCGACTGTCTACCTGGTCCACATCTCTCCAGTGACCTCTACCAAGTCTTCTGTGGCTTCCTCCTTTATGCTTCCATAATGCCTTGGATCTATCACTCAAAGAATGTTGTCACATTGCTGTTTTTCACTCCAGGGCTTTTTCTGCTTCTGGACAGGTGAGTTCCCTGAGGACAGGTCCTGTGTCACTCACCTTCGTGTGTTTGGTGCAGAGCAGAGCACCATGAGGATGGGTTTAGAGTATAATCGTGGCTGCTGCATTCTCCCCCATATTCCTATGTAGAATAAGAGTGGGTCAGCACAAAGGGGCAGGGATAAAGACCGAGGGGAAATGGAGGGACTCCGGTGTCATGTACATCACACAAGTAGTTTTAGGAAGAGGGATGTGGCAAATTAACAATGACAAATGAAACATAGAAAAAAAAAAAAAGAAATGGGCCTTGGATTTGGCAAGATGTGCTTAATGGGATATAGAAATTGTAATAATATAGGCATTTTTTTCTCCCTCAGGCAGCAATGAATGTGGACCATGAAATTAACCTCTTAGTGGAGGAAATTCATCGTCTGGGTTCAAAAAGTAAGTATTCTAACACAACCACAGTATTCTGAGTTTACCTCACAGCAGGTAGGGCCTCCTTTTTGGTGGAAGCCGATGAAGGGGGTCACCCAGGACTTCAGGACATAGTTATGGCAGCTCTGCCCTCAGTCCTGGAGTGACTTCTGGGGGCAAGGCCTTTGGGGTATTGTGATTCCGAGGCAAGGAATGGTTGAGATATTCCATCATCCCTTCAATGGAAGGAAAATTTCTGTGCTTCTTTAATCTGGCTGCATTGAAATCTGGTGATTGAATCATGCGCAAATTTTTATTTGTCACACTATTAAAATTCATTTTTTCTGCTTTATCTTACCATTTTATAAACTTTCAAATGAGTAGGGACTTAGATTAAAATTATACTAAATTGTCTTTATTTTCTCCAAATTCTTGAGTTTTGCATAATCAGGTATTTATGTACATGTAACTAAAATAAGCCATATCCTTTGCATAGTTTTTTTTTCTTAAGATTTATTTTATTTTTTTTAAGGCTTTATTTATTTGACAGAGAGAGAGAGAAAGAGAGAGAGCACAAGTAGGCAGAGTGGCAGGGAGAGGGAGAGGGAGAAGCAGGCTCCCGGCTGAGCAGGGAGCCCCATGTGGGACTCGATCCCAGGACCCTGGGATCATGACCTGAGCCGAAGGCAGATGCTTAACTGACTGAGCCACCCAGGTGCCCCTTATTTATTTTAGAGAGAGGGGAAGAGAGAGAGAGAGTGCACAAGCTGGGGGAGGGGCAGAGGGAGAAGAAGAGGGAAAGCATCTTAAGCAGACTCCCTGCTGAGCATGGAGCTGGACTCGGGACTTGAGCCCATGACCCTGAGATCATGACCTGAACCGAAATCAAGAGTTGGACACTTAACTGAGTGAGCCGCACAGGCGCCCCATGTGTTTTTTTTTAAACCAGCTTTTTCTTCAGCAGCATATAAGCAGCTACCGTGAAATAAGTGCCATGTGAAATTGGTAGTATTGGTGTCCTTTTCCAAGTTGTAATGAAAGTAACCATGATGTTTGTAGCTGTAGGTGTTTGTACATCTCTGATAAGACATACAGGAGTTCAGGAACATTCTGAAAATTGTAAGAGCAATAGACATGTTCAGCAACAACTAGGATAATGGAACTCAAAGTTTTAAAGTTACATCATATAAAAAAATTAAATAAAATTACATCATGGTAAGTGAAAAACAGCTCTAAAAAGTTCCTCTTAAGAGTTGTTTTGTCATTATAGCTTGAATTTTCTTACTTATAACTCAGTCTGCTTTTGAATTACAAATCACTTGAGATAAGACATACCTGGAAAATTCCATTGAGCCATTAGTATCAGATGTCCCCTGTACTAGTTCTCCATGGCTGTTGTGAATCTTTTCTTTTTATTTTTTTTAAGATTTTATTTATTTACTTGAGAGAAAGAGAGAGAGCATGAGCACAAGCAGGGAGAGGCAGAAGGAGAAGGAGAGGGAGAAGCAGACTCCCCATTGAGCAGAGAGCCTGAGGCGGCACTCGATCCCAGGACCCTGGGATCATGACCTGAGCCAGAGGCAGACGCCCAACCAACTGAGCCACCCAGGGGCCCTGTGAATCTTATTTTAAGTAGTGAAAGAAACTTGTGTTCCTCATTTCTACCTTTCCAGTTTCTTTGGAGCTCTGTGAGGTCATGTTGCTCTTGGGAGTAATACTATTTTTTAGATTGTTAAAAATATTAAGGATGTATTTTGAATGATTTGTAGGATTTTCTTCTCTCTTAGATCTGTCTCCATGTTAGCCTAGTGTTTATTGACCAGATTCAATTACATTTAAAATTCTGACCTTCACCCTAGAACAGTTATTATTCTACTAGGGCAAACTGAACATGAACTTCAAAATTAGCAGCTTTACAACCTAGAAGACCACCTAGTAATTATCATAATTTCTGTAAGGATGAAACGTTTTGAACTTTGCACCTTCCCCAAGCCTCTTGATTTACCTGTTCCTGGAAATAAATGACTTCTTGAGCTGGAAAGCATCTATGGAGATAGGTTATCTATGGACAGGTTATGGTTAATGATATAAGTTGTGTCTGGGATAATTTTGACTAAATTATGATTTAGATGAATCATTTTTAGATTAATCTAAATATGATATAGTAGGTGAAGTTGGAAATTGATGAATTTAGTTTGTATCTACTTCTTTTATTCTTTTTCCAAACTTTTACTGAAATTCTAGTTAGTTAATCTATTAATCTGTTTCTTTTAAAATGAAATTCTTCAAAGTCTTTCATTTTTCATCCAGTGGGAAAAAATTAAGGGGATAAAGATTATTTGGAGATTTAAATTCTTTCATTCAACAAATATTTCTTGAGTGCCGTCTTTGTGCTCAATTGCTGGACGTGTGAAAATAAACAAAATTCCATCTCAGCCCCTGTGGGCCTCTTTAGGTAGTGGGAAGACAGGCAAATGAGCTGGAAGCGCGTAGCGGGAAGTGGTTAGGAGCGTGGGCTCTGGAGTCGGGCTCTTTAGGAATGAATCCCAGCTCCCCTACCACTTACTGTGTGACCTTGGGCACATTACTACCCATTTTTTTTTTTTTTTCTGGAAAAATAGTGGACTAAGAAAATTTATAAATTTTCAGCTAAAAAGACCTAGACTTGCTGAACTAAATAGCAGTAAAATAAAAAGTCAGTAAAAATAAATGTCCACCTATATTTCTATATCTCATTGAGTTAGCATTGTAAGCTCAATATAAGAGGAAAAATCTTTTTTTCAGGAAAAAAAATTTGTAAATTGTACATCCATAAAAAAAGTGAATCCATTTGAGTAAGAGAAATGCTTGACACAATATTGCACAAATAGCTAAGTTTATGAGTAAATCTGAGCAAACACAAACTGCGGAAAACATTTACTACCCATTTTTATGCCTTGGTTTCCTTATTTAGAAAATAATACTCCATTTCAATAATTCAAAGACACTTTTTACCGCAAACTTTAACATTTCTAAAATAAGAATGCATCTTATAATCCATGTTGTGCTATAGTTAAATCGGCAGCTTAATTGGAACATAAAATAATGGTGCTTCTTGCAATGAATTGTGCCTCACTTTCCATGAAATAAGGATTAAGGGAGTTTTAATTACTATAAAATGCATTTAACAGTTCTAGGAGCATAGCAAGGACTAAATAGTTATTAGCTATTATTACTATCATTGATGGTGAGTGCTTTGATATATACCTACTTTTATAAGAAGTTATTAACTCGACTGAGGGAATCACAGAGCGCTTCTTGGAAAAGGTGACATTTGAGCCCAGTCTTGAAGAAAAAGAATTAGCCAGAGAAAGGGCTCTGGGATGCTGGGCGGATGGCTCAACATGGGCTCAACATGGGCAAAACTGCCAGGGCAGGGTCTCTCATGTCACCTTGGGTAACAGCAAGTCATCGATTTTGCCTGGATCAAAAAGTGCCTAGAACGATATGGTAGGAGATGAGGTGGGAGAGGAGTGCAAGGGCCAGAGGATGAAGGGTCTTATCTGGAACACCAAGGGCATCACTATTTGAAGGTGGTAGGGAGCCACTGAAAGATTAGAGTAGAAGAGTATTAATCAGGGGTGCCTGGCTGGCTTAGTCTGTGGAGTGTGTGATGCTTGATCTCATGGTCATGGGTTCAAGCCCCACCTTGGGGGTAGAGTTTATTAAAAAAAAAAAAAAAAGAGTATCAAACAAATTTGCACCTTAAAGGTTTCTTTCACATATTTTATTCCACACCAATATGGAGGATGTATTGGGGACAAAAATGCGGAAAGGGAGGCTGGCGAGGAGTCTTACAGTTGTCCACATAAGAATCAATTATGGCCTGAACCAAGAAATGATTTGTCCATGGAGAAGAGGCTAGAGCAACAGAAGATACAAAGGAAATGGAATCACTTATGAGATTGAGGAGTGAGTGGGCAGAACTCCCAGATTATATCCAGGTTTCTGCCTTTTGTGCCTTTAAAAGATGTAACCTGGGGACGCCTGGGTGGCTCAGCTGGTTGAGCATCCAACTCATGGTTTCGGCTCAGGTCATGATCTCATGGGGCGTGGGATCAGGCCCCATGTTAGGCTTCGCACTCAGCGGGGAGTCTCCTGGAAGATTCTCTCCCTCTGCCCCTCCCCCCACTCTCTGTCTCTCAAATTAAAATAAATCTTTTTTAAAAAAATGAAAACCTCCATGTTACACTCTTTAAGAGCCAGGACTGGTACTGCCTCCTTCAGGAAGTCTTCCCTTTCTATTCTAGCCCAGAGTCATCTCACCCTTCTCCAAACTGTAAGATGTCCTGTCTTGGCTACTTACTGGACATCAGTCTCATACTGCTTTGTCCTGTTGCTTCACTTATTATGTGTATATTTCTTATTTCCTCGTGGGAACGGAAGCCATTTCTCTGAAAGCTAGAAAGTGATTCTATACTTCTTCTACTTGCCTCCAGTGCCCAGCACAGTGCTGCATTCACAGTGGGAATATACTAAGTCGCAGGTTAGAAGTTCTAGGAGGGGAGCATGGGAACTCGAGAACCCTTGGCCAAGGAATAGTCCCCCTCACTGTGATGGCCATGTCCTTGACAGCAGGCACAACTGTTGGAGGGGAGAATGTGGAGCAGTGCTGAAGGAAGGGAGTCAGAAGCTTAGCCAGGGAGATCAAAGGAATCAACCAACAACGGGGAGGTGTTTCGTATTATTCTTATCTACAAGTTTTCAGTTGAGTGAGTTTTAATCAAAGATGCACCTTTTGTTTGTCTTATTTTTTTAAAAAAAGACTTAATTTTTTAATATTTTTTTATTTATTTTTAAAGAGTTTATTTATTTATTTGACAGAGAGAGACAGCCAGTGAGAGAGGGAACACAAGCAGGGGGAGCGGGAGAGGAAGAAGCAGGCTCCCAGCAGAGCAGGGAGCCCGATGCAGGGCTGGATCCCGGGACCCTGGGGTCAGGCCCTGAGCCGAAGGTAGACGCTTAACTACTGAGCCAACCAGGTGCCCCAAGACTTAACTTTTTTAGAGCAGTTTTAGGATACAATAAAATTGAGAGGAACTACAGAGATTTCCTGTATACCTGCTACCCCCACACACGCGTAGCCTCCCCCATTATCAGCACCTCCCAGCAGACTTGCACATTTGTTACGGCTGATCATCTACATGGACACATCATCAACCACAGTTCATAGTTCATGCTTCACCCTTGCCATTGTACATTCTGTGGGTTTGGATAAATGTTTAATGACATGTACCCATCATTATAGTATCCTACAGAGTCTATTCACTGCTCTAAAAATCCTCCGTGCTCTGCCTGTTCATCTCTCCCCTCCCCCAATCCCTAAAACCTACTGATCTTTTTATTTAGTTTTATCTTTTTCCATAGTTTTGCCTTTTCCAGAATGTCCTATAGTTGGGATCATACAGGACGTTGCATTTTCAGATTGCCTTCTTTCTCTTAGTAATACATATTTAAGGTTCTACCATGTCTTATCGTGGCTTGATGGTTCATTTCTTTTTAGGGTTTACCTTAATTTTTAACATCTATATTAAAAACTGGTCTCCAAACTGGATAACCTAGGGATCTGGTAAATACAGATTTCATTTTTAAGGTCACCAGTCCCTCCCTGGGGCTCTGAGTGTGTTTAGAACACATTTCGAGAAACACTGCTTCTGACCCAAACTTTCTCTTATATTTGTTATTTTTTATTGATTCGACAACACTACAATTAGAAAATAAAAATGTAGGGGTGCCTGGGTGGCTCAGTGGGTTAAGTGTCCGACTCTTGATTTCAGCTCAGGTCATGGTCTCAGGGTCCTGGGATTGAGCCCCGCTTCTTTCTGCTCTGCACTCAGCGGGGGTTCTGCTGAAGGATTCTCCCTCCTTCTCCCTCTGCCCCTCCCCCGACTCACGTGGGCACACAGCATGCCCACTCTCTCTCTCACTCAAATTGATAAATAAGTCTTTAAAAAAAAAAAAATCAAAATGTAGACAGAGGGGAATTGGTCCAGAGTAGTGACACTGTAACACATTCACTGTTTTTAAGTGGGTTTTGGTTTGCCTCTAGTCTTTGTCCAGATGCTCCTAAGGCTGGGAGGTGTATAACACATTGTGTTAATTTCATCACTTTGGGTCTGGCAAGAGATGACATTGCATTTATGAGTGTAAACTATTAAATTGTCGTCTTGGTTAACCTATAGTTAGATGTTTTTTAAAGATTACGTAAATCTGCCGTATGTGGGGGCGAGAAACAGACTTTGCATTGGCTAACATTGTATTTTCTCAAATTAGATGCTGATGGGAAGTTGAGCGTGAAATTTGGGGTCCTCTTCCGAGATGACAAATGTGCCAACCTCTTTGAAGCATTGGTGGGAACTCTCAAGGCTGCGAAACGAAGGAAGATTGTTACGTACCCAGGAGAGCTCCTCTTACAGGGTGTTCACGATGATGTGGACATTATATTGCTGCAGGATTAATGTGGTTTGCATATCTTTGTTTACTGTTATTTTTTGTTTCTGGTAAACTGGAATATTAAGTCAAAGGACAAACATGAGCATACTTGATGTATTTTTATAGAACTCTATAAACAAAAGGAGACTCTTATTTTAAAAGTCTGTCCTCTTTTATACCTTGAAAGAAAATTTATGTATTACACTGTAAAAGAAACAAAACCTATTATTTTTTTCTCAGGAATCTGATTGGGAAAATGTAGGTTGAGGCTTTTTTGGTGGTGAGGCTTTTTTGGTGAGGCAAGGGTGTTTCATAAATCATTCTTAGACAATTTCTACAGATATTTGACATTCCATAAAAGCAAGAGGCAAAGCTGAAGACCAGCTCCCACAAGGAATATTGTAATGTTTATGTAATAAAAACATGTAACTATGTTAAAGTTGTCTTATTGCCTTATTTTGTCACGTAAGATTTATGTGCCTCTCAGAAGTTTTTGCATCAAGATTAGATAACTGCAATAAAAATTATCAAAATTTGAAGAAAAATTCCCTTAACACTACAGAATTTAAAAGTAGGGATGTGTTACGATTAGGCCCTATAAAAAATATTTGGTGTCTGTTACGTGCTTACCACTGAGTTAGGGGATGTGCCAAAAGAAACATAACCTAAAAATTTCACTATCTAATTGAATTAGTTGGGTCCAGCTGGAACAACTCAGAAATGTCTATAAATGCATGCTGCAGCCTCTGGTACAGAATCAAAAATGATACAGAATCTCAAGGAGGGTAAAATCCATGAAGACTCTGAGAGTTGGAAAAGGTATCATAGAAGAGCTAGAATTTGCATGATTGGAGCTGATTATCCATCAAGGAAAAAGATGGGTTGGATGATGGTGATGACTCAGGCAAGGTAAGGCAGGGGGACATGAATTAGCAAGGCTCGCTCTTGTGAAAGGTCGGATGTCAGATTGACTATAATGTTAGGGAGAGAGGTGATTCAGATTGGATAAATAAGGTGGAACCTGGGAACCTACGGAGAGGAGTCTAACAGAAATTGAAGCAGGGAAGTTGCATGATGAAAGTGACGTTTTGTGAAGGTGGCTCTGGCACTGGTGACTAGGGAAGATTTTAGAGAGCAAAGACGCAGTCAGACAAGCCAGCTAAAACATTGCTCTAGAAGCCATGGGGGTGGTGATAATGGAAAAGCAGAGGAAGGATGGACTCAAGTGCATTTTTAAAGAAGCTGAAACTCTCATCAATGCCCTTTTGATATGACAAGACCCCAATTCCAACTAGATTAAACAACAATAGTATTCACTGGCACTTCATAGTGAAGCATTTATTGAGCATTTGCTATGCTGATCCTCATATAAGCCTGTGAGGTAGGTATTGATATTATCTCCCATTCAATAGATGAGGCAGGAGATGCATAGAGAAATTAAATAGCTTGTCCAAGTTCACCTAGCCAGAAATGGGCAAGTCAGAATCATCTAACTGGCAAGTACTGGGATGGGATGGACTTCAGGCATGGCTGGCTCTAGGGGTTCAAACAATGTCAAAACTCTCTGGCTTTCCACATAGGTACTGATGCCTTCTTTGGTTCAAACTCATTCTCTTTCTACTTTAAATAGGCCTCCTGCATCTAGCCAGGAAGATGCCTGCTGGTAGTTGCAAATTCACATACTGCTAGATTAACAACCCTAGTGGAAAGAGAATTTGTTATACCTAATTATGAATTCTAGGAGAGGAGTTCTGGCCCCACCTGCAGCATAAACCTACCCGTTTGACCAATAACGGGGTTATTGGGGTAGCTCCTTTAAAAAAAAAAAAAAGATGCTGGATATATAGGAACAACATAAGTTCACTATACATAGAAGCTACCTTTTGAAGGATGAATCCTTGAACTGTGTAGCAGAAAATAAAAGATAAAGGAGAAGGTCTGGTTAAAAGCCACACCAGATGTGGGATCAGTGAGTGAAAATAATTTGTTAACAGAGACAGAAATTGGATGGAGCAGGAGGGCTGGTTTTAGAGTTTCATTTGGACATGGTGAACTTGCGGTGGTTAGTGTGGAAATGTATAGTAAGCAGATGAGGATTTGGTTCTGGAACTTGGTGAAGGTTCAGGAGTATAAACAGGCTTGAGAATTACAGTTCAAGGTTGATTTCATCTCAATTTTGGTATGTCCAGATAACCATAATTCTGCCTTTATTATTATCATTAACTTGACGTTTTTATTATCAGGCACTTGGAAAACACAAAAGACCTATAATGTACAGGCTTTGTAAAAGCCCAGGCTAAGAAATTGAAGCAAGCTTTAGAGGAAAGCAATTTGGGAAACTCCTGTCCAACAGAGCTTTTTGGAGAGGAGGCTGACCTCATATAATTGAAGACTTCCTTAACAATTCTGCAGAACTAAGTTGAAATAGTCACTCAGTCCGTCATTTTGTTTAGTGTCTTCTTGGTGAGTTTGAAATGAAGTTTCAAAGTTGCAAACCATAACGACTTAGAATTTGATAAATTTCCCAGAAAAGATACATCCGTGTGACTGTTTAGTCATTTTGAGAAAATTGACACCATAGCATTCTTATCTACTACTGACATCCATGATATAGTTTTACACATTTTCCTTTAGATTTGAGATGGTCAATTCCTTTGTAATGACTTCGTATTTGGATAGTTCTCTCTTATTTGGATTATGGCTTAAAAATTCAAAACCATAAATTTGATTTCTTTGAAGCCAGCTTCACAGTGAAAATAATCTTCCTTGACCATAAACTACATTCCAGTTAATCGTCTCAGTAATGAGTGTCATTCACTATAGGTGGGTGGGAGTTGGAAATTATGAACCGTTGTACACAAGCATTTCTTCATGCAACAAAAATGTATAGCATCTACTTTTTCCAAGTCACTGTGCTAGGCATTAGGGATTATTAAAGCAAGGCAAAATGAGAGTAATAAAATTTGATTCCAGTCTTCAAAGAGAAACAAATGATTTGCACAATATACATTAAATACAGAAGAAACTTTGGGGAGATGATAGAGGAGACAGGTATACTGATGATGAATTGTTCCGGGGGGAACTGGGATGAAGCGAAGTTTGTCTTAAAGCAGCAGAATGGTTGAGAAGGTTTTTCCTGGTGGAGTGGTTACAAAGGGAAAGAAAGGCAAGTAGCTTAAGGTAAGGAAGGAAAGGAATATTGTGAGAGAGACTGGAAAAGCAGGTTGGGGCATTATTCTGAACTCTTAAGACAGAAGAAACAATTCTAAGTGTATGTCTTAAAAATGGTGAATTATAAAGAACTGTTAAAAAAAATAAAACAATGTGATAGGTACCACTAATTATGAAGTGACTTTAATTTGCAAGTTCCCTAACAGTGCTATTTTGTATATCGTGATTATGTAAGACAATCTATAATTACGGCTTATCATCTTCACAGAGAATGACCGTTAATTGAAAAATGGATGAAAGTGACCACTTTTGCATACTCAAATTTCCTTAATTTCCCATCATAAGAAATCCAAGCACCCCTTGTGTCCTGCAGACATGGTTTGCAAAGAAGTCACAGAACCGCTGACTTAAGGAATTTGTCGTAACTGAACACCAACATCCCAGATTTCCCTGGTGTCTGAGCTGCTTCCCTGGTTCCAGGCAATAAGAGGAGAAAAGCCTACAGACTGACAGACAAAATACAAACATATGTGATGGCAAAGGAACAAGCCCACTTTTCTGTGGGGCATGTGGCATTGGACTCATTAATTTATAGCCTCATATATCTAGAAAAAGTCACGAGACAGACCTGTATCTTTAACTTATTTATAATCAAATAGTCTTCGAGTTTCCTCTTTCTTAACAAAAGATATAAATAACTCTTCAAAGAAAACTCACTCCTCAGAAGCCTTTTATGCTGAGATATCAAAAATGACCACATTTTTCCTGAAGATGATTCCATATGACAACCCCTTTCCCGTGGTTTTTGTTTATCTCTACAGCCTCAGAAAAAGGTTTCCTTAAATTATTCCCCCCATAGTTCTCCTTTTGTTTTAGCGAGAATTTGGGAGCGTTTAGTGAGTGCTTTAATGAGACATTTTTGGTTAGAGGGAATGGGGACACACTTAGCTAGTTAACAGGGACTAACTATCAGGATGGATACAGGGCAATTAGGAAGATAAAGTTACTCACTGAAATCCAAGACGGTGAAATGTGACGTGCCGGGGATTCTGGAGATGGGGGACTCCTAAGACAGAGTAGCTTCTGTGGTTTTCAACATCTCCGTGCTCCAGAGATTTTGATCAGTAGATCCGGATGGGCCCAAGCGTTTCCACGAGGAAGCACCTCCCAGACTGATTCTGATGGGCAGCTCTCGGGAAGAGTCCTTCCTGGGCTGCCTTCCAGCTCCCCTGTTAATACCACTCAGCTGTGTTCATGGAGCCACTTTCTATTTGCTTCTCCTCCTGCTTCCAATTAGCTTCCTCATCCTTTGTCTTTTTTCTAATTCATAGCTTCTACTTGACTTTTACTTTGCTCCCTCATTACTTTGATTTACTAGTGTCCGTTCTCGCCTCTAGCTGTCTCATGTGCTGGATGTCTGTGTGTGTAAATTAAAACGCTTAATAGGATGAGTCTGACTAGCTCAGTTCGCCCTTAGCTGTCAGAACTTTTTGTGCCAGTCTAGCCCGTAGGTCATTGGCCAGCTCAAGAATTGATTTGGTCAGCTGCAATTCCCTAGTGCAATCAGTTATGAGTAGGTTGATAGGTGGGCAGGGGTGGGCGGGCACATATTTCAGAGCTACTTCTTAGAGCAAGGTCTGTGCCTTGAGCTTCCAAAGATGTGCCTGTGGGTCTGGGAAGCAATGTGATGCCATTCTAACAATTTTCTCAGAGACTCTCTGTGATTTATGATAGAATGTGAAGACAGTACTTTTCAATTTGGAGGCTATGGCCACCCCCTTTAAGATAAAAATATTTCCTTTGCACATTAGTTGCACTTTTAGAGTCCATGATTAAGAAAATACATAGTACAGGGGCACCTGGGTGGCTCAGTCGGCTGAGCGTCTGCCTTTGGCTCTGGTCATGATCCCGGAGTCCTGGGATCCAGCCACATCAGGCTCCCTGCTCAGCGGGCAGTCTGCTTCTCCCTCTGCCCTTCACCCTGCTCATGCGTGTGCATGCATTCTCTCTCTCTCTCTCTCTCTTTCTCTCAAATAAATAACATAAAAAAGAGAGAGAATACATAATACAAAACACACAAAATACAAAAAGCTACTATGACTTCAGCAAAAGTTTTAAGAGTTTGTGTGTTATTAATCATAAGAGTAGTGTTACACTTTAAAGATAATAGTACATTTATTACGTATATAAGGCATATCACTTATCTACAGAAAATGCTTGGTGCTTGTATGGTTTCCTGGACCCCTTGAACTAACTCTGCGGCTTCTTACGGGTGCTCTGCCCACAGGTTACGGAGGATTTTGTAGTACAGTAACTACATATCCTATATCAGGAAAGCCTGCATTTGAGCCTCAGCGTTTACTACTCATTATCTTCATTTCTCAGAGTCGGCGGTAGTTCTACATTTCCTCCCCTTGAACCCCAACAGGCTTGTGTCTACTTCAACAAGTAGAGTGCAGTGGAAGTAATGCTAGAGATTTCTGGGGGTAGGTCACAGATGACCAAAGAGCAACCACCTGGCACAATGTTCAGAGGGAGGCAGGGCTTCAGGGATGGCTTCATCAAGCAAATCAACGATGTCCCCCAGATCCTGTTTTGTTTTGTTTCTTCGTGTTTCTCTATGCTGACTTCTGTGATATCAGTCTCATTGATTTCTAAGTCTTTTCTCCTGGTCAAAAAATAAGTGCCAACAATTCCTGGGGTGACATGGCCCTTTGCAGAGAGAGGGAGAGAGAGAATGGAGCTCCAAGTTGAAAAAATAGCATCAGTAGATTGTAGCTTCCAGTGTTGTTATTGTGAAGTCAGGTGACATCCTAATTCCTCATCATTTTTATTTGACTTTCTTCATTGTGGAAACTTGTATGATCTTTTTATTTCTGGTATTCTAAAGTTTTGCTGTGTTGTACCTTGGTATGGATAATTTTTGTACATTTATTTTGGGTATTGGACTGACACTTTCAATCTGGAAACAAGTTTTTTTAGTTTGAGGAAGTTTTCTTGTGTTACTTCTTTGATAATTTGTTTCCCTTCATTTCTTCTGTTTTGTTTCTTCCTGGAACCCTTTTCAGTTGAATGTTGGGCACTGCTTTTTTTTTTAATTTTTAAATTTATTTTAGAGAGAGAACGCAAGTGAGTGGGAGAGAGGGGCAGAGGCAGAGGGAGAGGGAGAGGGGGAGAATCTCAAGCAGACTCCCTGCTGAGCAAAGAGCCTGATGCGGGGCTTGATCCCATGACCCTGAGATAATGACGTGAGCCAAAATCGAGAGTCAGACACTTAACCAGCTGAGCCACCCAGGTGCCCCAAATGTTGGGCACTTCTGAATTGATACCCTGATTTTCTAATGATTTCTTCCTATCTTTTGTCTCTTTTCATTCTCCTTCCTAGGAGATTTTACTTTGCTTTATTGTTTAAAATTAATAGTTAAAATTCTTTTTTGATATTTTACTTTCCAATTCTTTTTTTATTTTTTTAAAGATTTATTTTTTTTAAAGATTTATTTACTTATTTATTTGAGGAGGGGGAGGGAAGGAAGGAGAGAGAGTTCCAAGCACACTCCACACTGAGTATGGAGCCCTACGAGGGGCTCAATCCCGTGTCCCTGAAATCACGACTTAAGCTGAAACCGAGAGTCAGAAGCTTAACTGACTGTGCCATCCAGGGGCCCCTATTCGTTTATTTGAAAGAGAGAGAGAGAGAGAGTGAGAGAGAGAGTGAGAACATGCCTGTGGGCATGCATGCTCCAGTGGGGAGAGGGGCAGAGAGAGAGAAACTCAAGCCGACTCCATGCTGAGTGCTGAGCCCCATGGGGGTGGGGGTGGGGGCACTCGATCTTACAACCCTGAAATCACCACCTGAGCAGAAATCAAGAGTCAGATGCTCAACTGAGCCACCCAGGCACCTCTACAATTCTTTTTTAAAGAATAGCATTCTGTTCTAGTTTCATGTCTCATCTCTCTGAGGATATTAATTGTGGTTTCACTGATATTTTCTTCTTTCTGTATTGTCTCTTTCAACTGAAGTTCTTTTTCAATTTGTATCTCCATTTTTGTGTGCTTTTGCTGGAGTTTTCCCTCAAACAACTTAGAAATCTTTGGCTCTCCATTAATATTTAATAGTCAATCACTAAAAAAATTATAGGCTTTGGAACGATGGACTGTTTTTGCCAACTCACACTAGTGAGATTTGCTATATGGTAATCAGATGGCAGGCAAGCTTTTAACCTAAAGCCATTTGGTTTCTCCTGAGAAGAATTCAGCTATTTTCTGTCTGGATGTGTCTCATAGGCACCAGCATTCTGGAAAGAGAGTAAGGGAACAGGCTGAGGGTCCACCTCGTCAATTAGCACACTTTACTCATTCTTCTGTTTTCAACTCTGCTCTCTGACATACCTGGGGTTCTCTGGTATGAGATACTTCCTCTCCATTTTCCCAGAGACCTTGGTCTCTATGTATTGGGGAGGATGGATAGTTTTCTGGGTTCATGGAGAAGGTCTACCAGCTCAGTGTATAGATGATCAATCACTCTTCCTAATTTCAGTTACATATTTCATTTCTGCCTTAAGGGTTCCCAGGAAGAATCATGTTCAGAGCCTTTCCAGGGCTCTGAGGAGGTGGCTTGGTTCAATTCCTGCTAGTACCCCTATCCATAGGTGCTTAGGTGGCAGCTTTTTCAAATCTATTATCATTCTTCTGTCTGCTTTCCAACCTCCCAATATTATTAATGTTTCTCAACAGCTATTGTATCCTCTCACGTTCTCTGTCCCTGTGAATTTGTGGCTTTTTTCACTTATTTGTTGCACTTTAGAACAGGTTCAAGAGTAAGAGAATATTTCAAAACTGATCAATTTACTATCTTTACTTTATTTAGCTTATTCCTAAACTGTTTTCTCTAATCTTTTTTGCTCTAAGACTCTCAGATCCAAGATGTAGGAAACCCAGAGTTCATTTTTAGCTCTACTTTGTCATCAGCTGTGGTGAAGGTCACTGTCATGCCAATTTTCCAGCATGTAACACATCTGTAGTCTTCTCAAGGCAAGCTCTGCCTGATTCTTGCTGTTTCTGAATCCTTCAGCTTCCAGATCATCCAGGCAGAGATGATCAGGAAAGGAGGTGTGGGGTATCAGGAGAAGCCCAGAAAGAGCTCATCCCTGAAAAATGTGGGATTGAGGACACTGGGAGTATAATCTAGGCTTACCACATTTTATCTCATGTGAGTGTGTTTTCAAGAAACAGAAGAGGAAGTATAAGAAGAAAAGGAGAAGTAATAGCACATCATATCAAGAAATGGTAGATCTTGCAACATTAAAAAATGAGAGTAGATGGGTAGTAAGGAGGGCACGTATTGCATGGTGCACTGGGTGTTATACACAACTAATGAATCATTGAACTTTACATCAGAAACCAGGGATGTACTGTATGGTGACTAACATAATAAAAAAACCATTAAAAAAAAAAAAGAAAAGAAAAATAAATAAATAAATGAGAGTAGAAAACATAAGATAATTATTTAGGGACTGATTACAGAATTTATTGGAACAACTTTACCTAATTGTCAAGCAATTCAATAACAATTATGTGTCTCATTAAATAGGTGCCAAATTAACTTTGTGGAATGCACTATTTGACTAGAATAGTAAGCAGTCTACACATATGTTCAATATTTATTGTTTGTTGATGTTGTAATCAGCAGAGAAGGAGCCTGCTGACAGCTGGCTGCAGAAAGGCAAAGGGTATTAGTGCCAAGAACCCATGAGAAAGGTGAGGTATTTTTGGAGCTGCAGTTAACCACAGAATTCAGGACTGTCACACCACCATCGTGTGGCCGGGAGGCATTCAGCAAATCGAAGAACTAGATCCTTGGCTTGGAGTGGTGGACAAATCCGTACCTTCATCTCTTCTTATCTGTAAAATTGGAGAAATTAATAATAATAATAATAATAATAATAATAATAATACCTAGCTCTTAGGATTATTGTGAGGATTCAATGTCTAAAATAAAGTAATTGCTCAATAAATGTTGTTGCTATTATTTGTCTTTTTTTTTTAAAAAAGATTTTATTTATTTACTTGAGAGAGAGAGCACAAGCAGGGGGAGGGTCAGAGGGAGAGGGAGAAGCAGACTCCCTGCTGAACAGGGAGCCCAATGTGGGGCTCCATCCCAGGACCCTGGGATCATGACCTGAGCCACCCGGGTGCCCCAATATTATTTATCTTGGCAGGGACATTGTTATTGGAGTTGTAATTGTTATCATTATTTGTTTTCATGCTGTAGTGAAAGTAACCCGAGCATCAAGGATGGCTTAATGCAAACAAGGGAAGTGGTCAAGGTCAAGGTCTCGCTGCATCAGATTCCAAGGGGAAGAAACAAGGCTTAGTGAAAGTTAGAGGCCTAAATCCAGAGACAAATTTACAAATGATTGTTTTTCTTTTCTTTTTTATTTTAATGTTTTTTAATTATATTATGTTAGTCACCATACAGTACATCCCTGGTTTCTGATGTAAAGTTCGATGATTCATTAGTTGCATATAACACCCGTGCACCATGCAATACACGCCCTCCTTACTACCTATCACCGGCCTATCCCATTCCCCCACCCCCCTCCCCTCTGAAGCCCTCAGTCTGTAACAAATGATAGTTTTTCTTTTGGTGAATTCTTGCTTGAAGGCCAAATCTCCACCTCCCATCACACATCATATCTTTGTCCATCCTATGGTTCCTTTGTCCTTTTGTCCCCCAATGAATCAACAGTATCTAGAACAGTACTGGCGCATAATAGGTGCTTAATAAATAGTTGTTGAGGGATGGATGAGTGAAAGGCTGGCTGGATGATGAATTTAGCAGAAGAACTTGGTGGTTCTTCCGAGCATCAGGAGAATGCTCATGTCTCATGGTCACTTATAGCTTAAAATAATAAGAAAGAATATGGGTTGGCAGTTAGGGTTCTTCGATTTGGCAGTGTGCTCTAGTTGTGTTGTTTTTTTTAATCAGCATTTTGGCAGCTTTTATTGTACAGTGTTTGGATGATAAATGAGTACTTTCTCACAGAAAGGTAACACATGGCTCCTGCATTTTATGAAATAACACACCCTTCGTGTCATTGATGGATTTTTAGAATATATTCCAAAATTATAGAAATAAAAATGAGACTTTGCAAGGCTAAGCCAAAACTGAAAAGTTTTGGAGTGAATCCAGAACAATCTAGTCTTAGGCTTGAACACACTGGGGAACTAGAGCCCTAGATACACAGGAGCTTGTGATGTTGGGGAGTGGGCTGGGGACAGGATGGACGCCATCTTCCCAAAGAGCTGCAGCCTATAGAAGTCTCCACGATAAATGGGCCTGGCTGAAGAGGTTGTTGTTGAGTAAAACATTCCCAAAGTGATTAAAGAACAAGAGTAGGCAATGGTAGATTTGGATAAAAGTGTGGAGAACATTTATTTTGGAATAACAATAAGTTTGGAGAGACTCCAACCTCTGGGGGGAGAGAGAAGGAATGACAAAGGTCAGAGTAGTCAGAATAAGAAAGGGGGGCTTATGCAGGGGATGTGGGGCAGAGATACCAATAGAACCAATACCAATGGGCAGCACGTGGCCTAAAGGAACAGCTGTTTGCATATTCCATGTTAGTACCATTTTTTTCCAAATGGGGTCCATTTGCAGGGTCCCCTTGAAGAGCCTCAAACTGGTCTAAATATGCCAGGTATTTCTTTGGTACTTCAGGACAAGTGACTTCCATTTTACATAGGACTGAGAGATGCTTACTAGTATAGTAACCTGCTAAGAAAGCTAAGGGTTGCTAAACATAGTTATTTGTAAGCCAAACGTAATGCATATTAGAGTTGACAAAGCACCTAACTCAGTAGCCTACTGATAAGTCTAGTCGGCACTCAGTAGTGCATGTGCTGTGCAACTCGTATTGCACTCGCGGAATGATGATTGGAATTCCCACGCTCGTTTGAAGGGGCATTTTGTTTAATGGTGTATCATCAGTGTTTTATTGTATTGATTAAGATCTCCAATTACTCCCATTCTGGCTACTTAATGACAAGCTGTGAATTTAGCTTCATTGTTATAAATTTGCTTGTTTTTTATGTTAAAACATGTTGATTTGTTTTTTGTTTTATTATGTTGAAATAAAAAATAAACTGAGACCAGCCTTGAAAATTCTCTGAGCAGATGAAAACCAGCTTGGTCATACAAACAAAGCTTAATTCAGCTTATTTTGCAAGACCAGCTTGACCTGGGTCGTTTCTTGCTTATGCCTCTGGAAATCACAAAAAAACTTATACTGTTTTTCAAAATTGATATGAGGTAACCACTAGCCAATTCCCTATCATTTAAGAAAATCCTAATATTATTTTAATTCTAATTCTAATATTATGACCAATCACTGGGAAGAATGAACAATCATCGCTTTCTCATTATATTAGCAGGCTTGTAGCAATATATTCCTGAGTTTCATTCCATGTTTTGTTTTGAATGCTCCCTGTTTGCAAACCGTCTCTTTGGCGTATGCACAGTAAACCTTTACTAATTACTACTTTGGGAAGTTCTTTGTTTTACTTCTGTTATTCATAAACTTTTGACAATCAGAACATTTGCAAGTGGTGACACATATTTGAGACAACGGTATTTGTGGCTGACAGTTTTCTCTAAAATTGAGCTTTGACATGTGAACCGTCTACTCTATTTCTAGAGAAGATGTGTGTATGAAATCTACAATAAATGCTTGTAAAACGATAGTTCATCACTATTTTTTCTCCTACTGGAAAACGAGACTATTTGGTGGTGCTTGGGGGCATTATCCTACTTAAATGTACTATGGTTCAAGAACTTTGAGCTACAACGTTTAAACCCATAGCTTGATAAAACTTTTAACAAAGGGCAACTGCTTGTTGTATGTTAGTGACATTAAGGAAAATGTCCTAAAAGCTAAAATTCTTATGAAAATTATTATGTTATGATAAGAGTCTTAACGTCACTTCTGTTATCAAATACTAGGAAGTACTAGGTTTCGTGGTTCAGCAAGACTTGATTGCAAAGCATGATAGAGCAGCATCGGGCAGACAGAAAGAGGAGCAAGCAAAGAGCTGGTAAGCCTGGGGCTAGGGAAGCAAACATCTCTACAGCACTGGGTTTCTAAGAAGAGGTCACAATATCTGGGTATGTGAGCAACTCCAAGCTGACCCAGCTGGGTGGAAGGTATCATTCCCTACACTTCAGAGATGCTGATGCTGGGAGCTGCTTGAAGCCTGAATTCCAGCCCACAATCTTAGATCTCCAACTAGGCAATAGAATGGATGCCTCCGGATTATTTATATTCCAAGTCTGACTGCTCTCCACTGTGTTAGCAGGGTCACCAGGCTCAACTCAACCCAACAATAAATGGGACAACATGAGAAGGGAGGACAAGAAGGCTGACAATGAAGGTCTGAGGCCCAGAATAATTTTCTGAACCGGTTCAGGTGTTCTCAGTGGCTTTTTATGCAGGGACTCACGTAGTAGAAGAGGAAGAAAGGGAAAGAACAGGAGAGAAAAAAAATCCCCCAAAAAACAAAAAAAACAAAAAAAACAAAACAAAAAAACCCAAAAAAGCAAACCTCCCCAAAGCAACTCACTAGCCTCTCTTTTACGATTTGCCAAAATCCAAGATGACTCTATTTGGGGATAGACTTTGGGTTTCTTTTAAAGTACAACAGGACAAAAACTGAAGAACACCAAGAGTCAGAGAGCTGTGAGAGGATTTTTCTTCTTTTATTCTCACATCCAATCAAATACTAAATGTTCAAGTAATATTTGCATTGCTATCAGCCCTCAGCTGAAAGTGGAGGGCTTTGAGAGGCCGGAACCCTAGGACAGGTGCTTATTTAGACAGAAGGTGAGCACAAGGTCATTGTGCCCACCTGGGTACCTGTTCCAGCAAAGAGGGGAGGGTTATGACCTCTGTTATCACCTCCCCTGGAGCAGAAACCATGCACCCATGTGACATCTTCTCATAATTTTCCTTTGTTCAAAGTGCAAATGGAGATGTTTCTTCCCAGTTTATTTATAGAGGCACAAATATTAAAAGAACAAGAATTTCTTGAAAAAGAGTTTTAAGCAAGAAATTTGCAGGTGCTACATTTTGTCTTTCACTGGCGTAGGCTGTCTCCAGGGCAGGTGTGAAAAGATTGTGGCATATCTCTTTTACTAACAGTGGTCACAGCCCATCTGGGAGGAAAAATCAGTGCATGGTGATGCCAGACACCATAGGACTCAAATAGGAGATCTCCCGAGAGTGGCCCGTTTCCTTCTGTTCACGTTCTCATCTGCTACACTATCACCTCCTTTCACGCTAGAGCAGAAACTCCAGCAACGCAGGGATTTAAAAAAATTTATAAGGCAGGGATTTTTTTTTTTTGTCTGTTTTGTTCGGAGTTGCAATCTCAGTGCCTAAAACAGTACCTGACGTGTAGTCGGCATGCAATAAACATTTGTTGACTAAATGAATAAATGTCCTTCACCTCATGCATCATGGACGAAGATGATAGTAATAACTAACATTTCTTATTCTTTTACTATATATTTAGCAATATACTAAGCACTTTACATACATTATTTTATTTAATATTCACAACACCCACGAAATAGGTATTAATCATAATAATATCCTTCTCTCTTTATATTCTTTTTTTAAAAAGATTTGATTGTTTATTTGAGAGAGAGAGAGTACAAGTTGGGGGACGGGCAGAGCGAGAAGCAGACTTCCCGCTGAGCAGGGAGCCAGAAGTGGGCCTCAATCCCTCCCAGGACCCTGGGATCATGACCCAAGCCAAAGGCAGACGCTTAACTGATTGAGCCACCCAGGCGCCCCTTCACTTTATATTCTGAGGCTTAAGGGAATCTAGAAACTTCCCAAAGGAACTCAGCTAGGAAGTATCTCTCCATCACCACTCCACATTGTCCTCAAGCAGTTTACAATTAGGAAGTTGAAATAGAAGTGTGTGAAACGGGGGCACGTGGATGACTCCACCGGTTAGGCATCTACCTTCTGCCCGGGTCATGATCCTATGGTCCTGGGAGTGATTGAACCCCACATCTGGCTCCCTGCTCAGTGAGAGCCTGCTTCTCCCTCTTCCTCTGCCATTCCCCCTGCTTGTGCCCTCTTTCTCTCTCTGTCAAATAAATAAATAAATAAATAATCTTAAAACAGTCTTACTGTTGTCTCCACCGGTGCTTCTATTTTCCATTCAGAGCATATGAATCACCTGGAAGTCTTGTGTCTCAGCAGGGTCTGGGGTGAGACGCAAGATACTGCGTGTCTGATGAGCTCCCAGGTGATGCCCTTACTGCTGGCTCCAGACCATGGTTTGAGAAACACGGGCTCTGTCTTCCCTTCCCCAGGCATTGCTTATGTTATAGGCCACTGTGTTCTTCAAGTATCTTGCATGAAAGGACTCCCACCTTCCCAGTTCTTACGATATCGGGAAACGTTGGAATTGTTCTTACCTTAGAAATTTTGATTAAACAGATTAACTTCAAAGAAAATACATTGATTTATTTTGCCTTTGATTTTTCTAGAATAGCTGATTAAGCACATGTCTTATATATACTGCTCCATGAATTTTTACACACATACACACACACATACCAAGATATAAAACACTGCCGGCCCCAGAAGTTTCCCTCAGGCCCCTTCTCAGGGAATATTACTTCCTCAAGGAAACAGGCTTCTGACATCAATCACCATAAATTAGTTTTGCCTATTTTTCAACTTCGTACAAATGGATTTGGTGAGAGCAAAGTAATGGTATCCCCTGGCTTGTGCTCCCCAGGGGCCAGAGCCACTCCCTGGCTGCCTCACTGTCGTGTTACCGCTGTGGCCCCCGTCAGAGAGATCCTCTGTGACTCCTTGCTGGGGGCTCCAGAACAGACCGGGCGTCTGTCAGTTAGCCCTTTATTTCTCTCTTCCTCGGGCTAAGAAGATACAGCCTCCATGGTGCTATGACCCCTGCCCGCCCCCTGCAGTTTCCAGATCCTCCCCCATCATGGCTGTAGGAAGAAGCCCCCTTGGGGGGCAGGGAGAGAGAGGTCACCAACCTTCCTCCCCTTCCTTGCCCATCTGCTTGCCTCTCCTTCTTGTCTCCATCTCTTCTCTCTCCCCTTCTTCGACCCATCTGCCTTCCCTCCCTTCTCTTCTTCCTTCCTTCCTTTTTCTTTCTCTTTTCCTGCCTCCGTCTGTCTGACTCCCTCCTTACTGTCACCCTGGCAGCAAGTTTTCTCACCAACAGCTCAGTGAAAGCACGTCTTCCCTGCCTCCATTCTCCTGGTGAGGGCTCCCATGCCTGGGCCTCAGTTTGCCAGGAGAGTCCCAGCATTACCACTGAGCCAGCAGGAGCCTTGGGATGCAGACTCTGAAGGCCTCGGTGGAGGAGGTAAGCCAGGAGTGGTTTCCCTTCCTTTTCTAGCACCTTCTCTTTGAGAACCACTTCTCTTCATAAAGAAGGTAAATGGGGAGGAGGGATTTAGCAAGAATAGACGTCTCTCTTTTAACTCCTTCCTGACCCCCTCCTCCTTACCTCTACCCACTTCTTTCTAGTTCCCTCTCCATGCGCAGGAATCACAGACAATCCTGCCTATCTCATCCCCAGGAAAAGCGCTTAATCAGAATTAAAAGCAGGGGACTGTGCTTGGTTGGGGGGGCTGTGAATGAGAATGGGGACACATTGAACTGGGGCTGTCTTTGAGGGCAAGAAGGTGGAAAGAGTCATTCTGTGTAAAACAGTAGGGGCGAGCCCTTTCTGAAGCAGCCTCCCCAGACTCGTACTCACACTGTGTCCTGAGGGGTGCAGAGAGATGCCATCACTCTGTATTTGACAGCACGTTCCTGGAGCATCGTGCCCTGCCACTTTTTCCAATTAGGTTAATTATATGATAATTAAAAAGAAATACCCAACGAAACTAAGGGAATAGTTTCTCAAGTCCCGTCCTCTTTCTTGGTGTGTCTGTGATAAAAGGGTTTCTAGCATTGTACAGAGGACCTTTAAAAATAGTTACTAATCACTGCATATTATAGGGAAACAAAGACTGGCCAGATGTTTCAGACTCAGTGCTTATTTTAATATAGTCAAACATAAATCTGGGCATCATTATTTCTTCTCAAGTCTGAGTACATAATCAGCACATACGGCATGATGGTGCGTGCATTAAGATGATTAAATGAACAATTCACATTGTTAGTATTCAATTATCATCCCCAAATGTTTATTAAATGCTAACATACTAATGGAACTTTGATTAGACCCTACATAAACCAAATTAATGAGACAGGTAACTACCCAGGCATCTATCACTATTCAAAATAAACCATGATGTTAATATGACATACAAAATAATGACACTGCTAGACATGGCATTTTTAGAAAGTTCTGGGATAATTCCATTTTACTACTAGCTTTTGTGAAGATACTAACTTCAACAAAGTTATGAAATCTGTAAACAATTATGCGAGCTGTAACAGGATTAATTTAGGGTATAGTTTGGGTTAAATATATATAGATTTCAAAAAATCTATTACATGTTATAAACATAAAACACATTATGTGTATTAAAATATGTATTTTATGTATTTATTATATATTGCAATATATTTATTATATACTTATATAAAATACATATTTCATATAAAAAGCAAATTTTCTACATTATTGTAGAGATTGTAGCATTTTAAATTCCCATTTCTCAAAAAAGAATAAAATGATTATTAAATCAAAATTTATTAAGTCCTTTCTTTATGTGCTTTAGCAAGGGATGGGTGAAATCAGGAAAACCTTCAAGAGGGATATGAATTGAATGTTAAAGAAGAACAGATGTTTGCCATGATGTCTTCATGAGGGATGAAGTAAGTGGGCAGACGAAAAGGTCTGAAAACAATGGATAACTTAGTATAACTCAGTTTGGAGTGAAGAGTGGAAGAGACAAAGTCAGAAATAAATCTAGCAGGGCAAGCAAGAGTCAGATCACCTCCTAGGACTTAGTACTTCATTTGAAGAAATTGGGGCTTCGTTCTACCACCAACGGAGGCCATTTAAAGCTTTGGTGGCAAGTTGAGACTCTAGCAAGAACACATTGCCTCAGGGAAATGGACGAACCAAAGGAAAGGGCTTGAACTAGGTAGGCAGTGTGGTAGGACAGAGAGAGTGGGATCGATAGGGATGTGAGGGAGAGAAAATCATCAGGGCTTGGACGCCAGGTGGGCGAGGGGAGGCAGGAACGGAGCATTGGGAAATGGTCCAGGTTTCTGGGTTGGTTCAGGTGTCGAGGTTGCCACTTGTCTAAGAAGCTGGCAGTGCTGTCTCCTGCTCTGTTCTGCGGGCTGTGGTGTGGCTGGGGGGAGGGCTCCTCCCAGCTTTCTGCCCCGCTGACTTTAGCACGGGCCTCCATCCTCCTGCTGTTATCGTGTCGTTACTGCAAGAAGCATGAGCTACTCCACACATCACACCAGGACCAGGTTGATGAAGAAGAAGAGGGAAGGACAAAAGGCTGAGTCTGCCCATCGTAAAAGAGCTTTCCTGGAGGTCCCATCCCTGTGTTTGTAATAGGCATTAGTCAGAACTCGTTCGGATAGCTACCCTTGACTGCAAGGGAGTTTTTAAACTGGGTATATTTCCTTTCCAAACAAAACAGTAGTTCAACAGAGATGTTTTCCATGGGTGATTTTTTTTTAAGATTTTATTTATTTATTTGACAGAGAGCCAGAGACAGAGAAAGCACAAACAGGGGGAGAAAGAGAAGCAGACTTCCTGCTGAGCAGGGAGCCAGATGAAGGGCTCCATCCCAGGGCCCTGGGATCGTGACCTGAGCCAAAGGCAGTTGCTTAACTGACTGAGCCCCCCCGCGCCCCCCCCCCCCCCCGTGGGTGTGTAGGTGGATGTCGGTTTCATGCTCTGCGACAGGCGATGCACGATGAGTAGCAGGCCTGAGTGGAGAGACAATGAGTTCAGTTAGGGATGTGCTGTGTTCGCGGTGACTCTGAGTCACCCAGCTGCGCTAGTCAGCTGGCATCTCAAAATCATGAAAAAGCATGACTGATGATAATTTTGGGAGTCCTTGTCCTATATATAGCAGTTGGCCCTTCTCATCATCTTAACTGTGAATGATTCTATGCCTGGTTTCTTTTGGTGTCAAATCAGATTGGTTATTTGGTTCTTAATAGCAGTATTCTTCACACTGGGGTGCTCCTGGATGGAGAAGACTTTCCAAGGGGCATATGAGCATAGAGAGTTTTCAGGGAATCACTGTCCAGGTTCTCACTTCCCAAATATACTCTTCTTTGAAATTGATCCACCTGAGAACTGGCTGGCATGTTTATCTGGGTTCTTCCTTCCAGCGTCCCCTTTCCCAGAAATCCTTCTCCCACTTGAAATAGAAAGACATACTTCTACTGAGCCGGAATTTCATAGTCTGTCACTTGGCTACAGATCAGTCGTGAGAAATGTGTTACTTGTTTTATAATTTATTGTAAAAATGAGAAATGAATTCTAATACCACTACATGTTTGTATTCTCGACTTAACTACTTTTAGCAATCTGTTTTGTAAGATGGACTTCATCATTTATTTTTCAAGAATTTTCTTGATAAAAAAAGAATTTTCATGATATTGCTTAAAATCCATTCTAGCATATTTACTTGAATTGATCACTGAAATCAGGTTTCTGAAGAAAGAGATTGCATGTGATATGACTGATTTTGCCAATTGGTTAGATGGTGAACATTTTCCCCAAACTCAGTGAGCTAAATCTGTTGCTTTAGCTCATCAAAATTTGGACAAAAATATATTTAAAACACGTGATAAGATAAAAAAAATTTTATTATTAATTATGACTGCAAAGATGTACACTGTTAAAATAGAGAAGTTTTATGTTCCCAATCCTTTTGTATATACCTTATTTTAGAAAATTCCTCTAAGTCAAAAGAAACATATATAATTAAAAGTCATTTGATAGGTCTTGGCAAAGCTTTCTTGGTAAAAGAGCTAATATCTGGATAAAAATTTGGTAGCAAGCCAGGTGGTTTTCAATTCTTTTCTTACAACAAAATTGAAGGCAAGCATAATCAAGTTGTCATTTGATAGAACATGAAAAATAATTTAATGACAAATCAGTAGGTGATTTTTGACACAAAACTTAGAAAGAATTCAAAGAATTAAGTGACTTTGTTTCAGCAAAACCTTTTCTATCCCCCCATAGTTATTTCTAAACAAGATTTCTTAGTCCTTACATTCACAAAAATGAAAAATAGGGAAAGAGAGATACCAAATCTTTCTCATATCAGCAATAATAATATTCACAGATGAATATATGAACTAATTTTTAAAACACAGCCTCATTCATCTTATTAAGAGATGCATTTCCAACAAAAAAATCTTTTCTGCTTAATAATTATCTATCAGAAGTGTCAGCATATCGATGTTGTTTTGATCAGCTGTGTACTAGTAATTATAATGATGGAAGATTTTCACATTTAAAGCATTATAGGCACATAAAGTAAAAAATGTTCAATTTATATACACATTTATGTTGCAGATAAGATGATATGGTGATCTATAAAAGACTTTCAAGCTTAGAATGATATTACATTTGGATAAATTTATGTGGAGGAGGTAGAATGGAGTTAGCCAGGAACAAACTAAAATTTCTGACTGCTAAAAGGAACTTCTTGTTCAGATGTCTTAAAAACAGATACTTGTGGGTATCAAATGGCTAGGATATTTAGATTCCTTTGGCTACTTTTAAAAGAGTGATGTAACAGTTTTAACAAATGTATCAATATTTGATGCAGGCTGGATATTATATTCTGTGCAGTTATTAAACCTTAAAATAACAAGCACTCCTGGAATCAGCTTTAAAATGTGCGAAGGGATACATAATTTTAGAAAATCTTTGTGTCAACTCATAAGGTTTTTAGGGTGTGGAGCAAAATGTAGTTTGAAGACCACTGTCATTAAGGAGAGCCGCTCCCTCAGAGCCTCCCGGGCTCCAGGTCCCACATGGGTGGGTTATACACGACATACACCTGGCTCCCATGCCTGCCCCTCCCGCAAAGCCGGGTTAGCCCCCAGATCCACACTTTTTCTAGAAGGTGGAGTTATTGTAAAGAGCTCTTTTAGGGGCTGGCTGGTCAAAAAGCTAGTTTTGAAGACACTCTGAGGCCATGAGGCATAACCAGAGTGACCGAGGAATGGCTGGAGAAGACAATCCAGGATCAGCCCGGAAGCCATCCAACAACAGAGACTCAAAGCCTAAGTCTTCTAGTGAAATTGAAGACCGTGAGTGCCATTCAAGAGCAAGAGAACGGGTCAGGAAGAGCTTGTCCAGGTGTCCATGGAAGGGAGTCAGGGGCTCTGAAAATGGAACCCGGCAGCCACCCTTGAGTCTTCCAGGTCTGAATAAACACAATAACACTGTTTGGCACAACCGATCACTTCAAAAGAGTAAGAAAGCGATGCTTTTAACTACAAAAAAATGTACAGAATATTATGAGAAGGGTCCCCGCTCGAGTCACCAAAATGTAATGTTACCATTTTGTTATAGTTCCGTCAGCTCTTTCCCAATTAATTTCTAACTCTACCAGCAATATATTGGAAGTTTTTTTAGCTTAGGAGAACTTGGTATGTGAGATAGATTTTAAAAAAAGAAATACGTGGGTTGCTCATTGAATGCCTGAAACTTATGTTTTACAGTGAATTTCTAGTCCTTAGTTGTGTGGGTTTCATAATAATATACAGTTGGAGTCTCTCATTCTCACACTATGGCTAAGTTGATCCTTGAAGTCCGTGCAGTATTATCAGTATGCTCAAGAAACTCCTAGGTTACTAGCTCAAACCCTGCTTATTATGATCCTCACAGTGGCGGCAAAATAATTACTATTCATGGAGTTCACCAGCACGTAGTAGAGACCATCATTAGAGTAATTTAAAACATTGTCTGATTCCAAAGTTTTGTGATGAGCTCCATTCACTGACCCAGACAACTGCACATCTATTGTCGAATAAGAGTGAGAGTGGGCATTGTCTTCAGTGCTTGCCTGGACTGCACACACCTCACTCCTCTCCTCTGCTTTGCATCCCTTTAGGACTTAGGTGTTTGCTATGTGTTTGCCAGCATTGTGATAAGCAGATGCCATACCCCCTTCAACTAGAATCAGAGAATTTCATATTTGTCATCATGATCCACAGGAAGAAATACATTTTTTTTTAATCGGCCCAATACACACACACACACACACACACACACACACACACACACACACACATTCTACAGGGATGAATAGCATCCCCTCTAAATTCATGTTCACCTGGAATTTTAGGATGTGACCTGGTTTGGAAGTAGGGCTGTTACAGATGTAATAAGTTAAGATGAGGTCATGCTGGATTAGGCTGGACCCTTCATCTCTATGACTGGTGTCCTTCTAAAAGCAGAAGAGGTACAGAGCCAGACATGTGCCCAGGAAAGAAGGTCATATGAAGCCAGGGACAGAGATCGGAGCTATACAGCTTACAAGTCAAGAACAACCAAGGATTGCCAGCACCCACCAGAAGCTAGGAAGAGGCAATGAAGGATTCTCCTCTAGAGCCTTCAGAGAGAACATGGCTGTGCCAATACCACCCAGTTTGTGGTGCTTTGTTATACTAGGCATCTCTCTCTCGGGGTCCCTGGGTGGTTCAGTCGGTTAAGCTTCTGGCTTCAGTTCAACTCATGATCCCACGGTCCTGAGCTCAAGTCTCGGACTGTCTGCTCAGAGGGGAGCCTGCTTCTCCCTCTCCCTCTGCTGGCCACTCCCCCTGCTTGTGTACTCTCTCTCTCTCTCTCTCTCTCCTTCTCTGTCAAATAAATAAATAAACAAATAAACAAATAAATAAATAAATAAAATATATAAAAATATATAATCTATATTAATACAATATTTTCACAAAATAACGCTCACCTATATTGTGTGCAACATAGTCTGATATTTTGTGGTCTACTCTGTTATGTTTTGTTTAAGTTTCTGTTAAGACTGGGCTGTGATGGGATTGATTTCATTAGGATGCCATGCTTTCTTCAATAAATCTTCAGGATGGAAAGCACTGGACTAGACACTCCTAAAGGAAAGAGAATACATAATATATTGGGAAATACCAAGAGTGTTTAATCATTAATGCAAGAAAAAGCCATCATAGTCACTTGCATTATATTAGCATCATTAATGCATTAGTTAAAAGCCCCCAAAGGAGTTAAAGTATTCATATGCTTTCAGAAGTGTGTGAATATTTCTGTGCCACAGTTCAGTGGCTCCACACAGAACACAAATAGGAAACCCATTTTTCTATACAACTCAGAGACACTTGAAACTACACTAATAGAGTCTTGTATAACTGTACACCTTTAAGTTTTAAAGTGAGAGGGACTGATTTTCAGCCAGGTCCCAACAGTTACTAGATATGTGACTTTAAGAGCAGTTAATAAATATCTCTGAATTTCACCTTTCTCACCTGAGAAATAATGAAGATAATACTCTCTACTTCACATCATGTGTAATGTTAGGCATAGAGAAAATACAGAGTATATGTGAGTTGTCTTCTAGTGTCCATTTATACTGATGTGTTCAGAGAAGGGGTCAATGGAAAGATCGTGAGGACACCAGAGTCTGAGAAGAAGGAAGAGATGGAAATAAAGATGCCATCGGGATGACCACAGATGCACAGAAATGCAAGACCCCAGGGGTTGTAGTGGCAACAACTACAATTATTGTTAACAATACGCCGTTATTGGTACCACTGCAATTAGTGGTAACGATGACAATGATTACATGTGGTTCTAATTTTTATTTTCTTTTGGTAATTGTTATTTCTAGTTTAGTCAGACTTTGCCATCAGTCTGCTAGTCATTAACTTTTGTATTTGCTTCTACATTAGTATAGTAAACCACAGATATTAGAATACAAGATACACTTTTGTAACAAAGCAACTTAATTATACAGTGGCCTGAATAAGACAACAGTATAACTCTGTCACCTAACAGTCCAGAATTAATCAGGTCTGGGCCAGTGGGAAGCTCTGCCATACCCAGTGTCTTCTCCTTCCCAGATCTCATCATCTCCTACACGGCAGAAAGGGGGGAAGGGCAGGAGAGCACACATGGCTTCCTTTTGGGGGGATACCAATCTAAAGAGGTATAAATTACCTCTATTCACATTCTATTGCCCCCAATTTAGTAATATGATGACACCAACTGTGCGGTCTGCTGAGAGATATATTTTATACCTTGGCAGTCCTATGCCCCCTGGAACTTGGGAGCTCTGTCTTTATTTTTATTTTTATTTTTTTAAGATTTTATTTATTTATTTTTCAGAGACAGCCAGCGAGAGAGGGAACACAAGCAGGGGGAGTGGGAGAGGAAGAAGCAGGCTCATAGCGGAGGAGCCTGATGTGGGGCTCGATCCCGTAATGCCTGGATCACGCCCTGAGCCGAAGGCAGACGCTCAACCGCTGCGCCACCCAGGCGCCCTGGGAGCTCTGTCTTTAAAGGGGAAATGGATTTAGTGGACAGTTAGTCTCAGCCATAGTTCTCCCCACTTGCCTTCTGCCTACGCATGTTCTTCTTTCCACTCATTGAACCATTTACTCCTTCCCTAACAGGGACAATTCAAACTCCCTTCCAGTAACTACAACTGGTTCAAAATCCAAGAGCTCTGGCTTATGTGCAGTCCTCTCCAGCCAGGCTGCAGGTAGATCTTTTGGCTTGTTGACCATAAATGAATAGAAAAGTGTTTTTCCCTCCACTTATGCCCAAAATACAATGGAGTAGAAGAAACAGGGTAACTTCAATTAATGTTATCATTTGGAAGAGAGAAGGACAGGAAGCACATGATGATTGCCAGTCAATGGGAATTGTGAATTCTTACTAGGTGAGAGCTATGAAGACTTGGAAAATTCCAGAACCCCCTTATGCACTTGAAAGGAATTTTTGTGAATGTCAGTGTGCAGCAGTAGGCAAGGGCAGACAATTGTGCCCACACAATTCTGGAAAGCCAGCCCTGGATGAGCAATGTGGGAGAGAGACTAAAGAGGCCTTATCATTTACCATCAGTCTAGGGGCAAATTAGGGCTTTCTGGACGTACTCTGGCACGGAACAGGAGTCATTTACTTCTTTCCAGATAAATGGCAGGATGATGAGATGGATGTGCCATGTGTGGTTTTGTAGCCTTAATAACACCATCTCCATGTAATAAATATAGTAGCAGGATTGCTGTTGCTGCTGCCACCACCAGAATGACTCACTACCAATGCTATTATTAACACCGCAAGCCTCTTTACAATGAAATCTGGGTGAAGTGGTGGCCTGTTTGTCACTCTGAAGTTGCAATACACCACACGGTAATTTTGTAGGCTGAAAGATGGAAAAAATTAATTCAACTTCCTGGGCACCTTACCCTGAACACAGTTTGGTCTTAAGGGATTATCTGGCTCATTCACTGTTTTGTTTCTCCTGGACCACAGTTAAATAATCACAACAGACCCAATTGTTGGTACTGTGTCTCAAGAAATTTTCTTGCAACCTTATACAGCGAAATGAATGACAGGCTATATGTAGCAAAAATGCCAGCCTATGTAAAGTCTGCAACGTCACAATAAACAAAACAGCACGGTAGGAGATCATGCACACTTTTCATAGGTTGAGTACTGTGCATAGCTTTGAATCTGAGTACATTTGTGGTCAAATACAGACCATGAGTAAAGGAAGCTTTGAGGTTATTTCACAGGAGAACGAAAGGCAAATTCCCTCCAGTGGTCACAAAAGAGAAAAGAGGTGTGTCCTTTCTAAGACCAAATAAATGAAACGTTCCAAGTGTTTAGCAATAGTGACATTGCTATTTACGGTAAAGGCTCTACCGAGGGGAGTCTGATTGGGGTAGAAGGGTATGAAGATGAGGAAGGACTTCTTACTATATATATTTCTCTGTGTGTGTCTGTGTCTGTCTGTCTCTCTCTCTTAACACACACACGCACACACACACATTTTTTCTTTACTTAGTTTTGGGAGGCAAAGTCACTTGATAGCTTAGGTTTGGACTTTGGAGTCAAGCTCCACTGTGATCTCGTTCTGGGACTCTGCTAAAGTTATTTAACTCCTCTGAACTTCAACTAGCTTATTAGAGATTATTATTATCATACCAGCTTCTTAGAGTCGCTGAGGGAGTAAATGAGATAATATCTATAAGGTGCTTGGTGCAGAACGTGGCACATAGTACGTTCTCATGAAACATGAGCTATTTCTTTTCTTCTCACAGAATGATTACAAACTACAGTGTGACATTTTAATGGACTGGAATTGTGTTTAAATTTTTTAAGGGTTGGTTTTTGGAGGAAATAGCATTAAGAATAAGCATACACCGATCTGTTATTATCAGAGTACTTATAAATATCTCATGATAAAATAACGAGAAAATGGTGTTTACTATCAGCCGCAAAGTTTAAGTCTATGTTTCGTAGTTAACTTAGAGGCTTAAAGAGCAGCATTAGCTCTTTTAGTACACTGTCATTACATTAAATATATTGGAAGATACATTAAATAGGTTATAATATTGTGACAAATGTGTAACCCGTATGCAAAGTGGCCGAGCATGAAAAAGTAACAGAATTTTTTTAAGTATTGAGAAGGGCTTTCTGCAGGAATAGCAGTTAGAGGACTGGTTGCAAGGTCTGCATATTAAGTAAAAATCTTTTTGTCCCTTGCCTCGAAGCTGTGGAAGAAGAGAGGTCTTTTCAAAAGGGATCCAGGAAGCAACTATAGAGAAAGGAGTCAAATATTCCTAAGGGACTTAATCCTCCCCTCCAGAAGCTACAGGCACTGGTAGAAATAGCTCTTCCCAGGAAGGTGTGAGCAGGAACCCATGAATCTAGAGGACAACAGGAACCCCGATTGCTGAGAAGTCGAGTGATACATAGCGACAGCCAGCGAAAAAGCAGGTGCTCAATGAGGCTGATGGTAAGAAAGCGCCAGAGGCTGAAGAAGGCCAGAAAAGGGTTGTGGTCCTGTAACCAAGGTGTCTTCCCTTTGAAGATCGTCTCTGGGCCCTACTGAGAAGAGGGAAAGCACAGTTTTGAGAAGGTGGAATGAAGACAAAGAATCACAGATGAAACCAGGTATCCTACCTTTGGGACTTCACAGAGAGATCGTGCACTCAGTGAAGGGTTTAGAATTATGGACGAATGGACGTGAACACCAGCAGTGAGAAGAGGTGGAAAAGCGTTGAAGTAAGCATGGTCACCTGAGGAAAGCCAAAACGCCTGAGGGAATTTGGGGAGAATCTTGCAAAGTCATGACTAACCCAAGAGACAGAGTAATCTGGCCAGATCAGGCCTACAATCGAGGAGAGCAGAAGGCTGAGGACAATGACTGGGACTGAGGCTGCGTCCCCACTGACCTGCGGCTGGAAATGAGTATGAAAGCACGTGGTGACTGCAAGCAAGTCACTCCTGTGTATTCCTCTTTATTGATACCAATAGATGCCCAAGTTAAAAGCTTGGCAAATCCATAGTGTAGCCTGGATTCCTATTAATTGATTTCTTTATATTCTCAGTTTCCAAAAGAAAGAATTCTGTTCAGATGTTTCAATAACATCTGATGTTTCAATAACATCAGTTTCATTCAGAGGAAACTGGATGACAGTAAACAACTAACCCTCAGTGTAGCCAGAAGACAATCTATTTGGAAAAGTAGTGTGGCGTCATTATAATCATAATAGAGCACGTATTTTGGAATAAGCCAGATCCAGGTCTGAGATCCATCTCTAGCACTAGATGGAGAGGTGGGCACATTTTTAACCTATGCTGGCATTAATTCCTCATGGCTAAAATAGGGATAGTGATGGCAACCTTGCAGGGTTGTTTATTTTTTAAGATAAATGACCTTACACATGTCAAGTATTTGGAACAAGGTAGGTGCCCAGTCAATGTTAATCCTTTTCTTGTGATTTTTGACCTTGCTGAGAAATGCAGACCTAGAGACAGATCTGACAGGCAGTCTGATAGGTATGACCCCTGGGCCACGAATTGCCCAGTCATGCAGGCTTTCCAAGGGTCTGCTGAGGTTTCCAGAATCAGACTGCCTGGACTCAGATCCACTCAATACAGGTTTGACCTTGGAGAAATTACTTATCCTCTGTGAGTTGAATTTCTTCTCTATCAGTGGAGGTAGTAATACCCCACAAGGTGGTTTTGAATGTAAATGAAATCATTTACCTAAGGCACCTAGAATGATCTGAGAAAGGCAGAAATGGGATGAAGTTGATGGAGAAAAAGTTCTCGGAAGGTCAAGATCTGATATAGCCATCTCCTGAATTGCCTAGTTAGGCCTTGGTCAAAGGTAGCACTGGGGGGTAGCATGCGGATTGCCAGGCCCCACTAGTAATCTGTGGATGAGTCTAAATAGGCCATAGTAGCCCTCCAGAGAGACATTGTGGCACAGGTCAGAACCTGGGAGCGGCCTCTTCTACTCGAATATAACACCATCCAGTCCACTAGAGCCAATCTCTGGAGCTCCAATCCCCCACGGCCAACTCTGGATGGGTAGCCTTTATTTAAACTCCCACCCAATGTTTATTTTCTTAGTTGCTTATTTTCTCTTCTCCCCACTGAAATGTAAGCCTTCTGAGAGCAGAGATGTTGAATTACCTACTTCTGTGTCCCCAGAGCCAGAAACAGAACCTGGCACAACATAGATGTGTAGACACCCCAGAATTCTTGCTGAATGAACTTACATGCATTCCTCTCCTGATCACACTAGATGATTTCTGAAACTTGCATCCAAAGTGTTCTAATTCACCAAGTCTCTTTTGAGTGAAAGTGACAGACAACAAAAACTAAGTAGCTTCTATAAAAAAGGAAATTTATTAGCTCATATAACCAAGAGGTCTGAGGGTTGCGTCTGTGGCCTCAAACACGGTAATCAGGGTCCTGTAGTACTGCTTTCCTCTGTGTTTGGTGTCATAGGTTTGAGATGAAGATTTGTATCTGGGAAGTTTATTGGGGAGTGTTCTTGCTATCAAACCGCGCGAGAAGAGTGAAGAGAGCAGGGTTGAGCAGAGGGAGGCACTGATTCTGTGGGTAGCTCTGGATAACTCCTTAGGGCTGCTTTGCTTGGAGGGAAGGGGTCTGGGCCTTTGTAAACCCTCAGCCCCCACATGATGCAGTCCCTGGGCCAGGCGGCTATTCGGCTGAGGGTGTGCCGAGAGCCATCGTTTGCCAATATTCCAAGCAACTGGGGAAATAAATGTTCTAGTTCCAGAGCAACGATCTGGGCAGAGTGCCGTGCACCCAGTTGGTTGACTTTATTCTCAAGCACTGTCTTTCCATGTGCCACCGACGACGGCCACCAGCAGCGAGGCTTACGTGGTCTTCAGCAGCTGCAATCTTTCCTGGTTGTTACAGCGAAAGTTCCAGTGAGAACGTTAATTGGCTTGATTGGAGCTACGTGCCCATCCCGGAACCAATCATAGCGCAGGGAGATGTGCTTTTTCCGATTGGTCAGGTTGTATTATGCCTCCCCCTACAACTAGTGGTGATTACTATAAAGATTTCTGTTCGGGAAGAAAGTGCGGTGATACTGAGCATGTAAATTGAATAGTTGCCTATACAACTTTATTCTTATTCTTGACAGCCTTATTATGAGTTGAATTGTGTCCCCCTCAAATTCATATGAAGTCCTCACCCCCCCGTCTCCCAGACTGTGACCTCATTTTGAGGTAAGGTTTTTACAGAGACCGTCAAATTCAAATGAGGTCACTGGGATAGGCCCTAATCCAACACGACTGGTGTCATTATAAGGAAGTGAAATTTGGACACAGATAACCGTACAGAGAGAATGCCGTGTGAACCTGAAGATGGATGGCCATCTCCAAGCCAAGGAGAGAGGCCTGGAACAGCTCCCACCCTCCCAGCGCACAGAAGGAACCATCCCTGCCAACACCTGACTTCAGACTTCTAGCATCCAAAACCATGAGACCATAAATATCTGCTGTTTAAACCACCCAATTTGTGGTCCTTTTTTATGGCCACTCTAGCAAACTAATACAAACCTGGGCCATTAAAGTTTTTGGGCCACAAGATTTCCTGAAGTCATAACCCAGATAATAAAAGAGGTTATTTTGGCTGCCCAGGACTTAGTGGATTGAAACATCGAATTGCTGAGTGAAAGCAGCGCATTCTGCTTGGGAGAAGTGCAGTCGATTTTAGCTATTCTCCCCAGCCCCTCTCAACTATGATTTCATGAGAGGGTCAAGCTTTAAAGCATTCAGTGTATACCCCGGGTTAACTTCCCTGTGTCTGTAATAGCGCTAGTCATGGCTCATCAGGGGGATAATTGAGAATAGTCACTCTGACAATCAGTTTCTGTAGGGCTTCGTTTTCTCCTAGAACCCCTCTTGAGAAAGGGTGCTGGACTAGTGGTCCAAGTATTCTTTTTTGTGCTACCAAACTCATCAAGTCACACATCTGTGCTTTAACACCAGTTTTCATTTATGCACCTGGCAGTTGCCTTGGCCCAACAAGTCAATGTCATTGAGAAAAAGCAATGGGAAGAAGCATGCCACCGCCTCTGTCATCTTAGGGCACCATGGTCCTCATCTCGTGTTGGGAGCATCCCTTCTGATGGTTTAGAGCTGCATCCAGTCAGAGAAAGCCAGGATTGAGCAGGGGCAAAAGTGAGCAAAATATTGAAAGCCTTCGCATTCTCCTACTTCTTAAATAGGTCATTTTGGTAAAGTTAACCCAAGAGTAGAGAATGTACGAGTTAAAACGATGGCAGCCATGGATAAAGGAGGTTTTAGGATTCGGTACAGGCCTAAGAATCTGACTTCGAATGTCTACATAAGGCCAAAGATATTCTCGGCTGTCTATTTTGCACATGGATGTGTCATTTTGTACCGGCTAACTTCTCACCTATTTCTTCCAACAAGCCCCAAGAATTGCTGACATTCTTTATTCCCCTGAGGGCCTATCTAACTAGAATTTTGATGTGGTTTTTTCCATCATAAAATACTTTTTTTTTTACTTCTTTGAGCTTGTACAATTTCATATTTAGTTTTTCTTACTTAAGCCTAAGAATTTTTTTCATTAGTAACAGTGCTCTGTAAACATCATTTTTAATGGTTTAATAGCATACATTCTGTGACTATATCAAGTTTTTTAAAATAATTTCTCCATAGCTGGGCATTTAAGCTATTTTCAATTTTTTATGCTTATAAATGAATAACAACTATAATAACCTTTTGTGCATATGTCTGTTGACATTTCAAATGATTTCTTAGGATAGATTCTTAACAGCAAAATAAGTACATCACATAATTTGGACATTTTTGTCCTCATTATCTTTTAAAGTTGCAAATGTAATAATTGTTTATTATAAAGCAGTCATGAAATACAGGAGATTTAGCTTATACCTTTCTACTAAAAAGTAATTAATATATATATAGCCTCCCTTCCAAACAAATAAAACTCTCCTACTGCAATTATCTGGACTTTTATTTCCTTATAATCATTTTATGTTTCTTTTTTCTTAAAAGTTTTTCTTAGTAATTACACTGAACCTTGAAATCACATTATCAACAATCATTTCAACTTAACTCTAAGTTTTACAAATGGCTTTGCACCCACTGTTTTACTTCTTGTTTTTTTGGGAATGTCTCTTCTTTACTCACTCGATTTTAAGGTCACAGTGGGAGCAGCCATGTTCCCATACATGACTTTGTCACTCAAGCTACAGCTGGTTGTGTCAGAGGTGAAGTTCTGTCCCAAATTAGGATACCAGCTCCATTCCCTGAGGAAATAAAGAGTCGAATTAGGAGATTCAATCTTCAGTTGGCTGTTTGTCTTCTTTCCGGGGGGAAGGAGTTATAAACTCATTTTTCACCTCTTAGAATGGATTCAGATAAATAAATTTGAAGATATATATTTTTTCATTTTTAAAATAGACTCCACGCCCGTTGTGAGGCCCGAACTCAGGACCTGAGATCAAGGGTCAAGTGCCCTACCAACTGAGCCAGCCAGGTGCTCCTCAGATAAATTTTTTAATGCTTTCTTGTGTTCACAAGGAAGAATGAGAAATTCCTAAATGCCAAAGACTAAAAGTAGTAAAAGCACGTTAAAAGTCTCACAGTTTAGATTAAGGTATGATCAGATTCCATATCAGATTAACAACTTGAATTTTAATGCCTACGTAATGATCAAAGACATTCTTGACAATCTATTTTGTAAATTGATCTCTCAGGATCTGTTTATTCTTAAACCAAGTCAAGTCTCATGACCTATATTTTAACAGCTGAAAAGTCTAGTGTTTTCATATTACCATTGATTTTTACTTTTAAAAGTTAATCTCAAAAAAAAAGTTAATCTCACTCATTTTTTTATCTAGCTAAAAATCAGAATCATTTTAAGATCCTATTCCAAATTCCATTACAATTGCAAGAAAGGAAGAGAGATACATGTTTAGGAGGCTGGCTTAGATGTTCCAAGGTTTTAATTAATTACCATGATGATCACCATAAGATTTATTCCAGGTCACTACCTTTTCTCACTCCAACTTGGAGTTCTTTTTTTTTTTTTTTTAATATTTTATTTTATTTAAAAAATTGTTATGTTCAGTTAGCCAACATACAGTACATTATTAGTTTTTGATGTAGCGTTCAACGATTCAATAGTTGCGTGTAACACCCAGCGCTCATCACAAGCTTGGAGTTCTGTTAGTTTTCCACTAAGGTCTTAGAGAGAGGCGGCCTCCTCCGATCTAATTTTTGTTTTGAGTTGCATGTCTTTATTGTAGTTTCTTTGTCAACTTGATCTTATTTGCTGTCTTCCAGAAATTCTTCAAAATTTCTGGATAGCTAATAGTACTCTTTCATGTAGTCTTTTCCATGTATCTTTTATAGAATTCAATGAGATTTGGGATGAAATGGTGATAAACACACACTCAGTCTGCCATCTTAACCTAGAAGAACTTTTTAAGTTTGTGTGCGTGCACGAATATATATAATATATACATTTATTTTTTATTTTATTTTTTTAAAGATTTTATTTATTAATTTGACATAGAGAGACAGCCAGCGAGAGAGGGAACACAAGCAGGGGGAGTGGGAGAGGAAGAAGCAGGCTCCTAGCGGAGGAGCCTGAGGTGGGGCTCGATCCCAGAACGCTGGGATCACGCCCTGAGCCGAAGGCAGACGCTTAACGACTGCACCACCCAGGCGCCCCAATATATACATTTATTTAAAAAGATAAATAACAGGGTGCCTGGGTGGCTCAGTCAGTTAAGCATCTGCTTTTGGCTCAGGTCATGATCTCAGGGTCCAAGGATTGAGCTCCTGCACGGGGCTTTCTGCTCAGCCGGGGAGTCTGCTTCTCCCTCTCCCTCTGTGCTTGCTATCTCTCTCAAATAAATAAATAAATAAATAAATAAATAAATAAATAAAATCTTTTTTAAAAAGATATATCACACACCATCAGGGAAATGCAAATGAAAACCACAATGAGATATCACCTCACACCTGTCAGAGGGACTAAAATCAAAACTCAAGAAATAACAAGTGTTGGCGAGGATGTGGAGAAAAAGGAACCCTCTTACACTGTTGGTAGGAATGCAAACTGGTGCAGCCGCTTGAAAACAAGTATAGGAGTTCCCCGAAAAATTAAAAATAGAACTACCCTACTATCCAGCAATCACACTATTGGGTATTTACCCAAAGAATACAAAAACATTAATTCAAAGGGATACATGCACCCCTGTGCTTACAGCAGCATTATTTATAATAGCCAAGATTTGGAAGCCGTCCAAGTACCCATTGATTGATGAGTGGGTAAAGAAGATAGAATATTACTCAGCAATAAAAAAGAATAAAGTCTTGCCTTGGCGACAACATAGGTGGAGCTAGAGAGTGTTATGCTAAGCAAAATAAGTCAGTCAGAGAAAGACAAATACCATATGATCTCGCTCAATGTGGAATTTAAGAAGCAAAACCAATGAGCAAAAGGGGAATAGAGAGAAACCAAGAAACAGACTCTTAACTGTAGAGAACAAACTGGTGGTCACGAGAGGGGAGGTAGGCAGGGGGGATGGGTGAAGTAGTGATGGGGATTAGGGAGGGCACGATGTAGTCATGAGCACCAGGGGATGTATGGAATTGTTGAATCATTGTGTTGTATGCCTGGAACTAATAAAACATCGTGTGCTGACTAACTAGAATTAAAATAAAAACTGAAATATATATATTATACATACATGTGTGTCTCACATATGACATAATATATATATGACATACGTACATATATGACAAAACTGCTTTCCATGAACGTTTTGCAAATGTACATTTCCATTAGTTGAGTATCAGTGTAATATTTTATTTAGTGTAGCATCTACACAATTGGATTTTATTAAACAAACATGCAAAACTCTATGCCATTTCATAGATATGGAATCTATTAAAATATGCCATAATTTTTAGTAAGGTGAAAATTTTACTCTAACTTTCTGCTATGAAAAAATTGTAAACCTATACAAAAGTGAAGAGAGTTGTACAAAGAATCCTTTGTGCTCAGCATTCTGCCTTGACAATTACTGATTATTTCAGTGACGGTAAAACGTTTTGTTAAATATATAGTAGTTATTGTATTTCTTTCTTGTGAATTGTCTGTTTAATGCTTCTATTTCTCTTTTGGGATTTTTGGTGTTTTTCTTTTGAAAAACTATGAACTTCTTATAAATTTAGACTCTTTCTTTTTTGTCATTATCATTGCAAAAATAGTTCTATCACATATTGTCCTTTTAATTGTCTATTTTATCATACTGAATTTTAAATTTTCTTTTGGTAAATGGTATGAGGTGTGGACTTGCTGTAAGTTAAAAAAGTTTTTTTTTAAAGATTGTATTTATTTATTTGAGAGAGAAAGAGACAGAGACAGAGCAGGAGCAGGAGGGAGGAGGCAGAGGGAGAGAGAGAAGCAGACTCCCAATGAGCAGGGAGATGCAGGGCTGATCCCAGGATCCTGGGATCATGACCTGAGCCGAAGGCAGCTGCTTAACCTACTGAGCCACCCAGGCGCCTGGAATTAAACATTTTTAAAATAAATTTTCCAGAATAAGTGCTAAATTTTTTTAAAGATTTTATTTATTTATTTGAGAGAGAGAGAGAGTGTGAGAGCACACGTGCACAAGTGGGGAAGAGTGGAAGAAGCAGGCTCCTCAAGAGCAGGGAGCCTGATGCAGGGCTCGATCCCAGGACCCTGGGATCATGATCTGAGCCCAAGGCAGCTGCTTAACCGACTGAGCCACCCAGGAACCCCAGTGCTAAAAATGTTAACATCATCTTTATTTTGGAATAATATTGCAGGAAGGTAAATATATATGTAATTTTTTTTTTAGATTTTAAGATTTCCCAGCATTTTTTTTGGTAAAGGAAACTTACTACAGCATTATCTTTATGAAAAATAGACTGTATATTTTAGAAACAAGTTTCGATTTACAGAAAAGTTGCAAAGATAGTACAGAGAGTTCTTATAAACCTCAAATTCAGTTTCCCCTAATATTACCATCTTACATTAATATAGTACATTCATCAAAACTAATGAACCAAACCTGATACATTATTATTAACAGAAGTCCATACTTTATTCACATTTCCTTAGTTTTTACTTAATGTCCTTTTTCTGTTCCAGGATTCCATCCAGGATACCATACATATTACATTTAGTCATTATGTCTCCTTATATTCTACTTGGCTGTTATACTCTCTATAAAAACTATAGTCTATAGTTTTTGATGATACTGACAGATTTGAGAAGTGGTCAGGTATTTTGTAGAATGTCCCTCTATTGGGATTTATCTGCTACTACTCTCATGATTAGACTGGGGTTATGGGTTTTGAGGAGGAAAGTTGCAAAGGTAAGGTGCCACTTTCATCATATCATATCAGAAATACATATTATTAACATGACTTATCACTGTTGTTGGGGACCTTGGTCACCTGGCTGAAGTAGTGTTTGTCATGTTTCTCTACTGTGAGGTGACTTGTGTTCCCCTTTCCGTACTGTGTTCTTTGGAAGAGTCACTAGGCAAACAAAGTCCACATGTAAGGAGCTGGGACTTATATGCCCCTATGTTGAGGGTAGAGTAGCTACACAAGTTGGAATTTTTCTGCAGGGAGTATTTGTCTTCCTCCCCCCACTTATTTATATCATTTATATATATTACTATGAACTCATGAATATTTATTTTATACTTTGATTTATAATCTAATACTGCTTTGGTTTTTTTGCACAAGTTATTGGCCATTGGGAGCTCTTTCGTTGGCTCCTGTGTTTTTTGAATTACCTTCATTACTGTGTGTGTGTGTGTGTGTGTGTGTGTGTGTGTGTGTGTATGTGTATGTGTATGTGTTAGCACTTCTTTTCTTTATGGCTTTACTGAATGTTCCAGGCCCATCTTTTAAAATTTCCTGCTCTGGTCTTAGAATCAGTCACTTCACCAAGGAGCCCTTTTCCATTTTGTTAGAGAATAATATTAGAAACCAAGATCTGGGTGCTACGTATATTTGTTGATACTAGGATATTGTTGCTTCTCAGCAGAGTGTGAGGACATGTATGTGTGTATGCTAATCTGTATATATATACATATCTATGCATATTTCTAACCATCTATATCTGTATGAAGCTAAACATAAAAAGAATGCATACTGAAATCTCCGATATTAATCCATTACCACATGGAGCATTCTAGGCACCCACCTCCCCTAGCTTACCTCTCACTCCAACAGTCAGAAATCAGGCTCCCACTGCTCACCATCCATTTACTTAATTGTTCAAATCCAGTATACCTGTATAGCAGTAGCAGAAATGTTAAATCAAACTCCGTAGGAAACAACTTTATCAACTAGAGTACAGTGCTATGTATAGTTTCCTTTGCCTGTAGTTTTATAGACCCTATTCATTTCCAAAGTTTGAGGTCAGCACCTCCCCCCACCTTCCACCCCCAACATCTCTCAATGAGGTTGTTTCATATATTTGTATTGTAGTTAGATTGTTTTGTCATATTCTGTGTTCCATCCGGGGACACCTCCTCCCCCATAGTTCTGTTTTAATTTGCATATACTCTTTATTGCACCTTTTTGTTTCCAGCCTTACTTAAAAATAAATTCTTTTCATCTCATCTAATTTGTAAGGCTTTCTTTATCACATCTTAAGTTCTTATGTCTGCTATAACTTGCTTCTTTGCCTGCTGTGTGATATATGGCCCTCTTAATCCAGAAACTGACGTAAGAATTGGTCTCAAGTCAGAGAAGAGAAAAACACAAAACTCCCTTGGAGGCACTGTCCTAACCTAGGCTGAATGGGATTCCAACAGAATAAAACCTGTTAAATTCACTGGCCTACACAGAAAGTTGCAAAACAAACAGGGGAACAAGCTACCAAGGGTGAGAGCCAGTAGATACAACAAACAAGAAGATTCATGCCCCCAGGAATTTGAAATGCAAGATGCAAAATGAAATAAAATACGAAAAAGATTATAATTAGGTCAGTGTAAAAAACAAATAGCAACATCTATTTGTGGAGTTAAAAACAAGGTATACTAGAAACACTTATATGTAAGATGGGGGGGGGAGTTTTTAGAGTGTCAGTATTCCAAGTACTTTTATTGTCAAATAGGAGGTCTAAGATAGTGATTAATTTAGATTCTGTAAAGTATCCACTGGCAAAGTAGTTCTGCAGAGGACTGATTCTAGGTCTTGATGAAAACGAGGACTTTGACTAATAAACTGTGTACTCGTTGCCTTTTACTGTCATAAACTCCAAGCATAACAGAACATCAGACAGACAGATATTCAGTGAGCATGGCTTCTCAAGTCTCCGTCAGTTCTTCATCGACGTGCTTACATTAGGCAATAGTGGTCTGCCTGTTGAAGGCAAAGCAATATTTACCAAGCCTCTTATACCTCAGTTTCTCAAATTTCAACATATTTAGTTTTTATGGTTTCATTGTGCCTTTATACGGTTATGTCATTGAACAGTTCTGGGTACAGTTTTGTAACAATGTCTAGGCTGTGGTAACATGCAGTCAGTCATCGGGGTTTCAAATTTGAAGAGCAGTTAGGTATAGCCAGCTTGCCCATAACCTGCCGTAGCATGGTAAAACTTAAGAAAAGGTGAAGTATAGGTAAAGAAATAGGAATATAAGGTAAGACCTCCAGAAGAGCTGAAGAATAAAAGGAAATATAAAAAATTAAATTCACTAGAAAGAAGACAGGAAATGAGAGAGAGAAACAGACAGACAGACACACACACAGAGAGAGGGTGGGAAGGAAAGAAAGAGAGAGAATATCAGTTAATAGTTTTAAAAACTCTACCTATAAACAAAACTAAGCACATGAGGCCAAAACTGTTTTATAAGCAAATTCTACTGAATCTTCAAGCAACAGAGCAGAATTTCTATCTTATATATAATATTCCAGAGAATAGTTAAATAGAGACAATTCCCCAGTTCATTTTATGAGAATAATGTAACCAACATTGATTTCAAGGACTGAATAAGAAAGGATAATTATTAGCTAATTTTACCTGGAGACCCAGGTATAATGCAGCTAGATTAGAGAAGTTTAACTACATCATTGACTCTTCCAGCAGGGGGCGCCCACAGACAGCAACCTCATGGCAGCTTCTTTCCAATGGTTGATTAGTTGGAACGGCTGGATCAGGTCCTTATCTGAGAATTTTACTGACTATAGCCTCGCACAGTATGGAGTGTCAATTTGGTACCTATTAAGAGTTGAATTAGGGGCGCCTGGGTGGCACAGCGGTTGAGCGTCTGCCTTCGGCTCAGGGCGTGATCCCGGCATTATGGGATCGAGCCCCACATCAGGCTCCTCCGCTATGAGCCTGCTTCTTCCTCTCCCACTCCTCCTGCTTGTGTTCCCTCTCTCGCTGGCTGTCTCTCTCTCTGTCGAATTAAAAAAAAAAAAAAAAATCTTAAAAAAAAAAAAAAAGAGTTGAATTATGTCCCCCCGCCCAAAATATGTTTAAGTCCTAACCCCCAATATCTGTCAATACGACCTTATTTGGAAATGGGGTCTTTCCAGATGATCAAGTTAAGATGAGGTTATTAGGGTTGGCCCTAATCCTGTATGGCTGGTGTTCTTATTACACAGGATATATTTGGACATAACCACAGTCACACTGGGAGAGCACCATGTGAAGAGTATCTACAAGCTTCAGACTACCAGAGGGTAGAAGGCTCTCTTTCAGAGCCCTCAGAAAGAGCCAACTCGGCCAACACCTTGATTTTAGACTTCTAGCCTCCAGAACTTTGAGGAAAAACATCTGTATTGATTGCATTGTTTTAAGCCACCTCGTTGTTGGTACTTTGCTATAGCTTCCCTAGGAAGCTAATACTGTACCTAAACTTTAGTTCTAAGACAAGATGAATTCCTCCCACCCGATGACAAGCTCAGATGCGCCCAAGATGGTATAAAGATATTTCTGGTTCCCACTGCTCTGTTACATGAGTGGTCTTTCGGATACCGTTGCCTAATGGTAGACATAGTTGTCCAATCTGCTACTGAAGTATTTTATGGGCATCTTCAGGTGGAGCTTTCAGAGAGGGCATTGTATGGAATTCCACTACTCTCCCCCAATATCATACCTTGATGGAGGTCTCCTCTGGGTCTGGAAGGAGTCTGGCAGCACTCCAGCCCACTCCTATCTAACTCAGAGAAGGTAGAACAGTAAACCTCAACTGTGCAGTGTGAAGGTGGGATATCCTCTTATCATGATTAAAATCAGAATCTCTGGGGATGGATGGACTTCAACATATGAGGGGGAGCACAATTCAACCCATATCAGAGCATATGAGCTTTTTATGTTTATTAAAAGTAGATAGGGTTTAAAAGGTTGAGAACTTCTAAGATTGGAAGGCATACTGAAGGAGTGCCTGGGTGGCTCAGTTGGATAAGCATCTGCCTTCAGCTCAGATCATGATCCTCGGGTTCCTGGGATCGAGCCCTGTGTCAGGTTCCCTGCTCAGCAAGGAGTCTGATTCTCCCTCTCTGTCTACCCCTCCCCCAAGTTGTACTGTCTCAAATAAATAAATAAATAAAATCTTAAAAGAAAAAAAAAAAGGTGTACTGAGACAGAGAAAGAGAAGGACTCAATAAAATTCTGCTTTTTTCCCCCTTTTTCTGCTTCTATTCTTGCTAGGACCTGCACCCCACCCGCTTTACACATGCCTCATAATGCAAATAGTGTATGTCCTCCCTGTAAGGGACAAGGAGTTAGTGATTTCTCCAGAATAGATAACATTTAAGGAAGGGCCCGGTGAGAATGACCAGACAGGCCACCTCCTGTGCATTCCAGACCATCAGTGCTAGACAACTCAATGTCAACGCCCCTGGCTCCAAGGAATAACACCTGGGGCCCTCATCTTTGTTCTAACTGGTTCCTGTATGCCTAAGGGGACCCGCACACCAGACCACCGTCCTCAATAAAAATCCCAGACCCTGAACAAAGGTAAGACTCATGCTCCTTTCCTTTCTGAGTCTCCCAGATGCTCCATCTGTATGTGCTCTCTCTGTATCTGCAGTAAACTCTGCTCTCACATCCTGTTGGCTTGCATTTGATTTCCATCCTGTGTAAAGCCAAGGACCATCTTGCCTGGTCCTGCAGGACCCCGCGTGGGTCCTCGGACTTGGACTGCCAGCATCATAGCCATCACAGCTGGCTTTTGCACAGGTTGCCCTGAGATGCTCCCTAACTTGCTGACATGCATCACAGCCTCTTAAGCCCTTGCTATGGAACTCCTATTCCCCACCTGAGCCTCGCTCACCCCCAAAAGTCAGCAAGCCAGAGGATTCATAGGTCTCACTAGGGCAACTTTCATACTGTCAGTAAGTTGGGGCTTCCCAGACAAGCAATACTCAAGAGTTATTTCCTGGGCAGTTTTCTTGAAAAATTAAGTTTCTAGCTGTGAGAGAGGAAAAAAAGTGAACTTAATTAAAAAGCCTGAATTATGCTAGCAACACCAGCCCCCTAAACACACACTCAACACAAGCACACACACACAGACACACACAAGAGCAGAGGAGTTTTCCCACAGGAGACAGTAAGGCAAGGGTTTGTTTTGGGTCCTGGATGATCATGAACTGGCACTGGGTAGCAGAGAGGATTCAGGCTGAAGAGAAAAGTCCTGTATAACCAGGTCATGACCTCCTTACTCTCCAGCCTCATCCAGAGCCTTCTCTCTGCTTGAATTCCTTCTCCTTACTATGGGCAGGGGTGTTTCGCTCTTATTAGTCCTTCAAGTGACCTGCTGTTTATACCTTCACAACGTTTATTTTTCAATTTTTAATCATAATTTTTAATTGATTTACCTGTTTATTGGGTTTGCCCCCATTAAACTTTGTGAGAGCAGAAAATAGCTTGTCTTTTTCAGCATCTGGCATGGAAAGCAGACTCAGTGTTTGTTGAATAAATGAATGGGTGAATGAATGAATTTATGATTCCGGTAGAGTGGCTGTTTCAATGTTTTTCAAGGTCAGTTATTATATTATTCCCATAGATTCTATTAATGAGTCTAGAATATCTTATACCATCTTATTCCACCTAAAGATGATAAGGATGGTCTGTTTAATTCTGCCATGTCTTGCTACCTGTTGACAAAGGCTGCCGGTGAAAGTGTAACCAAACTAATGTGAGTTCACTCCTTGGTGAGTCACAGGTAGAAATTATACCAGGTAGAGGGGTTGCACAAGGGAAATCTTATTTGCAGCAAATAAGGAGATCCTAGGGAACAACTTCCAAAGCCATGACTCCCCAAGCAAGGGCAAATGTGTTACTTTCATTTAGGGTTAGAATGAATACTTAGGTAGCGGAGCCATGTCCTGGGCCTATACATACATTGTATGCTATGTAAATGAGGCTTGTGCTTCTCCTCGGGTGGAGATTTGGTATTACAATGAGGTAAAGGTAACTATGAGTCGCTCCCTGGGTCAGTCCCTGGTTGGTCTGTGCAGGTGTGAGTCAGAGGTTGAGCTCAAACAGGTCTAGGTGGTCTCGGCCACCAGAGCTCTTCATCCAGACAGTCATTATTGCTTGAGGGGTAGTTTTGGTTTCCGTCGCAGGACACTATGCTGCTTGGGTCTCTCCCTTAGTTAAGAGATAAACTGGAAAGAAGAGCTTAAGGAGAAATGTGGGACAAAGGCTGGTGGGTACAAGTACGAGCAGGTGAGCAGTAAAGTTCAGGTCTTGGGGTCTGGCTGGTGACGAAAGCGTATCTGCCGCTGGAGCTACAGCTGCTGATCTTTGATGTGTTGATTGGACGATCCCCAAGGAAGGATATTTCAGGAAGGTCATGTGTGATTTTCAAGCAAGTCTCCTTAGTATTTCACTCTCAATTAATTAACCAGCAGTTTCTTTATATATCTCACAAACTATCCATATTTGACTCCAATCTCTCTTGAAAAGAAAATATTTAGGGGTGCCTGGGTGGCTCAGTTGGTTAAGCATCTGCCTTTGGCTCTGGTCATGATCTCAGGGTCCTGGGATCAGACTGCATCAGGCTCTCTGCTCAGTGGGGAGTCTGCTTCTCCCTCTCCCTCTGCCCCTCCCTCTGTCCCTCTTTCCGCTCAAGCTTTCTCTCTGTCTTTCTCAAACAAATAAATAAAATCTTAAAAAAAAAATTTAAGAGGATGAGAAATATTTTACAGTTGTTAAAAAGAAACTAGTATAACTCTTTAAAGTACTATTAGATTCTAAATTTCAGTGAAAATATTTTATTAAAATATCTTTTTTCCCTATGGTCATGGGACCATTATCATAGGACACAAGAGCTATCCACTGTGTTGGTGGATATCAGGACATTTTGTAAGCTCTCAAAGTTATTTTTCATTGAATCGGGTCAGGGTAACATTTGGGCTGCTGAAAGTAAGGAGCGGAAGGTGCTAAGAGTATGAATTTCCATTCATTGTGCTCCTGGAAAGATAATATGCAGTGGGAAGAAAAAGAAAACAGTGATCTCTGGACTTAATAGTTCTAAACCTTTGAGAGCAGATCCAGGATCAAATGGATACAGTGATAAGTACAAAACTTAATTCAAGCCATTTAACGATTTTCCATTAAGATTATTTCAATTCAATTACAATGAAATTTAATTAGTATTTATTGAGTGCCTCGAGGAAACAAAGTTTTGATCATGGGTTTCTTGGTATTCCTTGATTGTTCTCAGTTAAAAGCTCTGTTCCAGCTCTGGACGTAATTCACTCTTCCTCTTCTAAGTCCCTGACCTAATCTCGGCTCCTCTAGTTTTATAATAAAATTATACTCTGTTCTCTTTTGAAACTCTGCTTAGGCTTCATCTCCTTTAAAAGCTTTTCCAGACTAATACCAATGGATTCCTGTTGTCGTGTTTATTCCCACAATTTCTGCAACACAAACAGAAGTGTAGATTCTCTCTCTCTCTTTTTAAAGATTTTTATTTACTTACGAGAGAGAGAGAGAGAGAGAGAGAGCATGAACAGGGAGAGTGGCCGAGGAAGAGGGAGAAGCAGTCTCTCTGCTGAGCAGGGAGCCAAATGCGGGGCTCAATCCCAGGACCCCATGATCATGACCTGAGCTGAAGCAGATGCTTAACAGACTGAGCCACCCAGGCATCCCAGAAATGTAGATTCTCAAGAAGAGACTGTCTTCTGCCCAACTTCTATTCTCCAAACTCCTCCCAGACACCCCCAACGCACCCCAGATCAGTGGCTCTCAGTCCTGGCTGCACATTAGAATTAACCTGGGGAACTTTAAAGTTCTTTTTAGGAAGTTTAAGAAAAACGTTTAATTTGGGCACTCTTTGCCAGGCTAACTAAATCATCATCTCTGAGAGCGAGGCTCTCAATGATTTTTTTATTCTTGTCTTTTTAAATTTCTAGGTCATTTAATTATTTTTCTCCCCTCCCTCTTCTCCTAATTTCCAGGTCATTTTAATATTTGCCCAAGGAAGAGACTATTTAAAAAGTAACTCAATAGGGTACATTTGGAGTTTTAATTGTCTTTATTAAGCAATTCATGAATTGGGCACCATGCTGTATAGGAAGCAGAGAGCTATAGGAAGGAGGGTGGGGCAAGGAAATTATTAGCAAAAGAAAAGGATTGTCCAGTAAGGTCTGCCTTCCCTTGGCGGGGAAGGGGAGAAGGGGAAAAATAGGGGGTCTTGTCATGCAGATTACCTCATCTTGCTTTGGGGGTTGGAGAAGGCCCCCAAGGCAGACTACTTCCTTGGCACTGAAAGGAAATCATGACTGACCGACCAGTTAAGACTAAATTTCTGGGGCTGGTTGAAACTACAGTTAGGTTAGGTATTAAGGCCCAATTTGGGGCTAAATCCTGTCATTTCCAGCTTGCAGTTTCCTCTTTAACAAGACTCTATCTTACACAAAGTAGGACTCTTAAGAGTCCTGATATATTTCAGCCTCTGTTTTTCTCTGCCTTTGAAAGTGTAAATTTCATAGACTCAAGAGTTTTAAAGTTAAAACATACCTTAGAGGTCATCTCTTCGAATTCATTTTTAGAAATCTCCTGCAAAGGATCCAGCTCACTCACCCATATATAGAAAATAATTGGAAAAATTCAAGACTTAGTAGGATGAAGATGTTTGGAGATAACTATATAGGAAAGCAAATTTTATGTGCAACAGCAGCCCGGAAGCATACCCACAGATCCCCGGAGCGGCTGTGCGATAATGGGCCTGCCTGGGCTCTGAAGTCAGGAGACTTGCAAGTTTGGCCCTTGGAATGTTGGGCAAGTCTCAGTTCTTCCTATTTAAAGCCATTTTCTTATTTGTAAAAATGTGGAGGATAATGCCCTGGGGCTTGTTTTGAGGATTAAATTGGATAAATATTTATGAAAGTGGGTGCTACATAGTTTGATTTCTTTTAATAGTTGTAAAACTTGTCAGAACCTTTTTTCACTGACCTTAAAAGAGAAAGGGAAAGGAATTATTTTTCATTTGAATAGGTATTTCTTTCTTCTGTCAGTTCCTTAAATATCTCAGATTCCCAGCATAATCTCGCTTAATTTTGCCAGTTGGATTAAAAAAATGTATCTGGAGTGCTTCCTAGAGTTCATTGCTGTCCTCAATTCTGCTCTGTTCTTTGAAGCATGTGAAAGAAATGTAAGCTCCATTGTTGTTCCCTAAGGGCATTTAGTATACTAGTAACCTATGAGAGAACTAATCTCTGTGTAACATATATCCGTTTTAACATTTGTTTAGAGAAAGGAAAAAAAAGAGTTAATTACTTGAAGTGAACAAATCTCTTTTATGAATTTATGGTTACCCAAACCGAAAGCAGGTAGAGGACATGGTGATTTATCTGTCACACCCGAGGAAGGAGAGTTGGACACACAGTAGGGCGGGGGGGGGGGGGGGGACTTCCAGGCCCTAGGGGAAGGGATCCTGCACTGGCTGTGTGACTGCAAGGCTCCTGATGGGCTTCTTTCAGTTTGAGCCTCAAGGAAAGCAAGTAACAAAACACTTTTCTATTCTGTCCTGGAGAAGTACCAGAGCAGCCTATCAGAGAAAGAAAAACAAGAGAAGATAAGATCTGCGCGAGAGTATCTAGGACAAGCACTTGCTTTTAACCTCAGAACCAAGAGGAAGTGGTAGCTTGTCAGCGTGTTGTGTGCAAAGTCTGAAGTTCTGCACCAGCCTGGAGCAATGCAGATGTCTCCCAAGGCCTCTGATTATAAGCGACAATTCCAACATCAAATGTATTGGGCTAAAAACAAAACAGAAAAAGAAATGCCATTCCCTAATATTTTCAGGGGAAAGAGTCTTGGGAAAATTATTTCCCTATGTCTCCTCCTCTTAAAGCCTTTAACCTGCTTGATCTTAGGCTGGGGAGATGAGCGAAATCACAACAACATGCGAAATTGAATGATGACAGTTGAGCCTAGTTAGAAAAAGTATCACATTGTACTTAGCGGTGACATACCCTTAAATCATAACTATATATACTAACTCTTTGATTATACCTTGCATGTAAGTTAGAATAATGAGTTATGTTATTTACCTTGATCCAAAAAATGCTGTTTCATATAAAACTGTGTATTATTAAAAAGAAAAGGACAGGTCCAAGATGGAGTCACTTGCCCCCAGGACAGAAAACCAAGACTTAATTTCAATTTCAACCTCTCCAAGGAGTGGAAATTTTAATTCAATCAATCTGGAATTCTTTTTTTTTCTGGTCAGCACCAATGAGGTAATCTATCACAGGAGCCCTCTCCCTCTAAGGGAAAATGAGGTCATCTTCATAAGACCCCCTATTCCTTCCTCTAAGGGAAGGTGACCTTGCCTGTAATCCTTCCTTTTCCTTTGCTAATAACTTCTTCTTGTCCCTCCTTCTCATAAGAACTTTCCATTTTGTACAACTCCTCCGAGCGCCCCTCTACTCGCCAGATGCGATGCTTCTCAATTCATGAATTGCTTAATAAAGCCGATTAGATCTTAAAATTCACTCAGTTGAATTTTATTTTTTAACAGTATCTTATTTGACCTTTTTAAATTCCCTACTCTTTGGACCTAAGATATCTTAGATTGTCACTCTGTCCACCTGAGGGCTTCTCTACAAATTATAACATAGCAGCCTCCAGATAGCAAATATTCACCTGAGAACTTTCTGGGAACTAAAAATGTCCAGTAAGTAGTAGGGGGCCTTCCAGAGGACTTAGCTCACTAACATGGGAAGAATCGAAGGTAAGCCTAAATGATCATCTGCTCGCGATGTTGTGGAAAGAACTCTGGGTTTCAAGAGGACGCTGGATTGCAAGGTCTCTTACCAATATAAGATTATATGACTTTGAAGTAAATCTGACAGAAAACTTTGGTTTCTGCCACTTTTTTTTTTTTTCCAAATTTTTGTCTAAGTTCTATTTAGATAACATACAGTGCAATATTGGTTTCGGGAGTGGTTTCTGCTGCCTTTCTGATTTTAGATGATAATGAAAGTGATCCAAGTATTTATGAATAAAGACACTAATTCAAAAGTGAGATAATGAAGAACAAAAATCCAACTGAGTAAATCTGAAGATCTAATTGGCTTTATTAAGTGATGGACGATCGGGACAGCATCCTATGTAGCAAGCAGAGGGGAGCTCGGAGGAGTTGTACAAAATGGAAGATTTTTTATAGGAAGGCGGGTGGAGCAGAAGTCACTGGCAAAAGTGAAAAGAAAAAAAAAAAAAAAACTGTTCCAGGCAAGGCTACCTAAAGGGAGAGGACAGGGGGTCTTATTAGGTGGCTTACCTCATCTTCCTCTGGGGGATGGAAAGGGCCCACGTGATAGGTTATCTCATTGGTGCTGATCAGAAAATTTCTAACTGACCAGTTAAACACTCCATTTGGTGGGGAAGGGAGGTTGAAACAGGTGCAATTAGGTGAAGTATTAAGCCCTGGTTTGGTGACTGGGCCTAAGTGGGCCATGTTGGGCCTGTGGTTTTCTTTTTAACAGATTCCTTAGACAACTGTGTTAGTACTTTTAAAAACTGAAACGTCACCCAGCTTTATTGTCTCAGATTCCTTTCCCATGTATTCCCTGGCCCCTCTTCTGTCTTACTTAGCCAGTGTGATCTTCTGTTTCATGTCTTACCTATTCATTATGTCATTATACCCAATTACAGGGTACTTTCCTGGCAGATTGATTTTCATCGCAGACTCCAGTGAAATCACAGAAATCAGTTCGCCAATAACCTGTGCAGCCTGAAGTCCTGTGCTCTGTATCTACTTCAGACATTAGGAGAGACGCAAAGTTTCTACCATTGGTGTGTTGCATGAGAAGTATATTGCATAAAACCTAATTTATCTCCTTAACTCTTTATGAGCTCTTCCAAAGCTGATCTCCAAGTTTATTCCTCACCAAACAAGGGGAGGCTGCAGATAAAATAGAGCCCTCTTCCCCAGTGTCTGGGCGTGGCACATGTTGGGATAACAGCTGGCATGGAGGATATTAATAAACAGCCATTGTCTTTGCACCTGGCTGGGGATCACAGTCAGAAACTAGAACCAGTGCAGCTGCACAGGGTCTTGTCAGATTTTTCCAAGCCACAGAAATGAGAAAAATAATTATTTAAAAATACATAATATACTAGCCTCCATGAAATACTTCAGATAGGAAGGGTGAATGAAGTACACAGTAAAATGAAATTATTTTGAATAATCTCGAAACTGGTTAGTCTACTTTTCCATTATCTTAAGGATAAAGAACATTGGCTGAAAAGAAAAATAAAATAGAAGAGGTATTTGAGTAGGAAAAAAATATGGGGCTAAGTATTGGTATTTGAATACGTATAAATGCCGCGTGATTTAAGTTCTTAGAAGGTTCAGCTAAGATACCCAATCCACGTAAATTAAGTTAGAGTGGGCTCAGCTGGGTAAGTAACACACAGAAAAATGTGAGGGGCATTGAGGGGTGGGAGAGATTGGGTTCTGCCAGCAAGCAGGGAATTCATGCTGGGAAAATGGCCGTGGAAGTAGAATGGCAGAAATAGTCTACTTTTGAGAGACTTTGGAGCAGAATCCACAGGATCTGGAAACTCAATGGATAAAGAAAGCAAAATGAGGTGGAGACAAAGATGACTTCAGCCTTTTAGTTACTTGTACGGCTTCCTCACAGAGGTGGGAAAACGCAGCAGATGAATGTACCTGTCCTCTCAGGGCAGCCTGCTGCTCTCTGGAAGTAGGACTGATGGCTACTATTGATTCCATCAAAGAAAATCCACCCTACAAGCCAGCATTGAGAGGCTGGTCTTTTCCACGGGGTTTTATGTGTGTGTGTGGGGGGGGGGCGGGACTGGGCAGATGGAAGGTAGTTACAAGCAAGAGAGTTCATTATACGAGGTGGGTCTCCTCCCACAAATATCTTCTTCAAGTATCACTCCTGTGCTCCCTGCCTTACCCTAGTTCATGAGTCTCCTCCTCCCTATCTTTTCTCTTCCCTCCCTTTCATAAAACCGCCAGCCTTCACCCTTACTCTCCACTCTCTGATGCACAGAAATGTACCTCACCTCAAGCCCTCCTCCCCCATCGCTTCATACTGTCTGCGGTGTCTGTAATTCTGAGATGGCTTCATTCGTGCTCAGCAAACAAGATCCTTAAACTGAAAGATCCATCCCCTTTATAGGATGGCAGATGGATTTTAAACACCCGGTTTTTATTTCTGTCACACACAAAAATGTTGTCAAGCTTAGCATCTAAAGCACTGCTGGGTGAGGATTTTAAATATCCTTTTGTAATCTCAGCAACCAATCACATGTGCTCAGAGATAGAGAAGTCGATGCAAATGTTCCTGAAGGCTCTCTGACTGGTGGTTGTCAAGTAGGATCGCCCTTGATTTCGCCTCTGTGCCAATCCTCCTCATTTTGTGCATTTTTATTTGTGGAGGTTTAACATTATCCTTCGTTATTTGGTGTGAGCCCCAGTCTTAGTGTTATGGAGGAGATCCTTTCGGCCACTCACCTCCATGGTCCACGGAGGTGGCTTCGTACCCGTTGATGAGGAAGCTAGTCACAGTATAAAGAAGCCAGAAAATGCTACTTCCCTTTTACACTTGGCTGAACACTGAAGAAAAATACTATCTTCATAAAACCAACCATAGAAGCGTTTTACATTCTTCCTGCCTTTCCTTCCCTTCATGACGTATCTTGTCACCTCCTTTTATTGAATGGATTAGAAATCTAAGACTTTTTCTTTGATGTCAAAAATTTTGTGGTTTTTGGGGCGCCTGGGTAGTGCCGTCGTTAGGCGTCTGCCTTCGGCTCAGGGCCTGATCTGGCGTTCTGGGATCGAGTCCCACATTGGGATCCTCTGCTGGGAGCCTGCTTCTTCCTCTCCCACTCCCCCTGCTTGTGTTCCGTCTCTTGCTGGCTGTCTATCTCTGTCAAACAAATACATAAAAAATCTTTAAAAAAAATTTGTGCTTTTTTTCGGTTGAGACTTCTTTTTCTGTTTGCTCTTTCTCTTTCTGTTATTCAGTAGAAATATAACTCTTGACCCTATCGTTTTTTAAAAAATGTGGTTTAACATGGAACCAAAACTAATTCCCAAAGAATTCCTTTTGTTCTGTGGTCTTGGATTTCTGGGGGAGCCTACTTTAAACTTGATATAACTCTAAACCCTCACTGATTCTTTGAGCACCCACCCTTCAGGTAGGTAAACTCTATTTTCATAATTTATTATTCATTGTATTTAATAATAAGGGTGAGCCAAGATAGGTAAACTAAAAAGAAAATGAGAATCTTTCAATTAAAGGTGTGTTTTGCTTTTTTTCTTTTTAAGATTTTGTTTTTAAGAAATCTCTACACCCAATGTGGGGCTCGAGCTCACAACCCTGAGATCAAGGGTCGCATGATCCACCAACTGAGCCAGCCAGGTGCCCTGAAGGTGTGTTTTGATTTTTTAATGTGAATTTTGCTGTGATGAGAAAGCTGTTTTAAAACAATATTCCATCCATAATAAATAATTGGAGTTCCAAGAAAGTTAGGTGTTTGCAACAAAACGTGTGTATTTCTTTTGGAAATTGAATAGAAGGTGCCAGAATCTCTCCTTGATGATGATGTCTGCTCCAACCTTGAATAATGAAATTGCACCTGTGCCCCTTCTGTTCTCCCATAGCACTTTATGCATATTTCTATTACTAGACATATCATGCTATGATGGAATTTTCTGCTTAAGTGAACACCTATAAAATTGCTTTTACTGAACTGGACTTTGATGATAAGCCATCAGTCCATACTTTGATGTGTTGTAAGAAACAGCTCCACTCCATTTGGCATAAGGATATTATTGACGGTGTTCTTCAGTATATTACATAGCATTGTATTTGCAAGACCCTTGAGGGTTTGTTTGGGCCTTATATCAGGACTAGTTCTGTTTTTCCTGAGCAACTGGTCTGCTGTTATCTGGTGGGACCTGCGGATTGTGTAACTGATCATGTTTCTCCTTTTAAAGAGTATGCTAAAAAGCTTAGAGCCAAATTCCTGGTGGATCCTTAGCAAATACAGGCAGGCCTTCATTGTGTTTATTTTGTGCATTAGCCCATCTCTGTTGTATGATCCCATCGTTGAGTTCCTTTTGTCTCATCTTCCTCACTTGCTTCTAATATACTTTATTTTCTTGTGTTGCACATCTCTTTGTTCTCTGCAAGTCCTTTTGAAGAAAAGCATGAGAATAAAGACACATCTGCATCTTTCTCTCACCAGGCTTGTGAGCTCTTTGAAAGTGAACTGGGATGGCTTTTCCATCACTTTGCATTGGGATCGGCTACAGAACTTCATTATATGCTCAGTGAATACGTTTAAAAATAAGCCAAATGAGGGGCGCCTGGGTGGCACAGCGGTTGAGCGCCTGCCTTCGGCTCAGGGCGTGATCCTGGCGTTATGGGATCGAGCCCCATATCAGGCTCTTCTGCTATGAGCCTGCTTCTTCCTCTCCCACTCCCCCTGCTTGTGTTCCCTCTCTCACTGGCTGTCTCTATCTCTGTCGAATAAATAAATAAAGTCTTTAAAAAAAAAAAAAAAAAGAAAATAAGCCAAATGAAGTTGCCATTATAAAATAGAAAAGAATCATCTGGTCATTTGAGCAAAGACAGTTTTCTTTTTCATGGTAAAACAAAGGGAAAGGACCATAAATCAAACCGTCACCTACAGATGAAAAGGTGGAAGATGTTCCTTAGGTGAGTCAAGGATGAAAAGACAGACTAAATAAAAAGTTCCTTCTTTTCAACCTGTTGATGCTATGGTCATGACACTTTTGTGGCCTATAAACTAAGGAAAATAAAAGGTGTTTGCTGTCTGTTCAGGACAGGGCATCGTAAAAAACTGGTACTAGATAAATACATGGTGAGCTAAGTCTACTTCTCGGGATACTAGGTGGGGAAACAGAGTCATCTAGAATGCTTGGCAGGAAATGTCTGGCCCTTCTTTTGTCTCAGACAGGAACATAAAAATGTCTTAGGAAATCAATGAAGTCAGAATTGTCGACCTAATCCAGAGTTGGTATAAAAGACATCTAGATCACTGGATAATATCTTTACTGGCGGAAATGCCCAGTTTTACCTAGAACTTTCACATCTTGATAAATAGTAAATTAATGTTATCCTTTAAAAGCAAACAAACCAATATAATAAATTTTGGGTTCTCTTTTACCCTTAAGGGATTCCTTAGAATAGAAGATGCTCACAATTTATTTGTGAGTTGAGATTCATGGTACCCATCCACACAGAACAAGGTGATGATGAGGGGCCTTTCTTTAAAATCAAAGATTTTTGTCTTTAAGTCCTATGGATGCTCCCTTCAAAATGTCTGCCATGTACATCCTTTCCTCTTGATTCCCCTGTTAAATCATCTAATCTCAAACTTTCGAGATCTGATCCCAGCAGTGATACAATAGATTTTTCAGCTGGCCTCCCTGTCACTACTGTTTCTATCAAATCAATCCTGAATGTTACTGTTAGACTATTCTTCCAAAACTACAGTTTTCACCATATCATTTTTAAAAAAGATTCCATTTATTTGTTTGAGGGAAAGCCCGAGGGGGGGCAGGGCAGAGGGAGAAGCTGACTCCCCGTTGAATGGGAAGATGGGGCTGGGCTCCATCCCAAGACTCTGAGATCAGGATCTCAGCCAAAGGCAGACGCTTAACCTACTGAGTCACCCAGGCGCCCCTCATTTTTAAATTTAGTAACTTGCAATAACTTCTGTCCACACAAATCAACATCAAATTCTTGGGCAAAGCATGGTGTCTCCTCCTGGTTTCCAGCTGCGTACACCAGAGTGCGCTCGGTGGCAGTCTTAGCGTCCTGCCCGGGTCCCCGGGCTTGACGGCCCCTTTAAGTTACCCGTATTTGCATGCAACAGGAAACAGGGTGTGGTTTGTTCTTGGATGAGACAAAAGTTGTGTGCTGAAAGCAGCTTATCCTTGACCTGGAACCGGCCCTGCTTTTAGAAAAATATCTTGTTTACAGTTAAAACGTGGAACGTGAAATAACACTTATAGTTAGAAGGAGGAAAGTAATCGGTAACTGTGAATACAAACTTTAAATGCTCCTGCTAATATAATAATAGCTACGATTTATTGAGTGTTTACTATGTGCTAGGCACTCCCCATTGTCTATCTTAACTCTGAAAGAGATACTATTATCCCTATCTCACAAATACGTTGCCCAAGGTCATACAACTAGTAAGCCAAGACGGAAACCCAGGAAGTTTGGCTGCCTGGATAGTCTCCTAACCACAAAACTAAAATAACTTTTAATAGAACCTAAATCTAGTGTCACCCTAAAAACCTAAGAAATGGCTGCCCTAGGAAATAACAAAGAATGTTTTAGGCTTGTATGCGAGAAGAAATCGCCTCTTTCTGGAAGGAAAAGACTTTTTTCTGCATAAGAGTGTGCTCACGCGTGGGCCCGAACCTGGCACGGGCGGTTGGTCCTCTTGTTATGCCTGGTTCCCCTCTGCCTAGCTCCTTCACCTATTGTTTCAGATGTTTCATTTCACCAAGAAAACCCACAGTTTAGTGAGGGCAATGCTTTGTTCCACATTGGACTACCGACGTGGGTCACCACAATTTTGAGAGTGTCGTGGGATTACTTCGGAGTGGAGCCCACGCTATGATCCTCTGCGGCAGCCTCCTGGCTAAACTCAGTTAGATCATTTTAATGGTGCAAAAACTGGCATAAGCCGGAAAGACTGCAGAATCAATGTGTCGGCATTTTAAGAAGCTTCTAATAGAAATGTGACTGTAATATACAAGTAGAGAGCCCTGACTAGGCAGTCCACCCAACACAGGAAATGCCCATGCCTAGAATTCAGACAGAAAAAAAACATTGTACACAGGATGTTGTCTCAATTTTCTATTGCAGGGCGAACAAGTCCCACCGGCTCACAGAGCTGACTATGCACACCTCTTTCCAGGCTTGAGGGCAGTGGCTCATCTTGGTAGCCTAAAATTGGCCATGGTAGGAGTATTCAGTCCACGGGCTCCCTTCTTCCGCCCCCTTCAGTGGTTTAACAATAGCACACCGTTGAAACTACCCCAATAGTTGCTTAAAACAGCAGCTATGTATTATTTCTCGCAATTCTGTGGATTGGCTGGGCTCATCTGGGCAATCTGCTCCACATGGTGAAGCTATGGTGACTCATATGGCTGCATTCGGCTGGAATAGGATTTCTCTACCTTCTCACTACATTTGGGTCTAGAGAATTATTTCTCGTGGAAGCTGTCCTGTGCTTTGTAGGATTTTAGCAGCATCCTTGGCTTCTGCCTAGCAAATGCTAATAGTGACGACCAAAAATGTCCCTAGGGGCATAATAGCACAGGCTGAGAATCACTGTGCTAGGAGCTTGACTGAGGTTGAAACATCAAAGATGGCTCCCGGGAGTGGTAAAATTGAATGGAGTTGCTTATGTCAAGGGGTTTTAAAATGGAGTTAGGAGGCTATTAAGGGGGTGGGCCCTATGCCTGTCCTCACTGGTGGAAGCATGAACTTTTGAACTGGGCCAAACTGCAAATATTCCAAGGACTCTGTCAGAACACCTGCAACTTGCTACAGTAAGAGATTTTTGCATAGTGATATCCTTAGCAACCAATTATATTCAGTCAAGGTTAGCTTTCTACTGCCAACACCAATCAAAAATTTTTTGTGAATGATGTATACAAGCATTCCCTTTTTGCTTTAAAAACTCCTGACTTTTGTTCCCGAGTGGGACATTATTTGGTTTGCTACCCAAATCTGTGTACCCTGAATTGCAATTCTTTGATCCCAAAAAAATGCTCTGGCTTAATTATTGCCTCCTTAGGTTGACAGTTCTCATCTTCTTGATGTCTAGGATCCTTTGTTAAAAAGATATTTGTTCACAATACTTGTTAAAGATGATAACACAGACTTTATTCAGGGGGACCACTACAATGGAGTTTGTAGTAAGGGAGGGAGATTAGGCTCAACTTTGAATACAACAAGGAAAAGTGGGAATTTAAAGCCAAGGAGCAGGGTTGGGGGTCAGTGGATGGAAAAATCACCAAGAGGAAGCATCAGGGTTAGGGAGACCCTGGCTAAACTGACTCGACAGGATTCTTGCTGAAGGCCGGCCAGGGTGATAACATATTGAGGGTGATCAGGTATCAAGAAGGGGGTATTTTCAATAGACTGACTCAGCAGGAGTTTTGCTAACCTGGGAGTGAGCAGACCAAGGACAGAGCCAAGGGTTAGGATCTCTTCAAAAAAAGGACCCAGAGGAGCCTGATGCAATTTTGGGTCAAAGAGAGAGTCTTTGCCATCTCCTCCGAATGGCCTGTCATCATTCCATTCTAGCTCAAGGTCTTCCACAGCATGATGGCTGGCTTTAAGAGAGTAAGAGCAAAAGCTAAAGGCATGGGAACCAAAGCAACATGACTTTTGCTGTATTTCTAGTTGATCAAAGCAAGTCCCAAGGCCAGATCAGATTCAAGGGGAGGGAAAATAGACTCCACATGTTGGAGAGAGAAGTAACCAACTTGTGGCCATCTTTAATCCATGCAGTAGCATATTTGCATTCAAGGATTCAGTATGAATATCCTGCAGAAGGAAGGGAAATCTTGAGAGAGAATTCTATCGAACATCAATCAAAATTGACTCCAGAAACAGACATAACAGCCCTTATTACTAGACCAGAGGTGAAACAGATTATTTACATGATGATAAAGAAAAGAACCGCATCATATACGGACAAAGCAATGTATTTCTAGATTATACAGTATTTGTTAGATCAAAGATTCATAACAAAAGTTGGAAGTTGCTTCTCTGGTTAGAATATTGGTAATGATGTCTTTCCATTAAAAAAAAAAGTAGTCCTTACTAGATTGTTGACATAAATTTTTGTTTTTTGATGGAACAATGATGACATTATTGATGTTTCTGAAAACGGAAGCAGTATTGTGAATAGTCAACTGTTTTACATTAGTACTCATTGCATTTATATCATTATAACTATTGGAGATTATAGAGTTTTAAAGATATTTCTCAAGACATTTTCTAAAGCACTGGTTGTTTATAAGAAGGATCCAGTGCCTATCTTCTCACTTGAATTTTCGCCAATGCATCAACTCACCTGAATGCTAAAGATAGAAGTAGGTATTTTTTGCTCTAAGGCACTATATTCCAAAAAAAGGTATTTAGCAGAACTCTAGTTTCACAGGATGTTAACGGGTATTTCATGTAAAAGGATCTATAGGTTGTATAAGCTTGGGAAATTCTATGTTGAGAGTAGGCAGGTTTCTTTATTGCTGGATTTTTTAGGGTCTTGACTATAGTCATGTATATTATGACTAATAAAGTTTACAGTGTTTCCTAGACTTATTTAACCACAGAAATAGAGGCATGTCTTACATAACTAGTATTCTTCAGGGCACTCTTGGTAGAACTTGTTCTAAGTGGAAATAAAGGAGGAGGAGGAATCTTGAAAGAATTCTATTCAAGTTCAATCAAAATTAACTCAACAAACAGGCAGAGTGCAGCCTTAGCACTTAAAAAATAGGTGTTTGTAAAGCCAGCCCTCAGTCCTACTATAATGTTGGGCTCGTTCCATACATCAATAGTATTTTGACTACAGAGGACTGAAACAGTTTAAATAAAGATTATTTTGCAGAAGTTATTTTAGATTCATGAAATTGACTCATCCAAGATCATCAAAGATTAATTAGTTGAAACAGTAATTTAGAAAGGAAGAACCAGAATAAGTTCATACCTTTTCTCTCTTCTTGTCTTATTAGCAAATAAAAATTGCATATATTTACAGTGTACAAAGACCAATGTTTTGACACATGTATATATTATGAAATGATTACCACAATCCACCCTTTTCTTATAAACTAAATTTGAAGCCCTTAGGAATTAGAATTTGGATTGCAAGCAATATATTAACCTAGTTGTGGTAGACAGCTTCTAAGATGGTTTTCACTGATCCCCATCCCCTGGTATTTATGCCCTTGTAAAATCCCCTCCCTTTGAGTGGGGGCTGAACCTGGTGACTTGCTTCTTGCTTCTGAGATTAGGTTACAAACAAGACAGGCTTCTGTCTTGCTTACCCTTCTCTTGTTCACTTGGATGAAGCCAGCTGCTCTATGCAGAGGTTCATATTTTAAGGAACTGAGGGAGGCCTCTGGCCAGCTACCCTGAGGAACTGAATCCTGCCAACAACCTCAGGAGTGAGTCTGGAAATGGATTCTCCCTGAGCCGAGTTTCGACATGACTGCAGTCTTATGAGAGAGCCTGAGCCTGAGGACCCAGCTAAGCCATGCCTAGATTCCTGACACAGAAACTGTGAGATAATACATGTGTGTTGTTCTGAGCTGCTAGATTGCAGGGTAATTTGTTAGGCAGCGATAGATAATTAGTGCAGAATTAAAAGAGGTATTTAGAGAGGGCCAGTGTTGTATTATCCAAGTCAAACCTTGCAGACAGCCAAAAGAAGGACTAACGCACTGTGGTTAAATTGTGCTTTGGACTGGCAGCATAGAAAAATACTGATTTAATTGGGAAAAAGCATGGAGGATCCTGAAGATGAAATCTAGGTGATACATATCTGAATTTTCAGTGCTACTTCCAGAGGAGATATCAGAAATACAAGGTGTAGAAGTTGATAGTTGCCTGGCCACTGTGATTGCTGAAGAAGATACTGCTATGAATTGGCTCCTTGCTGTAAAAGATGGCCTTGAAAAAGAGACACCTGTTTTGGTTTAAATATTTTAGCTAGTGGGGAAGGATGTTATGTCTGCCAACAGCATAGTAATGTGGGTTTAGAAAGTTTAGAAAGTTTCTTTTTTTTTTTTTTAGGTCTGGTTTGGATTATTTCTTTTAGGTGTTCTTCTATGTGTTCTTTAATTCCAGATATGTGTGAAACACTTACTATATGCTAGGTGCTGATTTAGACACTAAGGATACTTTTTTTTTTTTTTTTAAGATTTTATTTTTAAGTAATCCCCACGTCCAACATGGGGCTTGAACTCACAACCATGAGATCAACAGTCTTATGCTCCACCAACTGAGCCCGCCAGGGGCCCCTGCACTGAGGATTCCACGGGGAAATCCTCACTCTCTTGAAACTTCCATTCTAGTGAGGAAAGACAGAAAGTAACAAAGTAAATAAACTAAAAATAAAATATACCATATTGTAATAAAAATTAAAAATATGTATGATAGTAAGTAAGTACTATCAGGAAAAAGAAAGCAAGGGAGAGATGGAGGGTTAGTTCTAGCTTCTGTACCAGTTATGTTCTGTACCAGGTCTGGACTATAATCAACTGTGTGTCCATTGCTGTACTGGGCCCACTGTGATCCGCTTTCCAACTCTACCCAACAAACACCAGAGTCTCTATGGCTTCCTCACTTCCCTCTGTAGGCTCTGTACTCATTCTTGTTTATTACTAATTAATTAACTTTTAAAGATTATTTATTTATTTTTTTAGTAATCTCTATACCCAACGTGGGTCTCAAACTCATGACTCCTGAGATCAAGAGTCACATGCTCTTCCAACTGAACCAGCCAGGTGCTCCTGCTTTCATGCCCTTTTATAAGACTGATCTTCATGGCTTCCCCATGAAGGCTTCTTTGACAATTTAGCCTCGGTTAATCCCTCTATCTTCTGGGGATCTGAGGGGACCACTCCCCTTCCAAAATGAAAGGAACCAAAACAAAATACAACTTACCCATCTTTTTTGTTTTCTTTGTTTTTAGGCTACTAATTGATTTTTATCTGTTCCCTTTGTGTTTGTTATTCTGTTGCACACTCCTCCTCTTCCCCAGGCTTTTGAGTTTGGTGTGTTTTTACACCAAAACTCAATATATAGTATGTATGGAACATGTAAGCAAAACACTCTTGATGGTAGCTTCACTGAAAGAAATATAAAAGATAAAAGATATGATGCCTGTCTTTGCAGAATTTAATATATACTTGGAGAGAGAAAATGCTCTCCCTGCGGTGAGAAAACCGTGGAAAGACAGCCCAGATAAATCAAATACTTCATGGTATGGTATGGCAAGTGGCTTCCAGATATTTTTGGCTTGCAACCACAATGAGAAATGGACTATACAACATGACTCTGTATGTATATATATATTTGTGTGTGCGTGTGTGTGCAAACTAAATTTTACAAAAATAATGTTTTACAAAATAATACTTAATTTCTATATGGAATGCATTCTGATACTTTCTCTTCTCTTCCAGTTTTCAAAAAATGCTGGTGGAAACCCTCTAAGCTGATCTCATGACCTGCTAAGAGAATATGACCCACAGTTTGGAAAACATTGGTATAGCCATGTGGTGAGCACACAGAGGTAAAAGTAAAAGAGTATTGAATGTTATGAGTCCAGAGATGTCTGTCTTGGAAAAGATAATTGATATATCTCTTGAAAGAAGTGTCCTATTTCAATTATTGGGGTCCATGTCTGTGTTGATGCTGAGGTCAGACAACAGTATGAGCAAAGAAGGCACAGAGGTTAGAGTAAGCAGGAAGTTCAGGGGTCACTGAAGAACAGAATTCTGATTTTTTATATGACAGCTTTGTAGATTATGGAAATAATATAAAAGTCAAAATAAAGGCCTGAAAACAGATTATGATGATACCTATTTGAGAAAATATTAATATTGATAATTGGGAATAGTTTAATAGGAGAGCAGATCTACAGCATTTAATAATTCATACCATTATTTGCATTAGTATTCCCTTTTGTCAAAATTCTTTATAATCACAATTATTGCTATTCCTCAAAGTAAACCTCTGGGCATAGGAGAGGCTATTTCTAGGAGAAACTGGTACATAGAGATAATAGGCATAGTTCAAGAGTGTATTTACTTAAAGTGACTTTAACAGATCAGGCTAATTCTGGCTCAAAGGACTTAGTTGATCTCAAGAGTTTAGAAGACAGGTACACATATCAAGCAAAAATGCAAACAGAACTAGAACACTGAAACAATGACCACTTATTCTGATCCAGCCCTGAAGAATGGCTTGTCCCTTTTCTCAAGGGTATAAATTGTTTACCTTTGATGACCTGGATTGTTGCTGTGCTTTACTCAGTTTTGTTTTTTTTTTTTTTTTAAGATTTTATTTATTTATTTCACAGAGAGACAGCCAGCGAGAGAGGGAACACAAGCAGGGGGAGTAGGAGAGGAAGAAGCAGGCTCCCAGCAGAGGAGCCCGATGTGGGGCTCGATCCCAGAACTCCGGGATCACACCCTGAGCCGAAGGCAGACGCTTAACGACTGAGCCACCCAGGCGCCCCTGTTTTACTCAGTTTTGCAAACGCCTGGGTATGAAGTGGGTGATGAAGTTTGGGGGAAGGAAACCTTGGGTATAGGTATACATTTTTTGAAATTTATTTCAGAGAGCACGGGTTGATCAGAGAAATTAAAGAATGGGAAGCCAGGTGTGGATGTACAGAGCATAGTGACTCCCATGGTTTCCTAGAGCTCTTCATATTTCCTTCTGGAAGCATCTTAGGGGAGGGCTTTGTGTCACCATCCATCTTTTGCTCATTAGACAGGCTTTCTCCCTTTCTCTCTCCTTCAGAAATGATGTGAAAAGGCAAAGATAAAAGGGTTAGGATTCCAAGGAAATTCCATATGTTGTATGGAAGTAGGAAATGGAGTCCTTAACCTTATCTAAATTTTATTTCTAATATCTTGATTTTAGTACTCTTTTTTTTTCAGCAATAAAATTGGAACCACTGCCTCTGCATCAAATTTGACTAAGGCTAAAAATAGATGAGCAAGGTTAAGCATGGAAGAAGTGGCCCAGCTTCTCCTTCCTCCTTTTGATTTTGTTTTAGTTTGAATGAGAAGGAGGTGGCTTACACAATGAACAAGAACAACAACTGGCTGGATGACTGTGTGCTTTGAGCCAATTATGATATTTGTGGGAAAGCTTCCAATTCTTAAGTCTCAGTTATGTTGAGGTGGGAGGCAGCTGGTGTGAATATCTGTCTGCAGGGTACATGCATACTCACTCTGATCCAATATGGCATGACAGCAATGTGCTTATTCAAGAAAATGGTTATCTCAATTTTCTTGTATTCTAACATAGAACTTCTTCATTCGCACCACTCAAGAAAAAAAAAAGATAAAAAAAAAAGCAAGGCCAAAGCCAAGGTCACCAAAATACTGCGAGATCTCTCAGCCGCCTCTAGTGAAGGATCCCAGTAATGAAATTAAGCTAAGTCGGAACTGGCCACATTAACTCATTATCTTCATCCCCAGCTCCTCTGTCCTCCCCCTGAAGTCTCCATTTAATTAACCACCGGCAGCATTTCCTCCAATTTTCAGAATTTTTTGACTTCACAGGTCCAGGTGGTGACCAAATCCTGCTGCATATACCTTCAAAGCATTTGTGCATTCATTTATTCATGTACTTGTCATGCATTTAATAAATACTTACTGTGTACCATGCACTGTGCTAGGCACCAAGGATACAGCGATGACTAAGATAGACACAGTTTCTGCCGTCACAGGGGTGGTAGTCCAGTAAGGGTCCAGACAGATGAGTAAACAGGCATTTTCAACTCCTTTGTGTGGAAGCTGTTTTAGTGGGGGAAGGTACAGGGAGCACAGGGGGCAAATCTACCCTTGGGCTATCAGAGGAGACTTCCTAGAGAATTGATGATTTAGTTGAGACTTCAAGGTTCAGAAAGATGTAGCCAGAAGAAGAGTGCATTAGGCATCCCCCACTCAACAGATTTTTACTGACCACTTGCTGTGGGTCAGTCTTTCTGCTAGACTCTGCAGAGTTAGGTAGAAAGATAGATTCAATCCCTGCTCTTCCAGTGCTTAGAGGAAGTCAGGGTGGGGTAGAAATAGATGTGAAAATATAGGCACAAAATATCTATCTATCTAATGTAACCATCAATATATACTAGGGAATTAAATGGTTCATCATTTTCCTGCTGAAAAGTCCAACCAGCAATTGCTCCTGAGTATCCAGCCATCCTCCCTGTAGCTCCAAGCTCTGCTATGGACTCTGCTCCCAGTCAGAAACCCTCCGTTAGGCGAGGAGCATGGGGAGGGTTCTCTTCCCTGTGCTTCCCTTTCTGTCTCTTTATGCTTTGCAATACAGCCAATGAGCCTTTACTGAAGAGCTGGGTTAATTAAAGAAGAGTACACTATAGGAGGGGAAAACTGTAAATTGTCAGCTAAAATATTTTTCCTCCTTAGTTCACGGGGAAAAGAAACTAATTTATACACTCAACAAATACAAGCTAGCTGTTGTTCCCTGAGGTGCCCAAGACTGATAAAATCTACTACCTATGGAGCTTTCATGTGAGTGAGAAGGAGATAGGGAATAAGTAAACATGTACATTGACAACTTAATGAGAGATGGATGAGACAAACAGTGATACTTCTGATAGCTCCTAAGGGAGGGTGTTTCTGTTACAACATCCTGAAGGAAGTGTGTTTGATCTGGGACCTGAGGTTTCGGAAGGAGCTGGTCTGTAAAAAGACAGTTTAATTGCAGAAATGGGAACCAATGTAAAACTCTCCCGAGGGGTCTGTCTCCTGCCCTCATGCCATTGCCTCTCTTCACAGGTGTCACGTTCTAATCTTAGCCTGCTCACAACGCAGCCATCTCTCTTTCAGGGCAGCTCAGCCCTATCCATGGGGGTTGGGTCTTCCCCCCACCTGCTTCGTGATCACAGGCAACATTTAGTTTTATCCCTGGATGGTGCGTCCTGTTTGTATGAACTACTTTCACCACAACACCGTGCCGGCTTCTCATTCAGGCACCCTGCTGTTCATTCCCATTGTCTGGGAACTCAATCTTATCTCTGTAATTACTGAACCTAAAACTGATCTTGAAGGGTAAGGTGTTTTGATGGATTATTAACCCGAAATTCTTTGTTTTCACTTCTTGTTCTAGTCACCCGCCCGTTTTTCCAGACCATATTGTTCTAAGCTTCAACCACAAGGTCAGGAGGCCACCGAATAATTACTTGAGATGCCACCAGATTGGCTTAGGGGGCCCACTTCACGAAGCCCGCTCCGCAGATGCCCAGTAGCTCCGCAGGCCCGCGGTGAGTGCGCCAGGATGACGTCACTCGAAAGTGGCCGGCTCAGCGCGGGCGTGACGTCACGCGGGCGGATCAGTCCGCCGTGAGGTCACCCGGTGGGCGCGGCCAGGCCGAATCCCCAGTGTCGTCACGGGCGGGGGCGGGGCCAGAGCGTGTCAGCGAAGCCGAATCAAAACAAGCCGGAGACCCGCCTTTTCCCTCCGGCTCGGGAGCGCCTCGCTCGCGTCCCGAGCCCGCGGCGCTCGCGCGGCTGCGAGCCTCGGGTGGCCGAGCGCCGGCTCCAGGAAGCCGGAGAGGGCGCGGCGGCCGGGATGGCGCGGCGCGGGCCGCGCGGCTAGACGGGCGCCGAAGGAGCCGCCGGCCCGCGCCCTCTATTCTCTCGCTCCCGGAGCCCGCTCCGCGCGGGCCGGGAGCGGCCGTGCGGCGGGGAGCCGCCTTCGCTGACGCCGGGCACCTGGACGCTCGCGAGATGCCCAACCCCAAAAACAGCAAAGGCGGCCGCAAAAACAAGCGCGCCAACAGCAGCGGGGACGAGCAGGAAAATGGAGCCGGGGCCCTGGCAGCGGCGGGCGCGGCGGGCGCGGCGGCCGGGGGGGGCCTGGCGGCGGCGGCCGGCTGCGGAGCGGCGGCGGCGGGAGTGCCGGGCACCGGGGGCGCGGCGGGCACCGGAGGCGCGGGGACTGGCGCCGCCAACGCCGCGGCCGCCGCGGGGGCTGCAGCCGCGGGCGACGCCAAGAACGGTAAGACGGGGCTGGCGGGGCGAGCGCCAACTTCCTCCCCGACGGGGACGGCGCGGTGGCGGGGCTTGGGGCGGCGCGGGCTGTGCGTGGACAATGCGAGAGTCAGGAAGTGCTCACCCCGCCTCTCCGCCCCGCGGCGGCAGCCCCTTCCCGGTCCCCACGCCTGGCGGGGACGACGGCTCCGCGGCCCCTTCCTGGGGTCTGCGCCGCTCCCGGGTCGCGTGCCCGGAGTGGGTTGCGTCTCCGACTCCGAGGGGCCCCCGGGTGCTAGGCGGCGGCCGAGCTTCCCTAGGGCCCTGCCCGTGCTGGCGGGGCCGAGTGTGTGCCCCGGGCCGTGGGGGAAGGGGGGAAGGAAAGAGCTGCCCAAGTTGAAAAAGAATGATCCCATCGGAAACTTAGACACCAGTTCATTCTTCCCTGTGTCCCTCTCACCCCCCCCCCCCCGTCTTTCCTCCCGAGTGAGGAAGAGCCTTAAATCCCAGCAAATCCAGGCTTGCTGCGGCAGTTGCCACAGGTGAAGAGGCCCCGAGACATTTTTACTATAGGGCGTGTGTATGTGTGTGTGTGTGTGTGTGTGTGTGTGTGTGCTTTTGCGCGCGCGCGCTCTTTAATTCTCTTGCTCGCTTGAGGAAGGAAGAGAATCTGAACTTGACTTCCGTTCTCAGACCGGAGTTAAAAAAAAATCATCCTCTATATGATTCTGTTTCACAGTTTTAGAAGGAAGCCTACTAATCTTAGGTAGTGCCTGAATGCACCTCGGGGGGGGGCACTTAGGGAATAGTGAAGATGTGACAGGATTGCCGTTGTCACTACAGAGACATGGTTTTCGTAACAGGATGCTGGGCACTTTTTTCTTACTTGGACAGTTCTTTGCATTCCTCTGGTCAGGCAGTTTTTCAGGGAAGGGAATAGAGGTATAATTTAATGAAGGGAGATGAGGATCTTTTTATCTGGCTGTTAACTTGTAGCTTTTCAGCTTTTGAAGCCATTCTTTATGCAGATCAGTCACTTTTTAAACGGGCACCTGTGCTTAGAAGAACCCCACAGTGCTCTGAAGATAGAAGATTGAAGTGTAGCCTGTTAAGAACAGAACCATAGGCCACCTTGGCTGTGTCTCTACAATATTGAAGTAGGAAGATTTTTCTTTTTTCCAGAAACAGACATCCTGGTTTTGAATGTGTGATAATACAGTTTTCGGCTATGCCGTCTTCTCCATGTTCTTTTGTTTCCCAAGCTCTAACTTCTTTTTGGTGTTGATGTGGCAGAGGGAAAGGAAGACAGGCTTGTGGCTCAGCCATTTAGAGCTCTGCCTTCTTGGGAAGGTTGGTTTTTCTCAGACTTGATTTCCTCGCCTTTAAAATTGAAAAAAAATTATATATATTGCATTGGTTCCCTCATAGGGTTATTGTGAGGCTAGGAGTATCACTTTCTTGCCCAGTTCGCAGTTCTTATTTTAAAATCTTGTTACATTTCTAACATGCTTAGTAAGGTTCCTCAAAAAAAGTGATCAATGAATGATAGCTGCCATTCACTCCTTCAAAATTATTAAGCACTTACAATGTTACTACTACTGTGCTGAGTAGTAAAGGGTACAGTGGTAATCAAGAGAGGACATCCTGGTCCTCATGATCTTGCATTCCAGTTCTGGTGGTGGTCTGGCTTACCCTTTTATTTTTTGTCTGTATGGAAGCTTCAAGTTGGCTGTTTCCTTTTTCTCCAAAAGATTAGATCACTTTCCCTGAACTCTACCTCTGAAACTAGTAATACACTCTGTGTTAATTAATTGAATTAAAATAAATAAAATAAATCTTTAAAAAAGATTAGATAACTTTAAGGTGCTATAAAGAAATTTTTTTCTTAGGCTGGTGATACCTCCCCCTTTGTAAACTTCAGGCTGGTTATGATGTCCCTATTATTACTTTACTCTGAAATGGCAAAACTCAGGTATATTTAGTAGTTCTGTATATGTCTGTATGAAGCTGTGTATTTCTGATTTGGAGCTTATTTTATGAAATGAATGGGGAAAAAGGGAAGAAATGGGCCAAATATTGCCATGGTTAGGTTAGAGAAGGTATAAACTTTGATCAGTGAGCTATATTTTATGATGCCACATTTGGTTCTGACATGGTATGAAGTCTCAGTAAATGATCCACCTGAATTTGAAGAACTTCTCACTGCAGTTGATAACTGAACATGGATGCTAAGGCCTCCTGTGTACAAAATTTATAAGTAAGGGAATTACAAGTGCTTTTTTCTTTTCTTTTTTTCCATTTAAAGCTGTGCTTTATAATGTTGGGGTGGGAGAGGTGGCATGGGTGAATTTTAAAGGAAGGGACAACAGATACACAAACTCTCAAGGATCAACTGATAAGGTCCAATTATTTTTGAATTTTAGAATGACATCAGTTGGACCAGTATAGTATTTCTAAGTATATTTCAATTTTTTTTTACTTAACTGTGACATTAGATTTTGTGATTATGAATATTACAAATCAAACAATTCTAAGGATGTAATAAATTGGAATTCTGTTAAACTTTTAAAGGGTTTGTTCTCACTGTACAACTCAGTTATGATTTACATCTGCAAGCATGCCAGTCTCATGAAGTTAATAGTAGTGGCAGTTTGTACTTGTTTGGAGTTTATGGAATTGTTTTATGTCTTGTAGTTCTTGGGCATTATGGCCACCAGGGAAGAGTAATATTAGTTCTTAGTTGTTCGCTGTTTGTCAGTAGGTATAAATAGCTGCTTATTCTATAAAAGAAGACTGCTAGTTAGGGAAAGCTGGGGAAGCCATGTTGTGGTCGTAGGTGAAAAAGTTGAACTGGTTGCACTTGTGCATTTTGGGTAAGATGAATATTAATTGTAAGGACTTTGTACACCTAATAAGAAGTTTATTAGTACACTTTTAGATACTGGCTTATGAAGCTTTTTGTAGGAATTGGAGTAAAAGGTGAAGTGCCGTCCTATTCCTACATAGTAAACATCTGTGCACATATTGTAGCATTTTGATTGTAGGTGGACAAGATTTGCCAATCATTATTTTTAGGATCTAGTGATCATGCCGTAGATTATAACTATACAGTTTCATTCTGGAATTCTGGTTCCATTAGGCTACTGCTTTTTTCCTTAAGGCCTAAAAATATATGAACCCTTGATCATAGTATCTAGTTTTCAGTGGGCCTGGTTCCCAAGTTCTTTTATTAATTTCTGTTTTATGGATGACCGTGGTTCACCACTCCACTCATTCCTGACTGCCGCCAGAGCCCCTGGGTAGCTGAATCTGCCTTTAATCCATTCAGCAACACTTTATAGTAAATGGAGCTGGTTTACATAGTGGATAGTTGTGCATTTGGTACGTGTAGATTCCCATCTGTCTCCTCAAATTACTTGCTGTATGATCTTGGGCAAGTCATGTGACTTTTCTGAGACTCAGTTTCTGCATATTTAAAATGGAATTATAGTACCTGTCCATACATATACAGTAAGATCTATCACATATATTACAGACATATTACTTATATGTTATATATACATATACAGTGCTTGACTTACAATATGAGCTTACTAAGTGTTATTTGTCTCAGATTCTGGAAATAGCCTTTGAAACAGATTTTACGTGTAGGAGTTTTACTGGAAATGTGCTAGCTGGGCAGTTAGGGAAGCAGGATTGAGCAGAGGGAGGAATTGAACTGCTGTGCAGTTACAACTGGGACCTCTGGAACTGGAATGGTCCTGCAGAGTTATCTCATGCTGAGGCATGGAGGCAGGGCCTTTAAACTCGCCCTCCCTCATTGACTGGTCATTTGGACATGGGCTGCCCCCAGAAAGAGGGTATGACCTGGGGAGTGGCAACTCAGCTGGAGAGCCTCTGTGGAGAGGGATTCAGCTGAGAGCTTTCTGCTCTGAGGGTAGGAGAGCCCTTTTAATTCCCCTAGCATCATCTTTTTCTTCATTTAGACGACTAGTGCCATTCACTTAAGACACAGGTGTGGGACAAATAGTTCTCACTACCCTTTATGGATCAGGCTGGGAGTTCACTACCAGTGTGACATTGTTTTGATGGGAAATGTGTTCCGAATTCCATACATCTTTACAAATAGGTTTTTGTAACATCAGTTGCTCTCTATAGACAAGATTTGTGCCTTTCTGCATATTTAGGCCAGTGAACGCATTTTGTATAACCCCAGGTTTGTAGTATATTTTAAGTAGTTTCTGTTTTTAGGTGTTTACTTGAATTCTTACTACATTTAAATTATCTGTATTCATCAGAAGAAAAAAGAGTATTTGCCTGCTGTTTATTTTCAAATCAAGGAATACTTATTGCAGGTCTAAGGTATGTTGAGTGTGGTTGTCATCCTGGAAGACATCTTCTTGCCTTATTTAGAAGTTAATTTTGTCAGGTTTTAAAAAATATCTCCTACTTTTGGACCTTGTATTTTAAAATCCACCTTTGTAATGGGTACTGGTAGAAAATATTGCCTCATCCATCAAAGATTCATCTTGTGCACTTTTAGGAACTATTCTGTGTTCTGCTAACGGAGTTTTGTGCACAGTCCTTATTCTTTCTTTACTTGTTAGAGGACTTGAGTTTAAATTCTAGAAACTAAACCTTCAATGTCAGCTTTCCTGTGAGTCCAAGAATATATATCATTCTGTAGAGAATTGAAAACAGGAGATAAAACTGGAAAGTCTCTTGCAGCTTAATCCTCCTATGAATTCACTCCAGGCTTAGCTATGAATAATTTAAAAAACTTGAAGGCATCAAAAGGAAAACTTTAGGGGGGAAAGACATCTGTTCTGATTGATTTTGCTCATGAGCTCTTTGGCATTTTTAAGGGATTGATTTAATTAAAATTTTTTTGTTATTTCATTATTTTACCAGTAATAAAATGGCCATTGTGGAAAAAGAATTAAAAAAGATAAAGAAGATAGGCGAAGTTCTCTTTGACTTTCTAGTCAAGCACATAATCCTACCACTTAGATCACCATTGTTAACATTTTGATGCATATTCTTGTGCACTTGCTGGACTTGCTATGTCAAAAGATATGCATTTTTTTTTTATTACTTAATACATGCTGACAGATTGTCTTGTAGAAAAGTTGTAGCAGTTTGACCCTGCTGTGGTCAGAGTGTCCTTTCCCCATAGCCTCGCTAGTCTCTAGTTTTAGTTTTAAAGGCATGCTGGAGAATTGCTGGTATCCCCGACTGTCTCAGCAATAAGAGGGCCCCAATAGAATCAAGAGCCAGTAGCGGATGCTACCACACTTAGGGGACTTTCCAAAGCTGCATTTATATCTTTTGGGGACTTCTGTGTTCTTTAGTGATTTGGTGCCTAACAGGGATTCAATAAAATATCTAATAATGGTGAATGGTATTTTAGCAGTTGGGAATAGTGAAGATGAAAACATAGGCTTTTGAAATTCTGTCTGCACCATTATTCTAATCTTAAGAAATAAGACTTAAAATTTTTAAAGCTTTAGTCAATAAGTATGTGGTCTGAACAGGTGTGGGTGCAAAACCTAGGTGCCCCAGTTTACTAGCGAAGTGACTTTGGTGCAAGTTATGTAACCTTTCTCAGACTCCATTTTCTAAACACAACCCTTTAGGGTGTTTTTGAAGATGAAGAAAAACTGTATTAAAGATCTTGGCTCAGGGCCTGGCAGATATGGGCACTATCAGTAATAGCTTTATAAGTTTTGTGATTTGTTCAACTTCATTCAATTACAAGACTTTTTAAACTATTCTGCACTGAGAGCAGAGACCAAGAGACAATAAGATGGTGGTGAAGGGTCTGTGAATATTCATATAAGAAAATCTGATTTCATACAGGTTGTTATTCAAGCACTGATTTGATTACAAGTGATTTATTCTTCCCTCATCATCTCTTTCTGACTGTAGTTTACCTGGAAAAATCAGATGATTTAGCAGAAAAGAAAAAAAGAAAGAAAAGAAAAAAAGTAAAAAGTAAAATGTGAAAATTGTTATATCCTCCTTTCTTCATTTTTTATTCATCTCATGTATTGAGTGCCTGCTGTTTGTCAGGCACTACGTTAGGCTCTGGGATTACAAGGACAAAAGAATTGGGTCCAAGGGGCTTATGGTCTACTTGGGAGCCTTTATAGAAACCAGTACAAGTAGGTTATTACAGGTACACTACACAAGGGTAGCTTAAAAATAAAGAGCCAGAGTTCCTGAGGTGATAAAAATTTGGATTAAAGATGGGAATTGTGGTGGCTTAGCCAGTTAAGTCTCTGACTCTTGATTTCGGCTCAGGTCATGATCTCATGGATCGTGAGATCGAGTCTCGTGTCGGTTTCCGCGGCCAGCGAGGAGTCTGCTGGAGATTCTGTCTCCCTCTCCGTCTGCCCTTCCCTCCCACCCTTCCCCCCACCAAATAAATAAATCTTAAAAATAAAAAAGATGGGATTGTATTATTATGATATGGAGAAGTGAAATAAACATGTGGAGTTGAAGAATAGCTGAAAGGAGGTAGGGAGCTCAGTGTATTCTTTGGGGATCAGCCAGGGCTTAATATTACTGACATATTAATATTAATATCGCTTCTCTCCAGGCCAGAACTGGAAAGTTCATTAGTTCGAGTGTTCGTTTGTTTGCTTATTCATTGTTTTGTTCATCTGTGTACACACTCATTACTAAACATCTATTATGTGCCTATTGTCTCTTCTATGATTGGAAGTTTAATGTTGAATTGTACTTGAAGGCATCAGAATCTACATTCCTACAGGCTGATGGTGAAGTTGGGACAGAGACATGTGAACACCAGGAGCCATGATAATGTGCTATGGATGCCCAGTGGAGAAAATGATTTGTTTTCCTGGAGGAGGGGATATTTGAGCTGAGTCTTACAGGAAGAAAAGCAGTTAGCTCTGAAAACAAGGGGAGGATGTTTCAAACAGAGGGAGTTGGGAAAGAGTCTTAAGTTCTGGTTGCTGCCAGGAGTTTGTGACTGGTCTCAGGTGCAGTGGTAGGACAGGAGGCTAGAAAGGGAGTGGGGCCAGACAGTCAAATCTGGATGTTTTGTAGCCAGTAGAGGACCATCCCTGAGGTTTGTAAGCAGGCATATGGTCAACTGCACCTGCAAAACGGCATAGGTTCATTTAGCTTGGTTTGTCATCATAGGTTGTTGACAAGCTGGTGAAGTTGTAATTTCAATAGAATGGTATTTTAGCAATTTTTCTTTTGATACAGCTAGTCAAGGATTATTGGCCCAACCTGCCATGGACCCTTGATTGTGGTTTTTCAGTAAAGCAGCAGACACATGGGTGCCACAGCACCCAAGGCTGCTAGCATCTGGAGAGTCTTCATTGTGGGCACCAGTGTCCCTGTGCTTTCTGAGCCCTGGGAGATTAGCTAAGTGAGGTTAACTTAAGAGAACCAACTGCCAAGGGAGTAGTTGGGGCCATCTGGGCAGAAAGGGTTTTCTCTGGAGGGAGAGTTGTCTCTATGGTTTATTTTTCATACCTCTGTAGAACGCGTACATGTATCTTTGTGCCAGGTTGGATTGATTTTTTTGGTTTGTCATTCTATTTTTATCATCATTGGATCAGTTTTAAAACAAACTCTGGTTACGGTTGGCTCTCATTGTTTTGTACAAAGTAACTTTGTGTATATGTGTGTGTGTCTTAATTCTGTATATTTTAGAAAGCTTCCAGTTGTCAGTGGTTGGTGAAATAGCAACTTGCTTTATTTAATCAACAGGATGTTTCAGTTCAGTTGTGCTGCAGTGTTTTTATAAAATGGCAAAGAGTAGTGTTTCTAATGCTTAATTATTCTATGTCCCGATTTATTAGAAGTAGAAAAGGGAAACAAATTCTCTCTGCTAAATTATACTTATGAGGATAATACTTGAAAATAATCTAAGAGTTAGAAACAAAGATTCAGAGGAAGTTTAAAGAAAAGAGGAAGACTTAAAGAGGAAGTATTAAATGTTAATCATATAATTGCTTTGACTGCAGTTAATAAAGTTAGCATGATTTTCATATACACTCGTATATATAACGTAATCCGTAGATTTAAATTGTCAGGAGTAAAAGATTTTCCTCCATCCTCTTAGGTGTAATAATTGGGGCCTGCAAATTAAGCCAACAAAAGATAAATTAACAAGAGCAAAGACAGATTTAATCACAGGATAGGAATGTGACTCAAAGTGCTGGGTTAGAATTTGTGGCTTATAGACCACCGTAACAGGAGAAGGGGAGGGGAGAAAGACACAGGAAAACAGATGACTTCTTATTAAGAGAAGGGGAGAGGAAAACGGGCACCTATAGGAAAAGAAATAACTTTCTGGAAAGATAAATGGGCCCTTAGAGAATAGACGAGAGAGATGATAGTTTTGTGACAATGTCTGCTTAGGTGTGGTGTGGAGACTTACCTCTGGTGATGAGGAGTCAGTCTTCCCTGATAGCTGCTAGGAGAGAACTTAAGTCAGTTCCTTTGAGAGGCTCTGCTTTTAGGCAGATAAGAGATTTCAGGAACTCAAATGCCTTCAGCTGAAAATAATTTTTAGGCTACAGTGGCACATTCTTGATCTCTTCAAAATATTTTGCAGTTCAAATCATATTACCCCCGTAATAGCAATTACAGGCAGTCAGATTGCAAAAGATGGTGTCATAATTCAGGATTTCTCTTTTTATTTTGTTGGAAATTTATTAGAAATAGATGGTCTTAAAGCATATGCCTTTATAAAACTGAGAAAAATGATAAGTTTAGGCAAAAGTTAACAGGGTATCAAATTGCTCATATAAGTAAGGAAGCTATTTGCCAGATTTAAAATGTCGATTTTTTTCCCTAGGGATAAGCATAAGTTTGATGATACTTCAGATCATGTCCTTTCAAGTTATAAAAGCATCTCAGGAGAGTCTTTTGACACTGATGTTGAAACTGAATCACAGACTCTTTAAGATTTCTAAATGAGCACTCCTGAATGTGGTTTTTTCAGTATAACATTTAGTAGAACTCTATTATAATACAGCTTCTAATTGAAGTGACACATTACTTGTTATGTCTCAATGCCTGACAAAGCTCAGTGTCTGGGCAGAAATGGAAAACTGGGGAATGTACAGAATCAAGTTCTGGCTATTTTTGATTGGCAGCATGTGCAGTTTGTAATCTGAGAGGCTGAGCCGAGGATGGTGGGTGATGGTTGTTACTGAACACACACCGTGCTGCCAGAAGCCGTGGAGAGAGAGCCTGGCATTGAGAAATAGGAGGTGTCCTTCTCTGGTAGAGGCAGAAATGTGTACATCTAACATACGAGGCAGCTCCAAGAAGTACTCCAGGTGGTGGGCAGTGCTGACATGTTGCAGTACCATTAGCCCCATTGTGATGTGGTGCCACTATATTAGGCATTTAGCTTTAGATGTGCAGATAATGTCTTGCTTCCGGAGCAAATTGGGTAAGATTCCTGGGTGCTGGGTGTGTTGGGGCTGCAGAACCCATAGAATCCACAGAAAGGAGAAGCAGCTGCTTCCAGCAGTCGGAACAGTGATGATACCACAACTGCCCCTTATCGAGTGCTTTCTAAGAGCCAGGTGCCACACCCAGCAGTTGGCAGTCCGCGCTTGAGGATGAGGACACTAAGCTCCTGATCCGGGCTCTTTACCTTTTTGCAGAAAAGGCATGTTTGGGTTACAGAGATGTGCCTGACCCTGATGCCACAGTTGAACCTGTGTGATACTGGGCCCATCTTGACTGACACCCGTGCATGTGTATAAATAACACGTTTTTAAGTAGAGGTCTTAAATGCAGTATAAAAACATCAAGGAAACAATAGGGCCGTTTAAATTACTTTTCAAAGGCCTTATGCTTATCATTTGGGTACTTGAACTGAAATTAAATTTGTGAAACAAAACACTTGACCAAGGAAACCCTTCGCTCATACATTTTCCATTCATGTTGATCTGATTCCTTCTCATTCTGATGGAAGGATTTCCTGGTCTTGGAATTGTGGAGGTTGTGAACATTTGAACTGACACTTCCTGTTCTTAATGGACCATAGTTCTCTAGGCTAAAGTCCTACATGTGGGATCACGAGGTATGTGCTTTTTTTTTTTTTTTTAAGATTTTATTTATTCGTCAGAGTGAGGGAGAGAGAGACAGAGCGTGCACCAACAAGCAGGAGCAGGGGGAGCTGCAGGCAGATGGAGAGGGAAGAAAAGGCTCTATGCTGAGCAGGGAGCCCCATGTGGCTCCATCCCAGGACCCTGGGATCATGACCTGAGCCGAAGACAGTCGCTTAACTGACTGAAACACCCAGGCACCCAAGGCATGTGGTTTTTAAGGCTTCGAGACAAACTGCGAAACTGCCCTCTAGAAAGGACTGAGCTGTTTGCACGACTGCTGGCCCTGTATGGGGTGCCCCTTTCTTCACAGTCCTCAGCATGGGTTTTGATGTGATCATTTTCAACTCCACCCATCAGATAGGTGAAAAATTATATCTCATTGTTATTTTTACTTGCATTTGTTGGATTGCCAGTGAGCGAGTGCCTTTGTGTGTATACTGCTCATTTGTGGTGTTTTCCTCTTTGTGCTTTTCGTTCATATTACTAGTGGGATATTTGTGTTCTTACTGATTTGCACAAAGTTTTTCTATATTCAGGATACTTTTCTGATGTACATTTTCCCTGGTTTATTGTTTATCTTTTGCCTTATTTCAGGTGTCCTTGCTGGTTAGAAATGTTATGGTTTTGTATGATCACAGAACATCCACACAGGGAGAGAACTGTAGAGAAAGGCAAGGAGCTTGAGGAAAGGAGCCCGTTTTCACGGGAAGAGCAGTGTGGGCATGGCGTAAGGTTAATGATTGAGGTCCCCATGGATATCAGTGTGCGGCAGTGCTCTTACGGTAGTAAGGTTCTGTTTCCTTTTAGTATTTAATTTTCGAGGCTCTGTTTTCACAGAATTGGTTACCGTTTCTGCTGCCTTCCTTGACCCTCCACTCGCCTGACCTCTGTTGTCCACTTGACAGCTGGGCTGCAGTCCTCAACACCTGTCACGTCTTGCACATTTCTAAAATCCCTTGCAGTTTTTATTCTAGCTTAATAGGACTTTGAAACATGTAGATAAAAGTCCATTAGTTACTTATCACCTCTTCTCAAGAATAAAGCTGCAGACGCAGTCCTCTTAAGGCTGAATTGCCCATAACTTCTTCGTGATAACACACTTAAATGCCAAGTCACAAGAAAGTTCTCATTTTTCTCAGTGTGGCACTTGGACTGCAATTACATTTGTATGTTACTAAAACGAAGATCTAGCATTCAGCCGAACCAAAGTTTATTTGCACCCCGTGCATCATGATGATCTAGTCAGCCCTTGTGCTTCTCAAATGGGTGTCATTTGGAAGAGGTTCTCCCACTCACTGCTTGTTCTAAAGAGTGTGAGATTTGACAGATAGAGGTCATAACTTGAGAGCTGGCATTTTGCAAGACCAATGAACTTTTCTCAGCCTGAATGTTTTGTTTTTAAAGGTTTTTATTTATTTATTTATTTATTTACTTACTTACTTACTTGGGAGAGAAAAAGAGAGCGAGCGATCTCAAGACCCCGAGATCATGACCTGAGCTGAAATCAAGAGTCAGAGCCACCCAGGTGCCCCTCAGCACAAATGTTATCTGTAGAAAATAAAGATGATATGGTATATTGTTTGTGACCAACTCTTTGCAAAACAAAGTATAGAGCTGTTTGAAAAAGCAAATTGTTGGGCCATGATTTGGGGGTTTTAGTGTTTTCTGGGTGAATTTTTGGTTCTTAGTTACCTTTGTGGTAGTGTGGCTGCTTCCCACTGAGTCGAATGCACACTCTGATTTGTTGAAGAACCCAGGGCGGGCCTTGGCTTTCCCCGCTTGAGTTCGCAGCAAATGTTATTCTTCCGAAATACTTATTGGGGAAGCCTGTAGTTTCTCTCCACGTTCAGGTCTAGGAGCTCTGCTGTGCAGATTTTTCGGGCAAATCTGCGGTGCTTGCCTGCTGTTCTCAGGGCAAGTCCAGCTCCCTGAGGGAGGGGCTCTTAGGAGTTTCTGCAAGGGCATTCTGAGCCCACCATGAGGAAGGACTGTGGTGAAGCCTTGGGCAGGGTTCTTTTCAGCAAAGTGAGGGTAGCTGACTTGGGGATTGTTTTGTTGTGATCTGTGAATCATCTTATCCCCAGGTTTCATCATAACAGCAAATTCCACTATGATTTTAACCATTTTATTAACAAAGCTTTGCTTTTGGCTATTGTGCTGCATGATTTACGTGTGTGCGCCCGTATCTGTAATTATGCCTCACTTAGTTTGTGCCTTGATTCACTCAGGCCTTTCTGCTTTTTGCTCTTTACCTGCCTCTAGGGTCCTAGGAGTGGAAGTTTAAGTGTTGCTGTAAAAGCGTTTGAAATGCTTACATGTGGCTTTCGTTTGTTTCCTTACCTCCCTTTTAGATTTTGCATTTTTATTTTCTTTAAAAGATTTTATTTATTTGTCAGAGAGAGAGACAGCGAACACAAGCAGGGGGAGCAGCAGGCATAGGGAGAAACAGACTCCCCACTGAGCAAGGGGCCCAGTGTGGGACTTGAGCCCAGGACCTTGAGATCATGACCTGAGCCGAAGGCAGATGCTTAAGTGACTGAGCCACCCAGGTGTCCCTAGATTTTGCATTTTAAATTACATTGAAGAATTTTGGATATATCAAACTATAGTATGGATTTTATCAAAATAACTTATATAGGCATATGATGCTTGGTGTGTGTAAGTATTAATGTATGCATGCAAATGTGTCAATATGTTTATATTGAATGATTGTTTTTCTTGAGGTTTGGTTGATTTAAAAACACTTTGTAAACTTCATCTTTGAGATACTCAGATTTGAAACTTTTGACTTTGGACTAAGTCAGTTTTCCTTATAACTTTAATCTTCCATGAGATGTGATCTAAAGATGACTGGGAAGAATTTTTAAAGAATTAATTGTAAATGTTTTTCTCTTGACAGATTAGAAATACTATTTAGAATTCATTTAGTTTATAATCATATACATTTATATATATTTATATATTTCAATAGACTCCTATTTACTGTGACAAATTCTCCTATAGCAAAAAATTTCCAGATATTTTTGGTAACTTTATAAATGGTGTATTATTTTTTTCCACTAGTTTAGTAATGAATAGTTTGAGTATTTGAGTGTGGCCATACTATAAAATTACATCTTTGTCCCACAGAAGTAATTAGAAAAAGAATGAATGTCTAGTTAGAATGATATCACTGGCTTAATATCTTAGTGGGGGCCTATAACTTTGAGTTTCCTTAGCAGTAGAAAATCTTACAAAGTAGTCTTGAAAACAAGTCATATTACAGCGGGTTGTGTTGAGTGTGAATATGTGGTAAAATGCCGGACCAGGACATAGACATGACTGATTCTTGAGTCTAGTTTTTATTTTTACTGAGGTATGTATAAGACTTAGGCATGTTCTCTCCTTTGACAAGTCTTCCCTTGTTGCAACAGATTCCGTAACTTTCTTCTTGGTTGCTGATGCAGCATTTCAGAAATAGACCACTGTGGCCCCCAGGCGAAAGCTTTGTCTTTTCTCCTTGGATCGCAGCAGAGTGACTGCCAGGCTGGGAGGGATCGCCATAAAGCATTTTCCCAGGTTTATTTTGAAGGGAAGGCAAGGGAGCAGAAAGTGTATTTTTCAGGGAGCTCAACAGGGCAGAAAAGGCACAGGGAAAACAAAGGAGTATAAGGACTTAAGTTTAATTCGGGGTATGGATAGGGTAGGGAAATGAATTTTGTTACGGTGTACTGTGATTTTATTGATTTAAATATACTAGTCTTAAATAATCTCGAGAGTCGATAATGTTGACCCAGTCTGTTGACCCAAACAGGGTTCAGGCAAGACAGGCTGAGCTGCTTTTTCTCATTGTCCATGTGGTTTTTCTGCTGCCTAGTTCAGTAGTCTCCATACTGATAGAATGATGTGTTTCTTTATGTTCTTTCTAAGGAAAATTGCTTTATTCATTAATGGCAATGTAAGCCTTTGCTCATGACATTTTTTTTTTTTTGAGTTTATCAATTCTGTTAGCTAGTGTAGATTTATCCCATTGTCTATCTTTTTTTTTTTTTTTAAAGATTTATTTATCTTAGATGGCCATGAGCGAGGGGGAGGGGCAAAGGCAGAAGGAGAGAGACTCCTTAAGTAGACTCCCTGCCAGGTTCAGAGCCTGACCTGGGGCTTGATCCCAGGACCCTGAGATCATGACCTGAGCTGAAATCAAGAGTCGGATGCTTAACTGACTGAGTCACCCTGGCGCCCCTCTCTATCTTTGTTTTTAAGGAGTGCAAAGATGGGGTCAGGAAACCTTTATATCATAATTGGGTTTAAGCACTTGCTTCTTTTTTTTTAAAGATTTTATTTATTTGACAGAGAGAGAGAGACAGCCAGTGAGAGAGGGAACACAAGCAGGGGGAGTGGGAAAGGAAGAAATAGACTCCCAATGGAGCAGGGAGCCCGATGCAGGGCTCGATCCCAGAACCCCGGGATCACGCCCTGAGCTGAAGGCAGACACTTAATGACTGAGCCATCTAGGTGCCCCCTGAGCCACCCAGGCGCCCCTAAGCATTTGCTTCTTTAATTTGGGTTTCCTTATACCTAGTTTTAAGGTAAGTCTGAGTGTTAAAATGAGTATTGAACATTTTGAATAAGCTTTTGGGTCATCAGATCACAGTAAGTGCTATAATTTTGAATAAGACACCATTCCAAATTATAGAACTACTTATTATGATCTGGTTACACAAAGCTTGTTGGTCACTGCCTCTTCTTATAAGGTGGCTTTATGTGCTTTATTGATCTGTGTGCGCTATGGGTAAGAGTGGAAGAGGGAAGGCCACTTACTAGCTGAATGACCCTGGGCAGATCACTAAAGGATCCCATATGGTCTCAGGAGATGTTTGTAGAATATGAATGGAGAGATTGCCTTATTTCTATTCTGTGGAACTTCAGTATTTTTAAGAAACATTCTGGAAAACTATGGAACCATTATCTTCATTCTGATATTCAGCCTAAACCAGGCATATTTGGGTCTCTGTCCTTTGGGATCTTGACATGGCCTCTGTTAGAAAAGGAAAAATGAATTTTCTACTTTATAGTCATTATTGATACAGATTTTTTACCAATAACAGAACGTGAAAGCCAGAATAGAAATAAAAAAATAGGTACAGTAGAAGCCTATAGCTTTCAATTTAGTTTGAGCCTGAGGCTAGGCAGGCCGTGGGTTTTAATTGAAAGTGAGGAAAGAATAGGTCTAAGAGAATAAACAATATATTGAGAGAATGTTAAAAACCCAAGTCGTTAAATAGACTTGAAGATCTCTTTTTTTTTAATGTAAAACTTCCATGTTTATTTGTATAGAGTGGCTTGTCTGAGTAAAAGCATGTGTTTAAACCCTATTCAAAGTATAAAAACATGTTTAATTGAATGTAATCGCCGTGTACTCGATTTGCTACCCACTTTGGAGCAGTCTTAGCTACTAAAATAACATAAGGGAGGATAAACTAAATCAGAGGTTAAGACAGATGTGCTTAAGTGAGCTTATTTGTAGCTCCTATACTAATTAAAACAAGTTGACAAAATATTTTTATATCAACTTCCCTTTATGTAAGAGTGTCTTTTTTTATGTAGTAAAGTTCTCAAAATATTTGAGAAAGTTAAGAAAACTTTTTATTTTTCACTTAAAAAATACTTAGCAGTTAATCAAGAAATGATATGCAAACCCGTAGTGATTTTGAGGTGTGGTGTGGGGCAACGGGGGGCTACAGTTAGCCTCCCTCAGTCTGTGTCCACTCTTTTCCCTCTACTCTGTTTTCTGCACTGCGGCCACAGAGAGAGACCAGGCTGAAGCAGAGGCTTTGCTTTTGGGCCTTGTGGGTGATCAGGTGGGAAGGCCAGACTAGGGCCTAATCTTGAAACTCCTTGAACATACTCAGAGGACTAGGGGCTTTAGTCTGGGAGTTTCTGAGTTTCCTGAACGTGTGTATGATGTAATCATAGTGTAATTTTCAGAAGGCTGATTTCAAAGTGGTAGTCAAACTTCTTTGCTTGTGTGACTTCTAAAAGAATTTGAAAACACAGTTCTTCTTGCACATTTAATGTTGTTACACCCAATTTTTTAAAGGTTTAAATAAATGCAGAGGATACCATTTCCAGTGTATTGTAGACATGATTTAAATGTATTTAAAGAGAATCCCAATATCATAGTAACTTGATAACCATTTATTAGCTATTTAAAAAAATAATAGTCAGAAACTTTATGTTTTTTCTTGATTTCTATTCAATTCTTACCCAGAATTGGATTCTAAGACCAAGTATTGTCCTGCTTGAAAGTCTTTTATTGATTATTCTATCATATTTTTCTGTAACAAAGTATGTATATAAACTTAAGTTTATATTAAGAAGCACTTTTGGAAAAGCAGGGTAAGGACCTCTAGAAATCTGCTTCTCCATAAAAGCAATGAGAACAAAGGCAAAAATGAGTAAACTCAACTTTTTCAGAACTCTGAAAATTAACCATAGGCTTGCAGTAATCCTAGGAGTGTATATTCAAGGAAAAGGACTGAATCATGGTAAGAACAGTGAATGTTGTTGTGTTTTAACTTGCTCTATTCCCACTCCCTCTCCCTGGCTCCGTGGTAGCTAAACAAGTAGCCTAGTAGTCATTGGAAGGGGAAGAACAGGTTTACTTCCCCAAAAGCCAGAGCTCCAGGGAATTGTCACTGTTTACTTGTCTGGAAGCCCCCTGGTAAAGGCTCATTCATAGGGCTTGTCTTTATTTGACCTGGCTCAAAAATTGCCCGGTGATAAAGTCCTTTTCTTAGGATATCTATTGAAAACAATCAACAGCAATTGTTTAACATCACAGCTGCCTGTGTCAACGGTATCAGTTGGGGCAAACAGGAGGTTGGCCAAAAAACTTAAAAAAAAAATCTTGGGAATGAGATGTCCATAGGGAGATCATGAAAAGCTTTGATATATTCCTGGTACTCTAGAAGATTATATGCCCATGGGCAGGGCTGCATGCTTGCCCAGGAAATACTTGAAGTGGCCCTCGTTCTCACCTCTGGTCTTGAAGCTCTGCACAAGCAGCAAGTAAAGGCTGAAACAGTTGTGAACTGTTGAAGCACTGAAGGCATGTCCCAGCACACACACACAGAGCCCCTTGTGAAGGTCAGAGACTCAGGTATTAGCTCAGTTATCACTAAACTAACTGAGCAGAGACTTCAGTGGCTGAACATGACCAAAAAAACCCAAACAGACTTTACAGAATTAGTCCAAGAAAATCACTAAACAAAGAAACAGCAATAGCAACAACAGCATGTCCTGTGAGGAGAGGGAATTTGTTTTCAGAGTTGCTACCTTATATTTTTTGAAGTGCTCAGTTTTCAACAAAAGTATGATACTCAAAGAAATAGTAAAGTATGGCTTATGATCTTAATCAGCACTTGCATCTCCTATGCTAAACTCTGCACTGGCCGCATAAAAGGTGTTCAGAAGCATTATTTGAATTACTGTGCATTGATTAGCGGGTAGTCATAATTAGCTGATTTTGAGAGCCCCTACATATTTTCTTTCTTCTGTTATAAGTGTTTAACCCTAAGACAAACCTTGGTATTTTGATGATGTCTCCTAGAACAGGGTCCTTGTTAAATGACATTTTAAAAGGCCATACATGGGTATTAAGGAGGGCACGTATTGCATGGTGCACTGGGTATTATACGCAAATAATGAATCATGGAACATTACATCAAAAACTAAGGATATACTGTATGGTGACTAACATAACATAATAAAAAATTATAATAATAATAAAAAAGGCCATACATTTTCCCAAATGTGTGTTGATTTAGTTTCCTGGAAAATTTGAAGGCTCTTTCTTTAGGCAATTATGTACAGTAAACCTGCCAAGAAAACTGACTTATTCAGAGACCAGATCATTTTGAAATGTTTTCCGTATGGAATTTATCTTTATAGTTTGAGTATTTAAAGCATTTTGAGAATATAACTATTACACTTTTTTTTGCAGATATCCAGATCTCTAGTGACCTATAGTCAAGTACTCGTATTGTACTTCTTTATTTAATGATTCAGAGGATTTTGGTGTGTCAGACCTAGTGAATTAAGACTACTTATCAGCACTTGCTGATTTTAAAAATCTGGCCTCAAATCCTTAATATTTGCAGATGATAGACTTTTACCATTTTCATGATCAATTGTGATGATGGAAGACATTCAGGGTTGTCATGTACTATATTGATGTTCCCTGATTCATTCCAGGAGCAGAAAAAAGGAAACTGGAAATACTGATGTCATCACATCTGTGCACAGTGTTATCAATATTTCCTGTTTCCAAATACTCATTTGTGTATATTTTTCATCATTCTCTTTTACTCCAGCATCTGAAAAAAGATGAAGTAAGCCTGCTAGATTGGCAAGCTTCAGATTCCTGTGTCCCTACAGGGAGAAGATGCTCACTGACTTTGCATTGATGCCAGCCAGGGAGGCAGGGACTGATGAGGATCTTTGACAATGTGGTCAGAATTCCGAGTGGTGATGACAGATTGCTGCAGTGGCTAATGCTGAACTGGCCAGCCCATAAAGTAAACAGTTGTTTACTCAAAATGCTCAAAAATGACTAGGATTCACAGTGGATCATGAAGTTAAAACTTAATTGTTAAGGAACTTGGTTAGCAAAACTGTCATTCCCTTTCGAGGACTGGTTCGGGTTTATAAAAGGTTGAAGGCCCTTGTCTTTCTAGTTTTTGTTTTACAATTTTCTGTTTGTGAATGTATAAGAACCTAATAAGCAATTTTCCTATGAAAGAGGATTTTGCACTAGAGCAAGTAAAAGTAGAATGCAGGGGTGTTTTTGTTTGTTTTTCACTGTGGAAATAGCACGTTGATAGCTGTATGCATGTGCACATGGACGCATGTACATGTGTATAAACTTACACAGAGAAGGTTGTATCTCTAGTTATTCATAGATAGACTCATGCACATATGTGAGTGTGTGTGCCTTATTTCAGTTGACATCTGTTATAAATTTACAGTTCTTATATATGAGTACATTTATCTATCATTAGTTTACCAGTGAGTATGATTTTTTTCTTATTAAAACAAGTTGCCATTATAATTGCTAATGCCATTGATGAAGGCTAGATAGCTTCAATAATCTTTTATTTTCCCTATTAAGTTATTACATTGCAATTTTTTAGAAAAGATTATTTTATATAGGCAGAGAGTGCGTATGAGTGTGGGCGGAGGGGAGAGGGAGATGGTGAGAAGCAGACTCCCCACTGAGGGTAGAGCCTGTTGCGCGGCTCAGTCCCACCACCCCAAGACCACAACCTGAGCTGAAATCAAGAGTGGGACACTCAGCCGACTGAGCCATCCAGGCACCCCTACATTGACATTTCTTTTTTTTTTTTTAAGGGGGAGGGGCAGAGGGAGAGGGAGAGAGAGAATCTTAAGCAGACTCTACACTGAGTGCAGAGCCTGACACAGGGCTCAATCTCACGACCCTGAGATCATGACCTGAGCTGAAATCAAGAGTCAGACACTTAATCAACTGAGCCACCCAGGCACCCTACATTGACATTTCTTAAGTAGTCATCCTAAGATGATGGAATTCGTTGGACTCCTGTCATCAGTGGTGGTATGATCCAGGTGTGGGTTCAGATCATGTGGCCACTTCTTTATCACTTGTCATTTCTCAGTTCGTTGCTCTTTGTCTGCCTCTCCTCATAGATCTAGTCTCTGAGGTACATATGACACTCTCTTCATATTTGTAGGATGTGAATTTCCAAGTTTGATAGGTAAGGGAGGAGAATAGGCTCAGAGGACATGAAGATAATGCTGTTGAGGAGAGCTAAGTGGAGACAAGACTGGGCCCACATGAAGATGATAGCACCCTGAGAAGTCTGGCCTTTTGTGGGTCAGGGCCAAGGAGAGGACCCTTGACAGAAGACCAGGCACGGTAGCGTTGGGAGCAACCCGAGCCCATTTCACTATTGCCTCAGTTTCACCAGTGAGGCTGTGGGAGCAGGTGGTGGGAGGAGGGTTGGAGAGGCACCTTCATGGACCAGGTGGACCGAGGGCAGGCTTGGCGGGCAGGACAGAGTGACAGGAGCAGCCTGGGCTGTGTCTGAGAGAAGAGAAATGCTGAGAGAGAAACCAGGTGAAAGAAGAATAGGGGGAGACCCGGGTATGAATAGCAGAGTCTGAGGCTGAGGGAGCTTATTAGCCAAGGGGAAGGAGAGGATTTGCAAGGGTGTGCAGTGGATAAGGTGAGTGGTTCAAGGACGGAGAGCACTTGGCTTGTTCACAGGGTGCCCCTCTGAGGAGTGGAGCCTAGGGCAGGGCAGAGAGGGTGGCCTCCTGAAAGGTCCTATGTTTATGGGACCCCTGAGGACAGTGGGTCACCTTGGCCTCCCCTCTCCCTTTGCACCCTTCTCTGGTTGACTTTGAAAAGTGGAGGGGATGGGGGTACTTTGGCACCCGTCAAGTACAGATTGTAATATCTACTAGGCAAAACTGATTGGAAAGTTAGGAGAGAGGTGGTGGATAGGTTTTTTTCTTTGTCTTCATTTATACTCTCCTTCCTAAAATACAGTGTTTTTCAAAAATACATTGTAATACTGTAAGATAAATAATAAATGAGAATATTAGTACTAGGAACAGTACTATTAGGAAAAATAATGGATGTCCTGAGTCATTACAAGAGGTAGGTCAGAAATTTGGCTTTCATATTTCTAACACACAGAAGGAAGAAGCAAACAGAAGCAGTGCTGTACTTTACAGTGTCTATCAGATTAAAAAAACAAAAGCAGTCACTTAGACATTTATAAGGCATTGTAAAATACTGAGCAAAGTTCATGACGGTATCCTTTTATAAATAAAAAAAAAATTTACTAGGCTTGCTTGCATCATTAAAAGCAGTCTGTCCAGAGAATGAAATAATATGGTCTGGGTAACCAGTTCTGTGACACCTAGCTTAGCCGAGGGATAGCTTTAATCTAGCACAGGAGTCATATACCCAAATGCCTCCAGAGTCCTGGCATGAATGAGTGTGAATGGGGCTGGAGTGGAGACCTGGATGACCTGGAGAGTATGAGATGCCCCTAAGGGTTTATCTTCTATTACAAAAAATGCTGTACTGGTTTAAGAAGTCACACTGCAGGCCAAAACGCCCCACAGGAACTCTGATCTAGAATGCGTGGACATCACCTATGAAATCTTTCTTAAAAATTGTTTCTCTCAGTTGAGCTTTGGAAAATATTGAACTGCAATGTGTTATGGGTTGTATTCTCTGACAACTACCTGGTCTGCAGATGACCCATGTTGCCAGTTAATCATGCCGCCATGTGTTTTACCTGCTGGACAGACGAGGGAGGAGATAAAGCCATTTGTCTTTTCAACTAAGGCCACTGGAAATTGTAGGGGAGAAAAGCTTTTCCCTTCTTCCCTTCTAGGTTCTTTGGCTGGCCTAATAACTAATTTGACATAAGACAGATTAATAGGAGAAAAACAAATTTAATTACATATGTATGGGAGCCCCACAAAGACAGGAAAGGCTCTCTGACAGTCAGACAATTGAAGTTTATATGCCACCACTAAAGAGAGGTAGGTATAAGGAGTCTGGGTCTTCAGATGGGGGAAGACAATTTACAGGAAGATGAGAAGAGCAAATGTTTGGTAAATAACTGTTTACCCTGCAGAGAGGTCTTTCTTAGGTTAAAAAAAAAAAAAAATCTTGGGTAATAGCTCTCCTCCTGGTACAGACTTCCTGTCTAAATTTTTTTAGATAGTTGAGGAGGGTAGGTAAAAAGCTCTTCTTGAGTCTGTTGTGCCTTGATTATCTTAAGCTCGAAGTAATTTGCATGCCAATGTGGCACATTATGGGGTGGCCTTCCTTGAACCACATCAGAATCTAGAGGTAAGGGGAGAAGGCGGATTCCAGTCTTCGGTCTCCAGGTACCATTTTGGGCCCACCAAGAGAGAAGAGGTGGGCCATCATTTTGGGGATGCGGTGCTAGAACTTAGGTGGGAAATGGGTATCACATATAAAAAAAAAATGTAGGAGTTTTGATTATGGCCACGTTTTGAATATTTGTGCTGGCAAAGGAGAGGACATTGACAAAAATAATCAAGTTCTATGGTGTTTCAGAAGAGCAAGGAAAATACTTTAAAATTGGATGACACGAGGTCTTTTCTAGAGTCTTTGAAAATTGGATTGTTGAAAAAGGCAATCTTCTGAATGGGAGAAGATATTTGCAAATGATACATCTGATAAAGTGTTGATATCCAATATATATATAAAGAACTTACACGAGTCAACACCAAAAAAACAAACAATATGATTAAAAAATGCACAGAGGACCTGAATAGACATTTTTCCAAAGAAGATGTACATGTGACCAACAGACACATGAAAAGATGGTTAGTATCACTAATCATTAGGGAAATGCAAACCAAAACCACAAGAGAATATCACTGCACACCTGGCAGAATGGCTAGCGTCAGAAAGACAAGAAACAACAACTGTTGGCAAGGATATGGAGAAAAGGGAACTCTTCTGCACCGTTGGTGGCAATGTAAATTGATGCAGCCACTGTGGAAAACAGTATGGTGTCCCTCAAAAAATTAAAAACAGACTACCATCTGATCCGTTAATTCCACTACTGGGTGTTTACCTAAAGAAAACAAAAATACTAGTTCGAAAAGATATATGCACCCTTATGTTCATTGAAGCATTATTTACAATAGCCAAGATGTGGAAGCAACCCAAGTGTCCATTTACAGAGGAATGGATGAGGAAGATGTGGTAAATATATACAACGGAATATTAGTCTAAAAAAAGGTGAGATCTTCCCATTTGCAACAACATGGATGGACCTGTAGTGTTTTATGCTAAGTAAAATAAGTCAGAGAAAGACAAATACCATATGATTTCACTTATATGTGGAATCTAAAAAATGAACGAACGAACAAATAGATTCTTAAATATGGAGAACAAACTGGTTAAATGTGGGAGATGGGTGAAGGGATGGGCATAATAGGTAAAGGGGATTAAGAGGTATGAACTTCCAGTCCTAAAATAAGTCACAGAGATGAAAAGTACAGCATAGTCAGTAATACTGTAGTAACTTTGGTGACAGACGGTGACTGCACTTACCCCGGTGAGCATCAAGTAATGTATAGAATTGTTGAATCACTATGTTGTGTACTTGAAACTAATGAAAACATTGCATGTCAATTATACCCCAATAATAAAAGAAATGGGATAGTTTAACAATTGGGCATTTTCTTTGCAGTTACATACAAATACACACACACTCATGCATTTGCACACATACTTAATCTGGAGTTGTGTTCCCATTTTATGATACTGTGATTTGGCTCTGAGAGCCCCTGAACCTACCTTTCCCTCAGGGTGAGTGCCGGCAATACATGTAATGCTAGGGTGTTGTGTGGTTCTCTGTGATCCAGCGCCCTCAGGATCAAAAAAAATCTCCAAGCAACAGAAAAGGCAGCCTGCTAATTTATTTCCTAGTACAGTGTGATCCCATTATATGCAAATTAAATTATGCAAATTTCAACTAATGACACAAATACTATTAATAAAAGCTTCACATTATGTGCAAAATTTCAGTGGTTACATTCCCCCAAATTGTGCATCAAGCTATGTCATATTTTCAAAGCTAGCAGGTCAACTGAATTATAAAAATGCTTTGATACCCAGTGGCATCACCTTTTCTTATAAAGAGAAATACCTAAGGACCCTTGGCAATATTATGTGAATTCATTGTTGTTTATAGAACTTCTTCAAGGATTTTGGTGACATTTGTGTAATTATTTTAAAATTAAGTATTATAATTTAAGTCTTTATCTTGCAGAATATCCAGGTGTGCTAATACTGGTACTGAAGAACATCCTGAAAATCACTAACTTTTGAACAGAAATGTGATAAAATACACTACGATATGCCATGCTGTCAATTTATGAGCTACAACTGAGAAATATTAGAGATAATGACGATATTAAAAAGCAACAGTAAAGAAAAATACAACACAGTGACTGTAGATTTATGTGTTCTGGGGATGCATTCCCCACACCCTTCCCCCAGACTGTGGGATAATCAGTTCTGAATTATGTGAGTTCGTCAGGGACACATCCCATGAATCAAATGCAGCCATGCTTTATGAAACCCTGTTACCTAGGCTTGGAAAAGATTGCTAAGGTTGAAAAAATGCCTATAGCAAGGCACTTATTTGTCTGATGCACAGTAGAACATCTTTAAGGGGTTAGAAGAAGAAAATTTTGCATCTGTTTCTTTAAAACTTGTCAGTGAATATTTAGTGAATTATTCTGTATGCCACCCTGCTTTGTCGTGTGGAGGAAGTACATTTCTTGCACTTATGTATGTATGGGGAAAGGCCGATGGTCACTTCCTGCTTGTAGATTTGCACTAAATGATTTCAGAGTTCTTTGGTCTTTACATCAAGTAATGTAAAGTGATAGGGCTTTTAATAATAATTGCTTATGTTTAAATAGTGATTATTATGTGCAGGCCCTGTGTGAACTGCTTTAATAACTCCTTTAATCCTCACAGCAACCCTTTGAGACAGGTACTCTTATTTCTGCCATTCCACACATTAAGAAGGCAGAAGCACAGGGAAGTTAGGTGACTTGCCAAAGATCCTAAAACTATTAAGTTGCAGAGCTGAGAGTCAAATCCAGGCTGGCTGGCTTCACAGTCTCTGTCCCCATTGACCAATCTCTGTGGCCTTTCAGGAAGCTGGAGCTGAGGATCCTCTAGTCAGAAACTTCATACCATCAGGAGAAGTTGCTCTGAAAACAAGGGGATGTGTTCCCATGTAAAAGGAATTACTGTACAGAAAAGATACATGTAATAAAATAGTGGTTCAGAAACCCTACAGTTTGCATTTGGTAACTGCAATCTGAAGGAGGATAAGAATAGATTATGGTAAGTTTGTGGGGGTGAGGGCCAGGCTGTGCTCTGAAATTGGTGGGAGTCCTAGGCTGAGTCTGGAAGACCTAATGAGAACAGTGCTCCCCAAGGGCTCACCCTTCCGCCCTTCCCATCCTTCAGCACTCAGTCACTGTACTTTCCTTCAATAAGATATTAATTAGACAATATGATTTCCACAGTAGTGGGTTACAAGGCTGAATGTGACCAAGTGCCTACCTTAGATTTCACCTAGAAAGCCTTGTATGACTTCGGAAGACCCTCCTTACCCCTCTACCCTGCTGAACTCCCCACCTGCTTGTGATGCTTGCAACTATTTTAAGAGGGGTGAAAGCATTCATTTTACAGTTAAAAAACTGACAGTGGCAACGTCTGTCTGGTTTATGGGGCTCCTGTTCGTGTGAATGGGTGTGTCAAAGGGTTTGGGTTTGTTAGGGCGGCCAGTGTAAATGATGCTGTCAGATCCTTCCCTTTTAATAGGTGTGGGAGGCAGGATATAGGATGAGAAGGCTGGGAAGAGTGACAGACTTTGCCCAAGTGATGTCAGACTAGCTATCTTACTGTCCAGACTTGAAACTACTGAGATTTTTGCCCAGAATGAAGTGATCCCTAAGTTTTTCACTTGGGCAAGGAGAAATAGAAGCTGAGTCCTGAATATCTGACGATGAAGCTGTAAAAACATACTGGCGGGTTTATATACATTTGTACAAGCAGTGCTGACTGCACAAAGGAACATCTCATATTGCTTGTTAGGCTATCACAGCTTTGACCAATGTCCTAAGGGATGTATGTGACACAGGCCCTCACTGACCGTGCCATCCCCCTCTCTCACGAACAGTTTTGTTGTATCAGTCTATATTTTGTTTATACCTTTACCTTTGTGGGACTGCGATTCTTAAGAGCTAGGAATTTTATAAATTTAGAGACCACATTCAGGAAGCAATCAAACGCATTTCTGTAAGACCACTCATTTGTGGGGGCACCTGGGTGGCTCAGTCAGGTAAGCATCTGCCTTTGGCTCAAGTCATGATCTCAGGGTCCTAGGGTCGAGCCTGGTGTTGGGCTCCCTGCTCAGGGGGAGTCTGCTTCTCCCTCTGCCTCCTCCCCGCTGCTCGTGCCCTCTCTCTGTCTCTCAGATAAATAAATAAAATCTTAAAAAAAAAAAAGACTGCTAATTTGTTATAGGTATGATCTGAAGGGCACTCATGCTATTTCTTAGAGTTCTAAAATCTTTTCCTGTATGTTTTTTTTTTTTAAAGATTTTATTTATTTATTCGACAGAGATAGAGACAGCCAGCGAGAGAGGGAACACAAGCAGGGGGAGTGGAAGAGGAAGAAGCAGGCTCATAGCAGAGGAGCCTGATGTGGGGCTCGATCCCATAACGCCGGGATCACGCCCTGAGCTGAAGGCAGACGCTTAACCACTGTGCCACCCAGTTGCCCCTTTTCCTGTATGCTTTAGTTAACCTTTACGACTTAGGAAATTGGAAAAGAGACATGGCCTCATTCGTTACTTTCTGAACCCCTTTTGTGGGTTCAAAACATTAGATAGAAAAAGTAGGAAATCTCTTGCAGCAGTTTGCATTTAGTTGTGGAGCCAGAGACACAGGCATCAAGTTACAGAAGACGTGGGGAGCCGGGGAGAGTTGTTAGGGAACTTCATAGAGCGCCTTCACATGTGTTTGCGGTGAATGAGAGCAAGAATTGTTGTCCTCACTTTACAGATGAGGAAGCAGGAAACTGCTCCATGTCAAACAGCGAGTCACCCAAACCCCGCTCGCACTATTCCCAGCTGCCTTTCCAGTGTGGGCAGTGGGAGGCAGAGGGCAGGTTTGAACCAAGCCTTGAAGGCAATCCTGTCTGAGTGCAGAGGCCAGCCCATGATGGCCTCATCAGAAGGCTGCATGAGATGGAAAAGCCTGTCAGAAGCCGTCGTACCCAAGGCTCCCCCTGTTACTCACCCTGTTTCTTGGAGCCTCGCCCTTGGGCTGGAGGTGTGTAACAGGGTGAGGTGTCTGTTGCACATATTTGGTCTCAAGCCCTTGTCTTTGTTTTTGAGGCCTAGCCGCAAAGACCACATCAGAGTGGCTGAGATGTAAACAGGCTGACTGGCAGGTTGGCATGGGAGCTCTTCATTGCTGAGCCGTGGAGGCCAGAAGGCAGGTGAGGACGGCTGTGGTGAGGATGGGCAGTGTTCGGGAGACAGGGACCTGGAGCCACGCTGCCTCCTCTGTGATTCCCGCAGAGATTTCTGTGGGAGCTCTTAGCACCATTTGCTGATTCTTCCAGCTCCAAAGACCCGGTACGTAGGAAGTGCTCAGTATTGGTTAAATCAAACATTTGCAGCTTTTTGAGAAAGCTATAAAAAGGGCTTTCCCCCTCTTAATCTACCTTCTTTAATGTGAAAATACTTTAAAAAGAAATATCAAGCCAATCTCAACATTTAAAATTTAAAATTTTGGCTATTGTAAATGCAAAGGTAGAGGCCATTCTTCAGTTTGATTTCACGAGTCCTGGGTTAACAGCACTTTGGTTACTGCCATTACATTTCAGAGACTTTCCCTCCAAGGCTGTTTCTCTGAAGGGTTGAAGAGAAAAGCAACTGAACTTTGTTTAATTGACTAATTAACATTTTAAAGGACACTAAAGGTCACAGCCCAGGTGATTGCAGTTAATTTACTCAGTTTACAGACCATTTTTCTACTTCTTTTTGGGTACGCTTCAGTATATGTAGGTCTGTCTAGGGTTTCAGCTGGCTTCCTTCTGCTCGGCTGGTCACATTGGGTTTCGTGTGGCTGTTTTAATGCAGCTTTATTCAGCGTGGGATGTGTGTCAGGCCTAGGCCCAATGGTGCAAGGAACACAAAGATGGGTAAGATGCATCCTCTTTGGAGTCATCAACCTGGTGGGACCACAGTGGGGACACAAGTAAGGTTCAGACCAGACTATGCGGGGAAGGGCTTGTTCTGGTGACATCAGTGTCTAGAGGTGGGCCTCGGAGGATGGGAGGAAGGGGCGAAGGTTTACGAGGTGCCAGGCCCTGCTCTAAGCGCCACCTGTGTATCAGATTTTATCCTTGTAACAACCATATGAAGTACATTCAGGAGTTATCTGCATTCTGTACAGGAAATGAAGATAAAAAGAAGTAACTCGTCCAAGGGCTCACAGCTCAACAGTGGTATTGCCAGGATTCTGGCTCAGGCAGTCTGGTTGAGAGTGTGTGCTGTGAGTCGCTGCACTAGGTGAGTGGGATTTGGATAAATGAAGATTCAGGGCCGTGGACTCCCGGGAAGTAGATGGGGGGAGCCACAGTGATCAAAGGAACGGAGGCAGACAAGTTGGTTAGGGCCTTTTGTCTGATGCCCTGGAGTCCCACACTGAAGGGGACGATTGTAAAATCTGAGTGTCCTAGGCTTTCTGGGTCCCATCAGCTGTGCTGGTGCAATGTTGTATTTGTAACTCAGAGGGCAGTGGTGAGGTTGGGAAGGGCTTTGAGTCCTGGAGTTGCAGAGCTTGTTGCCTCCTCCTCTTCAGGCTGGCCTGAATTTTTGGCATTCATTCCCCGAGGAAGTGAACGTGTAGGTAGGGCTCAGCCCTTGCTGGCTTCTTCCCATTGTTTTTCCTTCCCTTCCTTGTACTTTTGGGAAGAGTCTTCTGGAAGATCATCTGAACTGCTTCTACTTCTTTACCTAATCATCCACTCTTCACCATCCATCTCCGATCTGTCCTTTGTCATCCCACTGGAACTGCTCCTACTAAGGTGTCACCTACTGGCTCACTGATCATTCTGATGAGGACTCTTCAGTCTTTGACATACCACCAGGGGCAGTTTTGCTCCCTCTCCCCTTGGGATATCTGGCAATGTCTGGAGACAGTTTTGGGTATCACTATTGTCTGAGTCAGTCCTCTGTTCTTATAATTTTCCAACTGCCTTGATACAATTCTCCCCTGACTTGTCTTGCAGTGAATCCTCAGTTCATTCGTCACCAGCCTCTGTGGAGGACTCCTCCTGCCTTTTAATGTTGCTTCTCAGGATTCTTTTCCTCTCCTCACATGCCTCTTGGGCTAGCTCCTCAGTCCAGGGAGTCAATGTCGACCTCTGGCTGCGTGGCTACACATCTGTATTCAGGCTCCAGGTCTTTTGGCTTCAGTCTTGTCTTCCTCCACCTCATCGGTACATAGGCATTTTCAATTCAGCGGGCCCAAAATAAGGCCAGCCCAAAGTCGTCTTTGTCCAAACCTGTCCTTCCCATGCTTGCTGTCCATCTGCGTTTGCTCACGTCCAACAGTAAGCGCCATTTTACTCTGCTGTTGCAGTAGGTAGGCACTCATCTCTCACCTGGATTACTGCCCACACGCCCCAACCCTGCAGCCTTCTTGGCCTCCCCCGCCTCCCGCCACCAGGGGGGAGCTTTCTAAAACAGAACTCTGACTGAGGGTTCTCAGCTACAACCCATCAAGTCTGAACTGAGCTTGGCCTATGGAACCTTCCTGATCAAGCCCAGCGGTTCCCAACTAGGAGTATTACTGCTCTCCAAAAGGGCCTTTTGAGGCGCGCCTGGGTGGCTTAGTTGTTAAGCATCTGCCTTCAGCTCAGGGCGTGATCCTGGTGTTCTGGGATCCAGCCCCGCATCAGGCTCCTCCACTGGCAGCCTGCTTCTTCCTCGCCCACTCCCCCTGCTTGTGTTCCCTCTCTCGCTGGCTGTCTCTCTCTCTCTGTCAAATAAATAAAATCTTTAAAAAAAACAAAAACAAAAAAACCCCAAAAGGGCCTTTTGAAAATGTTACAGGTGTTGGAGTAACCGGAATCCAGTGGAATTCCAATCTCCATAAATCCTATTTACTTCTTAAGAGATGGGTTCTACTTTGTGTCACCAAGTTTTCCCTCCTTTTAGGGAAACTGATTGGCCTTTTAGATGACCTATGGGGCATGCAGTTAAATAGGGTAGGGTAGAAGTATCTTGGTGTTCCTAGTTTCTGTCCTGATAGCTTTAGGAGAATTCTGTTGTTTGCTTGTTTTTTTTTTCCTTCATGTCCTGACAGTGTAATTCTGTGTAGACCAACAAATACTTTGACCAAACATTCCTACCATTAGGTATCAGGCCATTCTAGAAGAGAATTGGGAATGAGGTAATTCTGTTTTCTAGCGTCTCTATGGTATTCAGGATAATCTAATGCTTGTGATAAAGGGCTTTGAGGGTCCTTTTGGAGCTGGTTGGTTAAGTGGCTTCATCACATTATTTCCTAGTTCACTGGAGTGATTCCTTTTTAAGGAACCTTGGAACTAGCCGTCATTACACGCACATCTTAGGAAAACCTCATACTACACTATACTGTTGGAAGTACTGACATACGGCTAATTGCACTGTAAAGGATTTGGACTTTTTGAAGCTTACTGCTGTGTTTTTCAGGAGATAACAAATATCTGAAAATAAATTCCCTTGGCACAACATTATACCAGAAGAAAGTAGTAAATGTTTTTTAATCCTCTCTGGTGTTATTCCAGCGGTGGAAATTTTGACACCGGAAAATTGTACAGTTGGCATGAATGGGCTCATGGCAGGGGCAGGGGGAATGGTAGCTTTGATGTCTGACGCGGCGCCAGCGGGAACCCCAGCTTCTGCATGCTCACCCTCTTCGTCTTTGTGTTTCTCCGCAGAAGCCCCCTGCGCCACGCCCCTGATCTGCAGCTTCGGGAGGCCGGTGGACCTGGACAAGGACGACTACCAGAAGGTGGTGTGCAACAACGAGCACTGCCCCTGCAGCAGCTGGATGCACCTGCAGTGCTTCTACGAGTGGGAGAGCAGCATCCTGGTCCAGTTCAACTGCATCGGCCGCGCCCGCAGCTGGAACGAGAAGCAGTGCCGCCAAAACATGTGGACAAAGAAGGGCTATGACCTGGCCTTCCGCTTCTGTTCCTGCCGCTGTGGACAGGGCCACCTAAAAAAGGACACGGACTGGTACCAGGTGAAGCGGATGCAGGATGAGAAGAAGAAGAAGTCCGGCTCGGAGAAGAACACAGGGAGGCCCCCTGGCGAAGCGGGGGAGGAGGCCAAGAAGTGCCGGCCGCCGAACAAGCCGCAGAAAGGCCTGAGCCATGACCTCCCCCGGCGGCACTCCGTGGACAGGCAGAACTCCCAGGAGAAGGCTGTCAGCGCTGCCGCCTACGGGGCCCGCTCCCCCTGCGCCTCCCCGGGCCAGTCCCCGCCCACCGGCTACTCCATCCTCTCCCCTGCCCACTTCAGCGGCCCCCGCTCCTCGAGATACCTCGGGGAGTTCCTAAAGAACGCCATCCATTTGGAGCCTCATAAAAAGGCCATGGCTGGGGGGCACGTGTTCCGAAACACCCACTTTGATTACAGTCCGGCTGGGTTATCGGTGCACAGGGGGGGCCACTTCGACGCGCCCGTGCAGTTCCTGCGGCGCCTGGACCTGTCTGAGCTGCTCACTCACATCCCCAGGCATAAGCTGAACACTTTCCACGTGCGCATGGAAGACGATGCGCAGATGGGCCAGGGCGAGGACCTGCGGAAGTTCATTCTTGCGGCCCTCAGTGCCAGCCACAGGAATGTTGTCAACTGTGCGCTGTGCCACCGGGCGCTCCCGGTGTTCGAACAGTTCCCCTTGGTGGACGGAACTCTGTTCTTAAGCCCGTCGAGACACGATGAGATCGAATATGATGTGCCGTGTCATCTTCAAGGTACAGGTGTTCGTTCACCTTGCCTGCTTTCCTTGTTAAAAGCCGAAAAGCAAGATGGGATTGCTCTCTTCTGGCTTCATGTTAACGGATGGTGCCTTTTGTTCTAGTTAGGTGCCAGGCCATGTTGGAGTATTTCAGCTTTGCCCATTGAGGTCGTGGAGGTGGTGGTGGGTTTTTTTTCTTTACTCTTGATGCCGCTGTACCAAATACAGTTGTTCTGGTGGGTCATTTTATGTTTTTGTTCTGCTGTACTATGGAGGGAGGATTCCTCATGTATAGTTTTCCATAATTGGGAGGGAATTTAGAGTAGGAATTGCATGTTTATGTCACTTGGTGTCAAATAGTTGCCTTTGAAACCTGTGTTAACGTGCCCAGCATGCTGTGTATTTGCTTTGATTCTTGTAAACACAATGGAGTAAGGGGGAGGGGGTGGGACAGAGAGGGCCACCATGTTTTTAGATTAGTTGAATTAATCTTGAAGTTTGTGGAAGATCAGGTTTTCTCTATAACAGCAAAAGGAAAGTGGAAGATTATTGAAAGCTGAGGCATCACCTGGGTGGCAAAGGCAGGGGGAGCTTAGTGCTGTGGATGACATTCAAGGATGTAGGGATATTTCAGCCAGAACTTGAATGATGGGGGTTGGTCAGGATAAATGAGCAATCTGTCAGTTCATGTAAAATTATTGAATTTATATAAAGGTGAGATACATGACGTATAACATGTTTGTACCTTTAAAAGTGTGCCAGAAAAGCCTGTGGTAGAAATGATATATTCCACCTATCTTCTTCCCACACCACCTGCTGTCGAGACAGCATTTTTCAATTATAACTGATTCTCAGGTTTTTACCATCATAATTTTATTTTATTTTTTTAAAAAAGATTTTATTGATTTATTTGTCAGAGAGAAAGAATAAGCATGGGGAGCTGCAAGCAGAGGGAGAGGGAGAAGCAAGGAGCCCGATGTGGGACTCGATCCCAGGACCCCAGGCTCATGACCTGAGCTGAAGGCAGACGCTGAACCGATTGAGCCACCCAGGCGTCCCACCATCATAATTTTAAAATCTTCATATCCAATTTTAGATATTGTCTATTGACTTACGTTTCAGGTGGATGACTGTGCTTTCTTAAATCTTCCCCTTTCTCTCAGAATAATATATCACAATTCTCTGTGAAATCCTTAATGTTTTTACTGCTATGATTACGTAAATACCTAGTGTTGAGCAAGGAGTTTAGGTGTGTTTCCTATCATAGAGTACAGTATATTCTAGGACATCTTTTGTTTTGTTATTACAGTTAATAATTCTTCCACAGTTTCATTTTCTTAATCTTTTTGGAAACATTGGCTGGTTGTTCCCACTCTCCAGCAGCTCTCACAAAACTCTCAGAAACATTTGCACATACCTAGTATCCATTTAATGAACTTCTTGTTGTAGAAATTAAATTCCCTTCACGGAGCCTTTCATCTCCCTGCCCCTGTCTGTCTGGCTGCCCCTGTCTGGCTGGCTGCCCCTGTCTGGCTGGCTGCCCCTGTCTGTCTGGCTGCCCCTGTCTGTCTGGCTGCCCCTGTCTGGCTGGCTGCACTCATTAGCTGCTGTACTACATGGTTGCCCATCTAGGAATTCTTTACTTGCTCTTCTGTTTTTTATTTTCTGTTTCCTAGATCTCATGTTTTCTTTTTTCTTGGTTTATTTCCTCAGTTTGTTAAGAAACATCCCCAGGAGCTTTCTGAGAAAGGAAGCATGGGAAAGGGTATTTTCAGACTTTGGAAGTCTGATTATATCTTGATTCTGTTTTCACACTTGATTGCTGTTTGGCTGGGTAGAATCTTCCAAGTTATAACTCTCTTCCCCTTAGGATTTTGAAGGCATTTATTTCTTCACTGTCTCTGCTCTTCTGGTGTCACTGTTGAGAAGTCAAAATGTTATTGCTGTCCCTTTGCTCTCCCCTCCCATCCCCTTGAAGGTTTTAAGATTTTCTCTTTATCCCTAGTGTTCTGACGTTTCACTGTGACATGGGTCTTCCCCTTCACCCCCATTCATTGTGCAGTGTGCTTTTTTGGGATTTTGGCTGTATGAACTTATGGTCTTCAGTTTGGGGAAATTTTCTTCTGATTTCTTTCTCTGATTATTTCCTCTTTCATTTTTAAAAACAACTGTGGAACTGTTAGATATTGGACCTCTTAAAAATGGATCTTTTTTTTTTTTTTTGAGATGGAAGCAGCTCTTCTATATCCTATTGTTTATCTCTCTCTTTATCCTGCCTTCCGGAAGATTTCTTTGGCTTTATATCCCAGGATTTTTACTGAGTTTAAGATTTTCTGTTCTGTAAATATATAAATTATAATTTTAAGAGCACTTTTTAATAGTGTCTTGTTCTTGTTTCATGGATGCAGTTTCTTGTTTTAACTGTTTTCTCAACAGGGAAGAGAAAGAGAGGTTGCAGGGAGCAGTCTCATTCCTTTTCTAGAATTTCATCTATTCCTTTATGTCTTTTAGCCTTTGTTAAAGGCAAACTGCTCCAGAACTTAATGTTTTAAACCAGTGATGATTTATGATTTCCCACGGTTCTGTGGGTTGGTTGGTTAGGATGGCCTCTGACACGTGTCTGGAGTGAGTGGCTCATCCCTGGTTGGTGTGGTTTTTTATCTTCCAGTAGGCCAGACTGGGCATTTTCCTGCATTCAGGGAGTGAGGGTGGGGGCTGCACTCTCTCTCAAGAGGTGTAAGCTTAGAACTGAGTATCATCACTTCCATCACATTGTGGTTTTCAAATAAGTTGTAGGGGATGATTAAATAGACTACTTCTTGATGGAAAAAGTTGCATAGAATTTATGGTTACTTCTCTACTCCCCTGTTTCCCTTTTGGCACCTCATCCCACTCTGCACCCCCCTCATTGCTTGCTGTCCAGTTTCAGATCTAAGCCATTTAAAATTCCTTCATTCTGACCTCCTATTTTGGGTTCAGGCTTGCGGGTATCTCATAGTTTCCTGGAAGATGGAGTTTGTGTTTTGTTTCTTGTTCTTTATACTGGTTGGGGTTAATTTTAGAGGGAAGTAGGTGGAAACTACTTTCACTTTAAGACCGGGAGTATTCTCTATGAAGATGAATGAGAGTACAGGGGTTCAGCATACAGGAGAGAAGTGTTGTTCTTATTCTATTTGTGATGGACAGATTCTTTTCACTTACCCCATTCATCAGTGAATCAAATTTATTAATTTCATACATGGGCTGGGTCCTTGCCTTTCATCAATTTATAATCTTAGGATATAAGATGCTTTTATAAAAATGTAACTTTATCAGGCTTAAGGCACTAGTATCACCTGTGGAATTGATAATACCTGGATATAATGTACTTCAGCATCCCGTACTTTCTAACGAGGCAGGGGCCACTTTGGCCCGGTTAATTAAAGAAGGCGGTGGGAAGGCGGATATCAGAAGGTGGGCTGGACCTTGATAAGCAGAGGGTCTGGCCATGTAAGGCCTTTGTTGATAAGGACAGGGAGCGATGTGCGCAAGGGAACGGTGGTTAAAATATAAAAGTTGAGACACAAAACTGGAGAGAACAGATTGGTGAGAGTGGGGTTCTACAGCGGAAAATGAGTAGGGTAGGCAGGGAAAACAGATTGTGGCTGTCCTTTCAAGCCATGGTAAGAGCTTTGCAATGTTCTTTATAAGACCTGAAGAGTTTAATTTTTTTTCTTCTTCTTTAGAGCAGATGATCGCTTGGGTGGAAAAGTTGTTTGAAAGTGGGGGGGGGGAACCTGTCTCCAGAGAGGTGGAGCTTAAATTTCCCACCTCGATGGCAAGAGATGAGAGACTGCTGGCTGCTAACAGTGGGAACTGAAAGGTAGGAAAATCAGCAAGAGATTAAAGAAAAAATTGTGGCTTTGGGGGCAACTTGCCTATAGAGGATGAAGCTGCATCCTGGCTGGCTCAGTTTGGCTCTAGAGCAGATGAAGGATGCTGCCATGCACAGGAGTGGAGAACACTGGGAAGGAGACCTGTCTTAGGGGAAAGATGAGGGCATTGGTGTGTGTTGGGGTTGAAGGGGTGTTGGGACTTTGAGTGGAGATGTCTGTCTAGCGAGCATTATTAGAAATAAGCATCTGGGATGAACACTGGGGAGCTTATTGTATAACACGGGTGGTTCAGATCTTAAGATTGGAAGAACTCTTGAATAGGGAGAGAAGAGAAAGAAAAGGAAGAGTATGCGACAGAGCCCAGGACCACGTCTGAAGGGTACCTTTCAGGGAGTGGATGGAGAAAGGTGAAAATTAGATAGGCCCGAGTACTGTGTGTGTGTGTGTGTGTGTGTGTGTGTACATGAGTACATACATGTTACAAACAGCTAATGGATGTGTTAGGCATGCACTACAAAGGTCTTAAGAAGTTTGACTGTTGATGACAAAAGTTGGAGCTAAGGTGTTTGTCACTACCAGAGAGGTGGGTGGCTCACGTGGAGCCTTGCCATGTGTCTCTGTTTCTGTTGCCACATCTCATGGAAGTTCACACACTGTCGCTAGATAGTGTCTACCTCTTCTTCATCCCAGAGTCGCACTGTGTATGGCTTAAAAGCATCTTCAACGACAATAGAAAGGCCATGTTCTAGGCCGCAGGAGTCCATACTGCAGCTGATGATACACTGCTGAAATCACTTGTAATTTCAAGTGGGGAAGGTCATTGCCATGCTTGCCCTTTACCCATCACTGCCCCCTGCAGCCTCCAACTCTAGCCTCTGTTCTCTGACTCTTCCTTTGAGAAGATGGTTTTGTTTGGTCTTAATAATTTATTAAGATTGATCTAATTAGGAAGTTCTTATTGTGCTTCTTTACTACTGAGAACCACAGGTGACTGTTCTTTCAGGAATCTCCTTTTTGTTTGAACTCACAACCCTACAGTTTAGCCATGTAAAATGCTCTGTGTTTACAACAAGTATAATCATAACTGAAACAAATCTAGAGACTCTAGGCCGGGAGTTCCCAGGAGTTTTCCCAGAAGTTGGTGTCACACAGACATTAATTTAAGTCTGGACGTTGCTACTTATTATCTTTGTGAGCTTGGGCAAGCTAAGCCAGCTCACTGAACTTCAGTTCCTCCAGTCTGGAGCGGGAATAACAGTACTGCCTACTTCACAGTGTTGCTGGGAGGGTTAAGTGAAATGACTCACGTGGCCTCCTTAGAGCACATGCCTGACCCGTGCATGGTGGGCCCTCAGTAGAAGTTCCCTATCAGCTCTGTGCATGGTTATTGCTGCTACCACCTCCTCTCTGTGTCCGTCCCTCCTCCCACCCTTCTCGGCAGCCCACTGGGTATCTTTGAATGTTAGAGAATTGCCCCAGGTAAATCTAGGAGGGAGACTGGAAATGTGTTTTCTAGTGGGTTCCTGGATACTTGAACTGATATCATGAAAAGCTGTGAGGCCACTCCCAAGTGGGTATGGCATATGAAATCTTTTTCTTTTCAGCTTTTTAGAGCAGAGATGGGCACTATTACAGGAAGCTCTTGGGACGCCTGGGTGGCTTGGTTGATTTAGCATGTGCCTTCAGTTCAGGTCATGATCTCAGGTCCTGGGATTGAGCCCCGCGTCGTGCTTCCTGCTTAGTGGGGAGTATGCTGCTCCCCCTGCTTGTGCTTTCTCGGTCTCTTGCTTTCTCTCAAATAAATAACATCTTAAAAAAAAAAAAAAGAAGTTCTTGTCACCCTTGCCTTTTTTTGGGGGGGGGGCATTGAGGCCTCCAAGATTATAATGTCTTTGGCTATTAATATACCCCATCCATTTACCCAACATATAGTTATGAAGTGCTTTCTCCATTACAGACATTGTGCTAGACAATGAGGATGTGTCTATAGCTACAAGGATGAAGCTGCATCCTGGTTGGCTTAGTTTGGCTCTAGAGCAGATAAAGGATGCTGCCATGGACAGGAGTGGAGAACACTGGGAAGGAGACCTGTCTTAGGGGAAAGATGAGGGCATTGGTGTGTGTTGGGGTTGAAGGGGTGTTGGGACTTTGAGTGGAGATGTCTGTCTAGCGAGCATTATTAGAAATAAGCATCTGGGACGAACACTGGGGAGCTTATTTTATAACAGGGGTGGTTCAGATCTTAAGATTGGAAGAACTCTTGAATAGGGAGAGAAGAGAAAGAAAAGGAAGAGTATGTGACAGAGCCCAGGACCACGTCTGAAGGGTACCTTCCGGGAATGGATGGAGAAAGGTGAAAATTAGGCCTGAGAAGTAGGTTGTGTGTGTGTGAGAAAACATGGTTCCTACCCTCAAGGAGGCAGAGAGAGCCTTGTAAGCAAATGTAGTGAAGAGTTACCCTGTTAGTACTGTTGACCTCTTTCCAGAGAGTAAGGAGCAGGCTGGTATTAGCATCGAAAGGTGAAGAGCCGTGGTTTGGCGGCTGGCACGGAGCAGCGCATTCTGAAGGAGTATGCTCTCCTGAGCGTAGTTTTCGGCGCAACGGAGCTCCCTGATCCCATCGTAGAGAGCGGCAGTGTTGCTGTTCCACGCTGTCTGGGTGGATCCTGGACGTGCCCAGTTTTTCCTCCTGATTTGAATCCTAACTCTTAGGATTCAAACATAAATGTAAACAAGGGTGACCTCTTTTCCTTTGTAAGCATTAGATGTGAACAAATGATGGAGGAATGGAGTTGTGTCTCTTAAGAGTCCAGTAAATAGTAAGACATTGGACTCCGTTTAAATAACCACTTACAAGTAATGATCCTGGTTCCTTAATTAAATATGGTGAGGCTGAGCAGCTTTGGAGACAGGGACAGTTAACACAGGAATTGTGGCTGCCGTAGAATTCTGGGCCACCAATACCAAGACAGACTGTGGACTTTCTTATGATGGGACTTGGTGGACAAAAGCCCGTGACTGCAGACCAGCGTTGTTGGTTCAGACTCCGTGCCACACACAGACTTCTGAGCAGAGAGTCCTGCGTGACCACTGGCTGGTTTGTAGCATTTGTGGCTTGGTCATTTGAATTGGATGTCCACGTTGTATATCTGGCAGTACTTTTTAGAAAAGTGAATTGAAGCAATATTTAATAAGATAGAACTTTTAAGTATATGTCCACTCAGCAGTAGTTAGTAATTCATCATTATTCTGGAAGGACAGCTTGGGGGTATGGGATGAATATGACCTATTCTGCTTCTTATTTTATCTGAATGATAACGTGTTCGCTTATAATTGATAGATCAGCCCCTTTTTTAGCCCTGACGACGGCCATTCTCAGCGTTGTGTCTTCTGTGCACAGGGAGGCTCATGCACCTGTACGCGGTGTGCGTGGACTGCCTGGAAGGGGTTCACAAGATCATCTGCATCAAGTGTAAGTCGCGGTGGGACGGCAGCTGGCACCAGCTGGGCACCATGTACACCTACGACATCCTGGCCGCCTCTCCGTGCTGTCAGGTTGGTATTGACCCCGCAGGGCGAGCAGTGCATGATCTCAGGCTTCTGCCCCCTGGCGAACATAGAGGAGATAGAGGGAGCACTGTCGTAAGTTTGGGAGAGGGTGAGGAAGACAGCGAACGGCCGTACACCCCACCTCCCCCCGAGTCAAGGAATGATGGCTGATTTGCCACAGTGTGACAAAGCTATTGCTGGAATACTCTGCAGCCATTAAAAGGGAGGTACTGTAGAATAATGTATAATTAATGGGAAATATTTTTAGTATATTAAGTAAAAAAGGTAGTTTATAAAATGCTGTAATAGTATGCTTCTGTTTGTGAAAAGGGACTATGGAAAGGGATCTGCTAACCCGTAAGCCGGAGGCTGTGTCCGCATGCTGGGATGCGGAGTGGTTCCTTTCGCTTGTATTTTCTTATGTTTTGTGTGATTAACCTGTACTTAGGTTCTAATAAGAACAAATCATTACTTAAAAGGAAGAAGAAAGTTTTACTTTCTTTAATAGATGGGATTTTCTTTTTGTGTCTTTTTTGTGGGTAGCGCAGTTACCCAGGAACTGCCTGCCTGTACGGTGTTGGAGGCCACCATGAAAGATTTGGAATCCTTAAAGCACTGCTGAGAGGAAGCATTTTCCAAAATTCATCTGTCACCAGAAAAAAGGGAAGTCTGGGAACACACATTAAATAAGTCCATGGAAACACAAGAGACAAAACAAAATCCCTGGAAGTATCTTGGTTTATTTCCAAGTGCTTGGGGGAAAAGAAGGCCTTGTTTTAGAGTTCCTTCATATTCATGGGTAGGAGAGAATTTTACTTTGCTCTTTAGTCGCCAAGCCTGGCTTTTAATATAAATAAGTGTGAAACACTTTATTAGTTACTACATGGCTTTGTTATCTTTAGCACTGTGGTTTGACTTTTTAAAAAGAGTAATCTGTGATAAGCTGTGCTGGTTGAATTAAAAGGTTGGCAGAGTGGGTATTTCAAATATACTGTGTCTGTACTTGCGTTCTCAAAAGGGGAGTATGGTCAAGAGAGACCTAAATGGCCTTTCCTGGCCTGTCATTTGATTCCAGGTAGGACTGACTACTTGTACGCTATTCCAATATATTGACCACATTTCCATTTTAAAAATCCATTAGCCTTGGAAGTGAGATCTCATAGTCTTTCAGTTACACACTGTGGCTTTTTATAATACCCGGCTGTGCCACAGTGCCAGCGCTGGAGATGAGAGAAACGGAAGGAAGTGGCTCCTCTCTCTTCACACACACAAGAGAGGGTTCTCTGCCAAAGAAATAAGAAAGTAAAAGAATTTGGGGCCATTCATTGGTGCTAGAAAGGACCTGGGAGAGCTAGTTGAGCCTCCTTGTTTTCCACACACAGTGGCGGTCTTTTTACCTAGGTCTTTACAAATGTGTCACAGCCATGCTAGAACCTTGAATGCCCTGCCTGCTGTTCTTTCTACTATACCACTGAAAGGGATTCTTTCCTTATCTTTAGGGAGAAAAGCAGAATGGCATCCTGCCATAGCCAACCTGTTGGTACTCATTATGTATTTCTACCTTAAAACAATATAAGCTCAGACCTTTATTTTCTAGCCTCCAACTAAAGCAGAAAACATGTTTGATTACTCTTTGGCTTTAAAAAAATGTCAGTTAACTACAGTTCACTCTTGAACAACATGGGAGCTAGGGGCACTGATCCCCTGTGCGGTCGAAAACCTGTCTATAAATTTTAACTCCCCAAACACTTAACTACTAATAGCCTACTATTGACCGGAAGCCTTACTGATAACATAAATAGTTGATTAACACATATTTTGTATGTTATGTGTATTGTATACTATATTCTAACAATAAAGTAAAGGAAATAAAACATTATAAAGAAAATACATTTATAGTACTGTACTGTATTTATTTTTAAAAATCTGCTTGTAAGTGGACCCGTGCATTTTAACCCGTGTTGTTCAAGGGCCAAATCTGAATTCACTCTGAAGGTGCACATGTTAGATGAGACTAAGGAATCAACAAAAGTCTTCTATTAAGACTTTGAGCCAAAAATAAGCTTAATGGTTAATTGAAAGGGATAACAGATTAAAGGGAATGACTAAAGAGAGAGATTTGCCCAGAATTTCATTTTTGCTGTTCAGAGTGATTATCAACTAAAAGGGAATTTATCTTAGCTACGGAAAGGTCGTCCATGTCATAGCTAAGAATGTGGGCTCTGGAATAAGCTACTTTGGTTCAATCCCCCGGCTTTCTGCTTCCTAACTGTGTGGTCTTGGTCATGTTGCTATCACTATGTGCCTGTTTCTTCATCTGAAGTTCTTTCATTACATTTTTAGAATGAATCTACATAGAGAGACTGTTGTATTTATCATTTCTGGTTATTTCTTTAAGTTCTTGGACCTTTTGCTAAAAGATTCCAGTCTTGTGCTGTTAGAGATCCAGGCATGAATGAAGATTTGGTGTGTGGTGGTTCCCAGAAGCCTCACGATACACAGAGCACTTCTTCCTGGATTGTTCGTTTTGCTGGTGTATTTTCAGGAAATTTTATTTTTACATCAAAGAAAACAAGTGTAGTAACATCAGAATGAGAAATGTACATGAATTTTTAAAAAATAAACAGCACGGTCCACGAAGTTCCACGAGGCTTTGAATGAGGGGCATCAGCTTCAGCCGCCCCTTACAATCCAGGGGGAAGGGGTGTCGGATTATGAGGGGAGCTTCCGTGGAGAGAGGTTCAGGCAGTGCGAGTTGGGCATTTCTTCCTACCAGTAGGTGCCAGTGCTAACACTGCTGCAGATCCAGAGGGAACTGAGGAGTCAAACTGTCAGACGGATGATGAGTCTTTGAATGTCTGTCTTCTGCTCTGCTTACCCTGCTTTTGGTAATAGGGACGCTTGGCCCCACTCTTGATCCGTTCCTCAGACATGACTGTGCTGCATTGTGGTCAGGGTGACTGGGACGGTGTGGGGCGGCGGAGGGAGGGGCACGGTGGCTGACGCGTCTGTGTCTCCCCCGCAGGCCCGTCTGAACTGTAAGCACTGCGGGAAGCCTGTGATCGACGTGCGGATCGGGATGCAGTACTTCTCCGAGTACAGCAACGTCCAGCAGTGTCCGCACTGTGGGAACCTGGACTACCATTTCGTGAAGCCATTCTCCTCCTTCAAAGTTCTTGAAGCTTATTGATGAAAGCTTTGCTTTAGTAATAGCTATTTTATTGACCTTATTTCTTTATTACATATCTTTTATAGGGAAACATTCTGTGACATGACTTTCTTTTCTAATTTAAAGGAGAGTTCCTTCGTGTATGTGTGCCACTAAAATGGGCTTGGCCCCTTGCCCTCTCTTGACTCCTGAGTGTTAGTCTGTGGTCCTGACCAGAGCCCAAATGGATAATCCCGTGAGTCTGGGGTAGCGGTTCACTAGCACTAAGAGTCTCTCACGCGGCTTTTAAGGTGGCGGGGACGATAGGGTGAATTTAGTAAAGGGATTATGTGGTTATCAACTAAAAGCATGTGGGAGTTGGAAGGAAACTCTTATTAAAATGTTAACTGTCTAAAGGCCTACTTTTAGATCTGCTCTGGGCCTTGGGAAAAACATGGGAGCCGTGAATGTAAGTCTGTGCCCGGAGAGCTGAGGGTGTACTGGCTCATCTTGGTTCAGTGCTGTGCCATGCACACTGACCTGCGGATTATCTGAAAGTGGACACGGGTGCTGTTTCTATCACCTCTGTGACTTAGCAGGTAGTTTTCCTATGGAAAATTCTATCCAAATTATGAGACCTATGGAAACTAGTGGTGTTGCAAATATTTTTGGGTAAACTGACCTGTAACAGAGAGAATATACTACATGAATTTGGAAGTGATGCACACGGACTCAAGGGGGCAAGATCAGGCAGAACCCTATCGTTGGAATTGTGTCTTTGAAGTTGGTCGGAGGAGCTCTTAAGGAGAATCCATGAGTAACATGATTTGGGTGGTACTGATTTATGTAGGTTGCGCTGTCGAAGTGCCATTTCATGTCAGATCCTTCTCACAGGTAAATCTCACAGCCGTAGACCCTAACTGGTGAATTTCAGAACCATCATTGCCATGCTTTATCTTCCACGAAATTGTTACGGCCACATTTTACCCATTTAATGCTGGGTTTCCCACGTCATAGGTTTGACCCTGCGAAGGAAAGGAAAAAATTGCTTTGTGAGGATATGAGGAAGAGAATAATAATTTTAATATTCCTTTTTAAAGTATTTTTCAAAACCGCGGATTGTAATGTATAACAGTATGTTTGAAAATAGATCATTCTAAAGCTCTCCACGATACTTCACCATTAGTGAAAAAAGATGGTAATTTGTGTAACTTGATTAGTCAGGACATTGGGCTTTCCAAAATACAGCGTTTTGTTAATTAGAGCTTGATGATTTAAATAGACTGACACCCATACTGTTAGAATTGGAATTGGAATATAATTTCTCAAGAATGGATTTGGCAGTTTCAAGTATTTTACACATATATGCTAATAGGATGTTGAAAGTACAGTCTGTTTTATGGGTAGCCAAATTCGGGGTTATATGAACAGTTTGCTTTACTTGTTTGGTTTATACCATTTTTTTTTTTCTCAGAAAAACAGCTGTTTTTCCTCTCAGAAGTGTTTAGGTATAACTGCAAGCAAGTTTCACTTTTACTGTATGAAATATTTGATGTTTTGTCTGAAACAACAGAGCATTGAAGAACCAATATATCAACTAATATTCTTATCTTTCAGTTTGGATGATTGTAATTCTGTTCACTGCATCTAGTTTGGTGTCTGATGGTCTGAAAAATATTTCACAGTGGGGGGAAATGCTCAGGGCCTCTACAAAGCAGCAAATCGATATTGGTCAGACAGTATTTGATGCAACCAAAAAAGGTCTGTAGGACGTAGCCCTTGCAGATTTGTCCTTCACACACAGAGCTGTAATTGTGAATTAACTGGTTCCCCACTGATTCTCTCCTGTACCCAAGTATAAAAATTGGTAAGTGTTTCATGTCTTGAGAGTAACATTTGAATTTCAGTTCTGAATTTCAAATGGAGAGTAAAATATTTGTAATGCTGTTTTTTAATGCACCTAAAATTTTATAGCGAAACCTGCTTAGTATTATTGTCCTAGATCTTAAAGTTGACAGATCACATTCACAAGCCCCTTGGTCAAAAACTGCTGTGAGTGTGGTGTCTGACGCATTCAGTATTTTCTCCTTCGATTGGTTTCTACTCTCTGAAAAATAAGTAGGAGGAGTTTTCCCTGTAATTGGATAAAATTTGCTCCTGGCCTTTATTTGGACCACAAAGTTAGGATTCTGTGGATGCGGCAGTTCTGAAAAAGGAGAGGCATGGGTATCATCTGAGAGTATCGTTTGCCTTTAAGGCATCACATTCTCATGTAAAGTAGAAAATCTGGCTTATTTGAGAATAAAATATAATGAGTATGCAACAATGTGGAGAATAAATCTTATTTTGGAAATCTGCTGACCTTAGTATTTTCACCACACTCCCTCGAAGTACTTTGCTCTGAATACCTTGGTGGAAATTGGAGTATGTAAAAAAAGATGACTATTTTTTGTTGTGGTTTGGATATTAAAGGATATTCGTCATCCAGGAGATCCATTTTCTGTTTTTCTGATAAATAGCGTTCAATAAAATGAACCACTTGCAAGTGATTAATAATTTCAAAGTGATTTTTCATCTTTTCTAACTTTTTTTTTAATCATTTATTTTTAAGAGTTCTGTACCTGGAACAAACAAAATTGTACTTGCTTCAGTTCAGTGAGAAACCATTTCTGAAGGCTTTATCGTTTCCTCTTCAGGCTGACTCAGTTCTCCACTCTCTTGTGGTTGCATCCGAAGCAAGCGATGTACCAAGTTTATCAGCTGCTTGATTAAAAGATAGACATTAGCCATGAAATTGGGCAGTGGGATGAATTACTCCAGCCTAAGTAAGACAGAGCTCTCGCCAGTCTTTCATGTCCACGTTGTGCAAAAGAAGGTTATTTTCAGAGTAAAAAGTATTTTCATATCTTTTGGGGGGAAATTAACTCTTCAGGAGAGAATATTATTAGGTGTTTAAATACTGAAACTAACAGGCTGGTGCATAACTTAGTGGACCATGAAAACTAATTTGCTGAAATCTTGTGTTTTGTCCTATAAGACCAACGCCTCACGTACACTCTGTTCTCCTGTGCCTGGGTCAGGACCTCCATGTGGCTTCTCCTCTTTGGTCTCCTGGTTGCAGCTCTTGAGCAATTTTAGTTGGACGTTTGGGGAGGACTTGAGGAGAAAGCGCTCCTGTCCAGTGTTCTGGTTCCTTTAGTGGGACGCCGCCTAACCCAGCTCGTCTCTACGTCCTGTTGACTTTGTTATTATTCCAGGTAGTTGAAAGAAAACACAACAGATGGGCATCGTTAAAACCAGCTCCAAAATATGTTCTTGTCCTAAAGATTTCTTGTCAAGATGTCTTGGATTGCACTTTTGTTGAGGGAAGACAGTGTAAATAGCTAAAGAATGTTGATAAAACGGAAACATTTGGTTATGGAATTGTGTGTGGTGTTTGAAGGTTTCTGTTTGTGAAATGTATGTATTAAAAATAATAAAATTTCAGAAACTAACGTTGTACTCTCTCTTTGGTGTGTCACTTTATTTTTTGTTTGGGTTTCTGGATTTTGGAGCTTGGGCCTGTTTGATCAGAAAAGATAGTAGGGAAGCCTTTCTGGGGTTTGATCATAGTCTGTTCACTGTCACTGCTGCTAGTCACGAGAACCATGGACTTTTTATGCTGTTCGATAGTGGTGGGTCGCGTGCAGCCTACCTTCACAATAAAATAAGCGTTCTATATAACAAAATTCTTCCATATGGATAGTCCAAAATTATTGTTCCGGTTATAGGAAATTCCATTGAATGGGTAGACAGTCCTGTTCTACAGATTTTTCTTAGGTTCCCAGGCCTGTAACAATTTTCATAGTGAAAAGACTTGATCATATGCTTCTTCATTATAAGAAAATGAAAACTGAATTATCATTAAGCCTCTTGTGACTTTATGACTGTGGTCAGGTATGTTTTATTTTTTAAATCTTGTTGTCCCTTTCATTTCAACTATCATTCTCAGCTAGTGGATTGAAGCCCCCAGAAACACTGGAGCACAGGATAAGATGTAGAAATGTGGGTGAGGGACGTGTCTCCCGCCTGCCAGTGGATTCAAAGGCCTGTCTTCCCACTTATTTACTACAGACATCTTTTTTTTTAAAATTTTTTTATTTATTATTTATTCAACAGAGATAGAGACAGCCAGCGAGAGAGGGAACACAAGCAGGGGGAGTGGGAGAGGAAGAAGCAGGCTCATAGCGGAGGAGCCTGATGTGGGGCTCGATCCCAGGACGCCGGGAGCACGCCCTGAGCCGAAGGCAGATGCTCAACCGCTGTGCCACCCAGGCGCCGCAGACATCTTAGGCATAAATTTTATTGTATTTAAAGACCCAAGGACTCAGGATATTGTGGTTTCTGCTAGTGTAATTTGTTCAACAAAATTCCTTTGAAATTGTAGGAAAAATACAGTTCTTACCGTGGCAGAGCAGAAAGAAGAAACGAAGTTAAGCAGTGATTGATAAGAATTAAATTTAATGGGAGAAGAATCTTATTGGTTTGTAGTGGTTTCCATTTCTTGGCTTATATTGTTTTCACTTCAATTTAGCAGCAGATTGCTATTATGCAGGCTGTTTCTTGAGTGAAGAGTTAAATTTTGGAAGAAAAGAAAGCTTGCCTTGAGCTTGTGTTCTTTTCATGTTTTGTTAGCTGGCCATAGTGGGGATGAGCCTTATTTAATGAATATGAGATACCTTTGAAGATAGTTACTGTTTTAAATAATTTTTTAAAGGCATATATTTCCCTCTAACGGCGCCCTTTGGCACTGCGGCGATGACTCCGTACGAGCTCCATCTAGTGTTGCTCCGCCTCAGGGACCGCAAAATAAAAATTAGCCAAGTACTGGGTTTGATGGAGTTCAGTAGGACGACACTGTTCACGTGGTTGGTTTCAGCAAATGGAATCCGCTGCCATTGCATAATTTCCCGGTGAGGGATACTGTGCCAAGTGGTTCTGATACACGCGATTGGAGACTTAGATCATGTCTTAAAATCAAGTTTAGAACTTTCTAGTTACATTTCTCATGAATCTAAAAGTAAATATCGTAGCCATAAAAGTCTAGAATTTAGAGGTGCCAGCATTTAGAGCAAGGGCTATGTTTTCGGTTGTATTCACAGTAGTACATGTTTGTTAAGTTGCGTTACTATTTTCTTACTTTAGAGAGAAATGGAGGCCTAGAAAATTTAAATCTATGTAATGCATTCACATGGTTAATGGCTAACCAAGAGTATTAAGTCTGGGTTTCCTCTTAGTCCTCCAAATAAGATCAATGGGTGGGTACTTTGTTTTCAGCTATGAGATATTTTGGGGTTTATTTTCACAAGACAGTAGATTTAAAAGGTATGGTAGCCCTCGCGTTAGCCACACAGGTGCTAAAATGGCAGTAATTCTGAGAAGTTTCGCCGAGCCCTTGTATAATGGTGACAAGTACATTTGAAAGCATCCCCTATTTTTAGGAGGAAAAAACCAAAGAAGATCACTTTTATAAAAGGGAAAAAGAATATTCGAAATCAGTAGTTGTGTCTTTTGCCTCATTTTTCGTGCATTAATTTGTTGACATTTGTTCCCTTTTATTCAAGCATTGCTGGGATCTGACTTTGAGTTGTGTTTTGATTCAAACATGTCCAGCTGTCAGATTTGATAGCATTGGTCTCTGCAATTTGGGCAGGGTTTTCCTTTTTGACTAACTTTTCAAACAGTTTCTCTTGGTGTGTTTCATTTTCGGTTTCTTACTATTTTGTCTGAAGCTCTGGTATCTCAGACTTTTTTTTTTTTTTTTTTTAAGATTTTATTTATTTGACAGAGAGAAAGAGAGCACAAGCAGGGGGAGTGGCAGGCAGAGAGGGAGAAGCAGGCTCCCTGCTAAGCAGGAGTCTGATGTAGGGCTCGATCCCAGGAATCCGGGACCATGACCCAAGCTGAAGGCAGATGCTTAACCCACTGAGCCACCCAGGTGCCCCTCTCAGACTTTTTTGAGTTGCTAAACCTGAGCACTCTTTGTTTGTATTCCACACAGCCTTAGAGGGGAAAATGCTGGTTATATGTTTCTTCTAGAAACTTAAAATTTTTCATGGTATAGGGGCTATCTCTTGAGCTAATAATTAGCGATACTCCAAATTATTGCATGAGTTGGCAATCAGTGCTTTATACTTGTTTTCATCACATTAACAAATCACACATTTCTTGAAGTTCCATTGACATAGCATGTGGTTGATGAAAAAGTAAAGCTAAGGTGAAGCCCCTAGGCTAGAATTTGTCTGAGGCTCCAGAACCCCATGGTTCTAAAGAGAGAGTGGTTTGGGCAGGGAGCAAAATGGTGGCAGTCCTGGGGGCTATTGTGAATATTTCAGAAAGCTTAATGGGGATGTAATGTTGCCCACCACGAGACTGCACAGGATATCTAAAAGGTCAATTTATTTTTGGCAGGAGTTATAGCAACCCTGGTTAGCTCATTAAACACAGGCAGTAGCATATGTCTCTGATGAATAATATATGAGAACACAAATGAATTATTACCTAATAAATGCTGTTTACTTTATAGACATAACCTTTCAGAATAGGATAGGGTCAAGTTAGGTGAGGGGTGGTCTTTGGTGATGGGAGAGTTGGGAAAATGCCATTTTTTAGAAGTGTCTACTTTTTCTAATCCTTTTCCTTTTATCTGTTGTGATACTTTTGCCTTATCTTTTCCATACCTGCCCATCTCTGTTTCCTACCTTGTCCTTTCTCCTGCCTATCCTGTTGTATCAAGGTTCTTAACTGTTGGAACAATGGTGTAAAAGCCCCCTGACAAACCCAGACATGAGTTGGTCAATAAATTTAAAAAGTTAGTTAAAAAATTAGATTCCTACAATTGGCATAGAGGTAGACAAATTAGGTGATCGCTAGAGGAATAGAGTAGACCCGTACTTACACAGGTGGAGAATTCAGTGAAGAAAGGAGCAGTGTAACATGTGCTGGAACAATTTGATATCCATATGCAAAAAACAAAACAACTAAACCTGTATCTATACTCACACCGTATTAAAAAAATTCAAAGTGGATAATAGATCGAAGTGTAAAATCTGTAAAAAGTTTCTGTACAGCGAAGAAAACAAGACTAAAAGGCAACCTACTGATGAGAGAAGATATTTGCAATTGACATATCTGATAAAGGGTTAGTATCTAAAGCATAAAAAGAACTGATACTATTCAACACCCAAAGACTGAATAACCCAATTAAAAAATGGGCAGAAGACATGAACAGACATTTCTCCAAAAAAATACTTAGAGATGGCCAGCACACACATGAAAAAAATGCTCAACATCACTGATTATCAGGGAAATGAGAAAGGAAACTACAATGAGTTATCACTTCATACCTGTCATAATAGCTAAAATAACACAAGAAACAACAAGTGTCCGCAAGGATGTGGAGAAAAAGGAACCCTTGTGCACAGTTGGTGCAAATGGAAACTGGTGCAGCCACTCTGGAAGATGGTATGGAGATTCCTCAAAAAGTTAAAAGTAGAACTACCCTATGATTCAGTAATTGCAGTACTGGGTATTTACCCCCCAAAATACAAAAACAAATTCAAATGGATACATGCACCACTGTGTTTATTGCAGCATTGTTTACAATAGCCAGACTTTGGAAGCAGCCCAAGTATCCGCTGGTAGATGAATGGATAAAGATGTGTGTGTGTACATATACACACAATAGCATAGTATTCAGCCATGAAAATAGAATGAAATCTGGCCATTTGCAACAACATGGCTAGAGCTAAGAGTATAATGCTAAGTAAAATAAGTCAGAGAAAGGTAAATACCATATGATTTCACTCATGTGGAATTTAAGAAACAAACCAAAAAAGCAAAGGGAAAGAAAAAAAAGGAGACCGAGAAACAGACTCTTAACTGTAGAGAACAAACTGATGGTTTGGAGAGGAGGTGGGTGGGGGCATGAGTGAAATGGGTGATGGGGATTAAAGAGTACAGTTATGATGAAAAAAAATCTCCCACAAAAAAAAAAGTAAAATCTGAAGATGGATGAGCTGTATTTTATTAAAATTAAGAACTTCTCAAAGATATTGTTAAGAGAATGAAGATGAACCACAGACTGGAAGAAAAGGACTTGTTACCCAGAATCTATGAAGAACTCCCAAAATGTTAAAAAAAAAATGACCCACTTAAAAAAAGGGCAAAATATTTGAACAGACACTTCGCTAAAAAGAAAAAAAAAGATAGATGAACGCATGATAAGACATTCAACATAATAGTGATTAGGAGAATGCCAATTAAAGCCACAATGGAACACGACTACACACCCATTGGAATGACTACGATTATAGAAGGAATACCAGTTGCTGGCAATGCTGTGAGATACCAAACTCTCCTTCACTGCTGATGACGAACAGCCTGGTAGTTTCCTAAAAAGTTAAGCATGCCTGTGCTATGTCCCAGTCATTCCACTCTGTGTATTTAGCCAAGAGAAATGAAAGTGTGTCCACACAAAGACTTGTTCATGAGTGTTTATAGCAGCTTTATTTGTAATAGCCACAAAACAGGAACAACCCAAGTGTCCATCAGCAGGAGAATGGATGAACAAAATGTGGGGTATGTATACAGTAGAATACTAGTCAGCAGTAAAAAGGAGCAAACTATTGGTAACAGCAACAACATGGGTGAATCTCAAAGTAATTACACTGCAGCGAAAGAAGCCGGAGGGAAAAAAGTACAAACTTTATGATTCCGTTTATATAAAACTTGAGAAAATGCAGACAAATCTATAGTGTGCTCTCAGTAGTTGCCTGGGGCTGGGCTGAGGGATGTTAATGGGAAGGGGAGAGAGAAAGTGATGACCAAGGGGTGGGAGGAAACTTTTGGCGGTGACTGATGTGTACATAATCTTGATTGTGATGATGATTTCATAGGTGGATACATTTGTTAAAACTTACTGTATACTTTAAATGTGTGATTTATTGTATGTTAATTATACCTTCATAAAGCAGAAGAAATACTCTCCCCAAGGGATGACCTATGCCATAAACATTTTATTTAAATTAAAATCGGGAATACACATTCATGACAGATTCCTTTCGTTTGTTTTCATGAGTGATTCCTGCAATAATGACGCCGTGCTGTCTTGGCTGCAAAATCTTTTGTGATGCATTCTCTAAGAACTTCCCGTTGCTTTTCTTTAAAATGGAACAAGAACTTAAAGACACATGAGAAACCATAACTCTAGCAACTCTTTACCCTTTTGGGATTTCAGTCCCCTAATCTTTTACTGTTTTATTCTGACATTTAATTCAACAGTGTGTGTGTGTGTGTGTGTGTGTGTGTGTGTGTGGGTGTGAATTGCCTTATTTCCAAACATCCTACTGAGTTATCAAAATGGTATTTTCTTTTTATAATTATATGTGATCGGTGCACATACTATTTTTATTAAATTACATTATTGCAGGAACAAATATAACTGGCACAAACAAGTTTGGGAAAAACATGGACTAACTTTTGCTTAGCACACAACTGTGGGGGGGGCGGTGGTGGGGGAACTGTATGCAGAGAGGCTGCAAGCCGCAGGTGTTCATCACAGTGCAGCTTTATGACATGAGTTAGCGTCAGTGCGTTTGTTGGATTGGCTAACAAACGTCTGTTGAGAGTCTACTGCTCAAGCTCTCAATGCTTCCTTTCCTTGTCTGTAACTATTAAGAGTCCCTACCTGGGGCCAGGGGTATTATTAAGGTTGAAGTGAAACAGTGTCGATAACGGGCTCTCTGCAATCCCTGGCATGTAGTAAGTGCTGCAAATGTGCCTTATTATGGTCATGTATGTTATTTCATACATAATGGTATGTATGAATGGTAGGGCAGGAAAGACCCCAGTGATTGACTCACACTGTTTATTTTACAGAGGAGGAAGATGGTTCAACATATCAGCATACAGGGTTGAAGGTCTTGTGTATCACCCAAGGTGGGTAACCCTAAGGAGGCTCCCTGGAGGCTTCTTACTAAAGGGCTCCTAAAAACTTCGGGAGTTAGCTCTCTGATACTGTGGAGGAAGTGCAGACCTTGTGTTAGACTCATAAAACAGCTTCCGAGAGCAGCCTTCCTCGTTCAGAAGGCTGCTCATTTTCAATAGCTGTGAACATTTTAAAATCAGTGTGTGTGCAAAGCAAGGCAGCAAGGTAAGAAGGCAGTTGAGAAGGTTGTGGGATGAATAAACAAATTCAATCTGACTTAGGAGGGTGGGTTAGAAATTTTGTGAAAGCCATACTTGTTTTTCCCCACTTGGATTTAGCTTCACACTGAGATCTACACTCCAAAACCTACTTCTTCCTCCCGTGGGAAACGATACCTTTCTTCCTCTGTGTGGTGAAAACAAACAACTGGCTATCGGTTTTGTTACAGTGATTGTTTCTTCATTCGAAGCGTGCCCATGAAGGATGGCATCCACACTCCTGGCTTAGTGCCCTGAATGCCACTTGCAAATGATAACCCTTGCTTGGAATGTCATAAAAACAGATCATGATCATTCTTTGCTAGTAAGGATAATGCTCTTTAGTGTTGGGGGTTTGCTTCTACTGGCCCTATCCAGCGTGGGGGATCTAGGTGCAAGACGCACCTTCTGAAATGCTGCAGGGTCATTAACCCCTGACAAGCATCTGAGCTCGCTCAGCCAAGCAGGGCCAGTGGCTGGCAGCAGTTCTGGTCTCAGAGGCAGGAGGACCAGGTTGAAATTGTGCCTCTTACACTCAGGAAAACACTTCATCTTTTGGATCCTGCTTTCTGTTAGAGCATGGAAATATAAATACCAACTTTCTAATATTCTTAGAGTAAGATTTAATGAATTAATGGGCTAAATGAGTTTATAAGCTCTTCAGTGAGAAATAGATATGTTATTAAAATGAACAAGTTGGTGATATTCCATTTAATTCCACTTTAAAGATTTTTATTTATTTGAGAGAGAGCGTGCGAGCAAGAGTACAAGCGGAGGTGGGGGGGGGGAGAGGAGCAGAGGGAGAGGGAAAAGCAGATTCCACACTGAGCATGCAGAGCCCGATGCGGGACTCGACCTCATGACCCTGAGATCATGACCTGAGCTGAAATTAAGAGTCGGACACTTAACCTCCTGAGCCACCCAGGTGCCCCAGTTGTACTTTAAAACAGTAGCGTCTATCCCAGATGCTTTTGATCCCGGGTGTTAAAGAGCTGTGACTGTGTCCCTAGAATTAGTCTTTCACATGTCACCCTCGACATGCTAAATGCTAGCAATTCAGCTTGTATTGAGATGTACTGTTTATTGGGCATGTACTACGTGCACATACTTTTTGCTTAAAAAGTATGACTATTTATTCAGAAGGCTGATTGTCAATAGCCGTGAAAATCTTCTAAAAACTCTTACTGAATTCTACTTTTGAAGTGTCATCATTCCATGAGAGGTGACAAAGTCCTTGAGGTTATGTATACCTAAAATAGTTCTTGCTGAGAATTACTGTGTTCATCGGTGATCTACCCTAACACTGAAATGAAAGTTTAAATGTAGATCCTTTTTAAAAGAACTAATTGAAATTCTAACAAAGCGTTTGACTTACAAGGTTTGTGTTTTTAGGTTAAGAAGATTTTTATTAGACTGAAAAAAGTCTGAAAGAAATTTCCGTCCTGGCATATCTGTCATGTACATTTTTGTCAGGTTTATTGATGCATATGGAGCACATTGTGTGCAGAGAAGCAAGAGCTTTTTGAAGAATTGTGTTGGAATCTCAGTCCTTCTCCAGATGTCTTTAATCTCTTGTCTGTGTAGGCGGGGTATGGGCTGTTGTTCTTACTCTTTTGGAATTGGGATTATTTAACATTAAGCCTTTATGTGAAGCCTAGTGTAAGAAGTATTAATGTTTTATTACAGTTTTGGGGGTAAAAACATTGCAGAAGAGGTGATAGGCATAGTCTGTTTCTGTTGCTGAAAACTTTATGATTTCTCGTGAAGTTGACGTGCATGTTGAGATTTGCATTATTCAAAGTTTTAAGAAAATATCTCTAGCAAATTATCTAAGCTTATTCAAAATTGCTAAGCTTTAAAATTCAAAAAAGATGATTTTATCCAACCAGAATAATGTTTAAAATGATCAAGTTGAGGTTTTTTTGTTATTAGAACTGCCTCTATTTGGAGGTTGGAGCAAGTACTTTGGCACTTTTCGTTTTCTTGGCTTATACATAAGTTCAGTTAACAAGATACTAAACATGAGTCTGAAGTTTTCAGTATCTATTACTACACCCAAAAGAAAGGAAATCAGAAAGGTCATGAAGTAAATGGAGTTCTTGGCTTGTGGAGATGTGCTCATTTTAAATATATATGCTTCCAGGTCACATTTCTAATATGGGTCAAGGAAGAAAGCTTTCAATTCTTCAAAGACAATACTGTCTTTGCAGCTGGTGGCGGGATGTGGTGGGGAGGTGCAGGTGTGTAGTGGGAAGGGCAGAGCCAGATGAAAACAGAGCTTTGACCGATTGCAATGTTAGCATTTAGCAAGGATGATTTGTTGGCATGAAGTTGCTCAGATGTGGGGTATGGAGAACTTGCTAGGCTGTTGTGCTGTGGAAACTATATGATGGCATTCCATGTAGATGCCATTGATTATGCTCTCCTTAAGGGCAGGGACTATGTTTTCAACATTGTGTATTCATAATGTCTAGCACAGGGGCCTTATACATTAGCTATCTGTTACATGTTAAGTGAATGTACTGGCAGTACTGCATGTCAGAGGCATAAATGAAGCCAGCTATGGGAGAATTCAGACAATTTTTCTTTTCACCTAGTGTACTCTACATTATACCGTGTTTTGCATTTTTGATGCCTGCTCCTTTGGGGATTCCTTTTGGAAAATCAAATATCAAAATATTAAAAGTAAAGAAAATATCTGGGTCATAAGAACTGACCTCTTTCTGGGCCATTGGTAAAAATCACTTCATCTTTTACACATTTAGAATAAAGGTAATCATGTTTAAGATTATTTAGATAGTTAAGATTTAAAAATTAGGAATGTCAGAAATAGAAGGCGCCTTAAAAGTCCTTTCTGGAAAGAAAGGGAAACAGTACAAGGATTGTTTAGAATCAAGGCCTCTGGAACTGGGCCATCCAGTACGGTAGACACTAGCCACATGTGGCCATTCAAATTAAATTAACACGTTTTTAAGTTAAAAATCCACTTCCTAAGTTGCAGTAGCCATATGTCAAGTTCTCAATAGCCACACGTGGCTAGTGGCTACCATTCTGGACTGCACCAATTATAAAACATTTCCATCACTGGAGAAAGTTCTCTTGGATCGTGCTGGACTATACCTTTTCACCAAATCTCTTTCTTCTCCAGTTAATGAATGGGTGCCTGATGATCGGCCCCTCACTCTGTACCATATATTTCAATAAATGATTTAAAACTGGTAACAGTGTGTGAAATGATCTTGTTACTTATTATTCATTTTTGGTTATCCTAGGAGGGAGGTATATCAGGAGCTCATGGAGGGTGAGTATGGTTCATTCAGATGTTAACAGCCTGAAGTGAGCAGTCACAGAACCATGTCCCTGAGAAGGAACAGAAAAGGCCTTGTTTGGCCCTTGTCTGCCTCATGTGAACACCAAGGTTAATTTCAGGTTTGTGTCAAGGAATTTCCTAAGCTGGCATTCTTAACATCCCTGCTCAGTTTAGTCTCTTCTATGAGCCACTAAACATATACTTGATTTGGTTTTAAATAATCCAATAGTGATGGATTTTTTGACTTGGTAATGCTTTATGAACCATCATCAGACTTAATAGGAAATAATTTTTCTTTGGTGTTTCTGATAGCTCAGAATAATAATTGGATTATTCTAATGGTAACGGCAAAGTAAGTGGAGACTGCATCCTGATTTTTACTCTTGGTTTATTTATTCAACTAATTAACATCTCAGCCTTTAGAGTCACAGGTCTGTAGATGCACTGGATTACTTAATGCCAGCTGAGGGCTGTAAACAGGGCATTTAGGGAAGTAAAATCCTGGAGAAAGTCTTGGATCAGAGAATCAGCTCTTTAAATCTATAAATCAAATATCACCTTCTTTATGAAATCTACCTTGACCATTTTATTTAAATTGCAACCCCTCAGGCATTCCTGATTTCCCTTTTCCTGCGCTATTTTTTAAATAGCATTTATCACCTTCTGACTCATTTATTATGCTTATTGTTTATGTGTCTCTCCCCACTAAAATCTAAGCCTCTAGAGGGCACAGGGCTTTTGTTTTTGTTTTTTTGGGGGAGGAGAAGTGGGGAGGAGGGGGGGTGTCTGTTTCACAGGTATATATGAAATATCTAGAATAGTGCTTGTCACATAGTAGATACTCAAGAAATAGTTATTGAATGAATAGGTGAATATGATCACAAAGAGTGATGTTTCCATTTGATCCTTCCATTAAAATTATTGAGAAGTTCGCATTGACCTCCATTTGTTAAAACCAGTGGTCATCTCTCAGTCCTCATCATACTTAAATTGTGAATAGCACTTAATATGGTGATCACTCCTTCTTCCAGGACTCTGCATGTTACAGTTTCTCCTCCTACCTTACTGGCTAGCTCCTTCTCAGTATCTCCTTAGCAGGTTCTTCTTCATCTCCGCAATCTCTTAAGAAGGGAGTGCTCCAGTGTGCGGCCTTTGACCTCTTTGTTCCATCTATACTCATTGTTTTGGTGATCTCATCCTGTCTTATGGCTTTATAGATATATTAGCCTGGACTTCTCCCCTAAACCCTAGACTACACTAGTTTAAAAGAATATAGCCCCCAAATTTCAGTGGCTTACGCTGACAAACATTTATATCTTGTTCATGGATTTGCCGTTTAGCTGCATCTCAGCTCCAGGCTATGGGTTGGGTTCATCTTCTCTTTGTCCCATAAATGGATCTTCTCTCCCTGTCTTCTCATTCTCAGACCCCTCAGACCGGCTGAAGCCATCACCTCTATCTGGCCTGAACTATTCTCTTGTAGCAGAGAGTAGGAACAAGAGGGCAGGTGGAAAGTTTTGATGCCTCTAAACATGGCGTATATCACATCTCACATTCTACTGGCCAAAGCAAGTCATGTGGCCAAGACCAAAGTCAATGTGACAAGGAGGTGTACTCCATCAACTGGAAAAGGAGTGAATTATTTTGAACAATAACATAACTCAGCAGAACGTGTATTAGACATTTTAGGTTTAACATGTCGGATGCTGAGTTCCTGATCTTCCCCCCACAGCTCTTCTTGCATTCCTTCCCATTTCAATCACTGGCAACTCCAGTTGCTTAGACCAAAATGCTTGGAATCATGCCAGACTCTTCCTTTTCATATTCTATATCCAATGTTTTAGAAAATTTTGTCAACTCAGCCATCAAAATATGTTTAGAATCCAATCAGCTGATCACTAATTGACAGATATTCCTTGAGAATTATGTCAATAAGAAGATGTAAAGCAATAGTCTCTGTGGTTTAGGAAGATTATGAATCACAGGAACCTGGGGAAACCTAAATAGATATTAGGTGGTAAAGTTGTTGTATGAGGCAAAAAAGTTTTTCTCTTCTGAAAATTTATACCATCTCTCAGTAAGTACGTCTCTGACAATGTTGTTCAATGATTGTTCCAAGGAAGGCCTAGAATATTCATTCTGCCCTTTCTTTACTAAAAGCCCATGATTTTCTTCTGGGAGCCAAAGTACTGCATACCTTTTCCAGGCTCCCTTGCAGCTGTGGGTAGCTCATGAGCTATCTGTGGAAGTCCTGGGTTGGCTACTGGAGAACTCCTTCAGGGAGGCCCTGCTCAACTGGAAGGCCCCTTTTGGCTTTCTCCCTTTTCTCCTTCTTCCTTCCTGGAATAAGAATGGTTATCAGAAGCACCAGAAGCCATCTTTACCATGACGTGAATGTAAGGAAGGAAGCCAACTGTTAAAGACGATGGATCAGAAAGTTTGAGGGAGCCTGGGTGCCTGAAGACCATGGAGCTGGCATCCTAGTCCTGGGGCACCTACAGCAGGATCTGCTGTAATGTGAGATCATAAGCTGCTGTGTTGGTTATTTTCCTTTTGCAGCCCTCTCCCCCACATCCATTCTCCACTCTGTCTTCCATGGTCTGTACCCTAGGAGGCTCCCTTGCCCTTTGGCTTCTGGCTGGGTTTGGCCAATTGAGGCACTTGGCAGATCAATGGGGAAAAGAAAACGATGATTTTTTTTTCTGTTCCCACCCTGCTTGCATTGTTTCCGTTCTAGCGGAGGCTCTGTTCTTTTGTGGCGAGAGCTCCCTCCTAGTGGACCCTTCTCCCTGGCTCCAGTTCTTGATGGGCCCCAGTAACGCCGTTCCTCCACTGTCCCTTCGGCCAGAAGTGGTAACGCTTCCCGCTGTTGCTAACCCCAGGGAGTTTCCCCACCCGTTCTTTATTGGTTTCCTTAATCCAGCCACACCTCTGTAATAGTGCCTTCCTTAAATTTTGTTCTTGTGAAACCCTTTTGAATGTGCCATCTGTTTCATGCTAGGGTCCCTGATGGCTAGAGCTTCATATTTAGTTTCCCTGCTATACACAGCTAAATCTAATCCTGACTGATACAGCCTTCAGGTGCCATGTTGTTTGAAAAATATCTATTGTTATAGCCCAGACTCACACTCAGTTCAGCAAAACAGTCACATGGTTAGGATGATCTCTGCCTTAACTTTTCTTTACAAAATAGACCATTTTATTTGACTTTCTATTCTAATCCTCCTGCTTTAGGTCGCGCACTAAAGTTGTCTCCTAAACCTTAACCTTACCTGGCACTCTAGGACTGTGATTGCCCTGATCTCCTGCTAGCGGCTACCGTCTACCCGATCTCCTTTCACTGGGCAGGCAGTCGAGATGGTTTACTGCATCTCTTGAGCATTGGCCATGGGTTAGGCTCCGGGGGTCCAGCGGGGAGTGAGACGGATGGGTTCACCTGTCATGCAGCTCCTTCATAGGGCAGCAAAGTCAGACACTAGACAGATGCCTACTCCTCCGACCTATTCTATATCGGAGGCCTGACCGTCACAGGAGTGCGTCACGGCAGCGCGTCAGGGGAGTGCGTCACGGCAGCGCGTCAGGGGGCACGTAATCCTGTCTGAGGGAGAGAGGCAGGGGAGTTGAGACGGAGTTTAAGTGAAGACAAGAGTAAAGGCTGAGTAAAGAAGATAGCTTAGCCAAGGTGTGGATGGAATCAGGATGGCCTTTCTCGTTAGCGGATACAGAATGCATAAAGCCGTGGTAAAGAGTAGCATGGTGTGTTCTGGACTTGAGAGAAGTCTTGATAGAGTTGGAGCAAAAACAAAACAAAACAAAAACGGGACTGGGTAAGGCTGGAGTGGTGGGCGAAGGTCAGAGTTTATAGCTCCTGTGACACTTATTAAAGATTTGAGACTAGCCCAAGGTGGTCCTAAGAATGTGCGGCACAGACCTCCAGTAACAGGGAGGGAAACCAAGGGCCCAGCTGCCGTGAGTTGAAATTCCTCGCCGTGTTTGCGCCGAGTCCTGCTCGCGCAGGATGCCCCCAGCCGGTGGCCGAGCACGGCGTGGTGATCAAGGCGGGCCCTTCCCTGGGAGACCGGGGTGCCTGCACGGCCGCCTTGAGCTCACCGACTCCCCTGCAGCCTGCCCCACCTTCCGGAGATTGCGTGCAAGTCCAGGCGCACCCCCACCCGGCTCCCGTCCGTCCTTCCCTGGGCGCCTGACCGCATTCTGGCCCCTCAGCTCCCCCAGTCTCCTCCGTCTCCTTCATTTTCTCTCCCAGGCGTTTCCCCTGATAGCCTCCGTGCATGTTCAGTCCCCTCTTGTGTAGGATCTGGGCAGCACCTTTGAGAGGGACATTTACGAACTGGGGCATGTCAGATTAGAGGGTATGTAGGGTGGGAGAAATGGAAAACCATCTCGTCGGCTGTGTCGTTGAAATACCTTGATCTTCAGCGAAGCTGCTTCTCACACACCACTGAAGAAGTCTGAGCAGGAAAAAGCAAGGTAAGTTAGGGTTTTGTTTTTCTTTTTCAACAGTTCAGAGTTTGGGTTTGTTTTGTTTTGAACACGTATTGTGCTGTGAATTCAGAGCCAATGGGTTCCAGCCGCTCAGGTTCCTTTCGGTCCGTTCTCATGAAGCGCGCTGCTCTCGGTGGAGCAGGCTGCGCCAAGTTGAACCCAAGTAGCTTTCTTTTTGGCCTCTTTCTTTTTCTGATCTTTCTCATCATATGTGTCTGGAAGCTGCCTTGGCTCTTAGAGTGCTCTGTATGCTCAATAAGCACATTAATTCTCTTGGCCAGAGTCTTGCCCTTAACTTGCTGTTTTCAACGATGCCAACAGCATGCTGGGTAATGCTGTAGACTTCCGTTTTGCTGTGCTAACAGTTGTGGGGCCTTGCCTTTTGAACAGTACCCGTTCCCTTGATGTCTATCGGATCACCTTTCTTGTAGACTTGCATGTATGTGGCCAAAGGAACAACTCCGTGTTTTTTGAAAGGCCCAGAGAACAATCAGCGGGGCCTCTGCTCTTCCCCTTTGAGTTGGTCATTTTGGCCTATTCCTGGAAGATACTGAGTTGAGAAGGCACGTTTAGGTGTTTAAGAAAAGATTTCTCATTGCCGTGAGCGGTGGTGAATGTGGGAAATGCTGGGATACTGGGTGAGATTGTAGAAGTGGAGAGGAGTGGAGAGAACGGAGAAGTATTTACAACATAAAGTCAGGAGGGTGTGGCGATTACGTTTGGCGGGAAGAGGGATAACTATTGGGTTTCCAGTTTTCTTCTTTCTCTGTTAACAAGCATTTACTGAGTAAGAGGTACTCCAATCCAGCCTAGACCTCATGGCCCAGTGCTTCAATTCCTGCTTTGCTAACATTCTCCTAGCTACTCCTTGTATCCTGGCTGGCATTTCCTAGAGCACCTCCTCGGGGCCTCACACGGCCTGGGCAGCTGCTGGAGAGCCCCCCCCCAACCTGTGCATTTGGGGGCACTTCACTTTCCTGGTCTCTGTCCAGGTCTCAACAGCTCTACCATTTTGTGCTTAAATTAGTTTCCCTGCCATGTACTCCATGGTAGGCTTTATTTAAAAAAAAAAAAAAAAAAAAAATCTCTCTATTCTCTTAAAACACCTCCCACCACCCCTGCCCCCGCTCTCTGTTCGTAGGGGACCTTGCCTTTGACTTCACATTGAAATTCAAGGCAACACATGATAAATCCTTCAACTTCTTGTTACCAAGTCCCCAAACTTCACAGCATCTGTAACTTTATTCCTTCTTTCTTATCTTTAAATGGTTGGCTCTTTTCCTCTCTAATGTACTAGTATCTGTTCCCTTCCTTTGCCTCAGAGATTCTCGATCCTGATTCTTCCACATCTCCCTGTCTGTTGACTCCTCAAGGTTTGGTTGATTTATTTGTTTGGCCCTGTGAAAGAAGGAATTGAAACCGGAAAGCACAACCCCCTTCTCAAACTAGCTAACTGAAACGCTTTGGGATAAACACTGGACGGCCAGCCTGGAGAGGGGCCTTAGACCAGCCCCAGAGAAGATCAAATGCTTCCTACTTAGTGAGAGTTAACCCTTCATGTGTACTCTGCCCCCCCCCCCCACAGGACCCACACCATAGCACATTGCTTCCTCTCCCAACAGTGATACGTATTCTTTTATTTTTTTAAATTTTATTTTTAAGTCCTCTCTGCATCCAACGTGAGGCTCAAGCTCACAACCCTGAGATCAAGAGTGGCACACTCCACCGACTGAGCCAGCTAGGTGCCCCCTAGTGATATGTATTCTTGATTTCATTATTTTCTTTTGACTGAAATGACACTATGTAAAATTTCCATTTGAAAGTTTCTTAGATCTGTCTAGTTATGCAGGTCAGTTTAGAAACCTGAGACTGACTTTATGAATAACCTCACCGGCAAAGATATCCATGTGTATGTGGTTATATATTTTATTTCATTGGGCTCACCCGGGACCGTTTTGCAGGTGCAAATTGTGCCTGTAGTTTACTGAAACAATCCCGGGCTTCTCAGAAACCTTGGTAAAGTCTTCCACAGTTGCATAAATTGGACATTTCAGGAATTTCAAACTTTGAATGATCCTCCAGTTCCTTTTCTATTTTATTTTTATTTTGGTTAATGCAGCAGGACTTAAATGAACTTTGATCTCTGTTTTAGAGATTATTAAAACATTTAGGTGGGGCACCTGGGTGGCTCAGTCAGTTAAGCAGCTGCTTTTGGCTCAAGTCATGATTCCAGAGTCCTGGGATCGAGTTCTGCATCAGGCTCCCTGCTTAGCGGAGGTGGGCCTGCTTCTTTCTCTCCCTCTGCCCCTCCCCCCCGCTTGTTCAAGCGCACGCACGCGCGCTCTCTCTTTCTTGCTCACGCTCTCTCTCTCCCTCAAATAAATAAATAAAATCTTAAAAAAAAAACAACAACCCATTTAGGTGTATATGCATAGCTCTCTTCAAGGCTCATCACTTTCCCTACACTCCAGCGTGGGATCTCCATGGAGCATGTGTAAAACTGCAGGTCGATTTCTCTGGACGGCTTTATACTGATAATTTAAAATCTTAAACATTCTTCCCTGGAATTTACATTTACCTTCACTGAGCAGTCTTTCTCTCTCTCCCCTGTCACAGCCTAATTCAAAGAATTGTCTGGATTTTCTGTCGTTAGCACTTAAAGCGATGTCACCTCCACTCTTAACCACTGGGAGGAAATTGCTCTAATCAAGGAAGCCAGTGTCCCATTATTGTTAAATAGGAGGAATGCCTTTGCTCCTTAGCTTAACCTTGCAGTGGCACTCAGTAGCTGCCTGCTCCCTTTCTCCCTGAAACAGTTCCTTCCCTTGGTTTCCATGACCGTTCACTCTCCTGATTTTCTTTCTACCTCTTCAGATGCTTCATGGACATTCTCTACCCACCTCTAATGTCTTCTCCTACTACCACCTGTGGTAGAGAGGAGAGAGATGGCACAGCAGTCTGACAACTCTGCCAAGACATCCTCACCCACCAATGTGTTCTTTCTTTCTCATTCTATTTTCTCACACGTAGACTATAGGCAGTTGACAGACTGCTGAAGGGGGTTTGAGGACACCTCTTAAGAAAGTTCTGCAAAGACGGTCCAGATTCAAGACCAGGGGGTGCATTATCATTTGTATTCCATCTTGGGCCTTTAGTTGAAATTGGGGCAACAGGCAAAAAAAATCTCATTTAATGCCCTATTAGACATATGATCATTTAAAAAATGTTCTGTTTGGGGGTGCCTGGGTGGCTCAGTCAGTTGAGTGTCCGACTCTTGGTTTTGGCTCAGGTCATGATCTCAGGATCCTGGGATTGAGCCCCATGTTGGGCTCTGTGCTCAGCAGGGAGTCTGCTTAAGGATTCTCTCACTCCCTCTCCTGCTGCCCCTCCACTCCTCAAATAAATAAATGAATCTTAAAAAAAAAAATGTTCTCCTTGAAGTCTTGATTTTTATTCCAAACTGTTCTTTTCTCTGAACTTTAAATGCATCTCTATTGCTGTTTGACAAGCTAGACAGTTTGCTGAAGCAAAATTTTCATTAATGTCTCAGTTTTTAAATTCTTGATGGACAGGGGAATGTGTCCTTGACTGAGTGAATTACTAAGTGAAGAATGACCATTAGATAGTCCCCAGAGTCAGAAAAAATCAGGGTAGATTGATCTCATTATATTTCTTAATAGGTTGTTAGGTAGTTCGGGGCAGCGTTTACAGATATTGTGAATATGTGCTTCAGCAAGAGATTTGACAAGAACTCTCAGGCAATTCTTGTGAAAGTGATAAAAACATTGTCTTGGAAGCAAGGACAATTGTGATTGAATGACAGTGTGCAACATGTAGATTCATAACTGATGTCTCTGTGGAAGAGGCTTTCTAGTGTTGTTCTGGGTGTATGTGTGCGTGCGTGTGTGTACGCCCATGTATATGAATGTATTTCCTCAGTGTGGAAGGCAGTCTAGTCAGGTGAGTGTGGGCGCTGGATCCAGTCAGTCCTGGGTGTCGATGAGAATATGTATGTAGAGTGCTGGAGTGCACAGTACCACTCTTGGCACTTACAAAGTCCTCAGTAAATGTTAACTACATTGTTACTCACACATCATTAGCTGTGTTTTGTAAAGATATAGCAAGTATGCTTAGCCAACTCGCAGGTGACACAGAGCGTGAGAGACCCTAAATACTGCGAATGACAGTATCAGATTGGGGATGATTTTAAAAGACTGAAATGATCACCAAGTAACATCTGTCAAAGATAAATGTAAAATATACTCAGAAGTCCCAAAAGCCAACTGAGATAGGATGAGGACAGAGGACAGCATACTTTTTTTTTTTTTAAAGACTTATTTACTTGAGAGTCAGAGTGAGAAAAAGAGAGAGAGAGGGTGCAGGGGCCAGGGAGAGAATCTTAAGCCCACTCAGTGCTGAGGGTGGAGCCTGACGCCGGGCTCCATCCCACAACCCTGAGATCACGACCTGAGTCAAAACCAAGAGTCGGACGATTAACCAACTGAGTTACCCAGGCGCCCCAGGGATGGCATACTTATTGAGAACATTCAGTTCAACATGGGTCAGAATGTGATTTAGAAATACAGAATCTAGAACTGCATTCTCTACTCTGTACCCACTAAAAATAATATCAGTTAAATGAAATAAAAAAAATGTAGTTCCTCAGTTTTAGTAACCATATTTCAAGCACTAAATAGCCAAGAGTGGCCAGTGGCTCCTGAGTAGGACAGAGCAACCATACAAGATTTCTAACATCACAAAAAGTTTTGTTGGATGGCTCTGGTCTAGAATGTAGGCTCTGGTCATGCTTTCAACACTGCACTGGTCAAACCACATCAAGGATATGGTTATGTTAAGATCTGGGGAACACATTCAGAGGGACATAGACCAAATGGAGCATGTCAAATTAGAGGGCCTGGAGAAGGAGAGAAATAAAAACCATGTTGTATAAGAAGTGTTGAAGGACCTGGGTGATTGGCTGGGAGAAGAGCCAGTACCTCTTCTATGCTAAGCACCAAGGCTGTCATGTGGAAGAGAAATTTTAGATGCTCCTGTGGCCTGAGGGGTAGACCGCGGACCGTTAGTGGAAGTTGGAGGAGGTGGGAATCATACTATGCAAAACCCATAATTTAGAGAACTTCTGGAGTCAGACCACCTGTGTTCAAACCTTACATCATCTCTTGCTTGTTGGATGACCCTGGGCAGGCTGCTTAACCCAAGCCTCAGTTCCTCATGTGCAGACCAGGATAATATTAACATGTTCCTCACAGCATTATCGAGGAGAATAAGCTATTGTACATACAAAATAGAGTATCTAACAAATGTAGGCTGTTATTACATCATATTGTGGCTGATGTAAGAAGAATCATCTAAACATCCAGTGAGCTGCTTTGGAGGAATTTCCCAACACTAAAGTGTTTTAAAGTGCTGATGACCTTTTGGCAGGGAGTGTAGAGGGCCCTAAAGCTCTGAGTAAGATCAGAGATTGAGTTGGCATTTTGAGATTCCTGCGCCTATCAGCATCTGTGATTATTTTATTTGATTTTTGTGTCATTTCCTATTTATTTTCACCAAGGCTATCCCCAAAGCTTGAGTATTTTTGCTTGTTCAGGTGACAAGGAATAGCTTCTTGCTGAGTGTGAGGGACAGGCAAAATGGAGAGGAATGGAGGGAAGAAGAGGTGAACGAAAGTCGAGACCAGCCTCTGTGTCCTGCCCAGTGCTTTCTAGTCTGTGTACCTCAGAAATCGACGACATAAACTATGAGGCCTGTCCTCAGAACAGTACAGATATTCAGGCAGGAATGAGGGCCGCAGTGGCCTTAGAGATTTGTGGAAGGTTCTGAGGGATGTACAAGGAGTTGTGTGCCCATTCCCCAGCAGCTCACTTTATGTCTAAATACAGATTTATAGTGGCCAACAGCAGCTCTAGGAGCCCCCTTTGAACTGACTTATGAGACCTAAGGAATGAGACATGTAAGAAAAGTCTGTCAGGTCAGCAGTTGAATGACTGGGTGGGTGGGAAATACGCTAATTATTTATGGGTGAGCTGTGTGCTAACATAAATACTTAATACATAACATATTATGTATTAAAAGTAAAATCATAGTAAAATACCAGAAACTTTAGCAGGGCGTCAAATATAACTCTCACAGTAGTAGCTTAAGAAATTTGAGTTTATGAATATTGCATTCTTCCGTAAATCTATGTATCTTGCATCCAATGTGACACTTCTTTGCCCATTTCCTATCATTTGTATTTACCTGATCTCCTCTTAATGGAGGAGGCACAACCGTACCGCTCATTAAAATATGCTTGGAAGATGGCCACACACAATGGCTGAAGCATCAGCGTCTCTCAGCGAGGGAAGGGCCCCCTCAGGGTGTTCAGTTTTGCTGCCCAGCTGCTCATGTGCCACCGAGTCACTGCATTGGGTTCTTGACTTACTAGGGTGTTTACTTACTAACTTATGTAAGTATGTATGTATGTATTTCAAGTAAGATTTTCTGATGTCATTAGACATTAAAAATATTGACAAATGTATTTTACTGATCATTGTCAGAAATGTGCTATTAACACATGCAGAAGAGTTTGTGGATACAGGGAAAGGATTTAGCCCTTTGAGAGTTGTCCTGGCAAGATTCTGTGAGAGCAGGCCAAGACGCTGCTTAGCGCATCTGCAAAGCAGCTATTTTGAGAACAAAATCCCAAATATATCATTTGTTAATTGGTGACTCAAAAAGCCTGACAACAATAAAGAAGTCATCATGACTTCTTTTTTTTTTTTTTTAATATTTTATTTATTTATTTGACAGAGAGAGAGAGACAGCCAGTGAGAGAGGGAACACAAGCAGGGGGAGTGGGAGAGGAAGAAGCAGGCTCCCAGCGGAAGAGCCTGACGTGGGGCTTGATCCGAGAATGCTGGGATCACTCCCTGAGCCGAAGGCAGACACTTAACGACTGCGCCACCCAGGCGCCCCCATCATGACTTCTTGATCAGAGCTTTGTGACAGTGGCCATAGAACTCAGGGAAAAACAGAAAATTAAGATCCCCCAAATTCCATACTTTGAGTGGAGTAAACCCCGGCTGGGTTTCTTGAGTGTGTTATGTTCATCGTGGAATGCAGATAGAGGTTCTTCATCTCTCCGTTGTTTGTCTAGTGCAGGCCATTCATACTTCTACCCTGGTGCCTCGCCGGTGTCCAGCACAGGGTGAGTACCTAATAACTGTGTTCTGTGTTACACTCTGCATTTGCTGGCTTGCCCACTTCTCACTGAAGTGGAATACAGCCTGGATCCCAACTGCAGTTTGGTTTCGTTTGTTTAGAGCAGAATAAACTTCCTTGAGACTTTTTCAGCCTGACTGTGGTAAACAGTCACTAAAGTTGGCAGAAGACGAGGCCTACTTAATCGCTGTACAAAGGTGGTTTTCAATCCCGTTGCTGGGTGACAGGCAGGCCTGGGCTGGCCGAGGGGCTGGCTACATCCCCAGTGCTCCAGTAGGTGGCACTCCCGTTCTCTCTGTGTCGAAGCGGCAGCCGTGGCGGAGGCTGTGGGTTTGGGCAGGCGGGAATGCAAATCGTCAACTCAAAGTAGCTCTGTGGGCAAGCAGCAGGACAAACCCATTATCAGTGCCGTGGCAGCTGCTGCCGTCCGTCCCTGCTCGTGGGCGGTTTCAGAGTAAAGGCCTCTGGAAGAGCTGACTGGGAGACTGGAGACAAGGAGCAAAGCCACTGTCTAAAATAAGTGGGTTAGGAGTCAGTTATCTGTTTCCCTGCAGTCGGGTCCAGGAGCAGCTTGGAGGCTGAGGCCAGACTCCAGGCAGGCCCTTCCCTCCCGTAACAGCTCTGGAAAATCTCATCAAAATGGCCACCTCTCTAAAACCTCATCTTGGAGTCAAGTTAGTAAAAATCAAGAATATCTTGAACTACTGACAGAATTGTACTTTTTGTACCTTTGTGTAGGCTTTTCCTGGTCAGTCTTGATTTCTGATGTTCTTATTGCTGATATAAGAGTATTAGCTGGTGTCAGACAGTACCTTTACTCGGGGTTTAGAAAATATGGACACCATAATTACCCTCCATTTTCTGGACTGTGTTCCCCCACAAATTCATATGTGAGATCCTAACCCTCAGTGTGGTGGTGGTATTAGGAGGTGGGGCCTTTGGGTGGTGATTGGGTCATAAGGGTGGAGCCCTCATGAATGTTTAAAAGAGAGGCTCAGGAGAGCTTTCTTGCCCCTTCTGCCATATGAAGACACTGTGAGAAGATGGCCATCTATGAACCAGGAAGCGGGCCCTCACCAGACATTGAATCTGTCAGCACCTTGATCTTAGACTTCCCAGCCTCCAAGAAGTATGAGAAATACATTTCTGTTGTTCTTAAGCCACTCAGTCTATGATAATTTTTATAGCGGCCTGAATGGACTAAGACAACCAACAATGTGCTCCAACCCCTTCTATCTAATTCAAACCTATTAAACTTTTATACAAAGTGATGGGAAACCATGAGTTATTGGGATCTGTTTGTTGCTAGTCTCGTAGTTTACGGGAGGAATATCTTTCATGTTAACAAATCCTTACCCACTGTAAGAGAGAGGCACTAGTTGAATCTCTTTAAAATGTAAGTGGATACAAAGCAACTTCTCAGAGAGATGAATCCACAAGTGGATTGTCTGACAAATGCCTGGCACATACACTGCCACCACCCTCTCTTGGGGAAGCATCATTAATTTCTCATGGCACACTTTCCCGCTGGACCAGTTGTGGCCTCAGACTCTTTGGCACATGGGTTAAAACTTATTTTTCTCACTTCAAACCATGGTTGATCTTTAATATTTTCATTATATTATTATAATAAAGGTCAAAATATTAGCTAAAACAAAATAGATCCCCCATTGTTGATTCTTAAAAGAAACAGAAACTCCAGGGACACAAAGTCATCGGGAATCATTTAATTTGAGAGCTCAAAGGAAATACGATAAATCTCCAGAATCTCAAGAAAATGAAGTTGATGCTCAAAAAACAAGCTGGGTGGGAATTCTACCTCTGGTGAAGGTGGAATCACTTGTTACAGGGTGATCTTCTCTCCAAGAGCAACTAGAAACGCTGGAGAAAATACATACAATATCTGTTTGAAGGCATTGGAGAGCTACCTGGGAAGCAAAATTTTGAGAGGACAAGGTCCTCAAGAAAAGGAAGACAATAACAACAACAACAAACAAAAAACCCCCAGAGAAATGAAGTGATGTTGAGCTTGGTTTTCCCCTCCAGGCACTTGCAAATATCCAAGCTGTGGCTGAGATGCTGAGAACCTCAGTAAAGCTTCCTGCAGTTTTATGAAGTATCAGAAACAAAAACTATAGTTTAGCATCAGCCAATGATTTAGGGTCCTTGCAAACACTCCAGGCTTTTGGTTGGGACCCTTAAATGACTACACCATAAACCATAAGAAATAGATGACTCTTAAAAGGCAGAAATTCAACTTCAAATCACTTCAATTTATGGTTGGATAAGGTAGTCTGCTGCACCTTAACTGCCTGTTTGAAGCATAAATAAGCTCCCTTCAGGAAGATGACACTATCCAAAACTTAATTTTTCAAAAAAATTTTTAATAGAAAATGCCTTCATCCAAACAGAAATCATCCAGTATATCTCAAGGCAAAATTATTAAAAACCAAGGAGGAAACCCTGAAGAGATCCAGATATTGCAATGATCAGGCAAAGATATTAAAATAATTGTGATTAGTATGTTCAAGAATGTAAATGATGAGATAGAGAATTGCACAGGAAACTATAACAAAGCAAATGGAATATCTAAATTTGACCATTCATATCTAATATCTATGAGAACTCAATAGAGTGCTTTAACATGGCTTAGATATAGTTGAAGAGAGAGATCATAAAGTGGAAAATGAATCAGAGGACATAGAAAGGGACTGGATGGAGTTAAATGTACTAAGGTTTTGCTTTGGCCAGGAAATAGTAAATATAATACTATTCATTAGACTTGACTAAGTTAAAGGTGAATGTTGAAGTCTCTATGATAACCACTAAAAGCTTAATGAAAGATTGTATAATTAAAAATAGTTAACCAAGGGGGGAAGTGGGGTAATAAAAATAACAAACATTCATACTCCAGAAGAAGATATGGAAAGAAAGGGAAAAAAAAGTAACACAAAGTAGATGAAACAAATTTAGAATGAATAGCAAGATAGTGAGTTTAAATGTATATATAGCAGTTATAACATTATATCTAAAGGTATAAAAAATTCTCTTTAAAAGACAAAAATGGTCAGATTGGACAAAACAAAACTCAATGTTGTGCACAAGTGCATGGTGCAAATTACAAGAATTCAGGAAAGTTGAAAATAAAAGGATGGAAGAAGATACTGCCTGTATATATTAACTAAATGAAAGCTCAGTTACTTATACATCAGACAAAGTAGACTTTAAGGCAACAACCATTACTAAAGATAAAAAATATATTTCATAATAATGAAATGGTCATTCCAACATAAGGATATCATAATTATACACCTAGTAAGATACAAGGCAATACTTGAAGAACAAACTGGAGAAATACAAAAATATGCAATTGTATTAAATAAAAACTTTAAAAAATGTGCAATTATAGTAGGGTATTTTAACACACTTCAGTAACCAATAGAGCTAATGACCTAAAAAATCAATAAGTTAATCAAACAGGATAAAGATTTGAACAACACGATAAAAAAACTGACCTATTTGGTCTATATAGAACATTACACTCAACAACTGCACATGGAATACTTGTCAAAATTGACCATATGCTGGGCTATAAAGTTTCAACAAATTTCAGATAAATTGAATCATATAGAATATGGTTTATGATCATAGCAGAATTAAGCTATTAATTCAAAGGTAAAGATAAATAGAAAATGTTCTGTTTAGAAATGAATCAGTATACCTTTAAACATATGTCAAAGAAAAATATTGGAAATTAGAAAATAATGTTGGAATGGTAATAAATACAATAGATCAAAACTTGTGGGATGCAGTTGAAAAGCCATTTTAGGTAGTTTTAAATACATATGTTAGAAAAGAAAGGAAGAAAATTGGTGATCTAAACATCTATCTCAAGGGATTAGAGAAAGAACAGCCAATTAAACATCAAGAAATTGACACAAATTAATGAAACAGAAAACAAAATGTATAACAGAGAAAATAAAATAGGTAAAACCAAAAGCCAGTAGTTGGTTCTGTGAACACTATACTATAATTAATAACACTCAGGTAAGACTAATAAAAGACATGGAGAAAAGACATAAATCACCACTATCAGGAGTAACAAAAACTATAGATACTGCAGAATTTTAAAAAAATTTAAAAGTATATCATGAACAATTTGTGCCAATAAATTTGAAAATTTAGATGCAAAGGATTAATTTCTTGAAAAATACAGCACCCAATAATTGATACAAAAAATGGGCAAATCTATTAAAGAAAATTAAATCTCTAACTTAAATATCAGATAGCTTAACCAAAGAATTCTTTTAAACATTTAAGGAAAAAAAAACATTTACCATACTCAAATTCTCCCAAAGAAAAGAAAAGTAAAGAAACTTTCCAGCTCATAATGAGGAAATTATAAGAGAACTAAGATTAATTAAAATTAACCTCTTTCATGAACATAGATACAAAAATCCTAAACAAAATATTAGCAAACAAAATCCAAGAATGTGAAAAGGATATTATTTCATGACCAAGTTGAGTTTATTCCAAAGTTAATGTAACATTTTAAATAAATGCCACTTTAAATATCATTCACAAAACACCAAATTAAACCTAATGAAAAATGAGCAAATGCACCAGAAAAAGATAAAATATTACTGAAAAATAATCAAAGAAACATAAATAAGTGGAGATTTTTACCACATTCATGGATTAGAAAACTCAATATTATAAAAATATCAATTCTTCCCAAACTGATTTATCGATTAAATTCAATCCTCATGAATCTCAGCATGTGCGCGTGCACGCACTTGTGTAGATAAACTGGTTCTAAATTACACATGGAAATAAAAAGTTTAAGAATAGCCAACACTGTCTTGAAGAACAACAAGATTGGATTATTGCTTTTAAAGACTTATTATAAAGCTACAGTATTCTGCCTCTGAATCTAATAATATACTGTATGTTAATTAACTGAATTTAAATTAAAAAAGAGCTATAATAATTAAAACAATGTATTGGTGCGAGGAAAAACAAATCAGTGGAACAGAATGGAGAATCTAGAAAAAGACCTACCCACAAATGGACATTCAGTTTATGACTAAGAGAGCATTAAAAAGGCAGTGGAGGGAAATGTTTTGCTTAAATAAGTGGTACTTGATGAATGGCCTATCCATTTAGAAAAAAATTATTCTGACCCTCTATGTCACTTTCTCCTCAAAAATTAATTTTGGGTAATTTTAGATTGTTAATCTAAATGTAAAAGGTAAAAGAATAGAGCTTCTGGAAGATAACATGAAAGAACAGCTTCATAATTTTGAGGTTAAGAAAGATTTCTTAGGAAACACATGTATTTGTCAAAAAGGTAAAGATTGATAAATTGGACATCATTAAATTGAAAAATTCTGTTTATCAAAATGTATCATTATGAGAATAAAAGCCACAGAGCCGCAGAGTAGAAGAATTTGTCATTATATTAATTAATAAGTCTTTCTAGAAGTATACAGAACTTTACAAATGAACAAGAAAAAGCCACATGACTCAATATGAAAAAGAAGGGGGGGGGCTTGGAATCATGAATGTGTGTATCACAAAAGAGGATCTCCCCACTTGGCCAATAACTGTAAGAAAAGATGGCTCAACCTCATTAGTTATCCAGGAAGGGCAAATTTAAGCTATGGTGAGATACTACACACACCCAACTAGCTAAAGTTAAAATGGCTGATGATCCCAGGAGGAGGACAGGGAGCAACTGGAACTCTCACATGCTGGTAGTTGAAACAATTGGTACAATCTCTTTGGAAGACTATTTGGTATATGCCATATAACCCCACAATTTCTTGAAGTATACACTTAGGAAATGTCACAGCAACATTATTTGTAGTAGCCAATAAGTGGAAACAATTTGAATGTCGGTCAACATTAGAAAGGATAGATACATTGTGGTATAGTACTACAATAGATTACTAAATGACAATGAAAATGAAAGAACTACTCCTCCAAGGGTAACATGGATGAAGTTTATGGACACAGTTTGAGCAAAAAAAAAAAAAAAAAAAAGGCAGACACAAAATAATACTTTTATAAAGTAAAAAACAAAACAACACACACACACACACACACACACACACACACACGCAAAAACAAATCCATGTTATTCATCAGGGGGTGGTTTCCTCTGGAGAGGATGGAGAAGGGAAGGGGGAACTTCTACAATGCTGGGCGGTGTTCTATTTCTTGATCTGGGTGGTGGATTACATGGAAGAATTTACATTGTACTAGTTCATCATTTTTGCAATAAAAAACTTCAAAAGAGAAGCTGAAAAATTACAGAGAGGAATGAGATTTTTAAAACATTTCAATATATATTCAGTTATGATTTTAAGCTCTTTCCTTCTTGGTGTGCCACATTTCACTTATTTGAACTTCTCCTCATCTTTGTAACTCAGAGCTCTTTGATTGCGAAAGACAGCAACCTGATTCACATCCTCTTAACAAAAAGGGAAACTATTTGATCGAAAAGACCAACTGGATCCAGGGCCCACATAGGGTTACCAGGCTTGTGTTTCTCCTCATCTTTCGACTCCATTCATTCCCTCGGGACTTTATCCTGCACATGGACTATCTCCATGTGGTCGGCAGAATTCCAGAAGAAAGAACCAACAGTTCGATTAGCCTGGACCCTCCGTGGTGAATTTAGGCACGCTGGATTGGAGGATTTTCAGTGCCCATGAACCCCAAGATAACATATGAGCAAAAACAGTACAGTTGCCATGAAGCAACGGCAGCTTCAAGATAAGTCAAATAACCTCCTGCCCTTCTTTCAAGCAGATTGTTGTTCCAGAAGCACGTCTGTGGAAATCCTGGAGCTGTCATTGGCTGAACTAAATACTGTATAAAGTGTTCTGCTGCTTTAGGTCCAGCCCTGAGGCTGGGCCTGGCTAAGGGGTTTAGGATTCTCTGATTGATGGCCCCATCCAGATTGTATGTATCCGGGGCACAGTGCTTCCTCCAAGGAAGAGATGTGGGTAGGCAAGAGCCATATGTTTGTTTTTGCCAAATAATGTTTATTTTTGCACATTAGGAAAATTGAGTACATATTGCCAAATTGCTCTTCCAAAGAACTCCTACAAATGGACAAGAAAAAGATGACCCGATATTGTACCGACAATTTTTTATTTTTATTTTATTTTTATTTTTTATTTTTTTAAAGATTTTATTTATTTACTTGACAGAGACAGCCAGCGAGAGAGGGAACACAGCAGGGGGAGTGGGAGAGGAAGAAGCAGGCTCCCAGTGGAGGAGCCCGATGTGGGACTCGATCCCGGAACGCCAGGATCACGCCCTGAGCCGAAGGCAGCCGCTTTAACGACTGCGCTACCCAGGCGCCCTAAAAAGATTTTATTTATATTAGAGAGAGCATGAGCAGGGAGAGGGGGAGGGAGAAACAAACTCCCCACTGAGTGGGGAGCCCAACTTGGGGCTCATTCTCAGGACCCTGGAATCATGACCTGAGCCAAAGTCAGACGCTTAACCGACTGAGCCACCTAGGCACCCCCGTACCAACAGGTTTTGAGTGTATCCATTTGCCCTCATCCTCGCCAAAATGGAATATTATGAATATTTAAATTTTTGTCAGTCTAACGGGCAAAAGTGATAGAATATCTCCTTTTTTTTTTAATTGGCCTCATGTGTTTTGGTCATTTGCAATTCTTCTTCTATGAACTGCCCATCATATTTCATGCCAGTGGTATGCAAATGGGGGAGTGATCATCTCTGGGAGGACAGCTTTCCACTGGTGTTATTCAGGATTGCTGCGCAGGGTGGCGGTAAAAAGCAGACTGACTAGTAGTTGGTTTTCTGTTTTTAAATTCTCTATAGACGCTGCCCAGCCCCTCATCATCTGCAGCCGGGTAGGCTGCTCCCCCGGCCTCTCCCACCTTCTTCTGGGTTGTCTGTCTTCTCTTACTGCTTTCTGTGATTTCTGTTTGTATCCTGGATATCAATGCTTTGTTCTATTTGTTGTGACTATTTTTTCCCATTCTGTTGTTGTCTCAAATTTTGTTTATGTTTAGTTGTTTTGTTTCCTTTAACTTTTGAAGATCGTCAGTTAACTTGCATGGCAGGCAATTAATTTGTTATAAAAAGCTTTCACTCTCTTTCCATTCGGTATTGCTTTAAATTACTCCCAGACTGATTTGGAGGATTTCTGGATCAGTTTTCTAATAATGGGCAAGGGAGAAGCCAGATGGCCCAGCTATGACAACACAGCTAGTCAGTGCTAGATATTTTGGGAGATGAATTATATCACAGCAAAAAAATCTCTCTGCACAGGGATGAGTCATGGGCATGACTGATTGGCTGGTAGCATCTGCAATCAACTCTGGTTTGCTACCTCCATTTATGATTAAAGCATAAATGGATTGGGCACTTCCTCTTTGGTTTTTAATTCAGAGAAACATTCTTAATATTCAGGGGCTTGATTTCAGCTAGATGATAGTTTAGTAAAAGATCTATCTATCTATCTATCTATCTATCTATCTATCTATCTATCTATCATATACATATTTGGCAGAGACTATGACTCTGCCTCCAAGAATCCCAACTTTGTTAGAAATAGTGGTCATGTGAGGATCTCCTCTCTTATTTAGAAAGACAAGAATCAAGTTGGCCTGTTTGCTATTACTTCCTGTAATAGCAAATGTTCCTTGCTCAAGCTGTGGCTGGTCTATGTGAAGAATAGCACTGAGAATTTCTCAAGACATACCCATAGCCTTGCCTGAGGATGAGTTGTGAATTCGTGGGGTCTATCAGCTGGGGCTGGTAGAGTGTGCAATTATTTCATGACTAGCTGCCGCTGCCCCTGCAGCTTCACCCCCCCCTGCCTGTTTGCTTAGAAGGCAGATTGTCAGCCAAAAAGAACGAGCCTTATGCCACTGTAAACAAAAGAGGATTAGTTGTGCGAACAAAAGTCTGCAACAAGACATGATCCCATGAAAAACAAGCTAGGCACACGACTCAAATCACATCTGTGATATTGAGCTTTTCAGTTCCCAGTCTTCTCTCTCACACACACACACCATAAATTCACATACAACTGCAACTACACACACTTACATAGGCTTGTGTCAATTTTTTATGCATGAATACTGTCACATATAATTGTAAACATTCACATAGAACTATATGCATATGACACACATAAAACTATGCACATATACTGGCACATATCACACACATATGCTCATACGAACCCTCACATACAAGTATGCACTCATATACATTCCCACAAATAACTATACACACATTCCGTAAGGCCTTCCTTCTTGACCAGGAACACATCTTTTCCACTTGGAGATCTGGGTACCATTTGTGATAAAATGTTGCTGGAGGTCACCATCCTGCTTTCTGGTTGCAGAACATTTAGGGGGACATGGGGCCTCTCAGCATCTCTTGCAGCCCCTTCCCTTGGTACTGAGTCCCCAGGAATCCTCAGGCTCAACCAGGCATTCTGGTCCTGAGCAGATAGAGTCAAGTTATGGATGGTCCTGAGATCCTTTATTTAGTCTTGTAACCACTTCATCCTAGCAGCGCCTAGCACAGACCCTTATACATAGATAGTCTTCAGTATTTGTTGAAGAAATCCAAGAATTTGTGATTTCCTCCTTAATACTGCTTCTAATTTTTAAAATTAAAATCATTTCTTTTATTTGGGTAATATTTTGTCTCTTCCCCCTTGCCTGACCTATAATAGAAGTGCCCAAGGTGATGTGCAGATCTCTTAGAATAAAACTCTCCCTGGGAAGTGGAAAGCCCTATATAACTTCTTAAGTCTCTTGAGGATTTAATCAGAGATGCCAAAACCCTCAGACATCATCTAGTCTAAGGCTCTCATTTAATAGGTGAATGAACTGAGGTCCAGAGATGTTAAGTTATTTTTCCGAAGTCACCCAGTTAGGGACTAGGGACTCCATGGCCTGATTCCTGGACTCGTGCTGTCCCACACTTTTCACCTTGCTTCAACGTAAGTGATTTTATTCCAGGGAATAACTTCTTGATAAGAATGTTAAGAAAACAAGTGACTGAACATGAATTTCTTTACACAGAGCATTACAATAGTCTGTGAGGGATTATACCAGTTTGGGCAGAACTTTGCTATATTCTAATAAATCTAGCCTGTGATATCACAGCTGACGTATGTTTAACCTCATGATTTTGGGCTCAATGAAAGGCATCCTTCTTGTGATATTCCTATACATTTGAATCCTGACTTTCAAATTTTCTTAGTCTATGGGATCTCTGAGTATTCCATGGCTGGTTGCATCTGCCTGGTAGATGTTAGATCAATCTCAGGTTCACATCGGTTTTTAGCCTGGCCCTAGCCTGTTGGTGACCATCATTTCATTAGAGCAACAGAGGCACTAACTGTCTCATCATTGTCGAATAGCATAGATTTATTTTAGAACATTGACCTTTATTTAGCCAATGCTATGATTGGTGGTGTTATCATATGTTTCTTGTCACTTCATAAACCAGAGATTAACCCTTTCTCTTATTTTCTCAGTTACTGCATTTGAATGTCTCTAGAGTTGGTTATTCATTTATTGCTTTTTTGAGCTGTGTTAAGTTCACTTTAACTATATCCAGATTTACTTGGAAATGTGTATACATGTGGTGGAACGTCCAAGTGCAATGCACAGCATGACTTTTCCAAACAACACGCGAGAATGCTGTGTATTTGTATTTGCATAGTCCTGTTTATTCTATACATAACATACTATGCTTCCATGTTTATATGGTAAAGTGTATGAGATTTGAATACATAGTGTAAACACTCAAATCTGGGAGCAGTTAATAGCTATTACTCCCAGTTGAACTACTGTTCCCTTCCACAAAGACAAACTCACATCATATTAAATAAAAAAGATAGATGATATAAAGTGTATGATGATAGAGCGAATGCTGACCCTGGTTAAGTTAGGGTGATGGGGGGGGTGCCTGGGTGGCTCAGTCGTTAAGCGTCTGCCTTTGGCTCGGCGTGATCCCGGCATTCTAGGATCAAGCCCCGCATCAGGCTCCTCCGCTGGGAGCCTGTTTCTTCCTCTCCCACTCCCCCTGCTTGTGTTCCCTTTCTCGCTGGCTGTCTCTCTCTCTGTCAAATAAATAAATAAAATCCTTAAAAAAAAAAAGGGTGATGGAATTAGGCGTAATTGTCTCTTCGCTCTCTTTTCTACATGTCACATGATGTAATTTTATTTTTTATTTTTTTACTGAAAAGAATGCATTTATTATTTTAGAAGAAAGGCAAACAAGAAGAAAAACAATAAAGCAACCACACTGAGAAGCATGTCTGTAAGAAGCTGCTGGGAGAAGCTGTATCAATGCCAGTATGGCCTTGCCCTCTGGTGGCATCTCGCTTTCACAAAAGGGCCCACCAATTCATTTTTGTATGAGCTCTCAGACTGAAAGTCTCTTTTTGTCTCTTCTTTCCCTCTCTTAACATAATGTGATTTTACTTGGCTTCTGTGGTGGTTTTGTGTTATTTGACATAAAATGTCATACTGACTGTCAGCACTGAAATAAGGAGTTTTATACCTCGGTATGTTTTAACTATGACATGAGGTAATTGAACGTTATTATCACTTTGTAAAAAAATTTATCTCCCTTCTTATCTCCTGGTAGCATGAATCAGCTTCTGTGGATAAATTTTATGCCATGAATCAATGAACCTGTAGGTTTATTTTGCTAATTAAGTGTTTCTATCAGGTATTCTTATTTATACAGGAAATGGTTTCTTCTCATAGTTTGTCCTTGTCAGGAAAGGTAATATAGTAATAGCCTTTGAAAATACAGGTGTAAACTCACTGACAGGAACAGCATCAAATCTAGGACAGATTTTGTACATGTGTGTTTGTGTGTGTGTGTGTGTGTGTGTGTGTGTGTGTGAATCACACACATGTATACAGCAGCAACTAGTATTTGTAGAACTTCTCTCGGTATACCACCAAGGAGACTTCACTTCAAGTATGGAAGGTACGACTTCACAGGACTGAGAAAAATCTTTAATACTATCATTTATGAATGCTTCTATTCAAATGGAATGCCCTTATGGTTGATCTAATGATGACTTTAATTTTTAGGTCATAAAGTACAGAAATATAAATGGTTTAAACCTTGTAAAAATTTACCCATATATCCTACTTGCACCCTAAATCTTCCTTGCCAGTTTACAATGGCAACAAGTGTTAGAGACCAGAGTCATCATTTTTATTTCCTATCTTAAGAAATTCTTTACGTTTTATGTAAGCTCTACACGCAACGTGGGGCTTGAACTCATGACGCCAAGGTCAGAGTCTCATGCTCTTCCGACTGTGCCATCAGGCACCCCAATTCTTTACATTTTAAATTACTTTTATTTTTCCTAAGTACTGGATTTAACTGCTGGTTAGAGGAGAAGGGGCTAAGGACATTTTCCTGAAATGATTTCTCCTCTAACGATATCTTAGTCTTAGTGAAAAGCAGCTTCAATTTTGGAGCAAATACATAATACTTTATTATCTCAAAAAAAGAGAGGGAGAATGAGAGAGCTATTTTAAAAATGTGTATCTATACCAGGCAAAAAGGAGCAAAAATAGCCTTAAGGTCAGGGTTTGATCTTTTTTCCATTTTAGCTAAATAATTCTCTTCTCCCAGCATAGTAGGAAAAGTTTTGTTCAAGAGCCCCTCCTAGATCCATATAGACTGGGAAGAGAGAGTAAGCAAAAGGCAGAACCGTCAGGCCTCTTAGGGATCTTACTAGAGAAACTGTTGGAGACTTAGAAGGACCAGGTAGAAGTAAAATGAGCTGACACCTTCCACACCTGCTCCCTTACTCCTCCGAGTGTTTCTGAGAGCTCACACGGCAGAGAAACCTGTGGAAACAGTCTCACTGGAGACCGGCACCGAAGAGAAACATTGGCCATGTGATCGCTGTCTGCCGGCAGCTGAGGGCCAGGCAGAGGAGCTGGGCTTTTGCTCTCTCATTAGTTCTGGGCAGTCATGTTCTGTCTCTCTTCTTTCCCTCCTTCTCTTTCTCTCACCACACACACACACACACGCACGCACGCACGCACACACCAGGGTGTTGAAAGTCTTCATTACATGTACATTCTACTCAGAGACCAAACATGTAACTAACAACAAAATAAAGCCATAATCTTTGTTCGGTATTATTGACACATAGAAGTGACAAAAGTAGGCATTCGGGAAGAGAAGTAACTTCAATAGATACATAAATTAGAGTTATTTAATTCAGAAAACAGTGCTGGTGTTTCTGGAAAGTAGACTTGGCATCTCTAGACAGAGTTACGTGAACTTGATAAAGAATAGAAATTCCTTATTCTTTCAGGTCTTATGAGTTATTGTTATAATTAGTAAGGCCGAATTTTAACACAAAGGACTATAATAAAACATTTTTTGAATATTAAAATAATTCTTCCAGAGCCTATATTAAGCTTTGCAAATTTTAGGCAACGTATTGCATTGAAGCTCGGCCAAAGATATACACAGTAGTAAGTAACGTGTTGCTGTGAAAGTTTTTGGATGAAAAAAAAAAAAGAACTTTGGGTATTAGAATATTTGATTTACCGGATTTTGGCTCCTCTCCTGCCTGTTTCTCTTGCGAGGAACATTCAGACTGAGACTTTACTATGATTATCTAATCTTAACTCTGTTCTTGGAAGTTTAGCTTCTGTAAATAGTGGGAAAGGAGACCCTCCTGGATTGCTAATGGTGAGTATTTGGCTGTGAATTAAATGAATGTTTAAATCTCTTAAGATTTCCAGTAATGTTGAATTTGGCTAGATCGTCTGTGGTTATAATATTTCGAGCCTTTAAAAACCCATGGAAAAAAATAAATAAAAATACATGGGTTCTCAAATAGTGATAGGCTTTTTTTCCTGATTAGCATTTTGTTATTACCCTCACTGTCTACTTCAAACAAATTTTATGCAGTTTACAATTCTTGGAGCATATGGTTGCTGCCTACAAGTACTATGTGTTCCTTGGCAGACAGCCACCCGCGACACTGAAGAATAGTTTTCTGGATGAAGAGTAGAGAATCTTGCTTTCAGCCATTTTTCTACTTAAATTCAACTTTTAAGGTAGGGCTGGGTTAGACCCTTTTTTTTTTCCTTTTCTCCCTCCACTCCCCCTTCTTCTCTCCTTTGCCCTCCTGTCCTCCCTTGCTCCCTGTTCCTTTGTTCCAGTCTCCCTCTGCCCTAGGTGGAGTAATTTATGCTGTCAGCTGTAGTAGAGGTTCTTGTCCAGCAACGGTAACGTAATGCTCATGTAGACAACCCCAGGGGTCTCTAGCTTTTGCCTTCTTCTGCGTCTTTTCCTATTTTTCAGAACATTTCAAGTAGGACCCCTTTTGTTCTTTGTAGAGAATTCTGCAAAGCAGATAATGTGTTGGTTTGTATGCCTCATCACTAATATTGAGACCCTATGTGGACTTCTGTTTTAGGAAAATAATAGCTTTTAGTTAGCAATAATTGAGATGAAGGCTGGGTATAATTTCCTGCAAAGTCTGGGGGGCAGGGGCAGTTGGAAAAAAGGGGCAGGTGCTTTGAGATTATAGATTAAAGCCGTGACAGCAAGAAGTGGTGGGAAACCCTCTGGAGAGAGAGCAGTAGATGACAGCAAGGGAACTGGGGACTTGGCAGGGTCAGGTGAACATTCTTTCTCAAGACTCCCATAGAACAGGAGGCAGGGGGCAAGAGCATAGCCTCGTCTCAGTCTGAGGGCCCTCAATCCCTCCATGCCCTGGCTTGCTTCCCACTTCCGGTCCTTTCCGTGCAGGTAGCCATGACTGCTTGCCTCTCCATACAGGTAGCAAGGCAATGCGCTGAGTCATGTCTGAGAGGCAGCTGGAAGATATGAGTGGTCTACAGCTGTGATTTTTCCCCTCTTCTGTTTACGACCTCTTGTGGCACCCTCGTGTCTATGTGTTTGCACCCTTGCAATTGAACCCAACTGCTGTTCAGTCATTTGATCAATTGGTTGGATTTATTGATCTACCGTTGGTTCCTTGTTTTTGCCCAACATTACATGGCCTAAATACTTGTGTTCTGAACCTACTTCTGATTCATAGAGCATTAGTATACTCTCATCCCAAGCAAGTAAGAGATGATTTTTTTGATTACCATCTAAATATTTTGCATGAGAGAACTCCAAAAAGGGATTAAATAGATGTATAATATGTATATGTATATATAGGTGCATAAACTCATATATGTATATATTCACACATGTGTATACATTCAGACATATATACATATATATACACACATACACACACACACACATACACACATACATCCACATGTATGCATGTATTATGTATATGATGCTTAAATGGAACCTGGACATCCATTACTTACTATGGAACTTATTAAACCTATATAGGGAAATAAAATGAAACATCACATTTTCTGTATTTATATATTGTAGTGGAAGTCTTGAAACACCAAATCTTACTGTTGATTATGAAATTGAAATAAATACCATCTCAATGGAAAACTAATATGAATTTTCTATTTGTATATTTTGTGGCCATTTGGGAAAATTATACTATCAACCAGTGTTAAATAGAAAATCTCCAAATCAGTTATAAATTGAGAACAAATAACATAGGCTGAATGTGCTCTGCATAACATTTGAAAATGTCTTGATTCTAATTAAGTTTCTTCCCTTAGACATCCCTAGCCCTTAATGCCTTTTCAGAAGATAATCTGTTATGATGCAGATGTAACGTCAGGGAGAACAGCTTTGGAAGGCACCATGAGGCTTAGTCTACTCCTTCCAGGTTGGTGTCACTCACTTGGGGCAGCTGGGGCCCCACTGAGGCCCCTGCTGGCAGCCCCTCTGCTGCTGCTTCCAGTGGGGGCGGCTCCCTACTGGGGCCACATCCAAGCACCCCAGCTGAAATCTGCTCATCTGCCGAGGGGGGTGGAGTGGGGCCATTTGCCTCCATCGCTGGTAGCAAAGCCTCGGCTGGGGACTGGGGGGCCTGACTGGAAGATTCTGCCTCTGACTTCTGGGGTAGCTGATCCGTCTGGGCTGTGGCAAGGAGACTGCAGTCTTGGGCCTCTGCTCCTGACCCCATGGGGGGATTCCCGGGCCTGGGGGGCAGTTCTGCCTCATGGCCTCCTTCTGCTTCTGCCTGAGGAGCTGGGGGAGGCAGGGAACTCTCTGAATGGCATAAAGGGCTCAGAGGGGATTGTTCCGGCTCCTTGAAGGCCGAGTCACCACCCCCTTGAGGACTGCTGAATTCTGGTTGGATTTCTTTGGCCTGGTCAAGGGTCAACTCTGGATGATGAATGACCATGAAGGCTGTGGCCAGATTTTTCACAGCACTGTGAACACTCTCGGCTTCCTCTGTATCAACCCCCACCCCCTCAGACACAGAGTACTCGGGCTCTTCATCGGAGGTGTGCTGACCTTGGTCATCCTTTTCTGGCTTTTTGGCGTCTCTAATTTTCTTGTAGAGTTCATTTCTCTCTTCTTGTAAAGCTCGACAGAGGTTCTCCAGCCTCTCGATTTTCATGACGAAGCACTCATATTCTTTAGCTCTCAGTGCTTTCTGTGATTTGAAAACAATAGAAAGCAAAAAAAAAAAAAAAAAAAAAAAAAAAAAAAAAAAAAAAAAGCATAAAACAGCAAAGCAAAATTGCCAGGATGCTCCCTGGAGACAAGCAAAACCATTTGTCCAGGAATCTGTCTACCAGACTCTGGGGCCTGACCGCAGAGTGGTGGCTGAACAGACACCTGGCTGGGGCATCATTGCCATTTCTCCATTGTGTGTGAGACTTTGGTAGAATTTTAATCACTGTATCCTTTTCTTTGGGAGTGAAAGATGGCAAAGCTTTTCTCTGCTCCAGTCCAAGGCCTTCAAAATCTTAAAGTAGATGCATTTTCTGCTTCCAAGACTTAGAAGTCTTCCAGTGGCACAATGAATGAGATGGCAGGGGACCTGGCTGTCAGGAATACCTCATCTAGTCTATAGATGAACTGCTGTCTGCTAATCTAGCAACTGTTTGATTTATGTTGGTGAATAATAAGCTCATCTCTTTGGAATTGGTTGCAATTTGGGATGAATTGTTAGAACAGTAATTATAACGACAGAAACTCCCCACACACTAATTCATGATGCTGCTTGCTCAAACTGTTCAATTCTCCTCCTTTTCTGTAGAAATGTTGGTGTGTTTGTGCATGAAATTGTTCCTAATCATCCTACTCCTTGCCCCCACCTTTGTGCTACTCTGTACCCTTTAAGACTTTTTTTTTATTTTTAAGTTTTTTTTATGGTTGACATGGAGAGACTTTCTCCTGCAAACTCTGCCTCTCAGATCCATAGCCATGTATCTTTGGCTCAACACCTACAAGGCCTGACATAATGTCTGTAATGAAATGCCTGTTGGAAGAATTAAACAATACATCTCCATATCTGTCTATAAAGTAGCACCTACCCTGGGTGCTCAGGCTGGTGTCTTCTCTCATGTGTTCAGATCAACTCACTAATGTATTCTGCACCTGCTATGTGCCAGGCACTGGGGAAATTCAAAGACAAGTAAGACACTTGTTCTGTCTCTAAGGAGTGCAGTTGAGCAGGCATGGTGCTGATTTGAGGATAGCTTTGGACTCAGCAAGTAGGCATGTGCCTTAGGGTCACAAAGCTCTTTCTGAGTCCGGACCCCATTCTATTTTGCTCTAAGTATTTTGATTATAATTTCATATGTCACATCTCAGAAAATATCGGCTCTTTTTCAAAGATAATAATTGGTACTATTAGGTAATAATTATCTTCTGAGTACGAATATTTGGACTAGACAGGGGAAAATAAGCTGGGAGGAGCCTTCTTACCTCTTCAATCATGTCCAGCAGAGCTTTGTTGCAGTTCTCAAACCGGGCTTTCCATGTGGCTGTGTCCTTCTCTAACTTCTTCATTTTCTTAGTTGTCTACAGAAATTTGAGCATTTTAATGTTAATCCTGAAGACTTAATATATCAAAAAAGCTATTAGTTCCATATGTGATGCCAAGAAAAGTCCTTTTGTTACCAGCTGCTGAAGCAAACAGGTCTGATGTCAAGGAATGAAGATCCTGTGGGGAGAGTCCTATTTATTTCCGAATTATCTAGGTTAGTGGTGAACAAACTTATTGGCACCAGAGCCAATTCAGGAAGAAGGAAAGTCCTTAGGTCCACCTTGTTTTGTCATTGCATTTTCTTTAAAGTAAAAGTAGCTTTATTTAATTGCAAGAATAAGCTTGCAATTTAGATTTTTTGTGTTATTGAATAGAAGACTATCGGTGAAAAGGCTGGATGGGCTTTTTAGCCATTAAGATGTTGATACTATCTGGGCACATCTGAGAAGTGGCTACACAAAGGCAACTTTCTATTTTCTCAGTCTTTACATTTTTAAAAAAGTTCTTATTTAAATACTAGTAAGTTATCATACAGTGTAATGTTAGTTTCAGGTGTGCAATATAGTGATTCAACACTTTCATACAACACCTGCTGCTCATGACAGCAAGTGCCCTCCTTCATCCCCATCACCTATTTCACCCATCTCCCACACATCTCCCTTCTGGTAACCATGAGTTTGCCTTCTCTAGTTAAGAGTCTGTTTCTTGCTTTGCCTCTCTCTCTCTCTTTCTCTCTCTTTTTTTCCCCTTTGCTCATTTGTTTTGTTTCTTAAATTCCACGTGTAAGTGAAATCACATGGTATTTACCTGTGACTGACTTATTTCACTTACCTTAATACTCTTGAGCTCCATCCATGTTGTTGCAAACGGCAAGAATTCATTCTTTTTTATGGCTGAGTAGTATTCCATTGCATATATAAATATACGACATCTTCTACATCCAGTGGACGCTTGGGCTGTTTCCATAATTTGGCTATTGTAGATAATGCAGGTATTTTTAGTATTTTTCTATTCTTTAAGCAAATACCTAGTAGTGTAATTGCTGGATTATACTGTAACTCTATTTTTAACTTTTTGAGGAACCTCCATACTGTTTTCCACAGTGGCCATAACAGTTTGCATTCCCACCAACAGTGTAGAGGGTTCACTTTTCTCCATGTCCTCGCCAACATCTGTTGTTTCCTGAGTTAAATTTAGCCATGCTGACTGGTGTGAGGTGATATCTCCTGGTAGTTTTGATTTGTATTTCTCTGATGATGAGTGATATTGAGCATCTTTTTACATGTCTGTTGGCCATCTGGATGTCGTCTTTGCAAAAATGTCTGCTCATGTCATCTGCCCATCTTTTGATTGGATTATTAATTTTTTGGGTGTTGAGTTTTAAAAGTTCTTTATATATTTTGGATATGACCCTTTAGCAGGTATGTCATTTGCAAATATCTTCTCCCATTCCATAGGTTATCTTTTAGTTTTGTTGATTGCTTCCTTCGCTGTGCAGAAGCTTTTTATTTTGATGTAATCCCAATAGTTCATTTTTTCTTTTGTTTCCCTTGCCTTAGGAGACATATCTAAGAAGCTGCTATAGCCAATGTCAAAAAAGTTACTGCCTGTGTTCCCTTCTAGGATTGTTATGGCTTCCGGTTTCACATATAGGTCTTTAATCCATTTTGAATTTATATTTGTGTATGGTGTAAGAAAGTGGTCCAGTTTCATTCTTTTGCATGTTGCTGTCCAGTTTTTCCAACACCATTTGTTGAAGAGATGTTCTTTTTTCCCATTGGATATTCTTTCCTGCTTTGTTGAAGATTAATTGACCATATAATTGCATGTTTATTTCTGGGTTCTCTATTCTGTTCTGTTGATCTATGTGTTTGTTTTTGTGCCAGTAACATACTGTTTTGATTACTACAGCTTTGTAATATAACTTGAAGTCTGGAATTGTGATGCCTCCAGCTTTGTTTGTTTGTTTTTTCCAAGATTGCTTTGACTATATGGGGTCTTTTGTGGTTCCATATAAATTTTAGGATTGTTTGTTCTAGCTCTGTGAAAAATGCTGTTGGTATTTTGATAAGGATTGCATTAAATGTGTGTATTTGAGAGAGAGGGAGGGAGAGGGAGGGAACACAAGAGAGCACAAGCAGGGGGAGCAACAGACGGAGATGGAGGAGCAGAATCCCTGTTGAGCTGGGAGCTTGATCCCAGGACCCTGGGATCATGACCTGAGCTGAAGGCAGAGGCTTAAATGACTGAGCCATCCAGGTGCCCCTGTCATCTTCAGTTTCTTTCGTCGGTGTTTTATACTTTCGGAGTACTGGTCTTTTACCTCTTCTGTTAGGTTTATTCCTAGATATCATATAGGCTTTGGTGCTTGTAAGCAGGATTGTTTTCTTAATTTCTCTTTCTGCTGCTTCATTATTGGTGTATAGAAATGCAACAAGTTTTTGTATGTTGATTTTGTATTCTATGACTTTACTGAATTTGTTTATTACTTCTAGCAGTTTTTTGGTGGAGTCTTTTGGGTTTTCTATACATAGTATCATGTCATCTGCAAATAGTGGAAGTTTGACTACTCCTTTACTGATTTGGATGCTTTTTCTTTCCTTTTGCTGTCTGATTGCTGTGGCTAGGACTTCTAGTACTACGTTGGATAAAAGTGGTGAGAGTGGACATCCCTGTCTTGTTCCTGACTGTAGAGGAAAAACCCTCAGTTTTTTGCCACTTAGGATAATATTAGCTGTGGGTTTTTCATACATGGCCTTTATTATGTTAAGGTATATTCCTTCTGAACCTACTTTGTTGAGGGTTTTTAGCATGAGTGGATGTTGTACTTTGTCAAGTGCTTTTTCTGCATCTATTGAAATGATCGTATATGTTTCTTATTCTTTTATTAATGTGATGTATCACATTGATTGCTTCGCAAATATTGAACCACCCTTGCAACACAGGAATAAATCCCACTTAATCATGATGAATGATTTTTAAAATGTATTTTTGGATTTGATTTACCAGTATTTTATTAAGAATTTTTGCATCAGGGATATTGGCCTGTAGTTCTCTTTTTAGTGGTGTCTTTATCTGATTTTGGTATTAGGGATAATGCTGACTTGGTTGAATGAGTTTGGAAGTTTTTCTTCCTTTTCTATTTTTTGGCATAGTTTGAGGAGAATAGGTATTAACTCTTCTTTAAATGTTTGGTAGAATTTGCCTGTGAAACCATCTGGTCTAGACTTTTGTTTGTTGGGAATTTTTTTGTTACCGACTCAATTTCTTTCCTGGTTATCGGTCTGTTCAAGTTTTCTGTTTCTTCCTGTTTAAGTTTTGATAATTTATATGTTTTGAGGAATTTATCCATTTCTTTTAGGTTGTCCAATCAGTTGGGATATAGTTTTTTGTAATGTTCTCTTATAATTGTTTGTATTTCTGTGGTATTGGTTGTTATTTCTCCTCTTTCATCTTTGATTTTATTTATTTGGGTCCTTTCTCTCTTTTTGGTAAATCTGGCTAGAGGTTTATCAATTTTATTAATTTTTTCAAAGAACCAGCTTCTGGTTTCATTGGTTTGTTCTACTTTTTTAGTTTCTATATCATTTATTTCTGCTCTAATCTTTATTATTATTATTTATTATTTTTATTTTTAAGAAAAGATTATCATATGTAGAACCTCATTTGGATGTGTCTGGAGTCTTGGAAACTTGATTACCCTACCTTCTCCTACAAATGGACCTTGAGAGCTTGTTTGAGGTTCTAGGAAGGGCATGTAGCTACTCATGTATCCCTGACTAAAGAATGGTCCTCCTCTATTGGGACACCTGCCTAGCCAGCCAGATCAACTGATTCAACCCTGGCAATCGATGAGTGACAGATGTTACAGCTGGATCGCCCTCACATCCTCTGCACTAATCTTTATTATTTCCTTCATTCTGCAGGTGTTAGGCTTTGTTTGTTCTTCTTTTTCTAGCTCCTTTAGGTGTAAGGTGAGGTTGTTGGAGATTTTTCTCCCTTCTTGAAGTAGGCCTGCATTGCTATATACTTCCCTGTTAGGACCACTTTTGCTGCATCCCAAAGGTTTTAGACTGTTGTGTTTTCATTTTCATTTGTTTCTGTGTATTTTTAAATTTCTTCTTTGATTTCTTGGTTGACCCATTCATTGTTTAGTAGCATGTTGTTTAATGTCCATGTACTTGTGGTCTTTTCCAGATTTTTTCCTTGTGATTGACTTCATAGCATTGTGGTCAGAAAAGGTTCATGGTATGACTTCAGTCTTTTTGTTTTTGTTGAGGCCTGTTTTATGATCTAATGTGTGATCTATTCTAGAGAATGTTCCATGTGTATTTGGAAAGAATATGTATTCTGTTTTAGGATGGAATGTTCTGAATATATCTGTTAAGTCCATCAGGTCCAGTGTGTCTTTCAAAGCCACTGTTCCCTGGTATGTTTTCTGTTTAGATGATCTCTCCATTGATGTAAGTTAAAGTCCCCTACTATTATTGTATTATTATTGATTAGTTCCCTTATGTTTGTTATGAGTTGTCTTATATATTTGGGTGCTCCTATGTTGGGTGCATAAATATTTACAATTGTTATATCTTCTTGTTGGATCATCCCCTTTATTATTATATACTGCCCTTCTTTCTTTCCTTGTTACAGTCTTTGTTTTAAAGTCTAGTTGGTCTGATACAAGTATTACTACTCTGGCTCTCTTTTGACATCCATTTGCATGATAAATGTTTCTCCATCCCCTCACTTTCAATGTGCAGGTGTTTTAGGTCTGAAATGAGTCTCTTGTAGGCAGAAGATAGATGGGTCTTGTTTTTTTAATCCATTCTGACTCCTGTGTCTTTTGATTGGAGCATTTAGTCCCTTTACATTCAAAGTAATTATTGATAGATATGTATTTATTACCATTTTATTATTTGTTTTGTGGTTGTTTCTGGAGATTTTCTCTGATCCTTTGTTGTCTTTCTCTCGTGTTTTGCTGATTTTCTTTAGTGATATATTTGGATTTCTTTCTCTTTGTTCTTTGCATGTTTATTAGTGGTTTTTGATATATGGTTACCATTAAGTTTGTATCTAACCTCTTCTGCAAATAGCAGCCTATATTAAGATGATGGTCATTCAGGGTTGAACTTATTCTTTTCTCCTCTCCTCCCCACATTTTCGGTATATGTTGTTATATTTTATACCTTTTTAGTGAAATTTCCTTGACTGATTTTTACAGAAATATTCATTTTTACTGCTTTTATGTTTCCTGCCTCCATATTGTCACTTTAGGTCTCACCTTTGGACTCAAAGGGCTGGTTTAGGGGTCACGAACTCCTTTAGGTTTTGTTTGTCTTGGAAACTCTTTATCTCTCCTTTTATTCTGAATGATAGCCTTCCTGGATTGAGTATTCTTAGGTGCAGATTTTTCCCATTCTGCACTTTGAATGTATCATGCCACTTCTTTTTGGCTTGCAAAGTTTCTGTTGAGAACTCTCCAGCTAACCTTATGGCTTTTCCCTTGTAAGTTAAGGACTTTGTTTGTCTTGCTGCTTTAAGTTTTTTAATCACTGTATTTTGCAAATATAATTACAGCATGTTTGGTGTTGGCCTGCTTTTGTTGAATTTGTTGGAACTTCTCTGTGTCTCTTGGATCTGGGTATCTTTTTCCTTCCCCAGATTGGGGAAGTTTTCAGCATATTATTTCCTCAGATAAATTTTTTTCCCCCTTTCTCTCTCTTCTTCTTCTGGAACTCCTAATACAAATGTAATACATTTGATGGAGTCACTGAGTTCCCAAAGTCGATTCTCATGTTGCATAATTCTTCTTTCTCTCTTTTGTCCAGCCTCTTTACTTTCTATTACTTTGTCTTCCAGGTCACTAATCTGTTCCTCTGCTTCTTCCAACCTGCTGTTCATTGCATCAAGCCTGTTTCCAGTCTCATTTATTGCATTCTTCATCTCTGATGGTTCTTTTCAAACTCTTTCATCTCTGCAGTAAGGGTCTCACTGATATTTTCTATTCTTTTCTCAAGGCCAGTGAGTATTCTTATGACTGTTGCTTTAAGTTGTCCATCAGGCATGTTATTTATATCTGTTTTGCTTGGGTCTCTGGCTGTGGTCTCATCTTCTTCTTTCACTTTGGATTAATTTCTCCATCTTCACATTTTGTCTAAGTCTCTGTCTTCTTCTCTGTGTTAGAAAGGCCAGTTATGTCTCCTGCTCCTGAAAGTAATGGCCTTATGAAGAAGAGGTCATGTAGTGCCCAGAACATGGTGCTTCAGGGAAGATCTCCAGTGTGTGCTGTGGTGGTTGGTGTCTGTGCTGCGGTGCTTCCCACAGGTGGCTTTGCGCTTATGCTGAGGGACAGAGGAGGGAAATGGTGCTGGCCAGCTCCTTTGTTCCTAGAGAGGTGTTTCCTGAATGCTGCCCCTCAGGGACACACTCTGAGAAGAGTGAATACTCTCTTCCTACTGTGTGCCCAGGTGCTCTTCACGTTGCCATTTCCACATTGTCTATCCTGGGTTTTTTGACTGCGTCTCTCCAGCCAAGACTGCTGACCTTTAAAACTCCAGACTTTAAGACCCACTGGTTGCAAGAACGCACAAAATTCAGCCCCTCTCATTTTCCAAGCCAATGGCTTTAGGGAAATGTTCTTATTGTGCTTTCCCCTGTGTGTTCCCCTTTCTCTCTTTCTCATCCTTCTCCATGACCACCCTCCACTCCACAGCAGCTGTGATCTGTTTCTCTCCTGAACCACGGCTCTGAACTTCCTACCTTTTCTGATGTGGCCTGTCCACTCCCTTTAGTTGTGGAGTTCATTCTGTCAGTCTTCAGGTCAATGTCCGGTGTATTTGAGGATGATTTGATAGTTATCTAGTTGTGTTTGTGGGATAAGGGCGAGCCTTCTGTCAGTCTTCAGGTCAATTTCTGTGGTATTTAGGCTGATTTGATAATTATCCAGTTGTGTTTGTGGGATGAGGTGAGCCTAGCGTTCTCCTACTCCAACACCATCTTCCTGCTCCCTCTGTCTTCACATTTGTAGAATGTGGTGGGATTCATAGAATGGGATTACATGCATTATTCATTTCATCCTTGAAACAGTCCCATAAGGAATGTTCTGTTTGTACCTCCACTTTATCACTGGGGAAACTGAGGCTCAGAGAGGTGGAAAAATATTCAGATGAGTTAGCAGAAGAGTGGGACTAGAGTTATTTCATTCCATTTAATGCAACATATGCAGAGTGTCTGCTAGTTACCAGTAAGGAGCTGGGTGTAGAGGATATAGAAGTTAATAAAATGCAGCCCATCTTTTTTGAACCTGAAACTGTTTGTTGGATCTCTGCTCTGCTTGGATGAAGTGAAGGTCAGATATGTAATCAGGTGCAGTTTCTCTGGATGAACCCACCTGGGCACTTTCTGCTTTGTGCCATGATGTCTGAGGCTGTGAATGCTTGGAGGCCAGAGGCTGGGCCCAGGTTGTCAGCCCCTGGGCTCAATAGAGAAGCTAGATAAGCCTTGAATGGTTTTTAATTTTGATCATTTCTTAACCAAGTTAGTAGTTTAGAAACTTTTTAAAGTCATCAACCTCTTTAAGAATTTGATAAAATCTATGGAACCACACTCAGAGAAATGTAGTATGCACATCAATTGTGTGTGTGTGTGTGTACTGATTCTCAGGGTGGCTTTTAAAGTCTTTAAATAAATCCCAGATTAAAAATTCCTGTTCTAGTATTTATTTAAAATAAGTAAATACAGTTTTCTGCTCTAATATTTATTCTAAACGCTATAGTGAAAAAAGATTTTTGAAAAATGGATAGATCCAGGATGCCCGGGTGGCTCAGTCAGTTAAGCATCTGCCTTGGCCTCAGGTCATGATCCTGGGGTCTTGTGATCAAGTCCCACATCAGACTCCCTGCTCAGTGGGGAGCCTGCTTCTCCCTCTGTCTGCTACTCTTGCTGGTTGTGCTCTCACTTTCTCTTTCTCTCGGACAAATAAATACACAAATAAATAAAAAAAAAAGAAAAAAGAAAAATGATCTGTCCTGGAGTGGGAAAGCTAACAAATGTTGACCTATTTATGTGTGTTCACTGAATGGTGAAATTAATCATATAATTTTAAGAAAATGTTTTTTAAAAAAATTTATTAATTTTAGAGAGTAAGCAAGCGAGAGAGCATGAGCAGAGGGAGAGGGAGAAGCAGACTCTCTGCTCAGCAGGGAGCCTGATGCAGGACTCAATCCCAGGACCCTGGGATCATGACCTGAGCTGAAGGCAGATGCTTAATCGACTGAGCCACCCAGGCGCCCCAAGAAAATGTTTTTAAAAGGACATTTTGTGCACTTAAAAAAGGTTGATGCCAATGCATGTTAAGAAACACAATTCTGGTGCTGATTTTATTTTGGGAAAATATTGGATTGAATAAAATTTAGTCATTATGCCCAATAATAATATATAGCACCTCATATTTGTAAAAGAGTATAAGAAAGTTTAAAACCCTTTAAAATACATTAATTTATTTGAACTTCACAATCTTGTGAAGTAGGCAAGGGAAATGGTATCTTAATGTCAGATAAGAAAAATAAAGTTAGAGGGAAGTTAAGTGGACCGGCCGGTGCTACTTGAGGAGAGGCAGCACACCCAGCACTTGGATTTAGGCTTCCTTCTCATTCCAGACTCTGCCAATTATAACATACTACCTATATTCTCTTCTAAGAAGGAATGTATGAAATGGTTTTTCTACTCTAAAATTCTACTCTTGGATGTTTGTATGAAAGTTGTTTTTTCAATCTTTAAAAATTAGTTTTTAAAAAAATTTCAGTATAAACAATTTAATGTTAAATTGCTGGCTTTTTTTTTTTTTTTAGCTCTCCATGGGCTAGAAAAAGAAAATATTCTTTCTCAGAGTGAAATGTATCCTAGTGTTTTTGAACTCTTCCTGAGATTAATTCACCAGATACTTAGCATAAAAAAAAATACAGTCTAAATCTCATTTGCATGTATAAATGTTTCATTGCTTCATGAAAAGCACTGAAGTATCTTAATGAGAGAAAAATGAACTCAAAGGAGAATTGACTGTAAAATAGAAAATGTCAGGATTTTGTGGAGGATAAGTAATACTCACTTTATCCATTTCCTGTTTGAAAGTGGCAAACACCTCATTGCTTTTTGTTAGTGTGTTCTGGAACTCTTCAAACCTTCCAGAGTAGAGAGTCAGCTGTAAATAGGGGAAAGAATGGTTCTATTTTAGGGCTGCTTTCAGAATGCTTCCAGAACAAAACAGCATGTCATTGTTCATTATTTGAGAAGGAAAATGACTTAAAGGAATTCTCAATACAATGTTAGTAGTATGTTCATTTCTTTTATTTACTATGAGATCAACCTAAGTCAGTGAGTATAACTGAAGTACATCTTTAAAGCAAAATGAAATAAAAACATGTGTCATCGCCATTTCATTATATCATAACTTTTACCAACAAACTTTTATTGAGCGTTGAACATATGCACTGACTCCACGTACGAAAGCATTTAACACATGACTACTGTTTTTGAGAGACTCGCGCTCCTGATAGGAAGATAATCTCAAAGACAACTTGATTGTGGGACAGTGAATGCAAAGTGCCAAGTCCATTAAGTATAGTGCCAGTCAGAGAAGGAAGTGAGCATGGCAGGTGATCATGTGAGTCATGTTTTTGTGGAGAAGGCTAGGTTTGCACTGGGTAATGAAGGGAGTGAGAATGTAGACTAATGAAAAGAAGTGGTAGGAAAAGCGGACCAAACATGGGCGGCTGCCATTACACAGCTTGTGCCACACTGAGCAGCTGCCATTTACATTTTAGTCAAGTTGGTTTTGTATGTTTATGAATACAGTGTTCTAGCCAATAGCAATTAGATGTCCCTTTCCATCAAAATCAGTGTATTATTACCAATTTTCTACAGATGGAAAGGATGATTCTTGAGGAAGGAATGCCATTTCTAATGTGCATGCAGTATAAAACATCATATGGGTTAGTATTGGCAAGTGTGTGGCTCACCAGGGGAGAAGTGCCTTGTACCTCTATCTAATCCTTATTCCAAGGCTTGCATTTGGGGTGGGAATAAAGGAGGGCAAGGAAGGAGAGTGCGTTGCTAGTGACAGTAATGCAATAATAAAATCTTGCTTTTGAAAATGATTTTAGAATGGCATGCTTTGAGTGAGTGGAGATTTAATATGGGTGATACATGTTAGTAAAGCCTGCATTTTCAAACGCGTATTTGTACTGTTGAATGGCTGGAGCAGCTCCAACTCCTCAAATGGGCTCCAGATGACTAGCTGGTGGTACCTGTGACACTGTCATTTTGAAAGCAGAGAAAAACTACTGACTGGAAGCCAGTAGATTAGAGAATTCTCAGTCTTGGGGTGAGAGGTAGAGAGAGTATGGCATTCAACCCCCAAAACGCAGAGAATCTGCTTATCTAGAATGGCTTATTCTCAAATATTTTAGAATAGCAGAGATTTTACCACAGTAAACAAGAACAATGAAATGATAACATAAAACGTTTCCACAGGATAGATTTTCCAAAGAAAAGTCAAACAGCTGACTGTCATCTTGAAATCACACCTTAGCTTCATGAATATGTGACAGGGCAACTCTGGTGGCCTAAAATTTGTTTCTCATGATTCCTTGGCACAGAGATTAAAGAAGACTGAGTAAAGGAGCATCAGGGAAGTCATGGCCAGGAAAGTACCCCAGGCTTTTACACACACACACACACACACACATACACACAGAGTGCGTAAGATAATCCTTACTCATGAACTCATTATGTGCAACACACTCTTGACCTATCCTATTTCATTGTTTCATTTTTTCTCCCCAAAGTACTGGCTGGGATCCACTGAATTGATTTCAGGGCCCATGAGTGGGTCAAGCCCCTTAATCCCAGGATACGCTTCTATGGGACAAGCTACCTAGACTGCACATGATCTAGTGGTCTAGAGTGGGAACAGCTACTCGGGGCTGAGCCTCTTCACCTTCTATCACAAAATCCGTTCATTTGCATTCTGGGTCACATCTGTTAAGCTTCTTTTTCTGACTTTCTCTCGTTTCTTTTCCATGCTTCTAGTAATTTCTGCAGTTAGAGGACGGGGGCAGATACTCTGGTCTCCTGAGCAGGTCCTCCCAAACACGCTTTTGCAGCCCTGGAGTCACAGGCTGCCGACCGGAGGAGCAGGAATGGGCGCATGCGCCATCTCCCAGGCACGGTCTTGTCAGTTTCAGCAGGGGCAACCTCACCCAGCTCGCTCAGCTTCTGCCCTTTCTTTGGGCAGAATGCTCTTTCGGGTGTATACGTTGGGCAGATTTTGTTTCCCTTCCGCATGTTTTCTTGTGGCATGGAGAAGGCAGACACGCCCAGAGTGCCAGGAAGCGGTGTCTCATTTCATTACCACTTCGCCTGGCCTTTTTCTAGCGACCGTTTTTTTCTTCCCTCAACTTTTTTTCTTTCTTTTTAATTAGGGTAAATACATGTAATATAAGATTTACCATCTCAACTATTTAAAGTGCACAGTTCAGTATCGTTAACTCTATTCACGTTGTTGTGTAACTGATCTCCAGAACTATTTCATCTTGCAAAACTGAAACTCGACACCCATGAAACAGTTAACTCCCCATTTCCCTTCTAGAACTGTTTTTCATACTCAGCTTTTCTTCCTATTTGACCTCTTTGTTGTAGGTGGCAAAATCTGTGTGGATTATACTTTTCTCAGGTAACCAACTCTAGCAGTCTTTACTTATACTAACTAAAAATGGGCACTTCCTGTTTACTTCATGCATATTTGCTTGGTAGTACATTCCTTCTCACTAGTATGCTGATGTGATGCATGTTTGGTTTCATGTGTCATATCCCTGCTTTTATTTTGGTATTTCAGAGAAGCATGGAAGGGATATCCAGAGGTCACCCACAGTACTCCTGCCAGAGGCAGAGATAGAAGCAAAATATTCTAGGGTCAGTAATAACAACAATTGCCCCAACATTTTCACTTTTAAGTGGGTGAGCAACACACACGTTCTTTTAATGGAGCACAGAATTTCAATTTCAAACATTCATAGCACATAGGAAACAGAAGCGTGTCCAGGAATTGTCTTAGCAAACTTGTGAGATTTGGTGTGGGAACAAGTCCAATTATAATAGTAGTTGCAGAGTTATCTCCTCTCATCCTCTATACAGAAGGTGAGAACCTCTAGGTTTAAAGGCTATGATTACTGTCTTTAACATTGTATTCGATGATCTTTCCCCTTGGGCTGTAGTTTTGTGGCCACATGGCTGCGTTGTTAGTCTTGCTGACTTTCCACATCTACCATCTTCATCCGTATCGATCCAATGAATACTCTATTTGTAGTGACAGTTGTATCCCATTGATCATTTCTGACATTTACTCTGTTGCCTTGGTTTGTATAATTGAGAGCCAGACATCTCTCCCTAAGTGAAAACCATGCCCCATACTGGCAAGCTCTTGTCGTACGGATGAAAGTGACTTCGTCTAGTAAAATACAATCTGTCCTTGTTATTTTCCTTGCTCAGACCATAGAAATGGGGACTTAAGACCTCTGCCTCCTACCACCCCACTCCTTTAAAGAAACTAAAAACCAAAGGAAGTGTTCAAGGGCTACACACACTAACCTGTGGTAGATTTTGTTTCTCAAGGTTTAAAGGTTTTAAAAATATGATGTTGCTACTTTTCAAGAGGAACTTTAAACATGATTACACATAGGGCTTGGGGGCCTTTATAGTCTTCTTGAAGATTAAGTTATTATTGGAGTTTTGAAGAGTGCCTTGAAGACAAGAGACAGACAAGGAAGGGTCCTTGCAGAGAGCCCCGCACGATGGAAAACAAAGCAGTGGAGGAGAGGGCAAGGTTAACCTAGCTTAGGGCCACACGGCTTCAACTCTGGAGTTCTCTGCATTCAAGAACTGGAGCTGGACAGGGTCTGGAGATCATCTTCTCCGGGAGTTCTTCAACTTTTTTGCAACTAAAGACTCCTTTTGTCTCATACATCCCTATGTAGATCCTCACCTATGAAATAATAGTTGTATTAGCTTATACACTAATTGTTAGCATTTTTATTAATATTGTTATCACTAGATTGTGAATTTATGCAGGGATTTTTGATTCTCTTATTGATTAGTATATCTCCAACACCTGGAACCTTGCCTAGCACTGAGTGAGTGCTCAATAAATATTGGTTGAATTAATTATTCTTCTTATGGGCCAGACATGGAGCTAAGTGCTTTGCATGCATAACTTGAAAACAAAATGCATATGTTATATATTCATTAACTCATTTTCCTTTTATAAACTTAACCAAACACGTGAATAATTGCCATCCATAGCTGCTGAGGGAGAGCTGATAAAATGTCAAAAACAACTATATCTTAGATAATAGCTGCCGCCTCATATGCTGTTATGTTTTGGAAATACTGAAAAGTGATGAGCCTCTTAGAGGTCGGAGAACTCCAGCTTGGGATCACTGATGCATTACAGTACTCTTATTTTACAGACAAAGAAATTTAGGTGTAGGGAGGTTCAGATGAATCGCACAGGGTCAGACAAATTCTGAGCAGAAGAGCCAGGACTCTGGCCTTGGTCCCTGGACTCAGTCCAGTATTGAGGGATGAGCGAGGAACATGGGCAAGTCTAAAACCCCTGGTAGAAGCTTTTTTGAATTTGAGGGGGTATTGGTGGGATATTGGATCACACCATTACATTTTATTCCACAAGTCTTTAAGGGCCTAGATTCTGATGCCAGCCTCTCTAGCCCAGAGTCTAATGGTATTAACCTACCCTTCTCAAGTTCATTATCACCGTGTAGTATAGAGGAGTAGAGATTGCTTGTCACAAATGATATGAAGAAGGAATATCTTCAAATATTGCCTATTGTACCCCTCAAAGCTCTGTGCTGCGAATGGGGCAAAGACGGAGCCAGGAGCCCTGCCCTGATTCTCTGGACTGTCTCCAAGACTGTAAGGTCACACCTCCTCTCCTCCTGCCAGCCTCTGGTTAGAGAGCAGCCACTGCCTACCACCTACCCCACAACCATGATGTGGTGGCTCTGTGACGACCTAGAGGATGATCTTGAGTTGTAACTCTAGAGTTTAGTCTTTTAACTCTGGATCCTTTGATTTTATGAACAGTAAGAAACATCATGCTTCAAATTCCTATATAATTAGTATTTAAAAATGATTTTGACGGGTTATTTTATATTACTGAGGGAAAATAATTATCATTGCATTCAGTTCACACATTGGAAAAGTCTGCTTTAGGAAGTTTAGATATGAAAATGTTACCTGTGTTTTTGTCTGCAGTGATAGGATTGGTGATTTTAAGTTTCTTATTTTTCTTATTTGCCTCTTTAAAAATGAACAAGTTCAGTGAACACTTGGTCATTTTTAAAGAGGCAAATAAGAAAAACTGAAACTTGTTCATTCATGTAAGGACCAAGTTTTTTGGTTTTGTTTTTTGTCATGAATAAGCATATAGCAGTCCGCACATGAACATTTACAAGTGAATTACCCAAATCTGAAATTAACACTGCCCAGCTTGGAAGGCTTGTGATTCCCTCACCTTCTGTGAGTTTATTTGCTCTCTGTGACTTATAGTCCTTGTAGCACTGGGACTCCTAGCAGGGGAGCCACCGCCCCTCTATAGCTCAGTCCCCGGACGCCTCACCTGGAACACAGCAGGGAATGTTTGCCAGAAGGGGCAGAGCCCCAAGGGCATGGGAAAGATGGGTAGAGGTATCTGTTGCCTGAGGCTTTATTCTTGAACCTGAGATATGAATTATTGCAGTCTCAGAACATACATGACATCGCAAAGCCAATCAAAATTGTTCCCTACTTGTCCGTCGTTTCTAGTCATTAACCACTGACAAGGCCAACGTCTGGTAGCATGAAAACTTTGGCACTGACTTTATTTTTCTAATTTCCTTTTGTTATAAATAACATCAAGCAAGCAAAGATATTCTAGGTGGTGCATTTGATCAGTTCACATTTTATTCTTATTTTAGTAGGGAAATGGGAGGAGAGTGAGGGGACGTATTTATGAATAGATAGGCAGGAACCCGGACACCAGCTCATTCTGATTGGCCATTTCAGGGCCCTCATGGTTATGTCAGCAAACCTTCTGACTGGATGTTGTTGTTGTTGTGGAGCATTTATTTTTCTTAGATATAATATTGTGCTTTTCTTTTTATTTTAAAATAACAAATAGGAAGTTAGTGTTCATTTCTAACTCCTGTACCCCCTGCCCCTGCCACACATAAGGACTGGTGCAGACTAGCTTTGGTTCACAGGCTTTTTACCTAGGAACAGTGAGGAGAGCGCGCCCCACGCATTGTTGTCCGTGTCCCCCCCCCCCCCCCCCCCCCCGGTCACCTGAGCCTGCAGGACTGTCTCTTGTTCCTTCAGCACTTTGGCCTGAAGTTTCCACTCTGCTGCCTGGTTCAGCAACTGTGAGGAGAGAGAATGCATGGAAAGACTGTCAAATTGCCCTTTACGTCACCATTTGAGGATAATTTGTGTATAAAACTTAATGACTTGCTAACTAACCCTCTTCAGTAACTTTTCGGGAAATTTGCTAAGTATCTAGGAAAGCTAAGAAAACAGCTAAACAGTTGAATTCTCCACTAAAAATTTGTGGTTCTAATGGATAAAAAAGAGAAAAAAAAAATCTGCAACTCAAGCATGAATCACACAAAATTTAACCTCCCACCAAATTCTGGAACGTTGTCTAACAATCCTGCTCAATCATCATTCAGCCTCTGCTTGAACATTTCCAGAACACCCCCATCTGGTTCATTGTTGTGAGCAGCTGTCCCTTTATAGTAAACTCAAAGTTATTCTCCTAGACAATGGTTCTCACCATCGCATGATCAGAATCTGCTAGGGAGCATGTTAAAATGCAGATCCCTCTCAAAGAATGTAAACTAGGAAGTACAGGGTGTGATTAAATTCTATAGTGAGAGCAAATCCCCAAGACGGTTTGGAGGTTGGTATTCTATGGATTAAATTTTGAGAAACACTGGGTTAGAAACTTGACCTATTATTCCAAATCTTATAGAAGATTTACCCAATAAGTCTTATCCCTCTTCCAAATACAACCAAGGCCCTCATATCAAAGATAGTCAGAACTGGGAGCTGGTAAGTTAAATTGAAAACATTGTTCTAGGCATAAAAATGACACACACATACGTAAAACATGTTATTTTGGGGGCGTCTGGGTGGCTCAGTCAGTTAAGCGCCTGACTCTTGATTTTGGCCCGGATCATGATCTCAGGGTCATGAGATGGAGCCCCTGCCTTGGGCTCTGCACTCAGCTGGGAGTCTGCTTCCTCCTTCTCCCTCTTCCTCTGCCCTTCCCCCAGTCTGTGCGCGCATGCACGCACGCACACGCGTGATCTCTCTCTCTCCAATACATACATATATACATACATAAATCTTTATAAAAATAATAAAACATGTTATTTTAACTTAAGATGTATGTTTATTTCTTGGTTTTGATAGAGGGCTTTGCTCTTTGTTTTGGGTATGGGTCTTCTGGTGGGAGTTCAGAGGAGCTTTTTGTTGTTTGTTTTTATAAAAATTATTTCCATGATGGACCACATAAGATTTATAATTTTTTTTTTTTTACATTTTAAACAATAGTACTAGAACCTGCAGACCTAAACATATTTGCGAAGAAGCTTGATTGGATAATTCTCTGGAGTTGTACAGCTTTCTCCTAGTCTTTTACAGCTACTCCCTTCTAACTTGACAATTGTTTTGTGCTATTTGCCTACATTTAGTCTTTCAAAGCATAGTTTTCGTAGAAACAACTCTTTCTTTTCACACATTTCATCAGTTTCTGTGTCATTCTGTTGGTTTTCATAATATAAAAGCAAGGGTAACTGAAAGAAAAGGTTTGGGAGCAAAGAGCTGTTTCTTGGTCAGTGCCATCTTACTTAACTTGGGAACCCATGTGTAGACACTCAAGTGGCTGTGTAGCCACAGGATTCAACATGCAGTGGGCATCTTTAGTGTGTTTACAGAGAGAATGGTGGACATCATGGATTAGTCTGGTTAGTCAATTAGGTGGCCATCAGTTTAAGAAGTTTCTAGTATATTTGAAGATAGGCTGATTTATATTTTCTTTTTCTTTGTTCCTGTTTTAAAAAATGTCCACTTTTTGTAATCAGAACAAAAAACAATAAAGTCATCATTTTAAAAAACTTGGAGGCATCTTCTTTTGTATTCAAGTTTATCTTTGTCACATGGCTCAACCTTTCCATTTGTAAAATGGGTTATATCTGTTCCTCTATGCCTCCCAGTGAGCAGTGAAGGTTAATTGTTGTAGGAGTGCAATCAGCTCATCCCATGGAGGGCTGAGGCAGCTGTGGAGTATAAGACCTGTAGGCTGCCCTCTGGCCATCTGAGCCCCTGCTTCACTGAGCAGGCTGAGGAGCCCAGTGGTGATGGGTGGTTCCCTGACAGAGAGGGAGGAAGGTGGCTGCCTGTTCTGCTTGGGATAAAGGAGCCCTCCAGCTCTGACTTGATATTTCACCACTTTCAGTAAGGAGCATCACAGCTGGAACCTGGGTAGGTGGCCAGCTTTGAAGAACTGAGGGCGCTACTTTTTTTGGACTCAAATCTGCTGCTTTGCTAAACCAGGGTAGGAAAATAGGGCAGCACGCTAGTTTCTTGCTAAGGCTGGGTCACCTCAAAACTGCCCCTACTCTTTGAAATGAAGCTCTGCCTAGTTATTCATTTGTCATGTCTCATGTTCTATATCAAAGGTACTGCTATCCTGAGGGGAGCATAGTTTGCCTAAGAGGATAATTATGCCAACAGTGGAGTATCAATGTTCTTGGATTCTGAATAATAATTAAATGCTTTGTTTCTTATTTTGAGAGCTAGGTTGTAGATGGATTTAACAACTTAATCTTTTTTATTAAGAGCCCATGGACTTCTGATTTGAGATCATCCAATGTCCATCAGGATATGTTCTCCAAAATTCGTCCTTTCCTTGCCATGTTTGAAAACAAAAGTTATTATTAAATTACTATTCTAACAAATTAAAGTGATTCTAGTCTGATTTTAGGTAATTGCAGAGTTCATGATCAACTGTTAAATGGCCAAATTTGAACGATTGGTCCACTGATTGCGTTTTAAATCTCTCTCCCCAGCAACAGATGCACACTTTGACTCATACCTCTGAAGCACACCTTTGAGTGTGACACACAAACACAGAGCTTAGCCTTTGGAGACAGACACACTGGAGATGTGACGTGTTGGAAGTGGGACCAACACGTCTTGCTCACTTAGCAGCGTGTGACCTTAAGTCGCAGATCTTCTATGAGCCTCAGTTCTTGCATCTGGAGAATGGCCCTGCAGCTGTTTTCGGAATGTTTGGGGTTAACGAGATGTCATTAAAAGCCACCACTCAGTTTCTTAAACCCCAAACTCAGAAATCATCCCTGACTTTTCCCTTTTCCCTTTCCTCACTGTCACCATCTTCAGTTCAGAGCACTGACTGTTGGTTTTGCACTGAAAATGTAACTTCTATCCATGTCCACCTCCCCTTGTCCACTGTCATGTCCCCAACCCAAGCCGCCATCATGCCTCCTCCAGATTGCTGCAGTAGGCACCTTGTCCCTCTTCAGTTCATTTTCCACCCAGGAGCCAAATTCATCTGTCAAAGATGCAAGGCAGATCATGTCACTTCCTTAGCTAAAACTGCCCAGACTTTCTCAGTATGTTTAGGATAAAATCCAAACTACTTTCCAAGTCTACAAAGCTATGCAATTTGGTCCCTGGTCACCCTGTCTACAATAGCCCCCTCCTTCTGCCCCTTTTCAGTTCCTCCTCATTTCTCTAGGAGCTCCGATTATTATCTGGAATTTTCCTTCTTTGTTTGCTTGCCTATTGCCTGTCTTGTCTTAGTTAGATTCTAGTTTCCGTGCTGGGACATGGCCTTCTTGATCTTGCTCACTGCTATCCCCCAGCACCTAGGATGCTGCTAAGCATAAGACAGGTGCTTGAAAGAGGTTTGTTGAATGGATGCGCAACGATTTTATATCAAAAACCACGTAGGTACAGTGCCTCCTGTGGGCTGGCCACTGTAGTTCTCTGGGGAAACTCAGGCTCCCTCCATCAGTCTAGTGCTCTGTGACTATGATCAAAAACAACTTTCTCAGAGGTTCTCTGACCCCCAGGCAGACCAGACAAGCACACTGATAAGTACATATTCCTTCTCTCGTTTGTGTTGCTCCTCAGCTTCCTTCATCATTTCTTGGGCCTGTTCCAGTTTTGCATCCACCAGCTTCTGCTGCAGTTCTCTGTGTTTAAATATTTTGTCCAGATGCTAAAGGAAAAGAAATGACACATATCAAGCTTGATTACTTATTGGTGCTGAGAAATGTAAGATAAAAAAGTAACATTGACACACATGTTCTCCAGGTTTTGAGATTTAAAGAAAAGGGAGGCGGGAAGAATAAATGCACTGGCATCACTTATGGCTTTGTATAAAAGTCACAAACTGGTGAAGTCCCCTGCATTTGGCACTATGCAAAGTGGTAGCTACATAAGGTAGAGGTGCGAGAGTTCAGTAATGTTAGCTCCAGAAGCTCCCAACTGTATGTGTCTAAACTTAGTAACCACTAGATAATGATGCTACTTATTATGCCAGATGGCAGACTGATGTATATTGCAGGGGCTACAGCACCATCACTCAGTATTTTGGCAATTTTTATGAATCTAAAACTGCTTTTAATCATATTCATACAATTTATCATAGTGAATTCTCTTCCACATTCTTGTCTCAAGGGTTGTGAGGCAGTTCTGGGGGACCAGCCTGTGGCCCAGGGTATGAGACTATGGGGGGAGCCCCCCAACTTCAACTCTGTTGCTCTGGTGGGCAAGACAAAGGCCAAGGGTCACAGATTAATTGCTATGCAAATGTGTTCCTGCCTCCTCTACATCTTTTGACCTCTCAACAAGCTTAGTGAAGAGAAGCTTCAAATTCTACTTCAGTGTAAAGAATTTCTTGGTAGTTAGGAAGTCCCATCACCAAGAGGACCTATGGAATTCTAGCCTTGGGGCTTGTCTAGAATCAATCTCAAGAATGTACAACTGGTCTACCAGGCCATTTTTATCTGGGATCTCTCTTAAGAGTATGGACATTTTTTTTTTTTCCTTTCTTAAGCTTCTTCCCTTTTACTTTTGCCTGAACCTCCACTCTGGAGTAGGACTGATCTCGGTGACAAGATAAAATGGTAGCATGGCATTTTGGCTTACTGTGAGGGGTTTCTTGATTTACCTAACTGCTGCTTCCTTGTGCTATTGGCTCAGTTTTTCTCTTGATAAAATCTTAGCATGTTGCCAACCGAGCCACTCTGATTATGTTCTGTGACATTTAAGGGAGACATTTAAAATTTGAGTGGGATGGGGTAAATAATATAATATATAAAAACCCTGAGAGGGCTTCTGGAATCTTAAAAATATATTAAATATTAAGATATAATTTTAGAATAATAAAAGATCCTCATAGTCTCCCTAATGTAAAATACTGAAAGCAAAACTCTTTTGGCTTTTGTGAATAAAAGAGTAAGTGATTTTGTAAGTAATTTGATATCAGCCTCTGCTTCCCACCCATATAATGTGGATATGGTATTATCTAATGGATAAGATTGTTGAGACAATGCAATAACATATTGTATGTAAAGTACAGTACTCAGCACCTTTCCTGGCACAAACTCAGCAGTGAATAAATAATACCATTAATATTATAATTATTATATTAATAATAATATTGATTTGCGGGGCACATATAGAACACAGACGGCTCATTTAGATGACATGATGATTCTTAAGAGGGAGTCTATGAGATGTTTCCTAGCTCTGTACAGAGTGTTTTTAAAAAGCTGAGAAATACTATTTTCAAGGGTAACTGTGCTCATGGCCTACTACTTCCTATTTATTGCCTTTGCTTTGCAGTGATTCCAGTTTCGAAGAAATCCCATATGGCTTTCAGCCAGGTATTTTGCAATACCACGTGTTTTTATTTTGGCTAGCAAAAGAAATCCAATCCTAAATATTAATCAATTGAGAGGGCTGGCCATAACTTTCTTATTAACCAAGTCCCCCACCTTCACAGCCCGATCTGGATCTATATATAGTGCCCCTAAGTTGTTTGATGTGGTTCTCACCTCCTCTCTGAGCTCATACTGATCAATGATGCTTTTCAGTTTCTCTGCAAGCTCTGTGTTCTCCTGACACAGCTTCATATTTCGCTCACTCTGCTGTTCAATCTGGCCCTGGATATCTGTCAGAGTGGTCTGGAAATGACTTGTGATCTCCTTCCTTTTCTCTTCTTCCTCTCGTGCCCGCTGAAGTGTTTCCTCCTGTGGATAAAAAGCAAAGTCTCTTGTTATGCTGGTTTACGTGCATCCAGGTTTATAGAACTCAGGGTTAGGTCAATGAAAGATCAGTGTGCAGGGTTAAGTAGGATATTTTTTCTCAGTTTTCTGGAGCTAACTTTGCTCAGCCCCAAAATAAATGTATGAGCAAAAGTTTCCAATGTAAATACACAGTTACTCAGAGCAGGTGCAATGAGGGCCTTGAAATTGATAGTTAGTGATGAATAGGCTTGTTTTAAAAATGACTGGTCTCCTGCTGAGTGCATATACTACACCAATTTCTAACAAACATGCAGTAACAGGGTTTTGATCTTTTGGCTGTGGCCTGGAAGAAAGGACACTCAGCTTTACTGACTGATGAGACAGATCCCATGTTGCCTTGTTTTGGTACAGAAAGAATAATAATAGATCTTATATTCCTCCATATTAAAAAAAAAAACCTATGCCATATTAACCACATAATTGTATAACCCAAGTTTTATAAATATAAGTGATCACAATATAAACTTTTCCTTAGTAAGAAAAACTTTCATCAGCAAGCTCGAAAAGGAAACGAAGATAGCTATAGATGAATTATAGCAATTCAAGAATGTAAAAAGAAATCTTAAATGCTGGATATTTTATTTCTGAAAGAACAATCAGCCCACATGTCACATAGAGTAATTGAAATGTTCAATATAAATTTTGAATCTGAAAGCGATTTTAAGTTTCAAATTTTCCTTAACTCTCAAATGAAACATCTAATTTTCCCCTCTTCTGCTTTGTTAACATATTCAAGAATTGGAAATTAACTTTTATATCATTTCTATTCTCTTTTCTCCTAACTCAAAACCCTCCCTTCATTGCTAACTACCAACAATGTGCCCAAATTTCCCCCATATCTATATTGAGAATTATTTGCTTTGTGATGATTCCTCTCATTCTTTTAGAATCAAAGGGTTTAATTTTGCTATATCATACCAAAGATAGAGACACTGCTGAAAAATGATGTAGACATTTTAGGATGCCTTTCAGTTCTGATTAATTGTTATTATGAAAGCTTGCTTCATGGTTGGCAAGTAAAATTATACTGCATTTACTTGCCCCCTGTGATCAAATTATGTAACAGGATTTTTAAAAAGAAATAATGATTTAAATAGAAGTAATTGTGCAAAGCCTTATTATGATAGTAGAATAATGTGATCAAAATAAAAGCTGATGCTAAGAATTATGCTCTGAAAATACATTAATTTATCATTAGGTATCCTCTTTCTTCTACAGTATTAACATATTCTCCTACTCCAATAGAACTCTTGATACCTGAATCATAATTAAGTCATAAACACATTTCTTCGGGGTATTGTAGGAAGTATCCACACTTCCTAATCTGAAGACATTAACTGAGATGTTATTTCCCTGATCTTTGTATGCTAACACTCACTATATATATTTCACTAAGCATGATTATAGCCATCTGCTAAGAGTCACTGAATATACATATGATAGTGGTTGTCTCCTTACTGCTCCAGCTTAGCTTAGAAGTCAGTAGGTCTTGGGGCGCCTGGGTGGCTCAGTCGTTGAGCGTCTGCCTTTGGCTCAGGGCGTGAGCCTGGCGATCTGGGATGGAGCCCCACATCAAGCTCCTCCGCTGGGAGCCTGCTTCTTCCTCTCCTACTCCCCCTGCTTGTGTTCCCTCTCTCGCTGGCTGTCTCTCTCTCTGTCAAATAAGTAAATAAAATCTAAAAAAAAAAAAAAAAGTCAGTAGGTCTTTTGAATTTGAAGCCTGATTTTGATACTTAATATATGCATACCCTTGGATGACTGATTTGGATTGCCAAGTCTCAGTTTGTTCAGCAATAAAATGGAGCTATTAACCCTTGCAAGGTTGTTATGAAGATTAAATAAAATAACATATGTAAGGCACTTAGCAAAGTCCTGGCATAATCATGATACTTTACTTCATTGTCCATAACTGGAGGCCATTAGTGAGGGTGTGTGGCTATACATATAGGGTCTCCTGCAACTTCCATCATTCTGTCTTCGAATGCTACCCAAAAAGCCCAAGCCACATCATCATCATCGCATTCTTAATTAGAGAGGTAGGGAGGGGCAGGGGGAGAGAGAGAATGTTAAGTAAGCTCCACACCCAGCCTGCAGCCCCACACGGGGCTGGATCTCAGACCCTGAGGTCATGACCTGAGCCAAAAAAAAGAGTTAACCAACTGAGCCACCCAGGCGCCCCATCGCATTCTTTAAATATCTTTGTTGATGATCTTTCCACTGTATCTGATTTAATTTTTATCTCCTTACAGTCTAACACTACTTATGTTAACACAGGGTGCTATCTACTTGAATATGTATCTCCAGTTGAGAATAATGCTCCCACCCCCAGGCCGCCATCTAACTTGCATTTCTGATTGTCCCTAATGCAATGATTGAAGAGATACCAGAAGTCCTTCCCCTACAACTTGTGATTTAAGAGTTCTAGTTCATCATGCTGGCCTTCCAATTCCCATCTGGAATATGAAGAGTCATGATTCTCTTCCAGCTTTCTTCCCAGCTCTGTTGTGCAAACTCAGCAGTGATCTTAATCTCTTTGCTTCTTAAAGTATCTCCTTTTATACACATGTAATAATAACTATCTCATGGAAATATTGGTGTCTAATTAATTATTGTTTGTCAAAAGCTTTAAGATCTTTAGCTAGAAAGGGGATTGTGGGCGCCTGCAGTATTACCTTGGAGAGCCTTGCATCTTGCTTCATTGAATGGAGCTAGTGCCTATGTGTAATCAAATTAGGCACACTGCTACAGGCTTATGCTGTAATTAATGAAACCCATGCAGACTGAATGAAGTGATCAGTCTATTATTTTTAGATTGAATAATTAAATCCGAAGAGCTTCAGTGTGTTTTCAAGTAGCTTCTTTTTCAGCTGAGTATTGACATTTTGGCTCTCAATCTTGCTGTCTAATGTTAGCTCTGTGTCTGTTTTTCTCGTGTGCTGGAGATTTCATTAGACTACAAAAACTGTTGAATTTTTACAAATTCATATTTTAAAGAGTGGAACTGAGTCTTACCTTAAAAAATAGAACAAACTTGAGGTAAGAAAAAGGCAAGGGGAATGGCAAATATTTTACTGGAAGCCTGCTCTGTGTCGGGTGCTATGGAGCACCCTATGTATATGACCTCATTTAATTTTTCCCTGGCTACACGGTGAAGTTGGTGTAATTCCCACTCTAGGGATGAGGAAACAGGCTTGGGGAGTTAAAATAATTTATTGAAGTTCAGAAACACGCTCTTTCTGAGTGGCAGAAGCCTGTGTCTATGCAGCATGCCAGAAAGTGTGTTATTCAGAACGGTGGTGATACATACCTTCAGGTTCTTGTTGTGTCTCTGCAACTCCCGGCATAGACTCTCCAGTTTGCTTCGAGCGAGGATAGCTCTGCTATGTTCGCTTTGTAACTGGTCCTTTTCTTTTTGAATTTGTACCTGTTTCTTTTGTAAGAGCTTTAACTTTTTTTGCTCAGTGCGATGCTCGTCCAGCTAGACACGAGGGGTGCAAACATAAAAGAAAATGGCAGGAATCGTTTTCCAGTTGATAGAAAAGTGAGCAAAAGAGGAAATACCTAAAGATCACTCTGTGGCTGTTGGAAACATTTTTGCTATCGCCACCACCCCTCTGCAATCAAATAAACTTCACAAATGGGACTTGTCGATACTTGTAGATATGGCTTTTAGAGTACATCATTTATAGGTTTTTCCTCATAGTTATAATGATCCCTTCTTACTCTGATCTTTTTGGTGGTTTAGAAATCGTTTTCTTTTTCTTGAGTCTATCCAGTGATACTGGTCAATCTGGAAGGGCATGTCTTGGAACCTGTAGGCTGTCAGAATTCATGATAATGCCTTGCACTGATGCAGTGGTCAACAGTATGTCTGCTTGGTTTATATTTTGTTCTCCCAATTCTTTCTCAAAACAAGCTTATAGCAACTATTTGAAAAAAAAATAGGAAAGCATAAAACAGCTTCCTGGTAAATGGAAGATGAAGTCTGTGGTTTGTGAAACAAGGGGAGAAGAGAAAGGACCTCTCGACTACCTACCATTAGTGATTTTCCACCAGGGCCTCAGAAGTAGCCGCTGCACAAGTCAACAGGGTGAATGGCAAGTGTCCATACCACGCCCTGCCCTCTGACCACCCCCACCCTCTCTGCTTATGGCCAATCAATCATGACACATGCTTTTGTCAGCCACAGCTGGGACCTTTTCTCACACTCCTCCAGCAGCTACCATGAAGTATTAGGGATGGCATGGAAAATGAAGCCTGTGGGCCATGAGATGTTCCATCTTGGGGTGCTACACTTCTGGGATAGAGTTGAAAGGTAAAATGTGGGACATCCGGTTAAATTTGAATTTCAAATTATTAAGAAATTAAATTTTAGTAAAAGTATTTCTAAAGTATTGCATGGGACACTTTCACTGAGAAAAAATATTGCTTACCTGAAACGCAAACATAACTGACTATTCTATATTTTTGTTTGCTGAATTTGGCGATGTTTGAATGGAATTCTAGTTCCAGTGGGGGGAGTTTGGGGATCAACCCCCAGAAGCCACCAAAGACTAGCACACTCCAGGCATATTGATCTCAGATGGACAGTCGGTGAGGCTGTAAACAAAGGGCAGCCCTAGCCCTTATTGGCTCAAGGGGAGGAAAGGCCCTTGGGAAACTGTTGGGGCTTCTGGGCCCCAGGTGTTCCTGATGCCTTGAAAAGCCTGATGCAAGTGATTATACACATGATATGAACCCTCATGTATGCCTCAATTTCCCTGTCTTGAAAAAGCATTTGTTCTTTCCGAATTAGCTGAACAAGACTGTCACACTTTCTTCAGTTCACATCTTATCTTCCTCCCTTCCTCCCTCCCTCCTGCCACACTAAAATGATCATTGCTGATTAAGCTGGAGATGTTCATACATGATATTCTATCTTCACATTTATGAGCAATTTTTATTTATTATTGAGAATTAGCATCAGGAAAAATTCTACCCGTATTACTATAAACATTGACTGAAATTGATTTCCTTCTTGAGGTTCAATTGGAAAATCATTGATATTTTATTATATGCTTCTCATGCTAACCTCCTATTAACAGGATGGATGAGTTTTTTCATTTTGCAGTATAGTTATATTTGTGCTTACATTTGGATTTTATTTTATTTTTTTTAGAGAGAGAGAGTGGGGGAAGGGGTAGAAGGAGAGGGAGAGAGAGAATCTCAAGCAGACTCCCTGCTAAGCACAGGGCCCCATGCAGGGCTCCATCTCATGACTGTGAGATCATGACTTGGGCTGAAATTAAGAGTCTTGGACACTTGACCGACTGAGTCACCCAGGCTCCGCCCCTTTTTTCCCAATTTTTTTTAATTAAAAAAAATTTTTTTTAGAGAGAGTATATTTGGATTTTGAATACCTATTGTCTCATTCTGAAATTTATGTATTGTTATTATTGTTATTGCCATTATGATTTAAACTTAATCCTTTGAAGATTAAATCACGTGTCAGGGTTTCTCAACCTTAGCACTTAGAATATTGGGCCCCATGATTTCTTGCTGTAGGGGACTATCTTGGGCATTGTAGGCTGTTTAGCAGTATCCTTGTCCCCGACCTAATGGATGCCAGTAGCACCCCCCACAATTGTAACATCCATAATATCTCCAGACAGACATCAACTATTGGCGCATAGTGGGCAAAACTGCCCCTGAAGGGGGGAGCACTGCCCCATATGGATTTACCTGAGCCCTAGGAGGAAGATACCCTACACGTGTTTCATAAGTTGGAAGAGATGACTTTGCTTGCCTATCAACCATGTAATGTTCTAGTTTTACTGCAAAGTCATACACATTTGACATTTAGCTAGGTCTATCTTGTATATGCTCTAAATAAAAACCCTTAACTTTCTGACAATTTTTTTAAGAACGTGGCTAATTTTATTCAAATACTTCAGGCTTGTGAATACATATATGGTTTCTTAATGAATGAAAATGAACATACTGCGACTGAGACAATTTCAGTCAAATACTTCCTGGCTTAGTGATTTGATGATGCACTTAAACACCACAGTGCTTCTGTACAATTGTAACAGGCATATTGGATTTTTTATCTGCTATTTTTCTTGCTCTCCCTTTTTTATTATTAAGTTAAAAAAGTAAAATTAATGCCAAGTACTAAATCAGAATAGTATTAGTGATTTGTTGTAACTACATTAAAACTGAGGAATCTTAGAAAAACTACTTCTTCCAGGTCATGTGGTATCTTTATTAATAAATGTATCCTTATTTATTAATAAAAACAATAGTAGGTAATATTACAGGATTCAGAATCTAAAAGGGTGAGTTAGCGAGTGTGGCAGTTTGATTCACACCTTTGAACTTGATGATTTATTCTATGTTAACACTTACACAGTGAACACCTTTTATATTAATATCTAAATCAGTGAGCAATGAAATAGGGTTTAGTCTCCAGGTAAAAGACTTAGATTATTCATAATTTTTCCTTTCTGAAAAGGAAATGTAATGGGTTTTTGGCCAGTTTTCTCCTATTCATTTTTTCTAGAATGATATTTTGGGTTTTAAAGTTTATTACAGGACATGATATAAATGCCAAAGTATAGTAAGTAAGGCTTGAATTGGGTAGGCTCTCTGGAAAGATAAACTCTGTTGGGTGCCTCCTGACTAGGAGGGTAAGTAGGTGGAAGGAGTTCCCAGGGTGAACAGCTGTGGCTCAGGAAGAAAATCTTGGGCAGACGGGAGAGGTGATGTTTTTCGGTTGTGCTGCTGTGGGCTGCAGCACCTCACATGGCTTCCTGTACGAGGCTGGAATGCTGCCCAGTCCAGCCAAGTACGGAGCATGGCACTAGAAACGAAACATGAATGGCTTTGGTAGAAGGAGGTAAATTGAAGGGGCAAAGGACGAACTATGCGGAAAAGGAGAAGGAGGATAGACAGGGTGAGAATGGGGGCCTTAATTTTGGGAAAAATATTTTTGAAACCTAACTTATTTTATGGCGCTGAAATTTCTCATGGACAATTAATAGCTCATGTTAAACAAGCTACAATAAAAACAAGTTGATACACTGATACTCACTTTATAAATTTCTACCATCCTTTTGGAAAGTACTATGACCATTTAAAAAACCCTTAACCAAACAAAAGGCATTCGTATTGTTTGATTCAGAAATCCCAATTCTGGATTGGGATCATACATCATAAAATGAAGGGGAAGGAACAGATCTAATGCATGACGATGTTCAGTGCAGCAATATTTGGTAAAGCAAACAGTGGAAGGAATCTAATGTCCCTAAATTAGAGAACCAGGAGATAATGGCCACTCCATTGGAAAAAGACATAACTGTTAAAACTCTTGTCCTGTGGTTCCTGTTTGTCCCTTTCTTCCTGTCACCTTGACTCATCCTCTTGGGCTGAACTGTCATGCAGTAGAGCCAGAGGGACTCTGAAACCCTGAGTCACTGGCTGGTTATTTAACTCTGCTAATACTTTTTAATTGTTTTTTAATCACATAAACCCCACATCGTGATGATACGAGAAATGCTGCAGACACAAGCAAACATATCTCTAATCCCATAACCTAAAACACAAACTTGGATTTATCCATCTTCATTCCCAGTTCTGCTATATATGCCGAGATAGTTTTATAACAATTGCTATCATAAGGTACATATATAATTTGGTATCTGGTTTTGTTGGCTCATACTACAGACACTTTCCCACGTAGTTAGTCTTTATAATTATATTTCGTAATAGTTAGAAAAAGAAAGAAAACAAGGTCACTTGTTAAACTCCACTCCATCAATAGGGATAAGATGAGGGGTTTGTGCGCCTGAAGCTCATTCAGTTTTGGAGGCTGTCTTTTAAAAACAAAACACAAAAACCCCCCAAAATTAAGAGAATTGCGTCCAGGGCCTCAGAGGGTCTCTGAGTGGCTTCCCTGCCTCCCAATGGCCCTATCCAGAGGGAGCCTGCCTGGGGGGTACCTAGAACTAGGCACAAAGCAATCCACATCAAACAGCGCCACAGTGGGGGTGGGGAGAAGAATGTAGATCACAGAGAACGAATGAATGGTTGAATGAATGAATGAATGAATGAATGAACAAATAAGAGTTTTCAAGACCAAATGAGAAGGTGTCATAAGCTGAAGGTAGGATAAACTCATCCCTCTGCCTTCCTGAGGGGGCCCGTCAAAACACCTAGGCACAAGAACTGAGTGAAAGTTTGCCTTTAGGTTGAGTATATTTCTGTTTTATTTCAAACTCAAAAAGAACTTTAAAATATCTGCAATTTTCAATGATCTCTAATTCTCTCTTCTATTCCCCAAATTATACTTAGAATTGTGCAGAGTAGACTCCAACTCTATCCTCTTTCATTGTTGTGCTGTTTTTTCCTCAGTTTTTGTTTCTTTTTCCTTTTAAAAAAAATCTGCTTTTATGGATTCTCGCTTTGGCTTGTGTGAGGTGACCAGCTATGGTCTCTAATGAGGTACCTGAAAAATGAATGGCCTCCTTTTCTCAGCTCTAACCAGAGCCTGAATCTTTCTGACACAAGGAGCTAATCAGAGATCTTACCAATTCAGCATACTTCTTGAATAAAAAATCAAGTTTTTCTTCAGGTGTTTGCAGCTTCTTCAGATTTTGCATTAGCAGGTTGGCTTCTTTGCCTTCAAAGAAAACAAAAACCATAAAGACACTTAGAAAAATGTTTTAAATGTTTTGAAAATATTCAAAAGAATAAAAAATGCTGACTTTATATAAGAATAAGTCACCCATTTTTCCGCGCTGATTAATTAAAAAAATGAAGCAGAGCAGCCAATCAAAACTTCTGACTCCCACCTAACTGCCAGCGTTGACACATGCAGTTCTAGAATTCCAGGCCAAAGCACAGAAACTTGACAGTTTAGTCTGCCATTTTTGGGCTTTGGTTTTGTTCTTTTAGTACCTTTCTTTCTCTCTTTTTTGGTGGGAACCAATTGTCTTGTTTCTGTGCATGAATGCATTCCATAACGTTTGGGTCAGAATGTTCTGCTCATATTTCCTACCTAGCAGAGAATAAAATCAACATAGAAGGAAAACCAAGTCACGACATGGAGGGCCTTTTCCACAGGCCTTTTTGTGTCTCTGTGATAATGGGTTCAGCCTTCCTGGGCCTTCCTTCTTCCCACCCAGGCCTTAATCTTTGCTGGCAGGGACCTTTTCTGGTCCCACTTGGAGTTTATGCTACATTTTAAGACTCATCTGTTCATGATCATTTGATGGTGAATCTCAGATTCTTCTCTTTCCTCATTGTTCTTCCTTTTGTGTTCTTCACTCAGCCTCCCCATTTGCCTTTGTGTGGTCTTGGAAATTTTGTTTTCAAGTAGCCATTGGGCTGAGTGTTAGTGGGGAGGAAAAGGACCCTGGGGCCTGCAGGTACCACTGATGATATCTTTTCAGAGTCCGACAGAGGTGGAACAGAGTGACAGCCACTCTGTCTAATTAGAATAGGAAGGTCAAGCCACACAGTAGAGGCCACGTTTCCTGATATAAATCTACGTAAGAATATTAACAACTTTGACAATCTTTCCCCAAGAACAGGCATTTCCCTTTTGCTAGAATATTTGCTTTTATCCTGGAGAGGCAGATAAATCATGGAATTAGGCTTGCCAGATGAAATACAGGACATGGGACATGACTGTACTAAAAAAAATTTTGCATTGTTTACTGAAGTTCAAATTCCTCTTGGCATCCTATGTTCTTATTTGCCAAATCTGATAACTCTAATGGCATCAAAGAATTTTAGGTCTAGAAGGACTTTAAAGAGCATCCAGACAACTGGTTAATTTTATAGATTAAAAATCTAAGGCCCAGCAAAGGCCAACGTTACATAATTAGTAGTGGCAGAGCCAAGGCTTGAATCCAAGGTTTGTCTACTTGCTCTAAATCACTCCATTCCCATGTGGAATTTGGATGCCAGGAAACCCGGAGAAATAAAAGGAAACTTTTTCTTAAAAAACATGACCTCATTCCTAACAGCTGGTTTTGTCCATCTCTGCCCAGTGAGTCAGTTCAGATTAGAGACTTGGACTAAGACGGGGAGAAGGTGGGTGTGAGAGGTGCCCCACCAGCTCTCCAATTATGGCCTGTGGCGTATCGTGCTGCATTTAAACTGATAATCTCTGCTGCCCCACCTCCACTCTGCTTGCGCTCGGAGTTATTTCTCAAGCAACAGGGAGAGATGTGCATTGGTCAGGACATCCCTTAATCCTTGTCTTCAGTCCGGGAAAGGGGCCCACAGGAAGACTGTTGTCCTGAGTGAGTGTTGTCTCTTAGAGGAAAGAGATTGCTGTGGATCAGATTTGGCCCAGGAACCAGATCACGTTTGGTCCATGGAAAGTTCTCAGTAAATGTCAGTAGTAGTAGAACAAGGCAAAGCCAACCTGTGCCCACTAGCAGCATGTAAATTAAATGAACACTGTCTTGAAGACAACTCTGTGATTGATTAGAAGACAGACAGGTCTTACCCTCACCTGTGCCATTGAATATATGTTTAGGATAACTCTCGGTATGAGTATGGTCACATAAAACCATTACGTGTCTCATTTGGGGGGGATAAAAACATTTGAGTGAGTCCAGTAGGTCTCTTTTTCTCTCCACACTAAGTATCTTCTTTCCGTTTTATTTTCTTTAACTGTGAGAAGAGGGTTTTGTTTTGTTTTGTTCTGTTTTGTTTTGGGCACACTCACTGAGGTACCTTTCCACTCTCATATCCTGTTATTTTGCATAGAAGGTCAACATTTAGAAGCATCAGTCTGTCATTCAAAAATGATTTCGCCCTTCAACAACAACAACACAAAAATCCAGGAAATTGGACATAGGCATGTACAGAATGAATAAATTTGAGACATCAGGGAGCTTAGTTTTTAAACTTCCATTGGTTTGCTGTGCAGGATTATTGTGGAGAGAGGAATAGACAGAGAAGTTGCTCATCTTCTAATAAAGGCTGTAATTACAGTTCCACAGAAATGGGGTCATTTGATGATAGTGTCAGACACAAGAAACAGACTAACTTTTTTCAGGGACATCTTTTTGGGAAGGAATGACCTGCCTTTTCCCCAATGTGTCATTCCAAAGCAGTGTGATTGTGAGATTAGTCACAAAGAAAGCAAGGGACACACCTGAAGTCCCCGTTAAAGCTGGGGAAGGCACATGAAGGGCATATGGCCATCCCCCCCCAAATACTCAGTTTAGTAGTAAGTCTACAAGGAGGTAGGACCACCTGAGCAACAAGAACAGCCATGCCACACATGGCTATGGCCAATGGCACAGCTGTAGACTGAAGGAGTATTGTAATACAAAGGAATGATTTTTACGTCAAAGAAATTAAAACACTTAAATTGAGATAATGAAATCAGCTATATAAATGAGGACTGAGATTTTTCTTAAACTTTTAGCATAGTGATAACTGTTTATACTAAGTTTATGTAGATTTGATGAGTGTCTAAAACCTGCCTTTTTCTCTTCCCAAATTATCTTCCAGAAATTTGGGGCTAAAATTTGGTCTTGGATACACAAGTGTGCCTCTCTTTCCCCTTCCTGATTTCCATGTGATGTGCCAGAAGCTTAAAGCTGGAAAAGATCGTGGATGTTCTGTTTCAAGTGTTAGACCCAGATTCAAATTTCAATGTTAATTTTATTTTCTAACACAATTTAAAAATAGTGACTATGATACAAATAATTCCTGAGTATCTATAGATATCTTTTGAGAGAAATATGATTTGTGTATGTTAATAAAAAGGACAGTGTAGTTAAATTCACACTGGACTAAGGATAAGGACTAGACCCTAGGTTCTAGAACAGACTGTGTCACTGAGTAGCTGAGAAATACTTTTTACAGAGTCTTCAACTCTGGGTCTAAATTTCCCTCTCTATAAAATTATTAAGTTGACTACATGGGTTCTGAGTTTAGCATTTAGGATTTGTTGATTCCATGACTGGAATAATTTTAACCATTTTTAGCTTGATTTAGACAACAACAAAATTAATAATGTTTGGATGTATATTTGTCTTCCCAAAATGTTTTGGGGAAAAAAACAACAACAAAGTTAAAATTTATTGAGATTTGCTTATCCTTCATTGTCACCTCTCATACTCTGTTTTTTGTTTGTTTTGCTTAGTTTTAATGGCTTATCAGTTTTGAAAATACTGCCTACTCTGTATTTTCTAGTTACATTGGTTTTTTTTTTGGCCAACATTTTATATCTTTTGTGTTTTAGTCACCTTGTTATATGTACTTGGAACTTTGGCCTCTCAGTTGCGGAGTGGACCTGGACTTCTTATTAGGTCAGTTGATGATATATTTGAACTATTAGCAATTTCTTGGCTATAACTATAAAGAAAACTTTCTTAAAAGAAAAAAAAAACTTTAAGATTCTAATAATGAGAAGATTATTCCAGGGAAAACAAAATAAAGCAAAACCTTATAATGAAAAAGAAAAATACCAGAAAGAACAGTAAGAAATGAATACATCCACTCCTAATTCTGATCAGAAGAGAGTGCTAATCATTTTGCTCAAATTATATTTTTCTCTCCCATTTGACCTATTTCTTTAAACCTCTCTCTCCCCATTTCAGACCTGGCCTAAAATCTAGCTTCCCTCTGAATCTACTCATGAACCTTGCAATCTCTGTTGATTCCTCTCTTCCCTGAATTCTTCTGGTTTCCTACCATCTCTTCCAAAAATTAGGTATTTATATCAAGGCAACAGTTTATTCCCCTTTCACAGTGAAACTAGAAATCAAACTAAAATGGATGAAACATATCATCTGGGAAAGTGCCCATTCTAAGGAAGAGTAAGTAAATGGGTTTCTGAAGATATTTCGGAATCCACTGTTCTAGTCAAGGTCCTCAGAAGGTACAACTGAAAGTCACCTGTAACTAAAGACAAAGCCTGTTAACTGAGCTATGGTAAATGCTCCTTAACCAATATTCCAATTAGTTTGTATGTATCTTCAATCCTGCAATATTAGTGACTTCAGCTCTGCCCCCTTGCTTTCTTTATGACTAATCTCACAATCACATCAACTAGTTGAGTAACCTTTTTTGTTACAAGCTTCAATTTCCATGTCTATAAAATTAGTGGGTTGACTAGATGTATTCTGAACTCAGACTGGACCTATGGATCAGCTTTGTTTTCCTCCCAGGCTTATGTTTCAAACCTCTGATTTCCTACTCAATCAGTTATCAACCTGAATATTAGAATGTATATTATATTTTATCATTGTTCTGTGCTTATTACTATGTGGTGCTTGTGCAGCCCACATACTGTGGGCAGAGAAGTGATTAATAAGACACTTGTGAGTCTGGAGGATGGGGTGGGGGAGGTAAGCATATACTTCAGATGTTGACAGGATGTGTCATGATGCTAAGGGGGAATCTGTTTTTGTTTCTTTCAGTTCAGATGCCAAGGGAAAAGTGACTCTATCAACTAAAGAGATTTAAAAATATTCCTCCAACTGCTCTGGTGTGTAGTGTGGTGTGTTGATTGTGGGAGGATATGCAGTCTCTGAAGGAAAAACAAGTCCTGGGTACTTGGGTAGTAGAGACATTTCCCAAATAATCAAAGGTGTTCTGTGAAAGAAGGGTCTCTTTGGCCAAGTAAATCCAGGACATGTTGTAAACTATGCCCATCTCTATGGGAGATTTTCATTGTTTTATATATTAAAGGTCAGAGAATTCTGGCAGTAGGGAAACTTTAACTTTGTCTGAAATCTCAAATATCCCAAAGTATATACTATGGAAAATTTTGGGTTAGAGAGCCAGAACATTTCAGCATCTCAAAAATACCAAAAAGGCAGATATTATCTGATAAACATGCAATAATGACAGACTCATCTTTGATCAAGTACCTAAGCAAAATCTAAGGATATATTTTTAGGTACTGGTCAAATGATTTACTGAAATTCTATAAAAGGTCCAAATAGATTCTAGAGAGGACCACAGCCAGCACTTCACTTTTTCTTCAAAAGGGTGGAGGAAGAACTTTCCGAAATAGCAGAATCATTGCTTCCACAATCTGTCTGTATCAAAATTACCCTGGTGCTTTGGCTCTATTCCAATCCTCCCAATTCTGAATTTCTCTGCTCAGGAACAGCATTTTTGATTAATTCTGTATTTGATTCTAATGCAGAGTTAAGTTTGAACACCACTGGTCTAGATGATAGTGTAGTGCCATTTAATTGGTGAACAGCTAAGAAGCCTGCTAAAGCTACCTGCAGACAGCTGAATCATGTTTAAAATGGTGGTACATATTTTGATTAGCCTAAAAATGTTTAAGTCATAATGTAGCCAAAACATGACAGCACTTAGAAGAATATGCTGATGGTGTTTAGAGGAATGGCATGGAAGGGTCAACGTTCACACACGTGAAGTTAAAACAGACACACCTGGCTTCACAAACATTGGTTCTGATTAAACATTCAGTTGAAATCTGGTAACTTGGAGATAGTGGCAGAATTAGAGTTGTGGAATTTTTTCTTTCTCTACAATTTCTTTGATTATTTGGTAGTTAGATGGTTAATATAGATTTTGAAATAACTCATGGAGGACAGGGAAAAAACCACAATTGGTCATCTTTAATTTTACCCCTACTTTTTTCATATTCCTTCTGTAGAAGTAGTTGTAAAGTGATAAAGCAAAAGAACTTTCCAGGTTAGGAACACTTGAAATCATAACCCTCCACGATATGACTTTGTACTGTCTTATGGGAAGTTTAACAATGACTAATACGAAGGGACATTTCCTAGATGTCTTGGATAGATCAGGAAAAACAGCTTTTGAACACAGAGCAACTTTATTCTCTTTCCCAAAGATCCAAAACACTTGAGTGATTCCAGTCTTGCACTTTGCAACTTGGTAGATATTTTTAGAGTATTATTTGGGTTATTTTATTCTTTATGTTGGGTGAATCAAGTGTCCTATTTAAATGTGTCTTTTAGCCCTTCTTGAAAGCATTGCCTGCAATGTGTTTTAAGTACCATATTGATATCCCATGCCAACAGAGACATGTTTTGGAATTCACAGATAGCTTGTTATTGGAATCTGAACCCAGTTCTGACTCCAGTGTCCATGATCTTTCACTTTGTCACACTATCTTTCAGAAATGAATAAGATATTATAGCTGCCCCTGATAGATTCTCTACTTCCCTGGGGAGGCAAGTATATAAACAAATGATTGATGCAGAAAATTTAATGGAGAGGTAAGGAAGGTGATGCTAACTCTAGCTGGGCATGTCAGGGAATGTACCATATAGAAGGTGGTATTTGTACTGAGTGTCACAGTGAAATTTACCAAGGAAGCCAGGCAGAGGGACTCTCCTATGTACAGTAACATGCTTTTACTAGTAGCTAGAAAATTAACTCTCTCATCCTTCTTTCACAGACATTTTTGGTGTAAAATTCCTCATGGTCTCCTAAAAATTTCCTGGGCCTGTTATTAACACTTATCCTACATAACAATTAGATTACATGTCTGTTTTTCTCTCCATACTTAGAGCTCCTTAACCAAAGGGACTTGATGACTTATTTATCTTTGTGTACTTAGCACAGTACCTCATAAAGACGAGGCATTAATAAATATTTGCTGAATCAATAAACTATGTGAGTAAAAATATTTTGTGTAATTTTTGACATTCTATAATTGATACATTTTTAAAGAGTTCTGTGAAATCAAAACTATTTTATATAGTAATAGAACATACTACTCAGGGATCTAACTGACAATCGTTTTATATACAAACCGTGTCTATATTTATATTTTGCTTAAACCAGATTCCACTAGCTTTGCTTTAAGCAATTTCCCTTTCATTTACTTGTTTATTCATCCTTATAACAAATATTTACTGAGCACCTAGCGTGTGTCATCCACTATCTTAAACACTAGGCATCCAATGATGTCTGAATACACACACAGTCCCTGTTCTTGATCTAAAAGAGCTAGGAGAAGGGAAGACATGTATTAAGCAAATAATCACAAAAAGTAAATGTACACTCTCAAATGCTGCTAAATGCTCAGAAGGAAAGGTACATGGTACAACAGAAACAGAAAACAAGAAGACCTTATCTAAGGTTGGGCTAAGAAAATGCCATTTGAATTGGGAGCTAAATGTTAAGCTATGTCCAAAGGGCTGAATGGGTAGGGATTTCTAGGTAGAGAAAATAGGATGTATGTGGGCTTTGTGGGATCATGGTATGTTAAAAAAAAACTGATAGAGAAGTTCAGAATAATTAACAATTAGGCAGTAGTAGTAGTGGTGGTGATAGGGGCAGAGAGTTCAGGAAGGAGATATTGCGTGGGTAGAGTGATGGGAGATAAAGCTGGAGAGACTGGTTTAGGTTAGACCATTAGGGCCTGAAAGACCATGTTAAGAATGTAATCTTTGTCCTAAGAGCAGTGGGAAACCATTGGGGAGACAGGGTAGGTGAGTAACATGTTGAAAACTTCACTTTCTCTCTTTTGAGGGGAAGCGGCTAAACACAAGTATAGCAAGGGAAGTGTAGGGAGACCCTGAAGGAAGCTATTATAGTAACCCAAAAATGAGATGTGGCTTTTAGTAAAGGTTGGAAGAAGTGCCTCTTTTTAGGAATCATCAAAGAAAAGTCATACATTAGAACATAACTACTTGCCTAATCCTTTTAGGATTTTCTTTTCCAATTTTTGCTCTTTATTGCTGACAGGATCTTTGGCTGTGGCTGGCTCTCCAGAAGCCATGGGTTCTCTCTCCATCTCTTCAGTGGCCTCATCGAAGTCCCCATCCTCATTGTCAGCTGGTTCTATGTTCTCAGGCTGCTCCTTTGCCTGGATGGAGCCCTCTTTTTCAGTAGCAGACCCATAGGTGTTAATGATGTCTTCCAGTTGTCGATTCAACTCCTCAGAGATATCATGAGCTCCCTGTTCAGACTGCACATCTGTCTTCCCCTCTGGTGCTTGGAGTGGGGTTGAGGAATCGTTATCTTGCTTCTCCAAGCCATTTTGACTGGGTAATGATGAACTGTCCCCTGGAGGTGTTGATTGGGGTTCTCCTGAGAGCTGTACAGAGTGATTCATCTCCATACTGGGAGTAATATCTAGTGGTAAGCATAGTCAAGTTTTATATGGTTAACCCAGTTACATGTAAAATGTAAGGATATCCCCAAAAGGGCACCTACTAATTACAGTTCTAACGTAGAATGAATGTACTTTCACAAACCATAGATATTGTAATTAGTTAGGTAGAAACAGTGGGAAGCCATTTTTCCAAAGTGAGTCACAGGAGTAGCATATTTTAGTTTTGGTCTTTAAATTCCAGTATAAATTCTATGATTGACATTAATGGAGTAATTCAAGATATTGTTTTTTCATGTTATATTTGTCATATTGCTTAAGCCAACTTGTGTTATCATTCTCTTACATTATTCTATGTAGACTCACAGTCATTGAAAGTAGGTGGATGTCTATATTTAAAATGTTAAAAGTGGTGTTATTTTCTTTTTCGAAGTTAAAACATTTAATCCAAGAGCTACTGAACTTACTAAAATCACTCATAACAAAAGCAGTCCTAAACTCTATTTTAATCCGTAAGTGAAGATTTGATAAATATGAGTACATTGATATAAATGTATTATTATACCACATACAGAAAATACTTTCTTGCTTTTTTGGTATTTTCCTTTTTCTCAGATGAGCAACACATAATTATCCATCAGCAAAATGCATATTCTGAGGTTCAAACTAGCTTAATTTTTGGGATAAAATGTAGAATGGAGGAAAGTACAAATTAACCAACAAACTAATTTGGAGCCATGGTATTGGTCATAATAATAATTTCTTGAATTTCTATAATACTTTTTGTTCCAATATAAAAACTGACTTTCTTTTAGGGGGAAAAACAAAAACAGATTACAACTCTTTTTTTCTCAGTCAAGAAGCTCTAGGGTAACTTTGTAATTTTTAAGAAATAGCAATGTTAACTGAATAGGGAGGGAATGAACTTGGGAAATAATCCACATATAATATGGCCTCTTTGGAAATAGGGGCTGAAGTACAAGCTGAGTCAAAGAATTCCAGGATTTCTGGCTCTCTCCATTTCTCCGGTTGCAGTAGAGTTTGCTTAGGCCTTTGAGTGATGGTGCATTTTATTTGTAAATGGGATCTAATGGTGGTGCTTCTAATTAACAGTGTAAAAATATGACCTGGTTCTCATAATGCACGGGTTTTGCTGTCGTGGTGACAGGAGAGGAGAAACAAAAACACACTGTTCCATGCACTACACAGCTTCCTCCTCTTGTTCTCAGGGCAGAGGAGGTCAGGTGCTGGGACCCCAACAAGAACGGAAAAGTCAACCTACAGCCTCTGCCACCCACTGATGGCCCTCATCAAGTACTCATTCACTTCGAAAGTACCTTTTTCTCTTACCCACTTTAATGCACAAACTTTATTATCAAATGATGCTGTAAACAGCCTTGTTGTTTTCATCACTGGCATTTCTTTAACCTGACCCCTACTTGTTGGGCACCCTCCTCTATATATAACTTATGCCTCCCCTAAACTCGCAGAAAGATACATGGCACCTGCTGTCCAGCCAGAAGTTATTTTAAGCTCTTCTAAAAGGAGCCATGGCATTTAGCACAACTTCTTTGAAAATCAAGGGAAGAGAATCCTTTTAAAATCAAAACTAAAAGCAGTAAACATGCACTGGCTTAAATACGTATGTGGGTTTTGAAGTGTTAGGGAGGCTTCTGAGGGTGGAATAACATTTAAAGTAAGCCGCAACTTCAAAGCAATGAATTTGAAACTGACTTTTCACAGGAGTTTTAGTATGGTTAGTCTCAAGGCAGAAGTTGGGTTGTATTTGATTTATTCTTCATTCCTCAGAGGCCACAGCCATTGATGTTTTTAATATTAATTCAATGGATATCCTTTAAGCTCCTAGCCCACAATTTACTTTAAAAGAGAATAACTGAGTCATTGTAAACCACAAGACAACTCAATTCCTAAAAGTAGCCTCAAGATAAATCAACAAGAGGGGAAAAAAAAAAAGGTCAAAGAACTCTGCTACTTTTAAATTGTTCCTTTCCATATGAATTAATTGACAGGAGAAATTATTTCCAAATTGTCTTAATACACTTTATTGCCTTTTTTTTTTGCTTTGCTCCTCTGAGAATTTTTCACTTGTACTGGGAGTCCTGCAGATTATCACACACATCCCTTCCTGAGTAACACATTTCATTTATAAATAAAACAATGGAAAGTTCTTCCACAGTTCACAGCAATCTCAAAGTTGCAAGTTTCAAACACCACAAACCGCACCCTACAACTTCTCACAGGGCATGGGGGAGCATTTGTCGCACTTACCAGAAGACAAGGAGCTAAGCAGAAAGAGAAGGAGAGGGAAGAGGCTGCAAAAAGCTAGTCAGAGGAACGGCGACAGCAGGAGACAGGCAGGCAGCTGTGTTCTTACAGGGGAGAGAGAAACCACACGCGCACACACACACACAGGCACCCAGGCGGCAGGAGAGCAGGGAGGGGGTGGGGAGGGAAAGGAACAGTGTATGACACAGCAAGAGAGAAAAGCACCCAAGTTTCAGTAGCTGTCTCCTGGGCAAGTGTCTGAGGAAAGAGAAACAGCTGGTAGATCTTAGCAGACTCTCCATGTTTTACCCTTTAAAAAATTTAAACTCTCACTATAGGCCTCTCTGTTAGTGCAATTTTTCACCGTTGTTCTTTTGGGCAGAGATCATATTTTCTTATTTCTTAGTTTATTTCCAGTGTGGTCCATGATTCATCTTTTTTTCCCCCCTTCTTATGCTAGTCTAATTAGTGTGAGATTTCTCATAGGAATCATGGGGGGGAAATCCAATGGCATAACAAAAAGGAGGTGGGAGAACTACTTGAATTCTGATGTCATTGGTTTGTTTGTAAAATGGGAAATACGAATGAAGGTGGCTGTCTTGGCACTGGGTTTGGTGGCATCTTCACGGACATGGTAATTGGCGTAATTGGCCTCAGAGCCCATATCTTGAGCATGTCACCACCTTCACATCTCAGATAAGCCCTTGGGGAGGCGGTCACTTTTTCTTCCTGAGTTGCGGCCTTTTCCACCAGCTGCTTTTCCATATTTTTCCACCCTTCTTACGTCTTCAACTTGCTCCATTATTAATCCTCCTCAGAAAAAGAACCCTCTCTTTATTCACCATAAAATGCTTCTCTCTCTTACCTTACGTCCATGCCCTTTTCCTTCTGTTTCTAGAAAACATGTTCCCACACATTTCCAAGACAGGTTTCTCATCAAAGTTCGTGCTCTTGCGACTGGCTGGGCATGATGACACTCATTGTGGTATGCAGAATAGTGCCACCAGAGAGACGTCCACATCCTAATCCAAGGAACCCGTGACATGTTACTTTACAAGATGAAAGAGACATTGAGACTTTGCATATGTGATTAAATTAATGATCTAGAGATGGGGGATTATCCACAATTATCTGGGTGGGCCCTGTGTAATCACAAGGGTCCTTAAAAATAAAAGAGGGAAGCAGGAGGGTCAGAGTCAGAAAAGGACTCAAAAAGAGGTCAGAATGATGTGGGGCCACAAACCAAGGGATTTGGGAAACTTCTAGAAGCTGGGAAAGGCATGGAAGTGGAGTATTCTCTAGATCCTCCGGAAGGAATGCAATTCTGCTGACACCTGATTTTAGCTCAAGGAAATTCATTGTGGAGTTCTTACCACCAAAATTGTAAAATAATAAATTTGTGTTGTTTTAAAGCTACTAGATTCATGATAAATTGTTACAGTAGTAAAGGAAAACTAAAATATTCTGCCCCCAAACATTTTCTCATACCTTTCTCTGAGTTCAGGGGAGGCATAAGTTATATATAGTTTGTTCCCAACAAATGAGGGTCATGATAAAGAAATTCCAGTAATGAAGACACTAGGCTCTTTGCTGCATCATTTGATGATAAAGTTGGTGAACTAAAATGGGTTAGAGAAAAAGTACTTCTTCCTAAATGAATGTGTCCTTGGTGAGGGCCACCGATGGCATACTGGACTGCATTAAACTGACATAGTTAGAACTCTCAGTGAATACAAAAGGTAAGTCAGTTCTTCTCAAATTTAAGTAATGTATGTATTCTTTTAACAGAATAATTTAAAGTTGAAATAAAAAAAAAGAACTTACCATGATTGAAATAAGTTATTATAAATATATATTATTTTAAAAACCCTAAGAAATGAATAAGTACAATTCAAATGAACAACATTACTTTTATGTGGCAGATAATATTTTGCTGAACCCAAATTGCTACTTGCAACATGAATATGGTACTGCCTCCTGGTCCTATTGAGTTTATGACATTCTTCTAGAGTATACCTTATGAAATGACTCCATTTTTTCAACACTTGGTCCATCCAAATGATTACATACCTGCCATAATTTCAACTGCACTTCCTCTGATACTGATGTATCATTGATAGCTCTTTCTTATTTTCTTGCAATTATTAAAGTAGTACTACTTGCATACCCCCACCTGACCATAACCCTAACGCTAATCCTAGATCTGAGAAAAATAAAAAGAATGGAATATTACTCAGCCATCAAGAAGAAATGAAATCTTGCTATTTGCAATGACATGAATGGAGCTAGAGTGTAGTCTACTACATGAAATAAGTCAGTCTGAGAAAGATAAATACCATATGACTTCACTCATATGTGGAATTTATGAAACAAAACACATGAACAAAGTGGGGGAAAGGAAAGGAAAAGAGAGGCAAACCAAGAAACAGACTCTTAACTGTAGAAAACAAACTGATGGTTACCAGAGGGGAGGCGAGTGGGGGAATGGGTTAAATAAGTGATGGGGATCAAAGAGGGCACTTGCAATGAGCAAGGGTGTTGTATGGAAGTGCTGAATAACAATATTATACACCTGAAACTAACATTACACTGTATGTTAACTAACTGAAATTGAAATTAAAACTAAAAAAAAAGTAGTGCTACTTTGAGCTAAGTTGATAGATATACACATGATAGTGATGGCACCAAATGACAGTTATCTAGGTGATCCAGAATAAGCTTGTACATTTTCAAATGTTATTGAAATGAATACAAACACACAAACTTGTAGCTCTCTAGAATCCATCTGTAGCCTGGTAGAGGCCCAAAGAACTAGGAATGTAAATAAAACAAATTAATAATAGTAGTATTTCATTTATTTATTTGTTTGTTTTATTATTTATTTAAAGATTTGTTTATTTTTGTGAAAGAGAGAGAGGAAGCAGGTTGCGGGGGGCAGAGGGAGAGAGAGAATCTAAGCAGGCTCCGTGAGCACAGAGCCTGACACAGGGCTTGATGTCACAATACTGAAATCATAACCTGAGCCAAAAGTCAAGAGTCTGATACTTAATTGACTGAGCCACCCAGGTGCCCCAGAACTCAGTGATTTTATAAAATAAACCTTTGTTCTATTAAAAGGAATTTTTTGGAAAATAACATTTTAATTTTTATGCAAATGTTATAAGAAAATAGAAAGTCTAATTTCTAATGCCAATACGAAAAAGTTTATCACAAGAAACAATAATCCCTTGTACCCCTCTCCACTCTGTTCCTCCAACCTTGTCATGATCCCCAGGGTTAATAATATTAAACTATGGCAGATATTTCTTCTGTGGTTTACTTTTTCATTTATAAATAAGATGCCTAGATTTCTGCCTGTCAACTCATCAGTTTTTGACATTATCTATTGTCTTCCCATAATAATAAAGATTTCAGTTATACCCCCCTTTTCCTCATTTTCTTCATAAAATGTAACTCATTTTAATTAATATTCTATATTTTCATTATTGAAAAAAGGTTCACTGCTAAATTGGGTAAAGCAGTGGGTAAAAGAATGGGTAATTCCATTCTTTTGTAAGTTTTTGTTTTTCATGGAGTTAATGATTACCTTTTCATTCGTTGAGTATTGAGAGTACTCTGTTTTCCCAAACTGCACAAAAGTTCTGGAAATGCCTTGCTATGCAATTTTCCCCAAGGTAAAATCTCTCAGATAATTTATACATTCTAGTATGTTCTTGGAGATATCACCCCCATATACAAACATCCCCAGAGACTTGACTTCCTGCCACAGTCTGGTTTGGTTACTTTCTCAGCCTGCTGCACAGCTGTGGTCCTAGCACTTCCCCTGATATCATCCTGGGAATTCCCTTTATCTCTCTCTTGTTTCCTGATTCCCATTCTTCCTCTTTCTTGGTGTACTTCCTCATTTTGTGAAACATATTGTATGCTGGCTTTCTGAGAAAGAACTTATGGGGGACTTTGTATGTCTCAAATGCCTTTTTTGCTACCCTTATACTTACTTGATTGCTTGGCTAGATGTAAACTGTTTTACAAAATGTAAAAAGCTTTTTTGATAAAACTTTTTTACATATCTATTGAATTTTTAAAGGCATTATTCCCTTGTCTTTTAGATTTCCTTTTTTTCCCCTTAAAAGTGGAAAGCCATTTTTATTCTTTTTTTTTTAGATTTATTTTATTTTATTTTATTTTATTTTATTTTATTTTATTTTATTTATTTGACAGAGAGATAGACAGCCAGCAAGAGAGGGAACACAAGCAGGGGGAGTGGGAGAGGAAGAAGGAGGCTCTCAGTGGAGCAGGGAGCCCGATGCAGGGCTTAATCCCTGGACCCTGGGATCACACCCTGAGCTGAAGGCAGACGCTTAACGACTGAGCCACCCAGGCGCCCCACCATTTTTATTCTTGATCTCTTGTATGATGCTCCCCCCCACCATTATGGAACCTTTAGAGTCTTCTCTTTATCGCTTATATTCTGATGTTTCACAATGATAAAATTTGATGTGCATCTTTTTTCATTTATTGTGTTGGATGCTTAATGGATTTTTAAATCTAGAGACTTATGGCTTTAAATTCCTTCTTCCTTCATCATTGTTACTCACCTTCTTCCTCCTCTGGGCCTCATATCCCTGAATGCAGAGTCTTTCTGGTTAAGCTTCCCCAGAGAACACTCCTTAGGTGTCCTGAAAGGGTGGAGACAGGTTACTTTACTTTGTGAGGTGGGATTGGGGACCCATGGGCTTGACTGTTCATTCCCTTAATTAAAAATCAAAACCTAAAACCCAACAAAACAAAACAAAAAAACAAAACAAACAAAAAACAGTGCTACTACTACTTTTGATAGTATCTCTATTTGCTGAGTATTAACCTCAAATTCTTTAGTCTTTTCAAAGTCTACCAGGAAAATTAATGTTGCTTCTAACTTTCCTGCTGCCTTTCCCTCAGCTCACTAACCCATTTCTGTCAAGCACTCTTTTTCTGTTCGATTATTTACTATTATGTCTTTTGCTCTAGTCCTTATTCATTATGGTTTGGGGTTTATAGATTCAATTTTTCTGGTTGCATTGAAGTTATAAGTTTCTACTTCTTGTTCTTGTTTGCTATAGAATTTTAGAGGAAAAAGAGATCAGAAAGATTTTTTACAATGCCATCTTGGAGTCGGGAAGATTTGTTTAACCATCACAGTGGTCCACAATGAAATATCAGCCAAAATCAGAAGCTTGAATACTAGAAGTATCACAGAGCCTTGGTTGTTCTTTCTTTTAGAGATACTGAAGAAGAAATTTCTGCATGGGGTGGGGGGCGAATTAGATTAAATGACTCACTTAAGACCTTTATCAAATATGAGTTTATTCTATACTTTTTTACTGTGGATTTAAGGGAAGCAGAAATCATGTAATAATTAAGATTGTAAGTCTGAAAATCAGGCAGCTTGCATATGAATTTCAGATCTGTCTTTTACTTAGATTATTTAATTTATTTATTTTAAGTAGGTTCCATGCCCAATGTGGGGCTTGAACCCACAACCCTAAGATCAACAGTTGCATGCTCTTCTGACTGTGCACCCTTAGACTATATTTTAACTTCTTCAGCTTCAATTTCCTTCTCTGAAAATGGGACTCCCTATTTTATATGACTGTTATGAGACTAATGTAGTAAATGTGGTCTATATAATGTACACATAATCTATGTTAATTCATTCCAATAATGACATGTTGAAGTGAAGCCTGTGAAATGGAAATTAATATTTTCTATACTTTTTGAAATTGTTGCTGCCTAGAAGCAAGGTTAAGTCTGAGAATCTATTGTATTATATCTTGGTCATCGTATATACTTGACCTGGGTTAGATTGGCATGGGGTGAGGAGCACATCTTTGTAAATTCTGTTCCTACTCATCAGCAACACCTCTGTGTTTCTGGAAAAGAGGAAAATGTAGGATTGTGGCCAAGCAGAAATTATTTGCAATTAGTCTAAATGCAAAAACCCATGCAGCAAGTTACAGTGTTCAATTCTTATGGTGATTCCTCTTTAATTTGTACTTGATGTGTACTGTTGGTCTCCAGAAGTGAAAATTGTGTTTCATATCCTGTGAAAAAACTTTGGTTTTATTACTTCTAAGCAAGAATTAACCAAACAAGGATTGTCTCTAGAAAAGGCAATGTGAACTAGCTTTCATGAATAAAATAAATCATTTGAAATTTGCATAAATATTGGGTGCTACACTTGTGCTTGGAAAGAGCTCCACTTCTTAAGTGGCCTTATTTGATTACACTTAATTTTTTTTCATGATAATAATTTAATCATGAATTTCTTCTTATAAATAATGCAGATGCATTTTAGAGTAAGCTTCTTTACATCAATTCTCTGTTTAATCTGAATTAAGATTTTGCTGCATGTACTGTACAAGGGAGATTTGGCTTGTGTCAGTATTTTGTCCAAGGAAGGTCAGAATAAAGTCTGTCACATTGTATAGTATTGAATCTCTCATCTTTGAAAAGCCCCTCCTTACTGCATTGTTGAATGTAGTAGAGATTGGGGAGCATGGGACTGTGTGTTGCCTTGTTCATTTAGAATGTGTCCACTGAGGGTAGAGCTGAGTTTTAATGGCTGCCAGGGGCTGCAGCAATGACATTTTCCTGAAACAGGCTTTACCATTCCAACCTCTGAGTGCCTACAAGGGGGCTTGAAGGCCGCATGGTTGAAGTATGGAGACATTTTCCCCCAGTCCTGTCTAAAGCATGTGTCATCAGCAATTTGCCCAGCAGAGTTCCAGGATGTTCCTAGGGTAAGGGTTTGCTTATTGCTACAGACAAGCAGGAAAATCCTGCTGACGTGTGAATATTCATAACATAACTCTGGGGACAGAATCTCCTGAACTCCAGGGGCATCGTAACTTTTGGTGTCCCACTTCCTCTGGCTCATGTTTCCTACAGAAAACTTGGGATATACATCCCATTTGAAAGAACTGTAGTCACAAAATTAATGGCAACAAGAAGGCAATGATGCAGATTGAAAATGCCAGTTGCTGATGGTCCCAACTTCGAGGTTGCCAACCCATGGTTTTGGACTGTGACTCCCTGTCAGGTAGATCCCCCGCCTCCCAACTCTTCCCTTCTTCTCGTTCCTTCTTGTTCTGGGATTTGATGACTACTGTGACATCTGTAGAATCTTGGCAAGAGAAGGGACCTCACAGATCATCTTACCATGTCCCTTGGACTCAGGGGTTTTGTCCAGAACCACCCTGACCGACCATTAGGTAGATGACATATGGCAAAAAAAAAAAAAAAAAAAAAAAAAAAAAAACCATCAGCCCTTCCTAATAAGACAGCACTACTTGTCAAGTGTTAAAAAAGGAATAAAGTCTTCCAAAATGACAGATCCATGGTGTTTTACCCTAAGCAATTGTGTCTCTTTTCAAAGGTTTGACAAAGGCTTCTCTTTCAAAAACACTTTTTTGAGGTTCAGTAACTAATGACTACAAGGTTCATTTTTCTTTTCTCTGTTTAGTATCAAAGGTTCTTTTGATTACCTTCTGTGAGGGTCATGAGTTCTTCTTTCCCCTACCTGAGTGTCATGAGGCCCCTTTTCCCCCGCTGATCACAGAGCAATTCTCAGAAAGGGTCTAAGGTTGAACTCGTGTTTAAGAAAAGCCTGTCATTTTGATGTGTTAAAAAACAGGGGTGTGGTGGTCACCTAGTTACAAGCTGGTGGGTTCTCTTCTCCTTCCTTCTTGCAGTGTAGTTCTTATCAGAGAGTTTGGACCTATTTTTAAATACTAAGTATGTGGCCTTTTCCTCCACAATAATTTGATACAGTTTGGATAGGATCTAGAACAACACAGACCCTGAGAATGGCAGGTGGGGTGAGTGGAATAAGACTGAGTGAGCAAATGCTTAGACCACTGACACCTTTTTATCCTCCTTATTACATCTCCTCCTTATGTCCCCTTTGTGGTGTGGGATGCCCAGGCATTGTTGTTTTGGAGACAGATCATTAACTGAGTTTGTCTATCTGCCTATCTAATCTTTAAGAGCTTTTCCAGCTCTTAATAATCTTTTATGTGACTGGTTGTTTCTAGACTAGATTCATTTACCATTTGTTTTCCTTAGTTCAATTTCAAGGGCTGGGGAAGAAGCACCTCACTTCTTCTATTCCTCTTTAAATCATTTAGTGGACCACATTCTGTATCCATTCGGAAGTGAATTTATCAGTAATGGTGCCAAACTGTAGTTGGATCCTGTCAGAGCTGGCTTGTTGTTTAACTCCAGGGGTCATCAATGAAACAAAATAAAGGGTTCCTCCAGCTTTGTTCATCGTGGTGGTCCTAGGTTCAACCTGGACTGTGGCCAGATGGAATCATGGTATCTGGGAAGGACAAATTCCTACTTGCCTTTCTTATAGGTACCCAAAAGAGTTTTGCAAAATATTTAAAACATGAAGGGGGGACACCTGAGTGGCTTAATCAGTTGAGTGTCTGACTCTTGATCTCAGGTCTTGATCTCAAGGTTGTGAATTCAAGCCCCACATTGGGTGTGGAGCGTACTTAAAAAAATAAAGATAAAAATAAATTAACAAATAAATAAAAACATGGAGGACAAATGCAAGGGAATCATCTTGGGTATCTGCATAGTGCCCCCAAGGGCCAAAGATAATATCTTTTAGCACTTTATAGGGAAAAATGTCAACTATTACTAAAAAGTAGTGATAGCCGACTGTTGGGGATGTCAGTGCCCCTGTCAACCTCTGCAATCTCTATTGTTGTTCTTTGCCCCCATCTACCTTCCTATGACATCCCACAAACCATCATATATCCCTCCTCTACGGATGCTGGGAAGTCTTCCATAAATTGTCTAGAAATAAGAAGAAACTGCTGAGGCATGATCACTACCTCCCCATATTAGAAGAGGACAACCTAACACTATTGGGTTTGGGTCCTCACCAAAAGAAGTACTGTCCTGCAGTGTCCCACACTGAATGGGACAAAGGGCCCTCACCAGAAGAAATCTCTTTCCAGAAATCAATGCTTGAACACTGCCTGAACACTGCCTGAAAATGAAACAAAACAGGCTACTGACATAACTTTTCAAAATTCAAAATTTAAAATCCAGAGATCTTAGAATCTAAAGAATGAGTCTTTTGGAAGGAGGCAAAAATGAGCCAACAATTTTTTTTAAAGACTTTATTTGAGAGAACGAGAGAAAGAGAGAGTGGGCATAAGTCAGGGGGAAGGGCAGAGGGAGAGGTAGAAGCAGACTGTCTGCTAAGCAGTGAACCCGAGGACACAGGGCTTAATCCCAGGGCCCTGAGATCATAACCTGAGCCAAAGGCAGGCTCTTTACCACCTAATTGCTTAACAGACTGAGCCACCCAGATGCCCCAACAAGCCAAAATTAAAAAAAAAAAACATACATTTAATGGAAATGATGAAGCTTTATTGGTCAAAAACGTGTATGAAGAATTTGTATTTGACTATTTTGTTTGAATGGAGTTATATGTATTTACCTAAAAAATAGGATTACAACAGAAATGTATTTGGTGAAGTTAAATATTATATGAATTAAGCTGCTTCAAATGAATATTTTTTATGTCATAGATTTAAGTTCAAAAAGAGACATTTGACTTTGTGCTAGTAAGAAAAAATAAGGCCAAGGAAGAGATAGGAACCTTGGGCCTGAGTCAAGTTTTGAGAGGGGGGGGAAAAGTGACCATTTGAAATCTGTCCTAATAGCAAAAACCCCAGTTCGAGAAAGATAAGGGTTGAATAACAGCAACAACAAAAACATAATCTGGTGGGTTTTCTATACTACTTATTCCCAAATTGGGTAATTCTGTATTAAAAACCGGTTAATTTTTTTTTTTGTACTCAAATCTGTTTAATCTTTTCTATTAGTTTCTAGGTTTTTTTTTAATAATAATTTTTTGTTATGTTAGTCACCATACAGTATATCCTTAGTTTTTGATGTAGTGATGTAAAAATTGGTTAAATTTTGAAGTGTAATCATACCTATATTGTATAATGAAACTGGAGAATTTAATGTATTTTTGTGTTTTTCTCTGTAAGGTTAAGTGACACAAAATTAGATTTCTGCATAAAAACAAGTGAAAGTATACAATTATGTCAGGTAAATGTATATAATATTTCTACCAAACTGTCTTATTTTGATACATTCTGCTTATTTTCTGATATCCTAAAGTCGTTTTTGGAAGCTTGAATTCATAACATATTAAATAACGGATACTTTTATTTACTCAAAGGCCCCTGAGAAACTCAAGTTCTATGTCATCTGTAATTAAAGACATATGTGTTTTTGGTAAATGAAAATTTATCAGATGATACATTCAAAATACATGAATTTTTGATCATAGGTCAAAGGAGAGACTTTGTGCCTAAACCTCAAAAACCCAAATTTACTTGTAATGTAATTTGCACACAAAATCTTCCCTTGATCTCCCTACAGAAAATTAAACACTTTCACCTGACCTGGCCCTGGATGAAAGTGGAACTGGGAGAATCAGTTGGATTCATAAAATGCAAATAAAACATTTCGCGATATGTTAGGTTGCTAAGGAAGTGAGGAAATTGTACACGGTATACAGAAGGATGTGCTTGCTGCTCAGGAAAAAGAGTAAGATACATTTAAAGAGTATTGGGGAAAGGCAAAATTTAGGAGAGCTAACATTTAATTAAATGTGTGAAATAGAAATTACTAGAAATTAAGAGGACTAAGAAGAATCAATTTGCCCAGCATGCACTTAGATAAATGAATTTAAATTTTAATTGCTCAGTAAGTTGTAGTGGACCACAAGTTAAAACTCTTCCTATCCTCCCAGAGTGGACAGGGCTAGTTCTTGGCCTCTCTTCCAAAGCTGAATATTGGCACCAAGAAAGGAGTAGTGACCCAAAGCCTCCACTTCCTGTGACACAGAATTGGCAGCTGTGAGGATGCCAAAGATTTCAGACTCAAAACCAGTTGAAACAAGTGAAACTTACACCATTTGTCAAACAAGCATCTACATAGCTATGAAGAAGGAACACTGCAGAACCTAGAACCGAGTAGCTGGAATGCACATCCTTCCTGGGATCCCCCTTTCAAAACAAAAGTGACTACATACAGAATGGTGTGCTTCATTCACTACTTTATTGTTCATATTGATGTTGGTGTCTCTTGGAACTCTTAGTCAAATAAAGGAAATAAAAAATTATTCTTGTATAAGAGAAAAGGTGCTGCGATTATAGAATTCATAAGATTGAGGAGGAACATTGTAATTTTAGGATTAGAAATATTAATGTAAGCTTTAAAAGAAAACTTTTGGGGCACCTGGGTAGCTCAGTTGGTTACCTGTCTGACTCTTGATTTTGGCTCAGGTCATGATCTCAGGGCCCAGGGATTGAGCCCTGTTTCTGGTTCCATGCTCTCTCTCCAAAATAAATAAATAAATCTTTAAAAAAAGATAATAAAAAAAAAGAAAAGAAAACTTTTGTAGCTTTGATACTGAAATAACCTAAGAACAATGTTACCCCATGTTGCACCCTATTACTCAGTTCTTGGTGTCTCCATTTTTTTCACTAAAAGAAACTAAGTATCCTTAGAGAAACATCTCAGTCTATGCATGGTCTAGACATATAGCTTGGATAGTTTGGATCATCTTGTGCCAGAAAGCAAGAAAGCTTTCAAAGTAAAGTCCAATCAGAAAGACAGGAACCTGCCTAAATGAAGCCGCCACTAGCCAAAGTTGTGACATTAAAAATGATAACAAATCATCCAGTCAACTTAAATACATTTAATCTATTAAAAAGCCATGATTCCCTAATGAGGAACAAAAAGGAAAAAAAAATCACATCAAGTATTTGAAAGAAGATGAAGGGACTAGAATTTATTACTGCTGAGCCTTCTTTTTTACTTGGCTTATTTATTGTATCTATAAAGATTACAGAAATTAGCTGATCCTAAATGTATCAGTTAGAAGGCATTTTCTGACATAAGGTAAGAATGTCGGTAGAAAGACTCCATTAACTTGTGACTTTAAGTCAGTCAATAGCCAAATTCCAAAATTCATCTGCATCACTTTTTAAATGATGCAAATGGGAAAGAATGTGTCTTGTGCAAATGTCTTTAAAGGTAAATGGAAGAGGCAGATACCACCATGGGGGAGCAAAAGAAGGTCAATTTAACAGAAGGAGCAGGACAAGAATATTTGAAGGGGCAACAGCAAGGCTGTCAGCTGAGCCTGCTCGTGCATATTGAAAAAAAGCCAGAAAAAGACAACAGGATGGGACAAATCTTCAGACAAAAATAAATGCAAAATAAGAGAAAAGGCTGATGTGGCTCACCAAGAAACTATAGAAGACTGCCCTGCAGAAACCAGAGAAACTAAAAGTGAAGTCCAGTTAGTGTCATATACCAGCTCTCTCCTGTGTTTCTTGGATGTCTCTTCTTGCTATTCCAGAGGTATTTGTACCAATCCTATATAAATACAAATTATTGGTAGCTCTAGGAAGACATTTTTTAAAAAAGATTTCATTTATTTATTAGAGAGAGAGTGAAAAAGAGCAGGGGGGAGGGGCAGAGGGAGAAGGAGAAGCAGACTCCCCTATGAGCAGGGAGCCTGACATGGGAGTAGATCTCAGGATCCTGGGATCATGACCTGAGTTGAAGGCAGATGCTTAACCCACTGAGCCACCCAGGCATCCTCTAGGAAGACATTTTAAGGGGAAAAAAAATCCCATCCCTTATTCTACTTGCCCCTCCCCCCTTTTTTACATATTTATGTAGGTGCTTTTTTTTTTCTTTCACTGCAAATTTTCTTTAAAAAGTAAATGACTATCTTCTGTGTCAACTTAACATTCCACAGGCTGCAGAAGTGCAGTTTGAATAGCCTACAATATGCAGTGTAACTAAAGAACAATTTAAAATCATAATCATGTTTTCGGTATGACAAGTATTTCACGTGACTTCCTTTTTTTAAATCCATTTTTAAAGTAGAATTGTTTCCCCAAATGCTTGCTCCCTGTTTTAGCTCTTCCATTAGAAATGTGACATCTTTGGTAGTGGTACTCTAGTTTTCCATATTACTTTTTTTCATATGCTGTCAAAGAGTAGAAATTTTTGTATATATGCATTAAATTATAAGTTGGGGGGAAATTAGGTCTAACAGCTTATCAATATTTTAAAATATTGGTATTTGAGATCCTTTAAGAACAATATGCCTACAAATTTTAAGATAGAAAGCTACTGGAAAAATTGCTATGGATTATAACTCATGAATTTTTAAACTTTCAGTGTTTATATTAAGAATTATTTACAAGTAGTTTCATAGCATCTATGGACTGATCATGGAACAAAAATTTCGATTATGAAAAAAGTTAAATGGAAAGGCATCTACATATTTTATGATATTTTCAATTTGTAAATCTTTAGAGTCAGTGAGATATTTACATAGCTTAAGAATCCCAAGCCCATCAAATGGATAATCCTGGACAGGATCTGTAGATTTCTAAAGGTAGATGAAAGAATTAGAAATTGTTTATAAATCCAGGAAAGTGAGCTGGGTGATCACTTCTCTCAGAGTTGTGAAATTATTAGTGTGATTACTATAAGTAGAGTTTTTGTATTAATCCTCAGGTCTTGAGAAGGATAAAGATCCTCCATTTGTCTCTAACGGTAAATAATCTCAATTAATTAGAAAGGGAATCATCTTTCTCAATATGTATGCATCTTTTAATCCCCAGAAGACTTAGAATTAAGCAGAGAAAAATTTAAAAAGGTCAAAACAATTTATTAATATTAGGGTCAAGTAGGAACTCAAAGATCTACCTAGGAGAATAGCCATGATTGTAGCTTTTCATCCAATTTCATTACAATAATCTATTTGCCTATGACCCCACTGGACTGTGTTTCTTGGGAACAAAGATAGTGTGTTTTATCTCAGCATTAGATGGCAGGAGGAATTCAATATGTTTATTCTTATCCAACAAACAATATGGGAATTTCTTCTTGAAATTTTGCTTGGAGCCATACATTTCTAAGAGTGACCAATTAAAAATGATACTCCTACATACCAAGGAGGGGAAAAATAAACTGCGGTAAATTTTTTTTCTTTGGTGATGTATTTAAAAATTCTTTCCTTTCCTTCCTTGAAGACCCTGACAATAAGGAGCCATCGTAGAGGCTGCCATGCACAGGGCGATTCAAGAAGTTCTCTTTGGTGACGTAATATTTGACCTGAAATTCAAATGATCAGACAGAATTAGCCATTCCAAGACCAGGGCAGAGGATCCAGGCAGAGTAAGAGCAGGTATACCCTTAGCATTCTTTTTTTTTTTTTTAATGTTTTTTTATTATATTATGTTAGTCACCATACAGTACATCCCTGGTTTTTAATGTAAAGTTCGATGATTCATTAGTTGCGTATAACACCCAGTGCACCATGCAATACGTGCCCTCCTTACTACCCATCACCAGCCTATCCCATTCCCCCCCCCCCCGAAGCCCTCAGTTTGTTTCGCAGAGTCCATAGTTTCTCATGCTTCATTCCCCCTTCTGATTACCCCCCCTTTCTTTATCCCTTTCTTCTCCTACTGATCTTCCTAGTTCTTATGTTCCATAGATGAGAGAAACCATATGATAATTGTCTTTCTCTGCTTGACTTATTTCACTTAGCATTATCTCCTCCAGTGTCCTTAGCATTCTTATCCTTCACTCACGCCTCCTCCTTTGCCTTCCTCACCCAGGCCCTCTGCTCCCCCAACCTTTTTTCTTATTAGAGCAGGGAAACTGACAATCAGTTTGGAGTAAAAACAGCCTTCATTAGAAATGGGATATGGGGCAGTCTTCAACATCATTAAACAGAACACTTACTGTCTCAGCATGAAGCATTTGTAGCTGGGTTCCTCCAGCCATGCCCAGACATATCCCAAGGGAAATGGTGAGTTTCTTGACTTTGAGATGCTCATTTAAGTGATACCTCCCCAAAAAGAAGTTATCTATCCTAAAAACAAATTCCTACGCCCACCATTCATTCTATCAGAGATAAATTTCTGGCAGTTAAAGTATCGCCATTCTATCTTTCCAATTATGAAGACTTCAGAGCAAGCTCACCCAGCTACGCAAAGAAGTATTTTAACTATTAAAAGGACACTTCTGTGTCTTTTTTTTTTTTTTTTTTTGGATAAATTTTACTATCACACTGGCAACTAAACTGCCACTCTGGCTTCACTGCCAGACATTGTCAGGTCTTATTGCATTTTTTAGTAAATACTAATGTATAATAACCAATGAAATCATTATTTAAATAACAGTTAATCTAGAGCTAAGGTAAGAATGCAAGTTTTCCAGCCTCCAGATGAGCTAGCCAGCCCTATACCCCTCTGCCCACCCACCCTGTCTTGTGTCATCAAGAACTGGTTGACAATGTGGCCCTAATGCTTTTTGAAACCTTGATCAGTAGAAGCTAGAGAAACTTTTTAAAAAGTAGCTACTATTTGGGGCACCTGGGTGGCATAGTCAGTTGAGCGCCCAACTCTTGGTTTTGGCTCAGGTTGTCATCTCAGGTTGTGAGGTGGAGCCCTGTGTGGAGCCCCTGATTGATCAAAGAGAAGAGAATGCCTCCTGAGGCATTTTATGAGATCAATGTTATTCTGATGCCAACACCAAATAAAGATGGTACCCAAAAAAGAAAAACAGGAGAAAACTGTTGATGTAAAAATAATCTACAAAATATTAGCAAACTGAATTCAGTAATATGTAAAAAGAATAATACACTACAACCAAGTGAGGTTTATCCTGGGAATTCAAGACTGATTCAATATTTGGAAACCAATCAATGCAATCTGTCATATAAATAGTCTAAAGAATTGATACAGAAAAAATATTTGTCAAAATTCAACACCTATTCATGATAAAAACCTATACGCAAATTTTATAGAATTCTTCATAGTGGCAAAATACTGGAAACAAAATGTCTTTCAATGGGTGAATGGATAGTTAAACTCTGGTATATCTATATAATGGAATACTACTCAGCAATAAAAAGGAAGCAACTATTATTACATACAACAACTTAGATGAATCTCAAAGGCATTATTCTGAGTGAAAGAATCCAGTCTCAAAAGCTTGTATACAAGTTTCTAATGATATGACATTCTCTAAATGCCAAAATTGTAGTGACAGAGAACAGATTAGTGGTTGCAAGGGGTTAAGGGTAGGGAAGGTAGATTGCAAAGAGATAACACAGGGGAGGTTTTGGGCGTGTTGGAACTGTTCCATATATAGATTATGGTGGTGGTTATGCAAATATGTGTAACCCTTGTGGAATATGGACTTTTACATATTGGGATTTTATATAATCCCTCAAGTTCAATTTTACTGTATAATGGTTCTTCTAAAAATAATTTAAAAACACATTACAGTCACATGGTCTTCAAGAAAGAAACCTACAAACTCTGTATTAAATGTAAGTATGGCCAAAAGTGATTGAGATCAGCAAAATCTTCATGGAAACCTTTAATAAGGTATTGTGTTATAGAGAAGAATGGATGGTGCAAATAGGGCCAGTGTGGAAGATATTAGAAATTACTGTGTAATATTCACCTTCAAAAGAAAAGGGCACTCCTCTGAGTGAGCAGGACTAAGAACAAATAGGAATAATTACTGAAGGAGATGGAGAATATGTCATGGGGCATGCAGAGATGGGAAACAAAGGTGGCAGACATCAGAAAGTACCACTTTCTAAAAGGGAAAGTGGTACTTTTTTCCCTGGGTAACTGTAGCCAGTGAAGAGATCATCACTTCCATCCACACTTCATTAGCCATTGCCAGTCATTTGGCCTCAACTTTCAGGGGAAGTACAAATCTACCATGGGAACAAATGACCACCACAGCCGCCTCTCTGGTAATTAAATTCAGGCTACTTTCCTTCCTGCATGCAAAATATACTCAGCCCTTCTCTGAGGGTAATACCACTCAGTCACGGTATGAAATTCAAACTCCAGTGTCTCTCATGTGGGGTTGTTTCTTCATTAGGGGATGGTTCATAGGGTTAACATCAAATCCAAGTGTGTCTCCTCTTGGTCTGGAAACCTAAGAACTAGATGACAATATTATCTGTCTCCTACTCCAAACTACACTAATGGACTAATGGGGAGGGGCAGAGGGAAAGGGAGAGAGAGAATATCAAGCAGGCTCTGTGCCCAAAGCCCCCAATGTGGGGCTCAGTCTCACAACGCTGAGATAATGACTTGAGCAGAAATCAAGAGTTGAATGCTTAACTGACTCAGCCACCCAGGCACCCCTTAATAGCACATTCTTAATGCGTTGATGTAAAAATTCATCAAGATTTCTGGAGGTCAATATGGCAAAATGTTGCAAAAGCTTTAAAATATTCATTCCCAGAATTTAGTTATTTTGCTTCTGATTATCTTGAATAAATAATTAGGGGATGCAGAAATATCTACAGCCACAAGAATGTTCATTGCAGACTTATTTGTAATAATAAAAATTGAAAGCAACTGAAATACAGGATAAAAATAGAATTATTGCACATTTATGAATAGGAATGTTTTGCAGCTCTTAAGGACCATTTAATGACATGGGGTCATGCTTGTGATGTATGATCAAGGGGAAAGATGAGTTAAAAATTGTCCTTGCACCTTAAGATTTTGCTAAATGAAGTCAGACAGAAAAAGACAAATACTGCATGATCTCACTTATATGTAGAATAAAAAAAAAACCCACAAAAATAGAGAACAGATTAGTGGTTGCCAGAGGCAGGGGTTAGGGGGTGGGCTACATGTATGAAGGCAATCAAAAGGTACAAACTTCTAGTTCTAAAACAAATAAGTCGTGGGATATAATGTACAGCATGGTAACTATTGTTAGCAATACTGTATTGCATAATAGAAAGTTGTACCAGAGTAAATTATAAATGTTCTCAATGCAAGAAAAAAATTATAACTGTGTATGTTGACAGATGTTAACTAGACTTATTGGGGTGATCATTTCTTAATATGTGCAAATATTAAATCATTATGTTGTATACCTGAAACTGATATAAAATATCAATATTCATCAACTAAAAAATTGTTCTTGTAGAATGAAAAATATCTTTGCATATATGTGAATGCTTATATACACACACGGAAAAAATATGTGAGGAAGCATGCAACACTGGTGGGATTATGGATAATTTTTATTTGTCTACACATACTTTTGTATTTTTCATTTTTTTCCAAGAAAAGTATGTTATTCTTATGAATACTTTACTGAATTACAAAATGTAAATTGTAACATCGGTGGAAGAAAGCACATGTAGGGTTAGAATGGGAAGGAATTTTATGACATTTAAGAAAATACTCTACTTCATATAATACTGTATACTACACAAACAGTTTTACAAACGTTGGTTCATTTGATCCTCACAGTATCCTAGAGAAGAAACCTGGGCAGGTGTTTTTATTTCTTTTTAACAGATGCCTAATTGAATTATCCAAGGTGCCACATTGAGGAGGTAGCAGCACCAGAGGTAGGACTTCAAGTCTAGAGGTTTCTACGTCATTCTCTTCTATAGCAGACACTACTAGTGGTCTACATAGAATTTATAAAAATCTGTATTCTGGTCTCCCTTACCCCTTAGCTTATTAAATGAGACATAGGGGCGCCTGGGTGGCTCAGTCATTAAGTGTCTGCCTTCGGCTCAGGGCGTGATCCCAGAGTCCTGGGATTGAGACCCGCATCAGGCTCCCTGCTCTGCTGGGAGCCTGCTTCTTCCTCTCCCACTCCCCCTGCTTGTGTTCCCTCTCTCGCTGGCTGTCTCTCTCTCTGTCAAATAAATAAATAAAATCTTTAAAAAAATAAAAAATAAATGAGACATAGTTGCATGAGTCCATTCAGGAGCATTTACTGTGGGAGGGCAATTTTCCAAGCATATGATCTCATTTATTCCTCAAACCAACGTCGATGTAAGAGCTATTATTGTTCTTATATTTGGGAGACAAATTTATGGCAGAGATTAATCAACTTATTGATTCGACTTCCCAAGTTATTTGACTTCCCAAGACCTTGCATCTGTGAATGGTGGAGGCAGGATTCTCACCCAGGAGTTTGCTTCCAGAGCCTGTTTCTCTTCTCTCCATGTTGTGTAGGCAGGAGTCACTGGGTGGCACTGCCAGGAGAACTCTTCTGCCCCTTTCCGCTTTCTCCTTCTTCCTGCCTGAAACAGGTATATCACTAGGAGCTATGGCTGCCATATTCCACCTCTGAGGCAGATGTGGAGATGGATGCCATGTGTTTGGGATGGCAGAGCAGAGAGGAAAAGGAGCAGGGTCTCTGCTGATATCACAGACTGCCTACTGGCCCTGGAAGGCTTACTTCCAGTTTCCTACGTTCTTTAAGATACTGTTATTTGGGCTTTCTGTTGTATCCAATGGATCATATTCTAAATGACACACAGCCTTTCAGTGTCAGAGCCTCTCAGAGCTCCGTGGTTGGACCACTTTTCTGTCTATACTGATTCCATCTAAATGTTTGAACCCCTATCACTCCTTTGAACTCCAGAATTATATATCCAACTGCCTACTGACATCAACACTTGGGCATATTTAATGGACATAAGCAATTTAAAATGTCCAAAGTGTATCCCTTAATATTCCCCTCCAAAGAAGTTCCTCCTCCGGCTCTCTCCATTATGGAAAATATCAACTCCATTCTTCTAGTTACTCGGACCGAATGACTCCCTCTTTCTTTCCTTTCTCACATCTGATCCAACACCAAGTCCTATCAGTTCTATTTTCAGAATTCAACCACTTCTCATCATCTTCATTGCCATCACCCTGCTCCAATCATCACTTATCCCCCGAATTATTAAGATAATCTGTTACTTGTCCACCTTCTTCTGCCCTTGCCCCCTTCCATATACTTTCAATACAGCAGTCAGTATGATTTTGTTAAAATGTAGATTAGGTCACATTACTGTTATGCTTAAAATCCTCCAGTGGTTTCCCGTCCCCTCAAAGTAAAAGCCAAAACCTGTACAATGACCTATAAACCCTGTACAGCCTGGTCCCCTGTGACCCCTTGACCTCACTCACCTCTGTGCCTTATTTACTCCACTGCAGTCATGCTCCCTGCCTTGTTTTTTCTACCAACATGCCAACACCCTGCATCAGGGATTCTGCATTTGCTGTTTACTCTGTCTTAAAACCTGTTTTCCCAGATGTCTATAAGGAGAGATCCTTCCCTTTCTCCAGTTCTTTATACAAAAGTTACCTTACTAGCAAATGCCTCCCTGTCACCTCTTGAAAATATCAATATCCCCCACCCTCAGCTTTGTATCTCCATTGTTCGCTTTGCTTCCCTCTTTAGCACTCATCTAACACACTGTATATCTTACTTATTTACTTTGCTTGTTCTGTCTCTTCTCTTCTAGTCTGTGTGTTCCATGGGACAGGAATTTTTGTCAGTTTCTTCCCCCCTGCTGAATCCTGCATAAACATTTGGTGATTGAACAGTGAGTGTCCCAGGACAGAGACTCTTAGGGCAGTCACTTTTTGGATATCCGTTTCCCTAAATCCCTTTATGTCCTCTGCACCTTTCCTCATTTTCAAATATTAAGTCAGGATTTCTGTAGAGGTCAGGAGTAATTTTGGTTGTCTTTTCAGTAAGAAGCTTCATTTTGGGTAAGTGACTATGCTTTTTCTTCAGTTAAAGACACAGGAAATCATTTTCTCTGCGTTGCTGTTCTGGTCAGCACAGGATGAAGTAGAAACTTGGATTGATTGGTCTATGGTTAGGACCTCTTTGTTTGTAAGGAACTTCTAGAGATTTATTATAGTGACCCCAAGAAAAAGCATTTGTTTACTGTTAAACTTACTTACATAACAGTTGGGAAATATGTGGACTTGAGCTGGGTATGAATGGGAAAGTCACCAAGAACATGAGGCACATAGTTTGTCTCTCAGCATCTTCTCTCTGCACATCTGCTCCATTTTCCTCTCTAAGCTTACTAACTTCCGTTGCTTACTCATAATTTCTGTTTCCTCTTCAGTTTGCAAAGGCTTTAGTCTGTTACAGCGCTTCCTTTCACATCTGCTCCCATCCTTCACTTCTGTCTGATTCAGCCTCTATTTCTCAAAATTGGTCCATTCTAGTTTCCAGTAGGGGATAGTCCATGGATTGCCCTTATCGGGCCCACCCCATGTCCAGTCTAGTGCCTGTAGGGTTTTGAAAGGGTCCTATACACCAAAATCTATCCTCAGGAGCTTTTAGGAGAAAAGGGGAATAGGATTCCCCCCACCGCCGCCAACACACCCTGTTTATTGTCATCTCCATATAGACGGATTCTGCTCAGGTTATTGTGTATTTAACTCTTACAACTCTATTTTTGACTTTGGAAAGCACTCTGGGGACACCTGGGTGGCTCAGTCAGTTAATTGTCTGCCTTTGGCTCTGGTCCTGATCCCAGGTCCTGGGGTTGAGTCCTGCATGGGGCTCCCTGCTCAACGGGGAGTCTGCTTCTCCTGCTGTCTGTCTCTCTCTCTGTCAAATAAATAAAATCTTTGAAAAAAGAAAGAAAGAAAGAAAAGCACTCTGGGACACGGACATTGATTTATGATTTCTATCTTTGATCACTACATCCTAGCACCAAATGTTAAACATGCAGCCTGAGCTTAACTTTGGTTTGGGAAACCCCTGCCCAAAGTTTGTCCAGCAACCTCTCAAGCTCAAGGGACAGAGAGTAGTCTCTGTTTGACTAGTGTACTTAGTGTATATTTATTTTTATACTGTGACTAGTTTAGGACCACAGTTTGTGAAATGCCCTGCTCTGTATATTATTGTTTCTGGAATGGAAGTTTCTATTAAAATTATTTTAATTTGAATATAGAATGATTTTTTAATGATGAAGGCCTATTTTGAAAAAAAAATCCTGAGTTGAATTCAAAGGTATGCCAATACTTTCCAGAGTAAAGAATATTAAGAAACTGTTGTTCTCGATCAAATGGCATAGAGAAAATTCTGGCTATTCATATTCTCATCACACAGATGAACCAGTGCTGGAGTCTTGTCTTCTGCTGCTATAAAGAAACAGATATGGAATAATATGTGGACAAGGGCAGAGCCCCACAAATTTGATAGTTGAGTAGTAGTCACATATTGTTTTGATTGGGAACATCATCTGTGACTGGAAGATAAAATGAGTTCCTTTTATGATACTGTGTTTGATTCCTAATGTTCTGAAAAAATGCTAATCTGTGTTTTTCACAGTGCAAACTAAAATATATATCCTTTAAGGAAACAACAGGCTGAACCCAACTGTAGAAATTATATTTACTTTGTAAATCAGATTTGGTGTTAGCCTCTGCTGCTGTGGTCAGAGACCGAAACAATTTACTAACTGCAAGAGTCACTTCCTCATTCTTCAAGGGGTGTTAATTTTTATGCCCACTTATAACCACCATTTCCCTCAAATGCAAACACACAGAGTCAAATAATCTGGCATTTAATTGTCACATATTTTACATTGTAGTTAAAAAATTGTTTATTAAAAAACCCCGAATCTAAGCTGAATGATTCCCCAAGTCAGTAGTACCTCCTTTTTATGAGGGAAATCAAATGAAGTGTTCTTGGATAATCAAGAACTAGGATAGATTTGCTCCAGGCAAAACCGATGTGGTGACATCAGAACAGCCCCCCTCCCATACCTGTCAGTCCATGTCTCTTGGGTGGGGAATATTTCCTTCTCCCACCAGAGCCTTGGGTTCCTGTCCAACCTTCACACCTGCTTCAACCACAGAACTGTGCTCATTGTTCACCACTGCTTTCTCCCCTCCCTCCACCATGGAATGGCCACCTCCACCACTGCTCATCTATCAGAAAGTCCGCAGTGTTTGTCTGCTTGCTTTGCTTTATCTTCCCTAGGCTTCAGGCTGCACGAGGGCAGGAGAGGTGTTTATCCTATTCATCTTTGTGTACCCAGCCCTAGTACAATAAATATTTGTTGACTAATTAGAGAACAACTCAGCCTCAGATAGCACTGAGCAGCCATGGGCTTTATTATCTCTCGAAAAACTCACCTTACAAAAAAATTATGACTATAGTAGACACATATATCAATTTCTATTTTAGTCACATAGCAGTGAGAGTCTAAAAGCAATCAGTCCAAAAGCAATCAGTCCATCATATGTATTGCTCTCTGCCTTATTGTTGGCTTTATTTGACTGATGTGGTGGTTTAACAGGTGCTCATTTCTGTACCATGTTTCTGCACTCTGCCTTCACTCTTCAAGCTGAGCCTTACTGGTCTTTCAGTTCCTCAAATGCACCAGCATCTTTCTTGGCTCTGGCCCTTCTGTCTGCTTTTTTCCTCTGCTAGGAATATTCTCCCTCTTGCCCTCCTTGACTAGGCTAACTCATACTGTTCTTCAGGAGTCCTGCATGAATGTCATTCTCTCTGAGTCGCTTTGACTGATCCCCTGATATATATTGCCTTCTCTGTCTTCCTCTTCACACCTTGTTTTTGAATGCTGTGTAGCACTTCTGATTTTGTAATGATATATTTATCTGACATTTTTGTTCTGTCTGGTTAATATCTGTCTCCATTTGGTTGGAAGTCCGTAAGAATAGGGTTGCAAATGCAGTGCTTAGTACATAGTGAGTGCTTAATAAATATTAGTTGGAAGAATGAATACACTACTGGATGAATAGAGTATCCCCTTCCTCTCTCACAGTTCCATGTATGTTAAAAGGGAAAACTTTGGAGAGAGGGAAAACTTTCTTTTTTTTTCCTGATGGCAGTATATATACAATATAAATCAAGCAATGAATAAAGGCAAAATTTAGAGTATCAATATCAAAAGACATGTGGCATTTCATTTCAGGTTACTTCATTTACTATTAATCACCACTTAGATGTGTTTCCTCACCTGTTTTTAGGAAAAAGCTTTAGCCTTTTCTTTATGGTTTATAAACCTCCATAGTACTCTCCATTTCCACAATGCTTTTGGCTTTAGTACCAAAAAGTTCTTATACATAACTTTTTTTCAACTTTAATTTAACTATATATAAATTTAGAAGGTAACATATATTTAAAATATGTTGTTTTACCCTTACTTCCAAATAAAATTTGGAAATTTCCTACTATTAAGATATTTCCCAGACATCGACAAAGCAATTAATATGAAGAGTAAAAGAATGGTCAGAATTTAATAGAAGTAAATTTACTGCCACAGGAATCTAACGTTGTATGATTAATGCAATTTAATATATAAATATAATTTGACCTAAATTTAGCAATATTTTTTTTTTTTTAGTTTCCTGGTAGACAAGACCAAAAAGGAAGCCTAATGGATTCTAGAGGTCTCTTTAGATATTATAAAAGAAACATATGTATACAGTAAGAAAACAAACAAGCAAACAGTATTCTTAACATCGTAAGGCAGGCATATTCCAGGAGGAATTCCTGGCATGGATCCATACAGAGGAGCAATTGATAACACAGTAGGCATTACCTTTAAATATTATTTTATAGAAGACACAAAAAGTTCTATGAATGACGATTTTTATATATTGACCATTGACAGATACTGAAAACATAGTATTAAGCTTTCGTAAAGGCTTTTCAGTGAGGAATTTAGATACTATGTGGGTGTTGCTTTCTGAGAGATGAACTAATCTGAGAGAAAAGCAAACTTTATTAAGAAAAGAGATAAGTAGAAATCAATATATACTTTTTCAAATGTGACTTATGGTAATGGAACCCTACAATGAACAGAAAAAAATCATTCTTTTCTATGCCTCTTACTCAAGTTTCCACCCTGAATTTCTGGGTTCAGTAGGGCATTATTCTAAATCTGATTTTGGTTAGAATTACATTTTAAGAAAGATTTGCCAAACATCCCATTATCTTCAGGATCAACTGACCTGATATGTAGAATTTTCTTCTTATTGTCCATGTGGCCATCTTCCTATTCAGAAGGCTGGATAGACATTATTTAACTAAGATCTAAATAATACCCTTTACACACACAGCTGCATACATACATACATACACATAAACTGAAAGGGCAAAATGCACTCGAAGACATTATAATTAAAATTGTGTCTTTCAAAATGTTACTCTTGTCTATTTTCATTTTGCCAGAATGTTAAGATACCAGCTGGGAAAGAATTTAAAGGCTGATTTCTATACCAAGATCATACAAGTGGAAAGAACACCATTTAAAATGATTAATAAATACCAATATGATTCTGACATTAATTTGAATACTTCATGAGACTGAAGGAAAAATATTTTGTGGTCGGATGGTCATTTTTTTTCCCTTGCAAAAAAACCCAGACCTGGCGTCTGAAATCCGTCCTACACTTTCTAAAGAAGAATTTGTACCTTGTAGTGACAACAGAATTATCTTTTGCATAGAAGATTGATTCCATACAGTCCATTCTGAGGAAACTATACCTGAGATGATAATGAGAGTAAAGAATTCGCAAGGATTGAGACATGTCACTCAAGATAGTTTATTTTTTTCTTAAGGATTTATTGATTGATTGATTTTAGAGAGCAAGAGCAAGCATTAGTGGGAGGGGCAGAGGGAGAGCGAGAGACAATCTCAAACGGACTCCGTGCTGAGCTTGGAAACGAATATAGGGCTTGATTTCACGACCATGAGATCAGGACCTGGGTGGAAACCAAGAGACGCTTAACCGACTGTGCCACCCATGCACCCCACCCTCAAGACAGTTTCTAAAGGATTCTATAAGCAAAAGATTGTCTTTTGAGTCTCCATTCCTCTTGAGGTGACTGAGTAGATATCATCATCCAGCTATAAATATTCGTTCAAATAAACTATGAAATGGGAAAATGTCTTGGAGCTATAGAATGAGGAGAGATGATTATAGCCTGTAAAGCTGAGTAAAATAACAGTAAAATAGTTGGTCAAAATTGGAATTTGTGTTTTTATGATGGTCTTATGAAAGCCATAACATGGGAACTATTCCTAGTCTACCATTATTATTGATCCTATTGACTCTATTCAAGACCCTTCATTATAGTTTTTTTTAAAAATACAAGTATTTGAATTTAATACATCACAACTTTACTATAAAACTCATAGTTGTATACATAATTTATAAACTACGTACATAGCTGTTTATATTTTTGTTTGTTTTCTCTCAGGTTAATGAAAATTCCCTTCAAAAACTTGTTTTTAAGAATACTTTTATTAAGATATAAAATGCACATGTTGTTTCTTGAACAGTGGAATAGCTCAAATGCCAGTTAGGATTTTTTTTCATTGTAAATATTTGAAGATTGAACTGACTTAGCATTTATTGTTTCTTTTGGTGAAATGGAGCTAATTTTAGGTATTGCTCGATTCTGTGCTCAAACAGTACCAGTAGGGTCCATTTCTAGGTTCTACTTGTAGCCCACAACAGATTCAGATCCATATTATTCTACTCTTAAATTCTCCAGAGGGAGAATCACTTCCTGTGGATTCCTCATACTTCTAGAGATGCACACCCATACTCTTTCTGTCTCACTTTGGGTTACTGGACCCATCTCATCCTTCAACCAATTAGTTGGTTAGGCAGGGAATATGTGGCAGGCAAAATGAGCAACTTGGTTTAGGCCTCACATCTAAAGTAAAGTGAAGTGACTATTCCCACACACATGCACTGGGGATGAGTTTGTTCACTTAAAGGAAAATTGGGATATTGTTACCTACCACCACAAGGGGGACGGGATGTTCTGGGCAAAAAGAACTAATATCCACTCTAAGATGGAATGTGGATGTTCCAAGGGCAAGGCTGGCCAGAATTTGAAGGCAGTGACCTTATAGGCCTCTTCATGAACCCTTTCTTCTGATCTAGGTCTTGGGACTAAAGGGCATTAATATTAGTTGAGATTTTACATATTGGTGTATTATGTTCAAGAAATAATGATTCAAAGAACTTTTCTTAATAGCCCAAATATTCTTGTTGAACACAGTTATCCTAGAAAAGGTAACCAAGTGTTTGCATGGTAAAAACCTCCGTATATGTATAAAGTTTCCTTCAACTGCAGAACATGTTTTTCACATATCAACTAACAGTGGTATTGTGTGACCCAATCTGCGTCTTGTGGACAACCACAAAGTATCATGATTTGGAATCACATTGACAACATGATCTAATCACTTAGAAGTGTATTTTATGAGGAAACTAAAGGTCTCACATTTCAGTCATTTTGTCAACAAAGTTCCTATCTGAAGTTCACTAATGGGGAGAAAAATTTATTTTTCAATATCAGGTTTATAATGTGAAGTATTTCTTTTCACAGCCAATAGTTACCTGTTTGTTTGTTTTCATTTTTAATTCTTGGCTCCCAGATTCCAAGGACGAAGCGAACAACATAATTAAATTAGCTGATTCTGCATAAGCCCAAAGAAAAGAGTTCTATTTTAGAAAAATAATTTAATTCTAAATCTGTGTCTGGAGAAATGTCATGTATAGGTTTTAGTTTAAACTGTTCTAAGAATATAGCGGTATTCCCTAGGGTCTTGATTGTGCTCTTCCTGAAAAGTTTCAATTTAATTGTAGAAAGGTTTGGGTCTTTTGGAAACAGCAAGAAAATCAATTATCAGGGTTTCAATTTTCTCTGGGCAATTTTCACCATTTCAGCATGCCCAAGAGAGAAACGGCCTATAATTTTGTTATGCTGAAGAATTTGGCAAGCCAGCTAATGGTCTTACTAAAAGTAAAGAAATCCCTTTGGTAGCATATGCAGGAAGTTATGTCTGAATCATTTGAAGCCATTGCAGAGAAGCTTTTGTTCTTGAAGAGATCCATGGGGATTTTCTTGAGAAGAAAGGTGTCTGAATATTCTTAAACCTTGGACAGATTTATCAAATTCGCAGTTTCATTTAAACCTTTGCCAAATGTGACTCATCTTCCAACAAACAGACCTTTCCCTAGGCGTCCTCATCTTCAAAAAATCAACACTAAAAATCATCTTATGTTTCTCTCATGGTTGCGATGATGAAATCTGTCTCAAAAGAAAAATATTTGTATTGATTTTATAATCTTAGAGGCTGTAACATACTGGTGAGGCTGTTACTTAGAAACATACTCTCAGAAAGGTTTTTTGGATGGTTGTTTTTGTTTTTGTTCTTGGGGTGGGGAGGGTCAGGGAAAGCTGGATGGTGAATAGAGTGGAATGAGTCAAGGTAAAACACAAGAATAAATCAAACTGAAATCATTGAACACTGGTGAATATGTAAAGAGATCAAATCAGACGACAGCAGAAAATGAGTAAATTTCAGATCCAGAAATGCCTTTAATGGGAAATTCTATTAGTTGTCTCCCAACAGAGGTAGGTGAAGTAATAGTCTCCAAAAGGTGGGGCCATTAGCTCTGCAGGCATTCAGAACTCGTCTGAACAAAGCCCCTGCAAGATTTATGCAGCAAGTAACACTGTAGACAGGAGCTGAGAAAGCAAGTATAAATATTCTTCTAACTCTCTTTGACTTCTATTTAATCATGTGCAGCAGGTTCAAAACTCCTTCTGCCTCTTTTCTGCCAATTTGAATACACTTCTCCTTGACCAGAAAACTGATCATTAGGTGCGAAAGCCTCCTTTTTTTTGGTTGGTCCCGCAAGTTCTCCACATATCACCTAACTTTCTGCTACATGGTTGTAATTTTAAATAAAGGTGTTAAACACTTGCTGAGGGCAGGTGTTTCCAGCTGCTATCTCATATTTCAAGATCACTGTAATCTCTTCTTTTACATAAGAGGCCATGATGCCCAGACACCAAACTGGTGAATGGATTTCAAACCCTGGGCTACCTCTTTAGAAAGAGAGAGAACATGGGTTTGGATTCAGATAAACTTGGATGTGAATCTGGGTTAGATTCCCATTTCTGTCCCAAAGCCTTCAATCAGCTTGTTCTATAACCTCCTTTATCCTTGCAGTGGAATTATTTTAAATTCTAGCCTGAGATCCATCTAGGAGCTTGTAGGATTCACTCCATTACTGTCCGAATGAAACCATCCAGGAGCCTGGTTCCTCCTAGCAGGAAAGGAAGCTGTTTTAATGGATGCAAATGTAGCAGTCTGTGACCTAATTGTGCATAAAATACAGCTTTACCAATTTTTTTATAGTCAAAATTAATTTCTGTCATAAATGTTAATTTCCACCAGCTAATGAAAAATTTAATTTTGCCAATTCAGAATAAACCTAATCAAATCAGGACTTTAAAAATATTTCAGGGTAAACTCATTCAACTTAGGCTTCTTCCCCTAAATATCAATCTTGCTCAAGGGATATCTAATTTTAAGGAGGTGTCATAGATGATGTCACCCCCCCATTGTATGCATTTCTCCTTCTTCTGAGAAGGGAAGTAGCAAGGTAGAAGTGTTAAAACAGTGGCTACTAATTTATAAAGGAGTGTTTGGAGAGGTCATGACCACCAGTTGATCCCTGAGCTGGATCTGCGTAACAGGTCGCCCACCCTTCCTGGAATGTGGGTTCTGCTTGCCTTTCTCGCTCCCAGAGGCTGCTCCAAGGGCACAGCCTTGAGACAGTGATGTGGTGTTGAGAACGTCTGCAGGGTATACATGAGAACATCTGCAGGGTATATATAACAAGTCTATATAACAAGTTAGGGCCTCTTTATAAACTTTTTTAAGATTTGACGGACAGACGTGGGGATCCACTCATCATGCCGCCCAAGACAAGCCTTGTATGTAAGTTCCCTTTGCTTTTTAAATCAGCCTCCTACCAACCTGGAGTGGTCGCCGCTTTCTTCAGTCTCTCTCTGCCCTCTGAGTTCAGGGGCCAGTTTCAGATTTCACCCATGAAACTCCAGACAGGGTTTCAAAGCAATAAGGAGTAAGCAAGACTGTCTTATAGGATATAAGCCAGTTTGCTGGAAACGTGTATTTTCAGTTAAGTGCCAAATTGTATAGCATTTGTTCCAAGGAAGACCTTGAAACTGTGCCAGCAGAAGCCATCATAAATTTGGCAGTGGCTGCTATAGCCTTGAGGCAAGGTAGGTCTTTGCCACTGGATCAAAAGACAGTGTCTGTGAAGCTATGGGCTTTTGGCGCTTCCCTTGTAATTAAAGTTATTAGAGGATTGGAATTTTGTTTAGAAGCTTCTCTATGGCAATCCATAAAAAGACAGTACATTTAACATTAGGGATTTGACTACCCATTTGCTTTAAGATGACTCTAAGATGGACAGTTTTGGGAAATATCTAGATTTCACCCAAAGCAATCCCTGTGATTCCAAATGATCATTGATCAAATAGCGCCATTTTGTGAGATGTGTGCAAGAATTTGAGTAACAATGATACTGCATATAAGAAGCAGTAATGGCTTGGCAGATGTGCTAACTTGAACTGAGGCTCCCTCTGGAAAATTATCATGCTCAGTTTAATGTGTTGGTTCCAAGCTTATATATCAAGCCCTAAACCAGTGGCTATCCATCTTTGACAACAGATTTGATAATTTGTGGTCTTCGGCAGATAGAATTTGTGGAGATTTACCTCCCAGATTAACTCCCAGGGTTGTAAACGCAGAAAAGAGGAAAAATAAACCTTGTAAAGTTTTTGGATGGTGATTCAAAGTAAATTTCATCCAATGGGGAGCATTAGCTTGCAAGATTTTTATTAACAGCTTTATTGAGGTATAATTGACATACAATAAAATGCACATAATTAAAGTATAAAATTTGGAAGCTTTGACATATATAAATTGGTGAACTAATCCACAATCCAGATAATGAAAATATCCATCTTTTCCAGAAGATTCTCCATGCCCCTTGATAATAATTAGACTATTATAAATTATATAGATTATTATAGATTAGTCACTGTTTTCTAAAAATTTACATAAATGGAGTATAGTATGTATTCTTTCCTCTCTGCCTTCTTTCACTGAACATAATTATTTTGAGATCCACCCATGTTGTTGTATAGCTCCATTGTTCATTTGTTTTTGTCTTTGATGTGCATCCCATTATATGGGTATACCACAAATTATTTACCCATTCACCTCTCCATGGACATAGGAGTGTTTTCCAGGTTTTTGCTATGACAAATAAACAGCTGTGCACATTCATATCCAAGACTTCATGTGAACATATGCTTTATTTCCCTTTGAATAAATATTTGGGGGTAGAAATACTGTATGGTAGGGGTATATTTAGTTTTTAAGAAACTGCCAAGCTGTTTTTCAAGATGGTCGTACCATTTTACATCATTTCACGTTTTGATCAGCAATGTGTAGGAGTTCTAATTCCTCTGTAACCTCACCAACACTCATATGGTCACTGTTTTTAATTTTAGCCATTTTATTAAGTGTGTGATAGGGCCTCATTGTGGCTTTAATTTGCATTTCCTTAATGACTAATGATATCGAACATCTTTTGGCTTTATTTACCATCTGTGTATTTTCTTTGGTGAAGAATTTGTTCAATGAGGTCTTTTGCCCATTTTTTAATTGGGTTGTTATGGAAGTTCTTTATGTAATCTGAACACATGTGTTTTTTCAGATATCTGATTTGTAAATATTTTCTCCTGGTCTGTGGCTTTTCTTCTTATTCTCTTCATATCTTTCAAAGAACATAATTTCTAAACTATTTAAGAAAACACATTTTACTTTTGGGGTTCTGTCTAAGAAATCTTTCATAATCCGAAGATTATAAAGATATTGCTCTGTTTTCTTTTAGAAGTCACATAGTTGTAAGACTTACATATAGACCTATGATCTCATTTGAGTTAATTAGTATATATAGTGAGATGTATGGATTGAAGTCCATATTTTTGCACAGTGATATCCAATTATTTCAGCATATTTGTTGAAAACATTATCTTGTCTCCTTTGCGCCTGTGTTGAAGATAAGTTTTCCATCTATCTGTTGGTCTATTTCTGGACTCTATTCTGTTCCATTAATGCATTTGTCTGTCTTTATGCTAAACACATACCATTTTGATTACCATAGCTTTGTACTAGTTCTTGAAATATGGTTGTGAGAGTCCTCCAACTTTGTGCTTTTTTTCAAATTTGTCAAAATTTTTTCAAATCATGTCATTTGCAAATAGACTTTTACTTCTGCCTCTTCAATTTGGATTGATTGATGGATTGATTGACTTGCCTTCTGCATGGGCTAGAACCTCTAGTAAAATGATGGTTAAAAGTGGTGAGGGTGGACATCTTTGTCCCATTTCTGATCATAGGGGAAAGACATTTGTTTTTCATTATTAAGAATGAAGTTAGCTGTAGGTTTTTCATAGATGTCCTTTTTTCCCTTATTAGGTTGAAAAAGTTCCCTTGCTGTGCATTTTTATCAAGAATAGGAATCGGATTTTATTAAATACCTTTTTCTTCATTTATTTAGATTATCATGTATCTTTTTTTGTTTTTAGTTTGTTGATACGGTGAATTACATTAATTGATTTTTGAATGATAAACCATTGTTGCATTTGTGAGATAACTCTCTTCCCCTTGGTCAAGGTAGCCTTTTAACATATTTTTAAATTCAATTTGCTAAAATCCTTGTTAAGTAATTTTGTATGTATGTCATGAGAGGTATTGCTCTGTAGTGTTCTTTTCTTGTAGTCTTTGTCTTGTGTTAATATAGAATAATGCTTGCTTCATTGTCTGAGTTGGGAAGTATTACTTCTTCATTGACCTTCTGCAATATTTTGTGATTGGTATTGTTTCTTTCTTAGACGTCTGCTAAATTTTGCCAGTAAAAATATCTGGGCCTGAAGTTTCTCTGTGGGAAAGGCTTTAGCTCCAAATTCAATTTCTTTGAGAGATATAAGGCTATTCAGGTTACCTATTTTTTCTGAAGTTTGTATATTTCAAGAAATTTTTCCATTTCTTCTAAGTTGTCAAATGTATTGGCATAAAGTTCTTCATAATATTAATTTATTGTCCTTTTAATATTTGTAGAATCTAGACTGTTATTACATCTCTGTGGATATTGGTAATTTGTGACTCCTTTCTTTATTTTCCTGATTAGTCAGTCTGGCTAGAGATTTTCTAATTTTATTGATCTTCTCAAAGAACCAGCTTTTTGTTTCATTTATTTTTCTCTGTGGGGTTTGTATTTCTATTTCATTCTTTTCTGATCTGATTTATTGTTTCTCCCTCTGTTACTTGGTTTCACTTTCTAATGCTATAAATTTCCCCTAAGTACTGTTTTAAACATATCTCACAAATTTGGAAATAGTTTCTTTTTATTTTTACTCAGTTTAAAATACTTTCTAATTTCCTTATTGATGTATTATGTGTTCCATGGGTTATTTAGAATAGTATCATTTAGTTTCCAAATATTTGAAATTTTCTGGAGATCTTCCAGTCATTAATTTCTAATAACTATATTATGGTCAGAGATCATCCTTTGTATAACTTGAATCTTTTAAATTTATTGAGACACTTTTTCACAGCCCAGAATATGGTCTATCTTGGTCAATGTTTCATGAACACTCAAAAAAAGAAGGGATGTTCTGTGTTTGTTCATTGGAGTGTTCTAAAATATCAAGTCAAGTTGATTGATCATATTGTTAATTCCTCTATGACTTTACAGATTTTCTATTTTTTTTATCAACTATTGAGAGAAGAATATTAAAATATCTGACTCTTGTGGATTAATCCACTTCTGTAGTTCTGTCAGTTTCAGCTTCATGTATCTTGTTATCAATTATATAAATATTAAGATTTTTAATGCCTTCTTGATGGATTAACCCCTTTATCCTTATGAAATAACCTTTAAAGAAATCTTGATAATACTCTGCTTTGACATCTGTTGTGCCCAATACTAATATAGTCACTCCAACTTTCTCTTCCTTAGCGTTAGCAGGGTATATTTTTTTCTATCCTTTTCTGTGCAGTACTTATATGCAGCATATAGGTGAGTTTTACATTTTTTTAGAAGTCTGATTTGACAATCTCTACCTTTTAACTAGGATGTTTTGACAATTAATAGTTAATGTGATTATTGATCTAGTTAAGTTGAAGTCTGTCATTTTGCCATTTGTTTTCTATTCCAATTCTTCTGTTTTCCTTTTTGTCCTCTTACCTTTGCCTGAAAACTTTCCTTTAACATTTCTTATATGGCAGGTCTGTGGGTGATGAATTTTTTTCAGCGTTGGTACATCTGAAAGTCTTTATTTCACCTTATTTCTTAAAAGATATTTCCTTAGTATAGAATTCTAGGTGGACAGGTTTTTCTGTTTTGTTTTTTCTGTCAATACATTAAAGATGTTGCTTCAGTCCTCTCATTTGCATTGCTTCCTACAAGAAATTTATCATCTCTCTGTCTTTATTTTTCTGTACTTAATGGGTTTTTCTGTTTTTTTCCTGCTTTTTCAATTTTCTCTCTATCATTGATTTAGAAAAATTCAATTATGGTGTATTCTTTCTTCCTAAATCTTGTGTCTTGGATTCATTGAGCTTGGATATGCAGATATATAGCTTTCATTTAATTTGGAAAATTATTGGCCATTGTTTCTTCAAATTTCTTTCTGTCACCCTCTCTTCCAGAGATTTCTATTACATACGTAGATGTGGTATCTTCAAGTTGTCCACAGCTCACTGATCATCTTATTTTTTTTCTCTTTCTCTGCTTTATTTTGGATAGTTTCTATTGCTCTGTCTTCAAACACACTGTTTTTCTTCTGCAATTTCTAATCAACTCTTTAAAATAATTTTTTTTTACTGTGGTAAAAAAGCGTATCACATAAAATTTACCATCTTAACTATTTTTAAGTATTAGTTCAATAGTGTTAAGTATATTCACATTGTTGTGAAGCATCTTATCTATTCTTTTTTTTCTAATCTACTCTTAATTCCACTTGATTTATTTGTCATCTCATCACTAAAGTTTTTATCACTAGAAGTGTGATTTAAGTCTTTTCTATGCCATCTGTGTCTGTCCTTAACTTTTGATCATATGGAAAACACTTATAACTGTTCTAATGTCCTTTTCTGCTAATTTTAATATCTTGGTTGTTTTCAGCTTATTGACTTTCCTCCTCATTAAGAGTGTATTTTGCTTTTTTGCGCATGCTTCATAATCTTTTATGGGATGCAGGACATTGTAGATTTTTTCCTTGTCTGTGCTGGATATTCTTATATTAGTGAAAATATTCTCGAGCATTGTTCTGGGATGCAGTTAAGTTACTGGAAAAAGTTTAATTCTTTCATGAATTGCTTTTAAGATGTGCTCAGCAGTCCTAGTGTAGGGTTTGGTCTAGGGTTAATCATTCCACACTACTAAAGCAAGATGCTTTACCAAATGGTGTGTGAATTATGAAGTATTTCAGTCTAGTTAGTGGGAACAGGCATTATTCCCTGTCCTGGGTGAGCACAAAGCATTGTGAGTTCTAATCCTTTTTGTGGTGCTCCCAGCAGCAATTTCTATTACTCTGCCTTGTCAACTCTAGCCACCTTGCTTTCCTGAGACTCTAAGCTCCATCTCCTCAATGCAAGGAGTCTGCTTTGAGTTCCTGGATTCTTTTTCTGTTGTGTGGCCTGGAAATTCCTTAAGGCCATGTGCTAAGGCAATCACAGGATTCAACGGATTTCTTTCTCATTTTTCAAGCCATCAGTGTTTTTCATCTGATGCCCAAGATCTTGAAATCCCTTCCTTTCATATATTTTGTCCATTTCTTTTGGTTGTTTCAGGCAAGAGAGTAAATCTGGTATCTGTTACTCTATCTTGGCCATAAGCAGAAGACCATGGTGCCAGTTTTTGTCATGGACTTAGACTTATTGGGATTCGATCTATTTATCATTCTATATTGTTTTCCCTTTAATCAACAAATAATGTTTATGAGAAGATATAACAAGATAAAGTTGAAGTAAGAGAACACAGTATCACCAAGAATTTTTTTTTCACCAAGAATTTTTTTGTAGCACAGATCTGATCAGAAAGTTCAAGACATGAATGAATAAAATGTTATTTTCTCAAGAAAAAATAATTTTTTTATTTTTGGAAGCTGCAATGAAATAATATTTTAGACCCAACACATGATTCATCTCTCCAGCAGAACCAGGAATCTCAAGCATAAGAGACTAGCAAGGCCGTGAAGAATGCACACAGAAGTTGTCTGACTCAGCGGTCCTGGTCTGTGGCAGGAAAGTCAGAGCTGAATCTTGCTAAGTCCTCCAAACTGTAGGAAGCTCCTCTTTAAGTAAAGAAACCAGTTATAATATAAATGAAGAGACGATATAAACTTATAGAAACAAGGGGGAACATTTCAGTTCTGAAATGGCATCTCATTAGAGGAAATGACTCTACAGTTTTGTTTTTTTTTTTAAAGATTTTACTTATTTATTCGACAGAGATAGAGACAGCCAGTGAGAGAGGGAACACAAACAGGGGGAGTGGGAGAGGAAGAAGCAGGCTCATAGCGAAAGAGCCTGATGTGGGGCTCAATCCCAGAACGCTGGGATCACGCCCTGAGCCGAAGGCAGACGCTTAACCGCTGTGCCACCCAGGCGCCCCAACTCTACAGTTTTTATTGTTCATTGTTTGGTTTTAGGATATCGTAAGTGGGAATGGTCTTTGGTTAATTTCTTGAAGTGAGGATTGATGCAAGTGCCATAATGTTCTTAATGAAAAAAGAATTGTTATGTGAGTCCCAAGATATTTTAAAGTTGAAATTAGAGCTAGTTCTTACAGTTCTCAATTTTGTGTGATTGATGGAGGTGGTTGTTCTATTCTAATCTTTTAACACATGGTAAGCCCTGTGTAATGTTAACTATCATTATATATTTAAACAATGATAACTAATTCAGCAGACTGTAATCTGCACTGACGGCAATGCATGTTTCTGTAGCATGCCCCAAATGTTCTCCACTGTACTACTCTCTGTCTCTCTTTCTTTTTTAAGATTTTATTATTATTTTTTTAAAGTAATCTCTACACCCAGTGTAGGCTTGAACTTACAGCCCTGAGATCAAGAGTTGCATGCTCTACTGACTGAGCCAGCCAGTTACCCCTCGACTGTACTACTCTGAATTGACTGTGTTGCAACATGGTGGTCTTTCCTGTGGCTCCTCTGTAAGTTGTTTGTCTTGTACTTTGCAAATTGATTTGATGACAGTGTTCTAGAAAAGTGAAGCAAAGAAACCTCATACTGGCTATTAAAATTTGAGTTTTACATTGACTAGAGGAGTCTTCAAAGAAAGAGTTGTTAGGGATTGGTGGTAGTCTATAGTGAAGTATACTATAAACATAACTGCAACAGGTGAGGTCTGAACAGAAATTAAGCAAATGGGGCTGGGAAAAAATGTGTTCCAGAGACATGTCATGGGGAGAATCAAGAAAGAGAGAGTGAGTTCTAACTGATAACACTGGGGAATTCATTCCCTGGGGAACATATAATAACGATGTCAGCCATAGCTGAGACAATTAACACTCTTATTTCCAAATGTACATCCCTTCTACTTGATTCAATCATACTTTTTTGATCTTTAAAATCCCTGCTTAAGGGGCGCCTGTGTGGCTCAGTCGGTTAAGCATCCAACTCTTGATTTTGGTTCAGATCATGATCTCAGGGTTGTGAGAGTCTATTTCCCTCTGCCTCTCTCAAATAAATAAATAGACAGATAAAATCTCTGTTTAAGACAGGATAGGTTGAGTTACACTAGAAATAAAAAAACTCCCCATTCTTTGCAGCTGAGCACAACAATTATTTCTTATCAATGCAAAATCAGCTGTGGGTCCATGTGACTCTCTAGGACAACTGGCATCCATGTCATTATTCAGTGACTGAGGCATGATCCTGTCACCTGGAACACAGGACCTCTTAAGGATTTACTTATTTATTATTTGAGAGAGAGGGAGAGAGAGCATGCATGAGTGGTGGGGGAGGGGCAGAAAGAGAGAGAGAGAGAGACTCTCAAGCAGACTCCCCGCTGAGCATGGAGCCTGACTTGGGACTCGATCTCACAATTCTGAGATCATGACCTGAGCCGAAATCGAGACTCAGACACTTAACCGACTGAGCCACCCAGGCATGCCCAGGACCTCTTCTGTTAAAGGTCAGAGGACGACAGAGACTGCCGTATCCTGGAAGTACTGCGTGTCACTTGTGCTCACATTTTAGCAGACAGAATTAACCACATCACTCTGCCCAGTTACAAAGAACTGAGCAGTAGAATCCTCTGTGAATAGGCAAGAAAAAGGAGACTTGGATGTTGGAGAACACTAGGTACTCTCCTTGTGTCCAGGGTTGTTGCATAGACTGTCCCATGCCCGGCTTCGCCCCCAATTTGGCTTTGCCAACACTCGCTAATCTTTCTAGCTTCAGGTTAAATGATTATTTGCTTCACATGTAGCTCTACCATGAGACTGTAAACTCTGCAGTAGTCATCCTGTCTAATTTCCCCAGCGCCTAACACACACGGTACCCGGTATCTAGTTAGTCCGATATTTGTAAATAAATAACTACTTTGGATAGTAACAAAAGCACCTGCAAATTTCCTTCTTGATATTGTCGGTGATTTCTGTTTTACTAGCTATGGAAACATTCCAGTGTTATAAACAAACATTTCGTAAGTGGCAGACAAGAAGCTGGGAGGCATTTACACGCCTGTAGGGCACAGGTGCTGTGGATTGTCAACCACTATTTCAGTTTCTGACATTGGGGTGGTGTTTCATTAGCTCATCATTCCTCCAGATAATATTGTTATTCTTAAGAAAGATAGATTATTTAGAAATTTCCTTTAGCTTTTTCCTGACTGTAACTGTGACATGTATACATCACAGAGAAACTGGAAAGTTCATCAAATATAAAGAAGTCTTCGTTTTAGTGTTTGAAAACCATTGTCTTTTTACAGGTTTACATTCAGACTTTTATGAATACACATCTTTACATGGTTGAAATCAAATAGTAAAATGGGTTTTTAGTCTGAATTTTAAAATAGTTTGTCACAGAATTTCTACTTTTCATTAAAGTCTATTAAAGCATCATTTTAAATGACAACATTTTTCTTTCATGTTTACACCATAATTTGCTGAACCATCCCCTTAACAGTGGATATTTAGGTCATTTCCAGCAGTTTTTTACTACATAAAATGCTGCAATAAATACTGTAATGAATAAACATTTCTCTTAGGATAGACTACTTTCTTAGGATAGATTCACAGAAGAAAGACAGGAGCATTTATACAGTCATAGTCACTTTTAAATTAGTCAATAATTTTAAACAAATGCTTAGGAGTCACTTAAACTGCTTACTATTTTCTCAGTCATAGGTATGGAATGTGAGCACTAGGAGGTTTTAAATACTTAGTCTTTTTATGTAACAGTAAAAAAAAAAAATCTTTAAAAGTGGTTTCTATACGATCAGCATTATCTCATGGGGTGGGACCATAATAACATGTCCAGAATTTCCATACTGTCTTGCCTTGTATAGCAGGTTCTTAACATTCAAGAAAGATACATCTGAACCCATCTGGAATTTTTCAAGTTACAAAAGTACTTTAACATATAGTTTTCCCCCCACAAATTTCCATATTTGCACTGGCTAAAGCTCTAGCTGAAATAGTTTCTTCAATCACTTTTTCTTCTTTCATATTCAATAAATATGGCAGAGTCTTTCACATAATGGAGTCACTAACCATGGCCAAATTCAAGATTCTACTCTTTAATATTTTTAAAACTTAATTTTTCTGGCTAATAATCATTACTTTCTTAACTCTTTACTTTGTCTTCAATTTTTCCGACAACACTTGCATATGGCTTGCTTGGGCCCACGGTGTCCATGTTTAACAAAGAAACAAAGTTTCTTTGCCTCAACATTGATTTTTACTGATGAGAAGGGAACTACAGAGCCTGAACAAATTAGTTATTGGACAGTCCAGGTGCTCAGGCACGCTGAGTGACTATCTCAGGTATCATCCTTAAACACCCACAGAATCAAAATGACAATCTACTGAATATGTCAGAAATTATGTGTGAATGCATAGCCATGACAAAATCCATACGTTCCAATGATCCCCTGTGATTTTTCAAAGCACATTAATAAATGTAACAGTTATAATTACCCCCTTTGTCTAGAAGAGAAAGCCAAAGCCAATGATGATATAATTGTTTTGGCCAAGGTTGTATAGTCCATAAGTGAGACTGCTGGAGGAGACTCAGATTCAGGAATAGAACACTTTAGAAACTGAATCTTCATTATACACACAAACAGATGGAATGGAGCTGAGTAAGACATTATTTTTGAGAGTCAATGAGATGTAAATATAGGTGGAAACAAGAGTAGACAAGACAATAGGAAATCAAATCATCCTACAGAATAATCCTTACCGAATAATGACTGCACAAGAGATGACCTCAATTCACTCATGAAGGGAAGAAAAAATGAACTGATGTTTTTGCCATATGCTGGCTGAAGACATGTAGAGGAAATAGCAAGCTGATTTGAGTTGAAGGTGCATGGCAGGAGCTGGCTGCCTAATTTCTATTCCCATCAACTTTTACTCCCACCCCCTCCTGTACCCCACAAGAGACCTGCTGAAGTAGACATCCAAAATAAGTGTATCTCAGTTACGAATAGAATGTTGTGCCATACAACTGAGTAGAAAAGGAAATAGGTTTCTTTTTTGTTTTTTAAGATTTAATTTATTTATTTGACAGAGATAGAGACAGCCAGCGAGAGAGGGAACACAAGCAGGGGGAGTGGGAGAGGAAGAAGCAGGCTCCTAGCGGAGGAGCCTGATGTGGGGCTCGATCCCATAACGCCGGGATCACGCCCTGAGCCGAAGGCAGACGCTTAACCACTGTGCCACCCAGGTGCCCAGGAAATAGGTTTCTGATAGAATCTAGCTTTTATCTCCTGGGGAATTGTGCAATTGTAAATAAGATCCTAGATAGAAGATAAAGATGTTTATTACCTAGAGTGTAATACACATATTTATCTGTCCAAATATGGATACAATTAATTGGACAAACTTCTTTCTGTTTTTCTAATTCAAGGCTTATGTTCAAATACATCATTTCTGAATAATATATGCAATAATACAAATTCTGCTTGGTTAAGATTGACTGACCTTTACTGAGTCCAAAACTAATTGTGCTACTGAAACTAAAAATATCAATTATCTTGTTACTAAATAATTCTCTATTGGTAGCCTTCAGAGATAGAACCCCATGAATAGTCTATGTAAATTCTAATAGTTTATAGGACTGCAATGGAAGTAGGACTTCATTTTAATTTCTGCTCTAATATGTAGGACCTCTAGACCTCAGTTTCTCCATCTGTAAAAGGGGGGTACAATGATATTTACCCTTTCTACCTCCCAGGATGATGTGAGGATCAAATAAGGTAAGAGTCAGGTCCACAAAACACTATTGTGATATAAGATACTATTATCAATGTTGGAATGATCATTACTGACTATAGAATAGCTCTCTTTCTCCACTCGCTTGTGAAGCAGGAATGTGGTTGGTTCACTTTGGCCATCCAGAGAGTATGTTAGAGATTAGATTCTGGCACAGGGGCAAAGGGCAGGCTCTTTTCTCCCCAAATTCTCCCAAACCAAAGTTGAGTTCCTAGTAGGATTTTGTGTGTTCACTTGGGTTGATTATTCTATTTTTTGATGTGAAAAGTAGGAGATGATAAAGGGGGTTAACAAATAGAAGGTGGCTGTGGCAAATGTGGATAGGCTTCACATACATTTTCTGGTCTATCCCAGCTCACAGGTATCCCCTTCCTTCCTTCCTTCCTTCCTTCCTTCCTTCCTTCCTTCCTTCCTTCCTTCCTTCTTTCCCTCCCTCCCTCCCTCCCTCCCTCCCTCCCTCCCTCCCTCCCTCCCTCCTTCCTTGCTTTCTTCCATCCATCCATCCATCCATCCATCCATCCTTCCATTCATCCATCCACCCATCCATCCAATGAATATTTATGAATCATCTACTCTGTGCCAATTTGGGCTTGGTTTTAGTTTTCCTCGTATGAGCACACTGCTGAGTTGTATGAAAATGATTGCTTAAGTTGCATGTGTCCAGTGAGACTGTGAATTCCTTAAGGGCAGGCGATGTGACTTATGATTTTATTGTGAGCTCTGTAATGCTTAGAATAGTGCTAGGAAAATTTAAGGAGCCATTAAATAGTTATTGAGTTTTTCTTAAAGGGCCATATAATATCTTTATGGTTGATGATTTTTAAAAAGCACTGTGCTGCAGGTTGGGTTTCTCAGGGGGAGGCCTCTGAGATGGAGATTGGCAGGCTGGGAGTTGAGTGGGAAGTGCTATTGGAAGCAATGCTTATGGAAGGAAAGGGAAGGGAGCCAAGGGGGTGAGGAGAAGATGGCCTTTAATGCAGCCCCAGCGAAATCCTCAGCCCACGCCATGCAAAGCTCTGATGCTAGGATGGCCTTTCAGAGTTGTCCTGAGTTGGGGCAAGGGAGCCAGGCCTTTATACCGAGCATTAACCGGTCATTGGAAGCAGGCTGCCTTGGGAAAGGGATGTGACCTTGGGCAAAGTAATGAGACCTTCTGAAAGACAGTTGTCAGCTGTGGGCTGTCTGCTGGCAGCATTCCCAGCAACTGAGGGAATAGGTTTAGTCCTGAAGGGAATTCTGGGCCGCATCCATTGCTAATTGTAATATTAGTGGAAGAGAATGCTGGAAGCTTCATCTGAGGGGAAAAAAGTGAATTTTAATGCTGGCACCTTATATACCTCATGTTGTTCATAAAAAAGAACATTTTTAAGTCACTCACTAGTATAGGTCTAAAATAGAAGTTCCCCTTCAAACATACATTTCAATGACACATTTAAAAAAACCCAAATGGAGATGAAACTTGCATTAGTATGTATTAGTCACGGTGATTTTGTTTCACGTAATTGAACCCAACTAAAATTAGTTCAGAAACAGGAAACTGTATTGTCTCATGTAACCAAACTCCAGGAAAGGCAAAATTGCAAGTAGACCTCAGGGACTTAGACAGTAACAGATCACTTTTTTGTCTCTGCTTCTCTCTTCATATTGTCTTCATTGTCCCAGACTGGCTTCTTCTACACAGCTGTAAATATGGCTCACAGCAGTTTCCAGGCTCAATTTCATCACTCTAAAGGGATTAAAACTTGATCTCTCTATTGTGAAGTGAAAAACTTCCTGGGAGAGGTTTTTACTGGTTCCAGTGTTAACTGTGGACAAATTAGCTGCAACCAGGAAGATAAGGTATGATGACTGGTTCAGTGAAGTCTACCTGGGTAGCCCTAACCAGTCACTGGGGCCAAGTAAGATCATGGGAGTTCTCGAGTGGATGGACATGACTGGAATGCAGAAAGGGGTATTTTGTGGAAGGGTAGGGCAAGCAATGAGTGGATAGAACAAAAGATGTCGTGTATTAGATTTTCCTTATCCCCTTGTTTCAGTCTTACTAGACTAATGTTATTTTCTTTTTGGCTTTGGCGTATGGGCCAGTGTATCTAATCATGGAAATAGACCACGTAGCTAGCTATCAGTAAACTGTTCATAAATATTAGGTTCCATTCATTTTGAACTGAGATTAATCACCTGCCAACATGTACATGATTTTGTTGGCTCAGAGAAATTGTTTATTAATCATATTAACAATGGGATTTTTAAGGGCTAGAAAGGAAGACATAATGATTATCTACTTTTTAAGAGGATATTTATTTATATTAACAAATAACATTTTATAGAAGGCATTTCCACCTTTACCAAATAAATCTACTCTGAGTGATTTACAGTATAATTTTGTTGGCTATATATCTTTATTATATGAAGGAGACCTATTTGAAAATATAACAACTTTAAAAATAGTCCTGTTCAGTTCCAGCAAAAAAACAAAAACAAAAAAACACACAAAAAAACCCACCAAAAAACCCAACAGAAAAACTCTGCCTTCCATTTTAGAAAGGATCAGCTTAGCTTTGAGTTCTTCTGGTGTTAGAGTTGCTGGTTCAATATCTATCTACTCTACTCCCAGGTGATTAGTTTAAGTCAACTGTGTTACTTCCATCCCTTGGTAAAACCAATCCCAGTGGTTGGTTCAGAAAGGGCTATGTGATATGATACACAGGGGAATGACGTTTTCTCTGAAAAATTTTCTCTTCCACAGAAGGAGGAGAACTTTTCTTTTGGACATTGTTGGGTCTTTATGTCACATATGCTCTGCTAATGCTACCTGTCACCAGTCTAAGGTGAGGCCAACATGGAGGATAGCCGATTAGAAAGATAAGAACACAAGTCCCTGTTGACATTGTTGAATTAGTGAATTAACCAACCTCAGAGCTTTTCCTTCCATTGACTTAGGATGGCTAATACATCTCCTTATGGTTTAAGCTAAAGTCAGGGTTTCTGTTACTTGTAGCTGCATATTTCTTGATATATATACAGTAGTCCCCCCATCTATGGGGGATATGTTCCAAGACCCCCAGTAGATGCCTGAAACCACGAATAGTACTGGACCCAAATATACTATGTTTTTTCCTATACGTACATACCTACGATGAGGTTCAATTTACAAATTAGGCACAGTAGGAGATTAACAACAATAACTACTAATAAAAAAAGAACATTTATGACCATATACTGTAATAAAAGTTACATGAGTGTAGTCTCTGTCTCAAAATATCTTATTGTACTATACCCACCCTTCTTCCTTTCTCGATGATGTGAAATGATAAAATGCCTATGTGACGAGACGCAGTGAGGTGAATGACGTAGACATTATAACTTAGTGTTAGGCTCCTATTGACCTTTTGGCATATCATCATCTATTTCTGGACCATATTGACAGTAGGTAACTGAAGACATGGATAGTGAAACCACAGATAAAGCGGGATTACTCCAATTGCAAAGTGTGAAGGAGGAGCTTATTATGAAATAACTGTAGTATTGTGTGATAAATACAAATAAATAGAGGTATCTACAATGTATAAGGGTGTCACAAAGTAGAGAGTCATATGAAAAGGTCTTTCGGAGAAGAAGACACTTGAAATGGATTTTGAAGGACACTTCAATAAGGGGATGAAGATGAGGAGAGCCTTCCAGGCAGAGGGAGCAGCATATACAAGAGCATAGAGAAATAAAATAGGTGTTCCTCTTTAAATCACTCAAGTTAGAGCAAATAAAGAAAAGTCTGGGGATATCTCATGGGAACAATGCACAGATGGGTGTCACGGACACTGAATTGAGGAATTAGAAATCTGTTGGGGACAGATGTATCTTCTCTTTCCCTCTTTATTTGGGGTCATATGGTCTCTTAGTATTGCTTTGTTCTGACCCAGTGTTCTTCTCCTGTGGACTTCTGCAAGCTAGTTTATCTGGTTTTCAATATGCGTATATGACCCCAAAAGGACATCCTGGACTCACCTCAAGATGATTCAGTTTAAACACCACTGTGATCTGACTACAGTTTCTCTGTCTCTTCGTTGGAATTTTCCTGGCCAGCCAATGTACTAGCCTTTGGACAGCTACTTGCCTATGGTCCAATCATTCGTGTCATTGGAAGACAGGGTCATTATGATATGAACATGACTGCTTAGATGAACCATTTCAGTTGGCCTGAGTAATAAGATCAAATCTATGTCTTAGAATAACTCTTCCTGAAGCAAGAAGCTTGGATGGTAAGAGGTAAAATCGGAGGAAGTGAGACCAGATAGGAAGTTATTGTGGTCTAAGTAAGAAATAGTGCCTGAACTAAGACAATGGGGGGAGGGGGTGGAGAGGAGGATGATACAACAAAGGTGAAATGAATTCATTCATTCATCGACTCATTCATTTATTCAACAAATATTTATTAACTACCTACCATATACCAGTATTATTTTGGGTATAATGAACAACATAGACAACAATTCCTATCCTCAAAGGGCTCATAATTTAAAGTAGGGACAGAATCAGGAAATAATTTGAATAAGTAAATTATGTGTTATGTGAGATAGTGATAAGTGCTATTCAGTTATGATCGCTATTTATCAAATCACCCCAAAACTCTCCATTTTATGATGCTCATGGATTCTGTGGGACAGGAATTCAGAAGGGGTACCAGGAGCATGGTTTGTCTCTGCTCTATAATGTCTAATGTCTGGGGCTTCTGCTGGAAAGACTTAACAGCTAAGGGCAACTCAATGCTGGAGAGTGGAAGCACGTGGAGGCATCTTCACTCACATTGGAGGTTGTTACTGGCTATCAGGTAGGAGTGTGTTGGTAGATACACCTATACATGGCTTTTCTAAGTGGTCTGACTTCCTCATGTATGGCAGCCTCAGGATAGTTGGGCTTCTTATATTGCAGCTCAGGGCTCCAAGGGCAAGCGTCCCAAGAGAACTAGAAGGAAACTATATGGTATTTTCCGACTCAGCCTCTGAAGCTATGTAGTAGGTTCAGGGAATCCACCTTCTGATGAGATGAGCGTCCAGGACTTTATAGATTGATTTGAAAACCGCCATAAGTGCTCTGGAGAAAAACTGAACAGGATTAAAGGGACAGGGAATGCCATGGGGAAAAACGGGAAGTAGCTTTCCATTTTAATTAATGTGGTCATTGAAGAAGCAAAGGGATGTTCAGGAAGAAGAGCACATTTCAGGCAGAGGGACAGCAAGGGCAAAGAACTTATTGAATGCATTGACCAATTAGATTGATGGGAGCTGAGGTGGATAAAGGGGAAGAAATCTAGGATTTCTAGACTTCCGGCTTGTGACTCTAAAAGAATGGTAGTTCCATTACTAGGAATGCAACATAGGGGGCAAGGGAGAGAGGACTAAATGAATCTTGGACACAATGTGCTTAAATACTTACCAGAAGTCATCGTGTGTGTGTGTGTGTGTGTGTGTGTGTGTGTGTGTGTGTTCATGTGTTCATTCAGTAGCAGGCAGAATGTGGGAAGGAGGCTGGGGCTGAAGATCCAGGTATTGGAATCCTCAGTATTAGAACCCTTTCTGATGGCATCAGAACCTTTAGGAATTTATGGAATTAGCAAGTAGGGTGAGGTGAGAAGTCTGGTGAATATTAATACTTAAGGGAAGAGCAAAGGGCTTAATATAAGACATCAAACGGGACTGGCTTGAGAGATAAGAGGAGAAACAGGAGAAGGGAATGAGTTAAGGGTCAGAGAAAGACAGAGAAAGCTTTACCTAGCAACCTTCAAATCACTTTTGGACTGGTGCACAAAAACCTACCATTCAAAACTTGCTCCTTCAGTTTAAATGTTGTACTCTCTCCAGAGTTTCTCTCCTAAGATATAAAAGTTCCCAGTAGGGCAGAAAATTGAGCCACTGGTACCTGAGTGAACAGAAGGCAGGGTGAGAGCACTTTGGAAAAGGAAGGAGATAAAGTGGGATGGTGGGGAGTGGAGAGCTGTTCAGATACCTTTCATCCTTTTCTAATTTCTATCAGACTGTAGTTAGCAATGGTGTCTGGGCAGAGCGTGTTGAGGTGTCATTGGCTTATCTTTAATTTTTAGTTATAATAGATCACATGGAACGTCTTACATTTTAATAAATAAAATAAACAACAGGGGCAGGAGGCACGTTCTTTACGCTTGGGACAATCTAGTAGGTGACTGAAGTGTAAATATGAACTTATGGACCTTCAGCTACACCTAGTGGCCAAGTAGTGAAAGGAACAAATACTTTATTGTAATAGTTGGTCATAGTTTTTCAGCTACTTCCCCTTTTCATGTCAGTCAGTAATTATTCCTTGGGTAGTTATGTATTATAGTGGACAGTTTCCTCTGTATAACTATTTCCAATGACTCTATTTTTCATCTAGCTAAATAATTGATTCCCCAAACTGGAGGATGTGTGGTATAAAACAGAAAGAGACTGTGTGTGTTGGGAAGTTGGGGAAAAAGAAATAAAAGGGCATAGATGTGTACCTCTTACCTGCTTGAAAACTCACAGTGTTTAGCACCTGCTAGGTTCCTGTACTTTAGCCTTATATGTAGGATTGTCTTTTCCAGAAAATAAACAATAACAGTGATGATGATGATGATGGTCCAGGAAGTTGTTTGAAGAAAAGAGAGCCCAAATATTTATTCTGCATCTGATATTTATGAAATTCAAAAATGAAATTAATCCATAAGAAAATAGAGCAGAACCTGAATGAAGAATTGATCAAATTATTTTCAATACATAATATATATACTTCAACAACCGCATTAGCCAAGAATGTTACATAGTCACCTGTATCTTTGCAAGTGGCAATTTTTTTTTGGTATTTGCTTGCAGATTGAGAAATCCCAGTAGCCAACTCTAGTGTTTATTATAGCAATGAAGGGGGATATTTATAGAGATGATTCCAACCATTGAGAAGTTGACCTGACAGGCAACACATCCCCAGACTCACATTTATCTTGAAAAAGAATGGCAAGAAATGATGTAAAGATTTTGAAGGGGTTCAACTGCAGTCTTCCAGAGGAAGAAAATGATAGGAATGGGTTTATGTTTCCTTCTCGAGAACTTGAATACAGGATATATTAATTAAACATATATCTTCATTTTGGAGATATCTCAAGTTGGAGAAACTTGAGCCAACAGTGATTAAGTTACCCAGCTATTTGGTTGGAGCTAAGGCTATGACCCATGGTTTTTATTCCTGCTGTACTATTCTTTTTACTACAGTTATTAATGGAAAAGTTTTCTGTTTCCATAGAAGACCGAAGTAAGAGGAAATGGGCTTATACCTCCATCAAGAAAGTTTAGATAGATTGAGGAAGCTTATTTAAGCGTAAAGTAACTAAATGCTATATTTTCTTTATTTTGAGATGTATCTATTTTTTGCATGCTGATATTCTGAAATTAGCCTGACTCTTATGAACAATGTTAAATCAGAGTTGCTTCTAGGCAGTGTGCCAAGTGCTGAGGTGGTTCTGTTTACATGGAAGAATTTAGCCATTGACATTCTGATTTAATAGGTTATGAAATTGACAAAGCTAAGGTATTCCTTTAATTTGTGAAAGAAACCTTACTATCCAGCAATATGTAATTCAATTAAGAAATAAAAAACAAAATCAAAATGTAATCACTGGTACTATTTCATTTGACTTGAAGTATGAACCAGGTGAAGCTGTTAAGAAGGAATTAGGCAGACTCACCACCTCCGTTACTCCTGCACTGTCTGGGCCGAACTTAAATTTAAAAGAATCTTTAGAGTGGGTGTGAGAAGTGTAGACCCAAATGTAGTGAATCCCAAAAAGAAATGGTATGTTATTATACGAATAGCACCATGTCACAGTTGTGTTAGTATACTTTATTATTTGTGTATAATAATGTAGTGCCTTCCCCCCCCCCCAAGCACATTATTAAATTGACTGATGAGCTTACAATCATGACATCCAAGAATAAGAGTAATTTGGTTTAGAATTAGAAGGGAGGTCTGGAGAAACCACTCAGCCTCCTACCTGCTCTATTGCCCTTGAGCAGTTTACTTCCTCTCCAAATAACAGTTCCTTATCTAATATTGGAATAATGACATGAACCTTGTAGGAATATTGTGAAGATCAACAAAGATTCTGCACCTAAAGTGCCCATCACCATGCTTGTCACATAGTAGGTGCTCAGCAAAGTCAGCTCAGTCACAGAAAGCTAACAAAATGATTTGTTAAGTAATGCTGGCTGAAAGGTGAATTTCTCTGATTTGGTAAAAATCATGTAGCCTAAACAGTGTTTCTCACCAGTTTAAAGTCCATGCCCTATTGGTGGAGATTTTTAAAAAGTCTTAAATAATATGCATTTAAAACATTTTTCCAAAGACGTAATAGTGTGGAAAAAAATTTTTTAAGTTACTGCTCTATACCTTCTCCCCATTCTGATCTGCCTCCTAGAGGGGTGCCCCATCTAGCTGAGAATCTTTGCCCTAAGCATGGTAGCAGACAGGATCTAAGAAACATTTAGATATTTATTTTAGGTTCATATTAGGAGCATACCAGTTCAATCACTTTTCACTTACTGGCTCCATTGTCCATATATTTGCTAAACACATAAGATCAACAGAAGAAATATGGAACTAGCCATCATTTGGCATCCAAGATCTTCCTTCAAAGAGTTATCCAAAGTAAATGTAACAGGACAATATTTACAAGGTGGCCTACAGATTTTTATGCACAATTTAAATGCTATGTGTTTGTCAGCATGGCGATACTGTCATGAAGCAAAGGGGGAACAACAACAAAAAGGTGGGTTACCAGAAATTTAAAAAGCTCTGTTTTCAAACTAGTTAAAGAAACTGCAAGGCCAAATTTTCTATCAGTCCCTAGGGAGACAGAAAGAGAAAAGGCTTCAATAGCCCCGATCACATTTCCTCCACTCTAGCATCCTGTCCCCTACAAGCGTTCATAAAATAATATCACACCCTGGAGTTGGTTGTCCTCTGACGACTTTTTTTCTGGTTTCATGCCAGTTTGACTTTTACTCAAGCCTAAATCTCACTCCCCACCCAGCTTTCAAGAAGAGACCAACAGGATTCTTCAGCACTATTAACTTTTCAAAAGCCACTGGCCTATTTGCATATCTCCTGCAAGGCAGACCACACTAACCTTGGCTGGCCACAAGCCACTTTGGAGCCAGAATCCCTTGTCTGCTTTGTTCGGCAACAACCCGAAATGTGATCAAGGAACCTCTCCACTGTAGAGGGAAGAAGGGGAAGGATTTCAGGGTGGAGCACATTGGTGATACCACGGGAAAATTCCAAGAATCCTGTGAACCACTGTCCTCACCCACGTTGTTCCCTGCATCACTAATCTTTCAGATTAGTTCAGCCTAATGAAAACCAACAACATATAAAGCTAGTAATCATACTCATTGTTCGCCTTATGTCTGCTTTCGTTCACTCTGCATGTCTTGGTGTAGCCAAGCAGAATTCTCCAAAAGCACCCCCAACTGGCTCCTGGGGCTGACAACTTCAGTGCTCATCCTGGGGAAAGAAGTAGCTGATAAGGATCCAGGCACTGAACAAAGAGCCATTCTTTGTCTGAGATCGAATGGAAGTTGTTCGTTGATATTCTTTTTCCCAAGGACCAACATGGGTTCAGATCCTCAACACAGTAGACCCCAATTGCTCTTGGCCTTTCTTTAATCATGTTCATAAATACAAAATACTGTGGGAATTCACACCAGCATCTCTTAGAATATTTTCAGTTCATTATTTAGCATTCCTTATGAATTTAAGTTCTCCAGAGAGGGGGGAAAGTTCTTTATTTCGGGTGTCTTGAAATTTTTCAAAAATGTGTGTGAGTCTGATTTACTATAAAGCCAACTACAACTTTCTATGAGCAGTACAGTATTTGAAAGAGAAATGTCCTTATATTTCTTTTTCCAATTTAAATTAGAAGTATTGCTACCAGGAAAAACAGAATCATTTCTCTCCTCACTGGTTAAAAATAGGTCAAGTAATTTAAGCCAGTCCATGGCAATTAAAATTCTGACATTGGCATTGTTTCTTCTATTCTGGGGGGAAAAGACAAACATAACACATGATAATAGGGGCTTATTGGCTAAGTCACTTGATGTGCTACCTCTTGTTCTTGCTTCAACCTGCCTGGGAGCTCTGATTCTGATGATAGTGGTCGGGACTGAAATGATAAATACCATCTCTGAAGCTTTGTAACACCTCTTTTGAGCTAGCAAAACAATCCGGTTGGAGAAGAGAAAATTGCAAATGGCTTGGGTCCTAAATTCCTTGAATTCTAAATTTATTTATTTTTTGGAGACAATGTTATCTGCCAAGCTTATTTTAAAGTAAATTTTACTGAATCAATTAGACAGCAACACTCATTCTCATTAAACATCCTGTGGCCCTTTCACAAGATTAGAGCCTGTGGCTTGGTCACATTTCAACACAGATAACTGCATTCTGCATTCCTAGATAGTTCCCTCCACCTTTCCAGACCCTTACCACTGGACACATTGTTATTTGCGCTTGTCCCCAGTCGTCAGTTCTGTTGTGAGGGTGCAGAGTATCAACTTTAACTGACAGGCTAAAGCATTGCTCATTATACTTTTATAACAAAATCCCTTAACCAATGCCTATTTTGAAATGTGAGGCAAATCTGCATTATGTACGTTTCATCGTAAGTTAAGGTCTTAAGTAAGTAAAATACTCTCGCTTGCATAAAGGGGTTTACTTTGGAATCTTCTTTGCTAAAAATTTTGTTGCTCAAACATGTGCTGTTTGCTTCAAGAAGGAAAACGGAGCATTCAGAAATGCTAAACAAACGATGAAACAACAAAAAAATCCCTCTTGAGCAAATGGCTTTCCTTTGACCTTCTAAATAAATTCCACAAGGGGGCGAAAACACCTAATGGTCTGGGACTGCAAAGTTTATATTTCAAAGCCGGCCACCCATAATAGATTAGTGGATTAATATTTTGCTCTAAAGGATCTGGCCTTTAATGTTGACATCAATTTATAGCCATCTCAGGCGTTTACAGTAGTAAAAGTCACGGAGACCATAAACTTCACAATAGATGTCAGCCTTCTGGTACGAGTGCTCTAGCCTAGCACCCCATAAACAGTGGTGATTAGGTAACTGTCCTTCAAAGACCCATCCATACTTGTAACACCTTTATCAGCTCCAGCAAAAATACTGCCACCAGGATTTTAGCAGCCACAAGGCAGAGGGACGAGTTTTTAATCAATGTGTTATTTTTCTGACATGTTTCTATGATGTTCTTGCTTATCATTGATCTCATCTTGAAAATCAAGCGTGGAGTGTCTATTTGTGGGCAAAGCTTAAAGAACAGAAGCTCTCTTGTACCCATATTAGAACTTTTTGAAAAACAGCCAAGGTACAGAGGTCAAATTTCCCCATATGCTATAAGCAACTTGGTAGGAAGCAAGACCACAAAAGGTTTTGCAAATGTCCGCCAGTAGCCCGGTGATCTAGGTCACTGTACAGGTTTCATTAATCAGGTTGTTCAAACAAGGAGTTATTTTTCCTCTGCTTAAGAGACCTGCCGATATCACATAGAAGCTGCTCAATTGTTGATCAAGAACGAGTTTTCATGAAACAGAGATCATTCAAATGAATGGGGGTGGGAGAGGTCTGTATTTGCACTGAGGAGAAATTGTGCTTTTAAAAACCAGCTCCTCTGTTTGAGTCCTCTGTCCTGGCAGAGACGGGCTCATCTAATAATAGTTACTTGGGCTCTGCATCTCCACATACGTGTTCCGGTGTTAGAGCAGCAGGAGGAATTTAGGGACAGAGCAGGTGTTGTGGCTTATTTCCTGGCAGAATAAATGGTGAAGGGTGGTGGCAGGACTATTCTTTTGCGTCTTTCTTTATGCAAAAAAAACAATGCCTCCAACAGCTTTCCTTTTTTCCTGGCACAAGTGAAAAAGAACACGAATGGCTGTATTAATATGTATGCAAACATATTTTTTCACTTGAGCCTCTGGAAAAAAAAAAAAAGAAAAGAAAAACTTACTGCAAAAATGCTTAGCCAGGAAGATTTACTGCTGATTGCAGATTTGGTATTGACATATTTTAGCTGAAGAAAACTTCAGCTCGAACTATTAATGTGGGAAATCTGGATGAGTTTTTAAAAATGGGGTGAAGTTTCGAATGATTTTGTATTTTCAGATAAATTATTTATTTAGAACATCATTTTAAATAAGGAAGTGTCAATTATAGAGGTATAAAGAGCCCAGTGGAGTGTGCATCTTAATTTTAATGGCTTGACTTGGAAATAGAATTATAGAATGTAGGTGATCTGAATTATTCTGAAACCAGCCTTTACACCAGACTCACGGTAATTTAACACTTCTGTTTCCTTCTTTATTTTTATTATGAAATATGGGATTTAAGATTAGAATCTGAGAGTCTAAATGAAATGCTCTTTTAAAGTATTATTTGTGAGATTTTCCTCCACCTCTATTTCTTTACTTCTCCAGTGGGTCAAATATAAAAGACTGTATTCTTTCTTGAATGTAGATGTATTGCTCTTATAAGCTAGGAAAACATGAAAGGGAAAACAAAATTCCATCTTCAAACTGGGTAACTTGAGAATTTAACAATATGACTTTTTCTTTTACTTGATTATATAAGGCAAAACTCGACACCTACTTAACCATTAATTATGTCTTCTTGATAACACGCTTAGGTAGAATTAAAACAATCTTATCCTTATGTCCTTTACACCCCTTGCCTATAACAGATAAAGGTTAGAATTCTGGAAAACAGGGCATGCTTGAGAGGGAACATCTTGTGAAGACTGTAATTTGACCTTTGAATCAACCTCCCTGTGTAAATTTTAAGTATTATAGAACAAAATAGAAAGCCTCAAGGTGGAATTCTGCCCCCTCTTCCTCTTAGGACTATAAACCAGTCAGAAGCTCTTTCAGAGATTAAGCTAGAAAATGTGTGCCTCTCCTTAGTACTTTCGCTGAGAAATAAAATTCGTCACTAGAGATAAAGGTAGATTTATGTTCAATGCCATCCTCATCAATCTCCCAGTGTATTATCCTGATCTACCTTCATTTACGTAGTTGAATCAGGTATAACCAGAAACACTTGGTTTTCCCCCTCCCACACTGTGAAAAAAATATTTATGATATGTAGTGTTACAAACCTTCCCCACTCTGGAGTACACTTGAAAATGATGGCAATTAAGAAAAAAAAATGCTCTTTGACAACTTTGCAGCTTCTGATTAAACCACACCAAGAGGCATGTTACAATGATAACAATGAAGCATTATGCCAATTATGTTAAATCCTGCTCTCCACTTAAGCTCATCATGACCTGTTTTAGTGTCCTGTAATTTATCCTTTGGAATGCTTACTCTCATCAATAAAGTGTTCAACTTAAAGAGGGAAAAAAAGCCACCGAAAGCAACCACCATCCCCCCAAATGACTTCTAGAAAGCAAGTATTTCTTAACTTTTTATTGACATTGGCAAATTAAAATAGAATAAATTAACAAGTATTTTTTCAAAAAAATGTTTTGTACAAAAATACTGTCAAAATTTCCTAAAAAGCTTTCAACACAGTAGTATCTTTTCATGTACTGAATATAACTATTAGCACAGTGTCAAAAATGTTGAAGACAGAAACAAAATAAAAATCTGTGAAATGTTTGCCACTGACGACATTCCACACCCTATTATTGTCTGTACATATGGGGGAGGGGGACAGCCAACTTGAAAGTGAACAGTATGACTTTTCCTGATCCAGAACGGTTTGGCCCACATCTGTTTAATCTTCCAGTTTAGCATATTAAAAAAATTAGTCTGTACTCAATGCATAGTTAAAAAAATGAAGCGAGATGGCAGAGTTTGTGCAGTAATATCTGCCCTTCAAAGTTCATGCAACCAACTAATGCAATTTTTCCTTTCACTCGTAAATCTGAATGCAGTTCAGTCATTTGAAACCATCTACAAAATCCACAAGATTAAGCAGTTTGCCAAGATTAATATCTAACAGTTGAGCACTGGAGAAAGTGAGGAAATAAGGAGTAAAAACAAACAACAAAAAAGACCAAGTTAGCTACATATTTCAACTACATAAGGGAGGTGAATGTCAAGGCTACAAAAACGAAACAAAAACAGAAAAAAAAAAAAGTGGCAGCAATTTTTTTTGAACCAATTTGTACAAGTTTATAGTTTACTTTGTTTCCAAGTTCTCAAACCTTTCAAGATCTGAAAAGTGAGATACTGTGTCTAAGGGAATGTTTTTTAATTCACACCGAAGTTGGGGCGGGGGGGAGGGTTTGATTTCTTTTCGCCGGGGTTTCGATCAAGTCAACAGCTTACTCTGCTGGGCTGCTGTTTGCACACGAAGTCCGTCATAAAATCAAACTCGTTTTGCCCCAGCCAGAGTTCGGGCAGCTCCTTGATGCGGTCCAAACCCATTTCTATCACTAAGGACATAAGCACTTCCTCGTCGATGAAATCAGTGTCTATGACATTGGGCGGCAGCATTGCAGCAGGGACGTGGGCCACGGAGGCGGGCATGTTGCTGCCGCTGCCGCCGCCGCTGTTGCCGCCGCTGTTGCCGCTGCCCGCGCCGCCACCCGAGGTGCCGCCGGAGCCGCCAGGGGTGCTGCTGCCGCCTGAGCCGCCGGGGGTACTGCTGCCGCCGCTGTGCTTGGGGTTGCAATCTCGGAAGTGCTGGTTTGTCCCGTTCATCTGGTGGCCTGCAGCAGGGTGCAAATCCGGCATGTAGTGGTTGTGGGGGTAGGGGTGATGGTTGAAATACTGGTTGTTGAGCTTCTGCAGCTGCATGCTGGCCGGCAGGGAGCCTCCCTGGCTGGCCACGGGGGGGCCCATGAACTGGGAGTTGTTAAACCTGGCCGCGGGGGCCAGCGCGCTCGGGGGGTGCCCGCCGTTCACAGTCCCCGGCCCCATCGCATGCCTGATGCCGCTCGTGGCATTCATGTTGCCCGCGCCGTAGTGTATGTGCTCGCCCATTAGGGCGTTGAAGGCGTGTTGGGGCTGCTGCTGCTGGTGGTGATGGGGGCTTGGGAACTGCCCCATGCCCATGCGATGGGCAGGGTGGTGGTGCAGCCCGTTGGTGCCGTCGGGGAAGCGCCCGTGGTTCATGGCCATCATATGGTCTGCCATTTCCAGTCCTGAAAGTGAAAAGGGCAGACGGTAAGACCCGCGCCACACGTGCAGCCCACCACGGCGCACCCCACTTTTTCTCGCCTCTGCCCCCTAGGCTCCCCGGACGCACGTCGGCTGCGAAATCACTCGCTCTCCCCGGGATCCTAGTAGTAGCCTGTGTACCCGGACTCGCCACCACGGCGGACCTGCCACCCACAACAGAGCTGGGCGCTGAACAAACAGCCCCTTCCCCTGCGATCGGGCGGGCGGACCCGAGCCCACACCCGCCTCTGCTCCCCGAAGTCGCCTAATAAAGGAAGTGCCCCGTAGCCCTGCCGCGAACTTCAGGCATTAAATCAGCCCTCCTCATCCTGTTGTTGCACATCCTGTTGTTATTCCCCAGCTCCGCCTCACGCTCTTCCTCCGGGCAAACCCAGCCCTCGGAGGACTGGGCTGGCAGGCGCCCCAGCCAGCTTCGCCCGCCGCGCTTACCTTCCGTCTTTGCGATTTCTGCTCCGAAGACCGAGGGCGGGATCGTCGGGTCCAGGACCGGCTCAGCAGCACATAGAGGGGGCCTTCCTGGTGTGCAGGGCGCTCGCTATCGCGATGTCGGCACCGAGGTCTTGCAGTGGCCGCTGGGGCAGAATCGGAGCCGTTCCCTTTTATTTCCCCCCTGCTGCCCTCACAGCTCGGTAAGACCGCCCGGCAGCTGCCAACAATGAGCTGTGTTTCTTAGGGCTTTGGCCACAGTTAATATAAGGGATTTCAGGAAGGGCGGAGCAAGCCTCCCGGGCGGGCGGCGCCAAAAAGCGGACTCCGGAGCCCCGGGCACACCGGACCGGGTAGGCGAGCCGCGTCCCCGCGGCCAGAGGCACGTGCGCAGAGGCTGCGGGCCCAGGCGCCGCCTCGCTGCCGCTGACTCCGGTTTCCTCCCGCCCCCTAAACGCGGGACCAGCCCGGCTGCCTCCGGAGCGGGGAGAAAATGCTCCCGGGACCCCTAGCCCCAAAGTAGCGCCTGCCCTGAGAGGAGCGAGGAAAACGCACCGCTCCTTTCTGGTGTGATCCCCCACCCCCAGCTCTCCCGCTCAGCTCACCTAGCGAGCTGAGGTGCTTCTACGGGAAAAGGGGGTTCTCTCATGGCCCTCTTCCTCCATAGTGCCCTTCTGCCTCCCTGGCTTTGCACACACCCCCCCCCCCGGGCTGCGAAGAATGGCTGTGTTTCCCCGAGTGGGGTTTTAAATCCCCTGACAAATAATGCCCCTTCCCTGAGCACACTTTCCTGGGCTGTGCCTTTGTGTTTTTACAGGGGCACTGGGTAAACCTGATCTACATATTCTGCGTGTAGATGCATTCCCCGCCCCCCCCGCCCCCCGCCTCCTTTCAAGGACAGGAGCTGGGGGCGGGGAGCGGCAGAGGCTGCAGGTGGACAGAGCGCGCTCGCGGGCCCGGCCGCCTCCGCTCCCGCGCCGGGGAGTCCGGTCCGCGCTTTCGGGACCGCTCGCCGCTCCCGGGGTACGTGTGCTTCTGCTAAGTTTGCGTTTGCAGCTCTTGGTAGCTTTGGCATCTGAGCTGAGGCGTCTCTGCTCTGTAAACAAACTCAGCGATCCTCGTCCCCAGATCCACCTTTTTGCACATACAGTTTCTTGCTTCTGCTGTTGCCCTTGATCCGGGAGGTGGGGGTATGTGCAAACTTGCACAGCCTCCCTCTGGGCTCTGCCTGACGATTTGGGGTTGATTTAGAAGCGAACGGGTTTGTAATTAAGAAATTCGAGGGCTGAGCGAAGCTGCTGTTGCTGGAAAAGGAAAACAAATAGATAACATGGTAATCGCTTTGTAAATAAAGTCGTTCTGGAGGTGGGCACGTAGCTGCACGTCCCGTATGGCACCGTGCGCACACACACTGCTGGGACTCTTCCTTTTCAGTGAAATTGTTCAGTGGGGCAATAGGCGATAATAATAACCTTGCTTCCCAGGACGCGGCACAAGTAGCCTGGTCGTCCATTTGGCTCATTGACTTGCAAATAAAAATCCTTGCACCGGTCTGGGCCACTACCCTGTCGGAGCTCTCTTGCTTTCTCACATGGGGAAGCCGAGTTATTTCTCCAACACCATGATGAGACTGCTCCGAGCTTTTATATTGCTCTTTATGTGGTAAAAGCGAGTTTAGCGCTCCGAATAAGGACTTCTGTTCAGAGTTGTTTCTTCATAACTCGATAGCCATTGAAGACTTCCTGCTGCAAAGAGCTAGTCCCCCGCCTTCCACCCCTCCTTTTCTCCCATCTTGCTCACAGGACTTTTTTAGGCCCTATTTTTTGAGGACTGGAAATTCTGATACATACATTTCCCCTTTCAGGAATTTGCAAAAGAGAGCGAATTCTGATTATGTTAATCTCTTACCCCTCTGTCTTCCTCTAGTTAGATATACAGACATATATGCTTAGTATACAAATATAATATAAATAATATATATATTTAAACATTGTTACTGTCTTCTCTTTCCTTTTCCGGGCTCTTCAGCATTTATAACTGTGTGTGCAATGATTTTTAAACCTCGAAAATATTTACTTTTTGGAGCCTTGTGCGCAGAACACGTTGCATTGTTGGTTGCAGTAATACCCTACTCTCCTGTCCACCCACCACTTTTACCCGTAGGTCATGCACTTGTAGTTACAGAATCAGAGGCTGGGAAGAAACCTGCAAGTGCCACTTCCTTTCCAAAAAGAGGCTCCAAAATACTGGACAACCCCAGACTCAAAAACTGTCTGATTGTTTACTTCCCTTCCTTATACTGCAGTGTCTTGCGACACAAGGACCAGCTCTTGACTGTCTAATCTAAATTCCTCTTGGAATCATTAAGGAAAGGTGCAGCTTCATCCAAGTCCAGTGGTTCCACAGGGTATTGGGAAATCTCTTGAAAGGTCATCTCCCCGTCCCCCACCCCTCAAAGAGAAAAAAATGTAGTTCTGGGACCAGCTGGTTCAAACACGGCATGCTTTGTGCATTTATTCATCTGTCCAGTTAATGTTCCCCAAGAGCCAGGCACTTTCCTAGTGCCTAGAAAAACAACCAATATAGGAACTCATGTTCAAAAAGAGGAGATGGACAAACGGGCCCAACAGGCCTTGGGCACACTGTAACAAATGCAACAGCTTTCAACAGAAGGACTTCTGGAAATACATAGGAGGGACACCGAACCTGGTCTTAGGGGTCTTCAGAAGGCTTCCCAGTGTAGGTGGTAACTAAATTGAGGTCTGAGGATGAGTGGAAGTTAGGCCACCACTGAAGGGGGCAGAGATGAGAAAAACAAGGTTGGGGAGGTAAATTGGGCTGGATCCTATGGTCTTTGGTTTCCAAGCTGAGAAATTTGGATTGTATCCTGAAGACAACGAGAAGCAGGTGAAGGCTTGTGAACCAGTGAGATGATCACATTTTCATTTTAGAGAGATCAGGACAGGACTGTGGAGACTGGATTGAGAAAGTAAGCCTAGAAACGGGGAGTTCAGTTAGGGGCTGTTATAGTCATCTAGGGGTACACAGAGCCCCATGTAACCAGGGCTTTATCCTCTGAACCAGGTAAGGCAGTGGTCTGTGTGTGACATTCACAGGCATAGACGGCTGTTATTAGTTTCCTAGGGCTGCCATGACAAAGTACTACAAACTTTGTTTACACCACTCAGGCTTAAAAAGCAGGAATTTATTGTCACAGTTCTGGAGGCTAGAGTCCAATTTCCAGGTGCAGGCAGGGCTGGTTCTGAGGGTTGTGAGGGAGAATCTATTCCATGTCTCTCTCCTAAAGTTGGTCATTTGCTGGCCCTCATCACCTCATCTCCACCTTCATCTCTACATGGTGTTTTCCTGTGTGCATATCTCTTCTAAAATTTCCCCTTTTTATAAGGACAGCAGTCATATTGGATTAGGGCCTATCCTGATGACCCCGCTTTAACTTGATTACCTTTGCTGAGACCCTATCTCTAAATAAGGTCACATTCTGAAGTACTGAGGTTTAGTTAGGATTCCAGCATATCTTTTTTTCGAGTGACAGAATTCAACCTGTAACAGTGGTGGAGAAACTAAATAACACAAGACCCTTGCCACTGTGGGGAAGAAAGGTGCTGCCTGGAACTCTCTTTCCAGATATCCTGCTGGCCTACACATTCATTTCTTCATGTTTCTGCTCAGACAGTACCTCAGCGAGGTCTTCCTGACTGTCCTACCCAAATAGCAGTATCCCCATTTGCTTTCTTACACTGTTTTGTTTTTCCTCTTAGCATTTATCTCCACCTGACATGATGCATATTGAATTTTTTACTTTCTTCCCCCCTCCTAGAATGGCAGCCCCAGGAGAGCGGAGACCTTGCCTGTTTGTTCATTCAGTGTCTAAAATAACTCGTGGCATTATTAGTCTTTTCCTCATTAGATGAAAGAATCAATGAAAGAAAGAAAGAAAGAAAGAAAGAAAGAAAGAAAGAAAGAAAGAAAGAAAGAAAGAAAGAAAAAGAAATATAGCAGATACTGTGGGAAACTAATGAAGGATTTATGAGAGGGGATGTCAGAGAAGATTTTCTGGAGAAGGTGACTTTCAAGGCTGGAGGGAGAAGAATCTAGAAAGAACAGCAGGGTACCACTGTCTGCATGTGGCCTCTCGTGCACTTGAGCAAAACTGTGGTCCCTTTGGGAAGATAGCTCATCTGGGGTTTACTGTTGAGTTATGAAAGTAGGCCCCTATCGGTGTGAATTTTGATTGCAAAAGAGCTTTTCTGAGGTGAGCTTTGGGCTTCAGCAAACCCCGAGTTGAGGAAAGGCCACTTAAAGGACCCAGCTAAAAAATATATATGGAAGAGTTTATACATGTGTTGGTGGGGTGGGAGCAGGGCTGGCGGATAGGGCGGAGTCCAATACTAGGTTTTGTACTTTTCATAAATGAGCTCACCTACTCTGTACCCTAACAAGTAGGATTACTTTCATCACTTCAGAAGGGAGAATTTTGAGTTTCAGTTAGAAAAATCAAAAAAGTTAAAAAAGATGACCACCTTCTCAGAGCGATTAGGGAAAAGCGGAGAGAAAAAAACCAGAGAGACACCAATTGGGACCTTTGTCCCCTTCCCCTCCTCCTAAGACCTTGGCTCTAGGTCTTAGCTGGTGAGAAAAACACTGCTGTCACCTTCCATGTGGCCACCATAATAAGTCAGGATCTACTATCTGAGATGAGCTGTGACAACAGTCCCTATTCCTGCCTTCTCCCCCTCCACTTCTATTTTCCCTCATTTGCAGGGTCTATGATGGAAAATTCCAATATTTTACTGGTCTGTAGCATAATTTGGGGTAGGAGCTTTCACTGGACCCATTGTTCCTGATCCAGAAACTGTGGATGGACTTTAGTATCACGCTTAGGACTCATGGTTAATAAGGAGGTAGAAGCCCTCTATGCGACTTTGCATTTCTGCAAGTTGAATAAATAATGTCTTATATGTATGGGCTTAAGTAAAAATGATATATTTATATCAGTTTTAAACTTGTGGATTTGGTTCTGTGTAATAAAATACAAATTCTATTTTCTCATTCAACAGAAATATAGTGGTTACCAGGGGAGAGGGAGCAGGCAGTGAGATGTTTTTATTCAAAAGGGATCTTTAAACTTGGTGAAGTTGATGCAACTCACCTGAGAAGTTAATTAAACTAAAGATTCCAGAACATTTTCTCTGGGGTTCCTGACTCAGCAGACTAGGAGTGGGGTCTGCGGATCTATGTATTTTTTAAAAAGCTTCCAGTCAGTTCTGACGTTTAGACAGGTTTGCAAACCACCGACTTTGTCCCCAGGTATAGTGTGAGTATAGTTTACGCTCATAAAGCTCTGTCCCTCCCCCCAACCCCCCCCCCCACCAAGTGCCGCCCTACCCCCTTGCCTCCCATGATTGGAATTTTGCCCATCTTTGAAGGTTCTGCTCAGGTGACATCTCCTGTTTCAAGCCTCAATCCCCCAGCGGAAAGTATTCTGGCTTCCTTTTTGCTCCCAGGGCACTTTGCTTGGATCTTCCTTTATAACTCATTCTGGCTTGAGTTATGGGAGTTTGTGCCCTCCTGTAGTCTTCTCTGTAATGGTAGAGACTCCTTGGTGAGTCCCAAGGGGCTGCACAGTGTCGTGCATAGAGTAGCTCGTATTAGTCTGCTCAGGATGCTGTAACAAAATACCACAGACTGGTGGTTTCAACAACAGACATTTATTTCCTCACATTTCTGGAGGCTGGAAGTTCAAGATCAAGGCATCAGCAGATTTGGTTTCATCTGAGGCCTCTCTCCTTGGCTTGCAGATGGTCACCTTCTTGCTGCGTCTTCACATGGTCTTTTCTCTATCTCTGTGTTGAAGCCCCAGCTGTCTCTTTGTGTCAGATTCGATTAGGACCTACCCAAATGGCCTCATTTTATTTTATTTTATTTTATTTTATTTTATTTTATTTTATTTTATTTTTATTATTATTTTTTAAAAGATATTATTTATTTATTTATTTGACAGAGAGAGAGAGAGACAGCCAGCGAGAGAGGGAACGCAAGCAGGGGGAGTGGGAGAGGAAGAAGCAGGCTCCCAGCTGAGGAGCCCAATGCAGGGCTCGATCCCAGGACGCTTGGGATCACACCCTGAGCAGAAGGCAGACGCTTAACCACTGAGCCACCCAGGCGTAAATGGCCTCATTTTAATTCAGTCAGTTCTTTGAAGACCATATATCCAAATATAGTTACATTCTGAGATACTGGGGGATAGGGCTTCAACAAATAATTTCATGGGATGCAATTCCTCCCATAACCCACCTCCTGTGTAGCTTCTTTTTAGGTAATTGACATTTTATTAGTCTACAGCTTCACCAAGAAACTAGAGAACATTCACATTGGTTATGAAGTTGGATGAGGTATGCTGGAAGGCAGAAGAAAACTTCAGTGACCTTAACTAATTAGGGAAATGCTCTGTTTTTAATGGACAATAACAAATTCCATGGGTTTTAGGTAGGAAATTACTTGACTAGATATAACAAGTTTAGCAAAAAGAAGAAGAAGAAGAAGAAGGAGACAGAGAAGGAGGAAAAGGAAGGAAGGAAGGAAGGTAGGAAGGAAGGAAGGAAGGAAGGAAGGAAGGAAAGAAAGAAAGAAAGAAAGAAAGAAAGAAAGAAAGAAAGAAAGAAAGAAAAACAGAAAAAAGAAAAAACAAGTGTGGGTCCAGCTGAGCTGTTGGTTGAATGGGAGACAGTAATGGAATGCGGTTATTAAAAAGGAAACAACTTAGAGTGTGTTGGGAGTGAGAATATCACATGATAGAGCTGGAAGTAATCCTTTTGCTACACTTGGCTCTTCTCAGAGATTGTGGTTGGTTTGTAACTTTACATTTTAATAAAGAATTACAGAGACTAAAGAAGGTTCATTTAAAAAAAGAGGGGGAATATGTTTTAAAGGGATGGGAAATGGGACTTAGGATGGCTATTTAATCTGGAGAAGAAAAGCTGACAGGTGACTTAATACATATGTTCTGGTGTACACATAGGGAAACTAATATGGTGGATCCTTTCCAGATGTTTTCCTTTTCCACTGAGACAAAGAAAAAAGGAAAGCATTTTTAAAAGAGCTTTAGATCAGTGGTTTTCAAATTGTGTTCTGCAGACCTTGAGTGTTCTCAGCTTCACTTTTACGTGCTTTATATATTAAGGATTTCTCGTTTGAATTTATTTTAAAACCTTGTTCTGATATTAAACAGTTATGAAAACTAAAGCTTTGGATAACACAAAAATCATAGCATTCTAATTCTAGGTGGAACTTTAAAAAGAATCTTATCCAAACCCCTTCATTTTCTAATGAGAAATCTGAGGTCCTGAGAGGTTAAGTGACTTGCCAGTAAAGGACTTCCTTAACATCAGGATTTTAAAACACCAGAGCAGATTATCAGAGGGAACTAAGTCTTTATGAAGACTTCAGTGAAATAGGATAAGAGATGTGTTGAATGGCTTAAATCAGCATTTCCCAACTGGCGCTCTGTATTACAGGTGGGTGCGTTGTAAAAGGCAGTAACAGGATCTATATCAATTTCTACTTTTTAAAAAGTGGGAAATAAAATCATTTAAAAGTATTTTTGCAGTTCAAAATGGAAATTTAAAAGTCTCTGAGTGTGTGCCGAGCCTACTGAGCGGATCATAGACACCCCTCATCTGATGAGCAGGCAGGCAGTGAACTTGCTTACTCTCTAGCTAAATACCCCATCAGAGGGTGATATTTACTGTTGTACAACTTTGAGTTGCTTTAATTCTCATTCACATAGGAAATTTTTTTTCCTTTTTTCTTTTCTTTTTTAAAAATTAAATTCAAGTTAGTTAACATATAGTGTACGATAAGTTTCGGGGGCAGAATTTAGTGATTCATCAGTTGCGTATAACACCCAGTGCTAGTTACATCAAGTGCCCTCCTTAATACCTGTCACCTAGTTACGCCATCCCCCTCAACTCCCCTCCAGCAACCTTCTGTTTGTTCTCTACAGTTTACAGTCTCTTATGGTTCACCCCTCTCTCTGTTTTTATCTTATTTTATTTTTCCTTTAGGGATTTTTTTTTTAAGATAGAAGAGAAATGGCCCTGAATAACACAATCAATGAGAAATATAGTTGTGACAATTTTTCTGCCTATGACTTAGGAGGATGCTCACCCCATGCAAAGGTTATGTTTGTATAATGAAAATTCTTATGCAGCACCAATACAACTCTGGAACTCAAAACTCAGAGATGAAAGAGAAAACAGTTGGCCTTCAATTTATTAGGAATAAAGATTCAACTGCCACATATAACAATAGTAGAGGTGTGTTTACAAATAAAAGCCTCAAACTCTTTTCCTCTTATCTCATTAGTTACAAACAAAACAAATTCTTTTTAAAAACTCCAGTTGGTTTTTAAGTACAAAAGAAGAACTAAAAACATCAAGAAATGGAAGTATTTTGTGTCAATTTCTGATGTCTCTATCTGTAGTTATATTTCAATCTATGCTTAAGTATGCATTTAATACAAAATCCAAAGAGAAGATACTGTCAATTTTCAGTTTGTCAACAAATGATGCTTTTCTTTAATAACTGATTCTTTTTTTCTTTTTAAGATTTATTTATTTATTTCCAAGAGAGAACATGAGCATGAGTGGGAGGCCCAAAGGGAGAGGGAGGGAGAATCTCAACAAATTCCATGCTGAGCAGGGAGCCCAATGTGGGGCTACAACTCAAAACCCACGAAATCACAACTTGAGCCAAAACCAGGAGTGGAAAGCTTATCCAACTGTGCCACCCAGGTGCCCCTCCTTAATAATGGATTCTAAAGAAATCATGCAATAAAAGTCCACAACAGAAGACAAAAATATTTTGTTTTTATATTTTTGTGTAGTAAATATTATCAAACATCGGCTTAAAATAAATTCCACAAAATATACTTCAATAATATACTTATTTAAAACATAATAGTTTCTGTGAACTCTCTTCTTTTTATGTAGCATACACAAATTTTTTTAAAGACTAAAAAAATGCCTAAGTGGCTCATGAAATAATAGGGAAGAGGACTCACAGGATAGAAGTATGGAAAAAAATGCTGGTTTAAAATAGTGTTTCTCAAGAGTAATACATGGACCCCTTTCAAGAGAAAAACATCTCTAAGGCTTTAAATGCTTACTTAAATTATTTTTATTTTATTTCTTAAGTATGTAAAAATAAAAAACAGTATGTGACATCCTTGTGTTTATAGCTCCTATACAACTGTAATACTAGAACTTATTTACATGCTAAACAAAAAATAAAACTGGAGAACCGATAAAAATCAAAATTAGCAGCATTTAATGACGGATTTTGTCAAAATCAAATCATCCCTTGTGGTGTGAATCTAGCAACAAGAATACATTTTTAGTCTACCAAGTTTGGCCCTCTGATGCTATAGCATGCTGTGCAATGAGATTCTCTATTTGAACCACTACAAAAACTTGTATAGAGTGCACCATAACCTCACTTGCTTTCCACCTGGTGTGAACGTATCACTTACATTTTAAAACCACCTCTGTTCTTTTCTTCCTAGTGTTTAATGTTTAAAGTAATATGGCTTGACACTACCACAGTTGTAATCACAAATCCAAATTTGAAAGATGGTCGTTTGGATGATGCACATTATGCTTGCAATAATTTGTTAAAAATTACCGACAAAATGAAACCATGAAATTAAAGAGTTCTTGAAGAGGAAAAGAGAATTCCCCCTCCCCCCAATACTTTAAATAGTATGAAGGGTTCTTGACCTCCAGTTGAAAAAAAAAAAAACTGGTTTTGGTGGTATCCAGCTTTAATATCAAAAGTACTTTGGATCATATAATTATTGATTATAATAAATAATTTGGATCAGTGGCTGAGGTAGGGGAGGGAATGAGGAGTTTAAACTACTGAGAAGTTGGAAAGTTAGCCATTCTCTTTTAAAAATATAGATTCTCAAAGAAACAACAAGTGTTGGTGAGGACATGGAGAGAAAGGAATCGTTGTGTGCTGTTGGTGCGAATGCAAACTGGTGCAGCCACTGTGGGAGACGGTATGGAGGTTCCTTAAAAAATTAAAATTAGAACTACCCTATAATCCAGTAATTGCACTACTGATATTTACTCAAAGAATACAAAAACACTAATTCAAAGAGATTGTTTATTGCAGCATTATTTACAATAACCAAATTATGGAAGCAGCCCAAGTTTCCATTGATAGGTGAATGGATAAAGAAGACGTGGGGTGTGTGTGTGTGTGTGTGTGTGTGTGTGTGTGTGTGTGTGTATATACAGATGTATATGTGTATATGTATATATATATATTCGTATATATATATATATATGAACATTATTCAGCTGTGAAAAAGAAAAAGATCTTGCCTTTTATAACAACATGGCTGGATCTAGAGAGTATAATGTTAAGCAAAATAGTCAGGGGCACCTGGGTAGCTCAGTCGGTTAAACATCTGCCTTTGGCTCAGGTCATGATCGCAGGGTCCTGAGACCGAGCCCCACGTCAGGCTCTCTGCTCAGTGGGGAGCCTGCTTTTCCCTCTCCTTCTGCCTGCCACTCCACCTGCTTGTGCTCTCTTTCTCTCTGTCAAATAAATAAAATCTTAAAAAAAAAAAAAAAAAGCCAGTCAGTAAAAGACAAATACCATATGATTTCACTCACATGTGGAATTTAGGAAACAAAATAAATGAACAAAGGAAAAAAAAGAGAGAGATAAACCAAAAAACAGACTCTTAACTATAGAAAACAAATAGATGGTCACCAGAGGGGAGGTGGGGGGAGGGAGGATGGGTGAAACAGGTGAAGGAGATTAAGAGTACACGTATTGCAATGAACAATGAGTAATGTATAGAATTGTTGAATCACTATATTGTACGCCTGAAACTAACATAACATTGTATGTTAACTACACTGGAATTAAACAACAACAGCAAAAAGCAGATTTCTTTCCTATATCAAATAAAGACATGACCCCAAAGTTGTCAGTGAATTCAATCTTCTTTTGCTTGTTGATTCATTAGTTCCTTCTTCCGGTCATTCAAATGCCTGTATAATAACTAGATAAGAATGATTTGTGTTAGTGTGTCAAATATTTGTATTTTAAGTGGTATTTTTGGAGTGCTTATAGGTACTTTAGTTCTTTAAGTATTTGAAAGAATCTTGTTTACACCATTAATTTGTAGTGAGCAAGGGATTTCTAAGCTAATTTGATATGCAGCCTAGATTCTGGAATCATTACGCAGGGGCACCAGAGAAGCACCCTCAGAACTTTGAGAGAAGATTATGTTCTGGAAGTGAAATAAAGGAGCATGAACATGTGCAAGATAGGATCAGCATCTTCAGCAGGAAAGCCCCAGTTTTGGAGGCCTTCGGAGGCCTGAAAGGGTACTTTGAGAATTAGTAGCCCTAAGAATCCCAGGCGCTAGAAGGGCGTAGCCCTGTTGTAAGTTAGAAAACTGCACTTCATCAGTCTCTCCTGGTCTAATGAGCGTGGGAACTAGTACAGCTCTACAGGGATGGACTACTGAGCTGAAGATCAGGCCTGGGTGTCTGGTGTTACCGCCAAAGGAAAGATACAGGTGCCGTGAATGATCCTTTGGCCTTCCTCCCTTCCTATTGTCTCTGAACTACAACTCTAATGGGTCTGTTGAAATAATTTGACATTCTGAACCAACAGGATCCTACTTACTGATCTCTTATATGCCTTACTATACTATAAGGCTTTATGGTGATTTTGTCCCAGACAGTGTAGGCCCCCCATTATTGCTCCTATTACATATAATGCCTTGTGATTTTCCTTCATGGCCCTTCTCACAAAGTGGAGTTACACATTTATTTTGTGACTCTTTGATTACGGTCCCCATGAGAGCAGGGGCCATACTTCTAGTTATCCCAGTGTTACAATATTGTATCCCCAGTGCAAAAACACTACCTGATGCAGAGGGGATGATCATGAACCTAAAAATTCTAATTCCTTTCATCCTTACAGTTAAGCAATTGAGATTTAATCTGAAACCTCCTTTTTTAAAAAAAAGAATTGAAAATGTTTTTCAGTTTTCTAGTTGGCTACTCTGTGGACCCTCTAAAAATTTTCGCTAAATTGATGATTTATGTTAAATAATTTAGAAGGCTCTAATAAAATTATTATTTACATTGTCAAAATGTTTTTAGTCCTCTGGTGTGTACAACCTTTTCAAGATTCCAAACTCCTTCCCCCCGCCCCCCGAATTTAAACTCTCCTCTCTAGGCCACTGTTCCTGTGTTTTTTATTGGCTTTGTGAATCTTTCATGGTATCATCGGGAGGAAGAGAATTCTGAGCAAGAATCAGTTCTCTGCCTGGAGGGAGGGGCTCCTCAACCCTGTTTCTTTCTACATGTAAGAGGAGGATATTATAAAAGTGGGTCCCACAGAAGAACCTGTGTGCAGTAAGCTCAGGTATTCCCATGCTATCTGGTGCAGCAGTGGGACACCGTGACGCTCTCTATGAAGCAGTAATTTAGGTGTAAGTTCCAGAGCATCATAACACCAACAAGCAGTGCTTTCTGTGGTCTTTTTTGCTTAGCAGGGAGCCTCCTTGAAAAGGAGGTAGAAGAAAAAAGTGCAGACATAAGGAACGAAGTCCAGAGTTCACGAGGAGGAATGAGCTCTGCTCTCTGAGATCTGAGGCAATTAGATACAAGCCACAAGATTGGAACCCACAAAGCGAAACTCAGTCAGCCAGCTCTGACAGAGAACAGTTTTCCTACATGTCACCCCCTTACTCACACTGCCACCACCACAATCTCCTCCAGCCTGGGGACCATAACTTATTTTCCTTTGTGTCCTAATTCCTGGCACAGTGTGAATTCAGAACAAGCTTTGTATAACACCCAAACCTATTCCCTTTTGACTGTACTTAACTGAGAAAGGGACATTAATCTAGGGGAGGAGAGACTCGGATAAGTAAAACTATTCTCAGGAAGTAAAAATGGTTTCACTAGTAGATCAGAAAATGTCTTATTTGTTTACATATAGACCGAAAATTCAATGAAGGGCAGAAACTATGTTCAGATATTTATTAATTTGGTAAACAGCAAACTGGATAAATTGGCTTTACAAAACTCTTTAGGAAGGAACTCTTACAGTTACTAATTATTCATAGATCTATGGAGGTTCACTAAGGTTTGGGTCTGTGCTGCAATCTGTTATGCTCTGATCACCATTAGTGGTTCTCTGTTGGACCCCCTCTTTGCCACCAGGAGTGTACAACTGAATCATAATAGTAGTGATTCAACTTGATGTGGCTGTACTTCTAAAATTGAAAGAACCTAGGCAGCTAGAGCCAGAATGTTTTTGGTTTTCATCAAGTTACCAACATTTTCAAAAATCTTTACCCAAGTGTCTATCAATGGATGAATGGGTAAAGAAGATGTCGTATACATACATGTACATTAGAATGTTATTTGGCCATCAAAAAGAAGGAAATCTTGCCATTTGTGACAACATGGATGGACCTTGAGGGTATATTATGCCAAGTGAAACACGTCAGACAGAGAAAGAAATATACTATTTGATCTCACTTATATGTGGAATCTAAACAAAACAAAACTCAAAACAAAACAAAACAAAACCCCCAAACTCATAGATACAGAGAACAGATTGGTGGTTGCCAGAGGTGGGGGATGGGAGGTGGAGGGTGGGTGAAATGGGTGAATATAGTCAAAAGTTACAAACTTCTAGTTACAAAATAAATAGACCCTGGGCTTATACTGTACAGCATGGTGACTGTGATTATTAATACTGTATAGTGTATTTGAAAGTTGCTAAAAAAAATACATCTTAAAAGTTCTCATCACAAGAAAAAAATTTGTAACTGTGTGTGTTTATGAATGTTAATGAGACTTACTGTGGTAATCATTTTGCAATGTATACATATATCAAATCATTATGTGGTACACCTGAAACTAATGTAATATTATATGTCAAATTTATCTCAGTAAAAATAATCCTTGACTAGTTTATCTAGTAGTTGGTGCACAGTGTGACTATAAAATAACGGGAGAGATTTTATAAGCCACATGCAGAAATGTGCTTGATTCTCGCCACACCTGGAATGTTGATAATGGTAAATGCATAGGGTTCATGGAATCATAGGAAGCTACAGATGGGAGGGCCCATGAAAACCACCTAGTCTAACCCATTTCATTTAGAGATTATAGAAATTCAGGCTAAGGGAGGTGAAATGACTTGCCCACAGACACAGAGTGACTCAAGAGCCAGAAAGAGGTGCACAAGATTGTATGAACAATCTAGTGGAATTCATGCCCTGTTGAGTATGCCTTGTTGACAAACCTGAAGGGAACAACTGACACTGATAGAGAAAACCTCCCTGAAACTCAACCCTTCCCTCACATATGCACCAAAGGTGGCCGTTATGCCACTGCCAGTATTCTTAGCTCTCAGGAATCTTTAGAAAGCCAAATCCCTATCAGAACTGGAGCCAGCGCATATGTGTACATCATGCTGGTGGCCAGGAGTGTCCTCTGAGGCAGATAAAACAGCAGGGACCCCTGTTCAGACAAAGGTATAGAATCAGTCCGTTGATAGCACCTTGATATTTTGCTTTCAGATTTTTTAAAAGATTTTATTTATTTATTCGTCAGATAGATAGATAGAGAACAAGTAAGGGGAGTGGCAGGCAGAGGGAGAAGCAGGCTTCCTGCTGAGGAAGGAGCCTGATGTGGGACTTGATCCCAGGGCCCTGGGATCATGACCTGAGCTAAAGGCAGATGCTTAACCAACTGAGCCACCCAGGCGCCCCTGCTTTCAGATTATTTTATGAGAACCATTTACAGTAGGCAGGAACACTAGTTTGGAAAATAGCAGGGGCAAACATGGTGCTCTAGAAGGTGGGAATCAGGATCTACAACTGGGATTCTGGAACACCTGGAGGCAAGATCACAGTTCTGACTCAGGCGAAGACTGCTCAGTGGGCAAATAAAATCTGAAAAAGAAAAATGCCCAATATGGATTATATTGACAAGTTAACCAAGCATTTCTCTTAACTCAATTGTGTCCCTTTATCAGTGCCAGAGAGAACACTTGATCACTGTTCTTTCCAAACTCCCCTGTTTATTACAAAATTCTTTTAATTTTCAGAACATAGAGTGAGGTAAGGCATCACTGGAATTTTGAAGTGTAAGTAGACAATGACAGTGAATGAAACTAGGAAGAACCACACATATTGTGTGAGATTAGCTATCTAGAGAAATACCTCAAGAGATTATTTATACACATCTGGCTGGGGAGAACAGGAATCACTCACGTCTAGTCAATATTGACCAGGCTATGAATCTCAGGGAGGCACTCTTATGACAATAGAGCAATGATACCACTTTGGAAAAGCCAAAGAGTTGCATAAATGATTAAAATCACCTGTGAAATCTGAGGTCTAATGAGTTGTCTGAAGACAGAGGTGTTAACTGAAGGTCAGCATGACATCTAGATGAAATAGAATCTAAAGAGTAAGAATTTGTCTGTGTTTAGCTGCCCTGGACAAAACCCCCAAATTTTGGTACCTTGAGAAGTGTCCTCCACTGTGTGGGAAAGTTTACTCAGTGGCTGTACCATAGTGTCTGTCAACTATTTCCCATGATCATTCTTCTCCCTGTGCTGATTCTTTGTCTATCAGTGAAATTCCTGACAAATAATTCAACTTTTAGAATTAGAACAACTAGAAGAAAATATAAGGAATATTTTTAAGATTTTAGGGTAAGGAAAAAGTTAAGCAGCATATGAGAAGCATAAATTACATCGGAAAAGATTGAGGACTTTGATTATGTTAAAATTTAGGCTTCTGAATGACAACTGAGATAATGTTGAAAGACAGATAGCATGGGGCGCCTGGGTGGCTCAGTCGGTTAAGTGTCTGCCTTTGGCTCAGGTCACGTTCCTGGAGTCCTGGGGTCCAGCCCTGCATCCAGCTCCCTGCTCAGCAGGGAGTCTGCTTCTCCCTCTACCACTCACCCCGCTCCTGTTCTCTCTCTCTCACTCACTCTCTGTCTCTCAAATAAATAAATAAAATCTTTAAAAAAAAAGAAAGACAAATAGCAGACTAAAACAATCTATTTATAACATATACAATAGGAAAAGGATTATTATCTAAACTATCTAAACTATGTAAAATATGTAAAAATATGTTTACGAAATGCCATCAAGTTACTAATAAAAACAAAACAAAAAACACCCAATAGGAAAGTAGGCAAAAAAATGAACAAGCAGTTCCCAGTAAGCCACAAGAAATCCAATGATTAGTAAATATATGAGATGATGCTCACATTCACTTGTTATCAGGAAAATTCAGAATAAAATATGAATGAGTTTTAGTTTCACTTTCATGAGTTTGGAAAAATTAAAAAGTCTAATACTATTTGTTCCTCAGAAATATATGGGTGAAAATGTTGGGAAGCAAACGTAAATGTTGCTGCTGGAGTGTGGACTGGTGCAGTCGTATCAGAAGTCCCACACTCTACAAACTTGAAAATCTACCTCAAGATGTATACTTTAGAGGCTCTCTTGTGCATATGTACAAGAAGGGAATGCATAAAATATGCTGTAGCCATACCACAGAAAACTATATAGCAGTTAAAAGAAATAAGCTAGCTAGGTCTGTGTAGATCTACAAAATGGTTCTCAGAATAATGTATTTTTTTCAGCTTTATTGAAGTATAATTGAGAAATAAAATTGTAAGATATTTAAGAAAAAGAAGCAGAATAGGGTGATAGCTGCAAAAAGACATTCTACTTGGTAGACGTAAGTATTTCAGCCACTGAAAAATCATGTCCCTTTCCCATTAAAAATTAATAAATTTAGACATGAACATATATTTCAACTGAATATTGGGTAGGATGTGTCAGACCACAGAATCTGCAAAGCACTTAAAAAAATTGAGTTTCTGTACCTGAAAACTAAGAATCACATTCTTTTTTCCCCCTTTTTAAAAAATGTAAATTCAATTAGTCAACATACGTCATTCGTTTCAGATGTAGAGTTCAGTAATTCATCAGTTGCATGTAACACCCAGTGCTCATCACATCATATTCTAACACATGGTGACCACTGCCCACAGCTCATTCTCTATGAAGACTTCACCCTTTGCTTCTGATGCCATTAATGTTAGTGTATCTCGGGCCCAGTCAATTTTATCAGAAACAGCTACCACATTAGCCACCATAATAGTGATGTCCCACTGGAAGCTCTTCAGACTCCTACAAGGTAGCTAAGGTAGTAAGACAAACTTTCTAGTGCCTTTCAATACGTTTGAACCCTGGACCCCATAGGTCATAAGGCTGTTCAGGTTATTTAAAAGGTTTAGTTGTTTTTGCTTTTGACTTAATTTATTTCAGCAAATGTTGGTAACAATGGGAATCTCAAGCTGCCATTGTAATTGGTCATTATGTATTATTTTATTTAATAAGACTAGGAAAATTAATTATTAATTCATTCAATTGGCTACAGATCCCCGCCCCCCTCCAAAACACACACACACACACACACACACACACACACACACACACACACACACACAAACGCCACATAGGCTCTACTGGAGAAAAAATGAATAAAGAAGGTCTTTGGTGCTGGCTTTTGGCTGTCATCAGCTGCCATACTGGATTCTCCTCCTTAAACAACACCATGTCTGATGATTTAGAAATTGAAAAAGAGGGTGCCCCTGGGGGGAAGTAAAAGAAAGAAAAAAAGAAGACAGACTTTACTTGCCGAGTGTCCCTTACATGCCATATGGTATGCCATGCACTTCCATCCACATTGTCTTATTTAATTTCAGTATCAACTCTGCGAAAAAGGTATTCTTACCAGAGGTCCAGAGAGTGAAGTGGTTTGCCTGAAGTTACTCAGCTGCCAAGCAGAGCTGGGGTTTCAGAGGAAGTCTGCCTGACTCCATAGTCAAAAGGCTTTCTATTATGGCTTATTACTTTTAAAAGACAGTGGTGGAATATGACTCCAGACCAAAGTTAAGTTTTGCAAAGCCAGGGTTGTGTTTTATTGTTTCTCCAAATGCAGAAAAACTGCTCTGAAATTCTTTGGCTTTTCATGATCCTTTTCTCCACTTTGAGGAAAGGACAATAATCCGCATTATCCTGAATGGAACAAAACAAAATGCTCATTCTTCTTCTTTCTACCTTCCATCTTCCCTTCCAACTTTGAATGAAAGAACAGCTTTCAAAAGATAAAATAAGAAGAATTTTAACGCAAGAATAAAACAGTGAAAGATAAACATCAAAGGAGGAAGAACAATGGATAATGATATCAGTAAACCCTTCGGGAAGCAAAAATTTTCTCAGAGCTTCCTAGTAGCCAAGGCAAAGGGAGAAATATGTTGTGTTACATGCCTTTCATTGTCAAATAAGGAAAGGACTACTAGTTCGTTAGGAAAGATACATTTTTTTGTTGTTGTTTTTTTTGCTACTCATACCTCTGAAAGGAATTTATCATGTAAGTTATCTTACAAGGAATATTGAATGACATAAGTGAGAAAATACTAGAGAATAATTTTATTAAAAAAATACAGCTAAGATAATTTTTTCTCCATTACAGATGTCTCTTTGACAGACAGCTCTGGCTAAGAGGTGAATTTTTATGTTCTGATTGTTTATTCAACATGGCACACTAACTTCTGATAGTTCTGATAGTTTTATAGTGTTGGCCTCTTTATTCTTGTCCTGCTACATTTTAGATTGAAAATTCCTATGAAGAAGTACCATGCTGGCTCCTTGTGCTTTGCATGAAACACACACACACACACACACACACACACACACTATACAGCACATTAAGGATCTTTCCATGCAGACTAGATTTTCATAATGTTTTATACTTTAAAAAATCCACTATCAATATTTACTTTGGAAATAGCAATAATGCAAGACATCTGATTTTTACTCCTTAAACCATATCTCTTCATCTGCCCTATGACCCACTGATATGTTTGTTTCTCTCAATAAAGCTCCTATTTATACTTCCAGATTGAACCATTCACAAGTATTTCTCTCCCTCTGTTTTGTTTCTTGTTTCCTGTGTCAAAAATCAAAACTTTCCACATAATGCTTACTTTTGGACTTGAATAATCCATTTCTTCTTTTTCTCGTTTATTAGAATCATCACGACTATTTTTCCTATTAGTGACAGTTCCTCAGTTGTATTTCTACATCTACTTTCTTTGAGGACAGCTTCTGCATCCATGGATTTTGTGTACCTCTGACGTTTATATAGGGGTATAGCTTTTTTTTCCTTCTTTCACATGTAGAGTAAGTTTTACTGAAGTTTGCTGGAAGAGGGAGATTATATTATAACAGCACAATTTATAGCTGATTTCTAATAAATTTTGTATGATTGTGATGAAAGCAACGGATGTGAACACATTATAGAAGAGTAAAATTATAGGAAAATTAACTTTCCATTGTAAATAAGTAACTTTCATGGAAAATACAGACAGATATTAAAAAGAAAAAGAAACAATGATATAACTTTCATAAACAACTAATAAAGAGTAATATGTCAAAAAAAAAAAAAAAGAAAAACAAAAAATGCCATTTTCCTAAAGTTGATCCTGTAGGATTTTTTCTTCCACTGCTTTTCAGAAGGAGTTTCCAAGGCCTCCAGAGAAGACTGGGGTGAAAAATACGTGACTCTCTCCAGCAGTGGTGATTGCAACACCATGTACCTTGAACTTACATTTGACTGGAGTTGCCCTGTGGGTTGCTTCTAACTCCCTGGGCTGCAGGCAGCTGCCTTTCTAAATGCCAGTAAGACAAGTCCAACACCAAATTATCACATCTGGGTGGTCTTCAGTAGGGGAAAAAGCTGTCAGTTAAGAGGCCATGAAGAAACCATTTGGGCAAAACATACCAGCTTCAAATATGGCGCTTTGCTTTCAGCTGTAAGGGTCTTTCCTTTTCTCCAAATACTTTCTCATTTCCCCACCCCCTTACCTAAGAACTTTTATTTAAAGCTGTTTTGGCTTTCCCTTTCTAAGTTTCTATCCAGTAGGTGTTTTTTTTTTTATTTTATTAAAAACATTTTTTTTTATGGTACACCTTTTTAGAGGAATGGCACAACTGATGGTAGAGTTATATTCCTGGTGGACAGAATCCCTTCAGTAGCATCTCCTCAAGATTCCCGAAGTTTGGTGGTCTCCTTTTTCTGGCTTACACTTCCCAAGCTCCCCATCTCCCTTGGCGGCCTTGTGTTAGCCTGAAGTCAGAGATTTCTGGCAAAGGCAGTTTACAATATGTACTCTTCTTAAAGCCCAGCTGCTGGGGGGTGGAGACCAAGCTGTGAAGACCCAGCTCTGCTGGTGTTCTTGCCTGGCTTGAAGAATTGTCTTCCACCGATCCCCAAGTGGGGACTGGGAGAGGGAAACTATTTTTCAAGATGCTTGTGCATATCAAATACGACTTCCTAGAGGCTCCTTCTAAGCTGCCTCTGCATTTCAAAGAGGGTTTATTTATCCCATTAGTTAAGTCATCACATTTAAGGCAAAGAAGCTTTTTACAGGTGTGGAACTCTTTAGAAAGGGCTTTCTATACATTCCCCAGCACTGAGCTGACAACAAAGTTCCCACATTGGTTGCTATGCTAATTCAAAAGATGCTTTGTTGCTCTAAGGAGAAAAACAAACACTTCAGGAAGAGAAGTTCTCACAGAATATTGTAGACCTGGTGTGACTGAACGAAACTAATATTTTTCTTTCCTTAGCAGATTCAGCCTGGCAATCACGGTTATAACTATTACCACTTAGTGATACTAAGTGCCACTGGTGTCTTTGCAATAATCCCCTAGTTGGCCATATGCCTTCAGTCTCCCATTTCTTAAATCCAACCCACTCACTACAGCTAAAGTGATCTCTCTAAATCATATCATGTCACTTTTTACTCCCCACTTAAAATTCTTTGAGGACCCACAGGAGGCAGGGCCACCTTTTTCATATGGCAGAGAAACCCTTCGGGCACTATCTGCTGCCATCTTGCCCACCGTCACTCTCGCACAATCAGTATGCTTTCTAAGAGCAACTGTGTCAGCACTATTGTATGGTGTTGTGTGCAATAAGCACAATTTACCAAGCACCAAGCACAGAGCTAGATGTTTTACAGTGCACTTTGATCTTCTTAAGGACTCCCAAGAAGGAGGTGTCCGTATTTTACAGATGGGAAAACAGAGACCCGGAGAGGTGAAAGAACTCATGTGAAGTCGTCAGCTTCTAAGTGGTGGCACCCAGGGTCCCTCCTCCTAGGTGGTCTGATGTCTCAGTCTGTGGGTTTAACCACTACACTGCACACTGCCTCTCCTGCTGAATTGCTAGTTGTTTCTGGACATCCTGTTCATTCTTTTCCATGTCTTATGGCTTTTTATGTCCTGTTCCCACTTCCTGGAAAGGCCTACCCCATTTGTGGAATGAGCTGGCTCCTTCTCTGCTGTAACATCTCTGCTCACTTGTTAACTTCTCTGGAAAACTTCCAAGGCTCCCCAAGGCGGTGTTAAGAAACAATGCTTCTGCAGCCATACTGCTGAATGAGTGTGTGCAGTCGAGCTCTTGTTAAATTTTATTGGGTTTGTTCATATTTCGATTTCCTGGGCTAGATTGTGAGCTTTTTGAGGGCAGGGAATTTTGTCTTTGTATCCCCCATGTCTACTTCAGTGCCTAATACATGACGAATGGTGCTCAATAAATTCTTGTCAAATGGAGTGAATGTAGGAATGAATGTACAGGGGGCTCCTGGCTGGCTCAGTCGGTTAAGCGTCTGCCTTGGCTCAGGTTGTGATCCTGGGATCCGGGGATAAAGCCCTGGGTCTAGTTCCCTGCTCAGTGGGGAGTCTGCTTCTTCCTCTCACTCTGCTCCTCCCCCCTGCTCGTGCTCTCTCTCTCTCAAAAAAATTTAAAAAAAATCTTAAAAAAAAGAATGAATGGACAGGAGTTGGGGGGAATATAATGCATACAAGGTGTGCTTATTCTTAGTCACCCTCTGAAAGTCTGTTCTCTGGTGTGAACGTTCTGTGAAAGGTTTCTACATCCCTCAGGGTCCTTGAAGATTGTAATGGACACCTTGAGCTATTTTTGGTATTTCAAAAAAATTAACAGAAATCATTACATTAAGCTGATAAGTCCCCATAGGCTAAAAAATAAAATGTGAAATTTCTTTGCTTTTGGCTAAAATCATATCAATTTGGTGTGGTGACAGAGATTTTCTTTTAATGATCAGAAACTTTGATTGGCAGGAAAGGCTATGGGTGATTAATAAAACAATACAAAAATAATTTATCTGTTACCTAAATACTGCTAATTTCATAGAAGAAATTTCTCAAAGATTGGAATCATAGGGAAAAACTCCTAATAAAAGTTATCCATCATGGTACAAATATGGGAAAGTCTGTGCTTTTGTTAATGGACTCATGTAGCCCACAACCTTCTTATCTGTACCAAATCTTCTTTCCAGAAAGCTGAGGAAATTATCTTATTATTGGGCAAATATGGCTTCTCTTTTGAACATTTTTTTTTAACCTTTGCATTGACAATTGGGTGTGAGAGTGATCTCATTTCTTTGTCTGCCATCTGCTGATCATTAGATTTGATATAGCTTACTGACTTGAACTTACGTTCGTTTAAAAATTTCATTGTCACCATCTTCCAAAATAAAAGAAAGAAAAGATAAAAGGTAAGAGAGCAAAGGAGACAAATGAGTTTTTCTTTCTTTCCTATGGCTTCTGGCCAGTCTATTTTGGTTATGAAAACAGCCAGCAGGCTACTTTGTTGAAATAAAACCCAAATTCCCAATTTGCCAGGTATTTCACTGACTTGGTTTAGAATACGCCATTATTATAAATGATTTCATCCCTTCCAGTGAAGGCAAAAGTTCCTTCATTAGTAGTTCTGGGTTTGTCACAAACCTTTCCATGGGCTCATTTGGTCTTATGATTTATTATAAAATTTATAGTGTGTAAACATTGCCATAACCTTTGGAGTAGTAAACTCATCAAATCTTTTGTAATATCTCCTCAATCCCTTGTCCTGTTTGGCTGACACATCTTCCTAGAATTGTAAATATTCTTCCATTTCTTGCTTACCATCATTCATAGATAAAGCTACTCTTTTCTTCATTTATGGACTCCCAAGGTCATAGTAATCAAGCTTCATAGAAGATCACAATCAGGCTTTTGAAATTTGAAGTATCGAATTCTGTCCCATCTGAAGTGCAGCCATTACGTATCTCCTCCCTCTAGTTCATCCTCCGCGGAGAAGCTGAAGTTTCTGATTCAAAAGCCAAATTGGATCCCATCAGTCCCCTGATTAGAAATCTTTGAGGGCTCCTCATTGCTGCCATTTTCAACTCCAAATTTCTTGATCTGGTGTTCAAAGGCCCTTGACAATTTGTCTTCAAGGCTAACTTTTCAGCTTCAGTTGCCACTAGGGCTATGAAGTCCTTTCTCTTCCAGCCAATTTGGATACTTGCCTTTCTGCAACATGGCATGAGCTTTTATACCAAGAATGGTCTTGCATTCTTGTATAATTTCTACTTGTCCTCCAAAGCTCTGCACAAATGTTGTCACTTGTGGGGAGTGTTTACTCATTCTTATAGCATATTATCTTTTAATTTGTATTATAATTAGTTCTTTCCATGTCTTCTTCCATTCCCATGAGCTCTTTGAGGGCAGGGATTAGGTTTTATTTATATTTGGATCTCTATGGCCAATCACAAGGAAGACTGAAAAACTCAATCAATTTGGAACAGTTTTGAGCATGCAAGGGGGCACTGTTAATGATTACCTTGAGGTTACAGGTATAAACTGAGTTTACCTGGGCGATACAGGGTATATTTCCACCCTACCAATCACTTCAAGACTTTCAATGTCCCCGCCTTCACCTACTTTCCAGTTTTATCTCTACCCAGTCTCCTTCCCTGCCACCCACACAATATGGATGCTTCATTCCAGCCTCACCAAACAGCCTCAAGTTCCATGATGGTTTCTGCCATTGCTCTTTCTGCCATGTCCCCACCTGGAAAATTCATCTGTGCCTTTCAAGATTTTCTTATGCATAATCTTCAGAGAAACTTCCCCCAGTTTTCCCCAGATTGGATTAGGAGATCATTCTGGGATGATTGCCAACAATAAGCATGCACTGCTTTGTATAATACTGATTTGCTTGCTTGTTTTCTTGCCTTGCGCAGCCAGGGTGAGTTGGAGCTCTGTGAGGCAATGACTGCATCCTATTCATCTCTGATTTCCAGTTACTCTGTGCTATTGTAATAAATGTCAATTGGATTAAGCATAATTTTGGAATAGCCATAGTTTTAGGTGGAAAATTCACGAAACTTTTTGTACCATCCCCCTTTACTATTTATTTAACATGTATTTCCAAGTTTGAAATTACTTTTACATTCTGATAAATGTCACACTACTGTTTGTTGAAATTAATACATCTGATACTAAATGCCAAATTATGATTTTATTTGAAATGTAACTGATCTTTGGGTTTTTGGGTCACCATTTTTTTAATAGCTCCTGGACCTAAAATCTTCTAACTAACATTCTGGCTTTGAAAAATTTTGAGGGGATGTCCAGGATTAATTTTTTTTGAAGAGCGTCAGTTGCACATGAAATATCTTGGGAACTTGGGGGAAAATTCTGTGTTCGTATGTGACTCAATTAGAAAACAAAGCAAAATTTCTTTTTACCTCATAATTATTCTATATCTTCTTGGCTCAGTTGCAGCCAATCTTCCTAAATCCTCAGCACTTGAAGGACTGAAATTACAGAGCAAGCACTGGAAGTGGGATGAAAACAGGAAAGATCTATTTCCCATCAGAAGAACTTATGAACCACATCCATACACCTTTTTACTGGTAAAAGACCCCCCAAGTCAGCTACTTCCTCCTCTTCTCTCACTTTGGTCTATGGCCAGGAAGTGACACCAGTGGCAGACAAACAGCAAAAGCAGGTCTGATGTGCTACCCGGCCCAGAATAAAGGGTACTTAGGGAGCTGTTGCTGGGTTTGTCCCATTTCCTCCTCATGGCCTGTGGTTTTTCTCATCCAGGGGAACATTCATTGAATGAACAAGAAGAATCCCTGAAATGGGTCACAATTTTTGAGCACCTAGCGCTGTGTCTGTCATACTCTGACCTGCTCACAAATATTGAATGAAAAAGGCATGAAAGCATGCTTAGCAACTGTTGTCATGCATTACATCTGGTTGAGGTTTTTGGAGATCACAAATCTTGGCCAAAAGATGAGAGTAGGAAGGAGAAGGGAAAAATGTGTCAAGGTAACGCACCCAAAGAGAATGAATATTGACTCGAAGAGAAGTTTCCAGAATTTTAGTTTATAATTGCTTTTATATAGTCCCTAAGAGTCTTCAAGATGCTGCTTCTGCTCCTACCCCTTGCACCCTGTTCTTTTGTACAGTTTATTCAAGAAATACTTGGAAAAAAATGTTCCTGTGTCTAGGGCATTGCCAGAGGTGCTGGGAAAACAGATGAAAGATAGGCCCCCTGCCGCTAGCTCAGAGCCTCTGTTCTGTTTATCCAGACACCTGGTTAGAGATATCCTTCATTTCAGGCCTTGCCTCAGTGCACGTGGCTTTAGTGCGGGTTATCCTGGCTGCCCTGGGTGTTCTATGAGCTTCTTTATACCAAATAACAGTGATAGTCCCACAAGGCCCAATTAGTTGAGAGGTTAGTATGTGCTAGGTGCTGTGATAAACACTGCACAAATATTATTTCACTTAATTCTCATGTCAACCTGAGGTAAAGATTATTTTTAGATGACGAACCTAAGGTTAAGAGAGGCTAACTGAGTTGGATGAAGGCATGAAGTCACCAGTTGGTGAGTGTGCTGATGGCAGACCCCTGAAGCCGGCTCCTCAGCTGTCACCCTTTTCAGCCTGAATCTTCTGCCCGCGTCTGGCAGAGAGGATTAGAACCTTCCCCAGCCCTTTGCCTCTGAATTTATAACTTGTTCCTTACTGAAAATCTCAAGTCTCAAATCAGGAGAGTGAAGATCCCTTTTCTGAATACTCTGAATGGGTAAAGCACCACCAACAAGAATTACTGTTGCTTATGGACCCATTCTATTCCCAGGTCCCTAGGCACTCCCTTCCATGGTCCAGCCATAGTTGGCTGGATGCAGGCATTCCATTACATCCAGCTGACTGCTCTGCTCAGGGCCCTAAAGAGAGTCAAAAACGTAGCTGCCCCCTGCCCCACCCCCATCCGCCCAGGGCAACTGGACAAACATACGTGACTGAATTATGGGGGGTGGTAGCCAGCCTTCAACGGAAATCCCATAGGAGTTAGTATAGAAACAGACTTCTATTATACAGTCTCAGATAGAAACAAGGTAATGTAGATTTTGGCAGGAAATTATTATTTTTGACTGATTCTCAAACCCACAGTTTATGCCAAAATTCATTTCCCCACCCCCATCCTACTCCACTTGCTTTTACAAGAACTTTGGACACCCTGAATTATTTTGGAAATTTGGGGAATATTCTTTGTTACTATGTGCAATAGGTTCCTGGGAAATTACTTCAAAGTGTAACTCAAGCACAGAACAAGTTTTACTTGGATGTCAAACAACCTCCTCAACCAATGTACATCATAACGCCTGCTTGCTGTTTTTCAAAGATCTCAACACCTAACCATCTAACGGTATTTAGATAACAAACAACTGAACAGTGCTTATAATAGCAATGTCTGCTCATTCTCAGATAATGCTTCATGCCGAGATTTTTGAAAAGGTGCTACGGATATGGTGCTTTTAGGTTCTAGGTCATAGGTTCAAGTGCAACCCAGATTAGTAACTGTCATGTCATATTGATCTTTGTAAAATGAACCACGGTTCTAACTCGAAATCTAAGATGTGGTTAGATACATTTTAAATATGGCTTCCACCTCTGATACCTCAGCAGAAATACTATTTGTAGTGAGCTGAGGTAAAATGCACATTAAATGTTAATCTTAAAAAAATAAAAGTGTTCACATTTTATTAGACCAAATCATAACACACACACACACACACACACACACACACACACACACAGGTTTCTTTTTGCTTTTACAATTGCACGTGCTGATGAGAAATGTTTTACTCACGAAAATATCACCAACTGCATAATTTTTATGATCTACATAATTTCAGAGACTCTGCAATTTAATATTTTCTATCTGTAAAGAACCATTGTGACTGTTTTATTGAGTTTTATATGTTAATATTTACTTTTCTCACTAAGAATTTATAAAGTATTTTCCCCTTAATTGGTTATTATTTTCTCATGAAATTATCCCTCCTTTAAAATAGTTTTCTAAGATAGAAGGCAACGTTTCTTTTTTAAGATTTTATTTATTTGAGAGAGAGAGAGGGAGAGAGAGAGAGCAAGTGAGCATGAGCAGGAGAGCCAGAGGGAGAAGCAGACTCCCTACTCAACAGGGAGCCTAACACAGCTCGATCCCAGGACCCTGGGATCATGACCTGAGCTGAAGGCAGCCACCTACTGAGCCACCCAGGTGCCTCTAGAAGGCAACTTTTCTAGGTGAGATCAAATTTACTTTAAACATTCTCGTTAATCATTCCTTCATTCATGAAGCGAATATTGACTTTGTCCCTACCATGAGCATAGCGCTTGCTGAATTGGGTGCTATAGGAGGATACAAGACAATTTAACACATAATCCTCACCATCAAAGAGGTTGCAGTTGAAGGAGTACAGTGCAGACCCACAGTACATGTTAAGGGAGCTGGAAGAGCATCTGAGATGTCACAAGGCTGTGTGTGACTATGTAATAAATGAATGCCATTGATAGTACCTAAAGGCTCTGAGTTCCTAGGAAGGAGAAATTGCTGTGGCAAGGAGAGGTGGGTTGGTATCTGGTCTTGAAAGGTAGGAAGTTCTTAGGAAGTTGACAAAAGGTTGTTATTATGCATCCAGATCAGGGCCCAAGGTTTGAGCAAAAGCCCAGTGATGGGACTGAGCAAAGTGTAATTTTAAAGAATCAGGGTACATTCTGCTCAGACATGGCACAGGGCTTGGGTGTTGTGTAGTACTTCGGGGCTCAAAATTACCTGTGAAGGCTATTCCCAAAACAACATGACAAAGCGTGTGAACAGTGCGGTGCTGGGACCTGGAGAAGCATGGATGGGTGATGGAGTGTGAGTTGCCATCTGGTTTCATAAGGAGAAGTGATGGTCCCCAAACATGGTGAACAGGTCTTCCCCGTCTTTCCCTCCCACCACTTTCCTTTAAATAAAAGGGAGGGGGAGACAGTTAAACAGGAAACACCATTTTTGCTTTTGTTTTTACTTTCACATGGGTAGTCTAATCTTCTGTCTACTTATAAAGCTGTTCCCAAATTCAAAGAAAGTCCCATTCTTTGAAGTTTTCAGTGATGAATGTCTGATTCCAGTTGCAATGCTTTCTGGTTTTCCACAGCTTTTTTTACTAGGAAGGTTTTCTGATATATTAAAACTGATTTCCTTCCACCTTTCTTCCTCTTTCTAGGCTTGAAAATGTTTAAGTCCCTTCCTCAACCTTTTCCGGGCTAAATAGCTTTATTATTTTAGTTATTTTCTCTAAGGGCTGTTTCTCAAACTTGTAATCAAGAAGAAAAACTTGATTTCTTCTTAAATGCCTCGCATTCTCCATAACCCACTGTAAAAATGTGAGGCTAAGGACACTACAGAATATTCCAGGATAGCCTATATCTACTGAGCATCAAGGAAAGGCCTTTTGTTTTTCTTTTACTAAATCAATCACGCTTTTAAGGCTAAAGGAGAAACACCAATAGTTTGTGTTGACTGTGAACTCCAGATCGTTTTCTTTATGACGTCACAAAATGAATCCTGCAATTGTGTGGTTTGTTTTTCTTCCCATGTGAATTACACTATAGAACCTCAGTCTGTTTATGTCCACCCACTTCTCCAGCTCATCAAGATCATTTGCGCTTCTATCCAGTTTTCCAAAGTGGAATGTACCACACCCGGTTTGATGTCATCCCTGAACTTAATAACCATATTCTCTACCACCATCTAAGTCACTACTAAAAATAGCATCAGGTAAAGACCAATTGCTTTGGAATCCCATGAGGTATGCATCTCCAGGCTGACACTGGACCATTAATAATTACTTACCGAGAAAGGCCTTCTAAACACTATGAATCCACCTGATGAGAAGATAATTTCAGAATGTATTCTTTAATTGCCCAATGCCAAGCAAGACAAAACTTAAAACTGTCCAATAGTCAAACTATTTCATGTCTTTGCCTTCTGCTTGGTTTCATCAATCTCATCATGCTTCTGAGGGATAGCATTTGACTAATGTGATAGGATTTCTTTTTTGAACAAAACTGCCATGCTTTTACCCAGCATGCCCCTGTGTGTGTGTGTGTGTGTGTGTGTGTGTGTGTGTGTGTGTTGATAAGATTGTAATGTATTTCTGGATCTGAATGTTAAGGTGTTGAGTCTGATTTTTTGAGGTTTCCTATTTCTCTTTTTAAAGCACAAGTGTGCATCTCTCTTTTTCAGTCCACAGACACCTCACCTTAAGTTTGCAAAGATAATTGCTAGTGATTCTGTGATGACTTCATTGAAATGCCATGCCATGGTGTTTGCCAGTAATTGTTTATTCACTCTGCCATCTGAGCTTGCAGGTCATGCATTAGCATATGCATTTGTATATAATAATGATTTTCAATTTATTGAGTAGAGTCATCAGCTGAAGCACTGTAAAAACACAAGGATAAAAGCAATTCCTACCTCACATGTTTGTCACTTAACTGGGATAGACATGACAATTAAAAAATAAAAACAGAGAGGAAGGAAAGGTCACTCAAACTGCCAGACATTGCTGGCAGCTCGCTGAATTTTTCTTTGGCACAACCTTTGGACTGGAGCCATTTTGATTTAGAGGAGACCCATTGTAGGAAAAGCCTTCCTGGAATGTGAGAATTTTGACAAGAGGTCTGAAAAAGAAAAGGCAACCAGCTAGAATAGTTGGAGGGAGTGCATACGTTTATATAGAAACATGCGGATTGTTCTCATCCCTCTGTTCTGTGACAGGGATTTTCAGTGGCTTCAAAAGGAATTCTGTGTATGACGGGTATGTAGGGGAAGGGAGATTGTTTAAAAGAGTCAACCCTTGTTTTACCTGGCTGGCAAACAAAAGAACCTTCCAGCCACATGAAATTGGTTGCACAACTCACAACATCTCGGTTATGATAAGGGTTGTTGCTAGAGACTGGTGTTTCTGGTGTTTGCATTCTAAAACATTGTTTTCTACAAGCCATGCACTTTGTTGGGTGTTGTGACTCAAATGTTGATTGTGGTTAATCTGCACAGACATGGGAATGGAAATGAGTCCCTCGAGGAAGGCTGGCTGGGTTTCTGCCTGGCCATCTGCATACTGTTGAGAAAGGTGCATGCGGATGTGGTCAGGTCTAGCCATGTAATCTCAGGTCACCCAGTCCTCACTTTGAGTACTCCATCCCAGTGACAAAGGATGACGCCTGACATGGTGTTGTCTTTTCTTATAGTCTGCACTGGGATCTTCACCTCTGGGATCCCTCTTGGGGTGAGTCAATAAAACATGGCCATCATCTCCAGGAGCCCCCAGGGAGCAGTTTGAATGTTCCTATAGGAAGCAAGGGGATGAGTGATGCCATCTACTTTATTCTTTTCCCATTAGCTCATTGGACTGGTGTACTGTATTCTTGACAACCAAAGCCTGGCCCTAAGGACATGAGATTCCATATGGCTAACCTGCAAAGTGGAGCATGAGAGGAATAGAGGGAAGATGAAGAGAGCATGGCATGATGAAGGTGGGTATAGAGTGTTGTGATGTCCGCAAAAGCAGTCTTAGTTGTTAATGGGCCATCCACAGAAGGTGGACATGGGTGCCAATGATGTGGGCTGTGGCAAGGAGAGGATGGGGGGTGGTCTCTAAATTTTGTCCATCACCGCTTTCTTCTTGTCTTTTCTCCTTTTATTCTCCTGCATGTCTACTACTAAGCCTATAATCATGGCAATATTAAGTGTCAAAGCATTCTGCTTTGTACCAAAGACCTCTGAATGAGGCTACTGTTTATTGTATTCTTTGTTGGGTGAAAGGTTAAAGAAAAGTGCATGTATTTTTTTTTTTATCCAGTTCATTCAGGTTTTAATATAGAGCAGAGCAAAACACAATGAAGGGTATTGTACATTAATAGTCCCAGCTTCTTGAAGATATTGAGAGGCTATAGCTGTATGTTTTTGCCATAAGTTAAAAGTAGACCTTCCAAGGCCTTGTCTGATATCTTTTCGAGATTATTTAGGGAACTGAAGCCTTTTGGACATTGGTATGTGGTGAGGTTTGAGCCTTGGCTGGCATAGAGATAATTACCAAAGCTTGGTTGCTGAATTACAAATCCTACTTACCTAACAGGCATACAATAGCAGCTTCCATAATGGAGTAATATATTCCACAGTGGGTGCCAGGGAGGGCAAAGGGAATGTGTTATCCTGTGGTCGATCAACCCAGCTCTTTGATACAGGCTGGAAACAGAAGTTGAAACTTGCCACTGATTGCATAAGTGATTCCTTCCATACAATTTGTCTAATTACAAATTTTTAAGTATAGTGATCATTAGCTTCTGGGTGGAGAGTTTTGTGTTTTATATGAATAGGATCCTGGTGATGTTCAGTTCCAGGATATACCTACCCTGCCTCCAAGAAGTGTGGTCAGGCGCTACCTTGGTTTTTGATGCACAGTGCAGGTTGGGGGGAATATTGTCACATAATTTATGCTGAAATGGCATTTCCTGCATTTTGCCATAATACTCTGACTTTGCATGTGGGCATGCATGAACCAGGGGTATGCAGAATTGACGTGGTGAGAGTCCCATGCCCAGCCCTGGCAGGGGCTGGTCTTGGCAGGAGCTCTCGCTGATTGCAAAACTTGAAGGGACTGTTGCTAGATAACTCAGAGCCACTTTCTATACTGCTTGGAGTGCTGGGAAGCTTTGTTTGCAAACTCTTGTCTGACTTTTGGCCTTATCACATAACAGGCCTCTGTCCATTTGTTTCTGGTGAAGCTGCAGTGAGCCGCTTCTCATTCTGAATACCTTTGTATGACACTTCACTTGCTCATTGATATCAAGGCTTGCGGTACTCCAAAGGAGTAAACTTTCAGAGTAATGGATAACTCTCCTTCAGAAGTGCCTTTTAATCCAATTTAAGAATTGTTTCTGACTAACTTAAAAATGAGATCAATTTAGTATGCCAAGAAGAACACAGTCTTTGGAAAGACCAGAATGGTCTTCTTGGCTGTGTCTCCCTGATCAAAGTTATACAGTCTTTCTGAGCCTCATTTTATTTGGGGGGATGAATACACTTATTTCTTCTTAAAGATTATTCAGAGCAGTAAATGAGGTAATGTATGTAAAGAGACTAACACAGTGTCTAGTGCATATCAGTCACACATCGTGCTGTGATGTGTCCAAGTTGGCTTCCGCTGGCTTGTGAGCCAACTGTTAAATTTTCAGGAGGTTCTTGTGCCAGTCGACATCACTTTGGTAGCTTGAAATCAGCTATGGAAGTACAAATCAGACCTTGTCTTCTCCCTGGAGAATTGGCTGTTAAAAATTTAAGAGTACACTGTTGGTAACAAGTGTTAATCCCCCTTTGCTACAGCCCTAAATTATATTACAGACCTCCCAGCCTTTATAAAGAGCCCAGATAGAGTTTGAAATGATCCTGTAAAAAAGATCTAAGGTAATCACCGTAAACTTCCATCATTTTCCATATTGCAACACAAAGATATTGCCAGGGCCCAGTGAAACTGTCTTTCCCATTCTATCTTTTCTATATAGGACCAGAGAATGTTTTGCTTTCTGAGGTTTTATGTTTGCTTTTTATAATTTCTTTTACTTCTCTGTTACAGCAGAATAGCTAGTGTGTCTGTCTCTTATAGCTCCTCCCCACTTATTATTTGCTATTTCTCATTATCTGTTAGCTGAAAAACCAGCTGTTGAAACAATGTATAAAGTAAATGTAAACTTGCTCCCAATTTAAAAAAAATGGGCAAAGAATCTGAATTGATATTTCTCCGAGGAAGATATTCAAATGGCCAATAAGCACATGAAAACATGCTTGACATCAATAGCCATCAGGGAAATGGAAATGAAAACCATAATGAGATACCACGTCACACTCATCAGAATGGTTATGGTCCAAAAGTCCAATAGTAAGTGTTGATGAAGATGTGGAGTAATCGGAACCCTCACACACTTGGGGGGAATGTGAAGTGGTGTAGTTGTTTTGGAAAACAGTCTGGCAGTTCATCACAGATAATAACTAAACACAGATCCACAGACCCATACATATGACCCAACAATTCCATTCCTAGGTATATATCCAAGAGAAATGAAAACATATGTTTATACAGAAACTTGTATGTGAATGTTTACAGCAGCATTAATTCATAGTAGCCAAAAAAATAGAAACAATCTAAACGTCCATCAATTGACAAATGGAGAAGTAAAAGGTGGTATATCCCTACAGTGGATTATTATTTGGCCGTAAAAAGGAATACAATACTGATATCTGCTACAATATGGATAAACCTTAAAAACATTATGCTAAGTGAAAGAATCCAGTCACAAAGATCATATATGATTCCATTCAAATGCAAGCTCAGAACAGGGATACCCATAGAGACAGAAAGTAGATTAGTGATTGCTTAGGGCTAGGGTAGGGTTGGGAGCAAGGGAATAGAGGAATGGTAGCTAAAGGATATGGTATTTCTTTTTAAGGTGATGAAAATGTTCTAAAATGGATTGTGGTGATGGTTGTGTGTTTTTGTGAATGTACTAAAAAGCCTTGAATTGTATACTTTAAATGGGTGAATTATATGCTGTGTGAATCATATCTCTGTAAAGCTGTTACATTACCATGAAGGTTTAATTCATAGACTATAGGAAAGATCTGAACCAAGGAAAATATTCTTATGCAATCTCAATATATTAATTAACTTACAAAAAAGCAAACTGGCTTTGAGCAACAACCTGAAAGATTCATCTGAAAGGGAATTGGATTGATTTTGACATCTATTTTGGCTGTTAAGGAACTCTTTTTTTCTTTGTGGTTATATTCTGGAGAGTTACTATCTCAGATGAGTAATATCCACCTACCTGAATGAGTTGTTTACCATATAGGGATTTTATTTATTTAATTTAATTTAATTTTTTAAGGATTTATTTATTTATTTGAGAGAGAAGAGAGAGAGAGGCACAGGGAGAGAGAGTCTTCAGCACACTCCCTGCTCGCGTGGAGCCCAATGCAGGGCTTGATCCTATTTCCCTGAGATTGTGACCCGAGCCAAAATCAAGAGTTGGACGCTCAACCGACTGAGCCCCTCAGGTACCCCCCATACAGCGATTTTAATTGCCCTTTTGGATGACCAACATTGAGCAATTGAATATGTCTCTCTCACTCCATTGGTGTGTGATAGTTGTTGATATTGTCATTCACAAAATCTGGCATCTGTAGGGACTGGGGAGGGGTCAAGTGAGGGGTGGGGATGGCAATATGGATATCTACAAGTCATCATTGGTAGAACAAAGATAAATGAGGAGAAGATGTAATCTAAAAATATCAAAGAATTCAACAGCTGCCTGTGTGTGTGTGTGTGTGTGTGTGTGTGTGTGTGTACCTTTTGAAAGAAGCTTATAAGATATGTAGGTGCAAAGAGTGTAGAGGTGAAGATACTTATGTAAACAGTGACCCGTGGCAGTAACTTTCCACTTGATATAATGCTCTTGTGTTATGCCAACACCCAGCGAATTGTTCTGCCTTTCATACTTTGCAGAATTGCTGTGGAAATGTTACCTTATGCCCTCTTTTAGAAAGAATGTACATATTTGAAGAGGAAAATATCTATGTCATCTGAAATGTTTCATTAAGCATTCAAATGCCTGTCTGAAAAAATATATATCATTTTTTAAGGATAAGCTGATCCCTTACAGAATAATTACACTCCACTTGCAAGATTAAAAAAAAGAAAAACATGCTATGCTGTGATTCTTCTGTGGTGAAATTCAGTTTTTAGCTTCTGTTAATGCTCTTTTTACATTAATATTTGGTTTGTTCTTGCTCATGTTTTATTGCTAGTCATTCTCCGTTTATTTTTGTTTACCACAGTACTCAGGGATTAGGTTTCAGGAAGAAAAACAAACAAGGAAAAATACTTCTGAAGTTCCATACCACATCAGTTGCCTCAACATAGTAAATACAGGCTTAAAAAAGGCCAAGACTCCAACTCAGCCCCAATTCTCTGGCGAGGTCTAAATGCTGCAGGAAGGGAATCAGCCAGTAACTGTTTCCACCATCGTCCCCTGCCCTCCATGTACCTGCCCAGTTGTGCGATCCTTAGCTTGAGTGTGAGGATGTCATTTTCTCAACAAGCACTGGGTCAATTATAAAGTACTTGGCATTGTGGGAGAGCATTGCTTTCTGACCTCCGTCAGCAGACGCTTGATCTCTGGAAGTCTGGGGATTGATTACCTCCTGGTAACCACAGTTGCCAATCTCACTTAAACATTTGGGGAGAAGAGAAGGGCACAGGGGTGGGCAGTCTTATTGCTCCTGGTGGTCAGATCCATTGATAAATTGCCTCTTGGGGAAGATGGAAAAAGGAGTGTGTAATGATTTGTGTATTCGGGAACTTACAGGGTCAGGTGAATGCAATGACTTAACTATCGTGTTTACCTGACACTGACCTTTATTTTACTGGAGTTGGTACATGATTTCAATATTAGGTCTTTGTGCATCTTTCTGGGCTTGGAGGAAGATCTAAATAATTTGCAAATGGTATTTGAAATAATATATATGAGACTTTATAATGCATACATTTACTTATTTCCCATCTTAGGACAAATGACAAATGACAACTAGAAGTAAGAAGACAGACTAGATCTCATGAGGCAGAACCGAGACCCCTACCAGCCCATAGCATCTCTTATTAGAAGAAAAGTCAATTTATCTTTGATGCTATTTACAGACGGTTTCTAGTCTCCCTGCAAACTAAGTTGCAAAAATATTAATATAGGTTTTTACCTTTATGGAAAACCTATGTGCCCCCTATGTTCATTTTCACTTCGTTCAAATTATTAATAATTGATAACTTTAAATACTTCCTGTATGAGATTTTGCATGTCTTTTCCCAGTGCTTGTAATGAGTTTCCTGGGTGTTATCAGAAGTTTCTATTTTTACCATCTTCCTTTGGAAACAAGGTGATTTTAACTGAATGGAGAACAAGCAGGCACCATTGATTTCTATAATGACATTGGCGTATATTCGCTTTCATTTTTACTGCAATTTAATAGCGTATTTGCTTTCTTTCTTTCTTTTTTTTTTTAAACTCTCCTAAGCATCATGCATACATCTTCATTAAGATGTCTTCCTTGAGCCTAAATCTTTTCCCTGTAAGTTTAGAACTAATTCAGAGCTCACCCGAGTGGATGAGTAATTTAAATTGCTACTTCCAACATGCAATACTTTGCACTTGTCTGCTCTGAGTTTCATCTGCCACTGTTTTACCCAATTACTGAGTTTGGATTCTGTGTTTCTCACATCCATCTGTATAGATTTAGGGAACCAAAATAGTTTTGTTTAGTCGGCAAATTTCAGCTCCTCATTATTTAGTTCATTTTCAAGGGTGTTAATAAATATCCTGGAGGATACTACTCTTACACCGACTGCTGATACCCCACTATTAACTCTTTTCCATGCTGGGAGCATTTATTCTTTGGTTCCCTCTCTATCTCTTAACTCACTTTTAACTCATGATTGACAGCCTTTTACCCCTTGCCCAGTGGTTGGCAAGTTCCCTTAACAGTCTCTTGTGTAGCACTTCATCAAAAGCCCTTTGAGAGCCTAAATAAATTACATCTACTAGTTTTCCTTTATCCGCCATTTTGTTGCCTCCATAAAATTTTGCATTAAACATACCAAAGGCTCATAAACAAAATAACAACTTCCAAATGTTCCAGAAACTTCTCTCTTTCCTTTTTGGGTATGCCAAATATCATCTAATGCTGCTTTTTCTTTTCTTTCCCTTAATATTAATTTTCTGTTTGTATCATCCCCTCTGCAAACCGAAGACATATTCCCTGTCTCTTTTAATGCTGTGACATAACCGATGAGATTTTGAGCTACTTTACAAAGTAAATAAATTCCACTGGTTGGCCCCTTTGGAATTGTTGCTAACTCTTTCACTCACTCGCCAGCTTGCTGGAAGTTTCAAGAAAGCAAATTTTCTCTTTGGTAGTTAACATTTAACATTTTGGTTTCAGGGGCATGACCCCTTGTCGGGACTTTTTTTCTATAAAGATATTTATTTGGGCCATATTCATTCTACTCCAATAATTCCTCACCTTATAGAAATGTCTTTTTAATTAAAAAAAAAAAGGAAATTTTAAAGTGTGCAGTAAGTAATCCATCAAAAACTTTCCTTTGTCATGGCTCTGGGTGGCGTCCTGCCCCGGGAGCTCGCCAGTGATGGCTGCTCCTCATTTTGATGAAAGGGCTCCACGGTGCTGGTGCCGTGGGGGGGGGTCCGATGGGGGGATAGTATGGAGGCTACATGCTGTCATTTACATTTACATGCATTTTGAGCCTCACAACAACCTTATGAGGTCTGTGAAGCAATTTATTATTATTATTATTATTATTATTATTATTATTATTATTAAATTGTAGAGTAAAGGAACACATAAGAAGTATTGTTGGCCCAAGGCCACGGGGAACGTTAATGGCCCTAGATTAGAACCCAAGTTTTCACATCCTTCATCCAAGCTCCCTTTTGCTCTTCCAATTGGGCCATTGTGAGCTCTTCTATTCCTTTGAGTTGAACATGTAAAAGATTTAAGCCATTTAAAAAATTACTTGTAGCTTCTTATATGCTGTTTATTTCAAAGCCTTTTCAGGAGGTGTGCATTTCTAAATGTGGAAGGGACATATCCTTGCCCTTTTATATCTTACACCTGCCAAATCTTACCCTTTTGAAGTGAAGGACATTTGCATTTTGGATTAATATTAAGACTACATATAAAAGCATTTTGCTCTCTGAGGTAAGCTTTTCCTCAGTGTTTCAACAAACCATTTATACTTTTATCATTTTTTCCCTATAAAAAAATCTCCCTCATTTAAATTGTCACAGCTTGGGAGCCCTGCCTGGAATACATAATAACTGCTTGTAACACTTAAAATGAAAACAAATTTACCAAGGATGGTGGAACGACAACAAAGAGCAAGGAAAATATAAGTGCATGGAAAATAGTCTCTCCTACGCATATATTTTCAGCACTAAGTATTTTTATTGAAATTGCTGTTTCCTGTTCTGCTTGCCTCCTCTTCATCTGGATTTTTGTGGGGAGGGGATTAAAAATCTAAAGATCGGAAGAGAGAGAGATGAGTCCTGAGAATTGTTACTGGATTTCTTAGGTTTCGAAGGGATCATTTGGTGCTGTAATACCAAATCTGAGCACAAAACTGATTGACAGGGTAGCAGTTAGAGGAAGCCTTCTCAGCCTTGGTACTCTTGACATTCGAGGCGGATACTTGTGTAGGGGGGAGGGCTCTCCTGTGTGTTGTAGGTGTTTGCAGCGTCCCTAGCCTCTATGTGCTAGATGCCAGTAGCAGCCCCCTCCACAGCTGTGACAGCCAAAAATGTCTACAAAACATTGCCCAGAGTCTCTGGGTTTAGAAGCCTGACTTAGAGGCAAGTTTCTTAAGAATGCGCTTCAGCACTCTGGTAGGGGCTTTGGCAAACTTCACTCTTCTTCCCATGGGCAATCTCTCCCTGGCCTTGTCTTGATCCCTGGAAATAAATTTGCCTCCAGTGAAGCCTGCTTGCTTACCCAGCCTTTGCTTACACTTTTTTCCCCTCAGGGAATCTGAAAGATCCATTTACTCTTTTGCCAGAGCTAAATAGAATTGACACACACACTTTGAGAGCTTCCCTATTGGTTGGGTGGAACGCATGACATTTCCTGAAAATTCCATGCTCCTCTCTGGTCTTACCCTGTTACTCCCTTCTTTTTCCACCCAGTGTGAAAACTATGATAAAGTGAGAACCCGACTGGGAAGCAGCAGACCTCGCTGACCTTGGGTGAGCCAATCCCTGCTCTGGGTTTTTGTTTTCTTATCCACACTTTGAAATGGTTGGACTAGATAATACATGTTCATGGCCTTTCAACTCTAGAATACCGTGGTCTGAACGTTCTCATTTTTTGTGTCTTCTTTAATCTGCCAATTCAGACTTTAGAAGCAACCCCTACAGCCTTAGTGACACCACTTTATAAACCTATTTTTGCAGAAACATTTGTTTGGAGTTGTTTACTGACTTTATTTCATCTATATGCCCCTCCCCTCAAGCCTAACTTTATTAACCCATAATGAGAATTTGGGAAAACTTAGTCACGTCTCTTGAGTTGTGTTTGTTATAATGATTATATCAAGAAATTTTGAGTTTAATCACACTTTACAAGACTACATTGTGCATTGAGATTATAGCAGTAAAGTGTGTGAATGAAAACCATATTTCACATACATTAGGGAGAACAAGTTATTTAAAACAACAGGCTAGGAAAGCATTTGGGAAAAAAAGGTATTTTTTTAAATAGATCGAGTAACTAGTACTACTGGATTTACTTGGATATAGGCGTCTCAAAAATTACGAAAAACCGATTCATTCCTACAAATGTATGCATTCTTTTGCTGCTGCTTTGACAATACTGCTGGGGTGCATTAATAGGAAGAAAGTGACTTTCGCAGACATTCCTGGCATTACAGGGAAAGGAGTGACTGAAGTGGAGAAGGCTTCCTTGCCTCTGACTCGCTGGTTGTGTGACCTTGGCCAGGTCAATTTTCCTCTCTGGGCTTCAGTTTCTTCTTAGCTAAAATGGAAGAGTTGAATTTGATTTCTAAGTTCTCTAATAGCTCTAAAATTCAATGAGTTAAATCAGGAATGTTGGTGAGGAGCAAGGCTTTGGAACAAAACTACTTCAGCAGGGCCGGAGAGCAGGGTCCCAGAACTGGCTCCTGCTAGAATGGGCAGACCGTTCTTCTTCCTGCCCGGAGGGGAGAGGCGGGCTGGGCATCCTGCCCTCACTGAGAAGTCAGGAGCACTGCACACAGCAACCTCCTCCCTGCCCCCCAGCTCAGTGCCTGTAGATAAAAGACAGCAGTTCCAGGAAAAGTAGGTGGGATCCTGCTTAGGAAAACACATCTCATCAATAGGCCCCGGGGAAGGAAGAGGACGACAGGTGGGGGTGCTGGATGTCCTTGTAGTTGAAGGAGCAAAGGGGGTGTTGGTGTGCTGCCCAGTGGGAGGAGAAGCAGGTGGCGTGAACGAAGTGTGACTGGAGTGCTCTCCCTCCAAAGATTCACAGTGAAACATGGTGTGGCACCATTCAGAAAGCACAACCCCAGCTCCTGAAGATCTAGCCCCGTCCAGAGCAATACCAGACCTCTCTGTGATCATGCAGTCCGGACTGAAAGCAAGCAGCCATCAGGTTTTCCCAGGAATGTCTGTTAAGGAACTGGCCCACAGAAATACGTTTCATTGGTCTTTCTTGAAGGTGCACTGGGTGCCTTGCATCACGAGCACATTATACACTCATTTGTTGAAGAGAATTTACTGAGACATCATGTGCCAGGTGCCCTCTGCTAGATGCCTGGGGCGTATTAGTGAATAAGCTGCCCAGTGTTCCTGTCCTCAGGGAGCCTGCAGTCCAGCAGGGGAGGCAGGCTACGCCCATGAAAGATCATAACTAACTTCCACAGCATGTTGGAAGGTGATGGGATCAAGGGATAAAAAGAAAAAGCCAGAAAAGGAAAAAAGAGGTGCTTTTATTTTGTCTTCGGTCTAGCTCCTGTGTTCAATATGCTGCTAAGTATTTATTCCTTATTACAATTTCTTATTTAGTTTTTTTCACTGCTGGCATAACTATCTATCACTTGAGGCTAATTCCATGCAGTGTCATGCCGATTTTATGAGCTGAGTCAGATTAAAAAGCCTTGTATTGCTCACTGACACATTTTCTGCAATTTCCTCTCAATACTTCTGTGAGGTCGGGCAGCAGAGGGTATTATTACCCCCATTGTACAGACGAGGAGACCAAGGTTAAAAGAATCTACACAAAGTTTGGTGTCTTGCCTTTTCCTCAGTATTCTTTTGTAGACTTTTGTAGTAAATATTTTTTTGGCATCGTGTGTGTGTGTGTGTGTGTGTGTGTGTGTGTGTGTGAAAAAGCGTTAGCAATTTCAAACAGTTGACTTCAAATAAACATGTGGAACACACCTGGTCTTCACTGGGAATGTCTACTGTGCTGATTACTTTAAGTAGATACACACACGATGGGATATTTGCCATTCTAGGAAAATGACGGTTTAAAAGAAATTTACTTGAATGTGTACCTGATGGTCACCACTGTTGTTCTTGATAACAGAGTTATCCTCAGAGGCCACAAGATTTCCTTAGAGAGCTGGTGACCCACCCTGCTCATGATGGTGGGGAGATTTTTTTCCCCACAGCATAACATTGGTCAAGTGCAAAATCTTTTTTTTGTTCTTCCCTAGACTCTACTGACACTGGTGAATATTAGCATACTGTGCTCTAAGCTCCTGATTTAGCATCAACTGATCTTCTAGAAATGGGCCAGGCCCTTGGGTGCAACCTAGGTAAGTCTTCTTTCGAGGGCAATAGGACAAGAGTGTGCAAATGCATGCACGAGGACACACACACACGATTTCCGAAGTTCCTGGGGAATTTGCCTGTGTATATTCGGATTATATAATTGACAGGATGTAAAGATGAAAGCTGTATTTCTGAATTCCTTTGCTTTGGCCCCCACCTTCCCCACCCCTTGTCCCCAGGACTTCATGTGGCATTTTTCTCCTACCATAGGAAGCTGTGGCAAAGCCTTTGTCTCCAGACTGGTTCTCTATAAAAGCTCTTGGATGCCTTTCCATTAGTTGCTACATGCTCAGCACCCATGGTCTAATTTCAGTGTTAGTACAACCAGAACATATTAAGGAAAGTAAGTTTACTTCTGCTGCTGCTGCAAAAATATGGTTATGTAATGTTTTTGAACACCAGCTATAAGTGACTTTTATTTTGTAGACTTTTCCTCAATAATCTTGAATACTGGTCTTACCAGCAATGTGAAAAACTGGGGGATTTCTAGCTCCCTGTCTTTCCGACCCTCTTCTCTTATTTAGAATATACACCCAATACCAAATGACTTGCAACAAGTTAAAATTAGGCAGCATGGCTCCTTGAAGGGAAGATGGGCTTTGAGATAAGGGAGTGTGGGATTTGGAACCTGATATGACATTTTAGGAGTTTTGTAACTTTGGCCTATTTAGGTCACTTCTCTGAAGCTTAATTTCTTTTTCTGTAAAATGGGATAAGGGCCTCTTACAAGTTTTTTGAGGGATTGAAAGGGATAACAGAGAAAGTGCCTGGCATTGAGGTAGAAATGCTCAGAAAATGTTAGTTTTCATCTCTCTTTTCTGCCCTCTCCCCCTTCGTTGGATAATAAAGCTTTCTTGGGAATGAAGTTTTTATGTGACAGCTTTATTTCTCCATTAGGACTCCATACAGTGGGAACAGGTTGCGGTGCATTGAGAAGGTGTCGGCTTCCCACATGTGGTTGGTGGAAGACGTATTCTCTTTACCACTGTTTTGATTCCAAGACACTCTCATCTTAACCAGTGGCTGAAGATGACACTGGGATGCTCTGTGGGACAGTTTGCCCTTTAAAATCCATTGGTTTGGGAATTAAGAGATCAGCTGTGTTCATCCAACTTGAAAGTGCGCTAGAAAAATAACATACTTTCCTGGCTTCATCTCTCATAAATCTCTCTTCAGTCTGAAGTGTTGTGCCAGAACTTTCCTCACTGTCACCACCGTAGGAACGAGTTTCTGGCCAATGACCTATCCTATGGTCAATTGCTTCTTTCTTAATTTGATGGCTGGGAAGAGCACAGTGACTTCCACACTGAGGAGACAAAGACGCACTTTGATGACTAGGGGCACTTTGAGAAAGTATAACAGGTCCCACCGAGATCCTGCCTCTTTGAATCAGGTGCAGAGGATCGTATTTGGTAGCCCAGCACAAGAGTTTCTCCAGGAGACACTTACAAATTAGTCCTCTCTTTGTTGTAAGCCGAGTGGTTGGCACCTGGTCCAGAACAAGGCCTTCAGCATTAGAGAACATTCCCAAGCACATCAAACACTCCCCACGTTGCCTTCCTTATGAAAGGAGAAAAGACTCCGCAAGAAATAAAACACGGGTGAGGAAAGCTGACAAATAATTAGGAAAAGTAAGATGAGAGTCAGATTCGACATGCTGTACTATCAAAAACATAATGAGAAACAGCTCCATTAACTTTGCATGAGTAACTAGATGCATATACTCTTAGGACTTAAATCACAAGCAAAGCGGAAATTGCCTAAAGAAGTAAATAATTTCTTGATAGAGCCTTTTATAAATAATCATGGTTTGTCTCTGCTGGATATTTCATGTTTAAATTGTCATCAAAAGTTTCCATTTTAGCAACAAGGCATGGGATTGTGTTTTTAGTATAAAAAGCTCAGTTCTTAATAACATCCCTTTAGAATTATTCCTTTAATTCTATTTGCATCTGGAATTCACTGAGGAAACCCAGTAAACCAAACAAAAAACAAGCAGAGACAAAACCATACATGATCGTGGGGACTTGTGCACTTGCAGTGGCAGTAATGACCCCTTCGCAGTGAAGGTCAGCCTTCCGTGCGCCAGGAGCACATGGAAAAGCAAATGTCTAGACAAAAGCTGATCTGGTCTGATATGGCCTACAAAGCAGTAGAAGGATTTCTGTTTGCATCACCTTTATCACACCACTTTTTTCATCCCATCAGAGGGTCATTCTCTACCCCACACTCAGTGAGCTAGATACAGCAGAGAGCGTAAGCCACCTTGGACTGGAGGTGGGAGAAGCCTGTAGGGCACCCTTGGCAAGAAGGTGCCAGCTGTGACCCCTAAGTCAGGTGGAATGAGACCAGCCGGGGTGGAGGGATCCCCTACAGTGGAGAACCCCTGCTTTAGAGAGTAAATACATGTCCAGGAATAGGTGCTTGCTGCCTGTAATGACTGGACAATTGTCAATTTGCATTTGTGATCGCTTTTTCAAATAGCAGAAAAGAAAAAAAAATACATATGCAAAGATACACATTTCAACTCTCTTCCTGATTCCAGTTCCTTCTTGACACCCATGGCAGAGACTTTCCTTTTCAAAGCAGATCTGAAATGTTCCAAAGGCTCAGGGAGCCAAGGCCAATCTTCCTGGATATTCAGTCCATTCCCAATCCCCCACCCCCACTTGGCTGGGCTGTTGCCACCGCGAGACTGAGCCCAGTTCCTCCCCACGCCCTGTCCTTCCCCCTCTGAGCTGCCTCTGTTCACGCTGTTCTCTCTGCCTAGAGAGCTCTCCTTCCCCCAAGTTCTGCTGTCTCTCTGAGACCCGGATGGGCTGGCCCCTCTTCTGGGGGGACCCTCACGTACCCCTGGAGATAAGAGCCATCTGCTCCTCTGCTCGTTTTGCTTTTATTCAGCTTTTGGCCCTTTCCATAGTCAGGCTTGTATTTTAGTTACCGGCCAACCCCCCCCACCAGGTACAGACACCTCAAAAGCCAGAACTTGTCTTAGTCATCTTCTCGTGAGCAAGCGGTGCAGGCAGTAGGAGAGTTTTTCAGCACAGGCAAGACAAGGTCAATGCTGGCTGATACACCTTTTCCTCTCTACTTAGAGCCTGGTGATTCACAGCATGAAAATAAGAGTTCGTCTTTCAGTGTTCAAACCCCTTGCTACTTTAGAGTTTTTGCTGTGGTATCATATTGTGTCCTGGTCTCAGCTTCCAAAAAGTGTTTACACTTCTGCCCTGTAAGAGTTTAGGCCCTGGAAGCTTGGGCTGTATTGTGTCTTTCATTTCAAATCCTGTCCATCAGATTATATTTTCCACATTGGCTTTTCCCTTACAGCCAAAACTAATTCTCAGTGTGTTCAGAGTCAGTGCTGAGTTAGTAAGAAGGGTCCCCTTTGTGCAGTAGGCCCTGGACTGGCATCTGCCAGAGAATTCCAGATTTGTCACCGCTCAGGGCTGGCCTTTCGTTTGGTGCCTAGTGAGGCTGGTTGCTCATGCCAGCCAAGGACCCTGCCGGAGAACTTGCCAGGTGAAGTGTTTGCTCTTCTTAGGATTTTTACGAATGGATTTTTATATAGTTCAGTGTGGATCAGTAATTTTCCACAGTCAGAGTGCCTCTGCCAGATGGGTAGTTTCCTTTAGGTTAGTAGAATGCCTTCCGATAAGATTCAGGCACAAATAAATTGCTTACCCATTATGGACCTTTGGGTACCAGGCATAGAAGAGGGGAGAGGGTCTGGGGTACAGCAGAAGGCCCGAGAGAGCCGAAGAACCCAGAGAGATAGGTGGAATCAGGGTTCCAACCGACAAGGTAACTTAAACAACACGAGGGGACCTATTACTACATATAGTAATGATCTAATTCCTAGTAGGAATTGGAAACTCAGCTGTTTATCTGCTGAGGTTAGGGTGATCCTGTTGGTGTATTTGCTAGCAAAGCAATGCATCTTAAAGAAAGATAACGTATATACACGCATACATAATTATAGCTCGTGTTTATTGAGCTCTTTCCAGGCAAGATGCTTTGTGCTTTACATGAGGTGTGTCATTCAGGCTTCACTACAATCCTAAGAGACAGATATAATTATTTCCACTTTATAAATAACCAAAACGAGGCTTCAGGATGTTGCATATCTTATCTTACTTGCATTCCAAAATTTTAACTGATGGCTTTTCCAAGTTGTTCTTTTTCTTTGTTTTCCCAAAGACTGAAAGAACTGGAGCAGCCCAAGAGTTTTTATTTCCACTGTTGACCAAGGACAAGGCTGTTTAAGAGGTTTGCTGGAGAAAAACATATCAGTTGGGAGGACTGAAACCCGTTGGCTGAGATGTGGGAGGGCGAGCAACAACTATTTTCTCTAAGTAAGAGCTGAGGTTTTAGGACGCAATAGGTACAAATTAGTTTGGCTTCATGGTCCATAGTAACTTCCCCAATGTCCATCTATATTAACCCTTTGCTCCTGACAATTAGCTGACTGGTCTCGAAATTCTTGACTCAAGCCTGGTAGGTAAGCTTCTGTCTCCTGTGAGCATGGCATCAAGAGAGAGGGACATGGGAAGACCTGGGTGTGAATAAATTCCTAGCATGGAAGAGGGCTGGTCCTAAGCTGCCTGCTCCTGAGACTTCTGACAGTTATCCATCTCTCTGCCTATATGGATGTGTTGTGCTTCGGTGTTGAATAAATCCTGAGCTGGGGTTGGAGTAGAGTTCTGGGCATCCGTATAGCACCTGGGCAAGGCATGTGCAGCTCTTCTGTTTCGATCTTTCTTCTGCCTTGAACTTCATGAGCGCAGGAAGAGAGAGAGATCCATACAATCTTTGTAGGTTGTGGGGTAGACAGAGAAGGCCATGAGAGTCTCTTAAACTTGTTCACGTTACCATGATACTTGCTAGGCAACTGCGGGCTCCTCCCTATCTGCTATTATCCTGAGGTTGAAAGGGGTGGGTGGTGAGGCTGAGGGCAATAGATGGCTCCGACCAAAGGTTGCAGGGTGGGGCCAGTCTCCTCACTGCTCCCTGCTGGGTGTGAAAGGAGGAAGAGGAAGGCCTGAGTGCTTCAGCCAAGAGCTCGCACCCTGGGAGCATGGTGGGGGGAGGGGTGCTTGCGCTGAGTATGGGGAGGCTCATCTTCAGCCCTGGAAAAACTGAAAAAGCTCCGGCGAATAAAGAATAGGTGATTAGTAGAATCACCTTGTAAAAATATGTGCTCATAAAAAGTAGGTCTACAAAATGTAAATGCCCTGATTTTCTCCAAGTCTGGAAGATGAACTTCTTGAGTTTATCATCCTTAAAAATGCACAGGAGAGCTAGGAGGAGAGTCAGAAATAAGTTTGCAGAATCTGGAGAAAGAGTAGGAATGACCCCCTGGTAAATTAGATATGATGATTATACAAAAGAATATCAGGAAAATTGAGGGAAACATAAATAGTACAGAACACCTGTGGTAATGTAATCAAGGGCAATAAATAATAGAGATTTTGAAATGATAAATTATGACAAGTGAAATTAGTAGATTTAAGTAGACTAAAAAGATGAGGAACTGAGTCCAGCCAAGCAGATGTTAAATGTTTAGAATTTAGGAAAGCACTTCGGGTGAGTTCTCAAAACATTTTACTTGCAAAATTAGTTCAGATTGATTTGGATATGAACATGCTGGAGATCAGACAACAAACATGGGCTCTCGAGAGATACAAGACACGCAGCAGAATGGAAGTTATGAAAGGGAGGAAATATTTTTTTAGGTAGCTTTTTTTCTGTAGGAAATAATTTTTTTCTATAGGAAATAATTTTTAATGTATCTTTTTGATAACAATGAGGACTGATTCATTTTTTTCTAACCTGAGAGGGCATAAAATAAAACAGAAACAAGGAGATGCCAGGAAAAAGGAATAAGCACATTAGATTCTATTTTTGAAAAAAGCAATCTGAACCTGAATCTGTTCCGTGTTGAAGAGAATCATGGAATGCAGTGACGCAATCCTGACTGTCCATTCATTCTGCAAGCACGCGTTCCCTGTCTCCTGTAGGCTGGGCACTGTTCTAGTGTGGAGCACAGGCCCACTAAACACAGCCTCTGCCCTGGGTGCAGGCCCGTTACACTTGGTGTCGAGGGAACCTCCGGAGGGAGGCTGAAGGGTCTAAGGAGGGACGCGTCGAGTCAGTGGGAAGTGACTTGAGTCTTAATTTATAATAATAACTGCTTATGTTGTGTACTATTTTGTATTGTAGGAAGCACCTGCATATGCTTATGCTCACGTGGTCCTTGTCACAGCCCTGTGGGGTTGTGTGTTAACACTTCTGGGGTCTCTTTCACATCTGCCGTGTTTGACATGATGATTGGCTGCATCTTTCTTTGTGACATCCTCTCCTCTCCCCACTTCTGGGAGATTTGGCTCTAATAGTTTTCTGTCCATCTCCCTGGATGCTTCTCAGGTTCTATCACTGCTTTTTTCCTTTAACCCATCCCTTAAATGTCAGTGTCTCTAAGGGTTCTGTCTCCTGTTCTCTTCTCCTTCATTTTATACACTGGTGTTGGCGATTTACTCTTCTCATGGCTGACAGGCTCAAGAATTGAGAGTGGAGAGCCCTCCCCAGCTGGGGCAGGGGAGGAGAGGCATTGGAGAATTTCAAGGGGATGGTGCGTGCAGTTGGAAAAAGACTCTGGGGTAACTCTTTGTTTTGAGTACCACTTACCTATATATGTTGATGATTATATTCCTGGCCAACCTCTCTGCTGAACTCTGGATCTCCTGTCCAGTTTTCCACCAGAACTTTGTGGTTGGCTGTTTCATCAGAACCTCATGCAAATGTCCCAGATGAAACCTCCTTGTGCCCATTCCCCCCACCCAGGTCAGGAAAGTGCTGCATCTTTTTCTCCTCCCCCTCCCGGCACAGCCTTGCTTTCCCAGGGCATACAATCAGTCTCCACACCCTTTAAATAATAGCTTTAAAAAATCTCTAGAATATGCCCACTTCTAGTCCTATTGCTGCTGCCATAAGCCAGAACACCATCATCACTCTCCTAAATTATTGCAACAGGCTCCTAACTTGTTCCTATTCTTCCAGTCTTCAGTTCTTGATACACATTCTCCAAGCAGCCACTACAGTAACTGTTGTAAAATCAAAATCTGGCTATGTAACTCATGGCCAATAGGGAAACAGAGAGAATGGCCCTTGACCGGGCCCCTACTTACTTGCCCGCCTCATCTCTTGCCATTCTCACCCTGACTTCCCCTTGAGCTTTGCTCTGGCCATACTGCGTGCCTTCCCCAGATGCACAGTGCTCCCCGTCATCTGCTTGCCCAGCCCCCTGCCCTGCTTGGCTTACCTCTCCTCTACCTATGCCTTCACATTTCAAGTGTCCATCTGGCTGGCTTTGCACAACCCCCTTCCAGCCACGAGTTTGCTGCCGCCTCCTCCTTTGCCTCTGTGACCCCTCGGGCGCAGCAGGCTTCTTAATATTGCCCTCCTGGAATATAAAAGCTCTTTGAGGAACAAAACAATTGTTCTATAGGATTTTACACTAAGAGCTCAAAAAGTAGCAGACACCCCATTAATGTTTTTTAGATAAATGATGAGTGCATAATAAATAGCTAGAGCTCAGAAGAAGAAATAGAGGTGAACTCACATGTCTGAGTGACAGAGTGAGTCTTCTAATTTAGGATTATTTCCCATAAATCATATATTTATGGTCACAGAGACCGTATAGATGTACACAAGTTGCAATGGAATCTTTATAGTGTGAGATGTTTTATAGGCCTTTCTATTTTTCTCTTTTGCTACAGAATGGTAGTTAGTGCTCCATGATAGCGAGGGAAATGAAAAGCCAATGTGGCTAACAGAACAGGTGTGATAAAGGGAGAAGTGGCCTGGGAATCGGGGCCTGGCCATCAACTCTCCAAGCTACGTCTCTCCGAGCACGTAACTTCTCGTAGGCTCGGCCTCCCGCTCCACAGAATGTGGGGGTGGATTAGATGATGTTTAGAGTCCTGCCTACCTGTGTCACTCTATTGTACTGCATGTGTCACAGTGCCCATTACGCCACTTCCTCCTTCAAAAACTCAGTGAGCAACTGGTGAACATCCTGAGAGGTAGGACATGTCCCAAAGCATGACACGGCTCTCCTGGATGGCGCACAACTGAAGGGCACACCGGGCTGATGTCAGATGCAGATGTTTTCCCCCAATAGTAGATGGACCCAGTGTGAGGGGTGGGAAGTTGTCCTGGTGTCTCCCACAGCAGCCTGTCCCGAGGGTCTGTCCTGTAGTTTGTCCCTGGACGCTGACAGGAAATTCTCTGCCCCACATCTTCTAATGAGGAACGCGCGCCTGGCAGAGACGTGTCCAGTCCTAGAGAGGAGTTGCCTACCCTCTCTGCCACCCGCTGCAGCTGGCTGGATTAAGGTGGCATGTGTCACAATCACAGTCAAATTTAAGGCTCGTTAAAAACCTGTGGCATGACCTCATGCAAAAAACATGAGCTGCCATCAAGCTCTTGAACTGGGAAATACTGAAAGAATGGGGCAACTAACCCTATTCATTCTGGTAGTGGCAACAGGAGCTGAAAAAAGACATGAGAAAGAAGCCCCGAAGTCAGGTAGGAACTAGGAACTATCCTAACTTGTTCCTATTCTTCCAGTCTTCAGCTCTTGATACACATTCTCCAAGCAGCCACTACAGTAACTGTTGTAAAATCAAAATCTGGCTCTGTAACTCATGGCCAATAGGGAAACAGAGAGGATGAATCTTGACCGGGCCCCTACTTACTTGCCCTTACTTGTGTCAGAGTAACCTGAAATTATAAGGAAGCAGAAACCGTAGTGTGCAAAAACCAAAAGGTTTTACTCACACCTAGGAGTTTCTGAGGGATGGGCTAAGTGATCTGGAGTAAGGAACAAGCAGGTTAGAAAGACGAGAACAGAGCGGGCAAGGAGAGAAAGACCACAGTGGTCTAACCCGTATGTTCCTGCTGCTGGCATCTGGATGGCTGGGTGGGACCTGCACAGTCTTCTGGTGCAATTTCATGCTCAGAAAGTTCTGGTCCTACCACAGTTCCTGTTCTTATTTCTGTGAGGTTCTTTTTCTAGGGTTTATCCTTACAACAACCATTCATTCCTCCCTCATCTCTTTTTGGGACCTAGAAGTACCTGACACAGACATGCTTAAGGCAGGACTCCTTAATTCCGATGTGTGGGTTTGATTCCCACCAGCTTTCTCTCCTCGTCCACTCTGTCTTGTCTTAATTCATTGCTCCGGCCATTGGTAGGCATTCGGGTGTCCGAGAATCCAGGCCATTCTTTCTCCACACTCAGGTAACCTTTTCATTCACAGCACAGCTCCTTCAACAGGCAGCGACCCAGTTCCCCACATGCTGATATTGATGGAAATACTGAAATTTGAGTTCTACAATTTGGGGCTTATGGACTCCAAGAAAACTCTGGATGGTCTTCAAGGTCTAGAAATCCTCTGAAATGGTATGCAGTGTGTGTGTGTGTGTGTGTGTGTGTGTGTGTGTGTGTGTCTGCTCACGCGCACAAGAGAGAGACAGAGAGAGATTTTTCTGAGAGTTTCCATAACTTTAATCAGAATCTCAGAGTGATCCATAACAAGTTAAGATCCTACAAGTTAAGATTACTCATTTATCACTAGCATAGCTGGGGTGCCAAAGAGCTCAGTCTCTAGAATCAGAACTGTGACTGAAATCCCAGCTGTACCGCTTACAATTGAGGTAGCCTTGAATATTTCTCTTCCCCTATATCTTATGTTATTCATGCATGAAATGGGTCTAATACCAATAGCACTTACATATAGGAGTGTTAGGAGGATTAAAAGAGATAACAGACATAATGTGCTTAGCACAGCTCCTGGCATATAGTGAATTCTTAGTGATGGTGTATATTACATTTTTTATTATATTTAATAAATATAAATGTGATCATTGCTTCATTGTCATGTGTTTTCAAGCTCTGAATATTTATGTTTTATTACTGAGGATAATTTTTTTTTTTTGTCAGAGAACTAGGAGACTAGAGGAAAGGACCAATAAACAAATACAATTTTTCAAAAGTAGAATTTTTATTCTCTAGTGAAGCATAGCAGGAAATGCTTCTAAGTGGGTGCTTATAGTTTATAAAATGTATAAATAAATGTATAAAATGCTGATGAGGCAAATCTATCTATTTTATACTGATGAGCATTTTATATATCACCATAATCATTAATAAAAATGAGATGAATTTAAAGTCAGCTGCTTATAGGTTAGTGAAATACTGAAATGACTAGAGTTTCACTTAAGTTGAAGAATTGTTACCACTTACCATACACACATTTAATACCTACTGGTTCGCCATGGAGGAATAACTAAGAAACCAAATGTGCTGACTTAGAGTTTGTAGGAATGTTTCAATACAGCTGCTTTCGCTTGATTATATTTCTTTAATGCCTGGTAAATTGCGTCCAAATGGGAGAGAGATGGCACCATTTTCTCAGTTGACTTCAACTAAATCCCCACTCTGTGGAAACAGATTTCCCAGGAATCTGCCTGGACTCTTAGGAGTGGTGGGAAGGACCACGGAGCAAGAGTGAGCATGCAATCAGCTGGGGCGATCCAGCTGGTTCTATCTAACAGGTAACTCCTGATGAGGCCTCCATGGTGGAGAAAATCCATCCTCAGAATTCCTGACGGGAGGCCCTTGACTTTTAATTTGACAGGTGGTTAGTCAGGTGTATGTGAATAATCATTATACGGGAACAACCCCAGCAAAACAAAACCCAGCCCTACTCATGAATGTGAAAAATGTCATGTTTCCAAAATAGTGATATCCAGCCTGCCTTTGAAAGGTAAGAGGCACAAAGGTGGTCTTTACCAATGCAGCGCAGTGTTCTTATTCTACCAGGTGGAAAAATTAAAAGTAGAGAATTTTCTGGCCCTCATCCAGTAGCCCCGCCTCTATTGATTGGGTCTATGACCTGCCATTGCTCCAGCCCACATGGATATTTGGCTGGACTTCACATCTGTGTAGGACAAATGTCCTGCCACTCGCAGCTCTAATGGGTACTAGTAGTCAAGACGAAGATGATGATGATGGTGATGTTTTTAGCTGGGTGCTCTTTTTGATGAGTATTTGTACATAATTTTTAATCTAAAGGGCTCAGATAGCACTCTGGTAGTGGGCTTCTGTCTTACCTCTGAGAGAATGCTCCTTGTGTCCGTGGTCTGCACCTACCCTTGGCCACATCCAGGTTTAGGGCCAGTGGCCAGTAATTTGTTTAGGGGCAAGGCTGTTGCACAGCAGCTGTCCTTCAAACATGTTGAGAACTGATTCTGACCCTCGTCCCAATCCTTCCTTAAGACGTCCTCATGGAGGACACTGTATCGGCACAGTGTCCAGCTCAGGAGAGGAACTAGTTAGGTACTCTGGCAATATTTGGTTAAGCTCTTTGTAATGAATACATGAATGGCTTCTTCGTACAATGATCAACCTTCTCCTTCACCCCGTGATTCTCTGTGTTTTTTTTTTTTTTTGTCTTTTGGAGGAGACAGAGACAATTAAGGCATTTGGAAAATTCTTTAATACTTTACTGGTACAATAGTTCTCCCTTACCCCTGGTTTGCTTTCTGTGGTTTCAGGTACCCAGGGTTTCAGTCACTTGTGGTCAGCCTCGGTCCAGAAGCAGCTGATGCTCCTTCTGAGATATTGCCAGAAAGTCAGTTGTAGCCTAACACTATATCACAGTGCCTGTGTCATTTACCTCACTTCACCTCATCACATAGGCATTTTATCATCTCTCATCATCACAAGAAGGGTAAATACAGTATAATAAAATATTTAGAGAGAGAGAGACCATATTCACATAACTTTTGTTATAGTGTATTATTATAATTGTTCTGTTTTAATATTGTTGTTAATCTCTTACTGTGCCTAATTTATAAGTCAACCTTTATCATAGGTATGTATGTATAGGAGAAAACATAGTATGTATAGGGTTATTTTAGACATCCATTGGGGGTCTTGGAAGGTATCTCTTGCAGATGGGGGGGGGCAATTGTAGTTGCTTTTTATGCAACAGCAGACATGAACATTAGTATAATTTCAAATAGTTCCCAATATGAATACTTTATGTCTATTCCTTTTCTATAAGGTTCTTCCACTGCACTGACTTTTTCATTCCTAAATTTAGGCATGAGAATGAGACCTCTAAGTAATTCCTCTAGAAATTCCAGGGCCTCCAGATTGGGTACCAAGCCTAGCATTAAATTGATTTATAATTGTTGTAGTCATTGTTTCTATAAACTCACTCTAGGGAGGGAAGTGGGGAGGTGTGTGGTGTGGCTTTGTTTAGTCGCTCCTCCAGAAGTCTCATAGCCCCTTTTCCGTAGTCCCTTTCCCTGTATGGCTCCAGGTTACTACTGAGCGCAAGATACATTTAAAGAAAGGTGTAAGTGAAGCAAGTGATGAGGGGTGGGGGTTGGAGCTCCAAGCACAACGGCAGGTTTTTCGTGTGGATGCTGATCGGCTTGCTCACCTTGTGGACCACCCAAGGCCACAGCTCCTCCAGCATGAGCCCCTAGCCAGATGGACATGCACCTGTGTGGTACATTGGCTTGGCTTTACCATGCAGATCACCTTATCACTGACACTGACACTGAGGAAAGACAGACGTGAGCTCCAGTGTGTCCTGGTAGGTTCCAGCTGATCGTCTCAGGTTCTAATTTGTCCTTGCTCTCCCGTACTTCACATTGTGTTCTCCTTCCTGACTCCTGGCCCCCGCCCATGGCAACCTCATGCCCAACAACAGCCACAGAAGCAATTTGTATACACGGACTTTTCTAGCAGCTCCCCTACTTGTGTGAAGTTTAGCCCCTATCATAAATCTCTATTCTACGGCCTTCCTGGTAGATTTGTTTCTCTAACTGAATTTGATGGATCCACTGTTCTTACCCTAAACAGATACCAGCATCCCTTTTCAAACAGTGGCCCTGGAGTTTCGGGTGTTCTCTATACTGTCTTGGGGATCACCAACCCTACTTGGGGGAAAGCTTGAAGAGCTTTTTCTGTAATTCATCTGGTATTTTGTTTTATGTAACTCAAGTACTACACTACCCATGGGAGGGAGTAGCTAAGGTAAAAATAGACAATCTTTTGCCATCAAAGAGCCTGACAGTATAGGTCAAGCGTATACACCCAAGACACAGATATGGACAGACTGAAATACCTGGGAACATGAAAGAAGTGCAAAAAACATGAGGATGGGGTGGAGTAAACCAAGGTAAACACAAGTTATGTGTACAACAAATATTTGTTGAAAGAATGTATGAGACGTGTTTTGACATTTTTAAAAAAGATTTTATTTATTTATTTGAGAGAGAGAGAGAGAGAGCGTGCGCACACGCACAAATGAACAGAGGGAGGGGCAGAGGGAGAGGGACATGAAGTCCCCCTGCTGGGCATGGAGCCTGATGCCAAGATCATGACCTGAGCGGAAGTCAGATCCTTAACCAACTGAGCCACCCAGGTGCCCCTTGACATTTTTAACAAAAAACAAATCCAACAATATTAAAAAAGAATATAAAATTATTCTTTAATTTCCCACTTTTACAATGCCTCAAAATAGCTCTTTTCATTTTCAGATATTGTTCTTCGTGTCTATGTACATTCGTTAGGTATTTGGAATCACAGTACACAGCTTTGGTCATTCGTTTGTCCCCACTTAGTTTCTATATATATATATTGACCTGGCTCTGGAGGGAGGCTATGAGTACTTTTAAGGAGATTTTAAACCTTTGTTCAAAAATGTGTGATGTTTCCTTCTTCAGCTCCTGCTTAGACGGTTGGGTTCTGAGCAGGACATGAGCTGTTTTGGAAATTGGTCTGACAAACAATTGCTAAAGCAGCCTGTAGCCAAGGTGAGCCCTAAAAAGTAAGAGCTGTTGCTAAGGGAACCACTAGAGAGACATTTAGGGATAAACTTTGCTCTTGTATTTAAATTTCTTGCTACGTTCCTTGCTTACTGGACTTGAACATTTGAACAGCTCTGATGCAGATAGGAATGTCCCTGGGGTGATGGGGTGATGGCCATGGCCTGGCGGGTGGAGGGCACTGGTGGATGGAGGAGCCAGGGCCCACCGCTGGAGAGAAGGAACAGGGGCGGCTCCTGCCTGCACTTTCTGGACTCAGGGATCTGCGAGTGCGAGTGAGCCTTAGCTTACGATTGCGAAAGATCATCCCTGTGCGGCTGCCAAGGTTGCTACCTACCGGGGGGCACGTGTTTTGTAAGCTGGCTGGACACACCCATATATATGTGAGCCCAGGAATACAACGCAGATGAAAGCTTACATCTGACTCCAATCCTTCCTGCTGATAAAAATGGAGCTGCTTTGGTTGAGTTTTGCCGGCAGGGACTGAGAATTTCTCTTGCTTGGCTTTCACCCCACCCTTACTCCCACCTCTAGTTCTTTTCTCTTGCTGTCCCTGAGGCCTATGTGGTTATAAGAAAAATAGCTTGAAAAATGGTGGTTTAGAACCACTTGTGCTCATACTTTGTCTTGCGAGGAAATATGAAGTGTTAATGTTGGAGTCAGATATTTTGCATCTTTTTTATTTTCCTTAATCTCTTTGCAATAATAATGATCCTATAATAGCAAATTCTATAATTGCGAAGTCATAGCTCCTACAATGCACCAGGCCCTGTTCTAAGCATACAGCAGCTCATTTAATCTTTCCAACAACCCTGCGAGGAAGCTATTACCATCATCCATCGCCTCTAAAACAGATTTTTCTCTCACATCTTAGCATCTGTGAAATTGGGATGTGTCTTACTTTTAATGGCGTGTCATAGTTTAATTGGTAGCATTTCTTAATGGAACATAAAATAATGGTGTTTTTTACAATAGATGATGGCTCAGGTTCTATCCTCATTTTCCGAATGAAGAACGAAGGCACGGAGAGGTCAGGTGACTTGTCCAGTATCACAAACCTTGGTGTTCTGGCTTCGGAGTCCCAGCTCTTAAGCTCCTTGTGCCCAGCCTGGCATTCCTCTGTCCCTCCCTGTGCTGCCACAGAGGGGTGCACCTTTTGCCTAGAGGCCCCACCATTGCTGACAGCAGATTTCACTCGTTGGGTCAGGGCCTCGTCCCAGGAGCCCTCCATGACAAGTCCCATGACCCTGGCAGGGAAAAAACATCAAGACTTTTCATTCAGCCATTCACATTCTGCTGGGATTTAGTTATTATATTGCTTTCGCAAATGAAAGGCAGTTCCAAAGGAGTCTTTTGGAAATGAAGCACAAGGCAAGCTTTGAGCAGAGAAGAGACTGGAAGTGTAAGTTGTAAGCTGGAACTGGTTCTGACTGGCTTGAAAGAGCTCTTACCAGCTGGTTCCTAAATCATTGGTAGCTTGAAATGGACCACGGTAAAAGTGTTTACAACACAGCAATGGGCAAACACTGTGAATCAGGACTTTTTGTGTATTTGTCCTTTTCAGAGAGCCAGTTTATGAGCACATCCCTAGATAGATGCTAAATTATTAGCATCCAGCAGAAAGCCCTCATTAGTCAAAACACAATTGTAGGAGGGGATCGGGTGAGGTGGGTTACAGGGTGTGTGTATTAATTTAATTTAATTTAGCTTCTGTTATGATCTTAATATCTATAGGGTAGGAGACCGATGACGCATATGCTATCCATCTGAAGAGCTATAGAGAAAGAAAAATTACCTAAGGAGAGAGCAGTACCTGCTTTTCATTTTGCCCTCCTTGTTGAGAGGAGAGGTTAGTGAACTATTTGCCGTGGGGAGTGGGTGGCCAGTGGGGCTTCCAAGATCATCCCAGAAGCGTAGTGCAGAAACAGTAGCTATTAGATTCCGGAAGGCAGTGCTCAACATGTAGGGAGGGATCAATAAAAGTTATTATTGAACGAAGCAATTATATAAGGGTTCTTACACAGTCACATTTCTTCCATGTGGGTTTTCTTTTGTTTCTCTTTTTCTCCTTGGTGATTCTCAGCAAAACGCACAAAACTAAAAGAGCTGTGGGATTATCATTAGGAGGAGGAACGAAGTGAGCCGCTGTGTGCCTTGGCCTGGAGAGAGAAAACTCCAGGGAATAGACTAAATCATAGCAGGGTTAAAAAGAAACCCAAAGCTGGCCAAGACCTCGAGTTTTTGGACAAGAGGAAAGGAAGATCATGGGAGATGGCTGGGGTTTGAAGAGAAACTCTTGGGGCCAAAAGTGAGGGAAGGGAGCTTGAGTCCCCAAACAGGGGCTCTCTGGTCATCTTGGGGCCAGAGAAGACACAGGACATGGGTTGTGGGGGAGGGAAAAGAAAAGGGACGATGACTGTCAAGGCAGACTGGAGTTGGAGGTGAGCTTTATGGCTGCTTTAAATGTTGCAAAAGACCTGCCCGTTTCTCACTTCCAAATTGGGCTATTTTAGGAAAAAACCAACAAAAATCTTTGTGATTCTCCTCTCTTTAGAGCTGTCAGTGATTCAGCTCAGGCAAGGTAACCTCACGGATCATAGGGCGGAGATTTTAGCAGTTGGGCTCTTGGAAACTCAGAAGGAGAGGATGGGCTTCCTGAGCGTATGACCTAAGGCTGGATAGCAACTTTTAGGATGACCTTCCTGACATCTTCCCCCACTCACAAAAAACGGTTGCTCACAATCTATTAACAAATTTGGCTCTCATTAATAATTCTTTGAACAGGCAGAGCAATTCTAGCTGATTGAAAATAATTAGCAACCTCTCTAAATGATTAAACAGCATGTTCGGATTTTCACTTATATCATTATTTTGATTGAATGATGTGTATGTGTGTGGGACTGTGTATTAACAAGGTGTCTCCTCAAAGTAATAATAACTACTCGATGAGAAAGAATTGCGTATTGCTCAGCATAAAAGGGAAAAGAAGTCTAGGGCAGGTGAGCAAAAGAACAAAATTAGGACCTAAAATAAATTATGAGAGACAGACTGGGGCAGAGATAAAGTTTCATGGGGGGTAAGTGATAAACACATAGAAAAATACTTATGACGTTCTGAGCATAGCATCAGAAGATTGAAAATTCTGGTCAGCGTCAACAAACAAGCAGTGTAATTAATCTGGAACAGAAAGAATACCACAGATGTTTAAAATTATTTTTTTTTCTACTGACTCAGTCTCCTGCATATTTACAAATTGAAGGTTGCAGATTAATAGCCCCTGAGATTCGTGCCCAATGGGCTCCGCTCCAGGTTTGTGTTTGCACTCAATGACATCCTTTTGGATTCAAACTATTTCCCCTAATCGGAATATAAGAAAAATCAAAGCCTAAACCTGCTTTGTCTCACACTGGTCTCCCAAGTGTATTCTGTGAAGGATTCACCCAGCAAGAATAACAAACAAAAACTCCCACCAGAAAGCGCAGCATCTCACAGAGGTGTGCCGGCTGCTGTCCCTTGCTCATGTAACTCGGTTTGGTGCAGCCTCATTCATAACACAATAACACTAACTCGCTCCCACCTGGTTCATTTGAATTCTGATTTTGCTGCATGCCTCCATCTGGATTAGCTCAACAGACTTTAAATGCTAGGGAACAGATTATGCAAACATGGAAGTTCATAACACTCCGAGGACATTTTATTTCACAACCTCGAGTAGTAGGCAAATATTTCATGGAGAGGGAAACTAAGTCACCAAGCTGTTTTGCTGGTGGTTTCAGGTCTCCCGGCAAGTCGGAGGCAAAACTAATACTAGCATCCTGGCCAGCGCTGGAAATTCTGCAGGACAGTGTTCTAGCACTGCCCTCTTGCAGGTTGTTTTGTCTTTTTTAAAGTAGGCTCCACAACTGGCATGGAGCCCATCGTGGGGCTTAAACTCACAACCCTGAGATGGAGACAAGAGCTGAGGTCAAGAGTTTGACACTCAACTGACAGCCATCCAGGTGCCCCCTCTTCATTTTTTTGTTTGTTTTTTTAGTGCGTGTTAAACATGACATTTTTTTCCTGAAAGGGCAGTGAAAAACCGAGTGACTCCGAATAATTTAGAAGGAGCTCCGTCTTATCCCTGGGAGCCTTTCCTGCAAGGAGTGCTGGCTGATGGAAATCCAAGAGAGCTCCAGTCGTGGATTGCGGCGATGACGGAGTGGCTCAGGTGGTTTACGGGGGGCGCAGAGCCATGGCAACCCCCGCCAGACCCTTTTTAACCTGGAGCATTCATCTCGAGTCTCTGGCTTGAAACACGGAGTCTACACAGATACTGGCCATCCCATAAACAGGGAAGGCGGATATCATTTGCCGAATACTGAGTTCGCAGCTAAGGCCTTCTACTTCCTTGCTATGAGGCTGGCTGATCAGAAGCCAAGTCTTTGGCTCTTTTTCTCTGAAGTTAGTAAAATAGAAGATGGTGAGAATAGATTAAAATGTTCTTAAAAAAAAAAAAAGCCTTGTCTCTAAAAATTATGTATTCACAATTTAAATATTATCATGTCTTAGATAGGAGCTTTGTCCACATTTACTTTCAAGACCCGAAAGGCATTCTGAACACACATAACATGCAGGAAAGTGCTCAGAGAGATCCTGAGACATCATCTGTCTACCTAGGAAGCAGAATAGAAATAGAAATAGAAACCAGGTATAAAAATAATTTCTCAGAATCTCCGGCCTACAAAACAGACATTTGGTTGTTACCAGTCATCTGGCCCTTCCTCCTTTGCCTCCTTAGCTCCTCTTAATCATTCGCATCTTTTCTAGTCTCTCCAAGTCATTAGGCTGGGAGAGTATTGGCAATTATCTCTAACGGCCCCATTTAGGTAGTGTTTACATAACAACAACAACAAAAATGTTTCGGAAAGGAGTTCGCTGTCGTACTGGTGTAAGCACCAGTTCCTTCACCTAAGAACCCGTTCTTCTTTACAGAATGTTTCATCAAAATGTTTGTTTGGAACCAAGAGGCTCAGCCTTGGCGAGGGGCGTTTTCCACATAAAAGCTCTCTGATTGGATTAGCGCTGGCCTCACCCAGAGTGTCCTAAAACTGTCTTATCTTTTAACACATTTTCTAACTCCTTTTAGACAAAAGAAGGAAACCAAAACAAAATTGGGGCTAACAATGTGGTTAGGAAGATAGGGCATCAGCCTTGTACCGGGGACACACATTCCCGTGAAAACGAAAGAAATGCAAAGGAGAGAGTCATTCGATTTCCTAACGTGCAGAGTTGGTGGGACTTAAAATGAACCTTCCTCAGCCCACAGATGTGGGACTTGGGAACCACACAGAGCAGAGCGACTGATCATATTTTCCAAAAACACTTGGCCTCTGATCCAAGAGCTGATTGAAACATTCCAAGGCAGATTTTTCTAGATACTCCAGAAAAAAACATCCAGTATTCTCTTTCATTCCAAAATTCCACTGTTTAGATTGCCTGGCAGTCCTGTTTTTCTGATACGTTATAGATTTCAGTTTCTCACGCTGGCTTGTTCAGGACAGGCCTACTTTTAGGCAAAGTGCTCTGGGTGGGTGAATATTCCACAAGAGAATCTGGAGTCCGGCTCTGGCTGAAGGGGACCCTAACTCTAGTTATGGACAAACCTGTCACTGCCAACATAGGCCTTCATGTTTAGAACTGAGGACCATTTAGCAAACAGGAGTCCAAATTCTAAGTAAGAAGCACCATGTTCTCTGAAGCTACCATGTCCCCGGCTCCTCCTGAGAGATGCGGAGGGGAGCTCTGTCCCTGGATCCCTTCACCTGCTGCACTTTAAGCTCACCCCATGCTCTTTCAGCAGATCCACTAGATTGTCCTTACTCTCCCCTTTCCCCTCTTTTTTGGAATCTTAATTTCCTAGTCAGTTCAAGTTCTGTGGTTTTCAACTTTCTGCACCCCCTCCACCCCAGTTGACTCTAATCCCCTAATCCCATTTCAACCAAGTATTATGGTCCTTTGTCTCAACTTTCTGCCCGTAGTTTTTTTTTTTTTTTTTTTGTTTGGATGCCTTGGGAAGTTTTACCCTTTTTCCCAAAAGTTCATTTTGCTTATTTGCACATTTAAAAATGAACATCTTCTAGTTTCTAGGAGACTGGCTTCTTTCCTTTTTTTTTTTTTTCCTTAATCACTAAACTTCTTGAAAGAGGTCTATACTTAGCCAATACTTAGTGTCTTCACATCTCATTAATTCCTCAACCCATTACAGTCTGGCTTCCGCCAACACCGCAATTAAAAAGGGTTTCTCACCAGCATCTTTCTCATCAGCCAGTTCAATGGTCTCACTTTTCCTTGTCACCTAAGTTGATATTTATGCAACGTTTGCCACAGTTGACCAGCCGCTTCTTAGTGAAACTCTTTGCCTTTTCCTCCTCTTGATTCCATCAGCTCTGCGTCTCCTCCTCTTGATTCTTCTGGGGCTGCTTCCATGGCTTCCTCCCACCTTTTGATGTTGTTTTTCCGGGGACCTATCTACGTTTTGCTCACAGGACACACACTGGCCCCACTCTTAACTTGTTCAACAACCCCGAATGTGTTGACTAAGCTGTCTGGCTTATCATTTCTCACTGAACTTGGCTCATAATTCTCAGAACCTAAAGGACATTTATGTTGCCTCGTCCTCCTCCTCCTCATCATTAAATTCTCTCTGCCTTTGCTCTTGCTGTGTTTTTGGCACGCCGTGTTCCTCCCTCAACCTCCTTGTTTGGAGCACTCCTGCTCATTATTCAAGAACAGCCCTCCTGTTGTCTCTACCTCCTCTTCAGAACATTCTCTGTTACCCTCAGGAAGAGTTCCTTATTATTTCCTTTTGCCTTTTGAAGCATTTTGATAGTGATAATGACTAACATGAATTGTAGGTGCCAGTCTCTGATCTAAGTCTTTCTCATAGCTGATCTCCTTCAATCCGCACAGCAGTCTCTGACGCATTTACTTGTATCATACGCCATGTTTGGGTGAGAAACCCAAGACTCAATGCACTAAGTAGCAGGTTCCCACAATCAAGTTTCAAACCCAGGCAGTCTGAGTCCAGGATCCAAATTCTGCCTCCCCAAATAATAGTAGTGAACTTCTACTGACAGCTTACTTTGTGCATGGATATCTGTGTGTTCTCTCATTTTATCCCCAGAACACCCTTACCAAGTAGTACACTTATTGTTTCTATTTTATTAAAGAGGAAACTGAGGCACAAATAGATCAAGCAAGGTGCTTAGAGCTACATAACAAGTCAGGATGCTCTTTTTTTGCCTCTGTTATGGAATTTCTCAAATTTCTCTATAATTAACTACTTAGGAGAATACCCATCACTCTTCTGTCAACTCCTTGAGTGCCCAGATGATGTCCTTGTCAACTTTTTCGCCCCTGTATCTTGTCACACAATGGAAGTTCCATACATGTGGACAAAGAGACTGATAAACATATTGGCTATTATTGTCTTTGGGTCATTTTTCTAGGACACCTGGCTTGCACCCACTTTGTTACATGTTTTCCATAGCAAATCATTTTTGTGTGTGTAGCATTATGAAGCCGAATGTGAAATGCTGTGTCTGCAAACTTTCTTTTTGAGCAAAAATAGTTTCAGTTCCCAAAGGTAAAATAATTGCTGCCCTGACAGTCTGTATCTGCTCCCCTCTCACTTTCGTGTTAACTGTTGGGTCCAGATGGAAAGTTTAGTTGAAGAGACCCTTAATCTATTCAGAGAGAGATACCAAAATTCACAGACTAGAACCCTACAACAAATGTAAGCCATGTGATGGTTTGAAAGAGGCCATTTTCTGTTGTGAGGCAGTATCTGCCCATCTCAAGTGCTTGCTTGCTACCCTCCCTCCCTCCCTCCCTCCCTCCTACCTTTCCCCTCTCCCTCCTTTCCTTCCCTTCCCTTCCCTTCCCTTCCCTTCCCTTCCCTTCCCTTCCCTTCCCTTCCCTCTCTCCTTCCTTCCTTCCTCCCTCCTTCCACTAGCTGGATTTCACTGCATGTTGATGATGTCACATAAAATCTAACATGTGTTCCATGTTTAACAATGTAATTTCCATCTCTCCATTCTTTCTAAAACGGGTTGGTTTTGTAGTTTTTAAACAGTAAAATACAATACTTTGCATCACTAAAGTTTATATAGATAGATATGATTTTCTTGTTTTGTATATAAAATTACAAAAGTAACACATATTTATTGTAAAAAACATCCAGAATACAAATGTATTTTTAGTAAAATTAATCCTTCTTTGTCACATATTTCCTCTTCTATTCCTCTACTTTTGCTTGTGATACTTTTTCTTTGCATTGTTAAACATAAATGTGCATAAACACAAACATATTGAGTTTTCAAGTTTCATAAACTGAGGTCATATCCTACATACTAGCTTTAGCACATTTTTCTTGGAACAATATATCTTCCCATGTCTGTGTTAATAAATCTACTTCAGTCTTTCTTTTTAATGGCTACATAGGTATTCCATGTTCAGAAGTACATACTTTATAAACCAATCCCACTTAGAAGACCATGTGGATTGGGTTCTGCAATGCTAACTATGCACATATCTTTGTGCCTGTGTGCAACAATTTTGTAGCTAAGTTCCTAGAAATAGAGTTCCTAGGTCAGGAATCATAAACTATGTTAAACATAAATTATCTGATAGACTCTCCTTATGGCAGTTGGTGTCCAGTGATGGCCCCCACTGAATCATACCTCCCATAGTCACATCCTTAGATAGAACCTTCCCACATTAAATCTGGGCTACCCATCCATACAACTTTAATTAGCGTAGTTAAATCTATGTATTTTAATCAAATTAAGAATTAACCTGAATCTCTAACTTCTTTCTCCTCCCTCAACATGACAAGACTGGTAGCATACTTTTACTTTTCCCTTTCCTCCTCTACTTCCTTTATTTTGATTAAATCATTTGGACTTTTCTAGGCTTACTCATTTTTAAAACACTGTTCCTCTGTTTCATTTGGCATGTCTTAATAATTGCATCGAGCTTCTTAGCCACATTATCAAAAAAAAAATTTAGACTTAATTATAAGTGCTAGTTTTTTTCTTATCCTTTTGTAACATGTTGTACTTCTTAAAAATTCCTCTTTTGTTTTAAATTCCTCTTTTGTATTTTGTATTTTCTACAACCAGAGGAGATGCCTGGGTGGTAACGTTCATATATCATTGCATGTATAGCAATATCTTTATTCTTTTTCTTCATATTGGATTGATTTTTATCTGGTTATGAAATCCTATGTTCAAGGTCATTTTTTCTTAGATTAAAAAAGCATTTCTCAATTATCTTTTAGTTCTCAGTCATTGATATGAAATACAATGGCAAACTGATTTTTGTTCTTTTAGGTAACCCTTTTCCTCCCTGCCTTGGAAAATTGTTCGATTTTCTCTTTGTCCTTGGAGTTTAGTATTCTCACTAGGATTCATCTGTGTTTTTGTTTGTTTGCTGTTTAAAATTTTTTGACTCAGTACTTTGTCAGCCATTTTAAGAAAGGACATTCAGATTCTTGGATCTTAAAGCTCTCATATCAAGGAGATGCTGAATTTTCTTTTATCATTATTTTTTGCTTGATAGTAAAAAAAAAAAAAAAAAAAGAACTAACAGGCTGTGAGAAAAACCAAAACAATGGGCATAGAAGGAGAAATAACATTTGTAGGTCCATAATCTTAAAAAAATCTTCTCAACAGTTATTTGTGTATACTTTGTCATGACTAGCTGTTCTGTTTTTTTCCTACTGAACAGACTTGAATATCTAGAAATAATGTTATTTTTTTTTTTCTGGTCATGTAGTCTATATAGTTATTTATAGCCAGACATAAGAAACTTAGGTTATAGAACCTATGTATTCCTGCAGGGGAAAAATCTACTTTCTGTGCCCCAAAGCCTATATTTTCACTCATTTCCTTAATAAAATTGAAGACTGGCTTGTCCTGACTAATAATTTGGCCCCATTCAGTATAAAATCATTTCAACAGTCTAACAAGTGAATTTACATTATATATTTGGATTGTATGAATTTCTGAAGAATGTTTTAATAATATATAACATAACATGCAAAATATCAACAAAAAAGCTTGAATAACATTAAATAACTTACATGTATTAAAAGAAAAACAGTGAGTCTGATTGAATGTCCATAGGCTAGTCTTTATCAGATGTTGCCCTGTGGTGGGCTCATCTCTTTGCTTCATGTAAATATCCTTCCTTTAATCCTCACATCCACCCTAGGAGGTAAGCGCTGCCACTATCTCCAACTTACATGGGACACAAGCTTGCATTGGGCCACACAGTTGGCAAATGACCAATCTGGGATTGGAATTCGAGTTGCCTGATTCCTTGGGAGTGTTTGCTTAAGGTGCATTAGGGTAAGGAAAGTGTTGAGGAGCCTGATCTTTGCACCTCACAATCAGAGAAGACTTTCTGGAGGTGGTGGTTTCCAAAGGGCTTAGACAGGGGAAGAAGGGAAAGGCATCGCAGGAGAGGACAATTTTTATGACACAGAAGGGTAAAGAATGTGACCCATTGGAGAGAATTATAGGTTGTTGTGTATGCATTCAGAATCTGTGTGGTCGTCAACTTCTCTGAGACATGGTTTGATTTGATACTTTGGGTTTTATCAGTATGATACGTCTATGCAGTTGTCCGCTCAGTGTTTCACATCAGTGGTAAAGGTTATGGGAGTAACAGAGCTGGTAGAAATCTGGTTATTTCAATCATATAGACATAGCTTTAAGATTTGGTTTTTACTATCCTGAATCGGGGCTTAAATTACCCCGGATTTCAGGCCCATAAGAATTTCAAATAGGCTGTCCACTTATGAGTAGGCCCATATTAAGGAAGAGTGAGAACGAACACCAGAGAAAAAAAGTGTTAGTAAGCAGTGTACTTTCAATTTTAAGCTGTCAGAGCATTTCCATGCACATAAATGAATCAAGAGCCAGTTGAATAGTTAAGAAAATGCTTTTCACAGAGCTCTTTAAAATTTAACAGGTGTCAAAGAAATTCTACCAAAGAAGCTGAAGTACACTTTGAGTGTGTTTTATGTTCAGTGTTATTGCCTGACACAAGGACAGACTGTGAGACCAAGTATTTTCATCCTGGGAATGCTTAAATTCCAACTCCAGGTTTGATTTCATCATGTACTAGAAATATCCTGGATGATTAAATTAATTCCTTGTAAAAGAACACACCAATTCCTATAGATCTCATTCCCATATGACATAATGAGAAACTTGCTGTAATGAGTAATATTGTGATTTTATTAAGCCAACCTGCTGTACTGCTATGTGTCATGTTTATTTTGTGGGAACCAATGCAATTGTGTGTGTTAGGCTTAGTTCTGTCTATAATTTGAACCCTTCTCCATTGGAGATCTCTTGATCACTTTAAGGCCTTGGTATCCCTTCAAAAACAAAGACCTTATCTCTTCAGATCTCACCCTGAATTCCATTTGCCTCTGAATTCCAGTCAAAGAAAACTAAATAATCCAATTCCCTGTGAAATTTTTGATGCAATCCGATATTGACATGGATCTCAAGAGTAGTCTATGTGAAAAGCATGCTCTCTGGCTGGATCGTTGCCCGCACTGGTTTTTTTGTATCTGATTCAAAGCTGTTTAAAACACAGTTTCTCTTGAGTCTCTTACATTATCACAGCTTGGCTAAATCGACTTCAGTGGAAAATATCTTGGCATCCCGGCTTCATGAATTTAGGACAAGTAAGGGTTTTGTCAGAGAAAAGTGCTGTGATTAAGCATTGATAGGATTTTTAAAGAATGTGATTCGAAACAAAGCTGTTTTTTTAAGAGACAGGCTCAATTTCTAAGGACGGCCTTACAGTTTGGAGACGGGCTAGCTCGTAGGACTGGAGATTCTTCTGCAACATCAAAGGGGGAATGGAGGACTCAAGCACCAACTCACAAGCCACAACATGTTTCCTGGGGCATGAACATTGTCCTTTTTACTCTGGCCCCTAAATTTTATCCTTCAGTGGCCTTCTATTACAGCAATTCTCTGAACCTCTCATATGGGCACTTAATCTATTTATTCTTTTGTGTTGTTTTCAAGTTGCTCACGTGTTATCTTGCCTCCGCAACCAGACTGAAAGGTCCTGGAGATCAAGGGCCATGTTTTCCCACTGGTTTTGTGACGATTGCGGCATCTAATCATATGCTGAGTTCACGGGAGACTTCTGTCAATCCTTGTAAAGTGGAATCAAATTGACTAAGGGGCTTTGGTCATCTTGACCCCGGGCCAGGACAGAATCCACAAAATCTGTTGGTTCTCATTGGCAGTGACTTCACATCTCATTTCTCTGTCCAAGGACTCTCCTGTGCCCCCCCAAAACCCCCAACTTCTTGATCTTCTCAAAAGCCATCTTCATTTTTGCAAAATTTCTAGGCTTTTCTCACCTGTATTGCCTTTTCTTCTCCTTTCATGCCAAATCTAGGCATTAAAAGGTATTTTGTCAATAATTAACAAGTTAACAGATGATACCCATGTGGTTGCCTAGTCTCAGCACAGGATTTAATCATAAGTCTATGCTTACAGTCCTCATAAGTGGCTTTTCAGCATATCAATTCAGTTTTTATTGAGTGTGGCAAAATTATCATTTTTGTTAGAGTTCAACCTTGCTTCCAAAGCCCAAGCTATTTCTTTATTGTTTTGTTTCCTCTTTTCTCTTAAAAAGGTACATTTCCACTGATTCTAAAATCAATAAGTAGTTATTGCAAAGATTTTGGCAAACATAGAAGGACAACAAGAAAATGAAATCCATCCATAATCTCACCACCCAAAGGTAAACATTTTTAAAGTAATTTTCTTCCAGACTTTTCCTATGCATATGTATGTGTATGATCCTTACTCTATAAGCTTGGATGTATAAGACATGTTTTCTTATTTCTTAAATCCAAATGAAATCTGACCTTATCCTACAGCCATCCTTTCGGAGGATATTACAATCACCTTGCCAACGTTGAAACAATTTCACTGATACTATAATTACCTGAAAATTATAAATCAATCCATGAAAGTAGGTACTTTTATAATATTCACTCTCCCATCTAGGAATATGGTATATCATCTTTATTCAACTTTACTTTTGTCTTTTGGTAAATTGTTATAAGGGTTTTTCTTTTTCCCCCTGGGGGGAGGTGTTGGTGGTGTGTAGAAGTTCTACTCTTTTCTTTTCTTTTCCTTTCTTTTTTGCTTTTGTTTTTGAGAGACAGAGAGAGAGAGAGTGTGTGTGTGTGTGTGAGCACAAGCAGGGGGAGGGGCAGATGGAGACAGAATCTTGAGCAGACTCAGGGCTCAACGCAGGGCTTGAACTCACGAGTCTGAGTTCCTGACCCTGAGATCATGACCTGAGCCGAAACCAAGAGTTGAACATTTAACAGACTGTGCCACCCAGGTGCCCCTAGAAGCCCTACTCTTTCCTAAGTGATTTTTAGGTGTTTAACTTTTTAAATTGCAATTGTGGAAAGAATCTTTTTATCCTTACATTTACTCTTATTAATGGCATTATCTAAGATAGTAACTGAATTTTTTAAAAGATTTATTTATTTTAGAGAGAGAGAGAGCATGAGTGGGAAGGGCAGAGGGAGAGGGAGAGAGAATCTCAAGCAGAAAGCAGACTCCACACTGAGTGTGGAGACCCACATGGGGCTTGATGTCATGAGCTGAGACCATAATATGAGCCAAAACCAAGAGTTAGGCACTTAACCAACTGTGCCATCCAGGTGCCCTGACAGTTACTGGATTTTTATATTTACTTTGTCTTCAACTGTATTGGTAAAATTTTTATTGTATTAATTTTTAGTTTATTGTTTGGAAATTTTAAGTAGACCACAGCACCACTGGCAAATAATAATAGCTATGCCTCTTATTTCCATTTCATGTCTTATTACAGTGACTAGAATGCCAAGAACAAGATTAACAATGCTGATATCTCCATTTTAAAGAGATTGCCTCCAGTGTTTCACAGATATATATTACGTTAGCTGCTATTTTGAGATAGATGTTCCTTTTTATGCTAAGTAATTAACAATTGCCCCTATGTTTTCATTCAAAATGTTTTTTGAATGAGACTTTCTTAAAAATTTTATAGCCGCCTGTTTAGAAAACAATCGTGATGGTAGTAAAAGTGTTAGCATGGGTATAATTTACTAATTTATTGATCATTAATAGGTAGTAAGTAGTAGGGTAATTATAATAATTAACATTTGTAATATTTGTTTACATTAGTCCACTTAACCTACTTAGAATTCATTGCCATTTATATTTCTGTGTTTATCACTTATATTTGCATTTTCCCTTCTTCCATTGTATCATAATCTTAAGGAATCATATATATAGTCATATTTATATATATATATATATTTTGCAACATCACACCGTGTCTTCTAAAGCATTCACACTCCATTGATATTTGTTGTTGATGACCTACTAACTTCATACTGACAATAACAATAATAGTGACTTAAGAGTTAATAAATACTTACTAGGTACCCAGGCAGTTCCAAGAACTTTATATGTTACCTTTCTTATCCGCACAACAGTCCCTCAAGGTAGATATTAGTGTACTTTTTTTCCATATGGGGAAACTGAGGTGGTGAGAGAGATTAAGCAGTTGCCTCATGTACTGCTAGGAAATGATAGAATCTGGATCTGAATCCAGACATCTTAATCCCAGAGCTGTATTCCCTTCATTTATGTTCATGTAATTCTATAAATCATGCTGATAAACTTCTTCAAAGGACATTTTAATCCTAATTATGAGACCTGGTGCAACCAATAGAAAGGGGTAAGACTCAAAACGTATTTCTCTAGAATAGCATTTAATTTTTGTTTTTGTTTTTTCTTCTCAAGATAGAGCTTTTGATTATTTGCTGTGAGATGGCCCTAAGAATGTTTTATTCAGTAATCTTTATAGCCTTTCCTAACCAGAATAACTTTGGTTCTCTCATAAGTCTTTGCTTTGCAAAGTCTTTATTTTTGTTGAAAGCAAAAATTATTTTATCCCTCTTGGCAAAAGAAATATTCACCATTAGTAAAGTTACAATGGTGATGCACATGTACTTTGAGTAGTCTGATCCTCAGATAGCTTTCCCAGGGTTTGCTGGCTTATTGTTTAAACTGTCTGCACTCTTTCGTGTGCAGGGTGGTGGACCCTCAGGGGCCTGGATGGGGAGTAGAGGGATGGGGCTCTAGTCCAGCTTGTTACCAGTCATGTATGAGGCCACTAGAAAACCAGAGAAGTGTTCTTATCTATGTAAAGTGTATGCAAAACTAAATAAAATAGGATTCAGTTTTCTTCTAGGGTGAGAAATTTGTTATCCATAAGGTTGTGACATTAACATAATTCAGAAATTGCAAAAATATATTTTTGACAAACACCAAAACATCAAGATTGTTAAACTATTTTGCCATTCAAAAACTCTTGACATCTTGTTTAATCAACATAAAGTACACTATTTGAAAATCTTAAAAATTATCAATTTAATATATAATTTAAACATCTTCAATTTTGAGTGACAGAATTACCATTTTTATGTTCCTTTAGAAAATACATGTAATGAATTCCTCTAGATATACTTTAACTGTAGTCACATTTGTGTTTCCTGCCTTTATTCCATATATCCACAAATAAAATGATAACAAAACAATAGCCGCATCCCAATTTCACTGCAAAAACAGTATTTTATTTTATTTATTTATTTATTTTTTTTATAATGATTTTTTATTATATCATGTTAGTCACCATACAGTACATCCCCGGTTTCCGATGTAAGGCTCGATGATTCATTAGTTGCGTATAACACCCAGTGCACCATGCAATATGTGCCCTCCTTACTACCCATCACCGGCCTATCCCATTCCCCTACCCCCCTCCCCTCTGTAGCCCTCAGTTTGTTTCTCATAGTCCATAGTCTCTCATAAAAACAGTATTTTAGAAAGAGCAATTTTCAGGTTATCAAACACTCATTTCCACAGTTGCACATCCACTAACAAAAAGTGATATTTCCATAATTTTAATTTCTACTTATTTAGATTATAAATAGTTCTCGGAATGATATTTTCAAAACCATCATGCTTCATTGAAAAAGAACTGGCTTTTTCCCACATTCATTTTGTCTCTCTCAGTTGTGTCTACCTTTAGTGTTTTCGTTACAGGTTATTTTAGGCTATCTGCATAAAAGATGAATTAGACTGGAAGCCAAATTTCATTACTCCTACTACAAAGATAAGTCCAATAACAGATGCAACAAAATTTAACTATCATTTCCGTCGGGATCACAGATGGTATTGATGTGGAAGACATCTGTGGCGCAGGCCAGAGGAGAGGTGGTTGGCTTCCTCTTAGAGTCAGGGCAAAGGATATGGCAAAAAAGATCTAAGGATGCCATAAGGAATTCCAACACCGCTCTCGTGCACACAGCTCATGGTTAATCAATTCTAGCAAACTGAGAGACCATCTATGGGGGACCCAGGGACAGACTGGGGACTGGGTGATACTGAGTTTTGTACTTGGTTTCTGGTAGAATCTAGAATGAAGAATAGAGGCAATAAATTGTTTTCACTTAGAAAATACACAGAAGAGACTTGTATGTGGGAGAAGTGCTTTATCAAGCAGGAATACAGCCACAGCAAGTTTGAGTCCTTTGCACTCCTGCTTACATGTCAAGAAATAAATGAAACAGCAAGGCAAAGAAATAAAACCTATGTTGGACAGATGAAAGGGAAAGACATGGGCTAGCACTGGACTACTAATTGAGCGGGTTGACCACAGGATCATCCAGACGTGGGCTCAGATCGTCCATTTACTAATGTAACAAATATTATTCAGCATCTATTACGTGCCAGAAACTGTGATAGTTGCTGGGAGATAACGACAGGCAAATTAAACATGGTCCCTAACTTCCCAGAGTTTGCAGTCTTGTCCAGGAGCATGGATGCATGTTAAAACGCTAGCACAAATGTAAAAGATGAATATATAATTGAAATGATTTTTTTTGTTTTTATCATTCTCAATATTTATATTTGTACAGTTCATCCTTCCCACTATCATAAGCTATAAATATTAGTGTAACGATTTACATTTTACATATATTAACTCATTTAATCCTTACACCACTCTGTGGCAGGCAAACTATTAATATTACCATTTTACAAATGAAAAAGCTGAGGCATAGAAAGATGGAAGTAATTTACCCAGGGTTAAACAGCTTCTCAGCTGGGAGCTGGGAACTGAACCCTGGCAGTGTAGGTCCAGAGTTGTGCTCTTCATGGGGACTGCATTGCAATGATGCAATTTTTTTGGTGTTAAATTTTATCCAGGGCATTATTATTTACACATTTCCCTTTCATTGGGTCATAATGTCCCCGTAGGCTATGTCATTGATGTTTTCCAAATTGCTCTGCATATAGTAGACCTTTGGAATGTGTTAGTGATAATTGACCTCACTAGGCAGACAGCAAGGGTTATCATGTTGCATAAATGGTGTTGGCAAAGTTCCTTACATGCAATTTTAATCCTGCTGTATAGATATCAGGTGACTTCAGCTAACAGAGTTTTAAGAAAGGATAAACCCTGGGGAAGCAAGGAGGACCCAAGATTATCTTAACTCATACACAGACCAGAAAGTTCCTGGCGTTTGGGATATAGCAATGCTCCCAGGAGGCTGGCAGGAGTCCTGGTGATCCAATAGCATCTTTCACCGGACGCCGTTCTCGGGACGGCGCTCCTCTGCCTGCCTTCTCTTCGTAGTTGAATTCTCTCTCTACATTTAGTTTTGATAGCACACACCTTCTTACTATGGGCTGCTTGCATTGCTTCGCGACATCTACTGCACTTTTGCTGACAGAGCTGCAGGCCTCAGATTTACATTCCCTATTAAATAGTATCCACTGGGACCTGGTTTAAGGCACCTAGTTTAGGGCAGATGTTCAGTGTTGGTCCTGCATGATCTGATGGCTGGTCTGGAGCCAGCTGCCCTTGCTTGACTTGGAGGCTGACCCCTGTTCATAATTTATGGCCAGGTTGTGATAATACTTAGCATTTGATGAATCAAGAGCTTTCTGCAAAAAGTTCTGGGTGTGTCACTCTGAGAATCTGAGAAGGGTGCAGTGAAACTGTCAGATACATTGCATTGCTTTTCCAGTATAAACATATTATTGATTTATTTCTACCTTGAATGCCTGTGTGACCCAACTCAGTAATTTGTGTGGCTGGCAGGCCAGGGAAGAGAGAAGGAATCTGTTTGTTAGAATAGCAAGAGAATGAAGGAAGAAGGACCATGAAACTGTTAGGATTTCATAAATATTAAATTTTGAAGAAATTTCTAAAAAGAGAGTGAATTATGTGGTTAATTGTGAAGTTGTTGATAACAAAGTGATAGGGCAAAAAGGAACCTCAAGAGATTATCTACATCATTTTCCTACACCAAGACACTGGAAGAGGTAGTTGTCAGCCATTTAAAGATTTGTATTCAAGGGAAACCCCCTGAAATCTGCAGGGCGACCTACTCTCAAGAAGACATTAAAATAGAAAGCCTGCGCATTCCCTTTTCCCTGTTGTCTCTGTCCATTACTGTGCTTTATTTTCCTTTATTTTATTAGCTTCTATTGCTACTTGTCTACTACGTGTTCATGTGTATGTTTGATTGCCCTTGCCTCCCTGCCAGAATATAAGCTTTCTGTAGCGGTGTGGTCCACTGCTCTATCTCCTGGGACAGAAAGTGCCTGGCCTATGGTAGATACTTATAAATATTTGTTGAATAAATGAATTAATTAATATATGTATTGAAAACTGTTTGGAAGAATACACACGAAGTTGTTAATGATATCCACCTCTAGGTAATGCAATTGCAAAGCTGAGAGAAAATTGAAGATGGAAAGGTGGACTTTTATTTTAGTCTATATTGTTTACATTTTGCATTACATAACAAAGTGATATTTGACTTGATGCACATTTTAATTTTTTAGGAATGCAGTGGTTGCACAAGCAAGTAAAGGTGTAGATAGATATTATGTTGTAATGAAAACATGTTTACTAATGTCCTGTAGTCCTTTTCAATGAATGTGTCCAATGTTCTATAGCAAGTCCGGAAGTTCTTTTTCAGGAAAGCTCATATTTTAAAAATCTATTTGTAGTATTGCATATGTGGTAAGAAATTAATAAATAATTGTTGACTGACATGCTGGGCAAAACAGAACAACACTGATACCGATTTTTATAATACAGATCTTTTCCAAATGTCCGGAAACAGTCTTTCATCAGTACCCCACAAAGTAATAGAATTGCTCGTAAGAATACTCACAACTATTTAAGAAGCAGTGGATCGTAAACAATAAATAGATTCATTCTGTAAGGGTGAAAATGATGCACATGTATTGGCTTTTTTTTTTTTTAAAGACTATAAAATGGCAAAATTAAAGATGAAGAGTGTATTAGTGGGGGGCCAGTCAGGAAAACAGAGCCTGTACCAGCTGTATTTCAGGAAACCTATTTATTATGGGGAAATAATTACAAAGGTGTTGGGAAGGCTTAAAAGTCAGAGAAGGGTAGAAAGGCAACCCAGAGATTAGCAATAGCAGGAACGTTCTATCACCTTTACAGCTGGAGGAATCAAGGCATTAGGTGGTGTTAGCTGGGCTCCACGCGATGGGAACAAGTACTGCCTAGAGGCACAAGGGAAGGGCTATCCAGTAGGGCCTGAACCACAGAGGTGGAGGCTCTTAGGTAGAAACTGGTTGGCAGATGACAGAGTCACACTCCAAAGTAGAAAGAGGGGTAAAAATACTCTGGCTACTCTTTCTACTTCTCTCCCTCACATTTCCCACTAGTGCCTCCCATTAGCCAAACCTAACAGGAAGTCAGTTTTGAAGGGATCCTGGGAACTGCAGTTTACAGAGTTGACCCCTTGAAATACAGTGTGGATTGAAGGACAATCAGGAATAGTTTTGAGAGTAAACAGACAAATGACCTGAACAAATGGTATGAGAAAGAGAAAAATCTATTCATTCATGCAGTAGTCCAGTTTTATATAAATTATTTTTAGATATATTTAGTCATATTAATTATTTTGTTAAAGATTTTATTTAGAGAGAGATAGAGAGTGCAAGCAGGGTGAGGGGCACAAGGGGAGGGAGAGGGAGAGAGAGAGTCTCAAGCAGACTGCCCGCTGAGTGAGGAGCCCAACGCGGGCTCCATCTCAAGACCCGGAGACCATAACCTGAGCCAAAATCAAGAGTTGGATGCTCAACCGACTGAGCCACCCAGGCGCTCCCATATTAATTATTTTATACAACATTTATTCAGGTATATTTAGGTGAGAATATCATTGTGGATTGAAGAAGAGCATTAATTAGTTCTCAGCCTTCTTAGATTCAGAAATCCTTTTCACAGCAATAGATAATATGGCCAATGCCCTGTTGATTCTTTATTCCTATATTATTTTATTGGTGTGCTATGGTATCGAAAATACACATTTTTTTTGCTCACTCTATGTCAGGAATTCTTGTATTGTGACAAAGAATTCAATATTTTAAAAATATTTTTTTTCTGGTTTGTTTCTAAATGACAAACTAAGAGAGAGACTTTGAGGCTATATTTATAAGCATTTCTCATGAAGAATCTTTCCTCTCCAATAAATTAAAAGCCAAATTAGACATAACTGCCATTATATTTTCTCTTTTTAACTTTGCCGTTTGAAATATTGGAGACATTTCAATGTGCTATGTAGGAATTTAAATTAAGTGAATGCACCTTATGGATCTTTTGAGGATCATCTTGAGGTGAATTTGCAGAATTATTATCATTTATTGCTTTTCATCAACTATATAATTGAGAAGATTCTCCCAGTGATTTATACCACCATAAAATACTTGGTCTTATTTCTATTAATTATGATTTGGAAGATGTAATAAGTATAATGTTAATGAATGTGTTGAATGATGTTGGATTAATTGGAATGACAAAAACGCCTTAAGCAAAGAGTGATAGTTTGAGACTGTTGGCCAATTCAAAGATAAAATTGTTATTTACTTTGTGTCCTTAGAAAACTGACTGGTCCAGAACAAAAAATTAGGTCAAATCTGACCTAATCTGACCAGAGCAAGAAGGTAGGTCCAATCTGACTGGTTCAGAGCAAGAAATTAAGTCTAAACTTCAATCAACATTCCTGGTATTTTTTTAAAAACCTTATATTATGGAAATTTCAAACATATACAAAAGTAACTAAAAATATTGTTCACCCAGCTTTGACAATTATCAACTCATGACCAGTCTTGTTTGCATATATATTTTCTTTTATCTCTCTTTGAGCTCCACTGGATTATTTTAAAGGCAATCCCAGACATCATTGATATTGATATTCATCCCTGGTTTTAGTAGCCTTTTGTGGGGTTGGAGGAAGACCAGTAGCTTTCCATTTAGTGGTGTAGAAGGAGGGCCAACACAAAATTTATCTGTTTCCTAAGAATGCCTGTTATTGGCCATGGTGTTGGAAATTACCACCGAATTACATATCCTTTGGTGTATTGTTCTAAATTTAGGCACTAGGTAAACAATTTTGTAAAATGCACATGCACTTCTTAGGATGGGAAACGTGTTCATTTTCAGAAATCATTAGTATGCATTTTAAAATCAGATTCATGTACAATCATCTGATCCAAGGTAGAAACATAATGAAATGGGATTTTGGACAGAAATATTTTACAGATAATTAGGAATGTCACAAAAAATTGCACAACCTAGAACTTGCTCTTCACCAGTAACAGTGACATTGCTCTGGAACTTCTGTGTGTTGGGGGGGTAGTGGGGGCAGAAGACTTTGTGGAGAAATGAGCACAGGAAGGGTTCTCTTCTGACTTTATACAACCTCCTTGGAAAACGATATCTCTGTTAATGGCTTCAGTTATTCTCTGCATTGATGAATTTCAGACCTGTGTTTCTGGATCTCTCCATAGCCCAGTTTCAAATATATAACTCTGGGCAGATATTTCTGCATACCTGTATACAAAGCTCCTCATATTCAGCATACCTGGAAGAGATTGTTCTGACATCCCAAATCTACTTAACTCTCATTTTCCTTATCTGTATGAATGGTGTCACCATCCAGTTAGGTATCGAAATCAGAAACTTGGGAGTCGTGTTCTTCAGACTAGTCGATGGTCAGTTCTTGTCCTGTCTCTTAAACGCCTCTCAAAATCTCTCTTCCACTGCCCCTACCTTAGTTTAGATTTTTTTTTTTTTTTTTAAAGTAAGCTCTATGCCCAACGTGGGGCTTGAATCCACAACCCTGAGATCAAGGGTCACACGCTCCACTGAGCCAGCCAAGCTGCCCTAGACTTTTTTTTTTTTTTTTTTTTTTTTTTTGCCAGAACTAGTACTTATCTTAGCTTCAGTTCATTTCCCATCCTACTATTAGAGACACATTGACTATGCAAATTTAGTATCTCTGTAGTCTGGAGTTCTTAAAGTTACCCTTTTGTATGGCAAATATGACCCCTTGTGAACACTACTCATTAAGCCCATCTTCTACTCCTTAATGACTTCACCACCTAACTCTATGGAGATACGTATGGTTCTCCAAACATGCCAAAATGCAGAGTCTGATTCAGAGGCAGCCTGAGAGTCTGTACTTCTAATGAGATCCCAGCTGATGCTGCTGATCCACAGACCAGACATTAGTAGCAAGGCTGCAGAATCTATTCTTACCCAATTCCTTAATTACCAACTGAGTCACAGCTATTCCTTCCTGTTGCCATTCATTCCGTGTTAATTGCTGCATAGCTTTAGCCATTTTTATTCACATAACCAGTCAGGTTCTCTCTCCAAATCACCTACTTGGCCAAATCCTTCTTACCCTTCAAGTCTCAGCTCAAATACAACTTTCATTTGGAAAACTGCCCTGACTCTCCTAGGAAGATTTGGACACCTCTCATCCTATGTGATATTCTTATCTTCTTCTTATATTCTTCTCTGATGGCCCTAACAACATTACATTGTACATTCTTGCTTGTCTATTTCCTGATTCACTCACAGTGCCAGGCACATGGGAGAAACACAGAAAATATTTTTTGAAAAATATATAGATGAACACCCCCCCCGATGACTTTATGATTGTCTTTTGATATCCCCGTGAAATTCCCAGCACTGTATGAGGAACAAATAGTTCTAAAGAGTCCTGAAAGTTTCATGGATCACAGACCTTGGAGATTAATTATAATCCTATGTTAATAATGATGTAGTCGCCGGAAGCTAAGGGTCCAGGACTGTCTGTTGTCAAGCTTACTGGAGCAGCCACTGGGCCTTAGGTTATCATGTCTGTCTTTAGCCCCCAGGCTTGTAGCCCAGGAAGATGATTTGCCAGCATCTTGGCTGAGTGTCCCTTTCTCATGGAGAGACTCACATTAAACCAGGTTTTAAGACTGGTATATATTTTAGACAGTTAGTTCATTCATTGTGAAAAGACATGGCATTAAGAACCAGAAGAGTGGAATCCACATGATTAGCCCCTTTCCTTGCTAGGTTTTATGGAAAGTTAGATCTTAATTCAGTAATATTATATTTATTTATTAATTATTCGTAAGACAGAATCTTTCAAGTAGGATTTAGATAAACTGGATGAGTAGCAGCTTTAGGTTAAGTTACCCTGAAACCTCCAAACCATGATAAGAAAGATCTTGTGAGTGGGACCAGAGAGAGTCTGTGTATCCATTTCCACCGTAAGGATGAATTTTCAGTGGGACTGGAAATGCTCAAACTCACAGTCTGATGAAGAAGAGATGGAGAGTGCCTTCCCCAGGGTGCTTGGATGGGCCCTGCCACTGTTTGTCTCTGGGACTCTTCCTTTCCCTGGCCATTTCCCTGTTTTTTCTTATATTGCGGTGAAGCTGCTGGGAGAAAGGGAGCTTGCATGTATAGCAAAGACAGTCCTAGTACGTTCTGAGAAGAGTAGTAGGGGAGAGGCTGAGGAGTGAAACTGCACCTTGATTACTAAGGCTAATGGTTCTTGACATCTGTTATTATGGCAACTTAAAATTTCCCTCTACTGGATATAAATGTTCACAGCAATGACAGGTTTCTTTCATTTCCTGGTGGTCGGAGAGCGACACAGGGAAGTGTTTCTCTGTCCTTCGTGTGTATCTTAATTATCTAGGAGTCTGTCTAAAATGCAGATTCTGATTCAGTTGGTCTGATTCAGAGTGGGCCCCAAGTTTCTGTATTTTTTTTAGAAGATTCTATTTTTAAGTAATCTCTCCACCCAATGTGGGACTCGAACTTACAGCTCTGCTCTACTGAGTTTCTGTATTTCTGATGCAATCCCAGCAGTTGCTGCTAGTCCCTACAACACAGGGTGAAGAGCAAAGGCTGCAGGATCCCGGCAGGAGGCTGTTCCCACCCTCTCCCTTAACCATCAGCAGAACAAAAACTTTTCCTTTTTCTTGCCATTTGGTCTGTTTTACCCGCTTTCTGGCTGCAGCCATTTCCTTTTGCAGAATCAACCATGGTAGGAACACTTCCTCTGTCCTGTGGGTTTGCATGGCCTTGGATGCACTAACTGGGAAGTGTTTAAACAACAAGGAAAAATGAGTAGAGGGAAAGGGTACTGTGTGGGGGAGAAAGAGAGTGGTGTGTGTGTGTGTGTGTGTGTGTGTGTGTGTGTGTGTGTGGCAGGGGTGGTGTAGGGAGGAAAAGGATATAATAGGTTTCATTGGAATGTGGAAATGTGCATCTGTAAGAGACCTGTTAACTCATGTCTAAAACAGCATAACACCCCAGCATGGTTGGGCAAGTATGGTAGCAAAATGGGAAAAAAATCTAGAGAATGTTAAAAAATACTCTGGGATAATACAACATCCCACTGTCATGGCGTCTTGTCTCTTTGTTGGGGCAGGTTGGATGTGGGTCTCTGCTGTTCACAGTTCATTCTGTTCCCTCTCCTGCCTTGCAGAGATGAGGTGGAAAGCATTACGAAGGGAGAAATTTCTACTGTTTGTGGCCAAACAGTATTTAGGATGTCATTATTCCAGTTTCATTTAAGTCTTCTTTCCAAAGTATTATTATGTAATTTCTCTGCAGAAATCCCACTTAACACCCCAACCGACCTTCCTGACTTTGCTTTTACACTTTTTTTTAAAACCTCATCTTTGTACAAATTACACATCAATGGTGGAGAATTATTTTTTTTTCCCTTAAAAATAAAACTGCCCCAGATTTCAGTTGTTAACTTTTCATGTTAAGGACAGCCTCCCCACTTCAATTTTCTTCAGCCAGAATTCCAAATGCATTTCACATTGTTCTTTTGATAGCGTTCTCTTATTTATCAAAGTGTCTCCCACAATTATACCTCCTATTATCAGGCTTTAGAAAATGAAGACATGTTAACATAATGCAAATAGGGGCGCCTGGGTGGCTCAGTCAATTGTGCGTCTGCCTCTTGATTTCCACTCAGCTCACAATCTCAGGGTCCTGGGATCAAGCACCGAAGCAGGCTCCACACTCACTGCAGAGTCTGCTTGGGATTCTCTCTCTGCCTCTCCCCCTGCTCAGGCTCTCAATCAATCAATCAATCAATCAAAATTTTAAAAATAAAATGACATAATGAAAGTAATCAAAATCTCCAGTGATTACATGGCAGTAGAAGCACTTCAAAGAGCTTCCTCTTAGAGAAGTTTTTTGAAAAAACTAATCTTTCACCAGCCAAAAGACTCAGAAAGTATTTGGTAATCTGTCTGTAAACTAGCTTCCCGTGATATTTTTTCTTCGTGATGGTGAGAAAAACAATATGCAGCAGCAGCAGCAACAACAACAAAAATAAGAATGTAAGATGTATTGTGATTGTGATACATTTCCAATTTTCAAATTCAGATTTAGTTATGTTTCTGTTTTTCTATCGGGTTTACATTGCAAGTCTATTTGTGCAATGTTGTAAGTTAGGCATCTCTGTGGTCAGTTTGTACTTATTCAGAAGAAAGTGGCTTTCATGGAGATGTCATTGGAAAATGTTACTTTTTATTGCTTGGACTATTTAGGATTTTTTATGTGTCAAGTGCTATACAATCCCATCAATGGTTATACCCATAAATAATTTCATGACTTGGTTTATTATTGCTATATCCATTTTATAGATGGTAATACAGAGGTATGGATTACAGGGGACTTGAAATTAGAACCTACAATCACAAAGGTACCAAGACCATTGTTTAGTTTAAACTGTTGACTGCAACTATGTCTCTGCATGTCAAGTATCTGATTTAAAAAATGAAATATCTAGGGACTTAGCATCTCTGGGTCTGTGTCTGGGTTTGTAAAGGCAAAATGAGGTGATATGAATCAATTACATAATATTATGTAGAGAAAAATCCCTCATGGTAAGAAACGTGTGTTAGTTCAATGGTCTTCTCTGGCAGGATGAACTCTCTTGGATCATTGCTCTGTTTGTTTTCAAATATCACTATCCTGCCTGTTATGGTGCCAGGAATGGCTGCCTTCCACATTCTTCTTGTAATTAGGATTCTAATCCTGAAAATGTGTCTATCAGATTCTTAATGATCATCTTAAGATCACACTGCTGTACCCTCAGAGAACCAGTTTTGGAAAAAGAGAGTCTATCAGTGGAAAATTTTCAGGGAACTGCGTGGAGGTATCTTGACAATCATGTTGCATTTTCCCAATGCCATTTGCACTGGCTTTAGAAAATTTAATCTAAAGTGAATGCTCTGATGGGAGCAGTGTGTCTTTATGTGAAGAAGGTGGGTGGGAGCCCTTATACCCCTCTACCAGATGGTACAGTACCAGGGGTTCCCAATAAAAGCTGGCCTCTAACTTCAATAGGGCCCTTGCCATGGCCTAATAGAATGTAGACCCTCAATTCTTCCTCTCTGTGGGGAAAAATCAATCCTGTCGACACCTGGATTCTAGCCCTGTGAGACTGTTTGGGACTTCTGACCACCAGAACGGTAAGATAATGATGTCACTAAATTTGTCCTAGTTTGTTACAGCAGCAATAGGAAACTAATATGGGCAATTTTGCCTGGCTCTTTCTTCCATTAAAAAATATTAAAAATTATATTTTATGATTATGTTGGTAAAAAGATGTATTAATATCATATAGTAAAACACGCTTTGACCTAAAATTCCCTTTTTTTTCTGATTTTAAAAGAAATTAGAATATTTTTGTGGGTACCTTAACATATCATGGGCCAAGTATGCCTGATGGATAGGTTGGCTCTGCTAATGGGCATGTCTATCTAATCTTTCCCATCATTCACCACATTGGATTCAGCGAGCCAAGTGCATGCCAACTGGAGGATTTCAGAGATAAAGGCTACTTTTGTTTTGTTTTGTTTTTTGTCTAATCTCTTGCTGTTTGAATGGGGGAAACTTTTACACTGGATACCTATTTTGAGCAGGAAGAAATTATTCAAAGTGTCTCTCAAGTTACACGACTTCAGTATAGCCCCCCCCCCACTGTATCCACAATAAACCCACAATATTTCCTAGTTGAATGAAGACTCTGGTCAGTCCTGTTTCTTGGAATATTTTGCCTGATCAATATATCTTTATCTATGTATGTTGCAAATACGAGACAGAATAGATTATGGTTAAATTTTGATGACAGATGAAATAATATAAATATTCCTTAACGCTTAAAGAACATCTACAGTTTGTGAAACATGTAGAGGTACACTATCCCTTTTGATGACAAATAAAATCATTTTTGATCTTAGGAGGAAAAATATTATATAATACATAAAAATAGCAATAGTAAGTGGTTTTAATTCAAGATAAGTTATTTGTCATTTATAATACTAAGAATGAGTAGTTATATCTGACTTCTGTCACTTTGGCCTATGCTCTCATGTGGAGGCAAAAATGTAAACCATAATTTGTACTCCTTAGTCATATATATTACTTTCCATGCTTGGCCTCTGTGAATAATGATATATTTCAAGCTTATGACCATAAGCGTTAATGCTGTGCGTTGGAAATTACAACATACCTCATTAACTGTTTCCATTTCTCTGACAATTAGAAGCCAGAAAGGCATAATTTCTAGCTAAAAAGCAAAGTTAGGTTGAGGGAAGTTTGGAGGCACGAGGAAGAAGCTTGTGGCCACAGGGCCTTGCTACTTACAGAGCTCATGAAGGTAAAAATTGTCACGCTCCTGAATTCTGATCCTAATTCAGGATTTGCAGAGTCTGCTCTAATTTGGCACCATTCTGGAAAAGGCTACATCGAAAAGATTTGTTTCTAGAGATTTTCAGGAAAGTAGCCAATTCAAACTGCTCAACTCTGTGAGATCATTCCTGGCCGGTAGCAAGTTCTTTCTGTCATCGTCGAGCTTGCTTGGGAGCAAAGAATATCTTCATACCTACTGCTTCTGAATCATACATGTGCTATCCACATGTGCCTCCGTACATCTACACCGGCACCCAGGTCTCTATACCAGCCTTTCACACCAAGTGTGTGAACTTACTCATAAGCCTGGAAGTGTCCCAGTCAGACCTGTTTAGTCCAGCTCTGAGAAAACAGAGAAGTAAGATAGACTGATACATTCCATCAAATTAATTCCTCATTTCACAGTTGAAGTTTTGACAGGATGTCTGGCCTCCAGTTGCAAGGAGAAGGCCTTCTTAGCCTGCTCAAGGCAACCAAATGAAGCTGCTGATTCTGTCATTAAGAAAAGTGAGTTGCCCTTCAGAGATTCTTTCTTCCAATGTTCTCCCATCTTGAGTTCTTCCCTGCCTGCCTCTGCTGAGGTGCCTTTTAAAAAGTCGACTTCATTCACGCTACACCCGCCACACCTCCAGGCCCCAGGATGCTTGCATCTGAGTTCCCAGCAGTCTTAAAGCCTTGCCAACAGCCGACAGAGGCATCCCACTGAGCCCTGGGCGGAGAGAAAGCCTTGCCTTGTGCAATAGTGACCCACTTGGCACAGGGGCAGAGCCATCCTGACGGGCTCCAGAGACTCCTCCATGGGTCCCCTGGGATCGGCCCGTAGAGAACAATTGCAAACAGTCACCCTGCCACAGCACAGGGTCATCAACAGAAACCCAAGGAAACAGGGCCCTGTCCCATGGCATATACTGAGTCATTCCTGGAGCATGATTTAGCAGCTGTCTGAAAAAAGAAAATACTGCTAGGACCTGAGCTGGGACCATGAGGTATAAAGATGTCAAGTAGAGGGGCGCCTGGGTAGCGCAGTCGTTAAAGCGTCTGCCTTCGGCTCAGGGCGTGATCCCGGCGTTCCGGGATCGAGTCCCACATCAGGCTCCTCCGCTGGGAGCCTGCTTCTTCCTCTCCCACTCCCCCTGCTGTGTTCCCTCTCTCGCTGGCTGTCTCTCTGTCGAATAAATAAATAAAATCTTTAAAAAAAAAAAAAAAAAAAAAAAAAAAAAAAAAAAAAGATGTCAAGTAGAAAAAAACAAGGGTGGGGGAGTGTCTGGGTGGTGCAGTCCGCTAAGCCACCGACTCTTAACTTGGTTCAGACTGTGATCTCATGGGTCCTGAGATCGAGCCCCAAGTGGGGCTCCATGCTCAGCAGGGAGTCTCCTTGCAAGATTCTCTCCCTCTGCCCTTCCCCCAGTCACTCTCGAGTTTTCTTCCCTCTCTTCCCCTCCCCTCACAAATAAATTAATAAATCTCTAAAAAAAAAAAAAAAGAAGAAGAAGAAGAAGAAGAAAAGAAAAAGAAAAAAACAAGGGTGGGTCTAATCTCCCCCCTGTCCCACCCCACCTCCCGCCCTGAGAAAATTATTCCAGCGTAAACTTTTCTTTTTAAATTTAGGATATCTTTGTGCAAGAAAAACTACTTTATTACTCAACATTAATAACCCTCACTTTGAACCTTAATTCTGAAAACCACAGAATTTAAAAAATGCTGTAAATAGCTGACATGGGCGTTCTTCCCCTGCTTTCAAAGGAATTGTTTTTGTAATTACTGTGCGGGGTGAAGTTGAATTGTCCCCCACCCCCTACAGTAAGCAGGACAGTGTAATGAGATATCTCAACGAAAAACATCCATCATATTCAGATTAATTAATAATGGAAAAGTTTCAGTGCATTCCTAATGCTTTTTTCAATCTTTTATTTTTTGAGTTGTTGGGTCTCTATTCTAGCTTGGAGTACAAGTAAATGCCTGACATACGGTCGAAGCCAAATTCCAAAATGTAGCAAAAACAGTGCCTGCATATTTGGCAGGAATTTAAACCAGTTCAGGTCAGTGTCTGTTTCTGCCCAAAGAAGAGTTTCTGCATTTACACTGGGCTAGGAAAATAACACGGGAAAACATGGGGAACAACAAGTAATATTGTAAGTTGCAGTGCCCGGCTGGCCAAAGGATAATGTTTAGAGCAACTCAGGGAATTACTGCCCAAGCTGCAATTTGGGTTTGCATAACATTTTGGGGGGCAGTGAGCAAGAGAAACAGAGTGCGGACCGCATTGTCCTAGGGAAATTGCCTTCTCCCTTCTAAGGCTCTCACCTTGCAAATCACCCTCTCTTCGCAAAAGCACATCTTACTTGTTAACTCCTCCCCTGCTCGCTAACCTTTTCAATCATCCCCCTTCTTCATTTCAGAATGGCCTTTGGAACAAAGCAGCGTTTTAAAGCCTTTCCCACTAAAAGTTCGCCCCTCCCCCCGCTTTAAAGAGGCAGTGTGGGGGTAATTTTCTCTTTTTGTAAATTTGTTTTTCTGCAGTCGACTCTTCTGAAGCTGTCATTGTTTGGGGGTTGATGGATATTTCTTCAGAGATACCATCATATCGCTTGTTATTGTAACACTTATTGGCGATAAAGTTCAGACTAAAAATTAAGCAGCTGCAATGTAGCAGCACAAATTGGTTTAATGTAAGCAGTCAGGAGCAGCTGGCTGGCTCGGGACTCGAATTTAGCTGTGGGGGGAAGGGTTCTGTGACGCTGACAGTGTTTTTTTCCTCTACATAAACATTTTTGGCTGTTGCAGCTTTTGTGCTGATCATGTGACAGTGTCCCTAGGCAGATAATTTATTTCTGTGGCTTTCATGAGCAATCATTAACCTTCAGACACCGAGTTTGCTTTTTGCTTTGTGGCATTTGTTATTATTATTATTATTTTTTTGTATACTAACTAGTTTAATTCAGAAAGTGTCAGGAGAAAATTACAACCAATTTATAATAGACTGCAATGCATAATACTTATGTTTCTATTAAAGCAGACCTTACTTACAAGAGCATTCTCATAGCTTAGCTGGTGTGTGCAGATCAGAATAATTATTTTCAGCATGGCTGTCCTGGGGACGCTACCTCAGTGTCCCCTTCTGACTGTCAGGCCGCTGCAAACTAGCCTTGCAGCAACTCCATTCGGAGATCAACCTTTGGCAGTCTCCATGTGCTCTGAGGAGGCTGGAGCCCTCAAGAGCTGTCCATGGGGCTGGGAACTGGGCTTTGGGGGTGGGCCCTGCTCGGGTCTCTTCTTCCCTCAACAACTGACACACCAGCCTTCAGTAAACAGTGTGGCCATTTGTATTGAGTAAGGAGCTAGAATTTATGGGGATTGCAAAACAAAGGAAATCAGAAACTGTGTCCTGCATAAATCAGAAGGGGGCGGGGGACAGAAAAGTATCATTTCTGACATCAACTAATCGTGCTGACCCTGTTTTCTGAATTTATCTGTTGTGTCCTGCTCAGATCTGTTTGTATTGCTCAGCCATTTCTGCCAACCAGTAATTCAGGAGTAAAATGCACAGGGTCAGCCTTTGGTGTCTATCATACATGATATCTTCAGACACTTTCAGAATGCCGATTATCTCATGGGTATTGTGTGGGCCCTGTTAGATATTCATTTATTCATTCTCTCATGGTGCAGGGTTGGTGGGGGAACACTCAGGACTACTTGCACAGAGGGATTTGATAAAGTGTATTTATAAACCTCAATGGACTGTTCAGTGCAAAATAAGAGGAAGAAATGTCCCCTTTTCTTTCTTACTCAGTTAAAATGGTTCAGTGATGAGAGCTGTTCTTAAATGATCCTAATATTTCGTAGGAATAGGTGTATGGGTTATAGTGTGTGGCATGAGAATTCTAATTTTTGAAATTTATGGTTAAGAGCTCAAAACATGATACAGTCATTCTTTGAACATTTGGAGGCACTGGCGATGGGCTAGGTGTTTATTGCACAGGCTGAAAGGGAGAAGGAGCTTGACCAAAATGATAGAAGTGAGACTGGGGAAGTGTTTGGGTGATCACTGATGTTGCATAAAATGAATGAAGGGACCAATAGGTGTAATTAACATCTGTGACACCCATTGTTCTAGGAGTTACATTGTTGCTGAGGTGAGGGTGGGGCGGGGGGGGGGGGAGTGGGGTGTGGGGAAGATGTGAAAACTTCTTTGTCTTGCCTCAAGAGAGAGATTTCTTTCCCAAACATAGGGCCCCTCGTGTTCTGGACTTCTCCTTCCTACCTTTTCTTGCTCCCTGGATTCTAGCTCATGTGATTGGTACGGCCGCCTTGTGACTTTGGTGCTTTATCTGGTAAGTGGTTCACTTACTTAGCTGGGGACTTTTGTCTTCAAGGGCCCTTCCTCCGCACTGACGATCGTATTTTGTGACTGCACTGGTATAAAGATGAATATAATCCAGACTGGATTCATTTTTATGTATTCATTATTATTATATCCTTCTTCTCTTCTGATTTTAAGAGAAACTCAGGTGAAAGCATTTTCATACACGACTAAAAGCATTGCGGCCCTGGGCACCTTATGTCCTGTGGGTAAGGGAGAAGGTGGCTGGGGGTTGGCACAAGTACATGACTGACCTTCACCCCAGGGGAACATAACTTGGGCGAGTACAAGTGCAAAACGTCACAGTGGAGTCTCTTTTCCTCAGGTTAAAGCATGCACAGTTCCTTCCGGACACTTCTTTGTCACAGGCTGTCCCGCTGGGTTCAGCTTTTGGGGGAGCACCCATTGCGGGGAGCTCACTTTTATCCTGCCCTCTGCCCCCAGACTGTGATACTCTCAAACTCCTTCCCAGCCCTTCTCGGCCTCCCTTTAACCCTATATGCTTTTTCTGAGCCAGCATCCCCTTGGACCCTGTTCTGGAATGTACTCTCCTTTTTTGCACTGCGTATCCCTTAGTGCCAAGTTTTGCACATTCAGAATTCCTGCATTCGAGAGGCCTCTATGCACGCACTTTCTGCCTTGTACAAATGTGATCCAACAAGGCTGTCTCTGAGCCTCTCCTTTTGGAGTCAGCACGTCCTTGTTACTCTCAAATCAGCTTTGTCCTTTTACTCTTTGAAACCCCCTTAACTTGCCATTACTTTAACCCCACCTCGCAATTAATGTCTGAGTGATCTTGGATAATTTATTCTTTAGCACTAGTTTTCTCATTTATACAGAATAGATTCATTATAGCCAATGATGTATTGAGTATGTACTGTGGGCCAAGTGTTGTGCTAGGGAATTTGCTGAGTGATTAATATGCATTCTCTCTTTCGAGCATGACAAAGACTTGTGAGGTATATACTGTCATTAATCCCATTTTATCGGTGGGGAAGCTGAGGCACAAAGAGATTTAATAAGTCACATTTTCCCAGATGGAATGTGATCACATCAGGATCCCAACCCAGGCAGTTGGATCCCAGAGCATAAGTTCTCAATCATCATGCTGTGCCACTCTTAGGCTATTCTGACACCTACCTCAAAGACTTATTGTGGTTCACTTATGTAGCAAACATATTTCACATCTACTGTGTGCCAGGCATGCATTGGTACCTGTTTTTAGGAACCTTCCATTACTGCTCAAGGGACGGGTCTATCAGTTGGTGCATGCCAGGAACCTTTCAAGCAGCGCAGAAGATAAGGTAGACAGAGGCTGGGGGTAGATGAGAAGGTAGCTGGGAAGCCTTGTTAGAGAAGAAAAGAGTTAGACCTTAAAGAAAGGCTAAATTGTAGGTAAGGGACAAAGGGGCAGGGACTTTCCAGGCCAAAGCGAAGGTTAGGCAAGAGACCAGGTATTCTTCTGGTTTCAACCATAAGCTTTAAAATAGTCAACACCTGGCAGTTACAGTTTTGCTTAGAAACTTTGCCCCCTTCTCTGAGTGGGTAGTTACCAAATGATGACTTCAGGCAGGTAGAGAGCTAAGACCAAGAAGAGAGTCACAGAAGAAACAGGAGAGTAAGTCCAAGTGACATTGTGGGGGATAATGTCATTTATTGTTTTACTTATCCACTTTGTCATCATCATTTATTGAGTCCCATATTCTAAGCAGAAACTTCCTGTGAGATCAGGCATGAGAAAACAGCTCCTGTCCTCGAGATCTATCTATAGGGCAAAAGAATAGGAAAATCTAACAATTACCATCGGATGCGGTCAAGGTGGTTAGAAAAGTATGTACCAGATGCCGAGGGAGCCCTGAGGAAGGCGCTGCCTGCCTTCTCCTGTGTTTGGATCAGGGAACACTGTTGGAGGTGCCACTTGAGTTGTGTCTCAAAAGAGAAGTTGGTGTTCGGTAACTTAAAAAGGAAAGAACAGGGCAGCCTAGGCGGGGAGATCAACAGATGCAAACGAGTGAACTTGGGGAGCGGTGACTAATGCAAAGGAAGGACTCCAGCAGTTTGTTTTCACAGGAGCTTCGGTGCTCCCTGGGGAATTTGGAGTGGAGGTGTGGCTGTAGGCCTGGCGAGATCTCAGAGGTAGGGTTTCCAGCAGGGGAGAGTCACAGTCCATTCACAAGGGCAGGAGATGAAGGGCAGAAAAAAAGATGGAAGTAGGAAGACCAATTAGGAGACCACGGTGATCATTTTGGTACTAGGTGGTGAGAACCCCACCGGGGGTGGGGGGGCCTGAGGAGGGAATGCATTTATTTAGGCTGAGGGCTGACCGACTATGAATGGAGAGGAGGACGCCTGACCCCCAGGTTTCTGGGACTTTGAGCTTGTGGATAAGGTGGAGATTTAATATGAACTCAAGAGATACTTACAGTCAGTTCTCTGAATTTATGGCAGTTATGTTCTATAAAGTCGCTACACACCCTGAATTAGTGAATATTGAACCCTTGCCTCTAGGGGAAATATAGCGTTAGGTTCCTGGGAGCCTCTGGTCACAACATCAACTGATTAACATCTAGTCTTGTTTTTTTGTGTGTGTTTCTGTTTAAGAACACTGCATTAGTTAGGGTTCTCCAAAGAAACAGAACCAACAGAAAAAATATATATATACACCTCCATATATATTTATGGAGATATATTATGGCTCACCCAATTATGCAGGTCAAGTCTCATGATTTGCATCTGCAAGCTGGAGACTCAGAAGAGTTGGTGGTGTAATTCTAGCGTGAGTCTGAAGGCCTAAGAACCAGGGGAATCTATGGAGTCAATTCCAGCCCAAGAGCAGAAGACCTAGCTCACATGTCAGGCAGGGGGAGAAAGCTGACTTCCTCCTTCTTCTGCCTTTTGTTCCATTCAGATCCTCAAGGGATCGGATGATGCCCACCCACGGCTGGGGAAGGCAATCCTTCTTCCAGTCTAAGGAACCAAATGTTGATCTCGTCCTGAAACACCCTCAGAGACACACCCAGAACTAATGTTTAATCTGGGCACCTGAAAGGGCAGTCAAATTGACACACAAAATTAACCATCACAGACACTCTATTCAATATATATTGTTGATTCATTAACATTGAAATTACAGCCAGTCACACTGTAACTCATGCCTGAACCAAGCTTACTAATACATGTATTTTCTCTGAGAGGCACATTATGGTCTTATGCTTAGCGGCAGTAGACAACACTTCAGCAGTGCATTTGGGGTGTTCATTTTAAAAGTGAAATCCCCAACAAAACACACAAAAATGTGAAAAAGGTGGCACAAAATAGACTGCATGAACAACACTTGTTTCATGTATGAGAGCTTTAACATCCCCTCATTCTACCTCAGTGGGGATGTGTGGGTCCAGCATCTTAAATTTTTCTCCATTCTGCATGTGTCTGTGATAGACCGTGAAAACATCCCACGTGTTGATTTGGACGTTATAGATACATGGTAGCAAATAGACAAATTTGCAATTTGGAATCCGCGAATAATGAAGATCTATTGCATTCACTTAAGATTTGAAAATTTTGCTTATGAGGTGCCTTTAAGTCATGTAGTTGAAAGTCCTCAGAGATGTTGAGCTAGAAAATAGATACTTGAGATGCATCAGTGTTTAAATGGCTGAACCGTTCTGACTGTGTAAGAGATTATGGGAAGTACGAGATCATTTCAGTAGGGTCAAATAGATCATGGTGAAGGGTGGGGACGGAGGGACAGTGGCTGTTGTGATGCCATGGTCAGAGCATAGGCAGCATGCTGGAGAACTCTGGATCCTCATGAAGTGAGCTCCTACTTGCTCTGCTTCCCTCTGCACCCTGCAGTGGAATTTGAAGTAAGTCGGGCTCTGGATGACATCCCTGAATGAGATGGGATTCAAAATCATCCCTGTACAAGTCACTTTCACAGTTAATGCTTCAAGGAGGCCAAAAAAGTCTCACGGGGAGGATGGGGTGTGTGGGTCAGAACTTGGCAGTGAGCTCTTCGAAGAACGCATGCCCCATGATTTGGGCTGCTCTCTTGGTAGGGAAAGGTGTGTAGCAGCTCTGTCCTGGATCCCTTGGACCCCCTTCGTATACTACACAACTTCTTTGAGACATCGGGCTTCAGAGAGCCACACTTTGGGGCCAGACATCGTACCCTGATGTTTTTCTCAGTTATAAGCTGCTGATATTTCCCCCAAATCCTATCCTTCTCTGCAAACCCTATCTATTCCTCACGTGTCTGGTGGCCCTTTTGTCTGAGCCTGTCTTTTTTTCCACCATAACCCCATTCTCACAGACCCAGCTACATAAGCTAAAAGGGTTAAGGCTTTTTTTTTTTTTTTAAGATTTTGTTTATTTATTTGAGAGAGAGAGCAAGCGTGCACGCACGAGCAGCGGGAGGGGCAGAGGGAGCCCAATGCGGGGCTTGATCCTAGGACCCTGAGACCATGACCTGAGCTGAAGGCAGTCGCTTAACCTATTGAGCCACCCAGGATCCCCACTAAGACTTTTTAAAAAATGAGTTAGATTTGGCGGGGCGCCTGGGTGGCACAGCGGTTAAGCGTCTGCCTTGGGCTCAGGGCGTGATCCCGGCGTTATGGGATCAAGCCCCACATCAGGCTCCTCCGCTATGAGCCTGCTTCTTCCCCTCCCACTCCCCCTGCTTGTGTTCCCTCTCTTGCTGGCTGTCTCTCTCTCTGTCAAATAAATAAATAAATAAATCTTAAAAATAAATAAATAAATAAATAAATAAATAAATAAATAAATAATGAGTTAGATTTGGGACCCAACCATTTAATATTCCCCCCATGCTATGTGTTAGGCACTGGGCTAACAGCTACATATATAGTGACGAATGGACTAGGTATGGTCCCTGTGCTCCCATACCTTACAGTGTAGGAACTATGGTACAGTGAGAGGCAGACTGGAGCCAGACACCAGGGTTCAAGTCCTGGTTGGGCCACCATTTGTAGATGTAACATTGGACAAGTCACTTTAGCTCTCAGAAACTCCTCCCCCGTTTGTAAAACATCGGGCTTTTATTTCTAAATTATTTCCTGGCCTTTTACATTCAATGATTCTATAAAGTAAAATACTCTCACGTTGTGTTATAGGAGGGCGGCAAATGTTATCAAACTTGATTGTTGTAGGGACGCAAGACCTAATAGAGATTGTCTAAATTGCTGACAGCTTTGAGCCACCTACACTCTATGTATATCCCCTGCAGAAAGTATAGGGTGATTGTCAATGCTTACCATGCAACAATTGCACCCTGAAGTCTTTGGATTCTGTAGAGGGATTTACTGAATAGAAGGGAAGATGCCAGCCTTGGGGAAAGGATTTGATAATACCTTGCACGATTTAACACCAGCTGGAGAGTGGATCCTCCACTTCCCATTGTTATGCTCCGGTTTAGTGGAATGACTCCATTTGAAAGCCACCGCTGTGCCTTTGTGAGCAGTGGCAGGAGCTCACGTATTGTTCAGGGCCCCCAAGAACATCTTAGAGAAACCAGGAGACCACATTCGAAATACAAAAGTTGAGTTACTTTACCAGAGGCAAACACAGCACAGAAATCTGTTGCATGTGCAGTAATTTCTGACAATCAACTCTCTGCCTTCTCAGATACAGATCTATGGAAAGCATGAAGCGAAGCATGAATCCAAATAAAAACTGTTTTTCAAATAAATATTAGGTAATATTCCAGGGGAGGCTGATGGTTCTTCTACTGTGCAATGCCCATGTGTGGTTCAGTCTTTCCCTATTAGCAGAAGGAAGCTTAGAGAGATGTTATATAAGTGTTTTGCTACATTCCACTATGTCTAGGGTAAATAAATAGCCTTCTTCAAAGGATGTTTTTTAAGGAAAGAAAATACCCATCACAAAAGAACCCTCTTTTGTTTGTTTTATGGCTGAAGGATGGCTTTATTTAAATTAACAACCCCTTGTGATATGGGGTGGGAAACGGGGTGAATCCACTGGGCAAGGCAGGGTAGCTGGTCTTGGCTTTGCCCTTGATTGGCTTTTTGACCTTAGACATGAGAATACATTTATCTAGCACTTTCTTTGAATTTGAAATGCAAATAGCAGTAATTTCTATACCTTTTTCTTAGCTTGCCTGTTGATTAATCGGGGTAAATCACATGGAGTTCTCCAGGAGACAGGCTTGCTTTTAGTATAAGCCCACTGAGTAATACTCATTGAGTCACTAGTGTATTTAGAACTGTGATCAGAACTGAATTGATCCGCTAAAATATGTGAGACGTTTAGACACCTGGGAATACCTGATCATTATAAAATGTGGCCAGCATTTTAAAGAAATAGCTGTAAATACTTTTCTGACTTTAGAAACCCTGGTAACTTACATGAAAGAGAAGGCATTCAAGTTCCTCGACATTCTCTTCTGACTGCTTTCCATAGTAGTAAACTGTTCCTTCTTCTGTTCTTTCTTGTCTTCTGCTTCCTACCCCTGCAGCCTTTTGTTCTTCTTTACTCGGGGGTTCCTCTCTTACTCACAAGCGCGTGGAATCAGTACTTTAAAACTTAGGGCCAACAGAGGCTGTGGGAGTCAGGTGACACGGTCTTTTGTTGGGAATGGCAGAAAGATTATATTACAGTGGTCTAGTTCCCCAAGGAAAAGAGGCTTTTACCATCGAACAGTTCAGCTGATTAAGGAAGAGCCAGGACTGAGGGTCCTGTCTGAAGAGATAACAAACAAAACCCCAAAATGAATGCCATCTAAAACGCCAAGACACTGTAAACAGTCTACTATCAAAGCCACAGCACTCAGGAAATGCGGAGATAGTGTGGTTTCCATTATTGGTGTTAGCATTATTTTATAAAATGTATGGGGTACATATGATAAGGTCCACACGTAAAACTGGCTCTCTTGTGATTTGGCAGATGAATTCTGCTAAATTTAAGGAGAGGTCGGGTGGAAACAGAAACAATGGAGTAAACGTAAGGAACACACACGATCACTGAGTTGAGAAAAGCAGCCCATTGTGAACAATTAAATGAAATAAGGCCGAATCACATGGATTTGCTTTTCAAGTGACATGGAATTATTTTCTTTTACTGTTACCAATTCAATTTATTTCACTTCTTTTAACAAAACTTTTCAGGTTTAAATGATCCTCTCCTTCAAATGTCCCCTCATGTTTCGTCCTCTTTCAAGGCTCTTCTACTGGGTCAGGGCCTCTTTTCAGGCGTCCCAACATTTGCAGGCAAGCTAATCCTCTCCCATGAGGGACTCTGAGCTTTTCGCTCAGCCCACTACTGTAGCAGGTACTGTAGAGCACATGTCCAATGATATGCTCCTTGCCATCAGGAGGCCCTCTTTGAAGTTAGTGGTCCCTTCTGAGTTGTCTTCACTCTCTGTACTAGCCCCTTCCCCAGCACCGGCCCCTCTTCATGTGACTGTTGACTTCCTCTTCTGGCTGAACTGTAAGCTCCTGGAGGACGAATGCTCTCTCCTTCACCTTATATTCATAACATTTACTGTGATGATTGATCCTTACTGAAATAAATATTCCACAGGGCGCCTGGGTCGCTCAGTTGGTTAAGCGTCCGTCTTTATCTCAGGTCATGATCCCAGGGTCCTGGGATGAGTCTCATGTCCCACTCCCTGCTCAGTGGGAAGTCTGCTTCTCCCTCTGCCTGCTGCTCTGCCTGCTTGTGCACACTCTCTCTCTGTCAAATAAATAAATAAAATCTTTTTTTGTTGTTTTTTTATAATAATTTTTTATTATGTTATGTTAGTCACCATACAGTGTATCCTTAGTTTTTGATGTAATGTTCCATGATTCATTACTTGCATATAACACCCAGTGCACCATGCAATACGTGCCCTCCTTAATACCCATCACCGGCCTAGCCTGGTCACCCACCCCCGCCCCTCTGAAGCCCTCAGTTTGTTTCCCAGAGTCCATAGTCTCTCATGGTTCACTGCCCCTTCTCTATACCTCCCCCTTCATCTTTCCTTCTTCCTCCTACCGATCTCCCTGCTATTTCTTATGTTCCATAAATGAGTGAAACCATATGATAATTGTCTTTCTCTGCTTGACTTATTTCACTTAGCATAATCTCCTCCAGTCCCGTCCGTGTTGCTGTAAATGTTGGTAATTGTTCTTTCTGATGATGGCTGAGTAATATTCCATTGTACATATGGACCACATCTTCTTAATCCAGTCATCTGTTGAAGGGCATCTCGAGGGGCGCCTGGGTGGCTCAGTCGTTGAACATCTGCCTTCAGCTCAGGGTGTGATCTCAGCATTCTGGGATCGAGCCCCGCATCAGGCTCCTCCGCTGGGAGCCTGCTTCTTCCTCTCCCACTCCCCCTGCTTGTGTTCCCTCTCTCACTGGCTGTCTCTCTATCAAATAAATAAATAAAATCTTAAAAAAAAAAATGAAGGGCATCTCAGCTCCTTCCACAATAAATAAATAAAATCTTTTAAAAAATTAAATATTTCACTGTCAAACCAAAAATGTGTGTTTTTTTTTAGAATTGTTTACAAAGTAAGCAACGTTTTAAAAACCTGCATGTTAAGCTTTCAATCAAATTTATCTCTGAATTGCATTCTAAATTGCAAATAGTCCTGTCCTTCTGCTGCTGGTAGCACCGAAGATTCCTTCATTTCCTTACACATGGTGTCCCCTCTGCCTGGAACCCTCCACCCATGTCTTCTTGGCTAACTCCTCCTTATACTTTCCATCCCAGCTGGTCTCTGCTTCTTTTCTGTTATCTCCTCTTTGCTCCTGCCCACCCAGTCTCAAACAACTTCCCCTAAAATAATCACTCATCACACCCTGATTTTTCCTTAACAGCATTATTGAAAAGTATAAGACAAAAAAGAAAAAGTATAAGAGATACATTTCTTTGATGGTTTGTTTCTTCGACTAGATTATTCTCTACATGTGAATAGACAATTTATATATTTAGTTCAGGATTATATTTCTAGCACCTAGCTCAGTGTGTGTATGCAACTAATATTTGTAAAATTATGATTTTTCTTTTGCTTTTTCTACTGTGTGTTAAAGTTACTGTAGGAATACATAGACAAATAAGATATTGTTTCTAACCTTAAGGGGAAATCTATGTCTCCGATGCCTTTCAGTTGAAAAAGACACATGATGTTGGGGATTAGGAAGAATGCAAAGCTCTAGAAAGTGAGTATTGGAATGTTTTCTTACCATGAAATATATAATAGTTGTACATTTGTTAAAGATTGATTAAGAAAATTCACGGTGATAGAAAACTACATATTTATTCAGTAATGTGATTAAATAAGTTTATGTGTTGTGAATCAGAGCATTACATTAATTTGAGGGATTGTGGTATATATGGGGAGAGATACATACTATCACTTTCTGCTAAATTTAAAGTTTGGTAGCTACATACATATATCAGTCGCCCTGCAATAACAGCACCAGGGTCCCCAGACTTTGGTTTCTGGGTATCTAGGGTTCAAGATGAGGAAATCAGTGCCTCAGGGATATTGCCAGGAGAAGAGGAAAGTCCCAGAGTGTTTGTGGCAGGGTATCCATTCAGAGATTTGCCAAGTGCTAGTCCTCTTGGCATTGACATTTAAGTATGCCCCTCAGTTTGGCATTTAAAAACATTTTTTTTCATCTTCCTTTTCAAGGCTATCTCTATTAATTTACTCTTTAAATAACCAGCAGTTGTTTGGTATGTATTTGGGGATGCCCATGTTTAGTTAAAAAGACACTGTTCTCCTCTATTTTCCTTAAGCTGTGATAGACGGTATAGAAATAAACATTTTGAGAGTACAGCAAGCCAAGGTGTTATGTAATAGGTAGAAGCAAACCCATAAATCATCAAAAAATGCATAAATATTTATAGCATGTAGCTGTTTAGGGTATTGAAATAAAAAAAAAAAGTACTGTCACCTTTCTTTTAAAATTTTAGTCAGGAAATCTTGAGGTAAAGCAAAGAGACCTTGTAGGCAATGAAGCTGATGTAACAGCTAACACTTAACGTTGAGCTAAAATGTGTCAGATACCATCCTAAGTGATGTGTAGATATTAATTCATTTAATCTTTATACCAACTGTAGTGGATGCTGTAGTGTGGCCAACAGATCTCCCCTCTAGGACAAGGCGTCTGTTCTCTCATTTCCTGAGGGGTGGTTTGCTGACAGCTTTTGGCTAAATCCCTCCCTGGAAATTGCCCTTGGCAGAAAGGAGCTGCCTGGCCCAAGGTTGCGAACCTGTCCAGGGATAGCCTACATCCAGCCATTGGTCCATTCAGGGGGACAAAGGTCCAGTTGACTTGCCTCAGTTGAGGAGACGTCTGCAGGGCCATCCTAGCTCCAGAGCTCTTTGTAGGAACAGCTAAGGCTCTGTTTCTACTGTGTTCCAGTTCCACTCCACCCTCTCCTCAAACTCCTTCCCTCCCTGCCTTTCTGATGTTTTTCCTGAGAGAACTCCCTGCACACATTTCTATCTCAGAATCTGTTTCCTAGGGAATCAGACAGTCACACCAACTTCATAATTTTTCTCATTGGATTGGTGAGGAAACTGGGGCCCAGAGGAGGAGTAATTAGCCTATCGTGACATAGTAAGGATTCAGACCCTAGTAGCCCAGCTCTGGAACGAGTATTTTTGGCCACTATGTTCTGTCTTAAAATAGGACGAGGGTAACAGATGGGTTCTGCCTGTTCTGGTTCTGCCTGCGTCTCAGGTTTAATCTTGCTTTGTGTCCTCTCACCTTCTCCTCTTTCAGTCATGCTGGCCTGCCTGTAGTCCCCGTTACTGGTCCTGCATGAGGGAGCGAATTCCTCAGGCAGGGGGATTGGGATATTAGGATGGAGGCTGGAGATGATTAGCATCTTAGAGGAGGACTTTGACCACAGCAAAGAGAAGAAAGAGTAAAATGTGACTGATATTATGGTTAGTAAATAATAATTTATGAAATGTAAATCTGAGGTTCTCAGCTTGGGGCAAGGCGTTTTGTGCTCAGCACCGTATTAAGTTCTTATTGTAAGGCATACAGGAGATAATGTATGCAGCCTTTGAAATTTATAATCATTTTGGGATGAGAAAAACACTGGATAAGAAAGAACAAGAGAACGACACAAGGTAATATCTGATCAAGAGCAAGATAATGTGACATACTCTAAATACATTTGTGAGACTCTTTAGATGAAATGAGGGAACTTCAGCTACAGGAAATATTATGAAAATGAAATTAATTACTAAGAGTTAATGATGAGTTTGTATTGCATCCTCGTAAGTTGAAAGGAGAAGGAAGATCATTCTTGGCAGGGAAACAGATGGGATCATGTAAAGAGAGGCATTGTCTTATTTAATCTCCCATTTCTCTGAGATGAGTGCGTAATCAGAATTTAAGAGAAAGTGGAGGTACAGAGACATAGGGTAGCTTGCTGGGACTGGCCAAACTGGTGAGCTGGGGAGCCAGGACCTGAACTCAGACAAGCTGCTTCCAGAGTGCACGACCTTAATCACCATCCTTTGGAGCACAGGGTTTGCGGTGGACCAGGTGGGTCAGGTTGTGAGGATGTTAAAACTGCAGGCTGCAAGAGTTCAGAGAGCTCCGTTAGGCGATCGAAGACCTTCATAATCAGGGAAAAGCATGGGTTCGGACGGCAAACCGATGAGCGTTCTCATTCAGCGCCAGGCATTACTGGAAGAGTTGCTTAGCCATTTTAAGGCCCAGTGTTCTCTATGATAAAAATGGGAATGACAAAACGTAACTCTCAAGGTCGTAGAGAGGACTAAATATGACGTCTGTAAAGCACTGTGTGTAGCACCTAGCATGATTGTCGCAGGCACTCAGCTACTAGATGGCAGTTGCTGTTGTGCCCGCGTAGATTATTAAACGTGGCCGGAGGTGCCTGGACAAGATGGGACCAGAAGACAAAATACTGAAAATGGAATTTTAGGAAGAGAGAGATGGTGCACAGCGTATGATGGGCTGAAAAAGGATGGGATGTGGGGGAGGGAGTTGGATGCAGGTAAATTGAATACCACAAATTAGGATTTGCCAGTAGGAGAAGGATACATGCAGCTGGGCACTGGTTGCAGAAGTATAGAGGAAGGGGGAGACGGAACGATACCATAGAGGGAGAGTTGATAAGATACTGTACCTCGAAGAGAAGAGGCAGTGGAAAAGAGCTAAAGGGAAAAATGGGGAAATTGAGGGAGACGCAGTAGTTGGGAACACGGTGATAAATGCTGATGTTGAAGTGAAGTGACAGATGCGAACATCATTGAGAAGAATCCGAACCGTGGAATAAGGAATAAAAGGAATTAAGAAAGCAAATGGTCCCACTAATTTTGATCTCGAGAGGTGGAATTTCTGCTTTGTAATCTTTCTGGCTAAAATTTTGAGGGCAAGAGAGTCAAGAAATGTGACTGCCTAGAACTGGGGCCATCCTTGCATAAAAGGGAGCTGAAGTGTTAGGAATGGGTGAAATTGGGTTTCTTAAGGGACAAGATAGAGTGACACATGCAGATCACAGGAGGGGTAGATCCTGCCTGCTTATAAACCAGATCCCTTCCTACGTGGGTTTGGTGGTATTCTTCCTCTGAAACCTACCAATTCTAAGACTGACTCAGTGATTTTTCAGATTTTCACTTGAGGACATTTTAGAATAAAATTTCAAGACCACTGTGTTTCTTCTGTTCTTTTACTTTAAGAGCAACACGATGGAATGCCTTGCCAACACCAAAGGGTTCAGAAGAACTATTTCTGTTTTTCCAAAGGGCTTAATAAGGAAGCAGCTTATTCTCTCTGAGGAAAATGACACTTTGCAGAGGCCAAATATATTTCTGTAAATTGTGAAGGATAATAATATTGTTCCAATTAAGCTCTTCATACTCACAGTATAGAGGCCAATCTGACCTTATACAAATAGGACAGTAGGAGAAAAAAGATGCTCCTGTCAAAAATGCTCTCACCTGGAGGATAAATGTCACAAATAAGCAGTTGCCAAAAAACTCTAGAGAAGCTAGAAGCATCATTTTATTTTTCTAAAAAGATGAATAAATGAATTTGTAAATTGAGAAACTGTAGGGAGCTGGAATAAGGGAATTCGAATGTATCAGCCATGCTGAGCCAAGTGGCCTTTCTCAGAGTCTAGAATTTCTTATTTTCCAATAACAAAGCCTCAAATCCCTCAGGCAAACGGTCCTAGAAAAAATTTTTCATTATCGGCTCATTAGATGAATTTAACTCTGAGCTCTTGAAATGTATTTGTTTTACTGAGTATTAGTGATGCCTTCTAGAAGGTTTCCTCATTTTTTTCTGCCCTAAAGATGGTGAGGGTCAGGTTCTGATAAAGGTCCATCTTTTTTTTCCTTTTTGCAGACTTATAAAGAAAGATGGAGAACAAAAACCCCAGGAGAAGACTTTCCTTAGTCTATCTGTGAGCCATAATGTTGTCTATTTATGTGTTTTTAAAATATACAGTGGAAAATTATTTTTATAGTCAGTGAAATATATTAGCGGTGTGAAGAAGGAGGAACTCGCTACCGTACTTAAAATTCAATTAGCTTGGCTGCAGGCTTGGCGTAAGATTAGCTTGCATAGTGATTTTTTTCTCTCCTTAAATGCTCACATTTTATTCTCAACCATTAATATAAATGTTCACCATGAAGGATCAATAAATGCCCTGGAAACTTTTTTTTTTAATTAGAGAAATTTCGCCTGTTTAAGGAAACAAATGTACTCGGGGAAGAAATATACTATAATCTCATGCCCATTAACCAGGCATGTACTCATGCTACCTGTGGCTCTTTTGGGAAAACCTCTCATTTGAAATTCCTAATTTCTGTTCTGTAACATGTTGTACAATATTTGACTTTAGAGGGCAGTTGAATGGCTTTTTTGGTGGGCGATTGCAAAGTGTGCCAGTCAAGTCCATGGTGGTAAAAGCATTGACCCAGCATCATACAAGGGAATCTTCCTGAGTGACACCCTCGAACCACAGCAGTTTCTCATTGGGGATTTACCCCTCCAGTTTCTCTTATCTTCCAGGGCAGAAGCTCCAAGATGGCCTTTCCAATGGTCTAGATTCTCTTACGCTTGGGTTAATTAGGAACCTACCAGTCCAAATGTTTAATCCACAGAATTCATTTTAAAAGTGACATCTTATAGGGAGCCCTGTGGAACAAGGAACTTATGGGGATGGTGGTGGTGAGGGGCATATGGGGTGAGGAGCTGGGGAGAATAGTGTTAATCTTTTGCTGATTCTTTTTTTTTTTTTTCACAGTCTTGAGGTCTTTAATTTTTTTTTTTTTCATTTATCATGCCATGAATTCATAGGGAATGGATTCCAGCAGCTCAGTCTCCTTTCCATCCGTTCCCCCAAAGTGTGCTTCTCTGGGTGGAGCAGGCTGGTGCTTCCGTTGACCTCAAGTAGCTTTCTCTTTGGCTTCCTTCTTTTTCTGATCATTTTCCTTCATGCTTTTCAGAAAGCTGTCTCGGCTCTTTGAGTGGTTAATATGCTCAAAACTTACGTTAGTTCTCCTGGCAAGAATCTTGCTCTTAACTTGTTTGTTTGTTTGCAACACTGCCAACAGCATGCTGGGTGACACTGTAGACTCTTCCAGTTTTGCCGTGCTAACAATTGAGGGACATTCCTTCTTGAACAATGCCCATTCCCCTGATGTCCACAATATCCCTTTCTTGTAACAAGATTTGCATGTATGTGGCCAAAGGAACAACTCCACGTTCCCTAAAAGGCTGAGAGAACATATAGCAGGTACCTCTCCTCTTTCCCTTTGTGTTGGTCATTTTGGCAAATTACTGGAAAACGGCGGTTCTGGCCAAAAGGCCCTTTAGCTGATTCTAAGGCCACCTGGGACTGTTGTGTATTACTGTTGTCTGTGAGGAAGAGAGGGAAGACATCACCCAGATTCTTCTTATCTCATGAGTTTCTGTTCATGAAACAAGAAGAATGATTCCAACTCTGAGAACAGCCTTTCCCCCCAAGGCACTATGTTAGGAATGGGACTAAATCTTGTTTCTCCATCTACCTGTGCGTGCACAGAGTCTCTTATGCTGGAATAAATTAGCAGCACTCCTGTCTTAACTCAGTGTCCAACACTGTATGAAAAATGACCTGCTCTTACAGAGAATAACTAAGCTCACACAGGTGATATATTTCATTTTTGGAGAAACTAAAAAGCAATTTCTTATTAGAAGCCCAATATTTTTGTGAAGGTTGAATCCGATGCTACTTAAGAAAACTTCTAGCTGTTGAAATGTAGAATGCGGAGAAGAGTCAAATCCAGGAAGATCCCTTTTCTCTAGCACCTATTTATTTTCACTATATTATGAATTAGGTAGTTCTGTTTGCTTTAAGCTTTTGTGTTCTGTTTTGTTTTTCTGACTTGGTTCTCCTCTGATGATGTGAGTTCTGTCAAACCTGACCACCCTCCTCTTTTCTTACCTGTTTTTCATTCCCATCTTTGCTGGTGTAAAGGCAGCTTCATTCTCACAGATATCTGTTCTTAATTTGTGCACTTACTTATTTAGCAATTTGGTGAAGAAATGTTGATATTTTCTTATACTGTTTTACCTCTTCTATCACTTATGTGGTCTTTTGTTATTGTCTACACTTTCTTGTTGATGTTCTTTTCAGATGAAAATGTCCAAAGATTACATGAGCTTTTTACCTAGTCCTTGCTTAAGTTTTTAAGTGTTTTTAAAGAGGAATTTATTGTTTGTTTGTTTGTTTGTTTGTTTGTTTGTTTTGAGAGGGAAAGAGGTAGGGTATGGGGCAAGGGGAGAGAGAGAGAGAATCTTAAGCAGGCTCCATGCCCAGTGTGGAGTTGGCATGGGGCTTGATCTCATGACTCTGAGATCATGACCTGAGCTGATAGCAAGAGTCGGACGCTTAACTGACTAAGCCATCCTTGTCCCCCAAGAATTTATTGTTTTAATTTCATTAAAAACATTTGTTTGAAAAATAAGCAAAATTATAATTACTTGTTGAAAACATTTCAAAAATACAAAAGTATAATACAGGGCACAAAGTGAAATTCTTTTTATATCGCTTAATCCCACTCCCCAGAGCTAACAGTTTGGCATATATGCTTCCAGGTATTTTTCTATGTCTTTACAAATTTACCTTTATATCTATCTATTTATTCATCTATCTGTCTTTCAACCAATCAGCCATCCATCCATCTATCCATCTAGCTATCCATATTTTCTTAAAACAAATGAAATATACTATAATCAGTCAATTCTCATTATTTGCAATAGTTATATTCTATAAAATTGCTCTAAACACTAAATTAGTGAATACTGAACCATTGCTCCTAGAGGAAATTCAGAGTTAGGTTCCTGTGAGCCTCTGGTCATAACATTTTCATCAACTGATCAACAAAAAACCTGTTTTGTATGTATTTCTGTCTAAAGACACCTTATTCGTTATATATTATTAACTCTTTAATACTGAACTCATAGCCAACAACACTATAACTCAGGTCTGAACAAAGCTCATCTAACAGACATATTTTCTCTGTAAGGTACATTATGGACTTCTTGTGCTTAAGAACAGCAGACAGCACTTAAGCACAACTTAGGGAGCCATTTTAAATGGCAAAATCAGGGCCTCCAGGTGGTTCAGTTGGTTAAGCTTCTGCCGTTGGCTCAGGTCATGATCTTGGAGTCCTGCAATCGAGTCCAGTGTCGAGCTCCCTGTTAGCAGGGAGCCTGCTTCTCCCTCTCCCTCTGCACCGCCCCCCCCACTTGTGTTCTCACTCTTTCTCAAATAAATAAATAAAATCTTAAAAAAAAATAAACAAAAATCAAATGCAAAAAAATGTAGCACTAAATAGACCATGAGAAGGACATGTGTTTGTAAAGTGAGAGCTGAAATAAGACAGAGCATCACCTTGTTCAGCCTTAGCTGGAAACATGCACATTACGTGATTCAAAATTTTCACTGCTTTGTGCGTATCTGTGAATGACTGCCAGTGCACCGTGAGCATTGATTTTTGGGTTACAAATACATTTTAATGGTTAGGCAAATTCACAAATATGAAATCTGTAAATAATGATGATTGACTGTGTATCTCTCTACAATGTGTTTTTCTTTCCCTATTCAACAATAATTTATAGACATCCTTCCATGCACCTCACGTTTGTTGAGAACCTACCAGGCACTGTGCTTAGTGCTCAGATACTACGCTGAACAAAACAGTACAGAATCTGTGTTCCTAAGGCTTAAGTCCATTAGGAATAGATAATGTAATGCTAGGTAGTTGTAAGTGTTCTGAAGAAAAATAGAACAGTAGAGAATGACAAAGAGGGTGGTCAGCTACAGTGGTTAGGGAAAACTTTCTGATGAGGTGACATTTGAACAAGATTTGAATGACTTAATAGAATCAGCTAACTAGATCAAGAAACAAATGAAGATTATGCTTTAGGGCTGCTCACCCTGTAGTTCCTGGGAGGGGTTCTAGTGGTGGCCTTTTGTCTCTGTAAAATTGGACAATAGGATATTTTAACTGCAGTCAGATAAGACCACTGCCACTTTCCTCTCTGACTTGCCTTCTGCCATTCTTTTTCTTAAGTTGGGTGTTGTTAGCAATGAACATTTTTGGGAATTGGCTAAGGCCATGGTGTATTGTTCAGTGTTTAGCAATGGACTCTCAGGAAATGAAAGCCCTAGTTTGTAGCACTTCTTACTTTCTGTGGTGTAGATACTCCCACCAAAGCCAATTTTAAGCTATCAGCGTGAGGTCACAGGAAATGGAGTGGGAAGAGATACACACTAGCATACCATTACATAGTATTTCCACCATACAGATATAATAGATGTAATTTCAAGAACGTAAGTTAACATGTTCCTTTGAACTTGCATTTTCTATAAAGTGGTAGTTAAATATAGACCCTTGGTCAGATTAAGTTTTTTTTTTTTTTTTTTGACAATGTTATTGGTACTATCACATGCATCCATCAGGAGATCCATAATATATGTAGTCTTGCCTTAAATAATTTGAGTATTTGCCAGCCTGAAGGGCAAAGGACAGCTCTAAGTAATTTATTGAACATTCTTCTGGAATAGTGAATCTATTAAAAACAGGTAAGAATAACTTGCTTTTGTTGGAATGACCATAATCTTTTCAAGAAGCAGCATTACTTACCACAGTGATTCCAACTGGAACATTGGCAGTACATGTAGAGTAGATGATGTGATTTCTAGTCATTGGTGAATGAGTGAACAATTTAATCTTTTGTGTTGATCAATGTTGAGGTTAAAGGGTTGAAGCTATTACTTATAGGTTTTTTGATTTTTAAGGTAAAAGAAAAAGTACTGCGTTTCCTTGTGCTAAAGGCAAGAAAAACTGATAAGGCTACGGAGGGATGCTTTTTGAACAGTGTTTTCGCCCTTTCGGCTACCTATGGGATCTTCTCTCTGGTTTGGCCTTAATGTCATCATGAGTACAATTTTTGGCCTCAGACATTTAAGTTCCTGGGAGTCCCATTCTCCCCTTCAGCCTGTGCCCTCCTGAGGTGTTACTGACCCGTCCATCTGTGGCTCTACTCTGGTTGATAACTCTCAAAGTAGACAGTCTTTTCTCCTTTGCTTCCAGAATTAACACCACCACCTCCTACTCCCAACCCCCCCCCAACAAATACACATAAACCAGCACATTCTCATTCTTCTGCTGTCACAGATTACTCTAACTCTGATGTCAAAGTTCCATGGGCCTTATATGAGGGACCTCTGATATAATATGAAGAAATGAAGGTCAGGAAGAGTATCCAGCTTCAAGGGATGAATCTGAAAGGAATGAGGAAAGATCTGAGTGTCTTAAGAATCGATCTGGGATCATCCAACACCCGCGACATGGGCCCAAACACAAAGTAAATATCCAAGAGACACAGGAAGAATAATGACTGAGTAAGCCAAGTGACTTTTTTCTTACTGACTCTGGGGTCAAGTTTACAAAAACCTTATGCCAATTCTATGAAGATGTTTAGGGTTCTGTAAACTTCCGGCATTTCACCCAATGGATGTGATTCCAAGTCTCACTTGTTGGTTGGGAATATTGGAAAGGGGCAGTGAGCCTGTTAAATTGGGCTCTCAGGGCCTCTGAGGGCAGCAGAGCACTGTGTGACCACTGCAAGCAACAGGAGTAGGGGAGAGCTCACACCCTGCACCCGTTGGCCCAGTGTTACCCATATCTGAGTCAACTCTCCAAGTCCCCATCTGTCAGCATTTTAGCTCTATTATACTTGGAGGTAGCAAGTAATTTTCGAGGTGCACACTAATGATCTATAGCATGTTCACAATGGCTGGGCCCAAGGACATCCTCCAAATTATTCTTTACTGTCAATTAAACCCAGAACCTAGAGTATAGGCATTAGTTGGCCACTACTAGTACTTGGCCCAGAGCGCTTCAGAACATTCTTAATAGCCTGTGTCCTCTCCTGACTTCTGTGTGATTTTTGCATTGTCAAGACCACACTTGAGACTGTCTTCAGACACCAGCCTTGGGACCACCTGAACCATTTTGGCCACGAGTGCAAAAAGCTGCAAAGGTCTGGGGGCTTAGTTTCCTCGGGGGTGGCCCTTGGCCAGTGATAGTATGGTGTAGGAGCAGAAGAGCCCAGCTCTCTCGCCTCTAGTTGGGACAAACTCGGAGGCAAAATATAGACTAGGAGTTGTGTAGGATCCAGCTGAACCTACACTCTGGGACTCTGCCTGAAATGGTACTCTTGTTTGGCTGCTGAAAAAGAAGTTCTGTTTCTTGCCTGTTCCTCCATTCCTGGCTTGGTTTCTCTTGGGAGAACTTCTTAATAAGTCACCTGTGCAGGAATTCTTGTCTCAGGGTCTGGCTCTGGGGAACAAGTGGAATGTAAGGGCCCGCACTGAGCACTCAAACAGCTGCTGTAGTACAGGACTCCCTGCCCCCATCCTTCATGGCCTAGGCCTCAGAACTTGGTTCTGACCTTGATAATGCCATAGTTTCTCTACTTCTCCTGGCTGGAACCATAAACCCCTCAGGACTAGGACACTGCTGGTGTGATTAACCCCAAATATCTTTTATTTTATTCTTGCCAATTACCCTTCCTGGGATTAGAATCTTCCCCTTCATTCCTCAACTGTTTAAGAAAATTCTTACGTGGAGGGACAGAGTTCAGGAAAACTCTTTTGCTCCCACCTGGCTTCTACACACTTGATCATTGCCTGGAGTCATCACAGCTGGGATCTGCTTCTTGGTTTGGACCTAACGAGTGCCAATGATTTCCAGAACCATACTTGACTTGGCTAGATCCTGGACATACTGTATGGTACACTGGGTTGGCCTCAGGGGACAGATCTATCTGCTTAGCTACCCCCTGCCCCCATTCTGCTCTACTTGGCATCCTTTGCCTCCTAATCAGCTGGATGGTGGAACTTCAAGCATGGTCCCTGGCTAGTACATTTGTGAGGACAGCAGCTACACCTACTTTAACTCTTAAAGCCCCAGCATCTATTGCAGAGCCAGTCTCAGTAAATGTGTATTGAATGGACAAATGAATGAGTATTTGCCTAAGTTATTGCAGACGATTCTATTAACACCTGTATTTCTTTCTTGGCATATTTGAAACTCTGCTGCTGATATTTGAACACAATTTAGGGTGTGCCCAACAGGGTGGACAAAGTGGCTTTGGCAGAGAGTGCTAAAAACCCGATGCACATCGACACACACATGCCGTCCTCAGGGCGGCATCATGGGGGATACTGGGCTCTGGTTCAGCTAGTTCTATCACTCTTTAATAATAAGGGCTAATATTTATATTGTGTCACTATGCACCAGGGAGTGTCCTAAGCACTTGACTTAAAATAATTCACTGTTTAACCTTCCCTGCAATCTTATGAGGTAGATAATATTATTGTCATCCCCATTGTAGAGATAAGGAAATAGAGGCTAATTGGCTCAACAGGTGATGGCAGAGCTGAGATTCGAACTTGGGAGATCTGCTTAATATCTGCGATACCTACCTGTGTCATTGTATGACTTTGTGAGGATTCGATATGATACTATAGACTAGGCTTTAACGGGTGGTGACCCATGGTAGGAGTTCAGTGAAGGCAGAGCACCTGCCTCCTTCTGCTTTTTGTTTCCAATGCTGTCTTTGTTTTACTCTTTCAATTAACTAGCTGTTTACAAAATTAAATAAATTAATATCCATATATTCTTTACATACCTTCAACAAATATCAACGCATAGACCCTCTTGTTCCATCTACGCATCTTTCTGCATTATTATGAAGTAAATTCCCAGCATATTATATTATTTCCTCCATAAATATTTCAGGGTAGATCTCCAAAAGAAAATAACTCTTTAAAAACACACAATCAGGGGTGCCTGGGTGGCTCAGTTGGTTAAGTATATGCATTCAGCTTGGGTCATGATCTCAGGAATTCTTGTCTCATGATCTCACCGAGCCCCACATCAGGCTCTCTGCTCAGCAGGGAGCCTGCTTCTCCCTCTCCCTCTCCCTGCTAGTCTACCTGCTTGTACTCTCTCTCTCTCTGTAAAATAAATAAATAAAAATCTTTAAAAACAAAACAAAACAAAAACCACACAGTCTCAAAATACTTAAAAGTCATTCCTTAACATCATTGAATGTCCCAGTAATGTTTACATTTTCCAATTGTTTTTCATACATTTCCTTCCCTCCTGCCTCCATAAATTTGTATGAATTAGAACTCTACATTAAGGTCCATAAATTGCAATAGGTTGCTATGCATTTAAGTTTCTGATAATCTATAGCTCTCCTTCTCCACAGTTTGGGAAAGAACTGAGTTATTTGTCCTGTAGCTTTCTCAGGAGACTCTTCCCCATGTGGCTGATTGCATCTTCCTGGTGATGTTTTCTTTTTTCCTCTGTCCCTTGTTTTCCTATGGATTGATAGATCTAGAAGCTTTGTCAGATTCGATTCGGGGTTGTTTTCTTTGTTTGTTTTTTGTTTTGGCAAGACTATTTTATAGGTGGTGGTGTCTAGTTCTTGCAGGAGGTACACACTTTCTGATAATTCTCTTTTCAGCGTGCTGGCAGTCATCGATAATTATGCCTGGATGCGTTAATTCATTAAGGGCTGCCAATGGTGCTGTTCTACTTCATTTATTATACAGAAGGCTTCCACATAGAGAAACTTCCCTAATTAACTATTTGTTTATGTGGAGTTACAGTTCTTTTAGGGAAAGCAGAATAAATGCTTGATTTCTTCTGTTTACTGGTTTTCAAATCATGTATTGCTTCTTGATCCACTCATGGATTCAAATAAGTCTTTTTTCCATCACTTTTTTTAAATGAACCACTTGAAATTTGTAGAAAAGTTGACAGAGTAAATCTCTTACCTAGATGCACCAATTGTTAAAATTCTGTCACATCTACTTTCTCTTTCTCTCTCTCTCTAGGAACTCCTGAAAGCAAGCTGCAGACATCATAATAGTTCATCCTTAAATACTTTTTTTTTTTTTTTAAAGCAGGCTCTCTACCTAACATGGGGCTTGAACTCACAGCCTCAAGATCAAGAGTTGAATGCTTTACCAACTGAGCTAGCCAGGTGCTCCTTACTTCAGCATGTATTTCCTAAGAACAAGAATACTTTTCTACATACTCACAATACATTATCATAAGAAATAAATGTACCATTAAGAAAATAATATTTAACAATTAATCCATATACAAATTGCCTGTTGTCCCAATGTCTTTTAAAACAATTTTTTAAAACTCCAGGAGCCAATGACAAATCATGCATAATATTTCACATTCCTTTAGTCTTTTAAAATTTTTTGGCTATTTCCTGTTTTGGGATGGGTACCAACGTTTGCCTTGACCCAGAGCCCTGTATCCTGTGGCTGGGCAGGGTGGGGGAGGGTCCCGCGGGTACTTTCTGTACATGACGCTATTTACTTCCCTTTGCATCACATCAGGAGGCTTGTGAAGTCATTTTGTCCCAACACTGGTGATGTGAAGCTTGATTCTTTGATTAAGTTGAAGTGTGCCAGATTTCACAAAAGCAAAGGGAACTTTTTCCTTTTGTTTCTAAGAAGTAACATGTGGCGTAGTGTATTGAGAATGTTTGGACCTTTTCCCCTCCCCAAAGGTGTTAGCATCCACTTCTGATCTGGCCCGGAGCAATTATTACATTGCTGGTTACAAAGTGGTGATTTTCTTTTTCTTTTTCTTTTTTTTTTTTTTTAAAGATTTTTATTTATTTATTCGACAGAGATAGAGACAGCCAGCGAGAGAGGGGACACAAGCAGGGGGAGTGGGAGAGGAAGAAGCAGGCTCATAGCGGAGGAGCCTGATGTGGGGCTCGATCCCATAACGCCGGGATCACGCCCTGAGCCGAAGGCAGATGCTTAACCGCTGCGCCACCCAGGTGCCCCACAAAGTGGTGATTTTCTAATGTGAATATATCTTCTGTAGTTGGTGGATATTTTTTTGTGAAAAAGAGGTTTAATTACTCCTCCATTTTTTTGGGTTAACACTAGGGACTCATGGTTTCTTTTTTGATTCAATGTATCGTAATCCGTTATCACTGTTACTCTTTTTCAGGCTCACATTGTTCCAAATTTGACCTATGTGAGCTCCTTCAAGATAGCTCCCATGTCCTTTTACTATGTCCTCACTGGTCTTGAGGCAGGTCTGTGCTTTCTGGCCCAGTCAGACAGTTGGGCTCACCTTTGTGGCTCAGGGCTTGAGTAGGTGTCTTCTCCAAGGAACCCTGGTTCTAGTCCGTGGTTGATGGCCTTTTGCAACTGTGATCTGGGGGCCAAGTGTTTTTTTGTTTTTGTTTTCTTATTTTTTGGGTGGTTTGTTTGTTTTTTTTTTGTTTGTTTTTTGTTTTGGCTGTGGAATGTCATTACCTCAGGCCCTTTCAGTGAGAAAAGCTAGGAGATACCTTTTTTTTTTTTTTGCGTTTTTGTTAAATCAGGAATTCATACTCAACAATCACAGGACTTCTCTACTGTCCTACTCCATATTTGTATCTTCTTTCTACTGCAATAAGAACCTTGGTTCTCAATGATATGTATACATTTGTTCATTCTCTGTTACCTAATATTCACAAAAGTTTTTAGAATTGTTACATCAGTGCTTCTCCCAACAACAAACCTATAGTAAACTTCAAAATTTCTTCATGATTTTTTGTGTTTTGGTTCTTTGACTGTCTCCCACCAAAATACTGTTTCTCAACCTGGACACTATTGACATTTTGAGCTGAATAATTATTTGTTCTGGGGGGCTGCCATGTGCATTCTGGGATGTTTAGCACCATCCCTAGCCTCTAGATTTTGGATGCCAGTATTGCCTTTTCAACCCCCAGTTGTGATAATGAGTATCTATAGACATCATCAAATGTCCCCTGGGGGCAAAATCCGCCTCAGTTGAGAACTGGTTCACAAAGAGGGTACATCCGGACTGAGTTACTATTTTCAAAAACTATGTAAATTAATTTTATTATGTTGTTATACTATCAATTTGATACTGATTTATTTCAATTTGTGTTCAACCTTAGGATTTGCTTTTCTCTGATCATTTTCAAATTAAATTGTATTTTCTGAGTAAATAAAACATCTATGTGTTCAAAAGTAAAAACTTGTAAAAAGAAAAAAACAAAAGATATTCATAGTGAAGTCTCATCTCCATCCCTATCCTTGCCACTGTTTCTGCCCACCAACTACAAATAATTATTTTCATTAATTTCAGGTTTATCTTTCTTACATAAAATGTAGCATACTATATAGTCTCTTTGCAACTTTATTTCTTCACTTAAAAAATATGTCCCGGATGTCACTCCAAAACAATTCATGGAGATTCCCCCCCCCCCCTTTTTTTTGCAGCTGCTTAGTACTCCGTTGTATGTGTGGCTGTCGCACAGCGTATTCCCTTATCTCTCAGAGATGGGCATTTAGGTTGTTTCCAGTATTTTGATAATACAAATATTTTCACAGTGAATAACCTTGTGCATATGCTGTTTTGGATTTGTAAAGACATGTCTTTGGGGTGGATTCCTAGAAATGGAATTATTGGATCAAAGGGAAGATGTATATATGTGGCTTTGTTAGATAATACTAAATTCTCCCTCATAGAGTTTGTACTATCTTGCATTCTTAAAAACAAGATGTGAGGGAATGTGTTGTCAAGCTTTGAAATTGTGCCAATCTGATACGTGAGAAAGTATCTTGGTATATAGTTAGTGTAGTGTTTACTTGTATTTCTTTTATTATGAGTGAGGTTGAACATCTTTACATATGTTCGTATTATATCTTTGTGTGTGTGTGTGTGTGTGTGTGTGTGCATGTGCGTATGTGTGTGTGTGAACTATTGACCTTCCACTCATTTCCACATTAGGTTTTAGGTTGTTTCTGTCCTGGTATTTTTACAGAAATTAATATATTAGGTAAATTAGATCTTTCTTTTATTTTCTCTCAATTTGATATTAGTTTTAAAATTTTATTTATGATTTTTTGTCACGCCAAGTTATTGTTTTTTTTAAATTTATTTAGATACGCTTATCAGTGTGTTTTTTTCATGTCTGGATTTGAATCTTAATTAGAAAGTTTCCCCCACACCAGATTATAAAGATATTCACTGATGTTTTCTTCTACTGCTTGAATTATTGTTTTACGTTTAAATCTCTAATATATTTGAAATTTATGCTGATGTATGAATCTAGCTTTAACTTTTTCCAAATAAGTTACATTTTCCTTAACACCATTTAATAAGATCAGTGACCGTACCTTTGGCATGTATTTGGTTCTACTTTTTGTTCTATTCCTTGGCCTATCTCTCTATTCATATTAGAGTATCATATATACATATATATATCTTTGTAATTATAGAGACTTTCTAGTGTTTTAAATCTGGTAAAGCTAGTCCTCCCCTATCCCCACCTGGCTCTTTTTTATTTTTTCAGAATTTTCCTAGTTATTCTTGCCTTTTCTAAAAATATGAATTTTAGAACCAACTTGACTAACTTCAGCAAAAGCTTATTGATATTTTTATTGGGATTGCATTAAATTTATATAACTTGAGGAGAACTGATCCATATCTTTGTAATGTTGAGTCATCCTATCCAAGAGAAAGGGAAATGTTTCCATTTTTTGAAGTCAACTAAATGTCTTTCAGGATTTAAAGCTTTAAAATCTTCCTCATGTAAGTTTCATTTAAGTTTATTACTTGTGTTAAATTTATTCCTGATTATTATATTTCTTTTTTTGGCTCTTGCAAAAGCATACAATTGTCTGATCAGTTATGGTTTGTATATTTGAAGGCCATTGATTTTTATGTATTAATTTTGTATTCTGGTATCTTATGGATTTTATTGTTTGTCTTATCACCGAATGGTTTCCCAGGGATTCCATCATATCATTTACAAATAGAGATAATTTAATTTTTATTTTCAAATTTTTATGGCATATCCATCTGGAATCCTCTTCTTGACCTTTCGTACTCCCCCGTGCTGTTTTTGCAGTTAATATGAACTCAAGTTATCTTGTCTTTTCTTTTTCAATAATGCACCTGAGTGAACCCAAGTCTGATGAACTGTAGGCCTCCCAGACATGATCCTAGTGGCCATGTTACTGAAAATAAGAATGTGCCAGTATGTCTCCAGTTGAAGCTGTCACCTTCACCTCCAAATCAGGTCTTTCAGTGCGTTCCTAGGTATTTCTGGGGTGCTCCTAAACCTGGCTTTGGCTCTGACCTTTTCTTTCTCCTTCTACCTTTACATCACATCATCCTCTAATTCATGCAAATTTCACCTCAGCAAACTTTTTTTTCCTTTTCCCTACATCCAGTGGCTAATTCACTTGATGGGTACATGGGCCAGACCCATTGCTTCAATTGGAGACCTCTGAAGGGCCATCTCAGCTTCAGAACCTCCCCTGGGATTGGCTCAGTCCTCTGCTGTGACTGCATTTCAGTTTACCTTTTCTCTGCCCACTGCTAACTTCCCACTGCCTTCATGATATTTCTGAGAACCCCCCTCAGTGAAGTCCCTGCATAAACATTTCAGAGTCTCTGTATGTTTCCTGGGGAGTCCCACCAAGGACATCTCCTTTTCATACGGATTGCTACACCCAGGTTGGCCCCTCATTATTTCTTGCTTAGAATATTGCAAACACTTTTTAACTAGTTTCTCTACTCATGGGCTCCCCTTCTATAATCAGTCTATACAACTGTAGACAAATTCTTTATCCTCAAGCATAGCTTGAATCAGGCTGTTTTCCTGCTCCAAAGCCTTGGTAGCTCCCCTGTCCATTTAATAGGTTCTTATTCTTTATCGTGAGCTGCAAGGCTCCTCCTAATTTAGCTGCCACTATTTTCATCTATCATCCTCAACTCCAGTGTGAGTATTCCATGCTCCAGATAAACTGGACTACTTGCTGTTCTCCAAATCTACCATAAAAATTTCTTCTTCCAGGGTGTCTGGGTGGCTCAGTCAGTTAAGTGTCTGCCTTTGGCTTAGGTCATGATCCTGGGGTCCTGGGATTGAGCCCCATGTTGGGCTCCCTGTTCAGCGGGGAGTCTGCTTCTCCCTCTGCCCCACCCACCTGCTTGTACACACGTGCTCTCTCTCTCTCTCAAATAAATAAACAAAATCTTTTAAAAAAATTTCTCCTTCCTACAATTGTCTCAATTTTTCTCTCTTCTATTATCCTTCCTTTATAAAATTCCAATTGTATTTCAAGGTCCACTTCAAACACCACATTGTCTATGAAGATTTTCTTTATACCTCACTCAAATAAAAAGCCTTCATTGGTCATCCCAATGCATTTTGTACTTCTCCTTGATATCCTCTTGACTATATTTACTTGTGTGCTTATTTTACCTTTTTATCCCCCTTCCTATCCTGCCACCTGCACTGATGGAATACAATCTTCAAAGCAAGGTCTTACCTAAATCATCTCTGCATTGCTTGAAGCAACAAGCACAATTCTTCATACTGGAGCTCCATAAATTATTAATAAATTCAATTGAATGTGAACTACTAATTTGTTTGACATTTGCATGAATACTTTTTATCTTTCCACCTTCTCACATTTGGGCGCAGAGTGCTTCATATGTAGGGCAATATTTCACTAAGGCTTTCTGGATGAAATAATATTTATACTATGTTTCTCTGTTCAGTTTTCATTGGAAGAAGATCCTTGAATTTTCCTTAAAAAAGTTTCTGAAACTAAGGACAAAATAGTGCCCCTGTAGAGTAATGACTGTATCCTTTTAGACATAAACAAGAACTGTCCAGAATTCCTGAGGGTGGAGAGGAGAACCATGAGACCAGATAATCAGATGATGTGACATCAAATCCATGGTGCAATTCAAAACACAGCTGTGGGGCAGGAATCTGGAACCAACCATAAGTTTCTTTTCTCTCCTGTTTCCATCCTGTAACTGAGGTGATATGGGTTTTAGTTTCCCTATTGTGTACAGCAGTTCCACCCATATCAAAGTAGAGCTCTTCTTTTCCCATGCACCCCCACTTCATTTTATTAACTAAATCTCTTTCGCAGTCCAATGAGAATAGCAACGTTATCCAAAGCACTCTTGATATTTGATATTGCCCATAACACTACAATTAGAGACAGTGAAAGTAGGGTGCTAATTAAAAATAAGCTTTTGGTGTTAAAAATAATATTTATGTAGGTAATCCGTAGAGAGAAAGAAATAAGATTGAGTGAGATATCATTCACCTCAAAATACTTTTTAAATTTTATCCATCTATTTATGTCATCCTATTTCTCAGAGTCAGCTAACTACAAATAGTATAGTACTAGAAATGTACACTTCTCCTTTTTGGGGTATAAAGGTTGGGTTTTCAACAAGCAGAGTGTGGTTATGGTTGGATAGAACAGTAAAGGTGGTGTTTACATAGGATCTTTCATTGAAAGGACTTTGAGTGTTTCACAAGCATTGCCTCATGAATCCTTCCAACATCCTCAGGAGGTGAATGGAGTTACTGTTCCCGTTTAACTAGTGGAAAACTTAGAAAAGAGAGGGTGAGAGCTTCATACTCATCAGTGACCATACAAATATGACCTACATAGCTTTTTGGTTCTTGATGTTATAGCTATACTTGTATAAATGCTAGATTTCTGTTTTGATTTTATGCTGTTGTCCTTTTTCCTCGCTTTTGCATTACACTGTTTAAAAATTATCACATAAAAACTTTCATAAAACTTTCTGTATTTGAAGTCTCATCTTAAGACTTCTGCTATTATAGTAATCATACTGTAACAGGGCTTTGTTTTACCTTGTTTTTCAAGAGGGTACATTTCAGTCACCTTAGCCACCGAGAATATAGTCACAATCCCAAATTTGCACTAAGACTGGCCCTAGGTGGGGACTTGCTGTCACAAAGCCCATGAACCTTGCTTTGTAGGAAACAGCACTAGTAGGGGCACCTGGGTGGCTCAATTGTTAAGCATTTGCCTTCTGCTCAGGTCATGATCCCAGGGTCCTGGGATCAAGCCCTGCAGTGGGCTTCCTGCTCAGCAGAGAACCTGCTTCTTCCTCTTCCTCTGTCCCTCCCCGTTTGTGTGTGTGTGTGTGTGTGTGTGTGTGTGTGTGTACGTGCTCTCTCTCTGTGTCAGATCAATAAATAAAATCTTTTAAAAAAGAATAAAACAGCACTAGTTGAAGCACCCAAGCAATACGTGAAAAGTAAAACAAATGATAACAGGACACCAATCCACTGGCATCGGGAAGAGATGACCATTGTAAAAGGGGGGGGGGGGACAGGGGGAGAGAGCTCTAAACAGCAGTCTGCTGTGAATGCTGAGATGATATGAGAGATTTTCAGTATTCTCAGGAAAAACAAATCTGTTTAAATGACAGCAGCCAAGTTATTGAAACTGGTCTGTAATTCTTTTTCACAGTAGTTTGGGAACGTTCTCCACCCTATATAGCTCTGAGACAAGGAACAAAATGGTAGTGATAGATATGCAAGATTAATTTGATGTGATGATAATTTTTTTTAAAGATTTTATTTATTTATCCATGAGAGACAGAGAGAGAGAGAGAGAGGCAGAGGAGGGAGAAGCAGGCTCCCGGTGGAGCAGGGAGCCTGACGTGGGACTCGATCCCAGGACTCTGGGATCATGACCTGAGCCGAAGGCAGACACTTACCCGACTGAGCCACCCAGGCGCCCCTGATGTGCTGATAATTCTTAGTGAGATTCAGTCAGAATTAAGTTGTATTCTGTATATCGATGAGACACTTCTATTTGTAACTCTAGTTTGAAGACTAATATCAGGAATGGTTAAAAAAAAAAAAAAGAAAAGAAAGAAATCCCTGAAGTAATATGTATCAGAAAATGAAGAGCTCCTCCTCCCCTCTGAAAGAAAACGAATTGTCTTTTATTCAACTTAAGTCTAAAGTCTTAGCCAATCAGTGAGTGAGATACGTGCTGGCCCTCTGACAATTGTCAGGTCTTCACACTGTTGCTAATGATTTGTTGACAGGAACACCAGATGATGGCAACAGAGGTGAGTGTAGGAGAGAAGAAGGCCCGGGAGCCTCACTGAGCTCGTGGAGCACTGGCAGAGAGCAGTAGGCAGGGTGCGAGCCAGACCCCCATTAATTGGCCCTTGGTAAGTTCCAGGATCTAGATTTTATGGACTCTACTTGGCATGAAATTAAAATGGAAAAGGGTTCAGTTTGATTATCTCCTTTCTACCTATATATAAATATATTCCAAGGAGAAAACCTGATTGCACCATTTCTGAAATCCTGCACCTGAGTCTTTAAAATCACAGACTATCCTGGACCCAGTGCTCATTGGATCATTTGTCATTATGCCAAATCATTCTTGGCTCTCAGAGCACTTGAAAAACATGTTTTGGAGATTCTGTGTAACATTCTGGGTGGGGTGGTTTCTAAAAGGCTCAGTCTTAAACACAAAACAGAGCTGTAAGGCCAGTGATTAGCATTGATGCAAGACGTTCATAGCTATGCTAAATCTGCATAATATTCAGAATGCTCTAGCTCCACGCGGCTTGACACATCTTTCACCCTATGCTGACAGGAGAGGGCTGAAGAACGTGGGTTACACACTTTCAATCTTTACCCAAATAAACTGAGTTTCTGCAAAGAAGGATGCAAATTTGATAATGAGAATTCATGTAGAGTTCTCTTCAAAAATTATGAAGTATTTCATAAATATATAGTAAGTGTAAATTACAACAATAACATTTCTACCCCTGCGTTTACCATCTAGTTTCAGAAAGAGAACTTCTCTAATCCTTTTGAAGCTCCCTATAATTTTTTTCTCCTTCTGCCTCACTCCAGACGTAACCACTATCTTGATTTTTGTGTTTATCATTCCCATCCTTTCCTGAGAGTTTTCCTTACAGTCCTCAAATATGTATAAAAATATGATATATATCAATATATAAATATTTACTGTAAATATATACATATATATACTATATGTTTGTAAAAATATATAGTAAAACCATAAGCAAAAGGATATTAGTGTACATATATTCCCAACAAAATCGTGTTAATTTTATGAATTTTATAACTTTATAGGAAAAGTATAATATTTTATGCCTTTTTCTATAATTTGCTTCTTTGTTCAGAATTTTATATATGAGACTCATTCATATGCATGTAGCTCATCAGTTCTCTCTGTTGTTGAGTATCCGGTTGCATAAATATACCACAAGTTGTCTATTTACTCCCTTTTTGACTGAAAGCCCATTGTTTCACAAGCAAATTTTCACTAGGGTATAAAAAGTGGAATCACTGATAAATGGAATATGAATATCTGCAACTTTGCCAGGTGATGCCAAACTGTTCTCCAAAATCAGTAAATCAGTTCACACACCCACTAACAGTGGCTTATGGTTCCTTTTGCTCCATATCTTCTCCAACCTTTGGTACAGTAAGACTTTCAGATTCTTGCCAATTCAGTGGGAGTGAAATGGTATCTTGCAGCAGACTTAGTATTATTTTCCCTTGTTTCTAAAAAGTTTGAGCTTCTGATTATATGTTTCTCCTTCTGTTAAATGTCTGTTTATTTTGTATGACCATTTTATTATTTATTGGGTTGTTGACTTTTACTTGTCTGTTTTTAGCAGTTATTTCTGGACACAAGTGCTTGTTTTGATTATGTATGTATGTTGTAAATATCTTCTTTCGGATTCTTATCTTTTTAATTTCTTTTGACATAGTCTTTTATTTATTTAATTTTTTTTTACCAAGGCAAACAAATATTTTCTGCTTAATATTTAAAGAGGTAAGACTAAGTTAATTTTAATACTCAGAATTTTTATTCAAATATAAGAATTATAAATGGTAAAATACATTTGTGTTCATTATTTTATTTTATTTTATTAATTTATTTGTGTGTGTGTGTTCATTATTTTAAAAGGCAAAATGGCAGATACGTGTTTTCTGTCATTCTCTGGCAAAATTCTCTATTAAGATGATTATATCTGGTGTTAACCAAATGGATTTATTTATTTATTTAACTGAATCCTGTTATCATTTTGGGCATATCCAAAAAGTCTGTAAAAAAATAAAATAGCAACACATGTCTCTCCTTCCATATCAAATTTCTGGGAAAAGGGCTCTATACTTGTCTCCCCTTCCTTATAATTATTCACTCCTTTTCTTCTGGTAATCTGGCTTCCCCTCAACTCACTTGGAAACTGATCTTTCAAAAGATCACAGAGACCTTGTAATTTCCCAATTGAATGGCCTCTTATTTAGAATTGCCAGATTTAGCAAATAAAAATACAGAATTTACAGTTAAATTTGAATTTCAGATAAACAGAGAATAACTTTTTAGTGTGTGTCCTAAACGTCCGAATGTATGTCCCAAATACCGTCCCTCATCCCCTACCTCCAAGCCCATTCAATCAAGCACAGAATATTGTCAGTGCCTCAAGTATTCATATTGATAATTCTACAGTGAAACAAAGATAGGAAATTTGGGTATTTAGTACGTAGGATACCCTTATAGAACAGTGAGCTCTGATTATATTTTTTTCCTAATCAAATGCTGTTCCACCAGTCTCCAAGCCTGAGATTTTGCGCTCCGCTGGATTCTCCCAAGGCAGTATGACTGGGGAAGAAGATGTAGGCTAACATAAATTATCCTAGTGGAATTTGTTGGAGCCTCAGGGAATGGTTCCGATGAAGAGAATCCAGCTCTGAGAAAAAAAAGAGAAAATTGGAGTGGTGTGTGGGTGGGGGATGGGGAGGGAAAGCATGGAATTGGGCCTGAGGCTCCCCTCCTCTTTTACTCTAATGCTCCATCATATACAATTTAGTTTTCACCTAACTTCTCCTATCCTCTGGAAGGAAATGCAAGAGACAGATAAATATAAACTCCAGAAATGGAAATTAAAGCAACAATAACATATCTTGAATGGGTTTCACATGGGTGAGGGAATGTGGTCAAAAGCCTTTCTCAATAAATGACTTTTGTTTGATTTGAACTTTTAATTGCAGTAATAATTTCATGATGTAAGTGAATTTGAACTACAGATTTTCAATAACATTGAAATTAGACTAGTATACCAAAAACAATGGCAACATTTAACACTTAGAAATAGCCTGGTATGACAAAAAACAGAATTCCTAAAACCAAGAATCACTACTTCCTTCAAGGTTCTGTCTTTAGTCATTGCTTTCTGTGTGGAAATTCGGTTCTTCATTGGCGACCCGCTTTAGAAGTCACTGTCTTCCTGAAGTGCTTGCCAGTCTCAAATTTCAGCAAGTGAGCGGCTCAGAGCAAGTTTGCATTTCGATTTAGGTTTCACTTACTGTACTGTATACTACAGTTTTTCCAAGTCCCAGTCCCCTTCTGCATCATCACTTCCTTAAGGCAGGAGCCCACGCCTTACCTGTAGTCACTTCTCCACTGTTCTTGGCACTGGGTTGAGCTCAAGGACAGTTGACTTGAACCTCACTTAGCCTTAAAACAAAGAATAAACAATTCATTTTGCTCAGCTTGACAAACATGGTTCTTGTAGCACAGTTATATATTACTAGTAAAATAAATTGGTAATATATTCTATCTCCAAAATTATATTTTGATAATCTGTCTTTGAGTATACATACACTCAAGTTTTGGAAAATAGTTTGAAAATTTCAAAGGAGACAGTTGGATACTTGAGTGATAAAGATGTATTTAAAAAGCAGAGGTCTAAAAAATGCTTGACCAGCTAAGCAAGGGAAGGTCATTTTAAAATGATGGGTCTTTCTCTTGTCTGGAAAGCCAGAAGACTTTTAACACAACATTACTGCAAGGAGAAAGTTTGAAAAACAAGGAAGGTGGCCTTTCCTCCAAAGACTTCAGCTATATATTATCATGGATCCCGATTTATATATGTGGAAATTGATGATGTTGAGCAACTTGCCTAAAGGGAGTCACTGATGAGAGCTGGGAAAAATCTCCCAGCTTGTGCTGTAACCCGTAGACTGTGTTGACAGAAGTCAGGCTCTGCAGACTGTTTTGTAAGTGTAATGTTAGCATAACGTTAGCAAACAATAAAGCAACATCTGCTACAGACACAGCCAGCGAAATCAGTTTTTTAAAAGAACAAAATGACCTGAGAGAGAGAGAGGAGGTAAGTCTGGGAAAGATGAGCCCTGTGGTTGCTAACATTTTTATTAGAGACTTACAGAGAAATGAATGTTCACCCCCTAAGAGTAACTCGGGAAACATCTGATGTGCCACAATTATTCCTGCACAATACCTCTCTATTCCTTACCTCTCAATAGCCCAGTTTTCTGGTTATCTGACATGGACACAGCTTTACTGAAATGACGGGAGGAGCGGGAAGGAGCTGCGTCTCATGTGGGGAGAGGTATATGGACATAAGTACTAAAATAAAATATAAGCCTGGCATCAAAGAGTGGCTTAAAGAGTGTTCCCCCATCATGTTTCTAGGAAGAAAGTAAGCATGCCATTTAGATCATTGCTAGAATATTGAATTGCTACCATTGGCTTTCACAGTTTGAATAAAATATGTAACCAAATCCTAACACTCATTATAAAAACACATATGGAAAATCCTTTTTCATTCAGAGCAGACAACATAGAAGCACTATTTTATCCACAAGAATGTGTCCCAATGAATATGACACCGGAGCCCCGGACTGCTGTGCTGCTTTAATTTGCCACAAGAGCTAGGATTTTTTTTTTTTTTTTTTTTTTTTTTTTTTGCTTCACATTCCTCACAAGTCTCTATTTTAAAGCTCTTAGGCAAGAGGTGATGTGGGGACAGTATTGTATTCATAAAGATTTCAAAGATGTGGAGGTTCCCACTGTTTGACCTATTTTGCCAGTCATGCATTATGTACTGTAGAAAGTTTCGTGCATACAGCGGACTTGTTAATGCTTAATATGTTCTTATGTCTCTGCATTTATATGTGTGAGTGTATATACGTACATGTATTTTTTTGGGTGCAAATGCATACTTTTTCTAGGTGAAAAGATGAATAATCTTAATATTATCAATTATGTATGCATTTTCATTTAAGATCATAGTTATATACCTTAAGAATTTATTTTTCACATCCAGAATTCCTTAAGCAAAGAGAGTTAGTTTAAAATTCAAGAAGGCACCCAAAGAATACAAGAACAAGAATTCAAAAAGATACATGCACTGTTATGTTTATTGCAGCATTATGTACAATAGCCAAATTATGAAAGCAGTCCAAGTGTCCATTGATGAATGGATAAAGATGTGATATATTTATATATCGTATGTATACATACACACACACACACAGTGGAATATTGATGCATATATATTGTATATTATATATATACTATATTATATATATTGTATTATACACACACACACAATGGAATATTATTCAGCTGTAAAAAGAATGAAGTCTTGCCATTTGCAACAACGTGGACAGAGCTAGAGTGTATTATGCTAAGTGAAATAAGTCAGTCAGAGAAAGACAAATACCATATTATTTCACTCATATGTGGAATTTAAGTAACAAAACAAACAAGCAAAGTTAAAAGAAGAGAGTGAGGCAAACCAAGAAACAGACTCTTAACTATAGAGAACAAACTGGTGGTTACCAGAGGGGAGGTGGGTGGAGGGTTGGGTGAAAGAGGTGATGGGGGTTAAGAGTACACTTATCCTGATGAGCACTGAGTAATGTACAGAATTGTTGAATCACTATATCGTACACCTGAAACTAGTATAACACTGCATACTGGACTTAATTATACTGGAACTAAAATAAAAAACCTCAAAATAAAATGAGAGGAAAAAAAAATTCAAGAAGGCGACAGGGGTTAATTGTATAAAATACAGTGTGCCAGATTCTATCATCACCAACTTGCTAGTCGTGAGAAATGTATTTTGGAAGCTTTGTCAATGTTTTCAGACCACTAAGATCTTAGTGTAGTAATAGCCTAAGAATTGATGTGACTATTAAAAGTCTGTAATTTACAACTCAGAGCAAATTATCTAGTGGCTGAATCTCACTTGATATGGTGTTATAGCCTGAACCTCAGAAAAATCAGATAGTTGTTTTCTTGAGGAATTAAGGCAATAGTAGGGGATTGGGTTCTGCCTTCGTGTCATTTACTGATTCTTTCGTTTGATGCATCTTCTGAGTGCCTACTCTCAGCAAGACACCGCTTTATGTGCTGCTACAGAATGTTGAGTAGGTGGCCAAGTCCCGCTTGTAGGGGTCCATCTTTATATTTTAGTGAGGGAGACAGAACAATAAGCAATTACATAGATGAAAAGAAGATGATTTCCACTAGGAAAGAAAACAGAATGGGGCAACTTTTTATGGAGGGAATTAGGGAAGCCTTCTGAAGAAATAATATTTGAGCTGAGTCTGAATGGTAAAAATAAAGCATCTTCTTGAAAGTATGAGGGGGTGAGTATTCTAGGCAGTGGGAACAGTTTCAGGCCGAGACAAGGCCACACCGGAAAAAACAACCAGGCCTGAGCGGTGGGCCCCGGGAGGGGGCATAGGGTAGAGGATGAGGGCAAAGAGGTGGGAAGGACTTGGCTTTGAAGACCATGGTAAGGAGTCTGGCCTTCTGTGACAAAAAGTCATCAGAAGGTTTTAAATTAGGCCCCTGGCTTGATTTATGTTTTGAAAGATCACTCAGATTTTTGTGTGGAGAAAGCATCATTAAGGGATGGAGGTAGAAACAAAATCAGATGACATTCTGTTGAGGCTTCCATTGGGGGGATAGCGGTGGAGATGGAGAGAAGTATCAGTGGACGGAACGGGGATGTGTTTTGGTGAAGCCTACAGGTTGATGGGTTAAGGGGAAAAAGCATAATTCAGAGGACTTAAACACGTAGGTGCAATGTGGTGCCATTTATTGAGAGGGTAAGTTGGAGGAGTAGATTGAAGTGGGGGATGAGGAGGTGATGACGGTTTGTTGCACTGGGGAAAGCTCATGGAGATAGATCCCAAAGAGGTGGAAGGCATCCTTATACAAAGCTTTGAAAGCCTTGAGTCAGAATTACTAAATCAACTCCTTCCTTTGCCTTGTCCTTAAAATCTTCTCCTTATCTTTAAAATCCTCTCCTCTGCCTTATCTTTAAAATCCTTTTGGTCCCTCAAGAGGGACAAATGCCTGGGGCTGAAGAATTAAGTACAATTTGGAAATGTTTGTAGACTCAGCTATAAAAAATACAGTTTCAGCACAACATCCCCACCCATGCCTTCTAGCGCACCTCCCCCACCAGTCTGGTTTTTTTTTTTTTTTTTTTTCCCTAATCCATTTTGAACTACATTCCATGACAAATGTGCAAGGAAGAAAGCTGGTTGTTCTTGTATTGCTCATTCCACTCATCCTTCCAGGAGAACAGACTATATGTTTATAACAAACCAGTAGAACTTTGGGTGGGAAATGTTTTTCTTCCCTGTTATCAGAATGTAGCCAGACTTAAAGAAGACTGGTTATCTATTAGTCTTTGGTATTCTAAACACGCGGGTGTGGACTCCCCACCTGGCTGTGGCTTGCCTGAATTGTAACCAAGACTGTCCCAATTAGGTTGCCTAAATGCCTGTGAGATTATGTTTTTTGGCAGTTCGACCAGAAGCCCAGTGCTTAGGCCAGAATATTAATAGTATTGTAAATTCATAAAGGACAGAACTGACATCTTCTAAGAATGTAACAATGAAGTGCAGTGAGTGCTTTCAATATGAATATAACAAAAATATAAACTCAGAAATGAGCTTGATCCTTCAAAGGATCATTAGGGAAACAATGCAAATCTAAAGTATTTTTTAAATACCTTTAAAAAAAGGTCTTTCAGGAATAGTTTCAGTTGCATGTTCAAAAATTCTTTTTTTCTTGACATGTTCCATTTTTGATAAAAATTCACTTATCAGAGTGAAAAAAAATTATACAGGATTTAGAGTCACAGGCCTGGGTCAGATCCAACCTTTGCTACACTCTGGGTTTATGACCTCAGAAAGCACTTATTTGAGTTTTCATTTATTCATCTAAAAATTGGGGAAATTATAATAGCCTCTAAAAATATGCATGCCTTGAATCCAGTAATTCTACTTCTAGGAAATTAACTGAAAGAAATGATCACAGAAATCTACAAAGACTTACCTATGAAAAGGGTTCATCTGAAGCACTGAAATATTGGAATTCTTTGAGTAGATTATGACATATCCATATAAGAGAATACCCAACAGTGAGTACAGATGATTTTGTAGAAGAAATTTAGTGACATGAAAAACTGTTCAGAATATGATATTAAGTGAAAAATTATAAAGTTATGCACACATGATTAATTTTGGAGGCCAGAGCATATTTATATTCTCACTCATAGAAGAAAGACTAAACCCATAAGCCTGGTACTGTCAGTAGTGGTTAGATTGGAGCAGTGAGACCTTGAGCGAGGTTTGGTTTCTTCTTTCTACTCTTCTAGATTTTCCAAACTTCCTTCCGTGAATGTGTACTAATTTAATGATTATTAAAGAAGCATTAGATGGAGACACTAATATCCACCTTATAGATTTGTGGTAAGAATTTAATAGGTGAGATGATTTACAAAATACACTTAGCTTAGTGCCTGGCATTTATCTGGCATTCTCAGTAACTTTTACCCAGTTTAATCACTCATTCATGGATTCAGCTCAAACTGATTTTTGACTTAAAGCCCCAAATATTGCACTTTAAATGGTGAAAATTTGCCACCATGAAGGATAACCAAAAGAACATACTACACGCTCGAAGGCAGTTTCAAAAGAGATGCACCTGAAATGCTTTAAGTGCTGTGGTGGGGACCCTGAAATTTGCATTTAAACTTAAGGTGACTTAAGTCACCTTAACTTTGGAACATTTATTTGGACACATAAGCTTTGGATTGTTTGTTTTAAAACCTGTCATTACTGTGTAGTCACATAGGGTGCATAGATAGATGGAACAATATCTACCTCAAAGTGAGCAATTAGTCTGTCATGATAAATGCCCCCTCTTCTTCAGGCTGATGCAAAGTGTCTTGACAGAGCCTCTTGTGTCCTCCCAGAAACACTCTGTGAGCCCTGCTGCTTTTTCTTAGTAACATTCTTCATCCTGCAGAAATGTAGAGGGGAACTTTTGTGGCCATGGCTGAAAGACAGCTGATATGACCCCTGTCTCTCTTTCTGGACAGTTTATCCTCCTGAACTCCTTGCCCACTACCCGGGTTACACGCACATGCGTGCACACGGGCACGCACGCATGCATGCGTGGTCCTTCTTACCGCCCTCGGTCCCCTCCTATCTCCCTTCTTTTTTGCTGAGTTAGGAGCTCCTCCTTTTTTTTTTAATCTCTGTTTTAGCATTTACCATAGAATATTGTAAACATCACTCTGCTTATCTCACTCTTGCACTGGAGTTCCTTGAGAGATCTCTCACTTTTATTTACTCTCTGCGTCTTCGTTTCTTCATCTTAGTTTTTCATTGGCAGAGTGGGAACAGAAAGCCTCATGTTCATTGTGGGCATTCCACTGCATCGTGGAAATAGAATTTTCTGGCGCATAGTGGTTACCCAAGAATGGAAGCTATTGTGGTGATTATATTATTTATTCACTTTTGTATCCTCAGGGCCTCATATAGTGCCTGATGTGTGATGAGTGTAAAATACATGTCTGGTGGATGGATGAATTAGTTGATAACTTTACAGAATATGGCTTTCAAATGAAAGAAGAATGCCTTTTTGTAGTGTTTATAGAACACTTGCTCTGCTCACCCCTTTCCCTGTCAGGTGCTCGTGCTCGGGTACTCTCTTTCCTTGGGAAATTTATTGCTCTCATATAGGTATAGAAAGTCTATTGACTGTTAATTCCACGTAGATGTGGCTTAATAGAGATAAGAGGAATTTCCTCCCTTGATCATCACCTCCTTAATCTACCTAGTTTTTATTGTCCAGGGCCCATGTTCCTGTCTTGTTAACCTCTCCACTCTCTGAATCCGCCAACTCCTGGCTGCGGTAATCTGATCAAGATGACATCAGCTGTACTGCTAACCCCAGATCCCTCTGATCGGTTAGTTCCAATCTATTTGCCTCTCTTCGTGTTGACGAAACCTGTTAGCTGATTTGCATTCCACCTCCTGTCGTTCCCCTACTTTCCTGGAGGAAGATATTTGTGACTTATTTTAAGCCAGTGGAATCACTCTAAGAGTGAAGTGCTATTTTTAAGCCTTTGAGGAGCAGTTTAGAAAGAACGATTTAGGGATGGGGCCCATTTCACAGTAATATCCCACAGACATTTCAAGTCCGTGGTGCGTTTCAGCATATTAAGACACTAGAGGTAAAGGGGTCACCGTTCTTGGATACTAAATGCTAAAGTACTCAGGAGCAAATGGCTTCTTAAAGCAATGCTCTGAGGTGCGGGTGACACACATCACAAGCCATTTGCTGCTTAGGAGAATGCCTTCCTTTTCAGTGTCTTCCGAACAGACAGCTGGCTCTTCGCTCTTTATCTTCAATGGATGCAGAATTTCGTCCTCTTTAATCAGGACCACTGTCTCTGCGCCCTGGTCAGACTTCTTGCCTCCTACTGGTCCTTCAAAGATCGTGTGCTGGATCTAGGGCTCTGGGTGGCTTTCCAGGGGGAGCAGACCTCCATAAGCTGATGGTGAGGTGAAAGCCCTCTTGATTGATGATCTCACTTGCTTTTATGTGCTTTATTTAATTGAACCCCCAGTCCACCTACCAAAGTACATTTCCTCACTGAAAAGCCCTACCAGTTCCAGGAAGTCTTCCCAGATTGATAAGAACACAAATGTTTTATCTTGTCTCAACATTTCCAGACCTTGATATTGATTGTTCCCATCTCAGTTATGCATCGAATACTTTCCCTGCTCCCTCCTTTACTGCTCATGCTTGTGTGTAAGTCTGTGCCTCCTTGATTAACTGCGGTTTTTGTTTTGCTATCTGTATATTCCTATCGCTGCTGGTGCAGAGCATTATTCCAGTAATAGACCACACAGTTAGAATAAGACTACTTTTCTTTTTCTTTCTTTCTTTCTGTCTTTCTTTCTTTCTTTCTTTGATCAGTGAAGCACTAGCTATAATTACAACTTAGTAAATGCTTTTCTGTTGATGATGAAATGTTCCTTCACAGTCATAGACTGTACCTTCCTGTAATCCAGGTGTACTGTAGGTCATGGGGAAACAATGGTGGGATGTTAAAGCTGATAAAATCTGGAGTCATGTCTTATTAACAAACTGAAAACTTGGATACCTTTTAAAACAATTTATTTATATACATGGAACCAGCTACTACTGTGGGTTGGGATTGAAAATAAAACCACAGTTTCTGACACAGATTGTGGAGTTTGGATAAAGACAAAGAACTTTCTAAAATGCCTGGATTGCTCCAACTTTCAGGGAAGTCACCACTCCACAAATGAGGTAACATATTGATTTTTTTTTTCCCTGGTGGGGGCACTAGACTTCTCTCTGTATATATATTTTCTTTTGACATAGTGAGAAAATCTACCACTAAGTTTTGGAGATATTGCCATAATCACTAATTTCACAGGGAAGAAAGATGATTGCAGCCATATTTTTGTCACTTTGTTGCTGTCATTCCTGGTTATAATTCATAGCACTGTTGAATGGGGGTTGATATTTTACCGGGACTTATCGATAGGAATATGCACACGGTTATGTTATGTTTAAGTTAGAAGGGACCCAAGAGCACTTTTGTTCTCTAAATAAGGACACAGATCTTTAGAGAGATGACATTTAAGATTAGACAGCTAACATATTGCAAACCCAGGCCATTGGATTCCCAGTCTACTTCCCTTTCCAGTAAAGTGGTGCCTCTATGAGTTCTTGGAGCTGAAAATAGGGTAGGGCTGGTAATGTTGAGAAATTGCTCTCAAGTTTTGCCTATTTACATGGAAGTCTTCATAGTGCTTCACTGATGCCTTCACTTTTTCCAGAGGTGTTATTGTGGACATAATCAGTACGTGCTTGTGTATATGGAGCATACCTACCTGTTATGTAAAGTAATGAGACACTATACTGAAAACTGTTGTTCCAGATAATGCTGAATCATCACTGACCTGGCCCGCAGGTCTTTGTGAATGAAGAAAATTAAATAGGATGGCAGCAAATATTTGATATGGGGGGAAAGGGTTGAATATTAGAGAAAGGTGCAAAAAAGGACAAATTTCCCACGTTCTGTGCCTTTCTTAGGCCATGTGAGTCCAGTGGCGGGGCTCCTGGCTTATTGGCGGGGAGAGGGTGCCCCGCTGTTTTTTTTTATCCTCTTATTTCCATCTCTCTACCCCTTGACAAGTTCCAGAAGTTTCTGTCTCCAGGTAAATGTAAAAGAAAAAAAAATATTGTGTATAACCTTTTCTCAATCTTATTTCCTATTTCTTGTAGGTACTAGGCTATGGAGATGGTTGACCCATCCATAGGTTAAAAACCAAAAATGAAACAAAATCTCTAAACTTTTTGTAAACTCTCTCTCTTTGTACTTCCTTGTAAGTAAATCCCACTAGGCCTTGGCTGTGTCCCCCACCACATTAGGGTTCACAGGGTTCCTCTTCTGCATCACTTAGAACTACTGAGGTGAGGGCAAGCCTGGTCCTCTGCTTACCAGCATTATAACAAGGTCTTCATTTTGTTCCACTTTTCGGGGCAATTCCTTGCCCGGAAGCACAGGGCTTCCCTTCCCAAGAGACTCTAAAATGTACGTCTCTCTTCCAAAATTATGGGAATCTTAATTTGTAATAAAATCACATGAATGAGTTGTGGTAGGTTTTTGGCAGGATCTAGAAAATAATGGTTTCATTTAAACATGAATCACTAAAATACTGCTTCCTTCACATAATTAAGTCAAAGCAACCCTTATTGTTAGCATTAAGAGATTTCCTCCACAAATCTTTGTGCCTTACGTAGACTTTTCAGTATGGAGGTCCGGGCGCTATAGCACAGAAAATGGTTCTCACAAATCTTCTTTTCTCTAAAACATAGAAGAAATATGCATTGCTTCTCATTACCTTCCTGAAGAGATGTTCTCAGGTTTCTAGAGTATCAATAGGCTGATGATTACATGCATGAATAAATATTCCAAAGGTGAAGAAAGGGAAAAGTTGAGGAATGTTGTTTCCCCTGAGGGAGATTTCTTAATAACCATGGGAAGGGCATGGGGATCACTATTTAGTGTGGAGGGTACCATGGTTGGGAGCTTCCCTGGGATAGGACTCGGTATGTTACCCAGTTCCCCTTGTCCTAAACAGGACTGCGGTTTGGTGCATATGGTGGTGGTGAGTCCAGCGATGCACTGACAGCGTGTGGGTTTAATGAAATATCACTGGGAGCTTTGCTTTGCTGTGGAATCAGTTGTTATGCAATAGTGCTTCTGAGTCACATAAAGAATAAATAATGTTATTTTCAAACAGTATTTATTTTTAAATATAGGTAGACTTGACCATGTTTAAGATGCTGAAGAAAAGGAAAATGCTGTCCCCTTTGGACACTTGAAGTCTGAAAGACAACGTGGTTGGGAGCCTGAAGAGTAACTTCGATCTTTCTTTTCCAAATGAAGGAAATTAAGACACTTTTTGTCCTTGTCCCAATGACACCGATTCTTCCTTTCTGTTGCAAGTTAGTCTTTGTCTATGAGGGAAAGTAAGGAGGTGTATGACTTACTTTCATTATAGAGAAAACCAGGCAGCTGACTAGGGAAAATACAGCTGATTGGAGAAGAAGGAAGGAACAGTTTATAACATAAGAATTTTTTTCTTTTTGGGTAGGACGGACCAATTATAAAATATCAGAGTTTCACTTGTTAACACATTCTGTGTTCCTATTAAGACAATTTTTAATGATTTTTTATTATATTATGTTAGTCACCATACAATACATCCCCGGTTTCCGATGTAAAGCTTGATGATTCATTATTTGCATATAACACCCAGTGCACCATGCAATACGTGCCCTCCTTACTACCCATCACCGGTCTATCCCATTCCCCCACCCCCCTCCCCTCTGAAGCCCTCAGTTTGTTTCTCATAGTCCATAGTCTCTCATGTTTCATTCCCCCTTCTGATTACCCCCCCTTTCTTTATCCCTTTCTTCCCCTACCGATCATCCTAGTTCTTATGTTCCATAGATGAGAGAAATCATATGATAGTTGTCTTTCTCTGCTTGACTTATTTCACTTAGCATTATCTCCTCCAGTGCCGTCCATGTTGCAGCAAATGTTGAGAATTCGTTCTTTCTGATAGCTGAGTAATATTCCATTGTATATATGGACCACAGCTTCTTAATCCAGTCATCTGTTGAAGGGCATCTCGGCTCCTTCCACAATTTAGCTATTGTGGACATTGCTGCTATGAACATTGGGGTGCATATGGCCCTTCTCTTCACTACGTCTGTATCTTTGGGGTAAACACCCAGTAGTGCAATGGCTGGATCATAGGGTAGCTCAATTTTTAACTTTTTAAGGGACCTCCACACTGTTTTCCGGAGTGGCTGTACCAACTTGCATTCCCACCAACAATGTAGGAGGGATCCCCTTTCTCCACATCCTCTCCAACAATTGTTTCTTGCCTTGCCTATTAAGACAATTTTTAATAATTGTTGGACTTGATTCCTTCTTCGAAGTAGGGGCCCATCTACTCTTCATGTGGAATACTTTTCACACTGATGTCCAAGGGGCAGAGTCAAGGTCTAAGTCATGATTACCCCAATAGTAGAAGTAAACACACAAAGCGGGATGAGTTTCAAAGGCTACTTTAAAAAAAAATCACATTTTATTCTTCTTTGATTTGGTTGAACATCCAGATGATACACAGTTCAAACGAGTACACAATGAGAAGTCCAGTTCCCTTCAACCTCATCCCACAACAATCTAGCTTTTCTCCAGAGACAATCATTGTTATTGTTTTGCTTTACTGTCCTGAAGATGGCCTATTAGAGGCTCCTTTTAAAAATACTCTTTTACACCTCCTGATAATATCAGGTCATGACGCTCAAATGTTTCCCACCAGTGAAAGGTATCTGGACCCCTTTTGGCAAGAGGGATGGGTATAACCTGAGATTTTCTTTACAGGGTGACAGAGCCTCACAACCACCCTGAAAGATAGTACAACCAACCCCATTTTCCAGATGAGGAAGCCTGTGATTCCAGAAAATTGTGATTGGCCTGGTTCAACGAGTTGTTACTGGTGGAATCAGAGTCCCCACCCAGGCAGCCTGATCCCTTGGCCTTATTTTTTCCACCATCCAGTGTTGCTCGACGTACCCAGAGGTGTCTTTGGCACCCGTTAGTCTTCTCCAGTAAGGGTGCAAATGGGTTTTCTTCTTTTGCAATCATGCTCCCAAACAGCTTATAAGAAAACGTCAGTATTATCCTAGCAAAATCCAGAACTCCAACAAAATAGGTGTTTCATGAATTCAGACAGACACACAGACCCACAAACCTTCATGACCTCCTCACAGCTTCCCTGCCCAACTTTGACATCAGGTTTAATGTTTGTCACCATTCACAAGTTCTCTCGGGAGGAAGCCCTACTTACTTCTTCCATTCAGCCACGGTAAACATAGTGAGTGGGAGGGTGATTCAAGGCAGACTTGCCCAAAGTGCCAGGCAATTGTTCATCATTGTTGGGGGTTCGTATCAGCAAACTTGCCATTTTTGCCCCCCTCAGTGCACCCCGTTTCATCTCTGAGGTAGTGCGACCGGCTACAACAGCTCTGAGGCAGCCGATGTCAGGGACTCTCTTGGTTTCCAGTTTCACTGTTTTGAGCATTCTTACTGGTGCACACCCTGATTTGGTTATATGTGGCCCAATTTCTTTGCAGCCCTCTGTGCATTTGACCATGATGGACATACTACATTTATTTTAGAATCATTTTTTCAATAGTGATCATAAATAGTTTCTGCAGCATTACTAGAAGGACACGTTATTCCCCATTTGTATTACTCTATCACTTTGAACTATCATTAATAATTGGTTTGCATTATCTGTATGCTACTACCCCCAATTCTCTAAGGCTATTTAATAACTTGGCATTAATTTTAGTCCATGTACATACTTCTGAAAATAACAAAGGAGAGAAGTACTGGAGATTCCTTCAAGCATTAGCATAGCGTGTGTATCCACAAAGAATGAAGCGTTCTGCTATTTATCCCTGATCCTGCTACAAAGTAACATTCCTTATAGCTCTAAATGGGCACCTAAAAATTAAAGTCCATTACTATCAATGTATATAGGATGTACTCTCTTTTCTTTGTTATGTTAAAAGCACAGAAACATGTCTGACCCTGATTAATGTTTCTCATGATTAGAATGAATAGGCGTTTAAGTTGCTTTGTAACTGTATCAAAGTTTGTTGAAATACACTATTTTTTTCTCTTTTCTCAGTCATGTAAGAAAGAGCATGCTTGAGAGTAATATTCCTCATATGCAACATTAAAACAGACTTGTATATAGCATCTCAGTTCTCCCCCTAGGAAACTTGCCTGAAGATAACAAGGGATTTGTCAAAGAAACTGCACACTGAAGTGCATGGGTGGTTGAGGCCGGGCATCGCTGGGGACCCATCTGCCTGGGCGTCCTGAGGGGAGAGGCAAAGACTGCCTTTACTATTGGAGCCAGACCGTTGACTGTGGTGGGAAAGCTCTAGTCTCTACACACAGGACAAAGCATTTCCAAGGATGCTCTTGTAGGATGTTCATACCTGCTGTTATGGACTGAGTGTTTGCATCTCCCCCCGCCCCAGCCCCCCCAAAAACTCATATGCTTAATCTCCAATGTGATGGTATTTGCAGGTGGAGCCTTTGACAGGTAATTAGGTTTAGATGAGGTCTTGAGGGTGAGGCCCCATGATGAGATGAGTGCCCTAAGAAAGGGAGACTAGAGCTTTTTCTCTGTCCACCTTGTGAGGACACCAGGAGAAGATAGCCATTTGCAAGCCAGAAGAGGCCCCTCAGGGGGAAACTGAGTCAGCTGACCCCTGGATTCTGACATTCCCAGACTCCAGAACCAAACTAAATAAACCTAATAAATAAATTCTTGTTGTTTTAGCCACCCCGTCTATGGTTTCTGTGATGGTAGCCCGAGCTGTCCAGGACAATTGCATACTTTAATGCTACTCTAATATTGAAATTTTGACTTATCCTCTTAGCCCTTTACTCAGTGTTACTGTTTGCCAGACAGCCTGTCAGGTCAAAAGTCCTCATGATCTTCCCTGGAAACAGTTTCTTCTCTAATATCTCCAAGTTCAAAGATTGAATCCTGGTAGATTCCCCTAACCAGGAGTATTTAGTGTTTTTGTTTAAAATTACATTTCCTTGATAATTTATTCATTACACTCAATCACCAACACTATCTTAAAATTCTTTCTTTTCCCTTGTCTGTGTGTCTCCATTAGAATCTTAACCCTGTGAAGGTTAGGACTTGTTCTCTTTTGTCCCTCAGTGCATTGCAGTAGTCTGCTAGCACAGTGCCCAGCACCAAGAGGTGCTTATGGATGACCGAGTGAGGAGCACTGCCCGGATGTGAAGGTCAGTATGTGAGAGAACCTCTGAGTCAGGACTTACTGGGTCCTTGAAAAGAGCGAAGGAATTCTTTGGATGGTGTTTTTCCCAGGGTGTCTCTTTCCATCCTCTTCTCGATTCCTTGTCTGGATACTGTCAAACTCATTTCCTTGCTTTGCTTTAAATTGACCATTCTAAACTGACCTGTGACAAGAAGACTGAACTAATAAAGTGGATTCCCCAGAGCTTCTCTGAAAGAGTTGAAGGAAGATATTGAGGAACTGCTTGGCCAGATTGGTAATCTTAAACAGATTATAATTTAGGCTCAGAAGCAAGAAGAAATCTAGGGCAGACCCATAAGATTATGGTCTCTCTACCACACTAGGATCATTCAACACTGACATATAGGAAAGAGGGAGAAAAGATTTCTCCAATAGGCAATTAAGAGCCCTAAATAATTGCCTTACATTATGATGTAAATTTGCATGCAGATAAGAAGAAAAGTGTGGGTGGAGCATATGTAGATTTTCATAATGTATTTGATAATTCGATTTTCAGTGGAGTATCCCAATGATTTTCTCCCTGGGGAAAAGAGGATGATTAGTCACAGCTGGGGAACCAACTTAAAAATAGGAAATGAAGGGTATTGTAAACAGACGATTTAGAATGGGGAAGTAGAAAAGGGAGCAATGTTCAAGTCCTGCTTTTAATCAGACTCCTTATAAATGAATTTTAGTGTCTACATTTGTGAATAACATAAAACTTCTTTGGGTTGGAAGACAAACTAAAAAAGAGACAAATGCAGAAAGTTCACAAATTGGTGTTAAGTAGAGATACACATGGCAACTGGGACAATGGAGAGGTTTTAGGTAATAGCAAAACCAGATGTTTATCAGGAGTTTACCATGTACTGGCCCCTCTTCTAAGCACTGGCATCATTATTTTACTTAGATTTATAATCACCATAGGAAGTTAGTGCTATGATTATCCTCATTTCATTAATGATGGACATCAGATAGTTAGTTTGCTCAGGATTACACAAATAGCAAATGGTGGAGCTGGATTTAAGCTAGGGATCCTGACTCAACACTTGTGTGCCTTACCATCACTCTGGGGGACCCATCAAATATGTAGAAGATAAAGGAATAGAAACTAGGAAAGAGACTAAAGATCCAGAAACCATTCAAAGAGGAAACTTCAAAGAAGAAAGTAAAAAAAAAAAAAAAGTTGTGAAATACCAAACCAAATGTTGTCCTATTGTCCTATATTATAATTAGGATGCATTTACGTCTGCATTTTTGTGGGCAGTTCTAGTCAGATTAATTTAAGTTAGAACCAACCAATAGAAGAAAATTCGTGATAAATATGGCAAAAGAGATGAAAATGAAAGTTTGGGAGAAAGACTTTATTTTAAAGATAAAGTGTGAGAAAAGGCTGAGATGAAGACCTATGACATCATAACTGGCCAAGTAAATATGGGACATGATGCCCTCATTTAGTAATAAACCCAGGGCGTTTTTACCCCCAGAGTTGGTGTGGGTGGGATATATGATATATATTGCTGTGTTTAACAAATTACTAAGAATAATTATAAGAACTTTTGAAAATAGAAGCAGGTCCAGCCTACAGGAGTGATGCCAAGGAGGATAGTCATGGGCCTTACCAAGCCAAGTGTTTCTTGAAAAAAAAAAAAATGAAGAGAGAGAGAGAGAGGGAGAAAGTGCACTGAAGTGGTCAACTGTGGCTTTGAAGTCAGACAGACGGAGGCTTAAGTCCTTGCTCTCCAGTTCACTGAGAAGTTATTTAATCCCTCTGAGATGCGGTTTCATCACCTGCCAACTGTAGATAATCATACTTCACTGGGCAATTGGGCCTGGCGCATAATTGGCACTGAAAAGATGTTGGCCGTTACCATGATTAAGATGACCCATGTATGTCTGTGTGATGTGCTCCCCAAGCCCTTTCTCTTCCATGAGGCTGAAGGTTGTTAAGGGTTTCAGGTGGATTTTACCCAGAGCTGAGGTTCTTCGGCTCAGCTCTGAACTTCTGTTTATATCTCTGTATGGACGAGGGGACATCTCCCTGACCTCCCTGAATCTTGGGACAATACATACTTTTGTGGCCTTCTCTTGCAAATTAGAGCAGCTTACCTATTTATTTCTTGATTCCCTTTTCTTAACAGCTTATAGTTATGTAGTCGTCTCCTATGTATCTCTTCTGAATTTTGGTTTTGGTTGCTTGGTTTGTTTTGATGATCCTTTTATGCCCATAAGGTGAAAGGAGAAGGACAATGTGTGTTTGCCTCTCTTGTGGAGAGTGGACTCTTTTTGTCTGCCATCTCTTATCTCCTAGATTGAGAACCCTTGAGTCCAGGGACCAAACATATTGCGAGTAACAAAAACAAGCATTCTCAAAGAAGCCTTCTGCGATGGAAATGACAAGCTGAATCAAAGACAAAGTAGAGTGTGTTTATTATGACTCACATGTTGTCCTAGAACTTCTGAGTCCCTGCTCCATTTTGTTTAAATCAAGCGTGTCAGGTGATCCGGCCACAAGGACTTAGTGTGACACTAATGTGCATTTTGCTGAAACAAGGTCAGCAGTCAGGGCTGGAAGCTGCACCCTAGGGAATTCAGCTGTGACAGTGGCCCACCAAATTAGAATTTAGGAAATTATTTCCTAAATTTCAACAACATTTCTCATTTCTGGGCAATGTCATTTTTTTTTAATCTTATTTTTTTTTTCCATTTGCCTTGTGAGTAGGTGACTCTTTTTCAGTTGACAACAGTGAGGAGTTGACTGAAGAGAGAAACAGGAAGAAAGAAATTGTCCAGAACTTTGAAATTATATATTTCCACTTCTATTATATTTATAATTTCAAAGAAATAGAGAAATAGTTTGAAAAAGGGAGCACCGGCCAAAAAAAATTTACAATGAAAAGCAAATAGTTGATTAGAATTTGAGATTATGACCATTACTTTATTTGTTATTTTTGTAAGCTGACATCCACCTTAAAGACATAACTTTGGAAAAATGTATAAAATTAGAAACACATTGACAATAAAGCATGTTCACCCTGTCCTCTTAATTTTTACCTCAGCTTCAAATTTTCTGGCTACAGTCACACACACACACACACACACACACACACACACACACACACACAAGAAAAGAAATGTCATTGAAGAATAACATAGTTTTGCTTAATCTTTCAAACTTCTTTACATGCTTTAGATGGCATCTACCTGGAGCCTGGGGCCTGCCAACATAGACACCTTGAAACTGAAGCTTTGACATGTCCCGCAACACTGTTTTCTGAGATGGAATCCACTCAGAAATGCAGTCAACATCCATGTTTGCTTTCAATTAAAAAAAAAATAAGTTAATTTAAAAAAGGATGTTTTTAATCAACTAGGGAAATATATCAGAAAATTTCAGCTACATATTGAAAGTTACAGAGAAAGAGACAGAAAGAGGGAGAGAGAGAGGGAGGGAGAAAAGAGGGGGTGGAGAGGGGTATCATGGGGACTGAGATGTGCGTATTAACGAGACTCGGGACAGCTGCATTTATAGCTGTGTTACCCAATGCATGCAACTATGTTTCTCCTTATCCTTCACAGTTACTAAGGAAGTTGCCAAGGTCGCCCATTACCCTTGTCTTTTTAAGGCTGGCTTCGAAGTATATTAGGTACACCTCATATCCAACAATGACAGAGGGGACGGATAAAAAGGAGGGCTGTCTATTCAGAGGTGCTGAATCTAATCTTTTGTCAAACGATGTAGGCACTATATTCTGGGTGAAACCTTTGTCAACTGAGGCAAAATGCCTGAGCATTTGCTTTAAAATTTTTTACATGTAGTATTTAAAATGAACGTCCATTTTGGAGATTAGATGAAGTTGTTAGGTGTTCTCCAGCACTGAAGGAAGGCTCCAGAGTGACCCCGGGCTGCTTTCCTCGCTCAGGGCACCTACTTTGCAAGTTAAGTTCAAATTCCAGTTTCCTTGTTCAACTTGCACACCACTCAGAAGTTGACTGCAAAGCTTTTTTTTTTCTCCTCTCTCTCTCTTCCCTTTTTGTTTTGCCTTGATTTTAATCATCTAATTAAAGAATTCTGGATATGGATTAACTTCTTTCCTTCCCTCCCCATCCCCCCAGCTGTTTTGACTGCCAGGGACTAAGCACCACAGTGCTTTGATGGATTTCCTATTTTGATGGTAAAATCTTTGTTTTTCTTACAAAAAAGATTTTCTCTGCTTCTAATAAAACTCTAATCTTGCCCTTCTGACTCCTCATTCCCTGCATCCCTTCCTTCCATGTTTCAGGAAGGAGCAATTAAGCAATCCTGTCATGTTTCTTCTGAAAGTAGCAAAAAAAGTGTCTTTAAGGCCGCTTGTGCTGCGTCATGACATAAATGCCTTTCTACACCACCCAAAGCATTCTGAGTTAAGGCAGGAAGCCTGATTCTAAGCCACTATTGAACTAATCCCTGGAAAAACAGAAGTGTGGAAGAAGGGAAGAGCACTGAAGGAAAACAAACTTTTTGAGTAAAAAGTCCAGTCTTTCTTCCTGTGTATAGTTTAAAAGTGCTGACTCACTGGAATAAATTTGAGGTTCAGGTTACGATTTTCTTATAGTGGATTTTGTGATTAAACTCATTGAATAAACCCTTCAATGTTTACGTGGCATATATGTGGAGATTAAATTCTGCCCACTCCCCCACATTCTCATCTATCAAAACCATTGCTATCTGATTTCTTTTTGCTAAAGGCCCCTGGAAACACATCTGCCTTGGAATTCTGAGCACTTCGGCAGCTGCGGGAGGCCTGTATTCCTGGGCCCTGAGGTGCACCGGGATCGCAGCTCCAGAGAGAGCCCAGGAAAAGCGGCATTCCACTGAACATAAGGCCCACACCCATGCCACACCTTCAGAGACAGGAGGGAAACAGAGCTAAGGTTTACCAAGGGAAAAAGGGGATCCCCTTTCCTTCCCCCTACCGTATTTCCTTCCTCAGGTGGGGTCGGGCCGCCATTACTGTTTTTCCTGATGACAGGAATATGGCGCTTGACCTGCTCTTCTCTTTTTCAAGACTCAGTAAAAGGTTAGGAGACATTTCTTCTGGGAGTGGGGGCCGTTCCTGACACCCACACCTATCCACCTCTGACTTTCAGACCTTAGTCTTCTCCTTTTTATCCTCTCCTTGTACCACCTTTTTGGCTGGACTCTCTACCGAGTGGGCACTACTCCTCCTAGCCACTGGACTCCAAAGAGACGACTCTTTGTAGCATCCCGTCTAGCACTTAGGAGATGCTAAGTGAGCAAACAAACTGTGAGAGCCCACGGAGCTCTTCTGACTCCCTGACTGAGCCAGGAAGCCCCATTTATGCTGAGCCAGACAGAGCAAGCCTAATACTTCTTAAAACAGGAGATACGTTGGAGGAGGGGGAGGAGGAAAACAATGATAGAAGTGGTCTCCTGGTAAACAAAGTGAGAGCCTTTGTAAGGGCCAACAAATAAAAATAATCTGGGAATCTCTGTTTTACTGGAAACTGAGTGTTTTCAACCCAGATTCGGGGCTGGCTTGTTTTATCACTGTGAGCCAATCACAGATGCAGTCGTGTCAGTTTCTGCATGTATTTTTCCCTTCCAGTTCTGTGCTGGAGTTGAAGCCATCAAAATGCTAGTATGATCTATACCAGTCGTCTCCAAAGTTTTTAACTGTGCATTCTATGAGTAAAAAATTTATCAGCCCACATCTCCTCTTTCTACATAGCTATAAATTATATGCATGCACTACTACTTGGCTAATGCATCATGCACATTATAAAATATTACTCATATAAATTAAAAGATGAGACAAAAATATAAATAGAAATTCCAGCATTTCTTTTCAGGTCTGGACGGATCATTGTTGCATCCTCCATGGCTGGCACACCCCGGTATGGAGGTCACTGCTGTATCATGACCTTCTCCCACTTTCCTCAGTGTGACTTAATGATTTGGTCAAAGTCAGAGCATGGAGCTGTGGGCTACTTATGCTTCTCTCTGCCTCAGTTTACCTCTCCTGATGATACAGCTTTGTTTATCTCACAGAAATACAAAGATCAATGGATGGTACACTTGACCCTAAAAGTGAGGTCATTTGTTTGGTATATTGTGTATTAATTCCTTCTAACCTGTACTGTTTTCTGGGAAAATCTTATTTCATTGAATCATGTTGATTCTTCCATTAAAATGGTGCAAATGAGGGAGTCATTTTCATCTTTGAATCGTGGAATTCTGGCAGTTGTAGGAATCTTAGTTGTGACCTCTAGCCTAGTTTTTACCCAGTGACACAGGGAAAATGAGCCATAAAGACGATAGGAGATTTCTTGATATGGCAGATAATCCTTGTTGCCTGCAAAACTGACCTTTCCTCCTTTTTTCTAATTTTGTTTACCCTCTTCTGAGTGGCCACATGCTTGAAGGCAGGCTGGGCTCCCTCTTCTGCCCCAGGGAGTGTATCTTGATTAGGCTAAGTCAGTCATGGAAATTGTATTCATGAGCCTTGCTAAGTGATTGGGTTTATGCTTAGGCACAGGGCATGGTCCGCCCAAACTTCTTAGAAATTTCTTTCAGTTTACAAAAGGGAGACAACTGGTAGATATTTCTTTGTTTTCTCTGGATCTCATGATCTATGCGTGACGTGGATCCTTCAAGTAGCCACCTGAGGAGTACGGAGGGACAACCTGTCCAGGATGCATGGCAGGGTAGAGACATGGTCACCAGTCACAGAGCTGTCAACTTCAACACAGTGGGGCTTCCATAACTCTGGGTTTCGTGAGATGAAAAATAATAAATGCCTTCATGGCTTATACCACTGTTAGTTGCATTTCCTGTTATTTGTAGCCAGATGCATTCTAACTAAAACACTTATACAAGGGGGTTAGAAATGGCACAAGAATCCAGAACTTTAAAATAGCAAGTAATATCCTGCTTGGTTTTTATTTACAAATAGCAGCTGAAAAGAATTAATTCATCCTGCATGGGAAGGGCAGTTTGTTCCTTTCATTTTAGGAACTTTAGTCTCTGTATACTTAGAAAGTTCTGGAAGAATATAAAATTATTTGATATAGGAATGTTCTTCTTCTTTGTGTCTACTGAATGTTTGACTCTGATGACATCTTGATGGGTTTCTTCTGAGAAAACATATTTAGTTTTTAATATTGAGCTTCCCATTCAGGGATACCCGGTTACAGTACAAATTTCATCTACTGGCAAATAAAACTTGCCTACGGAGGCCCCGGGCCAACAGTCTCTCAGTGAATTAGTGGCAAAACGCCTGAGTGTGGAATCGGGGTGGTTGTATGTTCAAACTAAACCTCCATTTGCCGCTGGTCCAAGCTGCCTTTGCTGCTGCTGCTTAGTGGGGACACTCAGAAATAACCCAGAAGCTTATAAAGGTAATGAGTGGTTTCAAATCACCCATAGACGCCCATAGTAAATGGAAAGCTTTTGTCAACATCTTTAATGGCTTCAGTTGGTAAATTATTAACAGAATATATGTGGAGTCCTCAGCATTTCAAATACATTTCCTTTCTGAACAGGAACATTGGAGAACACTGTCTCTCCTGCCAACTTGCAAGCTGCAGGTGCCTACTCTCCCTCCCGTTTCCCTTCCTCCCTCTCTCAGGTGGTGTGGAGTCTTCTTCTCTTACTCAAGGGGCTTCTCCTCACACGGCTGAGGGCTCTTCGCTTCTCATGCATGCTTACCCTTGTCCAGGCCCTGTCATGTGATTAGTTTCATTCCATTCAACTCCTTTCCTGGTATGTGGGGGAAAGATCACAATTTGAAAAAAAAAAAAAAAAGCAAAACTGGATTCCGGTTAAGAATCTGCCACTTACTAACTTATTAACTTTTAGTAAATCGCTTAACTTCTCTCAGCCTTGTTTTCTTCACCTGTAAATCGGGAATAGTCCACGTCCACGGGGACTGTTGTCTGCTTCTCATATGTGTCAGAATCAAGTGATCCTCGTGGAGAGGCTGTGAACCTCATGATTCTCAATATTTACAAATTTTATTGCTCATGTTGATATTTTTCCTTCAAAGGAGGTTGACACACAGCCACTCAGATGTTCCAGTTCTGACTGACTCAGTAGGCTGTAAGAACAAGTCCACATGCCAATGAGTGGACTGACCCATTTGATACATTTGCTGGAAAATATAGAGTGTGTTGTGGTTTTTACACTGATGAACACTGAGAAGCTGATCCTCTTGTTATTCACAGCAACACTTCCTTACTTATACCTGGTGTGCTCGGTAATGTCCATATGCTGGGCATATTCAATATTCAAGGTAGAAAGGGGAAAGAGTAGAGGAAGGGTGAGTGGGAGAGACAGATCATACTTTAACAAGATTTTTTTAAGAACAGTAGCTATTACATTGTTATGATTGTATATGTGGGTCAGGAGACACTATCTTGAATCGAAGACAATAAAATCTGTGGTCTATACCTGTCAGTGACTTGATGACACTGGGCAAAATATGTAAATTTTCCTCATCAATGAGATGGAAATGGGAATCGTACCTACCTATGTGTACATAGGGTTGCTGTATTAAATGGGATAATACACAAAGTAACTAATGCTCGATGACGATGTCTCCTGTATGTGTGTGTATGTGTGCACATGTGTGCATACTTTCATATTACCCAGTTTTTGGTGCACTGAGAAGCTGCACGTTGAACTGATCCCTTATTGATCACTTATAAAATCACAGTCCTAGGCTGTGAGGCAATAAACTCTCAGGTGCTTAGAATCTAGATAAGAAATAGAGAAGACAAGGGCCCAGAAAATATGGAAGAGTATGGATGGAAAGTAAGTAAAGATGCTAAATACAGACCATCATTGGCTGTGAATCCTGAACAGAACACGTTCCCTGAGACCTGAAAAATTCACAGAAGTTGTGCCTCTTAGGCTGGATTATGGAGAAGGGCTATGTTTTGAATTGGGGAAGACAGTCCAGGTGTCAGATCATCGGAAGCAAGACGTGCCAAGGAAGCAGGAAGAAACCCAGACGAACAAGAACCGCCAGCAAGTGCAGACTGGCTGGGTAGCAAAGATTGGTTGAGCGTTCTTTTCATGGATGCCACCATTGGCTCCAACACCAATGGAGTCTACCTGGTCATTGCTCATAAATTCTTGCTTCTTAGGACAGCAGCTTTGATGAACAGTGCTTGGGGACAACTCATTAGTACGTGATATACACTGTGGCCTGCCCTTTCGCTTTGTAAAGAATTACCTGTTGGGGTGCCTGGGCGGCTCAGTCAGTTGAGTGTTGGACTCTTGATTTTGGCTCAGGTCACCCATGGTCTTGCAGTTGTGGGATTGAACCCCACGTCCGGCTCTGCGCTCAGTGCGGAGTCTGCTTGAGAATCTCTCTCTCCCTGTCCCTCTGCCCCTCACCCCTCCAAAATGAATAAATAAAATTAAAAAAAAAATTTACCTGTTCCTCAACAACACTTACTGGGTGGTTTTGGTGTGCTAGGCATCAAGGAAGGTTAGAAAGAAAGTAGAGAGCATGCAAGCTACCTGGCCAGATCATTCTAATTATGCACATGGGATAAAACACACATGTAAAGAGAAGCCATCTTGATAAAATAGGATAGCTGCATGTGTTAAGAAAGAATGTCTTCCTGAGAAACAGCATAATAGAAATAGAACACTGGGTGACATTCCCTGTTGTCAGCACAGGTGGAGTTGTTATGAAGTCGGTGTGTGTGCAGAGCAGCATTTGGGAAACCTGAAATCATGATTTGACTGTACTTTGCCTGCAGTGCAGAGGCCCGCTCAGTGTTGGCGAGCAGTCGGCATGCCGCACTATTTCCTGTTTGCCTGTCAGGTTACCCATCGTATTCTTATCTTGCTCTATCAAAGCAGGCATGATGTGTTCAATGATTTCTTCTTTTTAATCCTCTTGCTCGTCTTCTTTTTTAATTCATGGAATGTATGTCTCCACTTATTCCTCCTTAGCCTGACTCTTGGTGTAAGTTGGACGATTTCTCTGCCCCATGACTGATGATTCTTTCTCCTCAGGACTTTCACAGTGTTCTGGAGGAGGACCTCTGGATGCTCCCTGCTTCTTGCTACGTGTTTGGGCAGACAGCACCCCGAGAGGCGAGTTGGCTCCATCTGCGATTTGGAATTACGTGAAGAGAAAATATAAGGGGATACGAAAACCATGGTGACAATCTTGGAAAATGAGATTAAGTCACAGCTGTATAAGTTTTTTTATGTGCTCTTACACACAACTGATAGCAACAAAGAGAGCCACCTGTTTCCAGTCAGACACTGCCAAATCTTTCAGAAGGTGAGGAGGAAAGACCGTTGGGGGTGGTTCCAGAGGAGCTCCCACCGGCGTGAGCTCCCTGGACCAGGGACTGGGACTCTTTACTTCTGTGGCCTAGGACCACGCTCGACGTGTCTCAGGTGACCGCTTAGAGCTTTGTGGACATGAATAAATGAACAAAGTCCAAAAGGCCTTTATGGATTGGAGGTCGCTTCAAGCAGAGGCACAGTCTCTGAAGCCGAGCTTCCAGATTTAGCAGAGAATCATTTGGGCTCTGCATTGTCCCTGGACCCATCTCAGGTTCTGGTACTTTGGTGTTTCCTCTGGAACAAAACCACTGTTTAGACCTGAAACCACAAAGTGCCTGTGCGGCTTCTGCTCGAGAAATACTGTTGGTGGCTACAATGTCTTTTTCTTCCCAGAGTCTTCTTCTCTCATACTCCTTGCTATTCATATTAGACTTCACCTTAAAATACCTTCAGAATTTTAACATTTACATTTTTTATATGAATTACAGCACTTAGCATGTGAAGCATTCAAAATCCATACCTATTTATTTTCTGGGTAAAAGATGCATAATTTATCCTAGGACTAAATAGAAAAAAAAAAAATAGAAGAAAATTCACATTGTAACTTTGTCATGGTAATGTCCTTGGGGCTATTGCTATTTTTAAGAAAAAAAAAAGAAAGATCTGTTTGTCTCATGGTCTAAGTAAGAATGGACAGGGGATACAGGCACTTTCTTCGACTGCAAAGGAATCACAGTATGTGTCATTCAAACATTTTTTTCTCTCTCTCCTTTCTATCACCCAAAGAATAGAAGAGAACGAAACAAAAACTCTAAAAACAAAACAACAACTCACAACAGTAGGGGCATCGACAATGAAAACAACAATGAACATGAGGATTTAGGTGGAATGGTACCAAAATTAGATCAGCAAATGAGATTTGAGAATTTCATGTGGCTTATATAATTCTAAGGAAGAGAAGTTTTATATGTTGCTATCAAAGGAAAGTAGGAGAGGAAAAAAAGAAGAAAAGAGAAAAAAAGCAAAGCAAAGCAAAAGCTCTGTGTCTGGGCCACTCTTCTCAGCAGGGACACCATGAGCATTTGGGGTAAGGTGGTCAGTCATATTTTACAAATACAATAAAAAAATTCTGATAGAGACTGAAAATCGGTTGGATTCCTCTTGATTAATTGTACATTTTATCCGCACTTCCAAAATTCCTAATGTTTTAAACTTTTTTAAAAGAGGATTTCTTCCTGTTATAGTTTATAAATGTCTCAAAGTGTGGGTGTATGGCAAACCATTCCAAATTTACCCTCAGAGAAATATTCTTTAATTTTGACTGTTCCGGTTCTCCATTTGACTTTTGCATGAGAATCCTCAAGCTCTCTCTGCTCTTCTGGCTTTAAACACACACTCTCTCTGGGTAAACTAATTCGTACTCATGGCTTCATTGCTGTTGATGGCCCAGTTTTTACACCCGTCACTGACATTTCAACTACTCTTCAGCCCCATATTGTAAGCAGGGGTAAGAAATCTGAATTTAGACCTATTTTCCTCATCCAAGAAAAATAGGATAAAAATCGAACTCAACTACTTTTCTCTAGCTCTTTTAATAAAGTCAATGACACCATCATTTATTGAGTTTCTTTTTTTTTTTTTTTTAAGATTTTATTTATTTATTCGACAGAGAGAGAGACAGCCAGTGAGAGAGGGAGCACAAGCAGGGGGAGTGGGAGAGGAAGAAGCAGGCTCACAGGGAGGAGCCTGATGTGGGGCTTGATCCCATAACGCGGGGATCACGCCCTGAGCCGAAGGCAGACGCTTAACCGCTGTGCCACCCAGGCGCCCCATTTATTGAGTTTCTTAATTTCACAAATGTGAGTGTCTGTTTTATACCGATTATACTAAGTTCTAGTATCAAACAGGCAGAGTCCCCAATCTCATGGAGTATTATAGTCCAGGGGTAGAAACGTACTAGTAAAATAATCACACAAACGTATAATGACTACTAGAGATAAAGGCCATGGACAAACTACAGATTCTTACAAGTGAATAATATAAATACCTCAGTAAAAATGACTTTCAAGCCTGTATTTCCTTTACTCCCATATTTAATCAGTCACTGAGACCTATTGGCTGCACCCCTATTTTTAAAGTTGCGGCTCTGTTGGGGGCCTTCTATTTCTTTCTTTTTTTTTTGGGGGGGGGGCCTTCTATTTCTGACATTCGGATTACTCCAATTGCATCCTCACTGGACTCTGTCTACTGCAGACCATCAGCATAGAGTTGCCATGTTAATATTCTTCGGTGTTCATTCTATCACATCACTCTCCAGTTTGAGTATCGTCAGTGGTCCGCTAAAGCCTATGGAATCAACTTCAGGCAGATTTCTTTGCCTAAATGCTTTCACTGGACTCATTCAAAACTTTTCTCCCACTACCTCCTGATTCAGCTTTACTTGTGCTGTTCTCCACACCTAGTGCTGCCTTCCTTCTCTTCATTAACTTGCTATTTCTTGAAGTCCATGATTTTCAAATCGTGAACCTTGAAGGGAGGGGAAACATAGGGAGGAGTATGGGAATTGTAGAGGGTGAGAGCTGGGCTCTGTTCTTACGGCTTTACATTGGATTTCTGTGCAAGATTTCACTGGAAGAAAAGGGTTCCAACGTGAAAAAGCACTTGAAGATCTATGTAGCATTGAAGTTTCCAATTAAGACTCATCTTTTCCCAGGAGTTGTTCCTTTCTTTACTAAGCCTTTCTCTTCCACATTGACTTTTCCCTCTACCCTCGACACTGTGCTCCTGGGTGTGATGCACTTGCTTACCTATTGCCTTGCGTTGTACTTTTAGTAAATTGGCCTCCTTGAACCCTATCTTTATACTTCTTTTGCATTCCCCTGGTATGTGCTTTATCTTGGTATAAATGGGTGAATAAACCAACAACACGTGAATACTCAATGGTTATGTTAGGTAGTGGAAAATTTCTGTTTCTAAAATTATGTTTTCAATCTATTCTCCATTTTTGGCAACAAAGTAAATAGAAATAATATCAAAAGTGACATTCTCCCTGGGTTCTCATGCTATATGAGGGTGAATCTACATAGATGGTTAAGAAATAAAGGTGAGAGAGGGCTGGTGAGAAGATCTGAGAATGTTCTTTCTGAAACTCCTCATTCACTGGGATTGACCTCCTGCCCTGCTCTGTCCTCTTCACTCCCCCCAAAGTTTACATGGGCCTATTGGCTAATCTGTGACATGGAGTTTCAAACTTTGTATCTTACCTCCCTTAGGGCAGAATGGAAATCTCTTGTAAGTCCAAGGTCTAATTTGGTCAATTGTAATAATATGAGTTTAATTGGATCACAAATATTGTTAGCACTTATTATTCAAGCCTATTCCTGAACTATGAGAGGACACTGATCTATCCCAAATTCCCAACTGGGAACAAACAACAAAGAGAACAAGTCCCTGCAGTGGCTTCTCCACGGAGCCCAAAAACCCACATCTGATAAGCTATGTAATTTGCTATAGCAATTTGTGCCAAAAATAAAGGCACACTTTTGCAGAGTTGCACATTTCTAAGAAAAACCGAACTCCGCCTCATGCTAATCCAGCTCCTTTTCTTTCTCTTTCGAACTTTATGTTCATGGCTAAAATATACCAGGTTGCGTCTTAGTCCCATACATCTATTCTGCTGGCGGCCCTTGGCCAAATGGCGAGGCCCATCCACTCCCAGTGCCCCCAGGCCTCTCTTGCTGTCACACTGAAACATGAAGGGTGAGCAAAGGCAACAGCAGTGGTCTGTTTTACAACACCCCAATAACATGATGTCTTTAACAGCACAGCAGATTCTTGGCTGATGGCCCTGGTTAAAGGAAGAGAGGCACAGAATCTTCGAAGTCATCAATTTTAATGAGCACTGCAACTATTCCAGTGAACTAGATCCCTTTATTTTTGTTTGCTTGACAAAGAAACCTGATACATCCAAGACATTTATTCCTTTTTAGTTCAGCACCAGGACAGGAACTCGTTTTTTTCACCACCAGTATTAAGCCCCCAGTGGTGATAAAAATTCCTGTGCAGAGTTTTGGAGGCAAAGAATAAAAGAAGCTACAAGGGGTGAGGGGAGCCCCCCCAAAATACAAACTTCTGAAAAAATTCAGACTTTTGTTGGCTCAGAGGTTAAGCGTGAATTGTTTAAGTTCCCTTTCAAAGTTGGAGTCGGCCTACGTATTTCATAAGCTTGAATAGTTTTGTGGAAGTTAAAACAGAAATAAGAAATTTCATCTGCATTTTCAAAGGCAAGGAATACTCAGTGCTGTTTGGGGGGTGTTTGTGTGTGTGTGTGTGTAAGAAATGAGCAGATAAATAAAGCCAGAAGCAGATGAGAATTTGCCTAATTTATTTACAACTTAATGAATTAAAATATTTTGAAGGAATATTCTGAATTTTCTGGGCAAGTCACACTGGCGGTACTAAGTAATTCCTAAGGTTCATAGTGAGATAAACAACAGGTAAATCGCTCGAGATGTTTGTGTATCAGAGAAAACAACAACCTGGCTTTTGCTTCTAATCTTTTTCATCTTTGTGCAAACTCGCTGAACTCTCATTCCAGATCTGAAGGCAAAAGGCAGGCATTTGTTTTAACTCCTTAAGTAAACTCGAGTTCTAGAATCGTTAAAGTTGAAAGTCCTTGTACAATCGCTAAATTACACTGCTCATTAGTAAGGGATTCATAGCAAGGACAAGCTCTGCCATTGCTTATGAATTTTTCAATCAAAAGAAAAATCCTCCTCTTCTCTGTTAAAAAATTCTTTAAGTACAGGGGAAAAAAACAACTCAGAAAAAAATTACGCAAATGGCAAGGTAGTGACAGGGCATCTATCAAAGTGGCTCTGGAAATTCCAATTTTTAAAGTGCTATAAAAATATCATTATTAATGATGATTGACTGGGTTTTCAGAGCCAAGAGATTTCAAGGCTGCTAAGTTAGAGTGGAGTGCAAAAGCGGGGGTGCTAAAATGGCTTCAGGGTTCCCTCACTTTGTTTCTTCATTGATTTTTAAGTAACATGTGAGCACACTCAAATTGATGATTTTCATTTTGAATTAGTTTGGCCTCTGTCATGGAGAGACTTCCATCTTTTCCTGAGTGTCAGTGTCTAATTCATCTTCATCAAGTCCCCAGCAGGAAGATTTGGATCTTATTACTTTTTGTTTTACAGTTTTATCCTTTACAGGAAATTGGGACACGGAGAAAAAGAGAGAGGAATCTACCCGCTTTTTCAGTAAACTTACCCAACGGGAGAAGAAGCACCTTCCCCCGTGGACCTCATCGAAACTCCTGGATGGGGCCGTCCCAGGAGGTGGGAGAGTTGAGACCATAATCCAGTACTCCCTTGAGATGTTTTTTTTGTTTGCCTGTTTGTTTTTGTTTCTTTCAGATTGCTGAAGAGTCTTAGCTCCCGGTCTTTGTAAATTGGATACCTTGTACCTGTGGTCTTTATGGACCTAGATGTTCTCTCCATTTTACAGATGGGGAGATTAAGCCTAGAGAAAACCATTACAGCACTGGCAAAACTGTATTAGGTTTCGATATGGGTAACTGTTCCCGGGAAATTCTTCGAGTTTTGCACTGTTTTCAGTCACTGCCAAGACTGGGGAAAATGACAAGGATGGTTTAGTAAAGCGTAACTAAAATGTGCTTGAAGAACCTTACAGAAAGATAGTCTTGTTTAGTGTTTAGATAAGGCCCAAGGTCCAATTTGGGGAACTTCTTTAAGGACGCAGGGAAAAACATGTCAACACTGACAAACCAATTTTTGACTGAGCAAAAATCAGTCTTTTCCTTTCTACCCCTGAAAGCTTCTTAACTCTCAACCCTCTGTTTTTAGCTGCGAGCCTTGCTGCACCGGGTCTGAAGACTCATGCATTCTCCAGGCCTCTGCGAAGACACCGGTTTGTCCTTTGACCATGTGCCAAAGATGGAAAAAAAGAAGAGCTTCAGCAACTGTGAACCAGGAAATTTTTTGTTTGTTTGTTTTTTTAAAACGAGATTTGCCAACCTTGCCAAGAAATGTTGTCTAAGTTACAGACTGTCAGTCTTTATAATCACTCTTCCTTCTTTTTCTTTTCTGAATCCCGCATTTTCACGGAGGGTAGATAATCTTTGGCATTATCCTCATTGGCTCAGCTTAGCTCTCAGTCCCTTGGGGTCCTGCTGACTCCAGAAACTTTCAACTTCTAAATCCAGGGCTGGCTCACCCAGGAAAGGAAAAGGCAAATTGAACAATAAAATTCAAGCTGTAGCTTCCGTTGTGACTCAAGAGCAGAAAATGTTTTTAATGTCCAAGAGCACATAAGTGCCATTAATCACCAAGAATTTATTATTTCTCATTGAGGGCCCCAAAGAAACACCATTTTGCCCAACTCCCTTATTATCTGGAATTTGAAAAGCTTTTCAAAACTAATTACCTGATTGAATATTTACCTAGGGTTGAACACTTCAGAAGTTCTTTCATAGAAATTATATATGCCAAAAAAGAGAAAGTAGCATTTTTTCTTCCTTTCTTTTCTTTTTCATTTCTCCCTTGTGTTTCTCTTCCTCTCCTTAGTGACCCTTGCTGTGTCAGCCTTTCTATGCATGATCAGTTCCCTGTGATCTATGGAAAACTCCCACCTCAGGAATCTGAAGCCTGTGGTAAGTCTTTTTAGTTTTTGAGTCCAGGCTATGGATAATTTTTGTTTTGAGAAAGCCTTAGAGGCTTGTAATATAGTCACATTTTTTTATTTTTTGAACTGCATAAATAAGTTAGGCCTTCTTGGGGAAGGGATTTTTGCAGGCATAAGGTCAGGATACTTTTCTATTGTTTCTCTGAAATATTAAGTATTATTTTGGTGTTCACACAATAAATTGATAGGATCCTCCGTCCCTCCCTTCCTCCCTTCTCTTCCTTTCCTTTCCTTCCTCTTTCTTTTCTTTTTTCTTTTCTTTCTTTCTTTCTTTCTTTCTTTCTTTCTTTCTTTCTTTCCTCTTTTTTCCTTCCTCCCTCCCTCCCTCCCTCTTTTCTTTTCTTTTCTTTTCTTTTTTCTTTTCTTCTCTTTTGTTTTTCCTTCCTTCCTTCCTTCCTTCCTTCCTTCCTTCCTTCCTTCCTCCCTCCCTCCCTCCCTCCCTCCCTCCCACCCTCCCTTCCTTCTTTTCCTTTCTTCTTTCTTTCTTTCTTTCTTTCTTTCTTTCTTTCTTTCTTTCTTTCTTTCTTTCTTCTGATGTTCCTAGTGCAGTAAAGTAACATTGCAAGAACGTTATAAATTCATTTGTTGGAATTCTTAGACTACATTAGAATAGTTGATTTGGGGAACCTAAGTAAATATGTACCATAACCCATGTTTCTCATTTCACGTGGAAGAGAGCTGCATTTACCTTCATGCATAGAGGTCATATCAAAAGCTTATGTTAAAAAATAGAAGCTTCAAATTCATTCTCTGATCTTGGGGGACATAACTTCTTGAGATAGTGAGACGACAGTTAAACTAGAGTATTTAAGGTGCAAGGAAGAGTTTTAGAAAGGTTTCTTTTTCTGGGTTAGGATGAACAACTTTAATAGTGCAGAACATTGTAATCTCATGTGCTCCACCCCAATAGGGAACTGATGGAGGAAGACCACCGCATCTGTTGAAAGCCTGTGGTCTGCCGGGCTCTGTGTATACTCTCCCCACAGCCCTACAAGGTAGGCATAGTTATCCCTATTTCACAGATGAAGAAACAGAGGCTCAGAGGGCTTAGGTGATTTAACCAATGTCAAAAACGTAATAAATAGCAGCACTAGGAAGATCTACGTGACTCCAAATCCATGCTTTTTTCCATTAAAACCTATTGCTTCCAGTAGGTGAGAAGGCTAATTTAACGTCTAGCATTACTGCCTATCCGCACAGGTAAATATGCACAGAGAATACTAACTCTTTCAGTGGTCTGCCAACTAGAGGTGGGGGAGGCCATTGCCTTCGGCTAACCCATCTCTCTAAGAATCTTGAGGATGAGCAAAGTGTCTTCTTTTTCTCACTGTATTGCCTGAATTTCAGCCAGTTGCCAACTGTTCAGGCTGAGGGGATCAAGTATACGCACACACTATTGTATCAGGTGCAGTGAAATAAATAGAATCAGCCTGAGCTTTCCTATGATCTTTAGTTGGGGTCTTTTTATAAGGCGTTGAGTCAAGACAACCTCAACTGACGGGATCAGAACAAGTTCTTGGTGGGATAGAAGTGGTTCTGGCCCTAAGTGTAGTTGTAAATTATTTTCTGGGATACAGGCTTCCCTTTCAGAGCTTTTGTCTCTATTATGGAAATTCCTCTCCCGTCAGCACACTGAACCTTCATACTCTTTCCACTTTCCCCTTAATACAATCTGATCTGGCGAGCTATCACCTGGAAAGAATCTAATCAATTATATCATTACTTGCAGGAATGACTCTGATGGTGGAATTTCAAGAATCAAGGGAAGCAAGTGAAGATGAAACTTCAAAGCAGCAGAGGTTTCTTAACACCCTTCAATGTTTAGGACATAAGTGACCACTTATTCATGAGCCATTCATGGGTGAGACTGATCCTGGAGGTTGATGGAGGACAGCTAATGTAGGTGGCTGAAAGGTGCTTGACCAGAGTGTGCCTCTGAAAAAAGACAAAAAACAAACGAAAAAACCCCCAAACCCAAGAGTCCTTTTGCTGGCATGTTGTTGCTCTGTTATCTTCCAAGTCATTCTACTGTGGACTCTGGCATTTGGATTGAAGCTGACAGTGGGGGTGGGGGCATTGGGGGTGGGGGTGGGTGGGTGGAAGCGTTTTCTTTCCTGTAGCTGGGCTATCAGCCTCTCTAGAGGAAGGCCAAGATGATTCCTTTAGTCATTGTAACTTGGTCAGAGATCCTTCCTGGGGGAGAAAGAATGATTATGAAGACTGACGGCCTAGGCAATGCAGTAGAAAAATGCAGCACCTTTTTAAAAAAGTAGTCCACTGACTGTGATGCCAGTAGGATCTGAGGAGGTTTTCCTAAAGCTGTTTCCATATCTGTTGCTTTAGTCCAAAACTTTTGGTTGTGGAGTTCGGGAAGTTTCCTGGAGTGCCAGCAATTTACCTCCCCTCTTACTTACTGTAGATACCTAGGGCAGAAGGACATGGCCAATTTATAGCATGATCCATGGTATATAAAAACATTTTCTAAGAAGGAGCTTTCTTCTACAGTCATTTCAGAAGCACTACTATTTTATCTAGAAGATGAAGAAATACTGAGAGCAAAGCCACTGCTGCAATCTGTGGCAGGGTAGGTAGATGATATGTCTCGTTTGTGCTTGAGGGGTTGGCCAACAATGTTTGTGGTAATTATACCTGGCTTCTTGCTTAAAGGAGAAGGTGAAAGGGCTTGAGGAACACGTCTGTATACTCCACACTGTGAGAAGGATGTGTCGAGGACTAACACAAAAAATAAGTCAGATGAAAAAAATAAGGAGGAGGAGAAAGGAAATCTTTGTCAACAAGTAGATGTGATGAATTAAGTGGATTTTCCATTGGTAGGAATTAGGCTTATTCACTCTTCTCTTTGATTTGGTTTTTATATTTGCATCCTTCTGTTAGGACATTGCTCTAGTTGTTTTCTATCCCTTTCTCTGAGTGTGCCTACCACCACTGGGTTGTGAACTACATGAGGGTAGGTGTTCTCTTTTTTTGTATCCTTAGCATCAAGCTGGATACAGAATAGTGTCACAACAAGTGACTAATGAATGGCTGAAATTATTTTTTATATTATAGAATTTTAATTTTAAAACAGTCACTTCCCTGGGAATGGGACACCCCTGTGGGTCATCTCGGACAATTTGGGGGGTGAGTAGAACCAACAAGCTGACCTGAGTAGGGCTAGATTTTTGACTAGTTGAGGAACATAACCTCTTTTACCGTAAACTGACAATCTGAAACATGAATATGGTGAATTTAGCCAAAGATGATACCTCGAGGCAAAGAAGGGTGCACAAAATTGGAGACTATCCCAAGAAAAAGATTCCAGAAAAAGACATGCTCCTAGCAGGGCTGGCTTCCTGGGAGTGCAGCCTGTGTAGTCGCATGGAATTCTGTAGTCAGAGGGCCTGGCATGTGGTCTGTGGTGTCCTAATGCAGTCTTGAAATTCTTAATAATTTTTGAACAGAGACCCACGAGTTCACTTTACATTGGGCCCTGTAAATTAGGTAGCTCGTCCTGGCTACTAATAAGGTGATGGGAGCCACAAGAGCCAAGTTCAGAGAAGCTGCACTGGCTCGTATCTGAGAACAGCAGGGGAAGAAGCAAGCACTGGTTTTAAGTAGAACTCATCTTACCTGGCCTCTGAGTGTGTTGCAGGCACTGCATAGGGCAGATTTCCCAGAAGGGTGAATGATAGGGCCACTGGTCAAGGAAGGAGAGGGATTCTCCAGGGGATGAATGTTCAGTGAGTTTAGAAGGAAGACACTTTTCTCTCTGGGGTAATGGGACAGACAAAAAGGAGGGCTTGCAGGGCTGGAAGAGTGGGATAGTCTCAGGAAGAGTGAAGACATACCTGCAAATTCACTGAAGTGCAGTGAAGGAATCTTTAGATATTTCTATTCTCTGTCCCCAGATACGGCCCCACAGGAATGCCAGACTGATCAACCTGCGAAGCCCCACACCAGGGACGGATATTAGGATGTAAGTTGTGGAAGACACTAAAAATCCACAAAACCTCACCCTCATTTCTAAGTATACTAGATAGAAAGGAAGTCAGTAATTACATGCCAAGGAAAATAGCTAGGAAAACTCTTAGATTTCTTGACTTTTGGGGGTAATTGTTTCACATTTTGTTGTCATTAACCCATCTACTTCTCCATAGTAATAAATAATACTGTCTTAAACTGGAAGGGCCTGTGTACTTATTCTGGGCTATAACAAGAAAGGGGGGAGGTGGGTGAGTCACATTGTGCTCTGTAGAATACCCTAGGCAGAGCCTACCCTGGAAAGAAACAAATCATAGGACATAGAGTAGAAGGGCACAGTTTTTTGTTTTGTTTTGTTTTTCGAAGGTTGACTATCTGGAGCCTATAAGGACTGTGACAACTGTGACACAGCTGAGGATGAGCAAGAGGAAATTAAGCTGCATGGAAGCTTTATGAGGTTCTTCTCCTGGAGGGCAATTCCAGACATATTCAAGTAGAGGCATTATCCAGCCTCTGAGAGATTCCAAGAGATTCCTAAGCATTCAAAAAATGATGGAACTCTTAATCAAATAAAAACACACATATCATAACTATCTGATAGTGAACTCTCCGCTGGTTGGGAGGAGGTGGTCATGCATAAACCTGGTGTGGTCATGGGTCTACATGCTCCAGCTTCTCAGAGCAGGCGTCCAGCTATGATAGAGGACCTGCCAGGATCACCAACCTCACCCGATCCCTGCTACTCTGATGGTTCCTGTGGGAACAAAAGTTGTCATCACAGGATCTGCATCTCTGGGACCAGGTAGGAAAAGGAAAACATTTAAGGTTGGGTGGGACTTTTTTTGTCTTCTTCCGTTTGTGGTCATGACTCTGGAAGAAGGCGGCAGGTAATAGCTGGTTATGTAGAAGGTATCTAAAGGAAAGAATTTGTCTTCTGGAACATGATAGGACTGTCAGTAGGATGAACTACTGAAAATGGAAAAGGGCACTGGATCAAAGTGGAGAACATATTTAACAAAGATGAATGGATAAAGGGCAGTGAGAAAAACCAAGACCAACTACCAAGTAGGTAATAAGGACAGTGGGCATGCCAGAGAAAGGGTTTGTATAGTGGAGGTGGTCATTAGTAATTATCACCCTTTCATTTATTCAACAAATAATAGAGATGTTCACTAAGAACAGTATGTATGGGGGCACCTGGGTGGCTCGGTCAGTTAAGCGTCAGACTTTTGATTTCAGCTCAGGTCATGATCTCAGGGTCATTGGATCAAGCCCCACATCAGGTTCCATGCTGAGCATGGAGCCTGCTTGAGATTCTCTCTCCCCCTCTCCCTTTGCCCCTTCCCTCCACTTGCTTGCTCTCTCTCTCTCAGAAAATAATATTTGTGATCTTAGGAGACTATATATGTCAACACAGAAAAGGAGGAGGCAAAAGAACTCAAAGTTTTAAAACAAAAAAAATAAACAATGTTATTGAGAGGACTAGGTTTAATGGGATAAAGCTCAGACTAAAATTATCAAGAGAAAAACGTACTTTATTAAAAAACTGATATGGGTAGAAGGGAAATAGAATTGTGCTATGTATGATGAAAGTATGCATCTAGATGGAAACAAAGGTCAAGCAAAAAAGAAGTCAACCAATTTACTGTCATTAAAATATACCACTCAGACCCTGTTGGAAGAGGAAAAATATAGATATTATGTTTTTAGGGTTAAATGTTGGTATGAAGTAATCCTTTGCAGGAATGAGAGAATTTGACTATCTTTTAGAAAATTAATTTTGATAAAATTGAAGTACTTGATAAGTGTTTCACTTTTAATGTTCACATTTTTAATCTTCAAAATGATGTCCCAGACAAGGGCAAATTGTTATTGGTCTGTAACAAGATCAAAGTAAGTATTTGGATACTTTTATAGCAATTTTTGTCATCACATTTTAATTTTATTTTACAAAATTAAAACCGATCCTTCATGGCAGATGTTTGAGAGGCACTATCATAGTTCATGATAACATAGAATTCAAAAAGTGTACTGCTATTTGGAATATAGCTTATTAGGAAAAGGACTCTAAAGAGAAAATGAAAGAATGGGGGAATTTGAGTATACATTTGGCTATTATTCCAATGGGACAAATAAGGGAAATTATCTCAAAAGTGGTGTGATTATATTGACTGCTTTCCTGATGAGGAAAAGGGGTGAACCCCTTCTACTGAGTATCTATTATATATTCGAAAGTTTTATTTAAATTATCTTATTTAATCTTAACCCTTTGGATAAGTGATACTATTTTAATTTTAATGGAAGGGAAACATGAGGCTCAGTGACTTTAGTGGGTTGCATGGTGGCCCCCAAAATGGTATGTTCATATCCTAATCCCCAGAACCTGTGAATGTTACCTTATATGGTAAAAGATATACTTAAGCAAAGGATCTTGAGAGGAAGAGCTTGTCTTAAATGGGTCATACATATCCTTATAAGATAGACACACAGGGGAGAAGACAAAGAGGAAACAGAGACAGGAGGTGGCCATAGGCCAAAAAAACCGACTGGAGCCCCTAGATGCTGGAGGAGGCAAGGAACAGATTTTCCCTAGAGCCTTTGGAGGGATTGTGGCCTTGCAGACACTTGGTTTTGGCTTCAGGCCTCCAGTATTGTAAGGGAATAAATTTCTGTTGGCTTAAACCACCCTGTTTGTGGTAATTTGTTACAGTTGTCTTAGGAACTTAATATAGTGACTTAAAGAGACATCTAGAAAATGAAAAATCTATTATTTAATCTCAGGTCTAACTCCAAAGCCTTTTACAATGACGTATCACATAGCAGCCTTCCAGACTTTATCGTGCTGAGATCAAATGATAAGAAATATGTTGAAGGGATGGGGAAAGCATGGAGAAATAGAGTGTATGACATGGCCTCATAGATGAAGCTTCAATGCTCATTCCTCTACTCACTGTACTTGGCTTTGAGAGTCTCCACTCCCTCCACTGAAAACAAAGTGTCATAAACCAAATTAACAGTGTTATTGTGAGGATTGAATATGATGCCATATGTATAAGCTTCTTTGCAAATTGTAGAGCACTATTCAAATACTAATTCCCAAGACATTTTTCCCCCCAGAGAGACTGAAGAAATGACGTTGGCCCTTTCCATTGACGATCTCTCTGCTGCTGATGCAATAGCACTGGGTTACCCACCTTCCCGCCATCACAGATGGCAACGCGAGCATACGCCTCTCTCTGGATGCACAGTCCTAACATCACGTGCCTGCAGGAGCAGCCAGAAACCCCTGCACCTGTTCTTTCTCTCTCTCTTTCTTTCTTTCTTTCTTTCTTTCTTTCTTTCTTTCTTTCTTTCTTTCTTTCTTTCTTCTTTCTTGGTTTTATTTATTCATTTTTAGAGATAAAAAGGAGACAGAGAGAGAGTGGGGGGAAGGACAGAGGGAAAGACTCTCAAGCAGACTCCCCACCGAGTGTGGAGCCTGATTGGAGGGGGCTAGATCTCACCATCCATGAAATCATGACCGGAGCTGAAACCAAGAGTCGGCTGCTGAACCATTGGAGCCACCCAGGCGCCCCTGAGCAATTTCTATTTGGAAGTAAACCTCAGAGCTACCATGCCAGAAGGAAAGAATTGTTTCCAGCAGATTTTTTTTTTTCAGTATTCAGGGGGACAATACTAAATAACTCCGTTCAACAGGTGAGTTCATTTTTACTTGTTTACTTACACCAAGTCTTGTTCCAGAACGGATTTAAGGTGGATTCCCGATTAATACCACGCAAGATAAAATAAAGTGAAAAATAAGGGGTGAGGAAAGGAGAACAAGGGGAGAACGAGACTCAGAAACTAAAGGAAGCCAGGAGTGGGTCAGGCTGACTGCTGTCTGTAAGGTCCCTCACCCTCACCAGGGTTGGCTATGCAGCGGTCCCTGAGCTTTCGTGTCGTTAATACCAAAAAAAAAAAAGGGGGGGGGGCTCTAAGTCAACTTCCCCCACAACATCCCCTAGGATGTGATTTGAGTCTCTCAGGGCAGTGCCTTGCCAGATCAAGGCCCCAAAGATCTTGACATTGAGCATCGCAACAATCATTTTTGCCTGAATTGAAAATAAATCAGTAAAACATCAGTGAAATCTGTGTCTCTGAGGAACACAGCTTCCTGATGTAGTGCCTGATATAAACTAGCTATAGAATTTATACTTGCAGAAACCATTGACAAACCAGCTGTACAGGATGACCGTAGATCAGACCCACCAAAAGCAATGACTTAGGTTTCAGCAACGTTCATCTGCAGCCCTTTCTTCTTGGCACTAATCAGGGCAAGCTTGATCTGTAGCCATGCTGTTCATGGCAATAAACTCAGTGTCTGCTTAGAAGAGAATGTCTATTCATCTCTTCCCTAGAACAGGGGGAAATACATTGTTTATAGAAAAGTGCCATTAAATTATTAAAATTCGAGTGAAACAGAAAAGGCAGTCCAAGCACATGTCTGTTTTTACCCCCTGAACTCACTACTTGAAGCCTAATTCAGTTACTGTTTTGGTGTGAATTGTGAGCTAATTCATCACGGGGAGCCCTTTATGATGTTGCAGTGCTTAAAATAAAAGCATTTACAAGGACTATATTACACCATTTTATAGTGAAAATTGATGGTGGGTACATAACCATAGCTGTCAAGCCACTTTAAACCTGAATTCTCACTCTCTGTTCTCTGGCAGGGGTTGGCAAACTTTTTCTGCAAAGGGCTAGATAATAAATATTTTAGGTTTTGTGGACCATGTGTTCTCTGTTGTGACTATTCAACTCTGCCACTGTGGTGAAAAAACAGCCATAGACAGTCCATAAGCCAACGTGTGTGGCTGCATTCCATTAGAACCTTACTTATAAAAACAGGTGGTGGGGTGCGTGGGTGGCTCAGTCGGTTAAGTGTCCGCCTTCAGCTCGGGTCATGATCTCAGTCTGCTTCTCCTCCCTCTGCAGCTCCCCCTGCTTGTGCTCTCTTGCTCTTGTGCTCTCTCTCTCTATCAAATAAATAAATAAAATCTTAAAAACAAAACAAAACAATCGGCAGGGGTATATGGCCTGGGAACCGCAGTTTGCTGGCCCATGCTCTATGATGTAGAACTGCCTGGGTTTTTTGTTTGTTTGTTTGTTTTTTTAAAGATTTTATTTATTTATTTATTTGACAGAAACAGCCAGCGAGAGAGGGAACACGAACAGGGGGAGTGGGAGAGGAAGAAGCAGGCCCCTAGCAGAAGAGCCTGATGTGGGGCTCGATCCCAGAACGCTGGGATCACGCCCCGAGCCGAAGGCAGATGCTTAACGACTGCGCCACCCAGGCGCCCCAGAACTGCCTGGTTTTAAGTCCTTCTTTGGGGTTCTCACCACGTTCCAAACTATTTTCCATGAGAAATTTTGGTTTGATTGTCTACCTCCCTGAAGGTGATGGGATGGCTCCCTTTTAGGCGAGACGACCTTACATTTTGAAATCGATCATTGCCACTGGCATGCCCGTTACTTAAAGCTTGGAGCCCTTCATCGCGTCAGCAAGACAGAAAAACCATATTCTTGATTTCCAGTCTAGCGTCAGCCTCAATATATCAGCAGCCTCCCCACTTGTCAAGGGCTGGCTAACACACGATAAGGGCAAGCACATACTGGTCACAATCATTAATTCATGACTCTGGATTTTAAAATGTTCAGCTTTGCATGAAGCCAGGTTATAAGAACATTTATTCACATGTGTACAGTATTACCTTCCGTCTTCTCCAAGGACCCTCACAGAATGACAGCATGACACCACAACTTCATCTTGTATTAAGGATCATATATAACAGTGACCCCTTGGAGAACATATTTCCTCTTTCGTGAAATGGCTGTTGGAGACACTTTCCATTAGATTGTTTTGTGTCCTTTATGGGAAACTCTGTCAGGGATTCCACTTAGAATTTAGTGCCATGACAGAGTGTGTCTATTGTTACACTTCCTGTAATTAACCAGAGAGCTTAGTGTATCTCCTCTTGTGTGGCCTCCCAGTCCAGGATTTTCACTGTTTCCAAAAAGCGAAGCTAAGTATATGTTCCATGGCACAGATTATATTTAGCCAGAGTTTTCTTACCCATCCATCTCTTCTTTTTCATTCTTGATCTCTCCATCTTTTTCTAGTTTTGCTGGATCTGATCATGTTAGCATCTTAATATAGAATGTCATAGATTTATAAACAACAAATACATAATAAACTTTGGGCTTGTTGAAAACATTAAAGACCACAAAAAGATATTTTCATCTGTGTTTGAAAATAGAAGAACAAGGAAGCGATCACCAGGCTGCCTGTGGCAGATGGTGTAATGATAACAGATAATAAAACTATTCAATTCGTATTTTGCTTTCAAGTTCTGCAGCAAGGAAAGTGGTCTGCAGGCTAGAAGCGTAAGAACGAATAACACCTTGAATTATTTTTTTGGAATCTTTGTTTTTTGGGGACTTTTTTTTTCTTCTTTTACACTTTGCCTCCTTGTATTTTCACCCTGTGAGGTAGTCACACTAGTTATTATTATCCTGCTTTACAGAGGAGGAAATTGTGACTCAGCGTTAAATGACTTGTCCACATTCACAAACAATGCGAGGAGGCAGTGGCCTGCCACTCTATGCAAATGAGTGGAAGTCAGATAAAGCCTGGTCATATTAAATGAGTTTTAGTTGCCATCACTGGGTGCAAGTGATGCCGGGCTGCTCAGAAGACTGGGGTGTGCGGCCAAGAGTAGATTCTCAAAATACCCTTTTTGAATGTGTGAACTAAGGGCTAATCTCAGGAGTTACTGAGATATTGCAGAGACCAAAAGATGAATAAATAAGGCAAATCTCAACCCATTTTTCAAAAAGAGGGAGAGATTCCACAATCCATAAACAGGTCAGCTTGTCTGAGAGGCCATCCCAGAACAAAGCAAGAATGGATTTTTAAGCTAATGGTTTGTGAGTATGAACAAAAGGAATGTGGTGGTTACTAGGAGTGAACATAGGTTTATAAGGAACATCATGTTATGCTGGCTTAATTTATTTTCTTGCTTTTGGAATAGAGCTACTATAAAAGATCAAAGGATTGACTAGGAAAATTAAATTTTCACAATAATATGAAAATAGAATGACTTGTTGAACACTTCCTATATGCCAGGCCCTATTTGCCTTGTTTCATTTACTCCCATAATAATTCTAGCAGGTAGGTAGGTAGTTTATCTCCCTTGTTATAGATAACAGAGGATCAGTAAGAACAAGTCATTTACTCAAAGTCATATTACTAGTGAGTAACGGAGGTAGAATTGAAGCCAGATTCGTCTGACCAAAGCTGTTGATAGTAACAACTACACCATATTGTAGTTAACATACAGCTCATGAGATCTTGAGGCTAAGGTAAGCTAAGGATACACAGGCTGGGTCATAATACCTTTAGGCAGATTCACAACAGGTTGAAAACAAACCTAGAGCATATCGATTGATATTTTGGCCTTGATCTGGTTAACTTTTGAATCAGTGATTCAAAACTGAGGAGAAAAGCCAGTCTTATTACCATTAACTAATGTTAACTAACTTTCGCATAGTGTGTCCTATTTTATGGAATACTTTCCCCTAGCTTGTCACACTTGATTCTCATGCTTTAAGAAGACTTATTAGTAGTTCCCACACCCGTCTCCCCACGCCTACCCCCCATTTTTCTTTACAGTGAGCAGAATTGAGGTTCAGGGAAATCAAATGACTCAATCAGAGTCATATGGTGAATAATCTGGGGACTTCTGTTTTCTGTCACACTGCAACAGATACGGAGTCATGATTAGAAATAATATCAAGACACACAATGCCAGATCAAAACCAATAAGATGAAATACGAAGGTGATGAATGTAAAGTCTAACGTTGAAGTAAAAAGTTTGTTTTAGGTTGAATGGTTGATGGAAGCCAACATTTCCTTATGATGACGCACAATGCTAATTTAATCTTGGCCTGGATGAATGGAAGCACGTCTATATCACACCGAGCAGTACTCCCACTGAACGTGGACCTGTTCAAAACATACATGGAGCCCATATTTCCTAGACCCAGTATTTTTCAAAAACTTGGGCAAATAGAGAGAACTAGAGGCAGGTAACTCCTGCAGAGACTGTGGGTTACGTGTGCTGATGGAAGGGGATGAGGAAATGAATAGAAATTCTAATTCGCGGCAAACTTTTGAGAATGATCGTGTAGAAGAGGAAGAATAATATTTCTTCTGTGTTGGTCTAGGTTCAACAGGTGTAAGTGTCAGAAAGTCAGATTTAGCTCCACATAAAGGACAGTTCTAACAAGTGAGCTGCTCCCAGGAAAATGAGCCTTGCGGTGGTTTTAATGCTCTATCATGAGACGAGGGGCTGCATGGTCCCTCTTGCTCTTAGAGCCACATAAAAATTATAATGACTTCTGGCTCATCCAATCTCATATTAAGTGATTGCTCCTAAACGTACTCCAGGAGGGCAAGGAGGACTCCCAGTTTGATTCCCACCCAGCTCCAAGCGATGCCTGGACTATAATAGATACTCAATAACTCTTTATTGAGATGGATCTCCAAAAGAGAGAGGAAAGGACTAGGGACTAGTGGTGAAATAAGTACCAGGATATATCATTCCCGACGTAATTAACACTCCCTGGGTCATTTTGCCTGAGAGGCAACAGCGAGAGGTCCGGTCCCCAGCATGTGTACTCACCGGTACCCTTGCTTGGAATGTGCTTCCTTCTGGATTTTCCCCTGGCTCAGCCTCTCACTTTAGTTAGGTCTGCTCAAAAGGCACTTCGTCAGAAAGACGCCTATCTGAAGTAGCTACCCTTAAACTCCATCACTGCACTGTACCCCTACCCTGCTCTATTACCTCCTAGCATTTTTCATTGCCTGATAATACACACCACACACACACACCTCACACCCCACATAATGTCTCCTGTCATTCGAATGTTAGCACCCTGGTTGTAGAGATTTTATTTTGTTCTTGCTTGTTACGGATTGAAGTTTGTCTCCTCAAAATTTATGTGTTGAGATTCTAACCCCCGGTACCTCAGAATGTGGTCTTATTTGGAATTGGGTTTGTTGCAGATGTAATGAATTAGATGAGGTGACACTGAAGATGAACCTTAATCCAGCATCATGGGTGCCCTTATTAAAGGGGAAATTTGGACACAGAGACATGCACACAGGGAGAATGTCATGTGAAGATGAAGGCAGAGGTCCGGGTGATGCGCCTACAAACCAGGGACTGCCAAAGAATGCCAGCGATGCACGGGAGGCTATCAGAAAGGCGTGGAACAGTTTCTTGCACACAGCTCTCTGAAGGAACCAAGCCCATCAACACCTTGATCTCGGACTTCCGGCCTCTAGAACTGTGAGACATCACATTTTTGTTGTTTAGGCTACTGGCATGTGGTACTTTGTTAAAGAAGCCCCAGCAAAGTAATAGACTGCCGCATCTTTGCATCTACACCTGTGACTAGATAGAGTAGGCATTCGATAAATATTTTCCAAGTGAATGTTGAATGAATGAAAAAATGGATGAATGAATGAATGTATACTACCTCAGGAAAGTCATCAATTTTTTTTCTAATCCTCCGTGTTGTCATTTGTAAAATGACATCCGCCACAGTCTAGAAGATTTATCCAGTTCTCATCTATTCTACTGCATTCATAAAAAAGAAATCTTGTGACAGAAAAATTGATCATATATTAGAAGTTATCAAGGAAGCTTATTTAATCTGAATCTCTATTAAAAAACACAGACATGGTTTTAGGGATGATTGAAATTTTAATTTGACCGGAGGCAAAAGTCTGAAACGAATGATTTCCTGAGTTCGCTTTTAGATTTCAGTCCTGTGTTTTTCCTTGACGAATTTATCTATTTATAGAAATCAGGTCAGTGAGACCATGTGAGTTATAGGCAATGTGATTTCATTGCACTCGAGGCTCAACTATCTTCCAGAGTGGAATCTTCCTCACTGAGAAATTGGGCCGTCAGCAAAGAAATGGTATAGGATTCATATCAGAGCAGAATATAGAAAATTGTCTTCATGGTTGAGAAGTTTGGGTGTGTCATTACCTGAGATGATATCAAGTTTATCTATGTGCCCCCAAATAACGGGCTTTGAAGAAGGAGCTGAATGAACAGACAATGAGCAGAGCTCTAGAGAGTGATCTGGAAGTGATTAGATTCATTAGTCTGGATTCTCTCTGGAAAGCCCCGGCTAGCCAGAGTGAAGCTTACCTTTTCAGTCCTTTGTGACTGGCCTTGGGCTCTCCTGGGCTGATTGATGGAGATGGTTTTCCAGAAACCTAGTCCATGCTGCAGAGCTCTAGCTCCATTTCCCTTCCCTTTCCTTCCAGTGGCCTTGCAGGGTCATATTCTGTCTCCTAGCATTCGGAACATTTGACCCCTCCTGTATGAAAATTTTTAAGGTGTCCTATTATTGAAAGTGAATAGCCTCCACTTGCCTCTTTTTCCTTCTCCTCTTCCCAAACTCATATTTCCTGAGATGGATCTTCTGTGCAGTAAAAGACATCGATACCTCAGTGTGCAAAACAGATTCACAGGGGGTGGGGAAGGAGGACACAGAATTTCCCATGCCAAAGAGTTCGGCTCATCTGCCATTTGTAGTCTGCTGGGCCCTATGGGTAGATATTTTGAGCTGGAATTTTAATGCTTTTGGCTTCATCAGCTCTTGGGTTCCTCTTACTATCCTTACTTAGCTCAAGTCCAAGAAGCCCAACACACTGTTAAATATATGAAATTGAAATCAGCAAAGAGCAGAACATGCCTCTTACTTTCCCACCCCTACCCCAGTTTTGCAAATGGGTCAATAAAAATAGTGTCCTTGATGTGGGCAAGAGTGTAAATTAGTACAGTGAAAACTCAAATAGAAAACAAATCCCCAGAACAGAGACTATTTATATTTCAATCTTTGGATTACAGAGAGCAGTTAGAAGAAATCTTAAATGTCATCTAATTTAACTCACTTATTTTACAGAGTAGGAAACAGGATGTTCTGAGTAAGAGATCTTCTGACTTACAGACCTTGTATTTTTCATGTAGCTCTATATTTCTTATCTTTAGGTTTTTTTTTTTTTCTTTTAAAGTTTTTCCTACTTGCATTATCTCTGCATGATGAGGGCAAAAATATTTACAAAATAAGAGGTTGGGTGAATTAACCAAGATCACAACGTGAAAGGACTCAGATGAGAGCCCACGTATCCTGGTTCTTAGTTCAGCACTCTGAGATTTAATTGAGCATTAAAACAAGTTCAGTCAGAGTGAACATTAGACATTGTGGTCCCTAGACTCTTAGGTAAAGAATATAGCCTAATATTTGCTATCTGTCTCTATGGCAATGACTCTAAATTTCTTTTGGAGGGTGGAGAAATAGTCCCTATTTGAGAGTCTGAGGAATATCAAAGATCCTCTTCCCAGAAAAATGTACACACAAATTTGCACACAGTTCAGGTGATTCACCTAACTTCTTAATTTGAGGACAAGCTCTGAGGAAATGAACTGATGTTCTGAATATTAATGTCTGCTAAAGTTTATTGAGTGTTTGCTGTGTTCCAGGCATTATTCTGAGGTCTTTGAACGTGGGACATCACTTCAGATGTGTAACACTTGAAGCAAGTTCCATTCTCGTCTCCATTTTACAGAAAAAAATAGAAATATTTAGAGAACATCTGTTTGTTTAATGCTATTTTTTTTTAAAGATTTATTTATTTATTTGAGAGAGAGAGAGAGCATGCAAGCACGGACACACAGAGGGAGATGGACAGGGAGAAGCAGACTCCCTGCTGAGCAGGGAGCCTGATGTGGGGCTCGATCCCAGGACCCCGGGATCATGACTTGAGCTAAAGACAGATACTTAACTGACTGAGCCACCCACCATGCCTGCCCCCATCATGCTTCAAATCTAATGAAGCAGACTGCTTGTGTGTTTCCATGGAAATGTGGCATGAGGCAAACAGAAATGGGCATCAATAATAACACGTACACACAGATTGTTAGGAGAATTTAAGAAGGAATTCCTGCCTGGGGCACTAAGAAAAACAGGCATGGGGGGCACCTAATGAGGGGCTGCGGAAGAGGGGAGTATGTCAGACCTTGCATGGGGAGTTAAATCCTGCTTAGAGGTCATCTTCAAAGGATAGATCTCAAACTCAAACCAGGTCCATTTGCTCCCGAAGTCAGCCCCTGCCTTGTTGTCGCCACAGTTCAGTTCCTCTAACTACACTGACTCCTGTGATACTTTATAACATTCCATCCTAGTCTCCTCCACCCCTGTAGGGAGTACACCTCCCTAATGTGCCCAAGGCAGGGCTTCTGGGAACTTCTGTGAGGAAGGACATTTTGAAATTTTCAGTCTGTCACACTGTGTTCTGATATTTCTGTTTTTATTTTTTGCTGGGGAATCAACCTGTCACTCGCTCCCCAAAGCCTTGGACCCCGATGTGCCCCCTGTGTCTGGATGGGCTCTGAGTAGGCTCACAGAGAATCTCGGATAATCATGGTTTCATGCCTAGTCATTTCCTGCCTCACCCTAAATGTGGAGAGATTATGTGTCCGGACTGTGCCTTAAGTGGTGAAAAAATGCTCTCTAAATCTACTTCTGAAAAATTACCTAAAAGTGCTTCAGCTCTCACTGTTGCCCCACGTCTGCAGAGCCCTGCCCCCAAACAATTGGGCCTTTATTTCTTCTTTCCAGGGCAACAGCTAGTGGACACATGTGACCCCCCAGCCCCGGGGCTGGAGCCCTGCCCAGCATGGCCGGGGTAGGTACCCAGGCCACATATGACTTGGAGTCTGTTGTCCTGCTGATGTACTTGGCATGCCACGGCCGGCAAGCATGCACACACGACACAGAAACGCAGTGCTAATTTCAAGGTCTATTAGAATCCCAGGGCAGTAGAAATAATGGTTGATAGACATAAACGGCTGGAACTGGCAGGTTAAGAAGTCCTATTCTAAAAGCTTCTAGGAGATGTCGACAAACACCAGAAAATAAATAAATACACTCTACGATAATAAAAATGTACTTGACATTGTGCTTTTGAAGGAGCACAGTGAGGGGCTGAAGTGGATGATACGTGACCATGGGTTTTGCCCCCCACCATCCAGAACTACTGATCAGGTCAGGCTGAAAACAGGCAGCTGCGCATTCATGTAAAAGGTATCAGAATGCAGAGTGTTCTCAAAGAATACACTAATAACGTCCAACATCCTTCACTTCTGGACACGATGTAATTAATTTTTGCATTGGGAAAGCAAGATGGTCTGTAGTCTGATATTTTCATTTGAAAGCAAGTGGGAAGACAAAAAGCAAACAGGCTTTTTGGCTATGAGAGAATGAATGACCTTCCAAGTAAGGAATTTAAACTGGAGCTGTCGACTTCAGAGGGGAATGAAGCTGGAGAACCTTTTGGTAGCAGAAATTTAAGGTGGAGAAATGGTTGTGGGCTATGGTACCCCCCAAGGACCCCTGAGCATGCACCCCCTTCCCCATTACACAGACCACTCTCAGGTTCTGATGTCCCCCAACCACTTTTGAGCAGGAAAACATTGTTGCTAACAGTTTTTTTTTTTTTTTCAACAGGGCTGGCATGCCAGCACATGCTTGAATGCTCTCACAGTTACATATAAACTTTAAAAAGAGGCCCCCTTTCCCCCTAGCCTGACTCATACTCCATGCATCATATAACCAGAGTTTGGAAAGGCTGTGAAGAATGCACATGGCAATTGGATATATTTTGTCTGGTTGTGGGAGTGATACAAACAGGTGATCTAGTAGGGGGTGGGAGTATGAAGTTGGGGGGTGAAGGTAAGGTGGAAAGGGGTCACAAAAGGCAAAAGGACAGTTTGTTATACTTCTTCGCTATTCCTTAGGATGCTTAAGATAACAGAACCATCGTATTTTAAAGATGGAAGAGATCTTGGAAATCTAAAATGGATATTCAGAGGTATGAACTGCCATTGCAAGATCATACAGCCCAGCAGAAGGTGTGGGAACCAGCCTCTGAACACTCTGTACATCCTTCAGACACTTCCCCCGCCCCCAGAATGTACACATAATATTTCCTGTACAATTTCAAAGTATTTAGGGACTCTTTACGTTCATCCCTGAATGTGAGGGTCTGATGAATTTTCTGTTATGTTAGGGTTATCAACTGAGCATATAAATAATTGTTCAGCCAAGTGAGGGTGTAAGTTTCTCCTTTCTACTTAACTGGACACAATGAAGCATACAAAGCTTCTAGGCCTCAGTTTCCTGGTATATGAAATAGGAATAGGAATAGTACATATTCATAGGTTATCAGGAGATGAAAGCCTGGCAGGTGGGAAGGACAAGGCCATATCGTGACTGTGATCCTTCCCAACCTCCCTCACTGAGTGTCTGTCCTCCTGGGTTGGCTCTTGACGGGCTACTCCAAACCCCGGGTTTCTGAATCTCTTCCTAGGTGGTGGTGGGTTTTTTTGTTTGTTTGTTTTGTTTTGTTTTTTTTGCCTTTTGCCTTTTGCCTGCTTCCAACCTAAATCTATTCGCTTCCTGGCCATTCTCCTTTCCTTAAGGGTCTCTCCATCTCACCACATGCAAGGCAGCCTGTGTTAAAATGTCCTGATAACTTTGTTGTGCAGAAATCCATTAGAAGGAAGTGTTAGGAAAATAAGATTGTTTGAGCAGAGTGTGCCCATGAAGTGCTTCCTCACTCTAGTGCAGATCAAACAATAGAACGAGTGAAAATATTATGTCTTCTGGAACGGTTTTGAGCCCAGATTATTATTTCATCTTCCCTTTAATAACAGGGCAAATAACATGGCTTGTTTTTATACAGCTTATGTTTTAAAAATTTAAACTTTCAGCTTGGAAAACTTATATTTTTAATATCAATTTTCTCTGGTCGGTGTACTTAAATTACTTGCAACTTCTAACCATTCTGCCCACCCTGGGACCCCAGTCCCTTCCAATCTGTGTTGAGAAACAGAAAGGTAGCCTCAAGAGGAGGAGAGATGTTAAAAATCCTGAGCAGAGGGGAACCTCCTCACCCCACCCCCACTTCTGATTCAAATTGTTCATTTTCTTGAGTGTTGGAAGTTCCCCTGGGGACTGGTGCAGGGTGAATGATAGGGAATTTTGGAAACTGAGGGTCCAAAGATAGTTCTGTGTAAGCCTCAAAGCTTCCCCTTCTACCTGAGAAAGGTGGATCAGAAGACTTATAACCTTTCTTGATTTTTTGTGCCAATTCAACTCCTACCCACTTATGAAAGCAGGACTTCAAGGTACTTCACCACAGAAACCAGAATGCAACCTTTAAATAGTTGCAGAACAGCCAAAGTCTGCGCTCTCATGAGGCTAACTACTGAGTTTAACTGCACCCACACTAGAATTACATGATGAGGGCCAGAGGAGTGAGTTTCTTATTTTCTGATGCTTTTAGATTAGAGATAGCCATTCTCTTCAACGCTGTCCTTTCACTGTTGACCTGGTAGGGATGAAAGTGAAGTGCCAACAAGCATCTTCAGGAACTGAGTCTTCTTGGTAGGGATTGCAGTTACGTGACTGTTCCCCCAAAGAGCTGCAGTCCTAGGGAGCGTAAAAGAAGGCTGCTTTGCGGGGAGAAGCAACCTCATTCAGTGGGACAATTCTGTTATTCTCTCTGCTCTTAGATTTGGGTTCAAAGTCCTCCTTTCCTATATTCTAGCTAAGGAGCCTGGGCAAATGACTCACTCCTAGCTTTGTAAACTTTTCTTTCTCTATAAGTGAAGATATAGAGCCATGATCGAAGCAATCCATATACAATGTCTGACACACAGCATCTATTCCCTCGTCTTGAGATAGGGAGTTCCATCTTGGGGAGTGACTAACTCTACTGGGGGATGAGAACATGCCTCCTATATGACAACTTAATTTCCAGAATTAGTGGAGATGGAATTGGAGTGTGTGTATGTTGGGAGGTGGTATTTATACTCATTGTAGACAATCAACAATTCCTCTAATCTGTTAAAAATATGCTAAGCCTTTTTTCTCTCCTTTTTCTTAGGGTCTCCTACGGGTATGTACCAAGAAATCATTTAGGCTGGTACAGTGCCCATACATTACCTCTGTCATCCAGGTGATCAGTTAACAGAGTCACTATCCACTGATTACTAACGTCAGCGTGATGTGCTGGAAAGAGAATCGAATGGGATATCACAAGGGGACGCATCTATTCCACAAATATACATGAACACTTACTCTGTCCTGTCCCTGGGCTGGGTGTTATAGACATAAAAAATGAGGGAATTCGACACAACATTGTTGAGTGAGTCTACTGCAGCATTCCCCAATTGGAATCCAAGGATTTTCAAGGATGGAGTATTCCAGAAGAATTCTATTTTTTAAAAATTTTGTTTTGATAGTACATTTTAGTAGTCATTTTACTAGTTATAAAGACAAAGCTTTTTCTTCCCAACTTGACTGAGATATGATTGACATAGAACATCCTGTAACTTTAAGGTATACATCATGTTGATTTGATATACTTAGATATTGCAATATGATTACCACAGTAGTGTCAGCTAACACCTCATCATGTCACATAATTACCATTCCTTATTTTGTGGTGAAAACACTCAAGATCTACTCTCTTAGCAACTTCTAAGTGTATAGTACAGTACTATTATCTATAATCACAAAGCTGTGTGTTTGCTTTCCAGAACTTATTCATCTTATAACTGGAAGTTTGTACTCAATGACCAACATCCCCCTACTTCCTCTACCTACTCCCCAGGCTCTGGAAACCACCACGATACTGTTTATACAAGTTTAGCTTTTTTAGATTCCACATATCAGTCATACTGTGCAGTATGTCTTTGTCTGGCTTATTTCACTTAGCATAATGTCCTCAAGTTCCATTCCATGTTGTTGCAAATGACAGGATTTCCTTTTTTCTCAAAGCATAATATTCCGTTGCATATATGTGTATATATATATATATATATTACCGCATCTTCTTTATCTTGATGGACATTTAGGTTGTTTCTGTATCTTCGGTTTTGTGAATAATGCTTCAGTAAACATGGGGATACAGTTATCTCCTGTTTTCATTTCCTTTGGATGTATACACAGAGGTGGGATTGCTGGATCATACGGTAGCTCTATTTTTACGTTTTTGAGGAGCCTCCATACTATTTTCCATGGTGGCTGCACCAATTTACTTTCCCATCAGCAGTGCATAGGCTTCTCTTTTCTCCACATCCTCACCAACACCTGTTGTTTCTTGTCATTTTTGATGACAGCCATTCTCATAGGTGTGAGATATAACTCATTGTGCTTTTGATTTGCATTTTATTATGTGTACTTCAGAAAAACATCTCTTCAGTTCCTCTGCCTATTTTTTAATGAGATTGTTTGTTTGTTTTTGCTCTTGAGTTGTATAGGCTCTTCATATATTTTGGATACTAACCCCTTATGATACATGTAGTTTGCAAATATTTTCTCCCATTCTGGAGGCTGCTCTTCCATTTTGTTGACGGTTTCCTTTGCCGTGTTTTTAGTTTGATATAGTCACTTCCTTATTTTTGCCTTTATTCCTTATGCTTTTATATCAAAAAGAACAGTTGCTAAGACTATGTCAAGGAGCTTTTTCCCTATGTTTTCTTCTAGGAATTCTATGGTTTCAGGTCTTACACTTAAGTCTTTAATCCATTTCAAGTGAATTTTTGTAGTGGTACAAGAGAGGAATCCAATTTTCTTCTTCTGCACATGGTTATCTACTTTTCCAAGCAAAACTTTTTTTTTTTATAACAATAACTCAGATCTGAAAGATACATTCAAAGATTTTGTTAATCCGCTGAGACTATGCATACATGTTCTCAGAATGCTCAAGAAGTTTTCTTTCATCCAGGGTACCTATGTTATCAAAGAAAAACACCGTCAGATGGGTCTGAGTTTTTGTGCTCCCCAATCTCTACCTAGGTGGTGTGTAATCTTAGCCAAAACACTTGTTTAAACCCACTAGGCCTCAGGATCTTCTTAAAACAAGGTGCCTGGGTCAGAGGAGCTCTGAAGCTCTTCCAGCTTTAATAGTCTCTGCCTCTATGACTATCCCTTTAACTGAATTATAACCAGGGTTTCTTTGTAATTTCTGGTTCAGAGAAGAGAGCACTGGCCAGACATCAGGTCTGTTCTAGTTCTCCCTTCAGAAATGATTGCTTTTAGAAATGATGGAATCATTTTCCTTTCTATGTCTGGGCTTTCCACCTGAAACTTGAAAGTGGTAACCTAAAAGGAAAACCTTGAAAATAAGTGATAAACATGCTTTAAAGCTTTGAAATACACAACATTAGTATTACGAAGTTGAGGTCTGCAGTGACACTAAGGGAAAGGACAAGTTACTATCTCTATGTTAGGATGATACAGGCTCTGCCGTGGCAACAAATAATCCCAAAGATTTACTTGTGCTATAAGGCAATGCAAGTTGGTGGGGGCTCTGCTGATCATAATCACCAAGGGATCCAGGCTGCTGGGAACACCGTCTAGACTCATGGCTCCCCATCACTGGAGGAGAGAAATGGGAATTATACCTTGTCTCTTAATCACTTTGCTGGCTAATACAAACCACATGGTTATGCCTAAGTTCACAGGGGGTAAAGGACAGCAATTCCACTTGTGACCTAAAGGAGGATGTCTTGAATATTTATGAAATTGTTATGATACTAGATTTTCACAAATGTAACATCATTAGCATGCTCATTTTTAAACTCGGAGACTAAAATCCATACTATAATTTCAGGTAGGAATAATTCTTCTTCTTTTTTTTTTTTTTTTTTAAGATTTTTTTTATTTGACAGAGAGAGAGACAGCCAGTGAGACAGGGAATACAAGCAGGGGGAGTGGGAGAGGAAGAAGCAGGCTCCCAGCAGAGCAGGGAGCCCAATGCGGGGCTCGATCCCAGGACCCTGGGATCATGCCCTGAGCCGAAGGCAGACGCTTAATAACTGAGCCACCCAGGGGCCCCCAGGTAGGAATTATTCTAAAATGCAAAACAACAAACAAACTGAAGTTGATTTTGGATTTGGCCACATATATTTGTCGGAAGAGGGAGCTTTTCTGGAGAGGGTGAAGGAAGAGGAGAATATCTGGCAGGTGCTGAATTGGTGGGCTGCCATGATGGAAGAACTGGCAGGTAGGAGTTCTTAGCACTGAGAATGTGCAAAAGGAACAAAACAAAATGAACTGAGGTTAAAGTTTATGAAGCATGAAAGAACACAGAACGGTGATCAAAGGAACAAATGGTTTATGAGAGAACTTCTTTATTAAGGATTCTGACGTGGAAGTCACGTTTGTGTTTAAAGTAGAATAAACCTAGACGAGGCACGGCGAAGCAGGCTTGGAATGAAAGAGATGTGTTCAAATGGAGGAGATGTAACAAACCACAGGGAAGTAGATCGAGAAAGTATAGTAAATATTTGAATTTCTATGTCTGGTCTTACAAATTGGTTTTGCTGGTGGCATACCTTAACATTTATTACTTAATGAGATTCTCACTACACAGTTTACTCTAACCCAGTAGAATAAATGAAAATTCTAAAAGAGAGGGATATTTGAATCAAAACATGTAATTAGTTGATTACCTGCTTCATAGAGATAACAACGACTTTGCTTTCATGTGGTATCCTGTCATCAGTCTGGGAGGTTAGTAGTTCTAAATACAGTGGCTTTATAGTTCCTTTGAATACATTGTTCTTAGAATGACATCATGATGTAGGGTAAAATATTAATTCCCAAATCACTGAAAACATATATTCATGTGTAAGTATAGAAACATTTTCAAAATGCCAAACATAAACTTCCGTGCGCGCACACACACACACACACAGGTCCGGTGCTGGCTGACTAGTGATGTTTACATTTATTCACATTTTAGATTATTTTTCACTCTTGTCCTTTATTTTGGTGTGTTTAGAGTGTTGGCTAGCATAGAAATGAAGTGAAACCATACAGAGGAGAAAAGACAGCCAATGTTGGTGGCAAATTTAAAAATACGAAGAATCTAGGCAGAAGGGAGAAGACAAAATTCCTTACATGTGATATGAGTCTTTTGAAATTATTTAGAGACAACAATTAGAAGAAAAAAAACCTTCAGATTTAAAACATAATATAGGATGCTTAAATTTCTGTGGATTGGGAATGCAGATAGAAAAAGCACTTGGTGTGAAGAAAGAGCACCTCAAAACCCTAGACTCCAGTCCGTTGTGCCATTTGCTGTCATGTGTCTCTTTGTAAACCACTTTCATGCATGAGAAATACAATATATACATTGATGCTGATAGCAATGATAGAAAGTTCCTGTCTTGACTACACTAATGTCTCTTCTCCAAAGTCTGTTATGGGATGCCACAGCTGTGAAGAACTAGCAGTAACGATTGCAAAGAATGTTCTCTAGCTGTTTGTCTAAGATGAACCTGGCCTTACACTTCAGCTCCTTCTTCTGCCCATGTACAGAATCATAGATGACAATGAAAAGCCAACCAAAATACAGCTACTGATAGAAGTTATGACCAAGTTGCCTCATGACATCCTGTAATGGCCAGAAAGCAAATGTGGGGGAAGAAAAAAGTCCTAGAATGATAGAGAGGAGGACTAACAGTTGTTTCTTTCTTACTTCTGCTTGCTACCACCCAGTTCTGATCTTGAGGGCTTGCGATTATTTTAGGATGCCTGAGTGGTGAGGATATGTGCATTCTTCATGGGCCTATATCCATGGAAAAGTGTTCTAATGTTTGATAAACCCATTGCTATTGGGGAGAGAATGGCATTGTCAAGAAAAGGAGCAACACCTCAGAAAGCCTGCCAGTTCTTGTCTTATATATGCATGTGGCATGAGTGCTCATGCCCACCTGTATCAGCAAACCTACCAAAGGTGTGACAAGATGCAGAGTGACACTAGTGTCTCGGACTAGAAAGGCCAGGGCAATGAGTCGGGGATGGGCCTTTCCCTCCTGGAGCCTCAGAGGGCCTATGGTTATTGCCTAGTTCTAGACAAGAATTCAGGTTATTATACAACTTGTTTTCAAAGCATTCTTGTGGGGTGGGAAAGTGGGAGCTCTTCATGGCCCCTCTTGCTGGAGAAGGACTGTAGCACCTGTGAATTTGCTACCCACTGTGGTGGGGCAGGCTTATCAGGTTGGCCAACCTCGTAGATCCTGTTGTGCAGAGAATATTTTCTTCTCTCTCCACTTTTCTTGTTTACTTAGCAAAAGGCACTCCACCCTCACTGCACGTTTTGACACCCGCTGATACACTGTATGGCTACTGTACCTTGACTTTCAATTACATTAAATCCTATTATAATCGTTTTCTTATAACAAATCCTCTTTAACACCTGAAAAGCTCAGCTCCCATGGGTGTAGTGTTATGCTGTCAAAATAAAAAACAGAGGAATCCTACTGGAATTGCAGGAGTTCTTGCATGTGTTTGAAAATAAGATCAACAGAAGAGCCTTACACGCTTTGCATTCAGTTCTGGTAGCAAAAGAGAGAAAAGTTATTCTAAGCCATTCAAATATGGCTTGACCTATAAACCAGTGGCCTTAATTCAGTGATTTTAAATCAATGCGATAGCATGGTAAAATCCTTTCTCTGGGAAAGCCTTTCTTTCAGAAGCAAGGGTCCAGAATTCCTAATTATTACCATTGTAACGATTAATGTAAGCAGAATATTCTTTACTAGTCCATTATAAAAACACACTGCACGGGAAGGTTTTCATTTGTTTGTTTGCTTTGTTTCTTTTAATGCTCCTGTGTAATGACTAAGCCTAACCAAGTTTAAAATTTTTTAGGCAAATGAACATGACGGATCATCTTTCCTGCCTTGATTGTTTTTGGCCAACGTCTGTGAGTATAGCTCAGAAGCCTGTTTAATTACTCCAGGGTTTTAGTTTATTCCACGTGGCTTGTTGCCACTTTGGGGAAACTCATGACTTTGAGGAGCATTCTCAGGGTCAAAGAAGGAGAGTGCCTGTCTTAGGAAAGTCACAGATTTTGTTAACAGTGTCTTCTTGGTGTTAGTCATGCCTGTTGATTCTACACACTGACACTCTGAATTCCATCCAGGGCAACGAGAGCCCTTTCTGGATCAGCTGGTGGGAGGACGTCTTTCCAGTTAATCAAATCCTACCCTAACACTTACTCCATTCCGTATACAACCAAAGAATTACCTCTGCTTTTATTATTTTCCCACTATGTCAGAAGAATGTGTAGCTCAACCGTGATGTGTCAACCAGAAGAATCTAATTTCCTCTTTTCCTTTTGAGCCTTTCCTTCCAAATGGCAGGTGGTAAAATATTGCCCCTTCTGGGGATGAGCGTGTGCCAGAGTTTAGTCATTTTCATGAGGAACAAAATCAAGATTGCTGATGACTCTGGTCCCCCTAGATGACAACAAGTTCTTTTGCTATAACCTGGGAGAGGTCGAGTTCTCTGCTTTCATAATGTAGCTTTGGTTCAGGCCCCTCTTTCCAGCTATGGGTAATGTGAGCTGGAATGGGTTGCAGAGGCTCTGGCAGCTGGCTTAACCTGTTTATATAAAGACGGAACACTGCCACTGATTAAGAGAGCCACCTCCTACTGGTTGGTTTTGGAGTAGAGCCCAGAATTTTCCATGGAGATAGCTTTTAAAAGTTAGGTCAGCATCTCAATGAAAGATAAGAACACACAAGAAAGCCCTTGTGGGTTTCCCTGTCTTCAGAAGCCCCACTGTTCAGAAAGAGTTAGAATAGATATATTTGACCAATAAAATACCTCCACTAGGTTTATCTCCATGGAAGGATAACTCTTCTTGGGAGTGATCCTCTGGTCTGAGGATTAAGTGGGTCAGTTTGAGCCCATATTCACATTTAGCAGTTTATATGTATGGCCCTGGTTCTTCAGGGTGGACTGGTCAGTAACCTAAGATGAATTTGATGTCAGGACATTGTATATGGGGGATATTTTCAACTGGTAGGGACGACGTTATAAATAATGAAAGACGACTGCTTCTCGGTTTAAATCAGCAAATAATTTTAAGGGGAGCAAATGAGGGATGGGTAGGAAGCTGAACGGGGGAACAAGAGCCTGATGGAGGAATTATAGAGAATCAGTGCAGAAACTGTAGGACATGAGTGATTCCATAGATTTCACCGCCCCCTTCACTAATCGAACATACTCGAAGAAATCGTATTCCTGAAAAACTGAGAAAAATGATTGAAGGTCTTGGGGTGATTTGCAGATGCAAAGGAATCCTTTTAGTGGATTGGATTGTGACTCTATATTTTTTATTTATTTAGTAGGCACAGACTATTCGTGAAGTTTTCCGTGTGCTTAGAAATAAAGATGTGGGGTAATGCCAAAACACTACTTAAGCTCGAGCCTTTAGTAGCTGGGGCGTGTGCCATTAAATGCAGTGATTGGAGGATATTCCTGCCCTCTAGTCTGTAACTTCCAGAGGTTAAAAAAGGAACATCCCACTTTTATAAGAGGAAAAAAAAAAGCCCTTTGCATAGATTATTATATAAATAAATCTTCTTAACAAGCACTGCAGTTCTTTTTTTTTTTCAAGGCACAAAGAGTTATTGTGTGATTTATGTGAAAAGGTTATATAACTGTACTCTGTTACTTTAAATAGTGTTTTTTATTTAAACTGCCAACTTCTTCATCACCAGCAAAGAAAAAAAAAAGCATATTTGCAAAGCACAAAGGTAATTTTCAAGGACTGTAATTAGCTCATGATAACTTTATCTTTTGTGATGTCTTTGCTGTGGGACGAGAAAAGAAATGGACTTTTTTTCATTATTAAATCTTCACTGTGGCACCTGCAGTGTGTCAGTTCCATTAGAACCAGGGAGAAAGTTTGAAGTATTACACTTGGTCAGAGGAAAATTATGGAAGGACTAACGTAACAGATCTTGCAATTTTCATTTGGCTTCATCTTTTCTTTTACAAACAGGACAAGCCTCCATTTCCCCTGTTCCTGTTCCCCAACTGACCCTTTATTTCCAAGATATTAGAAGACCTATTTAAGAACCAAACTGAAAGAATAATGTGGAAGATAAAAAAACAACCATGAAATTATGATAAAAGAAGCTAGGAAAGTAAAAGTAAAAGCGTTTGTGTCTTAAAAATTAATAGGACAGAACTCTGGCAAGAGAAAGAAAAGTAAAAGAAGGAAGCAGCCTTTGAGGAAGAGGATGCAAAATAATTTAATTCATCCCAGGAAAATCGATTACTAAGAAAAATTTTACTTCCATGAAAACTTCTGTCTTTGGGGGAGGTCAGAGTAGATGTGCACACAAGGTGTGTGTGTGTGTGTGTGTGTGTGTGTGTGTATGTGTGTGTGTCTAAGAGAGAGACAGGGAGAGGGAGTGAGAGAGAAAGAACTGATATATTTCTGTGATTGGCTGAGACAACAGGGTGGAGGAATCTAGGAGAGGAGGTCAGAGTCACAGAATTTCCCCATGGTGAAGAATATTTAAAGAGAATCTAGAAGTCTCCTTCCTAGGAAAATAGGCTGTTGTAGGCAGCGGAATTCCCTGGAGGTCAGAATGATAGTCTATTCCGGGATTTGGAGGAGGGTTTCTTCTGAGAAGTAAACTCCACCTTAGGAGGCTGTGATCGGGAATTCTAGAGCTTATTTATCGCACTTGTGGACTATAATCACATGAACAACAGGAAAATCTATAAAGCACTCAAAGTCGAGGAATGGCAGTGTGGCAATACGAGTGCAGGGTGTGTTTCCTGTGCACCGTGAGAACATTATCACCTGTTTGGTCACCAACCTGGTTGCCCAGGTGGCAGTTTGGCAAACAACCAGTCCGAACAAAAACAGCCTCTTGCATGGGACTGTGAAATCTCCGGGCATAGTTGTTCTCAGACGGTATTGATCCTTCAGTTCAAACGTTAGAGTTCGATTTTAATGGGAATAAAAACAACCGATAGGAGACTAGAAATAAAGAAATACTTTTAGAGTTCAGGGATCAGATACCCACTTTTAGCAATTCTGCACAGGGAGAAGGCAATTGATTTTTAAAGAGCGCCTTGCAACAACCAGGAAGAAATGAGACAATCTTTTTCGATATATTATGGACAACGATGCCAGTCAGTACGCTTTGCAGCAAGAATTCAGTTGTGAGCTTGATTGTTATATCTTTAAAAGTTATGTGGGAGTGTGGAGTCTGCCAGGTGAAATCTGCAGCATTTAGGATTCATTAAATCTTGTTGTCTGGGAAGGTGTCACATACACTGTTCAACAGATCAAATAAGGGAGGACTGAAAGCTAATTTCCTAGCCAGGAAGGAGGAAGTCAATTAAAAACATACAGATGAAGAGTGATCAATTTCCTTCACACTAGAACCCAAAGGAAGTGTTTTGAAATGTGTATTTAAACTAAGAAGTAGAGTACATATCAAAGGGAAAAGAAAAGTTACACTGAAAGCCAAGCGGGAGTTAGCACTCATGGTACATACAAGAACAGGTGCAACCTTTTCTAAATCCACAACCACCCTTTCCTGCTTTAGCATGTGCTGGGAAAATCTCTTCAAACAGAAGATTCTTTCTCCAAGACTTAAGGGCTGTCTTGGGCTTCTAGCAAAGGTTGATGAGTAATATAAAATCTTCCATGTGCTCAAAATAAGGATCGGACTAAAATTAACCCCACTTGTAGACAGAAAGTAGCCAAGATGACACCGTTATCCATTATGCTGAAAACGAAATGCTTCTCTTTAAACTAAAAGTGCAGAGACAAAAAGTCTTTCAAAATGAATTGTGTGCCCAGGTTTATGCAGGCTGGGTCACTTGGAGAGACACCTCCCTATTTCTGTCTTCTGTGGACTACATTTAGATCTTAACTAATTAGCCTTCTTTAACTTTTTTGTTTTTTAAAGTCACCTGCTCTAGAAATTCCGGCATTTTGTATTTTTAGATGCTGGGGTCAGGGGAAGTGCCAAAATGGTGACATTTTGTGCCTTCACAGGCAATTCTTTTTGACTTGAGCAGGACATAACACAATGAGTACTGAAAATGTTCCTGCTTTCCATTTTAACCCCTTAGGGTCAGAAGCACAAAGTGTAAATACTAGTATATTCTCGGGAGGCTAATCCCATCGGAGTGAATTCCATTTAGGAAGACCGTTGCTCCCCGTCGGGAAACTCATCAAGCTCCTACAAACCACACAATTAGGCCCATTTAGTTTCTTGATCTGCTGTTATTTAATTGTAATCATAAAAGTAAGGCAAAGAAGCTACTTTCTAATTTGACCCCCCCCCCAATTCTAAATCGAGGGTTCTGTGAACAGTTTAGCCTTCTAAAGTATTTTTTTCTCTTTAAGGAGAGGAAGTGTGTGTTCTATTGGAGGACAGAAACTCCCCTCTTCTCAATTACACTAAAAAATTCAGCCCAAGCCTCTTAGAATAAATCACATATGAGAGGAAAGGAGGATAGCTTGAGAGAAAGAATGGAAAAACATACTGAATTGCATAAACATTTTAACTTTAAAATGAATACAGGCAATGCCTGAGTTGCGGTCACTCCTTATTTATGAACAGCTGGGTACACTTAAACATCACCCCTCTTTGCCTTTTCCTCTATAATCAGGAGGGGCTAACCCCTAAAGACCCTCATCTAAAGCCTGAGAGCCGTCTCTCCTCATTGCATTTCATTCATTCATTTATTCATGCATTCATTCAGTACATATGTGGTGAATCCCTATTATGTGCCACGCACAGCGGTAAGCGGATAGAGACCTCCTGGAGATTACGGTCTAGACTGAAGAGCAAAAGTAGCCTTTAATCAAACAATTACATGAATAGATGTAAAAATCACAACTGATAATGCAATGAGGGGAAAAGTACATAGTGCTGTAAGAATAGTAAAGAGGAGAAATTGAATCTGATCCAGGAGTTCAAAGAAGGTTTTTTTTTTTTTTTTTTTTTTTTTTTTTTTGAGGAAGTGATAAAAGCTGAAATGTGAAGGTTGGAGAGGAATTAATTCATCCCAGAAGGAAATGGAGAAACTTCCAGGTTAAGTAAGTAGCATGTTTGAGGATGTGAGGTGGACTGGAGCAGGGGGATGATACAGAGAGAGGACCAGAGGTCAAGGGCAGCCTGGTGACAGCTGTGGCCAGAGAAGAGCCAGACAAATGGATCTGGGGTCAAAGTAGGATTCTAGTTTATCCTAAGAGAACTGGGGAGCCATGCACCATTTACGGCTTTTCTCACGGTGCTGTGTGTGTTGAGGAAGACGGGTCATGGCGCTTTGATGGTGGTATGAAGTGGGGAAAGCATGCTCCCTTTCGTTCCTCCATGGCTGCTTTTTCCCTGCCACTGTGCCTTTACCTCGGCTCTCCCAGATGCCCTATTTCTGCTTCTCACACTTGCTGATCCTACTCCTTACTCTAGAGCTCCTCACACATCTTCATTCTGGGTCTCTGCTTCATTTCTTGCCCTGTTGGCCTACGGCCACAGAAACCCCACCAGTCATGCAGAGTTAAGGCAGGCAGAGACAGCTGGGCCTCTATTCAGTCACCCTGACTTCGAATTCGAATGTATTTCCCCATAGATCAGTGGTACACGTGGTCTTCACTGTCTGCTTCACCTATGGGATGGATGACATTGGTTTTGGAAGGCTGCTCTTGGAACCTCACATCGCGGGATGCTGTTTCTATGGGAAAGTTGACTTTAACAAACAACTTATAACTCTTGAAGCCAAATGCATTCTTCTCATTAGGGACTGCCTTTATATAAAGAAGTTCTTGTGTGGTGAGTACTTTAATGATATTTCCCCCAATTTTTGTTTTTCATCCTTTGTATATTGAACTCAATAGAGTATTGAATTAATGAAGAACTAACCAGAGTAACCAAAAAACCTTTAGTCCCAATGATAGGTTTTGTTTTGTTTGTTTTTTTTGAGAGAGAGAGAGAGAGAGGGAACGAGTGGGAGAGGGGCAGAGAGATAGGGCACGAGAGACTCTGTTATTATTATTATTGTTATTAACATATAATGTATTATTTGTTTCAGGAGTACAGGTCTGTGATTCACCAGTCTTACACAATACAAAGCACTCACCATAACACATACCCACCCCAGTGTCCATCACCCAGGCAGCCCTATCCCCGTACTCACCTCCCCTCCAGCAACCCTCAGTTTGTTTCCTGAGATTAAGAGTCTCTTATGGTTTGTCTCCCTCTCTGGTTTCATCTTGTTTCATTGTTTTCCTCTCTTCCCCTATGATCCTCTGCCTTGTTTCTTAAATTCTACATACCAGTGAGATCATATGATAATTGTCTTTCTCTGATTGACTTTTTCACTTAGCTTAATACTCTCTAGTTCCATCCATGTCATTGCAAATGGAAGATTTTTTCTTTTTATGGCTGAATACTATGCCAATGTATATATATACCACATCTTCTTTATCCATTCATCTGTTGATGGACACTTGGGCTGGCTGCTTCTGTAGTCTGGCTATTGTAAATGCTGCTGCAACAAACCTAGAGGTGCATGTATCCCTTTGAATTAGTGTTTTTGTGTTTTTGAGGAAAATACCCAGTAGTGTGATTACTGGATCATAGGGTAGTTTTATTTTTAATTTTTTAAGGAACATTCGTACTGTTTTCCAGGGTGGCTGCACCAGTTTGCATTCCCACTGACAGTGCAAGAGGGTTCCTTTCTCTCCACATCCTCGTCAACGCTTATAATTTCTTGTGTTTTTTATTTTATCCCTTCTGACAAAGTGTGAAGTGGTATCTCATTGTAGTTTTGACTTTTATTTCCGTGATGATGGATGATGTTGAGCAACTTTTCATGTGTCTGTTGGCCATCTGAATGTCTTCTTTGGAGAAATGTCTGTTCATGTCTTCTGCCCATTTTTAAATTGAATTATTTCTTTTTTGGGTGTTGAGTTGTATCAATTAACATATTTTGGATACTAACCTTTTATCAGATATGTCATTAGCAAATGTCTTTTCCCATTCAGTAGTTTGCCTTTTAGTTTTGTTGATTGTTTTTCTCTCTGTGTAGAAGCTTTTTATTTGGAGTCCCAGTAGTTTATTTTTGCTTTTATTTCACTTGCCTGTTTTATTTAATTTTAATTAATTTAAATCACAATTGAAATAGTCACATGTGGTCATTGTATTGGATAGTACAGGTTTAGGGGTACAGAGAGACAGGCCTAGTAAGATATAATGAAGGCAAGCAGGTGGAGCCTGGGAAAATTATTAACTACTTATACATTGTAGAACTAAAGGAAGAAGCAACTGAGTTCCAGATAATTGCCATTTTAAATAGGAGAAATGTGGGGTAAATGACATGCACACAATCTTCTGGGAAATAAGTTAAAAAGTCTTAATAAAGCTAAAACCCACTAAAAAAAGATGTTTGACCATTCACTGGCTCTTCTCCAGATTTACACAGATGCACCTACCTATTGCATTCCCCTTAAAAAGGACCCCACGAGGATTCCTAAAACCAAATGCACAAGCACTCTGAGCATTTTGGAAGTCATAGGGGACCCTTACATTATCATTGTGCTAGAAATCACTACTGAGCTGAGCTGCATAACAGGAAAGAAGTTGAGCTTTTAAGGATAAACGGGTCATGCAATGATCTAAATCACCATTGAAAAAAATCTAGCATAAAACGTTTTGTTCTGGAAGAATATCTCCCATTTTAGAAATCAGTTCAGAGGAACTCCTTGGCTAGAACAGTTTGTATCAGACAGAGTTGTTTAAAGGTTGTATGTTGTGTTACTGGTAGCAACAGGCTTCAGAGATGTTTTGTAGTTGAAAGTCATCATACCTAGCTTGCAGCTGCTAATCAAAGAAGGAATTAGGAAAAGGAGGGAACGCTTTCCCTAATATTCTGAAAAGAACAACGCCAGGAGAAAGCTTTCTTGGACTGGGAGGAGTGGATCATGGTGGGGGGAGGGGTTCTGCAGAAATAAAGGGATGCTCTAAGTGTCAGTGATCAACCTGTGCCTCTTTTATGTGTGGAGAGATGTTCAAGACAGAACAGAGCCCTGCAGCTAATGCACAGGGGTTGGAAAGGAAATGAAAGCTGTGTGTTTAATTGTTTCTAGAAAGCTAATAAGGGAAAAGAGACCACATACAGGTAGAGAGGTGCACCTGGGGTTAGGCCTACGCAGAATCTGGCTTGAAGGCAGTGGATACAGTGTGGATTAAAAAAGCAGCCTAATCAAGTCTGGGGGGAAGGTGAAGGTTAGATTCAATGGTGATAGAGACAGATTTTTAGAAAAGTACTTATGAAAAATTCAACTTTATGCCATTTAAAAGTTGTATGAAATGTATTATAACTAAAATAATGAGCTATATATTTTAAATTTCATTGACTTTGGCTCACTTGTGTCCATCACAGGAATCTCAACTAAAAAAAAAGAAGTCACCTTCTTGCCTTCCACCACCTGGTGACAGTCTACATCAAATATATTTCCCTAAGACCTTTTTTTTCCCCCTCACCTCTATATCTGTTTCCTTATCACTAGAATAAGGGTGTTAATATCTATTTCTGCCTGCTTCACAGAAGTGACAATCAAACAAGATAACAAGTGTAAAACATTTGGGAAACTCTAGAACATATGCAAATATAAGCAATTTCGTTTATTATTTGAATGGCAAATAATAGCCCTGAAAGGTAAACCTGTGCCCTTGCACACAGAGAGTGATTACAATAAACATTGGGATGTGATTGACTGTCTCCCTACTGGCCGGGTGAAGGAAAATGGTCAATGGAACAAACCAGAGCATGTGAGTCCCACAGGTGCCTGTTCACTCAGTAGGTAGATTTCTAAGTATTTGTGGACTTGTGAAAGAAAAGGCTGGAATAGAAATATTAAGTAAGGCCCAATAATAACAGATATCCAAAATATGTACATGTTTTTAGTTATGGCGTAAACTCTGATGTGTGTATACTGTTAGTTCCAGACACATGTATAATTTTTTGTCTGTTCACCAGGTGACTAGCCACTGTAGAAGATGAGCTCATACAAATCAAAATCACTTGTGCTCTCCAATTCGTAAGAGCCAGGCTATCCCCTGGTTCTTTGACTTTGAACCATTTGCATACTCCTTCTGGGGTATGGTATTCTTAGCTCTAGAATAAAGTCTATCCAAGGTCTTGGGTTCAAGGATCCTGATATTCAGGGCACATGAGGAGCTTTAAGAAGAGTTACTCAGAAAAGTAGCTGGAATGGGGCTGGGTTTTTCAGCTCCTTTTCAGATTAATCCTTTTCTCTTAGTCATTGTAGGCTTCTGGAAAGGAGCTGAAACAATGGGAGGTGCTTGAGGGGGGGAAGAATGCCCACAGAGCTCTGCTGAGCATCATATGCACCAAAGGGGCTCTGAACCCCAGGTTCTCAAAGGAAATTTGCCTGATTGGAGAAGAGCTAACTCACATTTATGAAGTGCCAACAATGTACAGGGATAGGACCAGTCACTTTGTATGCTATCATTTTGTTTATCGGGGAATAGTAAGAATTGAATGATGTCTTTGCTCATGCAATTTGGCTATAAAGTGAAGTAAAACTACGCCGGGTGAATCCAATTTCCTATTGACTTTCCCTCGAATTAGACACCATCCCTATGGCTCTGGCTGCTTGGCTATCCCTCTCTCCTGGAAGTGTCACTTTTCACGTGCTCAATTATCTTAGCAAATTTGTGTCATCTTAGTCTTAACCAGGCTTACTCGAAGGGATGTCGTCATCATCTGTTTTGTTCCAAACACATACTTTCCCCCTAAGTATGTGGGAATTAAGATAGTGTCATTGCTTCCAGAGGCAAATGCAAGAAGGCCACGTTTGTATTTTGAGTCTTCAGATCCTAACTTCCTTGTTCCACACATTATATTCTTGCTGTCTGGGTTTGCATAGGGAGGGAAGCCCTGGGACGAGGGAGGAAGTAGGTGCTGAGTGAGCAGTCAGGCTGGGGCCGTGTATCTGTGGGGCCCAAGTCCAAGGTGACACCCAGGCTGTCCTTGCGGGCCGTTTCTTTGCAGAGTCACTAGAATACTTGATTGTTTTTTTTTACTATTTCAGCAGCTCCCTTTATGAGGACTTGTTCTTCTCATCCACAGAAGCCCTTTTCAAACAGTACTGAGAAGACTGATAAGAAGGAAAAGCATTCACTGAAGGGTTCTCAGAAAGAAAGCATTCGATTTAACTACAGGCCAGTGCTGCTCTGATTAGCACGGGCCCAGCTGACAGCAAGGTTGCCAGGCAGCACTTGTTCTGCCAAGAGTGGTGGTGGAATGAAGCAACCATGTGGTTTGTGTTACCATTTTTTAGCTTTTTCAGGTTTCGAGAGGAGAACGTCACCGGCAATGATAATTCAGTTTGGAATGAATGCATTTTCAGGGCAGAGTTCGGCAACTGCTGACTTGTTTGAAATCCGAACGTCCATAGTTACATTTTATAATGTGGACAGGATAATCCACAGGATATGTCAAGATCCTACTACATGCAAATAATGAAGTTTCTGGCCAAATCCTCTTTTAGAAAAGAGAGGGAAAAAAAAAAAATCTCTCCAGCATCTCTAAGCTGCTACTTAGAGCCTTTATAAAGATAGCACAGGAAAAAGAAACCAAAGTCAAACAATAAGCTAAATTCTGCCTTCCACTTACACCATCTTCTAAAGTCAGTGTTGATTTTGTTTATATGCCTCAAGTTAAAGCTTGTCACAAAGTAATCAATTTGTGTAATTTTATGTTAAACCATAAAATACAAATGTTTTTATTTGTCATTTATTACCTACATTTTTTATTTTAAAAGAAGAGAGAGAAATCTGGATTTATTCACACTTTGAATCCTCCTGTGTATTCTTGGAAATATTCTTCTCAGAAAGTCTGGGACACTGAATTGGAACAAATGATTCAATTCATAGACAAATTTGCAGAGTCATATGGTTTGCTTGCATTGAGTTTAGTAAAGTACTTTATGAATTAAGCCCTTCCTCAAACGACACACATCCACTGCCCTCTCAGTGGGGCCCATCAAGGTCCCCGTGGCATTGTTTCCAGTCTTTAGCTCTTAAAGAAACATATTTTTAAAAGAACTCACATTTTTCAAAATCATTTTAGCAGAATTCAGGTACCCTTTAGAATGCTATTGCCTTCTTATAGTATTTTAAGCATTCTGGGAAATCCACTAAGACATTGCACTCTTGGAAGCAAGATCTTTCTGTCAGAGGCTATAAAGCAGCAGAAACCAAAAAGAATCCATAGCTGGTTCAGTCATACATTTCTGCAAAGGCTTTCAAACAAAGAAAAAATATAACTTGTCAGTCATGATGCCCTGGGCTAAACAAAATGCAGTTTTGCTTAAAGAGATGCTGTCAAACGTAGTCATTTGGGCTCCAAAATTATGCTTCGCAAAACACTAAATTAGTTTTGTCAAAACATAACCTTGGTTCTCAAAACATTGTCAGGACTTTCCAAGTTCAATAAAAGAAGGCAGCATTTGTGGTTTAGGTGGACATTGTCCTCTGCATTTACTCTACGTAGTATCCATCAAGCCATCCATCTGTCTGTCCATTCATTCATCCAATAAGCATTATCAAATTTTATTATGTACCAGGCACTGTTCTGGACCCAGAACACAAAGGTAGAGAGACACATTCATATTCTCAAGGCTAGTCATCTTAGTGAGGGGACAGATGTGAATAATTATTGCAGTCAAATGCGATGACCACTGTAATGGACAGACTGAGCAGGTGAGAAGCAAGGGCTATAGTGTTGCATTAATTCAGGATACTCTGGAAGCTAAGCTGAAGACAGATTCTTTTCAGATACTCTTAACTATTCAAAGAAGACCTAGTGTCTGAGATCACCTTCTTTTTTCTTATGAGATACACAATTAATGACACTTTCATAGGGAACACCCTGCCACAGGGATATACAACTAAAATGTCCCAAACCCATGTTTCTCAGAAGAGGGAGTTTTCCTGGAAGAGAGAAGGGAGGAAAGGAGAATATTTGGCAATTGTTGATTGGTAGGCTCCCCCACTAACTGGATCTACGCATCTTTCTCCCCTTTCAAGGGAATAAAAGAGGATGCAAACGAGTGAATGACATGGTTGTATGGAAAATCCAAATCTGGTGTAATTTACTTAAGAGCAAATATTTTGAAACCTCTTATTGTTACAACTTATGCCTGAAAGATTTCAAATAGATTGTGACTGCTGGGCTGTTTCATTGCAGTTGACAATGAGTTGTTTCAAAAGCTTGTCAGAGACATCCTTGAGAAGTTCACACTCTCCCAAGGCTACATAGTATTTTATTTTATTTTATTTTATTTTATTTTATTTTATTTTTATTTTATTTTTTTTTTAAGATTTTATTTATTTATTCGACAGAGATAGAGACAGCCAGCGAGAGGGAACACAAGCAGGGGGAGTGGGAGAGGAAGAGGCAGGCTCATAGCGGAGGAGCTTGATGTGGGGCTCGATCCCACAACGCTGGGATCACGCCCTGAGCCGAAGGCAGACGCTTAACTGCTGTGCCACCCAGGCGCCCCTACATAGCATTTTAATGCATCACTTTGGGAACAAATTACAGCAAATAAGTTTGATTTTATGCTTTTATTTTTAATGACTCTACGTGTCACCAGCCACATAAATGGAGACAACCAGAACTGCCCTCCTACTTTCCCAACATTAAGAATGAGAAAGTATGGTTGGTCTCAGCAGTTATTGATACCTCGGGAAGGGTTCTCTCTGCCACCCAGCACTCTCACAGAGCCCCAGAGGGAAGTTCTGAAGGCAAACCTGATAGTCTCAGGACAATTCTTCTGAAGGCCTTTGAGTTCCAACAGAACATGGCAAAGAATGTAGCTGGGAAATTTGTCCATTAGGCCAGGGGTGGTGGTGGTTGGGGTGGGGTATTCTCATTCTGGAATCTGTAAGCTTAGGTGACACAAAGACTAGAGCGTTTGCTAGACAAGGCACTGTTCTCTTCACGGTAGAGGTTAAACGGGTTCTGTCTATACACATGACAAAACAAGCTGTTGCAAAACCAACAAATAATGCAGAATTTTTTATTTTTATCTTGCATGATCCATTCAATAACAATCAATTGGGGCCATTTGCTGATCTTTTTCAGTCACTAAAACTGCAAATTAAAAATCCTAGATCAGTGGTCCTTTGGTTCAATTTTCTCCTATTTGTTACGGAGATGCCACTGTATTCTAATAAACAAACCGCAGTAAAGCCACGAAGAGGCTTTAGAGTTTACTAAGTTAAAGGCAGGGAGTAAACTTATTGTTTCAAATGTGATTCTTGAAATCTCCTCGCCATCTGTTTCAGAATTTTTGCTGGTTGTTTCATGTTGGCAATAGTCGCCTTGACTGCGGGTCATCAGGGAGTGCTCAGGGGCTCAGCTCATGACCACACTCAGCGGCCAAGGGAGGTAGCTGCTTCCTGGCAGGTATCAGCAGGTCTTCCGGAGCCCACCTGTGTTCCTAATGCATGCTGCAGTCATCTTCTTGGCTATTTTATGCGTAGAAGTCCATTATCAGTGCCTATTCAGTTAACTTAAATATATTTTTTAAGTTGAAAAAACAACAAACAAACGGATCGTTCTTAGTTGTTAAAGTATATCACACCTGGGAGCTCTGGTCCACCGACAGACGGTGAACACCTACCATCTATTGTTGCCCCAGAGGAACCTGCAAAGATGTCTGCATAAGACCAACAGAACTGCCCCTGGCCACGTGGTGCTGAGACAGCCTTCTGTGCCATCTGACTGGGAGAGGTAAGTCTGGGATGGAATGTTGAGTCTGTGGATACAGTGTCCTAAATGGGAGGCCTTTTCCCCCATCTCGATTTCCTCCAACTTTCTCATGCCCAAAGGGGTGCTGGTCTTGACTTTCCTGCCTATTCCTAAAGTCCTCTTTCCTCAGTGCTAGACTTTGTCCCGCCCATATTCCTTAGCTCATCCCCACGTGGAACCCAGCTCTGCCATGGGCACTTCTGATGTAACTCTACAGCTTGGAAGCTGTATCCCTTTCTTGTTTCTTAGCTCGAACATCTTCAGGTCAGGAGTCCTGCTGGGCACTGGTCTGAACCGGCCCTGCCACCCTCTCCTTTGTCTTCTGCTCTCCCTGGCCTGGATTTACTCCAGAGTTGCCAGCCCTTACCTGGCCTCCCTTCTGTCTTGGGGTCTGCCCCTCCTGCCAGCTCATTTCCTCTTCTCTACTTCCCTCCTGTGTCTTCCAGCATAATGGGATTGCATGCTGGCGACAGGCACCTTGGTGTGAATTATTTTATTTGACCCTTTGTTGACAGCTGAGGTTGACAAACAGGGAAAATAGAGATAGGAGTTTTGGAAACTTCTAAGGTGAAGCACGGGGGAAGGGGAAGGCAACCTCTGAAGAGAGGTGGAAAGACAGAGGCAGCAGAAATTGTGGAGATAAAAGGTCAGTTTGATAAAAAGTCTGCCTTAACTTCCAGCTCCGGTCCCTCTGAACCTGCCAGTGTTTGCCTGGTGCTGTTGTGCTCCTATGTGCATCCATGTCGGTCCATCCGTGCGCCCAACACATCGTCCTCGATTGCCAGCTCTGTGCCTCTCATGCTATAGGTACGGCGGCTACAGTGGTGAGTAAACTGCACTCGTGTAGTCTAGTGGGAAAAGAGAGAGGAATCAAATGATCCATGATGAATGCATATACAGGTGAATGAGATATCTGCCACAGAGAGAGGTTATAATAAGGGAATTTTCCAGCTCAGTGTTATCTGGAAAAGTATACCTGAGGAAGTAACAAGGTTGCTGAAATTTAGTGGAAATATAGGCCATAACTCAGTGACTATAGAAAGAAATACCTTTACTGGAAGAAGGAGGCGTACGAACAAAAGCCCTGTGGTAGAAACGAGCATGGTGTGTGCAAAGAATTGAAAGAAGGCCTGAATGTCTGGGAGGCAGAATGGGGAGATATGTTCTAGGACGGGGCTAGGGAGTTGAACACAGGTTTTTACAAGCATGTTAAGTATTTTTTTTCTTTGTCCTAAGAGCCATGGGAAGTTATGTTACAGCAGTGTAACAACTTGCCACAAACTAAGTGACTTAAAAAATAAAAAACAATTAGTATCTCACAGTTTCTGTGAATCAGGAGTCCGGGAGCAGCTTAGCTGGGCAGTTCTGGCTCAGGCCTTTCATGAGGTTGCAGTCAACATGTGGGCCAAAGCTCTACAGTTATCTGGAATCTTGGCTGGAGCTGAGGGTCTCCACAGTGGCTCCCCTACGTAGCTGGCACATTGGTACTGCTCTTGGTGGGATGTGTCAGCCCTTTTTATATCCAACTCTCCACAAGGCTGCTTGAGTATCCACATGCCGTGGCAGCTGTCTTCCCCAGAGCAACTGATGAGAGGGAGAGAGTGAGAGAGCGAGCAAGCAAGAGAGAGCATGAGCTAGTCTCAGAAGTCACATAGGATTTCCATCATGTTCTATTTGTTAGAAGTAAATCACTAATTCCTCTGAACATGCAAAGGGAGAGCAGTTAAGCTCCACTTTTTGAAAGAAGTAGTGTCAAGGAATTTGGGACATATTTTAAAATCACAAAAACCATTAAATGGTGTTAAACAGGAATGGTGACATAATCAGATTGCTTTTCAAAAATATTGCTCTAAGTGGAAACCAAATTAAATAGGGCCAGTCTTGGCCTCTAATAGATATTAGCAGATATAAATTGATGCTAGGGTGGAACAGGTTGCTGGTAGAGATGAAGAGAAGCAGAAGTGAAAGTTTCAAGATACATGCAGAAGGTAAAATGAATCTTAACAATTAATTGGACTTGGCAGTTGAAGGAGAAGGAATATTATAGATTCCTAGATTTCTGGTTCGCATAGATGGATATTGTGGTATTCAGTGGTATGGAGAATGCTAGAAGAATGTCAATTTTGGTCTATCAGAGGTCTATCAGAGTCCTTTATTTAAGACATATTACATTTGAACTGTCTTTAAAAACATCCAAGTATGGTTGCCAAGTGGTTCCTTGGTCATAAACCTCTGGAACTAAGATGAGAGTTCTACCCTAGACATATAATTAGTGAATTATCCATAGATAATCCATAGATAAGAAGGATATCTCTGGGTTTGGTGAGACCTGTAGAGAAAGAAAGAATGATATGAAAAGAAAAGAGGGTCTTGGGAGATTGGATTTTTGTCTAGCAAGTGTAACTCTCTTCTTTTTTTTCTATGAGAGAAGTCTACTTTCCTGTCCCCTTGGTGCTGGCCTTGGCCATGTGATTTTTTATTGACCAATGAGGTGTCAGCAGATGTGACGGTCGCAGGTGCTTAAAATATGTGGAGGAACTTTCCCTTTTGTGCTCTTTTCTTTTGCTTTGAAAACATGCCTTCCATAGCCACAGGTTCATGGAGAGATTAGCAGATTTGTGCCTAACCCAGAGTGTGGGGCCAAACCCAGCTAAGACTGGCCTATATCAGTTGAGCCTAATTTACAGATCTATGAGCAAGGAAAAAAAAAAGCTTATTTTTATAAGCCAACAAAATGTGAAGATTTTTAGTTTAATTATGCAGCATTGTTTTGGTAATAGCTGACTGGTATGAGGGTCTAGGATCTACTAGAAAGGAACAATTCCTTAAAATCCTTATATGCATTTTAAGAGCAGTATCTATCTCTGATACATGACTGTATTAGCAAAACCTAACGTAAAGGCTCGGTCAAACATCTCATGAATACAGGCCTGGATCACAATCTAATGTAGGTATGGCTGTTGATCGTGAATTTCTATAAGTCATGAACATATATTCCTTTTTTTTTTTTTTTTTTAAGGGGAAGAGGGGCAGAGGGAGAGGGAGAGAGAGAGAATCTTAAGCAGGCTCCACACCCAGTGCAGAGCCCTATGCTGGGCTCGGTCTCATGACCCTGAGATCACGACCTGAGCTGAAATCAAAAGTCAGACGCTTAACTGACTGTGCCACTCAGGCACCCCGTTGCACATATATTCTCATAATAGCTCCTCCAAGCATGTTTCCTCAAATAACATGAAGAGGTTCCACCAAACCTGGATACAGCAGTCATCAAGATCAACAACTAGCATTCTTTCCTTTCCCCAGAGTACTTTTTTATTATATGTTGTAAAGAAATGCTTAAGAAAATTGATGCTCTATCCATATACTATGTTAATACTTCAGACCATATTTTATTGTTGTTGTTAAAGCAGATTTCAGGAGAGCAAATTTTAAAATAAAAAAAAAGTTATTAGTGGCAGTAAACAGGCCTGTAAATAGTGCTCCAATGGAATGAAGGCAATCAAAGTGGCTCTTTTGGCTACTAACGTTTTCATAAAAGCTTTGATTAGTTATGAGGTAATTGTGAGAGATGATGAGTTAGCCTCAAAGAAAGAAAAATAGTTTCTCTAGTTTAGCAGCTGTGGAATCTTTTGGTAATTGCTGGAATATTCCTTTTTAGTAAACTTAAAGCTTGCTTTTTTATGTCTCAGTGGCATGCTTCATCTGAAATATATATTTTAACTTTATTTTATTTATAACCGTCTTCTTCAGTGTAACTCTAAACTATAGTGGAGAAGGACAGCGCTTGGATTTATGTGTTACCTCTTAAAAAGTAAGAAGACTCTATAGGAAAGGCAAAAAAGAGGCTGCATTTAAAATATTTGACTGTCACGTTTTGGTTATTAAAATGTGATTTCCCTCCTGACCAAGGTACTCATCTTAAATGTCCATAAGAATTGTGTGCCTGTGTGCACACAGGACAGGTGTGGCTGTCCAGTGTTTATGGGGGACATGTGAAGTTATACCTTGCCTAGTTTGACCACGGTGTGAGATTTTAAAGTACAAACATGATCAAAAAGAAAAGTGGCTTCAAAAACTGAGAAACAACAACATTCCATTCTCCCGGAACCTTTTCAGTCTCTCAGTCAGACAGCTGCCCCCCACTCCCTTCTCCCAGCAGTCACTAGAAACAACATCCCATTCCCCTCCCCCCCACCCCGCCCCGCCCGAAAGTAAAGGGCACCATCAATTTGCCAAAATAACAAAACTTATTGGAGTGGATAATTTCTCACAGAACCTGCCAATCAGCTGCAGATGCAAATCTGCCTTCCTTATCCCTCACCCCACCCCTGAGTGAGGGAAAACAACCTAAACCCGCAGGAAAAACTTCACTTTTCAGCCAGAGAATAATACTAACGGCACTGCCATCTTGGAATATTTTGCTTGTACTTCCCTTCTTCCTTCTTTATTTAACAGCTGCCTGTGTATGTGTGTGTTGAGCCTTTTCATTTTGTTCAGCGTCCAGAAAGGTTATTTTAACTGAAAATATCACACAAACATGGTTAAAAAAAGCAAACAAGCAGAAATGTATGAAATTAAAATTGAACATCTCCATCTTCACACCCCTGAGCCCCTTTCCCATTCTCTTAGGCTTCCAAGCAACACAAATTGTGTAAGGGAAAGAGGGTGTGTGTGTGTGTGTGTGTGTGTGTGTGTGTGTGTGTGTGTGAAGGGGGCTGGGAGAAAGAGAAAGAATCTTACTATTGTCTTATTTTTAATTTAAGAAAAAAAAATATATCACACATAAACACACTCCTCCCTTCATGTCTTCTCCACCAGAACCCAAAAAACAAATAAACAGAAGCCCCCAAACCTCTGACGTTTAGAAGTCCAAGAGAATTGCTGGTTTAAAAGTCTTTCAGATTAAGCTCATTCCAAAGACTTTCCAGGATAACCAAACAATGAGAAACACTGGTATCCAGCCAGTTACAGCCCCTGCCATCTCTGATTTAGTGTAATTTGATGACGATTAACTCAAAGAGAAGACAGAGATGGGTTCATATAACAGGAAAACAGACAACAGCGCTCCTCCATTTATTCATATTTAAATTATCTTATTTTTATTATTTTAGAAAATAAATTCATGTATGTTTAGGATGATTTTGTTGGTAGGGTAAAGTCTGTTGGGCCTTGCATTTTCTTCTTAATTATAAAGGTTTGTGGAATGTTCTCTGAGAACAGAAACCCTTCCTCAAGGAGTTGTTTTTCCTAGAATATTAGGAGGGTCTCTACTAGGTAAGCAATGATGTCAGTGCAAATGTTTTAAGACTCTCCTTTCCCATCCAAGTTGGCTTAATATGTTTTCGTTCTATTACTTGACTGTTTTTAAAAGAGGTTGAAAAATTTGCTCACTGAGAGAACAATGATTAACTAAATCTGTAAACTGCCATTTCACTTGCTATCAATAGCTTGAAAGAAAATCTAAATCCATGACTAATGGTCTGAGAGAGTCAAGTACTTGCTTTGAGGAGCCTCTTTAGACCAAAGTGTTACTTTCGAGATCTTTCGTTTTTTTTCTTCTTTCCCCATGTCACTCTATCTTTTAAAAAACATACGCACTCTATTAATAATAAAGAAATATATTCTCAGTCTTTATTCTCTTTTCAACTACACACTTAAGTATCTATAGTCAGTTTTTCTCTGAGGATCTCTTCCTGGATTTGCCAGGAGACAGTGTGGAGTACTGGTTAAGAGCGTGGGCCGCAGAAACAGCCTCTCCTGACTCAAGCCTCACAGGCTATATGGCTTAAATTAACTTTCCTGATCTCTTTACACCTCAGTTTTCTCAACTGTAAAATGGGCATAAATTTATGATTATAATGTAAACTTGATAAGGTTCTTGTAAATATTAAATAAGAAAATGTAAGCAAAGCTCTTTAGATAGTTCTGTTCCACAATGAACCTCAAGAAGGGACATTTTAAAAATAAGATACATGAAATGAAAATTTTTAAACTTTCAAAAGTCTCCAAATAAAAAAAATCAAATTATGTGGCCTCGGATAAATAAAGCTTAAATATTATCTCCAGATAATCCTATATCTCAAAGTCTATGATGTTGAGTATGAAGGCGTATATTACTTTGGTCGATTCTATGCCAGCCAGGGAGTAATTGACAATCCGGGGATGCCCATGGCAGTACACTGGTATATGAATGTGGAGGACAAGGTCAAAGGAGTTTTGTAGATCACAGCAAGATTAGCCCAAATGGCCTAGGGAAAAATGTGTATTCATGATTGAATTACTGATTGGTGGGGACCAAAAAATGACGAGTATTTGGAGCTTACACATTGTTGCATACAGAAACAGAACTCAGGGCTAAACAGATTACTGACTACTTTCCCTTTGGATCTGAAAATTTTAAAACCCCAATAGCCAAGACTGTATATTAAAGTTAGAGCAAAAATTTACATCAGTTCCTTTTCATATGCATTTTGTCCAGGATTGGGGCATTCATTCCTTCTGTAAAAAGTCTGTGTATATCTCTTTATTTACTATGGGCCAAGCCTAGTAGCCCTACTCTCAAGGCTACTGAAGTAAACTGGTAATTTCACTGGAGTATGTTGGGGTATTATTGGAGCCCTCCTGAGACATCTAACGCTCTTGGTGGGTTGGAGTAGTGTCTGGTATCATAGTTAGGACATGATTCTGAAATCATTCTTACAAAGGAATAACAGTCAGCAGAATTAAAGAGGAGAAGAGGGAGGTAGTGGACAGACAAAATGAGCAAAGATGCAGAAATAATAGATTGCTTGGTAGCTGGAGATGGAGCCAAGGTTAAAGGAGGATTTTTAATGAATGGGAGGAACATGGAGTTATTTGCAGGTTTGGGGGAATGTCAGAATAGAGAGAAAAATCGAAGGCATAGGAAAGGGGGAATGAGTGCTCAGAGGAGGTGGTGATAGCCTTTAACTGAAGGAAAAGCACCCCACCCACATTCTGGGGCTAGAGAGAGTCAGATGTGGGGACAAAGTCTGATAATTATTACTGATTTCACTCTGATTAGAAAATGGATTTTCCTTTGAACACCAGTGTAGAAAAACCTGTTTGTTTACTTAGAATTTTCCTGAATGCAGAAGAAGTAGGAAAAAAAAAAAAAAAAAAAGAAAGAAAACAGGGAAATGAATTTTGTAGTTAAATACCTGTCAATTCTCTACTTGGAAGATATTAACTTCAAATTTGTTTTTCTGTTTCATCCATCTTGCAAAAAGATTTGTTTCGTGTAGGTGTCAGTTGGCTGAAAACATTTTACATTTTTTATAAAAATCTAAGTGGTTTAAAAACTTGTGTATACACAAGGCAGGGACATTCTTCATATTATCAAATATTTGATTTCCTGTGAGGTTAACATTTTTCATATTTTTATTTCTCTCTTTTATGAATTGTCAGTTTTGTCATCTGAAAGAAGGCTTTTTATGAAACACCTTCAAGCTAAAATAAAAAATCTAGGATCAAGAGAATTCAGGATGTTCTGATGTAGGGTGGGTGAATTGGGAAAGCAGGAAAAAAATAACCAAGACAGAAAAAGCTGCAGGGAGATACAGACTCTCATATGAAAGAGACTTCAGTGGTTCCTGGTCTAGTCAGTATCACATGAATTAATCCGATGTGCAGTTTCCCTGTGGAGTACTCATGTAGCATCAGTTTGACCACCTTTAGAAAGAGGGAGCTCACTGCCACTTGAGGCTGCCCATTCCGTTTTGGCTAAGCACTGATTTCCAAAAATATCTTCGGTGTGAAAGGGTCAAGATTATTAATATACAATATGAATAACTCGTACTTACAGAGAGCTTCCTATTGCCAGGTTTAGTTCAAGTGTCTTACATGTATTAAATCATTTAATGCTCAAAGATTCCTTCGGAGGCTATTATTATCTCTATTTCACAGATGAGGTAAATGAAACTCAGAGAGGTTGGATAGACTTGTCAATGTCACACACAGCTGGTACATAATAGAGCAGGGCACAAGACCCCAAAATTCTAACTCTGGAGGCCATGCTCTTAACTTCATCAGTGTTCTTCCCCTCACTGAGTGAACGTTCCAAAGTTTTTCTCACCCTTAGATTGGTCAAGTAGATTCTAGGGTCACTCACTCAGTTTTTTCCCCTTCTTCATTGTCCAAGGACAGATCTGCTGTTGCCAGACTATTTGTTTAGACTTTTGTGATGCAGAATGAGGAACAGTAAAGAGAAGAATAAAAAGCAGATGGGCTAGGGGAATATGGCACAGAACCAACAGAGTATGAGAAAAATGTTGGAGGGAAAAAGGAAATTTTAAGAAGAATCACTGGAGATTATATACTTCATATCGTGCAAGAAATGCAAGGGAGGAAATGGAATTATTCTTATGTTCCTTTTTGTTAGCTGGACTATGTCTCTTGATTATGGCACCATTCTAACACTCGACTATGTAGAGCATGGATTTAGCAGGGTTACACATCTGTATAACCCCAATTTTTCTTCCTGTTAAGTTCTTCTAGAGCCATCTGGCTCAGAGATAGCCTTTCAAGTTTTTAAGGATGCTTATCCTATTCATCTTAAATTTTCTCTCTTCTTGGCCAAACATTTCTAACAGTTATTTCTTTTTTCCTTTAAAAAAACAGCTTATTGGGTATAATTGATATACCATAAACTAAACATGTTAAAAGTGTACAACTAGGTTAGTTTTGTCCTATGTATATATGCACACATCATCCTCACAGTCAAGATAGTGCACATATCCATCACCCTCAAGACTTTCCTTATGACCCTTGTTAATACTTTCCCTCTTCCTTCTAGCCTGTCTCAGTCCCCAGGAGATGACTGACCTGCTTTCTGTCACTGTGGATTATTTTGTACCTTCTAGAGTTTCATATAAGTAGAATCAATCAATATGTACTATTTTGAGGAGGGTGGATTGGGAAGTCTGGCTTCTTTCACTCAGAATAATTATTTTGAGATCTAGTCCTGTTGTAGGGTATACCAGTAGTTTATTTTTTTGTACTGCTGAATAACGTTCTGTTGTATGGCTATACCTCATGTGTTTGTTCATTCACCTGTTGATGGAATTTGAGCTTTTGCCAGTTTTTGGTTATTACAAATAAAACTGTTTTGAACATTCATATACAAGTCTTTGTATAGACATAAGATTTCATTGTTCTTGGATACATAACTAGGATTGTATGATTAGGTCATATGTACTTATGATCTAACTTAGCAACAACAACAACAACAAACCCTGCCAAACAACTTTCCAAAGTGGTTGTACCATTTAAAAAACTCCTACCAGCAGTTTATGAGAGTTGCACTTCCTCTGCATCCCCACCAACACTTGGATGGATCAGTCTGTGATTATAATAGATGTCTAGTGCTATTTGTGGTTTTAATTTGCATTTCTCTAATGACTAATAATTTTAAACATCTTTTCATGTGCTTTTTTTGCCATTTGTATACTTCCATTGGTGAATATCTGTTCCACTATTTGTCCATCTTTTTAAACTGGATTTTTGTTTTAAAAGTTCTTTTTCTTCTCTGGATACAGTTCTTTTATCAGACATACGATTTGAAAATATTTTCTCTAGTCTGTGGTTTGTCTTTTCATCTTTTATCAGTGTTTTTTGAAAATGATTTTTAACTTTATCAAAATCCAACTTATCAATTATTTATTTTATGGATCATGTTTTTGGTATTTTATCTGTGAAATCTCCTCTTTACCAAAGTTCACAAAGAAATTCTGCTACAGTTTCTTCTAAAAGTTTTATACTTTTAGATTTCACATTTGGATCTATAATCAATTTTGAATTAATTTTTATATATGCCTTTGGATAAGATGGAAGTTCATTGTATTTTGCATATGGATATTCAATTATTCTTGCACAATTTATTGAAAGAATATCCTTTTGCTACTGAATTGTCTTTGCAACTTGATTAAAAATCAGTTATTCCTATATGTAAAGCTCTATTTTTTAACTCTATTTCACTGATTTATCTGTCTTTAAATGGCTACCATATCAACTTGATTACTGTAGTTTTATAAATCTTTTATAAAAATATAATAAGTCAATAAGAAGAAATCAGGTAGAATTAGTTCTCCAACTTTATTCTACATTTTTCAAGTTGTGTTGATTATTCTAGGTCCATCACATTTTCATATGAATTTTGGAATGTTTGTCAATATCTACAAAAACAGCCTGCTGGGATTTTGATTGGGGTTGCACTGAATCTAGGCCAATTTGGGGAGAATTGACATCATAATGGAGGGTTGCTATCTCTTCATTTACTTGGGTCTTCTTCAGTTTGTTTTAGCAGTGTTTTGTAGATACTCACATATCAGTCTTGCATATGTATTGTCAAATTTACTCCTATAAGATTTGTATTTTTAAATTATTTTTAAAATTTTAATTTTTGGGCACCTGGGTGTCTCAGTCAGGTAAGCATCTGCCTTCGGTTCAGGTCATGATCCCAGGGTCCTGGGATCAAGTACTGCATCTGGCTCCCTGCTCAGCAAGGACTCTGCTTCTCCCTCTCTCCCTCCCCACTGCTTGTGATCTCTCTCTCTCACTCACGTTCTCTCTCTCTCTCAAGTAAATAAATAAAATATTAAAAAATTTAATTTTCAATTTTTTGCCAAAATATTGAACACACAGTTGATTTTTTATTTTGTGTTCTGCAAACTTGATAAACATACTATTAAGTATAGCAGCTTTTTTATAGGTTCCAAGGGATTTTTTACACACTCATGTTGTTTAACAGTAAGGAGAACTTTTTTCTTCCTTTCTAATCTGGTGCCTTTATTTCTTTTTCATTCCTAATTGTACTATCTAGAACCTTCAATATAAGGTTAACTAAATATAATAAGTTCAGACATCCCTATATTTTTCCTGATCTTAGGGGGAAAGATTTATTTCTTCATCATTAAGTATGATATTAGTAGTAGGTTTTCATGGATGCCTTTTATTAAATTGAGCAAGTTCCCTTCTATTTCTAATTTTCTGAGAGTTTTTAACAGAAATGTATGTTAAGTTTTGTTAAATGTTACTTCTGCTTCTTTTGAGAGAAATAATCATATGGTTTTTATTTTCCAGCATATTAATTTGATAAATTAAATTAATTGACTTTCAAATTTTAGATAAAAGTTGCTCATTCACATTGCTTTCCTGGGATGAACTCCACTCTATCATGATGTGTTATCTTTTTAAATATATCATTAGACTTGATTTGCTAGTTTTTTAAAAGTATTTTTGCATTTTTATTTGTGAGGGATATTGGTATAGAATTTTTTGGTCTTCGCATCTTTGTCTGCTTTTGGTATTGGGGGGAGATAGCCTCACAGATTGAGATGAGAAGAATCCTTCTTCAATTTTCTAGAAGATTTTTATGAAATTGTTATTATTTCTTTCTTAAAATTTGAAAGAATTCTCCAGTGAAGCCATGTAGGCATGGAATTTTCTTTTGAGAGATTTTAAATTACAAATTTATTTTCTTTAATAAGTACAGTATTATTCAGATTACCTATTTCTTCAGTGACCTTTAGTCACCTATGTTTTTCAAGAAATTTGTCCATTTCATCTGTTATTGAATTTGTTAGCACAAAGTTAAAAATATTTTATTTTCCTTTTATCTGTAGAATCTATATGATATGACTTCTATCATTTCTCATAATGGTAATTTGTATCTTCCCTCATTTTTCTGATAAATCTGGCTAATAGTTAATTACTTTTATACATTTTCTCCAAGAAGTATAGACTTTTCATTTTGTTTTCTAAATTCCACTGAATTCTTTGGGATCCTTATTATTCATTTTCTCCCATCTACTTTGGTTTTTTTCTAGTTCAGGGTTGAATGAACTTTTTGTGCAAAGGACTAGATGCAATATTTTAGGTTTTGTGAGCCCTACATTCTCTGTCCATCTACTCAATTCCGCCATCACAGCATGTATGCTGCCACAGAATATAGAAGAATGAGCATGGCTGTGTTCTAAGAAAACTTTATTTCTGCGAAAACAGTCAGTGATCTTGATTTGACCCAAGAGCCATAGTTTGCCAAACCCTGTTTTGATTTCTTACGGTTGGAACTAAGTAAATTGGTTTGAAACCTTATTTTCTAATATAGTCATTCAGCACTATAAATTTCCCCATAAAAATATTTTAGCAGCATCTTGTAAATTTTCATATGTCATATTTTTTTTTTAGCTTAAAATACTTCTTCATTTGCTTTTGTAATTCTTCTTTGCCCTTTGGGTTATGTAGAAGCTTGTTACTTAGTTTCTAGAGCTCTGTTTTTGATTTCTAATTTAATTCCTCTGTAGTCAGAGCAGACATTTTGTATGACCTAAATCCTCTTAAATTTATTTATTTATTTATTTACTCTTTAAGTTTTGCTTTTAAAGATTTATTTATTTATTTTAGAGAGGGGGAGGGGCAGGAGGAGGGGGGAGAGAAACTTAAGCAGACTCTGTGCTGAACACAGAGCCTGATGAGGGGCTTTATCATGACCTGAGCCAAAACCAAGAGTCAGTTGCTCAACCAACTGTGCCACCCAGATTCCCCAATCCTCTTAAATTTATTGAGACTAAATTTATGGCCCAGGATATGGTTTGCTTTGTTAAATGTTTCCTGTGCAATTAAAAAGAATGTGTATTCAGGTAGCCCACAGAATGGGAGAATATATTTGCAAATGACACTACAGATAAAGGACTGGTATCCAAGATCTACAAAGAACTTCTCAAACTCAATACACAAGAAACAAATAAACAAATCAAAAAACGGGCAGAAGATATGAACAGACACTTTTCCAATGAAGACATACAAATGGCTAACAGACACATGAAAAAATGTTCAAAATCATTAGCCATCAAGGAAATTCAAATCAAAACCACACTGAGATACCACCTTACGCCAGTTAGAATGGCAAAAATAGACAAGGCAAGAAACAACAATTGTTGGAGAGGATGTGGAGAAAGGGGATCCCTCCTACATTGTTGGTGGTAATGCAAGTTGGTACAGCCACTCTGGAAAACAGTGTGGAGTTCCCTTAAAAAGTTAAAAATTGAGCTACCCTATGATCCAGCCATTGCACTACTGGGTGTTTACCCCAAAGATACAGACGTAGTGAAGAGAAGGGCCATATGCACCCCAATGTTCATAGCAGCAATGTCCACAATAGCTAAATCGTGGAAGGAGCTGAGATGCCCTTCAACAGATGACTGGATTAAGAAGCTGTGGTCCATATATACAATGGAATATTACTCAGCTATCAGAAAGAACGAATTCTCAACATTTGCTACAACATGGACGGCACTGGAGGAGATAATGCTAAGTGAAATAAGTCAAGCAGAGAAAGACAACTATCATATGATTTCTCTCATCTATGGAACATAAGAACTAGGATGATCGGTAGGGGAAGAAAAGGATAAAGAAAGGGGGGGTAATCAGAAGGGGGAATGAAACATGAGAGACTATGGACTATGAGAAACAAACTGAGGGCCTCAGAGGGGAGGGGGGTGGGGGAATGGGATAGGCTGGTGACGGGTAGTAAGGAGGGCACGTATTGCATGGTGCACTGGGTGTTATACACAACTAATGAATCATCGAGCCTTACATCGGAAACCGGGGATGTACTGTATGGTGACTAACATAATATAATAAAAAATCATTAAAAAAAAAATAATAAAAAAAAAAGGAAAAAAAAAAAAAAAGAATGTGTATTCTACTACTGTTGAGAGAAGTGTTCTATAGGTGTCAGTTAGGTAAATTTGACCGATAGTGTTGTTCAAGTATCCCATGTCCTAGATAATTTTCTCTCTATTTGTTCTATCAAATATTGAGAGAAGTAAATTTATTTTTATTTTATTTATGTATATTTTAAAATTTTAAAAAAAGTTTTGAAGTCCAGTTAACATACAGTGTAATATTAGTTTCAGGTGTACAATATACTGATTCAACACTTCCATACAACACCCAGTGCTCATCATAGGTACCCTCTTTAATCTCCATCACCTATTTCATCCATCCCCCCCCCTTTCTGGTAACCATCAGTTTGTTTTCTATAGTTAAGAGTCTGTTTCTTGGTTTTCCTCTTCTCTCTTTTTTTTCCCATTGCTCATTTGTTTTGTTTCTTAAATTCCATGTATGGATGAAATCATGGTATTTGTCTTTCTCTGACTGACTTATTTTGCTTAGCATAATACTCCAGCTCTGTCCACATTGTAAATGATAAGATTTCATTCTTTTTTATGGCTGAGTAATATTCCTGTGTGTGTGTGTGTGTGTGTGTGTGTGTGTGTGTATTCCATATATACTATATCTTCTTTATCCATTCATCAGGTAATGGACACTTGGGCTGTTTCCATAATTTGGGTATCGTAGATAATGCTGCTATAAACATCAAGGTGCATGTATCCCTTTGAATTAGTATTTTTGTATTTTTTGGGTAAATAACCTCGTAGTGCAATTGCTGGATCATAGGGTAGTTCTATTTGTAACTTTTTCAGTAACTTCCATACTGTTTTCCAGAGTGGTTACACCAGTTTGCTTTCCCACCAACAGTGTAAGAGGTTCCCCTTTCCCCACATCCTCACCAACACCTGTTGTTTCTCGTGTTGTTGATGTTAGCCATTCTGACAGGTGTGAGGTGATACCTCATTGCAGTTTTGATTTGTATTTCCCTGGTGATGAGTGATGTTGAGCATCTTTTCATGTGTCTGTTGGCCTTGTGTATGTCTTTTTTGGAAAAAAATGTCTGTTCATGTCTTCTGCCTATTTTTAATTGGATTATTTGATTTTTCAGTGTTTAGTTTTATAAGTTCCTTTTATATTTTGGATACTAACTGAGAGAAGTAAATTTAAATCTTCAACTATAATTTATATTTCTCCATTTTTTTCTTGCAGTTCTATTAGATTTCACTTCATATATTTTGAAGCTCTGTTATTGAATGCATAAATATTAACACTTTTATGTCCTCTGGATGAACCATTAAGAAATGATGATTTTTATCCTCATTTTTAAATATTTTTTTATTTAATTATTAAATTTTTTATTTAATATTTTTTAATTTAATATCCACTTTGTCTTATATTAATATAACCACTTCAGTTTTCTTTTTGGTTAGTGTTACCATACTATAACCTTTTCCATACTTTTATTTAAAACATATTTGTGCCTTTATATTTAAAGGATGTTTCTCATAGGTAGCATATAATTAGCTATTTTTTTTTTTTTTTTGGTACATCTGACAATCTTTACTTTTTAATTGGAATGTTCTTTTCTGCTAATTCTAACATCTGCCATTAGTTCTAAGTATTTTTCAATGGAGTTTTCCCCTTTCTTTCTCCTCTTTTTTGCCTTCTTTTGTATCAATATTATTAATGATTTCATTTTATCTCCTTTGTTGGCTTATTATAATTGCTTTGTTATTTTAGTTGTTGCTTAATGATTTATTGTATATGATTTAACTTATTTCAGTCTACATTTAAGTGATTTTTACCATTTCATAAATAATATGAAGACTTTAATATAGTGTACTTCCATTTCACTCCTCCTGACCTTTGTGATATTGTTATACACTTTGTTTTTCTTTTCTTTTTTTAATTATTTTTTTTTCTCTGTGCCTCATATGGGAAGTTTCTATTGTTACATCTACAAGTTTGCAAATCTCATTCATTGTATTTTTACCTAAGGCATTATATAGTTCTCATTTCTTCAAGTTTGTTATGCCTTTACATAAATTCTTAGCATGTTGAATGCATTCATCATGACTGTTTCAGTGTCCTTTTCTGCTAATTCTAACATCTGTCATTAATTCTAGGAATGTTTCAATGGCATTTCCCCCTTGTTTTATCCTATTTTCCTTCTTTGCATATCTGGTAATCTTTGACTGAATGCCAGACATTGTGAATTTTACTTTCCTGGGTGCTGCATAATTTTATATTACTAAAAATATTCTTGGGCTTTGTTCTGGGATGCAGCTAAATAATGTGGAAACAGTTTGTATCTATTTGGTCTTTCTTTTATGATCTGTTAGTCAGAAGCAGAGTAACATTTACTCTGAGGTTATTTATTCCCTATTACTGAGTTGGGACCCTTTGAATTTACCCATGCCCTATAAGTTCTAAGATTTTCTAGTCTGGTTCATGGGAACAGGCACTTTTCCCAGCCAACTATGAACACTGGAAACTGTTTGCTCTAATCCTTTCAAATGGTTCTTTCCTCAACATCAAGTAGTTTCCTCACGTGTATAATCTGGTTAGTAGTCTGCTCAGTACTTGAGGAGGATCTTCTGAAGGTCCAGGAGTTTCTTTCTTTTCATCACTTTCCTCTCTAGTACGTTGTTCTGTGAACTCTAGCTACTGTGATCTCATTGACTCTCAGTCCTATATCCTCAACTCAGGGTGTCCATCAAGTTTCATCTGGCTTTCCTCACCCTGAGCCAATAGCTGATATTGCTCTCAAGACAGTAACCAGGAATAATGATAGAATTTACCTTTTTCCCCCCTATCATCTCTCAAAAATCACTGTCCTTTGTTACCTGAGGTCCATTGTCTTAAAAATTTGTGTCATATATTTTATCTAGTTTATTGGGTTTTGTTTTGGGCAGGATGGCAAATCTGCTCCCTGTTACTCCATCTGGGTCAGAACAATTTATCTGTTACTTCTTACTCATTACTCTCTGCACTGGGAATTCTCTAGTTTGCCTTTATACCTCTTCAAATGTATTAACTTTACCAGAAGACAATATTACAGGTAATTTTGGAAAAATGCAGAGGAAAGTAGAACTTTCCCTCTTCTAATCTAGTCTTGATGCTCCTATGAATGTAGCATAAAAACACATTCCTTTCCATCAGGCTCCCCACACTGCGGCCTGTCATAGTGCGTGCAAAGTAGTAAAATCTCCCCATATTCCTTACGCATGTAGCTGTAAGCTATGCCCCCATCTTGTGTCTGTGCAGTTGTTTATATTTTTTCTTTTTAGTTGCTGAATTTTAATTTATTTTTTAAATTGAATTTCACTTGGTTAGATTTTAACCAGGGCTCACTAGGTCGCAATGGACTAACAGATTTTAGGAGGTACCTAGAATCAAAGTCTGGAAGAAAGAGTAGGGAGAAAATCAGGTTTCTAGGAATAGACCTTAGGAAAGATCAATCAAGTTGATGATGTAGAGGGAAAATATGATGGTTGTAATAAGGGAAGAAGGAAAGGAAGGAAGAAAAGAAAATAAAGAAGAAAGAAAAGGAAAGAAAAGAATATTAACAAAAACCTTCAACTAGTAAAGACCTAGCTGACATGAGCACGCCAAATATTTTAAGAAAATACTGCACTCTTGGTGTGGAACGCGAATGTACTGGTTTGCAGGCTCTGAAACAAAGACATAGAGAGTCCCTGGGTTAAAGTAAAGTGATGAAAAAGAATTGCTGGAAAGAACCATTAATGTTTTGAACCTATGCCAGGAGGATTGCATAAATGTGAAGATTTTTGTTGAGATTTTCTACATCTTATCTATGATGACTATCTTAGTGTTATTCAACTGAACTAAAATTTATTTGTATAATGTGTAGCTACTGTTTATGATGGTTGACAGGAGACAAAATTAGAGGAACATGTTATGCTGGTGAAGAGGGAGTGGGGAAAAGGTAAGACCCAGTTATATTGTCTTAATGGAAGCAGTGTCATTTTTTCCATTAATCTGTATAATATCAATGCAAAGTTTACCCATGACCAAGCAATAAAATGTAGGAACTTATCTAAGTGGGAGATAAGGGTCTTTATGAAGCTGTTTGGTAATTTGGAGGCAAGCATTTCAACTCTTTGGGATATTGGGGATATCAGGGTTTGTTTTTATTAAGATTTTTAATTTATTTATTTATTAGAGAGAGTGGGTGGATGAGCACGAGTAGGGGGAGGGGAAGAGGGAAAGCGAGATAATCTCAGGCAGACTAGCGCTGAATGGGGAATCCGATGCGGGGCTCCATTTCATGACCCTGAGATCCTGAGAGCTGAAATTAAGAGTGAGATGCTTAACTGACTGAGCCACCCAGGTATCCTGGGGATATACGTGTTTATTATTGCTACATCTGAGAAAGTGTAGTTTAGGGAAGTAAAGGCAGATGGAGTGCTCCAGGTTTCAGCAAAGGACAGAATAATATTTTAAGGAAAAAAAGGAGGAGTGGGTTTTCTTTTTTTCCTTAGATGGTGCCCCATTGCTTTTTCATTTTTGCTTTTTAAATCACTTCTTACAATTTTTGTTTCTTCCCCATGCCCAATATTTTTAATATTTTGTTTCTTCTTTTTTTTCTTTTTTAAATGTTTTGTTACCTGTGCTATCTCCTTCTAATAACATGCTACTGGTCACCCTTGCAAACAGTGCCTTCTTGGGAGCAAAGAGAATTTTGGACAGGTAGAAGGAGCAGAGGGATGGGGCCATGACTGAATTTGCTTTTTCCGCGACAGCCAATATGCATTGTATAGAATGGGGAGACATTTTTGTAAGTGGTCGGTTAGGCTTAATCATGATGGGGCCATTCAGAAGAGGAGTAAACAGCGGTGGAAGAAAAAAAGCCATGCCATCTGCAGAGTAGTTTCCCCTTCTTACTCACGCAGCAGAAATATAAGACCACAACTGATAACTCAGTGACATTATATTTTGAGTCATGGTCTCCTCTCAACTTTGGGAATTTTCCTTCTTGCATGGCCGCAACAAACTTTTCCCACCCTGCTCCGTGGGCTAAAACAGACCCAAGTGGCAAACAGGATATTCTTGTCCCATACAGAATCTAAGGGAATTTCCATTCAAGGAACATCTGTTGAGCATCTACTGTGCACAAGGCATTATAAGGGATGGTTAAGTTGAAAGTTGCACAGACCAGGTCTTTAATTTTTAGGAGCTGTAATCCATATAAGCACCTAAAGAGTTATAATGAAGGTTGTAAAAAAGAAAAAAAAAAAGATCATAAGAAATGAATGTAGTATAGTGAGGGCCTAGAGGAGTGCGAAGTTGTTTCTTGTTTTGAGATAGAGGGAGGCTTCATGGAGGAGCTAGAATTTCATCTGGATTCCAAATAGTGACAAAGATTGAGGAAGAGAATGTTATGTAAAATCTTAGAGATAAGAAAATGTGGAGAACATGTATGCAGTGAGTGGTGGAAAGACAATGACACTGAAAGGACATTTCAGGTGAGAATAGGAAACATGCTGGGGTCTACACTAAGCAGGCTGGACTTTGTTCTGTAGGAGAAAGGCAATCATTGACGAGCTCTAGCCAGGCATGATAACATGGTGTAATTTTGCATATGGATAACTACCTTGGTAGCTCTGTAATGGTGGGCTAGAGAGAGCAGAGGCAGGGAGATCAATCAGGAAAGGGGAGGAGGAATAAGAGCCAATTCTTAGTGAGAGGTGCAGCAGAGCACCCAGGAAGCTTCATGATGTGACTCAGAATCCTGGACTTCCAAGTCATGACCTTGGGGGAAGTTTCTTACTTTCTCTATGCTTCAGTTTCCTCCTCTATAAATCAAGGATCAAAATAGCAGCTATTTCATTGGGTTGTAAAGATTAAATGAATTTATATGTGTAAAACCCTGAGATCTGTGTCTTGCAAACCATAAGCACTCAATAATGTTATGTATTATTAGTAGGGCAGCGGTAAGAAGAGACAATAAGGAGTGGATTTGAAAGTTATTATACTATATAATTATGTCATTATTTATATTGGAGTTATTTTCAGCTATTTGCCTATGGAACGTAATTCTGTCATTTAGTAAGCAAAGCAAGAAATCAAGCTGTTACCACAGCATTTATTATATTTTATTTCTTGTGACTGATTTCTTCTACTATGTCTCAGACTTTGAGATAATGTATGAAGTTGCCCCTGAGATCTATCAGTTTTAAAAAGGAACTTGGAAATGTAATAGGGCCAGTTGAGTTATGCGGTCAGTTAGTCGTAATCAATGTTTGAACATCTATTTTCTTCTATCTGTCATTAATTAATTATTTAATTAATTAATACTTTCTTACATTGCACCCAACCTATGAGAACTTAAAAATCTAAGATCTTTTGAAGATAGAACCATGTAACCTTCATAACCTCTTTGAAGTTGGAAGAATGTGTTAATTAAGGTTTAGAATGATAGTCTGACCAACCCCTGCCCTGCCTTCCTTTCCTCCCTCTGCCCTACCTCCACTGCCTAAATCATGGCTGCAGAACGAGGGAGCTCCTGTCCTGGAGATGTCATTCAGGAGCTATGGGGGGAGCTGGAGAAGGCCTTCTCAGGTTGCCCTGTATGCTGCTTTGGGACCTTGGGGAAAAGGCGTAAGGCAAATTGAGGCTGACAACAGTGGGCAGAGAAGCAGCTCTCCTTGTTCAGGACCAGGAAAAGAGGAAAATACAGAGAGATAAGCAATTTTTCTTCACTGTTTCCTGTGCATTCTGAAGTGGACTTATCTGTGGTCTAGACCGCACTGAAAATATGAAGGTCATGATAACAGAGACATCTGCAGTCAACTTCTAACTGTAAAATGTTTATCTTGATCTATTTTGGGCTTTAATAATAATTCAGGACCTAGGAAAGGAATCATAGGTTAAGTGTCAGTGGGTTGGCAAAAAAACCCAACGCACCTCTAAGGGAAGAATAAGAGTATGGGAAGTTCTTATGGTTCACATCTCTGGGCACCCTTTGGCCTTCCCATATCAGGGAGCCCCACTTGGCAACAGACTCCTGGCTGCCTCCTTTCCCACATCAGACTGAGGAAGAGGTTGAAGGAGCAGGGACTTGCCTTAGTGCTCACCCTGAATGCACTCTTGATTCAGGTGAGTCAATGTCAGAGACAAAGCAATTACGGGATTCTAGACATGCCGCTGATGCATTCCTCTCAACTCTGGTGAGGAGGAGTTATCCAGCATCAGAAAGAGATTAATTCACATGCAGCCTTTAAAAATAAATATAGAAGAATATTTACTGGCAGGAAAATTTGTTCATGAAATGCTGTTAAGTGCAAAGGCATGTAACAAATATTGTGTACAGTATGATCTCTACTTGTGAGCCAAATGGAATCAACCATACACATCACACATGCACACTGGGAAGCTGAACCAAGTTTAACCTTGGCCGCCTCTATTGGGGAGGAAATATGGGGTTTGCTGCATATAAAAAAAGTGTGTGCGTGTATTTATTTTTTTCTATCAATGAAAATCGTTTTTAGGTTTCAAAATAAGAAAGATACTAACCCCGAAACCCACAGCAGCTAAGTGGTTAGAGTAGAGCCTCCCCAGATATCCCTTAGAATCTGGTTTATATAAATGTGAAGAGATCTGGGAAATAATGCAGTCTTCATTTCCCTTTTGCCTTCTACCGTGGTCTTTTCATTTTTTTGCACAGAAAGTAGGGAGTAGCAATCTTCTCCTTCCCTAAGAAGGATCCTGGAATGTAAGTGACTGAACAATCCAGAAAAGGAGAAGTTGAAGAGAGCCCCCCCTCTCTCCCCCACCCCGGATTTCCATGTGCCAATCAGCTTCCTGCACAAACTACCCCTCTCCCATCTTCCTGCCAATATTCCTTCAGGAGGAAGGGGAAAATGGACTGAACTTCTAACACTTGGAGAAATATCCCATTCCCTGCAAGGGTGCCTGTGATTTCAGTGGAAGTGCTGAGTAGGGGTGTGGAGGGTGCGTGCTAGAAGAATCTGTCCTTAGTATGTGTCCTGTTCCATCCTAACCACTTTCCATCAGTAATGTCACAGGGTTAGTCAGCTTCCAGTCTTTGGCCCTCCTTGGTTTTCCATGACCAACAGCCTGTGTACTTGCTGTGATAAATTTTTCTCTGAAAAGCTGACTTTTAAACCGACAACATAAGTAACAGTTACACTTACACAAGAGAAGGTGAGGAAATTTCAGGCAGGTTCCCGTGTTTGCTCATCAACTGACATTATTTGGGCCCCTTCTGAAGAAGGGAAGAAACAGCAGGCCACAGTATAATTTAAACAACAGTGACAAGGAGCTGGTCAAAGCCAGAAAATCCTAAGTGGGGTGGAACGAAGTGTGGGAAACTCTTTCTAGAATTTCACTGATTAACCATTGATAAAATAACAGAAGTCTATTTTTCGCCTCTCAGGGCCCCCTTTATTCACAATCTGAATGTGAAAAGTAAGAAATCCAACTTACCTAAGCTTTACACTGTGCTAATTGTGTGCGAGATGCTGTCATCTGAGAGTGTAGCCTCAGTATCTTTTCCGAAGGGCTTGGTGCAGAGCAAGTGCCCTGTCACCTCCTCTCTCCTTTGAGGAGGTTGTGAGGAGCACAACAGTGAATTCTTTCATTCTTACTGTTTGTTTTAGGGAGGTATATGGCGTTTGTTTTGGGGGGCTCATCTTCCTCAACCCCTGAACCAGCAGGGCTCCTCCCCTCCCCATTGTCTTCAGGAGGCACATTTCCATGTCAAAGACCTCTCTGGAGAGAGAGCTACTTTTTCTTCCACCCCCTTGCCTGCTTTGTGCCTGACTTACCTTAACCCCATCCTCCCCAGCCCTGTTCCACATTAGCGATAGCAAGGAGCAGAACCTTATTTAGAAATCAAAACCACAGAAAAAAAAATCTGCTTCTTTCTGTGAAGGATAAGAGCAGTCTAATTGCCCTTGAAAATATCAACTTGTAAGAAAGATCACCATCTCTTGAAGTAAACATAGAAATAAGAGTTATTCTTCGGTGAAATTGTAGGTTTTCCTTGGGAAAAATGGAAATGCTAACACTGTTATACACAACTAGGTAAATCCATCCTGGGCTAATTTAGAAGAATTTCTAAGGAATGAGTGAGTACAAATTAACTTGTCTTGAATCTATGGACTGTCTCCTGATATATTTTTCCAATAGAACTGATAGGTAATTTAGCTGGACACAAAGAAAGCTCTCCATGTTGCTACCATGTTCCTACTCTTCTAAGGTTGGGGAACCCTGAAACCCATTACTGCTCTTGACCTTCTGGCAGATCTTGGGAATCTAAACCTATTTATTTCTTGCCATTTGCCAAGATAGAAGGCACTCATGGTAGGGCTTCACTTGGGAATGGTTCTCTGGGATTTTGATCAGTGCTGTTTGGACCCAAGTAAGACATTCTCATGAGGCCACCAAAACCCCAAGAAGCTCCTGCACTGATCACCCACCCATGAGCAGACTCAAGCTCATCAGCTCTTACCTGACACCAGAGTAGACACATATTTGGGCTTTGGAGAGCACTAAAAGGTGGTCTTAGGGCCAAAGGAAAAGTCAAAGTCTTCTGGTTCCTGTTTATTTCTCGTGCCCCAGAACTTGCCCTCTCCCCTTCTACTCTAGATTGGAGTCATCCTGAAATGCTGAGAGTTCTTGCACAGGTCTGATTTTTCTTTCTCCAGATATTTCACAAAATATCCCTTTTCTTTGGAATGCTCTTCCCCCTCTTTGTTCCTGGCTAACTTCCAGCTGGCTAACTCTTACATCCAATTAAGTCCTGAGTCTTTGAAAACTCTGTGAGTGTTCCTCCTATATAATGTCAAAACCGGCAGGAGAAACAAAACAATCATGGGGAAGAAATACAAGTTTCAGAAGCCCTCCAATTCCTTGCCTTTTGCCTGTTTGTGTTTTTTTTGTTTTGTTTTGTTTTGTTTTGTTTTGTTTTTGTTTTTGTTTTTTTTATTGCAGGACTTGGAAACACTAAAGACCTTTTCTTTTATTCTTGAAAAAGTTGATCCATGTCTCTCTGAAACCAGAACAAGAATCTAGGTCTAAAAGCAATGATTCTATACTAGTAGGACTTTTAAGTGCTCTCTATATAAGCCAGTTAAAAAACGTAGGAAGTGGTTCTCACTGTCAACCTAGAGCATTTATTTCCGAAAGGTATCTAGGGGATATATAGATATATACAAAAGCTTGGTTTAAAATGGTTTACAGTCTGGTTATGGGATATGGCACTTATATTAATTTTCTATTGTTGTGTAACAAATTACCCAGGACCTTGGCAGCTTAAAACAACAGCCATTTATCAACTCACAGTTCTGTATTTAGCAGTCATGTGGTTCAACCGTGTTCTCTGTGTCAGGGTCTCATACTCCAGGTGTTGGCTGAACTGAGTTCTTATCTGGGGGCTTGGAGCCTTCTTCCAAGCTCACTCAGTTCCAGGCAGTTGTAGGACGGAGTCCCTATTTTCTTCCTGGCTGCCAGGGATGGTTCTCAGCAATTAGAGGCCACTCTCAGGTCTTTGCCATGAGCCCCTCTCCATCTTCAAAGCCAGCATCAGAGAATCCCCCCTTGGGTCAAATCCCTCTCACATTTCAAATCGCTTTCACCTGTCCCTTTTATGGTCTCACTGAGGAGGTCAGATAAGGTCAACTGTGACATAGAATATGACCTAAGCATGGGAAGGGTATCCCACCATAGTCACAGGTCCTACCCACACTCAAGGGGAAGAGATTTTATGAGAGTGTGGGTCATTGTGGGTCATTTCGGCATTCTGCCTACTTTAATACTGAATGGAAAAGACAGAGTAAGATAAACCCCGCTCGAAAGATAGAAAATGTTACATGGATACAGACTAGGGAGAGAAACTTACTGTATGTGCTTAGCATATGGTAGATGCCCTTTCAGTATTTGTTAATATGCAGGAAATACATATATCCTAAGAGTACAATAATGTATTGAACTGTATTAATTGGAATAAACTTCATCAGTCAAATTAAAAAAAAAAAATTAAAACTTTTGATCCAGAATTTGAGTTGTTTGTCAAGTTTCTGGGTAGGGGAGCGTGAACTCCAAAAGGCAGCGTCATGGGAGGGCTGGGTAGGTAAAGAGGCTTCACACATGTAGGCATTTTGAAGGATTCTGGGAGGCAGAGCCAGATACTTGAGATACAGAGTAGAGCTCCGTCAGGAACCACAGCAGGCAGTTGGGATCAAAGGCAAGAACAGAATCAGGCTCAGGGTGCGTAGTGTTTTTCTTATTCAGTGAGGTGTTCCACTTAGTCACATGGGTTACTTAATTTCCATTTAATGTATCACTCCCTTTGAAAGAGTTGATGGGCTTCTCTAAGTAATGTGCTAATAAACTAGGAGCTAAGGAGATAGACCCACCCAAACTGGAGTTCAACACCCAGTCATGTTGGCAATATCTTGCAGTGTCTGATAAGAGATTGTACTGTGGTCATCGAAAGTGCTTTTCTGGGATCACTCAATAAAAACAACAACAGAGACTCTTCCTTCTTACGTAACTCCATTTGAAGCAATTTCAGAACTTGATGGACAGATCTGTTTAGAGCTGTTTCCATTCTGTTTCACAAATGGAAATAAGCTGAGGTATTCAGAAGGAAATTGACTTGCCCAAGGTCTTAGTAAATCACTCGAAGCAAAGGAAAGTAAATGGATATTCGCAAATAGTTTTAAAATTTCTCAGGAGGAGATATCAAAGCTATATCGATACTCTAAATTGATGTCTACATATCTAAGTTGGATATAAATTTTATACATTTCATTAACAATTCTGTCGTGGCTTTCAAAATTCTCTAATATTGAAATCTTTGCATCTGTGCCTTGTGCAGAAAATCTGGATCTTTTATAAAACAACTTAGTTGTTGAAGATTCAGATAAAGACCAACTGAGGATATTTGTTTGCAGATTTTTAGGTTTAACCACTTTTATTTAATTACTAAATATATAATTGAGTTATTTGACTGAGGTGACGATGTTTTGCAAGAAGTTTTAGGAACTTCCTCTGCAGTTCTTGGGAAAGAATATTCAAACCATTGTTACTTCTTATAGAAAGTCCGGCCCTAAGCACTCCAGAGGCGGTTTAGAAACACTCTGCCACTGCTTACCACAGTCCTAGCTGTTAAAGGAGAAGTCAGAGAGGCACACAAGTAGAGAAGGATGGTTTATGTAACGGAAGGAAATGCAAGTGTAGTCCCAGTAAAATTTCAGTTCGCTACAGCTGAAGTAAACAAAGTTATATCTTGTTACGTAAGAGTAAAGGGTGAGTGTAGGGAAAGACTTGGAAATCTATGGTCTGTATCTGGTTTTATAATGTTTTCTCATTCTGATGGTGATGGCTAATTCCCTTCGGAGTATCACTTATGGAGATACTTGGAGATGTTTGGGTAAGGTGAATTCCATCACACAAATGCAACAGGAATGTATTTGGGGAATATTGTGCTAAAATCTGACTATAAGTGACACAATGTGGATGTCTGTGAAGTGCGCTCCTAAACCACGAGTTTGCATGTTTTGAGAACAAATTGCTATTAAACTAGAATATTTTGGGTCTTTTCCTACATTAAGTAGGAAAACATAGAGCATTTTAAAATGGTGAGTTTTAAATTAGGAAACAACAGCAAAGTATCTAGAGGGACAGAATATGCCAAAGGAAACCCACAAACCACAAGCTAAGACATTGTCACCATGTGGACTGACCACGACAAAATGCTCACTCCCTGTGCCCTCACGAGGGCTGCTTTCAGCCCAGCACTAAATATCATTGCCATAAAAAAGTCAGGGCACTAAAAATGTAGCTACGTTTTCTTCCTAGTGTCTGTTTTCTTTCTTGGCCGCTACAACCCTACGTGAAAAACAAGAACGAAACACGACCTCAGTTATTGTAAATCAGGAGCAAGAAGCTGAAGTAAGACTGCCTGTCAAGAGGATGGCGCCCCAAGCTGGTAGCGTTTGCTGTCTTTTCGGTGCCATCACAGGGAGAGAGAGGTCATGAAGATGATTCACATCTAACCAAGGAAGTCTCTCCTTGCTCAGAAAATTCAGTGCTTAGATGAGAGCGCCGATGGTCCATATCGCTACTTTGTATCAGTATCGCATACAGGCTTCGGAACAGTGTTGGCATCTTGCCAGGTTTTTAAGGCTCTTGGTTGGGGAAGCAGAGCTTGAGCTGCAGGAAAGCAGCCAAATCGGGTACAGGTCTCTTTTCTCGTCTTTATCATCTACCATGTGTAGAATAGTTGGGTGAATAAAGAGAAAATTGTTCTGTCTCAACAGTTAGAAGTTTCACGGCTGGTATCCTGGAACCAAAAAGCATCTGACATTTAGGCTCTCTCTTCTCAGTGTTCCAGAGAATATCTGCAATGCAATTGCTGCCTACAGAATTTTTTTGTGAAAGTCCCATTAATGAGAGATGTTTAGCATAAAGACAGATGTGTGCCTTGAACCAGATGTACCTGATGTGTGGAAAGCTCTTCTCCCAGACTGACATGTAGCTGTTTCCTTCTTGTTATGTAGGTCTTAGTTTATATGTCATTACCTCGTGAGCTTTTCTGACCACGTGGCCCAGTCACCGTGTAAGACACGTTTTATTTTTATCAGAACATTGGCTACTGCCTGCTATTTTCTTTTATTTTCTATTTTGTTTGTGGTCTGTCTCCCTGCCTCTCACTTGAATTGAAGGCCCGTGGAGGTGGCCACTTTGTCAGTCTGGTTCATTACTGTTGCCCTATTTCTAGAACATGGCCAGCCAATGGTAGGTTCTCACTAAATGCTTGTGGAATGAATGAATTAATGTGCTATACAATATAGATATAGTCTGCCAGGATTGAATTCTTGGTGTCCTAGGGAAAGTTATTTGGTCTTACTATTCTGCCTCTCATCCTCTTTCTGTTCGCCAAAAATATTAAAAGGCATACTGTTGTCCATGTGTAGGGGTTTACGTAAAACTTTTTCTATGAGCTCGGAAAGGCTTTCTCTAAGGGGAATGTAAGATTGTCAGAGAATTTACTTCTAAAAGAAACAAATGAGAACAACTAAGAATGGAAGTAACTTTAAAAAAGACAGAATGGCTCCTAGGCCTATACGATTTGATTGATAACAGATATAATGTATTATTTTAAAAGAAGAAGACAAAAATGTTGGTTAGCCATGAACACATTAAAAAAAAAGTCTTGGATGCTGACTGGCCAGTGCCTGTCGACACACCCAAGTACCAGGCCTCTAGGGAGAGGGAATCCGAGCTAACGGGCCTCTGTTCTGAGAGATGGTTGCGTCTGGCCATCTCAGCCTGATGCCATTAAGTATTTCCTTCCTTAACTCTCTGCATTTGGCTTCCCAGGGCCCCAGGCAAACTTTGCAGTGTGATTTGGTTTTCCACAGAGGTGTGCCCACCACAGGAGATGTCCCAGCCGTGTGGACTTGAAGACTTTCAGTCCCTGCGATGGCCATTGCTCATTCCACATAATTAATAAATTGCTTTCAGGTTTATATATCTATCCTGTGAACTTGGTAAATGTGAACTGTCCCTGCAGGAGATGTGCTGACAATTCATACATCGGTGCTGGCTGGGTTCCTGGCAATGCTCTGGGTCCCAGTCAATTCACCAGGATGATGAATGACTTTGCGGCACACGTGCTCAACCAAAAATGGTATTTGAAATTTTGAATATATCTATATCTCCGAATTAGTTACTTAACTGAGTGCAATTTTCTCAGTCTCTCTGTCCCAGAAGGATGGGTATAGGTGAAGCCCAAGTCACTATCCTTCCCTCTCAGCAGAAGGATAATGAACTTGGGGGACAAGTATTAAAAGTTTAGGTCTCAGGCTTATTCGTCCTTGTAGTGCCTCTGCTGGAACGGGTGTTAACATGGGGACACAAGGAGAAACGGTGGTGTTTTCTCTTCATGGGATGCCTCCCCTCACCCCTAAAGCTGAGTGGAGCTCTCCCTGTCTGCCTCCAGAGTCACAGCAAGCTCCTCAGCAGGGGCCCGCACCAGAGTCTGCGGTCCCGGGGCCCAGGGAAGCATGAAGAACCTCTGGATGCAGCCTCTGTTTGCCTGTGTTTGGCTGCATAGAAATATGACCAGGCTTGGCCAAAGAACCAGCTCAGTGACATGTAGCTTGACATCGCCAATCTCTGCTTTCTGAGTCCTTTTCACTAGAGATGGTGTCCTTCCTGATCTCAGTACCTCTCATCTTGCCATTTATATTTTGATCAAATCTTATTAACACTGATGCGTTACTTCTCTCAAACTCCCTTTTATTTAAGAAATATTTCTTCCTTAATTTTATTTTGGGACCAGAAAGCCAACAATAAGAAAAGGGACGCCATTTCTTTGTGTCAACATTCGTGCTGTAGTTTGATATAAGTTCAAGCAGGACGAGCAGACCTGGGTGTCTTTTATGAAGGCAGTCAAGTGAAACAGTTAGGAATTTTGCCTTGAATTTAGGAAAAGCTGGTTTCAAAGCCTTGTTTTGCCACTCACTACCCGTTGGATTCAGGGCATGGTTTTTAGTCTCAGTTTTCCCATCTGCAAAATGGCAGTAGTAACGCCTTCAGAGTGTGGCTGTGAGAATTAAACAGATAACGAATTTAGGGTTTGGCTAGGTCTCTGGCTCATAGCAAGCCCTGAATACACACTACTGTTACTGTTCTATCAACCCGGCACTCACTTTTCGATTCCTTTCAGTTCTCCTCAGAAGAGTCCTGTTAACCTTGGCCAGTGAGGACAGCTCCTGGGTTCCAGGGGGAACTTGGCAAAGCTTGCATCTATGTGACCACCTGACCTTTTACTTTCCCATCCTTACTCTTCGCTATTCTCATAGCCCTGCCACCTCTCACCCTGTACTTCTCACCTCTAAGGATCTGAACCCTTTTTCACTGTGCCTTGTCTTTTTTTGTGTGCCCACTCCATCCCGAGACTAACAGAGTAACAATCCCGCAGACACTCACTTGGCTTAGCAGAGAAGCCACGAACTAATGGATGGAGTTTCCATAGACTTGAGGCCTTAGGGTGGAGTTTGTGGACAGACACCAAGGAGGCAGTGGACCGGGACTGTTCTGAGGGAGGGAATAGTCTTGTAATGAGAGAACTGGGGAGACAGAAGGGTAGGAGCAGAACCCAAGAAATGTCAGTCCTAGATGTTGGGGGCTGGGAGTGAAAATTAGAGAACCCAGGTTGCTTGATGATGGACACCATGCTGCCATTTTCCTTGTGTTTTTAGCACCTTGCACGGCATTTGACATAGGGCAGGCTCTCAACTGTAGCTGGGTAATGATAACTGGAGGGTAAAATCTGGGAACTGTGTTGTTTAAATCATGTATGTGACTGGAAGGCTGTTGATTCACCTGAATCCTGGTTACAGCCTCTCTAAAAGAAGCTTAAAAACAACCTATTTACTTTGCCTATGTAAAAATTAGATATTAAGAGACATTTATGGGAGCTGCTTCTGGTTTATTAACACCTGGCAACATACTACTTATTATCCTTGTCATTACATTTATATCAGATGGAGTCTGCTGTAACTTTTGTTTGACTGCAATAGCGAACTTCACTTAGGCTTCAGATACATTTACAGACTATGAAGCTTACGCACGATCCCACAGAAGCCCTTCTAGGGCTGCGGCGTCAGACCTCAGGAGCTCAGACTTCATAGAAGGTAGCACATGTTCCACCTTCATTCGTTCACAAATTAAAAAAACAAACCAAACAAACAAAAAAAGAGAAAGTACATTGCTCAGAATTAAAAACAGGGCAAGGGGAGCCAGAACGGGAACAGTCAGTGCTGAACGCTGTGCAGAGCCAACTCCCGGGACACGAGGAACATGAGAAGAGGAGGAGGGACAGTGAGCAGTGGGGCAAGGAGGGACAACACCATGGGGCCGGCGGGCAGCTGGCACGTTCTCCCCTTCTGGATGCACAGGTAATTACGCTTAAAGCCTACTAAAGACATATGGATTTCCATGGCGCCCTATTCGGTGCCCTAAATTTGGAGTAACAAAGCCCAAGCAGTTTAATGATCAAAAGCCTTTATTTTCTCCCCCCAGAGAGTTCATGGAAGAATAAAAATTAGACGTGTGAAATTAACTTTCTACCTCAATAGCATTTGTCCTTTTCATCCCCAAATACATGTTTGTAAACATAAGTTTGTGTTTCACTGCATGTTTTTCTTCTAGTTCATATCAGAGTTTCCTACCTCTATCCACTTGCTGAGCTCTGTACTTTACGTGTTTTTTTGATAGCTTTCAAATCTTCTGTGTTAGGACAAGTTCACCAGAAGGCCATCTCGGGGGAAAGATTCCTGGGTGAGTGATTCATTACGGAGGTTCTTCCAGGAGAAGCAGGTAGGGGCATAAGGGAAGTAAAGACAGGGAAGGGCATGGGTTCAGCTGGTGCCAGGGAGAATTTTGAAGTGTAACTTATGCCTTGGAATTTGTCCCAAGCAGAATCAAAGCAACTAGGCTTTTATGTTTTATATTTTATAGTCACTGGCTGAGGACTGTGGGATTTGAAGGGTTGGTGGCAGTCATGGTGGGGGGGGGGATGGAGGCTAAATTTGTAGTCACTTTGAGCTCTTGATGCCTGTAAGCAACCCCTCCAGTGGCCAAGCAGTGTCTCTAAAGGAGAAGCACAGGTGGGGAGGGGAGGATGTGGGCATCCAAGCCCATGTACAGCAAGAGGGGGTACCCAGGAAGTGTTACCAAGGGTGACTGGGGATCTGGGTGGACACAGGAAGTGTCCACAACCTCTTCCTGTTGCTCTCTGCCCACCACGGTCCACCTTTAATTCACGTCCCTGTGGCTGGTTCTCTTTCGGAAGATGTCATGGGTTCCCAGCCTATATTCTTGGATTCCCACAGGCCTCCTCTAGTCAATCCTTGTGTTCAGTGATCTTTCCAAATTGCAAATCTAGTAGTGCTAGTCCGGTGCCTAAAACCCTTCAGTATTGCCTGCTTAACGTGGCTTGCCTGATGCTCTGATCCCTGACCCCAGCCTCCTAGGACGGGCACCTGACAGCCCTGTGGTAGTCCTTGCTGTCCTCTGACCTCTGGGATTTTGTAAAGCGATGCTCCCTGACTGGAAAGACCTTCGTCCATCTCCTCACCTGGCTCACTGTTACTCTCCTTTGAAGATCCCTCCTAATCTTCATGGCCTCTGACTTCCCACTACACTCTGGTCTCACACTGTTAGATTTGTCCCATTCTATTTCCCCACCAGACCGTTTTATTTCCCCATCAGGCATTTCTCTTTAAGAGAGCCGTGTGCCCTGTTCATCTCTGATCTCATCATTTTTGGATTCTAATAGAAGACAAGGTGAAATGAAGGAGGAGTGGGGATCTGTCTTTGCAGGTATCTGCAGAATGAATGTGGTCTGCAGGTTTCAAAAGCCTCATTCTTTATGTGTTAGATCATGGGAGCCAGGCAGAGGGTTGGTCAGCTCTGTGTGCCAAATAAAGGGCTAAAGGTACATGGTCACATGAAGTGCCCCCTACATGAGGACTGAGGGGAATGTTATTATCCAAGCCTCGGATGATTACGTCGATGTCTCTGGAGATCAGAGGAACCCATTCTCTTATCAGAGATTTTCTGGCTTCCTGATGGTTTTACCTTTCAGAAAAAAAAGTCGATCCCATGTTCAATGTGGCCAACATCTACAACAAAAGTGCCAGAGCGGGGCGCCTGGGGGGCTCAGTCAGTTAAGCACCTGCCTTTGGCTCGGGTCATGATCCCAGGGTCCTGGGATGGAGCCCAGCGTCAGCTCCCTGCTCAGTGGGAGGTCTCCTTCTCCCTCTCCTCCCTGCTCATGCTCTCCCTTGCTATCTCTGTCACTCTCTCTGTCTCTTTCTCAAATAAATAAATAAAATCTTAAAATAAAACAAAAGTGGGTGAGATATTTAAGCCAATTAAACATATATTAGGGAAGGCCTTGGACCTGGCCAAGACCTGGCACTGTGCTAGGTATCAGGTATGCAAAGATGAATAAAGCATGGAAACGGATTGTTATGATTTGAACTATGCTCCCCCCAAATTCATATGTTGAAATCCTAACCTTCAGTACCCTATTTGGAGGGTTCATTGCACATGTAATTAGTTAAGATGACATCATAACTAGGGTAGGATGGGCCCCAACCCCACTGACTGGTGTCCTTATAAAAAGAATGCCATACAAAGACAGGCCTCCACACAGGGAGAAGGGCACAGGAATGTGAAGGTGGAGATGGGGGTACAAACAGGGTACCTCAACAGATTGCCAGCAAGCTAGCAGAAGCTAGGAGAAGGGCATGGAACAGATTCTTTCTCACAGCCTTCAGAAGGCATCAACCTTGCTGACACCTTGATCTCAGGCTTGTAGCTTCAAGAGCTATGAGACAATAAGTTTCTGTGGTTAAGCCACTCAGTTTGTAGTAATTTGTTATGACAACCCTAGCGAAGTAATACACTAATCCTAATCAACTCCGAGACAGACATAAGAATAGGATGTTCTAATGTGATGGGACTCATAGCAGAGACATGTACAAGGTCCAGATGCAGCCCAGAGAAGGCTGTGAGTTTTGTGGACGTGTACACAGGCTGGGGTGGGGTGGAGTGGGGTGGGGGTGCTGTATGGTGAAGGTTGCCAAGTGAAGAAACTGTTTGAGCTAGGTTTTGAAAGCGCAAGATGATTAAGACTGATCTCTCTGTGCGGCAGTTATGGCATTCACAGATAAAGCCAACTACTGTGCAATATTACCCCCGTTTCCTCGTAATGACTTTTGGCGGGAGCAGTGCAGAGAGGCTGCCGCAGATATGGAAGCGAGCAGGTGGCTGTGGGGCCTGACGGGAGCGGGTAAACAGCCTCTGACCCTGCGCCAAAGGGTGTCACACCATTCCCCCTCCCCACCTCTTTGTAGCACACCTTTGTTCTCTCCTACCTTTTATCTTTTTTTCTTTGAGTAAATTTGTTTACTCCGCAGAAGAGAACAGGGAAGGACTAGGCCAGTTGCCTGGGGCAGATGGTGCAATGTTAGCAGACAGGCAGAAAGCAGAACTCCCAGCTCCCGCCTTTCCCCCCCCCCGCCCCACACGGTCCAGCAACACTCTTCACACTAAATAGCATCAAATGAACTATTAATAAAGGGAAATTGAAACACAGGTCCGTGGAAAAAATAGTCAGGGAAGGAACCCCCGGCTGATAGAAATGATTTCATGTTTTCAGGTCTAAGTGAATTAAATCCCAATATTGAAAGAACTTGCAGAAATGACCGATAAACCACTGAGGAGAAATTATTTTCAGTTTTTTGTTTGTTTGTTTTTTAAGAAATTTTGGATAATATGAAATGTGCCTGAAGCCTGGAGAAGAACAAACGTTGCTCTCATATTGAAAGAAATACAAAAGATAAACTCACAGAAAGTGCAAGTTCATGTTGATTCCTTGCAGACTTTTTTCTTAAATTTTATTTTGTCTATCCGTATACAAAAATACAAAGGAGAAAGGAGGCAGGGAGGGGCAAAGAGAAAAATGAAGGAAGGGAGAGTTAGAGGGACAAAGAAAAGAGAAGGGAGACTAGAGCAGAAAAAAAACAAGAAGAGAGAGTAAGAGGTTCCTTCGATTTATGAAAATTACCTGAAGTTTGCAGAGTACACACGACTCAATTTGCCTGCAGTTGTGACCTCAATAATCCTGCAAAATTTCAGGACGGGCTATTAAGTCAACATAATGTATGCCTTGACAAAATAAAGGAGATGACTAATAAGAACCAGAGAAGGTTAATTAAGAAAAAAAAACATGCTCAACTTGGAGCGCCCTTCCTTTTCAATTTCCTTTGCCTTGTCTTTTCTCATTTCCCCAGAGTGGAATCCACCCTCATGTCACCCAGAGATGCAGCACCACCCACACGAGACAGAATGTGACGGTCAGTCTCCAAGCTCTACACACCATTCTCCGGAAGTCGATCCTACCAGGAGAATGGGAAGCACTGGTCGTGGTGCTCCCTGTCAGTCCCTGAGTTGCACTTTTTTGCTCTCCAAGTTCCCCATCCTGACGCCTCCTTAACTGGCTTTGTCTCCTTTCAGTACCCATACATCCTGGGCTTCTGAGTTAGCCACATTCCCTTTGGTCCTGTTCTGAGAACCTTGCCCATCCGAGAACTGGCTGCTGGCTTGCTTTTGTCCATTGATGTCTCTAGGGTCTGCATCCTTGCATGATGGGTGGGACCAAGAAACCTCCGCGTGGTCCACATTCAGATGCAGACTACTTTTATGGACTACATCTGTTTTGGATTCTCATACTCTTCTCCCCCCAGTGGGATCATTCCTGCTTTTTTTTTTTTTTTATTTTTTTATTATATTATGTTAGTCACCATACAGTACATCCCTGGTTTCTGATGTAAAGTTCCATGATTCATCAGTTGCGTGTAACACCCAGTGCACCATGCAATACGTGCCCTCCTTACTACCCATCACCAGTCTATCCCATTCCCCCACCCCCCTCCCCTCTGAAGCCCTCAGTTTGTTTCTCAGAGTCCATAGTCTCTCATGCTTCATTCCCCCTTCTGATTACCCCCCTTTCTTTATCCCTTCCTTCCCCTACCGATCTTCCTAGTTCTTATGTTCCATAGATGAGAGAAATCGTATGATAATTGTCTTTCTCTGCTTGACTTATTTCACTTAGCATTATCTCCTCCAGTGCCGTCCATGTTGCAGCAAATGTTGAGAACTCGTTCTTTCTGATAGCTGAGTAATATTCCATTGTATATATGGACCACAACTTCTTAATCCAGTCATCTGTTGAAGGGCATCTTGGCTCCTTCCACGATTTAGCTATTGTGGGCAATGCTGCTATGAACATTGGGGTGCATATGGCCCTTCTCTTCACTACGTCTGTATCTTTGGGGTAAATACCCAGTAGTGCAATGGCTGGATCATAGGGTAGCTCAATTTTTAACTTTTTAAGGGAACTCCACACTGTTTTCCAGAGTGGCTGTACCAACTTGCATTCCCACCAACAATGTAGGAGGGATCCCCTTTCTCCACATCTTCTCCAACAATTGTTGTTTCTTGCCTTGCCAATCTTTGCCATTCTAACTGGTGTAAGGTGGTATCTCAGTGTGGTTTTGATTTGAATTTCCCTGATGGCTAATGATTCTGAACATTTTTTCATGTGTCTGTTAGCCATTTGTATGTCATCATTGGAAAAGTGTCTGTTCATATCTTCTGCCCATTTTATGATTTGTTTATTTGTTTCTTGCGTATTGAATTTGAGAAGTTCTTTGTAGATCTTGGATACCAACCAGTCTTTTATCTGTAGCATCATTTGCAAATATATTCTCCCATTCCGTGGGCCGCCTCTTAGTTTTTTTGACTGTTTCCTTGGCTGTGCAGAAGCTTTTTGACCTATGTCACTGTAATTCCTTTATTCTATGATAATTGGACACCAACTCTTTGAAACACATTATTGCCTTAGGGTGAAGAGCAGGATAAGAATGACGGAGATTTTTATCTCTAAAAAATAGAAGTCAGATCATCTCTCTCTCTTGCTTCAAATCTTCTAAAGGCTTTACATCACACTTAGAATAAAATCTCAACTCTCTTCCATGGCTTGCAAAGATCAACATAATGTGGCCGCAGCCTACTTCTGTTCTTCAACAAGTCGGACTTGTTCTTGCCTCAAGGCCTTTGAACTTGCCTGCTCTCTTCCCTTAGATCTTCACATTTCTGGATTTTTCACTTCATGCAGGTTTCAGTTTAAATGTAACCTCTAGCAAGAAACCTTCCTGACTACCCTGTCTAAATCAGCCCTCTTCGCCACCACCTCTCAGTCCTCATCAATATGGTGGGTTTTTTTTGTCTTCCTAGCACTTAATAAATACCCTCAAGAATACTGTGTGTATTTATTTGCTTCCCTTGTTTATTTCCCTTTTCTTGACTCCCAGAATGTAATCTTCATGAAAGCAGGGCTCTATCCCCAGCGCCTGGATAGTTCTTGGTATATGGTAGGTGCTCAATAAATGTTGGAATGAATGACTGAATGGATCTTTGTTCTGTACTTACTGGCTACATGGCCATAGATTAATTGCCTCCATGGGCTTTAATCCCTATCTCTACCATGTGGTTAGCAATTCCCGTCTCATCAGGATTTTGTGAGAGCTGAATGAAATTACACAGGTAAGTTATCTGGAGCAGAGCAGGGAATAGAAAAGACACACAGTAACTCCCAGTTGGGCTTATTATGACATGCTAGTCTCTAAGAAAGGCCATGGGAACACAGAGATGATTCTAACACAGTCCTTTTTCCCAAAGTGCTCAGTTGCTTTGTCTGAACGAGGATTAGAGACGTTGGGTGTTTTGGACACCACACCTCCCCTGCCCTGCTGAACCTCTTCTGAGAGCCAGACGCTCCCAAAGGCCCGTCACACCCAGTACTTGGGTCACCTTCTTGGGCCTGATTATCCACATTGCCTTGTCTTATTGTGAATAAACAGCCAAGGCACAATGACAACCTCCAGGATTACAAAACTAACCTAATTTCCTTTTATGGATGGAGGTATTAGTCAAGTATTTGTAGGTATATTATAGATACTTAGTATCTCTGAATTTCAGTAGAGAATATGACAGCCTTTTTTGATTTTTTTGTGTGAACCTTAGAGATGAATGTAAGATTATGCCTCTTTGACATTAATGACTATTTCGCTAGGTAAACCTAAAAAACTCCCAGAATTTTCTCAGCTCCAAAAGCACTCTTAAGATTACAAATTGTAGTCAAGATTCATAGTTGGAAGACTGAATCCCCAAATTAACCCATCCGTATAAACAGACTTGATTATGTAGGGGGTGTCTAATTCCTTCACTTCCCTTTCAATCATTCTCTGTCACTTCATCCTGGAGGGTGATGAACCCCTGAGCTGTAGTATCTCCATCTTCTAGTTAACTGAACAGAGTAACAAGGCTATCAAATGGTGTTGGTAGCACGACACCATCGTACCGCAGTGAAAAATAAATATTCGTGCATGGAAGAAAAATAGCAGATGGACATATACCAAAATGTTAATACCGAAAGTGAAATTTTAGGCTTTTCTTTTTCTTTTTCTCTGTTTTTAAACTGTGCCGCCTTGATGACTTTTGTGAGTAGAAAACAAAATTATACAAATCAACTACACACTTATAGGATGGGGGAGAGACGACAGCCTGCGAGCTTTCAGGGTCAGGAAATGCTCAGGAGCTGAGCTGATTATGCACCACTGCGTAGGGTTCCCCAGGACATGGACCAGAGCTTCCAGAACAGGGGGGATGCGGACCCTCTGGCACATTGTGCGCAGTCCCAGTCCCACCTTTTAAGAGGCTTATTTTGAAGTTAGGGTGAAGGAAAAATCGACTTAATTTTAAGAATACATTTCAAATAAGTATAGCAGAGAAAAACAAGGCCATTCTTTCTCAGGGGCCTTTCCTCTGATAGAGTGCAGGACATCTGAGTGCCTACACACGGTGGGGAGCCTCACCGGTGACGTCTAGTGTGCCTTTCCAGGCTGGAAGCTGTACTGATCAAACCTGTTGCTTTTACTTCTTCATTATTCACAATACCTCCATGAGATGGGTATTATTTCTCACCCAGGAAGAGGCTGATGCTCAGACAGGTTAGATCATTTGCTGAATAACCCAGATCTTGTGCAGTTTCTGAGCTGGGACTTGAGCCTAGATCTGCTTGGCCCCAAAGCCCCCAGCGTTCTGCAATGACATGCTATTTCCTGACACCATGATTCTGTGCTCCTTGCCTCACTTTCTCTCTTCTTTCTGTGTATTTCCCTACTCCTCTCCTCTCCTCTCCTCTCCTCTCCTCTCCTCTCCTCTCCTCTCCTTTCCTTTCCTTCCCATAACTTATGCAACAGTGGCTTCTGGTGACATATCTGGCTTTTATTGAATTCTTGATATTGACATTCAAAGCCAAAGAAATAGATGACTGACTCCTGGATAGTAGTGCCAATAATTATTATTATTACCATTATCTCAACATAGTTGAAGGGGTTATAATAATAAAAAAAACTTTTAGTAATCAGTGTCTAGGGAAATCTTAAGATTAAGTATCTAAAGATCACTTTTTTCTTTGGGGAGGTAGCAGTGGGAGAGGGAGAGAGAGAATCTCAAGCAGACTCCCTGCTTCATGGGGAGCCTGATGTGGGCTGGATCTCACGACTCTGAGATCATGACCTGAGCTGATATCAAGAGTTGGATGCTTAATTGACTGAGCCACTCATGCACCCCTAAAGATGACTATTTTTGAAATGTATAGTATGAGGCTTTCAGTAAGAAGCTAATGGGAGACAACGGAACAACAAATTGGAAGTAACCTGATTCAGTGCTGTTCCAATTTTAGGTTCTCCAAATTTCATTTATTTGCAGTGTACACCTTCTTCTTTTGTGTGGAATTCTCCGTTCTTCTGCATGGATTCCTCCCGAGTAGTAGTTTCCCTCTGTGTCCCACCAGGCAGTAGTTCTTAATTAGGATGCCTCGTTTCTCTGGTATGGTATGAGTTAAACAGCTCCTACGACCCGCACGTGCAGAGCCCATCCTACGTGGGCTTTAGCATGATTGCCCAAATCCTTGAAGTTGGGACTCCCCACATTTGAATTATATTGTATGGGAACAGAGCTAAGGGGGACATTAAGGTTTTGGCGAACTGACCCCTTGACAGCCTAACATGGAGGCTTTTATCTTTGATTTAACACATTTGTCAACTTGACAGGAAGCTGGGGCTGCAGATTCTGCCCTCATGAGCTTCTGAGGCCTTGCAGAAAGAGCCTGGGCATAAAAGTCAAACTCAGAGCAGAGCAAGTCCTAGCCATGTAACTTACCATGCTAGGATCTTTATCATCTGACTATACTTTATCATCTATAAAATGGGGTCATAATAACTATTCACAAGAAGTTTGAGAAGATTGAATGGTTAATGATGCAGAAACAAGGATGTGGAAGTAAACAGGAAAATAGGAACCAACAAGGGGTGAAAATCCCCGAATCAAGGCTCTGCTTCACAAATCTTTATGCTTGATTTTTACACTGGTCAAACAACTCTGAACTGTTAAGGAGATACGGTCTGAGCCTCATTATCTTGCCAGGCTCAGAAAAACTGTCTTTCAAATTGAGCAGCCTGATATAATGGCCAAAACAGAAACAAAAGCAAAAAACGAAGCACAAACAAACCTGTGGGATTGCACATGAAAATTAAAGCCAATGGAAATAAGCAAAGCTGATTAACAAATAGTAAATCACTACTTAATCACATTCTGGGAAACAGGTGTTTGCACTTTATTACAGCCATTCCGTCTTTGAAATTATTGAGTTTTATCAAAAGAGCATAAAACTTGAAATGTTTGAGATGGAAAAATAATACATTTCCCACGTTTTCACCATGTCAGCATCAGATTGGCAATGAGGGTAGTTATTAAACCTGAGCTGTGCTTGCAAAGAAGAAATGAAATAAAACATAAATTGCTTCATGAAATAAAGCTAGCTAAGTGATTAATAGTCAATAGTATGTGTTCTTTATTCTACCATAGAGCAAAGGGCAGAGATGTTTGAAAATGGTTAAATATCAGTCCATTTTATTTAATAAGTGATAGTTATTTCCTACATTAAATAAAACTTAGCCTACTTATCCAGAACTCACATTTAAGTTTCAAATCCAGCTTTGGCTGAGTAATCAGAAGCCATCATTATGGACCAAAGCAGGGAGATTTTTTGGTAAAGATTCTGTGACATGGTTATAGAGAAAACCAAATGGATTTGGTTAAGGCTGGATTACTTACACAAAGTCCAAAGATAAATTTAGTTGAAAATTGGTCACAGGTAGCCTTGCAGTCTCAAAGGGCATTTCTGACTAGACAAACAGCATCTCCCAACATCCCTTCCACTGAAATAAACAGCCAAGTGTTCCCTCGCCACAGGCTGGGTAAATACTAACTAAACTGTCTGCCTGTATGCCAGTAGGAGCAACACTCCCAATTTTTTAGCAAAATATTTTTCCACTCTGGCCATCCAAGAAACTCTCCAAATCCAATACTTTTCAATGGACTTTTAAGGCTTCTCTATTTTTCTCACTATTTATAGCTTTCAGATGTTGGCAGGTAGAGAACTGCATTTTCTTCAGAATAAACTTATAAATGGTGGTGATGGAGTTTCATCATATGCCACATGGTATTAAGTAAGTATTAAAACAGTCCTTCTTCTGATGAATGTAAACATTGACAAAGACTAGAAAACAAAATAAAATCCCCACAGATATTGTATCAGAGGTCATATTGACATTGTGAAGAGTTTTGTTGGGTGAGGATCCTGGGACTGGGCCCAGAGGGAAGGCCCAGCCTGATTAGGGCTCATGTGTGGAACGGTCCTTAGAGGCTCAAGGACAGAAGTCCAGGACGCTGATGTCTGCCCCCTCAATGCAGCTAAGGCTCAGGAAGGCATAAAGGAAATATCAGATTGCCTCAATGTGTATGGTATTTAATAAACTTGGTTCTTCCAACAGTCTTGGGCAATAGACGAGGTAATTATCCACTCCAATTTAAGGATGAGGAAGCTCAATTTTAGAGAAATGACTTAACCGAGGTCCCATGGTTAGAATGTGGCCGAGCTGGAACCAGAGCTAGATCTTCTGATGGCTAACCCAGTTTTCCTTCCACACTGCTCCATACTCCTGCTCGAACTATTCAGCCCACAGAGTTTTACAGTCTCCCTGGGAAGACAATCGATTCACATGGAAAAGCCAGGGAATAATAAAAAAGAAGAAATTAAAGGGATTTATTTAGAGAATGAAAGCCAGAATTCCAGTTGCTAGTGAAGGATTATATTTGGTTGGTTAAGAAGCAATAGTCTGGTATCATCCAAATGTGGAAAAGTTGAGTTTTGATACTCAGTTCCGTGGCTAGCCAGCTAGTTGACCTTCAGAGTACTTATCTGTAGAGCTGTAAGCCTCCCCCCGCCCTCCACCCTGCCCCTCCCTGGGAATTGTGGTGAAATCACCAAGATGAAGCCTCTCTGAGGCCACTTGACAGAGAGCGGCTCTTCTCCCCAAGAACACCTGTGCCAGGATTCATCATGGAGGCAGGACTTGAATGGGGAGACTATAGCTACATGGAAGAAAAGTAGAAGGGATATACTAACAAGGAAAAATAGCCTGAGCAAAGTTATGGTGGCAAGGGCCAGTGTGCTCTTCATACGGGACTGTAAGGAGACGTTTGATAGATAGATACAAAACAAAATGTGTGGAATGCTCAGCAATTATTAAATCAATGTTATCCATGTAGTTAGTCAGTCTGGACATTTCAGGTTAAAATCTATTCAAATTACAGACATAGTCATCCTAAGACTTTCTTTCCTTATTTCCCTCCTTCTGCCTCTCCCCCTCCCTGCTGCCTGGCTCCCTTCCTCTCCCCCTTCCCTCCTTCCCTCCTTCCTTCCTTCCTGCCTTCCTGCCTTCCTGCCTTCCTCCTCCCCCCGCCCCCTTCCACTGCGCCTGTTGTAGACAGACTACTTTGGAGTATATTTCAGGAGGGGTGGATTTATTTGTCTAAGGCAGGGAGGGTTGTCAAATACAGGTCATGCACACTGCCACACCCCTGCCATGACAGACAGTGCTAATCAATCACTGCTTTTTGGGCACAATCTCAGGATTTGTTTCAAGGTGCATGGGTTAGTTAGAGTTGGCACAAGTGATGAGAGCTATTCGCCAAAACAAATCTAGGATACAAATGGATCAAATATAGCTTTCCATTAAAAAAAAGTTTTAGGTATTCTAGAAAGTGTACTTCCTTTATTCTTTCCAAACGTTTCTCCCTTGCTGTTTTGATCTCAGCAAGAGCCTCCAGCAGAAATAGACAAATGTTACTTGAAGTCATAGTCTAAAAAAGATGTTTTAGAAGCCAGATATGTCTCGTGAATGGATTTCATTTTTTGAATATTTTGTCAAACAAATTGACTTCTGGACATTTTGATGTTTGCCCCTTTGTAAATTTGAATTTCTCTGGTGCTAAAATTTGGTTTCTTAGTTCTAATGCAAATGTATGTGTACCTATACGCAGAGATTATGAGCTCAGTTTCTGGAACCAGAATTGGAATCCCAGCACAGTCTCTTTCTAGCTGAATGCCTTTGAACAGGTTAACATGATCTTTCACAGCTTCAGTTTCTTCTGATTGAAAAAAGGAAATAATAATCATTTCTATCTTACAGGGTTCCGGTGAAGAGTGAATGAGATAATTCATGTGCAGCACTTAACATAGTATCTGGCGTATAGTAATAATAGATGTGAGTTCATGTGTGTTGTGTGTAGCTGATATTATCGAGGGTGAATTAAGGACTCTGATGCTCACTGAATTGTTTGGTGAAATGCTACATTTCCCTGTTTTTGTGGGTCTAAGTTAGCGTTTTAATGCTACTTGAATTCATGATTTTTGGTGTGTGTTTGAACTCCAAGAAAAATGTCCCCTCTTTGGTAGCTGATGTATTCAAACCACTAGTGCTGGAAGAAAAATAATCTGTCATTGAAGTGGATGAGAGTTGACATGACAGACTGTGCACTCTATCTTAAACACTCGTAACATGCATAATATGGTCTCTGTGGAATGAAAGAGCTCCTTTAGAGTCTTTGCAGTCCCTTGTATCATGGCTCTCAGAGTAAAGCCATTATAATTCTAAAATAGCTATGCCTGTTTGGGGAATAAAACAGCAAGAAGAAAAGGCAGTTTGCACACATAACAATTGACACTTTAAAGTTGTTTATAGATATGTGTACATACATGTGCACAAATGTATGTGGATGCAATGTGTACATACCCATTGTGCATAGGTGTGTGTGGTGTTTTAAAAACTGGTGTTTGCTATATTATAACTTACTGGCTAGAAGTAAGTTCTTTGGAATCTGAAATACTTGACTTTCAATCCTGACTGTGCTATTTTACTGGTTATGTGATTTTATTTTATTTCATATTATTTTATTTTAAGATTTATTTATTTATTTGAGAGAGAGAGAGAGAGAGAGCAGGGGAGGGACAGAGGGAGAGAAAGAGAATCCTGAAGCAGACTCCCCACTGAACACAAAGCCCAGTGCGGGGCTTGATCCAAGGACCCTAGGATCATGACCTGAGCCAAAACCAAGAGTCGGCTGCTTAACTGACTGAGCCACCCAGGTGCCCTGGTTATGTGATTTTAGACAAGTCTTCCCACCCCCCAATCTTAGGGGACATATTTAAAATGGGGATAAACATACTTTTATAATCTTTTGTAGAAAGGATTCATGTAAAATATTACAAGTAAAATGCATAGTAAAATGTTTAACACATATTAATCTCTCAATTTATAGAGCTATTAATAATAGTAAATAAATAAAACAAGTAATTAAAATAATGTCTATAGCAAGGAAAACTGGTTTTCAGCTTCATTATTCAATGTCCTGCTTTGATTTCTATTTTATAGAATAATCATTTGGTAGCTTAAGTAATACATCATTCCTTAATTATAACTGCCATGTGAAAACTTTGCTAATTCATGCCTCTTCTGAGAAGTATAAGCACTTGAGCAAATAATGAACTTCTTGACCCAGAGTTTCCTAATCCAAGAAGAAATCTACCTCTTTGACTGTGTTCTGGCATGCCATTCCTATTGGAAGGATGCAATCAAATAATGGATTTTGTAGGCTCTTGCAAAGCACAAATTGGCCATCCAACTGGAGAAAAGATACAAAATTATACATACTTATCAAATACTCACACATTTGTTGACTGACAGGTAGCATCTCTAAAGAAGACTGGAATATTAGTACAAACAAGTAATTAGCCCCATAGCAGGTCATGATTACTAAATTTCCTAATTGCTTTTCTCAGTTGGAAGAACTGACTTGTATTTTTTAAAATAAGAAAGTACAGTGCATGCTAAATTTCACCTTTAAAATTCGTTGAAGATAAACAGTATTCCCAAAAGACCTTTCAGTCTTATGTTAGGAAATGTTCACAGATCCATCAAGATGATATGTTTCCATGTTAGGAAATGTTCACAGATCTATCAAGATGATAACATTTGGTCAACAGAATCTCCTTGGAGTAACCAGATACTGTTGCACCTTTGTCGCTCGTGCTACTGTGCTCGTGGGATCACAAACGCAGGTTTCACCAGATGTTCCAGTATAAACAGCCTCTCTGCTTATCAAAATTTGGAGTTGCACTGTAGAACAGAGCAATTTCAATCTTCTTCCTACTTCCAGTAGGGAAGACAGCCATTGTGATTTACCCAATTTTTTGATGAGAAACAATGAATCAGTCTAATGGTTTAATTTTAAGAAGAGTGAATTTGGAGTTAGGAGACAAATCTACCATTTACTTTTATGCATCTTTGGATGATATGTTAAACTTATTATTTCTGCCTGTGAAACCCGGCTACTGGTAACTACTTCACAGGACGCCTTTGAAAAATTAATAACATTACACGAAAAATCACTTTGTAAATCACAAAATAAAGTAAATTTGTAAATTAGTAAAATATTATCCTAGTCTTTCTTAATTACCACTGAAATTGAGATCAATTTGTGGTGTTTGCAAAAGTTACTTTTAATCAGGAATTCATCCACCCAGGTTAAATTTGGCCTTGAGCAAAAAAACTCAAATATAAAGATACTTATTTTCAATTTTTTTAAAAAATGAGAGTTCAGAGGTATTTTCTATGGTTTGCAGGTCCTGAAACTATATACTTAGGGGTTTGTAAGTAAAAATTTCCTCTCTCATCTCCCTTGTGATATGGAGGGCTACAAGTGGAGCCACGGCAAAAATATGGGAAGGAGGAAACTGAATGAACAGATAAAGTAAAAGTTAAAGGCAAGAGGTATGTAGTCAGCCAGACTTGGCTTTTAATATAAGCTCTGGTACTCATTGTTATTGTTTGTAGACAATCCTTTTTTTTTTTTTTTTAAGATTTTATCCATTTATTTGGGAGAGATAAAGAGAGAGCTCATGAGTGGGGGAAGGGGCAGAGGGAGAGTGAGAAACAGACTCCCTGCCCCACATGAGACTGGATCCCAAGACCTCAAGATCATGACCTGAGCCGAAGGCAGATGCTTAACCCACTAAGCCACCCAGGCGCCCTGACAGTACTTCTTAAAGGCCTTATCGAATCTGTTATAACTTGATATCACACTACAAATATCATATGAAAAAATTATATGAAAAAACACTGATACTCAACTTGGCACTCAGGTAGTAGGGAATCCTCTTTTTCTTCTGCTAAGAAAAATGTCTTAACTTTAAAAAGGATGAAGTGGACCAGCCAGAAAAGAAATGAAAAAGAATAGTGATACTGTCATGAATTCTTTCATGGTGCTTGAGACAGAATTGGAAGTGTAGGGCTGTGGGAAATGTTAATAATTGGAGGAGCTGAGAGAGAATTTCTTTGATTGACCTTGAGTAATGTGATAACAGTAAGGCCAGTAGTAAAATATGAATATTCATATACAGTTGACCCTTGAACAACATAGGTCCTCGAGCTGCTCAGGTCCACTTATATGCAGATCTTTTTTGATAACTGTATTACAGTATTGTAAATGCATTTTTTCTTCCTTATGATTTCCTTAATAAAATTTTCTTTTCTCTAGCTCACTTTGTTGTAAGAATACAGTATATAATAATACATATAACATGTAAAATCTATGATGAGTGACTGTTTTTGTTATCAGTAAAGCTTCTGGTCAACAGCAAGCTATTAGTAGTTAAGTTTCTGAGGAGTCAAAAGTTAGAAGATTTTCAGCTGTGAGGGGGGTCATAACCTCCGCGTCGTTCAAGGGTCAAACTGTGTAAACATATATAATAGTGTTGCTGAGGTATAGTTTTGTATCATATAATTTACCCACTGTAGTACAGTTTGATGATTTCTTAAGAATCTTAAAATTTCAACTATCTCAACAATCCAGTCTCAAAGCACTTCCACCACCACAAACAAAAAGCTCCCATGGCTCCTTCAGTTGTCCATCTCTGCCCAGATCGTAGCTCTTGTCAATCACTGTCTGCTTTTCGTCTCTACAGTTTTGCCTTTCTTTTTTTAATATTAAAAAAAAATTTTTTTTTTAAGATTTATTTATTTGACAGAGAGAGAGCAAGGACAAGTAGGGGAAGTGGCAGAGGGAGAGGGAGAAGCAGACTCCCCACCGAGGAGGGAACCTGACTCAGGGCTCTTAGCGAAGGCAGATCCTTAAGACTGAGCCACCCAGGCACCCCAGTTTTGCCTTTCTGAAAGTTCATACAAAAGGAATCTTATAATATATAGTCTTGTGTATGACTTGTTTTTCAATTAACGTAATGGTTTGTTGGTTTATTAATATTGTAGGTGTATCAGTGTTCATTTTTATTGCCAATAATATTCCATTGAAAAGATATCCCACATTTTGTTAATCCATTCACTAGATGATGAACATTTGAATTGTTTCCAGTTTGGGGTTATTATCAAGAGTGCTTTTATAAACATTCGTGTACAAGTATTTGTATAGACATGTGTTTTTAATACTCTTGGACAGATATCTAGGAGTAGAACCGCGAGGTTATGTGGTAAGTGTGTTTAACTATTTAAGAAACTAGCAAGTTATTTTCTGATGTGTCTGTACCATTTTACATTTCTACCAGCAATATATAAGGGATCCTGTTTTTTCACACCCTAGTCAATGCTTGGTATTATCAGTCTGTTGGATTGTAGCCATTCTAGTAAATGTGTAGTATAATCCATTGTGATTTTAATTTGCCTTTCCCTGATGACTAATGATGTTGAGTGTCTTTTCATGAGCTAATTAACCATTTAAATGTCTTCTTTGCTAAAATATCTACTCAAATCTTTTTTCATTTTTTTTCATTTTTATCTCTTTGTATTATTAAGTTGGAAGAATTCTCTATGTTTTCTTTGCACAAATATTTTTATAAAATATATGGTTTGCAAATATTTTTTCCTGGTCTGTGGCTTATTTTTTATTTATTTATTTATTTATTATATTTTTCTTTATGGATTATGTTTTTGGTGTCATATCTGAGAAATCTTTGCTTGACAAAAGGTCACAAAAATTATCTCTTATGTCGTATTCTAGAATATTTATAGCTTTAGCTCTTATACTTTGAATTAATTTTTGTGTCTGGGGTGAATAAAGGGTCTAAATTCATTTTTTAATACCTGGATATCCAATTGTTTCAACACTGCTTGTTGAAAAGACTGCACCTTATTCATTGAATTGTCTTAGTATTTTGTCAAAAATCAGTCGACAGAGTAAGGGTTTATTTCTGTCTATTCAGTTGCACTGATTGCTATGTCTGTCCTTAGGCCAATATCACACTGTCTTGATTATTGTAGCTTTTATCAAAAGTTTTAAAATCAGTCAGTATAAGCTCTCCAATTTGGTCCTTTTAAAAAAAATTGATTTGGTTATTCTAGTTGCTTTGTATTACCTTATCATTTTTAGGATTCGTTTGTCAACTTTTTCAGTAAACCAGCTGTGATTTTGATAGGGATTTCTGCCTTTTTCTCTCCTATGCTTTTAAGAATCCAATTACATGAAGATTATTATGCTTGGCATTACCAATTAGTCTTTGACACTCTATTTAGGGTTTGTCTTTGGTGTTTTTTTTCCCTATTTATTCTTTAGTTTGAATAAAATTTATTCATTTTTTTTTAAAAAAGATTTTATTGATTGATTGATTTGAGAGAGAGAGAGAGAGTGGGGCTGGGGGAAGAAGCAGAGGGAGAGAGACAAGCAGACTCCATGCTGAGCATGGAGCCCAACATGGGGCTCTGTCTGATGACTCTGAGATCATGACCTGAGCCGAAATCAAGAGTCAGGCACTCAACTGACTGAGCCCCCCAGGCTCTGCTATCTATTAATCTATCTTCAAGCATTGATTCTCTGTCACCTCAAATCTGCTCTTGAGCCCATGTAAGGTATTTTTCATTTTAATTACTATATTTCCAATTCTTAAGTTTCCAATCGCCATTTTTTTTTTGGTACACCTTTCTCTACTTCTCTACTTCTAAGATTTCCTATTTGTTGATGCATTATTCTTATAGTTTACCTTAATTAATTGCACATGAGTTAAACTCAATGTTTGTGCCCACTCAGAATTAGGCTGTATTGATGGCATCCCCTTTTCCCCCCCATGCATAGATCAAATTTTCTTTGATTATCTTATAATTTTTGGCTGAAAACTTGACATTTTATATACTGTAGTTGATAACATATTGTAGCAACTCTGGGTTCTGATTTACTTTTCTGCTTTTTTTCCCCTTTGTGTACCTTGTACCTTGTCTGGGTTTAAAATGCAAAATCTCTCCCCCTATAGGGAGCTGCTAGTGTCTCTACTTAGTTTTTTATTCTTTGATTTTTTTAGCCTGGCTGCATAGGTGTTACCTTTTTATCTGCATAACTTAGGGGACAGTCAATAATTTGGCTAGAATTTATACTCAAACACTGTCAGCCCATAAGATATCCACCTTCTGGCAATCAATGTGCATGTGGTTTAGGGAGCATGTTCATGATCTAGCTGGTTCTCAAGTCACCCTTGGTTTTAACTTTGAGCTGGGCTCTCTCCAGTTTCCCCTATGTATACCTGTAGTTTCCCAGTCAACTGTGAGCATGCAGAAGGCTTATCTCGTCTGTAACTGGTGCTCTCTTTTCCAGGATCTCCCCATATAATTTCTGTCTATTCACTGCTTGCCCCAAACATGACCACAGCCTCAAGCTAGTAGAGATGTGGGTTTTTCTCATTTATTCTTTATATTGTTTGCCAGAGTCATTAGTTTTTCCCCTGTTCCAAAGCAAATTTCCTTCTTCTGGTAGCAAAGCTGCTGATTTTCTGCCCAGCTCTGCTTTAGTCACCAAATGAGCAAGGGAAGAGGGCAAAAATGGGAATATCCCCAGGCAAGAAGGTCACAGACTACAGCTGCTTTTACCCAAAGCTCAAGAATAAATGCTTCTCAATTTGTTGTCTTTCTTTGGTCACTTTCCAGACCTCTGATATGGTTGTTTATGACAGTTTTGTCCAGCTTATATATGTCTTATGAAGAGAGGATTCTCTGATTTCTTCATGCCAGTATAGTTAAAAATTTCCTTTAAGCCTGAAGGTATAGTTTTAATTTATAAAAATCTGAGTTTTAAGATGTGCCTTCTACCTTCTTCCTTCTCTTCCTATGTATGTATATGCATATTTGTGTATGTCTATAATCCTAAAATTTTAAAGATTATCTGTGGAATATTTACTTTGTGTGTGATGCACAGTGATTCCTCCATTCCTGATATTATTGCCTAATTAAGGCTTTTGACTTCTAACAAAAGTGTATTTGAATTAGAAACACTGAGTTTAATGTGTATTAACTTATATATGTCTATAATTTATAAGCAAATTAAATATTATGGATGAATTTGATTTTTGTTATCTGCCATACTTATGCCATAATTTATTTATTTTTTCTGTCAAAAAGCAATTTTTCCTGCTTCATTTCTAAATCAGAAAAGCATTCTGAGGAAAGTATACTTGGTGATGATACTTCAGGAAATATCTGATACTTAAAGAAAATGTTGTCCAAACACTGTTTAAAAGCTATCACCTGGTATATTATACCACCACTACCACATTTTCTCACTTCTATTCTATAAAGTGATAGTGTATATTTGGGACATTTGAAACAAGTATAGAGGGAGGAAAAAAGGTTCACATTTGCTTAAAGTAGTGCTACAAAGTACAACTTTTTTCACCTATTAAATTTTAATAAATTGTAAAAAATTAAAAATTAAATACTAATGAGAAGGGCAATGATACAAGTAGTTTCATATATTGCCAGGAACAGAATATTAGTTTCAAAAACCTGTAGAGATATACCAACAAATTGGATAACCTAGAAGAAATGAATACATTTCTGGAAATACACAAACTACCAAGACTGAATCATGAAGAAATATAACATCTGAACAAATTTATAACTAGTTAGGAGATTGAATCAGTAATCTAAAACCTCCCAACAATGAGAAGCCCAGGGCCAGATTGCTTTGCTGGAGAATTCTACCAAACATTTGAAGAAATAACAATTCTCAAACTCTTCCAAAAAATTGACTATGAGAGAATACTGTCAAATTCACTCTATGAGGCCAGCATTATCCTGGTACCAAAATTAGAGAAAGACCTACACGAAAAGAAAATTATAGATGAATATCTCTAATAAATATTGATGTAAAAATCCTCAGTAAAATACTAGCAAACCAAATTCAACAGTACATTAAAAGGATCTTACACTATGATCAATCAGGATTTATGTCTGGAATGCAAGGATAGTTCAACATATGAAAATCAATTAATGTGATACACCATATTAACAGAATAGAGGACAAAAACCACATGAAAATCTCAACTGATGTAGAAAGGCATTTGGCAAAATTCAACACACTTTCATTATGAAAAAAGTAAACAAACTAGGAATAGAAGGGAATTACCTCAATATAATAAAGGTCATATATGAGAAGCTCATAGCTAACATCATATTCAATGGTGAAAAAGAAACAAGGTCAAGATGCCCACTTCCATCACTTCTATTCAGCATAGTATAGAAAATCTTAGCCATAGCCATCAGACAAGAAAAAACAAGGCATCCAAGTTAGAATAGAAAAAGTAAAATTTCTGTTTGTAGATAATCTAATCATATAGAGAAAACTCTAAAGACTTTACACACACACACACACACACACACACAAGAACTAAAACAAATTCAATAAAATTTCATGATATAAAACCAGTTGTGATAAAGAATCAGTTGTGTTTCTACATGTTATTAACAATCCAAAAAGGAAATTAAGAAAACAATCCCATTTATAATAGCATTAAAAATAATAAAATATGAAGGAATAAACTTAGCCAAGGAGATGAAAGACTTGTAGACTGAAAACTACAAAGCATGGTGAATGAAATTTAAAAAGACACAATAAATGGAAAAAATTTCCATGTTTATGGATTGGAAGACTTAATATTGTTAAAATGTCCATACTACCCAAAGCAATCCACAGATTCAAAACAATAACTACCTAAATCATAATGGCATTTTTTTTGAAAAACAGAAAAAAACCTTAAAATTTATATGGAATTTCAAAGGACCTCAAATAGCTAAAATTATCTTGAGAAAGAAAAACAAAGCTGGAGGCCTCATACATCCTGATTTCAAAGCATATTACAAAACTTTAGTGATCTAAACCATACGGTACTACCATAAAGACAGACATCTAGAACAATAGAACAGAATAGAGAGCCCAGAAATAAACCTTCATGTATATGATCAAATGGTCTTTGACAAGGAGGTCAAAGCTACTCAATGAGGAAAAGATAGTGTTTTGACATGATGTTGGGAAACCTGGATATCCACATGCAAAAGAAAAAATTGGACCCTTCTAATACAGAATATAGCAAAAGTAACTCAAAATGAATTAAAATCCTAAATACAGGACCTGAAACTATGAAACTTCTGAAAGAAAATACAGGGGAAAGCTTCATGAAATTGAATTTGGCAATGATTTTTTAGATGATACCAAAAGTGTAGACAACAAAAGTAAATAGACAAATAAGACTTGATTGAACTTTGAAACTTCTGTGTAGAAAACAAACAAACAAACAAACAAAAACAATCAGCAGGCCAAAAGGGAACCTAATGGGAGAATATATTTGCAAACCATATATTTGGTAAGGGATTAATATCCAGGAAATATAAAGAACTCCTTCAATCTAACAATAATGACAACAACAAACTCCCCAAACAATGCAATTAAAAGATGGGTAAAGAACTCAAACATTTCTTTAAAAAAGATATACAAGTGATCAACAAGTATATAAAAAATGCTTAGCATCATTAGTAATCCTTGAAATGCAAATCAGAATCACAATGAGATATTATATCATACCTCTTAGGGTGGCCACTATCATAAAAATGAAAAATAACAGGTGTGGGTAAAGATGGGGAGAAATTGGTACCCTCAAGCAGTGGTGGTAGGAATCCGATTCCTAGGAGTTGGAAGCAACCTAACCATTCACTGATGGATAAGTGGATAAAGAAAGTGTAATGTGTCTGTGTGTGTATTCATATATACACACACATTTAATACTCTATTGCATGTGTGTATATATATTATTAAACCTTAAAAAAAGAATCAGAGAAATGAGATTGTAGAGTTAACAGCCACCTTGAAAACTGGAGACACAGATGCATCCAAAGGGTTACAGCCATTGAGATCTGATGACCTAGAGCAGAAGTCAAGAGACCCATGAACTTGTAGGAATACTTAAATGGTAAGTTTGACGAATTGCTGGAAGCTGTATTTAGACCAGCTTTGGAGTGAAAACCTTCTTGGTGGGGGTGGGGGTGGGGGGTGGGGGGGTAGGCTGCAGTCTTTGGGGCAGGCATACTTTTGCTGTGGGCTTTCCCTCCAGGAACCTCACAAGGTTCTCAGAGTGAGAACCTCTTATGTGAGAAACCTTATGTGAGAAAGATCCCCTCAAGGCACTGGCAGAGAATGGGGAAATGTAACTATTGTAAAACATGTCTCAAGCTTTTCCATCTCAAGGGCCTACTCTCCACATAAAAGGACATTTTGCCAGAGCACAATTCTGAAACCTTATCCCAAATTGTGGAAAGAATTCCTCCCCGCTCTTACTCTCCACCAGCCCTCCTGTATTACCTGTGAAGAAAAAAAGAAAACATAGTCAACACAAGAAATTCTTCAAAGAAATGGGAATATTACAGCCAGAGGAGGGGCTGCTAGGGTGGGGGAAAAATCTACAGCAGTGGAGTAGAGACAGAGATGTTCATGAGGGCCACAGGCTGGAGACACAAGCCTACTAAAAGTTTGAGACTAAATAAAATAATTATAGAACTCTCCTCGTCTCTCACACTATGTAGTACCAGGTGGATAATATAAACCAAGAGGTGAAAACTGTAAGAAAGAATGAAAGAGAAATGCAAGCTATGGCCAAGGAAAGAATAAGTAGGCTTAAAGATAGGTTAATATAGGGGCGCCTGGGTAACTCAGTGAGTTAAGCATCTGCCTTAGGCTCAGGTCATGATCCCAGGGTCCTAGGATTGAGCCCTGCCTCTGGCTCCTCCCTCAGCGGGGAGTCTGCTTCTCTTTCTGCCCCTCCCCCTCCCCTTTCCCCTGCTCATGCTCTGTCTCTTGCTTTCCCTCTCAAATAAATAAATAAATCTTAAAAAAAAAAAAAAAGATGGGTTCATAGAGACTTCCCAAACTGAAATGCAAGGAGAGAAGATAATGAGGGGAAAAACTCAGAAAAACAGAAACCTCAAGAACTGTGGGACAATATCAAAAGGTGTAACATAAGCATAATTGGAATACCAGAAAGAGAGAAAGAGAAAACTGCATAAAAGAAATATCTGAAGTGATAATGGCAGAGAACTTCAAAAAATTAGTGACAGACACCAAACCAAAGTTAACTGAAAGAACACCCAATTGCCAAGTGTGGCATAATTTGAGAAAAAAAAATTAATAATATAGTATTACATTATAATCCAAAATATAAAATAAAATGCCTGTGAACACATACTGACATAAGTAATTATTGAATAAATACATAAGTTGGGTGAGAGTAGTAGACACATCTCCCATACAGAAGATTTCCAAATAACTTAGGCAGCCATGTCTCCGTCAAGGCCGTGGAGCATGAATTCCACCCTTCAGCACAGACTGCACACAGCGATTTTCTTTCAGTGAGCACAGCTATGGGAAGGAGGAAAAAAAGGGTAACTTTACTGGCAAACCTACCTCAGCCAGGCGATCACTTCTCAACAGCGTTAGTCATGTTAGTATACTAAGTGTGTACCCCTGATATTGTGTGATGAGAATGGCCCTTTACCTCCGTGGTCTTTCTCCTCCAAATCCACAACCTCAGACTAATCATGCCAATGCCAAAGACATTGGACCAATCCAAACTGAGAGACATTCTACAAAATATTTCACCATACCCCTCAAAATTGGTTCGTCAAAAACGAGGACAGTCTGAGAAACTGTCACAGTCTAGAATTGCCTAAGGAGACATAGACCAGAGATAATGTGGCATCTCAGATGGGATTCTGGAACAGGAAAAGGATATTGGATACAAATGAAATAAATCTGAATGAAATATGGACTTGAGTGAATAACAAATATCGATATTGGTTCATTTGTTGTGACGGAAGGATACAAATTAAAGAATTTGATGAGAGGAAACTGGGTGTGGGCTATCTGGAGAACTCTATTATCTTTGCAGCCTCTCTGTAAATGTAAAAGTATTCTGAATTGAAAGTTTATTTAAAAACCCTGTGAAATCTCTCTCATATCATGTATAAAAAATCAACTCTAGATGGGCCAATGTCTTAATGTAAAAGGAAAACTCTACAATATTTAGAAGAAAAAAATTATCTAGTGACTTTAGATAAGTAATGACTTCTGAAACTGGACAAAAAGAGAGCATACTATGAAGGTATGCATATGATAAATTGTACCTTACAGAAACTAACAACTTCTGTTTACAAATGCTGCCTTGAAAATGAAAAGAAAGGCCACAATTTGTAAAAATATAAATGACCAAGGATTAACATGGAGCATTTTAAAGAACTCCTAAGAATCAATAAAAGTGAGTTTAAGTACTTGGGATAAAAATATACAAAATACATTAAGAGGTATATTGCAAAGAGGAAAGAAAAATGGTTAGTATGTGTGTGAAAAGATGCCCAACAGGGGCGCCCGGCTCAGGTGTCTGCCTTCGGCTCAGGGCGTGATCCCGGAGCTCTGGGATCGAGCCCCACATCAGGCTCCTCCACTGGGAGCCTGCTTCTTCCTCTCCCACTCCCCCTGCTTGTGTTCCCTCTCTCGCTGGCTGTCTCTATCTCTGTTGAATAAATAAATAAAATCTTTAAAAAAAAAAAAAAAGATGCCCAACAGCATTAAGAACCTGAGAAATCAGGGGCGCCTGGGTGGCACAGTGGTTGGGCGTCTGCCTTCAGCTCAGGGCGTGATCCCGGCATTATGGGATCGAGCCCCACATCAGGCTCTTCCGCTATGAGCCTGCTTCTTCCTCTCCCACTCCCCCTGCTTGTGTTCCCTCTCTCGCTGGCTGTCTCTATCTCTATCGAATAAATAAATAAAATCTTAAAAAAAAAAAAAAAAAGAACCCGAGAAATCAAACTTAAAACACAATGAGATACTATTCCATAACCAAGATTGGTCAATAAAAAATTGGGTAAATATAAAATGTTGACAAGAATGTGGAGTTTTGGGAACTCAACTGCTGGTGTGATTGCAAAGTGGTACAAGCATTTAGAAAATTGATTTGGTAGAACATATGAAACTGAAAATGTGCCGTTCCTGCAATCCAGCTATTTCCCTTCTAGGTAAAGACCTGGGAACTTTTGCATTGTATATGTGCAGCATGCATATATAGGAATGTTCACCAAAACATTGGTTGTAAAGGCAAAGGATTGGAAATAGTGGTTAAATGTCTATTGGTATGAGAATGGATAAATTGTTGTCTTTTCACATGTAGTGAAAATAAATAAACTAAATGCATCAAAACAGATGAATCTCAAAAATAATTTTGAATGATAAAAGCTAGTCCTGAAAGACTTCATACAGTGTGATTCTATTTATATAAGGTTCAGAAACATGCCAAAACAAACCTGCAGTGTGTTTGGACACATACATATGGTAAAATTATATACATGCCGGAACACTGAAGAATTCAAATGTTAAACATACTTTTTCTTTCTTTCTTTCTTTCTTTCTTTCTTTCTTTCTTTCTTTCTTTCTTTCTTTCTTTCTTTCTTTCTTCTCTCTCTCTCTCTCTCTCTCTCTCTCTCTCTCTTTCTTTCTTTCTTTCTCTCTCTCTCTTTCTTCCTAGGACTTGTAGCTAAGTTTTATAGTTTCTCTGCCTCTTTCTCTGGCTATAGGATGTCAGTTTTCATTTTTCATTATGTTGAGTATGCTTCTAGCAGTACTCCCCCATGCCCTTGTAATTTGCTGCATTTTATTTTTGGTAGCCTGGGAAACCAGGAAACTAAGCTTGCTAAAATGTTGCATAAGACAAGCAGTCTCCAGATTTGGGCCTGGGGCACTCCCCTATGAGCAAAATGTATGACCTTTTGTGCATAGGCAATGTAACATTCATTTATTTAATAAACATTTAGCAATTTCCTATCTCATGCCAGACTCTATTCTGGGTTCTAGAAAAATACAGCAATGGACAATAAGACAAAATTCCTGGACTTACATAATTTACAGTCTAGTGGCATCTTTTTGGGCTCTTGACTCTAGTCTAAGTAGACAAGCCTGCTTCATAAGACCAATTTGGGTGAATGAATCATTTATGTAAACACAAACACATGCATTCCAGTGTGTACATGTAGAAATACAATGTGTGTAGCCATGTGGATGTTAACTTTATGTGTATGACTATAGACAATGAGTAATTAATTGCTGATTGGCCTGATAATGATACTATGTGAAGGTACGATGCTGTTGTACCATTAGACGTATTTTATATCCTAGATTATGTTTGCTACAGCCTAACCAAACAAACCATGGTTGGTAGTAAAGCAAAATATTTAAAGGGGTATTATTGGTATGCAAAATAGGCAATGTTTCCAAAGTTGACTTGCAAAACATGAGGAGTTGCGCTCCAGAGATTCAGTTCATAAATTGATCATCTAAGGGTATATGACATTGTGTTAATAAGGGCAGTGTAAGATTTTCTTCTCTATACATATTCGCCATTAATCATGGATGTTGAGTAAGTTTCTCAGCCTTTATTCTATTTTCTTAGCTAGTTATTTCTAAAAAAATTTGTTTTCATCTACTTCTAAATTTAATATAATGAAGCAAAGAAATAAAACAGTCATTGTTCAGGCTGGTATATTATGATCTATATTTGTGTTATTTATTAGCTGTCTAATAGCAATATAGAGTTATTCTGCATCTGAATTCAAAGTCACCCTTCATGGATTGTTGTTCCAACTTTGTAACTTTGGTGTCTGGCTCCAGAAACATGAGCTGATTTCAAATGTCCATTGCAGTGATCATTTGAAAACAATTCCTTTTTCACAATGTTCAGACATGAATAGTAGTCAGGAGAGCATTTGAGAACAAGAAGACACTTGAATTGTCTCACAGTACGAAAGTGCGTGGCCTCTGGGCCCATATTCTGATTTCATCGGATGAAAATAATGACTCATCAGTATGAGGGGGTAGGTGGCATCGTAGATTAATTCACTAGGAGTTAGCATCTCGACCTGGGAGTTTACATAAACATCTGTCTCAAAATGAACCCAGTGCTGAGATGTTTGTGGTAGACTGGTTTCCCGCTCCCTCCTCTGGTTTAGAACAACACATACTTTAAATAGTTTGATTCAAGTCAGATGATGGTTGTTTCTCCGGAGGAAAATCCCAGCACCGGGTCAGCAGGTGGGTTACAGATTAGTGCTGCTGGGACATGCTGACAGCTGTGCTCCAGGGTTCCTGGTGTCCCCGCCTCCCTCCTCACAGCCACTCGGGGCTTGCCAGTCGCTCCTGGCATCTCTGCTATGGCTGTAATTTATTAACTCACTCAAACTGTAGTTTTGAAAGGCAGTGAAATAAACAGAATCAGCGTAAGCATGGAAGGCACATATAATGTATAAGGCCTATGGATAAAAAAGGGTCTTATGTGTTAGAGTTCTAAATCATTAATTTTATGCTGCTTTACAAAGTAAACCCAATGTGGAGGTCATAATGAATGAATTCCTAGATGTTTACTAAATCCCTAAGTTAAATTGCATTCTTAATTGTTTTGCAAATACATTGGCTCCCCTAATTAAATAGGAATGACTCTATGTTGCTATGGAGGATAGAATATTGAAAACTTTAGGACTCATTTCAAATTAGCTATCCTTCTTGATTAACAAATTTGGCCCATTCAGATTTTTTGGTGCTGTGAAGTAATGTTACACGAAGGGATGACTGAAACAAATGTTTTTCAAAATTTGCAAAGTAGAATGATGAGTTTGGAATGTTATCCATAAAGAAATGAAATGCATTTACTTAATTTGGAATTTCAATTTTGTAGTTAAAAATTATACGTTTTATTCTTATACATTTTGAAGAAATAAGTAAAAATAAGTTTAAAAATGCTTTCTACATAGAAAAATAAGAAAAAAAATCCATTTGTCTTTAAAGTATTATAATAAAATATTATTAGCAGAAGCACATAGAAGAATTTTTATCTTGAAGTCTTAATAATCTTAGAATTTAAAAAAAAGCATTTGGCCACATAAAGATAATCCAGTGTAAAACTCTATTCTATAAGAAGATAAAGTATGAACAAGTCTCATTCTTACCTTCATAGATTATTAATATTTATTTCCACTTATAATCTATCTAAAAATATTTTTTAAAAAGTGGCATAAAATAGAAACTAAGGATTTTATTTATCTAACTCATTCTCCCCCTCCCCCAATTTTTCCATCTCCTTAAGGCCTATCCTCTACTTTCAAAAATAGTAGTACTGATGCTAATGTTTATATTTTGTGAAAGGAGTTCTCCAAGGTATCTGTGTTTTTAAGGAAAACTTATAATTTAAAAATTCCTCAGAGAACTAAAAAAGAACATTTTTTTTTTCTTTCTGTCAATATTATCTATTTTATCCCCTATTCTTGTCCTGTTAGCATTTATGAGAGCAGATTCTTGGACTGCAAAGGTTGCCAGCATACCATTTGCTTGTAAGAGACTTTTTCCCTCCAAGTTTCATTAGAAACTTTCTTGATGGCTTGAAGTCCTCTGGTTATGGGATAAAGGTCGCTGCTATTTGTGCTGTTGACAAAGACAGGTATTGGATTTTAAGCTAATCATTTCCTTATCATTTTATTAAGGGAAAAGCATGTGAAAGGAGTGAGAAGTGAAACTACTGGATTCTAGGCCCCGTGTGTCTACCTTTTCAACTCTTAAAATCATTTCCTAAGACTAAGATTCCGAAGGGGAAGCAATTGTTTTTTTGTGTGTCAATTATGAGACTTAGTGAATTTTTTTCCAAAGGCACTGGGACTCTGAAAGCCTGGGGAGAAGAAATTAGAAGATTTTTTGTTATTTTTTATTTCCCTTTGAGGAATTTTTAAGTTAAAAAAATTTTCATTAAAAACCAAAATAACTATAGAAAACTCCTCTATCTCAGCAGTGGCCCTGATAGGAATCAGCTCAGATCACTACTGGAGGGTTTCTGTTTACTGCTCCAATAGGATGGGGAAATTTCAACTGCTGGGATTCCTCCAAGGGAAAATTTTTGGGAAAAAAAAAAAAAAAGAACAGGGGGAAAAAAAAAAAAAAAAATATATATATATATATATATATATATATATATATATATATTCAAGTAACAAAAGACCTAAATGGTCTTCTAAGAAAGTGGGTCCTGTTAACCAGAAGTCCCTTTGGTTTGTGGCATTCCTTGGTGAGTTGGATAGGAAAGTTGAAAGTAGGTAGGCTGCAGGTACATTGCTCTGAAAAGAAAAGGGGATGGATGGGTGGGAAATGAATTCAGCATTCCTGAGCGAAGGCAAAATTTGGACGGGAGGAGAGGAGAAATGAGGTTGCACACTGTAAAAGGGAAGAGAAAACATAAAAAAAAACCCAGTGCAACTTGGCTGGAGAGGTACTTAGAGGGAAGGATATTTATGCTAAGGTTTTAAGTTACTTTGCAGAGACTAGTGAGGATTATTGCCACCTTCTTCCTCTTCCAGGATCTTCAATAAAGTCTGCACTGCTCATTAACATTAGAGCAAAAGCATTCTTCTGGGTGACATCAAATAGGTGTTGAGTTCCACACGTGGATGTAGATGAAAACAGCAGACAGAGGAACTGACCTTGGGGAGTGTGCAGCTGACCTTGGGGTCATACTGGAACATACCCTTTTCATAGTGTAGGAGCATACTTATTTAAAGTGGAAGGCTTTTTAAAGAAAGTGACTTATATAAATGATCTTGAAATATCTTTTTCTTCATGTGCAGAATTATATTGTGAAGCCAGTTTCTAAATGTAGACTGGAATTAAATAACAAAGATGAGTGTCCATTTATGTGGAACTCTAGCCAGATAACCCGGAAAGCTCTTCACATTCTAGCTATGACAGTGGGATATGAACAGTTAAGATCTTTGGTTGTAACAGGCTTGGAATTAATTTAATATATGGTAGAGGACTTGAAAAAGTAGACCCAGGGCTTGCCTTGGCTATATTACCTTATGGAAGTCCAGGGTTTGCTTTATTGTGTAGAAAATAAGGAATGTGCATAAAGGACCACTAAGGTCCCATCCAAATCTAATGTGATGAGTTTATCATTAGAAAAGGTTACTCCTTAAGTGACTGTAAATGTTGCTTTGATCTCTCTCAAGGCCTTAATTTTCCAAATGGTGTATACATCCTGGAAATCCTAATCAAGTGGATCCAGAGACAACTCTTCATTGTAAAGTGACCCGCCAGCCACAGTAGGGCACTTCTGGAGCCTTCATATATTCTCTTTTCAATGGCATTTGGCTTTCACAAAAAACATTTGATAAATAATTGAAGGATAAGATCTAATTAATGAATGTAATAATGGTTATAAAATGTTGAGTTACGAAGGCAATGTTATTGGCAATAAACTAGTTATGATGATGATAATAATAGTAATAAACCTAATCATAGCAAATCTTCATATCAACAGCACTCGTCATTCATAACTCTAAAACATTACGGCTGTTTGAAAAGTGGTCAAATTGAGAAATTTCATAATTTCTTAGATACAGAAAAAAGTTCTGTTGACTACTGAGCTGCTGTTCATTCGTTGAACAAAGGAATACATTGATAAAAAAATCAGACACAGTCTCATTTTCATGAACCTTACAGTCTTGTGAGAGGGCAAGATATTTATCAAACTAATACCCAAACAAATGTAAAATTGCAACTGTGATGTCAGCAGATCCTTCAAGGCATATAGGGGAGGCTTCCTTGAGAAGTGATACCTGGGCTGACACCTGAAGGAAGAATAGAAGTTAACAAGGAAAAGAGGGAAGAGAGAGTGTTCCTAGCAGAGCGGACTGTGGCAGGCTGAGGTGCAGTGAATGAGAGAGAGTGAGGAAGGGCCTCTGTAGCCTGAACAGACCAACAGGAGCATGGAGGCACAACGTTTGTGAGGCAGGTGAAGGCTAGACCATCCATGGGCTGGTACACCATGTTATGGTGATTTGCCTTTATCTTAATAGGTATACTAAGCCACTGAAGCTTTTAAGCAGTGGTTTGTAGCAAGGTGGGAGCTTGATCTTGATCATAGTCAGGATTTGGAAAGATCACACCAGCTTCAGTTTGGAAAACAGATGGGAAGGAGGCCAGTTTGGATGTGGGTAGATTAGATAGGAGATGATTGCGGAACTCCAGGAGAAAGTTCATGTGAATTTGGACTAGGAAGGTGATGCCACGTGGATGTAAAAAGAAGTGGCCAAATTTCCGGGGCTGAGGGAGTGATTAGATTTTCTTAGCAATTATCTGGCAAAGTGTATGTATATTTCATTAAAGCAGCTTTACTGGCAGCTCCTACACTTAATTGGAACATTTCTCTTTCCATGTATGGACTCCTGATAGGGTAGGAAATAAAATGGGTTCTCCACAACTTTCCTTATTCATCACTTTTGCCTTCTCCACCTTGGCTTTTGGACATGGGGGGTTCTGAGCCAGAGTCCTCTGGTTTTACATGGGTTGATCTGGCTCTTTCAGAAACTGCATGGCAAAGCTTGTCTCTACTATCTGGAGGGCACTTCGTGGTTATTTCCATTTTCTGCGATCTGTACTCTCTATTCTGCCCATATTGGGCTTAGTCATGTGCTCTTTATAACCAGAATTGTTGGAGTATGTGGAGGTAATGGAAAACCTTGGAGAACATTATCTTTTCTGTGAAAAACAAAAGCTAAAGAAAACATTTACCTACGACCTTTCTACTCTTCCCTCCTGGCAGCAATGTTTTCCCTTGGCAGACATGCCTGATTAGTGTATCCCTTCTGCCTAAATCTGATAATAGGACACTATTACCCTAAATTGTGCAAAGTAGGAAGAAGCTTTTTTTCATTTTTCTTTTCCTTTCTTTTCTTTTCTTTTCTTTTCTTTTCTTTTCTTTCTTCCTTTCTTCTTTCTTCTTTCTTTCTTTCTTTCTTTTCTTTCTTTCTTTCTTCTTTCTTTCTTTCTTTCTTTCTTTCTTTCTTTCTTTCTTTCTTTCTTTCTCCTTCCTTCCTTCCTTCCTTCCTTCCTTCCTTCCTTCCTCCTTTCTTCTTTCTTTCTTTCTTTCTTTCTTTCTTTCTTTCTTTCTTTCTTTCTCTTTCCTTTTTTCTTTTTCCTTTCTCCTTCTTCTTCTTCTTCTTCTTCTTCTTCTTCTTCTTCTTCTTTTTTTAATTTCACTCTTGTTTGAGCTGTTTGTTCCAGAAGAATTCCCCTTAGGGAGATTTTTTTTCTTTCCGTAAGAAAATATCTTAATGGCTCTCCTGACCATGAAAAGTAGGCCAAAGGCCCTTGTGTCAGTCTAGATGGGAGAGCGCTCTATGAAATAGAGGATCAACTGCTCTGCTATGGCAGGAATTTAGGGCTTCTCTGTTGTTGACTCTGGAAAAGATGAAAGGAGAAGAAAGTTGAAGATTTAGGAAGAAGAGATCCCAGCAACCTGGATGCAGACTATAAACCCCTTTTTATAGTCAGTGAGAAATTTCTATGAAGTGAGGACAAATAGATATCTAGGAAAATTAACATCTGAAATTCACTATGCAGATATTTTCAGTTCTGTGTTGTAATTATTCCTGTTATCCTTAAACTTGGGTGAAGTCTGTTAGGCAAAACAGCTTTGTGTTAAAGGTTCTTTGAGGGAGCAGAAGAGACCAGGCCAAACTAGTGTAAATCAGACCTAGAGAGGAAAGAACAGCTCAGAGAAGGGAGATGGAGAGTGCAGGAAATGGAGTTGGGAGCAGAAATTCCCAGTGAACACGATAGAAAAATGAATACATCCCTAATTCCATGCTTCAGATATTCTAAGACATGTTAAAAACGGTGCCAGAATTTCCATAGTACCAGAAATGGGGCTTGGGTCACTTTATTTGGAGATTAAAGAGTTACACCAGGTGGCTAGAGAACTGGGGGGAGGGCACCGTGGTTGCAATTGGTTCTGAGGTGTTTCTGGGGTAGAATCAGCAAGATGATGCTCCCTGGACCCCAAACTGCTTGGGGTAGATGGTTGGTTGATGGCTCAGGAGGCACTGGGTAGAGACACAGAACATGGGACCCGTGAACTTGCGTGTATGTACTGGGTTGGTAAACTGACCCTCCAACTGCATCACTGTACAATTCCACAAAATCCCTGCCGATTTCTTATCACTTCTCTCTGCTTTTGTTATTAAAGGAGGTTGTAATTTTTCAAGCAAAGTAAGAAAATAATTTACAACAGCACTCCAACATCAAGTATCCTCTCTACTAGACACATTCACACACTTATTTGAAAATTATTGCAATAACTTCTTGTGATAGTATTACCTTTATTTTGCAGATGAAGAAAATTAAGTTCTGCTCCTGTGTTATGGAACCTCAACTTGAATCCAAGACTTTTGACTGCCAATCCAGTCCCTTTTTTATCATGCCCGTTTTCCTGAATTTATTCTAACCCAAAAGCATTTGAAAGAAGGATTTTTTTTTTTAAACTGTGATTTTCCCCATGTTCCAAGTCCCATTACAGACAGCTCAGGGTACAGAAGCATGCTACGAATCTAACCTGATTACATTATTGTATTTTACATTAATTTCTTTATGACAACAGTGAAACAATCAGATAAAAAACTAAGAATAAGTTGAAGTTCAAAATTTATTTTCATATCCAATTAATTTTCTCCCCGGTAGGTAAATAATACATCATTTTAGAGAATTGTAAGAACATTCTCATTATAAGTACTACTTTGGATTTACAAGAGGTTAGGGGAAGAGCTTTTCAATCTGGTAATTCTTTTTATGTATTCACTTCCTGTTGCCCCAGGAACTCAGTGAAATGCTACTTGTTCCCTGGAGAAATTATTTCAGATCTCTATATTGATAAGACATCACATATATGCAGGTTTTCACTTAATATATTAATTCCAGGGAAATAAGAACAAAGCTATGTGAGATTTCATTAAAACTTGGCTTTATTCCTAGTTTCATGGGCTAGTGAATGCCCTGAAAGATCACCTCCTCCCGCCCCTGCCTCTAAATCGTGTGGTGTCTATGTAATTTTAAAAAGAACATTTTTGCTATTCTTAAAATCCACAATTTATCTTGGTAACCTAAATCTCCAGATCATAGTTTCTACACTGAAACACATCCTTCCATCCAACTTAAATTAATCTTTTTCCGTGCTCATGTGGCAATTTCAATCTAGAACTTTGTGTCCTGTCTCCACTGGAGAGAAAGCTCAGATAGTCAGCCATCTCTGTGGCAAGATGACTCATAGATTCTATACCTATGTAAGGTTAGCTCTCAACAAGACCAAATACTTATGTTTAAAGACCATTTATCTTCTGGGTTTAATTTTCCATTCTTATAAGCCACGTTAATGGAGCTCTTAGATTTTTGTATCTTATTCATCCTAAAACTGTGAATGCTAAGATTTTATGTGGCCATGAGTTGGTCTGAACCCTGTTGGGTCAAATGTACATTGCCTTTTATGTTCTAATTCTAGGACAAGCCAGAAAGACTGACCTTCCATTTTTAAGACTTTGCTTTGAAATGATTAAATCTAGTGTTTAAGTACTGCCTTTCACCTGGTAGTGTGAAAAGGGAAGAAGCTGCTAACAAGACCCATGGAGTATTCATTTTTTTATTTAAAAATATTTATGAAGAGTCTATTATGTGCTCGGTACCATTCCAGTGTTTGGGTTATGTCAGTGAACAAAAGAAGAATCTCTGTTCTTTTGGAGTGTACATGACAGATATCCATATATTATATGCATCGTGTGGCATTATTTACAGTCTATAATCTGGAGCATTTACACATCGGAAAAGAGTCCCCTTCTCACATCTTCACAAGCTGGAGAGTATGGATGATGGGAACTCCCAGCTCCTGGTTTAGGAGAAAATAAAACTATGAATATACTTTCAAGTGAAGGATTGTACATATGGTGGCTACTTGCATTCTGATACTTTCTGTATTCAGAAGGCATTTTGTGGGTTCATGTCATGTCTTACCTTCTTTGTATGACATTGTTTCTGCAGAAAAGGTGTTTTGCATCTCAAAAATTGACTTGTAATCAAACATCTGGGACATATCCAGTTTGTAAAGTGGGAATTATTGGTGCACCTGAATAAATCTACATAGAGAATGAGCGTGGGTGTATTTTGCATATTTAGACATACACTCATATAAATACAGCCAAAGCAAGACAGAAGCAATTCTTTAAACACGTATTTATTGTTTATCTTTTCTGTTCAAAACATGGTGCTGGACTCTTTCTTTCAGTAAGATTAAGGAGTGCATTATAGTTGGGATAAGAGAACCTGTTTCCAAATTTGATTTAGAAAGTGCTTCATACACTTTCTAGTTGTAAAATCTTGGAGAAGTCATTTAACTCTTTGAGCTTCAGTTTCATCATCTGAATATTTGGATAGTAGTTTCTAAGTTACAGTACTGGCTTTTGTTAGGATTAAATGAGATGATATATGCGAATGGTACCAGGCAAGAAGAGATACAGATACCCGGATGCTGGTAGAGTCCAGGGAGAGATTGTATTCAGGATATGTGATGGGAGCAGGGATTGAGAAAATGCTAGGGGAACTGGGATTTGAACAGGATATGGTTTACACAAGAGGAAATGGATAAGGATGGTTGAAATAGAAGCAAGATCCTAAGTAAGGTGAGATCACAAGTAGTAAATACAAAGTTTAACTAGTTAGCCGCCCGTGCACACATACCCTGTATGTTGAGGGGGATATTACAAATGTGCTGCTGTCTCTGTCTTCTCAGTGTGTGCTGTGGGATTTAAGACAATAACTTTTGATCTGAAACCATAGTCAGTTCACCCAATATCTAACATCTAAAAGGATTGCATTTTTCTTTCTACCTTCTAGTCCAATTGCGTACTTAAAATCCGAAGAATCACCCGATTTCTAATTGTAAGTATTCTCTTGTAAGTATTTGTTTTGGACAAGAGTGCCATAATTTCTCTGTCTCTGTTTCTGTCTCTGTCTCTGTCTCTATCACACACATGCGCGCGCGCGCGCGCACGCACACACACACACACACAGAGCCCACTGCCCTCCAGCCACACCAATCTAGTTAGGGTTCCTGACTCACCCGACTTGTTCATGCTTTTATGCTTTTACATAGATTTTCTCTCTGCCTGGAATGCCGCTCCATTTCCCCCTCTGTTTGCTTAAGGGCCCCAACTCTGCCTTCCTGACCAAGTCCAATGCAGTTTTTCTGTAAAGCTGTTCACGATGCCTACGAGGAAAACAGTTCTTTATGCCTCCTTTTTACCTCAGTATTGGCACTTATGACCCAATACCATACTTAATTGTGTTCCTGACCATCTTCCCTATTATGCTGTGAGATCCCTGAGGGAAAAGCTTATGCTTTAATAAATTCTCATAAAGCCTAACTTGTATAGTAGATATGTAGGAAATATTTATTGATTGAATAAATGAAAAAGAAATTGAAGTGATGTAGGACCTTTTTTACTTTCTTGTCTGTTCTATATCTAGAATGATTGAGTTCGGTTAAGCACAGTAGAGGAGAAAAGGAGAAAAAATGGAGGCAAAGGTGGGGAGGAAAAATCTGGTGCTTTGACTTGTCTTTTCCAGGCTATTTTATAGAAAAATTATTCAATTCTTAAAACAGTGGCCCTCAACTTTGGATTCACCTGGAAAGTTTTTACAAACATGGCGCCTGGGTCCCAGGGATAGAAACTTTGATTTAATTGGTGTTCAGTGTAGCCTAAGTATTAGCCCCCGGGTGATTCTAATGTACAGACAAACTGAGACTCCTAATCCCACACATTCGCAGAATGTTGTGCTTCCGTCAGAAGGAGGCTAAGGTGAGCAGGAGGATGGGGGCATACAGTGTGTGTGTGTGTGTGTGTGTGTGTGTGTGTGTGTGTGTGTAAAATTATTCATGATGGGCAGGTTAGGAGGTGCTTTTGAATTTGTTAATATTTTAATGTTTTGAAGTGAAGGCGAAAATAAGTAAGACCAGTGTTTATTACGTATATTTACAAATACGCCACCCAGAGAGGTCATTTTAAAGTCAAACTGTTCTGGAAGTGAGTTTTCAAAGTCATGTAGCTTTCGCTTGAAAGTTGATTCATTTTTAAGCTTCTAATTTCAGACTAAATAAACACACAAGTAGATTATCTAGGCAATTGAAGCCAAACCTATTTTAGGCTCTAATTAGCCCCACTACTTCAGGTGAAAGTGAGTATTTTGAATTATTTAGTTAATTGAGGACAAGGCACAGGTTTTTAAAAAATCCGTTTTCTCTGGATTATTTACAGGTATCATTGCGGGCTTCATACCTTCATTTTCTGAGGAAAGTGTAGGCGCGCGGTGTCGTGACGGGAACGTAACTTTGTACCTAGCTAGCCTTAATGCTGCATGGTCTGCAGCTTTTCTAAAATGGAAGAAATAATTTTTAAAATATTGCTTTTAAACAAGATATTGGCTGCATAATCCTGTATTCCAATCTTAGATCCAATTGAATACTTTGAACCTCATCCAAGATTATCCAGATTACCCAGAATCAGTGATGGGCTCTGATTATCTCCCTTCACTGGAGCCTGAAATCTCTTGGCACCAAAACTAGGTTTCAACTGAATCAAAGGCTGAGACTCTGAAATGCCTCGATGGGATAGAATTATTTTTATTTCTATTGTTGTTTTAATGTGGAATGCATGAGAACAGTTTTTTTTGTTCTTTATTTAAACTTTTCACATGCAAGAAAAAGCTCTGTGGAGCAACAGTCCTCATTTCAAAGGGCACTCATATGAAAAGAGTATTTCTGTTCTTTATTCTATATTCCAACAAAGGGGGAAAAAGCCATGAGAACTTGCAATAATAACGCCATAACATATGTTCTGCTATCCTTAGAATGCACCATGGAGTAGACCCATCTTGAACCCCGTCTACGGTAAAAAGGAACTAAGAGATCCTTGTTACTATGATTGTAAGATGCTGAGAAGTATGGTAATATTTGACTGGAGATAAAGAAATAGAAGAAATAGATATTTGTGGAGACAATTCACTTCATAGCACAAAGCGCCAAATATGTACTTTGTGCTGATGATCCTTTGATAAAAGTCTAATAATATCACCTGAAATTTTATTTCTAAATACCATTTTATTTAAACAGCAAATCTCCATGGCTCCTCTATATTCAGTGTAGAAATATGAAATGACGTAGGTTTCTCGCTCTTGCACAGAGTTATCTTTAAAAGTAGCTATTTTAATCCTCATTTACTAAAGAATAATGACTCACCGAGAGTTGTTCAGCTCTTTCCATACATCAACTTCAGCTTATTGATGTCATGAATTTATTAATAAACTCTCTAATATTTCAATCCTTTTAGTCCTTCTGGTTTTCACATTTCGGCTAATGTGAGTCTGCTTGTTCCTGAGAAATGGGGGCAGTCTTGGCTTCTGTAATCTCCAATCTGGTTTCTGGGGACCTTCCCGGGTATCTCCTCACCCCTACCCCCAAAGGATAAGTAATTCTACTACCTTGCTAGTGAGCGCCATACTGATGATATTGAGACCAAGAATAATTAGGTGTAGAAAATTAAAGGAAAGCCCTTTTACTCTCCTTTAACAACAGTCCATATTAATTTAATTTCAATGTTGAGAAGACTTTAGGGTCATCTAATTGTCATATATTTAGTGCACATTTACTGCCTTAAATAAAAATCTCCTGTTAGTATTTCCCAGTGTATTTTCAAGGAAATGGGTCTTTGAAAATAGTGTTCCAGAGAAGTCCTTGGACAGTTTGTACAAGGGTGGTGAGTGATGGGTTAGTAATTATGATAAAAGCTAATTTATTGAGTAAACTATGTGCTAGACACTTTCCTACTACTTTATGAGCATTGTCTCTTTAATTCTCATAACAACTTAGGAGGCAGGTACTATTATAATCCTTTTTCTCCAGATGAGGAAAAGAGAGGTTAAGTAAATAGCCCAAGGTCAACAGCTAGTGAGTGCAAGAGGTGGAATTCAAACCAAAGCATCTGCTTCCAACACTTGGCATCTTCACTATTATGCTATACTATGCTTTTCTTTTCTAGAAGAGAGACTGTTGTAGTCAGTGGAAATAAGAATATTTCTTGGAGACTTTATTTATGGCAGAGATATGTGTATAAAACCTGATGCCCTAAGGTCTCAGAACCTTCTCAGGGATGATCTGACATGAGAAGCATTCTAACTCCATAGGAACATTGAAGTTTATTAGAAATAAATCGACAAAGGATTTAGAATCACAGTTTAATTGCTGACTTCCCATAGATCATGAAAATGTAATTTCTGGAACTGTACAATTGCACATGGGACCAGTTAGAGAACAGACGTTAGGTTGAATTGCAATGGTTTATGTTTTCATTTTCTTTTATTTATTCATTTTTTTAAATGCTACCTTTTCCAGGAAGAAAAATCCAGTTAACTTAAGAAAATACATTTTGAGTCTCAAAGTCCAGTCTGATATGTTTTGCTCAAATCCAGGAGAACTGCATTTATCCAACCGTCAAATCATAAAGTAGAGTTCAACTGAAAAATGTGGTCTCATGATAAATAATTAGATTGTAAAGGGGAGAAAATAAAATCTGACAGCAGGCATTTTAAAGCTTATTTTTTGCATTGTAGAGTTTTGCAATAGAGTTTTAGAAAAATTTATAAGATACTTGGAGAAATATTAGGAATGATTTTAAATCATAGTTGTTAACAAATGTAATGGGTTTTGTTGCCCAACAAACGTGTGTGGTAGAGATGAGCTATATTATATACAATAGTCAAAGTACTTTAATTTTTTTAACAATTGTCTGTTTTTCTTTGTTTTTGACTCAAAAATTGTTGTTTTCTGACCTATTTGGATGGCTGCTATCCATTCAGGCAATCAAATGGATTGAAAGTTTGAGCTGCTATTATATTTTGATGATGACACACAGTTGCTGTGAAATGATATTCTTTATGATTTGATTGGTGCTAAAATCATAATTTAAAATTTCTGTTGTAGAGTCATGCTTCCTTTCATTTTGATCTGTTCTTTTTTCAATTGGACAGTTGTTTTGAAACTATCTGTGGTAACAACTGAAACTGGTGGAAATATATGAGCTGACATCTCTACTATGTAAAAGTTAAGTGATTCTGCCTTGAAATGTGAATTTTGTGTTGCTTTCCCTTTATAAGATGAAGATGTAGCATTTTTCTCTGCTTTTACTTAGACAAGTATAGCATTACCTACACTTGAGTGTTCCCATAGCACTTTCACAAATTTCTGTTGTCTGCCACCTGTCCTATTGTTTACTAAATATCTTTCTCATTGACTTACGTTTGTACTTAACCCTTTTTAAGCAACAATATTTGTGAAATGACAGATGTCATGTACTAATTCAATATTTTCCCAATACCCCTTACTCCCTTTACAGTGTTACAATTCGAAATGCTTTATCTTTGTACCACCTAAAATCAACCGGATTACCAATATTTGGGTAAAAACTCTCCTGGTATAACGACTGGGCATTTAAAGGGAAAGTATTTTTAATTTTTTTTAATCTTTTTTTTTCTTTTTTTCCTTTTTAAAGTTTGCAAACGGTGAACTGACTTGTCAACTGACCCCTTAAGAAGTACTTCTCAATCCCCTTTTCTCCATGTAGAAAGGATGAATGATCATTAGCTCTCTGCCTGGGTGTGCCATAACTCCACCACTTGCTCTCTTGCTGAAGAAAGTATAACAGAATGCAAGTGAGGCAACCTTGATTCGCTGTATTTTTAAGAGTAAATCATTTACAAACTCAGTCCTTTAATTATGAATAGTAAAAAACAATTTCCTTGCAACACGCCCCTCTACTGATTGCAACACCATGGTTGAGAGCCTCTGCTCTTACAAATTAAAAGGTGCTGCCAGAATTTTTATTTGTGCTTTAAATTTGCATTCAAGCAACAGTGTGTGTGGGATTATTATTATTTTTAAAATACAAATGATTGTTTTAATTCCATTCTCTTTAATACCTTCTTTTCTCACTTTCGAAAAGATGCTTTTAATCTCAGGGTTTTTTGTTTTTGTTTTTGTTTTTTAAAGAAGAGCGCTATAATGAGAACTCTGTGTGACCTGATAGATTATTGTGGGGATTATTCTTGGTAATTACAGGGTAACTAATTCATCTCAGTTTGCCTGAGACTTTTCTGTTTTTAGCACTGAGGTCCCACTTCCTGGGAAATCCCTCAGATCTGGGCAAACAGGACAGTTGATCACCCTACAGCAGGCTAACATAAATTGAGAATGTAAATGGATAGGATTTTAGTTGGGTATATAATTTGGTCATCCAAATATTCAAATATGCTGAAATCTTGGACTTCAACCTAATGACCACAGCTAAAAATGGGCAAAGAGGTCTCTGTTGGTCAACTTGTCCATTCTCTAATTGCTTCTCTAAAGAGCTATCGAAAGCACACATCTTAATCACGTCACTGCATTGCATAACAAGGCTTCCCATTTATTTTTGGGTAAGTCCAAACTCTTGAAAGTGACTCAACTGGCCTTGCTTGGTGTAGTCAGTGGTTCTCAAACTTTACTCTTGGAAGAACCACTGAAAAAATTTGTTTAAAATGCACATTCCTGTGCCCCTGATTCAAAGGGAATGAATCTGGTGTGGAGCTAAAAGCATTAAAAAAAAAAAAAAAAAAAAAAGTTAGAGTAGGTAATTTCTTTCAGGAGGTCCTTGGACTATATTTTGAGAAAACCAACCTGGTTCCTGTTTCCTTTTTTAGATTTATCTCTTGCACTCTCCCCTTCCACTTTATTCTCGGAGCTTACTGTAACTTACTTAAACTTTTCAATGTGTCAGGCCCTCACACAAATGTTGGGTCTTCTACCTGCAGCCTTCTCTTTCATCTTTGTTTGCCAATCAGATTTCGACCCAGACATCCTGTTCCCCAGGAAGCCTCTGCTGAAGCTGCTAATGGGCTTGATGTCTTCTCAGTGCCCTGCATTAGGGTCCTGCCTCCTCCAGCCAGGTGCAGAGAGCACGGCGTCGTAACTGTCTCTTCCTCGTGTGTATCTCCCTTTAAACTGGGTTCAGTGTCCACAGACTCCTCTCATTTATCTTACTTATGGTTGTATCTCAGTTTTCAGCTCATTGTTGAGCATATGTTAAGAGCTCAGAATTATTTATTGAGGAATTAAATTATTTCATCAATGGATAGATTGATGTAACACAAAGCCCTCGCTGGGCTGGAACGGAGACTTTGATGCATCTGGTATTGGGTTATCCCCTTCTCCAGCCCACCTTGTATCTATCAATGTGGAGTTTGTTTTTTTGTTTTGTTTTATTTTGTTTTTTTGACTAAGGGAGTACTGAGATTTGGTTGTGGGGAGGAGTGTAGGGCCACCTAAGAAGGAGGCAAAGGAACGAGAACTTACAGGATTAGAGAAATGTTCGCATTCCTGCCTAGCTGGACCAGAGGGACTGACCTGGAGCATGAGCAGACAGAGAGGTAGTAGAGGGAGTTTCGTCCAAGTCACAGACGTTCAAGGGCAGATGTAAAGCAGATGGAGTCTTGGAAATAGGGAGCCACATACATTCCCTGATACCACACATACCACACACATACACCACACTTCACACACGCCAGTCATGCCACATGCCACACACACACACAATGCATCACACACAAACATACCACCCACACACATAACACATTTTACACGTACTACTCATATCATACATACACTCACACACCATGTATCACACATGAATATCACACACACGTACCATACATACCCCATTCCTACCACACACACAGAGCACATATCACACACCCACCTAAAGCTTCCCTGTCTACCACCACCAAGGGCACAGCTTTGCCTCTAAGGCTCTGGACCATCACCATCAAGAGCTGGTAGTGCTTTCTTGGAGGGAAACAACAACATAATCATCCTGAGAACTCATGATCCCCCTATCTCCCTGGAAGCTCCATAAACAATCCTAAACAGATTTGGTGGTGGTGTTAAAGGGAAGGTTAAAGCTGAGATCTTGCATTAACAAACAGGGACTGAATGGTATGGTAATTTGAACTTCATTTGTGAAAATTGGACATTTGAATGAAGCTGAGAATAAATGAAATCCAGCATTTAGACAGGACCCATCATGAGAGTTCAGCCTCCAAATTGCCAAAACAGAGCTTTCTCATGGGACTGGACTGATAGATCTATGTCACAGGCTAGCTGACTTTTAAAGTTTTATTGCTTTCTGGACTTTTTATGTAAGTCATTCTATCAATATAAAAGGCCCCACCATTCCTGACAGTCAGAGATGCTGTGGAATTCTTTTCCAGTCCTTGAGAAATTTCCACTGAGCCAGGGTACAGCGGGTCCTCTATCAAATCTGTGTTGAGCAACTAGAGTGGACCTTGCTGGTTGTGGGACTAGTGAGACAGATTAGAGGGTGCTGAGCCCTTCTAAGCAACTTGGGAAACGGTGGGGTGTAAACACACAACAGACTTCTGCCTGGGAGAGGTTCACAATTGTGTAGATGATGACCGGCCAGAAGTTCAGTGTGAACACTGCACATTTCCTTAAAACAGTATTGACATCCCCTGCTAAATGGTCTGATTATGCTGCAAGGCAATATGCAGACCTAGTCCCTGAGCCCTTCCTTGACTTCAGCACCTCGCCCTGTACTCGTAACAAGGAGAACTTAGTATTTCTGTAGAGGTGTCTTGAAATATGCCTTATATCTAGGAAGAATGAAAACAAACATTTAAATAAGTAACCACAGTGGACATTTCTTAATGAAATAACACCTAGTAGTCTGGAATTTTGTTTCCTATTAATGGTTGTTAGGTCTATTTATGTAACTTTCATAGCAAAGTTACATAATTGTAAATTGTTATTTTTGCTGCTATTCAAAATGGGAGAATATTATTCCCGGGCAATGAGGCAGGGGTGGGGTGGGGCCAATGAAATTAGAAAGGAGGAGAGGCCAACTGGTAACAAAGTACTATATACATTTATTTTAAAGATCACATATTTAACTTAAAAAAAGAGAGAGAGAAAGAGAATGAGGGAAGTGTTCATGTAAATTTATTGCAATTTTACAATCTTAACACCAATTAAATTAAATGTTTGAAAGATACCAGAACTCTCATAAATGTATAAGGCCAGGGAGAGCTTATACTTGACTTTCAATTGGGAAACAGAAAAGGATGCCAAGTGGGATGAGTGGAAACTCCAGGAAACACAGAGAATTCGATGACTTCTTGCTCTGGTTAGAAATTGGATGGAGGATCGTGGCTGGTCTGCTTTCTAGCAGAAAGGGCAGCAGAAAATGAAGTAGTTCCCAAGACCACGAAGTAGGTGAGTTATAGGAACAAGCTCACAAAACACCCGGGTGTAAGTGGTTATATGTCAGTCAGTGAAATGGATAATTTGAAGCTTCTGAGACAGGGTCAATTGGCAGATTTCTGCTTCTAAAGTTAGCACACTGAACCAGTATGTAATCCAGTTTGATGGAAGAAAATATGTGCCTATTTCCAAGCTCAAGCCAAAAATGGGGGCTTGTAGGTAAGATCTGGAAGCAAAAATGAGGTGCCCTATTAAAATGTGAATATAAGGAGATATCTCTAACAGCTGAACTATAAACACATTCAACGGATCACATCAGAAATACGTTAATTTATCTTAACTGCAATTCTCAAAATGGTGGCAATAGCGGGCTTATCTCTTTACCATGACCATAGTAGAAGGATCTTATTTTTAAAATCACCTCTACCTCACCCCCGCCTAAATTCAGTACTGTCATTTAGCCACAGTTATTGGTGATAACACATCACTCCTCTCAAGTATGCTGGGGTGGAAAAAAAATGTGAATCTCCCTGTCTTCAAGTGACTGAATGGTTGCAAAATTGTCCATAAAAAGAAGAAAGATAATACATGTGAGGACAGAAAGTAATAGAAATTGGTCAGCTATGGAAACATTGAAAAGCTTGAGGGACAGAGGTAAGACCAATGGTCTTCATCCAAGCATGGTTCCGGGCAACCTGACCTAGGACTGAACTGCTTGCCAGCGTGGCAAATCTGTCCCCGTAAGCGGAGATAAAAGCATACAGCTCTGAGAGCTTGATGATGGTCCAACTAAATCCCCTTGCTGTATGTGGCTCCATGCTCAACAAATAATAACATTTTTTCTAGTAATCCTTTTATTTACCATGTAGATATGTCTATGGAGTGAACCCTATTGAGCATACATAGTCTAATGATTCGGGGCCTCATCTGAAATAAACAAATAGGCTATTGTGATTTTCTGTACATTAGTCTTTGGGAGCTTTGTTAATGTAAATCTACCCTTGTCTTAGTCCATTTGTCCAACTAGAACAAAATGCCGTAGATTGGGTAACATGCAAACAACAGAAACTTATTTCTTACCGACCTGAATGCTGGAAGTCCAAGAGCAAGGCACGGACATATTGCATGTCTGGTAAGGCTCATAGACAGATGTCTATGTCCTCACATGGTGGAGGGGGAAAGTGAGCTCTCTGGGGTCCTTTCCTATAAGGGTACTAATCCCATTTATAAGGGCTCTGCCCTCGTGATCCAATTGCGTCCCAAAGGCCTCACCTCCAAATACCAGCACATTGGAGATTACATTTCAACAGATGAATTTGAGGGGGAGGGTATGGAAATTCAATCTTTAGCAACCTTAGAAAGGTGAACTATTTCTTAATGGGATGGAAAATTTAATTTCCGTACCATAAGGCCTAATGGTCAGACCCTAGACTCTGATGAATTCCCCGATTTGATGCCAGCTTTGTGACTCCTCACTGAGTGGCCAGTTTACCCCAAGACATGAGACTTTGCAGCCTACCTTTCTTCAAACTGCTTCAATATGGTTATGGGTAGAAAGTTCCTTTACAGAAATACAATTCCTTGTAGTTGTATATAGAAATTTGATTTGTTAGTAGGCCTGTTTATGAAATATAAATGTATAGTTATAGTTCAATTTAGGGAAAAGTCTTACAAATTTTTTCTCTCTGGAAGGGATATGTGGTAGCCTGCTTCCAGTGAGCATCAGTGTTCATTCCTCTTTGTAATGCCTTTCAGGTGGATAAGGGCTGTTCTGTGTGACAAATAAAATATGGATTGAAATGAACATGTGTGATTTTTAAGAGTGGTTCATAAAATGCACTGTGGCTTCCATCTGACTCTCTCAGATCACCCAGTCTGGAGAAAGCCAGCCACCGTATCATGAGGACACCCAAGTAGTCCTGCCGAGAGGCCCATAACTTGACAGCCATGTGATGGAGCCATTTTAGAAATAGATCGTTTAGTTTTGGTTAAGCTTTCAGGCACCTGTAACCCCAGCTAACATAAGACTATATAACCTTAGGAATGCCTCTGGATTAAAAATGCCCAATCAAGCTGCTCTGGACTTCATGATATAAGAAAACCATAAGAGAGTATAAGTGATTATTGTTGTTTTAAGCCACTAAGACTTGAAGTGACTTATTATGCAGCAGTAAATAACTAATATAGCACTTGGTACCCTAGAGTGATGCTATAAAAACCACACACACACACACACACACACACACCCCAACAAAGACAAAATAAAAACAAAAACAAAAAAACAAAGCACAAAATCCCAAAACTGAGAGCCCAGAGAGAAGAGCCAGCAACCATTGAAAAACCTTCCCTGACGGAAGTAGGATTATGCTCCAATCAAGGAGTTAGCATGTGTGCTAGAGAATGAGATCCTGGACCTTGAGCCTGACCTAATGCTGTAATGGGATGAGAACTTCAGTGGCCTTGGGGTGAGGAGAGTGAGTGTGTGGATCACTGAGAGTCTGGTATTGGGCTGTGGGAGCTTGCCTCCACGTGCGTGCCTCAGATCCGCATTTCCTGCTATTCATACCCTTCTGCAGTCGTCTCTGTCTCAATCTGTTTGGGCTTCTATAAAAGAACAACATAGACTTGAGTGGCTTCTAAAGAACAGAAAATTATTTTCCCCAGTTTCAGAGCCTGAAAAGTCTAAGATCAAGATGTTGGCAGATTTGATGTCTGGTGAGCACCTGATTCCTGGTTCGCGGACAGAAGTCTCTCACTACGTGCTCACGTGGTGGAAGGGGAGAAGGAACGCTCTGAGGTCTCTTTTATAAGGGCTCTAACTCATGCGGGCTCCATCTCATGACTAATCACCTCTTAAAGTTCTTACCTCAACATACCATCACACTGGGGATTAGGTTTCAACATTGGAAGTTTGGGGGCGGGGCACACAAATATTCAGTCCATAGCACCTTTCCACGCTGAATCAAGGCTGGCCTGTATGGCCAATAAATTATGGCAGAGAAGATGGTGTACATCTTCTGAGGTTAGATCTTAAGAGGCCTTGCAGCTCTGTGGGAAGCTAGCAGGCATTGCATAAGGGCCCTCAAGCAGCCCTGTGGAGAGGCCCACCTAGAGAGGACTTACCTTGCCAACACCAGCTTACCAACCACGTGAGTGAGCCACATTGAAACTGGTTCCTCCATTTCTGTTGGGGGACTGCAGCTCCCGGTGACCTGTGACTGCAACCTCATGAGAAACTTTGATCTGTAGCTACCTGACTGAGCCACTCCTGAACTCTGACCCAGAGAAACCTTGGGTAGGTGAATATTATTATTTTAAGCCATGAAACATTGGGGTGATTTGTTATATACTGGATAAGTCACATGGGGGTATAAAGATGAATAAATTTTCTCGTTTACTTAAAACGAATTCAGAATAATAGGCAGACAAGTTTGGATCACAGTCCCATATGATGCCACAAACACCACCATTGTAATGGGAAAAGGGAATATCCTTTCTATTAAAGAACTGGTTAATTTGACATTTACAAAGGATTAGAAATTCATTCATTCATTGTCATCACCACAAAAAAATGAGTAATAATAATGGCAAACCTTTACTTTGTTAAATACTTTGCAGGTATTATGTAATTTATTTCTCAAAATAACCATATGAGGCAGATAATGTTATGATTCCTACTTTTTTTGGATGAGGAAATTGAGATTCAAAGAGTTAAATATAGTGCCCCAAGAGTATACAGCTGTTAAAGGTCAGGTCTTCCTGACAATTTGTAAGCTGTGTTATTTCCTAACCAGTAAGCTTATAACCCCTTATTTGAACATTTTGTTTTGGCGGAGGGGCTTGAAGGTAAATTATAGAACACAAGTTCTAGCTGTCCAGGGTCTAAGTCAGAGTGCATGGGAAGTTGAAGCTGACCATGTGAACTCTGTTTCATTCTATGAGCTATTCTGATTTCAGAATTTCTAGTGTTAGTTTATATAATAGGAATCACATGGATCACACTTTGGTGGTGATACAGGAAGATAAATGACATGACTACATGCTACGACTAATGACTTCTGGGCCTTGATTTCCTGCTTGCATTTCCTAACTGAAGACACTTACTGAGATCACAGGCTGTCACTAAAGTTAAACAAAATAAATCATGGGTTGTAAAATTAAAAACAATAACCCGATTTTATGGCTGTTTTGCTCAGACTGTAAGAGCACTGAGGATAATGGTCACGGCTGAACCAAGCTTAGATATTGCTAAGGCCAATTTTATGCCTTGTCATGCTTTTCATTTTCCTTTGCTTCAAGCTAATGGTAAAACAATTGGAAGATTGCTTTGAATCAAACATACCACAGCAGAAACTTTAAAGAAGAGAATATGTTAGCTTAATAGCTCAATAAAGCAAAATTCAAATGTTCCTTTTGGCCAAAGTTTCACTTAATTTCAGCTCAAATTTTCCAGGATATTCTTCAAAAGGTAATGAATTGGCAAATTATTTGCCATTTCTAGTTGCATATTTAAGTGAAGATAAATCTTTATGGTTTTCATATTGAGAAGTTTTGGGTGACTACTTCCTTTTACTGGAAATTAAAAATCCCTCTATCATCCACAAGCAAAAATGGTATAGACAGATCTCTGATGACTTGTGTGGAAGATGGGGAGGTAAAGGGGTAGAGTTGGGGTCAGGAAGGGAAGGGGCACAGAATGGAACCGGAAGAGTATTGAAGCTCAAATTATTGTTACAGCTGGAATTTAGGTGGAAAAGAAGAGTCACATGCCTCTAAGTCAAATTAAAACTCTCTCCAATTGGGCGAAAGATTCTATCTCAGTCATTTTGGGACTCTAGGGTCATCAAAAAGCTAAAATGGGGCTTAAAAAATTGTGAAAGAGCCTCACGGCTGCTACTAGGATCCTCACTGTCTGTGCCTTACTGGTCCTTGAATGTGGATGGCTCTGCTGTCCTAATGCCAAGTAGGCTATGATGACGTTTGCTTCAGCTGGGAGCCGCACTTCCTAGGACCCAGGATTCTAGATATACAAGGGAGCCATTTCTTTAAAAAGTTTTGCTACCTTTCAAAGTACTGCCAGAAAGTGAGGCATGTAGCCTTACCACCAAGGGGACCCTCCACTCCATTCCCTTTCCAGGGCAGTGTCCAGCTTCCCACAGCTGCTTCCACACCTTACCCATCAAAAGCACTCACCTCTTTACCCCTCTGTGACCCTTAGCTTAATCTCTTTAAGGAATCCAAGCTTTCTGAATGCAAAAGTCAGAAAGTGGGCAGAGATGTTTTCAGGAAACTTCTACAACAAAAATCTTTGAGGTAAGCAGCACAAAGGCCTTGCTGCCTTTTTGGAATAAGGGAAATGTGAACAGGGGCGCCTGGGTGGCACAGTGGTTAAGCGTCTGCCTTAGGCTCAGGGCGTGATCCCGGCGATCCGGGATCGAGCCCCACATCAGGCTCTTCCGCTATGAGCCTGCTTCTTCCTCTCCCACTCCCCCTGCTTGTGTTCCCTCTCTCGCTGGCTGTCTCTATCTCTGTCGAATAAATAAATAAAATCTTAAAAAAAAAAAAAAGGAAATGTGAACAAAAATCAGGGATAAACAAAATCCAAATTAATATCTCAAGGTATTAACCCGCCTTATTATGAGCGTAAAGATTCCTGGCAAAGGGATGCCAAATAAGTAACAATTCACTAGCCATATTCAGATTGGCTCCAGAACTGTGAAAGTTCACTTGTTAAATAGTAGCTATAAATTCTTCATAAATACTATTTGGCCACACTCCTAACTCTGGGCAAAATTCCTTTAGGGAGGATGAACCAATACCATTTTTATGTTAAGAGTAAGGGAGCATGAGGGTTGGTGGCCCTTCAGGGGATTCCCCAGTGGGTTTGGAGTGAGTCCCAAGAGGCAATTGTATACTCTAATCTCCTTGGAGAAGAGCTTCATGGGATAAATAAATGTTACGTCTGCATCAGGACAGAATATAGCTCTTAATTCATCACTGTTTGGTTACTGGGTCTACTCCTGGAAAATTCCTCTTGTCCAATGTTATCAAATGAGTTAGCTAAATTCTGGAGAAAGCTGCTCATACAACTGATAAGGGCCCTCTCTTAAACAGCCTAATTTGAACTTTATCCTAGAGACCTTGAGAAACTGGATCTGCATTTTTATAATCTAAGAGTTGAACATGGTCCTGCACAATTGGGTAACATTTGACCTTGAAATGTTGTTCTAAAAGTCATGTTTCCCTTGCCGGCTTTGGCGTTATCTGTGCATCAGTGAACACTTTATCATGGTAACACTTTAGGAATGTGCAGAATGGTTAAGGAGCTTGAATGCCATGGCAGTTTCAAGTTTTCTGGGCCCTTGAAACCAGCTCACTGTGTCAATCGTTAGAAGACTGTTTTACCACCTATGGTGCAGGAGAACTGACGTTCATGACCACGTCACTCTCAAGGGCAGTTCAAGGTGTTGGCTAACAAGGCTCTGGGCAGCTGATACTTTCCTCTTTGTGTATATTCTCTCATTGCTACTGAGATATGTTGCTTATGTTCTTATTTGGGTTTCAGGGAAGCTGTTGAAAGTTGTTTACAAAGAAGTGGCTGGATTTAACTTTTGAAAATGAGGTGCTATATCATAATGATTAAGGATATAAGCTTTGGTATCATAGTCCTGGGTTTTGATCCAGCCCTGCCTCTTACTAGCTGGTGTGGACCCGGAGTCATTGTCGTTGTCTTTTTGAGCCTCAGCTTTGTAATGTGGAAGATGGGTAGAATAACATTCCAGACCGTTGAATGGTATGTTGAAAAAGATCATGTATGCTGTGCCCTTGGGACACTAAAAAGTAGGAAGAACTGAAGAACTATTCTATGGTATTATTCACTGTGTTTGTGAATGGTATTGCAAATTTACTGAAAGGAGAGGTCATAGCTCATTTTGTTTTACATTTCTCATGTCAACAAGAATGCCAAGGGCATAGCAGTTAGTCAATAAATACTTGCTAACTCTTGCTTTTTCTTTTGCAATTATCCTGCTCTCTTCCCAGTGACACTGATTTCTTCTTATTTGAAGCCCTCCATTCTCTTTACATTTGGTAGGAAGTCATAGAACATAGAAAAATATTAGAAGTTTTTTTTTTTTTTAATGTCAGCATCTGGTAGGGTCTCTTAAAAATTAGATTTCATTATCATTAGAACTTTTGACAGTAGTCATTAAAAAAAAGTACTCAAATGCATTTAGGCAGAGAGTTCTCTTCCTGGTGTTCTTTGTGTCTTCCTAGTTAAGGTGAGCACTTCATGTATCTTAATAATCTGCCTGAGGGCCATGTCTAGGCTCCCTCTATCTTTGCAATTTTATTGTTATTGATAAAATCCTGATTGAAACTGTCTATGCAATTTTGACAGCAGTATTCATGATGTGGAGTAGAGGCAAGGAAGGGGGTTGAAGAAAGGTAATGTCCAGGGCAAACGAGCCACAGCAGCTCTGTGGTGGCCAGAAAGCAAGTGTTTCTCTTTGTCATGGCAAAGCCTGCGTGAGATTCCAGGTCCAACTTCTGGCTGTTTGAAGAGACAAAAGAAGTCTCCTTAGTTAAAGGGATGGTTAGGACTGGTTAGTTTTCTAATTCCCCTGAGTTCCTTACGTATCAGGAGAAATGGAAGACATCCTTCAGTCTTGATGGAAAGGCCAATATGTGACGTATTTTTTTTTTCCTGTAGAATTGAACTTAATGTACATACATAACACTGCCAGTGAAGAGAATCTAGACTTTAAGGGGTTAACATTGAAAAGGGAAGAAAAGGGGATGGATACTAGGTGGTTTTGTTTTTTTGTTTTTTTTCCTTTTAAATAATACTTTTAATTTTCGAATAGATTTAGGTTTACAGGAAAATTGCAAAGATAGACAGAGAATCCCATAACCCCTCACCCAGTTTCCTCCATTATTGCCATCTTACATTAGCACATACATTTGTCATCATTAATGAACCGATATTGATACATTATTATTAACTCAAGTCCATACTTTATTTAAATTTCCTTAGATTTGACCTAATTTCCTTTTTCTGTTCTAGGATCCCCTCCAGGCTGTTCCACTGATACTAGGATTTTTAAAGAGCCAGTTCTGTACCAGATGCGCTCATGTCATCATTTCACTGAAGTTTGATACAGAGTATGTAGGGAAGCACCTTTTTTTTTTTTTTAATTTTAAGGATGAGACAACTAATATCAGAGTGTAATTGACTTTCTCAGAGTAACTACGGCACTAGTGAAGCAATGATTCAAACCCAAGCCATCTGGTCCCAATTCCATTTTTTCTTTCTCAGACCATGCTATCTTTCTTACTTGCAATGCAAGAATCACTCTTGTATTTGAAAAATGCCCTGCACGTGTAGTGTTGCTTCCACAGTTTGGAAAACAGTTATAACAGAGCTCCCCTCCTTGCACTAACAAAAGTAGAATTGTTTGTATGAATTTTCATCTGATTTCTCAAAACCAGAGAGACTTATTTGAGCCACAAAAGTCTAAGTTAGAGCTGCCAACATATAATTGGTCTTCGAATGATAGATGACTTATTGCTATGTTTAATGACGCCTTGTTTCCTTACCAAAGGTTCCATGTCACAGAAGATGCATCTCAATGTCTATTTTACTCAGAGGTGGTATAAAAGAATTTGAGCAAGGTTTTAGGTTGAGTCATATATTGTAGGAGGCTTTCTATTTTTTTTTTTTCCTAAGCTAACAACAAGGTTACTCACAATTCACATCAGAAGCAGAACATATGATCATTGGAAAGGGAATTCATGGCTGTTCACAATCTTTAGTTATTTACATCAGAGTTCATTACAATTCAGTTACATTCATGTTACATTCCCCGTCCTAAAGTTCCGGCTCCTCTCAGATGTACAATATCAGTTGCAGTGTAGTTGATAGGAAAATTGTGCCTTCAAAAATTTCAAATGTGCTGGAGAAAAAGGTCAAAAATACCAAAGCAATAGGTTGGCTATTATTTTAAGCAGGTCCTTTTTTTTTTTCTCTCACAAATGTATTTCACCTGCTTAACAATAATCATTTAAAAATCTTAAAATAGTTCTAGAGGAGCCAAAGTTTTCAATAATAGATTAGACTTACTGGATGGCTATTTCCTGTGGTTAATAGCAGGTATATTGTGTTGACTTAAAACATAAAAGGGTGATCATTCCTAACAGATATTTCCTCCTTCTCCATAAAACAAGGAAGTATACAAAAAAGCAAAAAAAGAAAAAAAAATACTGACTCTTCGTGGTAAGTAGATTTTAATTTGTCTCTATACTGTGGTCTTCTCACTTCATTAGGCTTAGAATCTGTGACTGAACAGCACTGTCTGAGCAGTCTGCTGCCTAGCCGGAGATGTCAGGAGCAATTACTTTCACAGATTTAAGATTTTATTATCACACATATCCTGTCTTTAGTTATCTGAGTGGACAGCCCAATCAAGAACGATATGTATTTCATCATCTCTCCCTTGTTGTTGTGCAATTTCAACCACAGCCCCAGTAGCATCCCACTTTGCACACCAGGAAGGCAGCAGCTGGGTGAACAGTTAAATGGAGCCATCCAAAGTTAGCATATTTACTTCTCTTTCTAATTCCAAATTGGGCTGCAGAGTAAATGAGCTCTGTTAGACATAGTGGTCAGGAATCTGCAAAAAGCCGTACCTCTTTTTCAGTTATGTTGAAAATTCTCCAAAAGAAGCATCTAAGGGGAGCTCGTGGTATAACAACGACACTTGGTATTAATAAATAGTTCCCACATCTTCTTATTTTTGGAAGAGGCGTGAGCTAATCTGGTTCCTTTACTTATGGGATTATGGTCTCAAGAAGGAGAGTGATACCTTCTCTTTCTCTCTCTTTTTTAAAAATTTCATGACAAACCTAGAAATCATCATAGACCCTAGCCTGGCCTTCCTCATTCAGTCAGAGACCGAGTGGAGACCTGTGGGGTTTCCTTTTTGAGGCGTATCATTTCACTATTTCTCCTCTACTTTGACAACTAGTCGTAGTTTTTTCTTGCCCGAGCTATTATAATAGCATTCTGATTGTTTTGCCTAATTTTTTTTTCGCAGTCACCACAAAGCTTTTGAAAAGTGCAAATTTGGTCACAGTTTCCCCCAATTAAAAACCCTCCGAGGCTTTATTGCCCTGAGGCATGAGCACAATTTCCCTGGCAAAGACGGTCTTTCACGATGTCACTTTTGTAGTCTCATCTCTTGGTCTGGTGGTGGAGGCCCTCAGGTAGCCTCAGGTGATCGCCCACTTGCTGCTGCTGAATCTGGTTCCTCGACTTAGAGACTTTCTGGCCTTACTTTCTTAAAGAATACATGAAAACACATCTTTTAGGATTCAGGATAAGCCCAAGACTTTCCTCTCTCAAGACTTTCCTGAACCCATGGGAAGACAAAACCACTCTCTTCTTTTGCCTCCTTGTGCACAAGTCTTTTATGTGTCCTGTGAAATATTATGGTACAAATTGTTTATAACCACTAGTCTGTACAGATTTAACTCTTCATATTTAATACGTGAACCAGGTGTCTTTTTCTTTTTATGTATACTGATGTCTGACAGATTTAGAGATCAATAAATATCTGTCCTGCTCTTATTGGGGCTGATCACAAGCTCAGTTTAGGGCAGTGGTGCTCAAACTTACTGAACATAAGGATTGCCCAGGTGTGGAAAATACTCAAATTACTAGAAGCCCAAAGTAAATCAAATCTCTGATTCAAAGATACTGAGGAAGGAACCCAGAAAACTGCCAATTTGATAGGCACTCCAGATAACTGTGATGCAGATGTATGAGGAACAAACTTTGGAGAAATGACCGTTCCAGTTATTTACTACTGTATGACCAACTACCCTTGGTAACATAAACAAACTACCTAGAGGCATAAAAAAACAACTGTTTTATTATGCCCATGGATGCTGAAGGTCAACAATTTTTATAAGACACAGCAGGGATGACTTGGCTCTGTTTCTTGCTAGCTGGGGTCTCAGTGAGGAAGACCCAGAGGTCTAGGGTGACTTGAATGGCTCTGGGCTGGAATAGATAGGCCACAGGATCTCTTGCATTGTGGTTTTCTCACTCACATGCCTCGCTCCTTGGCCAGGATGACTCAAAGTTTGGGTTTGGCTGAGACTGTCAACACGAGAACCTACATGTGGCTTGGACCTCTCACAGCATGGCATCTGGTCGCTGAGAGGGAGACTTCCAGGTAAGCAAGCATTCCAAAGAACTAGACAAAAGCTATATGGCCTTTACCTTCATTTCCCTTGTTTTTGCATGGTTGGAACAATTGCAAGTCCATTCATATTCAAGGTATGTGTCTGGAGACCCCACCACTCAATGAAGAGAAGTATCAAAAACATTGGAGGCCATGTTTAAAAATTGCCGCACTGATCTGAACTTTCTTTTTATAAATATTCTCTACTGGATCTGTAAGGTATTTGAGGATAAAATGGTGTCTTATTTAATTGTGAGGTCTTGGGACCTCAGACAAGCCTTGGTACTTAATATAAGCCCAGTAAATACTTGTTGCTTTTAACGTATCTAAAGGTCAACAACTATAACCTTTCAATTACTGGGTATTATGGGGTATTGATCCAGAGACACTTTTTCAGTAAGAAGTTCTTTGTACAAGACAAGGGACTTGCCTCATAAAAGTTGGCTGATTGATTTTTGCTACTTGAATCTCACTTCCACCACTTCATGACTGTGTGATCATGGACAAATTCCTTAAACTCTTCCTACTCTGTTTATTGTTACTCATCTCTGATATGGAAAAAACAATCAGAGGTTTGGTGTAAGGATTAAATGAAATAAAGTTCTTTAATAATGAGATGTAATGAGATTGAACAGACAGCCCTCTCATAATAAAGATATTACCGTTCTTACTCTAGCCATTGACTGATAGTGTTATTCGACCAACTATTAATGTGGATAAACAGTTAAATTATTGTGAGACAGCCTCATAAACTTTGTTTATGTATATAGATGTGCACATATGTGTTGATGCATAGTTTCATAAAAGTATACTTTTTAGTATAATATTTATTCAGCAAAATACACAAATCGTAAGTGAGCAACTCAATGAAGTTTTACAGTGAACATACCTATGCAAACAACATGTAGATCAAGAAAAAGAAGTGTCTGTACCCAGAAGCTTCCCTTGTCCTTCTACCAGTCATACTTCATCTTGTACTTCATGGATGTATTCTTCTGACTTCTACCACCACATATTTTTACAGCTACTTCTGAATTTTATATACATGGAGTCGTATACTACATACTGATTTATGCCTGGCTTTTTTGTTCCATATTACATGAATGCGATTCATCCATGCAGTTGCATAGAACAGTATTTCCTTTACTTTAATCATTGTATAGTATCCTATTATTATTTATAGATCCCACTTTTGATCGATTTTTAAAAAGTTTTTGGCTACTATGGATAACGCACCGTGGACCTTCTTGTATTTACCTTTGGGTACACATATGTATTCATTGATTGGGCATATATGTAGTAGAGGAATTTCTAAGTTATGGAGTTAAGACAATTTTCTGTTTTACCTTGCTATTCTGAAGTAATAAACATACATACATATGCATACATACACATACCTGAGTGTGTAAGTAAATAATGCATCTATCTGGATAAGAATCTCCTGTTGAATATTATTACAAATATCTTTCCCCTCTCAGTGCCTTGCTTTTTTATTCATCTAATGGTAGTTGTAGATGAATAGAAATTCTTAATTTTAATGAAGACCAATTTTTCAATCTTTTCCTTTATAGTTATTGCTATTTGTGTCATGTTTAAGAAATCTTTGTTTAGCCTGAGATTATGGAAATATTCCTCAATGTTTTACCCTAGAAGGCTTTTTATTTTGCTTGAAAGGTGAAATTTAGCTCTGCAATCCCCTGGCATTGATTTTTGTCTGTAGAGTATTGTAGAGGTCATTACTTTTGTCCCATACAGAGAGAAAATTAACTCAGCACCAATTTTTGGAAAGATTATCCATTCTCTACACTCTAATTCAGCAAGTCTAGTATTAGACTCTATTCTGATTAATGGATCTAATATCTATCTTTGTCCCAATGTCATAGTGTTTACTGTCTTAATTACAAGAGCTTTAGAGTAAGTCTTGATACCTAGTAGATTAAATTCTCCCAGGTTTTTCTTATTCAGGGTTATCTTGGTCATTCTTGGCTCTTCATATGCTCATGTGAGTTTTAGAATTAGCTTGTTGATTTCCACACCCACTCAATGTCCTACTGGGAGTTGACTGCATTTTTCTTAAATGTATAAATTAACTTGGGGGAAGTTGACATTATTACAAATTAAATGGTATCCCAAGCATTTATTTAATGGTATCCCTCCATTTACTTAACCCTTCAGAGTTTCCTGCAGTAACCTTTTGTTATTTTTAATGTAAAGGCTTTTCTTTATTTCAATAAGTATTTGATTTCTAAGTATTCGATATTTTTAATGCATTGTAGATAGTATCAACTTAATATTTCACTTTCATTATTTGTGTATATATTATTTGTATATACAAATGTTATTTTTATATGTTTTTAACATCTAGCAACCTTGCCAAAGGCATGTAGTAGTTTTAATAGCTTACTGTAGATGCTTTTGGATTTTCTAAGTCCACAAGCATAGCACCATGAATAGGGATAGTTGTTTCTTCATTTTTCATCTTTATACACTTTATGCCTTTTCCTTACCTTATCATATTGATTAGTAATAATGGTAAAATAATTTACGGAAGTTGGTGGCGGACATCCTTATCTTTTGTATCTGAATGGAAAAAAATAAAGCTTTTAATATTTAGCTAAGTCTGATTTTTGCAGTAGGAGTTTTAGTGATATATTCAATCAGGTTGAGAGTTTCCTTCTATTCCTAACTTGCCATACATTTTTGACATGAACATGTTGAATTTTTCCAATTGAATTGTATCATTTCAGATGGTTATATTTTTCTCCTTTATTCTGTTAACACATGAGCAACATTAACTTTTTGAATATTAAAATATTCCATTCTGTAATAAAAAGGTTGTGATTTATAATCCCTTTTATACATAGCTGGATTTAATTTGCCAATATTTTGTTCAAGACTTTTCACCCATATTCATGAGAAAAATTGGACTATAATTTTCCTTTCCTTAAATGTCTTTGCCAGGTGTTGATGTCAAAATCATGCCAGCCGAATAAAGCAACTTGGAAAACGTTCTCCATTTTTTTGGTTCTGTTCATTAGTTTGTGTAAAATTGCTGTTTTGTTTTGTTTTTTTTTCTTTCTTTCTTCCCTTCTGAAATGTTGGAAATAATGCAATAGTGAAGATACCTGCACCTTGAATTTTCTTTGCCAGAGGTTTTTTTTTATTACGGATATATTTTATTTAAAGGGCTATTCATATTTGCTCTCTCTTTTCTGTGTGAGATTGGGTGAGTTGTGTTCTCCAAAGAATTTTTTGCTTTATTTTAGCTATTTATTCAAATGTATTGGCATTAAATTGCTCATAATATTCTTCTTATTATTTGTAATGGTTTTAAGGCATGTAGTGATGTTTCCCTTTTTATTCCTGCAATTTGGTAATTTGTGTCATTTCTTTTTTCCCCCCCTCTCTTTCACTCCTGCTAGAGTGTATCATTTCAGGAAAGTAAGTTTTAATTTCATTGGTTTTCCCTGTTGTACATTTGTTTTCTATTTTATTAATTTGTGCTCTTTATCATTTTTTTAAAGATTTTATTTATTTATTTGAGAATGAGAGAGAGAGCACACAAGTATGAGTCCAGGTCGAGGCAGAGGGAGAGGTAGACTCCCCCCGAGCAGGGAGCCCGAAGCAGATCTCAATCCCTGAGATCACGACCTGGGCTCTGAGCCGAAGGCAGACGCATAACTGACTGAGCTACCCAGGCGCCCTCTTTGCTTATACTTTTCTTTAAATTTAATTGGCTGTGCTTTTCTTACTTCTTGAAGTAGACCCCTGGATCACTGGTTTGTGTTGTCGTCGTCGTCGTTGTTGTTGTTTTGCCTTTCTTCTTTTTTAATATATGTGCTTATTATCAGAAATCTCCCTCAAAGCACTATGGCTGCATTGTCCAAGGTTTGATGTGTCACTTTTTTGATATTATTCAATTCAACATATTTTCTAATTTCCTTTTAAATTATTTCTTTAGTTTAGATTATTTTAGAAAAGTTTTGGTGAGTTTCCAAACATTTCAGAATGTTTTAATTCTCTTTCCTATTGATTTCTGGCTTAATTTTAGTCCACTCAGTAAATATAGTTGGCATAATTTATATCTAATGAAATGTTTGAGAATTTTTCTTCTGAGCATATGGTCCCCTTTGGCAAATGTTTCATGTGGATTTGGGGGAAAAAAAAAGTGGGCTCTAGAGTAGGGGGGAATAGTGTTATAGGTCAGTTAGGCCCAGTTTGTTATTCGAATCTTCTGTATCTCTATAAATTATTTTTTTGGGGGGGGGGTCTTCTTATTCTATCATATACTGAAAGAAATATACTAAATGGTCCAACTAATTTTGTGAATTTTTCTATTTTTTCTCAGTCTATTAATATTTGCTTTATACATTTTTAATCTATATGTATACATTTATAGAACTGTTACATCTTTTTGATGGATTTAATCTTTTATTTTCATGACATGATCTATCTCTAGCAATTCTTGCCTTAAAGTTTGCTTTGGTTGATAATAGCAAAGTTAGGTTGATTTAATCTTGGTCAGTGTGTTCATGATAGAGAATTTTCATCTTTTTATGGTTAATATTCCGTGTCCTTATATTTAAAGGTGTCTCTCTAAATAGCATAAAGTTGGCTTTTTAAAGAAAATCTAGTCTGATAATCTTTGTATTTTAATTGGAATTTTTAGTTTATTTATACTTCATATAATTTGATACATTTGGGTTTAAATTGACCATGTTACTATTTTATATCCATTTTCCCATTTGTGTTTTTTTTAACTTTTCTTTTCTTCTGTATTAATAAAAAATTTTTTTATGATTATACTTCTGTCTCTATTAGTTAGCTATATTTTAGTTGTGCTTTTTAAATAATTACTTAAGAGGTTTAGTGACTAGGAACACAACATTCTTTCTTTATTATAGTCTACTATAATTTAGTACTTTTGCCACTTTATAGAAGATATGAGGTCCTTTAATCATTTTCATGTCATTTACTTCCTCTTACCTTTGTGCTTTAAGTAGATAGCTATATATTTTAAACTTCGTGAAGCATTAATACTGTCTCAAACAATCAGTATTCATTTATACTTACCCACTTATCTGTTTTTTCCTTGGTCTTCATTTCTGCCTGCATTTTCCTGTCTCTGAGATTATTTTTCTTTTGCCATGAAAATGTACCTTTCATGTGGATTTCCTGGAGATAAATTTTCTCAGATTTTTTTTTTTTTTTTTTTTTGGTCTGTAAATATGGCCTTTATTTTTGCTGGTATAGAATTCAGGTTGACAGTTATCTTCTTTCAACATTTGAAGGTTGTTAATTCTTTTCCACCCTAGTTCATTTAGTTTCTGTTGAAAAGTTAACTGTCAGTTTTATTATTTCTCCTTTCAAGTAAGATAATTTTTTCTCTGGCTCCTTTTAAAATATTCTTTATCCTCATTGTTTGGTAGTTCAAATATTTGGTGTCTAATTATGTGTTTTGTTGTTGCTGTTGTTTTTTTACATATGTCCTGCTTAGGGTTTAATGAATCTGTGACTTGATGATATCATGTAATTTTGGCAACCCCTTCTCAAATATTGCTTCTGCTCTATTCTTTCTGTAGTTTCTTCTGGGATTCCAATTAGAGACATGTTAGACTCTTTCCTCATGTACCTATACTCTCTTTCATATTTTCCATCCTTTTTCTTACTGGAAATATTTTACTGGTCTTTATTATTCCTCATACCTGATGTATGTAATATGTTATGAGATCTATTTAATGAATTATTATTTTTAGTTATTTTATTGTTTACTTCTAAAAGTTTATTGTCTCCTTTCTATAGATTCTAATTCCTTGGTGCATTCTTTATCTTCTTACTTACTTTCTCAAATATACTAACCACAATGATTTTAAAATCAGTGTCTGATTAACTCCAAATTCATGTTTATTTGTAGTGTGATTGTTTTTACTGTCTGTGTTTTTATTTTAGATTTTGGCTATTTGGACCTGTCCTTTGGTATGCCTGGTAAATTTGGATTGAATGCCAGACATTCTGTGACTACATTATTTTATTTTCTTCCAGGGAGAACTGGTTTTACTTTTGCCCGGTAGTTAGAGGCATGGAAGATCATCTCAGTTCAATCAAGGGTTAAGATGATTCCAGGTCCTGTTTGTGCCTCTTGTGCGGATGTACTTCTGATTTACCTTTACTCCTGGATCTCTTCCCTTATACGTCCCAACTGAAAGTTTGGGGAATTTTTTATAGTCTCTTGTCTTCAATATGTAGTATTCAATTTTTGTCTCTCCAGCATGATACTATTAGAGAAATCTTCAAATAGCTTTTAACCTCTTAGCTATAGATTTCTGTGTGACTTCTCTGGCTCTCACCTTATGTAGCTTAGTATTTTTTAAATGCTAAAGAGAGAATATGTGGTGAAAAATGTCAAAATATTGAATTTCCTTCCACGTGGTTCCCTTTTCTCCAGAACCTAGGTCCCTTATTTTTGACCAGCTTAGTAGCCTTGTAATACATTTTGGTCCCTACAGACTTGTGGATTTGCTTAAACCTCTAGGCTGCTATTTTCTGCTTGGTTTCTTAGCCCCATGCCACTCACTAATAGACAAATATTTTAAGAAGAAATGTGGTAGCGAAGATCACATTCACCTCTGTGCTTTGCTTTCTCTCCAGAATATTGCCCTCAAGTCCTGATGTCTTGGTGAATCTCTGATATCTTCAAACATTTTTATTTGTAGTGTTACCTATTTTTTTTTTTTTTTGAGTAGAATTGGTCTGTTTTGGATAGGAAAATTATTCTGACAAGGAGCTCTGTCACAGTTGGAAGTAACATTTTTCATATCGAGCACTTTTGAGTGCTGCTTTCCAGAGATAAATCTCTCATATTTGACTCTTTTTTTCATGATTTGGAGTATGACTTAGCTTGAGTGTGGTTTCCTACTTTTTTCTTAGTTCTCATCAACTGGAAATAATTATGCATATCCCTATGTGATTTGGTCTTAATGATCAAATATTGAAGCATCTTATCTAAGATTGTGGGAAATAAAGGTATTTTGAAATTAGTGTAAGAAATTAGGTTTTTTTTTTTTTTTGGTAATTCCCCAAATAATATATGATTTTATGAAACCCTTTGGGTTTTCAAAGCTCTTGATAAAGTTTTCCCAGGAACTTGTGTCTAACACGAGCACCAGAGATCTCACTCTTGGTAAAAATCCCCTCCTTCTTTGTAAGCACTGTGGAGAACAAAACAAGTGGGAGTGATTAGAAGCTACCCGTGAGCTTAGACAACAGAATAATGGCTTCATGGTCATAGTCACCTGTCTTCCAGTCCTGGCCCCTTTTCCTAACAGTTATGTGGCTTAGGAAAAGACATTTAGTGACTCAGCCTTCTATTTTCACATTTGTGAAGTGGCTGTTCCTCACAAGACTTTTGTGAGGATTAAATGAAAGACCCATAAAAAGAAATGAGCACAATGTATATAGCACAGAGTAGGTGCCTGATGAACGTGAATTCTCCCCGTCTTCTGTTCCACTGTGTCGCTGTGACAGTGAAAAGTGACTCTTGTGAAAGGTACATATATCACTGCAGGCTGTTTGAAGGCTGGTAGTTCAGTCCAGTTGGTTAGAACTATGTGACAATGAGGCCTGGGTCATGGGTTAAGAATCTGTGTGAGCCAGCCAGCCTCTCTCTTGTTTCTTACTCTCTCTCTCCCTCCCTTTCTCCCTCATCATCTTTTAAAATGGCCTCTACACCCTGGATGTAACGAGCACTGGGTATTATATGCAACGGATAAATCACTAAATTCTACCCCTTAAACTAATAATACACTAGATGTTAACTAAATTGAACTTAAATAAAAAAATTAAAAATAAAATAAAATAAAATGGCCTCTATATTGTATTTATGAGGTAACAGAGGAAAATTTGTGCCCAAGGACCATGAATACCTACCTCCACGGCAAGGAAAAATAAGTTAAAACTGTGCCTGGAAGGTGGGTCCGTACCATTACCTTCACGTACGAGGTGTGGAATAGGACATAACGCAAAGCTGTTTGACACTTTCTTCAAGCCTGATTCTGTCCCATGGCTTTAAGGTAGAAGACAAAAAAGCCCATGGCACCTTTGAAAAGGAACAGAAGTGACCTTCTTACAACCCACATTAACTATACAGTATTTTTAAAGCTTATTCTTAGAGCTGAGGGGCTGAGCAAGCTCTCGCTGAGCAGTTAATGGTTCCATATTTGCCTCCCAAATCTGTGTACTTCTGGTGCATGACTCATTGCTTTCGGGTGCAATAACCTGAACTACATAAAACCAATTTTAATTCTAAATATAATTTTGACTCGTAGGGAAATAATATACAGCATGCATCACTTGAATTACAAAGTAGATAAAAATAGTTGGAATTAGGTTATCATCTGTACGTCAAACAGGGTGATTTCTCAGCTGCATTTTGAATTGTGGCATGTAGCGATTTTACAAGTAAAGCTAATTTAAATATAGCACACAGGCACACAATCCTCTCTAAGGTATTCAGTTAATTGGAAAATGATGCCAGTTTTGTTCTAAGAGTTCACTCTTATTCTTTTGCTTTTTTTATTTTAATAAGATTTTATACTTTATTTCTTGAGAGCAACATATTTGCTATCCTCTGGTATCTTATGTGATTTAAGCTGCTACTTTAAATTGGCAGCATTCACAGTGTTAAGAAGACTGACTGTTGTTTGATGGATCATTAGATTTGGTTTTAGGGTTTTCCTCTCCCATTTACATTAATCAGTTTTATGTACCTTGTGCCTTGGTTCTTTTTCCCAGTTCACATAAATATTGATGTCATCTTCAATTGAAAGTTTCAGAAAAGAAATTAGAATGAGAAAGCTGGCTCCAATAGCCATCAGTTGTAAAACCAATTCTAGTCATATCTATCAAAATTAGCTACTTTTTCAGTACGTAAAATCCATTTATGCAAAAGGAAAATCAAATAAACTCTCATTAAAAAATCTGTATTGTTTTTTCCATTTCCATCATTAAAAAATGACTTTCCCCCACCACCAGTCAAATTAGAGTATTTTCCTAATAACTCATATGAATAATCTATCCATTTGTAAAATAAATAATCTTCCTACGAAATTAACTGTTTAGTTTCTCCATTCATTTTGAGCTTCTTGTAGTTTCAGAGTAACTTAGCTTAAAATAAGATCATACCATAGCTTTGTTAACCTAGGCTGAGGTTTTAAACGTATCTATTTAATAAAGATATCCTTGGTAGTGATCTTATAGGACGATGAGTGAGGATAAAAACAGTTTCCTGAGAGGTGCGTGTTCTGGAGCCTGGGGGCTCTTCAGCTAACATGGCTAACAAATAAGCCTCAAGAAGGAGGAAGATAGGAAGTTAGTCCTATTTATCTCTTTAGACTTTTCTGACCTAGCCCCCAAACTGCTTTCTATCCTGCTTTTGCTGAAAAGCTCTGAAAATGTACTGTCCACCATAGGAGCCAATCTGTGGCTGTTGTTTTTAATAGACTTTATATTTTACAGCAGCTTTAAGTTCACAGCAAAACTGAGAGGATGGCGCAGAGAGTTCTCGCATTCCCCTGCCCCCTACGTGCATAGCCTCCCAATATCCATCTCACTCCTCAGAGCGGTACGTTTTCACAACTGATGAACCTACATTGACTGACACATCGTTATCACCCGAAGTCCATAGTTCACATTACAATTTAGTCTTGCTGTTGCGCCTACTGTAGGTTTGGACAAATGAGTAATGGCATGGACAAATGAATTATGTTACCATACAAAACTCTTCCACTGTTCTAAAAATCCTCCGTACATGACTATTCAGCTCTCCCTCACCCCTAACTTTGGCAACCACTGATCTTTTTACTGTCTCCATAGTTTGCCTTTTCCAGAGTGTCATATCGTTGGAATCAAATTGTAGGGTGCCTTTTCAGATTGGTTTCTTCTACTTAGTAATATGCATGTAAGTTTTCTCCAAGTCTTTTCATGGCTTGATACTTCATTTCTTTTTTAGTGCTGAATAATATTCCGTTGTCTGGATGAGTCATACTTTATTTATCCATTCACCTCCTGAAGGACTTGTTACTTCCAAATTTTGTCAATTTTGCACCAAAGCACAATTGCTGGATTGCATGAGAGTCTATATAGTTTTGTAAGAAACTGCAAAACTGTCTTCCCAAGGGGCTGCATCATTTTGTATTCCTACTAATAATGAAAGAGAGTCCCAGTTGTTTGGCATTTGGTGCTCATGTTCTGGATTTTTACCATTCTACCAGGTGTGTAATGGAATCTCATTGTTGTTTTAATTTGCATTTCCCTGATAACACATGACAGAGCATTTTTTCACATGCTTATTTGTCATCTGTGTATCTTTTTTGGTGTGTGGTCCATTTAGGTCATAGGCCCATTTTTAATTGGGTTGTTTGTTTTCTTATTATTGAATTCTAAGTATTCTTTGTATATTTTTGATAATAGTCCTTTATCAGATAGGTCTTTGCAAATTTTTTTTCCCATTCTGTGGTTTGTCTTTTTTATTCTCTTGACAGTGTCTTTCTTTCAAAGAGCAGAAACTTCTAATTTTAATGAAATCCTTCTCAATTCTTTCATGCATTGTACCAAGTCCTTATCAAACCAAGGTCATCTAGTTTTTCTCCAATTTAATCTTCTAGGACTTTTATAGTTTAGCATTTTAATTTAGGTCTGTGTTCAATTTTGAGGGTTATTTTGCAATAACAGATGCAAGTTCTGTGGATAGATTAATTTTTTTTCATGTAAATGTCCAGTTGTTCCAGCACCGTTTGTTGAAAAAACTATCTTTTGTCTAATACATTGCCTTGCTCTTTTGTCAAAGATTGGTTACTTTACTTACATGGGTCTGCTTCTGCCCCTCTATTCTATTCCATCGATCTCTTTGTCTATTCTTTCATGGATACCACCCTGTTTTGATTACTGGAGCTTCATGGTAAGTCTTGAAGTTGGGTAGTGCTGCTCTTCCAACTTTGTTCTTCTCCTCCAGTATGTGTTGGGTATTCTGGATCTTTTGCCTTTCCTTTGGAATCAGTTTGTCAATACCACAAAACAGAGAATTTTTACTGAACCTGAGTGACTCTACAGATCAAGTTGGGAAGTGCTGACATCTTGACAATATTGTGTCTTCCTATCTATGAATATGGAATATCTTTTCATTTATTTAGTTCTTTAATTTCTTTCATCAGAGTTCTGTAGTTTTCCTCATATAGATCTTATACATACTTTGCTAGGTTTATATTTAAATAATTCACTTTTGGGGGTGCTAATATAAATGGTATTGTGTTTTAAATGTCAAATTCCATTTGTTTATTGCTGGTGTATAGGGAAGCAGTTGCTTTTTGTATATTAACCCAGTATCCTCCGACCTGGCTATAATTATTAGTTAAAGGAGTTGTTTTCTGTTTTTTGTTTTGTCAATTTTTTTTTAATTTACTTATTTATTTGAGAGAGAGAGAGAACATGCACACATGTACACACTCACACAAGGAGGGGGCAGAGGAAGAGAATCTTCAAACAGACTCCCCACTGAGTGCAGAGCCCCACTCAGGGCTACATCCCATGACCCATGAGATCATGACCTGAGCCAAAACCAAGAGATGGATGCCCAACCGACTGAGCCACCCAAGTACCCCATGTTTTGTCAATTCTTTTGGATTTTCTGCATGCATGATCATGTCACCTGTGAAAAAAGGCAGTTTTATTTCTTCCTTCCCTACCTGTATATCTTTTATTTCCCCTTTTTTTCATATTGCATTATCTAAGACTTCTATACAATATTGAAAATCAGTGGTGAGAAGAGGCACCGTCGCCTTGTTCTCCTCATTTTAGTTGGGAAGGTTTGAGTTTCTCATCAAGTGTGATGCTAGTTGTAGATTTTTGACAGCTTTCTTTATTAAGTTGAGGAATTTCCCCTTAATTCCTAGTTTATCAAGAATTTTTTATCATGAGTGGGTGTTGAATTTTCTCAAATGCTTTCTCTGCATCTATTAATATGACCATGTAATTGTTTTAAATGTTTTTTTATTATATTATGTTAGTCACCATACAGTACATCCCTGGTTTCTGATGTAAAGTTCGATGATTCATCAGTTGTGTATAACACCCAGTGCACCATGCAATACGTGCCCTCCTTGACCATGTAATTTTTATTCCCTAGTTTGTTGATGTAATAAATTATATACATAGATTTTCAAATGTTGAGCTAGTCTTGTATACCTGGGATAAATTCCACTTGGTCATGGCATATAATTCTTTTTTTTTAATGTTATTTGATTTGATCTGCTAATATTTTGTTGAGGATTTTTGCATCTATTTTTATCAGACATATTGGTCTGTGGTTTCCTTTTCTTGTAATGTCTTCGTCTGATTTTGGTATTAGGGTAATGCCGGCCTTATAGAATGAGTTGCAAAGTACCCTGTCAGCTTCTATCTTCTGAAAGAGATTTTGGACAATTGGCATAATTTCTTCCTTAAATGTTTAGAATTCATTGGTGAACTCATCTGAGCCTTGTGTTTTCTGTTTTTTGTGTTGTTTTTTTTTAAAGATTTTATTTATTTGACAGAGAGAGATCACAAGCAGGGGGAGCTGCAGGCAGAGGGAGAAGCAGGCTTCCTGCTGAGCAGGGAGCCTGATGTGGGGCTTGATCCAGGACCCTGGGATCATGACCTGAGCCGAAGGCAGATGCTTAACCGACTGAGCCACCCAGGTGTCCCTGGTGTTTTCTGTTTTGAAAGATTGTCAATTACTGATTCAATTACTTTAATGGATATAATCCTATTCAGATTGTTTCTTCTTGTATGAATTTTAGCAGATGGTATCTTTCAAGGAATCAGTCCTTTTCATCTAGGTTATAAAATTTGTAATCATAGATTTATTTATATTATTTGTTTGTTTTGCTTTTAATGTCCATGGGATCTGTGGTGATATCCATCCCTTCTTCCATTGCTGATATTAGTAATTTCTGTCCTCTCTTTTTTTCCTAGCCTGCCTAGAGGCTTATCAATTTTATTAATCTTTTTAAAGAAGCAGCTTTTGGTTTCATTGATTTTCTCTATTGATTCCCTCTTTTCAACCTCATTGATATCTGCTCTAATTTTGTTATTTCCTTTATTTTCCTTACTTTGGATTTAATTTGTTCTTTGTTTTTCTAGTTTCCTAAGGTGGAAGCTTACATGATTGATTTTAGATCTTTCTTCATTTCTAATATATGCATTCAATGTTATAAATTTCCTTCTATGCACTGCTTTCACTGCACTTCCAAAATTTTGTTTTTGTTTTTATTTAATTAAAAATATTTTTAAAATTTCTCTTGAGATTTCTTCTTTGACCCATGTGTTATTTAGAAGAGTGTTATTTACCCTCCAAGTATTTTGGGGTTTTAGCTATCTTTCTGTTACTGATTTCTAGTTTAATTTCATTGTAGTCCGAGAGAAGACATGTTATGATTTCTATTCTTTTAAATTTGTTAAGGTATATTTTATGGCCTAGAATGTGGTCTATCCTAGTGTACATTCAGATGAACCTGAGAAAAATGTGTATTCTGCTGTTTTATAAAGTAGTCTGTATATGTCCATGATATCCAGTTGATTGATGGTGCTGTTGAGTTCCACCATGTCTTTACTGGATTTCTGCCTTCTGGATCTGTCCATTTCTGATACAAGTGAGTTAAAGTTCCCAACTATATTAGTGGATTTATTTATTTCTTCTTGCATTTCTACCACTTTTTGCCTCACATACAGTGACACTCTTCCATTAGATGCACCCATGTTCGGGATTGTTACATCTTCTTGGAGAATTGATCCCTTAATCATTTTGTAATGTCCCCTTTATCTCTGAAAACCTTCTTTGCTATGAAATCTTTGTCTGAAATTAATGTAGCTCCTCCTATTTATTTTTGATTAGTGTTAGAATCCTCCATCCATTTAATCCTTTTATTCTGTATGTGTCTTCATATTGAAAATGGATTTCTTTTTTTTTTTCTTTTTTTTTTAAAGATTATTTATTTATTTATTTGACAGAGATAGAGACAGCCAGCGAGAGAGGGAACACAAGCAGGGGGAGGGGGAGTGGGAGAGGAAGAAGCAGGCTCACAGAGGAGGAGCCTGACGTGGGGCTCGAACCCGGAACGCCGGGATCACGCCCTGAGCCGAAGGCAGACGCTTTAACCGCTGTGCCACCCAGGCGCCCCTGAAAATGGATTTCTTGTAGACAACTAATAGTTAGGTCTTGTTTTGTGATCCGCTCTAACCATTTCTGTCTTTTAATTGGTGCATATAGACCACTGATGTTCAAAGTAATTATTGATATATTTGGATTAATATCTACTGTATTTGTTACTGTATTCTCTTTGTTGCCCTTATTTTTTTTTCCTATTTTCTTCTTCCAACATTTTGCTACTGTTTGTGGTTCTAACTGAGCATTTTATGTGATTCCATTTTCTCTCCTTAGCATCTGTTTTATTTTTCTCTTATTTTTAGTAGTTGCCCTAAATATTGCAAAATTTATAACCAATCCAAGTCTACTTTCAGATAACATTATACCATTTCATGGGTAGGGCAAGTACCTTCTAATGACAATATAATCCTAATTCTTCCCTCCTGTTTCTTGTATCATTGTTGTAATTCATTTCACTTATAAATAAATAAATAAATATATATATATACACACACACACACACATATATATATATATACACACTTATACATATGCATACATAATTGAATATACTTCCTGGATCTGCAATTTGGTGTCTGACATTATTGATTTGGGGAAATTCTCAGTCATTATTGCTTTCAATACATCTTCTGTTTCTTTCTCTCTCTTTTTTCCTTTTGGTATTCCTAACAGGTATTTTGTAGAAAATATCTACCAAAAAGTATTTTGATATTCCCCTTTTGATATGCCTATGTTACCCCTTTAATAGTTGTACCAAGTCCTTATTCTATTCTGTCAGACTTTTTCCTTTTCCTTTTCTTTTTTTTTCTTTCTTTTTTTTTTTTTTTTTTTCCTATTGAGATATCCTCAAGCTATGAGGTTCTTTCCTCAGCCATGTCCAGTCTACTAATAAGCCCATCAAAGGCATTCTTCATTTCGGTTACAGTATTTTTAATCTCTAGCAATTTTTTTGGCTTTGTTCTTAGAATTTCCATTTCTATGCTTACATTGCCCATCTGTTCTTGCATGCTGTTTACTATATCCATTAGAGACCTTAACATATTAATCATAGTTGTTTTGAATTCCTGGTGTGATAATTCCAACATCTCTGCCATATCTGAGTTCTGGTTTTAATGTTTCTCTATCTCTTCAAATTGTGCTTTTTGCTTTTTATTATGCACTACAGCTTTTTCTTGATGGCTAGACATGGTGTACTGGGTAAAAAGAACTGCTCTAAATAATTTTTTAGTAATATGGTAGTAAGGTGTGGGGGCAAGGGAGGTGTTCTATAGTATTATGATTAAGTCTCAGTCTTTTAGTGAATCTGTGCCTCTTGACTGTGAGCCTTACTGTTTCTCAGCAGGATCGCTACTGGAGTTGGGGTATTTCCCTGCCTCCATATGGAAGACTGGGGTCAGCTGAAGTTGGGTATTTGCCCTCCTCCAGATCATTAGCTCTGATAAAGCCCTGGCAGGTTAGGCTCTGGTTAAATAGTTTTTTCTGAGGGCAGACCTTGTCAAGAAGAGAATACTCTGGCAGAATTCAAAATTCTCCTCCCCATGCTGGAAGCATGAAGGGATATTTCTCTGATATTCAGTGTGAGAACCTAGTAGAGCCCCCCGGGGGTAAAAACTTACAAGTGTGCCCCCCTTCCCTCCAGTGACTGGGTTCCCCCTCACTCCCAGGGACTGGGTCCCCTTAGAGTTTTTTTCTCTCAGACTTGTTCGCATTGAGTCTCCAGCAATTTGTCAATTATAGTTTACAATTTCCTACTTGAATACTGGTTTCCACAGAGGTTGCAACTACTTGGTTCTGCTCAGGTAAGTTGTGATTCTCTGTATCCTCCTGTCAGTCTTTCCAATTTAGAGGGCAGCAGTTTGCCTTGCAATGTCACTTCTCTTAGGGATCTAAGAAGACTTGTTGATTTCTGTTTGTTCAGCTTTTTACTTGTTGTTTTTACTTGTTGTTTCAAGCTTCTTAGGACTAGAAACTGGAAGTCATCTGGGTATTTAAATTTAATTAAAATTAAATAAAATTTAAAATTCAGTTCTGCAGTCATTTTAACCACATTTCAAGGACTCAATATCCATGTATGACTAATGGCTACTGTGTTGACAGTGTGGGTTTAAAACATTTCCATCATCACTGACATTCCTATTGTATTACCCTGCTCTGTAATATCCCATAACTCCTTCTGTTTGGCATGGAAACAAGTGATGAGAATTGGGAAAAATAAAGGAAATACTAGAGTCAAAGTATTGCCTATATTCAGAGTGTTATCCTAGCTTCTTGGAAACCTAGGATTCTGCCAGCCAGATCCTTAACCATTAATCTGGCTTCAACTGTCATTATTTTATTAATAATAGAGGTATTCATTTTTGTTCCCCATTTCACTTCCTGAGTTCTTTCCTGAAAAGACTTTGCTTGTAGTCTTTGACTTATTTAATGGATGATTGTTAACATTCTTTGGCTTTTCATTGTGTTTTCCATCTGTGATATATTGTGGCTTATCAGCACACCAGGATATTCACTCACAATTTTAGAGTGCTTTTCAACTACCATTCTGTTGCAATTTCTTTTTCCTTTTTCAAAATTGAGAAGAGGGTGCCTTTTTAGCTCAGCTGATTATCAGTCTCCAGTTCAACTTGAGAAACACAAATGAACTAGTACTTGAAAGTTCAGCTTGAAAGGACCATGATTCTTGAGAATAGTGATTCCTTTGCAACTTCCTCAGGAGGTAGCTCTTTTCTTTACCACACCCCTGCATAAATAGGATGCGGAAGGTTACAATAGGCGTTCTCCTTGCTCCTCACTTCAACTTCAAGCCATTATTTCTCCTTTTCCTCCCTAAAATCACACCTTTGAATCCCAAGTTGTTTGACCATACTCCCTCTGCCTTTCCTTGTTGCCTCACACATAAAACCCTTGTTTACTATCACATCTTCTCTGATGCTCCTTGATGTGAGAGGTTTTAGCTCACTCCTATATTCTCTCTAGCACTACTCTCATCATAATTCCTTATGGCTTCTATACCACACAGATGATTCTTCAATTCCTGGCCTTTCAGTTCCTTGTCCACTTTCAACTTTAATAATTGACTGTACTTTGTCATTTTAATACCTGTAACCCTTCCCTAACTACCATTTCAAGCATCCTCGTCTCCAGTTACTACCGCCTACCTTCCTTCTCATTTTCTCTAATGGTCTTACTCCAACAGTACTGTAGGAACTCTAATCCACCTTTTCCCACTATCCATTATTCCCTTGTATTCTCACTTCTTACCTTCCATCAACTCCATTTGCCTCATTCTCTCTTCCTTATACTCTTCCGGCAAAACCAACCATGTTGCCATCTAACTACCTTGTCAACTCTGCACTGGCTCCAATACAGGCTTGAAAAAAAGCACCCAACCTTCTCATTTTAAATTTAGGTCTGCTAACTTAACATGATCCCTCAGTTTTGCCAGGCAATCAAGCTACATCCCCCTGTACATCCATTGTCTCTCTTTTGGATGACTGTTTCACGTAGTCTCTTTTATCTTCAAGACTTCACTATCATTTGCTGATTTTACCAAGATAATAGCAGCGATCACAAGAAAACTTCCCCAAGCTCTGCCATTCCATTCTACTCACTTAGTATATTTGTGCCTATTTCCCCTTCCTTTTCTTCTGTTGCTATGGATGAGCCATCTGTGCTCCAAAGGCTACTCCCTTTTCTTTCTGTAGTTGATCAATCCCATCCCTTCTTGCCTAGTCAGAGACATTGCCCCAGCATCTCTCCCTTCTCTGTCTCACAGTGTCATTGATAGGCAATCTATTGGATTATTCTGATCAGCATAAAAACATGCTACTATTTCTTCCATCCTTAGAAAAAAATCTTTTCTTCCCTTCCTATTTGCCCCCCAGGCCACAACTCCATTTTTCTTCTCCCTTTCATAGCCAAATTACTCAAAAGCATTTTCTACATTCACAACACTAATTCATCTCCTTTCATTCACTCTCGAACTCAGATTCAGTCATGTTGTGAAATAAAGTGGTCAATCTTCAGTTCCTATCTCATTTGACTTATCAGCAGTGTTTGACACCCTTCCCCCCTCCCTGGTCACTCACTCATTTTTGAAAAACTTGCTTCACTCAGTGACCAGAATTCAGTCTTCTGCATTCACTTGACTTCACGGTCTCTCCTGAATTTCTCTTGCTCATTCCGCCTCATGTCCCTGATATTTACTTGTCGAGCTGCTACAGGCTTAAGATCTTGGATATCCCCTTTCTCTTACCTACACTAACTTCTGCGAAGGTCTCTTCTAGTCTAATGCTTTAAATGCTTTTACATGTTGACCATTCATCAATTTCTATCTCTAGGCCAGCTAATTTTTACTGAATTAAAGATTAATATATCCATTGGCTTTCTCAATGATAAGCAATCAGCTCACATTTACATGTTCACAACTCAGATCCTGATGGTTCCCTCTCTTCACCCTATTAGACCTCAGTTTCATGTTCACTTCCTCAAAGCAACATTTCTCCATAGGAAGGAGATCACAAAGAAGTAATTAAGGAAAAAAAATAGGTATAAAGGTTTTAAGGGACAGAGATGATAGAGGATATATACAGGGAAAATCCTATTAAAGTAAACCAGTGATATTTACTGGTTTACATAGACTGGAGATGCCACTAATCTCTTCTACTTGCCAAAATATCAAGCTTAAGGGTATAAGGAGAATTAAGAGCCTATAGCACTGTGGCTAAAAGTATGGGATTTGGAATCAGAATATTCCAACTCTCTTTGAGTGTCCGTTCGACAATGACGCTATCTGACTCACAGAACTTCTGTGAGAATTTAATACTATGGTATACGTATTAGAGGGTAAAACCTTAGTAAATGTTTAATGTGTGATGGTAATGATGATGACACCCTGCATTGGCTGTATACCAAGCAGAATACTCCGGGACACAGAGGCAAAAGGACCTAATACTGCTTCAGAAAGTTTAAAATTGCTTCACAAAGAAGGAAATATTTCAGCTGGCCTTTAAAGATGAGCAGGGATTGTCATGGAGCTTATGGATGGTAGGTACAGAAGACTAAATGAGCATGTTCAGAAAATGTTCTAAGGCAAATGGAGTTTGAGTGGGATGGGAAATTATCTGAAGTTGGAAATTTAAAAAATATATTCTCTATGCTAATTTTAAAGCCCAAAATGTTGAATGAACATATTTCTTTAAATGGTTATAGCATCTCTTTATTCTTGTTATAAAAGAAATGAATACTTTTTAGGGAAAATCTGAAAAAATATAGAAAGTATGTATGTATATATATGTGTATGTATATGTAAGTGTACAACACACATCTGTTATAAATATGTATAATTTATAGCTGTCCTTTCTAGAGTTAATCTCTATTTTTTTAATATTTCAATATTTCTTTCCAGTCTTTTTCCTATATCCACATGCATTTTTATATAAATAGATTATAATATGTAAATGTATTTGAATTCCTTCTTTCACCTTAATATTCTATAGTAAATACACTTTGCGGAGTGTTTGCAATGTGTCAGACTTTGTACTACTTGTTATGTATATTATTTCTAAATGACTATGCCTTTGGAAATATCATGACAAATTAGAAAGCTGAGATTTTTTTCATAGAACTAAATAAAGTATTAGAATCAGGATTCCAACTCCAATCTGTCTGACTCAAAGGACATCCTTATGACTTTTAAAACCTTCATAATGGTATTTAATTGCTACATTATGATATTTCATTATTACGAATATACTATAATTTACTTAAATATTTCTCTATTATTGGATAATTAGGGTGTTTACAACTTGTCACTGTTATAAATAATGCCAGTAATGAACATCTTTGGAGTCTATGTTATATCTAGTATTTAGGGCTGATGTATTACAACAGTTTCCTAGAATTCATTATTGGGTCAAAAGGAATGAACCCTCAGCATATTGACATTTTGCTTTCCAAAAAAAAAATCCATGGCATTTCTGGTATTCTACAAAAGTTTACTTTAACGAAAATATTCCCTGCCTTGATTAATGGGCCACAGATATAGTGCTTTATTGATCAGCTTATAATGAATTCACTATCATAAATGACTCAAGTGCAATACATTCTCTATTCAACCTGCAATTCGTAAAACAGTTACTGGCCAGAATAAAAATAATTTAAAAAAATGGATCTGATTGTAGGTGTAGATAAAACCCCAGGATAATATAAATTGATGAAAAACAGAAAAATACTCCAAATAACAAAAACTGTAATAATGACAATAAAATCAACTCCAAATCTCTCTTTCCAACCATCTAAATGTGTTTGGTTTCTGAATAAACAATGTGTTATTTTCTAACAAAGCAAAGTCTGCCCTGTGCATTTTGTGAGGGATGAATGTTACTGGGAGGTGAGACTTTGATCACCTTTTCTGTTTCTAGGACATGCTTGTTCATTGGCAGTAACCGAAATTTATCCAAATAGACTTTCAAAGCTCCCAAGTGTTCTAAATTTATCTCACTCAATTTCTTTGGTTTAGAAACTAGTTTGGAAATCTTACAAGGCCAACTTGTCTTCAGTAATTTCTAGTGCTTCTTGTTTGGGGCAGGCTAGAAAAAGCTCTGAAAAGCTGCTAAATTTGGTGCTTGGCAGAAACCATAATACACAGGGAGAAATACACGAAGTGTAAAACCTAAAATATCAAATCTCTTTGACATTTCAAACTAATTTCAAATGTACAGAGATGATAAAATCATAACATCTGCATAAATCAGCTGTGTGGACAACCTATATTAAAGAAAGAAAAAAAGGAAGTATTAATGGGATCTACACCAATCATTTTATAAATCTAATGTTTGCATATGAATGGGGTGATTTAGCCCAAGGGAAAAAAGTCTATATATTTTTTTCCTACGGATTAAAAACAGTGTTGGAATGTGCCAAAAATGAATGTTTACTGAGTGGACCTACAAGAAAGTCTCATATTGGGGTAAGAGATAGAATTGCTTCCGGAAGACCTGGGTTTAAGTCCTGGCTTTGCACATGCTTACTGTATAATTTAGGGGCAATTTACTTGAATAGTCTGCATCTTAATTGCTTTATTTGTAAAATGGAAATAGCAATATGTACCACCCTGAATTGTTCTGAAGATCAAAATGAGACAATGTTCATGAAAACACTGCAAACCCTCTAAAACTCTATCTAAATATGAGGTGCTATTTTTTAACTTTGTTAATTGTAGATTAAACTAAGAGTTCCTGAGATTAAGTGAGTGTGAGGTTCTCATGAAGTTTAAACATTTTTTTATCCTTTGAATTTGGCAAAGAGTACTTGTTAATTAGATTGGGATGTTGTATACGATTATCTCTTAGGTATAGAAGCTTAGATAGCTGGTAATAAATTATAATTGCTCCTCCCCACACATTTCCCCCTTCTTCCAGTCCGTCACAGAGGAAATGCAGTTTTATTATCCAACTGTTCTTTTCAGGTGGCAGGAAAGGGGGCAGTGAAAAATGATTTTTCTTCAATAGCATGGATCTGACCATGGCTGTAAGTACAAAAATGATACATGAACAGATAATAAAATGGCAGAATTCTAGGGATATATTTAGACATTCTACTCCCTCCCCCACCCTAACAAAGTAATGTAACTATGAATAGAGAGAGTTTGGCAGAGATAATACAGTAAGAAAATGACTGTTCAGTGTTTGGGGAAATTCCAGGCAAATTGGATATTAAGGGAAAACCCATAGATAGGTATTTGAATCCAGGGCCACTGCTAGTCCTTAGGCTCCCAAGCCAAGTTCCTTGGAAGGATAAGTCAACAGTGTCCTCTGATACTCAGATGTCCTTTCAAAGGCAGTATGTGCATGGCCAAGAGGAGATTTTGACTATGCTTCTGCTGCCTTTGGCTGGAGAGCTCATGTTACTACTAGTAATAGGCTTTTATTCAAATATCTGTCTGTGAGTACTTGCCGTCAATGGAAATTGCTAGTGAGTAACAAGGGGATGGATTTGGCATTGCATTCTGAAGACTGGAACAACTGCTTAGTATTTATTCTGCCTCTAAACCTGTAGTTCAAATATTTGTTCATCAGCCAGATAACTTTTCCTTGGTAAATATATTTACGAAACCAACTTTTAAAAAAATTTTGTTAATTTGTTGTCTTCCCAGACTTTTGACCAGCCCTTTTATTTCAGGATTGAATTTCCTATGTAAATATGAATTAAATGTTATCTTCTTTCACTTTGGGAATACAAGATTTCCCTTCTCTATTTTTTACAATAAAAACATATTCTAATTTTAAAAAATTCTAGCCATACAAAAGCTAATGGAAAAGTCATTGTTTAATGGGTATAGAGTTTCAGTTTTCCAAGATGAAAAGAGCTCTGGAGATTGCTTGCACCACAATGTGAATGTGCTTAACACTACTCAACTGTACACTTAAAAATGGGTAAGATGGTGAAATTTTTTGTTACATGGATTTTATCAAAAGAAAATTTGTTTAAAAATTTTTGTGAAGTTAATGGAATAAGAATGAAAATCTCCCCTTTATCTATCCTCAATCCTACTTTCCTTCCCAAGCCTGGTTGGTCTTTTGCGTAGTCTTTCATAGCACTGTAACCTCTAATGCAGTTATAGACTTTGGGAGAGAGGCAGGCCCATTTTGATCAAAACAAGACTTCTTCACAAAGAATCCCATTAGTAATAGTGGCTAACAGCTCCACTTTTTTAAATGACATCATCTCACAAGTTATTGCAAAATGAATACATTTTTCTGTTCACATTACTTTGGTGACTGATTCATTTTTATTCAATGGAGACATTTTAAGATCATATGAAAGAGTCACAGAAAACATCACTAGGGTTTTCCCCTACTAGGACAGCCCACTCAGAGACCCAGGAGCACCAGCAAAGGAAAAGAACACTTATTTAAGCTTGTCATCTAATTAGTGCATATTTTCTTTTAGATAGTGTCCTCATCCCCATATACCTGTTTGTTCCACATTATTGACGAAATACTAGCTACTTGGGTGCCCGTCGGCCTGCCTGGGGTGGATCTGCCTGAATAACTGTTGCATGTCCTGTTCCTTGTTCTCTGAGTCATCCCTTCCCCAACTGTGTGTTTTTGCCAAGACGGTGCACAAACAAGTTGTTCATTGTTTAATCTGTCAGTGGGGCCAGGGCTTAAAGCTTCTAAGAGCTTCAGGTATTCAGTTCTACGCTCTCGTTCTCATCGTTCCTTTTTAAATGTTTTTGACTTCAGAGAGAATGTCTTCCACATAATTTTCTAAAAGGAAAGATCTCTCTGTGTAAATTTCCCACGAGAATAAAATATGTATTTTCAGTTCCCTTTATTTGTTGCCAGAGCACATAAATATTGGAAGATGTGGTTCGTACCTGTTTTGCCGCAGTTGTGCTCATTAGATGCTTGGTGTGAGTGAGAAGGGTGATGTGGCTGCTGGGGATGTTACTGGACTTTAGATGGCATGTGGGAGAACCACATGGGAGAGGAGAGAGGAGGAGGGAGGGACATGCTACTCCTTATAGCCAGACCAAACCTGGAGCATGGTGGGCTTACCTGGCATCACCTTGACTTCAGAGCAGGGGGCTTGGAATCCCAGGAGCTGGGTGAGGAAACCTGAAACTGCTTCCCTCATTAATTTAATCATATGTATTGTGCTCCTAAGACTTCTGTAGGCAATGGGGATTATAGCAGTGAGAAAAAGAAAACTGGTCTTTATGGAACTTACATGCTAGTTGGGGTGACAGACCATAAACGATCAGACAAATCAACATGAAGCTATTATGTAGTGATACCTGCTAGGAAGAGAAATAGGTTGAATAAGGGGACTGAGAGTAATGGGGGTGCTATAGAGAGTGTTCAGGGAAGGCCATTCTGATGAGGTGACGCTGAATAGACACCCGAATGAAGCGAGGGAAGGAGCTATGGGTTCCCTGAAGCGTATCAAGAGACTCTGAGATGGTGTGTGTCTTCCAAAACTCAAATGTTGAAACCTGATCCCCAATGTGGTGGCATTTGGAGGTGGCCTTTGGACATGATTAGGTCATGAGGGGGAGCCCTTATGAATAATATTAGAGCCCTTATAAAAGAGAACTCAGAAAGCTCCCTCATCCTTCCACTATGTGAAGACACAGTGAGAAGACAGCTGTCTCTGAACCAGAAAGTAGACTCTCACCAGACACCAGATCTGTTGGTGACCTGATCTTGGACTTCCCAGCCTCCAGAACTGTGAGAGATAGTTTCTGTTGTTTATAAGTCACCCAGTCTATGCTATTTTGTTATAGCTGTCCAAATGGGTTAAGACGGTGGGAACATAGGAGTAACAAAACTTTGAGATTAAAGCAGAACAGGAAATTAACAGTGATAGAAAGTGAGATTGGAGAGGTAGCCTTGTGGGCCCTGAAATGAGCATTGCTTTTGTTCTAAGACTGATAGGAAGGTGTTGGGAGGTTATGAGCAGGGAAATGACTTCTCTCTTTCACAGGACCACTCTAGCTGCTATGCAGAGAAGGTGCGGTGGGGAGGGTCGGACTTGAAGACACCATGGATGCTCAACTGGGAAACGAAGGTGAGGGGTAGGGAGAGGAGTATTGCAGTTGCTTCAAATGTTTAAAGTGCTTTTATGAGTAGGAAGGATTTTTTTTCTTTTTTATATCCTCAAATAAAATATGCTGAAGTTATTTTAAAAAAGAGAAATTTTAGTTCAATTCAAAGAAGGACCTACTCTAAATTTACTTTTTCTCTGAATACAGAAGTAACAATTTTTTTAGAAAGTGTGTAAGGAAAGAGTAAAGTATAAATAAAATATACTACTCATAATCCCACTGCTCAAAAGTAACTATTAACACTTTCTGTAAGTTTCCAGACTTTTTTCTGTGCACGTGAATATCAATTAAAAAATATTTTGTGTTGTGCAGATATTGTTATACTGTCCTGTAACTTAACTTTTTACTTACCAATATACCATGAAATATTATATAAAGTATAATTTTAAAAGAACTGCCCAGTACTCTTATAAACATGTACCATCATTCATTATAACCATTTTTATAGTTGAGCAATCAAGTGGTTTTTCGGTTTTCTTTCTTTTTTATTATTATAAATAACATTGCAAAGGACAACCTGGAATATGCATCATGACGTATATCTTTGGTAATTTCCTTTGGATAGATTTTTAGGATTACCTGATTTAAAAAGTATGCACACTTTAAAGTCTCATGATTTACATTGTGAAAGTTTGTACCAATTTCACACATCTAGCAATTAACATGTTTCATTGCTTCCCGGTTTCTTGTCTGAGAAAACTAAATATGGAACAAATTCCATTAAGAGGAAGTGCGTTCCATGTTCCTTAGGTGTTGGAAAGTTACTTGGATGGGATATTATCCAGGGAAATCTAGTTGAGTATTTGAAGTGTCAGTGAAGTTTCAGAATTCCTTTCCAATTTAAGAATGGAGGTAGAGGAAAAAGAGGGAGGAATGTTGAATAATTCTGTTGCTTGTACTCTGTTATACATAGATGAATCGGTTGATTTTGGTGATAATTCACATGAAGCAGTAAAAAAAGAAAAAGTAAAAACAACAGTGGGGTACTTGTAAGAAATTTTCTACAACTTGTTGGAGGTTGAAATTAGCAAAGGCCGAGTAGGATAACTGAGGTTGGAGATGTGTTTTAATTAATAGACACTCAATGTAAAATAAACTTTATATAGATGAAAAGAAGGGAACTATGAGTTGTTCTTAGACATTTCTACGTGTAAAACATAGCAGCACATAACCCAAATATTACCATCTCCGTGATTTATCTAGTCGTCTATTGATTTAAGTATGCATTAGTTAAAAATATGAAACATACTAATTCTAGGTAGTCTGCTTGGCTTGGGGGCTACAACATCAAATAGAACATGATTTCTGCCCTAATGAACTCGTAGCCTACAGTGGGAGGTGGGCAAGTAATTCGGTAACTTCGGTGTAATGAACACTACCATTAATATTCCATACCATACATAGCACATTATGGCACACAGTGGAGAGATATCACCATACAAAGGTTCATGGGGAGTAATCATGCCTAATTTCAAAAAAAATATATATTCTGGCCTAAGGATTGGGAGATCTAAGTTTACGTTCTCTCTTGGATGCTATCTGGTTGGATGAGGCAGGGGTGGTCATTTAACCACATCTAAAATAAATAGGAAAAATAATCATATGGTTTATTTTTTAAATTGAATAGAACAGCATGTGCGAGCAACTAGCACAGTGAAAGGCATGCACAAAAGCTTAGTAAATGTTAGTTAAATCATTGAGACATATGAATAGTTTGATAGAATAGATCTTCCCAAGAAGTAATTTCATGCACAGCCCACCAGAAAATCACAGAGTGAGACAGTATTTATTGAAACTGGAAATAGATTCTTTTGCTATAACCAATGCATTTTTGCCAAATAGTATATCCTACATAAATCTGAGGTTAAGATCATGAATTGTATATGAATTTTCATGAAGTTAAGATGCAAACTCAGATGGATCACAATTGGATAGAACTCAGGAAGTCAAATAAAAGTTTTCTATTCATAGCACACACTGGCAGGAGGAATTTCTCTTTGCTAATTATCTCATGTCCTGAGCAGCAACACAGAGATGATTGCTTTGTGCCTAATGATTAGGAAGGTCAAGTTAAATTTACAGATAAATAGAGGGAGCATTCAATGTGCCAAAATACCTCTTCAAGGAAGGACAAAAGTGCTCCCAAGCAGTGAACACTTAATAGAAGTTATTGTAGGGTATGTCTGTGGGGGAGGTGAAATTCAGGACGTTAGCCTCTCTGGAGATGCTTCTCTGTCCTATTCCAGACTGACTTCTCCCACATGACATTAAGTCTGACGAACAGAGGAAGCTGGTGCTGTCTCCCAGGCACTGCATGGTGCACTGGGGACACAGCAGTGAACAAAACTGCCAAGTGCTGGGCGTTGTGAAGCATGGAGTCTAGCAGGAAATACATATCTTTAAAAATAAGCACCAAGAGAGGACTTTTATGCAAGTAGTTTTATGCAAGTAGAAGTCTAGGAAACTATGACAGGCTCTGGTGTAAATTGTACCTGGTCCGGAGTGCTTTTGAAACATGGAGTGAGTGAGCTCCAAGAAGTATCTTCTTGTAACATTGTGGTCAAAGAGATTATTTTAGTTTTCACATGGGGTGGTGGTATAGCAGTCAGCAGAACCCTTCATGCTGTTCTGTACGAAAAGGACCTGAGCTATCGATTTTGACTTAGTGTCAGTTCCACCTTAGATTCCCCCAAATAAATAAAACTAAGTGACAAAGGGGAAAATACTCAACTTCACTAGTAAACGAATAGACGGAAATTTGAACAAGTCTTTCTTGAAACTATCAAATTAAAGATTTAAGTGATCATATTCAGCGCAGATAGCCGTCGAAAAACACTCTCATGGATGGCAGGAGTGAAAATTGGTATAATCTTTTTTAAAGAGATTTGGAACTATGTATCAAGAACCTTAAAAAACCCCATCGTCTTTGATCCATTGATTCTAATTCTAGGACTCGATCCTAAAAAAGAATCCAAAATATCGGGGAAAAGATCATTTATACGAATATGCTCATTGCAGAATTATCTAGAACACTGAACTCATGGAAATAACCTACATGTCTAACAACAGAATTACTGATTAAATTATGTGCATCTCCATGGGATGTGGAGGCAATAAAACTGATAGTTATAATGCTTTGTTGTAATGTTAAGAAACAAGCTTGCTTTTGGTTTCCCGTGAAAGAAGCAACTCCTAACGCATTTATAACGTGCTAGCATTTATTTAACAATTCAGCACATTGTGCCATGTGACATCTAGTACTGTGGGTTTTAGTATTTAAATATGCACTGTTAATTAATACGATCGTAACTATGTCAAACAAAATAATAAGCCCCAAACTTCGCAAAATCAAAAAAGACTGGAAAGAAATCCACCATTTTGTTAACAATGGTTGACTCTCAGTGGAGGGATGTGTGATTCTTTCCTTCCTTTCATTTTTCTTCATTTTCCAAATACCAAAATTAGTGTATATTACTTTTAGAATGGACATATGGACATCGAGCCTGAGGAGGGTTATTTTCCCCCCCTAACTTTTCTGAAAAAGCTGTCCTGTTTTCTGGTCTGTTGTCCTGGGAGAAAAGAAAGCCTGAAGCACTGACTTAATAAATAGGCCTCTCATGGTTTAAGAAAGTCAGAGACCCATAGAATCTTAGGGTTGAGAGGTCACTAATTTCAAGTCAATACCACTTTTTCAGGAACAAGAAGACAATTGTTGAGTGCCTACTATGTGTAAAACCCCCTTTGCATCAGTTGCCTACCTGCTTTCCACAAGAAATTCCTATTCATTTGTCCTAGAGAGGATCAAGCCTCACTTCCCTTACTTCCGTGTCTTCGGCTTTCTTCAGTCTCCCCCCTCCCCTGCTCCAGGTGACCTGGGCTCAGGCCTCTCCTGTCTGTTTCAGAGGAGATTCTTTGCTGAGAGCTTTTTGAGGGCAGGTGTTGTATCCCCAGCCACTGGCACACAGTGAACATGTAGACCGTTGAATGAATAAGTGAATGAGTAATTATTGAAGGCACTATTTTAGGTGCTCTGGAAAGACAGAAAACAGGATGAGAAATGGTATTTGCCCTTAAAGATTTTATGAATAATTGTAATGTAAAAAGCTAATTAACAGTGCATATTTAAAAACTAAAAAAGACAGCAATTGATGTCAGATGGTTCAATGTGCTTGTTAAATAAAGGGTAGCATGCAATTAATGCTTTAGGGGTTGCTTCTTTCATTGGAAATCAAAAGATACTGGGAAAGTAAGATACCAAATGGCTCAGATGTACTTTTTCATGATTAAATTATGTGGTTTTGTCTCATGATTTTTTAAAAATCAGTAAAACAACGGACTGTTAATAATGATATCTTCTGCATACACAGATTTAAGAAATTATCAGGAATCCTTTTGTAATTTTTTGTCATGACCAATTTCCCAGTTCATTTATAGCTGAACAAGTGTCAGAAAATGTAATGTCTTCCTTAAAATAAGTTTCTTTTTGGTGAAATTGTGTGGCTGTTAGTCTTTATTAGTTGTTGAGTTATCTACCCCATAGGTTGATAGGGTATCAGAAAGCTCTTCAGAAAGCTTAGGACTGGTAGGAAAGAACTTTACTCACATTAGTAAGCATGAGTGTCCTTTTTTTTAAATCTAGAAATTGCATGTTCTCCTGGATGGGCAGAAATGGGCTGCCCCTGTTCTCTTCTCTTTGAGGGAGTTTATACATTACTGCAGCAGTGAACAAAGGAGATCTTCTTATGCACTCTTCTCTTCACTGAGTGGATGACTTGGCAAGTTTTCTAGATTATGTCAGTTTACCATCCTTTCTCCTTCAACATACAGGTACATGTGCTAAGGGTAGAACTTTCCAACCTTTCTATTGTTCCTCAATGTAAATAATGTAAAAAATTCAAATTATGTTAATTTTTTATTTATAGAAAAATGTATTCAATTTTTACATCTTCTTTAGTCTGTAAGCATAGGCCACAGCCTCTCAGAGCCCTGAACAGATGGTAGCAGAGTTCAGCTATGTGGAACCTATACCTTGGGCTTCCTGCTAGGATGGATAGGGCACAGTGTAGGCTGACTGTATCAGTCTATAAATATCTCTGAGTAATATAGATGTAGACATTTTTCGTTACACAAAAGGATATTTATAACAAACACCATCTATCAAAAATTTTGATGCTAATTGTAAACCAAGAAGAATCTAAACATTTGAATGCTGCCTAGGAAAATGTGTCTATGGTCAAGCAGTTACAGAGAGATATTAACAAAGACAATTTGTTTCTAGTATAGTAGAAAATTGTAAAAAGTGAATTTTATGCAATCAAGACACTGAATGACTATAAAGTAATCATCAATTATGCATAAAGTTTAATATTTTATCATAGCATGTACATTAGGATGGCAGTCGGTGTCTCATGTCAAACTTCGGGAAAATGGGGAATTGTTGCAACATGCAGAAGTCCTGAGAGCTCAGGGGAGCACGATGGTAGAGTGGGAAAGTTGTTTTTAGCAGAAATCTGAGAACATCTAGAATGCTGGGGACACTGACAAACTAGACTTCCCTGTGGAGGAACACAAGGTTGATTGAGATTGGACTCTGGGCTACCTAAGGTCAAGAGGAAGATTCAGTGCAGTCCTTGATAAGAATTTTTCAGCCCCTCAGTAGCTGCCACATGGCAGAAGGAGTAGCCCGCAAACAGTATTTGTTTCCAAAGCCAGAACTCAGGAGGGTGGGTGGAATATTAGGGAGGCAGATTTTGATTTACTATTTATGTAACCTATGTTTTGCATGCTACTCTAGGACACAGCATGATGTAGTGAAGAGTCTGATCTATTTCCAAACCCTGTCTAGATCTGATTCATGATGGCAATATCTACCGTTGAGGCCAAAGTTTGGTCAGACGCACAGAGGAACTTGATGATTTTATGTCCTTCTTTTCCACCCCAGCTGTGGTCTGGTCTTGTTCTCTCTCAAGAAGGAATCTCAGCCCTGGTGTGCTGCCTAGGGTCAACTGGCGTCTTACCCTCAGTGCAAGCTGAATCAGCCAATGTTACCCTGTGATCTTAATGTCTTACACAGAGATCTGTTTTATTTTTTTCTTTTCTTCAGTGCACTTACTGCTTCAAAGGACTCAGTCTATTCATTGAGTCTATCAGAGTCCACTGGGCTAGAGGGAAACATGGAAGACTGACAATGTGCTCTATTCAAAATGGCCTTATGTCTGACACCCACTATTGCCTTTGGGTCAAATTTATGTTTCTTGACTCACTCTTCTATTGGTTAGCCTGACCCCACTGCCTCTACTGGCTTGACAAGCACATCTGAAGCCTAGGGTTGCTATAGCTCAGTGCTCAATTTAAGACTCCTGCTACATAAAGAAAATGTTTTAATAATTAGAGTTAGTCTCAAGGGGAATGACGTAGCTCAAGAAAGAATAACCTCTTTCCAAAGGAAACAGGCACACAGAGGCTCAACACCCATGTGAAGGATGTGAGGAAAATAATTCTATATGAAGGAAGGGCAGAAGTGTAGGCTAAGTCTCCAATAAGGTCCTTCTCATCTGTAATGTTTTATGGGTCTCTGGGCAGTTCTGTCACTATGTTAGTACCCCTGACAGGGTTACTAAGATACCTACAAGCAGCAAGAGTGAGAAGATTGAACAAATGTACACAGGTGCATACACAGGCTCATGAAACCCCTGTATAATGCCCTTTTGTCAAGAACTGGCTTGCTTATTTCTTTAGTTTTCTCTTAGGGATTATTTAACACTGTTAAAAGATGTTCAGCAGCCTTTAGTACACCCAGTAACTTAAATATAGAAGGCACTAAATATGTGAATAAGTGAACCTGGAAGATTGCCACTTTCCATTCGTTTACTACCTTACATGACAAGGTATCTTGTTAAGAGTTCATTTGCCTTGCCTTTTCAAATGGAGGGCATGGTTCATGGCTAACCTTTTCTTACTCGTGACTCTCAGGGATTCTAGTTTTTTGCCCAGCCTTAGAAGATGCTAGTTAATGATTGAAGTCCACCATTTCATCCAGGACAGGTTGTAATGCTCACTGTGCTTGATCTAAAATGTCTCTGCTATGATCTCTGAGACCTGGGAAGGTCATTTTTAATGTGTAAGAATAAGAATTTTGAGTTGTGCAGAATTCTGAATTTTTTTTTTCTGTACCACACGGCTCAGAAGTAAAATGGTTTAGATTAAAATAAATGGAACAAGAAGAAAGAAGACCCTGAATTCTCATTCCAATTCTACCAATTTCTAGCCATATGGTCTTGAACCAATTAATTCACTTCTTTTGAATCTCTGTTTCTTCATCTGTAAATACCATTCAAATTGAGCTAGAGTGGTATTATTTGCTTACTGGAGGACAAAGAGATGTTTATGTACTACACTCTGAAGGTCAAACAGACGGGATTATTTTAGATTGAAGGCGCATGTGTAGGAGTCGTGCCTTTTGTAAGTCGCATAAATCCCATGGGGTCTAGCACCTTGCTGTGCACCCAGCAGGAACCCAAAAAGTCTTATGATAGTGATAAGTAAGGTACCATAAAATAAAACCACGTTTAACACAAAGAGAAACCTGGGAAAGAAAAACAAAAAAATCTAGACTTCATTTCTAGATACTTTGTGTGACTTTGGGTAGGGCACGTTACCCCTTTCAGCTCTTTGATCAACTTATGAAAAGAACCAAATGCTCACAAAGGAGGGGAGGGATATAATAGGAAGAGTAAAAATTGTTGAGCCAATAGATGGGAAATACAGCACTCTGAAATGCAGGGCATCCTGAAATTCCTGGCTCCCCACATCGATGTCCCTCAAAGGGATAGAACTCCCATAAAAGCTGGTGCTGGACAATGCTTGTCGAGGCATTTATAGGAGTTGTTTAGGATACATGGTATGTTTGAACTGGGAGGGAGCTTAGAGATATTTTAGGCTAACCTCTTAATTTTGTAGGTGGGAAAGTAAGTCTCACAGAAGTTATGTGAATTCTTCAAAATTATGTAATTTATGAGAGGGCTAGAACCAGATTTGCAAGGCTGTGAGCCATTGGGGAATTTGTCTCTCTGTTCTGACCTATTTTGCTTATTTTTTAGTTTAAGTGACAGAAGGTAATTTTATTTTATGAATGTCTTAGTTTTAGATGGCCTTCTTAATGCCCTTTCATTTAATTCAGTAGAAACAAAATGAATCTAGAAAAGAATTAATTTCGTAAACATATTGCCAGCCAGGTGCTGTCCATGGCTGGGCATTGGTTTTACAAACTTGCCGCAAGGTACGTGCTGCCCTTGGAGAGGTTTCTTTTTCATTACTTCACATTGTTGATGTTTAGCAAGCTTCTTAGTCACGAAAAGACAACACATTGTAAAGATATACACATATATAAGAAAGAGGAGTTTGATTCATGACTCATTCTTATAGCAGCCTTGATGCAGCACCGGCCAAAGAACAGTTTCCTCCTTTGGACATTAACTGCTGTCAATTTCTTCTTTCATGAAATAAACAGATTCTGTCTTAGAAATTCGCTTTCCATCTGTGCATGGATGTGGAAAAAGGTTTAGAAAAAGACAGTGCTCGTAATAGCACAGTCCGGAAAACTGGGTGTCAAAGTCAGTGCTGTGTCAGGATGGCTCCCCATGCTTCTTGTAATGTCTTGAAGGCTCTTAATCCTTTTGCAAACACTTGCTTGGTTGTAAGACAAGTCAAAGAAGAGCAGATGATGTCTCAGCTGAGAAAGAACTTGTGGTCACTTGGATAAAGTACAGCAAAGAGAACTGTCTCTTAATAATAATAAAAAAGAAATTTTCATTTAGGTTTGGTCTAGGAAACATGCCCCCTTTGAACTCTTTTTTTTCCTAAAAGCAAAGTGACCTCCCCCCCCCAAAATAATTACGTGAACAAAGTGATGGCTTTCTGTGCTTAAAGCTACTGACTTCCCATTGATCTCCTTTTACATTAAAATTTCCACATACATTCTGCACAAGCGAGGAAAGATGAACTGAATCCCATCTGACACAGGAAGACAAAGGACAGGCAAATGAAAATTGTCCCAGGAGAGCGAATAATCTCTCCAGTGCAGCAAATGATTTGTTTCTATCCTATATTCTGACCCTCCCAAAATCTGATTTCCAAAACAAATTAATCTATCCCTGAAAAAAGAATACCAACTTTCCAACTGGCAATTACAAAATGCCCCAGTCTGCATGCACCAGATGAGTGAGTGTCTGGGTTATGGAAACAGAGATACCCTCTTCCCATGTGATGTTTGTGTTGATAGGCTCTGTTTGGAAGATTAATTCTCAATGTCATCATTCATGAATTACAGGGAATGAAAAACAGGAGGAAGGAAAGCAGTGAAGGATGTGCTAATGTTATGATGTTTTGATAATATTTTCAAACCCTAAATTTTTCTACCAATCAGACCATGTCATTTAAATTTAAGACTGTAATAACATTGGCTTACAGAAATATTTTCACTTGTGTGACTTCACCCATTCTCGATGCCAGAGTTCAAAAGGGTGTGTAAATAAGGTGGGAGGAGGGACACTGTATCACTGACCACCATCACCAACAGCAAAAGTAGCTCAAAACTGTTAAGAAGTCTAAGTTGAGAATGAGCTGAGGCTTGTGAAAAATACTAATTAATACAAAAATGACTTCAGACGCAATATTGAGAGAAAGAAGAGTAATGGAGACCTAGTCATGGCACAAATAGTGTAACCTTAATGAATGTCACAGAGAAAGCAGAACTAGCTAATTAGTTCTATTGACATCTTCTCGGAGATATCAAGGATCTTCACGTTGGAAAGTCATGAACGCACATCACTGTTATGATTGAACTGAGGCCTTAAACTGGTAAAGTGATGGTAAGGAGATATCTTTTAAAAATCATGTTAAGTCTCTAAACTCAGAAAAGTACATTTTTGGAACACAAAAATTTTTAATATTGCCTCACAAAGTGTGTCTGATATGGAAAACTATGGGCAATGCCTCCCCCCCTTCCTGGCAACTCTAGAAAATAAAGAGAAGATGATGACCTTAATATAATTTTCTAAAGACTTTCTAGAAAATTATACTAAGCATATCAGCTTGTTTTCATGACTTGGAAGTATTGGGAGTAGAAAACAATGATAATTAGAAATCAGCACTGACTTATTAAAATAATTCGTGCCAAAATAAACTCATTGCATTTTTCTAGTCTTCAGTCCTCAGTGTGAAATTTAATGGAATATTAGGTTATACATGTAGAAATATGTGGAACTCAAGTCAGGGGAGAGCGTGTTTATGTGAATTCATAACTGTTTGAAGAGCTGCGTGGAAGAAGGGTCATAAAATAATCTATGCTCCATGGGGAGGGTCCCTATGGGTGTGCAACAGGAGTCTGTACTTGGCTGGCACTGTTGATTATCTTTATTAACAAGTTCAGGGAAGAAGTAGGGGTGAGTCATGTTTACCAATTCTCTGTCATTCACCAGACTGGGTGATATATGGAGTCTATACTGTGTGGCTGAGGGGGGCAGGGCTTGGGACTCAGAGGTGAATTTGAATTTCAGCTCCATTTCTGTCTCCAGTTGTCTGGCCCTTGGCCTCCAGTTGCCTCCTTTGCAAAGTAACCACCTGGTAGGTTTGTGAAGATCACATGAATTAACGTACAGGAAGTGCTGAACTTGTGCCTGGCACAAGCCAAGGTCTTTTTCTCTTCTCTTTCTCCTTTCTTGCTTGGAATATAGGTTTCTAGAATGAATTTAACTGAGTCAGCTAGTGGCTTGGTTCGCACAGAATTAGAATCTTAGCTAATGACTGCCATCAGTGCGTGAAAATCTGCATCACTTACGTGCACGGACAAAGAGGACCTTGTTGTTTGCGAGGCTCAATTCAAATATCACTACTTGTAGGTTCTAGCTTATTTTTTCAGTGTTTCTACTTGGCAGAAATTCACACAAGTCCCTGGTATGTGCTATTTCCCCTTCTTTCTTTTCTTTTTTAAATTAAAAAAAAAATTATTTTTAGATTATTTATTTATTTATTTGACAGAGAGAGAGACAGCCAGCGAGAGAGGGAACACAGGCAGGGGGAGTGGGAGAGGAAGAATCAGGCTCCCAGTGGAGGAGCCCAATGTGGGGCTCGATCCCAGGACTCTGGGATCACGCTCTGAGCCGAAGGCAGACGCTCAACAACTGAGCCACCCAGGCGCCCCTCTTTCCCCTTCTTTCTACACAAAAGCTAACATAACTTTCTCTCACAAAAGGTGCCATGTGCGCTGTTAAGCATTTTGCTTTTCTCACCTAACGGTGTATCCTGGCATTGATACCAGGAGAAGTTACTCCTTCTCTGTAATAATCCTCGTCACTTGCCCTAGGTTTTGCAGGGTCAGTAGGAGCTTGCCAGGCAGATGGTGGAGGGAGTGGCTTTCCAACACGAGGAAACTGGATGTGTCAGGACCCAGTTATTCAATTTTTTCAACAAATCTTTATTTCTTAGTACTTTATATGTGCCAGACCATAGGCTGAATATTTTTTGTTCATTATGTCATGTAATCCTCATCACAACTTTATGAGGTAAATAATATCATTACGCTCATTTTACAGATGAGGAAGTTGAGGTTAGAACAACTAAGTACGTCATCCGAGGTCAAAAAGTTACTCAGTAGAAAAAGTCAGTTTCAGAGCCAGTGTGTTTTATTCCAGAGTCATGTTCTTAATCATACATTCGACTTCCATATACAGGGCAGGAAATGATCAGAGAGGGTTCTAGATGTGGGGACAGCACTGTAAATTCCCCCAAGGGTGAAGGAGCATGACATGTGGAGGAACTGAAGCTCGTCTTCTGTTGATGGAACTATGAGTAGTACCAGTACTTGTATTGTAGGAGCAAAGTAGGAAACGTGGCAGAAGACGAGGCTGAAGATACTGTCATGGCGAGGGATCAAGAACCCAGCAGGTGTGCGGCTGAAATCCTGTTTCTTGTGGTTGGGCCAAATAGCAGTGTAAGCATCCTCAGCCTTCAGTGGGGACGTCATGGAGAAACCTGCTTCGTCAGGCCCTGAGGCTGGGACTGAGACAGAACACGTAGGCTGCAAAGCTACAGGTGGCATGGTAATTTGCCACAGGAAAACAATGGACTTAAATGTGCTTTGTGGGTAACCTAGAGTGGGACCTGGGATTCCCCGGACAGTTCAAGGGTGACTGGTGTACGGGAAGCTCTTGTAAGCCCTAGATCTGGCTCCTGCTGGGTTAGGGCAGCATACTGTGAGTGGATCTCTTCTTTCTGGTGAATACCAGTTGTGATGGTCATGTATCACCAAGCATTTGCATTTTAATCCCTTTAAATTGATTCAGTGAGGGAAGCTCTTCCCTTTACAGTGCCTGGCAGCCTCCATAAAATCCTGTGGTCACATTTAGATAATAAAGAGACTTACCTTTACTTTAAGTCACCAAACACTATCAAATTGGAATCATCAAGACGTCCCATGTAAAATTTGCTATTAGGTAAGGGGAGTAAGGTTGGCTTCTTCATTCTTTCATCATGCGGTGATTTCTACTTCTCTTCCCTCTTTGGCTACCTTCAGATTCTGAATCCCTCCCATACTGGGGATGAGGGAAAGTGGAGAGGAAAAGTCCTCACTCACCTGACCCTCTTCTGATGATCGGGCATTACCCTCTGTCTGCACTCGGCAGGTGGGTGAAAGGAGCTCATTCTATCATGGACACTTTCATACATTCGTAGAAGACGTTCCTCCCCGCCTCACCCCCAAATCAGTGAGGGTCTTTCACCTGTACTTCCTCTTGAGAAAACTTAGCCTGATTACATACTCATCCCTTAGTCCCGATGCATCCGGCATAAGCTCCAGCTCCTGCCAACACCGAGTGACCCTCTGGACGCTCCTCCCGCAGGGACCTATGAAAGCCCTTTGCTGGCTCACCACTGTGCTGACTTCTGCATGCTTCCCTCAGTCTTTGGTCCACACTCATATATTCCTGTCCAGCATGGCGGGCCTGCTTCCCCATCTCAGTACAGCAGGCTCCTTTACATCTCTGTAGGGGACCAGCCCATCTTGTCCTTAGGGCTTTGGGTGGGAGTCAGACAGCCCCTAACCTGCAGAGGACAAACATTAAGTGCTTGGAGTAGTCCTAGTAAAGTTGCTTTTCTTCAGTATGAGTTAGGGTCAGTCTCTTCTACTGTTCTCTCCAGAAAATTCTTCTTGAGTTATCACCTGAACCTCTCTGACTAGGTTTGAAGTTAGGGCTGTCTCCTGCTCTCTTGGACCAGAGGTGGGGCGGTTGTGACTCAGAGCAAAGGCTTCTTCAAATAAATCTTCTCCTCTCCAAAAATTCTCTTCTAATCTCCAGCTAGACCCTTTTATACTTTAATGTGGTTGACACATCTAAGAGTCATCTAAAGCAGACTTTAGCCTCTTACTTTGAAACATTTTTACTTCTTGGTCTATTTCCCTGTTTTGAAATGTGCCTGGGCTGAATCTCTATTTTAATATCAGGTACATCATAGATATTCTAACCAAAATGACATCTTTTCCCTCTGCTTTATTCAGAGTGCTCTTTTTTAGAATACCCATATGACCGCATGACTCTCCTGCTTTGAACCCCTCAATGAGGACCCCGGCAGGGCTGCAGCGTAATGAGGAAGACAGAAGCACGCAAGTACACCACAAGTCCTTACAAAATCGGATGTATAGAATGCTGAGGCGGAGAATAAAGGAAGAAGAGGTGAGTGGGGAGGAGCCAGGCTCTCTGCCCCCCAGCCATAGAGCAACAACATATAACCAAGAGGATTAAAAGCATAACTTCTGACCCCACAGCGCCTGGGTTCAAATCTCAGCACTGTCACCTACTAGCTAATTGACCTAGTGAAGTTACTTATTCTTTCTGTGCCCTGGCTTCCTCATTTGTAATGGGTATGATAATAGTTCCTGCATAGAGATGTTGCATTAAAGGAATTACTGTTTTTGAAGTGATCGGAAAAAATGCCTGGCATACAATAAGTACTACCTAAAATTTCCTAACTAAATATAAAATGCCACCCTCTTTGTCTACAGGTCTTAGATCTCTGCCCTGACTGACTCAGAATTACCCTTCGTTATTCAGTGTAGCCGTGCATCTTGTCTTCTGAGAAGCTTTAAATAACCCTAAACATTCATTCAGGCATCCCTTTTATGTGCTATCAATGTATTATTGTATACATGCGAATATCACAATTGCCCCACTGTATTGTAATTGACCTCTCTCCATAAGCGAGAAACATTGTATTGAAAGCAGAAACCACATCTTAATCATAGTTGTACAACCAGACTATTGGATACCCACTAAATATGTGAGGAATGGATAAAAAAATGAATGAGCCATCGAGAAATACTGATAGATAAGGAAAAAATTACATACTTGCAATTTGATATTTTTCTTTCTTTCAAGATACGAAGTCTTCTCCAGTTGCTTAGATATCTCACAGATTCTACATGACATCATTGTCTCCCAAGTCATTTGTAAAAGAAGGAAGTTTGGAGATTCATCTAAGATTTAGATTTACTGGGGCGCCTGGGTGGCATGGAGGTTGGGCGTCTGCCTTCGGCTCAGGGCGTGATCCCGGCGTTCTGGGATCGAGGCCCACATCAGGCTCCTGCGCTGGGAGCCTGCTTCTTCCTCTCCCACTCCCCCTGCTTGTGTTCCCTCTCTCGCTGGCTGTCTCTATCTCTGTCAAATAAATAAATAAAATCTTAAAAAAAAAATAAGATTTAGATTTACCAGTGAAGTTTGATTAATTATTCCATCTCAGTATTTTCCACTTTTATCAAATATATTGAAAATAGGATTCAATTCAACAAACATTTGCTGAGTGTCTTTCTGGGCAAATCAACATGGCAGATACAAACATGAATAAATTATGGCCCCTGACATCTAGGAACTTATAGTCTAACAGAGAAGACAGACACATAGGAACTTTTAACACAGGGTGGAATATAACAAAAGTGAAAAGACTGGGAATTCTAAAGAAGAGGGATTTCATTTATTACCATTTCTTTTTAAACATTTATTTTTTAAAGTGAAGTCTTATTCCCAATTACTTTGTCTTTTTTGATTTGTTATTAACTTTTTTCACCTCTCGAAGTTAACTATATTAATCGTGCCTGAAGAACAATTTCTTGATGATATAATTCACACAGAAATCAAACACCTATTTTACTACAGTCCTTTGTTTCCCTTTTTCTAAATGCAGTTTTCTCATCTTTTGAATGAGCCTAGACTAATTGGTAGAGCATTTGGGTTCAATGATAGGATATCAGTGATGTCAGTGTAGAATTTTAGAGCTCAAAAGAAATTCAGAGGTCATCCAGTATAAATTCCCTCTTTCTCTTCTCTTCTTTTTTTCTTTTCTTTTCTTTTCTTTCTTTTTCTTTTTTTACTTTATTATTATTATTATTATTATTATTCACAAAAATCTGAAAGTGGCCTAACTTGATAAGCAAAGCTAGTTACTAGAACAGGCAAAAGAAACTCTGACACCGTGATGCCCAGTACAACTATTTTTTCCATGAATATCACGCTGCTTCTAGAATAATTTTAGACTATAGGAAATGCAGTCCCGGGGAAGATATTTATAACAAGTCTCTGGCTCATTTAGCATGCCGTTGTTTGGGGGTATCCAGCTGCACACTTTGTTCTTGTCGGTAATAAATTATTTCCTGACAATTTGGTTGACAAACGGGATCCCAGCCCCAGTGATTTGCACACATCTTTTAAAAAATGATCAGGTTAACTGTTCTAAATAGGCTTTTTGTCCTTCACTTATCTTCTAGCATGAAGAGAAGGAAGATTCAAGATCTTCAATAAGAGTGTAAATCACTCACAGACAGACTTCTGTTTATATAACATTTAGGGTGAAGGTACCCTTTTATGAGCCTTTGTAATCCAATGGAGATTCTCGGAAAGCCACAAAATCTCTCCTCTGCCCTGAAACTAGCTAAGTTTGCTTTTCTAACTTCCCAGTGGGCGAGGATACAAAGTATGTGGACATTTCAAATGTTTGAAAAGCAAAACAGAATCAGGAGGTGGGGGTGGGGAGGGGAATGTAAGGTTGGCCAATAAGGATTCTTTTACAACTCATATTTCTCTATTGAAAACTGAGATTTCTGGTCACATCAGGGCAGAATAATTGATAGCAGCTGCAGATGGGAAGGTTTGAGCATGTATCTCCCCAGGCAATATTTTTTTTGGTATCCTCTATGGTATGTTGTAAAGTATAGCAGTTCAATATTGAGCCATAGTTTCTCTCCTTAGCTAAGTAGACTAAAACTGTTTATTCATGTTTCTTCACAAAATTTGCCTTGTTCTGTGTTCTTCCTTAGCCCACGTCTGATGGCCATGACATTTGTCTGTCATCAATGTTAGCGATGTGGGGAGGACCCTCCTGCAGGTTGTGGTGAGCAGCAGAAAGTGCACGCACACAGAATGAAGACAGGCTGGCACTATCTTGGCGACAAACGGGCCTCTTGAAGTTAAGATCCCTCGGCCTGATTAGGGAGGAGAAATCAGGCTTCACGGAATGGCTTCTCTCTCAGCCGCCATTGTTAATAATAGCAAGACAATGCACAGCAGGTTGACTTTGAGATATTTGAAGGTCTTAGCACAGGCAATAAACAAGTTGGAATTTAAGAGATAGTAATGATTTAAAATGGTGAAAAAAGAGTCCAGTCTATTTCTCCATGGATGAATTGAAAGAAAGAAGAGGGGAATTTTTCCAATATGGACCCTCTTAAAAGGGCAGGTCTCTGATTTCTTTAATAAAATGTTTCTTTAAGACCGTCACATCTCTTCCCTTTAGTGAGGAGTTCTCATTTTAAATACTCTTATTATGATAAATAGAATGGAAAGGGTATAAAAAGGCTATTAAAATAATTACAGAAGTTCAAGCCATAAATTATCTGTTGATTCAGGCTGTCAGCAGGTAAGTCAATTGTTTCAATGTTAAGACTAATTGGCTAGACGAGAGAACTGGCTATAAATGGCTTCAGACATCTGGATCAGATGTAAGCCATCGGCTTGGCCAGTGAGACCCAACTGGCACTGAGTATTCGGCCCCCTTTGAGCAGTAGACCTTCAGTGTTATTATGTTACTGAAACTTTGTGATATCTGTTTGCCCCTCTGCTGCAGAGCTTGAGGGGCGATAGCACACGCACCGTAACGGCATGGAGTAATGGTGACCACAACAGAGGTGTCGCATCAGAGAGAACATGACCAAATCAAAAAGTAGCTAGTGAATGTTTACCATGGACCGGGTTCAGCAGCTAACTAAAGTGTTTTCTGATTGCTATGCTCAGTAAAACTCATATTTAACCAGTTTTGCTTGCTTTCTAAAGTGCCTAACCTAAAAACTACCATCCTGCCCAAACTTTCCTTCCTGGCCCCTTGGAAAAACGTAAGACCAAGAGTGGTTTATACTTCCATTTTGGCATAGCACTTATTTATGTATCAGTGGATTGCATGAAAAGAACCAATAGGTTTTGAAAATAAAAGAATCTTCTGAGACTAGGGCACCTGGGTGGCTCAGTCGGTTAAGCGTCTACCTTTGGCTCAGGTCATGATCCTAGGGTCCTGGGATGGAGCCCCTCATTGGGCTCCCTGCTCAGCAGGAAGCCTGCTTCTCCCTCTCCCACTCCCCTTGCTTGTATTCCCCCTTTTGCTGTCTCTCTGTCTGTCTAATAATAAAATAAAATAAAATAAAATAAAATAAAATAAAATAAAATAAAATAAAATAAAATAAAATAAAATAAAAAGAATCTTCTGAGACTAGAAGAATGCAGCCTCTAGCCAAACCTGGAAATGAAGTCAGCAGCCAGGCACCCTGTTCTGACTTAACCCTCATATCTTTTTGATTCACTTAGCTATTGTCCTCTCTCTGTAAACATTGCTAATTGGTTAAAAAAACAATAAAACCAGGATAGTCAACAAAATTCTGCCTTACTCATTGCGTTTGTCTTGTGACCAGCAAAACATTCTCAGTGTGACAACGGGATTATTCTCTTCTAGATAAAACTTCTAGTCTTTTACTTGAACTTCTGATAACTTTTTACCTCAACAAAGTAATCATTTGAACTTTAAAATTACATCCATGCCAAATATCTTATGTACTTCTGTGGCTGCCCTAAAAAGAGGTGTTCTGAAAAAATAAATTTCCTCAATATCTAAAAGTTATACTTTTTAACTTTAAAACTTTAAAAAATTCTGATTATTTTTATTGAAAACATTTATAATTATATTTGAAATCTTTCTGCTTTCTTAAACATATTAAAGAGCATATTAAATATAATGTCTTAGGACTCAAGTATAACTATAAATATAAATGTACCAATGCACTTACGACCCATTAAAAGTTTGCAGAAGTTTTGCCTTTCAGTAATCTCTATATCATCTCAAATTACTATATTTTATTTGTCTGCTTTTAGTAGTTTTTCTGTTAGCTATTTATCCTTGTCATTGTTGGAGTGCTTGCTCTGTTACTCAGTTCTATCCCTTTTCCATTTACAGCTACTAAACTACCGCGGTCTAGGAAGTACATAGCTAACATTCTTAAAATTGGAAACAGGAGAATAATGCCTTATGAAGTGAATGGGCTTTACCACCTGGATGTCAGGAAAACTATTTCAGTTCCCCGGAGGGCTTATTTGCTTATGTAATTGAGGGATGAAAATTATTTGTTTTCAGATGACATTAGACTCTTTTTGTGGGGAAATTCTTTGATATCTGCGTAACTCTACCGCTAATGTTCCAAGTGCTTTGATACTCTGGTGAGTGTAGAATGAATATACTTCTAATACTTAAGGGCTCTTATAGGCATGCGAAGTGTACATTCTAGCATATAGTCTCAGGTAGTTGCAGTGTGGGGAAAATGTGTCAGAAAGTGAATGCTAAAAAGGTTGACACATAAAAATTGTGGTGTATATGTTTTATTTTAATATTAACTTAGTTATTTTTAGTTAGAGTAGGTCCAATAACAATCATCTGCTTATTTGTTTCTGTTTACACATTCTAAAAGGAAGCTTTAAGCCAAAATTCATTGGCAGAGAAAAGAATAAATTAAATGAAAATTAGAGATGGACAACTTATTGCCATATAGAGGGATGTCAAAATCTCAAAATATTTATAAATATGGGAGGAGTCCATGAAATCTCTTGCTGAGTTATTAAAAAAATGTTTATCCACTTGATTTAAAATTTTCCCCTCTTGTGGAGCAAATTAAACATTTAATGTGTGTTTTTGACTTACACTCAATATAATAGTTTTTTCATTATAAGAGAGCACTTCATCCAAAAATCCTAGGATATCTGATGTCTAAGGCATATTACAGACTTCTCAAGAAGCATTTGCATTCTTTTACTTCGGATCCAGGAAGCTTCTTTAAGTAGGTCACAAGTAAACTTGAACTTTAATTGCATTTTGAAATTAAGAGCATGTTCAAGTGGTTACTAAAGTTGAAAAACAATGTATGAAGTACATTGTTTCCTTTTCAAATAGAAATTTTGCAAAGTCATGACTCAGAAAATTTCCCTAGAAAAATATATGTGAATTTGTATTCCCTTAAAAAAAAAAACTATCTTGTCAAGTTGATTCCTCTTTCACATTTTCTACATTTTTTTCTAAGTTGCTAAATTGTATCAAGGCTGTTGACATACTTGTAGGGTTCCATCTGCCTGTGTGTGTGTGTGTGTGTGTGTGTGTGTGTTGTGGGTGGAATGGCTGGAATATGGAGGGTGGGTCTTGAAGGAGAAAATGGAGGTTTGGAGGTGTGTTTGTGGTGATGTGTTCAGGGAGCTGATGTCAACCTTGGAAGTCAATTGCCTTCAGTTTGACTGACAACAGTTATTTCTCTTTTTTTCTTTTCTTTCTTTTTTTTTCTAAAAAAATCGCTAACACGTCAAGAGGTCGCAGGATCAAATTAAATACACTTGGTGGGAGTTGCGTTCATGTTGCGAAGATCTGTGGGAACAGAGCATCTAGCCCGCGACGGAGTTAGGTCCTGATTCCTGCTTTGTCAACACATACAGTAGTTTCTTTACCTCTTTCCTGTGGCTAAAAATGAGCAACAGTAAATACAGAAATCATTTGCTCTGCATTCTGCCATCTTTCTGTGTATTATGCAACAGTTTGGCTAATCGGGCAGAAAGTTACTGAGTTTGACTCCCAGGAGAGAAGCCAATTATGTGTATCTTATTATAATGTTCAACAAGATGAACTGCACTTTAAATATTAAAGAAGTGTTTTTCAGGCACTTTTTCTGACCTTTAATGCAATTCATTTTACAGAACATGAAAAACAAATCACCAGAATAAACTTCCTGAATTGTATGCGGGCTAATTCTCAATCTACTTATAAATATTATTAGGAGTATTGGCTAAATGCTACCACATGTTAGGGCAGAATTTTTAGAATCACAATACCATACACATTAGAAAATAAATGGAGTTAGCTATGTCTATCATCTTTAGTTATTTCAACTTTATACTTGTTGTGTTATTCCCCCCTAAGGTACACGTGCTGTGTGTAAATTATTAACTCATTAATTCCTGAGGTCCTTATGCCCCAAGGACACAACAGTTTATTTTTCTCTAGCTTGCTGGTCTCATAAACGTGGAAACTGAAAGACTTATAGCAGGAAATCAGTACTAGAGCCAAAAATAGAATTCAGGTCTTTTAGCTCTTAGTGCAGGGTTGAAGAGCTTTTGCATAGAAATAAATTATTGCTATTTGTGGGCATGACATCAATTAAGATTAGGAAAATTGTTTTTGACCTACCATTATTTTTAATTATTTTAAATTGCTTTAAAGCATAAATATGACATTTTGGTTTGGGGGAAACTTACTGCCCTTAAAGCAATATCATCCAATTGGAATTCATTCAACGAGCTTAGTAATAGACTGGGAGCAGGATAGAGTTTGATGGAGTGAACACGACCAAATTTGACCCTCCGATCACATGTTCACCACAAGTCCAGTGGGAACTTCCTGCGTGATGGTTGGCGAAAGAGGGGTCAGGGAGTGACTAGAACCAAGAGGTACAAGCTCTGAAAAGAAAAGAACAGGTTTACGATGGCTTTGGATTATATCTTTAAGAATTCTCCAGAGGCCTCTTGAGCTATTTGACATTTTCTGCAAATAAATTTTCTGGTGTGTGTGCTGTAATGATATGCTTAAAAACAGCTTGTTTTAGGATCATCTGTGAAGAATGCATTACAAATACACTTTGAGGATATAACTATATTAATAACAAAACAGAAGGTAGCTGAATATAACAATAATTTGACAAATACTAATGAAGAGTTTATCAAAGCAACATTGATTTAAAGGGAAAGATAAAGCTAAGGAAATAATAGGAGAAAGAATACCCAAATAGCGGCAGTTTGTGTCTGCCATAGAATCCTTTAGGCAATATTTTACATTGAAGCATTTTCTAAAGACCAACTAATTCTTTAGGGAGTTTCTAGGCATTATTGTTACTTTTTTCTTTCCTTAATATGCTCTGAACACCAAAATTGCTGTGAGAATCGGTGCCATTGTAGTCATACTTTATAGATATGTTCCCAGTTGCATGACTTCACAAATCAAAGACAAGACAACAAGACAAACGACCAACCGATAGTGCATAAAGAGAACAGAGTGGTTTTACACTGGGGAGCTAGAGGTAGGGAAAAGAACCAAGAGGAAACTATATTTTTATTAAAGATGTTTTTCCTTTACATATGTAGATTTGGCATAGCAACTGTGAAAATCAATGGACGTCATAATTATGAGAAAATTTAATGCAGAAGTTGTCATTTCCATAGAACACAACTATTGATTGTTTTCCAGATTAGCTAGATGTAGTTAGTTAAAGCCTATTTGGGGATGAGTGGCAGAGGTCGAGGAAGATGCTCTTGGTTCCAGTGGTTCTTCATTCTGACTGTTCATGAGAATCATCTGAGAAGCTTTTAAAAAAGACTGATGTCCACTATACCCACGTTCCCCCTGTTCCCCATGCCCCCAAACAACCTTGATCTGGCATATTCTGATTCAGTTGAGACTGAAGGACAAACAAAATGCCATCTTTGGGCAAAATCAGAGGAGCAGATGTTCAGTTTGCAAACTCTGGTCTGGTGACCAGCACTGGAGATGACCTAGAAATACTGAATGAGAGGAAAAGCCAACGAGAAAATTATAATATAGAGGGGACAAGATAGAAAAGACAATGGATTGACAGAAACAATGGGGGGAAAAGCATGCCATTCATGGATAAATATGTCCAAGGAATTTAATTAAAATGAGTAGAATGTAAGTGAATATTTCTAAGAGACATATTTTTTCTATGTATGGATGTAAACTAGATAATTGGTATTTCTAGGTTAAGCTCCCCAAAGCCAGCTTTTTCACACTAAATTTCCAACAACTGCTAACAACTTCCACTACGCATTCAGTTAGAAGTCTCTGAAATTGGTACCAGACAAAGAAAGCCCTCAGGCATTCTCAGCAGGCCACAATATTCTGGATCAATTAAGTAAGAAAGGAACAATAGGACTAAATTGGTAAACCATTGGTAAGACTGAGCATATCTATGAGGTTTCTACCCTGAAACAAAAATAGTTCAAGAGTTATGCAATTTGTGTGAGGTTTCTGAGGAATCTTTATTTTGCAAGATTTGTAACACTATGTTATTTTGGCTGAGGCTACCATCAAAACAAAGTCATTTCAAACCATGCAATGAAAGTCTTTGCACTTTTTCTGTGTTCCAAGCGTAGGGGACTACCCACCATTCTACAAATATCTGAGGCCAAACTACCTTTGCTCTCCTTGTTTTTCTTTTTGGAATGTCTTTGCCCCTTCAATACCATCTTTAAAATCTCACTCCAAAAGGCACATTCTCTGTAAAACTTCCCGTAGTTGATGAAAACGGCATTCAGGTATGCTCTCCCCCAGAACCACACATCTTTAATACCACCTTTTTTTGTGTTGTTTTGCTTACTTATCTGTCTCTCTCTGGAGAGACAGAGAGTAATTCAAGGAGGATTTATAGCCAGTGTTTTGCAGAGTGTCTGTTTTTAATTGCATTGGAAAGCTAACCCTTCTGTTGGGTAACTAGAACCCCTAATGAGAGCTCAACAAACGCTTGCTGCATTACATCGACACCCTTCGCCTACTTGGAAGTTTTCCCTTTGGCCGGTCCCTGTTGAAGCAACTTTAGTTATGTCAGTCGAGCCTGTCCTGTGGTGTGTTTTTGTGCGAGTGTATTCATCAGCCTCAAGGGGTGTAGGAATCAACTAAAAATATATGAAATTTTTTATTGTTTGTGCAGCACATGCATTTGAAGGAAGGAGAAAGAGGGTCTATAACTTTTATTAGATTCCTAAAGTGGTCCAAATTCTAAAATGTTCTAATGAGAAACTAAAGGCTTTCTCACTGAATTCTGAAATAAGATGAGAATGGCCATTGTTATTACTGCAACCTTATTGGAAGATAAAAAGCAAAACGTATGACCAGTGGCAGTATGACAGTTTACTGAAGGACAACATCGAAAAACAACAGCTTAAAACAAACGAAACTTTACTAAAACTAATAGAGTTTAGGAAAGCGGCTAGAAATAAAATAGGAATTCAAGTATCAATAGGCTTTATTATATTTGTAAAATCACTTGAAAATATAATGAAAAAAATCCTAGTTCATCAATAATAAAATATATATAATACATAGAAATTTAATAAGAAATTTGCAAGAGATCTATCAGGAAAATAATATAGCTTTCCTGAAAGAATAAAGAAGGCTTAATAAAGCTGTCCTGTATTCCTTGGTTAGATGACACAATATTGTGAAGATTCCAAGTAAATATGTGTAAATAACCTCAGGATAACTAAAAATGCAAATTTACTCAATGAGATACATTTTATCTTTCAGATTAGCAAAGCTTAAAAATAGGTGGCGTGACATATTTTCTCATACATTGTCAATAGGAATGTAAATTGCTACAACATTTTTTGGAGGAAACTTGGAAATATGTAGCAATATTTTAACTTTAACTTCTTAGTTCTGTTTTTAGAAATCTGTCCTCTGGGAATATCCAACCCATTGACTGTAATATTGACATATCAGAAACATTGGAAACATGTTAATAGGAATTGGTTAAAAAATTACATTCCATCTACATATTGGATTTCAGTGAAATACTGGACAGACATCAAAAGAATGTGGCAGTTCTATACATCAAACAAAAACATTGTCCTTGATATATTGACAAGTGTATAAAGCAAGTTGAAACACACTGTTTGACATGGTTCTATTTTTGTTTTTCAATAAAAAAGTGTGTGTGTGTGTGTGTGTGTGTGTGTGTGTAAATGCATGGAATGAGTCCAGTAGGGAATAGACTAAACAGTGGCCATCTCTGGGAGCAAAATTTCAGGGCTTTTTCATTTTTCACTTTGCCCATTGCCACAACTTTTTAAGATTTTTACAATGATGATATGTATTTTTTTAAAATCAGAAACAAGCATGACTATATATATATTATTTCTCTAGGCTTTTGTCTTATGACTGTTGTGGCTTCATTTTATTTTCCTCATGCTTAAACTTCAGAACACAACCCTTTTTAGGGGAACTGCCTATAGATAGACCCTTGGGAGGACACAGAGAACATTCATTATTTCAGAGTTGAGCAAAATTAATGATGGAAATAACTGTGCTAATGACAAGAGAGGGACTGAGATTTTTTTTTTGGTCAACTTTTACTGTGCTCTCTTCCCCTCCCTCTTATCTTCTGCCTTGAGTGGAAGTCTTAGAATATATGTCGTGAGAGTTCATTGAATTATGAAGTACATACATGAAAAAGGGAGAAAAGAGTCACAAAAGTACTTCTGCTTCATCAAAAGAGAGACACATTCCTCGGAACGTCAGTGCTTGGCAGGGTTTCTTTTAGACTAAAATTTGAAATTTCAGATTGAGAGTCTTTCTTGATGAGGGGGAAAAAAAAACCCTTCCAAACTGAAACAAAAATTAAATTGGAAACATCAGAAGTATTTAGAGAGCCTTCCTTGTTGGTTTTCAAAGTAGGAACTACCTCCCCAGGCCCCTAGAGTTTTTATTAAAATGCTTTTTCAGAACTACCTTTTCAATGCATAACCTAGTGGGCATAAAGAAAATGTTCTCATCGTTATCAAATACTGAAGCACCTTGAACAAACCCCATCGTTTCTTTAATTTTATTGCCGTTTTGATTGCGTGATTATTTATTTCAACATTAAGAAATATTTCTGCTTTTAAATTCTCAACCGATCAAGCTCACAATGAGTTATTTTAAAACACATTCCAAATATTTTATTTCGCCCAGCTTCATGTTGACAGGTACAATAGTCCCATCTTAGCTTCTGTTCACACAGGAACACATTTTGAAACCCAATTAATAAAAGGTAGAGCTCTGTAAGCTCTGCAGAGCCCAGCACCTGCTGAGCAAACTGTCAAATGTTTGCCACGGTACTTAGAGCTGTATTATGGCAAAATGAAAAAAAAAATAAGCATGGGAATGAAATTAAAAACTCACAATGAAATAGTTGATTAAGAAAATTAAGCCATTTAACACAGACCCATGCGTCTGCCTCCCGGAGGAAGCCTTGGGAGGTAGCCGTGAAGCCGAGCCAGCTACAATGTGTGTCCTCTGTGGCGATGACTGCTTAATTTTATTCACAAAGGACTCCTTTGGCATTCATCTAAATTTTCAGACCCCCTTTCAGATTTATTCATAAGTTTCCTCTTTCCCAGTGACCCCAACATACTTGGTGCTGGGAAAGGGTCTGTCAGCAAATGGCAGATCGGCACCTACACCAGAATGGAGCCTTAGGGGTCCTGAGGCCCAATTTTAGGTAGGCACTGGGGCTCAGCTCTCTGTCTCCCTGGGCCAGACATTTTAATTGCTGGATTTTTTTTTTTTTTTCATGTTTAAGGGAGGAGGGGGAGGAACGTGTGATAAGGGAAGCTTTGAAGGAATAGTGATGAATAGACCTGGCTCGACATTTCTCCCCCTCCGCCTCGGCTTTGTGTTGAGGATTGTTGAAGTTCTCCTGAGCCAAATCAACTATTTCTGTCTTCAGTACTGCGTGTCGTAGACTTGATCAAGTTCATCTTTTTCAGGTCGATTGCCAGGAAGCTTAGAGCTTCTTCTGAGGTTGTTCAGCAAGTTCCATCAGCAAAATGCCCTTAAACCATGACGACATCCTCCCGTGTGTCCCAGGATGAGTTTTAGGAGGCGTGTTTATAGTGGCTTTCAGTATGAATGATCCTCACGTCAACGGTTGTTCAGTCAAAGCAATTCTACTGATATCTACCCAGCAAGCTCCACGAATGTAATTTCTCCTGGTCTGGCTACATTGGGGTAGAGATTTGAGGGTATCTGCCCAAATGGAAGGACTGCTCTGTCAGTTCAGTTGGGCCAGTTAGTGTTGGGATGACAAACAACCAGGCCATCTTAGCGGTTGAAAATATCAATGTTTATTTCTTGTCCAAGCTGTATGTTCATCAGAGTTTGACGTGGGAGTACTGCCCACTGCAGTCGTTCAGGAACCCAGGTGACGAGCGACTCCATGCTTTCACGAGCACAGAGACTGGTGGAAAATACACTGCAAACCACTCACTGACTCTTAAAACTGCCCCAAACACTTGTTCCATCTACTGACATTTTACTAGCGGAAGCAAGTCAGCTACAGAGCCAGGCCGGTCTTCTCTAGGATGGGGAAGTGTAGTCTTCCCATAGGGACGTGCGTGGAATATCGAGAACAGCAGTACAAGGTCTGACAACCGCGCATCCTTAACACAAAACTCTAAAGAATGATTTTCTCAGTGGACATTGCCCAAGATATTGGGTGACAAAAGCCTCCAAATTGCCTTATTTCCTACTGACTCCTTGAAATCAGTGTTCTCTGCTGGCAGTTAAAAACGAGAGCTGTCTGCTTTCAAGGACAGACCGGCTGGAGGTAGAGTTGATACCCCACCCGGACGATGCAGCAGCCTATCAAGAGCCCGCGCAGAATACTCTCCACGACTAATATTTGTATCGTTTCTATAGCATAGGCCTTGCTTTTCCTTGTCTCGCTACAAGGAGCACGTAGAGATAGGCAATGGTGTCTTTTATGATTCACACTGGCCATTCTTTTGTGACTCCGCCCATGAAAGACATTCAGTGACTCCCAGTGGCATTCCTAACATATTTGACACCTAGACTGGGTCATTTTTATAACACCCTTTCCCCAGCCCTGCTGTGTGATGAAATTATTTTCATGTGGTAAATAATAGTCAACATCGTTTTTTTCACCTTTTGTTTTAAAACAACACACAAAATGAATGATTTTAATTTTAAAGATGACTCAAATTCATGGGATATTGTATGTATGAACTAAAATGCATTTTTCAGGGAAAACTATTACACTTGTATTTTGCATTTAAATAAAAGTAGAAAAGTCCAAGTGGTCCCATAGAAGGACATAAGTGAAGTAAGTCAAGTTCTGATTTTTTGACACAACAATCCCAGCTGTGCCTGCCCAAGGCAAACTCAAAAATTCCCAGTTTACTCTTGGATTCATGCAGCTGAGCCCGTGGGTGTGTTGGGGGCCAACCGTGTAACTGGGAGTTTGTTGAAATAACTTCCATGAAGAACACAGTGATTAGTAAAGGATAATAATTGAAATGTGGTAATTCAAACCTTACAATGTATTCTTAAAACTCAACATTAATGGCAGCAATTGTTTAAAATGAAAATTTACACAATATATTTTTTTTTTTGAAAAGGAGGAGTATTTGATCACTTCCTTGTTTAGAATTATAGGCATGAGGTGATGATTAAAATCAGAATGGCTAGGTTTTATTATTGTAGTTCAAAATTTTCTATGCACAGGGTCGTTGCCCCACACACCTATTGCCTGTACCCAGGACTACTCCCAACAACTCCACAGTTAGTCAGCCACTGGTAACTCCCCATGGTTGACATAATTGAGTGCAAAGCGATGGCCCTTAACAAAGTTCTCCATCAATGGCCTCAACCTCTTTTCAGCCTCCTCCTCCACAGTTCCTCCGTTGTGAAAATGTCCCATCATCTAGAAGAGTGGAAATATCCTACTCCCTGAGCCTGCCTCCTTTTTTTTTTTTTTTTTTACTTTCCTGTATTTATTCGTATTTCTCCCTCTGACAATTTAAGTGTAATGAGCACAGGCTTTAGAGCGGGGATTTTCTGGGTTTGAACTTTCTCTCTGTAGTTTAGAAATTGTGGGATCTTGGGCAAGTTATGGAAACTATCTAGGCCTCGGCCTCCTCACCTAGAAAAAAATAGTGACAAAAGCCCCGTCTACACAGAGTACCGGATCAGATGAGGACCTAAAATATATGTGGGATTGTCTGTCACAATAAATAGCTTTTTATCTTTTCTCTCCCCTGCTGAATTTCCCGGATCCAACACTTACAGAGCTTTGTCCCAAATAGGCCCTCCCAGAACTTGAGCAACTGAACCGAATTGATCAAACCAGATGATATACAAGCTCCAAAGGTACGAGGTTGAGGCCCAGGCTCCGGCTCTTTCTAGAATTACCTCAGCTGTGAGCCCTGAGCATTGTCATGAGAAGAAAATCTCGAATATTTCTCACTCGGCCTTCGTTCCTCTTCTTCAGCTGTCCGGAACTCCCTCACCTCGAACGATGGCCGCGACCAAACAAGGAGGCCGCAGAAGCCTCACCGGGACCGGCGACCACACGGGAATCTGGATGCGGCGTCCGTTTCACCTTGGGAAACATCTCAGCATTCTGAGCAGCTCAGAGGTCAGGAATGCTGTTGTCATCAGGGTTAGAGCTGCGTCCTGAATAAATACCAAGTAAGGAGGAAGATGACTCAGCCCTCAGAGCTGCCTAAACCTCATAGTGCTCTGATATTTTAAGCAACAGAGAGTGGTAAGCAGCTGTCAGATATCTCTGCCTCTTTGTTCAGGCAAAGCGTAGCCTGTTCCATTTAGAAAGAAAATATTCATCACTTCCAGCCCATTTTAAGTTCTCCCTTCTTAGAGTTGTTACTGCACACACAGCCTGGGCCACACAGCTTAGTTTTATACCGTCTCATCTCATTTTCTAATTATTTCCTGATTCCAAGTGGCTGTTAGGATGGTTGTGGGAAGAGCCTCTACCTTGTGCTCCTCTTATATTTTCTCCAAACTTCAAGATGCCTGTTGGGTCCATAGCAGGTGGTGCATACAAACACTAATTTCATTTGTATAAGACTTTAAAAATGAACAAGTTACTTCTACGTTCCTTCTTGCCTTTGAACTTCACCACAACCCCGTCAAGTTAACTGTTGCTATTTCTATTTTATCAGCCAGGAAATTAATGTTTGGAGAGATTAAGTATGCTGCCAAAGATCATATAGCAATTAGCAGGGCCTGAATATATATCTATATATTTTTCCCCAAAAATGTATTCATATAATATGAACTCCATAAATTAAATATAAATTCCATAAATTCCATCTTAAATTTTGTTTGATGAGACCTTAATTAGAAGACTTTTAAAAATATATTTAATTTCTTTCAAGGTATTGGATTCCCATCACTCACCTTTTTCCTCTGGCTCTGGAATTTAGAACACCTTTTGTAATTTTTAAAGACATAGAGCTAGAACTTAATTATTTGGACACAGAAAAGTTCATGTGTGCATATGTAAAAAGAAATGACACAGGAAAATCCCCGCCTAAAAGAAAACACAAATTCATTTGTGTTTTGGTTAATATGTTCATAGTAGATATTCAGAGAATTCACACTATTTTGGGGGTATTATTATTTATCTTAAAGGTAAGGAAGGGTCAGTCTGTGGTTAATGTGAGCAAAAATGGTGTAAGTAGCTGGAAGTGTTAGACTCATTTGATTCAGTCAACAAGTATCTATGAGTATCTGCATTTTCTATCATGGCTGGAGAGTGACTTTGAACACAAAATTGGGGAAGGTCAGATACTCTGGCAGTTCCATCAAGATAACCAGGTTTTATACACCAAAATGATCCAAGAGGAACTGGAGAGCTACCTACCTTTTTCATTTTGGTCTCACGCTGCAAATGGACAGCAACTCTGAGATTGATGGAAGACACTTGCCTCAATTATTATGTTATGATTCATAGATTCCTGGTATGGAACGTAATTGAATATTTTGTCTTTAGAGGCTTCCTCTTTCAGTTATTGCTAGGCTAGAGTAAATAAACATCCTATTTATATCAACAAAGTAATAATTTAAGCAAATTAAATGTTAAAGCCTATTAAAACTGTAAAAGAATTTGAGTTTCAGTATGGGTAAGTGCAAGTGCAACAATTTTGTCTTCATTTGACAGATTATTGAATATGATGTGCAAACATTTTAGGTTGCCTGTATAATTAATGTTCTCGGTAATTTACCACACCTTTTACTTTATTCATGAAAATTGTAAAGGATTAACTGTAAATGGATATTTGAAGAAGTTGACTTAATGGATCACCAAAGTGAGGAAAGAGTGGTCCAGGGAAGGGTGGGGAGTAGGTGAGTACTCAGAAGATCATTATTGTAGCTGCAGAGAAATCTCTATCTCCTGGTTTAATCCCCTCGTCCTACTCACTGCGCATTAACCTGGAATAGATCACTGTGCTTCTCTGTTAAAAATAATGCACGGACATTTAGATTGATGATTACTGCTGCATTCAAGGTTCTGTAAATAATGATAACATTACTGTCTGGCACATTATATAAGATCATCTAAATTATAAGTAGAAGATGTATCATGTCATGATCAAGTCTAATATATGTAATTTACAGGCTTAATTCTCACTGTCAGAAGTGTCTGTTGAAGAGGGCAAGAAAAATCACTCTTATCCAGACAGATATGGGAAGCATGTGTCTTTTTCTAAATCTGGAGCTTAAGAATTGTACAATCCAAAGGAAAATCCCTCTCAAGGGGAAAAATCAAATCATTTGCAGTTCCCCCTCCCCCTAGATTTCACCAAGCACAGTTTGTGAACTTAGCATGTGTTGGACACGATGCTGAGTATGATGGCCATGGTGGTAGGAGGTGGAAAAAAAGTGTTGGACATCTGCCTTGCTTTCACTAGTACCACTAGCTCACTGAGGAAAGTGTGACAGTCTGTCTTTCAGTTCTGGTTAGGGAGTATCCTGAAGTGTTACTAAAAATTCTTGGGTCTAACTCTCCTTTTGTCCTCTGAGTTTTCTGCTTTTTTGTTGTTGTTCCCTGAAAGCACACTTAGCTGATTTTACCCTTTCTTTTAGTTACGACTATCCGTCTTTTAAATATCTCTTCCTCTGCCCAGACAGCTTTATCATTTCTTATCTCATCTGTCTTCTCTCTTTCACATTTTTGCTGTTTTTTTTTCACATAATAACTTTGAACTCCATCTTGATAATTTTTCCATCTGTTAGAATTTTGTAAGTTAGTCTGCAAACCTACAACCATCATTACCTCTTGGTGCATAGAACTCAGTTATTCTTATTTCCGCTTCATAGCTTCTCACACATCCAGAAAAGGCCATCCTTTTGTTTTGTTATATTCTTTAGTCCATTCCTCTGTATCTCTTCTTTTACAGGGAATCATTAATCGTTCAGTGTATTAGATTGAACTTTCTGAAATTGATATTTATGTAGGTCAAAAACTGTCAAATATCAGCAATTTCATGCCATTCAACCAAATCTTTCTTTCCAATCCATATTTGTTATTAATTATATATATATGTATATATATATAATTGAAAAATATGCAATGTTTTCTGTTTATGTGTGTATCTACTCCTTGATTAAATGAGTGGTGCCAACCTGTATCATATACCAAGTCCATATAAACCAGAGACTCTTCTTGGGCTCTACATTCTCTTCCACTGGTATTGGCTGCTGCACAGTCATCATGAGATATTATGACTTTGCTTCTTCCCCTGATATTGTTTTAGATGTTCATGGGCGTTTATAGTATTTTTTTTTAAAGATTTTATTTATTTATTCGACAGAGATAGAGACAGCCAGCAAGAGAGGGAACACAAGCAGGGGGAGTGGGAGAGGAAGAAGCAGGCTCATAGTGGAGGAGCCTGATGTGGGGCTCGATCCCATGACGCCGGGATCACGCCCTGAGCCGAAGGCAGACACTTAACCGCTGTGCCACCCAGGCGCCCCTGTTTATAGTATTTTTACTAGACTTCAGCTATTATTTAGCAACTGATCCTCTAATATTTTAATAATTTTTCTCCTCTTTTCCATCTCTTAGTCTACTCTACTGTCCCTTAGATTTTGCTAACGATGCATGTCAGATCTTCAGTTGCATTTTTATATTGACTGTTATAATTTTAATAGCCAAGATCTCTGTTATATTTTCACATTGTTCCTTTGTGACGAAAATCTTCCTCTTGATTCACAGGTGCAATACCTTCTCTTACCTCATTAAAAGTAACAGTAGCTTTCTTTCTTTGTTGAGTTTTCTTCTCCTCACAAAGTCCTTCTTCCTCCAACTTGCTTCTCATCTCTCTCATCTCCCAGGCCTGTCCTATTTAAGAGTGGTGTTTTGTAAAGATGATTGGAACTTGTCAACTGTGGGATTTAATGTAGCCTACTGGCTCTCTTGTCAGGGAACCTGCAATACCAAAATCTTAATGCCTTTCCTCTTTGGTTTATCAGTTTTCCCAGGGAAAAATCTTCTAATTTCTAGCCTCAGTATTATAAGGCTGGGCTATTAGCATCCTTCACTAAGTAACTAAGTACAGAGAGGAATGAAGATCTCAAATTCATTGTATAAACTTTCCTTTAATTCCACTATTTGAAGCATGCACATTTTTTTTTTTTTTCCATTAGATGTTATGCTCCCAAAGTCAGGGAATCTTTGTTTTCCTATCTCTAGAGAATGGGCTTCCAGTTCTTCTGTTGGGTGGAGTAGGGATTCTTACACAGAGCGGAGGAGGCCATAGAGACATCTGTTTCATAAACAGTGTTAATCAGTCATCTTTTGTTTTTGTTTGGTTCTACCTTCACCCTCACTTTTAGAGATGCAGGTGCTGAAAATATCTGAGTGTAAGGGAGGTTTTGTGAGACACATGAAAGTTTCTCAGATTTCTCTGCTACCAGTTTAGGATTCTCTTTTTTAGTTTGCTAAGCCATTTAATACACATTCTTCTGTTTCCCATCATCTGAAGCTTTATTGCTATTCTTTCATCCTCTGTTCTCTTTGTCTTTGTAGATTTATGCCTCAAAAGATCCCTTCACCATTGTTTTATGGGGTTTATGGAGGGGGTGGATAAAAGGCACACATCCAATCCCCCATCTTTAACTGGAATTCCCTGCTGTTATCTTTTATTATTTCCTTCTTGTTTCCGTGGTTTACTTGGTCAGTCTTTTACTATGCTTTGAGTAATCACGTACCTCATTTATTTAAATCTTTCTTGGTTCCTGATAAATGTATTTAAGATGAAAACTTGTCTCTCAGTACTACTTCCTGAATTTGACCTGTTAAATTTTCAGTTATTTAACTGTAAATGTTCACAATTTTTCACGTGTCTTTCTCTTCATATTACATTTACATTGCATTTTTGGGTAATGTGTTCTATAGTTTCCAGTAACATGGAATTTTGAAAGTTGTCATTTAGTAATTTTTTAATTTTATTGCATTGCAATCAGATCAAAAGGTCAATATGATATTGATTTGGGGGGGATTTATTGAAGTTATTTTGTAACCTATTACTCAGTGGATTTTTTTGGATAGCCCATGGATATCTGGAGGAAAAAAAAAAAAGAAGTGGCCAGTCTCTGTCGAGTGAAAAGATTTCCAGACAGCTGTATGTCAAGTTTATTCATCTTCAACTCTTTTTTACTCTTTACAACTCCTTGGTCCTCCTTCATGCTTCCTCGGTCCTTCCCCAAATCTAAAAAGCTCCCTTTCTTGTTTAGCATCTGTAGGATTACAGGAAGAGCGAGCAACTGTAGGAAATTATAATTGTTCTCCCTTCTGTGAGTTTGTGTGACCCTTCTTCTGTTACATTAATACAATGCAATCTTGGCTGTTTGTATTTTTTCCATTTGGCTGTTTGCTCCAGGAGACTTCTGTTCTTTGTTAATTCTTTAAATTGTCTCTTCTTACGTGTTCAGAGCACCTTCAGTTTTGTGTATAAGCAGTACCTTAGAGTTCAGCCTACCAGTGTTTTTGAAATTAAATTAGATTAAGAACTAGTTCTTTACAGATGGTTCTTACATTCTAAAATCAAATGAGCAATAACACAGAGGTAAAGGGGACTTTAAAGAGACTCACATCAAATATTCTAATTTTACAAGTAGAGAAATTGAGACCTAGAAAAGTTAAGTAGTTTTCTAAAAATTCTACAATTAGTTAATCTCAGCTCATCCGGCTAGTTAATTGGGCTCTGGAATACTTTCGTCCACATGAAATTGAGGATAAAAAATGTCTTCATGGACCTAAAGATAAAATATGACAATATCTGTGACAGAATTTTAAGCAGTGAGGGGATTTTTCTATTATAGCTCAGTACAAGTTTCACGAGAGCAGAATTCTTCCGAAGGCCCGAGGCATATAGTAACTACGATGGCTGTTCGTATCTATCAGGCACATTGTGAGGGTTTCCGATTTCAGGAACGATTAAACATCCCACCTCTCTCAGAACTTCTGGTTTGGTAGGGAAGGCATAAACATAAAAGAGAAACCCAATAGAGTGAGGCAAGTGCTTTAAGAGAAGAAAGCTACAGGTCAGAGGTTTTCTAGTAGGGGAGTGTCCACCTCACGCAGGAGGTCAAGGGAGGCTTCACAGAGGACGGATTAGACCCTCTGACACCTCCGAGTCAACACTGAATCCCTTGCTTAAAATGACCATCTCTCCTTTGTTCCCTGATGAACGTCCACAGGAAATTGTAAGGTTTTGTTTTGTTTGTTTTTGTTTTTTTGTACTTCTACAGAATATTTTGAGAGTGGAGGTGTAGCAGAGAAAGAGGTTTCAGAGTTCAGCTGTGCTTGGTTTTTACAGAGCCTATGGATCATAGATCTTGCAGAAAATGGGGAGCCATTGGAAGGAAATATTTATGTGTAGTAGTGGTGATGCCTTAAGTGTATTAGCATATTCCTGAATAGATTAAGTACATGGGCTTGTTGGACATTCATAGGAAAAGGTTTTATTGTAATTAGGCTTAGGGCTGCCATTTGTTTTTATCCATGGCCATTCCTCATCCATGCACTACCATTTTGCTAGTAAGGCTATTATTAGAGTGAGATGCCCAGAATCCAGGTAGGGAAGAAAAGAAAAGGTGAAGACCCTGAAAGAAATTTAGGGGAGTCACTTAAATGTTCTCCAGATTTGTCAATCTCTCAACATTCTTTCAGATTTTCCTTTATATATTGTTTCTTCTCTTTTCTCCCCACCTTCTGCCTCCCTCTTTCTTTCTTTTTCCTCATTCTCTGTCTTTCTCTTTCCCTGCCCATTATTTCCTTCCTTCCCTCCTTCCTCCCTCCCTTCCTCCCTTCCTCTCTTCTTCCCTTCCTCCCTCCCTCTCTCCTTTCTTCCTTCCTTCCCTCTTTTCTTCCTTCCATTCCTGCCTCTTTTCTTCTTTCTTTCCTTCAATACAGAGACTAGTTCTATATTTTTGTTCCCTTCTAGCAGATCTTTTTGGGTGAAGAGGGGGTTATAGCAATTCATATTCTGTATCATTACCATTTTCACTGGTAAACCCTGAACTATCTGGGGGCTCATTTCAAGCTGTGACAGAGTCAGAATTCTAAGCATGTAGACTCAGAATTTTTTTTTCTTTTTGTATTTCAGTAGCTTGTACCTAATTTTTTCAATAGGAAGAGAAGTCAGTTTTCAAACAATGAAATCATTATCAACCCAAATAATTGCTTTTTCAATCACTAAATGAAATTTTTTTAAAAAGATTTTATTTAATCATTTGAGACAGAGAGATACACAGAGAGAGAGAGAGAGAGCATGAGTAAGAGGAGAGGCAGAGGGAGAGGGAGAGAAGCAGACTCTCTGCTGAGCTGGGAGCCCGATGTGGGACCTGATCCCAGGACCCTGAGATCATGACCTGAGCCGAAGGCGGACGCTTAACCATCTGAGCCACCCAAGAGCCCCATAAATGAAATTCTATAAGCAGTAAACTGTTGAACAGCCCATGGTTTACCGTGTTGGTTCAGAATCACTTGGATTTGTTTTACTATCATCATGTATCCACAATGCAGCCCTTGGTTTATTTAGTTATTATTTTACATTCTTCTGTAGTTACATACAAGTGGTAGTGGTGACATGACATGGTTATTGTTCTGAGTTTGTATCACATTATATTGTTTTTAGTTTTGTATTGTTTCAGGTTTGTATTATGGTTCTTTTTTCTAATTATATTTTGCCTTTTTTCTTTGAATCAATCATATACATATAATAACAAAGGGGCAGAAAATTGTGTGGTTGTCCAAAATAATATGAAATTATAAAATTATGCAATTTAAAATGATGAATAAATGTGTTCTTTATTTTCAGCTTGCTTACTTTAATAATCTTAAGGCTATTGTATTTTCTTTCATAAAGTGTAGAAAGTCCAGCATTATGGCTTTGTGTGTGTGTGTTTGTGTGTGTGTGTGTGTGTGTGTGTGGAATCTCATAATGATTTCTAGATATTATGTGGTTTGTCCAATCTGTGAGGAGGCTGAGTCAGAACTAGAATGCAGATCTCACAAGTCTTCATGCAAATCTTCCTCAACTCACAGTAGGATTATGTCCTGATAAACCCGTTGCGTGTTGAAAATGTCAGAAGTTGAGAATGTATTGAATACAGCTAACCTGTGGAACATTGTAGCTCAGCTGAGCCTGCTTTAAACATGCTCAGAACACTTACTTTAGACTACAATTGTGTAAAATTATCTAACAGAAATCCTATTCCATAATAAAGTGTTGAATATCTCATGTAATTTCTCAAATACTATATTGAAGTGAAAGACAGAATGGGTATACGGGCTCAGAATAGTTGTAAGTGTACTTGTTGTTTACCCTCCTGATCGAATGGCTGGCTGTGAGCTGCCTGCCATCACAAAAGGAGGGGCACACCGCATATTATTAACCCCGGAAAAGTCAAAATTCAAAATTCAAAGTATGGTTTCTACTGAATGCGTATCATTTTTCTACCACCGTAAAGTCAAAAAATCATAAGTTGAACCATTTTAACTTGGGGATGTCTGTACACTGATCTTTCTTCTCTATTATTCTGCCTTTTGTATAATTAACATACCCAATCAATTGCCTTGGTCTCTGAAGTTTGAGTAAAATAATTTCAGGGTGTGAATTTAGCTCAACATGAAAGTTGTGAAGGCACAGATCAGGGGAGGTGGAGAACTATTACAAATTTTGTAGTCACAAGGTGGGTTTTTTGTGTCTGCTCAGGTATCAAGGTATAAGTCCTGGAATTTAACAATTTATCAACACAAATTTTCAAACAAAATTACAAAATATTTTAGTGGGTCAAAATAAGTTTTGGATAATTTATGGGTTAGTTTGGCCACCCCACTTCTTTTAAGAATTAACTAGAATAATGAAACTCATTTTCTTTATATCATAAAATGATGGAGATGGAAAGCCCTGACCATTTATTTCACTCCCTTGAAGTATGATAGTACAAAACTTTTCCAAGTAGATGGCTACCTACCCTGCTTTTGAGAAGACTTCATAATCTTAATTCAATTCCAGTAGACAGATACTTAGCTATGCTCTTAGAGAGATCAGTAAGAGATGGTCTCCAAATTTTTAGAGTTTAAAATCTGAAGAAATGATATGATCAATCCTTATTATTACAGGCAGATTATGATAATGGTCATCAAATACATATTATGAAAAAAAAAACATGTTCTGGAAAATCAGAGTGATAGCAGCATCTGTAGTTTAGGCACATCAGGAAAGGCTTCCTGGTGGAGGCATTAAGATGAACATGGAACACTGTGTAGGAATTTAAGGATGTGAGGTGGAGGAGACTGGGGGTGAAGCGCATATATAGGGCAAAGGCCTCGAGTCTCTGGAGTGTGAGACCAGATCAGGGAAGGGGCAAAGGTCACAGGTAGGAAAGTCCTGAGAGGCAAATCTGCCCAGTGAACAGAGATAGAATGGAGACATCCCTAAAGGCAAAGTGAGAATTTACAATTTATTCTGTCAAACAGCCCTGGGCGATCAATGTGTGCTCTTGAGCCAAAGAGCGACCCGATGAGAAGACTACTTTAGAAAGATCAATCTGGTGAGTTGTATAACAGGAACCGAAAGGGGAATGTGAGTGGAGACTGGGAGGGCGGAGAGAAAAAAGATGTGTTGAGGGTGGTGATGGAAGGGGCTTTAGAAAGAAGTGGTTGATGGCAAGAGATTCCCTCGACTTGGCAACTGATTTGAGAAAGGAGCAAAGGAGAAGTTAAAAAAATAAAAAAAGGGACGAGACCCCTCCCTAGTGTTTCTGGGGGAGGGACAGACTGGTAGCCTGGTGGCTCCACGGGAAGAACAAAGAAGTCCGAGGAGGAGATTTGGGGAAGGGGTGAGGGTTGTGGATGGTGAATAAAAGATGGTTTTACATCTAAACTAAATGCCACATATGTCAGCTTAAACCACTGGACAAATAGAAGATTTAACACCTGACCTTTTGGTTTTCATGCGGCCTATGGGATGGTGTTGCCTTTTGCTCAGGGCCTGGATTTCATGAGCATGTCCTCACTGAAAAATAAGTAGGCCTCCCTTGCGATTGTCACAATATTCTAATTTCCTGAGCGGGGAAAGCAGCAGCACCAGCACCACAGCAATGCCGTGGCCGCCGTGGCCGCCACGGTGGCGAGAAAATCCAGCAAGGCCAGGGATTTCGCAGCCTTCTGTTGCTCACCATCACATGAAACGCTCCTCATTATATTGCTTCCCGCCCGGTGACTCCATGCCAAACTTCAGCCTGCCCAGGGTCAGGGCTTGCTGGGGGTGCCGCCGGCTCCATTGTGTGTGCCGCACTGGGATCAAAGCATTCTTTCCCCTTCCTCATCTACCTCTTCTCCCTACTGCTTGTCTGCCTTCTCCTGCAGGGGGTCAGGCTGGCCACATTTGCACGTCTCAGTGCGTAGCCCTTTTATACAAAGTTTTCTTTGTTAATCAGAAGTACATGCAAATCCTCTCTATGTACAATGAACGGCTTTGAGAGGAAGGTGTGACAGTGATATAATGACCTGGTGAATTTTCAGGCAAGGAAAATCAAAATATCTTGGCTTTATTTTCCAGAGATTAGTATTTGAAGGGGGTGTGTGTGTGTGTTTGTGGGTGTGGAGATGTGTGTCTTTTTGCCCACGTTCTTCCTCTGGCAAACAGCCTATGTAGAGAGTTCTTCAATTCTCTCCTTTTCCATGTTCACATTTGAATGATCCTTAGTATTTGAGTGTCAGCGCAAGGAAGCTTTGTTTTTGAAACTGTAGGATACGGAGCTGTGTGACTTCTGCCTGGTCGATGAGCTTTCATACCTCACCTTAGTGCGTCACTCTGGCGGCCCCTGGCTAGGGTCAGGAGGGGTACACGGGCCCCTCCCTGTCGTCAGTCCTGAAGCCAGACTGAACTGAAACATAAGCACTGCCCTCCATCATGTTTCCCTGCAAGATAGTAATAAAAACACAGTGGCTGTTCATTCTGTTTTTCACTTTTACTTGTCACTTCTTGCACCCATCAAGCAAACAGTTGGTAATCGCTTAATTGAAGTAGAGGGAAGTTTGGAAGCGGGCTTCTGAACAATCCAGCAATCTTTGGGTACGGCTTGCACTTGAAGATCTTCCTGGATGACACACGAGGTAGTTATCAAGCATCTAAGGAAAAGATCGAAAATGAAGAGGTCTGTGTTGTGTTTTATTTAATTTCTTTTTCTTTTGTTGGACAGTAGAATCAAGAAGATGGTGCCTTTATTTGACCTCCTCTCCATGGCAGTCGTAACTATAATGGGTTTAATTAACTATGTGGTATTGACGTACTTAGTTATCCCGGTGATTATACTTCTTTAATGAAAGCACTTCATTTGAGCTGCACTGGCGTTCCGCGGTGCCTGAGCCCCACACCCATATTTCATAACTGTCTAGACACTGGGACCGTGTGCATATTTTACCAACAACCCTTGAGAGAGGTTATCCTGCATGGCTTAGGGTAATTGGGAACTAATGATTTTGCCCCCCCCCCCCCCCCGGTTTCAGACTCACTCTGGGCAGAGAGCGGAGAAACTGTCGGGGGATGTCGGGGGAGGGGCAGCGGCTCATTTTGTGTAAACTGAAAAGGAGGGGGAAGGGCTGGGTTTTGGAAACCATATGCTCCTAGGAACTGTTTCTCTTTAAGCTGGCAATCAGAAAGACAGTAACACCAGAGGGAATTGGGGGGTTTCCTCTATGGGTGCACTGTATAAATACGCTGAGATAAATGTACACCGTGCATAGAGACACATGCTCATATTAACAGGAATCCTGGCCGTACACATGTCTATTAACAAACAGGCAGTCCAATTCGGTATTAAAAGTAGATCGCTGCTTACATTTGGTCAGCAGGTGACTGGCAATGTCCCTTTCACACGGCGCGGGGGACAATGAAGTCAGACTGTATGGAAAAAAATAGGGCAAATATAAAGGAAGAAACTGCAAAAATTTCCATATGAACATGTCAATAATAATATCACAAGAGACCCCAAAGAAGAAGAGAACAAAAGCAAAAAGATTATCTAGCTGTGTCTGGACCCGTCCACAATTAAAAAAAAAAAAAGATTCACGCATGAACCCCATTAGCCTCCTCACTATTCAAACTTGGGAAATGGAGGGGGAGGGAGAAGAGTGGGGGGTGGGGGAGTCAGCGGTGTGGACAGAGAGGGGGTTAGAAACCTAGCTGAAACAGCTCTGCCGAGAAATAATAGGTTTTGAGCACAATCTCTTTTGCAGCTAGAAGTGCTATTTCTTTTCCAGTCTGTTTTATTTGACTCTTCTTTTTTTTCAAAGATGTGCTTTCCCCCTGTCACCTCTTCCTGCAGCTTCATCCTGCAGCCGGTGCTGCCTCCCCTCCGGTCTCCCTGTCTAGAGACACACACCGAAATCACTGCAGGCATTCGACTGCTTCGTGCGGCACCGGAAGGAGCCCTGTGGGTCATCACAGCCAAGCCCATAAACAAGCACCATCGCAAAACCAAACAAATGGAGGAGAAGTGGCTCAGTGGAGGTACCTGCCAACGAGACTTGTTCCTCTGGCACGAGGGCTGCTCGGCAAAAGCCTCCATCCCTCATTAAATCAATAAAATCAAGTGTCCTTTATTTTAAGCCTCAGCACTGTAAACCAGTAGCAAGGAGAGGGGCCCAGGCTTTTCATCTCATTGTTTCAAAACAGATCGTTGGGTTGGAATTGACAAAAGGTTCATTCCTTTACCTTTGTGGAAATGTCAGTAAAAACGCAGGTGCTGGGCATTTGGACTCTTTTGCTCCGCAGAAGGAAAAAAAAAAAAAAAAGGAGAGCGTGTGTGTGGGGAGGGGGAGATCCGTGACAGGCTAACTACATGTACTGAAGCTTTCTAAGACATTTTGTTTAGCCTGATATTGTGCAGCAGTGAGGAGAGAGGTGGAATCTATTGTGTACCAGCTGCATGAATCACCGGATTGAAGTCTAACAGCCTCAGATCCTCTTTTATACAGTAGAGGGGAGATTAGAGCAGGGAGCTCATATGTCACAAAATAGAGGTACAATGTGGTTCTGGCTTGCTTAGCGCACTCAGCCAGCATTTGATCCAAATTTAGCCAAAGGGAACGAAGGAACGTGTGCTGCTATCAGCCAGGGAGGTGACAAATGTTGGGCTGTAATATCCCAAATTCCTTTTCTGTTTCCAAAATGTCATCTCTCCTTTGTCAGCTTCATTATGATTGAATCTATGTATAGTCACAGACCAACTGGAAACAAACAAAAACACCAAACCCTAGCTAAATTATTCTACACCTGCCTCTTCCTAAGCTGGGTAATTGATATGGAGCACAGGGAAGTTTTCTCTCTAGGACTTACAGCCTCATTTGTTTAACAAGTATTTGCTGAATGCTACAGTATATTCTAGAAGCTGAAAGGGATACACAAGGGATCTAACACATATCTTGCTACTTCCAAAAGCTTGCAGTCTGGCTGAGAAAACAGACAGACAGACAGATAAATGCATACACGGATCTTCTCAGGAACAAAGGCAACAGAGCATTTTGTTTAATGAGTAACTATGGGAGCATAAATGAGAAGTGCTATATAGGAATTCAGAAAAAGGGAATTCGAGCTAAAATTTTTTTGAACACAGAGTAGAGAAAGGGAACAATTTATGCTTGGAGTACTAAGCCCTTTTCGAAAGATCTGACATGTGCCGTGCATCGTGGCACATCGAGTGTGTACCAAGTTGTATTATTATCACCCCCATTTAATAGATGAAGAAACTGGAGCCCAGAGAGATAAGTAACTTGCCCAGAGTCACATAGTTAAAAGAGGCAGAGCAGGATTTTAGACTTTCAAATTATTTACTCTTCACCACTTCCCCAACCTGCTTGGCAAAAGAATGAAAGGAAGACGCTCTGAAGCCTGCCATCTCTCTCCTTCCCCTTTGCTAAGTGATTTCTCTACTTGTCTTCACTGAAACTTCCAGGTCCTTATCTGTTTCTGTTTCAGCTGAATTATCGGCCACTTACTCTGTATTTAGATTTCCTTCCCTTGACAGATTTCATGGTCAAATCAGTAATAAAACTTTATTTCTAGAAGAAATATTAGTGGTGGCTTGCCTCAGGCCAAGTAAGTTCTTATTTACAGACAGGAGATCACAATTTGTCTTCTGAAGCCCAGCCCAGCGTTCCTTCTGTTGGGTTGGTCACACTTATCACACCCCCTCTATTTGCTTTTCCTCTTGCTTTCTAGAGGAGACCTCGAGCAAGATGGAGGCCGGCGCGGCTCTGGCCATCAGCAGCGTCAAGGCCCCCGGCGATAACTGAGCGGTCATATCTGCTTGCTGACAGGGCCAGGCACCTCTTTCTGAGACTCTCAGGAGCCATTCCAGGCATTCTCTCTTCCAAGTCCTCAATGCAGTTGGTAAACGATACCATTTTAGATCCCAGTAAAAACACTGACATCAGCTGACATGCGATACCACCTTTTCACCTGAGTAAATTCTACCTCCCCACTCCCAGCTCCCTCACTGCCCTGCCCAAAGCCAGAAGAGCTGCCCCTCACTGACTTCCCTACGCTCACTGGTAGGACTGCGGAGGGGTTGCTTTGGGCGCTGCTGTCCTTCTCAGCTTTCAGGGTTCCCCTCATTCTGTTTCAGAAGTCCGGGTTCCATACACTACCCTACATTCCTCAGTGAAAATCTGAGCTCAGAGAAGGGCCTAAGAAACATGGAATTGTAAAAATCTTTAAGGCGCAGTGTTATTTTTCTCAGTACAGGACTTTTAAAATTTTTATATAATAGGATCAAAAATCCAGATATCAATGAAACACATTTATAATCGTGGGATACCAGGCACTGTGCAAAAGGACTAAGGCATTTGGAGAGCAACAGCCCTCAAATCACACCAGCTCATGGGTCGGTCATCTCTGTACATGGACAGCCTGCCCTGCGGATTGGCTCAAAGCCGAATCTTCAAACTAAAGAGATTCTCCCATTCCCTTCACCTCAGGACAGACCTTGTTCTTGTGATTTTCTGGCACATTCTCTGGCTTTTTTTCTTCTCTACTTCTCTACTCCCCATGGCTGAGGATACATAAGTTCATTCAACTTGATAATTCTTCCTTTGATTCTGTTGCATATGCTGAATGATTCTGTTTATCTCTCCTCTTTTACTGACCAGACTTTAAGTGCATCTTCTATACGTTCTCTCTCTGTTTCTCAGTAACTGCTCATTTTTTAAAAGTTTGAATAGCTTCAGATAGACAAAAGTTCTTGTCCTGATATTAAATATTAAGTCCTGATTCTTCTTGATGTCTTTTTGAAATTCAGCTCTTCTAACAATCTTGTCTTCTAGAATAATCACTCTCAATCCCACCAGACCTTCAATTCCTTTTAGAACAGATGCTTGTAATGCTGCTTTAAGTCCTGAAATAAAATGCATTGACAATGTAACTTTCCTACTCATGTAATTTTAATAATTCAGCATAGTGCCTTCAATGTATATAAATGAAAATTAAAGGAAAGTAACATAATAAAATTATATGCATCTATACACAGAATCACCATTAATACAAGATGAAAATGCAGATTGATATAAACGTGATTCAAATATCATTAGCAGCACCACCATCAAAAATATGATTCATGCACTGATGAACGAACTTTGATAATGGTTTCAATAAAGAAAAATAAAGGGGTGCCTGGGTGGTGAAGGGTCCGACTCTTGATTTCAGCTCAGGTCATGATCTCAGGGCCGTGAAACTGAGCCCCACATTGGGTTCTGCACTGGGGATGGAACCTGCTTGTGATTCTCTCTCTCCCTCTCCCACCTCACTCATGCATTCAATCTCTCAAAAAAAAAAATTAAAAAGAAGAAAAATAAAGAACAACACAGTAGTTGTGTATTTAACAACATGCAAAAACCTTTGTATTTTTATGAAATAGATTAGGTCCTATCCTGAAATAATGTAAACATTTTTTTTCACTTACATAAATTTTCATGAATCATTCAAAAGTTTGTTTGATACAAGATAATATCTTCAAGATATTCTTCATTATGTGTGACTGTCTCAGTCATTGCAAGATGTCTAGCGTTCTTCCCCCAACTCCCATCACTACACACGATGTAAAAATATCCTCCACTCTTGCCATCAACCAAAAATTTCTAAAATCCCCCTCACTGGGTGGTGTGGGGCCTCCTAAGAACCAGTATTCTAGATTATCTCATCTTCAGCTCAAGTGGCATTTCTCTTTCCCTTCCTGCTTATCTGATCCCTCTTTTTCTTTCAATGGGCTATTGTCTCCTTTCTCCTATGCACTTTCAACCATGGCCATTCTTCAAGGCATGGTCCTGGGTTACCTATTACTCCCTCGCCCCCCACCCCCACCTCTTTCCCTATCTTCTGCTTTGCTTCATTGAGGCATCATTTATATACAGTATGGTTTACTGATTCGAAGTGTGCCGTGCACACTTAAATGCACACAGCCCTACAACCATCGCCACAATCATGATATAGAATATTTTTGTCACTCCAAGAGGTTTCTTCTGCTTCTTTACACTTAATCTCCTTTCCATGAGCCTAGCCCCTGCCAATCACCAATCAGTCTTCTGTGCCTAGAGTTTCACCTGCTATAAGATTTCTTATAAGTTTAATCATACAGCATTTAGTGTTGTAGGTCTGGCTCCTTTAACTTAAAGTAATGTTTTAGATATCCATCCATGTTGTGGGTGTTTTGCTGATTTGTTCCTGAGTAGTAATTTGTTGATAAGTAGTATTTAATTTTAAGATATACCAAATCTATTTATCCATTCACTCCTTGATGGACACTGGGGTGTTTACATTTTTGACCTATTTTGAATAAAGGTATTCTGAACAGCTAAAATATATTTTTATTTCTCTTGGGTAAATACCTATAAGAGGTACTGTTGGTATATGCCATATATATTTTCATCATAAGAGATTGCCAAATCTATTTCAAAGTGGATGTACCATTTTGAACTCACGCAAGCAGTGCATGAATTCTAATCTATATCCTCACCAACTCTAGGTATTGTCAATCCTTTTGAATTTGAGCTATGCTAGTGGGCCTATGATGGTATCTCATGGTGGCTTTAATTTGCATTTTTTCTAATGGTAACTAATATTGAGTATCAGTTCATGTTTTTCTCTCTCTTTTTTTTCCTGGAGAAGTGTCTCTTTAAATCTTTTATCCATTCTCTAATTGGATTGTTTGTCTTATTAACGAGTTGTATGAATTCTTTATATATACTCGATGGGAGTCCTTTGTGAGCTGTATGTTTTGAAAATATTTGTTGTTGTTGTTGTTGATAATATGTAATTGGGCCTAGCTTTCTTTTTTTTTTTTTTTAAAGATTTTATTTATTTATTCGACAGAGATAGAGACAGCCAGCGAGAGAGGGAACACAAGCAGGGGGAGTGGGAGAGGAAGAAGCAGGCTCATAGCGGAGGAGCCTGATGTGGGGCTCGATCCCACAACGCCGGGATCACGCCCTGAGCCGAAGGCAGATGCTTAACCGCTGCGCCACCCAGGCGCCCCTGGGCCTAGCGTTCTTACCCTCTCTGACATATTTGCCTTTAGTTGGAGCACTTAGATCATTTTCATTCAATATACTTATCAATGTGATTGAATTTAAAACATCTTGCTATTTATTTTCTTTTTATTTTGATTGTTCTTTATCCCTTCCCCCCCCCAGCCTTTTTTTCTGCTCCCTTCTATTGGATTATTTTTGTGAATCCTTTTTATTTCTATAGTTGGCTTTTTAGTTATACTTCTGCCCGAATAATTTTAATATACCTTTACTGCAAGTTTTTGATAATTAATTTTCTCAACCTTTATTTGTCTGAAAAAAGTCTTTATTTCATTTTTACTTTTGATTGATATTTTTGCTGGATACAGAATTCTAGGTTTACAGTTTTTTTTTTTTTTTTCCTTAGAGTACTTTGACAGTATCACTTCATTGCTCCTGGCTAATGCTGCTATTGATGAGAAGTTAGTGGTCTTCACTCCTCCCTCCATAATGTGTCTTTTCTTCTCTGACTTCTGGATGGTCATTGACCTTGGATTTGTGGATCTGTGTAGTTTATGTGTAGTTATCTGTGTAGTTTTCATCAAATTTGGAGCTTTTGGGGCCAATAGTTCTTAAAATATTTTTTAGTATCTCTTCTTGTCTTTTGGGTACTCCAATTTTATGTACATTCGTTTGCTTGGTATTGTCCCACACATTGCTGAAACTGGTTTTGGGGGGCTTTTTAAAGGCTTGTATTCTTTTTCTCAATTCGTTTTGGATAGTTTCTATTGTTACATCTTTGAGCTAATGATCATTTCCTCTACAATATTTATCTACTATTAAACTCATTCGGTGTGTTTTTTATTTCAGATATTGTAGTTTTCACGTCGAAGTTTGGGGTTTATTTTAATTCTTATTGTTTTGTTCTGAGCAGGCTATTTTTAGAACAGTTTTAGGTTTACAGCAATATCGAGCAGAAGGTACAGATTTCCCATGTACCTTCTACCCTGCACATGCATAAGGCTTTGTTTTTTTAGATCACTTTCATTTTTTACCTTATCACTTTCATGCTTTACCTTCTTTAATATAGAGAATATATACATATGTTTAAAATATTTGAGTATATATATATGAGTTATTATAAATTCTTGGTCCATTAATTTTATTACATGTATGAAATCTCTGTCTGTTTCTACTGATTTATTTTTTCTACTGGTCATTATTTTCTTGCTTTTTTTTAGATCCGGCAAATTTTCAATTAGATGTCATATATTGTGAATGTTATATTAATAAATGTTGGACATTCATTTGTTTTCTACTTTTCTTGATGAACATTTACTGGAATCAAATTGATAGTTTTAAGCTTCATTTGAAACTTTTTGGGAGTTTGGTGCAACCTACTGATTTCCAGTAGATTTTTCTTCAGCCTTCGGTAGTTTCTGCTCTATACATGCAGAGCAGTACTCACACGGTCCTTGTGAGCAATCTCTTTGTGCCTTCCTCTCTGATAGTCTGAACTATAGATTGTAGCTACTTTAGCCTATTTGAACTGCAGGCAGAAATGTGGGGACAATTGTAGGGTTCACTTCATGTGTTTCCTTTTTTCAGGGATCATAGTCTTGAAATGTGTGCTGTCAAATGTTTCAGAATTCTTGTTTCATATTATTTAGTTGTTTAAGATAGAAGTATAAATCTGATCTCTGTTTATTCATCATGGTCAGAAGAACATTTCTCAACTGTTCCTGAAGGACCTATCATTCATACAAACACAGTATTTAACTTTGTGGGCCTAACTCCTAAAGATGAACTCAATCTATGACCTCCCACTCAGCGCTATTGTTAGATTTCTAACTGCATGTTGGACAATTCCACGTGAGTTTCTTTCTTTCTTGTCAAAATTGACAGCCTCTTTCTGTTTTCCTACGGTCCACCAAAGGCACTATTATATTTTTACCAGATATTCAGGGTCTTAGTATGAAAGTTATTTTTGAATCCTTATTGCTTGTTCACTTCCCATGGATCATCTGTCACTAATCCTGCAGATTCTTTTAACATTTCCCATCTGTCATGGGGCCCCCTGGGTGGCTCAGCTGGTTAAGCATCCAACTCTTGATTTCAGCTCAGGTCATGATCTCAGGGTCCTGAGACAGAGCCCAGCGTTGGGCTCCATGCTCAGCAGGGAGTCTGCTTGAGATTTCTCTCCCTCTCTCTCTCCCTCCATTCCTCTCCCACTCATGTGTGCTCTCCCCTCTCTCTCTCAAAAATAAACAATAAATCTTTAAAAAAATTTTTCACAGCTGTTTTGCTGTCCCTATATCTTTTGCCACCATTGTAGTCAAGAACTTTGTCATCTCACATTTTCAATATGCAAGTATTTCATAATTCTTTCTCTACTCTAGTTTCTCCTCACATCAGTTCAACTGGCACAAAATGTCATTCATTGCCTAACCATGCTTACAAATTAAAGTGTAAAGAGTTATACCAGAATATTTAACATTAAATAATTCAGCTCTGACCAGCTTTTTATCTTCCAATCCTAACTTTATCTTCTATTTCCAAAAAAATGCCCACAACATTCTAGTACATGGTTTCTCTTCAGTGTCTTGTGAACATATCACACTAATTCATGGTATCCCTTCTGCTTGGAGGTCCCACCTTCATTTTCTCTACTTTTTCAAATGGACCCCATTCTTGTAAAATCCAGTTTAATTTCCATTTACAATAGAGAGATTCTAACATTGATCTTTCTCTAATCTGGACTGATATTTTTTCTTTCTGTGCATATCAGCATTTAATCACATAGTGTGTAGAAGATTAGTACTTGCCTTAGTGTGATCTCCTAAATATTCCCATTCATTATACTCACATCCATGTTGTCAGAGCATGTTCAGCAGGTGAGAGACCAACCTCTGACCTTCTGACTTCTAATCTTTAGTTAACCATACAACTTCTTTCTTTATGCTACGTTACCTTTCCCGCCTACCTTTTTTTAAATTATTATTATTAAGCTCTGTATTATGGAGTTAAGCAAATCAAACTGAGAAAGTTAAGAAAGAAAGGAGGAGAAAAAAGGAACTTTCACTTCTTTGTAACAAGAAAGTAATGAGAGTTTCTTTTATAGTTAGATACAGATAAAAAATATAGATGTATAGATAAAGATCTGCTGAACTACTATAAATATAATTCCAAAAAGAGTTCCAAACTTTTTCCAGGTAATTGTAGTAACATAAATATGCATCTATATACCAAGGATCCTATTGTTAAGCACTTTATTCTTGGAAGAAGTATAGATACAGTGATTAAGAGTACAAGGGTGCTCATGAGCTTCCCTGGGTTCAGATGTCAGCTCTGAAGCTTGTGAGCTATGTGACTGCAGGCAATTTATTCTCTGTTCTTTGGCTTCTTCGTGTATAAGATGGGAATAGTATTAATCCCTACTTCACAGAATTGTGGTAAGGCTTAAGTGAGATAATCTTTGTGTCAAGTGGGCTGATGGCAGGAAAATTGTGTTTTGGTAACATTTTCAATCTGCTGTGAGCTGACAAAATGAAAAAGTTTTGACTGAGATGGTTAGAGTTTCATTCTTTTGATTCAGAAGATTTAATTCTGGCCGCCATGCAAAGGTTTTGACTGTTGAAAGCAACAGTTGGGTTAAGCATCAGAAATTCACCATCAGTAAAATTGAGTTCATATAACTTAGACAAGTTTTTGACTCAGCTTTGTCCATCTGTTCTTTTTTCCCATATATTCTCCTTCAACTTCACTTGTCCAGTCCCACAAACGTCAGCAAATTTCCGATCCCCAATCCAATGTGATATACATAGATTGATCTATCTATTCTTCTATATATCTATAGAAAGATTTATTGCTTTGAATCTCAGTCAACACACAATTGATTTGACAAAATTGATTTGGCAATTGATTTGACAAAAAGGAAGAAAAATGTAATCAAAGTAGTTATTTAGGTGTATCGAAAAATTCTCCTAGAACACTTCCCTTGATTTTCCTCTTTTTACTTCTAACTTCAAACAAACATGTTTGTGCAGATGTAATAATGTATAGCTAACCTTACCATCATTTCTGGCATCTTCAGACTGGCTTCTGCTTATCTTATATTTATCATAATCTCTTATCATGAAAATGAGTGTTCATCTAAGTAAGCATCTGTCCACTGATCCATTAGCAGCACCTTGACAACATAATAATAATTCTGACCAGGAGGAGTTTAGTGGAGGCTGTCTCAATCAAGAATTCAACATTTTAGAGAAGCATAATGCTTACCAGAAAAGACATCTAGGTCAGAATTCATCACCTCTAATTTTCAGGTTCCTAATTTTGTTCTCATCTCGCATTGTTCCATCAAACCATCATCAAGCAACACTGATTAAGTATTCCCCCAGCCTACAACAGTGTTAGAATTTTGATGATGTAAATTAATTGGCTATGTTTCAGTCATTTGGAAATTTTCTGAAAGGTATTGCCTCCAAGCCTCTTCATATTTTAATTTTTAACCAGCTTAAATGTTAAAATATGTGGTGAACTCCCATTTAATAATAGTCTTATTTTTATTTAGTTAGTTTACAGTTAAAACTTAGGGCATGTTTCAATAATTTTACAGCTCTTTCATCAGTCAGAGACATACAACTCGACTCTTCACGGTCAGTTGTATAAAATTGGTGTACAAAAGTTGATCAAGAGATGTATCAGAAATCATATTTTTAAAAGAATCAAGTGCCAGATTTGGGACTGATCAAATAAAGTCTAAATTGGGTACATTTTGGTGGTGTATTGAAAAATCGTGCCACTTTTACTGTGGCATTTTTTTTTTTTTTTAATGCATAGGGGAGAATGGATAGAGTTAAAGGAAGTGTGGTTGGAATTAAAGTGGTAATTAAACATCTGTTGGTCCTCATTATGTGCCAATCACTATGTTTTCTATACGTTATTTCATTTATTTCTCACTGAAATTATTAATTAAATATTATTATTTTGCCATGTTTTATATAGGAAATGAACACTTTGGGATGATAAATTGATGGCAGATCAAAGATTCTAATGCAGTTCTGTCCAATCCTGAAGCCTGAACAGGGGAGAGCATCGTGTACGTGAACATCACCCATCTCCAGTGGTACAGCAGAAGTAAGGTCAAGAATGGCTGAGCTATGGATCGGGATAGATAACACCAAATCATATCCATGAGATGCTGCATAGTTTACAAGGCATATTCACATTTTTTATTTCCTTCAAAACTCATAATATTACTGTGAGATGGTGTTATTATTACTATCATCACTTTATAAATGGGGAAATTGAGAAGGAGGAGTGCTGAATAAATTGCCTAAGTTTGGACAGCTGGTTAGACACAGACCCAAGGTAAAACTCAGGCTTCTGACTTAAGGTCCCCTTAGCATATCCACTACATTTCATTGCTTCCAAATGTAAACATCACAGTTATCAAAATCAAGCATGTGTGTGCCCCTGTGGACTAAATATAAATTTAAGTTACTGTTGTTTATTCCCCTTTTGTAAATAAATAGATCAAAAGGCAATCCTGGTAGGCTTTGGGCTACATGGCACCTAAAATATTCTATGAAAATTTGAATTATGAAAATAATTCATGGAGAAGATCAACATCTGCCTCTTAGTCTGGTAAGGATATCCTAATTGGAATATTAAAATGGGGAGAGATAATATTTAAAGAGAAATGTCACTGCAGCGTCCTTGACATGCATTCCACAAAAGAGTTAGGAGAAATATATAACTAAAAAGAAAACACCATCAGATTTCCAAGGCACAGGATTTAGCTGCAACTGTTTTATCCAGAGGTGGACAAGATATTTTTTCTCTCTCATGATTTATGAGGTACAAGAAATAACTCCCCTGTCTGGACTATTTTTGCCATTTGCAGTGACTGCTGTCTTCATTGTTAGACTTTATTTTCATGGATTGACGGTATTGTCTCCATGAAAATTCATAAAAGTATCCTCTTGCCTCTATGGATATCTATATTGTATATAAATCAATACAAGATTTTTAAAATCACAGCTAGTAAGGGAGAGGAGTACATTGCATTAATGTAAGAAAAGGCAGAATAAAAAGCCAGAAAGCTATGCCATTTTATTGGAAGGAGAGGCCAAATTTTGGTGCTGGGAGACCATCATTCATTCACTTAGTCATTCAACAAACATGTGTTGAGGTCCTGCCATATGTAAGATGCTGTCCTAGGTGCTGAGGCACAGCACCACTAGGTACGAGCTTGTATTCTCATAGCCACGTAAAAATAGCAGGGTAGCAGTACATGCTAGTCTCTCTTCCCCCAACCCCCTTAGCTTTCTGAAAAGATGTTGTCAAGTCACAAAACCTAAAGTAATTGGGTCAAGTGTATTTTACCTGAAAAAACATGCAATAAGCAAAATGATTCTGGAAAGAATACATTTTTGGAAGAAGCCTTCACTTCTTTTTCTTCTGGCAGCAGAGTAGAGGCTTCCAGGATGGGGAAGAGCAAAGAGTGGCAGAGTTGACTCAAAACATTGGAGCAGAGAGTATGTTTGAGAAATATATCCCACGGTCTGGCATATTATCCGAGAAGCCAGTGAGGGCTTAAGCAATGTGAAAGGATGCCTCTTACCCTTGGGAGAGTCTCCTGTTATGCCAGGATTATGTCTGACATAGTAGTTGCAGAGGTGACAAAATATCTTTTGCTGACAGGACCAATTCACCATAAGAATTTCACTGCTGGGGGTATTTCTCCTGCTTTTCTGATATGTCCAAGGAGATAGGGAGAACATGAGATGGGGAATCAGGGGAGACACAGAATCCCTGAATTTTGAGAATGGAATTTTATAGGCTTGGGAAGAAGTATATGGTACAATAAATATAATTTAGAACAGCAGTTCATCAAGTATGGTCTGGGGACTCTGAGGGCTCCTCCAGACCATTTTGGGACACCATGCTATCAAAACTATCTTTATTATAATACTAAATTGTCATTTACTTTTTTCATGTATTCTCTCATAAATGGTTGTTGGAATTTTCCAGTGGCTTGACAAGATGTTTGCTGTTGCAACAGATGGAATGCAGATGAGGATCCAGCTGCTTCTATTATGCAAGACATTTAAGGTATTTGTAGAAATGTAACATAATGCCACATTTCTCACTATTTTTAAAAAATATACCTATTTTTGTAAAAAAAATGTTATAGGTAATGTGCTTGTTAGAGTTATTTAAAGACAAATTAATAAATTATTTTTTTATATTCTGTTTTAATTTCTGCTATGTTATAATAACATATAACATATAGAGATAAAAGTTCCTTGGGGTCTTCAATAATTTTTAAGATCACAAAGGGGTCCTGAGATAAAAAAAAAATGAGAACTGATGCCTTATAATATTAAAGGAAAAGAATTTTTCAGACATTTGTTAGAATATAAGAGAAGAAGGTTATAAATTAGCTTTTGTTTTTCCTTAAAAATAGATTGAAAAATGAAAAAGAGTGAGAAACAAAACTGGAGGCTCTATATTCCACGAAATTATGGAAAACCTAAAATTCTGATCTAAAACATTTGAAGAAGAATGGCTAAGCACAGTGAAAGGTGGACTAGCATAACAGAAGAGAAAGTGACACCACAAGAGGGCTGCTGCTGAAAACATTGGGCCAAGATGGTGAAATACACAATTCTCCTAAAAGGTAGCACACCTTAACTTATCTTCTATTGTGATATAATTCATATGCCATAGAATTCACCTTTTGAAAGTCTACAATTCAGTGGTTTTAGTACATTCACAAGCTTGTGTTACCATCACCACCATCTAATTCTAGAATATTTTGGTCACCAAAAGAAACTTGTACCTATTAGCGGGCACACCCCATTCTCCCCAACCTCTAATCTGCTTTCTACCTCTATGGTTTTGCTTATTCTAGATATTTTATATAAATGGTATCATATAATATGTAACCTTTGTGTTTGGATTAGTTTTTTACAATATATTTATATTATAACATATTCAAAACTCATCCATGTTGTAGTATGTGTCAGTTTGTCATTCATTTCTTGGCAAAATAATATTCTATTGTATGGATATACCACATTTTGTCTATCCATTAATTGGCTAGCTTGTTTCTGTTTCTTTTTTTTAAACTATTATGAATAATGCTGCGATGAGCATTTGAGTATGAATTTTTCCATGGACATGTTTTTAATTCTCTTGTGTATGCATCTAGGTATGGATTTTCTGAATCCTATGATAACTCTGTTTAACTTTTTGAGAAACTAAAAAAATGTTTCCAAAGCATCTATGTCATTTCACATTTCCTTTTTTTTTTTTTTTAAAGATTTTATTTATTTATTCAACAGAGATAGAGACAGCCAGCGAGAGAGGGAACACAAGCAGGGGGAGCGGGAGAGGAAGAAGCAGGCTCATAGCGGAGGAGCCTGATGTGGGGCTCGATCCCATAACGCCAGGATCACGCCCTGAGCCGAAGGCAGACGCTTAACCGCTGTGCCACCCAGGCGCCCCTCATTTCACATTTCTGAGCGATGAATGAGAGTTCCAATTTCTTCGCATCCTCACTAACACTTGTTATTATCCATCTTTTAAATTATAGGCATCCTTGTAGGTGTCAGGCAGTACTTTTTATTTCTGTTTATTATACTTTTTGTTTGTGTTTCCCTCTTCTCATGTGCTTATTGGTCATTTATAAATCCTCTTCAGAGAAATATCCATTCAAATGCTTCGCCTATTTAAAAAAATGTGTTGTCTTTTTATTGCTGAGTTATAGGAGTTTTTGTATATTTTAGGTATTGTTCATTTATGAGATATACGATTGCAAATATTTTGCACCATTCTTTGAGTTGTCTTTTCACTTGTTTGATGGTGTCCTTTAATACACAATGTTTTACATTTTCATGAAGTCCAATTTAAAGTTTTTCTTTTGGGGGCACCTGGGTGGCGCAGTTAGTTAAGCATCCAACACTTGGTTTTGGCTCAGGTCATGATCTCAGTCATGAGATCCAGCACCGTGTGGGGCTCTACGCACAGTGTAGAGTCTGCTTGAGATTCTCTTTCTCCCTCTCTCTTGTCCCTCCCCACCGAATAAATAAATTAATCTTTTTAAAAAAATAAAGATTTTCTTTCGTTACTTTGCTTTTGTTATTGTATCTAAAAAAAATCAGTATTTAATCCAAAATTACAAAGATTTATGCTTATGTTTTCTTCTAAGAACTGTACACTTTTAGCTATCTACATTTAGATCTTTGATCCATTTTGAGTTAATTTGTGTGTATGGTATGAGTTGGGGGCATTTGGATATCCATTTTGCATTCGGATATCCATTATTTCTAGTATCATTTGTTGAAAAGACTGTTCTTCCCCCCATTGAATTGTCTTGACACCGTTGCCAAAAATCAATTGACCATAAATGTAAGGGTTTTCCCCTCTATACTCTTTATTCTATTCCATTGACCCATATGCCAATGTTATATTATCTTGATTACGGTTGCATTGTGGTAAATTTTAAATCAGGAAATGTGAGTCCTCCCACTTTGTTCTTTTCAGGATTATTTTGGCTATTCTGGGTCCCTAGCATTTCCATATGAATTTTAAGATCAGTGTATACATTTCTACAAAAAAGAGCAACCAGGATTTTGATAGACATTTCATTGAATCCCTATTGGGCATTATTGCGATCTTATCAATCATGTAGTTTATTCTTTATCCTATTAACACAGCTTATTACATTGATTAATTTTCATATACTTAATAAATCTTGCATTGCTGGGATAAATTTTATTTCATAGTGTATAATTTTTTATGTGTTTCTGTATTTAATTTGTATTTTGTGGAAGATTTTTGTGTCTATATTCCTAAAGTACATTGAGCAGTAGTTTTCTTGTATGTCTTTGGTTTTGGAATCCAGATAATACTTGCTTCATAGAAATAATTGGGAAGGGTTACCTTCTCTTCTATTTTTTGGAAGAGTTTCCTTTGTGAGTGTAAAGGCTCTCTGTTGAGCAGGGAACCGGATGCGGGGCTTAATCCTAGGACCCTGGGATCATGACCTCAGCCAAAGGCAGATGCTTAACCGACTGAACCTCCCAGGTGCACCATCAAAATTTTTGTTTATTCTGTAGTAAGTTTCAGCAGTTTCTCCCTTTCTCATAATTTGTCTATTTCATCTAGGTTATCTAATTTGTTACTACACAATTGTTCGTATAATCTGTTATTTCTGTATGGTCAGTAGTAATGCCCCCCCTTTTCATTCCTGATCTTTGTAATTTGAGTCTTCACTCCCCTTTCTTGGTCAGTCTACCTAAAAGTTTTTAGTTTTGTTAGTTAACTTTTTCAAAGAACAAACTTGGACTCATTGATTTTCTCTCCATTTTTTAATTCTTTATTTAATTTATTTTTCCCATGATATTTATTATTTGTTTCTTACTACTTTACTGGGATCTAGTTTGCTCTCCAGATTTACCTCTAAGCAATACTTTAGCTATATCTCTTACATTTTGTTCTGTTATGTCTGCATTTCCATTCATCTCAGAATACTTTCTAATATCCCTTGTGATTTCTTCTTTAACCAGTTGTTTTTTTCTGGCATATTGTTTAATTTACCTAATTGTGAATTTCCCCAATTTTCTTCTGTTATTAATTTCTAATTCATTGCTTTTTGTATGATTTGAATATTTGTACAATTATTGTCTTATGTTATGGCCTAAACTATGGGAAATGCTCGATGTGCACTGAGAAAGAGTATGTAACCTGTTATTTTTAGGTGGAGTGTTCTATAGATGTCTATTAAGACTAGTTGGTTAAAAATGTTGTTCAGGTCTTACTTGTTGATCTTCTATGTAGTTGTTCAATCCACTATTGAAAGTGAGCTACCGAAACCTTCAAATATTATTACTGAATTGTCTTTTTCTACCTTCAGTTTTGTCAACTTTTGCTTCATGCATTTTGTGATTCTTTGGGTAAGTGAATATATGTTTATTAAAGTTATATCTTCTTGATGGATCGAACCTTTATCATTATGAAATGTCCTTTTTTGTTTTGTTTCCAGTCATCATTTTTGTCTTCAAGTATATGTTATATAATATCCATATAATATTTCAGATAGTTTTTGGCTACTATTTACATGATGTATTTTTTCTATCCTTTTACTTTCAATTTTTTTTGTGTATTTGAATCTAAAGTATGTGTCTTTGAATCTGAATTACGTCTTGTATGGATGGCATATACTTGGATCATATTTTTAGTCTATTCTGCCAATCTTGAGTTTAGATAGGAATATTTAATCCATTTGTACTTAATTTAGTTATTGATAAGGTATGATTTACATATGCCATTTTTCTATTTGTTTGCTATGTGTCTTATGTCTTTTTATTCTTCTTTTCCATTTTCTATTCTTCATTTCCCTGTGAGTTCCTCAGGGTTCCCTGTGAGACTCAGAAGTCTATTGACTATTTTTTTTCTGTCCAGTTTATGGTCCATACTTGCTTGTTTCTTTGCGTGCCTCACAATTTTGTTCAGAAATAAAAGATATATCTTAAATACTCCCCTCTTCAGAGTTTGTTGTTGTTGTTTGTTTTCTGAATGACTCAACTGACCCAACTCTGTAAAATCTGCCTTCTCTGATGGGTGTGGCTACTGAAGACTGTTGGGTTAGATTAGTGATCACCAAATGATTGGACAGAGATTTCTATATGTAGAATAAATGTAAGAAATGTGTAAGATCTTTATAAAGAAATCTTGGGCATTTTCCTGAGTGATGCAGTGAACCTCATGACATTTTTAGATAGGAAGATCAATATAATATAAACATCAGTTTTCGTTTTATTATTTTATTTTATTTTATATTATAATAATATTTTTTTATTATATTATGTTAGTCACCATACAGTACATCCCTGGTTTTTAATGTAAATTTTGATGATTCATTAGTTGCGTATAACACCCAGTGCACCATGCAATACGTGCCCTCCTTACTACCCATCACCGGACTATCCCATTCCCCCACTCCCCTCCCCTCTGAAGCCCTCAGTTTGTTTCTCAGAGTCCATAGTCTCTCATGCTTCATTCCCCCTTCTGATTACCCCCCTTTCTTTATCCCTTTCTTCCCCTACCGATCTTCCTAGTTCTTAATGTTCCATAGATGAGAGAAACCATATGATAATTGTCTTTCTCTGCTTGACTTATTTCACTTAGCATTATCTCCTCCAGTGCCATCCATGTTGCAGCAAATGTTGAGAAATTGTTCTTTTTGATAGCTGAGTAATATTCCATTGTATATATGGACCACAACTTCTTAAAACAGTCATCTGTTGAATGGCATCTCGGCTCTAAGTAAATATAATACAATAGCAGTAAAATGTTAAGTGGGGGATGTAGACAACATGAATCTTGAATGAATATTAAAAAACAAATAAGCAGAGAAAATTCTGAATAAAAGAATAACATATTATGTGGTTATCTAAATCAAAACTACATGGCAATGGTAAAAAAAAAAAAGTGTATAGATCAATGGAACAGAAATAAAAGTCCAGAAATAGTTCAATGCACAGCCTAGCATCTCAGTGCAGATGCACAAACTGAATAAAGTCTTGAGTTTTTATTACTGAATAAATTGTGCTTGAAAAAAGGATAGCCATATGGAAATAAATTATAATGATGTTAGCGTGGCAAGAACTTTTAAGTAAGATATAAATTTCAACAATCATAAAAAGATGAAGATTGCAAGATTATTTGGCATACAAAGTATACTTAGAGAAAAATCACCATTAATCAAATTAAAAGACAAAAAAGAAACTTGCAGAAAACTTTTTACTATTTATAATTTCTATAATGTATTTAGAAAATAAGAAAAATCAATAAGCCAATTAAAATGAATGAGGGATATTAGGAAAAATTCAAGAAAAAGAAAATACAATTGACTCTTAAGCATGTGACTAGGTACTCAACTCACTCATAAGAGAAATGCAAATAAACACAACAATAAAAACCATCTTTTACCTATCAGATTGGCAAAGAGCAAACATTTCATAACACGTGTTAGCATGGGTGTGAGAAAACTGGTATGTTTCTGGTGGGAGTGTGAATTAGGGCAGCTCTTACTGATCACAACCTGGCAATATTTATACAAATTATTAAAACAAATACCTTTTAGGTCGGCAGTTACACCTTTGAGAATGCACCTAACAAATATGTGTGCACATTTGTGAAATAACATACCTACTGAGTTATTCAGTACAGCATTGTTTATAATAACAAAAGAATAAAAACCACCTGAATATCTGCCTACAGGAGTCTGAATAAATTAAATACGAAGAATGCTATACAGCTGTAAAAGGAAAGAAAGAATTAAAGAGAAGAAAAGAAAAAAAATGAAAGAAAAAAGGAAAGGAAAAGAAGCTGTTAATATATTAATACAGATCTCCAAGATAAATTTAAAATATACACAAAATCAAAACTTAGAATAGTATGTATAGGGTGTGCCACTATTTGTGTAAAGAGGGAAATGATATATATTTTTATTGCTGCACATCAGGGAAAATACAGACCTGCATTCACTGTAGGGATGGGGACTAGAATGAGAGTCCTGGGGGATAGAGCTTCTGCTGCTTAAAGCTTGAACACTGTTCATGCATTACCTATTCAAAATGTAAACACAGAGGTCATAAACAATTACAACCACCACCAAATGAAAAATGGAAGGGAAAAAATAAAACCACCTTAGATCCAAACTATATTTTGGAAACAGATAAAATTATAGACATAGCTAAAAATACAATTAGGGAAAGCAGATATTTGATTTTAAAAATGAGCAAAATTAGGTAGAAAAAAAAGACAATTTCAAAGAATTAGCAGGAAAATGTGAAAATCTCTGAAGTACCAACAGAATGGAAACTGTCCATACCCAATAAAAAGACAAAATTTCCACTAATACCTTAAAAAAAATTTCCTGGAATAATCGAAGACATTCTCCAGTTGAGAGCAAAACATGTCACAGGAAAAACTCATGCAGGTTGATCAACTCCAAGTCTTTCCTGAGAAAAGCTATTGGATGTAACCATATCAGAACGCTCCTGTGAGCCTCTGGCAAAGGCAGGAAAAATAGAGCTTGATATTTAGGGAGGAAAACCAGTAAGATTGGATTTAAACTTCTCCAGAATCACATCCAATGCTAACAAGTATGGAGCCATGTCTACAAAGTTCTGATGAAAAGGAACATCATCATATTTTATATGCAGCTATACTGCTGTGCAATAATAAAAACCAGGGGAAAGTCTTTTCAAACACACAAGAAATCAAGAAATATTGTTTCCATAAACATTCTTGTAAAAACTACTGGAGGACAGACTTCAGCCAACCAAAATATAAATTTATAAGTCAAGATACATGGAGTCATGGTGAGCAGTGAATCCATTTAAATGTTCAGCTAATGCTAACAACTGTGGGAATTATGCTTATGGAACTAACTATGACAATTTTACACCATGAAATTGTAGAAATGATATAACTAATAAAAGCAGAAGGGTGAGAAAATGAGGGGAAGGAGCATATGTAGTTAACATGGCTTAGAGAAGGTCATATTTTATAATGTTTTTAAAAGTGAACTATGAAAATATGGTGAACTTGGAGGAAAATAAGCCTGGGACATGACTTGTTCTAATATTAGCTGTGTTCTAATATTAGCGTATTAGGAAGACTTCTTCTCCCTCTCTTTGGTGCATAATTTAAAACATTTTACATGGTTTCTATCTAATGGTTTCCACAGTATCTGCTTATGATAGAAGCCAAATAACCAGGGTTTCTGCTTATCTCAGAAGTCTAACCACCAGACCTTAATCAAATGAAGACTTCTCTTATGCAGAATGCTCAGAGTTGTGATCCAGTAATTCCACTTCTAGGTATATATCAAAAGAATTGAAAGCACAGGCTTGAAGAGGTATTTGTACATCTAGGTTCATAGCAGCACTGTCCACAAGGACTAAGACGTGGAGGCAACTCAAGTGTCCATCGATGGGTGAACAGATTTTTTTTAATGTGATATACACATACAATAAAATATTATTCAGACTTAAAAAGGAAGGAAATTCTGACATATGCTACAACAGGAATGAGGCTGGAGGACATTATGCTAAGTGAAACAAGCCAGTCTCAAAAAGACAAATACTGCATGACCCCAATTACAGGAGGTACTTAGAGTAGTCCAAATCATAGGGACAGAAAGTAGAATGGTGATTGCCAGGGGCTGGGAGGAAGGGATAAAGGAGAGTTTGTCTTTAATGGGTATCGTTGAAGTTTTAGAAGATGAATGAATTATGGAGACAGTGGTGATGCCTGCACAGTCTTATGAATATATTTAATACCACCTAACTATACTCTTCCAAATGATTAACATGCTAAATTTTATGTGTATTTCACCATAATAATAATTTTTTTTTTTTTTAAAGTTCAGGATTAGGCTGTTATGTTTGTCAAGCTTCCTACCTGGAAACATCAGAATCCACTCTACCTAGTTACACAAGGAGGGTGGCTCTTGGAATCCTTGGAAGGACTGGTGTTACAAGATAGAGGCTAAGCCTTTAGGAAAAAAACTTCTAAAACAATGTGCCAGTTCTGGCCTGATAAGGAAGATGCCGACACCATCCCCGGATTGCTGGGTGATACCACTTCCTAGACCATTCAGCTCCCGGTTTGTAACTGTGGTAAGGATACACTTCTGGCTCAAATCTTGGGTATTGTTTAGTTCAGGATATTGGAGAGTCCTCACCGGTGCTTAAGGCAGTTCCGGACAAATTTGCCAGGTGTGATTCAGAACATTCACGTGTCCTGTAACCCTCAGAGGTTACCCCTGACTTTAATATCCAACATGGTGAAGCATGTCTCTGTAAATTTATTTCTATGTTCTTCTGGTGAGATTATTCTGCAGTCCGCTTCCTACTTTGCAAATATCCTTCAGCGTCTGCTTTCTTCACTCATCCCCCGGCCCTCATTCTTGCATTACTCTTAGGTACCACTAACCCAAGACGTGGAGTATCGATGTGGCTTACCCGAATGTTTGAAGACAGATAGCACCGGGCAGAAAATAAGTTCAGCATTAACAGAAGGCATAGAGCATACTTTTTACTACAAGTTTGTGGTTGGTGAGGCTATTTAATTGATAAAGCAGCATTATTTTCAGATTTGATGTCAAATAGGATAGCAGAAATGTACTGAGCATCTCCCATCTTGGGAACTTTTCACCGGTCATGTCCCTCCATCTGCTGTTGTCTCCTCCTTGTTGCTGGTACCGACCTGTCTCTCTGGCTCCTTCTCACCAATTCTTACTATTCATGTGCCCCTTATTCTCTTGTGTGTGCTGCCAATAGGAACTTAATTTTCTTGATTATCTTTTTGTTTTACAGTTTTCTTCCAGATCATGTTTTAGGAGGGGGTTTATTTTTCACACCATAGTAGATTCATTGAATTATTTAAAAATAAATTTTCCTTCTTCATACAAGTTACACCCTCCTACCTCTGTAAGTAAAAGGTCTATCTCCAGATTTTTTTGTAATGTAGCCACTTTTGCCTTCCCTCATATAGTAATAATACAAAATTTAATGGTAGAGATTGAATGGGAAACTCCAAAAAGGGAGAAAAGATAAAATTAAGATTTGATTTTAATAATTTTTGACCTGTATACACAATAGTAGTACTAAATTCACTGAAAATCATTGATGGACTTCAGTATATATTTTATTCCTTGAATTCTGGAAATCAAACTAAATTCATTCCTTTTGATCTTATTTTTACATACGTAGCCATTTTTCTTTGATCTGATAGAGTAACATCTTCAAATAAAGCCCCTGCTACCTTTTTTGTTTTATGGGCAGATCACTGAAATCTGTAAAATGAAGTTAAAAGAAACATCACCATCAGATCCACATTTTGCTAGTTCTCTAAGACAGGCATTGAGTATGGGGCCCTCAATATATCGGCAATGAAACGGGTCTTTATCCAAAAAAAGCCTGGTCATGATCCATGATGGTAAGTATGGGCGCTGGTCTTCATTTCCTATGGAGCCAGGAAACAGGTACGAGTTTTCTAAGGATTCCTTAAACCTTTCCCTGTATCGCTCAAACAGCCTGAAATAGACTAAAAACCATTGCCCATGTATCAGTAGATTAAAGAGATCAAATTTTTCTTTGTTTTATTATTTATTTGTATATTTGTTAGTGAGAGGAAAATCGGATGCTCTGGAGGTTCCAATTCTTCCCACTTTTGGTAGTTTGGCTGAGGGTTGGCTCAGCAGGTTTGAGTTAGACTTAAATAGGATAGCAATCACAGGCTGAAAAAGCACCACTTTTTAACATGGCTGCTTCTGCAGCCATTGCTACATAACGCTTTATGGAGTGGGGGACCCTCTCTACTAGAATGTTAGCCAGAGGACGTAAATAAGGATCATTTGTGACTGTCCTAAGTGGCAAGGTCAGGGAGGTCAGATGATTGCTTGCACTCTACTATTTCTCTGCTTGTAATTCCTTGCCATCCCAAAAAGTCCTGTATCTATACCATTTGGCGCCAGACATTTGTATCTGTCACCCACTTTGGGCAACACTATTTCACAAATATTTACGGAGTGCCTACTGTGTCCCAGGCACGGTTTTAATTCTTGAGATACCTAAGTGAACAAACCAGAGTTCTGTCCTTTTGGGGTTAAATTCTAGTGGGATGGGGGACAAAGCAATATATGCGACAGGTAAATTACATAATATGTTAAAAGATAATAGTACTTTGGAAAATGGAGATGTAGAACAGGGTAGGTCGAGTGTTGATGTCAGAATTGGGAAACACGGATTGATATGTAGCTCTGCTGTGGAGAAAATGTAATATCTATAAATTCTTTAAGGTAGGCTTGGTGGTTTTTTTTGTTTTTGTTTTTTGTTTTTGTTTTTGTTTTTGTCCGTGTAGCCCTTACACATAGTAGGTGGCTGAAAACTGCTTGTTGACTTTTCCAGTGCAGTTAAGAATATAAAAAGTGATCTGTCAGGTCTTATACATAAGTCACATTACCTCAGCACTTTCCTAACTCAAGGACATTCCTCTGCTTCTGTGAAAAAATACCTGGCACATACTCATTTTAAGGAAACCTCATTAGGAAATAATGTTCTATGCCATCACCTTCAATTTAGTTAATGTCTCCATTGAAGACTGGGTCACGGTGCTGTTTCCAGCATCTGGCAAAATAGCGCAGACAGCCTAAGAGCAGTTGGCCACTACTCACCCGGAAGCAGAGGATTCCACCCACCATCAGTCTATGTTTCAAAATGGCCACAGTTCTCGTACACGGAAAAGAAAGATACACAGATTTTGTGAAGAATTGGAGTGTCTTTTTATGTGCTAGCTTTGCTTTTAAGCAAAACGTGACCAATTTAGGTGACCAGGGGTGGGGGGCGGGAGTGGGGAGATCCGCCATCATCTGGGCATTTTCCAAGCCTGCATGGTCAAGTCCAAGGTTCTGCCATGTTCTGAGTTCCAGCTAGCAGGTAGAAGAAAGAGAGCATAGAAAAGTCACAGTCAATATTTTAAAATTCAGACCTGGCAAAGGCAGACGTCACTTCCCCTAATAATCCATTTGTGAGAAATGCAGCTCTTGCCCATATCTAACTGCAAGGGAGGCTGGGAAACAGGGGCAGCAATGCAGTCATGGACTAATTTATGGAAGAAGGGAAGAGTATATTTTGGTGGGCAATTTGCAGTTTCCTCCACAATCTCTGAATCACTACAAGAATGAATGTTCTGTGTTAGAATACATTTGTGCATGTGGAAAGGCCGTTATAGAATTATGCCAAGATAAAGCTACATCTCTCATCCCCATCTCCAGGGTTCCACTGGAAGCTCTTATAAAGCACATTAAAACTTTTAATGCTCCAGTACTAACAATGTAAGGTGGTTTGGTAAACACCGCTGATTCTCAGATGATTCCATCTGAAGGTCACGAGAAGGTGCTACACGTGACAGAATAAACTCAGAAAAATCATGATACACCAAAAAAAAACCCTTCTAATTTGACTCCATTCATCTTATTTGGGAAGGGTACTCAATTGTCTCAAAGTCCTTGGTGTCATGCCTCTTAGTCAATGTGCAGGACAATGACTCTATTTTTTCTCCCTTTGCAAAAGGACGGGTAGAAATCACTGTCAAATTTATCCTATTTATATTGCTATTTATGTTGACATTTACAAGATAATTTAGGGATGGAAGAAAATCTTGACAAAATATTGCTGGAAATCATATGGCTCAACTCAGTGAATCACATTGTTGGCTGACAAATCATTTCTTGGTTGTAAAAATAGTCCAATTGTGTTTTGCTCCCTAAAGCTGCTCTTGACAAGGAAACTGTGACTTTCATTGATCCTTGGTATGGAGTACTTTAAATGACTTGGTTCAATAATGAAAATTTAAACCAGCAAAGATTGGTTTGGCAGGCAAGAGATAGATCATCTTGGAATGAATGCATCAAGAGTCTAACCAGAAGATAATCCTCCAGCTCATTTCAATACTTTTTTCTTTATAAGTCCATAAGATTTTAATCTGTAACCACCAAGTAAAAGTATTCATTCAGTATAATTATACACAGAGAAAAGAAACATTAATTCAAAAGCAAATCTATGTGGTATTAAAAATAGAGGTGGTACCTAGGTCCCTTTATTAACATCTGTTTGCTCAGAATGTCTAATAAGAGTCAAAACTCTATTTTTATATGCAACTCTATAACAGGCAGACAAAATGATCTCCAAAGGAGCAAATAATGTATTTGTGGAATAAAAGGAATGTAGTGGAAAAGCATTATCACTAGACTGCTCCCAAATTATGGACATTGCTGAGTCATTTGTGTCTCTGGAGCCCAGTTCCCTCTTTGGTTTAAAATGGGAGACAATTACACTTATTTTTCTCAAATACCATGACAATCCAGTGAGATAATGCAAGTGAACGTGTCCTGTAAAGCATAAAATGCTGCACACATATGAAGTTTATTTTTTAATTTTGCTGTAATTCTAGGACAAATGATTTCTTAAACCATATCATTGCGGGGCCCTGAATTCCTATTAGGCTGAATATGACTTTCACTTACCCTGTTCAACTGTCTCCTCAGTGTTCTCTCACCTCACCTGCTATTCCTGTTCTATGTTACCCGCCCCCCACCAAAATCCTATTTCTCTTATTCCCCAAATGCCAATACTAGCACCATCTCGTTGTCCTCCCCATAAGGAACACTGTCTGTTTGTGTTCCCTTGTTAATCTATTGACCTTTAACTACAGTTGCGTTTCATTAAGAGAGGCCATGTACTTTGAGGCAAACATTTTCCACTGGTTTAATTTTAGCTGTAGGAGAGAGGAGAGGTGTATCACCAAAAGAGGTGACATACACAGAGAGGGGGAGAAAGACTCTTTCCATAGCACATTCCTCTGGTATCATCTGGTATTTAATTTTCTGTTGCAAAGAGTGATGCTGTACTGATTTTGTGGAAAATACAGAAAGAGGTAAAACAATAGAGCATTTCAGCGCTCTTCCAGGAGGGTACACTGCTGGGGCATTCGGAGCAGAAAATAAAAATCAGCTTGAATAGATGTGTTTCACATGACATTTACTAGAATCCCAATTCTACCAGTTTTTAACTGAATAACCTTGGGCACATCAGAAGCTTTCTGAACCTCATTTTCCTTCTCTATTTGGAAGGGATAACTGTGATTTTCTCATGTGTTTATGATGAGAATCAAAAGTCTTACTGCAGGTGAAAAGCTCTGGTATAAAGTGGGTATTTAATAAAAACTATTTACTTGTACATTTATAAACAATAACTTCATTTGTTTATGAATCTACAGCTCTAAGTGGCTATTGGCCATCTGCCTTTCCTGAGCTCCTGAGAGCTCAAAGAAGCAGCACACTTCATTTGCTGAAGACTTAAGCTATGGATACATGGAGTCTTATGAGAACTCAAGTCCAGACTCCTAGGAAAGTGAGATTTGCTTCTATATCACGCACGACTGGCAGACGTCCAGTCTCTGATTAAACTCAACAAGGGACAGGATGCTCACTAGCTATCAAAGCAGTTCATTCCCTTTTAGAACAATTCTCAGTGTTAGAAAGAGCTTGCTCACAGTCCATTGAAATCGACCTTTCCAGAAATTCTACCTATTAATCCTACATCTTCCTATTACACTGTTAGAGATGAAGCCGAATCGCCATTATTTCATGAAACACCAATAAAACACTGAAGACACTATCATGTTAGACTTAAGTCTTTTCTTGTTTTAGTTCTTAAATTGATTATCTTATGATAGAATTTGCAGCCCTTTACTAGCCTAGTTACCCTAGGGGTTTTTGTTTGTTTGTTTGTTTGTTGTTTGTTTTAATGTATAGGAACCAGGTTTTAACACAGCACTGTGCGTGTGGCTCAAATACAATAAGCCTCTTTTCTTTTTTTCATTGGCACACTATGCATTTATAAATGTAATCTAAGTTTGCAGTCTATATTTACACTCCACCAGGAGCACCACATGCTTTTTATTTAAATCAGGACACTTCTGAGAGCGGAAGATGTGCTATTAGCAATTACACTTGGAAAACAGACATACACTGGGATTATTAAGGCTAACAAGGACAAGTTGTCTTCCTACATCAGAAGTGTCCTCCCATTCTGTTACATTCTCTCTCTCTCTCTTTTTAAATTCTCACCTAAGTGGTCTCTTCTCTAGTTTACTCTGGCAGTTCATGGAATTTTATGTAATTTCACAAGTCTTGGTCTATTGTATTACAATCTAATTACTTTTAATAAGTACGCTTTTGGTAAACACACCATTCATTGCTCTATTTCAAATCTTATTAACACACCAGGTTCGCATACTGTCTTTTGTAAAAATTTCAAGTTTGCCTTCCTATAGCATTCTCTGGACTTAGAATATAATCATCTGAAACTGTTAGTATTACCCTGGTGTTACGCTTTTCTCTTGAAAATATGCTTTGCTCTTGAAAACATATGCTTCCCGTATATATCTGCTGCTTTTGATTATTCCCAGCTTCATCAATTTATCTGAGTAATTATCTCTCTTTTTCAAATTTTGGGTTAACACTTTTCAGATCAAGTCTACAAATAATTATATTAAATTGCTTTTGTTTAATACTTCATACATGCAAAATTGCTTTTATATTTGCATTCGAGTGTTCCAACAACTCCTGAGAAAGGCTGAAGAAGTATAATTATTTCTTCTTTATAGAAGAAGAAATGCATGACTTAAATCCAGATTTTTTATTTCTATTCCAGTGTTCTGAAGCCACAATGTTCTTTTTCTTTATAATAATTCAATAAATACTCCCAACCTTTTTTTTTTTTTTTGCCCGTTTTAACATAATGGGTGATAGGCTTCTGAAAAAACAAGTAGTTATTCAACATCATCTAAATACTTTCTTTTATTAAGCCATGAGACTCAACTTGAAGAAAATTTGCAAATAGTCCATGGGGCTTCACATTAAAAAAAAAATATTTATTTATTTATTTTAGAGAGAGAAGGAGAAAGAGTAGGGGGAGGGGCAGTGGGGGAGGGAGAGAGAGAATCTCAAGCACACTCCCTGCTGGGCATGGAGCCTGACGCAGGGCTCCATTTCACAACACTGAGATCATGACCTGAGCCAAAATCAAGAGTGGGTCGTTCAACCAACTGAGCCATCCAGGTGTTCCGGGTCTTCACATTTTTATCTTTCTCCTCATGGAATCAAAATCACCAGATATAGATTCTGTCTCTCCCAATATGTTTTGCCTTATTATTTGTCCCCCTTATTATTTGCTTCGTGTGAATAAGCACAACTGGTAGAGGTTGGTGGGTTCCGGAAATACAAGCAAGATTTCCACCAGATGTTACACATTATTTTACTTCTACTTTATTTTATATCAACTTGACACATGAACCGGTCTAAATTCATCTTCTGAGGGTTATCCGTCACTATTAGACAACAGACATACCTCATTTCATTTCAAAGGTATCTTGAACTTGTTAAGCATTCTTAATGTTGTGTGAACCTAGCAACATATTTCTTTAGAAGATCCTGGTTCGCCTTACTGGGAAAGTTTCTCATGCCCAATATGTGGATCTAATCACATAGGTTTTCTCCCCCTCTTTGTTACATATTCTGTTCTCCAAAGTCTTGAGGTTAATTTCACTTCTTCAGTTCAATTTTGATGGGTCTTTCTGCTTTCTTGGTAGCAACCTCTCATACTTTCTAATACATCAAAAAATGGAAAATTTCCCTTAATGTTCGTCTTTTTTTCTAGGATATATGTTATCTACAAGTTATAATGTATCTCCTCCCTTTCCTTCCTGCTGGCCTTTAAGACCAGCTGTTGTAGTGAGGACAAATAGTGGAGATGACTCAAAAGAGACCTTTAATCTGAATGTTCCAGATCTTTTTCTTACTCATTCTTTTCCATCCCTTTGCTGCCAGTGTTCAGTTTTGGTCTTCTGGCAAGATTGGAACCCCTGAGAGAAAAATATTATCACTTTATCTAAAGCATTATATACCCATGATTACTCTCTATATGGCTCCAAGACCAGTTCTGAGCCATGAAAAGTGAATAGTGTGTCCTTGGACTGGGAGTCCAAGTCTCAGCTCTCACAAATTAGCCATGTGACCTTACGGTTGCCACATAATCCTGTGAGCATCAGATTCTTCATCCTTTGAAAGTGAAGGGGTGGAACTAGCTGTTCCCCAAGGTTTTTTCATATTTTTACATCAGCTAATTCCAGCCATTAATAAGGCATTTCCTGTGTGGCTTTTTGGTATCACACATAGTCTTCTCCTTGGTTGGAAGCATTGTGCTTGATGACCAGGAGATGGTAATTGATTTTTCGGTGGTGTTGTTTATAAGAGAATGATTTACTTCTTTTCACCTCCTACTGACTGCTCATGAAGATTTTTCATTTTGTCTTAACATTTGTTTCACATATTCCTTTCTAGAGTATTAAATGCATAGAAAAATCACTTAGCTTGAAGAGATTCTTTTTAAGCTTTCGCATGTATAACTCGTCATTTAGATTCTGGAACTTTAAAAGATTTGTGGACTTTAATATTCTATACTGTTCATAGTGTGTATATGCGAATATATTTGTTCATGATGGACTCTAGGAACCTTCAGAGTAAGAAATATGCAGCTCTCAAAGTTAAAAGTCTATATCTAATTTTAGATGGCTTCTGTCTACTATTTATCACAAGTTTTTTTCCCAAATGCCCAATATTTTCCAGGGTCCAATATTTCACAAACCCTGCGGCATCACCATGAGATGGGTAACAAACCAATTTATATTTTATAGATACTAAAACTGAGGCACAGAGAAAGCATGTGATCTCCTTTGGCCCTCCAGCAGCTCAGCAAGGAACAGCAGAATAAAGATCAAGAAAAGAAATAACCTAATTCCTCTGTGATTCTCTTTTGCTGAGGATCAGAGCACCATAGGGCTGAAAGATTCTCTGAGAAGCTAACAGCCCACTATCTCTTTGTAGTGAAGCCTGTATGTGAATTTATCCAGTAGAGATGTCAAGTTCCTGACTATAATCCATACCAAATGTTTAACATTCTTCATTACTAGAACGTTCTTCCTCAGACTTTGCCATATCCACAACCATATCCCAGCACTCATCATGCTGTGCCTCAATCAGCCCTCTGACAAGGCTGGTATCATAATTCCTCTCCTCCTCCTCAACCCACCCTGCCCAATTCATTCTGCAGGCTGCATCCAGTGATCTTCCTTAAGCAAGATCATGTGCCACTTGATTTTGTACAGTGTGTAAAGACTTCCTGTTTTCCAGTTTCACAGCATGTCTGGTCTATGATTCTCTGCCTGGATTTCAAGGTCACCCACACTTAGACTCTGCTCATTATTCAACCATTATTTCATTATCATAACCCCCATCCTCATGTGCAGGGTTTTGTTTTTTTTTTTGCCTTCATCAAGATATTGCTTTGCTTTTGCACTTTCCACTTTTTACCCAGGGTTTCCTTTCCACCTCTTCATCTACTTATCTAAATTCTCCTCCTGTCATGCTCTCCTTGAAGCCTTCATTGACTGCTCTAGCTGTAGCAGTCACTTTACGGTGTTAACGAGAATTGTCCTTGTGGTCAGTATTACCTACCATCACTCTCTCATTGTATTTGTGTGTTGCCTTAATTCGTCTTAGGCTACTGAGCTTCCTAGAATGCTGATTGTGTCTTCTCTTTGTCTTAACCAATAGAGCAAAGCACAATAAATAAAGACCATAAGTAAAACAAAGTTCTCAATAGGTACTAGTTGATTCCTTGAAATTAAGTGAACTGGATTTGTAAATGTGTGTGTGTGTGTGTGTGTGTGTGTGTATGAGTGGACTTTTTGCTTTGGGGGGAAAAGGCTCATAGATAAGCAGATGACTATATATAGTTTATTTTGGATTTTTCTGAGAATTTATCCTCAATTATTACCTGAATTTTAATTTCTTCCCAGAGTACTCCTTCCTTTAACTGGAAATTGTTTGGCAAATATAAGAGCAATACCTTTTCCATTGAGGAGCTGTGGCCTTGGATTTCCACTCGAATTCCCTCTCATGCTCTGAGGATCCTAAGCCCTTGTCTCTCACTCCCTGCAACACAGAACTAAATCTTGCATTTGAATATTGTATGAACTAAAATGGCATATGACTAAGGTTCATTCTTTATAAATGTCAGGAATTAATTTGAAAATATTGATGTAATAATATACACTTAAAAAAAATTGAAGGCACATAAGTAGGGAACAGAACTCACCACAGAACAAAGTGAAGCAGTCTTCAATTTGTGAATATAGTTTTGCCCTAGAAGTTATGTAATATTTGCAGTGTCTCAATTTTAAAATATGAATGTTTCTTCTGGTTCCATGAGGTTGTGTTTGGAAATGATGAAAATCGTATTACATGAAACATTATAAAAACTCATACATAGGCCCTTTTGAGTCTGAGTTAGAGGATTCTGTTCATTTGGTGTAGTAGTCTACCCAGCAAAAATTCCTTCTTGGCATCTGCTCAAACTTTGTTCATGCTCTTGGGAAGATAACTGTTGCAAGGCTCTAATTTTGTAATGTTTTTTCTTTATTAAATTGAAACTTACCTTACAGGAACTTCTACCCACTGCCCCTGCATCTAAGAAACATTCTTCAGTAGAATTTTTTTTTGTGTTTTCTATCTGCACTGTCCAATATGGTAACCGCTAGCCACTATTTAGCTTTGGGCACTAGTGACTTAAGAGAACGAATTTTCAATTTAATTTTACTTCTTTTAAATTTGAACTTAAGTAATCACATATGGTAAATGGCTACTGTATTAAACAATGCAGCTCTAACATTTTGCAGAGTGAGCCAGCAACCATTTTCATACGCTGACTCTTCAAAAAGTTTAAAAGGACTTAATCTTTGCATTTTCTTTTTAGGACATTTTTGTTTCCTTATTAATAGATATGCACTTTAGAATTTACTTTATTGTGGCTGCTGCTGTTGTTATGATCCCCCTTTTTTTCTAAGATCCCTTCCAATTCATTGACTCTATGATTGTGCCTAGATGTTCCTTGAAGTTGTTTAGCAATTGTGGTCTTGATGTGTATAGTGTTTTGAACTCATGGAAAGAAACAAACTGCTGAATTTGGAGGTATTTGAAGACACAGGGCACACAAACAGTTCTCAACTGGGAGTGATTTTGCCCCACAGGGGACATTTGGCTATGTCTGGAGATGTCTTTTGATGATCATGACCGTAGGGGAGTTGCTTCTGGTATCTGGTGGATAGAAGGCAGGGGTGCTGCTCAATGTGGACAGGACAAAGCCCCCACACCAAAGAATTATCCAGTCCAAGATGTCAATATTGCTGAGGTTGAGAAAGCTTGAGTAACACATTTAAGGAAGAAGTATCATTTATTTAGGCACATAGAAATTTATTATTTGAAAAGAGAATTACACACAATTACTAGCCGAGATATACCAAGTTTGTGAAGTTTTATACACTGCATGTTTGCCTTTGAATTCCCTCTTCCACATCAAGGGCTTTATGGGGTTAAAGTTCTTTACTCCTTTCTTCTTTCCTTCTGAAACTATCATTGTGGAGCTTGTTGTTATTTTCATTATGAGTCATAATTTTAGTCCTTCTCTATGCTTTTATTTTCACAAACACTATCTGCATTGTGACAAAGCCACTGGTCAAATAATGAGTTCAGATGAAAATGACATATTGTGATGACATATTGTGATGTCAACTTCTTCAGATAATATTCGATGGGACTCCTTTTTCCTTGGACTATTTTATTTTGTAGTGTGAGGCCAGTTAATCTTTCTCCCTCATCTTGAGGCAGGAAATAATTAATACAACCTGGGGGAGAGCCTGGTGAGCTGGTCAGGATGAAATCTGACACCTAGTGAAATGTGCTTTGTTTCCGGTTTCAGCCCTAGCGTGAAATTTCCCGAGGTTCATAGAAAGGTTCATCAAATCTTGGCAAATCTCTTAGTAAACTGGGCAGTGTCAGATTCCAAAAGAAATCTGTAAGTTTTACCTGGATTCAAATTTCAAGTGTTAAAGTTTCAGCAGGCCAAGCCAGAAAGCTCCTTGTAATTTTGAGGAAAATTCCAGGTTCTGATTTTGGTAATTTATTGGAAGAGACAATTGACTGAGAATAAAACCTCTAGGGAGACACATTTCATGGAAACCCATCCAGACTCCTTAAAACACACAGGAGTTTTCAATGGACCTGGATGCTATCACTGTACCAACAATTTTACATTGTTCATTATCACATCGTATCATAAGGTTCCCACATTCAAAGCCAAGCGATGGGAAAACACTCTCCCAGAGGGTTTTGCAAAGTTCACACGAAAGAGAATAATGCATGGGACATTTCCCATCAAGTTCCAAAGAGTGGAAGAAAAAGTACGATGATAAGAATCAAGAGAAAGTCCCCAAAATATTATTCATGAAATGAGTTCTAGCAGGCTATGAAGGTGAGGAGAGAAGTCACATTGCCAAGTTCTAATAGTAGTTCTGGACTTTGAAATAAAAAAGGTAGAAAACCTTGTCCTGATTTGAGCAGATTCAAGGTCTGATGTACTGCACGCATTTTTAAAATTTCCTTGCAAAACTTTCATACATCGATTTAGTACCAAAGGGCTGTTTTGCCCAGTCCCCGGGGGCTCTAGCAGGCAGGCTGATTTCAGCCCTGCTAAGCCAGCGAAGGGAAGCTGCCTTTCCAGTGTGTTGCTCCTTTTAAAGGAGCTACATCCTGCCAGGCCTTGGAATCATTACAGCTTCATGATAAAATTTCTGGCAATTTAATTAACACAAAGACATTTGAACAGTTTCTAATGTTTTGTAATCTCCTTCTGAGTACCATATAATCAAGGACATTCAACTGGAACAGAATTAGCCTACTTTAAGGACACCCCAAACAAATTCATACATGCTGAAGTTATTTAATCATTGGTTCTGAGAAATGGATATGGGTAAGATGATGAACAGAGTTTCTCCATAGTGTATTTGATTGAAGGGAGTGCTCCTATAGAGATATTGATCTCTGGGATAAATAAAAACACTGGGGGTTAAAATCACATTGATTATTACTAACTACTGCTCCTTTTTCACTGAAAGCAATACAGACAGGGTCCATCAAATAAGTTCCATAGCCACAAATCGAAGGCCATTTTTCCATGTCCAAAACATTGGGAAAAAAATGTTGTTATCAAATCTATCTTTTCAATCACCCCCAATAACATAGGCAGCAACTGCTGTCAGCAGTGACACGTGCTCACATGAAGAGTAATGACAGGTTTTTCTATCTCGGTCTTTTTGGTAATCAAGCACTCTGAAATTGTGATTGATCGCTGGCTAGGAGTGAATTTTTTCAAGAGCGATGTTCCAAAAGATTTCCTCAGGCCAAATCTAAAATAGCACAGTGGAAAAAAATAAAAACTTACCCCAATAATGCTAAAAACTAATTTTCAAAATATTCCCGAGGAAATCATATCCTTCAATGCAAATTACTCGGACATTGTTCTAATTGTTTTAATAAAAGTACTGATCTTAAAAATAATCTGGAGTGTTCTGATTTGGCTAGCGGTGAATGGGGGTTATAACCTGGGAAAATTCGAAATCTACTTGACAATGCACTGGCCTCAATATCTTTCTTTGGAATGAGAGAAAGCTGTGAGTCGGCTTGAACTGATTTGTAACACAAGTACTACAATCGGCTCTCAGCAAACAATAACGGTTCCCTTCGGCCACATGCAGACAACTGGCGGCCCAGTTGGGTGAACTGATTCTTTTTGACATGGGAGAAGCGAGTGTGCTTGTCAGGACCCAGGAAGAGCTGAGTCATGTCAGCACAGGAGTGAGTGATGTGACCAAGTCTGAATCACAACAGGATTTGCTATAGTTCCAGTTCCCAGGCCCAATAGAAGGCAGGATGCACTTTTCTCCAGAAAGTCAGAGAGCAGCATAACTCAGTATTTTCCTAGAGAAGACAGTTTGGTACCCTGCTAAGCTGAGAGTAAAACGAACCTGCCAATTCCACCTGCTTAAGCCATCCACTGACATGAGACTAAAGAATTGCTCAACAAAATTAATGGCCGACACTTTAAAAAACTAAGTGGAAAGAAAATTCTGCACCGAGGGGGAGTCAGTCTGAAATTTATGGCAGTAGAAAGCACTTTAATCAAAGAGCATAGCTGTATTTTAAAAAGATTGGATAATTTTATGATCAATAACAGTATTTGTAAGCTTGTATGCTAAAATGGGGAAAGCAAATCTCATGCTTCAAAGCTGAAGCAAGTTGCTTCAGGTGTCAAAAAGGAATGTTTCCATTACATACATCATTATAACCGGCCCAGGCAAATTCCCATCTATTTCTGCTTTTACGTGAAGCATGAGGAATTGGTCAGTGCAAGTGGCCTAAGTTAAATGTCTGACATGGAGATTGTCTGGGCTCTTTTCCCACTAGCTATTAAAGAATAGAGGTGCCAGGTCTGGGTGGGGCTGGGTGGGGCTCGGATGGGGAAGGCAGAATGTTAGTTTCTTCACATTTGAATAATTTGAAGCTGACAACTGTATTTCCATTACCCTTTGGTACAGGAGTGAGAGAAGAAAGGCAAATGCCAAAGAATGATGTCAGCTAAATGCCCGAGGTTTAACCAAGTGACAGAGAGCCCAGGGGCTCATTCTATTTCCAATACATATTGGCATGAGCAGACAACTCACTAAAATCCCCATCATCTCAGTATGTAATGCCAGTTTTTCTACAGTGAAATTATGGAGTTTACTTGAAAAATCACTTATAAAAATGTTGGAGGAAATTTAATGTAAAAAGGGCTCACCATGACAAATAGGAGGGGTAGTAATTGTACCCTTGAAGAGACCAATCCAACCGGGTCCTTTGCAGCCCAATTCCAACAGACTTCATCACTGAAGAGCCCAAAGAACACTACTGCTGTAAGGGAGTTTGACTCATCAGGATAGATCATAACAGGTATCAAGGATAGCACAATACTGAGGCTGAAAATCATATTATTATTGCTTCCCAGTTTAAACTAATTGCAGGAAAGGGCTGTCTCGTTTATAGTTTTAAGAAGTGTTGTTGAATTACTTTTAAGCAGGCTGATTTTAACCAAAGTCTTCAGCTTCCTCATCCTTCAAGTGGTGGAGTTATAGGCAAACACACTCGATCCCCAGCCGGTGATTTCTTATCTTTTAAATGTCTCTTATCAACTAAATATTTTGATTACCAAATGGTGCCCGTTAACACCAATGTGTCAGTCATTTTAAATTAATCTATAGAACCACAAATAGAGGTGTCTCGTTCATTTCACTGAGATCACTATAGGGGAAAAAAAAAAAGAGAAATTGGATGCTTTCTTTAGCTAACCAAACCATGGCTAAATAAAAATATATGATCACCATTAGGTTTCTTTATATGCAAATGTGGCTTGATTCTCTCATCACTATCTTGAGAAACTTAAAGAATAGCAGACTGGAACCCATTTTTCCCAGCAGCGTTACCCAGTGCCATGCCTCGGTGGAGAAAGAGTGAAGTAGGCTGTGTCTCTTGCGTGAAGAATGTCGGTAAGTGCTTCCATTACAGGTGAGCTGCGTGTAAACGCGAAAGGGTTGCCTTAATGTCTCCCACCTGGAAACGGGAAATACTCAGTAGTCATTCCCATCCATCTCGTGCTGGGTTTTACATTAATAAGGTAATGCCTTTAAGTTCTCTGAGGTTTCAGGGAGAAAGGCACATTGGGAGAAGAGTTGTTATTATTTCCGAGACCTCCTGTCTCGAGCCAGCTTAGAGGCTGAGGGTCCCAAGGCGGTGCTGTAATAGCAGCACTAATAACGTGCAGTTACAGCACATCTCACGTGAGGCACTCTGAAGACATTATACACATTTATTCATTAAACCTGAACACACCCCGGAGATAGGTTAACTGCTATGATACCCCTTTACGCCAGAGTAAATGAAAACAAAGGGGGGGAAGCAAGCTAGTCAAGACCATCTGATGAACCTGTAGTGAAGTTGTAGTGAAGACGATGTCCCGCTCCCCAGTGATTCAGTGAAAAGCCTGGCCGCATTTGGCATGAGCATATGCCCGTATGGATATGTTTATTTAATTTTATACCATCTTGTTCTAGAAATAGCTGGAGAACACTTTAATTATATTTAATACAGCTAGATAACATCAATTGAAAATAAGCGGATGGAGGAAAAGACCCAAGGAAAATAGGGATATAAAAATAAGAGGAAGCCGGGATGAGGTAGTTTGTGTTTTATGGGAACAGTGTTTAGCAAGTGCTCTTTTCACACTAAATCGTGTATAAATGGTAATGCATAGACTCAGTTTCCCCTTCCCATGGGCCTTGGGGAGAAAAATGTTTGTGCCCCAAGAAATTAAGGGACACAGAAAACATTAAAGATTTATAAGACCAGACGTCAGATTGCTGAGGGGCGAATCAAAGAGTATCATTAGGGCCCGAAAGACTCTCAGATCTAGTGGCATCTCTTCAGAAGGGCAAATGTAAGAAAAGTGTGACATTTCCCCAACATCTGGAGAAGTAAACAGCAGAGACTGTGAGATCAACTGAGAGGAACATTGGTCACTGGCAGCAGAATGCTCTGTCCCCCATGGAGAGATTGGAGGTCATGGGTGAATTAGTGTCACAAATGGGGCCGTGACTCGTGCTCTGGGCAGAGTCTGTAGGTGACGAGGTATTTTGCATCAGCATGGACAGCAGCCCAAGGGCCAACATAGGGCTGTGAACATTGTTTACTTCCATGTAAGGTCAGCCTCAACCCAGATGAGCAGAATGCCAATCTGAGGGAGGAGGGCAGAGCTGTATGTATATGTGAGATGGCTCTTCCCACCCCCATCTGTCAACCCCAACCTCAGTTCCACCTTGAGAATCCCACAGAGACAGAAGAAAGACAAGGATGTTGAATGTCTTGGTGTTTAGAAAGTGTGGCTATTCTTCTGGCGGGGGGGGGGGGGGGGCGGGGAAGGGAAGTGGCGGGAATTACCTGAACACAGTGGGAGAACATCCAATTAAAAGGAAAACTCTTTTTTCTAAGGATTTAAAAAGACAAAATATATTTTCATTAGACTAGTATGGTTTCAATTAATGCTTTCTTGGGATAATGAACTCCGAAACCTTTCTCTTTGAAGTCACGACACTAACTTTATCATTTTTTTTTTTTTTTTTGGTGGTGTGTGTGTATGTTTATGTGTTTTTATGTTGTTGTTTCTTGAAGTCCTGATCTAGTCCCCATGGGTGGAATTTAGGTATCTGGTGGGAACTTGAGATCCCTTAGTTTCTACCGAAGATCAGCCTGAAGCCTGATTCTGTGGCCTGTGGTATTCCAAAACTGTCCTCACTCTTTCTGTGTGTGCATTCAAGTTTTATTTCTCACAGTTACCTCAGACTTAGGGTCCCTGCCTTCACTGAATTAATTTGGTTGAGATCATTCCGCTCTCCCACATATGGTGTCTCTCTTGCTCACCACTTCACCAGATGTGAAATTCAGCCTCAATCTCCTCTGCAAATTCCTAATGCATGAAGAATTTTGGAATATAGTAAATTTGACCTTTTTTTTTGATTGGGGAAGAGTTTACATTCCAACAACACAAATGATTTCAAGTTGGACACTGAAAATTCCGACTCATTCATTCATTCATTTCTACAACATTTATTAAGTCCTTACATTGTGCCAGGCACAGTTCAAGATGCTTGGGGGTTTACTAGTGAATGAAACTGACAAAGATTCCTACCTTCATGGAGATTAAATTATAGCAGGTGTTTGACTAAGCCACTGTGTGTCTCCAGAGGGGTTTCCTGGCTGCTCCCTCTGTACACAGGCTGCAATCTCCCCCAGTTTTTCTGGCTCTTCTCTCCCACACCTTTCCAGAACAAAAACAAAGTCTTCAAACCTTCTCATGAGCTCTTTTCTTAAAGGATACTTTAAATGATATAATAAAATATTTTCTTAATCAAAGACACTCCCTTAGTAGTAATTTTGCTAGAAGGGGGAAAAGATATTATTCTTTTACTCCTGTTATTTTAGTATAAACAGCATAAGTTATCAACTATTCATTAATAGGAGAAGCAATCTCTTCTTCATGGTGTCAATGCTTAGCTTTTAACGTTGCTTAGAGAGCAACTTCCTCATCTGTAAAGTTTTCACTTTTCAGTCTCCTTACTTCCTGCTGTCCAACCAGGATCACAGACATACTGCATCAGAGCCACTCCAGAAGTTAAAATGTGGGGAAAATGAAAACTCTGGTTTTATTCCATATGTTACCACTCAGCACCACCGGTATTCTGTTCATACATAATTTTAGTGATTTTAAAAATATTTTCATAAATAAATTGGTCTTTAACAGGTGGGGAAGCATGGAGAAGCAATCCATTCACTTTCCAGTGGCCCTGGTGTTCCACATGTGAGCCACCAGCAGTCTTGGTGTTCATATCCAAGATGCCTGACTCTGCTGTAGATAGTACAGAGGAACGTTCAACGACAATCATATATCCACACAGAGTGAGCCTTGACTGGGGAATATATGTATGAAAATAAAGATAAGTATTATGACAAATCTACCAGAAAAAGAAATGATTCAGAAACTGTAGATATGGGTTGATGGATGTTTTAAAATTCAGCTCTCTTCCAAAGAAATGGTTTTACCACAATACAGAAGACTGTAAGATCTGAGGCACTGAGTCTCAGAAGAGAAAAACAAAACAAAACACTGCTTTTGAGAGAAAAAGTCATAGGAAATTTACTTAATCGAAAAAGGGTAACTGTCAATATTTGTAGGTAGATTATCACCAGGTAAAGAACTGTCCTAAGCAGAGAAGAATTACCCAGACCTGACAACCTATATATACAAGATAGTACCTTCTGGAAATGAGCATTCTACAGGTGTTCAAGAGTAGGTCATCTGTGTTGAGGTAGGGTTTATTGGCAAATCAGCTGAAGAGTTATTTGTTGCCTGAGAGTGTTTAATAATGGTTAAGAAAGACCCGAGGGTCCAGTTTTCATGCAGAAAAAGATAGAAATGTCAATTCCCTAAAGGCTGGGGAGGGAGGCACCCAATAATAAAGTGACAAAGCCCTTGTAGGGAGAGAATTCTTTCTAGTTGGGGCATTATAAGGATCCCCAACTAGATCCCTGATGGGGGAAAATTTCATTTAGTAGTAATATAATCAGTTCAAACTCACAGGGCACAATCTCTATGAGGTAGATAAATGGTCATTTGTTCTTTCTTTAGATTGTCTAAATTCCCCAAGTTACTGGTCTCACACGTACCATAAGGAGACAGAAAAGATCCTTAAAGAAAGTCAGCCTCAGGCACTTACCTGTGCCCAAGGGAAAAAAGATGAAAAAGTAAGAACTGTCTGATCTGAATAATATGGGTTCTAAAAAGCTATGAAGGTTGTCCAGAGAAGCCAGGTGACCCCATTACAAAAACAAAACAAATAACAACAACAAACCTCTTGACTATTGCTTTGATTAGCTTTTCCTTAATCCTCACAGTGACAAAATAGAACTTGAGTTCCCTGACCCAAGAGAGGATTTGTCTATGATACCACTGAACGTGTGGGATCCATTTTTAAATGGACATGTTTAAAATTTAATTAACATATAGCAGTTATTCTATGTCAGGCATATTTCTGAGGGGTCTATGAACACCAACTCACTTAACCGTCATAAAAGTGTAGAAGGTAGGCACTGCCATTTCTGAGGGCAGTCTGTCCAAGCAGAGGCAGGAGCCCAGCTATGAATTATTCACTAGGTGTCTTTTCATGTGCAGGTATAGGAAGGTTTGGTGGTGGCCAAGTGTTTATAAGAAGCTCAGGCTAGAGTTACTGCATAGTGGATGTTGCCTCAGGCAAGATGTCTCACCAACCATTTTCACTTGCCTGCCAAAGCTTGCAAATTGCCAAAACCAACATGGTATAAGATCTCAGAAAATACAAATATCTCAATAGATGAGTTGCTCTTTCTATGTAGAGAAAATAATAATCTTGAGGATATTGATTAAAGATATTTCCAATCTCCTGAAGTAAGTTTTTTTATGAGTATATGTATATATCTCAAGGGAGATAACCTTGAAAGAGACTTAGGGATTCACCTGGAGGAAAAGGTGGAGGCCTAAAGAGGCATGTAGAAAAAGAAGGGCTTCAATCTCAGCCCTCTATTATTATTATGTCATCATTATTATTAATTATCAATTTCATCATCATAATCATTATTGTTATTTTGGCACTTATCTTGTCAGCCATTATAAAAATATGTTTTTAAAAAGAAACAGAGGAAGTAGAAGAAAAAAGGTAAAAAAAAATGTTAAGGCAGTAGAGGCTTACAGAAGAAAATCAAATGTAAAAATTGAGAATAGTAGAAAAGAGAATAAAGTAAGAGTGGGTATGAGAGAATTAAAATTCCAGTAGAATAAAATGTTGAATTTGAAAATAAGATTAAACAAATGAGATTTAAAATAAAAGATAAAAGGATGGATCATTAAAATTATAAAACTAGAGATGATTAAAGAATAAGATAAAATACTTAAACCCAAAAGATAAAAAGTTTAAGTGTAAAAATAGATAAAACTAAGGATTAGTAGGAATTAATCACTAAGTAGGAAAAAATTATGGCATTGAAACTAAAAATAAAGAGGCTTAGAGGAAAATATGTTAAGAAGAAATTAGAGAGCTATGGAAAGAAAAATAAGGAAAAAAATGTCTCTGAGCAGTTTAGAAATGAGTCTTGTTTAAAATATTTGTATATTGGGTCCTTCTTATACTAACAAAAGGGCAACATCCTCTGTGTATTAGAGTTGAGGGACCAAGATGGTATAAGGGCTGAGTCATCCCTTGACCAGAAGCCGAAACCTCCCAGAGATCCTTCTAATGATGTGTCGAAGGACAAGTCTCCTCAACACAAAGAGAGAAGCTCAGGAGTGGCCCTAGCTTCCCTTCACTGATCCTAAGATTTTTCATGGTGTTTTTTTGTTTTTATTTTTGTTTTTGTTTGTTTTTTTGTCATCCATTGATGCGGTCTGCACTGTGCTTAAGGCAGGGGTCCTTAATTCTCATAAACAGAGCTCATAGACTACTAGAGTATCCATTGATGAACACCAGGAAATCTGAATCATGAGCAACTACCACAACTACAAATTGTTTCTCTATTAAATCTCCTTTCTACAATTTGTGAATTCATCTTAGTGAAAAAATATGTTTTTAATGGTTATAGGATTAGGGTAGCATAGATGAGCCCTCTACACAATAGATATCTTCTACATGCCATTTTTACCATATCAATGAAGTTGTTTCCCATTACCCTAAATTTTAAAAAGATCCTGTTGTCGTGAACATGGACATTGGCCTTCCTTTACATTGGACGGTATCTGTGCCTCTTTCCTTTTGGGGAGTATCCTTTCTTCCTCAGCTGCTCTCCATCTGGACATGCATGAGGTCCAAACAGGAGCTCCTCCAGCCTGCCCGCCTAACAACATTTGGGGGTTTTAGAGTACGTGCTCTCCACGGTCCCACTGAGAGACTTACCTCCTACCCAGCAGATCCATTCAGGAAGTGAGAATGTGACCTAAATCAGCCAATCAGAGGCTTCCGCTGGGATTTTCCTAAATCTGAGCCAAAGGAGAGAGGGACTTAGAAGCCTAGAAGGCACTTCAAACACTGAGAAGAGAACGTTGAGAAAAATGAAACCAAACATAAAGAGTTATTCCCTCAGGAGTCCTGAAAGTAGGAGAGCCTCTTATTTTCTGCTTTCCTTGTTCTTGCTATAATTTGGTCATGGGAGCCAATAAACTCACGTTTTTATTTAAAAGGTTTCTTTCATATGTAATCAAAAGAGTTCTAAATAATATATGGAGTTTCCATTTGAAAATCCTTTGTCATTCCTTTGTCCTTTCACAGTGCCTTTGTGTTTTTGCTCCAAGGTGCAGATTCTTCCTGATGGCCCAGCCTCTGAGCTCTCCATCCCAGGCTGAAACTGCTCTGCTGTCTTCTGCAATCGATAAACACAAATACTCCCTGCCTCTGATGTAATACTCAGAGAGAGCGTCCACTAGCTGGGTGGTGTGGGCCTTCATTTAATGAGAACATTCTTTTAGTTTTCCATTTATCGTCTTGGTTAACTCGGGCAAACTAGCTTGGATTGGTATGGATTCAATTGACACACTAATTTTATAATTTGTGCTCTTTCTCAAACTCCAGGGCACACTGTGGAAATGATTTTCTAATGCCAGATTTCTTTCCTAAGAAATATTTTTTCTTGGGGGCCCTGTTATCACCATTTAGACACTGGAAAATCTGAGAGATTTGTCTATACACGTGTCAAACCCCAATTTCTATGAGGGAAACTCAGAAAAGTTGAATAGCTCCTCAGCCACTTAGTGTGTCAGGGATAAGGTGAGGATTCAAGACTACATCTCTCTGATTGCCAGGTCCAACTTTTCTACTCTAACGTGTGGAAAAGTATATACATCTGAATAAGAACTCTAAGGAAGAGGAACACATGAAATCAGCTATTGTGCTTTGGAAATGTCTAGAAAAATAATTTCCCAATATTATCACTATACTGTCAGGTAAAAAAAAGTGGAGGACTTGAAGTCAATCAAGCCCAGTCATTTTTTTATTTCCTCAGATGAGCAAACCATCCCCTGAGTAAAAGAAAAGTTAACTTTCAGTAAAAGCTACTAGCATGGAGAATCTACCATATTTCACTGACTATAAGAGGCCCTCAGTTATAAAATGCACCATTATTGTATCACTCCTGTGATGGTTAATTTTAGGTGCCACCTTGACTGGATCATGGGTATGCAGATATTTGGCTGAATGTTATTGCCTGTGAGAGTGTTTCTGAATGACATGAGCACTTTAGTCGGTAGACGGAGTAAAGCAGATTGCCCTCCTTGATGTGGAGAGCATCATCCAATCCATTGAGGGACTGGATAGAACAAAAGGTAGAAAAGGGACAATTCTCCCCCTTGATTGCTTGAGCTAGAGCATTAGTCTTGTCCCGCCCTTACAGTCGGACTTACACCACTGGCTCCCCCAGGTCTCGGGCCCTTGGACTCAGACTGAACTACACCATCAGCTTTCCTGGGTCTCCAGCCTTGCAGATAGTAGATCAAGAAACTTTTCAGCCTCCTTTGTGTGAACCAGTTCTTCATAATAAACATAGTAAGTCTCCCACTCCCTCTCGCCATCTCTCAATCGATTGATAGGTAGATAGATGCAGATCTCTCTCTACATATCTCTTATTGTGTCAGTTTCACTAAAGAATCCTGACTAGTACTACCACTGAGAAAGATAAAATGCTGTCAATTTAAATATGAAGGAATTGGCAAATTTTTTCTGTAAATGACCAGATAGTAGGCTCTGAGGTCTATAAGGTCTCTGTTGCAGGGAGTGAATTCTGCCATGGTAGCAAGAAAGCAGCCATAGACAACACAAAAACAAATGGATGTGTCTGTGTTTCAGTAAAATTTTATTTATGGATGCTGAAATTTAACTTTCATAAAACTTTCATATGTCATGAACCATTATTTGTCTCTTGAATTTTTTTCGACCTTTTAAAATTGAAAACCTCTTATTTCTAGAACCATACAAAAACAAGTGGTAGGCTGGATTTGATCTATACCACATTATGGTTTCTTATCACATTAATACAAGATGGCATCTAGATTTCAGAGATGTTAGAATATAGAAATATGTACATCTAAGATTGAAATGTGATAGTTACCTCGATATTATTGAGTATTAGGTCCTTTGGCTTTCCCTGAGTTTTGATATCAATAATATATCTCTACAATTCTTTGCCACCTAGCCTTTAGCAATCAGCAATAATCACTGGTGAGCATAGAGTATGTCCCTTCTGGGAAATAGTGAGAGCTGGATGTGAAATGGAGGAAGTTGAAAAGAAAGTTAGTGAACTCATGGAGTGTGGGACAGTCTCTTAGAATCTGAATATTCAGGGGACTAAGAATATCCCATTCGTATATCACTTTATAGTCTATAAAGTATTTATGCATATACTGTTTTACTGAATTTTCACCATGAACCTATGAGGTAACCATGGTAGAAATTGGCTGCAGATCAAAAAAACCAAAAAGCAAATATTTAAGTGAATTAGAGTAAAAAGTAGACCTGATCTTCTCTTTTGGCTATATGATTGTTCTTTCTTTTTGCAAAAAAACCCTCATATTCATGTGAGTGTTTCTGAGTGTGAACACTGAGCAGAGGTATTTCAATGTGCTGGGGAAAAGAGACGGAAAGAGGGGTAAGATCCAGTGTTCCCAGTGCTTCAAATAATCCCCACCACTTAAACAAATTGAAGGAGACAGAGTTCTCTCACTCACAATCACAGTTACGGGGTCTTAGTCTCTCTTTTTCCTTGAAATATTGGCTTCAGCAGAATCCACTACTCCTTAGCCAATTTTAGGCAAAGCTATTTTCAGGACACTGTCTGTGCATATCTAAGCCAAAATGAGACTGGCGCATTTATTAAATTAAACATTTGACGGTTATCTCTGATTTCACTTCCTAGTTCTGTTTTGCTCCTCTTCCTTATTCAAGCCAAGTAATCCGATAGGATGGAAATGGCATGGACTTTGGACTCAGGGAGTTGAAACCCAGATGTGCTGGTTATTAGTTTGTGACTCTCAGCAAATTACTTAACCCAACTGAACTCTTTCATTATTCTTACTTTAGGAAGGGAGTAACGTTGACATTGTAGAAAAGTTATGAATGGCGTAATACATAGAAAGCCCATAGAAAAATGCCTGGCACATTAAGTAGTATGTATTAGCTGTAACTATAAGCATTGAGTGAGAATCATATGCAAGACATACAAAAAAGCACCTGGTACCTGACAGACGATTTCTTACAGAACCAAAAGCCAAGATCTTTTCTATGTGGATTCTTCACATTCCCCTTTTTATCGAGTTCAAAGGTTGCACCTCTCTTCCCCACAACACAGAAATCCTGACTAACTAGCACAGTCCTGGTCACTCCAGTTCTTTGTTGAGTTTCTTTACCCCTCATTTTCTCATATTTCCACTAAGGGCTGTCTGTCAATAAATTACCCCAGCTCATACCTACTATTTATACAATTAATAAATGATTTGCTCTCCTCCACTCCAATAAAGCCTTCTCTTTTTACTTTATATTTCTACTTGTATTAGCTTCTCTCTTAAAGACTGAATATCTGATGACCCCTTCACACACATTTTGATATCTATAAACCCACCATCTCTTTATTGGCTCTCTCAGCAGCAATGGACCCTGTTGACCCTGTCGTTTCTTGTTTTTGCTCTCCTTGCACACCACCTCTGTTCTTATCTGACCACTCTGCCTCTTCTGTCCCTGTTCCTCTTGCAGGCTCCTCCTTCTATGCCGAACCAGTAAATGTTAGAGGACCTCAAGTTCCCTCCTAGAGCTCATCAAAGCTCTTTTCTCATCAAAGCTCTCTTTTGCCGGTAATTTGTTTTACTTTTTAATTTTTAAGATTTCTGTTCTTCCCCTTTCTCCCAGAAATCCAAGCCAAAAAGCTCAACCCAATTTGCGTCTTTTATTCCCCTAGGTCTAGTCGTTTTCCAACGTGCCTGTGTAACATATTTGATAAATGACCTAACTTCTCACAAAACAGAATTAATTTCATACTTACAAAATCTGTATAATTTAGTTCCTGCCAACCTTTCCTCCTTCCACGAATTCTATATTCCAAAGATAAATGTTCCACTTATTGTTCTTAGAAAAGGACAGCATCCTTTTTTCCCTTAAATGAAGACTAAATGAATTCCTGGTGAGAATTTTGAAGAGCCATTACTAGAATGGGTATTTGACAGACTTTCACGTCAATAAAAGAACATCCATTAAGTGATGAAGTGCTTCTGTCCTTGATCAGGTTTACTCCAAGAAGCAAAAAAGAAAAAGATTAAAAAACAAAAGCCAGGGATACCTGTGTGGCTCAGTCGGTTAAGCATCTGCCTTCTGTTCAGGTCTTGATCCTAGGTCCTGGGATTGAGTGCGGCGTCGGGCTCCTTCTCAGGGGGAGTCTGCTTCTCCCTCTGCCTGCAGCTCACCCTTCTTGTGCTCTCTCTCTCCGACAAATAAACAAATAAAATTTTTTTTTAAAGTAAAAAACCTCTTCTCTATCATTTAGCAATTGTATTAACTAACCACCGAACCCCAGTGACATATGACAACACCATTTATTTCTTTTGCACCTGTAGGTTGGTTGGGGGTTGGCGGAGCTCTGCAGGGGGCTCTGCCTCAAGCTGGGCTTGGCTCTTCCCCATGGGTTGGTCTCTGGTTGACTCCACATGTATTCATCATGGGGCTCAAGCTGAATGGGCAGAAGCTACTTAGGTAAAGATCTCCTCATGGCGCGGGCATTAGTGCAGAGAGCTGGCCAAAACACATGAGCTGTCTTATCAACGAAGCTTGAAACCGGCTCACTGTTGCTTGTGCTATGTTCTGTGGGCAAAAGCAGGTTACACAGCGGCTCCCCACAGTCGAAGGGCAGGCAAATGATTATCCCTTTTTGTGGAATGAACTGCAAAGTTTATAGCAAAAGGTGGGGATACCAGGAAGGGTAAAGAACTGGAGTTGCTAAGTCAGTCTACCATACCAAGTCACAGTAATGGGACAGTGACTTAATCTTCAGTGTGGGGTTCACTGTGGTAGTCCCTTTCTCCCTTCTCCCCTCCTGCCATGTCTATCTTTCACAGATGAATTTCATGTATCAGGAGACACACAACAGAAACAGGCTTGCCTTCGGCACACATTCCTGGAAATACAACTCAACTGATCAAGACGGTGGGTCCTGAAGGGGTAACTGGTCGTCCTGGACACTCAACACCCTTTATCTTACTGCACACCTGGGATGGAATAACAGACTCAGGTGGGGCAGAAATGAATTGAGAAAGGGGTTGGATTCCCACAGTGGGTAGGGGTGAGGTTTTCACAGAAGCAAGTCGACTTTACCTAGAAGTTTTGAAGAGGTGTCTATAGAAGATTGAAGCCAACCTCACTGATACTGAGCTATCAGAGGAGACCTTTTTTGTCCTCCTAGCATCTGACACAGTATTTCACACATAGTTGGCTTTCACTATGTGGTAGACTATGAATTAAAATAATAGAGCTCTCTGATTTACCACAGTTAATAGAAAGATTAATGCAATTTGCTGAAAGTAAATCATAACAATACAGAGTCTAATATACGTAAATTCTATTTAATGAACAGATTTTTGGGGAGAAACACCGATTCAAGTAAAACTTTTTTTTTTTTGTTTGCCATTGACAAGCATAGGTTTCACTGATAGTTTCTAAGTCATTTTATAAGCTATTTTTCATCATCGTCAGTTTTGGGAAATCATATGGAGGGGGGCTGTGGTTTAGAGCAGAGACAGAACTTTCAAGAGCTTTGGTGTCCTCTTCCTGGGCCTACCCCTGACTTGCTGTGTGACTTTGAACAGGTCATTCAACCCCTCTAAGCCTCAATTTTTCCTTCTGTAAAATGAGTCCTTTGAAGCACATGACTGCTCTAATTTTTACATTTTAAATGGATTTCACAGGTAGTTATAATTTTCCTGTCAAAGTAAGTCACGTTTAGACAGAAATAGAGGGGAAGGAATTTTTCTGAGGCAATGGCATATACTTAACAACTTTATCTTTTAGTTTTTATGACTCACTCTTGGGCACAGGCGTTTTATGACTTGTAACAGTTTAATGGTCCTGCTGGGTTAACTCCTCCTGCAGGTTATGTTCCTCTTCCCTGAAACACATGCCACACCTCCTGTGTGCTGAGAAGGTCAGAGGAAAATGTACTGCCTGTAAGAATTGCTTCGTCATGTGTGATGGACAAGGCACTGGGGAGAGCCTTTCTTTTCCAGTGCCTTCCCTTTCTCTCCATCCTTCTGCCTGCAGAAAAATGAAAAACAATTATGTCTCTTGCACCATGGCGACAGATGTACAAAAAATAAACAGTGACTGATTAAGGAAAGAGGCTTTATTACAGGGTGAAAACACACACACACACACAGACACACGCAGTATCATCAATAATAACAAAATGGAGAAAAATGATAATGAATAATTAAGCAGAATCATGCAGTCATGATAACAATAAAAACCAATGAATAATGCGATTTTATCTTATTTGTGATAATATGACTGCTCATCTTGACGAAGTGTCCCCTTTTTGACTGTTTCCAGCAGAGGTGTAAGCACGATGTGGCTTTTCATTTATTTCCCCTAAGAACACGGCCGAGAGGCTGTGACTCTGTTCTCTTCCCACCTCCTGAGAATTCCGTCCTCACTCCTTTCCTTTCCAATTATATAAAACGCACACTCACTTTGAGTTTCCTCTGATGTTTCCAGCCTGGGATTAGCACCAACGATGCAACTGGATCCTCAGGAATGTTCTTGTTGTGATAGCAGGTCCGGGCTGTCAGGTGATTTCATGCCCGTTGGCAACCCCTTGGGTATTCAGGTACCTCCCCACCCCCCTTCCCCTGCCGACGTTTACTGGAGCAATAAATGTGGTGCAATCATGGAGGAAAATTAAGGCAGATGATCATGACTAGAGAAACTGACAAAGTATTAGAAACACCATCACAGCAACCCCCATACACGATAGCAAGGCTTCTTTCAGCAGGCTGTTGTCTTCAGTGTTTTGGTGAGGAAGCTAGTGTAGACTCAGACACTGAATGGTGTAGCCTGAGAAATCAGCGCCAAGGACTTACAGCGTCTTTGGAGGGTCCAGATTGCTCAGCTGGTTAGAAAGCGTAAGTAGGTTATCGGATGCGCGAAGAGCTACAAAGGTGGCAGAGTAAATGATATCCTTTCCTGAGGCTCACAATGAGGCAGAGATAATTGAGCTGCCAGTGGAGCCCCTCCTGCTCCACCCTCCAGACAATGTGTGTCACACTGAAACAGAAATAATAAAAAACTTGGAGACCTTTGAGCATATCAAAGATAAGACCTTTGTGCTTTTGTTTCCCACAGATTCCGTGCACTTGAATATCATTAACCCAACCTGCAGTGCACACGTAGGTTGTGCACTGTGTGTTGACTAAAAAATAATCTCTGTCTTTGTATTTCAATCTGTCTTTTTTATTGGCAGGGAAAGAAAGTTGTGCTTGAATCTTGCATAGCAATTCAGAGATTGGAAGGGGACCTTAAATGCCAAGGGTCAGTATATATTTGAATAGAATCAAATAGATTCAGAGTATTGGATAGATTCCATGTGAAGAGGCTGAAAGCCCCTCTTGATTTTCAAGGGAACTTAGGTTAGGTTAAAGCAAACAGGCCGTTTTCCAGGAAAATGGGTTTACGTATGTACAACTGCTTACAGTTATAGTTTATGTAAAAGTCAAATACATAAATGAAAGTTGTCAAGCCTTAGCGCAAGAGCATTGCAGGGAGTGGATGTGGTGAATAAAGAGGTTTGGGAATGGCTGGGCCTAAGGCAAAGTTGTTTTAGCTACCAACATTATGTCACTCTTTTTTAGGTTGAAAAACAAATTTATGTGCATTCTCATTTTCTCTTCTCTACAATCATATGAGTCAGGTCCTATCATCATTCTCATTTTATATATGAAGTATATGTTTTGTCTCCCTGTGATCTAGTCTACAGAGCCTGACCTCCCTATTCAGAGGGACCTACGCTTAATCCTGATTTTACCATTTACTAGTTGCGTTCTCTTGTCAAGTTAGTTCTCCTACATGGGGATGATGATATGTGTCTCAAAGGGTAATTAAAATTTCCTGCTCCCCTCCTGAACCAGTTTCCCAGTTGGTAGCTCTTAATGTCCTCATGTTTCTATAGCCACATTACCATTATCTTGCTTTAGTCACTTGTCCCCCTCTCCTTGGACTTTTATAATAGTCCCTTCCATGGCCTCTTTGCTTCCTGTCTCAAGCCTCTATATTCCCTTTACATTCCACTGTCAAAGATACTTTTCCAACATGGAAATCTGTTATGCTATTTCTCTGCCTTCAATATGCTGTCAGCACCCATGTCTACAGAAAAAAGTCCAGACCCCTTAGTGTGAATTGCCAGGTCCCACCGTTCGTTTGGGCCTACTCCCACCCACCTCCCTCCAGGCCACTGCCATCGTGTCCCCGTGCTATGACCTTTGCCCACGATCTGTAGGCCCCTGAATGTGGCCCACCCTTTCTTGCCTCTTTATCTCTGTACCAGCTATGCCCTCTGCCAGGAATGCTCACCTTCCTCATTTCTTCTTGTTAAATTACTTCTCCCTGAAAATCCAATTTAACAATAATCTTCTGTATAAATCTCCCCAGTTAGTTAGTAGCTGGATATACCAAACTATTACAGCACATCATTCTTTAGCTCTTCTTTCTTTTCAATTAAAATGAAAAGTGATTTTTGTCAGTTATACCTGGCTTTACAGTCAAGTGGTCCTATAGGATCAGAGGAAAACACGAAAGTATACCTGGTGTCAAAGTCAAGTGGTCCTATAGGATCAGAGGGAAGCACAAGTTCTTGGGCTCAGTCTTGCCTACCTTCAGCTCACCTCTTGGAGGCCGCCCCTTTCAACGTTTTTAGTAGTAGATGTAGTCACATCCATCTTTCTAATGATATGCTTATGATACTGTTTCTTGATTTTTCAGTTTTAGATCTTAATTTCTGAATTTCACCTGCAACTTCCTCCCCTTAGTACCATCTTACCTCCAATATTCAGTACTATTTTAACCATGATTCACAGGTGAACTCTACAGCATACCATGACTATATTTCTTTTTTGTACTGCTTTTTGCTTACCTAAAAACTAATAAGTGAAGGTATTTGTGGGCCCACCACTAATTTCTTCAAAATTCCTTACTAGAATTTCAAGCCTATCAGGTAAACACTCATTTTTCCTTTTTTTTTTTTTCTAGGAATCATCCTTCCTGGAGCCTTCCATCCCGTTGCTTCGATCTGGAACATATTTTCATAGGTCTACACCTCACCTCTTGTCCCAGAATATCCCTTCATCCTCATGAGAGGAGTGTTCCTACTCTCTCTTGTACGATTGGTCCTCTTTAATCCCAAATGCCCCTTTCTCTGAGCTCACACACGCATTTTGTTGGCGCGCCTTTTCTAGCACGTCACTAAGAAAGGAGGCATGAAAGTTAAATTTTTTGAGACTTTACAGGTTTTAAAATACCTTCATTCTACTCTCGCACTTATTTGATAGTTTCCTGGATATAAAATTCTAGGTTAGAAATAATTTTCATTCAGACTTTTATCTTCCAGTGGTGCATCTGAGAAAACGGGTGGCACTCTATTTTCTGATTATTTGTCTGCCATCTAGAATCTGTTTTTGTTGTTTGTTTAAAATCAAACAATTTTTTAAAAATATGGAAGTTTGGGGGATTTTCACTATTTTTTTCTAGTGGCCCAAAATGTTAACAACGTGCCTTGATATAGGTCATTTCATTCATTGCCCTGGGCCCTTGTTGGGACCTTTTTTACCTGGAAACCCATGTCCTTTGATTCTGATAAGTCTACTGAATAATTTCTTTGGTAATTTGTCCTCTCCATTTTTTCTATTTTCTCTTTCAAGGACTCTTGGTATTCAGATGTTGGATCTCTTTGGTCTTATATTTTTATTTTCTTTTATCTCCCATTCTCCATCTCTCCATCTCGCTCTCTCTTTTGCTCTACTTAAGGGAGTGCCCTCAAATTTATCTGCTAGCGTGTCTACTGAATTTTTATTTGTTGCTCCATATATTTTATTTTAAATGCTATTTTAGTTCTCTGATTTTTGAAAAAAACATTGTCTTCTTATTGCATGAATGTAATATTTTCTTATTATAAAGATACTGATGATAGGCTTTATTTCTTTCTTCCTTGCTTTCGTATCTTCCACGTTTCATTATTCTATTTATTTATGTTTGTCTATGTCTCCCATCAAATTTCTTTGACTATTTAGCAACCTATTTATATTTATTAATGAAGCATTAAAAAGCTGACTAGAAGATCTGTATTTATGGGTGGAACTTATTAAATGCTTGACTTCTTAGTAGGATGGAAAAGTTGAAATTCTTTGTGAGGGGTCCCCAAATGGCAACATTTGTGGGGCTTTTCTCCCCAGAGTAATTCTCCCATGCTCAGCTTAACAGGCATAAGCCCGAGGGGCAATTCTTTCCAGAACTTTGCCAAGCAAGGAGGTTGAAGCAGTGTTCAGAATATAGACTTTTACTTAATCCCCCTCTTTTAAGAATCGGATCCCAGCTCTCATCTGGGCCTAGTTTTCTTATATCCAGGCTTCTGTCACTCAGTGTTCTTAGAAAGTCAGATTCTAGTCTTCTCCCAGAGTTGGGGAAGGGACTATATCTTTGAGCAGCTAAGGTACAGATCTCCATGAATTTCTTAAATAGACTTCTTTTAGCTGTATACTTCATTTTCACAGGTATTTGTTGCCTCCATATTCCAAGACTTTCCAGAATCCTAGTGAAATTTGGTTCATTTCTAGAGTTTCCTTAAAATGAGATGAAGTTTCTTTCTTTCTTTTTTTTTTTTTTAAGATTTTATTTATTTATTTGTCAGAGAGAAGGAGAGAGCAACAGGCAGAGGAAGAAGCAGGTTCCCTGTTGAGGAAGGACCCCCAATGAGGGACTCGATCCCAGGACCCTGGGATCATGACCCAAGCTTAAGGCAGCCGCTTAACTGACTGAGCCACCCAGGTGCCCCCAAAGGGGGTGAAGTTTCTGCTGTATTAGTTATTACATAGTCTTCCTTTCTGGGTTCCAACTTCAAAATAAAAATCTTTTTCCTGTTATTTCCTCTTTCTTTTTTGTTTACCTTTTGAGTATCTGCTTTTTACTATTTTAAAGGAGCAAATTTAGGAGGAAAACATGGTAAATATTTTGTGTTCAGTCTTCCATGTTTATCTGGAACTCCCTTTCTGCCTTATTTTGATTCAGTCCATATCCACACATGCTAAGGTTAGGCCTAAAAATAAGATCAATTATTTCCATTAGCTTTGGTCAACAATTTTGTTTCTGTTTTTCCTGATTTAAGCAGGTTGTCATGTAAGTCAAGGTAGTTAAATACTGTAATTCTGCTGTTACAATAATGATTTTGTATTTTATCGCTGTATAAGAAAAATTGGTTATGAGCCTGGCATCTACCTATACAGTTTTATAGAGGAAAAAAAACACTTTTATAGAGTGGCATTTTAAAAAGTTGATATGAACTTTAATCATCTCTCTGTACTTGCCTGCGGCTGCTAGCACTCACACTCAAGGATACACATTCCTCCACATTTACAACGTTTTTAGCAGCAGAGCCCGGACTACTAAACAGAGGGGGCCAGACCAGACCAGTTTTGTGATGGGCTTGTGAGAATCTTTGTTTCCCATTCTAGATGTCCTTACACTCAGCCCAGCTCACTCTTGACTATTTCATGATCTGGAGACACACATTGCTGATTTTATTGTTCAATGCCTTTCTTCTCCTTTTTCTCGTGGAATGAGTGATGTTCCACACGGAGGATTAAGATATATAATAACAAAACAGAAACTCTCACGTTTAGCTGTAGCTAGATTTATGGCTAAGTTTATGGAGATTACTTAGGGCTGGGAACACATGTCCAGGAACGTCTCTGCAGTTACAACTGTGCGTGGAGGGAGATGGTATTACAGACCGTGGACAGCAAACACCTCTGAGGTTGTGTGTCACTTCCTGTAGGCTCATGAGTCTTTCTGATTTAAGTGGAAAGGTGTCTGTTAGTAAGGCAAACAAAACCTAGTTTAACCTCTGGTTTCCAACATCTGGAATACTTATCCCTGTGGCAACTGTATGGTTCACTGAGCACTCACTATTCCAATGGTCCACCGAAGCGCAATTTTGGCTTGAAAGGAGATTGCCTGCCTTGGGGGAAGAAAAAATCCGACTCAGAATAGTTATCAGTGACAATGCAAAAGGATTTGCGATAACAGCATCACCACTGCCATCACAGCTGGGCTGCAAGCATTGTGCTCTGGTGAAAGCCCGCTTTCCTAATGCCATGAGAAAAGACATGGAAAGAGCCTTCCTTTGGAGTTCTTTGCAAACACAAGACTTTTCTTGTTCCCTTTAAAGACTGTTTAATCCATATACTTAGTTTCAAATTTTTATTTCTGTGTGTCTGAATGGAATCCAAATAATTTAACTTTGATGCTTTTCAGAAATGGTGAGTCAAGTATCTTTTTTTGATGTCCCATGTTCCATCCTTGCATTTTTATATACTCAGCCATGAAACAAAGAGCCACTAGAATAGACAGACAGCTCATCTGGCAACACACACCTGGGTCTTTTTCCACGGCTTCTGGGAACACGCTATTTCTCAACCGCTAAAGTGGAATACAAAGTGTGGTTACTACAGACTTGAGAATGGGGGTGGGGAGCAACTGCATAGTGGCACCAGGGACCATGGTCGGGGAAGCAGCAAGACCTTTACCTGGCAGAGTTAACTATGAACCATAAAAGTATCTAGGAGCAGGCCTGAATGAAGCATGTGTTCAGTTAGTTATTGAAACCAAAGTATGTGGCTTGCCTTGAGTTCCTGGTAATGACTTCAGGGCTGATTGACTTGTTATTTCTTGGTATTTCTCTGTGTGTATGACTGTCTTTCTGCATTTAAGGATAAACTGCAAGAAACAGATACGATACGGCTTCTGGCGATTTATTCCTTCTAGCCAGTGGCAACTTTGGCATTTATTGGTTGAAGCCCTTGGGCAAGTTTCAAAACATTGCCTTGTGAAAATGTTATGAGCGCGTTCTGGAAGCTCTAGTGCCCTCATTCAGCCCTTTGCAGCTGAAGACTCCTTTTATATGCATCTCCCTCCAACTGGGCATCTTGGAAATTTCCGTCCCTCCAAACCTCTCATTGGATAGTAGTAATAACCACCAGTTATATAACAGCTTACAAATACTGGCAAATATCTGACCTCATTGGTCCTTATTCTGGAAGCAGGTATTACGACTATTTTACAAATGACGAAAGAGAGCCTAAGGAAGGTTGATTTGGCCAAGGTTGCATAGTAAACGAGTAGTAGAGTTGAGTTCAAAATTCAAGACTTTAGACTCCCCAAAACTACTTTATTTTATTTTTTTTTTTAGCCGAGTGTAAAGATCTTTTCTTTTCTTTCGCATCAGAGAATAAGAAAGAGAGGGCAAAATAGCTCATTTATTTTTTTTTATTTTTTTTTTTAAAGATTTTATTTATTTATTTGACAGAGATAGAGACAGCCAGCGAGAGAGGGAACACAAGCAGGGGGAGTGGGAGAGGAAGAAGCAGGCTCATAGCGGAAGAGCCTGATGTGGGGCTCGATCCCATAACGCCGGGATCACGCCCTGAGGAGAAGGCAGACGCTCAACTGCTGTGCCACCCAGGTGCCCCAAAAATAGCTCATTTATAGAGCAAAATAATAGCAGATAACAAAAACAATTAAGTCCTGAGTATTTATTATTACCTATATGATGTCCATTGCTGTGTTAAAAACTACATACCAGTGGTTTGCAAGAGCCTTTTCTTATGTCAGTTTGGAAGGAAGTTTTCAGCTGTCTTCAGCAAAATGAGATAAATTAGAACCCTCCTCACACCTACACACCACCTCCCCTCACATATATCTTCATTATGAGATTTCTAACCTCCTTTCTGTGCTTAGCTTTCTTCTTAGCACTATCACCACCTAACACTTTATATTTAACTTATTTATATAGCTTATTATCTGAAACTCTCAATAAAATCTAAGCTTCCTTTAAAGCAGGGCTTTCTGTCTGTTGCATGTATTCTTATACACCCAACAGCTAGAGCCATACCTGGCTCACAGTAGGCACTCAATAAATGTTGAAAGAATCTGGAAAGAACGGATGAACGATGAACTACTGCACATAACACACAAAAAATCAAGTCCTAACTAGCATAGTATGAAATCTAGCCATGAAAGGAATTCAGAGAAGGGAGACAATTTAAAGCTATCATTTTCAAAGATTGCCGAAGCAGGAAAAAAAAATGTGGTGCTAATGTGGGGTTGTACAATCTGCCCTGGGTTTGGGTAGTTGAAAAAGATCAGGGAGATATTAAAGCTGAAGAAAACAATAGCCGGCAGACGTAAATGGTTAACAGTGAAGACTTGGAGTAAAGAAGTTGTTCTGTATCTCTGATGTCTTAATTCACTCCCGAGATGTTTACTTAATAATATATTTTTTAAAGCGACATTTCAAGGAGCTCATGTTTCCACATTTGTGACAGCAAATTTATTTAGGTGTATTTTTCTTTAGTTCTGAACACAATGGTCAAAACACAGAGCAGAAATCAATGGTTTAATATAGTAGAAAGAAAAATGCCTTTTGCGAGCGGGTCTAATAGATGTAGGGGATAGAAGAGAACTGGAAGTGAATTATATGTTTCAGTATTTAGTGCTGTGCTGGCTGACAAGTGAACAAACACCTTCATAAATTAATAGCTCCTAATTGTAGCTTGAAAGGCAAATAAATGGATGGTTTAGATTTTTGTCTCATTTCATGTTTAATGTTATGAAATATGACTCTTGTTGAGTTTTTCTTGCTTGGAAACACCAAGCGAGAATTCAGTTATTTTTCCAATGCATTTGGGCAAGTTAGTCCCTTACTTCTATAGTCCCCTGATTTAATATAAACAGCATCTCATGTTCATTAACAGTGTGTGTATATATTTTACATTACAGATAGTGACCTAATTTTTGATGGGTCATGATATTTTCTGATATGTGACATGCCACTAGATTGCAAAAAATTTTTAGTGTGACTTCTCCCTGAATTTCTTGGACTGATACTAACATCTCTGAGGTTATTACTAGAATGTTCTTTTTTTATTCTAAGGCATTTTGATCATTACTTGTTTTCAGATTTTGTATAGCACCTCTCCTCCAAGGAACTCAAGGCAAATATTGCGAATATGAACAATCATTTTTTATCAGAATGTTTTGGTTTGGAGGAGGAAAAACATTAATACTAATTTCCTGCCTCTGTATGTCCCACCGAAAATCAAACTGAACACGCTTCTCACCTCCCTTTTTCTCTAGGTTAAGGGGTTTTATTTTATATGAAGGCCTAACAGGAAGACTTAGACTTTGAATCACCAGTGAGGAGGCTGAACCATTAAAACAAAATGCAGCAGAGAGCCTCCGGGGAAGGCAGTGGTAAGCACAGGGCAGATTGTCAAAAAATGCTGTAGGTGGTTACAAACATCCTCTGCGAGGCTCTTTCGCCAACACAAGTGGGTCACTTACTTTTTCCAAGTGAATGCTCTTAATGGGGACTTCAGTTGCAGACTCACTAGCCAGAGCTGTCTCATTATAGGAGATGTGGCCCAGTCTATGAAATGTTTATTTTGTAACTAACCCCTTAGGCTGTGAAGGGAGCGGTTTACTATTCCTCCTTGTTCTCTCCTGAGTTTTTTTTTTTTTCCCCCTCTCTTAATTAAAGAAATCACTGTTGAATTTCAGAAACCTCTCCAGGAAAAAAGAAAAAGAAAGAGAGAAAGAGAGAAAGAAAAGAAAGAAGAAAGAAAGAAAGAAAGAAAGAAAGAAAGAAAGAAAGAAAGAAAGAAAGAAAGAAAGAAAAAAGAAAGAAAGGGAAAGGGAGAGAAAGAAAGAAAAAAGGGAAAAAAGGATCAGGGAGAAAGGAGTAAGGAAGGGAAGGAAGGAGGGAGACAGGAAGAGGAAAAAGAGAGAGGATAGGCTTGACACATAATGTCTTTAGCTCATTCATTCTTAAAGATTATTTCCTGAAGAATGATTGTAATCTTCAGTGACCTGCTTTGGAGCGTGTGTGTGTAAATGTGTGTGTGCAGAACTTGAGCAGAGAACAGTACTGTACACATAAGTGTGCCTGTGTAAGTAAGCTATGTCCCGCCAGCTCACTTTTTGGACTTACTCTCCAGGACAGCAATGTGTGGAAAGCTGAAATCTGGGGAGAGGAAGATGGGGGGGGGGGTTTAGAGAAGCAATGACTTCCTTTTTAAGCAATGATTTGCTGAAGGAGAATAAAAGATGAAATTTAATGAAATCACACACAAAATTAAATCATTTATAAGCTATTAGAAAATTCTAAACCCTGAATTTGGTTTGGATTTCATTTTAGTTTGCGAAATAATTAAGCAATGAAACCACACTGTTTGAAGGGAATGTTTTATTGTCTTTTCATTCCGGAATGCAACATATTACTCCAAAGGAGATAAATATCTCCAAGAAAGAGAAAACTGCATGAGGCGACTGAATAGTTTGTGATCTTACAACATATATGCAAGACACGTTTAAAACACAAAACTCATACGTATTTCCACCTACCCCAGAGCTACCATTTTTAGCTATTTTTTTAGTTGTCAAAGTAGATGGCTGGTGAAAATATATTCTTCATTTTACAGAGTTTAGAATGATGGGAATGCAAAATGTATCCAAACATTGAGGTTCTGATTTGGAAAATGCTAGTAATTAGATCTGTAGATAAGTGATTGGAACAATTGCAACCCTTGTTTCCTGCAGTAACTGCGTTTCTGATACGTTCTCCCAAAATGAAATTAGTGGTCTTCTGTTTAGAGATATGTTAGGAGTCCTTAAAGAAGGAAACTCTCTGCACTGTTAGATTCAAGATTAAGGATTTATAGTCTTATATATTTGTAGTTTCATATGTTCTGAGAGTTTCAAGAATTTGTTTTAGAATCCTTTACTCTGTCCCAGTGTATTGGAAACAGGCTCATGGTTCCTTGACCAAGGTTGTCTTGTATGGCTGTGCAGGCTGGATGCAATCCAAATAGTGACGTCTGGAATTGTCTAGTGGTTGCAATATATTGTTCGTACTGAGAGGGCACTCAGATGCCTTCATGGTGGAATATAGTGGAGTGAAATTCACGTTGGTAATAAACTATGACTTACTTCCTAATATAATCTAAATAATTCAAAGAAAGACTTTTACTAAGCATTTTATGCCAGGAACCAAAAAATTGAGTAATAATTTATTCCAAGAGATACGCAGAATTTCCTGTTTTTACCTTTCTCCTCTTTCATACTTCACTTAACTGAAAATATTAATCTTGTGGCAAAATTTTGTGAAGCAAATAATCATTTTGAAATACCTAAGTTATCTCTTTGACGAGCATCACATGTCCTACTTTGTTTTTTAATAAAATGAATTTTTATTAAATTTTTAATAAAAGCTGACACATTGCTATAGAATTCTTTATACTTCAACGTATTTGATGTAAATTGTTCTAGGAGATTCTTACGGAAGGTGCCACGGAAGAGGAAATGCGACTATCATTCCCATTTTACAGACAAAAAAGTCATTGCTCAGAAAAGTAGCTGTTTTATTCAATGTCACCAGAAACTAAGGATAGATTCAGGATGAACATTCAGCTGTCCTAATTTGATTCGGGCTAATTGTTTAATTTTTTTATGTTAAATAATAAATATTCAATATGTATACATGTATCTGTGATCTTTTTTCTTTTCCATCTTTTTCTCTGTCCATTTTCTTTGTGTTTATTAGTGGAATGGTGAAAATGGAAATATAGCTATCAAATACTGAAGATGAGGAAAATATATCTAGGTTGGAAGAAATATTAAAAAAGATGAAGATATTATATACTGGAAAACTAATGAAATTGTTATCAATGACCTCAAGTTTACTTTCCCTATGCTATCACAGATTCTTTAATATCATGTATATAAATTGCCAAATGAAATCAATAAATGCAATAAATCTCCTCCCCCACCCCAAATCAATGGATAACAGTAAAGTCAACTTGTATTATTGGTAGCTTTTACTTATTAATAGGTTTTTCTAATTACTGAGTACATAGTGGTTTTAGAATGTCTGGAAACCTTCGAAGATCTTGTCTCTACTCAGTGATTGAAGTATAGTAATACTGATGGAATCATTTTGTCATCTTTATGTCTGCTATTGACCCCAGTGAGTGAAAATTGCATGTGTTGGTAATAAGTGATCTTTAGAATTAGTCAAAATGAACCGTTTGCCAGTGTCAGAACCAGTTGCTCAGACTCTGCAGGACTGACCTACATTGCTTCTTAATGCAGCTCTTTGTGAAAAGGTAATTCTAATATTACCACTGACCTACCTATTACTTAACCTCATTTATTGAATACCTTCCATGTGCAGGATTTTTACTAGATAAAGATAGAGTAAAAAGGAGGAAGGGCTACTTTATACGAACATTGAACTTTGTATTACAGAAATAACCTGCTAATTGATGGCTGATTTTAGAGCCGTGAGTATCTTTATCAAGAAAATGCAGGTATTGTACATTATAATGAAAATACAGCATAAAAATTTTTTAAAAAAACTATATGCAACTCCTATCTATCACGGAATAAATACTAGATTATGTGAACATGATAAATTTTAATTTTCATTATGTCAGTAACGAAGATTATGTATTGACATATTGACTCCATTTTTTTCTCAGAGTTTATTAATAAATGTCTCACTATAGGAGCCTGCATGAATAAAGGCTGAATGAAATAATTGAGACACGTTGACTTAGAATATTGTCTATATTCTGACTCCAAGCTGCACCTCAATCTGAACCACTCAGCTCTGTTTGTTGGAATCCTCCTAAGACTGGAATTTCCTGGGTGATACCCAGTACTCTGGGGGCAATAAACAGCAAAATAAACTGCCTTTCCTGTAATACGTTATGTCTAGTGCTAACTGAATTCAAGAAGTTTATAGGTATGGAGAAAGTAACTCAATTTTGGGGGAGAAACTTACAAATCTGATTTAGCTTAAAATTTAGCCAAAATTTCATCTCCGTAATATAATTTCTTTAGAATGATTTTCTTTTGCTATTAGTTTTAAGTTTGATAAATATTATCTAAATAAGAAAATATTATTCTATACAATGAATTATGGCAAACAAATTCCCTGTGGGCGGTAGATTTTTCATTTTTGTAGGGGCTTATTTCATCATAGATAGGGACTCTATGTGCATTATATGTATGTGTCTGTATGAATATATATCAGTTTAATCTTTAAAAAGGGTCTGAGTTTGCAGATGTGTGTTTCTCTAGTGAGTTTCTCTAGTGTGTGTGACTGAAAAACAGAAGCAAATAGAAAGAAATCATTTGTTAATGCTTTGGTAACTAAATATGTTTGATGACAAATGTAGACACATAAACTTAGCTTAATCTTCTATCAGAAATTTCTAAAATGATATATGAGAAATATCCTATAACATTGATTTTCTTCTTTCTCCTTAATAAAAAATTCCTGATGTTTTTAGGTCAGCACAAGCTACCTGGCTAAAAGATAACATTTCTCAGCCTCCTTTTTTTTTTTTTTTAAAGATTTTTATTTATTTATTTGACAGAGATAGAGACAGCCAGCGAGAGAGGGAACACAAGCAGGGGGAGTGGGAGAGGAAGAAGCAGGCTCATAGCGGAGGAGCCTGATGTGGGGCTCGATCCCCGAAGGCAGACGCTTAACCGCTGTGCCACCCAGGCGCCCCTCAGCCTCCTTTTTTATCCAACTGTGGCCATATGACTAGGTTATGCCCAATGAGAATTAAGGAAAAGTATTGTGTGTAATATTTCTGTAAGGTCTCCCTATAAAGATCAGAGTGCTCCTTTTCCTCTATTTATTTTTCTTGCTATTTAGAATGGGGCATTATGCCAGTAGCTCCAGCAGTCACCTTGGGTCGGCACATGATGGTCTTGAGAATGTAAGCCATGTGCTAAAGATGGCAGAATGATAGCTAAAATCAAAAGACTGGCAACTTCATTGAACCATAAATCTGCCATACCTACTTGGATACTCTCCTTTTAGATTTCTAATAGAAGAGAAATAAACTATCTTGTTTAAGCCACTGTTATTTGTAAGATATCTGTTACATACAGCTGACCCAAGTCATAATGAACTTGACACAAGGAATGGGGTCCTGTAAAACAGAACCTAAAATTTGACATTGGCTAAGTGAAATCAGTGGAAGCCTCGAGGGTATTAGTGAAGTATCAGGAAGGAGGTATTAAGTACTTAGATATTGAAGGTTGGAAAACTGGTGACCACAATATATGGTTGTAAAAAATATATTGTTGCCTGCTTGGAGACCACATGCCAGTATAGGTACAGTTATTGGAAGAACGGGGGGAAAAATTCAAAATATTAGCTTGCTTTGATTGCCACTTGGTGTTTTCATCAAGAAAGATAAACTTGGGCTAGAACTTATCTACCAAAAGCTGAAATAGAGGGGACGAAGGGAAGTACTTTTTGCCTTCAGCTTGGAATCTAAGTTTGATTTACCTTCCTATAATTTGGGATCCAGTCAGTTTGACAAAAGAAAACCACATTCATATACCAAGTTGAATTCCTTTCCTCTAAGGTTTCTTTACCAGAAGATGAGATCCAGCCTAGTGGCAAAAATCTTCGTTCAGAGTGTTGAATTTTATCTAAGTTGTTTGAAAGGGTCTCAGAGTAAATGTCAATATCAGTGCAGTTGCTAGTAAGTTAAGGATAAGAATCTTCAGGTTAAAAGGTATTTCTAGATATGATCTTTATCTATGGTTACCCCAACATGTAATTGATCAGACACATACAAAGTCCAAAAACTTTTTGGGTGGACCCTAGTGGTACCTAACAAGCCCTGGAGGCGGAAAAAGATACCAAGATTCTCCAAAAAGGGCTCCCATGCAAAGAAACGGAGGGATTGAGTACCAGTTTGGGGGAGCTACATAAAATCAAAGAAGGTTGGAATCTTCCTAGCAGCCAGACACAATGGTCTGGTGCTTTGGGTAACAATGGCTGAACATGTGAGTGTGAATCTAGATTCCTGACATCTTTGAGGTCCCGGTAGAACTCACTACTGTGGCCCATGCAAGACCTGTAATAACCGTGGCAATCAACAGCTTTATGACACTGTACGGAACCAGTCTTTTTTTTTTTTTTTTTTTTTTTTTTAAGATTTTATTTATTTATGTGACAGAGAGTCAGCCAGCAAGAGAGGGAACACAGCAGGGGAGTGGGAGAGGAAGAAGCAGGCTCCCAGCGGAGGAGCCCAATGTGGGACTCGATCCCGGAACGCCGGGATCACGCCCTGAGCCGAAGGCAGACGCTTAACGGCTGCGCTACCCAGGCGCCCCCGGAACCAGTCTTTGATATCCACACGCTGCAAAAGCAAAAAACATCAACAATATCAGTCTGATGTCTGATTCATTTCTCTCTGCACAGAAGATTTGGGGGAAAAGTGAAGCCAACTTGGACTGAATAAGATCTGGCATTCACAGAAAAAGTGTAGTTGGGGAGAGATACTGGACCTTCTACTATTAAGAATGTGGTAGTTCAAGAAATTACTTAAATATATTTTTCAAAAGTGGTTATATTTCCATCTCATGATGATAAAGCTGGTTATCCTGAGTACAGTGGAAAATGGTTTCTACTACTAAAAAATTTGAAAATCATTACTCTACAAATAGATAAACTGAGATATAGTATACAGGTTTTTGTTCAATATAAAGAAATTGCAAAAGAAATATTTCAAACAAACCAATCTGATGCATAGTATGGGTTGGAACAGTGTCTACCCAAACTTTTAGGATCATAGTTTGTACAGAAAAACATATTATAGCTCTCCGTGTGAACAGATGAGGGGGCTACTGTTCTTGAGTTGTGGTCTGCCAGCCTGGGAGCCTGAGGGAATTAATATCTGGGACACATCTGAAATCTTGCTGGAGTGTGGGCTAGGGCATGCTGGATGGAAACATCTATTTTAAAGGTTGGCCTGATATGGAGATATTTGGTGAGAAACAATATAAATGCAACATGGAAAAAGATTTCCAGCTACGACCTTGAGAACATCGGGGAGCTGAGCTTGGAACAAATATTCAGTTCTAGAGAAGTTAATTTGAAATAACTGGAGAACAGACAAGAAGAAAAGTCCTTAAAGCAGAGGGAAAATGGTGGGAAGCTAGCAACTTTCACAGTAGTTGCTTAATGCAAAGAATTATGCGGTTACTGATATAATGATGTGGTGATGAAATAACGACACCGCTACATTGTCTTCAATCAGTAACCTGAACTTGGAGATTAAAGGACCCGTTTGAATCCCAGGCTCTCCGTTGGCTACCTGTGTGGCCCGGGGCACATTACACACTACTGTGTTCTTATCTTTTAAAAACATTGACAGTAGTAGTATCTACATTCTAAGACTATTGTGGATTTTAATCTGATCATTTATGTAGTGTGTCTGTCAGAAAATCTGGAACTAAAAAGGCTCTCAATAGATGCTAGTTATCTCCAACTACAAAGTCTCTCTAGAGGTTTTCAATTTAACCTGTGACAAATCAATGGAACTGTCATAGACTAGCTTTAAAATGAGAGATTGCAGGAGAGAGATAGGCAGTAGTCAATGATCTTTCTCTGTTCTCTTCCCTTTGTTTCCATCTGTCTCAGCTCTTCATATTCCCTCTCCTCCTTTCCTTCCCTCTCTTGTCCCTTAGTAAAAATTAAGAATTCTGGCAGTTATTTAATTACCATAATAAAATAATCCTGGTGCCTGCAAAGTGCTTGCTTTAAAGAAAGAAAGAAAGAAAGAAAGAAAGAAAGAAAGAAAGAAAGAAAGAAAATTACTTCCTTTTTTATTCCTTAGTTCTTTAGTTTATCTTAACTTTTCTTACTGTTATCCAAAATGGTAACATGGATCTATTGTCTTTTATCCCTTTGACTGACCTCAGTGGTCCCATCCACATTATAACCTTGTATCTCCTTCCTAGAGAAAAGGATTACAATTCAACTAGATTCATCAAGATAGATGACTCCAGCCATTCAAACCATTCAAACATGCAAAACACACACACACACACACACACACACACACACACACACACACACTGTTTTGTCCAATAGCTTCTGACCAAATGTCCTCACTATGGCAAATGTACATACACCTTAATCTTGGAGTGACCCCAAGTCAACGACCTCTCTAAGCTCTTTTATCCCTGTAAACCTCTTTCTAAAACTCTCAGAGCTTGCTGCCATTCTTTCTTATCCATCTGTCCTTTTTTAAAAAAGTTTTGACTGAAATGAACGCCGTTTTCTAAGAGCTATGAGCACTTAGGAAGAAGCATGTTTTAAGTTCAAGGGCTTCCTCTGCTTTACTTCTCAAAGACGTTACATGTGCTTTAGAGTTTTTCCTGCAGGAGAATTGTCTTTGGTCACCTTACTTTAAATTTCTCTTCACTGAAGAGTATTGTAGTCTTCATTCAGGTAAGTGATTTACTATCAATGCTGGGGGATCCCCAAGTGTCAAGAATTACCTCAGCGTGTCATGAAGTCCTCTAAAAGTTTCAAAACATCGACCTAAATCCACTTTGATGTTAATAAGAAAGGTTTAGCAAGATGCTTTTCAGAAAACATAGTGAAATTAAATGTTTTTTATTATAATAAGTTATTTAAAAATAATTTTAGTCATTCTAAAACACTCTTATAGGAACATTTCTTTTCCATCCATCAGATCATGTTAATCAAAATCTTACATTGCTTGTGCGATACTAAAGTTATCACAATCACTTAGCATTATCTCGTTCTTTTTTTTTTGAAGATTTTATTTATTTGTCAAAGAGAGAGAGAGGGGGAGAGAGAGAGAGAAAGCGCACAAGCAGGGGGAGCACCAGGCAGAGGGAGAGGCAGGATACCCGCTGAGCAAGGAGACCAATGCAGGACTCCATCCCAGGACCCTGGGATCATGACTTGAGCCAAACGCCTAACCAACTGAGCCACCCAGGCATCCCAGAATTATTGAGTTCTAATGGGGCTCTCTTTAAATGAGACTTAAATCTTGAAGCTATCCTCCCATTTTTATTGTTTAGTAAAAATCTGACTACCACACATCAAGATGGGATTTGCTTTACCATTTGTCTATTATGATTTGATTTTGCCCTAATTTGAATCCTATTTACGAGTTTCCTTCAAAATCTGTCCAAAATTTAAATACTTGTTCCTGGGTGTAATTCTCTTCTAATGAACATGAAATTTCCATCTGGATAGAGGCACATTTCTGGAATTAATATCTCTCCTTGGGAAATGAAAGGAAGGAAAAAGTTCTTTAAGGATTTTTATGGGAAAACAGAGATGATAACCATCTATGAGCTCCACATTTTTTTCTCTGTTCATCTCATTTTAATAAATGGAGAACATCGCCTCTTGTCCATTTTATCCATGATGAAATTATTCATTTTTACTTCTGTTAACAGAGAATTAACTCAAAAGTCATGGATAGGTTTAGTTATTAATACTTCCAGTCCACATATATTCAATTGTATGTGTCATGGTAGACACTTATTTTTTGAAAATATAGGCTTATATAGTGAACGTTTTAAGATGATAACATAAGATACACTTGAGAAAACATTTGCATTTAGATTTTTTAATTTCTTTGTAACTCTAAGTACCTATTGATTTATTGTGGCTTTCTTATTTTTCAAGCGTTTCTGTTATCTCTGCTTTGATACTTGCATTTCTGACTTTTCTTTGCTACCACTATTTGTAGAGCAGCCACAGGGAAGGTACCTGTATTCCTTGTGATATTGAAGCAAATAAATCATTTGCCTTTTTGAGGAGGGGAAGAACCGTTTTCTCACCTTCTGTGATTCCCCTCCTTTTTTCTGCTGCTTTGATATACCTAACAGCTCCTCTGTAGACTTCCTCCTTCTGTAGTGCTAAAATAATTTCTCGTTAGCCAGACAGTCCACACAAAATTAATGCCACTGCAGCATTAGCTAGAGCAAGGGGTGGGGGTTTAGGTGACCGAGGGGGCCAGTTTCAAAGAACTAGAATGCAGAATCTTTCCTGTGAAGAAGTTGAACAATCAAGGCCATGAGGCACTAAGGAAGTAATGAAACTGAGCAATATGTCATCGAGTGCAAATTGACACAGGACAGATTGAGAATGCAATGCTGTGAGGGGACATGTTAGAGGAGATGTTAATCCTGAAGGTGACTTTGCCAATGCTCATGAAAAAAGCCATCTCCATAGATGATTGGAGAGGAAGGAGGTGCACATACAAATGTGCGAGACTTATGTGAGTCCCATCTGAATTTGCTTAACTTGCTACAAATGCAATGGGCAATGCTGCAAAAAGTTGACTTTTTGGCGAGGAGAGCTTGAGGAGAGAGAAGGAACCGAGTGAAGAATGTGCCACAGCCTGTTCGTGCATCAGACTCTTCACACGTCATTCCATCAGTGAAGTCTTCATGATATAACGTGGGAGGTGGATGTTATTCTCACTTTGTAGATGATCAAACTGAGGATCTGAGAGATTAAATAATTTGACCGGTGCTCACACAAGAGGCCTATGGTGCGGCCAGGAGTCAGTCTTACTCTCTGTGAGCTGTATGTAGCTTCTAAATGCATCACTTTTGCTGTGAATATATGAAAATTGTCTTGGCTCCATTTCGTTACCAACAGGCATACATTTTTTATATTTGTATTTCAAAGAAAAATCTCCTCCATCCTGTCATGTTAGGGTAAAACGCTAATATCAACAAATTAGTAGATCAGAGCAGGGAAATGCAAAATCAATTAAAAAATATAAATTGTACCCAGATCATCAATATTTGACTATATATTTTGAAAGTATTTATGTATCTAAAGAAAAAATGCAATAATCAGAATAATGGGTTTTATAAGGAAGTAGAAAAAGGCCATCATTATCAGTGTCCTTTCTAGTACTTTCCAGGAGAAGAGCTACTTGTTCTGAGAAATTGTTCAGACACAATGATAGACCCAACCTTGACACAGACACTTTAGGCTCCACCATCAAACATTCTCTTCATCTTTAAAACTCTCTCTCTCCTAATTCACTGCTCACCAAGGTATCTTAGGCCAAATACCCATAAAACTTCTACAGAGAAAGAATGTCCCTTTAGCACTTACATCTCCAAAGTATCTTAATAATAAACTGGGATGGAGCTTATCATTCTCTGGGACTGTGGCTGCTAAGAGTTCATTCTTCAGAAGAGGTTTCACTGTGGGGGTGGGAAAAGTCAAGTTCCTGGATTTGAAATTCTGAGCAGGGAATTCCCCTTCTGGGGGGCTTTGAGCTATTAACTGGACATCCCAAGGTAGTATGGTGCCCAGTGACTTTTTCTCTTGGAACTTTTGCAGTGACGACACACGTTTAATCAGGGGCAACATTCAGATTTCTAAACTGCAGCATAATAGATACACTGTGCTGCTTCTGTAGAGAGGATTTCAATAATTATTCTCCGTGTAGAGAGGACATCAGTAAAATATTACATGAAGTGTGAATTAGACCAGAAGTTTTTTAAAGATTTTATTTATTTATTTGAAAGAGAGAGAGAAAACACAAGCGGGGGGGGGGGGGGGGGCAGAAGGAGAGAGGGAGAATTAGACTCCCCGCTGAGCAGGAAGCCCAAGGCAAAATGGGGCTGGATCTCAAGACTCTGAGATCATGACCTTGAGATCATGACCTGAGCTGAACCAGCTGCGTAACTGACTGAACCACCCAGGTGCCCCTAGACCAGAACTTAATGTAGAAACATTTTATGTGGAAAATCTTTAGATGCCAATATATGTACTGAAATCTCTTTCCTACAGTTTTTTTCTATATCTGGATAAATACCACGTAATAGTAAATATTTGTGCACATAAATACAGTTGACTCTTGAACAGCACCAGGGTTAGGGGCACCAATCCACTAAACAACTGGAAATTCATGTGTAACTTTTGATTTCCTCAAAAACCTAACTACTAATGGCCTACTGTGGACCAGAAGACCTAGTGATAACATAAACAGTTGATTAACTCATATTTTGCATGTTTTATGCATGATATACTACATTCTTATGATAAAGTAAGCTGGACAAAGCAGAATGTTATTAAGAAAATCATAAGGAAGAGAAAATGCATTTATAGTACTGTACTGCATTTATCAAAAAAAATCCATGTATAAGTGGACCCATGCGGTTCAAACCCATGTTGTTCAAGGGCCAACTGTGGGTCTAAATGGCATGAAATTTTGCTCAGACTTCTTTTTTGTTGTGGTTAATTTATTTGGAAATGTGAGTGACTTAACTGTGATTCTATCAGGATGTGCTTTTCCTTGGAAAAAGTTGTTTCTATTTTTGAAGAATAGACTTCGCAGAAGGGAGATGGAGCGGGAGGCAGGGAGGGCATGTGAAAGTGTGGGATCACGGGGAAACCTCAGATTTTGAAAGCAATTTGAGGGGCCCCTTTGAGGAGGGGAAATGACCAGAGAAAAAAGAGAGAGAGAGAAAAAATCTAGAGAGAGAAAGAGAGAGAGAGAGGGAGAGCGAGGGAATGAAGAGAATGAATATGCTAAGGAAAAGGAAGAAAGGAAAAGAAGAAGAAAGTTCTTTCTGTTAGCTATGGGGTATATGATAAGTATCTCTTGGGTATTTGGATATTCATTAAAACAACCGATTAACTCATGTACTGCTTTCAGCTTTCCTGTTCCTCTCTGCCGACCCTTACTTGCTAAAATGTTGAGTGTCCTTACATCTGGGAAGCACATCTGGCAAGAACATGTTTATGATTCCTTTGCTGGGATTCAAAGTAGAAATTCTCAACCTGCTACTCAGCTGTTTTTGGAGATGGACCTTTTCATTAAAGGGGCTTGTTGGTGCTATTTGGAACTGATGTTAGGACTGTAATTCCCCTGAGAAAACAGTAGTCTGTCTAAGCATTCCCTTGATTATAGCATTCTCATGTACATTTTTATTATCATTTCAGCCATTTTATATGGTCATTAATTACTACAAAATTGAACCTCAGTTCATTTTGGAATCCTGCAGCTATGACTGTCATTTTATCTCTTTGAAATATAAATATTCTCTGTCCAATATTATGTCTGTTTTACAGAGGCAGAGAATTCTAGTCTCAAATTAATGGCCTGTTTATTTAAACGATGACGGTCATCCTCAGAAGCAGAGGAAAACCATTTGTTGAATCTGACAGCCTGATACGCTCTTTGTGTGTAACCATTGTTCATGAGGCCACAGAGACTCTGAGAGGTACAGTTGGAGGTCACCTGGGAGGCCTGGTGGGCGGACACCCCATCTCAGCTCACTCTTCCACCACATCCCAAAGGCATGGGAATCTAGTCTCTGCATGAACACATGGAGAGACAAGATTCTCATTATTTTATGAAGCAGTCAAGGCAATTGTTGGGCAGTGTTGATGTCTAGGCGATTCTTCATGACAGTAAACTAAACTCTGTCTTGCACCGTTTCTCCTGTCCCTGTCTCCTGGAGCAGGATGAAGCAGTGCTGTTCAGCTTTCCTGGAATAGTCCTGAGGGCAGAGAGCCCTGTCCAAACTACCCCCCCCCCCATCTCTGCTGGGGTAGGAGATACCCGGGCATATGAATGCGAGCACTTTGGTTTCCTTGTCAAGACCATTCCAACCGTGATGCAACTTCTTGGGGGTCTATTATGTGCCAAGCTCTCTTAGTCTTAAATATCTACTCTTTTTAATCCTTATCACGGACTTGCGCCATACGCATTATCTTCAAGATACAGACCCCAAGTGTTGGAGGGGGAGATGCTTGTAGTTCTGCCTGTATCAAAGCACTTGTCCCCCCCTCCTCCGCCGCATCATCTTTCCTCTCTGTGTTTTGCATTAATGAGTGCTTGCTCCCAGAGGAATTAGGTTCTTCATGATATAATTTCTAGACTTTTATCATCCTGGTCATGGCTTCTCTCCGCTCCCTGAATGTATTCTGGTTGTCAGTATCTCCATATTGAGATGCAGATCCAAGCATGACCTGTGCCTGTGTGAGCTACTGGCAGATTTTCCATGAAACACTGCCCCAAGTTTCTATCCATGCAGCCTATGCTAAAGCAGTGTATCTAACTGTATCGAAGGGCTTCCTAACTGGTTTTGCACCACAGACCCTATGTCACTGGTTTAAAATGTCCACTTCTCAGAATAATGATTTTTAAGTGCATAAAATATAATGCATAGAATTACAAACCAACAAATTATGTGAAAATGCAATTATAAAGTACCGAAAAGAAATTTATGGTTTAGTGCTATACATGTGTATGTATACATCTTTTTATTTGTGTATTATTATAAGACCTAGTGGTGGTTCCAATAATTATACTAATTTTGAAGTAGTGGAGAATAAATACCATTTTGAGAAATATATGCAAAAATTATAATGTGATAGGAAAATATCTGTGATTGCTGTTGCTGATAAAGTTACAGTCCTGCTAATACTACTGTGATATTTTGACTACATTCATAACGGGAGAAAATGCTAAATTTCAGTTAGAGGTCAGTAAAAATATCCATACATATTTTTTCCCACTTCAAGTTCATAGACCCCCTTGAATTCTATCCATGGACCCCTGGACTGTTGGGATTCAGTTAGCTTGTCCTTCATTTCTAGTTAACTGAAATTACCAGGACTTTTACAAAAGCAGTATACTTAGCCAATTGGTTATTTAACTTACAAGCAAGATTTAATGTTTATCCTTTTAAATTTTAAACTTATTATTAAGATTAACATTTCAGTTTATTAAGATAATTTTGAATCTTGTTTGTTGTTATTTCTTCTAGCTTTAGGACACCCCTTCTCTCTTTAGCTATCTTATCCATTTGAAAAACAAGGTTGGGGTCGCCTGGGTGGCTCAGTTGGTTAAGCACCCAACGCATGATTTCGGCTTAGATCATGATCTCAGGGTTGTAAGATGGAACTTCACATCGGGCTCTGCACTGGGCATGCAGCCTGCTTATGATTCTCTCTCCCTCTCTCCCTCTGCCCCCACCCTCCCCCCAAAAAACCCCAAAACAGAGAAAAGGACAAAAAACCCCAAGATTGGTCTCCAGACTAAGGTTTTGAACAACATATTAGAAACCACACTTTTGGTTAATAAAATCCTGTTAATAAACACTTTTTTGATATGTGTCAAGCAGCTGTGATCCCACATAACTGTATAAACAATCAAGAATGTCATGAAGCCATATTCAATAACTTGTGAAGGTTAGATTCATTATATTGGCTTTCCAATATAGGCATCCGTATAAATTTATAATTCAGTGACCCACATAAAAAGTAAAATAGAGGCTGGTTTACATAACTTTTTCTTAGTGAATCAAGCCAGCTTCTAGTGTTCACTGTGCTATTTTCTAAGAGCCTACCTAGTTAGAGTCTGTTTCACAAATCATGCTGGAAAATGGCTGGGGATCAACTTCAAACTCACTACTCACTTCGTGAATTCTGGAATGCATCTCATTCTCTTTTCTGAGAATTAGGACAACTATCTTTAAGCTTGAATATAATTTGCTGGATTCTAAATATTTTAACTCATTTACAGCAATAAAATGTGCTTATGTTGTCTCATCATCTGGCACCCTTCTTCCTTCCTTCCCTCAATCCCTCCCTCCCTTCCTTCCTCCTGTCCTTCCTTCCTTCCTTTTTTAGTGTGGAATTATGTCAGCTACTGGGGTTACACAGATAAGTAGGACATGTCCCTAAAGTCAAAGGACTCACATCTTGACTTCCATAGAAATATTGACCTTCTTGGACTTGATATTTTAACAGCTGGTTCATTTTGGAGGGACTACACCTCATAATAAAGATGAATTTTGTTCGGGGGTATGTCCTGATTAGTTTTCTTTCATCTTACCCTCCTTCCTCTCAGCTGGAAACTTCTAGCATACTTAAGAGCTGGGTTTGAGTTGTTTTTGATAGTCATTTATTAACATGAAAGCTTTTTTTCTTCTTAGCAGTCATTTCTTTTTGGTTACCCTTTAGCATTTTGGGGAAGTTTCCGTTAGATTTGGCTTTAGCTTTTCAGCTCCAAACTAAGCTTTCCCAGTTGTGTATCATGCATCTTCTATTGTTGGTATACATCCATTTTGTATATGAGCTATGTATAGTTTCCAGGATAGTAATTTTTCCACTAACTTCATTATTTGAAATTTATTTAATAATATGTTTAGTGTGCTAAGAATTTCCTAATACAGTATATGTCTGTTAAATAATCAGTTCATGGGGGCGCCTGGGTGGCACAGCGGTTAAGCGTCTGCCTTCGGCTCAGGGCGTGATCCCGGCGTTCTGGGATCGAGCCCCACATCAGGCTCCTCTGCTATGAGCCTGCTTCTTCCTCTCCCACTCCCCCTGCTTGTGTTCCCTCTCTCTCTGGCTGTCTCTATCTCTGTCGAATAAATAAATAAAATCTTTAAAAAAAAAAAAAATAATCAGTTCATGAAAGAAAATGTTCAGATTTGTTATATACAAATTTGATGATTATTAATAGAAAAGTTTAGTTTATGAACAATAAAAACAGGTTTAGGACAAAAAATTAGTAAATGAACAAAATTATTAATTTCAGCTCTGATTGTCTTTACTCCTCTTTTTACACTTTGCAAGATTGATGTTGCAATATGCTCCCTGAACGTTGCTTTTGTTTTATTTACTCTTGTCATTGATTTATTCTGAATAAATTTATTCTGTATAAAAGTTGATTAGTTAGATATGGCAATACCCTTGTGAAATCTATCATAAATGCCGTGTGAAAATCTTTGTAAATTTGATCACATAATAGTAAATTCATTTCTTTTCCTCTCTTATTCAGTAGGAAAAGTAGCCTAATAACGTGATTGCAAGAAGAAGATAAAATATATTTGCAAAGCTAATTTAAAGAAGTCGATATTTGCCATTTCCATTTGGGATACTTTTTTATTTATCTTGGGTACTTTAGATGGCTTTGAAGTTAAAAATAAAACATTGCAGTTCATAAATGTATAAAGCAAAGCTGTATTTTTGTTTTTCTCCAAGCTACTTAGGTGTGCAAGTTGGTATATTCCAAGGCCTAAGAACTCTTCTTTGACCAAATGCAGAGTTTCTGGGAGACCCGCATAGGATAGGGAGCACTCACCAAGATGGAGAACTCAACCTGATAGATTCTAGATTTTTCAGTGACTCATGTGATTTCAGATGTCATGACCAGATCGCCCTCACATCTGCCTGTGTATATGTTATAAGCAAACATTTATAAAACCCCCATAAATATACTTGGTTCCCCGCAGCAAACAGCCAACATTTTTCTTTGTGTCTATCTTCTTGCTCCCTTTTGTTATGCGTGGTCCCCAGGGAATTGCTAGGGCAGAACAATTAAAACCTAGATACAGTACATTAAATGTTCTCTAAACGTACTAGCACTGTTTATCTAGCATGACCACCCTGGAGGGAATTTTCAACAACTGTCTCAAATCACCATCTACCAAGTGTTCCCTTGTTGTGTCCACAAAATGAAGTGAAGTGAAGCATTAAACATTTATTGGATCAATTAAAAGATACTTGATTTTGACTTTCAAGCATTTCATCATCTTTTCTTCAAATTATTTGGAATCATTTTAGGCATAAGAGCTGAATGACCTGAGTCAGCCTGTATTTATTTTTCACATTGAGTTGAACATTTCATTAGCTTTTGGGATATTATTTTTATTTTCGTCTAAACCAATTCCATAGTAAGTTATTTGCTTCAGTGCAAGAGAACGCGTTCTGCAGCATTCTACGCTGTAGGCTGCATGTGGAACCTTAAGCCGTTCTCCACCCACATTCACACGCAGGACTTTCTGGAGGATGACGTTGGTCACCTACAAAGCAGTATCTGAGGGGCTCCAGGAAAACCTTCCAAATCACCAACAGCCTGTGGCAAATGCCTTCGTCCCACCATTAGTTCATGTAATCCTTATTCAAATTCCCAGGTGAAGGAATACATTAAGACATAAATCAGCTATTGAAAATTCATTTTATTAAAGGAGTTTTGCTTTTCCTCTGAAGCAGGGATGTTGGGTCAGAAATCAGGTTGGGTGCTTGGCAGGCGAAGGCACACTGGGAAAGTGACTGTGAGGAAAAGGGCAGGAGTGAAGAGCAAGACAACACTGGACTATGTCATGATTTCACTATCTGACAACTTCTTACCCAATTCTTGTAAGTCGGTAGTACTGAGTCTTCAAAGAAGGAGGAATCCATGACGGAAGCATGTTGGGGTGGGGCCCCAGTACACCATAGAATGGCCATTTTTATAAGGCGTGGAAATGCAATAAGAGAAGGTCAGATAAATATGGACATACGTGTAACTGTATTCTAAAAATATATCTATATATATAATATATATCTCTATATAGAGAGAGACAGCATACCTCGGAGTATTACCACTTTCCAGAACACGCTAGTGGGGTTTGAGAGGAAAATGGGGGGAAGGCTATGTCACACAGCCTACGTTCTTTCTATGTCTACGTGAGTACTTATTTAGTATCCTCTGCATATGAAGCGCAGGTAAAGTTCATTTGGCATCTACATCACTACTCTGCCATTAAGTCTCTCCTCTGGGTCAAATCTTTCTCTCAGATTTACAGCCATTGCTTCTCTTGACCTCCGTAAGCAGGAAATATCCATGTACTGCTGAGTGTTCAGAATCCTTGCTGCCCATAGCGGCCAAATGTGATGACTGCCTCAGCATTGGACTCTGAGAAGGTTAGAGCATATTTTGACTCAACAACAACAACAACAACAACACCCCCAGCCATGTGAGGTGTCAGTTTCTTTTTGGAGGAATGTAGGATAGAATTCTGACTTTAAAGCATGATCTATTGCCATGTGCTTTTAAAGAGACACTGCTCCTTGGACATCTTGAAATCACATCCCTAGAAATTTCTAAGTTTTACGCTCTGGCAATAGAGGATGCAAATTAAAATTGCACTGAGTCCTTCTCCCCTTCTCTTAAGCCACTTCAGCATAGCTTGTAATTGGTTTGGAGGGATTGTTTTTAAAAATAACCTTATAATATTTGCTTAAAATGATGTTAAGGATGTTTTACAACACCTAGAGGACCACACAGCACTTAAGAGTTGATTGCCTTTTTTTTTTTTTTTTCCATTTAGCATTTGCATCTCCTGCTGTAAGAGTAACGGTGCAATTTGGGAATCCTTCTGGGCCTCAAATATTGTTTCTACAAGTTATAAAGTACAGTGGAGAGTAACGTGTTGTCTAATTTATTTGATCAAGCTTAGTAGCTAACTTGGAGAATTGGCCTTCTCAAGCGATTTCTTACACGACCTGTCTGGTGTGCCAGCCTACACGGAACGGGCTCTCCGTTGTTGCTCTTAACAGAAGAGTTGCAACATTATGTTGTTCTGCTGTATATTTCAGCTAAGTCAGTGGGTTTTTTCTAATAAACACAGGACGGGTGGTTGAGTAGTGTCCTTTTGTTGATTGGGATGATTAACTTTAAAATGTTCCAGCATCCATTGAACTGAATTAGAAGACCACCAGGATCCCTGGAAGAGGCGGGGTCCGTGCCCAGACACGGAGCGCTCATTCCTTCCCCAGGTTCACAGGATGGGTGTTCTCTGCTATTTTTTCTTGACCTCCCTTTCTAGGAAAATGCAAAAAAAATGCTTTTCTTCACACCACTGGACAAATTACCTCAGGATAAATTGAATCCTGTTTACAGTCCAGTGGTTTTATGTAATCAATTTTTTTTAACCTGGTTTCAAACTGGAACACTTCAATAATATCAAAAATCTGAGCGGTGCTAGGAGCCGTCCTTCCCCCAAACAGTGTGGGTAAAGAGTGGTGTGACTAAAACTGAAAGTTTCGGTCCAAGTTCAGGCTCTGCCTTTACCAGCAGCGTGGCCTTGTACAGGTGCTGTTGAACCCTCAACATCAGTGCCTTCCTTCGGCATAATACCGCTGCCTCGGTGTGTGTTTGTTTGTTTCATGGATGTCAGTGACACAACCTGAACATGCTTTTAAATTCTAAAATGTTAACAAACACTGGATTATGATTTTGATGATTCTTGTTCTCGTCTCCATAGACTGGTCAACAGTCTCGCTGATGAGCCATCCTCTCTGTAAGCTTTATTGTATCGACAATAGCTGGATGATGGGGAAAAGAGGACAAAGGGGGGCTGTCAAATGAGACAAAGGAGACAGTGAGGGCACAGGAAGAAAGACTGGCATATGGTGAGGTGGGGGAAGGGCAAGACCCAGAAGATACTGGTCAGAGGAAGAAACACACACACACACACACACACACACACACACACACACAATCAAACATGCTTCTGTAGAAGTAGCTTTTATACTCAAAAGATGGATAGTAGTGTTGAAATGTCCCCCGAATGATCTTTTTTTTTGCCAAATGTTGTCTTGTAAAATCAACTGTCAATTCCAGATGGGCAACTGCAATCATGATTATTTAAACAAATTTGATCTCTGTCTCATTTTGTGGGTAAAAAGAGGGCTTTAAATGATATCTTTTATGTTTGTTCTTAGGCCTTTACCTGTAATTATCCATTAAATAGACTGCTCCTCGTGTCCACCAAATACAGGGTTGAAGGTGGTGCTCTGGCTTCCTGAGTATGTGAGCAGTTCTGGAAACACCCTCCGGGGACATGATTAATACATTTCTCAGCCTCCAAGTGTGGTCCTGGGACTATTTGAGCTTCTGGGTAGAATGCAGATTCCGGAGCCCTTCAAACCGACCACTTCAATGTCAGCTTCCGTTAGCCTGGGAATCTGCATGCCGAACAAGACTTCTAGGAGGTTGCGGCCCGCACACCGGGGCGACAGCCCCACTGGGGTCACTGTGGGCACCAGCAGCAGGGGCCTGGCAGCGGGTCAGCCTCAGCAGGAGGAGCTGCAGGCTGGCTGGGATGCCCAGGGCTCCCCAGCAGTTATCCCAGAGGCTTTTCCCTGGAGGAGAAGTACAGGGTCCTCAGTCCCTCATTCTCCTTCAGCTTTTTCCAAATTGGAAGCTTAGAGACACTCCAGGGGCAGTTTCCTCCCTGGGTTTTCTTTGCCTTTTCTTTTTCATCTTGAATCTCACTCAGGCCTCGCGGTTTCAGCTTGCTGGTTTAGTTTTGGTTACGGTTGGTGAGTCACAGAAAACACGAGGCGTTTTTATCTGCAACTTTCGGTGCGCTCTAGGACTATTATCTGTGCGTTTGGGCTGAAGGAATCTCTTTTCATGATTTGGGAAAAATGCAGAAGAGAAAGAAAACTTGATATTTAGCACAGGGGCTACTGTCATGCATCAATCTACATCAAAAGAACCGGTGGCTTCCGGCCCGCCTCTGCTCGCTGTCTGAAGCCTTCACAAGCCTCAGACCACGCTCAGCCGAAGGAAATGTGCGGAAGTGTATTTTTCACAGGAATTAACTCTTGCAGCTGAACAGGCAGGTCAGGCTGCTTTAGATTCCTTACCTCGTAAAAGGCCGTGTTGTGTTTTCCTCGTCCACACTGGTGTTCTGTTTTGTTATAACTTTGCAAATTCAATGAATGTTTTGCAGGTGAGGGGGAAAAAAATAAAAAAGCTCATGGAATCTTTATTGCCTTATTTAAAAAAAAAAATCTGTGGAGCAAGAAAGAATGTGACTGCATTTTTATTTATGGTCAATAAGCCCAGATGAATATGTGGTAAACCTTGCTGAGACCGTCACAAAGCAAATCACCATGTCACCAGAAATATTATTAAATTCTATAATTTCCTTTTCTGAAAATAGTTTCTCTGTATGGAGTTGGAGAAAGAAAATTGCATTCAATATTCACCTTAACTGAAAAGCAGCTGAGTGTGGTGGCTGATATCCTATAAATAGCAGATCTGTGACCTCATTCCTGTTCTTTCCCCTGCTTCGCTGTTTCCAGTTTCAAGTTGAATAGAAAATTGTCAATCATCTGGTGAATCTGGGCATACAGGCCAGCTTCTGCGGAGAATTCTGGCCCGGTCCGTGTTTCTCTGCAGTCAGGCAGGTACTGCACCTCCATTTAAGCAAAGCCCTTAGCAGGCTGCGTCTGCTGCTTTTTGCCTCCGTGACACAGGTAACTGTCGCTGTGTGGAAATGGCCTTTCCCGACCTTGGAAAACTGCTTAACCTTTCAGAGCCTCAGGTTATCCATCTGTAAAGCGAATATTGTAGCTGCCTCTCCCTCATTTCAATGGAATGCTTTGAGAATTGATTAGATAGTGTGCATAAAGCAAGTTGACCTCCTCAAGAAGGAATACAATGTATGATTTTATTTCTGGTCTCCCAGCTCTTAGGCCAGGCCTCTCCAGTACAACGTGGTCATTATCTGTGCTTTTGGACCGCCTGGAGAGGAAATTCACACCATTCAGGGCAAAACAATCCACTCCAGTTTCTAAATGGTGGGGATTGTCTATCTATGGAGCACAAATTCAACAGATGGTTGCCAACCTTCCACTTGATTTTGTGGCTCTTTAAACTGTGTTCATTAAAACTTCAACTTGCAGACAGCTTTGTAGAGACTCGAAGGGATGTAGGAATGACAGTCTGAGGTATAACGGGTCCAGCCTGGGTCTTCTGTCTCTGATTCTTAGAAGCAGTGGTTAAATTAACATGTAAAAGTAACAAACAGGATCACTATCAATAATTAGAAGGGCTTGCTTCCCACTCGTTTGTGACTCTCCTACTGATGACAACATTTTGGAACTTCACTAATAAGTATGTTTTGCAGAATTTGAGCACAACTGTGTTTCATGTTGAATTTCAAGTTCCTTTTTTTCAGAAGACGGAACACAAATGCATACCAAGGTTTTGGGGAAACAGAGACCAAATCTGTTTCTGTTTTTGTTTTACCATCTTTGTAGAGACATAGAATGCCATGGCACTTTTTATTTAAAAGGTATCATGACTTATTTATTCTTTCTTTCTGCCTTTCTTCCGTGGGCATGCATGCATACATGTGCTCGGTATTTAGCTTGTGAAGTTTTCATTTATTTAGCAAATGCCTTGCTTTACTGAACATTTTGACTATTTCCTTAGACAGTTTTGTTGCAAGAAATAAACGTGTTCTTTAAATGATTTATTTCTTTTTCTATCAACGGGGGAACCAACATGAAATTGACATTCTCAGAAAACAAAGGTGCTGTAGAACTTGAAAACGTTTACTCTGAAATAAAAATTTGTGTTTACTTAGAGCTCAGTTTCTGTTGAAAAACAAACATCACAGACCCTCAGAAAAAGAAGAGAAGCCCCCTGCTGACACTTTCTCTCTCTGACTGGTGATGTCCTCTTGTCAGAGCAGCTTTGGAAACAGTGATCAGGGAACAAACTGGTGGGGTTTTATTCAATAAAGTACCTTTAAAAAAAAAGGAAATTCTTCTCAAAATTCAAGGAATTGCATTTGAAACGTGTGAAACATAGTTGTGCAAGTTCAGCCTTTGAGAAAGAAAGAAAATGGGATTGTACCTTGCTCTCCAATTTGAAGGACATCAGGCCACACTACAATGTGTGGTGGTATGTGTTGAGAGATACACATAAAGAGGAGTATGACTTCTTTGTTTTCTACTGGATCGTACAAGCCTAGCATGGCCTTGACCTGAGAACTGTATACTGAACTATATACATGCACCAAGATGGAAGTGTGAGGCTAAGCATAATAAGGCTTACGGAACACTGACAGTGGACCAGGCACAGTGCATTACGAGCATTAACTCAATTTATCCTCAGGTTGGCTTTATGATAGTCTTTACTATACAGATGAGAAATGGTACAGAGTGGTTAAGTCAACAGCCAAAGATCACACAGAGAAGAGAAGAGCTGGGATTTGAACCCAAGTAGTCTGATTTCAGAGTTTATCTCTTGTGATCTATGAAAATTCTCTTTATGTATTAATAATAATAATAATAAATCCTTAACATCTTGATAACTTAGTACAAAGATCATTTTCTGAATTGTCACAGTGTTCTCCTTTTTCAATCTCTACTTTCAGACATTTTTAAACTTTATTTTGCTTTTCATTTTTCTAATGGGTTCTTTTATTTTACTGTAAGATTTTTGAGCCTATATATGATCCAATTTAACTCAGTTCATGAGCACTTTCTTTTTGGTTGCTGTGGGAGTCTATAAAATTACATCAAGCAAGTATAAATCTCTTTTCCACTTAGTTTTAAGTTTTTTTTTTTTTGGCATGAATAAAAGTATGTTTTAAATCCTATTTTTAAGGTATAATTTCGACTACTTATAATCGTATCTGTGTTTTCCTCTCAGATGCAGCACTTCTCAAGATTTTTTTTAGGGGAAATAGTGATTGTTGGGTCTTTTCAATGTGGATGTCCCATCTTCACTGTCCCCCCTGATTTGGGGGTATTGTGTTTATTTATTTATTTTTACTCCTCCATTCATATTTTGGCAGAATTGTTTATGATAATAAAAGGAAGTCACTTAAAAACTTCCTAACCATTTATAAAACACTAAAATTAGAGCTTTGATATTTAAAAGAGTATGTGTTTGGAGAGTAAGTTTATGGGACCCTTCCTTTAGGTCTTGGCAGGTTTTATATGTGTATGACTAGGCTCTTGATCTATTCTCAAACAGAACAAATTAGGGAATTTGGCTCTATTCTACTCTTTAAGATTTCTAACTCAGTGCTAAAAACAATCTGAAGAGTAGCCCACTGACAACCTCGTGAAACATAAATAGGAAAAGCTACAGGGTTGTAGGTCTGAAACTTTTAGATCATTGCAACACTTTTTTCCTGCTACTTATAGTCTTCCTTGGAGCCATGCTGTTGAAGCGGAATCTTCCCTTACGTTTTGTCTACCAATCTGAATGAAGAACTTGATCCACCTTGCAAGATGGTATTGATTTTGGTAGCCTCAATGCTTTCATAGTAGAGGTCCATTAAAAAGGAACAATAACAAAACCTCATTAAATGAGAAAATTTGGGTGAGTTGCCCAGAGTCCCCTCATTTGAAACTCAACAAACCCACCTACCAGGTAGAGAATTTTCCCAGAGTGCTGAGGAGTGCGCCTGGGTGTCTTTGAGTAACTATGCTCTAGATTACTCGACTTTTCTGGAGCTAAGTCTTTTAAGTGGTACAAAACAATTGAATTTATTTTTAAGGCTCTGATAAAGATTCAGAAGGTGAAGAGTTTTTCAAATGAGTCATACCATGCACCAAGATGACTAGGCAATGAGTCCTCAAAATTATTTTCCTCAGAGAATGCAGAACAGTTTAAAAATCATAATTAGGTGGGGCTCCTGGGTGGCTCGGTCGTTAAGTGCCTGCCTTCGGCTCGGGGCGTGATCCCAGGGTCCTGGGATCGAGCCCTGCATCGGGCTCCCTGCTCCACTGGGAGCCTGCTTCTTCCTCTCCCACTCCCCCTGCTTGTGTTCTCTCTCTCGCTGGCTGTCTCTCTCTCTGTCAAATAAATAAATAAAATCTTTAAAAAATAATCATAATTAGGAGGAGATACTGTTACTGGAATTTGTTAGAAAGCCAGAATAAGATAAGAAAATGTAATAAATATCTTCATGAGGATTTCTGGAAACTTGACCCTTCTGTAGAGGGCTCTATGTTCTCTAATTTTGCTCATTTTTTTTTTTTTTTAAGTAAACTATCATTACTTCATGATTTTCAATCTTTTAGTTTCCACTTTGGAACCTATGAATTGTTAAGACTTTCAGTAGTCTTGGACACTTCTGCTTGGAGACACTAAATGCAGACATTTCTTGCAAGAGGTTTGGCAGAAAAATAAGGAAAAGAGGTAGTGGCTAGAAAGAGAACTACAGACAAGAGAAGGTTTGAATTCAAATGAGTTTTAAATCAGAAGATCTGAGTCTTCTTCCTTCCTCTATATTAATTCACAAATAAGTTCTTGTAATCAAATGAGCTGATTGTCTGCCAAACATACAGCAGGCATTGTACTAGGATCTTGGGAAAGACAACTTTTATTTATTTCTGTATTTTCACATATATTTATAATTTGCCTCATTGCACAAATTTGAGGTAAGAGAAATGAAGCTCCCTTTAAGTTGTCCTTCGATGATCAAAGTCTGCCAGAGGATAGATTCAGCTATAGAAAAATTACAATACAATATATCCAAGTGCTTACAAGGAGAAGGGCAAAGCACTGTGGGAGCACAGGGGGCCTAGTGACTATATCGGCAATCTGTTAGTTTTCAGCTGTTTCTTTCATTGAATCCTTAAAATTTATGTAACTTTATTACATGCCCCCAGGAGAGGCCTAGATTCCTAGACTAAGCAGAAAATTTGGAGTAACCATAGCACAATTCTAGATGAATAAGCTGCCTAGTAAAGGGACTCTGATAAATTTACTAGATCCACAGGCAATTTTTAGTTTGTCTGAATCCCCGTAGGGCAAAAGCACAGATGGTCTAGAATGGATCTCTAAAGATTTTGAGCTTATATGTAAGAATCAACTATGCCCAGAGATCTTGGGTATTTAAAGCAATGACTATTCTAAGATCCTCCTATTATAAGTAGGAGAAGTATATATTTCTTTTAAATTTTTCAGTTTCAAGGATGATCTGTGTGTATTTATTTCCTCTGGAGAAACAAGAAAAAAGAGGAAAGAAGGGGAGGAGATTGTGGTCCAAGGATTGCAAATAATTCTTTGTGGTATGTGTTCTTCAGCCAGGGCAGAATTTTATTTTCTCTATTTTGGGTTTATATGTAGTTATATACAGTAGTTATCTATATAGAACTGGTTATATGTGGTTGAGTTGTATGTGGTTATAGTTATATGGAGAGAGACCAGAAGATGAGGCTGAGTAAAAACAGAGGTAATCATCTGCTTTCCCTTTTAACTTTGCTCTTAGCAAATGAAGACAATTTGCCTGAAATTGAGTGTGAGCAGCTTTACATGAACAGGTAAAGTCAAATTACATAGTATCTGGCAATAATATTTTGTGTTGTGCTAGTAGCTTTAAAAATTATTATTAAGTACTTTTTATATTACAGCTTCCCCTACACCTTCTGTTAAAAGTAAATTCATGCTGAGTCTTGGCAAAATTCGTGTTTTGTTTTATTTCGGCAGGACTGCAAATGATAAAAAGTTTTAAGATAGGAAATCCAGAGATTTTCCATATTCCCTTCTTAGGCCTGTGTTATAAAGAGATCCACTGGCAAATGTGTATTTTTATCTCAGTAATACAAAGGTCAATATCTTCCTGACTGCCCGCTCTAGCTCCTAATACAAAGTGTTAATCACAAGTATTTTCTAGATGAAGTGAAGACAGATGTTACCAAAATGTCCGTATTTTTTGTAAATTAGCTCTACACACACACACACACACACACACACACACACACACACAGTGCAATAAAGCAAAAACTCTTCTCTTGTTTGAGAGGGAACTGAAGGTGGCCTGAAACTCAGTAATGATCCAAGTACATGCTAAGAATTAGGCAGCATTTTTCAAATTCCAGAAGGAATCACTGAGAGGAGGGGAGCAGAGAACTGGCTAGGAGAGTGAGCATTGTATCTTGGGGGAGGGGAAGAGAATGGCCAGCTTTTTATACCCCCTTCTTTTATAGGAAAAAAGAGCAGCCAGCAGAAACTAGGAGGATCAACATGGGGTGAGGGCGGAGGGACTCGCAACCGCTGAGACAGTCAATAGGCAGATTGTTCATCGCACATTGCCAGAAGATTAGCTGAGCAAAAGCACAGACAATGCTGATTAGCGACTTGAAATGCATCAGTTCTTACTGGGGAGAACAAAGCCGGTCCAGATCACTGCCCTACAGCCTAACTGCAATAATGGAACCCAGCTATGCTCAACATAATGTTTAGAGCTGAGAAATGTGGGCGACGTGTCTATCTGTTTGTATTCACTAAATTTCTCTCATCTTTGGAACGGCCTCAAGAGATACATATCTTATTTCTACCAGGTTCTCAAGGGACAGTGGTCTTATAATCACACCCTCACATATTTCAACCCCTTGTGGATTGTGGATTTCTTTCCACTTAATCTGAGAAGGCAGATATCATTGAATTGTCACAATTTGGCCTCTTTTTTACACTGACCTTGCAAATGCAGGTGATCGTATTGGGAAAAGAAATTTTAAATTGTTCTCAAAATGTATTATTTACTTACACAAAGAACGGGTACCAACAATTATAAATATATTTGAATAATTTGAAGTTATGAAACAAAGTAGAAAATATCTGCCTTTTATCCTTTCTACAAGTATGTTTCAGACAAAGCCTGTGTATTATTTGTTTTTATCTTGATCTCCTTTCGTATTATGAGTCTGGAGACCTCAAGTGCTTTTATTCCACCACCTTGCTTCAGAGCTTTGGTTTGGACACCCAGGAAATGGAATATGACCTTGGGGTGGCACTAATTCTAAGACGTTAGAAATTTTTATAGAAAACTCTTCGCATGCAATATTACCGAACCCATCAAATGTAGCCTTTCCATTTAATTGATATTATAATTAAACCTAATAATAGCATCCCCCTTTACATTTTCTTTACATATGCAAAAATAATCTTAGTATTATTTATAGATCTGTGTTATTCTTTACTGGCAGGCTTTCTCTTCCCCAGATAAAGGAGCTTTACTTTTGTCATAATGCTCTTAACAGGATTCATCTAGGAGAAAAGCACTATAAGGCTGATGTGTCTTTCAGGATCCTCACTGACATTTTATACTTTATTGGGCTTGCTGTTTCTCTTCCTTTCCTTTTGTTCTTTCTTTGTATTTTTTAATGCTCAACCCCCTCTCACTTACTTTATTTATACACTTTCTAACACCTGATTAGTTCAGAGACTCTTCTCTACATTAAGGAAACAATGGAAAAATTTTCAGAATATTTTATAGAAATAAAATTTTCTTTTTTGAAGTGACCCATGCCACATTTAAAATATAAATCATATTAGAAGAAATTATTTGCACCAAATTTAAGAGACAACAGATTGTTAACAATAATATATTAAAAAAAACTGCAAATAAATATTTTAGAAAAACATATCAAAAAAATCCAATGCCAAAAGCAAGCAATGACTATGAATAAAGAATTCAGAGATGAAATGTAATAACCAAGAAACATGAAAAAAAATGCTCATTTTCACTGGTTAACTATATTAAATACAGACTGAAAATAAATTCCCATAATATTGACAAAAATTGTAAAAGATGGATAATATCCAGTGTTGGCAAAGATACAGAGAAAAGAGTAAGAGTGTAATTTGATAGTGTCTATTTTTAGATAATTTATCAATATCTATCAAAATGTAAAGTTGTGTACTCTTTCATCCATTAATGCTATTGCCAGGAAGTCATTCTGCAGAAAATTCAGATGTGAGCACCAATACTTTCCCCCCCTTTTCAAGAATGTTTATAGAAAAGGAGTTAATTGATGTAACAGCTGACATTCACAACATGAAGTATTAGATAACAGTTCATGAGCATGATGTCCTAACACAAATACCTACGCAATATATTGAATCTCAGAATGGAAAAGATGAGTCTCAAAACCATAAGCACAGAATGATCTCATAGACATGAGAGAGAGAGAGAAAGAAAAAAGTAAAACCACCTATACATGTGTATAAAACTATAACAAATACTTGGAAGGATAACACAAAACTGTCACCCAGTAACTCTGGGGAGACAAACAGGATTATAGCAAAGAAAGATGAGGAAGGAATTACTAAATTGTTCTAGATTTTTAAAACTATATTTTATTTTGGTAACACAAACCAATAAAAAGAATGCATGTTCAAATGCATAGATTAATTCAAATTAAGCCAACAAGAATGTTAGCTGGTAAAGTTCTACAAAAGTATGCTTTCATGAATGAATAAGAACAATGGGTTACTTGTGACTAGATCATCATATAGTTATAGCATTTGTCTTGAAAATGTGATTTTTTCCCAACAAGATTGATGGATTAGGGAATAATTTGAGCATAACGCAAACGTTCTTTTCCTTTATGTTTGATTTTATCCATGAGAAACAGCAGGTGAATGCAGAGAACAGCACCCAGCTCAGCTGAGTCATGAGGAAAACACAACACACACACACACACACACACACGCACACGCGCCTCAAACATTTGCCGCCTATCTCAGTCGCTGCGTGTATTATGAGTCACACCCATGTACATCTGTTGTTACATTTTCCATCTGATTTTAGATAACCTTCTCCCTTGCTTCACAATAACTCAGAACCAAAATTCTCAACAGTCAATTCCACAAATAAACTTCAGTTTTTTCAAGGTAAAGTGTCATATTTACTGGAGTATTTATATTTAGCTAAATATTTCATATGTGTAAAGCCACACTACTGTTTTTATTAGGTTTCTATATTATTTTTAGTGTGTCATTGGCAAAGCTTTGAGTGTTGTGCTCCTTAAACCATTTTTTCCCATAAGCTCTGTTATTTTTATCGCATAATTTTGCATAGCATTGCACTTTTTAGGAATGCCTATGTTACATTATTGCAGAACTGATTCTGTTCTACGTGTGATAGAGCAGTGAATCTTGGAGTCTGGAACTCTGCTTTGATGGAAGTCAGTAAGTAGCATTTGTAGGGCGATAATTATCTGTAGGTGTCTCACTTTTCTGCCCATCTTCTGAGCAAAGGCACAGAGTGTCTTTCTTCCAGACGATCTTTTCGAGAATGTTTATACGGCAAGCAGTCTCCACAATTAGAGAAAGTATCTCTCTCTGGAGCAGAGGGCAGATATGTTTACAGCGTTGGAAGATAGAGAAAGTATTTCCCTTCCAGAGCAACGAGGAAGGATGCTTGCTGCCCAGTAGAAAAGATTTGGTTCCCTAAGCCCAGGATTTCTTTCCTGCTACTAACTGTGTCCACGTGTCATGTGACCCTCTTTGTATCACCTGGTGGGGATTGAGGTTTTGGAGAAGTAGTACAAAAATGATAATTCTTTGGCCACTAGTATTGCTTTGGGTAATAAACTTTTTTTTTGTTTTGACTCATAGGTTCCGTGTCTCTCGTTAGCATGAAGCCCCGGCAGCTGAGCAGACTGACTTGTAAACAGGGTGGAATCTCAGACCCTTCAGTTTTGGGCAGTATTTTATAGGATGTCATGGTATTACAGGAGTCTCCGTATAATTATTGTTCAATATAGTTCAGGACCTTATTGCAAAGATAATGATCATTAAATACTGTCTTTCTTTCCACTTTAGAGGGTGATGTATCCAATAACAGGAAACTAAAGGGTGTGTTTAAGGACTTTTGAACTAAACAACATCTTTAGTGGTCAAAAAACGGGGTGGAGAATATTTCTGGTTTTCATTTTACTTGATTGAATGAACGATTCTGTGTTTACATTACTTAAAATAAGAATTATGTAAGTTAACATCATTTTTCTCCATGTAATTGGTTATCTTTGAAATATTTAGAAACAACTTACCATTCATTGAAATGTAACTAATTCTGCTATAGTTTCATTTATTTGATTAAACAATGAATATTGAGTTTCTATCCTATGAAGAACACAAAAATGGACAAGATTTTCTGGGCTTTCAGAACTTTGCATTCTGATATAGGATAAAACAAATAAAACATATACATTATGCCTTATGTTCCAACATGATAGGAACAAATAAAGGACTGCAGGTATTCTGGGGAAGGAAGGATAGGAGAAGACATCAGGAGGAGGTGGAGTAAAATTAAGAAGGAGAACATTGGAAGAGAGGGGATGAGTGTGTGCAGGCAGGAAAGTAAATGAGCTGGTGAGAAAATTCTGGAAAGTAGAATTGGGATGAAAGTCCCAGTTCTAATGAGTTATGAATGGTTAAGGATACTTCATTGATTCTAAGACAGAAATTTTAAAAATTAAAAAACCTCTCTAATGCATTTAATAATTTATGGTATTCTACAATATCTGGTATCTTACAGTTGCTCTAAGTATGTTAGCAACCATTACACAGTTTTATGAAAATAGCTGTTTGCCACTTTCTGATAACATCAAGGAAAGTTCGGAAAGAATCATTTTAGATTAATGTGAGTAGATTCATTCGATTGTAGCGTAGAAACGTAGACCCTTGAAAGGGACTTTTAGAATTTGGCGGTGAATCTTCTGGCTAACACACTTTTATAAAACCACACTATTTGTCAAGTATTAATAACTACTGTTTACCAAGGTAGAATTTCAGATTTACTCCATTGCCATATATAAATCTTACAAAATTCCTCAGACACGGATCAGCTCCATTTTATGGATAAGAAAAGAAGCGCTAAGAAAAGTTTTGTAGGTAGTTCAAGGTCACTAAAATTTGAATTTTGGTAGTTTGGGGATTTAAAACCAGTTCTTGCTTACTCTCAGAACTGTTCTGTTAATGATTCAATTCCTTCTATAGCATGTCTCTGCTTAACCACACATGGCGGTGATGGTGATGGTCTTTTAGTCTTTTGGAGACAAATGTGAAGAAGAGGTGATGGGGGTGTCAGAGAAGGCTTCTTTGAGAAAGTAACTCTTCAATCTAAGATTGATCATCAATTTTGATCCCCATTAAAATGAAAAGATACTTATTATTTTATGTATTTATATTTATTAATATCATTACATATTTATTTAAAGCTTTGATAAAGTTGATGCAGAGACATGTGGTGAAGCTACCCTCTAGTTAATCTGTTGAAAATGTAACCATTACATGAAATTTTCAGCAGCTTCTCCTTTAATTAATATTAGTAATTTAATTTAAAATACAGAGCAAGTAGCTTTATAACTACTTAATTAATTATGACTACTTTATTTTTTGCATTATTTTCAATTAATACATGAGGGTTAAGACCCAGAGAGGTGGAATGGTTTGTACAAAGTCACACAGCAAGGCAATACAGAGTACTTGGTTCCTGAATAGCTTGAATATCCAATGCTAAGTAATCTAAGACAGACCATTCATGTTGCACAGCAAGGTTGGTCGTGCACTGGCAGATTTAATTGTTGAATTATGGCTGATGTTCTGAGAAAGATCTGCTTGTAGTTGTTGCAAACCCAAAACATCCCATCCTTCAAATTCTTTTTTTCACTCCCTCTAGTGTTTGAAATACGCTGTGCATTTGCTTTTCCATCATCACTTTTGTTCTACATCAAAGTCAATTCTGGGATTGGATGACCCTAGGATGACTTTATCGAGAAGCTTAGTTTTCAACTTAAAACCTCTATGTCTTAAATGAACTTTGCTTAAAAAAATAATCTGAATGTGAAGGAGATGATTTATTTTTGGTATATCTTAAGGCAAGGGCTTATCAAGAACCAATGTAATAAATTCAAATTAAATCAAGAGTCAAGGTATTGTATTAGAATATTATCAAGTGGGTGAAGTGACAAAATAAGATAATGTCCTGGAGAGCATCGAGTTGGTAAGCATTTAGAATTTTGTTTGTTCAAATATTCTTTGGGGTTAGGGCTCTTTTAGTTTTAATTCATAAACATTGCTTTCCTACCTAAGTTTTTTGTTTTATGTTCCACTCAAACAATAAAATCAATAAACAATAAAATCTTGAAAATGTTGAACTTATATGAAAAAATCAGATCTTTAGATCTGCTTCTTTATTTTTTCCCTGAATTTGACTTAATTTACTATGTTGGACTATGAATTATATAAAAAGGATTGGCTCAAGTGGTTATGGACATTTAACAGTTCACCCTGAGCTTGAACCATGTGTTATTTTCTTAACCTGCAAATTATGTGCTTAGGTGAGAATATTCATTTGGGACTTATTCAACATGAATAAATTAAGCCAATTTTATATTTTAGAGAAAAAATTTTAGATTACTTGAGCAATAATCATCATAATTAGAACTAGTCATGATAGAACCATGATATGTGAGGGAAAATAGACAGTATGACAGTGTGTGCATGGTATATCCAGATGATTCATAATTATAGACCCGCAAATTCTCAGTAAAAACTGATAAAACAATGAGTCTCATTGATATTACCATTCTACTAAAAATGCTCTAATATCATAATTAGATAAGCTAGGCATATCCTTTTTTATAGAAACTAAAAATATTGAGAAGTATTTTAGTAAAGTCATGCTCTTCTTTGAGAATTTGATTCATCCGTACGCATCAGTTGTATATATTTTAGATTTAGTCAAGAAAATTTATCATATCACTTTCTTCTGACACCTGATGAAATTAGAAATTTAAATTTTAAAATATTATATATACATTTTAATATACATAAATGGGATAGAATATATGATATCAAATGTGTTACCATATGTATGATTTTATATATAAGATATTATGATAATATTATTTCAAATGTAAACTTCCCCTCAATCTTCTCCCATTTGGAAACCTTATCCCCTTTGGAACACCGTCAAAGATGACGGACAGTGGTTTTATTTGTGTGACAACCCAGTGGATCCTCACACAGACTTCATAGCTGAACTGATGAAGAAGTTTCTCAGTAAAGGGTAGCAACAATGGCTGCCCCTTCAACTTTTGCATAGTTCAGCATAGGGGCAGGGAAGTTACCATAAGACGGTAGTTTTCCGGCTTGGACCCTGTCATCTCTAAACTCCCCAAATGACCACCTAAAAAACCTGTTGCGTATGCAAGCTTCACTTACTAGACTTACAGCAGCAAAAGGAAAAATGTGCCTTGACAGACCCTCACTACTGTCTTAGAAAAGTCAGGGAAGAATATTTCTCGACTTTAGAGTGTGGGCTGGGTAATTTTAAGGTCTTTCAAGGTAAAGAACTCTTTGGCAGTAGGCAATATTTATAATAGTTTTGGCTTAGACACAGAGAAGTAAGGATCTTGAAGAACTTTTTTATGTTTAGCTTTGTTTTTAAGTAAGCTCTAGGCTTAATGTGGGGCTTGAACTCATGATGCCGAGACACGCGCTCTACTGACTGAGCCAGCCAGGTGCCCCTTGAAGAACTTGATGAAGGAGTTGTTAGCTATAAGAAGTAATCGATGGTTATTGGTTGATAGTTTATCTTCTAGGAACAGATGTTTTCTGAAGCAAGCAGCTAAGCTATCTTTGCTTGTTCTCAGTATTGCGTAACACAATAATGAGACAGGAATTTATGCTCCAAGATACAAGTAGTGTTTAACTCAGGGGTAAAGTTGGTTTCAGTTCTGTCTCCTTATTGGTCATTCTTCAGTTTAAGCTGGAAGGCAGGCGATTATCATCTGGAAAACAATCAGTCCAGAACTGCACCACTGTGAGTGTATAGAACGTCTGATGATATTTGTCCCCATCTCTGTATTTGTCTAATTTTCTTGTTTTTTAAGTGGGAATATTATTTGTTGGAGTGTTGAGCCATAGCAAATGCATAACAGCATTTAAGTCTCTAGAGATCACAAATTTGAGAACTGCAACACAAATACTAAGAAAAGGCTTATGATCATTGTTTGTAACATACGTCTAAGCCAGGAGCTAAGGGTTCCCATATTAAAGCAAAAGAACATTTCCTATTCCTAATCCAAAAAGTTTAGAATCGTATAAAGGATATTAGCCACATTACCTTCCTTCATGATTTTGTTGTTTCCCACATTCATTAGTAATATACTTGCAAGATAGGGATATAAATGTAGCTTTCTTTCCTTCAGAAAGCGCTTGTTTCGTCTGGGGAGCTCAGAGTTTAAAGTGACTCTGTTTCAAACTATCAGTGTGTAATTTTCACGAACCTGTTGGTTTCTGTTAGAGACAGAATAAAGGCCCCCAACTGTATCCACCTCCCAATTCCTGGAACCTATGAATATGCTGTTACACGGCAAGAGAGAGCTAAGGTTGCAGACGGAATTAAGACTACTACTCAGCTCTGGCCTTACCATTAAGTTTATCCAGGTGGGCACAATATAATTACAAGGGCCTTATAAGTGAAAGGAGGAAGGAGGACAGTTACAGAGAAGGAGTTGTGACTATGGAAACAGTGGTCAGAGTGATGAGATTGTTGGCTTTGAAAATGCAAGGAGGCTATGAGCCAATGGACGCAGGTCGCCTCGAGCTGGAAGACTCGAGGAGATGAATTTTCCTCTAGGGACTTCAGAAGGATCTCAGCTCTGCCAGTACCTGGATGTTAGCTCTGTGAAATGCATTTTGGACCTCCGACCTCCAGAACTGTAAGATGATAAATTTGTTTTGTTTTAGCCACTGAGTTTGTGATAGTTTGTTGCAGAATTAATAGGAAACCAATACAGCCTTAGTGACATAGTCCCATTCACCTTTTATTCTCTGAATGAGAGCATGGGTAATTTTCCCCATGTTTAAAGAGAATTTGAGACAGAAGAAGACAGTTTAAATTTCCTCTTAATGGCTAAAGTTTTTAACTTAATTCAAGGCCCAATTTTTGTCTTTGAATTAAATTATGTCAAGATCTTTTTTTTCTGGAGGCAGGAAATAGGTCAGAAAGACACTTGATGCTATCAGAGGATATACTGAAGGCAGGTGTCAGTTTACCAAGATAACAGATACTTGTTTAATTTGCAGGGAATAAGCAAGAATCTTTTGTCATAAGTCCAATACCAGAAGACCACATAATGATATATTTTTAGTCAAATTATCTCTATGTAATTTTTGAATAGCATTATAATATTTGGTGCCATTTGCCAATTACAGTCCTAAACCAGGTGATGAATTTGTAGTATAGAGATCATCAGCCAGGGAAGTTAGGGTACAGCCTAAGTGGTATGCCTTTGAGTAAGGTCTGTAAAAGTGGGATAGTTTTCAAATATACACTATCATCTGTTCCCTAGCTCTTTGCAGAGTATATAGCTCCTGTGAAAGTTCTATAAGGATTGTTTCTGAGAAATGTCTTTTTAGGTTTCACCTGATAGAGAATTTTAGATTTCTACTTTTCTGGTTTGTCTCTGTGTGTGTGTGTGTGTGTGTGTGTATACACACGCACATATATTTGAGGTAAAATTGGTATATAACATTATGTAATTTTTGGGTGTACATTATAATTCGACATCTGTATGCACTACGAAATGATCAGCACTAAAGTCTAGTTATCATCCATCACCGTCCAATTGACCCCCTTCACCTACTTTGCCCACCCCTCACCCCCTTTTCCCTTAGGTAACCACCAATCTGCTCTCTGCATCTATGAGTTTGTTTTTGTTCATTTGTTTTTTAAAGATATGTTTTTTTAAAGATATATATATATATCTTTAAAGATATCACATCTTCTTTATCCATTCATCTATGGATAGATATTGAGGTTGTTTCTATTTCTTGACTAAATAATGCTGCAATAAAGATAGGGATTCATATATCTTTTCAAGTCAGAGTTTTTGTATTCTTCAGATAAATGCCCAAAAATGGAATAGCTAGGTCACAGGGTAGTTCTAGCCTCAATTTTTTGAGGAATCCCCATACTGTTTTCCACAGTGTCTGCACCAATTTATATTCCCACCAACAGTGCACAAGGATTCTCTTTTTTCGACATTCTCACCAATACTTCTTATCTCTTGTCTTTTTGATAACAGCCATTCTAACCAGTGTGAAATGATACTGTGGTTTTGATCTCCACTAATAGTAATAGTAAGAGTAAGAGTAAGAGTAATAATAGTAACATTACTATAGTAATGTTAGTACATGTTAGTACATGTAATGTTCAATAGTAATGTTGAACATGCTTTCACGAGCCTGTTGTCCACCTGTATTTCTTTGGAAAAATGTCAATTCAGATCCTCTGCCCAGTTTTTGGGTTTGTTTGCTTTTGTTTTCCTTGTGGTTGTTGAGCTATATAAGTTCTTTATATATTTGGATATTAATGCCTTGTCAGATCTAAGATTTGCAAAAAACTCCCATTCAGTAGGTTGTCTTCTTGTTTGATGATAGTTTCTTTTTCCATGAAGAAGCTTTTTAGTTTGATGTAATCCCATTTGCTTATTTTTATTTTTGTTTCCCTTGCATTTGGAATCAGAACCACAGAAATATTGCTAAGATCAATGTCAAAGAGCTTACTGTCTATGTTTTCTTCTAGGAATTTTATGGTTTCAGGTCTTAGGTTTAAGTCTTTTACCCATTTTGCACTAATTTTTTGTGTGGTGTAAGATAAGGTCTAGTTTCATTTTTTTGCATGTGGCTGTCCCAATATCATTATTGAAGAGACTGTTCTTTTTTCATTATATGTCTTTAGTTCTTGTCATAAATTAATTGTCCATATAGTAGTGTGGGTTTAATTCTGGGCTCTCAATTCTGTTTTATTGATCTGTGTTTCTGTTTTTATGTTAATGCCATAGTGTTTTGATTACTATAGGTTTGTATTGTAGTTTGAAATCAGGGAGCATGATACCTCCAGCTTTGTTCTTTCTGTTGAGTTTCTTTGGCTATTTGGAATCTTCTGCGGTTCCATTCAAATTTTAGAATTATTTGTTCTAGGTCTGTGAAAAATGTCATTGGAATTTTGAAAGGGATTGCATTCAATCTCTAGATTGCTTTGGGTGGTATGTGCATTTTAACAATATTAATTCTTCCAATCCATGAACATGAAACACCTTTCTATTTATTTGTATCTTCTTTAACTTCTTTCATCAATGTTTTGTAATTTACAGTGTACGGATCTTGCACTTGTTTTTGTTCATTTGTTCTTGGTTAGTTTTATTCCTAGGTATTTCAATCTTTTTGACACAATTGTAAATGGGATTGTTTCCTCTTTCTGATAGTTCATTATTAGTGTATAGAAAAGCCACAGATTTTTGTATGTTAATTTTGTATCCTGCTACTTTACTGAATTCGTTTATTAGGTCGTGTGTGTGTGTGTGTGTGTGTGTCTGTGTGTCTGTGTGTGTAGTCTTTTAGGTTTTCTTTTTTTTTTTTTTAAAGATTTTATTTATTTATTTGACAGAGATAGAGACAGCCAGCGAGAGAGGGAACACAAGCAGGGGGAGTGGGAGAGGAAGAAGCAGGCTCATAGAGGAGGAGCCTGATGTGGGGCTCGATCCCGGAACGCCGGGATCACGCCCTGAGCCGAAGGCAGACGCTTTAACCGCTGTGCCACCCAGGCGCCCCAGGTTTTCTATATATAGTATTATGTCATCTGTAAATAGTGACTGTTCTAATTCTCCTTTCTCATTTGGGGGTCTCTTATCTTTTTTCTTGACTAATTGCTGTGGCTATAACTTCCAATACAACATTGAATAAAAGTGGCAAGAGTGGGCATCTTTATCTTGTTCTTGGTCTTTCAGGAAAAGCTTTCAGCTGTTCATCATTCAGTATGATGTTAGCTGTAGGTTTGTCATATATGGTCTTACTATGTTGTGGTACATTCTTTCTATACCCACTTTGTTGAGAGTTTTTATAATAAATGGATGTTGAATCTTATCAAATGCTTTTTGTGCATCTATTGAGATGATTATATGATTTTTAATCCTTCATTTTGTTAATGTGGTGTTGATTTGCAGATGCTAAATCATCCTTGCATCCCTGAAATAAGTCTCCCTTGATCATGGTGTAGGGTCCTTTTAATATATTATTGAATTTGGTTTGTTAATATTTTGTTAAGATTTTTGCATGAATGTTCATCAGTGATACTGGCCTGTAATTTTCTTTTCTGTGGTGTGCTTGCCTGGTTTTGGTAACAAGATAATGTTGGCTTCATGAAATGAGTTTGGACGTGTTCCCTCGTCTTCAATTTTTTCAAAGAGCTTGAGAAGGATATAAGTATAAACTCTTTTCTGAATGTTTGGTAGAAATTACCATTGAAGCCATCTGGTCCTGCACTTTGTTGAGAGGTTTTTGATTACTGATTCAATCTCCTTACTAGTAATTGGTCTACTGAAATTTTCTAATTTTTCATGATTTGGCCTTATAAGGTTGTATGTTTCTAGGAATTTATCCATTTCTTCTATGTTGTCCAGTTGCATATAATGGTTCATAATAGTCTTTTATGATCCTTTGTGTTTCTGTGGTGTCAGTTGTAACATCTCCTCTTTCATTTTTGACTTTATTGGAGTCCTTTCTCTTTTTTTCTTGGTTAGTCTTGCTATGATTTGTCACTTTTGTTAATCTTTTCAAAGAACCAGCTCTTAGTTCCATTGTTTCTTTTTTTCTCATTTTTAGTCTTTATTTCATTTATTCCCTCTCTGATGTATATTATTTCCTTCCTTCTACTGACTTTGGGCTTTTTTTGTTCTTCATTTTCTAGCTCCTTTGGGTATAAAATTTGATTGTTAAGTTGAGATTTTTCCTGTTTCTCGAGGTAGGCCTATATTGCCATGATCTTCCTTCTTGGATTAACTTCTGCTGCATCCAAAGATTTTAATATATCATATTTTTGTTTTCACTTGTCTGTAGGTATATTTTTATTTATTCATTGATTTCCTCAATGACCCTTGGTTTTTCAGCAGCATGGTGTTTAATCTCTATATTTTGTGGTTTTTTTTCCAGCTTTCTTCCTGTAATTGAATTCTCATTTCATACCATTAAGGTTGGAGAAGATGCTTGATTATGATTTCAAACCTCTTGAATTTATTGAGAATTGTTTTGTGACCTAACATGTGATCTATCTTGGTGAATGTTCCATGTGCACTTGAAAAGAATGTGTATTCTGCTCCTTTAATATATCTGTTAAGTACATCTGGTCTAATATGTCATTTAAGGCCAGTGTTTTCTTATGAAGTTTTGTTTGGATGATCTATCTGCTGATATAAATGGGGTGTTAAAGTCTTTTACTATTATTGTATTGCTGTCAATTTCTCCCTTGAGGTCCATTAATATTTGCTTTATATATCTTAGTGCTCCTATGTTGAGTGCATTATATATTTATAAATGTATGTCTTCTTATTGGATTAACCCCTTTATCATTATATAATACCCTTCATTGTTTTAAGGTTTATTTCATCTGTGATGAAAACTATAACAGCTTTCTTTTTGTTTCCATTTGCAGGGCATATTTTTCTTTATCCCTTCATTTTCAGTGTGTATATCCTTACTTTTGAAATGAGTCACTTATAGGCAACATACAGATGGGTCGTGTTTTTTAATCCATTCAACCACTCTATGTCTTTTTTTTTAATTTAATTTTTTAATTTATTTGAGAGAGAGAGAGGATGTGAGCAGGGGGCAGTGGGCGGGGGGTGGGGGGAGATCAGAGAGGAAGGGGGAAAAATCTCAAGCAGACTCTGTGATGAGTGTGGAGCCCCACGCAGGGCTTGATCTCATGACGCTGAGATCATGACCTGACCCAAAACAAAAAGTCAGACACTTAACTGACTGAGCCACACAGGTGCCCCTTAACCATTCTGTGTCTTTTGATTGAAGTGGTTAGTCTATTACATTTAAAGTATTTATTGTTAGGTGTGGACTTATTGCCATTTTGTTCATTGCTTTCTGTTCCTTTCTTTTCTATTTCTCTTTCCTTTGGGTTTAATGGCTTTATTTAGTGTTACGTTTAGATTTCTTTCTCATTTTCCTTTTGGTATTTACCATAAATTTTTGCTTTGAGGTTACCATGAGGTTCACATATAATTTCCTATGTGTATAATATTCTGGTTTGAGTTGATAGCAAATTATATTTGAATACATGTCAAAACCAGGTTTTCCTTCCCCTCAGCACATTTTATATATTGGATGTTGCATTTTACATCCTTTATATTTTGTGTATCCCTTAACTAGTTACTGGAGTTTTAGTTAATTTTTATTATTTTTGTCCTTTAACTTTCATGGTTGCTTTATATGTGATTAATCCACTACCTTTACTATATAATTACTTCCTCCAGTGAGATTTTTACTTTTCTATGTTTTCTTGCCATTAATTAGTGCCATTTCTTTTCAGCTTAAAGTTCTTTTCACATTTCTTGTAAGGCCGATATAGTGGTGTTGAGCTCCTTTTGCTTTTGGTTATCTGGAAAACTCTTAATTACTCTTTCAATTGTGAATGATAACTTTGTGGGGCAGAGAATTCTTGGTTTGATGTGTCTTCCTTTCAGCTCTTGAAATATGTCATGGCACTCTTCTGTGGCCTGCAAAATTTCTGCTGAAAATCTGCAGATAGCATTATGGGTAATAAGTTGTTTTTCTCTTGCTTCTTTAAGATTCTCTCTTAATCTTTAACTTTTACCATTTTAATTATAATGTGTTTTGAGATAGATTTCTTTAGGTTCATCTTGACCTGAATGTTTCCTTGACCTGAATGTCTATTTTCTTCCCCAGATTAAGGAGGTTTTCAGCCATTATTTCTTCAAATAAGTTTTCTGGTCTTTTCTCTTTTCTCTTTCTGGGACACCTATAACGCAAAGGTTCTTCTACTTGATGTTGTCTAGTGGTCCTTTAGGTTATCTTCATTTTTTAAAATTCTTTTCTTTTTACTTCTCTGGCTGGGTAAGTTGTATTACTTTGCCTTCCAGCTTACTGATCAGCTCTTTGGCTTATCCAGTCTGCTATCGAACAACTCTAGTGAATTTTTTTTGTGGTTGTTCTTGTTCAGTTATTGTATTCTTCAGCTCTGTAGCTTCTGCTTGAAACTTTCTTATATTTTCTATCTCTTTTTTGAGGATCTCACTGTGTTCATCCATTTTTCTCCTAAGATAAGTAACCATCTGTATGACTTTGACTTAGAACTCTTTATCAGGTTGATTGTTTTTCTCTATTTCACAGATGTCTTTTTCTAATGTTTTTCTTTATTCTTTCATTTGGAATATATTCCTCTGTCTCCTCATTTTGTCTGACCCTCTGTGTTTAGTTCTATGTATTAGGTGAATCAACTATCTCTTCCAGTGTTCAAGGAAAAATCTTCCAGTTGAGCCCAGAGTGCAATCCTCTCTAATCGCTAGAACCAGGTATTAAGGGACATCCATATAGTGTGAGCTCTATGCACCTGTCTGCTGTGGCAGGGCCACATCTGTGGCATGGGGGTAGGTGGGGCTGGCCACTCAGCCCGGCTGTGACATGTGGCCACACTGAGGCAGGAGAAGCCTGGGTTGCACCCAACATGGCTGCAACACACAGTTATGCTGGGGTATGGGAGTAGGCTGGGCTGTCACCCAGTCTGGATGCTATGTCTGATGCTGCAGAGGTAAGTGGGGTTTTCAGCTGGGTGCACCCACTGACTCTAACAGGTTAGAATGGCAGTTCCAAAATATTACCCATCAGCGCCAACCTTAGCAAGGTAGGACGAAGTCACAAATATGGTTCTTACCAGTGTCTCCATCCTCACAGAAAGTCCCAGTAGTTTCCTGCCTCTCTAGTAGACACTTTAAGATTAGTGGGTGGGTCTCCTTCACATATGGCCTATGCACTTTTCAAATTGGTGTTTTTGTGCTGGGTCCTGGGGAGAGTGAGTCTGCACACAAGTACTTTAAGAGAGGGCTCTCTGTCTCTACACTTCTATGGTTTTTCTGGATATAATTCCTATTGGTTTTCAAAGCCCAGCTTTTAGGGGTCTCCCCTCTTTTGTGTAGGATCTAAAGGTTGAGGTGCCTGATTCCCCTCATTCCTCAGGAAAAAGTCTTGTGCTTTTGGGATCTCTCCTGATTGTGTATTGCGAGGCCTGGGGTGGTTTTTTTTTGGTGAGATGATGTCTCTGTCTCTCCTACCCATGTTGATGCTGTTCTTTTAGTCCTTGTTATGGAGGCTTTGTTCATCCAGTTTTCTGGGATTTTTCCATATGTAGTTGTATATTTATTGTGTCCATGGGTGGGAGGGAGTTTAGAATTTTCCTATGCAGCAATATTAAACCCTCTATATTTTTTTTAATGGCTTAATCCAATTACTAAGGAACCCAAAAGATTCATTTACAAGTGACTCTTATCAAAAGAAAACTTGGTGACATCTAGGAAAATGAGCACAAAGCCAATAATCATTTTGATTGTATGTTTTTTGCCAAATCATAAGCAAATTTTAGTCAGGCATTGAATTTATACCAAAGAGTGACTAAGAACGCTAAAGGCAATATTAAGGATGAGAATCTTATAAATGTCAATGTTAAGAGATATCAAGAGTCTGTTAAAAACCCAGAACCTTATGATAGCTAAGAGGAAAGAAAATCACTGAGAAAATAAAAAATAAAGCATGCAGATTGAAGTGTAACAATCTGTGGCTCTTGTTTATAGGTCTTGCCTAGAAGCTGTTTATAGTCATCTTTATATACACAAGCTTTGAGTGGAAGCTTTATCTTCCCAAATGTCATCTGCTTTTGGAGGATTCCTAAGAATGTCTCTGGTTGGAACATGATTCATAAAAGATGTTTGTGTTTTCAACTGAGAAATGTGTATCTAAGGACCAACACTCTAGAATTTTACTGTTGTGTCAATTGTTAATAGTATCTGATATAGTCCTTGTCAGATAAACAAAGTTTTCTTGTCATGGAAATTGTATATTTACTGTTAAATTTGTATATACTGTTAAATTTGTTTTCTTTTATTATATATACATTTCTTATTTAATCTTAAGATATCTTTTAATGTATGTATTTAGATAGATATACATCTCAGCAAAGGGTTGATAAAGTTGAAGTTTTTAGTCTTTAAATATAATTAACTAATCACCTACACACATTCAGTATATATGTATTATTTTAACAGCACTATTTCAATAACCTAGAACTATTCCTTTAAAAACCAGATAAACCATATTTATTATCTTGTGTACATATTCCTGTTTGTCTGTATTCATTTATATTAATTAAAAGCTTTAACTAAAGGAACCAACTCTTTTTGGTGTGTAAACAGTAGAAAGAACTAGAAGGTAGTATATCAATAATTATTAAGCAACTAATTTCCCCCCATGAACACATATTTTATGCAACTTGAGCATATTTTAGGCTGTCAGAATAAACATACGCATAATATGATTTAAAGGAAATTACACATCCTGCTCCATATGTACCCATTCCATGTCTAAAAATAGGGAAAATATTATTTATTTATTTATTTATTTATTTATTTATTTATTTTTTAATGATTTTTTATTATATTATGTTAGTCACCATACAGTACATCCCCGGTTTCCGATGTAAGGCTCGATGATTCATTAGTTGTGGGGAAAATATTATTTAAAACAATATTTAGTGACCAGTGTTTGTAGTACTCATTTCATATTTAGAACCTGTCTATCAAAAAATAATTTATTAAATATGATTATATATGAGGCTTAGGTCTCCAAGTTAACTATAAATCTGGAAATTATGAGTTAAGCTGACCCATTAAATCCTTTTAATTTATAGCATAAGAATATACAATATTAAAAAGATATCTATTATTCAGTTTCACTTAATTAAAAGATTTTAATATAGGTGTATAAAAATAATGAAAATTTGAGGAAGTCATAGAATTGATGTAGGAAGTTTAAAAAGTTTAAAACATGAGAAATTAAACCCAAACTATGTGTTAATTAAAATAATGTGCTTACATTACTTTTTCTGGTAGTGATATTATGGAGAAGACTAAAACTGTTGTCAAGTTAGAATTAATCATTCTAATTTGTCTAAGTAATCATCTATTTATATTGCATGAACTTAAAAAATAGAAATTAATCTCTGCATTTATATATCAGAAAAAAAATTAAGATTCTGAATTCATGTCAAAAGCTCTATGTGCTTAGCTTTTCTTTTCATCTAACAAGACCATTATCCAATTCACAGATAAACTTTTTCTTCTGATTTATAGTTTTGGCAAGAAAACAACCGTAACATTGGAACTATTTGTTTTTGTTTTTGGAACTTCTTGACTGCTTATCTGAGCTAGATGTTCCTAGGGTATGTACAGAATAAGAAAACACATATTGTTTTAAAAGATTATTTATTTGTGCTAGAGAGCAAGGGGAGAGGAAGTGGGAGAGGGAGAGAGAGAATCCCAAGCAGAATCCGTGCACAGAGCCCCAAGAAAGGCTTAATCTCATGACCTTGAGCTCAGACCTGAGCTGAAACCAAGAGTCGGACATTTAACCAATTGAGCCACCCAGGCAGCCCCCACACAGCTATTTTTTTGATCAATTAATCTCTAAATTTATGTAAGAAACAGAAAAAAAAGAGTAGGAGAGGAAAGGAGAAAAAAGTGAGAGGGAAAAGTTTCAAATAGTATTAAATTATCACTACAAAAGGCAAATGATCTTGTTCTCTGCAAGGAGAGAAGCCTGAGGTTCAGGAGAACCCATTTTCACGCACACGCGCGCACACACACACACACACACATATACACACACAGAAAAAGAGAGAGAGAGGAAATTATTATAGCTGATTTAAACAGTAACTCAGACTTTCTGCTATTTCATCAAGTTGTGTGCTTTTTAATTGTACATCGAACTTTGAAGTATGGTCACCAGACGGGGAGAGTTTCCTATTTTAAACAAAGAAATCTTTCTTTGAGACAGACAAATCAGTCAGAGAATCTCTCTGTAATCTCTGTTTGTTTTAGTGCCTCTCTTAAATAAACATTCTTGTTCATGCCAAAAGTTTCCCAAAGTGGCTATTGAAATTTCGGGTTGTCCTGGCCGGGATTATGTTGGAGAGACATACACAAGAGGGAATACATGAAAAGAGAACCTCATAAGTGGCAAAAATCAGAAGGAGGTGGTAGCTCCTACTTTGTGTCTTTAGACCTGGCCAAAGATGTGTTGCCAACAGCTGGGAGCTCAGGGCAGACAAAACTAAATAAAACATTTCTAGAGACGCAAAGACAAGTCTCAGGAAAGTTCTTAAGTGTTTATTTTAAATCATCTTTATTAACACATAATTTATGACAATAAACTACATTCACCCAAAGCATACTGCAAATTTTGTCCAAAGAATTCTAGTCTTACATGAGCTTCTAAACTCTCTTCTAAACTGGGTCTATGTACCTTCTCTCCCTATAGACTTTCTCTTATGGACTCATAACAGCAGGACAGACAAGAATATAAACCAAAATATTAAAGACAGACAGGAATATAAACCAAACTGTTAAAAAAAAAGGGGGGGGGGGACATGTTTTCTAGTTGATCATTAAAGAATTCATAAAATGCTTTATTCTTCATTGAGAAAATACACAATTTTTATGAGCTGATGAAAGGAAACTAGAGCTTAGACCCAATTTAGGTCATACCTCACTTGGATTTAGAGGACCCCCTTCAATCCCAACTTAGAGGATCGAGAGCTCCTCATAATTTCTTTTGAATGGAAACAAGTACTGTGGCCCCACTGGGAGTCTAATTTAGGATTTTCTACATGTCAGGCAGATCTGATGATCACTGCACCATGGAACTGGAAGGTCAGCTTAGAGAATCAGGGAGCCTCAGGGAAGTGCACTTTTGCATTGCACAAAGCAATGAAAAGAGGTTGATTAGACCCTTATGGAAACTAGGCTTGTATACTACTGACTCCTTAAAGTCCACTGGAAATACCAGTTGATCAAGAGGGAATCATTTTTATTAGATGAGGAAGAATACCATCTTTACCAAATCTTAGTAGTGTTTTAGAAGGGGAAAGTCAAAGCAGGATATCAAACAGGGTTTTAGGGCCTGGAGTGGGAATGTTTTCAGTCCAGTCTTGCAAGATAGAGTACTGTGCTTTGTTTTTAGGATTGTTTCATGTAGGGGCAGAAAATTATGTTGTTTTCAGTTTTCAAACCCCATCCCCCCAACCCCTGCTAAGGAACTTGTTTCAGATTTCCAGAGAGTAAAACTGTTGTATTAATTCAATAAAAGTGTTGTAAAACTGGGCTATTTTAATGGCTCAGACCTCAAAGCCACCCTATTTGGGAGGCCAATAAGAGGCATTATCCCAGTAATTTCCAATTAAATTAGGCATACTTTTTAGTGTTTACTGATTGATATACATACAACTTTACAATGGACTATTTTGCATTTGGTAATGATTTTTATGTATTTTTGTGTCTTATTAACACATTAATTCCATAACGAAATAATAAATAATCTTGAATTTAGTCTGTAGATTTCATCTTACTACTACCAGGTGCACAGGATGGGATTCATTACTGGAGGCGAAGTCAGTGGAGAAATGAATTGAAGTAAAGGTAATGATGGTGATGAGAGTGGCTCTAATGACAAAGTGGACAATATTAAAGTCACACACTGTGTTATGAACCCACATCATCAGAAACAGTAGTGAGGCAGAAAAATAAACCAAGAAAGGAGACAAACCCTTCATAATGCATGAAAATACCGGGAAGCCCCTTGGGGGAGCGTCTAGAACTTCAGCATGGTTGAGACCCTAAGGAAATAAAGTAAGTTTCTATCTGATGCTGGCTTTAGAGAGAAAAATGATTAATGATCGCAAGTGGAAATCTGAGCCACTCCAGGGCCACATAGAGGAAAAAATATGGAACCTGCTAGTAGAGCAGAGAGTTCCAACAGTTACATTTGTCTTGTCTTAGAACTATACTTATTGTCACCCATATTTGCTTGATTGAGTTCTCTAGTGACACATAGGTGGAAGCTAAAGAGACATGTGTCTCATTTATACACACAACCCCCCCCCCAAACACACAACTGTTGATCTAAGGGCATGTCAAGTGCATTATGATCATGGCGCGTTAAGAATAGACAAATCCGACCCCTAAAAACAGGCACCATGACAAAACTCGGAGAGCTGATGTCAATAGCTCTTGAAACGAACACAAATTTATTAAGAAAATATCATTTCCAAGGACTGATTTGAAAAAAAAAAGATTTTTAATTTTAATATGGTCATTCAACATTTTTAAAAACAATTCTGCCTCAATTTATAAAATCACAAAGGTTACAGCCCTCCAAACTTCGAATTACTCTTCACGCACGTCACTGCTCTCTGATAGGAATTGCTAGCCCTAGAAATTGCAGGACCCATGATCAGGTGCTAGGAAGCAGGTAGCTTTGTCAGTTTCAGTAGGACTGAACTTGTACAAATATTAATGGCTAATCAGGTTTGACCTATTTTACCTGGAAGAAACAACATGGCTCTCCAGGTGATTCCTTTCTCTGGGACTGGCATGGCATCTGCTACAGATGCCAAATCCTGACTATCTATCTTCGAAGGTACAAAATCTTTAATGGTCCTTTAATGGAAACTATTTGAACTTTATTTCTTATAAGGGAGCTTAATGTCAGTCCTTCACAGCTTTCTAGGGGAAAATAACCTTTGGGTATCATTCTTGAACCTGTGAGTTTATTCCCTGGGGCTTCAGTGAATTCAAGGAAAAACACTAGCCTGCAGTCATCCAGCCTGGAGCTGTAAAGTTGTCAGATCTCATAAGCTAGGCAGAGTGCTTCGGTCTGGCTGGGACTTGGAGAGGAGAACTCAAAGGAAAAAAAAAGTTCGGGGAGCACACATCTGTTATGCACCAGAGGGCAGCTGTTATTTCATTTGCTGTGGAACTTTTTCCTATAATTCTTGTTACATTTCTTCTACTGCAGTACTTATGGGTTTTAAAGGGAAAAAGCAAAATATTTGGGGAAAAAAATGAGGTGAATGTAGCATTAAAACCAAGGCTTTAATTGTTCCAAAACTCAGGATTTGCAGAGGGAAGGTTCCCACAGCAATCCTCCAACTGTGCCGTGTGTATTATAATGGAGCCCTCATTACATAATCACCAAACCCCGGGTAATGTTACAGAGTGTTCAGCAGATAAAGGGCACGAAATAATGGAAAGGAACTGCACTTTTTCTCTAATCTTAGATGTACAGAGCGTATTATGTTACTGCATAAATATTACATGATCATGTAACAAAATATACTAATGAAATACACAGATGCAATACAAGAGTGCAAGGGTTGAGATTGCACTGGGAACGCTTAAATTGATTTTCTTCTTCTTTGCTAATTCAAATTCAAACTTAATTTAGCATTTGTGTCTTTTTATGAGAATATAATATGTCATGGGAAAACTGACAGTTTTTAATGGTTTATAAAATGGTGCTTAGAGTCCTATAGACATACAACAGTATCATTGTCTTTCACGTCCCAAATTTCTGTTTCTGACTATGTCTTAAGCATTTCATTATTGGCCTAGAGGCTAATTTCTGCACAATGATTCCTCCTGGAGAGTACAGCACATTTGTTCTTTATATTAAGGACAAAAAGGTTGCCTTTTGGGGTTGGTGGGTTTCTGCCTGTGTTTGTCACTTACTTACTATTTGTGTGCAAATTTCTCAGCCTATTCCAATAGACACCCTCTGTCAATTGATTAAAAACACATTTACATAGCACCTACTTGTATGAAGAGCTCTGTTCCAGATTCTGATGTGATGGAAAGAAATTGTCATGGTCTTGCATTTTAAGAAATTAAGACCTTCAGTTGCTGATGGCAGTGTTAATTGTATTTACTTTGAGCCAGATTGCGTTGTGTACCCTAAACACGGCTTTGACAGTGCTGACATATTACATCTCATTACATTTTTTTCTTTCATTTTACAAAAGCTCTATTTTATGCAAACACGTCCTATTATTCCTACCACTGTTACTTGGGTTTTTTTTTTTCCTATCCTTAGATATTTTTATCTTTTGCTTATAAAATGATTATTAACATTTTATTTTCTTAGGAATTTTTAGGTTCTAAGCAAAATTGAGGGGAAGGTACTAAAATTTCCCATATATTCTCCACTTCTCCACACTCACAGCCTACCTAATTATCAACATCTCCCACCAGAGTGGTACAGTTTTCATAATTGACAAAACTCCATTGTCACATCAAAATCACCCAAAGTCCATAGTTTACACGACAGTTCACTTTTAGTGTTGTATATTCTGAGTTTGAACAAATGTGTCATGACTGGTATCCATCATTATAGTATCATACAGAATATTTTCAGGGCTCTAAAAATCTTTCTGTGCTCTGTCTATTCAGTCCTTGCCATTATCCCCCTTACCCCCAGTCCCTGGCAGCCACTGATCTTTTTACTGTCCCCTTTTGGTTTTGCCTTTTCCAGAATGTCATATGTTGGAATCATACTCTATATAGCCTTTTCAGATTGGCTTATTTCACTTGGTAATATGCACTTAAGATTTCTCCATATCTTTCCATAGCTTGATAGTACATTTCTTTTTAGTACTGAATAATATGTCATTGTCTGAATGTACCACAGTTTTTTTTTTTTTTTTTTAAGATTTTATTTATTTATTCAACAGAGTTAGAGACAGCCAGCAAGAGAGAGAACACAAGCAGGGGGAGTGGGAGAGGAAGAAGCAGGCTCATAGTGGAAGAGCCTGACGTGGGGCTCGATCCCATAACGCCGGGATCACGCCCTGAGCCGAAGGCAGACGTTTAACCGCTGTGCCACCCAGGCGCCCCTGAATGTACCACAGTTTTATTAACCATCACCTACTGAACAACATCTTGGTTGCCTCCAAGTTTTTGGAAATTATGAATAAGGCTGCTATAAACATTTGTGTGCAGATGTTTGTGTGGACATAAATTTTCAATTTCCTTGGGTAAATCCCAGTAGGACTGTGATTCCTGGATCACATGAAAAGTGGATATTCAGTTTTGTAGGAAGCCACTAATCGTCTTGCAGAGGGATTGTATACTCTTCGGCATCCTTACCAGCAATAAATGAGAGTTCCTGTGCCAGATCCTCACCAGTGCCGTGTTCCAGATTTTGGTCATTTTAATAGGTGTGTAGTAGAATCTCATTGTTTTAATTTGCATATCCCTGATAATATAGGATGTGAAGAGCCTTTTCATATGCTTATTTGTTATCTGCATATCTTCTTTGCTGAGGTATCTGTTAGGGTTGTTGGCCCACTTTTTAGTGAGTTGTTTGATTTCTTATTTTTGAGCTGTAGAGTTTTTTTGTATTTTGTGGATGACAGTCCTTTACCGGGTGTGTTTTTTGTAAGTATTTTCTCCCAGTCTGTGGCTTTTCTTCTCGAAATCATCTTTAGCAGAGCAAAATTTCTTAATTTTAATAGAATCCAGATTATCAGTTATTTCTTTCGTGAGTAATGCCTTTAGTGTTTTATCTAAAAAGCATCATCTAGGTTTTTTCCTGTTATCTTCTAGTTTTGTGTTTTACATTTAGGTCTACAATCTATTTTGAATTAATTTTTATGAGGTCTGTGTCTAGTTTTTTTTTTTTTTTTTGCATGTGTATGTCCAGTTGTTCCAGCACTCTTTGTTGAAAAGACTATCTTTGCTCCATTATATTACCTTTGACCCTTTGTCAGAGATCAGTTGACCATATTTATGTGGGTCTATTTCTGGGCTCTTCATTCTCTTCCATTGATGTTTGCCTATCCTTTCACCAGTACCAAACTATCTTGACTACTGTAGCTTTGTAGTAAGCCTTGAAGTCAAGTAGTGTCAGACCTCCATCTTTGTTCTTCTCCTTTAATATTGTGTTGGCTATTCTGGAGCATTTGCCTCTCCATATAAATTTTAGAATTGGTTTGTTGATATCCAGAAAATAATCTGTTGAGATTGTGATTGGTTTTGCTTTGATTTGCTTTTGATTGGTATATGCATCTTAACAATATTGAGTCTTCCTATCCATGAACATGGATATCTCCATTTTATTTAGTTCTTTTTATTTCATTCATCGGAATTTCATAGTTTTCCTCATATAAATTTTGTACATATTTTGTTAGATTTATATTTAAATATTTCATTATTTTGGATGCTAATGTAAATGGTAGTGTATTTTTAATTTCAATTTCAATTTAATTTTAATTTCAAATTCCACTTGCTCGTTGCTGGTATACAGGAAAGAAATAGACACTTTTATTTATCACTTCATCAAGTGATAAAATCAATTCAATTTATTTAATTTATTTATTACTTAAAACTGCAATCTGATCTTTAAGAATATTTTGTTGTTTATTTGTTTTAAAAATATTCCTTAGATTTTTATTATTTTTTATTATCAAAGTCCACATGGAATTATAACTTGTTATAGATAATTGTTGTTACTGTATCCTATAACCCTTTAGGTTAATTTTGTAATTCAATTATCAAATAACATACACTTAGTGATTTTTTCTAGTTAATCCAGTACCATAAGAATATGTGCTTTATTAAGAATGATCTAAATATACAAATTTGAAATACCCAAATAATTTAAAAATATGATAAACTGTTTCTAAATATTGTGAGGGGAAAACAATTTTTGAGTACCTTTGAGATGCTGATAACACACAGAATGCTCATGACCTATTGGAAGATTTTGCTTAAATATTTGTAAATATAAATTTGCATTTTCCTTGATTGTGAGAGTGTACTATATCTCCAACAAGGAAATAATGAAACAGAGGGCATAACTAGTGGTAAGGAAAACACCAGCTGAACTATAATCTACTGTATTAATTCTCAATGGAATCAATTACTAGACATCTGAGAAAAAGTATTAATATTTATAGCATAAAACAAGTACGCAGTAATATACAAAATTAGATATAGTAATAAGGTATTATTGTACTTAAGATATTTGCAAAGATCTGAATTCATGTATTATTGTGTGGAATTGGAAAACTGTGGGCCAAATACTGAAAAATACTGAAAAAAATATGGTTTTAAATACTCTCATATTAAGTTTCTACTTGTTAAATAGTTCTACTTTTAACATTCCTGTGTATACTCTGTCACTTAGAGCTAACATAAATCTCCAAACCTGCTGAGAAAGTTTTGTTCAGCAGTCTACTTTAACAAGAAAGAGACTTTTGAATTAGTCCAATGAAGCAGGGGTTTTTTTATTAATCAGAGAAAACTTCACTTCTATCATTTTACTTTCTGCCACAGGAGGTATAATGGAACATACCATGAATGTTGACAGTTTTATTTGCAGTATTCAGTTGTTAACACATTTACACAAATTTTTTTTTTAAGTTGGTCCCGCCATAGTTCATTTTTATAGCCATAATTACTATGTCTGCAAAATTGGGTTCACACTTTCACCAAATTTGTCTGGTTTTTGCCTTAAGTTAAAATCCATCCTAACTTTGATCAAGTCTGATGTATACTGTTATGGACAGCTTTGAAGTGACCATCTGCCTGGGGTATCTGAATGATTTCGTCACTGAGGACCTGTTGGCTTTTATATATTCCCTGAAAAATTCCTAGTAAGACAAAAACAGGCTTATTTATTCAATTAACTTAGAATTTTAATTAAAAACACTATAAAAACCTTCTACAAATTAATCACTTATTTAAAAACTGTTTCCTCAGGATATTCCTAGAGCAACGTCCCCACAGTAGGTACAAAATAACTAAGTAAACTGCTTTTTTGGTCTTATATTTCCATTTAGACATTGTTCTATTTACCTAAAGTATTCAAGGTTTAGCTAGCACCTTAAATTTGACAGAATGCTGTGATTATCTAAAGGATGTCCTTTACATTTATTTTATCATATTGGTGCCATTTACATACTTACGTAGACTTTGTTACTCTTCCAAATCATTGTTCAATGAGAAAAGCATTTGCAAACTCTACTGTACTATTTCACTCTAAACATGCCTCTTCTTCCTCTGCTTGTTTACATGGAAAGATAAGTCGGCATGTGATTACAGGAGGCATGATTCATCAACTGCCAATCAGAGGCTGAGAGTAAAGTCTTTGGCAGAAAGACAAATATTTGAAAAACAATGTGATTTTAAAGCAATGTTTTGCAGAGTGTCAATGCCACTGATCTGTAAACTCGGATGAATAGCTTTCCCAAATATCTATTCCTCTTGGCTAGATACATTCACCTTATTTTCCTTCTCCAATGGATTACTCAGCTCTGCCCTATTTAAATGTCATCATTTGTCTTCTGTATACTCATGAATTGGAAAAGGTTGCACAGGAACCCTTTATTTCCAATGTTTCAGTTTCTGAATTCACACACCCCTCAAATAAACACTTGCCACACATCTATTATGTGCTTGGTACATTGATAAGAATGACCATTCCTGAGAGTATCAAAAATTTTTGATAGGTTTTTAATATATCCAATTATCTCAAAATCCAACATTCACTATGGCATTTTTTCAATGCCAATTCAATGATTGACTGAGAATTGAGTAAATCTTCTCCATATACAGTGACAATATATAGTCAATAGAAAAAAATGTTAGTTAACAGAATAACAGAAAAGCTACTATTTACCAAAGTGCAGTTTTTTCCCTAATATTTAATTTTGAATAGTTTTTTTTTCTTAATAGGTAAAACTCCACAATCTTTATTAGTAACCTGATTATAGTACAAAAACCTATGACTTTTCTTTACTACGACTCACCTTTTATTTGTTAGGTTGAATTCTGGCACTTGCCCCTCATTGCTCATTCTTCTGCCAGAATCCTGTTGTTTTCAGGTTTGGACTGTAACAAGGTCTGCAGATTTGAGTACAACACTAAAAAGAGAACAAACAGATAACAAACAAACAAAACAGCACGAGCATTAGAAACCTTTTGGAAATGCAGCAGGGCTAAGTATCTATTTTCCTGGATAGAAAATATCATCTGGAACAGGGTGCCCCAACACTGCTTACCTAGAAAATGACATTCACTAAACGAGAGCAGACATTCATTTTTACTGGATGGTTTGGGCCAGCGAATTTCTTCTTTGCTTTTTCTTTTTTCTTTCTGAAACTTAAAAAAAAAATTTTTTTTTGAAGTGAAGACAAATCGAAATGATAATTAAGGCAAATAAATGTAAAAATAAAATAATTGGAAAAGAGTTCTATCTAATGGCTTGACCATTCTTTTGAGCACTTGGATTAACAACCAGGGGCTTCTCTCAGCTACTCCCCCGGGAATCCAAAGGCTCTTGGGAAGAACCACTGGACCTGTGAGAAGATCAAGTGGGGAAAACCAGCAGATACATTTGTGCTTCAAGATTCTAGGTACTTTAAAACCTCACCACTCAATTAAATACTTAGTAAAGGCAACATTGCATATTTATCTCATAGTCTTCCAGGGCCTCGTAGATCATATGCATTTAGAGACTTACTAACCCAAATTATATAGAAAAAAATTTCTTTACCTTGAAAGATAATACTAGTAATTTTTTTTCCTCTTAAGCACTAGATAGGTGGTTAACTGTTTCCCTCCTGTTTTTTAATGTTTTTTAATATAAAGAATGAGAGAGGGGCACCTGGGTGGCTCAGTTGATTAAGCACCTGACTTGATTTTGGCTCAGTCATGATCTTGGGGTTGTGAGATCAAGCCCAGTGTTGGGCTCCATGCTGGGCGTGGAGCCTACCTAAGACTCTCTCTCCCACCCCACCTCTCTGTCCCTCTCTCACTAAACAAAACAGAACAAAACAAAACAAAACAAAACAAAACAAAACAAAACAAAACAAAACAAAAAAACCAGAGAGAGAGAGAGAGGCGAGGGAGAAAATGATGATTTTCATATATCAGTTTTGTTGCACAAAAAGAACTGACTACCCATGATGTTATAATGGCAAAAAGGCATATGAAGATATACATTGTAAAGCAGTAAATGAAACAATGAAAACAAAGTGCTGCATAGTAGTTATTTATTTTCTCCAAGACAATAAAGCAATATGTTCCAAAGTGCTTCAATCTGCATCAGAATATCTCTGTTTTAGGCTTGCAATAGAGGCAATCTTTCCTCTCACTTGACATTAATTCACCACCAATAGTATTAATCTTTTTACAACATTTGGACATCGTCTTGATGTAACTTGAGTTAAAGTAGCCAAGAGGGCTGCTAGAAGACTCTTATTTCAGTTTTTATATTAATACATGAAGCGTTCATTTTGTGATATGAAAGCAAGGTCTCAGAGACTTTGAAGGCTGTGACGAGAACGGTCTAGAGCAGGGGTCAGCAAGCTATGATCTATAGACCAGAGGCTTGTTTTTTATAGATAATGTTTCATCAGAACATAGTCATGCCCATTGGTTGACTTACTGTGACTGCTGCAAAGACAGAGTTAAATAGTTGTGACAGACACCTTGGGTTCTGGAAACCTCAGTTATTGACTATTTTCTATTCAGGGAATCTTAAGAAACAGTTCCCTGACCCATGATCTTGAAAAGCACTTTCCAATAACTGGAAGTCTTTGTGATGACAGAAGTATTCTATCTCTGTGCTATGTACTATGTAGCCCCTACCCACATATGGCTAATAGGTACTTGAAATGTGACTAGTATGACTGAAGGATTAAATTTGTAGTTTTATTCCATTGAAATTTGTTAAAATTTAAATTTGAATAGCCACATGTGGCTAGTGGCTACCATATTAGCATAGGTATAGGTTGTTCCCCTACCACTGGGTTCTGCTGAGCAGTGCTTCCCTAGACCAGTTAGCAAACTGTGTCTTAAAGAGCCACATGACAAATCATGTGACTATGGAGCAATTGGAATGTGGCTAGTGAAAATGAAAAACTGAAGTTTTAATTTTTATTTCATTTTAATTAATTAAAATTTAAGTAGCTACTTGAAGCTCGTGGCTAGCACAATGAGTACAGTGGACTATGGCAGTAGTCCTCCACGTCTGGTGTCCAGGCCAGTGGCAACAACATCAACTGGGAACTTTTAGAAATGAAAATTCTTGGTCTTTACACCAGATCTACTGAATCAGAAATTCTGGGGATGGGCCCAGGAAACTACATTTTAACAAACACTCCAGGGCAGTGTTTCTCAAAATTTGTCATCATCAGAATCATCTGGCAGATCTGTCGAAACCCAGATTGCTGGACCTCACACCCAGAGTTCTAAGAAGTTCCGTGGGGATGCAAAATGCTGATGATCAAAGGACTATGCTTTGAGTAGCAAAGGTCTAGGGCAGCAGTCTTCAGAGTCAAGTGTGTGTTTGGACAATCTATTGAGTTGCAGGAAAACATGGAAGTTTCCGTTTCTATTTACTTTTCATCTAAAAGAAATAAATCAGGCTTTATTAACATGTATTATGCCCTCACTTGGTCCTTATGTCAAATGGTCAAATGCTGATGGGTTGACGGTAACCTCATTTGCTTTTTATTTTTAATTCTATTTTTTAAAATTATGAATACAGTAAATTTGGCTTTTTTTCTTTTAGTTTGCAGTTTTATAAATTTAATGCATGCATAGGTTCATATAACCACCACCATAATTAGGATATAGAGCAGTTCTTTCACTATAAATCGCTTTCTCAGGCTCTCTTTTTACAGTCATGCTTTCCTCCATCCATAATCTCTGGCCACCACTGATCATTTCTCCATCTCCACAGACTTGCCTTTTCGGGAATATCATAAAAATGAAAGCACAAAATAGTGGCCACTGGAGTCTGGCTTCTTTGACTCAGCATAATCCCTTTTTCTTGTTTATTGCTGAGTAATATTACCTTGTGTGACTACCCATGGTTTATCTATTCACCCACTGAAGTTCATTTGCGTTGTTTTCAGTTTCGGCAATCATGAAAATAGCCATTTCAACATTTGTGTGCAGGTTTTTAAGTGAACATAGTTTTCATTTATCTAGGGTAGATATTCAAGAGTGGGATTGCTGGGTCACATGGTAAGTATATGTTTAACTCCTTCTTTTTTTTTTTTAAGATTTATTTATTTGAGAGAGAGAGAGAGACGGAGAGTGGGGGCAGGGGCAGATGGAGAGAATCCCAAGCAGACTCCCCACTGAGTGCGGAGCCCCATGCAGGGCTCGATCTCGCTACCCATGAGATCATGACTGGAGCTGAAACCAAGAGTCAGATGTAAACTGTGCCACACAGGTGTCCCAGTATATGTTTAACTTTATAAGAAACCATCAAAATGTTTTCCAGAATGTTTGTACCATTTTGCATCCCCACCTGCAATACATGAGAGTTCTAGTCGTTCTCCATTCTTGTCAGTATTTGGTATTATCAGTATTTTTTATTTTAGTCATTCTAATAGGTATAGAGTGGTACTTCATTTGTGGTTTAATTTGCATTTTCCTAACAGCTAATGACATTAAATTTCTTTTATGTACCTATTTGCTATTCTTATCTTTTTTTTTGTTTTTTTCTGCAAAATACCTGTTCTTCTCTTTTGCTCTTTATTGACTTATTTATTTTCTTATTGTTGGGTTTAGAAAATTCTTTATATATTCTGGATTCAAGTCCTTTTGGGTATGTGATTTGGAAATGTTTTCTTCTACTCTTTAACCTCATTTGCTTTTAATAATGTGATATGTTAAATTTCATTAATTTTAAATTCATTAATTTTATTAATGTAAAGCTACATTAAGTTGATTAATTCATTACATTATCTAGTTTAGGTAATGGGCAAAATAGTCAAGTGTATTAATAAGATTCCTGTCACAGAAACTCTGGCTGAGAAATGACTAGCAAGGCAGGCACATGGAAACCAGAAAATGGTGCAATTGACATGTGTCCCTAATAGAAGCTCTTTATCATCCAAATTATGAGGACACTACTGTCAATGGTAAGTGATCTGGCATATATATCTGTAAATGTGCCATTTTCTACAAGGAGTGAAACAGCAATGGCTCAGTTTTGAAAGATATGTAAGCTCTAGAGAAAGGTTGAAAAAAAAATCATGCGAGGAAAATTTGGAGTGATTTTGTTGCTAAAAACAATGTGACTATGTCATCTATTTAAAGTCTCACATCTGAATACCTAAAAGCTTTGGGAAAAGGATTTCCAAACCTTTTTGACATATTACAGCCAAGGAACTTCAAATGTGTCTATTTGTCACAAGTATAAAATTATAACGTCTTCAATTTATTTCCTAAAGCAACCAAATGACATTAGGGAAGATGCAAATTCTCTAGCCACATTTCAACAAAATTCTTTTCAAAATTATTGGGGGGCGTTAAAAAACTAGTATTCTGATTTTATAAGAATATCCTTATCTTTGAGAGGTGTCTTTTTCAGAAATAACAGCCACAAAAATCAAGAACCAAAATAAATTGAAGTTATTACCATACTTTTTAAATTAGTATACCTTAAAGTGTTAAACAAAGGTTTTTAAAAAGAAGAAAGCACTTTCAACATTGCTTTCCCTAAAAACAAAACAAAAACATTAAAACTAATAATACAGTGTCTGAAAGCAAAGTCTTTTATACCATCAATAAGGAAAATGAAACTTCTTTCAAGAATACGTATTTCTTCCTTATTTCATTTTATTAAAATATCTATTTGAAAATATATATATGTGTATATATATATATATATGTATATATATATGTTGTGATACTGTGATTTATAATAAGAAATATACAAATATTTGGCCTATGTCCCTGTTCCTGGCACAGAGCTTCTAAAAGCCTTGAAATTTTTTAAGTGAGGAGAACCATAAATGTATCTTTTGCTATGTAAATGGAGTAACTTTTCAAATACTCCTAGGTCTCCTAAGGATGAGGACTGGTTACCAGAGAAACTAATTGTGTGGTTAGAGGGCTGGAACTTTCAGTCCCACTCTCTACCCCCTCCCCACTTCTGAAGAGGGAGAAGGGTCTAAAGATTGAGTTCAATCTTCAATAGCCAATGATTCAGTCATTCGTGCTTATGTAATAAAGTCTCCATAAAGATCCCAAAGGAAGGGGGTTTAGAGAGCTTCCAGGTTGGTGAACAGGTGTAGATTCAGAGAGAATGGTGAGCTGAGACGGCATGGAAGCTCTTTGCCCCTTCCCATATACCTCGCTTTATGCATCTGGCTTCTCCTAAGTTATATCCTTTTATAATAAACTGGTAGTGTAGTAAGCAAACTGTTTCTCTGAGTTCTGTAAGCCACTCTAGCATATTAATGGAACATGAGGAGGAGGTCATGGAAATCTTCTGGGAACCTCTCTATTATAACCAGTTGGTCAGAAGCCCAGGTGACAATCTGGACTTGGGACTGGCATCTAAATTGGGGGTGGTCTTGTGGGATTGAGCCCTTACCTCTGGAATCCGATGCTATCTCCAGGTAGATAGTATCAAAATTGAGTTAATTGCTCGGCGGTGGCGAAAAAAATACCTGCACATTCAGAATCAGAATTGAGCGCAGAATTCTAAGTGCATAAAACATGTTAGTTTAGAAGATTTTATTGGTGGGGTGGTGATCACCTCATCAACAAGTTCTGAGACCTCTAGGCAAGAGCACGACAAAATTCTTGAGGAGAGTAGGTCTTCATGGAGATTCTGCTGGAATACCCTAAAGAAATAAGGACAAAAGAAAGAAGGAATGGGGTATAGGCAAGTGTTATGTAGTATGGATATTTCCTGGATGTCTACCCAGAGGCTTAGTTCAGAAGAACTAAGGATGAGGGTGTGGGGGAAAGGGAAGAATTACAAAATTGAACATAACATTGAGCTTGTCTTCACAGATACTGAATTCTAATGAGGGGGTCAGAGATATACAACTTAAAACAGCACTTACTCTGTAATTTTGTCAAGAGCTTTCTCTTTGGCTGGGCTTTCAATGTTCTCGAGAAGACTGTACCTTGATAAGAGTGATCTGTAGCTCTTTGGATGCAGATAGCAGGATAAAGATAACTGTTGAGTCAATGTTATCCATAACTGCTTTGGCCACCAGACCAGATGGCCCCAAGGTCAGATCCAGGACATTCTCTCATTTTGTAAGGAGCAACAAGATGCTTTAAAACTAACTTTAATCAAAACAACAGAAACATTGACATGATCCTAATTACAATTAAATACACAAATACTCCAAAAGTTTTGAAGTTATACAGAGAATTGTAGATGAAATATGTAAGTTAAGAAAATGATGCCTTTAAACTTGAAAAGCAATAATTCTTTCAACTTAAAGAGCTTTATTTCTAAAAAAAAAATAGGAAACAAAAGTACCTTGTTTCACATGGTTTTAGTTAGGCCTCAATACTTCTTATGTATACAGTTCTTTTTTAAAAGAAACAATCAAAATAGCATACCAAAAGAAATGAATAACTAAACAGTGTTGAGTGATCAGTGTTGAGGAAAGGAGAATGGAAGACTTGAGATCTGCCTAAAAATGAAAGGAACATTGGCAAGTAGACATGGAATAATTACGCTCATTAATTAATAAGTAGTTTTTTAGAAGATTTTATTTATTTATTCTAGAGAAAGTGAGAGAGCAAGAGAGAGCATGAGTGGGGATACGGGCAGAGGGAGAAGGAGAGAGAATCCCAACCATGGAGCAGAGCTTGATCCCATGACCCCGAGATAATAACCCAAGCCAAAATCAAGAGTCAGAGGCTTAATTGGCTGAGCCACCCAGCTGGTTAAAAAAAAATGAAGAGATTAGGAAAAAACCCAAGAAATATAGTAAGCTGTCAGCAAAAATGGTGGGATGACTTTTCAAGGATATGTTCAGAAGATAACCTAATTTTTCAAACCCTGCTATTAAGTACATGGTGAAAATAGGTACCAATGTGGAATCTGTAGCCCACTCTACTGGAAGTATTTTCTTGTCTCATATGAAAGCCAACCTAATTGTTTCATCCAGCTTTTAAATTTGCTGGAGAAGAGAAAAGAATGAGTTGAAAGTCAAGCTAGCATTTATGTTTGATAGCATTTAGACTTATTTTATGCTGTACGAAATTAATAAATACATACCATAGAGTATTCAGAGATCTTGATGTGAGAAACAAAACAGTAAAATATTCATTTCTCCTACTTTTCTCTTATAGAGTGATGCTTGCCAAAAGTTCTTAAAATCTCTTTTATATATCTGTTTGACAGGTATTTTTTTTTAAACATTCTGTAGTTCAAATTTTAATTGTTAATCCCATTTTATGGTTGGGAAAAGAGACCAAGCATCATATTCAAGACTGAAGAGAAAGAGAGGAAAAAATGTAGAGAGGCCATGAGAAAAAATAGGATGAAATATAAAGCCTGTTGGTCCTTATGTCTTTCCACAGGTATTTGATTTATCAGGACTTCGCTTTATGAAATTACGCTCAATTGGCAAAAGTATTACATCCGCAAACATATTAAAAAACCAAACCCCTGCCTGCTCTTCTTTCTTACTTCCTTCCCAGCCTCGCTCACACCTCCCATCATCTGTGAACAACATGTCACTGTTCACGTGTTGGCGAACGAGGTCTCTCAGGGTGTTTGTCACTGTCATGTTTTGATTGTTTGTCTACAGCGCCCAGACTTTGTCCCATCTTTGGCACACAGACATTGAAATGAAATGGTATGTCGGAAAATCCAGGTTGCCTTTATAACAAAGAGCATGTCGCCTCTTTAGGGAACAATGAAACACGATGAATAGCTATTCAATTTTTTGTAGTACTTCCAACACTGGATAAAGCAAAAATCTGGCCCAATGTTGAGAGTGGCCATCTCTTTTGTAGCCAGTACTGGAATGGTTAATTACTTTGTGGTTCTCGAAGAAGCAACAATGAGCAAGCTTCTGCCACTGCATCCCAACCAAAAACAAAACAGACAGATCGCACTCCACAGCTGAAACAGATGGCTGCTTCTGGGGCTGACAAAGCGAGTGTAAACCTTAGAGGCTTTCTTCTGTGCGACAGCCTCAAAGAGGTGAACAGAACACCTTCCTTTTGGAAGGACACACACACACACCACACCACACCACACCACACCACACTGGCTAAGCTCTAGCATGCTGTTGCCTCATAAACTATGGCGAAATCTTCAGCCATGCAAGACGGTATTCGGGGGAAATTGAAATATGACCCTGTGCTTTTCTACAAACATGAAGAATAATGGACTTTAAAAATATCGTGGTGGACAGGGTAGAGGGAAAAATGCTTCCACCTCAAACCTGCCCCTGACTTATGGATGACAGTTTTTCAATCCATTCATTTTTAGAACTGAGGAAGGCAGAGAATTTATTAGTATGTTGAAAAGTCACAAAACCAAAGGAAAGGTATTTTCAAATTTCAAAAACAGGTCTCTTAATGAAGATTGAAAGCCCAGATATGTGTCCTTTGGCTCAGCCATGCTTAAACACACACTATGGTAATTGACAATATGTCTTTCCAAGATGCTAATGAGGTGAAAGACAGGGATACGTTCGGGGATTTGCCAATGGCTACCAAGAGCAGAACAGGCATGAAATGAAGAAAAGGAGAACGTGAACTCAAGAAAACCAACGTTGCTCAACTATTAGTAATCTGCATTGGGACGTTCTTTCAAAATCCTCTCACATCCCCATGGCTTTGGGTATTAAACACCCGGTCATATCGGATTGTAGCTAGAATTTGCTAATAATCACAGAAGTGCTGACCCTTGTAGAACAGAAAGATGTCTGAGGACTGGCTTTCAGAACGTCAAGAGGCTTCCACTGTCTTCTTGCTCCTCTGTGACTAAGAAGAGCATGAGCTGTCAGCTCAGGGCTAGGAAAACACTGCCAAGAGGAACTATGCTTTGTAAACATGCTGGAGGCTGGGGGAGGAGGCAACCTCCAACCTCGGTCTTGGTAACATTTGTGCTACTCAACTGACCAGGATAATTGAATTATCCCCAGGTTGTATACTTTTTGTGAAATCAGTTAAGCGTTCTATTTTGTATTGGGGTCCCTTCTCCTCATCAAATGCCTGTTTTATTTTACAGGCTTTCTCTTCCGCCTTCCACTAATTTTAATACTTCCTCTTTCTAATCCACTGCATAATCCAAGTCTTTTTATTACTTTGCCACGTCTTTCAGTTGCCTGGCCCACCTTTAGACTCTCCCGTTTGGTCTCCTTCATCTGCTGTCTTCCCTGGGGGATCTTACTCACCAGGCCTCACCTGCCACAGCTGCGCCCGTGAAGGACCCCTCCTGCTTCTCTGCCTTCGCGCTCTGTCCCGGTGCACTCACCTACCTTTCTCTCGCCTTTCAGATACAGTCACCTACACATCATAGGAGGTCAATATGCTCCAGATGCACGGGGCACGGTGTGTGTGTGTGTGTGTGTGTGTGTGTGTGTGTGTGTGTGTGTGTGATAAAACAGTTTATTATTGAGATTTCTTCCCATAACATCTCTTTCTTACCAGTTTTCTGTTCAGATGACCAGTGTGTCTTTTTATTCCAACATCTCACTTAGAATTTGGGAGAACATTTCACTTCTGCTTCTCCCTGTTGATACAGTCCCTTGACAAATAAGCCTTGCTTTTTTTTAAAAAAAAAAAAAAAACCTTGCACTGACCAGCTTCACAATTCACCTCTTCCTTTCTAATGTTCTCTCTGAGCCAATATATTTATCACATCCTTTTCATAATATCCTCTCTGACCTTATCTACATTGCTTCTGGTATTTAGCCCCGCAGAATTGCCTTATCATGGCATTGTTTTGGGGGGAGCCAGCAGGAGATTGGTCAAATTTTCCCCCCCTTACGGTCAGGAGTTGAAGGGACCAGGCAAAGGGGAAGTTATGCAATGTGATTTATTCTCTCTTTTCCTTGAAGAGGATGGTCCTACCCCCTTTAAAATCATCTCTATGTGCAAGTCCCTCTTGTATTCACTCCATTCTCTTGTCCTCTGGGTTTTCCCATTGGCTCTTTTTGTCATTTCCAGTCAAACGTTCATAGCTGAAACATGTTTCCTCCTGTGTAACGGTGTATATCCTTTTTGTCTTTTTCATGTTCATGCCAGGAAAATCAAGCTCTCTGTGTTTGAAATGTAAACATTGCTTCTTGGTGTTCCAAATCATCAATTATCATGCCTCTAGTTGTACATAAAAGTTTGATTCCTCAATCTGGACTCTTTAACTTGAATGTTTTAGATGAACTGATGTCTATTTCTGGCGAATGATATAGCTATCATTCCATTTGGATGCTCTGCCCCAAGGAACTGACCTGCAGAGTCTTATTTTTCCGTAATCTGCTGATTCATCATCTCTACTGTGGCTCATACTGAAAAGTGGGTATGTCAGGGGCGGAGTAGAATAACATTCACTGCCAGGCTTCAGGGTATCTGTTTCAATGATAGATAAAAGTTCTCAGGAAACAGCTTCTGTTATCCTCAGTGCTTCAAAAAAAAAAAAAAAAAAAAAAATCCTTGCAAATATTTACTCCAGTTCTCCAGTGGGCATCTTCTGTAAAGCCAGGCTCTATATTTTAAAGAAAAAGGTGTTTTCTGATAAATGTGCCTCTGCTATTGTTTCTCCCAGTATTCTATAATGTGTCAACATCCATAATTGGAAATTCTAGCCCTCCTTTATGGATGTGAAAAGTAAAGCAGAATGGATCCATGCTCCATTATGACAGGACTTGGCTCTCTGCTATGGTGCCTTATAAATAATAAACAACATTTTGCTTGTGTGAGCGTGTGTCCAGGACCTTATATATTAACCACAGGGTGACATGCTTTTTATTTAACCCAGATGTCTAGAGGCAGGACCTTGCTCCAAGGACTGAGGGTGAAACTTGGCTATTGGGTTTGAAGGGAAGTTGGAGCTGCTGTGGTGGGGAACTCCTAGCCATCCCCAGTGTTCACATTTGGCTCCACCGATGATCGCTTTCCAACTCATGGCGCAATCACAAGTGACACTCAGGTTTTGCCTCATCTGGTCACTATTCTGCTTTGAAAACATAACTGTTACTTTAGTTATTCTGTTATCTTGGAATACTGTGGTGTAAGAAGTGCTTTGAAGTGCTGAGTTCTTTATATATATATATACATATATCTCATTTGAAATTATCAAAGCACAGTGGTCCTGTGTTATATTCTTTATGCTCACACATGCTTATAGATACACACAAAGACCTATACTTTCTTCACTGTCATAAGTGTAGAAAATAAACTTTAAGGGAATTCTTACAGTCTAAATGCCTGGGTAGTGTATTCACTAAGAATTCGGATACTGGGGGCAGACTGAATTTGTATACTGGGTCTGTGATGGCTAATTTTACATATTAATTTGGCTAGGCCATGGTACCCAGTTTTGATCAAATACAGTCTAGATGTTGATATGAAGGTATTTTTTTTTAGATGTGATTAACATTTAAATCAGTGTGCTTGAAGTAAAGCTAATCACCCTCCATAAGGTAAGTGGGCCCCGTCCAAGCAGTTGCAAGCCTCAAGAGAAAAGACTGACATCCCTAAGGAAGAGGGAATTCTGTTAGCATCTTGCCTTCATGTTCAAATGGCAATATCAACTCTTCCCTGGGTCTCCAGCCTGCTCTAAGATTTCAGACTTGCCTGTCCTCACACACATAAGCCGAGTCCTTAAAATAGATCTCTCATTTTATATACACATCCTATTGGTTCTGTTGCTCTGGAGCATGCTTTCTAATACAGTTTGGTGACTTTCAGCAAGTTATTTAACATTCTGTGCCTCAATGTCGTCGTTTCTAAAGTGGATATCGTAATAGTACCTACATCCTCAGGGCGGTCATGAGGATTAAGTGAATTAATGTAAATAAAAACAGTATCTGACACATGGTTAATTGCTGTGTAAGTCCTGGACATAATTGTTGCTATTTTTTTTTTTTTAAGATTTTATTTATTTATGTGACAGAGAGACAGCCAGTGAGAGAGGGAACACAGCAGGGGGAGTGGGAGAGGAAGAAGCAGGCTCCCAGCAGAGGAGCCCGATGTGGGACTCGATCCCGGAACGCCGAGATCACGCCCTGAGCCGAAGGCAGACGCTTAACGACTGCGCTACCCAGGCGCCCCAATTGTTGCTATTTTTAATCATAAAAAATATAATTATATGTTTTTATTATCACTTTTAGCGATAGGTGGCTAAAACTCTATTTGCTTTTTTTTTTTTTTTTTTAAGATTTTATTTATTTGACAGAGACAGAGACAGCCAGCAAGAGAGGGAACACAAGCAGGGGGAGTGGGAGAGGAAGAAGCAGGCTCATAGCAGAGGAGCCTGACGTGGGGCTCGATCCCACAACGCCGGGATCACGCCCTGAGCCAAAGGCAGATGCTCAACCGCTGTGCCACCCAGGCGCCCCAACTATTTGCTTTTTCAAAATTTAATATTTTGTTTATAAATATCAGTCTTTTGGTCTAGTTTTATTGCTCCCTACCATTTTTTAACTTGCCAAGGTCTATGAGAGATTCGGAGGGTGATGTCTATTAATTCAGCAACAAATTTTATTGAGCCCTTACTCTGTACCAGGCTGTTTGCTGGAGACTCGATATCATAGTGTGAACAAAATAAACAAGTCCTTGCCCAAGGGGAGCTTACAGTTTGGTGGGGAAGATAAACTGACAGAGAAATAAGTATATAATTGCAAATTGCATTATGTAATGTTCAAGAGAACCTGTGAGTTTTATGGGAGAATAATCTAGCCGTTCCATATTAGATGTGGGAAGAGTAGTCAAACCAGTTGTCTCTCAGACTTTTAGTCTGAAGTTTTATTCGACTACAGGAAAGGGTCAAGAAAGGCTGGGCTAGTAGAAGAACTCTGGGTGTCTGGACCGAAGCAGTTAGTAGCTATGACATCTGAGGAGAGAAGGGAAGAGGGGGTTGGGGCAGAGAAGTGGTTGCAGTTGGATGCACTTCAACTTCAGTTTGTAAAAACCCTAAACCAATCAATCACTGTAAAAGTCCAGGACTCATTCCACCCTCAAATATATTATTCTGGGATCTTGTTTTCTTCGATAACCACACTTATCTCTTCTTATTCCTTATTACCAAATTATGGGTTTTGCTTTGTACGAGATCTTCTCTCTCTTTCCTTCTTTCTTTCTTTTTATGTCTTTTTTTACAATTTAGATTCAATTGTTAACATATAGTGTATTATTATTTTCTCCTTCTTTCTTTTCTTTATAATTTTCTACATATTAAAAACTTTCATCACTGGGAAGTCTGGGATCTGGTTTCAGGTTCCAGCTAACTGGGTGCCTAGCTTCACTTTGACTGGATCATTTTTTGGGAAGGGATGTCCCTGAAAATGTTCTCTCCATGCATTTGTCCTCAAGTCACTCTGGTATGTGTGATAGATAGTATATATAGATATATATTATATAGATAATATGGATATCAGATAAATAGTATACATATTAAATTGATAGGTTATATATAAAGATAGGCTTTATATAGAAATAGAAATATAATTTATATATATACACATAATTTACATATAAATACATATTTTATATCATCTATATAATAGATAACTTATATAATATCTAAATTATATGTGTGTGTATATATATTTATTTAGAATATATATTTAGATAGATAGATAGAGCTTGAGAGAAAAACTAAGGAAGATTTTTTTGTCTTTATTTTGTTTTTTTGTAACCAGTACAGTGTTAAACAGTTTTTAAATTAGTCCTGCTGAGTAAGGCTCCTGCTAATGGATTTTGCTTTGGGGGGGGGGGGGGAGTTGTGAGGCTCTGTTTCCCACCCTGATTACTAATTATTATTGCCTTTGTCTTTCAATTCAGTTTAGAGATCATAGAGCTTTATTTAGCCTCAACCCGAGGACTCCATGATAATTTTGAGGAATATTTTACAAGATTCCACTTTCTCACGATTTCTATTTGTAGCGAGTTTATATTTATATATGGAAATGTTCAGTTAAATTTGATCTAAGGCTCGTTACAAATGTGGGACGCGAGTGTGTTGATCCTCCTGCTTCCCTCGCAGGGTACCTGTGCCTGATCCGTGTCTGAACAGGAGGCTGCTTCCCCTCAGTCCCCTTAAATCTCGTCTCATCTGCCTCACAATTAGAGTCGGTTGAGGAGGGGAGCTAGATTGAGGCCACTGAGTGATTTTACATGCGGTGGGCTGCCAGCACATTGTGAATCCCTAGGGATCTGTGGAGCCCATTACCAACCCAGTGAATCACTCACTCTGTTTGCTTTTCCACAAAAAAGAAATGTGCAGCTGCTTACTTCTGCCATGGACTTTGGAATTTGGTTCCCTTTTCCATCTGCCTTTTGTGTAAAGAAATTCTGCCTGAATAATTACTTGTCTGTCCCCTTTGCGCATTCCCAACATCATCATTCTTCAACCTTCTGTTTCCAATTAGTTCTTATCTCAAATGGCTTATTGGCATCAATCTGTTCTCAGCATCACCAAAGTGCACAAAACTACCCTGAAACATGGGGGAATCTAGATAAGGCTGAGACTTACCAATCAGCCCAGCAGAGTCTCTGCATTTCACCCCAATGCCTTCCTTTTCTCAGGAAACCCGAGATAGGAGATGGTGTCAAGACATGTCATTGACATAGCACATTCTGGAACAAAATGACATGCGTGAGCATTGCAGAGACTCTGTAAGGCCTGTGAAAATAGCCATTGTTGGACATCTGGTGTCGAAAAGAGCTGTTTCAAAACAAGTTCACAGTGTTAAATCATGGTGTAGACAGCTTCCGAGCAGCTGTCCACTGCTGGAGAGGGTGCCCTGAGATCTGTTTGTCAATGGTTGCACTTTAAGCCTTGCTAGTCACTCTCATTGTAAAACTTTGTGCCGCAGTAACATGGCTAAAATGGGGCCAAACAAATACTCTTGTCATTATTAGCCAACTAGGCCTGAAGAGAAAGTGGTAATAGGATCAGGCAAACCCTCCCCAAAGAACCCCAACCCCCCAAAACATATATATGAATATATAACCTTTGAGCGGACTAGTGAGCTTGGTTGGTTGAACTATGGCACAAACAAGTCCAAGGAGACATGTTTGATATCCATGTAGTTACCTATGCTCAGAAAAAAAGGGGTTTCAGAAATTATTTGTCCAAAGTTCTTTTGCTATAGAAACTGACATCCAGGAGTATTATGTGGCTTTTCAAATGTCATAGGTAATTAATGGTAGAACTAGCACCCTAACTTTTTTCTTTTAACCCCTAGTGGAGTGCTCATTCTAAGAAATTACATTCCAAGACCATGTCTGGGAGAAATAGTTTAAAGAATAGGTCAAAGCCAGATTTTACATTCTATGAGGGTCTGGATTTGCCTTTGTCCGTCATTGCTTAGCCCCAGGATCAAGTGCAATGCTTAAAACATAGGAGACATTTGGGGCGCCTGGGTGGCGCAGTCCTTAAGAGTCTGCCTTCGGCTCAGGGCATGATCCCAGCGTTCTGGGATCGAGCCCCACATCAGGCTCCTCCGCTAGGAGCCTGCTTCTTCCTCTCCCACTCCCCCTGCTTGTGTTCCCTCTCTGCTGGTTGTCCCTGTCAAATAAATAAATAAAATCTTTAAAACAAAACAAAACAAAACAAAACAAAACCAAAAAACCAAAAAAAAAAAAAAAAACCATAGGAGACATTCAACAAATATATTTACATTTTTTTTGTAAGAGTGGAGAAATGAATCTAATAATAGTAAGGAACTGGTGCATATTGGGTGCCTCCTATGGGCCAGACACTTTTGATATGGTGTTTCATTTGGCCCTCATCTTGGTAAAGGGTTCCTGGGAAAATTCTGTCTTCCTAGTCTCTTCCAAGGAGAAACCATTTTATAATGAGATTTAATCTGGTCACAAAACCATCCCTTAAGAAATTTAAAAGCTATAGGCCTCAGATATAAACATGTCTGAGGCATTTAACTCTAACACCACAGTCTGATTTTGTCACTAAACATTTAGGATTGGATTTTAGCTGTCATTTAAAAAGCTGTGTTTGGCTAGGGTTGCCTGGCCAACGGTAAGCCTTGTCTTCCTGGCCACCCTTGACAAATTCCACCCTTGAACACTCCCTTACTCTAGATGTGATCAGGCTGCCTCCTAGCCCCACTCTATCCAGGCTCTACCCAGTTCCATTGAACCTATAAGACCGGGGGCTGCTTATAGTCCTTCTATGAGATAGTCTGAGGCCACAGACATGAATTTGGCTTGACATTCTGCTCATATCCTTCCTGGGATCTTCTGATAGAAGTTCTGTTATTCTTTTGGCTTGTGAGAAAAGAACAGGGTTTCTAAGGGTAAGTGGCTGTCAAGATAAGACTGCAGTCCTTCTTTGTTGTCAGTGTATCCCATGCCTGCTCGGAGTGGTAAAGATGTGTAACACTTCACATCCCTAGCTGACTGCAATCCTTTCCCTTTCCTTATCTTTCCAACGTTGGAGAAAAAAGGTGGCATTGAAGCTTGCTTGGGCTTTCATTTATCCCCTGTGAGTGTCTTTACATAGTGGTACGTTATGAAGAGGGGAATGAAAAGTCATTTTAACCCCCCCTAGAATAGAAAAGTTGACTTTAAACATCAGATAATTGTTATCAATCCTATATATAAATGAAGAAACCAGGGTTTGAAGAGATTTGTATGTGGGATTTCAGGTTCCCTCAACTAGTAAATAGGAGAAAGCAAAATTAGCATGCCGGTTGGTTAATTCAGAAACCCACGTTCTTTCTGCTACACCACAGTGCCTTCACAGGAGAGAAGACAAACAGGTATGAGAGTCAATATCATCTCCTTTTTGTAGATAATAAACAAGATAAAAGGAAAGCAGTAGTTGATTGTAGAATCATAGTCCTCGTTTATACAATTTCCTGAGAGAGGAAAGTAAAGGTATTGCTCATTCATATTTATCCTATAAACACAGTCAAGGTCAGCCAAATTTCATGATAAACTCATGCAAAATGCTATTCTCATAGGGTACTCTCAGTTTTTTGAGACACTCCTTTATATTTTTTATATTTTTGTATTTTGAGACTCTGCCCCCAACGGTACAAAATGAGCTGATGATGTCAAGTCGTGGAGCCATTGTTAGCTCAGAGAGAAATCACTGGGTTCCACTCATTGCAGCAGCTCCTAGAGCAATTGGTTCACTGGAGTTTAGTTTCAGTAAAAATTTAATTCCATAACAATTATCATGAAAATATTAGCAAAGTTTTTTTCAGGAAATTATTTTAGATAGTCTTTGTGAAATCTCTTTATCCAAATTCATCTCAAAACCAATTATAAGTCCCCAAGGTTATGGACCAAATAAAACTCATGATTTTTGTGGTTCACAGAGCTAGCCAAAGTGAGAGATGTGTTTGCTACCTAAGCTACTTTCCTACCTCTTTTATTTATGCATATATTTATTTTTATATAATTTCTGGCATTTAGAGATGAAAAATTCTTTAGCAAAGAATTCTAAAAAAATTCTTTAGTGGAGTAAACTGGAGCCTTTGCTTGTTTGACCTAGTTCTGATTGTAATATTCAGAATACTTTCTAACTATGGCTGATTGATTGATTGAATGATTTAATATTCACATTGTGTTTTAGGCATAGTGCATTCATCTTCTGACCCACCATCCTCCAGACAAACTCCAAAGGAGGTATCACCCTCACCATTTTATAGACAAAGAAACTGAAGCTAACAAAGGTTAAGCCACTTGTGCAAACTCACTTACCCAATGTTTGTCAGAGCTGAGATTAAAACCCAGGTTCAACCGTAAAGCTCTTGTAATGTCCAGGTACATTTACTATTTTAAAGGAGAGTTTAAAATCTCGAGCTAATAGTTTCTTTTCAAAAGTGATAGGCAACAAAATCACCTTTATGGGTTGCATGTCTAACACCTGTCTTTCTTCTAAGCAAATTATAGAGCTTTGAAATACGATTTTGATGTTCTAAAATCTCCATGAAGCCAATTAAACACACCAGTGAAGCAAGAGTTTAAATGTCCACACAAGCTATGTGCACGTGGGGCAGAACTTTGACACCTCTACTGAGCTCTTATTCAAAATACAGAGCGATTTTCTGGAGAAAAACAAGACAAAGTAAAGTAACAAAAAACAGATACTGTCTGCAGACCACTTCATGTGCATGTGATTTGGCTATTTACTGTGGCAAGCATGTCATAATTTATTCAGTTGTCATAATAATATACCATCCTTGTGTCTGGTAGCATGACCGGCCATTTAGTATACCTAACTGATCTGCCACATAACTTCTACCAGAAGCTCGAGGAGATGCTGATATTCAAGCAAGATATTCTGAGGAAGTATTAATTATCAGGCTTTCAATATTGCTTAACATAAATTTCCATTAGTGCCGTGTTGCAGAAACATGCATATCTGTACCTTTTCTTTCTGCCACCTTTTCCTTTTTCTCTCCGTTCCCCAGCTTCACCTCTCACACTGCCGTTACAGAACTACAACTTTTAACATGCACTTGGCTTCAGTGTCAGAGCAATATAAGGAATAGCCATGTGGAACGTCTTTATATTGCTTGTAAAATTGCTATGGGGGACATTATGGAGCTCACTGCCCTTATATAAAGGGCGTTTTGACAAATTCATCTTCGAACTCGGGGATAGGAAAGTTTGCCTCTGTTGATGAACTGGTGTGCTTTCTTTCCGTAGAAAATGATAGCCCTGTAATCCATCATGTTGTCCCTTTGCTTGGGCTGTTAGGAAACAATGCACTAGGAGTTGGCCCAATTACAGCACTGTTCCTCAGGTAGGATTTCCTGCCTGCATTCTTCCTCTGGGTTTCCCCTTTAGTGTTTATCTGTGTTCATTATTTTGTCGTAACTTTTTTTCATCTTTAAGTATTTACACATTTTTAAAATAACTCATTATTTATTCTTGTTGAGATGAGGTTGGGGTGTAAGTGAGTTAATAGAATTATATATGTTTACTGGTGTGTGTGTTAGAAAGAGACAGATACATTTCTCAAAATTCGTAAGCTATATGTTATTGCCTATCTCTGTGTGATCATCCTAAAATCATTCAGACTCCATGGTGACATGACGTTGTGATAGATAAATACAGAAAAAAAATATAGCAAAAATCTTAATTCTGTGAGTTGGAGGGCCATGAGACTGCATTAACACTTAAAATTGTGTGAACCCTGCCTTAAAACTTCCAAGGCTTCATGTAGGTTATTTAAGAAAGTGGTCGGAGAAGTAAGCCAATCCAATACTCTAAGCATAGATCACATTTTTCTGAGTGTGTCTTCAATTAAATTTAGCAAAACAAGATTTATTTGTTTGTTATTTCTTTTGGTTCCAAAAAGGATTTGGCCAGTTACGTTGATAGGAAATAAATATCTAATTGACATGTGATTAAATTAGAATAAAGTTCATGCTAACATGGATAGGACTGAGAGTTTAATGGATTCTTTACTTATTGGTGTTATTACTTCTAAGTAGTTTGGTACCGTGGCTTTTACTTAAGAACGGAAACCACCCTCTGATTTAATGTAAACATTTACTTACAGATGTTTATTACTGGAGGTTTGTGCCTTTTGACCACGTTCACCCAGTTATAAAATAGATGCCATGAGGGTGTAATGTGTAGCACGGTGACTATGGTTAACAATACACTGTTGTATATTTCTAAGTTCCTGAGAGTAGACCTTCAAAGTTCTCATCACAAGAAAGAACATTTGTAACTGCGTGGTGACGAAAGCTAGCTAGACTTACTGTGGTGATCCTTCACAGCATACACAAATATCAAATCCTTATGTTGTACACCTGTAACTAATAGCATGCTCTATGTCAATGATATCTCAATTTTTTTTAAAGAAGGTGTTTATTACTGTTTTAATTTTTTTTTTGTAAATATGATATGTTTCCTGGTAAGTGGTTCCACAATATCATCTATTAAAGGGTTGCCTAGGAATCTTAAATGATTTCTAAAAGAGGGCAATTCAAAAAAATCAGAAGGATCAGGCAGGGTAATACTGGAATTAACAGGCATGGTTGAGAGATCCAAGCTCCTGGTTTATGCCATTTTATGATTAACTGAGGGTCAATTTTGTTTGCTGTGAACTGAGGTAGTACGGCAAGGGAAGAGGAGCTGGCATTTCAGGAATGCACCTTCTCCTGCGCTTGATTTTGTGAAATACAGTGAAGTTTCTCTCTCTCCAGCTGTCTTCCCAGCTCCCCCCCCCCCCCAACACACTTCTTACCTTTTGTTTAACTTTAAATGCAGTGTCTACCTTCTCTCTCACTACCTTCAACTTTGCCACTGGCTACGAATGAGTAAGTGCTAAAAATGATTATAGCTGATATGAATTTAAATGATTACCTTTTGGAGAATATTTGCTTTCAAATAGGAAAACCAATAGGTAAGTGGAAATCCTGCAGGACCCAATGGCATGATATCTCATGGCCGATATTTAGTCTCCATCATAGGCCAGCGGCTGATACTGGAGTGAGAGAGATTTCTGTGATGAACTCATCCAAATCACACCATAGAATTGTCTGGATCTGCTGTCAGGGATGTCATTTGGAAATATGAACTTTTACTAACCTTTAATTCAGTAAAGGGAAACCATTGATATTGAAGCCAAGATATTTAGGAAAAAGAAGTCATAAAATACATAACATCAGTTTTAATAATTAGTGTGCTCCTGCAAACACTATGTGCTTTTCTTAAAAATATGTGCTATAAGCACCACCACTAATGAGAATTTTGCAAAGGTTCATATTCCCTCTTTCCTCTGGTTTGGAAATTCTGTATCATCTTCTGCATTTTCATCACATTAGCAAGCATATTTTTCTTCCTAGTGTTGGAATAAAATACTAAAACATTAAAAAAAGTTTTTAAAAGATTTTTATTCATTTGAGAGCGAGAGCGAGAGAGAGAGAGCACAAGCAGGGGGAGCGGCAGGGAGAGGGAGAAGCAGATTCCCCGCTGAGCTGGCAGTCCAATGTGGGACTCGATCCCAGGACCTGGAGATTATGACTTGAGCTGAAGGCAGACACTTAACCATCTGAGCCACCCAGGCTCCCCTAAAGCATTTTAAAAATTTGTCTATCAATTATCTTTTTTTTTTCTTTAGAAAACTATTAACCTCTTTTTCATTGATTTTACTGCCTCATGGTCAAATCAACCTACCTGTATTTGTTTTTCATGGTTCAGTGTGCAGGAATGAGCAATGATTTCCTTCATCAACCATCCACCTAAAAAAATTGTTTTGCTTATTAGCCAGTATAAATTGTTTTCCTGCCAAATCATAACATATCAGAGTGGAGGATTTATTGCCCAATTTCATTCTCCTGGGTTTTCACTTGTCCAGTACAGAAGCCTAAAAATACTGGTCTCTGATGTGCTGTAGGATGACAACGGAGTTCCCAGTTCTCTTCAGTTCAGCTGCATCCGCAGGTGTAGCCTCATCTCCTATTTGTTCCCAGCACGAATCTTGCCTCTAGCTCATCTGGACTGCTTCCTTAATGGGCATTTTAAACCTGGATTCCCCTTCATAAGCGTATTTCTTCAATTACCATCTCCTAAATACTCTCTTCAATCAATGGGTGTGGAAGTGAAACTTTTTCTTAAACTTCAGTCTCCACGACTCATGTGGCTTCTATCACTTGAAGCTTGAGGACAGATTTTTGTGCACCTGTATACTTGCCTTATACTCCTGAATGGTTACGAGTTTACTCTATTCCACTAGTAATGCTGAGCATCTACCTACGGCAGATGCTGTATTATGGGCGGGGGACACTAAGAAAAGTAAGACACAATCCTTGCCCTGGAAAGTTCAGTTAAGAGGAAACGACAAACATTTTCATAAATAATTAATGTACAATATCATCGGAGAAAGGGATTGAGTGCTAATGACACACAGAGACATATCATGCATGTCATAGATCACCTTCATCAAGGTGATGGTATCTTAGTTGGGCCTTGAAGGGTAAAGTTTTTGGAAGGCGGAAGGGTCATTAGTAACAGATTTTCAAGAGGAAGTAGAGAGCATAGCACATTTAGGCCACAGAGATCAACAATCCAAAGTCTCAAAAGTTCCATAAACTAAAAGTTTTGTCTTTATTCTTTTGGTATTAATCCTGCTCTGATTTGACCTCAGTTGCCAAGAGAACCTCACTTGAACTGGTGTGAGATGAATAATTTTGCTTTATTGCAGATGCATTGGTATATTTGATTATATGGTGTGACCCCAGACCTCTGATCATCTAAAGTCGGGTACTGAATTACCTTTCTAAAATCTGAGAAATTGTAAATTCTAAGGCACATCTGTTCCTATCACTGTTGGATAAGAGATGATAGGAATATAGGACGGGATTCTGTTAAGGATGTTAAGGTGGCATGAAAAAGATGAAACTGGAAAGATAATTTGGAGCCAGACTGTGTAGGATATTTTATTCCAAGGCTAATGAGTTTGGACTTGCGTCTATAAACATGAGAGGAAGTATGCTTGGAAGGCCTGGCTTAATATGATTTTCAAGGCCTGCATTTTATATTTTTATTTTAGGCTTTAAAGCAATGATATCATATCCTTTCTGAAACTTTTTCTTTATTCACAGGTACAACTAATCACTTGTTTCTCTTTCCACATGGCTTTATTCAGAGGACTGTGGTAATACAGCAGATCGTATCACAGGGCTTACTTGGTTTATTTCTCCATTTAATTAGAGCATACAGTCCATCAAGAGATCATTTGTTGTCATTCATTCAGCTGCTTTTGTTAATTAATTAATTTACTTATTTATTTATTATATTTTATATGTTTATTGGCTTGCCGTCTTTAGTGCCTTCTGCCTGCTATAACATAATATCATAGACTGGGTGTCTTTAAACAATAGAAATTTATTTCTCACAGTTCAGGAGGCTGGGAAGTTCAAGACAATCATGCCCGCAGATTTCATGTCTGGTTAGGCTTGCTTCCTCTCTTATAGATGGCTGTCTTCTCTGTGTCCTCACATGGGGGAAAGTGCAAGAGAGCACTCTGGGGTCCCTTTTAGAAGGGCACTGATCCCATATGAGTGCTGCACCTCAGACCTAAGCGTCCCACAGTCCCCAACTCTAAATACCATCCTGCTGAGGATTCGGTATTAGCATATGAATTTTGGGCAGACACAAATAATCAGTCTATAGCACTGGCCTACAACTCTCCTTATTCCAAAAGGATGTAAGACAACTGGCACCATCTCTCAATAGCTTTGTATTGAATTCATTAATTAAAATAAATACTACATTTAGAGTGCTCTTACTTACCACCGGGCACTATTCTTAGGGTGTTACAAAAATTACAAAAACCACCCCATTTAATCCTCACGACTATCCTAGGAGACAGGTTTTAGGATGATACTCATTTGTAAGCTGGGGAAATAGATGCTCAGAGAGGTCAATGAATCTGTTTAAGGCCACATAGCTAATAACTGTTAAAGTCAAAGCTTTTCATCTTAACCACGAAACCACACTGCCTCTTGATAAATGAACTCCGCATTCCCTAGACCACCTAGCAAAAGGTCTCCCGCGAAATACGTTCTCAAGATAAATTTGTTGATAGACTGGATGCACAAAATTTGATGTTTTAAAATGATAATTTGCCCGAACTAGCAAAAGCCACCTCCTTCTTTCAATGACCTCTTGTTACCGATTCTAAGTGCCCACATCTGGGATGGTAAAGGCAGAGCGTGCAGGTACATTCTATAATATATACAATTAGGTCTAAATTTTAAATACTCAAGTAAGTTGTGCTCACTGTAAAAAATTGAAAAAAAAATTATACCAAAAAAAGTCAAAGTGCCCCTTAATTCCTCTCCCTGGATTTCATTCCCCCGTCTTTTCCTCTGAGCGGTATACATTCATTCACATATATATAAACCACATAGCTTTACACATAGGCATATAAAACTGTTGATTCCAGTGTCTTTAGTAATTTTAGCCCAGTTGATTTTTATATAATTATTCATTATATCAAATTATTATCAAATATGATTATTCATATATCAAAATTATGGCTGCCATAACTGTTACAAATTTTAGTAATCTCCTAGCAAGAAATGTTCAGGGTTCTTTCTTTGGCAGAAATGGGATATCAGCATAACTCCTGCGTTATTTAAAATATTATTGTTAATTTTGGTGCTTTGTGAGGTAAAATGTTTTGCATGACAAGACAATGTGGGGTCTATTGGGAATTCATTGTGGTTTAATTTGCCACACTTTTTAATGATCTACAAAAAGGGATAAAAAAGGCACTCAAATTTACAGATGATGCTAAGTTGGAAGATGCTGAGAAGATCTGTAAAGATAGATAATTTAAGAAGTTAGAAATATGAGAAGGAATAGCAAAACAATATTTAGATTGCAGAATATTTAATTGAAAGTGTTAAAGGCTTATTAATCAGTGCGCCAATTACTCATAGGAAGTGGAAAAAGACATAATGACTTCTGCTCTTATAATGTCGCATGACTGCAAAACTAAGCAACCTTAGTTCATACCTCACCAGTGTACCTAGTGAGTCTCTTAGAAAAAGTAACTTCACAAGTTACCTACCGTTCTTTTGAGGTCACTCTAAGTTGTTTCATTCTAGAGAAAAAGCTAGAAGAAAATTGATTTTTAGTGAAACCTACCATCATTGGTCAGTTTATTTATGTGGATTGTCTCATGTAATTCTCATTATAACTGTGTGGAGAAGATAACGGTGTTAATATACTTTTTGTTGTTCATTTTTATTTCAGTTTATATCTGCATTTGACAATTTATTTTCTGTTGTGACATTTTCTCTTAAAAATCTGACTTGTGTGCGAACTCACATTCAAATATCTATACATATTCAAATAAGTAAAAAAAAACTGAACAAATTTTTACTTTAATTAAACTTTTAAAATTAAAATGCAATGCTACACTGGTTACCACTCGTAAGGAAGCAAATGAGTGATTCCTAAATGAGTCCAATTATGCAGAGAGAACCATGGAGAGTTGTCTGATGAACTACAGTAATAATGACATGTGTCCATAGTTTGTTGTTGTGTCTATGCCAGGCATTTGTGAAATATCTATTCATCAGGCGATACTTAGTGAGAAAGTGTTTAGCCATTATAACAAGGTACATGCAAATGAGCTTCCCATGAGACTTTGCAACAAACATTTAATTAGCTATACAAAGAAACAGTTAAATATACAAACACACGTTACAGAAAATTGGCTAGTGTGTATTGTTAATTTTGTGCACATTAATTCCTAAATAGATCCATTTAATAACACATATCTTTATCACATGACTATTAATGGAAATGCGTAATTTTACCTGAAAATTAATTATGTTGAATTTCTTAAATCCTCCTTTTCTTACTATAAAGATCAGAAATATACTGAGTAACATAATCTGGATATTTTTAGCATTTCATTTGTAAATAAGAACTGCAAAATGTCAAAACTGAAATACCTATTCATCAAGTTGGTACAGAAAAGAGAAATTCAGAGACTAATACATGTTAGAGAAGTAGGAGACAAGCATTAGTTATCATCTATCACTGTGTACAAAGAATAATACTGATCCCTATTTTTAAAATGATGATATTGATTCAAAAATACTTCCATTGAACTGTTTAGTTTCTTTATTGATCCACTAAAATAGACATACATTTCTTTTCTTAAAATCAAAACCCATTAATGACATCTGCCTTCTGCGTGTTAAATGTCAAGAAAATTCTCTTTTATGAGCCCAGGTCTTTAAAAAATGATTTTATTGTCTTGCCTTAAATTATAAAGGTATTCTTAAGGAATATTGTCAGGATAAAATTTAAATTTTACTTTTCTGTTATCACACTTTTTCATATCCTCTGAAGAATATTAATTTTTGTTATTAAGTCTATGTTGGCTATTCACATAGTGATTGACAAAGCATTAACAAACAACATTTTTGTGTACCTAATAATATCGTAAAAAGATACTTAAAAACACATTCAGAATTGTCTTTTTTTGGGGGGGATTTAAGGAGTGATCACAACTTATAACAAAGATAGTAGTTCACAATTTCAAGCAAGTCTTTTGATTTTAAGTATTAACTCTCATTCTGTGTAATTCAAAAATATTTCGCTTTTTTTAAACAAGAGTCATTTTATTTTTAGATAATCTGGAGGAGTTACTAGGTATAGCAGCTGACCAGCCAGCCTTCCCAACACCATTTGCATCTCTGAAGCCCCCAAGGACAGAAAGGAGTCTTTTAATTGGTGATTCAACTTTAGTGGAAACATGCATTTAGGAAATGAGGCCTACACTGTTGTCTTCACACCAGGCCGACCAGCTCCTGTTGTCATGGTGATCTTCTATAGCATACTAGAGCCAGTGATGTGGAAAACAAAATGGCTTCCTCGTTTATTTAGCCTTAAAGAAAGTTGCAGATACTAGCAAATGATTATTGAATTAAAAATCTTTTTTTTAAAAGATACGTGAACATTGAGTTATGTGGACATTTTTGCTTTGGATAAAGCTTAACTGTCTCTAAAACTTCTAAAATTAACTATGTTTTTCAAGGTAAAAGAATTACTTCCTTTCTTTTAAATGTAAATATCTTAAAACACTGCCTTCCCATGGAGCTATGCTTCAAGGAACAGGCCAGATTTCCGTTCATGTATGATTTCTATTTATTTTGGATTAGCATGAGGGTTATAGGATGACACATGTTATATGTAGGCTTTATTGTGTAAAAATAAGCTGCTTCAACAATCTCAGTGCTTGTAAAGGGGCTCTATCTACATCTGAAAGAGACCCTGAGTTTTCAGACTGGACACCAGTAAAGTAGGAAAAACGCAGAAAGGAATCACTCTAGCTATCGAGAGTGAGAAAAACTCCCTGGTACTCACACGTGACTCTTCAATCGCCAGTTTAAAAATGGTACAGACAATAATCTAAGTGACGTCTTAATAAATATTTGGACACAAAACAATCTTTCCATTTTGAGCCCCTCTACCTATTTATTGAACTGAGAAAATCTCCAAACTACTTTGTAAACAGTAGAGGAGATAAAAAGATTAAGATGCAAATACTTCACAATCAACGCATTAATTGTTCATACTATAATTTGTTATGAGAACAAGCACATGGAAAGAAATGCAAAATTTCCCCCAAAGTGCAAACTATGTATTTCTAAGAGCGGTATGAGCTTTACGCAATGATCATCTGTTACAGAGTGCTTGCGCGTAATAATACATTTGTTGATTGCTGATTTGATTATACTTTCTGGAAAATGATGGTTCAATTAGGTTTTATATATGTGGCTACTCCTTATATTAATTCATCATTTTGATGAAGAGCCATAATGTTCAATAAAGATATTGATATCAAGGACTCTTAAACTTCACAGATAGCATTTTCCAAGCCATTCTTTGGGACACTGGTGTTCTGGGCAGTGTTAGTAATGTTTTCTGTGATCAGAGAGTTTTACAGTCCAATTAGTTTGGAAAGGGTTGCATGTTTATCACTGCTGCTGGTGATTCAAAATGGACTTACATACTAAAGGTTCAGAGAAGTCCTGCAGTAAAGAGATCTGTTTAACCCAGTATTCCCCAATTTTTTTTTGACCCTGGCGTGCTTTCACCTTCTCCCCCACAGAATATTTAATTATATTTGTGGCACACTATTGGTCTTGAAAACACAATTGGGAACCATGGTTGTATTAGGATATATTCTGACACTGTCAAGGCTCTGGGTTTGATTTCCTCATGACTCTGGTCAACCTCATTTGTTTATACTTAGTCACTCAGGTTATTGTCTGCACCATTTCCTTACTTAACATGCATAATCCTGACCACTGAGGTTCCTAGAGAGTGTTTACATGGCAAGCGTGACTCAAGTTCTCTACACTGAGGCTGTGCCCTGGTCTGAAGTTCTACACGTTTATTTTCCACACCCCTTTATCGTCTTTCATTCAAAGTTTTTAGTAGAAGTAGTGGCAATGTTTTGTTTAAAAAGAAAAATAAAGAGGCGTGGGGATATTTTGGCTCGATAGAACTTTTATGTTAGCGTCTCTGCCTGTAATTCCTGTGCTCCTGCTTGGCAAAACAAACTACACAGAGGGAGAAGCTTGTATTAGGGAGACAAAGCTATGGAAAATCCTCTTAAACCAGAGTAGAGCAATAATTAGCAATACATATATATGCCAGGTGACAGTGTTGCCGCAAGCTGTCATGGCCCAGATATGGAAACTGTAAATATTTTGTAGGCAGCTTTCTCGTATGTCATATCCTGAACCAAAATTTGAGCATTTGACGTTGCGAAGTAAACTTAAAATTTATCGAGAGCAAAAATAGCATAGCAATTTTCCTATAAGATCCCACTATCTAATGAAGGTTTTGCTAGTATTTTTGTACTAGCAAAATTTTGGTTACTGAGTTGAAAAGAAGAGTAGTTGTTCCATTAGACTACATGACTCCAAAGGATATATAGCTTTCTGCTTTTTTGTTTTGTTTCAAGAAGAGGACAAATCACTTATATTTCTTTTGGTCCTTTCTGATACATACATTTTGTAAAGCTCTCTCTTTTAACTTTTATTTTTTTCAGAATTTGTGAACAGGTGGAGTCCTCAGATGCAGCCGCTTGGGCTCCCGCCTCTTGATTCGGGAAGCACGTAACTCCATCAATGTTAGGGGGGCATCGCCCATGTCACGTGCTCAGGGGAGATGAGAGATACCTAATTAGGTTACTTGGGCAGTCGGAGGACTCTCCTCCTCGTATTACTCGTAAACATTGAAACATTTATGGAGCACAGAGTACACAGGCAAGACGGATAACCTAAGATAGTGAGCTACATGAAAGGCCTAGAAGAATAGTCAGTGGATTGCAAAAAAAAGGCCAAAGTAAAATAAGCAAGCAGGTGGGTAACGGGACAGAAGTGTGAGGTAAGAAGGATGGGGGGGATAATGGTTCACAGACAGAAAGATAAGTGTTCACAGAAACAAACATGGACTTTCCCGTGTAAAACACTTTCCTGGGTTTTCAGGGATTTTTCACTCAATGAGATCAGCAGAGGCCTTGTACAAAGGTGTCAGTTTCCTACGCAGAGGCCCATGTCACTTTCTGGCTTTTGCCCTGGCATTTGCCACCTGCCATGTGGGAGTTGTCAGCTCAGGTAATTCCGATTGAATATCCTAATTACTGTCCTTTTTTTCTATCGTGTGGCTCATTTTAGGGTGGAGGAAAAGGAACAAAGCAGAAACCGGGAAAGACTATTTTCAACACAGAACCCGCCTGTCTATACGGAAAAGTCACCCAAGCAATGCTTTAGTCTCTGTTAGAGGTTCTCTCGAAACTTGCTGTTTCTCTGATTTTGGCTTCGAGTTCTCTACCTCCTGCGGCCTTAGAGCTTTTATTTTTTTAAAATATTTATAGTCTCTCCGATATTATTTTCTCCCAAATTCCTGTACGGATATAGCAGTCTTTTAAACTGACATCTACTATGGCAATTATCCTCCTTTTCTATAAAATGAAGGTGAACAAAAGGAGGAGAAAATGCAGATTTTGTTTCATTTTTCTTTAAAACATGAACTTGCAGCAGGCCAAGGGTTGCACTTTTAAAAAAGCATTTCCCCCTCCCCCCAAGCAACTCATGTTTTCCCAGCAGTGAAGAAAATGAGTTATGCACACAACTGTTCAAGTTACCTCATCGCATCAGAATCAGATGGGGGTGGGGAAAGGAATCATTTTGCTATGAATAACCGAGAAGTGAGTTTTTGCGGGCAATCGGTCAGAATGAACACTGTAACTGCAAATTAGTTGGTTTTAGAAAAAAATGGAAAAAGAAAATGTTGAATTACTTGTGGAGATAAGGTTATAACTATGTCAGGTCTGTTTAAAAGAAGTTAAATATATTGCTTCTTCTTAAATTTTGTTTCTCCCAGATAAATTATTTCTTGAGCCAAGTACATGGAAAACAACTGAGCACCGATTTTTGGGAAGCTTACCAATTAAAATATTTAATTACTTTGTGTTTTCCCTCCTCTTGACTTCTGAACAAAAAGAACTTTTATTTTTGCCTTTTATATCAATTTCTAGTTTAGCTGCTTGCTTCCTGTACTTGAACGAAGTGTGACTCTTGATTCGACTTCACCTGAACTGAACATCCAACTATAAGCCTAATTTAGAAGGTTGAGTGGCGTCAAGTCAAATTGAAAAAAATTACTCAGTTTATAGCAGAAAGAACTAAAAGTCTTCCAGGAAAGTAGGTAAACTTCAAAACCTGTCCCTTATACTTCAATTTAGAGAAGGATATTTTCAAACCGTTTAATTTAACTCAAATGCCTTGTATGTCAGTGAAATGTGATATTCTCTTTAAGAACATTAGTTTGAATATAAAGATTTTAAATCTCTAGGGAGACCTTTCATTAGTGGGGCTTTTGTTTTGTTTTGTTTTGTTTACAACATATGGCCAGTGACTTTTAACAGGCTGAAATTAGTGTCTTTTTCTTTTCAATTTTCTATGCAAAATCTATTAGGAAGATTACCTGTGGTCTAGAAAACTTAAACAAATCCCATGCTACACATCCTTTTAAACAGTCCTTTGTAGTTCACATATACTACAAGAGCAATTTTATGGTCTGGAAAAATTTGAATTTGAATTCAAACTGTAAATAGCCCCGTCTGGCTGGCCAGGATATGGGGGTATGAGTTAGCCTGACCCTTCTGGCCTGTTGGGATACTCTACACTATGCAGCAATTATGCAAAACTACCAAAATCCACTTTCTGGGAGGGTTTTAATCTAAGGCATAGAAGGAGAGGTATTGCAGCACGATTGACACAAAGCTATAGAGATAAAAAGTAGCAAACAGAAATTGTGGGGCAGTAGACACCAGGGGTATTTAGCAGCTGTAGCAGAGAGGGGTTGGAAAGCGGGGGCAGGAACAGTAGGAGCGGCCTTAGGAGGAAGGGAGAGCCAGGATGTGCTACCATAGCCGTGGATCACTGCAGTTCTGAGCAGTGATTTTCAGCTGAAAGGTACTACAAATACATGCCTACGACAGCTCTCGAGCTCCTTTGCAGTTAGCTATGGCCAGGTGAGTAAGTTTTGTCAGTGGACTCTAAGCGGAAATGGCATGGGGCAGAGTCAGGGAAGCTTCTTTGGGCCACCTACCCAGATATTTCTTTGAGGGAGACCTAAAATTCTATTTTGTGTATGCCACTGCTTTCTTACCCACCCCTCACTCCTCTTCTTTGGCTCAAGCAAACCTAATTGTAAGGAATACATGTGGGAGAAGGAGTGCCTAGGCAAACCTACATATTTGAATAAGGGAGGACACAGTAGATTTTGGAATTATTTAATATATGCTTTTCTAACAAAAAGTTTCAAAAAATAAAATGTAGCTTTTTGTCTCTGGAAATGCTTAAGTGAAGCTTTCATATCAACTTAGGAGACATTGGAGAGGTGATGTCAGCATTTTATGAGGCTGTCGGACTATATGATTATTCTGTGACCTTTCTATTCTAATACAGGTAATTATAGTTGATAGATAAATTGAGGTGTCTGCATTGCCCAAAGTCCATTATAAGAATATTATACCTGGTTGTTTTTGTTTATTTTTAATGAAGGGGAAAAAAAACTAACTTGGTTGTTCCTTAAAAATAGTTGGCCGTGTTTTTACCACAGGACTCTCTCTCATCTTTTTCTCCCCAAATGAGAAATGAGACAAAGATACTAATTATTACCACTCTATTCAACATCATAATGAGATCCTATCCAGTGCAATAAAGTAAGAAAAAAGATAAATACTTAAGGATTATAAAGTTAGAAGCAAAGTTGTCATTTTTTCACAAGATTGTGTACTTAGAAAGTCCAGACAATTCACAGTAAATAATAAATTGATGGAGGAAAAAAACCCAGTAATGATGAAGAGAAAATCTTGAAAGTAGTAAGAGGGAGAAATATATTACATATAGGGGAATAAAAATGAGAATGGCTAAAATGAGAATAAAAATATCAAAATGAGAATGGCTAAAAATGTCTCATCAGAAACAAATGCACTTTGAAAGACAGGAGAATGACATTTGTAACCCCCTACCCTCAAAAAAAAAAAAAAAATCAAAACTGTCAACCTACAAGTCTATATTTGGAATTTTGAAATAATATTTCAAGATTTAAAGAGAATTACAGATGGTTACAGAAAAAGTAAGAACTGAAGAATTTATTACCAGTAAATCTGCACTTAAAAAAAATGTTAGAGTTAGCTGTTCAGGAAAAATGAAAATAATATGAGGTGGAAATTCAAATCCAGAAAATATAACTAAAAATGCTAAAATGGAAAATATTAAAGGTTTTTTAAAACAATTAAAAAATTTAAATATTATTGAAGCAAAAGTAGAAGCAAAGGTATTTTGTAAATATATACAAGTAAAAAGGCCTAAAAAACAGTGTACAAAATGGGAAGATGAAATGACTGAGGGTCTTTACATTACTAGTGAAGAGAAATAATATTATTTGAAGGTATTTACTGTGAGAAGTAAATAACGCGTATTCTCAGCTGAGCTTAGATCAACCATGAGAAAAAAGCAACACCAAAGAAATTACTGCAGGAATTCAAAGTTGATTCAACATTTGAATATCAATCTTATTAAAACAATAAAGGAGAAAATTCCAGATTATGTCCTAAATACAGAAAAAAGTATTTGATAACACCCACTTGTTTAAAAATAAAACAGGGCGCCTGGGTAGCGCAGTCGTTAAAGCGTCTGCCTTCAACTCAGGGCGTGATTCGGCCGTACCGGGATCGAGCCCCACATCGGGCTCCTCCGCTATGAGCCTGCTTCTTCCTCTCCCACTCCCCCTGCTTGTGTTCCCTCTCTCGCTGGCTGTCTCTCTGTCACATAAATAAATAAAATCTTAAAAAAAAAAAAATAAAAATAAAACAAAACTCAGCAAACTATGACTAGAAAAGAACTTCTTGAACTTGGTAAATGACATTTATAAGAATCCTGTAGCTAAAGTTATATTTAATGTTAATAGAGTGAATGCTTGCTCCCTAATATCTGGGAAAAAGGGAGAGTAAATATTCTCACTGCTTTTATTCAGCAATATACTAGACATCCTAACTAATGTTATATGGCAAGAAAAGAAATTATACAAATTTTTGTCCTTTTTTTGTTTGTTTCAGTGGTTTCATACATATAAAATTGTAGAATTGACTAAAAAACCTACTAGAAATATGTGAATTTAGCTATATATGTGTGTGTATGTGTTCATGTAAGTATATAATAAGAGAAATAACAATGGAAATAATCAATTTTTTAAAAATGGGCAAAAAACTTAGACACTTTACAACAGAAGATACACAAATGGCCAATAAACTCATGAGAAGATATTGAACATCTACATTCATCTGGGAAATAAAAAATTAATATCAAATTAATACCATTACTCACCCACTACAATGATTAAAATTTAAAAGACTGATAATGCCAAATATTGATAAGAATATGGAACTCTTTTGTTACATGTCATGGTATAAAGTGGTACAGTTTATATTATGTAAGTAACACCTCAGTAAAGTTGACTAATTAAAATAGTTTTTTAATATACCAACAAAAAACTGAAATGATTTTTACTTGTTTTATTCACTTAAAATTAAAATAAGCTCTAAAAATTTAAAATATATTACTCACAATGTCTTCAATAAATACCAAATAGCTAGGAATAAATCTTATCAAAGAAGTGAAATATTTTTACACTGAAAACTATGAAACTGAAATAAATGGAAGGATATTCTATATTCAAGGATTAGATGGTTCACTGTTTCAAAGATAATCAGTTCTTTCCAAATTGACCTATAGAGTCACTGCACTTACAATCAAAATCTCAGCAGGCAATTTTGTAGAAATTGTCAAATATATTCTAAAATATATTAAAATGCAAAGATTAAGAGAATAGTGCAATCTTAAAGAATAAAACCACAGCTCGAGAGCTTACATGACCTGATATAAAGTTTTATAAAGTACGCAGTATAGTGTGGTATTGATCAAACAAATTTTCCTAATGCATGACAAACTTTCCACTGCAATATAATGCATAAAGAAAGATCTTTTAAATAAAAGGTGCAGCGTCAAATGGATATCCACATGAGGGGGGGGGAGGGATAAAATCTCACACCCCCAAATAAATTCCATACTAGTTGTAGATCTACTTGTTAATCAGAAATCAATAGAACTTCTGGAAGAAAATGTAAGAAAAACTCTTAATTTGGGACAGGCAAAGAGTTCTTCAATAGAGCACAAGAAAATTCTGAAGCACCATAAAGGAAATATTGATAAATAGAATTTTATTAAAAACATCAATAAGAATCTGAAAAAGCAAACATCAATAAGAATCTGAAAAAGGCGACTCTATTGCAATACATATATCCAAGAAAGCACTTGTATACAGAACATATTAAGAAATCCAAAACAGTAAAAAGAAAATGGTAGACAATCCAATTAAAAATCAGCAAAAAATCCAGGAAGTATTTTTATAACAGGACACACAACTAATAAGCCTATAAGAAAATCTTCAACATCATTAGTAATCAGAGAAATGCAACTAATAATCATTTTGAGAATCCACTGCTACCCACTGGAATGGCTAAAATTGAAACGAGCAAACAAAGTACCAAAATACCTTGAAAATACCAAATATAAGATTAACGAAATTGGAACTTTAGTAGATAATGGTAGTTTAATTTGGTGTAACTACTTTGGAGAACTCCTTATCACTATATACTAAACTGACCTACTTATATACCCTGACCTAGCATTTTCATTTCTCAATATATTTTCAACAGAAATGTGTTTACAGCTGTATTATTACTAATAGATGAAAACTGAGGTCCGCAACAATAAACAGTTGAATAGATGAATATTTTTAGTATAATCTTATAATGGAAAATGCTACATGGATTTATCTCATATACGTTATATTGTACAGAAGTCAGACACACAAGAATGCACACTGTGTTATTCCATTCATAGAAAAATCAAAAGCAGATCTAAAATCTTGTGATTGACATCAAAATAGTAACTACTTCTTATGTAGGGGGCTTGGAGAAGGCTCCTTTGGTTCTGTTAATATTCTCTTGCTTGATCTGGGTGGTCATTACAGTGGCATGTTCACTTATTATAAATTCTTCAGTCTGTATATTTAAGATTTATACTCTTATACCCTTATAAAAATGTTTACAAAAATATAGTTCACAAGGTAGACATATACACAAAATGTTAAAGAGAGTTAAGAATCTGGAGGAAGGCATGGGAGAAGAGAGAATGAATGGTCTGAGGATGGGATTATGAATGTGGGCTGACATCTGAAGATACCATCCTAAAGGTTTCAAGTAGTGTTGATTGATTTCTGGTGTGAAGGAGTCATTTAAAAATTCTCACACCCTAATGTAAATAATGCTGCAATAAACATAGGGATGCATGTATACCTTTGACTTGGTGTTTTGTGTTTTTTGGGTAAATACCCAGTAGTGCAATTACTGGATTGTAGGATAGTTCTGTCTTTAACTTTTTGAGGAATGTCAATATTGTTTTCTACGGTGGCTGCACCAGTTTGCATTCTCACCAATAGTGTACGAGGGTTCTTCTTCCTCCACATCCTTGCCAACGTTAGTTTTTTCTTGTGTTTTTTATTTTAGCCATTCTGAAAGGTGCGAGGTGATATCTCATCATAGTTTTGATTTGCATTTCCCTGATGGTGAGTGATGTTGAGCATCTTTTCATGGATGTGTTGGCTATCTGGAGGTCTTCTTTGGAGAAATGTTTATTCATGTCTTCTGCCCAGTTTTTAATTGGATTATTTGGTTTTGGGGTATTGAGTTTGTTAAATTCTTTATAGATTTTGGATACTAACCCTTTATCAGATATTTCATTTGCAAATATCTTCTCCCATTTGGTAGATTGTCTTTTAGTTTTGTTCCAAATTATGGAAGCAGCTTAAGTGTCCATTGACTGATAAATGGGTAAAGAAGATATAATATATCTATATATTTATATATCTATATATATAGAGATATATAATGGAATATTATTCAGCTGTAAAAAGAATGAAATCTTGCCATTTACAACAATATGGATGGAGATAGTGTAAGTAAAGTAAGTAAAGTCAGTCAGAGAAAGACAAATATCTTATGATTTCACTCATACATGGAATTTAAGAAACAAAACAAATGAGCAAAGAGAAAAAAGAGGAGAGAGAGAGAGAGAGACAAACCAAGAAACAGACTCTAACTATAGAGAACAAACTGATGGTTGCCAGAGGGGAGATGGTTGGGGGGGATGGGTGAAATAGGTGATGGGGATTAAAGTGTACACCTACCATGATGAACACAGAGTAAGGTAGAGAATTGTCGAATCATTATATTGTCCATCTGAAACTAAAATACCATTGTATGTTAACCATAATGGAATTGAAATAAAAACTTAATAAAAAAAAATCTTCCTGTGCAACAAGTCGCTGATGTTGGAAATGATTATTTGAGCATCCAGAGATTTGATACTGTCAGAGAACTTCTTGCAATGATTTTTGTTTCTTCATGATCTTGATTATCCATGATAGTTCAGAACTGTGCTACGAAAATTTGGGATAGTTCTTTTGAGAAATACCTGCTGTGTGCCCACCAAAACCCCTTGGTCAATGTTTTATGCACTAACGTAACCTAACCAAACTTCTTTATATCCTTACACCATTGCCTTTTCTCCACTTCAGTAAAATTAGTGTTGTTCCTGAGTGTAGACTTAAATGTATGTCACCTTTCAAATTAGTGACAATATTTATCAACATTTTCTTCTTTTAAACCAACACAATGTAACTAGATCAATATCCACCTTACTCTTTATTTACAATATGCTTACCTCCAAAGTCCAACTTGAGTTCTTCCTCTTTCCTGCTTTGTCTCTCTTGACTGCTTCAACCCATTTAAAAACAAGGTGTGAGACAGCTGGACTCTATGGCGTCTCCAAGCTCATGGTTAGATGTTAACAGACTTCTGTCCTTTAAAAACTTTTATAGCACTTACAATTTTTCACCTTACGAATTAGCATTTATTATTGTACTTGTCAAGGTACTTAATTCTTGCTGTGTTAAGAAAAACAACAAAAATACATGAGTGTCTTCACACAATAAATGAATTTTTCATTCTCACTCATACTATAGTCAAATGCAGGTGCAGATCCAGGACCTTCCCTTAAAATGGTGTATATGCCATGTGTTCTCCTCAAAGAACTTCTCACTGGTCATAACTAACCCGGTAAAAACTTTGTCCTATTTTTCCTACATACATATTTTCTCACCTCTTAAAAATGACTGAGTGTATTAAATGAATAATACATGAATACATCTTGTCCCCTTGTCCTTTCCTTACCCCCCATGTCTTTTTCCCTGCAGCTCTTCAACCTACTTTCCACAAGTTTCTATTATTTTTTTCATATTCAAGTTTTCCTCAATCAATTATTTTTAAAGACCTCTTAGTTAGTGGTACAGACAATTGTAAACAAAATACATTTATTGAAACAACAGACAGGAGATAATTAGCTAATGTGTACAGGTGGTAATGACAGACTTTTGGAAGAATATAGCAAATAACAGTTTGTGGAAATTAGTTTTCTTTCAGCTAGGATGATTTGACAATCTTTGCCAGAACATGCAAAATTTTTTGATGAAGAGCTAAGCAAAATACTAGCCAATTCTTGAGTATTTGCATATCTGACAGCTTCTATTTTCAGATTTTATTGATGAGATTAAACATACTAAGTAATAAAGTACTTTAGGAGTTCTTTTCTAAGTTTTATTTGATTTTATTCTTCCACAGTACCAGCAATAATCAGGAAAGCATTCGTAATAATTTTGAGAGTAGGAAAGTAGGGCTCAACCAGAATGGTGCTTTATTACCAGGTAGGCCCACCTGTCTCTAGAATATATGAGGAGAACAGAAGATTCTGAGCCATGAACTAAAATGGGTAACGTGGAAAACGTTCATTTTTCCTCAGACTGTCTCAAGGTACATTCATTATTCAAAGCCTGAATCTTTGTTAGTTCTCAAAATATATATGTATCAGTGTCCAGGTATAGTCACCCAAAACATTACAAAGGCAAATGAGAATGACTTTGAAGCCGACTTCCTTTGGCCTTACCAACCTGTGCTCCAGTAATTGAATTGTATGATATGGGTATCTATATACTTAAAACTAAACTTCAATTTCAGATTTTGCTGAAGAAATAAAATCTGCATCCCTTAAAACTCCAGTTTGTATTATACTCAAGGTCAAGAGCCTGATCTCGAGGGAAAGTATTTGAAACAACTAGGGCAGTCATAATAACCTTATGTTATTTTTCTTAAATCTAATAAAAAACTTATAGATTAATAAAGATTTATAGCTTTCATGGCATTTTTCACAACCATTTTTATTTTTCATTATATGGAAAAGGAAACTAAGATTTGTAAATACTGAGTATGTTGCCCAAGGTCACTCAACTATTAAACTCTGCAGAAGTCTTTTGGCTCCTAGTCTGGTATTTGTTCCAGTACATTAAATAGTAGTTTGAAGAAAGAGAGAGACAGAGGAAAAATGAGAGGGAGAGAAGCAATAGAAGGAAGAGATAAAAGGAAAAGGGCAAATATGCAATCAATTTCCACTGTGAGGATATGTATTATTTAAGACCTACGAATTACCGAGATCTACTTTGAACAGACTGTCTCCCCATATCATTTTAGCCTTAAAACAAGTCTAGAAATTATATGAGAGTTTCTCACTTATATGAGAGAAACTGGAGGCTTAGGGAGGGAAAGTAAGTTAGCCAGGTTACGTGACTCAGTCATTGGCAGAACTCAACAAAAACTCAGGTCTTTCCGTGAAGTCTACCATCATTAAATGCAGTATTGTTAGAAAAGCATAGCAAAATTTGGTTGTGTGGTTGTATGTAAGCAGATCCTCCTAGACATCTCTAGGTGGAAGAATTTTAGGACAATTAATGTTTATATGAGGAATTTATAAATGTCAATATAAGTATTAGAAATATTAGACTAATAATAGACACTGATTGTTTTTAATACATTACCTAATACTTAGTCTGTATATCATTTGAATGCCATTAATTTATTTTTTCACTTATAATCATCCAGCCATAATTCAAACAAATATTCTGTAGCTACCATGTGCAAATTCATTGAACATGAATTATTACAGATTCTTCCCACAAGCTTACAGTCTGAAAAGGAAGATGAAATGTCCATAAAAATGCATATAAATAGTCAGCTATAATGGCTATATATAGTACTATGTTTTGGAGATGAGAGGAGAGAGTGATTGCCGCTTGAGTGTTCAGTGAAGTTTGTGTGTGATTAGTAAAGTAACTTTCTTTCAAGCCACTGGAAAGGTGCTGAAGGCAGATTGTGTAAATCAGACAGGAAGGAACGTGACATGTAGAAGATATTGCTGAGATAGAACCTGGAGAATTCAGATCCTGGATGTGACACAAGGAAGGGAGAGGAGTCAAGAGATCCCAGTAGGTGTTCTGCATCTCAGTGCCCAGGAGAAGCAGGGAAGGACAAAGGAAACATCTTAGATGGAAGACTAAGAGATTTGTTTCCTGAATGTATTGTATGTACTAGTCAGGGAACCAGATGACATTGAAACTGACAAGCATTCCTATTTAAAAATTATGTGTTATAAAAATAGTTTTCTAAATCTTCCATGAGAGACTCAGATTCAAGACATCTCTGTTGCCCTTGATTATTCCTTCTTCCTTGTCACCATTCTCTTGCTCCTTCCTGGAGTCCTTTCAGTTCTACTGCTGCATATCTCCCATCTGTCCTCTTCTCTCCTTTCTGAGTACTCCCACGCTTTTCTGGATTGTGGGTACCATGATGCAGAGGTATGCATACCCTGCTTTTCCTGTCAGGCTATTTCTCACCCATAAATTGCCAGGAACTCAGGCTCCACCCACGCATCGCATTTCCTCTGTGCTCTGACATCTTGTTGCCTGGTCTGCTGTGTAAGCAGCTCCCGGTCCTACTGCTGTCACTGCCTTAGGCTGCTGCTGCTGTCATCACTTGGCATGCTACTCAAGGCTGAATTCTAGGTGCTTGGCTTGGGCCACTATGCGAAGCAGTGCTGTACTCTACTTAGGACTGCTTCTTGTCCCCTTTGTCTGTATATAATTTAAACGCCATGAATTTATTTTTGAATGAGGTCCCATTAAGACCTAGGGAGAAGACCTAGCAGGAAGACTGGTTGTAGAGGAGGAGCAATAGCCCTGCCTCTGCTGGGTTGGGCTCTTTCGGAGGCTCTCCATGGCAGCCTAGCTTAAGCCTCAAAGTGTTCTTCCTTTTGTTGGGCTTTATCCATACGCAGCCTCACTCCCCACAGGGCCTTGCATGGTATAAAGGTGGCAAGGTTCTTACAACAGCTGTTTGCTCCCTGTGCCTTTGCCGTCTTCAGTCTTCATTCTAGAATCTAACTCAAGGTGCTAGACTTTCTCATTTCTCGTGGTGAATTTTCTACTTAGAGTCTGATAGAAATTGCTAGTCCCCCCCCCCCACCTTCTGTACCTGGCATCTGGCTACTGTTAGAGTCCTGCTAGCCAAATAAACATGCCTGAAACCCAATTGTTAGTATAATTAGAGTTCTTTTCTAAGGAGGTTGCTTAGCCTTCACAAGAAGAAGTCAATAGTAATGGTAATTGGGTAGGAATTATAACATGTCTGGCATCGATATCTCATATTCAGTCTTTTTGGGCTCAATAGCCTGTAATACATTAACTAAACCTGAAAGAAAAATTATCACTTAAAATACTACTACCCTGAACTGATTTTTTACATTTGCTCTCTCTTATCTCTCAACTTTTATATTTATTAAAACGGTATTAATTTGTCTGTTTTCTATCTATATTTCTGTGTGTGTGCATGCACACATGTGTGTATGTATCTATGTAAGATAAATTGAGACATAACTGTTTCTTAGTTATCTCTGCTAAAAGTTAAAAGGCCATGCCTGGTCCACCCTAATGAGGTCCTATTAAGAAACTGGTAGCAGCTACTAGAGGGAAGTCTAAGTACCTGGGAAGAATTAAGAAACCTTTCTTGAACTTACTCTAAAGCCTCATTCCCTTTTCAGTGGCTGGAATTTAATTACCTTTCTGTGCTCCTTGAAGTGCCCCTAAATAGATGGGAAGACAGGAGACCTCAAAGCATTAAGTGAAACTTTGCAAGTCTAAATTTATTTTAGTTTAAAAACATCATGTGAATTTGCTCTCTAAAACATTATTCGATATTTATTTTAAAAATATAAATTAAAAAACAATGTTAAACCCCTCTACTCTAATCTCTAAGCAAGCTTTGTGATGCAGATAGGGTGGCCTATATTGATGCAAAGGCCCCATATATCCTTTGGGGTACAGAAACTCTAGTTTGAAAGTGATTTTAGATAATGGGGAGGAAGAGATTCAGAGATGGAATAACCAGGAAGGAATTCTAAATATTATAAATATTTCCACTTTTACCTCTTTGATAATTTTCCTCCAGATTTTTCTTCCTTGCTTCTTGTGTTCGACCTCCTTACTTGATTCTCTAATGCCTTTGACCCTATAGAACTGCATTTCTAATTCTTATTGTGCATTTTCTATTCTTATCTCCAACTTTTGCTTCTCCTTAGACAAAGCTTTTCTTTTCTAACAATTTGACTTCCCTCTTGCTCCAGCCATTAACTTTTGCTGACTCCTGAGTTTTCAGTTTAGACTCCTTTCTGCCACTCATGAAACCTATTGTGAGCAACTCTGTTTTAATAAAACTCCTGTGGTTTTTGTATCCCAGGATAAAGCTAAGGGGATAATGGAAAGCCTGAGAATTCCTTAACTACGACTGCTTTAATAATAGTGAAAGCAACTTGCACCTGAGCATTAGGGTGAGGGAAGCTATATTTAATCTGAATACTTTTCTACAAGGCACATTTGACATCACATCATTTGTTATCTTTTCTAGAGTTGAAAGACTTCGCTTCATGGACACTTTTCTAACAAATATTTAGACATTCCAGCATTCACATTGATGAATTGTCCTATGGCTTTACCAGTTAATGAGAGACATCTAATTCAGCACTTAACCCATAAGGGGACTTTGATGTAAATTTTCTAGGACATTTCATCAGAAATAACCAGATTGAACCGATTCTGCCAAGTGAGAAGGCCTCGCAGGAAGACTGGTTGTCCAGAGGAGCAAATTGATATCTAAAGAACATTGCTCTTGTTGTGTGTGCAGTGTTTATAAAAATATTATCAGCAGTGCACATTTTTAATCTAGTGAAAATTTGGCAGCACCGCTGAAGTCCTTTCTAGCAGAGCATTCTGAATGACTTTAAATAAACAGAGCCAGCAGCCAGGAAATGCAAACTTCAGCACATTTACTGCAGTAAGTGATAGCTGCCAAAAGGCTCTTATCCCCAGTTAGAGTTAAATAATTTACTCTTCACTACCATTAAATGTTTTAAAATTATCTCTGTGAGTTTATATGTGTGTGTTTATTTCAGTATAATTATTCCTTCTTGCCACTCTTGATGTTAAATCCTGAAAATGGATCATGGTTCTCTCTAGGTTATTAGTATATAATTTGCCCTCCAGTTAACTGCCCTGTCCTGAATGTACAGAGCCACAGCTGGGAATGACTCCCGGAGTGTCTTTAACTAATTAGCAACCAGACACCATTAAATAAAAAAAGTTAGAATGGAGCCTTTAACTGGTAGGCTTCTACAAGCATATATAAAGCTTTGCTATATTTTTTAGGTTAAGTTTAATGGCAAATTCTAACAGCATGGACTGTTCCACATATTTATCAGTAGACTTTTTTTTTTTCCTATTTCTTTTTCACATACTTTTGTTCTTCATTCATTCTTTCAAAGAAAATTAGAAACATGACATATCTTTTCACATTCATTCCACCTACAGAGATTTTACTTTTTTTTCCCTTTTCCCATTCTTGTAGGTTAAGAAAACTTACATATTTTTTCTTACACAGGAAGAATGCCAAAATATTACATTTCAAATCATTTTTCCATTTTATATATCCAACTTTCATTTAACAGACCGCTTAATCTGTATCTTGAAATCCACTAGGCAATAAAGATACAGCTTTTACATGCATTTGGAGGATTTAATGGATTAATTTATTTGGAACACACACAACACGGCTTGGCATGTGGAATTAGTGCTATACACGTCACTGAAACTACTATTACTGTTGTTATCTTGTAACTGAGATCCAAAGAGATGAAAGTGATTTGCCCAGGTCATTAGGACTATCTTGACTGAGTATTTGACTGAGTTTTTACTTACAACATTTACAGTTGTTATGTTACAATTGTGCCTCTCCTATTTTCTTGCAAGATAAGCAGGGTAGGTATAATTATACCCATTTTACAGATTGAAGAAATTTTGGATCTCAAGATGTAAGGACTAGCCACAGTTGTAGAACTAACAACTGTAGAGCTTGGATTACAATGTTGCATTTGAATATCTAGCCTAGTATGCTCACTAGAATATCAGGAACACACATATAAAAAGATGAATCTCAGCATGTATGCAGTTGATGACTTGGATTTCAGCTGCACGGGTTCACTGATAACATGGATTTTTTAAATAAATATCGTACAGTACTGTAAACGTATTTTCTCTTATGATTTTCTTAATAACATCTTTTCTCTAGCTTTATTGTAAGAATACAGTCTATAATCCATATAACATACAAAATATGTGTCAGTTGATTGTTTGTGTTATTGGTTAGACTTCCGGTCAACAGTAGGCTATTAGTAGTTAAGTTTTGGGGGAATCAAAAGTTATGCATGGATTTTTCAACTGTGCGAGGGGTAGGCATCCCTAATTCTCCATTGTTCAAGGGCCAACTGTACTTGCTGAAATAGGACTGAATTTAAGGCTTTGACATGTGTGTATTGATTACCTTTATTCATTTAAAAATTCTCTATTAAAAACCCAAAGCTCAAAATTATAATTAAGCATGATGGGCCATTGAAACTTCTTGGCAGGATTGTCCACATTAACAGTGAAGCTTTATTTCCCATATTCTCTTATTCCAGAAATATTCATCTGTGAACTGGAGCATCCTGGTTAATCTCTTTTATATTGATGGAATGCAGTGATACTTGCACTTATAGTATATCAACTCAATGTGTTGTAATAGATTTACGCCAAATGACAATTTCAGTTTCAAGAAGGAGGTAAGGTATATATTTAATAATTATACTCCACAACTGCAAAACTCATAATCTGAACATATTATGTGAAGTACGTAGGATACCCGATTTACTTAGTCCTCCTGCATAAGAAATATACCTGAATACACATTAGAAAGTATGTACTTATAGGTGTTAGAATTTTTAATACAAGACAATTAAAGACATGATTTTAGTTTTTGCAGTCTTAACAATTGATTTCCCTTTTCTGAGAACTGCAATAGGTTTTTTTTAATATTGTAGTCAAATTTATTTTCAGGGTTCACATGCTGGCAGAATGTTGTAAAAATTTACTATGACCTATTAATATGATAAACATACTGACTTTTGGTATTTGTTATACTCTCCCTAAAATTCCCATACTATCCTATTAAACAAAAGTTCTATATTTTGACATTAAATGAAGTTGTCATAATTCTCCTTTCAAGTGTGAAATCACACTGGGTTGCTCTATCTTTTTAATTAAGTGTTAGTCAATGGTCTTTTATTGTATTTGAAGTAGTATATAAATTTCTCTGAAGATACCAAACAACTGCTTATCTTCATTCCCTGGAAAAACTATTTTTTAATGGTCAAATCTGGCCCTGTTTTATTGAACAATGGATTCATGTTGATATGAGCAATGCAATATGTTTTATTAGGTCATTCATACAGGAAGTGATGATTCGATCTCTTGAAAAAGTAAAATAGTTCTTTTTTCATAATGCTAAGTAACTGGTGAATGTTTTCCCCTTTGATAGCAGATTTTTCACTGAGTTCACTAAATTAGTGTTTGTCATTATTTAGACATAACCCTGTGCTTTTTTAAATCAACAAATTGCTGATACAAGAATATACTTTTGGGTTATATTTTAGCAACTGTAATTTCAAAAAATAAGGTACTTACCTGATGTCTGATTTCTTAACACTGATTATTACCTCTTCTGGGAACAACTGTCTGGTGTACCAGTAGAGTTTCCCAGAGAATTCATGACTTTATAACTCAGATAAAACTATTTTGTCTCTACCATATACTCCTTCTCTTCATACATTGCATTATCATCTTTCCCTAGGGCAATTTTAAGACTTTCAGAAGCCCATAGTATGTTCTCCTATTATAGATGCACTACATACATTATATCAAACATGTTAAAAAGTTTCCCTTTCCCAAATAAAATAAAGTTGATATACAACTGTTATATATGTGCAGAATACAATGGCTTAGAAAACATATTATAACTTGTAAACTTTTATATATTTTGATATTTTATTTTTCAGCTTTCATTTTTAGATCCAATACATTTTATGTTAAAACTTCAGATGTATCTGTGGGCCCTTGAAAAATTACAACACTCTTGCCTTGGGTCTATGGTGATAATAACTCTTTTTTTTTTTTCTCTTCTGCCTCTACTTTGCATTTTAGACTCATTTTTCTATCACTTCCATAGGTTATTTTTTTTTCTTTCATTGTCATTTTCATGATCTGCTCCCTCCAACATTTTTATTTTTTGACATCTTTCTCTATCTTGCAAAATCTCAACTACTTGTCACCTCTTTTAAAATGTACTTTTTTCCTCCCCTCTCTCTCGGTTCAGTTGTATCTTCTCTCCTTTTACTAGTTTGTATAAATGATGTACTCTCAGGTGTCAGGTTTTGTGAAGTGGAATATATATGGTGTTTTCCTGGAGAACCAGTGTCTTCATCATCACGTTTTTCTCCCAGGGAGATATAACACCAGTGAATATCCTCCAAACACTTCATTTCACTCGTTGCTAATAGTTACTGGTATCTATTCTAACTTTGACTCTTCCTTTCTCATTCAGTAAGTCAACAAATAGATTTGGGACATTATATACTTTACTGAGTTCTTAAATTTAAATTCAAACATTTTTAAAATGGAGGGTGTATTAGTTTTCTGGGGCTTCCATAACAAAATACCAGAGTCTTGGTGGCTTAAACAACAGACACTTGTTTTCTCACACTTCTGGAGTCTAGGAGTCTGAGATCAAAGTGCCAGCAGGGTCCAATTACTTCTTCTAAGGTCTCTTCCCTTGGCTTGTAGATGGCTGCCTTTCCTCTCTGTGTCCACATGGTCTTTTTGCCGCATGTGTCAGTGTCCTAATCTCCTCTTCTTCCAAACACACCAATTATAAGGGATTAGGGCCCACCCCAATGAACTCATTTTAACTTTAATTACCCTTTTAAGATCCTATCTCTAAATACAGTCACAATCTGAGGTAGTGGGGGGTTAAGACTTCAACATATGAATTTTGGAAGGAAAAGTGACATAATTTGGCCCAAAACAGAGGGTGATAATAAATAAAATAAATGTCATGACACACACAATATTCATACCACCTGTACTGATAATTGTGGTCATGAAGAGGTGAGATTCTAACTCTTATGATGAAATCACTTTGGTGAGGGGAGTATCTGGACTTTTACCTATTATGTGGGACTGGGCAATATTCTTTTCTACCATAACCTTAATCTTGTAAAGGCTCTTGGCCCAGAGTTATACATAAATATATTAACAGAAAATAGTATATATTAGCTGTAAGTTATTGGCTCTGTTTGAAAAAGTCCTTCCTGCCCTACCCACTCATGCTATTCAGTTTCCCAAATCTTGAGATGTCATTTGCATTGCTTATGATGGCTGAAGATGTGAGACATTCTTGTATTTTCATATCATCACCTCCCTAATCTATTCTCTGCTATTCCCATTTTTGTGTTCCCACTCTAAACAACCTAAAATGAATAGTATACTTATCTTTTGGCTACTGACAGTTTGGTAGAGTCTAGTGTGCCTCAGTTCTGTACTGGTCTGCTTCAGTTATTCTAACACAAGAAAGATGAAAACCTCCTCCTCCCCCCCCCCCTCCTCCTCCTCCTCCTCCTCCTTCTTCTTCTTCTTCTTCGTCTCCTTCTTCTTCTTCGTCTCCTTCTTCTTCTTCGTCTCCTTCTTCTTCTTCTTCTTCCTCTTCTTCTCCTTCTTCTTCTTCTTCTCCTTCTCCTTCTCCTTCTCCTTCTCCTTCTCCTTCTCCTTCTCCTTCTTCTTCTTCTTCTTCTTCTTCTTCTTCTTCTTCTTCTTCTTCTTCTTCTTCTTTTTTCTGCCCACTTACTCCAACACAATTCCAGGAGCCGGAACTATAGCAGTGAACCAGTCAAAATTCTTGTTTTCAAGTTGGTTCAAGTGTTGGTGCCTGAAGCGTCCTCCTGATCCCTTCCCTTTCTGGTGTCTCCATAGGCAAACCATTCGTCAAGGATTTTGTATCCAAGTCCCAAATGTTTGTAACCCAAGATGATGAATGCTGACATGGATATAGTTGGAGCTAAAAAACAGGTGGAACTGGAGGAAAACAAACACAACTTCTCAATCAAGTGTTGGAACCCCAACACACACCTAAAATGTTTTCTGCAAGAGTAGATATAGTTAAGGAAGAAAATCTGAAGCTAAAATCAGAAAATCAAGTTCATGGATAATATATAGAAAACTATGTCATCTTCTAGTGTTTTTCAATCAATTGACACAAAAAACAAAGAAAAATTAAGGATTCATCTCTTTTCTGTTTTACGGAATTGTTGCCTATTTTTTTTTAAAAACTTGGATCAATTCCAAGTGTTATAGTACTTTTGTTTGTGCCTTAATTGAATAGTTATGAGGATAATGTCAGATCTAGGCAAAATTAGGAGCATAATAGAAGACTACCGTGAGTTTGTGTATTATATATTAGTCCATGAAAATGTGCAAATGCAGTGTAGAGCCTTTATAATTAGTACTGCATATATTTATGGAACACGAAAGTAAATGTTTTATTGAGTTTGCTTTGATTTACAGGTTTAGCACTATCTTTTATTATAACCATAGTGAGAAATACAAGGGAGTAACCATAATGTTGTGAAAAAGTTGGGCTAAAATCATGTATTGAATGCACAGATTTATGTACCCTACCCATCATCTTGTGCCTCTTCTCCATTTGCTTCTCTCTTTCCCATTTCCCTTCCCCTAAAGAAAAAAAATGGTTTCACATTTGTAAAAGTAATTTCAATAGTTAATCGTCTATGAGAATAGCTTAAACTCCAATTGCTAAAACAACCAAAATAAGACACTTTCTCAGTTAGGGCTTGTTGTATTTGGTAATAAGATAGGAGTGTTGGTTTCTAGTTAATCAATTAAAAACAGAGCTATAAAAATGAAGATTTTTCTTGAAACTGAGTTGTAAAATTGGGAAGATTTATTGTTAAAAACTTTCTCCCCTGAAACAAATAGTACATTATATGTTAATTAATTGAATTTAAATTTTAAAAACCCCAAAAAACAAAAACAAAACAAACAAAAACTTTCTCTTGTACAAAATAATCCACTTGGTATCTGAAAAGATAAGCACTGGTTGTATGTATGTCTGAAATATAAAATTTTGAGGAAAAATAGAAATAGGATGGGAAAGTACTTGGTAAACAGTAGTAACCAACTCCAAATGTTTTTACTCCATATCTGTGTTATCTCTGGCACAGATGAGATCTTTGGGGAATATATATGAAAGTGGATTAAGTTTGGCTAACCTTATGTAAACCACATCTAGAAGAGAATGGTTACAAGAGTTTGGACTCTTGTACAAGGTTTATTTGTAGTACCCAGCAGATCAACTTGTGCAAAATCCCGTAAGAGTGAGTTAGTATCAAAATCATGAATAAAATGGGAGAGTTTGACATGTATACTACTTGATTCTTTCTTGTTATTTTATCTCATTTCTTCTCTGAAAATTTTCTGCGAACCCTACTTCTTTGCAGACTTTTAGTCATTCTTTAACAATTTTTTAAACTTCAGTTTGTAGATTCTGTTAGGTAAGGAAATTAGTATCAGAAATAATGTTAAATAGAAGAAGAGATCCACTAATTCAGTTTATGGTTGTTAGATTTGGGCTACTTTTAATCATGGTGCTGTTTGTGTTGGTGTGAGATTTGATGAATGACTTGAGGTGTATGAATATATGTAATAATCATATCACAAACATTTTGCATCTGTTTTGTGACCTAATTTGCAAACATTTAAAATGGTGTTACAGTTTTGCTTTGCTGTTTAATAAAAAACGGTTTCAGGATTATTGCCTTTTCCTTTAGCGCCTGAAGTTCTTGGTCACACTGCTTTAAAGAACGAAGAGGTAGACTAGCTGAAGAGTGGTGGGCAGCAGAGTAAAGTTTATTGAGCCATATTATTAAGCCTCCAAAGAGAGAGGGGACCCAAGAGGGTTGCCATTTGGCATTTAAATCTAGGGGGTTTTATGGGCTCTTTGGTGTGGGCTGTTTTAATCTGATTAACCTTCCATGCACCTGTCATCCCATCAGGTTTTGGCCCACACACTCATCTACCCATCAGGTAGCTGTTCATGGGGGAAAGGGTGGTGTTTTGTTGCCTTGGGGACCAAGAGGGCAGCGCTGCCACTGCCCTAAGGCATGCCAGCCAGCCTCGGTCTACCAGATCAAGCTCTTTGTTTAAATATCCGCTAGCTGTGGATCCACCCCCGACCCTGTCCCACGAGGTTTAGGATGCCCAAGGCCATTCCCTTCCTTTCTGTCACCTGTAAGTTGTCCTCCCTGTAAGAAAACTTAAAGCTTAAAGCTGGGTCATTGAGTAAAACTTAGTATAACAGAATGGAGTCTTTTTCCTTTTAAGGGTAGTTTCCTTTTAGGATGGGGGCCCCTCATCCCTGCCAGCCTATTTTCCAAATACCATTCATTAAGGATTAAAAAAAAAAACCCCAAAGTTCTTGTCTTCATAGAGGTTTATTCTTTTGGAGGGGTGGGGGGAATAACTCGAAAGCAAGAACATATAAGAGCTATGGGGGGAAGAAGTGGCTTACTGTATTATAATGATAGCTGAAAGACACCCATTAAAAATTTGACAAATGCTGCTAATGGAATTGTAAGACTAAGATATGGATTTCAAGAGAAGGGTATTCTAGACTGAGAGAACAATAAGATCTTAAGGGGAAAGAGAGTTACTGCTCTCATTCAAGGACATAAACAGTCATTTATTCATTCAACAAATATTTAGATATTTTGTTACCACCTACCATGTGCTAGAAAGTGACCTTGGTTCCAATAACTCAAAAGTGAACAAAAATAAGGAAAGAGGCGTCAAGTGGAGTAAATGGATTTTAATTATATTAACATATATAAAATTATAATTGTAACACATGATGTGATGAGGGAGATTGGAGGAAGGACAACTTCTAATAGGAGAATTTGAACTGCCCAAGCAAATTAGAATTGATTTTGTGGCAGAACTGATGCTTGAAGAATCAGTAGGAGTTGCCTAGGTGAGGAGGGAAAATGATATTGACCAATAAGGAAGTGTGATCAGATTTGAGTTGTGAGGACTTTTTTTTTCCTCCCTCAGAAAGTTGAAAATACCCTGTAGGAAGTTGCTCCCAGAACACTCTGGAGAACATCCTTCTTTTTTATCATTCTGCCATGACACAAGGTGAATTACCTCCCCCTGCCCCTCATAAATCTGTCCTGCAATATTAAAATAGCACTGGGTCTCCTGTATTGTTGAGACAGTTGTTTGAGTAAGAGGTGGGGTAAAACACTGTAGTCAAGGTGAGGAAGAAGTGTGTCGGTGAAGGTGTGCCTGGAGGAGTTCTGTGTCTTGAGCTGAGCCGGAAGGGAAGGTGGAGATTTGGTATCAGGGGAAAGGTGATTGTTTCACTCGCTGTGGAGTCAGAGACTTAGAAAAGTGGGACCAGTGGTTTAACATCATCAGTACAAACCAAAGCTGTTAGTCCTCTTTTCAAAAAATAATTGTGGTTATCTCTTTCTTTTTCTTGAGTTTAAAATACTCAAGGTCATCCTGCTCTCAGCATCTATTATTTATATCTACTCCCCAAATGTCCTCCATTGTTGTCATTCTCCTATCTTTTACACCACATCTGGCCCTTCTCCCTTCCCAGAAATAAACCTCTCAATGATACCCTGGCTAGCCTTCATTGTAATCAGAGTTAGTCCCTCACTCTTCCACTGTTTCACTTTTCACAGTTTTATTTACCTGTGGTTAACCGTGCTCCGGAAGCAGATGAGCCTCTTTCTGATATATCGTTAAAGTCAATAGAAGCCAAACACTATGTCATAATGCCCATGTCATTCACCTCACTTCATCTCATCAGGTAGTCATTTTTTCATCTCACATAAGCACGTGAAGACGAAAGGTGCAATAAGGTACTCGGAGAAAGAGACCACATTCATGTAACTTTTATTACAGTATATTGTTATTATAATTGTTCTATTTTATTACTGGTTATTATTAATCTCTTAGTGTGCCTAATTTATAAAGTAAACATTATCATAGGTATGTATGTATAGGAAAAAACATAGTATATATAGGGCTCAGTATTATCTGCAATTTCAGGCATCCACTGGGGGGCTTGGAATGTTATCTCCATGAATAATGGGGAGTTACGGTACTATCTTTTCAAACTATCTTGACCTCTGTTTTTTTGAAACAGCTCTTACCTACTTAGGCTTCTTCCTGATTATTTTCGTATGGCTCCACGTCTGGTTCCTTTTAGTTTCCAATTCAATTAAAAATACTTTTAATATTATTTTTATAGGATTTCATCTTGCAAATTATCACAGCATTGTTCTTTCAACACAAAAGCTTGTATTTGAAGAAGCAGAAAACTTGTATTTATTTTAACTAGTCATGTAGATAAAAAAGTGACAAATGAAAAAGTAATAGATGAACATGTTTAATAAATGACTACATACCTAATAAATGGGGAGGGCAAACGAAGAAAGGTCTGCGTTGCAGATCCCAGTAAAGGCTGGGATCTCATAAAGATATCATGATGTTTTATGTGAGTTCTATCCAGATTCTCTCTTGACAAAGTCCTTTTAAATCAGTGGTTCAAACTTGGGTGTGCCTCAGTATCACCTACAGGGCTCGATAAAGCACGGCTTGCGGGGCCCTGCACCCAGAATCGCTGACTCAGTAGCTCTGAGGTGCTTAATATCTAACAAGTTCCCAGGTGATGCTGCCGGTCTGGGGACTTTGCTTTGAGAGCCACTGTGTTAAAGGTACTATCACAAAAGGATGGGGAGATAGGAAGAAGCACTGCCACTTTATTAGTCCCTTGGTTAAGCGTGTATTTTCCTCTAGCAGTCTGGCCCTCCTCTCTAGTCAGGCTGCATAATTTCCTCTTGATTCCTTCTACTGATTTCTATGTTCATCTCAATCATGGCTAGGATTAACATTCTGAGGGGAGATGAACATATGATTTCTTTTTTCTTTTTTTCTTTTGGAACCGAGAACACGCACGTAGAAGATGACAGTTCGCTCAGCTTTAGTTACTCCTACGCAGGTGAAATAGTCACTATTCCTGGGTCTTTCAGAGAAGTAAGAAAGAAGTTATAACAACTTTATAGATGGGATGAACTAAAAAAAAAAAAATGTGTATATAATGATTTTATGAGGTAGCACGTCAAATCAGGGAGGGCGGGATGGCTTGTTTAATAAATGTATTGACAAAAGCGGTTGACTGTTTTATCTCAGACATCAACATAAATTCTAACATATTAATTAGATGTTTAAAAAAGCATAGAGACTTGAAGAAAATAAAGGTTCACCTTAAAAATTCCAATTTATTTTGATAATTTATTTATCTATAGAGTGTTTAAGTAGTCTCAGATAGGTAAAGCTTTTCTAAACGGGAACCCATGAAAGCAACCGTGAAGGAAGATTGACAGGGTCGAGTAAGTGAAAAACCGAACGAGCAAATACACAGAGGTGCTCTGTCAAAAACCACAATAAACAAACCTGATGGTAGAAAGGGAAAATTTATTACAAACTTTCTAAAGTATATTTTAACTGTTTATATCACAGAGTCTTGGAGATTTTACTTTTTGACAGATTTCAAATAAATTATTCTAGGGAAATATTTATGAATGTACATTAATGGACAGTGTAGGGGTACGTAACACTGCTACTGTCAGCAAAACTTGGATAACAACAATAGAGAACTGGTTAAATGAATGGGGGACAATGCTGTGTAAAATATCAGAGAGCAGGTGAAAGCGTGCTGCACATACATACTGCCTGAAAAATATGAGTACAACGTAGCATGTCATGCATAATGAAAAAAAACAGGACGCAAGATTACAGGACTCTCTTTTGGTTTTTAAAGTATCTGTGTTCAGGGTATAAATGGGAAAAAGCAAAATCAAAACTTTTGAACTGTTTGTTTACTTCTGCATGGTAGGATTACATGTGCTTTTTTCTTTTTGATTTACCTGTTTCCGGACTATTTTACAACAAACGTGTGTTACTTTTTAAATTAAACAATGTGAAACAGTTTGTACAACTGTATACTTTTTTTTTCTCACAAATAGTTACATAAAAGCCCTGTTGACCCCATCCTCATACTCGGCTTTGAATTCTTTCATTATGTAGAGGGGAAAAGTTGAGAATTTATCTCTGGGTCCTTAGGAATTTTCTCTATGCAATTCAAAATGGATTTGGTTGGCTGGCCAATATAAACTCCACTCCGTGGCCCTCCGTCCTCCCTGTCCTAGTTGCTGTGTGAAGACATGAAAAAATGACTCTCCATAATTACTTTATATGTTGGCCAAAAGAAAAGGTTTCGGAGGGGAGATCTAAACTCTGCTGTACTTGCGTCTATCTTGCTTAATAGCCCTCTTTCCCTTAATTGAAAAAGAAAAAAAAGAAAAATGAAAAATAAAGAATTTTACTGGTTTGGAAAATACTTCTAGAGATCGCTGTCTCCAACTGTGCTTGCTCTTGCTGTCTGTTATGGTCCATTAGATAAACATGGTGTTCAACAGCCAGGCGGTTGTTGATATATTTGGCAACACTGATAATGTGATCTATGTTTAGGAGGAAGTGGATGCGTCATTCCGCGGGGGCATAGGTTTTCTGAAAGTAATTGTTCCTTTCTCAAGGAAAAGTTAGTTTGGTCATTGAACTTTAAGTTCTCGCTATGAGTTGGAGCATTTTTTTTTTTTAAGATTTATTTATTTATTTGACAGAGATAGAGACAGCCAGCGAGAGAGGGAACACAAGCAGGGGGAGTGCGAGAGGAAGAAGCAGGCTCATAGCGGAAGAGCCTGATGTGGGGCTCGATCCCATAACGCCGGGATCATGCCCTGAGCTGAAGGCAGAAGCTTAACCGCTGTGCCACCCAGGCGCCCCGAGTTGAAGCATTTTTAATTTGTCATCTGTACTTTTTTCTATTGCTTTTATTGGAATTTTAGATTAATCTTTGGGCTCATTCTCAGAAGCAGCAAGTACTAACTGACGAATGCAAACCTGGTCACTTCTGACTTTTAGGGTATAATTAGAGTAATAAGGAAAATGAAGGGTCTTTTTAATCTTAGCATATTTCTTAAATATCCATCAATCACAGCTTTTAGCGTTTTCATTTGTAACCTGCAAGTTTAAAAACATACATACAAAAGAGCATTAAATCTCGAAGTTCTCTCGCACATATATATGCCATCTACATATAGTCTCTGTGTGTGCATATGTATATATAATATATATAATATATATGCTTATATACATACTTAGACATAGTCTCTATGTAGTCAGTGTGTGTGATGTGTACAAACTCACACAGACTGTAAAGACTATATGTATGTATGTGTATATATATATATAACATATACACACATGTACTATATGTAACATATATTCATACATATATGTATACACAGACTATATAGAGACCATATGTACATATGCTCATGGATAAATGATATATGATATAAATAAAGATAGTTGGAAGAAAGGTAGGCATGGACAAGCCACCCCCCCCCCAAAGGAAACCACCATTTAGAGGATCTTACACCACCCTGGAAGGAGCCTCTACCCTTTCCCACATGATAGGTAGATGACAAAAACCTGATTGGATGACAGGTACATGGAGAGTTAATCAGATTAAAACAGCCCATAGAAACTACTATATCTAAACCCCCAATCGGCAACCCTCTCGGGTCCCCTCCCTCTTTGGGAGCTTTGTATTATCGGTCAATAAACTTTGCTTCTCTGCCCACCACTCTTCATCTGGTCTACCTCTTCACTCTTCTAGAGAAATCCTGTAACACACACACACACACACACACACACGTATATGAATACATATATACATATATATGAATACATATGATGCATATATGTATTTTCTTTATATATAGTCCCTGTAGAAGGGACTTGAGCACATTTTATCAAATAAAAGTTTGGACATAAAAGGGCATGAAGTCTGGGACAATGGAATGCCTTGTCATGTCCAACTGAGTTCTAAACATCTTCAGTGATAGGAGTTCTGAGATTTCTCTTGGGAGGTGATTCCATTATCTAATAGTTTTCATTGAGAGCAAGTTTCCCAGATAGGCTTAATGTTCCTCCTCTCAGCTGATTCCATTAAATCTCATACCCCCCCTCCCCAAACCTGAGCAATTCCTCTCCTCTTGGCATTTACTTTGCTGCAGCAGTGGAAGGCAATAATCAGCTCTCCAGCTGTCAGCAAGTCAGGATATTTTTAGCTCTTCTGATCTTCCTTTTTAAGTGGTATAGGTGTGTGTGCACACATATGCATATCACACATACACATAGTCCCCGCCGTGGCTTTGTTCGGTGTTTATAGAACACCCAAATCTTACCACTATTTCAGGTGTGCTATTACCTAAATTACATGAGAAGCCATTTTCGGTTGCCTTTTTTGGTGAATTCTTTATGTTCACAAGTGGCCACTAACAATGCGCTAGCTTTCACTCGCATTTTGTACAGGTTGGTTATATGGGACAGGGCAGAGTCTCACAATCCCTAGGCTCTGGTAACGGTTGCTTATGGCTGTAGTTTGGGGTGGAGACAATACAAAGAGGGTAGAATCTATAATAAATGCCTTCAACCCCATTCAGTTTCATTAGGAATGGGAATTTTTTTTCATGGGGAAGAGGGATATTTTTACCTACCTTTTAGAGAGCGGCATTTGAAATCAGTTAGGGTAGTTGGGACCTATAGTCTCTACTATTATGACTGCAAGCTGTTATTATTTTTAAATTATTTATAAGTATTTCCCTACTTGATGCAGTTTTTATTTTTCCTATGTACAGTTCTTCTCTTTTTCTTCCTTTGACCTCTATCTCCCTGCATAATCTCCTTTTCCCTCCTTCTCCTCTGTTCTCTTTCCACTTTCCTTTGCTGCCTCAAACCTCTCCCTGGCCTTTCCCTTCTCCCTTTCTGATTTTTTCTAGTTCTCTCTGGAGATTTATTTTTGACCTTCAAGCACCGTGCTGCTGTCAGTCCTTGGGTTTCCCCCACCCTGGGGATTATTTTGTGGGCCCTTCCAGGGGGAACTCAAAGTCTGAAGGATCTTTTTTTCTTACCTTCAGATTACTTCTGTATCATAGCATGGTCTGAGTACTAGATGATCCAGACTAAGTGGAAAAGGTTTCCTAGAAGAAGTATTTTCTAAAGTATCAAAGATCAGGCTTGATACCTTTATTTATCTTGACATTTCTTAATCTCAATCAAATTCTACTCTGTGCGTATAAAATAATTGAAAACCAGTGCAATGACCTTAGAGGTATTTTGGCAAGCCTCTTTAAAATATATTCAATAACATCTCTCTAATTAGAGGTAATTTAAAATGTATAGATATCTTAAAAAAGCAAATTTATTTTGAGTGAGAACTGGTGTATTCTGTTATTTTTAATCACGAAATAGTCAACCTTTGTCTAGCCATCCTAGGCTGCTCTAAGAACCGTGAATGTTATACAACTTATTATGAGTTATGGCTTTCTGAAATTTGAAATTGAGACCACAAGCACAAATGACTATATAATTTTTTGTCCTATTTTTATTCGTTCATCCAAGTATTAGGAACCTATTGTTATATTGAGGGTAGGAGAGCTGTTGTTAAAAACTCATTAAATTATTTCAATCTAGACTGACTGATAATTATTTTGGCCATTAGTAGTTATCAGATCAGCTAGGAAAGTGGTTTATTTCCATTTTGTTGATTCAGTGAATAATTTTCACATTTGCAATTCACATTGCAGGGCAGTATGGCAGGGTCTCTATTGCCAGACAACTTGTTTGTGTCTGTGGTTGTGTTTGTAGCTGTACCTTGTCTCTTCCCCATCTTAGCTGGATATTCCTGGGAAAGTCATTCAGCCTTTTTGTTTGTTTCCTCTTAATAAAAAGGTTAAAAGCATAGAACCAAATTAATAGGGGTGTTTCTGTGATTAAATGAGATGATCTATGAAAGCACATTGAATACTACCTGACACGTAGTAAGCATTATGATGATAAAGATGGGAGTCCAGATACTGCCGACATCCCAAATAACTGTTTCACAGAAGAAAAGCTCTATACATGCCGAAGATTAAGACTCGTGGTTTAAAGTTTAAGGAATCTGTTTACAAGTAGGGAAAAGAAGAACAAAAACGAAACACAGTTCCTATGAGACCCATTAAAGCCCCTCTTATCTGTTCAAGTCCAACCCCTTTAATCAGTTTCCACGACACACATGTCAGCTGACATACCTGCAAGGTGACTCACCTTATTCCAACTAAACTAGATTGAGATTAAAAACAAACAAGCCAACAGCTGGAATGTGACATGTGGGTCAGACTCTTCTGAGTCCAGTGGGGTAACTCAGCAGAGATCAGAATGCTCTTCAAAAACCAACAACCAATTGGCACATGTCTCCAGGCGCTTGGAGTCTACAGGGCCAAATGGTGGAGTATCCTGGCAGTGCCAAAAATTCTTCTTTGATGACACAGAAAAGAAAACTTCTTTCAAAGTAGTTATGCAACCCGAGAGAACACAATGCATCCACTGTGTGCATCCTGGGGCTGTCTATGAACACATTATTTCTATATTTTTCTCTGCTGTAAACTTCAACACTGAAGACCAACATTATTTCAAGTAAACACTCTACTTTTTCTTTGTAAAAACATGCCACAGAGAGCACAAGTTATTATTTCTCTATTCATTTTTCTGGTTAAAGTAGACATCTTTATTTTAATGGTCCATTATATCGTAATCTGAATTTGCCACAAGTCTTTTTAAAAAATATTTAATTAAATCAATCGATCAATTAATTAATTATTAAATATTTAATTAAATTATTTAATTAAATAAATGTTTTATTTTTTTAATACTTAAGTATAAAAATAAAAGTTAGAAAAATGTACAAGACAATTGCTCATCTTATGAAGTCTCATTAAGGAAGGAGTTTTTATTCACTCCATACTGTTGGCATTTCTCAATTTCAGTAATCATTAATATTTTTAAAAACTGCCAGCAGATGCTTACAACATTTCTTTTAGATACTATTTCCATCAAAGACAGATTTCAATTACCTCTTTAACTCTTACTGTCATTTCCTATTGTTTTCAAAGTATTACTAATTCTTCCAAGTTCATTTGTATTCTGTAAGATTCTTCTTGTATCCAAGCAACTCTCTTTGTAAGGTGACTTTTTTTGTGCATGGATGACATATTCAGAACATAACCCTGCATGTAAATATATATATTAAAATAATGTCCATGAAACAACTCAGAAAGAAACCTGAACTTCAGGAGTAAACAGCTATTCCTGAAAGTTCTCTCATCTATGTCACCCTGGCTATTTAAACAATTTCGATGTCTCTCTTTTGAGGACATTTTAAAAGAAATGTTGATTCTTTTCTCTTTTTAGAAGTGATTCAGGTCATCAAGATGATCTTAAAACAGAAAATATAAAAGAAGAAAACAAAAACCTCCCAAAATAACCATGGGATAACCAAGGCAATAAGGTGCCCGCTCTGTAAATCCGAACTTGCGAAACACGTCAGCCTTGGGCAGATAGCCAAGGAACCAGTGAGGCAATCTGCTGATTCTGATGCAAATGAAAAACTCCGAATGACTCCTTGTATTCATCTTGACTGAGAAAACCATTAGAGACTATTTCACTTCCACTTTCCCTTATGAAGCATATCCTCCAGATTGGCACATGCAGAATTTTTAAAAATATATTTATGTAAAGTATACAATTCTTCCATGAAAGCAACTGCAGCTCAGAGTTTAAAGAAGTGTGCTCGGGGTGGAGAGGGGAAATGTGTGAGTAGAGACTTGCTGCTGTATGACTGAGAAGTAATCCAGCAGAGTAAGGATGGGTGCGGAAGCTGTAACCGCGGCGGCTCTGACACTTGGAGGTTGTGCCGTTTGGGGTCAGTTCATCTTTCTCTGCTGCGGTCTCCTTATCCTCAAAACGGGGATATCAGTATTAATCTCTCTCTCATAAGGTTGTTCTAGGATTACGTAAATTCAGCTTCATAAAATATATGAAGTGTGGGGTGCCTGGGTGGCTCAGTTGGTTAAGCGTCTGCCTTGGCGAAGCTCAGGTTAGGATCCCAGGGTCCTGGAATAGAGCCTCTGCGTCAGGCTCCCTGCTCAGCTAGGCATCTGCTTCTCCCTCTCCCTCTGCCCCTGCTCATGCTCTCTCTTAAATAAACATAATCTTAAAATATATATGTATATATATATACATAAATATATAAAAATATATAAATATATAAAATATATAAAATAAAATATACAAAAAGTGCTCTGAACAGTATCTGATGTTTATGTCCTCTGTAAGTTTTGTTTGTTTGTTTTTTAAATAAACTAATTTTTAAAGCAGTGTTAGGTTTACAGGAAAATCTCTGTACTTTCTCAGAGTTTTCCTATATACCCCTTGCCCCACACAGGCATGGCCTCCCCCACTATCCACATCATTCACCAGAGTGGTGTATTTGTTACACTGGTGAACCTACACGGACACGTCATTATCACCCGAAGGCTATTGTTTACATTAGGGTTCACTGTTGGTATTGTACATTCTGTGGGATTTGACATATGCATTAGGGCATATACTTTAATAGTAAAAAAGTGGCTTGCATGTTAGGGGCTAAATTGTGACACTTTGGGGGGATTGTTAATGAAATTCCTTTCCATAAGGAAACTGGTAATTTCCCTCAAGCCCCTTCACCATCCACTGGAGGTTAAGATGAGGGAGTCAATTAGTGGTTAAACATACATGACCTAATGGGGAAAAAATGTGTTTTTTTGTAAGAGGAAATCATGATGACTGGACCATTACGGTTCTTTGTAAGGTCACGACAAATGGGAAAGACGTAGATAAAATTTAAACTTTAGAAAAAGTAAAAGAAATCTTTCTATTAATGAAGATAACATTTTGGTGTTAGTGTATTTTTCGGGAGACCAATTAGCTTTTGATGAATTGCTTATGGTGAATTCTAACAAAATAAAATGTATTATTTTCGAGAAAGGAGACTGATGATATGAAACTCACTGCCTGGAAAGAGAATAGGTTGAAAACATAAGTTAGTGTAAGATCAATTTAGATAAACTCATAAATTACTGATCTGTATTAATGGAAGGCAGAGATTTACTCACTTGCACCCTGGAGTAGATAGCTGTGCAAATATAACCAATAACTACATATTTCATGGTGATACTTCTTAACAGGCTACCATACTAACATGCAAAATGTGCTTTGCCTCCGTCAGTTGAAACAAAGCCAGAAACAGGCCTGATTGAGACAATGTTCTAGAAAGGAAACTACGACCAAAAGGGGTTTGGGGTCCTTTGGATATTAGAATCTTGACTGTAATGGCTAAGAGAAAATAATTATATATTCATATAAGCCACAACGTAAAAGAAATCTTTACTTAATAACTATAGAAAAGTACAAATGGATTACTTGTAAAATACTGGCTCTACAATATGAACTAACATTATCCACAGGGCTAGGCTCCCCTACTCCTGATTTGATAACTAATGAGTCCATGCTCATGTCAGTTAACATACTCTGTTGTAAGCGCTCATCTAAAATGACAGTTTTCTTTTCTTTTTTTTTCTTTTAAGATTTTATTTATTTGTTTGTTTGAGGGAGAGCACAAGCAGGGGGAGCAGCAGAGGGAGAGAGAGAGAAGCAAGCTCTCCACTGAGCAGGGAGCCCACCGTGGGGCTCGATCCCAGGACCCCGGGATCGTGACCTGGGCAAAGGCAGACGCTTAACTGAATGAGCCACCCAGGCGCCCCTAATATGGCAGAGTCTTCTTTAGACCTGGAGAAGTCCATTAATTCATTCAACAGATATTTACTGAGCATCTACTACTTGAGGAAGTCACAAGTCTGAAAGTGAGCAATAAAGACAAAGCTCATGCCCTCTTCTAGCTAAGAGAAAATAAATACCGGTAACAAGAACGAAAGAGGATTACGTGCGTGTTACAAACTTGACTGGCATGAATACGTGTCCCGGGTTTAGAATGCTCTGTAATGAAGTTCTGATATACCTTCTCTACCTCCACTCAGCTTACGGTGAGGACACTTACAGAACACTTGTCTGTGTTCTGCTGGAGTCTAAGTTTCTTCCTCTTCATTGTCCAATATGTGCGCATGCCGGATGTGTGGGGGACAGGGTGGGAGTACATGTGCACTTTTGGGTAATTCTCGATTTCATATTCCTGAACTGGAATCAAGCAGACCCTGGAGATTTTTGTTACTGTTTGTGTCACTTTCTTGGTGTGTACATATGCAAGTCATTTGAGTCCTTTTAACGCAATGTTGCTTGAGGAGACTTTGCTTCTTTCCAATCTGCTACATGACATGTGGCTCACTTGCTTTCCATATTTATCATCCAGGGAAATGCTGGTCCCTTTCTCTTAAATATTCTGTGGCCTGGGTTTCCTACTGCATGGCAGTATAAGGAGACTAGGGCAATTAAACTTCTTTGGACTGATAGGATCACTTCCTGCCTGATTGGAGTCTAAGAAGAAACACCACGGAGATTCACTAGTGTAATGACCAGCCTCTGCCTGGGTAATACTGTTAAACCCACCATTACCCTCCTTCCTGCTCCTCCCTGAACCCCTCCCCCCACCGGGATTCAGCCGCCAAAGTTGTGTCCCATTTACTCATGCCCAATAGTATGTGGCGTCTGCTACCAATATCTGCAATGAAATATTATGCTTTCTGGATAATTGCTCTGATCATTTATATCATTTCTTATTAAAAATGTATATATAGCTCTAAAAGAGGAAAGAGAAAGAAAGAGGGGGAGGAAACGCATCTTGGAGGTACTCAGGTGGCTTAATTTTTTTCATGTATTTAATCATCACATTAATAGTTCCTTATAATTCACATTTTAAAGAAAACAAAATTGAGGGTTAGAGAGGCTGACTAATTTACACACATTGCATGGCTTGGTAGCAGAGCCAGTGATCTTTCTGCTACACAGTAAGTTCCACAAAGTGGAGAATTAAGACCTCAGTAACACTAGCCAAGAAACACGGCATTAATTATATGGATGGTTCATGCAGTGTAGTTTTGGGGTCTGAATTATAGGCATCATTGGCATACATTTTCTTACTCTGTGTAGAGAAATGGAGATTTATTAACCACTATACAAGACTGAAGACCAGATATATTTTTTTTAAAAGATGTTTAAATTTATAAATGTGTAAATGTTTGTTTTGGAATACACTGAGATAGTCTTTTAAACTCCTTTCCCCTTACCTTTCGTCCACATCTTAATCTTAATTACACATTTTTTTTTTTAATTGAGGCAACAAATTCCTTCCTCTTTAGATCTGTGCCCCACAACAACCCAGAGCCCCGAACATAAACAAAGGCACATTTGGAAGCTCCTGCAGAGACCTATATCCAAGATCAGCAGATCCTGCAATTTGCTATTTCCTCCTCCCCCCTCTCCTCTCCTCAGATGGGGCTTATGTAAGTCTCCCCGGGGCAATGCATGCATGGTTTTAGGGAGAGGACTGAAAACGCTGGCTGGAGCTGTTATATTAGACCACAGTAAAGGAGTAAATGGCTAATACTTAATGTTCAGCAAGCTCATTTATAGAATCCCAAATATTAATAAATGAATGCAATCGACACAGTTTGACACCAACACTTTGGAATTTATGACTTGTAACCGGAGAGGGAATGAATCTGCCAGAGCATCTTTTCAACTTTTTAATATAATTGGGAAGCCTGAAGCTGCTAAACCATCTATGAATTTCCTGTATTTGCCCTGAGTTAGTCTTGAATGTCCACAAAGCCTGGGACCTCATATAAAACTTTAGGAAGGGGTTTGGTAGTATAGTTTTTCTTTTAATATCTGAAACTTGCTATTCTATGCACTGCAATATCCAGGCAGTTTAGTATCATTAGAACAAAAGCCATAGAAATTCAGCTTCCTATTTTCACATCGTAGAGTTCTATATTAAGGGCCACGGATGGAGAAACACACATCAGATGAGTAGTTTGTCCTTTAAAGTGAAAAGCTCCCTTAACCAGGACATTCAGAACCTTCCCAAAATGGACTTGTTTTCAGCTTGTTCATCTTTTCCTCCTCCCGACTGTTTTCTAAAAGTTTCATGTCCATTTTTGGTGACAATTTATTATTTGAAGTCATCTTCCAAGAGCGAGCAGGAAATGTCTTTGTAAAAAAAGAGTCTGAAACAAACTTCGTGTGCAAAACAAACGTATCGCAGATCAGTAGGGACAGTTCCTAAGCAGACGGTGCTTGCAAAGTTTGCCTGAAAGAATGCTGTTTGGAGCCTGGAACATGCTTTTCACAGAAATACTATGAGTGGTTGTTCGGTTCTAGGGTCAATGCTTTGAGGCACGTGTCCTGTGGAGTAGTTGTACCATAGAACTCTTTCGCTCATACTGTTTTGTGGTAATTTAGGATACTATTATGCCCGTATCACCTGTTAGGACAGTGGGTATAGGGTGCTGGGTAGAATATCCCAGCTCCAGCAGCAGTGAACTTCTATTATTCCTCACATAACGGGTAACGTTATAAATTAGAATAGAGTATGGTTTTAATGACGATCATGGTCTGTCCAAGTAGGTTGTGCCATTTGGGGTATACACGCTTACATACACGCTTAAGTAAGAGTCTGAGAGTGTCAACACTTTAGTCTGGGTCTGTTATGATTCATCAGCCGTAGGATCCTGGGGAAACACCTGTCTTGGGAAAATATTGCCGGCGTGTGGCTTATACACTCCTTCTCTACCTGTACTTGCTTCCGGCTCCTTTAGGACCCCGTGTATCTGCTTTTCCTTGTCTCTCCTCCAGCTCGGTGTTAGGGCTAGGACTGTACAGCACACTGGTCATCTAATCATGGTTCAAGCAGACTTCTTAGGTGGTTAGAATGTGCGTTGCGGCGAGGAACCCCTGGACTGGGACTTGTGCACATAAAGGGTATCCTGGCCCCTATTGCTTCACCAACAATCAGGGTAATTTGCTGTCTGCCTACCCTCCTTCTACGTTTCCCAGTCTCATAAATCCTCTCGTGCGGCTGTGAGTGAACATGCTGGGAGACTGGCCTTTTTTCTCTTAGACATCTTGTAGAGACGTAGGTTTGGTTCAGGCCCTATGCGTTGGCTCCATTTCATTACACAGAGTTTCCTATAGGGAAAGGCCTGCCTTTCTTTTATTTGCCGTCCTCACCATTTATACTCGGGATGGTCATGGGGATTCGAGGGCGAAACACAGTTAATGAAAAGAACAATAAATCCTTTGTTGAGGGGCTGGAAACGACCACAATTTGATTAAAATATATAGCTGTATTAAAACAGTAAATCTCGGTTTCTGAGTGGGCCAACGTTGAATTGCCCAGTTCAGAAAAAGCAGGGTGCTGGGTCCTGCTCTGCGACACAGGGATGGAGGCTGTTGGTATGTCAGAAGGGATCAGTACGCGCAGCAGAGTTCGCAGAAGGAAGGGCAAGGGGAAAGAGATCTTACTAGTTCCACATCGGCTTTAGACAAGTTCTCTACAGGTCTTTTGAAGATGCAAAGGTCATGCCTCAGTTAGTCTTAAGGCCCTCAGCATCTAGCGTATTGACATTTAGTGTCATTTTACCAATCATAAAGATAATTTAGGCAAAGAGGAGTGGATTAAGTATTTGTAATATGTGTTTTTGAAACTGCAGTAGGGAAATCATTTCAGTGGGCAACAATTAGTGTTAAAAATAGAACAGAAAAAGCGGTACAGAATGAAATCCATCTGAGCAAATCGTGTTGGGTAAGGATTAAATTTATTTTCTGGACTTCTCTTTCAGTGACGTAGACATGTATTTTGGGTCATGATATAAAACGTATCTTTTACCGAGGGTCTTGGTCAAAAGTTTAAAAGCTATTGGTCTATGCTAATGGTTTAGGTGGGATGTATAAAAATAGCCATTTTTTAGAGGCTTGGGTTAGAGGAATGAGACATATGGGTACAGATGATTGTCTTTCGGGTTCTATGCCTGCAGTAAAGACCAGTTTCCTCAGGGGGACAGAGCTAGGAGACTCAGGGCAAGGAATTAAATGTCTGAACTGCTCACAGGCATATATAAAATAGCACCACTTGTCCTGTGATATTATGTTATTCTGTAAAAACTGAACTCATTTGTAAATCAACAAGCAGCACTATTAACTACTCAATTATTATCCAAATAATACCCGGAAATATTTATTGGCAGTATAATTAGATACCTTCTCATTAAATTTCAATCATTCTTTAGCCTAATCCTTTTTTTTTTTTTTTTTTTTCCGTCATAGAAATAAGTACAAACTTTCAGTCTGAATGATTTTTTTCTCTCCTTTGGGCTGGTCTGCCACTTTTATATTTAGCTTTCTTCTTCTGTCTACTTTTTCACAAAATTCTCTGTTTTCCTCTCTCCATGGCCTTTTGCTCCAATCAGAAGGGAGAGAGAAATGGGGTGATCTTTTTTTCTCATGATGGTCTTTTTTCAATCCAGAGTAATTTTCTTCCATATAAGTATTTCTTTCCTCTTAGCCCCCTTTGAAGCCTGAAGCTAGTATAAAAGCTAATTTGAAATTAGCATACAATCAGATTCCTTATTAGTCTCTATAGGCATTTTTTTTTGTAGATGTATAGCTTAGCCAGGGTCACAGATCCCTGACAGAAAATTGCTTTCTTTAAAGAGCCCGAGCACATATTTCTTTAGAATATATAAAAATATTGCTCAAAGCGCAATATGGTGTTTAAGGAGAGATATGAATTGATTCCCTCATAGTACACTTTACAACCTTCTTTTTCACCCTACATACCTTTCAAAAGAAATAGTAAAAATGACTTCAAAATCCACACATTTCAAAATTAATGGTAAATTATGTCCTGATCAAGTACAACTTTCTGTTTTTGACAACCTGTGGGGAAAGCAAGTCAAAACAGAATTGGTATATAGGAAATGTCAGTGAATTAGACCAAGCTTTTTCTCTACAAGATCCTTCTTAAATTACCTAAACATATTTTTAAAACAGTAATATTTGAATTTTACCGATTGTCACTAGTACCTATATGAGAAAATTTTACCTTGGGGTCCATTTACCATCTGAAATTTTATGCAAAATATATGGCTATCTGTCTGGGGAAGTGTCTACAGTTTTTATTGACTTCCTTTTTTAATGAGTATAATATATAATTGGAATGCACCCATCTTAAAATTTGGTTTCTATGAGTTGTGACAATTATATATACCTGTGTAGTCACTACTTAAAAAAAAAAAAACATATAAAAGATTTCCATCATCCAGAGTTTCCTGGGCACCTTTTCCAATCAATTTCCCATCCACCACAGTGTGACTACTTACTGATATTTATCACTATAAATTAGTTTTGCTTATTTTTGAAAGTCATCTTAATGGAATTATATAATATATTCATTTCTGTCTAATTTCTAATGTTTTTGAGCTTCATTTTGTTATTGCATCTATCAATAGTTAATTTCTCTTCACTGTTGAGCAGTATTCTCCCATTTGACTATATTACAACTTCACTATCTTTTTTTGCATTGACTGACCTTTGACTTGCTTTTGGCTGTTATAAATAAGGGTCCTATGAACATTCTTGTACATGTATTTTTGTGGACATAATTTTTAATTTTTAATTTTTGGGGGGTATAACTACTTACGAGTGGAATTGTTGGTTCTTTAGGTAGGTATTTTAACTTTATTAGAAACAGATCTGTGGTTTTTAATAAACTCTCAAAAAGATCTTTACATCCCAAATTTATTTTTTTTAAACATTGCTTTTAGGGCATGTGTGCAGATGTTTTTGGTTATTTTAAAGTCTTTTCTCACTTCTCCTCCTTAGGCTTCAGTTACTTTAAAATGAGTGCTGGGCTGTGTCTTATGTGTATAATGCATTAGTGCATTGGTACATGTTGAAATTAAATGTTTTTCATAAATTCTTGGGTAATAGCTTAATCACATAATAGATAAAATCCACTAGAATATAAAATTCATGAGGACAGAAACATTGTTCTGTTCACTGCTGTAACCCAAGCACTAGGATCCTACTTGCACGGAGCAGGTGTTCAATAAATGTGTGCAAAATAAATGCATGAATGAAGTATTAGAAATATGTTGGGAGGCATTCTAATCACTTTTAGTGTTTCACTTAATTCTCACAGCCAAGCTTTGAGTTAATTTCTCTTATTACTCCCTTTTTTTAAGTGAAGTAATTCGGCCCAGGGAGGTTAGGTAACTCGCCCATTTTCACATAGCAAACAAGCTAGGATTCGATTCCAGGTGGTGTTATTGCAAAGCCAACAATTTGAGCTCATTAAGAAAGACTGCATGTTTGTGTGTCTCTTGCTCTTTAAGTTTTGTTTCAAGAAGCCTAAAATAACCTTGTCATATTTCCTAGCTGTATCTTTTTGGAAGGAAAAATCCTGGAGAGGAAATTCCACTAGCTAGTTTGGAATGGTGATTCTTCCATTTTTATTCTTAGAACTACATGAATTTTCCTCAAAATTACATTCTGGTTTATTTCTATAATAGGAGTTAGGGGGGTCCCATTTCACTTTTATTATAGATGAAAGATATGAAAGTCCACCAACACAATTCTTGAATACTTTGTTTTCTTTTATCTCATTTTCTTTTGCATCACATAAGGTGTTTCTTAATGTGGGTTAAGAAGAACATTGAATCCGAAGTGCGTGATTGCTGTTATAAAGGCTGTATTGTACAGCCTTTTGGGGGTATCATGGATTTGGGGACACTGGGGTGGGATGGTAACATTTTCATAATTCTTAGCCATTCTTCATTACTAAGTTTTTAGCAACGTAAGCCTCCATCTCCTCCATCTTTTCATGGGCTAGTATGGCCCCCCTTAGCTGCCAGGGAGGTTGAGGATGGGCCAGTACCTTCTAATGAATTGGCTTTGTCATCAGAGCTTGCATTTCTTACTCTTTCAAAAACTTATCCCTTGCTATCTCCGTGAAACTTCCTCATATTTGAATTATAACTCTGCTTATTTTGATAGAAAAATATCAATAGGTGGATTCTGCTTAATATTTATCTCTATGTAGCCAAATCAGGACCAGATAGACTTCAAAATGGCATTTGTTAATGAAATTGCTCCTTAATTATTATATTAAGAAGAGAACTACCCCCCACCCCCGCTAAGACATAATGACCTAAAATCTCTCCAAATGCTCAATAGCCTCCCATGAGTACTTTAGAGGCAGTTCTCTTTTCCTGTCGTGAGCCAAAGATAAACAAGCTTTTGAGGCTGGAAAATAGTGACCAGAAATTGGTTTGTAAGTCTAATGTAATAGTCGTATCTGCTTTTGCCACAGTGAAAATAAATAAAGAAACCTCATTTAAAATGGAGGTGGGCAGCCCTGAAGAGAGAGCTTTCATGTACTACCACTCATCATACTAAGCAGACCTTGCATTTCCCGATACAAAGAAGCTTACTTTACATACCCCAGCAGAAGGAAAGAAGAATTTCTCCTTGCCCAGCAACGGCCCAGCCAATGAGAACGCAGCAAAACAGCCCCACCCAACTCTCTTCTTTCCCCTGTAAAAGCAAGCCCCTCTCCTTTGTTCTTCAGACTTGCCTATGGTTTGTCATAATTTGCTTTTCCCAAATTGCAGTTCTTCTGCTATCCCTGAATAAACTCATTTTGCTGGTAAAATAACTGGCTCTTTGGTTTTTTAGTATCAACACCACCAATAAAGGAAAATTCTCCCATCAAAATTTCGTGTGGTTTTATTTTGGCAGAATGCTTTAACCATATACAAAATTATCTGTACCAAGAAAAACTTATCAGTCCTTATCTTCTTAGCTTGGCTAACAAAGTTAGTAGATCTGAAATTCTTTAAAATTAGGTCCAATTTCTTTTCCAAGGTTGGGAATGCAAAACAGTCCCCAAATCATTAGTATCTATTATTCTAAGTGACAATTAAAGCAGTATTTCCTCAGCAACAGTCCCAAAGAAAAGTGCTATGAATCAAACAAATAATTTCTTGTTGTTGTTAATCCAGTCACTTCCTTCTTCCTATAGAGTAGTCCACAAAATAAAACCCGGGCTGTTATTTTACTTAATGTTCTCAAATGCCAAACAAGATTACGATTCCTCGCCTATGATCTCCTGTAATTCTAACCAGTTCTGTGCAAGTACGGAGCTGTTTTGGCATTTCACGTTTCTGCTGCTTCATCATCAAAGCCAAGCTCTTTTGCTGCAGCCTCTTACCACATTCATAGCACAGACGTCTCTGAACAACCGTGTTTTCAGTCATCTTTTCAACAGAGGACTCTAATCGCGTGATTCTCAAATGCCATACCAAATTTAGGTTTTGCTGACGCTTTCTTGATTTTCTAGGATTTAAAACATTCTCAAATAAAGTTTTGAAGCAAATGATGACAAGGTGTTTTCATGCTTATGTAACCCATCTCAGAGTTATTCCAGACACAAGATGCAATCCTAACCCTGTACCAAATAGAAGAGAAAACAGTAAGTTATCCCGGTAATCAAAGTAGTAGTGTTTTCAGGTATTCAGTGCCATTCTACTGCCCAATAGGAAAACCGAAGGGCAAGAAGTTAATGTGGATGTTTTAAAATAAAGGCATAGAAATGCTGCTTTTGCTTGAATTTTAAATGTGTTTTTTTTTTAATACATTGAATTTCTGTGCAGTGGAAATGAGGGGACTCGATGTAAGACTCTTGTTAGATTTAGCCTGGGGACAGAGGTGGGACCCATGCATTTTTTTTCAGGTGACTATTCCCTCAGGGGACATTGTCTAAGAGCTACTGAGAACCAGAGGCTGAGGTCTGAGTTGGGAGAGTTACGAACACGGTTGACTCTATACACACAAAACAAAGAGAATAATTCACCAAATATTTTTCTCCTTCACAGACTTTAAAGTACTTACAAAAAAGCACTTTTGTGTAGTGAGTCATTAACTTTGTATGTGTAGATAGAGGTTGTGGGTTTAGAATTATTTGTTTGTGGAGTTTGAGGTGATACTTTCAATAGGGTTGTTTGAAGTGCAAATAAAATTGAGCAAAGCTTCAATACAATATTTATATAGCAATTTAAAGGTAACAGGTGTTTTTATATGTATTATTATTTTTTAACCTTCCCATAAGACATTGCAATAGGTCTAGATTATCATTCCTAATTTACAGCTGAGAATACTGAGGTTCAGTTGCCCAAAATTATACAGCCAATAGAGGTAAGACCAATGTCCCTACTTAAACCCACTCCTGGAGAGGTCACACATTGAATCTCTTTATTATATGTTCTGTTTTCTTTTTTTTCCTGCTTCTTATGTTTCTTTTGTTTCAGAAGTATTTTTTTCCCAACTCTCTTAAAATCAGTTGAAGGCTTTAGGTCTTGCTCCCAAAGGATTTGGGTATGTGCGCGTGTATAGGCTTGCACATCATGTTTGTTCTGAATGGTTTGGTTTGTTGCAGATATAGGATGGCATACCAGTTTTAGATCGCACACTATTTGACTTTAGGAAACTTACATTCAGATTAAGACTTTGCCTGTTTTATGGCATGAGGCAGATGGGAGCTGGACTGTGCCACAAGACCTTTCTAACTGAGGTTGCCAGATACTGGGGACTAACCCAGTTGGGACCAACTCAAATGATAGAGCTGGTGCATGAGGTCCAAGTTTGGGTTCTAGAATTTTCAACTGAGTAAAATGAAGCTCAGAGTGGGTAAGCTAGGCTATATTCACGTCTTGAGTCCAACTGACAAAACCAATCACCTTTCAGGGATTCCTTTAATGGGTACGAAGTGGCACAACTCTTAATTCAGGAGTGACTCTATGAAGGTATGCCGTGAGACTGTTTGCCTTGCTTTGCATCCTCTCCTGGATTATTCACTTATTAGCCATGTGACCTGGGAAAAGATATTCTTTGCAGCTTCAGTTTTCATTTTAATAAGCATCATAAGATTGCTGTGGAGATTAAAGGAAATAAGACATGCAAAATTCTTGGAACAGAGCCTAAAACAAGGTAAGCACTCAACAGAGGTTATTTATTGTTGTTGTTGTTGTTGCTCTTGTTGTTATATTTAATTTGGGGTATTATAACTGGCAAGAGCAGCAAAGAAACCAAGCAGAAGGGAGAAGTATACGCATGAGATAGGTAGTTTCCAAACAGGCTTTGAATGCTGAGATTATCTGAGGGACAAGGTAGACATCCAATTGTGTGCATTGAGCCAACATTAGAGAACAAAGGGAACGGATAAATTGAAAACACACTGACATCAAGGAAGGATCTTGGGGATGTTATTGAATAGACTCGGGGAGCAGTGTAGAAACCTAAGAGGCTGAGCTGGACTAGGTTCCAGGGGTCTTATGTTGGACCAACTTGTATGAAGAATAGCATGGTTTGAGCCTACATGCTATCTGTAGACCTATAGATCTCACATCCTGACTGGCCTGAGAATTAGGACAGGATTAAGTTGGGAGGCCTAGCTGTGTGGGTCTGAAGGGAAAAAAGGCTGGAGTCTGGGAGAAGGGCTGGAAATGAAGTGCTAAATTCCTCTCTATGAACACTAATCACTGTAAGAGTTCACAGGAGGAAGAATAGGTCAATGAAGGTTGGAGATATTAACTGTAAGTATGGTGGGAGCCAAGCTGTCTTAGGTGATGAATAAGATTTGTGTGAAGAATAAGTAGAGGAAGAGGGGGAGTAAAAATGGCCAACGGCCCTGAGACTGGGAAGAGGATGAGGCAAATTCATAAGTCAGTAGTGCTCTTGGTCTGATTCATACACAGTTGTAGGTATAAAGTCCATAGGTAGGAAAGAATGGATTAGGGAGGATTTTATCAATCTGGCACAGAATAACAAGGAAGGCAAATGGAGTCATTAATGGTTCTTAGCAGAGAAATGACACATAACACCAAAAAACAGGACTTACACATAACACATAAATTAGTGTTCAGGAAATAATAGTTTGAGACACAGCAAGACAATGGAAAACCATTTTCTGAAAACATACTGTGGGCCAACATGACATGTATGATGTAATTTAATTTGTTATTACGATCTTGTGTTTAGGTGTTAATGTGACAATTTTCCTAAAAAAGGAACTGAGGGCTTAGAAATGTAAAGTGACATGCTCAAGGATCAGATCCAGGTGTGCTTGATTCCAAAGCATGCTCTGTTTTCCTCTGCCAGGCAGTTGTCCACAGCAGTGTAAGGAGGTGGGTAGAAGCTAGAATGATCCGTGCAATTGGGGATACAAGTCCTGATAAAAGAAATGATATGGGACAACCACAGCTTTCTCAACAAAAGGTAGTTTTCTTTCTCTTTCTTTTCCAACCACAGTGTTTGTGTCTTTCTTGTTGCCAATCCCATTCATCTTGTATTCAAGATATTCTTATACCTATCTTATCCTTACTTCTGCTGTTTTTGTTTTGTTTTGTTTTTGTTTTGTTTGTACTTGTATTCTGGGTGCTTTTTGCACAGTATCCTAAAACACGTCATCGGAGGATACTTGCTAAGTATGAGTGCACCCTCCATAGAAAGCAAGCCAGGCAAGCTTTCAAAGCAGATCAACCTGGTTCTAGGTTATAGATTCACCACTTACCACCTCAGTGCTTTTAGCCAATTCACATAATTTTTTTAGAATCTCAGTTTCCTTACCTATAAAAAGTATGAGAGTAAGACATTATGCATGGAATTTGGGGGCTGAAGGATGTCAAGCATATGTCATACAAAGTTCTTAAATTATATGGAATAATCATGAATTTAGTTCTCTTCTCCCTTGTCTTCCGTGAATTGAACTATTAAACATTTTGGGGAATGTCTCATAGAAAAATGAAAGTACGTGAAGAAAAAAAATAATAAAAGTTAAGTGCATTAATAAAAATGTAAGTAAATAAGGAGAACAGTTTGATTGATGATCATTCAACAAATCATGGTTAATGATGCTTTGTTCCAAAAGCTATATATATATTAGTCTTTAGACAAAACCTCAGTCCATAACCTGTACATTCATTAAACGTGAAATAGGCAAATGGATTGCACTCAAAAGTCAATAGACTGAAGAGAATCACTTCTTAAGGAACATTTTCTATTTGTTATTGGCCCATTTGGACCTCAAAGATAAAGGATACTACTTATCAACTAATTTATACAATGATGAGAATGAGAGATAATATAATGGATGAGAGAACCAAGATGAAAAATTATTTCAATAGGCTCAAATAATGGACCAAAACTAACCAGATAAAATTTAATAGGAATCAACTTCAAGACCTGCATTTAGGGTCATGTTATTAATTCAATCTATAGGAGAGAAAAGACACGTTCAGAACATAATTCATATAAAATGTCTCTTGGAATTTTTGTTGACCCAAACCAAATGAGCTTATAATGTGAATTGATTGTGAAAAATAAGTAGAGCATGAGATAGGGGGCTAAAAAAAAAAAAATGGAATTGGGGGCAGTGAGAGATTTTTAAAAGGTTTGTAGTATTTTTTCTACTAGTATTAATTTAACATCATCTAGTTGAGAACCTACGCCAATTGAGTATTTCCTTTTAATGTTTGTCAATGTTTCCAAACTCTTTGAACTAATAGATGTGTTCACCTTCTGTCCCTGGGCCAAAATCCTGTCTCCTTCTGCTGGTTGTGTTTTAGTAAATACGCCTCTTCAGCTGCCCAATGAGGGCAAGGAACTTTGTGCTGTACAATGCAGAGGTAATATTTTGTTGTTATACATGTATTTTGCATGTATGCATATCTAGGGGAATGGGAGATGGTGTCTAGGTCCCAAGCATGGAATTTTTTTTTCCCCAAAAGACATTCTCCAAATGTTGCAGTCAACTCTATACCTCTGACATTCTCCTACTCACTCGAATTTCTAGGATCGTATTGCCCTTTGAAGACTCTCGGCGTGCTCACTGTGCACCTGGGGAGTGCAGCTGTGAATGTTTGCTGCAGCCATGGTCACTGGCTGCTCTAGTTAGGTAAGCAGTCCTAAGCTCTATGTATGTAATTGTGAATGCCACCACCATTAGTACCTATTTTGGTGCTCAACTTGAGTCACCTTTGAACAACTAGCTCTTTACCCTACTCAGTGACATGCTGCCATCTAGAGTCTTCTATTTGGCCAAAAATGTTGACAAATTGGTCATAGCTGCCTATTCCCCATTGCCCCACCTCATGGACCTGTGGCTTGTAAAGTCAAACACACAAACAAACAAAACCATGCAACCTGATTTCTGTCTCTTTTCAACATTCAGTAGAGAAATATTGGACTTTTGTAAAGCTCATCGATTCTTGTCTTCTTCTGGCTATCTTGTACGGTGCCACACCTCAGGTGAGGGAAAGAAAGTCTTAGTGTTACAGACTTTTTCTCCACCACTGGTGAGACTATTCTTTTAGACTGCTGAGACTAATTTTTTGGAAAGCTAGTCAGGAAAGGCAATATTGATACAGAAGTCATTAATAGTAAAGTTTTCCTTTTGTATTTGTGCACATATATGTGTGTGGGAAGGGTGAAGGTCCAGAGCAGCACAAAACTCCATGTTTGGCATGAGCATAATCACTCTATAGATTTGTTTCCTGTATCAGTGTAATACCTTAAATTCATACACTTTCATGGTAAAATTGTCAGGGGTGAGGGTAATCGCTGTTCTTGGATACCTGAAATTATCTTCAGCCACTATGCCAAGTCCCCTAGGGTTATAAACAGATTTCATTGAGGGCATTTGATCAAGATCACACTTCCATGCTTCCTCACCCAATGGACATTCGTTGTTCATTTGTAATCCTAAAATACCAAATTAAGAAAACATACACACATCAGCGGACATAGTTGTACATTTACCCTTTATTGAACTCATTCTTGCTAAATCACAGGAGGAGAATTTCCTCCCAGAGGATAATGACAAAAGTGTCATCAAGATGATTGAATAGGTTGAAGGCCAAGCCCTCTGAGGAATATTTGTATGAACTGAGGACATTTCCCTTGTAGAAGTGAAGAAGTGAAGACAGTAGACATGGTGATTATCTCTATATACATGAAGGGATGATGTACAGAGTGGATTTCTGTTTAACTTTAGAGGAAAAAACTCAGATCCAGAAGTAGAATTTTTAGTGAGACAGATGAAATAACAGGTTTAAAATAGCTAGAGCTCTTTAAAAAATGAATTCAGCTGCCCTTGTGAAGCAATGGATTCCCAATTATCAAAACGGTGTAAACTGGAGCTCGTAGCTATCTGACAGAAATTTGATAATAGTGAGACAACTACATGTGTAACGGAGGTTTCTTTCAAATTAAAGGCTCTCTAATTCTATGTGTCTAGACTAGGGATGTTCTTTACAATATTTCCATCTCCCACACATTTTTAGAAGGTTTGCTCTTCCTTTAACTTTTTCTGGCATCTATCTCTAATCCTTAGGTTTCTGTGTTCAATAATTTAAATGAGTAAGCTTGCCGGTATTACATTCTGTAGGTATATTTCTCAACGGGGCCTGCTTCTTCTCTTTGAAAAAAAAAAAAAAAGCAGCATCACTTTCAGCAATTACTTTATGACTGTATTTTCTTCCTCAGTGGGAGGATGCTGAAAAAGGAAAAAAGTCCTTAAACATAGGAAGTGACACTAACATTGTTTTTATTTGTTGATTCATGAATCTAGGCGTATGAATGTTTGCTAATATAACCTTGTTAATTAGAAATACTCATCATTTGTAAATGTTTTATTATTTCAGTCACTTTGATTATTCACAATTACATGGAACCCAAACTTGCCGGGGTAAAACATAAGAGTCATTCTTAACTTGATTGGTAATGGAATAAGACATTCTGAAGATGTACTTCTCATTTTCAGTTTGAGTGATACTTTATTCTTGATTAAGAATTGATCAATAGAAATCAAATTTCCCAAACCCATCTATTAAGATACCACTTCTTCCAGCTTTTAAAAATGTATATAGAACTTAGCAAGTAATTATAACATAGGGATGGTGCTTTATACTGTTTCCCTTTTTACTTAAATAAAATTTTATTTAGGAGGAGGATGTTAAAATATGTCTTCCATGTAATATGATGTTAAAAGTAAGTAAAATCTAAAGAAGACAAAGTTGAAAACTGACTGGCTAATATCATAGTCATAGCATAATGGTTTTTCTCAACAAGTATGGCATAAAATTTATTTAGCTATTGAAAAACCTCCAGAATTTCGGAAGGTATCTGATCCTTTATGGATACCCCAAAAAACTTTGCTAAGTGTTGAATAACTACACTCAACATTACTACAGTTGAATTTCCATTTTTTTAAGGAAATTTTCACCATTCTTGAAAATTTTAGGGTGATGATCTTTTCAGGGAAAGCAGAAAACAGACACAGTACATTATGAGACAAAAGCAAAATACTCAAGTCATCACAGTAATTAGATTCATTAATTATAATTAGAGATTTGGGAGACAACCTTCATGGATTAATCTGCCACAGTTTAGGGAATTGTGACTGTGGCTTTAGAGCTAGGTTTTATATAGATAAATGTAATGCAGTATTACAGAATTTGTACTATCACATAAAATATAAGAACTTACAGTCTTCTTGGTTTATTAAATAATTTCCTTCTTTTTTTGCTCTATAAATAATCTAGTTGGATATTAGACACTATGATAGTAAATATTCCATATACAATTCCTATGTGATTGTGTATATTATTTGAATGAAAACTAAAATAAGTAAGTGGTCTGCCACATCTATACTAAGGTAATTAGTGTTTAGAAGAAACAGAATATTGTTTTCAGTACTGTGAAATTAGAAATCCATTAAGTAATAAATTCTGATAGGTAGTCCAAACCTAGCTCAGACCTCTGCAAAGTTTGAGCTCAGTGGGTAAGTCAGTACAACTCTCAAAATGTGCAGTTGGCAAAGTGCCCTGACAAAATTCAGAAAACATGCAGTATTCAGAGAAATGAACATGTAGAATTCTAGAAAACTGAACAGAATTGCAGTCATAAGCTCACAGGGATAATATAATCTTGTTTTCAGAAACAATTTAGGCAGATAATTAAGTGAGCTTGCATATAGGGTTGGCTACAGCCTAGAAACTTTCCTAGTGTCCAAGTGTAATTCTAGGTACTTGATGACAGAAAGCATTTTAAAGGAAGAAAAATACAGAAAATATTATTTTACACACACATACACCAACATATTGAGATTTGAGATGTTACAAAATTCGATTATTTCCTTGTATTTTTATTTACCATTCCTGGGTACTCCGGAGTCATTCTGAGAGAATACCCGTGTAGTAGTTAATTTTGATGAATGGATTGATGGATTGTAGATCGAGGACAAGGAAACAGTTCTCATCTCTGGGATGTCTATTCTGAATTACAAACAAACGTATTCCTTTTCATCGTTAATGTATAGCCTTTGCCGTTATTCCCTAGAGCTTTACATTTAGAGCAGTTTGAAGCACAATTTAATTTAAAAACATCGGTGCCATTGCAGAAATGATACATAAAGTTTTTCAGGACACACTCAAGGAAGTAGAGAAAAAGAGCAGGAGATAGGAGAACTTAGCGGCACTGTTTTCTCTTGTGCATTAATTTGAGGGTCTTGGGGGAGGTTTGGGGAAAAGAGTGCCGTTACACTAACATTATGGGCTGGAAATTCTGCCACATATCCATTGAGAGAAAAATGCCTTAAAAATATTTTTAAAATGATTTAGAGTTGACTAAATCCAATGCATGTTTTTACCATGAATTTTCCATTTAGAATGTTTAAAAAAAATCATAGATTTTTAAAAAGAAAATGTAACCATATGTTACTGATTCATTCACACTTATCATATTGTTTTGTGTGAGCAAGCTGGTGTCCAAAAAATTTTAGTTTTTTCAACCAGGAAGTCACATTTTTACAGCACCAAAAAGGACCTTGAACCTGGAAAGTTTCAAATTTCATTTTAAACTCAGAACCCAAGGAATTTGAGTGGGTTCTAAACTTGGCAATATGCCTTCACCCTAGTTAACATACTGATGGAGTTACATATTCAAGAACATATGGGTTAAAAGTGGAGCTGTTAATTCTGTTTTGATATTGATGCTAGTATATTCATTTTGACTTCCTAGTTTGTTTGCCACGAGGAAACAATTGGCCACTTGTTTTATTACTTAAAAATTTTTATATTTCGACCCCGTATCCTTACATATACAATGAGTGTTATCAAATATGTAACAAAGCTGGTGTACGGAAAATGCATAATTTTCCCTAAGGGTTATTTGCTAATATGGAACACAGGCCTCTAAAATGTGATGAAAGGAAGGACTGTGGAACAATGGGTCAGGATGGCTAATTTTATGGGGAACACATGCATACAATGTAATTTAAAACACATGCTACAGCAGTTATAGTAAAAGGCTCAGAGAATTAGAATGGAATTCTGCTTCATAAAAAAAGAAAACAGTTCCCTCTTTCTCCTGACAAAATTGCATTTCTCCTCTAGGAAAGAGATCCCATTCACTAATGCTTTAACAATTGCAAGGCCCACCCGCAAGCCTCACATCTATTCTCCCAGTGTCCTCATCAGGTACGGTCCATCCGTTGTGGTTGACTGTTTGGAAATGTGACATAAAATTAAAGGCAAACGGTCCAATATGTATCTGGCATCTTTCTAATGCAATATTTATTAACTGTTTTTCGAGACTAAAATATAACATGTTATTTATTTAATCTCTCTCTTACACAATGTGCTACAGTCTATTAACATAGGAATTTTATGGGAGAGGAACAGGTCATTCTATCTTTCCTCTGTTTCTAGACAGACACTTCAGGCTTCAGGTACAAGCCTAAATAAAGCAAGTCAGACAGTGGAATGTACTACTTTGAGGATCTCCGAAAGTGGCAAGATGATAAACTTGTAAGCAATTGGTTGCAATAATTTAATCATGAGCTTTAAATTTATGCTCCTCCCTTCCAAAAGAAAAAGAAAAATCTCTCTCTTAACTGTGATTTAAGCTTATTTTCTCTTTCTTTAGTTAATCTTTTATGAAGACGCAGAACAAATTGTTGGCAACTTCATCATAACTTCTCATATCCTTAAATATGAATGTTAATCATCAAAATTCAAAGAAATTTTGGAAAATTTTGTTGACATAATTCTTATAAAAATTTTGGAGAAAATAAACGGTCGTATAAATGATCTCAGACTTTCTCTGTAGTCTACTCCAGTTTATTTCACCTTTTTCATTTTTTATTTAAGAAGTCAACAAAATAACTGTGTATATTGTTTTTAATCCACAAGCCTGCAAATTAGAACAATTGTTAAGATGAGGGTTTGACTGGTATGGTGAAGACAATAGGATCTGCTAGAATTAAGCAGATTGTACCAACAAGTGCCACTCCGGGTGGGCTGGTCTCTCTAGCTTTTGATTTTCATCCACGTGGTCCACATTGTTGGTAGTTCTCTGATCAACATGGCACTATAGTTCACGCCCCCTTTGCTGTCCTCAATCCCATGTCTTCGCACTGGAAGTGGATGTCACGCTTACTTGCTGCTTTCCAATAATGTGCCTGAAGACTCAGGCTTTAATTCTGACCAGATCTTTTACTTGTAGATGTGAAAGACATTGACTTTTTCTAATATGTTTATCAACTTTGTAATTTTATGGGCCTGTTATTATTAAGAATTTTTTGTTAACATAGAATGTTTACAATAAGAAAATAAAGAGAACATAACTGCATTTGAGATAATTATGGCCAAAATTTTTAGTGTATTTATTTTCAATTTTTTTTCCATCTACATTATTTACCTAGAAGGGAGCAATTTTGTTGTGGACTTCTTTAATTTAACATGTGCATATATTTGTTTTCCCATATCATTAAAATAATTTTAAAGACATGGCTTTTAGAAATATTGACTATAATATATCATTTACTAAAAGATTCCTTTCTTGTTGAAATCTTCAATTCCTTCCAATTTTTTTTCATTTGTGGAATTACAGGATCAAAGTATGAAGATCTTTCATTCTGCTTAATATTAACAAATTCCTTTCAAAAAAGGTGGCTCGATTTATCCTTCCACGTGATATGTAGTAGAGACTAGTTTGTCACACCCTTGCCAGAACTTGGTGATAATATTTTGTAAAATTGTCTATTTAAAAAAAATGAAAATATTATCTTTCTCTGTATTTCCTTTTTTTTTTTTTTTTTTTAAAGATTTTATTTATTTATTCGACAGAGATAGAGACAGCCAGCGAGAGAGGGAACACAAGCAGGGGTAGTGGGAGAGAAAGAAGCAGGCTCATAGCGGAGGAGCCTGATGTGGGACTCGATCCCATAACGCCGGGATCACGCCCTGAGCCGAAGGCAGACGCTTAACCGTTGTGCCACCCAGGTGCCCCCGACTTTCTCTGTATTTCCTTAATTAGGAGTGGAGAAGAATAGCTTCTCAAGTATTTATTATTTGTATTTTTCCTTAAATTTTGGATCCATATCCTGTAAAATTCTTCCTATTCATGCTTTTATGTTTTTACTTATTTATTTGTTAAGTGTGTATGTTTTTATATCTCTATATACTATGCATTATATTTTTTTACATACAATCTTTCCAACTGTTTTCATTGACATATTTTTATTTTGAAAACAGAAGGGCTTACCTTTTATGCAGTGAAGTTCATCATTTTTTCCCTTCCTGAGCTTCTACTGGTTTCATGTTTAAAAAGTTTTTTTCTCAGGGTGCCTCAGGGCGGCCCAGTTAGTTAATTGTCAGACTCTGATTTCTGCTCAGGTCATGATTTCAAGGTTGTGAGATGGAGCCTTGCCGCAGTCTCTGGGCTGAATGTGGAGCCTGCTTGAGATTCTCTCTCTCCCACTCCCTCTGCCTCCCTCTCCTTTCTAAAAACAAACAAATAAGTAAATAAGTTTTTTTTCCCCGGGGATTTTTTAATTTTAATTGGAATACTTGTCATACTTGCCACTCACTGTTCATCATGGGCTGGATGCACCTCAAAACCAAGGACCTTGGTTGACTTTCTTATTCTTTCTCAATATTCATTGACTAGCAGTATTCCTGGAAAAATACTAATGTCTAATTACATTTTTGGTAAAAGTCTAGACACAATTCCACTGTGTTTTCCTTTACTTTTTGAAGAATGAACAGGATCTTATTTAAGAATTAAACAGGGTCATTGAAAAGTCATGGCAAATAGAAGGAAAGTAATGGATAGAGGTTTGTCAAAATTTTGTGGCATGGGTAATGAAAACATAAGTAGAAAGGCAGAAAAATCAGAACAAATGTACTGGGAGTAAATAGTTCTTGCACTTGTCTGAATTTTTATATAGTTAATTAAAACAATTTTGAGACTGGAATATAGTAATACAAAGCTTTTTCTTAGGGTAACTTGGTGCAGTAGGCAAATTCTGAGATGAACCATAAGGTCCAACCCCTTCTTCTCTGCATTTCCTGCCAGGTATTCATGTCTTGTATAATCTCCCTCTCTTCAGCATGGGAGGGAACTATGAATATGAGAGCAGTCATTTTCATGACTCTGTTACATTATATGGCCAGGTGAAGAGATTTTAAAGATGGAATCAAGGTCTCTAATTAGTTTAAAAGAAGTCTTAGGTCTTCCCTGAGATCAGATATCCCATTTCCTCTTGGCCTTGGAGAAATAAGTTACCATGAGTTCTATAGCTGCAAGGAAATGAGTTCTGCCAATCATGTCAGTTTGGAAGAGGATCCTGAGCCTCAGATGGGAATGACGCCCTGAGCACCACCTGAATTGCAGCCTTGTGGGGTCCTGAGCAGAGGACCCAGTTAAGCCATATTCAGACTCCTGAACCCTGGAAACTGGGATAGCTGCTCGGTTTGTAGTAAGTTGTGATGCAACAATGGGAAATAAATATACTTGGACATGTTTACCAAATGCATTAGAAAATTTATAAACACTTTTATCTGAGAATTTGAAGTTTAGTATAACCTAAGAAATAATTATGATTTCTACTTAGCCATGAAGATGTTCAAGTGTTTATAAAACTGAAGAACTAGAAACTTCTTAGATAGTCAATAGAAGTGCAATAAATACTGGGCTCTAGGGACAGAGATGGTGCATTGATATATTTATTTATGGTCTCTTTTCCCCCCAGGTTCCACTGGGAATAATGAATGAACTCTATCAAAGAAAATAGAATATGGGATGTCATTGGAAAATAATTGCAACACAACTTTGGAAAATAGAAAATAGTAAAAGTACATTTACAGACTTAACCAAGAGGGGAAAGGGGTCAGTATACTAGTTTCTGAAGGGCCCTGACCTTCCCAATAACTACTCTGGATGCTAGAAGTCACAGAAGTTCCATCCAAACCTTCAAAAGTTGGGCCAAAGATATTCTCTGTATGGAATTCTATATTCAACCAAAATAAATATAAAGGCAAAATAAACACCGTAGGCATCTAAATGTACTTTCTTAGGTAGCTATTGGAGAATGTGCTACAGCAAAATGCAGGAGTTAACTAAGGAAGAGTGAATTACAGTATCTACGAAAGAGTTAACTTCAGGAGAAAGTACCAGTGTGGCAGCTTTGCACATGGCATAGAGAACTATCAATTCAGACAGAAATCCAGGAATGAAGGGTTCCAGAAGCAACCTCTGGGGGGAAAAGGGAGTGAGGCTTGATAGAAAGGATGATATGAGGGATTACTTGGAATAAAGAAAGTATAGATATGTAGCCAATCATGTAAGTGAAAGAAATATTCCATTTAGTAGATAAGGGATTGATTACATAAATCATGCTATATCCATACAATGGAATACTATGCAGCCATTTAGAAGAATGTGAACATGTACTGATATGGAAAATTATCCCCAATACATTATTGAATGAAGAGGCAAGGTAAGGAACGGTATAGGGGGGTATGACTCCATTACTGGTTTTCGTTGTTGTTGTTGTTTTCCAATGGTTACACAGAGTTCTATAGTTATTTTCTTTATCCACAGACTAACTCTGGGGGTATATAATAATCTGGTAATTGTTGCTGTGGTAAGGGGAAACGGAAAACCAGGGAAAGAGCTCCGTCAATGAACTGACAAAAATAAATATAAAACTAATTAAGAAACATGAAACTAATAAATGCATGATGTATTTTCATATTAACATGATGCAATGAGAAGCTATATAATAATATGGAATACATTATCTGTAGATTATAAGTAAAAAAAATAACAAAATAAAATTTCTTGTCAGTCGACTCTATTTTTTAAATTCTAGTTTTATAAATATAGCCATAATAGAAAAAAGTAGGGAGATACACAAAAATAATAACAGTGGTTCTATTCAGGCAATGAGATGGTGTTTTATTTTCTTCATGTTCCATCATTTTAAACATGGGAAAAATGTTGTAAAAATGAATGTATCTTTTCTTGGAACAAAGGCAGGTTTAACGTTTAAATTGCTTTTAAAAATACATTAAACTGGGGCACATGGGTGGCTCAGTCAGTTAAGCATCTGACTTTTGATTTTGGCTCAGGTCATGATCTCAGGGTTATGAGACTGAGCCCCATATTGGGCTCCATGCTAGGCACAGAGCCTGCTTAAGATTTCTGCACTCCCTCTCCTGCCTCTCCCCCCACTCTCACTTCTTCTCTCTAAAAAAAAAAAAACAAGAAGAAAGAAAAAAAAAAGAAAAAATACATTAGACTATCTATTTTAGTTAGCACCTTTTCAGTCTTTGTCTTATAATTTGTTTTAATATATTGATATCTAATGTATTTGAAAACCTATGTTTTTAATGGCATGGTCCCAAAATGGCATGGCAATTGACAAGTTGCAAGGCATTCTTCTAGTCAAAGGGAATTACAGTCTAGCTGTGGAAATAAGACACATATGAAATAATAGCTAAAATACTACATATTAAATGTATGAAACGGTGAAATAGTATAGATATATCAGATTTTATAGGCAGGAAAGATCACCGTTGCCTAGAGAAGTATAGTCAACTTTGAGGATTGGGTAAGAATTAGTCACACGAAAAAAAGAAAGGAAGCTTCCTAGTAGACAAACTGCCATGAGCAAAGGAACAGAGAAGGTGAGTAAAGGGACACCTTCATTCTCAGAACACAGACTTGGATGGTAATGGTAGAATCGCTTCCAGTGCTCAAAGTGGCTTCACAGACTTGCCTCGAGTGTTATATGGGCAGATTGAGGGAGAGCACAAATCCTGCAGGGAGACAGATAGGTCTTCAAATCTTAGCTCTGCCAGCACATGATGTGGCAGAGAGAAAGTCAACTTTTAAGGTAATGATGCCTAAAGTGAGGTTTGCTGTGAAGGGTAACAGAGAAAATGAGGGGAAACCGCCTAGCACCGTGCCTGGCACACCGTTGTCATGAAAAGAGAGTGGTTCCCTGCTTCTGACCTCCTGTCCCATTCTCATGACGTCTGTGTGGAATAATAGGAAGGATGATTAGCCTTATTTTGTAGGTAAGAAAACTAAATCTCCAAGATGTTAACTTATTTACACTCATCAAAGCTAATAAGGAGTGGACTTGGATTGTCTGAGTTTTAGCTCAGTGACAAGGACTTTCCATGATGACTAAAACTTTATATACATACAAAGAGAATTATGATGTGGGATTTTTTTCAGTTGAGATCCGTGTTTGACCCTCATGAGGCTTCATAAGATGCTATTTCATTTGATAAATTCACCACGATCCAGTCTGTTCCTCGATGGTGTAGGCTCATAAATATAATCTTCTGAGCACATAGAGGGAGTATATTAACCTTTCAGGAACAAACTCACATTAATTAATTTCACAAGGGAAATTCCTTAAGAAGAAGATTCTTTCCGGGGCGCCTGGGTGGCACAGCGGTTAAGCGTCTGCCTTCGGCTCAGGGCGTGATCCCGGCGTTATGGGATCGAGCCCCACATCAGGCTCCTCCGCTATGAGCCTGCTTCTTCCTCTCCCACTCCCCCTACTTGTGTTCCCTCTCTCGCTGGCTGCCTCTATCTCTGTCGAATAAATAAATAAAATCTTAAAAAAAAAAAAAAAAAGAAGAAGATTCTTTCCTAAGGACTCTGTCTCTGTAAGCCTAGTGCCTAGCACAGGATCTGAAACAAAACAGTGTCACTTACATTTCATTTTGTTGTTAAGACCAGAATGCTAATTTTTAAATTTATAATAAAATATAGATGTCAAGGTCTTGGATACTCACACTCTTTGAATAAAGAAAAAAAAAACGTATAAAACCAAGTAAGACTCAGCCTTCTGAGTATGGCATTCAGACCAAGGAACATTGAGCCTTTCAAATATTTACTGGCTTTGGGCCTGATGCACTCATCCCAAGAGAGATGCCTAGAATTTCTCCAGTGCATGGCCCTGCACACCTTATTCTTATTGGCTTTACATGTCTCTGATCCATCCATCCTGCATTGATTTTCTAGTTTAACTTTCACATGGTACCTTGCTTTCAATATCTACAGAGTATTTTGCTGTCTGCCCTCAGTCTGATGAAGTGGTTTCAACCTTTTTACCTCTGAAAACAAACAGGGGGTGACATTCACTCACCGGCATCCTAGTTATAAAGCCTCCCCTTCCCTCCCACTCAGAGAAGGATATCAGAATGCAGCTGAGTGAGAGTTATTTCAGGATAACCTTGACTTCTCTCTAACTTACAAACAAAAGTAAAGCATTTGCAAACTTTGAACTATTAATAGTAACAAATTACTTGCAACAGAGCTCAAAACAGATTGTGACATACCATTGGATCTTGACCTCTGTGTCTAGTGGAGAAAATAAGGGGCTGTTTTAATTTCTTGGATTTCTCATATTTAAGAGGACAATAACACACGTAATATGCAATTTTTAATTTGACTTATAAGACATAGGAAGCAAGTTTTGTATCATAAGGAAGACTTCTTTCCTTAAACTCCTAAAGAAAGGAAGAATTGGATCAACCATTTACCAGTGGGGCATTTTTTCTATGTCCCAATGAAGATAAGGAGGACATATATTATTATAATAAAAATTATAGCTCTCAGTCATCATTTTAGAAAACAAAGAAGAAAGAAAAAGGGGAAGAAAAAATAAGCTCCATATTCCTAGGCTCTTTCGGCTTTAAGAAGACTAAATATAAACCCACAGTTTTCCTTTTTTTTCCCATTAAGTAAAGAGCTTCTAATTCTAGCAGAAGTTTGAGCTAGGATCATTTAACTTTGAGCAGTACTTTGTGTTTTCTCATCCTCCACTTGTATTTGTGGGTCAAAAGAGAAGTCATTAGGGACTCGTATTTCCTGTCTCATCTTTTCCTTCCTCCTTTCTTAAAACTTTGTGGGAAATCAACTTTATAAAACACTAAAGAGAGCTGTGTGCATTAACTTCTGAAAAGTCCTCCATAATTCTTACTTATCTATTTCCAAGTAGACTTTTCTCCCAGGGCAGAGACCAGAATGAATCTTAGTATAGAAGAGAAAGACACTATATGCAATATTTTATAATCTTTCTCTTAATTGAATGTGGGTTCCTATTGTTTTACTTTTCTTATCTATTTATAACCATTTCTTGGAATCCTGCCTGTTCTCTCTCTATTCCCTACCCCACTTATAATTCCTTGGAGAAGAAATTTAAGTGAATTTATTTATTTATTTAAGAAGAAATTTATTTATTTATTTAAACTTCATCACTGTTGGAAACTGTATGTACACCTCATGCAGTTTCATCTCTGAAATGTAAAATATTCCATTTTGAATAAAGAATCATCTTCTGCTGAGAATGTAGACATGAAAATATCTTTTCATCTCAAGCATGTAGTGTACAGCTAATTGCATAGTAAGTAGCTCAGGACCTTGGCCCTTTCTTCCTCTTTAAGGTTGGTTCCTCTGCTGCGGTGTCTGGGTGGATGTGGCTGACAGGTGGCATTAGCTCATGGCTATTCCTAACAGCTAACGGAATAAAAGAAGACTTGATAGGATTTTCTAGGACAAGCACTGAAGAATACGAGGGAGTGAATATTACATTACACAAGACCAAGAGAACGTTTCTTTGTGTTACAGTGAAAAAGGTGATAACAGACATTGAAAAGGCCGAGAGTTTTAATGATATTTTGCCGCTCACTATATTTTTTCTTTTTTTAAAATAGATAAGTAACTCCTGAGAGAAAAAGGAGAGAAAATGGAGGGAAAAATAAGAGAAAAATAGAGGAAGGCACATGGAGGGCCAGGATGTGGGATGAGATGACCCACATCTCCATTGCTTTCCCATACACAAAGGCCATCGAGAGTTCAGTGTTCACAAGGGGCTCAGCGAAAAGAAGGGATTGTCTATTCTTTAAGAAACATTAGAGTCCTGAGGTGGAGGCTTCCTTCTAAGGTACTTGTGGTTTTAGTTGACTTTTTCCTCTTCCATTTCTAAAGATATTAGAAATATCTTGATCTTAGAGTTTGAAGCAAAAACAGACATGTGTAACGGAATCAGTTCAGTACTTCTCCTTGGGGCTTCCCTGATAGCGACCTCACCTTGGCCCTAACTTAACCTAAGGGTAGTTCTAAACAACTTGGACAGATTTGTAGGCAGCATCTTTGAAGACAAAATTTTTTTAAAGATTTATTTATTTTATTTTAGAGGGAGAGGAGCAGAGGGAGAGGGAGAGAGAAACTTAAACAGACTCCCCATTAAGGATGGAGCCCGATGTGGGCTCAATCTCAGGACTCTGAGATCACGACCTACGTGGAAACCAAGAGTTGGGTACTGTAGCACACAGGAGCTGTAAGACAAAATTTAACAGCACCAACTCAAATCTACCCACAACTGGTTCTAACACCACAGCATTTTTACAAGAAAGGTGGGGACTTTGAGGCCAATCAGTTTTTTCTACGGCTTTCATCACAGTCAACTTCATGAATCAACCAAAGTTCGATGTTTCTGACTACCAATCTAACTATTCAGTTATCTTGACCCTGCTGGGGGTCTGTTCCCCCTTGACTTTCCATGCAATTGCTCCTAAACATTTTTCTCTTCTGCCATTGTAAACCTCTATTCTTTCATAAATAAATTGATTTTATACCTCAACTTCTTCGTTCAGCACTCTCCTCTTCTTCGTTCTCACCAGAATCTGGCTGTCCTGCAAGGCCACTGATTCTACTACAGCTGTTTTGAGAAAAAACTGCTCCTTCTCCCATACTCCATGCCCTGTGCCCATAAGTGGTAGGATGTAGCACTCTTAAATCTTAGAGGACTCAGACTCAACATGCTTATAGTATGAATGAAGCTGACCCAGTTGTAATCCAGTAGAACATAGTGGAGGATGTGATGCATTAGAAAGCAAATGCCTCATGTAAATATGGCAGCTGCTTTGGAGCTAAAGACAGTTCTGCCTTTCAGGTCTGTAAGTACACTTTTGCCAGATCTTCAAATTTTTCCAAAGAAGCCAGATATTCAGGTTTTATTAGTGAAATATTTATATTTTAAATATTGACAACAAATTAAAAATGTATGAACACCATGGAATAAATAAGACTTATTTATAGGTTAAACATGCCCTGTAGCCTGCAAGTTTGTGACATTTATTCTACTCTTTCTTTATCGACTCCTAATATATGCCTCTTTCACCTATATACCAAACCCTTCCTTCTTTGACACTACGAAATTTGGCTTTATTAGCCTCATCAACTTGAATCTTGACCCGTGGAATGGCCACCTAACTCTGCCTGCAGATTTTTGCTCTATACTACTTACCCTTTACTCTGTATGTCATTTCCTTTCATCTATAGCTGGAGGTGGTAGTTTTGTTTTTTTGTTTGTTAGTTTTGTAAAAAGCCATAGTAAATACAAGAGTCTCCCCTTATCTGCTGTTTTACTTTCTGTGGTTTTAGCTACCCATGGTCAACCACTGTCCAAAAGCAGATGATTCTCCCAACAGATCTCTAGAAAGTCAATAGAAGCTTAATGCTATGTTACAATGTCTGTGTCATTCACCTCACTTCATCTTATCTTGTAGGCATTTTATCATCTTACATCATCACAAGAAAAAGGGTGAATACAGTACAAGAAGGTATTTTGAGAGAGACCACATTCATATAACTTTTATTTACAATATATTTTTATAATTATTCTTTTATTATTGGTTATTGTGGCTAATCTCTTACTGTGCCTGATTTATATATTAAACTTTATCATAGGTATGTATGGATAGGAAAAAGCATTGTTTTTATAGGGTTCAGTACTATCTGTAATTTCAGGCATCCACTGGGGGTCTTCGAACATATTCTTCTCGGATAAGGGGTGACTACCATATTGTTGACTATGTAGGCCATAGGCTATGTTGCAACAACTCAACTGTCCCTTGTAGCATAAGAATAGTCATAGACAATGCACAAATTGAGTGTAGCTATGTTCCAATACAACTTTAATCACAAAAACTTGCTAGGGTGCATTTGGTCAGTGAGTCATACATAGTCTGCTCACCTTTGACCTCAAGGAGGAAGAAAGAGTTGCTGCCCTTGGACTATAAGACCCAGCATGGTTTGTCTCCTGTTGTTTTTCTCAGCTTTATCTCTTATTCTTTTCCTGGTGAGTTAACCAGTCATGATATTAGATCACAATTATCATTTATTCAGTACTTTTTATATACTGGTTATTATTCTAAAGCTTTTACTTATATTACATTTTTTAAATGACAACAACAACAACAAAAAGAAATGAGAGGTAGGAAACTTCACTTCACAGATGAACAAATTGAGTCATAGAGAGATTAATTGTTTTGCCCAAGGTCTCATAAACGATAAGTAGAAAAGGTAGGACTTGAACCGAGGCGGTCTGGTTTCAGTGGTCATGCTCTTAACCACTCTTTCATCCAGCCTCTCTGAGGTCTTCCCAAAATCCTTGTGACGGGGAAAACTGTACCATGCTGTTCTGCGCATTATGTTTCCTTTGTGTGATATTCCCCTTTCTACTTCTATCTAGGAAAACTAGATCAAGTGCTTCTTCTTTCGGTAACCCTTCCATTACTCCACACCCCCACAGTGACCAGGTTTAGATGCTCTCTGTTTTGGATGTGATATCTATTTCTAGATAGGTTACTGTACTTTAAAAAAAAAATTTCAGTAATTGTCTATTTTGAAATGAGTGATTTCTTTCAGATCAGAGTTTATGTGTTATTCCTGTTTGCACAGTTCCCGATAGAGTATGTGCTCAGTAATTGCTGAATTGAATTCAATGATTAATTTATCCTGGAGTTTTCACTATCTCTGATGTGTTCATCAGTTCTTATTTTGGTGGAAAGGACAGTTAGAGTCTTGGTTTGGTGTCTCTCAGAAATGGATCTTAAGATACAGAGTAAAGTACAAGTAATTTATCTGGGAAGAGAAGAAAGCAGTGGTAGGAGAAGGGGGAAGTGAGACAACAAAGAAAAGCAGCCCAGGAAGTGTGCGCTATCAGGGCTCCTACACTGTGGTCCACCAGAGCTCAATCCTGCTGGGGAAACCCTGAAAACTAGCACAGAACATACACCTCAGGGTTAGCCTCCCTAAGAGATAAGATTGCTGGGGTATTTATACACCGATTCCTTTCGTTAACTGCTTGAAGTTTACTCCCAAGGGAAGTTAATACACAAACAGATGCAGAATGCAGCACAGGTGGGCAAAGCAAGTTTTGTCAGCTTGAGAAGGCCCTCAGGCACAGAAATGCAGGTGCTGGTAGCTGCAAGTCCAGTCAGTGTGGCCCATAGTGTGAGGGCTGACATATGTGGGCTTGATGCCTACATCATCTGCTTCAGTTTCCCTCCAAATTTCTGAAACAGATTGTAAGGAGAGGAGAGAATTTCTTTCTTTCCCCTTCGGTAAACTGAGACTCTTAAAGGTGTCTATAGAGGTAGAATCTCTTATAATAATTATAGTTATTCCTGTTTCATGATGTGTTTGAGGAAAATATCATCCCTGTCATTTTTCAGATTAGGTGACCTCGGGAGTACTCTGGCAAGCATTTTCTCTGCTTGTCTTCTGGGACTATCTTCCAAGACTGCCTTCAATCCCAGATCTTTGAGTAATGGCATATTTATATATTTTCTTGACACAAGAGCTATTGCATTGCCATTTCTCTCACAAATATTACTTTTGTCTAAGGCAAAAATTTCAGTTGCTATTTATAATAGATATTGTTATGGTTTATACAAGGTTCTAGGTGTTCAAACAGACTCATGAAGGAATAAGAAATAATGGTTGTCTTTTAGAGCGTACAGAGCGATGACCAGGATAAATATTTAAAGTGGAATATAATGGCTGTTGAAAAAAAGAAAAATGCAAAGTCAAGGGGGTATGGTGGAAGGATTGACTAGTTCCCTTACAAGAAAAAAAAATGTAATTGAGGATATGGCAAATTCACCCTAAAGTAAAGGGAGTTCCTTGTCATTTGAGTATCCCAAAGTCATATTATGGGCTGACTTCCAAGTTTCTAAAATTTTAAAACAGCACTGTTTGGGACAAGAATCCTTAACCTGAGATCTCCTTCTGCTTTTTCTTAATTCAGGTCTTGAAATAGATGGCCTCAACTGGCAGGGAGCAGAGAGAAGGGATTTAGAAGACTCAGCAGGTGTGATGGACAAGGGCAGGGTATTGACTATCTGAGAAGACAGGGAAGAGACAGAGATGGATGAGAGTGCATGATGAGGCTAAGGTTTTGAGCTTGGGAAACTGAGCCAATGATTTCATAGCTTTCAAGACAAGACAGCCAGGCAAGTTGTGAGAGGCTGTGAGGTCAGCTTGGACGAGATTAAAGCTGAAAGTGCTCAGGACTCCTCCAAGTGGAACCATACAGACATGAAACTCACACCACCTCATCCCCTTAGGGATTAATTGGTCCAGCAGGAGATTCGGTAAATAGCATTAATGACAATAGTGGTGATAATGACAATAATAAATATTTCCATTTCCACAGTAGTGGGAATGTAGACTATTATTTTAGGAATTTCTCACACTGCTTGGCAGGATTCTGTTGCACGTACTAGAAGCTACCCATTATTTTGGACAGCCTCGTGTTCCTTCATTCTCAGCCTTTGCAGGCCCTCTTAGACAAGAAAATGTAAAGTTTAGTAACAACAATAAAAGTGCAAAAATGATTATGCCTACAGATGGATATGGAAGCTGAAAACTGTTAAAATCACCATTTTTTCCCAGAGTATTTCATTTCGTTTATTTTGGCTGGCATGGTAGAGAAGGTTTTCTTTTTTGCACACTGAGATAACTAGAGGCATGATTCATTTAGTACCTAATATGTGCTAGGCCCTTCACACACATCATCTCCAGTTCTCCCAGCTGTCTGCTGTTTTGCCTACAAGGAAGTTAAAGCTGCATTGGTAGGTTGATGTGTCTATGGCCTCCGCTGACTTCTTTTCTCCAGTCTTCTCAAGTATTATTGCCAGGATCACATCTTGGCAATAGGTGTTCCCAACAGTTGGTAAAGAACAGAGGGAGGACTCAAACATGTCCATTCCCTCTGCTATACCTTGTGGCCCTCCATACATACCTACTGTGTAACTGTTAGCACCTGTATTCTTCGTTATCTATGTTACTGTGTTTGTCAAGTTTCTCCAGACAACCAGAATTTATTTATTTGTTTGTTTGCTTGTCATAAGGAATTGGCTCATCTGACTATGGAGGCTGAAAAGTCCTGAGATCTGTGGTTGGAAAGCTGGAAGTCCTAGGAAAGTCAATTTTGGAGCTCAAGTAGTCAGTCAAGAGAACTTCCTTTTTAGTCTGCCTTTTGGCCCTATTCAAGCCTTCAACTGATTGAGTGAGGTCCACCTGCATGGGGGAGAGCAATCTGCTGTACTCACTGTATTAATTCGAATGTTAATCTCATCCCCAAACTTCCTTACAGACATACGCAAATATCTTAACCAAATATCTTGGCAAGTATTTCAGCTCCCTGTGGCCCAGTCAAGTTGACACATAAAATTAACCATCACACGTTCAGCCTCTCTCAGGTCTTTATTTTATGCTCAGCTTCCAGTCTCTCTGATTTTGTTCATTTGTGCTCTCAATTTCTCTGACAGCTCAGCTCATCCAGAGAATGTGAAATAATTAAAAGAAGATGGAAAAAGGAAAAGCTTTCTCTTGACATCACCTTCTTTTTTGTCCCTTTCTCCTCTTTTGAAATAAAACTGGGAGAATAAAACTCTTTCTCTGTCTCTTAGTCTCCTCTTTTTATGTCTCTTTCCATCTATCTTTTTATCTCTCCTTTTTGTCTTTCTTGCTCTCCCTGTTCTCTGTCTCTCACCCTTTCAAACTTGAAATTTGGCGCTCATTCATCTCACTGATGCATCTTTTTATGCATCCATTTAATTTCATCCCATTACACAAATATGTTTAAAGTGCTTTATGTTTTATATTGGGCTTCCCTATGCATTTATCATATTTAATTTTCAAAATAAGTTTTAATTTGTTATTATTAAAAAATAGTAAATAAATTTTCATTAATTAATAAATAACACTTCAAGGAGTCAAAATAGAAGTTTTGCCGTTGGCAAAAAGCAGAAGAGCCAGGATTGGGACTCAAGTTTTATTTGCCTTCAAATCTTCTGCAGCTTTCATTACATTCTATATGGTAGTCTCAATGTACTTTAGCAGTATGAAAAGAAAGAGAGTGATAATGACAATTTATTGAACTTCATTTTGCTAGGAAGCAAAAATGTAACACCATTCAGAATATTGTCAACTTGGTAAATTAGCAATCAGTACGTGTATTCATTTAAAAACTTGCTAAGTATTGTGGAAGGTCTTCCAATATATCACCAAATTGTAACTTGTATACTTTATGGAGGCTGGGATAAGACTAAAAATGATAATTACAATGTATTACTTAACATAAATTATATACAATAAACTATCTACAATATATATGAATATGGTATGTAGTAGGGTAACATTTTGATGTTAATCAAGGTGTTTTTAATCCTATACTTTGTCCTATACTTTGTTGTCACAAACTGCCTCTATTCCCATCAATTCAGGCTTATTACTGTTCAAATAGAGAAAGAATCTTCCCAAACCAAAGAACAATGATGCTATACACTTGGCTTTTAAAGACAAAGATTTGTGAAGAAACTTGGATCCCAAGATCAATACAAAGAGATTTCTGGAGCATAATCAAGATTTAGAGATAGGATTGTCTATGTTTAGATTAGAATGCACTGCTTCCTCCTATTGCTATTCATGGGATACTTGAAATTGAGGATAAAATGAATCTTTGTCCCATTCCTTGAGTGAAGCTTGGTACAAAGCTTGGGAAGGCAGCAAGCATCAAGACAGTTATTCCACACCAACATGGTACAGTAATAGCAGGTTAGAAATGGCCAAAAGTCATGTCCTATCTGGAGCTCTTTGTGGGGAAATTTACAAATGCCTCCCACCTAACAGCAGAATAGGGTCAGTAAATACAGAACAATGCATGGTGCATCAGGGCTAAGTGGCCAGGTTCCCTAAAAGCAGTCTAAAACAAAAATTTGTGTTCATATGGTTTATTGAGGAATGTTCATTGGAAAGATCTGTAAGAGAATTATAGACAAAAATATTGCTCCCCAAAGATAACAATGTTAACATGTGACTGAAGGCCTGTGGGTCAGCAGGCATTTCAGCAGATGAGAACACAAAAGGTGTCTGACAGTGATCTTAATGAAACATAGATACTTTTAATGAATTTCAATGTGGGATTACTATAGACTGTATGTCATCTATAACCACTCCAAAGTATTGATATGCTAATTGAGGAAGAAAAATGAGAGGTTTGGGGAGAAGGAAAATCAACTTGCTTTATTTAAGACAACTTTATTGATGTATAATTTACATGCCATAAAAAACACTCATTATAAGTGTACAACTGAATGATATTTAGTAAATTTATAAAGCTGAGAAATCCTCCACAAGCCAGTTTAAGAAAATTTTCTCCATACCAAATTTTTCTTTGCTGCATACTTGCAGTCGGTCCTCGGGTAACCACTAAGCTGCTTTCTGTAGCTATAGATTCACCTAGGGTCTTTCAGGGAAATTTCACATAAGTGGAATTATACAATATGTAGTCTCTTGTGTCTGGACTCTTTCAATTAGCATAATTTTTAGACATAATTCATATTGTAGATATTCCAGTGATTTTTTATTTTTATTGTTGAAGAGCATTCATTGTATAGATATAACACATTTTCTTTATCCATTCTTCAGATGATGGGCATTTTAATGTTTCCAATTTTTGGCTATTACGAATAGTGTTGCTATGAACGTTCATGCACAAGTATTTACATGGACATATGTTTTCATTTCTCTTGGGTATATATCTGGGAGTGGAATTGCTGATTAGAATCGTATGTTTATGTTTAACTTACTCAGAAATTGCTAAACTGTTTTCTACCAGCGATGTTTGAGGCTTCTAGTTTTTTCATACACTTGCCCACACTTGATATTGAGTTATTTTGATTATATCTGCTCTAGTAGGTATGTAGTAGTATCTCCTATGGTTTTAATTTACATTTTCAAAATGACTTACAATATTGAGTATCTTCATATGTGCTTACTAGTCAACTAATGTGCTGCTGGATTTGGTTCGCTAGCATTTTCTTATAGGTTGTTCTATACGTTCATGTTCATGAGATGTACTAGTCTGCCGTTTTCTGGTGTGACTTTTTCTGGCTTTTTAGAATGTTTCTGGGTCATAGAATGAGTGGACAAGTATTTCCTCTTCTATATTTTTAGAACGTGTTTGTGTAAAGTTGATATTATTTTCTTTTAAACTGTTTGATAGAAATCATGATTGAAACTGCCTGGGTCTGAGCTTTTTTTGTGTGGAAAAATTTGTAATTATTAATTTTATTTCTTGTTATAGATTTAGTCAGATTAACTCTTTTTTCTTTAGTTAGTTTGGGGATTTGTGTCTTTCTAAGACATTGTCCATAAATACATAAATCGTTATTCTCTTGATATAGAGTTGGTCATATTACCCTGTATTTTAATTTCTGCAGAGTCAGTAGCAATGTCCCTTCTTTCATAACTGATTTTGGTAATTTTCTTTTTCTTTCTCTTCCTCTCTGTCTCTCTCTCTTGGCCAGTCTAGCTAAAGAGTTACCAATGTTGTAATTTTTAAAGAACCAGGTTTTTCTTTCATTGATTTTTCTATTGTTTTTCCCTATTTCATCATTTTCTGCTCTGATCTTTATTATTCCCTCTGCTTATTTTATATTAAATTAAGGCTTTTTTTCTAGTTTCTTAGGAGAAAGTTTAGATTATTAATTTGAGATTTTTCATTTTTTTCTAAAATAGGTGCTAAAGCTATAAATTCACCCTAAGCCTTGATTTACATCCTGCACATTATTTTGATGTATTGTGACACATTGTTTTTGTTTTCATTCACTTCAAAATGCTTTCTAATTTCCTGTATGGTTTCTTTGAACCATGTGTTATTTAATTTCCAAATATTTAGATATTTCCCTAGGTTTTTTCTATTGTTGATTTCTAATTTTATTCCATTATTACAGTAGAACACATTTGGAATGCTTCTTAATTCTTTTAAATTTATTGAAACTTGTTTCATGTCCTAGCATTTGGTCTATACTGGAGAATGTTCTATATGTTCTTTAAAAGAAAAACAACACTCTGCTGGTTTTAGGTAGTGTTTCATAAATGTCAGTTAAGTCAAATTAGTTGATAATGTGATTCAAGTCTTCTTTATCTGTGATGATTTTTCCACGTTGTTATATCCTTTTGAGAATGGAATATTGAAATTCCCAGCTGAAATTGGTGCAGTATCTATTTCTCTTTATAGTTTTGTTGGTTTTTGCTACATGTAATATGGGACTTTCTATGTGCATCATATTTGTAATTATTATATCTTCTTGGTGTATTGACCCTTCTGTTATTATGAAATGTTCTTTTTTATTTCTAGTAGTATTTCTTTTTTTCTTGCTATTCCAGCTCTTTGATACATAAAGTTTTAAACTATGAAATTTGTGTAGTATATTTTTGCAGCTCATTTACTTTCAATCTATCTGTATTTTTGAATCTGAACTGTTTCTCTTGTAAACAGGAGATATATATATATATATATATATATATATATATATATAGGCTATGATCTTTTTATTCCAGTGTAATAATCTCTGTTTTTTTAGTAATGTGGTTAGTTCATTCATATGTTTAACGTAATTATTAATCTGTTGAATCTATATCTGCTTTTTGCTCGTTTTCTATATGTAATGTCATATTTGTTCCTTTGTTATACCTTTTATGCTAACAGATATTTTTAGTGTCTTATTTTATTACTTTGTTGATTGTTTTAATATACTTTTGGGTTACTTTTAAGCAGTTCCTCTAAGAATTACAATATGCATTTTAACTTTATACAGTCTACCTAGATGATGTAATTCCAGTAAAATATAGCAAGTTAATGCCACTAAAATGTAGCAAATTTCCTCTAATATAGTTCTATTTCCTCACCATTTTTGTGCTATTATTTTTAGATATATTATATATAAGTATGCTATAAACCCAAAATAGAGTATTATAAGTATTAAAATTATTGTTTGATATATGTTGTATCTTTTAAAGAAATTAAGAGAAGAAAGGAAAGAATATTTTAGGCGATCTTTTACATTTATCTACATTTTAGTATTTCTGGTGCTTTTTATTTTTCCATGTGGATTCTGTTTACTGTCTGCTGTCATTTCAAACATTAGAATTTCTTGTTGTGGAGGTCAGGTAGCATTTATTTCTCTCACTCTTTGTTAAAATCAGAATTCTTTATTTTGCTTTCATTTCTGAAGGATAGAATTGCTCATTATAGTAGTCTTTGTTGACTGTAATTTTCTTTCAGTGGCTAAAATATTTTATTCCAGTGCCTTCTAGCATTATTGTTTCTGTTGGGAAGTTACCTATTAATTTTATTATTGTTCTGTGTATAGGATGAGTTGTTTTTTCCTTTGTTTTCAAGGTTTCCTTTTCTCCTCTGGCTTTCAACACTTTGACTATGATATGTCTCTTTCTGGATCTATGCTTATCCAAATTAGGTGTCATTGAACTTCTTGGATCTATAGATTAATATTTTTAAATTCAATTTGTAAAATTTTTGTCCATTATTCCTTCAAGTATTTTTCTTACCTTTTCTCTCTTTCTTCTCCTTCTGGGACTCTCATTACAAGTATTTTGTTAGTACTCTTACAGGTGGGTCTTTAAGGCTATTAAATTTTCTTCAATCTTTTTGTCTCTATTCTTCAGGATACATACTCTCTATTCATCTATCATCAAGTTCACTTATTATTTCTTCTCGAATTTATGTGTCAACTCCCAAATTTATCCTTTGTTTATTTTTAAAAAATCTATTTCTTCACTTAATTTATTATTTGTTGGTTCATTATCAAAATATTTTTCTTTAATTCTTTAAATGAGGTTTAATAATTTTCACATATTCATAATAGCGGCTTTGATACCTCCATTTGCCAAATCCAACAACTGGGCTCACTCAGACTTGCTTTATTTTAACTATTTTTTTATTCCTGCATATGGGTCATATTTTCCTATTTCTTTGCAATCATTTTTTTTTTCATTTGAAACTGGACATTTTAAATAATATATTTAAGAAATTCTAGATTCTGATTTTTTTCCCTGATGGTTGTAATTATTTTCTCTCTCTTTTTTTCTTTTTTTAAATTGCCTGGACTTAAAAAGGCTTCTACCATCTCTTGATGGAGTTTTGTGTGAGTTAGTGAGTGCTTTCAAGATTCAGACATTTTTTAAATTTGTTCAGTCCTTTCTTTTTGCTAGACCTTCTTAGGTCTTTCTTGCATGAATGAACAGTCTCTCTGTCAGCCATGGATGTTTACAGAGTATTAACTCTCCAAGGTCATTTCTTTGTGTTTACACAGACTAAATCAGGCAGTAATGTATGGTAGTTTGGGCCCTCATGGGTTTCCTCTGCATGTACATGCCACCTTAGCCAGGGTCGTGTGGAGAAATTCCGTGGTCCATCTATGGTTCCTTCATTTCAAGAATGTCCCTGTTAAATTTCTAGTCCCTGATCTCTTGGCTTCTACAAGTGGAATTACAACTCGGTCTACCAGGGCTGTGTGCTTTCTTGTTCTTTTTCTACCAGGTCTGCTACTTTCCCTAGCAGTGCAATCAAGAAGGGAGCTTTTGCCTTCTGCTCAAAAACAGGTCAACCCCACCATCAGTAAAGTTGCTGGTTTTCATGGCCAGCTCTGCTCAGTATCCCACCATCTGAGTTGTGGGTAGGAGATGGGAATGCCTCAAACAAGAACATTCCACATTCCACTTTTCTTACTGGATGGTCAGCAGCTTTTCATAAATAAACATTTTCTAATTTGTTTTTTGCCCTTGGTTGATATTCAGAATCCTTAGATAACTGTTTCTGACAATTTTGTATAGTTTTATAGTTTTTCTTTTTCTTTTTTTACTCTATCATTACTAGAAGTTCTTACCTTTGACTTACTTTTGAACAGTAACTAAGTGCAAAAGCCTAAGAATTACTTAACGTAATTAAAAATTACTAAATTAAGTATATGGTTGGTTAATGGAAACCACAGATTCTTTGTACTTTATCTGTTAAGAGGTGAAATCTATGTTTCTTTCTAATCCTTCTCTCCTTCCTCCCCACAAGTCCCTTGACTGTAGGAGGCTTTGTGGAAATTTTGACTTATAGAATACAACAGAAGTGACTCTTAGCCAATTGCAGTGCCTAGGACTTTAGAGGTGAGCAGTTTCCACTTTCTTTTGCTACCTTGCAAAACAGTTACTATGATCTAAGGAAGAAGCAGCTCTGTGGAAAGGCCTTATGGAAAGGCACTAAGATATCTGGCCAATAGCTTCCGTTGAGTACTAACTTTATGGCTATATGAGTAAGCCATCTTGGAAGTGTATCAACTAGGTCCAGTTGAGCTACCCCCGTTAACTTAATCTAAAACACAGATGAGCCCTTCCTGCCAACACCTTCTCAAATTGTAAATTTGTGAGCAAAATAAATGATGATTGTTGTTTTAAATCACTAAGTATCTGGGTGGTTTGTTACGTGGCCATAAATAACTGGAACATTAATTTTCTGGCTTTTCAAGGAATGGGAGTTGTGGATTAAAGCTAAGAACAGTTATTATAATATCCATTTATCATCTACCTAACAAGTAAGATTTTCACAGCCATAAAATTGAATTGCAAAAATATAACCTAAAAAAATAGCTGTGTAAGTTAAGCTTGTTATCTTGAATAGGAGGTGGTTATAATATAGAGGAATGAAAAGGTTCATCCTGGGGATTATAGAGCAAAGAGGGAGGATGTAATGAAAAAAGAAGGAGAGGAAAGTGATCAGATGTTTGTTCCAACTACCTTTGCATGGTTTGGCTTAGTAATAATCGGAAGTAGGTCTGAGTACATGGGTGGCAGTTCTTGCATTGACATCACTTTGGGAGGGGGGAGAAGAAGGTTTAACACCAGCACTGGGGTTTAACCAGCAAGGAGTCAGATTCATATATGTGGCAAAATAATCTGACTGAGATTTTTTTTTTTTTAAGATTTTATCCATTTATTTGAGAGAGAGAGAGTAAGAGAGAGAGAAAGCTTGGGAGGAAGGAGGAACAGAGGAAGAAGTAGACTCCCCGCTGAGCAGGAAGCCTGACATGGGCCCAATCCCAGGACCCCAGGATTATGACCTGAGCCAAAGCCAGACACTTAACAAACTGAGCCACCCTGGCTGAGCTGACCTGACTGAGAATTTAACAGTGGTTTGCATTTCCTGGAGGTGTTTCACGAAGGAATAAGTATGGCAAGTATTTTCCTTGATATCTTTTTTCCTCCAAACTTTGTCACCACTCTGTACAATCAAGCTTCTAGAGACTAAAGCCATAGATTACTTATCTTACTTAGGAAAAGATGAAGAGATTATTTTATGGACAAACAGTGATAAAGTAGTAGCTAAGAGCACGGACTCTGGGGCCGGAATGCATGAATTTGAATTCTGGCTGTGTCACTCACTGGTTAATGATGAGTCACTTAACCTCTCTGTGCCCCAATAGTTTCATTTGTAAAATGGATACGATAATGGTACATCTTTCTTCATGTTTGTGATTATTAAGTAAGTGATTGTATTTTAAGTGCCCACATAATAGGTACTGTTAATTGAGCTTCACTGTGATTGTTATTGTTTTTGGAAAATCCAAGCTCACTGTGATGGCAGCCAGAATTTTCCAACCCTGAAAGATGATGGGACTCTATTGAGAGGAGTGGAATAAACAGAACATAGCCAACCTGTGAGAAACTGTGGCTTCCTGTTACCGAGGAATGAAGAGGATGGTGAATACATAGGTGATAGTTTGTTCATGTCTCCCTAGCAATACTATCTTGATGGCAGAACCCTGATGGATGACCGAATGGCCTGGGGAAAATCCCGTAAGGGACTCTTCCTTGGGACCCGGGCAATGGTCCCAGGTCAGTGTGTCTTATGAGGAAAGCAGAGGCTGTGACTGGAGGTGCTGCCAGCACAGCCCTAGACCATGATGGCTTAACGGTAAGAGACTCTTACATAGGAGCACATGTTCCCCAGTCATAACAGTTTTTTTGCTATCCAGGATGGTGGGGCTCAGAACCAGATGCAATTTGATTTTATAAATCAACACAAGTGATTTTTCTTCTCTCTTAACATCAGTTAGAGAATTTAAGAACCATTGCTTATAGCAATGGCCAAAACTAGAATGTATTTGACTAAACTCGACACTTCTGAGAGACGGTTAAGATGTGTTCTATGCAGTCTATATTTTTAGACAGATTTCTTTAATATTGTTAATCAATGTTCTCTTCTAAATAGTTTAGAATACATATTAAATTGTACTGTGACTAAATCTTTTCTAAAAATTAGCTCAGATTTTTTTTAAAAAGTGAAAATTCCTGCCCTAAGAATGTAAATGTAGCCTCCAGATGTAGTCTCTAGAAAATGTCTAAGTCTGAAACCAAAATGACATCTGTGAAGTTGGATTAAAAAATCTAATTCAAGAGCTAGAGGGCAAATATCATGAGGTAGGAAAAAATTAATGTAGTTTTGCAAATTCTTAGAGCTAATAAGTCTATGCTATTGGCAAAGTTCAATACATGCTCATTACACTGCCCTTGCTTTCATTTCTTAACTGAGAATGGAAATTATTCTTGTCAAACTAATTCATATGAGGAGCACAGTCCCAGGGAATAGAAATCCAGATCCTTAGCAAGGCAATTCTCTTGAAGGTAAGGAAACATGCAAGAGAAGCAGCTTGAGTAAGACACACCCCAGAGGAAACTGGGAGTGCTCTGATAACAACTTCATTTTTACTTTCTTTAACTGTAGGAAAATGTTTATTTCTTTTAAAATACAGAAGAAAAGTCACTTTTCATGCCTAAGATTCTATAACTAGCATGTCTTCACTACCTTTGTGTAAGATTTTTTTTTCTTTCTCAAATTTTAGCTGGTAGGCAAAAACTTTGATAACCAATCATTAATTTGCAAAGTAAAAATGGCCATTGTTTAAATCAATGGAAGTATAAACTCAATCATTACATTAGTGATATTGATAACACTATCCATTTGGATTTGAGGGATGTGATAAATTGTGAGCACTTGATTGCACACACACTCACACATCACACACAAGGTAAAAGTTTTCAGGAACTTGGTAACAACCACACCATCTGTAGTCATTCACCAGAAGCCCAAAGTAATAATAGTCATAGTGTCTTTCTGAGTCCAGTTTGGACAAAGAAACAGTGATATTTTAAAAAGATAACATGGAATCCATGCAGGAATGAGGGCTGTGCCAACATGTCCATCAGAGATTCATTCAAATTGAGACCATCGGGGTAAAGTTTAGTGGGAGAACATGATGTCACAGAACTCCAGGCTGCTACTGAGCTCTGCTGTCATGAACATCAAAAGGGTTTTATTTGTAGAGCAATGTTGAGCGTCTGAGTGAAATCCTCACATAAATAAAGACTTTGAAAAGAGTACTTACATTAAGAAAGGTGTGTGTATATGCTCTTGAAAAGCATGGTACTCTTACAAGAGTACATAAGATTTGGGAAGGATTGTTTTATTCTATTTCATCACAGAGCTAGATGACAGATAATTATTAATGAGTTAAGTTTGGTGAGAAAGATATCAAATGATTTTATACAAAATAATAAGCATGCAAATTAATTATAGTGTCTTATACTATATATATCATGATGTATATCATGCGTGTGGACCATGTAATCAATATATAGGTATTAGTTAACTGATATTCAGTTATGTTAATAAATAATTTTTCATAGAAACATAAAAGTAATTAGAATCATGTCACAGCTATATTCTTACTTATTTATAGCCCAAAAAAGTTTCAACTTATAATGCAGGTGTTTCTAATTACCTTTTGAAAGTCATAGTTAGTACCTAGAAGAAAATAAATAGCCTGATATAACCTAGGTCTTGAAAATGAGGGTAAACATCTTAGCAGTAAATATTATTACAAAGAAACATTCACCATAACAGTGATTTTTTTTGGGGGGGGGTCTTAAAGTTCATACAAAGGAGCAATGTTTTGTTACCTTGGTTACAGCAAATTCTGTACAATATGTCTGTTTGGTCTCTAAAGGGACTTCATGTATGTTTGTGGGTAATTGTGGGTGTGGGAGTAAAACAGAGCAGTTGATATATTTTTGCAGATTTTTTTTGTTCTGCTATTAAGTAATCTTCTGTGTAAAGCTGCTTTCATCAATTAAATGAAAATATATTTACGCAAATATCCTCCCCCATATAAAACTGTCCCCAGGCATACCTCGGTATACTTCTCAGTTACTCCTAGATACATAGCCTTTGCCTCAGGAAAGTAAATAACAAAGAGTTTCGTGGTCAACACGAACACTGAAAGTGGCTCTGCATTCTTCTTTCCCCAGCTGGGGGACAGGAGAATGACCAGGATTGAACAAGAAGAGAAAACTCCTTAAGTGGAGTTGTTTCCTCTTTCATGCATCCTCTTGGTCTTGAAAACAGGCAGAAGTGAGTCATCCCTGTGTGGCAGTGAGGAGATGGAAGTGATGAAACATTAAAAAAGCCAGAGTGTAAATTCTCCTTCTTCTACCGCTGTTACTTCTTTGGGTCAATGGAAGTTTACATTTTGGCCACTTGGCCAAGAGTAACTCTACATTGAGGAAATAACCAATAGATCCAAATGACAGTATGAGCTGTTTCTTTATCCTACCATTGATATGCTGGGTTCAATTTTCCCTACTATAGAGAAAGCAGGAAAGATGCTGTCCCTCTTCTGCTGCTTCTACCACCTCTTCATCTGCAGTCCTGGAAGTAGCCTGGTGCAGAAAAATAAGTGGTAGAAATGCCCTTTAGTAGCCAGTCAACTCTTCCTTCTTTACAGACTTCAGCTTTTACTGAGTTTTTATGGAATAATGGATAATTCTGTAAAAGGACTATTTTTCCCAGCTGCCACTATGGCTAATAGATGTGGCCAGATGACCAAGTTCTCGATTACAGGATCTGAGCATCAGTGATGATACAATTTCTGGGTCATGTTCTTAAATGAAAGAGGTGTTCCCTTCATTGTCCTTTTCTCTCTTTTTGTTGATAAGAACAAAGGCATGATGGCTGAGGTGGAAATAGTTATCTTGGACCAAGAAATGGGAACCATATGTTGGAGACGGCAGAGCAACAAGTTAGAAGAGGCCTGGATTTCTGGTTGCTAAATCTCCTTCCTTCTCCCAGACTACAATGCTCAAACTTTCCATGGGAGAGAAATAAACTTCTAACTTACCTAATGCACTGTGATATTGGATCTCTCTATTACAAAATTGGGGCTGTGATATCCCCCAAACTTACAAATAGCTAAATTATAGCTTCTCGAATTTTATGTGCAAATGAATCACCAGAGATTGTTTTAAAATGCAGATTTTGATTCAGGAAGTGTGTTGGACAAATTTTATATGCTAATGTGTCTAGGCTATGGTGTCCCGTTGTTTAGTTAAACACTAGTAGTCTAGATGTTGCTGAGAAGGTGTTTTGTAGAGGCCATTAACGTCTATACTCAGTTGACTCGAAGTAAAGGAGTTTACTGTCAGTCATGCGGGTGGACCTCATCCAATAAATTGAAAGCCTTAAGAGCAAAAGGTGAGGTTTCCCAGAGAAGGCATTGTGCCTCAACACTGTAACATAGAACTCCTGCCCCAGTTTCCAGCCAGCTAGTCTTTCTTATGGAATTCAGGTTTTTGCTTCCCACAATCTCATGAGCCAATTCCTCAAAATGAATCTAGACACACACACACACACACACACACACACACACACACACACACCTTATTGGTTCTGTTTCTTTGGATAACTCCAACTAATACAGTAGGTCTGCCACGAGGCCTGAGATTCTGCATTTCTAATGAGTACTCGATGATGCTGGTTTGAGCCTTGTGCTTTGCATAGCAAAATTCTAGAGAGCTTGTTGTCAGGAAACATGTGTTTCAGTCTAGACTTTGACAAAAATGTACTGTGTTAGGCATGCTGTTTAATGTGTAGATCTCATTTCCTCATCTCTGAGATGAGAATGTTGGACTAAATGACCTCTGTGGCCCCTTTCAGCTCTAATACATTATAACTCTGTGATATGAACCCTCCTGCTAGAGGCCTGGGTGAGAAGGCAACATGGGGCTTGAGCTGGTGGCAGGGCTGACCCCAGAGGTGCATAAAAGTGTGTGACCACCATGCATGGCTTCTTAGAGAGGTGGCACTGGTTTTCTGTGCTGTTTGTCCAGGTGGCGGTACAGGTGGGCTCTTCAGCTGGTACTTATAACCAGAAAGCTGATGCCTAAGGAAAGAGAGTCAATTTTTGTCCCTTTGATTGGGAAAAGAAATTCAAAAGCCTGATGTCTTTTTCTCAGGAAACCCATTTCCCAGTGCAAAGGACAAAGGCAAGTCTGGTGACATGAAGCATCCACTTTGTGTTCTTTCCTTACACACTGCACACATCACATTATTTTTAGAATAATGTTACATCTGAGAGCAATACATTAGTGAACTTACTTACTTTCCAAGCCTGGGCATTAATAGAACTTGGATTTGGAAAATTTTAATAACAACATCATTATTTAATTAATTCTTTAAGCACAAGAACAAAGAGCTTAAATTATAATCTATTAAAATTATCTTTCTATTTTAATGCTCTCATGCCCTGTAAATAAGCCTCTGTTTTAGAATCAGATATTCGTTCTGATAGTATGACCTGTACCTCTCTGTTAAGCTTTGCTTTCTAAAATCCTAAATTAAAAGGGGTTTGTAGTTATCTTTTGGAACCATGGCCAAAATGAAGCTGTAATCATTCTTTCATGGTGGGAATCTGTTTCCATATATAATATAGAAAATTTGTGTATAAAATAGGTGCCTTAAAATGTACAATATGGTTCAGTCATTACATAGATTAATTTTTATTGGGGGATGGCCATTCTGCTATTCACTCTGCCATTGTCTTAGCTCCCCTTCATAAAATGGCATAAAATATGTGTTTACTGCTTTGCACAAAATGCCAATAGATTGTTTACTGATGGTGCTTTTGTTAGACTCATAGCGGCAGAGTAGCAAATGAGTGATGCTCTGGGAGCATGCATTTACCTAGTTGAAATAAGGATATATATGTTCACACACACCGTATGTCTGAGATAAATGGGCTTCTTATCTTTTACCTGAAACCCTGCAGGACATGTCGTGTGTTCATGCCAGTATGAGTTTGTGTATGTGTGTGTGCATTTGCTTTACAAGTGTATGTGTGAATGTGTGCACATGTGCTAAATTGGTGGTGGGGATGGAAAGAAAGGACCTTATTTCTCCTTCCTGGCATGTGAATCTGAGTGCAATCAAGAGCTTTAAATCATTTCCTTATTTTCTTTGTGTCTAGCACTGTTTTGTCTCCTCCCCTGCCCCTCCAACACAATTGCCATAGGGGATTCTTCTAAGAGATGCTACTCCTTTTTTCTTGTCTCAAGTGCAAGGCTGCTAAAAAAATAAAGGCACGGAAGGCACTGGATCCAAACCAGGAACCTGTTGCTGTCTCTCACTAAAGTACTCAATATTTGAGTGTGGGGACAGGAAGAGAAGTAAGGATGCAAGGGAAAAAAACAAAACAAAACAAAACAAAAACAAAACCTGCAAATGTATGAAAACTTGCACTCACCTTGATTTGAGCCCATTGATTTCCCTTCTAACCTGTCCCTGGAAAGGAAAATAGGACAGAAAGCTAAAAGGGACAGAACTTGGCGTCAGTGTATTCAGCTCTTCACCTACCGTATTAATAGAGGTCTGTTTGCTCTAAAGGAGGTTGACATAACCTTTTATGAACTATCAATGATTTATTAGAAATACTGACATTCTTCATTCTCTAAAAAACAAACGTCTTTCACAGTGTGACAAAAGCACTGTGGCAGTCTACCTTGTGGTCGTTTGGGTGTTTGGTTTTCAAAATTACATTTATTAACTTTATATAGTATTGAGAGTTGAATGAATGTCAAAGAATACAGACATCTAGCTTATATTCATTGCATTTCTTCTGGCTTGGTTTTTGTTTATTGAGGAATGGCAACATTTGAGAGCTTCTGGAGAGTGATATCAGACCTTGAGAACTTAGGCTTGGCTTGGAGATACAGCTTTTGTGTATACATCAGAATTGGTTGTATTGTTTAAAATTGGTCAGAGCATTGTTCACTGATTTTCACAAGGAATTAGTTTCATTTGGTGGAAGAATTTATATTCACCCACTTATGACTGCTTCATTCCTATCACAGTGTTGGTCTACAGAGAATGTGGGATCAGCTGCATATCTTTGGCCCTCTATCGAACCCTGACAATATAATGGACCTATTCTGTGGTTAATTCATGGTGTCTGGTATGTCTCCAGCAGTTTAACAGATGGATCTGTAGTCAGCCTCCTCTCAAACTCTTTATTAAATATTTATAGAACCATATTGCAAATAGACCCAGCTTTGCCCCTAGAGTTCTATGCGTGGATCTCTGGACCAGGGAGAATATCAACTTGGTCAGCTGAGAGAGGAGAGATAAAATCTTTTTTCCAAAAGTTTTCAGAAACACATTGGGTATTTACCTTACAGACTGCATGAGACCATGCCTACTCCAGCAGTATTCTGTACGGTAAACAGAATGTTATCTTGAAAACATGAAGCGATTATTATGCGGGAAGGTGAAGATGCCCACCAAGTTCATAAGTAAGTCTGAGTATTTGGGGACAGGTTCTACCACTTCATGAAAAAATGTGGAGATGAATAAGGGCGCCTTTTGCTTAAGTAGTATATATACATATGGAGAGTTGCCAGGAGAAAGTGCTAATGAGATGAGTTTGTGAAAAATGAGTAGATTTGGAGATTTTAAAACACTTAGAACAAATATCATGCATCGGACATATAGAGGAGGTGTTAAAGTGAAAATGCCAAAGTTGTTCAATTTTTAGCTGAATCAAGGCAGGGGCAGAGGAGTGCAGAGGGTGCTCAGTCAGACAGAGAGGAGGCCGGTGCTCTCAGAGGTGGCCAGGCTCTGCACACCACGTGGTGTTTGAGTTAAGAGCAAAGATGGTGGTCACTGGTCTGTAGACCTATGAGAGAAAACTCTGAAATTTCAAGATGTGCTGTGGTGCTTCTGCAAAAAAATGCCAAGGCCACAGTCTTCATGCTGCATTTATGAGTTACATAATTGCTGGGCTAGAGAAGACTCTGTGAGCTTCCAGCCCATATCCTTGTCTTCAGACAGTCCCCTTTGAAATTGTCCCAAAGACTTAGAGGCTAATCCAGGGAAATGTCACTGTGCCAGATTGTAACCACACACTTAATTTTAATACCACAAGATAAATTACTAACTCAATCCTTTAAAGGTATTTCAGTGGTTTCAGTAAATTTTCAAGATCTTCTTATTTAAAATTTTAAATGACAGTGCTAATTTGGCAGTATATGAGACCATAAATGTCCTTTTTACTTGGCTGACTCCTTGAATGAAATCAAGTTATATTATGACAATAAATGCACTTTATGGTAAATAATGATCACTATCATAAATACTGAACTTGTCGCTTCTCCTTGAACCAACAAAATTACTGGCTGTTCTTCCACGCTAAAGAGAATCTTCTTTTGTTTCCAGTTCTACTGACTTAGCTGTTTGTCACCGATATTCTAAAGTGTCCAGGGCACAGTATTAAGAGCTATCGAAAGACTATAAAAGAAATAGATTCTTGACCAGTTCTTGCATTTGGAGGAGTTTATAATGTAGTAGTAGGGGAAGGAAGAGGAAGTATAAATGAAAAGCCTTACAGACATGTACCTTGCAAACTGAATTTGACACAGCCAAGTGTACACTCACCATAAAGGCATGCTATGAGCAGACAGGGCTAGTAAAGGTTTTTCTTGGAGATGTGCTGATATTTCTTTATATAGCACTTTCTTTTTTAAAATATTTTTTATATTTCTTTTTTATAGCACTATGCATGACGGCTGTTTAGTATTGGTGCCTTGGTAGGAACTAATGAGTATTTGCCATTGATAATATGTAAGCTAATGCCATGTTCCTCCCCCTCCCTCTCTCCTCCTTATATTGAAACTCTCATCCCCAGTGTGACTGGAGTAGAGGGTGGGGCCTTTGGGAGGTGATTAGGTGATAAAGGCAAAGCCCTCATGAATGGGATAAGTTCCCTTATAAAAGAGACCCCACAGAGCTCCCTGGCCCTTTCTTCCATATGAAGATACCACAAGAAGTCTGAGACCCAGAAGACAGCTCTCACTCAACCATACTGGAATCCTGACCTTAGCTTTTCAGCCTCCAGACCTGTGAGAAATAAATTCTGTTGTTATAAGCCACCCAGTTGGTGATATCTTACTACAGGAGCCTGAATAGACTAAGACAGGTAGGATCTTTGAAAATATTCTTCTCTTAGGTTACGTTGTTAGCATTCCAGCTCTGGGGATTTGTGGGTCAGAGTAAGTGTTAACTCTGGCTGTTACCATGGAGATCATTTAAGCAAGTATGTGTGCAAGGTTAAGCACCTCCTCAACCAAGCATTTCTACAGGAAATGCTATATTTTGGGGAAAGGCCTGGGTGAAACATCAGTAATGCAGTACCATTCCTCTGTTGACAACACACAGTTTTCAGATGTCCCAGGAACCAGGTTGCTCTAAGTGCACCTAGAGTTTTTCAGAGGGGTGGGTGGGGAGATGCAGCTCTGCGTTTCTCTCCCCAAAATGAACAGTCCAGTAAGACCTACTGTATCATGTAGCGTCAAGGACATTTGGCCCTTCTAGAAACCTGCTCTGAGGATTCTTAGCCATATTTATTAATTCAAGGGAGTGGCTTTGTGGTTAAGAGGAACAGGGCGCTGTGGGGTCCTAACACTAGGCCTTCTCTGAAGCCATTCTCCTGATTTCTCAAAGGATGTTGAACAACAAATGAAGTTATGTTATATGACATTTGTATAATTTTATATAAATTCTCAGAGGTGGAAAAATTGAAGATTATCACACCTGCTTACACTTGAGATGTGTGAAGAACAATGAAAAGATACAGAGGCTTTATTGAAGTTTTCAGGAAGAAAAGCAATAGAAAGAATGGTCATATTTTAGGGTTTGTTCTGGGATTACTTTGGGTTTTTGTCTTCTTACAAACATAGCCTCATTATAGAAAAAAACCTTTTGGACCTCAATTTGAAACAGAGATGATATTTTCCTGTTGTATAGAAAGAAGACCATTGTGAGAAGTCAATTTTATTGTCCACAAAATCAAAACAATAAACTGTAAAAAATGTTTTCTTTTCTTGAGTTGTTAAAACTCATAACCTCAAAAAAAAGCACACTTCTTATTTTTCCTGTTTCAGAGTTCACCAACTAAGACAGACTGAGCTGGGCCATTACCGTTCTCATCAGTTTAGATTTATATGATGCGTGCATTGAAATGAACATCTGGACAGTTAGAGAATGCATTTCATTTGCAAGCCCTTGTAGCATTTTTCCCCCATATTTGGAATGTCCCTTTGGAAAACAGCATAAGTAGGAAAACAACATTCAGTAAAAGAAAAATACTTTTAAAAGCAAAAATTATTAGAAATAGGATTATCAATGAGATTTTTTTTTTTTTTTTTGCCCACAGTAAAGATATAAGTGAAATCATAAAGTAAAACCATACAGAAATAAAATCCATTGCCTTTTTGGGTTTTATCTTGCAACCAGAGAGCCAGTGAACTTAAACTCATAAGAGACTTCCAAGGCAACTAGCTGTTAGCACAGTTTCCACCATCTCCCTGGCCTAAATGGAGATTTTCAGCCTGGCTAAGTATTGCATAGAGACATTTAATCCAGGTGCTTTATGAAATAGGCTTGGTGATTCAGTGTGTGGCATTTAACAATGTGAGTCAGAATTAAATGAATGTCTCAGTTTTATAGTTGGGGAGCTAATGGAAGGACCACATCTTGGATGAGTCATTGAACACAGATCCTGCTCCGGGCCACTTACTAAAGACTGTGGAATCATTTTCACAAGCAGCTAGGATGATAACCTTGATGTTCTGCCCTTTCTAAGTTCAGATGATCCAGCTGCTCATCTCTGTTTCCCCAGAATAGATTTGAGCTACAGAAAAACCTTCCATCTTCATTATTTTTTTCTGTATGTATGCTGTGCTTTATTCATGACATGTGAATGTTGCTGTTATTATATTTTAACTCTTGATGTACTCTGCTAGAGATAAACTGCACCTGTTACTTACAACCCCTCTCTCCTCCAAAAATATTTGAGACAGCTTAGAATAAAAGACATGGGTATGCTGGAACTATTCATGCAAGGGCAGATGAATGTGATCATGGGCTCTGCTAGGTCAAGATAGCTATACCAGAATTTATAGGCTAAAGATAGCTCCTGAAACAGAGCATCACATTTAGCTTTGAGCTTCCCAAACATTATTTTCAACATGTATCATTTTGCCTTTTTTTGTAAATGTCAATGTCTGCATTGGTTTCTTCTGTTTTAGAATATAAACTCAAAAGGGGGCTGGTACTACTGTTTAGCATGGTTGATCAATCAAATGGCAAGTTCTATTGAGGATCCGTTGTATTCAGAATATTACGTGAAATGTGGGTAAGCAGGGTGAGACATCAAAGGAAAGGAGAGGCAATCACTTGTCTCTGTCCTCAGTGAGGTCACCGGTCAGTTAGATAAAACAGTTGTACACTTGAGAAGTTTCTTACCACAGAACACACAAGCTAATGAATGTTAATAGAATCCTAATTGGGGATATGAACGTGGGAAAATATAGCTCTTAATATATGCATGGGCTGCTATTTGAGCAATAGGAAATGAGAAGCAGGAAGCTAGTTTTCAAGGGAAGGTTTTCACTCCTGTACTAGACTAATGCATGATTGCCCCAGGCTGGCCACTGCCAGAGGTGCTGCAGGATGCTCTGTGTGATTGCGGTGGCCTCGGCACTGTCTAGTCAGATAATGGACTAGGCTCTATTTAACCTATGCATTCTTGTATACTCTGAGAATTAAAAAAAAAAGGAAAAAGGAAAGGAAACAAAGAAGGAAAAGAGAAGGGGAGGAAGGAAAGAAGGAGGAAGGAAAGGAAGGAAAGGGGAGAAGAAATTGTGGAGAACTTCATGAACCTCTTACTATGCCAATGTGAAAATCATTAAGGTAAAATTTTGTGTCCTTTTTTTTCCCTTTTCTTAAGCTTATTTGGCATAACAGAGTTCGCTTGTCATTGTTTTATGGAATGATAATCACATGCATTTTTCCTGTGTTTTCTGAAGTAATTTTTGAAAGCAGACAAAAGATTCAAACACAGAGAGATAAATTATTATGTTTATTAATGGTTAAGCTGGATTGAAGAATGACTTGAGTATATAGCCGTACTAGGCTTTTGATCATTTCCCCACACCAGACCTTTATGACCCAGCTGAGAGACTATTTGAGTCTGTGGAGGAGACATAATTACCCAGATTTGCTGCCTTATAGCTTCCAAATCTAGACAGAGAGAGACACTAGTCTCTAGATCCATCTTTAAAAGATAAACCTGGTACTGAACCAAGTGTGCCTACTAAGTGAAAGCAGGAGTTCCAGAAGGTATTAATTCATAATAAAAATCCAAAAATAGGGAAAGAAAGGGGCTGTACCACATGTGTTCTTAGACTTCTTCTGATTTTACCCATCCCAAATAAATCACATTACCACAAATAAATCACACTGTGGTGAGGGTGAGTAGACCCAATTCTATTTCTCAGGACTAGATTGGGCTGACAGGTGGGCTCAGTATTTGCAGTGAGTTACTCTATAGAAAATAGAAGGTAAAAATGAGGGATCTCTAGGATAAGGGGAAAAGAAAGAAGATAGTGGGAGAAAGGTGAGCCCAACAAGGGGATCCTTAGTGTTGTAAGATGTGACCCATCATCCCATGATCACCCAAATTTTCACTGGAGTCTACCGTGCCCACCAATCTTTTTAAATGAGTAATTTTCTCATAGATGTTAGTAAGAAGGTTGAATTCTGCATTCTGTGGTCAAGGGTTAAGCTTGCTTTACGACATAGAGGCAACTGTGCCTGAAATCGGGTTGTGTAAGAATCCTGAATGCATCAGTTATCACCACTATTGATAAATGAATACTGAATCCATACTCTTTTTAAAGTGAATTTTTCTACAGACTGTTAATGTGCCTATTTACCCTATAGCAAACTATAGGGTTCTAATGACTATGGCATTTCATCAGAAATACTATGATAAAGCAATAAAGTTACCAGAATTTCCATTCTAAAATATGGCATTTTAAGCCTTGAAGCATGAATAGAATTGGAATAATACTGAAACTTTTATCAATTTTCACAAGTTATAACAGATATTCCAATTATTTTGTATAAATTACATTACCAATTCTAAAAGTTGCATAAATTTTTAAATTTCTGGAAGCAAAACGTGTTATAATTTGACTTGCAAATATTTTTACAAACAAAACAAGCTTTAGAAGTGACGAAAATGAGAATAGAATATATACAAATATAAAGTGTTATTTAACATACTGGGATAGCTAAATCGTCTGTGAAGCTGAGAGATGTGTGCATGCAAGAAAATATCAATTTAACCACTATTGTTTGCAAACTTTGTCGTTCTACACATGAATGTGTCTCTTCTTCCATTTGTGCTGCCACCAGCTCAGAGCACTTCATTTTATCCATCCTTCATTATTATAACCAACTTCCTTCTGATACTCAAACCTAACTCGATGTTAGTCTCATAAAATACTCTCCCTTTTAAAATGACAAAAGTACAATGGTTGTCAATGGCTTCTTGTAGTTTCCAAACATTAGCCATTCAGAATCTGCATTTTCTGACTTCTTGTTGGCTCTGAATGACATTTTTATTGCTACCAAAGTCCCTAAAACTTGGCTGGATACACATTTCTCTTTTCCTCAGAATTTTGCAGACCTTTCCCTCTAATCTTTCAGCCTGAAATGTTGATGTGGAGAAGTTTCGGGGGATCCTGATTTTATCTTCCAGTGTGTGATTCGGGTTACTCGGAGGTAGCTTGGAGAAGTCTTTATCTTTGAAATTCAGCAGTAACCAGCATGTGTTTTGGCTTGGAGTCTTCTGAATTAGAGGGAATTCTCTTTATCTTTAGTTGTTTTTTCTCCATTGCCTTATGGAAATTTTCTTGTTTTATATCCTTTAATATGTTTCTGCTTTTATGGTTGGATTTTAGTCTTCAAGAAAGTCATTTATGTGATGTAGGCTCATCTGTCTTGAACATTGTGTTTGTCCCTTCCTTCTTTTATCCTTCTATTTCCTGTTATCTTCTTCTGCATTCTCTCTGTTTGTTGTGATTATTAAAATGCTCTTAATTTAGAGCAGCAATTTTATTTTTAGCTTTGTCTACTCCATTTCTTCTTGCTTAATATTTATTCGTGCATTCCATAATATTGTTGCTTTGGACATCAGTTTTCCTTACCATTGGATGGTCTCTCTTTAGGTCTTTCCATTTCTTTTTTTTAATCAAAATGTCCTATTTCATTTCTCTATAGCACAAATGCATTTGTGGGAAATTTTTTTTTCTTCTTTCCTTGTGTTGTGCTTTCCTTCAGACACAATTTTTCCTTGACTTGTTCCTGTTTTCCCCTCCCTTTTTTTTTTTAACTTATTTATCGATTGATTTTCTTCTATGTAACATCTTTGAATTGTCGGCACACGGGTTTCTTTAAATCTTGCTTACGCTTAATATGAATGATTTGGTGCAGATTATCTGACTTGTTGATTGTGCTGATAAAACGCAGATAGAGTTTCCTTTACTTCTTTTCCCACCATGGTTGATATTTATTTTAGTTCCTTTTCCTTGGAGCTAAAACATGAGAGCATGGGAGAGGAAAACGAGCTAAGTTAAGTTTATGTTGATCTTAAATCATGGTTTCCTCTAAATAGTAGGGTTTTTCATCTCGTTTCAATTCAAATTATTCTCTATTCGTTGTGAACTCCTGTAAACTTAACTATCGCTATTTTTAACATTTCCTCTTTTTCACTATCCCTCCCAGGAACTATAAACTACTACTTGTCAGTTAGAAGAAGAAAAATTCAAGGATACAATCTCAATTTGCTTCTCCAAAAATTGGCAGTGCCATTGCATATCTTCAGTCTGTAACTGAGCATTATTGTTTTCAGAATTTTGGTGAAGGTTTAGAAGCCAACTAAGTTATCCACACCGATTTGCTTTATTCTAGCATCTTCTGTTGCTTCATTTTAGTTTCTTACTAATGTTTATTATTTTTAATTAAATGTCTTTCCTTTTAGATTGCTGCTGATAATGCTTCATTTTTAAAATTCTTTTCTTTTAAAGTTTTTTCATCTGAGAATACAGAATGAAAAAATGGAAATGATGTGATCTGGCTTCACTCAGCCATCTGCCATCTTTACCCAAACTTTCAACAATCAGCTCTTACTTTATTATTCACAAACTTATCTAAAGATGTACATATTTTTAAAGTTTCAGCCCAAAATACTTAGACAACACGTCTTACATATTTATTACCTGATAAGTAAAGTTGATTTTCCTCTTTTACGTACCCTTGTGCTATAGCTTGCTAATTTTAATGCAAGCTACATTTATGTTTTCGGGGTGTATTGTGTAAGTCTGTGCAAAGTCCATCCATATGGTTTATTGTTTTGCCAAATTTGTTCACGGACCTTGTTATTCTTTGTTTTAAAAAGTCATATACTTTTTTGTTTGCTGCTTTCACATGCTGATTTCACATGCTGATTTCATATCATGCTTCAAACTCTCTCATTATGTTGTAGAAGATTTTTTCATTATCCTATGAAATAATAGACACTGAAATGTTCAGATAGGGAGGAGATGAGGTTTTATTTAATTAAACAATAATAATGATTTAGACCATGCCTTCGAAAGGCAGAGGGGGTGTTGTGGGAAACCTTAATATATAAGAGGAATTCTAAGCATTGATTTAAGAAGAAAAGAAACAAAATTAAGATCAGAATGTTTATTTTGAATAATTTGGTAAATGAAAATTAGAGGAATTTGTTATTTTTTATTGTTTAGCTCCTAAAAAATGTTAGGTTGTCATGATTTTTTTGTTTCTCAACTGGTGGCCTTGGCTTTGTCCCCACCGTCATTGTCAGCATTGGCTCACTGTAAGTAAAGATGAACACTGCAGACGGCTGCAGAGGGGTACGGCAGAGGTCATGCTCACTAGGGGCTGGGCAGCAAGGGGCAGAGAGGGACTCCATAGGCAGTTAGTACACTTCAAATTTGGAAATAGTAATGGTGGAATTGTTTTATATAAGTTACTTGTGCTTTTCCCCTCTTTTTTCTAATGTTTAAGATGGTTAAACACAAGTTTTTTCTGTGGTATAACTAGCTACATTTTCTACTGAGCTTTGTAGCTCCTGTTTTTGAGAGGAAAAACACCAGGCAATATGCAAAGTCTCCTTGAGTGAATAATCTGAATTGTAGAAAGGATCCACTGACTCTTCTTTCTCAGCAGTGATTTTCCATCTGAGTGGCTCCTGGGTAGTTAGTGCATAAAGCTATGTTGGTGCTGGCTGGGTGCAAACTGCCTTCTTCTGAAGATGCCTGCTTTGTGGCATTACCTGCCTGGAGCAAAACAACGGCCCTCCAGTAGGGAAGTCTCTTTGACCAAATATCAAACAAATTAACCTTTTAGTGTATTCCTAGGAGCCTCTCAAGAGAAGGAACACTCTGGTGACATCACTGATGGCAAAGGTTAGCCTAAAAGTAAAATGAAATCATCCGGCCAGGCAGGCCCTGCGGGAGAATCAAGCCTCGTAATGAGACTGAAGGTTCCTAGGAAACGAAGCCCTGTTGTAGGAAGAAGGCTTGCAGGAGCTGATTGGGGTAAGCGTTTGCATCAGTGCTCGCGCACTGCACTTAATGCCTTGAAGATAGCTGCAATGCTGTACAATGATTGAGTCATTCCCAATTTTAGCAATCCAGGCAGAACACGAATTACATGAAGAGCACGCACTTGAGTTTGTCCTATCTGTGACTCCGGACTCCAGCGAGATTCCAGTTCTCAGACTGGCTGGTGTGGGGGTTTTCTCTGAGAGCTGCGGGGACTGGGGCAGCTGACACCTACAGGTTCTGCCAATTTACCTCCATTCTCACTGGTACCATTTTTGCCTTGTCATCTGGTTGGTGTCTCCCTACCCCTCTCCCCCTGCCCTCCTCCACTTTTTTTCAAAGTGTTAACTCTATAACTGAACCTAGTAATCGTTCTAAGTGATGTTCGTGTTGCATTAATAAAAAAAGCAATCTAGTTATTAGGCAAATAAGCTGTCTTAGCCTGTCTGGGCTACTATAACAAAATACCATGGACTGTGTGGCTTATAAATAACAGATGCTTACTTCTCATGGTTCTAGAGACTGGAAAGTCCAAGATCAAAGCGCCAACATGTCTGATATCTGATGAGAGTCTGTCCTCCTAGCTGGACGTCTTTTCTATAACCTCTCAGGGTGGAAAGGACTGGGGAGAGTTGTGGTATCCCTTTTATAAGCACACTAATCCTATTTCACTATTCATCTTCCATCTTCCAATACCATCACCTTCAAGAGTTAGAATTTCAACATATGAATTTGGGGAGGACACAACCATCAGAGCACAGCATCAGCTGAGAACGCCTTCCCCCTTGCTGTAGCAGCTCAGACCAGAAGCCAACCGTGTTTGGAGGCGTGAAAGGGTGGTCAGAAAACCAACCTTTTAGTGTTTTACTTATCCCCATACAATCTTGTCAGCTTTGATACACCAACTGTTCTTCCAGCACTTTCAAGGATATATCAACTGAAGACTTTATGTTTCAGGATCTCTTTGGGTTTCAAGGAGCTGTCATTTTTCGAGTAACAGGGTGTCAAGGTAATTAAGCATCCGGACTCACCATTACGACCTGTGTGACAAAGGCATGGTACTTCAGCTCTCTGGACCTCCCATCCCTTTTGGTAAAATGAAAATGGAGGAACAGCGTCTGGCATAGAAGCGGCACTCATCATAAACACTAGCTATTATTTGGGGCAAAAAGGTAAGGGTGAGGGTGTGTGAGAGTTGTTATTTATTTTGGCAGTCATAACTTCACTAACAAAAACAGCTTAACATTTTTGAGCATTTATCTGTCTGCCAAGTACTGTGCTAAGCACATTATATTGTGATGTCATTAGAAACCCTCCCCGTCCTGCCCTATGCTCATTGCACAGGTGAGGAAACTAAAACATTTAGGTAACATCCCAAAGATACTAACGCAATAAATAATTGTGCATCAAAGAATCACAGAAAGAAGCTCTAAGAGCAGGCTTATCTCATGGAAACGTGTGTAATGATAATGAGTCATCTGTTTTAATCACATCACTATAGCTATCCTAAACCAAACCCTTCTCTTGAGCTCACATTAAATCTGTTTATTTCTCATATCTGGATTGCTTTTACATTCTGCACCAGCTAATCTCTGGTCCTATTTCAAGTCAGAATCTGGATATTATTTACCATCTGCCTCCAAGGGATGCACTTGCCAAGTCCCTTAATTTGCTATAATTGGCAGGTTTTCAGTGTACATAATTTATATCAAAAAAAGCTACCCTGAAAAAGAAGATTAATTAAACCATTTCTTCTGGGTCCCTAAAAGTGCGGCAGTTTCCAAGAGGATGACTTTAAGGCCTTAAGGTCTTCTGTGTGTATATGCTGTCACAGCTGAGCACATTAAAAATGTATGTTGGGTTGGTCCCTCGTGCCTCTGAGCTGGTCAGAAAGATGTCATTGGCACCTGGGTAACATCACAAATACTCACTGAATTAAGCAGCTCACATTTGCATTCGAGTCTTTTGTTCCAAGCTTTCCAGACACTAGAAACTACTAGACTGTGGGATAATTTATGGATACCTCGGTGTTGGCAATTCTGTCACTGATATGATAGGAAACACTAGAAAAAATACACCCAGATGTACAGAATTCTAAATAGAGTAAGTGAGAGACCACAAACTGATTTAGACAAGCAGCACATGTGGCTAGTAAATAGACATTTTACAGGATTTTTTCCCTCTTTTTCTTTCTCAGCCTTCCGCCAAGCTCGTGGTCTAAAATGGGGCATGCCCTAGGCTTTGTGGAGGCATTCTTGTTCCTTCCCAGCTTTAGAATAATGCCATCCAGGGAGTTTATTCCTTAATCCACGCCTATCAAAAGTTAGCAAGTTTATTCTGCATTTTAAGGAAAGGAATTTCAATGTTTTCTACCTTTTCCAGAGTGTTTTTAAGGTTTACCAGTCTGTGGGTAGATTACATAGACTAGCACAGGAATGCACATGAATTTATCACATATTTTTCTTCTCCTAGAATGCCCCCCTTCCCATCCTTATCTAGTTTTTCTCCTACATACCTTCCAAATCTCAGCTCAAATGTTGCCATGCTCGCTGCTGCCCCATTTTGACCTCAAATGACAAAAGTGCCCTCCTCTGTGCTTCAGAAAATATTTCCAAAGCTTAGAAATAAGGCAAAAATGTCCTGGGGGAAAAGCTGCCCAAGTAATTAGGGGAATGTACTTAGGTCACTGTTTACTATTAATTAAAAATCTCAGACCTTGTGAAGTTACACATTAACTTATAGATTTTTTGCATAGTAGAGATGCATGTGGAATGGGTAACTGTAAAGGTTTACTGGGCAAGAACCAGTTTTGTTATTCACCCATCAGTCTGATCCCAAGTTTGTCTCTAGCTAGCTTGAAATGCTCTTTGATCTGCTTATAACATTTGACTCATTAATTAATGAGTTGAATAAAACATGTACATTTTATATGTGGGTTGGGATCATGTTTTTGAACTCCACGAGAACATAGCATCCTCCACAATCTTCTAGATTGACTTGTCTCTCTTCGCCACTAAGGGGTAAGTAAGTTCCACGAAGGCAGGCTCCTAAAGCAGAGTCCGTGACTTTGGACCTGCAGTGCCTAGGTAGTGCCTGATGCCTGAGTCACCCAATAAGAGTGTGTTCTATGAATCGATTGTGAAGTTGTTTAATTCCTAGTCACTCAATTTGTCCTTGCATCATTGTTTCAGGTCAGTGCAAGGACTCTATCGCTCAAATAACAACTTCTATTTCAGGAAAACATAGACAGGGAGTCAGAAATGTTGTGAAAGTCTTTTGTATGACTCAGTGAACTCTGTGTTGTAGCTTCAGTCTTAATCCTACTTTATTACGATTATTTTGCTTTGCAATGTTTTTGGATTGAGAATAGATCAAGTTGCACAATACTCATCTACGCCTGGATACTTTGCAAAGACAAGTAGAAGTTTTAAAGATAGTTTTACTGTACTTTTCTTTCTTTCTTTCTTTTTTTTTTTATGTTGCCTCTAGTTGCTGTGGTTGCCTGAAAGCATGAGGAATGTTGTTGGCTTTAGTGTGTGTGCACTGATTGTGTGTGTGTGTTGAAAAAATACTTTGACCCTTTGTAAGAAGAAGAAATTCCACATAAAGCAGTTCCATGCCTAACCTCAACTTATCAGCCTCTATTGTATAATGTTAAGCTTTAAAAGTGTTTACCTAAAAACATTAATAAACATGTAACTTGCAATTATATGTATTGAATATTGATATGGAAGATCAAATCAAAACCAGAACCAATATTATATATCTTATATATAATCTCCTTAAAAATCCACAGGTGATTTCTGTGCAGTGCCTTCTCGCCCTTTTCTTTCTCTTATACCAACTACCATAATAATACATTTTCTGTCTGAGTGTACCTTAAATGCCAATTTTGTCATTTGTGTATATTTGGAAATGTACATAAAGAGTTCTGAAGAGGAATAATGAGTAGGATGGTTTTCAGAAACTCATTTGGAAATAATATTATGTCATAGAGAATTGAATATGCTTCCAATAGTCGTAGAGAATTAAGTATGCTTCCGGTAGCTATCTGACATTTAAGACCACAAAAATTAAATAACTTCTCATATTTAAGAACAAAAAAATAGCCATTGGTTAAGTTTAAACTCTATCCACTGTCCAGAGATTTTTAACAGATGAAACTTTGTGAAAAGCCACAGACATTAGCCTTCCCAATATTGTTAGGGTTGTGCTGTAGACCAGGAGTTGGCAAATATTTCTTGTAAAAAAGCAGACAGTAAATATTGTTGATTTTGTAGATGATCAATGTCTGTGGCAACTACTCAACTTTGCCATTTTAGTGCAAAAGCAACCATAGACAATACCTAAACAAGTGGACGTGGCTGTGTTTCAATTAATAATACTCTATTTACAAAAACACGTGGCGAGCTGGATTTGGCCCATGGACCATAATCTCCTGACTTCTGCTTTAGACTGTCCTCATAAATCAGTTTTCTTCAGTTGGCCCATAGAATTAAAAAGTTACTATTTTTGCACTGTTTTATATTTTTCAGGGTTATGAGAAAATGAATAAACAACACCTAAATTCCTTTGACCAGTAGAAGATAAGACAGAACTGTATGTCTAGGTCATTTTACTCAAGAATCTGAATGTTCTTTTAATAAAAATAGGTATCAGAATACTTTGGAAATAAGTTTGCAGGCAAGGGAGTGTCTCAGTATTGAGGACCTCATAGGGTGGTAGAATTGAGGGAATAAAATGTCTATCTAATGCTCCAAAGGTCTCATTAAGTTTGTGCAGGATTCTAGGCTGTAAACCTATTCTAGGGCTATGTAATTTTATCCTTTACCTCAGGGCAATAGCATCTAAGACATAGAAACTACTCACATGTTAATTCCAGGGCTAGGTGATAACTTGACTGGTGCTTTCTTCATATTACAGGAGGGTAAAAACCTTCAGGCATTTGCTGTAGGACACACGGAAATTTGCCACTGCTCTCTTGCGATTGAAACTCAGCACTAACCTCATTAATGATTGAGTACATCGGGGATGTCTTTTATGTCAGGGATATTTAATGCATGAATTTGGTGTGCATTTCATGTCCAATTCATGAGAATAACATACAAAATGTAAGTCCAAAACCTCTGTCCCAATCCCAGAAACCAGTATGATGAGAAACTACCAATGAATAGGCTGTAAAGTATGATGATTTGGACAGAAGAAATCATTATTTTTCTCACATTGAATTCCATTGTTTGGTATTAACCAAAAGGCATTTCATTGCCAATTTAAAGAATATTTTAATGGAGACACCCCCATTTCTGACCTCTTCCCAATTATGTCCTAAAGAGAAAATATCCAGGAACTTCAGCTAATTTAAATGGTCTTGCCTTTAACCTTACTTTGACCTTCAACTTTAATCCCGGGATTGTAGCTCAGAACCTGGAGCAAATCCTACCATCATGGAATTTGCTGAAAGTGCAAGGATCACATAGGTTCCTAGGACCTCTAAAGGAACTGGACATTTTTTTGTAGAAATTATACTGTTTTGTATTTTTTTTTTAACTACCATTTGTTGAGTACTATGCACTTATAGGTACTTTTCACACACTATTAATCTAAACAATTCTGGGAAGTATAAATTATTATCTCCTTTTGACAAATGGGAGTCTCAGAAAGGTCCATATGACCACTCCTCAGCCACATAGGCAGCACATGGCAGATCTGAGTATCAAGCTGAGGTCTATCCAGCAGGAACGCTCATGTCAAAGATACTGCTGTTCGGTATTGATACTGTGTAAATAGAAGACATATACCACATGTTATTTAGGGAATATGGCAAGATCCTAACAACCACCTGGATGATATTCCTACCATTAGAGTCTCTGGTTTAAGTTACAACCTCGTTTCCAGTGGGGCTGGCCATGGCCATCAGAGGGCCTTTATGAAGATACTTCTATGTGAATTAATGAGTCCTTCCAGCACTCTCTCATTAGTCTGAGATAGTCAGCCAGATTACATTATATCTGGGAGGAGGAAAGGACACAGAATCTGCACAATGGGAAGGAGGGTGTCCAGTGGCTTTATGCTGGCAGATCACGGATAAGCAGGAAACTCCAAGGCTGTGTTTCTCCATCTGAAGACTTTAGATCTTCTGAAGCTGAGTCACCTACGGAGTGTTTTTTAAAAAATGCAAATTCCTGAGCCTTGTCTTTGAATAACCTGAGTACAATAGGTCTTACTGGGGGTTCAGGGATTTTTGGAATCACCATTCAAGTGTAAGAACCACCAATGGGGAGTAGGGGGGAACATCTGGGGTGTCTAAAGAATGAGATAATTCTCAGAAAGAGGAACTCTTGGGCAGTTTCTAAAAACCGAAGCTAAATAAAATAACGCACCAGGAGGTTTTGTGTGTCCGGGAAGTGGCGGGCACAGGAAAACCCCTGAAAACTGCTTCCATTGAAAACTGCTGTAGAGTCACGCAGGGTAGGGGCGGTGTCTCCAAACATGTTGAGCATTCTTTTTTATTTGGTTTCTGCTTTATTTTTACTTGCATATTTAACATTCATGGACAATAATAATTTTATTAAACTAAAAGCCCTTTTTTTCATTATTTAATGATTGCAACATGAAATTGCACAAATCGAAACGATAGAAGATACAAATCAATCTGAATTAGGCAAAATTGCATAGTTAACCAGGTAACATTTCCATGGATGTAAACAAATATATTATGGATAATGAGTTGAAGGAATTGGTATAAAATTGAATTTAAAGCCTTAATTTAAACAAAGTATGTGCTCTAGTTTATACCAGATCAATACGCATGGCATATGAAGTTTCATAAAATATGATACAGTACATTGCTTCTTCCACACACCATTCACTATTTTTATAAGTGCATAATATTTTTGGATGATAAATATAATTAAATAGACCAAAGCCGTATGAATTAAAGTCATGAAGATTTTTTTTTTTTTTTTTTTTTTTTTGCTGTAGAATTACAGGCTTGCTACAGAGCTTGAAGGCATTCCTACTATAATATCACAGAAATGTATTAGTCCCTAGGGGGTACATTCCTATTGTCAGTTATGGATTTTGTGAGCTTTAAATTAGAAAGAGAAATGATATGATCTTTTTCTTTGAAAGCAAGGGAAGGAAACTACGGAAAATATTAAGTAAACAATTAATGTTAACTTCAAATATAAGGGTGTTTGAGCTTGTACACAGCTCGCTCCCTAGTTAAAGCCAAATTCTACATTGCATGCACAATTGCATGCAAATTGGACTTAATTTACTGCATGCTTTGCCTCTTCAATTAAATAAAATGAGAAGATGATTTTTACTTTACAAGAGTAAAAATTCAATGTGTTAAAATGTTTTACTTGTAAATTTTCTATAAAGAGCTTGTGTACCCAAATGTTTATTTGAAATAAGTCATTTAACCAGTCTGCATAGAAGGCACAGGTTCTGCCCACAAAGAGCTTATGGACTCAGTGGGAACAGAAAATACACCGGCATGGTAAACACTGATTCTAGGTTTATCTTCTCAAAACGCTTTTTTTTCCTGTATATTTTCTTGTTCAAATCCTACCTTCCACCTAGCCTTCAAAGTCCATATCACTGACTGTAATATGCGGTCTAAATACTTTTACAACATATACTAGTTTCTTAGGACTACCATAAAAAAGTACCAAAAACTAGGTGTCTTAAGACAACAAAAATTTACTGTCTCACAGTTCTGGAGGCTAGAAATCCAAAATTAAGGTGCTGGCAAAGCAAGACTCCCTCTGAAACCTGTAGGAGAGAACCCTTGCTTACCCCTTCCCAGCTTCTGGTAGCTTGTCAACAATCTGGTGCTCTTCGTCTTGCAGCTGCAGCATTTCAGTCTCTGCCTCACTTATGGTGTGTCTTTCTTTCCCATGTGTATGCTCAAGTCTACCTCTTCTTATAAGAACACCAGGCCCATTGGAAAAAGGGCCCACCCTACTCCAATTGACCTAATTTTAAGACAGCTAATTGCATCTATAATTAACCTATTTTCAAACAAGGCCACATTCTGAAGTATGAGGGTTAGGACCTCAACATATTTTTTGGGGGGGAACAATTCAACATGTTCCATGAGGCAGTTAAGTCCTTCCACAATCCTGCTGGTTCAGCCTGCCTTCCTTTCTCATTTGTCAGAGGAGAAAGAACCTGCCTATGATTGATTTCCTTCTCTGTGGAGGCACGTGTTTTAACTAACTAGTCCTTCGGAGGACGCTAAAGAGAAGGGATTATTATCCTCATTTTACTGGTGAGGGATCTGAGGCTTAGCGAATTTGTATACATTGCTCAAGATTTACCTGTTCTTCAGATCTTAGCTCAAATTTTACCTTGTCAAAAAAGCCTTCCTGAGAACCCATACAAAATTGGGTTTCTCTAATATATATTCTTATGGAATCCTGTATTTTTTCTTCATAGAATTCCTACCATTTTGTAATTACCAATTGATCACTTGATTAATGTTTGACTCTCTGTCTAGACCATGAGCTCCATGAAGTAGGGCCTGTATATTTCCAGCACTGGGCATATAGGCACTTAGTAATATTTGTGGAACTAAATGTTTGGATAAATGACTCCCATAACTGGTAAATGGTAAACTAAGATTTGAAATTTTTACTCCAAAATCTAGAGTTGCTCTACCCATAATAATTAACAAATATTTACTAGGGACCTGAAATGTAATAAGCACTCTGCATGGCACAGAGGATATCAAGAGGAGTAAGACCAAGTCTTTGTCCTCAGGGAGTTCACAGGTTAGGAGAGAAGACACACAAGGGGAGGCGATAACTCTTGAATGTGGGGATGGGCAATCAGGGAAAGCTATCAAAGAGAATAGTACTAAAGTCATATATTATAAACAAAGTGATGGATTGAAATGATTCAGAGGGAAGGGTTTAGGGGAGCACCAGCAAAGTGTTCATCATTATCAGGCAGAGAAGCAGGTATAAAGTAAACCAACTGTTGGTTAGATGGTATTTTCACGGAGAGGTAGGTAACAGAGAAGGGTTGTTGACTTAGATAAGCCTCTTCTGAAAGAACTTTTGCCTGGGCCAAATTGGTCTACTCATGATCTCATCAGTATATCCCACACACTTCTGACTCAGCTCAATGAAAAGCAGAGTTTTCTAATTGTTAAAGCTTTCAAAATCTGGGAAAAGTGCTTTTTGGAGGTAGTGAGTACCCAGTCCATTGTGGGTGTTCTAATGCTGTGTGAGTGACTAATTTAGTCCCATGGTATAGCAGTGTTTCCTATCCTTTTTCATGCCATAGCACATATAGAACATATTAATATTTCTATGGCACATTGAAGTCACAACCAGAAGGATTCTGTTTCAGAGGTTGGAAGGATTGACAACTAATCTCCTTTTAACTCTTTCATGGCACAACACGTGGGATGTTCTAAGATAGGAATTCAATCTTTCTGGAGTTTTAGCTCTAGGAAAAAATAAGATATCCTCTAATTATGAGGTTCTTTAAATAGAAACATTATTTTTCCATGTTCTTCACAGAGAATCCAGAGTAATGTATTAATTGGTACAAATCAGATCATGTCACTTTCATAAATCTCCATACTTGTTTCTTAAAATGTTTCAAAGAAAATCAAGAATGCTTACCTTGAATTAACACTCCCTGTACAGTTTTATTCCTGCTTGCCTTTCCCAATTAATTTCTTACAACTTTGCCTTTTTGCCACCATAATTCAGCCCCAGGATTTATTTCAAACTCAAATAAGCCAAACTCAGTCCCACCTCAGGGCCTTTGCATATGTGGTTACCTCCAAAGGCAAAGATACAGGTTGACTCTCTCATGCTTCAATCCTCAGCTCAAATATCCATCCTCAGTAAAGCTTTCCCTGACTGCTATCCCTGAAGAAGTTTTACTTATTATAGTCTGTTACATCACCTATTTTTTAAAGATAGATCAAATAGTGTGTTTTTAAAATTTACTGATTTATGAGTCTCCCAGTACATTACACCTACTATCCCACCCTTTTGTTGACTATGAGTTTGACAAAGCAGAGAGGTTGCAGAGAGCAACATAGAGGTTGCTCTCCTCATCATTGTAGTTTCAATGTACACAGTGATGCCTGGCACATTGTGGGAGCTCACTACTTATGAGGTGAATGAGTTAATTAAAATATTTCAAGAACCATTTGGCAAATAGACAAACAGGAATATTGTAAGCCCAAAGAGGATGGGTATTTAATGAATGAGATGGACGCAAAGGATAGATTTAAAGGAGTGATCAAATCAGGACGCAGGAACTGAGACAAATTTCATGAAGGAAGTTCTAAATGCTCCTGAAATGTTGATATGTTTATGTGTTCATATGTTGATATAAAACTAAGGGGTATGTGTCAGTGTGTGTGTGTGTGGGGGGGGTTATGGAAGCATTCTAGAAGGAATTATTATCAATAAAGTACATTGTTAGATAGGAAAAGGGTATAGTTTAGAAACAAAAGTAATACAATTTGAATTAATTATAGCAATAGTCCTCCACCAAAGGTGATTTTGCTCCCCAGGGGACATTTTGTAACGTGTGGAGAGTTTGGTTGCTACAACTTAGGGGCACTACTGACGTCTACTGGGTAGAGGCCAGGGATGCTCCTTCCACAGTGCACGCTCCAGTCCATCATAACAAAAAAATCATCTGGTTGCAAATGTCAGTAGCAAAAAGTATGAGAAACACTGGATTTTAGGAATATATAGGAAATTAGAGAAGATAAGGCTGAAAAAATAAGTCAAGGCCTCACAATAGAACTATTTAAATATCATGGTCAGACATTTACTTAGTAGGTAGAGGGCAGCCAATGTTGGTTTTATGCAGAGATGTGATGGAATCACAGAAGGACTTTGGGAGGCCTGACCTGGTACTTGTATGAAGCCAGCCTGGAGCAGGGTGGGAGGCTACTTTAATGGTCTAGATTGGAGATTAGAAAGCTTTGCATCAGAGAAATGCCAAAGGAGATAGAAAGGACCAGATAGAGTCACATTATTTCAGAGTTACGATATTCAGGGATTGCCAATGACAGAATGTATCCATTTTAGTTAAGAAGTCTTAAATATACATTCCTCTGTCTCTTTGATTCAGTTCACATGGGTTTTGAAGGAAAATACCACAAGTCTTGACTTTTTTTGTCCATAAATGCTTGGAATGCCCCTGAGGTTTCTTCAGTATTTCATATCACATGTTTTCATCAGTGAGTGGAGAATTTAAAAACATGTATTGTAATCACTAACAACTCTGGCGTTTCGATGAAGGAATTTGTTATTGCACCATATTTGGGGATGGGACGGGTGGAAAAGAGAAAGTAAGAAGAGGGGAGGGAGAGAGGGAGAGAAAGAGAGGAAAACAAACAAAGCAAACCACAATTGTTCCAGAATTTTTCTTGTAGAACATTTGTTTATAGAATACTTGAAAGATGAGGATATTTGAAAAATAGAGTTACGGAATCTTAAAGTTGGGAGGTTATCTAGTCCAGTCTTTTTTTATTCAAGCACAAAATCAAAACATTAAATAGGATGGCTGACTACTCTTGTCTAAAGATCTTCAGTGCTTGGCCAGCTGCCAGGTTGTTCAAAATCTGTGTTCACATTTGCAGTAGGTTTCTAAGATTTGAAGATATTGGCAACCTGACAAAAGCCTATTTCAAAAGTAACTGGTATCTTTATTAAGGTATGACAAATGAGTTATGAATAAATACTGCGTGAAAGAGCCAAGGTAAAAATATGAGGTAATTTTTATTTGGATTTTACTCTTTATTAGACGTTTTACAAACCTCAGCAAGAAAGAAGCTTCCCTGGCTGTATGCTAGTCTTTACTTTCTCTAGTCTAAGAAGAGCCAGTTCCTGTGGTGAACAAAAGTCACTCGCACATCAGCAGGAGCCCCATCATGGTCCTGACTCCAGCCTTGGGAATTCTGACCTTCAGGTAGCATAGCATGTTTTACCCCGCTGAGGCCAATAGGCCAGTCCGGGCACTGTTCTTCCAGCTAACAGATATGGGGGAGGGAAGCTGAGCTCTAGAGCTTACTGGCTTGGTTCAGGGCTTCAAAGCACATTTAGTTCCCTTACACAATTGCATCTTCTGGATAATGTGTATTTTAAATTACCCAAGCACTTTGATTACAGAAGTCAAGAACATGTAATGTCCTTGCCTTTTCTGGAAGGAACATTGGACATGGAAGCTTTAACACCCCTGTGAGAGCTGATGTCTGGTCAGACTGATACAATTCATAGTGGAGCCCAGGAATTACCAATAAGGACTAGGAAGGAATAGGGAGAGGAAATATTGTGTCAGTTATTAGGATAGAAGCTTAATTTAGAAAAGAGTGATTAGTAATGTGAGCTAAAGTTCTGGATTTCTAGCTATGGTGACATATGACCACAGAGGAGATATAGCTAGAGAGTAAGGATACCTTTGCATACCATGCTTCTAATGAATGCAGGCCTATACAAATGTTAAGTCACCTTCTTTCACGTTCTCGTTTCTGGGTCTGCCTCTTCTTTATTTATCCTAGCATTTCCATAAAACTGTGGAATCGACAATCACAATTCCTTAGTTTGCCCTAATTTTGCTAACATGATTTATGTCTTATTTCTCTTTATAAGAAAAGTTCCAGGGGAGACCCTCATAGGTACAACTAGAGATTCTTTTCTGCATGTCTGATAAAAATAGCAGAATGTAAAACAAAGAATGTAATGTAACCAAAGATACGTTATTCAGAAAAAGCTAAAATATTTTCTCTAAAAAGATCTTCAAAGCTACCAAAGTTCTTTGGTTCTTTGAGGGTAACAAATAGACTCTTATTAGAGATCTATAGGTTTATTTGTTTTTCATTTTTAACAATTACTGATGACACTACAGCTTGTGTCAAAAGTTCAATGATGACACTATCAAAACCAGACTGCCAGACAGAGTAAAACATCTAGGACCATTATAAAGTATTTAGGTATTCTATTATCTACCTTTGAACTCTAAATATGTGCTCCAAGGTATATGTGTGCAGAGAAGAGATTCTTATTGAATGATTTCCCAAGTATACAACAATCACTAGCTACATGAGTTTATCTTGCATGTTTACCTCTGAACTATTATTTGTCTAAGATATTTTAGATATTTTTTCCCTAATTAAAGCTATGAGAACAGGAACACAATACTATGCCAAAAATCACAGATTTTTCTAGTCTCTTCCATACATGTATCTCATAATATATCATCTAAAATCATGGTACAAGTACCATACTTAAAGAAACGATATATCTTCATATTACTAACATGATGAAAATTACATTGAACCCCTCTATATAAAAGAGAGTGTGCTGGCTAATTCTTATTCCTGGGTGTGTGTGTGCGTAAAGTTCAGTAATTATCATTGGTGTGAAATATGGACTTCTAGTTGTTAGTATACATAACAACAACAGAAATTGTAAAGCCAATTACAATAAAGCTGTGAAGGATGTGTTCTTGCAACAAAACACATGGGATTTTGGTTCCAAGCGGAAAAACAACACCGCTGGTATTCACTTCATCAGTGAGTAACTCTAAGAGAGCAAAAGGCCACGAAACAACACTGAAGAGAGAAACAGGCAGTGGCCCTGCCTGTCCGCTGATCAGATTGTGCTTGTCTTTTCAAAAAGAAAGAAATCCATCCTTTTAATAATTCCCTGAGATGATACAGCTAAGCCAAGTTGGCTCTCCAGCCAGCTCTTGTTTGTGAAGTGTAATTCTGTGGTAATGAGCTGGTGACAATGTGAGGAAAATAGTCTAAACATTCTGAAAAACAATTCCAAACATGACTAAGACAAGAAAGAAAAGAAGAAAGTATGAAAGAAGGGAAGAATGGAGAGAGGCAGGGAGGGAGGCAGAGAGGGAGGGAAGAAAGGAGGAAGGAGGAAGGGAGGAAGGAAGGAAGGAAGGAAGGAAGGAAGGAAGGAAGGAAGGAAGGAAAAAACTTCTAATTACCACTTGAGAGGAGCTAAGAGCATGATGGACATGCACCATTACCTAGCAATCTGTGTATAAGCCACCAAGTATGTATTCTAATGCCTCTTCCTTACACGAGAGATGTCCCATTCTGTTGTTAGTGAATGAGCCTCAATCATTCTCAGAAGATTCCAAAGTACTTGTATCTTTTAGCTAACTTTAGTATTCTCCGAGTAGCTGATAGATCTCTTCCCATCTATAAAAAAAATGTCCAAGAATATGCAATCTTCATTTTAAGACATGTAAAACTCAGCAATTGTGGGAAGCAATTATGGGAAAAACATATGCTTACTAACTCTAATGTCTCCTGCTCCTTTCCATTTATCAACAGGTAACCTTAACTTTTACAGCTTCGAACTGCTGGGGAGAAGCTATAGCACACAGTTGGTTGCTGAATGTGTTTCCCATAAGGAAGGAAATGGATTTCCTTAGCTGTAGAAAACAGACACGGGACATTGGGTTTTCCCGAAGAGGGAGGGAGTGGATGATCAAGGAAGGATGAAGGCAAAATATGTTGGCTTTTCCTGTGTGTTTCAGTTGGAACCTTTTAATTTGTTAGTGAACCTGTCAAATTTCAATACAAATATTTGTAATTCTGCCATGGCATAACTGGTTAGTAGGATCAGGAAAAAGTTATGTTCTTTCCTGCACACCCTTCTTCCTATCACGTTCTGCTCCTCAATGCCTTCGACTTTACTCTAGCAGGTAAAAGAATCCCCAAGGTTTCAGCTTTTGATAAAGTATTTAAGACACAAGTGCCATTTCTCGTTTACAGGTTGGACTACAAAAGTGAGATGTGAGCTCATGCTAGATGTGACACTCTTTGTTTAGGCATATATCTGCTCTTCAGTAGTTTTGCTATTTAGAAGCCATAAGCTGCCAGCCCTCTGGTGCGTATTACTGATGATATTTTTCTTGCAAGCAGTAGTTTATGTCTGGCATTAATCAAAAATCCAAGTTCTTCAAGTTTCGAATCCTTCCTCTCGACAAAGGTTGATTGGCAGCTCTTAGACATCTACTAGGGAAGCATATCACTGAGGCCACAATCAACCACTGTTTGTATTCAATCTTCTTCCCCAGAGGAAATTCAGAAAACTGGGATCTTGATTTACAGACCCGTGGCACCAACTGTTAACTATTTATATTACATTGCTTGAAAACTTCCAAAAACTTTCTAAGTTCAAGGTTAAAATTATACCTGTTAGAACATTGGCTGATTTCATATGACCTTTTTCATTTTTTCGTTTTTTCTGTTGTTTTGAACTGTAGGCAAACCATGCAAATAAAACATAGCTCCAGAACCTGCTGTCAGCAGAAATTCTCTCCGTTCTTAACATCTTACCTTTTTCCTGCAGCAAAGTTAGCTTCTATGTTTTAAACAGGAAGCTGATACTATGTCTTCACTTACAGACTTTTATTTTATTTTGGACATGATAGTTGGAAATTTTATGCACATGATAAATCGGGAACTGAAGACAACTTACTTATAGAATTATATAATAATATACAGCAATGCCTGAAAGTTTCTTATATTTCAAAATGTATTGCTTAGAAATTGTTTTCAAAACTATAATTAAGAATACTTTGAAAGTACAAATACCAATATATCTGTTTTTGCTCCTGGGGACTTTTAGAAAATCTCAAATCAGTTCACAGTTGGAACAATGAAACAGTAGAGAAGGAGATGAATGAGATCACATGGTAAGGGTAGAATAGAACTCTAATGGAGTATAAGTGTGCCGTGCATGGCATGTTTGTTTGCTTGAGTCTCCAGAGTATAGACATAAGTTATCAAGGCTCAAATCTAGCAGTTTTGGCCAATTAAGGTCTCAGGGGAACAAGGGAGAAAGGCAAAGATAGCTATAACGTCCAAACTCTCAGTAGTTCACAATGTGGGGTTAGTAATGTTAATTACTAAAATTTACTAAACGCATGCCATATTTCTGACACTGTGCTAAGAACTTAATACATATTAACTAAATTAACTTTGTAACAATGATATTATGGAGATTTGACTTGTACCCCATTATACAGATGAAGAAATTGAAATATAGAGAGGTAAAGAAATCTGCTAAAAGTCTCATGACTTCTAAGTGGATTTCAACCCAGAGATCAGAACCCAGAACCAATTCTAATTTTAGCTAATACTTTAATCTATCTCTTGGACATCAATTATACTATTAGGTACACAGGACAAAACAAGTAAGCTGGAAACGAGGCAGAAGGGCTACAAGAATAAGTTTTCCTCCAACTGATAGAAAAAGAGATCAGATTTGTCGTTACCAGAGAAGGGTGGAGGAGGGTGGGGCATTGGATGAAAGGAGTCAAAAGAGACCAACTTTCAGTTAGAAGATAAATAAGTACTAGGGGCGTTATGTACTATGTAATGGTTATTGTTAATACTGCTCTACGGTATATTTGAAAGTTGTTAAGAGAGTAGATCCTAAGAGTTCTCATCATAAGGAAAAAAAAAAAACTTTTTTTTTCTTTTTGTATCTAAATGATATGATAGATGTTAACTAAATTTATTGTGGTCATCGTTTCACAATATATATGTATCAGTATGCTGTATGTCTTAAACTTATACAGTGCTCTATGTCAACTGTATCTTAATGAACCTGGGGAGGGGAGAAAGAATAGATTTTCCTAAAGCATCAGAGTTTTTGTTTGTTTGTTTGTTTGTTTGTTTGTTTTTTAAAGAACAGTTATTTGATAACACCCCAACCTTTTGCTCCTTTCATAGACAAAACTCGTAGATTGGACTTCCTCTTACCTATTTTGAAGCCCTGATTACATAGGGATTATCTGGAGTCTGGGAGAACACACTTATTGTTTGTGTCAAGGACAAAGTTATGTCTTTGAAGAAGGTTGTACTATCTGGAGCCTCAGCAGTTTTGATTAAAAAGCTTAGGCGTGGAGCTCAGACCTCATCTTCCTTATCATTTCTCTCTTTTGGGTTTGGAGTAGGGGTCTGCTGAGAAAACTCCAACCATAGTACATGAATTGTCTGATTGTTTTCATCCTAACCCGAGATTCTAGAGTATTCAAGTGGTCTACATGACAAAGCAAGCTAGCAGCACTGTGGTAGTCTGATACACTGAACAACAAGGTCCTTAGGACTACCTTCGCAGCATATCTCACTCAAGAGTCCAATGATATCTTTAGTATAGTGCTACCGCAAAGTGAATCTCTAAGCACCTAATCCTATTTTTGTGTTTCTTCCATTATAAGATGGGATCAGTGCTCACCTGGAAAGAAAGTGCAATACATTTGCCAATCAGCTATGCTTCTGGGGAAAGGGGCTAAATCTGTGAAGTCACTTAGGCATGCAAGACATTGATTTTTGCAAACTACGCTTGCTAGTCACTAGAATCTCTCATAGAAGTTTAATTTTCTTCTGGAGATATTTTAGCACTATTTTTCTTGCTTCTTCTCATGTCTGATTTCATTCCTTGGAATTTTTCCACATTTAAGCATTCCTTATTGCTACATATAGCTCATGGAATTTTTTTTTCTTCCACTCCCTTAACTACTTACATATTCCAAAGAGCTGCAGTTTTTTCCAATATCAAATTTAATTCTATTACCTTTACAAACTGCTAATTCAGCTGGGTTGAAACCGCGACCAGCTCCACCAGGTAGTGCACCCTACAGTAGTGAACACTTAGAAATTCTAGAAATTTAAGACATGAAATATGGGCTATTTCCATCCCAAGTTAATAAGAATAATATAACAATAAAATTCATTCAAAAATAAGTAAAAAGCCAGAGTTTGAGTCTCAAAATCAATATAATTTTTCTGAGTATTTTCTTTCATAGAGAAGAAAATGTATCCTATGATGGTGAGCATTTGAACATAGAATTTGGCAATACCAAGACAGCTGGAAGTAATAAAATGTGTCGTGTAGACAAGTCACCAGTAAATGTTTTACCTACATTTTATCTGGATATTTTATTGTTACTTAGCCTCATTAACCTCAAAGTAATAATATTCTCACTTTTTTTTCTTTGAATATGTTTTCTGCTTTCTATCCTGCTTTTTTTGTCCACATGCCCTTTAACTAAAAAATATTATAAGAAAATGTCATAAAAGAATTAAAATAATGTGGAGACTCATAAAAAGGAAACTTTACAGTTTTTAAAATCTAAGAGAACTTTTCCTTAATTTGCCCCTTTTCTTGGCAAGAATTATTGAAAACAGGGTGACAATCTGGTTCTCATTTTTTTTTTTGCCTTATCACCACATAAACCTCCATTTAATAGACCAAATTAATAAATAATATAAAAAAGCTTTTTCCAACACATAAAAAGTAGAGGTATTTATATCTGTATATATATGTATGTGATGGAATAGTATGGCTTGATGGATGTCAGAAGAAAATGGCAGCTTGACACAAACTGTCAAATTCTGCGTACACTTCATGTCTGGGTGATCTCCCATGAAACCCATGTAATTGAGCAGCTGTACAGATCCTGATGACAGTCTCTCTTGTTTTCTAACTCCTTCTCCAAAGTTTATTTTCTGTTACTTAACTTTTTTCTATGCAAAATATACAGAGGAGTCAGTTTTAAGATATAGGCATTACCTAGAAAGGTAAGAAATCCTAAAAAAATCTGTTATTTATGTTTTGCCTAACTTCAGACGCACTGAGTTGTTTGTTCAAGAATCCAGAACTTATCTCTGAATCAGAAGAGCTGAAGGTCATTTCTTACCAAATCTAGTGTGTATGTCTGCCCACGTGTGTATTTAGCTCACACGCAGCTACTGAATACTTGCAGAACCTCCTTAATATGTCCTCATACTCTTCTCTCCTGCCAAGTTATTATATAGAACCCCTCCTTTTGTGCAATGTCTGCTTAAATTCTAATGATTTCACTCTATCTGTCTCTTGTTCAAAATGTAGCTTCATATTCTTGATCTTCACTGATCTTTTTCTAGCTTAGCCCAGCTGCAAGCCCTCCAATGACCAATCCCAATGTGCTAATGCATATTTCTTCTGTTTTTCCTTTTATTTGATATTAATGTCCTTTTAAGTTTCTGAAGGGCAAGCAGTATATATTCTGTGTGCTACATGCTAACCAGATGTCCCTGACCAAACAAAAATTCTTGCCAAGGGAAAGGGGAGAAAAATGTGTAGAAATCTTTAGCCAAATGGACAGAGTGATTTTCCGTACTGACCACAGTAACACATGGGAATTCAGTCTGATGGCCTTGGAGCCTCTGCTAAGTGTCAACCAGCTATACTGGTAAAGTCTCTGTCAATTTTCTTTGCAGTTAAAATGGCTTTGAGATAGAACCACATTTGGCATTAGAATTGCAGATACACATGAGAACTTGTATGTGTAGAACAAACAATTTCTTGCTGCCTATTGCTTGTGGGAAGTTTGCCAAGAAAAAACAATTTGCTTTGCTGCAAGAGCCCAGCTAGCCATTACTGGAGAATGTTTTTCCAAGATTGCTTATCAGTGATTTTAATAGGGCTCAGAGGTTTGTGTGGCTGCACAAAATGTTAGTTACTTTTTAAAAGCCCAAATTTCTCCCCATTTCCCCCCATAAGCCTGAACTCTTTTCTAATTGTAATGCAATCAGCAAGATTAGCACCTCCCTAAATGAGTAGATACTAATGGATAATTAAATGCTTAGATAAAATGGATTTAACTATTATATTGCTGTTCCAAATAGAAAGCTGTTCTATTCAAAGAAGCTCCTTGGTTTTATATGGGAGTTCAAGCTGTTAGTTACTAATTTGGTTTTGCAATTGCGTACTTTGTTTATGAGAGGATTCTGTTGGAAAGATATTTCTTCGGTGCCTCTTCATTGATTGATCGATTCATTCATTAACTTAACAACTGTTTTTTGGCAGCAGTTATTCGTTTAACAAGCATTAGTGGTTCATACTGAGCTGTAGAAAAAGAAATGAAAAAGGCACAACTCTTGTCTTCAGTGAAGTCAAAGTCCAGGTGTAGGCGATTGGAATGCAAAGAAAGAACCACTACTAAAGGTAATAAGTAAAATAATAGTGGTATACACCCAGTTCAGCATTTCAACTTGAATCAAAACCCCACGTAGACACTTTTGTTGTGAACCCTAAACATGGCATAATGTAAATATTTATACATTTAGAATTTGACAAAACAAAACGGATATCTGAGCAGGTTAACTCAGTTATTTAATCATGACATCAGGAGGTCAAAATCATGGCCTGGATTCCCAAGCCAGAAAATCTTCTTTGAGTAGTGGAAAATTCCACTGGGTTTTTAGCCTGATCCTATAATCCTACTCAGTGGTCGAGAGCAACTTAGGTCGAAATTGTGCACTTCAGGATCAATCCAATAAATCCTTTACCAATGGAATATGGACAGCAGGTGTTCTTTCTCATCATAAGGATGCATGGTATATAGAAATTTGTTTGAAAGTAAATTAAAATCGATAAATAATACGTATGTCACTAAAACATCAGTCATTTGATACTAGTTAGATATTCCCCAATGAACTGGTTTCTTTTTTTTTTTTTTTTAAAGATTTATTTACTTATTTGAGATGGGGGGCAGAGGAAAAGGGAGAGAGAGTCTTAAGCAGACTCCATACTGAGCATGGAGCCTCATGCGGGGCTCCATCCCACAACCCTGACATGAGCAGAAATCAAGAGTTGTATGCTTAACTGATGGTCCCACCCTGGTGCTCTTCCAATGAACCCACTTCTGATCCAGGACTCTCCACAAACCAAATTGCACTGATAAGATAGATGATAGAACTGCTAGAAGAGATTTAAATTCTTATTTCTGGGAAATCTTTGAGAGGGTTCAATATAAAAAAACTTTGCCTTAGAGATATTTTGTAATTCCCTCTACTTCTCATGGTAAATTATACTGGAGAAGCCCCCCTTTGTGGGATCCAGGCCCCTGCCCAGGTACCTTCTGGGTGGCTGTGGCCAGCCAGTGTGGTACCTGTAATGCTAATTCTCTCCTATCTCATCTCTCCGACTAGTAGTGGCAGGAATTGTAAATACTTGCTTTTCCTTTCTAAGTGAAGACCCACTAGGTTAGAGGAAAAGACTCTGCTCTTACTTTCACCTTTAGAGGTAGGAAATTAGCCATTAATTAGACTAAAATGCAGGCATTGCTTGTAAATTTGTCTGAGTTTTCTGGTCTCATTAGTGCTATTCTGGACTACATGTTAATGAGCATAACATAATTAAAGAGTAAACACTAGGCAACTACAACCAGAGTCGGGGCTTCGAGTATCAGATGGTAACAATCAGAGAACGAGTAATCTCTTCTCAGTGAGGGTGGTCTTTCTTCAGTTTGAGCTCAATTTGTTCTCTTTTCCCCTGTGGCTAGGGGCTTATATAAAAATCTTTCTTATAATATAGTTTGGAGCATATTAGAGAGATGGTAGTACGGAGAAGAGAGGTACAGGGATGCTGATGAGAAATTGTTCATAGCACAAGGAGAAAGCTGACATGTTATGCAAATAAGGAAGTCCTGCCAGGGAAGAATTAGCAGTTGCCATTTGCAGGGAAGGAACACTGGCTTTGAAATGTAAAAGGTGATGACTCTTTAAAGCACCCTTTGCATCCATCAGGCACTGAGAGAATGAGAAACTGAAAATTACCCCCAGTAAAGATTTGACACTGTGGCAATAGCAACTCATGGAAAACTGGCAGGTGAACATTGCATGGGACACCAGTTCAAAATGAAGACTTAACAAGAGATACCTTTGCCGGTTTCCCCAATTCCCCCGTGAAGAGAAAGATGGGAAGTAAGAATAATAAAGTTGACATGAAGTGTTTCACAATCTGTGTAAAGTATACTGCGGGCTGGCATTTATAAATTCAACATGTATCTGACTTTTCATGAGCAACAAGCCATTCATGTTAAATGGTACTTGTGATTTGCATTTTGCTGAGGCACACATGTGCTCATGCCGGCAATGCAATCAGAATGTTCTCCACAAGGCTTCTCTGAACAGACAGACTTGGCTCTCACCAGGTGTCCTCTTTCCTTGCATATTGTTTGGAACATTGCAGTAACTGGCCTGCAGTGTTAGGTCCTAGGGTTTTTGGTTAAATTTACCCAGATCAGGCATTGAAGAAGGGTGGAAAGATAATACCAGCAATTAAAGGGAAAAGAAAGTGAAAAAAACCTTCGTGTTTACTTAAAAGAAACCCTATATTTTATTAGTTCTATATTCTTAGACTTATTAAGAGTTTGAAGGGCTTGCTTAAAGTTTTCGGTTGAATTTTATTACATTTTATGAGATTCGTTGTAAAAATAGAACTTATGAATTTGGGAAATTATGGATGTTTCAAGATGTATTTGCATAAATGGCAAGAGTCAACTATGTATCTCTTTTTCCATAAACTGTGGTCCCCTGAGTGGAAAGACAAGCTGAGCAATCCTCTCCTTATTACAATAGGGCTCCTCAACAAGACTTAGACATCATTTGAGGAGGACAGTATATTATGGCATTGGGCCTGTGAAAAAAATTGTTAAATGAGTAAGTGGTGTTTCCTGTCTCCAACCCCACACCAATGCTCCTTTCCATTTGCGTGTATTCCCAGCCACGTTTGGTGCCCTCACTCTGGTCCCTCATTCTGTCCAGCTAATTATTGCTGTCTGCTGTGTTCTCTTTATTCCTGTCTTCAGTCAACATTTCTTTGCTTTGTAGGCTTCATTTTTAGGGCCAGTATTGAACTAAAGTGAAGTTAGTGAATTTATCACATTAATCTACATCTTTAAACTAATTCAATAAGGCTAGAGACTTCCAGAGATGTTATTCCCTTCCAGGTAATAAAGAATATTTTTATATGAACATTCACAGGTAACAGACCCTCTGATGATTCTGTTTAGTATGTATACCCAGGACAGATTATGTTATGCAGGAAGGATATTTTAGAGAAGGAGGGGATTTCACATTTCCTTCCTATCAAAGTATCATGCAGATGAATGACCAATCCTGTTGTCTTAAGGACTCACTCGTTTAATTAGTTTGAAATCAAATCACATAGTACTAGAAAGCCCAGGAAGACGATGCCAAGTTGCTGTCCTTAGCACCCATTTTGTGCAGATATTGAGGCAATAGGATGGGAGGGCAAATAGACAGCTCCCCACTTTTTCACTTCCATCTTCAAGGTGACTGATGGCAAAAGGAAGAAATCTAGAAATCATTACTTTAATTCATTTGTGGCCTGAGTGCATTTTTAGACCACACTGTAGAGCTATTGTGATTCGCCATCATAGGACAGAGGGCAACATCTGGCCTGTGAGGAGGCACTGGATGTAACATAGGTTGAAATATGTTTTTTAAAAGATATGATTTCTAGATTAAAATTCCCTCACTCCCAATCTAACCTTTGTCAAAATCTTTTCCATAAACGCCTTGCTGACCATATATTGAGTTTTCACATTTTGCATTTCTGTCATTTTAACTAATAATATTTGATGTTACTCCCTGGCGTCATATTTCTACTAATTATTCTCTAGCTGCTGCCTGTATTTGCCCGCTGGCAGGCAGAGAAGCAAATGTTTGTAATTCCAAGTCTCTAGAATATTTGAATTTGATCAGTAGCAAAAATATGTTTCTTGTTCATAAACATTATTCCTCTCAAACTAATCATGTTTCAGTGATATGTACAACTTTGATTGCCACCTGTCTTTTTCAGAGCTGTTTGTTCCTATGCTTTTTATTCTTCAGATATTATTTGTTTGCTTATTTTGAGACTATTTTAAAAGAGAGAGAATGAAACATTTACCTGTCAGCAGGATTTTTTTTTTTGTTAAATCACATAGCACAGCACTATTGATTTCATCAAAGCATAAAAAACTAAGCATGAAAAATCTTTTAAAAAGTACCCACATGCCCTCAGTTGAAGTTGTAAAACAGCAGACAGAAATGTCCAGTTGGGTTTTCTCAGGACCCCAGTAGACATTAGAACTTTTCTTGCTTGGTATTTTTTTTCTTTTTTAGAAGACTTAAAGCCCAAGTTTATATTAGAAGGAAGGTTGGTCAATTATAATGAGTATGCATAGGCAGGAGAGAGCTCAGCACAAATTCAAAATTATGTATTAACAACTAGAATTAATTTTTACAAAAAAAAGAGTATTTAAAAATATTTCTGTTATGTTTTATTTTTTGCTGCTAAAGTTGGAGAAAGGAGAAATGACCTAAATTTGTGACTGTTTCTGATAAACTTTGCATATTGGAGGATTTCTCTGACTGAAAAAAGGAAGGATATAATCACATAAAATCCGTATGATCTCTAAATAAGAAGCATCCTGTTTTTGATGGCGGTCCCTTTTCTTTATAAGAATGAGATGTAAAGAAACCACTTGTAAAGGGTTTTTCTTAATAGGATACATGTGACTTAGTTGAGAGAGATGATCTTTTCGTAAGTACGAATTGTGGGACTGTCTATATAGTAGGGCTTTGAATATTTTATTACCTTCCCTTACTGCTTTGAAGTTATTATGGCATCTCTACAAAGTATAAAGAACTCATTTGGAATATACTTAAAGATCTGCATATCTAATCTGGATAGTTATGAAGGCTTTATCATAGGAAAAGATATATTAGCTTTGTCATTATTGATTTTTCCTCTACTATTAAAAAATTTAGATTAAATTTACAAAGCTGTTAAGTGGTAAAGAAATATTTGCAAAACTTATTTGTAAGGAATTACACATAAATGAGAAGTTAATCTTTTGGAAAATTTTCTCAGGATTTCGATGTCAGGAGCCAGTTGTTGAGAATAATAGAATACATTTCTGTTTACAAAGCACTTGTTAAATGCATGCTCTCATTGACACTCACAACAGTTGTGTGACATTGCTGCTGTTACCATCCTTGTTTGAAGATGAGGTAACAGAGACTCAGCTACACACTCCTAGGCTTTGTTCTTCCCCTCGTGTTGCAGTAATCTCCGTGCTATATCACAATGCTTCTCTTTGCCTTGTGGCCCGTTTCCAAAACCACCAAGGGCCTGTACATTTTCAAAGTAGTATGCTAATATCAACTTCTTGCTTTTGAAGAGTTTAATTTATTTTATTCAGACTTTCATTTTTAAATAAAATAAGTTGATTGTAATAACTTATAGCCTTCTCAGACACTGTAACAACGTCTGGCACATAGAACTCAGATATCTGTTGAGTGAATGCATAAACTATATAAGATGTAAGGAGAAATATTTTAAGGGAGAATTCCATGTGTGCACAAAGAAGAAAGCCATTTGGAGGGCGGAGAAAACAAAAATGGAAACTGGAGGCATGTAGTTACTTGAGGTGTGGTTCGTGAACCAGCAGCATCAGCCTCACCTGGGGAACTGATAGGAGTGGAGGCTCATGGACTCCATCCCAGACCTGCCATAGTGGACTGTCATTTGATAAGATTCTAAGGGATACAGTATGAGAATCACTGCATAGTGAAATGATTCTCAACCCCGATTACACCTTAGAGTTACCTGGGGAAATAAAAACAAAATAACACGACCATTCCACATTTACATGTCATTTAAATAGAATCTCTGGATATGGGGTCTAAGTATACAATTTTCTTGAAATTCCACTGGTGATTTCAGGATGAAGCCTGGATTGAGAAGCACTGCTGTCCTCAGTGGACATTAGAACATCTCAAGCTATTGCTTTCAAGATGCTAGCTTTAGGGGCGCCTGAGTGGCTCAGTCAGTTAAGTGCCTACCTTTAGCTCAGGTCACGATCCCAGGGTACTGGGATCGAGCCCTGTATCGGGCTCCCTGATCAGCAGAGATCCTGCTTCTCCTCTCCCTCTGTTGTTCCCCCTGCTTGTGCTCTCTCTCTTTCTTTCTGCCAAATAAATAAATAAAATCTTAAAAAAAAAAAAAGACACTAGCTTTACTGTAAAGTACTCAGTCTCAGAGAGCCCAGAGTTATCTCATTTGCAATAAGGTGGGGATCATTTGAAGGTCTCTAAAACCTATTACATTCCTAAAATTCAGGAATTCAAAGAAAGTAGACACCTATCTATAAGTCTTTCCTAGTCATGTTGAAGGTTCTTCACCTGTATGGCTTTAAAGTAATTTTTATACTAAGGAATTGCCAACCATTCAAAAAACTCCCTCCAAACCATGTAAAACTGCCTGGCTCCCTGCTTATTTATTACACATCCAAGCCACTTCCCTTTGCCAGTAGGTTCAAATCCAATAATTTTATGAGATAAATATTGGTCCTGGGCAAGAAGAGACCTGTGAGGACCTTGACTCAACCCCAGCTCAGTTCTTGCTGCTAGAGTTCAGGGGTCTCACCTACAGCTACATTCTTTGCTGTTTTCATGGATTTTCTCGGATTTTTCCTCATGGTCTTAAATCTGGAGTAAAGCCTCATGAAGAGCAATAGTAGGAGAGATAAAGAAGGGAAGTTCATGAACGACAATATGAAAGAACTGCTTTTGCTTCTAAAGCAATGAGGTGCTGTTAAAATTTTGCAGTTATCTGAGACACTGAAATATTTGTTGAATGAATGAAAGAATGAAGGTAATAAGTACTGGCTTGGTGGAGCTGGCTTGGTTGGTTAAAGGATAAGTTGGCTACTGGCTTAAATCCAAAATGTAAACAATAATTTGGATGTGAGAAGCAATAAAGGATGTAGAAAGACAGAAAGATGAGAGACAAGTTGGAATCTAATTGAACTTGGGATGTAATATATCACCTTAGAGTAGTTTTTCTCAAACTGGAACATGTGATTACCTGGAGAACCCATAAGCACACTGCTTTTGTTCCACCTCCTGAGATTCTAACTTAGTGATCTGAGACAAGACCCAAGAATTTGCATGTTGAGGAAGTTCCCAGGTGGTGCCGATGTTGCTGGTCTAAGGACCGCAATTTGGATAGCAGTGCATTAATGTTTGGGAGCTGGAATAGAACATTTTGTTTTCGGGGCGCCTGGGTGGCACAGCGGTTAAGCGTCTGCCTTCGGCTCAGGGCGTGATCCCAGCGTTATGGGATCGAGCCCCACATCAGGCTCCTCCGCTATGAGCCTGCTTCTTCCTCTCCCACTCCCCCTGCTTGTGTTCCCTCTCTCGCTGGCTGTCTCTATCTCTGTTGAATAAATAAATAAAATCTTTAAAAAAAAAAAAAGAACATTTTGTTTTCAATTTTATTTCTGCTACCTACGTACTGACTGCGACATCTCAAGCAAATCTACTACCTATCCTAGGACAAAGCTTAAATACTACAATACACCATTTACTTGCAATCTTATTAAAATGCAGATTCTGATTCAGTTGTCTGGGATAGGGGATGAATTTCTGCGTTTTCAATAAACTCCCACATGAAACCGTGTTGTTGGTCCATTAACCAGACTCTGGTTAACAAGTTCCTAGGCTGTTATTTCTCTTATGCTTCATATGCTTATTGTTACAATGAAATAAAACCATGCAAGGGAAAAAAAAAAAAAGCTTTGCAAATTATGGAGCAAAGTGTAGATGTAAGGTGGTAGTAGTAGATTGATAGAAAAAAAAAAACAAAAAAGACAACTCTGCATTTTGAGCTGACTAACTAGGAGAATGTTGACACATTTATAGAAATAGAGAAGTCAGGAAAAAGAACTGGTTTAAGAAAAATGTTGATTTGAGGGAAAAGTAGCAGGCGGTTGAAAACATAGGACAGAAATAAGCTTGAAAAAAGATTTAGTCTTGAGATACCAATTTAGGAATTGTACACATATGATTGAATGATATTTTTGAATATGTGGGTGTGTAGAAAGAAAAGAAATTAAGTGCGGAATCTGGGAAAAAGATACCATTGGGAAGGTATAAGAAGGAAGGGTTATCATTAGGAGATGGATCGTATTCTAGCACCTTGTCATGGAGACGTTACTTGTCCAATCCTGAACTGCATCAACTGGTGCTACTTGAGGGTGAGAGTAGGTTGAGTTTTCTAGGCATTCCCTACTTGAGCATTATGGGGGGTATCTCATTTGTGTAAGGAGTTTATAAGTAGCTCTTCCACGGATGGCAGAAGATACACACCTAGAATGTATTAGTCTTGGAACAAGTCACAGGCATTGAGAAAAAAGAGCAATTAAGGGAAACCATGAATTTTGTAAAACATTGAAGGAAGGAGAAATGAGGGATTCTGTAACTGGTTATCCATAAAAAGATGTTAATTTCTTGTGTTGTCAAACATTTCAGATACCTGAACATCTATGAAGCTCAAGAAAAGAAATGTGGTTTAGTAGGGTATGGACAGTAGCATTTTCACAGATACAATTGATCTGTTAGGTAGAATAATAAGTGAATTAGTCCATTAGTAATTGCATAATTTTAAAAGAAAAACATGATTGGTTTAAGACACTATCATTTTTGACTATGTCATGATAATGTTATGATGTTCTTAAGGATACTTTCAAATAATGGCCTTAGATACTAAGAAAGCTTAGTAAGAATTCTTTCCCATCATTGGGTCTTTTGCTTTGGGGATATTTTATTTATTTTCCCTCTTAAATTTTAGAGTATGCAGTGTTAGAATCTGGACATTTTAAAGTTTGATTTGCAATCATCTAAACTCCAAATCAACAGAGGTCTCTTTCTAACATTGATTTACTCTCAGAGGGTCATTCATGAACATATTCATTACAGACACACTCCACAAATATTCAATAATACATCAATCACTGAGCTGTTTACATTAAGAGACACAATTGAAATTGAACAATATAATTCAATAAAATTGCTGGTCTTTTTATTTATTCATCTAAACCCTAGTTGTTCAGTCACTGTAAACAGATCCATTGAAAACAATTCACTTTTCTGTTGTTTCACGATTGATCTTCTCAAACACATGATTATTCTTAATTCAGACAAAATTTTTCATTTCTTTAAGTACATGAAAAGGAATTAGAGCCAGCTGAATGCAATAAGAGATGAGGAAGGAAGACGTTCAATAAAAGGAAATCAAACCTGTTTACAAGTCTGGGATCTAAACACTTGTGAGGTTTGTGGTTTTGGAAACTATATTCATATGTTAGAGGAGAAAATGATGAAGTCTGGATAAACATGAGTTTAAAATGGCCTGGGTCAGATTCTTATTCCTCCTCGTACCCTAAGTACCACTTTTAAGCAAAGTTCCCTTAATTTCAAAGAGATCCCATTCAGGCAAAGCACCAATGAACAGTGGAGGGAGAGAGAAATTCATTTTTTTTTTTCCTGAGACCATCAAGACATATCTTTTATTCAGAAGACAGGAGTTAAAATATGGCTGGATTCATAAAAACAATTAACGTATATAGTTATCATGAGATACATCAAATTATCATCTCATGAAAGTGGTAAATCTTGGTTTCCTAAATCTGTTTTTTGTTTCCAGTTCTTCCACTTTGAATATATGATATTGAAAATATGCTAAATGTGGTCCTTGGGCAAATCAGAAACAGAGATTGGTAAAACATTAGGAAAACAGTTTTTCTTATTTCAATTTAAAATGTTGTGCTTATTTAGAAGGTAAAGAAAGTTAATATAAGTGCATTCTGGAATCATAAGGATGACCATCTGCTAAGCAATTACTATCCTAGAGTTTCAGTGTCCCTTAGGCATATGTATTTATTTATTTACATTTTAAGCTGATGATTTTTTTAAGGGAATGAGGACAGCCAGTTGAAACTAGCTTATACTGTATCTGCACTATCCATTCATGCAGGATACTGCACATTGCATATGCAGTCATTTTGGGTCAATGTAACTTCAAGTGAGGGGTTACCAAAAACAATACCAGACTTTGGGAGCTTTTTAATTTGTGGGCTCTGAAATTCTAATGACAGGAAGAAAAAAAGAAAGAAAGAAAAAGGGAAAAAAAGAGAAAAAAACAAAAGAAAGAAAGAAAGAAAAAGAGAAAGAAAGTAAAGGAAGAAAGAAAGGAAGAAGGAGAAAGAAATAGAGAAAGACAGGCTGAAGGGAACTGGCATTTTAATTCCATGTGGCTGAGCTTTTTAGTTGCATTCAGACACTTCTATTTTTATTTCTTCAAGCTGGGCCCATTTCCAAGTAGGAAGCTGTGGAACTATTGCTCTCCCGCCCACATTTAGTGCAATCCCCTATAATACTAAGGTTAGGTCAGCCTTTTCCCTGTCCCCTGCATTAAACCTACAAATAGATCAGATTTCATGATAAGGAACAAGTGAAAAAGGACAAAAGATTATAAGTGAAACATTGAACCAGCTTGACTTGAATTAGAATTGAATCAACTGCATAATCTAATGTTCACATAGTGCTCTGGCCTCAGATCCTGGTTGGTTTCACCCCACAGCATTTAAGTTATTCTTTCTTTTCTTCTTCCTTTAAAATTTTTTTTTTTCCCTCATTGCCTTGCTGTGTTCTGATACATTTAAAAGGATAGCTCTTTGTGTTTTATGCAATGGAAAATTTGCTGTTGAAGTCTTAGCCTTGAAAGGCACTGACTGTATCTAAAAACAGAAAAAAAAAAAAAAAAAAAACCCAGCAAGCACTCCTTCGCCCCGCCTCCCATTGGTTGTTTGGAAACAGCTGTTTAACGCCAAGTTTGTACTTCACCCTTATCAGCCCATTTGGTGAGATCAGAATGTGCCTGAATAACTCTGAAGGTGAAAATATGTTGACTGAGTTTTCTGCTGCTACCCTTCCAGAAGGCCAACTAATACCATCACTGACTGTCAGTAGCAGCCAGGCTCTGGCTCTGCCTTTCTCACGATCATGACACATAGAGCAAGTATTCCTGGCTTCTATATATCATAATCCCTGCATGGTATGTGTCACACTGAGGATAAGCACAGCGGGATGGCTTGCCCATGGGCCTGGCAGATCCAGTCTACCAACATACAGAATTGCCCTTCCAATACAAAACACCCTACTGCATTGACGTGTCATGATTCAGGGACCAAGCTTTTTATTTTGATCTTCTCTCCTTCCATCACAAGTGTCTTATTTACAGCATCTATATCATTTGCCTGAGAAAACTAGGTATTGTGACTTTTATATCCAATCGCTTAATTCTTTTAGTATTCCAAAAATGAGGTTCCACTGGTCTTGATTGCTATTTGAGTTGTAGATGTTCTTTCCAGTCCTTATTTACAGTACAACATAAAATCTTTCATAGCACAAGGCAGAAGAGTCTTTGATTTTTTTATAATTATTTAATCATTCAGTCTTCTTACAGAACTGAATCATGCCACATAATTATTGTTACCTAGCAATTAGAAAATACTCACTGGCCAACAAGAACCTTTAAATATTACAAAATCTTCTTGCATAAGCTCATGCTAATGATACATTGTTCTTAGCTTAGAAGCATCTACTAAAAAGATGCTAGGTATTAATCTTGCAGTTTGTGGTGTGCTTACATTTATCTCCAAACAATGTACAGTGTTTTGTCAGTTATTTACTTCGTTATTTATATGTTGACATGATTCCTATCATTGAAATACTCAGGGACTTTGACAAGTGTGCTGTGTTAGCAGAAAATAATGTTTAAGGGAGAAACAATATTCTTTTTCACTTGACTACTTCAATACAACTATTGCAGTTACTCTATGACTTATTGAACAATCATTATAAGGAAAGAAGATGAAATAGATCAGCCAATCACTCAAGCCATAGATACTGAATATCCACTCTGAATGGATTTCTCTCCAAGGTACCATGGGAGACCCAAAAGAAATATAACTCTCATCCAAAAGGCAAAATATTACTTTCAGGATAAACATAAATTTAAAAAGGATTGTAACAGATTTTTATTCTTCTTTTTCCCTCAAGTTCCTCCTTTATACTCACAGCTTCCCTTGACCTCAAACGGGTGCCATTTGGGCAAAAGAGCAAGGGGCTATGTGGACAATCATTATTGAACAAAACGTTTATCAGATTTAGATGATTTGATATGCAATTACTCTGAAGATCAATTATATACCATACCTAGTGGTCATAAAACAGACCAAATTATATTCTTATATAAGTGGTTTATCTTAGTTTCACTCATCTCTTTTCTCTTTCTAGATTATTTTCTTTGCATAAATGATATTAAAAACATGCTAAGTTAGTGAACTTAGATTAAGATATCCATGTAAGTGTATTTCAGGCAAAGATGTGTCAACAGGCCATTACTGATACAACTGTTTATCATTAGACTATATTTTAATGTTTATAAGATTTTGACTTAAGGAACATTTCACAGTTTTTTTGTTCATTGGGAAATACTGCCGTTATTTCTTTTGCATTATAAGCAGTTATTTGAAGGAGGGATGGTATTAACCCATGAACTCTCTCCATCAAGCTCAACAGGAAATGGCTACAAAGAAGGAATTGTCAGGTGGTGCCCTTGAGTCCCTTTGGGAAAGAATGGTCTCCTTTTGGGGAAGCTAAGAGGGATTTATTTAGGAAGAATTGAGAATCATCCTTTCTCCCCACCTCCTGCTGATATTCACATTACTTGTTTCAGACGTTGTTTTCATCTTCCAAAGTAACATCCCACATTTATAGAAGATTTGGTTCCACTTTGGGGGATTTTCTCATCTACAAGTCTTGCTTCCATTCAAGGTTCATTAAGATGTCTTAGTATCTACTCTGGTAGTTCATTCCCTATTGAATCAAGATGAGTTCTTTTTTTCTTTTTTTAAGATTTTATTTATGTATTTGACAGAAAGAGAGAGAGAGAGCACACAAGCAGAGAGAGCTGCAGGCAGTGGGAGAAGGAAAAGCAGGCTCCCCGCTGAGCAGAGAGCCTGAGTCCAGGGCTCGATTCCAGGACCCCGGGATCATGACCTGAGCTGAAGGCAGATGCTTAACCAACTGGGCAACCCAAGACCCAAGGATGAGTCCTTTCTAAAGTTCTGCAGATTCAGATGTTAAAGGATCTCCACCCAGAGCAATCCTTCAAAAACCTCAGGGTAGAGCTAAAGTGTGTGTATGTGTATGTGTGTGTGTGTGTGTGTGTGTGTGTCTGTTTGGGGAAAAAAGGTATATTGAGAAGAACAAGCTAAAATGTACAGTAAGGTTTAGGAAATGTTGTGAAGATAAAACCATGCAATTATGTCCCAAATCCCACAAATTCGAAAATAATCATCTTTGATGATGTGCATTATCCCTAAAAAGGATTGTTTTACATTAGATTTTTTTCCTGAACACATATGAAAATAAAATTTAAAAACTTTAATTATTCGAAATGTGCATAGAGTACTTTGCATTCAAAGAAATACTGCAACTCGGCACTCTTAAGAAAGTCAATTAACCTCTTCGATTGCAATTTCTTCGGCAAAGCCAGGGGACTGGACTAGGTACGTTAGATTTCTACAGTTTCCAGGATTGAATGGTTTTGTGACAAATTTTATGAAACTTACCACATCTTAGTTTATCAACCTAGTTACATATTTGTATGTAGGCTTTTCCTAAAATGATTTCACACTAGTGATTTTGTTATGCTTCCTTAACATTCAGAGATGAATTAAAGATAGAGGAGAATGAGCAAGAGGCAAGAATAAGACATAGTTCCTGAAGCCCAAAGAACTGAAAGGTATTGTAGGCAATAAAATTTTTGAGGGAGATTTAAAGGAAAGTCATTGTATTTCAGTACCTCTTTTGTGCCATGCATATTATGCATGATAGTTATTTAATTTTCACAACAACTCTGAAGTAAGTATTAATACCCAATTTGTACTGTTTGGTAAACTGGGCTCAATAGAGCTCAAGATCCAGAGAGTTAGGAAGTAGCCCAGCTAGGGTATTTGGATTTGAGTGAGTCCAAAGCTTGCATCCTCATAGCAGATCACAATATGGTCTTTGTTTATGAGGGTGGAATAGCAAAAGAGAAGTGCATGTCAGAGACCGAGTAGCACACACAATAAAGAGCTTTATATCTAGGCTCCCATATAGTTCCAAGATCAATAATACATTTCATTAACCTTTGAATTTTTATTAAAACATTTCTTACTGAGAACAAATTAAAAGAAAGTACATAAGACCATCACGGTGCTAAGAAAGACTTATGTCTGTTGATTCTGTACTATTAAATGATATTATAATGCTAATCATAATACTAAAATATTGACTAAATAAATAAGGATACAAGCCTTGAGCTAAGGCCATCATCTTTTCTCATAACACAGAAATACTTTCACAAGAATAATATGCACATAAAATTTACCTGCTGTAAGAGATTACCTAAGCAATTATTATTATTTTGTAGAAGGTTTGTATTGTACTTCAAACCCATTAATGAATATTGAGGACTTTGTGTTCAGATCTATGAAATGAAGGATAGTTAATGTTTATTCCTATAATAACTAAGAAGCTATCAAATATTTATTATTGGATTGAGACAATGGAAAGTGCGAGAAGAAGGAAAAATGAATCTATTTTTAAAGGAAGAAAAATGCAATTAAATCTTTTTGGGGTAGGAGAATTTTCAGAATTATTATAAATAGAAGGGCCTATCTCAGCTTGATTACTTCAAAACAGCTTCCTGCAACCTCCCACCAAGTAGATGAGCAATTAGTATAATCACAGCAATAAGTCAAAGACACTTGCTGTTCAAACTTGTGTTGCGACTCTTCCTTTTGGCATTGCTCCTAGGCTATTCCAATTGCACATACACAGACATGCATGCACATATTTAATAAAATTGTATTTGGTAAAAGGCAAAATGCCTAGGAATGACTTCTTTTTTGTACCAAGGTTAAATAAAGGACACTGCACAAGTAAAGCTGTGCTGAAAAGAACAGTAGCCAAGGCAGAGATATTCTTATACCCCAAACAGTCATGCAGATGGAAGTCTGGCCAACAAAACCATAAAGCATCAACTCTAACTGTGAGTCAATCTGTCAGCGAGAGTACAAGGTGACTCAGGGAAAGATTGCATTTTGTTTTCTGACAAATACTCCGAGGTTCTAGTCATTTATGTGTGTTGGATATTATTGACAGAAAAGAATAAAAACTAATTCACAAATGGGAAGAGTGAACTTTTAACAATTATTTATTTAAAAAATAGAGTGAGAATAATCAAGTGAATTGATTTAAGAAATTTTCAATAGGTATATATTTAAACTATTTATCAGTTTGAGAGACTACTGTAATATTTGCATGTCTTCTGCTACTGAGTTGATTCAGTACAAAAGGAATTGTTTCTAAGAAGTAGTGCAGTAAACTATATTTTGCAATGCCAATCACACGATCTTTTTGCTTTTAGGATATCCAATTTCAATGATTGCTTTAAATCTCATCTACTTATTCAATTATTTTTATCCAAGCTCCCAGGTTATTGGTTTGTCTGGGCAGCTGATACTCCCATTATGATTTTTCACTAGTTTAGAAGCTCTTCTGCAGGTATTTCCAAATACTTCCTTCCTTTTTTCTCTTATTAAAGAAACTCACAAACTCAAAGGGAAATGCCAACTTTAACTTTTGGTATAGCAAAATGCATTGAGTAAGTTTCATCTATTAAAATACTAACAGCAAGCTCCTTTTGTTATGATTTTTCTTTGTGAATATGTATTGTTTTATGGTCAAAAGAAATCTAACTTTTATGGGTAAATGATGTATTGGAAACCCTGAAAAACTTCAGTACTTAGTTTGTGTTCTCAGGGGAATAGCAATTTATATCCTTGACACATTTGCTTACTGAATACACGATTTTAAGAAGAGAGATTATTAGTAACACTAAGAAATATCAAGACATAAGATCAAAATGGAAAAAAAAATAGAGAAGGACAGAAGATTGGTCTGCAATAGTGTAAGTTATCCTGAAAGTAGATACATAAAAGGAAGAGAACAGCAGGAAGAGAAGAAACTTTAGGCACAGAAATTCAAGGTCAAAGATCAATACCGTGTAAGAATCTGAATCAGCTAGCCAGGATAATCACAAACCTTGACATCATCCTTAAATGTCACAAAAGGAAAAGAAAAATATAAACGTTTAAATATAAAATTTATCATAGTGGCCACACCATGATGGTACTGATGACTGAAAGAATGTAATTGTATCAATATAAATGCATTATCATTTGGAATGTAAAGGCAACTAATTGATAATCTTGTGAAATTTGGCTTAAATTTGAAGAATATCGCAGTTTCTAGTAATGTAGGTGTTACAGGCTGAATATATCCTCCCAGATTTATTATGCTGAAACTCTAACCTCTAGTACCTCAGAATGTAACTTAGAGGATAAGGTCTTTAAAGAGGTAATTAAGTTAAAAACGAAGTCAGTAGAGTGGGCCCTAATCCAACGTAACTGGTGTCCTTACAAGAAGAGGGAACTTGGACTCAGACGTACAGAGGGAAGACCATGTGAAGGCAGAGGGAGATGGCCGAGGAGAGAAGCCACAACAAAAACCAGCCCTCTGACACTTTGATCTTGGGTCTTCTAGAGTCCAGAACTGTGAGAAAATAAATTTTTATTGTTTAAAGCACCAAGTCTGAAGTACTTTGTTATGCCAGTTCTAGAAAACTAATACACTGGGTCAGCATTTTATCCAAAGGACATTAGAAGGAAGAAATCTCTATAGAACATGAAAAACTGATAATTCCTTTGAAGGACCTAACGAATCTTCTAGATTTGTCCTGGCCCAAGTGCTCTGGTGATCTAGAGGCTTCATGAGGGTCCTCACTGGTTTTTCCTTACAAACTTGGAGATGAATAATAATTACCCAGAATGCTGGATGGAGAAAAATTTAAAAAAATCATAGAATCTTATATGAGTGTGTGTGTGTGTGTGTGTGTGTGTGTGTGTAGGACTGTGCAGTGAAGATTGTTTTATAACCGACCAGTGAATTCTGCCCTGGGTGAGGGGTAGGAAGTGGCCACTCATGTACATATGATGCCTCCAAATTAAATTACAACTTTTTAAAATCAAAATATCTTTTGGGTATGAATCAGACTGCTCATGGGTCATTACACTGATCATCCTGGACTTAGAATTATTTTATTTATCTTCCTCATTATTTATTTAACCAAATAAAGAAGTTTAGATATAAATAGAAATTATAAGGCAAATTAAAAATGTTAACTGTTGAAGACTATTTACATTTTTTTGAGTGAGTGGGCAGGCATCCTACCATTACTGCTTTCTAGCAGATAAGCTCCTTCAACAAAATGATAAAGCTAGATACGTTTACTACTCAGAAAGCATAGCTACTTAAAGAGTTGATGTCCATGTTTTGCAGAACATAGAACTCACGGAGTCATTTAATATTTAATAAAGAGCAAAATATGGTGGTTATTACAGTAATCATCTTCTCTGGAGCCCAAAGAAAGGAGAATAGTAATATATGTCCCTGTCAATTTCCACATATTACCTGCATTCTCAGAGGTTATAGGATTCTTCCCTCTTGGCTTTTGGAAATATGATGTAAAGACATGTCACTCTTTTTTTTTTTTTTTTTTGATGCCCTGCGGTGACTGGAGTTAATGCTGCTAAAATCAAACCCCAAGAGGCTTCAGTTCTCTCACTGAGGAAAAAAAGCTTTGAATCTAAAAAGATTTTTTCCATTCAGGTCTGCCGGCGAATTATTCTATTCTCTTTTGGCAGGGAACCTGAAGAATATAACGCAGTTCTCCGTGCTCTGGGCTCATGGTGTCAGCCTTGATGCTGACCAGCAATGGATGCTCGGCTACTGTTAAAGCAATTTTTTGAGGGGAGGAAGGAAGCTGTGTAATTAGATTGGATTAATATCAAGGCATCATTTTGGGGAGGATGCTCTGTTCAATTTACAACCATGTTCCTTTCCAGGTAAAACCCTCTTCCTTTGCCAGTTATTGGTTAATCAATATTCTCAGTACCACCCTCCAAATCCCTACAATATTCAGTGTTACTTTAAACATTGGATATACAACAGCAGATCCTTCATTCTGTTGTATATTTTGAAATTAGAGACATAAAGATAACAGAAAAAGCAATTCAGAGATGGATCAAAATATAAAATACCTAGGAAACTGTCTCCATAATTCTCTTCTGAATATTATTTTTTGTATTCTTCTAAATTCAGTTTTTTTTTGGTTTTAAAAACTGAACTAAATATGCTTGGGACTTTCTAAGCATGGATTTTTTTTCTATCCTAAGGTTTAGTCACAAATTAATTATCGATATGCCTTTTCTTCTGTGAATCTTTGAGCAGTTTGCAATGGTTCTTGGAGATAGTTATTCTTGTCCTTATTTTACAGATGTGATACTAAGGCAGAAAATGATGAGGTAATTTACTCACAGTTTCCCAGAAATCTATACTATGTCAACTTCAAATTACAAATCATAGTGCATGCTGGGGCATATATTGGGCTTCCCTTTGATTAATAGAGCAGAGGCTGAGCTTGATGACCTCTCGAGGAGGCTTTCAGCTCTGTAATACTAGAATCTTAATTCTGATGAATGGGCTTGATGGTAACTAGAACCAATTTATTCCTCTACACTCTAGTTCAAAATTTAAGACAAGGCATTTCACTCATACAAAATGATATTTTTCCTACCTACTAATTTGTAGAGAAGGAAATCCACTTCTGCCAAATATTATTACATCCTGATTTATTTGTGAGTGTGGGTTGGTAGAGGGACCTATCTCATTCACACGTTTGTTTGGAAACTCTGCAGAGATTTTGAATTGGGGGAGAGACACAGTGGGAAGTTTGGTTTTAGTTAAGTGAATGACATGTTTGTACTGGACAGGGTAGCATAAGTTCTTTTAAACTTCCAGTCTGGGCATGAGCTGACTGCACTCACAAAATAAGCTGATGATATTCTGATTTTTTTTTTTTTTACCAAGAATAGTTAAGCAAGATGCAAATTTCCCAGAAGATCTGTGTGACTAAGGTGTGAATGTTCTTTTTTTAAATTAATAAATTGATTTTGTGTAGTCTTTTTTGTTAGGTTAATTTTTATTTTAGTTCCAATACCTTGACTCTTGGTGCTTAGAGAGAGCAGCAGATTCTTATCTGTGACTAAATAAGGGGAGCAAATACTTAACTTTTTCTTCATCATTGGTTTTGACTCTAAAATGGCTTAAAATAAAGAAAGAAGCTGCCCTGCATGGAAATATGATAATAGTTATTGTGTGTTAACTTCTCCTGAGCATTAGGTTGTCTTTCCTATGGGAAGTATGTCAATTGCCCCAGAAACCTTGCTGGAGAGTTAAGGTGAACTGGGGAATCTGGTGATGAGTTGGAACTTGGAAGAGGTCTAATATTTTGTCCCTTTCACTCTTGCTCATCTGACCAAAGTTTGGAATCTGGAGTTTCATCTTCAACCCTTGGAGGCATATGGTGCCTTGATTTGGTGGCTGAAGTGCTCTCACAGGAGATCCATATTATAATTGTTCCATATCTAAGAAAAAAAGTAGGAGATACCATTAAAAACAAAGGTTTAGAACAATAAAGTTCAGTGAAAAACCATAAATATTATTTTGATGTTTTTAGAAATTAAAGTATATTGTAGTAAAAGTATATTTTAGTAAAATATGACTGAAACTGACCAAAAAATAAGAAAATTTTCTGAATGATAGCTCACACTCCACAACTTTATTCTATAATGATGAAGAAAGATAAAATTTTAGATATCATAGACCACTCTTTTCTTTGATGTTCACTGAGAAAGGAGACATTTTCTCAACTTATCCCCAGATTTTAATAACTTGATGTCTGTCTTATAGGTTTCAATACTTGAAAATCTTTGTTTTAAAATTAAAAGCCCAAGTCCATATGAAATGATACAAATCTTTAACAGAAGATTTTTATCTTATATTTAGAAGGTATTGTCATAGTTTTTCAAACGTAGACAAATACTTTTGTCTGGATATTTTGAAGTGATTTGCACACACGGATGAAAACTTCCTTATGTCATATAATCAGTAGAACCTTTAAAGATTAGTCTGAAAGGCAAAACCTTATAAGAATGTGAAGCTATCACCTTAATAACATTCATTATGTTTATTTTTAATAAACATCTTGGTACGTAAGTGTAGGAAATCGAGTAGAAATCAAGTTACATGGCAACTGAATGGGTTAGGCATAGGACATACAGAACCTAAGGTTTTAAATATAATTCAATGTTTTCCTTGAATATAGTAATTAATTAGTATCTAATGTGTTATTTTGGTTATAATATTTAGCCCTATGTTTTTATATTCTGAAGAAGTCTGCATTTTACTTCAGAAAAGAAATAAATGCTTGAAAGAAATGACCAACAACCTGGATTCAGATGGGAAAAAAATCTTCTCAGTTATTAGAAAAAGAGCCCTAAATTCCATTAAAATACATATGGGCAGCCAGATTTATGTCCAGAAGTATGAAATACTACAATCATCAAAAACAAAACATTTTTATAATTGTTTAATTTCAAATCCATGCAAATCGTATTTGAATCTAACAATAATATGTAGTTTCTATTCAAAAGTCATATAAATCTTTGTCTTTCAAGTTCATATAATATTATAGAAATCTCAGATATTTTGTTTTTTCCTTTTTTCTACAGATTCATTACCCTGTAGGCTTCAGTTAGTTAATATTGAACAGGGGTTCAGGGAAGGATTTCTTTTTTTAAATCACAGAAGATACCTGAATGTGCTCATAAACTTTGATAGATATTCCAGTAGAAGAGTAATGAGGCCAAAACTGATGAGATCAGTTCACAGGCCTGAAGGAGAGAAACAATGGAGACAAGGGAAATGGATGTTAAAGCTGTATTATCTACAACTGGGTGAAGAAGGCAAATTTGGAAATTTGTTTTTTAAACGCTATGAACACATTGTTTCTCTAATATAATCCCGGAGCATGCCCAATTACCCTGTTTTTTTGTGATGTTTATAGACATGTGTAAGTGGTGAAATGCATTTCTGGGAGTTCGAATAGCTTTGTATATTGATATATTAATCTTTGGGTTTATTCTTCCTCACTTCTTTGTCCATGACTTTTCCCTTTCCGCATTGGCCCAGGAGAATTAGAAATTAGCAGGAAAGCAAAGAACAAGTATCAATCATTATTCTGTTCATTCGTTGATTGGTTTTCTCTTTTGTTTTCCAACTTACAAGTAGGTTTCTGAAGTACTCATCAGAAATCACTGGAAGTGGAGGGGAGCAACGTCTTCGTTGAGTTGCTGTAGTGCAGCAACTATTGCCAGAAACAGAAAATACTGGGAGAAAGAGCCTATGCCTCAGACCACCTATTGCCTTTTAAGAGAGCACCGTGTCACAGCAGTGCTGTGGGTCTGCAGGGGCTCCTCTTGCATAGCTCCTCCTTTGGGATGAGTTGCCAACAGGACATCTTTGACCGCAGCTTGTCAATCATCTGACAATATTGATGGCTCCCTGTGTCCAAAGATGTTGTCAACCCTGTTTGTACTTTCCCCTTTCCATTGTGTAGCCTTGCACACTTATAAATTCCCCACATGAGACGTGGCCTCCTTGATAGCCAAAGTGAGCACTTGCTCCTTAAGAGCTTGGAAAGGTATAACCCCTTAGACACTTGATACAGTTATACACTGGGGATACGTTCAGTGCCTTTTGGAAAAAAAATACAAAAATGGCAAGACTTTACGTTGAGGTAGTACCTTACAATTCCCGAAGCCCTTTAATACCTTCCTTAATGTTCCAATAACAGTAAGTGGTGAGACCTGAAGTTTATAGAGTTTGGAGATCTTTCTTTAAGAAAAATAATAAAAAGTTATAATTTCAAAATAAGTAACAGAATAACTTCCTTTAGAAGGAGAGTTACACAAAATTACAAAATTTAAAAGTCTAAAAATATTGCAAAATCATAAAATCTACAGAAATAACTAGGTATTTTTAAGAATCAGCTGCCCAAAGATATTTTCATATTGTTTATATTTTTGGTACATATTTTTGATCATACATATGACAATAGTCTATGATATTTCCTAGAGAGATAATAGAAAGATAATCTAGTCTTTCCTCTAGCATGGTCAATCCTTTCTTTAAAAATTAGACATTAAAAAATGTAAAAAGTAAATTAAACTCAACAATAAGAGAACAAATAACCTGATTTTAAAAATGGCCTAAACGCCTTACCAGATAACTCACCAAAGAAGATGCATAGATAGCAAATAGGCATATGAAAAGATGTCCCACATCTTGTGTCACTAGGGAAATGAAAATTAAAATAACAATGATACCACTATATACCTGTTAGAATGACCAAAACCCAGAACAGTGACAACACCAAATGCTGGCAAGGATGTGGAACAATAAGAATTCTCATTCATTGTTGTTGGAAATGCAAAATAGTACAACCACTTTAAAAAAGAGCTTGGTGATTTCTTACAATACCAAATGTACTCTTAACCATACAATCAAGTAATCACATTCCTTGGTCCTTACCCACAGGAGTTGAAAACCTAGGTCCACACAAAAGCCTGCACATGTATATTCAAAGCAGCTTTGTTCATAGTTGCTAAAACTTGGAAGCAACCAAGATTTCCTTCAGCAGATGAATGGATAAACTGTAGGACATCTAAATAGCAGAATATTATTCAGTGATAAAAAGAGCTATCGTGCCATGAAAATATGTGGAAGAAAACTAAATGCATATTACTAAGTAATTGAAGCCACTTAGAAAAAGCTACATACTATGCGATTTCAACTATGTGACATTCTGAAAAAGGCAAAATTATGGAGACAGTAAAAATATCAGTGGTTGCCAGGCTAGGGGGGAGTCAAGGAGTGGTGGTGGGGGCCGGGGGGTGGGGAGGATGAACAGGCAGAACACAGAGGATTTTTATGGCAGTGAAAATACTGTGTATGATATCAGAATGGTGGATACATGTCATTAGACACTTGTCCATACCCATAGAATGTACAACACCTAAGAATTAAGTTTAATGTAAACTATAGCCTTGGGTGATAATGATGTCAACATAAATTAATCACTTGTCAAGTGTGCTACTCTGGTGAGTGGTGTAGATAGTGGGGGAAGCTGTGCATGTGTGGGGTCAGGGAGCACATAGGAAATCTGTAATTTTTTCTCAATTTTGCTATGAACCTAACTCTGCTCTAAAAGAATTAAAACCTTATAAACTTACTCTGGTTCTAAAATTTAAAATAAATTTAAATTCTTGATAGCTTAGAAAAGTTTATTTCAGCTTCACACTCATTATTAATAACATCAATAGGAATTTTAAAAGTTGTGGCCACATTTAGAAAGTGATCATGTAAAAAAAACTTACATAAGCTTTTTTTTTTCAAATTTGAGTCTCTGCAAATATACTTGCTTTGTATTTCTGATACAGATTTGTGCCCTACAAGCATGGAATTTCCAATAAATTGCATTGTGTACAATTCTCATCAAAAACGGAAAAAATGGTAAATTTATAATTTGTATGCTACATTTTCAAGAACTTCCATTTGTTCTGACATTAATAAGAACGTAATGCTCTATTTCGAATCTTATACAACTACTGCTTGGAAGAATTTTTCCCCCAGTTATTCCAGCTCTGTAGAATTTAGCATTGTTTTTCTTCCAATGCTTACATAGTTCGGGTGCCAGACACCACAGGACACATTCGTTGTGCGGTAGCATCTCTGGCCCTGCACATTGATCGGTGTCATGATGCCAAGAGAGTCAATGGGTGACAGGAGTTTCCTGGAGCCCAGTCCTGCACATAGAGAGAAAGCCATAACCTAGCGATATGTTGAAGACTGCAAGCTGCATAGATATATTCTACTGAAACAAAATGAAGTTATCCTCATGCCAGTTACATACTACTGTGTAAAAATCACCCTATAATATAGTGGCTTAATTAGGTTATGTTTTCATTGCTTGCAGTTCTGTGGGTCAGATATTTGGGGTTTAGTAGGGATGACTTGTCTCTGCTCCATGTGGTGTCTATCTGGAGTGGTTTGACTGGGGCGAGAAGACCAAAGGTGGTTTTACTCTTGATATTGGGGGCTTTGTTGCTACTGTCAAACTGAAGCACCTTGAATTTCCTTTCTGGTTTCTCTCTCCATATGATATCTTACTCACCATGGCCTTTCTCCCCACATGGCCTCAATCTTGGTTCTAAGATTGAAAGCAGAAGCTGTAAGTCCTCTTAAAATAGGGCTTTAAGATTTCATTTCTGCAGCATTCTCTCCTCTAACTTTATTTTCTTAATCACCACTTGAATATAGGATTCTTGGAGAATAGAGATTTTTGTTCATCACCTCATCCCCTGGGCCTTGCCTGGCACAAGGTAGTGTGACATAATAAGCAAAATAATTTACTTAAATTTGTTAAGTAAATGGATATTATATAATTGAATTTTAACAGCAAATTTTATAAGATATGTAATATCTTTATTGCATTTGAGAGAAAAGATTCTAAGAAGTGAAATGACCAAAATCACCAAAGTGTACGGCAGAACAAGGGACCAGACATTGGGTTAGTGCTCTTTCTAGTAAACACTCGTTAACATAATTTTAAGGCTTATGGTATTGTGTGTGTGTGTTTTTAAGATTTTATTTTATTTTATTTTAAAGATTTTATTTATTTATGTGACAGAGAGACAGCCAGCGAGAGAGGGAGCACAAGCAGGGGGAGTGGGAGAGGAAGAAGCAGGCTCCCAGCAGAGGAGCCGGATGTGGGACTCGATCTCGGAACACCGGGATCACGCCCCGAGCTGAAGGCAGACTCAACGACTGCGCTACCCAGGTGCCCCTAAGATTTTATTTTTAAGTAACCTCCACACCCAAAGCACAGCTTGAACTTACAACCCCAAGGTCAAGAATTGCATGCTCTACTGACTAAGACAGCCAGGTTCCCCTTAAGGCTTATGTTTTAATAAGAGCTAAACATAACCCATTTTCTTACTGTTGGAGAGAGTACCATAAGCACATGAAAGTGAACTTTATTTCTAAATCTGTTTTGAATCTTTTCTTTTATAATTATTAGCAAAATACATATAAAGGGATACTCATAGGAACTTGCCTTTGGCATACCATGTTGTGATCTTTAACTTTTGGTACAAAGCATTTAGGTATGGATTCTACGCCACACCCATTGTTATCACAAAGCTAATGACACAATTCAAAAATAATGTGGTAGTCAATTTTGTTTTCTCAGATGATTCTCTCTCAGAAATTTTATTGAGTGACTGTTTATCAAGTTCCAGAAAAGAAAGCACAATCCTTTTAGGAAGTCAGCATCTCTTTTTTATTTGATGTGTGAAGCACAGGACTTGAAAGCTCATGTTTAGCATCTAAGAATGGATGCTAGCCGACCTTCCAGATCTCCTTATTGTGTTGGATATCACACGATTCAACTGTGTTACTTTCTAAATTGGGATCATCGAGGCCATCTAGAAATAAGAGTTGGGGAGAAATGTGGGTGGGTGGGGGAACATGTGGAAGAAAGGAGAGAAGAGTGGGAACAAAAGAGGGAGAGCTTAAGAGTGGCCATCCCGCAAGCGTCCTGGTTGTAGATGGTGCTGATTATGCTCAATGTCAGTTTTTCTCTCTGTAGGATATGGATGGTGAAGTTTCTCCGCTGTCCTGGGGAGTCAGGGCACAGATTAAAGCAAGCTGCCTCAGGCTCCAGGCAGGGGGAAGCAAAACAAGAACTAATTTCTTTCCTTTGAAAAAAATACAATAAGCAAGTAAGTAGTAGGTTTAATAAAGCACTGGTGAAAGCTTTAAAATATTTTCATGAAGGTTTCTAACCATACATCAGTCCTATCCTCAAGATACACTTATATCATGAGTCAAATTGTCTCTAGAGATCTATTAGATATGCTGACTAATTCCTTAATAAGCTTTGGAAATTAGCTTATTCCTTAATAAGTCCTTTAAAAATGAGCAACCAACGTATTTATCAGGTAAGCAGTGCATGCTGGGTAAACACTATATATATATATATATATATATATATATATATATATATATATATATATATAAATAAAATTTACTTAGGGCATTGCTCTGATCTTTTATGAATACTGTGATGTCTGTGGAAGAAATACATATTTCTCTTCTCTTTTATATTTCTTAAGCCAAAGGCAGGATTTCTACTTCCATTAAAGATTTAATAAATTCAAAAATAAGGAAATTGCATATAAAAAAAAAGGCTAGATTTGTCTTTGGGCCTTCCACATTAAAATAACATTAAAAAGGATGAAAACAAAGCAAATTTAATTTGTTTTCCTGCTTTCTCACTTCTTTATTCATACTCTTCTGTCTTCTATTAATTTTCACCAGAGCCAGATCCTGTTTTCTCTTAACTCTCAAATTCCCTCACTTTTGTTGGTTTAAGCGATACCCACAGGGGACATTTTTCAAAGTGGTATGCTAGGATTTAGCTGTGGGAGGCCCATTAATACACCACATAGAATTTTACTCCCCATAATGACATTTAAAGAGAGCTATTTGTTTTGACTGTGTTCTTTGTGTAGGCCTGAAGGTTACCATAGTAAAACCCCTTTGGCAACTGTGCAGTCAGAAATTTCTGGGTTAGAGTCGTAGGGGGTAAGGAAGAGGACAATTCCAAAATATTTCATGAACAAAATCCTGATGAAAGGGAGAGTCTCTGGGGCCTGGTTTGTTCCCATTTCCTTCTCTGAGAAACAAGAGCAAATGACTCTCAATCTCGGCTCTCTCTCTCCTCAGAACCTTGTACCTCCAGATTTTAAACTTTCTGGTTCTTCCTATGAATTGCATTTTATGATATTATCAGGTCATTTTTTGGTTAGGAATCCTGAGTTTCTTGGCTGTAGTTATAAGTGATCAGGAAGCTGAAAACTTCAGAGGCGGTGAACAGGGAAGGACTTTGAAAGCAGATAGGTCTTTGTTTCAACCTTTAATTTGTTACTACTGATCAGCTGAATAAACTTGGGTTAGTCACTTAACTTCTCTGATGCGCGTTTCTCCCTCATCTGTAAAAATGGAATGAAACTACACCTTCTAGCAGAGTTCTCATGAAAACTGCCTAAGATAAAGAGAAATTTCCCAGCACAATTCTTGGGCCATGGTGAGCACAGATAAATGTTAGCTTCCCATCTTTTCTTGAATTTGTTACCATTTTGGATAAAATAAGCAAAGAGAAATGTGCATTCTCTTTTACTGGAGCAAATTTTTTGCAACGTCCTATAAAGAAAAGAAAACAAGGGCCATCACGGTTGCTGAGATATGCAGCTAGGCAAGTTTCATTTGACCCTGCTCAATCTGTTCTCTCTGAATTCTATCAGGTACATCCAAGTAATGTAACATCCTCTTCCATTGTGGCTGAATATTCACATTATGTCTTGATGATTCATGCATTTGAAGGGAAATTGAATTAACCAAGGAGAGAAATAAAAAATTTAAGAATAAGTTTAACAAGATCAATTCTTTTATAATTGGACCGCTTGCTCTCAGCCTTGAAAAATAGCATTTAAAAAGGTGTTCATGGTCTGTGACTATCATTTGTAAAGTGAAAACTAAGTTTCTTGCCCAAAGGCTCAGCTGGAAACAGTGTCTTTGAAAAGACTTTTTTATTCTAAGAATCCTACAGCATCTGTATGGCATGTTTTCTCCTAGATTATTATTCTTGTCACTACCTTGCTTTAAACTGAGAGTATGAGAAATTATCATACACTCAACTCCTGGTCCTTAGCCTTGTCTTTATCAAAAGAGCATTACTTTTATTCTTGCAAATGTGCATAGCGTGCTGTAGCTTTTTGGAGTTGACAAGCTCTACCCTACTGCTCATTAGCTGTGTGACTTTAGCCAACCCACGTAACATTTCTCAGCCTCAGTTTCTCCATCTATCAGATAAGGATAATAATTCATATGTTTTTGTGATGCATTTGTGGACTAAATAATTACTGAAAATTTCCTACATGTTGAGGTGGGAGCTCGGTTCCAAAGATGGCCACCAATGAGCAATGTCTCCTGAAATTGACACCTTTGTATAGTTCCCCTCCCATATAGAATACGGACCATCCTTGCAATGCACTTTAAGACAACTGATATTTTAAAAAGAGAATGAGAGTTAAGGAGACATTTTAGGAAAGATAAAAACCATCAGCAAAAGCTACAAAAGTAAATTTGAATATGCTTATTAGATAATAAGACCAACTGACAAAAGAAGAGAAAGCATATTGGAAAATGAGAGAAATAAGATGTGATAGGCAAATAAAACAGAAGTGACACTCTGCCAGATCTGGGTCTAAACTTAAGAAGTCCTGAAAGCACCAGCTTTTGTGCTGTTAGGAGTCTTGAGCTGCCACGTAAAAGTCTGGCTACCCTGCTAGAGAGAACATGTGTAGAGATACTGGGAAGAGTTCACAGGGAGAAGGAGAGAGAGAAAGGCCAAAGCATCCCAATAGTTGCCCTAATGTTCCATTTAAGTGTAGACTTCCAACCATTTCCACAAGTATCTTGAATATGTGAGCTCCTGTCTGCCACCTGATTGCAGTTTCATTATAGACTCCAAGTAAGACAAGAAGAGAAATCATAGAGGTAGGCACCAGCAAACCCACAAAATTGTGAGAAATAATAAAATGGCTATTTTAATTGACTAAGCTTTTTGTGAGTCTGTTATTTGGCAGGCAGTAGATAACTGAAACAGCTGGGTAGTTTGCACATATGTATTCTTTCTACTGCATTTCTCCCTGACTCTTCATGTTTCCCCCTGTTTAGTCCTTGGTCTTTTTTTTTTTTCACCCTCCTCCAATATACTGTCTGTAGACAGCTAGTTTATTCTTATAGCTTAAAGGACTCTGTTCATGACTCTATAATCTACTTCTCTGTTCATGCTTTTTCATCTGTTTTCTGGAACCGTACCTCCATCAGCCTAATGAATGCTGCTTTTTCTTAAAGTCTTCACCATAATCGTGATAGTCTTCCATTTAAGGATTTCCATCATTATCCATATAAATGTCAAGTCTCTCCACATTCTGTTGACATTTACTATCAAATCTTATTTGTTTCATTTCCCAACCAGCATGCTTTCTGTTCTTGTCAGTCTATCTACTCACTAGCCTATAAGCAATAACTCCTTTTATGTCTTTGCTGATGTTGCTACTTTTTTTGAAATGTCTTCTCAACTTTCTTCCACTTTTCTAAATATTTATTAATCCTCCAGTTTTAATTTGAGTCCAATATCTTCTGTGACTTTCTCCTAACTTCTTTTTCATTGCTTTTCTTCATCTTTGTTTCTACAGGATTGATCACGTAATTTCTGTCTCTTCATATATTATTTTATATGTTGGTTAATGGGTATTTGTTATTGGTTACTAATTATTATAGATGCAGGTTTGTCTAATAATGAAGATGTTCTTTCTTGACATTTTACTTTAGAGCAGAATATCAAGGTTTAGGAAGACATTTAGAAATTTGATATTTTAGCGTTTCATTTGCTTATGTATGGCGGGCAAGAAGTCAGAGGGGAAGTAAAGGTAAAAGATTAGGAAAAATGATCTATGCCAGGCAAAAGGTTTTATAGTTTACCCTGTAAATTCTAGAAAACCATGAAAAGATTTTGGCAGGAGAGTAAAAACCACTGGTTTATATTTTCACTAAATAAAGTTGCTGCTGTCAAGAGAACAGCATGAAGGGTTATGATCTGGAGATAGGGGGTGTGGAGTAAGTGAGATGAATGAGGAGGGTAGAACAATTACTAGGTCAAATGAGAGATGATAAGAACCTGAATAAGAACACTGGAAGTCCAGAAGGGAGACAGAAAACACAGAAGTCTTTGGGGAGAAGACTCTTCAGGATGCACTTACCAATTGGATGAAGGAGAAAGAATGAATATGACTCCCAGATTTCAACTCAGGTAATAGTTGCGCTTATGGCAAGATGGAGAATGCATAACGTAAACCAAGCAAATGGTGGGTGGGGGGGTGGTCATTTTTTTCCCCAGATATCTTAAATTTAAATTATTGGTTGGATATATAAGTGGAGATATTCAGAGAGTTATGGAAATATGTGTTTGAGGTGGAAGAGAGAGTTTTGACAGAAGAATATAGATTTCTGAATCATTACCATGTATGTGATAACAGAAATCTTGAGAAATAATGAAATCTCTTATAGAGAGTTTCAACTGAAAATGGATCACTGAAGACCAGTAAGATTTGAAGATGGAGGAAGAGGAAAAAACATTTAAGAGGGGAGCAGGTACTTCAAAGAAGGTGGCATTGGTCAAGTATTACATGCCCATGCAGAGCCCAAGTAAGATAACACCTAAAATACAGTGAATTTAGTTTGACTCTCTGGGGATTTTATTGAAGGTACATTATTTCAGTGTAGGCTGAAGGTGGGAGCTGCAATGACTTGAGAGTGAATGGGAAGTAAAGTACAGCATGTCTGAAAGGAAATGAAGGTAGATTGGTTAAGAGGCAAATGTAACACAGCAGGACTTCTGTTTAATTATTTACTTATTTTAAGATTGGAGACATTTTAGTATGTGCATCAGGGAAAGAAACTTGTGGGAAAAAAAGAGGCTAAAAATATAATAGCTTGTGCACTTGAGCATGAGAGAGGGAGGGAGAGAGAGATGCAGAAAGAGAGAGAGAGTCGAGGTCTGTAGGAAAATTTATAATTTCTAACATTGTGTCCAAATTCTTTTTTTGTATAACCTCCATTTAAAATTCATTGCATTTGAATTATAATTAACACTGATAATTTCCTTTAATATTTGCTATATTAAGAAAATTGTTCTATTATATAAACTTTGCATTTTAGCCAAAAAGAAGTTTCCTTTGAATGCATTTCTTTCTTTTCATTAGATCAAGGAACACAAGCTCCCATTCAATCACAAAATGTTTAGGAAAACAGAAAATAAGTTTATTTCACTGTTTGATTTGTTTTTACATCTATTTGAGATTGAAATTAGAATGGTATAGTTTACTGGCCATGAGTATAGGTACACAATATCACAGAAACTTATTTTTTTATAATGTTAATTTGTCCCACTAAAAATCACTTAAATGGCATATTTTATCTTTCCGTATTGAAATCCAAGTAAATTACTGAATAATATAGAAATGAATAAAAAGACAAACCTGATGATAAAATATTTCTACTACTTAGAATTTTAAATTCTTTAGAGAAAATAACATTGTTACTGCCACAAAATGCCTTCTCAAAGAGACAGTGCAAGAGCCTGAAACAATATTTTTCTGTTGTGGTATGTTTTATGAAAAATATAGCAAAATAGATTTTGATTACAAACTAATTAAAGCAATGACTGTATCATCCTCATTGTCTTCCTTCTCATCAGAAATTATTAGCTAAGATTTACTGAATGTCTTCTACATGCCATGCTCACTACCAGGCAATTTAAATTTTCTTTCTCTTTATCCTCACAATTAACCTATGAAATAAGAGTGAATGGATTACCATTGCTATCAAACAGATACTGGGGAGGAAAATAGCTTCCACCTTATCGCAGGAAACAAAATTCAAAACCTTTACCGCTGAAGCCTGGTTTTTGTTTAGCTGAGGGGGCTGTCATTGTTCCCTAAGTATCAGTGGCTTCCTGTTCCTCTTCGGAGATCTGAGGGGGCGAAATTTGAAGTGTATAGGATGACTATAATGTATCTCTTTTCTAAGAGGGTAGCTTTGGAAATTATAAAGGTAAACAAAAAAAACTATCTTCTTGTAAATTGGGTTAAACTGTGTGTTAACTTTTTTACAGTTAGATTTGCACCTTGAAGGGACGGTGTGTGTGTGTGTGTGTGTGTGTGTGTGTGTGTGTGTGTGTGTATGTTGGGTGCTGTGAAAACTATGATCTTGTAGTTTAGTGAAATAAAAGTATGAGTCTGAAAAACACACGGATCTGGTAACGCTAAGGTAGCCACCACTCATCCCAGATTCTTTTGTCGGACATTAACTTTATGAACCACAATGTTTTGTAAGTATGAAGTTAGACTGGGTTTGAGTCTTATCTGACCATCTCAGACTCCAAGCAATAATCTACTTGGCAAGTGAGTGATGTGTCTGGGTGAAGCCGTGCCCTATTGGCAAGGGGTGGTGTTTCCTAACTGATAAGTAAAGAGTCGCAGGGTGGAAGTTAGAAGATGAAAATTCCCTTAGTGAATTATAAACCTGAGCGTTGGAGGTACAGCTAGGATCTGAAATACTCCCAAGGCAAGGGTGAAATTCCCTGTGGAATTACTTTTTTTCTTGGAGTAATGTGCATACCCTTTTATTTTACTTACCTCATATGTTGTATGTCTACCCAGATTTTTTAACTCTTCTGATACAGATTTAGAGCTTTGTACAGAAGAGGTTTGGAAAGAAGCCAGAGATCATTATATAACGAAGAGTTCCAAATAGAATTAGAGGAAATATCAGAAGAGGAAATAGCCAGAAAGCAGAAAAAATTTCTAGTGTTGTGCTAACCAATATGGCAGCCACTAGGCACATGTTCTACTGAGTATTTAAACTGAATTAACGTGCTGAAAGTATAATATACACACCAGATTTCAAAACTTAGCTTGAAAAAAAACCTCAAGTATTTTTATTACTTGTTGAATAGTTAGTATTTTGAATATATTAAGTTAAACAATGTATTTTATTAAAATAATTTTAGTCTCATTATTTTTTAAAAATTTATTTATTTATTTGAGAGAGAGAGAGAGAGAGCACAGGCAAGAATGGGGGGAGGGACAGACGGAGAGGGAGAGGGAGAGAGAGAGTCCTCAAGTGGACTTCCCAAAGCACAGAGCCTGAGGCAGGGCTCGATCCCGGAATCCTGAAATTACGACCTGGGCTGAAACCAAGAGTCAGATGCCTAACCGACTGAGCCACCCAGACATCCCTCTTTTTATTATGTAGCTACTAAGAAATATAAAATTACATTTATGGCTCACATATATTTCCATTGTAACATGCTCGTCTAGACTAAAATTGGCAGGTAGTGAACAGTGGTTCAAAGAATAGAGAGGAATACAAATTTTGAATGAAAAGTGACAACTATGGAGCCCAGGCATGACAAACTGCTTAACAAACTTAATCTTTTTCCATATATACTAGAGGGAGATAACCTATAAAAGGGGTGGGAAAGGTCATTTGTGAGTTACATATATACGATCACTATTTTATATATTAACAAATTGAAGCACAGAGAAATATAAAATAATAAATCATCCAAGATCATATTAGTAATTTCTCGCTCAGCCATTCCTAATATTCTGTTGTGTTTATATTGGGAATGTCTCAATCAATAGTCTTCTAATTGTGTGATCATTCACTTCCAATTATATAGGAAATAATAAATTGTTCTTTAGGTCTGTGGTGGAAAAAAAAATCTTCTTTTTTTTTTCTCCTTTGGTCAGAGAAGAAAATTTGTTTTCAGAGTTCCACGAAAGCCTGTGGAGGGTTTTCACAGAAGAGGTTGTTCTTGCTTGATTCAGATAAAGGTCACCAAGCAGGTGATGGTTATAATTCAGGTCCCCTTTTCTATACCACAAATTTTCACATCTATCTACAGTTATAGTTTATATATTTTATACAATTAGGCTTTTTGTGATGGGGTTATACTTTTTTCCTATTAAAATATAATATAGCTTCTGCTATATGTTGGAAAAATATAGAAAAACACAGAAAAAATAAAATGTTAAAATATTTATCCCATCATGTACTAAAATATTTTAAACCATTTAATGCATATATGAATACATGTAAACTGTGCATATTGTTTTTATAACCAATTTATTTTTCACTTAACATTTAATCTGTAAATTTTTATTTCCCATGAGATATTGTTCCAAAGCAGCTATTTTCAAATATGTGTGACTCATAGGCCATTGTGAGGGCAGGTGGAGACTGAGGTCCGGAGAAGACTGAGCTAATGTGGATCTATTTATATCAGTATTCTGTTCTATAGTTCTGGGGTCACTGAGGCATAATTTGAAGAGATAATAATGAATTTCATAATAAATACATTTAGATGTATTTTATTTGAAAATATTGCTTTAAAAGACTACTTGATTTTTTTTTTTTTTTTTTTTTTTGAGAGAGAGAGAGAGAGTGCACACAGGGGATGGATGGGGAGGGGCAGAGATCTTAAGCAGGCTCCATGTCCAGCATGGAACCCCATGTAGGGCCCAGTCTCAAGACCCTGAGATCATGACCTGAGCTAAAATCAAGAGTCGGATGCTTAACCCACTGAGCCACCCAGGCACCCAAGACTACTTGATATTCTATTGCTTTGAAGCCCCATCCCCAATTTGACCAGTCCACATTTTAGAAGTATTAAAATTTTTCTTGTTTCATTTTGATATTATAAATAGCAATATAATAAATATTAATTCATAAATCTTTTCATGTATTTCAGATGGCTTTGATAGAATAAATTTCTAGAAGTTTAATCGTTCAGCTAAATATTATTCTCATTACTTGTCAAACACCTGTCCTAACTTTGTATCAGTGCATGCTTCCAGCAGTGTATGTATTTTCTATTTCACTGAAATGCTGATTATTGTATTATAAGTTTTAAGCTAATTCTATAGTTTGCAATGTTCTTTCATTCCTTACATTTGTTTTGCTTTCTTTAGTAGTAAAACCATACACCATTTCATACTTTTACTGCTGTTTTGTTTTTCTTTTTCTGTGAAATTTCTGCTCCTATCCTCACCTCAGCTTTTTCTATTGAATCATATCAATTTCTTAGAGCTTTTTATAGAGACACATATTAAGCCTTGTTAATACTCTTTATATTTCCATGGTTTCATTTGCTTTTAAACTCACATTTTACATTTTATTTATAATATTATTTTGACATATGGAAGTGTTAAATTTTCATTCATATGAATACTTCTAAGGGCTCCATAAAAAGATTGTTCCTTTCCATTTATGGTTAGAGAAGTCTTCCTTACTCCGTGATCAGATAAATTTCCTTCCAGTACCTTTAATATGTAAATGTAAGCTCTTTATATTGATATGTTAAATTCATCTGTATATCTGTGTGGGGGAAGGTTCACTTGTACAATATGAACTAGGGAATTTAAAAAAATGCTATATAGAGTAGATGGCTCACTTGGCCAAGTGTCTGACTCTTGGTTTAGTCTCAGATCCTGATCTCAAGGTCATGAGATCTAGCCTGAGTTGGGTTCCATGCTCAGTGGGGAGTCTGCTTGAGATTCTCTCTCTCTCTCCCTCCCTCTGCCCCTTCCCCCACTCATGGACACAACCAGGCTCTCTTCTGTTTCTCTCCCTAAAATAAATAAATAAATCTTAAAAAAGAGTAAATTAAATGTTCTATCATCCAACTTCTATACTCTATTACCTCTGAATTCTATAGTGATTGTATTTTAAATTTTCAGTATATTTGGGTCCCTTCGAGGAAATTTTGTTATTTTCAAAAAGAAGAAGGAGGAGGAGGAGGAGAGCAAGGACCCAGGACACTACTTATTAATTTTGTCTTTTAAATCTTTCTTTTTCCTTTTTTCCAATAATGCAGACTTCCAGATAGACTATCTTTGCGTCCTTATAAATCAAATGTATATATTGATTTGGGGGAAACTGGCCACATCCACGCTAATAAATGTTCTCATGGCTGCCCTGTCCATTTAGCCACGTTTTCTTACATGTAATTTAGCTTGAAAATAATTCTCCAATAGGTTATTACATGTTTTTAAGTTTATTACTGTCTATTTGTGTGTATATGCATATAATAAGCAGTTTCTTATACATCAGTAAACATAGAACATATGAGATTGGGAAATTTTATAAGTAGTTAAAATGTCTTTCACTTGATTCTCTTGAATTAATAATAATAAAGCATCTGAACATATATTGCTTTTCTCCTTTATAGTGCTTTATGCCTTATATTTCTATTTGTTTTCTTTTTACTTTGGTGAGAATTTCTGGAGAACCACCAAATATTAGTTACCTATGGTTATTGCTGCTGTTTCTGACTTCCATGAAGAAATACTTACGGTGTTTCCCAATTGGCCAAGGATTTGAGATAAACATTCTTCATGTTTCTTAACTATATCCTTTCTTTGCTTTTTAAAGTTTTTCCTTTAAAAAGAAAGTTTTCCTTTAAAAAGAAAGAATGAAGAAACTTATTGAATTGATGACTTACCAGCTTCTATCAAGATATCTCATGATTTTATTCATCTTTGACTAATTGATACTTCTAATTAAATTAATAGGATCTTTAATATTAAAACAAACATGTTTCTATACTCAGACATCTAGATCATGTTTCTATATTCATACATCCATATGCACACATCTAGATCAGACATCTATATTATTTTATTTAGGGTTTCTATATATATCTTCATGATTGAGAGTGGTGTTTGGTCTTACATTTGTTTCATTTGCCTTATCTTTGTCATGGTAGTGGTCTGGGTGATGTTAGCTTCATAAAATTAATTATTTAAGAATATTCTCTGTGTGTTATGTTCTGGAAAGAACAAGGACCCTATGAAAGAACAAGAACCTTATTTAATTAATTTTTCCTTTAGATCTTTTTGTCTGCCATCACTAAAAAAAAAATCTACCCACTCTTCTTCTTTTCTAATTTATCACAGTTATATGGGGAATATTTTAGTTATTTGTGCTCTTCTTTTCTATAATTGTACAACCTCTTTCTTACATCTAATGGTGTGTATGTAGAATTTTCTGTATCTGCTTTACTAAATTCAACTTTCTACGTTTGTCTCTCTTTCTTTTTAAAGATTTTATTTATTTATTTGACAGAGAAAGAGACAGCCAACGAGAGAGGGAACACAGCAGGGGGAGTGGGAGAGGAAGAAGCAGGCTCATAGCAGAGGAGCCTGATGTGGGGCTCGATCCCAGAACGCCGGGATCACGCCCTGAGCCAAAGGCAGACGCTTAACCGCTGTGCCACCCAGGCGCCCCTAGGTTTGTCTCTTTTACTGTTATTTCAAAATATTTGTTCCTAACCCTATTTATTATTTAAAATGATTAATTTCTCATATATTCTTCATTTCTCATTCCTAATCTAATTATGTTTATTTCATATCTTTTGAATTTATTGAATTGCATTTTAAGAAATGAAATATTTAATTTTATTTTAGTTTTTCTTGTTTATTACTATTTCTAATTATGAATATGTAGCTTTGTTTTTACCTTTGGCCTTAGGATTTTATGTGAGAATTTAAAAAAATCTGTTGGTTTCTTTGTTGTTGTTGTTATTGTTAATTTGTCATTCATTACATTTTGGACAAAGATTACTGTCAATACTCTAGTATTATATCTGCTTTCTGTGTATTTGTTTTTTTGCAGATTTGTCTTATTAAAACATTAGTTTTTATAAATATTCGAAACATTGCTTTAAGAGAAGACAATCTCTTCGAATGTAGGTTGTAAAAGGAAATCTATTAAATCAAACTTATTAATTATTCAAAGCACTATATTCTTGTTTTTTTTTAGCTTTTTTACCATGTCTGTTTTCCTTATTTTCTACCTCTCATTCAGACATTTCATTTTTTAATCTTAATTCATATTTTTATCATTTCATCTTTCTTATCTTCTTTCATGGAGTCTCTATTTTAATTGAATTTAACAGGCTAAAATTTAATTTTTTAGCAAGTTATTTGGCACACTATATCCTTCTCTCTGACTATTTTCCTTTTCTGGCTCACATAGGGATTAAATTTATATTTGAATGTTGCCTGTCCCTGAAGTCACCCTACAATGAGTTGTTTAGATTCTTTGAATTCTTACTCTGTTCACCTGGTTGTGTTAAAATCACCTTCTTAGATTCCATGTCAGAAGGCTGATTTGTAATACTAATTTAAAATTCTGTAACTCGAAAGAAATGAAAAGAGAGGCCAATAGGCATATCTGGCAGGTCAATCCTTGCTGTGATTTTTTTTCTTTTTTAATAGACTTCTTTCCATTTTACTATAGACGCCTTGTTTGCCTAGTTTGTACTGATACCTGAGACCAGAATTATGTGACTTTAAGTACAGTTTCACACTGAGCTTTTTAACAGTAGATCCTTCCTGTGGAGAACATCCTCTCCTGTGTGATCCTTCACTTAGGGTGACTTGCCTTGAGGATCCCACTAATCTGACTTTGTTAGATTCTCCCCAAATCTACATCATATGTATGTATATATGTATATGTGTGTGTGTATATATATATATACACACACTTCAGTTGTGGGCAGAGTCTGAATTTTTCCCATGGGGAACCTACACCTTTAGCAGCAGTTTTAACTATACATCTGTGGTAAATATTTATAAATATTCTTCAGTAGTTAACAAACTAGAACCGAATTTGGGCGACTTCAGTGATGGACCTACTGATGGATATTCAACCTAATATTGGGGGATTAAAGATCTTTCTAGGATTCTTGGAATTTCAGAGTGCTAGAACTATAAGAATGTGAGGCAAACTCATGGACCCAATTCCTCCACATGTGGAGAAACTTTCTGCAGTATGACAGGAAGTGGGCACTGACTGCTCATGGTCAGCAAGCTCCTCCAATACGTGCTCATCCCTCCCTGCATGGGTACACTTCAACCAGGTGACTTCTGGGATTATTGAGGGTCAACTGGATTTTTCCCCATGAATATGCTATGTGTATTTATCCGTGTGTAATTACAAAATTTAATGGGACATTATGAAAATTAGAGAAATTAATGTGATCACACAAGAGAGTGCACTTAGTAATTGTTTTATTTTTTCTAAGATGGTAACAACTCTTCTTAATTATCCAAAGTTAGCTACATTTTAAGCAATACCCTGTCTCTCTGGGCTGGAGTTATCTTCGCCTATCATTGCATGCATCATAATAACTATATGGCAAATTCCAGTCCTGTACTTTTTTCTTTGCTTTTTAAATTTTTCTTAACGTCTAAGCTCATTTGAGTTAGGTTCTGTAACATGAACATAGAAATACATGAGAAATACACATAGTTAAGTAACCTCATGACACTCAGAGGGTGATGGTATGAGTGAACATTAATATGCAGTTATATCATTCTAAACATAAAATAATCAATAACTAAATAGTTACTTTTCTTCCAAGGATTTTGAATATACAGAAGAAACCCTTAACTGACCTGCATTTAATAGGCTTTCTGATGATCCAGGGATCCCCATTCCCTCTGCAACTTCTGTAGCTGACTGATGCCTATGGCATGGTAGGTGCTACTGGCTAATAAGCTGATCTCGAACACCTCCCCTCTATGTGTATACATCTGTAAAGTGACTTTTTTACCGTTTTATTATATCTGTTATTGATAATGTTTTATTTTTTCTCACCAACATGCCAATATTGGTATATTGCTAATCATTAAATTTAATTGAATATTATGCAAATTATAGAAGTACAAATGTGAAAATATTTGTGTTTCTTTGAAGAAAACAAAATTGACTGCTTTGTAAAGATTTGTTAAATGCAAGTTAAATTTAGTGAGATTGAAAGCACTGTGAATTATGGGAACATATTTGCTTAAATCTAGAAGATTCTTCACATAAAACTGGGATTTTCTTTAAACTAGAATTGCTTATGCAAGAAAGATGACTAGAACCCTAATAAGCAGATCCATACTCAAAGAAGAGAACTTGTACTACTGTCAAAATGTCGGTGAACATCTACAGATTACATGTTTAAGTCATATATCATTTTTTATAATTCTCCATTCTAACTAATTTTTTAAATGTTGAGTAATTCTTGGGACGCCTGGGTGGCTCCGTCTGTTAAGTGTCTGCCTTCGGCTCAGGTCATGATCCCAGTGTCCTGGGATAGAGCCCAACATTGAACTTCCTGCTCCATGGGGGGCCTGCATCTCCCTCTGCCGCTCCTCCTGCTTGTGCTCTCTCTCTCTCTGTCAAATAAATAAATAAAATCTTTAAAAAAAATTGAGTAATTCTTATGCAAACTGATTTTTGCTACATTTTCTAAAAATTCCATTAACCTTAGTAGAGTTCTATCCAGTTTCTTTTTTTTTCTCACACATTTTTCCTATTCCTTTTTCTCCTTGTAGCTCTTTAATTTTCAAAATCCAGAAATAGAGAAATCATTCTAGTAGATAACTATTACTAAGGGTCATGAATCCCTGTGTTTCTGTTTCTGTTGAAGTTAATATGATTAAACAGAAAAAAAACTCCCTCCTTAGTGAGGCAATGTAGTGTAGACTTCTTAGGCGAGGCAGGTAGGCCCGCTCATAATGTGCTGGGAAAGAGGCTATCCGGATTTAAATTCTGACCCTGCCATGTGCTTCACTGACTGACTTTGTTGTCACTCAACTTATTGTAGTACTCTATGCTTCTGTTTTTCCTTTGGGTAAAAGAAGAAAGCTGTATTACCTACTTCATATGGCTGTTGTGAATACTATGCTAGTTAATACAGGTAAAGCCTTTTATAATACAGCCTCATTATCATTAGCCGTCTGCAAATCTATGAATGTCTCAGGATAGTTCTTGAGTTTCCAGGTTTTAAAAACTAAACCTAAGACTTAGAAATATAAATATTTCTTTTTTCCTATTTGTAATGAACAATACCCATCCTTTTGACAATATTTTGTTGATAATTTCTTTAAAAGTCACAAATGTGTGTGTGTGTGCATGTGTTAAATACAGGACCAAATTAATTAGAAATGAGTACTTTTATATGAGAAACGCTGCCTAGTAGGCTGAAACAACATCTTCAGGGGGGAAAAAAAAAGCTCAAGGGCTGGATTATCAAATGTAGCAGTTCAGTGGTTCAATTCATACCTGACAGGCTTCAAAGACTCTCTATGCAAATTGATCTCCCAGCTGCAAGGGTAATTAACATGGGTTTGTTGCAAGGATCTGTTCTTCTATCCATTCTTCTTCATGATTATTTTAGTAGCTTAACAATTGTCTGTAACTACTTAATCCACTCTTAGAGCACATATAAAATTACCTTACTCTTGCGTGTAAAGTAAGACTTCTACCCTCTTCAAAATGCATGCTGCCTACTTGATATGCTAAATTGGGCACACCAGGTGGAGGTGCAGGAAAACTGGATGCAGGCAATTCGGTCCTTTTACATTCAGATACTTACTTGAACAGATCCCTTTTGATCTTCTTGGTGTTGCACGCTTTTTAGTAGATTTGCTATTAATATTTCTTCTTGGTTCATTAGCAATGAAGTAAGTGTGTGTGTGTGTGTGTGTGTGTGTGTGTGTGTGTGTGTGGCAATGGGGATTAGGGGAGGAGCATTCAGGTCGTGGATGAGACCTTCAAACATAACTAAGCTTCTCTCTAGCCAAAGAAAGTCACAGAAGTCCTTAGTAATGCTGTATATGATTGGGTCACTAAGAATCATGTTCAGTGTTTTCCATAGACTCATCAAAGTTCCTTATGGGCTTACAGGATCTTATTCAAAGGGCATGTTCACACAATGTTATCCATTCAGCTCTTGAATAGGGACATCTCTGTGAAAAGGATTTGCAATAGCTCAGTACTTCAACAGCAACAGAAATAGCTCTGCTGATTATATGTTTTACAAACAACAGAGTTGTCCAAGTTGGGTTTGTTAACTAAAATCTAATAAAAAAGAAATAAATTATACAGAGTTTATCTCAGTATTGCAACTATTTAGAAATGGAACAATTTAAACGTCAGTGGCTTGCTTCAACTATCCTGCGTTCTCCTTCATGTATCATTGATACATAGAGTATCCTATTGCATGAATCTCCCGTGGTTTATTATTTTTTTTACTCTTAATGAAGATTTAAGTTATTTCCATTATTTTTTCCTTATTTTGAATAAGGCTTTTATGTCTCCTTGTACATATTTGTGAGATTTTTCGCTAGGTTTAAACTGCTAGGTTGATAGAAATGTGTTTTCAACTTTGCCAGATATTGTCAATTACTCCCCAAATGGTTAAACATATGTACACTACCACCAACTGTGAGAATTCTCACCATTTCTTGGTACTGACTGATGTTTAAAATGTTGCCAATATGATTACCTATGAAATAATATCTTGTCGATTTAATTCTTATTTTCTTGATTACTGAGGTGGTTGAGCATCTGTTCAACATTTATTGGTTTTGTAAGATTTCTCTTCTGTAAATTGTTCTATGTGTCATTTGCCCTATTTTGAATGAGTTGCTTTCAGATTTGTTTGCATTAATTTCTATACTGGATACCTATCCATTTTGGTCTGTAAATTGTATTTTTATGTTTTAAGTGTCTTTTAATGTGAAACAATTTTCATTTTTATTGTTGGCAAATTTGTTCATGTTTTCCTTTATGATTTTTACTTCAGGGGAGTTGATTAAAAATTCCTTCTATACCACATTGTGATATATTTTCTTCAGTATCTTCTAAAAGTTTCAAGTTTTACTTTCTAGAATTTTTTTTCAGTTGATTTTTGTGCATGGTGTAAGGTATACTTTTTTTTCCTGCTATCATACCACTTGTCCCAGTACCATTTACTGAATGATCCATTCTAATCTGCTGCAGTTTATCTCATTATAAACCAAGTCTACTTTCTTCCTGGAAGAATATTCTCATTGTTTTATTAATCCTTAGTTCCTTCTATTACATAAATCTTTATTACTACATATATTATTACCCCTGATAGTCTATTGTTATCTCCACTCTGTCCTCTACTTACACATTTTTTTGGTAGGGGGTGTCTAGATGAGTTTATCCTCATTCAAATATTTCAGAGAAACTGGAATATAGCAACTGGGTACAGAAACTGCAGGTTTTACATGTTGATCTATTTACATCTGGAACAGGCTCTCCTCCACATCAGGCACAGCCACTGCAATTGTCCAGTGTCTCTTTGCAGATGCAGCCCTGGGCACACTTGGTACAGCCCGTGGGGCAACAGGAACAGTGACTTTTCTTGCAGGAGGTGCATTTGCAGGAGGCGACACAGTGCAGGAACCACCGGTGGAGTAGGAGCAGTTGGGGTCTATTTCGAGTCAAGGGGAGGATGGAGGTCCAAAACAGGTGACACAGGGAGATATTGGTGTGGCCTGGAGGTATGGTCTCATCTTATTGTATCTTAAGATTTCAATGGTTTGTTTTTGTGCTTGTTTGTTTATGGACCTGGGAACATTAAGACGCATCTCAAACATTTCCTTTCCATCGAACTTATCCTTATATAAATGGTACTGGAAAGGCAATGGGATTTGGAGAATCAACCCAAGGGGGATTTAAGTTGGTACATTAAGATTGAGACTAATGGGATATAAAATGGCTTACAATCAGTTTCATGTCTTTATAGGAGTAACTTCCAATTGTACTGCTACTGGCCATGGTGTCAACCTACTTACTATTGAGATCCAAAGGTCCAGGTTCATAGCTCATACTGTAATATGGATGTTTCCTTTTGCAACTGGTCTAGGGCCATGGCAGCAGGAGAAAGAAATGATGTTTATAATCACAGAGCAAGAAAGTGATCTGCTGGAAATTCTTACCATCATCAGATGAGTAAAATTATAATTGTTTCTCCAGAACACTTAAGATGAAGTGCTCTTCTGCTTGTAGTATATACATATACTTGAAGAAAGCAATTATAAATACACCAAATTTTTTTCTTTTAGGAATCACACAAATTAATAAATTTCTGTGTTCTAATACATAAATCATGGTGAGATTATAGTATGTTTGTGTGAGAAAGATGGGTGTTTAATGTCTCCCAATGTATTAGATTATATTTTAGCATATATAACATATCTTGTTGAAGTCGGGCAAATCTGGAGTAGCCACCATCACAATCAACTGGCCTGAAGGTAACTATTGCCAGTGACCAAAATTTCACATATATGTATTAATGAGTCAATGCAGCAAAAAAGCAATATGATCGTATATTTCTGTTCAACATAGTGGTAATTTCAAAATGTCTTTAAATGCCCTTGTGTATACCTTAATTTTGATTAAATTTGTATATATATTTGAAAATTACTGATCATACCAAAATTCAAATGTAACAGAAGGCCAAAAATTCACCCCTCAAAATAAAACTTATAACTTTGAAATGTCAAAAATGTTTCTTATTTTGGTTGCTAATTATCCATAACAAGTTTGGAAACTGAAAGAAACATTTCTCAACTGTCAATTATTTTTTAAAAATTCATCAACATTATTAGAAGAAAGATTAATTTGTCCTTATATACTCTCTATAGAAAATTATATCAAGAATTATTAGACAAGGAGGCAAAGAATGTGAAGCTAAAACATGGAGAAAAAAAGTATTACAGATATGTATTAGACAGCTAATTGTAAAACCACTATGGTATTTTATGTATGATATACTTCATAACTTGGACTCATTTCACATTCTAAATTTTCACTTTCATACCTAAATTTTTATTTTTTTTAAAATTACTTAAAGATCTTCTCTTTTGAAAAAAATAACTCAAATATACAGAAAGTTATATGTAGAGCACAAAGAATTTATTTTTCTTGGACCATTTTTGCTGATATTAAAGCTACAGTATTCCTAAATACCTTGGTGTATATTTACTATATAAGAAGATATTCTTCTATATAGTCACTATGCAATGATCAAAATCAGGGGAGTTAACATTAGTGCATTAGTACTGTTAAATCTTCAAACTTCCTTCAGTTTTCCTTATTGTCCCAGTAATGACCTTTACAACAAAAGAATTCAGTTCAGGATCACATGTTTCATTTATTTGTCACGTGTCCTTCAATCTCCTTCAATCTGGATCAGTTGTTCATTTAAAAAAAATGATGATGATGATGATGATTTTTTGCTTTCAGGATCTTGACACTTTTGAAATTTATAGGCTATTCACTTTGTAGAATGTCCCTCAATTTGGTTTGCCTGATGTTTTTGTAGTTAGATTATGGTTAGGAGTTCTTGGCTTCAATGTTAACAGTTGTAATACTGTTCTCATTGAATCCTGTCCTGTGGACCCAATATGCTTTGTCTCATTATTGATATTACTATTAATCACTTATGTTGGCACTTGCCAGAGTCCATCACTAGAAAGTTAATTTTTTTCCTCTGTAATTAATAAGTACTTTTCAAGGAGTTAATTTAAGACTCCTTCCCAATCAATATTTCAACTTATTAATTATTTCATTTGTACCTACATTGACTCATGATCTTCTATTTTATATGACTGGTTATATTCATTATTATTAGTTATTTTGATGCATAAATTGTCCAATTTTAGACCAGTGAGAGCTTCTTTTCACTAATTTCTTTGTACCTTTTCTGAGTCCTCATTATTCTTTCAGCATTTGTTTCCTTTCTTTTACAATAAGTTATTCCAGACAAATTTCCTGTTCTTCCTGCCTCAGCCCTGGACCAGTTATTTCTTTAAAAAGCCTCGATTCTCACAGTAGAAGAAAGTATTTAGAGACCAAGACCTTTGCAAGAGGTATGCTCATTATTTTGATATATACCCACACTCTTTGTGCATGGCTACTTACCTTTCTGAGCTCTACCTAATACTTTTAGATTAAATTATTTAAGGAAGGCAGGTAAGAGGATAAGAAGAAGAGGAGCTACCAGTTTGAATTTTTTTCTTAAAAATTTTCTCCTAAATTGTATAATCTTCAGGACCTTTTCCCCCAAATCCATCTGTACTAGCATACCATATAAATTATTACATTTACTGTTTCTTGTCTGTTTTTCCTCAGTAACATATAACTTCCAAGAGGACAAGGATTATTATCTTTTTTTGTTCACTAATTTATTCCAAATTCTTAAAATTTCTTGGCACATAACAGGTATTCAATAATTATTTGCTGAATAAATGAAAAAGTGGACTCATTTGATTTTATTTCTTCAGGATCTATTCTCTAAGTTAGTCTCTCTCTCTCTCTCTCTCATCATGAGTTTTCTCTCTGTATTTAAGGTGTATGTGTTTTGAGATATTTCTTATACTTGGTATTCCAGATAGTTACTCTGATTAGAATTAGTGGCATATTTAAATATAGAATATATATACATATATATTTTAAAGTTTGTTTGTTTATGTAAGTAATCTCTACACTGAATGGGGCTCAAATTCATGACCCTGAGATCAAGAGTCTCATGCTCTTCTGACTGAATCAGCCAGGCACCCAAATGTAAAATATAGTTGGAAAATGATAATATCATTCCAGAATTGTGTTATCATTTTTTAGTGTATTTTTTTAAATTGCCATCTAACTTAAGAGCCACTACTATTCGCAAAGTGACACATGAACCCTCAAAAAGTGCCTTTTAAATTTTAGTGAAAAAGAGACTTCCTACAGGTGGGTTCAGTTCCATAAGTATATGTGTTGGCTAGCAGGAAGTGGTTTTTCTGTTAATTAAAAAGTTGCTCTTCCCTCTGGGTATGTGCAGTCCCTAAGAAGGTGCATGGCTTAACAACTACATTGGGATGAAATTTCAGGTCCTGTATGCTCTACTGGCTAAATGTCTTGTGTAGTGCACAATCTAAATAATTTTACACAATGGTTCCATGCTTCCGTTCCAACAACTCTAATTTTCTAAGCATGGACTTGGTCTCTTCTGATCTTTTTTCCTATTTATAAGTGCTGTGCCTCTGGGAATGGGTTGTTATTTTTCTCTGTTTGCTCATTGGAAAACGGGTCTAGCTTACTGTGTTTTTCAAGTGGCTTAATGTTTTCAGCCTAACTCCAAATGAGCTAGGAATGTAGTATTTCTGTCAATCCAGTAATAAAATTAATTAGATTAGTGAATGCATAGCACATTCTGCACACATTCTGTCACATTCTGCAAACCATCTTGGAACCATATCCTTTTCCCCCCCCCCCTCACACATGGTTTTTAATAATGGGATAGAAAATAATTAGAGATGTGTTAGATATATTATGGGTAGATTGGCGAATATTGCAATATTACATGTGAAATGTTGAAGCCTAAACTAGAGAAGTTATGGTCTGAATAAAGTTGAGGGTAAGATAAGGTAAGTTTTACATAGGTTTAGAGAGAAGTTGGAAGCTTTTTGGGGATCAGGAGCCAAATAAGAGAGAGAAGTGACGTGACTGTAAAGTTTACTGATGGGTAGATTAGGGGTGCCATAAACTGAAATAAAGAACACAAAAATAAGAGTAGACTTCAGATGGGAGATTATGAACTCCATTTTGGATATAACAGACTTGAATTTCCAGAAGGACTACAGAAGATGATGTCCAGAAGGTACTTAGAAATGTACTTAGAAGAAGAATAAGGCCTTGGATTTGATTGGTCATTTGCATAATCACGAGAGCTTAATTCATATAATTTTTAAGGGAAATAATATAAAAGTTAATAAAGAAGTTAAAGGTGGTAATTTCGAGAGATCCATGGAGAAGGCAAAGGAAGAGGGATTAGAGAGAAAGGAAAGCATTTGCTTCTTTCTGATGAAAAAAGGGATACTTCAGTAGTCTATGACAATGGAAAGAGAGGTAAAGAAAAGCAAGATGTTAATTTTCTTGTGATGGAAAGTGATTTGTTCAAGATTAGGAAAAAAATCTTCAATCTTGATTGACTTGGTGTTTTTACTTCTTTTCTGCTGAACAGATCTTTGCTATCTTATTTTCAACAGTTTTATAAGATTCTCGGAAAAATTTGCATTACTCAGTTGGACAAGGACCCTTATTTTATTATAAAATTATTTTCAACTTATACCTTAAAAAAGGATCACTGGATTTATCTGATCCAATGATCTGGTCTTAATTTTGCACCTAATTATCTTATGCTAGGCAAATGGCAACACATAAACAGTAAATTATTTGAGAAGAAAGCCCCTCTAAAAATGGAGGATTAAAGGTAATTGGACATGTAGAAATATTACCTTGTAGTCTATAGTTAACCACAAGATAAATTAATTATGATATACTAGTGTTTCAGAATTAATATAGTAGTTAGGAAGCATTATTAGGATTATAATATCCGTTCATTCAGGAAGCATTTTTTGAAAATTTGTTTTGTTCTGATCATTGTTCTAGAACCTGTAGATAGATAGGCAGATAAGATACAGACTACAAGCAAAGAGTTCTAATCCAGCAGGGAAATCAATCCATATATGAATAATTAATTTGCAGTATAATATATGCTTGTAAAAATATGTCAAAGTGCTGGAGGAGCTGAGCACTAATTTATCCCCTCAACATATTGAGGTTATTTAGTTTGGAACAAAGATATACAGGTGCCCCATGGTTTTATTTTGCCATCACTGCTAGTGAATAGCAGGAAAGGCTTCTTCTATGATACCACCAGCAGTTTAATGTCTATTGTTTATATAAAAATATTAGACTGAACCGGAGGGTGACATTTAGGAATGTGGTTAAAAATTTTAGCCAAAGGGGACTGAGGCATAGCCTCACCCACTGTGGAGAGTGTCTTCCAACACCATCTGAACAGAAGGGCTGGCAAAAACACCTGAAAGCTGTGTGGCCCAATAGCACTCAAGCTGAGAGGGACAGAAAGAGCCAATAGTTTGCAGAGCAAAGACAGTGGCCTTGTTTGGCCAGGGAACTTGGGGTGTGGGTTGAGCTGAGTTAAGACAACAAACAAAGAGCTTTACTGGCTTTAGTGCTGTTTCTCCTGCTGTGCCCAGGAAAAGAATCTGATTCACGGTCTTGCTTGTTGCTGAATACAGTCTTCAGCCTGTTCAACCAGAGTACCTAAGCAGAACACATGGGAAGCTGCATGGCCCAACAAATTTGGTAAACTCTTAGCTAGAATAACCAAGGAAAAAAGAGAAAGGATCCAAATAACAAAATAATAAATGAAAAAGGAGAAATAACAACTGATACCACAGAAATTTACAGGATCATAAAAAGCTATTATGAACAACTGTATGCTAACAAACAGCATTTGAGAAGAATTAGAAGAACTCTTAGAAAAATACAACTTATCAAGACTGAATCAGGAAGAAATACAAAATCTGAATAGATGAATTGTTAGTAAGGAGATTGAATCAGTAATCAAAAATGACCCAATGAAGAAAGCCTCAGGACCAATAGCATCATTGGTGAATTTTACCAAACGTTTAAAGAAAAATTAACATCAGTCCTTCTCCAGCTCTTCCAAAAAAATCAAAGAGGAGGAAACACTCCCAAGCTCATTTTATAAGGTTAGCCTTATTCTGATACTAAAACCAGAAAAAAATACTACCAAAAAAGAAAACTACAGGTGAATATCCCTAATGACTGTAGCTACAAAAAAATTCTCAAATACTACCAAATTGAATTCAGTAGTACATTAAAAACATCGTTAGTCATGATCAAGTGAGATTTATCCATGGGCATGCAAAGATATTTCAACATATGCAAATCATTTAACGTGATATAACACATTAATAGTATGAATAAAAAGAATCATATGATCATCTTAATAGTTGTATAAAAAGCATGTGACACAATTTAACATTTATTCAACATTTATTCATGATCAAATCTTTTAATAAATTAGATATAGAAGGAATATATCTCAACATAACAAAGACCATATAAACATAAAGAACTCACACATCTCAATAGCAAAAAATAAATAAAAATAAAAACAAAAACAAAAAACAAATAGCCCAATTAAAAAATTAGCAAAAGATCTGAATAGACATTTTTCCAAAGAAAAGATACAAAAGACTGACAGATATAATAAAAGAGGCTCAGCATCACTAGTCATTAGGGAAATGCAAATTAAAACCACAATGAGATATCACCTCAGGCCTCTTAGAATGGCTATAGCCAAAAAGACAAGAAATAACAAATGTTGGTATGGATATGGAGAAAAGGGAAACTTGTGCACTATTAATGGAATTGTATATTGGTGCAGCCACTATGAAAAGCAGTATGAAGGATCCTCCAACAATTAAAAATAGTACTCCCAGATGATCCAGCAATTCCAATTCTGGGAATATACTCAAAGGAAAAGAAACCCTATCTTGAAAAGATATCTGCACCCCCATATTCATAGCAGCATTATTTATAGTAGCCAACACATGGAAACAACCTAATGACTCATCAATTAGTAAAGAAGCTGTGGTATGTGTATAGAAGGAAAGTAATTCAGCCATAAAAAATGAGGAAATCCAATGATGTGCAACAACATATCCATGACCTTGAAGGCATTGTACTAGTGAAGTAATTCAGTCAGAGAAAGATAAATACTATATGATCTCATTTACATGTGGAATCTAAAGCAAACAGACAAACTCATAGAAAAAGAGATCAGACTTGTGGTTAACAGAGGTGAGGGTTGGGAAGTGCTGAATGCATAGGAGGGGGATTGGAGGAAGGTTGGCAAAAGGTACAAAATTCCAGTTATGAGATAAATAAGTACTAGGGATGTAATGTACAACATGATGACTATAGTTACCATTGCTGTATGACATAGAGGGAAGTTATGAGAATACATTCTAAGAATTCTCATCATAAGGAGATTTTTCTTTTCCTCTATACTTTCTTTTCTTTTTATCATATCTATATGAGAAGATAGACCTAGCTGACACTATTGTGATAATTATTTTATAGTATAGTTAAATCAAACCATCATGCTGTTTGCCTTAAACCTATACAAGTCAATATTCTATGCCCCAATTATTTCTCAAAAAACAGGGAAAAATTTGGACAATATATGAGGATAATGAGGCAGTCAAGAAAAGGAGAAACCATAAATCACATCAAGTTTTGGAAAATTTTGTAATCAAACAAAGCACAGTCAGCAGGAAAGCATTTACAGCAGTATTTCTTCTATCCATGATGTATAAAAAATCTGGATCACAGTATTTCTAAAGCAAAATATTTTATGTTAATGTAGTATTGCTTATTGGATATGTTGGATTTTGTTTTATTTATTTAAAGATATTTAAAGAAACAACTTTTCCACTTTTCTCTGATTCTTATAATGTATTCTGGAAATAACATTTCTAAATTTGGGTTCACTGGGTGAGAATAACAAAAGAAAGTAGCCAATTTCTGTGATGAAAATTTTTCAAATGATAACATCTTTCTACCATGCCAGCTTGAGGAATTACCTCAGTGAAAGAAAAGGTGTATGCCAAAAAATTTTTTTTTTCAATCTGGACAGAGTGTCTAAAGTGAACTGGCATGGGAGGGGGTGGAAATAGGGGTAGAATGGCAAATTCTTGGTGTTTGTGCATGCTTATCTTTCGGATTGTGTAACATATGAAAAAAATACTAATATCTATTTTTATAAAATCAATGTTAATGGCAAAGTAATAACATATTTGGGGCCTGGTATTCAGCATTACTAAGATTTAAAAACTTCTTTTAATTAATTCTTTAAATCATTCATTTATTCATTCAACAAGTGATTAAGCAACTCTCATTGTACCTAGAACTAGAAATACAATAAAGAACCAGATAGACATGGTTATCTGATCGTGGAGTTTAAAGTCTAGCAGGTGAGACAACCAACCAAAAATGAAATTGAGTAGGTCTAATAAGTGTCTTGATGAAGAATGAGCAGATGCTCATCCCATCTCATTCTATGGGATCACATAGCAGGAACACCAAATTTGTTTTTTTTGTGTGTGCATGCATGTTTGTGGTGTGCATCTGTGCGTGCATGTATGCGTGTGTGTGTGTGTACATTAGGACTTTTCTCAGCAGGAATGAAGTTTATGCTGGTATTTTAAAAATGAATAGGAAATAGAATAAGTAGGATGTAGGTTTGATCACTAATGGTAAGAGGCGGGAGTATGGAATGACTAAAAGGAGCAATGGTTTTGTTTTTTGCTTTTTAAAAAATGTTTTATTTAAGTTCAATTACTTAACATATAATGTATCATTAGTTTCAGAGGTAGAGGTCAGTGACTCACAGTCTTATGTAATACCCAGTGCTCATTATATCACATGCCCTCCTTAATGTCCATCACCCAGTCATTCCATCTCCCCACCCTCCTCCATTCCATAAACCCTTAGTTTGTTTCCTATGATTAAGAGTCTCTCATGGTTTGTCTCCCTCTCTGGTTTCATCTTGTTTCATTTTTTCCTCTCTTTCCCTATGATCCTCTGCCTTGTTTCTCAAATCCCATATATTAGTGAGATCATATGATAGTTGTCTTTCTCTGATTGACTTATTTTGGTTAGCATAATACCCTCTAGTTCCATCCACGTCATTGCAAATGGCAAGATTTCTTTTTTCTTTTCTTTTTTTTTTTTCTTGATGGCCGAGTAGTTTTCCATATATACACACATATATATATATACAACATCTTCTTTATCCATTCATCTGTTGATGGGCATCTGGGCTCTTTCTATAGTTTGGTTATTATGGACATTGCTGCTATAAACATTGGGTTGCTGGTGCCCCTTCAGATCATCACATTAGTATCTTTGGGGTAAATACCCAGTAGTGCAATTGCTGGGTGGTAGGGTAGCTCTATTTTCAATTTTTTGAGGAACTTCCATACTGTTTTCCAGAGAGACTGCACCAGCTTGTGTTCCCACCAACAGTATAAGAGGGTTCCCCTTTCTCTGCATCCTTGCCAACGTCTGTCATTTCCTGACTTGTTAATTTTAGCCATTCAGACTGGTGTGAGGTTTTATCTCATTGTGGTTTTGATTTGTATTTCCCTGAAGCCAAGTGATATTGAACATATTTTCACGTGTCTGTTGGCCATTTGCATGTCTTCTTTGGAGAAATATCTGTTCATGTCTTCTGCCCATTTCTTGATTGAATTATTTGTTCTTTGGTGGTCAAGTTTTATAAGTTCTTTATAGATTTTGGATTCTAGCCCTTTATCTGATATGTCATTTGCAAGCATCTTCTCTCATTTTGTCTGTTGTCTTTTGGTTTCATCAACTGTTTCCTTTGCTGAGCAAAAGTTTTTATCTTGATGGAGTCCCAATAGTCCATTTTTGCCTTTGTTCCCATTGCCTTTGGAAACATGTCTAAGAAGAAGCTGCTCTGGCTGAGGACACTGAAGTTGCTGCCTGTGTTCTCCTCTGGGATTTTGATGGATTCCTGCAACATATTTAGATCTTTCATCCATTTTGAGTCTATTTTTGTGTGTGGTGTAAGGAAATGGCCCAGTTTCATTCTTCTGCATGTGGCTGTCCAATTCTCCCAACACCATTTATTGAAGAGACTGTCTTTTTTCTATTGGATATTCTTTCTTGCTTTGTAGAAGACTAGTTGACCATAGAGTCGAAGGTCCATTTCTGGGTTCACTATTCTCTTCCATTGATCTATATGTCTGTTTTTGTGCCAGTACCATACGGTCTTGATGATTACAGCTTTGTAATAGAGCTTGAAGCCCAGAATTGTGATGCCACCAGTTTTGGTTTTCTTTTTTTCAACATTCCTTTGGCTATTCAGGGTCTTTTCTGGTTCCATACAAGTTTTAGGATTATTTGTTCCAGCTCTGTGAAAAAAGTTGATGTTATTTTGATAGGGATTGCATTGAATAGACATTCCTAGATTGCTCTAGGTAGCATAGACATTTTAACAATATTCTTCCAATCCATGAGGATGGAATGTTTTTCTATTTCTTTGTGTCTTCCTCAATTTCTTTCATGAGTGTTTTATAGTTTTCTGAGTACAGATCCTTTGCCTCTTTGGTTAGGTTTATTCCTAGGTATCTTATGGTTTTGGTTGCAATTATAAATGGGATCAAATCCTTAATGTCTTAATGTCTCTTTCTTATGTCTCATTGTTAGTGTGTAGAAATGCAACTGATTTCTGGGCATTGATTTTATATCCTGCCACTTTGCTGAATTCCTGTATGAGATCTAGCAATTTTGGGGTGGAGTCTTTTGGGTTTTCCACATAGAGTATCATGTCATCTGCAAAGAGTGAGAGTTTGACTTCTTTGCCAATTCAGATGCCTTTTATTTCTTTTTGTTGTCTGATTGCTGAGGCTGACTTCTAGAACTAGAACAACAGTGGTGATAGTGGACATCCCTGCCGTGTTCCTGACCTTAGGAGAAAAGCTCTCAGTTTTCCCCATTGAGAATGATACTTGCTGTGGGCTTTTCGTATATGGCTTTTATGATATTGAAGTATGTTCCCTCTATCCTTACACTGTGAAGACTTTTGAGCAAGAAAGGATGCTGTACTTTGTCAAATATTTTTTCTGCATCTATTGAGAGGCTTATATGTTTTTTGTCCTTTCTTTTAGTTACATAGTGTATCACATTGATTTGCAGATGTTGAACCACCCTAGCAGCCTTGGAATAAATCCCACCTGGTCGTGGTGAATAATCCTTTTAATGTACTGTTGGATCCTATTGGCTATTATTTTGGTGAGAATTTTTGCATCCATCTTCATCAGGGATATTGGCTTGTAATTCTCCTTTTTGGTGGTGTCTTTGTCTGGTTTGGGTATCAAGGTAATGCTGGCCTCATAGAAAGTTTTTGGAAGTTTTCCTTCCATTTTTATTTTTTGAAACAGCTTCAGAAGAGTAGCTATTAATTCTTCTTTACATGTTTGGTAGAATTCCCCTGGGAAGCCATCCAGCCCTGGACTCTTGTTTGTTGGGAGATTTTTGATTACTGCTTCAATTTCCTTGCTGGTTATGGGTCTGTTCAGGTTTTCTATTTCTTCCTGTTTCAGTTTTGATAGTTTATATGTCCCTTGGAATGCATCCATTTCTTCCAGATTGCTTAATTTATTTGCATATTGTTGCTTATAATATGTTCTTAAAATTGTTCTTATTTCTTTTGTGTTGGTTGTAATCTCTCTTCTTTTATTAATGATTTTAGATATTTGGGTCCTTTTTCTTTTCTTTTTGGTAAGTCTGGCCAGGGGTTTATTGATCTTACTAATTCTTTCAGAGAACCAGCTTCTAGTTTCGTTGATCTCTTCTACTGTTCTTTTGGTTTCAATTTCCTTGATTTCTGTTCTAATTGTTATTATTTCTCTTCTCCTGCTGGGTTTAGGTTTTATTTGTTGTTCTTTCTCCGCTCCTTTAGGTGTGTATTTGAAACCTTTCTTGTTTCTTGAGAAAGGCTTGTATTGTTATGTACTTCCCTCTTAGGACCACCTTTGCTGCATCCCAAAGGTTTTGAACAGTTGTGTTTTCATTTTTATTGGTTTCCATGAATTTTTTAAATTCTTTAATTTCCTGGTTGACCCATTCATTCTTGAGTAGGATGCTATTTAGCCTCCTGTATTTGAGTTCTTTCCAAATTTCCTCTTGTGATTGAGTTCCAGTTTCAAAGCATTGTGGTCCAAAAATATGCAGGAATGATCGCAATCTTTTGGTACCAGTTGAGACCTGATTTGTGACCCAGCATGTGATCTATTCTGGAGAATGTTCCATGTGCACTCAAGAAGAATGTGTATTCTGTTGCTTTAGGAGGGAATGCTCTGGATATGTCTGTGAAGTCCATCTGGTGCAGTGTGTCATTCAAAGCCCTTGTTTCCTTGTTGATCTTCTGCTTAGATGATCTGTGCATTGCAGTGAGTGGGGTGTTAAAGTCCCATATTATTATTGTACTATTATTGATGTGTTTCTTTAATTTTGTATTAATTGGTTTATATAATTGGCTGCTCCCATGTTAGGGACATAAATATTTACAATTGTTATCTCTTCCTCATCTCTTACTAGAGTCTTTGGTTTAAAATTTAATTTATCTGATATAAGGATTGCCACCCCTGCTTTCTTTTGATGTCCATTAGCATGATAAATTGTCTTCCACCCCCTCACTTTCAGTTTAGAGGTGTGTTTGGGTCTAAAATGAGTCTCTTGCAGATAGCATATCAATATGTCTTGTTTTTTTATCCAGTCTGCTACCCCATGTCTTTTGATTGGGGAATTTAGCCCATTTCATCCAGAGTAACTATTGAAAGATATGAATTTAGTGCCATTGTATTACCTGTACAGACACTGTTTCTGTATATTCTCTCTTTTCCTTTCTGGTCTATGCTACTTTTGGGCTTTCTCTTCATTTAAAGGATACATGTTAATATTTGTTGTAGGGCTGGTTTAGTGATCACAAATTCTTTTAGTTTCTGTTTGTCCGGGAAGCTTTTTATCTCCTTTTATTTTGAATGACATCCTAGCTGGATAAAATATTCTTAGCTGCATCTTTTTCTCATTTAGCACCCTGAATATATCATGTCAGTCCTTTCTGGCCTGCCAGGTCTCTGTGGATAGGTCGGCTTCCAGTCTAATGTTTCTGCCCTTGTAGGTTATGGACCTCTTGTCCCAGGCTGCTTTCAGGATTTTCTCTTTGTCTCTGAGATTTGCAAGTTTCACTATTATATGGCAGGGTGTTGACCTATTTTTATTGATTTTGGGGGAGTTCCTCTGTGCCTTCTGGACTTGAATGCCTCTTTCTTTCCCCAGATTGGGGAAGTTCTCTACTATAATTTGCTCAAATATACCTTCTGCCTTTCTCTCTCTTTCTCTCTCTCTCTCTTTCTCCTTTCTTCTGGGATACCAAGTAGTCTAATATTGTTTTGCTTTATGGTATCACTTATCTCTTGAATCTCCCCTCGTGATCCAGTAGTTGTTTAACTTTATTTTTCTCAGCATTTTTATTCTTCATCATTTTTTCTTCTGTATCACTAATTCTCTCTTCTGCCTCTTTTATCCTAGCAGCTAGAGCCTTGATTTTTTATTGCATCTCATTAATAGCCTTTTAATTTCAACTTGATTAGATTTTAGTTTTTTTTTTTTTCTCCAGAAAGGGATTCTTTAGTGTCGTCTATGCTTTTTTCAAGCCCAGCTAGTGTCTTTATAATCATTATTCTGAACTCTAGTTCCAACATCTTACTTATATCCATACTGATTAGGTCTCTGGCAATTAGTACAGCCTCTTGTTCTCTTTTTTGAGGTGAATTTTTCCATCTTGTCATTCTGTCCAGAGAAGCATAGATGAATGAAAGAACAAAATACTAAAATGACAACAATGACCCCAGAGAAATATACACTAAACAAATTAGAACAGACCCAAAACTGAAAAAAAAATTAAAATTAAAATTAAAAAAGAGAGAGAGAGAACATAATCAGACAGGTGAACAGAATAGAACAATGCACTGGATCCTATGTGTATTTTGGTCTGTTTGTTAGAAAACCAGACCCCCAAATTGTAAAGAAAGAAAAACTTATATATGTACAAAAATAAAATTAAATACAATGAAAGGATAAAATGTAATTGTAAGAAGGAACAATGGTTTTGAAAGCAATAATTACTTGCTTGTACTCAGCTAAGCAATTTAACATTCAGATTATGTGTCATCTAAGTATCTTTTTAGCTTGAAATTCAGTGACTTAATTGAATTAATTCTGAGTGGTTAATTTTTTTTCTGCTTTGCAAGTTTTATGACTCCAGATTAATCAGACACTTCACAGCTACAATTTATCCATTTTTATTCTGAAGGCTGTCCAACATTAAGGGAAAAAGTCTCTATCTAGGGGCAAGTTGAGAATTCTCACTAAGCATAAAGTTAGAAATTCAATAAAAGGAGAATTTTGACTTCCAAAAGATGTGTTGGCTGAAAAAATATACTTCTGCAGGTTAGATTTCTTTTGTGCAGTAGAATAAATAGAGGGCATGGATTCTAGGATGATAGATGAAATGCAGTTTCTTTCAAGGTCTGAGGTGGGGAAAAGTTCAGTAGGAGAGCAAGAGATGGTGATATTGTAGTGAATTCTGATCACTGAAGTAAACCAACCAGCAGGGGATTTATTTCTGTCATGTTATGAGAAGCATATCTAGGGAGAGAAGAGGGAAAATATTAGAATCTATACTTTCATTTAATATTTGTTTCACAAATATTTACTGAGTGTTGTCTGTTTGACGGATACCATGCTAAGCGCTTAAGGAGTTCAGAGTCTAGTGGGACTGGAACATATGAAAAATCAATTATTTCATCAATAATAATAGCAATAGCTAATGCTAAGCAGGTGCTTACTGGGTTCAAGATCCTGTGCTAACTCCTTTACATGGCTTCTCTTTTTTAGTCTTAACAAAAAGTATTTGAGATGAGTGCTATTATTAACCTAATTTTGTAGGAAAGTAAACCGAGACTATAGAAGTGAGATCAGTCTGTATCTCAGATCATTCAAATATCACAGTAATGCAAGATGTTGTTGTCTGTGAATTTTTTAAACAGATATTTTATTTTTTAATATGTTTAGATATGCAAAGATAGTACAGCATGCTCCCATATCCCTCACACAGTTTTAGGTGTGAGAGTCCTAATATTTCTGTGTTATATTTCTGTGGTACATTTTTCTAAACTACAAAATGCATATTTGTACATTGCTACTAACTAAACAGCAGACTTTATTTCAATTTAACCAGTTCTCTCCTATTTCTGTTTCAGGATCCAATCCAGGATATCATATTATGAAGTCTAAAGACAGAGAGCAAAGAAGGTTATTAAGTGTAGGAGTGTCAGGAAGGATGATGTGGACAAGGGACAGAGGAAGACTTCCAAAGAGGAGGTGATGTTTCACTTGGTCTCGTAGGCTCAGGTAGAAGCTTTTTCCAAGCAAAAAGCAAGGGAAGAGCATTAAAGACAAAAAGGAAAAAAAAAGCATGAAAAATATTGTATAATTGGGTGATTATGAGTAGTTCAAAATGATTAAAGCAAATCATGTATTCAGAAAAATAACAGGAGGCGAGACCAGGGAGTTAGACCAGGGTGGAAAGTTAAGGACTTGTTTGATTACCATGTTCAAGAATTTTCACTTTATGTTACAGGTTTTCAAAGTTAGGGAAGGATTTGAGCAGAAGAATAACAGTCAGATTATCATGTTTGAAAGGTAAGTTTTATAGTATTATGGAAGTATAAAACTGGTTTGGCCAAGAGAGATTATTTAGGATCTATGTTCATAGTCTAGCTGAGAAATAATGAAAATGATGAGGGACTGAACAAAGCCTACATTGGTAGATATGGAGGAGAAGAGTCATAATTGAAAGATGTGAATGAGTTTTAGTTAAGATTACTTGAAAGAGAGTAAAGCTTCAAGTTTTTTATTTATTTGTTTGATGAATGATTGTGCTATCCATCAGGATGGGAAATGAATAGAGGCAAATAGGAATGAGAATGAGATTGTGAGTTCAATTTTTTACATGTTTTTGTGTTTTTTCCCAAAGGTTGTTTGGTATCATCATTAGAAAAAAGCCCAGTTGGCAATTGAAAATAAGGTTATGCGGAATCATGTCTGAGATGAAGACACAGTTGGGAATTTTGTATCATATTCATGGTGCTAAAGCCAGGCTCAGTGGGAATGTATAGAGTGACACTAATTGAGAATCCAGGATTACAGAGAAAAACAACTAAGAATGATCTGGAGAGGGAAGAGGAAAAATGTGGTGAATGCTGACAGTGAAGACAGGAGTGAAGAGAATCTCAAAAGGGAAATGTGGTCAACTTTGCCAAATGCTTCACAGTACTTGAATAAAATAAGGAATAAAAGTTAGACACTCTGGCTTTTGCTCCAACATGTTAATATCTTGGTAGTCATCACACCTATTCTTACAATAAGAAAAAGCTTCACAAACTGAAAATCGGTGACTCTTCTGGACCTAGTTTATAGTGCAAATTTCCATCCCCAAATCTGGAGAGTTAGGTAATCCACAAAGTGAAGACTGACTCCTGTTACCTGCAGCAGAATCCATTGGAGCCATAAACTGGTCAGAAGACTTACATGGAAATTTTGACAGATTGTGGATGCTGAATGTGAACAAGCCTGAGAGAAGAAACTGCTGAGATCCCACACTTTCATGGGCTTTACTTTCAAGAACACCGCCAAGTTCTCAAGTTAAAGGGCCAAGAAAGACCCCTTCATGGCTCTGGCAGAGGGTGGGGAAAAGTAATCCTTGTGAAATAAGTCCAGAGCATCCTTCCTAACAAAGGTCTACCCCAGGGGGAAATACCTTACAAAACCCTTAAGTGTGGGACCTAAGTGTGGGACATTTCCTGGATTCCAGCCCTCCCTAACTTTTTTGTCTCACACAAGGGTAGAAAAAAAAAAAAGCTAAGAAATACTGGTGAGGGTAACAGTAGGAATACAGGCCCACTGTAGGAATTAAATTTTTTTTGAGTTTAATTAATTAAGTAAACTCTACACCCAACATGAGGCTCGAACTCATGACCTTGAGATTAGGAGTCACAAGCTCCTCTGACTGAGCCAGCCTGGGCCCCCTGGGAATTATATTTAATCATGTCTATAGCAAGTTTCTTTTCCCTATAATAGTCTCCAATAAATAACAGTGGATTATAGCTGAAGGAGCCATAGGAAATAGACCCTGCCTAAAGGAGTAGTACAAAGAAAAGCTCCAATGCCAAAGGGGAAACAGAAATAAGGGTAGGAGAGGACCTTGAAGCCTCTGACATTTACGGTACAGCAAATATTAAACATAACACATCTTCTAGCCAAATTAACATAAAACATTACACTAAAGGCCTACTTAATTTGAGTTCCTATTACTCAAACTGTCAAATCCATATCCAGATTTCCACAAAAATTACAAGGTGACCTAAAAGGGAGCAAGCAAAAACAACAACAAACCAGTTACAAAACCTACAGTATGAAGAAACAAACCAAGAATCAGAAACAGATTAAGGAACAGATTTTAGAACCAACAGACAGTATTTTAGAATAATATGAATAAGTTAAGGACTCTAATAGAAAAAGTAGACAACATGCAAGAATAGATGGGTAATATAAGTAAAGAGATAGAAACCCTAAAATGGAATTGAAATGAGTGTTAAAAGTCAAAAATACTGTAACAAAAATGAAGAATGCCTTTGATGGCTCATTAGGAGATTGCACATGACCAGGGAAAAAGATCAGTGAGCTCAAAGATATGTCCTTAGAAATTTCCCAAGATGTAATTCCAACAGAGGAAAAGAATAAAAATCAGTAGAGAATATCCAAAAACTGAGGCCATTTCAAAAGTTGTAATATATGCATACCTGAAATACTGGAATGGAAAGAAAGAAAGGAACAGAAGAAATATTTAATAAATAATGGTTGAGGATTTTCCAGAATTAATGACAGACACCAAACCATAGACCCAGGAAGCTCAGAAGACACCACACAAGATAAATATCAAAAATTTGACAGCTATGCACATCACATTCAAAAACCAAACAGAGAAAATTTTGAAAGAATCCAGAGAGGGCAGGAAACACATTGCAAACAGTGGAACAAGGACAAGGATTACAATGCTCTCCTTACCAGAAATCATGCAAGCAAGGTAGGAGTGAAGTGAATTTTTTAAATAGTGGAAAGGAAAAGAAATCCTACTAATTTAAAATTCTACATCCAAAGAAATTATCCTTCAGAATGAAAGAGAAACAAAGACTTTCTCAGACAGACAAAAACTGAGGGATTTCATCATAGCAGATCTGCCCTGCAAGAAATGTTCAAAGAAATTCCTCAGGAAGAGGAAAAATAAATGATATAATGAGAAATGTTTGTTACACAAAGAAAAGCAAAACGTTGGAGAAGGATAAAGATAAAATAAATACTTTAATTTTTTTTGTTCTTAATAATAACTTAAAAATAATAATTGCAACAATGTATTGGATGATTATAGCATATGGATAAGTAAAACGGATGACCCCAATGTTATAGGAGACAGAAGTAGGTACCCTGTAACAGAGTATTCCCTATTCCCACCTATTCCGTATGACAGAAGTGAGTAGGTCACAATTAGAGTCTTTGTGGGTGACATTATAAAAGAGGTCTCAGAAAGTTCCCTCATCCCTTCTGCCATGTGAGGTTATAGTAAGAAGATGGTCATCAGTGAGGAAATAAGCCCTCATCAGGCATTGAGTCTGCTGCCACCTTGATTTTGGACTTACAGCCTCTAGAACTGTTAGAAATAAATTTCTGTTGTGTGTAAGTCACCCAGTCTATGGCATTTTGTCATACTGGCCCAAATAGACCAACGTAAGTAATACCTAGCAGTCCATATTGTTATACCAAATATGTAGACGAGGACTCTCCAAGTTAGAGAGCCTTGGTAATTTGCCAAAAATCACACAGCCAGCTGGTGACAATGTCAATTCTTAAGCTCAGGACTGTTTAACTTCAAGGTTTGTGCTCTTTGCTGTGTATGGTCTGGACTCTGAGACTATTGTTTGTGGGCTGAGCTGATGCACATTCTTAGATGGACTCGATTTTCAGCTATTGTGCTGTTTCTAACATATGATATGTGAAAAATACATACATAAGAATATTATATATAAAAGTGAACATTCCAATTGTATGTCCACTTCAAGTTTTCATTTGGACATTTTGGTGAGAAACATGAATGTACCTTCAAGTCTTTTCAAACCTGGAACAACTGACTGACTCTGTCAGATCATTCCCAGTAAAACAGAAAATGAACCACTGGAATGAGAACAATTACTCCATTGAAATGTCCTCTCTTTGTTTGGGTTCCTGCCACAACCATGTATTTTGGTTATGAAAACATCTCTTTCCTTTCAACTTTCCAGGTTCCAGGTCCTCCCTGAGTATCTCATCCAGTTTAGGTCCTTCCCCAACATGCTGGCCCTTGCCATTACTTGTTCACTCTCTATCTACCCCATTGCCAGCCCCACAGAAGCTGGGGACTCTGTGGCTTTCTCTAAAGCTCACATCTCCCCATGGAATGCTATAGTCAGCTCTCTGGATCTGAGGCTGCTTTCTGTCCTAACAACAAAACCTACATTCAGACACCCATCCCAAGAGTGGCCTTTGTATCCTCACACACTACGGCACTCACTCCAGGACATTTAGCTGTTCTGTTATCCATTTATGTGAAGTGACCTGAAGTACCTCTGGGAATGGTAAGAGCAAGGTCAGAGCACAATGGGCGTGATCAACCGGGATTTCCTTGAGAACATGGCTCTCTCTCTTATTGTCTCATCCTTATTCACTTCAGTGATCATCAGCATGCACTCTAATTCTGCTCCAAAGAGAATTGTTTTATCTCCGTTCTTAATAAAAGTTTAATAGCAGACAGAGCACTTTGGTGAGAGCTCACGTTAGTGAGATTTTTATTTCACCTAATATACCAGCATATTATGCACTTGAGTAATCTATGTGCCGTTGTAAATAAAGCAAACAACATATTTACAGAACTAAGCAAACTGCATTTATGATGCTATCCTTGAAACTTTGGCACTCTGCTCAGTTATTGCTCTCCCTCTCATTAGCGTGCATCAGTGAGACACTCCTCTAATTAGCGATAAACTTACTGCTGAATAGCAGTCATTTCGAGTACTGTTTGTTATTAAAACAAATACCTGGAAATTACACTATTAGTACAAAAATCAATTCAATTTTAAGCACAACATTTAAAGCACACTTAACACCCCTGCTTCTGTGTGCAACTTGCTATCAGTAGGTTTTCTTTCTATTTGAGGAACTACAAGAAGCCAGGAACATATGTGAAGTCAAGGGCTAGATAAAGGCATTTGCTCAATTTTTATAATTACTTTAAGAGGCAGATTAACCACACTTTTGGGGGAAATGGAAATGCTAGTCTCTGTATCCCTCCCTGGATTTAGTTTTATCTAATCAATGAATGTTTTGAGACACTCTGTTCCAGGCATTGAAATCACAGAGGTGGTGAAGATGTTTTTTTTTTTTTGACTCAAGAAACCCAACATATAGTAGGAGGGGGTTAAGGAAAGTAGATAAACCTGGATATATATAAATGTACTGCATTATACTGGAAGCAACCTAATAGGTGTCCAGAGTACTCTGAGAGCACTGATGTATTTAGTTTAAAAAGGAAAGGTTTAAGAAAGAGATTTTTAATTTTATTTGGATTCAATGTAAGTAATAGACTATATTGCATTTGGAAGATGGCATCGCATAATTTAAAGGCAATTGGAGTAAATCCTCCATTTTACTACCATCTCTGCCATTTGTTAGGTGTGTAACCATTTTTACCATTTAATAGTTGGGTATCCATGTGCCTTGGTGTTCTCATTTGAGACATCTGATGTGAGTCATTAAGTGATGCCAGTAAAACTTAAACCACAGTGCCTGACCAGAGCAGGCCGTCGTTAACGTCTGCTTCTTTCCATCCCTTTTCTCTTTCTCCATCTGCTTTCTACTTTTTCCTTCTTCACCTCAGGCACATTCATCTAGAATTCCAGGCCTCTTCACTCCCCTCCAATCTTACCACTCTTACATGTTCAAGGTGTTTCTTCTATCAGCAATGGCCGCCCTTTCCTTACCTTGTGTGGTATGTCAGAATTTCATCATTTCTTCAAGGTGTCCCATGAATACTGCTTCCTCATCCAGGCCTATCTTGATCTGTCCCACTTTTTCCTTCTGAATTGTAATCGCACTTTCCACACTTTTTTTGGTTCTTGTCCACATCACACCATGTATTGTTATGCATGTCTTATTCCTTGAAAACACCTTAAGGATGGGGTTAAATGGTCTGATAAATCTGTAAATTCAGTCCTTAGCACAGTGTCATAAATACATAAAAGCTATGCCATAATTATTTTTAAGCTAGTATAGGTTCTTCCATTAATTAAATAAAACTCCAGGTGTCCTTGGACTTGAAACATTTTTAAATGAAATTTACCCAACTGAATAGTACCAAAATAAAAAAAAATTTAAAGACTAAGTGTGTATTGAATCACTACAGGAGCAATTGGTTGACTAAATATGTTCTTTACTAAACAGAATGATGAAAAGGCCTTTGTTCAAGATCATTTTCTTGTTAAACAAAGAACTCATTATACCATTCACTAAAGTTTGACTAGGGCTCAGGAGAGTTCTAAATTGAAAAAAAAAAAAAAAGAAAAAAGAAAAAAATAGAAAGACCCTGTCATGCAATTGGACCCTACATAGCCAATCAAAATCATTTTAAAACAATATTTAATGACTTGAGGAAATGCTCATATGGAACACTGAATAAAAATTGTAGGATGCCAAATGTTATATGATTTAAATTTAATATCCAATAAAAATGGAATGTATTGAAATGTAACAAAATCTCTTAAGTGACTTATGTCTGAGTAAAATAAAAAGCTGATAATTTTTATTTTCTCCATTTTTTTCTGTATTTTTTGTTAATTTTCTAAGTAAATGCTTATTATTTTTATAATTGGGAAAACAATGAAAATGTATTTTTAGTGAAAGAGTGGTTCTCAATCAGGGGTGATTTTGTCCCCCAGAAGACATTTGGCAATTTCTGGAGACATTTTTGTCACAACTGTGGGGCGAGGCTATGCTATTGATACCTAGTGAGTAGAGGCCAGCAATGCTGCTAAACCTCCTGCAATGCACAGGACAACTCCCACAAGAAAGATTTATTCGGCACAAGATGTCAATAGTGCTGAAGTTGAGAAACACTGTAATAGAAAGAAAGAACCAAGAGAGGGATTACTTACCAAATCATGGTGCATCTATCAATATAAAGGACTATTGTGCAGGTCTTGAAACTTGCACTGCCTAAATATTTATGGAGATAACAATCTAATCATTAGTGCTTTCTCATGCTGAACAGTCTATATTTCCTCATACAAAAGCTCTTTGTATGTTCTAAATTATATTACCTTTTGTTACGTACATGATCTTCTTATGTTCTTAACAAGGAGAATTCTTTGGGGATATGATCAACACTTATTTACCATTTCTCTCAACATACCTTACACAGTGCTAGTAAAAGGAAGGAACTCTGTAAACTGAACTCCAACTCAATGTTCCTCAATAACTGGCCAAATCAGCATATATGCTATAACTATGTATGTACGTACATACGTACGTACGTATGTATCTATCCATTTATCTAAAAACACCATAGTTGAAAGGTCAAGAAGAGAAGTTGCAAAGTTGAGTTAGCTCCAGGAATCTTAGAAACTCAGAGCATAGAGAAGCAATCTTTTATCCTTCACCTTCTTTCCCCCTGTGTGTCTATCTAATTCTTTCAGGCATACCTACAGAATGAGGATGACTTTTGTTAGCTCTGGGGTCACATTTTATATACTCATGATGATGGAGAAAGGAAACGTTCTTTCATGACTACTTAACATTCCAGCAGAAGAGATTCTGCAGAAAGCCATTGTCTCACCAGTGTTATGTACCTATCTCTGGACCAAACCACGGACAGGGGTATAAGTAAGTATCAATAGTTTAACCATGCCAAAGCTTGTGATGAGGTAAATTCTGTCACGAGAGGAAAGAAGAACATGGTGCTGGGTGGTCAAAGACAATAATCGCCATGGAATTTTATTGGGGGTATTTTATTAGCATAATGATGGCTCTATGCACTCCAGGGTTTGATCCTCATATGATAGCTATCCCTCACACATTGAAGATTATATTTGATTTCTTAAAGAACCCTTTTTGTTTTCATGTTATGTATTAGTGTTTGGGGAAAAAAGTTAAATTTTAATGTCTTTTTGTTTTAGTTCTCTATAGATGGAACACTAATGTCATCACACTTAATGTTTCCAGATTTTTTGTTCATTAAATATTATGTAGGATCATCAGTATAAAACAAATGTGAGTAGGACCACTCAGTTATACTGCCCGGTTAGGCACAAAAGTATTGTAAAAGCAATCCCAGAAAGTTTGATCCTTAGTATCTCAGAAGATTATGTGATTGTGTTGTACAACTTCAAACCAGTTCAAGGATTTCACTGGGAGGAAAAGGCTATATTTAACTTTAGCAAACCCAGACCACACCAAGATCGACATATAATTTCCTGAGATGTCTCATTGACATCATTACAAGTTCTGCTTAGAGGAGAATGGCAACCAGGATAATCAACAAAGATGCTTTCAAGATAACTAAAATGAATTCTATAATTTTCTGATTAAATCTTATTCTTTTAGTGGGCTTATGATCCTGGTCTATGACCTACACAAGTGTTTTTTAGTTCCTCCCCAGGAACTTCCCTTTAGATAAGACAAGAAGGCTATAAGGTGTTGAAGTCAGGGGAGTGCTCGCCCTTGGGTAGGATGTTTCTTGTAAAGTCTATACTTAGTCTTACTCTGGAGAGTATGCTTATACATGTTATGTAAAGTAATTTGGCTCTATTTCAAAATGGTTGCTTTTCTCTCCTCATCAGAGAAACAAGGGATTTTTCTTTATTCTTCACCATGAGAACTTGTTGGGGTTCTTGGAACTTAAAGTTATGAAGGTGTTGGTGATCCTCTAAGTCTGTAGCCCCAAGGAGTTTCTCATTCTCATACTGGTTCCCTGTCAGCCTTTAGTAACTTGTCAAAATTACCAGGTAAATCTTCTTACCAGTTTATGGCTCCATGTACTTTTGTTTCAGGTAGGGAGATCTTTGCTGTGATTCTCTCTATTCACTTGACTCTCCAGATTTGGGGGAGTCAGTTTGCCCTGTCATGCTACTTTTCTGATGGGTTCAAATAAAGTCATTGATTTCATTTTGTTCAGCTTGATTCTTTTAAGAACAAGAGTGATGATTTACAAGCTTTTTACATGTCAGAATTGAAAGCAATATTCCTAAATAATCTTTAAAGACACTGGAATAATTATTAGGCTCTATTTTAAAATACAGTGGAATATATATCAAATATTGTACTCCTAGTAATTCTAATTCTCCTCAAAAATCCTTAAACATTCAAGAAAATGTTATTTAATAAAAATGTTTACTTCCCTGTATGCAATCTCTAGAGAGCTATCAAATTCTTTGTGAATATTGTACCCATGGTAACTCTTATTCTAGTCTCAAAAATCCTTAAACATTCAAGAAAATGTTACTTAATAATAGAAACTTTCATTCCCCAATATGCAATCTCCAGGGAGCTATCAGCCTCTTTTTTGAATAAGATTTTGATCACTGTTTATAGCAAGAAGAAATTAATAAACAAAAATTCCCTCATTAGTTGAGACTTTGAGATTTGAATCTTTCCATAGCTGAAAATTATTCCAAATGGTAAAGCTTCCTAAAATAACAGCAACTGCTGTTCTACTTTATTTTGCAAATTATTATGATACTATTATTTTTATTATTATTTGAATTTCCCTTACATTAAAGAGGTACCATTTAAAGAAGTCAAATGTAACTAAAACAAAAGAGAGGTAAGAATTAAAAATAATTCCTTAGATAATTAGTTGAGATTTATTATTAATGCACAAGGGTTTTTTTTTGCAGTTTACCCTACCAAATGTAGTATTATTTATATTTTTATAATAAGCGTAAACACATGATGTTCTTTCTAAAATTTGTACTTGATAACAATTTTCTGAAAATAGAATTATGTTCATTTTATTTTACAAAATATTATGCAATGTATAGTTTTCTATAATTAATTGACCAAAAAAATCATATAAGGTCACTCGGTAATTACAGTTATATATGCTTATTCACACATCCTTAATATACGGTTTAGCCGAAATACAATAATTAGAATTTTATAATATTTGTGCTACCAAATTATATTGACTACATTTTTTTCTTAAACAAATATGAAGAAATGATAATTAAGTGGAATATACTGCATTAACTGTTTCTGTAGATTATTTTACTTGATCTTCTTAATCCTGTCAAAACTGATTTCTTGTGCAAAAAATCATATTTAGATTGTATACAACATAAAACAATTTACAAGCTGCTCTATGTACACTTTTAACTGATTTGATTTTTTCCCCATTATTATATTTTATGTCTATTGGTTCTGTACTTATACATCCTTTCAGATTTACTTCAAGAGTTTCAAAATCAAACACTTTATATTATTATTTTGTGTATGGTTTTATCTATGGAAAATTATACATTCTCTTCAAACCAATACAGAGTATTTATCAAGAGAGATTCTGGGTCATTAAATGAGTGTTAATAAGTTTAGAAGGATTTCAATCATACAAAGTATGTTTCCTAGTCATAAGAGTATGAAATTATTAATCACAAAAAAATCCATAAATTTTCAGGAACTAAATAATGAACTGTAACCTAAGCAGTTCAAAGAAGAAGTGTAAAATGTTTTTAACTATTTGAAAATCCAAATAGATAACACCAAAATTTGTCAGATGTCACTAACACAGTAATTAGGGGGAAATATAAGCACTAACAGCCATACTAGAAATGAGAAAAATGTCTCAAATCAGTGTGCATAGCTTTTTCTTAAAAAACTAGAAGATCAAACTAAACTCAAATTAATGACAGAAGGAAAATAATAAGGGCAGAAATCAATGAAATATAAAACAGTAAAAACAGTAGAAAAGGCAATGTAATCAAAAGCAATTTTATGAAATAATCAATAAAATTGATAAGTGCCTAACCAGCCAAAACAGGGAAAAAAATACACACATTGCCAGTATCAGGAATGAGAGAAGGCATCGATACTAATTCTATAAGTTATGGATAGAATCATAAAGGAAGATTCTGAACAACTTTATGGAAATAAATTTTATAACTTAGGTGAAATGGATAAGTTTCTTGAAAAACGCAAACTTTCAAAGCTCACTCCATAGTTAAAGTTTACTCTAAGCAAATAGGTAATCCAGATGGCATTATTATTTTTTTTAAATTTAATTTGTAGTTACAAACTTTCCCACAAAGGAGACTCCAGGTCCAGATCACCTACTTGGTGAATTCTTCTAAGTAAGTAAGAAGAAAGTAATACCACTTCTAAACAAATGCTTTTAGAAAATTAAAGACAGTGAATGCTTAACAATATATTCTATAAATCATCATTACTCCAATTCCAAAACTAGAAACATAGATGTCAAGAGAAAAGGAAGCTTCAGACTAATACCCTCCATGAACACAGATGGAACAATTCTTTACAAAAATTTAGCTATTAAATCCAGTAGGATGTAAAAATATAAACAGTATAATTAATTAGGTTGGTTTTCCCAAGGAATTCAAGGGTAGTTTTACATTAAAAGTCAATCAATAATCAACATATCAAAAACTAGAAAAGCAAAATATGAAGATCACCACAATAGACACAGGACTAGCATTTAATATAATCCCAGAGTCACAGCTGATAAAAACTTTTCATAAACTAGGAACAGAATAGAATTTCCTCAGCTTAATAAAGCACATTTATGAAAAACCTACAGCTAACAAAATAAATAATGACAAAGGACATAAGTCAGAACTTGATACTATTATGATCTCACTTCTCCTGAAATTGATAAGATTTCATGCAATCCCAATCAAGGTCACAGTAGAATATTTTGCAAAAATTGACAAACGGATTCTAAAAATCATATAAACATGCAAGAGACGTAGAACAACCAAAACAAATTTTAAAAAGAAGAATAAGTCAATTGGTTAATACCACTTGATTTCATTTGTATCAAACTCTAGAAAATACAAGTTAATATTTAGTGACTGAAAGCATATTGGTTGTTGTCTAGGGAAAATTTAAATTTTTAATTTTGGGTACTAGACCTAACTGAATAAGATGTGTACTTTGTTACTGCTGGGGTTCATGTTCTCATTAGGAAGCCATTGGCAGAGTGGCACGGTTTTAAATAATGAAGGTGGTAAGAAGAAGTGGCGTCCAAAGATCAAAAAGCTCTGAGGAAGGTTAACTCATGCTAATTTCTTCATCTGATGAATCCAATTTAAAATCACGCTCATTCCGTACCCTGCAATGAGACAGGCAAAAGAGTGACTCTCAAGCATTAAGGCCTTTGTGTTGAACAAGCAATCCCCTTCTTTTCCTGAGATTGTTTAATTTCAGGACTATCTTGCCCATTGAGCCTTTATTGAGCTAACATCACTGACATCAGTATATTAAATATATAGTGACAATAGGATGTTGGTCTCTTCTTACCCAGAAGACCTAACACACCTGTTTACCTACTCACTAGTGATTAAATGTACCTACTAAGAGGAGAGGCATCTTCTGCTAAAGTGCTAGAAAAAACTGTAGTATTTTCTCTAAGAATAAAGGACTTCTTACAATTTGCCTGAGAAGGGAATTTCATAGGAAGGCTATTCTAATTTGCCTGTGTCCTTTACCTTTAGACATCAGATGCATAATTTCTAAGGACTCCTTTCAAAGGAAATGCTCAATTTCATTGACTCTCTGCTTTATTAGACATCCATTACACTATTAAGTGGACATAAAAAGATACATCCAGAGGTGGCTATATGATATTCTGTTAGTTTTCTAGGAGAAATATATTTTCTCACCATTCTGGGAGCTAAAAGTCTGAGATCAAAATATCAGATTTTATTACTTCCTAGGCCTCTCTGCTGTACTTGTAGATGACTGCTTTCTTGTTGTGTGTTCACATGCTTTTCTCTCTGTGCTTGCAAGTGTCTGGTGTCTCTGTCTCTGCATCTTAATCTCCTCTTCTTATAGAGACACCAATTGTATGGAATTAAAGCCTACCATAAAGACTTCATTCTTAATAATCTCTTTAAAGACTTTATCACCAATTATCACCTGAATTTTGGGAAAAGGACAGAATTCAGCACAGAAGAGAGATAAGAGAAAGTCTGACCCTGAAAGGAAGAATGTGAGCTGATGTCCCTAAGTTCTGATTGTTACAAAGAGAGTTTTTCGAGGTGACATGCAGAAAACCATTTCATGAGTCAAGATGATGAAACAATGAATATACTTCCTGACAGATCTCATTACTAGATACTGACTCTTGGAATTATCTTGATTATATTATCTCATCGTGGCTCTATGAGATGATTTTTTGAGGGCTCTTCTTAGTCCATGAATATAAATGAAAGAAAAAGAGTGAAGAGACAAAGGGAAGAATTGAGTGACTTCAATTTGTACTCAGCTGGATCACTCGCTGAACTGATTATTATTTTCTATCACTACGACATTATTTTCTCTTCCTCATTTCTTCTTAAGAGTTTATTCATATGTACACATCAAATGATGGCATGAAATACCCAGGACTTTCCAACAATGAAATCGATTTGCTCCTTTCATAACTGTTAATGATAGACATAGGTGGGTGTGAATTATGGTATACCACTATTTTCGTTATTTTATAATGTAATACATTTCTTGAACTTTTTAATGCTAATTCTATACCGGTGCTTATGCAGGATTTCATAACATGCAATGTTGATTATCTATTATCGTGATAAACCAATAAAAAGAAAATAAGGCAAAAATCAAGGTCATTTACTCCAAAAATATAATAAACTTAACAAGCCCAGTTGCAACTACTTATGATCCGTCTTGACGGTGAGCTGATGTAAGGTGATTGGTATGAAGGGGAGCTTCATAGATGCCACATTCCAAAGTCTGAACACAGACACCTTCCTACGTACGTAGGTTATTTGTCTGGATAAATTAGGCTTTTGTTTACTTTTTCTGTAAAAAAACACTATCTTCCACTTCCAATTATTTAAGATCAGAGTATATTGAGTCATATCCTGTGCAATTTCATGTAGGAAATGAAAATAAAAAAATATTTTGATGGGTGTTTATAGACTAATTCATTTAGATTATGCGTTGGTTTAGGGGGATTTTTTCTTTTTCTTTTTTTCTTTTCTTTTTTTTTTTTCTTTTCTACTTTGGGGGGAGGAATGTGAAATAGGATTTATAATAAGGTATTTCCAAGCACGAAAAAAAGAAAAAACTTTCCTCTTCAGTAATTCAACAGAAGTTAAAGAACGTACAAATTACAGATAAAATGAAGTGTCTTGTGGGTGGTTAACTTAACAAATGAATAGACTTTTAGAATGGACACAATTCTTCCAAATAATGATCTCTTGCACAAATCTGTCATTGAGAAAACTATCAACCAAAATAATAATGAATTTATAACAATAACAATAAAAACATGTGTTTGTTTTGCCTTTCATTTGCTTCCAAAAAGCCCAATGTCTTTTATAAATCAGTGTTTTAAATCTACGTAATCAGCAGGATTAATCTGCAGCAGGTATTAGTCTTCATTTTATAAGCTGTAAAGACTTCTGTGCTGAGAGGAGGCTTGCCTGAGATCATGTAGGAAGTCCACAGAACTAATGGAATTTAGGATCTGAGGCTTCCAAACAAGGGCATTACTCTATAGATAATACTGTTTCTCAGTACATGTAACTTGCATCTTAACTAAAAATTTGCTCAATTTTGAAGTTGGTTGAAATAACCAACAAAATGGAAAATGCATAATGGCTCATTTACAGAACATTTTATATCCTGTAATTAACACTCTATGAATTAAATTATACAGCGTTAGCTCTATTCCTTTTAGCAGATACCATTGGAAATGAGGCACCTTGCATCTGCTACCAACTTTGGCTTGGGAGCAGCTACCTTTTGCTTATACAGCAATCTTATTGGCTAAAAATTATTGATACTTTCATTTAGAACACTATAGGTGTTTAGCAAGAATAGCACACGATCATGTTATTTTCTCACGCACCCGTTCTGTTGTGATTCAGTAATTGGTGAACATAATTGTCACCTACTTAAGGATATGCTTGAAAATATATAGTTTCAAATTACTCAAGTCGTTTTAACAGCATGCCTAATTTCCTATACTTCATTAAGTTTTGTCACTTTGGCAGTTACGTTAAATCATGAGCAAACTCGAATACCTGCAAGGGTCAGGCCAATACATAAATGTATGAATTAGATTTGGGAGAAGGACATAGGCAAGGGTGGGGCCTGGGCTGAGCTGAAGAGATCATGCGTCTCTTACCAGAAGTCCAATTCAATTTTTATTTAAAGACTGTGTCAGCCTGACCAAGTACATATTTATGAGAGCTGGAACTTGCCTATGGATTTTCATCTGGCAACTCCCACAGTGAGTGCTTGGCATGTTGTAAGTACAACTCCAGGACGTTGCTACTTCAGTGACCTGAAAAATTTCAACCATTGTTTATAAATGCCTCTCTTTAAACTTAAATTGGAAGAAACTGTATCATCAATGTAGAAAAGTCATTAATGTAGTAAAAACAAATCAATTGTTAAGTAATTGCTTTAGATAAAAATCCCATGTGGTTTGTGTAATCCGTATGAATTGGATTGGACATCCGAATGGTGATTTAAGAAAAATAAGTCAGAACACAAAAGTTCAAGTCATATTTCTCACCATTCCTATGAACCAAAATTTTCCTTTTTTGCTTATACTGCAAAGCTAGGAATGTGCATCGGTGACACTGAGAACTGGTTCCTGGACTTAAGCTTAAACGTTTCATAGATCCAGAGTCAATAATGGTACTAATTTCCACAATGGCTAAAATGCTTCGCAAGATTGTGTATTACTATGTAGTGTATATCAGGTGTCAAGATCTCTCCAAGGAAATAATGAGTCTTTAGTATTTTTGAAGATTAGGAAATAAAAATACATTATTCAATTGTACAAATGAGAAAATATAAATAGAGGGAGACTAAGGTAGCTCTCCAGAATCACACATGAACAACAATTAGAAGTGCAGACATCGGTTTTATGGTCCCTTGAAGCACTTACCCGTTTTTTTTTTTTTTAATTTTTTTTTTTTTTTTAGATTTTATTTATTTATTTGACAGAGACAGCCAGCGAGAGAGGGAACACAAGCAGGCAGAGTGGGAGAGGAAGAAGCAGGCTCCCAGCAGAGGAGCCTGATATGGGGCTCGATCCCAGAACGCTGGGATCATGTCCTGAGCCGAAGGCAGACGCTTAATGACTGCACCACCCAGGCGCCCCTTTTTTTTTGTTTTTATTTAAACTCCAGTCAGTTAACATACAGTGTAATATTAATTTCAGGTGTATAATTTAGGGACTAAACACTTACATACAACACCCGGTGCTCATTACACTTACCTGCACACCTTAATAACCGCGTCACCTATTTAAACTATGCCCCACCCACCTCCCCTCTGGTAACCATCAGTTTGTTCTTCTATAGTTAAAAGTCTGTTTCTTGGTTTGCTTCTCTCTTTTTTCCCCTTATGATCGTTTGTTTCATTTCTTAAATTCCACAAATGGATTAAAGACCTAAATGTGAGACAGGAAAGCATTAAAATCCTAGGGGCGAGCACAGGCAGTGATCTCTTTGACATTGGCTGTAGCAACTTCTTACTAGATATGCCTCCTGAGTCAGGGGAACAAAAGCAAAAATGAACTATTGGGACTTCATCAGAATAAAAAGCTTTTGCACAGTGAAGGGAACAATCAACAAAACTACAAGGCAACCTATGGAATGCGAAAAGAGATCTACAAAAGACATATATGATAAACGGTTAGCATCCAAAATATATAAAAAACACTAAAATTCAGCACCCCAAAACCAAATAATCCAATTAAAAAATGGGCAGAAAACATGAACAGACATTTTTTTTTTTTCCAAAGGAGACATGCAGATGGCCAACAGACTCCTGAAAAGATGCTCAACCTCACTCATCATCAGGGAAACGCAAATCAAAACTACAGTGAGATATCACCTCAGGCCTGTCAGAACGGCCAAAATCAACAACACAAGAAACAACAGGTGTTGACAGGGATGCGGAGAAAGGGGAACACTCTTACACTGTTGATGAAAATGCAAACGATGCAGCCACTCTGGACAACAGTATGGAGTTTCCTCAAAAAGTTAAAAATAGAACTGCCCTACGGCCCAGCAGTTGCACTGCTAGGTATTTACCCAAAAAATACAAAAATACTAATTTGAAGTGATACATGCACCTGATAGTTATAGCAAAATTATCTATACTTACTCATTCTTAATTTACCTTTTGTAAGTAAATCTTTGTGGAAGTTTGTGGTATAAACCAGAAAAAAAAACAAAACACATTTTGTAAAAGGATGAGGAAAAGACCTATTATGTAAACATTAAGTAAAGGAAGCAGGAGTGGCCCAAAGGAGCAGAAACCCTTTGACCTTACATTTGATACTCCACCTTAGGCCACTCCTCCTCACCCACTGAGGCCCTGACTCCTCAAGCCAAGGCCTTCCCTTGCATGAATGGCCTCCTCACCTTAACGGAGGACCCATACCAGGCTGCCCTTCTATGGGGACATCCTTCCTACCTGCTTGAACTCTGACCTCCCATACCAGATCACTCTCCGTATGGATTTCCTTCTCCCTTTCTTGGACTCTGACAGCCTGCTCCAGCCACTGCTGCTACCCTCCCCCTGCCTCTGCTGCTACCCTCCCCCTGCCTCGCCCCCTCACGACTTTAGAATAAAATTTCTTAGGAAGGAAAGAGAAAGGGATATGAAGAGGAAAAGCAGGGTGAAGAGAAAAAGAAAAAAAGGTGTTGCATTAAAATTTTTAAGATACTAGTTCAAATAATTGTTAATATCAGTGTTTTCTCTACCAGCCTCAAAGGCACAGAAGTTTGGCTTTGAACTCAGAGTCTTTCAAATATTTGTTCAGGTGTTTGAGCCTCAGATTGAACATTTGGAAAGCTGAAGACCAAATGCATATTTCATTTTATTTTTTGGTATCTCTGAACTTGCTTGGGAATAATAATCATTTAATTCTGTAAGGTAGCATTATGTTTAATCAGCATAAAAGTAGTAGTCATTGGAATAGTCCACCTGGACTTTTGTTTATATTTAATAGGTTAATATCTTATAATACCTCCAAGTATAGGTAAGGATTCTGTCTGTAACTTGGAATAAAAATCTCCTTATGTTCTACATGTTAAAATTCTATGACTCGATTGTATATAAATGTGTATTTAATATTTCTACAATTACTGATGATTGTGAAAGCTGATAATTTATGTATAAATATTATAGGGTGTTCTAAAATAAATACAACATGTTTTGAACATTAATATTATAAAGCATAAAATACTGGGAGGTCTTTATATCTTTTTTGAGACTTAAATACATATACCTTTAGATTAATAAATGTCAATAAAATTTGAGTAATAATCTAAGCTATAATAATAGCAATATTGTACTGTTATTCTAATCTTCTTGCTAATGTTTATAACATTCAACAGAATGAGTTTAACTACAATTTAAAATTTATATTTAAAATTTTTCATTTCATTTCACTAAGGCCTGAAATAGGCCACTAGGCCTGGAAAAAAAAATCCTAAGTGGATCTTCTTCAAATCATAAAATAAGAATGTAGCTGTTGACCCCTCAAAAATGTGTTCTAAGGAAGAAAAACTGCAAAGTCAAGTAGGATAATACTCAGAATAAATCAACATTGTTTAAGGCATAATAAAACATATGTATACAGTTTAAAGGTTTAAAAAATGAAATTGTTAGAGGAAAACAAGGCATCGCCAAATATGTGACTCTTCCAAGGCCCTATGTAAAAGCATCATTTTGTACCTCAAATCCTTATTATTTACTGCAGGAACAATCTAAGTGAGAATTTATTTTTCCCAAACCATAAAATTCAAAATTCATTTCTGTTTAAAACTGTACTTTTAAGTAAAAATTCAAATCTATTTAAAACTCATTCTATAATAGTAATTTTGTCTTCATTCTTCATTTGGCCAGTTAATATTTAGCTAAAATGTGTATCCGTAGGAGCACCTTTAAGCTATGCCTTTGCTTGAAAATAGATCTCTTTCAAAACACATATGGATGCCCACAAATTTCTTACATCCCAGATTTGCCCATGATCTAATCTGCCTTTATTAGAACAGCAAAAATTACATTAGATCAGTTTGGCTAAAGTTCACTAAATAATCTGTTTCCAAATTGTGTAAATGTAGGTGTCCTCCAAGGATTTATGGCACTTCCTGGTTCTAGCCACTCCCAGAGCATTTACAATTTCTGTTGAGTGTGTTTTATGTTTTCACGCAAGCTTCACCAGAATCATAGGGCACGGTCAGAGTAGTGCTCATTCAATAACACTTTCCTTAGTGCTTTAAGAGTTACTTTTTTTTTTTTTTTAATTGCATTTGGTTTCTCTGAGCCTTCGCCAATTTCTTTTGGGCTTTCCTGAATATATTAAGATGTTTAAAACACTAAACTCTGGTGTCTGAAACCTAACAAATGAGAAAGTCATACTGGCTTCCTACAATAAATGCATTCTAGATGAGTACAAGAGCTTAGGTTGGGTATCCTAGAAAAACATTATATCGTAAATCACTTTACTATTAATTATTTTCTAAAATCTTCATCATAATTTTTTTTTTTTTTTGCAAATTATTCAGCAGTTGCATCCTTGAACCATTAATTTTTTAAAGTTTTGGGCAATTAATGAGTCACATAAAATTTGTCCAACTTCTTTTTATATGCTATCTAATTTATTCATCACAACTATGTGGCGTTAGTACTATTAATATCAGTATTTTACAAAAGAGGAAATTGATGCTGATTGAGGCTATTTTACCAACTCCCCCAATATGCTAGAATATGCTAGAATATGTAGATCTGAATTGGAATTTACAGTCTCATTCCAAAGCTCAGGCCTTTACTCACATGCTACTCAGAATATAGTTGGAAGAATCAATAAAATATATTATGGTTTACATAATGGTGACTCTTAAACTCTGAACAATTACATTCTAAATACAAGAAGTCCCCAGTGAAGACAGGCACTATGTGGCTTAGGATGAAAGTACAGTAATGAAGGAAGTAGTTGGGGCAAGATGGGTGATAGTAGCATTGAATGAATCTTAGAAACCTTTGTATAACTTAGCTTATTGATTTCCATATTTTACTATAGAGTCTTAGGATATCCACAGAAACTCAAAATGAAGGTAGAAGTAATAAGGTTGCAAACATGGGCTCTGAAGCCCAGCTTATCTGGACTCAAATCTTAACTCTTTCACTTCCCATTCACTTTTGTCAGCTTACTTCTGTTTAACTATCTGTGCCTCGGTTTCCTCTCAGTAAAATGAGGATAAAGGAACCTATAACCATAGGGTTGCTGTGAGGAATAAATAAAATTAATATATGCAGAATACTGGGGGTGATGCATGATGCTGAACTGGTCTATAAATATAAAGTACTATTCAATGTTGAAGAATATATTTTTTTGTAACTGATAGGAGGGGACTCTTCAGTTGTTGTAGAGAACATATCCTCTCAAGGGTCAAAGGTAGTTATTGTACATGGCTGCACAACACAACAAAATGCCCTCACCAGAAATTATCTAGATTTCTGCCAGAAATAGAATATATCATTTAATTTGAGCAAGGCATGTGATTAAATTTGCTCAGATAAGCTCATCTTGGAGAGGGCTGCTTAGGGTTTTCTGGTTAATGTATCAGTTTTATTTTAGCTCCTTTTAAGAAGGCAGGATGAGTTCCCATACTCAAAGACAAAGTGGAATGCCTACTGGAGCTTTTGCTCTCACTGATCAGTATCTTTATTTCCCTTGGGAATTGTGAAAAAAAAAAAAAATCTCACCTGCTTGTCCTCCATAGTTCCTGTACAGAGGAAACGTGTTTGCGTACTTCCAGCACAAAGGTGCAGAAGATGTATAATGTGAGCAGATGTCCGTTCTGAAAATGTCGACAGGCTCTGAATTTAGTCTAAGGTACATGTGCAATGAGATCCTCAGGTAGGGTCATCTAGCTTTTCTTAAAGACTGAGAAAAATATTCTTTTTTATCATCCTAAAGAAAACATCTGAACACCAAGCCTGAGGACTCAGTTCTCTTCAGTATAATGAACACATGTAAATTCAGGTGGTTCATTTCTTCATCTCTTCAAGACCACTAGAAGCACGTTCCACAGTGCTATCAGAGAGGTTACTAGATTATTAAAACCCGAGACAGAATGGGAAGATGCAAATGTCTTGAAAGAAAAGGATAGATTGACTGTATAAATGGTTCATATATTTGATTTTAAAAAGTGAAAGGCTGAGATTGTACAACTGGGTGAAGGTCGGGCTGTGAAGTCCTGTAAAGGGGTGTGACTAAGTCCATCAATGACCCTGTCAGACCAACAGAAAAAGAGTTTGAGTTTAAGCTGAGTCTAATCAGGACAAGGAACTTGAGGTCACAAAATGAAAACTGACATTTGTATGCAAGCATGAACTCGGGGTGCTGTACAAAAGAGTACTTAAGAGAGTACTTAAGACGGGTATTTAATTAATTATATTTTGGCCTTTTCTTTTTTCTAATAGAAACATTTTAAGCTTAATTTGTTTTTGAAAGCTGTGTTAGCCCTGTCCCACAAGCTTCCTTATGTAATATTTTCATTTTCATTGACTTTCAAATCTTTTCAAGTTTTCTTTTTGATTAATTAGTTGACCATTGCTATTTGGAAAATGTTCTAAAATATTCAAAAAATTGCCCTCTTTTTAAGGCTCACTGTTGTCATTGGTGTTGCTATTCACTATGTCAACGATGATCATTTTCCTTTTTTCTCTTGTCGAAGATCCTGGTCTGTATGATACAGGACTTGAGAAATGTCCAGTTAGGTCGTCAGTTTTCATAAATATTCTATGTGTGCTGGAGAGAAATGTCTATTATACCAAGTTATCTAATTCTGATGTCAAATCTATATTGTCACTAATCTTTTGTTTGCTGCAAACGTTGATTACTGGAAGAAGAGTGTTAAATATTCTCACTAAAACTGTAAATGAATTAAGTTTTCTTTAACTTTATCAGTTTTGCCTCATGTGCTTTGAGCCTGTTATTCCCTCAGAGGAGTTGAGAACTTCCTAGCTTCTGAGGAATCCTTTCCTTAAGTTATGTGTTGAGATGCGGTATGCCTACTGCTGCCGTACTAACAACTGTTCCCAGCTGTCTTTTGTTCAGTGTTGCCTAACTGGTAGAACATGTTTCATTCTTTAACTTTAAAGCTAGTTGTAATGTTTCCTTGTTTGTTTATTTATTTAAGTAATCTCTACACCCAACAAACTCACAACCCCGAGATCAAGAGTTGCTTGCTCTTCTGACTAAGCCAGTCAGACACCTCAAAACTTACAATGTTTTTAGGAGGAACTGTTTTAAATATGGAGCAGGATTTCCTCATTTTAATTCCAACCTACCTTTGCTTATTAGTACTTGACTTGTGAACTTACTTTGTTGATTACTGATATATTTGAATTCTTTCTACAATATTTGTTTACATACTCTTTTGGTCATTTTACTTCACTTCCTGGCTTCCTGGGATTATTTTTATTTATTATGGCTGTTGTTGTTATTGTTATTATTACATTTTCTTCTACCAACTTCGGTTTGGAAATTTAAACATTAATCTAAGGTTTAAATTCACATACTTCTTGGGGCACCTGGGTGGCATAGCAGTTAAGCGTCTGCCTTCAGCTCAGGGTGTGATCCCAGCGTTATGGGATCGAGCCCCACATCAGGCTCTTCCGCTATGAGCCTGCTTCTTCCTCTCCCACTCCCCCTGCTTGTGTTCCCTCTCTCTCTGGCTGTCTCTATATCAAATAAATAAATAAAATCTTTAAAAAAAATAAAAATAAAAAAATAAATTCACGTACTTCTTGAATAATACAAGGATCAATGAGCACTTGAATTGTAATCACACTTCCACACATTATAAATGTTAAACTTGTGCAGGATTTAATCTTTTTCTTTGTCTCATAAGTTAATCATTGTTACTATTTTATATACTGAGTGTTTATTTAGATTAACCAAATATATACAATATCTTTTTTCACCATTCCTTCTTGCTACTCAGATCTTCCTTCTAGGATTATTTTCTTTGTTTCTAAATTATGTCTTTTAGAATAATTCTTAGTAAGGTTCCATTTTTGGTAAAATTCCTGTTTGCTGTGCATCTTTTTTTTTTTTTAATTTCAATTACAGTGCCGTTAACAGTGTTATATTAGTTTCAATATTATATTGTACATCAATATTAGTTGTATTAGTTTACAATATAGTGATTTAACAATTCTATATGTTACTCAATGTTCACCGTGATAAGTGTACTCTTAATCCCCATTACCTATCTCACCCATCCCCCCCACCCACCTCCCCCCTGGTAACTGTCAGTTTGTTCTCTATAGTTGAGTCTGTTTTTTGGTTTGTTTGTTTTTTTTCTTTTCCTTTGTTTGCTTGTTTTCTTCTTAAATTCCACATATGAGCGAAATCATATGGTGTTTGTCTTTCTCTGACTGACTTATTAGGCTTAGTATTATATCCTCTAGGTCCATCTATGCAAGTGGCAAGATTTCACTCTTTTTATAACTCAATAATATTCTATTTTATTGGAATATATATACATATATATATGAACTTTATCATTCATCTATTGATGGACATTTGGGATGTTTCTATAATTTGGTTATTGTAAATAGTGATGCAATAAACATAAGGTTGCATATATCCTTTTGCATTAGCATTTTCATATTTTTGGGGTAAATACTCAGTAGTGTGATTACTGGATCACATGGGAGTTCTAGTTTTAATTTTTAAGGAACCTCTATACTGTTTTTAGAGTGGCTGCCCCAGTTTGCATTCCCACCAACAGTGCATTGAGGGTTCCTTTTTCTCCACATCCTCACCAACACTTATTTCTTGCATTTTTTATTTTAATCATTCTGACACATGTGAGGTGATAATTCATGCTTTCGATTTGCATTTCCCCAATGATGAGTGATGTTGAGCATCTTTTCATGTATCTGTTGGCCATCTGTATGTCTTCTTTGGAGAAATGTCTGCTTGTGTCTTCTGCCCATTTTTTAATTGGATCGTTTGGGGTTTTTTGGTGTTGAGTTTTATAGGTTCTTTATATATTTTGGATACTAGCCTTTTATCGTATATGTTATTTGCTGTGCATCTTATATATAAATATTCATTTCTTTTTTAATTTCTGGGAAACTCTCTCCTTAAAGTATTCTTCCTCTCTCCATTGTCTTTATTCTGTTCCTAGATATTTGGTTAGATATATGTTATACGTTTTCATCCTCTGTCTGTGGCTTTTAATCTTTACTGAGTTTCTCTTTGATGCAGTTTGTATAATTTCAAATTTTTTGTTCAATGTTACTTTTAATTATATAGCGTTACTTTTAATTATGTGACATTAATTTTAATTACTTCCTTTTGATGTTTATATTATTACTCGTGGAATTGTATCTGGGCTCATGAACACTAGAATTAACAGGTTGATTGTGGTATGTACATACAACAGATTAATGTAGACTAATAAAAGTGAATGTATTATAACTGTGAACACAAATGAATTTCAAAAGTAATTTGGAGCAAAGTAAGACAACAACCACATGAATAAAGTACAGTTTTACTTATGTATAATTCAGATATAAACAAAATTAATTATTATATTGTTCAAGAAAAGTAAGTAAAATTAAGGGAATAATTATTCTATAAATCAAGGCCGTGGTTACTGGGGTACAGAAGGAAGGATCTTGATGGGCAAGGTTAACACAAAGATCCTCTAAGGTTCTGGAAATATTCTCTTAAAAATTGTGTGGTGATTACACAGATATGGACACATATATATTTTTTATACTTATACACAGATTCTATTTCGTTGTTTTTTTGAATACTTCTGGCTTTATTTGATCAAATCTTCTTTCCCATATATGGTCTAGATCTACTCATTAAAAAAATTTTAAAAAGTAGAAGTTTAATTGTACTTACTACAAAATCTGTATGCAATAGTTGGAATGTCTAAACTCCTTGTTTATCTAATTCAGCCATGTGTTCTTTGTGCTTATTCTCCCTCATGTTGATATATATCTTTCTGCATTGTGAGTTCACATCCAGCTCAGTTTTATCTCTTTGTATCATATGAAATCTGAGTGGCTATGAATTCACACAGAGTGCCTTAGGGCCTACTGACACAGGACAAACTTCTGTTAGTTTTATAACTTAATTTCTTAAATTATACTTGCAAGAAATGTAAATTCAAATTCCATCAGTGTGAAGGTAGGTCAAAATTATACATTTTTAGGGGTGAGTCTATTTTATTTTATTTTTCTAACTAGAGTTTTCTTTAAAACAGAAGTTTCTTGTATTGTCTATTTTCTGGAAGGCGAACTTTCCATAGTGCATGTCTGCATTGAGGTTGAAGCCTTCCGAATGTCCTAACTTTATTCAGGTGGTCAGTTTCATTTCTTCATGTTTGGCCCCCAATGTCTTATCTTTATTCTCTGGCTTTGTTTTTAACAAGCCAGATTCTAGATTATTTGCAACAGTATGGATTATGGCAACTTCAATGCAGCTTCCCAGTGGGACATCCTAAAACCTTTTAATTTTCCAATACTCATACACAGATTCTATTTCACTGTTTTTAATTGGATATTATAATTATTATGTAGATTATTATTATATTAACATAATATTTTCCAAAATATCATGTTAATAATATAAAACAGATATTTATATAAAATATATATGAAATATATAAAAATACACAATACATTATATTTTATATGGTTATATAAAATTTTTGATATAGATGATATATTTTCTTAAAACTATATCATCATTAATAATCATTATTATTTTTATATTATTATTAGGTAATTATAATTATGTTTTATAATTTAGAGACTATTTTCCTTTCTTTATTTAAAAAGCATAGTTCTTTTTATTTTAATAAGCATTTCCAGGTATTTTGTAAAAGGGAGGCATTTAATATCTAGTTCCAAATAAAATAAATAGGAGAAAAAATGATATTACAGGTCCCCTTTCAGTTCTAAATCTGCCCATTGGAAGACATGAGCCATGTTAGTACACCACAGCAGGATGGCCACAGGATGTATAGCCTGAAGTCTTAATACAGGTTAAATATATGGCAAAGTTGCAATCTTCATGCCATGAAGGTCCGAATAGATTTTAAAGAGTACCTACCCCATCAGACCATGTTGCAGAGTAGAGCTCTGCACTTAATATATAAAGATCTTAACATAACATTCACATTTTTAGTTGTGATATTAAAGATTCTGTCATTTTCTCCAAGAGGTTACTGTTAGATTTCCATAGGTTACCTCTTAGGAGTTCAGTTTTGTTTTCCAGCAAAAATATTACACAGTCCTACTGTCTTCAAGTCTACATGAGATTTGTTCTATATCATACATGTTTTATATATTTATAAATATATACATAATATTTGTGCATTGATGACTTTGAACAAGCCCATTTTTAGAGATAATAAAATATACAAATTTCTAATTCTGTGCTTTAACTCTTATTAATAAAAATAACCCATGATTTTCAATGCAGTATTCTGTTGACTCCCTTTGGTTGAAGACGCTGAATTACCTGGAGATGATATAATCCTGGCTGAAAGAAAGCTAAAGTATGCAGCTCTTACACTATAGTCATCTGGTTGTTAGCTCGGCCCCAAAAGGGGTCGCTAGGGGTGAGAGATAAATGGATGATTTTTATCAGGCCAGGGATTGTAAGAAACAGAAAGCATATTTCAGTGTTGATCATAGGTAGCAGGGACTCTAATTAATCTGGCAAGTCACAGCTACACAGTTGTGTCTTCAATGCCTGGCTAGCCATCTGATTTGCCCAGCACACTTTTTAAAAATACAGCCTCTACTCTGGGACTTAAGTAGAGCAGTTCGGGCAGAGGAATCTGTGTATTCATTACTTTTCGTGTTGATCTGGACATGCAGACGAGATAGGAAACCACCTCTGTGCCTATGGGAAATTGTCAGGTGCCAAAGGACCCAGAACTCGCTGCTCCCCATGATTCCAACGCAGTAGGCTGACAGCACTGTATTTCAGAAGATTAACAGGCCCGGGGAATCATGAGCTCATTGCTTCCCAAGAGCCCGAGGGGCTGCCATTCACTACCACTTCGCCAGTGCCTCGGTGTGCTGCGTCCGCTGTTGTTACACCCCGCACTGCAGTGGCCTTGTGCGATTCCGTGTGTACCTCTTGTTCTCCTGCATTGGCTGAACTTCTGGACAATCGAGGTCTTGTTAAAAATTGTCCCATAAGAGTTCAAAAACGACTTCACAAACGGAATCAAATTCGTATTAATTGTTGCCATTTCCCCAGTTATCTTCACCCCATGTCTGGACCAGGGATATGTCCTGTCAACTGCAAAATGTGTAGTTGCCATCTCCCTTTCGGAAGCTACATCACTCCCAATTTTCTACATCACCCACTATTTTCTGCTGCTTCTGCAAGCATGGTGGAGTGGCACTGTATTTTTTAAGTCTACGTTGACAGCATACAATATAATGGTTCATTTAGGATGGGTTTTTATGGGGCCTGTCAAGATTTAGCTGTGTTTTGCATAGTAAACGTAATATTAAATGACAAAATGCATCATAGAAGATACTTCACAATCATCAAGGTGGAAGCAGTGAATGTGTGGAAGATTGCTATGCATCACAAGTGTTGAGCAGCTAAGATAATAAATAAAGTATCATTGAAATCCAGGGGGCTTTGAATATTAGTGATGTAACAACTCTCTGATCTACAGTGGGTGCTGCAGGAAGGCTGGCTGCTCCTCTTGTGTGTTGGTCTCTTTGCACAGCAGGGGATGTGCTGAACTTCATAACCTGCTGCTTGATTTTTTTATTTAAAAAATAAGATGGGAGCTAAGTCACAATTGCTCTGGGCAAGTGTCTTATAAAAATGTTTGTGTTTAGAAGTGAGCTAATTTGATTAGAGAACCATGAAATCTGCTCAACAGTGTAATGGAACATCAACTAAATGTAAACTGGCAAAAACCCAGGACTTTGAAAATTAATGAATATTCAATATTGACATGCTCTGGAAATAGCTGTTTTAAATAGGAGGAGGAAAGGAAGGCAGGAGGGAGACAGAGAAAGAGAGGGAGATTCTACAGCACTTAAGACATTTTTAGTTCTGTCAAATAATATTGTGACAAAAGAATCACATAATTCAGTCACCACAAAAATTTATTACTGCGTGAGGTCGGGGACAATATTTTATTAATTTATTTTTGTGTTTTCCTGACCCACAAAATCCATATCTCATGTGTTTTACCTAGCACTGTTTCAAACACCTACTAAACTTTTGCCAAATGATGAATGAAAAATTCTATCAGCATGTATTTCATATTTATTGGATGCAGAGCAGGGAAGTAGGTTTTATGACAAATGATGAAATGGCAGCTGCTTTTTAAAAAGTAAAATGGATAGGGAAGACATTATTTATATCTATAAAACCAATGGCCAAAAACATGAGAAGAAGTAGGCAGCCAGAGTACACTTGCCTTGCTAGAGGTCAAATATTGATCTGGGTCATCAAAATGTTATAAATACATAGAAAAAATTTCCCCCATTCATCTTAGTAAACAAAAAAAAAAAAAAAAAAGAGAATGACATCTCCTAATATACAACCTCAAAAACACCTCCCCCAAAGTAAATATAAGGAAGAGAGTAAGAAAAATACAGAATTTAAATATATAACACTATTTAGCCAGTACTACTGTGAAACTATCGCCCATTCAATTGCCCAGACAAGACATAAGACTTTTATGTACAACACAGGTAATTTATGGTCTGGCTTACTTTCAACAGCACAGGAATCTTGCCATAGCTCAGTCCCTAGCTAGACATTGATTCTTAAACTTTTCTTCATTTCTACATAGCAAACTGGACTGAGTAGCAGCAGGATTGTTTAGGTAAAGGATGAGGTATGGCAGAGTGGTGGCAGGGAAGAGACATGGTAATGAATATGCTATTCAAGTGGCCTAAGTAAAACATCTTTAACTCAGCAAACATTTATTAGTTTCTTTTAGATATACAACAGTGTGCTAAGCCTGGTGACTTACAAAAGTGAATCAGAGGCTGGCCCTGCCCTTAAGGATCTTAGACTGCAGTGGAGGAAATAATTCACGGGCATAACTAGTTAAGAGGGAAGGAATTTCTGGCAGGGAAATGATCTCTTTGGTAGAACAGATTCATTCTTTATGATGACAAGATTCAAATTTATATTTCTTATCCTGTGTTCTCAACTGACCATGACTTTGGTCGTGTACTGCCAAATGCTATCTGGGCATTTTCAATTTTATGTACAAAAATGACCCTTTATCTATCTCTCCCATTCCCACATAGTTGGACTTAGTGCTTAACTTCTTTGGCCTCAACAAGAGCGATCAGTTCCTAAAGAATTCAGGTTTGCTATCCTGAAATGTTTTTTTCTTGGTTGACTACACGTCCCTGTTTTATGGGGACTAATCCCACTGGACATCTATTGTCTTGCCTTATGTATTAATGGAACTTTCATCCCTTCCAGAGGTGTTCTGTTTTGGATGGTAAATTACATGATTACCCTCTATATCTCTCCTCTCATGTTCCTTATTCAACTCGCCATAATTAAAAGATTCTATGCATCTATTTTTCCTCACCTTTCCGCTTTATCAACTCCCCTTGCTCAGGCTTATATCCATCTTTGCCCAGATGTCTTTATAGTCGTTATAGTCCTTTAAACTTTCTTTCTTTTTAAAGTCTTTTTCATTACCAGTCCACTAAACCAACAAGAGAAATATTAACTGGTATTTTCCACAGACCCCAATCATACTCAAAAAACATTTTGTAGCTCTTTTATTCTTCTTAACCAAACTTTAGAAAGTCCACTGGATTTAGGGCTCTATCATCTGGCCCCCACTCCTGGTAGTTCAGCTGTATTTCTCACTTTCCTTAATGTTTCTCTCTAGTGTGATTGGGCCATTCCCACTTTTTATTCTTTTTTATGTTATTCCCATATCCCTGTTGACCGTGGTATCAGTCATGGTCCTGGCAAGAGATAGTACGTTCTACTGGGTAAATTGGAGTGAGCCTAGTTAGTGGACTAAGTACAAAAGTGTATGTAAGGAATCCAACAATCCAACCTCAGGTTAGTCATAGTGGGGAGCTCTGGACATCCCCATATCTGAAGGGTAAGGGAAGAAGCAGTTACTGGAACCAGGGAAGATAGTTCTTTGGGGAGGACTGCTTAACAAGAGCTGTGGGATTTTATAGATGGACACAGTCAACCCACAGTGAATTACTAGAGGACATAGAACTGGGGAGAGAATTTTCATGACATGCTTCTCCATCCCTCTGCTTATTTCCTACTGGTTCCTTTTAATGGCCAAGCCCAGCCAGAAATCAGAGACACAAGGGAATCCAAGCAGTTGATACAGATTACTATTGGAACACAGTCCAGGGTAAAGAAAAGTGGAGTATGGATCTGAAGGAGAATATAGAAGATATCTGGCACAGTTCCAACTTGTGCAAGGACCTCTCTACTACTTAGACCCCATCACATATGATTTGGGCATAGAGAAACTGAATGTTTGGATCTATGCTAATTGACTCCAGGGTCCAATTCGAGAACCACAGAACCTCCAGCCTGAGGAATTAAGGCCTACAGGTTTCTCTGGAAAGGTAAGGGAATGTGGAATATGATTAAATGGTGCAAGGACTTTATACATCTTTACCTTTTTCTACATTTGGAGAGAAGACTGCTTGCATTTATGATAACTATTGAAGAATTAGCCCGTGAAGTATATTATCAGAGAGACTATGATTCAGCAACTTTTTAAGTTACTTTCCATGGATGTTAAGTGGGGTAGGAAGCAGCCTCTTGTAATAAACACATGTGGTAATGGGCTCTAAATGGGAGGAATAAGAATAATTGGTTCACCGGTTTTGTGTTCTTTGGTCTTTACGAAAATGATTTTTCTATTAATTACTTAAAGGCAAAGAAAGGATGAGTGGAAGGGTAAAGATGTACAACACAAGTTTCATGCACATTTTCTGGTGGTCCATTTCTCTTTCCTCTTGATAAAAGCCTATCCCAATTTTTGTGGGGATTTGTCCTCCTCCACAAAGCCCATATATTTCCAGGGAAGTCGAACTCCTCTTCAGCCATAGAACTAAAGGTTCATTGGCTTAAGACAATCATCACAGAGCAACTGATGCAGGGCTTGTGTTCCCAATGCACGCAAGGAATTGAAGGGTGACCTTCCCTAAGATTTCTGGAAAAGATGCTTTTTGTTATTCTTCTCTATATGACATTACTGAGGAAGAGGAGAGTCCTGGGAGGCACTGTGAGCCAGTGTCATGTCAGGCCTTGAGGATAGGAGGTCGCTAAGAATGGAGTTCACACCGCGGAGGCAGAACTAAGAACAGAGAGGAGACTCTGGTCACAGCAGGTGAACTGCCAAAGCAAGCTTCTCTGAAAGGAGAAAAGGAAGTTCAGAACATTTTGGTCACATGAGCCAATACCTTTCCTCTATAGTGTGAGCTATTTTGACTTGAGTTTTCTTTTATAGCAACTGAAAGATTTTATGCTCATATAAAAGAGTAGAACCGTAATAACAACTTAATTTTTAGTGGCTTCCTCCCTCAGTTTGGTCTGCTGTTCATTTAATGTGACTTTTTAAAATGCCTGTGAACTAATTAATCATGCTCTGCCTTTTAAAATAATGATATGTAGCAGGTTTTAAATATAAGAATCATTTTGAATTTTGCCCAAATTTTTTATGAATATTTCACATATCTACAAACATTTGTCAATACCAATTATCTCCATTACACATTATCTGGGACAGACTGTGCCTATGCAGATGACATTAAGTTAGCACCAGTAATATATATAGAAATAGTGAAAGGGGACAGGCACTAAGAAAGTTAGTTGCAATTAATACAAACTGTGTTGGCTAAGTAGAACATTTACAGGCCTGCCCTTCTTAACAAACACTTGGTAATGTTGTCCGTGTACTAATAACTTTACATTTTAAGAATCATTCTGGTATTTCTTCAGCTAAGGCTTGATACAGTCCTTAAAAAGAAGGAGACACATGGGAGACCTGGGTGGCTCAGTCAATTAAACATCTGCCTTTGGCTGAGGTCGTGATCCCAAGGTCCAGCATTGGCATCTGGCTCACTGGTTGGCGGGGAGGCTGCTTTTCCCTTTTCCTCTGCCACTCCCCTTGCTTGTGCACCCCCCCCAAAAAAAATAAAAAAAAAAAAACTTTTAAAAAAAGGAAGGAGATACATGAGAGAGAGTATTTACTATGTTGGTCACTATGTGGAATCCATCAGTTCTCACTGGGTTCTCTACTCCCTTTGGAAGCTGGACAAGTTCAAAAATAAAACTCAGTGAAAACAAAACCTATAGGATTTATAGAAAAAAAGTGCAACACATTTGTATATACTAATTAAACTTTTTACTTATTACCATAAGCCACAATCAAGATGCATTCAGTTCATAATTTGAGAAGTGAATATTGTTAGGATGAATAGTAATCAGTAATTCTCATTTGCTAACATAAAACATTAAAAAAATTCATTTCCTCCAAATGGCTGAACAGTTTTATATCAACCATGACAAATTTAATCACAGGACTCTTTTAGCAAATTCTTATAAGTTTATTAATTTAAAAATGTATAATAAAAATTTTACTTCACAACAAAGATCACTTTAGCTTATTAAACTTAATTAGGATCACTAGATATAATAATATATACCGCTCCAACAACCAACAATTAGGGAAAACTGTTTCTGAATGTTTGGTCAATTACTTGCTAATCTGCAAAGTTCAGTAATATGGGTTTCCTGCCATAGTAAATTGAGGTTTCAATGTAAAATAGATGATGCATTCTTTTGGAAATTCCTTTTACAACACAATTAACCTCTTCACCTTTTAGAAAACACATTGTTAGCATATTGGGATGCTATTTAATTTGACATGCTTTATATGGTAGTGATCAGTGCCAAATAACATTTTGTATTTCTCTAAAATTTATTTTACATTTGTTAGTTAGGCTTTCGGCTACTAATTACACCATATTTCAGTTTTTACAGAATCCTTTGATCCAGTGTGCAATAGTAATGTGATAGCATTAACTGCAGAGTGTTCTGGTGGAGGAATCAACACTATCAGATATAAGAGGGCTGTTCAAGGGAAAGAAAACAACAACAAAAAGTCACTTGGAATAACTCTAGGACTTAACTTGGATGGAATTCCTATTACAAAAGACATGCCAGGCTATTTCTCTTGTAGAAAATGTTTCATTCAAGAAATAATAAAAGTGTTTCACGAGTACATATGAATAATGAATAAAGAAAATCATAAGCAGGGAAAAAACATTAATACGATAGTAAGCTAATGCTTTGAGAAGGGGTTTATTTTACAGTTTTAACTGGAAACTGTATTATTTTAGAGCTTATAGTAAAATTGGAAGTGCTCTTACGAGTGATTCACTGCCAGCCTCTACCCATGCATCAGTTTCTGTTGTAACAGTGCTGTTGAGTGGAAGGCCAGCTTGTGCTTGAACCCCTCCAGGGAGAGGAAATTCATCACCTTGCAGGGCAGCTCATTACCTTAGCTGTGGCATATTCTTTTACAATCTAGTTAGCTGCATACATATATGTCGCCTTCCTTTGATTGTAAACTAAAGATAGAGACTAAATCTTATTCAGATTGTTATCCTATTATAATATGTAGCATGGAGCTATCCATATGAAAGGTGCTCAATTAATATGTGTGATTTGATGATGAGCTAAGGATGGATGTCTCTACCATGTAGCTCTAAAAAAAGTCCTAGTTTTGATTTCTTTTAAAGAATCTCACAAATTATTATTCACTATGATCAGGCATACATACGAGTTAAAAACATAGATAACCAACATGTGTTTTTATTTTACTCTACTGCCAATGTGACTTAATTTCATGCATTCTCCTCTTGTTGATTATCCTTTTGCTGATGCTTATATTAAATGCATCTGAAGTAGATGAGTTGTCTCACACAAACTTTATTTTATCATGCTTAGAAGAAAAACATTAACTGAGATGCTGGTCATAAAATTCATTGTTTCAGCAGCTGTTTAGTTATAACATTATTGTACTAAAAGCTTATAAATATGTACCATACATTCATTTAGAGGGGAAATAGCACTTTGTAGCTTTTTACCATTTTTCAATCTGATTTTCAATAATGAGTTAAAATAATTTTTGATAAACCCCTCTTACAAATTTGCTCAAGAATTACACTGACTCATCATAGTTGAGTAAAGAAAAAAAAAAAAAACGGCCTAGAATCCAAGGACTGGGTTTTGAGTACTACTCTGCTATTTTTTAATATGACCTTGGAAGATCATTTAGTTCTGCAAAGATTCAGTTTTCTTATGTATAAAATAATGAAGAAGTACAGATCCTGCCTATTTCAAAAGGGAGTGGTAGGACCAAATAAAATATTGTGCTTAAAGAGCTTTATAAAATGGAAAGCCCTCTATAAGTATGAGGTGTGGTAATCACAAAGAAAGTTTACAACCCCATGCCCTACCACCAGATTTGAGGACTGTAGGATGATTGGCAGACATGTTCTGGATATGTACCTTTAGATACTGCCCAGAGTCTGCCACATTTGGTGGACTAGTGCTCAAGTGATTAAGTGGTCAGCAGAAACAAATAAGGAAATCACAATAGTTCTAATGCATCTAGCAAATCAAACAGGATATTTCCAGAGTAGTATCAACTAACTCTAAGTTTTGTAAGGGCCATATATTACAAAATCCACATTTGTAATTTTTTTTAATCAAGGACAACAAATCACAGTAAAATAATTTCTTTATTTTGTCAGAATTGTACTTTCAGTGGCTCAAATATTCATGAGGTGTGCCTTAAAATGTTACATTACCCTTACCTCACACCATATACAAACTTCACTCAAAATAAATCAATAGCCTATATGTAAGAGCTAAAACTATAAAACTCTTAGCAAAAAACATAAGGGCAAATCATCATGACATTGGGTTAAGCAATAAACTCTATATATGACAACAAAAATACAAGCAACAAAAGAAAAATAGGTAAATTGTACTTCATAAAATTAAAATCTTTTGGGCATCAAAAAACAGTATTGAGAAAGTGAAAAGAATACCCAAAGATCAAAAAAAAGAGCAAAATATTTTCAAACCATATATCTGATAAACATCTAATATTCAGAACATGTAAAGAACTCTAACAACAAAAAGACAAAACTCAATTAAGATGTGGACAAAGAACTTGAATAGACATTTCTCTAAAGATATACCAATGACCAACAAGCACAGGAAAAATTTCTCAAAATCATTGGTCATTAAAGCAATGAAAATTAAAACTACAATGCTTGAAACTAAGGTACTATTGTATGTCAATGATACCTCAATAAAAAACAAAACAAAACAAAACAAAAATACCTATGAGATACCACTTCATAGCTATTATAACTATAATAATAAAATTATATTTTATATTATCAATATATAGTATTAACAACATATAACACATGGCTATAATAAATAATAATAATCAACCAATAATGAATATTGGCAAGGATGTGGAGACATTGAAACCCTCATATATTACATTGTTGATAAGGATCTACAATAGAATAGCCATTGAAGAAAACAATTTGGTAGTTCCTTCAAAAGTAAAAGGTAGAATTACCATATGACCCAGCAATTCTACTCCTAGGTATATACCCCAAGTAATTGAAAACAGGTGTCCAAACAACAATTGCATATGAACGTTCACAGCATCAATGTTCCCAGTAGCTAACAAGTAAAAACATCTCAAATGTCCATCAACAGAGAAATAAAATGTGGCATATACGTACAATGGAATATTATTTAGCCATACGGAAGAGTAAAGTATTGATACATGCTACAACATGGATGAACCTTGAAAACATTATGCTGAGTGAAAGAAGCCAGACATAAGAGGTCACACAGGGTATGATTCCATTTATGTGAAATATCCAAAACAGTTAAATTGATAGAGACAGAAAGCAGATTAGTGCTTGCTAAGAGGCTAAAATAAGGGGTAATGTAAAATGACTGATTAATGGAGAAGTTTGTTTTTGTTTTTGTTTTTTGTGGGGGAGTGATGAAAATGTTTTGAAACTTAATACAGCAGCTGTACAACAACGTGAATGCATTAACTGCCACTCCGTTGTGAGATTTAAAAGGGTTAATCTTAATGTTATGTGTACTTCATAAAAAGAAAGTCATTTTACTTCTAATTTTCAATCTGGTAAAATGAAAAGTAGAACAATGCAACATTTCCTAGGTGGTTTCTGTGTATACTAATCTAGTTTTCAATTTCAGTTTGAATAATAAATTGTGTGAAACACACATACATATAAACTTCAATAAAAATTAAAGGACCCTGTTATACATGTTAAGATATGGCGATGAAAATTCTTAGTGTGTTTCTGGGGTGTTTTGGTTGTCATGGTGTATAGCTTTGAACCCCAGAGATGATCTGCTAATTAGGAGCTCATATCCCATTACCTTTCGATTCTTTCTTCCTGTTTTTCCCAGGGGGAGATGGCTTTCCAGAAATTTGAGGAAGTTGCAAGAAATGCAACTTAATCATGACATACTTTATATTCAGAGACAGAAGGGGGCCAGAGGCCAGGATATTGAAGGAAAGAAAGAAGTTATTTATTTATTTATTTTAAAGCTAAAGCAATACTTTTAAGGTAATGGCTGTATTTGGCATAGCTTGTCAATACAAAAGAAGTCCAATGAATATAGCAGCAATATTTTATAATTTTATCTTCATTTAAAGCTAACATTTTATGTACAAACTGCGAAACATTCCTTTAAAATTTTCTGTATCTAGTTTCTTCGATAGGTTGACAGATATTAAAAATATTCTTGAATTAAAATACTGTATCATTGGAGTGGAAGTAAATGAAGTCAAAACATGCCTATATGATAATAGAAGACTTAAAGGTTTGCTTTTGCAATTCTCTCAGAAAAGGAACTTATCACCATAATGTCATGTGATAAATGATACTCTAAATCAAGTTCTCAGTTTTATTTATATTGACGCTTATATTGGGAATATAGCAAGATTTCCGAAATATACCATTTTAAACCAAGTAACCAATAAAAATACATTTCAGAAATTTTACCGTAGCAATATACTTACCATTGGAATATTTAAGAAAATGTTGACTTCAAATTTTTGTGGAAGGAGGCACGTATAAATAAACCTGTAAGTAATTGAACAATATATTATTTAATACATGGTACTACTAATCAAGCTGACCTATTTGATCTAACCAAATGATATTATAATTTTATAAGTCAAAAATAAATACCAGCAATTATATATATTTATTTTAATAGTGTTTAGTCTTTCAAATTGCTTCTGAATTATAGGCCTACATCTTTTCTATTTAGTTTCTTCAAATGAAAATATTATATTTAGTGAGTCTAGAATATTTTCAATATCTATACATATATACGGTGTTATATTTATCAGGACCCTGGGATAAAGGTGACAGAGGCAGAACCCACACTAATTTAAACCAAACATACAGAAACAAAGGGATTCTTTGCCTCAAGTGGTGCTAGCCTATTGATTTAATTCTCAGGCCAGCTCTCTCCGTATGATCAGAAACTACAAATCTATAAACAAATGATCGATTATTATAAAAACAAATAAAACACTTTTTTTTTCTAATTTCATGAATTAATCTCAGAAGGACTCACATTAACTGGTATGAGTCACATTTCTCATGCCTAACATAATCGCTCTGGTCGGGTGGAGGAAGCTTTTTCATCATTGGTCCTGCTAGGTGCTGATCACTGCAGACTGGGAACAAGGCCCTGTCTCGACCTTATTCATGGAGGAGGGGTAACTCTCCCCGCTCAACATAGCTGCTATTGTTAAAGAGGTGGGAATGGAGGCAGGAAGACATAAGCAAGAGAGTTCAAGTAGTATACTTAGTTTGAAGTAATATCATTTAAAGATTTCATCTTTCGGATAAAGTATGCCAAGTAATGCATAAAAGTCTATGTCATAACTTTGATATTACTTTTAATCTCAAAAGGGCAGTAGTATATCCAATAGCTTGTGCAAAAACTTTCTAATAAAACTTTAAAATTTTTTAAAAATTTTATTTAAGAATAGTTACAGATTCACAAGCAATTGGAAAGGGTACAGAGAGGTCCCATGTATCCTTAACCCAGTTTCCCCAGTGATTACATCTGATAACATACTTCGAGTACAATATAAAATTTAGGAATTTGACAGGAGCACAATTGTGTATATAAGTCTGGATCACTTTGCCACATGAGTGGTTTTGTGTAATTGCTACCTCAATGAGATACGGAACTGTTTTCCCTCTACAGAGATCTCTCTCAAGCTACCCCTTTATAGTCACGCCTGTCTCCTCCCTCCCCAAATCCTCGACCCCAGGCAAGCACTAATCTATGCTCCATTTCTATAATGTCATTTTGAGAGTGTTATGTAGATGGAAACATACAGTATGGAACCTTTTCAAATTGGCTTTTTTCATTCAGCATAATGCCCCGAGAGCAATACAAGTTGTGTATATTGTTAGTTCATTGCTTTTTAGTGTTGGGTAGTAATATTTCAGGTATGAATATACTAGTCTGTGTAGTCATTCACCTATTGAAGAATATTTTTGTTGTTTCCAGTTTGGGGCTATTACAAATAAAGCTGCTATAAACACTTATGTTCAAGTTTTACAAGGGACACAAGTTTCCATTTTGGGGGCATAAATGAACAGGAATGTCATTGTTGGATTGCATGGTATGTGTCTGTTTTCTTTGTAGGAAACTACCAAATTTTTTATCCAGAGTAGCTTTATCATTTTACAGGCCCATCAGCAATGAATAAGAGATCCAGTTTCTCTACCTCCTGGCTAGCATTTTGTGCTGCAACTTCAAAAATTTTAGCCATTCTGGCTCAGTCAGTTAAGGATCTGACTCTTGGTTTCAGCTCAGGTCATGATCTCAGGGTCCTGGGCTCAGGCCCCACGTTGGGCTCCACACTCAGCGTGGAGTCTGCTTGAGATCCTCTCTTCTTTCCCCTCTGCCCCTCCTGTTCTTGCCCTCTCTCATGCTCTCTCTAAAATAAATAAATAAATATTTTTAAAAAATGCAGACATTCTGATAAGTATGTTGTAATATTTTGTTGTGGTTTTAATTTGCATTTTCTTAATGGTTAGTGATATTGATCATTTTATCATATGTTTATTTGCTGTCTGTATATATTTTTGGGTGAACTATCTTTTTTTTTCCCATTTCTAACTGGATTATTGTTTTAATGTGGAATTTTGAGAGTTCTTTATATGTTACAGATATAAGTCATTCATCAGATATGTAGTTTTGCAAATATTTTCTCCCAGTTTATAGCTTGTTCTCCAATCTTCTTAATAGGGTCTTTTGGAGGGCAAACATTTTTAATTTTGATGAAATCTCATGTATTGATTATTTTCTTTTCTAGACCATGATTTTGGTGTCATGTCACAGATCTGTTCACCAGGCCCTCAACCTCAAACTAAACCCTATACCTTACATAAAAAATCAACTCAAAATGATCATACATTTCAATGTAAAGTATAAAATTATAATTCCAGAAGAGAACATGGACGATTTATTATTTTTATGTAAAATTGCTGTATTTCCTCTTTAATTTAGGGTTTATTTGAAAATGCAGGTATGCCAGGAAATATTTAGAATTGCTTTGTGTAAACTAAAAGGGAGAAATTATTAATGGCAAAATATTTTAGATTCCTATCAAAGTAAGTCATAATCTCTGTTTATCCTGCTCCCTTCCTGACACATATTAGGACATTTCAGCAATAGCCCATGAGTTGTTCCCTAATTCAAACGGGTATTAAAACAGACCCCCAAGTAGTCGCAGGCATTTCCATTATAATGATATAAAAATCTTGTTAATCATAATGTCTGTGCCCGCAGTAGTCATTGCTACCTTCTGACTGAGATTGAGAGTTCCTGAGATAGGAAGCTACTTTGGGGATGCAGGGTGTTCCTCGGCGTTCCTGGTGGGAAGCTGCGTCTCAGTGTTCTGTTTGCAAGCAGTGCTGAGTGTTTTACAATAGGAGCACTTTCTATATTGAGGCTGCACCGTATTTGTCATAATACAGTCAGGCCAAATTGAGAGTGGCTGAAAGGAAATGGTCTTTCCTTCCTCCTCAAGTTGTATTTATAATTTCCTATTCATTTTTAGTTTGGCTACACTGGTGTGGAAATTTTCTTCTGACTGGGCAATAAAACAAGTAAAATTTACTTCTCACCAGCTGGTCGATAAAGTTGAGAGCACCAGTTAAAATAATAACAGAAAGCGCTGGGATCTGAATAAGGCAATTTTGCAAGCATACAAATGGAAATTAATTCTATGATTCTCTTTTAACAGAGTATGTTTAATCCATAAAAGCTATCACTTATTAGAAACAAAATATCCCCTTACCTTTTGACAGTTTTTTGAGGGGTGGGGGGAATTATGTTTATGGTGTTCTGAAGTTTAATTTTAAATGACATGATATGATTAAACATAAAAGAACTTGGTAACTGACAGAAGACTGGAGTTAATGGTACTCACTGGAGACCACCCTTAAGTTCTGCAGTCTACCGTATTGACAGAAATTCTCAATGAATCATTCAGAAAACTCAGGAGGGAGTGTGTATGAGTTGTTGCCATGTTAACCTTGGAGGCCATTTATGTTTTAAAATGGGATAGTAATATTGGATGGTAGTGTTGGGTAGGGAAGAAGGAGAGGAACACCATTCATTACTGCTGCCAGCCTCCTAGAGATGACTGGGAGACCTCTTTTGGGTTGCTGTGGGTATCTCCTGGGACGATAGTGGCAACTATCACCACCCAATTTATTAAATCTCAATAGGAATGTTTCCATCATCTCTTTGCTAAGAATTTTTTAGATGTAACATTTTCCAGAAGTACTGGAAAATTTACTTATGTGCCAAAAATAAGAGTGAAATTGACTAGAAGCAGAAAGTCCCTGTCCAAGCTGAGGAAATGCAAAAAGTAAACAAACGGTATAAATAGCGAAAGAATGTAAGTCTGTGGTTAGCAGTGACGTCTGGATGTCCAGTTTAAAGTTTTGTGTTTTATTCCCAACCTTACTTACAAACTGAATAAGATTGCAGCAATATACATGTCCAAACAGGCTGTAGTTACATGAGCATTTCATAAATATGTCATTCTGGAACGTTTTGAGATCTGAATCTTGAAAATGATTGTCTTATCAAAAGCAACTCATTTTAATTTTCCCTTTTAAATTCATGTTAGAGATAATAATATATACTCTTTTAACCTAAACACACCTTTTACTGTGGCTTATAGATTCTCCAACCCTTAATTATGTTGGTTGGTAGTGGTCATTACCGTTTGAAAGTCTGATGCTTACAGATTTTTGTGATTGTTGTTTGATTTAGTTTAGTTTTGTTGTTGGCCTTAAATCTTCAGCATATTTATTTTTAAACACAAATGTTCAGAATCTAACAAATGTGGAATATTTTCAGGTTCCTCCTTGCATGTTTTTGTTTTTGTTTTTAGTTGAGATTGTCCCAGGTACTAGTTATCTTGACTGTTAACGTATTTATGAAGATAAAAAAAATGAAAATTACAGTTAATACCCTATAATTTATATATTGATCATTCAATATTTTAGAATTACAACAATTAACTGTGTAAGTACACAAAGATACTGGCATTTTCTTTCTTTCTTTTTTTTTTTTTTTTTAAGATTTTATTTATTTATTTGACAGACAGAGACAGCCAGCGAGAGAGGGAACACAAGCAGGGGGAGTGGGAGAGGAAGAAGCAGGCTCCTAGCGGAGGAGCCTGATGTGGGGCTCCATCCCAGAGCACGAGGATTACGGCCTGAGCCGAAGGCAGACGCTTAACGACTGCGACTGCGCCACCCAGGCGCCCCTGGCGTTTTCTTTCTAATGCTTTAGGAAACAGGTTAAGACTACTGCAGATTTAGATTCAGGTTTTCATAACAGAGATATCACTTGAAATGTAAAACAGTTCATTTTCTTCATATCCTGTGTTTGAAATTTTATAATGATAATGAATCCAATTTAAAAATATAACTTATTAAAGTTTGTAGTGCATATATTTAACTGCAAATCTTTATGATTTTATAATATCTAATGGAAATTATTAGATTCTCATGGTTTCTATGCAAAGTGATTGAAGACCTACAAATGAGATAGATGCTAAATTTCCCTCACATCTGGGGCCATTATCTGCTATTTTGAGATAAGTTTCCTACAAAAAAAAAAAAATATCCCATGAGTTATTGTTACTCTAAAATTTGGTCTTTCTTGATTTACCATACATTGTAAAATATCATACTAGCCTTTTTTCTCTCCCTTTCTCTATTTCTTCTATTTATAACTATTTTACAGCTAATTATTTTTTTAAGTAAACTCTACACCTAACATGGGGCTTGACCAGTCTCTACGTTTTACATATGAGGAAGGTGAAATATGAAAGTGTTATTCTGTAAGAGAGAAAAATATCTTTATCCTCCTATCCTTTTGGTTCTTAGCTGGGTCTGTGTGACAAAAGACAAGAAAAGAAAAGCATATGCGTTTATTTAATGTAAACTTTACCTGACATGGGAGCTTCATAAGGAAATGAATACCTGCAGAAACAGTTAATCTGAGTGTATTTATGCTAGGTTTGATGAAGAGTAGAAAGTAGTAGGAAAATGTGGTAGAACAAAAAAGGATATGAGCTAAGTGTAGTAAACTGGGGGAAACTTAGCAGAGCCTGTTCATTCAGATTTCTCTTGCTCTCTGTCTTTTGAGATAAGGATGACCCTTTCCTCTAGGCATAGGGAGGGCACTTCTCACATGAAGATCTTATGACCTGCTTCAGGGAATATCTTTCCTGCACCTGCTGTTTCTCAGTTTTCTTCATCTTAAAGTAATCAATATGCCAAGGCACCATATTTGGGGGTACCATGTCCTGGGCCCCTTTATGTCTTTTCTAAGGAAAGTGGGGACAAAGCAAAGGTCATCTGCTGAAAGAGGTACTTTTTATAATAATCATACTATTCATTTAGAAAGTCCTGTTGGTGTCCCTCTTCTTTAAAGTCCAGCTGACAATTTTGAGAAATTTCATGGTGGAAAAAGTTAAAAGAGGCATATATGGCTCTTTTCTTTTTTTTTTCTTTTCTTTTTTTTTTCTTTCTTTTTTTTTATTTTATTTTATTTATTTTTTATTTTTTTAAATGATTTTTTATTATATTATGTTAGTCACCATACAGTACATCCCCGGTTTCCGATGTAAGGCTCGATGATTCATTAGTTGTGTATAACACCCAGTGCACCATGCAATACGTGCCCTCCTTACTACCCATCACCGGTCTATCCCATTCCCCCACCCCCCTCCCCTCTGAAGTCCTCAGTTTTGTTTCTCATAGTCCATAGTCTCTCATGTTTCATTCCCCCTTCTGATTACCCCCCCTTTCTTTATCCCTTTCTTCCCCTACCGATCATCCTAGTTCTTATGTTCCATAGATGAGAGAAATCATATGATAGTTGTCTTTCTCTGCTTGACTTATTTCACTTAGCATTATCTCCTCCAGTGCCGTCCATGTTGTAGCAAATGTTGAGAACTCGTTCTTTCTGATAGCTGAGTAATATTCCATTGTATATATGGACCACAACTTCTTAATCCAGTCATCTGTTGAAGGGCATCTCGGCTCCTTCCACAATTTATATGGCTCTTTTCTAACTATGTAAAGGTAAATATAATGTATTGAGTCTCTAATAATGGGTGTTTATAATTAAACTGAGCATTTTCACATTTTGGGACTTTTTTTTTTAAATAATCCTTACCCCCAGAGTGGAGCTAGAACTCATGACCCCAAGATCGAGAGTCTCATGCTTTACCTACTCAGCCAGCCAGGTGTCCCATGCTTCAGGATTTTTAAAAAATCTATTTTATCAGACTAGTGACTTTATTTGTGTTTGTTAGTCATGTGTGCTTTCTATGAAAAAGCTAACATAACCTTCAAGGAATAATTTTGACAAAATTTATCACTGAGTACTGTTATTCTGTTCTTCAGAATGTCTTGGATTATCTATCTATTTCTTTATCTTCTACAACCCTAATCTCTGTTCATGTCATCAAGAGCATGGCTTACTAGAAAAAGATCATAATTTTTGAAGCTGAAAAATCAAAACTCAAATTCTATCTTGCTTGATGTATGACCTTTGAAATTTGCTTAAATATTCTGGTCATTAGTTTTAATATTTCTAAAATGAGGACTATACTGTATATCTTAGGTGATGTGAGTGATTTTTATTTATTTTGCTTATTGATATAACCTATGGATGTTTGTTAGGTAGTTGTTTAATGATTTGTTGACTGAATAATGTTTGAAGAGACAATTACCATTTGTATTTAGTGAAAGGTGAAAAGGCATCTTTATATGGGTCTTTTTAACAATTGACTAAAATTATAAAATGCATAAAGTACATAAAACTGCTTAAATGTTAAAGTCAGTGAGCTCTCTTTGGAATTTGTACATCGAAGAGGTCTTTGAACCTACCTTTTGCCAATCTCTCATTTTATCAAAAAGAAAACTTGGCTTAACACAGTGGTGGTTACACAGAAAATTAATGTCCTTTCTGGAACAGAACATGGATCACTCTACTTTTAGTCTCCAGCACTTTCCATAATATTATGCCACCTTTCTTAATAAAAGGCTGATTATGTTGAGTCCAGGTATACTAGTATATTTTAATAGATATGTCAAGACCATGAGAATTGCCAGATACATGTTGCAAGATTTTATTAAATAATTAAACACACATACATTAGGATGCATATTTAATTATTAAATTGATATCAATTAGAATTAATTTTTAAATATGTGCTCTAAGTTATAACAAAGTTAAATAACATTAGACTGGAAAACATCAGAGGCCATTTTCCTGTGTGTTAGAGCATAGCTGGATTCTTTTTCTGAGGCAAATATTGACTCTGACAATATGTTATCCCCTCTGTGCATACCAGTGTAGAAATGAAATGAGTTTCTAACTGTGCATATGTTGTGGCTAGTTCCTAACTTCCCAATGAGATGTCAGTCCTAGGACTGTCATATGGTATGCCTTAAATTGACGATATATTATCCCTGCTGCCTAGGCAGTAATTGGAGTATGACTTTAAACTTACTGCCCCACAATTCTTACCTATTGGGATATATTCTGGGATTTATTGGAGATTGAAAAATATGCCAAGGTTATCTCTCTAAGACATTCTAAAACATACTCCTATATCAAGTCAGACCCTCATAGAGATCCACAGTGGGACAATATTGTTTTGGCTAGTCCTGGGATAGCTTTCATTGAACCTCACTTTGGCCATTGCCTCCAATCCAAATACTGGTTACGTAAATGAGTAAACGAGTCCTCGAGGAATGCCAAAGCCATTGCTCTTTGTACCAATCAGTACTCACCTCATGAGGACTAAAGGAATAGTAACAGCAGTGGCTTTGATGGTCCTTCACTACTGTTCTTGGTTCTGTCATCCCATTTTACCAACTCTGTAACTTACGAAACATAATTTTTTCCTTATTCTCTTTTTTGGTTATTGCAATCACCATCATTAGGATATGCATTAGCTTTAGGAAAAGCAAAGGCATATTTACAGCCCAAATCCTTAGAAATTATTGTATAGCATTCATCGGTATGTTAACTTTCCAACTTCATCTCATCCTTTCTCTTCTTATTTTCATCATTTATTTTATTTAGCTTGTCAGGATCCATGTAATTTTATAAAGAGCCTCAAATCATTTTTAGACTAGATATTTGAATAAATAGTATTTATTATTCAAAATATATGTCACTGAGAAAGGTGTTCGCATAGATAAAATGCAGTTCTGTAAAATTTTCAAGTAACTGAAGAATCTTTAGAAAACAGAGGTTAAAGGGATGTGTCAGTAAATGTGTAAAAATGATGGTTATACTAATAGCAGTAGACCACAGTGCATGTGCTAGGCACCGTGCAAAAAAAAAAAACACCAGTTTTCATCTACCCAAATTGTACTCAGGAAAAAAATGACTCTTAGAGAACTTAAGCAACTTTCCTCATGTGAGACAACTTGTAACTTACATAAATCAAACTCTTCAACTTTGCTACAAAACTTCTTTTTAATCAAAAATAACACAGATTCAAATTTTATTTTATGCTTTTCCTTTGGTCTAACTCATTAATCTCACAAGTAACTTTGGATTCAATTGAGATTTCTTGTATAATCTGTGCTACCACATCCTGAGAGAATTTAATTCTGTCCTAAAATGACATCTGAAGTCAATATTTATAACCCAGTCCTACGTCCTTGCCAAGTTTCCTGTGCTAATGATCTTAAGCTTCAAGAACAGCTGCCATGTAGATGAATTGCAAGGTACTTTGGGAGCTATATGAACATATCACACAGCTTAGAGCACACATAGAGTTTCTCTATCACCCCTGGATTAAAACGTCACCTGTTTTAAGAATACCTACCAAAGCATAAAGAAAAACGCGAATACATATACCATGGCAAAGTGAAAATTCAGAGTAAAAATTAAGGTTGACAGAATGTCATTATCACATAAATTAGACTGGACATGGAAATTAATCTTTGGAATTTATAAAACGATAATTATGATTTCTTTGTATTTTCATCCATTTCCTTTTAAAAAGAAAATATAGTAAGAAAACTAGTTATCAGCATTTTATGGTTAATTAATTCAGGGGTTATTCAGTGGCATAAAAGGGTTTCATATAATTCTGAAATAACTAATTTAAATCTTACCTTGACTATGGCATACTAAATAAATTACTTTTATTACAATACTGACTTCTGTTCAATGTACACAATAGCCTCAATGTATTTTAATGTTACTTAAAATTAAAAAAGGAAACATCAAATTTGACACATTCTTTTTGATAGAAATCATTGCTAAGGAATATCCACCAGTTAGTGCTTTTCAAGCATGCCTGATCATAAGAATCTTGTTAAGGATCCAGACTCCTGTGCCCTCCCAAGACAATATTGTATCAGACTTCCAGAGTGGCTTCATAACTTGGCTATTTTTTAAAACTCCAGTTGATTCTTTTTATCAAAGAAATGTGGGAAATAATGTTGAAGGTAATATTCACAGTAGGAAAGAAAAACAATAAGTGTATGAGTTGTCCAGAACCTTAATTTTGAAGGATAGTTACCGTCTTCTGTAGAATGCTAGGACCCAGGGAGATCTTGGAATTCAAGGCCTGCAGACATCTAAATTCATCCTACTTATCTATCCTCATTTCTCATGGTCTCTGGCTCCCACTGTTTGATTGAGCATCATGAGGTAGCCTGTAGTTCTTATGTACACAGGATGCTGTTTTCATCCTCATGTCCTTATCCAGCTATCTCCTTGATTCGATACTTCTCTTCTTTACCTTCTTTTATCCCCTCACCCTCACCATCTTTTTCTCCCCTGGTTAATTCTATTCATTAAAACTCCTTTCATACGTATCCTTGTTCCTTGTTCTCTAACACCTTCCCCATAAACTACTCTTTAACATCCAAGCCTTCATAAAATCCTGAGCATTAGTCAACTAATGTTTATCTCACGTAATTGTAGCTTTAATGTGCCCTTTTCCCTCACTAGTTGAAAATACTTTGAAGACACTTACCAGGACTTTATTTAGTTTCACTTGCCTGGCAACTTAATCTGGCACATAGTAGGTGCTTAACACATTAATAGTGGATGGATGAACAGATGGATGGATAGCTAGACAAACGTTTGAATGAAAGGAAAAATTTTGTTCCACGGAGTGGAAATCAGGGTACAGCATACAAGAATAGAGTCTAGACTTGGGTGAGTTCTAGAGCAGTACACACACAGCTTTTTTAGTAAGTTAAGCTGAGTATAATGCACCAGAGAACACTATTCCTAGAGGCAAGAAAACAAGTACTCCAAGGTCAAATGCTTGCTAGCTTTCAAATATCTACTGGAAGCTCAAGGCAGGAGATCCTGATTCTGAGATCACCTTTTCTCACTCAGTTCTGTGTATGTGTGTGTGTGTATGTGTGTGGGTGTGCTTGTGCGTATGTGTATTTTATAACCTCTTCTGCTGAACCAAACTTGAACAAAATGAGGCTTTACTGTGGCCACTGGCCACACCTGGAAGATCCTGAAAAGACCATACTGATTAGTTTCAGCGCAGTTGAGTCTTGCTCTTTCTTTTATTTGGAGGACGGGGGTCTTGGAAAGTAGGGTGTAATTTGCCTCCCATTTGAAAAACTGGATAAAATCTAGATGTACAATCTCAAAAACAAATTAAGTTATAAATTTATCAGGCATAGCCTTGACTCAGTATTCTCAAGAATAGAGAAGAACGAGGTGGGTCAGAAGGTTAAGTTCTTCTCACATAGGCTGTGAGTGATATCACAGCTTGTGTCCTCTTGATTTGTAATGGAAATTAGACCCAGTAAGGGGCATCTTACCTTTTAAGCCATGACATTTTTGAAATTATACATTCTAAGCAGGCTGGATAATATTTTAAACAAAACACCATTGAAAATCCAGTTCATCAGAGTCACTGCACATACTCAATTGCTGATTTTTATATTGCAGTATTTTTGGCTCTAAAATCATGATGAAATAACACCAAAAGCAAATGGGCCATATTATGCACAAATTGTTTGCTAAATCTAAATTGCTAAATTGAAGCTTTTTCCAGCTGTGTCAGAATAAAAATATATTCAGTTACAAATATATAGAATTGGGATATTTTGAAGGTGGAAAAATATGCTAGGGTTCCATTATAAAACTGATTGAAAAAAGATATCCTTCCTTTAAATTCTGTTTTTTAAACAGAGGAAATTTATATTTTTGAACAAATCCTTTCCACATTAACATTTCCTAGGACATGTGTCCCATTTGGTCTATAAACTGCTAAAATGGAATTATGAAAGAATAAATCTGCTCATCTCATAAGGAGGGTTGGATGGCTTCATCGTAAAATTAAAACTGGATGTCTATAACACAGAGTACCTTTGGTTCTATGGGATGCACAATGACTCAAACATTTGAAATTATTATCTAGATCCTTAAGGTTCATGCAAAGATTACTTTGAAAATTTACTTTAGAAGTATGGTGCTGTAAAAGCTGAAAACAAGCTAAAAATTTTAACCCTGTGTTTCAAATTTAAGTGCTTAGAAAATAAATGATGCCACTGAGTGTTTTCAGACTCCTTATGAAAGGTCCCACTATTGCTTTGCTCAAGTCAATTCATAAGGTATAAGAATAAGGAGCCCATTGCCATATATATTAAGTATATGTATTTAATTTTTAAGAAAAGCTCAAAATCCAGATTTTCAGTGGATTTTCCCCATTTTCAAATAGCTATGTGCACCAAACAGTTGTCACCTATGAGCCACATTTGACTTTTGAGTCACCTATTTGCCATATATGTTTCAGAAAATGACTCTTTTTTCAGGTGGTAGCATAGCTAACCCACCCCAGGCAGAGCCTTCTCTTTTGCTTCTGGGCTTCTATCCCTTTCCTCAAGGCCCACTCAGGCTCCCCTTAGCCACCTCCACGTCAACTTCCTGGAAAGTTCAGAGGAAGTTTTGATTCTTCTAGTAATCATTTCCCCTTCTGAAGCTTGTAGTACTCTCTGCCTCTGCATTCCTCCAGAACATTTTTTTGGTCCCATCTATTTGGTAGGAATTATATACCACTGCATGACATCTATTATAAAACCATTTTGTGATGTCCATTAATTTATGCTTTTTTAACCTGGGATGAAATTCACCATTTTATCATTTTAAAGTATGCAATCCATGGCTTTTAGGACATTTACAATGTTGTAAAATATCACCACTATCTGTTCCGGAATATTGACATCACCCCAAAGGAAAATCTTTCCTATCAAGCAGTCACTATCCATTTCCACCTCCCTCCAGCCCCTGACAAGCATTAAACAGTCACTCCCTGGTACCTACTACCTTAGCCTCTGGCAACCCCTAGCCTGCTTTCTATCTCTCTGGATTTGGCTATTGTGGACATAATATATAAACGGAATTACGCAATATGTAGCCTTTGTTTCTACCTTCCTTCACTTAGCATAATGCTTTCAATATCCATCTATGCTGTGGCCTATGTCATTGTTTCATTCCTTTTTTATGGTTGAGTAAATTCTATTGTATGGATATACCTATTCTGTTTATCCATTCATCAGCTGATGGACATTTGAGTTGATGCCATCTTTTGGGCTATTTTGAATAGTGCTACTTTGAACATTTGTGTACATATTTTTGCTAGAACATCTATTTTTAATTATTTTGGATGTACACCTAAGAGTGGAATTGCTGAGTTTATGGTAATACTGTTTTAACTTTTGAAGAATGGTCAAATCTTTTCCACAATGGCAGCGCCATTTTCTGTTCTTACCAGCAAATGTGTGAGAGTTCCAATTTCTCCACATGCTCACCAACACTTGTTATTTTCTGGGTGGTTGTTTTGGGGTTTTTTGGGTTTATTTTTTGGTATTTTTTGTATTATAGCCGTTTAATAAGTGTGAAGTGATATCTTGTTGTGGCTTTAATTTGCATTTCTCTAATGACTGATTATATTAAGCACCTTTTCAAGTGCTTACTGGACACTCAAGTGTATCTTTTATGGAGAAATACCTATTCAAGTCTTTTGACAGTTTCTAAATTGGACTGTTTGACTTTTTGTTGTTGAGTTTTATGTGTGGCTTATATATTCTAGATAGACCCATATGGGTGTTGGATTTCGTCAGGCGCTTTCGCTGTATCAATCGACATAATCATGTAACTTTTGTTTTTCATTCTATTAATGTAGTGTATTATTAATTAATCTTATGTATTGACTCACCCTTGAAATTCTTGGATAATTATTCTGGGGAATCTTCTATGTCCACTTCAGGTAAATGTGTATTCTGCAGTTGGTGGTGGAGTGTCTGTTAAGTCTAATTTCATCATAGTGTAATACTCTATTTTCTTGCTGGTTTCCTGTTTAGTTGTTCTATCTGTTATTGAAAGTACGGTATTGAAGTCTAAAACTATTATTTTAGAACTATTTCTCGCTTTACTACGGTCAGTTTATGCTTTACATATTTTGGGGCCCTGTTGTTAGTTGTGTATATGTTTGTAATTGTCAAAAATTCTTAAAAACAGACTGTTTTATCAACATGCAATATATAATACATAGTTTTTCTTTTCCTCTTGGAACAATTTTTGCATTAAAGTTTATTTTATCTGATATTAGTAGAGCCACCAGCCTTTTGGTTTCCATTTGCAACAGATACCTTTTTCTGTCTTTTCACTTTCAACTTATTTTTCTCTTTGGATTTAAAGTTAGTTTCTTATAGACAACAAATAATTGGATCTTTTTTTAAAATCTATGCTTCCAATCTCTGCCATTTAATTGGAAAATTTAATCCATGTAGGTATTTAATTTAATTAATGATAAGCAGGACTCACTTTTGTCATTTAAATTTTTTTTTCTATTTGTGTATCTCAAATCTTTTTTATTTCTCCACTCCTCCATTACTACTTCTTGTTGGGTTTAGTTGATTTTTCTCTATAATATTATTTTGGTTCCCTTTTAGTTTCTTTAAATGTATATTTTTAGTTATGTTCTTAGTGGTTACCTTGGTGATTACAATTAATAACTTAATTGATAACACTCTAGTTCCAATTAATGCCAACTTAGTTTCAATAATATATTAATTTGCTTCTATGTAACTCCTTCTTATGCTATTATTGTCACAACTTATATTTTACACATGGGTGTTCATTAACATAGATTAATAATCATTTTTATGCATTTCTCTTTTAAATTACATAGGATAAAAAGAGGAGTTACAAATGGAATAAGTCATGGGAATAAAAGGCACAGCATAAGAAATATAGTCAGTGATCCTATAATAGCATTGTATGGTGACAGACGGTCAGTTATACTTGTGGAAAGTATAACATAATATATAACCTTGCCAAATCACTGTGCTGTACACCTGAAACTAATATAACATTCTGTGTTAACTATACTTAAACTTAAAAAATTAAAATTTACAAAGTAATAAATTAGTAAAAATGAAGAAAAAATTGGTTAAAGAAAAGAAAAAGAGTAGTTACAAATAAAAAATACAATAATGTTGGCTTCTATATTTATCTATGCACTTACCTTCACCAGTGTGCTTATTCCTTTCTGTGGCTTTGAGTTACTTCTACTTCTAGTCCCTTTACTTCATCCTGAGGACTCCCTGTAACATTTCATGTGGGATATCTCTGCTACTGCTGAATTCTAGTTTTTGTCTATACAAGAATGTCTTCATTTTTGAAGGATAGTTTGCCAGATATAGAATTTTGGCTGACAGATTTTCTTTTTTTCTTTCAACACTTTAAATATCTCATCCTACTGCCCTCTGGCCTCTGTGGTTCTGAAGAGAAATTGGCTGTTAATACTATCTACTAGGGATCCTTTGTATGAGACAATCCACTTCAGCCTTGCTACTTTCATAATTATTTCTTTGTCTTTCAACAGTTTTCAAGAAGTCTTAGTGTAGGTCTGTTTGAGTTTACACAAGTTGGGTTTGTTGAATTTCTTGATGTGTATATTCAGTTTGCAAATTTGGAAAGTGTTTAGACATGAGTTTTTCAGATATTATTTTGGCCACTTTCTCTTTCTCCTCACATTCTGGGATTCCATTATGTGTAAGTTGGTATGCTTGACAGAGATCCAAAAGTCTCATTTTTCTTTATTGTTTTTCTTCATTTTTCTTCTTTCTGCTTTTCACATTGGATGCTCTCAAGTGGCATATTTTCAAAATCACAGATTTTTTTCTTCTGTCTATTCAAAACTGCTATTGAACTGCTTTAGTGAAATTTTTTTTCAGTTATTGTACATTTCACCTCCAGAATTTTCATTTGGTTTTAAAACAAATTCTATCTCTTAATTGATATTAACCATTTGGTGAGATATTATTCTCCTGGTTTCATTTAGCTCCTTTTCTTCATTTCTTTTAGCTCTTTTAGAATATTTTAAAACAATTGTTTTAAATTACTTGTCAGAGAAGCCCAATTACAGGGCTTCTTTGGTGACAGTTACTATTAATTTTGTTTTTCCTGTGAGTGGGATGAACATTCTCATTTCTTTGCATGCCTCATAATTTCTTGTTGAATGGAGTATATGTTGAACATTGCAGCGTGGCAACTCTAGAAATCAGATTCTTCTCCTTCCCCATAGTTTGTTGTTAGACCTTGTTTTGGTAGTTGTTTGTCTAGTTCTTTTTCTAAACTAATTTTGATATGTCTGCCTTCTTTGTCTTATTGGCCACTGACATGTCTGTTTCTTCAGGTTTGTAGTCAGCTAGAGATTTGATAGAGGTTTCCTTTAGTAGTTAGAACCAAAAGAGAAAGAAAGAAGAAAGAAAGAAAAAAAGAAAGAAAGAAAGAAAGAAAGAAAGAAAGAAAGAAAGAAAGAGAAAGAAAGAAAAAGAAAGAAAGAAAGAAAGAAAGAAAGAAAGAAAGAAAGAAAGAAAGAAAGAAAGAAAGAAAAGAAAAGAAAGAACCCTTTCCTTTTCAGATTGACTCTGTTAGGGCACTCCAATGCTTGCCAGGTAATTTATAGCTCTGCTGTAGCCTTCAATTCCTGTCCACACAGAGCCTGAAGTTCAGCTGTAGGTGAGAACCTAGGTTCTTCTCAGGTGTTTTCTGAGCATACATTTAGCCTTATTCATTTTCATGACCTTCTAAGTACCCCAGAATATGTGGGAGAGTTTCAAAGTTTTCCTTCCCTATGTTTCTCCTTCCCCAGCTTCTTAATTCCCAAGCTTCTGGTCTATTGTTTGTCTCGAATATTACACTTTGGTCCACGTGGCCATGGCTAATACATTTACCTTTAAATACTTTCAACAAACACTGCTGGGGATGCTGTCACAATCCTGTGGAAACTCTGAGACAGATGAAACACATCAAGCTCTTGAGATGATACTTCAGAGACCCACCAGATGAGCCAAAACACACAGCCACAATTCTTTAAGTACAAGGTCTGTATTGATCCCTCTTGTACCAATAACCTGCACCAGTAATACAGTTTGCCATCTCAAGACTGCTGCTAAACTGGGTTGTGCAGATGGCAGCCACGTAAATTAAAATGCCCCAGAGCTCTCTTACCAAATCCAACGGTTTTTCTCTTCATTAAATATTCCCCTGATTGTTGTGGGTTTTTTTTTTTTATTCCAGAACTCCAAAAAAACTTAATTCTGACAGTTTTGCTAGCATATTTTTTTGCTTTTGCAATGTGAGAAAGTTTTGAAATGTCTACTCTATTTTTCTGATATCACTCTACCTTACTTTTTATTATTGATTTTAAGTTATAGAGAGAATGTACACTTCTTGTGGTCGAGACTTTTATTTTGTACTACTTTTCATGATTTCCCCTGTAAAGCCTAGAATTTTACTTATAGTAAATATTGAAAAATAATATTGAATGAAAGCATGAATGAATTAATAAATCAATCAGTATTCCCAAAGGAAGGTTTTTATTACCTACCTTCGTGACTATTCTGTAGTATAAAAATCCTGAATATAGGATAATTTTCTTTATACTCTCAAATAAATTTGTTATGGTAGCATTAATTTTCCTTTGCTCAACTGTTAGTGAAGATAGAGAAAATATGATCATTACATTTTTCATATTATCTTTCTTAGTGTACACTGAGTAGTTCTTTAATTTAATTTTCCCATAATCTTATCAACTCTAAAATAAACAATCTTTCAGCCCTTCCTCATTGGTTTTATTTTCTGCCCAAATTATCCAGATAAGGACTGGAAAATAGAGACCTATCTCATCTGGCTAAGTTAGCAGTCTTCAATTCACTTGGGAGTTGAGCAATCATTTCGCAATGAACTTTACTTTAGAATTTTTTAATTGAGTGTGATAATGTAAAATAGTAACAGGAATATTACCCTTGGGAATGATGTTTCTTCCATAGTACTAGTAGTTGGCCATAGATATTTATGGTTGATGTATTTGTGTTAGGGTTATACCTAGCACCAGTGAAGGCAGATCCAGAGTGGAGACTGACAAACTTAAAAATGATACGTTCTGAAAGACAATTTCCCTATTTTTATATCCAACTAGCAAACATCTGTAGAGATAGAGATAGGGCATTATTGAATGCTCTCTCTTTATTTTTATGGAAATATTTCCAGAGTACTTTTTATGTACTAGGTAAATTCCCAGATGCTTTCTAGTAATTATTTAGTAGCAAGCAAATGCTAACACCTTAAATTAGGTCTACTGTTCCCATTTTAGTCAAGGAAATGAGGCATCAGAGCTGCTGAGGGACTTGTGCCGAGTGTGGTGGCCATTGAGTGCACCACTCTAATCACCCCTTTAAGAGAGATCTTGCCTCAAGTGATCATCTCTGATTCCAGTGTAGCTAAGGATATGCTCTCCACAGGCAGCTTCAAACAATGTTCAAAATAGTAGAACAGGATGCTGGGATTTCCTCTGAAGGCAGGACTCTTCTACTGACAATCTTCACCCTAGAGATACCCTTTGGGCTTCAGACTTTCTCAGACCTACACCACAGTCTGAGTCTCTTCCTTCTGATTTGTTCCCACTTTCTTCCACAGCTGCCAGACCCGCACCACAGACTGAGGGCTTGTCCTCCCCACTTCTGCTCTTTCTTCTGTTAGTTTTCACACACCTTATCTAAAATAAATCTTGTGTACAGCAAATTCTGTTTTGGCATTTTCTTTCCAAAGAATCCAAACTGACACAAGGAGGAAGAATGATAAATTGGAAGAAAGCAAGAATTATTTATTTGCGGTGGTTGCTTTGGTAGAGGTTGTAATGGTATACCTGGATTTTCATTCTATTTCTCTCACTTAGCAATTCAGTCTTTTTGTATAACAACATTGTTTTTCTAAAATGAGGACAATCATATCTATTATTGGACATCTCTTTTTATTAGTAGTATTATAAACAATAATAAGAGTATTATATAGTAAATATTAGGAGATATATGTAAATAATAATAGATCACATACTAAGTATTGTTTCTGGTATGAAAAGTCAAACACATTACCCAAAACTGTGACCTTTCCACAGTGCATGACTCTTTCTGGCATCATTCTAATTAATAATACAGGCTTTTGATTTCTTAACATTTGGTTGCTTTTTCAAATAAGACATTGAGTTGATATTGTCACTAAATGTTTGGATTACTGTATAGTAATCCACAAATGTTTGGATTACTATACAGACAACTGTATATCACTACAGTATATCACAGTATATCACATATATCACTGTAGTGATATACAGTTGTCTGTATAGTAATCCATAGAACCTGCCAACAATCAATGTGTAGCTCAATGTGTCTGGAAAAGGCACCCATATACATTATCTACTTAGATATTTTTCTAAAGGGTTTAGTCAAAGAGGCTGCGTGATTTTTAAAAAGTATTTATTTATTTATTTATTTATTTGAGAGAGAGAGAGTCAGGAGGGGCAGAGGGATAGAATCTTCAAGCAGACTCCCTGCTGAGTGTAGAGCCCAGTGCAGGGTGCCATCCCAAAATCCATGAGCTCCTGACCTGAGCTAAAACCAAGAGTCCAATGCTCAAGGGACTGAGCTACCCAGGTGCCCTGAGGCCACACAATTTAAGAGTAAAATACTTAGACCTAGGGTGAGAAAGTCTGCTTTCAAGTTTGAGTCATCTCACCAACAACTATTTGGGGCAATCATTAACTCACATATAACTCTAGTTTCCTTCTTTACACAATGAAGGAACTAGGGCAATTTATTCCTAAAGTCTCATTAAGCTATGAAATCTAAAAACGGACCATACTCAGTTCTCTAGAATTTATACTTTAAGTCTACAAGTTATACCAGAATATTCCTAGATTTTCTTTATTGTACAGTTGGTTTTATAATATATATTGAGGATGGATTTGTAAGAAAAAAAGAAAATAGTCAAATGGATGACCATTTATTAATAGTTGAATAAATTAAATAAGAAAATTAATCATTAAATTTTGCAATTTGATCCTATTTATTTATAAAAGATTGCTACAATAGTAATAAATGTTAGAATTAATGGAATTTTAATAAAATTCACCAGAAAATATTAATGTTAAAGAAAAACTTTTCTATAGCCCCTTTCCTGAAAGAAAAAATTAGGGAGAACATGCACAAATTTACCATGCTAAAGATATTGAAATAATGAGAGATATTACAGTAAGGATGATGTTTCCATCCTGCCTCTAAGATAGAAGCTATGCTAGAGTTTCTACACTATGAAGCTTGCATTATCATAAGGAGTATGTTTAAGGTTCATGTGTGATAATGTCATCTGAAACAATATAGGTTCAGGCTCTTATCCAAACTGAAAGAATCACATTTGGCTTCTGGATCAATGTCATGTTTGACATTAAAAGCCCAGAGTTAACATCGATAGATAAGAGTAGGTCACTGGTAATTAAGGATGGAAATGCCACCCATCTACAACAATTGAAACCTCACTTCAAATTATCTGAATTCAATTAGAAAAGCCAGAGGGGGTAGATATAAAAACAGTTGCCTAAAGACAATTTTAAATGGTATGGTTCAATTCAATACAGCGGTTAGTCATTCAGTGTCTATTGCGAACCAGCGGCACTATGCCAAGGTCTGCAGATCCAAAGATGAATAAAATATGACCCCTCCCATCAAGGAAGAATGACTTATTAGAAGACATGAAGCTTAGTCTAGGAATACTGAAGGGCAATTGATGCAAGTTGCCATTTCTCACTGCATAAATAGGGCAAATAAACAGTATTCAATTTGAGCAAAAACGCTAAATGCCCAGAGAGAAAGGTAGAAAGACAGAAATAATAACATATCAATAATAACATACCAGACAAACACAACTGCATGTGCTCATCTAAGGGTTTCTTCAGTGTGGCAATGATGGTTTTGCATCTTGGTTGTCACTTATAAATTTCACAGCACCAAAACGGAATCATCTTAGGATGAAAGAAGCAGTAATATAATAAACACACATTTCCCCCTCCAATGTCTCTTTCTGTTTCTCGAAATCTCTCTCTCTCCATTACACACACACACACACACCCACACACACATGCTCCGGTGTGTGCCTATGCTGCCTAAGTGGCACTGATACTTGATGACTTATTGTGTTGGTAAAAATCAATGCAGAGCTGTATTTGGAGAATCACTATTTCCAATGAGAACGCTGGTTAAATAGAATGCTATTCTAGCCAATACTTTTAGTATATCTGGGGTAATGGGGAAGCTTCTGCACTGGAATAAAATGAGAATGAAGAATAGCCAACTAATGAGGCACTATATGTTGGCTAATTGAAGTTAAATAAGAAAAGAACAGCCAACAATATTAGATGCTCAAGTTGTGGATTTGATTTACACATCATGGAACATATTTTGTATAATAAGATAATCAACTTCTCTATCCTCCTTCACAAATCCTGTTGGTTTAAAGACAGTTAATACAATGACAGGATTATGACACTGTTGAATGCCATATAAATACAACCGTCTCTCAGTGCTTAGAAACAACAAAGGGATGTTTGAGACATGTAAAAACGTCTTTAGGTATATGCCAAGGGCTCAGAGATCTGGTGTGTCATGTTTTCCTGCCTGTGAGTTAACAGCAGCTGTAGTTCCTTCCGGGTGGTGTAGTTGGTTTTCTGGGAGGGGAAGGACACAACTTGGTAATACTAGTAATCACTAATCACTGCGGAGTGCTCACTATGTGCTAGGCCCTGGGTTAGTTGGATGCTTTGCTTTGCCTCATCTCATTCAATTCTCACAAGAGCACAGTGAAGGAAATACTGTTATTGTTCCTGATTTACACACAAGGCAGCTGAGACAGTCAACCCATTTTTAGTTCATTCTGATTCCATAACATGCCTCTCAGGCTGTATAGCTCTCGGTTATAATACAGTTAGGGTGCTACAATGTATACGATGAATTCCTATAAAATTACTTCACTTATTTGAAAACGCTGCTTATTATTTCAAGTTCATGCATATATCTGTTTTGTTGCTTTACTCAGGGGCCATGTTATGGGAAGGATGTGTTTTCCAAGCAGAATTGACCTCTTTGTTCTGCACCAAACATTTCCTATAACCTGTGGCAATTTGCTGCCAATAAGTCTACATACTTTCGTATTTCTTAATGCCTATTTTAAAATATCATCTGTTGATATTACTCTAAATACTTTCTGCTTTAGTATGGCACAATTATACCTGGATTCCTAGACAAATACACCATTTAAATATAGTTCCCTATTTTTCTCATCCTTTGTAGACAGCTTTTCCAAAGGTAAAGTTTAAAAGCACTGATCAACTCAAATGAAAAATATTTGAAAGGCAAATAATAATGATGCTGCTAAATGCTAACAGTTTCCCAATTATTTTGTGCTACTGTACTAAATCCCACCTGCAAAGTCGGGAATCAATTATTTAATGCAGAACATTTAAATCTAGTATTAGAATCTGGATGAGGATAAAAAGAAATTCTGAATATGTTTCCCACATAGATCTCAGTACCATTACAATATGCTGGATGCTTTCCAATCCAGCCATTAGACCGTGAGTCTTTTTATGTGTCTGTGTACAGATCTCTATGGGTACCTAAAAAAATATGTTCTTGCTAGCAATCTGGGCCTGCTGTTTACCCACAACTCTGTAGCATGCATGATCTTGAGCAAATAATTTAAAGTGTCTGTATCCCAGTTTCTTTATCTATAAAGTAAGAGGCTGGGTCAGGTGACCCATGAGATCCATGCCAGAACTAAAATGTATTGATTCTGTAGCTGAGAATGATGATTTACTGGAACTACTATGCAGTTTAAACCGACTGCTATCAAATTGAAAGTATTCATTTATTTTTCCATTTTCTATAAAAATACTTTCACAATATTAGAAAAAAATCACTGCCAACTCTATTAATAGTAAATACTAAATTCCCACTTGCCCTGAATTCTTAGATAGCCTTTTTTTATACTTTGCAGTTTTGAGCATAAATTTTTAGCCAGAGAACAGAGATTTGTGATTGATCAGTTGTGATCATGGGATACAATTCAAGAAAATGAGAAGCCAATACATTGAGGATGCAGAGCAGAGAAGTAGAGTTTTTGATGGCAATGTTGAACAATGAAAGCAAGACAGGCAACTTCCTTCCTCTGAACATTCTGTTATGTTGGAAATATATACCCCTATTTGTGTACAAAAGATTGCTTAGGTTTTCCATTTTTTGAAGCTGACCGCACTTCTAAGTAATCAAAACTTAGAGTCACCCACACTTTAGAATCAGATGAAGCTTTAAAACTATCAAATCTAATTGCTAATCAACACTGGGACATAGTGTTATTATTTCTACCTTTTAATATTTTCTTGTGATTGAGGAGATGTTTTTACAATATGCTTCAGTTTCATGCACTTATTTTTATTACTTTTGATTTTCATTTAATGATAGTAAGTATAATGGATACATTTCTGCAGTTAGAATTTAATGGTAATCCTTTTCTATTGACAGGGCTTCTGTGATATTTGGTACTTATTTTCAATTCTTCCCAGGAGTTTTTTTCTGTGTGCAGATTATGACAATTAATAATTCAAAATTAGTTATTTGGTGCAAGCATTTCCAAGAGTAAAATATTTCAAGAATATTACACTCTGGATTATCAAATCAAGGTGTTGAAAGTGCTTTGAAAAAACAGAAGCATGGTGTACTGACAACTTCCAAGTCCTTTGTTAAATCCTAGAGGATAAAAAAAAAAGTCTATTTTTATATAAGGATAATAACATTTGATCTGATTCCCATCAAGTCTTTTGAGAATAATATATTAGTCATCTGGGATACTTTTGAGATACCAGGTACATTGCTTAGCATTTAAAACAAAACCAAATGCCATGACTGATTAACTTGGTCAGAATGCTAGAATGAGCTTATATACATCTTTAGCTATCATAATGTTTTCATAGGATAATTTAAAGCTCCTTCTTTTAGAAATAAAGATTTTACAATTTATTCACACATTTGAAACCAGCTTAAGAGCATAAAGCCCCCCCCCCCCCAAAAAAAAAGCATAAAGGGCCCTTAGAAATGCATTCTAGGCCAACCTCATGCATTGGTTAAATATACATCTGGTGATAGAAAGCTCTCTACTCATCAAGCAGACCCATTCTATTTTCTTGCACAAGTCCAACTGATGGAAAGTGCTCACTTTGATCTAACATCTGCCTCCTAATTATGATCATCGGTACTGTCATTCAATCCCTATTTCAACATTTTGTTTACACAGTATCTTGGTGCTTTATTGAGACAAAATATATTACATAAATATTGCATTTCAACAATGTAAGAGTCTAGTCTCTTTCAGAAAGTGTGAATATGGTTAGTCTGCCATTACTTGAGCCAAGTAAACACATGCTGTCTTCTGGTGATTGTTATTCATTCTTTCTGTACTCATAAATCATCTCCTTAAGTTGTCTGCCTAGTTTCTTGCTGGAAATCAATGTCAAACAAGTACATGTCAAGTATACAGAATACTTTGGAACATATTGCATAGTTATCAAGTCTATAAGTTCCATAAAAACCGGTGGGATGTATAAAAAAATAGAAATAAGAGTACTATTTACAAAGTGCATGACTGATGGCTTTAAAAACAGCTTACAGTAAGGATTTACTAATTTTGTCAAATTTAAAAAAGGAAGACTATTTCTTTAGTTAGCTGAACAATATTTCAGAATTAGTAAGAAATAAATAATACTTTATATTTCTCTCTCTCTATATATATATATACACAATAAAGCTTACATTTTTTAGATAATATTACAATCAATTGCATATAGTTGATTCTCATAAAATACTTTTATTGATTTTTGCCAGTCTAATGTATCCGCAAGCAATAGTTGCAACTGATGAGAGAATATAATCCCAACATGAATGTTGGTGGATATTTTCATTTACATGAAAAAAAAATGAAAATGAAACAAATATGCATGTCAGAGCTTCACTCATTCGTTAATGGTATGAGAGATGCCTTTACTAATTTGGATAATAGTTTTTGAATACTGAAAGTGTATCTCCTCAAATTTTTTTTTGTACTAGTCACAATATAATGTCAACAGTCTCCTAACACTTCAAGTCCACTTTAAGTTATCACTAACATTTTTCTCCATCATTTTCTTTTTTATTTTTTTAAAGATTTGATTTATTTGAGAGAAAAAGCAAGAGAGCACAAGCAGGGGGAGTGGCAGACGGAGAGGGAGAAGCAGCCCCCCCTCCTCCAAGCAGGGAGCTTGACATGAGGTTAGATCCCAGGACCCTGGGATCATGACTTGGACCAAAGGCAGATACTTAACCGACTGACCCACCCAGGCGCCCCTCTCCATCATTTTCTTAAGTCTAGAGTACAAAAATGATAGGTCAAGCTTTAATTTGTAACTTTTACAGATTTTCATGCAGTTAATACTCCAACCATGAACACTATCACCTGAACACAAAATTGGGAAAAGAGGTATACCAGTTCACCATTATTTCTTTTTACTATATTGATATAATAGATGTAAATAACATCAAGAGCAAAAGATAAGCAGGGAGTGATAAGTTTTGAGTAATTATTACCTTTATCTTCATTTTAAATAAAATTTATTTAATTGTATTTTATAAAATTTATTTTTTTAAAAGATTTTATTTATTTGACAAAAAGAGAGAGAGCACACAAGTAGGGGGAGTGGCAGGCAGAGGGAGAAGCAGACTCCCCACGGACAAGGGCCTGTTGGGGGCTCATTCCCAGGACCTTGGAACCATGACCTGAGGTGAAGGCAAACATTTAACTGACTGAGGCACCTACAAAATTTAATTTTTAATAATGGTTATGTTTAGCAAAGTGCTTGCAATATTCCTGACAATTTACCAGTGTGTTCTTAGAATCTACAAGTCAGTCACACACACTACAAGGTGAGCTTTAATAAGAGCATTCCAGCTAGACATTTTTAATTTTTTTCTATTCTCAAGAATGAACAAGAGCTACTGGGAAGAACTATAGCGTCCTGTTAGGAAAGTGAACTCTGAAGCTGGATGGTCTGCTTCTCCCACTTAGCGGCTGTGTATCCATGAACATGTTTCTTAGTCTCTTTTTGTTCTAGTGTCATCAGCTATAAAATGAATATAATAATAATAATGATATTAATTCTCATCATGCATAAATGAAGTGACATATGTAAAATCTTTAGGGCAAAGTCTAGAATGTAGTAAATGCTCAATACACATTAGCTATATTATAATTGGATTTTATTTTTTTAAATTTTTTATTATGTTATTAGTCACCACACAGTACATCATTAGTTTTTGATGTAGTGTTCCATGATTCATTGTTTGCATATAATTGGATTTTAACGTAAAATATAATATGATCAGATTTATAATTTAAGAGATCACTCTTGTCTATTGAATGGAATATTCAACTGAGTGAAAAAAGCAGTTAAATACCTGTTGTGTCTCCCTGGGGAGGCACAGAGTGATCGTTCTTGGATTCATTTTGTTAGAATAATGACAGACACACCTGGACAGATTTTGAGAGATGTCAAAGATAACTCCAGGGTTTTTGAATTAGGCAATTGGAGGATTTCCTCTTCACCGAGGAAGGGGATGATGGAAGAGAATCAGTTTTAGGCCAGGAGGGAGATCAGTAGTTTGGTTTTAGAATTTTAAGTTTGAGATACAATTAAAGAGTTTTAGGAGATGTGAAGTAGGCTGATGGGGATACATATACAGAGTCTGGAGAGGTCTGGGCTATAGATACATACACATTTTGTCATTACTGGTGTAAAGATGGAGTCAAAACTGCAAGGGCGAATAAGACCCTTCAGTAGGTCAGAATAAACGGCAGAAAGATGAGAGATCTGTCTGAAGAACATCTATGTTGAAAAGTTACATAGCGGAAGTAACAGAGAAAAACAGTTATTCAAGGCAGAATTATCAATCCCCATTTCACTGATAAGAAAACTAAGACTCACTTGTAGATTTTTTAGTAAATTTGAGGTCACATGGTCAATAAATGACACAGCTAATACTCAACTCAGTTTCTTCCTGCTCAAAGACTCTTGGTTCATATGCCACACCTGCTGAGTCTCTTGCTATTAACTTCAGCCTTTGGATTAAATGAGATGTGTTTAGCACTCAGCATTTGGTAGAATCTTCCTCCATATCCTTTCTGCACTGAAAGATCCATCAGTGTGTAATATTACTGTATTCCTTATTATGCAATGAAAAAGAGAGACAGAAAGGAGAAGAGACAGAGAGGCAGAGAGAAAGGAAGGGAGAGAGAGGGAGAGATAGAGGGATGGAAGACAAGAAGATCCTTTCCTTTTTCTATGGAAACAATTTATTCATTGTCTAGAAGAGTAATGGTCCTTTGAAGATCTCCGACACTTTCTGAGGGACCGTGTTTTGTTTTTGATACCTCAAAGAGGAAAGATAACTTGTTTAGATGCAACAAATGGTGTCAAATGAGGAAGGAAACAAAACACATCAGTAACTGCCAAATATTCAAATACCATCTCCCCTTAGTATACATGTTTCAAAGGGCAACCAAGAAAAGGGGAGATGAGGTTAGAACTGAAAGTCTGGAGAAGGTCGAGGGAGGTGTTCATTTACTCCCTACACTATGCATACAAGTCAGTAATCAGAGCTTTGCTTTCAAAATGCTTGAACTCAAGCCAGAATTCAAAATGAAATTATATAAAATCATGTCTGAGGAACCACAAAACCTCCAATAATAGGTCAATAAAGTGTATATTTTTCAAATACTATGTGGGAGGTGTGCATTACAAATCTTTTTACTAAAGAATGGGAAAAGCAACTAAATGTTAAAACTCCAGTTCAAAATAGCTCACACGAAAGTGATTAAACAAAGCACCCAGATGAATATAAAATGCTCAATTTTATAAGTGCTGCACAATTGAAAAAGACATTAATTGCTCATTCTAACCCAAAGGCCCCAACAGTTGTAGTCCTTTTATAGTAGGGAAAAAAACCCAACGACCCCAGAATACTTTGTATTCAGCTCAAGAGACACTCATCTAGTGATGTTACTAACGTGGTAAAACATGGGAGCATTTTCGTTTAGAACATAGGTGTGCTTCAGACAATGCTGAGAAGTTGGAGTGAATAAAAAACAGATGAGTGATAAACTGAACACTGGAGTCGTGGTTATTCAGCGTGTGTATGGGATTTGCCATTTGAGGAGATTTAAATCTGTGTCAATATATTCATAATTTACCTTTCGATAGACTAGCATTATCTTCACTTTTAAAAGAAGGACTGTGTATTACCACATCTTTCCAATGAGGAAACTGAGGCAGAAAGTGAAGTGGCACTTTAAAGTTCACCAGCAGAAACACTCTCCCTTTAGTTGAGGGTTCATTCATTTGAAGTGAATTACCTATTCTCAGGAGCCCCATGATAGTCCTCGCCAGGGTAATTTATTTCCAAGAAGGGAGTACTTTGCTTTTAAGAGGAAACATTTTTACTTATTGTATTGTGGAATTGTGTCTGTTACTAATATAATAAGAAATATATATCCTGACTACACTAGCATTAAGTCAAATACTGTGTTCTGTTTTTCCTTACCAGATGTTTTATAGCATGTAAGTGTGTTAAAGAAGATTGATAAACCTAATAAACTTATATATAAACCTATCAGTAAAGGATTATAGAGAGGAAATTCAACTTCACTCTGGAGTACTTGTAGAGTTTTGACCATAGGTTTTACTCTACTTTAGCTTATTTCTATTTATAAGAGAACCACTTTTATCCCATGTTTCGCAGATTTACGTTTACAATAAGAAAGAGAAATACGTGCAAAGCTTTTAACCAAATTCTTTCACTAACTCAGCTCTAATGAAAATATTCTGTGCCTCAGATATTTTGCATCATTAAAATGGAAGTATACTATGGTCCATAAGGTGCTAATCAGTTTTATTGAATCTGATTTAGTTCCTTGAGAAAAACAATTGGATTTCTAGAAATTTAAATGTCTGTTATTAAAGAGGGAGGAGGCTTAAATAATTTTCCTATTTAGCTATGACATTAGTTAAGCTGTTGGGAAATGAAGACGTGACCTACAAGGTGAATATATAATAAAAGTAGCTATTTTCCAAATTATAAAAAAGTACACATTGCTAATATATAAATAATATTGTAAGGAACTATAAAAAATATATTAACATCACTTAAATGTTGACACAGTAAAAACCACCTCTAAGATTTTGATGACCGTTTCTGGAATTCTACCAATGACATACTCATGTAAACTTAACAAAGTCATATAGCACAGATTGTCTTGTATAAACATTTTGTACATGTCTTTGGTTTTCTGTCGAGTCCTCATGATTTGTGGTAGTACTTTATAGATTCTTAATATAAATCCATGTTAGATATATATTTAGATCATTTACATTTAATTTATTGATAAATTTGGGTTTGTATCTAAAATCTTACTACACGTTTCCTATTTTAACTGGGAGTTTTATATTCCTTTTTCTTTCCTTTATTGCTTTCTTTTGTGTTCATCAAATGCTTATTGTTGTTGCTTAACTTTTTCTCTACTAAGCTGTTAGTATAAAATTCTTCACTACTCGTTCAGTTTACTGAAATATTTTACACTAAATATTTTTACTCAAGATATTACAGCATGCATACTTGACTTATGATAACCTAATATAATGATGTTTTACCAACTCCATTTTCCTGCACTCCTTCTTTAGTGTTATTTCCAAGCATTTTAGGTCTACATATATTTAAAATGTTATAGAATACACTTACTTATTTTTATGCAATCTTAATTTTTATTTTATACTGTTTTTATTAACTCTTTTCTACCTTTCTGTTTTTTCTTCTGGTATCATTTTCCTTCTGACTAAATAATTTCCCTTAGCATTTTTTTAAAGATTTATTTATTTATCTTAGAGAGGGAGGGAGAGGGAGAGAGAGAGAGAATCTCAAGCAGACTCTCCACTGAGCGTGGAGCTCAATCCCATGACCCTGACTGAGATCATGACCTAAGCCAAAATCAAGAGTCAGATGCTTAACCGACTGATCCATCCAGGTGCACCCCCCCCTTAGCATTTTTAAAATACAGGTCTGGTGGTGACAGTTTCTCTCAGTTTTTGTTTATTCAAAAATATCTTAAATTTGTCTTCATATTTCATAGAAAATCTTACAGTGTATAAGATTTTGAGGGTACATTTAGTTGACTTCAGCACTTTAAAGATGCCACTATATTGTCTTCTGGCTTCTACATTTTTATAAGGTTTCAGCTGTCAATTGAACTGTTACTCTTTTGAACATTGTGTCTATTTTACCTTTTGTTGCTTTTAAAATGGTCTCTCTCTCTCTTTTTTTCATTTTCATTATTTTGACTACGATGTGCTTAAGTGTATTATTTTATTTCCTTTGATTATTATGTACCTTACTGGGTGTATGTAGAGATTTTTGGTTCTGTGATTTAATATTATTAGTATTTTTTTTTTAAAGATTTTATTTATTTATGTGACAGAGAGACAGCCAGCGAGAGAGGGAACACAGCAGGGGGAGTGGGAGAGGAAGAAGCAGGCTCCCAGCAGGAGCCCAATGTGGGACTTGATCCCGGAACGCCGGGATCACGCCCTGAGCGGAAGGTAGACGCTTAACGACTGCACCACCCAGGCGCCCCTAGTTAGTATTTTTTTAAACGCATTATCTCTTCAAGTATTCCTACTGCCCAATTCTCTCTCTTCAACTAGAACTCCAATTAGAGGTGGTGCAGCTCTTTTTTATTCCATTGGTCTCTTTTTCGCATTGTCCTTTTACTCCTCTCTCTGTCAGCTTGAATATTTTCTTTTGACCAGTTGACTAATTCTCTTTCTCTTATGGTAGTTTGCTATTAAAATAATCTACTCATTTTTCCATTTTATATATTATATTTTCATTTCTATAATTTCTATTTTATTATATTTTTAGATGCTAGTTCTCTTACAAATTTCTTAGTATTTCACTCTGTTTTGTCCATTTTTTCTGTATTTTCTTGAAGAAAAGAATCAGAACTGCATCCTTGTCTGTTAGATTTGGATCATTGTAGATTTGATTTACTTTTTTGTTTGTTTAATCATTCTGTACTTTCTTCTGACATGAATTTAAAAAATTCAATTATTACAATTGAACTCCAGATACTACATATAAAAACATGTGGAGACTTCATGTGATATTACATTACACTAAGGAGTTTCACATTTTTATTCTCCAAGCAGATACAGAAGGGGGCTGACCATCTCAACTTATGTTTAAGCAGAGTTATGGTCAGGCTGCTATTTTGGTAGCAGTCAACCTATATTCTTTGTCCCCATTTCTAGGTTATATCTCTTCTGGAACTTCAAGTGGTAGCATATTATGACTATGAAGCAACTTCTCGGTGATTTTTTGCTTCCTAATACCAAAGACTGCCATCAGTGAAGCTCAGTATTATAGAGAATTGTGGTTTTTAAGTGTTGAGCTTCCTATCTTGCTCAACTTTATAATTCAGCAGATGTCTCCAGGAGAAAATTGGCCCTGTGTTTGAGGCCTTCATATTTTTCAATTTTTCACTCTAGTAGCATCCCTCTCCTTTGCCAAAACCTGGATTTTTTTTTTTTTTTAGATTTATTTATTTATTTGAGAGAGAGAATGCACAAATGGGGGGAGGGACAGAGGGAGAGAAACTTCAAGCAGACTCCCTGCTGAGCACAGAGTCTGAGCTTGATCTCAGATTCATGAGGTCATAACCTGAGCCAAAACCAAGAGTCCAACAATTAACTGACGGAGCCATCCAGGTGCTACCTAAAACCTGGATTCTTATCCACTAACTACATTGGATATTAGCCACGTCTCCAGCAGTAATATTATAGATGGCCGATATACTGCTTCTGAGGAAAAAATATTGTTGCATAATAAATTACCACAAACTTATCAGCTTAAATCAACATGCATTTGTTGTCTCATAGTTTCTATGGGTGAGGAGTTCAGGTCCATCAGCTTAACTGGGTCCTCTGCTCAGGGTTCCACAAGGTTATGGTCTTGGTGGTGGCAGGGCTAGGTCCGTTCTCAAGCTCAGGGTCCTTTTACACACTGAGCTGATTGTTGGGAGAATTCAGTGCACAAGGATAAGAAGCAATGGCAAGCAGTTTCCTCTTACAGCTTCTCTGGGTGGTTTTGTAACCAAATGCCTCCAGCGAAACACTTCCCCCAAACAACTTTTCCAGCATCACAGAAGGAGACTTTTGGTAAAGTCCAGAGGGCAGGTTTCAAGTAAGTCCTTCCAGTAGTTTCACGGTGATTTCTCTGTCATTCAGGTACCTCAGCTCTGCCCTCCTCAACAGGTTCTGGAGCTCCCTTATGGGTGTGGGGCCTCTTCCTTACACGCACTGTCGTAGCCACAGGAGTGGTGGCTGATCCTTGTATCTGCTATTTCTTTATTGTCTAAAGTTATCTGTACTCCTTAGAAGCCAGCCAGTTCTATTACTCCAGGGCCCTGTTATAGTTAATAATTCTTAATATTAAACTGTCACCATTCAAATTATTATGTGGTTTCTATCTCCTGTTTGGACTGTGGCTGATACATTTAGAATTTGTCATTAAGCCAGTTCTTCTGCCACTGCCAATTATTACCACATAATCTATGATATTTGTTCCTTGTAACAAAGAAAGAGAGCAAATCTAGAATTTAATAAGACATGTTAAAGAGTAATGCAAACTACTGAACGATTGAAAAAAGAAAGCGTGAATTAGAGATGGAACCTGAGAGAAAGGAAGTGATTTTGTAAAAAAACATAAAACTAAAAGTAGAAAAGACGGCCAGATAATTTGTGAGGGAAAATAATGGTGCAAGATAAATTTAAATCAAGAGGAGATGACTAGAATACATCTAAACTTACATCTCAGCATCTCAGCATCATGGTTAGGGTAAACTAAACAAACAAATAAGGAAAAAAACTTCAAACTTTTCCACAGAAGTATGTACTGTATTGGACAAATAAACATACTTGAAAAAAAATTCATGGCCAAAATGTAAAGAAATCAATAGGCCCAAATAAAACAAGTCAAGCAAAGTTGTGGGTTAGCCCTGAGGCATTCTGCCACACCCTGTGTGACTGGAACCGAGATGAATATACAGTTCTGAGGGAGCGCGGCAAAGGCAAGGCTTACACACCCGGCAGGTCTTCGTAAAACTGAACATGCGTATACTCAGTGACCCAGCGATTCTCTGCCTAGGTATTTACCCTAGAGAATCTTTGCACACTTGCACCAGGAGACCCTTACAAAATTATTCATGTCAGCAAAATCAAAAACGTCAAAAGTGAAATCCCTTAAATGTTTATCAATAAATGAATAGGTCCATAAATTTTGGGATATTCATGCAAAGAAATGCTATTCAGCCATGAAAAAAAATGTATTAGAGCTATATACAGCTATATCAATAAATCTGATAAACAGATTTTTATTTTACTTAATAAAAAAGACAAGTTGGAAAAAGCGTAATTTAAAAGTAAGGTCTTGTGATTGAAGCTGACCATTTGTTTTGGTCAGTAGCTTGAATCGATTTGATAGAACAATCTAAGGATGCCAATCTTAGCTTCATATTTTCCTCACGTTGGGTTTACCCTAAATGGGGGCAGAGTGTAGAATAAGTAAGCATATTGATGCCTTGATTTATATAATAATAGCTGACCACCTAAAATGTGTTTTTAAAGATATATTCTTAATTGTAGAATTTGTCACTGCAGCTTCAGCTCCTTATGTAAGAACAAGAAGAGATGAATAATAATAAATCTACTGATAGTACAGTATTAGAAGCATCTTTATTTTATTGGAGAATACTGCTGGAGAATATTGTGTAGAATTCTAACACAGTGCAATCATTTTCACCCTTTGAACTTCTGAAGACTGTTTAAATATCATAGTTACATAACAGTCAATAAACTCTCTTTTAAAAATGACATTTAAAATAGTTCTTATCATTATGCTTCAAATCATTTGATTATGTCATCTTTTGTTCAATAAAATGCTTCATGATTAACATAGTGGTTGTGAGTATGAGTGTGTGTGTGTGTGTGTGTGTATGCGCACATGTGTGTAATTGGGGAGAGAATAAAAAAACAAGAGAAAAAAGGAACACTAAAATAATGGGTGAAATGTCCTAAAACTAAAACTTCTAATGAATGGTGAATGTAATGGATAAATAATTGGAGGAATTTGACCTTGAGCTAATAAATCATGTTTATTTAAAAATGGACAAAATTAATTTTATTTTCACAGATTGTTCACTGATAAAACAATATATCAGAATACAAATATAGTTACAATTAAAATTTTGTAGCCTGCTCCTTTTGAGCTTAGATTGCTGGCTTGATAGCCTCAAAATATTTTATTATTTTTTATTTTGTAATATTTGAAAGTGCTTAACATTTTTTCAAATTAATCATTTCATTTTATTATATTATGAACCACGTATTAGGCAGGGATTATGAAATAGTTTAATTGAAGAGAGAGAGAGACAAAAAACAGACACAGGCTCAGGAAAAGTATATTTTGCCCAAGACCAGAGTTTAGGAGCTCAAGCCAAGATTTTTTGGCTATTAGTCCTCCATCACTTTGCCTAAACATTAGAACGGCATGACATTTTTTCAAGACTAAACTGAAAACAGCGTTTCCAGGTAGAATTGGAGTGGGAAGACTGGAAGCGAGAGGCCATTGGGAGTGCTGTTAAAGAATTCTAGATGGAGGTAACAAAAGAGTGAATTTAAATGGTAGCTGTGGAAATGGATCCTGCTTCCAGCTTCTTAACTGTGTCCTATGTCCTTTAACACATTTTCTGTGAGAACTAGTTTGATTGAGAGTCTTTACAATCCTTTTAAAGGTCTCTCTGGTGTTTTTTACAATGAGCTGAATGCGTTTGGATAATCTCTCTGATTTATCTAAGCTTAGTAAAATGTTCAATAAAAGTGGACTATTTGAATTCAGAGAAAGAGCACAGACTGCTGTTAGATTTTTGGAATGTTTTCTAATTTCTACATATAAAAGGATAACAAATTAAACATTCAAGGAAAAGAATACGCTCTATGGGTTTCATCCTTCCATAAAACACTGAAGTTTGAGGTTTGGCCAGAGAGCTTTTGTCTATTTGCAATCTCTCCAGTCTCAACTCCACATTTCTTCCTGTTGCCTTGGTTTATTTACACATGGGCAAGTCAGGCTGTAGTTAGGTGAATATTTCCTTGTGGATTATAATGTTTATTTGTGCACGGTGGAATGGAAAGGACACTAATCAGGAACTCACAAAACCTGTATTCTAGGCCAGGCTCTGCAACTTCCTTCAGTTAAATCGTCAAATGACTTATGTTAAATTATTCTATCTTTTCCCCTCAGTTTCCTCAAAATAGAAATTATGAATTATTTTATTCATTTTCTTTTTCTTAGAGCTATATATGCATGTATGTCATCAAGTAAGCAAACAAGCAGAAACTAAATGTTTATATCTTCTGTAAATGATAAATTGGGGGCTAATACATCTTATTTATTCGTGTGTTATAAAATATATGGCCAAATTTGATAGATGGTATGAAGATATAACTACAGATTCACGACTAACTGATTACCAGGGAAAGCCAATATATAAATAAATAATCATATATCAATGTAGCAGATACTACACATTGACTCATTAACCACCATTCCCACTCCCCTTCAACATGCTTTTCTCTTCTAACAGCCTGTTAGAAGCTAATAGGTATGTTTTTTTATAAGTTTTTATTTAAATTCCAGTGAGCTAAAGTAAGTGTAATATTAGTTTCAGGTGTACAGTATAGTGTTTCAACACTTCCATACAACACCCAGGGCTCATCACAAGTGCCCTTCTTAATCCCTATCCCCTATTTTACCCCCCCACCTCCCCTCTGGTAACCATCAGTTTGAATCAGTTTGTTCTCTACAGTTAAGTTTCTGGTTCTAGGTTTGCCTCTCTTCCTTTCTTCCCCTCCTTTGCTCATAATACTTTCTAGCTCCAACCATGTTGTTACAATGGCAAGATTTCATTCTTTTTTTATGGCTGATATCTATCTATATCTATCTATATCTATCTCTATGTTCTTTGAGATATCTTCATTATCTGTTCATCATTCTATGGACACTTGGGCTGTTTCCATAACTTGGTTATTGTAGATAATGCTGCTATAAACATAAGGATACATGCATGTATCCCTTTGAATTAGTGTTTTTGTATTCTTTGGGTAAATGCTTGCTAGTGCAATTGCTGGATCATAGGGTACTTCTTGAAGAAATTCCATACTGTTTTCCAGAGTGGCTGCACTAGTTTGTATTTCCACCAATAGTGCAAGAGGGTTCCCCTTATTAGGTATAATTGCTTCGCAGCTAGGCTTCTGCATGTAATCAAGGAAATTTTCACACTCAAATCCATAAGAGAGTGGGAAGCCAGAGATAAGCAATGTGAGATTGTGAGATGGAAGCTATGCCTAGTTTTTTACTCGGGGTTCTCTAGGGAAACAAAACCAATAACAAACATGATATGTGACATATATATTATCTCACGTAATTGTGGAGGCTGGCAAGTCTGAAATCTGCAGACCAGAAATCATGGGAGAGTTGATGTTGCAATCTGAGTCCAAAATCTGCAGAACAGGTCAACAGGGTGGAAGCTCAAGCAGAATTTTTACATTGTAGTCTTAAGACAGAATTTCTTCTTCTTTGGGAAGCTTGTATTTGCTTATATAACCTTAAACTTATTAAATGAGGCTCATCCACATTACGGAGGGTAATCTGCTTTATTCAAAGTGAAATGATTATAAATGTTAATCACATCTATAAAATACCATCTACGATAGTGTTTGACCAAACAAATGGGTACCTCAGCCTTAGCCAAGTTGGCACATAACTAAACACACCCGAGAAGAAAAGATTTAGGGCAGCTTTGTTAGCATTTCTACTGTCCAAACTTAAGGGTTAGTGGTATCGATGCTAATGGGTCACAGGAATAGTGGGGGTTTTCAACATTCTGATTGTGTAGAAACCCAGTTGATTTTCCCAGGCATCTAAGACATTCTTTAACTTTTTAATAACCCCTAGCTAGTTTAAGCAAAGTCAAGAGTGCATACTATTGTAGAGCACCTCACTGTCTCAGGGGAGCATGAGACTCTTGATCCCAGAGTCATGAGTTCAAGACCCATCTTGGGCATAGAGATTATTTTAAAAAACCTTTTTTTTTTAAAATTAAAAATGTGCATAATTGTCTTGGTACAAACAGAAAACAAAACAAAACAAAACAACACAGGCCTCAAATGGAGTCACTTATGTAAAGGTCCCATGTCAGCAAACCAAGACTTAATAACTAACCTAACTGAAGTTTTAACCACCCCAGGAATGTAAACTTTAATCAGTCAGCATGGAATTTCCTGGCCAGTACTGAGAAATTTATTGATAGATCCCTTCATTCCACTTAGAAGGACAACCTTGCCTAAAAAAATGCATTCTTTGCTAATAATTTCTTCTTTTCCCTGCTCAATCTCTCTTTTAAAAACTTTTCCTTTTCTCCAGCTCAATGATGCTCCTTTCGATTTGCTAGATGCTGCCTGATTCATGAATTCTTTAATAAACCCAGTTAGATCTTAAAACTGACTCAGTTGAGATTTTTGTTCTTTAATATTCTGCAACTAAGGATCTTCTTTTTTTTTTTTTTTCTTTTTTTTTTTGCAACTAAGGATCTTAATCAAAAGAGAAGTTTCTTCATGGGCCATAACCTCGAGAATTTGGGACTTAGATTTGGTTTTTTTCCAAACTAGATTGTGTTTGGAACAATGAGAATCCAGTTAGTATTAGAGAATGAGTTACTGGTAGTCCATGAAGGGCAAGGTCACATAGTTACTTAAATTATCCTGCTCAACATTTTGAACGAATTTCCTCATAAAGCTAAGGCTTTAGTAGACTGAATGGACACTGTGAAAGATCATGTTTAAAGGCAGGAAGGAGACAAATTGTGAGATGAGTTGGCTCTTTCTAAACGCTGTAGGAATTTTAGGGGAAAATGTAACTGTCAGAAAGTTTCTCATGATTGGAAAAAAAGAAAGAAAGAAAGAAAGAAAGAAAGAAAGAAAGAAGAAAGAAAGAAAGAAAGAAAGAAAGAAAGAGAAATCTCTTATATCTCAAAATTGCAATACTGATATCACCAAAAATAAGATGCAGAATTTAATTTTGAGATTGCTAAATTACAACGATTGGTTGGTTGAATTCACATCCTTGTAAAATAGCGCATCAGTTGGGAAAGACCTGCAAAAATCTGTTGTGTATAAGTTCCAATGGATTCTGAAGCAAAAGACAGAGAAGTATAATACTGACAAATTTATTTTTATAGGGTACTTACCAAAGATTCTAGACTCATGTGCTTGAAAGAAAAGCTAGGAGGGATTCTGTATGCTTAATTAATTTATCTATATCAGGTCTCAGAAGAGCCTTGTACTGAATTAAATGTAAATAACAAAATCTTTTTAGGGAAGAATGCAGAGAAAGGAATGCAATAACTTAGAGATCTAGGAATTTATTATGTGCATCCCACCCATCTACCTTCAAATACAGTCCTCATGATATCCCAAAGATATACTGTTCTCCAAGGCATTTGGGAGAGGACCAGCATCTTTGAAAAGTACTGTAAGAGTTGTTCTTTGTAACCTGGGATGAAGGTGGGAGATGCTGCCACTTAAGTGGATTTTCTCATTTCATAGTGGAAGAGGATAAATATCAGTATTCCACTGCCAGACAAGATGGCATGGTTATAATGATGGGCAGCAGGGAAAGAATGGTAATCAAAATATTTTTGTCCATGTAGGTCTTTGTTGACCTTTAGTTTATCATGGAGTCTTTGGTACCAAAATAAATGGGCAGACCTTTAACATCCTACCTGATTTCTGTAAGTGCTCCCTCATTTGAAAGAAAAAAAGAAAAGAAAAGAAAAGAAAAGAGAAAGAAGAAAGAAAGAAAGAAAGAAAGAAAGAAAGAAAGAAAGAAAGAAGAAAGAAAGAAAGAAAGAAAGAAAGAAAGAAAGAAAGAAAGAAAGAAAGAAAGAAAGGAAGGAAGGAAGGGAGGAGGGGGAAGGGGGAAGGAAGAAAAAAAGAAAGAAAAAGGGAAAGGAAGGAACTACTTTAGGTATAGCAAAAAATAGAGGCCTGCATTGAACTGCAAAATAGTCAATTTTACCATCCACTCAATTGCCAGAACTGAGTAAGTTTAAAGATATAAGGCTGCTTGACAAAATGCAAAGTCACATCAGTTTGAGGATGATGTTTAAAACATTACAAGTATTTAAAATAAGATCTCTTCCTATCCTTTCTCAAAGAATTTATGACCATTTACCAAAATAATTGTGCAGTAAGAAAAAATATAACTAGAATGTTTTTGATTGTTGGACAATTGCTAATTTCTGGATACCAAGAAAATCATTTTTCCCTTGTTCAGGGAGAGCTAATGAGAGTAAAGTAACAAGTGCAGTTCAGCCTGGGCTTACATGATGCAAGACACCTGATCTATCCTTCCCAAATTTAAGTCACTTGCTTGCTTCTTTTGGAGACAGCTTGGTCCTAGAGAATGATGGTAGATTATTGTAAAATAACACCTTTAAAATGTTATGTACTATATGACTCTTTAATGAAACAAATAAGTATCACCATGCACCTTAGCACTTGATATACAGTTATTGATTTAGCCACCTCTCTATTCCAATGAGGCAAGAACACCAGAAAGAATTTATTTCACTTGGCTGGGAAAATACTAAGCCTTCAATGCCTAACTTTAGATAGATGTCATTTTTCTGACTCTGAGCCATAATTTCATCTGCAGAGATCCTCATCATTTCGACATCCCCTAGAACATCAAAGAAGTCCTTTTCATTAATGACACATGTGAATAGAATCTAGAAAGCAAGAAATAGCAGGTACCAAGATGCTTTGATTAGACACATGCATACAGGAAGATAGGAGTCATACACTAAGGAAATTCAAATCTCAAAAGCCTAGCAAATTTTCCAAGGATACAATAGTTTGGAGTATACTGGAAATTTGTTTACAGAGTAAAACCATTATATTTTGCTTTGCCTAATATTTGAAAGTAAGTTAGTTTGAATTTTGGAGGCAACATATGTGACATTTGGCATTTGTGTAATCTCAACCTATTTATTGGATAATTAAGCTATCAGCTTTTAATTGGGCCTAAACACAGAAAAAGACTTTCTAGCTTATTCAGGCTGTCGTATAAACAGTTTTGACACTTAGCCCTTATGACTCAACAGATTTAGTGATGTTTGAGATGTCTGTGACCGATTGGGAGACTGAAAGGGAGTAGTAATAAGCTCCAATAACAGAACCAGAGCTCAGCTGCTAGGTTTTGAAGCAGAGCTGTGGTGTGTACTACACTACTTTGAGAAATAGCACTGGCCCCTGTTAGATATTCTAAGATTATTCATAAAACACCAAGTAGTCATGTGACCTTAGCTTCTCACTGTGGTCTGTGTCATTTAATCTACAGAAATGTAATTTTGTTGTATATATGGGAACAAACTCAAGAAGATAGGGAAGGTGTTAGAAAGGGTTATGGACAGGCGCTCATGTTCGGCATGCGCCAACCCCTGCGACACTGTTGTCTCTTCCTCAACCTCCTCTACTTAATAGCTTCCTTGAGGATAGTACATTTGAAACCTGGTTGTAGAGAGCTCTGTATGGTGTTCTGCAACCAATTATGAGTATAATACTGTAGAAATACAAATTCATGATCATTCCTGAAAGCACATAAAAAAGTCCTCCCAGTAGGCAACGCTTTGAGGAATACAGATGATTTTTCTACTTTGATTAGGAGTGATGAACAGGGTGTGGCACCATTTAAACTCATGAGCTGTATCTAGTTTTTGGCCAGATGATCAGGGATTTGGAAGATTAATGACAAGGTTTGAAGGAAAATTATATAAATGGGTCCCAAATTTGAAATACTGTGCCCCATGTGAATGCCCCATGTGAATGATCTCCCCCTCTGTCTGTAGGAGAATCTCTCAGTAATCAGCTGGAAGACTCACTTTTTGTCAGGTAATCCCTTTCTGTACTCTCCCAGTTCTTATTCTATGTGATCATGAACAAAATGTCATGATAGCCAGGGCAAAGTATGTACATAGGCTTATTAACATGAGACTCCCCTCCTTATGGGTGTTACTTATATTACTGTTCTTGAGTGTTCAACCTGCCAAGAGCAGGGACATAAACAGAAAGCTAAAATAGCATAACAATTTGGAAAGACCAACTAAGAATTTGGGAGAGGGTCAGGTATGTTGGACCCTTCCATTTTGAAAGTGCAATGATTTGTCCCCATTGGAATTGACTTATTCTTGGTATTGATTTTTTCTTTCTCCCTTTCTTGTTTCTGCTAGCAATATTATTCATGGACTCACTTATTTTCTTATTTTTCTGTCGCCAAAAACCAAACAAAATAAAACAAAGCATAACTCCTGACCAAGGGATTCATTTTACCACAAAAGAAGGAAATTGTTAAATGCTCATGGGATTAATTTAAACTTTTTTAAAAAATGTATTCTATCACCAAGTTTCCAATTGCTTTATAGAAAATAAAATGTTTATTTAAGACTAAGTAAGGAGCCAGATGGGAAACAATGCATTAGTGTTTTGTGCTGTCCTATACAGTGCACAACAGATTCTTAAACAGCAAATAATATGTGATAATATTTTCCCCACACTTAGAATGCATGAGTCTGGAAACCAAGGGATGGAAGAGAGAGTGGTACTTTCACTATAGCACTAAAATGACCCATTCCTCAAATTTTTGCTTCTATTCCTGTGACTCAATACAGTGCCAATTATGAAGTTTTAGAAGACAAGGAATCAATACTTCCAACAATGGATGCATTGTAGCAGTTGAATGGGTAATTGAGAAATTCAGCCAGCCAGTTTTTTGTTTTTCACACCAGTAGATAGCTGGACCAACTGGCAAAAAGTCTTAAAGTGATGTTTCCTGAGAGCAAATGGAAAATGCATAGTACTAGTGGAAAGAGTCATAAATACAAACCATACCCTTGTGAATAATTCCAAAAAGTAAAGTCATAGTAGATACCCATAATTTCTTCTTTACTCAGTTATATATATACTTAGGTATATGCATATTTTTTCCAAACCCATTTCCTTATTATATTACACAGATTATGTGGAAAACAACTAAATATAATTTTGTACAGAGACTAGAGCATATCAAAACCAAGACTGTGACCAAACTGTGGACAGAAAAAAAAAAAAAAAATCACCTAGCAGTGGATGTGGTAGGTAGTGTTAGGGAGTATGTATATATGGTATGTAAACTATGGATCTACACTTTCCTTGGGAGGTGAGACTTTCCACAGATATTTTATTTGTATGGTGAATAGTTACATCTATTAGGCAGGATTACATGGTTTTTGCTAGAGTTGTTGATTTGCTTTTGAATATGGGGTGGTGGGTATATTTGGGAGTGAGCAACCAAAGATTTGTTTTGTGGTAGATATTGCAAATTGGCAGTGGGTTTTCTATTACAACAATTTCAGGAAAGCAGTTGTGTTTACTTAATGTCTGTGTTGTTCCTGGTTTTATAGCCTCCAAACTTATTTCCCTGGGCATTTCAGAAACTCTGTGAGTTCCCTAATTCCCTGTAGTAAATTCCATTCTGCAAGTATACATTCTAAGGATTGAAACTTAGAAGGCTGACTGATTGACTGATTCATCCATTCATTCATTCACAGAAGGAATAATTATTGCCTGTGATGAGGCTGTTGAGTAGAAAATGTCCTTTTTTCCGGAAACAGAAAATGAAATTGAAACTGGGGAGAGCAGAAGGTGAGGAGCAGTCTACTTGGTAAGGAAGAAAAGAGATCTCCAAAATTCTGCTCTTCAAATACCATTCCCCACTCCTTGTACCCTCTCTTTCCCTATTTATCTAAACTAGAAGCCTATGGGGATTTATACAAATTAGAAAACAGTATCAGGGTCTGAGTTATTGAATTGGAGTCAGTGCTAGTAGTTTGGACAGGGGAGGGAGATACTTGCCTCTTCTACCAAAATTCAGTAAAGAGTATGCAGAATAATCATTTATAAAGTTTTATTCATGAAGAAGAGATTAGTATCTCAAGCCCTAGTTGTGCATGCAGCAGACCTGATGAAATGCTCTGAGCCTACAAAAATACTGGAAAGAGGAACTGGAAAATTGGAGAGAGAGGGAGTAAGAAAGAGAGAAAGGTCAGAAACAAGGTAGCAAGCCCTTCTCCACCTCTGCACTGCCTTTTAGCATGACAAAGATTCATGTTTTCCTGTGGAAAGTCATTGGCTAGGCTGCCCTTACCCCACCTAAGAGATTCAGTACCAGGTCAGATGCGAGGGTGCAAGAGATCAAGTCAGAAGAAAAAAAAATCTTACCTGCAAGTGAGCTGTGCAATGGGGAAGATCCCACAGATTGCCCTTAAGGAAGGATATCATCAGCAAGCACAACAAGAGGCAGCAAGAATTACGACTGTATTTCCTTGTTAAGTATGTAAGTGTTTGACCTTTTCATCTCACTCTTCTGGGCAAGTCCAAATTACAAAGGAACTAGAACCTACAGGAGAAGACAAGAATGAAAGAGCAGATCAAGCTCCATAACCCACCTGAGTTCCTTGGGCCAGAGATAGGGTGCAGAGAGCTGTTAAATCACATGTAAGTTGGAAGAATTGTACTGGACTAGATACATCCTTTTCATAACCAAAAGTGACCAGGAAAATATGGAATATGTTTGAGATATTAAGAGACAGGAAGGAAAGAGATACCATAGCCCAACTGGAAGACAATAATTAGAGAAGAAGTATTTTATGTTTCTGTACTCTCGAAAGTCACACTGTCTCATAATTCATTTACATTTACTAAATGATGAAAAAAAATTATGTATTAGTGGAGTAATCAAAGTGATTTTAGGTACAGAATAAGAAGAATTTGGTTTGGCTGTGTGAGTCCAAGGGAATTCAGTGAGTTGACACTGGAACGAAGTCTTGAAGGATGACCAGGAAATTCTAGTGGAGAAGAATATGGACAAGCTTGTCAATTAGATGAGACAGCAAATGCATTAAGGCTGAAATTTTGTGATTTGGCTAAAACACAAGGGACAATGGAAATAAGGGGAAATACGATGGAAAGTTGAGCCGTGTGCTAATAAGTTCTCAAAGTCTTTTGGTCTGAGAAATACCATGATCAAGTGCATTTTTTGAGAGATAGTGGTGACAGGATTAAGTTTGTAGTAAAAGAGGAGATCACTTAAGAGTCTGCAGAGATAGATCATGAGATTTTAAACTGAGATAAGTTGAAAAAGGTGGAAGAAGGGCAGTTATACAAGGTTTTCAGTGATAGAAATGTCACGACTTACAAGTAGGGATAGGTGGTGTGGAAGCAGGAGTTTGGAGAATGATAATGAGGTTTCTAATTTGGACTGGGTTTTATAGGTGGGTACATTAGATGCAAACATAAGTATTGAGATAGAAAATGATTTCTTTTTCTTCTTTCCTTCTTTTCCTTCTGTCTTTTCTTCCTTCCTCTGCCTTCTTCCCCACCATCTCTTGCATATCATTTAAACTTTCTGTTTGCATTTTATTTTCCACCTGATTCCCAATAAGAATTTGAAGTGGTTAATAACTAAAGTTGTTCTCTTTGTGTTGTTCTAACATTTCTAATGCTAGATTATCATCCTTTTTTTTTTCTCCCACAGTTTTGGAGCACTGTCAAATTGTCTTGGGAGATTAAGAGCTCGATCTTGGTTTGCATTCCTAAACAATAGCATTCTCATATGCATGTGGATAAATTGATATTAAAATAATTATATTGAGCAATAATAAATAATGAATGTTTTTGCCTTGCTAAAATTAGGCCTTAGGATAACTCACTTCCAGTTACCTCACATATAACAAACAAAATCACATATAACAACAAAAAATCATGTAAGAAAGATTTGTATTCATGGATGGTTTTAGATATAATCAAATATTTTAAGTCATAATATGCAAAGAACAAAACAAAATAAAACAAAAACAGAAATGATCTTAGGAACATTGACTTGGTAAACAAAAAAGACTGACCATTTATATGTTTTAAAATCATTGACAAATACAAAAAAAAAAAAAACTTTTGTCCAGTTTTTCTTTTGGATTCTTTAAAATGTGATTTATTCTTTTCATCTTTTAGTATAAAAAGGGGAATTTGATTTGATGTGGCCCCATGCCATGGAAAAGAGGGATGTGCCAATAATGTAACTTATTTGATAGATACATAGTATTTAAACCAGATGAAGAAAATCAACATGTTTATTTTTCATCAGGCTAAGGTCAGTAGAAATATTTCTATGTAATGTAATATATCATCATGGGATATCATCTCGAGAAGGTCAATTTAAATAAGAAAGAAAAACTTGTAGCCTAGATGAAAACCACAACCAAGCCTCCAAAGAAATACAAGACTGTAAGTTGTGTTCGAATGCAGGAATGTTTGATAATTGCTTTCATTAGGTAATTTCTGGGGTATGGCAACTCTAACCTGTTTTTGTTGGGGGAAGGGGGGGGTGCTTAATTTGGTCTGCATAATGCTAGTCTCCTGCAAGGAGAAATGCCCAATTAAAGGGACATAAACATACTTTAAGTGTCGTCATGTGTGCTCCCAGAGCATGAGATCTTTATTTAGCATAACCTTACCACTCATAACTGCAACCAGGGCTGGACTTACTTACAGAAATATTGGAGATTTTCCAGGTGACTGGTTAGTTAATTGGCCCTCCTTTGGGGATATAATAGGAGAAGTAAAGGAAGGAAGATTGGTTTCCTGATGTTCTTGAAAACTGTTTAGAAATATGGCATGATGGGAATTTACCAACTTTTCCTTTGGGTGTTATTGTACTTAGTAGAATGATCCAGCTTCTTCTAGTGTCCAAGTGATGCCAGGAAATAAATTTAGCAGTGGAAGGAACAGATATTTTCTTCTCTATATAATTTGCCACAATGCTTAAACCAATTAACATCCACAGAGAAGAAAGCTGAATAAATAAAGCAACTTTTATAAGGTACAGTGTCTTTAAAAGTAAAATACTAAGAAAAATTATGCAACATAATTTACACTTGTTATGTAGTATAATTTAAGGAAACCTTCAGTGTTAATATGATGCATTAAAAGTTCTGTGGTGTCAATAAAAAGTTAAAAGCAAAATCCTATATTAATACTTCTTTCACAAGCAGGTGTTGTAAAGAGTTACTCAGAGGTTTTAAGAATAAACAAAGAAAGTATTATGCATAATAATCATGAAATAAATGTGTTGGTTTAGAAAAGATCTTTCATCTTCAAAGGTTTTAATAGTCACAACGGGATAAAAATGTGGTAGTTTTTGTGTACAAATCCTTTCTTGTACTTTAATTTAGAGAAGTATTTTCTTTTCCCCCAAAAAATCTATAAGCACCCTTCATATATTTAGCCTTGAAGGTGTGAAATATTTTCAGTTAAATATCTCCACTTGGGTTACATAGTTATTCACAAAGGAAATACCCTTAAATATTTATAAACATCAAATATTATATAAAAATTTCTAGAAAATTAGTAATTTTTTTTTCAAAAAACATTCACTGAGACTCTACTAGGAACATGGTATGGGGGATGCAAAGCTAGATCCTGGAGAGACAAAGGTAAAGGTTGAGTAATACCTATTCTTTGCCATGGAGATACTAATATAATTCAAGCCATGTAATATCCATTTTCTCGTAATTCTAGCTCTATGTGTTACTATGAATCAGACATTTTCATCCAGATGTCTTATGTTAATTCAAATTTAAATATCCAAAATTAAGGCATTTATTTCCTTCATATCTGTCAACAGTAACCACCCCTCCTCTTCACATCCATATTTTTTAAAGGAAAACCTTCTCACATACCTTAGCTGAAAATTTCACGTTCTTTTGATTTCTCTTCCTCTCCTTTATCTTTTTATCTGCTCATTTGATTTCTTTCCCTATTCTTTTTACGTTCATCTAGTCATTCAAAAATCCTGAAATTTCTATTTTTAAACTACTTGTTTATATTCCATTCATCCACTCATGCCGGGGGAAGTAGCTTGGTAGACAGTATATAGATCCTGAACACATTTTTAAAAAATTTTTGTTAGAATTACACATAAGAATTTCAGTATTTTGAAGGTATTATAAATTATATGGTATTTAAAATTTTTGGTTTCAATAATAGTTCAATACTACTGTATTGAAAAGAATATTGATCTTCTATCCTGTGACATTGCTAAGCTGATTGAGTTCTAAGAATTGTTTTGTAGATGTTTAGGGATTTTGTACAAAGACAAATATGTCACTTAAGAATAAGAACAGTTTTTTTGCTTTTTTTTCCCCCTCTATGGAAAAGTCTTTCATTTCTTTTCCTTGTCATATTGCACTGGCTATAACTTTCCATACATTTTTGAGTAGGTGTGAAAAGAATGAACATCTGTATAGAGTTCTTAATGTTATGCCTACTCAATTTTCACTGTAAAATATGATGTGATTGTAGATTTTTGCAGATGTTCTTTTTCAGATTGAGGCAGGTTTTTTTTTTTTTCTACACCTAGTTTTCTAAAGAAAATATTTAAATTAAAGATACATGTTGAGTTTTGTCAAATGTGTTTTATAATCCCTTCCCTCTGCTCTTTGGTATTAGTTTGCTCTTCTTTAATGAAGATTCTTAAGGTGTAACTTTTATTATTCATTTGAAACTGTTTTTCTCTTCCAATGTAAGCGTTAATGCCTGTATATTTTCTTGTAGGCTTTTCTTTAGCAGCATCCTTCAAAACATTCTTATATCCCTCAAATTTTGATGTTACATTTTAATTTTTGTTCACTGAAAAATATTTTCTAATTTTCCTTGAGCTTGCTTTATTTATAAATTATTTAGTAGTATGAAGTTTAAGTTCCAATACTTGAGGAATTAATTTCTAGTTTAATTCTGTTATGGTTGAAAACATATTTTGAATAATTCCTAGCGTGTTAAATTTAATAAGGCTTGCTTTGTAATTTGGAATATAGGCTAACTTGGTAAATGTTTCAAGTGCACATAAAAAGAATTTCACTCTTGTTAGGTGAAGTGTTCTATATGGTATTGTTCAAATATTCTATATTTTTCACTGATTTCATTCTACTTCTTTTATCAATTACTGAGAGAAGTATCTTAGAGTCTATAAGTATAATTTAAGCTTTGTCTATTTGTTCATTCCCTCCTCTCTGTTTTGTTTTATGTGTTTTGAAACTCTATTATTAGGTGTGTACACACAGGATTGTCATCTCTTCTTGAAAATGACAGTTGACCCTTAACCTTATGTAGTATCTTTCTTTATTCCTAGTGCTTGTTTTTTAATGCTGTGGTGGATGTTCTGAGGTCTGCTTTGTCTTCAGCTTTTTTTTTTTTTTTTTGCATTTGCAAGCTATATATTTTTCCATCTTTTTATTTTTAACTTTTGTTCATCATTATGTTTCTAGTGTTTTTTAAAATATTTTATTTATTTATTTGACACAGAGAGAGAGAGTGAGCACAAGTAAGGGGAGTGGCAGAGGGGAGAGAGAAGCAGACTCCCTGCCAAGCAGGGAGCCTGATGCAGGGCTCAATCCCAGGACCCCAGGTCCATGACCTAAGCTGAAGGCAGATGCTTAACCAACTGAGCCACCCAGGCACCCCTCAACTGGTTTTCTTATAGGTAACATATTTTTGGATCTGGTTTTCTTTTTTAACTGATCTGAAACATGTCTTATAATCTTTGTGTTAAAACATTTACATTTAATGTGATTATTTATATGATCAGATTTATATGTACCATTTTATTACTAGCCTTCTCTTTGTTCCTCTACTGTTTTCATTTCCTTGTTTTTCTTTTCCTGCTTTCCTTTGAATCATTTGAATAATTCAAACTCAGTTCATTGAATTTTTTTTTTTTTTACTCTCTGTGTGTGTGTGTGGTTTCTCAGATATTAAAAAGCATAATTTTGGGACACTGTAGCATACATAGAAATAAATATATATTTGTATAAAAATATTCTTATCTGATATTTCTAAAATATTACCTGTTAATTTTTCTTTCCTTAGAGTAAGTAGATATGTCAAGAAGTTGAAAAAACACACATTTATAACCACACACATTTACACTTACGAACAAAAACTTTGTATGAAGCTTTATTATTGTGAATTTTATAAGAAAATATTTTTAAAGTTAGTTTGGTGTATATATTTTAAGTAAACTTTAAATTCAGTGGACTTGAATCTTCATGGAAATAATTATTCACATTTAATTTTTAACTTTCAAAAACTTAGGTTCTATTAAATTATACAACTAACCAATAGTTCATTGCATGCTTATATCATACCCATAGAGGTGGTCTTTATGTCAGTATTATATTTAGCTTGTGTCATTTAATTATTTGAGGAATATGACCTTTAGTTCTTATAAAACTTGTAGAAACACAGAAAAGCACTTCAAGAAATAATTAAGGGAAAAGAAACAATTTTAGACATATTATTTTTGTTTAAAAATCAAACCCATGTTACAGTTCACCCATACTCAAAGATAGGTTTTTGGGTTTTTTTCTGCTTATAGAGTGACCATCAGAACTAGAGCTTTTCAGACTAAGAGTAGTGACACATTGCTTGTGTCCAATGGATAGAAAAATAAGCATCCAAACCAAATACTGATTATTGTGCCCAGAGATATTACAATAGCAAAAAATAGTCCAGGAATACTGGATCAAAATATAAAGTAAGTTAAAGCAGGAAAGTGTAAACACCCACGGGTAATTATTCTATTAATGTTATAGACGTATCACTACTATGTTAAGATGATGATGATGATGATATGACATAACTATAATGGAATTTTATATTTTATATTTCCTATTAACTTACAGAGAAGCAAATTAAAGTGTTATTAAAATTTAAGCATTTATATTTAAATGAAATATTTAAAAAATAAGTAAAAAGATCAGATTTCGAAAAGTTGGTATCAGACAAGAAACTCCATTCATCTTGATACCTTTCATGGTCTATTCCAATAATCAGTCCCTATCTGTACAACAATTTGCATGTAAATAAGTAATAGATAATAAATAATGGTTTATATTCATTAAAAATACACCAATAAGATTTGTTACATAAAACAATTTTTGAACTTAGGGAAGTGATTTTTGGTTAAAATGTTTTCAAATACTTTTTTTTAAAGTTTTTATTTAAATCCCAGTTAGTTGACATACAGTGTAATATTAGTTTCAAGTATATAATATACTGATTCAACACTTCCATACAACACTCAGTCTGGTAGGGCTTACTGTTTTTATTTATTTATGTATTTATTTATTTTGAGTCTTTCAAGTTTTTATTTATATTCTAGTTAGTTAACATACAGCATGACATTTATTTCAGGTGTAGAATCTACTGATTCATGACTTAATACAACACTCCGTGCTCATCACCAGCAGGGCTTACTGCTTTTAAATCATTGCTAAGAATAAACTCATACAACCCCAAATAATTGGTTCTTTCTACCAATCTATTTATTTTAGTTATATGTGTGATTTTACTTTCAAGCTCCTGTCAGATCCTAATTGGAATGATCACTTACATTTCTGAAAACAGAAACTTTATGACTCACATAAAACACTCTAGAAAAAGAAATAATATAACAAACAAATACATTGCCATTGCTGGCTAGATATCTCTCCTCTTCAAAACAGTTTCTCTTTGAAGAGAAGTCTTCTGTTTAATGAACAAACTGACAGAGACTAAAGAGTATACTGGTTTCTCTGTTGTTCCTTGTTCTGAGTCATCCTTTGTTCACTGGATCACTGTGAACAACTTGGCACTATAGGGAGTATTAACTTTTTGGTAATGCTTCTCTTCCTCTTTCCTTCATAAAACAATAAAGACATGCATTGCTGACATGAATTGACATTCAAGTAGAGAGAGGACTATACTGATAATACTAGAAAGGCTGAAACTCAAGCACCTACGTTCAACTCCACCTTGGTACAGGAAAAGGGTCTTCCATGAGCCCCAAGCTTCCCTTTTCATTCTTGCTAAGTGCTGGGAATGCCAAGACCTGGCTATGCCTTTGCTGGATTTCTCAGGGTTGTGTTTGTAGTGAGCAACCTTTTGGGATGGGGTTACATCCATCTCCAGGCACAGAGCAGCCTTTCTTCCATTTATTAAAAAAGGACTAGAGGGCGCCTAGGTAGCACAGTCCTTAAGCGTCCGCCTTCGGCTCAGGGCGTGATCCCGGTGTTTCCGGATCGAGTCTCACATCGGGCTCCTCCGCTGGGAGCCTGCTTCTTCCTCTCCCACTCCCCTGCTGTGTTCCCTTTCTCGCTGGCTGTCTCTCTGTCACATAAATAAATTTAAAATAAATAAATAAATAAATAAATAAATAAATAAATAAATAAAATAAAAAAGGACTAGAGCCTCCACAATCAGTGTTCTTTCTTACAATGCAACCCACTGTAGGTGCAGATATCCTTTATGGACTTTGCTGTGGATGGAATTGTGTCCTCCCAAAAGTATTGATGCTCTAACCCCCCAATGTGACTATATATCTGGAGATCAGATCTTTAGAAGGTAATTACAGTTAAATGAAGTCATAAGAATAGGAACCTAATTTGATAAAATTGTGGGCTTATCAGGAGATGAGAGAGATCACACTCTCTCTGCACCACGTGAGGACACAGAGAGAAGGAAAGCCAGGAAGAGAGGTCTAATCAGACACTGACCATCTTGAACTTGGACTTCCCAGCCACCCAGAATATGAGAAGGTAAGTTTCTAGTGTTTAAACCATCCAATCCTGTGGTATTTTACTATAGCAGTATGAGCAGAATAATACAGGCACTTTGGGTTGGTCCAGTGGAATTTGAGCATGAGAAGGATAGGGAACTGTCCAAGAAAAAAAAAATGAAGTTCTATTACTTTTGCTGTGATTAATAAAATCTTTGATCTCTTACCTAGGAATCTCATGTCTTTAACCAATATCCTTGAAATAATAACAGGTTAACTTGTTAGCCTGCAAGTGGAATAAAACCTTGGACCCTACACACTGCTTTACATTAAGGTGCCTACTTTCAACCTAAAATGATCAGCTAGTAAGTGCTAGAAATGATGACTATGGTGTTCGGATGGTGATGCTAAAATCCTCCTGTCCCAGCGGCTATGACTATAGCCATGATCATGTATGAGGCACCTTATTCAGCAATTTTTACATATTATCCCAATAAATCATAACAGCAACACTACAAAACAGCTAACATTACATAAGGGACTTAACTGATTTGATTTATACTTTTTAGTAGATCATTCTGACTACAAGGTGAAAATGGAATCAGAGTAAAGTGAGCAGCTGTTGAAATAGTCCATGTAAAATGTAATAGAAATTCCAACTTGTGCTATGACGATGGAAGACACTGTATTACATCCTTATTAATGGTTTTAAATATTTGTGAGATGCCCAGAGTCCAGTTATTGTGCAGAAAACTCAATACACTCAATTCATGTTATCTTATTTTATTTTGTTGTTCAAGGTTTCCAAAATTTATTGCTTTTCTTTGATTTCCTTAAGTTAATCCCAGATAAATCAAATTAAGTTAAGGTCCTGACAATGGTATATCCAAAAAGCTTTAACTGGTATTTTTGAGTGGGGTTGTAGTTATCTACATTCACTCTGGTGAGTGGAATCTGAAGTCTCAGCAAGTGACCCATACTGACTGCCGGTAAGATTGATCCAAGTAGAGTATCTTTATTATAATGATGTAATTTCAGCCCTTTTACAAAAGTTTTCACATGGAATTTTTTTCATTTCCAAAATGTACGTGTCCTGGGGTATTAGCGTACATTGTATATACACGAGGAAATGTGTTAACTTCCAGTCTTTCTCAAGGAATCACAGCTATGGCCAAACCCTGCCCCTTCCTCTCAAACTGACTCGATTTTTCCCTCTTGTCATATTGTTCTCATACAGGCTGTGGAGAATGAATGAGTCTCCGATTTTCAGTTTCCCACACTTCCTCAGGTTAAAGGGTTATGCTAATCTCTATTCATAAATGGCTGTTTTCTATTCTCCTTGTGTGGCCAGGAGAAGGCAGTATGTAATAGGTACTTACAAAGTCACCTGCCCAAGAGGGCTTTGACCACCTCTTGTAAATTCTTTCCTTTGGCTTTCTAGAAGCCCCTGTTCCCTGGCCCGCTTATTTACTTCCCACTTCAGTACTGCATAGTTTAATACACAAGTGTAAAGCTCTTTGAATCAACCACCTGCTCCCTATGACTCCTACACCAAATTTTGCAAGGAACATTTAGTCTCTGTGGTGTTTTTTTATTTTTTTAATTGCTTTTTAAGGAGATGTATTTGCAGTACTGTAAGAAATCTGTAGAAAAGTTTAGCAAAGAACAGAGAGTAGCACAAACTATTCATTCTGTTATTGTTCTGAAACTGTCACCAAAAACAGACTAATAAATACTAAAAGCAGACCTAATGTTTTAAGTGAAAAAAGTGGTTTCTTGAAAATTGTACCAATTTCTAGGAGAAAATTATTTACTGATTACATTGTGTATTTATATATACATTGTGGGGATTAAATTTTTCATGATATTTTTATTAAAAACTACTTTGACAAATAAGCTGAAAAATGGTTAAAGCTAATTATACCAACATTAATGTTGCTTTGTTTACATTTTATTTATTTTATTATGTTTTAAGCTGTTGAGGACATTTCTCATGTACCCCTATGGTTTATAGCTTGAAAGGGCTCCACTCACTTTGAGTATTTATTAGTTATGGATTGATTCATTCTGATCTGATAACCAAATCCAATTTGATTCCTTGCTCTGGCTTTTCTCTTTGTGGAAACCTAACTAAAAACCAGTTATGAAGTTTTTATTCCTATGTGGTCTATCTGTGCTCTGATCATCTGCATTAAAAGATCAATAGGCTATGGCCCCAGGACAGTCAACTCTACTATTTCATTAACGTAGTTTCAAGATGGGAAACTAGTAATAATATTGTCTAGCTAATAGGTTTATTGGGAAAACTAATTAGTTAATACTTGCAAAGACAATTTAAATAGTCTAATTTTTCCCCAGAAATGCACACATAATAAAGGAAATGCAAACATTCCTTCAAACCACAAGCCATGCTGTATTTAAAAAGCTAAGATATTCAATCTAAAAGTTATCTGTCAGAATTTTTTCTTTAATGAATAATTCAACATTTAATCCATTAATATTAACCTTTTCATTTTAAATATAGCCTGATGTCAAATATATATAAAAAAAAAACCCTTAGAGTTAGTATGCCCTTTGACCAGAATTTTTGCTTCTAGAAATTTATTCTAAGGAAATCATAATGAGTATATGCAAAGGTCTAATGACAAGAATATAGATCAAAACTGAATTTAAGATAGTGAAAAATAAACGAATGAAATGCTCAACAATAGGGAAAGTTAAATATATTACAGTCATAAGTGTAAATACTCTGCAACCACTGGAAATCATGGGAATATTTCACTATAAAATTTCATTTAGGGGCGCCTGGGTGGCACAGCGGTTAAGCGTCTGCCTTCGGCTCAGGGTGTGATCCCGGCGTTACGGGATCGAGCCCCACATCAGGCTCTTCCACTATGAGCCTGCTTCTTCCTCTCCCACTCCCCCTGCTTGTGTTCCTTCTCTCGCTGGCTGTCTCTCTCTCTGTTGAATAAATAAAATATTTTTTTAAAAAAAATTTCATTTAGCATATTATTAACAAAAATAGTTAGAAAGAATCTGATTACATTAAAAGATATGTTAAGTGATATGACATCTAGAGTCTGCTTTAAAGCACTACCAGAAAAACAGCAATATGGAGATAGATAAATCAATATTGGAAAAAATGTTTATGATGGAGTTGAGTGAATGAGCACCAAGGGTGTTATGGTGTAATAACTTTCTCCTTTTGTATGTGCTTAAAGTAAATTTACTAAAAAAAAATTAAATTTAAGTAAGTCTTAACTTCTGTTTAGGAACAGTTAGAGGTGAGTTTGCAAATTTATGTATTAATTTTAGGGAAAACAAATCAAAACTTATTTTTGCTTAATTTTAAAGTATACATATGCATATACACATTTATACACATGTAAACATCTATGTATTTAAGCATAAGTATGTATGTGTCTTTCTTTGAAATGTGATGGGACCATTCATAAACTTTGTATTCTTTTATAGTTTTCCATATATACAAGAGAAATTTTGCATCAACATTAGTTAAATTTAGAATCAAAACAGTTGCTATGAAGACATAGGAAGTCTAGTAATAAATTATTTCTCCAGCATATCAGGACTTTAAATAGGAAAACCTTTAGTTTACTCGTTGCCCAAATGGTCAGAGATCACTGAATTTGTCTAGAATAGAGGATTTTAATAAATAATTCTTTCAGGAATTTGTGAATATATTTTATTGATTGTGGAATCAATAGATCATTTCTAATGAATCTGGCATGTTTAATGAATAAAGGTTTGATCCAAATATTACATCTAAAGCAGTGAGGCATTTATATTCCAGCAGGCAGGATCACTTAAACCCTGATTAGTTAACAGACTGTATTCATGAGAACAGTGTATTGATTTCAATGGCTTTATTGATTTTCAGTCTGTTGAACCTAAGCACCTTGCAAATTTATGGGCTGGCTTCATTGACTGTGTTTTGATGTAATATATAGTTGTTTTTAGAAAGTGCTATAAAAAGTTTCTGGCATCTGACCTTTCCTATACAAGATCATTAACCTGTAATTTTTTATTATTTTCAAAGGTCTTTCATAGAGGAATAGTAAAATCATTAATTTTAAGTTCTGTTATTTATAAAAGGGAAAACCAAAAGCTAAGCACTATTGAAAAAATCAGATATATTTAAAAGAAATTTTCCATAATAATTTAGTTTATTTGAAATATAACTTTCTAGATGAGAGACTTGACTAAGAGAACTTAAGTCAGCCCCTATCCATGCTGCTATTTGGCCCCTTTGGGTTAGTTGGCCAAAACCAACCAGTAAAGTATTAGGACATGGATCTGATGAGTATTTTTATTCAAAGTCACAACATTTCTATTGTGTCTCACAGAATTATTTCAATTCTCTCAAATCAAATTTGCTGAGTTTTCTGTAAAGTTTTGATTCTGAGTCTTTTGATACTGTGAATTGAATTTAAATATGCCACATAGTTCAACACTATAGAAACTAATTCTACTTTTATTATATCTTGTATTGTGAATCACATAAGCTCTTTAAATTGGAAAAATGTTTCTTTCACGAGTCATATCATCATCAAAGATGTCTAGAGTGATTAATGAGATTATTTAAATTCCCTGTATGGGTTTTACTTAATCTTTCTTCCAAAGATATGTAAATAAAGTAGAAGTTTGTTTATTTGCTTTCAGTGACCTTGAGTATACATATATCTGTTCAAATTTAGCCTATGATTCCTTAACAAAGTTCTATATCTACTTTCATTCATGGCATTAAACACTGGATATCTCAGTGATATTTTATTTTTTGTATTTGAATAAACTTCTGTTTATTTCATGTTTTTAATACCTTCCAATAAAATTAATTTCTTCCCCTCTGTGTTCTTATCCGACTAGTTAATACAAGTGTTAAACTGGACAGTACAGTGGTTTGCTGATAGATCTCCTCTTCTAGATTGACACTGATCCATGAACCAATCATGAAATAAAGACAGAACAAACATCTATTGACAGTCTAACATATGCCAGGATTTTGCTCCATGGTTAGCTTAGCAACTAAGGAATTTATGGTTGAATTTTGCTACTTGGGTTAGAATTCTTTATTTACCAGTTATTAACTGTTTGACTTTGATCAATGATTTAAATTTTTTATGTGTTGTTTTTCCCAAGTATAAAATATGTAACTACTAGTTACAAGTAACCACTTTTAGGATTATTTTTACAATAAATGAATTAATGTATCTGAACCATTAAAACAGTGTTAATCATAGTAAACCTCAACAAATACTACCTATTGCTCTATCATACTTCTAAAATGTACAGTGGTATTTTAGTATTTAAATATTATATGATTTTATGATTTTCAAAATTATATTTATATCTTATGCATGGTCAAAGACTAATACAAAACAGTATAAAATGAAAAGAGAGATCCACTCTCCTCTCACTCAGTTACAGTCTCCAAAAATAACAGCCACTTAACACTTTCTTGGGCATAATCTCAGATAAAGTATATGCATGTATACATATATATGCATATACATATATCCATATATATATATCCATATATATATATACACACACACATATATACATATAGTATGTTAATATACTTCCTCTTTTCTTTCTAACACAAATTAGAGCATACTCATAGAGACTGACTTATACCTTATTGTTATTTCACTTAATATACCTTTACAGATTTTTTTAAGATTTTATTTATTTATTTGAGAAAGAGAAAGTGAGAGAGAGCACAAGAGGGGGGAGGGTCAGAGGGAGAAGCAGACTCCCCACTGAGTAGGGAGCCCAACGTGGGGCTTGATCCCGTGACTCCAGATTATGACCCGAGCCCAAAGCAGATACTTACCCGACGGAGTCACCCAGGTGCCCCATCTTTACAGTTTTATAGTTCACCAAATCTAGGAGGACCTCCTTCTTACTGATAGCAGCCCTGTGTAAATTTAACTAGCCTCTTTATTTATAGATTCTTAAGTTGTTTCTTTCCTTTTTTTTAACCTAATTAATGCTGTGATAATATGTGTGTACGTATTTGCATACATGGGTAAATAAATCTGTTGGACAAATTCGTGCAATTGAACTCTCTGGTTTACTGAGGGGTGTCTTTTAAATGTCTTATAGAGACTGTTAACCTATTGTTAAAATGTAAATATAATACCAGTATAAGTTTTCAACAATGGTATGTGATTATGTGTATTTAATGCAAATATATTAAAGACATTCTATTTTAACAGTATGTCTATATTGCTTTTTCATTTATATGTTATAATTTCTATTATAATATTTGGTTGTTTAAAGGCTTTTAAATTTTATGTAGTGAAATGTATCTTTTATGACTTCTTTTTCCATGATTGGCATTTCTTAGTAATTGCTAATGTTTTCTTTAACACTTTGTCATTTTATTTTATATTTAAATATTTTATTCATTAGGAACTTACTTTGGTATAAACTATAAGTTAAGAACCAAGCTTTTAGGGGTGCCTGGGTGGCTCAGTCATTAAGCATCTGCCTTTGGCTCAGGTCATGATCCCGGCGTTCTGGGATCAAGTCCCGCATCGAATCCCGCATGGAGCCCCGCATGGAGCCCTGCATCTGTCTCTCCCTCTCCCACTCCCCCTGTTTGTGTTCCCTCTCTCGATGCCTCTCTCTCTGTCAAACAAATAAATAAAATCTTAAAAAAAAATAGAACCAAGCTTTTAGTTTCAAAACAAAAATGTTAGTGGACCTGAAAGTGTTTATTGCATGAACCATATTTGCCCACTGCTTTGAAATGTTATTTTTATCATTAATTAAATATTTAAATATTTTCATGTCTTTCTATTTGGTTCAAGTGATCTTTCTATTCTTGAGCCAGTCTCTTAGCTTTAGATTGCTATAACTCCTTATGTTATAATGTATAATTCAGATAGTCCCCATTCATTACTCATCATTTTTCAAAATTTTTTAAATTATTCTCAGACAACCCTTAGTATTAGCTTCTCTTATTTTTTCCAAAAAGATGATGCTGACACTTTTATTGAGATCTAATGAAAGAGTATTTTAATTTTTAATAGACCACTTCAGTTTAATAAATAGAAAGCATGATGGGATAATAAACTATTTTTACTTTCCAAATAGAAAAACTATTTTTATACATTAATTTTATAATCAGCCATCTTACTAAGTCTTCTTTGGTTTCTAAGGCTTTTTAAAGTTAATTTGCTCATGTTTTCAGCTATATAATCATATGATATTTAAAAATGATAATGTTTCTCTTGTTTTCCAATTTTACACTCATATTTTTATTCTATTCTCCATTAAATTGTCTAATGATTCTATTATAATGTTAAACAATCATGGTTCTAAAAGTTTCTTTGTGTTGTTTCTGATTTTAATGTTATTTACTCATATAAATGGTTCTCAGACTTCAGCATGCAACAGTTCATATGGAAGGCTTGTGACAGCAGATTGCTAGACTCCACACTCAGAGTCTTAACTTGATAGGTGTGGAGAGAGATACAAGCATTTGTATTTCTAGCAAGTTCCCACGTGTATCTGAAGTTGTTGGCTCTGGGGCCAGACTTAGAGAACTGCCTAATATTATCATGCTATTAAGCATAAGCATAATGCAGGATTTTTGTTTGAAATACACATGTATTTTGATTATATTAAGAGATCATTTATTCTTTTTTACTAAGAGTTTTGTCAGGAATAAATGTGGAAGTTTTCCAAATCCTTTTGAGAACTCATGAAGCTGACAAAATTGTTTTATTTATTTTTCCCATTAGTATGATGAATTTTGGTAACAGCTGTTCTAAAATTGAAAAGTATGCAACAAATTGATGATGGTATTTTACTTTTTTAAATATGCTACTACTACATTAAAATTAACATTTTGTTTAGGAACATTCTTTTAATTTCATTAAATTTTTATTCCTACCTTTTTCTGAATTGTGTATTAATATTTAAATTGTCCCATAAATATAATCTGAAAGATTTTCTTTTGTATATATGCTCTGGAAGATTAAAATTCATAGTACAATTACTAGTTTCTTAAAGTTTTGATAGATTTCACCAAGACAATCATCTGGGCCTGCCAGTCTTTGGAGAGACTCTGAGAACTTTACTAAATTTTGTCCATGTCGTTCTTATTTTTTGTTGATAAATTTCGATAATTTTTATTTTCCTGGAAAATAGGTTCCTTTTTGGGGGGATTAACAATATACTTCTAAATAACACATGGGTCACAGAATAAGTCTCAATAGAAATTTTAAAATATGTTGAACTAAATGGAAATCAAAGTGCAACTAATCAAAATTTGTGGTATACAACCAAAGTAGTCCTTAAAATGAAAGTTATTGGATCAAATGCATATATGTGAAAAGAAGAAAGATCTAAAATCAATAATCTAAGCCTCTATTTTAGACAACTGAGGGGGAAAAAAAGCCATATACACCTAAAGCAAGCGGAAGAAAAGTAACAATAAATATTAGAGCAGGAGTCAATGAAATAGGAAACAGGACATATATAGAGAAAAATCAACAAAACTCAAGTTCAATAATATTGATAAATCCCTAGCCAGGCTAACCAAATAAAAGAGAGAGAATAAATTAGATTTATCAGAAATTTAAAAGGAACCACTACTACTGATACCATGGACATTAAATATGAACAACTCTATGCCCACAAATTTGACAACCTATCTGAAATTGGCCAGTCTCTTGAAAGATGCAGCTGCCAAAATTCACACAAGGAGAAACAGGTAACCTGAAAGACCCACACCTATCAGAGGAATCAAGTCATTGTTAATAACTTTCCACAGAACAGATGACCAGGTTCATGTGGTTTGACTGGTGAATTCTATCAAAAATTTAAGGAAAAATTATATATTCTGTAATTTCCTCCAGAAAATAGAAGAGGGAACAGTTTCTAATTCATTCAATGAAGACAGCATTACCCTAATTATAGAACCAAGTAAAGCCATTATTAAAAAAGAAAAGTACAGACCTATCCCTTATTTACATTGGTGTAAAAATCCTCAGCAAAACATTAGCAAATCAAATCAAGCAAAGTATAAAATTTATACACCACAGCCAAGTGGTACTTACTTCAGGTATGTGAGTCTGGTTCAACTTCCAAAAATCAAATGATGTTATCTATCACACCACAGGCTAAAGAAGAAAAATCAAATTACAATATTAATAGATGCTGAAAAATCATTTGACACTATCCCAAACCATTCATAAAAAAACTAAGCAAACTAGGAATAGAGAGGAAATTCCTCAACTTGTTAAAGAACATATACAAAAAGCCTACAACTAACATGATATTCAGTGATACTAATTTCTCTATAATATCCAGAATAAAGCAAGAATATCTCCTATTTCCATTCCTATTCAACATCATACTGTAAGCATTAGCTAATGAGATAAGATAAAGAAATATTCATATTGGAAAGGAAGAAATAAAACTATTTTTGTTTTCAGTTAGCATTCTTGTCAATGTAGAAAATCCCCAAAATTCAACAACAACAACAGCAAAAAACCCTCCTAGAACGAAGAATTGTTTGTAGCAAGGTTGCAATATTAAAGACTTATATGCAAAAGTCAATTGCTTTTTTATGACAACTATGACTGATAGGAATTTGAAAGTAAAAACACAATGTCATTTATATTAACGTAACAAAACCATAAGAATAATTTGTTAGAAACTGTAATGAGATAAACCAAAGAATATCTAAATAAATTGAGAGATATTTCATGTTTATGAATAAGGAGACTCAGTATTGTTAAAATGTCAGTTCTTCCCAAGTACGTCTATAGAATTAACACGGTCTAAATCCTAGCAAGGTATTTTGTGGATATGAACAAACTGATTTTAAAGTGTATATGGAAAGACAAAGATCCAAGTAGTCAACACAATACTAAGGAAGAACAAAGTCAGAGGACTGACACTACCCTACTTTAAGACTTATTGTAAAGATATTAATAAGAACAATGCGGTATTGGTGATGAAATAGACAAACAAATGGAACTGTATGGAGTTCAGAAATAGACCCACACAAATATAGTCAATTGATCTTTGACAAAGAAACAAAGGCAATTCATTGAACAGATAAACTTTCCAAGAAATAGTGCTGGGAAAACTGGATATTCACATGAAAAAAAAAAAAAAGAAGTTTATCGATACAGATCTTACATCTTTTAGAAAAAATTAACTCAAAATGGAACATAAAGAGAGCTATATATAAAATGCAAAAGTATAGAACTTTGGAGGATAATAAAGAAGAAAAAATTTTTTTAAAGATTTTATTTGTCAGAGAGAGAGAGCACAAGCAAGGGGAGCGGCAGGCAGAGCAGACAGAAGGAGAAGCAGGCTCCCCACGGAGCAGAGAGCCCAATGCGAGACTGGATCCCAGGACCCTGGGATCATGACCTGAACCAAAGGCAGATGCTTAAGCAACTGGGCCACCCAGGGATCCCCAAGAATTTAAGTGATTTTGGGTTTGGTGCTGACTTTTTAGGTACGACAGCAAAAGAACTATCCATGAAAGAAACAATTTAAAAGTTAGATTTCAATAACAATAAAAACTTTTTTTGTGTGTGTGTGAAGGACACTCTTAAAAGAATGAAAGACAAAATAGACTGGAAGAACATATTAGCAAAAGGCACATCTGAAAAATGACTGTTATCTAAAATATACAAAGAACTCAAAAATCAACAAGACACCAATTTAGTTAGAAATTGAGTAAGAAATCGGAAGAGACACCTCTCCGAAGAAGATACACACATGGCAAGTAAGCATATGAGAAGATGACCCACATCATATGTTATCAGGGAAATGCAAATTAAAACAACAATGTTTAGGTATCCAGCAATTGCACTCATAGATAATTACCCAAATGAGTTGAAAATGTAAGTCTGCACAAAACCTGCACACAAATGTTTATAACAGTTTGCTTATAATTACCAAAATCTGGAAAAAACAACAATGTTCCTCAGTAGTTGAATGGATAAAACAAACTGATTCTTGGGCACAATGCAATATTATTCAATGACAAAAGCAAAAAGCAAAGAACGAGTTCTCAACATTTGCTACAACATGGACAGCACTGGAGGAGAAAATGCTAAGTGAAATAAGTCAAGCAGAGAAAGACAACTATCATATGATTTCTCTCATCTATGGAACATAAGAACTAGGATGATCAGTAGGGGAAGAAAGGGATAAAGAAAGGGGGATAATCAGATGGGGGAATGAAGCATCAGAGACTATGGACTATGAGAAACAAACTGAGGGCCACAGAGGGGAGGGGGGTGGGGGAATGGGATAGGCCGGTGATGGGTAGTAAGGAGGGCACGTATTGCATGGTGCACTGGGTGTTATACACAACTAATGAATCATCGAGCCTTACATCGGAAACCGGGGATGTACTGTATGGTGACTAACATAATATAATAAAAAATCATTATTAAAAAAAAAAAAGCAAAAAGCAAAAAACAGAACACTGCCAAACTATGAAAAAAATATGAAGAACCTTAAATGTAGATTGTTAAATGAAAGAAGTAAGTGTGAAATATCACCTACCATATGATTCCATTTATATGGCATTCTGGAAAAGGCAAAACTATAGAAACATTTAAAGTACATGCTAGAGGCTTGGGAAAGGAAGGGAGGATAAAAATGCGGAACATGGGATTTTTAACCTGGTAGAAGATATTCTGTATGATACTGTAACGATGGATATAAAACATATGCTTGTCAAAACTAATAGAATGGCACAGCACAAAAAGTGAGCTCTGATGTGAACTATAGACTTCAATTAACTTAAAAAATTACATATAATTAAAATTCTACATGGAAAAAATACGTATAATAATTTATGTGAAAGTATATGTGTATGTGCATGTGCATACATTAAAAAGGATTCATGTACATCTAGTTACTGTAATTGTAAAGAGAGTTGGGATTATTTTCTTATACCCTTCCATATTGCTTAGTTCTTTTTTCTGTTATTATTTCATTTTTATTACCACAAAATGGGCTAACTTTATTAAACTACCAAAATAAATGCTAATTTTTATAAAAGATTTATTTATTTATTTTGAGTGACAGAGAGAGTGCATGTGAGTGGGGAAGAGGGGTAAAGGGAGAGGGACAGCGAAAATCTCAAGCAGACTCTGTGCTGAGCCCCACATGGGTGCTCGATCTCACGACCCTGAGATCATGACCTGAGCCAAAATCAAGAATCAGATGCTTGAGCCACCCAGATGCCCCCCAAACCAAAATAAATGCTAATTTAATGGTATTCAGTAAAATATACTGGACATAGCGTCTGAATCAATTGATAGTTTATATAGTGTGTTAACAGGCACCTAACAGTGGATCTGTTATGGACTAATCTAAAATGTTTATTGCTCCTGCAATATTTTTCTTCTCCTTGAAGATAAATTTCACTCTGTTAATAAATGGGCTTGTTCCTACGACCATGACTTTAAAAGGGAATCAAAAGTCATTCTTTTATATTTTCTCAGTTTGATATATTTATTTTCTGTGAATGGTCTTCATTTCACCTTTATGTAGCAGTTCAGTTGAGATTAATAAAACTAATTTTTAGTCATTATTTAATAGTGTATGTTCAGGTTACAAGCTCTTCTAGTATTTTCTGGGTTTCAGGATGAGAAATATTTCTGCATAATTTTTATGACTTGTAAGAAAGTGACTTGTTCTAAGAGACTCAACACTGCCATATTTGTTCTATGCTACTATTCTTATAAGTTAATAGCTTTGTACTGATTTTACTTGACAAAACACCTTTTGTTACTTTTACATGTAGGATAAAATCCAGATAAAGCAATCTTTTGGTTTCAGCATTATTTAATTCCTAACAACAGTTGGATCAAGTAGTTCCATGTGCAGGTGTATTTGTTTTTCACATTTTCATCACCCCTGAGGGAGGGGCACAAGTGAAGTCTTGTAACATTTCCACAGTGTGTTATTTATACTCCCACTGGGTACCATTCTTCCTCTTTTACTTTAGTCAACTATTTTCTAACACATTTAGAGAGTTTTATAATTATATTCTTACATGATTTAGTACCTCTCTTTGACTGAATAGGGCCAATTTTCACTTCGGTATTGAGGAAGAACCAAATATTCCCTTTTGTTTGGCTAACCAGAACACATATGTTAGCTATTTAATGTAGCTGTTATGTTGTACATATTATGATATCTCCTAAAGAATATAATAATCAATTGTCTTAGGATGAGATATTATCATTGCTATGCTGGCAAATATTTAACAACCAGCTCTCTTAAAGAAAAAAAAAATATGGCCTTGATTTGTAGTATTGTTTTTTTCCCAAGATGTACATATTCCCATCCTGGCCTATTTTGAACCAACAAAGTGACAGCAACTGGTCTTCACCGTTCTGAACATTTAACAACTGTCACTCCAAGTCACTCCAAGGACAGTTTCAGCACACACTGGGGGTACCTATGTTTCAAATGTAGTATGAATGTTGGGAGGTGTTAGACTACCCTTATTTCAGCATATCTCCTTCTTGAAGGAGCCATTTCCCAATTGGGCAAGGATCTTTCTGATAGTCTGGTTTTATGCTACTCAAACTAGCCAACCTCTTTCCCATTTTCTCTGTTATCTAGGTACTCTAACAAAATCAATGAAATAGGTTAATTATAGCTTTCTATTATGTAAGGAATTTGTTTGTTTTCCAAAAGCATGAGTAGAAACAGAATCTTCATATATTAATTTGGATTTTGGCCCATGAAACTATTGCATGGGAATTATTATATTCTCATAGATATTATTACAAAAAATTAAATTTATAGGATTATTGGATACTTATAGGACTAAGGATACTTTTACCTATACTACATTTTACTATTACCCCTTAAGATTAAATACGATTTTGCCCAAGTTGCTTTTCTTCCTTTGAATATAACCAATAATGATTATTTTAGCTTTGCACACATTCAGAATTTTATCCTTTTGCTTGACCCTCTAAGATTAGAGACATTTGTCAGGCTACAATTTTAGAGATCCGTTCCTAATTTTTTCAGGTTCCATGAGACCGAACAAAGCTAATGTTTAACTGGGAATGGAAAAGATAGTAGCTGGACACCGAGTTCACTGATAGGATCTTCAAGGAATAGACTAAAACAATTCCTGGCTGGATATCTGGTTTTGCTTAGGGAGATGATTGCTTGTACCAGCACAGCCTTCTTTATACCAATCTTGGCTAAGAACATTACTGCAGTCTGTCACCTTCTATCCGACATTTATCTTCTATTTCAGTTTTTGTATTCCTTAGGGCAATGGTGTTGAAGTGTCCATTTAATAAAGCCCTATAGGTTTTTTAAAAACAGAAACCAGAAATAATTTGGAAGTGTCCCTGTTGATTTCTGAGATTCTCACCTTCATTTCTGGGTCTAGGTTATTTCTATCAGTCCTTTTACTCTGCACGACATTTCTACTGCATGATATAAATCTACTCATGTGTGACTCTGAACTACAATGACAATCAAACTGCCATGTGAAGAATGGACAAATAAATGCTGTCTTTCTAAATATAGTATTTCACCAAATTCTCTTAATAAAGTTTCTATGATGTCTTAGGATAACAGAAAGTACAGCATACGGATGATATGAGCAATGGGAAGATATGTCCAGACAGATGCATAATGGCAAACCGCAAGCCTGTAAAACTTTTTTTTTTTTTTTGTGGTAATATGGATAACAAACACCTGTTTACTATAGTTACCAAGGCAGAACAGAGAAGCAATAGGTTCAAATGTAAGAAGCAATACTCAGGTTAAGCAGTAGAAGAAAAAATGGTAGATATTCTCAAATATTAGAAAGACATTTATAGGAATATCTAGATTGAACTCTTTAAAATTCAGTTTGAGGAATGCTATCCCTCTCCCTCACTTCAAGCTTATGAAGATGCTAGCTATGAGTTCTCCTTGGGGAATTCAAAAGAGAAAATTTTCTTGACTTTCCCTTGAACCCATGTTCTTACACCAATGTTAGAATAACATAGCAGCTGCTCTCTCAAATCATGCAAATCCCGGGAGATGTGGTTATACTTGGTGATTGTAGCTCAGTCAGCTGCTCTGGGGTTAGAGTAGTTTCCTCTTCTTCCTATGTCTGCAAAAACTTTTTAAATAATGTGCTGGGAGAAAGCAGAGCTAGGATCTACAGCTGTGTTAGGAACTCCATTCCTTCCTGGTCTGGGGTTAACAGAGCTTGTAAGACACTTTCCTGTAAGAGGACAATACTTATTTGTCACACGTGATGTTTCCTTTCATGCAGAGGGATCTACAATTCTATAACACTCTTGGCTTCTCCCAGGGACAGAAGAGTGACTTACCTCATAAATGGGTTTGAGAGATAAACAGTGCACTTTTTCTTCCTCCCTTCAGCTCAAGGAATATACCTTCTGTGCTGCTCCACCCTACCATGACTTTAGGAAGTTTTATTAACAAAAAGAATTAGGGAGGAATTTTATGGCATTAGCTATGACTGAGAGTATAGTGGGATATAATGTCTATCAAATGACGCATTAATCATTAGGATGATCATTGTTGCAAAATATATTTTTGCCATATTCTGTAACCTAGACTTCATTGGTAATCAGTCCTATTTTGGTCTTTATCTACTTTAATTATTTTTCTTACTTAGCAAATGATTTAGAACTCAGACTGGGAAAACAGTGTGTTATAATCGGACCCTGTGTTCCTTAGCATGAAACTAAAATTTTGGGGAAATTGAACAAATTATTCCTAAGCCTTCAACAAGCACCTAGTAGCACCCCAGGTAGATGTTACCCAACTATGTCATCAATCACCAAAGTTATAAAGGATCCTTTTATCTTGATTTAATATGATTTCTTTTCTAAAGTAATTTCCAAGGCTACTAATGTCCAGACGTATTTTAAGTGGTCACTGAGTATCACAATTTACATCCTATGCACATTATAACTGAATCTAACAATCAGTAATAAAGAACAGGAAATATAATATAATATAATATAATATAATATAATATCAATTATCCCTCAATAAAAAAAAGAAATAACAAGATAACATCAATATAGTTTTTGCAATCATTAAAATGCTATTTAGGAAATAATACGAGCCACTTCATATCATTACATTTTATAATTTAAATGAAATAGACAAATTCTTCAAAAACTACAGTTTTCCCAAACTGATACAATAAGAAATCAGAAATTTAATTAGCCTCCTATCTATGAAAAAAGTTGAAAGTCTTATTAAAAACACCCATGCAAAGAAATTCCAGGTCCATGTGCTTTCTTCAGTGAATTCTTGCATATATATAAAGAAGAAATAATACCAATCTTACACACATTCTTCCTTAGCATATAAAATAGAGAAAAAAGTTCCTTACTTGTTATGGATTCCGACAATAAACAGAACGCATGATACATAATGAACAATTGGACTTTATTTCACTAACACAAGGGTGGTTGCCCATTAAAAAAATCAGTCAAAGTAATTCAGAACAATATTAAAGAAAGGGTGAGCTCAAAAGGTTTATTAATTTGGAGATTATTCATAGAAAATGTACAGGACTTGCCCTCAAGTAGCTCATGGTTATTTAAGCAGATAAATTACCATCAATATTATGAAGGGATATTAAGAAGTGACATGAACAAAGAGCTGTGGAAGCTAATATGTCCTGGAGAAATCAAAGACCTTATCAGAGAAGAGCATTTAAATCATGCCCCATTCCTTTACTCAGCCAATAATTATTTACTGAGCATTTTCTATGATTCAAAATGGACTAGGCAATAGGGAAAAATATAAATAAAACCTAGTTTTATAGTAATTCTCTTTAGCTATAATTATCACACATTTAATATTTGTCTTTATCCATGGAATATAGCTTTGTGAAAACAGAAATTCTTTCTAACTTGTTCACTGCCACAAGCCAGTACCTATTATACATCTAGTTCATCAAAGAAAATGCTATAATGATGCTGTACTCCCCAAAATAGGGGTGTACACAAAGTATGGTGGGCCACATAACTAAAGATTGGGGACAGGCTAGATGAAATAGTTTATAGATGCCATGATGACTGGTGTTAGCTGTACAGAGGTGGTAGGGAAATAAGAATGCAGTAGAAAAATTCATTCTATGTAGAAGGACCTGAGAAAGCAAAATAGGGGTAAAAAACATCCTATCAGGTACATATTTTCTTGTTTTATTGTTTAATGGTTGCTAGAGTTACAGTATTAAAAAAAAACAGGAAAAGAAGGGAAACTTCAAAATGAGTGTGTGTGTGTGTGTGTGTGTGTGTGTGTGTATTCATGTGTGTGTGAGAGACAGATGGACAGTGCCTACCATCATTACATTTATTTTCTTTGCTACTCGGGCATGAAAGCCTGTGTTTACCCTCTGGATGATTTGCTATTGGACCACTGTGCCAGTCCTCCCATAATACTGCTCTTGCCATATCCTGGATGTTAATGCAATGCTAGACCTTTGGAAAACCATGATGTGAATACACCTTGATAATTCCTAAAGTGGTGATTCTAAACTTCTTTTAGGAGAGTCAAGAATCCTCCCTCCAGGGACAAACAAATAAATAAAAACCCAAACAAAACAAAAACCACCAAAAAACAAACATATACATGGACACAAAAATAATCCTTACATACGATTTCAGGGAATTTATGAACCTCCTGAAATCTGTGGACCTGAGTTTTAAAATTAGGCACTTAGACATTGATTAAAGTGGATCCTGGATAAATAAACAGTTGCATTTCATGTGTCATTGAAGTCACAATAGACTCTTGAATTAACACTTGGTAAACGAAAACAGGACTGATGGCTCTGCTCTTTTCTCCTTTGTCCTTCCATATTTGACACTCCCAAATCATTGCAACTTGACTTCTGGGACTGATATTCCATAGAAAATGTTCTCTTCATATCAGCATGTACAAAGGAGACGTGTAGGAGATGTTTTGTAAAGTTATGCAGATGCATAGCTCATGTTGAGACGTAAGGCAAACAAAAGAATGTGTTTACCACGTAAGAGAATATTCTAAAAAGTATTGTATGATCATCTCACTAGGAAAAGGACATAGAAGATTCTATTATTAAAGTTTATATTCAGTGGTAGTTTATGCGTCTTGAATTTTATAATCAGAAATTAATTTGTAGTACTTAGTTTTGGCTATAAAATTTCCTTAATTTCTTTTTTTTTTTTTTAGGTTATTTATTTATTTGTTTGAGAGAGTGCACAAGCAGGGGAGGCAGTAGGCAGAGGGAGGAGCAGGCTCCCACTGAGCAAGAAGCCTGATGCGGGACTCGATCACTGGACCCTTGATTATGACCTGAGCTGAAGGCATCTGCTTAACCGACTGAGCCACCTAGGTATCCCAAAGTTTCTTAATTTCTATGTATTTGTTACCTTTTGTCATTACACAGTACATTACAGGAAACCACTGCTTCTCTCAGCTAATCTAAAGAGAAACTAAACCCATGCTTCATATATAATACATTTAATCATACAAGATATGTGGTGCCTTAAACACTATGGGACAAGCTACAGAAAAAATAGTCTCACTGGCAATCAAGTTATGTTTTAAGAGAAGTCACTAACATTTCACCTGTACCTGGATATATTCCCCTCATTGAAGATTCCTGATAACTTTTCTGCATTAACTGGAGGAGTTTGAATATAGGGAATTAACTTGAAAAATTAACCTACCACACTAACCATGACATAGCTATAGGAATGCCTCTTAAAAGTAAAACTGACAATACCAAGTGTTGACAAGGTACAAAGCAACTGACTCTAATATATTATCAATGGGATTGTAAAATAATATAGTTACTTTGGGAAACTATGGTTTCCTTTAAAGTTACACATATATTTATTACATGAGCCAGCAATCCTATTTCTAAGTATTTATCCAAGTGAAACAGAAACCTACCAAAATGAATGGGTAAATAAGTAAATAGGAAATCTATATTCACATAAAAACCTTTAGGCAAATATTCATGTTGATTTTATTTGTAACTGCAAAAAAAAATGGAAGCAATCTAAATGCCCCTCAACTGGAGAATAGATCAACAAACTGTATGTAGTATATCCATACAATGGAATATTACTCAGCAATGAAAAGGAATGAGCTACTGATACACCTGACAATACGGATGAATTTCAAATACGTCCTGCTAAGCAAAAGAAGCAGACTCAAAAGGCTCTAAGTGACTGATTCCATTTTTATGATATTCTTGCAAATACAAAATTATAGGAATAAAAACAAATCAGGGCCTGCAGGTGCTGGGAAATAAGGGAGGTGGGTTGGCTATAAAGTTAATATTTTGGAGTAATGGAGCTATTTTGTATCTTTATGTGTCAAAACATGGAGAAATATACACTAAAAAAGGGTGACTTTCAGTCTATGCAAATCACCTTAATAAAAACCAATCATCTGTGTCCCTATCACATGACTAAAATAAATACTTAAATTCCACTCTGTGTTCTAAAAGAGAAAAGGGGAGGATAAAGAGCTACTTTTAAAACTTTTTGTTTTCTTGTTAGAAGTATAATGTTTCTCATTGACAGTTTGATATGCTGAAATTTTCATGCAGTTTTCAAAAAATAATTCAAGGAGAGCATTAATGCTAACTATTATTTTATAATACAAATTTGGAATTTTACTGTATCTGCGTTTATACTAAATTTTTAATACAGAAAATAACATACATAATGAAATTTATTTGCACAACATCTTTTAAGTAGGTTTTACCAACAGAAAAAGTAGAGTACAGAGGTCAATTATCAAATTAGCTGTAAGCTTAAAATAAGCCTACAAGAAATTTTGCTCTCGGTTTTTGTGAAGCTCTAGGTTATCCTGCAACATTTACCATAACCTTATGTAGTGGCTGAAGGGTGGATGTTTTCTTAATTTTACAGCTTAAGAACCTGAGGACAATGGGAGTTTAAATAAATGACTCAAGAATATAAAGCTCTGAATAGAATGAAATATGTAAAATATCCTGGTGCTTTCTGTTCAAATTCCATGCTCTTCTCACTGTACAAATTCTCTTCTTCTTGTTATATATTAACTTAAAAAAGACAAAACATAAATATACCTGGTTCAAATTTTGAAAACATTTTTCCTTTAAATAGCTTTATCATTTGTTTTTCTACCCTTTCCAATTATGCAGGAAGTTATAGTACCTAAATATTTACTCAGGCATTAACATTGAATCTATTACTTATACAAGGATAGATTTCTTTGAATATATTGTATTTTCTTTTGAAATATCAATGTGGTTTATTTTGTATAATTTTTTAACTTTTATTTATATCCCACTCCCATTCTTTTCAACAGCTATTTTATATTTTTACTACTTATCTAAAGATTTCTAAAAATGACTTCTAGCTTTCTTCTTTTACCACTTGATTTTGCCTTTGATTTCTTAAAATATGAAACTGTCAAACTACATCTCTTCAAATGCTTGGTCTTTCCCTACTCCTAGCATTCTGTCCATAGTGCTTCTTCCCTCCTGGTCAGATGAGAAGTGTTCATTGTTCTGTTCAGGATCAATCATTCCAATGGATTTCTTTACGCTCATCTTCCCAGGTACATCACTCCATCAATGGTACCTTCTTTGTACTATATTTTCACCATCTTGCTCCTTTGCTTTGGGCTAAAATCAAGTTTGAGAATCTCTGCTCTTAAAAATAAAGAACAACGATAACAGCAAGAAAATAACAACTACAAAACAAAATAAAACCTTTCCTTTCTTTTCTCTCTCTCCACCTATATCTACGTTCTCTTTTGCCACCTAAGCCCTCAGTCCAGTTTTCTATCTTGATGGCATATTAATACTATATAGAGATTAAAAATGTTTTAAATTCATTTTTCTTTTCTCTCTTACTTTTCCCTTATCATAGCATGATTCTTTTTAGCAAGCTCTCGTTATCTGTTGATATAAACTGGCCAATGAAAACAATAAGACTTAGATAGCTTTAAAATAATGATTTCATTGAGTTATATTGTCATGTTGAAAATATATGAAAGTTTTATACAATAACTTTTTTAAAACCTCCACATTTTCAGAATTATGAATTTAGTGCCCAACAACTTTTTTCCCCTCCATGTTAAATGAAGTGTGGTGATGAATCTCCTGTGTGTCAATGTTTCATGCGAACTCACTGAGGATGTAGCTTGTTCGGGCCATATTTCATAGAAGAACATGCCAGATACGTGTTCATTCCTAGATGATGCATTTCTACCAGAATTCAGACCCCACCATGTCCTTTAGCCTTGCAGTCAATAATAGCAATAGCAGATCCAACATTCTAGTACTGGGAATGAAGTGCCATGAAAATCAAATTAGAGTTTTGTTTGCGCTGCTCTCAGTATGTTCAACTGGAAAGATAGAGTTCTAAAGAGTGTAGGTTGAAGATAGCTGAAAGATGAATAGAAAACAAAAACACTTTGCTAGGCTCTTGACTTAATATGCCTTTAGAAATCAGTTATTATGACAATCCAAAAAAAATCCTATTGATCAACGTAATTTTGCTTTGCTTTTGTGATGACTGATTTTCCACTTAAAGTGATCAAATTAGGCCTGAACTGTTTCAATTTTGTAAGATACATCACATTTCCAAAACTGTGCAATGCATATTTGAATGGGTTTTGATTAAACCAGACAGTAGTGATTCACACCTATTGTGAGATTGCAAAATAGGAAGGAAGGTGCCAGTACAATGTTGAGTATCTAGGGTACCAATTCACCTTTTTACTGCTTCGATGTATAATCAGCTATTTTCTCAGTTTCAAAAGCACATCAGAACCAGGCATTCATAGATAACAGTAGTAATAACGTTTATCAGTTGATACCTATAAGATCTCATTTGGGAAGTATATTAGAATTAAAGCAGCATCCACAATAGGAAGACAAAGAGCATGTTGAAAAGGCTGAGAATCACAAGGCTCACCTTTCTCTCAAGAAGCATATTTCCCCGGGCAAGAGGGCAAAGGAGGTCATTTCATTCTAGTGTCAAGCTAGAAAGGCAAGTTTAGGCTATCATGGTTTTAGCAGGACCCTCTGACTTGGGATAACATGATTATGTAGAAGTTATCGTAGGTGTAGTTTTGTTTTCAATAGCTATATCTTAATACCTATTTTGAATCCATGTGTGTATCTTGATATCTATATCTATATAGATATATAGATACACAGTTTTCTAGACCATACTAAATAATTTCATTTACCACAATTTAAATGAACTGAACTCACATTGGACTTTTGTTTCCCTATTTTTTGATGAGGTGTTCCAGCTGCAGGTAAATAAAACATGCTTTTCAATTCTTAATAAGACATTATTGCCCATGCACACTGGTATAACTTACCAGTTAATGCCTAGAATCATGAAGATTTTTTTTTTTTCAGGTGTGTAAGTTGTATTTTTCCAATAAGGAAATAAATCCTTTAGGAAGAAATGCTTTTTTCCTGTATTTTGTAAAGGAAATGTATCGTTTTCATTCATAGTAAATAATTTACAATGATTAAATTTGTTAAAGTTATTTCACTTATTGAAGTATTTAAATGATTTACAGACATTTAAAATTATTCACAGAAAAATTGTAACAAAAATTACAGTGATTTTAGAAAATTATTTAAAAAAATTTTTGCATATTGGAAGGTCAGAAGAAATGTTACATTGGCAAAATAGTTTATTAATTATTGCATCAAGATTTTTTCCTGAGAATTTTAAATATATATTAATGTGATAATTTATGTTTTCCAAGTGATCGATGTCTACTAATTTCTTCTTTAGACAACTTTTCTAAAGTGAAATTTAAGAGTTATTCAAACTACCAATACATTTTAGTTTATTTAAGGGTGAAAAACAAACAAAAAAATTAAAAATGGAAAACATGGGTTTGAATTCTCCACCCTATGACTTATTAGTTGAAAAACACATAATTTCTCCTTTTCTTCCACCTTTCTATAGCCTCAGAGCACTATTATAAAACCAAAGGAAGCTATGAATTATGTATTTTTTGGATTATAAATCTGAGGTTTCATTGACTTTTCTAAATCCCACAGCAGTCTACATGGAGACAGACATGCTCCATGCTCAGACTGTCCTGACATCTGATTGCTGCTGGTTTTAAGAGTGTCCGGAGAGATCAACCTTGGTTGGCATGGAATTTGGTATTTCCATGATGGGCACTGTGAACATGGGTATTGATAAGTCTTCTCCAAAGTCTTCTTCAGCTTCAAGGGTAGTCCTTAACACACATGGAGGAAAGAGTAGAAGTATACCATGGAGTTCAAGAGGATATGTTGAAAACCTGCCTGCCCAGCAGGCTTTTCTGAGGCATTCTTTTAGTTGTGCCCAGACATAACTCTGGGGAAAGCATGATCCCAAATCTTGATTTCAAAGCATCCATTAGTGAGAGATTGTAAATTGGAATATAGAGACTTGTTTGATCTGCCTTTAGAGGTAAAACTAGAGCTGCTTATAGTAATCAATCAGGAGAGTTGAGCTAAAACTGCAAGAAAGCCTTCAAGAGAAATAATAGCTTTTTGTGTTTTAAGATATAGAGAAAATATAGAAATTTAGATAGTCATTTAAAGCTATGCTTTTATTAAGTTACATCAAATTAGGTTTGGTTCTGTTTTTGACAGGCATCATGGCTTTAGATTTGTTTGGCCAAATTACGTTAAAGAATGGAGGTAGAGGGGTGCCTGGGTGGCTCAGTTGGTTAAGTGGCTGTCTTTGGCTCAGGTTGTGATCCCAGGGTCCTAAAATCGAGCCTGAGTAGGGCTCCCTGCTCAGCAGGGAGTCGTCTTCTCCCTCTCCCTCTGCCCCTCCTCCTAGCTTGTGCATATGCTTTTCTCTCAAATAAATAAATAAAATCTTTTTTAAAAAATGGAGGTAGAATTTTCTTGAGTTACTGTGAACAGTATCATATTTTGGACTCTCAATCATCTCTCTTGGTGATGAGAGAATTTCTGGAATATTGACTTGATAGTCTTTGAAAGGAGGGATTAAATTGAATTCTTTTATTTCTTTTACTTTAGGATTCCTCCTTCCTTTGTCTTCATGTTGCCTTGCATTTGGTCATTTTACAAGCACTTATATTTTTGCTCACATGAAGATTATTCTGTAACTAAGCAATGTATACAAATGTTTAAAGCTGGGAATTATTTTTCTTTAGAAGAAATGCAGAAATTAAGTAGCCTTTTACAAACTGTTTTGTTTCTTTTGTGCATAGTGATTATATATACCATCAATATGGAACATAGATCAGGTGTTTGAATGCTTTGTACCTCAGTCATTTTTACAAACATGTATTATTAAATTTAAAGATAAGTTTTATTTTTCCAAGCTAATTAGGATTGCTGGATACATTATTCACTCATATTATCTTTTCATGGCTTACTATTAATCTTTATCCCAGTTAGTGATTATATGATCAATGTAATTTAGGCATATAAAGAAATTTATTCCTGGATTCTGTTTTACTTATGGACAAAGTATTTTTACTGTGAGAGAAACAAATTTTTTTTCCATAAACAGTAAAGGGTTTAATTGATAAAAATATGAATATGTTGTCTTTCAGGCTTTAAAGAAATTGTTTAATGTTTGGAATTCAGGTGAATTTGTGGAATTCTGTTTTGTATAAAATTTTTTTAATGATTGAAGCTAGCATTTGTTGAGTGCTTATTATACCAAATCCTCAATATATATTATTATTTTAATTTAATAAATTCAATGATGGAAGTGTAATTATTATCTCCTTTTAATAGTAAAGAAACGGCAGCTTAAAGAGATTTTGCCACCTTTCTAAATTGACCCAAGATAAATGGTCATTAAGTGATTTATCAACCTTCACTTGAACCAATGAAGGCTGCTCATGAGCCCAGAACTCCTAGCACAGTGCTATGGGATTCCTTTCTTAAACTCTTCTAAGACTCTTTCGGTCATCATTAAGCCCATAAAAAGTAAATATATTTAATATTCAGTTCTGTATGGTAAGAGATGGTAGTATTTTTGTATATAAATGCAAAAAAATAGAGCAGTTAAAACATTTGGATTTGGAACACACAACTATTCTTGTTTATCTTTGGATTTAGATTTGTTTCCTCTGTTTGGACCATTAATAAAAATAACTCAAATTCCATTAGCACTCACAGGTGGGTGTAAGCAGGCTGGGACTATGTTGAAGAATGAAGAGGTCAGAGAGTGGTTAAAAAATTCACTGTAAGATATCCACAAGACCCATTAACAAAAATATATCTATAGGTTGTTTTATTGACCATAATTACATGTAATTGGATGCTTTTCCAATTGTAAAATCTCTTATAGAAGAGTAAAACATTCCCAGAAAGGACTCTTTGATTATTAAAATCCACACAGATTTGAGAGGAATTTGGTATTACAACATTATATTGATTTATAAAGAAACAGTCAACTTGCGATGTAGAAAACCAAATTCAAAAAAGAAAATGTTTTTATCCAACTGGAGACATTTGCATCAAAAGGATAAAAATATTGCTAGATAACTAGAAAGTTTGGATTGAGAGGACAAGAAAGTCTAATCAGATGTTTCCTTGATCTGGTAATTCACTTTTCCTCTGACTCCACATTCAGCACGAGAAGGCACATGGAAAGATGTTCTGCATCAGTCGTCATCAGGAAAATGCAAATCAAAACCACAATGAGATATCACCTCACACCTGTCAGACAGCTAAAAATAACAACACAAGAAATAACGGGTGTCAGTGAGGATGTGGAGAAAGGGAAACCCTCTTACACTGTTGGTGGGAATGCAAACTGGTGCAGCCACTCTGGAAAACAGTGTGGTGTTTCCTAAAAAGTTAAAAATAGAACTACCTTATGACCCAGCAACTGCACTACTAGGTATTTACCCAAAGGATACAAAAATACTAATTCAAAAGGATACATGCATCCTGATGTTTCTAGTAGCATTATCAACAAAAGCCAAATTATGGAGAGAACCTAAATCACCATTGACCGATGAACGGATTAAGAAGTTGTGGTGTGTGTGTATATATATATATTATATGTGTATATATATATATATATATATATATATATATAATATATATATTGAACGGATGAACGGATTAACAAGTTGTGGTGTGTGTGTATATATATATATTATATATGTATATATATATAATATATATAATGAAATATTGAACGGATTAAGAAGTTGTGGTGTGTGTGTATATATATATATATATAATATGTGTATATATATATACATATATATGTGTATATATATAATATATATATTGAACAGATGAACGGATTAAGAAGTTGTGGTGGGTATGAAATATTGAACTGATTAAGAAGTTGTGGTGTGTGTGTATATATATATATTATATGTGTGTATATATATATATATAATATATATATTGAACGGATGAACGGATTAAGAAGTTGTGGTGTGTGTGTATATATATATTATATGTGTATATATATATATATATATATATAAAATGAAATAATGAACGGATTAAGAAGTTGTGGTGTGTGTGTGTATATATATATATTATATGTGTATATATATATATAATATATATACTGAGCGGATGAACGGATTAAGAAGTTGTGGTGTGTGTGTATATATATATTATATGTGTGTATATATATATATAATTATATATATATAATGAAATATTGAACGGATTAAGAAGTTGTGGTGTGTGTGTATATATATATATTATATGTGTATATATATATACATATATATATGTATATATATAATATATATATTGAACGGATGAATGGATTAAGAAATTGTGGTGTGTGTGTATGAAATATTGAACGGATTAAGAAGTTGTGGTGTGTGTTAATATATATATATATTATATGTGTGTGTATATATATATAATATATATATTGAACGGATGAACGGATTAAGAAGTTGTGGTGTGTGTTAATATATATATATATTATATGTGTATATATATATATAATATATATATTGAACGGATGAACGGATTAAGAAGTTGTGGTGTGTGTTAATATATATATATTTTATGTGTGTATATATATATATATATATAATGAAATAATGAACGGATTAAGAAGTTGTGGTGTGTGTGTATATATATATATTATATGTGTATATATATATATAATATATATATATATATAATGAAATATTACTTGGCTGTAAGAAAGAAAGAGTGAAATCTTGTCATTTGCAATGATGTGGACGGAACTAGAGAGTATTATGCTAAGTGAGATAAGTCAGTCAGAGAAAGACAAATGATTTCACTCATATGTGGAATTCCAAAAACAAAACAAATGAACATAGGGGGAAAGAAAATCCCACAAGAAAACCAAGAAACAGACTCTTAACTATCGAGAACGAACTGATGGTGACCAGAAGGGAGGGGGGTGCAGGATGGTTCAATAGGTGATGGCGATTAAGGAGTGCACTTGTGATGAGCACCTGGTGTTTTATGGAAGTGTTGAATCACTAAATTCAATACCTGAAACTAATATTACATTGTACACTAACTGGTATTTAAATTAAAACTTACAAAACAAAACAAATAAATGAATACAGACTTAAAGAAAAAATCAAATAAAATTAAGAAAGAATGTGCCCTTGAGGAAAAGTTAATAATCCTGATCATTTAATCGCTTATTCTCTGTAAATTAGTGCATTTGACTCTTGGCTTTATATGTCAATCTCTTATCAGGGTGGCTAACGTGACTTCTTTTTCCCTAGGCTCAATATCCTCTGGACGTTAATTTAGGAATACGTTTGTAGGTTTGAAAGGCAGAATACCAGAAACTGGATCATTGTGAGTTCACCACGGGCTGCAGTCTCCCAGCTTATCCTGGCATCTTTCCTCTGTCTCTCAGCAGTGATGCTGAAATGGTATGTTTTAACATCGGTGGAGCAAATCAGAAGTCATTTGTTATTAATAATAAAGTGTTGACGTTTTATGAGTGATTTCATTTTACAAATTAACTTGGGTCCAAGTTTACTTATATAATAACACTACCTTACTTGTGTTTCAATAAGCCATCTTTGAGCTGGAAAGAAATCTGTGGAATTATAACCTATCTAAGATTTTGCAACTGCATGCAAACCTTGCTGTACCCCTGGAAGTAGGTCTTTAATATGCATTGGGGCAGAAAACAAATCAGAATTGTTATTCTAAGTCTTCATTGCCCTGTCACACTTCTGGTCCACATGACAAGCCATTAAAAACATGGAAAATACCTGGGACCAATAACGTAGTACAATATCATTATTGAATATTGATATCTCCTAATATCACTTTTATAGAAATATTTCTTTATAACATAAAAAAAAAGAGAGGGAATACATTCAGAAAGAAGTCTGCATACAATCTAAACAGTTTCTCTGATTTTGGGTCTTCCGAGTAAGTTTAGAGGCCAGGTTCTGTGGGTGAGATAGTGGTGCACGGTACAGCTTGCCCATAGCAACAACTTCTTTTTTTCTCATTAGTTGGTTTGTTTCTGTCAGTGTTTTGATCAGACCTCAGATTCTTCAGTGATTGCTCAAGGTGGTATAGATAATGTGCTAAAAGACTTTGAAGGTAAATCGAAATAAATTTCTCATCCATTATGAAGCCTTCTTTAATTTCCCTTTGCAAAAACATCCACAAGATGTTTTCTCCTTTTCTTGTGCTACCAACCACATGCTGTGTTGCAAATCAGCCATTGATGAAATTTTTCATCTGTCCTTTGAACTGTACGATCCTCAGGTGTAGAGACTGTTATTATTTCTATTGTCTCGAGTCTTACAAAGAATTTTTCACACAGTAGGCAAACATTAAATCTTTTGAGGGAATGGTGTTCATATTAATTTAAATTAAGATAATTATTAAAGCTTGAGGAAATATAATATAACTGAGTATTTTGGATTTTTCTGATGAATAACCAGAATCTTGAAGAAAGTACATTTTCATTTGTTTGGTTTATTGACTAGATAGTGACTTTCTAATATAAAGTAATGCTTTGCAACACACACTTTAAATAATACTTATTATTAATTTTTAAATTAAATACATTAAAATATATATTAAACCAAAATTTAAAATAACCAAAAAAGAAGTAGAGTGATAATACAGATAATTAAATTTTTTAGAACAGATTCAGCTTTATTGATTTTAAAATTCAGAAATATTCAGAAAATCTTAGCCAATATCTTCAGATGTTTCTCTTTTCAATTTTTTTACTTGGATTGTAATGTGTATACATATATATGGTATATCATATATATGGTACATATACATATATATACATATACATATATATATATGTGTGTGTGTGTCTATTCATCTATCAGTGGACACTCAGATTGTTTCTATGTCTTGGCTATTGTAAATAATCCTGCAATGAACATGGAGGTTCAGATATCTCTTCAAGATAGTAATTTCATAGTATATAATATGTATCATATATTATAGACATATCATATATAGTATATATATCACAGTTAATGGACTATTGATCAGCCATTTAAAAAAAAGGAAATCTTGCCATTTGTGATAACATGGATGCATCTTGAGGGCATTATGCTAAGTAGAATAAGTCAGATAGAAAAGGCAAATACTCTGTGATCTCACTAATACAGCGGAATTAAATAAAGGGCTAGTATCCAAAATCTATAAAGCACTTATCAAACTCAACAAAGAACAAATAATCCAATCAAGAAGTGGGCAGAAGACATGAACAGATATTTCTCCAAAGAAGGCTTGCAAATGCCCAACAGACACATGAAAAAATGTTCAACATCACTTGGCATCAGGGAACTAAAAAGCAAAACCACAATGAGATACCGCCTCACATCAGTCAGAATGGCTAAGATTAACAAGTCAAGAAATGACAGATGTTGGCGAGGATGCAGAGAAAGGGGAACCCTCTTACACTATTGGTGGGAATGCAAGCTGGTGTAGCCACTGTGGAAAACAGTATGGAGGTTCCTCAAAAGGTTGAAAATAGAGCTACACTATACCCCAGCAATTGCACTACTAGGTATTTACCCCAAAGATACAAATGTAGTGATCCAAAGGGGCACCTGCAACCCAATTTTTATAGGAGCAATGTCCACAATAGCCAAACTATGGAAAGAGCCCAGATGTCCATCAACAGATGAATGGATAAAGAAGATGTGGTATATATCTATAATGGAACACTATTCAGCCATCAAAAAAGTAAGCTTGCCATTTGCAATGATGTGGATGGAACTAGAAGATATTATGCTAAGCAAAATAAGTCAATCAAAGAAAGACAATTATCACATTATCTCACTCACATGTTGAATTTAGGAAACAAAACAGAGGATCATAGAGGAAGGGAGGAAGGGCACGTGATGTAACGAGCACTGGGTATCATATAAGACTGATGAATCACTGAAGTCTACCTCTGAAACTAATAATACACTATATGTTAATTAATTGAATTTAAATTTTAAAAAATAAAAAAATACAAATGAAGCTATAAAAACATTTAGAAAATAAAAACACCAAACTCATAGAAATAGAAAGTAGATTTGTGGCTACCAGGGGCTGAGGTGGGGGGGATGTGGTGAGATGTTGGTCAAAGGGTACAAGCTTCCAGTTGTGAGATGAGTAAGTTCTGGGGATCTAATGTACAGCATGGTGACTATAGGTAATACTGTATTATATAATTGAAAGTTGCCAAAAGAGTAGACCACACACACAAAAAAACACCCTAGTTATGTGGGGGTGATGTATTAATTAACTTTCTTGTGGTAATCATTTCACAATATATGCATTTATCGAATTACCACATTATAAGCCTTAGATGTACAATATTATATGTCAATTATATCTCAATAAAAATGGTGGAAAACAAAAAGAGAGATAGACTATACTATTTCTAAGTGTCTTATTACACTATTACACTCGGCTTTTCATCTTTATTTTATAATTAATTGACTGATTTCGGGCAGTTTAACATCTCTGAGACACAATATTTTTCTAACATGGATGGACTGTCAATCAATAGTATGTGGTTCTGCAAATTGTGGATGTTTGTAAGTGAGGAAAAAGAGCTGTCTGTGATACTAGCTCCAATCTGATGAATATAATAATAGAATAAAGAATTAGATAAAGATGCAGGAACAAAGATATTTTGCAAAGTTATTGACTTTAAATTTAAATGGAAAAGATATAATCATTACTATGTTTTATTCTAAAAATGACCTAAAATTAGTGTTTTGAACTTAGGATGAAACACCCTTATGTAGCAGTGATTGCATATGTACTTTTTTTGCGAATTCAAATTCCTCTAACATAGACTTCTCCATGGTCTTCTCTGGAAGGAACACAGATTTTCTTGACAATTCTTAGCTCTACGTACAATTTACTAAATGGAAGAGAAATCCTCTTCCAAGAGTTTCTGTAATATGAATGTACCACAAATAATATTGTCCTTACTTTCCATTATAAGTTTTGAATCACCAGAAAAGGTTTTTCTATTGTCTTTCAACAAATGTTGCTTGAATAATTCCATGTCCACATGCAAAAAGATGGACTTCACGTTATACTTTGCACCATATTCAAAGATGAACTAAAATAATCATGAGCCTAACTATAAAATTTAAAATTAAAAGCTTCTAAAAGTGAAGGTATGATCTTGAGTTAGGTAAAGATTTCTTAGATATGGCACCAAAAATGTAATGCATAAAAGAACAAATTACTAAACCTGATTTCACTGAAATTAAAAACTTCTTCTCTTTGAAAGACACTTTTAAGAGAATAGAGAGAGAAGCCAGAAAATGGGATAAAATATTTATATGGTAAAGGACTTACTACAGTACATATAAAGGAATCCCTCAAATTTAATAATAAGAAAAACAATCTAATAAGAAATGAGTATTTGGGGGTAAAAAGCTAGTAGTGTGATTACTGGATCATAGGGTAGTTCTATCTTTAACTCTTGAGGAACAGTGGCTACACCAGTTTGCATTCCCACCAAAAGTGCATTGAGGGTTCCTTTTCTCCACATTCTTGCCAACATTTGTTGTTGATTTTAGCCATTCTGACAGGTGTGAGGTGATATCTCATTGTAGTTTTGATTTGCATTTCCCTGATGATGAGTGATGCTGAGCATCTTTCTATGTGTCTGTGGGGGTGTTGAGTTGTATAATCTCCTTATATACTTTGGACACTAACCCTTTATCACATATGTCATTCACAAATATCTTCTCCCATTCAGTAGGTTACCTTTTAGTTTTGTTGATTATTTCCTTCACTGTGCAGAAGCTTTTTATTTTGAAGTAATCCCAATAGATTATTCTTGCTTTTATTTCTCTTGCCTCAGGAGACATATCTAGAAAAATGTCATTATGGTCAATGTCAGAGAAATGACTGCCTGTGTTCTCTTCTACATGTACATACCCAATGGAATATGAGTCAACCATAAAAAAGAATGAAATCTTGCCATTTGCAATAACATGGATGGAGCTAGAGAGTATAATGGTAGGTGAAATAAGTCAATCGAAGAAAGACAAACACCAGGTGATTTTCCTCAGATGTGGAATTTAAGAAATAACAACAAAAGAAACAAGCAAAGGAAAAAAGAGAGAGAGAGAGAGAGACAAAGCAAGAAATGGACTCTTAACTATAGAAAAAAAACTGACGGCTATCAGCGAGGAGGGGGTGCGAAGATGAGATGTGGGTTAGGAGTGCGCTTGTGATGAGCACTGGGTGGCATACAGAACTATTGCATCACTAGACTGTACACCCGAAACTAATATAACACTGTATGCTAACTATACTGGAATTTAAATAAAATTAAAAAAAAGAAATGAGTAAAAAGACTTAGACACTTGAATGAAGAAGACATATCGATGGCAAATGCGCAGTATGATAAAGAGCTCAACCTCATTGATCATTAGGAAACGGAAATTAAAACTACAAAGAGCCACACCCACATATCGATTACAATGGTTCCACGCCAAGTGTTCCCTAGGCAGTGAAGTCATCAGAACTCTCAGATTCTTCTGACTGGAATGAAATTGACAAAAACCAGTCTGAACACAGTTTGACAGCCTTTTATGATGTTAAATGCACACGTGCCATATGGTCTAGCCATTCTTCTCCTTAATATTTATCCCGGATACATAAAAATGTGTCTCCATATGCGTGTACATGTATCTTCATAGCAGCTTTATTTCTAAGAGCCTGAAGCTGGAAACAACCAAAATGTCTGGCAGCAAGGGAAGGGTTAAACAACTAGTGTAATGTTCCTACGGTGGAGTCCTACTCAGCAGAAACATGAAGAAGTTGACACACACTACAACGCGGAGGAAACTCAAAATAATTATGCCGAGTAAATGAAGCCAGACAAAAGAAGATTACATACAGGAGGATTCAATTTATCTAAAATCAATATATAAGGACAGAAAAGAGATCAGTGTTGGCCTAGGGATGGGTGGGTGATAATGAGAAGCTAGAATTATAAAAGGACACAAGGAAACTTTGAGGTGTGGTAAATACGTTCATTATCCAAATTGCAGTTACGGTTTCATGAAGGTGTATATATGTCAAGACTTATCAAATTAAACATTTTAAATAAGTATGTTGTTTATAGGTCAGTGATACCACAATAAAGCTGCTAAAATGTTTCTAAAATGAATTTTAAAACATGATAAAACTTTTCTAAAATGAATTTTAAAACATAACAAAAAATGTTAAAAATTTCTTTATATATTTCAACTCATTTTGATTTTACCTTGTGGTCTACATTACTAGAAATATTATTAAAAAATGAAACGAAACAAAATACTGTCCCCCACTTTGAGGAGCTCTTCTAGCTTTGGCTGCAGAGCAAGCTAGATTCTTTAAAAATGTTCTCATGCTACACATATAAATAGATTCAGGATAATGTTTTAATTCGCTGCTGTGGTAGGAACAATATATCGGCACTCAATAGAGACCAAAACAAACAAGTGAGCACACAAATAAAAAATTAAGAAGCAGGTGAAACTAGAGCCATGAACTATAGATGACTTTGAAAGCATGAGAAACTGGAGACCAAGCCTTGCAGCCCCTGCAAGGTTGGGAATTCAAGCCTGAGGATCCTCAATTAGGGCTGGACCCCCCAAGGGGCTATCCCTGTAGTGAAGGGGTGGGCTAGAAAAAAAAATTCCATCGAGAAACTAGATCCTAACAGGAAATTTGTCATTTCCAAGGTTGCTACAGGGGAAAATATTATTAATAACACTCTTTACAGACAATTTATAGTCATTAGCCTACTCTCCTATGAGTCTGGTGTTCAAATGTACACTAACTGTTTAGTCAGGGAAACCTCAAGCTGAGATATTAAATTAACACGGTGTTAGGCTGGGGACACTATCTGCCATTCAGCAGAGGCCAGCACAAATCCTGTCTGGTGGAAGGGCTCTCCGGATTCCCACAGGTTGTGTTCCACCAAATATGGGTTCCCAGTGAGACAAACAATTACCAAACCCAGAAGGAAAGTTAGCCTGATTGAGTTTCAGCAGAACAACACATGAGTTCTCATAATGAAATTATCAGATAAACCATTAAGTACAATTTTTTAAATGTGTACAAAGAAACAACAGAATGAAAGATAACCAGGGCACTGAGAGACTATCTAAAATGATCAGATAGATTTTTTTTAAAGAAGCATATACATTTTATGTGCAAAATCTATAATTCTTAAATTTAAAAAAAATCAGTGGGTGTGGTGAACATAAGATTAGCCATCTCTAAAGAAAGGAATGGTAAACTGAAAGATAAAGTTGAAGAGATAGCTCAGAAAAGAAGACAGAGATAAGGAGATAGAATATATGAAAAGGAGATTAAAAGACAGAAAGGTTAGACTGGCAAAAGTCGTCAAATATCTCATTGGAATTCCAAAACAGAGTCGGGGATGAGAGAATGGGGGGGAACAAATATTCAAAGTGATAATTCCTGGGAATATTAATAACAAATAGAGGTATAGACCAAACATAAAAAGCACAATGTTTGCCAAAGAATAAAAAGTAAAAGCAATTTGTATGTAAGTACAGGAGGTGAAACTTGAAAATATGAAATAGAACAAGGATATTAAACGAGAGAGAGGAAGATAATGGGCATATTATATGAAAAAGAAATAAGGTATTTGAGGATGGCTGACTTTTTAACAGCCAGGAGCCAAGGTAGTAATGTTCAAGTTCCAGTGTCCCCAGAAAAAAAAATAAAGTGCTGGACAAGTTTATAACCCCCATGATCTATCTTTCAGAAATCAGGACAAAATGCAACCATTTTAAGATAAGCGTACCCTAAGAGATCTGACTATGAAGAAAGAAGTAGGGAGTGATGTGGTCTGTGCCCAGGAGTTAACCCTCTACCATCCGGAAGGATTCTAGTCTACTTCAATGGTAATACTTTCTCTTTTCTATAAATTCTGGAACAAGATTGCCTGGAATTGGAGACCTGAATTTATATCTATTTGATTCTGAACAAGTTATTTAAACTTTTAATACTTTATATTCCTTATCTTTAAAATTGGAATAATAATAGTAATAATAATAATATCTATGACATAGGATTTTTACAAGGATTGAATGAATTAATTAATACATGTAAAGAGTTTACAATAATGTTTGGCACATAGAGCTAGGAAATTATTATTGTGGTGGATATTGTTGTTGTTGTTAATGTTATATATTTCTAAAAAATTTATAGACCAAAGCTCCCCAGTTACTCTTATGAGGCTACATTGTTACCAGAAATAGGGAGAAAGTGCAAGAAAGGGAAGTTACAGGCCAATCAGACTCATAAAGTTTCAGAAATCTTAAATAATAAAAATAGAGTGAAATTTTTGGCAAATTAAATCTCCCAATATATAAAATAGATATTTATATCCTGATGAAGTGGCATCTGTTCCATTAATACAAGGATGGGTTAGCATCTTTTAATGCAGTTTATTTATTTATGTAGATTAAAAGAGGAAAAAGTATGATCATCTCCATTGACTAGAAAAACTTATTTAGGGTAGTAGAACACACATTCATGCAAAAAGCCATTTAGAAAAATAGAAAAGGGCAGAAATTTCCTTAACCGTATGAAGACTTTTAATAAAAATACCTAGCAATTCATCATAGGTAGTGGTGAATCCTTAGAAGTAACCTGCTTAATGACAAGGCCAAGACAATAGCATCTAGTATCACTAATTCTAATTTATCACTGTAAAACAAAACAAAAAGAACAAAGAAATAAAAAAGAGTTATAATCAGAATTGCCACAATGAATAACTATGGCATATTATGTGTAATATGGAATTATGCCTCTGGAAAACAGGCCTGATTTTAAGTAAGAATGAGGTAAAATTGCCATCATTCACAGATAGAGGATTGTCTGTTTAACAAGCCAAGCTAGCGGGCGCCTGGGTGGCTCAGTCGTTAAGTGTCTGCCTTCAGCTCAGGGTGTGATCCTGGAGTCCTGGGATCAAGCCCCTCATCGAGCCCCGCATCAGGCTCCCTGCTCTGCTGGGAGCCTGCCTCTTCTCCCACTCCCCCTACTTGTGTTCCCTCCCTTGCTGGCTGTCTCTCTCTCTCTGTCAAATAAATAAATAAAATCTTAAACAACAACAACAACAACAAGCTAGCCGCGCTGTTAGCACTAATAATAGACTTTAGCCAAATCAATATGCAAAAATGAATAGCATTACTACCAGGAACGGTAATTAGACAATGTTAGATAATAGCAATTATAAAACATCCCATTACTCAAAAAATAAGTTTTTTCAGAATATTTCTACCAAAAAAAACCACAAAATCATCTGGAAGGAGGAAACCATAAAACTTGGTTGAAGGATACTTATTAAATGGAAAGATAAGCCATGCTTACAGATGGGAATTCTCAATACCACAAATATGTCAGTTCTCCTTAAAATAATGTTTATATTTAATGCAATTATTTTTAAAAAATTAACAGAGTTCTTTTTCTAAATAGGCAGAGATAACTTAATCCTGAAATTCATATGAAAAAGAACGGTACAGTTAATTTTGAAGAATAAAAGAATATTTGCACTACCAGATAGCAAAACTTAGGATAAAGATATAGTAGTATTGGTATAAAGATACACACATACATATATACAGAAATATGCATATATACAGAAATGTGTATTTGTATATAACTGTACTACACATAAGAATGCACATCACATGATAATATATATTCATGCAGTGTATATGCACTTATAACGTGTATATATGTCTATACATACTGTATGTGCATATATATCTCTATATATTTATGAAAGAAAAAGAGAGAAACTCATAGACCAAAGAAGCAGAATAGAGTCTATGAAACACAAAAATAAATTAATTTTTGAACCGAAACCTTAAAACATTTTGATATTAGCTATAATAGAATAACTTTGTTACCTCTGAGTAAGGATAGTTAACAAGCCACAAAATGTATAATCCTTAAAGGAATAAAGTTGTATACTTTACTATTGTTAGTTTGATTTAATGGCAGAAAAGATATCACAAACTTAAAACATGAAAAGAAGATACTTCTTTTTGTCTCATTCCCAAAGCATATGAAATAAAATATATGAAGGTTCCTTTTAATCAATGAATGATAAACAACTATCTAATAACAATAAAGAGCAGCAACTTGAAGGAAAGGATACATACATAGAGAAGATTATATGAAAAGATTCACATTCATAATCAGAGACATGTCGATTTTGGTAGTTTTAAAATGTAACTACAACTTTTTTGGACATTCCCTCCACCTGGATTTTCAGTCTATGTCCCCTCCCTTGAATCTGGGTGGGCTTATGACAGCTTCAATCAATTAAAAAAATATGAAAGAGTTGTTTTGTTACTTCTGAGCCTAGGCCATTCCATTGGCCCCCCCCCCCATGGATCTTCAGCTTAATGACTGGAGATCTTGGGATTTCTCAGCCTCCAAAAACAGGTGAGCCAATTCCTTATAATCTCTCTCTTTCTTTCTCACATCCATCTTGGGTCTATCTATCTGTCATCTATCTATCTATCTATCTATCTATCTATCTATCTATCCATCCATCTATATATTTACCTATCTACTTATCCAGCCTATCAGTTTTGTTTCTCTAGAGAACCTAGATGAATAAAAGTCATGAAAAAAATACAGCAAAATATTGAAGTTCAAGTGGTCTGGTTTTTGGTTCATGAAGATTATATTCTTTTTACTTTTCCTTACATGTTAAAATTAAATCATAATATACTTTAAAACTTTTTAATTACAAATAAATGCAACGTGATCAGTGTTATTGTAGAAGTATATAGAGCAGTGTCATATGTGATGGGGTAGATTCTAGGCAAAGAGACATGGTGTGCAAGGCAACAGCACTCCGATGTCTTGGGGCATTCAGATCATGGAGGCTTCATAGAATCCTCTAGATCTTGCACAACCACCAAAGCATTTCACCAGGTGAATAACTTGATCAAGTTACGTTTTGGAAAGATTATTCTGGCAGGGCAGTTTGCAAAATAATGAGCACCATTAAATTTTAGGAGGCAATCACAGATACCAGGCTTGAACTAACATAGTCAGTGCAGATGGAGAGAAAAATACCTAATTAGAGCTATATTTAGGAGGTAAAATTAAAATAATTTGATAACCCATGTTTTGGCAAGATAAAGGAGAGGGAGGACCCTGGGAAGATTACCTGGCTTTTTGCTTCGATTCAGAATGAATTTAAGTGGTCTTCACTAGTATATGGCATACCAGGAAGGATCAGGATTGGAATAATAGATGATGAGCCCAGGTTTTAGACCTGTCAAGTGGGACATTCAGGAGGCTACATGTGGCTTACAAAGGTACCCATGGCTCAGTGTAGGGGAAACAAATGGGAGGGGGGTTTGGGAATCCAGGGCAGAACAGAGTGATGGTGATTTAAAAGTGTCCCTATAACTTACCTGGTATTTTTTTTTTTAATAGAAAGTCTCACAATTTAATTCAAACATTTTCCTTGAGGACCTACTTTATAATATAATCCTTGCTCCGAGCTGCAGCAGAAGGAAAAGCACAGATTGTGTCGCGTCAACTCTGTTTTCAAGGTGCGTCAAATTTTCTGTGGTGGTAATCATGCTGTCTCAGCTCTGGGAAATTGTACACTTCATTTGCCCTTCCTCTGCCCTGCCATGAACACCCTTTATTTTTCTGATCTCTCTCCTCCCCACCTAGGGTCCCAGTGTGTGTGTCACCTCTACAGGGAAGCTTCCTGTTGACTCAGGATTCTCTCCACTAAGGTTAGGTAAGTTCTTCAATAAGAAGGACTTTACCTTGATTGCTGGCATAACATCAGTGCCCAATACGGTGCCTGATAATCAGTATTTAATAAATATTTGTTAAATATTAAATACTGTTTATTTAAGACATAGGTCATGCACACTGGGGGCTTAATCAAATGTTAGTGTAGCACAGTTTGCTTGAAATTATTCTCTGTTGCTTTATGCATGTCTCCCCAGTTAAATATAAATAACTCAAGGTTAAGGACTATATCTTCTCCTTTTTTGGCATTGTCCATCCGCCTGACATAGTGATCACGTAATTTTTATAGCATTCACTTGAGCAATATTTTAGTCTACAAATGAGATTATCCATTTTGCACTCTGTGTCCATATTAAATATTCTACTTCAAACCTAATGATTTGTTTATTTAACTGAAGGACTGATTTCCCCCATAGGGCCTATTAGCACCTCAAAATTGGCTTTGTAAACCTGGTAAAACCTGATGATTATCAGCTAGTAGTAATTTGTTAGATCCTTTAAATAAAATTGATTTTTTTAAAGATTACTTATTTACTTATTTGATAGAGATAGAAAAAGAGAGAGAGAGAGAGAGAGAGAGAGAGCATGAGTGGGGGGAGGGGCAGAAGGAGAGGGAGAAGCAGACTCCGCTTTGAGGAGGAAGCCCCAATGAGGGGCTAGATCCCAGAACCCTGGGATCATGACCTAAGCCAAAGGCAGATGCTTAACTGACTGAGCCACCCAGGCACCCCTAAAATTTAAATAGAGGAGAACACTTCAAGTTAATGGCTTTATCTGGTTATGATTTTAGAAAGAGTATAGACGTTACCAACCTTATTTCTCAAATTTTTATGGTTGAAAGAGGGCCCTTGTTCATTAGTTCCTTAATTTTGGAATTATTTTAAGTGAATTTTAGTTATATAAAAAAGATTGGTTTTATCCAAAATCCACGTGGAACTTGAATTTTGAAACCACTAAAAATGTAATCCTAAATTTGTGTTTTGTTGTTAGAACTAGGGATGGCTTGACTTTGTTGATTTAATTTTTTTTTTTTTTTGATACATGCCTCTGTGCTTGAGAAAGAGATGGAGAAAAATGGGAGGGAGAGAGAAAGAAACAGAACATTTGACTAATGACCTTTTAATGGATCAAAACAACAATCTATTTATATCCTCCGGGAAATGTTTATCCCTTTGAAGGCATCTCACAGTCTCTTTATCCTATGTGGCCTTTTTAGGTGTTCCGTTTTAATCCTGATCTAAATAAAGAAAGTAAATGTCGCACAGGATCAAATTTACAGTCTAGCTAAATGAGAAATCCATTAGGTTGGAAACTCTGTAGAAGTTGTATCGCTGTGACATTGATTTCTCTTTCCCGGTATCAACCTTGCCTTATATTCATGGAGCACACCCTCCTTCCTGTCCATCTGTCAATTTTACTCACCTATCATCCCCTCCTGGAGAGCCGCAGGTGCAGGTGTCCCCTGTAGCACATCTCTAAGAGGAATCATGACGTTGATGGTGAAAGCCTCATTGTGACTCCAACAGAGTCCTGAAGATTCCCGTGTGCTCACCATTTTCATCACTGATAGAACCCCTGTAGTTACAGAACATAAAACCAAAGCAAAATGTAATCAATATTAGTAAACAGTGCTAAGATTTCATTACATCACCATCTTAGACATTTAAAGTTTATATTAAGACTGTTCAGATCAAATAAACAAAATCAAGCAGCTTTCCTTTTTAAAGATTCACTCACAAGGATCATCGTCGTTTCTGCTGTTGTCAGAAGGACAAAAAACAAACAACAAAAACCCCACAAGCAAACAGAAAACTCAACTTTTTATTTTCAGATGGAGTCCTTGAAATAAAGAGCTTAGAGAGCAGCCCATCGGCAAAGTTTTACCTTGCCAGGCTCCTCTTTTTGAGGACTCAGACATGTGGTAGAGCTGAGAAAAGATCCTTCTCCATGCAGGAGTGGAAATATCAGATTTGTTAAGTTGTGGTCTTTTTATACATTTGGTCACACCGATCTTAAAGAAGAATTTTAGCTTTAATCGGCCCTAAAGAAACAGGGAATGATAAAAGCAGAGTTACGAGCATGGTGGCCACCTACCTTCTCTTTCAAAGCAGGACACTTCAGAAAATGGAGAGTCTCTTAAAATTATGCTGGTGCAAAGAGCCTAAACAAGAACCATGACCATGCCTGGAAAACTGGGACCTACGGTCATCTGAATTATGAGGGGACGGCAATTAAAAATGGAAAGCTAATAGAATCTATTAGAACTGAAGGACTAGGGTTTAGTTTGGCACACAGTGATATTTATTTGACAAATCTGATTAATAAATATGAAGCCAACCTCCTATATTAATGTGGAAGGTGAATAATTTGATTGGAGTTATTAAGACCATTAAAACTGATTGCTTTAAGATTTGTTGTTATTCTGTTAGATTAAAAGATAAATCAACGTCAGCGTTTTACTGGGACCCTCCCAACTAAATCAATCAATGACTACCTTAGTGTGTGCCTTCTGTTTCCAGTCATTTTGGTTTCATCTTCACAGGCTGATTTTGCCCTTGCAAGTTCTATTAGTTGTTTTTATGTAGAATGTGAACCATGTCACTTCGTCCATTATAACTGTTGAAAATTTTCATTGAAAAATATGCAGTTACTTTGCTTGGTGGAATTGAGACCTTGCACATTTTTAAGGCACTTAGAAGAAATGTATGCATGATTTATAGAACCAGCAAACAAAGCATGACCTTTCCTGAACTGATTAACAGTGCTATTCTTCAGAATGGCAGTTTACTATAGATTCACTCACACTGAACGATTTTATAAATGTGTATAGGGTATAATACAAATATGTAACATGAAAATATAATGGGCTTGAAATAAAATTCGAACCAGACATTTATATTGTACTACTATAAGCAAGGAAGCTCAAATTATTTTCCCCAGCCCTATTTTCTAGGCATTAAAAAACCCACTTTATATAAAATTTGAGAATGGCATGTAAGAAATTATTTTATTTTTAATTTTAATATCAAAATAGCTTTCATTTTTAGTTATAAATTATTTCCACACACCAGAAATTGGTACCTGCCTTAAAATGGAGTAGAATTTAATTTACCTAAAACTAAATATGGATAGATTGATTTTAAAATTTTCTTCTGACAAATTCTATTTCGTTTCCTGTGACCCAGAACATTGTGCGAACAAAAGAAGAAAAAAATATGAAGTCATTTGGAAATCAATTCTAACTTCTCAGGTTGGCACGATTGCAGTCACAGATAGCACTTTGAAACAGTATAAAATTACAGTTCTTTTTTATTTCTGTCTTGCTAGGTCAGGCTCTTTCAAATCAAGTAGGATAGGTTTAGAATGCTTTAGTTACCACACTTTTAAAAGATGCATCCCAGAGTTCACAACATAGTCATAAAAGCCTTACACATGGAAGATGAGCTTATGTACCTGAAAATAAAAGTCCTTTATTGTCCATGTGGCCATGGCTGTTGTTATGGTCTACTTGAAGTTCCTTGAGGGAAAGGACTACCATCTCTGTATATCTTTATCCCCTGACTCCATATGTTGAACAACAGCATTGGTGAGTGTTTTCTAAATGGAATGGAAATATATAACACTAAAATTTCAATATTTTCAAGTTAAGAGAGTATTACTGTAGTTACATAATTTTACTTGTTTCCTTTGGTTAAAAAGCAGAATTACGTGAGGTTCCTCCTTTCAAGGAAATTCTTCAGAAAACCATGCTAAATATGTTCTTCCCTTCCTCTTCCCCCACACGATATTTAACTTACCACAGCTTCATGCTCTTGGGGACATTGAATAAATATTTCTGGTCAATAGTCACAAACCAAGTATTTTAAAGTCAACTTGTCTCTCGTCCAGCACATTCATGGTCCTATTTCCTTGAATATGGAGTTAATTTTCAGGTTGGACTTTGTTTGAGCCATTCTTTGTTGTGTGAATCTCAACTTATTTACATGTAAGTATATATAAGGAAACACTGTTAACGTGGCGAGAACTATTCCTGAAAAGAATTGAGAAGTAGGCAAAACCTCCTTTTGTGTCCTCCCTGCACATCCTTTTGGGCACTTCCTCTGGTTCCCAAGGAAGCCACTCTTTCCTCATTGCCTAGGCTTCTTCTTATAGCAGCCAGGAATGCAGGAAACTCATATGGGAGTTTCCTAACTGATGTTTTATATTTTAAACAAACCATGGCATTGCAATTTTGAAACAATGAATACTATTTAGCCATGCATATGGATGGCCCCCAAATGAAAACACAACTGTCTCTTAAAATAACAAAACTATTCAGACAAATAGACAACCTGACCTTTGAAGAAGGCTCAGTTAATATGATCATCTTTTATTTAAAACCTTCCACAATGACCATCTGAAATAAGAAAGCAAAGGTCAAGCCAAGGCCATATTTTAAATTTTCATTTTTAACCTAAGGCTATTAAAGCCAAATGAAATTTAGAAAATGATCCAATTTTGTTTCAATATTCATATATGAGGACAATTTATCTTTTAAAATAATCCAACCCAGTTTTCCCCTGGATGAGTGAGGTGGGATGCTGTAGAGTTTTACAAATTAATAGGATCCGTATATGGAGGAGAAAGCTGGAGCTGTTGCAGTAGAAAAGATTTCCCTACCTAATCTGTCTATATGTTGTTGCTACTGATCTACTTTCTCTATTTCCCATATCCTTAAATGAGAAACCATGGAAGCATGCAGTGGTCTTTCTTTATCTCATCTAGGGCATGTCCTAGCTGGTTTTCTTGGGTGCACAGATAGTTGAATGTAACATCATGGCAGCAGAGCAATGAGACATAAAGTAATTTCTAATAAAGTAATAGGAATTTTTTTAAAGGTGGGCTGAGAGTCATTTCATACTTGAAAGGCATGAAGCCATTTTACTACTAGCAAAGGACTTCAGGAAATAGGACAGAAAGAAGAAAGAGTGAGTGGTAATCTTTTTCAAATCACTCTGCCCCAAAATACTTCAAATAACTAAATACAAAGAAAATCCCTAAGAAGGTAAATACAAATAAGAGGGGAAAATATCTGCTTCATGTCAGACAACACACCACCAAAATCACCAGAGGAAAATAATCAAGTTTTCTGTCCTTGATAACAAGGACATACTGACTTTAAACTGTCCTAAGGCTCAGGAAAGAATGTGCAGGGTTTATTCCTATAAGCACAGAGAAGAGTCCTCTTTTTTCATTTGTCTGGCTTTTTGATATTTTGTTGATGTGTCTCCTGTGAACATTCTTTCTTTCAGATATTTTTATTTTCAGAACTAACTTCTTTTCTTTACGTAAAATGACAGTAATAAAATGTGTAGAATTGATTACTTTGAAGATTGATATTGTTAAGACTGATGTTCTTTCTGTAGCTGTATAGAATCATAAAAAAACAAATACAAGAAAAGGCAAGAAAAAAAGATCTCACATGCTTCTTTACTGATGATGTACCGGCTTTTACTAGAGGGTACTTCCCAGGATAATCCTAGGATTCTTTAAACATGACTTGTTCTATTTTCTCTTCTGAGTTAAGATACCTTATTTCTCCTTGCCCCAAACAACATGACCCTGTTTTACTAAGGAAAGGATGCAAATAATTTGTAGCCAAATTTCCTATAAAAATTTAGAGGTGATATTAATAAAGTACTTGTATTAGTCCAGGTAGGCTAGGTTCCACTGAGATCACAAACTACTCCCACATCTCAGTGGCTAAGCAGGACAAAATGTATTTCCTTCTAATTCTAATGTCCCACAAGGGTCAGTGGGGGCACTTTGCTCCACAGCTTTACTCATGGATGCAGGTTGGCCAAGATACCACCATTGCGAAGCTGGGCTATGTAGAATAGGTGTCTTTTCACAGTTTCTGCAGCAAGAGAGAGAGAGAACTGAAAGATACTGCCCTGTCAATTTGATGCTTGGCCTAGCGAGATATACATCATTTCTACCTACAGCTCATTGGCCACAACTTGTTGCAAGGACCTGCCTATTTGCAAGACACTGGGAAGCTTAATCTTCCAAGATATCAAGAAAGAAAGGACAGCTGGATATGAATCTGTGCTAGACTTTTCTATCCTGCAGACATCTACAACTGCCTAGAGAGAGGAGTCTGTGCTATGTCACTGTGGAAATATACACTGAAAAGTTAGACTGTGCCAGACTGTGGTGAACTTTGATTGTGGGGCAAAGGGGTCTTTACTTGACCGTATCAGCAATGAAGCGCACCTATTTTTGAGCCTCAGAGCTGCTCTTGGTACCATGGTAAAACCCTGGGGATGGAAGCACTCTGCCTCTTCTTAAAGTGATTTTACTCCTCACCTAAAGCCCACACCTGCCTTCCTTCCACAGGCCAAATTTGAAAAGCCGTCTGTGACATTTATAGGGAAATCACCTATTCGGTAGCTGCTTTAATAAAGTTAGTCTAGCTCAGATGTATAATATGGACAGAGGTTGAAATTGGGATTTTTTTCAATTATTTTTTTTTAAAGATAGTGAGAGCTTGAAGGGTGTGACAGCAGTGGGACTGGCAAGTATCTGGTAAATGCAGGAGAATCAAGACATAAATAGTGACTGAGAGAATGGTTTAGTTAGCATTTGAAAAAGATGAATTAGTAGTTTATATGAACATGTGTAAGGAAAAGTGTACAATACTGCCTTTAGTGATGTACATATCTTTTACATAACATCAAGTCCATTCTTCATGTCACTGCCAGTTGTCTTTCTAAAACACAATTCTATTCCTGTCTCTTCCCTGCTAAAATATTTATAGATCCTCATTATATGGAGTGGCATCTCCCAACATGTGCTAATAATATTACCCCACCATAAAGTAGGATGGCCAAATCCACTGGGACATACTAGGTCGCACAAAATAAGTAGTGCCTCTTCTAGAACTAACAGATGGTAAATCTCTAAGAAAGGGAATAGTATACATTGTTTTCCAAAGTTACTTAACCGTAAAACCCTTTGTTTTTCTTTGTAAGTACATATTTTATGTATGTAAATGACATACTGCAAATACATTTGAACTACTTAAGTACAGTTTTGAATTGAAGTGTTTGCTTGGTTTCATAGTGACGTAAAAACTAAACAGATTTTATTTCCTCCAAAAAGATTCTAATATGGAAAATGCAAACTCTGGTTTGGCAATAGTGGGAAACAATAAAGTGACTTCTAATGATGGTCTGTACTACACTAGAACTGATAGAGAGTGAGGGGGACACTTTTGAGAGTTCTTTAGGACATTAAACACTGGGGCTTGGTGGTAGAATCAGTACAGAAGTAAGTGTTGGCACATTTCAAGCATGACTCTCAGATTTCTCTCTCATGTAACTAGCAAAGAGGTAGGGGAATGGTGAAATAGGAACTAAAAATAGGTAATATTTATTAAGTATATACTAGGCCAGGTAATGTTCTCAGCTGTACTTATTTAAGTCACTTAATTTTGAAAATGAATTTAAAGTATTTTATAGAAGAGAACCAAGACAGAGAATAGATAATTTATCCAAATTTTTAGCTTTTTAAGTGGTAAAACAAGCACTTGAGCTCAGATATTTGCCTAAGAGCTCATGTTCTTAAATGCTATGCTATAAAAAATAAATATATAAGTACATAAATAAACAGAAATTTAAAAAATTAATGTAGTGACGGAGCGGAGCGGGGCATCATTAATTTGGACTTGTACAGCTTGTGGCACCTTTGGGGTATTTAAAGAGAGAAAGTAATTGAACATATTAGGTCTATAATTCAAATGAGAAATTTGGAGATACAGATTTGGAACTATCGGACATAGAGATGGTTAAAGAGGCCAAATGTAATAGTTACAAAAGTTCAAGGAAATGTGTGCCAATAGCATAGTTTCATGTATTAAGTGGAGAATAAAAGGTCATTGGTTTCAGGGACCTCGAGGTCATTGGTGATCTTAACAAGAGCTATGATGGGTGGGAAAAGAAAGATAAGGGTGAATGGGGTGAATAATGGCAGCTAAGGAAACAAAGATATTTTCAAAAAAGACTTTTCAAGAATTTATGAATGCAAAGAGAAAACAGAAAAAAGTGAGAACAAAGTTTGTTTGTTTTTAGTAGGAAGAATTCAGTGTTTTTAAAACTAAGGGGAAACGTCTTTTTGAGAGGGAATTAAGAGAAAGAATATCCAATAGTAAAGCTTCCTGAAAAGACAGGAGAGAACAAAATCTACTAAAAATGGGGAGGAGAGACAACTTGTCAGGGAAGAACTTCCCCTATAATATAAAAGGAGAAGGATGGAAGGATAATGGGCGCCCATGAACATACGTTCACAAGGTAAGTTGTGTGGTACAGAGGGGTACCTATCTGAATTATTAAGGCAACTAAAATCAATAATATTGAAGAGCATTGATTATTCATTTATAGCATGGATCATCTCCACTTAATTTGCCTATATTGATTCAAGTATTTTTTATGCCTCTTAGTAAATTTAGTAAGTTTCTCACTACTAAGTCTTATACAAAATATTTGAAGGCCCTTTTCTTCATGGCTACCCCTGCAGTTTAATTCTAGGTTTGCTCACTCCACTCACTCCATTCTTACAAGCTTATCTGTTCTTTCCCTTCCTCAACTTTTTTAAACCACATTTATTGAAAGATATGGGGAGCAGGTAAAATGTCTTCACTCCACAGAGGAAACACCTTAATTTTTTGTTAGCCTATTTGCCTCTGTTGGTGGGGTTTAATCCTGAGGTGGCAAGGAAATATATAAACATGACTATGACTATTTATTTGCTTTATTATGGAGACATTTCATAATTAGCAAGTCTGTCCTACATAATGCCTTCCATATTGAGAGTACTCTATGATGCTAATTTGTCATCATCAAATTGTTTATGTAGCTTCTTTCTCAAGCCCTTTGGGAAATAATACCCTGATAGTGGTAGAGTATTAATGAAGAGTTACAAATTGTATTGCAGTGTTATGAAGAAAGAAAAGACGACTTTGAATTTTTAGATTAATGTTTTTAAATAATGCCTCCCCTCTTTATGAACTCTTAAATTAACTCATCATCAAAAATATGTTTGTGTAGAAAACTAAATGATATGTTATTTAAATAATTCTAAGGCCTGCAAAAACTTCAAGCTTGCTATCTTTAACGTGATGTTGAAAGGGAAGAAATATAAGTGTGAAATAGGTAGAAAAATAAAAGGTAATGAAAATAAAAATGACAAATTTAAACTTCCAGCAAATAAAATTGAAGTCAAGTTTTTGTTAACTCAGCAAACAACATTTATCGGATTCTGTGTTCCAAATATAAAAAAGCATACAAGCACTCTCCCCAAGGGGACCTACTAGGATCCTGGGGCAAATCTTTCAGTGTGATTTTAAAATCGTGGATATTAGTGTTTGTTTGCTTGCTTGTACTCCTTTTTCTCCTTCACACTCCTGATAAGTAGTGATTACCATCTTTCTTGATTCCTGTGATGTGATATCCATATTTCTTATGTATTCCGTATCTTCATGGACATCTAAAAGAGCTTGAATAAATACATATTTCTAAAATTACCATGGTTTTGTTTTGTTCTTGTTAAGAAGAATTGTTGTTGTTGAATAAATTTCTGGAAAGTTACTGACACAAGTGGTATTTTAAAATTGCTTACACTGAAAGTTATGACTATTTCTCCTACTTTAATTATTTTACTATTTTCAAAAATTATAGCTTAATTGAAGTAGTAATAAATGAATTATGGGAGTGAGGAAATTGAATACATGAAATCTCATATGACATGAGAATAATTAGCTCTGAATGAAAAGCAAGTCAAATGCTGTTGGTAGATCTTTCATCTTTTACTAATAATCGCCTAAAATCACTGAGTGTTTTAAAGTTAGGATACTTTCTAGAATATATCCACGTCACAATGTATGTAATATATTCAAATTAAGAGTGTCCCTATTTTTTGAAGTCAGGAACGACTACTTATCCATCTGTCCCAAAGGAGAAAGTCAATTTTGTGAAAAGCTTTTGGATTTTTCCTTTTGCAAAGTGACAATACAGTATGGAGGATAGGGGCTGACAAGCATGAGACCCTTCAAGGGATATGAGAACATACCAAAGTTACTGTTTCCTAATCGAAAGAGTTCTTGTATATTCTGTATGTGTTCCTCACATATTTTCAGATGTCAACTTTTTTTTTTTTTTTATCCTTAACATAGATGATCTTACACTGCTTCATCTATTTTCTGGTTTCTGTGGTCATCAAAAGACTGTAAAGATTAGTGCACAGTGTGTAGTCATAGAGTGATAATAATTAATCCACGTGCTCATTCATTCCAATGTTAATACTTATGGATAGCATGGATGTTGGATGTTCTAAGCAAGGTCTTAAAATGCAAAAATGAATAGGCTTTTCCTTTCAGAAGATTACAATTGGTGAAATAAGTAGAAGCAGACATATATAAATTAAAGTTACAGGAACTAGATACTAGAGTATTTGTATGGAAAAGCTCTTTCAGAAATCAGAGGAAGATAAAATTCTAAGAGATCCAGGCCTACCAAAAGGTAAAACTTGAGCTCATCCTTACAGTGAAAATAGATTTGCCATGTGCAAGAGAAATGAGAGTTAGTTCAGGAACAGTATTCCATGCTATTTGCTATCTGCAACTGAGCCACGGATGGGTATATTCCACATGTGGAATTGTATCGGCTAGCTGGAGTTTCATGTCTGTGTACCAGGAAAGAAGGACAAAGGTGGAAATGCATTCTTGGGGATAATCTTTGTGAAGGTAAGAAATGTTGATTTTATTTTATTTATTTATTTTTAAAGATTTTATTTGTTTATTTGACAGAGCGAGAGAACACAAGCAGGGGGAACAGTAGAGGGAGAAACAGGCTCCCCACTGAGCAGGGAGCGGGATTTGGGCTGGATCCCAGGACCCCGGGATCATGACCTGAGCCAAAGGCAGACACTTGATGATCTGAGCCACCCAGGTACCCTGAAATGTTGATTTTCATCTGTAGTTGATAAAGAGTCAACAATAGGTTTTTGAGCAGAAAGTGACATGAACATGTGTTGGTCTTTGGGAAATAACTTAGGTAGCAGTGTTGACGGTGGACTTCCGTAGAAAGAGACAGCAGCCAGTTGGGTTTGGAAATGCCCCAGTGAGACATATGAGGACCCTAGTTAAATTCTGGATGAGAAGGAGTTTGCAGAAGGGGGTGCTTTAATAAAGAGTCGTTCGTGTAATAGCTAAGAAGGCCATTTCCTGTTGAAAGACAGAGACTTTGATTCCTTAATGTAAATGTAATTTGAGAAAATATACCAAATAGGCACAAGTCTTTGAATAATATTGATGGTAAAGGAAAGAAGAAAATAGGGAAATAATGCAAGCAAAAGGGGAGGCGGGTATTAGAAGATTCCTTAATGTGTCTGTGTGCTTAATAAAGAAGCTGGCTGGGGTTCCCTGGGTGGCTCAGTCAGTTAAGTGTCTGTGTGTGGCTCAGCTCCTGATCCCAGGGTCCTGGGATCTAGCCCCACCCTGGGCTTCCTGCTCAGCAGGGAGTCTGCTTCTCCCTCCCCTTCTCCCTCTTTCCCTTTCCTTGCTCCTGCTCTCTCTCTCTTTCTCTCTTTCTCTCAAATAAGTAAAATCTTAAAAGAAAAACAAAAGCTACCTGGCACATGGAAGAATTCGATCTGCGTTTCATCTATGAAGCAAGAATGTAACTCTTGTGAAGTTTAGGCATAAAGTGGATGATGTCATTATTTGTACTGTCCCTCTGAGACTGTTTGAAGAAGCCACTAAATAAAATGAATGTATTTTCTGTATTTTAAAACTTAACAGAGAAGAATCTCCAGTTAACACTGGAGAGGAGCATTTTCAGGAGTATGAAATCCTATTTATGCTTTACTGTTGAATTTTTCTGTAGGCAGTAAAACCTAGAGAGGTTAACTCTCACCTTCCTTGGATCTGGATGGTTGTTGAACAGGAGGGGCGCACAGAGTAAGCATACACACAGAACAGCACATTTACATAGCATCACATTTGTTTCCTGAGAATGTTTGCTAACTTTTCCATTGCCTCAGTATCCTTGAGTGAACTGCAGCGAGGGTGAGCCAGAAGAAAAATACCTCTCAAATGAGCCTTACTGTTGATATGCCGGTAGGTAATGGCAAAGGTAATGTATGGCGAGTCTGACCATGACATAATTAAATGTTATTAATTATTTTTTATATTCAAGATGTTTGGGTATTGCTGTCAACAAAAACACATGACTAGATAAATCTAGTGAGAAACAGATGATGCTTTTCAATTCCAGGTACTTCAGGAACTCTTACATCAGGGGAAGGCAGAAGATATAAAAATAAATTTGTTTAAAAACCTTAGGGAAGGGGCGCCTCAGTGGCTCAATTGATTAAGCCTCTGCCTTTGGCTTAGGTCCTGGGATCAGGCCCCCATCGGGCTCCCTGCTCAGTAGGAAGTTTGCTTCTCTCTCTTCCTCTGTCCCTCCATCCCGCTCATGCTCTCTCTCTTGCTCACTCCTTCTCTCTCAAATAAATAAATAAAATCTTTAAAAAAAAAATCCTTAGGGAAGTCCTTTAAACAACTGGATATCAAGCTACTATTTTTATATGTATTCTTTGGTTGTTATTGTTAACATACAATGGAATATTAATTTCAAGTGTACAATATAGTGATTCAACACTTCCATACTCTACCTGGTGCTCATCATAGGTGCCCCCCCTCATCCGCATCACCTGTTCCACCCATCCTCCCACCCACTTCCCCTCTGGTAACCATCAGTATGTTCTAGAGTTAAGAGTCTGTTTCTTGCTCTGCCTCTTCCTCTCTTTTTTCCCTTTGCTGTCTGCTTTGTTTCTTAAATTCCGCATACGCATCCATCTCCTTACAGCTCTTTGTGTTGTGAGGTCTTGCTGGGAAAGACGCGATTCCTATTATGGAATACGGAACTACTAAATGCCTCGAACTACACATTTACCACTCGCGATTGTCTAATTTTACTCTCCGTACACTGTCGGTCCCTCCAGTTCCAGTCCGTCTTTATATCTCTAGATGGATATAACCAGAACTCAGTACCTGCTTAAAGGTAGGGTTCTTTAGTCCTTGTTTTTTTAAGGCTACTTTATTTGAAAGTGAAGATGCTAATTTTTATGTACTGTATTTTCATTTTATTGAGGAATCTCAGCTCCCTTTTGGTTACTTAAATCTGAGTGTTTCGTATCACATATCATTGTGGAATTAGTCTTCAGTATAATATAGGCCATTTCGCCCAGAAAGACCTGATGGTTACAATTTTGCTTTATAGGATTCTGCCGTCAAGATTTCTCGACACACTTGCAGCTGAGCCTGGCACACAGAGTTCGAACTCTTAATGTGATGTGTTGCATCATTTTGCACCTTTTAAAATTTCCTCAATGACTCAAATCCTTTGGCCTTTGAAATGTGTTTTAACTGGAAAGATGTAAACAGCTCATTTAACTTGACCTTCAAATGTTCCTTCCTTTCTCATTCCTTTGGTGTGAATATAGCACAGCCTGTTAGCATCCACTCTAGCTGTGAAGTGGCACCCACCTTCCCCCAGCTCTTCCCCCTCACGATGCCAGTCATGCTTCGTCAATACTGACAAGCAATTATTAGTCTTTGTTTCCTTTACACTGTATATTGGCAAAACAATCACTGAAAGGAATTGTAGAGGTAGAAACCATTATCTTTCCACTATTGTGGTAACATAGCTTTTAGGCTTGCTGAGAATATCCATTAGTTTTGTCCTCTTATCTAAAAATGATTTCTTCTTTGCTTTGTATTGCTCCAGGAGTTGAATATTTCACCAACTTCTGCCACATTAGAGATGGATACTTTTCTTTCTTCAATAGCTGGGATCTTTCTTTTTTTTACTGGCCTTTGTTCCAAGCTTAAAGGTATTCTTGGTTCATTTCAATTCCAGTTGTATTAGCTGTAATTTGGATTTTCTTTTTTAAAAAAAGCCCATTTGACTCTCAAGAGCTTTATTTTCATCTTTTTTTTCCTTCCCTTTTAGTATTAGTCTGACCTCAGTCTACTGAGGCAAACTCATCTGGAAGTGTAGTCACACAGACCATGCATATCTATAGATAGAATAAGAACACTTAGCTAGGTGCTATACTCAAATTACAGCTAAGAAAATTTTGCCTTTGAAGTTTTGATTATATTAGGCCTTGGAAGTCAAGCAAGTTTTTCTAAGTAAAATTATTCTTTCAAATTTTATGATAGACTCTCAGGTTAGGTCATTTCTTTAAGGTTTACCTGGTGGAAATAAATTAAGACCACCCAAATGAGAACACACAAAGGCTAGTTATTCAGAGCTTGCTACTGCAAGTGAATCAGCCACCAACACTTGGGTTTTGCAGAGACTCAAAGACAGGCAGGGGAGAGAAGAGCTTTATAGCAATAAAAAGAGAAGGCTTTAAGTATGGTCTGATTGAGGTCATTGTCCTGCGGAAGCTGCAGGCGAGCTATCCAGGAGCAGGGCATCCTGTGTGATTGTTTGAAGAGCATATTTGGCTTTCTCTGGTTGATCCCGAATTAAGAGCTAGGTAACAATTAGAGAAGTTGGCACTCATTGACCAAGTCCTGACCATTCTGGGCCAATTGCTACAGAGATTATTGTTTGTTGTCTCCGCTGGATTGCTGACAAGGCTGTGGGTTAGTGTTCTATTGCCATACCTGGTCTTGCTATAACCATTCTCTCAATCTCTAGAATACATCTTTTCTAGAAATAGAGTATTTTTTTTTGAATACCAAAGCCTAGCAATTGCAATGCTTTGTACTCTACTTAAAAGTGACTGAGAATTATTTGTATCTAATGGTTGGGGTTACAATCTATTTATTCTTTTTTTTTTTTTTTTAACCATAGTCTGTGAAAAAATAAAAGCACTCGATTGAGAAAGTATATTTTATAAATGGTTTCTGTGAAGAGGCTTCTCTTATTTTAGCCACGGCTTTGTAGTCTGCATGACCTTGAAAATGTCATTCGGTCTCTCCAAAATGTATTTTATTAATCAAATTGGGGGATATATAATCATGTTATTTATGTGCTTTCAGTTTTTAAGATTGTCATTGTAATCTCATAAAAATAGAAGTGAGAAAAAACATCCAGGAAAAAAAGACACAATTAAAAGTCATCAGGGTTTTCAAGATAGTGTAGAATTTTCAGGAAAGTAATGAAGCTGTCTTTCCCAGACAAGTAATTTTGTATCATTTATACCACAGGAACAAGAAAAGGAGAGTCTCAGTGAACCAAGAGATGCTGGGTAAGTAGGCAGGAACTGACAAGGGTTTGCTTCTATCTATCACTTACATATGTAGATAGAATACCATTCATTTTTTAAAAAATATTTTTTATTGATTCATTTGAGAGGGAGAGAGAGAAAGAGAGTGAGAGCCCAAGCAGGGGGTTGGGTCAGAGGGAGAGGGAGAAGTGGATCTCCACGGAGCAGGGGGCCCATTGTGGGGCTCAATCCTAAGACCTGACCTGAAGGCAGATGCTTAACCCACTGAATCACCCAGGCACCCCACAATGCCGTTCGTTTTAAGAAGAAGTGTGCCTAAGTTATAGGGGTCATCAGTGAGAAATGGAGAGGTGATTACCAAGGAGAAAAACTGCCTGTTGTACAGTATGTTAGATTCCTTTTTTGTCCTGCATGTTTCTACTGCCTTCGAGTTGATATAAAGGTATATTCAAAATCATTACATAAATCATTCCTCAGCTTCCTTAATCATAGCTTAGATATGACAATTGATTAATGTGTTTCTAAGGATTGACTGAACCCCATAGTTGTTCTCAACTTCTTATCTTCTCCCTCCTTCCTTACATAAGCAATTACATTTTACTATTACAAATAACAAAGTATCAATAGAGTTTTTTAAATTAAAGTTATAAACATTGTAGTGATCACTTCTGGATTATTCTTTGCAGATTTACACATGAAGGAAAAAATCGTGATTAGTCAGTATTTCATAGGGGATGAAAATTGTTATCCAAAAATTATTTTTCTACTGGAAAAATTATTCTCAGCAGATAACTAAATTTAGCATGGATTATGTATAGTATGTAGATTTGTCACTTAAATTTGAGTGTAGGCATAGATTTATTCTGCATTTTTGGACAGTAAGAATATAATTGTACATGCTTACATATATGTATATTTTCTATTGACAAATTGACTTTACTCATTAGACAATGATAAATATTAAGGAATGAACAGTTGAAGATAAGTTATGTTATAGGGATGTTTTCAGTCACTGTGCTATTCCAAATCTCAAATAAAATAGATTGAATCTTGGTCATAGTGGCCACTGTCATTCTTTCCAATGTGTTTGATTACAACTGGGTAGGAAAGAAAGACATCCCTCTTTGTTGACTGAAATGCCCTGCAGGTATAAAATAAAGGTGCCAAACTTAAGGCCTTTTAGAGCAGAAAATTTTCAGAGTGAATTCTCCAAAGACGTGTAGCCCATTGTACTCAGTGTAAGGATCTAACATTCACGGTATTTTTGCACTTGGATTGAACTATTGATGAAAAAGAGGATGCAGAGAGAGAGAGCGAGCGAGAGAGAGAAGATACCTGTAGAGTGGGAAAGGTAGCCACAAAGTGAACAAAATGACAGAAAGAGGCTTGATTTTGAAAATTTCACAGCCACGGAATGAGTCAGGTTCATGTAGTGATACTTAATCTGGGCTCTTTTCCTCTGTTCCCTGATCCTTTCCGGTTCAGTCATTTTGGTAAAAATCTTTTTCACTTCTTTTATTTTCCACGGATTGACGGACAGTTGGCAGAGCTAGACATGCGTAATGAGCATGATAATTGTTGCTCTCTATTTAAAGAGAAGTAATTCTCAGCTCGAACACAGAACATACTCCTTTTCCTACAACCTCCAAAACACACCCAGAGATTAATTGTGCATGCTTAGGGGTCTTAGACATTAGAGTTTTAACCTCTGGCTGTATAGCTGATCTTTTCTTATTTTAAGTGTAAAAACAGGGTTTGCAACCAGACCAGATTAAACTGAGCAGCTTGCAAAAACAAAAACCAAACTGTACATGTACTGTACTGTTCATGGTAATATTTCATGCAATCGCATTATTACTCACTAGTTAATTTTTCTGGCTAGACTGCCTTCTTTATCCACTATTATGTAAGTGCCAAATAAACCTGGCCCCTGAGTTCTTTGAATGAATACAAACTGATAAGCACCTTGGCCAATAATATCTGATAGGCCTTTCTGCAACACCGTCTCTACTTCTCACTGACTTTCATATTTGTGATAAAATACCACAACTGTAAAGAGGAAATTAGGTCCCTTCATGCTGGCTCTGTCTTCACTTATTCATTTATTCACTCATTAAATCAGTCAGTTTCATTTATTAAGTGCCTTCTACGTGCTAGGTTCTGTTCTAGAAACTTGAAGACATCAGTGAACAAAACAGTTGAAGATATCTGCCTTCATGGAGTTTATAATCCAGGTGGGGTTGCAAAAGAAATAGGTAAAGAGCTATAAACATTTTAAACATCATCAAGAATGTCAGAAAGTGGGATGCCTGGGTGGCTCAGTCGGTTAAACATCTGCTTTCAGCTCAGGTCATGATCCCAGTGTCCTGGGATCGAGTCCCACATCCAGCTCCTTCCTCACAGGGAGCCTGCTTCTCCTTCTGCCTTCTCTGTCACTTCCCCTTCTTGTGCTCTCTTTCTCTTTCTCTCTCTCTGACAAATAAATGAATAAATCTTAAAAAAAAAAAAAAGGAATGTCAGAAAGTGAATTATATGATGAAAAAAGTAGATCAAGAGGAGTAAGGACATACCCTGAGGGGCTGCTCATCAATGCTTTCAACAGTTTAACTCACACAAGCCTGGGTGAAAACGTGAGACTGTAGAAACATGGGAAAAAGGCAGGGAAGTGGAACTGATGAGAGAATAGGCAGAAGGAACAGAGTGGAAACTCTTAAGTTGGGAACATGACTGGCATCATCACAGGAATAGAGAGGAAGCCAGATGGAGTGTGTCAGAGACAAGAGTTGAAAAGAAAGGAAATCATGAAGTGAAAGTAATCAGCTCATGGACAGCCTTGTGGGTCATTGTCCGGACTTTGGCTCTCTCTCTGAAAGAGTTAGGGAATCATTAGAGAGCTTTGACCTGAGGCTTGACATGCTCTAACTTAGATTTTAAAAGGCTTATTCTGGTTGCTGCTTGAGAATTGGTTCTAGTGATCTAGTGAGACAAGGGAGATGCAGGAGGGCTATGAGGAAATCATGGTGAACTCCAGAGGAGACTGAGTGTGGGACCAAGGAATTAGCATTCAAAAGGGGTGAAGGTGATAAGATTCTGCATGTATCTGAAAGTAGATTCAAGAGTATTTCCTAATACATAGGACAGGAAGTGTGAGAGAAAGAATAGAATCAAAGGATCCCAAGGGTGTCTACCTCTCATTAACTTCCAACAGCCATCCCATATCAAGCCTCTGTCAACTATCACCAGAGATGTCGGAAAGATACTACCTGGTCTCCCTGCTTCCACTTCTACTTTGCTATGTTTTATTCTTACTACAGGAAGGAAGAGTTATATTTTCAAAATAAAAATTACTAAAAATTTGCATTGAATTTTTTTTATACTTAGTAAAAATTATGACATTCTTAACATGAAGTTTAAGGTGTAAAGAGCAAATAGGATCTATTTACCATTCTTTCTGATATTTTATCTAATCTCTCCCCTCCTTGCTCACTATGCTTCAGTCACCAGTTGCCTTCTCACTATTTCTAGAACAGGTCAAACTTACTGCTTCCTTGGGATCAGTGCTGTTCTCTTTGATGGAAAGTTCTGTCAGAGTTTTCAATGGCTCATTCCTTCACGTGCGTGTTATTTCCTATGTCACTTCCACTTCTGAACCTGTGATATCAACTCCCCAAAATTCATGCTCTCTTTTTATTGGACTCAAGACTTTTCTGACTTAAAAAGGTTGTGATTCCAGACCAATGGATCATGAGAAGAAGTGGAAAGTAACATTTTCCACTAAATACTCTCATATGGGGTTCTTCACTGTCTTTTTACTTTGTGGCCAGTTGGAATGCAAATAGCCCCATTGTGAATTTGCATAATACATTGAAGATGAAAGAGAGTGAGCCAGCCTTATTCTTTGAATAACATGGAGGAGTGTTCCTTACCTAACCATTTATTGCACAGTACTATTATGTGAGCAAGAAATACATTTTACTGTGTTAAGAAATTATGTTTATAGGGTCTTCAGTATACTTTTCAGAGTCTATTTGCCTACAATTAGCCTGCCAAAGTAATGCACAATTCAAAATAGCACTTATTTGTCAGATTACTAATTGGTATCTGACTTTATCTGTTTATTTCTCTATTGTGTAAGTATTAGTCTTTGTCTTCCTCTGAGAAATATAAGCTTCATAGAGGCAGAGACTAAAATGTCAGGACTGAAACATTCTGAATATATAAAAATCCATGAGTTCACAATGAATTTATCATTATTGGAAGTGCCTAGTTTTCAATGTCTTTTTAAGAAATTTGACAAAAAACATAAAGAGTTAAACATTTTTACTATATTCCACTAACAGCCACATTTCAAGATAACAAAAAAGCTTCAACTGATGAGGAAAAGTTCTTCTTTATAGAAGATAAATACAGAGGAAATGTTAACATCAGAAAATCTCCATTATGTGATCTTAGGGAAAAAACTGATTCAGGCAGAGACTGTTAATTTATGCCAAAATATTAAATGAAAGGTTTGTAGGAAATTTACCAATATATGTAATGATAACAGATTATCAGGTTACTTGCTAGTAGAAGAGTAAGCATGGGGGTGCCTGGGTGGCACAGCGGTTAAAGCGTCTGCCTTCGGCTCAGGGCGTGATCCTGGCGTTATGGGATCGAGGCCCACATCAAGCTCCTCCGCTATGAGCCTGCTTCTTCCTCTCCCACTCCCCCTGCTTGTGTTCCCTCTCTCGTTGGTTGTCTCTATCTCTGTCGAATAAATAAATAAAATCTTAAAAAAAAAAAAGAGTAAGCATGTACTACTTTACAATGAAAATATCAGGCTATCACTACTTTAAATCTGTGATCAAAATTAACTTCATTTCTCTTTCAACGTAATGAACTGTGAGGAATATAGAATCACTTCTGAAGTTTTTTTGCCAAAATCTTTAATCTGATTCCCGTAAGTCCTTTAGATATAAATTTAGATGAAATATGTTGTGTAGATTAACTAAATAAATGCCATCAGAAGGAGATAATTAGACAATTTCAGAAGGAAACATTCACAAATCAAGAAGTTAGGGCATCCTAAAAGACAACTGGCTTATTAATCTCTTCAGTAAGTCAATGTCATGAAAAAATGATATAGTTATGACAGACTAAAAGGTAACTAGGACAGGATTTCCACTTATATCAGTGAGACCTATCGTTCAGATTAAACCAATCACAAAGACCAACTAGAAAATATGGACAAAATGCTAAAAAGATAGTTGCAGATGTCACAGAGCTGCCAAGATGATGAGGATGAAAAGTCGTATTATCATCGTAGGAACAACAATAAAACTGAAAGCTGACCTCTTAATAAAGACAATGAAACCAAAAGACAATATAATGATATCTTCCAAGTGATGAAAAAAATAAATGACTACCTAGGATTCTATCCTTAATGAATGTATCTTTTAAAAAATAAAGGAATACTGAGGACATTTCAGACAAGCAACACTGAGAAAATTTGCTATAAGCAAAGCTGCCTGGAAAGAATTATTAAGAGAAGTTTTTCAGACTGATGGAAAATGACCCCAAAAGGAAGACTGACAACTCAGGAAGTAACCAACAGTGGAGGAAAGAATGTTTATGTGAATAAATCCGAATGAATACCGACTGTACAAAATAATGATAATGCTTTACAATAGACATATAAAATTAAATTTTGCAGCAAAAATAGCACATAGTTGGAGTAAAAGGACTTAAAATGTTCTAACATCTGTATCTCTAAGAAGTGAATATGCAAACTAATAATTTATATTAGAATGTAATAACTCAAGGATGAATGTTGAATAAATCTCTAATAATGTAAAAATGTATAAGTAAAACTCTAATTGAAAGAAAAATTGAAAATATAATGAAACTATAAGCAAACAGAATCCTTAAACCTAATGCATTAGTATTTTCATTAAATGTAAATGAACTTAATGTATTAAAAGAATAACGTCATACTGTGCTTGTTTTTTAATATACTGCTTCTGAGACTAAACTTAAAGCTACATAAAAAGATGGAAAATAAAGGAATGAAAGCATATATTCTATGCAAGTAGTGATCCAGTAAAAGCTGCTGTAGCTGCAATTAATATAAAGCATTATTAGAGATAAAGAAGAACTTTATTGTGCTAAAAGTTCACAAGATAAAATTTTTCTAAATTCTTATGAAAAATATGGGTAAAGCAAAATCTACAGAAGTAAAAAGATAAACATAAAAAAATCCATAGCTGAGGTTGGGAATTTGAAATTTCCTTAGTAACTGACAGAATAAGCACATAAAAATCCGTGAAGATATGGAAAATTTGAAAACAGTTAATAAACTTAACTGACTAATCTATTACTACATCCCAAACCTTGAGATTATATATTCTTTAGCAGGGTACATGGGGGATCTAAAATTGACCACATGGTAGGAAAAAGCAAGCTTCAAAATTTCATATATTCAAAAAAATTATACAATCTATCCTCAACACAATTGAAATAAGTTGGAAACCCATAATAAAAGATAATGAGAAACTACCCATATTTTGGAAACTTAAGCAGTATACTTTTAAATAACCTATGGGTTAATGCATAAATCATAATAAAAAATTTGAAAATATTTGACCTTCATGGTAATGAAATCACTATTGATCAAATTTGTAGAACGAAGCTATTGTCATGCTTAGAGGAAAATTTATAGCTTAAATGCAAATGTTTAATAAAGAAGATAGACTGAAATTCAATTATCTAAGGAGCCACCTCAAAAAGCTAGAAAAAGAATAATTAAACCTAAAGTAGAAAGAAAATGGGAAATTTAAGAACAGAAATTAGTAAAATAAAGAAAGTGGTCTGTGGAGATGACAATCAGAACCAAATGTTATTTCTTTGATAAAACTTATAAAATTGATAATACTTTCCGAGACTCATCAAGAAAAAGGAAGACGGAAAAAATCGTTAGTTTTGGAAATGAATAAAGGGGGGAGAACAACTACAGGTCTTACAAACCTACAATGAGACTATCATGAACAACTTCAGGCCAACTGGTTTGAAAATTATATAAAATGGACAATTTTTTTTACCAGAACGTATGCAGATGAAATTTAACAATTTGTAGTTCCCTATCTGTTAATTAAACTTAATCTGCAATTGCAAGACTTCCTACAAAGAAATCTCCAGATCCAGATGGCTTCTTTAGGCCCAGATGTTTATTGACTAGGAATAAACATTTCAACTTTCCATGAATGCTCCCAGAGAATGGAAAAAAGAGGGAACAATTTCCACTCTAGCTGATGAATCTGGTGTAAACTTGATAACAAGATGTGGCATGAAATCCATAAAAAAGAAATAGTAAGGACCTATCTATCCATGAGCATCGATACAAAAATACTAAATAGAATATTAGCAAATTGAATCCAAAAACACAGATGAAGGATAACTTATTACAAAAAAGTGAGTCTATTCTAAGAGTGTAATTACATAATATTTGAAAATATCTAAATATAATAATTCACTGTATTAATGGAATTAAAAAGAAAAAGATAATAATCTGATTATCCTAATAGTTACAGCAATAGTATTTGCTTAAACAATATCTATAAAATGTGTTAGCAGACAAAAAAATAAATATTTAATCTAATAAAAAGATAACTATAAAACACAGTTAACATTGCAGTTAGTGATAAATTTTGAGATATTTCATCTGAGATCAGGATGAAAACAGGATGACTACATCCCTTTAACATTGTATTGGTGGTCATAGCCAGTGCAAAAAAGACAACTGAGGAAATAGAAGATCTAAGAATTGAAAACGGAACTATAAAATATTCATTTAGTGGTAAGTTACATATAATGGTTAAAAATTCAGGAGAATCTATAAATATACTATTTGTACAAATAATATAACAGAGCTTTTAAATTTCAGGTAATTATACAAAAAATAATTTGTATTTTCATACACAGGTCAAACATGATTAGGAAATGAAATGATGCTAACTTTTTAAATAACATAAAAATCATCAAATATCTAGGGATAAATCTAACTAAAAATATCTATGACTTCCACACCAAAAACTACAAAACATTATTTACATAAGTTTATTTTTTTTAAGATTTTATTTATTTATTTGAGACAGAGAGGGGGTGAGAGAGAGAGCAGGAGAAGGGGCAGAGGGAGAGGGAGAAACAGACTCCCTGCTCAGCAGGGAGCCAACATGGAACTGAGCCACCCAAGTGCCCCCATTTGTATAAGTTTAAAAGAAGGATATGGTGTGTTCATTGAATGGGAAACATTAAACAATTACCAACAGGGGCTCCTGGGTGGCTCGGCCGGTTGAGCATCTGACTCTTGGTTGCGTGTCAGGTCATGATCTCAGGGTCAGAACGTTGAGACCCTGGTTGGGCTCCCCACTCAGTGGGGAGTCTGCTTGAGATTCTCTCCATCTCCCTCTGCCCCTCCCCCCTGATCTCTCTCTCTCTCTCTCTCAAAATAAAATAGATAAATCTTGTTAAAAATTTACAGTGTCAGTTTGTTCCGGGTTGATCTATGCATACAATACCAGTAAATTTTTCCATAGACTTACTTTTTTTTTTTTTTTAATGTGAAAGACAAAGGAAGAGCTGTTTCTGAAACACATATGGCTATTCAAAGGACCAAGGAAAGCCAAGATGCTTTGTAGAACATTAAGGATGAAGCTCTCAACATGGTCTTAAAAGATAGGATAGCAGCAGTTTCATTTTAGGGGGAGGGTTGGGATATTGATTGAGACGGGGACGGACAGGGATTCTGGCACTTCTGAAATGCTAGTTTATTCCTTGACAAAAATGGCAGTTAAATAGCCGAGGTCAACGAGTGGTAATCATTGGCTCTATGCTTGTAATTCATGTGCTATTCTGCATGTATATTTCAATCTAAAAAATGTTTAAATCATTAAGAGACACTACAGATGGGTGTTATGTGTATTCCTTGATTTAGTCCTTGTTTGAAAAAGGAGTTGCAAAAGGATTTTGATTGCTATTGGGGGAATTTGAATACAGACTTTTTTAAAAAGATTTTATTTATTTGAGAGAAAGAGCATGAGCGGTGGGAAAGGAAAGAGGGAGAAGGAGAGGGAGAGGCAGACTCCCTGCTGAGCAGGGACCCTGAAGCTGAGCTTGATCATAGGACTCTGGGATCACGATGCTGAGGGAGCAGAAGGATAGCTGAGGAGAAGCGGAAGCTGACATCCCACAACCCCTCCCCTCACCCATAGGATATATGTGACATTCCTCAGGCATTCCCGGCTGCCTTACAGGAAAAACAAATAGTTAACTTATAGAGATTACAATCCTGCAAGACATGAGTCTCCCTCAGTTTTCAAAAGTTTTAGCAATTTACAAGAACAAAGCGCTTCTATCAATGGACTAGCTTCCAGAAGCGAAAGTAGATAAAATTAAATGTCCTTACAATCTGTAACCCACTGACAGATTACTTGAAATGGGTAAAGTGTAATGTTCCTCCAGGAAGCTCCCACCTATCTTACTGTTAATGCCTTACTAGAAGGAAAAACAATCTTAACTCGACAAGAGCAAGGCCTCAGTTATCCTGTGAGTCTTCTTGAACTTTCAAAAATCCTTTTGAAACCTCCTTTTCCTTACCTCCCCCGACCCCATAGTATATAATCAGCCACCCTTCACAACCCTGGTACAGCAGCTCTTTCTGCCCACGGGTCCTGTCCCATGCTTTTAGAAAACCACCATATTGCACCAAAGACGTCTCAAGAATTCTTTCTTGGTTGTTGGCTCTGGACCTCACCCCACCGAACCTGACCTATATTTCAAAACCCCATCAATGACCTGAGCCGAAGACAGATGCTTAATGGACAGAGCCACCCAGAAGCCCTGAATACAGATTTTTCATTCAATGATAATAAGGAATTACTATTAATTTTGTTAAGTATAATGATAACATTGTCTCTCAATTGAAAGTGTTTTTATTTTTTATAGTAATATGTTTTAAAATATTTAGAGTTAGAAGCACACAATGTAACTTACTTTAGAATACTTGTGCAAAATAACTTTTGATACAGAAAATATGCAAAATATTAACCACTGCTGAAATTCATTTCTGGTTATATGCTTTTTCATTATGCTCTTCAGTGTACTTTTCAAAATGCATGAAAACTTTCATTATAACAATAAAAACTAAGAATGTAGACTAGATTAGTTCTTTGTTGAATATTTGCCTCAGTTGGATGATTATTATTTATTGAATGTACGTGTGAATGAATGAACGAAGGAGGGACTGAATTAAAGCCAAATCAGCAACAAAAGGGGAGTTTTTTCTGAAATTCAAAATAAAATTTTACTAATCAGTAAATAGGATTGAGTATTACTATAGCAAAACTTTTTAACCAACATGTTGATGAAAAAGAAATGATCCATCTGAATTTTCACCTCGACTAAAGAGTTTATAGTAGCTTCTTTAATCTCACAAATTTGATTTTATTAAATATATATTTTTTTATGACTGAAGTTATTTTTCCTTGGAGTGAGGGGCTGTTCATCATCCAAGAGTAGTTATCAGACTTCACATGTACACAGAGACACTGTCTACGGTTGAATATTGCCTGAACAGTTGCTGGGTTATAGCCTAGAAGTTAGTACAACTTTTCTTTATGACTCCTGATATCTGGTTACTTTTGTTTGTCTTTTGATGTAAACTGCAGCATAGTAGATACTGGTGTAGAGTGGGGCTGGAAAATACATCAATTAATCATTGGTTTGTAGTTACTTGGGATAATCATGTCTGCAGTAAAGGGAGCTCTTAGAACATTAGAGGCACTTTGAGCGAAGGCACCCTGGTTGGAAAGAAATTGTTTAAATCCTCCTGTTCCGACTAATGAGATGCCTTTTATTGAACTGTAAATTCAATTTCAAAACTTTTCAAAATGTTCACTCTCTCTCTCTCTCTCTTTTTTTTTTTATTGTTGTTGTTGTTGAAAGAAATGGAAACTGGAAGAGAAAATCTTTTTGTAACAAAGTCTGGCATGAGGCCAACTTGGATGTAACTCGTATAAATGCTTAGTAAATAAGAGCAAGACAAACAGACACCTAGTTCTTCCAAAGCTTGTAGATGTAGCAGATGCCTTGAAATCTATAATTATAATTCGCACTAGAGCTTAGAAATTGTTTTAAATTAACATTAACCTCTTTCTCCAATAAGGATAAGTGTCTATTAGAATATGATGTTTTCTGCAGGCTGCTCTTGTTTCCAGCCAAGAAGCTTTATACAATATTTACATTCAGCCCCATTCTTGTAATTACACCTTTCCTTGAAGCCATTAGCAGTATTGAGAAAATGATTCTTTCATTTGGAATTTGTCTTCCAGCTAAGTCCCAAATGGTTACCACAGAATAGCCTACATTCTCTCCCCTCCACAAGTAGCACATTTAGATCTAAGAATTTAAAGCCTAAGAAATTTTAAAGGCTACACCAAGTAAACAGAATCTCAATTTAGAAACTCTTAATTGTCTGTACTAATGGAGGTTTGCATAGCCCAGATAAATTGAAGCCAGGGAAAACCTGAAGCTTCACTTAGCATCTGATTTTAACCCTCATTTTCTCTTTTTTCTCTTCTCCCTCTGGCTAGATCTCAAGAGTTTAAAATGAGCAGTAAAATTCAGCTGAATTGGCCTTCTTTGTCTTCCTTGCTTTCAGCATCCTCTTCTTGAGTTGAAAGTCATAACAGAGTGGTGGTTGAAGAGAAGGGGAAATAGGAATAGATGAAATGGGGCCTGGTTGTTTCATACTGTGGATAATTCATTATTGGATAATGGAGATTTCCTTATTTAACTTATTTTTTTTAAAGATTTTATTTATTTATTTGACAGAGAGACATAGCCAGTGAGAGAGGGAACCCAAGCAGGGGGAGTGGGAGAAGAAGAAGCAGGCTCCCAACGGAGCAGGGAGCCTGATGCGGGACTCAATCCCAGGACTCTGGGATCACGCCCTGAGCCGAAGGCAGACGCCCAATGATTGAGCCCCCCAGGAGCCCCCCTAATTTAACTTATAACAGCATAAAACAATTTTCAAAAAATCTTTTATATGGTGATAAAATCCACAGACCAATGACACTGACACGTGTGTGTGTGTATGTGTGTGTGTTTGTGTGTGTGTTTGTGTGTGTGCATGTACGTGTGTGTGATTTGCCTTCAATATTCTGTCTGGTCAGAGAAAAAATGCGTAGAACACAGAGTAGCTAGTGAACACTGTGTCCTTAGCTTCAAGAGCCTTATCCAAACAATGCAATGACATTTAGTTCCATAATAGATACCAAGAATCATTTATCAGTTATTACTCACCAAGATGATGAGTAGTCTTAATGCCTCATTCATAGCCTTCCAAACAAATGTTTATACTGCACTATTTACATCATAAGGCAATAGGTTGGCATATTGGATTGATTTTTCTGTCTTAATAGCAGAACGTTTGCAAAGATGAGCCAGGAAAATTATCCTGAAATAGCTGATTTATAGTATGTTATTAAAGGCTACCAAGGCACTTACTGTAAAGAGTCTATGAATAAATTTAGGTTTTTCAAGACTCTTCACACATAGCCGAAGTCATTTTCAAGTTTGTGGACAAAGATAGTTACTCTTTGAGTGATAAGTACATGTGTTTATTTTTGTCTCTGGACCATTTTCTACTCTCACGCAAAAGGCCATATACAAGTCAGCGGGGATACCTTGGTGAACAATATAGATAAGATCCAAGCTTAGATGGAGTCAGCTATATTTATAGAACCCTTAAAATGTGCCTGGCATTGATTTAAATGCCATAAATGTGTTAACTCATGCCATTCTCAGAACTACCCTATGAGGTAGGTTAGTCTTATTTTACAGATGATGAAACAAAGGTAGCAAATGGTAACATATTGTCCCTCAGGGCTGCACAAGAGATGAAGCCTGAAACCAAATCCTAATAAAGTGGATAGTCTACACTCTTTATCATGCTATTTGTCAGTGTGAGCGCAATGGAGCTTACATTCTAGTGTGCTATTGACAAGAAATAAGAAAATAAGTGAAGAAGAAAAATAATTGTTTGAAAGAAAAAAAAAATCCTAATTTGGATCCTTTGCAATGTTACCAACTTTCCAAACCATTATAACTAGCAAGAGTAATGGCCATTTGGGAAAAAACAACAACAATAACAACAACAACAACAACAACAACAAAAACCCTTTAAGTATTGCTTTAAGCAATATAGGAAGACAAACCAGGCAATCTCTGCATACTTCCTATGATTGGATGAAACAGTTCTCTGCTGATCATAAAAGGGGGAGTTCTGGCTTCCTCAAGATGAATGTATTTTATCTCTCCCTCTGTTTTGTATCATGTGACATTGGCCAGTTTCTCAGAATATGTAAACTTTGCAAATAAAGGTAGTTTCTTTCTCTCTTTTCTTTAAGATATCTATGATAAATCTACATTTACCTTCATCTCATCCCCCGCACCTCTAGGGCCAGGGAGAGGATAGGGTTACAAACATCTTAGAAAAAAGTACTTTCTTGGGAATACCTGAAGAACTGCTAGATAGAGTGCTAGGTTTCATGAGAGACACATTTCGTACTGCATTTGTGTTAGAAATAATAGGCTAAGTTGTATTATGGCAACATCTGACTCCCAAATCCCATTGTTTCAACAAAATAAAAAATTATACTCCATATAGTTCCTCAGGGATACCTTATATAGTATTCCCAAGCTGACAGAAGTTCCATCATTACATAATTACAGCATATAAAATAGAATTTACTGGGTCACCTCAGCAATGGAAAAGATACCAAGTTTTTTATGCTTGGGCTTAGAAGCAGCACATGTCACTACTACTTCCAAGCCATTGGCCAAACCTAGGTGTATGGCCCCTTTGAAAGGGATAAAGAAATTGGGACATCAGATGGCAAATTTGATGAGAGCCACTGTCTCTGCCACAATACACTCTCTAGTCACCAGATATTCCTTTGCTCCTTTCTTCCACACTTACAACACACTCAGTCCTCTACAAAGGAATTCAGTCAATCCAAACTCAATCCAGTTAACATTCTGAGCTCAAAGTCTAGGATCTCTGGGTGTTGTGTATTATTTTATACATCAAATTTGGATGTTGCGTAGCTAGCTCTAGAGAACAGTGAATTCTAAAGATAAGTTACCTTTCTTGTATAGTATAGCGGATACTACAAAGTAGTAATACAAACACAATATCCACACTCAACACTATCATGTGGGAAGAGGAAGGATGAGTGCCACAAAGTAGTCACTGGTACATATTATTTCCAAAATTCCACTGGACAAATAGTAGGAGGACTCTTATTCCAAGGGTGGGAAATATCCCTTAAAGAGAACCTAATTTTGCTCACTTGTCCACTTTTCTTAATGGTCTCTGATTCTACTGCAGGATATTGTTTCATTTCCTTGGCCCCATCTAAGATAAGCAGTGGGGAAAATGAGCTAATTGAAGAAAGTGAGCTAATTAGGAGCTGAGCAATTTTCTCAATTCACTGTCTGTGTATGAAGGTTAAGTTTTGAGGAGTTATAGAACGTTTTGGTCCAGACTTCTGTTTTGTATGACAGGTCAATTATCTCAGTTATATAATATGTTCCTTATTTTTATGATTCCAGTGCATTCCAAGTAACAACAGTTACTGAAGTACTAACAGTACTTTCCTAGCTGTAATTCTTAGATCAATTTTATTCTTCTGCCTTCCTGTCTTTGTATCTCTTTCTCTTGATATAAAGAGTTACCATGAGAGTTTCAGACTTTTTCTTAATCATATTTTGCCCTGAGCTAAAATTTCAAAACAGACTAAACTGTGACATTTAAAATTAGGACAGTGGTTACCTTGGTGAGTAGGAACACAGGGAAAATAAGGCAAATTTCTCAAGTGCAGGAAACATTTTATTTATTGATCTGATTATTCAGATCTATTCACCTTATGAATATTAATTGGGATCTATATGATTTGTACACCTGACGTCTGTCATGCTTCAAAAAAAAATTTAAAGAAGATACTAAAATGAGCTAATCTTCATTTATTGATAAACTAGCTATCTCAGACCAATACTCCAACTTAAAGCAACTAGAATATTTAGTCCCAACAGTGGTGGAAGGGGTGGAATCTTCCATCCCGATTCATGAGACTGTTGACAGGGAACAGCTAAGGAGACAGGAATGGATATATGCTTTCATTTCTCTTGTGTAAATGCTCAGAAATGGAATGACTGGGAACCGTTGTAGATGTGCGTCACTTTTTCAGAAACTTCCAAGAGGTTTTCCAAATTGACTTTCTCCTTTTACATTTCCAAAAATTGTGTATGACAGTTCTAGGTTGTCCAAATTCATGATATTTTGCATTCTCTCTCTTTTTAATTTTAGCTATTCTGATAGGGTAGAGTAGTATCTCTTTGTGATCTTAATTTGCATTTCCTTAATGACAGAAAATATTGAGCTCTTTTTATGCACTTATTTGATATCCATATATCTTTTTAGTGAAATGGCTGTTCAAATAATTGCTTATTTTTCTTTTTTTTTTATCGTTGAGTTTTGTGAGTCTTTATGTATTCTGGATATAAGATCTCTATCAGGTTTTATTTGCAAATATTTCTGTGCTCATGAAGACTATTATCTGTATGGCGAGAGTTACAGTTGTCTTGGAAGGCTGCCTCTAGTAATATGTTATAAGAATACAGAAACAAAATAATATGAGTAATTTGGGCAACATGGAGACTGCATGGAACACTACTATGAAATGTTCACAATGTCCTTAAAAGCGCCCTGGAAGACTTCAAAGACAAAATGGTACCTAAGTTACGCTATATTGGATGGGTAAAATTTTTGGATAAAGTTAATGCTCCCATGCATCCATTTGTGTCACTATTTTCTTAAGACCCAAGGAGTTTTTTAAGGAAGGGACAGGTCATCAGGAAAGGGATCCTAACCCCTTCTTTTTTGGTGTTCAAAGCTATTATGATATGTCTGATAGAGGTAACCCAGATTGAGGGACTTCTGGAAAAAGACAATGATCGTCTCCAAATACGAGTCCCTCTTAAACAAAGCGGAGGTAGAACTGGTAACCAAGAGGCAATACTAGAACTGAGACAACTCTAGAAAGACCTGGTTGTGGGCAGAGTTTGTGACTGATGGTAAATTCTCTCCTAACTGGTGCTCCTTTAGATCAGGGATGAATAGTCATTTTCTATAAAAGGACCTGTAGTAAATACTGAGGTTTTGGTGGTTGTATATGGTCTCTGTCACATACTTTTGTTCATTGGCTTTTTTAAAAAAAATTAACAACCCTTTAAAAATGTAAAAAACATTCTTAGAGAATGAGCCATAGAAAAACAGGCTGCAGACTGATTGGCAAACAGTCTGTCATTGGTCCATTCCTGCTTTTGACCATCTCTGTTGAATTAGAAATCACATGTCACCCAAAGAGTGTAATATTGGGGACCAAGACAATTTTGCAGGGAGCATAGGTGAGTGGGCTTTACCCTGAAGAAATGATTATCTCTTCTTACTTCCTGAGGGACCACTCTATCACATATAGCCTCACCAGAGGAGGGTTTTATACAAAGCTATCAGGTGGCTTTGGTATCTTCAGGCTCCACAGCAATTCCTTCAGCAATCAGAGTGTTGTTGTTGATCTTAGAATACCCAAGGGCAAAACGATGGATCCACTTAAGAATAACAAAGGATATTGCTGATAGAAACCGAAAGTATAGAGGTGTCCGGCAGTCAGCAATGGCAGGAAAGAAACCAAAAAAACCTGACTTCTTGCTCTTGCCCAGCAAGTAGAAGCAGTAACATCAAGGAGGACTGATTCAATGAGCCGCTTTAATCAGTCACAAGAATCCTGGGAACACTTGGATAGAAGAACTCGGGGTAAGCCTAGATTCCTTGCCGCGCTGGTTTTGGCATTGCTGGGGTAGTTATGTCAGTCACACGTAAATCTATGTTTGTAGGAGAGGTTCTATAAAATATTTTTATGGGATTTCACCACATAATAATTTTATGTCCCTGGGACATTAGCAAGAGTTACAAATTCTCTGCACCCTAGCTCACCCATATGCAAAATCATCATCATCATAATAGTACCTGTTTCATAGAGTCGTTGTGACATCTAAATAAGAAAAGATACATAAAGTGCTTAGAGGAGTGGCTGGCACACTCTAAGCCCTCTATCAGGCTTAGATATTTCTGTAAGATGAAAATTGTTTTAAAAAGTTCTGAAAACTTATTATTTTTTTTAATTAATGATTTTTTATTATATTATGTTAGTCACCATACAGTACATCCCCGGTTTCCGATGTAAAGCTCGATGATTCATTAGTTGCGTATAACACCCAGTGCACCATGCAATACGTGCCCTCCTTACTACCCATCACCGGTCTATCCCATTCCCCCACCCCCTGAAAACTTATATACCAAAATTTTGACATGGTATTTCTTTAGTTCGTGGCTATCAAAAATTCTAATTTTCATCTGTGATCTCTTCTGTACTTCCCAAATGTTGTACAACTGCACAGAAAAGCAGAGTGACAGTATTTTTCATGGAGTACATTATCATCATAATAGTCCGATTCACCTAGTTAAATATTCCTGAGTGTAGTTCTTGTGTGGTGTGATTGGAGTGAACCTCGCTAGTATTGGATTATGCCCTCTATCGTAAAGGCAGGACTGCTGGAAAGTTCTGATATCCTATTCCCTCACGGGGCAAGTAGGAGTCTCAAAAACTCACACCTCCACAATCAAGGGAAGTTCAGCTCCTGTTCGGGCAAATTAGAAAACACATCTGGCAAGTGCCAACATAACCCATCAGTCAGTAAAGTAAGGTCGGGTTCTTATTTATTAAACAATCCAAGTACCAGTTCCAAACCACAGTTCCCTCAGAATTTCGGTAATCCACTCTCTCCGCCATGTTCAACATTCGGAGCTGCTGCCATGGCTACTGTCACGGGTGCTCTGCGCCAATCCAGTTGATTCGAAGCAGAAGCGGCAGCTCTGTATGGTGTCAGGCCACTTAATGATTAATTAGTGCTCCTCTCATGCAGCACATTAGGGGGGTGCTCTTGCTGGAGTCATGATTAACTTTAGAGCTGCAGATGTTGGAACAACTCCCTCGTAGCAACGCTGTATTGTCAAACGGTGTGTTTAGGTATCACCATGTTTGGTGATTTAATTGCATTGCTGGAAAGTGTTTGCTTCCTATTATCCTTAAAACAACATCATTATGGAAATCTGATAGGTGCTTATGGAAAAAAGTAAATGTAAACACATGCAACATAAATGTACCAGTGTTCTGGTGTTATTTATATTCATGTATATGTATATATTCATGCAATTTTCTAGCTTTTGCTAGAAATCCACTTGTGAAACCTATTTGAAGAAATGCAAGACATATGCATATATATTATATCTCAATTTTTTGTGACAACGATATTCCAAAAGTATAGATAAATTGAAAAATCAGAGGCAAGGTTGAAATCTTACAACCAAAGTAGCTGAGAATAACTAAAAAATGACTTTTTATAACGAAAAATGATAAAGACCTCTCTTCACTCTTCTGAAATTATTTCCTTCAGTATGTTCTCAAATGTTTGGGTTGCTGCCGACACAAATTTTAATAACCCATATGATATTGAAAATCTGACATTGGGAAATATATTACAATGCATATGGCTTCGGGGAATAGGTCACTCAAAGGTTAGCTCATACGTATAGATTTTTAAAAACCTAATAGTTCTTTACTTTCCACCTAGATTTAATCATGGCATTATTTCCCAAGTTTAATGCTTGTTTAGGACAGAATTAATAAACTTGGTGCTTTGTATATGCGACTTTTTGTATTCCAATCAAAGTGCAGAAATTACTTATTCTCGATGCAAGCAAAGGTGCATGGTTGTGCAGTGAGAGAATAAAAAATATTGTTATTATCAATTAGTTTCATGTTTATTGCTAGTATTACTATGAATCATTGTTGATGACCTGAGATTCTACTAGGCGATAGATTGCAGTGATACACAATGGAAATGAGGCAGTGGAGGCAACTTCTTACTTACAGCAGAATTTTGTTGAAGCACAAATGATTCGGATATACACACAAATTCCCAGAGGTGTGAGGAGTAAATGAGGTAATGAAAATAAAATTACCTTTGAAATCATACAGTGCTACATAAATCTAAAGCATTATTATTGTCATCATTATTATTTGTTTTCATTATTATTACTTTGATTTTACCTTATAAAATCGTGTCTCCAGAACTAGAGTTAATATGTGTAATTTTCCATTTGCCTTTTCCAGAATGTCCTATAAAAGAAATCACAGGGGAGAGTGAGGGATAAATAAGCAGAGCACAGAGGACTTTGAGGTCAGTGAAAATACTCCGTTTGATAACATAATGTTGGATACATATAATGATACATTTTTCAAAACCTGTAGAGCGTACAACACCGAGAGTGAATTCTAATGTAAACTATGGGCTCTGGGTGATTCTGTGTCTGTATAGGTTCATTAATCATTACCCATATGCCACCCTGGTGGGGCATGTGATAGTGGGGAAGGGGTATGCATGTGTGGAGACAGGAGGCTATATGAGAAATCTCTGTACATTCTTCTCAATTTTACTGTGAACTAAAAACTGCTCTAAGAAAAATGAAGTCTTAATTTAAAATAAAAAAATACAATAAAAGGAATCATAGACTATGTATCTTTCTGAGACTGTATTGCCTCACATAGAATGTGATTCCTGGGTAGTATTCCATTGTTTGGATATACCACGGTTTATTCATTCGCCAAGGGAAGGGTATTTGGGGTGTTTTCAGCTTTGGTGGTAACAAATAAAGCTATTAGACATATTTGCCTGCTGGTTTTTGAATGCATATAGGGCTTCATTTTACTAGGATAGTGCCTAAGGGTCAGATTGTTGAGTTGCATGGTAAACATATGTTTAATTTCATAAAAACCAACCAAAAATTTTTCAAAGTGACTATCATTTTGCATTCCCACCAGTGGTATCTAAGAATTCCACCTGCTGTTTATCCTACTCAATATTTATTATTGACATTTTCTTTGATTTTAACTATTCTAATAGTTGTGTGGTGGTTTCTGACTATGATATAAGTTTACATTATTCTAATGAAATAAAGATATGGAACACTTTTCATGTGCATATTTGCCATTTCGTATCTACTTTATTGATGAAATGCATATTTAAATTTTTGCCCACTTTTACATATTTATATACGTATATATAAAAAGAGCTCACTGTGTTTAAATATTTAAATTAGGAAAGAGTTAACAAAATCAGTTTCTAAAAGTTTTTCAGTGAGATTTATAAGAAGAGGAATAAAGCAACAAAACATTTATTGTCTCCTTTAAACTTTGAAAATAACAGTAATCTCAAAAGAAGGAAGTAGCAGAACAACCAAAGAAATAGAAACTAAATTTAGTGGTTTTATTTATTCCAGCAATGTATGGCCCAAAGTTACTAGGAATAATGCTGCAAAAAGAATAAGTAGAAAGATACTTAGCTTAATATTAATTTCATAGAGGTATAAAAGAGTAACATGTGGAGGCCCTGTGGCTAAACAAACAAAAACAAAATCTTTGGTTTACTTCTTATCTAAGATGTTACCTTCTAAGTGTTGAAACTACCTACAGTTTTTCAGAACTTCATGTAATTTTCTAGAGCAACAGTGCTATGAATGCCTTTCTTTGGCAGTGCCATGTATTATAATCAAGAGGAGTGACAATTGAGGAGATATATATATTTATATATATAAATTTTATTTATTTATTTGAGAGAGAGAGAACACAGGCAGGGGGAGCTGCAGGCAGAGGCAGAGGCAGAGGGAGAAGCAGGCTCTCCGCTGAGCAGGGAGCCCAGCATGGGGCTCCATCCCAGGGCTCTGGGAACATGACCTGAGACAAAGACAGATGCTTAACCGACTGAGCCACCCAGGTGCCCTGAGGAGATATTTTCTAACCTAGTTAAATTGAAATCCAGTCTTTCAGAACGATCATTCCTCATGTAGAAATTCAGTCTCTGTAAATTGTATTTTAGAGGTTTTACAAATTAATTATGATAGCTTAATATGTTCTTTTGCTGATAAATGCTGATGGGAATGTTGAAAATACAGACAGCTCTAACACGACATACTCTAAGACTCATCTCAGGGAGAATCTCAGGGAGCTCTCTATTGTACCTGATATCCAAGCGCTTGTTAAGCAGGTTCTGTTGGGGCGCCTGGGTGGCTCAGTAGGTTAAGTGTTTGCCTTCGGCTTCGGTCATGATCCTAGGGCCCTGGGATCGAGCCCCGAATCAAGCCCCGAATTGGACTCCCTCTCTGCTCAGTGGGGAGCCTGCTTCTGCCTCTCCCTCTGCCTGCCTCTCTGCCTACTTGTGCTCTTTCTCCCTCTTTCTCTGTCAAATAAATAAATAAATAAAAATCTTTAGAAAGAGCATATGTTTTGTTTTTAAAATGCTATATTAATGGTTGTGCTGTAAGCCTGGAACCTATTTTGGTTTCCACTAACTTTATAGGAAAAGTTGTAGTATTCTTAGCATTCTATTCCTTCCAGAAAACAAGATTTTCCCAAGACTTTCCCTCCTGAATGGTGTTTGATACAGTTAACAATGATGTTATTTCCCAGGACTTACACTGTCAGAAATAAAAATGTGTAAATTTCCAACAAGTCACACTGAACATACACTTGAATGAGTCAGATTAATGATGGAAAATAAACATACATGGGGAACTGAACAGTGAAAATGGTTAACTGATTTTTTTTAATTTAATGGATTTGTCTATGAATTATGTAATATTTACTACCATTATTCAGAAGAATCTTCTTTCCTGTTTTTAATGGATGTATAATATCTAATGATCAAAAATCCTATCTGGATTATATTTGATTACTTTTAAAATGAATTAATCTCATCTATTTCTCCCCGTAAAATGGGAAGCCGTCACTATATCTGGAAATAAGGTCATGCTAATGTGCTTGATAGTTAATGTGCTACAATACTACAACGTTGCAGGAAAATACAATGTTCAAAAATAGGAATAATTTCGGGTGTTTCCTCATAAGACCCATGGATATTTCAGTCATTTGCAGAGGGTTTGCCTGCAATCAACAGGATAAAAAAGATAGTCATCGCTCTTTAACATAATTTTATAGCTCTCTAAAAAGAAAATATCTCTGTTATATTTATCAGTCACTGTTCTGTGCTAACTGAAGTTAAACCTACAAGATTACAACACACACGGGCACACACACACACACACACACACTTGCATGCATGCATGCATGTGTGCACACATACTCAAAACAAAACATTTAGGGGAGAGGGAGAGTACAGAGATCCCCACTTCCCCTTAGCACTAAAGCACTCAGCTCATAAACAAAAGCTCTGGGAATAGTTTGTCTCTCTTGAATCAAATTTCTATTTTTAAAACCTTCCTTCACATAGATCATATGATGTTCGTGAACTCTAAGAATGTTCTGACTTATTGCCTCACTGATCATTTAATTGGAACCACTTCTATTTTTAGGAAATAGCTTAGTCACATATTTGGGATTCTACTAGGCTGCAGGAAAGTTTTTTGCTTCACAGTAACTTGATCTGACCTGAGTAAACCATTTTGATCTTATGTGGGTGGGTTTTTCTTTCCTACACTCAATATCCCCATTGTGAAATCATGGGATTTTCTAAAAATCTCTTTTAATGTTGTTTAAAAGTGCTTCTGCATTATCATAACAATTCCTCGTTAAGAATAAATCTAGGAATAGGCTAAAGATAAGTGTAGGGAAATTTTTTAAAAAAAAAGACATGTCAGTGAATGAATCAGAATGGTTTTCCATTGTTCTGAAAGTTGTGATGACTGTGGCTTTTAAAGAAAGACTGAAAGATGCCGTGCATTTTCCCCTTAAAAATTAGTTGTTCTGTGAGGAGAACTAAAACTATCTCTAACAAATCACATATCTGGAGTATGTAGCTTTACCCATCTGGTTCGATCTTTTACACCTCTGAAAATCAAGTATTTTTTGTCATAGATAAGCTGATGACTTCCTTGGGACTGCTGTCTGGCTGAGATGGAGGAAGTGATCACTTGAGAAAGAGGATGACACCATTCAGGGGCACCACAGCTACTGCTTGCTCTGAGTTTTCAGTCTGGGACAGTCATGCACACTTCCAAAGTGAGTGCTATCACTTGACACTGTGAAAACTGGTCACAACACAAAACTTCTTGTGGTAATAGAGAGAACTGGAAGTTCTGTCACCCACCTATCTACCCCTAGAAATGTGCACACATGAGTTCAGTTTGTTTTTTTAAAGACTTTATTTATTTATTTTAAGGAGAGAGGCAGAGATAGTGACAGAGATAGCGAGAGAGAGAGAGCAGGAGCAAGGAGGAGAAGAAGCAAGCTCCCTGCTGAGCAGGGAGCCTGAAGACCTGAGCTGAATGCAGGCACTTAACCGACTGAGCCACCTAGGCCCTCCAGTTCAGTTTTTATTTAACATCTACATCCGTTGCTCCAATCAACACACCAGAAAGCCGTCAAATATCAAAATCACGATGTATCTCCCATCCACATCTGCCCCCCTACAGGTGCACAGGCTTGCAAAACTAATTTGTTAATATTTTATAAGAAAATCATTTAGTAGGTTTTCTGACTAGACATTTTAAGATTCATGGATCTTAAGTGTCTATTAGAAATCACTATTCTAGAGGAATTAAGGGGATGGCTTTTTCTATTCTGAAAAGGTTTTCATAAATTCACTATATAATTTGGAAAAAGACTGGATATATTTGCATATTTTGTAAAGACAAGGAATAGAAATGGAAAGCAATTATTATCATATAAACTATTCTTTTCATTCCAAACATTGATCATTAGTTGAAAAGTGTAATGGACCTGTTGTACACTTTTGTTTTCCTATATTAAGACTTGTGCAAACATTTTAGTGTAGTGAGCAAATTAACTGAGTGGTACTCAATTTGACCACAGATCTAGAGACTTCAAGTTCTTTTGCCTGGGGACCTCTACTAATTTATTTTATGACTAGAAGTTCTTCAGTGTAGTGACTTCATTCCCTTTAATCAAAATAATATTTTTCTTCCAATTCATGACTGAAATTTAATCAATATGTTTGAGAGGTAGTGGGATACACTTTTTGGAGTTTGATTATCTCAAGAAGACTATCTTATTTCCTTTGCTAGACCCTTTAGCTCCTTCCAACATAGCCACATTCTTCAAGTCAAAGTGTCTTTCTACCTTGTGTAAGTACAGCAGTAAAGCCTTCAATGTACATTGTTGGAGGACTTTGCAGATTTCATTTGTAAGGAGTCTGCTTTTCTAACTGAACTGTGTAGAAGAAATACGTAAATATGCAGACTGACTAGTAGAGAAGAGAGCATGGCCTGATTCAACATAGCATTGCTTTCGAATTCTAGGAAGTAAGCAGAATGGTGTCTCAGTTTGGGCAGCTCTGACAAATTACCATAGACTGGATAGCTTATAAACAACAGAAATTTATTTCTCATAGTTCTGCAGACTGAGAAATATAAGATCAAGATGCTGACAGATTCAGTGTCTGCTGAGAGCTTGCTTCCTGGCTCGTAAACAGCCGTCTTCTCTCTGTGTCCACACAGGGCAGCAGGAGTGAAAGCGGTCTCTTTGATAAGGCACTGATCCCATTCCTTAGGTCTCTCCGCCTTCCTGATCGAATCCTGCCCCAAAAGACCCCGCCTTCTATTACCATCCCACTGGAGATTAGGTTTTAAACTATTATCTGAGGAGATACATTTACCGTTTTCTTCCTTTTTATTTACATAGTATCTATAATAACTGTTCTACAAAATGAAAGTAAGAACAAAATTAAAACATACTATTTTAATCACTGATCATCTGAGTTCCTGATATAATGGACTGTGGCGTGGATGAAGTTTGTTTCTGTTGTTATAAATCTATCCCGATTGTCTTTTACTTAGAATAACATATAAAATGTGAGCCACAGTGGTATTAACTTATCATTCTCGAGATAAGTTCTCACCATTTTAATTTATACATTTTTAAAGATACATTGTTGCTTTTCATCAGGTATAGATTCCTCACCTATGACTCATTTCTTCAGGAATGGCTTTTTAAATTTACCCTTTCCAAATATTTAGGGATCACTTTTATTATTTTACAAAAGTTTCAAAGCATAAAAGTATTACTGTTGTATCCTTTTGAGTCACAACATATGCCTCAAAACCAACAAACCTCCCCTCTTCAAAGACCAAACCAAGCCAAATGTTTTCATCCCGCAAATTATTAAAGTCCCTGAGGAAACCTATCAGACTACATAAAAACAAAACAAAACAAGAAACAGCACTGACTCCATCAGTTAAAGTACCTGAAATGAATATTGCAAATAGGAAAATTTTATTGAAGATCAAAAGGTGAAAGACATTTTTAGGGCAAGTGTCTGAGAGTAAGGAGAAGAAGGGAGGAGAATTAGCAATATGGATGAAAAAATAATTTTAAAACTTAGGAATCTGTCCCAAAAGGCCCTGCCATAAGGAAGTATAAAAGTGAAACTAAATTGTGTGCTAAAGGCTTAGAGAAGAAATGTTCTCTATTTCCATGAGGGCCTAAGATCCAGTTGACTGGAGAGAACTGTAAACAGTTAAATCTTAACTTGTGATACAAACGGAAATGAGAATATCTTATTAAAACAAAAGAAAAGACAGCAAAATTGCATGAAAACAAGGTAAAAAAATGAGAAGTGATTTGTAGAACATATATAAGTACATGGGAAGTGATGTTAATTTTGTGATAAGTACAGTTGTATGATGCCCTAATCTTTGATTAAAATAATACACTGACAAAACCGATGTCAAATGACAGAAGCATTAGAACAATTTTTATACCTTCACCTCTTTTTCATATTTTTCTACTGTCCCTATTATGAAGCCCAACCAGTGATATTAAAGCATCATTTCTGAGCACAATCAGATTTGCTTATTATATTATCCACCAAATATTAGATGTTAAATTATTTAAATGTTGCCACTTCAATGAATATAAAGTTGGTGTTAAACTTTTAAGTTTATATTTATATTATAGATGTAAATCCTTAATCTGTCATACATATTATGAATCTGCTTTTTTAAATTCAAATTTTATCTATTGACATTAGTCAAGGTGACTTTTGGTATAAAAATGTTAAAAATTTGTTTCACACCCATAATCTGCTCAATTTCCAAGGTTAGTTAAAAATGCATAACCTTGGGGCTTCTGGATGGCTCAGTCAGTTGAGCGTCTGCCTTCAGCTCAGGTCATAATCCCAGGATCCTGAGATCAAGCCCTGCATCGGGCTCTCTGCTGAGCCTGCTTCTCCCTCTCCCTCTGCCCCTCTGCCTACTTGTGCTTTCTCTCTGTCAAATAAATAAATAAAATCTTTAAAAAAAATTATAAAAGATATTTTTTTAAAAAATGCATAACCTTTATCTAGGTTGTACATTCTTCTCATTAAATGTCTTACAACTTTTTAAATTTAAAAATGGATTTCAATTTTCAGTTATGCTAGCATGTAAATCTGAGTAAATCATTAACAAGTTTAATCTTAGTTTCATCGTTTACAAAATAGAAATGATGATAATATCTCAGTTCTATTGTAAAAATCAGCTTTATTATAAAGGTCACATCTCACAGTACATGTAAACAAATCCCGTGGTAGACTATAAACACTACTGCAAATGCCAGTAATTTTAATAAAGTAATAGGAAGATAATCAGGAATCATAAATAAACAACTTCCAAAGATGTTTTTTTCAATCTTTATGGAAAAGCTATTAAATTATAGTATAATTTCAGGAGGCAATTTAGTGCTTGATGTATTTGCTAATCAATTTGGATATAGCCGCCTAAGGATTTATGTTTTGTTTGAGTTGTTATAAAGTTATAACTTTAAAATCTAGTTTACTTTATATGAATTTATGACCTCATTTAAAAATATTCTAAGCCACTTCAATGTTCTCAGGCAGTGGTGAATTTCATGAGTTAATGATACATTGGGTTAAGAAGAATTTCCTGTTTTCTGTTTTGGGTGTTTTGCTGTTTTTGCAGTGTGCCTCTAATTTTATGAGAAAGTCACATGGGAAAAAAAAAATGTGACAGTGTGAGGCTGTGCACCAAAATACCTTTGGGATAAACTATCTAGTTTGTAAATAATTAATTTTTTTTTCAGGAAGCAAATATTTAAGAGGAGAAGCAAGCAGAGTCTTGTTTGAATGAATAAATAAAGATCAATGTTTTTAGTCATAAAAGCAGCAATACTTCTGTTCCTGCTTAGACTTCATTCATATTTTCTTCCTGACTAATAAAAATCAGAAAAGAGAATCTATGAAAATTATGCTTGTCTTGAAGTTTTAGTCTCTCTGAGTAGGTCGTTGTAATTTGGCCTCAACCTGCTGGATTTTCAACTATCTCACTCCCTCCTGCCTGGAGCTCCCAGGAATCGGATTCCAGATTCAGACAGGGACTCTTAAAATCCCTCATAGCAAGACGCATGCCGTTTCCTGGGACTGGAATTCCCTGTCCTGCACTTCTGAGCTTGAAAATTCCTTTTCTGTTTTCTTCTGATCCCTCATGCGGCATCGGCTTTTCTGAGACATCTTCAAGACTTGCTTACTTGTAAGCATGACTCGTACCTCTCTGTCCCATTCTTCTCTGCCTTTTATATTTAGCTAAGTTATTGTCTTTAGCTATGTCTGGTGAGTGATATTTATTTATTTAATTTTTTGGGTTTTAGAAATAAAACTTGTACAGGTTATTTTTCTTCTCAGTGAGTGAACTTTATACAGAAGCAGAGACACACAAAGAATGAAATAAAAATAGGTACATCTTAATACCCTTTCATTTTCTCTTGCAAATCAGTGGCATGAAATTGGGAATTTCAATTCCTGACCACCCTATGCACAGTAGGGAAAGAATATCTGAGAAGGGGCAGGATGTGTTGTCCTGACAGCGATTGTTCTGGAAAAAAAGAGAATCTCTTCATTAAGCAAAAGAAGTGCAGGAACTTCTCTCTATGGGACTCAGAATGCACAATGGTAGCAACATGGCCAAGGGTGAGACCTGTTTTCTCAGGCTGTCCTGGAAAGAGGCCTTAACTAACCTTCTTTCCCTTCAGAGTAGGACTCTTACTGAAAGCAAGCAGACTGGCAGAGGCCAGGCTGCCTGCTCACTTCAAGGGTGGCCAGAGGGGTGCCCAGAAATTTACGTGTTGAGACTCTCCAAGTGAAAATACTAATGCTTTTAAAAGTCAAAATGAAAGCCAAAACATATTTACATTTTAAACCATCAGCAAAGAAATCTACATCCAAACTATAGTATTACAAGCGAGTTTCATGAGCTACTTAACTTCATCTACTTTAGAAGACATTCTACAGATTAAAGAAAATTCTTTTAAGTGATATTTCTTGGTTTATAGGATCTCAGAGAAAGATGATATTCTCAGAGACCTTAGAGCAAAACACGTTCTTATGCTGTATTTTAAATTATTTATTTGGTTGTACATTTCCCCCACTAAACCGGGAGCTCCTTGAGGTCAGCAGGATGGAATGAAAAACACATGGACTTTGGTATGACTTGACCATGTGTTTAACTACTGGCTATGTGACCTTGGGCAAGTTATTTAACTTTTTGAGCTTTGTTTTTGTTTAATCTGTAAAACCTCCCGGAAATTATTTTGCAAAAGCCTGCCATGTATAAGACATATGGTACATATCTGTGGAGTGAATTAATGGAATAATTAATTCATTAATGGTTCTACATATGAAAGGCTTTTCAATGCTATTTATTAGCATGGGTGTGATGGTGAGCAAAAGCATTCTCAGTTTAAATGTAAAATGTGCTTTACAAAATCATACGATGACAGGTTGTTCAGAAAAATTTCCAGGCTACTTAACCTCAATAGTGAAACAGTGGGGGCATTTCAGAAACATTAATTCCTATGCATACTAGGTTGTCTCCAGAGGGACTCCTGTTAGGTTGGAAATTTCTTTACAAGCCTTGTAAGTACTATAAGTAATGGTACTTATCTCTCTGTTATTATACTGTATTGAAATGTTGTTAATTATTTTTCTCGTAGTCTCTGTATCCAAGGTAAGACCCAATTTTTCAGCCAAATAACTCCATCTGCAAAGGATGAAACTATAACCTGAGGTTCTGTGACTTTTTAGGGTCCCCAGGGTCTAAAAGTGAACCTGGCATACAGCATGATTTCCCACTACAATTTATGCTTGGGAAATGCCAGCATTAGAACGATGAAGCATGGTCACAGAAGAAATTAAAGTGGAATTGAGGATCAAAATGAAGTGAATTCATTATCTTCAGAAGTAAATTTTGTCTCATTTGAAATTAATGTCTATAATTATTCAACGTGTAGTGAGTTAAAAAGCCACAAGATAGAGAAATCAAGATACACAGGGTAACTTCAGACCTTACGTGTTTTATAGTCAGCTGGTGTCTGTATGGTGGTTAATTAAAAAAAAAAAAAAAAGTAGGACTAACTTCAAGCCGGGAAGATATGTTTGCTGACAGAAGCTAGTGGAAAGAGACTGACTTAAAAGGAGCTACTTGTTTGGAGCAAGGAAAAGTAGCTATAAAGACAAATATTGTCAGAGTGCAAGGCCTGTGGTTAAGTTCGGATGAGTGAACACATCACTTTTGCAATCATAGGAAGAGCAAGCATAGGAAGACTAAGGAGTTTTGTCTGAGAAGTAGAAGAAGGAATTATTTGTGGAAGATTTATGAAATAGTGGGAGTACTTTTAATGAAATTTTTATTACAAAGATGGGTTTAATTTTTAAATCTAAAAATATAGAAAATATCCCCTTCTACCACTTCCTTTCCATTACTGGTGAATGGAACTGGTGAAGCATTTTAATAGTCAAGAACGAGGTGCTTATCCCCAAACCCCATCAGGAAGGAGAGCTGCAGAGAGCACCCAAGACTTCACGGGGACTGTGCTAATCTGATGCATAGTGTCGTGCTTTGTTACCAGTTCTGATACATCAGTGACATACATAAATTTTCTTATCTTTAGTTTTGTGGTGTGTAAAATTCTCTTGGAAACAGAAGAAAAGCATTCACACACACACACACACACACACACGTACACATATTGGTCTGGATAATCTCCAAAATTCCTACATTGAACCCTTCTTTCTCTTTGAAAATTTGACCCATACTCACTTTGATATATGCAAAGTTACTAAGGCAATTAACTGAAACCAATTTGATTTTTAAATTTTCTTATCTGACATTACACAAGGAGAGCTGCCTTATTATTAAACATAAAATTTCACTATTTCTTTACATCTGATGATAAATGATGTATCACTGGGGGAAAGTGTCATGATTTTTTTTAACATTACAAAATTGGATGAAATTTGAACTTCTATTCCTAAAAATAAAATGATTAGATTATAATAATTGTCTCATAAATTTTAGATAACATCCTCAAATGGCAAATCTGTCATTGTCTGATACATAGCCCCCAAATCCTTTTATGGAACAATTAGGAAGCCGGAACTCCATCTATTACTTTTTCCATTATGTCATCTTGCCTGGCGTGAAAATTGAAAGAGCACTGAATATCTGAATATAGCATTCTATGTTGGAAAGAACGCTGAAATGGAAATTATGGAAGTCGTGTTCCAGTCCTTCCAGGACTAAAACAGCCGCAAGAACTTGGGCCCATCATTTAACATCTGTGTATTTTTATCACTTATAAAATAAAGAAGCTGGACTAAATGGCCCATTCTAGAGTTAAAAAAATCAAATTATCCTTTATCAACTAAGCCAGATTCCCAGGGATCAAACTCAGGGAACTGGGAGTCATTCTAGATGCCAAATCCAGACTGATCTACCACGACTTTTAGTCATTTCCTACAGCTCTTGGTTTCCAGCTCATTGATTAGACCTTCATCGCTTGCCTGCACTACTGGAACAGTCCTTCATGCGTTTTCCCTCTGTTTCCTTAGTGTTGCTGACCTCCAGTGTATCTTTTGCCATGCAGCCTAAGAGATCTGTCTAAAACAGAAAAATAAGGATGACTGCCCCCCCCTTACAATTATTTAGCAGCAACACCTTAGAATGCTATTCACGGCCCTTTATAATTAGTCTTCCCTCCGCCTCTCTTTTCTGGTGTCAGTTCTTACCATAATATTAGCCCATCCCTTGATCATCTTGCCTTCCTTTCCCCTGAATTCCCTCCTTCACCCTTTTCTGAAGGCACCAGGGGAAGTAAATCTTGACACCTTTGTTCAGGTTGCTTTCACTCTCTGGGCTGTTCTGCTTTCTGTGCTGAACAGAAGTCTTAATGAACCATTTCTCTTGAGGATGATCTTAAGCATCATTCTACTCAAGGAGAATTCTTGCTCCTTTCCTCATTGCACATCACGTCCTTAAAGGAGAATTGATTTTTCTGTCATGCCCTCTGTGTACAAGTACTTATATCACAGGACCTATCTCATTTGATTGCTGTACTTATGTATGCTTATAAATGTGTTGATCTCACATTTATTTTTATTCTCAACTCTTTGAGACTGAGAGCTGACGGTTTGACGTCTATGTTAAAATGCATGAGAATGGCCGTTGTAAAGGTAAAGCACTGTCTTACACAGCCATTGACAGTACCGTAATTTTTATATATCCCATTTTTTGTATATGTAGAAAGAAAAAGTTATGGAATTTTAATATCAGATTCTGTAAATACTGGTTAAAAGGTACACAGAGATGCATATCCAATGGTTTGATGAATTAATATTTTTACTTCGCTTATCTCAATGACCTGGTGTTGTAAAACTTGGGATTAATTTGGGGTTGCCTTAGCATAGGTTAAGAAAAGGGATGGTTTTTTGGGGGGTGACATCCTTTGGGATTTCATTGTTAGATACTAATATAATAAGATCTCTAATGTCTCCTTGGCTACAATGATGTACTTACAAGAACCAATTGTATATGTGCTAATTTTTAAATAAAATTATTTTCTTTCATTTTTTTCTTATGATTTCAGACTCAAACTACCTTCTTCCTTTTTTCCTTTTAAATATTTATTTATTTATTTATTTGGGGGGAGGGGCAGAGGGAAAGAGGATCTTAAGTAGGCTCCAAGCCTAGTACAGACTGAGCCACCCAGGCACCCTCCTTTTAAACATTTATTAAGCAACACCTCAGCCACTCACTGTATTAGAAACCTGATAATCAAGCATGAATATACAGGGACACACACATGCACATACTGTCAGAAATTCTGGGGATTTATAATCTAAGAAGGGGGAAGGAATAAAGAAACATTTATTGCAATATGGTAACTATTACAAATCAGAAGAAGATGACAACATCTCTTTGTGGTGATACATTTGCAGGATTCTTAAGACCCATGTAATTCACCAGGCAGACAAAAGGAAAAAGGCATTTCTGAGAGAAGGAGTAGATACAAAGACTCAAATGTGAAAGCATACTACCTTCAGCTTATCCAAAGTGCAGTTTTTTGGGGAGTAGTGGAACAGGAGACAGGGATCTCTTCATAGGTGAGTGTGTGAAACCCTTGTTGCTATGCTGAGAACGATTAGAGCTCCTGACACAGTTTACAGAGAAAGGGAGTCATTGAAAACATATTAATAGGAAAAGGATATGTTACATGAGACTTTACAATGGTTACCTTGTCTGTAGTACGGTCTGGAAACTGAAGAAATGAAGGACAGTTGAGGGACTCCTGCAGTAATTCAAGAGAAGATTGACGAAGGTACACATTCAGACATGCTTATAGGAAAGGAAAGGTTAGGAGGAGTTCACGGGATTTTTTCTAAGAGGTAAAAATAGGAATTGGTGACTCATTAGATGTAGGAGATAGAGGAATGTAAGGCAGTATACTCATCTTGGGGTTAGGAAAACTGCGAATGTTGGTGCCTCTAAGGAAATAATAGTAAGAGGAAAAACTAAATGAAAGAAGAGTTTGGGTTGTTTGTGTTATGTTTTGAGTGCCTTTAAGGCATATCAGTTATATTCTGAAGAAAATAAGAAATACAGTTTTGGATGAGCTAATATTCTGTTAGTTTAATAGAAAACCCACAATCCGACTTAACCACACAGTTGTTGATTTTCCTTATCTACAGTAAATCTGAAGATGAGAAGTGGCTGGTATCACTCTGCTGCCCAGTTATGTTAAGACCCTCATTTCTTTCATTATCTTATTTTTGTTTTTGTTTTTTTTTCTTCTCATCCTGGTCACTCAATGTAAGTTATAGTATGGCTTCTCCATTTCTGTTCTACAGTCACATTTTAAGCAAGATGGAGAAGGATGGGAGGACAATGATAAAATCAGAAACAAATACTTTGGAAAACTCCCCAGAAGAAGACAATTTCTGAAAAGTAGCTTAAGGAGTTCTGCAGATGCACTCTTCAGTAAACAAGCAAAACTGATAATAATTATTTCTTTAAAAACAACAACAACAACTGTAAAATCTCTGGAAATTGTCTTACAGGTATTCTGTAAATGAATTTTCTTGAATTATTTATTCAAGAAAATCAAATAAATCTGTAAAAGAGTAAGAGTCTGCGTCACTTGAGAACCTTTCTGAACACCCAGCACACCATGATGGAAGCTCTACCCTGGATGCATGTAACCAGGAAGATGGGTCTCCCTTTCTCCCAGCTCTAATCAAGGGCTACAGTATCTCCCCAGGAGGAACAGGCCAGATGCATTTCTAATCCTTCCCAGCACCATGTTGCAGAAGGTAAATTCTGGGCAAGGACATGGGGTCCTTACCTCCGTTCAACCACCAGATTCTACCTCAGTACAGACTGAGAATAGTGGGGCTCCAATTACCTTTGCCCATTTACATTTAGAATTTAGGTTCTGTGCTGGGAAATGCAAGCTCAGAGTAGCAGAGACATTGACCCAGCCCAGAATGCTTCTCTTCAAGAAGGATGTCACCCAACAAAAGGGGCCACCTTCGGCACTCCCAGTTCTAAGTCAGTAGCTGAGAGATTTTACCTCAATGGAAAGAAAGGTAGGCTATCCAAACAGAAGCCTACAAAGTCCCCGCCAAAGTACCTGATTTTATTTGGACACAGGGTGGGTAGTTCAAGCTTAAGTTTGCTCCCAAAAAGAGGAGAGGTTTGGGGGGTAAACAATTAAGAAGAGGCCAATATTTGGGGCGCCTGTGTGGCACAGCAGTTAAGCATCTGCCTTCGGCTCAGGGCGTGATCCCGGAGTTATGGGATCGAGCCCCCCATCAGTCTCCTCCGCTATGAGCCTGCTTCTACCTCTCCCACTCCCCCTGCTGTGTTCCCTCTCTCGCTGGCTGTCTCTATCTCTGTCAAATAAATAAATAAAATAAAATAAAATAAAATAAAATAAAATAAAATAAAATAAAATAGAAGAGGCCAATATTTGAATGAGCAATAGGCTAAACTTTAGGCCAGCTAGTTTAACAGGGAGAACTGGGGAAAAGTTAGTTAAGAAGTATCATCCTGGAGTCATAGCAAACCTCAAAGACTGGCAGCGAAATTTACTGCACGATTAATGCTTTAGAACATTGTCAAAAACAACGGAGCAGTAGCTGATAGTTAATAGAGGTTAACAGCTAGATGTGATACCAAAAAAGGCAGATGGATTAACAGAGAGTTAGGGGAATGAAACTGTCAAAGAAAAATCTGCTAAAACCATCGTTATTCCAGGATGACTGTGCACGCACCCATGCACGTTCGGAGGAATGACATTAGCAGTTTCACACTTTGGGGACAATGGACTTTGTTAAAATAATCCAGCTAAATCATTGAGTAAATACACAAGCAAATGACCACAATAAGCCCTGCAGAAAGGACAAAGTATGACCCAAGCACGGAACAAAAGCAGGCAACAGAAACTGCCTTTAGGGGCGCCTGGGTAGCACAGTCCTTAGGCGTCTGCCTTCGTCTCAGGGCGTCCCGGCGTCCCGGGATCGAGTCCAACATCGGGCTCCTCCGCTGGGAGCCTGCTTCTTCCTCTCCCACTCCCCTACTATGTTCCCTCTCTCGCTGGCTGTCTCTCTGTCACATAAATAAATAAAATCTTTAAAAAAAAGAAAGAAAGAAAGAAACTGCCTTTAAGAGGGCCTAGCTGTTAGTCTTATCAGATAAAGACTTCAAAGCAACCATTGTAAGTATATCCAGGGAACAAAAGTAAACCATGTTTAAGGAAATACAGTTATGATGGCAAGGTCCCATCAAGTAAAGAATATGAATAAAAATAAAAATTTCAATTATAACAAATAAACAAATAATCGAAATTATAAAAAATTAACCAAAAGTCAATTCAGGAGTTGAGAAGTACAATACAATATTATAAATGAAAATTTCTTAGAAAGGCATGAGTATATTTGAGCTAGAAGAGTCAGCAAACTTGAAGATAGATTGACGGCAATTAAGAAATATGAAGAAAAGAGAGACAGAATGAAGAGATACAAAAGAAACTCAGAGAAATGTAGGACACTGTTAAATGCAATGGAAATACTAGTAGGAGAGGAGACAGAGAAAGCAACAAAAAATATATCCATATTGAAGAAATAATGGATGAAATCTCAAATTTGACAAAATGTTCATCTATGCACCCAAGAATCTCAACAATCCCCAAGCATAATAAATGCAAAAGATTTCTAAGACACATTATAGTAAAGATTGAAAAACAAAGACAGAAAATATCTTGAAAGCAGGATGACATAAGTAATTCAATATGTACAAAGGCCTCCAGTAAGATTCATAACTGATTTCTAATCAGAACCAATGGACACCAGAAGGCAGTGGGATGGCATATTTAAACGTTAGAAAAAAAAAAAAAGTAATATCAACCAAAAGTTTCATGTCCAGGGAAACTACATTTCAACAATGAAATGAAAAAAAAAAAAAAAAAGGATTTTGCTAGATTAACAAAATAGAGAGGATTTATTATCAGCAGTCCTGTCTTCCTGCCTTAAAAAAAAAAAAATTAAAGTGATTTATTTAGGCTTAAATTAAGTAATCCCGAATAATATTTCAAATTCACATAAAAAATAAAGGTAATTATATAATTGGTATATATGGTAATGGTAATTTACCTTTAATTAATTGTAAATGACAGCATAAAATCATATTTATCTAACTACTGTTGGGCATACAACAGTATAGAAATGTATACTTGACAGCAAAATAATAAAGGAGGTGGATGGAAGTAAACCTCTATTGAATTAAGGAAATGATGCAGATGGTAACTCCACAGGAACAAATGATGATAACAGATATGGCAAAAAAAAGTTAATAGAAGAAGCTCTATAAATATATACTTGCTCTCTTCCTCTCTCAGCTTCTTTAGAGGTTGTAGAATTAGATAAAGTAATGCACCAATGGGTTTCTAACATATATGCAAACAATAGGTACAACAATAATACCACCAAAGAGGTGAGATGATAGAGCTGTATCAGAATAATTCTTCTATGCTTTACTGGATTTCACATAGTATAAATCTAAGGAGATTCTGAAAAGTTAAGGTGTACATAGCAATTCCTAGAAAAACTATGAAAATAACTCAAAAATAGAGTGAAAAAAATATTAAATAATTATTTATTAAATATTATTTAAAATAATTTTTTCACTCTATTTTTGAATTATTTTCATAGTATTAAGAAGGGCATGTGATGTGATGAGCACTGAGTGTTATATGAAACGAATAAATCAATGAACATTACATCAAAAACTAATGATATACTCTCTGTTGGCTAATTGAATTTAAATAAAATAAAAAAATAAAGTAATATTAAATTAAATTAAAAAACAAAAGAAAAGAGAAAATATTAAATAATTAAAATGCAGAAATATACATTTAATGCAAAAGAAAATAAGAAGGGATCGAGAAAAAAGAGATAATGGACATAAAAAAAGTAAACTGTCAGACATAAATCTAGTTCTATAATAATAACATTAAAGGAAAATGGATTAAACAATCCTATCAAAAGATAGATATCAAACTGTATAAAAACAAACTAAAAAAAAAATCTCTGATCCAAATATAAGCTGTATAGAGGAGACACACTTTAGATTCAAATATACAAATAATTTAAAAGTAAAAGAATAGGAGAAAATATATCATGCAAACAGCCCACAAGAATCAGAATGGACATCAGTGTTCTTAATTGCTCAGCATCCAGTCCCTCCAGAGGTCAAATTAATATCGGGTGGCCCAAGTCCCTGCTATAAATCACATTTCAGCATAAATTATCTGTGGTAGCTCAGGTAAACGAAAATTTTTTATGGGTAGGTTATTCCAAGGGCTTTGAGGTTTTGTCCCAGAGCCAGTCAAGGACAAGAATGTTCTTTGTTTTTTGGAATGCGTCAGGTTTGAACATCCAGATAACCCTAGACTACAAAGATCTGATAGACATTTCTCCAAAGACAATACACATATTCCCAGTAAGAATGTGTAAAGGTGGTTGGCATTTTTAACAATCAAGGAAATGAAAGTCAAAACCACAATGTGGCAACACTTCACACTCAAAAGGATGGCTATCATAAAAAAACAGATTATAACAAATGTTGAGGATGTGGAGACATTGGAACGCTCATACACTGCCGATGGTTATGTAAAATGGAGAAGTGGCTTTGTGCAACAGTCTGGCAGTTCCTTAAAAAGTTAAACATTAAGATAAAAAGTTCACATAAACAAAAAGTTTGAGTTAAACAAAATGTTACTATTTGTTGCTAATGTTTGTATATGACCCAGAAATTCTATTTTCAACTGGACATACCCAAGAGAAATTAAAATCTATGTCCACACAATAACTTAACATGAATGTTCATAGTAGCATTACTCATAAGAGCCACAAAGTGGGTATGACTCATCTGTCTATTAACTGCTGAATGGGTAAATAAAATGCAGTGTATTCACATAATGGGATATTATCAGCCATAAAAAGAATAATGCTACAACATGGATGCCTTGAGAACATTATGCTAAATGAAACAAACCCATCACAAAAGACCACATATTATCTGATTGCATTTATGTGAAATGTCCAGAATAGTCAATTCCATAGAGAAAGAAAGTAGACTAGTGTTTGCCTAGGGCATAGGAATTTCAGGGATAATGAGAACAAAGTTTCTTTTTGGGTTAATGAAAATGTTCTACAGTTAATTGTGATGATGTTTGCACAGTTTGTAAATATATTTAAAAGCATTTAATTTTACAGTTAAAATGTGCAAATGGTAGGGTATGTGAATTGTATCTCAATTAAGGTGCTATACAAAAAATCTTTCCAGAAGACATTTGTTTATATCTCATTGGTAAAAAATTTTATCACATGGCCATTTCTGGCTATAAGTGTGGGGGTAGGTGTGGGGAGTGGCTATACTTGAGGAATAAAAGAAACTTTTAACTTGGTGCCATTGATGATCTGATGAAATTTTGTAGAAAGAAAAAGGCAGAATGGATATGGAGCAGGCAAATGATAGTATCTCCAACTGTGTCTAAAACTTTGAATTAACATGGAACCTGACAATCCTTAGGGTAGATGATAGATCCTCCCGGCCCCAAAACAATAGAGTCTTCCCCTCTCTAACTATAGGCACCAAGGAGCATTTTTTTAAAAAAACCACACTTACCATCATACTCTTATATCCTGTTATTTGTTGACAGGAGTAATTTTCTATTTGTTTAAAGCATACTGTTATTCCAGACACCCTGGACAATCTATGCATATGTATCCATGGATATTTATTAGGTGCCAGAATATATAATAAATAAATACATAATGTTATATATTAATGTTATATTATATATTATATACATATATTATAATATGTACACTTTATATGTAGACATTCATACATAAAATATGTATATATATATAATATACATTATAAATACATAACATATGTGTAATCATTTTTAGGCTCATTTACATAGGGATGCAGTGTGGAAAGTACGTCTCTTGAAAAAGCCTGGAAACACATTCGCGAATAACAGTAGTTGTTGTCCTGAGTGGATAAATATTAACATGTTACTTGGTCAACACCATCATGCAACGAGTTAGTGACATAGTCTGACAGCAGAAATCTTTATTCTTCTTTAGGTAAGGGTGGTTCTTGGAACTCCATTCTTTTAGAAAGGGAACAGAGCGACACATCCTGTAGCTCCGCCTGCTAAACTTACATGTCAGATTATACTTCTTCAAGTTCGTATGGATTCATACTCATCTCCTCCTTAAAACATCCATTCGTATTTATTGGTTACCTTAATAATTCTAAATAATAAAAAATTCTGCAGCCTGCTGTTTTTCACTGTAGTACTAGTCTCACATTTCTTCCCAAACATCTTCCGCGGCTGGTTGTTGCCTTCCCATATTTCATATGATGCTACTTTTGCTGCCTCAAATGGGACTCTGATGAATTCCTGTGCCTTTTGTTCATATTTTCTCTACCTAGGATTCCCTATCTGACTCCCAACTTTCCATGTCAAAATCAGCTCATTCTTTAAGGTTTGCCATTGATTGTATTTCTGTCATATTGTGTTTGCTTAATCTGTCAACATTCCACCTTTGGATCTTGTTTTATTTTTGCATTTTTACATGGCATTTATGTTAATTTTCCTCAAGTTATGAATATTTGAGTAAATTTCGCTAGGTAACTAAAGATTGCAAGCCTTCTCATGGAAGTAACTGTATCCCTATTTATGTCTCTAAAACCTAAAGTTGCATAAGGAGAGGGTTCAACACTTCAAACAGAGAGACTTAGTGAACTATGATTGAAAGATATCGCATATAATTTTTGCATTTAATTATGCATTAACACCTTGTGCTATACCAATATCTAGCTACAAATCATGTTTCAATACAAGAGAAAACAGGGCGTAGAGGAGATGACTGTGGGAACACAAGTGTACCAGGGGGTCAGGAGGGTCCTGAGGAAATAAACACATCACTCAGTGAACTGGTACAACTTATAAAAGTGATCTCATGAGAAAGAGATTCAAAGTCGGACTACCCTATTTGAACTCATGAGGTTTTTTAGAGCTCTGTTCATTTTCAAAGTGAAAGAGTTCCAAACATAGGCTTCTGCCACCTTTAGGGATTAAAATATTCATCCCAGTGAGAGGATAGAGCAGCTTTGAACAAAATCAACCACTTGTGGTTAACAGAGAGGATGCTGAGGTCTTCACCTTGTTTGCTTCCAGTGCCATATTCATTCAGCCTTCTGAATATTAAACATGGGAAAATTGTCAATTATATGTATGTTTAAAAATTAATTGATCTCTGTCTCCTGGGACCAGGTATTACTTTCAGTAATTTTCCACTCATTCCATGTTTATAAAAAGTTATCTACAGTGCACTATTTCTTAAGTTCTGTTAAATCTAGTGCTTTCCCTGCTCACCACAGTGTTAGAACTCACATCTGGAGAGCTGTGGGATGATGGAAGTCTTTAAAAACTAGTTATTCTTAAAAAATCAAAACATGGAGCTGTGGTATTAATGGCACTACATTGTTCTTCTGAAACATGAGAAAAAGAGAAACTGTTTAAGTCATATGACAGGTTATTATTCTGGTTAATGTGAAATGTTCACCTGACAAGCTTATTGAGTTTGATTTGTGTGCGTAGCCCCACAACACATCCACGGTTTATCTGACCTCCCTTCCCCCTCCAAAACTGACATCAGTAAATGTGCCACCTGAAAAAAACAAAAACAAAAATAAACGACAACAACAACAAAACCAAGAAAAACACCTGGAGTATTAAAGTGTTTTAACAAGTATGATTTATGTTAATGGTACAGAAGAGAATATTTTTTGGTTCGCAAAAACATAACAGGCAATTGATGTGCCATATTGCAGTATGGTTTTAGCTATCAACATGTCAAGATTTAGTTTTGCTGTTAACATTTTACGATTTAGAAGGCTATAAGAATATGTGCAGTGTAGCAACAACACAAGCTTCATTCCCTCAGCTGTATTTATTGGGCTCTCATTTTTTCCCCCTTTTATAGAAGAAATTGAAAAAAAAAGAGAACAGGAGAGACAGACAGGCATCCACTCAATATATTTCATTTTCTTTATTATGTCAAGTAGTGAGAAATAAAAAGACAGAAAACCGAGTTCTTAATAGCTTAGGCTCAGACCAAAGAGGATCCCAGACAGGGAAGTCACAGTATATTTTTATTGGCTTATTATCTCCAACAGATAACTTGATCATGTCAAAGAATGTACCACTTGATCCCAGACCTTCATCAATTACAAGAGCCACAAGGTTAAGGATGTATTGTGCAGGCTATTGGATGGGGAGTCCCTGGTGATGTTACCATATACACAAGTAACAGTGAGTGAGAGGCAGGGGACATCATCAGAGGCTCGGATATTGTTCCTCAAGTTTATTCTACCAGGCAGTGGCTTCAAATGAAAAGATAAGGCCTCAAGGCTGCAGAAAACAAGGCTAAATTAATGCTTAAAGAATAAATTAGGGTAAAATATTAATTTATTACATAATCAGGACTTAATCTGTAACGTCAAGGACAAGGCCACCTTTGGCTGGTCATTATTTTCTGGTTTTACCAGTGTAATGAGTATCCAGTATTGGTGCTCTCAAAAATACTGTCAATATCAATATCTATGTAACCATTGAGTCTCAAATTCAATTCCAGACATAAAGATTTGAATTAATGAGATATGTAGTAAACGTACAGATAACTATTTCATAACCAAGTAAAATACTTTAGATCTGGTGTATACTTTTAAATGATATTCTACAATGAGCCAGATGGAGTTATTTTTTAAATAATTCTATTTTACAGCTTTTTGAAAGGAAAAATTTTCCTTTTAAAATGAAATCAGCTATTCATCAAAAAAAGAGAACATTTTGTTCTTGGCTTAGTTTTTCCATAAAGAACTCAGCATAAACTGGAGAAAGAAATTCTAGAACATGTTTTTTTTTTTCTCTCCCATACATGCAAGATTGGAGTCATTTGGACTTAAGAGAGAAAGAATACTTAAAAAAAAATGTGTGTGTATTCTATTAAAGGCATTCTCACATGTAAAGTTAATATCTTTTTCATCAGTAAAATAACTCACTTTTTTCGTCTTTAGATCTTACCCTTTTTCAGCATCTGCAAAAATACACTTTAACGCATGTTACATTAAGATAATTAAATGGTAGCTATGTCAGTAATCATCCTGTTAGTCCCAAAAGTGACCTAACAATAAACAGGAGGGCTTGTGTGTGTATGTGTGCTTATCAGAAGGAGGATTAGCGGATGGAAAAAAAAAAAAAAAAAAAAAGAAGGCACAGGAGAAGAGGGGAGGAAAGAAGAGGTGAATGTTTAGGATCAGAGACATATATTTTTAAATATGTAAGACAACAGATTTCATGTTCTCATGTTAAATGTTCTTACCAAAACAAAACAAAATAAAACACTAAAACTTCCCGCCTCCCCCAAACCCACAAAAGAACACAGGAAATTTTAGAGGTGTTGGTATGTTTAGCACCTTGAATGTGATGTTGGTACAACAGGTGTATGCACGTGTCTAGACTCATCAAGATTTAACATTAAATTTGTGACATTTATTGTATATCAATTATATCTTAAAATACTAAAAAAATGAATATTTTCTACTATACAGGGAGCAGAATAAACAGGAAAGCATCAGCCTTCACTTGGCAAGCCATTCAGCTGAGAATATCACTGGATTTGGTGTATAGATTGTTCCAAAATAAATTTAAAATTTACATGGCAGAATAAGTCATTCCAAACACTAGTAAATTGATTATTGCTCACTCATTCACCTCCTTTATTTAGTAGAAAAATTTGATATAGTTTTTAAAAGGTGAACTGCAGAATCATTATATTTTTCAGTAGTCAGGACCTTGCTGTCAATGTGTATCACCCCAAATGCAGTCCATCCAATGGCCCTGTTATCACAAAGCAGAGATGTTCATTTAGCCTCTAGGGTATTTGTATTTGTATTCTTGCCAAGATGTTGAAGTATTTCCTTTGTGTTAAAATGGCAGAATTTAGTTTCTTGTTTCAAATAGCACCATGATTTTGGCTGGGCCATAGCTAGCTCATGAGTTTCTGGAGCTTTGAGACTAGGAACTTGGGAACAGGCTTTTTTCATCTTCACATAAATAAGATAATAATGTGAAAGTACCTGGTACATACCAAGCAAATATTCCTCTTCAAAACCTTAGTGGTAACAGGTGGGATATAAATAAATAAGATAAAACACTGATACCATGTATTGGGCTCAACTGAAAAAATACACACACACACACACACACACACACACACACACACACAGAGATATGAGGCAAACTGTATTTCAAGTATGGAGATTAAATATATACCTGAATGGATCTGATATATTTTGCCAAGTGCCCCATACTACAGTACATAAAACAGGTCATTGTTAAATTATTTACAAATGATAAGCTATTAGAAAACCAATGTGGTGTAAGAAAATATTATTCCAATGTAAAACAAAATTCTTCAAAGTGGTTATAATGAAAGGCCTCGCAATAGCCATTTCATAAAATGAATTCTATCCAACAACATAGCAGCCCATAAAATGAAATTATGTTCTCTCTGTATATGTCAGTACTGATGATATCTAATCAATAACTCTACTGCTGTCAAGCTCAGGTTGAATTTGTAGGGAGGAAAAAAACATGTTACATACTCTACCTATATTATTTCATAAAGAAACATTCCTTTATTTTAACCAAAATATCCTTCCAGAAAAGGTTAAGAGACACAGTTATACTTTTGGTGAGCTATACTTTTTGTGACTTGCAATATTTTTAATATAGATTGAAATAGGCTGAATAGAGAATTAAACTATTTGCATTCATGTCTCAAAAACAGTTTAACAGCTTTAATTTACCTGTTTTGTAGTATTTACATAATAAGAAAGAAAAAGTGGGGAGGCATTTTCACTAAATGTGTAGCCGCTGGTCAATTAGAAGTAGTTCTGTTATTTCTTGAAATTAAAAGAACACGTTTTTAAAAATCTCTCATCTTTTATTAGAACCAAATATTTTAATGTATTAATAACAAGGATACTATTGTGTAGAGACTTGTGGTTTACAGTGCTTTTATCGAGTTATAGTATTTAATACTTACTATGTACCATGTTATGTACTATGCATGTACTATGTACCATGTATAAGATACGCATTATTACCCTGTTAGTGTATTAGGAAACTGAATTTTAGGACTTTAAGAATCTTGTTCAAATTTAAAAAAAATAGGAAATGAGAATCATAATTTGTACCTCAGTCAACCTTACTCCCTGTAACCATAATGGTATGCTTCACAAACATTCCATTAATTATGAGGAGAGTGATTCGCTGTTACTCACACGCATGTCCTAGTTCTCGGTCTCCCTGCACTTTTGACTATCTTCCTTTGACCTTGAAAGCTCACTTAGCCTTAGACCGAGCCAAAGAAACCTGTTTTGTTAAGAAAATGATATTTGATATCCCCAAGTGGAAATGTATTCTTTCTTTCCCTTTTGCCATAACATCTCAATTTCTGTTGAAGAACTCTCCCTTGAAAGTCCACTCTGTCATAAGTTGAGTTACTTTGTGTTCATGGCCCCCTAGTAGGAAACATAGAAGACATAATATTTTTGACACTCAAACACCATGTTATTTGTTACAGTTTCTTACACCACACTTATCTGAGGGCTTCGTCAACCACATAATTCACATCTAAAACAATACAAGATATGAAAATACTCCCCTAGAGTGTCTCTTGAATATTCCCTCTAATTTTCACCCTTCACTGCTTTAATTCTACCAATTTGTCAACTGTTTTCTTTCCAACTGTTGAAGTACTGCAAGGATACCGCCTCTAGCCTCATTTTACCCTTCAATATATTGTCCAACTTGATGCCAGACTTACAGTTGGAAAATATCACCATCTGGCTACAAATGCTCAATGGCTCTCTCCTACTCTCAGACAAATCCGAGGTCTATATCTAGTATGGCATATTAAGCCCTCCAGAATTTGGCTCATCTGTTATTTGTAATACCCCTTACCTCCTTCTCTCTATGCCTTTCCCTCTCCAGCCTTGTCACAGAATAGGTCAAACCCATCTGTGGCTTTGTAAAGTGAACAGCCATTTTCTAGAAAAGCCAGGGAAGATGAAGCATTCCAAGCAGAAGAAACAACATGAGTAAAGATAAAGATTTGAAGTGGCATAGTGTGTCCTGTAGAGTGTTGCGGGACTGGCAAATGTGAGGGTTGCATTTATATTGAGCCTTCCCTGATCTGGGTTTAATAAAATTAAGTATTCCTTCCTTTGTATCATTAAGTGTGTCATATGGTGTCATATATATTTCTCTAGTAAAAATGTACCTTCAGGATTGGATTTGTTTTGTATTTGTCTTTGCAAAACTAGAACCAAGCACAGAGTATGACTCATAGTAGGCACTTATATGTTTCATTAAACTACTGAACTGTTGAGAAATGATTCAAGAATTTACTAATCAATTTCAGGATCTTAGATCACTAAAAGTTTTAGAAAAAGCCTTGATAAGATGTTGAATATGGCAAGGCAGCATATCCTGTTATTTCAGCAGTTGTGCTATGTATATAAAATGTTTACGCTGGACTTTGTGACCCCAGCGGCTGCAGGGACAGGAATTCCAACGAATATTAACTTTTTAAAAGCAATTAAAATTAATCACAGACATCTCTTGGCAAGTTGTACGGAGGAGCAAGAGGAGGATTCAGACTTATTGTGCAGTCACAAAGGAGGGGTGGCCCATACCCTGGTGCAAGGACCTTGGAGGCAGGGGATTATTGTTTTTCTTATTGGGATGGAAGAAGCAGCTTTTCTGTCCTAAATGGGAAGATTTATGCCCCACCCCCACCCCGGAGTACCCCTGCTTTTAGATTTTTTGTGTTTGCTTGAAACTCAAAGCTTGATTAGTGTTCAACTGAAAAACAGGACATTAAAAACAAAAAACAAGATTGTTAAAAAACAAAAACCAAACAGAAAACCCAAAATAAGTGCTAGGCATAGGAATGCCTCATGGGAGAAATTAGACAGTCGTCAAGCACAGCAAGGGATGGAGGATAACTAGGCAGATAACCAACACCAAGAAATAGGCAGGAGTCGGGAAGTATACAGGTGGTGGATGTCAGAAGAGGTATATTCTTATAATTACGGCGTAATCAAAGATCATGTTTTGAAGTAGTTTGTTAATATCCAAACTTTATACTTATAAAAGATACATCACAGAATAAAAACAGAATGAGGTAGATTCATATGTACTTACAGACACATATCCAAATTGTTTTAGTGTGAAAAATGTCCATTTGTTGAATAATATTTAATTACAAAATAATCACTTAGCTTCCTTGGGTCCCACCAAATTATGAAAAGTATTTTACATTATTTACTTTATAGTATAACGTACCTTTTCTTCCCAAGAAGTTTCAAACTGTATTTCACCGTTATGAAAATTGTCAGATAAATACATCTTTCTCATCACACCGGATGTACCAAGTGAGTAGAGAAAATGTCTATTTTTTCTCTTTGTTTTGTGTCAAGTATTTAGCACAGTGCCTGGGAGTCAAAGCTCAATATTTGTGAAAGGAATGAAGTATATATGTAGAAAAAAATGAATACATATTAACAAAATTATATGACTATGGTGATTTTACTAGGGACTTTCATTTTCTATAGTATATATTTCATCACTGTAAAATTTCAATATGTGAGTATTTATGTTTGCAGTAAGCTACTTTGTTAAACAGAAATGTTTATCCTGACCTATATACTGTTAATCCATGATGAAAAAATGTTGCCTGTGACTGAAGTTTCATTTTGTTAAAACAGAATCCTTATGAAAAAATTGTAATAGTAGGAAATAATAATGTCAGAGGAGAAGGAAATCGGTTTAAGAATTTTAATCTAGTGAACTTCTAGAATGTTCATCTTTGAATAATAAAGTTAAAGTAAATCCAAGGATTGAGCTGAAGCTTTAGGTATAGGTGTTATTTCATGCAAATGAGGATTTAAAACTTCAATATCAAAAAGTAAGCCTATTCTCTAAGAAATTACAAAATATGTCTTTGCTTTTGTCCACTAATTTCTTTTTTATGCTATATCTTTATGTATCTAATTACACAATGGGTAGTAATATTTGTAATTCAGTTTGTATTTTCTGTTTATCTATATATTAATAGACATTTTAAAGTGCTTTTAAGTTCACAGCACAATTGAGCAGAAAGTACAGAGTTTTCCATATGCCTGCTGCCCCACACTTTCATAGCTTTCCCCATTCCCTACCAGGTGGTACATTTGTTGCAGTTGATGAATTTAGATCAACACATCATTGTTACCCACAGTCTGTCACAATTTACATTACAGTTCACCCTAGGTGTTGTACATTCCACGGGTTTGGGTAAATGCATAATGATATGTACCCACCATTATAATATCATATGGAGTACTTTCAAAAGATACTCAAAATTCTCTGTGCTCCTCCTATTCATCTTTCTTCTCCCTAACCTGTGCCTACCACTCAGCTTTTTATGATCTCCATAGTTGTGCTTCTCCCAGAATGTCGTATGGTTGTATCATATAGTATGCAGCCTTGGCTTCTTTCACTCAGTAATATGCATTTCAAGTTCCTCCATGTCTTTTCATGATTTGATAACTCATTTCTTATAAGTGCTGAATAATATCCCATTGTCTGAATGTACAGTTTATCCATTCACTGGCCAAAGAACATCTTCATTGCTTCCAACATTTGGCAATTATGAATAAAGCTGGTATAATCATCCCTGTGCTAGTTTTCTGTGTGCACGTAAGTCTTCAACCTCTTTGTGTAAATATCAAGGGACATAACTGATAGATTGAATGGTAAGAGTATAGTTTTGTAAGAAGCTGCCAAACTGTCTTCCAGGATGGGTGTACCATTTTGCAATGAATGAGAGAGTTCTTATTGCTTCACATCTTTGCCAGCATTTGGTGTTGTCAGTATTCCAGATTCTGGCTATTCTAATAGGTGTATAGTGGTATGCCGTTGTTGTTTTAATTGTTGTTTCTCTGACATTTAATAGGGAATACCTTTTCAGATGTTTATTTTCCATCTCTAGATCTTGTTTGATGAGGTGTCTATAAAGGTCTTTGGTTAATTTTTTTGATTGGTTTTTTGTTATCTTATTGTTGAGTTTTAAGGGTTCTTTGTGTGTGTGTGTGTGTGTGTGTGTGTGTGTGTGTGTGTGTGTATATATATATATATATATATATATATATATATATATATATATATATTGGATAACAGTTCTCTGTCAAATGTGTCTTTCTGCAAATACTTTCTCCCAGTCTGTGACTTATCTTATAATTATCTTGATAGTGTCTTTTATAGAGCAAAAATGTTTAACTTTAATGAAGTCCAGCTTATCAATTCTTTCTTTTTTGAATCGTGCCTGTGGTATTGCATCTAAAAGGTCATGGTCCAACACAAAGTCATCCAGATTTTCTCTTAAGATATCTTCTAGAAGTTTTATAATCTTATATTTTACATTGAGGTCTGTGATACATTTTGACTTATTTTTTGTGAAGGGGGTGAGGTCTATGTCTACATTCATCTTTTCTGCGTGTGGATATACAGTTGTTCATCATCGTTTGTTGAAAAGACTATCTTTTCTCTATTGTATTCATTTTATTTTAAAATATTTTTTACTTTAAAAAAATACAGTCATCTAAATAATACCTGTATCATGTTAAATAAATCAACTAATTTCTGCTCCATGTCTTTTTGTTCCCTGTTCTGTTCCTTGGGAGATTTTAACTGACCTATTTCTTTTGTCAGTTACCCCTATATTGCTAAAATAATAAGTTTCTCTCACCATATTCTAATTTTTGAGATTATCTATATTTCCTATTTTGATACTTAAAAATATAACATTCTCTACTCTAAATCCAATTATCAAATATAGATGCTTCTATTGCTTTCTAACGTGTTTGTTATGAACAAGGCTATTCTAAGCACTGTATACATATCAATTACACATAACAGCCCCATAAGGTGGGCACTGTTATTATCCCATCCAAGTGACTGAGGTGAAGAGAGGTTAATGATTTGCCAATTGTCAACAGCCAGTAGATTGTGGGGTCAGGGATGTGATTATTAGAGCCTTCTCTCCTTACCATGATCTCTTAATCCATAAAATCTCTTAACTTCTTACTTGGTAAAATGAGAACGTTTTTTTCATTCTACAAATATTCATTTCCAAATTTAACATTTGTCTACCATTGCTTTGAAATATAATGGCCCAAACCCTTACAATCAGGAAGTGTTTATTCCAGAAGAGAAATAAAGATAAGTAAGCAAAGGACCCAGGGTATTAAGGGGAGTGTAATAGGAGTCACTGAGCAACTGCTGTAAGAAGGCCTCTCTCAGAACTACACAGGGATCTACAGCAAGAGAAGAGAAAGCCTTTTGGGCACAGAGACAAGCTGATGCTTAGGCTAGAAAGCAGAAAGCAGCCTATGTATTTATGAACAGAAAGAAGTCAGGGTGATAGGGAAAGAAGGGACATGAAAGACAGTTAGGGTCAAAGAGTCAGAGGGAGGTCATGCTGTTCTTTGTAAGCCAGGCATAGCAGACGTTATCAAATGCCATCTCTTCCACCCTCGCAGTCCCCGTGGAGGAACACAGTGTCCTACACCTAAGATTCTTCTTTGCTGAGAGATTTCCCTCTCTGGAAAGCTGGGCATTCAGGAAAGCACCTGAATGCAACCTTTGGCAGATGAATGATGCAAGTATCTTATGCAGTTAGGGCTTCTATAACAATTTATAGACTGGGTGCTTAAACCACAGACAGTAATTAATTTCTCACAGTTCTGGAGAGTAAGAAGTCCAGTACCAAGTGTCTGGGGAGAGCCCTGTTCCTGGTTCACAGAAGGCCGCCTTCTTGCTGTAACTCATGTTTGAAAGAAGGATCATTGCTCTGTGTCTCTTCTTAGGCAGATATTAATCCCATTACGAGGGTTCCTCAGTCCCTAAGGCTTGACCTCCAATCACCATCACATTGGGATTAGGGTTTTGACATGAATTTTGGTGAGACACCAACATCTCAGTCACAGCAGTATATATTCTAGTTTTCTTGCCCTGTAGTAAGACAATCTGCAACACATTCCATATCACCTTTCAGAGATTTCAGGATCCACTTCTGGGGAAACCCACTCTTAGAAGCATTAAATCTAAAAACTTGGATTTTATTTTAAGTTTCTAAGGAACAAACTGGTGACTACTTAGCCCCCCCCCCCAAAGTATTATCATGATATGAGGTATTTTTTACTTAAAAATGCCATGTTAGCTGCTTTTTAAGAAACTGAGTTGAGAGGAAGTGATGAGTCTTCCTACAATATTCCACTAGGCTAGGTCTGATATTAGGGTATATTGAACTCACTTAATTTATATACAGGGGGAAAAAACATAATGAATTCATATGTCTTGAGAGCAAGTTGACAAGATTTAAGTCCTAGATGTAATAATCGTGTGAGGGAAGAGGAGGAATCCATAATTTTTCGATTTTTAGCTTACTGATGTTGCCATCATTTACACAGGATAGGAAAGAATGGGAGAGGAACAAGTATGGAGGTAAAATCAATATATTGTTTTTGTCCATATTAAGATTATGATGCCAAGTATTCAGCCAAAGAGATATTGCAGGATATATCTGGAGCTCAGAGACGTTGGTACTGAAGATGCAGCTTTGAGAGTTACTGACATACAGAAGAGGTTTAACATCATAGACCCAAATGAGATCACTTGGAGGAAGTGTATACGGAAAAGAAACGTGTGATCAAGATAGAATACCGTGTCCCTCAGAAGATGACATGCCCAGGAAGAAGGATTCTTGGAACAAGAGCAAAACCATTACAGTGCCAGAGGAGAAACAGCCTTTCAGTCAAGAGGGACGGCTCAAGTGGCATCAGTCAGCATGGGTTTGTGTTCTGGACGTTAGTGGTTAACTTGTCAAGGTCAGGCTCAGTCACGTTTGGTAAGAGAAGTCTGATTGAAGACCACCGAGAAACAAGTATCAACCAAAACCATGCCAGGTGGGGAATGAAAACAGGGATTTTATGTAACTCTCAAAAAGAATTTGTTGTAAGGCAGAGAAGGGAGATGGGCTGGCAACTGTGGTGTAGGCATGCAGTCAAGGGAGAACACTTTTTCATTTTCTTTCTTTCTTTCTTTCTTTCTTTCTTTCTTTCTTTCTTTCTTTCTTTCTTTCTCTTTCTATTTTTTTCCTTTTAAGATGGGCCTTGGAAAATAATTGAATACTTATAGAAGATATCCATGTTTTTACCCTTAGTTCCCTTTATTGTTTATATGACTGTTATGGACCGACTGTTTGTGTTCCCACAAAATTTATGCGTTGAAACTTTACCCTCAATATGATGGTTTTAGGCAGGGGGGGCCCTTGGGAGATAATCAGGTATAGATGAATCCGTGAGGGTGGGGCCTTCATGGTGGAATCAGCGTCCACACCACAGCTTGCTTCCTCTCTGTCTCTGCTGTGTGAGGATGCCCAGACTAAGCCCTCACTAGAACCTGACTATGCTGGCACCCTGATCTCTGACTTGCAACCCCCAAAACTGGGAGAATTAAGTTTCTGTTTTTTATAAGCCACCTAGTCTGAGGGGCTTTGTGCTAGCAGCCCAAAGACAGCTCCATTTATTTTTACTTGCACACTAAGCTGATTGAATTGATAGTTTACTGTAAGCATAATTAAATCCTTATAATGCTTGGTTCTCAGGTTGAATGAATTTTAACACTTAAAAGATCACAAATAGTGCTGATGCTACTATGACTGTATACTCTTTAATTTATAATTGAGTCCTATAATGATCATTTCCTTTCTTTTATATATATTTGATTTCTCTGAAGAACCAGATTACATTTTTCTTCCTACTCTATTTGTCTTTATCACTTAATCAATTTTTGTTTCAATTCTCTGTCTAATTAAGGGTTTTGTTTTGTTTTTTCTGATTACCTCCCACTACTCTCTGCCCTCTGCTCCCGTGACTCATGGTTTTCTAGTCCTACTTTACTGACTAGGAACTCTTTCCTAGAGATACCCTAGGTTCTTCCTGTTCTCTTTTCCCAAGTTTGGATTTGCCATTTTTTGTACCTTGCTTTATTCTGGCCAGCTCCCACATTGGCTGAAGTACCTTCCTAGAACAGAACAGGGAGTACATATTCTGAATTTTGTATTACAAATCTGTCTTCATTCTACATTCATTCTGAATAATCACTCACCTGGATGAATAATTCTAATATGGAAACACATTTATTAAGAATTTTGAAGGGGACACCTAGGTGGATGAGTCAGTTAAGCAACCAACTCTTGGTTTAGACTCAGGTCATGATCTCAGAGTCCTGGGATCCAGCCCTGTGTTGAGCCCCGTGTTGGGCTCCATGCTTAGCGTGGAGTCTGCTTGTCCCTCTCCCTCTGCTTCTCCTCTCTCTCTCTCTCGAATAAATAAATAAAATCTTTTAAAAAAAGGATTTTGAATGCATCTTTTATTTATCGTTACTTTTTTTAATTTATAGATTTTATTTTATAGAACAATTTTGGATTTGCAGAAAAACTAAGCAGGTAGTACAGAGTTCCCATATACTCCTCCAACACAATTTCCCCTATTTTTAACAACTTTCATTAGTGTGGGACATTTGTTACAGTTAATAAACCAATATTTATTTACTATTATTGAAGTCCATGGTTTACATTGAGGTTGACTCTTTGTGCTGTACATTTCTATGGGTTTTGAAAAATGCATAATGTCATGTAGCTACCATGACAGTATCATACAGAAGAATTTCACCACCCTAAATATTCCCTGTACTTCATCTATTTATCCCTATGCATCCCCCACTTCTCCACCAGTCTCCCTATCCACCTAGCCCCAGAACCCCTGGAAATCACTGGGTTTTTGTTTTGTTTTGTTTTACTATTTCTAGTTTTGCCTTTTCCAGAATGTCATAGAGTTGCAATCATCCAATATGTATTCTTTTCAGATTGGCTTCTTCATCTTAGCAGTATGTGTTTATACTTCTTCCATGCCTTTTTGAGGCTTAAAGGATTGATCAATCTTTTTATTGTTGAATAATATTATATGGATGTACCATGGTTTATTTATCCATTTATTTATTGAAGGACATTTTGGTTGCTTCTAGCTTTTGATGGTTACTAATAAAACCACTATAAATATTCATGTATATGAATAATCATATTTAGGTTTTTGTACATATATAAGCTTTTAACTCAATTGGACAAATAACTTTGTAGTATGGTACTCAATCATATGGTAAGACTCCGTTTAGCTTCATAAGAAACTACCAAACTATCTTGCAAAGTGGCTGTACCATTTTGCATCGCCTCCAAGAATGAATGAGCGTTCTTGCTACTCCACAATCTAACAGTTGGTATTTGTAAGTTTCATGGATTTTGACCATTCTAATGGGTATATAGTACTACTTCATTATTGCTTTAATCCGAAATTCCCTAATGAAATAAGATATTGAGCATCTTTTCAGATGTTTTATATCTACATCTTTTTTGGGAGAAATATCTACTCAGCTTTTTTGCTCACTTTTTAATTGTTACATTTTGGAGCTGAAATGGAAATTAAAGTATTTTCAGTGATGTTTCTCATGGGCTTGTAATTCTCTTAAAATTTGACAATAGTATGACTAGAAATTTTTAAAATTCGTTTTTCTATAGACTCAATAGGTTCCTTAAATATGTGTACTCATATCCTTTGTGAGAAACTGAATTTTATTATTTTTTTTAGAAAATATTTCTCAACACTATGTCTTTTTCTCCATTCTGCTGAAAGTCATACTAGTTGAGTGTTGATATTTTAGATTAACAATTTATGAATTTCATCAAACTTCTCATGCTTTCTATCTTTTTGTTCTTCTTCCAATGAGATTTATTTGAGTTTATCTTCATCCTATTTTTCTAGAAATTATCTTGTTCCTTCAGTATTAATTTTTTTCCATAGCATTGTGCTCTTGTTCAGTGAGTGCAATATCTTCGTGAAGATTATTTTCTTCTAAATATGCAGTATTGTTGTTTACTCCAGAATAATTTTTCTCCTTTTTCATCTTGGTCTCTTTTCTCCTTGCTACAGGATTTCCTGAAATGTTTGGTGACATTGTTTTCTATCTGTATTGGAAAAAATGAGTCTGTAAAAAGCTGATGGAATCTGTATGTGGGTGGGAATTGTTGTACTGGCAGACTTGGTTTCGTACTAGTCAGAAAGTCAGTAATTATTATCAGGAAACCCTAAATGTCAGAGGGTGAAAATTTTTCACTGGGTGTTTTTTACTTCTGGTAGTAGTTGTTATGGAAGGGAGTTTATATGATCAGGATTTCATTCCTTCCTATTTTCAGCCCTCTCTTCACTCCATTATAACTGGAATATGCAAATTTTGGTCTTTTCCAAGAGCTGAAAGATAGTTCTCCAGGCTGTAACTCCTTCCATCTTGCTTTGTGTACTCTCATACTTTATCAAATGTATCAGTCATCTTGCCTATGTCTATAAATACAACTGTATCTATGGTTATATTTATATCCATAGCCACAGACATATCTATTCGTGAATGAAAATTAGAAGTCTGAGAATTAAGTGAATTTGGAATAAAATAACATAGCCTAATAAAATTCTAATTTGAATGTGCAAACTTCTAAGAGCAATGAGTAAAAAGGAAATCAAACTGTTGCTAGGAAAAAAAAAAAAAAAAGTTAGTATTAAGCCAGAGTTTATTGGATCTGAAAACTCCCATCAAAGATATTCAACTCAAACAGACTCCATGAGTTACTGCAGAGACACAACAGCATATTCGAAGAGGTTTATAATTGTGACCTTGGACGTAAAGAAAAGTGGCATCTCCATGACTTAAGGAGGGACACTCGTTATATTCAGTGCTTCGTCAGAAAGCTACATTGCTTTCTGAGGAGTATGAAGTGTTTGTAAGTTGAAAAGAAAACATCTAAATGTGGGAGAGAAATCTGGTGAGGGACACAATGAACTTAATGCAGATCCCTTCAGGTCAAAATTGGGCTTTGTTGGCCACGGTGATATAAATATTGCAACAATCTTACTTCCATATGTCCTTCCACACACGCACCAGCACCACTAAGACTGTTTTACTCTTCAACCTCGTGTCAGCAGGCTGGTACACCCCACCTGAGCCATCAGTGAATGAAGTGAAGGTGCCAATTATGTTTCTGATAAAACAAAGTTCTAATGTAAGTTAAGGCAAATGTTCCCTCTGCTATCCTGGTACTTTAAGGCCAGCTTTCCCCATAGAGGGAACAAACATTGATCTGGAAAATTTTAATATCTGTAAACCACAGAAGTCTAAGCTGTTACCAACTCCATTGTTCTTCTGGACCCACTTTTTAGGCAGTGACCAGTGTCCCACCTAATCCATTTCTCGTTTCCTCCATCATCATTCTGCAGTATGGTTCAGTTCATCTGTGCCCATCAGCTTTTCACAATAACAACTATTTAATTTATATTATTAATTTCCATTGAGGAGATAGTAGCTTCAAGGGTTACCTCTGTCAGCATATTTGGGACTTTGTCAGAGGTCTGCAGGAATTACAGATCTTTAACAAATGGGAGGTATCACTAATGATAAGTAAAAAGACATTGTTACAAACTGGCAGGAAAGATATACCTTCTCTGAAAATATTTTCTAAGTACCTGGGAGTTGGGTCAGGAGAATTTCTCAGCTGCAACTTGAAAAGCAGATCACACAGTAATTGATACTTACATATAAGGCTGGCCTTGACTGAGGGAGCTACAAGCTGAACATGGCTGATGCATGTCTTACTTTGTTGGGACACCTGCCCTCCTCCTACGAGGCTTAAAATAACAGTTACAACAATAAGATCAAAAAGAGACAACAAAACTCACCACCATTAATAGAAGCACTGGTTGTCAATAAAAAGCATTACTACTAAGAGTCAGACTTCAGATGACATTGTGGACCACCTGAGTGTACTTTGTGACACAGACTCAAGAGACAATGAATTATAATTAGCATTTTGGCTTTGAAGTTCAACCTCTGATTTAGACTCCTGATAGTAGGAGTCTCGGTCAAAATTCATTTAGAAATGGAGGTCAATTCAAAGTAGTTAAAAATAGCATATCTCTTGGGCCTGCAGAGCTGCACACATTTCTGGCCTAGAAATTGAGGAAACAGGACCAGGAGGTCCAGGTAAAGTTGCAAGAGCTGCCAGCCCAACGGCTGCCCACAGCTACAGAAGGAGCCAGCAGGTCACAGGCACACTGTGTGAGCTGCAGTGGCTCGGGCAACTCTCACAAACCTTCAGAGTATCATGACTTCCGGTTTACTTCTATTTCTACATTCTATAACTTGCACAAAAATTTCTTGTGGCTAACCCTAACCAGGAATCACGTAGAGAAGGAAATTCTGGAGAAATGTAGTTGCAGCTTAGCTAAGCTGAAACACTGCAAAACCACCACAATTGGTAATAATGAAAGTTTGCAGAATTGCCCAAGACGTGCATTCTCCCCTGTTTATGCGGTTGCTATACCGAGCGGTAGCTGAGTAATTAAAATCTCACCATCAGAGGTATCATTATTAGAACCCAGTTGGTGCTCTCGGATGTGAAGCCAACCATAATACTTTATGGCATAGCATCCTGTGAATTCCTACACCCTATAAGCAGCTAGTGATTCTTTTGATGGCACAGCAATAAAAATATACACTTTATAGCTATCAAATGAATAATACACCTATATCTATAAAAGCTAATAAGTCCTCCCTCTTTCTCCCCAGTTCTTTTTTACTGCATTTGTGCATGCATGTGCACACACACACACACACACACAGGCACACACACACACAACACATAGCCTGAGGTAATACCATAAATTACCTTAACATTAAAGAGAAAAAATTGTTCTGGGTGAGTGTATTTAAGTCAAGTACTGTGAATGAGCACAGAGATAACACATGTGCAAATAAAATGAAAGGAATTTCGTTTTGATCTAAAGGTTTCATCGATTTTTCCTAAGCAGGATTGTTAATTACCTGCACAGGAGCTTAAAATAATATGTGCAATAAGTTTCAGGAGTTATCTTATTAAATGAATATGTTATTTGTATTCTATATGGAAATGAGCTTGTGTGTTTTGACTTTATGCATGAGGCTTGGACCCCCTGGGTATCCTGTGGGGACCAGGCACAGCTGATTTCTTCATCTGCAAGGCAGAAGCCTGACAGCCACAGATGTGAGCTGCTCCAGCTTTAGGTGTGAAAGCTGCTTTGTGAAGCCAGAATTCAGGCAATTAAGCAAGTTCCCCTCCTGGTAAGCTGGTAGTTAGCCAGGCCACTGTCAGTGCTGCCCACGCTGCTTCAGGCAGAGGGCTTGGTGAGAGGGAACACCTGAAGCTTCTTGCTGGGCAAGAACAAAGACTCAAAAACCTAAAATGTGAAGGACCTCCTTTATAAAGTCGCTTGAGCCTTTAGCTCTGGGTTCTAACAGACAGAGTCAAATAAATCATAAGGAATCCAAGACAGTATCATCAATAATCATGCATCACTCCTCTGAACTACCAAGCATACATATTATGCATTGTACATAGTTATATATGAATTAGATACTATACTGCATCTCATTTAATTTTTAGAACAACCATATAAAGTCCTTATCAATATCGCTATTTAGAGACTGGGAAACTGGCTCAGAGAGGTTCAGGGCCTTATTGTGGGCTCTCTAGACTGTAAGAGGCCAAGCCAGGACAGAAACACAGATTTCCCTATCAATCCCATGGTCCACTTTCAATCCTTTCTAAGCAGACAGGACACACATGAGTTAGTAAAATAAATAGCCAATTTTACTGTGCTCTCCTGAACAGCTATCTTATATTATGCTACAATTTTTTTAAGACTTATTTATTTACTTGAGAGAGAGAGAGAGAGAGAGAGAGAACAAGCAGGAGGGGCAGGGAGAGAAAGAAAGAATCTCAAGCAAATTCCATGCTGAGTGTTGAGCCTGATGCAGGGCTTGATCTGACAAGCCTGAGATCACAACCTAGTATTATGCCACAGTTTTAATGCATCACTTATAAAACTAGTTTTACCTGGTCTTAATCCCTTAGTGTAGGAGTGAATTGACCCATAGCACTTTCCTAATTTTTAAAATAAAAAAAATTGTGAATAGTCACTAGAATACAAACAGTAATTTGTTCTTGATGAGGAGAAAAGAAAGGATCATGAAATCTTAAGCAACCACATTATCAGGAATTTTGCTAGGTGCTCCTACATGTCGTTAGCAGCAATGAGACTGTTGCAGCCAACAATGAGAGATGCGTGGTATGTTATTCCCTTCCAAAAGAGAAGATCAGAGTCAAAGAACTTTTCCCAAGTTCAAGGAGAAAGAAATGGTCTGGCTGGGATTTAAACACTGGCCTACCTGATTCTCAAGATAAAGGCAGAAAGTTAAAAAAAAAAAAAATGTGCTGCCTGTGTCTCCTATGGGTGCACTGCAATCAGTACTTTGCAGGCATTGTTTTCTATCTTTACAACAACCTTAAAACTTAGTAACTAGCTACCACATTTTATAAATGAAGAAAAAGGAAACAAATTAACATAAATTCCCTAAAATCCCAAGCTAATCAATTGGCAGAGAAGGAAATCAAACGTCTGACTTCAGTGCTGGTGTTCCTTCCACTAACAGATCTCCCCCAGTGCCGGCTATATACATGGAATGTAAACAACACGCAGGAAATTAATGACATTGTTAAGACAAGAGAGTAAACACAATTCGTAGAACAGTTAAAGATTGCCGGGCCTCCGATACCTGTTACTACACTAGGATACATTTTGGTGAGTTCTTTTTCCATTAAGCTTCAAAGAATACTACACTTTGAAAGTTTTCATCTATTTTTTCAATAGTCTCATAAACACAAGCTTACATGCAATACTCATCAGAAAAAAAATAATCTTTGCAGCGAACAGGAAATATAGCTACACACAGTATATTATGAATTGCATGCTGACTTACTGTAAATGAAAGGGGAAAAAGAAAACCTCAAGGAGAACCAAATTAAATATATACGTTATTATCAACAAAAGTATATGGAACAACAATAGGTTGGCTTGAAAATGTTTTTCATTCAAAAAAGTCTACCCTGACTAAAACCAATTATTCCCGCCTAGAGGCATGTCAGCTAATGCTTAACACGCTACCACTTCCGTTGCTCCACAGGACTAAACGTTGACTAAATAATAGTAAGTTAATACAATATTGACGATAAAGTTTAATTAGTAGAAATAAACTATTCAATCCCACCCTGTCAGAACTGTTTGGCTTTAATTTTAATTGTCTCTCAAAATGAATTACCTGTGTAGAGATGTCCCCTCTCCCGTAGGTGGAACTCCATTCCCTGCACGGATGACTCCATTCCTCAGGCCACCATCACCGGTCTAGAGGGTGGGTTAGGTTATTGACTCCTCAGTTCCAAAAAACAGGGTAGGGAAAGAAAACAACAACAACAAAAATGTATTCATACGGAGGAAAAACCCATGCAAAACTACCCTAACCAACTGATGAAATGACTATATGAGTTGGTGATGCCATGTGAATATCATGCGTCCCTAAAATGATGTGAAGAGAAGGCTACTTCATGTCTACACTCTTCTTCCAGAAATCCATAGCCCTGGTTTAATCATAAGGAAAACTTCAGAGAAACCCAGATGGAGGGGCATTGCAAGGGATATCCAGTCAGTACTCCTTTACACTGCCAAAGTCATGAACACCAACGGAACCTGAGACCAGAAGAGACCAAGAAGAGATTACAACTAAATATGGTGAAGCACCCTGCATTGGATCCTGGAACAGAAAGAGACCATTATGGAAAAACTGATGAAATCAAAACAAAGTCTTGAGTTTAGTTAATAGTAATGTGCCGACGTCAGGTTCTTAGTCTTAAGAAATGTACCATGTTTGTGCAGATCATGGATAGAGTTGAAGCACCATGTTTAGTCTTCCCCAATTACATCTTTCCTCATTTCATAGTAGTAAATGCTAAAATTAACCTTCCATAATATTTCCATGCTATCTTTAAGCCTTTATTGAAAGAGCATATATCTTTTTAAGTAGTTTTATATTACATGCTTTCAAACTTCATATAAAAGGTAAAATATTTCTACAAAATTTATTTTGGACGGCATATAGTATTAAAAATGTATATATACATATATGGGGGGACTTTAGTCTGTTCATTTCACTGCCTGAAGTATTTATTATAATAATACATTTTATTTTCCTTTTACCTATTAATGAACATTTCGGGTGTCTCAGATTTTCCACTATTTATATTTATAAATAATAATGTTTATGTAAAATTCTGTACAGATTTCCTTAGGAATAAGAGTTTTTCTAGAGAACAGGGGTCAGCCAGCCTTTTCTTAAAGGGACAGACGGTAGGTTTTAGGTTTTCCTGGCCAAGAGGTTTTCCTGGCCTATCAAAGATATTATGTAGGTACTTGAATATGACTTAAAATATTACCATTTAAAAATAAAGAAACCATTCCTAGCTCATAGGCCATAACAAATAGAGCACTGGTCAGACTTGGCCTGGTACATAGTTTATTTATTTTATAATAGAATCCTAAGCTAGAATATATAAAGAGTATAAAATTCTGGATCATAATTTATGTAGATATTCAACTGTATAAGATATTACTCCAAAATAAATGAACCAATTTACCATCCCAACAGCATTACAGATAATTTTGTGTTGCTCTCCAGTCTCCCCAATACTTGATAAACAGATTTTGCAAGTACTATGGTATGAAAAGTTTTCACTCTGGTTTTAATTTGCATTTCCCTCATGACTATTAAGGTTCACCATATTTTTATGTTTATTTAACACCTGTGTTGTCTCTCTATTGAATTTCTTGGTTATATCTTTTGTACATCTCTTCTAAGGGAATGTTTCTCTTTTTCTTGTTAGTACGGAGTTCTTAATGTATTCCATAAACTAAATATCTTTTTATTATGACAATATGAGTGGCAAATGTCTTCCTATTTTCATCTTCTTTTTATATTTTATGGTAATCTTTATGCACATAAGTTTTCAATTTTCACATAATTGAATTTAGTAATCTTTCCTATGTCAATACCATAATATTTATTCATCACATTTTCTTCTAAATTTTTTAAATATTTGCTTTTCATATTTAGATAGTTCATCTATTCTGGGTTGCTTTATCTATTTAAATAAAATCCAATTTTGTTTAATTCTTTTATAAGCATAACCACTTTTTCTAGCCCCATCTATTAAAGATTTATATATTTTCTCATTCATCTGCAATGCAACCTGTGCATACATCAAGTACAGATGTTTCATTCTGTTAATAAAAAGAATTGCGTTGTGTGTGTGTGTTTTTTCCTGTTTATTCCTGATCTTCTTCCACTATTGTCATAATTATAACAACTCTTGATATTAGTAAGGCAAGTCCTTCTATCTTGGTTTTCTTCCCCAAAATTGTCTTGGCTCTTCTTTTCCTTTTTTTATTTTCATATACTTTTAACAATCAGGTTGTCATATCCCAATAAAATCCATGTCAGGATTTTTATTGGAATTACTTTGGAGTTATAGATTATTTGGGGGATAGCCAATATATTATCATAATAATTAATCCTGCCCAGAATTGTGATTTCTATCTTTTAAAAGTCATTTAAAAAATTTCAGTTTTTTTCACAAAGGTCTTATATAATTTTTGTTAGTTTTTATTGTTACCTAACATAGTATTTTTTTAAAATAGAAATGCCAGGTTTTAATGACTTATTTTTCTTTTTTAAATTATTTTTTAAAGTTTTTAGTTAAATTCCAGTTAGTTAACATACAGTGTAATATTAATTTCAGGTGTACAATATAGTGATTCAACACTTCATACATCACCAAGTACTCATCACAAGCGTACTCCTTAATCTCCAACACCTATTTAACCCATCCCCCATCCACCTCCATTCTGGAAACCCTCAGATTGTTCTCTATAGTTAAGAATCTGTTTCTTAGTTTGCCTCTCTCTCTTTTTTTCCCCTTTGCTTTATGGTTTGTTTCCTAAACTCCACATATGAGTGAAATCATATGGTATTTGTCTTTCTCTGGCCAACTTGTTTTGCTTAGCATAATACTCTCTAGCTCCATCCATGTCCCTGCAAATGGCAAGATTTCATTCTTTGTTGTGGCTGAGTAATATTCCATTGTATTTATATACCACATCTTCTTTGGTGTGGTCCCTCCCGACCATTCATCAGTGGAGGGACACTTGAGTTGCTTCCAGAATTTGGTTATTGTAGATATTGGTGCTGTAAACATTGGGTGCATGTATCTTTTTGAATTGGTATTTTTGTATTCTTTGAGTAAATACCTACTAGCGCATAGTATATTAAAATCTACACTTGGTAATTCCGGCCAGTGATTAGGTATACAACTAACTTTAGTACACTGATTTGGTGTTTTATATATTAACATATTCTAATAAATTTCTATCATTTAAATCATTCTCATCATTTATTGATACAATTTCTTAGAATTTTTGCAAAAGCAATCATATCGATAATACAATTTTGTTTATTTTTTCCAGTGCTACTATTCTTATGTGTTCACCTTATTATTCAATATTATCTAAAACAATGGTCCTCAACTGGTAAAATTTTGCTTCCCAGGGAACATTCAGCAATGTCTGAAGATCTTTTTTGTTTTCACAACCAGGAATCTAGTGGGTAGAGGTTAGTGAGGCTGCTAAACATTCCACAGTACACATGCCAGCCCTCTACAACAGAGAATTATCCAGCCCAAAATGTTGACGCTGTTGAGAATGAGAAATCCTGATCTAAACCCTCCAGTACACAACTAATGCAATTCTTATAATTCTTATTTTCAAAAGAAATCAACTTTTTAACATATTACACTAAATATCATGTTTCCTGTGTTTTTTAGAAAATGTCCTTTATGAGGAATGTTTGTTAACTTTCATAGGTAATATTCTATATTGAAGAGATGTCAGTTTTTAATACATTAACGTGGTAAATTGCATATGTGGTTTTCTAGTGGTTAAACTCTCCTTGCATGCATGGAATAAACTCAACTGAATCATGATGGTATATTTATTTTGTAAATTACTCTATCATTTGGGTATTATTTTGTAAATATTTGGTAAGCTCTGTCTGTAAAGTATTCTCCCTTGTCATGTGTATTATATTTTTGTCTTTGAATGCAGGCTGGCTTGGTCTTTAGGAAATCCACAGCAATCTACTGAATCATACATCTTCCTGAAATGCAATTCTCAGTCAATAGCTTTAATAACATGCATTTTAAACAAAGCTTATACTGGAACGGTTGTATTTGTAATCCAGAGTAATTATGTAACTGTGTATAATAATGGAGTCATTATGGGCTATTTTCATTTTACTTTCATCTGTTCCACAGGTTAGTTTCTTTGGTGACAGATGTTAAAACAAGAATTTAAGATATACCTTTTTATTAGTTATCATTAGCTATGAGGAGAAGAGAGAAGAAGCAGTACTTGGCACAAGAAAAAGTAAAATTGCAATGCAAGCCCAATAAAGCTTTAGCCTACTGCTGAGGGAAGCTCTGGGGTGAGTAGTGTCCATCAGAATGCCTCATGTTTTGTCAAAATGGCAGGGCTCTTAGATCCCTACCTTGCTCAGACACTACATGTCATAAGCCAGGGAAGGGCATAGCCTCAGGAGAAGGGTTCTTTACAGTTGGGACAGACTCTGAGGGAACTGAGACTGAAGGCTCTCTGTTAAGTGCCCTCTCATGAACTGGAAAGTGAATTTTACCTTGAACAGAGATCTGGGTGGCTTATCTCTGGGTCTACCACAACTTCTGCTCCTGAGAACCAGAGTTCTTTGTATGGACAAAGGTTATAGAGGTGTAATAACGAAGCTAAGTAAAGCTCTGTGGTCTCAAATTTGAATTAGAGTGTCCTGTGAACTTGAGGTATTTTATCTCTGGATAGTAAGTAAACCTCTTGGATTACTTTCAAAATACGAAACTAAGGAAATATTTTCTGTGAAGAATTAGCATTCATACTAGGATTTCCAGTAATTTTCATTTACTGTTTTTTCTCTTTAAAGTAACTCTTTATTTTAAAACAATTTAGATTTTAAGAATTATGGTAGAGATATTACAGCGAATTCCCATATTCTCCTTGTGCAGTGTTGTGCGTTAAATTGTGTCCTTCCCAAAATGTGTTCCAGTCCTAACTTCTTGAATGTGCGTGGTAAGGGAGGAAGGAAATTCTTGCCTTATTCCTGATCTTAGGAGGAAAGTGGTCAGCTCCTCATCACTCAGTATAAAGTTGGCTGGAGTTATTTTTACAATTTTTTTTTTTTTTTAATCACGTTAAGCAGTCTCCTTCTATTCCTAACTTGCCTTTATCATGGTGGTACTGGATTTTGTTAAAAGCATTTTTTTTGCACCAATTAATATAATCATAGAATTTTTCTTCTTTAGTCTGTTGATCTAGTATATTGTATTGATTTATTTTCTAATGTTGAACCAACGTGATTCCTGGAATAAATCTCTTGCTTATAGTATGTAATTTTTATATACATTTTTGAATTTACTTTGTTAATATTTTGTTAAAAAATTTTTGTCTATGATTAGAAGGGATACCAATCTCTAGTTTTCCTTCCTCATAATACCTTCATCTGGCTTGGTATCAGGGTAATAATGCTGGTCTCATAGAATGAGTTAGGAAGTATTGCTTTGGCCTCTAATTTCTGGAAGAGATTGTGAAAATCCGGTACATTTCTACACTTAAATGTTTGATAGAATTTATAGCATTACCATTTCTACTCAATTATTTTTTGAGTAATTTAGTTATAGTTCTGTAATAAATATAAAGCTGTTCAAATTATCTTTTCCTCCCTGTGTGAGTTTTGGTAATTTGTCTTTCAAGGAATGGTCCATTTCATCTAAATTATTGAATTTTTGGACAGAGTTGTTCTAAGTATACCTTGATTTACCTTTTAATGTCCATGGACTGAGTATTGATAACTTCTCTTTCACTTCTGGCATTAATAATTTGTGTCTTCTCTCTTTTTTTCCTCCTTGCTTAGCCTGGTTAGAGGTTTATCAATTTTATTTGGTTTTGCTGATTTTCTCTTGTTTTCTTCTTAGCAATTTCATTGTTTTCTACTCTAATTTTCATATTCCCTTTACTCTGCTTAGTTTTGGCTCAAATTTCTCTTCTTTTTGTAGTTTCTGAAGTTGGAAGTTTGTCTTTGGTCTTAGAGCTTTCTAGTTTTCTGACATTTGCATTTGATGCTACAAATTCCCCTCTAAGCATTACTTTGCTGCATTCCACAAGTTTTGACAAGTTATATTTTCAATTTCACTTAGTTCAAATTATTTTTGAATTTCCCTGAGATTTCTTTGACATATGTGTGATTTAGAAGTATGTTTTTTATTTTCCAAATATTTGGGATTTTCCAGCCATTTTTCCATTATGAATTTGGCTTACTTTCTTTGTGGCATGAGAACATGATTATATGATTTTTATACTGTTGAATTTGTTAAGGTGTATTTTGTGCCAAGAATACGGTCTATCATGGTGAATGAATGCTCCAGGTGAGTTTCAGAAGAATGTGTCTTTGCTGGTTTGGGTGAAGTCTGCTATAGATATTAACTAGATGAATTTGATTAACAGTTCTGTTCAGGTCAACTGTATCCTTATCGATTTTCTGCCTATTTGATCTATCCATTAGTGATGGTAATGATTTCTAGCAGTAACTAAAAAAGTGGATTTGCAAATTTTTCTTTTCAATTTTATCTGTTTTTACTTCATGTGTTTAGATGGGTGAGTGAAAACACGTTTAGCATTGTTATGCCTGACAATTTTACTTACTCTGAAGTATGCCTCGTTTGAAATTAATATAGTTATTTCATCTTTCTTCTGATTTGTGTTAGCATGGTATATCTTTTTTCATCTCTTTCTCTACTTTTAACCAATCAGAGCCTTTCTATTTAAACTGTGTGTTTTATAGACAACCTATGATTTGGGCCTGTTTTTGTTTTTGTTTTTTTTAATGTACTCTGACCATCTCTGTTTTTCAATTTGTATATTTAGATCACATTTAAAATGATTATTGATATATTTAGATTAATGTCAACAATATTTTTAACTGTTTTATATTCATTGCCAGAGACTCCTTTCTCTGTTTGCTCTGGTTTTAATTAAGAAGTTTTATTAGTCCGTTTTATCTCCTCTTTTAGCATATTAATTGTTACCTCTTTAAACAAACTGGTAGTTTCCCTAGAACATATAATGCACAATTACTAATATACATTTTTACTAATCTAAGTCCATTTTTAAATAACCTTATTCTGTTTTGTAGTACAGGGGCCTTATATAGGAATATCCTAATTCCTCCCTCCTATTCCCATGACACTCATGTCCTTCATTTTAGTTAATCACATGCCATAATCACCCAGTACATTGTCACTGTTATCACTTTAAATAAACAGTTATATTGCAGATCAATTAATGATTAGAAAAATAGAAGGTCTTATTTTACTTTTGTTTATTTTTTCTGAAGATCTTCCTTTTAGTCTAGATATGAGTTTACGATATATATTATTTTTCATCTGCCTGAAGAATGTCTTCTAACATTTCTATGCTAGTGATAGATTCTCCCATTTTTTGTTTGAGAAAGTCTTTATTTCTCCTTCAATTTTGAAAGATAATTTTTTTGGCTGTAGATAGGACCGAAGAGAAGAGGAGCCTCTAGAATATGCTACAGATTTAAAAATTTTAAACTTTTTTTGGCATTTTTTGAGGGGTGTACAGATTTTTATATTAACTTAATTTTTTCCTCAAGAATATAGAACATGTACATTAAAAAATATTCTCATATAAAACACAGAAAAAATGGTACCAAGGAAGTCAATGAAAACAAAGAATAGTGAAACATAACCTTGAAATATTCCCTATCGATAGTTCAAACAAGCATTTCTAATATAATCAATTATGATTCTGAGTAATACTTCAACTTTTAAACTTTTTGAAATTTCACATACCCACGTTCATTATATATTAATATTTCACTATGTTTGTTTAATTACTCATCCTTACTGTCTGTATAAATGTTATTATTTTTCAGAACTATTTGAGAATGCACGGCAGACCTGATGCCCTTTTATCCCTACATACTTCAGTATGTATTTCCTAAAAACAGAACAGCATCGTATATCTCCACAACACAGTTATCACTATCAGGAAATGAACATGGATAATATTATTATGTAATCCATAGACTTTATTCAAATTTCATAGCCCATGGCTATGCTGTATTTTATTTCCCGTTCTTTGGTTTTCTTTCATCTGGAACAGTTCATCAGTATTTCTGTGTCTTTTATGATCTTGGTACTTTAAAGAGTACAGTCTACTTATTTTGTGGAATATCTCTCAATATGTCTGTCTGTTATTGTGTCCCTACCAATTGGCACATGGTATTGTTTTGTTCTATTTTTTCTGATATTAACATTGATCTCTAGGTTAAGACTGTGTTAACAGTTAACAGAAACTTAAGACAAAGTTTCTCCAGTGCATGTTCTCTCTTTGTAAAAATAGTAAGCACTTTTTGTGGGGGAGATATCCCAAAATGTTTCATTCTTCAGTGTCTCCTCCCACTCTACTCTTCCCACCCCTCCCTACCCCAACCCTATCAAAGGTTCAATGTCTTTCCTTAGTTATGACTTAATCTTTCTTTAGGGTACAAAAATAACTTCTCAGAAACTTTGGCTAAGTTACATTCACCTGTTATTAATAACAGCGTCAACTCAGACTCTAGCAGGAGCAATAGAGAAATAGATCTCCACCTTCACAAGAGGTGAGAAGATCCATGAGAATGTGCTGACTTTTGTGATATGTTCTTTCCATCTATTATCTTCAGATGAATCATTTCTTAATATTAAAAAAAAGAAGCACAGAAGGGCCATGGCCATTTAAGTAGGAAAAAAACCCAAAAAACAAAAAATAAAGACTGCCCTAAAAGTTGAAGGGCCTGAAAATGAGGTTGTGGGTTTAGAGGGAACAATGTGCTGGGTGGTGTGAGACCCAATTCACTATCGTCTTTCATCCATGTGATGAGCAGCATGTGGTACATGACCTCTAATAAGCCTTGACAGGGTCAGGGCCCTGGGGTTGAGTACAGAGAGCTACCCTCATACAAGGTACACATTGTGGAGAGCCTTGAATTTCTGGGGAGGATTGGAGATTGAGAGTAAACACTGGGGTATTATTTGCATTCTGACCCCCTGAGTTTGACCAAAATTGACAGAATCAGATTCCATCAGAACCAAATTCAATTTCTTTATGGTGTCAGCTGGGGAAGGTGTAGTGCTTAACTATTGTCCTTATAAGTACATTTTGTTTTAGTGAATATCTTCAGAGAAGTTTGGAAGTAAATAAAAAAATCTGGGAACATCTGACCCACCGCTCCTGCCAGGCACAGAAGGCCTTAGTTACAAAGAGAAGATGTGAAGAATAAGACCATTTTATCCCCTGAAATTAAATAACTTGTTCCTGTCTTTATGAGGCTAAAGTTGGACCTCTGAATCTCAGAAAATGCACCCTCACTAGAGTTCAGAGCTCATAATACTCTGCTAAGTACATAACAGGAACTCAATTTGTATGCATACAATCAATGGAATGCTATGTTGGGATGCAATGGAAAGTTATAATGAAGATTCCATATACTAAGATACATATATCCTATAGCAGAAAATCATCAAAGAATGTGTGTCCTGTATAAAAAATTCAAAAATGTTTTTCTCAAACCACTGTATTTTTTTATTTTTTAGTAATTATGAATCTAAGACTGTGTTTCTCTCTTTGCCTTTTTTTTTTTTAATTCAAAATTCAGAGCTAAAATTAAGCCTTACCCCATGTGATATACTAATGCATAGGGCTGTAATTCTGTGTGTAAAGTTTGTCCCTGGTTTTATTATTCTTCCATTATTTTCTCATTTATATGGCTCTTAATTTTTATAAATATATAAAAGTAGAGATAGATAGATGTATTGATATATATTAATCTGAAATTTTCTTTTGCAAATACATATCCCAGAAAATCATATTTTTCCCTTAATTAAAGTCTCTAAAAAAAAAATCTCAGATCACTCAACTGTTGGTTTTAACTTTTACAGTAATTTAATGCTTGTGGAAGAAATTTAAATCAGAACTTAATTATATGCTTATATAGATCACTTGACAGAATCTGTTAAAAGAAAGAGAGAAAGACTAGAAATTCAGCAATAATACACAATTGTTAGTGTTTGATATCCTAAAAAAAATAGAACTGAATGTTTAGAGTGAGGAGGTCATAAATAGGTCATAAACCTGTAAGATACATGTTTTCAAAACTGTTTAATACTCATAATCATGGACTTGTAGGTTAGGATAAAACTTCTAAGAGAACATCATACTTGAATTCAAAAGTATTGTATCTTAAATATCATAAATGGCAATAAACATGGTGTACTCTCTTTAGACACTGAATAGATGTTATCTGGGATGATGGTAACTGTGCAAAATAACAAAAATAATGCTTAAAATGTGAAGAGTGGAATATGTCTGTATGAATTATAAATGCATGCAGGTACCTAAATTAATAATGTTAATATCTATAAAATATTTCACTTTATTTATATCCCCCAAATTATATCTGTATCTATCCCTCTCAAAAAAAGCGGGGGGGGCGCCTGGGTGGCTCAGTCAGTTTAGTGTCTGACTCTTGATTTTGGCTCAGGTCATGATCTCAGAGTGTTGAGATCAAGTCCGGCCTCAGGCTCCTTGCTGGGTGTGAAGCCTGCTTAAGATTCTCTCTCTCTCTCTCTCTCTCTCTCTCTCTCTCTCAATCTGCCCCTCTCCCCCTCCTCTCAAAAATAAATAAATAAATAAACAAATAAATAAATAAATAAATAAATAAAAATTTAAGTATTTAAATTGGCGCACCACATTGCTTATTAAGTATCCCAGTGGAAAATTAGTGAGAAAAAGCTTATATCCATATATTTGGAAAGATATCTTTGATTCTTTGTATTACAATTTTTTTATATTCTACTTTAAGTTGATTGTGAACTACAATAAATAAAGACATTAAAAATAAATATTAATATTTACCTATTATGGACTTTGTAACAGTACCTACTTTTATAATGGATATTTCAGTTTAATGTAATATCACGTTACTTAAATATTTAAGGTGCAAATATATTATTCTTGAACAATACATTATGTTCAGTTTGTGTGACTAATGTCATGTTAAATTGGACAAGACTAAGAAACATAGTTCAAAGGCCTCACATTGTTTTTCAGCAAATAGACCGTTTTTGGTTCATGTTGGTGAGATGGAGATGGGGTCAACATTAGAGGATCAGCATCTGGTTCCTATGCTTTTGTAAGGTTTTATTTCTCGATAATATAAACAATTTAAATGTTTTATGTATTGCCCACTTGTGTCTATATATCTTGAAAAAATTTTGCAGTCACTATTACAGACATGGGTCATGACTAAGTTCCTTTCTGTTTCTCCCTTCCTCTCCTCTTTCTTTCCATCTTTCCTTCCCTTTTAATGTCCATGTGACCTTTGCCAAAATTGTTACTACAGCCTTATTTGCAGTGATTCAGTGGTTAAGTCTCTTTCTCTTATTTCTTCCTTCTTTGCAGCAGTGACATCAGGCCAGTGAAAATGAAATGTTACAGTTGACAGTGTTTAATATTATTTGTTCCTATCACTGTTAACACTTCTATTATTATCAAAACGTTTAGATCAGCACTGTCAGTTCCAAAGGACCTGCTGACATGTCATGGGAAACTTTGATAAACAGTTCTGCTGTATTTTTTCTATATTCTTTATAGTCCTTGTTTGAAAATCATTTCTTATTCCTCAGGATATTTATTTTGGAGAAAAAATTTAAAAACTCTGGTTTTTAAAAAGCTCATCAATTTCTCCTTCTTATTCCTTACTTGAAGTTTTAATCCTCTGTTTCTAACCTCACAATTGGTTGCTTGGAGGTGATTAAGATGTCACAAATATAGGATTATTGTAATTCAGGACAGGGAATGAGCCATAGATGATTTTCTAAGGAACAAAGATGTCATTTTCATGTAAATATATCAACCATTTCAAAGTGAGAAAAGGGAATGAAAGACATAAATATGAGATCTAATAATACCGATTATAAAAGAAATGGCTAAAGATCAAAATTTCACATGAAACAGTAGCTGTGAAAAATTTATATATACACTTCACGTTTTTTCAAAAATCTGCAGTTCTTTGAATATATGCGTCTGCAAATTTAGTGCACGTGTATAGCAGTATACCCTCCTCAATCCAAATACCTAATTGAATGCTAGAAGTGACTTCAAAGAAGAATGATTTTTATTTGGTTTGTAGAAACCAATGTCATTTTATAATTCTACTTCCCATCCTCCATTGCATTTGAAGGAATGGTATTTCAAAACAGTAGAATTCTCATCAAGTTATATATCCTACATGATTACATATTTGCTGGGAGATCCTATCAATTTTTTTTTCTAAGTAATGTGAATCTGAGGAATTATTGAGCAGGTTGTTAATATCTTCTGAGAGCCTTCCCTTTATAGGATATACTGGAAGGTATTGTCCAGCATAAGGCAAAGAGCAGATTTTCACTTAATAACTTGTCAAGTTATAATAGAAAACAGATGCTTTTATGTCTGAAGAAACATGCTGCCTTGACAAATTTTGAATGGTCTTAGTTAAAGAGAAATTTTCCTTTCACCCTACCCCCTTCTTGCCACACCATTTGATAGCTCAGCTCATGAGTTCATGAGCTCCATCTGGGTGCAAGGCCAGAAGGAAACACTGCGTGAGGGTCTCTTGGCATTTTGGCCACATAGCTGTCATCTTTGAGCACCAGTCGGCCAGCTTCCTGCACCAACGGCACTGACCTGTTTGTGGAATCAACTTCAGTAGTTCATGACCACAACTATCTCCAGCTAGTACATTTTTGTCGATTTCTTAGGGTCACTGGTGACATCATCATTACCAATTCCGAAGGACGTCATTTGGGAATCCTAGATCCTTAAACTTCATAATTAGCCAATTTTTTCCTGTTAATGTCCTGTTTCTGGGATGTCTCTCTCCTCTGGTTTTCTAACTCTTTTTTTTTTCCTTCAAGTCTAATTTGTGTGTCATATGGTCAGCTATCCCTCAAATGATATTTAACTCTTTTTTCTTTTCCTTCTTCACCCTTGTTTATAAAATTATGCCCACATTCATATCTTCACATACCTGCTCTACTTTGACGACTATTGCATCTTCATACAAAGCTCTATCCATTTTCTCGAGGTTTGCCCAGTATAATTGTGACCGACTGAGTTTTGCTTGTGTATCTTATTATTTTTATACTTATTATATCTTATACTCACGAGTAATATGTCCCAAATTTTTCATCTCCTACTGAACTATATTTATCTATTTTTTTCCTACTTTGGAACCTAAATATCATCCTCCTTTTCCTCTGTGCCCCAGCCCTAATAATCCCAATGAATGGACAAGTCCTGCCAATTCTAGTCCCTCAAATAGTCTAGAATCTGTCCTTTATCCTCACCGCCATAACCATAGTTATGTTCTTAGGTTGGGTTGCCTGGAACACTGCAACAGTTTTCTAATGACCATTTCCCAATATTTAATCCATCCTTCGAACTGCAGAGCTACTATTCCAAATAGGCAAGTCAATTATACCATCTTCCTGCATGAAATCCGTAAGCTCTTTCCCATCCGTGTCAGGTGCCATCTGATTGAATAGTTAATGTTACAGAGGTAGACAACTTGGCTCCAAATGCTGGCTACTTCACTTACTTAATTGGTGAATTTAATCAATTTATTTAACCTCTCTGTGCCTCATTTTCCTAATCTGTAAATTAGGTATTAATATTAGACTGGGAGGGAAAAATGCATGCATTTCTACAAACCTGTAGCACAGTGGATGGCATGTGGTAAGTACATAATAAAAATATTCATTGTAACAATATAATTACCATCACCATCGTTAATATCATTGGTCTAGTCATCAAAGGGAAAAGAATGACACGGCATTCAAAACTTTCCATATCTACGCTTGTAGCCCTTTTAGCTTCACACCCTGGTAGTTCCCCATAAATGCCTTTGAAGGCATTTTTCTGTTCAAATAGGATGTCTACTCTCCCAAGTCTTCCTGTCATAGCTTCCCCTTATCTGCCTGTAAAATCTACAGTTTATCCTCTGAGTTATAATTCAGATTCATCCTTGTGAAGCCTATCCTTATGCATAGAGGCAGTCAGACACTCTTTGCTCTCCCGTACTGCCATATCCATAGTTCTAATATTTAAGCATTTGATTCTTATTTCTTTCCTCTCTTTCCTAGAGGGCTTTGAAGATGTTGGAGGGCAGGAATTCAGCTTTATTCATACCTCCAGTGCTTTGCAGAGTGTCTGGAATATCATAAACACTTAAAAAGATTTTTAAATAAATGGTATGTACTCACTAGTTTCACCTTATGAATTGACTGTTTGAAATAAGCCTATTTTTACTTGAGCAGAGAAGCCAGGTGGTCTTTAGAGGGAGTCTTGATTTAATATATACTTTCTAAAATGTTTTCTTTCTTCTGTTACAGTCATGCTGTACTAATCCCTTCCCTTATAACTCACATTTGTTCCATTATCAAATGTAGATTCTAGCTCAAAAAATGCCTCGGGATTCTACCTTTTTTTCCCTCAATCCCAACTCATCAGTTCTTGCTTAGCTGCTGGTATTATGTTCCCAAAAAGAAATCTGACATAGTACCTCCTCTGCTTAAAGATTCTTTAGAACAGGTGAAAATATGCACTATCTAGTTCTGAATGCAAAGCACTCCATCTCTAGAAACTTTCTTTAGTCGTATTTTCCATCATTACCCTAACCTACACTTAGCTCTTTGTCCCTCACATCACTGGATAGAAATAAGGAGTCTGTTACTTGTCTGTATCTTGGTATACACTTTTACATTTGCCTGAAATGCCCAACACTAGTTTTCCTCAAATATCCAGTTCAAATACCACTTCATTCCTTCTTCCATCCATTCACTCATTCAGTTTATTCCTTGGACAAGAGCCACCTTCAGTTCCCTGTGTTGGTATATCTCTCCATTTCTCCATATCTTTACCACGTCCATCTCATCATAATACCCTCCCTACCACCATATTTAGCCTCAGTTAACTCAGTAACCCCCAACCCTGTCCTTATTTTCCATTCTAATTCCTCCCTCTAATCTCTCATTTGGGAATTTATTTTCTCCTGCTTCATCACAGACTTCACTCTATCAGCTATGCCTTTTCTTTCCCATATTTTCAGCCATATTTTTTTTCCTATTGGATCTCTCCTGGCAGCATAAAAATATATCTACCTCCTACAGTAATAAGCAAACAAAAATTCTAAACCAAAATATTTCTACCCCACATCTTCAAGGCATCACCATCTATGTATTTTTTTTTAACTACTAGATTTCTTAAACTATTGATCTACCTTCAAAGTCTCCATTTCTCTCATCCCAGCTATAGTCCCAGATCTATGAAAAAGTTACCCATCTTTTCACTAAGGCAGTTTTCATCAATTCTGTCAAAACGTCTTTATTGCCAATACAATGGTTACTTGTTTATCTTTAAAAAAATTCACTGAATTTAATAGTATTGGTTTTTCCCTCCTTTAGCCATTTTTCTGCTTGACTTTAAGGATTCAAGTTTCTCTTGGCTCTCTATGTTTTCTTATTCTCTTTTCTGGAGTCACATTCTTAACTTTTCTCATGTTACATACTTGCTCCATTTTAACTCACCTAGGTACATAGCTATCTACATCTGATTTGTAAAAGATTTCAAAATCTTACCTCCTACAACAACTTTTAAATTATCTATTGAGTCTCTACTTGCATAGGTCAAAGTAAAGTTTAACATGAATGGAACAGAACTAAGTATCGTTTCTCATCCAAGTTTGCTCCTTTTCTTCTACTTTGTATTTTGGTAATTGATCTCATTACTCATTCTTCCTCTCAAGAGATAACTTAGAACTCAGCCTGTATTCCTATCATTCTTAATTTCCATATCCTGAAAATTCTATTTGTGTGATATTGGCCATTTCTCCCCTTCTCTTCTCTTTCTTCCAACCTGTTTTGATTCTCATCTTTCTTTCCTGGAGGATGCCAACAGTGCTTTAACTCATTTACCTGTCTCTGATCTTTGTTTGCCTTCCTTCATTCCATAGTCAAAGGACAATTCTCTTTCAAAAATCACTTTGTCACTCTCCCGCCAAAAATTCTTCTCCACCACAGTCTTGCTTTTATCTTCCAAAGTCGTTTTTTTCTAACAGTAATGGAGGAAACAGTTGTCTCATGCACCCTCCTGGGTTGTCTGCCTGTCTACACCTTCTCTATGCCAAATGCTTCTTTTGTGTTGTTCTCACCTATGCTCTTGCCCGTCCCATGTCATAGTTCTATTTTCCTCCATTGGACCTTTAGTAACGAGCTCCATGTGGTAGCTGGATGGCTTCCAGAAGCTTCTAGTCTACAATGTAATAGATTTGAGGCAAGTTTCCTCTCAGTAGCACCTATGCAAATGTTAAGGGTTGCTCCATGTGAATTAATTTTGTTCCTATGCCCATCCCTCAATCAACTGGAGTATTGGGTTGCTGGAATTATGAGCCAGGATAATATGCTCATTGTTGAAGGGGCACTATGGCAAGGAGGATCCCATGCAGTGATTGGTCTGACCTAAGGCACTGTATTTGCCTGTTGAGTTTGGGGTGGAGCACTATTTGGACCATGGATTGATAGGGCAGAAGAGGTGGTCTTCAAATGTCAGATGTTTTTATGAGTGGAAGTAGAAATTTCTATACTTAATCCTATCCTTAACTGGTCAGACATGAAGAACATGTTCATGATGCATTTTCTAACCTCTGACTCTTAGTTTGAGTTGGACGGTGCAACTCCATGTGTCTATAGCAATCTGTGCTCAAACATGTAACATGTTGCTATTAGTTATATATCATAAACTCCTAATGGAAGACACCTGTTTACAATCACTTCTGTATCCCCAGCACATGGCCTAGTGCCTGTCCTAAATTTGACACTCAGTAAATGCTTGCTTTACTTACAGAATTAAACAATAAATGAATACCATATTCTAGATCTTGGGTTAAGCCTCAAAGTAGAAACCTTCTCTGACCGCTTCAGAGTTAGTTGTTACACTCTTTGGATAGCTTTGTAGTGGGATTTATCTATTTGCATTTGTGTCTCTGGAAAGTATCTTATTAATCTTTGAGCAAATATACTTTGCTCAATTATGTTTGGTGAACAAATGAATGAATATGTGAGTGAATGAATACATGAATGATGAATGGAGAGTAATTTACTTCCTCAGCTCTCCTGTGCCTCATTAAACCCTATGGATTTAGACAGAAAAGATTAAGCAAGAACTCCATCATGTGCAATTAAGAAACTAGTAGCCCTAAGAAAGCCAAGTTACATTTGCCATGGAACTTTGTGACCTCAAGAATGATAGAATAGAATTTGGGTCTCTGACTCTATGTGCAGAGATTCCTTTGCCAAGGTGCATTGTCTGAATTCATATTCAAGCATCCCAGTTTTCACTCAGACACTGGAAAATTTTGGCTGTGTTATGTAAGAGAATCAGGATACACAGTCGATTTTTTTAAAGGATGTAACAGAGTCTAATAAAATTCCCTTTCCCTTCCTTTTATGTACCTTCACTTTAAAGGTAGAAAATGTTATTTGCTAGACTCCAGATAGGACACGTTTAATTTCTAATTAATTGGGTTTTAAGTTATATAAAAACTATTTTCTATACGTTGTACTCTAATTTATTCAAGAGAGGCAAGACCATATGCAATTTTTTTTCTTTTTCTTTATAGAGATAGAAAGCATATAAAGAAATACACAAGCATTTGTTCTCATTTAAATGTCAACTCCTAAACCATCCCTTTCCCCAGATTTTGACATAGTGAGAAATCATGACTGTTTCTGGTACTGCTGTGCTTCCTGCCGGGTAACATTTCTAATATTCCCAAACTCAAAAGACCAGGAAGCAAACACATTGGTTTGCACCTATTAGATATTCAATAAAGATTTGCTGGGTTCAGCTGAATATAAAATATTAAAATCTCTCCACCCTTGCTTTTTTTTTTCTTTTTAAACTCACTTTTAACCTTTTCTTTTTTTCTTCACTTTTTAACCTCTTCTACTATTTAGTAGTTTGTGATCTTGGGCAAGAACTTCCTTAATTAATTTTCATCTGTAAATGAGGAAAATAATTTATTCCACATGGGCTGGTTGTATACACTGTGCAATGCAGTGTGCTAAGTACACTTAGCAATTAACGAGACAGATATGAATCTAGATATTGCTCAACTGAGGGACCAATCAAAATATAGAGAAATAGAAACTCACAGCCCACCGAGAAAGATCATGCTATTTTATAAGTTTAATAAGTTTAAAGAGAAGTGTGAAGTTTTATAGGAATATTTAACAGGGATGAACAATCTGGCCTGTGGGTAAGAGAAAGCTTCCCTAGGATGTTGGTGAAAATGGTTACAGTTTCATTTTTTTCTGGACGAGATTCTCATATATAGCTTTGTTATCTTTTCTACTAAGGCTGAAAATTTGGAAACTAGTTTTCTCAATGTGTCTGGATTTGACCAAGAAGAACCATTTTGTTTTAGTTTTATTTGAACTTCTGTGTATTTTCTGCAATGTGCGTGTGCTCCAGCAATTCGTATTTAGACTTTTATTTAGGAACTTACAGTGCTCATATAAAGCAAATAGTTAAATGATACTTCACAATCAGTAGTTTACATTGCATAATTTCTGCTAATTTACAATTCAATTTCCTAGGAAAATATAATTTTAATGATGTGGAGTGTACAAAGAAACATCTGTTGCCTCCCATCTCTTTTTCTGGAGAAGCCCTACGTTTTAAATCTGTATATTTTAGATACATCTTAACTCTCAGAGGCCTTTTGAGAGAAGCTTCACTACACTGTTATTTTTCTACAATATTAGGATCGCCTATTCTTGTGATACTTTTCAGGCTCTGAAGTTAACCTTTCCTGAATGTTTGATTTCCGCGCTTTAATTTTTTTTAATATTAAAATAATTATATGTTCACAACAATTTGTAAACAATAGTTACAGAGAGGTTGCTATAGCCTTCCTCCAGTCTCCCTCAATGATTCCGTCTTATATCACTATGCTAAAATGTCAAAACCAGGTAATGCATATTAGCATAAGGGATTTGTATATTTGTGTGCTGTGTCATTTTATCAAATGTGCATGTTTGATCAAAATACAGAACTGTTCCACCACCACAAAGATCTTTGTCTTGCTGCCCCTTTATGGTCATAGTTTCCAACCTTCCCTCCATTATCCCTAAACTCTAGCAATCACAAATCTGTTTTCCATCTCTATAATTTTGTCAATTCAATAATGTTATATAAATGAAATCATACATTCTCTGACCTTTTGAGATCGGCTTTTCTTCACTCAGTGTAATGCCCTTGAGATACATCCAAATTGTTATATGCGTCAAAAATTTGTTCCTTCTTAATGCTGACTAGTATTCCCGGGTGTATTTACTATAGTTTGTTTAATCATTTACCAATCGAGGGATGTTTTAGCTGTTTCTAGTTGGGGGCTATTAAAAATGAAACTGCTATGAACAACCATGCACAGGTGTTTGTGTGGCCATAATTTTTTATTTTAGTGGCATAAATGCAAAGACATTTCTTTTTTGCTAATATAAGCATTTAGTGCTGTATATTATTCTCTCTGCCTATTTTACCTGCATTCAACACATTTTGATATGTTTTGTTTTCATTTTCATTCAGTTCAATGAATTTCCTTAACTTCTTTTGACTCTTGGCTTATTTAGAGGTGAATTGTTTAGTTACAAGTGTTTGGGGATTTTCCTTTCATCTTTCTGTTATTGATTTCTGGTTTGATTTTACTGTGATCATGGAACATACTCTGAATAATTCATTATTTTGAATGTATTGAAGTTGGCTTTGGTCCGGAATTTGTTTGTCTTAGTAGATATTCCATAGATCATTAACAAAATATTTTCTACTATTGTTTGGTGGAGTATTATATTATTATATCTATAAATGCTAATTAGATCTTGTTATATTTTGGTGACTTTTGTTCTAATCTTGATGATATATATATATATATATATATATATATATATATATATATATATTTAAAGATTTGTTTGCGAGACAGAGAAGGAGCTGGGAAAGGGCAGAAGAAAAGGGAGAGGTAGAGGAGAAGCAGAGTCCCCTCCGAGTACAGACTGTGGGGCCACAGAGCTCTATCCCAGGATCCCGAGATCATAACCTGAGTTGAAATCAGGAGTCTCATGCCCAACTGACTCAGCTACCCATGTACCCCTTTTGGTATACTTTTCTATCAATTGTTGAGAGAAAGGTGTTGAAATCTGCAGTTATAGTTGTTAATTCTTTTCCTTTCAATTCTATCAGTTTTTATTTCACCTATATTTCACTTTTATTTATGAGTTACGATACATACACCTTTATGATTTTTATGTCTTTTTGCAGGAAGACATATGTCTCTCTATGCCCTTGGTAACTTTTTGCTCTGAAGTTCACTTTAACTGATATTAATATAGTCACTCTTGTTTTCTTTTGATTAATGTTAGCATGGCTATCTTTTATTTCCTTTTACTCTCAACCTACTCGTATTGTTATATATATTAACTAAGTTACTTTTTGACAGCATATAGTTTGGTTATTTTATTTCTGAATCTGCCCGTCTCTCTCTCTTGATGGTGTACTTAGGTCATTTATAATTAATGCGATTTTTGTTATGTTAGGGCTTAAGCCTGACATTTTACATTTTGTTTTTTGTTTATTCTCTATTTTTTCATTTCTCTGTGATGTTTTGCCTTTCTTTGAGTTACTTGATGTTTCCTCAGAGTCTCATTTTATCTGTAGTGTGTTTTTTACTGTATCTCTTTAAAAACATTTTTAGTGATTGCTCTTGATATTGTATTATATACACACAAAATTTAACATAGTCCACTGCTGTTGACACTTAATCAGTTCAAATGAAGTGTAGAAAATTTAACTTACTTTATATGTGCTACTTGCTCTTCCTCTTTATAATAATCTTAAATATTTCCTCTGCATAGATGAACAGCCACGTAAGATAGTGTGCTCTAGAGAGAATGAACATATATTCTATTTTCCCATATTTTTGCACAATGCATTGTTCTTCTTTCGTGATGTTTCAAGATATCTTATGTAAGCTTTTTATTTTAATTATTGCATTCTTTAGTTCTTTCCATTTGGTTCTTCTTTGTGTGTTCTATTTGTTGAGCGTTTTTATTTCTTTAGTGATTTTAAATTTTTTTCATTTGTTTCAGGTGTATTTATAGTTGCTTGTTGAAGAATCTGTATGATGGCTATTTTAAAACCAGATTTTTTAAAAGTCAGATGATTTTAAAATATCTGAAATCTCAGTATTGTCATTTATTGTTTATATTTTCTCATGCCAATTGAAATTTTCTTATTTCTTGGTATGATGAATGGTTTTCTTTATTTAAACCTGGGTATTTGGGATCTCTTATTTTGAGAATCTAGATCTTAAGTAAGGCTTCTGTTTTCAGTGGCCTCCTCTGTTTTGTCTAGAAAAAAGAGGTGGTGCCTCTTTATTACTTCCAGGTTGGTGTGCAAGTCCAGGTTCCCTATTCAACCTCAGTTGATACCTGGTGGAGGGGTGGGTAGAGATCTTAGTTATTGCTAGGGTGGGAGAGTTTGCACCTTACATTAGGTCCCTGTTGATATTACCCTGGCTAGGAGGAGAAGTACCTCATTCTTGCCTCTCATATGGTCTCTGTATTGGGGTCACTTTTACTGCCCATTGGTAGTAAAAATTTTAATTTTTCCACTTTGCTTCTTTGATATCACCCTAGTCCGGAAAGGAAAGGTACCCTATTACTGTGGGGAGGGGTTTCTTACATTATTTTCACCATCACCATAGGGCAGGGGTGACTCATTATGACTTAGCAGAGAATACAGTCCCTGTATTCGTTTCCTAGGGCTGCCGTAACAACATATCACAGACTAGGAAGCTCAAACAACAGACACGTGCTTTCTCACAGTCCTAGAGGTCTGAGATCGAGGTGTCAGCAGAGTTGTTTCTTCTGAGGCCTCTTTCCTGGGCTTGTACATGGTTGCCCTCTCCTTGTGTTTTCACATAGTTTTCCCTTTGTATCTGTGTCTTTATCTCCTCTTCTTATAAGGACACCAGTTATATTGGATTAGGTTCCTCCCTAGGATGCCATTTTTACTTAATTACCATTTTAAAGGCTTTACATCCAAATGCAATCACATTCTGAGGTACTGAGGTTAGGGCTTCATCATATAAATTTGAGGGGACACAACTCAGCCCATAAAAATCCCAGTGCTTCTTTTAGAGTACCCTGATACTACCCAGGATGACGGTGAATATGCTTTATGATAGCCTGGCTAGGGTTCAAGTCTGGTCTCTCCACTTAGACTTTCCTGATGGCATTGGGCCTGCGGGCCACTGTTTTTTTCCTGCAATATTTCATTAAAGTATAATTTTATTGGATAACAGGTTCTGTCTTGTTAGGCCTCTCCTGATCCTTTGCTTGAGAGAATAAACTTTTGTTAGATCACTTTTTTTTTGTTAAAACACATTTTTTTCAGACGTAGTGAAGAGAAGGGCCATATGCACCCTAATGTTCATAGCAGCATTGTCCACAATAGCTAAATTGTGGAAGGAGCCGAGATGCCCTTCAACAGATGACTGGATTAAGAAGATGTGGTCCATATATACAATGGAATATTACTCAGCCATCAGAAAGAATGATTACACAACATTTGCCGCAACACGGATGGGACTGGAGGAGATTATGCTAAGTGAAATAAGTCAAGCAGAGAAAGACAATTATCATATGGATTCACTCATTTATGGAACATAAGAATAGGAAGATCGGTAGGAGAAGGAAGGGAAGAATAAAGGGAGGGTAAACAGAAGGGGGAATGAACCATGAGAGACTGTGGACTTGGAAACAAACTGAGGGCTTCAGAGGGGTGGGAGATGGGGGACTGGGATAGGCCGGTGATGGGTAGTAAGGAGGGCACATACTGCATGGTGCACTGGGTGTTATACCCAAATAATGAATCATGGAACATTACATCAAAAACTAAGGATATACTGTATGGTGACTAACATAACATAATAAAAAATTATTATAAAATAAAAGAAAAACACTTTTTTGTCTGTACCTGTTGTTGTATTTGGGTCACCTACTTTTCCAACACCAATTCTGGGACATTTAGGTCTAAAAGAAAACCCAGAAGGCTCACTGTTATGTTTTTCTTCAGGTCCAGTGGTCCCCAACCAGTCTTCCTTCTTCCCTGGTATATTTTAAATTTTTATTTATTTATTTATACTTTATATTGTATTACATTTTATCTCTTATAATTCTCATCATACACAAAGTTATCATAAATATAAGAAGAAAAGTTCATTAGATAAATACTATTTAGGTGTTATAAGGAAAAGTTAACATGAAGAATATTTTGCTGGACTCTGATGTGTCAACAGGCTCTACGCTAAACTTACAAAGTTTAACTCTAATCATAATCTGTCAGATCTCATATTTAAATATTTGGCTTGCTTTTCACAAGTCAGTGTGCCATAATTACTTTCTGTTCCCTCCTTGGAACATACATTGCTCCAAATATATGGCTTCCTCCATTAATGAATCTGATAAAATACTAAACACTCCATGTGGGATAAATCAAGATGACATCAACACCTACAGTGACATCAACAATTTACCAAAGAAGGAGAAGGAAAGCACCTTTCCTAGATAGACATTTTATATTGATTATTTTATTAAATATTCACACAACTTATAATGTTAACTAAGATTATTATAGAGTTGTTTTGCTGTGACCTATTTCTATACTTCTTAGTAGCTAGAAATCCTACCCTGGGACAGTTTCTTTCATCTTTTTTCATTCTTCCTTCTTTATCTCCTTTTCTATTTTTCCTTTTTCATTCCTTCTTCATCTCTTGCCATTCATCTTGCCCTGGGAAGGGGAGGTGATTCTTATGAGTCCAGAATCAGTGTCCTCTCTCTCTCTTTTTTTTATTTTTTAAGATTTTATTTACTTATGCGACAGAGAGAGAGCCAGCGAGAGAGGGAACACAGCAGGGGAGTGGGAGAGGAAGAAGCAGGCTCCCAGCAGAGGAGCCCTATGTGGGACTCAATCCCGGAACGCTGGGATCACGCCCTGAGCCGAAGGCAGACGCTTAACCGCTGTGCCACCCAGGCGCCCCAGAATCAGTGTCCTCTCTTGCAAATGACAGGCCCTTGGAAGATATTTAGAGGGTGGGAGGAGAATGCTTTTGGGTTATTTTCTTATGACCCATGTGTTGCTGCAAAATGTTTGTATCTCTGTACCTAATATGACAGCTCTGGTGGTTGGGTGTGGGGGGCTTTTCCATACAGGTGCTTTTGCTGGGTTCCAGGAACTGTTTCTTCCCTTTCGCCTTTAAGACAAAGATGTGTCAAGTGTTTCCTAATGTTGCTAGCCCCATTTCTTATCGGTTTCCCTTAAACCTATCCACAAAATAGTACTTTTAATAAAATGTCCTGAATTACCTAATTTGAGTATGTCATCTTTTTCAAGTTTTGTTAAATACAGACGGATATATCTGTATTTGAAATTTCAGTATTGATCTCTTCAGTAGTGATATCCAGTTTCCAAAGTAACTTACAATGTGTTCTATGTAGTTCATATTTTATAACTTCATGTAACGTACTGACATATTTCTCTTAATGTTCGAGGAACATTGCATTTTAAAAATATTGTTATAACAAATACAATTTCCAGACATGGTTCATATCTCAAACAGCTTCCTTGGCTTAATTCAGAGAATACCATTTACTTTGGAAATCTGGAATCCAAATTTTCATGACTAGCTTAGCCTAGTGAAACCAATCTAGCGTATTAAACATAACAAAGGCTGATATCTAGATAAAAACAAACAAAACAAAGAATTTAGGGTATTATATTTTCCTTAGAATGCCATCAGATTAAGTTCCATTTCTAGTAATCGTCTTGTCTTCTACCAGGAAGAATTTCAAGGACTTTAATAAATTTATCCACCTCTGTGATGAGTCTTTATTGACTTCATTGATTTGGCATACATGCCTTTGCCCTGTTTTAAGTTAATAATATCTTGTGTTTGATAGTTAACTGTGTGTAACTTGGCTTACTCAGACTTCTTGGTAATTATCATTCCAAAAGTTAATTTGTTTTGCTCTTTCTGTTCTCCAGAAATCCAGAGTTGGGCTGCAAATTGTGCTTCTGGGTGTTTTTGAGGCAGATCTTCTGTTTTTGACCAGTCTTGTTTCAATTTCCTACATGGCCAGCTGCTTAACTGTACTGCTATCATCCATCAACTCTGCATGTTGAAACTCACAAAAGTGAATTGCTCTTAGCATTGCCTCCAAACTGGTAGCTGGCTGACATCCAGTTGCTCTTTGTTGGTGATTTTGTATGCTAATATCCCACAGGTAAATGCCATTGAAATTGTTTAAGAAGCATCCTCATATTTTTTTTTCTCTCTCCACTTCTTATGGCTTATGAGAATACTGGAAAATTTAAACCTCCAGTATGGTCAGTGCAAAGACAAATTCAGACATTGTTGCTGGTGCAAAACAAGGCTTCATAAAGAGACTAGCTTCCATAAAGAGACTAGGTGTGAAACCTCCTAAATGCATATGAATAATGGAAATGATTACTGTTGAGTTTCCTTTTTCATGATCATGGATGTCTATATGATATGGACATCATCTGCAGCCTTTTTCAATCCCATAAACAATACTTTTGACCCTAGAGCAGACTCAGAATATAACTTCTCGTTATTTCAGTATTCTTCTTTTCTGTCATCATTGTTGAACTCGATGAAAATAGAGCTACCTTACGACCCAGGAATTGCACTACTGGGTATTTACTTCAATGATACAAATGTAGCGATCTGAAGGGGCAACCACACCACAAATGTTTATAGCAGTAATGTCCACAATAGCCCAACTATGGAAAGAGCCCAGGTGTCCATCGACAGATGAATGGATAAAGAAGATGTGGTATATATATATATATATATATATATATATATATATATATATAATGGAATACTATTCAACCATCAAAAAAAGAAATCTTGTCTTTATGATGTGGATAGAACTAGAGGGTATTATGTTAAGCAAAATAAGTCCATCAAGAAAGACAATTATCACATGATCTCACTCATGTTGAATTTAAGAAACAAAACAGAGGATCATAGGGGAAAGGAGGAAAAATAAAACAAAATGAAATCAGAGAGGGACATAAACCATAAGAGAGTCTTAATCATAAGAAACAAACTGAGGGTTACTAGAGGGGAGGAGAATGGGGGGCTGGGGTGACTGGGTGATGAACCTTAAGGAGGGCATGTGATGTAGTGAGCACTGGCTATTATATAAGACTGATGGATCACTGACCTCTACCTCTGAAACTATTAATGCATTATATATTAACTAATTGAATTTAAATTAAAAAAATCATTGTTGAACTAGAGAGCAAAGATGATTGATACATAAGTAATGGAAAGTGACAAGGAGTATGAAATCCTAAGGTAATGCAATGGTAATGTTAAGCACTTTTTGTGAATATATATTTCAGTCATTATAATTATGGAAGCAGATCCTAGACTTTCTCTGCACTTCAAAGTTAACAACATCGTCCCTGATTGCTGGTGATTTCTAGCTTTCTTTGGAAATGACCGATAAATAAGTGGCTACAAGGTATTTTGTATAATGAATTCCAAATTCAATAAAATTATGAAATTGAATAAAAAAAAGTGACCGAGGTGCTGAGCTTGGACCCCTGTGCCGTTAAAGCACCAGTCTTCCAGAAACCTGTCTTGGTAGGCTTGATGCCAGATTCATAGATGACTCAGAGCAGGCAGTGTAAATAAAAGGGTGGAAATCAGTTCTGGGTGAGGCCGAACTCCCAACTCTCATTCTGCCTTTTTCATTTGTACAGTATCCTATTAAAACACATATTAATTTAATAAAAACAGCATGCACATCTTTTGATTTAGTGACAGATGTCTGTAATTATTGCTTTTACATTGGCAAACTCATGAAAAGGGAAATTTGACTGGAATATCTGGAAGAGGTAGAAAGACCAGGAATCAACTTATTCATAGGTGAGTAGGAAGTGGAAGAAAAAAATCTGTCTGGTAACCACCAACGAATGTATGGGGGATAGATTCTCCAATGATTTTGAAGCATAAAAGCACAAGTGTCATCATCAATCATTTAGTACTTCAGTACCTTGGCCTGAGAATTTATGTGGGCAAATACTGAGTATACATTGGCTCAAAGGGGTAAATGAGTATTTTAATCACATTCAAACAAACATCCCATGGGTCTCTACTTTCCCATAGGCCCACGAGTAGTTAGGAGTGTGTCTATCTACTAGACGCTGTTCAATGTGCTGGGTGGAAATATTTCTTTCCTCGTGGAATTTACATTCTAGTGACTGAGACAAATAAAACCCAATAATCCAAGAGATAGAGATATGTTGGGAGCTGGGTTAAATTCCAGGAAGAAAACTAAACAAAACTAAGGCAGGGAGAATAAGATGAGATTTTTTTAGGTAGGGAAGGAGGAAAAGACTTTCTGAGGAGCTGACATTGAGCAGAGACCCGAACGGGAGAATGGGCCATGTAAATATCTGGGAAGAAAGAATTCCATGCAAATGGGGTCTCAAATTCAAAGTCTCTGAGGCAAATGTGTTGTAGGTGGGGGCACCTGGGTGGCACAGCTGTTAAGCGTCTGCCTTCGGCTCAGGGCGTGATCCCGGCGTTATGGGATCGAGCCCCACATCAGGCTCTTCCGCTATGAGCCTGCTTCTTCCTCTCCCACTCCCCCTGCTTGTGTTCCCTCTCTCGCTGGCGGTCTCTGTCTCTGTCGAATAAATAAATAAAAAATCTTAAAAAAAAAAAATGTGTTGTAGGTGACTAGGATCAGTAAGCAGGGGTGGGGAGGGGAAAGGATGATGAGAGCACAGTCCACAGGTGCTGAAGTGTTGCAACATCACCTTGTTAATGTGCCAGGCTCTAGATCATCGTAAGGTATCACAGGCCAGAGGATTCGGTCAGAAAGGAATAGGAAACTACTTGATAGTTGATGGGAGGTTTTAAATAGGGGCAAGAACTAGAGGATCATTCTCACTGCTGGGTGGGCAACAGACTATAGAGAGGCAAGAGTGAAACAAAGAACCAGGTATGTGGAAATTGTAACAGTCTAAGAAAGAGATTGTCATGCCTTGGGCTAGACAACCTCCCTTGATTATTGGCCATGCTAGCGTCAGGCCTTGACAGTCCTCGGAAAGAGAGGTGAGCACATTACGGAAAGTTTATGCATGCAGTTTGGAAGCATTTGGGGATCTAGATTAGTTCTGCAGCCAAAGAGTAATGTCCCCCTGGGCAGAAAATTTAAACTTCCTGTACTGCAACCTCCCGCTTCACTTTGCAGGGTTTGAACTAAATTATCACAATAACCTACATCTCTGACTATCTGTGCTTCTCTGCAGACTAATATAAAGGATAAACAACATGGAAAATGTGCAACATCAGGACTCTAATACAACACTGGAATGTCTTATGTCAACCTCCTACTAATTTTCAAGGAAACATTGCAAACGATTAAGTACTATTACATTGTGAAGTAGGAAGGTTAGGAGACCCTTTTTGGTAGCCTTTTTTTTTTTTTTTTTTTGCAATGGATAATAAATGTGCAAAAGAACACTTTTAAATCTATTCCCAGGAGCTTTTTCATGATTTTTGTTTGATTGTCTGTAATTATGCAATCCACAGTCTTCGGCTGAATTAAACATCCCATAACCATTTTAATGATTCAGGCTAGAAAGGAAAAATTGCAGACTTTAAATTCTGTTTCAATATGATGACTCTTGAGAATTTTATTGACCTTGGTGGACCTTTTGGAATTTGAGTTCATTTATAATCAAACTAGAAAAAAATGTTTTGAAATGCTATTTAGAAGCTTAAAAGAATTATTGGACCCTGAATAACTTTCATTACATGACATTTTGATAAGGTCATCGTAAATGAGTCAGAAACACGGATTACATTTCCTTTAAAAATACACATCGCTTCACGACACATTTGGTCCAAATTCGTTTTGGCTTTTGCTGAATCCCAAGTGTTTTTCTTTCCATTTTTTTTTTTCCTCTTTAGATTCTCCAATAGACTTGCTAAACCCATAATCTAGGTGAGTTCACCTGCCTCACTTTTCCACTGAGTTTTGCCTCAGGCTTTTCTTTAATAGCACGTATCTGTAGAGCAGAGAGTCTTACACTGAGAATCAGGAGAAGCACAAAGTCTAATAAAAGCATGGGAATATTTTCCCCCCCCTTTAAACACGGAGCGCTCTAAGGGAATGATATTGTTCCAGAGTACTGACTCAAATCGGTTCTGTATTTGAACTCTGTGATTATGAAATTTCAATTAAAACTATAAAAAGCAAAGCTAACAGACACCAGAGCATGCCAAAGAAAAACAGGATGTTCTTTTTTGATTGGGAAATAATTATCTAAGTTCAATGGCTGGGTCCAGGTAGCTGAGTTTACATTTGCTTCTCCTCATTATAGAAACAGTTGAATTATGGTAAATTTTCCCCAAGCAGCAAAGCTGTCATTCAAAAGGGTGGTTTTATTGGGGTGCAAATCCCTTTAGTTATTGCTTCAGTCCATTTTTAAAATGGATTTGAAGCCTGAGGGTAAAGTACAAATTAAGACGGATTTTTCTCTTTATGCGAAGAAGCTGGCCTGTCTTGTATGCGGCAGCCCCACTCTAGCACCGGCAGGGCGCTCATCTGCTTCGGAAGCCCTGTTATCTCCTTCTTTACAGAAGCGAGATGGAAACACAGCGAGCTCTCGTCTTTCTCACAAATCATTACACTGATTACATTATGTCTTCAACAACAGGATGAATATCCCCACATATTTATTACTTGGTGACTGGAACATGTGATGTTCAGGTTTGAGGTCAAGCATAAAGGTACTCAGAATGTTTAGGATTGCCGAAATGTGCTAACATGAGTGTCTTTCCATTCTTTGGGGGTGGAGGGGAGGCAGAGTGCATCTCTTTTAAAATTTGAAAAAACTGACTTTTTTTTTATTTTTAACATTTGAGCGTTCCTCATGACTAGCTCATTGTGAATGAGTCTGCTGAAGATATAATATGCAAAAACACTCTGCTTAAATTAAACTAAGGATTTATATTAAAACTATTTACGTTCTAAAATGGTTTGTAAGGATTGTGAAAGAATAAAATCTTTATATCTGATCAGCACCATTTGAACTGGATAATATGGAAGGGAGAACAAAATCAGATATCATTTCTTCTGGGCAGTCACTGACAATGGACATGATCTCTTTAGGAGAAATGAAGACAATTTTTCTTTCTTTTTGACATTAGGAATATAACAATTAAAAACATATCATAGAAACAGATCTGTTGTCAAGAATTTGGTTTAATTTTTAAATATAACATTCATTACATTAAAAATTTCAAATAATAATACATACAGATTTTGGTAATCATACTATATAGTACAGGTGTGCAAATGTGAATGATATATCTATGAAGACTGTTCTTTATTAAATATCACATAAAACAGTTAATGATAATTTAGAATGTCTACAGTTTTTTTTTTTTCTCTAAATGTTTACTACTTTTGATTTCTTCCACCCATATCAATCAATTCCTTGATTTTAGGAAGGGAATTTTTTTTTCAATAATTATAAAAATTACCAATTGTGAAACACTAGTCCTGAAATATGTTCTGTTAAAATAGTTTTATGATTTAAATATTTGTCATAAAATGTGCATATAATGTCCTTTTCTTACATTTTTATGGTGTATATTAAATTACTAAGACTTCAGATGTCTTTATAATGAAGAAATCTATTTAATTTTGACTCAGAATTTTTATTTTTTTTTAATTTTTAATTTAATTTAATTTTTAATTTTTTTTTAGAGAGGGAGAGAGAGAATCCTAAGTAGACTCCACACCCAGCACAGAGCCTGAGGCAGGGCTCAATCCCACGACTCTGAGATCATGACCTGAGCCAAAATCAAGAGTTGAACCAATTGAGCCACCCAGGCGCCCCTTGACTCAGAATTTTTTAAAAGTTCCACTAGCTTTCTATAGAAATCTGAGCTACTTGAATCAAATTTCTGCTTGTAGGTTTTAAACTCAGATGGTGGGAATTGGAAAAGTAAATAATTACACACAGAAGCGGTATGCGAGCCTTATTAACTGTGGAACATTATAACACAAATCAACACATTTACGCTGCCTTGGCACCAAAAAAGTTTCCAGTTTAATTCCATGAGGTCCAAACATCTAAAATTCTAGGCAGTGCACTTGCACAATTGTACCAGTTTGGACAAATATTTAAGTCAGGTCATAACTATAGGTTCTATTTTTTGGGGGGGATATTGCAAAGCTTTATATCCAATTTATTATTATTTTTTAAATTATGCTTTTTACTTTTGACGTAAATATTTGTTTTTATGGAGTCAGTTTTATCCATTGTTTTTCCCTTTGACATTTCTTCCATTGTTCTAGTCTGAGATCAAATATATTTCATCCTAGTTATTCTATGACTTTTTCCTTGTAGAAAATTCATGTAATGATCTCACTGACCAAAAAGTTGCTTATGGTGTAGAGATTGAATTAGCCTTGGCCACTTCCTACCTTCCTCTTGCATCTCATCAAGTCTAAGTAGATGATATCTTTTTAACTGTCTCTTCTCATCTTCTCATCATTATGAATTTGTTCATATCTTCTCTTATGTCTTTCAGTTAAGTTTTGGCACTTTCTGTATGTAGGTCTTTCATGGAAGGGTTTTATTCCTTCTTCATATCTTAATGTTTTTACTGAATGAGACTCTCCTGCTAAAATTTCTAATTGGTTATTCTTGACTCATTAGAAGGACTTTGATTTCTGAGTACCACTGTGTTTTCTGGTGATATTTCTTAACTCTCATATTCTAATGATTGTTTTTGACGAGTATTTTGGATTTTTTAGAGAAAGAAATATTTAATCATCTGCAAATAATTACAAGTTTTGTTCTTTTCTTCCCCTCATTTATTTCATTAGTGTCTTTGCGCTGACTGCAACCTACACAACATTAGTGATGTTGAGTATTATTATTTACTTCATGCCTGTAAGAGAATGTTTCCAAAGTGTCACTATTTAATATAATGTTTGCCAAAGTTCTATACCCTCTGTTTTTAGGGGCCTATATTGACAACTTTTACTCAAGAATGACAAGTTTCTTTCTATTTATAACTAATCAAGCTCTTTCTGAGAAATTACTTTTTAATTTTATTTATAAAAATAAGTTTAGCACTTTCTGAGATGTTCAGTTTTTGATTTTCTTTTTTTTTCAACTAAATTGCATTAATAGATTTCCAAATGTTGGCTCATGCAAGCATTTCTGTGATAAATTTTACTTAATCATGATGTATTATTTTTTTAATAAAACATTTAAAACAATTTACCATTTAAAATGTATGGGATGTTTAATGTTCACTAGAATATAAGCTCCATGAAGTCAAGGGTTTTTGCTGGTTTTGTTAATTACTGTATTTCCAATTCCTGAAATGATACTTTGAGTAGAGTAAGAACTAAATAAATGTTTGATGAATTAATAAATGCATGAATAAATTAATGGAAAGTTCTATAATTTCCTCCCCTTCTGTCTCTTTCACTTTCTTTTATTTGCTGCTACTCTTGTCTATATTGTAATATGACCATAAGAAAAAAAAATGAATTGGAAATATTCCATGCTCATGGATGGGAAGAATAAACATAGTTAAAACGTCCATGCTACCCAGAGCAATCTACACTTTCAATGCTATCCCAATCAAAATACCAATGACATTTTTCAAAAAACTGGAACAAACAGCCCTTAAATTTGTGTGGAACCAGAAAAGGCCCCGAATCGCCAAGGAATTGTTGAAAAGGAAAAACAAAGCTGGGGGCATGACATTGCCAGATTTCAAGCTATACTACAAAGCTGTGATCACCAAGACAGCATGGTACTGGCACAAAAACAGACACATAGACCAATGGAACAGAATAGAGAACCCAGAAATGGACCCTTGGCTCTTTGGGCAACTAATCTTTGACAAAGCAGGAAAAAACATCCAGTGAAAAAAAGTCTCTTCAATAAATGGTGCTGGGAAAATTGGACAGGTATACGCAAAAGAATGAAATTTGACCACTCTCACACCATACACAAAGGTAAACTCCAAATGTATGAAAGACCTCAATGTGAGATAGGAATCCATCAAAATCATAGAGGAGAACATAGGCTGCAACCTCTTTGACATCGGCCACAGCAACTTTTTTCATGACACATCTCCAAAGACAAGAGAAACGAAAGAAAAAATGAACTTGTGGGAGCCTTTCCATATTTCACTGAGGTTTGGAATATTTTCAGTAATTTATTCCTTGAATATTAGGAAACTCACTTTCAAAACAAACTGAGTTTTATGTTACATTTTTATTACATTCATTTATATACTTCATGATCAAAATCAAGTTGTCTGCAAATACTGACGGTCTTATTTCTTTTGTTTTTGAAATTTACATACCATTTATTTCTTTTTATCGCCACATTACATTAGTTAGGACATTCAGTACAATGTTATAGAAGTAGTGAAGGGGGAGGGGTGCCTGGGTGGCTCTGTGAGTTAAGCCTCCAACTCTTGGTTTTGGCTCAGGTTATGATCTCAGGGTTCTGGGTTCTAGCCCTGAGCCAAGCCCAGAGTCTGGCTCACTGCTCAGTGGGGAGCCAGCTTCTCCATCTCCCTCTGCTCCTTCCAGGGCTCCTGCTCTCTCTCACTCTAAAATTAAATAAATAGAAGAAGAAGAAGAAGAAGAAGAAGAAGAAGAAGAAGAAGAAGAAGTAGTAGTAGTAATGATAGCTGGAACTACTTGTCCTGTTCTCAACTTCAAAGGAAAAACATTCAATATTTTACTGTTAAGTATTCTCTTGCCTATGAGTTTTTTTTGTAGACACTTACCAGATTAAAGAAGTTGCATTCTATTGCTCATTTGCTAAGACATACTTCTTAACCATCAGCAAACTTTAACTTTTATAAAAATGCTTTATCCCATCTGAGACAACTTCACTATTTTTCTCTTTTCCCCCCTGACAAATGTGATGAATTATTAAATTGATTAATTTTTTAAAATGTCAAACTGTCTTTGCATTCCTGGTATAAAACCAACTTGGTCATGATGAATTTTCCTTATTTTATGTACAACTATATTGTATTTGTTCATTTTTAATTTTTTCTCATTTTTTCTTTTTTATTTTAAAGTATTAATCGTTTTTGATATTAAGTTCATGCCAGAATACTCTAGAATAGGAGTTTTTTTAGCATTTTAATTATAACATGATTTTGTTCATATTTTCATTATTTCTGTTGAAAAGTCAACTATTTTATATATCATTATACATGTCTATATATATTACAAATCCAAGAATACATTTTAAAATTATTAATTATATGTTTTTATATCTCTTTAAGCAGTTGAAAGACAAAGGGTGGAAGGTAAATCATCTATCCATCCTCTTCTGTTTCCTTATTTTTTCTTATTCTCTTATTAATAACCTCACTAGAATTGTTAGTTTTTTTTAAATGAATTGACCCCTTTATTATTGTGAAATTTCACTTTTTTCCCTCTCTGGTAATATCTCATTTTCTAAAATATAGTTTGGTATTAGTATAACCACTCTAGCACTCTGTTGACTATTGTTTTCATGGTATATCTTTTTCAGTCCTTTGAAATTTCACTTTTTTCCCTCTCTGGTAATATCTCATTTTCTAAAATATAGTTTGATATTAGTATAAACACTCTAGCACTCTGTTGACTATTGTTTTCATGGTATATCTTTTTCAGTCCTTTGATACTATATCTGTATCATGCTATTTTAATTAAGATCATTTTAGACAACTTAGAGTTGAGTCATGCATTTTATTCAACCTGATATTTGCCAATCATTTTGAGTATTTAGAACATTTCCATTTAAAATGTAACATTTATCTTGCTTTTAAGCTTTCATAGGGCAGTGATTTTTTTTTTTTAATTTAAAGATTGCATTTATTTACCAGAGAGAGAGAGAGAGTGAGAGAGCACTTGAGAGCACAAGCAGGGGGAGGAGCAGAAGGAGAAGGAAAAACTGACTCTCCACCGAGCAGTGAGTCAGATTCTGGGCGTGGGGCTCAATCCCAGGACCCTGGAATCATGACCTGAGCTAAAGATAGTTAACCGACTGAGCCACCCAGGTGCTCCAGGGCAGTGTTTTTTCTATGGTAATTTAGATTAACTAATAATTCTCTTCTCTCTGAAAATTCAACTTGACTTTGCATGGGTTAGAAAGTCTTCTTACCTTAGCTGGAGGAATTTATTCACAAGTCTGGGAATTAGTCAACCATCAACTTTCCGGTAATTATTTTTCTCCCTTCACCTCACTCATGTACAGATCAGTATTTGGCCAAATATTTGATGGTATCCTTTTGAAAAATCTCTTGGTTTCTTTTTCTCCATGTAGCTCCCTCATCTCTGGTATGTTTCCCCACAAATTCTATCCCTATTGGCCTCCCCAAACTCTGAGCTCTGTCTCTTCAACTCAAAGTGAGATCAGGTAGCCAATTGAAGCATTATATGGCTCATGGGGTTTTCTGCCCTTTCAGGAACATAATCTTTGGATGTCTGTTGTCCAAGGATTGAGGAAATTTATTTCATCTATTTTTTCCTGTTTATGCTTATTTTCATAGATAGGACAATTTTTGTAGCATTGTTTTGATTTTGAATTGAATGCTTACTTCTTTTTTCAGTTTTTTTGTAAACTAATGAATGAATTTAAGGTAATACATAATTTTTTTTTCCGTGAGAACTCTTTTAGTCACATTTCATATTTTTAAAAACATTTCACATATTTTCATATGCTTTCCTCTCATAATTAATGACTAATAATTTCTGTGTGTTTTCATTTTTTAATCATTGAATTCACTTGTGCTTCAATTCCTTGCCAACGTTCTTTATTCCATATGAATTTAATGTACTGGTTTTATCACCCACTCCATCACCCCACATTACTTATCTAAATTTAGATTATCGCTTTCTACTAAAATTACTGTTACCATTTCATATCATCTTAAATATTTATTTTTAAGAATCATTTTGCATTCATGCATTCAACAGACAACATCAATAAAGTTATGGTCTAAACACATACCATAGAGCAGTGACTCTCGAACTATGTAGTGAAGGAAATTATTAAAAGTTCATTATTTTTCTTTATGTCCAATTCATCATTACCCAACTTCATGTAAAATACTGGAAAATAAAATTATAAAAACAAAAACATAAAATATAAGAATCAATTTTAAAATATTAAATACAATAATATTGCAGGCACTATTCAGTTAGTTATTAAAGATTCTTTAAAAGTTTGTAAGTCTTTACTCTTAATTTCTATAATCCTCTTATTATGAAATAATAACATATAGAGTGGATGAGGTCCACAACTCATTTTAAGTTGTTCTGCTTTAGGTCTCACATGTCTATACATTGGACTGGTGGTGGTGATGGCTGTATTGGTTTGCGTGGGGAAAAATATTCTTCATTGAGAAGTGAATGTAACAGAATAATCAACTGGAATAAATTTTTATCCTCTATACTCTTTGTGTATGTTTAATCATTGACTCTCATTCAGAAGATAAGAAAAAGTATATATACATGTTTATGTGAAGGAAAATAACTGAACCACTTCAAAGTAATCTGACATATACTTTCTCTTTGAATCTTGTTCATCTATCAGCTTTGACTCTCTGTTTTATTGATTAATGAGTTAAATTCTTTTAAAGTTTGAGTCACTGCCCGGTAATACTCAAACAAGCAAACAAAAAAAAGAATTGCATTTTTTCTCTTTCAGATTACTGAATTTTTTTATGAAATAAAACCAATTCTGCCAGCAAAAATTTATATTGGTACAACCTGAATAATTACCTGATTGCTCTTGTATTTTACTTAACAGTGTTATAGCTCATGAAAAAATGGAAATTTCACTTGTTGTTATGGGTACTTCCTTTATTGGAATTTAGGATTTTTTTCTGAAATCACATTATTGAAAAAAACAAGCATGTAATCCACAAGCTACACCATTGTTGGGTTCTCCATGTCCAAAATAGTAGAAAAATTATTAAAGCAATGTAATTTATTATCTTTGGTTTTAAAAAAAATTATGCAAATCTTATTTAGAACAGCTGATATTAAAGGAAGACATCATAGCAGAATATGCTGTGTTTTTTTAACTCCTGTATTTACGATTAGAAAATAAAAAAAAAAAAGAAAACTACCTACATTCTATTACTGAGCTCTTTGTGGTAAATGCAGATAAAATACAGGATGCCATCTAAATTTGACTTTCAGAAAAATAACACATAACTTTTTTTAGTACAGTTATGTCCCATGTAGTATTCTTATTCGCTAAAGACGGTAATCATAGTTTTTGTAAAAATGTATTTATTTTTAAAGACTTGGTGACTACTAAGAGCCCAATTTCTATAAGAACTATGGTCACTTATGAAAGAGAACATTTTATTTCCTTTTTAAAAAGATTTTATTTATTTAATTTATTTAGTTATTTGAGAGAGAAAGAGACAGAGTGGGGGGGGGGATAAGCAGACTATGTGCTGAGCCTGGAGCTCAACAAAGTGGGGCTCTCTCAGGACCCTGAGATCACGACGAGCCAAAATCAAGAGTCAGACGCTCAACCAACTGAGCCACCCAGGGTATCTTAGAATATTTAATTTCTAATATGAGACCCTCCAGTTCTTGTCCCTCATCTCACCAAAGAAGCTATATCTTACAAATGGTGCAAGTACAAAAATGTTGAAGACTTTTTGAGCCTGATGCTGAGACCCTGAAAATTTAGACAATTGCCCTATACAATACTCTGGACTCACAGTAGACTTTTATATAAGCGGTACAATAAACCTTTGTTATATTAAATTCCTGAAATTTGGGTAATGATTATTACCACAGCATGACCTCACCTACACTTATTGTTATCAAAATTACTATCAAGTGAGACCTTTTGTACTTTGTGATCATTCAGGCTGAAGAAAAACATTCTAGAAGTAAAGTATTACTTCTAGAATAAATAAGTAAAAGAAGTAAATTATCATTAAATTCTTTTATGCTTTGATAAAAGTTTAAGTCCAGGTTTTGCCACTTTATTGATGCTTATATAATCTCATAGGTCATGTTTTCATGAGGATTAGAGACAAAAAGGAATCAATATCTCTTTAAACTCTTTTAATCTAATTCTTTGAGTAACATCCAAAATATTAAATTGAATTTGCATATTCTATTGCAATAAATTATTAAAGAGACTTTTAACTCTTTCCAGGAAGGTAAGTTATATATGTCAGATCCTTTGAAAATTGTGACTGGTTGTCAAAGTAGAATATTTAAGATAGGTTGGAAATCAGGGGTTACCATGGGAGAAGAGTCACTGTCATTGTTTTTCTTTCAGGGATATCCTATGGTTATTGACATTATGCTGTTTGGTCTAAAATGAGGAAATTGGGCAGTAAGATAAAAAAATAATCTGAATGTGTCTGACTTTCCCAACAAGGAACAGGCTTACTATCCAAGTGGCAAGTAACTGTCTCACTAAGTAACAGGTTAACAGAAAATCCAGTGGTGAAATCAATAAGATGTGGTAGTAAATGAGAGTACTAGTGGAAAGACTGGCTCACTCTTGAGCCATTGAAATAAAACTTTGTATAATCCCTCTATAGCGTCATTTGTAATAAATCCATGAGGAAACAACATTGGCTTAGTCATTCATAATAGACATTCTCAATTCTGTCTGCATACTATAATGTTCTTCAAAAAGGTTTTTGTTTGCTTGTTTGTTTGTTTTTTGTTTTGTTTTGTTTTTAGTAAAAGTGTTCAGGCCTCTCATACAGAAATTCCAATTTAGTAGACTCCCTAAGAATCTGACTTTTTAAAAGTTTCACTGGTGATTTTCATAAATATATCAGTAATGCTAGAAATTATTAAGGTTTGCTCAATATATCTATCATAGGACACATTCTTAGTTTGTAGAACAGGGATATGCCAAAATATGTATTACTAAAAGACTCTTAAGATCATGAAAGTAAGGTGGATTTTCTTTTATCTATGCCTGGATATATTTATAAAACATATTCAGAAAACAAACGGAAAAATGAAGAAAAGGAAATATAAAAAGAGTAAAAGAAGACATAGCACTGGGTATTATATGCAACTAATGAATCATTGAACATCATATCAAAACTAATGATGTACTATACATTGGCTAATTGAATTTAAATTAAAAAAAGACTAAAATACAAAAAGCCAAATAAAATTTCAATTCTTCTGAACACATAATTTCAGGAAAGTGCAAGAATTAAAACTGCACTGCAATTAGAAAGGCATTCTTGTAAGTATCCTAGCTGTAGAACTTATCTATAGAGAATGATGGCCATTGAATCATATCTCTCATGTATTATTACATTTTAATAATGTCTTCTATTCTTTTATTTTGTCTAATTTGTATTATATCCCCAGGTTGGTGTCTCTGTTGCTCTGCAACAATTATGTTTACTGACAGAGCCATTTTCTATATAACCACGCAAAAAAAAAAAAATCTAAACAATATTATTTATAAATGAGACATCTTATTTGGTTCCATAGAAGCTTCACGAAATAAGTAGGATTTATAAAATAGCAAACAAAACTAAACTGTAAAATCTCTTACAATAGACAGGATACTATTTGTTATCACTTAGTTAATGATTTAATCAACATAATTTAGTGATCAAGTATTATCAATGTCAGAGGGCAAAATCTTCATATTTTTAAAGGTGAGTGTAAAAGATAACTTGGACTGGCGGAGTCTGGGTGCCTCAGTTGATTAAGCATCTGTCTTTGTCTCAGGTCATGATCCCAGGGTCCTGGGATGGAGCCCTGCGTGGGGCTCCCTGCTCAACGGGGTCTGTTTCTCCCTCTCCCTCTGCCTGCCGCTCCCCCTGCTTGTGCTCTCTCTCTGTCAAATAAATAAATTGTTTTTTTTTTTTAAGAGATAACTTGGATTCCTTGAACTCTGAAAAAGAAATGTATATATGAATGCTAAACTTGCTTAAACATTGAAGTTCCTTGGAATCATTGAAAATCACTAACGTAATGAAAATTAATTCTGTGGAATATTTTAACTCAGCCGTGGGGGATATTGTATTGCAGAACATACATCTCTTCAACCAATAACTTCTTGCTAAGGTAGATATACTATCTATTGTAATTTCAAAAATGTGTCTCCTTAAAATACCATTTTTGACCTTAATAAGTACTGAAAATCACAAACCAGGGGTTTACAATCTTTGTTTTATCATACACATATTTAATTTTCCCATAAAATCTTTATTATTAAGCCAATCAGATTAATTGAAAAGACTTTCATATAACCATTAAAAGTCATAAAATTATTAAACATTGCCTTACTCTTTTCTTCACTGCTATCCAAGATTTATGATCGGCGCTTATCTTTGCTATCAATGGTAATGTACATAAATAAAAATCTATCCACAATATTTAACCCATAGGTCACCTTCAGAATTTCTAATTGCACACCTTTCTACAAACTCATGTACCCATCTATACATAGTGACAACTTATTATTTTGCTCAAATAAATTGAACTACATTATTTGGTATTTTCAGAAGTCCTGTTTGTTTTTTTTAACAGCTTCTAGCTTTCCCTTCTTCTGATTATGCTAACTTCAAGACTAAATTTTATACACAAAGACTTTCTATTTGGTATTATGAATTACAAAATATTTCAATGAAATTTGTGCTTGAGAAGCCAATATAGAAGCTGTAATAGTTAAGATGAACTGATTTCATAAAATGTAAACCAATCATGATTTTGTGAATAGTTTTTATGAATTATTATATGTGAATCTCATTTTAAAAAGAATATTTTCCTGTAAGTCTCAAGAGCAAGACCATACAAAGATTTAAATTGTTTTGATATATTTATAATAAATCACTTTAATTTCCAGATGCTAGAGGGAAGAAACAATTGCAAAGTCTGTTACTAAGTTAAATGTTCTGATACTATCACTGTCTTCTTCAAAGGGGAGCATTTTGTTTTCTCATCATAAGATAAAAGGTTATACTAATTGTTCTTTGTATATTCCCTACTGGTTCACATTTAGTAAGACTGTGAGTAGATAAAGGTAAGCTGAAGCTTTTATCCATCCATTGACTATTGGTAAATAAAGGTGAGCAGAAAATTTTTATTATGGTTCTCAGATTATATTTCAAATCTCTGAATCTATTAGTAAGAACTTTTTTAGATATATGGACACTGCTTAATATTATTTTTTATATTGAGACTATTCTTAGTGATTCTTCAGAATAACAATTCATCTTATTTAAATGTTAATAGAGATATTTCTACCTTTATTTGTGCTATTCCTAAAGATATGCTTCTGCTAGGACAGAAGCCCTTCACAATTTATTTTTACTTCCCTATCTTCTTGGTTATCATACTTGGATAATCTCCTCTAAAGTAACTATCAGCATTTAGAGGTAACATAAATGTACAGTAATCCTTTAAGCCACACTTAGCTAACAGATTGTACTTCTTACAAGCCAGTTCGTGTTTATTCTTTGATAACATACTTTACTTGCAAACATAATTGTTCATTGCGATGTACCAGCTATAAATATGTGTGTATATTTTTAAGCTGAATGTAGTAAATGGATTTCATATATATATGAAAATAAAATAAAATAAATTGTGATATGAAAAAGAGCTTTTATCTAGTATATATTTCAACCATTCAAGTTTCAATTTGTTAAATTTTTTATATGCACTTTCCAATATCACATGTAATATTAGAAGCTATGATTAGAAACAAGCCTGGGGGACTAGATGAATCATGGGGTTGCAAATAGGATATTAAGTCTTTTACATCCACACAGTCATTTGGTTGAAATCTAGCCAACATTAATAGGGCACCATATTATAATTTGCCAAATGAAATGACTATGCTATAGGATTCAGTTCTATTGAAGAGGGCTACAGAGTACTTTAAACTGACCAATGCCATCACTGTAAGATTACAAGTAGTTCATTATATAATCCACTAGTGACCATTCATAATTGCTCTGTGAAAGATCAGTAAAGGTCCTTAATTAGTATCTAATGTGGGATAGTTTTGTGTGGTGGGTGTAAATATCAGTTTAGAAGAAATTAAACATTTAAATGTCTTGTATCATAAGGACATTTTTGAAGACACATATTTTCCTTAAATGTACGAACTGTAATGTGCTCATGTGGAGTTAAGGATCAAAATACAGTAAAAAACACACAAAGAGAGCAGTTATTGGTCAAGTTACATACCTCTTTAAGAGATTTTATGATCTTAAATATAAAAAGTGACAAAATAATATTCACTAGCCTTATGCAACAAAGGAAGTAATTTATACTAGGATAACAATAGTAGGTGTTTGTAGAAATTCATGGCTACAATTCAGACAGTTGGCTTAATCTTTGTGGCATAAAAGCATAATAAAAATTACTATTTTGATTTTATTTCAGATTTAAAAATTTTTTTCCATGCATCCAATCTTATATCTTATAGTGTAAGAGAGTTGTTTTAACATGCTCCTGGCATAAAGTATAAAACACGTTGAAAGATAAGCACTTTTTAATGTACTTCTGGGCATTAAGAACATGAACAGTTCTCTAAGTCATTAATTTGCTAGTAATTCTCTTCTGATGAAGGAATTTGCCAGTGGCGGTGATCTAGGATCATAACCAAAGTAATATGATAGATTTCCATGAGTCATACATGAAAATTAGCTTCATTAGCTCATAATGGTTGTTTTCAAATTTGCTCTACACCCCAGAATTCCTAAAAAATTTTGAACCTCCCTATGACAATAGTAATTAATAGACAATCATGCTCAAATGGGGGTGGGAATGTGGCACATATCAAAATCTCTTAGAATTGGGGGTGGGATTTCCTCACATGTCATTTTGCCTTAGAATATTAAGGAGGGCATGTATTGCATAGTGCACTGGGTATTATACACAAGTAATGAATCATGGAACTTTACATAAAAAACTAGGGATGTACTGCATGGTGACTAACATAATATAATAAAAAATATTATTATTAAAAAAAGAATATCACTACTTTCTAAACTATCTTTGATGCTTCTAATTAGGAAGATTTTTGAAATCATATAGGTCCAAAGTTCTGTGGAATTTCTACTCATATGGGTCTGACATTTATTTTCATTCAGAAAAAAAAAAAGTTAGTATCCTATGTTTCAGGTTTCATGCTATCGATTTGGGACACAAAGATTAATTAAACACAAGTCATACCTTTATAGACCAGAAAACCAATGACTATAAATGAGTAATTAATGTTATGTTTTGTGGAGTGGTAGTCAAAAGTTCTGGGGGTTGAGTCAAGCTTTCTAGAGAAACCGAATTTTAAGCTGAACGTTGAACAATGAGTGACTTAACCAACAAAAACGGGGTAATAGATAATCCAAAAAGATGAGGAGAAAAGGGGGAAAGCACCAAAAACTGAGAGAGTATGAGAATTTAGCAAACTATAACTAATTCCATGCATCTGTAATTCTTGGTGAATGTGACTGTCCGTTAGAATATAACCAGAAAGACTAGTTGGGGCAAGAGCATCCCTACCTACTCAAATTTGAACATAGTAGATGCAGAAGAGAGTTTAGAATTTGTGTGATTTTGATGCAAGTAGGAGTTTAAGGACAACTTGAAACTTGGAATTTAAGGACAACTCCTATAGGTTAGAAAAACACGATAAATTATATTAACTTAGAGAATGTGATGAAACAAGAACAAAGCATAATTCTTGCATTTAAGAGCCTCTAATGGAAAGCTATTAAAATAAAATGTAAGAAAGCAAATACAATCACTGTGGGAAGAGAAAGGAATGGAACCTCATTTATTCTGTAGTGGAGGTCACAGTAGTTTTTAAGAGGTGACACAGGATACAAGTCCAGAGGATAAGCAGGAGTTAGCAAAGCAGGAGTGAGGGGTGGGATTTGGACTCACTGCAAGTAGAAGGAGCAGTTAAAGTTACAGGGACATCCTGCGGACGTAGCAGCATGTGTTGATTTTCCATGGCTGTGTAAGAAACTACCACACTTAGTGACTTGGAATAACACTTTTTTTTTTTTTTTTTTTTTTTTTTGGTCTCACAGTTTCCATGGTCCAGGGATCCAGGCATAGTTTAGGTGGGAACTCTGCTCAGGGTCTTACCAGGCTTCAGTATGAATTTAGACTGTATTTCTTTTCTTTCTCTCTTTCTCTCTCTCTCTCTTTCTTTCTTTCTCCCTCCTTTCTTTCTTTCTTAGATTATTTATTTATTTGTATGGGAGAGAGCAAGTGCATGCACAAGCGGGGGGGGCGGGTGGCAGGCAGAAGGAGAAACGGACAGAGGGAGAAACAGGCTCCCCGCTGAACAAGGAGCCCAATATGGGACTGGATCCCAGCACTCTGGGGTAATGACTTGAGCCAAAGGCAGATGCTTAACAGACTGAGCCACCCAGGCATCGGTAGACTGTACTGCATTCCTTTGAGCTTGGGGTTTTCTTCCAAACACATATGGTTATTGGAAGAATTGGATTCCTTGTAGTCATAGTACTGAGGTCCCTGTTTTCTTATTGACTATCAGCTAGGGCTGTTCCTTGAGATGTGGCCCTCATGCAGGCCCTCTATTACAGGTGGCAGCTTACGTCTTCAAGCCTGCAGGAGAATCTCTCGCTCCAGACTTCTAATCATGAGAATGGCTATCCCATCATCTTTGTAATATAATGTAACCAAATTAAAAGAATGGCATCCAGTCATCTTTGTCGTATTTTATTGGCTAGAAGCAAGTAACAAGCCCCGCCCACACTCCAAGGGAGGGAATTCTACAAGGATGTGATTCACTGGAGTTCATCTTAGATTCCTGCCTGCCACAGAGCATCAAGGGATATTAAGGGGGGTGCTCATAGGTTTGACAAACACAAGCTTGAATCTGAAGGAAAAGCTCTTTATTTTTTTAAATTAATTAATTAATTATTTTTAGAGAGAGAGAGAGCACAAGTGAGGGAGAGGCAGAGGGATAGGGAGAGAGAGAACTTCAGCAGACTCTCTGCTAAGAGTGAGCCGAACCTGGGGCTTGATCCCCAGATCAGAGATCATGACTTGAGCCATAATACAGTTTGATGCTTAACCAACTGAGCCACCCAAGGGCCCCAGAAAAGCACTCTAACTGGAGGCAAATGTAAAACAAAAGAGAGGAGGACATATTCTAGACATCTTGATGCATAAGAAAAGGAGTTTATGCTATATTATTATAATATTTAGGCACAAAATACAATCTATAGATTTACTGGCTTTCGGATTAAGAAGCTAAGCTTGGTCTCTTTCCTCTACTTCTGTGCAAGAACAGTGACTGGTTATTTGGATGTTTTTTGTAACTACAGTCTACAGATATACTGTAAATGTGCTGTTTCTGATGAATACTCAATTCATTAAAGATAGATAATATTACTCATTAATTAAATATGGATGTTCCATACCATGCTTAGCACTGTACTTAATCTAAGCTTATAATATTGACATTTTTCATATAGATGTACTATTAACATTTATTTTTGGTGAGGGAATATGGAAAACATACTCATGCTGTTTGCAGCAAAATCATTAGTGCAATGCAATGTAGATCAAAGGGGAGTGTTCAACAAAATGACTGTAAATAACTCCAGATGAAGTTAATAAGGAAGAATGCCATTTTTCTTATGATAGTTTTTCATCAATGTCCTAATAAAACCATTAATAACAAAATCTTCAAACAGTAGGATAAAAATTTACTAAATAACAATTAGCATTTGAACAGTGGACAAAACTTGAGATGAAAACCTGGCTTTTACTAAGTGAAAATGGAGGAAAAGTTTAAAATCAGTAATTCCCATTCTGTTCCAAAGCTTCCCCAATATTTAATTACATATTCCAATTATTAAAAAAAAAACGCAATGAATTTTGAATTCTAGTTTCTAGGCTAATAAATTTTCTGAAAGTTCGCAGATAATTACTCATCTGTCCATTAAGGTTTCATTAAAGAAACTGCCTTGAATCATTGAAAAATAAGAAAATCTATATTCGGGGCTCCTGGGTGGCTCAGTCATTAAGCGTCTGCCTTTGGCTCACGGAGTGATCCGGGCGTTCTGGGATCGAGCCCCACATCAGGCTCCTCCTCTGGGAGCCTGCTTCTTCCTCTCCCACTCCTCCTGCTTGTGTTCCCTCTCTCTCTGGCTGTCTCTCTCTCTCTCTGTCAAATAAATAAATAAAATCTTTAAAAAAAAGAAAAGAAAAAGAAAATCTGTATTCTTTGATCCTGTACATCAAGTCCCATTATTCATTCCCATTATTAATATTCTAAATAGTGAATATTTTATATTTTGCTATAGAAACCACATTCATTGATGGCTTTCTTAGACCTTGTGAGTTTGAGTATGGATCACTAAGGTCAAGTCATGTTAAGTTCCCCACTTCAGGGGTGCCTGGGTGGCGCAGTTGTTAAGAGTCTGCCTTCAGCTCAGGGCGTGATCCCAGCGTTCTGGGATTGAGCCCCACATCGGGCCCCTCTGCTGGGAGCCTGCTTCTTCCTTTCCCACTCCCCCTGCCTGTGTTCCCTCTTTCGCTGGCTGTCTCTCTCTCTCAAATGAATAAATAAAATCTTTAAAAAAAAAAAAAAGTTCCCCACTTCACTTTGTAAAAACAAAATAAACAAAAACAAAGAAACAAAACCCCCACAACTTGCAATTCTCCTTCTGTAAAATATGAATGGGTTGGAAGTGGATATAAGTATGAAGTCAAAAAGCCCTCCAATCTACTGTGATATAAAGCAAATGCTTTATTTCGTTAAGCCTTTCAACCTTCCTAGATTATAGGTACTTTTATCTCTCCTCTTTATTGATCAAAAGTCTGAAACACAAGATCTGCCATTTTGTATATTGCAAACCAGAAACTTCAGTCTAGGTTCATTTGACTCAAGACTCTATGCTAAGTGGTCCCCAAATTCCATTACTGGCTAAATGATAGCTCTGAATGAATTACCAGTGCCAAGATATTGAAACCTCAGTTCCAGGGCTGGTTAGGCATTGTCTGTGATTCCTGAAGCCCTTGAAATGGTCACTTCTGGGTGGATTCCAAAGGCATGGCATAAATCTGGCCATTTTCTGTGTAAGCTATCACATTAAAATTTTGGCAAGCGTTGTTCCCAGCTCAGAGAATACCATTGTGAAATGCACAAACAAGAACATTGGATATTATGAAATTTAGATTCTAGTAAGGCAAGACATGTTTTTTTAGAGTAAAGAAAAATACATCAGAAATATACAAAAGTACATTGAAAACACGAGTCAGATATTGTTAAGCATTAAGAAGAAAATACAACAAGGTAACATAATAGGTAATGCGAATATGCCCCAGTCTACTGACTGGTCAACGAGGGTTATTTTGAGATGGTGATATTTGAACTGATAATAGAAAAACATGAAAGAGCTAGTCCTTTGGAAATCTGGGAGAAGAATGTGTTCACCTAAGATAATAGCAAGAGGAAAGTATAGCATAGCACCATGGGAAATTCAGGCATTTTGTTTTATAAAATCCTGTAAGATAATATACCTAAAAATGCCCTTAACATTGAAATCAAGTGTTTAACCTATGAGAAGCAAATGAGGCCTTATTATTATTCATTAAGTAATGAATAATTTTTATGATTATTCTTGCTTGCTATGAGATATTTGAGTGTTCTATTCTTCACTATGGATTTGAATACTCAATTTGTTTCTGTGGTGTCTTTTTTTTTTTTTTAAGGATTTATTTATTTATTTATTTATTTATTTATTTATTTATTTATTTAAGAGAGCATGAGAGAGAGATCACAAGCAAGGGGGAAGGGTAGAGTGAGAAGCATACTCCCTGCTGAGCAGGGAACCCAACGCAGGACTCAATCCCAGGACCCTGGGATCATGATGTGAGTGGAAGGCAGATGCTTAACTGACGAAAGCCACCTCTATGGCATCTTATAATATAATAGTATAATATAAGGTACCTTATACTGAAGGTCAGTAGCTCTTGGATAAATACAAACAATTTATTCATAATAATGGATGATCTTGATATCAATGCAAATTTTGACAATTAGAATTTTTTGTTTTGGCCAGTTGGGTTCCTTAGTAAGCTCTCCCTACTATCTGGTACCAATGTTGGCATTTCTGAAGGGTTCATTATAGCTTTGTTGATTTTTCTGGTTTTATGTACTTGAACTCTTACAGCCAGAAATTATTTAGCTGAGATAGTCTAGGAGATCCAAACTAAATACGGGAAGTTAGGTTAGATTTGAACTTTGGATAAATAAACAAACAAACAAAAAATCAGTTTAATACAAGCATTTCCCAAATATTGCATGTGATAAACTCATCCTGAAAAATGTGCTGAATATTAATTGTGCCTTTATACAAATAGAAACAAAATGATGGCAAATGGAAGCATTTCTATTATGGTATATGGGGACCTGCATGGTAAATGGAAACTTTGGAGATTCATGGTCCGTTATACTTATATTTGAAGAAGATGTTATTATGGGAAAAGCATAGCTGCTGTAGAAGACATGACCAATTATGATTTTCCATCGGCAAATTTAACTTTTGTCTCTCTGGATCAGAATTAAAGGTTAAATTAAGTTGCTTTTCTCTGATATTTACATCATTGCCCTGCATGTGAGATTAGACTAAAATGATAACATATATAAGAGTTCAGTGAAGTAGAAAGAGGAAACGCACAAGAAATTCACTTAACTTTGGTCATTATAATTTCCTACCTCAAAGTATAGCAAGTGTTACGTATTAATTTACTAGGGGTATCATAACAAAGTTCCACAAACTGAGCAGCATAAACAACAACAGTTTTTTGTCTCACAGTTCTGGAGTCTGGAAGTCTAAGACCAAGGTGCGGGCAGAGTTGATTCCGTGTGAGGGCTATGAGGGAGCATCTGTTTCACGTCTCTCTCCTAGCTTCTGGTGGCTTGCTGGCAATCTTTGGCATTTCTCGGCTGGCAAAAACATCATCCCAGTCTCTACCTTCATCTTTTCATGGAGTAGGTATTTTGCGTCTGTGTCTGAATTCCCCTTTTTGTAAAGGCACCAGTCATATTAGATACCTTCCCTACTTCAGTATGACCTCATCTTAATCAATTACGTCTGCAATTACCCTTTTTTTTTTTTTTCCCAAATAAGGTCATATTCTGAGGTAGTGAGGCTTATGACTTCAATTTATGAATTTGGGGTTGGGAAGGACCACAGTGCAACCCGTAACAGCACAACAGAAAGTTGTGGACATAAAAATTCCAAAAAGCTAGGGCCCTGGCTTTAAATTTGGCTGCGTATCATCTGCACTGTCTTTGGAAAGTCTCTTAATTTTCCTGTCTCCACTGTATAATCTGCAAAATGGAGCTAATAACTTCAGCCTTGTTTCTTCACAGGGATGTTGGAATAATCACAGGAACTTGTGAAATTTTTATAAGAATTATCAAGTAAAGTATAAATCAGTCACTTAGCAACTTTAGAGGTAAATAGTCTACAAATCAAAATACAGCTAGGTGAAAATATCATCATTTGTTTTTAGTGTCTGAAAATGGAACTTAAAAAATAACATTGAATCATTCTCAACTACTCCTCTACATTGTATCAATCTAGTCGCCAGAGGGAACTAAAACTCGCTAGTCCATTCCCTTTCCTCTGCCAACATAGCCATTGGCTTTACTATTAAAATGATCTCTCCAGGTGCCTGAGTGTCTCAGTTGGTTAAGCATCTGCCTTAGGCTCAGGTCATGATCTCAGGGTCCTGGGATAGAAAGCTGTGCCAGGAGATGTCAGGCTCTCTTCTCAGTGGGGAGTCTGCTTCTCCCTCTCCTTCTGTCTGCCCCTCCCCCTGCTTGTGCTCTCTTTCTGTCAAATAAACAAATAAATAAAATCTTTAAATAAAAAAAATGATCTCTCAATAGGTCTTTCAATATACATTCCCTACCCCATGTACCTGTGCCTGCCCTCATTCTTTTTTTTTTCTTAATATAATTTCATTAAAAACAATATATGACCCTGGCACTGATAGTACAGATAGAGAAGGGCCATTGTTCTTGGTGGGCAGAGATCTACTGGTGGGCAGAGGCAACAAAATAGAAAAATTCTGGAAAGCTTTATAATAACTTCTCTTATGTTTTTATATTCCAATTTTAAACCATGAATAAAGATACAATAAGAAAAAAAGGAAAATTAGAAGCCAATCTCATTTGTGAATAAGATATGAAAGAAAAAACACAATAGCAAATCAATCTACTAGATTAATCTCCCATGGCCAAGAATAATTTACTCTAAGAATACAATGATGTCTTAAAATTAGAAAATTCGTTTCATTATATTAACTGTTTAAAAGAAAATTACTTAATTGATTATCTCGAGCATACAAAAAATCTGATCAAATTCAGCCTCGATTTCTTATTTAAAAAAAACTATAGTGAATTAGATGTATAGTGGAAATGTTTTTATATAAAATGCATGTACTTGAAGCCACCAGCATACATTGTCTCTTATTCACTAAGTTTTTAAATTCAGAAGCACAGAGGAGAATATTATAATTGTAGGAGTATTGAAATGAGCATTCATGTATATTTCTAGATTCTCCATCTTTGAAATTTTACCACATTAGTTTCTCCTCTCTTTCTTCTCTCAACCATTTGAGAGACATTTTATGGGCAGGACACTAATTCATTCCTAAATACTTTATTATATGTTGCCTAATATGAGAGCATTCTCACCCATGACCATAGTACAGTGTTCAGGCTCAGAAAATTTAACACCAATAAAAAAGCATTATCTACAATTTTAAATTTCCTCATTTATCTCATTGTCTTCTATGGTCATTTTCCCCACTCTTGAATTACATTGTATATCATTGTTTTGCCACTTTAGTCTCTTTTAAGATAGAATACTTTCCCACTTCTTGTGTGTGTGTGTGACATAATTTGAGGAAACCAGACCAGTTGTTTTGTGTAATGTCTGTCAGTTTGGATTAGTTAGTTTCTCATAGACTCGGGTTAATTTTTTCTTCTTCTTCTTTTTTTTTCTTTCTTTCTTTTTTTTTTTTTTCCTATTGCCTGTTGCATTGTCTCTTTCAGGGATGCATACTTGGAGACACAGAATGTCACTTTATCCTGATTTGGCATTACTTTTGGTTAGTGTATCGACTTTCTACTGCAATGTAACAAATCACCACGAATTTACAAGATTACTTAACACAACACAAATGTATTATCTTGCAGTTTCCAAGGGTCAGAAGTTCAGCACGTTTTAACTAGATTCTTTGCTCAGGACCTCAGCAGCCGAAATCAAGCTATCAGCCAGCTGTATCTGGAGGTCCCACTAGGGAAAGAATTGCTTCCAAGTCCCTCACCCTGTTGGCAGAATCCACTTTCTTGCAGCCATATGACCATGGTCTCCATTTTCTTGCTAACTGTTAGTGAAGGATCAGTCACAGCTCCTCAAGGCTGCCTGCCCACTGCAGTCTGGTGCTCTCCACGAGGATTCAGAAACGGCAGCTGCTACTTTGGTGCTCAGATCAGACACACATTTCTCTGTCTCCTCCATCACCCACCAGCCAGAGAAAACTCTTAAAAACACACACTTGATGAGGTCAGACCTACCAAGGATAATTTCCCTTCTGCCGTATAACATGAGATAATCAAAGGAGCGATATCTTACATATTCACAGGTTCTGTGCACAAAAAAAGGGAAAGGGTGTTTACATTAAGTAGTGGAAAGCTTGGGACCACTTAGAATTCTGCCTATCACAATCAGATTTTGTATTGTTCAAAAACAATTGGCATCAAAATTATTTAATCTTTGAAGGCTTAAGAAGTTACATATAAGTTTATCTGAACTTTGTCTGTTTTGTGGGTAGTTCTTTGATACATTTCTCTACTTCCATGGCAATTAAACTGTTTAAGTTTTCTATCTCCACTAGAGTTCATTTGATAAATTGCCCCCTAGAAAAATCACACATTTTATCAGGCTTTAAAATTTGTAGGAATTTTTGGGGAAAAAAATCGTTTATAATTTTTATTATGATTTTGTTTTAACAGTCTCATTTATTTCTGATTTTGCATATTTATGTTCATTTTTTAATTGCTGCCTGATTTTTTTAAAGAACAGTATGTTTATTTAACAATTAATTATACCTTTTTTTCTGCTTTTAATCTCTTGATTTGCTGAATTTATCCTTATTATTTCCTTCTTTGGGTTTACTTTGGGCTTACTTTATGTTTGTTTTCTTATTGATCTGGGAATTTAATTCACTTAGTATTATTCCTTCACATTCATTGATATAAATACGTATTTAAGACTATGAGTTCTCCTCTGATCACTGTTGATTCACTATGTATACCATGGTAGCTCATACAAACTGATGAGTAGTATTTTCGTTATTATTTTTTAGAAATTTTGTGATTTTGTTTGATAGGTTTATATTTTTCCTTCCTCCAAAACATGTTTAATAAATACTTTTTTTATTAATTAATATTTTTAGCACCTAAAAGCTGTTTAAAATTCAATAAGGATCCTTTCTCCCCTCCTCCCTCTTTTCTTTCCTTCCTTCCTCCCTCTCCCTGTTTTCCTGCCTTTCTCCTTCATTTTTCCTTCCTCATTCTTCCTTTCTGAGTAATTCAGTCAAAAAACATTATGTAGTGAGAAGCAACATAACAGGCACATCTGGGACAGGGAAGGATGGCGTGATAGTGGCTTGGTGTAGGGAAGCTGGGGCTGAGTGGGGAAGGAAGGATATCCATGCAAGACAGTGACAGCAGGCTGCTGGTGTGGCATATTGAAGCCCCAGTGGAGTGAAGAGCACATCCACATGAAGGGAGTGGTGGTGGCAACAAAGGATCTATTATACTCAGGGTGTTCAATTCCGTATGTAATATAACAAGGATGGTGGCCAGATTCCTTATCATCAGAGAAGGGGGTTACATATACGGAAAGGGAGAAAACTAGCATGAAATCTGTGATATTAGATTGGGATTGGAAGTAGCAGTGTGAACTCGATGTTTGCAAAATAATAGATAAATAAATAATTAAATGTTGATGCCTTGCTATGCCTTCACCATCCAGGGTCTTAACTCGTTTCTTCAGAATTTACTTTCAAGAAGCTTACAGTCAGGACTGGATATTAGACATGCACATTAAATTCAAAGAATGGGGTGAGATATACATTAAGAACTGTCAGAAAAGTTGGACCTAAAACAGTAGATGAGGATAGCATTTTGGAGAATGTGTTTTCTGACTGGGAAGTGTAAAACCTGTAAAGACAATATAAAACATACTTGAAAGCATGGCTATGGAGCCAGACTAATAATTTAACTTTTGACTCTACATCAATGAGATGTAAGATTTCAGGCCAGGGGCACAAGGACTCAGGTTCACATCTATAAAATGTAGATAATAATAAAAATAGGGTTGCTTGGAGGCTTAAGTGAGTTCCCAGAAAAGTGCCTGATATATAGTAAAATATCATATAATATTATCACTTAAGACAATTGGTTTTAGAAATATTGAGCTGGGGAGAAATGAACCGATGTACAAGAGAGACATAAGCCACATTAAGATGGGACAAACAAGAAACAGGTTAAGGGCAATATTTTCCCCTTTCTGATATCCATGGCCTGAGGCAGAGATGTATTAGAAGCAGGTTGTAGAAAGCCTTGAAGAGTCAGAAAAGAAGGCCATGGATTAACAAATGGGGTGTTACATGGCTTCTTTAGTCTTTTTCTTCCCTTGGTTTCAAGAAAAAAGAATATCTAATATCTTTCTCTGTATTTTTTAAATAAAAATTTCCTATTGATCATATCAAATAAGTACCCATCTACTTTATACATATATATGTATGTATTAAAGATTTTATGTATTTATTTATTTTAAAGAGAGTGAGCATGAGCGGGGGACATGGGGGCAGAGGGGGAGCAGCAGGGGAGGGGGAAAGAATCCCAAGCAGGCTCAGTGCTAATCCTGGAACCAACTGGGGACTCCATCTCAGGACCCTGAGATCATGACCTGAGTTGAGACCAAGTGTTGGATGCTTAATGGACTGAGCCACCCCGGTGCCCCATGCCCATGGAACTCTTAGTGTCGTCTTTGTCTTCAGAGTGAACATTTATTCTTTTTAAAAATGCTTTTAAAATTATATGTATATAATCATGATACTGTCATTGTATGGTCTTATACTTTTAATGCTGTCTTGATAAACATAATTGAATTACCTGTGTATTTTTTGCTCTTTATTCCTGGAACGAACTTCTATAGTCCAAAAATATATTTTATTATAATCACTTTACAAGCTTTTTTAGTCTTTATCTATACTCATACACAAGTTAGAATGGCTTACCTTTTTCTTCTTATTATCTGTCATGTTTTAAAATCAACACCACATTTACCTTATAGAATAAGTTGGAAACTATGTTCCATTTTTCTGTGCTTTACGTTGTTTTCTACAGTTTCTTATTGATATTAATATTTTTACATAATTCATTCACAATTATCATCCTGTTTGTCTCATTGATAGGTCAATTTTGGTAATTGCCACTTTTTAATAAAATTATCTATTCTGTGTATAATTTCAGAAGTGTTCACATATACATACATTGTATTTATTTATATTGATTATCTTCTCTCTTTGTTTAATGTCTGCTAGTATTAATGAAATTTGCTGAACTTTTTGAGTGAGTAATGAAAGTAGGGAAACACTCAGTTTTTGTTTTGTTTTGCTGTGGGTTTTTTTTTTTTTTTAACCAATTAAAAGTTTGTATTAACTTGAGATTTTTGCCTTAACTTTTATTATTTCCTACTTTATTTTTTTTCTTCCCTTGTTGAATATTTTCCCTTGGTGAAAACAAAATTCATGTGAGTTTGTTAATTTTTTCTTCTTATTTTTTATTTATAAAAGTATTTAAATGAGGGGTACCTGGGTGGCTCAGTTGGTTAAGAGTCTGCCTTCAGCTCAGGTCATGATCCCAGGATCCTGGGATCAAGCGCCATGATGGGCTCCCTGCTCAGAGGGGGGGTCTCCTTCTTATCCCTCTCCCTGTCTCGTCTTCCCTCTCCCCCCCACCCCTGTTCATTCTCTCTCTCTCTCTTTCAAATAAACAAATAAATCTTTTTTAAAAAGTATTTAAATGAATTAAATATTTTGTCTACATTCCCAATTTTTCCATAAAGTATACTTTGGGAATTTAAGAAATATGTTAATGATGTTTATATATCTTTTTTCTGGAGCACTCCCCCCCCCCTTTTTTTGTGAGTGTGTGTGGGAGAGTTTTTTTTTTTTTTCAATTTTCTAAGTTTGGTTACTCAGAAATTATTTCTATATTTATTATATCGTGGCCTGAAAATATGTTTATATATTAAACTTGAAAATATTAATGATTCCTTTCTTTCATACACTTAAAGCAGGGATATTTTTTACTGCTGTTATTAAGCAAATAATTTCTTTTAATATTCATGCTATTATTTAAATTTAATTTAATATTTGCTCTCTTATTATGTGAAGGTGATGTACTAGGGTTTTCTTCCAATACTATTTTTTTTTCCTCTCCTGGGATTTTTATTTTTTCTTTAGTGGATTTTATTGCTGTGTTTCTAGTGACAATCTAAAACTGACAAATTGGGGCCCCTGGGTGGCTCAGTCATTTAGGCGTCTGCATTTGGCTTGAGTCATGATCCCAGGGTCCTACGATGGAGCCCTGCGACTGGCTCCCTGCTCAGTGGGGAGTCTGCTTCTCCCTCTCCTTCTGTCCCTCCTCCTCTGCTTGAGCTCTTTCTCAAATAAATAAATAAAAAGTAGTTTTAAAAAATTAAAAAAAAAGAAACAGGATTCCTGATACATGGTGAAAGCACTTGGAATAACAACAGTTATAATATCATAGTAGCAGTGACCGCAGCAGTGGGAATTCTATCGCTGGTGGGATGTATGGGGTGTGGTATGATGTGGAACACGAGGAAAGTGCATGAGGGCAGGTGAGAAACTCAGAGTAGTACATGAGATTTGGCTTTTGACACTAAACATAAGTCAGTCTTGACATGTATGGGTTACTTCTTCATATTTCTCCTGGGAGGTCATCATGTGGCCAAAAAGCTTAAAGTGGTTCTCTGTTCATTACCTATACATTGGCATGCAGGCAACATGTATATATCTTCTATTATTTGTTTTTCTTTTACTATTTTTATATTGTAGATGTCATGCATGTTGACTATAGAAAATAACAAATAAGAAAAGGTAAACCGCTGTTAATAATATCTAGGAAACAAAATACTAAACCATTTAGGGTATATTTCAGTTGTTTCTTTTCCATGCAGGTTCACACACAAACTGATTTGACTGAGAACAATATGATTCTAAATTTTAACCTCCTTTTGTAATAGCCTATAATATATAATGAAATCTCTCCTGTGTCCCTAAATGGTCTTATGTTAGGTTATATAAATGGCTTCGGAGTGACCCCCTAAGGCAGAGGCTGCCTAGGTGTTCAAGATCCCAATTCCTCTTCCTGGATACATAGAAAATTCTATTTCCCAGCCTAAAATTTGTGTCTGACTCATTTTAGAATACTGCACATACCATTAGGACCATTTTGAATAGTGGAAAGTAGCAGCGATAATTCAGCTAATGTCAAGGCTAATAATGTAAGCAGATTGCAAAAGTCCCTGTCTGTGTACTGTTTGATAATTGAATCATCCTGATTTGTCATTGTTATTAATTAAACATAGAAATGGACAGACAAATAAACAATGTGGCCTGCAAACAAGCATTTCTTTTAGCGCAGACCCCTCTGGGGAGTCCAGAATTTAGAAAGGTTTACCTGGTAGTGTCATCATTGTCCTGAACCAGGAGATTGTTTTTGGTTTTGGGTTCAGTTATTTCTGAACTTCCTCATTCAGACCTCATCATTTTAACAACTGATAGCATAGAAATATCAATGTGAAAAACCTCTTGCATGGGGATATTCAAGTGAACAAGATCTTGTGAAAAATGAGCCAATATACAAGTCCAGTGGATTCAATTATAAAACAAACACAACAAAACAAAAGCAAGAATGGTAAAAACCCTAAATAACCACTTAATTCTTAAGAAAAACATGAATCCATGCATATGACACACTTTTTCCTAAAATAGCCTTTAACTGGATAGTCAGGGAGCTGGCAAGTTAGCACTTCTGTGGGCCTTAGAGAAATGACCTTAATAGCCTTTCATTTTCTTTCCTCCTGTTTCACTCTTATTCTGCTTCCAAGCTATGACTTTTTATTTTTTTCAGTTGGCATTCCATGCAAACCAACATTGTTACCTTTGGTTATGATTTTATATTTTAACTTATTTTCTCCTTGACATTTACCTTCCCTTCCATGATCTGTTTTTCCCTAGCAGCAGGGCTTTCTTCTCCTTCTGCGTCACATAATAATAAGATCAAAAGGGTAGACATGTGATGCTCAGAGACTGGTCTCCTTTGTTGTAGTTCGGTCTCCAAGGTTAGATCTATTATTATTTCACGTTTACCTTCTTTTGAGTTGTGCCTGTGGAACAAGTAATAAATGTCTTCTTAACTCTCTTATTTTCCTTCTACCTTCCCTCTCTACTTTTCTAGAGCTTTAATGGCCAGGAAAACAAATACTCTTTTGACAGTGGGTTCCTAGTCATATATACAGACTTGGTTTTGTATACAACGATTCTTCTTGAGTTAGCCTGTTCTGAAAAATAGCTAACAGAGAAAAATCCCATACATTTTTTAGATGATATAGTTAGACCTTTTGTTTTTCGACACTCTCTTTCTCTTGCTGTGAGCAAACACTAATTATAAATGTCAGAGAAAAAAATGTCCTGAAAGATTCTTGTCCTTTCAGTTTGAATGTTATGACTGCACTTTTGAGGAAGACTGGAGAAGTATTTTATATTCTGATTAAAATATAAATTTTATTTCACCTGAAATTCTCTTGAAACCTCATGTGTTTCACATTGGAAAAATATTTATATGTAGATAATACAGCTATTATTAACTTACTCTAACAAATGTAACTTGCTCCCCTCAGAATTAGCTGTTTATAGTTTAGAGTGTATCTGGCCAAGAGATACCCAAAGTTCCAACTTCCTCTTATACTAACTAGAACACTGTGTGGGCAGCTATGTTACTCAGCAGAATTACCCATCCATGAGGATGAGTAATACCTCCTAACATTTTCTAAAACCTATGTACACACGAATTGCCTTAAAATTCTCTTCGTTATTTTTTAGAGAAATGGGAAGAATGTGAAAACATGAAGAATATTTAGAACAAGTGCTAATCCCAAACAGTTTAAAAATAATAACAAACTACATGGGGACGTCAATCTGGGAAAGATATAATGGTTGAGGAATTTAAATATCTCCATGTCTCATTTTTGCATTTCAATAGTAATAGCTGGGGACTAATTTGAGATGATTGTAGAGCTAATTGAAGTGGTTGGGAGGGTACATTTCTTATTTTTGTTTTTCATTGAATCAGGGACTTTATTATTTTAAAATAATATGCTCAAGACTTATTTTTGTTACAATTTGACACAACGATTTAGTACTGAAGCCTCATGACTAGGGTTGATACACAAAGTTTTAGGAGATGAGATTTTACAATATAATGGAAAGTTACTAAGGTAAAGAACAATTTGATTTCTTGTTTCTTTGAAGTACTTTTCAGAATGTATTGGTTCTTTTGAACAAAATGGTATATCTTTTGTGTGTATTAGATTGCCTTCCTGGCCCCATTCTTCAACCATTCCAGCAACCATGCCCTTGCTATGGCCTTATAATGGGTGAAGTGTATTTCCTACCCTTGACTTTGGAATTGGTTCTGTGACTTGCTTTAACAAATAGAAGAGTCATGAGTGACCGTATACCATTTGGAAATCAGAGATTTAACATGCCTTGCTTGTTTCTTTTTACCTTTTTTCACTTCTGCCATCATCATGAGAAGAACCTGTGCTGGTTAATCTATTAGTCAAAAGTGGGCAAGTGACATAAACGGAGCACAGCCCCTCAGTGTCGCCCATCAGTCTTTATTTAGTAAGATGCACATCTGTTCTAGCCACTGCAAGGGAAACACATCCAACCAGTTGATCCTTGCTTAAATAGCTGAGCCTCACAAAGTTGTGCATGTGTGAGAATAAGTGATCGTTGTTTTAGAAAACTAGAACTTGATTTAACAGTGTTAATGGGTATCGTGACATGCAATAAACAGCACATATTTAAAGTACACATTTTGATGAGTTTTAACATATGTATATATCCACAAAACCATCATCACAAAATTGCCATCAGAAGATAATGAACATAACGATCACTCCCAAAATTCCAAAATTTGCTCACACTACTTGTTGATTTGTCCTCCTCACAGCTTACTGCCCACCTCACCCGAGGGCAACCACAGATCTGCTTTTCATTTCCATAGTGATGTTTTCTAGAATTTTTTCTAAGTGAAATCATGTAGTAGATACACTTTTTTTGTCAGCAAATTTTCTTTGAGAATCATCGATGCCGTAGCGTATTCTCAATAGTTCCTTGCTTTTGATTTCTGAGTAGTTTTCTACTGTGTGGCTATTCCACAGCAGTCTTATTCATTAACCTTTCGATCACTGTTCATGTTGTTTCCACCGTGGGCGCTACTAAAAATAAAGCTGTTATGAACATTCAAGTACAACCCTTTGTATAAATATATGATCTCCTTTCTCTTGAGCAAATGCCTAGCAGAGCAATGACTGGGACATATGGTAAATATATATTTAACTTATTAAAAAACTGCCAGACTGTTTTCCAAAGTGATTGTAGGATTTTATATTCCCAGCAGTAGTGTGTGAGAGTTCCAGTCTATCCATATCCTGGCCAACACTTGATACGGTCAGTCCTTTAAAATTTAGACACCCCTGGTAAATGGTAATATAGCCTTATAATTTTAATTTGCGTTAACCTACTGAGCAGAGTCATGGAATACCTTTTTGTGTACCTATTGTCATCCATTTATCTTCTTTGGTGAAATGTCCAGTCTTTGTTACTTTAAATTAGGTTGCCTATTTTCTAAATGAATTTTGTTAAGTTCCTTATATATTTTGGATTGAAGTCTTTTACTGGGTATGAACTTTGCAAATATTTTCTCCCAGCTTATGACTCATTTTTTTCTTTTTTTTTTTTTTAAGATTTTATTTATTTATTCGACAGAGAGAGAGACAGCCAGCGAGAGAGGGAACACAAGCAGGGGGAGTGGGAGAGGAAGAAGCAGGCTCATAGTGGAAGAGCCTGACGTGGGGCTCGATCCCAGAACTCTGGAATCAGGCCCTGAGCCGAAGGCAGACGCTTAACCGCTGTGCCACCCAGGCGCCCCATGACTCATTTTTTTCTGAGTGGTGTTTTCTGAAGGGCAGACACTTAATTTTGATGAAGTTCTGTTTATCAATTTGTTCTTTTATGAATAGTACTTCTTGTCTTCCATCTAAGAATTTTTCTTACGAAACCCTATGTTACACAGATTTTCCCCCCACGGTTTCTACTAGAAATGTTATAGTTTTAGGTTTTAACTATCAGGCTATGATTCATTTTGTGATTCATTATATATGTAGGTGACATACAGGTCAAGTTTTTTTTCGAATTTTGTTTATTTGTTCATTTTATGTGTTGTTATTCACTAGTTCCAGCACCATTTGTTGAAAAGATAATCCCTTTGTCATTGAATTGCCTTGACATTTAGCAAAAAATCAAGTTGAGCTATATTAAGTTTCATTGTTCTGCTTTCCTAACTTAACTCTAAAATCACACTGCTTTGCTTACTGTGGCCTTATGATAAACTCTGAAATCAGGTTTTGTTAGCCTGTTCATTTTGATCTTTTTTTTCAAAGTTTTTATTTTTTAATAGTTTCTATGTCCTTACATATTTATATAAATCTTAGAATCCACATATCAATTACTTTTAATAGCCTACTGAAATTTTGATTGTTTTTTTTTTTTTTAAAGATTGTATTTATTTATTCGACAGAGATAGAGACAGCCAGCGAGAGAGGGAACACAAGCGGGGGAGTGGGAGAGGAAGAAGCAGGCTCATAGCAGAGGAGCCTGATGTGGGGCTCGATCCCAGAACGCCGGGATCACGCCCTGAGCCGAAGGCAGACGCTTAACCGCTGTGCCACCCAGGCGCCCCTGAAATTTTGGTTGTTATTATATTAGTTCTATAGATTAATTTGGAGAAAATTGACATCTCAATATTGATTATTCTGATCCATGAACATGTTGTATCTAGCCATTTATTTAGGTCTTTTAAATTATTCTCATCTCTGTTTGCATTCATTTCTCTCAGCCATGTCTGCTGTTTTTAACACACAGTTAATATAATCACTTGTCTAATTTATCCCTAACTGTATTTTTCTTTTAAGATTTTTTATTTATTTATGTGACAGAGATACAGCCAGCTAGAGAGGGAACACGGCAGGGGAGTGGGAGAGGAAGAAGCAGGCTCCCAGCGGAGGAGCCCGATGTGGGACTCGATCCCAGAACGCCAGGATCACGCCCTGAGCTGAAGGCAGACACTCAACGACTGCGCTACCCAGGTGCCCCCCAACTGTATTTTTGATGCAATGTAAATGGTGTTGTTTCTGAATGTCTGATTTTTAGTATATAGAAATACATTTGGTTAGTGTATTGATCTTGTATCATGCAAACTTATTAAGTTCACTTATTAGTGCTAGCAGCTTTCTGTGTAAACTCAGCAGGATTCTCTACATTGATAATTATGTTGTTAGCTAGTAAAGAAAGACTTATTTCTTGCTTAACTGAGTATATAATTTCTTTTTCCTTATATTTATTTCCAGAAAAAAACTGTCGCTAGAACTATCCACACCATGTGGAATAGAAGTGGTGAGAGTGAATGTCCTTGTCTTATTCTTGATATTCAGGGAAAACATTCACTTTTGCACCATCAAATATGAGATTAGCTGTGTTGCTTGGATTCTGCAGATACTAAGCTGGCACAATCCTAGGGCTCACTTCATTTTTCTCTTCTTACAGAAATCACTAGGCTCCCTAGTGTCAAATATCACTAAATCATCATTTCATGTACTTTGTCTGTTTTATTTTGGTTGTCTCAGATATAAAGGTTAATCTAGTCCTTGTTACTCGATCTTGGCTAGAAGTGAAATTCCAGTTTATTAATTCTTGACATAGGCATGAAAGCAATTCAACAGTGCAAGAAGAGTCTTTTCCACAAATGGTACTGGTACAAGTTTATAAATGTATGGGAAAAATATACTTTGACACCTACCTCACACCATATCCAGAGTTAACCTGAGCTGTATCACAGACCTAAAGGCAAAAGCTAAAACCATAATACTTGGAGAGAAAAAAAAAAGTAACAGAAAATTTTATGCATGCATCATTTCCCCAGAAATGTCATAAATATCAATATAATTTCATCAAGATGAATAACTTTTTCTCATCATAAAACACCATTAAGGATATAAAAATGCAAGCTGTAATTTGCTAGAATATTTGACAAGCCAATTACTTCCTGAATATGCAAAGAAATTTTACAAATCCAAAATATAAAAGATAAACAATAGAAAAAAAATTAAGGTGCCAAAACCTTGAACAGGTACTTCAGCATTATTGGTCATGAAGAAAATGCAAATTATAATATTACAATAATCTTTTGAGCAACTGTTGTGTCTATCTTACTAAGAAATTTGATTTCTATGTTTTTACCCAAGAGAAATGTCTAAAAAAAGAATTGTGTGAGAAACTTTGTAGTTGATTTTCTCATAGGAGGTAAAGGCTGGAAACAAGGCAAATATTATCAATGGGAGAACAAATAAACACTTATGATGTCCTCTTATAATAGAATAATACTTTCCAATAAAGACAGAGTAAATTACAGATACACAGAACACTATGAATGGAAATCGAGCCATTATTCTGAGCAAAGGAAATAAGACACAAAATTATAGATACTGAATAATTTAATAAGCATGATGTTTAAGAATAGGCAAAACATCAGTGGTATAAATAAGAATGATGTGGAGCCAGAGTGGCTGGAAGGGGCATGAGGACACTATTGCGATGGAACTGTTCTCTATACTATGATTCTGGTGCTGGTGGCATGGATTACACATTTATTAACACTTATTAAAATGTACACTATAAATCCGTGTATTATATAGTATATAAGTTGTATTTAAATATAAATAAAACAAAATCAATGCAGCTAAAAGAATAGAGCTTCCAACACTAAAACATCTCATAATAATTAAATTTTTAACACTGATGTAGGATCACATATGTTTAGAAATGTATTTGCTGGTAATTTTATGCTCTAAATACAAGCACTTGAAATTGAGTGTCTGTATCAATGAGGGACATTTTGGTCAAAACATTGTAGAGCAAATCACTTCACAAAGCATTCAGTGTACCTATTAGTCTTCCCACCGTTACAAGAAAGGCAATAGGTTGATGCAATAAATATAATGAGGTATAACACAGACAAGTTGGGCAAACTCTGCTTAGGATTTGAAAACTAATGAATGTCTCCACATCTGTGACTTCCTTAAACCAGGAATTGATTACAAGATTACAGAAAGGAAGTGTAAATTTGCAGATTCAATTCTGTAGTATTACTTTTAGCTTTGTTTAGGGCCAATGGATTTTTATGGGTTTTGTTTTTGTTTTTTTTTGTTTTTTTAAAGATTTTATTTATTTATTCGACAGAGATAGAGACAGCCAGCGAGAGAGGGAACACAAGCAGCCAATGGATTTTTATGGGTTTTGTTTTTGTTTTTTTTGTTTTTTTAAAGATTTTATTTATTTATTCGACAGAGATAGAGACAGCCAGCGAGAGAGGAAGAAGCAGGCTCATAGCAGAGAAGCCTGATGTGGGGCTTGATCCCACAATGCCGGGATCACGCCCTGACCTGAAGGCCGACACTTAACCGCTGTGCCACCCAGATGCCCCATGGGCCAATGGATTTTTGGTCCATTAAGGCATCATTTTGGAATTTGAGCAATGAATAATTTTTATTATTTTCATTTAATAAATACTTACAGTGTGATTATGATGTTAAGTACTAGCTTTAGTTCCTGAGGGTACTGGTGGGAGAGAGGATTATACAAGCATTAGAACAATTAAAAGAAAAAGGAAATTATATTAAATGCTATTGATAAATTAAAGCAGAGTAGTAAACAAGTGACTGGGTTGGGAGTTTCAGGGCATTAGACAATATGGGCAGGGAAGGACTCTCTGAGGTCATAACTCTTGAAGTGAAGCCTAAAGGTTAAAATCATGGCGAAGAGCATTCCGAGCAAAGGGAATAACAAATATGAAGGTTCTGAAGTAAAATGATCTTAAAATATTTCAGGAGTGCCTGGGGGGCACTGTTGGGTAAGCCTCCAACTCTAGATTTTGCCTCAGGTCATGATTTCAAGGTTGTGGATCAAGCCTCCTATCCGACTTCACACTGAGCTGGGAGTCAGCTTGAGATTCTCTCTCTCCCTCTCTCTCCGCCTCTCCTCTGCTCTCACTCTTTCTCTCTTTCACTTTCAAATAAGTAAATAAATAAACCTTAAAAAAAATTCAGAACTGGAGAGAAGGTCAGTCGGCTGGACCATAATAGACAAGGAGTTGCATGACACAGATAATGAAACAGAAGGTAGGATCTTAATATGAGGTCTGGAGACCCATAAAGGAGTTTGACTTTTAATCTAAGGAAAATGGGAAGCTATTAGAGTATTAAGCAGTGGTAAGGAGGGACCTGAGTGACATTTTTAAAAAATCACTCTATTTGTGCAAAAAGGGATTGTAGAAGGGCATGATGGAACATATTATAGTAATTTGGGTAGTCACTGATGCTCTTCTGAGATAGAGGAACATATGTGATGAAACTTATGTTTTGCTAAAAAATATTCTTCCCGCTTGTCAGGGGAAAAACCGAAGAATAGACTTAGAAGTATATATTCTAGAGGTCGTTTTGAGCCAATCTCAAATTCTGTTTTAGCTTCTCATTATGTCAATACTGAAAGTATTTGAAATTATTATTATCTATATTGCATCCTGTGTCTTTCATATTTCTTTTTTTTCTGTCTTACAATATTTTCAAGTAATATTATGTAACATTTTCTATTTCAGTACACATATGAAAGTGAAGTAGTGGGGCGCCTGGGTGGCACAGCGGTTAAGCGTCTGCCTTCAGCTCAGGGCGTGATCCCGGCGTTATGGGATCGAGCCCCACATCAGGCTCCTCCACTATGAGCCTGCTTCTTCCTCTCCCACTCCCCCTGCTTGTGTTCCCTCTCTCGCTGGCTGTCTCTATCTCTGTCGAATAAATAAATAAAATCTTTAAAAAAAAAAAAAGAAAGTGAAGTAGTAAGATTACAACAAACCTATTTGTAAAAAAAATATAGATTAGTTTCTGAAAAATTTTTTTCTGAAAGTGAAAACATAGTATTATGGAACAGAAATAAAATTACCCCCTTATTAAGTCATCTTTTTACTATGCTATCCTAATTCCTAATATTTTATGTTAGCAAGATATTATACTCATAATAAATGCTTATATAAATAAAATATTTGTGTATATATACATACACACTAAGTTACTGATTATTTCAAAATGTGTTTACTTTATCCTCACAAGTTCGTCTGGTAAATGACCATGCCTAACACTTCTATAGAGTCTTATTTACACTAAGGAATTAGTTTGGGGCATGAAAGAAATTCAGCAATATGTATTTAATAATTGCATATTCTACACATGTACATATGTCTGGGGAATTTGTGTTATCTGTCTAAATAATTAATTCACAAGTACAAATTAAACTTTCTTGTCACTTATTTCATTCATATTTGTGTTATCTCTTTTCACGTTACTGAATTAAGTAATGATTACTGTGGATACATTCTATGGTAACCTAGGTTTTCTGTTCATTGTAAAGCCATTCATTCTGTTTGCACTGTTCACTACAAATATCAGGTATTTCCTCTATTTTTGTGTCAATATTATTATGAACAATATTGTTCATCAATATAGTTTTCATAGTAATGAATATTCCGAAGTCAATGGGTAAGCATATTTTCTATTACATGAATGATAATGTTGCAGGCTTGGAAATCTACTGTTGTAATAGAACACTTAATACCATTAAGCTATATTGGCAATATTTTCATATTATTGGACTGTCACAAAGAGATAATATATGAAATGCACTGAAAGATACTTACACAAATTGGTGAAGCTAGAATTTCAATATTATCTTATTTGATTAGGGCAGAATATGAGGAGCTTATATCATGGGTCTAATTGCTACTTCCATAGTGTTGGATGTTTGTGGCATGCTTTACATTGTTAATCTATATACCCCGCGGTTTGTTATCCACCATGTTTATGTATGAATATATTTAGAGAGAGATTCAGAGGATTTTTGGTCAATTAAGGCATAATTATGGAATTTGAACATCTTTAGATTTTTTTTTCCTATTCTGGAGTCAGAACAAAGTCACCGAGTTCTATTTTAGCTGTATATTTGAGAACTACATTGCATAAACTTCAAGTAAAGCAGAAAATAGGAAAGTTGGTTTATTTAATCAAATATGTGCCATTATTTCCCTAGAAAAAAAATTATGCCCATCGTTTCAAACAGTAAGTATGATTTCAAAACAAAACACCGACAAGGGATCCAAATTCTAAATGCAGCCTTAAGAATTTTCTGGACTAGAAAATGCTTGTTGATATTGAGTGAATTCTATTTATAGAAGCAAATAGGATGGTATTGTTTTAGCTAGCTTTCTTGGTAATAGCTTTATTCTGTATTCTTCTTCAATGTAACAATACCCTGTAAGACAAGAAAGGATATCTCTGTGTTCAATCTTTTGATTTCACCTGAAATGAAGTTGCTCTGCCCCTAAATCAATATCTCAGTGCTGAGTTGATTACATGTTTGACGTTCGTAAAGGGATGAAAGTAGTCTGAGATATTGTTCCTGTGATAAGTGGGAATGTGCAGGAACAACCCAAGTTATAACTACACAGAGTTGTTATTTTTTCTCTTCTTGTCAGACTACACTGTACACAGAGCTGGCTTAGGAATCTAACACCTGTTGTAAACTGTAATTAGTGAAAAATGCCACTCAACTGCGAGGTGTCTGGTTGGGTCAGAAAGAAGTAACAACCAGAGCTGTCCTCTTAAGAATGCGAATTAATGCTCAAAATTAGCTACCTTCTTAATTCACTTATAATCGTGAGTTAACTATCCACATGATTGTCAACACTTTCTCCATGAAGGAAATATTTATCTTCTATTATTCTTACCTATGTTTAGAATGGGGTTAATGTTGGTAAGGACAAGGGGCAAGATGTGTCAACAAGTTAGTATTCATTGGCTACGGAGTCATAGAAAAGGCTATGGCCTTCTCGAGGAAGGAGAGTAGAAAATAACAGATCTTATCTGGATGAACTTGACCAAAGAAAATCCTGTCCTGTCTTCTTCTGGTGCAGTGGACCATGACACTGCATGATCTAGGAAACATAAAACTAGATAGAACAATTAGGAAGGTCATCAAAAGCACCTCATTTTCTTTTATTTTTTCCTCATTCAGCAAGAATATAGCCATATATGAAAGGAGGTTAAACAGGCATTTCTGAGATAGTCATTTATGATGATGTCTGCAAAGTCTCTCCCACTGGTCTGCCTCTTTTAGCATTCAATGTATAATTGTCAACAAACATAAGGCTGATTTCTCCAGAAGGTCACTCTTAAATGCCCTTCTGTGGCTTGAGAGCATTTAAAATTTATGTCTAATTGTGCATCAGTTTTGAGATTTAATAGCTGAGTGATTTTCAAACCACATTCCACAGAGCTCCCCAGGTAGCCCAGGGACAACTACGATAGGCAAGGGAGAGATCAATTGCTGGCCTTCTTACATATTTTAACAACAGCTGTTCCACTTTTATGAGTTTGTGTTTTCCCATATCATTTTGATTGAAGACTAGTTACTGCTAAAACTGTGATATGATATAGGTCAGGTGTGGGGGAAATGTTGAGAAGTAGAGTAATTGTGCCTTCATTCCTTTTTGCACTCAACAAATTGTTATCGAGCACCTATGTAGCTTAAGACAACAGCAAGCCACAAAAGAAGGGATTCACTGGCGCTTAATGAAAACAGGGTAAACTGAGAGGTAGGTGGCTACAGTGATGATCTTGGTAGGGCAGGAAGGATACAAAAGGCGGAGATGGAGCCATAAATGCAAAGGAAGATAAAATTAAGCTGGCATCTGCTCTGACTAGAGAAAGGTTAATGACTTCCAGTAAGTGAAACTGCATCATAGAACTGTTTGTTTTGGTTTTGAGTTCTTTATTGGCACAGTTTATACCCTTAATATAATTAACCAAAAGCATTTTTGTGAGGCCTCAATAACCTCTATCATTCAAGAACAAGTCATATATAGAACAAGTCATATATAATAGTATTAATCAAAGTGTCAAATATGAAATATTTTACTTAATAGTTTTCATTCCCTGTGATTTGTGACAAAAGAAAGTTTGGGCAAAATTTTCATAATTAACCATCTACATTAATAACTCATTTGTATGTAGTTTCCAAATTATGGGTATTAACCTCTTTTTAAGGCATATTAATGGCCCATAAGTATAAAATTATATTGTATATTGTACAGTGATTTTCTGCTGGTGGCAATTACTTGCAGTTTCAACAGAACTTCCCATTTGGGGGGAGGAGCAAACAATAAGTAACTAAGTTAGTAAAAAGTTCCAAGTTGAGTATTTCTATTTTAAGATACAGCTAAAATGTTTTTGGTTTATTATTTTTTTTAATTTATTTTTTAGACTAGGCATTCAAAGTCGTGCAGAAATAAAATTAAGCTAAGCATGTTCTTACAACAGTGATGAGATTAATCATTTTGAGTGCTGTTTCAATAATCTTTCTTCAAAAACTGTCAAAGCAAATGTAAGTCTATACTTGAAAAATAGAGAATATAGATATTAAACTATGTAATTTGGGCAGAAAATAATAATATTTTTTATATTTTTAGCTTAATATATGACACCAAGTTAGACCAAATATTATATAATGAAGAGGTTACTGAATAGGGGTTCACATGACTTGGCTTCTAACCCCCAAATCTAATTCATGATCTTGGAAAGATAACACAAACTTTTTAAGCCTCAGATTCTAAAAACTTATAATAAGTGGGTGATTTTGGTCCCTTTCAATTCTATGAGTGTAAATGCTTTTTTTTCTGAATAGCCGCTGAATCTTTTTCCTTTATTTTCATGGAACAAACTTTAATGTTTATAGAAAATGTGCTTAATTAAAGTTATTTTCTCTTGGAGCTATGTCTGAAGCATGTATCCTGCTGAGAATGACTTCAAGATTATGCTTTGTTTGCTATGATGCCAAATAATGGTTCAGGAACTTCGAGAAGTTCTGCCTTAGTTCATGAAAGAGTACAGAGTTACAGAAATCATCCTTGAGCTTTCTTTCAGCCACAAACTCTGTCTTTCTAGTGGTGTAAGCAACACAACTTGTATTTTTATACAGACCTAAGTAGATCTTAAATAGACTCTTGCTAGATAGACAACAGATGATAGATGATATAGCTGTTAGATCAATCGATCGTTTGATAAACAGGTATATATAGAGAGATGGATGATTATCATGCACAATAAGTATCATATACAGAGTAATGGTTGCTTGAAGTTGAGAAGATGCTCAAAATGCCTCTACTGGGGCGCCTGGGTGGCTCAGTCGTTAAGCGTCTGCCTTCAGCTCAGCTCATGATCCCAGGGTCCTGGGATCCAGCCCCGCATCATGCTCCCTGCTCAGTGGGGAGTCTGCTTCTCCCTCTCCCTCTGCCCCTCCCCCTGCTTGTGCTCTCTCTCTCTCAAATAAATAAAATCTTTAAAAGAGTTCTGGGATCGAGCCCCGCATCGGGCTCCTCTGCTGGGAGCCTGCTTCTTCCTCTCCCATTCCCCCTGCTTGTGTTCCCTCTCTCACTGGCTGTCTCTCTCTCTGTGTCAAGTAAATAAATAAAATCTTTTAAAAAAATGCCTCTATTGACCAACATACTACATAATATGTCCATGAAAAAAACTCATAATTGCAGTGTGGATAGCCAATTACTGATATAAATGGCACAGCTTGGCCACATAGACCAGGGAACTCCTGTGGAGTGACAGGCAGCAAATCATACCCAGAGCAATGAGGATCTAGGAAAAATAAAAGAGGCAAATTTACTGTGTTGATATGGTAATGATGAAAAGTTTGTTAGCCAAAAATCTAATGAAGACTTTGTAGAACTGAGCCATGTTACACTCTGTCTCAGCAACATTTCATATTCAAATGAAATCTAACACTGAAAAAAATTAAAATCAATGAAATATTTATTGAAATTTCTGAAAATGTGAGATGAGAGTACATGTCACAATACATATAACCTCTACATGAAATCTTCTCTAGATATGTTAATTCTCAGTCTTACATAGCATGGCATGGCTTCTGTCCTTGACATTTAGTCTTTTGCTCTTTATTCTTAAACTACCCTATGTACATTGGCCTCTTTCCCTTCTTCAATGTTTATTTTTATAGTTCTCCCTTTGCCCCTTGAGGTAAATTAGTCTAGACTTTCTAATATGCTTCTAATTCTCTTTGCTCATAACTCAAATTACTATAACAAAGAGAGGTGTAAATCCTCACAAACTAATAATAGTTTTTGTCATTATTAGACTAACAAGTACAGGGGTTTGAGATAAAAATCAGGAACCCAGAATGAACATGTGTCAGTAGCCTAAAGGTCCAATAAGAAGGGAATGTGGAAGCCTCAAGAATTCTTGACTGCAGATATCACATAGGTATTCTGGCTGTACTAACCCATAGATGCGAAGCAGATATGCACAATTATGTGAAGCGAGCTACAACTTCAGACAAGGTAGAGACCTGAAAATTGTATAGGGTAGAACTCTGTCAGGTCTAGTGATTCCATGGTGGGGCACGGGGTCTGGAGAGCTAATTCCAGGATCAAGAACCTAGTGGGGAACATTCCACTAAACAAATTATGAACTCAGCAAGGAGGAAATGAAAACAAAATGTCTTCAAGATGCTGTCACATGTACCTGTGATTCTTATCTCCTTCTGGCACTCACCCATCAGTTTAAAGAAGTTATGCTCTGAAGTTGTACTCTCATAGGACTTAAAAATGGTCAGAGCTGGTTTTAAGTTTATTTGATGACGATTGTGACCATTTTGGTGGCAGTGAAGCAAAAGGATCTATTGGTTAATATTATAACTAGTAATTTTTAAAAATTAACTTTATCTACTATATATATGATTACACTATATGCAATTGTTGGTATTCAAACATTTTTGATGTACTAAAAAGACAGAGTCCTATAATTTAAAATAATAGCTATAGACAGTTAACATTCACCAAAACCCCTCTATAATCTCTCCTGCATTTCATTCATACGTGTTGGAGCATAGAAGAAGCAGGTCGATGAATACGCCTCCATGGGCATTCCCCTGAGAGCCTCCTACATTGATTCTGTATGTTAGCTGTAACCATCAGTGGCAAATTCCTGCAAGGTTTTGATCTGGGCAGCAGCAAAAAGTCCCTAACTATGTGGGACACATCTACAGTGGTAGATTTGAAACCTGAGTGAACTCTTCCCCAGCTTCAGTTCTTCTGAGCATCCCATTGGATTTATAAAGATTAATTAGCTACATTAAATTGCCTCATACTCTGAATATCTAGAATGGCTTCTGTTTTCCAGCAGCACCCAGACTGATACGCAGAGCCACTGAAGTCACCCTTGATGGAGGTTTTTCTATAATTTAGGCAATAACAATCAATGATAAAAAGATGATAAAAATATTCCTTCTCTGCAGAAGTTATTAGAAAAGAGAGTCAAACATATTTAAAAATAACTAAAATGATACGTAAAATTATTGAACATGAGCCAAACACAACTTTTAAATTTTATGCATAGTTAGTTTGTATAATGCTTAAAACAATCTGTAACATACTTTTATGCCCATTTTAAAGATAAGGAAACTGGGATTTGGAGATTTTGAGGAGCTTGTTCAAGGTTGCACAGCTCATCAGTGATAGAGTCATGATTCCAAATCAGGACGTCTGATACTTAACTCACTGTCTCACAGCATCACCTCAAAGACAAGAGAATACAAAGTGCCATAGAAATGTAGATATAAATGCGATAAGTTCTGTTAGGTAGGTTGGAAAAAATGGGCCCAAGACAGTACCTCTAGAGATACTTGTGTTGGCTTTGTTTAAAGAGACATTTGTCTGGCAGAGAAGTGAGGGTGAGGAAGGACAACTTGGAAAGTGACTATGTACATTAAAAGTTGGTAGAGACATAAATATTAATATGGAATATTTAGGAAATGTTGAGAGGCCAAATGTACCTAGAATTCTGTTTCCATGGGGTGGGCGGAGAATGAAGAGGCAGGGATGTAAAATGGGGCCCATAGTGAATGACCTTGAATATTCTCATGAAAAATAAATTCATCATTTTTTAAAAAACATTGACCTTTGACTTATCTTTAAATGAAATCACTCAAAATAATTAAATCATTCTTATGTGCTTGCTTGTGAATGAGAGAAAATGAGGGCATCACATGCTGAATAAGATATTCAGTGGGATCACCCCAGCATCGGACAATGGATGATACGAAAACCATTCAAGATGGCAGGTCTGCTGCATCCTTCTAGGTGTGTGAACTATGACCTATGACAATTCCTTTACTGAGTTTTAGGGACTTTTTGAAAAAACATGGTTTGTATGTAGCACAAAATGAAGGGAAAATGCCAGTGATAAGTTGTAAGAGGGGAGAGTTGGCAGGTTGTTAATTTCTGCAGTTGTCTTGCTAAGGCATAATTTCTAGCACAGGGCTGTTGGCATTGAGGGGAAGTAACCAGGAACATTTGTGTGGGGTGTTCACCCTCAAAATGTGTCTTTGATAATCTGTTGTGGCATGGAAAAATATTAGCTCCTATATTTATATATTTAATCTAAAGCCCTTACACGCATTTCTTTATAGGTTCATTATACAAACATTAACTAGATTTAGTAGTTTAACTGTTCCTTTATATTTTTCACTTGAAATGCTCTTTAAATGTGTTTGAATCTACAGGTTTCCCTTTTACCCACTGCTTTTCTTAACAACCTATATGATAATTATTATCATAGTTCCTTGAGGACATGAGATTTTTCTTAAGTGTCTTTAGTCCTGTATCACCAAGCCTACTTATCTGCAACAAATGGTCAACATATATTTTGTTAATGAAGATATTAGATTTGGTAAGTGGGATCAGTTATTTGTAGGTAAGAATAAAGTTATTAATATAAATTATTTAGAAGCATTAGTCACACAAATTGATGAAGTAGTTTTAGAGTATATTTGTATTAGTCAAATTAATTTTATGCACTTTTCAGCCATTAGGAAAAGACATCTTCAATTTCTGTTCTATTTATAGGCTTTAAAATTAGCATGCATCTTTCATATATTTTAGTATAAATAAAGACTCTCTAAGTTGTTACAAAAACACTGAGGTCATAGTGAGATGATGATCTCAAGGGTATTAAAGAGAAGTAGACAATCCTGTTAAACATTTTTTTTTCTGTCTTCTGTGACCTGCTAATTACTTAACATAAAAAGAATGATACACTAACTGAATAAATTAGCTGATAATCAAAAAAATGTGATTACTAAAAGGGATAGATATAATTTCTCAGTTATTTTTCTGTCTTTTTAAGGTTTAACTATAATTCAATTTCAGGTATTTCTCATTTCAGTGCATTAGAGTATTTAGGATATCAGAACTTTGATTCTTGAGTGATAAGAATTTAGTCTTATATTCACATTTTCTAACTAGAATTTATTTTCATTTAAAATGTATATTAAACTATCCTTATTAGTTCTTTTAGGCTACACAAGGCAAAAAAAAATCACATTATTTCAAATACATATATCAGTATAAGATCTTGAAAAATGAACCAAAATACATTGTTGCAAATACTTATAGACATTTAAAGAATAGCTAAATAGTGTAAGATTTATCCAGACAGTGGAATATTATTCAGCACTAAAAAAAAACTAGCAAGCTATGAAAAGGTTAAATATCATATGATTCCAATTAGATGACATTCTGGAAAAGGCAAAACTTATGGAAAGCCAAGGTGGTTTTCAGGTGTTGAGGAGTGGAAGGAAAGATAAATAGGTGGAGCGCATAGGATTTTTGGGTCAGTGGAAATACCCCGTATGACACCATAATGACGGATATGTATCATTATACATTTGTCTAAACCCATGCAATGTAGAAACTAAAAGTGAACCCTAAGGTATAAGAACAAATATTTTGTGGGGCGCCTGGGTGGCACAGCAGTTAAGCGTCTGCCTTCGGCTCAGGGCGTGATCCAAGCGTTCTGGGATCGAGCCCCACATCAGGCTCCTCTGCTAGGAGCCTGCTTCTTCCTCTCCCACTCCCCCTGCTTGTGTTCCTTCTCTCGCTGGCTGTCTCTCTCTCTGTCGAATAAATAAATAAAATCTTAAAAAAAAAAAAGAACAAATATTTTATGAAAGTTCTTTAAGGCAAGAGAAGGAAAAAATGCATAAAGATTAAAAGTAATACATAAAAGTTATTATTTATAGATTTCATGATTCTGATGTAAAAAATTCAAAAACCCAACCTACATTCTTAGAATTAGTTAATGCATTTAGCGAAATCACAGGCTATAAGGTCAATATACAACAGCAATCATGGCTGTATATACCAGCAGAAAAAGTTAATAAAAGTAGATATTTTAAATTATATAATCTAAAATGATATCAAATACATATGATACATCCAAGAAAGCATGGGCAAGGCCTCTACAAATAAGCCTGCAAAATGTTATTGATAGAAAAATGCAAAAGGATATGCTATATTTATGGATTTGACAACATGATAATGTAAAGATGTCAATTTTTCTCAAAATATTCTGCATATTAACTACCATCCTAATCAGATTCCAAGATTTTTGTGTACAGGGTGTGTGTGTGTGTGTGTGTGTGTGTGTGTGTGTGTGAATACAAAAGTTTACACATAACCAAGCTGATCTTTAAAAGGCACAGAGTGGAAAACTTATTTTTATAGCTATCAAAAGTTATTTTAGAGCTCTTTTGCCTGCAGTCTTATCTCAAAATGGCACCTCACTGAGGCATTCACATAGAAAATGTGTTGCTTTGTGTAACTCAAATTTACATTTGTGATGGAACTTTGATGCTCTGGCCTATTAGAGAGTTAAACGACTTTTTCTAGGTTAACCGAGATGATTATTTCCATTCAAATAACTCTCTAAAATATAACTTTGTAGTTTCCTTTAAGAAATCAAATAAATTTGTGCCTAATTTTTTCATCAGTTTTGAAATTACCTTCACCTTAACTTTATCAGCTTTATAAATAAATACAAATTTAATATACCTGGCTTTGGTTATTAATGTAGAGATTAAAACAGTATAGTATTGGTGTAGAGATGGAAAAATTAGACTAATAGAATATAGAAAATTAGACTAATGCATACATGGACAGTTTGTTTACAACAAAATTATACTGCACAGAAGAAGGAAAATAATCTTTTCAATACAGTCATGCTACATTAATTGGGTATGCCTATCAAAAATATCTTGACCCCTACTTTACCCTCTATTAACATGGAGATTTTTAGTTATCAAAAGATAACATGAAGAGAATATGATGCTAAGTAATCTACTGGGCAATAATATTTGTAATCTGACAAAGTACAAGACTTCTGAGTATTTAAAGGATCCTTACAAATCAAGAAGAAGAAGAAGAAGAAGAAGAAGAAGAAGAAGAAGAAGAAGAAGAAGAAGAAGAAGAAGAAGAAGGGGAAGAAAAGAAAGAAAGAAAGAAAGAAAGAAAGAAAGAAAGAAAGAAAGAAAGAAAGAAAAAAGAAAAAAAGAAAAGACTCCTACAAATCAATAAGCATGGTGGAGAAATCAACAAACTACCAATCAAACAAATCATCAACCCAAAAATAAAATGGACAAAAGATTGAAAGAGGCATTTTCCAAAGAAAATATCCAAATAACCAATTATATGAAATCATGCCCACCCTCCTTATTAGTAAAGGGAAATGCAAATTAAATGCTTTGAGACACCACAGAACAATCACAAGAATGGTTTAAATCAAAAAAGACTGACAATATCATTTGTTGGCAGAAATATGCAACAATGTTGACTCCCTATGTACTTCTGGTGAAAGTGCAAATTGGAAAACTGCTATTAAAAGTAGTCCAGTGGTATCTAGTAACTTAGGACATTTCTTACCATTCAATGCAGCAATTCAGTTCTACAGTTTATACACAGCAGAATTGTGTACATATGTACAGCAAACCATGTTTGCAAAAATGTTAGCAGGAGAAGTATTTTAATAGCTCCAAACTGGCAGCAAGAATTGAATGGATAAATTGTGGTAGCCTCACACAATGAATACTATACAGTAATGAAAGACTTAACCATCTGTATCCACAACAGTGTGAATAAAATGACAAATATCTTTGAGTTAAATTCAATTGGCCACAAATTGATTGCAATTGGCCACAAACAAATTGATTGATTTATATAAAGTTATAAAACAGGAAGAACTAATATGAAGTTTGAAACCAGAATAAGAGCAACCTTTTAGATGTAGGGTAGTGTAATTGTTAGGAGGGGGGCTTCAGGGAAGCTGCTAGGGTCTTATAGGTCTCCCTCTCTCACTCTCTCTCCCTTACCTTAATTGGGTTACACAGTTCAGCAAGCTATATGTTTTTCATTTGTAAAATTGTTTGCATGCATGATATTTAAAAAATTCTTAAGTCAAATACATTTAAAAATTACTTTGGTAAATGTGTTAAAATGTAATATGTTTTAGGATTTTTGCAAACCATTAATATACTAATTTGTATTTTCTTTCTAAAAATGTAGCGTATTATGTACCATTTCTCATGTTTACTTCTAGAAAATACATATTGGGAAATATTCATTTGTGTGCAAAATTATTTAGTATGGCACATCAAGCTCTTTAAGTTCTCATTTTTACCAACTTTCTCAATCTCTGTTTTCTCTATTTCTCAGTTATTTCATATTTGTAAACCCCATTCAATTGCATGCATTCCTCAAATAAACCCAACTATGTCTTTCCTCCATACTTTACCATACAAATGATTCCTCTCTCTGAAATATTTTTCTATCTATAACAAAGGCAAGCCATAAGTAATTGCAAGGCTCAAATTGTTATCTCCTTCAGAAAGACTATCATAATTCACCCAGTCTGTGTTAAATGTTCTCCTTTTGCTTCTCATAGTAACCTGACCTTATTCTATCATAGCACTTATGATATTGATTTGAAAACTAGAATATGAACACCATGAAAATATCTCATTTTCTTTGTATTTGAGGCATCTATCACAGTTGGCACACAATAAATGTCAAATTAGTGAATTTATTACATTTTTGAAATCAAAGAAATTGTAACCTCCCTCTGAATTTGTAAAGTGGGAAAAGAGAGGTCCTTCCAAGATTTTGTGACCTTTCCATCAGGCATATGTCACTAGAGGGACTCAGAGTTAGTGTCAAAAACCAGATATTCACATACCAACACCCTGCACTTTCATCCTTGCCATTTTTGTAGAAAGCAACACAGTGCTTTTGACATTCACTTTATTTCTACACTGAGGCAGCCTTTCTTTGGCAGGGGTAGCAAATATCTCCAGCTGCAGATTTCCTTACAGATCAGGAATTACATAGTTTCTATGAGTCTGTGTTTTTGTCAGCTTGCTCGGTCAGCACATGAATGAATGTGAAATATGCTTAGGTAAAACAGCACACAAATGAGAGTTCAGATGGCTGGTTTTCTGCTCTGCATTTGGTACGCTTTCAGGATTATCATGAGGATTATTTGATTTAATACACGGGAGGAGCTTAGAACAGTGCCTGGCACGTAATAAAAGCTAGGTAAATGTTAACTATTATCATCATTTTCTTTATTTTACAGTTAGAAATTTGTCTCTCTCTGTTATGAAAACAATTTTGAAGAAGCATAAAAACACGGCAGTGTCTGTGTGAGTGGCTGTTATACTGAAATGAAGAATAGTTAGGTAATAAATTGAGCACCAGCACTAAAATGATCTCGATGAAGAATGAGTAATGAACCTTAAATTAACACCAGACTCTTCTTATTGCCATTGTACTAATGTGTGCAAGAGTTTACATGTGCCTGGCAAACTGGAATGGATACAACTTAGCCTATAATGCCTCCCCACCTCCTACATTCTCTGCTGTGGTTGTAATGAAACTTTGTTCCAATGTTCAGGTGTCACTGATGGCTTGTAAATATGAGTGAGAATAATAAATCATGCTGTTTTAAGATTGAAATGGTGCTATTTTAAAATGAAAGATTAAAAAGTGCCAATATCTCTGAAAACTTTGAAATATGTAGCTTTCATCATAGCCTCAGGGTCATCCTAAAAAATGAAAATTAGTTGGGAAGTATTAAATGCCTGCAAACAATTTTCCACAAAAACATAGGGAGTCTGATATTATCTACATCAAAGCACTCTTAAAAGCGGTCTTTCTATTCTTCTGTAATGATCTATAGACCCTTTTAACATAGCATACATTAAGAATCTTTAATTCAGAAAAATTGGTTATGAACTGTACAAACCGCGTAGCAACACGAATCCTATTTAAGCATGATATCGGGGCTTTATCTCCAAAAGAGAACTGGCTAATGTTAATTCAGTTTCCAGTTTTCAGTAAAATGATATTTACTCTACCAAATAAAATGGATAGGTTTAATGACACATGGATATGTATTATGAATTAGATAAAATATGTTTTTATTAAAAATGGTCTCAGATGATCTATATTCATTAGTACTCTCCTATTACAAAAATTATATTTTAGACAATCTGTTTCTTTTATACCACACACTGCAATTAATTATCAATGTATTTTTTCCATGGTTAATTTATGTTTCTGTTATTGATAGAATTAGTTATATAACTAAATCATATGATTTAATGTTAGAGCTGAAAGGTGTGCTATAATTTTATTCATTGCTAAATGTTATTTTATAAGTGTGTTAGTTTTCCATGGCTTCTGAAAGACAATACCAAACACTAAGTGGCCTAAAATGACAGAAACTTATTGTTCCACATTTCTGGAGGTTAGAGAAGTCAGAACTCTATAGGACAGAGGCATGCTCCCTCCAAGGTAGAATTTTTCTTGCCTCTTCCCAGCTTCTGGGCAATATTTAGCATTTCTTGGTGTACAGTTATGTCAGTTTAATCTGTTCCTTTGTTTTCACAGGGTATTCTCCCTATGAGTCTTGACATGGCTTCACATGGTTTCCCACTTCCCCTACCTCCACTCCCCCTTTTTGTAAGGACACCAGTTACATTGGTTTAGGGCTCATACTAATGAACTTATTTTAACTTGATTAGCTCTGTATAGACCCTGTTTCCAAATAAGGCCACATTTTGAGGTACTGGGGGTTAGAGCTCCAGCATATATTGTTTGGGAGACAGAATTCATCCCATAACAACTGGTGTCAATGTCATTTGAAGATGTGGACATTGATTGAGTTGTTTCTGTTTAAAAGAAATTGGGGTGGGAAGCATTTATACAGTATATCAAATATAGTTCTTCTAGATTCAAATTGGAGAGTAACACATTCCAAAATTTAAGAAAGTTTTCATGTTCTCACATGCACTTTCTTTTTAATTGTTAAGAAGAAAAGCAAAACCTACTCTAACCTGTGTAATATAATTCTATCCAGACATAGGAGCATGAATAAGCCTGCTAGGTTCTCTTGAATAGACATGTTTAATGACATCAAAAATGTATATATGTCATGAAAAGTTTATAATTCAATTTCCAAAAGATTATCCAAATTTTGGTTGAACTTTAATTTTTTTCAAGATTTATTTATTTATTTGAGGTGGGGGGAGGAGCAGAGGGAAAGGGAGACAGACTCCCCACTGAGCATAGAGCCCAGTGCAGGGCTAGATCCCAGGACCCTGATATCATGACCTGAGCCAAAACCAAAAGTCAGACACTTAACTAGCTGACCACTCAGTCACCACTGAACTTTAATATTTTTGAGATAGTAATGTAAGTGTTTTATTCTTTAAGATTGTATTTTTATCCAACAATATTCATATTTTTATTGTTTTTAGTGTAAAAACTACTCGTCAATTTGCAATATAATCTTTCTTAATCTGTTGATCAAATTTTTAAGCATTTCTGTCAAAAGTCATTTGGTACACAAGAATCTATTCTCAAGCTTTAACATAGAAAATGAGTGTTAGAAGATACTAAATAAAGTTTCTCAGGACAATAGCTCTGTTGAAGTTTTCAATAATGTTAAATAAGCAGCATTTTTATTGATTTGTTGGTATTGCCTACAAAATGAGTTAATTTCACTCCACATCATGGAAACAGGTGGAGCTATCTATGACTTGGGAGCTATCTTATAAAAGCATGCTGTTACTACAGCAAGACTAAGTTGGAGAGAATCAGATGAGTACAAGTTTATTACTCTTAAAAGAAAACACCCATCATGAAATTCTATAAATGTTTCCTAGAGATACCTGTGTGAATATAGATTGATTTCTCTGAATATGATTGATCAGTGAGTTTCTGAGAAAGCCTGTTTCTAGTTAACATTAAACTCAATGGAAATAAAAACAGGATTTTGCCATCTAAAAATTCTAAAAATTTCCAAATAAGCTGTACTACTAATAATTTAATTTCTAGATTTGCACTGATTAGTACTTATCTGCAATCTCTCTTTTTAGACCAGTAACTATTATGTAAGAAGTACATTGACAAACAGGGCCATATATAAGAGAGGTAATCTATGTTATAAAGGTGGGATACCCTGCAATTTGAGGAATGTTGAAGAAAAAATTCAGTGTAACACACCAGTACTATGTATTTGGGTTATCTGATAAGAAATGTTGAGGGGACTATTGATCATATTTATCACCATACTTTCTGTGGATTCGAAAGCTGCATTACATTTTTAAATTATTTGAATGGACGTATACGTGTTTGATAGAAGGGAAATTTTATTGAGAACCATCTACATGAAGTTTCTCAGCATCTTGACTAATTTCTATAAATCATCCTTGGATAAATTATTAATATTTTAATCTTAAATTTCCCCAAGTCTAACATCCGGGCTTCTCCACTATGCTATACTGCCTCACCCCCAAAATCTCTGCTTTTGTGACTTTGCACAGATTTGTATTCACATGGGATGGTCTGCTTCAGGAGGAAGAGTTTTCTATATGAATAAATAGAAAAGCTGAATGAAATCCTGATAGGAATGCTGTCAAAGTGATTCAAACATAAAAGGACACAAGGGGAAACAATGTTTCCAAAGGAAACACTGTACTTTCTCACCCAGGACACATGTTCTTACTCCACGTTTTTGGAACTGAAATCTTCATTTACTAAAGCTTACCAGAAAATCCCCATTTACACAAGCATTTTAGGTGTGAAGCTTAATTACCACAGATATTAAAGGATATGATCATATTATTTTAATTATTTTTACATTTGGATCCATCATCAGATCTAGGATGCAGCACCACCAGAAATACTTGCAAAAATTCTCAACATGAGGGTGACATCAAATAATGAATATTAATAAAATAGAACTCAAGCAAAATGGGGAGTTGATTACAATGTTAAGAACATAAAAAACCCAAATTGTAGGTACACAAGAAAGAAACCTAGAGACAGAAAATATTATCTTTCCAACATGTTACATGTATTGCATTATTTAATTATTACCAAAAAAAACTTTTTAATATAGGCACAATTACCTTTCTAATTTTATAGATACACAAAACTGAAATCTCAAGTCTGGGTTATCGTATAGTTTTCAAGTGGCAGAATGTTGGTTCAAATTCAGCTCTATTTTCATAAACTTTAGGTAATTCAATTATTTCTGTGCCCGACTTAATGAAAACTGTATGCCAAAAACTAAGTGTCTGAGGATAAAAGGCATAATTGTATTTTCCTAGAGACATGGATCATAGGTTTTATAAGATTCTCAAATGGGTCTGTAAACCAAAAAGGCTTTTGTGCAATAAATTTCTTAGGCATCAATGAGGAATCTCAGTTGAAACAAACAAATGGCTCTAATTTATGTAAATTAGGGGTTTTCAAATTCCTGTCGATTCCTATGGTTTTACTGAGATGCTGTTTTAGTGATTTTCTTTGAATTTCACTTTGGATATTTATTTTTAACTCTCCTAAAAGCTGAAATAACACATAATTGACACACAGATGTGTTGCATGCCAAATTTTAATAATTTGCACCAATCAAAACATTAACTTGTAGTGCTGATTAATAAAATTTCTTAAGTCATCACTCATTGAAAATTATTCCAAGATTATAATGCAAAGGTATCATCACAATTTACATGTCTGAGTCAGGTTCACGGCTATTATACCATCTCCCACTCAAAAAAAAAAAAAAGTCTCTTTAAATAAGTTACCTGTTGAGATAAAATCTTGTGGAATGAACACTGTTGCATGAAGCCTCAGAGTGTAGCTAATCTCCAGTTTACTAGATTGCTGAATTTTTCTATTATCCAGGTTATAATACTTTTCTTTTTTACTGAGGTGGAAGAGACAATATTTCAGCTGCATGGAAGAGAGGAGGAAATATGGAATCCACAGTGTTATGGATTGATGTTTGTCCACACAAAATTCATGTGTTGAAATCCAAACCCCGCCCCCCATACCTCAGAACATGACCCCATTTAGAGATATGGTCTTCACAGAGATAATCAAGTTAAAATGACATTAATGTTGGCTCCTAATTCAATGAAATCTGGGTCCTTATAAAAAGGAGAAATTTGGAGACAGACATGCACACAGGGAGGACGTCTTGTGAATACCAAGGAGGAGACCAGGGTGATGTAACCCCAAACCAGAGAAAACTAAGGATCGCTAGCAAATCACCAGAAGCTGGGAGAAAGAAATGGAAGAGATTCTCCTTCATAGACAACAGAGGGACTTACCCTGCTTACACTTGGATCTCAGACTTGTGGCTTCCAGACTATGATACAATAACCTTTCTTTGTGTAAGCCACCCACTTTGTGGTATTTCGTGAAGACTGCTCCAGCAAACCAATACACAAAACTCTTTGCACGGTCTTTTTTCCCCCAAGCTTTTATTTAAATTCAAGTTAGTTAACATACAGTGTAGTATTAGTTTCCGGAGTAGAATTTAGTGATTCATCCCTTACAATCACACCCTTACAATCACACACACTCATTCAGATCCTTTTTGAGCCTCAGTTGTATCCTTACATTCAGTGGTAACGGTTGTTGCCAATTTCTTAGGATCTTGAAGGTTTTATGGTTCAAACTGAGTTACTCTTTATTTCTCCAGTGTTAATAATGCTTTCATAAGCCTAATAAATCAGTTATAATTTGTCTTTTTTACTTGACATTTTCTATTTTCAAATTTTGTACTTAACATCTACTCCCCAATTTTGAAGCCTTTAGACAATTTTCTTTCTGACTATTTTAGTGGGTTTGCAGGAGAGGACATAAATTCAAAAGTTCTGTCTTATATCTGTAATTGAAAGTTTTATTAATTGACTTAGAAATGAAACCATTATAATTTGAGCATGTAAAATAAACACCCAATAAAATATTTGTTTTACATTCATGTTATATCTTTACTGAAAAGAAGATTCCTCGGTCAAAAAAATTTAACACTACTAAGCTGTGGGTTTCATGCAAAAACTTTTAAATCTAATGATGTAGACAATTATCCTAGTGCTCAGTTTCACTCTCAAGTATAACACACATTTGTTTTTCTTTTATAACATATTTATATATGCACTTTCCTGGGCAAGGGAATCAAGTGTGTAGATTTCTCAAACACCATGGTGTCCAGTCCTAGCTAGAATCTTTAGCTGTTAACATTAACTTTTACCATTCATGATAACAGTTGTCAGAATTAAATCAGAAATGGAAACAGAAAACTTAAAGTAAAAAGTGCATGCAGATAAAACACATTTATTTTTCTTCTTACAAGTGCCAATGGCTTTGCATTGATAGAATTTGATATTCCTGGTGATAGGTTAGACACTTATATTTGAGGGGCCTGTCTGTAAAACAAGTGATGAAAGCATCATTCATTCATTCATTCATTCATTCATTCATCCATCCTTAGTGATGGACAGAATTACTAAACTTACGATTTTTTGTGGGATGTCCCACTAATGTTCAACTGCGTGCATTTGTAAAATGACTGACTAGGACGAAGTCTACATATCGTGGTTGTTGAATAGTTTTCCTCTTCAGTCAGCTTATTTCCCTACTATATCGACCTAGTCATACTATTGAATAACTAACCAAGATACTAGAATAGACAATCCTCAAGTTATTATCAAATCAATGTGTGCTTACTTTTCAAATGTGTTGCAAACTCTCAGAATAGGATTCCATCCTGTTGAGCTGCCGGATAGTCCTCCAGACCCATGTAGGGGAGGCTGCTTGTCCTTTGGAGACCTTTTCATCTCCCTAAGTATGTTTGATGGAACTAAGGATCCAATAAAACTGTGATTTTCCCATGAATGATTCCCTGCATTGTATTAGCTTATATCATTTCTGGGCATCATGCCTTAAAAGTCGACTATTTGTTTTTCTTTAAATATCTGAAAACTACAGTGTTTGTGTCAATCTTGGTTCAATCTAGGATAAACCAAAATATTGTTTTCAAAAGATATTTTCATTCTGACTTTTTTCCTGTGGTTATCAAATTGGATGCAGACTCTGTCCCTACTTAGCCACATGTATGTCTTTGAATATCTTTAAATGATTGCTGAGCTTGTAATAAGCATAGTTGTAATGATCCTATTCCAAAAGAATTATGCATAATCAGGTCATAACAAGGGCTAAGTATATGGCATAGGAAAATTACTCAATGGCAGAAGAACCTTCAAGCTAAAGCCAAACCCTTTATTAGTTTTCTTTGTTTATAGAATGTGGTCACCATGGCTTTCATGTGAACTCTGTAGAGACTGCTTAAAACTTATGAGCTGGGAGCTGCAATGTAAGCTAGCTATCCATGTTTCATGTATGTATGCATGGGCCTATCTATCTATCAACCTAACAATGTATCATCTATCCACTTATTTTTCTGCAATACCATCTGTTCCAGAACTGTAACTATTACCAATGGTCATGTTTAACAAGACTTATGAAGATCCCTATAATCTATGATTTATTTTAAAGATATTTTCGGTCATGTTGTAGAAGTTAAAATTGTACCTTTGCATCTTGTCCCTTAGGCATTATGCAGTTTTAGAGTTGATATTTATGAATTGGAAATTGGAAAAAAAAATAAAATGAAACAATTACCTATTTTTCATCCTTACCCTAAATTACCAGTCTTGACCTCTCCCTAAGGGTGACCTTTCCAGAGTGTATAGACTTTTATTTCCTCAGGAACCTCCTTTTAAGGTTATTTTCTTTTTCTGCCGCATAAAGTTGATTCCTTTATCTTCTTTACAACCATTATATCCAGTGGAACTCTGTTTACTTAGTCAACTGAATGATGATAACTGATTTGCTTTTAAAAATCTCAAACTAGATCATGAGCTACTGGCAGATTGTGACAGTTTTAATGATTTATTATCTCTAGTACCTGGAATAATGCTGCAGTTGGAACAGACAATAAATGAATATTTATTGAATAATGTTTCTTGTGTATGATTAGCCTAGCTGATTTTATGGTAAGAGAAAAGTAATGAAAGCCATCCGAATCTTTTCTTGTTGCTTTTTTAAACAGAACATTGGCTGGCTAGGCTTCAGACTTCATAAAATGAGAAAAAAAAAATAATACAATTCCTCAAACTTCTTAATGTATAGATACATTTTGAAGATAAAAAAATTCATTGGGTAATTAAAACAACACCATCTAGATCCCATTCAGTATTCCCCCAAATATAACATTTTGTACCATTTCTCTTCAATAATTTATAACTGTTCATAAAGGCATTTATATTTTATTTTTCCTTTCTTCTATGATTATCTGAAGCTCATTCACATTTATCCCAACTCATGCATTTTAAGTTGGTTGAAGAGATCTTTATTACTCAGAAAACCTAATTCAGGCGTATTAAATTTTAAACTTTTCTTTATGTAACAGTTATTAGTTTATAATTATTATTACTATTATTTAAAACTTGTTAAATTTTCTAAAATTTCTAAAATTTATATTTCACCATATAAAATAAAGAACAGTAACTAAGAACTTATTAAAAATAAAAATGTAGAAAATTTTCCCTCATTCTGAATATGCATAATTAAATATCCATTTAATTTTTATTAATTTTCTATCTTGCTTCCTGTTTTTGCATACTAAAACATTTTGTATATTTTATAATGTCTTATTAAGTGACATTTTTATAATGACATATTTTATAATGTACTCAGGTGGGTGTGTGTGGACATGTTGGATTTATTTGTTCCTTTCTTCATTCGTCACAGCTTTTATGTGATATTATATGTAAGGAAAAGCACACACAGCTACTATTCCAGTTATTCTATTAAATCACCTGAAACATCTCCAGTAATTGGCTTTTTAAAAATCCATATACTTTAAAGAGCTTTAAAAATATTTTCTGAGAAATCAAGATTTACTTTCATGTAAATTATTAATGTCATTAATATGGGTCAGATATATAACTTTTAAACTTAAAATATGTACATATTTGAAGTATCATGAACAACTGAAGTTAGATCATAAATACTTGTGAAAAATATGCACATCAGCCCCCAAATGACTCTGGAAATCTCAACCTTCAGTCACAGTCTATTTTTGGAGTTAAAAACCAGTTTGGTCACAACACAAGGGGGATGACTGAAGGCTTCAGCAATGGGCTGTAAAATCTTTCCCAGCTAGGTCACTGATTGATTTGAGACTGTCACCAAGGTAGGTAGAAAAACAGCAACTGCGGCCATATAAGAACTGTCAAATCACGTGAAATAAGAATATGGTCTCAATTCTAGTAGACGTAGCTCCCATTTACCTACCCAACACATGCATTCACGTAGGCAGGGAGGGACACACGCGTGTATGTGCACGTGCACACATGTGCACACAGATTTCTTGGGTTGCTTTAGAGCAGAGTGAAATTATAACATTATTCTAGGGTGATTCTGTTCCCTGAAATTGTAGGACAGAATAGAAACTATTGTGCTTAATTTGTCCAAGCCGTATCATCAATTTCTGTTCTAGAATTAAAGTGGTGCACTTTACCAAGGGAAATCTGAGCTCTGGTTTTTATCCCTTTGTAGGGTATAGTTGAAGTGAAGTTTCTTTCTTCTTTTACCATAGGGCTCTCCAACGCTATTAAATATTTGGAAGAAGTAACATTTTGCCTGAACGATTCTACCAAATAAAAACAAAAAAAAGAATTTAGTTTGATCAGCAAAGAATGTAGAAATTTACTTAAGTAGTAAAGAATGTGGCTGTCTGACTTCGGTGTTATGTTACACCTCATGGTTCAGGCATCCCGTTTGCCTTAAATGGTTTCACAAGCAGGAGGGCTGACCCAGAGCAGATTTCGCAGCGGCTGCACAGAGCGCAACTAAACAGCAGATTTAATGAGGTTGGAATTTCACACAATGCCTTATTCAAAGAATCCAGGCGGCAGGGAGAGCAGTTGTGGGGAATTGCAGTTGCCCATAACTTTGCATCAAGAAGCAAACCTTTCTCCTCAAACAGTTTGTAATAGATCAAAAATAGATGCCAATTACATTTAGTTTCAAGATTCCAACTTCAGGTTGGGGGGGGGTGGGAGGGATGGAAGCTCATGTTTTTCCTTTGTTAGAATTAAGGAATTCAGTACCGAGCTCTATTTACCCCTCTGAAGTCAGGAAGGATCAAAATGTTCCCTGATCTATGCTGACACTCTGGAAGCCTTCCTTCTGCTTTCCCACTTTGTGTCCTTGCCGCCCTACCAACTCCCATAGCATCTCTTGGTTGGCTTGTGTGTCTCCCCTGCTGAACTTAGAACTCTTTGAAGACGGCATTGGAGCACCTGTAAACACTTAATGGATGTAGAATGAATGTTGAATGAAAATAAATATAACTCCTTCATATACTCTATGTAAAACTGAGACATAAAATGTCAGACATTTCATTCTATCATTTCCTTAAGGAGCACCAACGTAAGAGTTCAATATACAGCTCATCTTTCTATGAAGTCAATCACCAGTTTTAATTTTGCAAATTTACTGTTCAGTTCTATGAAATTTCCCCTCCCTTTTCCCCATAGGAAAAGAGTCCCAGATTGGTCATTTTTACAACTCATTATTTTAGACCTGGGGATAAAACTACAATAACACAGGCAGACCACCTCACCTCTCGGTTACTGTATTAGGAGTTAGAACATCCTCCTCTTAGATTAGAAGTGTGTGGCTCTGAGCATTTGTATGTAACTATTGTTTGACCTTGAATCACACTCTCAAAAAGTCATATGAACCAGAGTGGGTTGAGGTAGGAGTAAGTAGAGTGATGATAAAATTGGCCATCTAGATTTGGACAGTTTTGTCTGCCAATGAATAAGTAAATAAGTAAGTAAGTGAATAAATAAATAAAGGGAGAGAAGAAAAAAAAAAGGAAGGAGGTGGGTTGGGGAGGAGGAAGAGAGGAAGAGAAAGACAAAGTGGGCAGGAGGCTGAAACAACAGGTAAAACAAACTTTCTACGGGAAACCAAACCAGAGCATGCTGGGTAGAAGAAATGATCCAGTGAACAACACTGCCCCCATTCCAGCTGATTTCTAGTCTGGTTTTCCAATGTTTGCCTTTTTAATGTTTATGTAAAACCTTTATTCAGGCTTGACTGGAAGTATTGAATGCCTATTTCACTTTCCACAGAAAGATTTTTTCCCCCAGTTGGTGTCATTGAATGGTGGTCCTCAAATGGGGATTAGACAATTTCAAAGGAGTCAATTTATAGCTTCTCACCTACTTATAGATATGCTCTCCTAGTGTGGCATTGATTTTTTCCCTTAAATTCTTTTCCTTAATTTAATAACTATGTACAAAAAAGAAGACAAAAGCTCCCACTTACTCATCCCATGAGACATTACAAATTATTAGTGTTGTCATGGAACCTTCATTAAGGCACCTTTATCCCACTGAGGAAGCTTTTGTTTTTCCCTGTTTTATACGTATTTCCGCTAAGAAAGGAGAGGGGAGTAAAACGTGGTACATTTCTCTCCTTGTAGAATGTTCTTAAATCAGATAGTAGATTATCAGTGGTGGGATTGACGGCAATTTTTATTTAATGGCCTCATCTCTCCAAACCCCTACTATTTTCAAAAAATACATTGTTCTTGAGAAAATAGATGGTTAGAGTAAAGCAGTGTGCTTCAGCAGGAAATAATAAACTCTTTAAAATGGCTTTCATTCACATATTTAATGTAAACAATTTTTAAAAGTTATTTCAAGCCCTATCCCTAAGATGCATCATTAGGAGGAAAGAAAAGAATCTACAAATATTGAACATAATACAGACTACTTAGTCAAATATTTTCTAATGTAACTAGAGTACTATTTTGGACACCACATTTTTCAAATTATAATGGATAAAAGTTGCAAATAAGGAATTCTTTATCTTGGATGTGATATGCCTTATTCATTAATATAGCTAAATCTTATCAAACACTATCTTGAAATATTTATTCATTATAAGAAATGATCATTTTACTTTATTTTAGTTATTACATGTTAAAATGTTTTCTACTTTCTATTAACAAATAAAATCCTAATGTTAATTTTAGACTATTTTTCAGTAGCATATTATTTCCTCCATTAAATATACAGAAAAATTTTGACCATGACATCTAAGCAAAATAATGTACTTATTTTTATTTACTTTTTCCTGGAACTGAATGTCAGAGAGGAACACATGCATGAACATACTTTCTAAAATAATAGACTTGTTATATCATTTGTTTCTTAAATAATCTATGAGTTGTTTTTCATTACATTAAATTATTACAAGTAAATGAATGCACCAGAGCATGAAATTCACCTTACATTAATTATATAAATTCACATCATTTTCATTTTATTTAGCTACTTTTAATTATTTTATAAAATGAATTCTGGAATTTATTTATTTCTCTCTTTTCAAGATTCCTTAAATGCATATTAATGGATGTATTTGGGTTAAAAAGATAAAGCAAAATTTTTCCTCATGCAAAATGTCTAGTTTGGCTGATTGGTATGCCAGTGAGAATAAGCATCACTTTGACAATTATGATGTCAAAGACTAGTCCCTGAAATGAGCTAAATTAGGAAACTTAGTTTGACAAAACAAACAAAAAAGTTTAAAACACGTGAAAAAAAAAATTTTATCGAAGAAATTGCCTTGTTTAAAGTGTCACAGTATTTCAGTGTTCCCAATCAACCAACTCTGAGAATCTTATGTTAATCAAAGTGTCTATAAGGAAAAAGAATGCTAGTTTTAATTAATGGTGGTTTGATAGGTCTTAGAAAGTAGGGGTTTCAAGTAGGTGGTAAAACCACCTAAGAAGAAAGTTGGTATTGCCTATGTCCTTCTAAATTTGAGCATTCAAAATGGTTGAGAATTTTACTCTTACGTGTGGATCGCAGGAAGACACTTGCACGTGAACTGCAGAAGACCTGTGTGAGAATATCATAACAGCAAAAGACTGAAAATAATCCAAACACCCACCGTGGCAGACTGGCTGAATAACCATGTGTCATTCATACATCGGCACATACTCTAGTAGTCAAAATAAATGAACTATAACAATGTACCATAACATGGATGAATCTTAGCAACAAACAAATTCTCAGTATAACTTGTTTGAACTGCTTTACCGAAATTGAGAAAGCAAATGACATAAAAGGCTGGATCACCAAAAGACAAAACAGCCTGAAAAACAACCTGGGTATGAGTCACTGGTTTCAAATTCCTGGCTTTCAATATAAGTGAAAGAATTGCTAATTGAAGTCTCTGTTGAGATAGATTCTACAAGTCATATTTGGCTTTGGGACGACACTATGAGATTTTTAACATGGATGGTGTTAAAGAACCGAGTGTCTTTGCTAAGTAACAAAGTACTTTGTATTGGAATGTTCTCAGTTTTCCAATGTTGAGTCTATTAAGATCACTGCAGTTGATTATGATCAAGGTGGAAAATATGATTATATTAATAATCATGTTTACCAGCTATATGTATAATATTTTAGACTGTTGTCAGTTTCAAAGCATTCATTTTGCCCAGATTAGAGCATTTTATTTTAATACATTTGCAAATATTTTCGTTCACTCATGATGCAGCTCATAGTACAGAGTAGTAGTTCGAAATGTTTCTTAATGAGAGAAACTTAAATGTACATATAAACCAATACACCCCTCCCTGAACACAAATATTGAAATCTTTTTCATTCAAGTAAATATGTTTATTAAACCCTAGAGCTATCTGCGATTAAGAACAAAACTAATTTAGGCTATTTAAGAACTATCAGAACTCTGACTATTGGGTTTGAAACTACATTTATTTTTCAACAGATGAAAATTAGTGATAAAATTCAGAATGAATTTTAGTTAATGAGCATTTATTTGCACTTACTGAATGTGGAGTAATATGCATTTCAGAAAAGCCAGCACATACTTTAGTTCTTTCCTCACTCTCTTTCCCAAAATTTCTTGATTTTTACCAAGGTGTAAAATAAAATGCTACAGTACTATGAATATACCATAGATGTCATCATCTCTTTAGTCTGGGCAGAACCAGCCCCAGGCAAGATTGTGAAAGGAAAGATTGGCGTTGACATCACCAGACCTACTTTAGGCAGTTTTTTCCTACTCTTCAGGGTACTTTTCTTTGCATCCTTAAGGAACTTCCTATCTTCGTGAAATTCCCTGACCCCTGCCAATTAAATCTGCTCTCAGCAAAGGGCTCAGTCTCACTTGTTCATCCTTCACTGTCAATTTAAGGAAAGGTATTACTTTACCAGAGTTCTTGACATTTTAAACCATCTTTCTAATTGTGGCATCAGTGGCTTTGTCCCCTGGAAAGGCAGATCAACTGCTTAAGTCGACTTGTCTTCTAATGTAAAAGTCAGATCTGCCCTGGCTTTGTTGTGGGGGGCAGGAAGGAGGAAACTTATCAAAGAGTCATTTCTATAAGCAAATATGGCTGATTGAAAGATTAATGCCCAATTAGTGATTCTGGGGGGTTACCAATTAAACATCCTGACCATTCAGTCGATGATGGCAGTTACTGTATACAGGGCTTCTCATTGTTTGCAAATCTGTCTCAGCTTTATGACCAGTGAAACACATTGTTCAAACTGATCCCTGTCAGCATTAATTGTTTCACACTAGAGTAGTTCATCGGCTGCTATCATTTCCCAAGTATTAATATTGATTCAAGCTCACTCCATTGTCTCCTGGAAACCTTTCTTCTTCCCGCATTGGATAGGATTATTTGCCCTATTTCACTTTGCTACATGGCAACTTTTTTAGCATTCAACAGTTTTCTGTGCCCATCACGTGATCAAAACTACACCTGAGAGCTTCTCTGGATTGGTGGCATTGGCTACAGCAATTCTTTAACTTAAATGCTTTCCTAATTTTGTTACATTATAAACTCCATAAAGGCAAGATTTATGTAAGCCCAGATGAGAACAGTGTGAGTACCCATTTTGTGAATAGTAAAGGAATTTAGCAGCAGATTTTACTAAACATACAAGAAAGCAGAGTATATACTTTTTGATTGCTATCACGGTTTTAATTAAAAAATGTGTCTGAAGAAGAAGAAAATCCTCTGGTTACCACCATAACTCATTCTATACATAAGTAAGAATGGAGTCTGTGGGTTGCAAAGGATTATAGGGAAGCACATTTGGTATGCAAAAAAAGATCTACCAGGAGGGATGTTATATAAGCTTAGGAAGGATATATAGAAAAAAATTATAAAAAGGATTTTTTCTGATTTCATATTTATATTATTGATAACGGAAAAATGTGTGCAAGCTAACTAATATATGAGTATTCCTATATGGAGGTGGATGCGAACTGCCATCATATGTAAATACCTGTTTCCCCCCCGACACATGCCTCTCTCCCTCTTTCTCTCTCCCTCCTTCCCTCTGTCCCTCTTTCTCTTTCTCTCTCCTTTCCTTCTTTCCTCTCTCCCTCTCTCTCTCTCTCTTCTTTCATCAGGGATTGCAAACTAAAGTACTACTTTTGGGGAATTTTTTCTAAGAGATGAAGAAGATTTGCATTTCTTCCTACTTTGTTTAATTCTTTCAGTAGACGCATGCAAACATAACTATTGACCCACAACACGAAGTTTAATTACTATAATCATTTATTTCTTTTTCTTGATTTATATGATGAGGTTGGCTTTGAACTTGTGACCTAAAAGCAGAAAACTTTATATTGTATTACCAGTATGATAAGCCATCCAAGTCTCTGTATATAATTATTTATGAAATTGTATTAGAATATATGAAAATATTTCATTTAAAGTATTTATTTTAATATACTTTCAAAAATTAAATTAAATATTGAATGGTCTAGCACATAACCTCCAGATGTACTCAATATAAAATTAATAAAGGAGAAATATAATTAAATATCCGTTCATTAAAGAGATTATGGAGGGCACCAGCAATGTAAAGGATTGTAGTAAATAAGATTACATTAGTGAAAAAATAAATAAATAAATAAGGCTAGTGCAATTATCATTATAAGCACTGGACATGCAACAAACTTCTTTAACATGTCTGCAGAAATTCACTTAAAGGTTGCTATGTTGACAGATAATTACACTCCGCTACTCACCCACCAGTCTCCTCCCCTGGGCCTGACTCCACAATGAAGATTCATGACTGATGTGTTTGAACTTGTCAGTTTTGAGAGTAAGAAATTTTTTGTTTTTCCCAAGTCTATCTTAACTGGCTTTGGTAATTATAAAGCTATAACAAAACTGGGGCACGGTACAGTGCTCTTTAAATTACAGTGAGTTTGGACTTCCATACTTGTGCAACTTGTATTTCACCGCATGAAGGAATCGACATTTTTCTTGAGAGTTGCCTCCACGTACAATGGCCAATTGCCAAATTAAGAATGTGGCACGATGTCTTCTCATTTAAAGTCCATACATAGTGTAGGTTTGAAGAGACCCTTAGTTTCTCTAGGAAACTGCATGTCTGAAGAGCCCACTTTGCAATTATGTACATGGATGTCAAGCATGTTCCTTGCTGTCACAATCTTCTTCCTATACACTTCCAGAAATTTTCTTTTAAGAGGTTTTGGAAACATTTGTGGAATACTAAGCATGTGGTAGAGCTGATCTCTTCATAGAGAAGATGTAAGATGAGATACATCTGGGTACTTGAATAATAGATTCAGAGCACTAACAGTTCAAGCAATACTTAATAATTTAAGTCATACATAAATACAGACCTTTGAACAAAATAACAAAGATATACATGGAGAACATCTTATTAAAGAAAATTTTTATGTTATTACAGAGATTATCTGTTCAAATGTATTGAAGCTAAATAGATATAAAAAGATACTCCAATAGCTTTTTTCCATTGTTCATGTATACATGCACACCTAGATACTAAATTTGCAGCCCTCATTGGAATCATTACATTATGATGGTTATTATTTTAATTTTCAAATTGTGGAAATACAAATAAATAATTTTTTGAAAGGCAGGTATATTCAATTGCTAGGACTGCCATCACAAATTACCACTAACTGGGTGGCTTGAATAACAGAAATCCATTGTTGTGCAGTTCTAGTGACTAGGAATCCAAAATTAAGGTATTGGTAGGGATGGTTTCTTTTCAGGGCTGTGGAGGAAGGCTCTGTTCCACACCTCTCTCTTTGGTATACAGATGGCTATTTTTTCCTCATATCTCTTCACATCATCTTCCCTTTATATGTGTCTTTGTGTACAAATTTCCCCTTTTTAGAACAACACCTCTATAAAAACCTTATCTCCAAATAAGGTCACATTCTGAGATGCTGGAGTTTAGGACTTCAGTGTTATGAATGTTGAGAGGACATAATTCAACTCATAACCAATTTGTTGAGGTATCCTTTACATAGAGTAAAATTTTTTTTTTTTTTTAGGTCAATGCAAAAGTAATCACCCGCAATCAAGATACAGAATAGTTCCATCACTCCAGAATATCTCCCTGACTCTTGATACTCAACTCTTCCCATAATGTGTGGCAACTATTGGTTTGTTTTCTGTCCTATGCTTTTGCCTAGGTAAGAGTATCATGCAAATGAAATTATATAGCCATTTGCATCTGGCTTCTTTCACTAAGCATAATGTTTTTGAGATTCATCCACATAGTGGCAATGAATCAGGAGAACATTCTTTTCTATTGCTAAGCAGTATTCCATTTTATGCATGCAACACAATTTGTTTTTCCACTCATTTATTAGTGAACCTGGGGATTATTTTCAGTTTTTTGGGGGGTATTCTAAATAAAGCTTTATAAACATTTGTGCATAGGTCTTTATGTGGGAATGTTCATTTTTATTAACCTTTTTGGGTGAGGTCTCTCAGTCATATGGTAAGTATACAGTTAATTTTATAAGAAACCATCATACGTTTTTCCAAAGCTGTGATGCCATTTGGCATGTTCACCAGTAAATACAAATGTACTAATTATTTTGCATCCTCACCAGCAATTTTTATCATATGTGTTTTGTTTATTTGATAATTTTAGCCACTTTAGTGCGTTACTACGGCTTTAATTTAAACTTTTCAAAGATAAATAATGTGGAACATTCTTTCATGTCTTTATTTATCAATTATATTTCCTCTTTCGTGAAGGCTCTTTGCAAATCTTTCACTCATTTTTAATGTGCTGTTTGTTTTCTTATTATTGAGTTGTGAGATTTGTTTTTACTTTCTGGCCTAAATCTTTTACCACATATAACTTCTGTGAATGTATTTCCAAGTTATTGGTCTTTTTTCATTTTTTTACAGTATCTTCCAAAGAGGAGAATATTTTAATTTTGGTGGAATGAAAGTCATCAAAAGTTGTCTTTTATGGTTTGTGTTTTTGTGTCCTGTCTAAAAAAATTTGCCAAACATTTTCTTCTACATTTTCTACTGGAATTTTTATAATTTTAGGCTTTACATGGTGATCTTTATTCAATTTTAATTTCATAGGGTATGGAATAAGGTAATAATAAAAATATTTATTCATTTTTAAATTTGTTTTTGATTATGGATACCCAAATGTTCCAGTAATATTTGTTGAAAGTATTATATTTTTCCAATAAATTATCTTGGCAACTTTGTTGAAAATTAATCAATCATGTATCTGTAGGTCTCTTCCTAGAAAGACTATTCTGTTCTATTGCTCTATATGCTTATTGTTACACAAACAACACATTGTTTTACTTAGTATAAGTTAAAAATAAGTCTTAAGATAGCGTGCAGTCTCCATCTTTCTTTAATTGAGATACATATTCACACACCAAGAAAATCACAATTTTAAAGTATCATAATTTAATTCACAAGTTTGTGCAACTATCACCATTACTTAATTCCAGAAAATTTCATCACTCCAAAAAGAAACTTTGTATCCATTTGTGGTTACTTTCTATTCCTCCTCCTCCAGTCCTCCTTCTGAGAGCTGGGTAATGGAACCACTACTCTGGGGACTCAGAAGATGAGGCTCCTGACCCCACAGGATGAGAAAGTGGGGCCACTACTCTGGTGGCACCCAGAACATCTAGCCACAGAGATTATTCCCAGGCCTTGATACCAAATGGAATTTGCTTTGCTGGATTTCAGACTTGCTTGTGACTCTTATTTTCCTTCCAGTTTTTCAGTTTTGGAATAAGAATGTCTATACTATGCTTGTCCCACCATTGTATTTTTGAAGCTGATAACTTGTTTTCTGGGTTTCACAGATCCACAGATAGAGAGGAATTCTCTCTAAGGATGGACCATTCAAAAGGTCTCACACAAACCTGATGTCAATGATTCAGAACATGAGATTTGGCACTTTTTGAATTGATTATATTTGGGTAAGATTTTGGACTTAAAACTGATACTGGAATAGAGTAACACTTCTGGGGATATTGGGATGGGGTGAATGTATTTTGCATGTAAAACACATACATGTGGGAAGAGGGGTGGGCTATCACGGGTTTAACTGTGTCGCCCAAAAAGATGCTGAAGTACTAACATGCAAAACCTGTGAATGTAACCTTATTTGGAGATAAGGTCTTTGTAGATGTAGTCACGTTAAGATAATGTTATGCTGAATTAGGATAGGCCCTAATCCAATGACTCGTGTCCTTATGAGACAAGGGAAATTAGGACACAGACACACAGAAGAGAAGTTCACATGAAGATGGAGGTAAATATTGGAGTGATGTGTATACAGGTCAGAGAACACCAATGATTTCTGGCAACCTTCAGAATCTAGAGGGGGGTAAAGGAGGGTCCTTCTCTAGAGCTTTCAGAGACAATATGGCCCTGCCTACAGTTTGATTTTAGACTTGTTGCCTTCTGGAATTGAGAGAACAAATTTCTGTTTTTTTAAGTCATTCAGTTCATGGTAGCTTGTTATAGCGTCACGTGGAAACCAATACAGACGGTTAATTATATTTTAAAGTGACTAAAAATAAGAGAGAAAATCATGTTTACCCTTATGTTTGTCATTTGCAGTACTCTTTATTCATTCTTGTAAGTACCTGTTTATATTTGATATTATATTTCTTATCCTCAAATAACTTATTTAAATATTTCTTGTACTGTAAGTCTGCTAGCAATGAATTCCCTTTGCTTTTTTATAGTATCTGAAAAAGTCTTTATTTTACATTTGTACATTTATTTTTTGGAAGATTTTGTTACTGGGCATGGGATAATGGGTATAGAATTTTTAGTTGAGAGTTTACTTTTACTTTTTTTTTTCTTTTACTATTTAAAAAGTATTGCTCCGTTGTCTTCTGGACGGCTTCGTTTATGATGAAAATCCTGCTGTATTTCTATATTTTTTGGTTGCCTTCAAGACTTTATCTTCTAGTACCACTTTGTTATTATTTCTAAGGGACTCTCTCTTTTTTTTTTTCCTCTTTCTTGTATTCTTTTCCTTTTGTATTTGCCTTGCATGTAGCTCTATGAGCTACTTGGGTCCATTTGATGTTTTCTATAATTTCTATCACCCTCTTATAATCGCAAATCTATTTATACATGTTTTATTTCTTTTTTATTAAATCCTTTAACATCCTAATCGTTGTTATTTTAAAGATCCAATCTAATAGATATTATATTTGAGTTTCCTATGAGTCTGGTATTTTGAATTGCTTTATTTCACCATTAAGGTTTGTGAGGCTTTTTATTTTTATTTTTTGTGTATCCCATAACTTTATTGTTTGCTAAATGTCAAGGGCAGAAAGACAATAGAAACTAAGGTCAAGAGTATTTACCCCTAATAATGGGCACCCCAGTTCCTCTGTCAAGCTATTAATGTGGAGAGTTGGCAACCTAATGTGTGTTTGAAATAGGTTTGGGATTTGTGGTAGCAATTTTTTTTACAAGATTTATTTATTTATTTGAGTGATAAAGCCTGAGCAGAGGAAGGGGCGGAGGGAGAGAGAGAATCTTGGAGCACACTCCCTGCTGAGTGCAGAACCTGACATGGGGCTCAATCCCAGGACTCAGAGATCATGGCCTGAGCAGAAATCAACAGCCGGATGCTTAGCCGACAGAACTACCCAGGTGCCCCTGTGGTAGCAATTTATCTTTGGTATACCGTAGGCTTCCAATTTCTCCTGTGGTTGGGTTTCTCTTTGTGTTTGTATTCCGATCTCAGCCTTCAGCAGTTCCTGCACTTTTGTGCCACAGATGGAGTCCTTCTCCACACTCTCACCCTCTTCATCGATAATGTTCCGTTGCTTGTTACACATGCTAAGTTCATGATGGGGGAAGTTATTCTGCCCCAGCCTCAGTCTGGATCTTCTTAGTATTACTGTCCTTTCTCATTATGACGTCCATCCAAACTCCACTTCGTGTCTCTAGTGTGCGTTGGAGAAGAGGTTGTTTCATGACTTTTCTTCAAAAAGACCCCTGTTCTGCACTGGGGGAGAATAATGGACACAGGAGTTCTTTCTAGCCACCTCCAAATGAAATTGGATTTACTTCCCCTCCCTGAGGAGTAGCATATCTTTTTTGAGCCCTAGTACAAGGAAGTTTTGTTACCCTTCCCCTACTGTTCTGAGGACCTTGCTTTATATGTCAAAGGGTCCCCAAAACAGGGAATGTGTAATACCTAGACCCCAGTGATAGCCAGTCACTTTCTTCATACCTAGGCCTGTAATGAGGATTCCTTCCAGTCTCTAGCCCTGCCTGAGATCTTTCTTATCAATAAGAAGCCCATAGAGAGGAGATTGAATGCTCATGCAAATTATATTCAGGGCTTCTAATTATTCTAAACTAATATATTAGCCCATACTCGGCATTTAAGATTTAGTTATAATTTTAGCTGATTCAATTAGAGCTATTATTATGAAGGTCACAACCCCCCCCCCCCCCCAGCTGTCAAAAGTTTTAAAATGAACATATCTCATTCATCTTTGGAAAGCCTTGCCAGTCTTTGGAATTCAGTTATTGCGGTGGTCCTGTAACCTCAACTTTCTGAAAGTTTTCAAAGAAAGTATGCCTTTGTAAATTATCTGTTTCATTGTAATGATTTTCGCTTGTGTCTTTCTACATCCTAAGTGAGAGGAGAAGTCCAATGACTTTAATTGTTTGATATTTCCTATAACCTGAAGTTCAAGCAATAAAAATTCACATCAAATATTAACCAGCCAGTTAAAAAGCCATTTACTTGAACTTGGAGGAGTATTTTATTTATAAGATAAGGATATTCAAACAGGAAAAAACTTCAATTGAAAAGAAATAATAAACTATAGAAATAAGTTACAACTTTCAGAAAATTGTCTTAGCCTGTGTCTTAAAAAATTAAAAATTATGACTTATGTATATACTCTTACAATTGCTGTTAATCACATTTTATTCCATTTTCCTACGTGCTGCTGGAGTGATGTTTCTAAAATAAAAATATCATTATGTTATCTACCTTCTTCCCATCTTCACTAGCTCCTTGACAAAGCCATATCTCCTTATTATGTCTTTTAAGGCCCTAAAAGGCCCAGGGCCTGCATATCTTTCTGGTGTTATCTCCTTCCATTCTTCACATGACATTTCACACTTCTGTCATATTGACTTTATTTTAGTTCCTAGAATGCCTCCTTCCTTCTTTCCTTTGGACTTTCACAGATGCATTACTCTCTAAATTAATCCATCCTCCTCCAGCCATCATACCACCCTCACTAGCTAACTCTTTTTATACCATTATGACTCAGCGTAGAAGTTACTTTTACTAAGTAGGTTTCCTCAGTCCCTAAAAGATGGATGAGGTCTTCTGCCATAGGGTTCCATAACACCCTTCAATTCATCCTTTATAACACTTTGTTGTTGTTGTTGTTGCCTGTTTGTTTACCCATGCTACAATATTATAAGCAATGGAAAGTCAGAGACCACATCTCTCCAGTGTATTCTTGAGTTTTCCAGACCCTCGACAAGTCCCAGAAATATATTATGCATTTGCTAAATGTGAATGAGTGAATGTTCTTCCTATTTGTTGGTACAACTGCCTTTTTTTAAGCCATAAAGTATTGCACAATTTTACCTTTGCTCTTACTTTTCAGATGAAATCATTTTCTTTCAAAATCCATTCGTTTTTTTTCTTTTCCTCAAAATTTACTCAGTTTTCCCTTACTCTAAGGCTTGGTGAGTAATGTTAGTGGGCAGAATGTGCTTAAAGAAAAACTAGGACTTAAAGGGTGACATCAGAATTGAGTCTCTTTGAAACTATTCTCATAGAACAGTGAATGGGGTGACTCATTTCCATCAAATTGTGCTATAGAAATAAAAATGAACAAGTTGACTTTATATTTGAACACATTTGAACAAAGGGATGGCTTTGTTTCAAAAGGCTTACTCACCATTTCACATTTGCTAGGGTGTATGTGTACATGTGCTTACCCCACAGCCACTTCCAATGAGGCTGAGTAATTCTATCCAAATTTGTTCTTGGACCACGGAGTACACCCGTTGACAAGGAAGTCTAATTTGTGGTTCTGCTCATCATGTTGAAATGAAGTATTGGCCTATTTATTTTTTTAAATGAGAGGATCAGAATTCAGTGGAAACCATGTTTATGTATCAGAAGAAAACAATTGGTCTCTAAGACTGACCATAAACAATTGAAAAATTATGTTCTTGAAGTATTTATAGATTTTTGACATATTTAAATATGATCCAAGTTTCTTAGAACCACATATCAAAAATATATAAAAGCTATGGTTAAGATTATATAATTTAGAGAGGAAGGCACTGATACTGTGAAGTAACTCAAAAATTTTTCATTATGCCCAACGCTTAGGTGTTTGTTGTTTAGTTATAATATTCACAAAGGTGGAATGTGGGTTTGCTACAATCCCTGTGACTCTAACTATCAGTGAAAGGAGATCTCAGATTTATTTCTATCACACATACATTTACTAATCATATATTAAAAAAACACTGCAAGAGTCCATACAGACTGTTCTTTCATCTTGAGACAATCCAATTCTTTGTGATTTCATGTGCCCTGACAACACCTTGCATACAAGATTCAGTTGAGTCATCTGGGACAAGACCCTAGAAGCAGGCTTAGATTGTCTTTCTAGTCAGCATAAGGCAACCAGAAATCTTCCAACCTAATGTTTGGACAGAGGACAGTTAGCATTAAAACTTTAGCCACCATCCCTAAAAGTAAAGGCTCTAGGCCTGCATGGATTCTTAATTTAGACCCTATTTGTACAAGTTTTAGTAGAGCCTTGAAAATATATTTATTCAGTCCACATATCTCAAGTATCTTTAATTTCACAATGAGACCCCATTTCTATTATTCAATATGTTAGTTAATGGACCGGTTTACCAATAAAACCCATTTCTACTATAATGCTAGCTAATATTTCTAGAGTAAGGATTCTCTGTTTGCGAAACTGACTATAATTAGAACTATCCACACTTTCTCCATCAGTGAAGAAGATAGCATGCTAGCTTGATAAAAATTTTTTGAGTTGTGAATTGATTTGCACAAGTCTTTGAGATAAATTCATAGGGGAGTGGGAGAACTTCCCTTTTTCCATCTTTATTTAATATGTGTGTTTTGTAAAGTAATATTCTCTTTTACATTTTACATTCACTTTTATAATTACCTTAAACTTTGAAGAAGGAAGTTCCTACTTAATTGTAGCCATTTTCATTGTCAGGAGATAGCGTGTAATCCTTCAGGGACTACCTAACTAAGATTTATAGTGCACTGCTTTAGAGTGGAGCAATTAAGTCTATTTTTGTTTTATAGTCAAATGAGCAAAGAAAGCTTCATTTTAGAGAATTGGATACTAAGTATATCAATTAAGTATGTCACCATAAAGAGTTACTGTGTTTATAACATCAAAGTTTTTGTATGTGAAAATACATAATATATGATCCTTTTTGAATGTGGGCACATTTAGATTTCCTTTAAAATGATTAATTCATTCACCAAGCAAATACTTACTGAATCCCCACCATGAAGTGGGTGAATTGAGAGAGAGAGAGAGAGAGAGAAACAGAGAGACAGAGAGGCATAGAGACAGAGAGAAAGAGAGAAGAGGTGGGAGAGGGGAAAGGACGAACAGAGTATTTGTAAAAGAGCTAAACAAAATGTGTTTAAGCTAGTACAAAAGGGAGCTGAGGGGAGAATAGATATTTCAGGTATCACTGGAAAAAAGAATTGACATGGTCAAATTTACCCAGTTGTTCATAGGAGAGTCTGAAATGTAGTCTTGATTCCTAGATTGTAAACAGCATCTGGAGTAATTCAATTTAGTTACAAGCATTCATCTTCAGAAATAAGTTTGTTCTGTGTGATAACTAAACCAATACATGTTCTGGATGGTTTTTTCCCATATTTTATGGATGAATTGGCTAGATGTAACCAGGTGACCAAGTTCTGGCCAATGATGTGTATGTGAAAATGCAGGTGCTTTGGAGGGCAGTTTTCTTAAAATTGATAATTCAGGTGGAAAGTCTTTCTTTTTAATCATTTCACTTTTCTTTCTCTTTTAGGCTTGAATCTGTTGTGTAATGACTGATGCAGTAGCCATTATGGTGACTAGAAGGCACAACCACACGTTAGAATGATGATGGACTGAGATGGAGATAACCTAACTCTCTGAAGACTATTGATGCCCATATCAGCTTGGCTGCTCACCTTAGACTTGTCCATGAGAAAAGAATAAATCCTCCCTTTCATTTTAGGCTGCTACAATTCTTTTTTTTATTTTTTTAAGATTTTATTTATTTATTCGACAGAGATAGAGACAGCCAGCGAGAGAGGGAACACAAGCAGGGGGAGTGGGAGAGGAAGAAGCAGGCTCCCAGCGGAGGAGCCTGATGTGGGGCTCGATCCCATAACGCCGGGATCACGCCCTAAGCCGAAGGCAGACGCTTAACCGCTGTGCCACCCAGGCGTCCCATAGGCTGTTACAATTCTTCACATTAATCAGACTAGAAAATAAAAGGATATTCTAAAACTTCAGTAAACTTTGTATTATTGTACCTTTCTTGCACTAAGAAAATGTTTCCATACAATTTTCAACTTTATTTATGGGTAGTAGTTTCAGAATTTCAATAAAGTCCACCCTAACTGTACACAACCTCCAATGAACCTGATTACATCTTTAAAGATGCTAATATTTCCTAATAAGGTCATGTTCACAGGTGCCAGAGGTTAGAACTTCAATATATCATTTTGGGGAAAACAATTTCACCCACAAGACTGACACTACTCCAGGCTACTCCATGTCAACTCTGATCTGCCTTTGGTTTCCACTTAGAGTAACAAGAATCACTTTAACTGTCATCAGGGATATACCAAAGTTAATGATTATGGAGACGTTACTGTGACAATGTAGTAAGCTCTTACCAACAATTATTCTTTAAATGTCTCACATTTGTATAACTAATAAAGCCTTTTATAAAATACTGTAAATGAAGCTGAAGTAAATAAGATAAAAAGTATAGAAATGAATCAAATGACCTGTTTTTTTTAACAGTAACAAGAACACAAATCTTGCAATAAGAAATAAAGAATAACTAAAAACTGAAAGACTAGATGAGACTAAGAGATAAATCTATCTGTTACTATGTGAGGACCTTATTTGGATCCTTATCAAATAAACAAACTGTAAAGAAAGTTATGATACAATTGAGGAAATCTAAATACTAATTTATATTTGATATTAAAGTAATTATTATTAAATTGGTTTAGATGTAATAATGGTTAAAGATTATTTTTATAAAATTTTTCCTATCTTTAGAAATACCTACTGAAATATCTACAGATATCATGCTCTGATGACTGGGGTTGATTTCATAATGATCTTGCCTGAAAAGCTACAGATGCAAAAGACTGACCAGGAATTGATTATTGGAGACACTGAATGATGACTACATGGAGTTTCATCACCATATTTTCAAAGTTGGGGTATATTTGAATTTTTCATAATGAATAGTAACTGTGTGTAGAAAATAACCTGTGGGGTGCCTGGGTGGCTCAGTTGGCTAAGCCTCTGACTCTTGATTTCGACTCATGATCTCAGGGTTGTGAGATGATGCCCTGTGTTGGGCTCTGCACTGGGCCTGGATCCTGCTGAAGATTCTTTCTCTCCCTTGCCCTCTGCCCCTCTCACCCTTTCCTCTCTCTTCCTCTAAAAAAAGAAAAAAGAAAGAAAATAACCTTTTGTCTGTAGATATGAAAACTATATTTCTTTGTAACAAACTATTTTATCTGAATAAAAAATGTCACAACTATATAAACTTTTACAACTTAAAAAGTTTTATTTTATTTTTTAAGGTTTCTTTACTCATTATTTGAGTGAGAGAGAAGGAGCAGGAGGAGCAGATGGAGAGAGAAAGAGAATCTCAAGCAGACTCCATATTGAGCACAGAACTCAACTTGGGGCTCAATCAGGGCTTGATGTGGGGCTCAATCTCATTACCCTGAGATCATGCCCTCAGCTGAAACCAAGAGTCAGGTGCTCTACCAACTGTGCTACACAGGCGCCCCTACAACTTAGAAAGTTTTAACACACTTTTACAGATACTACATTAAGTCTACCTAACAATCCAGGGAGTTAGGTGGCATTGTCGTAGTGATATTTTCAAAAGAAGCAAAAGATAAATTAATCCTTCTTTCCAATAGTGGAGTCAAGTTTCAAATTCTGTTTTTCAGGATTTCTACATGGACCAGCAAGGCTTGGAGCTATATTCTCAGCCTCCCAACTTGCATTTTTCCATTTCACTCCAAAGTAACAGCATTTTCGATAAGTGTTTGTGAGTGTGTGTGCGTATGACTTGATCTGTCAGAATGTAAACACTAACACATGTTTATATGGAATGCTCACTAACAAGGGACCACTTACCTGCTGAAATCTGAATATTCTCCTGATATGGTTAAGTGATGCTTTCACAACAAAGATTTCAAAGTTTTGAAAAAAGAAAGGGAAAAAAGTAAAGTAAGTTGATTTTAAATTATGGGAAAAAGTAATTTTGGGGGAAGGAAAGAAGTGAGAAAGTATTAGTTGCTAGGAATTTGAAAATAATCAATGTAAGAATGACAGAAAATAGTTCAGAATAAGTTAAGTTTGTGAGGGTGGAGGGCACCAGGGTCAGGTTCAGGTTCACAGCCATGCCTTAGGCTAGATGTGAAGTGGTCAAATTAGCCAAGGACCTTAGCTTCCTAGCTTCTGGCACTACCCACAGTAGTCAAGAGTACACAGACATAAAGGGTAAAACTATTTTTGTTTAGGTTATCAGAAGCATTACTTATTTTCTTAGGAACCAGCAGAAGAAATACATATTAAAGAAGAATTTATGTGTGATGTCTTGCCATCTGAAGACTTCCTACAGATAATTCTGTAACCTTTTTTTTTTTCTCAAATCTCATCAATCTTCTCATAAAAACTGTTGATCTTTCAAGCCCAACAAAGGTAATATAAATGAGGTTTGTTGAGCACTAAACTCGTTGAGAATTAATTTTTGAGGCTGATGGCTTTGGAGACACAAAATGTACCTCCATTTAAATAATAAACAAATTTCAAACATGAAAATAAAAGAATCCTCCTCCCTTTGCCTTGACAAGGAATATAAATTCAAAGACAGTTTAAAAACAGTAGACGTTAAAGGAAATATTCAAATGAATGTTTGTGACTTTAGAGATGGAAACAAGAGGGGTCCTGAGGCCTGATATTCTTTACATAAGGGAGCTATAGACATCAAAGAAGAGAAATGGTCATGAGTTACAGTGCATAAAAGAGTTACAAGACTTTGTCAATTACTCCCTTGTCTTGAAAGAAATTCTGGAAAGGCCACACATTTTGTAACTGTAAACAGTCCTTTTGTATAGAAGTGCTAGGACGGCGTTATAAACCACTGGACAGTTTTCATTCTGTCTTGTTAAAGAAAAAAAAGGGGGAGAAAGAAAAAAAAGAACGACAAAGAAATTTTAAAAGCTTAATAAATATAAGTGGATAAATTATACCATGGTGTGAGAAAACAGCTGAGAGGCAGTGTGGTATAATGAATGGTTAAAATGTTCAGGATTCACAATAAATTTACCTGGCTTCAAATTCCACCTTAGTTATTATCCACATGCGTCTCTAAGACTGGATCTTTTCTTTTCTGAAATGGAGTGGACATGGGTTGTAATGAGATTTAGATGTAATAATACATACAATGTGTCTAGGATGTTGCCTGCCATACATTAATTGTTTAATAAATGTTATTATTTATTATCACCATGTTATTCATATTGTAATTATTCACTGATGCTAATGTAATGATAAGATATATAAAATTCATGACAATAAAATTGTATTATGACCAACTTGGAATACGTTTTGGGATTTCAGCAGGATTCACAAAATGTGAATATTAGCAGAAGTGGTTATCAAAATCATCTTTGACAGGGTCGCCTGGGTGGCTCAGTCGGTTAAGCAGCTGGCTCTTGATTTTTGGTTCAGGTCATATTCTCAGGGTCCTGAGATCAGCCCCAAGCAGGAATGATCTCTGACATACCGCCAATTACCTTTCACTGTACAAACATTACCATGTGGCATGCTACTTCTTGTGAGATCAAGAACTCACCATTCAGCCTTTCTGAATTAGAAGTAAGGAACATAAAAACACAGAATTTTATAGGCTTACCATATTTCCAAGGTGTAACTTGGAAAGCGCAGGAGTGGATCTGGACCAGGGGTCCCTAATGCTCAGTGATGGATGAAAACACACATGCATGGTCACAATCTCTGACGATGCCTTCGTAAAGATCACAAATCCCAGGGGTCTGCAGGCAACTTACTGTGGATGGCCAGGGAAAGACCAGAACAAAGTTGGTGAAAGAAACTTCTGTATTTGGAAGCCTCTGCATGCCTTTACCAAATAGAATCCCATGCTAGTACTTTTCCCTTTTATTCCCACCCCCTCCATTCCACAGTTACATTTCCCCTTAAGGATTTAAAAACTAGTGAGAAATACAGCCACTCCTTCAACACTAAATAATTGGGTACCACTGGTACAAAACAACCCTGGAAGAGATAAACCATAAACTGAGAGCAGTCCAGATGAGTTTTTCCATTGATTCTTCTGTTAATTCAACATTTGTGCTAATTGCAGAAAGTAGTGTGAAGCCTCAAAGGTGCCGTAAAACCTATGCTACTTTTCCATACAAAACCCTCATCAGCTCTTAAATGGCTAAACCAAGCAATCCTTACAGGATTCAGGATTCAGAAGGAACCTCAAGAGACCCACAAGGAATTTATTGGTGTTCCTATGGATGTCCAGTGAGTTTGATAGTTTAACTGGGATATTTGCAAAAAGTTGTCAGAGGTCTCTCAGGATCCATAAAACTCAGATTTGCATAGATCACTCCTTTGCAAATTAAAGGGTTGGAGCGGGTCCCTGTGCACTTTTGCTGCATCCAGAGCTCCAGCCGGATGAGGCTTCACTTGCCTTAGGAACCAATGGGTTTTTCTCTGATTATGTCTATTGCTCTCTTTGAAGAGGACGACACTGAATGAAACATAAGACAAAGGTGTAACTTGGAAAATTCTGTGGTTTTACTGAGGAAAAATTTAAAAAGACATCAGTGACCTTAGGAGAAATAAAGCATAAGGTAATCTTTGAAAGAAGCATCATTATCAATCTGCATTGAAAAAGAATATTTCAACTCACCCCAGTAATAAAGTAATGTATTTGATTTTCTTCATATAAAATGCCTATTGTTTCTTAAAACTATTAAGTTAATTGAACACTTAAATTTTACTTTTAAAGTGAATGCAGTTAATCATGTTTAAAATGAATTCATCAATTGAGTCTTAAATATTAAAATTTTAGACAGTGTTATTTATAAAACACATGTACATATTATTCATAAATTACATTCAGGTAAATAAGGAATAATAATAGACATATGCTTCTAGTCCAAATTTACAGGGGATTTTTAATCTGAAGCACAACTTAATCAATAAGGCTTCTAATAGAAACCTTTAAACTCTAAATATCATGAAGCTGCAAGATTTTCTATTTAGGCTATAAACCTTCATATTCAAGGATCATATGTGATCTGTCTATGATGCTATTTATGAACATGAAACATAGCACTGCTTTTTATCCAGAGGCATTACGGACAATGCTTGATCTTGCATGAAAATCCCATTTTATTAAATCCTATTAATGGTATAGAAAAATCTTACAGTATAATTTTCCATCATATTAGTGATACATCATATCACATTATAGTTTTCTTGTCATCAATATTGTGTTTATGCCTTTAGCTAGAGTTAAAAAGGGCATTATCAATAACTTGTACAAGAACTTTTTAGCTGTCACATTGTTCTACATGTCTTTTTAGATACCAACAGGGTTGCCTTCAAAGTAGAGAAAAAAAAGAAATTCGTGTAAGTTTGTATGACATAATATGCATGACTAACTCATCCAAAAGTCCAAATGAGAGTTGTAAATCAAGATGAAAAACAAAATTTAAAAACCTATGACCTCATAGTTAATGGTTGAGTGTACCAATGGGATTTAGCAATATTTTACTTTTGCTCTCTAAAGCAGACTTTTTTTTTTATAATCAGAAATGTGATGTTGACAGTTTTTCTTTCTCCCCGTTTTTGTAGGTTTTGTTTTTGGTTAATTCCCTGCTCTATTCCTTATTTTTCAGTGTCCTGTTCCACTGGTTCATAGCTGAAGTTTTAATACTGAACTTTTCCATATAATACTGTACAGATGGTATTGATTTTGTATCTTTTAATTATCCTCTTTAATCCTATCATCCTAACTAATTCCACTCATCTTAGTGGTTGTGACTTGCCTTACTGATAATGCAGTAAGGGCTTTCTGACTCTAGCTTATGACATTCTAAGGATTTCTGGGGCATGCCATTTTCTGTTCTCTGAAATAGATGAGTCCACATGTTCTGTGGCTAACCCAAGTATTTAAAGGTGGCACTTGTGATCTTCCTAGGTTCTGGCTAGTAATTTAGCATTCTTTTATTTTCTAATTAGAAAGATACTAAATGCTCAATATGATTAAAAATCATACTAGTGCTCAAGAAATTTTTAAAAAATGAAGTATGTGTACCCATTTCCTCACATGTCATAATTCTTCATTTCTAGTTTATTTCTTTTCATATTCCTTTATTTCAAAACAACATAAAATTGGACATATGACTATGAAAAATATTTACCAAATTAAAAACTATCCAAATCAAGGAAAAGAAATTTATCATTAAATGTATTCAGTCAATTTATTGTACGGATTTTTTGATATAGCTATATGGATAAGTAAAAAACATGTTCTAATTTTGTTGAGGAGCTATACACACACACACACACACACACACACACACACACACAATAAGCTTATAAAGTCTTTTTGCCTTGTGGAAAGATTAGGCAAGCAAGCTCTGCAGTCACTGTGGATATCCCTATCTCAATACCTATTAGTAGGGTAGATCTTTCTCCAAACTCACCTGTAAAACGAGGGCAGCATCCATATCTATTACACAGAATTTTTGTAAGGATTGAGTTAATGTATGCTAGTCTTAGAGAACAATGCCTGGTTATATAATATGTGCTCAATTAATATTTGCTATCTTTGTAGGCATTGATACATACATAAAACATACATAAACTCACTTATTTTATTTGTATCCTGACCACTCTAAAAAATTCGAATTGACGGAGATTAAAATGCTATGTAAGAGAAGAAATTAGAGAGAAATATAAAAAAGGGGACAGGGTTCCCTGAATGAAGTTGAGAGTAAATTAGTGAGTCTACACTGAGCTGATCGTAATTCGAAACCCCGTTTTAGTTATGCTTCCTGAGAGCAAATGCAAAAGTGAAACTTACTGCTCTGTATTGTTTTCTTCCCTTCTACAGTTCAATTCAGGCTTTTCTCTCCTGTGGCTTTGACAAAATGATACTGAGTAATTTTTCAACTTTATTTTATTCTCGACCCTCTCAGAAACATTTGCCTAGGATCTTAGTTTTATTTATGTCATTCTATATTCTCTCCTGTTGCTGTTGGGAACGAGAAGAGAGCAAGCTGTCTCTGCCACAGGATCCCATCGTTAATAACCATGAAATGTTATGAGCAGAGACACTGTTGCATCAGCCTTTTAAAAGTGAAAGACATAATAGCAAACAATCATTCAATAACATGCACTTTCTTGGGTTTTCAATAACTGCTGATGTTCTGTTTGTAACCTTACTATCAAATAAGAACCTGATTGAAGCTTAAAATTCATTAGGACTGAATTTTAGTAATAATTACTATTACTTTAATATTTACTCTTTTACTTCTTAGTGGGACTTCAAACAGCTAATCAGTTTATATAAGGATCAATTTGATGACATTAAATATTATGAAAAGGCATTTCATAGAATAAAGGACAGTCAAGAGATTCAGTGTAGAATAGTTACTAAGCACAGAGTCCATGTGGGTGGGCGTGAAAGGAGCATATAACTCAGAGTGTAGAGAAGCAGGTAGGAGTAAAGTGTATCATATTACTTTGTGAGCAAAACAGAACATGCCCTTCAGTCACTGTTTCTGTTCTGCTAGAAGCTAATATTGCTGAATTTTTTTGACCGCCCTTGTATTTCTAACTATCAACTTTAATGCAGCCACATAAGCAAACAGACCATCATGTACTCCAGCCTTTATGACATCTGGAGGTTCTGGTAAATATTCACACAATAAGCAGATAAAAAAATGGTGTGCATATTATTTTATCACTAGCTGCTGTGTGTGTGTGTGCGTGTGTGTGTGTGTGTGTGTGTGAAGGGAGAGGACATCATTTGTTATAATGTGTTATTGGCTAATATATTTATAAAAGAGTATTAGAATGAGTCATGATTATCTGGAAACCAGATTCTCCCCAGAGGCTTCCTCACTTTGGGTAAGTTAGCTGCTTGCATGTTAACCATTTCAGGGCGCTGATGACTCATGCCTATAAATAACTCTCACCACTGAATCCTAGTCAAGCTTCCACACACATAGAAAAAACAAGGGGAGAAAAAAAAGAAAAGGTACTGCAATTTACATATTTTGGAATGCTTCTGTTTAAAAAACTCTGTCAACCCCGACTCAGGACTTACCTTTAATGTCCTCAAGTCACAGGCTGTCTGAGGATGAGGCCATTTGTCTTTCAAGCTGCAGCAAACTCGAGCAACCTGTGCTTGAAAACACACATGTCTACATTTACCTCCCGGCCCTGCATGGCCAGTGCTGCTAGAGTCCAGGTCTTAGCTCCCCGGGGTGCAGAATTGACTGGTATGTGTAGTGACATCACGATAGTTTAGTGATACCTGGCATCGAGCCAGTCTGTGTGCTGTATTCTAAGTTGAGACAAATGCCTTAGAACTTTTTTTAAAAAGCCTCTTAGTGTCTTCCCCCTGTAGTTATTTTTAGACTTAGGCTAAAATATATGGAAAATTTCTCCATGCCTGACTCTAGAACAGTCTTTCTACATGGAATTAAAGTACATAACAAATCCTCTGTTTCACTCATCTTCTGATCCTCCATTCTGTCCATAATAAAATGGAGCTGATGAGTGTGCTTGGAAAATCATCTTGGGTAGAACATGGGTTTTTGTTTTGTTTTGTTTTGTTTTGTTTTTTTTATTTCCGTCTCCAAAATACCCAGCCCACAAGCCGTCTTTGTGGATGCGGGTAAGCAAAATTGTCAAATGGTCAGAAGCTGCTGAAAGGTGTTTTAGCTCAGAGATGAAGGGTCTGTTGTATAAAAGTTCTCTTTTGTTCCCCGACATCACCTCCACCCACTGGAAATGATTGCTGAGGATTTCCGTCTGATTATGTCATTCTATCTTCCCTCCTGTGTTCCCTGGAAATGAGGACAGAGCCAGCTGTCTCCACAACATTTGCATCAAATAATCAAATAGTTGGAAAACTTCATCTAAAATAACATCAATATCATTATAATAGTATTTGCTACCTGATATGCATGTGGGTAATAGACGTATAGATTGGATTTGATTTATGCCAGAGCCATTAAGTTCATTCAAGAAATATAATAGCAACGTCATGCATAAGAAACCTGGACTGAGTGAATAGATTGGGAATCTGAATTTTAATAGGAACTGGTTGCTCAATTAGGAGGCAGGTGCTGAGATAGAAATATGTTCAACCAGATCAATGCCTTCTGAATTGTTTTGAAAGCATTATTGTTTAGCTTTTTTGACAGCTATAAAGGAATGGGTTTTATGTGTGTGTGCTAATATAGATGGACATATGTGCATAATGTCTACATACGTATTGATGTAGCATATTACACGTAACCCTATACAACAGTAGCTTGATTTTTAAAACAATAATAACAATAAAGATAAATTGAGATATCTCTGAATTTGTAGTATGCATTGATCTTTCATCATTATATCATATTGCTTAAGAGCACAGGCTTTGGATTGGGCTCAAGCCTTACTTCAGAAAGTACAGCCTCAACTCATTCTAGGGACCAGAAAGCTCACAAACCTGAGATAAATTAACCAAGTGTAAAATTACATTCAGGGGCGGAGGGAAGTGGTGAACTAAATACTTAACACTTCATCAAAATAGGGATGCTTCCTGTAGATCATCTACGCTTCACTTGATTTGCCATTCAATTGATGGGCTAAGACCTGGTATTCCAATTTTTTCCAGAAATATCAGATATGTTGGTTGTATCTGAAATATATAGAATCATAAATTAAGCATTTATTCAACAATATAATTATACATTTTGCTCTTAGCCCTGAGGTTTTCCTTCCTCAAATTTTATGTATGCAGAATGAAAGCGTTAATGTTTGACTCCTGGCACGTGCCTGAGGACTCTACAAATCAGTTACAATAGTTTGTGGCATCTACTAAGTGCTCCTTAAAGTTAGCAGTTATTATCCTAACTAAAGGATTGTTATTGTCAAATTGTCTAATTTATTCAACAAGCACTTCCTGCCTATTACTTGTCTAACAACTGGTCGTCCAAAAAGAGAAGGAGAACAAGACAGACAGTGTGTCTGAGAGAAGCTGCAAAGTCCTGATTTGTAGAAGCTGCCAGTTTCCATGGTGTAAATATTCCGCCTGTGGCTGATTTCAAGCTACCAGTACAAGGTCACTGAACACAGAGTTGAGAAAAAGTGCGAGAAGTCACGTGGAGATAGCTACAGTAGATGCTTGAATCTAGAGCTTGCAAGCGATCCGGTGCCACAGTGTGTAAGAGAGCAATTCTTAGGTTCACGATAAGGCTGAACTCCAACAGAAGTGTCTTTGTGCCAAAAGTCAAACATAACTTTAATGCAATGCAATCACATCATGTATAAGTTAAAACAACCTCATATGGAACCTAAAAATAAATGAAAAAATAATTTGTTTTGGCCTAGAAGGAGAAATGCAAAATAAGTATAAAGATGACACAGTTTACTTTTTTTTTTTTTTAACAGACATGTGCATAGCACTACCTATGTGCCAGGCATGATTCTAAGAACTTTTTAAATGCTAACTGATTTCAATAATAACTCACTTGAAAAAAGTAACTCATGAAAATGGATAGTTCTGGAATACAATCATATTTTGAAAAAAATAGCCATGTTCTACAAAAGACTAGAAGTGATTTTGCTGTGTGGAAGCTAGAGACCAGATCTGCAAGACGGAAACTATACTGTTCCCCAGGAAGAATAAAAGCCCAAGGAAGGGAAACAATGAACACAGAAGGAAATTAAATCTTTTAACTGTAAATAAAATAATATAATAAATGAAACAAAATAAAGAACAGAATAAAATAATACAATGAAAATAGCTGTGATATATAAAGCACACATGTCTAGATGGCTTTGCAAGTATTTTTTTAGTGGTTCATATTTTCATTCCTATTTTGAGTACTTTACTGTGTGAGAGGTGCTGAGTTCATTCACATGATGGAGAGCACAATGAATGGGAGAGATCACTGCTTCCCTAGAGCACTTAGTCTAATTGGGAATTTATATTCTTTGCAAGTTAGGGTTAGTAATGTTAGCAGCCGTGCCCCCGAAATCCCCAAAACTTGTGGCTCTCACATAAGTTTCTCTCTTAGTCATACAAATTCTCATGTGGATGTTCCCCTTTAGCAATGATCTATGCCACAAGGTCATTTAGGAATCCAGGCAAATTCCACCACATGGCTCCCATCCTCTGATCCTAAAAGTTCTTTCCATTAGCAGATGAAGTAAAAGATATTGGTGGGTCATGCAAAAGGATATTAAAGGCCAGTTATGGGAAAGGCACATATTACCTCCACTCACACCCCTAATGGCCATATCCAATTGCAAAGGAGGCTGAGGAAGGTAGCCCACCTGTGAACTCAGAGGAAAGAAAACGGAGTTTGATGAAACCAAATTCCCGGGCACACAGTACTCAACTTATTCAGCTAATGCTTAGAACAGTCTTATATGTAGATAAAATGTTTGCATCCACTTTACAGATGAGGAAACAGAAGCTAAAAAAAAAAAAAATAAATAAATAGATTGCCTAAGTTAACATACTTTGTTTACGTCAAAGCTGAGATTTGATACCAGGTCATGATTTTACTCCATGAGAATCAATTTTGTGGAGGTTTCTTGTTCTTGTTTGAGTCCTTTTGTCTTGTTTTGTAACTTTTGGGAAAAATAATTTTGGCAACTTGAATCAAAAATTTTTCCAAGTAAACAAACTCCCCAACATTGAGAATTAGCTCCACTCTCGGGAAACCAACAAGACTAAATTGCATAAGAATATTTGCTGACCCTTTATTTTCCAATATGGGGATTTTATGCAGATAGTAGAAAAATTTTTGATAAAATCTCAGGGATAGGCTCTATACAAAACATGCTCTTCTAAATAGAATAGCACTTACAATTAGCATCAATAAGACATAAAATGCTTCCAAGGATGAAGTCATAAGCTTTAGTGAAAAACACAAAATAACTGTCTAATTGTAGCTCAGAGATGTATTTGATGTGCCATTCTGCTGCCTTTGGAAAGTAATAAAATATAGGTTGAGAAGGAGGGTAAATAATTATGGATTTTTAAGCTCCTATTTCCAATTCTACCCATGCCAATCTGAAAGTCACTAATTTTATTTAAGTCTATGTAGTGAAACTCCATGTGTCTTTGAGTTGTCATTCAGTTCTCTATGACAAATTCTTAAAATGCCTTCCTGGAGCAGGTAGAACGTGATGAAATATCCTTAAAGCATTTTAAGCAGTTAATAGAAATAGTCAAGAATATTGTGCAAGATGTATTTTATTTATCTATTTAGTTTTATCAGCAAATGTGAATTTACAAGCAGGTAAATTCACATACACCAGGTGGTATTCATAGTGAAAGAGTTTTACACTGTAATAATCAGATACTTTTATTAAGCTCTTAGACTTACCAGAAGTGTATTTTCCTCTACTTTGGTAGGATGGCAATAGGCACTTTAGATCTCAGATCAATAGATAGAAACATTTATTTTACATAGAGAGAAACAAAGAGATTTTAAATTGTCTTAAAACTCATTTTGCTGTGTCATGTGAACTCATTTTGAAGTCTCTTTCTTGTCAGCAATAATATTTTGTTTCAAACTAAGACAAATGTGTTTCTCTTTTGAGAAAGCATCTTAAATAGGGCAAAACTTCAAAACAGCATATTAGACTTATTTTTATCACTAAAAGCTTTAATTTTGGGGGGGGGGAAGAGAGGGAGGTATAAAGAAAGGGTATTTAAACTTCCATGTGATGAAATTCCATACCTGAAGTTTCCTACAAAAACAACTGGCTGACCAAAGATGGTACCATTGTCTAGAATCACACTGGGAAGAAAATAAGCAAGATTCAAGCATTTGTAGTTTACACATCTGTCTATTTAAAGGACTTCCAACCCCATGGCCCTTTGCTGTTGTCAGGAAAGAAATGGAAAATCCAGTTACAATCATCTACTTGGTCTATCATTATTTAGGATGAAAACACAGTTTAGTCATTCACTAACTCAGAATTCTCTCTTTTTTAGCAACTTAATACAGTATCATGAAACAACGGCCCCAGACGGTTTATAACAAGACTCTGTGCCAAAAATACATCACGCGTAAGGAAAACAGGAAACAGCGAAGAGAAAGTCAACTTTAACCAGTTTTCTGAGTCACCTCTTCCTGTGGATTCATCTGTCACAAAACTCCACGTATTTAAAAGAGTTTAAAGTGTGAATTAGAGGAAAGGGTTAGAGCCTGACAGGGCTCTTAATTGGTCTAAGCCAACAGCTCTTCCGAAGTCTGGTTCTAGGCCAAATGATAACGTAGCGAATACCTTCTGCACACCATCTCTTCTCTCCTTTCTGTGCTCAAATCCCTACCTTCTAGGCCACCAGGGCCCTCATGCTTTATCTGGCTTCCCAGGACCTCATCCTTTATTTACCAAAACCAGTGCAATGAGCTAACATGATGATTTAGTCAACTAACATGATAAACCAGTGTCAAGCACAGACTCCACTTGAGGTTTTCAAAAGATTCTTTGGAGTTACACAAACTATTTTGGAACTTCTTCATGGAGAAAGGTGGTCAATTGGTAATAGTAACCAAAAATATGTTCAGTATTTACTATGTTTAGGTGGTGAACTACTTATCTTAGATCATCTTATTAGAGCACTTCAACAACAAAAACAAAACTGTTAGGAAATTATTATATATATTAAAATTACATATGTAAAAATGTGTATTTTAGAACAGGAGGAGACTGAGATTTAAATATAAGTAATATTCCAGAAGATCCCTAGCTGGTATCTGCTGGAGCAAGGGCCAAGTGCAGGCTGGTGTGGGTTCAGAGTCTGTCGTTATGCTGATCTATGTGGCTATTCTGCATGGGGATTTGCTTTAGTGTAGGCGATCATGTCAGAAGTCCCAGAGAGTACTCTCAAAATTCACATACATGAATAAAAATCTTCTGACTCATGTCATTGGTGTGGCAGTCATGTATGTCACAAAAATTTCCCAGAGGATATAAATACACACTCTATTGAGGACACTCATTCATGGGGTTATTGGTATGTGAAGACATGGGTGAATACTAGTAACATTTAATGCAGACTTTTTTTTTCCCCCCACAAACAAAAGAGTAACAGGATTACAAATCCTCCAATTCAAGTACTAGACATGACTTCCACCAGCAGGTACAAGTCCATTACAGGCAGTGCTGGAAACTTTTGGGAGTTTCTCTAGATAAATTTTAGTTGTTGCAGGGGAGAGGCCCTGCAGGATGCATTTGGGACAGATTTTTGAATGAGGAGGAAAAACTCTGTGCTCCAGAGTGATTTGAACTTGTCTTTTACTTTCCAGATCCAATGTTTCCATCATAATTCTTTCTTAGCAGCACCTGCCAGCCACATTGCTCTTTAAGATGGGTCCTGAAATGGGAAATCTGGTTCTCAGTCTTGCCCCACCCTTGCGCCTCCCCCTCTACTTCCTCCCCCTCCCTGCTTTCCTTCCTTCCCCTCCTCCTCCTTCCCCTCCTCCTCCTCCTTCTTCATCTTCTTCCTCCTCCTCCTCTTCTTCTTCTCCTTCTTCTTCTACTCCTCCCCCTCCCTCCTCCCCCTCCCCTTCCCCCCTTCCTCCTCCTCTTCTTCCTCCTCCTCCATCGTTGTCGTCTTCTTCTTCTTCTTCTTCTTCTTCTTCTTCTTCTTTTGTGTTCTCTTTCCATCTGAGGGACGACTGGGCCTTTGGGTTTCTATTCCAGAAGGCTATATCAGAACAGCCATGGCTACAGCTGTGAGACACTCCAATTTGCAGAGTCTTTGAGAAGTCTCCCTTGCTCAGGACTCCAGCTCTATTTCCCCGGGTATCCAACAAAATATGTCCTCATATTTGTTATTTTCTAGGTGGGTTATAATTGCAGTTTTGTAATTGTAGTTGCCTTTCTGATATCAAGTGAGTTCTGGTGCTGACTCCCTTAGTTGCTTGACCAGTGCGCTTTATTAGTTCATTGGACACCTTCATGAGGAGCGTGCCAGGAGTTGTGGGAAGTTCAATGAATCCTTCTGTTCCAGGCTAGCAATGGAGTAGCAGAAAGCTTTAGTACCAACTGATTTAGGCTCCAGAGAAGGCCTCTCTTCCCCTTTACCTCCTTAGGGACACTCAGTCTCATGGGATGGTGGGGACTTAGCCCACGTCTTCATATCCTCTTAAGTGCCTTCTGAGCATTGACATGCACTTCAGACTGCTGTAGACCTTCTGCCAGAGCTCCAAGTGAAGGTGGAAAACAGATACCATTCAAGACACTAAAGAATATTCAATCATAAGGTCATAGCTCACATTTATATGTTGCATCCAACCACAACACTAATGGATTGACTTTCTAGGAATAATAACATTTTAAAACATTTGTCCATCTTTTACACCCCACTCCTTTCCTAGTTGTTCCTTTTCCTTTGCTTATTCAGGCAGGAAGAGCCAGGAGGGTGAGGATGTGAAAGATGTGGAAACACCTACTTCCCTCTGGCCTGCCCAAATGTGAGTCGAGGCTTAAGGGTCTAAGTTGTGTTTGCCATTGCTCAACACTTTGGGGGAGAAGCAAATGTTTCCAAACACCTGAGGGCACTAGAGATTTAGACAATTGGGAAAAGATTTTTGGTCCATAAAATAAGAATACTTCATGAATTGACCACTCAGGATCAGAGGATAGAATGTTGACTACAGATGATGACAGAGTGGATAAGAAAGGAACTCAGGCCACGTGTCCTTCTGCCCATTTCATGCATTCTGTATTTTCACAGGAAATCCTTGGTAAACACAGGGAAATCCTTAACTGGCTGGTGAAAAACTTACCAAGACCCAGTGACATAAGAGAAATTAGTTAAATTATATATTTTATTATATAAAGTTTCATCTCATGCACACTTGTTTTTTAGACTGAGATTGTTATTAGGAGACTCTGCTGTTGATGATAACGATATCACTCAAAAGATATACTCAACACCACGTGCACTAAGACTGGATAGGGGGGAGTGATGAGCTTAAACTGCATGTAAGTTAGCATCCAGTAAACTCTTTGGGGTCTGGAGATAACTTGAATATTACCCATGAATCTTTGCCACCATGTTTGTTTGCTGCTAAAAAATTTTCCATTAGGACAATATCATCCAGGATTTTCATGTATGCAATTAAAAACTTTCAATATAATGTGCTGTGATAATTCAGAATTAAAATTATTTTAAAATCATTATTTCATGTTGATTATATTTGTGTAAAGGAATAATTCGTTTTCTAACATTTATGTATAAGGTGTGAACAAATATGCAAACACAATAAGTATAATTTATGAAAGTCAACACGTATTTACACTTAAAATGCAGAAGTTGACTACAGAGAAGAAATATGAATGAGAATTTGAGTTACTTAGAAGATAGTCGTTTAAATTACAAAGTGACTCTGTTACAGGAAATTTAGTTGAATTATTTAAGAAATAGGTTGCCATTCTATTTCTTATTGTGGAATTATTCCTCATAAATGACTGAATGATTTTCTTTCAACTTTTTTTTCATATTATTTTGTGTGACTGGCTTTTATTGACTATTCATAAAGTACAATTAATAACTTCAGATATATTACATATTCCTAGTTAATTAAATATGTACAATATAAATTGACTAGGAATAGGACTATATCCTTCCAATTTTATTTTAGATTGCCACCTTCATGGTATTATATGTATATTTTCCCTAATGAATTAGTGAGGCAGAATGATATACTGACTTAAGAACACATTAGGAACTTTTTCCTTATCTTGATCTGTGATAAAATATCTGGGTAAAAAAGAGAAGGTATTTTCAAGTTTCTGATTGACATTTAAAGTACTCTATTATGCTATCTTCATTGTCTTATCTCTCCATCACATTGCATTAATTAGCTAGCTTCTCTAAAATATGGGCCACCTCTTACATCGGAATTGCCAGCATCCATTACAGCGCCTGGAATAGCAGGTATGCAATTATAACTCTATTTTCTTCATGAGCCTCAATGTCTGTCTTTGTCATTGAAATAACAATTATGATACATTGCATTGCCCTGACAGGAGGAATAAATAAAGTAATATATAAATTTAAAATTTTTAGTTTATAAAACAATATTAATCTTACTAGATTTCATTATGTAGATTCTATTTATCCTTTAAGATGCACTTGAAAACATTTATTCTCTCTGAAGTTGTTCTGATTACCTAATTTTACAATTATTACTTTCTTTCCCACACTCTAATTTTTTTTTGGTAATAAATTTAAAATAGGTAGTCCAAATATACATTATGTGGAGGAAGAGGCTGAAGCCCAGAGAAACACAGTGGGAAGAAATGGAATCTTTCAACTTGGGTGACTGCTCTTTCTATGATTGTACATGATGAGGAACTGATTGACAGGTCATGTTAAAAACATCTCAATCTCTTTTCTTTATCTGTAAAATCAACAGACATTAAAAGAGACTAGAGAATGTTTGTTTCAGGACTGATCACAATATGTATGCCATATTGATTCTGCAACACAATTGTTCATTCCTAAAGATGTTACAAATAAATTATACACCAGGGGAAACTGCCTTCAGAAAAATGCATCTATATTAGCAGATGGCATTCTTCCATTTCATAAGGAAAATGAAGCTATCAGGCATGACCAGCTTTAACCCTACTCCCTCAAGAAAATAAACATCAGTACTCTTTCCTATGATACTAAGGTAAGGCAGAAAAATCCTTACGTCTGTTTCAGACAGAGTTTTCATTCTCAGTGTTTGACCAAATCCTTTTCTGTCTTCTCTGGTACTTTGCTCCATAAATTATTCCCACTTTCTATTGAATTTTCACCTTTTCCCTTCCTGTTACCACATTTCTCATCCACATACTTCTGTTATCTGAATAAGACTTCTTGACCAGCGGTCACCTATTGCTACATCATTTCTCCCTCTTCTTGCCTCTTGAAAAGGTGGCTTTCTTTTTCTTTTTCTTTTTCTTTTTCTTTTTCTTTTTCTTTTTCTTTTTCCCAACTTGATGCTTACTATCTAACCCATTGCTTTTAAGCAATGTACCCAGGTTTTCCAGGATGTGATCATTGATTTTATGTGTCAACCTGACTGGATCACGGATGCCCAAATATTTGGCTAAATATTATTTCTGGGTATGTCTGTAAGGTGTTTGCAGACAGAATTAGCATTTGGATTGGTGAACTCAGTAAAGTGGTTTACCCTCCCCAATGTAGGTAGGCATAATCTAATCCTTTGAGTACTTGAATAGAACAAAAATGTGGAGACAGAAAAAATTCATCCTTTCTTGCCTGATTGTTTGAACTGAGACATATGTCTTCTACTATTCTTGAGTCTCCTGATTATCAGCCTTTCGTATCTGGACTGGAATCTACATCATTGGCTCCCCTGGTTCTTAGGCTTTTGAACTAGGACTTAATTACATTATGGGCTCTCCTGGGTCTCCAGTTTGCATACAGCAGATGGTGGACTTCCCAGACTCCATAATTGTGCAAACCAATTTCTTATAATATGTATCTTTGTATATATATCTACACACACACACACACACACACACACACACACACGCAATCTCCTTTTGTTTCTGTCTCCCTAGAGAACTCTGACTGATATGCTAAAACGCAGGGTCTGAAATTTATATGCAAGTGTAGAGCTTTAAAGTTCAAGCTTCAGTGGCTTCATGATAAACCTGCCACTGCCTCCAAGCTTATTTCTTTTTTCACCAACTCTCAAGAATGCTCTCATTAGGGTCACCAAATACTTGTCGGTGTTAAAAGAGAGGGCACACTTGAAAACTTGTTTGGATGAATTTCTAATTATATATTCAAAATACCTATCCCATAGGGCTTCAAAGGTGTTGCTTCTTTGTCATCTAGTGTCTGGTACTAATGCAACTTGACAGGCATCTGATTTTCATTCCATGGAAGGTAACCTTTTTTCCTGCTCACCCAAAACTTTCCTAAGGTTTTGGGTTCTTTTGTCTACGGTCATTATTCTGAAATTCAGAGTGAATGATCTCAGCATGGGTCTGTGTATACTCTACAGTCGGTGGCTTCTTACCATACAAGCATTCAGAAGTGTCTTGGCAATGTTCCTCTATTTCACATTAATTTTTTTCTTTAACTTTGGAAATAATATGAAACATTTTGTAAATACTTATATATGCGTATTTATATGTATGTACACAAAATTGTTTATATAGATTAAAATATATGAAAAAATGTGACAAAAACAATTAGCCATGGTTATGTTTCGGGAGATTTGTATGAATGAGGAAAAGAGTAAAGGGAAACATCTATTTTCAGTTTTTTCTTAAACAACTTGTCATATGATTGAAATAGGGTGTACTGGACATATTTAAACTATACACTTAGGTAAGTTTTAACATATGTACAACCATGAAGTCATTATCACAAACAAGATAATGAACATATCCATTTCTTCTAGAAGTTTCCTCCTGCCTTTATAATGTTTCCCTCTTTTCCTCCCCACTCACTTCCATTCCAAGGTTATTAACTAAACTCTCTCCATCTATTAGTTTGTATTTTCCAGAATTTTATGTAAATGGAATCATAGAGTACATATTCTTTTCTGTCTGGCTTCTTCCATGTCATTTAATTATTTTGAAATTCACCATGTTATGTCAATAACTAATAGTTCATTAGTTACTCTGCTGAAATTTTGATTAGCATTGCCGGTAATATATATACAGATCAATCTTGAAAGAATTATCATCTTAACAATATTGAGACTTCTGACCAATGCCTGTATTTAGGCCTTCTTTAATATTTAATGGCAATGGGGCATCTGGGTGGCTCAGCTGGTTGAGTCTGACTCTTGATTTCAGCTCAGGTCATGATCTCAGAGTCCTGGGATCCAGCCCCTCCTCATAGGGCTCCACACTCAGCAGGGAGTCAGCTTGAGATTCTCTCTCCTTCTGCCCCTGCCCCTGCTTGTGCGAGCTCTCTCTCTCTCATAAATCAATCAATCAATCAATCAATCAATCAATAAAATCTTTAAAATTCTAATGGTAATGATTTTTAGTTTTCAGTATATAGGTCCCACACATCTTTTGCCAGACTTATCCCTAATTATTTCATGTTTTTATGTTACTTAAGTAGCATTGCTTTATATTTCAATTTTTGATTATTTTTTGATAGTAAATTGAAGTTTAATTTATTTTTGTATATTGACCTTATATCTTATATCCTGTAACTTGCTAAACTTCCTTATTATTTTTGGTGACTTTTAGGTTCCATTGTATTTTCTGCATTAATGAACATGTAGTCTTCATAAAGATAATTTCTGTAATATCTGGATGAATTCTATTTTCCTTTTTTACCTTATTTCACTGGCTACAAACTCCAGTACGATGTTGAAAAAACATAGTGAAATCAGACACGCTTTTCTTGTTTCTGATTTTATAGTAAAAGCATTCAGTTATTCACAATTATATTTTTTGTGAAAGCCTTTTATCAGGATGAGAGATCTCCATTCTATCTCTTAATTTCCAGAAAATATTAAAGGAGTCGATGTCGACTTTTGTGACATACTTTTTCTGCTTCTATTGAGATGATTATTTTTGAAATTATAATTGGTTAATATGGAGAACTATTGATTGCTTTTTGAATTTTGAACAAATTGTACTTTTCTCCACTTGATTACAATGTATTATCGTTTTTATTATTGTGGGATTTGATTTGCTAACATTTAGTTTAAAATTTTTGCATCATGAGGAGTCTTCACCTATAGTTTCTTTTGATACCTTCGTCTTCTTTTAGTAACAGAATGTTTCTGGCTTCACAGAATGAGTTGGGAAGTATTTTCTTCTCTTACCATTTCTGGAAGAGTTTGTTCAGAATTGCTACTATCCTTCTTTTAATGTTTGGTGGAATTTTCTAGTAAAACCAATTGGCCCTGGATTTTTCTTTTTGGAAAATTTTTAATAACAAATTCAATTACTTTACTGATATTAATTATTCAAAAAGTCTATTTCTTTTTGAGATTAATTTGGTGGTTTGTTTCTTTTAAGAAATTTATCCATTTATTCCAAATTGTCATATTTGTTGGCATACCACTATTTACAGTACTCATTAGCTTTTTAATAACTGTGGAGTCTGTAGTTATGTTATTTCTCTAACTCTTGCTGTTGATAACATGAGTCTTTCTATTTTCTTTTTCTGATCCTTCTGATTTGAGCATTTTAAATTTTTTGATCTCAGGGAATCAATTTGGTTTCAGTTTTTCCTATTGTTTATCCATTTTCCATATCATTGATCTTTGCTTTATTTATTTTCTTTCTTTTTATTTTGGGTTTAACTTCTATTTCTTATTCCTTGTGATTCATGCTGAAGTAATTACCTTTCTTATTTTCTAATATAGGCTGTTAGTGTTATAAATTGTCCCTCTAAGTATTGCTTTTGATACGTTGTGTTTTCATTTACATTCAGTTCAAATTTCTTATAATTCCCTTTTTGATTACCTCTTTAATCCGTGGATTATTTTGAAGTGTGTTATTTAGTTTCTAATATTTGCACATTTTCCAGAGATCTTTCTGGTACTGACTTCTAATTAATTACACTGCAGTCAGAGAACATATTTTGTATTATTTGAATGCTCTCAGATTTATTGCAACTTATTTTATGGTGCAAAATACAATCTAAGTCCCTCTTAATTATACAGGTTAACTGCATTCAATAGGAGAGTGGCCTCATAAGGGCATGGCTACCAAGGTGTGTATTGGCAATCATAGCTGTTTATTACGTACTAGTCCTCATGCAACTGGGAACCCAACATGCTCTCATGGAACTTACATTGTATTTGTAGAGGGGCACTAAAATAAAAACATACACTAATAAGTGAACAACTGAATTATAGATTATATTAATTACTATAAAACACATAAGCAGGATATGGTGGTAAAACAAATGGGCTGGATGGTGCTATTTTACTAAGGATAACCAGACTGTCTACAGAAGGACAACTGAATCCTGAAGGTGGAATAAATAAGCCGTTCAAATAACTGAGGAAGAAAATACCTTTCTTTAAGCAGAGGGAATACTAGAAAGCAGAGGGAATACTAGAAAGGGCTTGGTGTTGGAGCATCAAAAGTGTGGGTTAGAAAAGTTGCTATAACTTAAAGGAATATGGCATGTGTTTGCAAAAGCCAATAGAAACCGTATGATCAGTTATTTCAATCTTTCCCCCAAGTAAACTAGAAAGTGACGGAAGAATTTTAAGCAGAGAGAGTGACATAAACTTATTTACCATAAAAAAAGAAAAAAATAATCTGGCTGTTGCTCAGAGGTTTGGAGCCTAGGGTAAAGGAGAGATAATAGATATTTTGTTGATCAGAATAAAAATTGACACAAAGATACCAGTTGGGAAGCTACACAATTTTCTAGGAATACCAGGCTACTAGAAGTGAATTAGAGAAGTGGATGGACAGTAAATGTATTTTTCAGAGGTGTAGAGCCAACTGGATTTGCTGATGGATTGGATATGGTGGGTGAAAGAAAAGGCAAATGAATCTCAAAACCATTATGCTAAGTAAAAGAAGTCAAACACAGAGAACTACATATTGTGTGGTCCATTCATATGAATTTATAGATAAGGCAAAACTCTAGAGACAGAAAGCCAATCAGTAACTATCTAGGGCTGGAGGTCAGAGAAGGGGTGAAGTCTAAAGTGTCAGAGGAATATTTAGGGTGATTGGATTTTTGTATAACTTGATTGTGGTGAAGGTTACATGACTATATACAATCATTCAAATTCATATAACTATACACCTACACTGTGGGAATTTTATTGTATGTAAATTATACCACAATACAACTATTAAAATAGTAAAATATAAATTGGGACATATTTCTGCCTGGAATTATAGATAAGGAAATTAAGATACAAAAAACAGGTAGAATTTTAGTATACCAAAATGCTCCATAAACACATCTTCCAAGAATATAAAATATTATAAAAATAGACTAAGCATATAAGAACATGAGAATTACCAAAAGAAATTTAAATGGTCAAAACATTAAAAAAAATAGTCTTCTGATTTCAGTTATTATATGTAAAGTGATTGAAAGTCATTGCTCTTTTCCTTACAACATGAACAGCCTGGACAAGAAAAACTAAAATCAATGCATTTTCTTGGACCCATAAGAGAATTTGGGTCACAGAGCAAACTACCTTGAAACATGGAGGTACATCCAGGAAGATAGAGTACCTGAAATCAGCTCTCCTGGAGCAGAAATCATCAGACTCTGTAAAACAGGAGAAGGACTTAAATAGTATTTACGACAAAATCCTGGGGGCTGAGTGTGGATCACTGTGAGAATAAAAAGCTGCCGAGGCCACAGGAAATAATACAAAGTAAATTCTTAGAGCACAGAACAATTAAAAACTAGAAATCAATAAAAAAGAGGCAGTTTAAAAATACCCAACTACTTGGAAATTAAATAATACATTTCTTAATAACATGTGGGTAAAAGAAGAAGCCTCAGGAATTCAAAAAATATTTTGAACTAAATGAAAATAAAGCTACAACTTACAAAATTTGTGGGATGCATCAAAACTAGTGCTTAAATGGAAATTTATAACATTAAATAATTAAAAATATACATATATATGTATATGGAAAAAATATATATATATGGAAGATAAACATTACATTATACCGTAGAAAACTAGGCAAAGAAAACCAGAGCATAAGTAATGATAGATTTTAAGTGAGAAATCAATGTTATTGAAATCAGGAAAGTGATAAAGAACATCTTTGAAACCAAAATTTAGTCCTTGGGAAAAAGAAATCACTGAAATTAATAAAATTCTTGACATGTAAACCAAGGGGAAAAAAAGAAGACACAGTACTAAAAGAGAGGTCTTCACTACTGATTCCATTGACATTAAGAGATAATAAGCTAATACTTTAAACATTATGCCTATATTTTGATCTTTTAGATGATGATAAGGACTAATGCATTGAAAGATATAAACTATAAAAATTCACTCAAACAAAACTAGATAGCTGTTAACAAAATTAAATTATATGCCAAAAAAACATTCAAAACCCAAAATACCAGGCCCAGATGTTTTCAACAGTGAATTATACGAAAGGTGTAAGGAAGAAATAATATCAACTTTACCAGTGTCTTTCAGAAAACAGTGGAGGAGGAAATAGTCCCCAATTCATTCAAGAGAGCAGCATTATTCTATTATCAAATCTATATATTACAAAAATGAAAACTATAGACTCATATAATCTCATAACCATAGACACAAGAATCCTTATCAACATAATAGCAAATTCAATTCAGCAACTGTACAAATATAATACATTATCACCAAATGTTACTCATTGGAATGCAAGGCTGGTTCAACATTTATATATCATTATAATTTCTCATATTAACAAAATAAATATGATTATATCTGTAGATGCAGAAAAAGCGTTTTATAAAGCTCAACAAGTGTTCATGATAAAAATTCTCAAAAAAGTAAGCATAGAAGGAAAATTCTAATTAAGGTTTTTATGTGAGAAACTGACAAGAAATACCACACTTAATGAGAGACTCAACACTTTCCATCTAAAATCAGAAACAAGGTAAATATGTCCTCTTTCACCACCTCCTGTTCAACCTCAGACTGGACATCTTACTACTGCACTAATATAAGAAAAAAAAGATATTATTGGAAAGGAAGAAATAAAGTGGTATTTATTTGTCGATGATATGATTGTCTATGTAGAGAATGACAAAGAATATACCAAAAAAAAAAAAAAAACAACACCTCTTGTAACTAATGAGAATAGCAAAGTCTCCAAATACAAAAGTCAATTGCCTTCCTATATACTAGCATTGAGCACTAAGATGTTGAAATGAAAGTAATACATTTATAATAGCCTCCAACACATATTCAGTATTCTGCATGTGGATAACTATAAAACACTGATCAAAGAAATAAATAAAATCTAAACAAATTAAGAGATATTATGTATTCATGGATTGAAAGACTCAATATTTTTACAATATCCATTCTTTTTAATTGATCTATATTCAGTGCAATCCCAACCCAGCATTTTTTAATAGATATTGACAAATCGATTCTAAAATTTATATGGAAATACAAAAGATCTAGCACAGCCCAAATAATACAAAAGAAGAACAAAGTTGAAGGAATCATAGTATCTGATATCAAGAATTACTCTAAAAGTACATTAATCAAGATAAAATGGAATTATGAAAGAATAGACACATAAATAAACACAACAAAATTGAGTACCCAGAATAGACCCACACAATATAGTAAATTGATTTTTGCAAAGGATCAAAAAATGTCCCAGGAACAAATGGGTGTCCATATGAAAAAAAAAATGAACCTAGTCATTAATTTTACACCTTTCACAAAATTAGTTCAAAATGGACAGTGGACCTAAATATAAACCTCAAAATATAAAACTTCTACATGGAAATAAAGGAGGAAAACTTTGGGACCTTGGGTTTGATGTTGCATTTTTAGATATAATGCCAAAAGCATATCCCATGAAAAATATGATGGGTTAGACTTCAATAAAATTTCAAAAACAAACAAGCCAAACTTTTGCTTTGGAAAAGAAACTACTAAGAGACTGAATAGACAAGCCACACAAGCTTGAATATTTTGCAAATAGAGAAAATATTTTATAACACACTTACCTGAGAAAGGTCTTATATCAAAGAACTCTTAAAACTCAACAATGAGAAACAAATAACCCTATTTAAAAATGAACTAAATTGCTGAAACTCACCAAAGTAGATTAAAAAAAAAAAAAGATGGCAAGTTATCTATATGGAAAGGTGTTCAACATCTTTTATTCCCATTAGGGAAATGCAAATTAAAGTAATACAGAGATAATACTAAACAGCTATTAGAATGTCTAAAATCCAAACAACTGGTCATAGTCAGTTGCTGGTAAAAATATGGTGCAACAGGAGTTCTCTTTCGGCCCTGCTGAGGCGGCAAATGATGGAATCACTTTGGAAGACAACTTGTCAATCTCTTATAAAGCCAAACCTAAATTAACATATGATACAGCATTCATACTCCAGGTATCTGCCCAACTGACTTAAAAACGTATTTCCATGCAAAAACATGTATGTAAATGTTTATATCATCTTTACTCATAATCACCAAAAACTAGAATCAACCAAGATGCTCTGTAATCGGCGAATTCATGAATGAATCAGCTGAGGTGCATTAATACTGTGGAATGCTGTTCAACGATCAAAAAGAACAAGCTATTAATTCACACAGTAACATGGGTGAATTTTAAAGGCATATATCTAAGTATAGATTCCAGTCTGAGAGGGTTATATCTTGCGTAATTCCATTTACATGACATTTTGGAAGAGGCGGAACTATAAGAGATAGAGAACAGATTCATGGTTGCTAGGAGTTTTGGAAAGGGGAAGCATTACTCTGGTGATGCACAGGGGATTTTGGGGATGGCGAAACTATTCTGTAATGGTAAATAGATGACACCATTTGTTTCTAAAAACCCGTATTACTTTAGCGCATGAGTAAACCTTAAAGTTTGTAAATTAGAAACAAATTTACTAGGAGGGTGGGGGATTTCTGGACGGATTTTAGACTTTAGCAAAATATCTGTCTTACAAATATATGACACAACCATACTGAAGGCAGTAGGAAGAAGGGCATTGACCTCAGTAACTAAAAAAAGCTGGAAACTGTAATGCTAATAACAAAAGGAACTATACATAGCACAACAGTCTAGTTAGTAAAGTCATTTCTCATGGGGTATGAGTTAGCAAATTTGAAACTGCTGTACAGAGATCCTGGAAACGATCAAATGAATGAATGGATGGTGGATATCAGGAGCCATACACGTTTATTATGAGTGTGCATATATGTATACATATGTGCTAAATATACAGGTATGTGTGCCCATGTGTGTATGCATATGGACTAAAAATGTAGAGTTTTATAGATACAGAAAGCAGGGAATTAACACTAGCCAAGTTTCAAAATGTGTTTATATCATAACTCTTCTGAGTTTTACAGTAAGGATGGATCATTAGTCTATAGTATTTCTTTATTTCTTTGCTGCGATTGATGCTCCAGTCTTGTTTAATAGCTGTAGTGATAGACTTTCTGTGGTTATATGCTGAGCTCATTTTGACAGATTCGGCAGGGAAGTTATTTTGCACAGGCTGGTAATTAGGTTTAGTGACAGGCAATGCAACAAAATGGATCTTTAACCAAATAATGCAATGCACAGTGTGTTAATTCCAAATGATTTCTTTTGAATGCTAATTTGCTTCTGATTATATTATTATTACCAGTTTGGGGTGTTGAGATTTTTTTTTTAAAGACAATTTTGAGTAGTTTTAGGATCACGGCAAAATTGAAAGGAGGACACAGAGCTTTCCCACATATCCCTTTCCTCACAAATGCATTGCATTCTTCATTGTCAACATCACCCACCAGAGTGGTACGTCTGTTATAATTAATGAACCTACATTTTCACATTATAATTACTCACAGTCCATAGTTTACCTTAGGGTTAACTCTTGGTGATGTACATTCTATGGGTTTGAACAAATGTACAGTGACATGTATCCAGTACTATAGCATCATACAGAGTATTTTCACTGCTCTTAAAAACCATGTGTACTCCACCTATTCATTCATGTTGGGTTTTATTTTGTTTTCTTTTACTGACTCTGCAAATTAACATATTCATAACTTATAAACCTTAATATAACTTGTAAGCCTTAATATGATGATCTTCTAGGAGCTTTTCTTCCACCAAACTGAAACCAAATTTACTTGCATCATTTTCAATTCCTTCTGGATACGGTCAATACCTGAGGAGTCGTGTGGCTCACACCCAGCAGTGTCCGTATAAAGCAAGAAAGACAACAAACAGCCTCTGATTGAAAGTAAGCAGATTTTTTTCTCTAAATCTGTGGTTTCTGGATTTCTTCAATTTGCAAACATCTATGTTTACTTCTTTCAGTATGTATATTTTAGCTTTTTTCTTTGTGCGACATGATGGCCTTAAGTCATTCCCAATTTTACTATCTTTCAGAATGCAAAATACATTTGCGGATTGATCTGAAAGTTTAGGTTTTGGACTTGACCTAGAATATGGGACTTTGAGGAGTTCCAACTTCCTGACTTTATACTAGACTTTCTTGAATTGCAATGATCTATTTAAATGATAGTCTAAAATAGTAACATCTCTTTGATTTTGTAACCAAACTGAAATCACAATATAGAAATTGACCTAGAATTTAATTGGTCTCTAAGAAATGAATAGGGACCTGAATCAAGTGTTTTACTTGCTCCTTTTCATTTGTTAAACTCTACAGTAATATTTTTATCTGATCTTAGTCTGCTTCTGAAATCCAACTGCAATGATAATTATGCAGCATAAATTATATGTTTTGTATTTCATATGCTTGAGAAGTTTCCCTACTTTGAGTTATCCTATAGCACTATCTATCTTAAACTGTGTCTCCTAAGAGGCTTAGAGCCATGCTTCCTTACTTGATTATATTCATTTAATCAAGAAATGTTCATTGTGTTTAAAGAACTATTCTCGATGTTAGGAATAAAATAATGAGCAAGAAAAGACATAATTCTTGCCTCACGGATCCTATCAACTGGAAAGACAGATCTTATCAATCGCTATGATAGAAAATTTAAAGATTTGGTAACCCAGTTTTGCACAGTACTTTGCAAAAGCATCCCAAAAATAGGGTTACATAAAACTGAGATGCAGTAATCAAACAATAACCTAGATCATAAGCTGTCTTTAAAAAATCTGTTTGTAAATGTCAAGCCAAACTGAATTTATTGGGCAGAATTGGAAGTTCTGGGTAAAAATGAACCTGAACATATATTATTTGTAATTAAAAATTTTTCACTTTTAAAGATTAAAATATTTCCATCAAATCAAATCCCAAGTGAGTCTCAAAACACTCTAGTTTTCCTTAGTAACCTATATGTTCTCGCCCATGTGTATATGAGAAATACCTGGCATACTGTATCTATATTTTAGCCTTTACAATCTCTTGGCAGTAATGCATTTCACTGTATTGTTACCTTTTGTGTGAAATAGTGATTGAAATTATTTTTCCTAGATTTATGTGTGTGAAACAGTAATTGCATTGATTTAGCATAAATTTATCAAGGGAATGACTCTCTTTGTACTGTTAACTTTTTTTACTTAGCCCATACCCATTTTATCAGGGTTACACATTAAATAGAATTTATAAATATATAAATTTATAGAATATCTTAAGTACCAATTAGGTACTGTAGTAGATAATGTGGGATCAGCAATAAAAATAATAAAATGAGTTCTTATTTCATAGAACATCGAGCTTCATTTTGATGGGGAGAGGGCTCTAAGTCAGACTTCATACAAATAATTAAACAAATAGCTATGTAATTGTGACAAGCGATATGAAGGACAAGTAAAAAGTGCTATCAAAGTGGTAATAGAAATGTGCAAATCAAGAAGTGTGTCATAGATATTATCTCTAAGTAAAGGAAATTGAATCTAAGACGAGAAAGGTGAACAGATGTTGAGAGGCACTGATTTGGGTACAGGTGGTACAAGGGGGATTGGATAGAATGAGACAACAGGTGGAGATAATAATAAGGCCTTGAATCTAAAAGATTTGGGTGCTGTCCAGAAACTCAAAGAACCCAACATTCTTGCAATGAAAGAGCAAATGAACAGAAAAAATGTCTGCAACAATAGGTCAGATCCATCTGGACTTTGCAGGCTACGCTTAGTGTATTAATTTACTTTAAGAAAACTGCATTTTTAAGGAGTGGAGTTACATTCATTGATCATGTTTTCTTAGCCTTTCTCTCTTTTTTCTTAAGTAATTTCTACATCCAGTGTGGGGCTCGAACTCACAACCCCGAGATCAAGAGTCATGTCCTCGACCAACTGAGTCAGGCAGGCACCTCAATTATGCTTTTTTTAAATGTTAATTTTACTGCTGTTCTAGCAGAATATTGGAGAGAGAAAGGAATAAAACTAGACATCAATTAGAAGGCTTTTAAAATAGTTCAAATAACTTGTAATAAGAGAAAGGAAGGAGGCATTTGAACAGAAATTCACTTAGGTGGGGATGGATTTAGGTGGGTGATGAGAGAATGGTTTCTAGAACACAGCCCAGATTTCAGCCATGAGCACTGGATGTGTAGTACGGTGCATTGCTCACATGAGGAAGACAGAGAGAGGAGTATGCTTGGGGGATGATGCTGAGGGTTTCTCACGTGCTATGTTTGTGGCATTTATCAAACACCGAAATGATGATCTCAGAGAGACAGATGTGCATTGCAGAGCTTAGAAGAGAAGTCTGGGAATAAAATGTGTGAGTCATCTGCATATTCATGGTGTGTGGAGTTATGGTAGTGGACTGTAACCTAAGGAGAAAGAATAGAGTGAGAAGGAAAGTGGCCTCATATGGAGTCCCAGGTAATGGAAACTTGAGTAATTTTCTGAATTCAAGTTGAGGGAAAAATGACAATAAACATGTTAACAGACAGACCAGAGAGTTGGGCAGAACACCAGGAGAGTTCTGTGTCTACAAAATGAAGTAGAATGCTTCCAAGATAGAATGATAAATTGTGCCAAATGTTACTGAGAAATCCAGATATTTTAAAATAAATAATAACCTTCATTGCCCTCATTCACATTCACATTTTTATCCCCCCATTCTTTTTCCCTAACCTAGTCCAATTTCTAAAACAAGATAAAAAATTATTATTATCATTATTATTTTAGATTTTATTTATTTATTTGAGAGAGAGAGAGAAAAAGAGAGAGCATGAGCAGGGGAAGGGACAGAGGGAGACGCAAACTGCCTGCTGAGCAGGGAGTCTGATGCAGGGCTCCATCCCAGGACCCTGAGATCATGACCTGAGCCGAAAGCAGACGCTTAACCAACTGAGCCACCCAGGTGTCCAAAACCAAAATGTTTCTTGATCATTTTCATTTTTTGTTGTTTTAGGAAGGTTACTCATGTTTCCAAATAGTTTGTTTAGACCTTTAGTTTTTGATCCCTTAGCTTAAAATATATACACCTTTCTTAAGAAATATATCTTTTTCACCATATTACAAAGATATTTATATTTTAATGCTTTTTGTTGTTGTTGTTAACTGTTAAATTCTTGAGAATCCAAATTCTTGAGAATCTAATCCAGTTCTTGAGATGATTTACTGGAATGATCCTGTAATTTTGTTTGTTTGCTTCCAAAAATATGATGACATCTGGTCCTCATTTTCAACTGATAATGTATATCAATCTACATTAAGATCTTATTACCCTTTATATTTCTTTAGAATGTATATTAGTTTGGGCCGTAATTTTCCCTATCAATTTTTTCCACTTCTCTTTCACTTGATATTTGTCTGTCTTTTAGAAATTCGTCAAAATCTTTATTCTGCTTTTATCCATACTTACCATCTGCAAATATACATGGAAAATGTTTTTATTTTGTCTGTTTTTTTTTTTTTTAAGGATTTTGTTTATTTATGTGACAGAGAGACAGCCAGCGAGAGAGGGAACACAGCAGGGGAGTGGGAGAGGAAGAAGCAGGCTCCCAGCGGAGGAGCCTGATGTGGAGCTCGATCCCATAACGCCGGGATCACGCCCTGAGCCGAAGGCAGTCGTTAAGACTGCGCTACCCAGGCGCCCCTATTTTGTCTGTTTTGAACCTATTATTCCAAAGCTTTCAGGAGATAACAGAGGGAAATTTATACACTCAATCTTTCTAGAACTAAAAAGTTATCCATTGGATTTGCAAAATGAGCTGTCAGAGTGGGTTTAGAAACTGACGCTGATGGGAAAGTTTCAGTCCTGAGCAAGTGAGCTACTGAAGATGCGGGAGAAGGGTAAACAGAAGTGGGTATTGATCAGGAATGAAAGCACATGATGCAAAGCCAGCCAGACAGAATTAGCCTTTCCTGTGAAGTTTTCAGTCCCCTCATTTCTTAGGAAATTTTAGATGCTTGGAGATTTGGAGATTCCATAAACACGTGGGCTTCCAGTATAGTGTAAATGCAGAGTGTGGTGAGTAATTCTCCAAATAGCTTGCTTAATGATGATGGGTGTTTGTTATATTTAAATGCAATAATCCCTCTTTTCTGCTGTCTTGAAGGATATGGTTTGTAACAATTCCAAGGTCCATAACATATGTAAAACTGGTATTTCCAAGATGCATATCTTCTGCATATAATTTAGATTTTTTTTCTAAGTAAACTGCCCCAATTTAAAATTAATTTGCCATTTATAAAACAAGTTACAAAATATTCCTGAGATCACTTAGCTCCAGCAAGACTTTGCATTACACAGAAAAGTCTTCCACAAACTTTGAGATTCCCTTATGCACTTTTCCTCTAAATCATTTATAAAAATGTTAAATAAGGCATATGCTGGCACTGCTCCCTAAGGAGCATTGCTGTTTACACTTCTTTATTTAGAAAAGTGCCTACTTATTCCCAACCTTTCCTCTCGTCTCTAAGCTAGTTTTGTATCCATGACAAAACAGTTCCCTAGATCCCATGTATTTTAAATTTTTAATACATGTTGGTACATAATTTTATCAATGAATTTTTTAAGAAGTCCCAGTAGTTATTATTTTTATTGACATGCTTTTGCACTTTTTTTTCTCCCTTTAAAAGCTTTTGTGATTTACCTTTTATGGCTTATTTATATACCCTTTTTTATGGGACCCATTAACTATTATACTAATACATTTTGTTTACTCCCTTTACTAGATAATCTACTAGTTTTCTTGGAATGTCATTGGACTTTATGTTTATTTTAGAATATCTTATTCCGGAGGAATGAGAGACCAATCACCTTAGTACTCTGTAATAACTTTTTTTTTTTTAACTTCTCAGGTATTTCTCTACAGCTTAGAGAGAGCTAGACATGTCCAAAGTGTTTACAACATTATTTCACTGACTACTCCATATTGTTCATAGGTCCAATTCAAGGTGTTTCCTTTTTTGACCTATCTTAAAAGCAGAAAATCCCCATTGAGAATTGTTGAAGACTGAAACTTTGATTATTTGGCATATCCTTAGCCCCTTATTCACTAGTCAACCCACTTGAGAAGGGGTTGTCAGATAATTTCAGCAGAAATGTAGTAAGTCTCACAATATGAAGTACCCGAATATACATTACAAAATACATTTTGTCTTACAATGCATGCAATAAACCTACAGAGTAAGCAAAAATAGTTGCACATAATCCGTTTCACGCAATGTCCTTGATTCTCAAAAACAGAGCTAAACTATTTTTATCATGCAGTTAAAAGAAACAGACTTGGATGTTTGTTATGCTCCTTTTCTCAGAGCTACAGCTGATAGAGGCAGGTAAATATAAAGTTCCTGGTCCAATTTACATTGTTTTCATGAATACTCATTTAGTGCATTTATACTAGATTGGGGGATGTATGTATATTTCTTTTCCCTGATTGCCTCTTTGTCTGATACCCTGACCAAAGGATTACATAACATGACTCAGTATAGGTAAATTGTTTCAGATTCTTGTTCCTTTCACCTCTCCCACAAGCTACACGAGCTGCTTCACCACCTATCCCTTCCACTTTGTGACACCCAAATTTTATGGGAACAGTAATCCATTTATGAAAATGAAATGTAACGAGAATATCTAACCATTTAAAAATTAATAGATTTGGCTCATTAAAAAGTAATAAATGCAGTAAAGAGACACTAAGTGAAGAGGTTGTGTCTTAAGAGGATGGGCAAAGAGGTTGGGACAAACTCGCTTTCCATCGGCTCTGCAGAATGGTGTTCCTCAAATGACTGCCAGCAAGCCAGCACTAGTTACCAACATGGAGTGGCACTTCAGGCTTATGTATCTTATAAATAATGAAAACCCTTCCCAGATTCTGGTTGCAGTTTGGCTTCTACTATTGAGAGTCAGTTAAAGGTTACATATGTTTTCGAAGTCGAAGTATTTTAAGGATATTTTGGGATCCTGAGAAATGATATTGAGCCAGAAAACTGAATGTGTGATTTTTGACATAGAACTTGAAGGATACCTAAAATTTCAACCAGGCAGAGATGGAAGACGAGTGAGGACATTTGAGGTAAAGAAAGCAGTGTGTGCAGAGGAGCAAAAACCGAGTCATGTCAGGAAGAAAATAGCTAGTTCTATTTGACTGCAACATAGACTGTATATGGGGCACTAATGGGAAATCAGGATAAAAATGGTGCTGCCGTTTTAAAAGTGCATTGTGAGGATTGGGGGTGTGTGTGTGTGTGTGTGAGTGGTGACAATAGGAAGCCATTAAAGGTTTTGAGAACGAGAGTGATGATCAGAAGTGGGCCTTGGAAGTCCGAATCTGATTACGATATGTTAGGACGGTTGGAGCACTGTCCGGAGGCAGGTCATTCATGAGATCAAATATCGGCCTTGCCTAGAGGCTATGAAATACATAAAAGGATAATGTTTTGGAGGAAAAAATAGTCAATTGATGTTTTATTTCCTGTAGATCTTTTTACCTGTACGTTTCCACCTATTGAACATATGCCATATATCGCTTCAGAGGGCAAACAGGTACTGTCTAGTTAGAACAAAGGATCACTGCTCAACTTTGGGTTTCAAATTGTAAATATTTTTCAGATACAGTTTCGAGTTATTGGTACTTTTGCTCATTTTCTCGGAGAATTGATTGGGCAGTTAGCAGCCATAAATAACGTGGGTATGCACGCTCCTCAGATTTCCTAACGGCGTGTGTCTACAGGACGATCTTTAGCAATTGCAGCCCTATGTATCTTTTAAAGAAGGCTGTGATATTTCTTTTGTTTTTCTATTCCAAATCTGACATTTTCTTTCAAAGGAAGTTTGTATTGGCTCACTCTCACCTTGTTATTTAGAAACAGAGCTTCTGAGAACTACGCCCCCCAGAGAGTGAGAGATCAATGTGGGCGCTCACATTCGTTTGAATGTATGTCAGGTAATCATCGTACAGCCCCTGACTATTGACCGAGCAAAGAGAAAGTGAAAAATTCTGATATTTTCCATTGGAGTCACAAATTCTAAGGCTATTTCTGCCATAAAATGAAAAGGTGAGTTCTTTTGCTAATGTTCAAAACACAACTGGTTAATCCATGACCCATAAAAATAAATTGTGATTTGGATGATCATTATACCTGAAAGGCTCTATTTAACACTGCACTGCTTTATTTCTGTATTGTAACGTTCCCACGGGTAGCTAAAATTACTATCTAATATTGCTCATTTCTATGCTGCCAACTTCTCTAAATATGCATTACTTAAATATTTTGATATATACTAATGCTACTGCTTTCGTGTTTATATACATCCCAAAATGGAAACCTAAAAGATGACTAATAATAGACCATAAAAAACAGAGTAAAGTTATTAAAACACGAGATTTTGTACTCTTTCTGATTCCCAAGGCCAAGTGTAAAGGCTCATTTATCAGTCAGTTGGTTTCCCTTTGATATGAGATAATTATTAATAATATTTAACTAAGACGTGAATAATGCTTTGTAACTTTTAAAACGCGTTCATATGAAGTATAATATCCTCACGATAGCCCTTTGCAGTATCCTTTGTTCATTTTTCCCTTGGTTCATTGAGCCCCAGTGGGATTAAGTTACTCTTGCATGATGACAATTAGAAACAAGGAGCTGGAATATGTTTCCTTCTCTGTCTAGCTGTGTCTGGGTTCTGTCCCTAATAAGACTTTCATGTTGCCTCTCTCCATCCCTCACCCCGCTAGCATCACTTGTTCCCGAGATTGTCTCCAATCAGCTGCAGCACAGTCGCATCTCCTGGGCACAAACGGGCTGGTAGGTGGAGATCAGTAAAGAGGAAATATCTCACAGCAATTTTTTTTTTTTTTTTTTAAGCAAGTCAGTAACATCCTCTTTGTGGATGCCCTCCTGCCTGCGTATTTGTTTCATGACTGAAAGCATCTCTTCAGCTTTTACGCAAAATGAAAGGATCATTATGAACACCAATTGAAATTAGAGTAGGCAGAGTAAATCTGTAAAAGACAAAAAAAAATTAATCACCTGTGGCAACTGTCATTTGAAGTTATCCTTCCCTCATTCCACTCCAGCTCATCCACATAAACACAAAGAGAGATCATATTGTTTACTGGTATCAAACTGCAGAATTTGGCTTGCCTTAGGCATCGCTCCAGCCCAGAATCCAAGCCGCCACAAATATCAATTTGGAATGCAGCTTCAGCTCTAGTGGAAAAGCTGTCACGGGCAAGTCTAAAATACTGAGAGTGCCGAGCTAGTGACATAGCTAAAGATGATCATGAAGACGTTTATCCAGCCTCTCCCGCCTCCCCTTCGCCCGGCCCTTCAGAAGCTTGTGTCAAGTGTGACAGGCTAGGTGATGAATGGGTAGAAAGTTGACAGGTGACGACAGGCGGCTGAGTAAGTGAAATCCTCTACCGTTAATTCTTGTGATTTTTACCTTTCTGACACCATGAACTGATATTAGAATGTGTGACTAAATAAACCACACTGAGAAAAGTCATTCGCTAAAAAATAGAGTCCAGAACAGAAAGCCATGAGCTCAGTTCGGTCAGGCTTCTTGATTGCTGGACTTTGGGAATATACTACATAATCAAGAATACATTATTTAGAGTTAAGTGGGATGATTAGTTGTGTTGTTTTTCCCAGGAATATATATCCAGCATACTTAGCTCAAAGTCACGAGTCAGAAAAATCCCATTCCTCATAAATCTCTTCTAGACTAGACTAAAAAAGAAATCAGCTCATTGGAATTTTGATTAATGAGAAAAGGAGAAAGGTTTCAGGGTGAGCGCTTGGTTCTATTGATGTCCATGAAATGTTGGTGACTGCCTGACACATCCCAGTCCAAAGCAATTGAAAATCATTTTAACTTTGCTTTGTTTTGAGAGGCTTAGGGGTTATTGAGTTGAGAGAAATTGGACTGAAACAAGTAATTTTTTTGACACAGGCCACTAAACAGCTTGGAGACGAAGTGCCTTAAGGCCCCAAACAGGTCATTTAGTATAGAGTAGTGCCTTTCTCAGGGGGTGCTTTCTCATATAAATATACTGAGAAACAGAAGTCTTGGTGATCTTCCAAATGTCTTATGTCTTTATATTCACAATTAGCAATTAATGGCAATAAGGATTTGCCTATACCTCTCCATCACAATTGGGATCAGTATGGACAGAGGAGAAGATAAAGTTGTAACCCCATCTTTAGTGTAGGGAGGAGAATTTCATGATTCAAGTTCAAAAATATAAATTTCTATTCTAGATAAGATATCATCCTCCTTGAGGACCCAAAGGAATTACATTGGCCAGGATTTTTAAATATAGTAATACTGGGGTAGAGACTGAAAACAATTCTTACATTTCTTTTCTACTTTTTAAACACAGCTTTATCACCATAGTGTTTTGTTTTATGCATTCTTTTATTTGAAAATTCTCATTCTATTTAAAACATATATTTCCATTACTAAAATAAAAGTGCCCTAATAAAACCAGTTTTCAACTCTTTTCCTCTTTTTTCTGAAATTATGGTACTATGACTTACATGCTGATTCTCCTTGATAAAGGACATTTTATTTTATTTTTTAGAATCCCTTATTTTATTGCAGTTATATTCATAAGCTATATATGTTATGTTTCCTATTTTGAAGACTCCTGTAATCCTCCTTCTTGAAAAGTGTATTTTGAAATATCTTTAGTCCTTATAGATTTACATCCTTTTATGGTTAAAAATTTTTATGTCAGTAATCTGTTTTTCTTATCTTTCTGTACCATCTTCTTGGGAAAACTATATTTCTTATAACACGTTTCGATAATTAATACTGTATATTACAGTATATTTTATGATGGTGAGATATCTTACATATAGCTTTCTAAATAAATTAATTTGTATTCACTGGATTTTTGTTACTACTTTTTTTACATACGTAAACTTAATTTATGCTTATTTTAAAACTTTGTCTTTTCAAATTTGTTATTTCCAAAGCCTCATTCTTCTACTGTTGAGGCAAAACAGAATTTAAAGCATTACTTAATGTTTTCTTGTATCTTAGAGGAATTTTATGATTCTCTTTATTCTGGGGTCAAATCCTTACCCATGCTGTCACAAACAGGATCTAGATCTTCTAGTTTGATCAAGTAAATTAATGACTCAGAACCTCAAGTTCCTTCTGGAAAACTAGCTTAATAATTATCTATAGTGAGTCTTAAATAACATGAAATATATCTAGTGCTTAAGAAATAGCATAGTAAGGCCTCACTAAAGAGAAGTTATTACTTCTATTGTAGATTCTAGGGATGATTTGCAGAGTACAGAAGGAAATGTCTTAGTTTGAATAGTTTTATTGTGAACCAATTTTGTTTGGGGCATTCTGCATGGCACTGGGGATAGTAAAGAAAATTAAGAATTGTTTCTACTCTCAAGGAAATTTCAGACTACAGGAGAGAGAGGACACATTCTAATGAATAATAACTCAATGTGACGTGTACTTTATAAAAGCATGCAGCATAGGGCACCTGGGCGGCTTAGTCGTTAAGCGTCTGCCTTTGGCTCAGGGCGTGATCCTGGTGTTCTGGGATCAAGCCCCACATCAGGCTCCTCTGCTGGGAGCCTGCGTCTTCCTTTCCCATTCCCCCTGCTTGTGTTCCCTCCCTTGCTGGTTGTCTTTCGCTCTGTCAAATAAATAAATAAAATCTTTAAAAAAAAAAAAAAGCATGCAGCATAAAGAAGTGTACAGGAGAGGGTATGACTCACCCCTATTGGGGAAGGGGAAAGTTGGAATAACAAGCTACTTATCATGAGCAAACTTGTCATGAGCAAGTTTGAGAAGAATGAATATTGTTTACCAGCTATCAAGGTGTGAAGAGGGGAAGAAAATTCCAGGTGAAGTAATATCATATAGATAGCATATGTATAAAGCCACATAATATAAAGATTTTATAGGTAACAGAGAACATTATAAATATTATAATAAAGCTTAGTCAAATGTGTTGTGTATATTTTAAATATTAACAAAGATATTTCATTGGCTTATCATGCATTTTCATTTATGTAAGAGAAATACAAGCTGACAGTAAAACATGTAAAATCTGCACAGAAGAGTATAAAGTATAAAATTAAGGTCACCTTTCACCATCAAAATATTGATCTCTGTTAAGAATTTTTCATGCAGCCTTCTAGAAGTAGTCCATGAATATGGATATCTATATCAAGATTCACCCACAGGCAGTTTGAGGCAAAGTGTTCTTGGTTTTGTATGGACAATATGGTAGTTTAAATTTTAAAACTAAATTTGAATTCATTTAAGTGTGAAATTCATCCTACATCCTACCACTGCTTCTTATTTCTTTACTTAGCGACAACAGATATTGATAATACTTGCCAGGTCTTTGAAAGATAGCTGGGGAATTGTGACCCCTGAAGCAAACATGCAAGATTAGAGTGTGAGTGTGTGTTTTGTGTGTGCCTGTGTGTGTGTTTTATGTAAAGAATCATGTTACACTTCTGTATTCCACCTTGCTGTTTTTCTTCATATTACATAATGAATATTTTCATATCACTACATATAAATTTACATTATGCTTTTAAAATAATCATATAGTATCCCTTTTTAAGGTTACATCATAATTTATTTGACTAGTCCCTGAATAATAAACACTGTTTTCTTATGCCTTGTTATTACAACAATGTTGGAAGCAGGATTCTATACATATAAATTCAGGCATTTATATGAATGTACCTATAGATAAATGTATAGAAAGGGATTAAATTGGAAGTATTTGGGATATCAAACCATTTGTCCCTTCAATGTGTTTTAACTAATGGTAAAGAGAAACACAGGGAAAATGGAAAATAAAAAGAAGCATTTATTAATGATGGGAAATGCCCCAAATGATGGGAAATGCCCCCAACAAGTTTGGGGTTCACTGGCAAAGCTATATTGAAGCACACAGCTGTAATCTGAAGCCAAATAGTCATCTCCCTCTATCCATTACGTGTAGAACTCACACCACTCCATGAGAGAGTTTGGTCTTGCCAACTTGGACAAGCAAGTAGCCAGATGCATGGTGGATGGCAAGCCCACCGCCCATACCCCACCTGCCTTTTGTCTCTGACCCTGGGTGATGATCACATATAAACAGGAGATTTAAGCAAGACCCAGCCAGGCCTGAGGACACACCAAAGGACAGGCAGACACTGGGAAATAGTGGAATATGCTTGTAAGGGTAAATATCTTACCTACTAACGAAAAGATCACGTGTTTCTTTTTTATTTGGGTAGTAATCAATGAATTCATTTCAAAAAGTTTACAGCAATTTAGGCTCAACTAAAAATCCTCAGCAATATTTGCTATTACTTAACATTTACCAATCTAATAGGCAAAGGAGACTTCCTTAATTGTTTAAAATTGCATCACTTTAAATATGAATAAAGTTGAGGAGTTTTTTTTCCATAAGTTTATTGACCATTTATATTTTCACCTGTTAAACTTTTATATACATAAGTCACCCATTTCTAGGGAGTTAATATTTATTAAAGCAGCCATAAAAAAGGGATGAAATCTTGCCATTTGCAACAACATGGATGGACCCAAAGGGTATCCTGCTAAGTGAAGTAAATCGGACAAAAACAAACGCCATATGATTTCATTTATATGTGGAAAAGCAAAAAAAAAAAAAATGAGTAAACAAACAAACAAACAGACCAGCATTTGACCTATGAATTCAGAGAACTGAGGATTGACAGATGTGAGGGGTAGGGGAATGGGCAAAATGGGTGAAGGAGAGTTGGAGTTACAAGCTCCCAATTATGGAATGAATAAGTCATGGGAATAAGAGATACAGCACGGGGAATATAGTCCATGATGCTGTAATAGTGTTTCTGGTGACAGATGGTACGTACACCTGTGGTGAGCACGACTTAATGTATAGGGTTGTCAAGTCACTATGCTGTACACTGTGTATCAACTATACTCAAATAAAAAAGAGTAAGTAGGTGGATCATCGGGAATAAAACACAGACGAGACAGATAATTGTATGGGGCCTTGAGTTTTCCTATAAAACACTGACCAAAAAGAAATGTCATTAGATATTCCATAGTGATAGGAATGTCTGAGAAAAACATCACACACTCCTTAGTTCACTGGTATTAAGTAAAATCTTCAGATCTTTCTATATCTATTTTTGTAAAATTGAATTTCATAAACATGGATGTTCATAGTAAAAGGAATGAAATGGAGAAAACTTCAAAAAATCTGTGCTCTATTTCAAATATTATTTATTATAAGGAAAATTGTGTTGTTTCCTGGTTACTCAGTTTTCCCAATACTGTAATGAATAATCCAAAATTTTTCCACTGATTGAAATACCATCTTTATTAGATACTAAATTCCCATATAAATTTGGAGACACTTCTTTTTAAAAAGTATTAATTGACTTTTCTGGTTATTTCTCTACCTGTACCATATTCTTTATAATAATGTAACTTTATGCTTTATTTTATGACTAGTAATATCTTCCTCTTCAGATGTTTTTCTTTTGTTTTTTCTCATCTCTGTATTTTTCCAGGTGAAATATCAGAATCATTTCCAAAGAGTTGATAATAATTAAATAAATGAAAGATCATTAATATTTTCACAGCATTGAGACTTCATATCCAAAACAAATGTTATTTGTGTTTTGATATTTTTAAAGGAAAACTTGTGCATGTATTTCACAAGAATAGTAGAGTATGCTGCTTGCCCAATTTTTACTACATCTGCAGTATCAATTTTACCTCTCTATGTGTTACTGAGCGTAGTTCTTGTCTGTCATGGTTGCAAATGTTTTAAACACTAGTTTTGGCTTTATTTTGTTGTTGGTGGTGTAATAGGACTTAAATTATTTTCTATGACTGGTCCTAGGTTACTTTTCCTTTTTATGCATCAGTGCCCTTAAAGTTGCCATGATTTTTCTCATGAAGATTTCTAGAGATGTCACATAGGAAAACCCAGGGAACTGCCTTGACATATTCAAATAGCTCGTTTTATTTCCTTATTCTGCACTCATTTAGAATGGATATCTTAGTTGTGTTTTTATATTTTAGTCTCTCGTATGCTGAAATAATGTTCTATAAAATAGTCAGGGTTATATTTAATATGAAAGCATTCTAACATTAATACTGAATTACTTTCCCTGAACTTTAGGTGAGAAGATTGCTAATAAACTACCCTACATTCTTCCTTTCATTTATATGATTTTACAAAAAGGCCCATCTAATTATCTCATTCTTTCTATAGAATAACCTCTCCTGAGCTCATCTAACAGTAAAAATAAGTTAACTGGGGAACAATTTGGGTGTCATATACTTTTAGAGGAAGATAAACCAAACTATAAGGAAAATAATAATGTCGGTTGGCATATACTCTATGTCAAAGTCAGTACTATTGTACATGAAAACAATAGCATTGCCTACATTGGAGCCAGGGCACCTTCTGCACAAAGAGTGCACAGAGGGCTGCGAGCTATACAATATCCTCAAGACTGTAGATGAGTAGATTGCCATCTTTTCTTAGAGGATTTGTTGTAATCAGCTTGTACTATCAGATCGTAAGCCAGTCATGGGAGAGAAGGGAAGAAAAGCAGCCTTTGGAAAGTATAATCAAGATCTTTTACAGCAGGGTTAGTAAAAAGGTCAACATTAGTGACCAAGCAAGCAGGCTACTTGCTGAGCAGTGTACATTTACTCTGTGTATCATAAACACACACACACACACACACACACACACACACACACATGCACAATTGTAGTTATCCAGTGATCTGGACTTCTTAGGCATTTAAAAATTTACACTCTGTTAAGATGACGTTGACCACCAACCCTTAATAATTTGTTTTGCTGTGTATTCCCACAGGACTTTGCTGTCTATCCATTGAAGCCTCTTTCATGTTTCGGAATTATCTTTTAAAATTTCCAACTCTTGCAATTGGCTACAATCTCCTTGAGAACAGAGACCTGGGTAACTTCAGCACTTAGGTGAGAATCTGAAATTGTAAAGCTCTAGAATTTTTCAATTTCTCATTGGTGAGCTTTTAGTGTCATTGGAAAATTTTTATTGTGGAACATGTTAGACTTTGATCCATAGTGGTTTACCTGCTACCTTAAAGTTAATTCATGCTGAATTTATTCTTGTAATGATGCTTAAAATTGTGAGAGAAAGCATCAGTTGGCTACACCCTAGGAGGGAGTCTTTTGTTAAGAAAAGCTCTCCTCTTAAGGGAATAGCTTGAGCTGCGGGCATCCCGGACACTAAAAGATGCCATTGCCTACCCAAGATAGAGTTGTCCTTCTAGATTTATGTACAATTTGTATACTTTCTTGGTATTAAAGATTTGGAAATTTAATTGGACTATTATTCTTTGCAGAAAATCCCTTTGCACTATGAATAATTTTCTGTTCTAACTTCTTTGAACTCAATTGTAGAATTAAACATATACTAATTTTGCACTCTACCCTGCTCCCAGATGAAGTTAAACAAAAAATATCAAAACTGATTACAAAACTGATGACTTTAGTTGAGTGTAATTTTATGTAAATTCTAAAAGATTTGGTAATTAAGAATGAGTTTGATTTCAACTTCATTCTTCATTTGCTCTTAATTGTTACAGTAATTTAATTCCAAAAATGACAAAATGGCATCTTTCCCTGATACACCTGCAAATTTTTTTAAGTTTGTTCAAAGTTTAGATTAAGAAATAAAGGAGGAAATACCAGACAAAAATCATGATTTATTAGAAGACTACATTTCTGGCTCTAAAATACTGAATTTATTTATTCCTGAAAAGTTATATCAATATCAAATTAACGTATTCAAATGTCTGATCTTGTATCAAATAGGAAAACTGCCCCTGAAAGTAGGAAAAAAATGTGTAGTCATGTTATTTTCAATTAATAAAATATCCCAGTTGCCCATTGCATATACTTACCATCATAATAAGTAATAATTTCTATTAATATTAAATATATAGATTTAAAGTGCTTTTTCAAACATCTCCTTTTGTTCTGAAATCATATATCACTGCAAGAAAGGTTTATTACCTCCATGTTAGAAATGAGGCAATTAAAACACTGGAGTCGAACTAATCAAGGAAACAGGGTTATTATATAAATTGATATTACAATCTGCTTATTCTACTGCTTTCTCCACTGTGCTCTACTGTAATCTGCATGACATTTGGAATGTTAATTAAACCTTAAAATCTTCCAGACATATAAACAAATAAATACATATCCCATGGTAGGAAGTTATAATAGTTTATTTAAAAAGTAATAGATTTTCATAACGACACTTCTTAAATTATTTGAGACTAAGACCTAATATTAGACCATAAAGAAAGACTTGAAGAAAATGATAATTAATTATAAACAATAATAACTGTGCTAACTAGGGCTGTTACATAAACAACATTTAAAAGCTATTATATAAAATGAACTTTTGGTATTAAAGGGAATGGCAAAAACCTTGGGCTTAAAAAAATGCATAAAAAATAAGTGGGATATTTAGGCACTAGATAGAGCCAATAGTTTTTCCTAAAATGACTAGAAAACATGGTCAAATATCCTATATCTCTCACATCAATTTTATTTTAGAAAAATACATGCTCTTTTAAATGATTAAAAAAAGACAAACCAAATAAAAAATCATTTTATGGTAAAAATGCAATGTGACTCATTAAGTAATAGTTATCTCAATTCAAAAATACTTTTAAAACGTTCCTTAAAGAAGATTTTATTTTTTCTAAGAAAAATATTTTTCATTATTTTTACTTCTGTTTCCCTTGCTTAGGAGACATATCTAGAAAAAAACTGATACAGCTGATGTCAAAGAAGTTACTGCTTGTGTTTTCCTCTAGGATTTTTATGGTTTCCTGTATCATATTTAGGTCTTTCATCCATTTTGAATTTGTTTTTGTGTATGGCGTAAGAAAGTGGTCCAGTTTCATTCTTCTGCATGTTGCTGTCCAGTTTTCCCCACACCGTTTGTTGAAAAGACTGTCTTTTTCCCATTGGACATTCTTTCCTGCTTTGTCAAAGATTAATGGACCATATAATTGTTGGTTTATTTCCGGGTTTTCTATCCTGTTCTATTGTTTTCTACTGTGTCTATTTTTGTGCCAGTACCATACTGTTTTGATTACTACACCATTGTAATATAACTTGAAGTGTGGAACTGAGATGCTTCCAGCTTTGCTTTTCTTTTTCAAGATTGCTTTGGCTATGCAGGGTCTTTCGTGGTTCCACACATTTTTAGGATGTTTGGTCTAGTTCCGTGAAGAATGCTGTTGGTATTTTGATAAGGATTGCATTAAATTAAATGTATAGATTGCTTTGGGTAGTATAGACATTTTAACAATATTTGTTCTTCTAAACCATGAGCATGGAATGTTCTTCCATTTCTTTGTGTCGTCTTGAATTTCTTTCATCAGTTTTTTATAGTTTTCAGAGTATTGGTCTTTCGCCTCTTTGGTTAGGTTTATTCCTAGGTATCTTATTATTTTGGGTGCAATTTTAAATGGGATTGTTTTCTTAATTTCTCTTTCTGATGCTTCATTATTTGTGTATAAAAATGAAACTAATATAAGTGTATGTTAACTAACTGGAATTAAATTAAAAATTTTAAAAATATATTTTTCATTATATAACGTTTTAACTCCCCATGGGGGTATATCTCAATGGAGCTTGCTGAAAGTCAATGGAGAATTTAAGGACGTTCACTATAAAAACAATTCTATAATATGAATCTATTCTGTAATGTAATTGTTAATTATATGTTTATTTCTTTGGGGATATGAATAAATCTATCTCAGTAAGACAGGACAAAATGCTTGATAGTTTCCCAGGGAATCAAAATTATTGCACCGGAAAAATCTCAAAATTTCAATATTTGGCATATTTTGATACTGACTTGACGGAATGTATTCATGATGGAAGGAGAGAGATACATAAAATTCCCATACTAAAATCATCTTTCTGCTTCAGTTTGTCTTATGAATATCAATAACAAAAAGCAGAATTTTCTATCTTAAACATAGTTTTAAAGCACACATTGCATGTTTAAATTTCAAATCAAACTTGCATAAAACTATAAAGGGAAAAACAGATGAATAAATAAATACATAGGATTCAAAATTAAAGCATCCACAAATAACTCGGTTCCACATGTTATTAACATCATTCTAAAATTTACTTTATGTACACATGTAGATTTTATAATAGTAATAGTTATCCTATAATATTACTTAATAAAATATATCATTTATTTTTATTTTAATTAAACAAAAAAACAACTGAAATGAACCTGAAGAGGATTAGAATGTTGAATTTTAATGTTAACTAATGTTTTCTATGTCAAGAGATACAATTTTTAAAAGACCCTTTTAATATTAACAAAACCAGTTCAGTCTTTTAATGGTTTTCTTAACAGGGTTTTAACTACTTTTAGATCATTTATTGAATATTGCTATAAGAAATAACATGATTGCTACTGTTATCCTTTCTCCCTCTTCCATTTTTTCCCATTCTGTTGCTTAAATTATTAATACTTTGCTAAAGTATGTAATATTGACCATGTGTTCTGCTACCATTATTCCTTAGTCATTTAATCATCTTGATATTCAATATTTAGTGCAGTTAACTTTTGCCATTGTCTTATATTACATCTTATTTCCAATTACATTTTTATTTCGAGATAAGAGTAGATCTCCATGCAATTGTAAGAAATAATACAGAGAAATCCCATGCATTCTTTTCCCACTTTTGACACAGAACTTTTCTATCACCTGGATTTTCTCTCTGTTAGCCTTTTAAGAGCCACAACCAATTCCCTTGTGCGTCCATCCCCTCTTTTCTGGTCAACAATTATTCTCTATTTCTATAATTTTATAATATCAAGAATGTTATATAAAAAGAAACATGCCATATTTAACTTCTTAGAAATTGTTTGTTTTTCACTCAGCATAATTCTCTGGAGGTTCATCCAAGTAGTTGTGTGTCTCAACAGTCTGTTCCTTTTTACGGCGGAGTATGATTCTAGTGTAAGGAGGAACCACAGTTTGTCTGTTTTTTTCACTTATTGAGGGAACCTGGGTTACTTCCACTGTGGCACTATCCCAAACATGTTTATGTACAGGTTGTTGTGTGAACACAACTTTTCATTTCTCTGGGATGAAAGACCAGGAGCACAATTGCCAGGTTATATAGCGGTTACATATGTGGTTTATTAAGATTTGACAAACTGTTTTCAGAGTAGCAGATCATTTTACATTTCCACTGGCAATATAGGAGTGGTAGGGTTTCTCCATAGCCTCACAAGCATTTGGCGTTGTCATTATATTTTACTTGAGAAATTCTAGTAGGCACATAGTGATACATAATTGTTTTAAATTTGCATTTGTCTAATGAATAATAATGTTGAATATCTTTTTATGTGCTTTTTGCCATCTGTATATCCTCTTTAGTGAAATGCTCTGTCATTTATTTTGCTCAGTTTATAACTGGATTGTCTGTTTTTTACTGTCGCTTTTTCAGAGTTCTTTATATATTCTTGGTAGTAGTCCTGAGTCAGAGATATGGCTTGGACATATTTTCTACAGTCCATCGCTTGTCTTTTCATCTCTAAACAGCATCTTTCTCAGAGTAAAAATATTTAACTTACATTATATCCTATTTATCATTTTTTCCTTTTATGGGTTATGCTTTTGATATCAATTTATATTTTTTGTCTAGATACAGATCATGAATATTTTCCCTTATAGTTTTTTTTCTAGTTTTTTACATTTAAGTGTATGATCCATTTTGAGTTAATTTTTATATAAAGCTGACATTTATTTTATTTTTCCTATCTATGTCCAATCTTTTCCAGCACTATTTATTGAGAAGCCTGTTTCTTCACTGAATTTATTACCTTTATCAAAAATCAGTTGGACATATTGAGTTGGGTCTATTTCAGGGTTCTCTAATGTTCCACTGATCTGTGTCTATCATTTCACCAATACCATACAGTTCTGACTACTGCAGCTATATAATAAAATTTGAAATTGCATAGATTGATTTCTCCAATATTATATTTTCCCCAAAATTGCTTTAACAAATCAAATTCCTTTGGCTTTCCATTAAAAGTTTTGAATCATCTTGTCTATAACTACACAAATGTTAGGATTTTCCTGGGTATTGTAGTAAATCTGTGTATCAATTTGGGAGGAATTAGAGTGTTTATTATGTTGAGCCTCCCGATCCAAAAATACAGTATGTTTCTTCATTTATTTTGATATTCTTCTTTTTTTTTTAATCAGCATTTTGTTTTGTTGCCCAAATTGTTCCACCCTTGGCCATTGGGGCCTCTTTTAATTGGTTTCTTGTCCCTTTGATATATAGCCCCATCATTTGTGTGTCTGTGTGTGTGTGTGTGTGTGTGTGTGCACATGCCTGTGTGTATTTATAACTTTCATTTATTTTATTTTTTAAAAGATTTTATTTTATTTATTTATTTGACAGAGAGAGAATACAAGTAGGGGAGCAGCAGAGGGAGAGGGAGAAGCAGGCTCCCCACTGAGCAGGGAACCCAACGAGAGGCTCAATCCCAGGACCCTGAAATCATGACCTGAGCCAAAAGCAGAGGTTTAACCGACTAAGCCACCCAGGCACCCCTATTTTATTTTTTGTAATATACTTTTTTTTAGTTATCTCTACGTCTAATATGGGACTCACATTTATGAACCCAATACCAAGAGTCATGTGCTCCTCTGAATGAGCCATCCAGGAGCCCCTAACTTCCTTACTTTAAGACACTACAAATTGTTCCATGGCCATCTTGTACATGTCCTGCTCCAGACCTACAATCAGCCATCTATCCACTTGGTCCCTTCAACTGGAGAGTGGTATTAGCAACCAATATCAGGTTACTAGGTATGTTTGGGGCTACTGGGTTTTGTTGCCTCTCTGCCTTTTCAGTTGACAGAGCAGGGAAACACGTGTGCATATATTTACCCATGTACATACACATAAGTTAAATATTTCTGTATTCATCCATTTCTATTTATATTAAAATAAACTACACTCCCACTGACTTTTGCACTCTCACCCATTAAACTACATGGATCATTTTAGCCTTCTGCCTTGCTTAATCAGTAATCTCTCAGACCAAATGAAAAACCTGGTTTCTGTCTCACACCATCCATTTTTGTATTTGTTCAATTCCACTTAACATAAACAATGGTTCCAAAATTGTCAACACATACCCTTACAAGAAACAACTTGACTAGTGGCTCTTATTCACAGTTCCCTTTGTCTTTAATCTTACAGTAACTCACCATTTCCAGAATTACTTAGGTCAGCTGAATTTTCCCATAGCCTCCTCAGCAAGTTGTCTTATACATTTGTGATAGGTTGGTGTCTTTTGTCACGTCTGCATTCTATTCTGGGATCTCCTGATCTTCTAGCCTGTATTTTACAGCAGAGCCTCCAGGTAAGCATCAGAGAGAGGTAAAAACCTGTTTGATATTGAAACGGCAAGGCTATGGTTAATTTATTATCGTAACTTTTGATATCAGAATGGAGGAGCATACAATTTCCTGTTGGAGTATAATATATAACTATTTTATAAGGACTCGGTAAAGGCTTACCCTAAGGATAAGAGTCCTATGGACAATGAGGACATCTATAAATCTATAGGTCCTTCTTATAAAACATACAATCCCTGAAATATTCATATCAACACTATTTTGCCTATACAAACTTAATTTTGGAAAGACTGAAATTGAGCATCTCTCTTGAGCTGACAATTCTCCCCATACAAACATTAACATGGTGCTGAGCTAATTGAGAAATATGGAGCATACAAAACAAACCTAATTATTTCTACCATTTATTTTTATAAAGTGAAATATTAAATTTTTTAAATTTTCTTGGAGCTCTTTGTTAAATCTCTAAGATAGTTTTAGAGGTAAAAGACATCATGAAGGGATACCTGTGTGCCTCAGTTGGTTAAGTGTCTGCCTTTGGCTCAGGTCATGATCCCAGGGTCTGGGGTCGAGTCCTGCATCAGGCTCTCTGCTCAGTAGGGAGTCTGCTTCTTCCTCTCTCTCTGCCTGCCACTCCTCCTGCTTGTGTTCTTTCTCTCTCTGTGTCAAACAAATAAATAAAATCTTTTAAAAAAAGACATCATATATATGTTAGACATCATATATATTCTTTCTTCCTTCCTTTCTTTCTTTCTCTCTTTCTTTCTTTTCTCTCTTTTCTTTCTTGATCCTGATCTTGAGAAGGTAAAATCAAAAGAGTTGGATCTGGCTCCAAAAGCAAAGGCAACAAAAGTAAAGAGGGACTACATCAAACTAAAAAGCTTCTGCACAGCAAAGGATATCATCAACAAAATGAAAAGACAACCTACCGGGACACCTGGGTGGCTCAGTCAGTTATGCGTCTGTCTTCAGCTCAAGTCATGATCCCAGGGTCTTTGGATCGAGTCTTGCATCGGGCTCAGCAGTGCGGAGCCCGCTTCTCCCTCTCCCTCTCCCTCTGCTGCTCTCTCTCTGTGTCAAATAAATAAATAAAATCTTAAAAAAAAAAAGACAACCTACTGAATGGGAGATTATATCTGCAAATAAGTTATCTGATAAGGGGTTACTATTCAAAATATATAAAGAATTCATACAACTTAATAACATAAAAACAAATGATCCAATTAGAAAATGGGCAGAGGATCTGAATAGACATTTTACCCACGAAGATATAGAGATAACCAATAGGTATATGAAAAGATGCCAAACATCATTAATCATCAGGGAAATGATAATCAAACCACAATGAGATATCATCTCATACCTGTTAGAATGGCTATTATCAAAAAGATAAGAAATAGCAAGTGTTGGCAAGATTATATAAAAAAGAAAACCCTTGTGCACTGCTAGGCATGTAACTGGTGCAGCCACAATGGAAAACAGTAAGAAGATTCCTCAGAAAATTAAAAATAGAACTTCATTATTATCCAGCTATTGTCCTATGTATTTATGTGAAGAAAACAAAAGCACTAATTTGAAAAGATATAAACACTCCCATGTTCACTGCAGCATTCCTTACAATAGCCAAAATATGGAAACACCTAAGTGTCCATCAGTGGATGAATGGATAAAGAAGATGTGGTATGTATATTCAAGAGTATACTACTCAGCCATAAAAAAGAAGGAAACCTTGCCATTTGCAACAATATGAATGGAACATGAGGAAATTATACTAAATGAAATACGTCACGTAAAGACAAGTATAGCATGATTTCACTTATATGTGGAATCTTAAAAAATGAAACAAACAAAAACCAAGCTCAAAGATAGAAAGCAGATTGATGCTTACCTAGGTGGGGGTGGGGTGGGGTGGGAGAGAGGGGTCAAAAAACACAAACTTCAAGTTATAAAATAAATAAATCATGGGGCTGTAATGTACAGCATGATGACTCTAGTTAGTAATACTTTATTGCATATTTGAAATTTGCTAAGAGAGTAGATCTTAAAAGTCCATCAAAAGAAAAAAAAACCTTTTTTTGTAAAAGTAACAGTATACGGTGAAATAAAAATTGACAGGAGTTTTGACTGACATTTTAAATATGCTCACGGACACATGAGAAATAGTCACTTGGACGTCTATTTAAGCGATAAAATATTAAAAAAAATAAAAGGGTTAACACAAGTGAGAAGCCTTTTTAAATTATTGTTTTACAATGTTTTAAAAGTTTATTGTTATATTTTGTACTAATCAAGCACTGATGCAGTCACCACAAAACAAAGAAATCATTCAGGTGGGATTTGTTACCCCTTTGATAGCCATCTATTAGGATTTAAGGAATACTTTTCATTCGCCCATGTTAAGATTTCTAAGACCAATTTACTATTTTAACAAGAAAAAGACAAATTCTATATATGTATCAACATACTGCCTTCCAGTAAATATTTCATAAGTTTTTCCCTCTAATTTTTATATAATTATCTTGTGAATAAGCCCAAAAGTGGGGCAATTTTTTTTTTAAATTTAAACCTATTTCTTAGGTTTGTTTTTATTTTTTCAGACTTATCCATTACAAATAAGAAAAATGAAATTACATTTCCCCAAACCCTGTATACCTTGAAAAAAAAAATCCAGGTTTTTTCCTTGCTATGCTCTCTCAAATTCTAGATAAATTGATATTTTTGGGGGGGACAAGCTTTCCCTTCTTTTCCTTGAAAAAAAAAATCACTCAGTTACCATACATAAATAGTTGTATTTTCTATCACCATTGCTCCTAGGATGGCCTCAAACACTAATACTTATAAATTTTAACAAAGTAACTTTCAACTTCTATTTCAGGGAGAAAAATGGAGAATATGGTGTAAACTGCTTGTCATACATAAGCATTTTAGCAGGCTAGAAAATATTATAATAGAGGTAAACCTTTTGCCAGTCACATCCATCCCATTTATAACTTCTTAAAGTGTCAAAACATGTGTCAGTGTAGTAACATCTCTCAAAGTTATAGCCTTCTATAGCACATAAAAATAAGAAACAAACATTTATGAACTTCTGTTTGCATTTGTTTTTGTAAATAGTTTTATTTAACCTAGCCACACTCATTCATTTCCACCTTGACCGTGGCTGGTTTTGCACTGCTACTCATATTTCATTGAAACAGAGACCTTATCCTCTGCAAAGCAATACATATATTTACTATCTGGCCCTTTACAGAAAAAGCTTGCCAACACTTCGTTTAGTTATAGAAGGATTTTAAATGTGTTAATTCAATTATCCCAAGGTTTTACATTATTACCTATAAATCTTAGAAATTATGTTCAAGAAGATATGCAGCCAGTTCTGTTCCAACACTTGTTCTGAAAGCATGAATTTGTTCCAATACATTTGATATATTAGGGAACAATTTGAGCATACTGCAAATTTTGCTTTTGTTTCTGCACAATTTATTCTCCAAGAAACCATACCTGAAAACAGAAAAAAACAAAAAAAACAAAAAAACCACACAAAAAACACAAAAAAAACCCTGCCCCCAGCTGAACTGACCTGCATAGGAATACACGGAATACATAGACACATGCCTCAAACATCTCCCAGCTACCACTGTTTACTGTGGTGTTGTGAGCCACACTTCCCCAGCTGGTGTTACAACTTTCCATCAGATTTCACATAACCCTCTTTCTACCAATTCATAATAATCACAAGCTGTAATCCCTTTCACACCCACTTCCCCAAGCAAACTTCTGGTCTTTTTCAAGGAAAAAGTGCCAAAATTATTGTAATATTTATGCATCTGTTAATCATTCCATATGTGAAAAAACAGTGCTTTATTTTAATAGACTTTTACCACTGTGTGTGTGTGTGTGTGCGTGTGTGTGTGTGTTACTAACAAAGTTTCTGAGTGTTGTATTCTTAACTTCATCTTTTCTCATAAGCCTTGTGGTTTTTATTGTGTGATTTCTGCACAGCACAGTAATTTTTAGGAATACATATGTTCTGTTATAGCAAACTGACTGTATCTTTAGCTCTGTTTCCCCATCATCTATCTAACTGATTTCTCACAGAGAATTCAAATTTTAACACGTATTTAATCAAAGAATCTATCATATAATGGGTCCATATAATTTTCAAACTAATAACTCTTCAATTCAATACAGCTATTTTTTCAATAATATTTAAGAATATGTTATATTAAAAGCACATTTCAGATTAAGAAGTAATTAGAAGAACCTGATATTCTCAAAATTCTTTATTAGAACTCTCCAAATGTCCCAATATTAATGCAAACTGAGATGGATTCTCATGAGGCTGTAATGTTTATATACTCTTTATCTCCCAAGGCAATCTAAATTATGAGGCCCAAATCCATTTCATGGTTTGAAGTTCCAAAAGAATTCTAGTAATAACTTCTGGGGTATTTTGGACACTGAGACTGTGGTATTACTAATATTGAAGGTAAATATTTCTTTTAAAGATAGTTTTTTTTTTTTTTGAGAGAGAGAGAGAGAGAGCAAGCAGTAAGGGGGCAGAGGGAGAGGGAGAGAGTGACTCTCAAGTGGATTCCATGCTGACCATGGAGCCCAACACAGGGCTCGATCTCATGACCATGAAATCATGAACTGAGCAGAAATCAAGAGTTCAATGCTTAACTTACTGAGCCACCCAGGCACCCTGAAGGTAAGTATTTTTTAAATTTCCAATTAGATTTAAAAATGTTTGTATTTACAGATTTTTTTTTAAGGAAATTCTCAAATTTTGGATATTCCTAATTTTTTTAAAGCACCATTTAGGAAAACATTTGTCTCCAATTTCTTCAGATACCAGTTTTTAAAATAATGTGTTACTAAGCATAGTCATCTCTCTAGTTGTACCATTGTGAAGATATAAAATCAGTTTTCCTACGAACTGTGTCACGGAATCTTACTGCAGGTATCACTCAGTATCCTGAAGAGTGTCTAAAAAAATCTGAATGCTGAGATTTTGCACTCTTTTGTCAAACTCAAAAGACAATAAGTACAGAATATTTTTGTTAAAATATTTTTAACTTGAGCGAACTTTGTATTAAATTATTTAATTAAGGAAACATGGTTCCCTTCGTGCACAGCATGTTTAAGCTGATTATTTAATTGGTTGCCTCTTTTCTATTCTGATTACAAGTAAAAAAAAAAAAAAGCCAGGCTTCTTATCAGTATTCATTTTATTTTGTGTTCAGTGGATGCACTTAAAGAATTAATAGCCATAAATACATCTATATTCTCAATCACTTTACTAGTTTATCTAGGTAAATTATTATTAGAACTAAAGGTGTTAGCGGACATGATAAGCATAGAAGTAGGTTGAGTTAATTTTCTGATACTATAGAAAGAAACTTCTAAGTTTGCTGATTTGTCAACTGATTGAAGAATATGGAAACAAACTTCAAATTAAATGTATAGTGTTGCTTAGTGAAAGCAGAATTCTTAGTACTCTTCAGAGGTGACCGATTTGTGTGTATATGTGTATACATGTATACTTGGTTAAAAAGAAAAAAAATAGGTTCCCAATCAACTTTGGTAGGTTATTTCTTGGAGTTCCAAATACCACAGATTTCAAAAGACAGTGTAAAAAAATAAGAATGTGTCTTTATTTGAAATATATCCCATTATTTAAAACAACAAATAGATAAACTAAATATCAGATTTTAAAAATTTGCTGTGTCTACAGCCATATGTTGTTTCCTTTGAATATTCTAGGTTCACAAAAAAACACAAATAAATCATTCTGAGTTATAGCATTTAATCAAGTTGTTTATATAATAGAATCAATGAAAGATCAGAAATTAATTAGAATGTAATGATTTTATTTTGCTTCACCCCAACAAATTGTATTTTTGATAGTTGCATTTTCCATCTAGGGATTAGATGAAGTCTGATATTTACTATAGTAAATATAATATTTTATATAGTAAATATAGAGTAAACACTAAAATGAAAAAGAGACATTGCTATAGAATGTGATAGGTAGGTCACTCAAGTATACTGCCTAAGAAAATGACCACATATGCCATGTATAGATTGCCTTTAAATGAGAAAAATTGAAATATGTGAATTTTTTGGATACTAAAATTATATTGGGACAATTTGTACTTTTTCTGATAAGTTAAAAGAATTGTTGAGTTCTCTAGTACTTTAAGTGCACTTTCAGGAAAGTGAAATACTAAAAATAAATTTGTTATAAATGTTAGATGAATCAGCTTTGGTTGAACAACATTTCTTAGATGCCACTGTTGGGAGACAGTGGGATGGGGAGCTGCATTGTAAGGTATGTGTAGCAAATATTGTACAGAGTCCAAAAGCATAAATAGAGTAAAAGGACCACTTGCCAGCAATCAATAATATATTGTTTCCTTACTGGATACTCCTTATCTAGATGTCTCAGATCAGGTAAATTATTCTTTTAGGTTTAGCTTCTCAACAAACGTAATAACATCAAATTAAAAATAAAATATAGTGATGTTTGTTTGTTTCATCTGCTTCATATTCCAGGTCTTCTTTCCACTACACTTTTAACCTTTTTTTTTTTTTTTTGTAAAGGCCAAAATTAAGAAAAACACTCAAAATTGCTAAATATATGTGTTCTTACTGGCTCTAATAAATATTGTGAAAAAACATAAAACCTCTGGTTAAGTATTGCGATATTCAAGGTAGCTACTTGCATTGCTTGCCCTCATAAATGTTAATACAAACAAAGAGGAAAGGACATTTGGCCCAATGGTGTAGATAATAATCACATTCCATTTTCAAAATAGAAACTTTTAAACTGAAAGTCAAGCTCATATATAGTGTTCTTAGGCACCTAATTTGTTAATGGCAAAATTTATAAAAGGAAATCAAATTTTTGAATAGGAGAGACATGTGAATTAATATAATTAGTCTCATGCAACAGATGGATAATATGTGAAACTAGAAAACAAATCTAATTTACTCTATGATCAAAGGATAATTCAGAAAACAATCTGCCAAAGTCCAAGGAATAAATCCAAAGAAATAAAATATAATCTATCAGCTGATGAACATTAAGTATAAGAACTGACCCTACGAACACCACCATCAAAACTTTCTTGACTTCTGCGTGGCCTGCGGCAAAGTACTATATATATATATTACCCTCAACATTGTTTAAGTGTTCCTGGGCCTGGCACAGAAAGGGAGAACCTAAGTAGAAAAACAGTGTCCTTAGAAAATTGGAATAAAAATGACCTTTTTTCTTTCTCTAAAGTAAAGAAATCATTTTCACTTTGCCCTGATTTACAGAGTTATCTACAATCAAAAAAAAATCTATGATTATTATCCAGAAAATGATCTTGAATATAAGGTCTGTCAACTCCATAGTCTTTCTATTTAATAAACCATTAATTTGTCCTACCAGCTGGACACTAGAAGGAAATAAACATGTTTACATGACTCTATTCGTTTTCAACATGGGAAAAATTAGAAAAAAAAGTTGACCATTTTATCAACCAGTAATCATAGAAATCCTATTGTAGGAAGGAAAAAAAATGAAGAATAGGGGTTTGAGTAGAGATGAATGTGTGTGTGTGTGTGTGTGTGTGCACGCGCGCATAGGAGGAACTCGAGTGCATGCGCGTCTATTTATTGACATAATGCCATGCTGTTTTAATCATCTCTTTTAAAATTTTACATATTTCAAAATGACTCTGATGTCAAAATAAAGTAAAATACATTTCAGTACTGAGAAGCCTACCAAGGTCTAAATGTCTAAAAATGATCTTTCTTCATGATTTGGCATTTATACATGAATTGGCTGCTGCTAAGTCCACTCACACAGTTTTACAAGCCTTCAGCATCTCTGCTTGCCCTTTTCCTCATGTCTCTGCCTTGGCCATTTCTATTAAGTCATGTTCCTGCCAACCTCTGTCTACAATGAATGCCCCCATTATTTAGTAATTGAATGTTTATGATGAGTTGTAATCCCATACTGCAACAAAGTGAAGTAGCTCTTGTTTTGATGAAGGCCCGGTTTTTATGCCAGAGACCCTGGAGACAAATAGCAGCGGCCCTGATTCACAACTCTTTACCACTTTGGGCCCCTTACACATTCTTGCTGAGTTTCTGATCTAATTACATATCCTAAGGACTGTTTGTATTTGGTATATCATCTTCCGCTTTTGCCTGTCTCCGGAACCTTTTTTTTTTTTTTTTTTTTTAATGTTCATCCTATTTTGCTCCCACTCTAATCCACCATTTGATTCTTTCTTGTCATTGACAGGTCAGTGCTGATTAAGACAGAACCTGGAGAGATGATACCATGGGAATCACAAAGTGTCACTTTTCAAAGAGATGGTTCTAGTTTGACAGAGGTTTGGCTACATTTCTCAAGCTCTAAATTGGTTTTAACAAGTCTCCTTTTCCTAGAATGGAGCTGTAAGTAGGGAAATTTTCTCTTCTCTATTCATTTATGAATCTAGACTTAATAGGTCTTTCCTGATGACTCCAGGAAAGATTTGTGAATCTAACAGAAATCACTGAGATGCATTCCGTAATAAATGATGGAATCTTAAATAGTCACTATTTATATAATAATTCATAGTATTTTTAGAATCTTGGATTTTTCTCCCACCAGATCCTGGTTTATCCATCACAAATTCTTGAAAGAGGGATTTTCTTTTTCTTTCTTCTTTCTTTTCTTTCTTTCTTTCTTTCTTTCTTTCTTTCTTTCTTTCTTTCTTTCTTCTTTCATTTCTATTTCTGTATATCTGCCTTAGTCTGTTATCTGAAATCTATTTTGATTGTCTTATAAATGTTAGGTGACTTTTAGATCATAAATTCCTGTAGCAGCCACCAACTAAATTAGTACTGATCTTTGAATACAAAATATTCAAAAATATTTTAGCTTTTATATTTAGCAGAGACTTTTAGAATTTTAGCCTTTAGAAGAGAACTATGCTTGTTCATAGTATGTATGTTGGGATAGATATTGAGCTGTGGTTAGCTTTGTCTTGGCAAATGATCTTGGTGATACAATGTGGGCTAATTATTTTTCATTCTGATTTTATAATTTAAAGATGATAAATCATTAAGGTCTAAAATAGAGTGAATTATCTCTACACAATTTCCCAGCCAATCATTAAAATCCAAAACATTATTGCCATGAAAAACACCTCATAATATTCAAAACACAGATTATTGAAACCATAGCAGAAATTCAAGGAGAAAATGGATTGCAGTCAACAATATTTTCAAACTGAGCATTAATGGTCATTACAAACTCAAACGAGGTTCATAATATGTGATTGAGTAGTGAAAAGCTCTTTATCCCATTATCAATCCCTTGAGGCAAATTGAAACAATTGGAAAAGAAACCCTACAGCACCATAAATAATGTGTGTATATGTGTTCAGGAGTAAGGAGCCATCTAATGTGATTTTGTGGTGGTATATATTAGGGGTTTTCATGGCATATAAAGCGAGTTTAAATTCTGTGGTATTCACAGATTGTGAACCTTCATAAAATCAGTGGTGCAGGCAGTAGGCACCTCAAACGTTTCAAGGGAATTGGTGTACTTATCATAAAGCAGTCACAGATGATAATCTGAAAACGCTAATTACAGGCTTATTGCAGTGTGAAATCTTTCATATTGAAAGTAATGCCACAGTATACATTGCGTTGGTATGCGTAAATATCAATGAAAATATCAATAGATGGAACCTGTCCTCTTAATATTTCATATTCATTAGATACTCAAAACCACAATTCACCTTTTTCTTTAAATGATAAATATTTTTTGTTGTTGGCATAAGGAGCTCTAGAAAAATAGCTTATCTTAATTATAAACACTCCTACATTTCTTTGCTGCACCTCAGTGTGATAAAATAATTTTTTACCCTATGCCTTTTTTTTTTTTTCCCCCTAACATGTGTTGGAACTCCTTGGCTACCATATGGGAGCCTGACATAAGCTACATTCAAACGAGCTGCACCTGTGTGCCTCTCCGGGCTGACGTTGCATGTTGCATGTGTTCATTTTCCAGAGATACAAATGGTATGGAGTGAAGGGAGCATCGCCCTTGGGTATTCATTATTCTGGTGATCACCTGGGAGTGGCCAATCTGAAGCCACCTTGGCGGTAAGAAATCAACGAGATTTGTGTAAGAGGGTGACAGCTGCAGGATGTCATTTAACGTGGATGAACTCTAAGTGCCTAAGATGGGGGCGCTCATCGTGGAGAATCCCCGGGTTTGTACGGCCGCACAGAAAGCTCACTACAATATTGTTCAGCATAAAAAAGGCGGAAGGGCAGCAAGCAATGCAGAAAGTGACAAACCATTAAGCTAATCCTATAAAGATCTGGCCTGTCAGGCAGCACATTTCCTGAATACTTAGAAAGCATGAGAGAGGCTTATTAATGGTTCATCACAGTTCTTACACTGCTTACATGGCTAATATGCAAACACTGCCCTTTCTTAGTTGGGATTTTCAGCACATCAGGACGTCACTTCCATGGCTACTGTATTTTTTTTCCTCCTGGGTAATTGAAGCATTACCATAGAAGACAATGATTGATGATGTCTTTAAAGGTCTAAAAAAGCACAGGCTATTTTTGAAACGGTGCCATGTCCATATAAGGAGAGAAGAAGGAACAATCTGAATTCTACAGACTGCTGGAGCAACAGCAACAAAGCACTGAGGCTTACATAGAGCACAGGGCTACTTTCGCTTTTTTGTTCCCACTCTGCACCCTTGCCTTCCCCTTTCTGAATTACTGGCTACTGCTGGTTAGCACGGGGATGGTCTCGAGTTTGTCAGATGCTCAGAGTAATTAGGCCATCGTGCTAGGAAAGTGGGACTCCACACCTCGTCCCTGGGAGCTGCAAAGCTCTTCTCACCTTTGAAAGCTGCTGGACTGAGTTGAAAACAAGAAATAGTGGTGGTGCTGGTGGGATTACCATCCTTGTGCGTTGAGCACAACAGCTTTCTTTGAGGTATTTACAGTACTTAGAAACTATTTCCTTATACACAGGCATACCTTTCCTTACTGATTATTTGTCTTTTCCTCCTCTTTGGCTCTTCTTTCAACCTTTTATGGGTGCTGATTCAATCCAATAAACATTTGGGAGGAATCTACAACAACTTGCTATTATGTATGTTTTTATTTAATTCCTGGAAAAACTCAGTATTGTAAGATATGCACACTTGGTAACAAATAAATTTCATTTTAAAATTACTGTGTTTCCTTTTCTCCTTTTTTCATCCATGTCCAAATAATGGGTAAAGACACAGAGAGAGCACTTATTTTTGAGGGATAGAAGAATTAAAGGTAGAAACTAAGCATCGGTTTAAGTCAATTCCTCTCTATTCACTCAAAATTGTCTTCAAAAATTGAAAAGCTAGGGCCTAGTTCTTTAAATCAGTTGAACTGCTCCCCAGAATTTCATTTAATACGTATTTAGTACTTGCCAAATACGTAAAGTCATAAAACCTAACAAAAGCATTAGGAAGCAGCCTGTTAAAATTGGTTTTTGTTTCTGTTTTGTTTGCTTGTTTTCTTTGTTTCCCTCAGAGCAATGCTGGCCATGTGAGCTTGGGCAAGTTACCTAAATTTTCTAAGAATGCAGTCCCTCATTTATACAATGAAAATAATAATGCCTGGCTTGCAAATTGTTCAGGGCATTAGAAGAGAATATATGGAACACAGTGTATGACACACAGTAAGATATCAAGAAATTCACATGCCACTTGAAATTGGGCAAAAATTGTTTTTGCTCAGCATTATTTGTTAGAAGATTCTTTTATAATAGATATAGATCTGTATTTTTTCCCCTCTTCCTGACTATGGAACTTCTTGCAAACAGGAATGATATCTTTTATTTCCAAAGTATTTTTTGTTGGTTGATTTTTCCATATTCCTCATGAATAATAGAACATGGATATACCTAATAATGTTATACGTGAAAATTAAGATGCAGAGGAAGCAGTTGAAGTGATTCCTATTTTGCAGAGAAATTGAGGTAAAAGGGGATTAAGTAAATTGCCTAAAGTCACATTAAAAAATAATGGAAGAGAGGAATAAAAGAGAGAGGAATAATAGAAAAGAATAGAGGACCAGAATAGAGGCCCCAGTACCTTATCAGCTGGTCACTATTACTTTTCAGGCTTAACCAATACTTTCACAAAAAACGGGAAGAAGGGACACTTGGGTGGCTCAGTCGGTTGAATGTCTGACTCCCGATTTCGGCTCCGGTCATGATCTCCCAGTCTTGAGATTGAGCCCCGTGTCGGGCTCCACGCTGGCCTTGGAGTCTGTTTGAGATTCTTTCCCTTTGCCCCCCCCCCACTCTCTCTCTCTCAGATAAGTAAATAAATCTTAAAAAAAAAGGGGGGGAGAAGGCAAATTACTCTTCTCTGAATCATAAAATCCTGGAGTGTGGCTTCCCCACAAATTAAACCAGATTACCATGTAATGTATCTAAAAATACCACTTTGTAATTCCAGTTTTCTTCCACAAAATTATCTTGTGCTAATTCTCCTCCTCATATTTTTCTTCTCTTCATATTGTTAGCCAGGCCTTTTCCAGCTACACGCTTATTACTCATTTCAAAAAGTGGTGTATGAGTTCATCCGGAATCCAATACAAAAAGTTAGCCCAAATCGTCTCTGACCTTCAGGAAATCAAAGCCACCTAGAAAAAAAGGTCTTCTCAGGCTCAAACCTAATTCAAATACGTACTTAAGTGATTATCGTACATTCTTTAAGTCTCTGCCAGTAGTTACTATGAGAACATTACCAGCAGATTCACATTAATCTCTCAATACATTTATTTTCCCATCTAGGCTCTAAACCTAAAATTAAATTTTTATATAATCCTAACCAAGCTGATATAATGCATTCTTTCCATTAATAGTTTTATTCAACTCTCAGTATACCATGCTTTACATGGCAATGGAAAGTTAATTTGATTCACTTGTGATGTGCTTTTAGGCTCTGAAGTTATAACGTAATGAGGTAGTCTGTCCTCGACTTCAATGTACTGCACCACAGGGTGATTCTGTGGATACCCCAGGGCTCCCATTACAAATGCTTTATCCGAAGGCCCCATCCCCAGCAGGTGCACATACCAAATGTGTCATTAAAACTTCAGAAAAAAAACGTTCATGGTACAGGGGAAGAGTCTCCAGGATGCCTTGGAAAGAAGAGCAGCAAGTATGACAATTGCTGTATACACTCCAAGCCTCAAGATATTTTGGCCATTTGGTGATAAGTGTTGGATGAAGAAAACTTTCCTACAAGCCACCTCAGAGGTCTTTCAATTTCTATTAATTGAATGTTTACAGCGATAGGAATTGGATGACTGTTAGAACCCATCACAGAACAAGAATTAAGTCCCATAGTTAAAAGAATTTTTTAATTGATAGAAAGGATTAATGAATAATTAGCTGACTACAAGTCTTCTGGGAAATCTGGATATATCTAAAATAAAATCATGCTTAGGGGCTGAATTGCATGCCTCCAAAATTCCTGTGTTGAAGCCCAAACCTCAGTACGTCAGGATGTAAATATATTTGGTGGTAGGGCCTTTTTTCCTTTTGTTCCATACTTTTGTTTATTTATTTTTAAAATTTTTTAATAATAATTTTTTATTACAGTAGGGCCTTTAAACAAGGAAGTAAGTTACAATGAAGGCCCTAATAAGAATAAGGCGGATAGGACACACAGAGAGACCCCAAGGGGAGGTGTGCACAGAGAGATGTGAGGAGATAGCAAGAAGGAGGTCATCTGCAAACCAAGGAGAGAGGCCTCAGAAGAAACTAAACGTGCAGACACCTTGATCTTAGATTTGTAAATTTCACAACTGTAAGAAGTAAATTTTTGTTGTTTAAACAAGCCACGCTATTAGGGCAGCTCTACCAAATTAATATAGTCAGAAACATGGAATTCTTTATCAACATCTACATGAGTTGTTCGAAGTATTTACCATATTTCTTAAACTGTAATACAGCCAATACAACAATATTGATTAATCCAAGAGCTATTCCTAAACCTTGGTCTCTGTTTTATTTTGCATTGTTGTTGACCCTTGTATTCCTTTTTTAAAAAACTATTTTCAACCACTACTATGCAACACTGAATGGCTTTGCAAATTAGTTTTTACTGCAGACTTGATGACATTTTTTAATGAATTCAATCTAAAATTACAAGGCAAAACAGTTCTTATATACAAAACTTACATTGCTATAAAGTCATTTCGACAACCAAAGTTTTTTTTTGGTTTTGTTTGTTTGTTTTTATTGAAGTATAATTAACATACAGTATATATTAGTTTCAAGTGTACAATATAATGATTTAACAATTCTGTACATTACTCAGTGCTCACCATGATAAGTGTAGTCACCATCTGTCACCAAACAATGTTATTACCATCTTATTGACTATATTCCCTATGCTGTACTTTTCATTTCTGTTTCTAATTTTGTAACTAGTTTGCACCTCTTAATCCCTTTTATCTATTTCACCCGGCCCCCCACTCCCCCGGCAATCAGCAGTTTGGTCTGTCTTTAAGAGTCTCGGGTTTTTGTGTTTGTCTCTTTTTTTATTTGTTCATTTGTTTTATTTCTTTTTTTTAATTTTTTAAATTTTTTTTTTATTTTTTTAAAGATTTTATTTATTTATTCGACAGAGATAGAGACAGCCAGCGAGAGAGGGAACACAAGCAGGGGGAGTGGGAGAGGAAGAAGCAGGCTCATAGAGGAAGAGCCTGATGTGGGGCTCGATCCCACAACACCGCGATCACGCCCTGAGCCGAAGGCAGACGCTTAACAACTGTGCCACCCAGGCGCCCCCATTTGTTTTATTTCTTAAATTCCATATATGAATGTAATCATATCGTATTTGCCTTTCTCTTTCTGACTTATTTCATTTAGCATAATACCCTCTAGGTCCATCCATGTTGTTGCAAATGACACAATATCACTCGTTTTTATGGCTGAGTAATATTCCATTGTATTTCTATTCCCTTCACTTCAAGATATGATTTTTCTTTATTTTTCAACTTTCATGCTGACCTTTCCCTCTCTTCGATCATTACAAGTTGGTATTTCTAGGACATTGTGTTTAAATTCCTTATCTCCTTCTACATTCTCTATAAAGGAAATTTCATATACTCCCACATGTAAAACTATCAACTATATGTTTAAAACCTCCAAATCTGTGTCTTCATCCTCATCTTCTTTTAAATCTGATGAAATATTCTCCTATAGTTTATGTCATATGATATTTAAACATATGACAGAACAACTGTGATGGACATATAATTAATTATAATAGCAAACCAAATACTCATGAAAACGTACCTCCTCCAAAGATCTATAATATTCAGTTGAAGTCATGCTTTACTGCAATCTCACCGTCCTATTTTCCCCCTTGAAAATAACCACTCTCCCAGATGTTTCTCATTGCCATTCTACTTAAAAAATAGAAAAAAAAAAAATAACCTACTTAGGGATTCCTAAATACATGTAATTTTTTCTTTTTAATTATGAGATGATAGTGTATATAGTCTTATATGTCTTATGCTTTCACTTCATATTGAGTTGTTTTTAAGAAGCATTGATGTTGCATGTAATGGTGGTTTGCTATTTTCATTGCATTATTATATTTTAAATCATTCATACAATGAATGTTTGGAACTACATACCTTGCACAAACACAACCCAAAAATGGAATAATCAAACCTACTGATTTTGAACCTAAAACCTAAGCACTATCTAAAAATTTAAAATTAACTTTTCCTTTTTTTCAATATATATTCAAGTAGCCACAAACCTTGCTAATTCAATCTACATAAAGTTAACCTCTCTTTACCCCTCCCATTGCCATGGTGTGAGTCCAAGCCATTAGCAGTTTGTGTTTGCTCACTGCGTTAGCCTTCCAGCTGGTTTCCACCCCATCACCTTTCCCCCAATAATCCTGATAGGTCACTCACAATCTTCTTAAGCTTTAATGATTTACCTTTGCCTAAAGGATACATTTCAAACTCAAGATCTTAATGATTAAAATTGACATTTTAGTTATCATTGTGAGAAATGTTACCTCCATTTTATGATTCTAGATTTTCAGGACCACATATTCAATCTATGGGAGAAATAGCACTACACATTGGTTGTTGGGCCAGAGCATGTAACATGACATGAATAACACACTCAATTCTTAGTGTGATTTCTTCTAGCTAAAGATATGTCTGAAGTACTGACAGTCCATTTTACCGTTCTATAAGGCTGGTTGCTTTGGGAAACTCAAGTCCATAGGAAGACGAGTGAATTTCTATGAACATCAGTACATTGTCTTACTTCTTTTGTGATAAAAGTAGTTTTTTGTTTGTTTGTTTGGTTGGTTTTTAGTAAGGGATATCATGTCAGGGTTTTACTATGGCGAATAAGACATTCAAGGAAGGCACTGTTAGTGCTGCTGTCATTAGCTTTGTGTCAGGAAGGAATATCTTTGTCACCATAAGTGTTTATTTCAGTGAAGACAAGTTGCTAACCCCTCTATACCAGAAGGATCCAATGTTATCAACATGCCATGAGGAGCAGGATGGTTTCTCCTGAAGTATGGTGGTATATTAGAAATCCAGGTTTGGTTCAGCTCTGACCAAGCAGGGGCTATATTCCTATTGGTCTTAGAAGAAGAGAGAGGTTTATAACATTGAGCCAAGTATAATTTTTTTCTACCATGGCCACCTTCTTATGTAAACCCATTTATAAGCCCTAATGTGGTTTTCTGTCAAAACACTAAGGACATTGCTGTGATTCTCTTACTGAGACATCGGCAAGCTCCTTACAACATTCAGGCACTTCAGCAACATTGGATCTGCTGAGGTTTAAGAGCAAGGGGAAGAGCCATTCATATGACCGCTTGGGTTAGCCAGACAATCATCATGTTCTTTGGATTTCACTAAACGTTAGAAGAATGTGAAATAGTTCATCAAAAATAAGGTCTCTTATTTTTGTGGCAAAAGTGGCAAAAGTTACCTGGTGTAGTACCTTAAACTTGTAACAGGGACTGTCCTATTATGACTCAGACGCTGGACCCTAGAGATATCAGATACAGAACAGTATTTCCTATGTGATTCTATGTGGATCAAGCTCAAACCCCGACAAAATAAATGGTGATTGATCAGGGTAGTCTTTGGCTTTGGAGAAGATGGGCAATAATGACTGAGTGGGTACACAAGAGGACTTTGGGATTTTTATAATTTTCTATTTTTCATACCATGTGGTAGGTAGGTACAAGGGTTCGCTTTTTGAAAACTGCATCAAGTAGTTTACTTATGATCTGTGCTTTTCTTTTAAGTCTGTCATATTGTTTTATTTTTCAAAAAATCTCTCAAAAAAACAAAAAACAACAACTAGGTAGGTCTTATTGAAGAACTGGAAAAGCACAAGCTCAGGCTAAGCATATATAATGAATACCCCAAGATACTCTCCCAAGCTGGTTCAAAGGGAGCTAAACACTGCTGCTGCCTGGCAAATCCCAGGATTACCCTGCAAAATAACGTTTTGAGGAAGTACCCAGCACAGCTTCTGTTACCTCTCATCGGTAGATTAGGGCCAGGCGCAGAATCTCACTTAAAACTCTCCGTGACACATGAGGTACACGAGCTACAAAATCGGTCACGTGTTTTTCACCTCATTGTAAGAGAGACTGCAGAATGTGGTCTGTTTTGTTCGGCTTTATAATTCTTTCTTGAAATGCGACAATCATGAATGACAGATGATACTGCAACCATTTTGTGTTATTCATATCAACATACTCTTCAGTCTGCAGACTGGCCTTACCTCCAGTTTTAATAATCCTACTTCTACTAATTGTATTATGCTATCCTAACATCTTAGTTGAGAAAATTCCTTTAAAAATTACAAGGACCAGCTCCTATGTCACCTATCTTATGAATTCTGCTTTATCCCTAAAAGGTAGAATGTGTTTTTTTTTCCTTCTGTGTTATCATTATATGATAGCCACACAGTTCATGCTTCTCTTAACATGTTGAGTAATGTTTATCTCCTCTGCTACATTAGGAAGTCCTTTCAGAAAGAAACCGTGCATTATTGCTATGGGTTATTTCCATATTTATGATCACATCTGGCTTTCATAACTCATTTGATAAGCATTTATTAAGTGAATTCTATTTGCCAGTCACTGAGATAGATTTGAAAATAAAATCATTGCATAAAAGAAATTCTAACACATAGGTCTTATATTCCAGATCAGGAGACATACATGCAAACAAGCAATTAAAATAACGTGAAAATATTAAAATAGAAGTATAAACAAAAGTCTGTGGGAGCACAAACAGGAAGCAGTGTTTATCACGATAGACTGATGTCAAGGAAGGTTTTACAAAGGTCCTGGACAAATATTTGTAGAAAGTAATTGAAATTGGTTAAAATATTTAACTTCTTTAGTTTTCAGAGAATCTGCTGCTCCTTTTCAGTCAAATGTAAAAGAAATAAAATGAAAAAGAATATTTATATACATTTATCAGCTATAAAGCAATATAATAACCTCCTAGATGGTAGATTGGGTTTCTTCCTTGGTATGGTTAGAGAAAAAGAAAAAAGGTTAATCACTTCCTCATTTCCTAAAACATACAGATAACTAAAAAATAAATCAATTTAAGACAAAGAGTTTATTTATATTTATATTCTACTTATATATTCATTATGTGTGTGCATATTTGTGTGCATACATTTGTATGTCAACTTATCTATGACATATTTTAGAGTGCACATGTGTGACTGTATTGATATCAAGTCGCCTTTCTATAAAATAGATTGCACTTCTTGTAATGATGGGCCAGGTGATAAAGACCAGCCTTCTGGCTTGGGAAAACTAGGAGAGCTGAACGAAATAATTTTAAAATATCAGTTTAAGAGCACTGAGAAGTTAATAAGATATTGAGGCCAAATTCTTGGGGAAGAAACAGCAAACAAAGTTGTTTGTCCTTTAAGGGAATTTGCCAACTAGTAAGAAAGAACTGTGAAGTTGAAATGTAATTGTAGTGGCTTCATTGGCTAGAAAGTGAAAATCAGAGCCTGAGCTTTATGGAAGTTGAAAATTTTATTTATAAAATATACTAATTTGAATTTACTTAGTGAGTTAAACTGGGATATTAGGCTATGAGAACAAAGAGATAATCCAATAGGTTGAAGAAATATCTGAAGTGAATCAGTGTTTATTGCTCAACTTTGCATCTCTAGTGGGTGAAAGAATTATTAAGCCTTGAATATGGATTAAAGTGACTGGTAACATCTCCAGTCCCCTCACTAAAACAAAAGATTATTTTTCCTGAAGCAGTAGCGAACTATATTAACCATTTTACTCCTAGAATATATTTTATATATTTTACACTTACAATATATTTTAAAATAAAAATAAATGACTCAAAGAGGAAAGATAACCAGGATTTTGTGGAAACAGATACTACGGGTAAGACATAGAAAATGCAACAGAGAAAATAACCAGTTTTTGAAAAAAAATAATAAATAATGTATTGAATGCATCAGAGACTATAAAACAACCAACATTTCTATGGTTTAAGAAATAAAAGCAAATCTTAACTTTTTTTTCCAGGGAACATGGGAAGTAGATTTCAAAAGGCACCAAAGAAAAATTTTAATAATGGAAAATAAAATGACAGTAAGTTTGAGTCAATAGATAGATATCATTCCCGATTAGAAATAGCTAGGGAGAGAAATAAGAAACTGTATAATAGGTCAGTAGAAATGTTCAGAATGTAGCCTGAAGCTAGCAAAGAACAAAAAGTACATCAGAAGAATGAGAAGATAAGCCACAGATAGGGAGAAAATATTTGCAAAAGACACATCTGATCCAGGACTGTTATCCACAATGTAAAAAGAATTCTCAAAACTAAACAAAAATAAAACAACCCAATTAAAAATAGACCAAAGACCTTAATAGATACCTCATCAAAGAAGACATATGGATGGCAAATAAGGATAGAAGAGGCACCAAATCATATGTCATCAGGGAAATGCAAATTAATACAAGTTACCACTACATACCTATTTGAATGCTTCAGATCTGGGACACTGACAACACTAAATGCTGGAGAATATGTGAAACAACAGAAACTCTCATTCATTGCTGATGGGAATGCAAAACAGTACACCTATTTTGGAAGACAGTTTGGTGCTTTCTTATAATACAGTCTACCAATTGTACTCCTTGTTATAATCCCAAAGGAATTGAAATATATTGTATATACTTATGTAAATACAGCAACCTGCACAGTGAAGTTTATAGAAGTTTTATTCATATTTGCCAGAACTTGAAAGCAACCAAGACATCCTTCATTATGTGATGTGTTAACAATCTGTGGTAGAACCTGACAATGGAATATTCAGTGCTAAAAAGAAATGAGCTATGAAGCCATAAAAAGACAAAGAAGAACTTTAAATGCATATTATAAGTAAAGGAAACCAATCTGAAAAGGCTATACACTGTATGATTTCCACTGTATGACATTTTGGGAAAGGCAAAACCATGGACAGTAAAAAAGATCAGTGGTTTTCAGAGGTTTAGTGGGAGGGATGACTAATAGGCAGAGCACAGAGGCTTTTTAGGGCAGTGAAAATACTCTATAGGGTACTCTAATATATGGTACTATATGGTATATTTGTCCAAACCCATAGAATGTACAACACCAAGAGTGATAATGGAACCCATGGATTTTTGGTGATAATGACGAGCCTATATTGACACATCATATGGGGATGTTAATAATGGGGGAGGCTATGCATGCCTGGGGTCAGTGCCTGTATGGGAACTCTCTGTACCTTCCTAATTTTGCTGTGAATCTAAAACTACTCTAAAAGATAAATCTTTCAATAAGGAAAAAGAAAAAAATACAGAAGTCCAGTGAAGAGAAACGCACTATCTAGTGAGAAATTCTAACATGTGTTTAATTGATTTACAAAAAGGAAGAAATACTGGAGCAGAGAATACTAAGTCCAGGTTTAAGTGAGATTTTTACAGATTTTTGGAAGATACCAATTCATACATCCAAGAAGCCTAAAAAGTCAAAGAAAGAAAGAAAAATACAACTAGAAATATAACTGGGAAACTACAAAAATCCAGACAGAAATAGCTTGAAAGCATCTAGAAAAAAATACAAATTTCAAAGGTCAGGTGACTTTCTATAACAACAATGGAAGCCAGAAACCAGTCAAAGAATAGTACCAATATGAAAAAAAAAAAAGAAAGAAAGAAAGAAAGAAAGAAAGAAAGAAAGAAAGAAAGAAAGAAAGAAAGAAAGAAAAACAGCTGATATGTAGAATTCTGTATCCATCAAGTATCCTAAGGAAGAGGTCTGAATAAACATGTTTTTAAGGCAACAAAACAAAACAAAAACATGTTAGGCAGAAGAAAAATTATCTTTCTAATCCATTTTGTAGGCTTAGTTCTCATTTTACCAACACTGTCAGCAAAACAAAAACAAAAACAAAAACAAAACAAACAACAACTCAAAATGAGGGTAAATCCGAATGAACTTTGGATATATAAAATAACATCAAATATCTCATTGGATCTTAAATATATGGAACTAAAATATATAATACCAATATCATATATGTTGGAAGGATAGTAAAATAAGTTTCGTTTACCTCTCAATATGTTTCTTAGACTATCTAAAATGAGACTAAAATCAGATCACCATTAGATTTTTAAAAGTTAAAGATGAATGATGCAGTTGCTAGAGTAATTACTAAATGGGCAGAAATAGAGTATATACTTTCTAAACAAACAAGGTAAAATTGGAATAAGGCACACACACAAAACAAAAATTTCCAGAATTTTCTCCCCAGTTGATCTCTCTCCATTCCTTACAGATTTGGTCATTTACATTTATATTGTTAGAAATCCAATGAGGATTTAAATATAAACACTTATTTTGTTAACAAAATAATATATTTTATTTAAAATACACAAATATTTTTACTTTTACTATATTTTCACTGCAATTTACATCTCTGATGATTTCTTTATTAAGAAAAAACCTTGATATCTATGTCACCTTGGATACATAAGGAAGGGAAGAGAAGGAATTATTGCAACGTCCCATAAGAGAATCACTTGGTATTGATTTTATCACTGTCATCTGTACTTTACTCTTATCCTTACATTACTCTTGTCCTTATATCTCTCTACACTGAGCATAGTTGAGATAACATTTAGATCTTTATTAGTAAAATAATATTATAACATAACATTATGTTATATATAAAATTTCTACTCCATTTATTTATTCAGTCATGCAGTTATTCATTAATTCATTTATTCAAAACTATTTGGGGGCTAACACCATCGTAAGTCTTGGGTGCTGGGATATAAAAAGAATAATATTTAAAAAAAAAAGTCTGTCTCTGTGAATATCACATTCTAGTAAGAGAAGACACACAACATACAATGCAGATGATTAAGTAAAAATATAAAGTATGTTAGTTGGTGACCAAAAAGAAAAAATTATGTAGCAATAAAGGAAGATGTGGGTATCAGGGATGGAGTACTTAATTCAGATGGAGCAAGGCAGTCTTCGCTGGGAACGAGACAAATGTGTCAAAACCTGAGGCGGGTGAGCGTGCACCATGGTGTGAACTAGAACAGGATCATTTCTGGAAGAGTAAACGGTGTTTTTACCTTGTGACATTTGCTGTGAAATATCCAAATGAAACGAAACAAAACAAAAACTAGAAATGAATTGTCCACTGAATTAAGAATATCACTGGGCATCGCATGATTCCATTTACTATGTTAGAGAGATTTTAAATCCATTTAAGAAAGTTTATTACTAGATTTAAATTACATTATATCAGTGACAGTTATACTGACATGCTAAAAAGTAAAGTTGTAGAATACCACTCTATCAGCATAATTCTGAGAAAGTTATTTGAGAATGGCATATTTTCCCACAGCAATCACACATGAAAAGAGATCCATTTAAATTTTTTTAAAAAATATGGTATAATGTGCTACTTCGTTTTATGTGCCAAATGGTCATTGTCTTACATTCTAATTAATTGATGGATGATTAACCAAGTATACAACTAGATTGGTATCTTATCATAACATTTATTTTTGTAGAATCCATTACAGTTTTGAAAATGATCTTATATATTAGCCTACTTCATCCTAATATTAAAGCTTTAAGTAGACTAAGGGGTGTCTGTGCTTTATACATCTCAAGCAGAAATTCCAAGAAACGGAGGTTGCTCAGCTTTCATATAAACAGTATCAAAATCAGAGCTAGAAACAGAGGCTTTCACACGCCTCGTGTAGTGTTCTTTCTACAAGTCCTGCTGCTGACATAGTTCAGAGCATCCAACAACAGAAATTCCTGATACAGAAGATAAATGAATCCAAATGAATAAATTCTTGTCAGTTGTGAAAATTTTGAGGTTTTCATTTTTTTAAATAAAATCTTTGTCTTCATTAGAAATTGTCCTAATTTAAGTAGAAAAATATACAATGTATTTTTATGGCAAAGGGAATGATTTAAAGATGCTAAATGTAACATAAAACAATGCATAAACTGTATAAAATAAATATTTATGACAAATTTATATTTTTACTTAACAAACATTTTTAAATCCATGATTCATGACATGGAATTTTAAAATCCCCTCATATTAAAATGCAAAAGGAGTGTGTTCACACATCCATGTTTATGTGTTATTATTTTTTTTCATTTTGAAATTGCTTTGGAAGAATGTATATGCTTTTTGCCCATTAATGCAAGGTGAAAAATTTTGTGTTTGTCTTGCCTGGCTGATGTATAATTTTTGATCTGAAGTCTCACAGTGATTTATCCCGGGCCTTAGAACAAAAACTACTAATCTCAATACTTCATCAAAAGTTGAATGTGAGGTACTACATTAAAAAAATAAATGCAGTATCTTCTGGATTCAAATTTTAACACAATAAATGGTAGACAAGCCTAAATTTGTCCAAGGTTTATGAGTGACAGTAACTAGTGAATTAGCTCCTTGTGGCTACTCTAACTAATACCACAAACTTAATCACTTAAAACTCCAAAAAATTTTTCTCTCACAGTTTCTGAAAGCCAGAAGTCTAAAATCATTTTTACTGAGCCGAAATCAAGGTGTTGACAGGACTGTGCTCTTTCTGAAGGCTTATAGGGAAATCTGTTCCTTGCCTCTTCCAGACTCCGATGGCTGCCAGCTTTGCTTGACTTGTGGTCACACCAAGCCAATCTCTGCTTCCCTGGTCACGTTATCTTTGCCTCTTCTGTGTGTATCAAATCTCTCTCTACTCAATTTTGTAAGGAATGCCAAACTGGATTTAGAGCGAACCGGAATAATCCAGGATAATCTGTCCATGTCAATATCCTTAACTTAATCACCTCGGCAAAGACCTTTTTTCCTTGTAAGGTAACATTTACAGGTTCCAGGTCTTGAGACTGGGTATGTTTTGGTGGTTAGTGTTCTTACTACAAGTAGTCTTATTATTTTTTTTAATTTTGTACAGACAAGAGAATGGAAACAAATTATTACAGTGCAATCCCAGTGTTTCTTTCACTCCAATTACTGTAGCAGATGGCAGAATTATAGAAATGTAGCTCTCCACCACCCAACCAGTGGCAACTTAGTCTAAGAATAAAAGTACTCAATAAAAGAAGATAGTATATAATCATCAACTGATGATATATTTTAATCACATTTACTTTCATGGTTTAAAAACTCTGAAAATCAAAACAAGTTTCAATTTTCTTCTATTCACACTTAATAAGGAAATGTAGCATTCTAAACTATGGCACAACTGATACTCTCATGGCATTTTACATTGCCATGGCATTTTACATTGGCATAAACTTTTTTAACTTTTTTCACATAACAAGAAATTTATTTTTATTATTATTTTGTATTATGTTATGTTAGTCAGCATACAGTATATCATTAGTTTTTGATGTAGTGTTCCATGATTCATTGTTTGCGTATAACACCGAGTGCTCCATGCAACACGTGCCCTCCTTAATACCCATCACAGGGCTAGCCCTCCCCCCCCAAACCCTCTGTTTGCTTCCCAGAGTCCATAGTCTCTCATGGTTCCTTTCCCCCCTTTGATTTCCCCCCCTTCATTTTCCCTTTCCTTCTCCTACTGTCCTCCATTCTATTCTTTATGTTCCACATGTAAGTGAAACCATATGATAATTGTCTTTCTCTGTTTGACTTATTTCACTCAGCATAATCCCCTCCAGTTCCACCCATGTCGAAGCAAATGGTGGGTATTCATCCTTTCTGATGGCTGAGTAATATTCCATTATGTATTAAGGACCACATCTTCTTTATCCTTCCACAATAGCCCAACTGTGGAAGGAGCTGAGATGCCCTTTTTTTTTTTAAAAAAAAAAAAGCTATATGCCTAAAAATGTTTACAATTTTTGACATGATAATTCACTTTTGAATAAAGAAATATCCTTAAATACAGAAAATCTATAAGAACACATATACTTTGAATAAAAAAACTTTGGAAACAACCAAATGACTTGAAGATACAGTGTCACTCATGTTATGGTATAACCAGTCAATTGAGTAAAATACACCCATTGAAATTATAGTTGTGAAAAAATGAAGTAACAAGGAATGGAATAATAATAAAATAGTGAATGTCATGATATGGTATAATAACTACTTTAAAATCTATTTTTATTGTTACGTTTGAATTTTTATAACAAAAAATATTTTAAATGTTACTTGCTTTTCTTTCTGATGTCTTATCTTTAACTCATAAATTTTTAGGATCTTCATTACAGTGTTCCTAAAATAATTATTATATGTGCATATTATTTTGGAAAAGTCATCATTTTTTTTATTCCATTGCTGGCACCTTTCCATGAAACTAGTAAGCTCATTTATTTTCAGCTCTTATCTTGTCATTACAAGCAGAGAACATTGTGAATTCCTATATCCATGTTTGAACAGTTTGAGCTTTCTCAACCAAAGACAGATACAACCTTTCTTTGGAAATTTAAGTCCACATTTAGTAACTGCATGCATATTTATTGCACCCATTAGTTATAAATAATAATTCCACATATATCCTTTTATGCAGTTGTATTTTTTTATACAAACCTTTAAAGAGAATTTTATATATAAATACAGGATTTTCCTTATTTGTGTCCCCTGTGAATAAATTTCATTCTCTCAATGTTATTTTAAAAGTCACTTCATTTATTGTTTAACCATTTGGAGAGCCCGGGAATCATTGGCTTATTCATAACTTAATCATTCTATTGATTTTTTGTATTTGTTTGAAGAAAGTTCTACCCATTAAATTCATAATCTGTCTTGACACTGACTATTTCTAATTGCCTCTACAAATATTTTGGGAGGTTTGTTCTAGTGCTTGATCACACTCAGACATAGATTCTTCTTCTTCTTCTTCTTTTTTAATCTAAACTCGTACTGAGGGATTTATTATAGCGGAGAAGTTATCTCTTTGAAAACTTCCTCCCTTCTCCCATATAGATAGGCCAAATCCCAAATTAACCAAGTAACCCTGAATAGTATGGGAATAGGGACAAAGGGGACTCAAACAACAGAGGTCCCAAGCATTCACTGACCAGTTTCTCCAGAGTTCTGAAAATCTTTTAAACCTTCATACAGTCAAAGGACTTGAGACTTTCACTACTGACTGGTATCTAGAGAGGCTTAGTTTATACTATTGCTTAACAGCTAATGCCTATACATGTTTCAAAAGTCCTTGTCTCTGTACATCTGTTTAGTTGGCTTGATCTTTACTATTGTTCATGAAATTCTTAGATAAATAAGTTTAACCATTATAGCCTTACACAGCTTGCAATTCTGTAGACGGTTGTATTTCTTATGAAAAAAAGTCATGTACTTCATGTAAATAGATCCCAAGGCCAATACTCTTCTTTCTGGATTCTCAGAAAATAAATGGCAGTTTCATGTTCCTGAGTTCATATTCACTTTATCTGCATCCTTTACCTTCAGTGTTAGTTTTAAAATGGTAGTATTAAGTAGTATAAATTAGATCCTTCTTCCCAGATTGCTACTCCTAATCTATCCTGACAATATAAACTTGATGCTTCACCATAACTTCCCTTAGTTTTAAAGGAAATACGTCAACAATTTCTCAGAAGACAAAGCTTCCAAACTTTCCCTAAGGTAGAAAGCTGTTTTACAACTAAATGAGATCTTCAGAAAACTCTACTTATGTCCTTTATATTCCTCATAGCACTTGGTTTATTGTTAAGAGTGATAACCAAGGTCTTATGTATGAGATTATGAACTAAAATGAGCAGAATTATTAAAAATGGAAAATGAAAATTTGGCACTATTTTAATGATTTCTAATGTCAACATGAAAAAATCATGTACAAAAGAATGTATGGGAAATAATTTTTGTTCAGAGATTGAAGGGGAATATGCAGATAACTTTGTGGCCTTATGAAGCCATTAAATCAACATTGGATGAATTATTTTATAAGAGCACCTATTCCCATTATTCAGAATTTCATAGATTTTAATAGTGTCCTTTCTTCTCTGTTATCACAATGACTATTGTGAATGATTCTGTAATATAGTACCCTTTAGTTAATCCTGGAACAAGATCATTATTCTTGAGCTTTTCTCCCCTTGATTTTAGAAATTTTTGGCTCTAATGACTACCTCGAGCTTTATAATATATCTCAAGCTACCGTAAGATTCATTTATACTAAAGATTTAAGACAAAAAAGATGCATTGTTTCTGAGTATGTTAAAATTTTTAGATTGCTAAAATTACATTTGAGGTTCAAAAAGTTCGACATTTTTTGCTGTGTAATATCGACTTACTTATTGTGATAAAAAGTATAGATGTGTAGGTAGGTAATAGATAGATGAGCATGCAGATAGAGTTACTAATAGAATATACTTTACTTTCAAAAGACCCATGAGAAAATTTAACACTTATTAATTTGTTTTCCCTTTATTCATATTTTAGGTAAAAAATTTGCATTACTAGAAAAGTAGATGGTTTTTCTAATTAAAACACAAATACAGTAATTACAGTTTATATGCTATTATCCTGAATCTACAGTGGATGAGTTTAAACAGCCAAACAGCTATTAATTTTACTGTTCAAAGAAATGCTCGTAATCTTTTTAAAATGTCATATAAAATATTCATTTCTAAATGCCCTACGGTGATTTTTGAATTTATTTAAAGTGGGCTGTTGATAGCTCTTTTTATAAATAAGCAATTACAGTGAATATATCATGGCCCATCACATTATACATTCTATAATTTCATGGATGAAAGGCCTACAGCTGATCTGCATAAACACAGTGCATATCTCAGCAGGTGAAGGGTTTGATTACACAGGATAATCAGTGTTATTATTTATAGTAACTATTTATGTCTGTTATTTATTAAATCTCTACAAATCAGGTATCTATTTCTCTAGGAGATATATTCATGGAATATCTAAAAAAGATAAAAACTCTTCGAATATTTTACAAAATGGCCTGAGTATGGCCTTTTACAACTGAATTCCCAGTTTCAAGTACTGTTAAGATGGTCAACATTAGGTTTTAAATAACATTGGCTTCCCAGGTATTTTGGAACTTAAGTGTGTTTTATACATTCAATAGCAAGAAGAATTTTCAAATTCAATATATTCACTCTTTATAAGATCAAATTTGGTACTGGTGGAAACTCCACCCTTATGTGTTGTGATAAGTTACATTTCTCTGTGCACTTCCTTTGAGTTATTTGCTTAATAATATTTATGGACAGGAGCTGTGCTACTCACTGATAATGAGGTTAAAGAATAAAAGAGCTCCCATTTTTATAGCATTTATCTAATTAGAGTAGTTTTACATATTATGAGGAAAAGATACAGTGAGAACATCCCGTAGCAGAACCTATATAGGTAGTGAGAGAGCTCTGAAAATATAGGTAAGGACTATTCAATGTTCACGGAGGTGAAGTGTGTATGTGTGTGCTTGGGGGCTGGGGAGGAAGGAAGAAGGTTGGAGACTCCAGTCATTTGCAAGGATAAAGAGCAAAGAGTGCAAATCTCTTTAGGTTACAATGTAGTCTCATATTCTCATTCTCTCTCTTTCTGTATGTGTATGTGTGTGTGTATGTATCTCTTTGCTTTGGCAGTATAGCAGGCTAGTGACCCAGGGGGTACTTTATTTACAAATGTATAAAGCATACATTTAATGCATTGCTGGGTCTATAAGAAGTAAGGAATACACTCTCCCCAAACAAATAAAACTTGTATTTTGACACCAGCTGAGAATCTTAAGCAAAAGCAATATATGCTGGTTGCCCTGAAAGCAAATAACAATAACAACATCAACCTGATGAACAAGATTTGGTAATGATTTTCACAGTAAACTTGAGACTCCCAAGGAGACTAGCAGCATACTGTACGCCTATTCCCCAACCCTAGCCCAGATACCCTCTGTAGAGAAATGGCTTCAATTTAGACCTCCAAGTCTCCCAAAGTTCAAAAAACAAGTTTATAAATAAAAATATATAAATATATAGAAAAATAAGCCAATGAGATTCAGCAGAAACAAACAAAACAGATTTAGACTTTCAAGAAAATAAAGTTGCCAGCTTAGAAATATGACTTAACTATGGATTAAATGTTTAAAGTACTAAGAGTTAAATGAAATAAATAAATGGATTATCAAGCAAAAAAGTACCATTAAATAAGTGACCAGACAGATGTAAAACAAAACCATAAAAAGTATACAACAAAAATATTCATTATTGAAATAAAAATAAAGCTGTATTACATGAGATAAAGACAAATTAGCCCCAGCTAAAGAGGCAATGATGTTAGAGTATAAAAAATATTCAGAGTACAGGACACCAACAAGGAATTGAAAAATAGGAAAGGGATGGTAAAAGATATAAAAGGTCAACAGAAAATTTCTAGTATTTATTTAATTGGAATTCTTAAAGAAAAAAAAATAGAATGAAAAGAGGTAATATTTGAAGTTAATTTCTTAGACTTTCCCAGACATATATTTATAGATATAGCAAACTGTATATATATCAAACAGAAAAACATTTAGACTCAGTCATTTTAGTAAAAATAAAGTACATTAGAGCAAAAAGAAGAGATTTAAAACAATAAAGACAGAAAAAATTAAACTGAAGGAATAACATGCTGATAGCAGTCTTTACAACATCCACAATAGAGCCCTAAGATACAGTTACACTTTCTTTAAAATGTTGAGAGAAAGTAATAGTTAACCTAGAATTCTCTATTTAACAACCACAAAGACTCTTTTAAGAACAACAGGAAATTAAGGACATAGAGATAAATACAAATTGAAAGACTATCAAGAACAGGTCAACAATAGATATTATTGGAAGAATACCATAAGAATGCTCCTCAGGTAAAGATAGAAGTTATACTAGATGAGAATACAGAAATATAGGAATATTAGATATACAGAAATATAGGGAAAAAATTCAGAAAATAAACTGGCAAACATTTAAGTAGATTTTAGCAAACCATATAAGGTTATAACCAAACTCATGGCTAATATTATCGAGCTAAGAAAAGACAGAACAACAGTGCAGAACATAAAACCATGTAAATTGGGAGAGGAGTAATTGGAGTAAGAAATATTTCTCTTCCTCCTGTTGCTAAGAGAGATATAAAAATATTGTTCATTTTTAATATTCATCATAATTTGCAAAGGTACCATTACAATTAAAAAATTAGTCTGCAAAATTTCCAAGCGAGAAAAAGAAAAAAAAAATAGAAATGAAATGCCCCTAAATCAAACCTAACAAGGCAATAAAAGGGGAAAGAAAGCAAAGAAAGAGTTACATACAGGAGAACAAAGAGTAAGATAAGAGAAATATAAACTGACCATTATAATTAATGCAAATGGTTTAAACTCACCAGTTTAAGGCCAGAGATTATCAGATTTTAAAAATACATCCAAATACTATTTATTAGGGGTCTAAAACATAAAAATATGAAATTATCAAAAATAAAATACAAAAAAGATTTACCAAGAAAATTCTAATCAAAGGAAAGTGGAGAAACATAGAGCATTTCATTATATAGTAACATTTTTGACGTCTCTCAACTAGTAATCACATAATAAAATTGCCTCAAATTATATTGGAACATATTCCATAGAATTAGCAGGCAAAATTTTAAAAATCCATTATCATATTTAAAGATTTCAATGTATCCTTCTGATTTATGATTGGTCTAAGACAAAAATTGTCAAAGATACTTAGGACTTGAAAACACAGTGAATTAGCTTCATTGAGTAGATATATCTAACCCAGCAAACAACAGTTAGCAAATAAATACTGTTTTAAGGCTTACATAGTCATAAAAGCCATATTCTATGATATCAAATAAACCAGTGAATGAAACAAATAAAAAAAGTAGGATGCCATTAAAAAAAAGGACATACAAAAATATCCCCATGTGTTTGGACATTACCAATACGCATATATAACTGTAAGGTCAAGAAGAAATCATAATGGAACCATGAAAGACTGTGGACTCTGGGAAACAAACTGAGGGCTTCAGAGGGGAGGGGGGTGGGGGATTGGGATAGGCCGGTGATGGGTAGTAAGGAGGGCACATATCGCATGATGCACTGGGTGTTATACACAAATAATGAATCATGGAACACTGCATCAAAAACTGGGGATGTACTGTATGGTGACTAATATAACAAAATAAAAATTATTAAAAAAAAGAAGAAATCATAATGGCAATCAAACCTTACTTTGAATTTTAATAAAAATACAATATAAAACTTTGGACTCAGCAAAGGTGGTTCTTCAAGGAAATTCCTCTAGTGTTAGATGTGTTTGGAAAAAAAATAATAATTTTTAAAAAACGAATGACCTAAGTTTTCAACTGAAGTCAGAAAAATAATAAAACCAAAATGCAAAAGAAAGAAGATACATATACAAATAAAAAATAATGAAAAATTTCAAAGATATGACAACAAAGCAAAAAGTTAGTTTTTAGCAAAAATAGAAATAGAAATTTGGGCAAAACTGATGAGAAAAAGAGAGCAGGAGAGAGGATAGGGTGGGGGGATACTAATAAATTCTATTAGAAATTAAACTGAGGATATAATTATAATTAAAGCACTGTTTAAGAAGTTAATAAGGTAGTTTATATCAGTAAATTTGAAAACTTAGGTGTAATGGACAAAATCTAGGAAATATAACTAACTAAAAATGGAAGAAAAAACAGAAAGATTGAATTGAAGATACCATTTTTTTTTCCCAAAAGGAAAATAAAAGTCAAAGTTGCTTTACAGAGAAGTCCAACAATTTTGAAGGGGTATCTCATAGCCAAGTTATACAAACTTTTGTGGAGAGAATACTCTCCAAATCATTCTATGAAGATACCAAAACTGGTCAAAGACAGTTTAAGAATGGAAAATTACAACTCAAAATTACTCATGCACATTTATTCTAAATCATAAATGAAATATTTGCAATCTAAATCCAGCAATGTAAACTAAAAAAGAGTGATGGGCATATATTCTTATGCTCAGGTTTGTACAAGTATTGCTTAATTTTAGAAACTCCACAAATATAACTAACAACTTTTACTAATTAAAGGAGAAAAAAAGGATGATATCAAATATGCAATAAATGCAGTTTATAAAATTCCACATTTACATGTGGTACAAACTTTAAGATTGATAGACTTTGTTATCTTTATAAAGATTGTTACACATCATTGTTAATGTTGAAAATTAGAAATAGTCTCTTTAAAACAAGGAACCAAAGAAAGATACACACTATTACGACCTTGAATTGACATTTTAGTGAAGGTCCTGACCAGTTTAGTAAGATGAGATAAGTAGATAAAGGGTTGAAAATGCAGAAGAAAAATTTAATTTGTGAAGAATGCATAATTACATACAAAAGAGAATGAGGATCTACAAAAAGAACTAATCAAAGTTACTTTGTATAATTAACTTGGAAGACAGATTTCAACGAAGCCTGAGAAAAGTGAAAGTGTAGTATGAGGATGTCAATTAGTCTTTTGCAAAACTAGGATGTGAAAGGAATGAGGAGAGATTGGGAAGTGGTTAGAGAGAGCTCAAGTGTTAAGAGGAGATTTCGTGTTCTCATTTTTCATGTTGTTTTTGTTTTGTTTTGTTTTATTTTGAGACTTGAGCATGCTTATATGCTGAGGGGAAGGGTTTGACTGGGATCATAGGTTATAGCCAAGTACTGTAGGCTTGAACTCATGATCAGTGATCTGTAGTCTGGTGCTCTTACTATTAGACTGCCCTGCTTTTCCTTCTTAGTCATGGAAGACACCAGCCTCTTAACATGACTGTTCATATTTCTTTGACATTAATTCTTACCCAATCCATCCACCTCTGATTGGAAGTCAGATAGATTGGGGTCATTTTATTAAAATAAATCAATTTATAGTATTCCACATGTCTTCATTGAGTATATGGAAATTTGAGAGTAATTTTCTCATTTATAGAAATAAATGAACTTTTAAATGTAGATATTGGGGTAGTTTACAAACTTAACTCTATATCCAGTTACTATGATCATTGCAATGATTCAACAGTGATACTCATGTTGCTAAATCCTTTTTCTACAGATAGTCTCACATCAAGAATAAAAATCACTTGGAACTAAGAGAGCTAAATCCACCTGCTATATAATCTTATATATATATATATATATATATATATATATATATATATATATGTGTGTGTGTGTGTGTGTGTGTGTGTGTGTGTGTGTATGAAGTATAAATATATATATAAATAAAGCATATATAAAGTAATCATAATACATAATTTACAGTAATCATAATAATGCTTAAAAACATTCTGCCTTGTCCAAGAGAAATTTCCAGAGCTGCAGGAAATCAGTAGCTCTTGGGTGACAAGAAGTGGTTTGTAGGTCTGGCTGTCCTCCATATTCACTGTGCTCCTTCTGACTGGTTCACAGTGTAACCTGCACCCACTGTTTCCTAACTGCTATCTGCCATCAGTTTACTAAATCAGTCAATTAAAATTTCTGAAAACACAAAGATTCTTCAGATAAATATATAAAATATTCTGGTTTAAAATAAATATACTTTGTCTTCTTTGCTTTCAGAGCAGACCATTGCCCTCATAGAACAATATCAGAACACAAATAAATAGGCTGATAAAAGAAGAAAAAAAATTACCCAAATTAAAGGAAGTTATTAGAGTTGCCACCCAAATTCTATATTAAGTGAAAATATTTTTCAAGAATAAAGGTAAAATCAAGACAGTTTCAGTTGAAGGAAAACAAAAACAATTTATTGTCAACAAATGCACCCTAAAAGAATGACTAAAGAAAGTTCTCAAAATAGAAAAGAAATGATAAAAAATGGAATCTTAGAATGTTAGCAGTGAGTGAAGATGAAAAGAAATAGTAAACATCTAAGTTAAATATAGTAAGCTATTCTTCTTTTGATTTCTTAAAATGTGTTTGATAGCTAAAAGCAAAATAATAAAAATAATAATATTGTCTTATGGAATTTTCAATGTGTGTATATGTAATATATAAGGAAATGCTAGTTTAAAGGGGGGAGGGTAAAGGAACCTACATGTTGGCAATTTTTTTTACATTTCAATAAAAGTAAAATTCTGGTTCTAAATAGAATGTGAAGAGGTAAGGATGAAATCTGTCATCTCTGGAACAATCATTAAAAAGATTATACATAGTTAATCAAAATAACAAGTGATAAGAAAAAATGGAATATTTAAAAATGTTCAGATAGTCCATAGAAGGCAGTAAATGGGATATAGAAAAACAAACACACAATGAAGAAAATAAATAGTAAAATGGTAGACCTAAATTCAAACATATCAAAAATTGCATTAAATGTAAATTGTCTGCACATGCCAATTAAAAGAAAGGGATTCATAGAATGGATTTTTTTTTACTTATTCAATTTTATACTCTCTACCATAAACTTACTTCAAATACACTGATATACGTAGCTTCAAAGTAAAAAGACGGAAAAAAAATTCCATAAAAAATAAAAAGAAAACTACAATGATTATATTTAATATTGAGGGAGAAAGTATTTTAGGGCTCAAAGAAATTACCAAGAACAAAGAAAGACACTATTTAATAATAAGATTTTGATAACTTTTGATAAAAGGATGACTAAGACAGCAATCCCATGTATACTCACCAAAGATTTCAAAATACATGAGGCAAAAACTGATGGAAATAAAAAGAGGAAAAGAAAAAGTCATAATTATCATCGAGAACATGAACACCTCTCTCCTGGTAATTGATAAAATCAGCAGAGAATATAGAACAACACCATCCAACAATAGGATCTGATTGACAAAAATAGAATACTTGTCCGAAACAGCAGAATACACATTCTCCTCAAGTTTACATGGAACATTCATCAGTATAAACCATATCTGGAACAATTACAATAGATTTAAAGTAATGAAATCATACAGAGTTTACTCTATGACCATAATGGGATTAAATGAATTCAATCAGAAATCAAAACAGAAAGAAAATGTCCATATAGTTGGAACTTAAATAACACAATTCTAAATAATCCATATCATGGACTGAACTGTGTTTTCTCAAAGTTTATATGTTGAAGCCCTAACCCCCAGTACCTCTGAATGTGCTGGTATTCAGAGAGAGATTTAAAGAGGCAATTAAATTGAAATGAGGCCAATTACTGTGGACTCTAATCCAATCCCACTGATGTCCTTATATAAAGAGATTTGGATACAGAGAGAGATATCAGATATTCCCTTGCACAGAGGGACAACCATATGAAGAGGCAGCAAGAGCGTGGCCATCTGTGAGCCAAGAACAGAATCTTCAGGGAAACCAACCCTACCTGTCACCTTGATCTTGGACTTCCAGACTCCAGAATAGTGAGCAAATAAATTTCTATTGTTTAAGCCCTCCAGTCTGTGGTATTTTGTTGTGGCAGCCCTAGAAACTGATACAATCTGGGTTAGAGAGCAAGTCTTAAGGGAAATTTTAAAAGTAAGTGAAGTAGAATGAAAATGAAAAGGCAACATTATTAGTAGGGTTCAGGTAAACGGGCACTTAAAGGAAAATTTATAGCCTAGATGCTTATATTAGAAAAGAACAAAGATCTCAAAAGAATAATCTAAATTTCTATTTTAAGATTTTCATAAAATAAGATCAAAATATACCCAAAGGAAACAACAAAAGGAAGAAAATAATAAAGCAGAAATAAATGTAATTTAAAACAAAAGGAGAGGAAGAGGAAGAAGAAGGAGAAGAAGAAGGAGGTGGTCAAAAGAGAAAGTCTTTGAAACCCAAAACAGGTTCTCTGAAACAATTAATAAAATTGGTAAACTCCTAGCAACTCTGACAAGGAAATGAGTGAAGACACCAATGACCAATATCAGAAACTGAATGAAGAGATAGAACTACAGACCCCAACAGAGACTGAAGGTGTAAGAGGGGAATGCCATGAAACATCTTTATTTATAAATTTAGCAACATGCTTTTCAAACTATCTTTGTTCTTGCATATTAAAACAATGAACTTTAAACTATATTTGTTATAGTTTTTATTCAATTGCTCTGGAACTAAGTCTAAAGCCTAACTCATTTTTATGTATGAGGCTGTGTGTCTTACCCTCAAGAGAAACACCAAAGCAATAAATTCTGAAAACTCAGTGGGGCAGACATGGGGGGTGTAGATGGGGAACTATAGGGGAGAGAAAAAGGAAAACTATTTAATCACTCTGATTTTCATTCTGTGACTTTAATACCCTCCTCTTGCATTCAGGAGCAGATAAGCTGATCTCTTCTCCTTAACTTGACTAATTCAATTACCAATGTAAAATCACACTTTTTTTTTTTCTTTCTCTCCTGCAACATGAGCAGACAAATACGTGTAATTTTCACAAAATTCTTACACCAGTTTGAGAGGTAACCTCCTTTGCAATATAGTTGGTTCGAGGAAAGTGGCTGCAGGGACTTTTAGAGCTCATTCATTCACCACTCACGCTCTACATCTTACACTCCTCAATCCATCACACTTGGGTCAAATACATTTTTCTTTTCTCAAGGTTTTTAGGAAAGGTTTAAGACTGGAGATCAACACTAAACGTGTATTTCTCTTTCTCCTCTGCATCTCCAAATGTGAGAAAAGACCATAAAGGTAATATTTTATATAAATAATTTCCTAAATTAGGCTATAGCCTTGAGAAATCAGAAGAGAATCTTTTGTAACTCCTGAGAGAACTTTTTACTCTCAGTATTCCAATTTTTAATGTAATAGTGTTTAATAACTCGCTGTTTGTCTTATTAGAATGGCTTGCATGGGTCAAATGGTGAGGATTTCTATGTTGTGCATTTAAAATAGTACTAAAGAAGATCACTTGAGACATATTCAACAAGATAGATGTCTGCCTTTATAGCTTCTGGGATACAAATATAACATTTTTGCATATCAGAAAATTAGGAATTTAAATGACAGTTTTAGCTCTAAACACTTTTATGTATTTGATAATACACAGATAAGCAAACGGGAAACTATGGCCTTAGCACTCTTCGCATGTTCTCAAAATTCCTGCAAATATTATCCAAATAACAAGAATGCTTTCATAAGCGTGTCATCATATAAAAATATTTAAAATATTTGAGTTCTTGCAAATCTGTAAATAATGGTTATACAGAAAAACTTGCATTGAGTCAGTGTTTGCTTTCTTAACCATTAGCAATATCAACATTTTTAATATAATATCCATGCAGCCAGAGAGCAAATAAAACTTATGTCTATAAGCCTCTATTGAATACAGCAGGACTACAAAGTTATCATTTGATTAGATCAAAATGGTTTGCTGGTTTTGGGGGGGGGATATAGCAGTTTCTGAGGTAAAGTGATTCCATAAAGGCGTCACCACAGGATAACCCTTTGCTCCTTTTTGTATGTTACCCTTTACTATGATGCCATGGTTGTCAAAAATGACATGAAAACCAGTCCCAGAATTAAAAGGGATGCCCTGCATTCTGAAATCTGGCTGAGATATTTCCTGGTTCACCTTTGAATATTCCAACCACTTGGGTTCTTAGAATTTACACTCAGTTCTGTGACACTATTTCCAGGTATATAACAAAAAGAGGGGAATTCTAAGTACAACAATGACAAAAACAACAAAGAGAATGGTTGACATAATTTTAGGTGCCAATGACTGTAAAGTCAACTTGAAGCTATAAATATCTTTTGCAAACTATATTTTCCACATATTGTCGCTTCTCTGACTCCTAAGCAAACATTTCTCAAAGGAAAGGGAAGATGATAGCATCACTCATTTTCAGGAAAATCATCCAGTAACCAAAGCTTGTGACCTATTCTCATCAGAGTGAAAACAAATAAGAACATAAACAGAATAATGACATTATTTTCATGCAGGAAATAATGCAGGGATTGTTTTTCATGCAGCAATCTTAATTATATGTATTCTAGAAACTGATACCATCTGGTCTTGTCAATTCCAATGCTCTTCCTAACTCTTAGAATCATTATTATAGGTCAGCTAAATTGAGGATACCTACCCTGGACTACTTTTTCCACTTATCTAACATACAGATCATTTATCATCAGTTTATTTAAAAGCTGGATGCCATTGAAAGTCACAGTATTTTTATAAATATATATGTTTTATGCATTTGTACATATGCATCTATGTATGCAAAAATTATCTTGATTTACTGAAGCAGATTAAATTTTTAAGTTTTTAAGTTTTAATTTTTTTTTTAAGATTTTATTTATTCATTTGAAAGAGAGATAGAGAATGCGAGCAGGCCAGGGGAGGCAGAGGGAGAAACAGATACCCCGCTGAACTGGGAGCCTGACATGGGGCTCGATTCTAGGACTGATTCTAGGACCGGGAGATCATGACCTGAGCCGAAGACAGAAGCTTAACCATCTAAGTCACCCAGGTGCCCCAAGTTTTACATTTTTCTAAGATTAAATTTTAAATTAAGGATTTTTCTAAGCATATAATCTAAAGATCTCTCATAATTTTTTTCTATATAAAAAATTAATTGAACAAAGATTTATTATTAACTCTGTTCCAGATTCTACTCTAGTTGCTGAAAAATAAATAAATTAAGTAATTAATTAATGAATTAATAAAAATGTGAATAACACTGTACCTTTCCCACTAGAGCTCATATTTTAGGAAGAACGTTAAAGGACAACTTTAAATGAAGTAGGGTAGGTGCTATGATAAAACATGAGCCTGAGGCTAACCACAGAAATACATGGGAGTGATTATCCATACCAGGAAAAACGTGTGGGGAGACGGAGCCAACATGGGAGGATAGATAGTTAACCAGGCAAAGAATTAGGTATTGTTCGAAGACACAAGTAGCGATGTTAGCAAAGGCATAGCAGTATTAGTTTCCTAAGGCTGTTATACCCAACTAGTGCCAATTTGTTGTCTTAAAATAACACCAATTTATTCTCTTACAGCTCTGAAAGCTTATGAAAGTCAGAAACTAGAAGATCAGAAATTAGTTTCTCTAGGCTAAAGTCAAGGTATTGGTAGGGATGGTTCTTCCTGGAGGCTCTGAGGGAAGAAGCCAATTCCTTGCCATTTTCAGTTTTTTTTGTGGATATTTGCATTCCTGAGCTTCTGGTCACTTCCTCTATTTTCAAAATGCATCATTCCAACTTCGGCTTCCACCATCTTGTCACTCCATTAGCTCTTCCTCTTTCTATCTGAATCTTCCTACATCATTATGATTATATCAGGCCACATGTCCTTCCAGGATTGTCTGCCATCTCAAGATCCTTAACCTAATCACATCTGCAAAGTCCCTTTTGATCCATAAGGTCACATTTATGATTTCTTGGCATTAGTGTATAGACATATTTGGGGGTCATGATTTAGCCTACCACATGCAGTTTGGCACGTTTAGACACACAGGGAACTCTAGATGATGAGAAAAATGACAGTTTGGAATTTAGTTTGATGAATCTGAAGAAACAGTTAAAGACTAGATGAGTTTTTCTCAAAATGAGAGTCAGTAACCACTACAAATCCAAAGATATATGTCATTGAGTATATTGGACATGAGAATCCTACAGAAGAGGTCTTTAAAAAAAAATGTCTTCACCTTCATAAGATACTAACAAACAGTATATGCACAGTTCAGATCTTTTGAAGGTTTATTGATAACTGAGCTTTACAATTACACATTCATATATTGAATCTCAATGACTCTTATGTTTGGTTTTGTGGTACACCTTTAATTAAGAAGGTTAAATTGGACTTAAAACATAAATGATGTTCCTGCCAGATGAAGCCTAATTATACCATGTGTAGCTGAACAAAGGGACTCTCACATAGAGAAATGTGTGTGGAGGGTTGAGTCATCACATGGCATACGGGCTATGTAATATGGGCATACAGAGCTCAACAAAAGCACATCGCTGTTAACTCAGCTTATTTAGCTCTGTATGCTTACTGTGAGCACTATTTCACTTCAGAAAAAAAATCCTCATTTGCTGCATTAAATATATTTATTTTGAATTGCTTTAATTTTTTTTGCCCACTTGTTTTTGACTGTTACATAACAGATGTATAAGAATACCATGTATTGATTCATGTTTGTACCTTTCAATAACGCCTTAGGAAAATTAGTCTCTACTTGCTTTTTATAAGATTTGTTTTCTTTCAAAAGTAACTTATTATTTGAGTTGGAAAAAATGTAGAGCCTTACATGTTTATATTAGAAAAAAAAGTTCTCAAAATAATAATGTAAGTTTCCATTTTAAGAAACTAGGGAAAAGAGATCAAATATGCCCAAACCAAGCAGAAGGAAGAAAATATAGAAGAATATAGGAATTGAGAGAATGAAGTCCAAATCTTACTGCCTGGTCTTTATTCAACCCTGTCACTCATAATCTCTAAGACCTTGGGTTAGGTACCTAACCTCTCCATGCTTCCACTCCCCCATCTGCAAAACAGTGTGTGTAATAGCACCTACCTCCCAGGGCTGTTATGAGAATTAAAGAAATGTAAGAAAGAGAAATGAAATGAAAAGTGCTTAGCACATCATAAGCTGGATCAAAGAAGGACAATCCTATGTTCCAGTTTGTCCGGCATAGTCTCCGTTTAGAATTTATTATGAGTTTTTCATTTAACAGTGAAATAGCAGTGTTAACCATTGCACCAAAAGAAGCCCCTTCTGCCATGGCCTCATCTAGGAGTCTGAAACACACAGTCACTCTTACATGTGGAAGAACACCAATGATCCATGTCTGTTTTGTTTTCAGTGAAGGGCAACTAACAGTTTCCCCCTCAACGACAACATATGGTGTGTTCTCTGATAAAACGAAGCATTAGATACTGCTCATCTGTAAGCTGCTTGGTATAATAGTTAGAGATATTGTGTTCCATAACAAACCTTAGGAGATATAGTAAAACTACAAGCTGTAGAGATCAAATAAGAAACATTAAAATTATAGGCTAAAGATAATAAGATATTTGTGGGAAATAAAGACTGGGCCATCCTCTCAAAATATTAGAGTGTAGAATAAACCCTTTTGCTATCACAATATTACCATGAATATAGATTGAAAAATTCTTTTTTTAAAAGATTTTTTATTTATTTATTTGACAGAGAGTTGGAGAGAGAGCTAGAGGGAGCACAAGCAGGGAGAGCAGCAGAGGGAGAGGGAGAAGCAGGCTCCCTACTGAGCAGCAAGGCCATTGTGGGGCCTGATCCCAGGACCCTGGGATCAATGTCCTGAGCCAAAGGCAGACACTTAGCCCACTGAGCCACCCAGGCGCCCCTGGATTGAAAAATTCTTAACAAAATATCAGTAAGCCAAATGCAAGCCTTGTATAAAAGATAATACATTATGCTTAAGAATTACAAGTCCGGTTTAACAATTTAAAAATAAATTAATATATTATCATTTAATGATTATCCTAATAAATGCAGAAAAAACTTTGTCAAAGTCATTATTCAATCATAATAAAATCAGTTATCAACCTAAGAATGGAAGGCAATTCCTTAACGTTGCAAAGTTATTTACGAAAATGCATGCAGCACATATCATTTGTAATGCAAAAGCACTGAAAGCATGCAAGAACTAAACAAAGAGGTTAGATCTCATCATCTATTCAGCATTATACTAGATGCTGAGAACCAGTATGTTAGTGTCAAGATACTAATGTCAAAAAAAGCAAACAAAAATAAAATAGAATAAAGTCATTATGTTAACATTTGAATTTCTATGTAGAAAAAAAAACAAAAGAAATCACTGATAAATTATTGTAAGGAATTAGGGTATTTTAGCAAAATTTTCAAAGCCGTGGAATACAGTGTCAAAGTGCAAAAAATCAACCGCATTCATACACACTTATCTGGATCAGGTGGAAAACAAAATTGTGAAAATAATATATGACAGGATAAAAAGTATAGCTCTCATTTCTACTTTAGGTTATTTATACATCCAAATCAATTTCATTTGAAGTCCCCACAGAATTACTTTTATTTTGTTCATGTTCTGTGTTCTTTTTGTGTGTGAAACTTAAGGGGATGAGTCTAAATTAATATCAAAGAGGTGGGGTAGAATTTTTCCTACCAGTTATCAAGAATTTTATAAAGCTGTAATTAAAAGCACAATGCAGTATTGATACAGATAGAAAAGTCAAACAAAAGAACAGACCTACACATATGTGAACACTTGATTTCTAATAGTATTTTACTAAAGATCGGTAGAAAAGAATATACTTTTCAACAGATCGCACTAGCACAATTGGTTATCTGTATGGAGATAATATAAAATTGGTCCCCTAGCTGACATCATATACATATTAATGACCAAAAGATAAAAATAACAATATTTTATGATAATTTAGGATCATAACTTTATGAAATTAAATAGAATATAATTGATTAAGACCCAATATCACTGGCAATTTCAACTACATTAAGTATCAACCACTTGTAGTGTGAAAAGAGAAGCCCCAAGCTAGGAGAAAATGCACACAACACATAGAAGTGATCAGTACAAGTATCCAGAATGAATGAATAGCACCTATTAATCAGGTAAAAGAGACACAATATGATAAAAATGAGAAAATGTATAAATACGCACTTCACATAATAGGAAACCCAAATAACCAATAAGCATGTGAGAAGATTTCCAATCTAATTTACAATCAGGAACACGCAAATTCATAATGTGATTTACTATTTTATGTGTAGTAGACTGGCAAACACGAAAAGTCTGGCAATATCGAGTGCTGGTGAGGATTTGGAACCCTGGGTACATTTAGGTACTGCTGTTGGAAATGGAGATCAGTGGGCCACTTCGAGAAAAAATTTATCATATGGGACATTTGACCATGTTCATACTCTACAACCAAGAATTCCACTCCTGTACATGTGCACCAGGACCCTAGCAGAAGAACATCCTCAGTAACACATATAATGGCAAACAGGAGAATGAAAATATATTAGGATAAAGTCATAGGATAGAAAACTAGACATACATGCATGCAGTTACATACATGAATATTCGGAACATAATGACTAAGGAATAAAGCCAACTGTGGCAGAACACGCACTGCACAATTCCCTTCTACGCAAAAGAGAATTCAAAAGAAGTAGCATTTTGCTTAGAAATACAAATTTTGTGGTTAAAGTATGCAGAAAAAAAAGGAAATGATGAACATACAGTTTGGGTTACTGATAAGTAGAGGATGAGCTGGGTAAGATACACAGAACTACAGTGATGAGGCTCTCATTTTTATCTTTACCATTGACCTCATTACCACGTACACAAGTGTTCATTCCATCAGTGTTCTTTGTACTTTACCACGCAAAGTTTGAAATATTACTCTGAATCTACCCACTATTTCATAAATTTAAAAAAGTGTTCCTAATATCTATTTTAAGCTTTAAAAGAAAATCGTATACCTTTCAATAGGCTGCCATAGAGAGAGGCAAGCTTTTGTAATTTCTTGTCTATTCAGGTTTCTTGGATGTGTGAATCTCGTTTGACTTTCCCATACCCCTGATGGAGCTCAGAGCATATCTAAGGCATTGTGTTTACTTTAAGTGTCAAACAATTAAAAAAATCTTCACAGATAGTGTTGTTCTTTTATTTAGTAATTTATTCATCTGTCAAGTATGTACTATTTTAAGTCCCTTCTGTATGTTGAGCATGAGGAAGGCTATTGCCCTCTCACTGTTTACAATTTTAGCGGCAGAGATAAAACTAGTCCAAGGACAGCTCTTTTGCAAAGCAGTAAGGGAGGAGTGCTGCCCGAGGAGCAAAAATGCAGGTGCTATAAGAATTGAAAGGTGGAAGAATGATTGCTGGGGTAATCATGCAGCTGCTTCAATACTATAGCTACCCGGGGAACTTCAGATGCAAATTTCTAAGGCTGGGATCAAGAACTTGGAAGAAAGTCTCAGGAAGGAAATTGGAATGTCATAATAAGGAAGCGAGTGGAAGTGAGACTTCCTTTAAACAACAGCTGTCAGATTCTCTCTGGTGAAGCCAAATACTGCCTGAGACAGATGGAGTGGCGTCCATCATCTCATCTGTGAGTTAAATTTAAATTGACATTCTGACCCTATCTAACTATGTAAGTTCAGGCACATAACACGCTACATACTGTACTTACAGGGATTAGGTGGCAAGGTTGTGCATGCATTCTCACGCGCGTGCGTGTGTGTGTCTGTGTGTGTTTGCTGGCAAATAAAACTGTAGAAGTAGGTATGGTATGGAATGGGAATGGGGATCTCTTCACAGTGAGTAAATACAAAATGCAGCAAGGAGTAGTCAGTACACTAGATTAAACCATATTCTATAGGCCTAGTCTTTCCCTTGGGGAGGTCAGGCATTACCCCATCTTTAAGAATCATGCCCAAGTAACTGATTCCTTGATATAGACATCTAATCCTAAATATGTGCCTGATCTTTAGACCTTCATTTCAAATTTCTTGCTAGACATCTGCACATGGTTTTACTAATAAACATTTCACACTTGATATGTTCAAACAAGAAATTCTTCATCTGTCCTTCTGTTTGGCTCCCCCTCACCTTTTTAAAAATTGATGTTTACATCATTTTCTCAATTCTTCATCCTTAAAACCAACAGAGACATCTGCAGTGACTATTTTTCATTTACCACGTGGGACCAGTTGCTAAATTACTTGGTATGTCTCTATAAAGGCTTCATTCATCCCATCCTTGGCATTTTCATTGACATTGCACCGATTTATGTACTCATGATTATTTTCAATGTATGTACAGTTTCCCATTTTTCTATACTCTCTCTCTTCCCATCCAATCTCCTTTACAATCCCTCACAGTATTTTGTCTAAAAAGTAAATCCAACTTATTTTACTCCTGCAGAAAATCCTTCAACAACAGTATTTTGTTCTCAAGTAAAGACCCTGTCCTTCCTCTTCTACTTGAGGCCATCCAAATATGGCCCACTCTAAATTTCCTCTCATCAGGTTTTCTATTCTCCAGTCCAACTGGTCAGTTTGGTAGTACACAATATAGTTTATATTTACTTCGGATTCTGTCCATGTTCCTTCTACATGGAATTCCCTCACTCCATATTTATCTATCAAAATTGTATCAAGCCCTCAAGTCTACCAGATAGAAAGGACTTTTAGCTTGCTCACCAGTAGAGTCTGTATTTCTTAAAAAAAATTTTTTTGTATGTCTTGTTGGCCACTTAGCTATTCATGGCCTTCCCATATATGTACTTCTTCTTGTGCTAATTTTAAACTCCTCATGCTCAAACACTTTGTCATTAATACCATAAAATTCATTACAGAACCTACACATATCAGGCACAAAATGAAACACAGAGGTTGAAAAGATAAATAAGACAGTCCTACAGGCACATATACCATCAGTATGATGTGTGTTATCTCAACAGAAAGTCTTAGACGTTATAGGTGTACATAAACTACTTTGCTTATTTTAAGTGGATAGTATCAGTGAGGCCATGACACTCCAATTTAGTCTGGGATTAAATTTCTTTAAATCTTTCTCCCCCCAAAATGTCAATATTTCTTGATTTTTAAAAAATGTCTCTGTCCCTCTCTCTCTCTTTCCCCTGACATATACTCCAGTAGATTATTATTGTTATTAGATATACTGTCCAATAATAACTATATAGCACAATCCGAGAGAAAGTTGCATTAATAGCTCATCTGTCTGTATCAATTAAAGAAGTAAAATTATGTCTAGCAACAGATATTGAATTGGTGGGACATGACCTTGAAGATGTTCCCAATCAATAGCATTAAGTCATTTGACTTGCCGTTTCACTTCCACTGATACCACCTATCCTATCTACTGAGGTCCCTTAAACCTTTTGCAGAGAGTAGAAACTATTGTTTTTTCTGCTTTTCCCTTTATCCCTGCAATGAGCATACACATGTTAAAAATATTTATGGAAACTTTTGATGTTACTAATTATGAAAAGAAAAAGACAGACAACAGGTAACTAAAAAATATCAAATGTTTGTCTACATTGAAAGACAAAAATCATTACAAATCTCTTTTCTGGGATTTTCAACTTTATCAATCAATGGGCTTTTTCAGATAGAAAAAAAAAATACAAAACTAAATGCTCTTTAATTCCAAGTGTTATTAACTTTTATAATATTACTTAAATATATATAAACAAAACTTATTTTACTTATAGCTCTGAAACACTATAAAACCACACTTTCAAATAAAATCCTAAAACTTCCCACTAAACCGATAAAATTCAAATTAACAACATAAACTTAATATGGCATATATTTTAAGATATTTAAAAAAACAAAATTAGCAATGAATTTAAAAGTATAAAATGGTGCTTTTTCACTTTTCTCATTTTTATTTTGAGCATGCTGCTCCCTTATTTGAGTTATAATTGTATCATTGCCATTTCTTTATTTGTCTTTAAAAAAACTAATAATTTTAATTATCGGAATTATTTCAATGATTCAGTTAATTCAATCAGGGTCATAAAATACAATAAAATAATTTGAAGTGTGAAGTCCTTTATTACATATTTAGTATCATAATTACTTGTAGAAAAATTAAATCTAATAACACATCTGCTCGTGAAATGATGATGATATTGACTGCTACGGGACAAGTTCTGTTGAGTTCTGCAGAGTTCAAAGATTGTGTGCCATTTGATGACTTAATTTCCCCACTACTCTTCCTTATGTAAATGATCATAAAAGCTATATTTATACAGCTTGCCATGAGGTAATTTGTCCTTTACTTGGGGCCAATGAAAATGCAAACTCTAGAATTGCAATAAAGTAGCAGAACATGGTCATAAATTGATCATACACAAAATCTGTGATATGCTTGTATATATTTTAAGATTACTAAAGTAAGTGCAGAAAATTCAATAATGTTCATAAAACTAGCAAGTAAATCTCTAGAAATAATAAGTGTAGCAATTCCTTCTTTTATAACCACTCTTTAGCACTTCCTCATTTTCCTAGTCCTCTGAGGATAAATATGTATATATTTAGTACTTCCTCATTTTCTTAGTCCTATAAGGATAAATATGTATATATATATATTTTATATATATAACATGCTAAATCATTTAAGATTTCTCCAGATTTGAATGTTATTTAAAGCACAATGTAGATCCAAATTAAAATGACAGTTTTTCTGTTTTACACAGGAAATATCTACTTTGGTCATTTCCTGACAGTTACACAATCCAAAGTAAACTAAATTCATCCAGTAAAGGTTGTTAGAATATCTATCACATAACAATTCTGGAACAATTTTGTCACCCTATAGCTTTATCTACTTAGATTTCAAATCTCTGGAAATGTTAGCACAAAAAGTAAGTAGGTCTCTATATTCTATAATCTTATTTGTGTTATGTTTGCATTGTTTTCCCCTCTTTTCAATAAACTTCATAGTCTTTAATTATATGAGTATGTGTGTGTGTATGTACATATATATGAAATACATGAAATATATTTCATGTGTTTTGTGTTCAAACTATATCATAATATATGAGTCTATGATTCTATGATTGTTGCCAGTATATGAAGTTTAGTATTATAGTATATTTTACACATTTTCCAGACCAAAACAAGATGTAATACACTATTATGTATAATAGAAATTCTCAAGTTCTGAGGCTACAGATGAGATATATGTGAAATAAGGCATAGAGAAACAATCCCAGAATTCGTAGGCAGGTAAAAGAACAGAAATGTGATAAAGTTAAGGGGAAAATAAACTAATACTATTATTTCTATCAGGTTATTCCTGCGAGCAAAATGTTTTTAAATTAGCAATGGAAAAGGATGGCCACAATTCATATAATTCTCTCCATAACATGTCAAATTCAGGCTCTTGGAGTTCTTTTGTTTCAAGAAAATGAGCTTCTGTTTTAATAATTCGGGGGAAAAAAAGTACTAACTGTATTTTCAGTGTAGTTCTACACTCATAAAGTAAAAGGCTTTAATTGTAGGAAAATTTGTTAATATCTAATGAAAACATAAAAGCAAGATATTCATTCAGTTCTGAAATATAATCAGTTTTTAGATAAGAACAAATTTAATCATGGAGAGAAGACAATTTAGTTTACTATATAGCCTATTTATTTTAGTTGTTTTGTTTTGTTTTGGTCCTGATAAAATGACATGAGAAAGAAAAATGTAGCTGGTATTGTTAAAAAGAAAACCACAGGCCCAAAATGGTGCCACTTGGGTTAAGGTCCCAAGTCAGTAAACCAAGACTTACTATGTAATTTAACTGCAGTTTCAACCCCTTAGAAATGTAACCTTTAATCAGTTAACATGGGTATTTCTTTCTCAGTAGTAGGAAATTTATTGAGAGATACCGTCTGCTCCCCTTAGGAAGGCAATCTTGATTAAAGCAATGGGTTCTTTGCTAATATTTTTTCTACTCCCTCTCTGCCTTTAGAAACCTTTCCTTTTATGTAGCCTTTTGGAGCTCCCCTCTACTTGCTAGACAGGATGCTGCCAGATTCATGAATCAATTAATAAAGTCAATTAGATCTTTACAATTTACTCAGTTGAATTTATGTTACTTAACAGTATTTATAAACTTTGTTACTAACACATGGCTGATCTTATGGTATAAATTAAGCTCTTTAGCAAATGACTTCTTAGAAGCAAGCTCTTGTTTTTAGATTATGTTGCAAGTCTATCATTGGCAAGGGGAGTGGGTGAAAGGACAGATCCGAGGAACAAGAAATCAATCTATTGCACCAAAGTTTCATTCTCCTGATTGAGTTTGATTGCTGATGCTCTCTTCGTGACCACCATTTTATACCCTGCTATCTTCCATTTGCCTTTTAAGATAACCTTACAATTCGCCTGTCGTCCTTCCTCAGTTATCCATTTTTCTTGATTTTATTGACTTACTGGAAGTGTCTCTCAGAATTAAATATGGCCTGTAAGATTTATGGCATATGCAAATTCACAGGCATATGGCATATATAAAGTCAGATGTGAAAGACATTTTTCACAGATTACATGGAAACTTTAAGAAAAAAATAAATGAGTAATCAATTCAATCCATTGTTATGAAAACAGGATCTATGCTCTCCCCTTTGATCCAAGGCCATCTTACTTCAAGTAAACAACCTGATTTAAGGACATTTGTCAATTTTGCACACTGTTCAACACAGTCAGTAGTATTTCTCTCCCCTTAAACTGACTGAACCCATGCCTCTAGGACCTAATTTAGAGAGATAAACTTATTGTTATAAAAAAGGAGGATTTAGCAATTTCCCAACTAATTTGATCAAATAGTGAAATCAAACTTTATAACTCATGTTAATATCTGCTTTATTTTAGATTAAGTTATCTTGCTTGTCCATAGGCCTTGGGAAAATTAAACAGATAGTAATAACCTCTTCTACTTTTTCATACTATAAAAACCATAGTCCAAATAAAATGAATCAACACAATAAGGTTAAAATAAGGTTTGTTGTCTGGTAGTCAATCAGCATTTGGGGCATATATATATTACTGACAAACTTATATGTATTATAAGAATTTTTATTTGCCTACCTAGTTCAAAAGCAACAAGCTCTGTCCTTAGGAGTCAATTTTACTATTGATAATTAAACAGACTTACATAAGCTATTAAAACTTCAAATAATTACGGTTGATTATGTTCTTTTTTACCCAAAACAGGTTTACTCACTGCAAGCCAGGATGTTGAAATAAGCTGATTATTATTATTATTTTTTTGGCAATGATGAATTTTGGATATGTATTACTTGAATTACTTTTTTTTTTTTTTTAAAGATTTTATTTATTTATGTGACAGAGAGACAGCCAGCCAGAGAGGGAACACAGCCGGGGGAGTGGGAGAGGAAGAAGCAGGCTCATAGCGGAGGAGCCCGATGTGGGACTCGATCCCAATACGCCCGGATCAAGCCCTGAGCCGAAGGCAGACGCTTTAATGACTGCGTTACCCAGGCGCCCCTACTTTTTTTTTTTTTTTAACAGATCATTGTTTTCAAGAGATCAAAGGATTTTTTGAAAGGTAATTTTAGCAATGCTTACAACATCTACTAAATTTGGTAGTAACTAATCATATTATAGTTTGAAGGATAAATGATGTCAATTGTAGAGAGAAAATAGACTATCTTCTAACGTTCTCTCTAAAAAAATAAAACTGCCTCTTATTTCATTTAGTTAACTCTTAAGCAGTCTGCATTATCTTGCCTACATATGACGCCTGTGATACTTTCTGAAAAAAATTAAATAAACACAACACATTTTAATGCTTACTGAGCTCAGCCACTCCAGGTACCTTTGTGAGTCCAGGAAGCAAGTTAGCTCCAGCCGCTGCTGCCTCCAGCACTAGGGTTTGGGGCTTGGCTTCCCCCATGATAAGAGATGCTGAAAGAGGATGAGCAGTTGAAGAAGCAAACCATTCTACTTCTCTGTTAAAAATGGAAAAGAAAAAGAGAAAAACCTGAAGAGTTACCATTTCTTTTTTTTCTTTTCTTTTTTTTTTTTTTTAAAGATTTTATTTATTTGACAGAGATAGAGACAGCCAGTGAGAGAGGGAACACAAGCAGGGGGAGTGGGAGAGGAAGAAGCAGGCTCATAGCTGAGGAGCCTGATCCCACAACGCCGGGATCACGCCCTGAGCCGAAGGCAGACGCTTAACCGCTGTGCCACCCAGGCGCCCCTGAAGAGTTACCATTTCAAAATACTTCCCCTGTCCTTTCAGAATGATGAATCTTTTTACTCCTATTACTGAAATTAATTTCCAAAATGGAATCTCTGTGGGGAACAGTTGTATGAAAATCATTAGTAGCATAAATGTTTATCATCAGAAGTTTAACAACTAAGGAAAATGAGGAATATGTCCCTTTTCAAACTTGAGGTCAAATGTTGTCTGTTCTGTTGACTTGATAATTTTAACTTAAAGTATCTTAAACTTAAGGTGCTTAGTTGGTTAAGTGTCTGCCTTCCACTTAGGTCATGATGCCAGGGTCCTGGGAACCAACCTTCCCCCCTGAGTCAGGCTCCCTGCTCAGTGGGGAGCTTGCTTCTCTCTCCCTCTGCAGCTCCCCCTGCTTGTACTTAAGCGCACGCTCTCTTTCTCTCTGTGTGTGTGAAATAAATAAAATCTTAAAATAAAATAAAAAAGGATCTTATACTTTGAAAAGTTAGATCAATATTCAAATTTGATCTACATTTCTAATAAATTATTGAATCAAATGTAGCTTTTGTTGTTTACCAGCTGAGTAACTATGGTTAAGTCATGCGTCTTGCATCTCAGTTTTATGATCTGTAAAATAGGGCTCAAAATACTTCTTACGTCATAAAGATGTTGCAAAGGTAAAATGCAAATACATGAGAAAATGTCAACAGAGTGGCTAGCATCTGGTCTACGCGAGGTAAATTGTAGGTATTACAAATGCAAGTTCCATTTAACCTACATTTCAAAATCATAGAAAGAGCTACCTTGAAGATAAAATCTGCTTTCTGTTTTAATAATTTAAAGAGTAAATGTCACCACTCAGCTGGGATAGCTTACCCAAGAGGAAGAGAGGGAGACAGAAAGAGAGAGACAAAGCAAGTGAGCCAAACAGGTGTGAAGAATCCTGTCAGTACCCTTTGCTCCAGACTGGTGGCCACTTGGAAGTCTGAGCCCAACACTTTATTTCACAAAGAGTTTTTAAAATGTGCACAACCAATACATTCTCCAGCCACCTCAATTTGCACACAATCCACTTACAAAAGCCTGGAGAGAAAAGAGTTAGAAGTAGTCTTTTATTAAAACTAAAAATAGCAACTAATAAAATATTAACAAGAACAAATCTGCACCAAATGCAAACAGCAATCTTTCAGGAACACAGGCAGCTTTCCATGAAAAGGGAAGTCAAGCAGAAAAGGAAAATTCATGAAAATCAACAATATGTACTCCCGAGATCCGCTATACCAACATATTGTAAATTGACAGAAATTTCTCTTTTCCAAATTGTAAATTCATGCTATCTTGAGTTCATGTATGCAGTGTAACAGTAATTTGAAAGCCAAATATCTTATGAAGAAGTTATTTTCCTTACTTTTGAAGACAATTACATATTGGATTTTGAGTATTTTTTTGAAGTTTCTTTTCCTTAAGGTATTTGATGTATAAGATGATGTATGAAGTAAAAGCTAGTCTCTCTTCATGCCTGTTATGAACTAGGCCTTTTATCTAAATCATCGTTAAGCTCCCTAACTCCATAAATCCATTATTTTTCCATTAATCAGTTATTTTAGCATTTTACAACTGAGTAACCTGAGGCTCAGGAAGATTCTACCTCAAAGCATGTTAAAAAATAAAATACATAGGATTAGAACGTAATATTTATAACAATAAAATATATATTAATTTCAATATGGGTTGCTGTTTTCACTCAGGAAATGTTATCTTGTTTGCTTTTGTCCAGCATTGATCAAAATAACAGATTACAAATTTTTAGAAATCTCTGATAGTGATACTGAGTAATTTTTCTACATCTTGCCAAACAGACATGAAATTGGTCTCCTGATATTTTCTGAAGAATGTTTCTTTATTACTTTATAACAATTTTAGCATATCTTATTTATATAATAATATACTCATCGTGGATTACACAGTGCCTGAAAAGGAGAAAATTGTAATGAGTCCAAATTCAATAACCAGTCATAGCATCCACTTTCTAAATCAAAAACATGTTTCATAATGTTTTATAATCTGATGTTTTAAAATTAACAATATATCATGTACATTTTCTGTGTCAGTATGTATTCTAAATAAGTAGCTTTCACATTTTAGTAGTAAAATTCTTTGTTCAAAGAAATCTGAAAGAGAACTCTAATACATACAACCATAGATATACACCTGATCTCATTGAAGGGAAGAAGAAGAAGAGTTTGCCTAATTTTGCTGCCGCTCATGTTGCCTCCCTCCCCACCATGGCTACCTGAAGATCCTCAGTGGAATTGGGCTTCCATAGAAAATTCTTTGAAAACTCTTCTTCTGCATCATGTTGTTTAATGATTATGACTCTATCTGGTTGGATATCCCTAAACAATTTTAATACACCAAAACTGTGAGGGGTACTCAGAATAATAAAATAATAATGAAAATCATTATTATTAAAGAGAGAATAATAGCTAATGTTTATTCATGACTTAAAAGAGAAAATCAATTCATGACTAAAGCATTCCTATACAATAAGCAGGAAGAGATCCTGGCGTAGAAGCACTGTAACTCCTGAGAGGAAGGAAAAAGCCTCACGTTCTGCCTGAAGGAACTTTCTGGGCCTTAAGACAGGAACAGGAAATTCAAGCCAAGCACAGTAGTTTCACTGAATTGAGAAGACAATAATCAAAGTTTTAAAATGCTGTTACAGCTGGAATTTATGGACCAGAGCAGGAACCTATGGAGAGAAAAAGTTCTAGAAATCTGTATACGTGTCTTTTGCTACAAACCTAACCTCCACATGCCCAGGCAGCCTACACCAGGCTAAGCAAGAAACAACTATTAGTGATCTATAAGCTGAGCCATTCCTCAAGACAATATGGCTGAGAGATATTTGAGATACCACAGCCAAAGTGGAGAGATATTGTTGAACACCTACGGTTTCCAGTAAAGGACCTAGAAGAAAAAACTTAACAGGGTTAAACTTGTCTCATAATGGCTACTCTAGACTCACTACAGCAAAACTCAAAAACAAGCCTCAAAGGGACAAAGCCTGCCTTAACTTCAACACTCATTAAGTTATAGAACAGAATCCAGATACTAAACAATGTTAGCATCAGTATTTTTTGGTCTAATCAAAAAATAACTAGACATGCAAAGAAGCAGGAGAATGTGACCAATAAACAGGAGTAAATAAATCTCAGAAATGTGAGAAACAATGGGATTAGCATTCAAGGACTTTAAGTGATTCAATTTTGGAAAAAAGATGTACAAAGTTAGAAAAATTCTACTAATGATTGCAAGATTTACTATGAAGTTGGTATTAGTCAATACAGTAGCACTGACATGAGAATAGATAAATAGATCAATGCAACAGAGTACAGAATTCAGAAATACACCCACACATAATGGTCAATTGATTTTTAAAAGCAAGTGCTGAAATAAGTCATTGGGAAGGGCTGGCCTTTCAGCAAATGGTGAGAGAGAAAAAAAAAAAAAAACGGATTTCTATTTGGTGAAAGAATGAAACTTGACTCTTAAAAGATAACATTCCCCCAAATTAAATCAAAATATAAAAATAAATAAACAGAAGCAAATCTTGAGGTAAACTTCCTTGAGGGTATCTTTCTTAAACAGGACTTTGATAGCACAAACTATAAAGAACAAATTGATAAGTTGGATTTCACTAAAATTAAACATTTCTGTTCTTTGAAGGACATAATTAAGTAAAATGGCAAGTCAGAGACTATGATTAAATATAAGAAAATATACATTAACAAATGTCTTGTATTGAAATATATATAAAGAACACTTAGAACTTAATTTTACAAAAGCAAATAAACCATTTATTTTAGGAACAGGTAAAATAGTGAACAGACAGCTTATGAAGAAAGATAAATGAATAGCCAATCTGCATATGTAATAGGGACGTATAAAGTAAAAACTAAATGAGGTACAACACACACTCGTTAAACAAAATAAAATTTAACAGACTTAGCAAGTATGTGGAGCAACTGAAACTTTTGAAAGTTGACAGCAAAAGGTGTGACCATTGGAAAACATCTTGTCATTTTCTTTTAAGATTAAACATGCATATACTATACATTCAACAATTCCACTTGTAAACACTTACCCAATAGGTTTTTTTTAAAATAGGCCTACAAAAAGACTTGTACACAAACATTCAAGGCAACTTTATTCATAATAC